>NW_027362770.1:74310939-84310939 GCF_046119375.1 Phyllobates terribilis
ACAGTATAAAGACTGGCCCGCCATGTGCCGCTCCTCCGCCTGACCTGCCTCATGCACAGTATAAAGATTGGCCCCGCCATGTGCGCTCCTCCGCCTGACCTGCCTCATGCACAGTATAAAGACTGGTCCCGCCATGTGCGCTCCTCCGCCTGACCTGCCTCATGCACAGTATAAAGACTGGCCCGCCATGTGCGCTCCTCCGCCTGACCTGCCTCATGCACAGTATAAAGACTGGCCCGCCATGTGCGCTCCTCCGCCTGACCGGAGACTGCTCACAGTATAAAGACTGGCCCGCCATGTGCGCTCCTCTGCCTGACCTGCCTCATGCACAGTATAAAGACTGGCCCGCCATGTGCGATCCTCCGCCTGACCTGCCTCATGCACAGTATAAAGACTGGCCCGCCATGTGCGCTCCTCCGTCTGACCTGCCTCATGCACAGTATAAAGACTGGCCCGCCATGTGCGATCCTCCGCCTGACCTGCCTCATGCACAGTATAAAGACTGGCCCGCCATGTGCGATCCTCCGCCTGACCTGCCTCATGCACAGTATAAAGACTGGCCCGCCATGTGCGCTCCTCCGCCTGACCGGAGACTGCTCACAGTATAAAGACTGGCCCGCCATGTGCGCTCCTCCGCCTGACCGGAGACTGCTCACAGTATAAAGACTGGCCCGCCATGTGCGCTCCTCCGCCTGACCTGGCCTCATGCACAGTATAAAGACTGGCCCGCCATGTGCGCTCCTCCGCCTGACCTGCCTCATGCACAGTATAAAGACTGGCCCGCCATGTGCGCTCCTCCGCCTGACCTGCCTCATGCACAGTATAAAGACTGGCCCGCCATGTGCGCTCCTCCGCCTGACCTGCCTCATGCACAGTATAAAGACTGGCCCGCCATGTGCGCTCCTCCCGCCTGACCTGCCTCATGCACAGTATAAAGACTGGCCCGCCATGTGCGCTCCTCCGCCTGACCTGCCTCATGCACAGTATAAAGACTGGCCCGCCATGTGCGCTCCTCCGCCTGACCGGAGACTGCTCACAGTATAAAGTCTGGCCCGCCATGTGCGCTCCTCCGCCTGACCTGCCTCATGCACAGTATAAAGACTGGCCCGCCATGTGCGATCCTCCGCCTGACCTGCCTCATGCACAGTATAAAGACTGGTCCGCCATGTGCGATCCTCTGCCTGACCTGCCTCATGCACAGTATAAAGACTGGCCCGCCATGTGCGCTCCTCCGCCTGACCTGCCTCATGCACAGTATAAAGACTGGCCCGCCATGTCCGCTCCTCCGCCTGACCTGCCTCATGCACAGTATAAAGACTGGCCCGCCATGTGCGCTCCTCCGCCTGACCGGAGACTGCTCACAGTATAAAGACTGGCCCGCCATGTGCGCTCCTCCGCCTGACCTGCCTCATGCACAGTATAAAGACTGGCCCGCCATGTGCGATCCTCCGCCTGACCTGCCTCATGCACAGTATAAAGACTGGTCCGCCATGTGCGATCCTCCGCCTGACCTGCCTCATGCACAGTATAAAGACTGGCCCGCCATGTGCGCTCCTCCGCCTGACCTGCCTCATGCACAGTATAAAGACTGGCCCGCCATGTGCGATCCTCCGCCTGACCTGCCTCATGCACAGTATAAAGACTGGCCCGCCATGTGCGATCCTCCGCCTGACCTGCCTCATGCACAGTATAAAGACTGGCCCGCCATGTGCGCTCCTCCGCCTGACCTGCCTCATGCACAGTATAAAGACTGGCCCGCCATGTGCGCTCCTCCGCCTGACCTGCCTCATGCACAGTATAAAGACTGGCCCGCCATGTGCGCTCCTCCCCACGGGAGACCTGCTCACAGTATAAAGACTGGCCCGCCATGTGCGCTCCTCCGCCTGACCGGAGACTGCTCACAGTATAAAGACTGGCCCGCCATGTGCGCTCCTCCGCCTGACCTGCCTCATGCACAGTATAAAGACTGGCCCGCCATGTGCGCTCCTCCGCCTGACCTGCCTCATGCACAGTATAAAGACTGGCCCGCCATGTGCGCTCCTCCGTCTGACCTGCCTCATGCACAGTATAAAGACTGGCCCGCCATGTGCGCTCCTCCGCCTGACCTGCCTCATGCACAGTATAAAGACTGGCCCGCCATGTGCGCTCCTCCGCCTGACCTGCCTCATGCACAGTATAAAGACTGGCCCGCCATGTGCGCTCCTCCGCCTGACCTGCCTCATGCACAGTATAAAGACTGGCCCGCCATGTGCGCTCCTCCGCCTGACCTGCCTCATGCACAGTATAAAGACTGGCCCGCCATGTGCGCTCCTCCGCCTGACCGGAGACTGCTAACAGTATAAAGACTGGCCCGCCATGTGCGCTCCTCCGCCTGACCTGCCTCATGCACAGTATAAAGACTGGCCCGCCATGTGCGCTCCTCCGCCTGACCTGCCTCATGCACAGTATAAAGACTGGCCCGCCATGTGCGCTCCTCCGCCTGACCTGCCTCATGCACAGTATAAAGACTGGCCCGCCATGTGCGCTCCTCCGCCTGACCTGCCTCATGCACAGTATAAAGACTGGCCCGCCATGTGCGCTCCTCCGCCTGACCTGCCTCATGCACAGTATAAAGACTGGCCCGCCATGTGCGCTCCTCCGCCTGACCTGCCTCATGCACAGTATAAAGACTGGCCCGCCATGTGCGCTCCTCCGCCTGACCTGCCTCATGCACAGTACAAAGACTGGCCCGCCATGTGCGCTCCTCCGCCTGACCTGCCTCATGCACAGTATAAAGACTGGCCCGCCATGTGCGCTCCTCCGCCTGACCGGAGACTGCTCACAGTATAAAGACTGGTCCGCCATGTGCGCTCCTCCGCCTGACCTGCCTCATGCACAGTATAAAGACTGGCCCGCCATGTGCGATCCTCTGCCTGACCTGCCTCATGCACAGTATAAAGACTGGTCCGCCATGTGCGATCCTCCGCCTGACCTGCCTCATGCACAGTATAAAGACTGGCCCGCCATGTGCGCTCCTCCGCCTGACCTGCCTCATGCACAGTATAAAGACTGGCCCGCCATGTCCGCTCCTCCGCCTGACCTGCCTCATGCACAGTATAAAGACTGGCCCGCCATGTGCGCTCCTCCGCCTGACCGGAGACTGCTCACAGTATAAAGACTGGCCCGCCATGTGCGCTCCTCCGCCTGACCTGCCTCATGCACAGTATAAAGACTGGCCCGCCATGTGCGATCCTCCGCCTGACCTGCCTCATGCACAGTATAAAGACTGGCCCGCCATGTGCGATCCTCCGCCTGACCTGCCTCATGCACAGTATAAAGACTGGCCCGCCATGTGCGCTCCTCCGCCTGACCTGCCTCATGCACAGTATAAAGACTGGCCCGCCATGTGCGCTCCTCCGCCTGACCTGCCTCATGCACAGTATAAAGACTGGCCCGCCATGTGCGCTCCTCCGCCTGACCTGCCTCATGCACAGTATAAAGACTGGCCCGCCATGTGCGTTCCTCCGCCTGACCTGCCTCATGCAGAGTATAAAGACTGGCCCGCCATGTGCGCTCCTCCGCCTGACCTGCCTCATGCACAGTATAAAGACTGGCCCGCCATGTGCGCTCCTCCGCCTGACCTGCCTCATGCACAGTATAAAGACTGGCCCGCCATGTGCGCTCCTCCGCCTGACCTGCCTCATGCACAGGATAAAGACTGGCCCGCCATGTGCGCTCCTCCGCCTGACCTGCCTCATGCACAGTATAAAGACTGGCCCGCCATGTGAGCTCCTCCGCCTGACCGGAGACTGCTCACAGTATAAAGACTGGCCCGCCATGTGCGCTCCTCCGCCTGACCTGCCTCATGCACAGTATAAAGACTGGCCCGCCATGTGCGCTCCTCCGCCTGACCTGCCTCATGCACAGTATAAAGACTGGCCCGCCATGTGCGCTCCTCCGCCTGACCTGCCTCATGCACAGTATAAAGACTGGCACGCCATGTGAGCTCCTCCGCCTGACCTGCCTCATGCACAGTATAAAGACTGGCCCGCCATGTGCGCTCCTCCGCCTGACCTGCCTCATGCACAGTATAAAGACTGGCCCGCCATGTGCGCTCCTCCGCCTGACCGGAGACTGCTCACAGTATAAAGACTGGCCCGCCATGTGCGCTCCTCCGCCTGACCTGCCTCATGCACAGTATAAAGACTGGCCCGCCATGTGCTCTCCTCCGCCTGACCGGAGACTGCTCACAGTATAAAGACTGGCCCGCCATGTGCGCTCCTCCGCCTGACCTGCCTCATGCACAGTATAAAGACTGGCCCGCCATGTGCGCTCCTCCGCCTGACCTGCCTCATGCACAGTATAAAGACTGGCCCGCCATGTGCGCTCCTCCGCCTGACCTGCCTCATGCACAGTATAAAGACTGGCCCGCCATGTGCGCTCCTCCGCCTGACCTGCCTCATGCACAGTATAAAGACTGGCTCGCCATGTGCGCTCCTCCGCCTGACCTGCCTCATGCACAGTATAAAGATTGGCCCGCCATGAGCGCTCCTCCGCCTGACCGGAGACTGCTCACAGTATAAAGACTGGCCCGCCATGTGCGCTCCTCCGCCTGACCTGCCTCATGCACAGTATAAAGACTGGCCCGCCATGTGCGCTCCTCCGCCTGACCTGCCTCATGCACAGTATAAAGACTGGCCCGCCATGTGCGCTCCTCCGCCTGACCTGCCTCATGCACAGTATAAAGACTGGCCCGCCATGTGCGCTCCTCCGCCTGACCTGCCTCATGCACAGTATAAAGACTGGCCCGCCATGTGCGCTCCTCCGCCTGACCTGCCTCATGCACAGTATAAAGACTGGCCCGCCATGTGCGCTCCTCCGCCTGACCTGCCTCATGCACAGTATAAAGACTGGCCCGCCATGTGCGCTCCTCCGCCTGACCTGCCTCATGCACAGTATAAAGACTGGCCCGCCATGTGCGCTCCTCCGCCTGACCTGCCTCATGCACAGTATAAAGACTGGCCCGCCATGTGCGCTCCTCCGCCTGACCTGCCTCATGCACAGTATAAAGACTGGCCCGCCATGTGCGCTCCTACGCCTGACCTGCCTCATGCACAGTATAAAAACTGGCCCGCCATGTGCGTTCCTCCGCCTGACCTGCCTCATGCACAGTATAAAGACTGGCCCGCCATGTGCGCTCCTCCGCCTGACCTGCCTCATGCACAGTATAAAGACTGGCCCGCCATGTGCGCTCCTCCGCCTGACCTGCCTCATGCACAGTATAAAGACTGGCCCGCCATGTGCGCTCCTCCGCCTGACCTGCCTCATGCACAGTATAAAGACTGGCCCGCCATGTGCGCTCCTCCGCCTGACCTGCCTAATGCACAGTATAAAGACTGGCCCGCCATGTGCGCTCCTCCGCCTGACCTGCCTCATGCACAGTATAAAGACTGGCCCGCCATGTGCGCTCCTCCGCCTGACCTGCCTCATGCACAGTATAAAGACTGGCCCGCCATGTGCGCTCCTCCGCCTGACCTGCCTCATGCACAGTATAAAGACTGGCCCGCTATGTGCGCTCCTCCGCCTGACCTGCCTCATGCACAGTATAAAGACTGGCCCGCCATGTGCGCTCCTCCGCCTGACCTGCCTCATGCACAGTATAAAGACTGGCCCGCCATGTGCGCTCCTCCGCCTGACCTGCCTCATGCACAGTATAAAGACTGGCCCGCCATGTGCGCTCCTCCGCCTGACCTGCCTCATGCACAGTATAAAGACTGGCCCGCCATGTGCGCTCCTCCGCCTGACCTGCCTCATGCACAGTATAAAGACTGGCCCGCCATGTGCGGTCCTCCGCCTGACCTGCCTCATGCACAGTATAAAGACTGGCCCGCCATGTGCGCTCCTCCGCCTGACCGGAGACTGCTCACAGTATAAAGACTGGCTCGCCATGTGCGATCCTCCGCCTGACCTGCTTCATGCACAGTATAAAGACTGGTCCGCCATGTGCGATCCTCCGCCTGACCTGCCTCATGCACAGTATAAAGACTGGCCCGCCATGTGCGCTCCTCCGCCTGACCTGCCTCATGCACAGTATAAAGACTGGCCCGCCATGTGCGATCCTCCGCCTGACCTGCCTCATGCACAGTATAAAGACTGGCCCGCCATGTGCGATCCTCCGCCTGACCTGCCTCATGCACAGTATAAAGACTGGCCCGCCATGTGCGATCCTCCGCCTGACCTGCCTCATGCACAGTATAAAGACTGGCCCGCCATGTGCGCTCCTCCGCCTGACCGGAGACTGCTCACAGTATAAAGACTGGCCCGCCATGTGCGCTCCTCCGCCTGACCGGAGACTGCTCACAGTATAAAGACTGGCCCGCCATGTGCGCTCCTCCGCCTGACCTGCCTCATGCACAGTATAAAGACTGGCCCGCCATGTGCGCTCCTCCGCCTGACCTGCCTCATGCACAGTATAAAGACTGGCCCGCCATGTGCGCTCCTCCGCCTGACCTGCCTCATGCACAGTATAAAGGCTGGCCCGCCATGTGCGCTCCTCCGCCTGACCTGCCTCATGCACAGTATAAAGACTGGCCCGCCATGTGCGCTCCTCCGCCTGACCTGCCTCATGCACAGTATAAAGATTGGCCCGCCATGTGCGCTCCTCCGCCTGACCTGCCTCATGCACAGTATAAAGACTGGTCCGCCATGTGCGCTCCTCTGCCTGACCTGCCTCATGCACAGTATAAAGACTGGCCCGCCATGTGCGCTCCTCCGCCTGACCTGCCTCATGCACAGTATAAAGACTGGCCCGCCATGTGCGCTCCTCCGCCTGACCGGAGACTGCTCACAGTATAAAGACTGGCCCGCCATGTGCGCTCCTCTGCCTGACCTGCCTCATGCACAGTATAAAGACTGGCCCGCCATGTGCGATCCTCCGCCTGACCTGCCTCATGCACAGTATAAAGACTGGTCCGCCATGTGCGATCCTCCGCCTGACCTGCCTCATGCACAGTATAAAGACTGGCCCGCCATGTGCGCTCCTCCGTCTGACCTGCCTCATGCACAGTATAAAGACTGGCCCGCCATGTGCGATCCTCCGCCTGACCTGCCTCATGCACAGTATAAAGACTGGCCCGCCATGTGCGATCCTCCGCCTGACCTGCCTCATGCACAGTATAAAGACTGGCCCGCCATGTGCGCTCCTCCGCCTGACCGGAGACTGCTCACAGTATAAAGACTGGCCCGCCATGTGCGCTCCTCCGCCTGACCGGAGACTGCTCACAGTATAAAGACTGGCCCGCCATGTGCGCTCCTCCGCCTGACCTGCCTCATGCACAGTATAAAGACTGGCCCGCCATGTGCGCTCCTCCGCCTGACCTGCCTCATGCACAGTATAAAGACTGGCCCGCCATGTGCGCTCCTCCGCCTGACCTGCCTCATGCACAGTATAAAGACTGGCCCGCCATGTGCGCTCCTCCGCCTGACCGGAGACTGCTCACAGTATAAAGACTGGCCCGCCATGTGCGCTCCTCCGCCTGACCTGCCTCATGCACAGTATAAAGACTGGCCCGCCATGTGCGATCCTCCGCCTGACCTCCTTCATGCACAGTATAAAGACTGGTCCGCCATGTGCGATCCTCCGCCTGACCTGCCTCATGCACAGTATAAAGACTGGCCCGCCATGTGCGCTCCTCCGCCTGACCTGCCTCATGCACAGTATAAAGACTGGCCCGCCATGTGCGATCCTCCGCCTGACCTGCCTCATGCACAGTATAAAGACTGGCCCGCCATGTGCGATCCTCCGCCTGACCTGCCTCATGCACAGTATAAAGACTGGACCGCCATGTGCGATCCTCCGCCTGACCTGCCTCATGCACAGTATAAAGACTGGCCCGCCATGTGCGCTCCTCCGCCTGACCGGAGACTGCTCACAGTATAAAGACTGGCCCGCCATGTGCGCTCCTCCGCCTGACCGGAGACTGCTCACAGTATAAAGACTGGCCCGTCATGTGCGCTCCTCCGCCTGACCTGCCTCATGCATAGTATAAAGACTGGCCCGCCATGTGCGCTCCTCCGCCTGACCTGCCTCATGCACAGTATAAAGACTGGCCCGCCATGTGCGCTCCTCCGCCTGACCTGCCTCATGCACAGTATAAAGACTGGCCCGCCATGTGCGCTCCTCCGCCTGACCTGCCTCATGCACAGTATAAAGACTGGCCAGCCATGTGCGCTCCTCCGCCTGACCTGCCTCATGCACAGTATAAAGACTGGCCCGCCATGTGCGCTCCTCCGCCTGACCTGCCTCATGCACAGTATAAAGACTGGCCCGCCATGTGCGCTCCTCCGCCTGACCTGCCTCATGCACAGTATAAAGACTGGCCCGCCATGTGCGCTCCTCCGCCTGACCTGCCTCATGCACAGTATAAAGACTGGCCCGCCATGTGCGCTCCTCCGCCTGACCTGCCTCATGCACAGTATAAAGACTGGCCCGCCATGTGCGCTCCTCCGCCTGACCTGCCTCATGCACAGTATAAAGACTGGCCCGCCATGTGCGCTCCTCCGCCTGACCTGCCTCATGCACAGTATAAAGACTGGCCCGCCATGTGCGCTCCTCCGCCTGACCTGCCTCATGCACAGTATAAAGACTGGCCCGCCATGTGCGCTCCTCCGCCTGACCTGCCTCATGCACAGTATAAAGACTGGCCCGCCATGTGCGCTCCTCCGCCTGACCTGCCTCATGCACAGTATAAAGACTGGCCCGCCATGTGCGCTCCTCCGCCTGACCTGCCTCATGCACAGTATAAAGACTGGCCCGCCATGTGCGCTCCTACGCCTGACCTGCCTCATGCACAGTATAAAAACTGGCCCGCCATGTGCGTTCCTCCGCCTGACCTGCCTCATGCACAGTATAAAGACTGGCCCGCCATGTGCGCTCCTCCGCCTGACCTGCCTCATGCACAGTATAAAGACTGGCCCGCCATGTGCGCTCCTCCGCCTGACCTGCCTCATGCACAGTATAAAGACTGGCCCGCCATGTGCGCTCCTCCGCCTGACCTGCCTCATGCACAGTATAAAGACTGGCCCGCCATGTGCGCTCCTCCGCCTGACCTGCCTAATGCACAGTATAAAGACTGGCCCGCCATGTGCGCTCCTCCGCCTGACCTGCCTCATGCACAGTATAAAGACTGGCCCGCCATGTGCGCTCCTCCGCCTGACCTGCCTCATGCACAGTATAAAGACTGGCCCGCCATGTGCGCTCCTCCGCCTGACCTGCCTCATGCACAGTATAAAGACTGGCCCGCTATGTGCGCTCCTCCGCCTGACCTGCCTCATGCACAGTATAAAGACTGGCCCGCCATGTGCGCTCCTCCGCCTGACCTGCCTCATGCACAGTATAAAGACTGGCCCGCCATGTGCGCTCCTCCGCCTGACCTGCCTCATGCACAGTATAAAGACTGGCCCGCCATGTGCGCTCCTCCGCCTGACCTGCCTCATGCACAGTATAAAGACTGGCCCGCCATGTGCGCTCCTCCGCCTGACCTGCCTCATGCACAGTATAAAGACTGGCCCGCCATGTGCGGTCCTCCGCCTGACCTGCCTCATGCACAGTATAAAGACTGGCCCGCCATGTGCGCTCCTCCGCCTGACCGGAGACTGCTCACAGTATAAAGACTGGCTCGCCATGTGCGATCCTCCGCCTGACCTGCTTCATGCACAGTATAAAGACTGGTCCGCCATGTGCGATCCTCCGCCTGACCTGCCTCATGCACAGTATAAAGACTGGCCCGCCATGTGCGCTCCTCCGCCTGACCTGCCTCATGCACAGTATAAAGACTGGCCCGCCATGTGCGATCCTCCGCCTGACCTGCCTCATGCACAGTATAAAGACTGGCCCGCCATGTGCGATCCTCCGCCTGACCTGCCTCATGCACAGTATAAAGACTGGCCCGCCATGTGCGATCCTCCGCCTGACCTGCCTCATGCACAGTATAAAGACTGGCCCGCCATGTGCGCTCCTCCGCCTGACCGGAGACTGCTCACAGTATAAAGACTGGCCCGCCATGTGCGCTCCTCCGCCTGACCGGAGACTGCTCACAGTATAAAGACTGGCCCGCCATGTGCGCTCCTCCGCCTGACCTGCCTCATGCACAGTATAAAGACTGGCCCGCCATGTGCGCTCCTCCGCCTGACCTGCCTCATGCACAGTATAAAGACTGGCCCGCCATGTGCGCTCCTCCGCCTGACCTGCCTCATGCACAGTATAAAGGCTGGCCCGCCATGTGCGCTCCTCCGCCTGACCTGCCTCATGCACAGTATAAAGACTGGCCCGCCATGTGCGCTCCTCCGCCTGACCTGCCTCATGCACAGTATAAAGATTGGCCCGCCATGTGCGCTCCTCCGCCTGACCTGCCTCATGCACAGTATAAAGACTGGTCCGCCATGTGCGCTCCTCTGCCTGACCTGCCTCATGCACAGTATAAAGACTGGCCCGCCATGTGCGCTCCTCCGCCTGACCTGCCTCATGCACAGTATAAAGACTGGCCCGCCATGTGCGCTCCTCCGCCTGACCGGAGACTGCTCACAGTATAAAGACTGGCCCGCCATGTGCGCTCCTCTGCCTGACCTGCCTCATGCACAGTATAAAGACTGGCCCGCCATGTGCGATCCTCCGCCTGACCTGCCTCATGCACAGTATAAAGACTGGTCCGCCATGTGCGATCCTCCGCCTGACCTGCCTCATGCACAGTATAAAGACTGGCCCGCCATGTGCGCTCCTCCGTCTGACCTGCCTCATGCACAGTATAAAGACTGGCCCGCCATGTGCGATCCTCCGCCTGACCTGCCTCATGCACAGTATAAAGACTGGCCCGCCATGTGCGATCCTCCGCCTGACCTGCCTCATGCACAGTATAAAGACTGGCCCGCCATGTGCGCTCCTCCGCCTGACCGGAGACTGCTCACAGTATAAAGACTGGCCCGCCATGTGCGCTCCTCCGCCTGACCGGAGACTGCTCACAGTATAAAGACTGGCCCGCCATGTGCGCTCCTCCGCCTGACCTGCCTCATGCACAGTATAAAGACTGGCCCGCCATGTGCGCTCCTCCGCCTGACCTGCCTCATGCACAGTATAAAGACTGGCCCGCCATGTGCGCTCCTCCGCCTGACCTGCCTCATGCACAGTATAAAGACTGGCCCGCCATGTGCGCTCCTCCGCCTGACCGGAGACTGCTCACAGTATAAAGACTGGCCCGCCATGTGCGCTCCTCCGCCTGACCTGCCTCATGCACAGTATAAAGACTGGCCCGCCATGTGCGATCCTCCGCCTGACCTCCTTCATGCACAGTATAAAGACTGGTCCGCCATGTGCGATCCTCCGCCTGACCTGCCTCATGCACAGTATAAAGACTGGCCCGCCATGTGCGCTCCTCCGCCTGACCTGCCTCATGCACAGTATAAAGACTGGCCCGCCATGTGCGATCCTCCGCCTGACCTGCCTCATGCACAGTATAAAGACTGGCCCGCCATGTGCGATCCTCCGCCTGACCTGCCTCATGCACAGTATAAAGACTGGACCGCCATGTGCGATCCTCCGCCTGACCTGCCTCATGCACAGTATAAAGACTGGCCCGCCATGTGCGCTCCTCCGCCTGACCGGAGACTGCTCACAGTATAAAGACTGGCCCGCCATGTGCGCTCCTCCGCCTGACCGGAGACTGCTCACAGTATAAAGACTGGCCCGTCATGTGCGCTCCTCCGCCTGACCTGCCTCATGCATAGTATAAAGACTGGCCCGCCATGTGCGCTCCTCCGCCTGACCTGCCTCATGCACAGTATAAAGACTGGCCCGCCATGTGCGCTCCTCCGCCTGACCTGCCTCATGCACAGTATAAAGACTGGCCCGCCATGTGCGCTCCTCCGCCTGACCTGCCTCATGCACAGTATAAAGACTGGCCAGCCATGTGCGCTCCTCCGCCTGACCTGCCTCATGCACAGTATAAAGACTGGCCCGCCATGTGCGCTCCTCCGCCTGACCTGCCTCATGCACAGTATAAAGACTGGCCCGCCATGTGCGCTCCTCCGCCTGACCTGCCTCATGCACAGTATAAAGACTGGCCCGCCATGTGCGCTCCTCCGCCTGACCTGCCTCATGCACAGGATAAAGACTGGCCCGCCATGTGCGCTCCTCCGCCTGACCTGCCTCATGCACAGTATAAAGACTGGCCCGCCATGTGCGCTCCTCCGCCTGACCGGAGACTGCTCACAGTATAAAGACTGGCCCGCCATGTGCGCTCCTCCGCCTGACCTGCCTCATGCACAGTATAAAGACTGGCCCGCCATGTGCGCTCCTCCGCCTGACCTGCCTCATGCACAGTATAAAGACTGGCCCGCCATGTGCGCTCCTCCGCCTGACCTGCCTCATGCACAGTATAAAGACTGGCCCGCCATGTGAGCTCCTCCGCCTGACCTGCCTCATGCACAGTATAAAGACTGGCCCGCCATGTGCGCTCCTCCGCCTGACCTGCCTCATGCACAGTATAAAGACTGGCCCGCCATGTGCGCTCCTCCGCCTGACCGGAGACTGCTCACAGTATAAAGACTGGCCCGCCATGTGCGCTCCTCCGCCTGACCTGCCTCATGCACAGTATAAAGACTGGCCCGCCATGTGCTCTCCTCCGCCTGACCGGAGACTGCTCACAGTATAAAGACTGGCCCGCCATGTGCGCTCCTCCGCCTGACCTGCCTCATGCACAGTATAAAGACTGGCCCGCCATGTGCGCTCCTTCGCCTGACCTGCCTCATGCACAGTATAAAGACTGGCCCGCCATGTGCGCTCCTCCGCCTGACCTGCCTCATGCACAGTATAAAGACTGGCCCGCCATGTGCGCTCCTCCGCCTGACCTGCCTCATGCACAGTATAAAGACTGGCTCGCCATGTGCGCTCCTCCGCCTGACCTGCCTCATGCACAGTATAAAGATTGGCCCGCCATGAGCGCTCCTCCGCCTGACCGGAGACTGCTCACAGTATAAAGACTGGCCCGCCATGTGCGCTCCTCCGCCTGACCTGCCTCATGCACAGTATAAAGACTGGCCCGCCATGTGCGCTCCTCCGCCTGACCTGCCTCATGCACAGTATAAAGACTGGCCCGCCATGTGCGCTCCTCCGCCTGACCTGCCTCATGCACAGAATAAAGACTGGCCCGCCATGTGCGCTCCTCCGCCTGACCTGCCTCATGCACAGTATAAAGACTGGCCCGCCATGTGCGCTCCTCCGCCTGACCTGCCTCATGCACAGTATAAAGACTGGCCCGCCATGTGCGCTCCTCCGCCTGACCTGCCTCATGCACAGTATAAAGACTGGCCCGCCATGTGCGCTCCTCCGCCTGACCTGCCTCATGCACAGTATAAAGACTGGCCCGCCATGTGCGCTCCTCCGCCTGACCTGCCTCATGCACAGTATAAAGACTGGCCCGCCATGTGCGCTCCTCCGCCTGACCTGCCTCATGCACAGTATAAAGACTGGCCCGCCATGTGCGCTCCTCCGCCTGACCTGCCTCATGCACAGTATAAAAACTGGCCCGCCATGTGCGCTCCTCCGCCTGACCTGCCTCATGCACAGTATAAAGACTGGCCCGCCATGTGCGCTCCTCCGCCTGACCTGCCTCATGCACAGTATAAAGACTGGCCCGCCATGTGCGCTCCTCCGCCTGACCTGCCTCATGCACAGTATAAAGACTGGCCCGCCATGTGCGCTCCTCCGCCTGACCTGCCTCATGCACAGTATAAAGACTGGCCCGCCATGTGCGCTCCTCCGCCTGACCTGCCTCATGCACAGTATAAAGACTGGCCCGCCATGTGCGCTCCTCCGCCTGACCTGCCTCATGCACAGTATAAAGACTGGCCCGCCATGTGCGCTCCTCCGCCTGACCTGCCTCATGCACAGTATAAAGACTGGCCCGCCATGTGCGCTCCTCCGCCTGACCTGCCTCATGCACAGTATAAAGACTGGCCCGCTATGTGCGCTCCTCCGCCTGACCTGCCTCATGCACAGTATAAAGACTGGCCCGCCATGTGCGCTCCTCCGCCTGACCTGCCTCATGCACAGTATAAAGACTGGCCCGCCATGTGCGCTCCTCCGCCTGACCTGCCTCATGCACAGTATAAAGACTGGCCCGCCATGTGCGCTCCTCCGCCTGACCTGCCTCATGCACAGTATAAAGACTGGCCCGCCATGTGCGCTCCTCCGCCTGACCTGCCTCATGCACAGTATAAAGACTGGCCCGCCATGTGCGCTCCTCCGCCTGACCTGCCTCATGCACAGTATAAAGACTGGCCCGCCATGTGCGGTCCTCCGCCTGACCTGCCTCATGCACAGTATAAAGACTGGCCCGCCATGTGCGCTCCTCCGCCTGACCGGAGACTGCTCACAGTATAAAGACTGGCCCGCCATGTGCGCTCCTCCGCCTGACCTGCCTCATGCACAGTATAAAGACTGGCCCGCCATGTGCGCTCCTCCGCCTGACCTGCCTCATGCACAGTATAAAGACTGGCCCGCCATGTGCGCTCCTCCGCCTGACCTGCCTCATGCACAGTATAAAGACTGGCCCGCCATGTGCGATCCTCCGCCTGACCTGCTTCATGCACAGTATAAAGACTGGTCCGCCATGTGCGATCCTCCGCCTGACCTGCCTCATGCACAGTATAAAGACTGGCCCGCCATGTGCGCTCCTCCGCCTGACCTGCCTCATGCACAGTATAAAGACTGGCCCGCCATGTGCGATCCTCCGCCTGACCTGCCTCATGCACAGTATAAAGACTGGCCCGCCATGTGCGATCCTCCGCCTGACCTGCCTCATGCACAGTATAAAGACTGGCCCGCCATGTGCGATCCTCCGCCTGACCTGTCTCATGCACAGTATAAAGACTGGCCCGCCATGTGCGCTCCTCCGCCTGACCGGAGACTGCTCACAGTATAAAGACTGGCCCGCCATGTGCGCTCCTCCGCCTGACCGGAGACTGCTCACAGTATAAAGACTGGCCCGTCATGTGCGCTCCTCCGCCTGACCTGCCTCATGCACAGTATAAAGACTGGCCCGCCATGTGCGCTCCTCCGCCTGACCTGCCTCATGCACAGTATAAAGACTGGCCCGCCATGTGCGCTCCTCCGCCTGACCTGCCTCATGCACAGTATAAAGACTGGCCCGCCATGTGCGCTCCTCCGCCTGACCTGCCTCATGCACAGTATAAAGACTGGCCCGCCATGTGCGCTCCTCCGCCTGACCTGCCTCATGCACAGTATAAAGATTGGCCCGCCATGTGCGCTCCTCCGCCTGACCTGCCTCATGCACAGTATAAAGACTGGTCCGCCATGTGCGCTCCTCCGCCTGACCTGCCTCATGCACAGTATAAAGACTGGCCCGCCATGTGCGCTCCTCCGCCTGACCTGCCTCATGCACAGTATAAAGACTGGCCCGCCATGTGCGCTCCTCCGCCTGACCGGAGACTGCTCACAGTATAAAGACTGGCCCGCCATGTGCGCTCCTCCGCCTGACCTGCCTCATGCACAGTATAAAGACTGGCCCGCCATGTGCGATCCTCCGCCTGACCTGCCTCATGCACAGTATAAAGACTGGTCCGCCATGTGCGATCCTCCGCCTGACCTGCCTCATGCACAGTATAAAGACTGGCCCGCCATGTGCGCTCCTCCGTCTGACCTGCCTCATGCACAGTATAAAGACTGGCCCGCCATGTGCGATCCTCCGCCTGACCTGCCTCATGCACAGTATAAAGACTGGCCCGCCATGTGCGATCCTCCGCCTGACCTGCCTCATGCACAGTATAAAGACTGGCCCGCCATGTGCGCTCCTCCGCCTGACCGGAGACTGCTCACAGTATAAAGACTGGCCCGCCATGTGCGCTCCTCCGCCTGACCGGAGACTGCTCACAGTATAAAGACTGGCCCGCCATGTGCGCTCCTCCGCCTGACCGGAGACTGCTCACAGTATAAAGACTGGCCCGCCATGTGCGCTCCTCCGCCTGACCTGCCTCATGCACAGTATAAAGACTGGCCCGCCATGTGCGATCCTCCGCCTGACCTGCCTCATGCACAGTATAAAGACTGGTCCGCCATGTGCGATCCTCCGCCTGACCTGCCTCATGCACAGTATAAAGACTGGCCCGCCATGTGCGCTCCTCCGCCTGACCTGCCTCATGCACATTATAAAGACTGGCCCGCCATGTGCGCTCCTCCGTCTGACCTGCCTCATGCACAGTATAAAGACTGGCCCGCCATGTGCGATCCTCCGCCTGACCTGCCTCATGCACAGTATAAAGACTGGCCCGCCATGTGCGATCCTCCGCCTGACCTGCCTCATGCACAGTATAAAGACTGGCCCGCCATGTGCGCTCCTCCGCCTGACCGGAGACTGCTCACAGTATAAAGACTGGCCCGCCATGTGCGCTCCTCCGCCTGACCGGAGACTGCTCACAGTATAAAGAATGGCCCGCCATGTGCGCTCCTCCGCCTGACCGGAGACTGCTCACAGTATAAAGACTGGCCCGCCATGTGCGCTCCTCCGCCTGACCTGCCTCATGCACAGTATAAAGACTGGCCCGCCATGTGCGATCCTCCGCCTGACCTGCCTCATGCACAGTATAAAGACTGGTCCGCCATGTGCGATCCTCCGCCTGACCTGCCTCATGCACAGTATAAAGACTGGCCCGCCATGTGCGCTCCTCCGCCTGACCTGCCTCATGCACAGTATAAAGACTGGCCCGCCATGTGCGCTCCTCCGCCTGACCTGCCTCATGCACAGTATAAAGACTGGCCCGCCATGTGCGCTCCTCCGCCTGACCTGCCTCATGCACAGTATAAAGACTGGCCCGCCATGTGCGCTCCTCCGCCTGACCTGCCTCATGCACAGTATAAAGACTGGCCCGCCATGTGCGCTCCTCCGCCTGACCTGCCTCATGCACAGTATAAAGACTGGCCCGCCATGTGCGCTCCTCCGCCTGACCGGAGACTGCTCACAGTATAAAGACTGGCCCGCCATGTGCGCTCCTCCGCCTGACCTGCCTCATGCACAGTATAAAGACTGGCCCGCCATGTGCGTTCCTCCGCCTGACCTGCTTCATGCACAGTATAAAGACTGGTCCGCCATGTGCGATCCTCCGCCTGACCTGCCTCATGCACAGTATAAAGACTGGCCCGCCATGTGCGCTCCTCCGCCTGACCTGCCTCATGCACAGTATAAAGACTGGCCCGCCATGTGCGATCCTCCGCCTGACCTGCCTCATGCACAGTATAAAGACTGGCCCGCCATGTGCGATCCTCCGCCTGACCTGCCTCATGCACAGTATAAAGACTGGCCCGCCATGTGTGATCCTCCGCCTGACCTGCCTCATGCACAGTATAAAGACTGGCCCGCCATGTGCGCTCCTCCGCCTGACCGGAGACTGCTCACAGTATAAAGACTGGCCCGCCATGTGCGCTCCTCCGCCTGACCGGAGACTGCTCACAGTATAAAGACTGGCCCATCATGTGCGCTCCTCCGCCTGACCTGCCTCATGCATAGTATAAAGACTGGCCCGCCATGTGCGCTCCTCCGCCTGACCTGCCTCATGCACAGTATAAAGACTGGCCCGCCATGTGCGCTCTTCCGCCTGACCTGCCTCATGCACAGTATAAAGACTGGCCCGCCATGTGCGCTCCTCCGCCTGACCTGCCTCATGCACAGTATAAAGACTGGCCCGCCATGTGCTCTCCTCCGCCTGACCTGCCTCATGCACAGTATAAAGACTGGCCCGCCATGTGCGCTCCTCCGCCTGACCTGCCTCATGCACAGTATAAAGACTGGCCCGCCATGTGCGCTCCTCCGTCTGACCTGCTTCATGCACAGTATAAAGACTGGCCCGCCATGTGCGCTCCTCCGCCTGACCTGCCTCATGCACAGTATAAAGACTGGCCCGCCATGTGCGCTCCTCCGCCTGACCGGAGACTGCTCACAGTATAAAGACTGGCCCGCCATGTGCGCTCCTCCGCCTGACCTGCCTCATGCACAGTATAAAGACTGGCCCGCCATGTGCGATCCTCCGCCTGACCTGCCTCATGCACAGTATAAAGACTGGTCCGCCATGTGCGATCCTCCGCCTGACCTGCCTCATGCACAGTATAAAGACTGGCCCGCCATGTGCGCTCCTCCGCCTGACCTGCCTCATGCACAGTATAAAGACTGGCCCGCCATGTGCGCTCCTCCGCCTGACCTGCCTCATGCACAGTATAAAGACTGGCCCGCCATGTGCGCTCCTCCGCCTGACCTGCCTCATGCACAGTATAAAGACTGGCCCGCCATGTGCGCTCCTCCGCCTGACCTGCCTCATGCACAGTATAAAGACTGGCCCGCCATGTGCGATCCTCCGCCTGACCTGCCTCATGCACAGTATAAAGACTGGCCCGCCATGTGCGCTCCTCCGCCTGACCGGAGACTGCTCACAGTATAAAGACTGGCCCGCCATGTGCGCTCCTCCGCCTGACCGGAGACTGCTCACAGTATAAAGACTGGCCCGCCATGTGCGCTCCTCCGCCTGACCTGCCTCATGCACAGTATAAAGACTGGCCCGCCATGTGCGCTCCTCCGCCTGACCTGCCTCATGCACAGTATAAAGACTGGCCCGCCATGTGCGCTCCTCCGCCTGACCTGCCTCATGCACAGTATAAAGACTGGCCCGCCAAGTGCGCTCCTCCGCCTGACCTGCCTCATGCACAGTATAAAGACTGGCCCGCCATGTGCGCTCCTCCGCCTGACCTGCCTCATGCACAGTATAAAGACTGGCCCGCCATGTGCGCTCCTCCGCCTGACCGGAGACTGCTCACAGTATAAAGACTGGCCCGCCATGTGCGCTCCTCCGCCTGACCTGCCTCATGCACAGTATAAAGACTGGCCCGCCATGTGCGATCCTCCGCCTGACCTGCTTCATGCACAGTATAAAGACTGGTCCGCCATGTGCGATCCTCCGCCTGACCTGCCTCATGCACAGTATAAAGACTGGCCCGCCATGTGCGCTCCTCCGCCTGACCTGCCTCATGCACAGTATAAAGACTGGCCCGCCATGTGCGATCCTCCGCCTGACCTGCCTCATGCACAGTATAAAGACTGGCCCGCCATGTGCGATCCTCCGCCTGACCTGCCTCATGCACAGTATAAAGGCTGGCCCGCCATGTGCGATCCTCCGCCTGACCTGCCTCATGCACAGTATAAAGACTGGCCCGCCATGTGCGCTCCTCCGCCTGACCGGAGACTGCTCACAGTATAAAGACTGGCCCGCCATGTGCGCTCCTCCGCCTGACCGGAGACTGCTCACAGTATAAAGACTGGCCCGCCATGTGCGCTCCTCCGCCTGACCTGCCTCATGCATAGTATAAAGACTGGCCCGCCATGTGCGCTCCTCCGCCTGACCTGCCTCATGCACAGTATAAAGACTGGCCCGCCATGTGCGCTCCTCCGCCTGACCTGCCTCATGCACAGTATAAAGACTGGCCCGCCATGTGCGCTCCTCCGCCTGACCTGCCTCATGCACAGTATAAAGACTGGCCCGCCATGTGCGCTCCTCCGCCTGACCTGCCTCATGCACAGTATAAAGACTGGCCCGCCATGTGCGCTCCTCCGCCTGACCTGCCTCATGCACAGTATAAAGACTGGCCCGCCATGTGCGCTCCTCCGCCTGACCTGCCTCATGCACAGTATAAAGACTGGCCCGCCATGTGCGCTCCTCCGCCTGACCTGCCTCATGCACAGTATAAAGACTGGCCCGCCATGTGCGCTCCTCCACCTGACCGGAGACTGCTCACAGTATAAAGACTGGCCCGCCATGTGCGCTCCTCCGCCTGACCTGCCTCATGCACAGTATAAAGACTGGCCCGCCATGTGCGATCCTCCGCCTGACCTGCCTCATGCACAGTATAAAGACTGGCCCGCCATGTGGATCCTCCGCCTGACCTGCCTCATGCACAGTATAAAGACTGGCCCGCCATGTGCGCTCCTCCGCCTGACCGGAGACTGCTCACAGTATAAAGACTGGCCCGCCATGTGCGCTCCTCCGCCTGACCGGAGACTGCTCACAGTATAAAGACTGGCCCGCCATGTGCGCTCCTCCGCCTGACCTGCCTCATGCACAGTATAAAGACTGGCCCGCCATGTGCGCTCCTCCGCCTGACCTGCCTCATGCACAGTATAAAGACTGGCCCGCCATGTGCGCTCCTCCGCCTGACCTGCCTCATGCACAGTATAAAGACTGGCCCGCCATGTGCGCTCCTCCGCCTGACCTGCCTCATGCACAGTATAAAGACTGGCCCGCCATGTGCGCTCCTCCGCCTGACCGGAGACTGCTCACAGTATAAAGACTGGCCCGCCATGTGCGCTCCTCCGCCTGACCTGCCTCATGCACAGTATAAAGACTGGCCCGCCATGTGCGATCCTCCGCCTGACCTGCCTCATGCACAGTATAAAGACTGGTCCGCCATGTGCGATCCTCCGCCTGACCTGCCTCATGCACAGTATAAAGACTGGCCCGCCATGTGCGCTCCTCCGCCTGACCTGTCTCATGCACAGTATAAAGACTGGCCCGCCATGTCCGCTCCTCCGCCTGACCTGCCTCATGCACAGTATAAAGACTGGCCCGCCATGTGCGCTCCTCCGCCTGACCGGAGACTGCTCACAGTATAAAGACTGGCCCGCCATGTGCGCTCCTCCGCCTGACCTGCCTCATGCACAGTATAAAGACTGGCCCGCCATGTGCGATCCTCCGCCTGACCTGCCTCATGCACAGTATAAAGACTGGTCCGCCATGTGCGATCCTCCGCCTGACCTGCCTCATGCACAGTATAAAGACTGGCCCGCCATGTGCGCTCCTCCGCCTGACCTGCCTCATGCACAGTATAAAGACTGGCCCGCCATGTGCGATCCTCCGCCTGACCTGCCTCATGCACAGTATAAAGACTGGCCCGCCATGTGCGATCCTCCGCCTGACCTGCCTCATGCACAGTATAAAGACTGGCCCGCCATGTGCGCTCCTCCGCCTGACCTGCCTCATGCACAGTATAAAGACTGGCCCGCCATGTGCGCTCCTCCGCCTGACCTGCCTCATGCACAGTATAAAGACTGGCCCGCCATGTGCGCTCCTCCGCCTGACCGGAGACTGCTCACAGTATAAAGACTGGCCCGCCATGTGCGCTCCTCCGCCTGACCGGAGACTGCTCACAGTATAAAGACTGGCCCGCCATGTGCGCTCCTCCGCCTGACCTGCCTCATGCACAGTATAAAGACTGGCCCGCCATGTGCGCTCCTTCGCCTGACCTGCCTCATGCACAGTATAAAGACTGGCCCTCCATGTGCGCTCCTCCGCCTGACCTGCCTCATGCACAGTATAAAGACTGGCCCGCCATGTGCGATCCTCCGCCTGACCTGCCTCATGCACAGTATAAAGACTGGTCCGCCATGTGCGATCCTCCGCCTGACCTGCCTCATGCACAGTATAAAGACTGGCCCGCCATGTGCGCTCCTCCGCCTGACCTGCCTCATGCACAGTATAAAGACTGGCCCGCCATGTCCGCTCCTCCGCCTGACCTGCCTCATGCACAGTATAAAGACTGGCCCGCCATGTGCGCTCCTCCGCCTGACCGGAGACTGCTCATAGTATAAAGACTGGCCCGCCATGTGCGCTCCTCCGCCTGACCTGCCTCATGCACAGTATAAAGACTGGCCCGCCATGTGCGATCCTCCGCCTGACCTGCCTCATGCACAGTATAAAGACTGGTCCGCCATGTGCGATCCTCCGCCTGACCTGCCTCATGCACAGTATAAAGACTGGCCCGCCATGTGCGCTCCTCCGCCTGACCTGCCTCATGCACAGTATAAAGACTGGCCCGCCATGTGCGATCCTCCGCCTGACCTGCCTCATGCACAGTATAAAGACTGGCCCGCCATGTGCGATCCTCCGCCTGACCTGCCTCATGCACAGTATAAAGACTGGCCCGCTATGTGCGCTCCTCCGCCTGACCTGCCTCATGCACAGTATAAAGACTGGCCCGCCATGTGCGCTCCTCCGCCTGACCTGCCTCATGCACAGTATAAAGACTGGCCCGCCATGTGCGCTCCTCCGCCTGACCGGAGACTGCTCACAGTATAAAGACTGGCCCGCCATGTGCGCTCCTCCGCCTGACTGGAGACTGCTCACAGTATAAAGACTGGCCCGCCATCTGCGCTCCTCCGCCTGACCTGCCTCATGCACAGTATAAAGACTGGCCCGCCATGTGCGCTCCTCCGCCTGACCTGCCTCATGCACAGTATAAAGACTGGCCCGCCATGTGCGATCCTCCGCCTGACCTGCCTCATGCACAGTATAAAGACTGGCCCGCCATGTCCGCTCCTCCGCCTGACCTGCCTCATACACAGTATAAAGACTGGCCCGCCATGTGCGATCCTCCGCCTGACTGGAGACTGCTCACAGTATAAAGACTGGCCCGCCATGTGCGCTCCTCCGCCTGACTGGAGACTGCTCACAGTATAAAGACTGGCCCGCCATGTGCGATCCTCCGCCTGACCTGCCTCATGCACAGTATAAAGACTGGCCCGCCATGTGCGCTCCTCCGCCTGACCTGCCTCATGCACAGTATAAAGACTGGCCCGCCATGTGCGATCCTCCGCCTGACCTGCCTCATGCACAGTATAAAGACTGGCCCGCCATGTGCGCTCCTCCGCCTGACCTGCCTCATGCACAGTATAAAGACTGGCCCGCCATGTGCGCTCCTCCGCCTGACCTGCCTCATGCACAGTATAAAGACTGGCCCGCCATGTGCGATCCTCCGCCTGACCTGCCTCATGCACAGTATAAAGACTGGCCCGCCATGTGCGCTCCTCCGCCTGACCTGCCTCATGCACAGTATAAAGACTGGTCCGCCATGTGCGATCCTCCGCCTGACCTGCCTCATGCACAGTATAAAGACTGGCCCGCCATGTGCGCTCCTCCGCCTGACCTGCCTCATGCACAGTATAAAGACTGGCCCGCCATGTCCGCTCCTCCGCCTGACCTGCCTCATGCACAGTATAAAGACTGGCCCGCCATGTGCGCTCCTCCGCCTGACCGGAGACTGCTCATAGTATAAAGACTGGCCCGCCATGTGCGCTCCTCCGCCTGACCTGCCTCATGCACAGTATAAAGACTGGCCCGCCATGTGCGATCCTCCGCCTGACCTGCCTCATGCACAGTATAAAGACTGGTCCGCCATGTGCGATCCTCCGCCTGACCTGCCTCATGCACAGTATAAAGACTGGCCCGCCATGTGCGCTCCTCCGCCTGACCTGCCTCATGCACAGTATAAAGACTGGCCCGCCATGTGCGATCCTCCGCCTGACCTGCCTCATGCACAGTATAAAGACTGGCCCGCCATGTGCGATCCTCCGCCTGACCTGCCTCATGCACAGTATAAAGACTGGCCCGCTATGTGCGCTCCTCCGCCTGACCTGCCTCATGCACAGTATAAAGACTGGCCCGCCATGTGCGATCCTCCGCCTGACCTGCCTCATGCACAGTATAAAGACTGGCCCGCCATGTGCGCTCCTCCGCCTGACCGGAGACTGCTCACAGTATAAAGACTGGCCCGCCATGTGCGCTCCTCCGCCTGACTGGAGACTGCTCACAGTATAAAGACTGGCCCGCCATGTGCGATCCTCCGCCTGACCTGCCTCATGCACAGTATAAAGACTGGCCCGCCATGTGCGCTCCTCCGCCTGACCTGCCTCATGCACAGTATAAAGACTGGCCCGCCATGTGCGCTCCTCCGCCTGACCTGCCTCATGCACAGTATAAAGACTGGCCCGCCATGTGCGCTCCTCCGCCTGACCTGCCTCATGCACAGTATAAAGACTGGCCCGCCATGTGCGCTCCTCCGCCTGACCTGCCTCATGCACAGTATAAAGACTGGCCCGCCATGTGCGATCCTCCGCCTGACCTGCCTCATGCACAGTATAAAGACTGGCCCGCCATGTGCGCTCCTCCGCCTGACCTGCCTCATGCACAGTATAAAGACTGGCCCGCCATGTGCGATCCTCCGCCTGACCTGCCTCATGCACAGTATAAAGACTGGCCCGCCATGTGTGCTCCTCCGCCTGACCTGCCTCATGCACAGTATAAAGACTGGCCCGCCATGTGCGCTCCTCCGCCTGACCTGCCTCATGCACAGTATAAAGACTGGCCCGCCATGTGCGCTCCTCCGCCTGACCTGCCTCATGCACAGTATAAAGACTGGCCCGCCATGTGCGCTCCTCCGCCTGACCTGCCTCATGCACAGTATAAAGACTGGCCCGCCATGTGCGCTCCTCCGCCTGACCGGAGACTGCTCACAGTATAAAGACTGGCCCGCCATGTGCGCTCCTCCGCCTGACTGGAGACTGCTCACAGTATAAAGACTGGCCCGCCATGTGCGCTCCTCCGCCTGACCTGCCTCATGCACAGTATAAAGACTGGCCCGCCATGTGCGCTCCTCCGCCTGACCTGCCTCATGCACAGTATAAAGACTGGCCCGCCATGTGCGCTCCTCCGCCTGACCTGCCTCATGCACAGTATAAAGACTGGCCCGCCATGTGCGCTCCTCCGCCTGACCGGAGACTGCTCACAGTATAAAGACTGGCCCGCCATGTGCGCTCCTCCGCCTGACTGGAGACTGCTCACAGTATAAAGACTGGCCCGCCATGTGCGCTCCTCCGCCTGACCTGCCTCATGCACAGTATAAAGACTGGCCCGCCATGTGCGCTCCTCCGCCTGACCTGCCTCATGCACAGTATAAAGACTGGCCCGCCATGTGCGATCCTCCGCCTGACTGGAGACTGCTCACAGTATAAAGACTGGCCCGCCATGTGCGCTCCTCCGCCTGACTGGAGACTGCTCACAGTATAAAGACTGGCCCGCCATGTGCGATCCTCCGCCTGACCTGCCTCATGCACAGTATAAAGACTGGCCCGCCATGTGCGCTCCTCCGCCTGACCTGCCTCATGCACAGTATAAAGACTGGCCCGCCATGTGCGATCCTCCGCCTGACCTGCCTCATGCACAGTATAAAGACTGGCCCGCCATGTGCGCTCCTCCGCCTGACCTGCCTCATGCACAGTATAAAGACTGGCCCGCCATGTGCGCTCCTCCGCCTGACCTGCCTCATGCACAGTATAAAGACTGGCCCGCCATGTGCGATCCTCCGCCTGACCTGCCTCATGCACAGTATAAAGACTGGCCCGCCATGTGCGCTCCTCCGCCTGACCTGCCTCATGCACAGTATAAAGACTGGTCCGCCATGTGCGATCCTCCGCCTGACCTGCCTCATGCACAGTATAAAGACTGGCCCGCCATGTGCGCTCCTCCGCCTGACCTGCCTCATGCCCAGTATAAAGACTGGCCCGCCATGTCCGCTCCTCCGCCTGACCTGCCTCATGCACAGTATAAAGACTGGCCCGCCATGTGCGCTCCTCCGCCTGACCGGAGACTGCTCATAGTATAAAGACTGGCCCGCCATGTGCGCTCCTCCGCCTGACCTGCCTCATGCACAGTATAAAGACTGGCCCGCCATGTGCGATCCTCCGCCTGACCTGCCTCATGCACAGTATAAAGACTGGTCCGCCATGTGCGATCCTCCGCCTGACCTGCCTCATGCACAGTATAAAGACTGGCCCGCCATGTGCGCTCCTCCGCCTGACCTGCCTCATGCACAGTATAAAGACTGGCCCGCCATGTGCGATCCTCCGCCTGACCTGCCTCATGCACAGTATAAAGACTGGCCCGCCATGTGCGATCCTCCGCCTGACCTGCCTCATGCACAGTATAAAGACTGGCCCGCTATGTGCGCTCCTCCGCCTGACCTGCCTCATGCACAGTATAAAGACTGGCCCGCCATGTGCGATCCTCCGCCTGACCTGCCTCATGCACAGTATAAAGACTGGCCCGCCATGTGCGCTCCTCCGCCTGACCGGAGACTGCTCACAGTATAAAGACTGGCCCGCCATGTGCGCTCCTCCGCCTGACTGGAGACTGCTCACAGTATAAAGACTGGCCCGCCATGTGCGATCCTCCGCCTGACCTGCCTCATGCACAGTATAAATACTGGCCCGCCATGTGCGCTCCTCCGCCTGACCTGCCTCATGCACAGTATAAAGACTGGCCCGCCATGTGCGATCCTCCGCCTGACCTGCCTCATGCACAGTATAAAGACTGGCCCGCCATGTGCGCTCCTCCGCCTGACCTGCCTCATGCACAGTATAAAGACTGGCCCGCCATGTGCGCTCCTCCGCCTGACCTGCCTCATGCACAGTATAAAGACTGGCCCGCCATGTGCGATCCTCCGCCTGACCTGCCTCATGCACAGTATAAAGACTGGCCCGCCATGTGCGCTCCTCCGCCTGACCTGCCTCATGCACAGTATAAAGACTGGCCCGCCATGTGCGCTCCTCCGCCTGACCTGCCTCATGCACAGTATAAAGACTGGCCCGCCATGTGCGCTCCTCCGCCTGACCTGCCTCATGCACAGTATAAAGACTGGCCCGCCATGTGCGCTCCTCCGCCTGACCTGCCTCATGCACAGTATAAAGACTGGCCCGCCATGTGCGCTCCTCCGCCTGACCTGCCTCATGCACAGTACACACTATGGAAAGGGAAGAAAATCACAGACGGCAGCTTTTTCTGCAGGACACTTTTTTCATGTACAGTCTGGAAGTCTCTGTATGGTGGTGGAGCTCCGCTTTGTACCTGTACACATGGTGACATAGTACAGCTGAAACGTCTAATGGCCAGTAAGAGCACCTGAGGGGTAGGGAGCGCGGATGTGTCAGGGCCCCCCAGTGTGTGACCAGCGGGGTCTCACAGGAACGTCACAGCTGTGGCTTGCTCACACAACCGTATCAGGCTGCACACTCCATCAGTACAGGGGAGTGCTCCCCTGATGACTCACGGGAAGCGCTAGAGAGCAGGCACTAATACAGTAAGCAATGCACTCTTCTGTGTAACGTATCACTGCGCACAGGCTATAGGGTGCTGCTAGAAAGTAGTGCGTCACGTCGCAGTCCGCGGCTGCAAAGACCGAAGCGCTCACACTGGCGGACCGCTCGCACAGCATGGACCTTAACAAGTGAAATGAATAAACTGTAAAATGGGCGCTGAGCAGCAGAAACCGCTGTCAGCACGTGACGGGGCGGCGCTGGTGACGTCACAGGGTAAGCAGCGGCCCGCACTCTCAATGGACGGTCAGCGTGAGGGGCGGGGTTCCTTTGAATCGGCTTTGGAGAGAGGCCAGCTCGCTTTACAGCGGAGGGGGTGTGCCTTGGTTGAGGCGGGAAGCGGTGGGTGTGGTGAATAGTGGGTGTGGGCAGTAGGCCACTTCAGGCGCCTGAGTCTACACGTATCACGCAGTTAAAAATTCAGAGACGGAGAAGGCTGTTGTGGTGGTGACGTGTGAGCGGGGCGTGTCCCTGCACGCCTGCTCTATATAAGCTGTTCCCCTACTGCGGGACTGTGGCCTCCGAGCTGCGCGTCCCGGGAAGCGGGAAGCGGGAAGCGGGAAGCGGGAAGCGGGAAGCGGGAAGCGGGAAGCGGGAAGCGGGAAGCACCTGCACGACTTGTGTCATTGTACGCTGTGTCAGGCTCCACAGTCCTCGCAGACGCCATGTAACACACAGTATATACTGTATAGTGTGTATATATATATATATATATATACACACATGTATACACTACTTATGCACATAGTGAGTGTGCACTTTGTTGAGGTACAGAAAGTCCTTGTTACACAAGGGGTCCGCCAGCATTTCCCCTCAGTTGTGTGGCCACCTGGAGAGGAGGCATCCACAATGCTTGCAGTCCCAGCAGACTAAGTGAGCGGCATCGGAGAGCCCCCGTAAAGGAGGTTTTTGGTAGTTTGGAATATAGCTCATAAGAAAGAAGTGTAAGGCTATGTTCACACTAGGCGTTTTTTTTTTCCTGATGCTGTCAGGAAGATATTAACAATTTTTCCCAAACCCCTCTTACCTCTCACCCCTTCCTTATCCACTATTTGTCACAAGAGGAGAGCTGACAGTCCAGCATCTGTCTCTGCAAATTACCACAGCAGAAGGAACTTGGAACACAAATGCTGGCCCAGAAGGTGCTAGAACCTAATTAAAATGCGAGGGTCTTTCTCCCCTAGCAGAGGTCGGGGATGATTAGACACTGGCTTGCATCAATTTACACATAGCTGTTGAAGTTTCATTCCCAGTACTTCTAAGGGAATTTAACCGGTCTCCAGAGTTTTGGGCACCGATATGAAATATGGAATATTGGAAATTCTATAATTCTGATAATGATGGTACCCATATTTTAGTGGCAGGGTCAGCCAAGGAACAAGATGCTTATTTTTTGTAGCCGTAAGCCCCTCCGGGGGGCTGAGGCGCAGAAGTAACAAAATAGCAGATCACAGCTACGCCATGTGTGGTCTCTAAATGAAGGTAGAATCATAATAGAAAATATGATATCACTTTTGGGCATCTGGGGTCAACCAGCGAGAAGTTATCCCAAAAACCGGATATCTTAAATAAAATGTGCAGGCTGGAGACCAGCCCCGTGATGTCAGCATGAGGGGGGTGTGGACAGATCTCCCCTTAGGCATAAAAGAGCCAACTGAAGACTGATCCATATTCTAGGCCAGGGGGGCATAGATACTATAAGCAACGGATCGCGTTCGATAATGCTCAGATCGGGGAGCCCCTCCTCCACCTATGCTGATTCGTCCCTGCGAACTGTATATAGTAAATTTCTTCTTTAATCCTTATTATTTTGTGTAACTGCCCATGTATTGTATCCTTTTGTAAAATCTTGTATATTTTTCATAACACTGCCTCCCTTTTGGATTAAATATAAAATTTAATAGTTCTGTTTCTTTTGTCCTGTAATCATAGTTTTAAGGTTGAAGGAAGACTGAGTCCATCTAGTTCAACCCATAGCCTAACATGTTGATCCAGAGGAAGGCAAAAAAAAACCATGTGGCAAAAACTAAGCTCCACATTGGGGAAAAAAATTCCTTCCCGCCTCAATACGACAATCAGACTAGCTCCCTGGATCAACGCCCTATCAAGGAATCTAGTATATATAACCTGTAATATTATACTTTTCAATAAAGGCATCCATGCCCTTCTTAAATTTTAATAGTGAATCACTCATTACAACATCATGCGGCAGAGAGTTCCACAGTCTCACTGCTCTTACAGTAAAGAATCCCCGTCTGTGATTATGATTAAACCTTCTTTCCTCCAGATGTAGAAGATGCCCGCTTGTCCCCGTCTCTGGCCTCAGAGTAAAAAGGTCAGTAGAAAGGTCTTTGTACTGTCCCCTCATATACTTGTACATAGTAATAAGATCACCCCTAAGCCTTCGTTTTTCCACAGTAAATAACCCCAAGTGTAATAACCTGTCTTGGTATTGCAGACCCCCCAGTCCTCTAATAACCTTGCTCGCTCTTCTCTGCACCCGCTCTAGTTCAGCTAAGTCTTTCTTATACACTGGAGACCAAAACTGTACACAGTATTCTAAGTGTGGTCGCACTAGTGACTTGTATAGAGGTAAAATTATGTTCTCCTCATGAGCACCTAATGCCTCTTTCAATGCATCCCATTATTTTATTTGCCTTTGCAGAAGCTGCCTGACACTAGCCACTAAACGAGAGCTTGTCGTCCACCAATACACCCAGGTCTTTTTCAGTTACAGTTTTGCCCAGTGTTTTACAATTAAGCATATAATTATACATTTTATTTCCTCTGCCCAAGTGCATTACCTTACATTTATCCCCATTAAAGCTCATTTGCTATTTATCAGCCCAAGCTTCTAGTTTACATAGATCCTCCTGTAATATAAAATTATCCTCCTCTGTATTGATTACCCTGCAGAGTTTAGTGTCATCTGCAAATATTGAAATAATACTCTGTATGCCCCCTACAAGGTCATTAATAAATATGTTAAAAAGAAGGGGGCCCAATACTGACCCCTGTGGTACCCCACTGTTAACTGAGACCCAGTCTGAGTGTTTTCCATTAATAACCATCCTTTGTTTCCTATCACTGAGCCAATTCTTAACCCACATACATATATTTTCCCCTATCCCCATTGTTCTCATTTTATGTATCAACCTTTTGTGTGGAACCGTATCAAAAGCTTTTGAAAAGTCCATATACACAACATCCACTGCATTTCCTTGGTCCAGTCCAGAACTTGCCTCCTCATAAAAACTGATCAGATTAGTTAGACAGGAACGGTCCCTTGTAAACCCATGTTGATATTGGGTCATGAGGTTATTCTTCTTCAGATACTCTAGTATAGCATCTCTTAGGAAACCCTCCAGGATTTTACCCACAGTAGAGGTTAGGCTTACTGGCCTATAATTTCCAAGTTCAGTTTTTGTCCCCTTTTTGAATATTGGCACCACATTTGCTATACGCCACTCCTGTGGTACAGACCCTGTTATTATGGAATCTTTAAAGATTAAAAATAATGGTCTATCTATGACGTTACTTAATTCCTGCAGTACTCAAGGGTGTATCCCATCCGGGCCCGGGGATTTGTCAACTTTAGTGATTTTTAGACGCCGCCGTACTTCCTGCTGTGTTAAGCAAGTGACATTTAATAGAGAATTTTTGTTATCACTGATCATGTTTTCTGTCATGCGATTTTCTTGTGTAAATACGGTTGAAAAAAAATCATTTAGCATATTGGCTTTTTCCTCATCCTCATCCACCATTTCCCCCAGACTATTTTTAAGGGGGCCAACACTATCATTTTTTAGTTTTTTACTATTTATGTAGTTAAAGAATATTTTGGGGTTATTTTTACTTTCTCTGGCAATGATTCTCTCTGCCTCAATCTTTGCTGCCTTGATTTGTTTTTTACATAATTTATTTAATTTTCTATATTTATTTAATGCCTCATCACTACCTACTTGCTTTAGTTCTCTAAATGCTTTCTTTTTGTCACTTATTGCGCCCCTTACAGCTCTATTTAGCCATAGTGGTTTCCTCCTATTTCTAGCATGTTTATTCCCAAAGGGTATATATTGTGCACAGGTCCTATTCAGGATGCTAATAAATGTCTCCCATTTGCTTTGTGTAGCTTTATGTCTCAGGATATCGTCCCAGTTTATTGCACTAAGATCATCTCTCAACCGTTGGAAATTTGCCCTCCTGAAGTTTAGTGTCCTTGTAACCCCTCTACTACACATCTTATTAAAGGTTACATGAAAACGTATTATTTTGTGATCACTATTACCCAAGTGACCCCCAACTCGTATATTTGATATGCGGTCTGGCCTATTGGTTAATATTAGGTCTAGCAGTGCCCCCCTTCTTGTTGGGTCCTGAACCAGTTGTGAAAGGTAATTGTCTCTCATAGTTGTCAAAAACCTATTACCTTTGCTTGAACTACAGGTTTCTGTCCCCCAATGTATTTCAGGGTAGTTGAAGTCTCCCATAAAAATGACTTCTCCTTGAGTCGCTGCTTCATCTATTTGCTTTACGAGGATATTCTCTGCTACTTCCATTATTTTTGGAGACTTATAGCAAACCCCTATCAGTAATTTATTATTTTTCCCCCCTCCCCTTATCTCCACCCACAGGGACTCTACATTTTCATTATATTCACATATATCCTCCCGCAAGACGGGTTTTAAGGATGATTTTACATATAAACACCCCCCCCCCCCCTCGCTTGTTTGTACGGTCATTTCTGAACAGACTATAGCCCTGCAAATTAACTGACCAGTCATGGCTCTCGTCCAGCCACGTCTCAGATATCCCTACCATGTCATAATTATTTTCCAACAAAATTAATTCTAATTCTTCCTAATCGTTCCCTCCCCCGAAGCCATATACGTTACCAGAACGCAGGCATCCGCCCAGACCTGTATTATATTTCAAATCTGGACGGTGGTGGCAGAGAATAATAATAATTGGGCTATCGTGAAGCTGACAGTGGTCGTACTGGGGGCGTATACACATATTCCATGCGTTTGAATCTGGAGGTGTGACGCCATTCGCTCACTGGTCGCTTGTCGATACCTACGTAGCGAGTAGTCGGAACCGTGTGCTCACGTATCCCTGACGAAATCTTGACAGAGTGATGGCAATGGCGATATATTGTATGGTCTCCCCGGTGTCGTCCCTGTGGAATCCCTGACAGCCGCAAAACCAGTTCTCTTGGCAGGAAAGAAGCAGCGTCAAAAGCACAAGTTTTGGTGTGTTTTTTTGCAGCAGTTTTTGGTGCATTTTTCAGGATACCAAAGTTCAGCTTTGCTTCTACCACAGAAGCATGAACACAGGTCACCAATGCAAGACATGTTCATGAAAAAATACACCTTACATATGTTAGCAGGGGAGGTGAATTGTTCAGGAATAGTTTACCTAAGACATTGGCAGTGCATCCGGTTTGTAGGACAAAGTTTAGTTTAACACTTTGGTCTGCCATTGAGTTGCTCAAGCATTGTTAAATTTCACACCTTGGTCAGCCACAGGTATTGTTCAATCTCACACCTTGGTTGGCCAATGCTTACTTTGTACGCATGACTAATTTAATTAAACTGTACTAATCCTAACAGCCATCTCAGGTGACCAAGGCAAGATGGTAAACTTGGGAAAAATCACAAAAATAATGGGTTTAACATACTGCTGTACTTTCTTTTTTTCACTAAAAATGCAGCAAAACGTTCATGCTAGGCGTTTTCTCAGCGTTTTTTGCACCACTCATTGCTTTCAATTGGTGGAAAACGCTGAAAGAAGTGACATGCTCTATTATGCAAAAAAACATGCAAAGCACAAAATTATGAGGACAAAAAACCAAGCTGTGTGCATGAGATTTCTGAAATCTTATACTTCTGTTGTTACTGTAAAACACAGCTAAAAAAAACGCCTAGTGTGAATATAGCCTTCGGTTATGAGCCCACGATCAGGACATAGCAGCGTTTTAGATGCACCATATTTTCGCTGCTTCCAAAGCACTGCGTTCTAATCACGCAAGTAAATCCGCATGTATTCATTGAACAGTGAGGAGTTACCGCATCCAATACATTTTGTTGGAGAAGTTTCTGTTGCGGAGACTAGCGTCTCCGCAAAAGAAATTGCCATGCTGCGGCTTGTAAACCCGCACCGCAGGTGAGTTTACTCAGCATCAAATAGAAGCACAGTGGGCATGGGATTTATAGGAATCCCATCCACTGTGCTTATATCGTAGAACGCAGCGGTTTGGACGCAGCGCAGGTGAGCTGCATCTAAAGCACTGTTGTTAAGGACCGTGGGCACGCAGCCTAGAGCCCATGCTTATGTTACTGAACCTTCGCTATGACCCTCCATGGTTTCTGCTGGTCTACTTACATCCTGCAGCAGTGAGGTGCCACCTACACATGACTTTAGCCTGGATACTATGAGGTATACTTTAGATGATGGATTGAAAAAGTTACTTACAGACCTTGATTGCTTTTTGCTGCTTGGCATTTTGAAGGCAGGAAGATCAAAACATTCTGCATCATTGGTGGCAGAACATATCTGTATACTCTCCGAGTTTTATATTTAGGCATTCTTAAAGGGGTTGTTCACCTCTATGGCACCCCTTCTCAATCTGAATGCTCCCGATAAAAACCTTTATACTCACCACCGGTGTCGACACTCGTGTTCCCGGAGCTCATGTGAGGTTGTTACGTCACCTGAGCCCAATCAGCATCACTGTCCTCGCCTCTGGACAAATCGAACATCATCAGGAAGCCAGGGCTGTTCCTCTTGATGTTCGATTTGTTCGAAGGTGAGGACAGTGATGCTGATTGGGCTCAGGTGACGTAACAACCTCACATGAGCCTCAGGAACGCAAGTGCCAACACAGCTGGAACAGAACCGGCACCAGAGATTATAGTATGGGTGTTTTTATTTTAACTTGGGCAAACATTCAGATTGAGAAGGAATGTAAGCCACAACTTTGTGCTTGGTCTATGGTATAATGAACAGTATCCGACAGACCTCAATAATTAGCAATGGAGTTGGTCAGGGTTTCCTTGTTATGATAGCAAGAAGTGCCACACGTGCTGCACTTTTCTTACAGTCAAAACTAAAGGAACTACCACCCGAGGCTCCATGGACCTTGAATATAGGTGTGAAGTCCAAGTGCCAATAACAGGTTTCTATCCTGTTGTGTGAAGGCAAGATAATATTAGTCAAAAAGGCTGATGTAACAGCTTGGGAGCAAACCCATCATGCATGAAGATGTAAAGGTGCCCAAACACATTAGATGACCATCATAAAATTCAAGTATCTGACGTGTACGGCGTGCCTTGACTCTCCAATGACTGCTGATGTCACAAGAAAAAAGAATCAGTCATGTGGATTTTAACATGTGCAATCCTTTGTGCTCATAGGGATAAGGCACTTGATCTGCCTGGCTGTGGCTTATTATATTACCCTCTCCTCGCTGACAGCAGGGGCACGATCTGCTTAGCTGTTGATAGATTAGGAAGTACAATTTATTGCTGAATGGGACTTGGGTGTCACCAAGGGTGTAACTATAATGGGTGCAGGCATTGTAATCGCAGTCTTACCATTGAACCTAGGGAGGTCAAAAATAACCCTTTGGCCTATGTTAGAATACCAATAATGTTAAAGAGTAGTGAATATCTACATTTTAACATATAGATCATGTTTGCAATCACCTCAGAAAAAGCTGAGTGCAGCTCTCAGCAGCACTATAGGAAGTGAATAGGGCAGTGATCGGACAAGCGCACTGCTACTCCATTTTAATAGAGATAAATATTCCCCATTCTGTCGATCGGTGCAGATGCCAATGGCCAGACCACTGATCAATAAGTTATCACTGGACAAGCCCTTAAGTATGAAGTTCTATGATGGTGCTGATCAGTAGTACTGCGGAGGTTTGGATTTTTTCAGTATCTTCCAATAGCATCGTTTGTATAGACAGGTATAAAAGACCTGCTTTCTCAGGTGATGCTTGTACTTTATCTGAATGAAGCCTTTACCAGAGTACATTGGCTGTCCTCTGGTCCCCAGCATGCAGTCAGTAGCCAGGATCAGCAGGTACGTGTGCACACAGTAATGTGGGCAATTATCATAGTATGTATAGTATACACATAGACATTGTGGCTGTCTTCTGGTCCCCAGCATGCAGTCAGTAGCCAGGATCAGCAGGTACGTGTGCACACAGTAATGTGGGCAATTACCATAGTATGTATAGTATACACACAGACATTGTGGCTGTCCTCTGGTCCCCAGCATGCAGTCAGTAGTCAGGATCAGCAGGTACGTGTGCACACAGTAATGTGGGCAATTACAATAGTATGTATAGTATACACACAGACATTGTGGCTGTCCTCTGGTCCCCGGCATGCAGTCACAGTCAGTAGTCAGGATCAGCAGGTACATGTGTGCACACAGTAATGTGGGCAATTACCATAGTATATATAGTATACACATAGACATTGTGGCTGTCCTCTGGTCCCCGGCATGCAGTCAGTAGCCAGGATCAGCAGGTACATGTGGGCACACAGTAATGTGGGCAATTACCATAGTATGTATAGTATACACACAGACATTGTGGCTGTCCTCTGGTCCCCGGCATGCAATCAGTAGCCAGGATCAGCAGGTACATGTGGGCACACAGTAATGTGGGCAATTACCATAGTATGTATAGTATACACACAGACATTGTGGCTGTCCTCTGGTCCCCGGCATGCAGTCAGTAGCCAGGATCAGCAGGTACATGTGGGCACACAGTAATGTGGGCAATTACCATAGTATGTATAGTATACACATAGACATTGTGGCTGTTCTCTGGTCCCCGGCATGCAGTCAGTAGCCAGGATCAGCAGGTACATGTGGGCACACAGTAATGTGGGCAATTACCATAGTATGTATAGTATACACATAGACATTGTGGCTGTTCTCTGGTCCCCGGCATGCAGTCAGTAGCCAGAATCAGCAGGTACATGTGTGCACACAGTAATGTGGGCAATTATCATAGTATGTATAGTATACACACAGACATTGTGGCTGTCCTCTGGTCCCCGGAATGCAGTCAGTAGCCAGGATCAGCAGGTACATGTGTGCACACAGTAATGTGGGCAATTACCATAGTATGTATAGTATACACATAGACATTGTGGCTGTCCTCTGGTCCCCGGCATGCAGTCAGTAGCCAGGATCAGCAGGTACGTGTGCACACAGTAATGTGGGCAATTACCATAGTATGTATAGTATACACACAGGCATTGTGGCTGTCCTCTGGTCCCCGGCATGCAGTCAGTAGCCAGGATCAGCAGGTACATGTGTGCACACAGTAATGTGGGCAATTACCATAGTATGTATAGTATACACATAGACATTGTGGCTGTCCTCTGGTCCCCGGCATGCAGTCAGTAGCCAGAATCAGCAGGTACGTGTGCACACAGTAATGTGGGCAATTATCATAGTATGTATAGTATACACATAGACATTGTGGCTGTCTTCTGGTCCCCAGCATGCAGTCAGTAGCCAGGATCAGCAGGTACGTGTGCACACAGTAATGTGGGCAATTACCATAGTATGTATAGTATACACACAGGCATTGTGGCTGTCCTCTGGTCCCCGGCATGCAGTCAGTAGCCAGGATCAGCAGGTACATGTGTGCACACAGTAATGTGGGCAATTACCATAGTATGTATAGTATACACATAGACATTGTGGCTGTCCTCTGGTCCCCGGCATGCAGTCAGTAGCCAGGATCAGCAGGTACATGTGTGCACACAGTAATGTGGGCAATTACCATAGTATGTATAGTATACACACAGACATTGTGGCTGTCCTCTGGTCCCCGGCATGCAGTAGTAGCCAGGATCAGCAGGTACATGTGTGCACACAGTAATGTGGGTAATTACCATAGTATGTATAGTATACACATAGACATTGTGGCTATCCACCAGTCCCCGGAATGTAGTCAGTAGTCAGGATCAGCAGGTAAATGTGTGCACACAGTAACGAGGGCAATTACCATAGTATGTATAGTATACACACAGACATTGTGGCTGTCCTCTGGTCCCCGGCATGCAGTCAGTAGCCAGGATCAACAGGTACATGTGTGCACGCAGTAATGTGGGCAATTACCATAGTATGCATAGTATACACACAGACATTGTGGCTGTCCTCTGGTCCCCAGCATGCAGTCAGTAGTCAGGATCAGCAGGTACGTGTGCACACAGTAATGTGGGCAATTACAATAGTATGTATAGTATACACACAGACATTGTGGCTGTCCTCTGGTCCCCGGCATGCAGTCACAGTCAGTAGTCAGGATCATCAGGTACATGTGTGCACACAGTAATGTGGGCAATTACCATAGTATATATAGTATACACATAGACATTGTGGCTGTCCTCTGGTCCCCGGCATGCAGTCAGTAGCCAGGATCAGCAGGTACATGTGGGCACACAGTAATGTGGGCAATTACCATAGTATGTATAGTATACACACAGACATTGTGGCTGTCCTCTGGTCCCCGGCATGCAATCAGTAGCCAGGATCAGCAGGTACATGTGGGCACACAGTAATGTGGGCAATTACCATAGTATGTATAGTATACACACAGACATTGTGGCTGTCCTCTGGTCCCCGGCATGCAGTCAGTAGCCAGGATCAGCAGGTACATGTGGGCACACAGTAATGTGGGCAATTACCATAGTATGTATAGTATACACATAGACATTGTGGCTGTCCTCTGGTCCCCGGCATGCAGTCAGTAGCCAGAATCAGCAGGTACGTGTGCACACAGTAATGTGGGCAATTATCATAGTATGTATAGTATACACACAGACATTGTGGCTGTCCTCTGGTCCCCGGCATGCAGTCAGTAGCCAGGATCAGCAGGTACATGTGTGCACACAGTAATGTGGGCAATTACCATAGTATGTATAGTATACACATAGACATTGTGGCTGTCCTCTGGTCCCCGGCATGCAGTCAGTAGCCAGGATCAGCAGGTACGTGTGCACACAGTAATGTGGGCAATTACCATAGTATGTATAGTATACACACAGGCATTGTGGCTGTCCTCTGGTCCCCGGCATGCAGTCAGTAGCCAGGATCAGCAGGTACATGTGTGCACACAGTAATGTGGGCAATTACCATAGTATGTATAGTATACACATAGACATTGTGGCTGTCCTCTGGTCCCCGGCATGCAGTCAGTAGCCAGAATCAGCAGGTACGTGTGCACACAGTAATGTGGGCAATTATCATAGTATGTATAGTATACACATAGACATTGTGGCTGTCTTCTGGTCCCCAGCATGCAGTCAGTAGCCAGGATCAGCAGGTACGTGTGCACACAGTAATGTGGGCAATTACCATAGTATGTATAGTATACACACAGACATTGTGGCTGTCCTCTGGTCCCCGGCATGCAGTCAGTAGCCAGGATCAGCAGGTACATGTGTGCACACAGTAATGTGGGCAATTACCATAGTATGTATAGTATACACACAGACATTGTAGCTGTCCTCTGGTCCCCGGCATGCAGTCAGTAGCCAGGATCAGCAGGTACGTGTGCACACAGTAATGTGGGCAATTACCATAGTATGTATAGTATACACACAGACATTGTGGCTGTCCTCTGGTCCCCGGCATGCAGTAGTAGCCAGGATCAGCAGGTACATGTGTGCACACAGTAATGTGGGTAATTACCATAGTATGTATAGTATACACATAGACATTGTGGCTATCCACCAGTCCCCGGCATGCAGTCAGTAGTCAGGATCAGCAGGTACATGTGTGCACACAGTAACGAGGGCAATTATCATAGTATGTATAGTATACACACAGACATTGTGGCTGTCCTCTGGTCCCCGGCATGCAGTCAGTAGCCAGGATCAACAGGTACATGTGTGCACACAGTAATGTGGGCAATTACCATAGTATGCATAGTATACACACAGACATTGTGGCTGTCCTCCGGTCCCCGGCATGTAGTCAGTAGCCAGGATCAGCAGGTACATGTGTGCACACAGTAATGTGGGCAATTACCATAGTATGTATAGTATACACACAGACATTGTGGCTGTCCTCTGGTCCCGGCATGCAATCAGCAGCCAGGATCAGCAGCAGGTACATGTGTGCACACAGTAATGTGGGCAATTACCGTAGTATGTATAATATAAACATATGGTATGTATAGTACATACAGACATTATGACTGTCTTCTGGCCCACGGCATACTATCAGTAGCCAGGATCAGCAGGTACCTGTGTGCACACAGCAATGTGGGCAATTACAGTAGTATGTATAATGGACCCTGATATTGGCTGCCCTCTGGTCCCCAACATGCAGTCAGTGGCCAGGATCAGCAGGTACATGTGTATGCAAATATAAAAAACTGATCGAGACTTCCAAACAGATAAACAGGTGTGAACAGGTGCAAGCTAAGAGAGCCACTTCCATATGTAAAACAATTTGGAAAGTGGCTCCCTTAGCTTGCACTTGGTCACAGCTGTTTTTCTGTTTGGAAGTGACAGTCAGTTTTTGATATTTCTATACACAGGCTCTCTGATCGCCAGAGCACTCCACCCATCAAATTATGGCGGTTTAATTAAATAGATTGATCATACCTACCCATATAACTATAGGCTATCACTCCAGGAGAGGTATCATATTGGGTTAGGTTCCCAGCAAAGAAGGTCGCCTTATCATTGGCTTTTGGGCACACACGAATTGGCCAATTTATACGCTGTATATCTTCACTTTAACTTTTTTTCTGGAGCAGCAATGCAATTCCAATTTCATATATTCCATGTTTGCATAATATAGCATTACAGAGTGCTGCTTTAATTTGTCAGCAGGTACATGTGTGCACACAGTAGTGTGGCCAATTGCCGTAGTATGTATAGTACACAGACATTGGCTGTCCTCTAGTCCTTGGCAAGCACTCAGTGGCCAGGATCAGCAGGTACATGTGTGCACAAAGTAATGCCGTAGTATGTATAGTACACACAGACATTGGCTATCCTCTAGCCCCCTGCATGCAGTCAGTGGCCAGGATCAGCAGGTGCATGTGTGCACACAGTAGTACTGTAGTATGTATAGTATAAACAAAGGCACTGGCCACTCTCTGGTCTCTGGCGTGAAGTCAGTGGCCAGGATCAGCAGGTGCATGTCTGCACACAGTAATGCCATAGTATAGTACACGCAGACACTGACTGTCCTCTGGTCCAAGGCATGTAATCACTGGCCAGGACCAGCAGGTGCATGTGTGCACATAGTAATGCCATAGTATGTATAATATACACAGACACTGGCCGCCCTCTGGTCCTCGCCATGCAGCCAGTGGCCAGGATCAACAGATACCTGTGTGCACACAATAATGCCATAGTATGTATAGTACACACAAATATTGGTCCCCAGCAGTCAGTGCCAGGACCAGCAGGTAGATGTGTGCAAACAGTAGTGCCATAGTATGTTGTATAGTACACACAGACATTGGTCCCCGGCATGCAGTCAGTGCCAGGACCAGCAGGCACATGTGGGCACACAGTAATGCCATAGTATGTATAGATCACACAGATATTGGTCCCCAGCAGTCAGTGCTAGGATCAGCAGGTACATGTGTGCACACAGTAATGCCATAGTATGTATAGTACACACAGACATTGGTCCCCTGCGTGCAGTCAGTGCCAGGACCAGCAGGTAGATGTGATCACACAGTTATGCCGTAGTATGTATAGTACACACAGACATTGGACCCCAGCAGTCAGTGCCAGGACCAGCAGGTAGATGTGTGCACACAGTTGTGCCGTAGTATGTATAGTACACACAGACATTGGTCCCCAGCAGTCAGTGTCAGGAGCAGCAGGTAGATGTGTGCACACAGTAGTGCTGTAGTATAGTACACACAGACATTGGTCCCCAGCAGTCAGTGTCAGGACCAGCAGGTAGATGTGTGCACACAGTAGTGCTGTAGTATAGTACACACAGACATTGGTACCCAGCAGTCAGTGTCAGGACCAGCAGGTATATGTGTGCACACAGTAGTGCTGTAGTATAGTACACACAGACATTGGTCCCCAGCAGTCAGTGCCAGGAGCAGCAGGTAGATGTGTGCACACAGTAGTGCTGTAGTATAGTACACACAGACATTGGTCCCCAGCAGTCAGTGTCAGGACCAGCAGGTGGATGTGTGCACACAGTAGTGTTGTAGTATAGTACACACAGACATTGGTCCCCAGCAGTCAGTGCCAGGAGCAGCAGGTAGATGTGTGCACACAGTAGTGTTGTAGTATAGTACACACAGATATTGGTCCCCAGCAGTCAGTGTCAGGACCAGCAGGTGGATGTTGTAGTATAGTACACACAGACATTGGTCCCCAGCAGTCAGTGCCAGGAGCAGCAGGTAGATGTGTACACACAGTAGTGTTGTAGTATAGTACACACAGACATTGGTCCCCAGCAGTCAGTGCCAGGAGCAGCAGGTAGATGTGTGCACACAGTAGTGCTGTAGTGTAGTACACACAGACATTCGTCCCCAGCAGTCAGTTCCAGGAGCAGCAGGTAGATGTGTGCACACAGTAGTGCTGTAGTATAGTACACACAGACATTGGTCCCCAGCAGTCAGTGTCAGGAGCAGCAGGTAGATGTGTGCACACAGTAGTGCTGTAGTATAGTACACACAGACATGGGTCCCCAGCAGTCAGTGTCAGGACCAGCAGGTAGATGTGTGCACATAGTAGTGCTGTAGTATAGTACACACAGACATTGGTCTCCAGCAGTCAGTGCCAGGAGCAGCAGGTAGATGTGTGCACACAGTAGTGCTGTAGTATAGTACACACAGACATTGGTCCTCAGCAGTCAGTGTCAGGAGCAGCAGGTATATGTGTGCACACAGTAGTGCTGTAGTATATTACACACAGACATTGGTCTCCAGCAGTCAGTGTCAGGACCAGCAGGTGGATGTGTGCACACAGTAGTGCTGTAGTATAGTACACACAGACATTGGTCCCCAGCAGTCAGTGTCAGGAGCAGCAGGTAGATGTGTGCACACAGTAGTGCTGTAGTATAGTACACACAGACATTGGTCCCCAGCAGTCAGTGCCAGGAGCAGCAGGTAGATGTGTGCACACAGTAGTGCTGTAGTATAGTACACACAGACATTGGTCCCCAGCAGTCAGTGCCAGGAGCAGCAGGTAGATGTGTGCACACAGCAGTGGACCATCAGGTAGATGTGTGCACACAGTAGTGCTGTAGCATAGTACTCACAGACATTGGTCCCCAGCAGTCAGTGTCAGGACCAGCAGGTAGATGTGTGCACACAGTAGTGCTGTAGTATAGTACACACAGACATTGGTACCCAGCAGTCAGTGTCAGGACCAGCAGGTATATGTGTGCACACAGTAGTGCTGTAGTATAGTACACACAGACATTGGTCCCCAGCAGTCAGTGCCAGGAGCAGCAGGTAGATGTGTGCACACAGTAGTGCTGTAGTATAGTACACACAGACATTGGTCCCCAGCAGTCATTGTCATGACCAGCAGGTGGATGTGTGCACACAGTAGTGTTGTAGTATAGTACACACAGACATTGGTCCCCAGCAGTCAGTGCCAGGAGCAGCAGGTAGATGTGTGCACTCAGTAGTGTTGTAGTATAGTACACACAGACATTGGTCCCCAGCAGTCAGTGCCAGGACCAGCAGGTAGATGTGTGCACACAGTAGTGCTGTAGTATAGTACACACAGACATTGGTCCCCAGCAGTCAGTGCCAGGAGCAGCAGGTAGATGTGTGCACACAGTAGTGCTGTAGTATAGTACACACAGACATTGGTCCCCAGCAGTCAGTTCCAGGAGCAGCAGGTAGATGTGTGCACACAGTAGTGCTGTAGTATAGTACACACAGACATTGGTCCCCAGCAGTCAGTGCCAGGAGCAGCAGGTAGATGTGTGCACACAGTAGTGGACCATCAGGTAGATGTGTGCACACAGTAGTGCTGTAGTATAGTACTCACAGACATTGGTCCCCAGCTGTCAGTGTCAGGACCAGCAGGTAGATGTGTGCACACAGTAGTGCTGTAGTATAGTACACACAGACAATGGTACCCAGCAGTCAGTGTCAGGACCAGCAGGTATATGTGTGCACACAGTAGTGCTGTAGTATAGTACACACAGACATTGGTCCCCAGCAGTCAGTGCCAGGAGCAGCAGGTAGATGTGTGCACACAGTAGTGCTGTAGTATAGTACACACAGACATTGGTCCCCAGCAGTCATTGTCAGGACCAGCAGGTGGATGTGCGCACACAGTAGTGTTGTAGTATAGTACACACAGACATTGGTCCCCAGCAGTCAGTGCCAGGAGCAGCAGGTAGATGTGTGCACTCAGTAGTGTTGTAGTATAGTACACACAGACATTGGTCTTCAGCAGTCAGTGCCAGGACCAGCAGGTAGATGTGTGCACACAGTAGTGCTGTAGTATAGTACACACAGACATTGGTCCCCAGCAGTCAGTGCCAGGAGCAGCAGGTAGATGTGTGCACACAGTAGTGCTGTAGTATAGTACACACAGACATTGGTCCCCAGCAGTCAGTTCCAGGAGCAGCAGGTAGATGTGTGCACACAGTAGTGCTGTAGTATAGTACACACAGACATTGGTCCCCAGCAGTCAGTGTCAGGAGCAGCAGGTAGATGTGTGCACACAGTAGTGCTGTAGTATAGTACACACAGACATGGGTCCCCAGCAGTCAGTGTCAGGACCAGCAGGTAGATGTGTGCACATAGTAGTGCTGTAGTATAGTACACACAGACATTAGTCTCCAGCAGTCAGTGCCAGGAGCAGCAGGTAGATGTGTGCACACAGTAGTGCTGTAGTATAGTACACACAGACATTGGTCCTCAGCAGTCAGTGTCAGGAGCAGCAGGTATATGTGTGCACACAGTAGTGCTGTAGTATATTACACACAGACATTGGTCTCCAGCAGTCAGTGCCAGGAGCAGCAGGTGGATGTGCGCACATAGTAGTGCTGTAGTATAGTACACACAGACATTGGTCCCCAGCAGTCAGTGCCAGGAGCAGCAGGTGGATGTGCGCACACAGTAGTGCTGTAGTATAGTACACACAGACATTGGTCCCCAGCAGTCAGTGCCAGGAGCAGCAGGTAGATGTGTGCACACAGTAGTGCTGTAGTATAGTACACACAGACATTGGTCCCCAGCAGTCAGTGCCAGGAGCAGCAGGTAGATGTGTGCACACAGTAGTGCTGTAGTATAGTACACACAGACATTGGTCCCCAGCAGTCAGTGCCAGGAGCAGCAGGTGGATGTGTGCACACAGTAGTGCTGTAGTATAGTACACACAGACATTGGTCCCCAGCAGTCAGTGCCAGGAGCAGCAGGTAGATGTGTGCACACAGTAGTGCTGTAGTATAGTACACACAGACATTGGTCCCCAGCAGTCAATGCCAGGAGCAGCAGGTAGATGTGTGCACACAGTAGTGCTGTAGTATAGTACACACAGACATTGGTCCCCAGCAGTCAGTGCCAGGAGCAGCAGGTAGATGTGTGCACACAGTAGTGCTGTAGTATAGTACACACAGACATTGGTCCCCAGCAGTCAGTGCCAGGAGCAGCAGGTGGATGTGTGCACACAGTAGTGCTGTAGTATAGTACACACAGACATTGGTCCCCAGCAGTCAGTGCCAGGAGCAGCAGGTAGATGTGTGCACACAGTAGTGCTGTAGTATAGTACACATAGACATTGGTCCCCAGCAGTCAGTGTCAGGAGCAGCAGGTATATGTGTGCACACAGTAGTGCTGTAGTATAGTACACACAGACATTGGTCCTCAGCAGTCAGTGTCAGGAGCAGCAGGTATATGTGTGCACACAGTAGTGCTGTAGTATATTACACACAGACATTGGTCTCCAGCAGTCAGTGTCAGGACCAGCAGGTGGATGTGTGCACACAGTACTGCTTTAGTATAGTGCACACAGACATTGGTCCCCAGCAGTCAGTGTCAGGAGCAGCAGGTAGATGTGTGCACACAGTAGTGCTGTAGTATACTACACACAGACATTGGTCCCCAGCAGTCAGTGCCAGGAGCAGCAGGTAGATGTGTGCACACAGTAGTGCTGTAGTATAGTACACATAGACATTGGTCCCCAGCAGTCAGTGCCAGGAGCAGCAGGTAGATGTGTGCACACAGTAGTGCTGTAGTATAGTACACACAGACATTGGTCCCCAACAGTCAGTGCCAGGAGCAGCAGGTAGATGTGTGCACACAGTAGTGCTGTAGTATAGTACATACAGACATTGGTCCCCAGCAGTCAGTGTCAGGAGCAGCAGGTAGATGTGTGCACACAGTAGTGCTGTAGTATAGTACACACAGACATTGGTCCCCAGCAGTCAGTGCCAGGAGCAGCAGGTAGATGTGTGCACACAGTAGTGCTGTAGTATAGTACACACAGACATTGGTCCCCAGCAGTCAGTGCCAGGAGCAGCAGGTAGATGTGTGCACACAGTAGTGCTGTAGTATAGTACACACAGACATTGGTCCCCAGCAGTCAGTGCCAGGAGCAGCAGGTAGATGTGTGCACACAGTAGTGCTGTAGTATAGTACACACAGACATTGGTCCCCAGCAGTCAGTGCCAGGAGCAGCAGGTAGATGTGTGCACACAGTAATGCTGTAGTATAGTACACACAGACATTGGTCCCCAGCAGTCAGTGTCAGGAGCAGCAGGTAGATGTGTGCACACAGTAGTGCTGTAGTATAGTACACACAGACATTGGTCCCCAGCAGTCAGTGCCAAGACCAGCAGGTAGATGTGTGCACACAGTAGTGCTGTAGTATAGTACACACAGACATTGGTCCCCAGCAATCAGTGTCAGGAGCAGCAGGTAGATGTGTGCACACAGTAGTGCTGTTGTATAGTACACACAGACATGGGTCCCCAGCAGTCAGTGCCAAGACCAGCAGGTAGATGTGTGCACACAGTAGTGCTGTAGTATAGTACACACAGACATTAGTCCTCAGCAGTCAGTGCCAGGAGCAGCAGGTAGATGTGTGCACACAGTAGTGCTGTAGTATAGTACACATAGACATGGGTCTTCAGCAGTCAGTGTCAGGAGCAGCAGGTGGATGTGTGCACACAGTAGTGCTGTTGTATAGTACACACAGACATGGGTCCCCAGCAGTCAGTGCCAAGACCAGCAGGTAGATGTGTGCACACAGTAGTGCTGTAGTATAGTACACACAGACATTAATCCTCAGCAGTCAGTGCCAGGAGCAGCAGATAGATGTGTGCACACAGTAGTGCTGTAGTATAGTACACACAGACATTGGTCCTCAGCAGTCAGTGTCAGGAGCAGCAGGTGGATGTGTGCACACAGTAGTGCTGTAGTATAATACACACAGACATTGGTCTCTAGCAGTCAGTGTCAGGAGCAGCAGGTGGATGTGTGCACACAGTAGTGCTGTAGTATAGTACACACAGACATTGGTCCCCAGCAGTCAGTGTCAGGACCAGCAGGTATATGTGCGCACACTGTTGTGCTGTAGTATAGTACACACAGACATTGGTCCCCAGCAGTCAGTTCCAGGAGCAGCAGGTGGATGTGTGCACACAGTAGTGCTGTAGTATAGTACACACAGACATTGGTCTCCAGCAGTCAGTGCCAGGAGCAGCAGGTGGATGTGTGCACACAGTAGTGCTGTAGTATAGTACACACAGACATTGGTCCCCAGCAGTCAGTGCCAGGAGCAGCAGGTAGATGTGTGCACACAGTAGTGCTGTAGTATAGTACACATAGACATTGGTCCCCAGCAGTCAGTGTCAGGAGCAGCAGGTATATGTGTGCACACAGTAGTGCTGTATAGTACACACAGACATTGGTCCTCAGCAGTCAGTGTCAGGAGCAGCAGGTATATGTGTGCACACAGTAGTGCTGTAGTATATTACACACAGACATTGGTCTCCAGCAGTCAGTGTCAGGACCAGCAGGTGGATGTGTGCACACAGTACTGCTTTAGTATAGTGCACACAGACATTGGTCCCCAGCAGTCAGTGTCAGGAGCAGCAGGTAGATGTGTGCACACAGTAGTGCTGTAGTATACTACACACAGACATTGGTCCCCAGCAGTCAGTGCCAGGAGCAGCAGGTAGATGTGTGCACACAGTAGTGCTGTAGTATAGTACACATAGACATTGGTCCCCAGCAGTCAGTGCCAGGAGCAGCAGGTAGATGTGTGCACACAGTAGTGCTGTAGTATAGTACACACAGACATTGGTCCCCAGCAGTCAGTGTCAGGAGCAGCAGGTAGATGTGTACACACAGTAGTGCTGTAGTATAGTACACACAGACATTGGTCCCCAGCAGTCAGTGTCAGGACCAGCAGGTAGATGTGTGCACACAGTAGTGCCATAGTATGTATAGTACACACAGACATTGGTCTCCAGCAGTCAGTGTCAGGAGCAGCAGGTAGATGTGTACACACAGTAGTGCTGTAGTATGGTACACACAGACATTGGTCCCCAGCAGTCAGTGTCAGGAGCAGCAGGTAGATGTGTGCACACAGTAGTGCTGTAGTATAGTACACACAGACATTGGTCCCCAGCAGTCAGTGCCAGGAGCAGCAGGTAGATGTGTGCACACAGTAGTGCTGTAGTATAGTACACATAGACATTGGTCCCCAACAGTCAGTGCCAGGAGCAGCAGGTAGATGTGTGCACACAGTAGTGCTGTAGTATAGTACATACAGACATTGGTCCCCAGCAGTCAGTGTCAGGAGCAGCAGGTAGATGTGTGCACACAGTAGTGCTGTAGTATAGTACACACAGACATTGGTCCCCAGCAGTCAGTGCCAGGAGCAGCAGGTAGATGTGTGCACACAGTAGTGCTGTAGTATAGTACACACAGACATTGGTCCCCAGCAGTCAGTGCCAGGAGCAGCAGGTAGATGTGTGCACACAGTAGTGCTGTAGTATAGTACACACAGACATTGGTCCCCAGCAGTCAGTGCCAGGAGCAGCAGGTAGATGTGTGCACACAGTAGTGCTGTAGTATAGTACACACAGACATTGGTCCCCAGCAGTCAGTGCCAGGAGCAGCAGGTAGATGTGTGCACACAGTAATGCTGTAGTATAGTACACACAGACATTGGTCCCCAGCAGTCAGTGTCAGGAGCAGCAGGTAGATGTGTGCACACAGTAGTGCTGTAGTATAGTACACACAGACATTGGTCCCCAGCAGTCAGTGCCAGGACCAGCAGGTAGATGTGTGCACACAGTAGTGCTGTAGTATAGTACACACAGACATTGGTCCCCAGCAGTCAGTGTCAGGAGCAGCAGGTAGATGTGTGCACACAGTAGTGCTGTAGTATAGTACACATAGACATGGGTCTTCAGCAGTCAGTGTCAGGAGCAGCAGGTGGATGTGTGCACACAGTAGTGCTGTTGTATAGTACACACAGACATGGGTCCCCAGCAGTCAGTGCCAAGACCAGCAGGTAGATGTGTGCACACAGTAGTGCTGTAGTATAGTACACACAGACATTAATCCTCAGCAGTCAGTGCCAGGAGCAGCAGGTAGATGTGTGCACACAGTAGTGCTGTAGTATAGTACACACAGACATTGGTCCTCAGCAGTCAGTGTCAGGAGCAGCAGGTGGATGTGTGCACACAGTAGTGCTGTAGTATAATACACACAGACATTGGTCTCTAGCAGTCAGTGTCAGGAGCAGCAGGTGGATGTGTGCACACAGTAGTGCTGTAGTATTGTACACACAGACATTGGTCCCCAGCAGTCAGTGTCAGGACCAGCAGGTATATGTGTGCACACTGTTGTGCTGTAGTATAGTACACACAGACATTGGTCCCCAGCAGTCAGTTCCAGGAGCAGCAGGTGGATGTGTGCACACAGTAGTGCTGTAGTATAGTACACACAGACATTGGTCTCCAGCAGTCAGTGTCAGGAGCAGCAGCTGGATGTGTGCACACAGTAGTGCTGTAGTATAGTACACACAGACATTGGTCCTCAGCAGTCAGTGTCAGGACCAGCAGGTAGATGTGTGCACACAGTAGTGCTGTAGTATAGTACACACAGACATGGGTCCCCAGCAGTCAGTGCCAGGACCAGCAGGTAGATGTGTGCACACAGTAGTGCTTTAGTATAGTACACACAGACATTGGTCCCCAGCAGTCAGTGTCAGGACCAGCAGGTGGATGTGCGCACACAGTAGTGTTGTAGTATAGTACACACAGACATTGGTCCCCAGCAGTCAGTGCCAGGAGCAGCAGGTAGATGTGTGCACTCAGTAGTGTTGTAGTATAGTACACACAGACATTGGTCTTCAGCAGTCAGTGCCAGGACCAGCAGGTAGATGTGTGCACACAGTAGTGCTGTAGTATAGTACACACAGACATTGGTCCCCAGCAGTCAGTGCCAGGAGCAGCAGGTAGATGTGTGCACACAGTAGTGCTGTAGTATAGTACACACAGACATTGGTCCCCAGCAGTCAGTTCCAGGAGCAGCAGGTAGATGTGTGCACACAGTAGTGCTGTAGTATAGTACACACAGACATTGGTCCCCAGCAGTCAGTGTCAGGAGCAGCAGGTAGATGTGTGCACACAGTAGTGCTGTAGTATAGTACACACAGACATGGGTCCCCAGCAGTCAGTGTCAGGACCAGCAGGTAGATGTGTGCACATAGTAGTGCTGTAGTATAGTACACACAGACATTGGTCTCCAGCAGTCAGTGTCAGGACCAGCAGGTGGATGTGTGCACACAGTAGTGCTGTAGTATAGTGCACACAGACATTGGTCCCCAGCAGTCAGTGTCAGGAGCAGCAGGTAGATGTGTGCACACAGTAGTGCTGTAGTATAGTACACACAGACATTGGTCCCCAGCAGTCAGTGCCAGGAGCAGCAGGTAGATGTGTGCACACAGTAGTGCTGTAGTATAGTACACATAGACATTGGTCCCCAGCAGTCAGTGTCAGGAGCAGCAGGTATATGTGTGCACACAGTAGTGCTGTAGTATAGTACACACAGACATTGGTCCCCAGCAGTCAGTGGCAGGAGCAGCAGGTGGATGTGTGCACACAGTAGTGCTGTAGTATAGTACACACAGACATTGGTCCCCAGCAGTCAATGCCAGGAGCAGCAGGTGGATGTGTGCACACAGTAGTGCTGTAGTATAGTACACATAGACATTGGTCCCCAGCAGTCAGTGTCAGGAGCAGCAGGTAGATGTGTGCACACAGTAGTGCTGTAGTATAGTACACACAGACATTGGTCCCCAGCAGTCAATGCCAGGAGCAGCAGGTGGATGTGTGCACACAGTAGTGCTGTAGTATAGTACACATAGACATTGGTCCCCAGCAGTCAGTGTCAGGAGCAGCAGGTAGATGTGTGCACACAGTAGTGCTGTAGTATAGTACACACAGACATTGGTCCCCAGCAGTCAGTGTCAGGAGCAGCAGGTAGATGTGTGCACACAGTAGTGTTGTAGTATAGTACACACAGACATTGGTCCCCAGCAGTCAGTGCCAGGAGCAGCAGGTAGATGTGTGCACACAGTAGTGCTGTAGTATAGTACACACAGACATTGGTCCCCAGCAGTCAATGCCAGGAGCAGCAGGTGGATGTGTGCACACAGTAGTGCTGTAGTATAGTACACATAGACATTGGTCCCCAGCAGTCAATGCCAGGAGCAGCAGGTGGATGTGTGCACACAGTAGTGCTGTAGTATAGTACACATAGACATTGGTCCCCAGCAGTAAGTGCCAGGAGCAGCAGGTGGATGTGTGCACACAGTAGTGCTGTAGTATAGTACACACAGACATTGGTCCCCAGCAGTCAATGCCAGGAGCAGCAGGTGGATGTGTGCACACAGTAGTGCTGTAGTATAGTACACACAGACATTGGTCCCCAGCAGTCAGTGCCAGGAGCAGCAGGTGGATGTGCGCACACAGTAGTGCTGTAGTATAGTACACATAGACATTGGTCCCCAGCAGTCAGTGCCAGGAGCAGCAGGTAGATGTGTGCACACAGTAGTGCTGTAGTATAGTACACACAGACATTGGTCCCCAGCAGTCAGTGCCAGGAGCAGCAGGTAGATGTGTGCACACAGTAGTGCTGTAGTATAGTACACACAGACATTGGTACCCAGCAGTCAGTGTCAGGAACAGCAGGTGGATGTGCGCACACAGTAGTGCTGTAGTATAGTACACATAGACATTGGTCCCCAGCAGTCAATGCCAGGAGCAGCAGGTGGATGTGTGCACACAGTAGTGCTGTAGTATAGTACACATAGACATTGGTCCCCAGCAGTAAGTGCCAGGAGCAGCAGGTGGATGTGTGCACACAGTAGTGCTGTAGTATAGTACACACAGACATTGGTCCCCAGCAGTCAATGCCAGGAGCAGCAGGTGGATGTGTGCACACAGTAGTGCTGTAGTATAGTACACACAGACATTGGTCCCCAGCAGTCAGTGCCAGGAGCAGCAGGTGGATGTGCGCACACAGTAGTGCTGTAGTATAGTACACACAGACATTGGTCCCCAGCAGTCAGTGCCAGGAGCAGCAGGTGGATGTGCGCACACAGTAGTGCTGTAGTATAGTACACACAGACATTGGTCCCCAGCAGTCAGTGCCAGGAGCAGCAGGTAGATGTGCACACACAGTAGTGCTGTAGTATAGTACACACAGACATTGGTCCCCAGCAGTCAGTGCCAGGAGCAGCAGGTAGATGTGTGCACACAGTAGTGCTGTAGTATAGTACACACAGACATTGGTCCCCAGCAGTCAATGCCAGGAGCAGCAGGTGGATGTGTGCACACAGTAGTGCTGTAGTATAGTACACATAGACATTGGTCCCCAGCAGTCAGTGTCAGGAGCAGCAGGTAGATGTGTGCACACAGTAGTGCTGTAGTATAGTACACACAGACATTGGTCCCCAGCAGTCAATGCCAGGAGCAGCAGGTGGATGTGTGCACACAGTAGTGCTGTAGTATAGTACACATAGACATTGGTCCCCAGCAGTCAATGCCAGGAGCAGCAGGTGGATGTGTGCACACAGTAGTGCTGTAGTATAGTACACACAGACATTGGTCCCCAGCAGTCAGTGTCAGGAGCAGCAGGTAGATGTGTGCACACAGTAGTGTTGTAGTATAGTACACACAGACATTGGTCCCCAGCAGTCAGTGCCAGGAGCAGCAGGTAGATGTGTGCACACAGTAGTGCTGTAGTATAGTACACACAGACATTGGTCCCCAGCAGTCAATGACAGGAGCAGCAGGTGGATGTGTGCACTCAGTAGTGCTGTAGTATAGTACACATAGACATTGGTCCCCAGCAGTCAATGCCAGGAGCAGCAGGTGGATGTGTGCACACAGTAGTGCTGTAGTATAGTACACATAGACATTGGTCCCCAGCAGTCAATGCCAGGAGCAGCAGGTGGATGTGTGCACACAGTAGTGCTGTAGTATAGTACACACAGACATTGGTCCCCAGCAGTCAGTGTCAGGAGCAGCAGGTAGATGTGTGCACACAGTAGTGTTGTAGTATAGTACACACAGACATTGCTCCCCAGCAGTCAGTGCCAGGAGCAGCAGGTGGATGTGTGCACACAGTAGTGCTGTAGTATAGTACACACAGACATTGGTCCCCAGCAGTCAATGCCAGGAGCAGCAGGTGGATGTGTGCACACAGTAGTGCTGTAGTATAGTACACACAGACATTGGTCCCCAGCAGTCAGTGCCAGGAGCAGCAGGTAGATGTGTGCACACAGTAGTGCTGTAGTATAGTACACACAGACATTGGTCCCCAGCAGTCAATGCCAGGAGCAGCAGGTGGATGTGTGCACACAGTAGTGCTGTAGTATAGTACACATAGACATTGGTCCCCAGCAGTCAGTGTCAGGAGCAGCAGGTAGATGTGTGCACACAGTAGTGCTGTAGTATAGTACACACAGACATTGGTCCCCAGCAGTCAATGCCAGGAGCAGCAGGTGGATGTGTGCACACAGTAGTGCTGTAGTATAGTACACATAGACATTGGTCCCCAGCAGTCAATGCCAGGAGCAGCAGGTGGATGTGTGCACACAGTAGTGCTGTAGTATAGTACACACAGACATTGGTCCCCAGCAGTCAGTGTCAGGAGCAGCAGGTAGATGTGTGCACACAGTAGTGTTGTAGTATAGTACACACAGACATTGGTCCCCAGCAGTCAGTGCCAGGAGCAGCAGGTAGATGTGTGCACACAGTAGTGCTGTAGTATAGTACACACAGACATTGGTCCCCAGCAGTCAATGACAGGAGCAGCAGGTGGATGTGTGCACTCAGTAGTGCTGTAGTATAGTACACATAGACATTGGTCCCCAGCAGTCAATGCCAGGAGCAGCAGGTGGATGTGTGCACACAGTAGTGCTGTAGTATAGTACACACAGACATTGGTCCCCAGCAGTCAATGCCAGGAGCAGCAGGTGGATGTGTGCACACAGTAGTGCTGTAGTATAGTACACATAGACATTGGTCCCCAGCAGTCAATGCCAGGAGCAGCAGGTGGATGTGTGCACACAGTAGTGCTGTAGTATAGTACACACAGACATTGGTCCCCAGCAGTCAGTGTCAGGAGCAGCAGGTAGATGTGTGCACACAGTAGTGTTGTAGTATAGTACACACAGACATTGCTCCCCAGCAGTCAGTGCCAGGAGCAGCAGGTGGATGTGTGCACACAGTAGTGCTGTAGTATAGTACACACAGACATTGGTCCCCAGCAGTCAATGCCAGGAGCAGCAGGTGGATGTGTGCACACAGTAGTGCTGTAGTATAGTACACATAGACATTGGTCCCCAGCAGTCAATGCCAGGAGCAGCAGGTGGATGTGTGCACACAGTAGTGCTGTAGTATAGTACACATAGACATTGGTCCCCAGCAGTCAATGCCAGGAGCAGCAGGTGGATGTGTGCACACAGTAGTGCTGTAGTATAGTACACATAGACATTGGTCCCCAGCAGTCAATGCCAGGAGCAGCAGGTGGATGTGTGCACACAGTAGTGCTGTAGTATAGTACACATAGACATTGGTCCCCAGCAGTCAATGCCAGGAGCAGCAGGTGGATGTGTGCACACAGTAGTGCTGTAGTATAGTACACATAGACATTGGTCCCCAGCAGTCAATGCCAGGAGCAGCAGATGGATGTGTGCACACAGTAGTGCTGTAGTATAGTACACACAGACATTGGTCCCCAGCAGTCAGTGCCAGGAGCAGCAGGTAGATGTGTGCACACAGTAGTGCTGTAGTATAGTACACACAGACATTGGTCCCCAGCAGTCAATGCCAGGAGCAGCAGGTGGATGTGTGCACACAGTAGTGCTGTAGTATAGTACACACAGACATTGGTCCCCAGCAGTCAGTGCCAGGAGCAGCAGGTAGATGTGTGCACACAGTAGTGCTGTAGTATAGTACACATAGACATTGGTCCCCAGCAGTCAATGCCAGGAGCAGCAGGTGGATGTGTGCACACAGTAGTGCTGTAGTATAGTACACATAGACATTGGTCCCCAGCAGTCAATGCCAGGAGCAGCAGGTGGATGTGTGCACACAGTAGTGCTGTAGTATAGTACACACAGACATTGGTCCCCAGCAGTCAGTGCCAGGAGCAGCAGGTAGATGTGTGCACACAGTAGTGCTGTAGTATAGTACACACAGACATTGGTACCCAGCAGTCAGTGTCAGGAACAGCAGGTGGATGTGCGCACACAGTAGTGCTGTAGTATAGTACACATAGACATTGGTCCCCAGCAGTCAATGCCAGGAGCAGCAGGTGGATGTGTGCACACAGTAGTGCTGTAGTATAGTACACATAGACATTGGTCCCCAGCAGTAAGTGCCAGGAGCAGCAGGTGGATGTGTGCACACAGTAGTGCTGTAGTATAGTACACACAGACATTGGTCCCCAGCAGTCAATGCCAGGAGCAGCAGGTGGATGTGTGCACACAGTAGTGCTGTAGTATAGTATACACAGACATTGGTCCCCAGCAGTCAGTGCCAGGAGCAGCAGGTGGATGTGCGCACACAGTAGTGCTGTAGTATAGTACACACAGACATTGGTCCCCAGCAGTCAGTGCCAGGAGCAGCAGGTGGATGTGCGCACACAGTAGTGCTGTAGTATAGTACACACAGACATTGGTCCCCAGCAGTCAGTGCCAGGAGCAGCAGGTAGATGTGCACACACAGTAGTGCTGTAGTATAGTACACACAGACATTGGTCCCCAGCAGTCAGTGCCAGGAGCAGCAGGTAGATGTGTGCACACAGTAGTGCTGTAGTATAGTACACACAGACATTGGTCCCCAGCAGTCAATGCCAGGAGCAGCAGGTGGATGTGTGCACACAGTAGTGCTGTAGTATAGTACACATAGACATTGGTCCCCAGCAGTCAGTGTCAGGAGCAGCAGGTAGATGTGTGCACACAGTAGTGCTGTAGTATAGTACACACAGACATTGGTCCCCAGCAGTCAATGCCAGGAGCAGCAGGTGGATGTGTGCACACAGTAGTGCTGTAGTATAGTACACATAGACATTGGTCCCCAGCAGTCAATGCCAGGAGCAGCAGGTGGATGTGTGCACACAGTAGTGCTGTAGTATAGTACACACAGACATTGGTCCCCAGCAGTCAGTGTCAGGAGCAGCAGGTAGATGTGTGCACACAGTAGTGTTGTAGTATAGTACACACAGACATTGGTCCCCAGCAGTCAGTGCCAGGAGCAGCAGGTAGATGTGTGCACACAGTAGTGCTGTAGTATAGTACACACAGACATTGGTCCCCAGCAGTCAATCCCAGGAGCAGCAGGTGGATGTGTGCACTCAGTAGTGCTGTAGTATAGTACACATAGACATTGGTCCCCAGCAGTCAATGCCAGGAGCAGCAGGTGGATGTGTGCACACAGTAGTGCTGTAGTATAGTACACACAGACATTGGTCCCCAGCAGTCAATGCCAGGAGCAGCAGGTGGATGTGTGCACACAGTAGTGCTGTAGTATAGTACACATAGACATTGGTCCCCAGCAGTCAATGCCAGGAGCAGCAGGTGGATGTGTGCACACAGTAGTGCTGTAGTATAGTACACACAGACATTGGTCCCCAGCAGTCAGTGTCAGGAGCAGTAGGTAGATGTGTGCACACAGTAGTGTTGTAGTATAGTACACACAGACATTGGTCCCCAGCAGTCAGTGCCAGGAGCAGCAGGTGGATGTGTGCACACAGTAGTGCTGTAGTATAGTACACACAGACATTGGTCCCCAGCAGTCAATGCCAGGAGCAGCAGGTGGATGTGTGCACACAGTAGTGCTGTAGTATAGTACACATAGACATTGGTCCCCAGCAGTCAATGCCAGGAGCAGCAGGTGGATGTGTGCACACAGTAGTGCTGTAGTATAGTACACATAGACATTGGTCCCCAGCAGTCAATGCCAGGAGCAGCAGGTGGATGTGTGCACACAGTAGTGCTGTAGTATAGTACACATAGACATTGGTCCCCAGCAGTCAATGCCAGGAGCAGCAGGTGGATGTGTGCACACAGTAGTGCTGTAGTATAGTACACATAGACATTGGTCCCCAGCAGTCAATGCCAGGAGCAGCAGGTGGATGTGTGCACACAGTAGTGCTGTAGTATAGTACACATAGACATTGGTCCCCAGCAGTCAATGCCAGGAGCAGCAGATGGATGTGTGCACACAGTAGTGCTGTAGTATAGTACACACAGACATTGGTCCCCAGCAGTCAGTGCCAGGAGCAGCAGGTAGATGTGTGCACACAGTAGTGCTGTAGTATAGTACACACAGACATTGGTCCCCAGCAGTCAATGCCAGGAGCAGCAGGTGGATGTGTGCACACAGTAGTGCTGTAGTATAGTACACACAGACATTGGTCCCCAGCAGTCAGTGCCAGGAGCAGCAGGTAGATGTGTGCACACAGTAGTGCTGTAGTATAGTACACACAGACATTGGTCCCCAGCAGTCAATGCCAGGAGCAGCAGGTGGATGTGTGCACACAGTAGTGCTGTAGTATAGTACACATAGACATTGGTCCCCAGCAGTCAATGCCAGGAGCAGCAGGTGGATGTGTGCACACAGTAGTGCTGTAGTATAGTACACACAGACATTGGTCCCCAGCAGTCAGTGTCAGGAGCAGCAGGTAGATGTGTGCACACAGTAGTGTTGTAGTATAGTACACACAGACATTGGTCCCCAGCAGTCAGTGCCAGGAGCAGCAGGTAGATGTGTGCACACAGTAGTGCTGTAGTATAGTACACACAGACATTGGTCCCCAGCAGTCAATGCCAGGAGCAGCAGGTGGATGTGTGCACTCAGTAGTGCTGTAGTATAGTACACATAGACATTGGTCCCCAGCAGTCAATGCCAGGAGCAGCAGGTGGATGTGTGCACACAGTAGTGCTGTAGTATAGTACACACAGACATTGGTCCCCAGCAGTCAATGCCAGGAGCAGCAGGTGGATGTGTGCACACAGTAGTGCTGTAGTATAGTACACATAGACATTGGTCCCCAGCAGTCAATGCCAGGAGCAGCAGGTGGATGTGTGCACACAGTAGTGCTGTAGTATAGTACACACAGACATTGGTCCCCAGCAGTCAGTGTCAGGAGCAGTAGGTAGATGTGTGCACACAGTAGTGTTGTAGTATAGTACACACAGACATTGGTCCCCAGCAGTCAGTGCCAGGAGCAGCAGGTGGATGTGTGCACACAGTAGTGCTGTAGTATAGTACACACAGACATTGGTCCCCAGCAGTCAATGCCAGGAGCAGCAGGTGGATGTGTGCACACAGTAGTGCTGTAGTATAGTACACATAGACATTGGTCCCCAGCAGTCAATGCCAGGAGCAGCAGGTGGATGTGTGCACACAGTAGTGCTGTAGTATAGTACACATAGACATTGGTCCCCAGCAGTCAATGCCAGGAGCAGCAGGTGGATGTGTGCACACAGTAGTGCTGTAGTATAGTACACATAGACATTGGTCCCCAGCAGTCAATGCCAGGAGCAGCAGGTGGATGTGTGCACACAGTAGTGCTGTAGTATAGTACACATAGACATTGGTCCCCAGCAGTCAATGCCAGGAGCAGCAGGTGGATGTGTGCACACAGTAGTGCTGTAGTATAGTACACATAGACATTGGTCCCCAGCAGTCAATGCCAGGAGCAGCAGATGGATGTGTGCACACAGTAGTGCTGTAGTATAGTACACACAGACATTGGTCCCCAGCAGTCAGTGCCAGGAGCAGCAGGTAGATGTGTGCACACAGTAGTGCTGTAGTATAGTACACACAGACATTGGTCCCCAGCAGTCAATGCCAGGAGCAGCAGGTGGATGTGTGCACACAGTAGTGCTGTAGTATAGTACACACAGACATTGGTCCCCAGCAGTCAGTGCCAGGAGCAGCAGGTAGATGTGTGCACACAGTAGTGCTGTAGTATAGTACACATAGACATTGGTCCCCAGCAGTCAATGCCAGGAGCAGCAGGTGGATGTGTGCACACAGTAGTGCTGTAGTATAGTACACATAGACATTGGTCCCCAGCAGTCAATGCCAGGAGCAGCAGGTGGATGTGTGCACACAGTAGTGCTGTAGTATAGTACACATAGACATTGGTCCCCAGCAGTCAATGCCAGGAGCAGCAGGTAGATGTGCGCACACAGTAGTGCTGTAGTATAGTACACATAGACATTGGTCCCCAGCAGTCAATGCCAGGAGCAGCAGGTGGATGTGTGCACACAGTAGTGCTGTAGTATAGTACACATAGACATTGGTCCCCAGCAGTCAATGCCAGGAGCAGCAGGTGGATGTGTGCACACAGTAGTGCTGTAGTATAGTACACACAGACATTGGTCCCCAGCAGTCAGTGTCAGGAGCAGTAGGTGGATGTGTGCACACAGTAGTGCTGTAGTATAGTACACATAGACATTGGTCCCCAGCAGTCAATGCCAGGAGCAGCAGGTGGATGTGTGCACACAGTAGTGCTGTAGTATAGTACACATAGACATTGGTCCCCAGCAGTCAATGCCAGGAGCAGCAGGTGGATGTGTGCACACAGTAGTGCTGTAGTATAGTACACATAGACATTGGTCCCCAGCAGTCAATGCCAGGAGCAGCAGGTGGATGTGTGCACACAGTAGTGCTGTAGTATAGTACACATAGACATTGGTCCCCTGCAGTCAATGCCAGGAGCAGCAGATGGATGTGTGCACACAGTAGTGCTGTAGTATAGTACACACAGACATTGGTCCCCAGCAGTCAGTGCCAGGAGCAGCAGGTAGATGTGTGCACACAGTAGTGCTGTAGTATAGTACACACAGACATTGGTCCCCAGCAGTCAATGCCAGGAGCAGCAGGTGGATGTGTGCACACAGTAGTGCTGTAGTATAGTACACACAGACATTGGTCCCCAGCAGTCAGTGCCAGGAGCAGCAGGTAGATGTGTGCACACAGTAGTGCTGTAGTATAGTACACACAGACATTGGTCCCCAGCAGTCAATGCCAGGAGCAGCAGGTGGATGTGTGCACACAGTAGTGCTGTAGTATAGTACACACAGACATTGGTCCCCAGCAGTCAATGCCAGGAGCAGCAGGTGGATGTGTGCACACAGTAGTGCTGTAGTATAGTACACATAGACATTGGTCCCCAACAGTCAATGCCAGGAGCAGCAGGTAGATGTGTGCACACAGTAGTGCTGTAGTATAGTACACATAGACATTGGTCCCCAGCAGTCAATGCCAGGAGCAGCAGGTGGATGTGTGCACACAGTAGTGCTGTAGTATAGTACACATAGACATTGGTCCCCAGCAGTCAATGCCAGGAGCAGCAGGTAGATGTGTGCACACAGTAGTGTGGCTCAGTGACTTCCTTTGCTCTCTCCCCGCCCCTGTCACTCGTCCCTTACAGAATACATCTGTTCTCATCGGATCCTGGATTGTGGAAGCAGCAGATCCCAATAAGAAGTACGTCACTCGGATCCTGAGCATCACTAGTGGAGGTGATGGGAGGAGGAGGTGGGAGACTTCTAGAAGGACGAGCTTGGGGGGCAGAAGTGAGAGGCCACTAGTAGTGGCTGAACTCCGTGGAGAAGGCGCAGTGCTGCAACACGAGTGGGAATAAAGTGGCAGGCGTGCTGGGCGCTGAGTGCAGCCGCGGCGGCGGGGATGGGAGCTGGCAGGCAGAGGACACGGTTACACCCCCTCCCCGGCTGGAGACTGACACAGGATTGAGTGCGAAGTAAGCCTCGCAGCACCCACCCCCTTTCCCAGCAGAGCAGCCTGCGAGCATTCATATCAGATCCACACGCACATAGAAATATGTATATGTGGAGGTCTCCCAGCAGCCGCGGCCGGAGGGATCTGCAGGAGCAGCCATTGCCCCGGGCGCTGAGGACTGCGCTGCTGTGACACGGGGAGGGACACCCGGGAGTTACTTTGTAGCCTTGTGTCCTGAGGGCGAGCAGCACCGCGTCCCTGGCACAGTATGTGGCGAGCAGCCGCCGCACTTTCCCTGCCAGGCTCCTGGTCTTGCCTGTCCTTTCCGTGGGATCCTCCCCTCTTCTAACCTGAGCTTGTGCCCACAGCGAGGTCAGCGGAGCCGCAAGGTAAGAGCCGCTGGCGGGTGTGATGGAATGATGGCAGCCTGCTCGCCCTGCGGGTGGAGGGCAGCAGCAGGCATTGCGCATGTTGGCCAGTCATGTTTAAAGAGTAAGAGGGAGGGGAGAGATGGAAACTGCAACTTTTCCCCCTGCTGCCATGGCGTGTTTACGGGCTAAACTCTTTATTAATGACTGCGGCACTTGGCACATCCTGCCAGTCATCCTCCATTGCCTGGCAGTGGCCGGGCAGCTCTCCTGGGCGGCAGGGCACAGGGTGGCTCCCAGCACTGCTGGTGGTGCGGCCACTTTCCGCCATGTGCACTTGTATGGCATGCAGAACATGGCTGGCAGTGATCGGGTGATGCCCGCCAGTCCTGTGCCCGGGCAGCACCAGGTGGGCGCTGTGCTGCTGGAATGGAAATCTACTGCTGGCCTCATGCTGCACGTTGGGGAGAGGACTGTAGGGGGCGTGGCTGTTGTTTACCTTCTGAAGCTCAGCTCCCATCGGGCAGCGCTGGGGGCGGCTGCTCCAGGCTCCGTGTCAACACCACAGCCGTGCTCGGGGGTCTCCACCGGTGGGCACTGGGCAGCCTGCAGCCACCAGCTCATGTCACCCCGTGCCAGTGCGGGTATCCTCAGTGCCCCTGGGCAGCACAGGGCAGAGAGCTCATCCAGCCTGTACTCAAAAGTTGCCCCAATTTCTGACTTCCTTTCTATTAGTTTCCCGCTGTTTTAAGGTCTGTTCACATGGAGCTTTTTGATGTGGAGTTTGCATGGATCTGATTAAAAATCCCCATCGTGGAGTCCATGAAGGGGTTCATGAAGTCGATTTCCAAGCAGATCCACTTCAAAAACCACTAAAAACTCTGAACCTCCCCTTAATGACCTGTCTATAAACGTGAGCGGGTGATGTGACCATGCACAGGTGGCCACAGCCATGCCCCTGAGAGCCGCACATCACCTGGTGCCATGCACTGGCCACATGCACAGAGGTGCCGAGCTTCTCCTCATAGTATATAATATAACCTGAATGAGTGTTATTTGCTGATCTCTTGTGTAGTCTGTATGAGAAGGGGCATACACCTTTATAGGGGAGGCAGACCTGCCTGTATTCTAAAGGCATGCCTGTATTCAGGTGGTAGATATGTGCCCCTTGTGGTGCCAGCACTGATCTGGGGCCTGCATGAAGAAAGTGGCCCTGGTGGGGCCTGCATGAAGAAAGTGGCCCTGGTGGGAATGCCCTGTAGTGGCCCTGGTGGGGCCTGCATGAAGAGAGTGGCCCTGGTGGGAATGCTCTGTAGTGCCCCTTGTGAGGCCCGCATGAAGAGAGTGGCCCTGGTGGGGCCTGCATGAAGAAAGTGGCCCTGGTGGGAATGCCCTGTAGTGGCCCTGGTGGGGCCTGCATGAAGAGAGTGGCCCTGGTGGGAATGCTCTGTAGTGCCCCTTGTGAGGCCCGCATGAAGAGAGTGGCCCTGGTGGGAATGCCCTGTAGTGCCCCTGGTGGGGCCTGCATGAAGAAAGTCGCCCTGTAGTGCCCCTTGTGGTGCCAGCACTGATCTGGGACCTGCATGAAGAGAGTGGCCCTGGTGGGAATGCCCTGTAGTGCCCCTTGTGAGGCCCGCATGAAGAGAGTGGCCCTGGTGGGAACGCCCTGTAGTGCCCCTTGTGGGGCCTGCATGAAGAGAGTGGCCCTGGTGGGAATGCCCTGTAGTGCCCCTGGTGGGGCCTCCATGAAGAGAGTGGCCCTGGTGGGAATGCCCTGTAGTGCCCCTGGTGGGGCTTTCATGAAGAGAGTGGCCCTGGTGGGAATGCCCTGTAGTGCCCCTGGTGGTGCCTGCATGAAGAGAGTGTCCCTGGTGGGAATGCCCTGTAGTGCCCCTGGTGGGGCTTTCATGAAGAGAGTGGCCCTTGTGGGAATGCCCTGTAGGGAATGCCCTGTAGTGCCCCTGGAGGTGCCTGCATGAAGAGAGTGGCCCTGGTGGGAATGCCCTGTTGTGCCCCTGGTGGGGCCTTCATGAAGAGAGTGGCCCTGGTGGGAATGCCCTGTAGTGCCCCTGGTGGTGCCTGCATGAAGAGAGTGTCCCTGGTGGGAATGCCCTGTAGTGCCCCTGGTGGTGCCTGCATGAAGAGAGTGTCCCTGGTGGGAATGCCCTGTAGTGCCCCTGGAGGTGCCTGCATGAAGAGAGTGGCCCTGGTGGGAATGCCCTGTTGTGCCCCTGGTGGGGCCTTCATGAAGAGAGTGCCCCTGGTGGTGCCTGCATGAAGAGAGTGTCCCTGGTGGGAATGCCCTGTTGTGCCCCTAGTGGGGCCTTCATGAAGAGAGTGGCACTGGTGGGAATGCCCTGTAGTTCCCCTGGTGGGGCCTGCATGAAGATCAGAGATGTGCATGGCCTACACTGCAATCAGTTTTATACAGGAGTGTAGCCGAGCCCTGCTTTACAGGCCATACTATTACACCGTGTAGGGCAGTGTTCCCCCAGCCCCAGTCCTCACTGCCACCCCCACCCCCCACCCCCAGGCGCCATGTTTTCAGGATTTCCTTAGTATTGCACAGTGGATGGAATTATTGCTTGGACAGTATAAGGAAACCTGAAGACATGACCTGTTGTGGCTCTTGATGACTGGGGTTGGGGAACACTTGCATGGTTAACACTTGGAAAGCCATGTCCCAGTGCTTGCTTCCCCATATGCACCTTTACATCAGTGCAGCGAGCAGGATTTCACCAGTAACATCTCTGCTTTCATTCGTATTTTCTGCACAAGGTCCGGAGTGATGGCTCTGCACTACATGAATTCTTTTTTTCTAGTTTATATCTTGTAACGTCAGTGACCACAGGACAGGGACACGATGAAGTGGTGTCCTGTCACTTCTGTGCAGCGCCCTCTGCTGGACTCCCTGCTTTTACTGACACCTGACCCTGTACCTGCCACTGTACTGCTTTCTGCTGCTGCGGTTTTAAATGGGCCTAATATTTGATCCTTTTATAGCCGACAGAGTATTGCTAGGCCTGCAGGCACTGAGGGGTTAACCCAGCTTTCTTGGGTTTTGCAGTTGTGACAGTACGTTAATGACAGCATTGTACTCTATCTGTGTGAGCTGCTCTGCTCCTGTGGGGTTCCCTTCTATATGGAGTATTTGCTGGGTGTGATCCCCTCTCCTAAAGCCGTGCAAGGACGTCCACTGTTTGTGACTACAATCTCCATTTTGTTGGGTTGCATATCATTGAGTAATCTTAGGTAGCAGTTAATTTTGCTTGCTGCTGCTAAAGATCCCTGGCTCTCACAGCACGGTGTGAAGCCAATAGTAGTTTCCCTAACAGTCTGCAGAGCTAGCGGGGAGAGAGTAACACAGTGATTGGTGGAGGCTGTCATGCTCGCGGATTGGCTGCACAGTAAGTGGGAAGGTGTGGAGGGGAAGTGTTTCTTGTACTCAGATGTCAGTGGTATGTGAAGCTGGTGTGTCATAAGCTTATGTCACGTTACATTTGCAGGACGCCAAGGAGCGGGCTGTGTCATGAAAGCTTCTGCTATCCAACCTCTCATCTATCTCCTAGCTTAGAAAGTAGAGGACTGCTGTAATTCCTGCCCCTCGATATATGGCCAATGTGTTCTGTTGGGGGTACTCCGATGTAGCTGCTCTCCTCGTGTAGGATCTGTGGTGGGGTGTTCGCTGTAAGCATCATGTCACTGTAGTCATACAGCACTGTCCCATGTTCTACAAACTACGCCACGCTTTGTCCTTGTATCTGTCAGATGCCTGTAAGCTGCCCCTAGATATATGGCCAATGTGTTCTGTTGGGGGTACTCCGATGTAGCTGCTCTCCTCTTGTAGGATCTGTGGTGGGGTGTTCGCTGTAAGCATCATGTCACTGTAGTCATACAGCAGTGTCCCATGTTCTACAAACTACGCCACGCTTTGTCCTTGTATCTGTCAGATGCCTGTAAGCTGCCCCTAGATATATGGCCGATGTGTTCTGTTGAGGGTACTCCGATGTAGCTGCTCTCCTCTTGTAGGATCTGTGGTGGGGTGTTCGCTGTAAGCATCTTGTCACTGTAGTCATACAGCACTGTCCCATGTTCTACAAACTACACCATGCTTTGTCCTTGTATCTGTCAGATGCCTATAAGACTTTTACTGATGTATAGACGGCCTGACGGAGAGAAGGACATTGTGCTGCAGGCATGGCCAGGCCCCAAAGCCAGGACCCAAAGCCAGGACCCATGAGCGCTGCTCGTCATCCCGCTATATCGCTTCTCATTTGTCAGAGCTTTGATTCATTGCTTGGGTCTTGGAACCAGTGGTTCAACCATTTCTTCACACAGTGTGCCAGGGGCCTTTTTTAACACAGGCCGCATGCTATTTGTGCTGCTGTGATCAGCCTGCGTGGCCTAAACGTGTTACCATGACCTGCAGCATCCAAGCTATGTGGGTGACTATTCGAAAAGGCATATCACCGGTGGGTCTCTCCCTGCATGTGTGTATTGGGAGATACCTGTCAGTCATTGGCAGCCTCCGGCTTTCAGTCATAGGGGTGGGCCAGTGCTTCTTCAGTCACTGCTCAGTGCATAGTGAGTGACGTCTGTAACCGCGCACCTGGCACTGACTGACAGCCGGCTCAGCATTAAAGGGAGCAGTCCGGTTGAATACGGGGCTACTGTTCACTATGTACTGAGCGGTGACTGAAAGCCGGAGGCTGCCGGGAGGAGTAAAGTTCATTTCCTTCCGGCAGCAGGGCTCTCAGTGCGGGCGCCGGGCTGCTTGAGAACTCTATTAACATGCAAATTAACCCCATATCTGCAGGTTAATGTTTTTTTTTTTTTTACATGACAGGTTCCCTTTAATTGATATTTAAATATCTAAGGGGAAGAGTTAATGTTTTTGTTTGGTGTATAGGTACTTTAGAAGACTCACATTATTTTGTGTTAAAATGAGAACATGTGCTCAGGTGCTCCTATGGTCCCCTGCTGGTCTCTTTACAGTGTGCCAGTCACGCACCATTGTAAAATGTCAACCATATCATAGACAGCTACTGTCCGCAGCAGTCACATCACATAAATATCATCACCAGGGATTACCATAACTATTCCCTGTATATACATGGTTCACTAGATCACTGATCATAAAAGGGGTGTCTCTACATTTTGACAAAGATTAAATGAAGCTGTGGCCACTCATGGAAATTGACACTTCATTCATTATTTAAAGGACTGATGGGGCAGCAATTTTTTTTACTTTTTTTTTTTTTTTTACATTTTAATCTTTAATTTCTTTTAGTGAACTTTTATTTTTTACCATTTGTTTTAGCTATGGTAAAATATTATGTAGCAAATAATGTGTCCATGTGAAATGGGGTTTTCCCACTAACAAAGTTCATTTTAATCAATAGATCTTGGAATAATAAGTTCCACAATTGGATGTGTTTAAATAAAATGTTCCTGTGCTGAGATAATCTTATAAATGTGCCCCTGCTGTGTACTGTGTAATGGCTGTGTCTGACCGTACAGGGACATGGTCTGATCATACCACAGCTCCTGGGCAGGGGAGGAAGCAAAATATACAGACATTACAGCAGGGGATCACAGCTGATTCTTTCTGCGAAGTAAACATGTTTTTAAAAAGGCAAGGAAATGTTTTACCTCAGAAATTGCGGCATCTGTGAACCCCTGCTGTAATGTCTGTATACTCTTTTGCTTCCCCCCCTGCCCAGGAGATGTGGTATGATCAGACCATGTTCCTGTACGGTCAGACACAGCCATTACACAGTTCCCAGCAGGGAAACATTTATAAGATTATCTCAGCACAGGAACATTTTATTTAACACATTCAATTGTAGAACTTTATTATTATTCCAAGATCTATGCATTAAAATGTACTTTTGTTATTGGGACCTCTTTAACAGGCACTAACACTGGACAGCTTTTGCTAAGGCTCTCATCCCCATTAGCTGAAAGTTGGGTGTACCCACAGACCATCTGATGAGTATGGGGGCCTCCAGACTCTTCCCGGACAGATGATTTTGGAGGAGAGAAGTACTGAGCAGTTGGTATTTCAATGCCTGATCCTTTTTTAGTTTTCAGAGGAGATAAGCTGCTACCACAATGTTTGATGGCGTCTTTCTTCTCTTTTCCCAATGAAAACACGTGCATGTTTGGCCAAGCTGAGCACTCGTGTATGGGGCAGTCGGGAAAGATATCTGATAGTCTGCCGAACGAGTATTTGGCTTACTGGTATTTTGTGTATGGCCAGCTTCAGGTCCCTGGTTGGGAGTCGTAGTGATCACAATGCTGGGGCTTATGGGAAGATTACAAAGGGAGCTCCATGGATTTGAAGATTTCTACTCCTTGGTGCAGGAGTGTAGCTGTCAGTCATAGTGATGTTTTTGCATTGCATCTTTTAGGAATTGCTCCCCACTGCTGGCCCCACGTTAAGGGGTGATAATAGCATTACAATCTGATGATATTGACATTGTAGTATTTTTGTAGACATGTGTGCAGACCTTAGTGTATTGTTTTTTTTCTTCTAAAGCAGGTCTAATTTACGTTATTTTTGATCACACAAACACGTGATTGATCCCGGCATATAGGAAAAAGTTGAAGAAAGGTGTTGCGTAGGTGTTTTCACAAGTTGTCTGTGTAGCTGTGAGAGGGGTATGAGTTGCTTGTAATATTATGTTGTCTTTGTTACTGCTCACTTCATTAGGAGGATGATGTTCTGGTTCTTTATAACCTAGATACCCATATATATAACACAAAAGCAATAAGAGACAGATTGTCTGAAACTTGTGTGAGAAGTTACTTCTTGACACAGTAATGAATAGATGGGAGCATGTTCCCCTATTACCATACCTACCATTACCTATATCTAGCTCAGCAAAGAATAACCAAGGAGGAAGTATCCATAAAGCTGTACATTACCCATACATTTTGTATCACCTTTTGGCCAGTATTATATAATACCTGTTATATTTAGTGTTTGGTTTTGTTAAACTGCCATGTAATCACTGGATATACCCTGACACAATTACAGATTGGTGTTTAGAAACTCCGATTGTGTCACGAGCCCTCCTATATGAGGGTCTGCATGCAGTGGTTGACAGTTCTGCCTCTCAGTCTAGGAATAGGGCGTACTGAGCTGTCAGTATGGTGATGGACAGCTTGGGCGTCCAATCAGATTCTGGGGCGTGCTAAGCTGTCAGTATCTGGAGTGACAATTTAGCCGTCCAATCAGGAGCAGGGTGTGCCAGGCCTCATCCATGTGTCTCTTGTCCGGAGTAATTATCTGGCTATTTAACCAGCTCTCTGCCCTTGATTGCTGTCAATTGTAACTTTGCTCATGAGTTGTGTGCTTGCTCTGTGCTCCTTGTCTGGTATTCTGATCATTGCTGCATGACCTAGGATTTACCTTTGACCCTCCTTTTTGCCTAGCCCTTTTGTTGTGATCCGCTACCTTCTTGGAATATTGAGCTCGGATTGTTTCCTGACTATACCTTCGTCTCACCCCTCTGTTTTTGACGTACTCTCTTGACTTTTGATCTGAAACCTCTTGACTATCCAGCCTCACAGCTTATCCGTGAATAGTGATTGGAGTCACAGTTTTTTTTGCCTTTTTTTAATCAGAAAAATATAATTTAACATCCTAATACTGGAATGTTTTATGTACATCTGGATTTATTATTAGACTTTGCAGCTTATTTATAGCCCAATTCAGACAAATATTCCAAAGTCACATCTCGCCGTGTGTTTACAAAATGCTTCCAGGACTTTTATTAGTGGGTGAATATTCCGAGAATATAAATTACTTGGCCTTGAAATGCTTACATCCAGTTTGTGTAGCTATCAGGTACTATTTACAGAGCTGCTAGCTTCTTAATGCTGCTTTTTAATAGGTGTATGTACAGCATAAACCTAAGTCTGGGTTCAGGTGGCTATATTTCACAGTCCGTACACCGGGCGCAGTGCTTGGCTTGACTGCGGGGCTCCTGACCCACACTTACAGCCATATATGAGGTTATAAGTTCGGGGTCAGGAGGCCTGCGGTCAGTCCTGGCATTGAGGTCCAAATATAGATTGTGAGATATGGCCATCTGAATGCAGCTTTAGGGGCAGATTTATCAAAATTATCTAAAAATCAATCACAGTGCAGCTTTTATTTTACCCTACTTGTTTAAAAAAAAAATGAAAGCTGGACTCTGATTGGTTTCTACAGAAAAAGAAGTATTTTCAAAAACCTGTTTAGAGGAATGAGGCCTCATGTGTTTGCACCAGTCATTTCAGTATGGCCTTTCCAAATTGTGAAGTGTAGTTTCCTTGCTATATATTATATTGCAGGCCTCAGAAATCCATCTTAAATGGGTTGTCCATGATTAAAATACATGGGCCACTCCGGAGCCAAAATGGCTCTTCATGAATATTTTGCTGTCGTCTAGTCCTCATAGGCTGCAGCATTAAGGGTGACATACTATACGTATATGCGTGACCACTGTAATTTTTCCTTACTATATGCATAACTGAATATCAAATATGGACACAATTATTATCAGCGACCAGCTTTCAGTATTCTGTCAGAGTGGAAGACCCCTCTAAATGCATGGGGAAATAGTGCTGCGATCGGCGGATCGGAGTAGTTAGGCTCAGGGACGGACTGGGAATGAAATTCAGTCCTGGCATTTGAAATCATACAGGCCCATGCTTTCCCCGCCCCCGATCCCAAGATGGGTATATAAAGATGGGTATATATTACTAATTTTACCCTGCCTAGAAGAAATGAAGTTTTACTGCAAGACAAATATTTCTGATAATACTAATAATATTGCTATGTAAGATTAAATATATCAAAATAATAGTATTGCAATATTACAGGCAAATCCCAACAAACCATAAACCAATATTACCAGCATATACAATATTGATAATACCAACATACTGATTGTTAAAGGGGTTGAAGTGAAAGTCTGTGTAACTTCAGACTTCTCAATCCTCAGCGCACAGTTTGAGGATTCTCCGGTGTCGGCACTGGGATCTGCCGTCATGTGGCTGCAAGTATGCTATTTTCACACCTCCAGCCACATTTCGACTGATTTCACTTGTATTGAGCGAGGCCTTGCATGTCTAGTTAGCACGTGACCACATGCATGCAAGTCGCGTACTTGCTGTCACATGATCAGGGGCATAACTCCAGTAGGTGCGAGGGTTGCAATCGCACCCGGCCCTGGAGCCTAGGGGACCCCAAAGATCCCTTTGGCCTATATGAAAAGACCAATGCTATCAAAGACTAGCAATAATTGGGGGACCAATTATAGGTTTTGCTTTAGGGCCCATGCTGTTCAAGTTACCCCACTGCTCATGATGACCAAATTCCAGTGCCAGCACCGGAGAAACTTCACAGCGCGGGAGGTCTGGGGGGATTCAGAAGTCCGCAGTCACATAGTCACTGCAGACTTTAACTTCAAGCTTGGACAACTACTTTAACCAAAAACTCTGTACTAAGACTGATATTAGTGACCATATAATGCAGGGATGTCAAACTCAAACACACAGAGGGCCAAAATGAAAAACTTGGACAAAGTCGTGGGCCAACCAGTAAACAGTATAATGGGCCCCACACAGTCCTCCATACAGAATAATGGGCCCCACACAGTCCTCCATACAAAATAATGGGCCCCACATAGTCCTCCATACAGAATAATGGGCCCCACATAGTGCTCCATACAGAATAATGGGCCCCACATAGTGCCCCATACAGTACAATGGGCCCCACATAGTGCTCCATACAGTATAATGGCCCCATATAGTTCTCCATACATGGGCCCCACATAGTCCTCCATACAGAATAATGAGCCCAACATAGTCCTCCATACAGAATAATGAGCCCCACATAGTCCTCAATAGAGAATAATGAGCACCACATAGTGCGCTATACAGAATAATGAGCCCCACATAATGCTCCATAAAGTATAATGAGCCCCACATAGTGCTTCATACAGAATAATGGGCCCCGCATAGTCCTCCATACAGAATAATGAGCCCCACATAATGCTCCATACAGTATAATGAGCCCCACATAGTGCTTCATACAGAATAATGGGCCCCACATAGTCCTCCATACAGAATAATGAGCTCCACATAGTCCTCCATACAGAACAATGGGCCCCACATTGTGCTCCATACAGTATAATGGCCCCATATAGTTCTCCATACATGGGCCCCACATAGTCCTCCATACAGAATAATGAGCCCCACATAGTTCTCCATACAGAATAATGAGCCCCACATAGTCCTCCATACAGAATAATGAGCCCCACATAGTGCGCCATACGGAATAATGAGCCCCACATAGTGCTTCATACAGAATAATGGCCCCATATAGTGATCCATACAGTATAATGAGCCTCACATTGTGTTTCATACAGAATAATGGCCCCATATAGTGCTCCATACATGGGCCCCACATAGTGCTCCATACAAAATAATGAGCCCCACATAGTGCTCCATACAGAATAATGGGCCCCACATAGTGCTCCATACAGTATAATGGCCCCATATAGTTCTCCATACATGGGCCCCACATAGTCCTCCATACAGAATAATGAGCCCAACATAGTCCTCCATACAGAATAATGAGCCCCACATAGTGCTCCATACAGAATAATGGGCCCCACATAGTGCTCCATACAGAATAATGTCCCCACATAGTCCTCCATACAGAATAATGGGCCCCACATAGTGCTCCATACAGAATAATGGGCCCCACATAGTGCTCCATACAGAATAATGGGCCCCACATAGTCCTCCCTACAGAATAATGAGCCCCGCATAGTCCTCCATACAGAATAATGAGCCCCACATAGTCCTCCATACAGAATAATGAGCCCCGCATAGTCCTCCATACAGAATAATGAGCCCCGCATAGTCCTCCATACAGAATAATGAGCCCCGCATAGTCCTCCATACAGAATAATGAGCCCCACATAGTCCTCCATACAGAATAATGAGCCCCACATAGTCCTCCATACAGAATAATGAGCCCCACATAGTCCTCCATACAGAATAATGAGCCCCACATAGTCCTCCATACAGAATAATGAGCCCCACAAAGTCCTCCATACAGAATAATGAGCCCCACATAGTCCTCCATACAGAATAATGAGCCCCACATAGTCCTCCATACAGAATAATGAGCCCCACATAGTCCTCCATACAGAATAATGAGCCCCACATAGTCCTCCATACAGAATAATGAGCCCCACATAGTCCTCCATACAGAATAATGAGCCCCACATAGTCCTCCATACAGAATAATGAGCCCCACATAGTCCTCCATACAGAATAATGAGCCCCACATAGTCCTCCATACAGAATAATGAGCCCCACATAGTCCTCCATACAGAATAATGAGCCCCACATAGTCCTCCATACAGAATAATGAGCCCCACATAGTCCTCCATACAGAATAATGAGCCCCACATAGTCCTCCATACAGAATAATGAGCCCCACATAGTCCTCCATACAGAATAATGAGCCCCACATAGTTCTCCATACAGAATAATGAGCCCCACATAGTCCTCCATACAGAATAATGAGCCCCACATAGTCCTCCATACAGAATAATGAGCCCCACATAGTCCTCCATACAGAATAATGAGCCCCACATAGTCCTCCATACAGAATAATGAGCCCCACATAGTCCTCCATACAGAATAATGAGCCCCACATAGTCCTCCATACAGAATAATGAGCCCCACATAGTCCTCCATACAGAATAATGAGCCCCACATAGTCCTCCATACAGAATAATGAGCCCCACATAGTCCTCCATACAGAATAATGAGCCCCACATAGTCCTCCATACAGAATAATGAGCCCCACATAGTCCTCCATACAGAATAATGAGCCCCACATAGTCCTCCATACAGGATAATGAGCCCCACATAGTCCTCCATACAGGATAATGAGCCCCACATAGTCCTCCATACAGGATAATGAGCCCCACATAGTCCTCCATACAGGATAATGGGCCCCACATAGTCCTCCATACAGGATAATGGGCCCCACATAGTCCTCCATACAGGATAATGGGCCCCACATAGTCCTCCATACAGGATAATGGGCCCCACATAGTCCTCCATACAGGATAATGGGCCCCACATAGTCCTCCATACAGGATAATGGGCCCCACATAGTCCTCCATACAGGATAATGGGCCCCACATAGTCCTCCATACAGGATAATGGGCCCCACATAGTCCTCCATACAGGATAATGGGCCCCACATAGTCCTCCATACAGGATAATGGGCCCCACATAGTCCTCCATACAGGATAATGGGCCCCACATAGTCCTCCATACAGGATAATGGGCCCCACATAGTCCTCCATACAGGATAATGGGCCCCACATAGTCCTCCATACAGGATAATGGGCCCCACATAGTCCTCCATACAGGATAATGGGCCCCACATAGTCCTCCATACAGGATAATGGGCCCCACATAGTCCTCCATACAGGATAATGGGCCCCACATAGTCCTCCATACAGGATAATGGGCCCCACATAGTCCTCCATACAGGATAATGGGCCCCACATAGTCCTCCATACAGGATAATGGGCCCCACATAGTCCTCCATACAGGATAATGGGCCCCACATAGTCCTCCATACAGGATAATGGGCCCCACATAGTCCTCCATACAGGATAATGGGCCCCACATAGTCCTCCATACAGGATAATGGGCCCCACATAGTCCTCCATACAGGATAATGGGCCCCACATAGTCCTCCATACAGGATAATGGGCCCCACATAGTCCTCCATACAGGATAATGGGCCCCACATAGTCCTCCATACAGGATAATGGGCCCCACATAGTCCTCCATACAGGATAATGGGCCCCACATAGTCCTCCTTACAGGATAATGGGCCTCTCAAAGTCCTCCTTACAGAATAAAGGCTCCACATAGGGGTGGTGGTTCTGGTGTCTCAAGCCAAATATAATCTCCTTGCTGGCCAGATTTTACATGTATGATATAGTGGAAATATCAGTTTTACACCAGTGTTCTGCAGAATTCAGGGCTGTGGAGTCGAAGTCAGTATAAAATGGACCGATTCCGACTCCTAAAATATATAATAAATTGGGTACAGTAGTTCAATGCAGTTTGTGGGGAATATTTTTTCATAAGAATTGGGGAAAGTTATGAAATGTCCTATAAATGTCTGTCCTATTCCTGATCTAAGGGTCTAGACTTTTAGATGAATCTGTGCTACAGTAAATTTATCACTTACACATGAGCCGCGTATGAGAGAGTCGGAGTCATGGAAATTGAGGAGTCGGAGATTTGGCTTACCGACTCCACATCCCTGCTGCAGATCATATATTTATTTATTTTACTCATATAGCGCCATTTATTCCACAGCGCTTTACAGATTATTTATATGTATATTTTGTGCAGGTTCTCACCAGTGACATTCTCGCCGATTGTTGTCATTCATTTTCCCTTTTCCTTTGCATTCGGTCCAGACACACATGACCCCTTCTTCCATCCATAACTCGTCCCTGCAAAATGTAACACACAGACATCTTCGCTTTACTGTTTTTCCAGGACCCTCCTCATATTCTACCACCTCTACACAAACCACAACTTGTGATACCTTATAATAATTTTTCTGTGCCTCCTTTAATAATGCTCCCCCTTGACCTCTTATAATAATGACCCTGTACCTCCTTATAATAATAAATATATCCCCTGTGCTTTCTTATACTAAAACCCTAACCATGGCGTACAAAGCCATCCACAACCTGTCTCCATACATCTGTGACCTAGTCTCCCGGTACTTACCTGCACGCAACCTCTTTATTGTAATAATGCTCCTGAGCAGGAGCGTACATAGAATTACCAGGTGCCCCATAGAAAAAGTCCTATCACGTCACAGTCAAAGAATAGCATATCTCCCAACATTTTAAGAATCGGAAAATGAAATGTATTGCAGCACTTAAACCTTTATTATGCCTCTACTGAAGGCCCTAAGTGGTCTCACCCAACAAACCCCCATATAGTATGATGTTTCACCTCATAGTCCCTTATATAGTATGATGGTCTATATCACAGCTCCCTATATAGTATTATGGTCCACCTCACAGCCCCCTCTATATAGTATGATTGTCCTCCCAACAGCCCCCTATGTAGTAATATGGTCCCCCCAACTGTACACTATATAGTATGGTGGTCCACATCACAGCCCCTTACATACTATGATGGTCCACATCACAGTGCCCTATATAGCGTGATGGTCCCCCACAGCCCCCCCAAAATAAAATAAATCCCTATACTCACCTAATCCAGACACCTCATCCTCCGCAGCGTCTGTCTCCTCTTCTATCCATTCTCGCAGTGGATGCTGGCGACGCGGCGCAGAGATGTCATTGCTTCGCAGACGTCCCCTGCTGGGTGCTGGCCTCTGGAAGGTCGCACAGAAGGGACGCCCGCAGCCTGCTGGGGTAAGTGACGGAGCCAGCGACTTTATGCTCCGTCATAACTGTTAACAGTATGAGCATCTTGAGGATGCAGATTCTGATAACAGTGTAGCAGACAGGATGGCCCATAACCAGACAGGCCCTTCTGGCATTTGCCAGATGGCTAGTCTGGCCCTGGTTAGGCCACATTCACACGCTCAGTATTTGGTGAGTTTTTTACCTCCATATTTGTGGCCAAAACCAGGAGTGGGTGATAAATACAGAAGTGGTGACTAGTTTCTATTGTACTTTTCCTCTGATTGTTCTGCTCCTGGTTTTGATTTACAAATACTGAGGTAAAATACTGACCAAATACTGAATGTGTGCACGTGGACTAAAGGCTGCAGTCAATCAGCTGTGGTTGATTACATGATGTCCCATGACCATAAGGGAAATAGTGCTGCTATCGGGGGATCCAGAAGGTGAATATGCTTTTTTTAGGTTATGATGGACAGAGGAGCTAATGGACAACCCCTCTAAGGAATCATTCCTGCTGCCTCTTATCGATCTTAAATGTCTAGAAGGACAGTTGGATGTAATGGGACCCAGCCCTTATCTGCCCACCCCGCCAGCTAGGCTCCATGCAGGGATTTATGTTGGCTGCGCTTCATTAGAAAGTTTTTTTTTTGTGTAGATGAAGATTTTCATATCAGAACTCTGTAGGAAGAAATCTAGCAATTACTGCCTCATTGTACACTCCATCCATGCTTTTTATATGGGTTGGCACATTAGCTTGAGGAGCTCAGTAGTATAAACTAGTATTAACCGTAATTCCTCCTTGACCTCCTCATCTCGTGCGGTTGGCACCTGAAGTATACGTTGCCGTTGGCCACTGTGATATTGTACTTGGGCCACTGGGTGGTGCAGCATATCCCTTCCTGCAATGTGATACTTGCTGAAGATGAATTCATGTGTGATATACATGGGGAAATTCCCAGGTCTTAGGTAAAGTTGCACATGTTTGCTCCACATTCTTCAGTGCACGTGCCCCCACCACGCTCATTAAAGTGATTAAAATATTCATGTAGCCAGCACAGATACTGTAAGGCTTTATTCACATACTATTCGGGCTTTACGTCTGGCACATACACTTGAGATATCTGCCAACAAAAGCCTCAAACCTGATGTGGAATATGTCTCTCATGGGATCCTATGCAAAAGACATTTATACCATGTAAACTGAATTCAGCGCATTTGCACTTAAAAATGCTGCCAACTATAATTTACAGTACAGTTAAACTGATAGGTACTCTTTAAATGCAGTCTTAAGAGTTTTCCAGGAATGACTTTTCCCTCCCCAGCAACTTCCACTATGTTAAAATAATAAACTCAAGTGTTACTCCTCCTTCCCAGGTCCAGTGCTGCGGTGTCTCCCGCCGCTTCCCTTTCTTTGTTGAGAGCTTACAGTGGTGATGTCACAACTACAGTGAAAGTGACTGCTGCAGCCAATCACTGGGCTCAGAAGCTCATGCCATCTGCAAAGTCAAGGGCAGTGGCAGGGGTGAAGCATCGGACCGAGGAAGGGCGAGTAACACCTGCACCTGCAATTATTTTAACCTACTGGAAGCCGATGGGGAGTTTTTACCGGACAACCTCTTCAAAGGCAAGATATCATCACAAAATGACCTATTGTAAAATCACATCTTTGTGTTGCAATGATTTTTTATTTTTCTCCATATCAGAATCTTTAATAAAAAAAAAAAGAAAAATTGGTAATCTTGCTGTTTTATACTGACCACTGGTAATTTTTAGACTTCTATTGCCTGTCCTTTCAGGGAGAGTTTACAGCAAGGCTCCTTATTAGCAGAGGCAGGATTACAGTGACCGACTGATAGCACAGGATCCACAACAAGTCACAGCTGACCCTGCTCCCCCTCCTTTTATAGTGACCATAGCACACCCTTATTAGATGCTTCAATACAAATATATGGGTGGGGTCTGTTCATTGTGGCTAATGTTATGTTATGTGTTGTTTCCTGAAACAACAAGAAGTTATGGCTCAATTTGTGAAGATACTTTTTGGCGTGAAACACCTTCAAATGTGTTAGAACTGCACCGGTGCCCCTGCATGTTTCACCTTCTCTCTCTCTCTCTCAGCAGGCACGCCGGCGTGTTCACTCACCTTGCTATGCTGCTCTGGTTCCCGCCGTCTGTCTCCTCCCAGGACCTGCTCATGACATGCAGGTCTCCTAGGAGAATGCTTTACATACACGCCCTGCCTTCTTCTTAAAAGGGCTGCATGCACGTTTCTAAAAAATGTCCCCAGCCAATGGCTGGGAGACATTAGGTATTTAAGGCACCTTCCCCAAATAGGAGGTGCCTTAGCAACATTTGTACCAGTGAGTTTCCTGTTACCTAGTTGTAAGGTACCTGTACCCGTACTCTGAATCTGATCCTGTCCGCCCAGTTTGCACCTGATCTTGTTCATTCTGCTATTCCTATACCCGAACCCTTCCTGCCTGTTTCTACTCCCGGTCCTGACCCGTCTGAAGCAGCACCCGTGAGCCTGTACTTGTGTTCCTGTACTTACGCTGCTTGTGCCTGATCCCGCATCAGTCTACCAGCAACATACTTCCTACTAACCAGTTCCTGGCCGGATCTGCTTCCTTGTCCCCTTGGGGGTCAGCTGTTGCGGCTCCGGGCTCTGTCCTGGAGTAGCACCTGGTGTCCATCTGGATTCAAGTCTAACCACACCATCAGGGCCTGTAGTGAAGAACCTAGTGTTTGCTTAGTTACGCCTTTCCAGGCTCTCCTCGGACCGTGGCACAGTGGTTTCTCAACCACATGCGTAACAAAATGTCACCAAACTTTATTGCAACTTGCCAAAGTGGCTGGGACAGGGCATGTCAAAGCCCACCTGTCTTAAATCATCAAAATTTACGCCACTTTAGTGGCATACATTTCACTAGAAATGTACTCCAGTCCCTAACTATTTCTGGCATAGACACATCTCAGTTGTAAGACTCACTTGATTCATTGGGTGGTGTGTGTCTGTGAATGAATTAGGCGCATCTTACCCAAGCAGGTCCCATTCATTAAGACTGGTGTACAAGACGCCAGTCCTAGTGAATGGGGCTCCGTACAAGACGCCAGTCCTAGTGAATGGGGCTCCGTACAAGACGCCAGTCCTAGTGAATGGGGCTCCGTACAAGACGCCAGTCCTAGTGAATGGGGCTCCGTACAAGACGCCAGTCCTAGTGAATGGGGCTCCGTACAAGACGCCAGTCCTAGTGAATGGGGCTCCGTACAAGACGCCAGTCCTAGTGAATGGGGCTCCGTACAAGACGCCAGTCCTAGTGAATGGGGCTCCGTACAAGACGCCAGTCCTAGTGAATGGGGCTCATTGAGTCAAAAAAAAAGCCCCACTGACCAGTGTGAAAATTGCAAGATTTCTTTTTTTTTTTAATTTTTATTACATTAAAAAAAAATACATGTAACACAAAACCTATTTTCAACAACAGGTCATTTTCTGATGATGGCTTCCCTTTAAGTTTCAATATGAAGTTTCAATTTATGTTAGTATACTGTAAGCAGAGATGAGCTAAGGTATTCGCACTGCTGTGGTTCAGCATACACTTTGGTATACCATGGAAGTCGGACCAGGACAGTGTAAACTTCCTGTAATAGTGGCATCCTCGAAACCTCTTGCGATTACTAGGCCCTTATGATGTGTTGACTTTGAGATGCATGTCCCAAGACGCGTGGCCTAATGACTATGGCTCACACGGCCTAATGTCACAAGAGGTGCCCAGGATGCCGGCATTCGAGTGCTGGCTTCACATGTTCTCACTACCCTTGTCCGGCTGCCACGGAGTACTGACGTGGACACCAGACCTGGGTAGTGTAAATCTTTACTAGTAAGTATTATATTAATCAGTGTAATGTGGGGTATACATTTTGATAACTAATTATGAAATCGCAGTGTTCTAGTGATCCCATTTCTTATTTCAATGCAGAATGCGGAAACGAAGCATTGACTTGCATTAGAACCCGCCAATTCTGCAAGACTGCATCTGTACTTGCGTAATTGGCGCGTTCTAATGTGCGGATGGTACCCGGGTGTGGAGGACAGGAGACTCTCTCCTCCAGACCCGGGTACCATTAAAAGCTGTAAAAAAAAGAATAAAATAAAAAAATAAAGATTATATTCACCTTCCGACGGCCCCCGGACTCCTTCCCTGTGCTTGCCTACAGATCGCGCAGGACTGAAGGACCTGCGGTGATGTCAGTCATGTGACGGCAGTTCCTTCAGTACAGCGTACCGCGATCTGCCGACAGCCAGCACAGGAGCGCAGCAAGACTCGGGGGCCATCGGAAGGTAAGTATAGGTTTATTTTTTTATTTTTTGACATTGTCTCGGGTCACACTATATAAATCCATGCCTGTTGCATGGATTTATATAGTGTGACCAAGTTATCAAGCACTTTCCAAGTGATGCTAAAATCGCTTGGAAAGCGATTGTCAACCCGCATGCGGAAATGCAAGTGAAGAACGCTTCACATCCGCTTGTCCCTGGCAGGAAAAACGCATGTACAATCCGCATGTACAATCCGCATGCGTTTTTTCTGCCAGGGAGATGCAGAAACGCTCAGGAAAAATCCGCAGCATTTCTGCATCGTGGGCACATAGCCTTAGTCTCTGGAAATTGATGCAAGGACCAGAAGCTACATGCAGCATCTGGGGATAGGCTGCTCACTCGTAACTATGGCATTTTGTGGGGTTGGGGGACACAACACAGCTGTGATCACTATCCATGCTGTCCCTGGCCTAGTTTTATTTCTCCTACAGAAGGGATCACAGATTACTCTTGCAAGGCTGTTAGCATAATGCACCTGCCATACAATGACCGATGCAGGAAGCTGTAGACAGCTTCCATCAGTAGGTTGCTTATGGTTAGCTACCTGCCAACAAAAGATGACCAGTAGGTGAGTACAAGAGAACAAGGCTGTGGTAGGCCTGGCTGTGACTACTAAGTGGGTGTCCATTGAGTGCCATTGTCCCTATGACTATCGTTGGTTTGGAGGGCAACCATAGTACTACAATGTTGTGCCAGAGAAAAGCAAGAAGCACCTTTGAGGCAGTAGCCAGCTATGTAGGAATTTGGGGAGGATGAGCATTGGAAGCCATTTCTAGAATTTTTTTAATCCAGGATGGTAATTGTGCAATTCTATAAGTGTATGTACAAATTATTGCTGAAATACCTTTTTCATGGCCTACATTTGAATCTTATAAATTCATCTTCATCCCATGTGTATGAAATGTCTCAACTCGCCTCTGGCAGCGGATGTTGGAGAAAAGAAGGGTCAGGCATGTTGTATTTCAACCTGTCTGATACTTTGTTTAGGCTGTGTGCCCACAAAAACGCTGCAGAAACGCTTAAAAAACGCTTGGTAGAAGGTCTGCCATGTTCCCCAATGATAATCCGCATGTGCTGTGCACATGCTGCGGAAATTTCCGCTGCGTATTATCATCGCGGAAAAAAACGCAGCACTACCAATTATTTTGCGGTAGCGCTGTTTTTTCGCCGCCATTGACTTGCATTAGAACGCATGGATTCCCCTTCACTAGATAAGCACATGCAGAATCCAAGCGTTTCAATGTGCGGATGGTACCCAGGTCTAGAGGAGACTCCCCTCCGGACCCGGGTACCATAGAAACTGTAAAAAAAGAATAAGATAAAAAATATATGTTATATTTACCTTCTGGCGGCCCCCGGTGCGCTCGTCCTCCCATGCCGGCAGATCGCGATGTACTGAAGGACCTGCGCTGACGTCATAGTCATGTGACGGGTCACGCGATGCTGACGTCGGCAGGTCCTTCAGTGTACCGTGATCTACCGGCAGCCAGGACAGAGTGAAGCAAGACTGCGGCGGCCATTGGAAGGTAAGTATATATTTATTTTTTACCATTCTTTGGGGTCACAGTATATAAATCCATGCCTTTTGCATGGATTTATATAGTGTGACCAAGTTGACAAGCACTTTCCAAGTGATGCTAAAATTGCTTGGAAAGCGCTTGTCAACCCGCATGCGGAAATGCATGTGAAGAACGCTTCACATCCGCATGTCCCTGGCAGGAATCCGCATGTACAATCCGCATGTACAATCCGCATGTACAATCCACATGTACAATCCGCATGTGTTTTTTCTGCCAGGGGAGATGCAAAAACGCTCAGGAAAAATCCAGAGCATTTCTGCATCGTGGGCACATAGCCTTATAGTCTCTTCATAGAGGAACAGAACAGGGTCTTTAGTGCCATCAACTGGAATTAGCAATCCTATAAGTCAATATGAACTCTTTAAAGAGCTTTTCCACGTATCCTAGGATATTAAGTCTAACCACAATCTCTATTTGCAAACACCAGTTTGGGGGTTCTTGCCCCTTATCACTGCAAAGTAGCACACTGATAGACTCTGCTGAAGGCTTTTCACTAACCCAAATGTATAAAGTTTCTCTTTAAGTAGTGTTCAATTTAGCACCGATGAGGGGCAAAAAGTCTGAAATAGCAAATGGACATTCTGGTGTGGCTTTAAATCCCAAATCAAGTGGCAAGGCTGTTTAAGGGTTGGTACTTGCAATAGGTGACTTTAAGGACCTTATTTTACTGAGAAAATCTGTTTGCATATTTTATTTCCCAGGAAGCAATGCATGGCCTATAAGGCTCCCTAAGCGAACTGGGCTTTCATTTTAAGATTGATATTTTACTCGTGGTACTTTGTTCCTAAAGGAAACAAGCCACTAAAAAAGTTGTCTATTCTCTTTGATCCCTTTCTGGGTATCAAAAAGGTATTTTCACTTCTGATTTGTGCATGATGGCATTTTATGCCGCAGTTTTAAAAATGGAGGAGTATTGTGAGCACCGCTGAGCAGCACCTATGTATGAAGGGTGCCCTAAAATAATCTGTCAACAAGGTTTTTTAAAGCTCCTCTCTGCTCCAGCTACTTGTTGGAAGTCCCAAACTAGGGACCTCTGTATGAACTCAGTATGCCCTAATGATGTATTTGAAAATGGATTCTCTAAATGAGACAAACCTTCCCCTCCCCCGAGTTTGTCATTTGTTTTCCCTTTCACTTTTATAGCAAACGCAAGGTATGATTGTACAGTAGATGGCAGTTCCTGCTGTTGACGTGACTTACTGGTAGTAGGAGACAGGCCGCCCCCTCCATGCACATGTGAAAAGTCCTAGGACGGGTCCGAGAAGAGCTGAACATAATATATTACATTACAGACCTTCCTGCTAGGAAGGATGAAAATAGCCAATATCTGCTATTGTCAGGAAACTTTGCTGCTTGGAATGAGAACGTGTAATCCCCTGAAATGTTGGGAATAAGTTTTTCTGTAACAATGTTGCTTTTTTTGGAAAAATGTTGCGCCATCTAAAAGGAATTATTAACCTTAAACTTCTCATTACACTAGGTCTATTTAAAGGGGTTGTCCATTTTGGGATTATTGACAAAGTGTGCCCCTTTTGGGAGCCTGTCAGCTGTAAATTGTGAGGATACCTGGTAGTGAGTGTTCAGTCTCTTCACAGGGGAAATGCTGCATTATATATTCCAATCAAGGTGGATGGGAATTAACGTATTTGGTGGGAACACCCTATTAACTCAAAATTCCCTAATAGGGTATATAAAAATAGTTTTTCTAAATTGGACATCCCCTTTAAGTCCCTATTCTCACTGGCTCATTCAGTTTATGTTTATATTCTACAGCACGGTGGCTCAGTGGTTAGCACTGTTGCTTTGTATCACTGGGGTCCTGGGTTCAAATCCCACCAAGGACAACAACTGCAAGGAGTTTGCATGTTCTCCCCGTGTTTGCTCGGGTTTCCTCCGGGTTCTCCGTTTTCCTCCCACACTCCAAAGACATACTGATAGGGAATGTAAATTGTGTGCCCCATTGGGGACAGTGATGATAATGTCTGTGAAGCATTGCGGCATATGATGGCACTATAATAACTAAGTAAAATAATAATGGGCTCATGACAGCTATAGTGGTTACATTTAGAAATAAATACCAGTATAGCTCAACTGACCCTGGAAATGGAGCCCATTGGAACTCTGGTAGTTTTGATGGTAAAATAACATTTCAGACGGCGCTGTTCCAGCACTCGAGAAGTATTGCAAGAAGTAAATTGTAAGGGCCGTTTAATGTGAGGCTGTACAATACCCAGTGTGAAACCATAGACATGAGTCCGCTGAAAGATCAATCTCAACAAAAACATGCACACTCATATAAGCCAATCATGCATATTTATTTTCCCTTCACCCATGACAGCACACCTGAGAGAGGATCCGCCCTTCGTGGACAGGAAACCATCTGAAATAAAAGGGCGGCACCTCTTCCTGCTTCAGTTGGTTTCCTGTCCTTGATGGGAATCCTCATGAAGTATCAGGCGGCTGTCGTGCTGAAAATTCTTACCCAGGCCTGTCCTGGCGCTGGAAGAGCGGGCTCTTGTCCGTGGCACCGGCCTTCAGGTGCTGGTAGCGCCATCCGCAGGTTCCCCGGGGACCTGTTGCACGTGCGGGCGCAGGCTGTGTGAAGGTCCTGGGCTTCTGTACACCGCCGCGCCGCCCATGAGACCACAGTCATGTGCCTCTGATGTCATGGCGCGGGGAACGCTGGGTAGGGCGTGCCTCGATGACGTCGGGGGCGGCGCCGCTGTATAAGGCCGGCCAGCATGGCAAAACGCTGGCTGCTGCGGAAACGGCGGCCAGAGGGAGGGGCTCTAATCACCGGAAGGAGACCGCAGGGACCTGGAGGTGGCTGACCCCGCCCATCTCCCTATTTAAAGGAGCACCTGGGGTCAGAACGCTGCTCAAAGTCCCGACATAATGTCTGACATAGAGCAGCAGCAGCTGTCGGCACTGCCGCAGTTGCTTCCACCTTCATCACCACCTCCGTCTGCTCACTGATCTAGAGGGTCCAGCGGAAGGAGCAGCAGTCAGAAGGGTAAGGCTTCTCAGGACTCCACGGACTCCAGGAGGAATGTGTCGCGTATCCTGAAACAGTCTTCAGTTCCGGTATCTGCAGTGGCGGGGTGAGTGATCTTCGTGAATATATATATATTTGCTAATGGGACTCCTATTGTGTGTTTAAATCACCAGGAGGAACCCAGGAAAGTTACCGCCAAGAAGCGGAATAGGGAATGTGCGATATGCAAATGCCCGCTAGCGATAGACTGGCAGAAGGAGCTCTGCTCGGACTGCATTCAGAAAACTATTTGTGAGGGTAGCCCGGATTTTGCAGCTAGCCTCAGGTCTGTCATCAGATCGGAGGTAGAGGGTTCCCTTAAAACAATTTTGAGGAAAAGAAGAAAAATCATATCTGATCCTTCTTCTGACTCTGACTCCTCTGTGTTATCGGATGGACAGTGTCGTAGTGGGGCCTCATCCTCATCCTCTTCAGACAGTGATAGAGGGGGGAGACCATTCTTCCCTATAGAAGACACAGATAAATTGGTAAAGGCTGTCAGAACCACTATGAGGTTAAAGGAAGATAAATCCGTTAAGTCCCTAGAAGACATCATGTTTGCAGGGTTAGAAGAAAAGAAAAAACGCACCTTCCCGGTGAACGCTAAGGTCCAGGCACTTATCAATAGAGAATGGAGGAAGCCTGAAAAAGTAGGAGCCTTGCCTTCATCCTCAAAGAGGAAGTATCCTTTGACCTAAAGGACTGGGATAAGGTGCCAAGAATTGACGCTGCGGTGTCTAGATCATCAAAAAGATCGGCACTCCCTCTTGAAGACTCAGGGGGACTTAGAGACCCCTTAGACAAAAAGGCGGATACCTTCTTAAAGCATACTTGGGAATCCGCAGCAGGAGGTCTAAAGCCAGCCATTGCAGGAACATGTACCGCTCGTTCCCTTATGATATGGTTACAGCAGTTGGAAGATCAGCTGAAAGATAAAAAGACCTCAAGGGAAAAAATTCTAGCCAACCTCCCCCTGTTACATGGTGCAGCTGCCTTCCTAGCAGATACCTCTGCTGACTCAGTAAAAGTGGCAGCTAGGTCGGCTGGTCTGTCAAGCGCAGCTAGGCAAGCTCTGTGGCTCAAGGGATGCCCTGGGGACTTACAATCAAAATCTAGATTGTGTTCTATCCCCTGTGATGGCCAATTTCTCTTTGGCAAAAAATTGGACGATGTCCTTGAGAAAGCGAGCGACCAAAAAGGAAGATTCCCTTGGTTTTTGGCGGATGCCAGGAAGACCTATTTTCGGAGGGGGAAATTTAGTAGAGGTCGCCCCCCGGGAGAGAAAAGAAAGTGGGATTTCAAGAACAAGAAAGAGTCTGGATATATGTTCGACGGTCCCTCTGCCACCTCCAAAAAACCTCCACAATGACACCAGGCTACAAGTTGGAGGGAGACTTTCTCAATTTGTTCAGGCCTGGGAAAACTTTTCCTCCAGTCCCTGGGTCCTCAACATAGTGAGAGATGGACTAAGGATTCAATTCCTTCAGCAGCCACGCCGCTCATTTGTGATAGCTCCTGTAAGAAAATCCTCAGATGAACAGCTGGCCCTAGAATCAGAGATCTTGAGCCTGTTGAACAAACGAGTGCTATGCGAAGTTCCGGTCAGTCAAAAAAGAAGGGGATTTTATTCCCCTCTCTTTCTAATAAAAAAAACCGGACGGTTCATTCAGAACTATTATAAATCTAAAAGGCCTCAACCGATTTGTAGACAACCATACGTTCAAAATGGAATCAATAAATTCAACAATAAAGCTTCTTTTTTAAAATTGCTTTATGGCAGTGATAGATCTCAAAGACTCGTATTATCACGTCCCAATTCACCCAGATCATCAAAAGTATCTAAGGGTTGCTCTTTACATCCAAGGGAGTTGCAGACACTTCCACTTCCAAGCTCTTCCCTTTGGGTTGTCAATTGCTCCAAGGGTATTCACCAAGCTGATAGCCAAAGTGACAGCCTTTCTTCGCCTTCAAAATACAGTCATAATACCGTATCTGGACAACTTCCTTATAGTGGGGAATTCAGAGAGCCACTGTATTTCACAACTGAATCAAGTCATGGCTGTCTTGCAGACCTTCGGCTGGATGGTCAATACCCAAAAATCAAGGCTAGAACCCAGGAACGCCCTCTTGTGGTGGACAGACAGGTCAAATTTATCTTTGGGGGTCCAGTGGGACACACCAGTACAAAACATCATCACGACCTATGCAAGCAACTCAGGGTGGGGCGCACACCTGGAAAATCACATAATTCAAGGTTCTTGGTCATTCCTAGAGAAAAAGGGGTCGTCAAATCTAAAAGAGCTATGGGCAGTAAGGAACGCTTTAGAAGGTTTCCTCCCTTTACTCCAGGGTCGTCATGTTCAGATTATGTCGGACAACAGAACTACTGTGGCCTACATAAACCACCAGGGGGAAACAAGATCTTATTCTCTTCTGGAAGCAGTAGGCAGGCTTTTTCAAATAGCGGAGCAAAATCTTCTGTCTCTTACGGCGCTACATATACGAGGCATAGAAAACACAAGAGCAGACTTCCTAAGCCGCTACAAGTTGAGACAAGGGGAATTCGCCCTGAATCCCAGAATATTCCATCAGATAGTACAGCTGTGGGGTCTACCAGAGATAGATTTGTTCGCCGACAAAAACAACAGGAAAGTGGAGAAGTTCTGCTCACTAGTCCCAAGGGGAAACACATTGGCAATAGATGCTCTCCAGATTCCTTGGAGCTTCAAGTTGGCCTCTGCCTTCCCTCCAATAGCTATGATACCTCTGGTAGTGAGGAAGATCAGGAAGGATCAAGCGAGAGTGATTCTCATAGCCCCCTTCTGGCCAAAGAGACCATGGTTCTCCCTTTTGAGGATGGTGTCACAATCAGACCCATGGATCCTACCAGAGACCCCGGACCTTCTAGCTCAGGGACCAATATTCCACGCTCAAGTGAAGGGTTTCCATCTAGCAGCGTGGAATTTGAGAGGGCAATATTGAGGGGCAAAGGTTTTTCATCAGGTTTAGTGTCTACTCTATTAACCACCAAAATCTATGGTAGAACATGGAGAAAAATTTTAGATTTCCTAGGGAAGCCTTTAAGCCAAAAACCTCCAATTAATTCCATCCTGGAGTTCTTACAGAAAGGGTTTGAGTTAGGTCTGGCTACCAGTACACTTAAGGTCCAGGTTTCTGCCTTGGGTGCGCTGTATAACCATAACCTCGCAGCCAATAAATGGATTACAAGGTTCATTAAATCTTGTGGTAGATCTAGGCCAGTCTCAGTATCCAAAGTTCCTCCATGGAACCTGAATTTAGTACTTGACGCCCTAACTATGGAACCCTTTGAACCAGTTCAGGAGTTGTCTGCAAAATAAATAACTCTCAAAACAATTATTTTGATAGCTTTAACATCGGCCCGTAGAGTAAGTGATTTACTGGCCCTATCCATAAATCCTCCATATACACAAATATTTTAGGATAGAATAGCATTGAGGCCTGATCCAGCCTACCTTCCTAAGGTTGCGCTCAAGTTTCATAGATCTCAGGAAATTTTTCTGCCCTCCTTTTGTAACAACCCGAAGACCCCAGGGGAACAAAAGTGTCATAACCTTGACGTTAGAAGGGCCCTATTACAATACATAAAAGTAACTAGCCAGTGGAGACTTAGCCAATCCCTGTTCGTAACCTTCCAGGGGAGTAGGAAGGGTTATGGGGTGACAAAAGCAACTATAGCCCGATGGATTAGGGAGGCCATTTGCTTAGCCTACTCGACTAGTAACACCCCGATCCCTGACGGCATCAAGGCTCACTCCACCAGAGCCGTGGCTACCTCCTGGGCAGAGAAGGCAGAGGTATCGATAGATCAGATCTGTAAGGCCGCTACATGGTCATCACCATCTACCTTTTTCAAACACTATCGTTTGGATATATCCTGCCTATCTGACTTAACCTTTGGTAGAAGGGTGCTGCAAGCAGTGGTCCCTCCCTAAGGTGTTTCTTTCTCCAAAATTCTCTCAGGTGTGCTGTCATGGGTGAAGGGAAAACACCAAGGTTACTTACCTGTAGCCGGTTTTTCCAGAACTCATGACAGCACCCGTTTATTCCCCCCCTTCTTTCTCACCATATGGGTGTGCACGTTTGTTGGGTGTTATTTGATGTGGTGATTTTGTATATAACTCTCTTTTTTATGGAGGTCCTCTCAATGCTCTGTAACCAACTGAAGCGGGGGGAGAGGTGCCGCCCTTTTATTTCAGATGGTTTCCTGTCCTCGAAAGGCGGATCATCTCTCAGGTGTGCTGTCATGGGTTCTGGAAAAAACGGCTACCGGTAAGTAACCTTGGTGTTTTAGTATGGAGATGGAAGCAAGCTCCTGATAGAAAACTCTATTAATGCTTATTTGCTATGGGGTCAAAGTTTTGAAACCGTTGAAATAGATCTGTCACCAGTTTTCATAAATTAAGACCTGCATACTTTATTAGATAGGAGGCTGATGTACTTACTATGAAAATCCATGTTTGAATGGCGGTGTAATCCTTTTTGAAAGTTTCCTCGATTAATATTAAAATGAGCATGTTATCAGTTCAGCTGTACAAAGTCATAACATACTCATTTCAATTTCAGGATAATACAACCATTTTGACATGGATTTTCAACGTAAGTACGCCAACTTCAGCAGGCCTAAGACATCTGTTTAATATTCTATCCAGTGTGTATTATAAAATCTGATGACACATCCGCTTTAAAGAGAATCTGTCACCAGATTTCACACTAAAAACTGCGTAATTACATAGTTACATGTAACGTTTGAATTGATTCCAGCTTGTTCTCACAAGCGGTTTTCAGGCAGGTACCCCTTCTCAGGCTGACAGCTTCCTCTTTGGTGTGGAGGGCAGATGACCGTTCAGGGTAGCTGCGCTTCGGAGGCTATTGTATGCGGAAGTGCAGTGGTGCTGAAGCTGGCAAGGACTAGGACACAGAGACACAGAAAGGGCGTAAAAGTTAGTGAAAGCCTCATCACCTGTGCCGACACCCCGGCAATAGTATGAATTTGATTCAGCTGAAGTGTAACTTCGAGATGGTATCATTTCTCTGAAATCTGCAATCTCTGCAATTCTTCTTGCTAAATTTCTCACTGTCTACTGTTTTCTAGCCATCTTTTTTTAGTCGCATCGCACAGCTGGGCACAGGAGGCATACAGCATTCTAGTATTCTAGTTGGTGAAGTAGTATATCCTGAAGCTTTTACACAGGTATTTCATATAAACTACCAACCAAAACTATGCAGCGCTCAGATGATAAGTATACAGTATGCTGTGTCTGCCTGAACTTGGCCAAGTCTGTGTATTTACTCAGTTATGTCGCTGTTTTTATTCCTTCTTGGAAACTTGGATGTGGATCAAAGAAAAACAAATGTCCAGACTTTCCAGAAAAATGACTGCATTCCGAGTTTTATGTAGTTTTATTGTAATAGTGCTATTTTGCCTGCAGAAATATATCAAACGTATGAAGCTTTTCCTAGTCATTGGGCTACACCCATGTTGACTCCTTTTCTTGAAAACTCAGAACGCATTCAATTGAATAACTTTTTCAAATCAGAGGCTGGTTTCTCCAAGATGAATAGTAGATGTTGGACTTATTTCTACAATAAGTTGTTGATTTATATGACACTCTGTTATAAACTACTGCAGGTCAACATTAACACTTAGAGTAAAAAACAAAAGAATACTATTAGAGTTTCTTTTTACAAAGATACATATACGAATTGATTTAATGGAAAATTGTAAGGGTTAAATGTAGTGATGAGCGAGCATGCTAGCCACTGCTCGGTACTCGCCCGAGCATCTCAGTACTCTAGATGCTCGGAGCTCGGCGAGTACTTTCGAGATGCTCGGGCGGGAGCTCGGGTCCCCGTCCTGCATGTTTGGCGCTATTTAGAGCACTAATCATGCAGGGATTGTCTGCCACTCACTGTAATGTCACAGCCATGGTGGTTGTGGCATTACTGTGATTGCCCAAATCGATGGGAACAGTGCTCACAGTGAAACATGAAAAGCCGGCAATTCAGCAGCGGCGTACACCGGTACCCGACAATTTAGAACAGAAAGAATAGAGCATCACACATAGATAGATAGAAAAGTGTCAGTCACATATATAATAAGTACAGTGACAGTGTCGGTTACTGTACTTGTTATTTAGTGTTAAAATAAAGGATTTATTAAAAAAAAAATTGGCGTGGGGTTCCCCGTAATTTTAGTCTCTAGCAGAGGTTAAGCAGACAGCTGGGGCAGATGTTTGAAGCCTGGGAAGGGGGTAATACCCACGGAGCTTCCCAGGCTACTAATATCAGCCACCAGCTGAATACCTAGCGTTTACTAGCTATTAAAATGGGGGACCCAAAAAAAGAAAAAAAAAAAATGACGTGGGGTCCCCCCTATTTTAATAGCTCGCAAAGGCTAGGCAGACAGCTGGGGGCTGATATTAATAGCCCAGGAAGGGTGCCATGAATATTGGCCCCCTCCCAGGCTAGAAACACCAGCCGTCAGCCACCCCAGAAATGGCGCATCCATAGGATGTGCCAATTCTGGCACTTAGCCTCGCTCTTCCCACTGCCCTGTAGCGGTGGCAGTGGGGTAATAGGGTTGGGGTTGACATCAGCTTATAATGCCAGCTGACATCAAGCCCAGGTTAGTAATGGAGAGGCATCTATAAGACACCCCCATTACTAACCCCATAGTGAAAGTTAAAAAAAACCCACAAACACCCAGAATAAAGTCCTTTAATTGAAATAAACACACAATTCTTTAATGTTCTAAATTAAACTCTACTTACCGTCACGACCATTCCAGCTGAAGCCAACGATCTCCTGCAATAAAAGTAAAATAATAAACCAACCTCATCCTTACCTTTCCATGGTTCGCAGGGCCGCTTCAGCTCTGCTACTACATTGACATGACAGGCTGGATCGCAGCAGAACGCTGCCATCCAGCTTGCCATGCCGCAGACACTGAGAAGCTCCTCAGTGTCTGGCTGTGACGTCATCCAGATGAGCCGAGTTCATGTCCAATGAACTCAGCTCACCTCATGCACGTCACTGACAGCGTGGGAGAATTCTCCTGCGCATGCGGTGCCGGCAAATGACGTCACCGCTTGAGCAGGAGAATTCTCCCACGCTGGGATGGCATTGAGATGGCAGGCTGGATGGTAGCAGAACGCTGCCATCCAGCATTCCATCCTTCAGAGACACTGCGGCGCTCTGTCTATGGGGTTAGTAATGGGGGGTGTCGCCTCTCCATTACTAACCTGGGCTTGATGTCAGCTGGCATTATAAGTTGACATCAACCCCAACCCTATTACCCTACTGCCACCGCTACAGGGCAGTGGGAAGAGCGAGGCTAAGTGCCAGAATTGGCGCATCCTATGGATGCGCCATTTCTGGGGCGGCTGATGGCTGGTGTTTCTAGCCTGGGAGGGGGGCAATATTCATGGCACCCTTCCTAGGCTATTAATATCAGCCCCCAGCTGTCTGCCTAGCCTTTGCTAGCTATTAAAAAAAGGGGGACCCCACGTCATTTTTATTTTGGGTCCCCCATTTTAATAGCTAGTCAACGCTAGGTATTCAGCTGGGGGCTGATATTAGTAGCCTGGGAAGCTCCGTGGGTATTACCCCCTTCCCAGACTTCAAACATCTGCCCCAGCCATCTGCTTAACTTTCGCTAGAGACTAAAATTACGGGGAACCCCACGCCAATTTTTTTTTAATAAATCCTTTAATTTAACACTAGATGACAAGTACAGTAACCAACACTGTCACTGTACTTATTATATATGTGACTGACATATTTCTATCTATCTAATCTATGTGTGATGCTCTATTCTTTCTGTTCTAAATTGTCGGGTACCGATGTATGCCTCTGATGAATTGCCGGCCGGCTTTTTTAAAGAGACGGGTGCATGAAAACCGGAGGGCACTAGTGTGTTCCAAGTGCCCTGCTATGTTTTTCATGCACCCTCCTATATACCCTGCCTGCCTGCCTATATATTCTGCCTGCCTGATGTTTAATTGAGCACTTTTCCCATCGATTTGGGCAATTTTTGACCTTCTGCAGACCGCCAGGGGGGGCCGCCAGAAAAATGCTCGAGTTTCCCATAGACTTACATTGCTCGGGTCGAGCACCCGAGTATTCCAATGTGCTCGACCCGAGCTTCGAGCACCCGAGCATTTTAGTGCTCGCTCATCACTAGTTAAATGGTAACTGTGCTTTCAACAAACTGTGAATAAATCAATAATACAATAATCCTTAGTCTTGTGTTCTGAGAGCTTCTGTCACACTGCTGCCAGGAGTGTATCTCACCGAAAACTAAAAGATCGGCACTCCAAAATCGGACATGACAGATCCATATGTCACCCAACATCATCTGTCGGGGTAGAGTGGAAGGTCTACTGGCAGGTTCAGCTGATGTTAGTCTAAGGTGTATGGAGACCTTACGGGCGGCCAAGAGGTTGCTATGATTACTTTGTACAGGTAAAGTAGGGAGAGGTATACCGTTTGCTTTATGGCTCTAGCACTTTTTGATCAGATCTGGGTTTTGACCAAATAAAATTTAGCGAACAGAACTGCAACCAGGTGGCATTATCCAGACTGCATATGCTCACTACCACTCCATTCACACAGAAGAGTGTGGCCCAATGGTCATGGGATCGGTGCAGGGTTTAGCAGTTGGACCCCCAGCAATCACACATTTATCGTGTATTTTGGAGTTAGGTGATATTGTTTTTAGGACAAGTCATGTAACCCAACTGTATGGGATCTTCAGAGTGCCATAGTGTATGGCTGGTGTACTAAACTAAACCCAGTAATTACTCTGTTAGTGCTTTGGTGTTTTGGTGTTTTTTGTAGCATGGTTTGGGGTCAGTAGCCATTTTTCTTGGGAATTATGTTTGTCTTCTGAAACTACAGTATAAGCTAATGTACCAAATAAAAAACAACAAAAACAAGTGTAAAAAAACATTTAAATCCTTTTCTCAGAACAGTATCCATAATCTTGAAAAGACTAATGCGTTGAATTGTTGTGTTAGTTGCTTTTTCAGTATTCGGGTTATTGTCTGGAGTAACAATGTCCATGTGGTGTCAAACGACCGCAATTTATGGTTTCAATACTAATTGTTACATCTTAGCATTATATACTGTAGTAACTTTTTGTGTTTAGTTTTAGAGTTTAAATTTGTCGATTAAAAAGCAATGTAAAAAGAGGGTCAGTCCACAGGTATGAAAATCTGTGCTCAGTCTTGGCTGCTAACTAGAGCAGTATAACCAGGAATGCCATAAAGCGTGCGGGAATAATGACATCTATCCTCTGGCCAACATGTGCTCTTTATTTATATGTGTAATGTAAGCACATGATGGCTGTAGGTGCGAGTGGCCCTTTAAGAGCACAGACAGTACGTCATTCCTCACGCTCAGTACAAAGGTTACTAAGGTTTATTTAGAAGGATGTAAATATTTTTCATTGCCCAATATCCTGAATTCCTTCAGCATGTGATTATTATCCTAGCATGTATGCATTAGTATATCAGGAGGAGACATGCACATTTGGCTGCTCATTTGCATTACATCAAGTTTACGGTTTTATTTGTAACTGCTTTGTTGCATATTAGTTAGAGAACCCTGGCATGTGGCTTTTCCGCTCTCACATGGGTGTGTTTCAGTATTGTGAGCAGGTCTACTGCTTATATTGATCCCATCAATAAACAAGGTGATAACTCTGTCAACAGTATTGGCTCCCACCCCTGAATATTCAGTACACCACTTCATGAGATATATATATATATATATATATATATATATATCTCAAAACAATGCAGCAGCACTCCATATGGCCGAGATACGTCTTAACAATGAAAATAAAATAATGAAATTAATTGTTAAGACATATCTTGGCCGTGTTGCTGCATTCTTTTGATATATTTTATAGTTACGGCAGCTGGCACCAGTTCACACTAGGAGGTGCTGGTCAGGTTTCTCTGGTTTGTGTGTGTATATATATATAATATATATATATATTACAGTACAGACCAAAAGTTTGGACACACCTTCTCATTTAAAGATTTTTCTGTATTTTCATGACTATGAAAAGTGCACATTCACACTGAAGGCATCAAAACTATGAATTAACACATGTGGAATTATATACTTAACAAAAAAGTGTGAAACAACTGAAAATATGTCTTATATTCTAGGCTCTTCAAAGTAGCCACCTTTTGCTTTGATGACTGCTTTGCACACTCTTGGCATTCTCTTGATGAGCTTCAGGAGGTAGTCACCGGAAATGGTTTTCATTTCACAGGTGTGCCCTGTCAGGTTTAATAAGTGGGATTTCTTGCCTTATAAATGGGGTTGGGACCATCAGTTGTGTTGTGCAGAAGTCAGGTGGATACACAGCTGATAGTCCTACTGAATAGACTGTTAGAATTTGTATTATGGCAAGAAAAAAGCAGCTAAGTAAAGAAAAAAAGAGTGGCCATCATTACTTTAAGAAATGAAGGTCAGTCAGTCCGAAAAATTGGGAAAACTTTGAAAGTGTCCCCAAGTGCAGTTGCAAAAACCATCAAGCGCTACAAAGAAACTGGCTCACATGAGGACCGCCCCAGGAAAGGAAGACCAAGAGTCACCTCTGCTTCTGAGGATAAGTTTATTCGAGTCACCAGCCTCAGAAATCGCAGGTTAACAGCAGCTCAGATTAGAGACCAGGTCAATGCCACACAGAGTTCTAGCAGCAGACACATCTCTTCAACAACTGTTAAGAAAAGAATTTGTGCAGCAGACCTTCATGGTAAAATAGCTGCTAGGAAACCACTGCTAAAGATAGGCAACAAGCAGAAGAGACTTGTTTGGGCCAAAGAACACAATGAATGGACATTAGTCCAGTGGAAATCTGTGCTTTGGTCTGATGAGTCCAAATTTGAGATCTTTGGTTCCAACCACCGTGTCTCTGTGCGACGCAGAAAAGGTGAACGGATGGACTCTACACGCCTGGTTCCCACCGTGAAGCATGGAGGAGGAGGTGTGATGGTGTGGGGTGTGCTTTGCTGGTGACACTGTTGGGGATTTGTTCAAAATTGAAGGCATACTGAACCAGCATGGCTACCACAGCATCTTGCAGCGGCATGCTATTTCATCCGGTTTGCGTTTAGTTGGACCATCATTTATTTTTCAAGAGGACAATGACCCCAAACACATCTCCAGGCTGTGTAAGGGCTATTTGACCAAGAAGGGGAGTGATGGGGTGCTACGCCAGATGACCTGGCCTCCACAGTTACCAGACCTGAACCCAATCGAGATGGTTTGGGGTGAGCTGGACCGCAGAGTGGAGGCAAAAGGGCCAACAAGTGCTAAGCATCTCTGGGAACTCCTTCAAGATTGTTGGAAGACCATTTCCGGTGACTACCTCTTGAAGCTCATCAAGAGAATGCCAAGAGTGTGCAGAGCAGTCATCAAAGCAAAAGATGGCTACTTTGAAGAACCTAGAATCTAAGACATATTTGCAGTTGTTTCACTTTTTTGTTAAGTATATAATTCCACATGTGTTAATTCATAGTTTTGATGCCTTCAGTGTGAATGTACAATTTTCATAGTCAAGAAAATACAGAAAAATCTTTAAATGAGGTGTGTCCAAACTTTTGGTCTGTACTGTGTGTGTGTGTGTGTATGTATATATATATATATATATATGTATTATATATATATATGTATTATATATATATAATTATTACACACACACGCATAATACCTGTTCACTACAGACAAGAATACCCTGGATAAAGGGTACAATATGAAAATAAAAAGAAAGCCAGGCCACAGCTTACGCCTTCCCTAAAAGGCCATATCATTGATTGGAAGTACCGTACTTTATCACAGTTAACCACACCATTATGTTTTAGGAATGGCAACGGAGTTGTGCCCATGCCACATTGGCAGCAGGAGACGTCAGTAATACACAGCTGAGCTCCTGCTGCTTGTGTTGGGACCGGTGCTAGCTTGAATTCTAAGGCCGGGGTCACACGGCCGTCGATTCTCTCATGCTAGAGAATCTGGCCGATTATGATGTCACTCGGCTCGAGCCGCGTGTCCATGCACTGTGCTCCGATGGTCTTGCATGAGATAATTGCAGCACAGGTGCGGAGGAGACGCAGAAAGTAATTTCTCCATCTCCTCTATTGCCAGCATCCGCTGTAATCAGACTACACCCGGATAACATCTGAATGTAGTCCGATGTTTCACACCCATCCATAGACTTGGATGGGTGCTTGCGAGCCGATTCTCGGATGCACTTACAGCATGGTGTGATCACTTTGTCAGGCCAAATCGGCACAAGAAAATAATTGCTGATCTGCACAGCCCCGTAGAATAACATTGGGCCAAGTGCTATCCAATAAAACATCGCACAGCACTCGGCCGTGTTATACGGCAGTGTGAGTAAGCCCTTACACTTTAACTCTCCAGTTGCTGTTGTCAGTAATGACAGTGGCATGTGAGTAGTTTGACAGCGGGAAATCACTTCCTCTGTTAGTTTATTGGCACCCCACAGCACGATCTCAGGATGACGATACTTATTTTGGAAACTAGGAGGCCTAACAATAACTACATTGTCTACCATATACCTCAGCCTATCACATCCCTCCAGATGCGGGATCTGGCTTATCAGCTATCATGTGCCGGAGAAGATGCATCAAAGGGAGAAACACAGCCTATGACATACCTATACGTCATAGGTCATGAAGGGGTTAAATATAACATGAAATACTGTGGCAGAATTATTTTTTTTTTTTTGTTCATCTCGTCTCCCAAAACATGAAATAACAGGTGATCAAAATGCTTTATGTATCCCAAAATGGTACTACCTAAAAGCTTCAGCTCGTTATGCAGAAAACAAGATTTGATACAGTTCTGCAAACAGAAGAATGAAACAGTAGGGCTCTCACAATATGACCCCCCCCCCACCCCCCCAAAAAAAACATTTTATAAAATTTTCTTGTACAAAAGTAGTAAAATCTAAAACAAATATATAAATTGGTCACCACTGTAATCGTATCCACCCACAGAGTAAATTCAGTTTATTCTGCAATTATATTGCACAATGAACTCCATAAAAATTTAAATACTTGCAGATTTATTGTTTTTTTTTTTTCTTTATGCCTCCTACCCAAAAAATTAATTGCAAAGTGATCAAAAAGCCATAAGTACCCTTCCCGACAGGGTAATAAAATGTGATAAAAAGTCACATGTACTATAACATGGTACCTATAAAACGCAAAAAATAAACTCTTAGCTCGACTGACCTAAAATTGTGAATCTTATGGCTCTCAGAATATTGCAACACAAAATAAGTGATTATTTTTCAAACTGTGTATTGTATAAAAATAAGAAAACAATTATGTGATATTGTTATCGCATTAATCGTACTGACCCACAGAATGAAATTAACATTTTTATTTGCATACCACGGTGAATAACATAAAATTCAAAACACAAAAAAACAGTGGCACAATTGCTGTTTTGCTCCTGTTCCTTCCAATAAAGAACTAATAAAAGTTTATTGATCTGTACCCAAAAATTATTATGCTGACAAATACCTATCTCAAAATAAACAAGCCCTCTACTATGTTGCTGGGGAAAAAAGTTTTAGCTCTTGGAATATGACAATTAAAGAAAAAAAAAAGATCAAAATAGTGTTTGACAGAAAGGGGTTAATGGCACCAGCTTGTGATGCTGAGTCACTTCTCATGGACAACCCTGAGTCAGAGTAGTCATTGAGTCCGAGGTCAAGAGCCAGGAGCATACATCATAAACAGTCGAGTAGGTGTCCGAGGTCAGAATACCAGGAGAACAACGAATCAGAGCAAAGGGGCTAGGGAAAACGGATGGTCAGAACGAGGTCCAAGGTCAGGCACCAAAAGATCCACAAGCAGAACACAAGGCAAGACACACATTCAGCTGACAGCCCAGTTAAGTAGCCAAGTAGTCACCTGGGATAGAGAACACCTGAAGGCAGCCCAGAACATCCCAGTCTCAGATTGGACAGCCGAGCTGTCAAGCAAAATACCGACAGCTCAGCACACCCATGCACCAGTCTGGACGACTGAACTGTCAATCAATCTACTGTTAGCTTCAGCATGCCCTGCACCAGATTGGACGGCTGAGCTGTCAGTAAATGCATTCCAGACACACTGAGGGGTGGAATCGTGACACAGCTGTTCAGTTTGGAACAAAGGACAAGATTAGACTGTGAATAAATAGAAATTAAACTTATCTGTCCCTGTCTTTTAGTGCTAACATGGCTATAACAAGTCTTTGTATGGTGACTTTGGTGCTTAAAAAGGACACACGTTTCCCTAATGCTTGTTCAGAAGGAAACTGCAAACACGAGGGCTGTCTGAGCCGACCAAAAAATGCATTTATCACCAAGCATAAGTAATCTGCAGGGTACAAGACGAACCCTAAAGACAATGGCATCCCAGCTTCAAAAGTTCAAAATTTTTCAAAATGTTTAATAAAAGGAACCTATTAGCTGATTCATGCTGCCCAAACCACAAGCAGCATGAATAAGAGCATGGATACATGATTGCAGCCAGGTATGTTTGTCTAAAACACTCTGGCATTTCAGAAAATACATAGTTTGAAAATCCGTGTGGGGACCATAGCCAGAGAAACTAGTAGTCTAGCACTGCCCCTGTACGATTTCTCCCCTTACCACTTTGGTTAATTGACAGATTTCTCGTATGTGTGTACATAGAAAGAGACCTGTCAATCACATGGAGCAGTGCTGTGAGAAGCCGTCTCATGGCGTTGCCAGACTAGTCTCATCCTGCTTAGGGTCACCACCTGGGTCATTAAACTATGGTTTCACAGAAATACATAACTGTATACAATTGTGCATCCAAGATCTGATTCATTCTATGTGGTTTAGGCACCATGAGTTTGATGGACAGATTCCCTTTAAGAAGTTTACTACTCATTGAACAGTTAAAAGCCAGGACATAGTGAAAAGAGTCCTTGATGAGAAAACTATTCAAAAATTAATTCGAAATGAGGCAGAGAAAATATGGACAACATCCAAAGAACTGCAGGCTGAGCTGGAGACCTCTGTAGTGATGGTTTCAACCTTCATGTGCCATAAGCTGCACACTAAACAAAATGGGGCTTTATAGGCGAACACCAAGGTGAACCTCACTGCCTAAAGAAATGTATAAATAAGTTACCAACCCCAGTGCTTCTAGAACAATGTTCTTTGGACAAACCAGAGCTCTTTGACAATGTATACTAGCCACCAGCCTTATGTACCATCTATAGACAACAAAAGTGAATCGCAATAATGAATCTACAGTGCTGCTCGCCATTATGGGCACCCCTTCATTTTTTTCATAGACTGGTACTTTTCCATTTATTTCTGAAGATATTGTACAAAGTTACAGTGCATTGTGAAAATATTTGGCCCCCTTGAACTTTTCTACCTTTTGCCACATTTCAGGCTTCAAACATAAATATATAAAATTCTAATTTTTTGGGGAAGAATCAACAACAAGTGGGACACAATCGTGAAGTGGAACGAAATTTATTGGATATTTTAGTTTTGAGTTTATACTTTGTAGCGCCACCTTTTGCTGCGATTACTCTGCAAGTCGCTTGGGGTATATGTCTATCAGTTTTGCACATCGAGAGGCTGAGATTCTTGCCCATTCTTCCTTGCAAAACAGCTCGAGCTCATTGAGGTTGGATGGAGGACGTTTGTGAACAGCAGCTTTCAGCTCTTTCCACAGATTCTCGATTGGATTGAAGTCTGGACTTTGACTTGGCCATTCTAACACCTGGATACGTTTATTTTTGAACCATTCCATTGTAGATTTTGCTTTATGTTTGGGATCATTGTCTTGTTGGAAGCTAAATCTCCGTCCCAGTCTCAGGTCTTTTGCAGACTCCAACAGGTTTTCTTCCAGAATGGTCCTGTATTTGGCTCCGTCCATCTTCCCATAAATTTTAACCATCTTCCCTGTCCCTGCTGAAGAAAAGCAGGCTCAAACCATGATGCTGTCACCACCATGTTTGACAGTGGGGATGGTGTTTTGAGGGTGATGAGCTGTGTTGCTTTTACGCCAAACATATCGCTTCGCATTGTGGCCAAAAAGTTCGATTTTGGTTTCATCTGACCAGAGCACCTTATTCCACATGTTTGGTGTGTCTCCCAGGTGGCTTGTGGCAAGCTTCAAAACAGACTTTTTATGGATATCTTTGAGAAATGGCTTTCTTCTTGCCACTCTTCCATAAAGGCCAGATTTGTGCAGTGTATGACTGATTGTTGTCCTATGGACAGACTCTTCCACCTCAGCTGTAGATCTCTGCAGTTCATCCAGAGTGATCATGGGCCTTTTGGCTGCATCTCTGATCAGTCTTCTCCTTGTTCGAGATGAAAGTTTAGAGGGACGGCCGGGTCTTGGTAGATGTGCAGTGGTCTGATACTCCTTCCATTTCAATATGATCGCTTGCACAGTGTTCTTGAGATGTTTAAAACTTGGGACATCTTTTTGTATCCAAATCCGGCTTTAAACTTCACCACAACAGTATCTCGGACCTGTCTAGTATGTTCCTTGGTCTTCATGATTCTCTCTGCACTTGAAACAGAACCCTGAGACTATCACAGAGCAGGTGCATTTATACGGAGACTTGATTACACACAGGTGGATTCTATTTATCATTACCAGTCATTTAGGACAACATTGGATCATTCAGAGATCCTCACTGAACTTCTGGAGTGAGTTTGCTGCACTGAAAGTGAAGGAGTCGAATAATATTGCACGCCCCACTTTTCAGTTTTTAGTTTGTTAAAAAAGTTTAAAATATCGAATAAATTTCGTTCCACTTCACGATTGTGTCCCACTTGTTGTTGATTCTTCCCCCAAAAATTAGAATTTTATATCTTTATGTTTGAAGCCAGAAATGTGGCAAAAGGTAGAAAAATGCAAGGGGGTCAAATACTTTAACAATGCACTGTATATCCTCAGGATTTTTTAATTAGTGATCCAAAGTAATACAATAACAAAACATTGTTTTTCAACTTCCTTGTTGCAATTTCAAAGAAGAAAGAGGATAAACAGCATGTGCAGCAATAAAGCCTCCCCTAATTAATACTTGGTTGCACACCCTTTAGCATTGATGACAGCCTCCAAATGTTTGTTGTAGTCATCTATAAGCTTCTTGCACTTCTCAGCTGGCATTTTCTCCCACTCTTCCTTTGCAGTTTATTCAAGCTCTTGAATGTTTGCAGGGTTCATTTTCCCAATGGCAGATTTCAGCTCACCCCAAAGATTTTCATTGGGATTGAGGTCAAGACTCATTGCCGGCCATTTTTAAACCATCCATTTTTATCTTTTTCAACCATTCCTGTGTACTTTTTGATGTGTGCTTTGGGTTTGTCTTGCTGGAGAACCTGTGATCTTCGACTCAACCAAGTTTTCTTACACTGGGTAGGACATTTTGCTCTAAAATCTCTTGATAATTATCTGATTTCATGATTCCTGTGATACAGTTAAGGCCTCCAGTGCCAGAAGCAGCTAAGCAACCCCACATCATTATGGATCCTCCACTATGCTTAACTGTTGGTAAGATGTTCTTTTCCTTATAATCTTCATTGCGCCATTCGTAAACAAACTGTTGCCTTGCATTGCCAAAATGCTCTATTTTTGTTTCATCTGTCCACAGAACATTTTCCTAGAAGGATTGTGGTTTGTCAAGGTACTCTTTGGCAAAGATCATTCGTTCTTTTTTATGTCTTTTCTTCAGCAATGGTTTCTTCCTTGGCCTTTGCCCATAGAGCTCTGCTTGGTTTAGTGTGCGGCGTATGGTACTTGTTAAATCCATGACTCCAGATTGTTCCAGGTTGACCTTCAGGTCTTTGGATGTTTGACGTGGTGTTTTTTTTCCACCATTCGCACCAACCTTCGAAGACATCTCTTGTCAATTTTCCTCTTTCTCCCACGTCCAGGTCCAGGGAGGTTCTTGACAATTCCATGCTTGGCAAACTTCTTAACATTGTGCACTGTTGAAACTGGGATACCAAGGTCTTTGGAGATGACCTTATACCCTTTGGAAGTCTTGTGTTTGCTGATAATAGCAGTTCTGATGCCCTCAGACAGCTCCTTTGTCTTCACCATTGTGATTAAGGAACATGGCCTACCATGTGGCTTTTTATAAACTGAAGTAATCATTCATTGGCTAATTCATGTCACATGGGCTCTGACAATCACAAGTGAATCTCTTTTGTGACTTACCACAGGCGAGTCAAAATGTGTTTCCATACTAAATTAATGTAAAGGATGACAATACCAGTGTCACAGAAAGCTTTAGGGTTTTTCTATTTTTCCCTCCCATTGTTTTTTTTTTTTTTAATTATTGTCTATCATTTGCTCTTTTGTATTTAACATGAGTGCTCTATACCAAAAAACTTTTTCACTAGATTCATATTTTTTTCAGGATATATTCCACATCATGTACTTAAACGTAATGGGTACCAATAACGATGAGCAGGACTGTATAATTTTGTGGGGCTGCTTTGCTGCCTCTAAGACTAGAGGAATGGAATGTGTTACAGCAGGGGTGGGAAATCTCTGGCCAAATGTTTTCCTCAGAACCTCAAGCAGATTACTGGGGACCGCACTGCTCAGGCAACTGACCCATGTTTTTCTGATGGCTAGCTCTTTAATTCTTCCATAGATTGCGCAATTACACATCCACAACACTGGATTAAGTTCCGATGCTGGTCAGTTCCAGCATCAGGAAGTTCTTTGTGGGAGGAGATAGTGTGCTCTGTGCTTCTGTCCCGCTCCCATGATGAGTGAAGCAGTTCCTGATGTAATGAATGAAGCAATTGCAGTGTCTTCTATGTGATGTATACACAGCAGTCTGTGTCTCATATGTGATGTGTATACACCAACCCCAGTGTCTCTTATGTGATATATATAAACCAGTCTCATTGTCTCCTATGTGATGTGTGTGTATATATAGCATATACACAGCGCATATATATATACTTGTATACAGTACAGACCAAAAGTTTGGACACACCTTCTCATTTAAAGATTTTTCTGTATTTTCATGATTATGAAAATTGTACATTCACACTGAAGGCATCAAAACTATGAATGAACACATGTGGAATTATATACTTAACAAAAAAGTGTGAAACAACTGCAAATATGTCTTATATTCTAGGTTCTTCAAAGTAGCCACCTTTTGCTTTGATGACTGCTTTGCACACTCTTGGCATTCTCTTGATGAGCTTCAAGAGGTAGTCACCGGAAATGGTTTTCACTTCACAGGTGTGCCCTGTGAGGTTTAATAAGTGGGATTTCATGCCTTATAAATGGGGTTGGGACCATCAGTTGTGTTGTGCAGAAGTCAGGTGGATACACAGCTGATAGTCCTACTGAATAGACTGTTAGAATTTGTATTATGGCAAGAAAAAAGCAGCTAAGTAAAGAAAAAAGAGTGGCCATCATTACTTTAAGAAATGAAGGTCAGTCAGTCCAAAAAATTGGGAAAACTTTGAAAGTGTCCCCAAGTGCAGTTGCAAAAACCATCAAGCGCTACAAAGAAACTGGCTCACATGAGGACCGCCCCTGGAAAGGAAGACCAAGAGTCACCTCTGCTTCTGAGGATAAGTTTATCCGAGTCACCAGCCTCAGAAATCGCAGGTTAACAGCAGCTCAGATTAGAGACCAGGTCAATGCCACACAGAGTTCTAGCAGCAGACACATCTCTTCAACAACTGTTAAGAGGAGACTTTGTGCAGCAGGCCTTCATGGTAAAATAGCTGCTAGGAAACCACTGCTAAGGACAGGCAACAAGCAGTAGAGACTTGTTTGGGCTAAAGAACACAAGGAATGGACATTAGACCAGTGGAAATCTGTGCTTTGGTCTGATGAGTCCAAATTTGAGATCTTTGGTTCCAACCACTGTGTCTTTGTGCGACGCAGAAAAGGTGAACGGATGGATTCTACATGCCTGTTTCCCACCGTGAAGCATGGAGGAGGAGGTGTGATGGTGTGGGGTGTGCTTTGCTGGTGACACTGTTGGGGATTTATTCAAAATTGAAGGCATACTGAACCAGCATGGCTACCACAGCATCTGGCAGCGGCATGCTATTCCATCCGGTTTGCGTTTAGTTAGACCATCATTTATTTTTCAACAGGACAATGACCCCAAACACACCTCCAGGCTGTGTAAGGGCTAATTGACCAAGAGGGAGAGTGATGGGGTGCTATGTCAGATGACCTGGCCTCCACAGTCACCAGACCTGAACCCAATCGGGATGGTTTGGGGTGAGCTGGACCGCAGAGTGAAGGCAAAAGGCCCAACAAGTGCTAAGCATCTCTGGGAACTCCTTCAAGATTGTTGGAAGACCATTTCCGGTGATTACCTCTTGAAGCTCATCAAGAGAATGCCAAGAGTGTGCAAAGCAGTCATCAAAGCAAAAGGTGGCTACTTTGAAGAACCTAGAATATAAGACATATTTTCAGTTGTTTCACACTTTTTTGTTAAGTATATAATTCCACATGTGTTAATTCATAGTTTTGATGCCTTCAGTGTGAATGTACAATTTTCATAGTCATGAAAATACAGAAAAATCTTTAAATGAAAAGGTGTGTCCAAACTTTTGGTCTGTACTGTATAAAATATCTATATAATATGCATATATACTATTATGTGGTGTATAAAAACTAGCTCCAGTGTTTCCTGTATGATGTATATACATCAGTCTGAGAGTGTCCTATGTGATGTATGCAGAGGGCTTTCTATAAATGTTACATGAGCAGTTTTAAGTTTCCCACTTTGTGGAGACATGCATTGTAATACACATATGAGTTCTGAACACCTTACTGCAGCGATCAGTTCTTTTCAAAACATATCATCGCAAGGAACCGAATGCGCTCCAGAATGACCAACGTAAACCTGGAAAAGCAGTTGCAAATAGTAGCAGCCCCAATATCACACGTTTCATTGAAGAGAAGCAATTCCAGCCATCACAGTAGCAGTGAGTTAAACCCTTTATAACGTGAGACGTATTCATATTTCCCTGCAGCCTTGTTCTTAAAGGAGAAATTGCACAACAAATTTTGGGGTCGATTTTCTCCTGTTACTCCTTTGAAAATAAAAAAAAATTGGGGCTAAAAAAACATTTTTGTGGGAAAAATGTGATTTTTTTTACTTTCACAGCTCCACGTTGTAAACCTCTGTGAAGCACTTGGGGGTTCAAGGTGCTCACTACACATCTAGATAAGTTTCCTAATGGGTCTAGTTTCCTAAATGGTGTCACTTGTGGTGGGTTTCCACTGTTTAGGCACATCAGGGGCTCCAAACGCGACATGACATCCACAAATTTCACATTCAAAAAGTTGAATGGCGCGTCTTGACTTCCTGCCATGCTCCCAAAACAGTGGTTTTCCCCCACATATGGTGTATCTGTGTGCTCAGGAGAAACTGCACAACTAATTTTTGGGGTGCTTTTTTTCCTGTTACCCATGCGAAACTGAAAAAAATTGTGTCTGAATTAACATTTTTGTGAAAAAAAAATGAAATGTTCATTGTTTTCTTCCTCATTCCAAAAACTCCTGTGAAGCACTTGAAGGGTTAATAAACGTCTTGAATGGTTTTGAGCACCTTGAGGGGTGCAGTTTTTAGAATGGTGTCACTTTTGTGTATTTTCTGTCATAAAGGCCCCTCAAAGTCACTTCAAATGTGATGTGGTCCCTAAAAAAAATGGTGTTGTAAATTTTGTTGGAAAAATTAGAAATCGCTGGTCAACTTTTAACCCTTATAGCTCCCTAACAAAAAAAAATGTTTGTTCCAAAATTGTGCTGATGTAAAGTAGACATGTAGGAAATGTTATTTATTAGCTATTTTGTGTGACATATCGCTCTGATTTAAGGGAATGAAAATTCAGAGTTTGAAAATTGCAAAATTTTCGCCAAAATTTCCAATTTTTTCACAAATAAACGCAAGTTATATCAAATAAATGTTATCACTATCATGAAGTACAATATGTCACAAAAAAATAGGCTCAGAATCAGGGGGATCCGTTGACTCGTTCCAGAGTTATTACCTCATAAAGTGACAGTGGTCAGAATTGTAAAAATTGGCCTGGTCATTAACGTGCAAACAGCCTTCGGTGAGAGATTAACTTTTTATTGAATGTATTGATTATGCTATTACAATATTCATAGAATCATAGAATGGTAGAGTTGGAAGGGACCTCCGGGGTCATCTGGTCCAACCCCCTGCTCAATGCAGGATTCACTAAATCATAACAATAGAATCCTAGAATGGTAGTGTTGGAAGAATTCCAATAATATACACTTATCTCTGAAGATCATGGCCCCAATTCATCAAAGTAATTTCGACAGATCTAGCGTAAATTGTTTTGAAAAGCCGAAAAATTTTGGTACAACTCAAAGTTGCAGCAAAATATTGCAACTTTTGAGATTTTCAAGCAAGTTTTTGCCAGCTGCACCAAATAGGTGGAGCTGGGGCGTGGTGGGGATGTGATCGCCCCAGCTCGTCTACTTCATGAGATGTGATGTTCCTTACATCAAAAATCTTACTCCTGTCAGATACTGGAATAAGATTTGTGGTGAGGTGCACGTCACTTGTCAGATGCTCCAGATTCATGAGGAGATGTGCACCTTTTCATGAATCAGGAGCGTCTGACTCCACCATACCCCATCATCAAGACCAGCGAGACGGGGCCATTGTATTTTGTAATAAATGATCGAGGGTGCCAATAATGATGACCACAATTGTATTACACTAGGAAAACTTTATCATTCTCTCTACAAATTCAAGAAGTCTAAATATTTTTGGTGTAGATTTGATTTTCTGGCACACAGACTGCCCAATAATGAGTGTACTTTACTACAGGGCATTTTGGTTTAAGACTGGATATGATATTACATGAACCAAAATTAATAAGTTCCTCCTGCTGTATCACTAATCTTACATTGCATCTGAGTAACAGCCTGTATTAGGTGCTTGGTCACATATCCCCATTAGACTCACATCTTGTTTTCAGGAAGAAGGATATAAGGTTCTCCTGGCATATACCTCCAACAGAAGTCTGTGACATATCTGACTGGATAAACTTAGATTTTAATAAATATGTTCTACTTAGTATACATTTTTTAACATTGTTTCTTTACATAGTTAAACAGGTTCTCCCGATTTATTATTTTTTTTGTGTATTTACTATGTACCTAAAAGCTAACAGGCAGGTAGTTGCTAACTACCTGCCTTTTGTACCCGGCTCAGAGCGGTCACCGACTGCTCCTGCGAGCCATTCAGCTGTTCTACCGCAACAGAGCAGCTCTTCTTTTTCCGGCTACTGTTGACCGGGAGCCGACTGTCATTCAGCATGATGTCAGTGGAAGCTGCTAAATCACCGGGAGGAGCGGTCTCGCTGCTCAGTGCCGGCAGAAATTGGCGCCAGGCACAACAAGCAGGTAGTTGGCCAGTTCCTGCCTATTAGCACATTCCTGATAACCTCTTCACGTCAAAGATCGTGTCACTGCCTTTGCAGCAGGCTCACATGTTGAGCCCACATCTTTCCCCACACATGATGGCTGATTTAATCCACCATCATGTGCCTTTATCAGCTGCGGGTGGACCGGTGCTCAATCACTGACAGGGTGCTTCATTAATCTATCCCATCGGTGTGCCCGTCACACAATTGCCGGGCGCTGATGGATTGTCATGACAGCTGGGGGTTTGCTGACGGCCGGCGTTTATGGGAGATTGGGATTTCTGCTATACATAGCAGTGTTGATGCACTGCTATGTATATAACAAGTGATTAGATGATTGCAGCTTCAAGTCCCCTAAGAGGACTAGTCAATACCGTGAATAGTGAAAAAAATAAATTAAAACCCCCTCAAAAGTTTAAATCACCCTCTTTGGTCCCATTAAAGAAAAAAAATGACACATTTGTTACCGCTGCGTTCGTAAAAGGCCAATCTATTAAAATATGAAGTCCATTAATCCGAAAATCAAAATGCCAGAATTACGATTTTTTTGGCCACTGCAACATTGCAAAAAGAGGCGATCAAAAAATCATAACTACCCCAAAATTGTTTAAATAAAAACTTAAGGCTCAAAAAATAAGCCCTCAGGCTGTGTGCCCACGTAGCATTTTTCAAGCGTATATGCTGCGGAATTTCCGCAGCGTAAACGCTTGAAAAACGCATGTATATCCGCACCCCATGGTCCCCAATGGGATTCCGCAAGTTCTATGCACATGCTGCGGATTTTTCCGCAGCGTTTATGCCGCGTTCAAAAATCCGCAGCATGTCATTTAATTTTGCGTTTCCGCAAGCGGAATTGCCTTTGTCCAATGCATAAAAAACGCAAGGCAATTCCGCATGTGGAAAACGCGTGATAAACGCGCGAAAAATGCGCGATAAACGCGTGCGGAATTCCGCATGCGTTTTTCCGGGAGAGGACTTGCATTTATGCAGCAGAAATTTTCTGCTTCATAAATGCAACGTGGGCACATAGCCTCACCCAGACCCATATCCCAAAAATAAGAAAACTATATGGGTCTTGGAAAATGGCGACCTAAGCAAAAAAAATTTTTCTTACAAATTTCCAAAAATGTTTTCACCACTTAAATAGAAAAAATATATACATATATCTGCGTACTCTTACTGACTTGGAGAATCATATTGCCAGGTCAGTTTTCCACAAAGTCAACATGGTAAATAAAAAAAAAAAATAAAAAAACAATTGTGGAATTGCACTTGTTTGCAACTTCAACGCACTTGGATTTTTTTTCCTGCTTTCCTCTGCATAATTTTATAGAATGAATGATGTCATTCAAAAGTACAACTGTTCCCGTAACAAACAAGCTCTCATACTGCTATGGGGAGGGAAAAATAAAAAAACTTATGGCTCTTGAAATAAGGGGAGGAAAAAATGAAAGCCCAAAAACTGGAAAATCACAAGGTCATGAAAGGGTTAAAGAAGCACTCCCATCAAAGTTTTTCTCCTCTTATTATATTGCAGTCATCATATTATATAGCGCTGTGTACTTACAATTGCTCATTTTGCCCTCTCACGCAGCTAATTCTTCTCTTTTCCATTAGGTCTATGGCATCACGTGATTAAAAACTGACTAGCTGAATCCTTCTAAGCTCTATGTAGAAACAGGAGGTCAATTTTCCCTGTATGAGTCATCAGTCACTGAAAAAGTCAATGGCAGGGGGAAAGAGGGAGCAGCTGAGTCAAGAGTTGAAGAGGGGAATGATAAATGCAGGGACAAGAGACTTCCTGTTTCTACATAGAGCAGAAAAAAAGAGAACAATTATCTGGGTAGAAAGGGAAACTGAGCAATTGCAAGCACACAGTGCTATATAATGTGATGACTGCAATATATTAAGAGGATAAAAACTTTGATGGCAGTGCTTCTTTAAGCATAGTTTCCTATCCACTTATAAAATGTATGCAGAAAAAATAACAATACAATATATGGCAAAAAGATACTCCTATGACCTATACTGGATGCATGGGGGCCTGAGGACACATCAGTGGTATATGAAAAGAAATACCTTCAAGTACACTTCCCATGTTAGACAAATGTGAACTAAGCCTTAGCGTAGAAAAATAAAATGTAAACTTAGCTGAAGTGGGTATAGCCAAAGATGTGTGCAGTAGCAAGAAGTAGGTAGTAACTCATGAGTTCTCCTGTGGGGGGCTGTATACTGAAAATGATATGATGCGATTAATCAATACATTTGTTGTTCAATTATTTTTGCTCCGATACATAAAATAAAAGTAATAATTGTAAGGGGGGGATGTTTCATTTCAAACCTTTAGGCTGAGTTCACACGATGCGTTTTTAATGCTTTTCCGCGGCGTTTTTGCAGTTGCGTAAACGCCGCGGGAACGCATTAAAAACGCATGGTAGAAGGGCAGCAATGTTCCCCAATTGAAATCCGCATGTGCTGTGCCCATGATGCGGATTTTTCCGCAGCGTAAACGCTGCGCTCAAAAATCCGCAGCATGTCAATTAATTATGCGTAAACGTGGCGTTTTCGCCGACATTGACTTGCATTAGAACGCGCCAATTCCGCAAGACTGCAACTGTACTTGCGCTATTGGCGCGTTCTAATGTGCGGATGGTACCCGGGTGTGGAGGAGAGGAGAGTCTCATCCACACCCAGGTACCATTAAAAAGCTGTAAAAAAAGAATAAAATAAAAAATAAATGTATACTTACCTTCTGTCGGCCCGCGCACCGCTCCTGCTTGGTTCCCAGCACTTTGCAGTGAGTTGAAGGACCTGCGCTGATGTCAGAGTCATGTGACGGGTCACGTGACGCTGACGTCGGCAGGTCTTTCAATTCAAAGTTGCCGGCGAGGGAGAACGGAGTGAGCAGGACAGCGCGGGCCATCGGAGGGTAAAGTATAGATTTATTTTTTATTTTTACCACTCTCTCGGGTCACACTATATAAATCCATGCTGTTTGCATGGATTTATATAGTGTGACCTAGTTGTCAAGCACTTTCCAAGTGATGCTAAAATCGCCTGGAAAGCGCTTGTCAATCCACATGCGGAAACGCATGTGAATCCGCATGTATTCTGCAGGAAAAACGCATGTACAATCTGCATGCGTTTTTTCTGCCAGGGAGATGCAGAAATGTTCTGCTTCATTTCTGCATCGTGTGCACATACCCTTAGAGTGACTGCACTTCCAACTTTTTGTTTTTACCATTGCACTTTACTGCAAATTACAATTTGCTTTATTAGCTAGTTGTTTCTTTATATGCATGAGAGTTCACAAGTGTCTGTGAAATTACAACCTGTGCACTCAGATCTGTGCACCAAGTATTCTTCACACAGTTACGGCTACATTTTACACCAGCTCCACTAAAATTGGCTTATGAGATAAATTAAAAATGTACATGGTTAAAAAAAAGAATAAAAGGGGCAGTTACCCTTGAACCGCAGTGTTGTGTCTTGGACCATAAGCCGGTGCTTACCCTCTGGTGTATCAGGTTTATTGTTTTAGATTTGTGTAGGTTTTCCTGAATGTGATCTTCTAGATGAGTCCTGTGCGGACTATGGGCACTTTATATGTAGTTAGGATGTAAGAAAATCCATTGTTGCTCCTGTCTCTACTTGTAAGGCTACGTCTCCACGATCAGGAGCCAGCAGCGCTTTGTACGCAGCGTATTTTCGCTACGTCCAAAGCGCTGCCTTCTAATGCCGCATTTGTTTTGTCAGTACATGTGGACCCACCGCATGTAATGACATTTCAATTGTTCAAAATTTGCTGCGACAGAAATTGACATGCTGCGGCTCATAAACCCTCTCCACCGGTGAGCTTACGCAGCGTCAAAAACAAGCACAGTGGGCATGGTATCTCTATAAATCCCATCCACTGTGCTTATACTGTACAATGCAGCGTTTTGGACGCAGCGCAGGTGAGCTGTATCCAAAACGCTACTATTCCTGTTTGTGGGCACGCAGCCTAATAAAGTGTAACTGTGACGCAGAGTCATGCACAATGCAGGGAGATAGACAAAGATTTTGTTCTTAACTTATTGCCGAAATATTTTTATTTTCCCTTTGGTGGATCAGTTTCTCTTTCTAGGAATAGCTCTTGCTCTGGGGCAAAGACATTAAGAGAAGAATTACACTTACGCACATCTGAGTAATTACAATGCACGTCTCTTATAAAACTAACCATGACTAATGGACTGCACAGTATGCCAAAGCTCCACAAGAGGAGGAAATGTGTATGTTATCGGTCTGTAGGAGTCTACAAGCAAAACGTTCCCCCTCTTATGCTGCTACAACTTTCACTGCAGAGAATACTTCCCTTTGGATTCTAGGACAGGGCTACAGAACCTGCGCCCACATTGCTGTTATGTTCCTTGCCATCTCGGGCATCTCAAAATTTGAGAACTCCTCTCTGTTCAGCACTCCAGAAAGGAACTGGTGAGAAGGAAAGGTGGTGGATCTCTCTCTCCCTTGTAGTTTATGGGAGATGCAAAATGCTCATCTGTTTTTGGAGCTTATTAAACTACAGTATATCTCACAATTGCAATCTTAAGCCTGAAGTTAATGCAAATTTCCATTGGCTGGGCAGAAAGCTTTATTGTGAGAAAGTGGAAAAAGTCACTGTGTGGATTTGAACTCAATATACAATTTACAATATAAATAGCCTAGGTAATTAGTGCAAGGCTACCTGCCTGTCTTCTCACGATAAGTGAACCCTAGAAGTTGAACTCTCACATCTACCTTCAATATGCCATATATGGTCTTGTGGCCTTGGGACCCAATAATTGCTTGCACCCTTGCCCTAGAACATTGATATTTGTTCGCAATATTAGGTTATGTTCGCATGTTGAGTATTTGATTGCAGACATTTCTGAAACGTTTCTGCATCTCTTGGCAGCAAAACGCTGCTGAAAAAATGCGCAGCTTTGGTGCGTTTTTGCATGCATTTTTTTTATGCGTTTTTGTACAGTAATAAATGCTTTTTGGAGCTAAATAAACACATTTGAAAAAAGAAACTTGGGACATCGCTTTAACCCTTGGATTACCATCGGTCCTGGGGTGAGTATATTGGGTTAATTTAAATGATTAAAGGATGTTTGTTTTATTTAAAATAAGGTGTTTTATTCTCAGTGTGTGTGTTTATTTAACTCTTTACTTACAGGTTTAGTAATGAGGTTGTCTGGCTGATACCTATTCATTACTAAACCTAGGGCTTGGTGTCAGTGACACCTAATCCCATTATCCTGATGCAACTTCAAATATGAGGTACCATTTCTGGGGCAGCTAAGGTCTGGTATTTTTAGCCTAGGAAGGGGCCATTAAGCCAACATGTTCCCTGGCTATTAATAACAGCTCACAGCTGTTTGGTTAGCCTTTACTGGTTAGATTACAGCGGGATCAAAAAATTGACTTGGGGTCCCTCTATAAAATCTAACCAGCAAAAGCTAACCAGACAGCTGCAGGCTGATATTAATAGCCAGGGAAGGGGCCATTGATCCAGGCCCCCTCCGAGGCTAATAACATCAGCCCTCAGCTGCCCCAGAAATGGCGCATCAATAAGATGCGCTAAATCTGGCGCTTAGCCTCGGCTATTCCCACTTGCTCTGGTTCGGTGGCAAGTTGGGTAATAGGATTGGGGTTCATGTCAGCCTTATATTGGCAGCTGACATGAGATTAGTAATGGAGAGACATCTACAAGACACCTCCATTACTAACCCCATAGTAAAAGTTTTGAAATAAAATCCTTTTATTTTAAATAAAAGTCCACACCATTTTTTACATATTTATTTAAAAATAAAAAACAGATCAGGAGCCTACGATACCAGAATTTATTGATAAAGTTAACTGGCTAGTAAATTTGGAAAAAGACATATGCCTAAAAAGAGATGCTATCAGTAAATTTGACAAGATATGGGGTCTATGGATCGATGGCTCTGGTTTGACATCTAGGGAACGGAGGAGATTTTGCCTTGGCTTCCTTTACGTTACGTTTATACGATGCCTCAAATAATAAAAAAAAAAAGTCAAATATTTTTGAAAATTAATAACCATGTTATTAGTACTTCCACAAGATGCATGTAATTGGATTGACTATTATGTTATTATGTTCAAATATTTGTCCATCTAATTATGCTGGTTTTGCAGAGCCAAGATGTATAAATATCTTATGTTTAATGATTCTTTTCTTTTTACCTTTTTGAAAATCTTTTTAGAAATCAATAAAAAAACATTTTATTTAAAAAAAATAAATAAAAAAACATTTATACTCTCCTAACGCCCAATCCTCTAAAGCCATTGTCCTCTGTAAAAAACAAAAAACAAAATAAAAAACAAAACAGAAAATTACAAAGCAACCTTATACTTACCTAACTCCCAATCCATTTGAAGCCATTGTCACCTGTAAAAAAAAAACCATATCCCTTACCTGTCCGAAGTGATGAAATAGTCCATAGTGTCCCATGAGGATCTGTATCAGTTGTAGAGCATTCACTGATGTGACTGCTCTACAGGACAGCAGGCTGACACAAGAGTGTAATTGCTCCTGTGTCAGTGCATAGCGCCGAGCTTCCGTGAGAGAGGTCACAGGAGTTCAGCTGATGAGCCCCAGTGACCTCACACCACCACCACCACTGCGTGAAAATTTTTTCACGCAGCGGTGGTGTCTTAAGTGAGATCACCGGAGATCATCAGCTGAACTCCTGTGACCTCTCTCATGGTAGCTCAACGCCATAAACTGCGGGAGCGATTACACTCCTATTAGTGTGTAGCCTGCTGCCAGGTAGAATAGTCACATCTGCTGATGTGCTGTTCTACAAATGATCCAATCGCTGTGGGATACTTATGGGTTACGTGGATTACGGCTGATAGGTGAGGGACATGATGTTTTTTTATTTATTTTTTTTTTTTTTACAGGGAACAAGGGCTTCAGGGATTTGATGTTAGGTGAGTATAATGTGTTTTTATTTTTATTTCAATTTTTTTTTTTACTTTGAGCATATGCGCCGGCTGATGACAACTATCATCAGCGGCACCTGCTGTCGCTGTTATCAGCGACAGCAGACATAGGCTGATGGGAGTAGTAATTTCTCATCTGCCGACGCCTTTGACCCACGGTCAATTCTTTGCCATGCATTTGACTCATTGACTTCAATTGAGTCAGTGAAATACGCAGCAAAAATCCGCAAACATTTTTATACCTGCGTATTTGACTGACTCAATTAAAGTCAATGGGTGATAAACGCAGCAAAACCACACCAAGAATTGGCATGCTGCAGATATTAATGCGCAGCTAATCCTGAAAGGAAAAATACTTATCATGTGCACAGAACTTCAGGATTCTCATTGACTTTGGTGGCATAAAGATTCCCTAGCGTGTTTGGGCCAATTCAGGCTGAAAATAATGCAGCAAAAATGCAGAGTGTGCACACAGCCTTAGTGAGGTGGGTCACTGATATGTGAAAAAGCTGTTATGGTGGCCAAATACATGAGATAAATTAACTCTAGACTCCTGCATACACATAAATGGTCTATTCGGCCAAGCATTCATGTGTTTTTACAGGGGAGAAAGATGCTGCTAGTGGATTTTACTCCCCTGAAGACTAATGGATCAAGCGTTTAGATTTCACCTGCATAATCCCACCATCATCTGTCCATACACATCAGATGTCTGTCTTCTTATGCCACCTTTACTGTGGGTGCAGGCATTTAGTTATTATTTCTATTCCTATCGTGTTTTTTCAGTCACAATTGTGACCATTTTGGCCACCAAATGGAGCACTGTAGTTGGCTCCCATTCTGGCAATAGCAATGGAATGACAGTGCAAAGTGACTTGGAGCCCCATACATATTATGGCTGGGTGGGAGCATCTAAAGAGTATGGCGGTCTTCTGAGTTTCCCCTGTCAGATGATGTTGGAGAAAGATAAGACAAAGACAGTTTTAGGCTGCGTTCACACATTGCGTATTTTTGCGCGCGCTTTTTGAAAATACGCAATGTGCTTTGTGTCTGCCAGCAAAGTGAATGGGAAATTCACTTTGCCCTTCAGACACTGTGTAATTTTACCCAGCGGGAAAGCGCAGCTGCGTAAAGAATTGGTATGTCAATTCTTTACGCAGCTGCGTCCTGCGCTTTCTCTCTATTGTGCCCATTATAAGCGATGGAATTACGCAGCGGTGTTCACACACTGCGTAATTCCATCACTTTTTTACGGAGGCGCAGGATGGATACTCACCTACCCGATGTCAGGGGAGAGGCGCCCGGTCCGGTCCGCTCCAATCCCGCGCTTCCAGCATCTGCCGGTGAGACGATCAGCTGTTAGCTAACCGGCTTGTAACCGGCCGGTCAGCTGATTACAAGCCAGTCAGCTGACAGTCTGCTGATCGCTTCACGGCAGATGCTGCAAGCGCGGGACGGAGCAGACGCGTCTGTCATCCATCGGGTAGGTGAGTATCCATAGTCTGTACATACACTGCTAGGGACACACACACGACACATAGACACACACAACACACAGATACAGACAGTACACACACGACACACAGACAGTACACATGTCACACTGAAATAAAGTGTGACATTACACGTCACCCTTCATTTTCACACTGCGTTTTTTGCTGCGCTTTTTTACGCCGTGTGTGAATGGAGGTGCTTTTTTTACCTGCTTAAAAAAACGCAGGAAAATACGCAGCATAAAAAAACGCAGGGAAATACGCAATGTGTGAACGCAGCCTAAATTCAAAGCCTAATTCTTTTGTTTCCACTGAAGATAAGCCACTAGAGGAATATGGCAGTGTCTTTGTCCTCTCTCTCCATTGAAAACACATTGATATGTATAAGTGAGTCAAGTTGGCCGAATCTCATGTGTATGACCAACTTTAGAACAAGCTTGTAATTTAGTTTCCTGTGGTATGTCCCGGAATCCATTAACTTTTCTTTTAAACCATATTCTCTCATGTACCAGTTCATCCCAGTGGTCCAATTCACATTTTTTTAAATCAGGAAATAAAAAAATAAAAAAGCACTTGGATGTCACACACTATGCAGTGTTTTGGCATCACCGTAAGCCATTGTCAACATGGCATGGTGTAATATGTTTTCCTTAATAATAGTTATTTATTTCATAAAAAAAGAAAAAAAAAAAATTGTTTTGAGCAAATACTTCTTCACGAGCCTAAATTGCCAATTCTATACATTTGCTAAAATGTTAAAGGTAATCTGTCAGCACAAAATGACTGTTCAAACCAAGCTCACTCACTCGGCACCCTTGTCATGATCAAACAGTCCACTGCACCTTTCTGCTTGCATATACAGTGGGTATACTGTGGTGGTGCCAGCATCATGCTATGGGGGTGTTTTTCAGCTGCAGGGACAGGACGACTGGTTGCAATTGAAGGAAACATGAATGCGGCCAAGTACAGAGATATCCTGGATGAAAAGCTCTTCCATAGTGCTCTGGACCTCAGACTTGGCCGAAGGTTCACCTTCCAACAAGACAATGACCCTAAGCACACAGCTAAAATAACAAAGGAGTGGCTTCAGAACAACTCTGTGACCAATCTTGGCTGGCGCAGCCAGAGCCCTGACCTAAACCCAATTGAGCATCTCTGGAGAGACCTGAAAATGGCTGTCCACTAACGTTCACCATCCAACCTGATGGAACTGGAGAGGATCTGCAAGGAAGAATGGCAGAGTATCCCCAAATCCAGGTGTGAAAAACTTGTTGCATCATTCCCAAGAAGACTCATGGCTGTACTAGCTCAAAAGGGTGCTTCTACTCAATACTGAGCAAAGGGTCTGAATACTTATGACCATGTGATATTTCAGTTTTTCTTTTTTAATACATTTGCAAAAATTTCTACATTTCTGTTTTTTTTCAGTCAAGATGGGGTGCAGAGTGTACTTTAATGAGGAAAAAAAATGAACTTTTTAGAATTTACCAAATGGCTGCAATGAAACAAAGAGTGAAAAATTTTAAGGGGTCTGAATACTTTCCGTACCCAATGTATCTTTGTCATCCTCCTCGTTGAACAATCTGGCTTTACCAGGAGCCTGAAAAAGGCAAAACCAAGAACTAACCGAGCCCCCGTGCTTAGCTTGAGCAGTTATTTTGTGCTAACAGACTCCATGTAAAATGGTTAACTAATGAAACCTAAAAATGAACACTCCCAACTGTAAACTATTTGTCATTGAACTTAATCGCTGCATTTAGTATTACTAAATTCTATTAATAAAGTGCCTCAGATATAGTAAAATGAATACCCGTCTCTTAGGCTTGGTGAATAAGGGTGTTTTTTTTAACTTTATCAGGAGCATGTTAACATTTGAGAAGGGTGTGAAGATCCCGCAATTCGCCACCCCACCTGACGTCACTGTTACGTCGGAGGGATCACACTATACGGTCACTCCACTTGCACCAATGTGACGGTCCGCACCCCCTGGTGAAACGTAAGGTCAGCTTCGCACAGTTTTACACAGACACCACCTGTCCGCGCGGGCCCAGGGAGGCACGGAAGGGGAGTTTCTGACCCATGCAGTCATTGACATTTCACCACACTCGCTCACAACCCTGACAGGCTGAGGCCCCTTTCACTAACACCAGTGAAACAGAGCTATGCCAGCCCAGTAGGACTGCCACCAGTTCCTCGTTAGATATAAGCCCGGTCTGTTTACAGGATTATATCTGGCCAGAAACCAGCCCTGGTAGCATGGGAAGTTAAAACCAAGAACACGGACGTGTGAGTTTGTGGATCAGAATAAAAGAGCAGCCCTAGGATAAATTACATATATAATAAATCGCCTTAAGGGCACACTAGAGAAAATGCTATATACTCAATAATAATTTTAATAATAATTTTTATTTATATAGCGCCAACATATTCCACAGCACTTTGCAATTAAGTGAGGACATGTACAGACAATAAATTCAATACAATTTAAGACATTTTAAACAGTTACATTAGGAGTGAGGTCCCTGCTCGCGAGCTTACATTCTACAAGGAAATGGGGAGACACTATAGGTGAAAAGTGCTTGTTATTTCAGATCTGGCAATTATAATAAATAGGGATTTTCATATAAAGTTGCATGATCCAGTCATCAGCCAGTATGTTTAAGTGCAATACTCAAGCATCGAGTGCAGTTATGGTGTGCATGGAGGGTGTGGAGACAGATGGCTAGTAGGGTGCAGATTCTGAATAACATTTAGAAGGAGGGGACAGGGGAAAGTTAGCTTACTGAGGGGGATGCATGGGAGAAATCTTGTATGCGATTGTGGGAGGAGAAGATAAGAGGGGAGTAGAGCAGGAGATCTTGTGAGGATCGGAGGTTGCGTGCAGGTATGTACCGGAAGACTAGGTCAAAGATATATGGAGGAGACAGGTTGTGAATGGCTTTGTATGCCATGGTTAGGGTTTTGAGATCTCGAAAATGTAACTGGTATGTGTCTAGGACGCACAATACACTCATATTCTCCTTAAATCTCCTTATGAAATCCTATCTGACTGGATGAAGCAGTTACACAGGATGACCCCCCTGTGGACACTAGCTAAGCTGGTGGGGAAGTGAGTTTTCACTTTAAAGCTGAGGAGTCTGGACCACCTGCTGAGCCAGGTGTCCTGTTACAGCTACACATGCTGATGGAGGATTGTACTCTGCCATTAAATCCCCCCATATTCTTCACAAAGGGTTTCTCCAGTAGTGGACCACCGCTTTTAAGTTGGCATGTTTTCTTCTACAGCCTCTGTGTTCTGCCGTCACCATTACTAAAAAAGACATCAACCACTGGAGAAAGCCAAAGACAATAAACGCTGGCCTAGAGCCTAAGCCGGCAGCACATCAGTCTTGGCGAGACGCTTCTGGAACGTATAGTTTACATTAGTTGGCTGTTTGTTCTTTCCGTTTATTGTAAAACTCCAAAATTTGATTCCCTTTTGTTTCCTCATCTTCTGATTGTATTTACATGAGTGAGCGATGCTTTTTTCATGCCATGGGCCTGTCACTGTTCATATTTCTTCTATGTTTAGCACATTTTTTTTCTCCATGGAAAACATCTTAATTGTTTTTGCTTCTAAGTCTCTGTAGGAATATCCGATAAATCTCCTTGTTTCATTCATATTCATTTTCCCCTTCAGCCAGAGTTTAAGAGAAACGTCAATACATTGTTAACAGGTTGTCATTTATGTTCCACTATTGCATAGCTGACAGCCAAGACGTGCTATTAAATAAGCTTCAGGCACGCGGCACTCTCAGCTGTTTGTGTCCTTGCCTGTATGACTGGAAGATGATGTCACCGCGTGCAGTTAAAGGGGTTGTCCCACCCACCATGAAATATTATATTCATTATACATGAAGAAACACAGGAAAAGTATATTTTCTGTATACTAGACTACTTTAAGCAGGTCTTAACAGCTTCTTTTTGGACTGTAGGTATAATGAGCGTTTCAAAGGATGACTCCCTTAAAGGAATATTCTCAATATTAAACGTTATCCCCTATCCAGGGGAAAGGGGATCACTTTCTGAACCTGGGGGATCAACCAGAGAGCCGGCTGAACTGAGCAGAGGTGGATCATTTGCTCTACAGCACCATTCATTCTTTATGGGAGTGCCGGAGATTGTTGAGAGCAGCACTTGGCTGATCTTCTGCACTCGTATTAGAATGAATGGAAAGGCAGTACGCATGATCGACCTCTGCTCTATTTAGCCCCAGTCCTCATTATTGGCAGGGACCATGGCGGTTGGACCCCCAGCGATCTGTAAATTATCTCCTATCCTCTGAATAGAAAATTACTTTCAAACTTGAGAACACCCCTTTAAGTATCTATTAGGCCTCATTCAGACCAATGTTTCATGCACATTTTCTATACCTGTACATGTAGCCATTATAGTCTATGGGCATGCTCATGGAGAAAAATAATGGACACATATCCATTTTCTTTTTAACGTATCAAACTCGCCAATGCCAAGCCAGTGAGTCCATGAAAAACCGATGGCACTAGATTCCATCTGTTTGCATCCAAGTGCTGTCCAGTTTATGGAGAAGCTTGGAGTTTTGTTTTTTGCATATGAGAAAAACAAAGACCTTACTGGTAAAAGCAGAAAAACGGAACAAAAATGGATGAAAATCTGATCCATTGCACTGATGAAAATTGGTCAGTTTGTTCTTTTATGCAAAAAAAAAATAAATATACACAGTACAGACCAAAAGTTTGGACACACCTTCTCATTTAAAGATTTTTCTGTATTTTCATGACTATGAAAATTATACATTCACACTGAAAGCATCAAAACTATGAATTAACACATGTGGAATTATATACTTAACAAAAAAGTGTGAAACAACTGAAAATATGTCTTATATTCTAGACTCTTCAAAGCCACCTTTTTGCTTTGATGACTGCTTTGCACACTCTTGGCATTCTCTTGATGAGCTTCAAGAGGTAGTCACCGGAAATGGTCTTCCAACAATCTTGAAGGAGTTCCCAGAGATACTTAGCACTTGTTGGCCCTTTTGCCTTTACTCTGCGGTTCAGCTCACCCCAAACCATCTCGATTGGGTTCAGGTCTGGTGACTGTGGAGGCCAGGTCATCTTGCTTAGCACCCCATCACTCTCCTTCTTGCTCAAATAGCCCTTACACAGCCTGGAGGTGTGTTTGGGGTCATTGTCCTGTTGAAAAATAAATGATGGTCCAACTAAATGCAAACCGGATGGAATAGCATGCCGCTGCAAGATGCTGTGGTAGCCATGCTGGTTCAGTATGACTTCAATTTTGAATAAATCCCCAACAGTGTCACCAGCAAAGCACCCCCACACCATCACACCTCCTCCTCCATGCTTCACAGTGGGAACCTGGCATGTAGAGTCCATCCGTTCACCTTTTCTGCGTCGCACAAAGACACGGTGGTTGGAACCAAAGATCTCAAATTTGGACTCATCAGACCAAAGCACAGATTTCCACTGATCTAATGTCCATTCCTTGTGTTCTTTAGCCCAAACAAGTCTCTTCTGCTTGTTGCCTGTCCTTAGCAGTGGTTTCCTAGCAGCTATTTTACCATGAAGGCCTGCTGCACAAAGTCTCCTCTTAACAGTTGTTGAAGAGATGTGTCTGCTGCTAGAACTCTGTGTGGCATTGACCTGGTCTCTAATCTGAGCTGCTATTAACCTGCGATTTCTGAGGCTGGTGACTCGGATAAACTTATCCTCAGAAGCAGAGGTGACTCTTGGTCTTCCTTTCCTGGGGCGGTCCTCATGTGAGCCAGTTTCTTTGTAGCGCTTGATGGTTTTTGCAACTGCACTCGGGGACACTTTCAAAGTTTGCCCAATTTTTCAGACTGACTGACCTTCATTTCTTAAAGTAATGATGGCACCTCGCTTTTCTTTACTTAGCTGCACTATCAGCTGTGTATCCACCTGACTTCTGCACAACACAACTGATGGTCCCAACCCCATTTATAAGGCAAGAAATCCCACTTCTTAAACCTGACAGGGCACACCTGTGAAGTGAAAACCATTTCCGGTGACTACCTCTTGAAGCTCATCAAGATAATGCCAAGACCGTGCAAAGCAGTTATCAAAGCAAAAGGTGACTACTTTGAAGAACCTAGAATATAAGACATATTTTCAGTGGTTTCACACTTTTTTGTTAAGTATATAATTCCACATGTGTTAATTCATAGTTTTGATGCCTTCAGTGTGAATGTACAATTTTCATAGTCATGAAAATACAGGAAAATATTTAAATCAGAAGGTGTCCAATCTTTTTTTCTGTACTGTATATCTATCTATCTATCTATCTATCTATCTATCTATCTATCTATCTATATATAGACTAGTATAACCTGACCAGCACCTCCTAGTGTGAACTGGTCAGGTTATACTAGTATACTATGGTGTGTGTGTGTATATATATGTGTATGTGTGTGTGTGCAGCCGATCGGGTAATAAAAGAATAAAGTAACTGATTCTTTAGCTCCTTGACTGGGCCAGATTTTAATTTTGCACTTCTGTTTTTTTCCTCCCTTTCTTCCGAAAACAATAACTTTTTTTATTTTGACAAACCCATACGAAAACTTTTTTTTTTTTTCTTTGCAGAACAAGTTTAGGGAAAAAAATCTGCAATTCCACAACAGTTTTTTCTATTTTGTACGATTACGATGCTAAATTTATTTACTATATTTTTTTATATTTTACTGCCTTTTTTTTAAATTTGAACTTTGAAAAAGAAATTGCTTTGCGTCACCATTTTTTTTTTTTTAAATATCTCTTGTCAATAGAGCTGTATGAGAGCTTGGTTTTGCTAGTCAGTGGTGTTTTTTTTATTAGTGCAATTCCAGTGTACACATGACTTTGATCGCTTTTTATTCCATTTTTCAGGTGTGGCAAGATAAAATCACAATTCTTTTTTTTCCCCAGCATTTGCTGTATCAGATAATATATTATTTAGAAAAATCTGACTTTAACAGACGCCATATGCACATGCGACTGCTGCAATAATTGGCTGAGGCAGTCGTGTGTAGTCAGCGTGTCATTGCTGTAGCCAGAGAACAGCTGGCAGCACCTGAGCAGTGGCAGCACTAGAATGGCGTTTAAGTGACAAAAACTACTTTTATCGTCTTTTCTACTCTTGCTCATTTTTCTTTGCTGAAGCTGGAACCTCCTGTTAAGGCAGAAATGGAGTATAATTGTGAAAAATGGACCTCCGAAGATTCTTGAATTTGCCTTGTATTTCTTGTTGGTTTTCGCAGGGTTACTTTGTTTGCATAATTTAGAACAATTTAAAAAAACAACAAAAAAAATCAAACTTGTTTTCTATTAAAGGAACACTAAACAGAAAATAAGGAAAAAAGCCGTGTTTTTCCTCCCTCAACAGCCGCTTATTCTTGGATCCTAAAGCTAAAATATTTATTAAGCATTCTGCTGTATATTCAAGAGATCAGCCATTTAGCCTTCCTCCTCATAACTAAGAGATGAGGAATGATGAGGGTCTCTGATCACTATGGCCAAGGGTTTCTACAGATTTAGGCTGTGTGCCCACGATGCGTTTTTTAAGCGTTTCCGCAGCCGCAGAAACGCTTAAAAAACGCATAGTAGAAGGTCTGCCATGTTCCCCAATGATAATCCGCATGTGCTGTGCACATGCTGCAGAAATTTCCGCTGCGGATTATCATTGCGGAAAAAAACGCAGCACTACCAATTATTTTGCGGAAGTGCTGCGTTTTCGCCGCCATTGACTTGCATTGGAACGCAATAGGAGACTAGAAGCAGCAGCTGTCCGATCGCCTCTGCTACATAGAGGCGATGAGCAGATCGCCTCTATGTAGTAGAAGTGCTCACTTGCTATGACCACTGGGTGGTGCTCAAAGCAAGCGAGACAGGACAACCACAGGGGTCTGCTGCAGACCCCGGGTTGTCATGCCCACACATCTGTGACCCACGATCATGTGAGGGGGTCACCGATGGGCGGGGCTAATGCCGCACTTCCGGCGTGGCACTGTTAAATGCAGCTGTCAGGGTTTGACAGCGGCATTTAACTGGTTAACAGCATGGTTAACTGCCATGGATTTATAGTGTGTGACCAACTTATGCTGCTTTAAATGCAGCATGAATAGTAAAAAAAAAAAAAGAATTAAAACGTAAAAAATAAAAAACAACGTTATACTTACCTCTCCGGTGGCCCCCTGCCTCCTTCTCCGGTGGCGTGCTCTGTCCTCAGTCCGTGGTCACGTGACCATCACAAGACGAAATGACGTCACCGCAGGTCCTTTCAGAACACCGCCGGACGCCAATGACAGAGGAAGCTACCGGAGAGGAGACCGAGGGCCGCCGGAGAGGTAAGTTTAATGTTTTTTTTTCATTTTTGACTTTTTAATTCTTTTTTTAACTAATGGTACCCGGATCTGGAGGAGAGTCTCCTCTTCTCCAGACCCGGGTACCATACGGGCATTGAACCGCATAACATCCGCATGCGTACATGTATGCATGCCGATGTTATGCGGTTCAATGCAAGTCAATGGCGGCGATTTCACCGCAATTACGCACAAGAAATAATTGCGCTGCGGATTTTTCCCCAATGGTAATCCGCATCGGAAATTTCCGCAGCATGTGCAGAGCACATGCTGATTACCATTGGGAAACATGGCAGACAACTTAAACAAGCATTTTTAATGCGTTTTCGCGACGGAAATGGCGTCGCTGAAACGCATTAAATCCACATCGTGGGCACCCAGCCTTAAAGTTACAATGAGAATCTTTGGATATATGACCTCTGTCAGCCCAGCTCCTACACCACCACTTCCTGCAAAACCATTTCATTGTGCTTAATGACAAATCTACCCCTGATCCCTCCGTCAGATAACTGTATTTTGCACATTCGTTTAGTATTACATTATATTCCAACTAAGGAAATATTTTCCTTTTGTTTTATAGATGGAAGAGAAGAAGCGGGATTTCTCGTTAAGCAGCGATGACTCTGACACCACTGATAGTAAGACATAAATGTGATGGCTAGTGTGCAATGAATAGCACAGACGATAGATATACACCGCGTGCAGAATTATTAGGCAAATGAGTATTTTGATCACATGATACTTTTTATACATGTTGTCCTACTCCAAGCTGCATAGGCTTGAGAGCCAACTACCAATTAAGTAAATCTGGTGATGTGCATCTCTGTAATGAGGAGAGGTGTTGACTAATGACATCAACACCCTATATAAGGTGTGCTTAATTATTAGGCAACTTCCTTTCCTTTGGCAAAATGGGTCAGAAGAGAGATTTGACGGGCTCTGAAAAGTCCAAAATTGTGAGATGTCTTGCAGAGGGATGCAGCTGTCTTGAAATTTCCAAACTTTCGAAGCGTGATCACCGAACAATCAAGCGTTTCATGGCAAATAGCCAACAGGGTCGCAAGAAGCGTGTTGGCCAAAAAAGGCGCAAAATAACTGTCCATGAATTGAGGAAAATCAAGCGTGAAGCTGCCAAGATGCCATTCGCCACCAGTTTTACCATATTTCAGAGCTGCAACATTACTGGAGTATCAAAAAGCACAAGGTGTGCGATACTCAGGGACATGGCCAAGGTAAGGAAGGCTGAAAATCGACCACCTTTGAATAAGAAACATAAGATAAAACGTCAAGAATGGGACAAGAAATATCTTAACACTGATTTTTCAAAGGTTTTATGGACTTATGAAATAATGACATGGCCCCCTTGTTCACCTGATCTGAACCCCATAGAGAACCTGTGGTCCATCATAAAATGTGAGATCTACAGGGAGGGAAAACAGTACACCTCTCGGAACAGTGTCTGGGAGGCTGTGGTGGCTGCTGCACGCAATGTTGATCGAAAACAGATCAAGCAACTGACAGAATCTATGGATGGAAGGCTGTTGAGTGTCATCGTAAAGAAAGGTGGCTATATTCATCACAATTTTTGGGGGTTTTTGTTTTTGCGTGTCAGAAATGTTTATTTCTAAAGTTTGTGCACTGATATTGGTTCACCTGGTGAAAATAAACAAGTGAGATGGGATTATATTTGTTTTTTATTAAGTTGCCTAATAATTCTGCACAGTAATAGTTACCTGCACAAACAGATATCCTCCTAAGATAGCCAAATCGAAAAAAAGCCCACTCCAACTTCCAAAAATATTAAGCTTGGATATTTATGAGTCTTTTGGGTTGATTGAGAACATAGATGTTGATCAATAATAAAAATAATCAACTAAAATACAACTTACCTAATAATTCTGCACACAGTGTATAGCTACATCCTTGGACTTTCCTTCTGTATATGTATTGCTTGTTTTCTCTGTAGGTCACACAACATCCTGGTCAAGATGTTCCAAAACGCCAACCACAAAAAGCACCTGGACCAGGCAGAAGGAGAAGAAACCATCAGAGGTGCGTTTACTAATTCTTTCTAAGGAGCAAGTTTTCTACTGTGTGCAGCTAGGCCAAAAGTGGATTTTAGCATATGTTTAGCAGGTTTACATCTGGGTCCTTTTTTTTAAGAAGAAGAAGAATATAGGTTGGATATGGGCATTTATATTGGTTGAGTTAACAGTTTTTTACCATATGATGTATAAAAGTTCCCTTTATAGGTTACATCTTCAGAAGCTACCAACATTTCCATCAGGACTATCCTCATATCTGTGGGGTCTCTAGCTTATGCAAACATCTTTGAGCCTTGCTTACATTTAAGCCCCCCATAAACATGAAAGATAAACCTGCCAATTTTTCAGGGATCAGCACACCATCTAATGTGTATGGGGACTCTCCAGATTGTGGGGCAGATAGGCGCGAGCTGTTTGAATTTAAAGGGGTTGTCCACTACTATTTAAAATATGCCAAAGCGTTTTTATGATGAAAATCTGCTTTTTTGTAATTAACTCCCTCTGCCTTTTCTGCCTGTGATCGGCGCTATCACTGGCCGCTCACAGGTATCATGTGACCCCCGGCTGCAGCCGGCTCTGACATCTGCTGACGTCACGGCAAGTCCTGGCTGCAGCCGGGGGTCTCTATTTTCCACTTTCCACGGTGGCTGCTGGGTTGCTTGCAGGGTTATCCCCGCGCATCATACCCAGCATCCACCGCGCGCGCTCCCTCTCCCCATGCATTGGGAAAGGTGGGTGTGACGCGGTGGGGTAACCCCACCCACAACCCAGCAGCCACCGCGGGGACCCCAGCGCTGAGTCACGCCTCAATAGATGGGCTTTCTGTGGGCGGTGCTATCGCTGGCCGATCACAGGCAGCACGTGACCCCCCTCTGAAAAGGCAGAGGGAGGTAATTATAAAGAAGTTGCTTTTCATCATAAAAACGCTTTGGTATATTTTAAATAGTAGTGGACAACCGCTTTAAAGGCCGGACCATTCTGTTCCCTGGGAGATTAGCCACCGCCATAGTCATCTGGCAGTGGCTTTCTTTGCTCTCCCCATTGACAACACATGAGCGGTCAGCCGAGCAGTCAGTGTATGAGTTTACAGCGATATCTGTTAGAGCATCTGATCAGTAGCTATCGAGTATGAATTGTCAGCTTCACAGATAAAAAAAAAAAAAAAAGTTAAATCACAAAGATGTGCGGGAAAAAATGTAAGCTTACAATAAAATCTAAAGGAATTCATGGATATAATAATAAAAAAGACAAAAAACATACAAATTCATAATAATTGTACAGACACAAAAAATGGACTGATGGTTGAGCCCAATAGTAATGTACAACAAAATAGTAATAAGGTGGATTCATATTTCCAATAGTAATGACAATTTGTGGGAAATATCCAAAGTAAATGAGATGCAGCCAAAAAGCAGGAGCTGGATACCCCAATAATGCACCGAAAAAAGGGAACTCAAAAGAATATTCAAAAAGTAATATCTAAAATAATACCCGTCATTTTAATTCTTATTTCAATAGCACACATGAAAATATGAAACTCTGCAATATATCTTATTAGAGAAATCTGCTTCTTTCTCCTCCTGGATTGATCTTTCACTTTCAGTTCATGGAGAAAATCTGTATTTAGTAAAGACTGATTTTCCCATTACTAAGATAGGAGCTGACAGTTGGTGCTTTTAAAATTCTATGGACAGGAGAGGAGGAGCCAAGGGCAGAGAGACATTCTTCCTCCCGTTCTCCTGAAATGACAGTTACACTCCTCAATAGAACAGAGGAAAGTCTGTATTCACAGAAGACGCATTATACCCGTGAATTGAGAATGGAAGACCAGTCCTAGCGGATTTCTCTAATAAGAGATAATTGCAAAATATCTTATTTCCAAGCATATTATTGATCCATGCAACAAAAACTGAATATAGAGGTTACTCTTTATGTAGCAGCTCACCTACCACAGCTTTCATTGTGTAACGTGTCTGCATTGATACTGGCTAATCATTGCCCGACTGATCAGTAATGAGGGGATCATTACGGTCATTAGCCCAGTCCGTACAGGCTTTCAGTCTGGGTCATGTTGGGGCTCTCGGCCCTCTGATCCCTGCAGCGCTGCTGGTATTTGTAGCCGTCTCCTGCTCAGTAATCACTGACAATCATGGGTCTACTTGTTAGTTTCCAGTGAAGTGTCATCATCAGCCGTCCTGAGCTGAGCCCGCAGGCCGGATTTTGTGCCTCGTGTAGGAGGAGTACAGTCAGGTTATGCAGGCTGCTTGGAGTAATGCTTTTTAAGTTAAATGTCGGGTTTTGCACTGTGTCATTTTACATTTAATGTGATATATAGGAGCATGTTAGGCTTTGTAGTTTTCCTCTTGAGTGGTTATTTTTGAATATATCCAAGTATGTTACTGTCAGTAATATACTTAGGATTGGTAATTGCAGACTCCACTTTTCATGCTGTTTTAATAGTTAAAAGTTAATTTGGTACAGACCAAAGGTTCTGAGGGCTTTTATGGGAAACAAGCATTGCCATTTTGATATTAAAGTCAAATTTCTCGTCAGCTAATTTCTCCAGGCCTCCCTTCTGCTTCCTCCGGCAAACAATGATTTTTTGTGCCAGCATTAAAGGAGTTGTCCACTACTTTTTACGATTCCACCAATGTATTAACCCTGTGATTATAAGACTTTGTAATTACCTTTGGTAGTCTTTATTGCCTGTGAGTGGCGCTATCACTGGCCACTCACAGGCATCACGTGACCCCGGCTGCAGCCGGCTCTGACACTCGCTGATGTCACGTCAAGTTCTGGCTGCAGCCGGGCGTGACTCAGTGCTGTGTTCCCCGGTGAGTGATGGGCTGTGGGCAGGGTTACCCCACGTGTCACACCCGGCATCCATCGCGCACTCTGCCTCTCCTCATTCATTGGGAAAGCACGTGGTGGATGCTGGGTGTGATGTGCGGGATAACCCCACCCACAACCCAGCAGCCACCGTGGGGACCGTGTCACTGGTGTCATGCCTCACTTGACGTAACATCAGCCGGGGGTCACGTGATGCCTGTGAGCAGCCAAGGATAGCGCTGCTCCCAGGCAACAAAGACTACCAAAAGTAATTACAAAAAGTCTTATAATCACAGGGTTAAAACATTGGGGCAATCTTAAGAAGTACTGGAAAACTTCTTTAATAGAAGTAGTATTATTTGGTGAATTTGTTATGAATTTGCCACTAAGTTCGGTCAGTTATATTTGGATGTAGTGGTTGGCTTCTCTGGCTAAATACTTACTTTTCCAATTGAATGAGCTGCTCTACCAGATACGGTCTACAGAGAAGAGGTCCACATATTCCAGGAAAATAGTTACTTTACAGCACCACTCCAGCATTTTCTTTTATTTTAGCTCTGCAGTGGTGCTACTCATATAAGTTTCCTGAGCCTTGTCTTATACTTACCAGCCACCATCTTCAGATCTTCCTGGCATCAATCCAGCCCCACACTGCCATCTTGGGAACGCAACTTCTGGTTGGCCAGAGGTACCGATCACAAGCTCTCAATGTAAGGATATGACGGTCTTGTTCTGTCTCATAGATTTACATTGACTTCCTGATTGCTCCAGCAAACACTGGAGCGATCTGCAATCACAAGCTGCCTCAGACCGACAAGGGCGACACCGCCAACAGCTGAAGACGGCAGCTGGAAAGTATAAGACCAGGGACAAGGAACTTAGATTGGTAGCACCACTCCAGCGGTAGAGAAATCACAGGAGTGTTGTTTTAGTCCTAGTCAAACTTTTTATACTGAAGGTTGCATTTGTGACATATTTCTAACACTCTGTGTATACATGTAAGCCTTCACTTCTGGCTTATCAGAGATTCATTCTGCTTCAGTAATAGGAGTACTCGCTTATAAGTAGAGCAACACAGTATTGTATAATGTATAAAGGTGTTACATCATATACAGGTTATTTCTATACTATATATCTAGAAGTAGATTTCTTAGATTTCTGAAAATCCTGATTGGATCATTAATGACTTACCCCCCATACATGATTCTTCAACCGATATTCAGCCAGCAGCCATCTTGGCTGGCTCTCCGGTGCATCGGAGCCCTCATTCGGCCGACCCTCCTGTGTTCTGTATGAGAGCTGCCCCCAGACATGGCTAGTGGCAGCTTATCTCAGAGAGAAGAAAACCATAAGCTAACAGACACTTCCACGACAATCAGTTGTCTCGGGCCCCCATACATTTTAGAGTGTCTGCCGAATCCGACAATATCAGCGGGTTCAGCTGACATTAGTCTAATTTGGATGGCGGCTTTAATGTTGCCAAATAAATTAGTTTAAAGAGATCTTATCAAAACAATTTTGTAAGGTAAATTACTCATAAGTTCAAGGTCGTAAAGGGGTTAAAGTTAAAGGGGTTGTCCACTACTATAGAGCATACCCCCAATGTATGTAAATGGTGGAAATAAGATTATTTTTAAGTACCTTGTTCTTCTTGCCTGTGAGCTATCACAGGCATCACGTGACCCCCGGCTGCAGCCGCCTCTGACACTCGCTGATGTCACGTCATGTTCCGGCTGCAGCCGGGTGTGACTCAGTGCTGCGCTCCCTGGTGAGTGATGGGCTGTAGGTGGGGTTTCACCGCACGTCACACCCAGTATCCGTGGCTCGCTTTCCCAATGAATGCAGGAGAGGGAAAGTGCGCGGTGGATGCTGGGCTGTGACGTGTGGGGTAACCCTGCCCACAGCCCAGCATCCACTGCGGGGTGCCCGTCACGCCTCACTTGACGTGACATCAGTGGAAGCAAGAGCCGGCTGCAGCCGGGGGTCTCGTGATGCCTGTGAGCGGCCAGCCCAAGGTAATTACAAGTAATCTTATTTCCACCTTTTAAATACATTGGGGGCATTATCTAGAGTAGTGCATAGTAGTGGACAACTTCTTTACGTAAAATGGACAGTTTCAACGTCTTTTGTGTTAAATTTAACATTAAGCGATCATTTTACCTGACCAATGTCGACTGCCAGCATCTGAAAAGAAGTCATCTGTGTTTAAAATTTTTATCTGCTTATTAGTCCACAAAAGATCTTTTCCAAACTTTCCCAGATGGAAAGCTGTGCTGATAAACGATTGTCTGGTGAATGATACTTCTATCAGAGTTTGTTCAACAATTGCCACCTATTGCCATTTAATGTACAGTACAGACCAAAAGTTTGGACACACCTTCTCATTTAAAGATTTTTCTGAAAATTGTACATTCACACTGAAGGCATCAAAACTATGAATTAACACATGTGGAATTATATACTTAACAAAAAAGTGTGAAACAACTGAAAATATGTCTTATATTCTAGGTTCTTCAAAGTAGCCACCTTTTGCTTTGATGACTGCTTTGCACACTCTTGGCATTCTCTTGATAAGCTTCAAGAGGTAGTCACCGGAAATGGTTTTCACTTCACAGGTGTGCCCTGTCAGGTTTAAGAAGTGGGATTTCTTGCCCTATAAATGGGGTTGGGACCATCAGTTGTGTTGTGCAGAAGTCTGGTGGATACACAGCTGATAGTCCTACTGAATAGACTGTTAGAATTTGTATTATGGCAAGAAAACAGCAGCTAAGTAAAGAAAAACGAGTGGCCATCATTACTTTAAGAAATGAAGGTCAGTCAGTGCGAAAAATTGGGAAAACTTTGAAAGTGTCCCCAAGTGCAGTTGCAAAAACCATCAAGCGCTACAAAGAAACTGGCTCACATGAGGACCGCCACAGTAAAGGAAGACCAAGAGTCACCTCTGCTTCTGAGGATAAGTTTATCCGAGTCACCAGCCTCAGAAATCGCAGGTTAACAGCAGCTCAGGTTAGAGACCAGGTCAATGCCACACAGAGTTCTAGCAGCAGACACATCTCTTCAACAACTGTTAAGAGGAGACTTTGTGCTGCAGTCCTTCATGGTAAAATAGCTGCTAGGAAACCACTGCTAAGGACAGGCGACAAGCAGAAGAGACTTGTTTTGGCTAAAGAACACAAGGAATGGACATTAGACCAGTGGAAATCTGTGCTTTGGTTGATGAGTCCAAATTTTAGATCTTTGGTTCCAACCACGTGTCTTTGTGCGACACAGAAAAGGTGAACGGATGGACTCTACATGCCTGGTTCCCACCGTGAAGCATGGAGGAAGAGGTGTGATGGTGTGGGGGTGCTTTGCTGGTGACACTGTTGCGGATTTATCCAAAATTGAAGGCATACTGAACCAGCATTGCTACCACAGCATCTTGCAACGTCGTTCTATTCCATCCGGTTTGCGTTTAGTTAGACCATCATTTATTTTTCAACAGGACAATGACCCCAAACACACATCCAGACTGTGTAAAGGCTATTTGACCAAGAAGGAGAGTGATGGGGTGCTACGCCAAATGACCTGGCCTCCACAGTCATCAGACCTGAACCCAATCGAGATGGTTTGGGGTGAGCTGAACTGCAGAGTGAAGGCAAAAGGGCCAACAAGTGCTAAGCATCTCTGGGAACTCCTTCAAGATTGTTGGAAGACCATTTCCAGTGACTACCTCTTGAAGCTCATCAAGAGAATGCCAAGAATGTGCAAAGCAGCCATATTTTCAGTTGTTTCACACTTTTTTGTTAAGTATATAATTCCACATGTGTTAATTCATAGTTTTGATGCCTTCAGTGTGAATGTACAATTTTCATAGTCATGAAAATGCAGAAAAATCTTTAAATGAGATGGTGTGTCCAAGCTTTTGGTCTGCACTGTATATGGGCATTTCAGGATGTCAGTAGAATTGGAGGGGCCCCCATACACATAAGATATTTGGCCTATCCCCCTCTATAGGTTTATACCCTGTAATTTTGCCGTTGTTCTTGTTATCTTGGCTATTTTATACCCCAGAATGTGTCTTGACTACTTGGATACATAATCCTATTTTTTATTTTTTTTTTTACAATTTTTTTTTACCATGGTATTATTCCAAGAATTTATAAGGTGTGACAGAGTGACTGGTGATGTATGCGAGGAGAGATATGTTTCACTGCGGATATTAGCTTTAGTGAACTAAACCTACAAGTTTTCTCCAGCATGTTATGTGTTGGGGGGTTAAACCACCATTTTAAAAGGGAGTGTTTTTTGTGAAGGACATTGTGAAGAGTGTGAGGTCATTCACCATATCTCCACCTCAAGGGTGTGGCTGGGGACCTTAAATGCTCAGTCACTGTTTTTTTTTCTCTCTTGTGGTCTGGAGAAGGAAGTCTCCAGACTGTGTATGAGAAAGCCAGAGAGCTCCACAGATGGTCTTTGTGGTGATGATGTGCTACCCAAAGCGGGCGAAACCCCGCTCGCCTATGGACTGTACTATACTTTATCTTTTTTTTTGTTTTTCGTTATCCCAGAGAGGCCGTGTTTATTTTGTGGAACCCTGCTCTGGTTTATGCCATATATCAATAAACCTGCAGGAAGTTAACCCGAGACGTGTTTCCTACGTCTGCCTCTGTGAGAGCCGAGCAAGTCGCTTTACCTCAAATGTCATTCCCACATTTGTCTATGTTCAAAATAACTGATCCATATTTACTGGTCCAGTCTCTCTACAATTCCATTCAGTACTTCCAAAACAGTTAGTGAGACCTGGGTAGGAATAGACAAGCATGTAACGTATTGATGGATCGCCCCCTGCCACTTACTTAGTACTTTAATTAGCTCATTGATCCGTCTGATAAACTCCGAACGCCAGCCATTTAATCAGGCGAATATAGATGATTTAATCATTTGACTGTTATTATTACTGTGTAAAGCAGTGTAACCATTTGATTGATGGGCTTGTTTCACTGTCTTTGGATTTTTCTTAGACGTCTGCCAACAAAACATTGACGTTTAGCTGTGACAGATTTAGTGCCACTTGAATGAATAGAAATTTTTCCATTTTTTGTGGTTAACAGAATAGTTTTACGGAACGGTACAATGACTGACATGTTGGCGCAGATAGCTATACCCGTCTTATATGTAACGATTAGAGGGAAAGTCTCTATGCTTGTACAGAGTGCATCCGTATTTCATGCATTGACACATTGATCCATCTGATGACCTCTACAAGATTATCACTTAATTACGCAGAACTGGATTGACTTGATCAATGTGAGGACATGATTGTAAAGCGTTTTGGCACTTCGGGTCTGTGACCGCTCACATGTAGTTTGTTAATGAAACTTCCATGCGGAGCACAGATGTGACAGGATGCTAACACTCTTCCGAAAATGTTCCCTGGAGAATTATGCAAGATACTGTCACTTACTACTAAATGGCTAATTCCATAGGACATCTGTTTCACAATACTAGCTGCATACGTTATTAAATAGATCTCTTGAACCCAGTGATTCTGGTGTTTAGACGTTGATAATGCATGTCAGAATGGTTGCATAATCCTTTATGAAAGTTTTTCTACTTGAAATTTGGTCTCAGTACGGTCACCTGCATATCCGTCTGAGTGCTATCTATCAAAACATCGGATCAATGTTATTCTATGGGCCTATGCACATGTCCGATTTTATCCTCTGACAGAGCCAGTCCGGGTCAAAAATTGCAGCATGCCGGAATTCGATCTGATATTCGGATCACTCTCAACCATGCAAGTCAGAGTCAGTGAAATCCATCGGACTGCATTCGGATGACATCTGAGTGCAGTCTGATTTCCATGGACTGACAGAAAGGAGATGGACACATTTGTTTCATCCGAGAGAGTCACAGCACATTATGATTACACCTAATTAGAGTGTGCTTTGTATAATCATCCCGATTCTCTGAGATGAGAGAATATATGTTCATGTGGCCCCAGCCTTAAGATGAGTATTCTGAGCTCATAAAAAGAGAAGAGAATCCACCACTCTTTAGATTTCATGCAAAAGGAAAAAGTTATTTATTCCCCCATGTACATGCAATGCTTCAACCATTGTTGGTCCTTGTCAAACATTATGCTTAAAGAGGTTGTCCGCTACTTTTACATTGATGGCTGATCGGCCGGAGTGTGACACCCAGCACCTCCGCCGATCAGCAGCAACCGGTGTCGGCGCCAGCCACGGGCTGGAAGAACTCACTTGCCAAGCCGGCCGACTACTTGTAGTGGCTGCCACAGGATACTGCACATCCGCCTCCTATTGCTTTGAATAGGAGGCGGATGTGTAGTACCCAGCCCTGGCCACTACAAGTAGTCTACCAGCTCCGCAAGTGAGTACTTCCAGCCGGTGGCTGGCGCTGACACCGGTAGCTGCTGATTGGCCGATCAGACATTGTTGACCTATCCTAAAGATAGGTCATCAATGTAAAAGTAGTGGACACCCTCTTTAAAGCTTGACAAAGGTTGATACGTTGTATGTACCTGGGGAGAATAAATGCTTATTTTTCTTTTACATCAGACCTGGAATGCTGCAGATCTTCTCCTCTTTTTATGGATTTTGGATATCTTTAGGACCTGAAAATGATGCTGCTTTGCACCATGAAATAGTATTACTAAAGAAAAGTGCTGCTGTCTTTAAAAAACAAATATTGATATTAATTTCAAAAGGAAGTACGTCAGGCTCATCAGGTTTGTGAAATTAAGTAATAATGTATGCAGTTTGTATTATAAATCTGCTGAAATATCCTCTCTAAAACAAGTGTGTATTGGTCCTAGGAGAGTGCATATGAAAGCTCAGATAGTCACTTTATAATATAAAGCTTATTTATATTTTACACTATTTTTCATGCAGCCAGCAATTAGAGAAATGAATGCGTTCATTCCAGCTCTCATACTTATCAGTGAACATTTCCTGTATATTTGCCTATCTAAGATACCCATACCTTGTACCCTTATGTACTAAGCCTATAGCCCTATTAAAGACAACACATATAAGGAGAAAGACGTGCAAGGCAAATATCCAATATAAAAACTCATTTTTACATCTAAGATAAAATACGTAGACGTAACATAGAAACATCACAAGAATGCAAATAAAATGGATATGGAAACACCTGGATAAACATGTACACTGCATTGTCAATGTCTACCATGAAATGGCACTGAATAAACACATGCAAAAAAATAAATAAATGCATGCTGTCAAGGAGGAAAAATATAGCAAATGGGGTCGTAAAGAAAACCAAAGGGATAAAATGCACTAAACATTCATGGGTTTCCAAAATAAGCCCAAAAAGCGGATAACAATAGAAACATATAGTAGATCACCTGAACAAGTGCTACCGTAGTAATACAGTCAAAGTGACAGAGAGCCAGGCTTCCCTCCCCGCCTGAAGCTCCTTTCGCTCTGAAAATTTTGTTTGGGGTCATACTTATGTACCAATTCTGTAATCGCTAGTAGAATTGTATATATTATTTTATTATATGTTATTAGTTTTGATAAAAATAATCTGTTTCTTGTCCTTAGGACATTTTAAGACCGTGTTTTTTCGGGCAGAAAAAAAATACAGCATTTTCAGTAACATCAAAATGAATGAGCTTTCCAAAATCTTATTCACAGTGTATATTGTTTTTTCTTTGCATGGGGTTGTTTTTTAAAAGCCATTTTTTAAGCCATACCCGTAATCATTTATCAGGGCATGTTAATGCACTCGTAAAAAGCAAAAAGATGCAACTTCACATACAGGAATACTCTGTGCACATTCATGCCGGAGTTGGATTTTTTTCTTTTTATACAGCTTCAATAGTTTTACCCATAAGAGTAGGATGGTTTGCCTGAAACCACACCATTGTTATTTTAGTGGAATGCTATCTAGGACAACATCGACACTAATGTAATAATTATCCATCATTTTTCCCTGTCAGTAAATATACTGCAGTTTTTGGTTTACATTGGATCCATGTACTCGCCACAATATCCTGCAGATGGTGAACTAAGCATCCACAATTATATGCCTATATTTTGCTGATGTGTTTATATTGTAATGACTGTGTGTATAGTATTGTGGAGTCCCCCCTTTCATAAATGGATTTTATCATTGTGAAGTCATACCCAGCGAGAGTCCTGTGACCACATTCTCTGCCACTCTTCCAGCCTAAATGATAATTTTGGTTTAAAGGGGGTAAGCTAAGATCCCATCATGACCAAAGTAAGGTCGAGAAGAAAAGTAAGGCAGGAGAAAAGTAAGTCACTTACTAATACGAATGCTACTCTTTTGAGAAGTGGGGTACTTCTGTTGGGCGATAAAACTTGGTTTTGCAGTCTATATTTTATTTAATCTCAAATACATTTGATAGAGTATAGGTCAAAACTATGCAAACCAATTTTTGGTCCGTCAAAACTGGCAAACTATTTTTAAGAATGATCCTTTGTGCTAAGTTTTGAAGAAAGATGGTTCTTTAAAACTACAGTGCTCAGAGCAAACTATGCCATACTGAACCAAATAATCATTCCTCTCTCACCACCTCTAATATGGCAGAAATTTTACCCGTTGACTTTTTGTAGGAAACACCAAGTTTGGTCTACAGGAGTGGAAGTTACCTGCTGAGAGCCCTGTTATGGACCTCTCGGGGGCAGGTAATATAGTGGTTGCAAGGTCTAAGTCAACCATATGAGCAAGCTTGAGCTATGGATAGGAACTCTTAGGTAAATCAGTGACGAACAGCAGGGATTTGCACATTTGAGTTCATACAAAAAGAGAGAGACTGATAAAAAGTTGTGGCATACTCAATTGGATGCAAAGACCTAATAATCTTGGTTGCAAAGGATGCGATCAGACCCGGAATGCCAGGGAACCCGCTGATGCCAGCTTTATTATCAGCTGTGTGTGCGTCCTCGAACACGCGTTCAGTTGAAAACTATTGTGGAGCATAGAGCCACTGGCTTCATGTCCTGCAGTACCTACACATGTCACCAGTCTATCAGATGCCAACAGCTGACATGAGGCCATCACAGGTGGCGCAATGACATCACTGCATTGTGCCTTGTTTGCCAGGCGATGGAGGAGGAAGAGGGATATTATTGGAATTTCAGATGGACACATATGGAGATGAAATGGTCTGGGAACAGTATAAATATCTAAAACAATATACCTAAAAGGACAAAACCCTGCTAGATATTACCCATCTCTAGCAGGTCAATAAAACATTGTTTTTAATGCATTATATACTTTAAAATAGTTCATTTGGGTAGGGTAATGGGTTAAAATAATCCATATTTGCCATTATTAATTCATTCAGTATATGTTCAGTAGCTATTGCTTATCTCCATGTATTAAAGATGGCCCCCGGCATTATCATCACTAAATGATGAAAATCCAAATTTTGGGCGTGTAAAATTCAAACATACAGTTGTGTCCTCCCAACATGTTTCACAGAATCATCGGCGTCATCAGGGGATGTGGCATTAACGTGAAACGCCATTTGAAAACAGTGCTGTTACTGACAGGCCCCCTCTGCGTCCTGCTCAGGGACCCACTGTGGACCTGGTGCCCAGATTTTCTGGTTTCCTGGCGGGTTAGTCCGGCCCTGGACACACAAAAACTCTTGTTCCTGTGAATAAACAAACTGTCAGGGAAATGTGTTACCTCACAGAAAGCAGCAGCTGTGAGCCCTGCTGTGTCGTGTGTGCGCTCGCTTATGCTTCCTACTCTGGCCAGGAAGTGTGGTATGTGCCAACCACAAACTGGAGGAGCTCTGCATGGTTGGACACCGCAAATGAGACAGTACGTAGAAGGGGCACATTTCTAAGATTATCTCGGCACAGGAACATTTTTTTTAACACATCTAATTGTGTAAATTCTTATTCCAAGATCTGTTGATTAAAATGGACTTTTTTCATGGGAAAACCCTTTAAAGAATGGTCAGGTTTTTTAATAAGAGGCAAACTGTAAGCACTTTGCAATGTAAACTGTATAAAAACTTAGGACAACCCCTTTAAACCTGGAAGCATAATAATCTGTCAAACAGGAAGTACCAATAACAGCGTTATATAGGAAGTCCAAGAGCCAGGCCAATCAGGTAATCAAGAGCAGGAATCTTAGGAGACAAGGTCCTAGTGCTAGACAATAGATTCAGCAAGGGAGCTGTCCAGCATCACCAGTAGCTCACATGATGTTAATGCTTGGGAGTACCTGGGTTTGAATCCTGACACAAATAACTATTAATAAAATAGTGCTGCATCTATTGGAAAAAAAAAATGCTAAATATTTCCCAGGCCTTCCTGCTCTGTATTACTAATCAGTCAGAATTGTCCCACTGCTACAAGTTCTTCTATAAGACTTTGCTCTCTTGTCACATCACTTATCTTCCTACTTTATTTCCAGCAGCCCCCAGTCCAGGATTCAGTCCCCAAATAGATTCCTTACAAACTGATGACGATTGGACATGTGAACAGAGCCTTAGACAAAAAGTATTGTCATGGGGTAGGAACTTTTCAGCATTTCCACTTCAGTGATATAGTAGATACATTTCTATCGGCCAGATCTGCTGAGCGCTAAATATCTAGCATTTCTCTCTAGCCCCTTCTTGTATGCCATTTATAGTGCTAGTAATAATATTACAAAGTGAATGGTATGGAGAGAGTTGTTATACTGTGAAAATATAATCGGAAGTGGGCAGTCTGATTGTGCCAGAATATAGTGTTATTACTGAAAAAGTAATTACAAGCAATGTGAAATACTGCGAGAAGTAGTGAGGATTAGTCAGAGGATATTACGCAGGATTATGAAGCAATTAAACTAATTAATGCAATTAGTCAGCACTGTAAAAATTAATAAAAACTGTGAAAGCAGTATCTCCGAGTGTGAGGTTTTGTATTTTTAGCTGAAACGCACCTTTTTTTCCATTTAGGAAATGCTGCCAGAATATATTTTCAGACTTGGGCCAATCTGTTTCAGATTTGTATATTTGCTCGATAGCGTGGTTTTAGATTGGCTCATGGTCAAGTTGTGTATTTTTCAGTGTTTTTCTTTTTTTTTTTTAGAACAAATGTTGATGATAGAAGCACCTCTTTTTGCAGGAAATCAAGAGAGAATTGGTGGCTGGCTATAAGTATCCATTACATTAATTTTATTTATGTAGTGCCGACATATTCTGAAGCATGGTACAAAAATTGACATCATTCACATCAGTCTCCTGTCACTTGGGGTACAGTTACGTGAGATGACTGCGTTTACCTATTGGCGGTTGTTTAAAATCCACGTTAGACAGTCCAACCATGCTTCAGTATTAGCTCGTTCTGTGCGCATAGGCTGTCATTGTTCTCGACAGCACGTGTTCTGTTTACAGAGGACCATGTGCTGCCGAGTGGGATGATTTTTAAACAAAAAATTATTTCACCAAATAGACTGCATACACTACACGATCAATGGTAAATAAGCATGGTTGATGAGAATCATTTAGTGTAAATGCACCCTTAGTGGGGCTCAGGATCAAAATTACAGTACATTAAACTATCAGTATGTTTTATGGAGTGTGGGAGGAAATTGCAATGGGCAAAGGAAACCCACTCAAACACAGTGAGAATATAATAATAATTTTATTTATATAGCACCAACATATTCAGCAGTATTAAAAAATAAAAAAATATTTCTCATAGTTTTCATAGCTTAAAGTTGGCAGCTGTGGGATGACGTGTCTTTAAAGGTGTTGTCCACTACTTTCACATTGATGCCCTATCCAAAGGATAGGGCATCAATGTATGATGGGCCGGGGTCCCGCACCCGGCACCCCCCTGCCGATCAGCTGTTATCGGTGCCGCCGGCCGGAAGTGCTTACCTGCGGTACTTGGCCGTCCATCGGTAGTGGCCTCCTATTCAGTTGAATGGGAGGCGGATGTGCAGTACCCCGCGGCGGCCACTACCGATGGACGGCCAAGCACCGCAGGCAAGCACTTCCGGCCGGCGGCCACCGGCGCCGATAACAGCTGATTGGCGGGGGTGCCGGGTGTGGGTGCATACAATGTGAAAGTAGTGTACAACTCCTTTTAAGTTACATTCTTCCCAGCAATTCATCAGCTTTCATTTAGCAGTACTTTATAATGGTTTTCCTATGATTTTCTACTTTCACTGCATAATTGACCTCCATTTTGCTCGGAAGAGAAGGCTACGTTTGGTCAAAAATGTGCAGATTATGCTTTATAAAATTATTGAAACAGCCTATCTGACGTAAATTCATACATATGATCTGATTTATTTCAAGATTTGAGTCTTGCAGCTATTTCTTAATTGTATATGTGCACCTTCATTCAGAAATATCAGCTTAATTTTAGCCAATGTGTAATAGCTAGGCTAATTTATTGCTTCATTTGATAAGGATCACAATATTCATCTCTGCCATTAATTTACTGCCATAAATTATAACTTATTAAATAGTTGAAAGTGTGGCTGGCGTCAGGCTGGTCAATCCAAGAAGGAGATCCCAGTTGGTTTCTCCGGATCTATTCGGTTGGAACGTCTGCCTGCATACATGTATAGGGAGTGGCCTGTCAGTCTAGCTCAGTGGACGGGAAAAGCCAGTGTGGACACACCTCTTGGACTAGACACCTCTCCGCAGCGTAAAACCAGTGTGAAGCACGCAGGAGCGGTTTATTTGTGCTGCCCTGGTTCAGCCAACATGAATCAGCTGACCGATTCCCTTTAAAAGGATTATCTTCCATCACAAAGCTATGTGAGGGTGACCTTTAACTCTATGGCGTTATCTTATCCGCCTATTGTGTGTTCTAATGATTTTACTGTGCTGTTTGTGTCTTGTAGGTTTTTCTTTCTCTGTGGTTAGCGGTGACTCATTCTATCCACAAAAAGGCCTTTGAGAAGCTGGGTGCTACCTTTCTGTGCAGTTGCAATCATTTCATTTTCCTGAACACCGGTGCTGGTTATTACATTTGTGTTTGAGCTTCCTAAACAGTTGCTCACATTGTTTGTTATAGCAATTAACATCACCCATGCAAAACCGTAAAAAGCCGCGTTGCTAAGCAGCCGGGTTTTATAGACAAGGTCTACATTTCTCCAGAACCCAAGAAATAGTAAACAGTCATAGTAAAAAAAAAAATGATTTCCTTTTTTTCCCCTAAATTTACTCTATTCTATCAAGCCTCTTGTTCATCACTGTCCAATTTACCATTTGTTCAGCTTTCATAAATAATTCAGTGGAGTTTGAGTAGAATAATTGAGTCCTTTTTTCCCCCTCAATTTTAGGCAATTCAGTTGTGAAAAGCGTTTCGATTAGTGCCTGAGTGGATTAGTTGATGCAGGATTTCCCGTTTGCCGATAGGTTTCTCTTCAGGCACATCACTTAGAATGAAGTCTTAAGATTTATGTTCCATCAAGATGTGCTACTTCACAATACGCTGTGAGAAAGCAGGAGATTTCAGAATCCTATTACTCAGAAGTCATGGACGGAGCCTGTGCCATCCACCGAGCACGGCCTGCTGGAGGAGAAAAATGGCCAGATAACATTATGTGGATAAATAACACGGGTAAAGGGTTTACGTTGCTGCCTCTGTAATCAATCTCCGAAAGTAAAAGCTGCATATTTTTATACACAATGAAAGAATAACAAAGCTCTGGCCGGATGCAAGCACGAGTTTGACTTTGTGTCATAACTTAATTAGGCTATATGGCAATTTTCCAAACCAAACAAATTATGACCTAGTGAGAAAATGATTCAGACCCTCGCCCATACAGCAGAATGACACGGACCCTCGCCCATACAGCAGAATGACACGGACCCTTGCCCATACAGCGGAATGACACGGACCCTCGCCCATACAGCAGAATGACACGGACCCTCGCCCATACAGCAGAATGACACGGACCCTCGCCCATACAGCGGAATGACACGGACCCTCGCCCATACAGCGGAATGACACGGACCCTCGCCCATACAGCGGAATGACACGGACCCTCGCCCATACAGCGGAATGACACGGACCCTCGCCCATACAGCGGAATGACACGGACCCTCGCCTATACAGCAGAATGACACGGACACTCGCCCATACAGAAAAATGACCTGGGGCAGGTTTGGACATTACAGTAAACTTGCGAAATATACACACACAAACACTCTGCCCCTGTGCAAAATATATACACACACACACAGGGCCGGCTCCAGGTTTTTGAGTCTGTCGGCCCCTTTAACACATACCATGATTCGTGATTCACAGATATGGGGGAGAAATATAGCTATACAGCACAGGGCCCAGCCTTCCCCCTCATCCTTCACCTACACACACACACACACACACACACACACACACACACACACACTACGCAGACGTGCGCACACATACACACAGTACGCAGACGTGCGCACACATACACACATAGTACGCAGACGTGCGCACACATACACACACAGTACGCAGACGTGCGCACACATACGCACACAGTACGCAGACGTGCGCACACATACGCACACAGTACTCAGACGTGCGCACACATACGCACACAGTACACAGACGTGCGCACACATACACAGACATGCGCACACATACGCAGACGTGCGCACACATACGCACACAGTACGCAGACGTGCGCACACATACACACACACAGTACGCTGACGTGCGCACACATACACAGTACGCTGATGTGCGCACACATACACACACAGTACGCAGACGTGCGCACACATACACACACACAGTACGCAGACGTGCGCACACATACACACACAGTACGCAGACGTGCGCACGCATATATACACACACACAGTACGCAGACGTGCGCACACATACACACACAGTACACAGATGTGCGCACACATACACACAGTACGCTGACGTGCGCACGTACACAGTACGCTGATGTGCGCACACATACACAGTACGCTGACGCGCGCACACATACACACAGTACACAGACGTGCGCACACACACAGTACGCAGAAGTGCGCACACACACAGTACGCAGACGTGCGCACACATACACACACAGTACGCAGACGTGCGCACACATACACACAGTACGCAGACGTGCGCACACATACACACAGTACGCAGACGTGCGCACACATACACACACAGTACGCAGACGTGCGCACACATACACACACAGTACGCAGACGTGCGCACACATACACACACAGTACGCAGACGTGCGCACACATACGCACACAGTACACAGACGTGCGCACACATACGCACACAGTACACAGACGTGCGCACACATACACACACAGTACGCAGATGTGCGCACACATACACACAGTACGCTGACGTGCGCACGTACACAGTACGCTGATGTGCGCACACATACACACAGTACGCAGACGTGCGCACACACACAGTACGCAGACGTGCGCACACACACAGTACGCAGACGTGCGCACACACACAGTACGCAGACGTGCGCACACACACAGTACGCAGACGTACACACACAGTACGCAGACGTGCGCACACATACACACACAGTACGCAGACGTGCGCACACATAGACACACACAGTACGCAGACGTGCGCACACATACACACTGTACGCAGACGTGCTCACACATACACACACACACAGTACGCAGACGTGCTCACACATACACACACACAGTACGTAGATGTGCGCTCACATACACACACACAGTACGCAGACGTGCGCACACGTACACACACACAGACGTGCGCACACATACACACAGTACGCAGACGTGCACACACATATACAGAGTACGCAGAACGCCGACGTGCGCACACATACACACGTACGCAGACGGTGGAAAATAAGTATTTGGTCAATTACAAACAAGCAAGATTTCTGGCTCTCACAGACCTGTAACTTCTTCTTTAAGAGGCTCCTCTGTCCTCCACTCATTACCTGTAGTACTTTCACTTGTTTGAACTTGTTATCAGTATAAAACAGTCACACTCCAAACTCCACTATGATGAAGACCAAAGAGCTGTCGAAGGACACCAGAAACAATATTGCAGCCCCGCACCAGGCTGGGAAGACTGAATCTGCAATAGGCAAGCAGCTTGGTGTGAAGAAATCAACTGTGGGAGCAATAATTAGAAAATGGAAGACATACAAGACCACTGATAATCTCCCTCAATCTGGGGCCCCACACAAGATCTCACCCCGTGGGGTCAAAATGATCTCAAGAACAGTGAGCAAAAATCCCAGAACCACACGGGGGGGCCTAGTGAATGACCTGCAGAGAGCTGGGACCAACGTTACACAGGCTACCATCAGTAACACACTACGCCGCCAGGGACTCAAATCCTGCAGTGCCAGATGTGTCCCCCTGCTTAAGCCATTACATGTCCGGGCCCGTCTGAAGTTTGCTAAAGAGCATTTGGATGATCCAGAAGAGTATTGGGAGAATGTCATATGGTCAGATGAAACCAAAGTAGAACTGTTTGGTAGAAACACAACTCATCGTGTTTGGAGGAGAAAGAATGCTGAGTTGCATTCAAAGAACACCATACCTACTGTGAAGCATGGGGGTGACATCATCATGATTCGGGGCTGTTTCTCTGCCAAGGGACCAGGACGACTGATCCGTGTACATGAAAGAATGAATGGGGCCATGTATCGTGAGATTTTGAGTGCAAACCTTCTGCCATCAGCAAGGGCATTGAAGATGAAACGTAGCTGGGTCTTTCAGCATGGCAATGATCCCAAGCACACCGCCAGGGCAACGGAGGAGTGGCTTTGTAAGAAGCATTTCAAGGTCCTGGAGTGGCCTAGCTAGTCTCCAGATCAAAACCCTATAGAAAACCTTTGGAGGGAGTTGAAAGTCCGTGTTGCCCAGCGACAGCCCCAAAACATCACTGATCTAGAGGAGATCTGCATGGCGGAATGGTCCAACATACCAGCAACAGTGTGTGCCAACCTTGTGAAGACTTACAGAAAACGTTTGACCTCAGTCATTGCCAACAAAGTATATATAACAAAGTAGTGAAATGAACTTTTGTAATTGACCAAATTCTTATTTTCCACCAAAATGTAAAAAAAAAAACTCTTTCCAAATCAGACAATGTGATTTTCAGGATTTGTTTTCTCATTTGTCTCTCATAACTGAGGTCTACCTATGATGTCAATTACAGGCCTCTCTCATCTTTTTAAGTGGGAGAACTTGCACAATTAGTGGCTGACTAAATACTTTTTTTCCCCACTGTATAAACAGACATAAATATATACACCGTCATACACACTGACATACATAGATATACACATCATACATGCACACACAGACACATTAGACATTTTTTTAATATGGTGAGGCAACAAGCCTCGCTCACCTGCCCCCGGCGTGTCTCCCTTCCAGCTCCTGTGTCATGTGGCTGTGGAGGGTGCGCTTCTTGATTGCTGTCACTTAAACAGAAGTGCGCACACATGCACGCACAGCAGTGTGGGCAGCCATCTCTGTTTAAGTGATGGCAATCAAGCAGCGCCGAGGACCCTGCACAGCTGCTGGGGAGCGGCCCAGCTCCCGATGGCGAGTGGGCCCCTTTGTCCGGGGCCCTGGCACTTGACAGGGTGCTGACGCCGGCCCTACACACACACACACACACTCTCTGACTACAGTAGCCCTCAACCCCCACACACTGCCTCTAGCTGTGCCCCCTTTCACATATAATGTAATGTTCGCCTCCTGCTGGAGCTCTCACCAGTGCCCGCGCTCAGCGCGCTGTGTCTGCTCCTCTGTGGCCCCGGCTGCAATGTGATGAGCTCAAGAACTGGATGACATCATCACACTCACACTGCTGCACGTCGGACCCGGGGCTGATAGGCGCTCCTCTGCCCCAGTCCCTGCGCAGCACTGTTCAAATGTATTCGCGTCTAAAAAATGCAAATACATGTGTGTGCAGTGGTGGGCCTAGCGTGCCTGTCCAAAGAGAGGGCTCTGAGTGCCACCTCTGGCACGTGTGCCATAAATTCGCCACCGCTGGTCTATGGGCGGTAGTTCACTTGTTCAATTTTTTCAGAGCAGTCCACCAAAAGCACAGACTTGTACAATATTACGGTTTAATTGGACGAGTGCTATCCAATATTTTATCAGATAGTACTCAGACTAATGTTATTCTATAGGGCAGTGCTGATCAGCGTATTTTTTTCTTGTGCCGATCCGGCATGAGAAAAAAATCACAGCATGTTGCGAGTTGGTCCGCAAACCTGATGACACGCACCCATTCAAGACTATGGCTGTGTGTAAAACATTGGAAAGTATTTGGATGTCATCCAAGTGCAGTCTGACATCCACGGACTCAGACAATGGGGGAAGATGAAAGAATTATGTTCTCCATCTTCTCCTTACCTGTGCTCAGATTTTCTCTTCTAAGAGAATCGTCTCACAGTAAGCTGGCACTCAGATCAAGCTCTGATCAGAATGTCATTACCATGATCGACCTGATTCTTTCGCTTAGAGAATTAATGCTCATGTGAGAGAGCCTTTAGTCTGAGTGTTGGATCAAACTCGCCAATGCAAGTCTATAGATCCGTGGAAAGAGCGGACAGCACTCAGGTGCCATCCAGACTGTTAGGAGAAGTTTGAGAAAACTGACCAAGCCTTGATGGTAAAAGCTCACACTGACCAAACTCTGATTCTCTGACCAGTTTTTGTTCACTTTTTTCAGTACTCTAAGGTGCAACACTCAATGCCAACCTACAGGTGAAAAGTAAAACAGGTTGCATAAAAACCTGCGATCTAAATGTATATTGGGCTTCTATAATAATAGCAATAATTCTATAATTGCCTTTGTGTGGTCTTATTATGTATATGGGGTACAGTTTTGGTTTCCACAGTCTTAAAGACCACCTGTCAGCTGGATGCTGGACTATAAAAGGCAACAGCCATGTCACCGGGGTCATCGGGAGCTTTGCCAGCAGAAAACTGCAGTGCTAAACACCGCTCTCACATCGAGTGATGTACTTAGCATTCCTGATGGTTGATGATCATTTTAGCTTGGCGACACTGTGTCTACCTGAACACTTTAATGGCAGATCATCTACCAATAGAACGACCACACACATTTACCCTCTGGTTACATGGGGCGTTAGCCTGTAAGAACCTCTAAAAACAAGTATTGCTGTCGTATTGATAATGAAAATGTAAAATCTTTGCTGTCAGTGAATGGAAATACTCTGTTGGGTTCTACTCGCAAGTAGGCATGAGTGGTCCTGTGGATGGATGGATTCAACTTAAGTCCAAAGTTCGGTTCGGGTGCCAGAACTTTACCTGAACCCAAACCCATAGAAATCTATGAGGACCCAAACTGTGGTGCTGGAAAATCTGTCTCTCTCTCCCTCCTCTAATAATGCACTTTACATTGCTTGCTTAGAGGATTGATAACGTCTCTAATCTCATATGTGCCTGAGAATGGATGGAACGGTGGCCTTGCAGCGCTGGGGTCCTTGGTTCAAATCCCACCAAGGACAACATCTGCAAGGAGTTTGTATGTTCTCCCCATGTTTGCTCGGGTTTCCTCCTGGTTCTCCGGTTTCCTCCCACACTCCAAAGACATACTGATGGGGAATGTAGATTGTGAGCCCCAATGGGGACAGTGCCCATAATGTCTGTAAATTGTCTGAATTGTAAACCGCTGTGGAATATGTTGGTGCTATATAAATAAAAAGATTATTATTAGAAAAATAATTTGCACAATTCATTTTCACTTTGCTGGCGTACTGACAAACAGCATTACTGCCCTCTATAGGCAAGACTGGGAATGTAAGTTGGCCTGGAATTGCGCCATAATTCTGTGATTTAATTATCTGTGGACTATTTGTCTGGGCCATTTTCTGCTTGGAACAAAACAAGAATTTTCTAAGTAAACAAGTTAATCTTCCCTTCCTATTCTAACTAAAAACTATTGCCTAAAGCTGTCACATTGTGTTATACAAGCCGAGGGTTGCCTCCTGAGCGAAAAATGTATTTTCAGAGGAAAACATTGGAGGAGAGTGATTTAGTAAAAAAGCAGTGTGATTGGGTATGATGTGCCAAATCTATTTGACCCAGACATTTATAATTTACTCCTTGTTTGATCTTGTGTGATTTCATTTAGCCTGATAACAGCAAATCTCTCCGAACTGTTATTCAACCCACTTTTTTTTTGGAAAAACTTAGGATAGAAGTACAAAAGTCCCAAGTTTTTTTGTGTAAATACTAAGGTCTACACCTTTTGTGCAAAAAAAGTGGTGTACTGCCCATGATATATTCCATGGATTATTTTTTTTTTACTTCAAACACTTGTCATAGTGTCGTGGACTGCTTGGTAGAATTGTAAAGGCGATGTTACCCTAATGCCCCCCATACACAATAAATTGCTGTCGGCTGAACTTTGGCTTGGCCAACAGCTATCTTTCCCGAATTCCCCACACACTGAAACACTTAGCTAGGCCGAGCACTCCTGTCTTGTCCATGAGGAGTCTCTCTGACAGTAGCTTATCTCCCAGAGAATAAAAGGTTCTGCCATCGGAGATTCTACATGTCGGAGCCTTCTATTCCCCATCATCTTAGACCTTCTGACCATACTACTGATATTGGTCATGACACCAATAGATAGAAGTGATGGCCTAGCAGTCATGGAGTCAATCTACAGGGTTTGTAGTTTGTCCATGTAGTGAAGAAAATGGTTGATGTAACAATGTTTTTCCTATATTACCCTTATGTATACATAGAATAGCCTCCTATTTCTGTTTCAGCAGAAAAATGTTATTCTTTGTATAATAAAAGTTGTACAATTTTCCAATATGTTTTCTCTTTCAGTTTGTTATGGTTTTTAAAATATTTTCTTAAAGGGGTTCTCTGAGATTGAGATAAATTGTGATATAATTCAAATTGCAACCTGTCCTAGTCACGTGTCAGGGTGGGTTTCAGACTGAAGACATACAACTCCTGAGACCTGTGTCTCAACTGACAAGAGCTGTATCACATGTACATCAGTCGGAGGTCAGAAGCATGCCTGTCATATGTGAAGAAATATATCTCTTACTGTCTGAGCACAAAGTGGATTATCTCCAGGTTCTTCCTCCTCAATGTTTTTGTTTCCTGTCAGTTTGCACAGTCAGCTTTATAGCTCGGCACATAGACTGTCAGAAAGACAGAGGAGGAGTATGAAGATGGAGAGCTCCTTGCCGAGCACAATGTGGGTTAATACATATTTCTTCACATATCACATTGGTGCTGTTGGTCACCGACTGGGTGTATGTGATACCGCTCTTATCAGTGGCGAGACACAGGTCTTGGGAGCTGAATGTCTTCAGTCTGCAGCCCATACTGATAATGTGGCTAGAATTGGCTTCAGTTCAAATTATATCAGGGATGGAGCTAGATGGCTACTTTAGTCATGGCGCAGGTCATATAGCCAAAGATTGCTATATGCCACTGCTATGTTTCAGTATAGTGCAGGTGAATGGGCTCACATTGCAGTCCACAAGGTACCATGATCGTGACGATCAAGCAGGGCTGTGGAGTCGGTAAGCCAAACCTCCGACTGAGACTCCTCAATTTCCATGACACCATCTCCAACTCCGACTCCCTCATACATGGCTCATGTGTAAGTGATAAATTTACTGTAGCACAGATTCATCTCAGCTAAGTCTAGACCCTTAGATCAGGAATAGGACAGACATTTATAGGACATTTCATGACTTTCCCAAATTCTTATGAAAAGATATCCCCTACAAACTGCATTGAACTACTGTACCCAATTTATTATATATTTTAGGAGTTGGAGTCTGTCCATTTTATACCGATTACGACTCCACCAAAATGGACTCCGACTCAAACTCAACAGCTCTGCAATCAAGTCCCAAAAAGTCGGAACCACTTGAATTTTTTGTGACTTGCTTGTCATTGTACTTTGCCGGTTGCAGTGCAGCCACATTTACTTTATGCTGTGGTAGCAGTGATTTTGGACACACCACCTGTGTCATGTTGCCCCAGTCTTGTACATCCTGGTAATGTGATGGACGCACGAGTACATTATGTGTCATAGTGTACAGAGCATACCATGACACAGCTCTATGTTCATCACACCACCAGGAGCACATTTTCATCACTGGTTCTTTGACTTGACGTTGACCATCTTGTTCTATCCCGGACCTGTCCTTGTAAACCTTTATGAAATCCCGGACATGTTGTGTATGTACCAGTACACAAAATAATCCCTGTAATATACGCTCTAAGACTCCGTGCCCACTTATGATTATCTGTGCTGCCTGCTCTTGAAAACTTTTCCTGAACATTGTTGTTTTCAGTATCGACCTCTCCGTTGATGAAATCGCAAGTTGTGTGCAGACACGTGGATTCTTCATTTTCATCCTAATAGATAGGATTTGGAAATAAATGAAGTCCACCAGCTGTACCATATATCAGACGGTGTAATAAAATATGCTGTACTATTGATTTAATAGCTTCCTCTGTGAGGAGCTCTGGAACTTTGAGACTAAATCTTACTATGCATTTACATCACTAATACATGAGTGAGGAGGTATGGGGAATGTCATGAGCTGTCACCAGGACTTCAGACCCTCATTAAAGCGGCCATTGTGAAACCTCGACAGTCTTGACAGAAAGTCACCGTGACTCATGATGCTGAACAATCAGCTGTTGAGCTCAGGTTTGAAAGTGCGGGTCATGATTTTAGTCATAGATCGAAGTGCGCACATTGATGCGGATAGATAACCAGCAAATGATTTGCCAAGACCTGCAATCTTCGAATGACTTGCCATAGAGTGACTAATAAGATCTTGGGTTTACGATATTTTTTTTCTGTGTAAACTTATGTATGGTGGCATGCTGTGTTTCATTTTTACTTTTATGATGCATATGACAAGATTTGTTTTGATCCATTTTGGAAAAGATCCTCATAGATCTCATTATATGTGTTGGGCTGTTTTTTATTTTTAACAGGACGCATTATTCTCCTGAGCAAGGTCAACACAACCTTGATGAAGCTTAAGGCTGTGTGCCCTCTATGCTTTTTTTAAGCGTTTCCGCCGCAGCGGCAATTCCGCTGCAGAATCGCTTAAAAAACGCTTGGTAGAAGGTCTGCCATGTTCCCCAATGATAATCCACATGTGCTGTTTACATGCGGAAATTTCCACTGCGGATTATCATTGCGGAAAAATCCGCAGCACTACCAATTATTTTGCTGAATCGCGGTATTTTCGCCGCCATTGACTTGCATTGGACCGCATGACATCCGTATCACTACATGTGCAGATGCGGATACATCATGCGGCTCAATGTGTGGATGGTACCCGAGTTAGGAGAAGAGGAGACTCTCCTCTGGACCCGGGTACCATAGTACCTGTAAAAAAAAAAGAATAAAAAATATACATTATACTTACCTTCTGATGGCCCCCGGTGTCCATAGAGATGTGTTCTGGCTTGCTGGCAGCTTGCGATGGTCTAAAAAGGACCTGCCATGGCTTCACTTAGTCATGTGAGGGGTCACGCAACTGTCGACGTCAGTGGTCGCGTGACCCGTAACATGACTAAATGATGTCACTGCAGGTCCTTTTAGTCTACCGCGAGCTGCCGGCTAGCCAGGACACATCGGATAAAGACACCGGGTGCCATCAGAAGGTAAGTATAATATTTTTTATTTTTTACCATTCTTTCGGTCACAGAATATAAATCAATGCCGGTTGCATGGATTTATATAGTGTGACCAAGTTGTCAAGCACTTTCCAAGTGATGCTAAAATCGCTTGGAAAGCGCTTGTCAACCCGCATGCGGAAATGCAAGTGAAGAACGCTTCACATCCGCTTGTCCCTTGCGGATTTTACATGCGTTTTTTCTGCCAGGGAGATGCAGAAACGCTCAGGAAAAATCCGGAGCGTTTCTGCATCGTGGGCACATAGCCTTACATGACTATGGTAGCAGCATTGATAACCTAAGGGTATGCACTCATGATTTCTTTTTCAGGTGGATTCCTCCATGGAAATCGCCTGAAAAACCTATCAGAAAATGTTCAAAAGAATAAACATAAGCATTTCAGTGTAAAATCTACTTACTGCACATATGTTCAGGCTTTTGAATATCTTTTAAAGGGAATTTGTCACCAGGTTTTTATTACCTCATCTGCATAATGTAGGAAGAGAGACCCTGATGCCAATGGTGTTTCATTTAGTTTACTGGATGCAGCAGTTATGACACAATCAAAGTTCTTATATGTTGGATGTAGCAGAGCTCAGAAAGCTAACCTACCCCCTCCACACCACAGCTTTTTCTGCACATTGTCTATTGACAGTGAGCTGCTTATCAGAGGTGGGGGCGTGGTCGGACCAAGGCTCCCAAGCACTGCGGTCCAAGCAGTGATAATCTCCCGGTAATAAAACCTTCATTGTATAGAAACAGCGCACAGCATAGTAGATGACACATGTCTTAGCCGCAAAAACCTACTGACCGATTCCCTTTTACCGCTTTCGGTTTTTAAAAATACCAAATGGTTAAGAGAAGTGACATGTCCATTCTTCTGGCGTTTTCCGCTTGGAAGACGCTTTATACTTTACAACACAAGCCACGGGAAAGCTCAATAGATGTCGCAACGTCTCTTGAAGTGTTTTTACCATTGTGTTTGCTTACAAAACCTCTATCATTTATTCATTATTTAATAGAGAGAAAAACGACATTGAAAAAGACGTCCCAAACTCTTGGAAAAACCCACCAAGAAAACGAAATAATACAAAAGAGGCTTTAGGAAAAAAACACCAGAGTTTCCTAAAGTGTCTTTTGCTTGAAAGACTTGGCGGGTTCACCTGAGGTCAATAGACGTCAAGTGCACCTACCCTGAGCTTGACAGAAACACTAAACTTTCAAGCGTATCAAAATAATGCTAAAAGCTGGAAAATTTTATTTACTGTGAAATTTCCACCATGTTCTCCTGAACATTTTACTAACAGTATTACAGTATAGTTTTCTGAATTAGCGGAACATAACTTTTAATGTTCATGTGGCAGGAAGGACTTTTGTGTGATGTAAGTAGTTTGAGATGTAAAGTGCTTTTGCTAATTGCGTTAGGGAAGAATGGGCTGATTGGTTCTTACTTATGGGAAAGCGATAGGAATTTAGAAATCCACGAGAGTGATATCTATACGAGCATCTGTAAGTTAATGGCATGTCAAAACCTTTTCATAGATGGGCTACTGAATCCGATCCCCTCAGGTTCAACTGATACTAACCGTAAACCAAGGGATCCTGTCGCGTTGGAAATGGAATCTGATCACGTGAATTGCTACCTTGCCATCATGTACCGACTAAACTCCCGGCTGCTTCACTCAATATATCACTGAGGGAAGTGGAAGGGACGAATTGCAAGTGGAGCTGAATACTAACTGTGTGCACAGTACTCACCATTAGGATTCGGCAAGCTGCACAGAACATTTACTTGGGTGGACAACCCCTTCAATTATTACCATTAACATATTGTCCTGTTTGTTTTTTTCTAGGTTTTTCGTACCGATTTAATAACTGCTATGAAAGTTCCAGATTCCTTTCAATTTGCACCAGATGACTTTTATGTATTGGCTGATCCTTGGAGGCAAGAATGGGAAAAAGGAGTCCAGGTGCCAGCAGGGTTAGAAGTAATACCTGAGCCACAGGTCAGGTAGGTAATGTCAAATACGTTATTTTTTCAGTGCTAATTCCTTATGTATTTCTTATTAAAATACTAATTTCTTGTAAATCTTTCATGTCTAGTTTGTGTAAAATACTTTAAAATCCCTTTTTGCGCCCTGACTAAGCTCTTCAATTAGTAAATCCAGGCAGGTTACTACTAACTACTACTAACAGGTTTGCAAGCAGTATCCCGCTGACAGTGTCTGTGTGGCAACTATTATTATTTTTTTCTTAAAACTGCAAATACAAGAATTTGGAGTGAAATGTAAGTGACAGGAATACCCTAAGTTTGGTCGCATACTCCTGTGCTAGATTTCCCTGGTAGGCCACAGGGCTGACCCCACAGGACCACAGGCCCGTCTGCATCACGACACTCTGTATATTTCTAGGGAATTTGCCTGGTCTCTGGGTGACATCAATGGTTATTCCCATCCCTTACATTTATTCCATATGCACGGGATCTTCTACATATGGTTAGTAGTCAACTGACAATGGAACCCACACCTATCTCAAGAGCAGGGCCTCGTCGCACACTTCTATAAGTAGAGAGGAAGTCAGAATTCCCATACAATCCCGACCACTTCTTCACTGGCAGCGGCGCACATTATCCCCTACATGTACAAGAGGGGAATTCTCCTTTTATTCTATCATTGCCATTGAATGGATATTGCAGCCACATTTATCATTCAATATGTATAGGCTATTGAGTGGAGATGGATTTGCAATATTGCAGGCATATACAGCTCTGGCAAAAATTAAGAGAGCACTGCAAAATTTTCAGTTTCTCTGATTTTTCTCTTTATAGGTATATTTTTGAGTAAAATGTACATTGTTGTTTTAGTCTATAAACTACTGACAACAGGTCTCCAAAATTCAAAGCTAAAAATTTTGTATTTATTTGCAGCAAATGATAAAGCGTCAAAATACTAAAAAAGAAACAGAGAAACAGTGCTTTCAGACCTCAAATTACTCATGTTTTAACTCAGGACGAGTTCAGAAATCAATATTTGGTGGACTAACCATGATTTGTAATCACAGCTTTCATGAGTCTTAGCATGCTTTCCACCAGTCTTTCCATGCTTTTCAAAAGAAAACTGTTCAGTGGTCTCTTAATTTTTGCCAGAGCTGTATAAACAGTGACCACATTTTGCTATGGGCCTGTACAGGTCCCTCTGATTCTATGTGCAAATCAGCTCTCCTCCAAGAGAGCTGGCTGTCTAGTTCCATCTATTGTGGACAGCTGCCCTTCAAGCTAATATCTGACCCTTTAATGAGCTTTCCAACTGGATTTAGTCAAATCAGAGTCTTCTCCAAAAGGAAAAGACACTTATTACCAAACAACTGTTTCAGGGGTTCTCCTGGAGGAGGAAAACATTGTTTTTGTCTCTTTTTGGTATGTCATGTTTTAAATAAAGTTGCTTTGTTTTTGATACTTCCAGGTATTTGGCTTTGGCAAAACCATATTTATATAGTCATGTACCGATGCAGTGGACTCTGGGATAATGACTGCCGGAGGTGGCGCATGCTCAATTGAGATTGCGGGAGACGAGATCTCAGTGCTGAGATCTCAATCTGCGCGTGTGTCGCCTCCGGCGGCCATTTTCCCGGAGTCTGCCACATAAGAAAGTATTAAAACTGCGGGGCTCCGGGCTTTTACAAAATGCCAGAGGAGCCCCCGAAACGCCGAGCACCTAGTCCTGGGGTCTGCAGACATCACACCTACTCCTTCCTCCACCACCACCAGAAGCTTCCGGCGGCTGCGACCCTGGGACCCCTCTCCACCACAGCTACAATTCCGATTATAAGACACCCCCCCCATTTTACCCCCAAATTTTAGGGGGAAAAAGAGTGTCTTATAATCCTAAAAAATACGATATGTTGAAAATCCATACATAAAACTCAGCGTACTTCCAAGAGAAATTTATTTTTGTTACGTTTGAAATAAAGCTGCTTTGTTTTTGATACTCTGGTATTTGGGTTTGACAAAAGTTTACTGATATACTTCTGTACGGATTACATGCGTTTTTGATGCTTGGGCGCTGTAGATTTTCCACATCTAATGCAGGTCTATCAGGAAAATTGGTACAGAAATTGACGTAACTGCGAGTGAAATGGACATGTTGCAAATTTGAAACACGCACCACAGGTCAAGTTTACACTGAGTGAAAAAAAGGCACAGTGGGCATAAGATTTCTATAAATCCCTACCCAAGCAGCTTCAAAAACTCATCTTGGGAACATAAAGGGAACCTGTCACCAGGTTTGTCCCGTATGATCCAAGGCCAGTACCTGTAAACAATGATATCTATCATTCTAACATGCTGTATGAGCCCCCAAACCGGCCTGCAAGACAAGAAAAAGACCTTTTATAATACTCTCCTACGAGGCGGTCGGGTTCGATGGGCGTCACTGTCTTGGTCCAGTGCCTCCTCTCTTCTTGCGATGCCATCCTCCTTCTGTGCTTCATGTGGATGACGTGTCCTACGTCATCCACACAGTGTCCAGCATCGCCCTCCTGTGCAGGTGTACTTCTCTGCTCTGTCCAAGGCACAGCAAAGTACTGCATTGCGCATGTGTCGGGAAAGGTCGAAGAGCCCTGCTGCATGCGCACTTCAGTACTTTACTCTGTCCTGGTCAGGGCAGAGAAGTACGCCTGCGCAGGAGCGCGATGCCGGGGATACTGTGTGGGTAACGTAGCACGTGTCATCCACACGAAGTTAGAAGGAGGATGGCATCGCATGAAGAGAGGAGGCACCGGACCAAGACAGCAGTGCCAATTGGACTTGACCGCCCCATAGGTGAGTTTAATAAAAGGTCGTTTTCTTGGCGTGCAGGCCGGATTGGGGGCATATATACAGCATATTAATATGCTGTATATCAGGGCTGAAAGGTGGTGGCCTTACCTCATGTAGGACAAACCAGCTGACAGGTTCCCTTTAACCCAAGACTTTCTGTGTGAGAGCCAACCACAACCTCACACTCCTGCATGCCATAGATGAGGAATCTGTGAGAAAAGCCTCCTTGTGCATTAGTAGAAAAGCAGACTCACTAGCGTAGGTTGTCTTGCGGCTTGTTCACACGTTGCATTTTTCAAGCTGGAAAAAAAGCAGCGTTTTACATTCAGAGCTAAATTAATGAGATTTCTAAAATCTCATTCACTCTGTGCATTTTTTTCTTGTGTTTTTTTCCCCATGGTGCCTTTTATTTAAAAGGCATCATGTCCATTCATTCTGCGTTTTACCTTCTGTTTTCCTCATTGAGATCAAACTGGCTTAGCACTAAAAAATGCACCGAAAACGTACTAAAAAGTGTGTCAGGTACACTGCTCTTTTCTTTTCCATAGTCTGTGTTTTTCATGCAGAAAAAAATCTGCAACATCAAAAAAGCACCAAATACTCATCATGGGAATGTAGCACAGTACTAAATATATCTTTTTTATTGCAGTCTCCTTTATTACTAACAGAGAAAGATTTAGGAAATCCTCAGTGGTTTGTGATTTACAATTACCAGATTGTGCTGCTTTTATGTTAAAGCTCATGGACGAGGCTGATATCCCTGCATGTGATCTTGTCTGAACTCATAACTCTGTTTGCCATTTATAAGTAGTCAAAAACACATTATAAAGCCTATGTACTAACCATGTTGGATCCCACAGCAGCGGAGCAGCAAGCATAAATCACCTTGAATTAATGAAGCCGGTGGCCAGCTAGAAAGTTATTGGGAGCTAATACTTTTTTCCACTGTACCATGGGTCATTAGAAATTCATTAGCTCTCTTAATTTTATTAAGGCTGTTATCACCAAGACTAGTAAACCTTCCTCACTGCTTCATAAGAAAAGCAAATGTCACTCCTCTGCTCTCCCAATAAAGATAACCTTAGTGTGCTGCTGTAATTAATGCTGAAGTAATTAATGGATCTGTGTCAGCAAAGCAGGCATGAACGTCGTCCTCGACCATCCAGGAATGATCTGTGGTCTGATGTCAGAAAGTAACAAATAATAAACTGTTACTAGACATTGAGGTCATTAGACTTTTCGGAATGATCATAGTAACATAGTAACGTAGGTTGAATAAAGACCTAGGTCCATCAACTTCAACCTTTCTCCCCCAATTGTACTCCCCATACCAACACCATAACATAAATTCCTGGTTCACACATTGCTTTATATAAATGTGATTTTTTTTTTTTTTTAAAGATTTTAGGGTCTGTTCACTATTCTACATGGAAAACCTTTCCTTAGGCCCCAATGTTCTTGGTGTATGCAATGAATGAGTGCCAATTTGCCATTCACTACCAATCATTGTACATGCATTACTTTTCAGTTCTTGTAAGTGAGCTCTGGCAGCAGGATTTATTATTCCTCATTGACCACATCCTATCACTGCTCTGCCTCTTTAAGTCCTAATAAAACATGCCACTTTTCATTAGGACATGAAAATGCAGTGAACCTTCAACCTGAGATTGTGATCCTGGATCTCCTTTTGCCTAACAGCACTCACTCCCCATTGATGCCAGCGCTCTGCAGGGACTAAATTGACCCCTTATATGCCACAATCAACAGCGACTGCAGAATGTAAGGAGATTGACAGAAGGAGATGGGCTTCCTCTGTCACTCCCATTGGCTCCCTGCAGCATGAGCACGAAGAGCCAAAGCAATTGGAGGCTTAACAATGGCCTCTAGGAGTGTCTCCTAGATCAAAGGATCACATGTTCAAGTCTCCCTTTGGGACAACAAAAAAGAAAGAGATTTTTAAGTGTTAAAAAAAAGTTAATTTATTTATTTATTTATTTTTTTTTGGAATAAAGTCCCTTGATCTAAATGGAAAAGCAAATGTCCATAAAAAAAGACAAATGGACAAACAGGAAGCCAAGAGGAAGGATAGTAGTACGCCCCTGAAGATGAAACTTTAGAACAACCCTTTAAGGGAGAATTTATTCATCGCTGTATGAGAGGTACTAAAATACCAATACACAACTTTTTTAATTGTGAAACTGTATAAATGCTAAAAGGTATTTTCTTTAAGCATACATATAGGACAGACCTCTAGACCAGTAGACGCCTTAGTGAGTATTGACCAGCCATTACTGCATTTAAATGGAACCTGTCACCTCCAAAAATGCATACTACCTGTTTAAACCGTGCCTGGCTGCCTTACTGGAACAGCGGCTACAGGGAGAAAATGAACTTCTATTCTCCCTGTAGTGTGTGAGTATGGGGTGTGGGCATAAGGGGAGTGTATAGGGATGACTGTGAAGCAACCGTGTGTATAGGGGTGAAGTGTCTCAGAGAGCAGTTACAGTCACTAATCACTTCTCAGCACATTGATTGACAGCATGCTCCACTGCATATTTGTGTAGAACAGGCTGTCAATCAATCGATTACCATGTACTCACTGTACAGTGGTGATTGTAACTGCTCCAAGCATCACACCAGAATGCCGACCAGACATGATTTAACTGCTGTTTACCTGAAGATTACCACTATAGGTGACAGGTTTCCTTTAAGACACAAAAGGATAAAGTGGAAGAGAATAAGAAGAATCAGATCCATTTAGTTCATCTAGAAAGTGAGTGGAAATTTGGCGACAAAACTGTTGCCAAACGTTTTTGAGCGTAAACATCAGGCCTCTGAATTACGATGGCAAATATTGGAAGAAGAAATTATTACAAAGGGAAGCGTTCTGGGTGACAGCATTAGATGTGATACAGATGAAATCACAGACGGACACTGATGCCGTTCCTGTGCTGTCCCTTTTGAGCATTGTAATGGGTAGGACCAGCACTGCAATTTATTTTATTTTTTGGCATACAAGAAAATCACTGATTCTGCACACTGCTGAAAATCGGTCCAATATTATTCACGAACAAGAAAATTGATGTCTGACCGAAGTCTTAATGTAACATATATTTAAAAATCTATCAGTTCCTTGGCAATTGTTTAGGAAATTGCTATATAAAGCGGACCTGTCACCAGATGAAGCGTGACCACTTTTTGCTGAGGGTTTTTTGGATTAAATTCGCCAAATGTTTCCAGAGATGTGCTGATTTTTATGGTCTTTAACAAGGGGGTGTATCTCACAGGATTCTCTCGGGGAGGTGTTTAGGCTACGCTATATTATTACCCTATCAGCCACGCCCTCTTGGTAAAGACTATAAAAATTGCACTATATGTAAGCGCCTTTACCTCTGGGACCATACAAAAAAAGGTGAGAAGTGGGAATAAAATCAGTGTAACAACTGGACTCTTTTGTCATGGTGACAAAGGTGCTAATCACTGAATTAGAATTACAATCTTCTGGTGTGCCTATGATTGCACAATGGTATTAAATATAACGGTGTGTTTTGATATGTTGCCATGAGGGAGGGCCATATTGGTTTACATTATTCATAAAAGAGCTGGGTGTGCCCATGCCATCACTCATTAGGAAGGGAGTGTTTCCCCATCAAAATGGAGGGTCTCCTTGTATGAGGCAGCAATTTGACTAATAAGGGAAAGTGAGGATCCTCTCCAAAACTTGCCTGAATAATAGCTTAATAAATGCTAAAGAGAATGAATATATGCACTGCAATGTCAAAACAGCTTGTTCTGCATCGGTTTAGTTTTATTGAGCTTCTTTTAACCACTTCAGGCTTTGAAAGCTGCAGAGTGGTTAACTGAACAGACCTGACCATTCTTCAGTTGGATTCCACTTGGAAGGATCACTATTCTATGTATAATGTAAAAACAAAAAACTCCGACATTAAAACCGCCACAAAAAAGCAATACAGAAGACTCCAAAAAAGATGTTTCAGTAAAAACACCACCAACGTACTAGGTGTGAACACTGGCGCTTAAAAGATGTCATGGGCACATCCCCAAAGAGTAGTAGTTATTTGTTAAATACTCATACACCCATCCACAGGACACTGTAGGGATCATATGTGTTGTCTGAACAAGGCAAGGTTAGCTCCAAATACAGAAAGGAAACTAATCACTGTGGTTCGGCTCTACACTTACTGAAATCCTGCATTTTTTGCCAGTTGTCACACCTCAGAATTCGATCCTGCCGTCCTGTGCTTCTGTCGGCGTCTCTGTCCGCTGAGTCAGAGCAAGTTGTGTCGCTGTCCGGGTGCTGATTACCTTTTAGCCTTTGTCCATTCCTTTCAGACAGCAGGTGTTTTTCATTTGTTATCTAGCCTGTTCTATCACATTGAAGGTGCTACCACTTAAACCTACCCCCTGCTGGTTTTCTCTGCTGGTGATAGTCTTTAGTGGATAGATCAATCAGATAAGTGTACTGCTGGGGTTTCTTTCTTATGCTGACACTTCCTCAGTTTCTTAGTAGGTAGGAGATACACTCGACGGCCTTTCAGTGAGCTAGGTCCAAGTGGTCATCTTTACCTGCAGGGGTTATTCAGATTACGCTGAAGCCACTAGGGCCTGCGTTACCAGATACTTTAGTCTGTACAGGAACAGGGTGGGGATTGTGCAGTTTATTCCTAGTTAGATCCTTTTACCCCGTGTTTACTACCATGTTTTTCCCTTTACATACTCTCTTAATTTCAGTTGTCTTTCAGCAAGTGGGTGAAAACTAGTTGCTATGATGTCTCTGATGCGCAGCACATACAGCCATGAGGGATACATGCTCTATTGTCTCTATTTAGCACTCCCACTGTCGCAGCAGCATAGGATATTATGCAGAAGTACTGAGCAGTGTTGCTGTGAATCCATCGCTAGAGTGAGATCAGACATTTGATAGAATTTATTATTTATTTAGCTTACTTGTATAGCACAATTAATTCCACACTGCTTCACAGACATTGTCATTGCTGTTCCCACTGAGGCTCACAATCTAAATTCCCTATTAGTATGTCTTTGGAGTGTGGAAGGAAACCCATGCAGATACGGGGAGAACACCCAAACTTTTTGCAGATGTTGTCCTAGGTGGAATTTAAGCCCAGAACCCCAGCACTGACAGTGCTAATCCCTGAGCCACCATGCTGCTCAACAAAGCTGCAGCAGATCATGCATGTGTTTCTGCCTCTTTCACTCTGCTCCTCTCTCCCCTTTTCATAGACCTCTATACGCAGCTGTAATATGATCCAAAGATAGTAGCTGTATTTCTGAGTAAATAAGGAGTTTAGGAGGCAAGGGGAGGAGAAAGAAATATGGTTCTATCATAACATACAGGTGTGTCTCACTAAATTAGAATATCATCAAAAAGTTACTGTAATTTATTTCAGTTCTTCAATACAAAACATGAAACTCATATATTACATAGAGTCATTACAAACAGAGTGATCTATTTCAAGTGTATATTTCTGTTAATGTTGATGATTATGGCTTACAGCCAATGAAAACACAAGTCATTATCTCAGTAAATTTGAATAATTAGCAAAAAATACCTGCAAAGCTTCCTGTTTCAGTAGGCGCCACAATCATGGGGAAGACAGCTGACTTGACAGATGTCCAGAAGGCAGTCATTGACACACTCCACAAGGTCCCAGAGTTCCAATTTTCATTTGGAAATCAAGGTCCCAGAGTCTGGAGGAAGAGTGGAGAGGCCACAACCCAAGCTGCTTGAGGTCTAGTGTGAAGTTTCCACAATCAGTGATGGTTTGGGGACCCATGTCATCTGCTGGTGTAGGTCCACTGTGTTTTATCAAGACCAAAGTCAGCGCAGCTGTCTACCAGGAAATTTTAGAGCACTTCATGGCACGCCGCATTGATGCAGTAATTGATGCAAAAGGAGCCCCGACCAAGTACTGAGTGCATTTACTGAACATACATTTCAGTAGGCCAACATTTTGGACTTTAAAAATCTTTTTCAAGCTGGTGTTATAAAGTATTCTAATTTACTGAGATAATGACTTTTGTGTGTTCATTGGCTGTAATCCATAATCATCAACATTAACAGAAATAAACACTGGAAATAGATCACTCTGTTTGTAATCACTCTATATAATATGAGTTTCACTTTTTGCATTGAAGAACTGAAATAAATTAACTTTTTGATGATATTCTAATTTAGTGAGATGCACCCGTATATTACATAGTCTCTTACATTTGCTCGGAATATTGATTTCTGCATATTTTGATGAAATGACCGTGTACATTTTAACTTTGCAAATAAATCTCCTTATCGGGCAAGTTTTAGTAATTTTAAGAAATAAGTACAGTACAACCTTCAAATAAAAAGGAAAACCTCCTCCGTAAGACTGTGTGTGTGTGAAATTTCCCTCCAACTAGGTCTATTAAATAAGTTTTCCGCTAGCAAGTAGAAATGAAAGACAGTGGCTGCTTATAAATTCCCAGTGAATCCCGTTTTGCGTGTTCTTTATGAGGCTGTGCAGACCTGTCCTGCAGATTCCTTTGTCATCCTACTGCAGATATCTATCGGAGTGCTTGCCAGCCGCAGTGGATCAGTGTACAGGGATTTGCATTGCACACTGTGTCAGCAGATGTCTTTTCTACTTGCCCTTCATCGGAGGAAGAAAAAAATAGTCTTTTAGAAGGTATCTGTAAATGACAGCATATCTGTTTCCATCATTTTAAAGGCTCAGCAAACATTATGAGATAAGATAATTAATTCCATATGCCTGCGTGCTAGCATCTTGGCGAGAGGGAAACATCACATTGTTTTTTCTGTTTTTTTTTTTGCTTTTTATTACTCTCCTAGAGCCAAGCATACGCTAGAACATCTTTGCTTTTCTTAATACCAATAACAAAATGGTAATTGATTCAGTGAAATGCAGTTGCTGCAAAACAGAACGGTCTGAAAATATGCGTAATCTAAAAATGGTATTAAACGTAATGTGTCTGTAACATTACACTGAATGTAAAAGATGGGAACTTAGGAGGAAATAGAGGGTCAGCAGTATCACATTGCTGGGTCTCATTCTACTTTAAGGGGAGGTCCGGCACGTACAATGTATTTTCCAAATATCTATCCTTGCACCCTAACCTCTTTTGTAAATTGCTTTATTACACAATACCCTACACTTTTTCCTATATAACTAATCCCTAAATATATATATTTTTTTTACTGTACTTCCTGTGACGTTTCGTTTGAGAGGAGTCTCAAAAGTGACGTCACAGGAGGCTGGTGCTGCACTCACTCCCCGCAGCGTCCTTTGCCCTTCCTAGGACAGGATGTCACAGGGGGCAGCGCTGCACTTACTAGTTTCTTGCATCGCCACCACCTCTGAAGACGTACTGCATCCTGGGTGATGGATGCTGTGGGAGATGGAAGTGCAGTTCCAACACTCCGCTTCCATCACCGCCATAGCTTCTAACTAAAAAAAGACGGCGCCAAGGGGAGGATATGGAAGCAGTGAGTGACACCAGCTCCCACCCCCTACCCTCCACAGCTTCTAGCACCATCCTCAAAGAACTGTCATCAGGGGCGGTTCTGGTACGGCAGCAGTAGTCAGACAGCATAAGTCATTTTATTAATGTGTCACTAGTAAGACCACCCCTTAACATATGTCCTGTGAGGGCATATGGATGTCACAGAGGAGGAGATGTTGCTCAACACCCGTTCCCATGAGACAGATCTGCCAATCCTTGTTGCTTAGTTTACCTCTCCATGTAATACATGTTCTTTTCTGCTGCATTTCACACCATAATTAACTGTTTGACAGGATTGTTGGGATCTGACTACTTCCATATAAAAAACAGTTTTGTCTATAGGCAATGATTTTATTTTGCTAGAATACGCCAGCACCCTCTGATTGTTGAGTGTGGCTGTTGGGTCTCCTAACAATCCTGGAACTAAGAGTCTATGGCATATTCTAGCGGTATGGAACCAAATTTGTACAAAATGTATGAACCATGTGCCCAATTTGATGAATTTGCTTTTACTAACGTTTGTGTGTAATTTTATATTTTTGATGAATAATTTCATTATTGAACAACTACAGTGCTATCGGTCCAAAAGATTAATAAATCTGAAACTTGATTATTTTTTAAGAACGTAAAAAGATTTTTTTCTTTATTATCAGAATATCTGTGTGCAGAATTATTGGACAACTATTAGTGTGTAGAATTATTATGTAACTAAATGACAAAACATACATTTTCTTATTTCAATAGTTTATTTTCATTTGTTAGTGAGAATAATAACCAAAAAATCTCAGTGACCGATATAGCCCCCCTCTTTGCAATAACAGTAATAAGCCTTCCGTCCATGGAGTCTGTCATTTTCTTAATCTGTTGACAATCAACTTTTTGGGCAGCACCAACCACAGCCTCCCAAACACTGTTCAGGGAGGTGTACTGTTTTCCTTCACCCCAAATCTCCTGTATAAGAAGAGCCCACAAGTTCTCAATAGGGTTTAGGTCAGATGAGGAAGGGGCTGTGTTATTATTCTTCAATCTTTTTAATGCTTTTACTGGCAGCCGAGCAGTGGAGACTTCAAATCATGCGATGGAGCATTTTCCTGCTTAAAAATCATGTTTTTCTTGAAGGATGTCGACTGTCTACTGTACTACTGCTTGAAGACAATGTCTTCTAAAAACTGGCTGTAGGTTTGGGAATTGATTTTTAAGTCCATTTTCAGCCTGAAAAGGTCTAACTAGTTCATCTCTAATAATACCAGCCCATAGCAGTACCCCACCTCCACCTTGCTGGCATCTAAGTCGATGTGGAAGTCTGTGCCCGAAACTGGTCCAGCCGCCGGCCCATCCATCTGGTCCTTCGAGTCACTATTATCTCAGCAGTCCATAAAACCTTTGTAAAATCTATCTTCAGATATTTCTTGGCCTAGTCTTGACATTTCAGCTTATGTGTCTTGTTCATTGGTGGTTTCAGTCTTCCTTACCTTTGCCATGTCTGAGCACTGAACACCTTGTAGTTCTGGACATCCAGGGGGTTTTGCAGTTCTGGAGTATGACAGCACTGGAGGACAATGGGTTCTTGGTCGCCTCACGTTTGTTTCTTCTCAGATCTTTGGCAGTTAATGTGCGTCTTTTTTTCTGAACATGTTTTTGCAAACCTGTTGACTATTTGTAACAAAATAATACATGAAGAAAAGAACAAAAGTGGCACTCACCATCGGCTGCAGAAAAACATTCTTTAATTCCGATAAAAAGTCGTCATCTAGACCCGTAGAAGCGCATTATCAGCACAAAACGGCCGTCGTCCAGTCTTGCACCTACCGCACACCCTAGCCCATTGCTTCTCCTGATGAATTTTTGTCTGAATTAACCCCTTAATGACCGGGCCATTTTCCGTTTTTGCATTTTCGTTTTTTGCTCACCTTCTTCCCAGAGCCATAACTTTTTAATTTTTCTGTCAATATGGCCGTGTGAAGGCTTATTTTTTGCGGGACAAGTTGTTCTTTTGAACGACATCACTGGTTTTACCGTATCGTGTACTGGAATACAGGAAAAGATTTCCAAGTGCAGTGAAATTGCAAAAAAAAAGTGCAATTCCACAGTTGTTTTTTTTTTTTACCACATTCACTGAATGCTAAAACTGACCGGCCATTATTATTCTCCAGGTAATTACAAGTTCGTAAATACCAAACATGTATAGGTTCTTTTTTTATTTAAATGGTGAAAAAAAATTCCAAAGTTTGCTTTTAAAAAAATAGCGCCATTTTCCGAGACCAGCAGTGTCTCCATTTTTCGAGATCTGGGGCCGGGTGAGGGCTTATTTTTTGCACGCTGAGCAGACATTTTTATTGATAGCATATTGCAGTAGATCCGATGTTTTGATCGCCCGTTATTGCATTTATTGCAATGCTGCGGCGACCAAAAAAAATTAATTCTGGCGTCTAGAATTATTTTCTCGTTACGCCGTTTACCGGTCGGATTAATTCTTTTTTTATATTGATAGATCGGGCGATTCTGAACACGGTGATACCAAATATGTGTATGTGTGGTTTTTTTTATTTTATTTTGAATGGGGCAAAAGGGGGGTGATTTAAACTTTCATATATATATTTTTTTTACTTTTTGCTTGCTTCAATAGTCTCCATGGGACACTAGAAACAGCACTTGTCTGATCTCCTGTACTACACACAAGGCGATGATCAGATCGCCTGTGTGTGCCAGATTTGCTCAATCTGGCAATGACAACCGCAGGGGTGTCATGCCAACCCATAGATGACCCGTGATCATGTGACGGGGTCGCCGATGGGCGGGCCAGTGACGCGCTTCCTGGAAGCGCAAGTTAAATGCTGCCGTCAGAGATTGACAGCAGCATTTAACTAGTTAACAGCCACGGGTGGATCACGATTCCACCCATTGCTGTTCCGGGCTCATGTCAGCTGTAAGAATCAGCTGACATGTGCCCGGAAAGCCGAAGACACTGGACACACCGTACAGGAGACCAGGGGCCATCAGAAGGTGAATATAATGTTTTTTTTTGTTGTTTTTTTTAAATTCTTTTTTAACGACAGGTACTATGGTACCCGGGTCTGGAGGAGAGTCTCCTCTTATCCAGACCCGGGTACCATCCGCACATTAATCGCATAAGATCCGCATGACTACATGTAGCCATGCCGATATTATGCGATTCAATGCAAGTCAATGGCGGCGATCACGCCGCGATTCCGCAAAATAATTGGTAGTGCTGCGTTTTTTTTCGCAATGATAATCCGCAGTGGAAATTTCCTCAGCATGTGCACAGCACATGCGGATTATCATTGGGGAACATGGCAGGCCTTCTACCATGAGTTTTTTAAGCTTTTCTGCGGCGGAATTGCCGCTGTGGAAACGCTTAAAAACGCATAGTGGGCACACAGGCTAATAATTGTGCACACAGTGTGGGTTCTGTACGGCTGTTGGCATGCAACAGGCTGTCGGGAAGAGCACATTTTAGTTGGGTAATTTATTGTAATGGGTTTTTTTTTTTTATCTATCTCAGACCAAGATAATCTAGTGTTTTCTCAGTATTATATTTGCTCATTAAAGAACTGAAAATCTCACCAAGTTAAATAGAGCACAGAGTGATACTGTACAGGGAATTAATGAGTCGCAAATGGAGAAGTCAATAACACAAGATGAAATTTACACTGTAAAATCATAATTAATATCAAGCTTTTATCAACTCAGCCTGGGAATAAAGTCCTCTGACAGCTTGAGAGATGAAGTGTGCAGTGTGGACCTGGATGGACCTGCAGTGCAGGAGGAGGCGTTGGTATAGGAGCGCTGGTAATGGATTGTGTGTTATCTGGAGATTAAGACGAGAGTGCTGGTTTGGAAATGGAACGTCATCTGCTGCAGTGGGTGGAGAAAGTCCCGCTGCTCCACTGTACCTGAATGACTCATCTCCTACACACAGTTCTTAACTGTGAACTATAATAGTTATAAAAACTCAACTTAATGCAGCCAGAAATAACATTTTATTTCAACATATCTACTTACAAATTTATCGTAGTGAAGCTCCCTGCATTGAGGAGAAATGTGAAAGATTTCTGTGCAAACATTTACAAATTCTTGTTTGTGTAGTGAGACATCTCTGTCTACTATGAGCAAATCATCATGTAGCTGCCACATGCTCTAAAGATTCCACAACCCTCTTCATCAGTGGCATAACTTGAAGTTTATGGGCCCCAATGCAAAAGCTCCAACAGGGCCCCCAATTATTGCAAGTCTTTAATAGCATTGGTCTTTTTATATAGGCCTAAGGTACTATTTTGAGCCCCCCTTGGTGCCATTGCAACCCCTGCACCCGTTGTAGTTACTCCCCTGCTCTTCATCTATAGGGCCTCATCTATGAAAACTAGAACACATAAGATCTGGAGGTGTTACCTTTGGCATCCAGTCAGATAATTTGTTTCTTTTCTTTCATTTTCAATGTGGAGGTATAAAAGGAGTGCCTGATTGGATAGAGTAGTCACTCCATGACCTATGTTGGAAACAAGACCCTGCACAAACCCTTTCACTCATAGCTTTAGGAACTATGAGCCTCATTTATGGAATCGAATGCAACCAGGATCTGAAGTTCTTACTCTTACTGGACCAGTCAGTGACTGACAGCATTCTTTAGATGAGTTACATATATGGATAGCTGGCAGTCACTGATGGCCCCGCCCATTGGACTGAAAATCCCAGAAAGAGCGGAGGATTAAATTATGAAAACAAAAGTTGTACTGAATTGCTTCTTACAAAAATATATACCAATCTACTCCGCTCCCCCCTTCTCTATAACATGGTCCCTTCAGATTCTACTGCATTAATATAGTGTCAGGTTCCCTTTAAGGAGAACACTGCCAGACATTAGGCTTATCATCTCAATAACAACATAACATTGACAGTACAAAATCAGATATGCTGGATCCTTAAAGGGGTATTCCCATTTCCAAGATCCTATCCCAATATGTAGTAGGTGTAATAATAATAATATTGGCAAATACCTCCAATTATAAATGTAGTATCGTTTTTCAGATTCGCTATGTCTCTTTCCTCATGTGTAGGCATTGCAGGACCTTAGGTATCCATGGTTACGACCACTAGCAACTAGCTAGCTGCCACTATATCAGTGGTCAAAACCATAGATACCTAAGGTCCTGCAATGCCCGGCACATGAGGTAAGAGACAAAGTGAATCTGAAAAACTGTACTACGTTTGTAATTGGAGGTATTTGCTAATGTTGTTATTATTTATTATTATTCTAACACCTACTACATATTGGGATAGAATCTTGGAGATGGGAATACCCCTTTAACTCCTTGACATTGATTTGTCGGGATGCACCCATACATATTAGACTGTCTTCCAAACCCATCTATATTAGTGGGTTTGGCCAACGTTAGTCTAATGTGTATGGTGGCATTAAGAAAATATGTTCAAAGCCAGACAACCTCTTAAATCAATTGTGTATTATGCAAATCAGCATGAAAAAGGCTGCCTGCCTAATGATAGGACCTAGTAAGCTTAACCAGATGTGTTAATCGTGGACCTTCTGTAGGATCCATCGGTCATGAAAACCCATTGGCTATTGACTGCAGTATCTGAGGTGGTAAATGGCTGGTATCAGACAATTTTTGTAAAGTAGCATCCTGTAAAATGTAGAAACATTTCATATGTGTGCTTTATGGACTCACGTGTGCTTTTTAGTTTAATTTTAATGGAAGCAAAGCTTAAGGTCTGATTACTCATTACTCCTTGCCGAAAAATATTTTGATCAATGACTGTTTGACATTTTTTTTCCATTAATAAAAGTTTCTGCCTGTGAGCGGCGCTATACTTGGCCGCTCACAGGCATCACGTGACCCCGCGCTGACATCGCGACAAGTGAGGTGTGACTCAGCGCTGGGGTCCCCGTGTCACACCAAGCATGAGGTGGATGCCGGGTGTGACACGGGGGGTAACCCCGACCCCTCAGCCTGGCATCCACTGTGGAACGCAGAAGACAGAGACCCCCGGCTGCTGCCAGCACTTGTGACGTCAGCGGATGTCAGAGCCGGCTGCAGCCGGGGGTCACGTGATAGCGCCGCTCACAGGCAGTATCTGCAATGTAAGGTAATTACAAAAATCCTTAGGGGCCTCGGGGGGATACATTGGTGGGGGTAATATTAAGTCCTGGACAACCCTTTTAAAGAGCTTGAGTCATAATAAAACCGTTTAAGTGCATATTCCCCATTTCCCTGTAAGGTGTCAGTATTCATTATTTATCATGTCAAGTCTTTCCTATATCTTGGCCTAGAAAGAAGACTGCTGAGGTGTGTCTTAAGTTGTGCAACTTGTCTGTCTCAAGTTATATTTCCTAACAAGAATCATTTCAGTGCAAATATATTGAAAAATATATATGTAATAACTAATATTATAGGCTGTCACAAGTGTGTGCCTGTTGCACTAGTATTATATATCCTTTAATATCTAATTACGGGCTTAGAAAGGATGTCCAAGTGAGAAAACCTAAAAGGCACCAATGTTTGAAAGGAGACTTCTTAAACCTTTTTGCTGTCTCCTATTCCTTTGGTTTTGATTGTGACTAAAATATCTTAATTCTGGTATATTTCATATACACATCTAAACATCACAATCCTCACTTGCCAACTGAGGAAAAGTGTAAAGCAGAACTTCATATATGAATTTCCTGGCTGAGATTTGAAGTGCAGCCTTGGCCAAGCATGTGCATTCCACAGATATATCATCTCATGAAGAGGTCTGAGAATGAATCCAGAGAAACTATCTGCTATTTTGGTTAGGTCACAACCTGTTGGTCTCAAATCCCTCTAAAGATTCATTAGATTTGTAAATTATTACCACGAGTTCATTAAATATTACTGTCAAGTGGTGGCTCCACTTACAGCTCTCACTCCAAAGGGTGCTAATTCTGGTCGTATTCGACTGTAAATCTTGTTTTTTCCACTGCTCCAGTGCTACACCATCCTGATGTAAACTGGCCTCTGCACTGGCAATCCTCTGACCAGGATCCTGGGTGCCTCTGTCACTTACTAGACCTCATGTGACATTATAATGTGTGATATGCCATCATGACACGATATGTGGTGGGGACCTAGTTAATGGCAGAGGGTCAGAAGATTGCCGATACAGAAGTGAACACTGCCCTGGTCTGGCTGGCAGGGATGATGATCGAACTGGACGACGGAACCAGGGTAAATCAAATCTTTATACTTCTCTCTACTAGATAATCTAAACATGATCCAGATTTATCTGCTAGCATGAAATAACTGAATGTACTATAATGTATTACATGTATTCTATTAAACGAGGGAATCATTTTTTTAAACCTTTTCTTTATGAACGTACACAAGTTCATAGTAACTCTGTAAGATGCAATGTTATCATCATATTAGTAACTAGAGAACATGAATCTCTCAGTTAATTTTCTTTTACCTTTAGGGGAATTCTAAACATTTGCATCTGACATCTTTTTCCCCACTTTGTTCAAGTGTATTAAATTGCACATTCATTTTTGCTTTTTTCAAAAAAGTCTTTATTCCATAATGACAAAATTTAGCTTCTGAATTCACTCATTTAATAAATGTGAAAGAGAAAAGTACCTGTTAGTATGCAGATTCACGTGAAGATAAAGTTATGCACTTACAGTAAAATCAACATAATACCCTCCCATTTGTCAACCAGTTTAGTGAGTTTGTCTGTGCTTTATCTGGCATACCTGAGAACCAAAACTAGCAACAAGATGAAAACATTTTATCCAATTGATTTAGAAGTGTTTAGCGCGGAAGCTATAACCACACCATCTCACCTGGAAGTCCATTTCTCCTAGGTGAGATGGGATTTGAGTGCCTCCAGGTCAGCCAATACCAACTCTACTTTGCCATGGTTCAAATCTTAGTATTTAGCATTATATATAAAATCCCCTATACTTGTAATCTGTCTTGGCCTCTCTGCTGCTAAAGACCGAGTACACTTGACAACAGGCAGTGGACAATAAGTTAGAAACACTTAAGATCTCGCACTTTAGTATGATTTTTGGGGGCAAGACCACAAAAGTTTTAATAAAGTAATTTGCAAATTGCCTATCTAGAACATTATCTAATTAACCAGATCAAATTACCTGAAATTACAGTGACCATTTCAATAATTTTGTTTTAGGACTCCATAATGCTTATCATGATTGCACACTGGTACTTTTATCTTCATAGTAAAAATACATTTTAATGATAAATGCATAATGGTGAATAATTAAAATCCTGGGTGTTCTGGTGGTACCCCTGTGGTTTTTGTTCAATACTCATGAAAATTGATTGTTGTCTTAGAGTTTTATTAGGTTATTTATTGATAAAGCTAGGTTCAAAGCGTGCAGCATACATTTTTCCCTTAATATGGCAACCTCCCACATTGACGCTACTGTAGTTAATGTGGTCTGTCTGTTTGTGCCCATCATTAGATGGATCCATTTCTTGCAAGAACTATTTTTATTTCTTAAAATAAAAATATAAATGAAAAACTTTTGTAAAGTTTGCCTAATAGTTTTATTTTTACCTAAATGTAAAACTTTTTTTGTAACAATTCCCACATATACTGAAATATAGTTTTTAAGGTTGAAGATAGAGACATAAGTTCATCAAGTTCAACCTATGACCAAACATGTTGCTCCCAGAGGAAGGTAAAACCTCATGAGGCAATTGCTAATGTCCTCCCAACTCCACATATGACAATCGCATTAGTTCCCTGGATCAACGTCCCATCAATGAAATTAGTGCCCATATTAATATTATATGTTTCAAGAAAGTCCTCCAGTCCCTCTTTGTACTTTTGTAGTGAATCAACCATGACAATCTCCATATGGCAGAGATTCCCATAGTCTCACTGCTCTGACAGAAAAGACTCCTTCTGTGACTATTGTTAGACCTTCTTTCCTCTAAACATAGAGGATGACTTCTTGTCAATATTGCAGGTGTTATGCACACGCCCGGGCTGAGCGGCGTGTGCGTGTGATTGTAGTGATTCCACTGGACCATGAACCGGAGAGTGCCTGGAGGGGCGTGACTAAGTATCTGGCCGATCCGACCAAGATGGCACGACGGCATACGACGCCAGTGCACCAGGGAGAAACCGGGCAGAGGGACCAGGTGCTACTCCAGGTCAAACTCCGGACACGGGGGTTGACCCACACAGGGATTACTGGATCAGGCTGGTTAGGCTGGCGCACAGACTGGAGGGTATAGGCAGGCACGACTGGTATGCAGGCAGGCGGGTAAAGGCAAGCGCAGCTAGAGTGCAGACAGGGAGGCACTAGCAGGTAGGAACACAGGCGGGATAGGACCCAGTACACACTGGGACTCAGGAACAATACAGGTAGAGGGGTAGCACAGACTGGTGGATATAAGCAAACACGGCAGGTATGCAGATGGGTGGATACAGGCAAGTATGCAGGCAGGGAGGTACTGGCCGAAAGGACGGGCTGGAGCACAGAAAGGTTAAGACCCAGTACAGACTGGGTCACAGAACCGCAGATGCGGTAGACAACCACAGCAGAGAGGGAACGCCCGAAGCGGTGGGCAAGAACAGAGCAGGACGGGGCTGCAGGAGCAGCGAGCACAAGCAGGGCAGGACAGGACTGCCGGAGCAGCGGGCAGAAGCAGGGCAGGACAGGACTGCCGGAGCAGCGGGCAGAAGCAGGGCAGGACAGGACTGCCGGAGCAGCGGGCAGAAGCAGGACAGGACAGGACTGCCGGAGCAGCGGGCAGAAGCAGGGCAGGACAGGACTGCCGGAGCAGCGGGCAGAAGCAGGGCAGGGCAGGACAGGACTGCCGGAGCAGCGGGCAGAAGCAGGACAGGACTGCCGGAGCAGCGGGCAGAAGCAGGGCAGGACAGGACTGCCGGAGCAGCGGGCAGAAGCAGGGCAGGACAGGACTGCCGGAGCAGCGGGCAGAAGCAGGGCAGGACAGGACTGCCGGAGCAGCGGGCAGAAGCAGGGCAGGACAGGACTGCCGGAGCAGTGGGCAGAAGCAGGGCAGGACAGGACTGCCGGAGCAGTGGGCAGAAGCAGGGCAGGACAGGACTGCCGGAGCAGTGGGCAGAAGCAGGGCAGGACAGGACTGCCGGAGCAGTGGGCAGAAGCAGGGCAGGCTAGAACCGCCGGAGCGGTAAGCAAAGGAGTCAGAGCAGACTAGAACCGCCGGAGCGGTGAGCAAAGGAGTCAGAGCAGGCTAGAACCACCGGAGCGGTGAGCAAAGGAGTCAGAGCAGGCTAGGCTGAGTAGGGGGGACAGGGCTCTGTTCACACGGAACAGACAGGAAGGGAAAGGCAGAGCCAGACACCCACAGGGTACTAGCAGAGAAGTAGCGAGTGGACCACAAACTCACAAACGGGAGTACAGAGACAACAAGCAGGAGTTAGGTACGAGTTCAGACTCTGCAGAAAAAGGAAGGGAACGGACATAGAGGCAAAACAGGTAAAGGATAGGAGAGAGTTCAGACTGGAACTGAGTGTACGGAGGAGACCGACACTGCAGCGGAATACAGGAGCGGGTCTGGGAATACGGCCCCCAGAGAGGCAGGACGAACAGGCAAGGTGCGTGTTCAGACAGGACAGACAAGATACAGGAGCAGGTCTAGGTAATCGGCCCCTAGAAGGCAGGAGGAACAGGCTAGGAGCGTGTTCAGACAGGTCAGACAAGATACAGGAACGGGTCTAGGTAATCGGCCCCTAGAAGGCAGGAGGAACAGGCTAGGAGCGTGTTCAGACAGGCCTGGAAATACAGCCTCCAGGATAGGCAGACAAGAGAACACAGAACGGGACCTGGCACCTTCAGAGTGCAAGCACACACTGAATGAAACACTATGCTCAGGCAGGGATAGATGGGAGCAGCTGAGCTATATACCAGGTGACAGACAGCAATAGGCTGAGGACGCACAAGGGGTGTGACCCACAGCAGGTACAAAAAGCAGGAAGTGATCGGGCGCCACCCTTAAGCAGCAGAAACAGACACAAACAGACAGCATGGAGGGAAGCCAGAGAGACATTCTGGACAGGAGATCAAGTGCGCACTCTTGCACAGTGGAAGATGGACCACTATGCAAGGACGCCGCCAGGTATGTTACAGCAGGCCTATGGGTAAAAAGATAATTAGAAAGATCTCTGCACTTATTCCTTCATTCCTTCATATATTTGTACATTGTAATAAGATTGCCCCTGAACCTTAGTTTTTCAAAGCTAAATAATCCCAAATTTGATAATCGTTTTTTGGTGCTGCCATTCACCCATTTCCTTAATAACCTTGGTTGCTCTTCTCTGCACCCACTCAGCTACGTCCTTTCTATACGCTAGAGCCTAAAATTGTACACGATATTCTAAATGTGACATTACTAGGGACTTGTATAGAGGCAAATCTATGTTCTTGTCATGAGCACCTATGCCTCTTTTAATGCATCTCATTATTGTATTTGGCTTGGCAGCAGCTGCCTGACACTGGTCACTAAAGTTTGTTTTCCATTTACCCATATGCCCAAATCATTTTTCAGCAACAGTTTTATCCAGTGTTTTACCATTTAGTACATAATTATTCATTTCATTTCCTCTGCTCAAGTGACTGATCTTATATATACACTGCTCAAAAAAATAAAGGGAACACTCAAATAACACATCCTAGATCTGAATGAATGAAATATTCTCATTGAATACTTTGTTCTGTACAAAGTTGAATGTGCTGACAACAAAATCACACAAAAATCATCAATGGAAATCAAATTTATTAACGAATGGAGGCCTGGATTTGGAGTCACCCCCAAAATTAAAGTGGAAAAACACACTGCAGGCTGATCCAACTTTGATGTAATGTCCTTAAAAAAGTCAAAATGAGGCTCAGTATTGTGTGTGGCCTCCACGTGCCTGTATGACCTCCCTACAACGCCTGGGCATGCTCCTGATGAGGTTGCTGAAGGTTTCCTGTGGGATCTCCTCTCAGACCTGGACTAAAGAATCAGCCAACTCCTGGACAGTCTGTGGTGCAACGTGACGTTGGTGGATGGAGCGAGACATGATGTCCCAGATGTGCTCAATCGGATTCAGGTCTGGGGAATAGGCGGGCCAGTCCATAGCTTCAATGCTTTCGTCTTTCAGGAACTGCTCACACACTCCAGCCACATGAGGTCTGGCATTGTCCTGCATTAGGAGGAACCTAAGGCCAACAGCACCAGCATATGGTCTCACAAGGGGTCTGAAGATCTCATCTCGGTACCTAATGGCAGTCAGGCTACCTCTGGCGAGCACATGAAGGGCTGTGCGGCCCTCAAAAGAAATGCCACCCCACACCATTACTGACGCACTGCCAAACCGGTCATGCTGAAGGATGTTGCAGGCAGCAGATCACTCTCCACGGCTTCTCCAGACTCTGTCATGTCTGTCACATGTGCTCAGTGTGAACCTGCTTACATCTGTGAAGAGCACAGGGTGCCAGTGGCGACTTTGCCAATCCTGGTGTTCTGTGGCAAATGCCAAGCGTCCTGCACAGTGTTGGGCTGTGAGCACAACCCCCATCTGTGGACGACGGGCCCTCATACCACTCTCATGGAGTCTGTTTCTAACCATTTGTGCAGACACATGCACATTTGTGGCTTGCTGGAGGTCATTTTGCAGAGTTCTGGCAGTGCTCCTCCTGTTCCTCCTTGCACAAAGGCGGAGGTAGCGGTCCTGCTGCTGGGTTTTTGCCCTCCTACGGCCCCCTCCACGTCTCCTGGTGTACTGGTATGTCTCCTGGTAGCGTCTCCAGCCTCTGGACACTACGCTGACAGACACAGCAAACCTTGCTACAGCTGGCATTGATGTGCCATCCTGGATAAGCTGCACTACCGGAGCAACTTCTGTGGGTTGTAGAGTCCGTCTCATGCTACCACAAGTGTGAAAGCACAACCAGCATTCAAAAAAGACCAAAACGTCATCCAGAAAGCATTGGTACTGAGATGTGGTCTGTGGTCCCCACCTGCAGAACCACTCCTTTATTGAGGGTTTCTTGATAATTGCCAATAATTTCCATCTATTGTCTATTCCATTTGCACAACAGCATGTGAAATTGATTGTCAATCAGTGTTGCTTCCTAAGTGGACAGTTTGATTTCACAGAAGTTTGATTTACTTGGAGTTATATTCTGTTGTTTAAGTGTTCCCTTTGTTTTTTTGAGCAGTGTATCTACATTAAACTTCAATTGCCATTTCTCAGCCTAAGCCTCCAGCTTACATAAATCTTTCTGTAATATTATATTATCCTCATCTGTGTTGATTACCTTGCAGAATTTAGTATCATGTGCAAGTATTGAAATTCTGCTCTGTATGCCCTCTACAATGTCCTTAATAAATATATTGAAAAGAGGGCCCAATACTGACCCCTATTACATTCAACTGTTAACTGTGACCCAATTCGTGTGTGTTCTATTAATGACCATCCTCTGTTTCCTACCACTGAGCTAGTTGTTAACCCAGTTACACATATTTTCCCCTAGTCCCATTCTCATTTTATGTAACAACTATTTGTTTGGCACTATATCAAACGCCTTCGAAAAGTCCAGCTAGACAACATACAAAGCTGTACCCTGCTCCAGTCTGGAACTTGCCTCTCTTAAATGCTGATCAGATTAGTTTGGCAAGAAAGATCCCTCATAAACCAATGTTGATGTTGGGTCATGAGGTTTTTCTTTTTGAGATACTCTAGGATAGCATATTTTAGGAAACCCTCCATGATTTTACCTAGAATAGAAGTTAAACTTACTGGCCTATAATTTCCAAGCTCAGATTTTGTCCCCTTTTTGAATATTGGCACCACATTTGCAGTCCTGTGATACATGCCCTGTCATTATGGAATCCTTAAATATTAAAAATAATGGTCTGTTTTTCATGATACTTACCGTATTTTTCAGATTATAAGACCCCCCCCCCTCAAATTTTTGGGGAAAAGGGGGGTGCGTCTTATAATGCAAAGGTACGACATTTTACCTGTGGGGCGGCGTCGGTGGAGCGGGGTCACAGATACAGGAGGTTGGCTGTGGCAGGATTCGGGCGATGCTGGGGGCCCTGTCCTGTCAGAAGGGTCGCTGATTCAGGATGACTGGGCGGTGGTGGCGGCAGGATTGGGGCGATGCTGTGGGCCCGGTCCCCAGAAGAAGTCGGCGGTGAGCGGAAGTTCTTCGGGAAAATGGCCGCCGGAGCATGCGCAGATCGAGATTTCAAGAGACGAGAGCATCGCCCGACTCCTGCCGCAGTTGCCACCAACCTCTTGAAGCAGTGACCCTGGCTCCTGTGACCCCTGCTCCACCGCCGTCGCTCCCCAGGTAAAATGGATTATACCATTTTATTTAGAAAAAACATTTTTCCTATTTTGCACCCCAAATTTTGGGATACATCTTATAATCCCGCAAAATACGGTAATTCCTGCCGTACTTGAGGGTTTATGCCATCCGGGCCCGGGGATTTGTCTACTTTAATGATTTTGACGCTGCGCCGTTCTTCCTGCTGCGTTAAGCAGTTGACATTAAATTGGGAATTTCTAATATCCCTGATCATGTCGTCTGTCATGGGATTTTCTTGTGGACATGCTGTAGAGAAAAAGGCATTTCGTATAATGTCTTTTCCCTCATCCTCTTCCACCATGTCACCCAGATTATTTTCGAGGGGGCCAACAGTATCATTTTTGAGTTTCTTACGGTTTGTTACGGGTCTGGGTGGTGGAACCTCTGTGCCGAGGTGCAAGGAGGGACCCAGAGGGGCGTGACTAAGTATCCACCCGCACCGACCCTGGTCGTACGGCTGCTAACGACACCGTGACCAGGGAGGATCCGGGCTGAGGGACCAGGTGCTACTCTGGGGACAACCTTGTAAGAGAGCAGGTGGCTCCCACGGGTCAGATAGCTGGGACTGACCGGTATGGCGGATGGACACGGCAAGTAGGCGGAAGTCTCTGGTAGCAGACAGGTGGTCACAGTTCGAGAAAGCAGGGCAAGTAGCAGTCTTTAGTTTTACCAGGAAGGTGGTCACAGCAAGTGACGGCAGGGTCTCCAGGCAGGCTGGCAGGAAACAGGCAGGTGCTCCCAGGTGAGCGGGCAGACAGACGAGGCGGGTAACTGGCAGGTAACTGGTGGGTGCTCCCAGGTGAGCCGGCAGACAGACGAGGCAGGTAACTGGCAGGTAACAGGTGGGCGCTCCCAGGTGAGCTGGCAGACAGACGAGGCAGGTAATTGGCAGGTAACAGGTGGGCGCTCCCAGGTGAGCGGGCAGACAGACGAGGCAGGTAACAGGCGGGTGCTCCCAGGTGAGCGGCCAGACAGACGAGGCAGGTAACTGTTAGGTAACTGGTGGGCGCTCCCAGGTGAACGGTCTGACAGTCAAGGCAGGCGGATGCTCCCAGGTGAGCGGACAGATAGCCAAGGCAGGTAACCGGCAGGTAACAGGTGAGTGCTCCAGGTGAGCAGGCTGGCAGGTAACGGGCAGATAATAGGCTGGCAGGCGGGACGAGAAGTCAGGCTAGCAGTGGGACCTGAGGGCTGAAGCACAGATCAGACACAGTGCAAACAACTTTGCTTGGGCACCTCCATTTTGGAGGAGGTGCCTTATATATGGGAGGTCCGCCGGCAATTGGCCGGGGACTCCTTAGGACGGCGCGCGCGGTCCCTTTAAGAGAGGGGGAGCACGCGCGCGCTAAGCACACAGCCGAGGAAGGAGCGCGTGCCGGAAGCAGCGGGGAGAGAAGCGCTAGAGGACGCCGCGCCAGGAGCGGGGAGGTTAGAGGGACGGCGTCTCTGCCTAGCAAGGGGCAGAGACGCCGATGCTACACTGTTAATGTAGTTGAAGAATATTTTGGGGTTATTTTTTTGGGCAGTGAGTCTCTGTCTCATTCTTTGCTGGTTTCTTTTGCTTTTACACAGTTTTATTTTTTTCTATAATTATTTAATGCCTCATAAGTACTCTCTTGCTTTGATTCCCCAAGCTCTTTCTTTTTTGTCATTTTGTTGTGCCCCTTACAGCTCTATTTAGCTGGTTCCCTCCTATTTCTAGTTTATTCCCATAGGGTATATATTGTGCACAGGTCCTATTAAAGATGATTTTAATTAAAGTGTCCCAAGTGCTTTTTGTACTTTTATTTCACAGGACATTGTCCCAGTTTATGGCACTAAGGTCTCTTGGGCTTTTGAAATTCGCCTTCTTGAAGTTTAGTGTCCTTGTAGACCCTCTTCTATACATCTTATTAAAGAAAACGTATTATTTTGTGATCACTCTTACCCAAGTGACACCCAGACCTCTTGTTGGGTTATTTTTGCATAAACACATGGAAAATAAACACAAATGTTTTAAAATTAGGAGGCAATTTTCTGACATTTGGTGCAAACTATTTCAGTGCTAAATTTAATATGTATTCCTTAAATGTGTATTTCATACATATTTTTTTTTATTTAGTCATCTTCCTTTTACCTACCTTCCAGGGAAAATTGGACTTGTCTAGCCCTCATAAATAATCTGGCAAATGGAAAGGTTTTTCTGCCAAATGTTTTAACTAAATACTGCCAAATCTGACCTTTGGGGAATAACATGCAGCACACAAGCACTTGCAAAGCGGTTTTCATTGTAAAGAATCTTTTTCATGCCTTTATTAACTCATTTAATTATATATGGAAGAAATATGAATAGCGCAATCTGTTTTTTCTTCTTCAACTTATTGGTATAGAACATCTTTGGTGACTCACTTTTCCCTAAGTTTCCACTAATGTTATTTAATGATTCCGTCTAAAAACTTTTAACATTCTGAAGTGAAGAATCCAGGCAGTTGTGCTGTTTCCTGTTCCATCAAATGACACATGGGTAGAAAAAGTGCAGAAAATAAATATCTAATACATTTCTATACATATTATGGATAATGTATGTTACAATGCTGCATAGCCTTATTACTTAAAAAAATTAGACGAAGTGGATATTAAAGGGGTGTTCTCAAGTTTTAAAGTTATGCCCTATCCACTGGAATAACTTCCCGATCACTGAGGGTCTGACTGATTTCAAGAACTGGGGCTCTGACGAGACATGCCCGACTCCAGTATCAGCGGAGAAGACTCACCGGTGGATCTGGGCAAGTTGAGTACAATGTGGTTAGTTATTTTTTAGCAAACTGAAATTGGAACAGCACATTTTCTGAAAGAGAACTACCCCTTTAATGTATCTTCTGAATTGTCTAGAAATGATCTGGAACGGACAGGGACACACTGGGGATACTCATTTTCATGAACGGGTGCTAAAGAAATGTTACTTTGTAACTAATATGATCGAATAGACAAGAAAAATTGTGCCACATTAAAATGAAAACTAATAACTGACACATAATGAAGATCATTACTTGGAAGGTAAAGGGTGTCTGGTTTGTGCATAAGCATATATTGGTCCTGAAATTCTTTGACCTGGCAATTTTTGCAGGAAACACTTCTTTCTTAATCTGTGCATTACATGGAAGCCAGATTATGGGTTGATGTTATGTATGGCTCCTTAGGAAAGGAGGGGTTCTGATCAGGGCTGGCTTCAGGTTTTCATGGGTCCCGGGTGAAAGAGTCTCAGTGGGCCCCAATACACACCACAATTCATGGTGCACAGATATGGCAGAGAAATACAGGTATAGTATAATGCCAAAGATTTCACTTCTTCTTACTTTACATGAGTGATATGTGTTATAAATACTACAATACCATACATATAGTATAATGCATCCCATAGTCCTCCATATAGTATAATGCACAGCCCATAGTTATCCATAAAGGAAGTATAATGCACAGCCCATAGCCCTCTATATAATATAATGCACCCTCCACAGTCCTCCCTATAATATAATGCTCCTCAATATATAATGCACAACCCATAGTCCTCCATATTGGCATAAACCAAAGGCCATATCCTTCATACAATATAATGCATGGCCCATAGTCCTTAAAGCGTCAGTAGGATTGTGCTCAGTAAACTACATACACTGTCAGGTGGGCACAGGTACACTGATTAATATGATACCTTGGTTGATGAAATCCGTCCTGTGGTTCTTGTGTATTCTTTACTTTCAGTTTGGACATAATGATATTCTCGTGCTTTGGGGCTGTCTGTGGGGGGCGCTCTATCTTGTGCTCTGCTTACATATTCATCTGTATTCTCTTATGACAGCTCACTGTGCCTTCACTGATCTGCCTACTATTTTACCTAGCCCCGTACTACTAGATGTATTATGTAAAATAGGAGGAAGGTCAGTGAATGATCAGTGATCTGTCATAAGAGCATACAGATGAATATGTAAGCAAAGCTCCAGGTAGAGCACCCCCTACAGGCCGCCCCGAAGCACGAGCATATCATTAGCTCCAAACTGAAAGTAAGGATTACGTAAGAACCACAGGACGGATTTCATCAACCAAGATATCGTTTTAATCAGTGTAATATAATCCACCTGACAGTGTAAGTAGTTTACTGAGCACAATCCTGCTGACAGGTGCGCTTTAACCCCTTTCCGACATGTGCCACAATAGTACGACACACGTCGGCTCCCTCCCAGACCCCGGGTTTTCATGCCAACCCAACGGTGACCCTCGATCATGTGATGGGGTCGCCGACGGGAGGAATTTTTGATGCGCTTCCGGTAAGCGCAAGTTAAATGCTTCTGTCAGAGATTGACAGCGGCATTCAACTAGTTAACATCCGCAGGTGGATCGCGATTCCACCCGCGGCTGTTAGGAACACATGACAGCTGTACAGATCAGCTGTCATGTGCCCGGAAAGGTGCGGTCATTTAACTCACGCTTACCGGAAGTGCGTCAGAAACTCCGCCCATCGGCGACCCCATGTGGTTGTCATTGCCAGATTGCTATGAGAGTCGCCCAGCGGTTGGTGTTCATAGCAAGTGAACATTTTTGCTACACATAGGCGATCAGACAATTGCAGCTTCTAGTTTCCCGTGGAGACTATTGAAGCATGCAAAAAGTAAAAAAAAATAAATCCAGTATACACATATTTAGTATCGCCGCATTCAGAATCGCCTGATCTATCAATATATAAAAGGAATTAATCCAATCTGTAAATGGCGTAACAAGAAAAAAATTGTTTATTGCAATAAAATGCAATAACGGGCGATCAAAACATCGGATCTAACCTAAAATGGTATCAATAAAAACATCAACTCGGCGCTCAAAAAATAAGGCCTCACCTGGCCCCAGGTCTCGAAAAATGGAGATGCTACGGGTCTGGGAAAATGGCGTCTATTTTTAGCAGATTTAGGATGTTTTTTTCACCACTTAAAAGAACCTATACATGTTTGGTATTTATGAACTCATAATGACCTGGAAAATCATAATGGCAGGTCAGTTTTAGCATTCAGTGAACATGGTGAAAAAAACAAAAACAAACTGTGGAATTGCACTTTTTTTGCAATATCACCGCACTTGGAATTTTTCCCCCATTTTCCAGTACATGATATGGTAAAACCAGTGGTGTCGTTCAAAAGTTCAACTTGTCCCGCAAAAAAATAAGCCCTCACATGGCCATATTGACCGAAAATGAAAAAGTTATGGCTCTGGGAAGAAGGGGAGCAAAAAACGAAAAAGCAAAACGGAAAATGGCCCGGTCATGAAGGGGCTAATATAGTATAATGCACAGCCCATATTCCTCCATATAGTATAATGTACCTTCATATACAGTGCACAACCCATAGCCATCCATGTAGTATAATGCACAGCCCATAGCCATCCATGTAGTATAATACACAGCCAATAGCCCTGCATGTAGTATAATGCACAGCCCATAGCCATCCATACAGTGTAATGCACAGCCCATAGCCATCCATACAGTGTAATGCACAGCCCATAGCCATCCATACAGTGTAATGCACAGCCCATAGCTATCCATACATTATAATGCACAGCCCATAGCCACCCATATAGTATAATTCACAGCCCATAGCCATCCATGTGGTATAATGCACAGCCCATAGCCATCCATACAGTATAATGCACAGCCCATAGCCATACACATAGTATAATGCACAGCCCATAGCCATCCATGTGGTATAATGCACAGCCCATAGCCATCCATACAGTATAATGCACAGCCCATAGCCATCCATACAGTATAATGCACAGCCCATAGCCATACACATAGTATAATGCACAGCCCATAGCCATCCACGTAGTATATAATTCACAGCCCATAGCCATCCACGTAGTATAATGCACAGCCCATAGCTATCCATGTGGTATAATGCACAGCCCATAGCCATCCATACAGTATAATGCGCAGCCCATAGCCATACACATAGTATAATGCGCAGCCCATAGCCATCCATGTGGTATAATGCACAGCCCATAGCCATCCATGTGGTATAATGCACAGCCCATAGCCATCCATACGGTATAATGCACAGCCCATAGCCATCCATGTGGTATAATGCACAGCCCATAGCCATCCATGTGGTATAATGCACAGCCCATAGCCATCCATGTGGTATAATGCACAGCCCATAGCCATCCATACAGTATAATGCACAGCCCATAGCCATACACATAGTATAATGCACAGCCCATAGCCATCCACGTGGTATAATGCACAGCCCATAGCCATCCATGTGGTATAATGCACAGCCCATAGCCATCCATACAGTATAATGCGCAGCCCATAGCCATACACATAGTATAATGCGCAGCTCATAGCCATCCATACAGTATAATGCACAGCCCATAGCCATCCATACAGTATAATGCACAGCCCATAGTCATCCACGTAGTATAATTCACAGCACATAGCCATCCACGTAGTATATAATTCACAGCCCATAGCCATCCACGTAGTATAATGCACAGCCCATAGCCATCCATGTGGTATAATGCACAGCCCATAGCCATCCATACAGTATAATGCGCAGCCCATAGCCATACACATAGTATAATGCGCAGCCCATAGCCATCCATACAGTATAATGCACAGCCCATAGCCATCCATACAGTATAATGCACAGCCCATAGCCATCCATACAGTATAATGCACAGCCCATAGTCATCCACGTAGTATAATTCACATCACATAGCCATCCACGTAGTATATAATTCACAGCCCATAGCCATCCACGTAGTATAATGCACAGCCCATAGCCATCCATGTGGTATAATGCACAGCCCATAGCCATCCATGTAGTATAATGCACAGCCCATAGCCATCCATACAGTATAATGCACAGCCCATAGTCATCCATGTGGTATAATGCACAGCCCATAGCCATCCATACAGTATAATGCACAGCCCATAGCCATACACATAGTATAATGCACAGCCCATAGCCATCCATACAGTATAATGCACAGCACATAGCCATCCATACAGTATAATGCACAGCCCATAGCCATACACATAGTATAATGCACAGCCCATAGCCATCCATACAGTATAATGCACAGCACATAGCCATCCACGTAGTATATAATTCACAGCCCATAGCCATCCACGTAGTATAATGCACAGCCCATAGTCATCCATGTTGTAGTATGGCCACCAAGTACTCACTGATTTTAAAAAAAACAACAAAAAAACCCCTCCCCTTTTCCCCTGCTGCTCCTCCTTGCCATATCCTCTTCTGAAGCCGGCAGCTGTCTTCAGTTTACAAGCGACGGGAGCGCATGACATCACTACCATGCGCCCCTGGTTATGTCCAAGCCGATGTCAGCTGCTGGCCTCTGATTGGCCGGCAACATGTATTGCCGCACATTGACCCGATGGGTCTGTGCTGCAATAAACTTCATCTGAATGTGTGTCCGAGGACGCAGATTAAGCTGAAGTATTTGCTGGTTTCGTTGGGCACCTTACCCACCAGACTCGGGCGTTTGCAGCGGCAGTCACTGCGACCGTGGTAGTTACGCCCTTGCGATGGCGAGTGGGCCGCCCCCATTTGTCAAGGGACCTGGTACTTTTCCAGGTACGCTGGGTGGAGACCCCGACCCTGGTTATGATATTTATCAAAAAGAATATCTCACATACTGTTGTATGCCAGAACACATAATCTTGCATCTACGCTTCTCTGGCCCTAATGGACATATGAATATATATATAACATTCATATGGCAAACACTGCACAAAGGTCTAGTTTGGATTATCTTAAAACGATGATGGTCATATACCATACCCAACAAGATAGTGGAAAGAGATCTTAATAAGGTCGCTTCATTTTTAGAAGATAGGAAATCATGCAGGTGACAGTCTGGCCTACTTGGGAACCAAAGCTCAGTCTTAATGGACTTGATGTTGGCTACTTTGCTAAGGTGTCGTTGGACAATCTGTCATCCAAGTCCACGTGAGCACTCACATTTTCCTAATTCTTGGCCTGGAAGGACAATATTCTGCTGAATGATCACATGGTACCCAGATTGCAGACTATCCACATAGAGGAAGGAACTGGTAATTTTGGATCATAATCCATTGATGTTCTGACTTTATAACCTCTTTACTATAGACTGGAAGTGACTATGTCTTGCTGATCACTAATTTCATTCTCAAAGATGAGCGCTTTGTTACATTATGTGGTTAATACATAGTCACTAACCAGGAGCATGCAGAAAGTCCCCAGTTATACTGGGACACAGCCAAAGTACAGCACTATGGCTCCTTGATCTCATTGTCTTTCTCCTACCCTGGGTATGCTGATGGGATGACCTGGGAAACCTTCGAGATCCACTTTGATGTGTAAGCTCAGTATCCATGTCTCTATACTGCTACTGAATTGTAAGTTCTGCAGAGATACCGTAGATGTCAGAGGCCAGATCCCTTGACACGAGGCAGCAGTTGAGTTACATTATGTACAGAGGTCGCGGATTACCTGTGACCGTTTACAATACAGTACTTATTGATGGGGTTTAGAAAGCCTCCATATGTGACAGAAATAAAATCAGTCTGGAATTCAGCACATGATGCTGATACAAACGAGGAGTAAAATCCATGACAAATTCCCCAAGCATCGGAATTGTGCGGCAAAACTCTGCTACCTCTGGAAATAGTTTTATGGTAACCCATAGCTAAACTTGACATCAACACAAAACACTGAAAACTCTGTAACACAACTTATAATTTTCTGATCTAAAGTACTTTATATCTCTATGCATTTAGCGGTGCGTGTTCTCAGGACTGTCAATCCTTTTACTATACACAGTGGCAAATAATTATAAAAGACTGCAAGGCTGCATTTACATAGTCACGGCTGTTAGACAATCGCCAATCAGCTAAGTTTTCATAGCTTGTTTAGATTGGTCAAGCGCATTTCCTATGTGCACAGAACTATTGGTAATACGATCGTTCTGTGCGCATAGACTGTTGTTGTTCTCGACAGCACATGTACGGTTTACACAGGACACTGTGCTGCCGAGAATAGTGAAATAATTTCACCTGACTAACAAGCACTTTGTGAATCCGATGGGTGACTCACACTGGGCAGAGCGCTTGTTCCTGCTATTCGACCAGTGTAAATGCCCCCCAGCAACGTAACACTTAACTAACAAGCATATAATCAGCTACGGCAAAGCCAAAATATTTGTGACGAGCCAGAAAATGTGAGTAAGCAATTACTGACAAATACCTGCTTTCCATATGTCACTGACTGAAATGAAAACAGTTATTTGTTTAAAGCTTACATTGCTAATTTCTACCGATTGCCAAAAGTGCGTCGTTTTCACTTCAATTAATGTATTATTAAGGTTTTTTCCAAGTAGGATTTGATAGTTGTGTGTGTTCCAGTAAAATGAGACCATATGGCGGCATTTATCATTCGCATAGTGTCTGCTACTGCTCCTGTTGTAGAATCTGCCGCTTCTATCATGGCGGAGGCACTGAATCACTTACGTTTGGCCCCTGTCTCTCCTACTCACAATGGAAAAGGATTTCACCGCATAAAGCCTCAAACACTCCGGTACAATGTTCTTGGTGACGTATATACGAAGCTGTTGTTTCCAGAAGCAGTAGTTTTAGGGAACAATTAGGGGAATTTTCTGTTTGATTTCATATGGAAAACCATCTGTAGTCCTCTATATGAAATCCCTCTTTTTAGCTGGGTACTGAACCACTGCTGGCTTTATACATCGAGATCAATGGTCACTGATTTCCCTTTATTTACACTTTTCCTCAATTTACACCGCCATTCAGTCCTATGCTAGGCCTTTTGTCGTGCAAAAGGTGGTTTATAACTGACCTGGAGTCAAAGGTTAATATGTTAACAAGGAAGTGGAAAACATTTTCGTCATAGGGATCTAGGACGTTGTTTGCTTAGATCCTTTGTTATATATACCCATTATGTTAAGCAGATGTACAGAATAATATATTGGAACATCTTCCGTACAGTACAGTGCATGTGTGCACTAACTCTATGGAGCGGGCTCAAGAGCAGAGCCTTCTCCAAACAGCACAGGTGCCAGCTGCTTTATACAGCCAGAACCTGAGACTAATTGTCATAATTGGAGCTGGCTCTAATCACAACAGCATAACATGTTAGATGCTGCTGTCAATCATGACAATATCATCTAGGAACAGGGGTGGGAGGGAGAGTCTCTTCCAACACATATTGCTTTTCCGCCTGGCCCCCACTCAACTGCGACCCAATCACAGGGTACCATTGGGTTGTCATGGTAGTCGGGGACCTACTGAATACTCCCTCCACACACACACCCCCCCGTCTCTTCCTGTGGCTGTGGTAATTATGCAATAGACTGCAATTCTACAGTTTTGGGCCATATTGTTTGTGATTAGGTGAAGAGCACAGGGCGCCAGTGGCGACTTTGCCAATCCTGGTGTTCTGTGGCAAATGCCAAGCGTCCTGCACGGTGTTGGGCTGTGAACACAACCCCCATCTGTGGACGTCGGGCTCTCATACCACTCTCATGGAGTCGGTTTCTAACCGTTTGTGCAGACACATGCACATTTGTGGCCTGCTGGAGGTCATTTTGCAGGGCTCTGGCAGTGCTCCTCCTGTTCCTCCTTGCACAAAGGCGGAGGTAGCGGTCCTGCTGCTGGGTTGTTGCCTTCCTACGGCCCCCCCACGTCTCCTGGTGTACTGGCCTGTCTCCCGGTAGCGCCTCCAGCCTCTGGGCACTACACTGACAGACACAGCAAACCTTCTTGCCACAGCTTGCATTGATATGCCATCCTGGATGAGCTGCACTACCTGAGCAACTTCTGTGGGTTGTAGAGTCCTTCTCACGCTACCACGAGTGTGAAAGCACAACCAACATTCAAAAGTGACCAAAACATCAGCCAGAAAGCATTGGTGCTGAGATGTGGTCTGTGGTCCCCACCTGCAGAACCACTCCTTTATTGAGGGTGTCTTGATAATTGCCAATAATTTCCATCTATTGTCTATTCCATTTGCACAACAGCATGTGAAATTGATTGTCAATCAGTGTTGCTTCCTAAGTGGACAGTTTGATTTAACAGAAGTTTGATTCACTTGGAATTATATTCTGTTGTTTAAGTGTTCCCTTTATTTTTTTGAGCAGTGTGTGCGTGTGTGTGTGTGTATGTGTATATATATATATATATATATATATATATATATATATATATATATATAATATTTATATATATATATAATATTTATATATATATATACAGTACAGACCAAAAGTTTGGACACACCTTCTCATTTAAAGATTTTTCTGTATTTTCATGACTTTGAAAATTGTACATTCACACTGAAGGCATCAAAACTATGAATTAACACATGTGGAATTATATACTTAACAAAAAAGTGTGAAACAATTGAAAATATGTCTTATATTCTAGGTTCTTCAAAGTAGCCACCTTTTGCTTTGATGACTGCTTTGCACACTCTTGGCATTCTCTTGATAAGCTTCAAGAGGTAGTCACCGGAAATGGTTTTCACTTCACAGGTGTGCCCTGTCAGGTTTAAGAAGTGGGATTTCTTGCCTTATAAATGGGGTTGGGACCATCAGTTGTGTTGTGCAGAAGTCTGCTGGATACACAGCTAATAGTCCTACTGAATAGACTGTTAGAATTTGTATTATGGCAAGTAAAAAGCAGCCAAGTAAAGAAAAACGAGTGGCCATCATTACTTTAAGAAATGAAGGTCAGTCAGTGCGAAAAATTGGGAAACTTTGAAAGTGTCCCCAAGTGCAGTTGCAAAAACCATCAAGCGCTACAAAGAAACTGGCTCACATGAGGACCGCCCCAGGAAAGGAAGACCGAGAGTCACCTCTGCTTCTGAGGATAAGTTTATCTGAGTCACCAGCCTCAGAAATCGCAGGTTAACAGCAGCTCAGATTAGAGACCAGGTCAATGCCACACAGAGTTCTAGCAGCAGACACATCTCTACAACAACTGTTAAGAGGAGACTTTGTGCAGCAGGCCTTCATGGTAAAATAGCTGCTAGGAAACCACTGTTAAGGACAGGCAACAAGCAGAAGAGACTTGTTTGGGCTAAAGAACACAAGGAATGGACATTAGACCAGTGGAAATCTGTGCTTTGGTCTGATGAGTCCAAATTTGAGATCTTTGGTTCCAACCACCATGTCTTTGTGCGACGCAGAAAAGGTAAACGGATGAACTCTACTTGCCTTGTTCCCACCGTGAAGCATGGAGGAGGAGGTGTGATGGTGTGGGGGTGCTTTGCTGATGACACTGTTGGGAATTTATTCAAAATTGAAGGCATACGGAACCAGCATGGCTACCACAGCATCTTGCAGCGGCATGCTATTCCATCCGGTTTGCGTTTAGTTGGACCATCATTTATTTTTCAACAGGACAATGACCCCAAACACACATCCAGGCTGTGTAAAGGCTATTTGACCAAGAAGGAGAGTGATGGGGTGCTACGCCAGATGCCCTGGCCTCCACAGTTACCAGGCTTGAACCCAATCGAGATGGTTTGGGGTGAGCAAAAGGGCCAACAAGTGCTATGCATCTCTGGGAACTCCTTCAAGATTGTTGGAAGACCATTTCCGGTGACTACCTCTTGAAGCTCATCAAGAGAATGCCAAGAGTGTGCAAAGCAGTCATCAAAGCAAAAGGTGGCTACTTTGAAGAACCTAGAATATAAGACCTATTTTCAGTTGTTTCACACTTTTTTGTTAAGTATATAATTCCACATGTGTTAATTCATAGTTTTGATGCCTTCAGTGTGAATGTACAATTTTCAAAGTCATGAAAATACAGAAAAATCTTTAAATGAGAAGGTGTGTCCAAACTTTTGGTCTGTACTGTACTGTGTGTGTATATATGTGTGTGTGTATATGTATGTATATATATATATATATATATATATATATATATATATATATATATATATAATATATATACACACACACACACTGGGAAAGATAAGTGTGTGTGTGTGTGTGTGTATGTATATGTATATATATATATATATATTTAAATATATAGATACACGTGTGTGTATATGTATATATGCATACATACATTCATACATACATACATTCACAGTGGGGAAAATAAGTATTTGATACACTGCCAATTTTGTAAGTTTTCCCACCTACAAAGAATGGAGAGGACTGTAATTTTTATCTTAGATACACTTCACCTGTGAGACACAGAATGTAAAAATAAAAAAAACAGAAAATCACATTAATTAATTTGCATTTTATTGCATGAAATAAGTATTTTATATAATAGAAAAACAGAACTTAATATTTGGCACAGAAACCTTTGTTTACAATTACAGAGGTCAGATGTTTCCTGTGGTTCTTGACCAGGTTTGCACGCACTGCAGCAGTGATTTTGGCCCACTCCTCCATAAAGATCTTCTCCAGATCTTTCAGATTTCGGATCTGTCGCTGGGCAACATTGAGTTTCACCTCCCTCCAAAGATTTTCTATTGGATTCAGATATACAAGTGCTTCTCTTTAAATTAGAATATCATCAAAAAGTTAATTTATTTCAGTTCTTCAATACAAAAAGTGAAATTTATACACTGTGTGCAGAATTATTAGGCAAGTTGTATTTTAGAGGATTATTTTTATTATTGATCAACATCTATGTTCTCAATCAACCCAAAAGACTCATAAATATCCAAGCTTAATATTTTTGGAAGTTGGAGTGTTTTTTTTTAGATTTGGCTATCTTAGGAGGATATCTGTTTGTGCAGGTAACTATTACTGTGCAGAATTATTAGACAACTTATTAAAAACCAAATATAATCCCATCTGACTTGTTTATTTTCACCAGGTAAACCAATATCAGTGCAGAAAATTTAGAAATAAACATTTCTGACATGCAAAAACAAAAACCAAAAAAATTAGTGATGACTATAGCCACCTTTCTTTATGATAACACTCAACAGCCTTCCATCCATAGATTCTGTCAGTTGCTTGATCTGTTTTCGATCAACATTGCGTGCAGCAGCCACCACAGCCTCCCAGACACTGTTCCGAGAGGTGTACTGTTTTCCCTCCCTGTAGATCTCACATTTTATGATGGACCACAGGTTCTCTATGGGGTTCAGATCAGGTGAACAAGGGGGCCATGTCATTATTTTTTCTTCTTTTAGACCTTCACTGGCCAGCCACGCTGTGGAGTAGTTGGATGCATGTGATGGAGCATTGTCCTGCATGAAAATCCTGTTTTTCTTGTACGATACCGACTTCTTCCTGTACCACTGCTTGAAGAAGTTGTCTTCCAGAAACTGGCAGTAGGTCTGGGAGTTGAGCTTGTAGTGCCGGCGTCCCTGCCCTCTGCTAGGCAGGGACGCTGTTCCCCTCACCGCTCTGCTCCGTGCCCGGCGTCCCTCTCCCGCTCTGCTGGCAGCGCGCGCTCCTTCCCGGTCACTGTGCTTAGGGCGCGCGCGCGCCCTCCCTCTTTCTTAAAGGGGCCGCGCGCACCGTCCTAAGGAGTCCCCGGCCAATGGCCGGAGGACTTTACCATATATAAGGCACCTCCTCCAAAATGGAGGTGCCCGAGCAATGTTGTTGCACTGTTCACTACTCTGCTTCAGCCCTCAGGTCCCGTTGCCAGTTACCTGCCAGTTACCTGCCAGATTCCTGCCTGATTATCTGCTACCTGCCTGCTAGTCTGAGGTCCGACGGTCTGCCTTGCTACTCCTGTCAGTCTGTCTAAGGACCAGCCTGCCCGCTCACCTGGGAGCGCACACCAGCCACCTGCCTGCTTGCCTGAGGTCCGACGGTCTGCCTTCCTACTCCCGTCAGTCTGTCTATGGACCAGCTTGCCCGCTCACCTGGGAGCGCTCACCTGCTACCTGCCTGCTAGTCTACCTGGAGGCTCCGCCGTCACATGCTGTGACCACCTGCCTGTCCAGTGACTCCTGCTCGCTCACCTGGGAGCGTTCATCTGCTGCCTGTCTGCTAGCCTACCTGGAGGCTCTGCCGTCTCGTGCTGTGACCACCCGCCTGTCCAGAGACTTCTGCCCGCTCTCCTGGGAGCGCTCATCTGCCGCCTGTCTGTTGGTCTTCCTGGAGGCTCCGCCGTCACATGCTGTGACCACCCATTTATCCAGAGACTCTCGCCTGCTCACCTGGGAGCTCAAGTCTACCATCAGCCGCCACAGGTCGTACCAACCCTTTACCCAGAGACTGCCCCGGTCACTTGCCGTGACCACCTGCCCGTTCACCCAGAGACTGCCCCAGTCACTTGCCGTGATCTCCTGCCCGTTCTTCCAGAGACTGTCCCGGTCACTTGCCGTGACCATCTGCCCGTTCACCCAGAGACTGCCCCAGTCACTTGTCGTGATCTCCTGCCCGTTCTTCCAGAGACTGTCCCGGTCACCTGCTGTGACTGCCTGCCTGGTCGCCACCCGCTCCCTTACAAGGACTGCCCCCTTGTATAGTAGCTCAGAGGTTCCGCCTCCCAGACCCGTTACAGAGCTTCACTCCATCCTCAACCCTAAAAGGTCCCACAAGTTCATCTTTGATGATACCAGCCCATACCAGTACCCCACCTCCACCTTGCTGGCGTCTGAGTTGGAGTGGAGCTCTCTGCCCTTTACTGATCCAGCCTCTGGCCCATTCATCTGGCCCATCAAGAGTCACTCTCATTTCATCAGTTCATAAAACCTTTGAAAAATCAGTCTTAAGATATTTCTTGGCCCATTCTTGACGTTTTATTTTATGTTTCTTGTTCAAAGGTGGTTGTTTTTCAACCTTCCTTACCTTGGCCATGTCCCTGAGTATCGCACACCTTGTGCTTTTTGATACTCCAGTAACGTTGAAGCTCTGAAATATGGCAAAATTGGTGGTGAATGGCATCTTGGCAGCTTCACGCTTGATTTTCCTCAATTCATGGGCAGTTATTTTGCGCCTTTTTTGGCCAACACGCTTCTTGCGACCCTGTTGGCTATTTGCCATGAAACGCTTGATTGTTTGGTGATCACGCTTCAAAAGTTTGGAAATTTCAAGACTTCTGCATCCTTCTGCAAGACATCTCACAATTTTGGACTTTTCAGAGCCAGTCAAATCTCTCTTCTGACCCATTTTGCCAAAGGAAAGGAAGTTGCCTAATAATTAAGCACACCTTATATAGGGTGTTGATGTCATTAGTCAACACCCCTCCTCATTACAGAGATGCACATCACCAGATTTACTTAATTGGTAGTTGGCTCTCAAGCCTATGCAGCTTGGAGTAGGACAACATGTATAAAAAGTATCATGTGATCAAAATACTCATTTGCCTAATAATTCTGCACACCGTGTATATTATATAGAGTCATTGCAAACAGAGTGATCTATTTCAAGTGTTTATTTCTGTTAATGTTGATGATTATGGCTTACAGCCAATGAAGACACAAAAGTCATTATCTCAGTAAATTAGAATACTTTATAACAACAGCTTGAAAAATGATTTTAAAATCCAAAATGTTGGCCTACTGATATGTATGTTCAGTAAATGCACTCAATACTTGGTCGGGGCTCCTTCTGCATCAATTACTGCATCAATGCAGCGTGGCATGGAGGCAATAGTGGTGGATGCGCAGAACCTAGCTGCAGACACAATTCCGTCACAGCTCCTTCATTCTTTTGACGTGCAGGCTCCTGAGAGTCTCGCTCAACCGATTAATTGTTTGCTTGTTCCAAAGATAGGCTCTCCTAATTAAAGACAAAGCTACCAGGCAACACTGGCTACACGACACCAGTGCCAACCTGCCAACCCACCACTGTAGATAACAAACAACATATCAATTATGAACAACTCATCTTGAGTGGCAGCTTCAGCTCTACATACCTGTTCACATTCATTGGAAGTAATTTTGCATGTCTCTTTATGTGCTGAAATTCAGGGGGTAACGTTTCGCCTTGTGGAGACTGACATGACGAGCCTGGCATGCCAAGGTGAAGAGACCTCTGGAAAATATGCAAATTGTCTCTTCAGAAAGGAATTGGACTAGAACTCTAGTACCACCTATAGGAATTAGCAATCCTAAAAGTCTATCGCCCTCTAACAAACCTTTTCACATGATTTAGGATAAAAGCCAAAATCTCAATCTCAATTTGCAGACACTGTGTTCCGGGGTATTGCCCCTCGTCCAAAATACAGTGTCTGAAAATCGAGATCGAGATTCTGGTTTTGCCTTTTATCCTAAGTCATATGACCAGTCTAATTAGAGGGTCAATATGGACTTTTAGGATTGCTACTTCCAGTAGGTGGCACTAGAGTTCTAGTCCTCTGCCTCCCTGGGGAGACTATTTCCTTTATGTCCTGTAATATGTTTCTTTGTGTATAAGCCATGCATATCTTACATTGCCTATAACCAGAGAGCATTTATTCTACAATACTGTTTTCTTGTGTGGTTTATCCTTGATATAGGTGGCTTTCATGTATGTCTATGTCGGCTATAATGACAAATGTCACTTCTTTGTAGTCTAGTCCTTGTGTCAAACAAAAGGTAGGACCTTAATAGCTGCGCTTGTGCTATGAGCTCATTGACATGGAAATTTTTAAGTTGCAGACAGCTGCCTCTTTTTCCAAGAAAACATTAGTTGCCATCTATACACTATGTGCAGCAATTGACTACCTTTCTTGATATGCGCATGTGTCTGATCCACTATGGAAGTCTCACAATAGAAATTACTTGTATTGAAATCTGCATTGGCAAAATCCACACCAATTGTGCTGATTTTGTTGCAGAAATGCTGTGAATTTTCTGATTTTACTCTTTGCATGACATGCTCCTGATCACTAAATTTTCACATTGGATTTTCTTCCTTATAGTTTATTTAACATTTTCTTTAGTCGGAATGTGGCTGGAAGTATGCAAATCACATACTTGTCACATGACCGCCAGCTCCTTACTCCAACATATAGCATAACTGCAGACTTGTAGCTTATTATTAGACAGCCCCTTAAAGTTCTATGAATAAATGTCATTCTATTCTGTCCCCACTACCTTGTCTATAGGTTTATAATCCTCGATCGAAGAATGATGTATGTTTTTTACATACAGTACAGACACACCTTCTCATTTAAAGATTTTTCTGTATTTTCATGACTATGAAAATTGTATATTCACACTGAAGGCATCAAAACTATGAATTAACACATGTGGAATTATATACTTAACAAAAAAGTGTGAAACAACTGAAAATATGTCTTATATTCTAGGTTCTTCAAAGTAGTCACCTTTTGCTTTGATGACTGCTTTGCACACTCTTGGCATTCTCTTGATGAGCTTCAAGAGGTAGTCACCGGAAATGGTCTTCCAACAATCTTGAAGGAGTTCCCAGAGATGCTTAGCGCTTGTTGGCCCTTTTGCCTTCACTCTGCGGTCCAGCTCACCCCAAACCATCTCGATTGGGTTCAGGTCTGGTGACCGTGGAGGCCAGGTCATCTAGCGTAGCACCCCATCACTCTCCTTCTTGGTCAAATAGCCCTTATACAGCCTGAAGGTGGCTTTGGGGTCATTGCCCTGTTGAAAAATAAATGATGGTCCAACTAAACGCAAACCGGATGGAATATCATGCCACTGCAAGATGCTGTGGTAGCCATGCTGGTTCAGTATGCCTTCAATTTTGAATAAATCCCCAACAGTGTCACCAGCAAAGCACCCCCACACCATCACACCTCCTCCTCCATGCTTCACGGTGGGAACCAGGCATGTAGAGTCCATCCGTTCACCTTTTCTTCGTCGCACAAAGACACGGTGGTTGGAACCAAAGATCTCAAATTTGGACTCATCAGACCAAAGCACAGATTTCCACTGGTCTAATTTCCATTCCTTGTGTTCTTTAGCTCAAACAAGTCTCTTCTGCTTGTTGCCTGTCCTTAGCAGTGGTTTCCTAGCAGCTATTTTACCATGAAGGCCTGCTGCACAAAGTCTCCTCTTAACAGTTGTTGAAGAGATGTGTCTGCTGCTAGAACTCTGTGTGGCATTGATCTGGTCTCTAATCTGAGCTGCTGTTAACCTGCGATTTCTGAGGCTGGTGACTCAGATAAACTTATCCTCAGAAGCAGAGGTGACTCTTGGTCTTCCTTTCCTGGGGCGGTCCTCATGTGAGCCAGTTTCTATGTAGCGCTTGATTGTTTTTGCAACTGCACTTAATTGATAGTTTTGATGCCTTCAGTGTGAATGTACAATTTTCATAGTCATGAAAATGCAGAAAAATCTTTAAATGAGAAGGTGTGTCCAAACTATTGGTCTGTACTGTATATTTCCTCGATGTGTGCTCTCCTAGTTTTTGTTGCCCACAGAAACCAGTCATAGCACAGCTTTCATTTCATTATGCTATATTAAAAAAATGAAAGCTGAGCTCTGATTGGTTGCTGTGGGCAACAAAGACCTTTTCTGTTTCAGATAGTACAGATGCAGGCCCTTTTGTGTTTCTACTGTGTTTATACTGTAGGTATGAGGCATCCATTATATCATATGGACAGAAATATTCATGCTTTTAATGAGAATAACCATTAGTGGTTTAGTGGCTGACTCTGCTCTTGCTCTGCTGTGTCTATGGCACAGCCAAGCAGAAGAGTCAGAGAGAATAGCTGTTCCTCCTTTGATAGCAGCAGGTGCACAGCGCTCATGTTCTCTCAGTACAGTGAGGCTGCTGCATTCTCAGATGCACTGTCTACCTGTGCAGTAAGACTGCTAGAAGAATAGCAGGTATCTACTGAGCATGTGCAACCTGTCATAAAAGGACTAGTGGATCGATTTACTGACCCACGCACTATAATTATCCCTAAACCTAATAGAGACCCTTTATTACCACAATCATACCACCCAATCTCACTCCTCAACCATGAGTACAAACTTTTGGCAAAGATCTTAGCAAGCCGTCTACTAGCGCTACTGCCCGGTCTACTGTGTGAGGGCTTTACTCAGGGGCGGAGTAGTGTGGCAAACATACGCTTGGCGGTCGCTGCTACGGTTTTGGCCCAAGACACATTGAGACCAACCACAATACTGATGAGTCTAGATGCCGAAAAGGCCTTTGACAAAGTGGCATGGCCTTTTTTGTATGAAGTTCTGGGCAGGGGGAATTTTGGCCCAAGGTTTCTGCAATATACGCAATACCTCCAAATGAATGCAAGTACCTGTGTGGCGGTCAATGGATGCAGTGCACCAAACATAGACCTCTTCCGAGGAGTCAGACAGGGATGCCCTTAATCACTCCTATTTAAATTTTCTATTGACCCCTTACTGCGTCATTTATTGCAGACCCCTACCTTATAGGGGACTCAAGGTGGGTTCTAGGGAGCTTAAGGTCGCCGCATTCGCGGATGATATCCTCCTGGTAATAACTAACCCCAAACAAGTTCTACTCTCTCTCTTATATGAGAGCTAGAGGACATGGGAGGCCTATTGGGCTATAATATTAACTGGGACAAAACAGATGTGATGATGCTACGCTGTCCCTCCAAACCGTCGTGGACATCGGGTTCCCCTGTCAATGGACTACTAGCTCACTAAAATACCTGTGAGTGCAAGTGACGAGACATTCAGCTAAATTGTAAAAAACTAACAGCAACCTGTACCTCAACAACTTAGAATCCACTTTAGCTAAATGGAAAGATTTTAATCAATCATACCTAGGTAGAGCCAACTTAGTTAAAATGACAGAATTCCCATGTCTTCTCTATCTTTTTCACACTCTACCAATTTATTTAACTCCCAAAGAGGAGAAACGGATTAACTATTTATACCGCTCATTTATCTGGGAAGGAAAGAAGCCCCGTATTGCCTATAAATTACTCCAACAGCTGAAGAGAAATGGGGGGGGATAAACTTCCCTGATATTAGACACTATAATTTAGCATCCCTATTCCGGGTGGTGGTGAACTGGCTAGGGGGGGACCTCCTGTTACGCCCAGTATGGTCTGGAGTGCTGTCTCACGCCGGGACTGGCTCTCCCTACTCTACTACATCTCCCTTATATTGAATTGCCGGCTGAGGTGAAGCTGAACCCTATCCTAGTGTCTACATGGAAAGCATGGCAGAAAATACCCTGACCGTTTCAACTCTCTCCTCAGATATCTCTCCTTCTCCCACTCATTGATAACTCCCATTTCCAGCATGGACATGCCCATCCTGTCTTTTACCAGTGGCACTCTCAGGGTATGACATCCATTAAACATCTGATCCACTTAGGGGAGCGCCGTATGTATTTAATAGAGGAAATGCAATCTAAATTCCCTACCATTGTATTCCCCCCGTTCAAATACCTACAGGCTAAGAGTTATGTGTCAAAGATAATAACTCATTTTCCTGAGCGGGAGTGGGATCCATACATGCTTAGATGGTTCACTAAACCTAACACCTCATCTGGACAAATAGCCTCTAATTATAAATTCATCCATGACGCTCTAGGCTATGAGAAATCTAAAATTTCACTAACAAAATGGCAGATCGATGATCCCGCCTTATCATACAGCACAATTTTGAAAGCCCTGGACCAAGCCCACAAATTTCTCCCTTCAGCTCACTTCCTTGAAATGAGATTGAAAATATGTCATATATCTTATTTAACCCTCCAGAAGGGTCATAGAATGGGGCTGTACACAACCTCTGAGTGCTTTAAATGCCGCTCCCCTGAGGCCAATCTATACCATTGCCTGATTATTCAGCACTCCTGGACCAGAATACTACAATTTACCACCACACACCTGATAAACTTTGCTCCTGATGAGCCTTTTCGGGCTGTCTTTGGATACCTAGAGCCAGATAAATACACATGCTCTACGGGGGCCCGTAAACTGTTGCACATGGTGGCGGCAGCTGGTGTTAATGCCATCCTCCAGTTGTGGATCCACGACCAATCTCCTCCTTTTAAGATCTTTTTAGACAAACTGTCGTTCCTGCTTCAGATGGATTGGGCTGAGGCCTCCTTACACAAGGAGGAAAAGGTACAGTCCTTCTTTGAAACTTGGGAAAGTTTCATCTCTTTACTTCCACAACGCATCTGAGATGATATTAGAATTTGCTTCCAACCTACAGTATGGTATCAAGAGCAGCTACTATTGGGGGAAACTCCCGTTTAGAAAGATGTTAGATAGAGCCGCAGTGTGGAGATACATTGAGGTGTCAGAGGTCTATCTTAGTGTCAATGGGTCCCGCACAACTTTCAAGAAGAGTATAAGGATAACCCCTGTTGGGTGATCTATATATAAGAAAAGTACCTGTTTTAGGCATTCTCTTTTCTCCCCTCCTAGTTTTTGGTGTGTCTTTTGACTTGATGTAACCATGCTTGGAATGTACATCCTGCTATTTACCATGTTAGAACAACCTAGTCATGTATATTTAAAGTTATATTCGCATTAATTAATGTATGAAAATGTTATTTTCAATAAAAGCAAGGTCTAAAAAAAAAAAAGCACTAGTGGACTTCTCCATGGGCAAACAGGTAAGCAAAAGCCTCTGACACAGATTTTCAGGAGGAAGAATCCCAAGCAGTGAGCTCTTTTGGAAATTGATTGCATTTGATAACGTTATTTAGTATTTGATTTTAAACTACTGAGCTATAATTGATATTGTGGGAATAGCCCATAAAAGTGGTTATCCAGAACTACCTTAGTTTTTAGGCACGTAGTTAAAAAAAAAAAAAAACTACATGCATGTTGTGCCCGGCGCCAATTTCTGCCGACTGAGCGGTCACAGACCACTACTGCCGGTTGACGTCCCCTCAACAGAGCAGCGGCTTCTCTTCCACTCCGCTTTTTTGATGGGGAATGACTGCTGTCGTTATGCTGATTGACAACTGGCTATCCGCTGCCTAACTGCGGGGAGCCAGCTGTCAATCAGCATAACATCAGCAGTCACTCCCCATCGACAGAGCAGCCGGGAAGAAGAGCAGCTGAATCGACAGTAGGAGCAGTCGGTGAATGCTCTGGATCGGCGCTTGTACAACATGCATGTAGTTGCCTCTTAGTAGCCACCTGTTAGTTTTTAGGGTCATAGTAAAAAAAAATAAAACAGTCCTGGACAGCCACTTTAAAGGTATACCCAGTATATATTCCATAAGTCATCCATAGAAATAGCCCTATAACTGCAAATTTTACAACCACCTTCCAACATTTTACCTGTGTAACGCAGATGCTGTTTCCTGACGACACATTACATCTCCAGTGACTGTGATTTATTAAGTTCCTGAAGCAATGTCGCACTTGCAGTGTTTAACTTTGATGGGTAGAGGAATTAACAGGAGCAGCCAGATCTGTTTTATTACTCCAAGAGAATTAAAGCTCTCGCTGTTCATCGGCACGAGAGCGTCACATTAGAGTTACCTCACACACTTTGATACCTGTGCAGTACATTAATCTTTTGCTCTTTTGTACTAGGATAAAAATAAGTCTTTACTTATCTCAAGAGCCAGAATTCTCTGTTCCTTGCCAACTGGAATCTTTTCAAAGCTTCACCTGTTACAGCTGGCTGTCCCATAAGAAACCTTCATAGCAAGGATTAATAAAGTCCCCACAGTCTTGTCAATCATCAGGGATTCCCTCAGTATTTCACTCTGGACAGGAAACATTACTTAGTGTGGCTGCTACATCCTGATCACTATAAAGTGTCAGGACACTCGCCTAATATCAAGCTTTAATCTGTAGTCTCTGAAACACAAACTACAGCACAGGTTTCACTTGGAGAGTGTTCTTCCAATAGCAGCCTTAATTCAAAGCCATATTACTAAGGAAGAGATTCAGAGTTTTACCAGATTCCCCACTTGGACAACAATGATGTATGTGCCGAGTGCCCACACTTAGAAAGCCACTGAAAATACCACAAACATTATATATCGGTGTAGAACGATAATAATTGTATTGTATAGCATGGTAGTTACTGATTCATAAGTCACAGAGTGACTGCAGACTTATCGATTTGGACCAGACAAGCCCTTTAACTGGTTTGTCACATTAAGGCTGCGTGCCCACTATGCATTTTTCAAATGTTTTTGCCAGGAATTTCCGCAGCGAAAACACTTAAAAAACGCTTGGTAATACGTCCCCAATGATAATCCGCATGGGCTGTGCACATGCTGCTGAAATTTCCTCTGCGGATTATCATTGCGGAAAAATGCGCAGCATGTCCATTAATTTTGCAGATACGCGGCGTAATTGCCGCCATTGACTTGCATTGAATCACTTAATATCCACATGACTACATCTGCACATTTGGATATTAAGCGATTCTATGTGCGGATGGTACCCGGGTCTGGAGAAGAGGAGACTCTCCTCCAGACACGGGTACCATAGAACCTGTAAAAAAAAGAATTTAAAATAAAAAATAAACATATACTCACCTTCCGATGGCCCCCGGTCTCCTGTATGATGCGTCCTGGCTCCCCGGTGGCTCGCAATGGTCTAAAAGGACCTTCCATGACGTCATTTAGTCATGTGACAGGTCACGCGACAGCTGACGTTGGCGGTCGTGTGGCCTGTCACATGACTTAATGACGTTATGAAAGATCCTTTTAGATCATCACGAGCCGTACAAGAGACCAGATGTATTGTACAGGAGACCGGGGGCCATCGGAAGGTGAGTATATGTTTATTTTTTACATTTTTATTCTTTTTTTTAACTATTACTTGGTCACACTACTATAAAACCATACCGGTTGAATGGATTTATATAGCGTGAACAAGTTGTCAAGCACCTTTCCAAGTAATGTTAAAATCGCTTAGAAAAGCGCTTGTCAACCAGCATGCAGAAATGCATGCAAAAACGCTTGACAAACGCTTCTACCTGGCAGGAAAAACGCATGTAAAATCCGCATGTACAATCCGCATGCGTTTTTCCTGCCAGGGAGAAGCGGGAAAAATCTGCAGCATTTCTGCATCATGGGCACTTAGCCTAAGAATAAATGCATACCCACCTTCCCCCAACTTACTGTGTTACGCTTTTATTTTGATTACCTACATGAAAACATTCAGCACAGGTTTAGTTAGGTTGTGTATGTGTATAAGGTTGTAAATTATCGAGAACCTAACTCCTGATACATGCTGCCCAATCATGCACTGACTGTATGAGCACAGGCATGTATGTGACTCTGAAACGCTGTGGCTTTTCAGAGCTAAACATACTTTAATAGCTGCTGGTGGCTGAGCTGAGCTGTTGACTAGTCATACAGGTGCGTCCCCGGCAGCTTTTGGCCGCCTGCTGCCCGTGACTGGCAGGTCTTTGCTTATTTGTGCACGTAGGCAAAGACCTGTCAATCTAGGGCACGGATTGGGCAGCCGGTATTAGCTGTTAAGGTTCTCTTTAAGGAGACGTCTCTTGCTTTAGTCTTTTAATTTAAGAAGACTGTTCCAGTCAAACGTCAGCTGCCAGGAGGTTAATGTGTTTCCTTTCTGCAACAACAGAACCTACTAGTCTTGTCACTTCTTTATAGCAATCAATCATTGTCATGTAAGAGTCCACTGAAACCCCATCTCCACCCTCAATTTACAGATCTTTATTAAAGGGGTTGTCAAGTCTTCTGATGAATTTGCCGTCACTTTATGAATTCTTCTGAATCCGCACTGTTCGCTGTCAGGATTTTCCAATGTTGCCAAGCACATCTAGCTGACACATGTCCGCCTGCATGCAAATCACATACTTGCAGTCACTTGACCACCTGCCCTCACCAGCAACACCGGAGAAATCAGACAGCGTGTGATGTGCACTATTTTAGGATTCAGAGGTCTGCAGTCACTTAGAGTGACTGTAGACATTCATCAGAAAACCAAACAACCCCTTTAAATCTATGGTGGTACATGCACAGCACTGGACCTCATGGCAAAAAACGAAATCCACAGTAACGACATAAATTATAGCGCAAATCTATACCACCCCAAGGATTGCATTGATTTACTTTTTTTAATACATGGTTTGAAAAAGATGTGCCTAATTTATTAAAAAGGTTTCTTTACATTTAAAAAAAAAATAAACTGTTTGTTTGCTTAATTATCATACAAGCATTGCAAAGTTATGAATTTTTATAATATATGTAATTACCTTATATTGCTTGTTTGTTCTCCCAAACACTATAGTACAGTACTATTTCAATGCCCAGTTCATATTACTTTAGAAGCTCCTTTCAGCTGCTGCTCAGCAAATATTTGTACACTATAAACAGTCTGTGTATGGGACTTTCCCTGCCTGAGCCTTATTGCCCCCCCCCCCCATTTTACTGTTTGAATAAAGTAAAGCAATCTTTGCTGAGCAGCAGTTGAAAGGCTCTTCTAAAGGAGAATAAACTGGGTATTGAAACACTGTAGTATAGTGTTTGGGAGAGAAAAAAGCGCAATAAGGTAATGAGGAACATTACAAAATTTCATAACTTTGCAATGCTAGAAGAATAATTAAATAATACTAAATTACTTTCTTTTTAATAAAGACCTATAATCCCCCCCTCAATGCCTTTCACTGGAGAGGTAAAATTCCATACAACCATAGATCAGGTGCCAGGCTGTCGAGACAACATTTTTTTTTATTCCTTTTCTGATAAACTAAGGTTTGTATACTCAAGTTTTGCTACAGTGCATTGTGAAAGTATTTGACCCCTTGAACTTTTCTACCTTTTGCCACATTTCTGGCTATAAACATAAAGATATAAAATTCTAATTTTTTTGGGGAAGAATCAACAACAAGTGGGACACAATCGTGAAGTGGAACGAAATTTATTGGATATTTTCAACTTTTTTAACAAATTAAAAACTTGCTAGTGAAAGTTAGTTTATCCTTACCTGTCACTGTATTCCCGTATAGTGTGATAGTGTGTACTTTTCCTGTAGCCGTCCGGCAGTACCTAATCTCTGTAGGTGCTTCAGCGATCCTGAAGCCGCTCTGGCGGTACCTGAACCTGAAGCAGCTCCTGTGGTACCCGACTCCTGAAGCCGCACCTTTCTGAACAAGTTCCGAATCCAGCCTTGTCTGTGATTCCGAATCCAGTCTGTGTCAGGGTACTTGCCCCTTTGGGGTCTGCAGCTGCAGTATCGGGAACTGCTTAGAAGTGGTTCCTGTAGCTCAAGCCTAACTCCACCATCAGGATCTCAAGTGTAAACCAGGTAGCCGCTTAGCTATGCCCCTCCTAGGCAAGCCCAACCTCGTGGCCACAGTGGATCCACAAACTACATGTGATACCACACACTAGACTCCTAAACTGAAATAGACTCAGACTACAAAATAAATTCAAACCCAAAACTAAGTTCTCTAAATCAATTTAGATCTGGCCTTAGGCTACACTTTGTGACTGCAGACTTGTGAATCCTAACAACACATGCACTGCGCGCTTTGAGAATTCTCCAGCACTGGGAGCGGCGGGCGCTCGACCCCAAGTATGTGATTTGCATTCAGTGCCGATTAGATGGGCACATCCTATCTCAATGCAAGTGTATTGAGCGATACTGGACTGTATCCACCCACCACATGTATGTTATTCTCATGTTTATTTTGGGTATGATGTGCGGCGTACACACTTGTCAGCTATACCTAACATAGGCACCGCTGAATAATACTTTGACCAGATTATTTAACCTTCAAACCAAGGAATTGTGTTTTTTTTTTTTTAGTTTTCTTTTTCTTTTTGATAGCACTCAAAGTCAATTATTGTAATAGATGTTAGATCTTTGCTTGCGATCTTGATGAAACAGCATCGCCCTACTTTTCAGCAATTACACATTTCTGTAGCTTTGTGCAAAACATATTCATGGCAGCCATGTTTTTGAGATATTCATTTATGGCAAGTGAGTCGTTTTTCAGTAAGCGTTCTTAGAGAAAAAAATAGCACAAAGTAGGAAAGACTGGTATGATGAGATTGTTTCTGGCAGATTTCGTTTTAGTAAGGGCATTAAACTTCCAAGAGCCAACACATGTGGGAGGGAGATGCCAGCAGTGCAGTGCATGAAAGGCAGAACATCCAGATCTTAGGAGCCTCAGCAAGTAAACTGCACAAATGACAAGCAAAGAAATCTATTTATTAGACCTGGGCAATTGATTAAAATAACTACTGGACATATGGAAAACATAACTGTGTTATAAAATTGTTAGAGATGCTGTAAAATTGACAAGGGAATCTGTCAGTAGGATGAACCCTCCTAAGCCGTCTATATGGGCATGCAGGTCATAGGAAGCGGAATAGAATGATACATGGATATCTGTGATCAGATGTCTTATTCCAGAGAGCTCCACATGTTTCTTATATATACATGAGCTGTTCCAGGCTATGGACTGGACACTGACCTGTATGAGGATCTGCCTCCAGAGCTTACTTTATAAAATAGGGGACTTTACCAGTGTGAGACATGTAATGACTGACACATTGCTTTCATAATCACGCACTGGTCTGCAGTGAGGTCAAAGCTATGTAGAGTGAAAATCACGGAGAGAACACATGCATACAAGACGGACGTCTGACAGAGACCTAATACACAGTATTTGTCGAAAACATTCACAATAGTCATGCTCACTTCTTAATCCAGTCTTGACACTAGTACATCCTATGTCGGTTGTGTGTGGGAAGTGAGCTCAGGAGTTAAAGGGAACTTGTCACCATGTTATGCAGTCCAATCTGCTAGCACCATATTATAGAACAGGGGGAGCAGAGTAGATTGATGTATAGTGCTGTGAGAAAAGATTCAGTACAACTTGTGTTTTCATCATTTAATCCTCCGCTCTTTGTGGGATTTTTGGTTCAGTGGGCGGGGCCATTAGTGATTGACAGCTATCCATGTATGTAACTCATCTAAAGAATGCTGTCAGTCACTGTTAGCCCTGCCCACTGGACCAATCAGTTATCGACAACTTTCTTTATATGAGTGTACATACAGAGATAGCTGTCAGTTACAGTTAGGTCCATACAGTGGTGGCCAAAAGTATTGGCACCCCTGCAATTCTGTCAGATAATACTCCGTTTCTTCCTGAAAATGATTGCAATCACAAATTGTTTGTTAGTGTGTGACAGCTGCCAAACATAAAAACTCGGTATCAATCTGGTATCACTGTAATCGCACACCCAAAGAATAAAGTCGTCACTTATACCGCACGAGGAACGGCGTAAAGAAAATAAAACCAATTCTTCACCTGCTGCTGATTTATTTGTTCATTCTGCCTCCCAAAGTTCGCAATAAGGCTCTGCTCACATTTATCATGCGCTCTGCGCTGAGCGCTTACACCGGGGTTTCCATGTACTGTATTTTTCGGGCTATAAGACGCACCTAGGTTTTAGAGGAGGAAAATAAAAATAAAAATTTAAGCAAAAAATGTGTTCATGATGCACTTTTAAGGGGGAGGGGGTCTTCTGCTGACACTGGTATAGGGGTAATGTCCCCCAATTCTGACAATATCCCCCATCCTGGTATATATGACCCCCTTCCTTTTATACGTGGTCCCCATCCCCATCCTGGTATGCCTAGCATCCCTACATCCTGGTATGCATGGAACCCCCTCCATCCTGGTATGCATGGCACCCCTTATCCTTATCCTGGTATGCATGGCACCCCTCATCCCTGTCCTGGTATGCATGGCACAGCAATCCCCATCCTGGTATGCATGGCACAGCAATCCCCATCCTGGTATGCATGGCACCCCTCATCCCTATTCTTGTATGCATGGCACAGCAATCCCCATCCTGGTATGCATGGCACAGCAATCCCCATCCTGGTATGCATGGCACAGCAATCCCCATCCTGGTATGCATGGCACCCCTCATCCCTATCCTGATATGCATGGAACCCCTAATCCCTATCCTGGTATGCATGGCACCCCTAATCCCTATCCTGGTATGCATGGCACCCCTAATCCCTATGCTGGTATGCATGGCACTCCTCATCTTTATTCTGTTATGTATGCCCCCCTCAGCGTTATCCTGTTATGTATGCCTCCCTCAGCGTTATCCTGGTATCTATGGCCCCCTCATCTTTATCCTGGTATGTATGGCCCCCTCATCTTTATCCTGGTATGTATGGCCCCCTCATCTTTATCCTGGTATCTATGGCCCCCTCATCTTTATCCTGGTATCTATGGCCCCCTCATCTTTATCCTGTTATGCATGCCCCCCTCAGCGTTACCCTGGTATGTATGGCCCCCTCATCTTTACCCTGGTATGTATGGCCCTCTCATCCTCACCCTGGTATGTATGGCTCCCTCATCCTTACCCTGGTATGTATGGCCCCCTCATCCTTACTCTGGTATGTATGGCCCCCTCATTCTAGTATGCATGGTCCCCCTAATCCCCATCATGTTGCACATAAAAAAAAACCACTCCTACTCACCTTTCTTCTCTCCTCCAGCGCTGCGTCCTGTCTGCCCGCACTGATCTCCATGTGAGTCGCGCATGGCGTCACTGCCATGCGTGGCTCACAAGGAGAGATCAGCTGCCGGAAGTCACTGCTCCCCACGCCGGGACTGTGTGCGCGGGGAGTAGTGACTTCATGCTCCTTCATAGCCGGCACACAGCGTAGCCGCAGCGCGGCTACTGCTGCTGCAGGGCTATCGCTTGTGCCCGCTTATTAAAGGGCATGAATATTCACCCCCTCCCCACGCCCATGGGCATGGAGAGAGGTTGAAAATTCATGCCTTTTAACAGCGGGCACAGGCGATTGCTTCTACACTGTGTGCCACTATTAAAGAGCATGAATATTCATTTTCATGCTCCTGAATATCCATGGGCGTGGGGAGCAGTGAATCTTCATTTTCTTTAGCAGCAGGGACAGTTTAGGCTGCAGCGGGCGGCTGCTGCTCCCTGTGCCCCGCTCCTCCACCGCTACCGCTCCCCCCACACCCCACATATATATACACCTCCCCCAACATTTGGACTATAAGACGCGCCCCCCATTTTCCTCCAAAATTTTGGAGGAAAAAAAGGTGCATCTTATAGTCCGAAAAATACGGCAAATCTCTGAAATACGTGATTCAGATGGAACCCCCAGCAGAAGATTCCCTGTAATGAGGCAGATAGGAGTGCATAAAAGTGCCATCGGCCACAGTTTTGTGACTTCGGGTGAAAAAAGGACACCGCTAAACAGAGGCCAGACAGAGTCCAGAGTAACTCTGCTGCCTCACTATAGTAATAAATCACGAGAAGAAAAGAACAACCTACAAGAGGTCAATATTATACATGCAAATATATATTGAAATGTATTGATCAATAAACAGTAAAAATGAGTGAGAACAACAGCAGAAAAGCGAGGGCATAATCCGGGTAGCACATAAGTAATCACAAATAAGTACATTTATATATAGGAAGTCAAATGAAAATAGATCAATTGGCTATATGATGTCAAAACTCAGATATGCCTCACTACTATATTGAATGGATCCCTCGGAATAGGGTTAGGGCTGTGTTAGGGTTAGGGCTGTGTTAGGGTTAGGATTACAGTTAGGATTGGGGTTCTATTAGGGTTGGGGTTAGGGTTGTGTTGGGGATGTGATTTTTTCAGGAGTAAAGAAAAAAAAATGATGATATGGTGAATAGTGTGGAGCGCAAGTGCTCGCTACTTGAGTTTGCATCGGGTGCTCGGGTATGCACCGAGTATCGTAGGTGCTCGAGTGACCTGCTCGAGTCTCCGCCCCGCATGTTTCACGACTGTTATGCAGCCAAAAAAAACGCGGGGATTACCTGCTGTCAAAAAAATATGAAGAAAATATTAACCATTTCTCCCAAGCCCCTCTTCCCTCCTCCCCTATGCGATTTGTCAAAAGAGAAGAGCTGACAATCCACCATCTGTCTGTATGCAAATTAACACACACATGAGAAGTGCCTTGTAAGCAAATGCTAGCACAAAGGGTGCTACCAACCCAATTAAAATGCAAGGGAAGTTTCCACTGACGCAGGCCTGCGATAATTTACACCTGGGTGAGGAGGAAAGCTAGTTTAGGCTTCAAACACACACAATAATCATAACAATACCCAGCTGCAATATGCAGCCGGGCCGGCGCCGATACAAAATATGGAATATCTCAAGTTCCATACGTCTGATAATAACGGGACCTATATTTTTAGTGGCAGGGTCAGCCAAGGAACAATATGCTCATTTTTCCGTAGCTGTGAGCTCCTCCGGGGAGCGATAACGCATAAGTAACAAAATAACAGACCGCAGCTATGTCATGTGTGGTCTCTAAAGAAAGGCAAATTCATAATGGAAATTATGGCGTCGTTTGCAAGCTTCTGCGATCAACAAGCGATAAGTTATCCTAGAAGTTAGCGATTTTAATAAAAATGTGAAGGCTGGAGCCCAGCTCACGTGATGTCAGCACAGGGGGTGTGTGGGCCGGCCTCCCCCTCTGACATAAAAGACCCTACTGAGGATAGATCAGTACTCATTGGCGAGAGTATATATTTCATATAGCAAGGGGTCACGTTCGATAACGGTCCAATTGGAGTACCTTCCCTTCACCTATACTGAATCGTCTTAGTGATCTTTATAGTAAGTCTTCTTTAATCCTGTTTATTTTGTGTAACTGTATATTCTGTACTGTAAATGTCCCCTTTTGTAAAATCCTTGTATATTTTCCTATGGCTGCCTCCCTTTTGGATTAAATATAAAATTTAATAGTCTTGTTTCTTTTGTCCTGTAATCGTTCCCTTCCCCGAAACCATATACGCTACCAGAACGCAGGCGTCCGACTAGGCCTGTATTATATTTCACACTCGGTCGTTGGTGGCAGCGAATAATAATAAGTGGGTTATCTTGAAGCTGGCAGTGACCGTTCTGGGCATATACACATATTCCATGCTTTGGGATCCGGAGGTGTGTACGCCATACGCTCACTGGGCGCTTGCCGATACCTACGTAGTGAGTAATCGGGATCGTGTGTTCGTGAATCCCTGCTGAATCCTGACAAAGTGACGGCTGCGGTAAGATATTGTGTGATCTCCCCGGTGTCATTCCTGACACCTGCCATACACGAGCAATCCCCGCTTGTTTTTTTGGTGTCTAACAACTGTGAAACATGTGGGATGGGGAATCGAGCATGTCACTCGAGCACACGCGATACTTGGTGCATACCCGAGTACCCGATGCAAACTCAAGTAGTGAGCACTTGCGCTCAAAACTAATGACAACATATTTAATATGGTGACCTAATGTTATTAAATTCTGTGTTGTACCTCTGAGTTCAAAATGTTCACTATACCCCTTGAGGTGTCTAGTTTCCAAAATGGGGTCACTTGTGGGGGGTTTCCACTGTTTAGGCACATCAGGTGCTCCCCAAACGCTCACAACACATCTAGATAAGTTCCCTGAGGGGTCTAGTTTCTAAAATGTTGTCACTTGTACCTAAACACTGGAAACCCTCCACATTAGGGGCTCCCCAAACGCGACATGGCATCTGCTAATTATTCAAACAAACTTTACATTCAAAAAGTCAATTGGCGCTCCTTCCCTTCCGAGCCCTGCCGTGCACCCAAACAGTGGCTTCCCCCACAATTGAGTTATTGGCGTGCTCCGAAGAAATTGCACAACAAATTTTGGGATCCATTTTTTCCTGTTATCGTTACGAAAATAAACAAAATTGGGTCTAAAGTAAAATTTTTGGAGAAAAAAGTTAAATGTTCATTGTTTTCTTCTACATTCCAAAAATTCCTGTGAAGCACCTGAAGGGTTAATAAAGTTCTTGAATGTGGTTTTGAGCACCTTGAGGGGTGCAGTTTTTAGAATGGTGTCACTTTTGGGGTATTTTCTGTCATAAAGGCCCCTCAAAGTTACTTCAAATATGATGTGGTCCCTAAAAAATGGTTTTGTAAATTTTGTTGGAAAAATGAGAAATCGCTGGTCAACTTTTAACCCTTATAACTTCCTAATAAAAAAAAAAATGTTGGTTCCAAAATTGTGCTGATGTAAAGTAGACATGTGGGAAATGTTATTTACTAAACAATTTTGTGTGACATATCTCTCTGATTTAAGGACATGAAAATTCAAATTTTGAAAATTGCGAGATTTTCAAAATTTTCGCCAAATTTCCGTTTTTTTTCACAAACGCAAGTGATATCAAATTTTACCACGATCATGAAGTACAATATGTCACAAAAAAACAATCTCCGAATCAGGGGGATCCGTTGAAGCGTTCCAGAGTAATTACCTCATAAAGTGACAGTGGTCAGAATTGTAAAAATTGGCCTGGTCATTAACGTGCAAACCACCTTCGGGGGTAAAGGGGTTAAATTATTGTATGTTCAGTAGCTCAAGGAGCATTTCTCATCTGAAGATGATCTATTGTAGAGATCATGTTCTCATGCTTGGTGGTGATTTTCATACTTCTACATGTGGGCATATTTCCATCTATTTTTAACACATTTCTGACTCCATGCAGTTTTCCTACTGATAACTGAGTGCCAGATTAGTCCTGTAGAGGTCACTTCTCCGCATTCATCAAAGACCGGATTGTGATGACATGTTATACCTCTATTGTACTTCTGCAGGCTAATTATTGAAGGACACACCTCATTCCTCTGCACAGTTACCACTGCACATGTCACAGAGCATGCACAGAAAACTTCCATAGAAGTGATCTTCACACTACAAGCTCCTGGTTGTTATAAAGCAATCTCTGAACTGTCAGTCACAAAGCTCAGCGGAGTCTGTTAAATTCAACCAGTTACTAAAAATATAAATGTAACGGGTCTGGGAGGCGGAACCTCTGAGCTACTATACAAGGGGGCGGTCCTTGTAAGGGAGCGGGTGGCGACCAGGCAGGCAGTCACAGCAGGTGACCGGGACAGTCTCTGGAAGAACGGGCAGGAGGTCACGGCCAGTGACCGGGGCAGTCTCTGGATGAACGGGCAGATGGTCACGGCAAGTGACCGGGGCAGTCTCTGGGTAAAGGGTTGGTACGACCTGTGGCGGCTGATGGTAGACGTGGGCCCCCAGGTGAGCAGGCGAGAGTCTCTGGATAAACGGTGGTCACAGCATGTGACGGCGGAGCCTCCAGGAAGACCAACAGACAGGCGGCAGATGAGCGCTCCCAGGTGAGCGGGCAGAAGTCTCTGGACAGGCGGGTGGTCACAGCACGTGACGGCAGAGCCTCCAGGTAGGCTAGCAGACATGCAGCAGATGAGCGCTCCCAGGTGAGCGGGCAGGAGTCACTGGACAGGCAGGTGGTCACAGCACGTGACGGCGGAGCCTCCAGGTAGGCTAGCAGGCAGGTAGCAGATGTGCGCTCCCAGGTGAGCGGGCAAGCTGGTCCATAGACAGACTGACAGGAGTTGGAAGGCAGACCGTCGGACCTCAGGCAAGCAGGCAGGTAGCTGATGTGCGCTCCCAGGTGAGCGGGCAAGCTGGTCCTTAGACAGACTGACAGGAGTTGTAAGGCAGACCGTCGGACCTCAGGCTAGCAGGCAGGTAGCAGAATATCAGGCAGGAATAAGACAGCAAGCTGGCAGGAATCTGGCAGGTAACTGGCAACGGGACCTGAGGGCTGAAGCAGAGTAGTGAACAGTGCAACAACATTGCTCGGGCACCTCCATTTTGGAGGAGGTGCCTTATATATGGTGAAGTCCTCCGGCCATTGGCCGGGGACTCCTTAGGACGGCGCGTGCGGCCCCTTTAAGAGGGAGGGAGAGGGCCCTAAGCACAGTGGCCGGGAAGGAGCGCGCGCTGCCAGCAGAGCGGGAGGAGGATGCCGGGCACGGAGCAGAGAGGTGAGGGGAACAGCGTCCCTGCCTAGCAGAGGGCAGGGACGCCGGCGCTACAGTACCCCCCCCCTTTAGGCCCCCCCTTTTTTAGGCCAGACAGAAATTTAGCAAGGATAAGAGGGGCATGGATGTTCTCCCGGGGCTCCCACGTTCTCTCCTCAGGACCAAACCCCTTCCAATCTACTAGAAAAAAGGTCTTTCCTCTTACCATTTTGGTGGCAAGAATGTTCTCTACCTCAAACTCGTCCTCAGCAGAAACCGGAGCAGGAGGCGTACCTGTAGACTTGGAAAAAGAGTTAAGTACCACAGGTTTGAGGAGAGATACATGGAAGGAGTTAGGGATCCGTAAGTTGGCCGGGAGTTTCAATTTATAAGCCACCGGGTTGATCTGACTGATGACCTCCAGAGGACCGATGAACCGAGGCCCTAACTTGTAAGAAGGTATCTTGAGTCGGACATATTTAGATGAGAGCCAGACTTTATCTCCAGGACGAAATTGTGGAGGATCCAGGCGTTTTTTGTCAGCGTGTCTTTTCATCCGTTCGGACGACTGAAGGAGTGCGGATCGGGTACTCTCCCAAATGGAGGAAAATTTGCTAACGAGAGATTCTGCAGCCGGGTTGTCCACAGAGGTGGAGACAGGAAAAGGAATCCGAGGATGCTGACCGAAGACTACAAAAAACGGGGATTTGGAGGAGGATTCGCTCTCGTGATTGTTATAAGAGAACTCGGCCCATGGTAGGAGATCCAGCCAGTCTGAATGATGGGCATTAACGAAGTGCCGGAGGTAACTGGTCAGGTTCTGATTGATCCGCTCCACTTGACCATTGGACTGTGGGTGGTAAGCGGAAGAGAAGTCCAGGGTGACGTCTAGCAGTTTACAAGTGGCTCTCCAGAAGCGTGAGGTGAACTGTACCCCACGATCCGACACGATGTGGAGGGGCAGGCCATGAAGACGAAAGATGTGACGAATAAAGTCTTTAGCTAGCTCGGGTGCAGACGGGAGGCCTGGCAGGGGAACGAAATGAGCCATCTTGGAGAAGCGGTCAGCGACCACCCAAATGACCGTACAACCGGCAGAGACTGGGAGGTCAGTTATAAAGTCCATTGCTATATGCTGCCAGGGGGCAGCAGGTACAGAAAGCGGAAGGAGGCGACCGGCTGGCAGATGTCTCGGAACCTTGTTGCGGGCGCAGGACACACAGGCAGAAACAAAGTCTATTACGTCCTTGTGCAGGGTAGGCCACCAGTAGTGCCGGGTAACAAGCTGGAGGGTCTTTTTCTGACCGGCGTGGCCAGCCAGTTTAGACGAGTGACCCCAGTGAAGGATCTTCTCCCGATCAGGTACTGATACGAACGTCTTTCCGGGAGGGAGACGATTTAGACTCACGGGAGCCACCTGCATTACTCTGGCGGGATCGATGATGTGTTTCGGATCTTCCTCGAGATCAGACACCAGAAAGGATCGAGACAAGGCGTCCGCCTTGACGTTTTTGTCAGCCGGGCGAAAATGAAGAACAAAATCAAAGCGAGCAAAAAACAAGGACCACCGGGCTTGGCGCGGGTTAAGTCTCTGGGCATGCTGGAGGTAAGCCAAGTTCTTGTGGTCAGTGTAAATTATTACCGGGTGAAGAGCCCCCTCGAGCAGGTAACGCCACTCCTCCAATGCCAGTTTGATGGCCAATAACTCTCGGTCTCCTATGGAATAATTGCGCTCTGAGGAGGAGAAGAGTTTAGAGAAGAAGCCGCAAGTTACCATCCTCCCGGAAGATGATTTTTGAGTAAGTACCGCTCCGGCTCCAGAGGAGGAGGCGTCAACTTCCAGGAAGAACTGCTTGTTGCCGTCCGGGCAATGCAGCACCGGGGCGGAAGAGAAGGCCTGTTTTAAGGAAAGAAAGGCCTCCTCTGCTTCGGGCAGCCACTCTTTGGGATTAGTACCCTTACGGGTGAGCGCGGAAATTGGGGCAGTCCGGGAAGAGAAGTGTGGTATGAAGAGGCGGTAGTAGTTGGCGAAGCCCAGGAACCGCTGAATGGCCTTCAACCCCTCCGGTCGAGGCCATTTCTCGATGGCAGACAGTTTCTCTGGATCCATTCGTAGGCCGGTCTGAGAAATAATGTAGCCCAAAAACGGAAGCGAGGTCTGCTCAAAGAGGCACTTCTCGTATTTAGCGAAGAGGTGATTCTGCCTGAGCCTGAGCAGGACCTGACGAACGTCCCTCCGGTGAGTTTGGAGATCCGGAGAGAAGACCAAGATGTCGTCCAGGTACACCACTACGCAGGAGTAGAGAAGGTCCCGGAAGATGTCATTGACCAACTCTTGAAAGACGGCAGGAGCGTTACAGAGACCAAAGGGCATTACCAGATATTCATAGTGGCCGTCCCGGGTGTTGAATGCCGTCTTCCATTCATCCCCCTGACGGATACGAACCAGGTTGTACGCCCCACGGAGGTCCAGTTTGGTGAAGATTCTAGCCCCCCTCAGACGATCAAATAATTCCGGAATGAGCGGAAGGGGGTACTTATTCTTCACCGTGATCTGGTTAAGGCCTCTATAGTCTATACAGGGACGGAGAGAGCCGTCCTTCTTTTTGACGAAAAAGAAGCCTGCTCCCGCCGGGGAGGTAGATTTCCGGATGAATCCCCTGGCCAGATTCTCCTCAATATATTCGGACATCGACCGGGTCTCAGCAGCGGATAATGGATAAATACGCCCACGGGGAGGAGTAGTACCAGGTAACCGGTCGATAGGGCAGTCGTATGGTCTATGAGGGGGTAGTGTCTCTGCCTCCTTTTTATTAAAGACATCAGCATAAGACCAATAAGGAATCGGAAGTCCAGGTAGATTAGCTGGGGTAGGAGAAGGACGGACGGGATGGACGGGAACCAGACAGGTCTTATGGCAGTCCTGTCCCCAGCGAAGGACTTCTCCGGTCTGCCAGTCAAGCACGGGTCCATGTCTCTGGAGCCAAGGTAGACCTAGCAAGAGGGCGTGAGAGAGTCCAGGCAGAACATGAAAGGAGATACTCTCAGAATGCAGCATTCCCACCTGCAGAGTAATGGATTCGGTGATTAGTTGGATGGGGATGCGGTATTTCTCTACCAGGGACTGTGAAATAAGATTCCCGGCTGCTCCAGAGTCAAGTTGGGCTAGTTCGAAATAACGGTTCTCCCCGCAGACGATTGAGACTGACAGCAGCAGAGATGGAGAGGATTTATTCTTGTCTAGGTCGACCTCTCTGAGCGAACCTAGACACAGGCGTTTCCCGACCTCTCCGGGCAGGCACGGATCCGGTGCTCCTTACTGCCACAGTAGAAGCAGCTCCCCTCGGCACGGCGTAAGTACTGACGGGTTTTGACCATCTTGGTCTGGTCGACCTGCATAGGCTCAGGAGAGTGTACCTGGGGAGAGACGGAGGGAGTGACGGGTTTCTGAAAAGTAGGAGCTAGACGTGGAAACCTCCTCTCACGGGTGACCTCTTTGGCACGCTCCTGGAACCGTAGGTCAATCCGGGTGGCAAGAGTTATTAGGTCATCGAGAGTGGTAGGAATGTCCCGACCGGCAAGTTCATCTTTAATACGGCCGGACAGACCCTCCCAGAAGACGGATACCAGAGCGTCGTTATCCCAGGCCAGCTCCGAGGCAAGGGTACGGAACCGTATGGCATATTGGCCCACGGTGAGACTTCCCTGACGGAGGCGTAGCAGTGATGATGCGGATGAGGTCTTCCGTCCGGGTTCGTCGAAGACTTTCCGGAAAGCCGTGAGAAAGACAGGCAAGTCGGACACCAGGGGGTCTCCTCTCTCCCATAGAGGATTTAGCCAGGCCAGGGCCTCCCCGGTGAGATGGGACATGATGAAGGCAATTTTGGCCCGGTCGGAGTTAAACTGGTGGGACAGGAGTTCAAAGTGCAAGATGCACTGATTTATGAAGCCCCGAGCCTGGGCGGAGTCGCCTCCGAAGCGAGGAGGTGCAGAAAGCCGGGGTCCGGGGTAGGATACCATGGTATTAGTGGGCAGCGGAGCTGCCGGATTGCGAGTCATGGCACTGGCGGAGGTTGCTGGCGGAGCAGTCAGAGTGTCCAGGCGAGAATTGACATTCCGCAGGTGACCCAGGATGGACTCCTGTTGGGACCTCTGACGGGACAGTTCATGACACAGGTCCGAGAGCGAGGGAGCTTGGGTGCCACCGGGTTCCATGGCCCGAGCAAACTGTAACGGGTCTAGGAGGCGGAACCTCTGAGCTACTATACAAGGGGGCGGTCCTTGTAAGGGAGCGGGTGGCGACCAGGCAGGCAGTCACAGCAGGTGACCGGGACAGTCTCTGGAAGAACGGGCAGGAGGTCACGGCCAGTGACCGGGGCAGTCTCTGGATGAACGGGCAGATGGTCACGGCAAGTGACCGGGGCAGTCTCTGGGTGAACGGGCAGATGGTCACGGCAAGTGACCGGGGCAGTCTCTGGGTGAACGGGCAGATGGTCACAGCAAGTGACCGGGGCAGTCTCTGGGTAAAGGGTTGGTACGACCTGTGGCGGCTGATGGTAGACGTGGGCTCCCAGGTGAGCAGGCGAGAGTCTCTGGATAAACGGGTGGTCACAGCATGTGACGGCGGAGCCTCCAGGAAGACCAACAGACAGGCGGCAGATGAGCGCTCCCAGGTGAGCGGGCAGAAGTCTCTGGACAGGCGGGTGGTCACAGCACGTGACGGCAGAGCCTCCAGGTAGGCTAGCAGACAGGCAGCAGATGAGCGCTCCCAGGTGAGCGGGCAGGAGTCACTGGACAGGCAGGTGGTCACAGCACGTGACGGCGGAGCCTCCAGGTAGGCTAGCAGGCAGGTAGCAGATGTGCGCTCCCAGGTGAGCGGGCAAGCTGGTCCATAGACAGACTGACAGGAGTTGTATGGGTAGACCGTCGGACCTCAGGCTAGCAGGCAGGTAGCAGAATATCAGGCAGGAATAAGACAGCAAGTTGGCAGGAATCTGGCAGGTATCTGGCAGGTAACTGGCAACGGGACCTGAGGGCTGAAGCAGAGTAGTGAACAGTGCAGCAACATTGCTCGGGCACCTCCATTTTGGAGGAGGTGCCTTATATATGGTGAAGTCCTCCGGCCATTGGCCGGGGACTCCTTAGGACGGCGCGCGCGGCCCCTTTAAGAGGGAGGGAGAGCGCGCGCGCCCTAAGCACAGTAGCCGGGAAGGAGCGCGCGCTGCCAGCAGGAGGACGCTGGGCACGGAGCAGAGAGGTGAGGGGAACAGCGTCCCTGCCCAGCAGAGGGCAGGGACGCCGGCGCTACAATAAATACCTGACTTTAACTTTTTAAATATATGTAATATATTCCCTCTAAATCTAATTTTTGCCACTTTGTTTTACACTTGCTCAGGTTCTCTGTTTATGTTGTTAAGAGATCTGCTAAACTGTTTCTGTAGTATCCAATTAACACTCCTTAGTAGTTGTTAAAAGGCGTAATTGCCTGCTGTTAGCTTATATTCATCTAATTGTGAACACACACAAGCTGCCCCTCGGTGTTGACAGTGGTCATAAATGTCTAAATGTAATAGATGGCACTGCCAGCCCACTTAGCTCTCAGACAGTGTGTAATCTGCAGTCGGAGAATGGTTTCTTTCTGAATGCTTCATCAGCACCAGCCTTCCCATTGAACTGGACAAGGCTTAGTTATTGCTGCATTTAGCGTATTTCTTCATGTTAAACAAATCAGAGACAAGACCTGTAACACAGTGATGGATTCCTGATGTCTTATCCTATTAAGAACACGGGCCACAGTGGCGAGTGGGCGCGTTGGTCACCGCTGCAGCCAGTAATTGGCTGCTGCAGTCACATTTGGCTTTAAGAGGGAGAACAGAGACTGGCCGAAAACTCGGGCAACTTTGGAACACTGGCCCTTTAGAGTTCTTGAGTAGAAGGAGATGGCATATCAAATGCATTGTATATCTACAAGTGGGTTAATTTTGCAAAGCTACTTTTTTTTTTTTTTTAATCTTTTTATGATGTGGTTGTCCAAGCCTGGGTCTCAATTCTACAGTCACTCTGTGACTGCAGACATTTGAATCCTCACAGTGCACGCTGTCAAGATTGTCCGGCGCCGAGAGGGGGCAGTCATGTGACCACAAGCATGCGATTTGCATACTTCCGGCCACACTCCAACTAGATGTGTGCAGCCTCGCTCAATTTACTGGTAATGAGCGAAGCCGAACATGTCTAGTCGGCATGTGACCGCATGTATGCTAATCACATACATGCAGTCACTCGCCTGCCGTTCCCAGTGCCAGCGCACATGAGGATTCAAAAAGTCTGCAGTCACATAATGTGACTGCAGACTTGAGCCCCAATCTTGACCAACCGCTTTAACTGTGGTGTTAAGACTGAGACTGATGTCGGACAAGCTAGCTTATAACGACTGAAGAGGAAGCAAAAGAGGGTATACATACAGGACAGCATGGGATCGCAGCTGATTCTTTCTGTGTGTAATGCTGGTGTGTATGAACCAACTGCGCCATGAGCCGGGCTTACCCTGGAGGGGCGTTACTACTTGACTTCCTGGTATTCACTAGAGCCTCTGATGGTGAGGATAGTCCTGGCCATAGGTAGTTACCAGGTCCAACTCCAGGGCAGACCCTAGGTCTGCAATAGCTGATCTGAGTGTCAGAGACACGGGTGTGAGGTAGAGGTCGGCGAAGGCAAAGACGTGGTCAGTCTGAGGTCAGGGCAGGCAACCCAGGTTCAATATACGTAGCTGAGGTCAGGAGCGGAGAAATCAGAATAAATGAGTAGGCAACCCAGGTTAGAAAACAGGAGAGACAGTACAAGAGCACACCTTACAGGAAACTAGACAGAGACTGAGCTAGAACCTTAGATCAGGCGAGGATGATGGGAAGATCTGCCTAATAAACCCCCTACTGCTTGGCGATATGCCGGGGAAGCTAACCTCTGCAAAACACCGTAAGGTTAATAATAGTGATGAGCGAGCACTAAAATGCTCGGGTGCTCGAAGCTCGGGTCGAGCACATTGGAATACTCGGGTGCTCGACCCAAGCAACAAGCCCAATGTAAGTCTATGGGAAACTCGAACATTTTTCTGGCGGTCCCCCCCGGTGGTCTGCAGAAGGTCAAAAATTGCCCAAATTGATGGGAACAGTGCTCAATTAAACGTCAGGCAGGCAGGGTATATAGGAGGGTGCATGAAAAACATAGCAGGGCACTTGGAACACACTAGTGCCCTCCGATTTTCATGCACCCATCTCTTTAAAAAAGCCGGCCTGCAATTCATCATCAGCATTCACCAGTACCCGACAATTTAGAACAGAAAGAATAGAGCATCACACATAGATTAGATAGATAGAAACATGTCAGTCACATATATAATAAGTACAGTGACAGTGTTGGTTTCTGTACTTGTCATTTAGTGTTAAAATAAAGGATTTATTAAAAAAAAAATTGGCGTGGGGTTCCCCATAATTTTAGTCTCTAGCGGAGGTTAAGCAGACGGCTGGGGCAGATGTTTGATGCCTGGGAAGGGGGTAATACCCACGGAGCTTCCCAGGCTACTAATATCAGCCCCCAGCTGAATACCTAGCCTTTACTAGCTATTAAAATGGGGGACCCAAAAAAAATGACGTGGGGTCCCCCCTATTTAGCTAGCAAAGGCTAGGCAGACAGCGGGGGGCTGATATTAATAGCCCAGGAAGGGTGCCATGAATATTGGCCCCCTCCCAGGCTAGAAACACCAGCCGTCAGCCGCCCCAGAAATGGCGCATCCATAGGATGTGCCAATTCTGGCACTTAGCCTCGCTCTTCCCACTGCCCTGTAGCGGTGGCAGTGGGGTAATAGAGTTGGGGTTGATGTCCGCTTATAATGCCAGCTGACATCAAGCCCAGGTTAGTAATGGAGAGGCGTCTATAATACACCCCATTACTAACCCCATAGTGAAAGTTAAAAAAGAAACAACACAAACACCCAGAATAGAGTCCTTTAATTGAAATAAAGGCACAATTCTTTAATGTTCTAAATTAAACTCTACTTATCGTCACGCCCATTCCAGCTGAAGCCAACGATCTGCAATAAAAGTAAAATAATAAACCAACCTCATCCTTACCTTTTCATGGTTCCCAGGACTGCTTCAGCTCTGCTACATTGACATGACAGGCTGGATCGCAGCAGAACGCTGCCATCCAGCTTGCCATGCCTCAGACACGGAGAAGGGCCTGACAGAAAATGCCCAAAAGTGATGCCATTATAAAAACTGCACCCCTCAAGGTGCTCAAAACCACATTCAAGCAGTTTTTTAACCCTTCAGGTTCTTCACAGGAATTTTTGGAATGTGGAAGAAAAAAATGAACATTTAACTTTCTTCACAAAAATGTTAATTTAGACCCCAATTGTTTTATTTTTGTAAGGGTAACAGGAAAAAATGGACCCCAAAATTTGTTGTGCAATTTCTCCTGAGCATACCAATACCCCCCATATGTAGGGGCAAATCACTGTTTGGGCGCACGGCAGTGCTCGGAAGGGAAGGAGCGCCATTTGACTTTTTGAATGTAAAATTTGCTTGAATAATTAGCGGATGCCATGTTGCGTTTGGAGAGCTCCTGATGTGCCTAAACAGTGAAAAAAAAACATAAGTGACACCATTTTGGAAACTAGACCCCTCAGGGAATGTATCTAGATGTGTGGTGAGCACCTTGCACCCCCAGGTGCTTCACAGAAGTTTAGAACATTGAACAGTAAAAATAAAATTTTCACATTTTTGCAACAAAAATGTTTTTCAGCCTCCAATTTTGCATTTTCATAAGGGTAACAGGAGAAATTGCAATTTGTTGTGCAATTCCTCCTGAGCACGCCGATACCCTATATGTGGGGGAGAACCAGTGTTTGGGCGCACGGCAGGGCTCGGAAGGGAAGGAGCGCCATTTGACTTTTTTAATGTAAAATTTGCTTGAATAATTAGCAGATGCTATGTCGCGTTTGCAGAGCCCCTGATGTGCCTAAACAGTGGAAACCCCCCACAAGTGACCCCATTTTGGAAACTAGCCCCTTCAAGGATATGACACAGAATTTGATAACATTAGGTCATCATATTGAATAAGTTGTCATTAGTCTGGAGCGCAAGTGCTCGCTACTTGAGTTTGCATCGGATACTCGGGTATGCACCAAGTATCTCGGGTGCTCAATTGACTTGCTCGAGTCCCCGCCCGCATGTTTCATGGTTATTAGACACCCAAAAAAAACAATATGCAGGGATGGCAGGCAATCGCTGCGAGTTTTTTTGGGCTGTATAACAGCTGCAAAACATATGGGGTGGAGACTGGAGCATGTCACTCCAGCACCCGCGATACTCGGTGCATACCCGAGCGTCCGATGCAAACTCAAGTAACGAGCACTTGCGCTCAACACTAGTCACCATATCGTCGTCATTTTTTTTGTTTACTTTTGAAAAAATCCCAATCCTAATACTAATACAACCCTAACCATAGCACAGCCTTGAACCTAGAGTTTATTTTTTACGCAGTTCCTCGTGCGGTATAAGTGATTAGACGACTTTATTCTTCGGGTCGGTGCGATTACAGTGTTACCAGATTCATATCGGTTTTTATGATTGACAGCTGTCACACACTAAAAGACGCTTTTTTTTTTTTTTTTTTGCAAAGACTAGTTTTTGCATCGCCATATTTTGAGAGCTAGAATTTTTCCGTATTTCGGCCGACAGAGTCACGTAACAGCTTGTTTTTTGCAGGACAAGTTGGTGTTTTTCTTGGTACCATTTTTGGGCACGTGACATTTTTTTATCGCTTTCTATTCCGATTTTTGGGAGTCAGAATAAACAAAAACCAACAATTCTGGAATTTTTTTTTTTATACCGTTTTGCGTGTGGTAAAATTGATAAGGAAGCGTTATTCTTCAGGTCAGTATGATTACAGCGGTACTACATTTATATATTTTTTTTATGTTTTGGCGCTTTTACACAATAAAAACTATTTTATAGAAAAAATATTTTTTTGTATCGCTTTATTCTGAGAGCTATAACTTTTTTTGTTTTTTGTGGGACAAGATAACATTTTCAGCGGTACCATTTTTATTTGCATTCGTCTTTTTGATCACATTTTATTGCATTTTTTGTTTGGCAGTATGATGATAAAGCATGGTTTTTTGCTTTGTTTTTGTTTTTTTACCATATTCACTAAAGGGGATAACTAGTGGGACAGTTTTATAGGACAGGTCGTTCTGGACACGGCAATTCCATATATGGGTACTTTTATTGTTTTTTTTTTGCCACAATAATATTTATTTTTTATTATTATTTTTTTTTTTATATTTTTACAATTTTTTTTTTTTTTAGTCTGATTCTTTTTTTACTTTTACACCTTGTCCCACTATGGGACTTTCACATTTTATTTTCATATCACCTGTATAGTATAGAGAGCAGCAGTAGCTCCCTGTGCTATACAGGCTGTCACTGCTGTAGAGGGAGAAGATACTTTGGTCATGAACTGTGCATGACCAAAGTATCTTTCTGCTGTCTGGTGACCCAGATGTTGTCATGACGACATCAGGTCGTCATGGCAACATCCGGTAACCGCGGCAGACAGCGTTGGACCTGTGCTGAGATAATGTTATAAATGTTTCCCTGCTGTGTACTGTGTAATGGTTGTGTCTGACCGTACAGGGACATGGTCTGATCATACCACATCTCCTGGGCAGGGGAGGAAGGAAAATAGTATACAGACATTACAGCACAAGATCACAGCTGATTCTTTTTGTGAGGTAAAACATTTCAATGCCTGTTTTTAAACAATTTTTACTTCAAAGAAAGAATAATTTGTGATCACCTGCTGTCCCACTGTCTGTATAGTTTTCTTTCTCCTCCCCTGTCCAGGAGCTGTGGTATGATCAGACCATGTTCCTGTACGGTCAGACACAGCCATTACACAGGACACAGCAGGGGCACATTTATAAGATTATCTCAGCACAGGAACATTTTATTTAAATACCTTCAATTGTGAAAGTTATTATTATTCCAAGATCTATTGATTAAAATCAATTCTGTATGGGAAAGCTGCCGGCCGACACATTGGCTTGTCTCAGGGAGAGCAATGTGATAGGCAGTCAGAAATTAGTCATGTCCAATCCAATACCTCTCCCGACCATCAGTGGGCTGGTGCCCCCTTACACATTAGATCCTCAGCTGAAACCGTTGATATGGGCGAGTTGAGCCGACATTAGTCTAATGTGTATGGGGGCCTTAAGTTTGTCTGAGGCAACAGATTTTGTTAGGGCACGGCAAAAATGGTCAATTAATACGCTCATGTTGGAGTCTTTTTACAACAGTTTACTCCTTTGGTGTCTGTTTTCCATCTTGATTGCTCATGTCTTATTATCCAAACTGTTTTACTGGTTGCATGAACCACGTGTGCAGAGATCTTATGTCAACTAATTATTTTCATTATTAGTTAATATATTAGAGTAATATAGGTTGAAGCTGCAAATATAATTCAGAAAGTGGTCTCCTGACTCTTCCCAGCAGATAATGTCGGAAGAGATAAGGATCCGGCATGTCCAGTGTCAGACTGCCGATCCTTTTGTTCTCTAAGGTAAACTGCCAGCAGAGATATCTGACAGCATCCCTTCATAGAAAACACAAGAGTGTTCGGCAAAGAAGGCAAGATGGCTGTTATGGTTTGGAAACGACTATCTAAAGTGTATTGAGGGATTTAAATTCTGAACAGAAGAGTGCCAACTCAATTTGAAGGAGTTTCCCGGCTATTGTTTTCTGTACCTGTTTTGCACTGTTTCATTGAGCACCAGGGCCAATGTCCACCTCCAGTCTTACTCTCTGCTCCTTGTTGAATGGCTGTCTACCAGCCACAAACCTCTAAAGGGAATCAGTCACCAGGTTTTTGCCACCTAAGATCAGCATAATGTAGACACAGAGTTCCTGAGAGTATCACTAGAGGACTAGTAATCCTGCTGCTAGGTAGTCTAGCATATTCATGAGCTTTGTATAACATCGCCCCACCACTGATTGGCAGCTTTCTGTGTATAATGTACATGGACAGAAAGCTGCCAATTGGTGCTCTGTGCGGGATTGTGCAGAGCTCAGCATTCAGAGAACTGTTATATCTGCAGCAGATAAAACTGTGATTTTATCAAAATGATAGCAAGCAGCTCAGCATGTGTCACATTGCTAGAATCATTGTCACTGCCCCTGCATCATGCTGCTATCATATGGGGTAGCACAAACCTGGTGACAAATTCACTTTAAAATGTTACCACTAAATCAGTTGAAACCCTTTGAATGCTTTGTTTCCTCATGTGGTAAAAAGTAGCAGAATTCTTTATCATCTACTCGTAGAGTATGCGTACATTGGACTATCCACTGCAGAATTTCTGCAGCAGAAAGTCTGAAACGGCTAAACACTCCAGATTTCTTGGACACTTTATTTGGGATCACAAGAAACCCTGGGATTATGTCTGCTGTTACCAGTAGGCTGACTCTTAGAAAACACCTCTGAAGAAAAGCACGTTGCCTACTGCCAACATGCTGCCCCTGGTGTACTGGCACCAAGCTATTCACTTTGGTTTAGTTTCACATAGGAGGCAGACCTAATTTTACCTATAGGATTTGCCAGGAAGGTGATTTTCTCTTGGCGATCTCTTCCACCAGGCAAGACTCTGAAAGGTGGCTCTCGCCTGTCACTCTCCTTGTCTAGGGCTGGGTGGTCTTGCGTCCAGCACTCTCCTTTCTCCCTAATGTTTTCTCTGCCTTCCCCCTTAATGATGAGATTGCTCTCATTCCTTATGTTTGCCTCATGTCCCTAAGAGGTTCTCACACAATCTGATGTGGACATAGCTGTGCAGCTCTAACTGTCTCTTGGCCTTGTTACGACATTCTGATGCCTTGCTTGCCATCCTGGTAGGTCCTTGTAGAGACCTGATCACTTCACAGGTTACAATTGCTTGCTGGATTCGATCTGTTAGTTTGCGAGATCGGGTTAAGCCAGAGCGCCAACAGCCTGGTATGGCTCACTCCACCCGAGCGTTAGGAGCCTCGTGTGTTGTACACCACTAGGCATCTCTTCTTCTACTCTATAAGGACGCTACTTAGTCTTCAGTAGAATAAGAAGTACTAGTTCGGCACTCCGTATTCCAAGTAATGGTGCTCGTGGAGAGGAAATGCAGGATAGAAGAAAAGGATCCCGGCACTCACGTGTTGAATAATTGCAGTTTATTCCAATGCACAAATACAATTAGACGTTTCAGCCCATCCCAGGCATTGGAATACATTGCATTTATTCAACACGTGAGTGCCGGAATCCTTTTTTTCTATGCTACTTGGTCTTCAGTCCACATCTTTGCAGAGCTCATACCTTTCTGTCGGCGGACACAAGTCTTGGCAGAAGAGTGTTACAAGCAGCAGTTGCTTGAGTGATACCTGAGGGATTGCTATTCTTCCTTCTGCAATATATTGGTTATCCCACCACAGGGATTGCTTTAGAACATCCCATGGTTTCCTGTGTCCTACATTGATGCGTCCAAGAAAAGATGATTTCTGATAGTTACCATAAAATCTTTGCAGTCTTCATTGGGGGACTCCTCATCCCACCCTTGTTTGGGTAGTTTTTGCTTTTTCTGATTTTGCACTAACTGAATAGTTTGGTCTGGTAGGCCAGATGTAGCCTGCTGAGGACGAGCCCATGGTTTGCCGAGTCTCCCAATGAAGGCTATGAGAAAGAGATTTTAAGGTGAGTACCAAAAATCCTCTCTTCATTGCAAAAGTTGAAATGCTGCAGATTTCAGATCAGTTAGTAAATGCACATATTCTCTACAGCGTGTGGGTGAGACTTTGTGATTCTCTCCACAGTGTTGTTGCTGTAATGCGTAGTGGATTTTACCTCCTGAAATGCTGCTGGACGCCTCGTGTCCATATAACCTTAGTGCAGACCACAGACTATGGCTGTTTAGGGACATTAGTGCAACTAACAGATATTTCTGCATACAGCATTTGAATGTAATGGCCATACTAAGGCTGCCGGGCGATCCAATTATGCACAATCCCAAACAATTTATTTAAAGAAATAAAGCAAAGTATTCCTTTCTTTCTCAATGGGAATAAAACAAAATTTCTCCAGTATTCCATAAGTGAAGTGAAGAGTGATTTAGCTCAGTTCATACGGAGGTCATAATCTACTGGGATTGTTATAATCTATGCAAGGAAATTAGAGTGCAATTATCCACATTGTTTAGCTTGATTTATATTATTCTGTCGTTGTTCTGTTCTGGCTGGGATCCGAGCTTTGCTTTCTAAAAATGCAACCACAATTCATGACGTGCTCACATAAGACGGCCTGTAAATGCTCGGAGGCGATGGCGTCCACCACTACAATGAGTTGTTATCTACAGGTACTACCCTAAAGCTCTGCTAAGTGCAGGAGGGGGGTTCGCGCTGTCTGACTTGACTTTAGATGAACAGTGGCAGGCTCAGAGCTTTTCATCTAAACAATATTGCATTGTGCTATTAAATTACTTTGCTGGCATTTGTTGGTGAGCGCTCGGGGCCTGGTTAAAATCTGTCTGCTTGCAAAACAGAGCAGTTACTTAAGATTTGAGGTCAAGTCTAGGTTTCTAGGTCCAAAGCGGTGTTCTGTGCCATGCCACAGAGGAAGTACTTCTTACAGGCCAAGTCTGCTGCTTTAATACATAAGTATTGCCAAGATACAGTTGGGAAAAGACACTGCGGAAATCACTATATGAATTGTAGACCGGGTCTACAGGACAGAAAACGTACGGTGCCTTTTGGTTTATGCTTTTCTGTTGTGTTCCTGGGCTACATCTTCACTGGTTTTGCTCATCCCTTTCCTCAGAGTTGCGGATGGATATGCCCACTGTATGAAACCCTAGTTCTCCATATGTTTTTTATATGATTTACAGCTTATAAGAGCGGGGTTAGAGACATTGCACACAATCAGTTTATACACAGCACCAGATCCTCTTGTGGTGACCATACAGATAATTCTGCCTTAAGGCCCAGTCACACTTAGCGACGCTGCAACGATCCCGACAACGATACGACCTGTCAGGGATCGTTGCTGCGTCGCTATGTGGTCGCTGGTGATCTGTCAAACAGGCAGGCTCACCAACGATCAGGGGAGCAGAGACATCGTGGAAAGAATCTTTCCACGATGTTCTGCTCCTGGTTACGAGCCTGCTGAAGCAGGAGCAGGCTGGTAACTATGGTAAACATCGGGTTACTAGGGGCACACGCACACGTAGTAACCTGTTGTTTATCATGGTTACCACTCTGCTACAGTGAGCGGGAGGTTACCGCTCACTTTAGCAGGCTCGTAACCATGATAAACAGCGGGTTACTAAGTGCGCATGTGCCCCTAGTAACCCGATGTTTATCATGGTTACCAGCCTGATCGCTGCTCCCGCTGGTCACACACAGCGATGTGTGCTGACCAGCGGGAGAGCAACGACCAAAAAATGGTCACAGCAGGGGCCTGATCGCTGCAAAGTGTTACACATAGCGACATCGCTGGTGAGGTCGCTGTTGCGTCACCAAAACCGTGACACAGCAGCGATCTCGCTAGCGATCTCGCTAGCGATCTCGCTATGTGAGACGGGTGCTTTACTGTCACCCCTGCTGCTGTACTCCCCTGCCCCCATTTCTTTTTTCACAGCCCACCTAACAATATACAATAGGAATCTGTCACCAAATAGACATTAAGGCGATGTTCGTAGCTGTTTGCTTCGGTAGGCGCCTGTGGTGCCTTTCTGCTAATCAGGCGGGATGGCCATGGAATTACCATACAGTGAATGCTCTTTTGGTTATTTTTACCTTTCAGCAAGTTTAGCAGCACAATCTTATATTTTCTAGATTTTCCAGAGACCTGCAGCCAGTCCCACCCGAGACCTCTGCCAACAAATTCAGGAAATCAGCGCATGATATACCTATGGGCACTAAAGGTTGCTGAGCAGAAGAGTGTCTGCTTAAAGGAGCATTTATAAATCTATACATTTTATATTTCTATGTTCATTAGATTTATAGATTAATACTGTAATTAGGCATTTACAGTTTTGTGCAAGAAAGAGAAGGCACAAGGAGGCATAAAAAGTGTAGAAGGATAGACATTTAAGGCATATCCACATGGAAGTCCTAGCGCTAGGACTTGCAGCTCTCTTCAGAACAGGGCTACATCAATGCTGTGATGAGGTCGCAGCATTATGGTGAAGAATGATGAATGGTCACACGTGTTCATCTCTTTACATTCATGTCCACAGATGCTACCAAACCGCCAATGAAACATGTTTTGCATATCCTATTTATAAGCAATATATTTCATTATGGAATTACTCTATAAAGCAGCATAACAGCTAGTTTTCACCCACTAGCTCAGGAACAAGTAAATTTGAGCATCCAGAGCGGAAAACTGGTGGAAAATGTTTGATACAAGTGTTAAAATAACCATATACAGCTATTTTTCATATTATGTATGGCAGATTTTTCTGAAAAGTCACCTAATCGGCAAGTACGTATCAAAACAGTGATATATCTAGGTTTGTTCCCTTTCCCCAGGGTAATGACTTAAGGGGCAGGCTTAAATGCTGTTTCTCACAGCATGTGGCATCTAAGGGGTAACGTTTCTTCTTGTGGAGAGTGACCAGCCAAGCCTGGCATGTCACTCTTTACAAGGAAAAACATTGCCCTTTAGATCCCCGTCTTAGCCTCTCACCCTGCCGATCCCATACATCCAATCTCATACTTTGCACTGACGAATGGCAATACCCCAAAACACAGTGTCTGCAAATTGAGATTCTGGTTTGGCTTTTATCCTAGGTCATAGGCAAGGCCCATTAAAGGGTCGATATTGACTACATCCAATAGGGGGTACTAGAGTTCCTGTTCTCTTCCTCTTTGAAGATGCAATTTGCATATCACAGCATACGTGCATAGTATATCTACAACGCATGCTATCTAAGCAAGGCCATGCTGCCCATGGTCACGTTGCTTTCTCCTATACTGCACCATAGAGTGGCGGCAAGAGAGAGATGAGAGGGCTGTGTGTCGCTCTGGACCTCACACAGTGAATGCGTGAATGAGCATTCTCTACAGACCTCGCACACTACGGGAAAGTTAGCAATGTCAAACCAGTGTGAGTAAGGCAGCGCCATGAAAAGAAGTGGTAGGTTCGTCCACAGCAAGGGTCAAATGAACACCCTAATTACCATTGTGAGTAAAAAATTATTTTATGGATAACGGAAGTGACTTTAAAAGTAAAGGTGATTTTTATAAAGGCTATATCCCCTATAAAACTATGTAATATGTAGTTTGGGGCAAACTCCCTTTAAACAAGCTTCTTAATATTACTGTTACATAAGTGATATGGCTTCCCTTCGTGTTCTTTTGATAGCCTCTTACCATCTACATACAGGAGTATTTTTTAAGCATTGTACTAATTTGACAATTGTTATGTTTTGCTTCACCAAACTTAAAGCGCACCTGTCAGCAGGATTGTGCTTAGTAAACTACATACACTGTCAGGCTGGCACTAGTACATTGAGTAAAATGATACCTTTGTTGATGAAATCCGTCCAGTGGTTCTTATATAGCGATAGATGCTACTGCGCGGGCGCCATTTTGCTACAGGAAAAAGAAACTTGCCTGCAGCAATATGGCCCCCGCTGCCTGCGCTTGCACATTAGCATTTCTCGATTGCCGAGAGATGCTACTGCGCATGCGCGGTGTCATATTGCTGCACTCAAATTGTTTTTCCAAAAGCAAAATGGTGCCCGTGCGTGCACAGTAGCATCTCTCGGCAGCCGAAATATGCTACTGCACATGCGCGGGCGTCGGCGGCCATTTTGGGGGATGTAAATTTCAAATTGGCAGAGAAATTACTAAGGCAATATTTAAAATGGTAGGCAGGTCACTGAAAGCACAATGACCTGTCAGAGGCCTGAAATAGGCATACATAATGAGAGCCCCAGTTACATCAACTCCCTAAAGTCCCGCCCCAGAGCACGAGCATATCATTATGGCAGAACTGCAAATAAAGATTACAAAGGAACCACTGGATGGATTTCATCATCAAAGATATCATTTTACTCAGTGTAATGGTGCCCACCTGACAGTTCATGTGGTTTGCTAAGATCAAACCTGTTGACAGGTGCGCTTTAAAGGGTGTGTCCACTACTCAGACAACCCCCCTTCTCAATCCCTATGTTTCACTCTTGTAAAATAATAACACCTATACTCACCTCTGGTGCTGTTTCAGTCTTGTCGGCGATGTATCCTGGAGATTGCGTGACATTATGTCACACGATCCCTGCAGCAAATCTGTGCTGGTTTCACTCTTTTACGGAAATAATTGACATCCAGGGGAAGTGAGAGAGCAGCAGCAGTTCTCTTTTCCTCTGGATGTATGTGATTTGTCTGAAGAAGGACAGAGTGAAGCCAGCGCTGATTGGCCACAGGGATTACGTGGTGCTGACACTGGCAGGTGAGTATAAGTGTTATTATTTTACAAGGGGAAAACATAGGGATTGAGAAGGAGTTGTCCCAGTATTGTCCATTTTATTGCTATATTCTAACATGTATTTGCTATGTAACCTATAATTTACTATAAAGATTAGCCATTTCAAATAGGAATAAGACCAGGTGTGGGGATTTTTTTATTATGGTGGCTAGGAATTTAATTACAATTGTACGATTATACTTATATTTTGGCTTAGGTTGATTGAAACATTGGCGGATAGCTCCCCATCCACAGCTGAAGACTCATTACCTGAATTAAGGCATCCAGGAGGCTTCCAGACTCGGCCACAGAGAACCTGCAGATACGACCTGGATGAGGTGGACAAACACTGGTTGGAGCTTGTTAACACAGAGTTCAGAAGACTGGGTATGTGTTGATGGGAACGACATATATGTTTAGTTTACAGCGGTTACTGGCTGAGCTGAGCTCATTATACCTGGATTTTAGACCCTATAATATCACAAATATCTGATCCACGTATTGACACTGGCAATACCCGATGGGAAGTCACAGTGATAGATCTTCAATATTCTCATAGATTAGTTCAGGAGCTGTCATTTTTTTCATGCATGGGTCTTGATTTTCTGCAGCCAATGTAACATAAAATTTGCAGTTAGATGTGGCAGGCAGAGGACACATGTGTTCACTGCATTCAATACTTTCTAGTGGTCAAATTTCTGTTGCGGAGACTAGCGACTCCGCACAAGAATTTGACATGCTGCGGTCCTGAAAGACGCGCCGCAAGTCATTGTCCACGGGTGATTTTCTGCCTCTGATGCACGCATAGTGGACATGGGATTTCTAGAGATCCCATGCACTATGATGTAACATCTGGATGCTGCAGGTTTGGCGCTATATAAACACATAGCGTCAGACCTGCAGCGGCTCCTGATCATGGCCACGTACACAAACTCACTCACAGCATGTCAATTTCTGTAGTGGACACGCCAGTCTCCGCTGCCGATTTTGACCGATTGAAGTGTCATATGCAGTGGATTCACATTTACCAACAAAACTGCAGCATTAGAACACCGCGTTTTGGACGCAGCAAAAATAAGCTGTGTCCAAAGCGCTGCTGAGTGCTGATCTGGGGGATGTAGTGGCTAATGAATCAACTGTGAGATGTTATTAATGGCCATGGACCATGTTTGCCTAATTTCACCTTCCCAGGCTAAAAATAGCAGCTGACAGCAGCTGCATAAATTACGTGAATAGAAATGCTAATGAAGAATGGGTGAATGAGACTAGCTGACACCTTACTCTTTTGTTTGGTCATGACAAGTTGTCAATCAGACCTTTTCATGACCAAACTTAATTAAAGTAAAGTAAAAAGTTAAATAAACACACAGACACAGTGTAAACACTTTATTTGAATTGCAACACACATTCTTTAATCATTCAAATTAACCTATAGACTCACCAAAGTTCTGATGGTAATCCAAGGTTTAAGCAATGTCCCATCAAATAACTTTATTTAGCTCTAAAAATCATTCATTGATGTACAAAAACGCTTAAAAAAAAGCATAAAAAACGCATGCGTTTTCCCTGCCAAGGAGAAGCAGAAACACACAGAAAATTTCTGCTTCAAATACGCATCGTGCGCACATAGCCTTATAGTATAGGACAACTCACATTTATTTGTATTAAAGACTCAAGTGTCCACAAGAAAACAATGGAGACATGTCTGTATTTTATCTAAACTCACTATGGAAGTCAATGGGTCTGTGAAAAACTCGAGACCGCAGACTGATGGCATCTTAGTGCTGTCTGAGCTCATTATACCTGGATTTTAGACCGTATAATATCACAAATATCTGATCCACGTATTGACACTGGCAATACCCGATGGGAAGTCACAGTGATAGATCTTCAGTATGCTCATAGATTAGTTCAGGAGCTGTCATTTTTTTTCATGCATGGGTCTTGATTTTCTGCAGCCAATGTAACATAAAATTTGCAGCTAGATGTGGCAGGCAGAGGACACTTATGATTTTTTTAGTTTTTGCATCTCTGCATTCTGACAGGCAAAACTTTTTAATTGTTCCTTAGATGTAGCCATATAGACTTAACCACCCGCAGTGCCCATACTGGCAATACAATAACAGAGAAAAGTATTCCCGTATGGCATATGACAAAGGACAGTTACACATAGATCTAACGCAAGGGTCCTCAACTAGTGGCTTGTGAGCCTCATATTGCTCGTTGGCCCTTGAAGTGTAGCTCACAGCTGTATGCTTTGGTGAGTGCCACTCTCAACTGTATTGGTGTCCACACGGGGCGTTATTTCTTATGACGGGGCATTCAACGGTCAGTATTGCTTTATGAGGGGCACTCAAGAATATATAACTTGATGCAGAGCACTTAGTTTATTACTTTAACTGGATTACTTTTTGCTTTATTCGATTTTTATTGGGCATTGTTACAGACCATTATTGCCTTAGATGGTGGCACTTGCTACTTTATTACTTTATAGGGGGCACTCTGAGCAATAGTACTTTATAAAGGTTCTCCAGGGCACATGGAGAGTTCTAAAGTTCAAGTACGCACACAGGGGGTACTACGATTTCTTTGCTAGAAATGTGTCTGACGACCATTTCCCAGAACTGAAAGTGGCTGTCGTGGTAAGAAAGGTTGGGGAACCCTGATCTAATGTGTTCTGACAATTGAAAATCAGACACTGCTTTTGAATTGTGGTTCAACTGAAAATTTTAAGAAAACAAACTAATAAAAATGGTCTGGACAAAAACGATCATATCCCTACAAAAGATTGAAAATAATTTGACCATAGGGTCATATTAAACTAAAGTGTATTCTGGGATTCGCATTGCAGGTGTCTACAAAATTGTAATCAGTCAGTCTGCTTATTTCAAAGTTGAAAAGTAGTCACTGTGCTGTTTGGCATCATTGAGTATACCACGGGTAAATGTTATAAGACCATCTCCAAACAGTTCGATGTTCCTGTTACTACAATTGCACATATTATTCAGAAGTGTAAGGTCTATGGGTCTGTAGCCAACCTCCATGGATATGGCCACAAGAATAAAATTAATGACAAATTGAAGAGACAGATAACAAGAATGGTGACCAAAGAGCCCAGAACAACTTCCAAATAGATTAGAGGTGAACTCCAAGGTCAAGGTACACCAGTGTCAGATCACACCATTAATCGCTGTCTTGGCCAAATAGACTTCATGGAAGATGACCAAAGAGGAATCCACTGTTTAAAGCAAATTATAAATAAGCAAGACTGGAATTTGCCAAAATGTGTATTGACAAACGGCCAGTTTTCTGGGAGAATGTCCTTTGGACAGATGATACAAAACTAATTTTTGGCAAGTTACTTCCACTCTATGTTCACAGATACAAAAATGAAGCATTTAAAAGAAAGGACATTGTACCTATTGTGAAACATGGAGGCGGCTCTGTTATGTTTTGGGGCTGCTTTACTGTATCTGACACAGAGTGTCTTGACTCTATGCAGGGTACAATGACATCTGAAGATCATCAAGGCGTTCTGGAGCAAAATGTGCTGCCCAGTGTTAGAAAGCTTTGTCTCAGTTGCCGGTCACGGATCCTCCTACAGAATAATGACCCAAAACGGGGCTAAAGCCTCCTAGCATGGCTAAAAGCAAAGCATTGGACTATTCTGAAATCCTATTGAACATCTGTGGAAGGAGCTGAAACATGCAGTCTAGAGAAGGTGCTTTCACACCTGTGACAGCTTGAGCACTTTGCTCATGAGGAGGGGGCCAAAATACCTGTGGATAGGTGCAGATGTCTCATTGAGAATTACAGAAATCGTTTGTTTACAGTGATCGCCTCAAAGGTTGTGCAACAAAATATTAGAGAACCTGTCAAAGTACACTGTGTTCAGATTTATTAGGCAAGTTGTATTTTAGAGGATTATTTTTATTATTGATCAACATCTATGTTCTCAATCAACCCAAAGGACTCATAAATATCCAAGCTTAATATTTTTGGAAGTTGGAGTGGGGTTTTTTTTAGATTTGGCTATCTTAGGAGGATATCTGTGTGTGCAGGTAACTATTACTGTGCCGAATTATTAGGCAACTTAATAAAAAACAAATATAATTCCACTCACTTGTTTATTTTCACCAGGTAAACCAATATCAGTGCACAAACTTTAGAGATAAACATTTCTGACATGCAAAAACAAAAACCCCAAAAATTAGTGATCATTATAGCCACCTTTCTTTATGATAACACTCAACAGCCTTCCATCCATAGATTCTGTCAGTTGCCGGATCTGTTTTCGATCAACATTGCGTGTAGCAGCCACCACAGCCTCCCAGACACTGTTCCGAGAAGTGTACTGTTTTCCCTCCCTATAGATCTCACATTTTATGATGGACCACAGGTTCTCTATGGGGTTCAGATCAGGTGAACAAGGGGGCCATGTCATTATTTTTTCTTCTTTTAGACCTTCACTGGCCAGCCACGCTGTGGAGTAGATGGATGCATGTGATGGAGCATTGTCCTGCATGAAAATCATGTTTTTCTTGAACGATACCGACTTCTTCCTGTACCACTGCTTGAAGAAGTTGTCTTCCAGAAACTGGCAGTAGGTCTGGGAGTTGAGCTTCACTCCATCCTCAACCCGAAAAGGTTCCACAATTTCATCTTTGATGATACCAGCCCATACCAGTACCCCACCTCCACCATGCTGGCGTCTGAGTCGGAGTGGAGCTCTCTGCCCTTTACTGATCCAGCCTCTGTCCCATCCATCTGGCCCATCAAGAGTCACTCTCATTTCATCAGTCCATAAAACCTTTGAAAAATCAGTCTTAAGATATTTCTTGGCCCATTCTTGACGTTTTAACTTATGTTTCTTGTTCATAGGTGGTCGTTTTTCAGCCTTCCTTACCTTGGCCATGTCCCGGAGTATTGCACACCTTGTACTTTTTGATACTTCAGTAACATTGCAGCTCTGAAATATGGCAAAACTGGTGGCTAATGGCATCTTGGCAGCTTCACGCTTGATTTTCCTCAATTCGTGGGCAGTTATTTTGTGCCTTTTTTGGCCAACACGCTTCTTGTGACCCTGTTGGCTATTTGCCATGAAACGCTTGATTGTTCGGTGATCACGCTTCAAAAGTTTGGAAATTTCAAGACTGCTGCATCCCTCTGCAAGACATCCCACAATTTTGGACTTTTCAGAGCCCATCAAATCTCTCTTCTGACCCATTTTGCCAAAGGAAAGGAAGTTGCCTAATAATTAAGCACACCTTATATAGGGTGCTGATGTTATTAGTCAACACCCCTCCTCATTACAGAGATGCACATCACCAGATTTACTTAATTGGTAGTTGGCTTTCAAGCCTATGCATCTTGGAGTAGGACAACATGTATAAAAAGTATCATGTGATCAAAATACTCATTTGCCTAATAATTTGGCACACAGTGTAAACTACACATATAGCCATGCTGGCTCGGGGACACTGATTAAATTGATACCTGCGGTGAAGAAATCCATTTTGTGCTTTTTGTGTAATCTTTGTGTGAAGTTTTCATTTAATCATATCTTTGTTCATCGAGGCGGGCCTGTGGGCAGGGTCTTATCTTGGTGCTCTGGTCCCTTATCCTCCTGTTTGAATGACAGGTCACTGATGCGTCAGTGACCTGCCTCCTATTTTTTAAATATTGCACCAGCACAGTAGATGCTGTAGTCTCTAAAAAAAAACAAAAAAACATGATCTCCAAAAAAATTGCTACGGACGGCACATGCGCAATCGCATCTCCAAATTGTCCACCTTGTTCTTAATCTGCTCATGCGCCTTCCACTGCCTTCACTAGCAAGATGTTTTAAGCAGCGGCGATATAGGTCTTCTCTTCAACATGCTTTTGCTCCAGTCCTCTGCACACAGTGTTCTCCGAAAAGAAGACATATATCTGCACAAAACATATTGCTAGTGAAGGCAGTGGGTGGATGATGCGCAGATTAAGAACAAGGGAGATAACTGACGGATCAGTGACCAGTCATTAAAACAGGAGGATAACTACAGGGACCAGAGCACCAAGATAAGACCCTTCCCACAGGCCGCCCCCGATGCACGAACATATCATTAAATGAAAACTTGACACAAAGATTACTGAAAAACAACAAAACGGATTTCTTCACTGCAGGTATCATTTTAATCAGTATGACAGCACCAATATGGCTATCTGTGTACTTTGCTTTACAAAATCCTGCTGACAGATTTTCTTTTAGTTGAAGCTACCATCATTTTTGTCCAGGCCATTTTCGTTATGTTTTTCTCTTTACATTTTTCTGTTGAACCACAATATAGAAGCAATATCCGACTACCATTAGTTGAGATTCAGTAAATTTAAATTGAAAGTTACTTTTATCAGTTCCAAGTTATTTCAGTGACCATTTTGGGTTTTTCTTACTTTAACAGAAGGGTACCAACAATTTTATCCATGCGTGTAGTTGCTGGCCATTTTAAAGAACTGTAAAAACACTTTAAAACTACTTTCTAATGAAAATGTATCTTCCATTCTGAGCAGAATTGTTGCTTAATTGTAATTTCAGTTTTCTCAAAATTTGTGATGCCTTTTCCATCTCTGATATGAAACTTCTAAATTGACTCTTCCCACCTTTTACTTACGTACAGAGATGCCACAGCTGGATGAGCTCACCTTTGAGAAGCTCCTGGAGGAGTTTGAGATGGTCTGCTATGAGAACATGAATGTTGCCATTGAAACCGAGGAAGGCTTGGGGATTGAATATGATGAAGATGTCGTCTGTGACGTGTGCCGCTCACCTGAAGGGGAAGATGGAAATGAGATGGTTTTCTGTGATAAGTGCAATGTCTGCGTGCACCAGGTAAAAGAAAACAATATTCTGCACCTTTACATCCGCTGGAGATGAAATGGCGCTACTGATACCCGGATTTATAACTGGGCGTGTTATCGTGTTGGGAGTCTGCTTACAATTTTGGTTGTTGTAACATTATTTTTTTGTAGGTATGAAATGGTTCTGGCAATGCAAAGTAATAGTTGCCAGAGGCCAGAATCTGGGTGTGATGGGGGAATGCACTCCTTTGAGTGACTTGGCTATATGAGAACCCATCCTGCATGTCTTCTATATGCACCATACTTGTCAACTTCAGGGAGATTGTCCTTTAGGTGTTTTATTTACAAACCATGCCCTTTTTTAACAAAGTCACACTTGTTCTGCAGACAACGCGGCCTTTTACATTCTTCTTTCTTACCCTGATGCTCTAGATGCAGCACCACACAAAAACTGAAATACCTGGTCAGTTATATGTTTAGGCATGAAATAAAAGTAAGGTCTCATTCAGATGTCCATTTATCATGTACATGTTGTGTCCATGTTTTCCAAAGCCTGAACATGTATCTGTTAGGTTAAGTTCACACATAGCGTTTTTGAAGCATTTTTGCAGTGTTTTTCCAGCCGCGAAAACGCCACGAAAATGCTTGTTAATCTATCTGCCATGCATAGCATAGCGTTGCAAAACGCAGCATGGCCATTCCTAGCGCGATCACCCCTCGAATTTGTCGCCATTGAGTTACATTGATACGCAGCAAACCCGCAGGTAAATGTGGATTTGCTGCGTTTCAATTAAATTCAATGGCCACGAATTCGCAGCTTGATCGCGGTGCATGTGGTACCCGGGATGAAGACGAGACTACAACTCCTCTCATTCCAACAGCGGGAGCAGCGTGGATGGTTGGAGAAGTAGTCTCATCTTCATCCCAGCTACCACGCGCGGTAAAAAAAAAAAGAAATGAAAAAGTTAAAAATAAACCTCTATACTCACCTGTCCAATGGCCCCCCGGCAGCGATCTTCTCCTCCCTGTGGTACTTACAGGACCTGCGCTGACGTCACAGATCAGCTGATGGTCACGTGACCATTAGCTGAGCGGTGGCGTTAGCGCAGGTCCTGATGGTGACATGACTATCAGCTGAGCGGTGACGTCGGCGCAGGTCCTGATGGTCATGTGACCGTCAGGACCTGCGCTGCCGTCACAGATCAGCTGATGGTAACGTGACCATAGCTGAGCTGTGACGTCAGCGCAGGTCCTGATGGTCATGTGACCATCAGCTGAGCGGTGACCTCAGTGCAGGTCCAGATGGTCACGTGACCATCAGCTGAGCGGTGACGTCAGTGCAGGTCCTGATGGTCACGTGACCGTCAGGACCTGCTCTGCCATCACAGATCAGATGGTCACATGACCGCTCAGCTGATGGTCACATGACCGTCAGCTGATCGTAAGCCCACCGGGGCTGATCAGCTGATCAACCCCAGTGACCTCCTGCGGCATCTATACTGACAGGGGTCTAGTATCCATGGCCCCTTCCCTGGCTATTAATATCAGCCCGCAGCTGTCTAGTTTAGCCTTTTCTGGTTAGATTTTATAGCGGGACCCTACGTAAAAACATGGAACATTGTTGGCTAATGGCCCCATCCCTCGGCTTCTAATATCAGCCCCCAGCGGACGGCTTTCCCTCTGCTGGTTATAAAAATGACGCGGAAGCCCACGCCATTTTTTTTTTAAATTTTCGGCTCGATGCCCATGATCCAGACTTAGCAGCTCTTTAGACGCATATTTTTTCTGCATCCAAAATGTTTTATTGAACGCAGGTAAATCCACATGTGCTCACTGCATTCAATACTTTCTAGTGGTCAAATTTCTGTTGCGGAGACTAGCGACTCCGCACAAGAATTTGACATGCTGCGGTCCTGAAAGACGCGCCGCAAGTCATTGTCCACAGGTGATTTTCTGCCTCTGATGCACGCATAGTGGACATGGTATTTCTAGAGATCCCATCCACTATGATGTAAAATCTGGACGCTGCAGGTTTGCCGCTGTATAAACACACAGCGTCAGACCTGCAGCGGCTCCTGATCATGGCCACGTACCCAAACTCACTCACATCATGTCAATTTCTGTAAAGAGTTAAATAAACACACAGACACAGTGTAAACACTTTATTTGAATTACAACAGACACATTCTTTAATCATTCAAATTAACCTATATACTCACCAAAGTTCTGATGGTAATCCAAGGTTTAAGCAATGTCCCACCAAATAACTTTATTTAGCTCTAAAAATCATTCATTGATGTACAAAAACGCTTAAAAAAAGCATAAAAAATGCATGTAAAAACGCATGCGTTTTCCCTGCCAAGGAGAAGCAGAAACGCACAGGAAATTTCTGCTTCAAATACGCATCGTGCACACACAGCCTTATAGTATAGGACAACTCACATTTATTTGTATTAAAGACTCAAGTGTCCACAAGAAAACAATGGAGACATGTCTGTATTTTATCTAAACTCACTATGGAAGTCTATGGGTCTGTGAAAAACTCGAGACCGCAGACTGATGGCATCTTAGTGTTGTCTGTTTATCTCTGACGGTTTGATAGGAGAAACTTAAGAAACCACTATCAGTTATATTTGAATATGAGAAAAAACGTTGATAAACACTTATGAAAATGTGATCCAATGCACTAATGAAAATCTGTCAGTTTTTTTCAAATATAAGAAAAAAGAGTGTACAGACAGGACAGCACAGGATCACAGCTTATTCTTTCCATGAGGTAAAGCATACTTAAAAACAAGCAGCAAAATCTTTACCTTCCAGAAAGAATCAGCTGTGATCCCCATGCTGTAATGACTGTATGCTCTCTTGCTTCCTCCCCTGCCCAGGAGCTGTGGTATGATCAGATCATGTTCCTGTACGGTCAGACACAGCCATTACACAGCACACAGCAGGGGCACATTTATAACATTATCTCAGCACAGGAACATTTAACACATCCAATTGTGGAACTTATTTTTATCCCAAGATGTATTGATTCAATTTTACTTTGATCATGGAAAAACCTCTTTAAGGCTATGTGCCCACGATGCAGAAATGCTGCAGATTTTTTCCGCCTCTTCCTGGTAGGAAAAACGCATGCGGATTTTACATGCGTTTTTCCCGCCAAGTAGAAGCGTTTTTTCATGCATTTCTGCATGCGGGTTATCAAGCACTTTCCAAGCGATTTTAGCATCACTTGGAAAAGTTCTTGACAACTTGTTCACACTATATAAATCCATGCAAACAGCAACCGGCATGGATTTATAGTAGTGTGACCAAGTTAGTTAAAAAAAAAAGAAAAAAATAAGAATGGTAAAAAAAAAAGATTCTACTCACCTTCCGATGGCCCCCGGTGTTTTCTCTGCTGCGTCCGGTGTTCTGGGGCGGCTCGCGGTGGTGTGAAGGACCTGCGGTGACGTCATTGAGTCATGTGACAGGTCATATGACTCAATGACGTCATGGCGTAATTACTTATAATGAACAGAAACCACTTTACTAAGACCAATATTACCATTATACGTGACCATACTTGGTAGATACCAATTGATCATAGGTGCTCTGTAGACTGTATCATGTATAGATAAATCCAGTGCCACTTTATTTGATCAAGTTATTAAGTTTCCATTTTCTTCTCCATCCGGCCCAGACTGCCATGATGACTTTTTCCATCCACAACCCATCTTTGCAGAATGTATCATACAGACATCTTTGGCTTATCACTTTTCCAGCAACTCTAAGCAAACAACACAGGGCTATACCCATCCAAAGCGCAGGGCAGCAATATTGCCCCTTTCTGGTACCTTATGGAATAATACACCCCCTTCTGTATCTCCACATGGTAATCGTGCCCCCTAGGTGAAAGTATCAGATGCGTCACTGGTGTGCACCCAGTATACTTCAGCTCCTTACAAGGACTGGACTAACTTTCTGACAGCATTATATGCCATTGCTTTTTCATGAAGAAGAAACTAAAGTGAAATAAAAAAAAATAATGTGATATGTTGACAGTGCAGCAGTCAATCAGTGAGGTCAGCGGCTCTGAGCAACTTGTGCTGTCTGCTTGGGCAGAGCCACTGAGCTCACTGATCGGCTGCAGCGCTGAAGACAATAACAGACACTGGGAGCGGTGGAGCCTAGGGCCGAACCCAGGACGGGTGAGTAAAGCACAGTTTTTTTTTTGTTTTTTTAAAACCAACTGCACCCAGGTGATATTTGTAAACCAGGAGTGGGTGATAAATACAGAAGTGGTGACATTTCTATTCTGCTTTTCCTCTGAAGTGAAGTTTCTGTATCTCATACACATTGTCATCATGAGTCAGAATTAGCCATTTCTGCCTGCCAATTTACCTAATGCTTTCCCTTTATCCAGTATCGTAGCTCAGGCTTAACCCTGTGCATGCCAGGGAGCAGATACATTTGGCAGGTCTTTCTAATAAGTGCTGCCAGTACTGTAATAATGCACTTCACATATTATGATATGGTGTAGAAAGTATGCAGGGAAACGGTAATGAACATTTTGTCTAGAAGGTACTGCTTTGAAGCGAGGACTTCTTTCAAAGAAATACTAAAGCACAAGGTCATACTGTGAAATGCAATGTGACAGCTTAAGAGGAACTGTGAATATCTCTTTCCAGCCATTCTGGTGAGTGTGTGCAGAGTGGCTCCCCGCTGGAGCCATACCAGATAATTCAGTAATAGATTTCTCCACGTGTAGCAGAAGTGTTAACCTCATGTAAATCTAAACCTACTCGCTCCAGATCGGAAAATGGCAGAGGTAAGTCAAGTGCCAGATAAAAGGTACACAGCACTAGTTTGCTCTATATGGGCCGGCATTTTGTATCGCTCAGTGATAGAGGAATGCATCTGTATACTCTCGTCAGCGTATGTACAGGGTTACACTGGAGAGATTTAAAGCCGCTTACTAGATTGTGTTATAAACAGATCTGTCAAGAAAATGTAATGGTTTAATCTTGGAAATTTCATTTGTATCTCTCCTTATGTGCACAATAGGCCAGAAGCTTTATGCTCAGCCTGTGATTGATCCACCTCAAGGGCTTCCTTTGCCGAAATATGTCAAAACCTGATTCATTTTCTTAGTTACGTCTAAGGAAAGTCTTGTTTGTAAATGTAATCATATTACATTACAATACATTCAATATACCGTATTGTCGAATACATAGGATGCATTAGTAGACAAAAAGTAGACCTCACTATGATTCTATATATCCCAACAGTACTTTATTAATGGCTTTCTACGAGTTTAACTTTATTACAGACATATTTTGTAAGGCTTAAAGAGGACCTTTCACCAAATTTTTCACATTGAATTAGACTCATCTATATATATAATTGTCTTATCCCGTCTGTCTGTCTTTCTGTCTGTCTGTCCAGGAAATCCCGCATCGCTCATTGGTCCGGCCGCTGTCTGTCCAGGAAATCCCGCATCGCTCATTGGTCCGGCCGCTGTCTGTCCAGGAAATCCCGCGTAGCTCATTGGTCCGGCCGTGGCCAATCGGCGACGCAGGATTTCAGAAAAAAGATGGCGGCCGTTAGCGGCTCATCTGCCGCACGGAGGTCAGCGGCGATGCAGCCGGGAGATAAGCGGCTCTAGCAGCAGAACTACCCCGACCTGCGGCGCCTTTGACCTCCATGCGGCTAACGTCGGGACCAACGGCAAGTGTGAACGGAGGACCGGGGAGCGGCGCCGCCAGTCGGGATGCTTCTGCTGCGAGCAGCCGCTCATCTCCCAGCTGCTCGCAGCGGAAGTACCTGCACAGGCAGCGCCGCTCCCCGGTCCTCACTAATACGACGCTGATTGGTCGCAGCCGCCAGCCGCGACCAATCAGCGATATGGGCGGCAAATTTAAACGCCGCTGATCTCCCGACGGTAGCCCCATGGAAGTCAGCGGCGATGCAGCCGGGAGATGACCGGCGCTAGCCGTTCATCTCCCGGCTACTCACACCGAAAGTACCCGCACATCAACGCCACTCCCCGTTCTCCATAACACCGGTCGCTGATTGGCCGCAGCCGCCGGCCGCGACCAATCAGCGATTTTTGGCGCCAAATATAAACCCCGCTCTGCTGATTGGTCGCGACCAATCAGCATTATTGGCACCAAGTTTAAACCCCGCTCTGCTGATTGGTCGCGGTGGCCGGCCGCAACCAATCAGCATTTTTGGCGCCAAATTTAAACCCCACTCTGCTGATTGGTCGCGACCGCAACCAATCAGCGTTTTTGGCGCCAAATTTAAACCCCGCTCTGCTGATTGGTCGCTGCCGCGACCAATCAGCATTATTTGCGCCAAATTTAAACACCGCTTTGCTTATTGGTCGTGGTGGCCGGCCGCAACCAAGCAGCGATATTGGCGCCAAATTTAAACACCGCTCTGCTGATTGGTCGCGGTCGTGACCAATCACCATTATTGGCGCCAAATTTAAACACCGCTCTGCTGATTGGTCATGGCCGGCGGTCGCGACCAATCAGCGATATTGGCGCCAAATTTAAACACTGCTCTGCTGATTGTGCCCGGTCGGCCGCATACATATTCTAGAATACCCGATGCGTTAGAATCGGGCCACCATCTAGTGATGTAATAATGGCTGCAGAGCGGAATAAGTCCAAGTGGGTGTTATTACTGGGGTGGGGCGTGTACTTCTTCTCCCTGTATGATGCTGACCAATCATAAGCAGGCTGCAAAACTCAAAGGAAAGAACTCACCTGTTGATTGGCTGCCGCAGTCATCTGACATTGTGTATGTCAAACCTGACCAGCATCTGGAGCAATTCATTGTGGTTGTCCAGTTGTGGAGAGCACCTTTTAATGTGTATTTGACTTTCCTCATAAAGTCTATATATGGCAGAACTAAGGGCCTTTATTAGGCAACCAAGCAGCACCCCATAGTGCAGTGGGCTCTCATCTATATACAGAGGCAGTTATAATCACTACGTGTTATCCCAATTAATGACACAGTAGATTACATTTTTATGATTTTTATCCCAAAACATCAGCTTAAGTCTCTGTGAGACATTACATAATAGTTTCTAAAATCAAGAGTTAATAAAACAACAGTTGTGCTACAGTTTAAGGAAAATGTAAAACCAAAAAACTGAGCTGGACTATAAGCTGGTAATATGTGCAAAGTGTAAGAGCACGTTCACACTGTGGCCATTTCATAGACAAAACCAAAGAAAAAAAAATGAGCATATACCCTACAGCAAATACATCAGTAAATGGTAATAGTACATGTAAATAACATAAGGTACTTAGTTAACACTATTTTTATCAAGAAAGCATAAAAGCCATCTCACCACATCTACCGTCCCAATGGGTACACATTGACGTGGTGAGATTGGTTTTATGCTTTTTTGATCAAAATAGCGCTAAGTACCCAATATTATTTACATGTACTATTACCATTTACTGATTTACTTGCTGTAGGTATATGCTCTTTTTTTTCTTTTTCTTGAGTTTTGACTACAAGGACCTCTCATTTATTTTTCATTAGTATGAGTTGGCAGTTTCACAGCATGGCACTACTTCTAGTTGAAACATTAGCCGCCTCACTACAGCGGCCGTAAAATACCAGCCATTCATCCAGTGTCACTTTATAGAGAAGGATAACTTAGGGTCACCAGCAATTCACAGTAAAAACAATGGCCCTGACTCATCAAAATGTTTTTGCTAGATTCCATGTGAAAGATTCTTAATAATTAGCAAAATGTTTGCAGAAATCCGTTGACTTTAGGTATTTTTACTCCAGTTTCATTCAGCTGCTCCAAAATAAACAAAACTAGAGTTGGACTGGGCCAGAAAGGAGCATGACCCTACAGTTTGTCTGATTCATGACGGTCTGTGATGTTCCTTACGCCAGGAATCCTCCCTCGGGGACTGACTGTATGATTGGTGGCAAGACGCGCACCTCTAAATGAATCAGCCGGTCTGGCAAGTGGTGCATCAGAAGCATCTCACTGCAACACGCCCTCTCATCAAGACTGGCGTTGTTCACCCTGGTCTTGATGAATCTGGGCCAATGTATTTGACATATTTAGCAGCCATTACCACTTTAAATGTTAGGGGACATCTCATATATGAAGATATTCACATGTAAAGCGCCATGGAATGAATGGCGCTATAATAATAATAATGTACCACCAACACCTGGCAAAATGGCAAGCTGCAATGGTGGTGAGTGAAGTCTAAGGCACCTCTCTATTGACAATCGTCCAATGTAGATATTTTTCTATCTTATCCACGGCATGCAGACCTATGTCTAATGCATTAATCATCTATATTTCCTGGATTTTGCTATTACTGCGGTAATAGACCTATATGTTATCTATATTAATAATGCCAGTATTTTATATTGGAAAAAAATTAAAATGGAATACAAGAGTTAAAGGGGTATTCCCATCTCTAAGATCCTATCCCAATATGTAGTAGGTGTAATAATAGTAATATTAGCAAATATCTCCAATTAGAAATGTAGTATAGTATTTTTGATTCACTATCTCTTTCCTCATGTGCAGGCATTGCAGGACCTTAGGTATCCACAGTTACGACCACTAGCAACTAGCTAACTAACTGTGACTTTATCAGTGGACGTAACCATGGATGCCTAAGGTCCTGCAATGCCTGCACATGAGGAAAGAGACATAGTGAATCAAAAATATTATACTGCATTTCTAATTGGAGGTATTTGCTAATATTACTGTTATTACACCTACTACATATTGGGATAGGATCTTAGAGATGGGAATACCCCTTTATTTCAGCACTGCTGGTATGGAAGGATAAAGAGGAGAGAAATGTCCAGGGATGCGGTTTTAATAGTCAACGTGTTTCGAAGTTTCATACTTCTTCATCAGGACATAACCACAGTATAGCATACAATTAAACAATGCAGGTAATAAATAGACATGACATTTGGAAAAAGGCACGTAGGTTAAACGGAAATTGGAAGTCATATGATCACAACGGAAAAAAGAAAAGGGAGTTGTATATAGTAACAGAAAAAAGAGTTGTATACATATATCGTAACAGAAAAAATAAGTTAGATACATATATCGTAGCGGAAAAAAAGAGTCGGATACAATATAATGTTGGTGAATTGACGTAAAATGTTCTTCCAATGAATTATATGCATTGCGATGAACTTGGTATGCATTTTTAAGCGCTGGTATCCTCATAATGATATCTACTAATGTAAACGATGATCTGCTGATTGCAGTGTTGGAGAGAAGCAATTATTCTACTCTTCCTATAACTCTTGACACCGTTATCGAAGGTACTAGTTTCATGTTTCCTTGAATCTGACTTGTATACTGTACAATCCAATGGTACGTCATCCTAATATAGCCCATTAACTGCGCATGGAACACTACTCAAATTTCAGCAATTCTTCCCTTAACCCCTTCCTACAATAGCTACTTTTAGTTTTTGCTCTTTCGTTTTTCCCTTCTTCCAAGATCCATACATTTTTTTTCTTTTTTTTGTGGACATTGTCATATGAAGGCTCGTTTTTGTGATGAGTTGTAATTTTTAATCTCACCTTTCATGCCAAACAATGTACCGAAAAATGGTAAAAAAAAATCCAATTACATTAAAATAGTGAACAAACTGCAATTCAAGCATTGTTTTTATGACTTTGTTTTTATGTTGGTCATTTTTGTGGTAAAAATAACCTGCCAGTATGATTTTCCAATTAAGTACACTTATGACGATCCCAAACATTCATGAGTTTTATTTATATATTTGTCACTCGAAGCAAGCATCACCAAGCTACAACTTTCCTACTGTGGACACATCATACGAAGAGAGCAATCACTAGAGAAGGACATCATGGTCTGAAGAATAGAAGGAACAAGGCCAAGAGGAAGACCAGGTACCCGATGGCTTAATACAATCAAAATAACAGCAACGAAGACCCTGGGGGACCTATCTAGGCTTCCACAAAATCGATCTTTCTACAGAGCATTCATCCATCAAGTCGCCATGGCTCAAGATCTAGCTGAAGGCCGTTAATAATAATGCTAAATGTTGAAATGTTTCTCCAATCCTTAAAATTTTATTGTTCAGTCGATGAAGCTTTGTAAGGACTTAAAGAGACTCTGTCAGCACAGAATGACTATTCAAACGGAGTACAGGCGCTCGGTACTCCATGGCGGGGTCAATCATTTAAATACAACTTCCCACTTGCTTAGTTTCCATACATCTACACCCTTCTCTGGCCATATGAAGTCAGAGCTATCAATCAAAGAGAGGGGTGGATATTGAGGGAAAACAAGCAGGTGGGAAGGTGTATTTAAAGGACTTGCACCACAGTGAAGCACCTAGTGGCGGGACTTATTTGAACAGTCATTCTGTGCTGACAGATGTTTGCGTAGTGAGCTGACATTTTTATTGATACTAAGTTATGGTAGGTACAACATTTTGATTGATTTTTATAGCAACTTTTTTTAGAGTGGTATGGTGACCAAACAAAATCTATTCTGGTAGTTTAATATTTTTTCTTTACAGTGTTTACTGTAAAGGTTAATTAATTCTATATTTGAGGGAATACCAAATATGTGTTTTTTTTATTTTTAATGAGAAGATGGGAGTTATTTTTAATTTTTTATATTTTTTTAAAAACTTTCTTTTTAAAAAGCAAAATTATGTATTTCTATGAAGTTCTGCCACAGGGTAGCTTCACAGAAGGACTAAGATGACAGCAACAGGGGCCTTCAGCAGGACAGGACTACCCATCAGAACCTCGTAATCGGGTTGCCAATGGGACGCAATGCACACGCGTGTCGCTGGCAATCGTGTCATTTTTAAATGCCACTGTCAAGGAAGGACAGCAGCATTTAAATGGTTCAACAGCATTGGAGCAGATGCTGGTTTTGTAACAGTTGGTATCTGCCAGATATGGTACAGACTCTGTTCCATACAAGAATACTCAGCGTAGGACATGCTATAGGAAGTCTCAGGAAGTGGTTCATCTTCTATTTGATTCAATTTTATCTAAAATATTGTAAATAAAGCAGACAATATTATTTTGCCCAGCCTCCTACTCTGAATTCTGTTTTTGGCCGTCAGACAGCAGGCTACATTAGGAGCTCCCTCTTAGTTATACAGTTCAACTACCTTTTCCCATAGATCCATTGACAATTCTTTTGGATTCCCAATGACTCACAATCCAGAAACGTCAGTGGCTGGATGAAAGCTGCAAGAGTCAGTCTGTATCCCAGAAACTCACTCAGCTTTTATGCACGCACACTGATTACAAGCAAAACAGGTCACATGTGAGGATATTACCTTTAGTAGCCATTCAAACCCATTTGTGTCAAATTCTGTTCATGTTATCAGGCCAAAATCACCAGGGTATGTGAACTTTTGATCAGGGTCATTTGGATGTTTTCGGGTGTCATTAAGATTTAAAAAGCGAAAACACAGTACTTTGACAATAAATGGCTTCACCCAACCAATAACCATGAGTAGAGATAAAGCTTTTTATGATTCATATTCTCTGAACCAAGGCCAAGAAAGCAAAAATTCTGCTGGGGTATGTAAACTTTTGAGCACAACTGTACATTACACTGTCGTCCGAGCCCACTGTCAAATCTTATTAGTTTCAGCAGTTTTATTTAAATAAAATTTGAAGGTAATTTCTTTATAAAAATATTAATGGTTTATCTTTAGGATAGCCTATCGATTAGTTATCAATGGAGGACCAAGTTCCCCTAGTCTATCAGCAGTTCATTGGTGTCCAGTGAGAGTCTCAGACTCCCATTTTTCACGGATAGCACTCGTACCTATGATAGTCTATAGGGTAACTCACATGTCCGATTTATTTTTTTTCTCTAGGTGGTCTGTTAAAAAGCACAGGTGTAACGGGTCTGGGAGGCGGAACCTCTGAGCAACTATACAAGGGGGCGGTCCTTGCAAGGAAGCGGGTGGCTCCCAGGGAAGACGGGCAGGTAATCACGGCAAGTGACAGGGACAGTCTCTGGGTAGAAGGGCAGGTAGTCACGGCAAGTGACAGGGACAGTCTCTGGGTAGAAGGGCAGGTAGTCACGGCAAGTGACAGGGACAGTCTCTGGGTAGAAGGACGGGTACTCACGGCAAGTGACAGGAACAGTCTCTGGACAGGCAGGTGGTCACGGCTAGTGACGGCAGAGCCTCCAGGTAGGCTAGCAGGCAGGTAGCAGGTGAGCGCTCCTAGGTGAGCAGGCGAGAGTCTCTGGACAGGCAGGTGGTCACGGCAAGTGACGGCGGAGCCTCCAGGTAGGCTAGCAGGCAGGTAGCAGATGAGCGCTCCCAGGTGAGCAGACAAGAGTCTCTGGACAGGCAGGTGGTCACAGCAAGTGACGGCGGAGCCTCCAGGTAGGCTAGCAGGCAGGTAGCAGACGAGCGCGGGCAGGCTGGTCCATAGACAGACTGACAGGTGTCGGAAGGCAGAACGTCGGACCGCAGGCTTGCAAGCAGGTAAAGGGATATCTGGCAGGTATCAAGCAGGAATCTGGCAGGTAACAGGCAGGAATCTGTCAGGTGACTGGCAGGTAACAGGCAGGAATCTGGCAGTTGACTGGCAGGTAACTGGAAACGGGACCTGAGGGCTGAAGCAGAGTGAAGGCTTTGCAACAACATTGCTCGGGCACCTCCATTTTGGAGGAGGTGCCTTATATATGGTGAAGTCCTCCGGCCATTGGCCGGGGACTCCTTAGGACGGCACGCGCGGCCCCTTTAAGAGAGGGGGAGCGCGCGCGCCATAAGCACCGTTGCTGGGAAGCAGCGCGCGCTGCCAGCAGAGCGGGAGGAAGACGCCGGGCACAGAGCGGAGAGGTGAGGGGAACAGCGTCCCTGCCTAGCAGGAGGCAGGGACGCCGACGCTACAGTACCCCCCCCTTTAGGCCCCCCCTTTTTTAGGCCAGAGAGATATTTATCAAGGATGAGAGGGGCATGGATGTTCTCCCGGGGCTCCCACGTTCTCTCCTCAGGACCAAACCCCTTCCAATCTACCAGAAAAAAGGTTTTTCCTCTTACCCTTTTGGTGGCCAGAATGTTCTCTACCTCAAACTCGTTCTCAGCGGAAACCGGAGCAGGAGGCGTACCTGTAGACTTGGAAAAAGAGTTAAGTACCACGGGTTTGAGGAGAGATACATGGAACGAGTTAGGGATCCGTAAGTTGGCCGGGAGTTTTAATTTATAGGCCACCGGGTTGATCTGTTTGATAACTTCCAGTGGGCCGATGAACCGAGGCCCTAACTTGTAGGAGGGAATCTTGAGCCGGACATATTTGGACGAGAGCCAGACTTTATCTCCAGGACGGAATTGTGGAGGATCCAGGCGTTTCTTGTCAGCGTGTTTTTTCATCCGTTCGGACGACTGAAGGAGTGCGGATCGGGTACTCTCCCAAATGGAGGAGAATTCGCGAACGAGAGATTCCGCAGCCGGATTGTCCACCGAGGTGGAGACGGGAAATGGGATCCGAGGATGCTGACCGAAGACTACAAAAAACGGGGATTTGGAGGAAGATTCGCTCTCGTGATTATTGTAAGAGAACTCGGCCCATGGTAGGAGATCCACCCAGTCCGAATGGTGGGCATTAACGAAGTGCCGGAGGTAACTGGTCAGGTTCTGATTGATCCGCTCCACTTGACCATTGGACTGTGGATGGTAAGCGGAGGAGAAGTCCAGAGTGACGTCAAGCAACTTACATGTGGCTCTCCAGAAGCGTGAGGTGAACTGAACCCCACGATCTGACACGATGTGGAGGGGCAGGCCATGGAGACGGAAGATGTGGCGGATAAAGTCTTTAGCCAGTTCGGGTGCAGACGGGAGACCCGGCAGGGGAATGAAGTGCGCCATCTTGGAGAAGCGATCAGCGACCACCCAAATGACCGTACAACCGGCAGAGACAGGAAGATCCGTTATAAAGTCCATAGCAATATGCTGCCATGGGGCAGCAGGTACTGGAAGAGGAAGAAGGCGACCGGCTGGCAGGTGTCTCAGAACTTTGTTGCGGGCGCAGGACACACAGACAGAAACAAAGTCTATTACATCCTTGTGCAGGGTAGGCCACCAGTAATGCCGGGTAATGAGCTGGAGGGTCTTTTTCTGACCGGCGTGGCCAGCTAGCTTAGACGAATGACCCCAGTGTAGGACCTTCTTCCGATCAGGTACAGTTACAAACGTCTTACCGGGAGGGAGACGATTTAGATTCACGGGAGCCACTTGCATTACTCTGGCGGGATCAATGATGTGCTTAGGTTCCTCCTCTAGATCAGACACCAGGAAGGATCGGGACAAGGCGTCAGCTTTGATGTTTTTGTCTGCCGGGCGAAAATGAAGAACAAAATCAAAGCGGGCAAAAAACAAGGACCACCGAGCTTGGCGCGGGTTAAGTCTATGGGCGCTCTGAAGGTAAGCCAAGTTCTTGTGGTCCGTGTAAATTATTACCGGGTGAAGAGCCCCCTCGAGCAGGTAACGCCACTCCTCCAGTGCCAGCTTAATGGCTAACAATTCACGGTCTCCAATAGAATAGTTGCGCTCAGAAGAGGAGAAGAGTTTGGAGAAAAAAACGCAGGTTACCATTCTCCCGGAAGATGACTTTTGGGTAAGTACCGCCCCGGCTCCGGAGGAGGAAGCGTCAACTTCTAGGAAGAATTGTTTGTTGCCGTCCGGACGATGCAACACCGGGGCGGAGGAGAAGGCCTGTTTTAAGGAAAGAAAGGCCTCCTCAGCTTCGGGCGGCCATCTTCTGGGATTAGTACCCTTACGGGTGAGCGCAGAGATAGGGGCAGTCCGGGAAGAGAAGTGCGGTATGAAGAGGCGGTAATAGTTGGCGAAGCCCAGGAACCGCTGAATAGCCTTCAACCCCTCTGGTCGGGGCCACTTCTGGATGGCAGACAGTTTCTCAGGATCCATTTGTAGGCCGGTCTGAGAGATTATATAGCCCAGAAATGGAAGAGAGGTCTGCTCAAAGATGCACTTCTCATATTTAGCGTAGAGGTGGTTCTGCCTGAGCAGGACCTGACGAACATCCCTCCGGTGAGTAGGAAAGTCCGGAGAGAAGACCAAGATGTCGTCCAGGTACACCACCACGCAGGAGTAGAGAAGGTCACGGAAGATGTCATTGACCAACTCTTGAAAGACGGCAGGAGCATTACAGAGACCGAAGGGCATTACAAGGTACTCATAGTGGCCGTCCCGGGTGTTGAATGCTGTCTTCCACTCATCCCCCTGACGGATACGGACCAGGTTATACGCCCCACGGAGATACAGTTTGGTGAAGATTCTAGCCCCCCTCAGGCGGTCAAATAATTCAGGAATGAGCGGGAGGGGGTATTTATTCTTCACTGTAATCTGGTTAAGGCCTCTATAATCTATACATGGACGGAGTGAGCCGTCCTTCTTTTTGACGAAGAAGCCTGCTCCCGCCGGGGAGGTAGATTTCCGGATAAATCCCCGGGCCAGATTCTCCTCAATATATTCTGACATGGACCGGGTCTCCGCTGCGGACAAAGGGTAGATACGCCCACGGGGAGGAGTAGAGCCGGGAGTCAGGTCGATTGGACAATCGTATGGTCTATGATGGGGTAATGTCTCTGCTTCTTTTTTATTGAAGACATCCGCATAAGACCAATAGGGAAGCGGTAGACCGGGTAGACTGACTGGGGTAGGAGAAGGACGAGCAGGATGAACGGGAACTAGACAAGTCCTATGGCAGTCCTGTCCCCAGCGAAGGACTTCTCCGGTCTGCCAGTCAAGCACGGGTGCATGTTTCTGGAGCCAAGGTAGGCCTAACAAGAGTGCGTGAGAGAGTCCAGGCAGAACATGAAAGGAGATGCTCTCAGAATGCAGCATTCCCACCTGCAGAGTTATGGATTCGGTGATGAGTTGGATGGGATGTGGTAAGAGGCCCCTATCCACGGCGGCGACAGATAAAGGTACGGCCAGAGGTTTGGTGGGAATGCGGTATTTCTCTACCAGAGACTGAGAAATGAGATTTCCAGCAGCTCCTGAGTCAAGTTGAGCCAGTTCGAAATAGCGGTTCTCTCCGCAGGTGATATAGACTGACAGCATCAGAGATGGAGAGGGTTTACTTTTGTCTAGGGCGACCTCTCTGAGCGATCCTAGACACAGGCGTTTCCCGACCTCTCTGGGCAGGAACGGATCCGGTGCTCCTTACTGCCACAGTAGAAGCAGCTCCCCTCGGCCCGGCGTAAGTCTTGACGGGTTTTGACCATCTTGGTCTGGTCGACCTGCATAGGCTCAGGTGAGTGTGCCTGGGGAGTGACGGGTTTCTGTAAGGTGGGGGCTAGACGTGGAAACCTCCTCTCACGGGTGACCTCTTTGGCGCGCTCCTGGAATCGGATGTCAATCCGGGTGGCAAGTGTTATTAAGTCGTCGAGTGTAGTAGGAATGTCCCGACCGGCGAGTTCATCTTTAATACGGCCGGACAGACCCTCCCAGAAGACAGACACCAGAGCGTCGTTATCCCAGGCCAGCTCCGAAGCAAGGGTACGGAACCGTATGGCATATTGGCCCACGGTGAGATCTCCTTGACGCAGGCGTAGCAGAGACGATGCGGATGAGGTCTTCCGTCCGGGTTCGTCGAAGACTTTCCGGAAAGCCATGAGAAAGGCTGGCAGGTCGGACACCAGGGGATCTCCTCTCTCCCACAGAGGATTTAGCCAAGCCAGAGCCTCCCCCGTGAGGTGGGACATGATAAAGGCTACTTTGGACCTGTCGGAGATAAACTGGTGGGACAAGAGTTCAAAGTGCAGGGTGCACTGGTTTATGAAGTCCCGAGCTTGAGCGGAGTCACCTCCGAAACGAGGAGGTGCAGAAAACCGGGGTCCGGGACAGGATACCATGGTATTGGTGGGCAGCGGCGCTGCCGGGTTGCGAGTCATGACACTAGCGGTGGTTGCAGGTGGAGTAGATAGAGTGTCCAGGCGAGAGTTGACACTCCGCAGGTGACTCAGGATGGACTCCTGTTGGGACCTCTGACGGGACAGTTCATGACATAGGTCCGAGAGCGAGGGTGCTTGGGTGCCACCGGATTCCATGGCCCGAGCAAACTGTAATGGGTCTGGGAGGCGGAACCTCTGAGCAACTATACAAGGGGGCGGTCCTTGTAAGGAAGCGGGTGGCTCTCAGGGAAGACGGGCAGGTATTCACGGCAAGTGACAGGGACAGTCTCTGGGTAGAAGGGCAGGTAGTCACGGCAAGTGACAGGGACAGTCTCTGGGTAGAACGGCAGGTAGTCATGGCAAGTGACAGGGACAGTCTCTGGGTAGAAGAACGGGTACTCACGGCAAGTGACAGGGACAGTCTCTGGACAGGCAGGTGGTCATGGCTAGTGACGGCAGAGCCTCCAGGTAGGCTAGCAGGCAGGTAGCAGGTGAGCGCTCCTAGGTGAGCAGGCGAGAGTCTCTGGACAGGCAGGTGGTCACGGCAAGTGACGGCGGAGCCTCCAGGTAGGCTAGCAGGCAGGTAGCAGATGAGCGCTCCCAGGTGAGCAGACAAGAGTCTCTGGACAGGCAGGTGGTCACGGCAAGTGACGGCGGAGCCTCCAGGTAGGCTAGCAGGCAGGTAGCAGACGAGCACTCCCAGGTGAGCGGGCAGGCTGGTCCATAGACAGACTGACAGGTGTTGGAAGGCAGACCGTCGGACCGCAGGCTTGCAAGCAGGTAAACGGATATCTGGCAGGTATCAAGCAGGAATCTGGCAGGTGACTGGCAGGTAACAGGCAGGAATCTGGCAGGTGACTGGCAGGTAACAGGCAGGAATCTGTCAGGTGACTGGCAGGTAACAGGCAGGAATCTGGCAGGTGACTGGCAGGTAACTGGAAACGGGACCTGAGGGCTGAAGCAGAGTGAAGGCTTTGCAACAACATTGCTCGGGCACCTCCATTTTGGAGGAGGTGCCTTATATATGGTGAAGTCCTCCGGCCATTGGCCGGGGACTCCTTAGGACTGCGCGCGCGGCCCCTTTAAGAGAGGGGGAGCGCGCGCCCTAAGCACCGTGGCCGGGAAGCAGCGCGCGCTGCCAGCAGAGCGGGAGGAAGACGCCGGGCACAGAGCAGAGAGGTGAGGGGAACAGCGTCCCTGCCTAGCAGGAGGCAGGGACGCCGACGCTACAACAGGGACTTGTTCGATATTGATCCTAGTGTCAGATGAAAATCACCAAAAGTAAATCTATGGGTCAGTGAAAAATCCAGTAAGCAGCACTCCTTGTGCTGTTTGTTTTTCACGAACTGTTTAATAGGAGAAGCTGGAGCAAAAAAATCTTAGTTACTTACCACTAACAAGATTTTACAGAGCCCATGACAGCACCACCTTAGAGAGGGTATCCACCCATCAAGGACAGGAAACCTACTGATATAAAAGGGCGGTACCTCTCCTCCGCATCAGTTTCAGATCATGAGAGGACCTCCAGACAATATGTTAGTACACAACTACCACCAATAAAACATTTCTCACTATATACCCATACATAGTGCACACAATTAGTGATAAAGAGGGAGGATATAAGGGTGCTGTCATGGGCTCTGTAAAATCCCGTTACCGATAAGTAAGTAACTAAGATTTTTTTCCCCTTCTCCCATGACCTCACCACCTGAAAGATTTATATAGAACAGACACCTTAGGGAGTGATCACCGCTTATAACACCTTCCTCCCAAAGGATAGATCAGCAGATGAAGACAGATCAAGTTGGTAATGGTTATAGAAGGTGGAAGGAGATGACCATGTCGGTGCCTTACATATCTTGTCTATAGACACTTCCGACTTCTCAGCCCAGGAGGTCGCCATCGCCCTGGTAGAATGAGCCATCAAGTTCTATGGAACTGACACATTACTGGAAGAATATGCTAAGCTAATGGTGTCCCTGATCCATCTAGCTATAGCACCTTTTGCTACTTTAAGGCCTTTCCTAGCTCCCTAGAAGGACACAAACAAGGCTTCATTCTTCCTCCATGGCTTCGTCGCAGCCAAATATTTTATCAAGACCTGTCTACTGTGTGTAGTCTCTGCTCTTCTGAATTCTTAGGATTACTATGAACAAAGGGAGAATGATTTCCTGGGTTCTATGGAGTTTAGAGGCCACTTTCGGCTGGGTCTGGTCTTGATGTAACCCTATCTTCAGTGACCTGTGTGAAAGGGTGACTAACTGATGGTGCTTGTAAGTCACTAACTCTACGGGCTATTGTCAGAGCTACCAGTATTAAAGTCTTCAGGGTGAGTGCCCTGACTGTCAACTCTTCTTAGTCATTGCTCCTAGAACTAGGTTCAGATCCCAGGAATGCATTCTCGGGGTAATAATTGGTCTTGATCTGTCACATGCTTTTATGAATCTCATGATCCACCTATCTGCTGCCAGATTGAAATTATACAGGACTTTTAAGGGTGCTGGTGGCCAACCCCATTTCCAAGCCCCTCTGAAGAAATTCCAATATGGCCTTTATAGGAATTTTACCCTTTGTTGATTGGCCTGAACTAGACAAGAATTTTGTCCACGTCCTACCATAGATTTTAGTCGTTATTGGCTTTCTGCTTTTAAACAGAGTAGTGAATAGGTTCGGGGAAAAACCTTCCTGGATCAGCAATGACGTCTCAAACTCCAGGCCGTCAAATGCAAACCCGACCTCTGAGGATGGAAGACTGGACCCTGCTTGAGAAGATCTGGAAGGACTCATGGATCTGATTCGGACATAATCCTTATCCTCATGAACCATGGTCTCCTGGGCCAGAAAGGAGTGATCAAAATAACTCCTGCTCGCTCTTCTCGGACCTTCCTGAACACTGCTGGAATCAACATTAGTGGGGGAAAGGCATAGGCCAGGTCGAAGTTACAGGGAATCTGCCGTGTATCAACTGCATAGAGATTTTCCTTCGGATTCAAAGAACAGAAGTTTTGTTTTTCTGTTCTGCCTTCTTGCGAACAGGTTTATCTCTCGCCAACCCTAGCGTTCCGCAATTTGTTACAATACTGCTTGATTTAGCTCCCATTCTCCCTGTTTCAGTGTATTCTGACTCAAGAAATCTGCCCTTTCGTTTTCTTTTCCTTGTATATGTAGAGCCGAGAGTGTTAACTGGTGTTCCTCCGCAAATTGGAGGATCTCTTCCATCCCCAACATCAGAGGGTGGGATCTTGTGCCCCCTTGATGGTTGATATAGGCGACTGTTGTGCAGTTGTCCGACATAATGCGAACATGACGCCATGGAAGCGGAAAAGGAGTTTCATCACTGCATTCTTCGCTGCCAACAATTCCTTCATATTTGAAGAATAACTCCTTTCGATGTCCGACCAAACTCCACCAAACCCTACCTCCTTCCTGCTAATTGAAACCCTTGCCTGGGTATTTAAATAGTTTCACTTTGCAGCAGGAAGGTGCCGGTGATACGCACATGTTTCCTTGTGAATGCTTGGAGCTCTCAGACTGCTATCTTCCTCTGTGGTGCTAGGAGGACGCTTGAGTTATCTCTCTGAAGTCGGATAAAGCTAAGCTACTTTTCCCCGTGTTTGTCTCCCTTGTTGTCTTTAGTTGTCATTGGGGATCGACTAGCGCTCACCCCCCCCCCCTTCCCTACCCAGGGCCAAGCACTAGGGAAATACAGGTTTAGGTTCGCATGCGGCGATTTGGTGAGGAACCAACACAGAGACGTTAGTGGAGACAGAGTGATATCGGATCAGCCTAGGGGGTCTCCACTCCCCCCTTTCCCTAGAGTCTGGGCTCCCTTTCCCCCTTCCCTTTTGTGTTGCACTTAGTCTTTCTCACACCCTGCGTGACAGTAACATCCCGGGATCAGCATCTTTATGGCCAATCTTATAGACTTCATCTTGAAGGGTCTGTGGATGAGGAACTTGTTCAGGCCTTTCAAGTTGACTATGGTTCTGAAGGTGGCGTCTGTTTTTTTTTAATTAGAAACAAAAATCCCTTCCCTTGTTCTTTTACCGGTGTTTCCTTCAGAACTTGTTTTTCCGCTAAGCTTTCGTTTTCTAGGGCTGCTTGTTCCCTGGGATCCCAGTGAGATGAAATCCTGAATGTTTGTCGAGGGACAGATGTGGACTCCAATTTCAGTGCCCACTTTATTATCCCCAATATCCAGGCACTGGATATCATTTTTTCCCAGGCGGGTAGGAAGTGGGACAGCCTTCCTCCTACCTGGAGCACTCTTCAGAGGTTTCCTTCAAGGACAGAAAACCAAACTGATGCGAAGGAGAGGTACTGCTCTTTTATATCAGTAGGTTTGTCCTTGATGGGCGAATACCATCTCTCAGGTGGTGCTGTCGTGGGAGAAGGGGAAAATACAGATGAAACTCAGACCATTTTTCTATTATGAGAAAATCTGAACGATCCGTTTGTCAGGCAAAATGTATTTTTGGTCCTAGCTTTAAAAAAATGAGAGCTGTCTCAAATTTCCACCCCCCTGTTCATTTGTAAGACATAGAACTGCAGTGCTTGCCCCCACCCTAAGAATTTTTATTACTGTCGTAAACCCTCAGCACAGAGCAGCTTCTAGTTCAAAATAGTTATTCCCTCCAAAATTCCCATTGTTTAAAAGCTTGTACAGTTAATGTAGAATTTAAAAACGCACATGACGGTCACAAACACAGGGACCACATTTTTGGAATGTTCTCCTTTTTCCCATTATAATAGTATATCTTGCATAACTGAGAAACGACCGGGAACTGGGATAATGGTTTCTGAGCTTCTGAGCGTCATAGCGATTTCATATTTGATATCAATCTTCATGAATACTGGTGACGGCCAAGATGATGTCTCCATCTTGGATGTGGGACCCCCCCACACCAAGATATGGAATCTGAAGGTTTTTATGTTCTATGCAGCTGGGTGGTTTCACAAAACCGATCCCCCGTGTGAGGTAAACAAAAGGGGTGTTTCCTAATCTTTTGGCCCCGTTAGTAAAAACCGGAACGGCCATTTTCCAAGTCATTCCAACCAGGGACGTCGGACGCGTGCCCTACACGCTGCGTGAAGGAATCACATCTACTTTCCGGGGAGCCGTCCCCCCCCACAGAATCTGAGACCATCACCACGTGGCACAGGTTTTGCTATTACTTATCCCTTTTATTTTAATAACTGTTTTATGCATATATGTAAATTGTCTCCTTGTATATATTTTGTAAACACTGCCCCCCTTTTTGGGAGTAAATCATTATTATTTACCAATTTCGTTCTTCTTGTCCTATGTCGAGCAAACACGTTCTTCACCCGCTAATTCACGTTACCTACCAGGTACCCGATCCACCTGTTAAGCGATCGGTGGTGGCAGTATACCAGTATTTATGTGATATTGTGGTTTGAGGGTGGCTGGTCGGAGGTATATACACGTTCCTGGAAGGAACTGGTGGTATATATACGTCCTGTCACATCACGTGCCGCAATAGTCGACATAAATTGGAGCAGCTGCACCCATGCTTATCCTTGGTCAATACCATGTGTGACCAGCAGGATAAGGGGGCACCAGAGAGCTGCAAGGTCTGACCCAAAAGTGGGTGTTGTTTTCGTGACAAATTGGTGGCAAGCGGTGGGATCATAGGACATTAGTGATCGGGTTTGAGCAATCATTCCTCTCACTAAAAACTTGCACGGTTCTTACCTGGACCCTGCACAGAAGTTTTGAAGATCGAACTCAGTGTTTATTAGATCTGAGACAATACTGTATGTGTAGCAGTTACCCCTACCCTTCTTGGTTTTTTCTTTTCTATTTTTATTTTGGTGATCATGGTCATCGTTGGGGAGCACTGGTACAGCCAGCAGAAAAAGGACACTCTTATTGGAATATGTATAACCAAATGCATTGACCCCCTCGGCAAAAACAAAGAACAATTGGCTGCTGCACTGGCGCAGCTGGAGACCGAGCAAGCCCTTCTCCAGACCTCAGCAGGGCCAGGGGTCAGCCGAGATATGGACAGTACTGCTGCAAGGGTCCCACCTGTAGACGCAGATGACTCTACAGTAACTGTGTGCAGAGGATCATGAAGGACGGCTGAAAGTAATTCAGCAGTACCTGGAGGCTGCCGAGCGGCGAGCAGAGGCCGGAGCCCAGCGAGAGGCCGAGCGAGCCCAGCGAGAAGCTGCCGAGCGGCGAGCGGAGGCCCAAGCTCAGAGGGCCCATGCACTGCAGATGGCCCAACTCGGGATCCCAGCTTCCACCTCCCGGAGCAGTGAGACAAACCATGCGACCCTGTTTAAGCCCCGTCCAGAGCATTTTCCTGTGATGGAAAAGGACGGCGACCTCGACACCTTTCTGAGGGGTTTTGAAAAGACTTGCAGACAGTACCAGCTGCCTGAGGAACAGTGGGCGCGATACTTAACTGCAGGGCTGCGAGGCAAAGCTCTGGATGTGTTTGTGGCTCTTCCTCCGAGCCTCGATGGGAACCATGATGCCATTAAGCAGGCCCTAATCCAGAGGTTCCAACTGACTCCTGAGGTGTACCGTAAAAAGTTCCGGAACCTCCAACGTGGACCGCACGACAGTTACAGCGATGTGGTGCATGGGCTCCGAACCAACTTTGAGCAGTGGATCCAAGGACTGTCAGCGACCACCTTTGAGCAGCTAAAGGACCTGATGGTGAAAGACCAGTTCCTGCATCTGTGTCCGACTGACGTACGGCAGTTCATGATGGATCGGGAGCCACCAGATTCCAATAAAGCAGCGCAGATCTCAGACACCTACGAGGCCAACCGGAGACCAGAGGTGCGGAAGCCGGTCGTCGCCAGCTGGAAAGGGGGTAAGCCATCAACCACCATCCCTGCCCCTGCCAGCCAACCTTCTGGAGGCCTTTTTCCCGTTACCAATGCCCGGCCTGCATCTGATACCCGCAGGTGTTATTTCTGCAACCAGACTGATCATCTCAGCGCCACTTGCCCAGAGAAGCAGAGGAAGAACCCCCCCATCCAAGGCCCCAGGGCCTAAGGCATCAGTTCTTTTGGTGGGTGGGCCGGTTGGGAGGGCCTGTGAAAACTTGCAGTCTGTCAGGGTGGGGGACACTCTCACTGTAGGCCTCAAGGACACTGGGGCCGAACGAACCCTCATCCGACCCAAACTGGTGTCCACTGAAGAGCTTATTCCGGGAAAGACCCTGACTGTCTCCGGGATTGGGGGCGTCCGATGCCCCTTGCCCATGGCCCGGGTTTTTATTGATTGGGGTGCGGGGAGTGGGGTGAAATAAGTGGGAATATCTGCAAACCTACCTGCAAATGTTTTGTTGGGAACTGATTTGGGGAGGATGTTTGCTTATTATGCCCCTGACCCCCCTCCCAGATCTGATACGGTTGGTAAGGTTAATGCTAATAATGGGAATGTCAATGCTTTACATGATGATGATGTTGTATTGAAAGGTGCAGGAGAACTCAGCCATGTCACTCTGCAGGGTGATATTGCTGAGGATCCCCTAGCAGGAGCAAAGGTCAGTGCCAAGGGTAATGGGGAGAGGCACGAGGACCATGAAGCAGGTGGTGCTGTGCCAGCGACCAGTGTCACAACAGAAGGTGACCTGGCTGATAGTCGCTGTCCCATACGTAGCACTGTGCCTGAGGTAATGGAGGATGATGGAGAAGTAGTTTCATGGCCTCGCAGGCTAATGAGACGGTGTTATTCCCCGGGGAGACGGCCTATATAGCCGCTGTTACCCGCAGTCAGAGTGCCTAGAACGCAAGTAACGCCCTGCCTTCTGGACCCTCCTCGGACAGAGGAATAACTGAATCAGGTATGGACCCAGAGCCGGTCCCAGAGGGTCCCAGTGAGGACGTGGCCTTAACCTCACTTCTGGCTTCATCCAGCCAGGAGTTTCAGGCAGCTCTGCACTCAGATGCTAGCCTGGAGACGTTAAGGAGCCTCGCTGAGAAACCCACCTCCGAGTCTGATAAGGAGAGGGTATTCTGGGACCAAGGGAGGTTGTACCGGGAGACAGTTCCCTGTACACCCCAACAGGAGTGGCTGAGGGAAAGACAGCTGGTCGTCCCCTACCAATTCAGGGATGAGTTGTTGCGGATCGCCCATGAAATTCCACTCGCTGGACACTTGGGGGTCAGCAAAACCAAGGCCCGGCTGTCTCACCACTTTTATTGGCCCAAAATGATGACAGATGTGGTGAACTACTGTCGCTCCTGTACCACGTGTCAAAGAGTGGGAAAGTCAGGGCCGGCTCCCAAAGCCCCCCTGATCTCTTTGCCAGTGATAGAGGAGCCTTTCCAGAGGATTGCTGTGGACATTGTGGGACCACTGGCCATACCCAGCAGCTCTGGAAAACGTTTCATCCTTACCGTGGTAGACTATGCTACCCGGTATCCGGAGGCAGTAGCCCTGTCCTCAATTAGGGCGGATAAGGTGGCGGACGCCCTCTTGGCCATCTTTTCGCGAGTAGGATTTCCCAGGGAGATCCTTACCGAGCAGGGGACCCAGTTCATGTCACGCTTAATGGAGGCCCTATGTAAGAAAATGCAGGTGCAGCATTTGGTATCGAGCGCGTATCACCCACAGACCAATGGTTTGTGTGAGCGATTCAACGGTACCCTCAAACAGATGTTAAAAATGCTGGTTGAGACCCAGGGACGCGACTGGGAGCGTTACCTCCCACACCTGCTATTTGCTTACAGAGAGGTTCCACAGGACTCGACGGGGTTCTCCCCCTTTGAGCTCCTGTATGGCAGGCGTGTCCGAGGACCCCTTGGGTTGATAAGGGACTTCTGGGAAGAAGAGCCGAGTTCCCCAGGAGTGTCCATCGTGGAGTATGTCATGCGCTTCCGTGACAAGATGCAGACCTTGACGCAGTTGGTGCATGACAACATGGCGCAAGCCCAGGCTGACCAGAAGCATTGGTACTACCAGAACGCCCGAGAACGGACCTACCAGGTGGTCAGAAGGTGTGGGTGCTGGTCCCCGTACCAAAGGACAAGCTTCAGGTGGCCTGGGAAGGCCCGTACGTCATTCACCAACAGCTCAACCCGGTCACCTACCCTTGACCACGAGCGGGGTAGGCGGAAGGCGTTTCACGTTAATATGATGAAGGCTCATCAAGAACGTGGAACCTGCGTCCTACCGGTCTGCCACCTGCCCGAGGATGGGGAGGATGACCCCCTCTTGGACATGCTCGCCCAAGCGAAGGCCAGCGGGTCCCTAGAGGATGTAGAGATAAGCGACTTGCTATCCGCAGACCAGAGGTCTCAGCTGCTAGCAGTGCTGAAACCCTTCCAAGCAGTGTTCACCAACATGCCTGGCAGGACTGAGGCGGCGGTCCATGAAGTGGACACCGGGAATCATGCCCCACTCCGGCAGACAGCCTATCGAATCTCCGACGAGGTGCAGCATGTCATGCGTCAGGAGGTCGAGGAGATGCTGAAGCTGGGGGTGATTAAGCGGTCCAAGAGCGCGTGGGCCTCACCTGTAGTCCTGGTGCCAAAGAAGGACCGGACCACCCGGTTCTGTGTGGACTACAGGGGGCTCAACGCTATCACAGCCTCTGATGCACAACCAATGCCACGCATTGAGGAGCTGCTGGAGCGGTTAGCCAGTGCGAGCTATCTCTCCATTATGGATTTGAGTCGGGGATATTGGCAGATTCCCTTGAGCCCCGGGGCCCAGGAGAAGTCCGCCTTTATCACCCCCTTCGCATTGTATGAATCCACGGTCATGCCTTTTGGCATGAAAAATGCCCCTGCCACTTTCCAGCGAATGGTCAACCTCCTGCTCCAGGGACTGGAGAGGTACGCAGTGGCGTACCTGGATGACATTGCCATCTTCAGTCCCACCTGGGAGGATAACCTCTAGCATCTGCAGCAGGTGCTCGGGCGCATTCACCAGGCGGGCTTGACCATCAACCCGGGAAAGTGCCAGATGGGCATGAACGAGGTCCACTACCTGGGGCACCAGGTAGGTGTGGGTACTCTGAAGCCAGAGCCTGGAAAGGTGGACGCTATCGTGTCCTGGCCCACCCCCAGGACCAAGAAGCAGGTGCTGTCCTTCTTGGGCACCGCAGGGTACTATAGACGCTTTGTACAAAACTATAGTAGCCTTGCGAAGCCCTTGACAGATCTCACTAGGAGGAGCCTACCCCATTCAGTCAAGTGGACAGATGAATGCGAGGTGGCCTTTCGGGCTTTGAAGACTGCCCTGAGCAGCTCTCCTGTACTAAAGGCGGTCGACGGCACACGACCACTCTTAGTACAGACCGACGCCAGTGAATTTGGCCCTTTGTATTTGTATTTTTGGTCCTAGCTTTAAAAAAATGAGAGCTGTCTCAAATTTCCACCCCCCTGTTCATTTGTAAGACATAGAACTGCAGTGCTTGCCCCCACCCTAAGAATTTTTATTACTGTCTTAAACCCTCAGCACAGAGCAGCTTCTAGTTCAAAATAGTTATTCCCTCCAAAATTCCCATTGTTTAAAAGCTTGTACAGTTAATGTAGAACTTAAAAACGCACATGACGGTCACAAACACAGGGACCACATTTTTGGAATGTTCTCCTTTTCCCCATTATAATAGTATATCTTGCATAACTGAGAAACGACCGGGAACTGGGATAATGGATTCTGAGCTTCTGAGCGTCATAGCGATTTCATATTTTATGTCAATCTTCATGAATACTGGTGACGGCCAAGATGATGTCTCCATCTTGAATGTGGGACCCCCCCCACACCAAGATATGGAATCTGAAGGTTTTTATGTTCTATGCGGCTGGGTGGTTTCACAAAACCGATCCCCCGTGTGAGGTAAACAAAAGGGGTGTTTCCTAATCGTTTGGCCCCGTTAGTAAAAACCGGAACGGCCATTTTCCAAGTCATTCCAACCAGGGACGTCAGACGCATTCCCTACACGCTGCGTGAAGGAATCACATCTACTTTCCGGGGAGCCGTCCCCCCCACAGAATCTGAGACCATCACCACGTGGCACAGGTTTTGCTGTTACTTATCCCTTTTATTTTAATAACTGTTTTATGCATATATGTAAATTGTCTCCTTTATAATATCTTGTATATATTTTGTAAACACTGCCCCCCTTTTTGGGAGTAAATCATTATTAGTTACCAATTTCGTTCTTCTTGTCCTATGTCGAGCAAACACGTTCTTCACCCGCTAATTCACGTTACCTACCAGGTACCCGATCCACCTGTTAAGCGATCGGTGGTGGCAGTATACCAGTATTTATGTGATATTGTGGTTTGAGGGTGGCTGGTCAGAGGTATATATACGTTCCTGGAAGGAACTGGTGGTATATATACGTCCTGTCACATCACGTGCCGCAATAGTCGACATAAATTGGAGCAGTTGCACCCGTGCTTATCCTTGGTCAATACCGTGTGTGACCAGCAGGATAAGGGGGCGCCAGAGAGCTGCAAGGTCTGACCCTAAAGTGGGTGTTGTTTTCGTGACACCGTTAATTTATATACTGAGATTCATCTATGCATGTGTTTTTTTTTCTGGCTGATCCACCATTTACCCTTGTACTATTATATACAATGCCACATGTAGATGTAAGCCATTACTAAGTCATGTAAAAAAATAACATCTAATTAAAATCTAAACTGAAAAATCATACCAATTGTCCTTGTAAAACAATGTTTTAAAACTGTAATGACTGTCAGTATAGAGATGGGCGAATGACTGTCAGTATCAGTATGCCGCCCTAGGTAGGGGCAGCCTAATTTAGTAATGTATACTCTATTTTGAATCTATATTTTGCTCTAAATCTGTGTGACATTTAGAGAAATTGTTCCTAACACAGGTTGAGGAAGAAATGTCTTCTGGACCGCTTCCCCTGGCTTCTCCCTGCCCGCTCAGCAGGGTGAGACTTGCCAGTCACTCTAAGCTGGTCAGGGAAAAGTCAAAATGGAGCCAGCTAACAGGACACTTCTGTCTGAGCCCAAACTTAACACGAACTACTGTGCTTTTTCTAAAATACTGCACCACTTTAGATTTAATCAGAATTTAATAGTTTAGACTCGAATCATCTGTTGCTAAATCGTGCTGCCCACAGCCACGACAGCATAATCTTGCTGCTAGTTTCCTTTTAAATCCAAAATTAGCTGCATTCTAAACATTCTATAAAGGTTACATACCACAAAAGCAAATCTCTTATTTGATCTTTGCTTAGGCAGTGCAGTGAAGCACGTATGTACATATGTAATATTTGCTGCCAGTTTTATCAAGCTAAGTAATGCCTCTGCCATTAAAGTGATTAATGTTTTAAGAGCAGTGGCAGGTGTTCTCATTGTCAGCGGTGAGAGCTGCCGCCTGTTAGGATCGCATACATAAACCAAATAAATCATGGGGAAGTCAAAAATGAGGGGGAAACGGCCATGCCCATTAAATATAAATGTCATTGTTGAATGCAGCAGTAAATAATTTATTGTATTAATATCCACGATGTCAAGTTAACAACGTAATTTACAGTAATAAGTTTACCAGCACATATGCTGTAGGTATGTTGTAAGATGTCTGAGGAGACGCTGTCAGGATTCTACATGGATCTTGCTACTAAGACATCGTTGGCATTCTAAGGCACCAAATAGTTTTTGTGAACTTTAACTCAGAATTTCCTAAATTGTTACATGAAAATGAGTTACCTTTATTTTTCGGACTATAAGACGCACTGCACCATAAGACTCACCTAGATTTTAGAGGAGGAAAATAGGAAAAAAATTAAGCAAAAAATGTGATCATGATGCACTGTTAAGGGGGAGGGGGTCTGCTGCTGATACTGTTATAGGGGTATTGTCCCCCAATTCTGTTAATATCCCCCATCCTGGTATATATGGCCCCCCTTCCTATTATAAGTGGCCCTCATCCCCATCCTGGTATGCATGGCATCCCTCATCCCCATCCTGGTATGCATGGCACCCCAATCCCCCATACTGGTGTGTATAGCACCGCAATCCCTCCATCCTGGTATGCATGGCACCCCTCATCCTGGTATGCATGGCACAACTCCATCCTGGTATGCATGGCACCCCTGATCCCCATTCTGGTATGCATGGCACCCCTGATCCCCATTCTGGTATGCATGGCACCCCTGATCCCCATTCTGGTATGCATGGCACCCCTGATCCCCATTCTGGTATGCATGGCACCACTCATCCCTATCCTGGTATGCAAGGCACCCCTATTCCTGGTATGCAAGGCACCCCTCATCCTGGTATGCATGGCACCCCTCATCCCTATTCAGGTATGCAAGAACCCCCTCATCCTTATCCTGGTATGCATGGCACCACTCATCCCTATTCCTGGTATGCAAGGCACCCCTATTCCTGGTATGCAAGGCATCCCTCTTCCTGGTATGCATGGCACCCCTCATCCTTGTCCTGGTATGCATGGCACCCCTTATCCCTATCCTGGTATGCATGGCACCCCTCATCCCTCTTCCTGGTATGCATGACGCCCCTCATCCCTCTTCTTGGTTAGCTTGGCACCCCTTATCCCTCTTCCTGGTATGCATGGCCCCCCTCATCCCTCTTCCTGGTATGCATGGCCCCCCTCATCCCTCTTCCTGGTATGCATGGCCCCCCTCATCCCTCTTCCTGGTATGCATGACCCCCCCCCCTCATCCCTCTTCCTGATATGCATGACCCCCCTCATCGCTCTTCCTGGTATGCCTGGCACCCCTCATCCCCATCCTGGTATGCATGGCACCCCTCATCCCCATCCTGGTATGCATGGCACCCCTCATCCCCATCCTGGTATGCATGGCACCCCTCATCCCCATCCTGATATGCATGGCACCCCTCATCCCCATCCTGGTATGCATGGCACCACTTACCCCCAATCCTGGTACGCATGGCACCCCTCACCTCCAATCCTGGTATGCATGGCACCTCTCACCACGAATCCTGGTATGCATGGCACCCCTCATCCCTATCCTGGTATGCATGGCACCCCTCATCTCTATCCTGGTATGCATGGCACCCCTCATTCCTCTTCCTGGTATGCATGGCCCCCTTCATCCCTCTTCCAGGTATGCATGGCACCCCAATCCCCCATCACACTGCACACAAAAAAATAAACACTTCTGCTCACCTTTCTTCCCTCTGCTTCAGCGCTGCGTCCTGCTCTGCTGCCAGCACTCATTTCACTGTGTGAGCCGTCCATGACATCACTGCCATGCGTCCTCACAAGGTGAGATGAGTTGCCGGAATAGTCACTGCTCCCCATGCCAGGACCGTGTGTTTGGGGAGCATTGACTTCATTCTCATCAATAGCCGGCCCACAGTGTAGCCGCATCGCGGCTCCTGCTGCGGCCGGGTGATCGTGTGTGGCCGCTATATAGTGACAGGGTCACTGGTGTTATATGTGAGGGGAGGTATGTGTCATGAATGACAAAGAGATCGGATGGGAAGTCATTCACCCTACCTCCCCTCAGGGTGTGGCTGAGCAAGGTTAAATGTTCAGTCATTTTTTTTTTCTCTGGTGTGAGCTGGAGGGTGAAGTCACCAGGCTGTGTGTGCAAGCTAGAGAATATACAGGAGTCTTTTATACAGGTGACTATGTAAGACAGCTGTCTTTAATGCAAGTAATGAGTTCATTAGGAGCGTCTAACTTTTTAGGATATTCTATCTCTCAATGTTAAAATTAACCTACCCTTAAAATTATAGACTGTTCATGTCTTTGTCAGTGGGCAAACTTACAAAAACAGCAAAGGATCAAATAATTATTTCCTTCACTGTAAGCACACTTAAAAGAAGAACTGGATTATCTAATTTGAGTCATTCTATCACAAAAAGCAATTTGGAAGCATATCTGTTTTATGCAAAATTACATGTATAGTTAGTTTGGACGATTTACTAAAGCTGCCTATCTTTTAGACAATGCAAGCTTTAGGCTATATGCACACATTGAGTATTTGATTGCAGAAATTTCTTCATCTCTTGGCCGCAAAAATGCTGCGGAAAAAACATGCGTTTTGCCGCGATTTTGATGCTTTCTTGGTGTGTTTTTGTTGTGTTTTCATTCGTTTTGTAAGTGTTTTTGTACAGCAATGAATGTTTTTTAAAGCTAAATAAATAAAGATATTTGAAAAAAGAAACGTGGGACATCGCTTTAACCCTTGTATTATTGTCGGACCTGGGGTGAGTATATAAATTAATTTAAATGATTAAAGAATGTCTGTTTTATTTCAAATAAAGTGTTATATTCTCGGTGAGTGTATATGTTTATTTAACTCTTTACTTACAGGTTTAGTAATGAGGGTGTCTGGCTGTCTCCTCTTCATAACTAAACCTAGGGCTTCGTGTCAGCAACACATAATCCCATTACCCCTAATCCTATTACTCCTAATTCCATTCAAATATAAAGTTCCATTTCTGGGGCAGCTGATGGCTGCTATTTTTAGCCTAGGAAGGGGCCATTAGGCCAACATGTTCCCTGGCTATTAATAACAGCTCACAGCTGTTTGGTTAGTCTTTTGATACGTCCCCACGATCAGGAACCAGCAGCGCTTTAGACGCAGCGTATTTTTCCTGCGTCCAAAACACTGTGTTTTAATGCCGCACTTGTTTTGTCAGTACATGCGGATCCACTGCATGTAATGACATTTCAGTTGGTCAAAATCTAGAGACTAGATCTGGAGAGCATTTCCACTACAGAAATTGACATGATGCGGGTGAGTTTATGCAGCTTCAAAAACACGCATACTGGGCATGGGATTTCTTATAAATTAAATTAAATTAAGAATTAAATTAAAAAAATGGTGTTGGCTTCCTCGTCATTTTCATAACCAGTAGAGAGAAAGCAAACCACTGGGGCTCGATATTACTAACCAGGGAAGGGGCCATTAGCTAAAAATGTTCCCTGGCTATTAATAACAGCCTACAGCTGTTTGCTTACCTTTTACTGGCTAGATTACAGGGGAACCCCTGAAAAAATTTGAGGTAGGGTCCCCCTCTAAAATCTAACCAGCAAAGGCTAAACAGACACTTGTGAGCTGATATTAATAGCCAGGGATGAGGCCATGGATACTGGCCCCCTCCGAGGCTAATAATATCAGCCCTCAGCTACATCAGAAATGGCACATCCATAAGATGCCCCAAACCTGGCACTTAGCCCCACTCTTCCCACTTGCCCTGGTGCGATAGTAAGTGGGGTAATAGGGTTGGGGGTTCATGTCAGCCTTGTATTGGCAGCTGACATGAAGCCCAGTTAAGTAATGAAGGGCGTCTATAAGATGCCCCCATTACTAACCCCATAGGAAAGGTTTTTAAATAAACACACGGCCTGAAAAAAAATCCTTTATTTAACATAAAAGTCAACACTGTTTCCATCATTTATTTAAAAATAAAAAACATAGTATACTCACCTAATGCCTAATCCGCTGAAGCCGATGTCCCCTGTAAAAAATAGAAAATAATAAACAACAAAAATACTCGCCTAACGCCTAATCCGCTGAAGCCATTGTCACCTGTAAGGCTATGTGCCCACGATGCAGAAATGGAGCAGAAAATTTCAGCAGCATTTCTGCATCTCCCTGGCAGAAAAAACGCATGCAAATTGTGCATGCGTTTTTCCTGCAGAATACATGCGGAATATATGCGTATCCACATGCGTTAACGCATGTGTTTCCGCATGCGGACTGACAAGCACTTTCCAGGCGATAGCATCACTTGGAAAGTGCTTGACAACTAGGTCACACTGTATAAATCCATGCAAACGGCATGGATTTATACAGTGTGACCGTAAAAATAAAAAAAATAAAGCTATACTTACCTCCGATGCCGCCGCGTGTGCTGTCGCGTTCCTTCCTGGCTTGCCGGCATCTCGCGAGACAGGCTGCGGTCACATGACCGCGATTTCATCTCAGGTCCTGGAAGGAGAAGCGCTGCAGGGGCCACCGAACAGGTGAATATAAACTTTATTTTTTATTTTATTCTTTTTTTTACAGGTACAATGGTACCCAAGTCTGGATGAGAGTCTTCTCTCCTTAAGACTTGGTACCATCCGCACATTGAAATGCATATTATCCGCTTGTACAAATGTACAGACACGGATTCTATGCGTCTCAATGCAAGTCAATGGCGGCGCTTCCACAAAATTAATGAACGTGCTGTGGATTTATGAGCGCTGCAGAAACGCTGCGGAAAAATCCGCAGCATGTGCATTGACATTGCGGAATGCCATTGGGGACCATGGGGTGCGGATTACCATGCGTTTTTGATGCGTTTCCGCTGTGGAAATTCCGCAGAGGAAACGCATGAAAAACGCATCGTGTGCACGCAGCCTAAAAAACAAAAAAATAAATAACAACCATATCCCTCACCTGTCCGACGTGATTACATAATCCAGAGTATCCCACGAAGATCTGGGTCAGTTCTAGAGCAGTCAAATCAGCAATCACTGATGTGACTGTTCTAGAGGACAGCAAGCTATACACTGTAACAGGAGTGTAACCGCTCCTGTGTCAGTGTATAGCGCTGAGCTGCCGGGAGAGAGGTCACCAGAGTTCAATCAGCTGATGAGCTCCGGTAACCTCACTTATGGCACCATTCTCACGCAGCATCAGTGCAGTAAGTGAGGTCACCTTATCTCATCAGCTTATGAACTCGCGTGACCTCTCCCCCTCAGCTCTATACACTGCCGGGAGTGATGACACTCCTGTCAGTGTATAGAGTGCTGCCGGGTGATCGGATCGCCGTGGGACACTCGGGATTACGGGGTATAGGTGAGTATAATTTGTTTTTTATTTTAACATTTATTTTAACTTTATTTTTCACAGTGAGCACAGACGCCAGCTGATGACATCTCCCATCAACGGCGCCTGCTCTCGCTATTATCAGCGGCTGGGAGGAGTAGTCTCATCAGCCAACACCTGTCACCTGAGGTAATTTCTTTGTGCTTTTTTGCCGCGTTTTTGACCCATTGACTTCAATTGAGTCAGTCAAATACGCAACAAAAATCAAAAAATAGTTTTATACCTGCTTTTTTGCTGCCGATTTGACTGACTCAATTGAAGTCAATGGGTAAAAACCGCGGCCAAAACGCACAAAGAATTTACATGCTGCAGATTTAAACGCAATGATAATCCTGACAGGAAATTTCCTGATCATGTGCACAGCAGACAAGATTCTCATTGCTTTATCTGGCACAAGGATTCCTTAGCGTTTTTGGCCCAATTCCACCCAGAAAAAACGCAGCGAAACCGCACCATGTTTACACAGCCTAGCACTAGACATTTTAGTCTTCAAATGCGTCAATTTAGCAACGTGAATCTTACTGTATGATTAGTTTGTGCATCTTTAGATTAATTGTTTAATTGTTGACTTACTTTGATCAGCTGTGTTAAGCCAAATTGTGTCACTAATTGGGCTCACAGGATTTCATTTTAGAAGCACGCTTTCAGGTGACTATTCTCCTTGTCAAGCATTTTGAAAGAATATGTTTAAGGTTGCGTGCCAACTATGCGTTTTTCAAGCATTTTTGCCGAAAATTTCCGCAGCGAAAACGCTTAAAAATGCTTGGTAATGCTTGCCCCATGGTCCCCAATGATAATCCGCATGTGCTGTGCACATGCTGTGGAAATGCGACCAAGTAATAGTTAAAAAAAAAGAATAAGAATGGTAAAAAATAAAGATTATACTTACCTTCCGATTGCCCCCGGTGTTTTATCCGCTCCGTCTGGTCTGTTGTATGGGTCGTGGTGGTGTGAGGACCTGCCATGACGTCTTTTAGTCATGTGACTGGTCACGCGATCACTGACGTCGGCGGTCGCGTGACCTGTCACATGACTCAATGATGTTACTGCAGGTCCTTCACACCACCGCGACCCATACAACAGACCAGACGGAGCGGAGAAAATACCGGGGGCAATCGGAAGGTAAGTATAATCTTTATTTTTTACCATTCTTATTCTTTTTTTTTTTAACTATTACTTGGTCACACTATATAAATCCATGCCGATTGCAGGGATTTATATTGTGTGACCAAGTTGTCAAGTACTTTCCAAGTGATGCTAAAATCGCTTGGAAAAGCGCTTGATAACCCGCATGCAGAAATGCAGGCAAAAACACTTGACAAACGCTTCTACCTGTCAGGAAAAAGGCATGTAAAATCCGCATGCGTTTTTCCTGCCAGGGAGAAGCGGAAAAAATCTGCAGCATTTCTGCATCATGGGCACTTAGCCTAAAGGAGTATTCCCATCTCCAAGATCCTATCCCAATATATAGTAGGTGTAGTAATAAAAATGTTAGGAAATATCTCCAATTAGAAATGTAGTAAAGTTCTTCTGATTCTCTATGTCGCTTACCCCATGTGCAGGGCATTGCAATAACTTACAGTTGTGCTCAAAATTTACACACCCCGGCAGAATTTTTCCTTTCTTGGCCTTGTTTCAGAAAATATGAATGATGATAAAAGAACATTTTCTCCACTCATGGTTATTATTTGGATGAAGCCATTTATTGTCAAACTACTGTGTTTTCTCTTTTTAAATCTTCTTGACAACCAAAAACATCCAAATGACCCTGATCAAAAGTTCACATACCCCAGTTCTTTATACCGTGTATTGCCCCTTCTAACATCAATGACAGCTTGAAGACTTTTGTGGTAGTTGTGGATGAGGTTCTTTAATTTCTCAGATGGTAAGGCTGCCCATTCTTCTTGGCAAAAGCCTCCAGTTCCTGTAAATTCCTGGGCTGCTAGCATGAACTGCGCTCTTGAGATCTCCCCAGAGTGGCTCAATGATATTGAGGTCAGGAGACTGAGATGGCCTCTCCGGAACCTTCACTTTGTTCTGCTGTAGCCAATGACCGATCGACTTGGCCTTGTGTTTTGGATCGTTATCATGTTGGAACGTCCAAGTACGTCCCATGCGCAGCTTCAGGGCTGATGAGTGCAAATTTGCCTACAGTATTTGCTGATAACGTTCTACATTCATCTTTCCTTCAACTTTCACCAAGTTTCCTGTGCCTTTACTGTAGGAATGGTGTTCCTTTCATCATAGGCCTTGTTGAACTTTCTCCAAATGTAACGTTTATGGTTGTAGCCAAAAAGTTCAATTTTGGTCTCATCACTCCAAATTACCTTGTACCAAAAGTTTTGAGGCTTGTCTCTGTGCTGTTTGGCGTATTGTAGGCAAGATAATTTGTGGCGTTTGCGCAGTAATGGCTTTTTTCTGGCGATTCGACCATGCAGCCCATTTTTCTATAAGTGCCTCCTTATTGTGCATCTTGAAACAGCCACACCGCTAGTTTTCAGAGAGTCCTGAATTTCAGCTGATGTTATTTTTGGGTTTTTCTTTGCATCTCAAACAATTTTCCTGGTAGTTGTGGCTGAAATTTTTGTTGGTCTACCTGACCGTGGTTTGGTTTTTACAGAGCCCCTGATTTTCCATTTTTTTAATCACAGTTTGAGCGCTGCTGACTGGCATTATCAATTCCTTGGATATTTTTTTGTATATTTTTTCTGTGTTATACAGTTCAACTACCTTTTCCCGTAGATCCGTTGACAATTCTTTTGCTTTCCCCATGACTCACAATCCAGAAACGTCAGTGGCTGGATGAAAGATGCAAGAGTCTGTCTGGATCCCAGAAACTCACTCAGCTTTTATGCACACACACTGATTACAAGCAAAACAGGTCACATGTAAGGATATTACATTTAGTAGCCATTCAAACCCATTTGTGTCAAATTCTGTTCATGTTATCAGGCCAAAATCACCAGGCTATGTGAACTTTTGATCAGGGTCATTTGGATGTTTTCGGTTGTCATTAAGATTTAAAAAGCGAAAACACAGTACAGTCACAGTACAGTCATGGCCAAAAGTTTTGAGGTGAGGATATTACCTTTAATAGCCATTTGTGTCAAATTCTGTGCATGTTATCAGGCCAAAATCACCAGGGTATGTGAACTTGAACTTTTGATCAGGGTCATTTGGATGTTTTTGGTTGTCATTAAGATTTAAAAAGAGAAAACACAGTAGTTTGACAATAAAAGGCTTCACCCAACCAATAACCATGAGTGGAGAAAAAGTTTTTTTGTCATCATTCATAGTCTCTGAAACAAGGCCAAGAAAGGAAAAATTCTGCTGGGGTATGTAAACTTTTGAGCACAACTGTAGGTATCCGTGATTACGGCCACTTATATAGTTTTATATATATATTAGGTAGTTAGTTGTTAGTGGTCGTAACTATGGATACCTAAGCTATTGCAATGCCATGCACATGGGGTAAGCAACATAGCGAATCAGAAGAACTATACTACATGTCTAATTGGAGGTATTTGCTAATATTATTATTATACCTATTAGGCTAGGCTCTTGCATATGTGAAAATCCCTTTAAAACACACAATGTTGTGCAAGGCATGAAAGACAGTTGTTTTGTTTGTTTGTGGGGCTGAGGTCACAAATTAAGCCAGGTTATTAGCACATGTAGATTAGCAAATCACCCCTGAATACTTTTTGAGGTTTTGTTATACCCTTGTGCGTTTCATCCATGCTTTACTGATTTTGCTGGTAACTGAAGCAGGGAGAAAGCTAACTAATTATAGATGATCTATAACTAAAAGCAGTTTAACTTTATCAATCAGTAAAAAGGATAGAAAGATATATAAAATGAAATGATATATAAAAATATGAAAATACAGTCAGCAAAGAGGAATTAGAGCGGGATCGGTCTATAGAAAAGCTGCAGCTACTGCTAGGCAAGATGCAAAATGTCAAAGCCCCAGGGGCAGATTTTTAAATAATTTGAAGATGAAGTTCTGCCACATTATCTAGATCTGTTCCAATATAGTTTTGATCAAGGGAGACTACTTGAGTGTCTTTATCATATAGTGATTTTACCAAAAGAAAGGAAAAATAGGGAATTCCTGGACTCTTATAGGCCAAACTTATTACTGACTTCACATTTCAAAATTTTATCTGCAGTGTTGGTGATTTGCATGTCATAGATCATAGATAAGGTGATTCATGTGGATCAGACCGAATTCATGCCCTCCAAATCGACAGCGGTAAACCTTTGTCAGGTGTCGGCCATAGTCGGCCCGAGATGACGCACTCACCAAGTCAATACTGTCACTGGATGCTGCAAAAGCATTTGCTAGTATTGACAGGTGATATCTTTGGGCTGTCCCATAGATTAAAATTCTATACGAGACACCAACAGCAAGAATTAGGGCAAATGGTAATCTATCTGAAAAATTATCATTGGCCCAAGGGACACGGCAGGGGTGTCCTTTCTCATCATTATTGTTTGCCCTGGCAATAGAACCATTGGCATGTCTTGTGAGGGGTAATCCTGAGTTGAGGATATAGTTATAAACAGGGCTGTGGAGTTGGTAAGCCTAACCACCGACTCCGACGACTCAATTTCCCTGACTCCCAACTCCACCGCCCTGCCTCACTCCTGAGCGTGTACATAAAATGCAGCACAGATTCATCTCAACTAAAAGCAGAGATCCTTAGATCAGGAATAGAACAGACATTTATAGGACATTTCATAACTTTCCCAAATTCTTATGAAAACATTTACAGCACATTCTGCCATTGTACTACTGTACCCAATGTATTATATATTTTAGAAGTCTGTCCATTTTATACCAACTCCACCAAAATGAACTCCGACCCACAACTCCGACTCCACAGTCCTGGTTATCAAGATAGAGAAAAAAGGATTGCCTTCTTTGCAGATGACATGTTATTTTTAGACGACTATGCTAACGCTTTGGCTTTAGTAATTGAGGTATTAGGGCGTTTCTGCATTAATGCTGTTGGGTAAAGATGTTGTGTCTGAGACTAGGGTAACTTGGTAGTTCCAATAGTATATTAATTAAAGTATTTGGGGATTCAGTTCACCAAGATGGTAGAAGACTATACACAGTAGCTCTTAACTAAAAACCATTATTGCTGAATGTAGCAGTAAAAATTGTAACCAGGGGGAGATTGCCTCCTTCTGCTTTGGGTAATATACCCCTGATACCAGGGATCAAATACTTTTTTTCCCCCACTGTGTATGCGTATATATACACAGTGGGGGAAATAAGTATTTGATCCCTTGCTGTTTTTGTAAGTTTGCCCACTGACAAAGACATGAACAGTCTATAATTTTAAGGGTAGGTTAATTTTAACATTGAGAGATAGAATATCCAAGAAAAATAAAGAAAATCACATTGTATAAATTAGATATTTTTTTGCATTTTGCAGTGAGAAATAAGTATTTGATCCCTCTGGCAAACGACACTTAATACTTCGTGGCAAAACCCTAGTTAGCAAGCACAGCAGTCAGATGCTTTTTTTTTAGTTGATGATGACAGTTGCGTACATGTCAGGAGGAATTTTGGTCCACTCCTCCTTGCAGATCCTCTCTAAATCATTAAGATTTTGAGGCTGTCGCTTGGCAATTCGGAGCTTCAACTCCCTCCATAAATTTTCTATGGGATTAAGGTCTGGAGACTGGCTAGGCCACTCCATAACCTTACGAGGCTTCTTTTTGAGCCACTCCTTTGTTGCCTTGGCTGTATGTTTTGGGTCATTGTCTTGCTGGAAGACCCAGCCACAACCCATCTTCAATGATCTTACTGAGGGAAGGAGGTTGTTGGCCAAAATCTCGCAATGCATGACCCCATCCATCTTCCTTTCAGTACGGTGAAGTCGTCATGTCCCCCCTTTGCAGAAAAGGACCCCCAAAGTATAAGGTTTCCCCCACCATGCTTCACGGTTGGGACAATGTTCTTAGGGTTGTACTCATCTTTCTTCTTCCTCCAAACGTGGCGAGTTGAGTTAATGCCAAAGAGCTCAATTTTTGTCTCATCCGACCACAGTACCTTCTCCCAATAACTCACAGAATCATCCAGGTGTTCATTGGCAAACTTCAGATGGGCCTGCACATGTGCCTTCTTGAGCAGGGGGACCTTGAGGGCACTGCAGGATTTTAAACCTTTAAAGCGTAATGTGTTACCAATGGTTTTCTTGGTGACTGTGGTCCCAGCTGCTTTGAGATCATTATCAAGTTCCCCCTGTGTAGTTTTAGGCTGATCTGTCACCTTCCTCATGATCAAGGATACCCTACTAGGTGAGATTTTGCATGGTGCCCCAGATCGATGTTGATTGACAGTCATTTTGTATTTCTTCCATTTTCTTACTATTGTACCAACAGTTGTCTCCTTCTCACCCAACGTCTTACTTATGGTTTTGTAGCCCATTCCAGCTTTGTGCAGGTCTATGATCTTGTCCCCGACATGCTTAGAAAGCTCTTTGGTCTTGCCCATGTTGCAGAGGTTAGAGTCTGACTGATTAATTGAGTCTGTGGACAGGAGTCTTTTATACAGGTGACTATGTAAGACTGCTGTCTTTAATGCAGGTAACGAGTTGATTAGGAGCGTCTAACTGGTCTATAGGAGCCAGAGCTCATAATGGTTTGTAGGGAATCAAATACTTCTCACTGCAAAATGCAAAAAAAAAATTATCTAATTTATACAATGTGATTTTCTTGATTTTTTTTTGGATATTCTATCTCTCAATGTTAAAATTAACCTACCCTTAAAATTATAGACTGTTCATGTCTTTGTCAGTGGGCAAACTTACAAAAACAGCAAGGGATCAAATACTTATTTCCCCCACTGTACATACAGTACAGACCAAAAGTTTGGACACACCTTCTCATTTAAAGATTTTTCTGTATTTTCTTGACTATGAAAATTGTACATTCACACTGAAGGCATCAAAACTATGAATTAACACATGTGTAATTATACACTTAACAAAAAAGTGTGAAACAACTGAAAATATGTCTTATATTCTAGGTTCTTCAAAGTAGCCACCTTTTGTTTTGATGACAGCTTTGCACACTCTTGGCATTCTCTTGATGAGCTTCAAGAGGTAGTCACCGGAAATGGTTTTCACTTCAAAGGTGTGCCCTGTCTGGTTTAATAAGTAGGATTTCTTGCCTTATAAATGGGGTTGGGACCATCAGTTGTGCTGTGCAGAAGTCTGGTGGATACACAGCTGATAGTCCTACTGAATAGACTGTTAGAATTTGTATTATTGCAAAAAAAAAGCAGCTAAGTAAAGAAAAACGAGTGGCCATCATTACTTTATGAAATGAAGGTCAGTCAGTCCGAAAAATTGGGAAAACTTTGAAAGTGTCCCGAAGTGCATTTGCAAAAACCATCAGGCGCTACAAAGAAACTGACTCACATGAGGACCGCCCCAGGAAAGGAAGACCGAGAGTCACCTCTGCTTCTGAGGATAAGTTTATCTGAGTCACCAGCCTCAGAAATCGCAGGTTAACAGCAGCTCAGATTAGAGACCAGGTCAATGCCACACAGAGTTCTAGCAGCAGACACATCTCTACAACAACTGTTAAGAGGAGACTTTGTGCAGCAGGCCTTCATGGTAAAATAGCTGCTAGGAAACCACTGTTAAGGACAGGCAACAAGCAGAAGAGACTTGTTTGGGCTAAAGAACACAAGGAATGGACATCAGACCAGTGGAAATCTGTGCTTTGGTCTGATGAGTCCAAATTTGAGATGTTTGGTTCCAACCACCGTGTCTTTGTGCGACGCAGAAAAGGTGAACGGATGGACTCTACATGCCTGGTTCCCACCGTGAAGCATGGAGGAAGAGGTGTGATGGTGTGGGGGTGCTTTGCTGGTAACACTGTTGGGGATTTTTTCAAAATTGAAGGCATACTGAACCAGCATGGCTACCACAGCATCTTGCAGTGGCATGCTATTCCATCCAGTTTGCGTTTAGTTGGACCATCAATTATTTTTCAACAGGACAATGACCCCAAACACACCTCCAGGCTGTGTAAGGGCTATTTGACCAAGAAGGAGAGTGATGGGGTACTATGCCAGATGACCTGACCTCCACAGATGGTTTGTGGTGAGCTGAACCGCAGAGTGAAGGCAAAAGGGCCAACAAGTGCTAAGCATCTCTGGGAACTCCTTCAAGATTGTTGGAAGACCATTTCCGGTGACTACCTCTTGAAGCTCATCAAGAGAATGCCAAGAGTGTGCAAAGCAGTCATCAAAGCAAAAGGTGGCTATTTTGAAGAACCTAGAATATAAGACATATTTTCAGTTGTTTCACACTTTTTTGTTAAATATATAATTCCACATGTGTTAATTCATAGTTTTGATGCCTTCAGTGTGAATGTACAATTTTCATAGTCAAGAAAATACAGAAAAATCTTTAAATGAGAAGGTGTGTCCAAACTTTTGGTCTGTACTGTATATATACTCAATGACGCAGCATTTCAGTCAAACATACCTGGCTGAAATCATGTCACCAGATATGTGCTGCCTGTTCCCTTTAAGTGTGATTGTCTTCTGTGGCAAGTTATCAAGGTGGTGATGTGTTGTGAATCATAACCATTGCTGCATCTTAATATGACTTACTACTTCTGTGATTCTGATTACTTTGCATGCGCAAATGCACCTTAAAATAGGACTAAAAGCTGGCAATGAGTGTGTTGTCAGTAATGACAACACGTTCATTGTGAGAATAAAAAAGCATTTAAAGCTCACGGCACAATGTGATCTGAGGCAGAAACAGATCTGCAAAGGTCAAGCAGCAGGAATCATAACATTGGCAGTAGTAAGTAAATTTAATGTGGTGTAAATGATAAAGTTGTATGAAGACACATTTTTAAAATACAAAGTTATTCTTAGAAAACATTTAGCTGTCCCAACATGCAGTTTGATAGAGATGATTGCGCTTTAGGATCTCTTCTTTGTGGTTGGAGGTGTCTGTCCGCACATAACAATTTGTATATCTGTAATTTCTGCTCTGGACTATAATTCCAGGTCTGTTTCAGAGTAAGTAGGATTGGACATATTACAGAAATATAGATCTTGTTCCTAAATAGGTAAAAGAATCTTGTATGTTGTACTCATTTACATTGATTTAGAAGTGTAGCGTATGAGTCATATAATTGATGTAGGATAAACTGCCTTTAGTAGGTCTCTAAGGCACGTTTTCTGTAAAGTACTTTTAAACTCTGATCCACATTTACATGTTACATTATATATAAGCTTTAGCAACCTACTTTTGAGCAGTTAAGATGAAGTCATTCTACCTTTTCTACCCATCAAACGTGAAGGGACTCTATAAATTATATGAGTGTGTTGTATGTATATTCTAAGAGCCTTAGAAAATGACAGTTTTCCATAAGCGGCATCGGTACACTTGTGTCACTTGCCAGCACATTTTTACATTTATGGTGGTCTGGCCTCCATAAAAATTAAGAGGCACGATCACTTTTGACCTGAGGTCATCTGATTTGAAGTCAAAGAGTAAAGAAGAAGGAATTTTTAGCAAAGCCAAATTTAATTGGATTGCCCAAATTTAGTAATTATATGTATATATAAAATTATTTTTATATACAGTCATGGCCGAAAGTGGTGGCACCCTTGACATTTGTTTCAGGAAATAAAGTATTTCTCCCAGAAAATTATTGCAATTACTCATGTTTTCTTATACGTACTGGAAACATGAATGTATGAAGGGGGCCTTAAACTGTAATCTTGCCATGTAAACCGAACGTCCTTATGAAGGAGCAGAATGTATGTTTTCTGGGTGAATGGTCTTTTGTTCTGCATAAAAGATCATCATTTTCAGGACTGCATCGTCCTGTTAAACAAGACTCTTGCTGTTGAGAACTATAGCAGCCTATGCGTGTTGAACGATCTTTTTCAGATCGTTCATTGCGCATCAAATGTGAAGTCTGCCTGTATATTCAGCAAATAAGTTGTAGTTTAGTGCCGCACATAAGCTGGAATTATCAGACCCTTGATTGTCTGGTAAGTTAACATTTGCTTCAACATTTCATTGATAAGGAAATACCATGATGTAAAGTATATTGCCAGGACATGGTCCCTATTGACTAATCTAACAAAAAATTTAACTATGTACAAAAGCACAAAACCTACAAGAAAAAACCCGAACCTGAGGTCATAAAGTGACAAGAGATGGATATTAATAAAAAACCTTTATTGCAGTCAATGGTTAATGGATAGCAATGCACTGAGGAGTGCACACACACCGATTAAATAAAGATTAAAAAGTCCGGACTAGAGCTATGATATGAATATACAACAATTAAAAAAAAAAGTATTATTTTATATCTGGTAATCATAGCACCATGTGCCTATAATATATATCCTATCAATTGTAATAGAACATGAAGTATGAATACTTAGCCCTAACAAAGTTGATGGTATTATATAGTGAATCCCTCTAATTACTCCCCTAAAAGGTATGCAAACTATATGTATAGAGAGTATGCGTGTTCCACCACGTGGCTACACTAGTTCTCATAGAGTCAAAGCCTAGTACTCATATAGATGTGAGGCAATACTAAACATGTCTACTCTAATGTATAGAAAAGAAACATGCATATTGCTCAAGGGATCAAAAAGTGTTACATAGTCACACCCAAGAATGCTAAGAATTGTTTAGAGCAGAGTTACCTAGCTAGGCCAGGTGTGGCATGCCAAACCCCGACGCGTGTTTCAGAACGTGCTTCCTTCGTCAGGGGGTGTGGCGTCCAACACACAGCTGGAGGTTAAAAGGCAGCGCGTACCAATGGGAAGAATGTGTGACGCATCCGGCAACAGCAGGATCCAGGCGTCAGCTGACCCGCGCGTCACGCGAAACCATGGCGACAGGGCACAGTCATGTGACTGGACACCACGGATCGCTTATTGATATCCCATTGGTCCGCGCTGCCTTTTAACCTTCAGCCGTATGTTGGACGCCACACCGCCTGACAAAGGAATCAATGCAAAGATTGAGTCAACTTCTCCCCTTTTTATCTGGTTTCAGGTGTGATTTTCATATTGCCCACACCTGTTACTTGCCACAGGAGAGTTTGAACGAGCATCGCATACTTGAAACAAAATTGTTTAACCACAATTTTGGTTAGGTGCCATCAATTTTGTCCAGCCCATTTTTGGGGATTTTGTGTGAAATTCTGTCCAATTTGCTTTTTCTTCTCTATTGTTTTTTTTACACACAAAGGAAATAAAACTATGTTTCACAAAACGTGTAAGTGCAATACTTTTCTGAGAGAAATACTTCATTTTCTGGAACAATTTCAAGGATGTCAACTCTTCCGGCCATGACTGTATATATCCATATATATATTGTGTATATATTTTATGTTATATACATATAGGTTGAATTCCCATGCTACAGATTTTGTTTTTGCTGCAGAAATTTCTACAACAAAATCTACTACAAATAAGCAACGTGTGAACATCTGCAGCTCTATTAAACTTCTTACCGAGATCAACCGTACATACGTAAAGACGGTACAGGTTGGGAGCAGGTGTATGAAGAGAGGTCTCACGGGATGAACCCACTTCATACACAGCAGAAAATGGCTGTGACCAACAGGCAGGATCTTCCTTTAACAGCTGAAAGTGAAGCAGGGCTCCTCCGACCGCGACCTAACCTGTTAAATGCTGCTATCAGACTCTGAGAAGAGCGGTATTAAAGCACCACTTTTTTTATCTTAGTGCTGGAGTGGTGTAACTAATCTAAGTTCCCAGCCCCTAGTAAGTTCCCAGCCCCTAGTATTATAGTCACCAGCTGCCATCTTCATCCGTTATCGGCACTGCTCCATTTGGTCTCCAGCAGTTTGTGACCTGCCGGATTGCTCCAGTGCCTGCTGGGCGATCCGTGAGTCACAACTCAATGTAAGTCTATGAGAGCGAGAAGGTGGCTCTCATAGGCTTACATTGAGAGCTTGTGACTGATACCTCTGACTTCCGGTCAGTCAGATGTTGCAGGACCAGATGGCGGGAACAGCTGAAGACAGCAGCTGGTGAGTATAATACTAGCGTCAGGGTATTTAGATTGATGCCGCCACTCCAGCAGAGAATTAAAAAAAAATGCTTGAGTGGTGCTTTAACAGTGCGCCAGCATGGGGGCACATCATTTTGTGCACCGATGGGTTGATGTTGCAGCTGGGGGTTTGTTGAAGACCTCCGTGCTTGCCATCACAAGGCTTTTTTGAAACCCAATCTGTGGCTGGGCTTCAAAGGAGAGTGTGATTTTTACTGTATACAGCAATAGTGTGGTATTACTATATATAGCACAAGCAATCAGATGATGGTTAAATAATTAATTAATGGTTTAAAAAAATATGAAAAAACCCTAAAAGATTCAAATCATGTACTTTTTCCCCTATTAAAAAAATAATATATATGTACATATATGTACACACACACATGGTGTTATCTGTAAATGCCATAAACCGCTAAAAATGCTTAAACTACGTATAAAATATCTAAAACCAAGACGAATATAAAGTTTAATGGGACACCGTCAGTCCTAAGTAGTATATACTGAAGTCATCTATATAGTCGTTAAGGTCGTAGAAAGGTGTATAAAATTATATCTTGATATTTTTGATCCGCTGTCTTATTTCAAAGAAATCCATGTTATTCTTATATGTAAAGGAGCTGTTAAAGATCTATGGGCTGAACAGAGATGTGCATGAGAATCTTCTTCCAGAGCTTGTTTTTAAATGAACCAGTGTGAGACATATACTACCTGTCAGTCTACTCTCCTGACTGGACCGGAGAGATGAGTATTAAGTATTTTTTATTTTTAACATTTTGATGGCCTTTTATGGTTTAGAAAAATGGTGGCTATTGGCCACCATTTTACTGAATCAGCGCAGAAGCAAATTCCAAAAAATCTGCATTCAGTGAATGCGGATTTTTGTAAAATTCATTTCCACTGGAATTTTTATGCTCATTCCTAGTAATGATTGACATTTTCCTTTCCTGATCTCGATACAGAGCTGAGTGTGATTATAACTAGCATAGAAAAGCAAAGCTGAAGTTTGTCTCATTACAAGTACACTTACAGCTTCACCACTCCTTTTCTGCTGTCAGCTCAGCTGCAGAGCTGTGCCTGACTTCACTTCTTTAACATCATTACAGGATGAGGGGAAACACACCCATCTTTATTAAGGACAAAGATATCAACATTGTCCCTAAGAACTCAACCCATTACAATCCAGGGTACCATCCCTGGATGTATTCCAGACCTCGGTCGAACGGGACCTAAAAGTACTGCACGGACAGACCAAAACTTCATATCGCTATAAAAATCTTAACAGAGTTGAATCCAAAGCTATCAGCGATTTACAAGCTAATCTAAACTTGACAATCCATCAATCTGATAAGGTTGGTAGAGTGGTTATACTTGATACTTCTTTGTAAATTAATCTTGCCCAAGACGTTCTCAGTGATACATCCACATATAGACTTTTAACAACCAACCCCACTCTTTTTCAAATGTATACTATCCAAATATTTGGGTGAGGGAAGTGCACTAGGAATTTTCAATGACAAAATCAAGAGATGGTTATTACCTGATCATCCCATCCTGCCCATTTTTCATGGGTTACCCAAAATTTTCACAGGTGTATTTCCACCTCCCTTATGCCCTATAATATCTGGGAAAGGGTCCCTAAACAAGAACCTGAGTCAATGGGTGGATGAACACCTCCAGCCACTTGTAGTCAGAACTCCAGGGTACTTTAAAAATACTACTACACTCCTTAAAATATTCAATACATTTAAATGGCTTGATGATTTTCTGTTTATGACTTGTGATGTCATTAATTTGTACTCCCACTATTCCACACTCCCTAGCCCTTTTCGCCATTCAATACCATCTTGATAGATATAGTGCATACTCATCTAATTTAAAATGTTTTATTTTGTCGGCTTTAGAATATCTATTGAAGCACAATTTTTTCAGGTTTAATTTAGATTTTCTTCTTCAGACTTTGGGTGCCCCGATGGGGTCAACATTTTCCTGTCCTTCGCCATCCTGTATATGTCCTCGTGGGAGGAAATTTTCATTTTTTCAGAGAGCAATCCATATATGCACCACATTCATTGGTTTGGAAGATATGTGGATGATATCCTCATTTTCTGGCAAGGAGACGGGTTCACCACATATCTTAATAACAACAAACTAATTTTACATTTCACAATTAATAATCCCTCTAGACAGACTTCATTCCTAGATGTAATGTTATCAGGGGACCTTACAGCACAGATGGTAAAAACTTCTCTCTATAGAAAAGACGTCTCCGGAAACTCTATTTACTCTCCTCTAGTTGAGACAACCAACCCCAACATCCACTTGGCTCAGCATCAAGGGTTTTCATAAATGTGCAGGTAACAGGTGTAACATATGTGCGTTCGCATTGGACAAAACACGCTTTTTATAATACCCCCGCACATCAATTATAACATTACTTCTTTTATTAATTGTGGCACCAAATATGTTATATACTGTATTACATGTTTGTCATACAAATTGAATTATATAGATTGTACCACCTGAAAACGTCAGAAAAAAATAGCGGGACATATTGCAAATATTAATAATAGAAACAGCACATACTCGGGTGCTTCCAATCACTTTGTCACTGTACATAAAGGGGACCTCACACACCTTGCGTTTTTTGGAATGGAGAAGGTTGAACGCCCTAAATGCGGCAGCAACTTCAAAACACGGCTTACTCTAAGGGAAGCTTATTGGATCTTACATTTAGATAACAAACACCCTAATGGGATGAATTTTAAGAATGATTTGTTCTATATCTACTAACCAATGCTTTTACTTCTTGATGTGTCATCATTTCTTTCCCAGCGTGTGTTTACCTAATGCAAATAAATCTATTAGTCGCTGAATGGTTATGTTCCTATATATGTCTGTTCTCATTTCTGTTGTAACATCCTTTGAAGAGGGCGCTACTATCGCCCCAGAAATGCGGCAGGTTTGTCTTATACTAGTTTTTAACATGTCCGAATAAAGGCTTATTTTTACCTGGATGTTCGTGCTGGCCTTCTGTCACAGCTGTGCTCACCAGCAGGATCGGCACCCTCCAGTGGCATTCCAACCTCAGATCATTTAACAAGCAACATGAGAGCTCCCAGTCCTCTCCCTGCTCTAACACTTCTTTAGCTTTCATCTTACACAGCCAGTGTGGGGGGAGAGACCGTATAGCTGACCTGACACCACGGATAGTGGAGAACTACAACTGCAGATCTGTTTGTAATGAAAACAAAGGTCTGCTGTACTTCCTCTCTTCCCACACTGACTGTGTGAGATGAAAGCTGAAGAAGTGCTAGTTGAAATTAGGCACAGCTCTGCAGCAGAGCTGACAGCACTGTGGGAGGACAACTCCAGCTGTTTTTGTAATAAGACAAAGCTCAGCTCTGCTGTACTGTATAATCATCACACAAAGCGATCAGAAGAGCAGACTGTCAGTCATTTCATGTCTCACATTGGTAGTGCGCCCTTTCATTTATTTTAAATAAAGCTCTGGAGGCAGATTCTTAGGTTGATCTGTGTCCATACGGACAGATTCTCTTTAAAACAAAACACTTAAGGCAATGATGATGTGGAAAATCCATAAATGGAATTAAAGAATGGAGAAAGAAAAACGGAAGGGGTGTGGGAAAAGACAGGTAGGGCACGACACAAAAAGAACATGAAATTAACTAGTGAACATAGAGTCTGTTAGGGGTGTAGAACCAAAATCCAATGGCCACAGCAAATAAATATGACCTGACTAGGTAAGATAACTATAGAGAAATACAGTATGAATTTAATTAGACCTATAAAATATCCACCAAGGTACACGGCATATGTAATAGAGTAGGTGTAATAGTGTGAGTCAGGAGTAGTTTCAGAAGTATTTTGTGTAATTAGTAAAAATGGCATGAAGGTTGTAATCCAGAACCAATTATGGAACTATGTCTCAATGTGTGAATATAGCCGAAGTGTCATGTGTACAGTGATCAGGTCCTGGTATTGATTTTTTTAGAAAGACTAAACTTTGTGTGACCAGTCAAATCAAAGAAAGTAATATAAACTAAAAATGATAGTGGAGAAATGGTGGGACGACATGTACTTAATTATTTAATAAAATCATTCCTGGGAATGTTTACTTTGGAAATTGGATGGGGCTTTATCTTGTGCAATCCAACTAAGATGATCCTTCTAAAATTTCCGAATACTATATCAGAAAAAAATGGGCAAATAATTGGGTCAGTGGCAATTGTTTGCAGTTTTAGAACCTTCTTAAAGGGAATCTGTCAGCAGGTTTTTGCTCTGTAATCTGAGGACAGCTTGATAGTAGGGGTTAAAACACAGATTTCAGCGATGTGTCAGACTGTGCACTGTTGTTTACTTTCAGTGACTGATTTATTACCAGGTGATTATCATTGATGAAACTAGGTCTCAGTGACTTCTAGTCCGACCATGCCCCCTATTGTTATAAGCTGCTCACTGTCAGTAGACAGTGTACATAGAGGACTGTGGTGTGGGCGGGGTTTGCTTTGTGAGCTCTGCTTCATGTTACATCCAGGAACTCTGATTTTGTCACAATTGCTGCACCCAATAAACCAAATGATACATCATTGGAATCAGGATCTCTTATTCTACATTATGCTGCTCTCAGATGAGGTAGCAAAAATCTGGTTACAGATTCTCTTTTGAAGGTTATCCTATTATATAACCATCAGTTGTAACAGAAAGACCCATTATGAGGATAGCAGGGGTTTATACTACTTCAATCTGAAGACTGACTACTGGAAGTCAGCTACTACTGACATCATGGCGATAGATTGGGATGATGACTTAGTTGCAGGGCTGTGGAGTCGGTAAGCCAAACCTCCGACTCCTCAATTTCCATGACTCCGACTCTACGACTCTGACTCCCTCATACATGGCTCATGTTTAAGTGATAAATTTACTGTAGCACAGATTCATCTGAGCTAAAAGTCTAGACCCTTAGATGAGGAATAGGACAGACATTTATAGGACATTTCATAACTTTCCCCAATTCTTATGAAAAAATATTCCCCACAAACTGCATTGAACTACTGTACCCAATTTATTATTTATTTTAGGAGTTGGAGTAGGTCCATTTTATAATGACACCCGACTCCACCAAAATGGACCATGACTCCCGACTCCACAGCCCTGCATGGTTAGAAACTCAATTAACACAGCTTTATGGTTAAATTCTGAAAACTTTTTGGACCTTTTTATGCTGGTGACTTTCCAGAATAAGGTGTCATGGTTTTAATGTTTTAAAAGAATAACCGTTTTGGTGATTGTATGACTTATATTGTCCATTTTCACCATTTTTCAACTCTGCTGGATCTATGTCTCTTTCAATTGTCCCTGAGCTAGTGGGTTGAGATTTGTGCTTGCTACAATCTCTCCCATATACTCCTGTCTCTATATAGAATATCTTTAGAAATGTACAGTGGTGTGAAAAAGTGTTTGCCCCCTTCCTGATTTCTTAGGCTATGTGCCCACGTTGCGGACCTGAAGCATATTTTTTACGCTTCTCCCTGGCGGGAAAATCGCATGCGGATATTACATGCGGTTTTCCCGACAGGTAGAAGCGTTTGTGAGGCGTCTTTGCATGCATTTCCGCATGCGGGTTATCAAGCACTTCTCCAAGCATCACTTGGAAAAGTGCTTGACAACTTGTTCAGAGTGGTAAAAAATAAAAAAATAAACTTTATACTCACCTTCTGATGCATTCTCTGCCCCGTCCGGAGGCTTGAGCGGCTCACGCTGTTGTGTGCAGGACCTGCGGTGACGTCATTGAGTCATGTGGTGGGTCACATGACTCAATGACGTGGCAGGTCCTTCAGACAACAGCGCGACGGAGGGAAAACATCAGAAGATAAGTATAAACTTTATTTTTTCTTTTTTTTACAGGTTCTTTGGTACCCAGGTCTGGATGAGAGTCTCCTCTCATCCAGACTTGGGTACCATCCGCACATTGATTCCGCTGCGCTTCCGCAAAATTAATGAACATGCTGCGGATTTTTGACCGCAGCATATACGCTGCGGAAAAATCCGCAGCATGGGCATTGACATTGCGGAATGCCATTGGGGACCATGGGGTGCGGATATACATGCGTTTTACAAGCGTTTACGCTGCGGAAATTCCGCAGCATATACGCTTGAAAAACGCTACGTGGGCACACAGCCTTATTCTTTTGCATGTTTGTTATACTTAAATGTTTCAGATCACAAAACAAATGTAAACATTAGATAAAGAAAACACAAGTAAACAAAAAATGCAGTTTTTAAATGAAAGTCTTTACTACTAAGGGAAAAAGAAATCCAAAACCTACAGGGCCCTGTATGAAAAAGTGATTGACCCCCTCCCCCCTTAAAACATGAATTAACTGTGGTTTATTACATCTTTGGGAAGCTGGGTTCAATTTCCCTAGCCACACACAGGCCATATTACTGCCAGACCTGTTCTCAATCAAGATGTCACTTAAATAGGACCTGCCTGACAAAGTGAAGTTGACCAAAAGATCATCAAAAACTAGACAACATGCTGCAATCCAAAGAAATTAAGGAACAAATGAGAAACAAAGTAATTGAGATCTAGGCTCATCTGAGTTTTGCCAGAAAACAATTTGATGATCGACAAGACTTTTGGGAGAATACTCTGTGGACTAAAGAGACAAAAGTTTAACTTTTTGGAAGGTGTATGTCCCACTACATCTGGCATAAAAGTTACACATCATTTTAGAGTAGGAACATCATACCAACAGTAAAATATGGTGGTAGTGTGATGGTCTGGTTTGCTCCTTCAGGACCTGGAAGACTTGCTGTGGTAAATGGAACCATGAATTCTGCTGTCTACCAAAAAATCCTGGAGGCGAATGTCCGGCCATCTGTTTATGACTTCAAACTGAAGCGCACTTGGGTTACGCAGCAGGACAAAGATCCAAAACACGAGCAAGTTCACCTCTGAATGGCTTAAGAAAAATGAAAGTAAGACTTTGGAGTGGCCTTAATCCGATTGAGATGCTGTGGCATGACCTTAAAAAGGCGGTTCATGCTCGGAAACCTTCCAATGTGGCTGAATTACAACAATTTTGCAAAGATGAGTGGCCAAAATTTCTCAAGAGCGTTGTAAAAGATTCAGTGCCAGTTATTGCAAATGCTTCATTGCAGTTGTTGCTGCTAAGGGTGGCCCAACCAGTTATTCGGTTTAGGGGGCAATCACTTTTTCACACAGGGCCCTGTGGGTTTGGATTTCTTTTTCCCTTAATAATAAAGACCTTCATTTAAAAACTGCATTTTTTGTTTACTTATGTTTTCTTTGTCTAATATTTAAATTTGTTTTGGGATCTGAAACATTTCAGGGTGACAAATATGCAAAAGAATAAGAAATCAGGAAAGGGGCTAACACTTTTTCACACCACTGTATGTAGCACACATTCAGAAGCCGCATGGAAGACGTTATCCTGCAGTACTTAGTATTGTCGCTGGTAATACAACTTTTAAAGGATTTTCCACTACATTTAAATTAATGCTCATTTGGGCCAGTTAGAGTGTAATAATAATAAAAAACTGCTCTCCTCTCCCTGAGGAGCATCACACCTCCACTCTTGAAACTACATCTCCCTCTGGAATTGTGGCAACAATATCCGGAGGGAGATGTTACTTGATGGCAGTAAGCCAATCAGCAGTACAGTTCATGCAATTCCTTCATACAGTGACTTTTATCTACTCAGATTTCCAGATAACATAAATGGATGTAATTCTCAGGGTCACTAACTGAAGAGAAGTATACCATGAATTTCCAGATAGAAGGGACAATTAAATGTGGTAGTTGATTTATATACATATATAGTGTATGCACTCCTCAACATTGAAATTGCAACACTAGGCATTACAAGCCGTATGGTTATGCAAATGGAGGACGTAGCAGGTGTCGCTAACATCTGCATGATCACATTTTTAAGCACCCAGCTCAAATCTGTGTCATGTGGAGGAGACACAAAATCCAGAATAAATGAAAACTTTTTTAGCCTCATCAAACTTTAAAAATTAGATAAAATCAGAAAATTCCTTGTGGGATGGTTGGGCAATGCCTCCTATTTGTGGATGTGCCAGTTGGGGTCACGCAGATCCCAGACGCAACTCCACTGCCACCAGTCGTCAGGACAATTAGGCAATTGACAGATGAATGATGGCCGCAGCTGACTTCAGTGCAAGGCCGGTTATTGAGGAACTCAGTGAGCGTATGGTACACCTCCGATTCCAGCTCATGGAATATATATGGATTATATGTATACCCCGGTACAGTCACTGCCAACTCCACAGTAACAAAAGGAAACCACTAGGTGCCACCACCAATTGTATATACAGGCCAATTGGACACTCGTTACAAGGTAGCATATGGCTTCAAGGATCCGGTTTACAGAGCAAGAGGAACAGAGCTAGAGCTATTAAATTTTATATATTTAATCCAGAAAGGTAGGCAGTGTTCATAAAAATATGCAAAGATGTTGCAAAATGGGAGCAAAATTATACGATATATACAATTAAGTAAAATAAAAAGGAATAACGAAAGAGAATTACTAAACCGTATGTCACGGAAATGGCTCAGAGCTTAGTGGAGAGAGGTACTTTTTTGGAAAACAGGTAGAACCCACAGCAAGCTGTACCTTTCAGGAGTGACAAATGATAGAGACCCAAACTCTGTTTTTTATTAGATCCTGGTTACACCCAAATACCTCCGCTTGGTGAGCTCATGTGGGGGCAGGTTGTGGGATGTACTGGGTCTTTCAGAATTTTGTGAGATCCCCAATTTACCGGATATCTTTGCCTCTGGAGGTCTCAGGCGGTAGATATTGGCGTCTTGTTTCTTATCATGATTTTACCTGTCTATAGAGACGAAACATAGCATGGATAGCACCATCCATCGGATCTGTTATTAAGTTGGAGTGATAAGAATGGCCTTACGGTGATGTGACCGAATGGATTGTGTTCGTCCCTTCACTACAACACTGAAAATATATGTCCCATAAATAAGTATTCAGTGATAAATACCCCAATATTTATCACTGGCTCCAAAATGTCTGTGATAAGTGCTTTGATCAGAGGAAGTTAATGCCTGGGAAGCGTACTTCCCCGCTTCTGTGAAAACAAATCTCAGCCTTGATGCCTTTTTCCCAGACCAAATCTTGTGTGGTAATGAACTGGTCACTGTAGGAGTATCCTACTTCAATGGAGGTTGAAGTGTCATCACTCCCTCTTAATTCTCCAGTTATAATTTGTTTCTCTCTTCCTTCTTTATAATTAACCCCATATGTTCAATGTGAGGGTGATATGTCTCCTCTCCGGAGAGGTCTTATGGATTTTAGTTTTTCTCTATGACAATAACAAAAGAAAAAGTACTAAACCTGTGTCACAGAAATGGCTCCGAGCTTAGCGGAGAGAAGCACAGAGTACTGTGTCTTCCAGAATTGACAAATGACAGAAACCCAAACTCTGATTTTTATTAGATCAAATGATATGCCCACATACTATCCCTTGATGAGCTCATCTGGGGGGCTGGTCTTGGGATGTGCTTGGTCTTTAGACGATTATGAGATCCCCATCTTTCAAGGTATCTTTGTCCCTGGATCTCCCAGGAGGGAAATATTATTGTACTGTTTCCTATCACAATTTTATCTTTCTATAGAGATGAAACAAGGCATGGGTGGCATCATCCAGCTGACCCTATATTAAGTTGGAGGTATTAGGCTGGCCTTACAGTGATGTGAGTGAATGTGTTATGTTCGTCACTTTGCCACAACGCCGAAAATATATGTCCCATAAATATCGGCTCAATGCAAAACCCTAATATACATCACTGACCTCCAAAGTGTCTGAGATAATTCCCTTGAACAGAAGATGCTCCTAGACTTGGAGGCTGGCTTTCAGCGGATCCCCTGTTATAATTTCCTGTTCATGGGAGGAGGTCCTACTTCAGTGAAGGTTGAAGTGTCAGCTCTTTCTCACTTCCCCAGTTATAATTAATACCATATGTTCAATGTGAGGGCTATATGTCCCCTCTCCGGAGATGTCTTTATGAATTTAACAGTTTTTCTCTACAACAGAGTGTTTCGGCCGACATGTGAAAGTTATGATCATTATCATTTTCTTGGCGTTATTGGTTACACCTACACCTGTCTATAATACTACAAAATCCCTGACTTTCTGCAAGTGTGCCTAGCATTGATGCTGTTTTGAAGGCAGAGTAGGCACACCAATTATAGATTTGATTTTAGTTATCTCTTTTGTTCATTCACTTTGCATTCTGATAAATAAATTGATAAAAATAAGCCATTAACACTAGAGAGGAGCAAATTTATTTAAGCAGAATTTAATTCTCAAATTTTTACAAAAATGTCTATTTTCTAGAATATGGATTTTTTTGCACTTCGTTCTGTGCTAAATCAGCAAAACTGTGGCCATTTTTTCTAAACCATAGAGGGACAGCAAGAGGTTAAAGAAAAAATGAGTACTCCCCTATCTCGCAGTCCTTTCATGCCTCTTCTTTTTGCTGTCGCTCATCCTCTTTGGCCTGCTTTACTCAGTGTTGTGGCTTGTAATGAGGCCTCTGAAGTCACTGTACACGATGGCAGTGAACGCCATGACGTGCATCCTCTAAGGATCTGACTAAGCTTCAGGCAGTGCACATTGTGACATCATGATGTGTGCCATAACTGCAAAGCGCGCAGGGATGTCAGAGGCCAAGTCAGGCTGGAAGCGGTGGCCAGATTGAGGCATGCTTGGGACCAGAAAAGGCGAATGGAAGAGGCACAAAAGACCAAAATTAGCTAAAATTACAGAGATTTGCGAATTTGAATCTGTGCTGAGTTTGTCATGTCTAATTAGCACTTTTTTATTTTTTTAAAGCATTCTTTATTTTCCACTCCCCACGTAAAACTTTTGCACAGTACTGTATATACTGCGGGACCAGTAATGGGATAATAAGAAAAAAAAACTAGAGTGCTGCTTTAGGAAAAGGAAAAATTGCTCAATAAAACTTTACTTGTTAAAGTGAAATTTTGAGAAGTTTTTTTTCCTTTTAATATATTGTTAGTATGATTATACAATGTGTATGGGGTTCATATTGGTAAATAATAACATAATAGCTCATAAGCGGAGTTTATCAAACTTGTATTTTTGCTGTATTGGTGATTCCACTTAATAGAAAGCAGGAGCACCATCTATGTGTCTCTCCACCTCTTTCTCTCTTGGGCTATGTTCACACGTTGCGTTTTTGCTGCATTTTTTTGTACAGGCAAAACCTGCTCGCTTGACAGTAAAGAAGCCGCTTACAAAAAGCATGTTTTGCTGCGTTTGTAGCTGCGTATTTGCTGCGTTTTTCAGGATCTCAAAGTTCAGCTTTGCTTCCACCACAGAAGCATGAACACAAGCCACCAATGCAAGACATATGTGAAACTATAAAACCATTTTGTAAAAAAGTGCAATTTGATTAAATTATTTAGTGGAAAAAGATTTTTATGTCTGAAAAAATAGTGACTAATATGAACAAAAAAGTTCACATGAGTTTATGAAAAAATACAAAATTACAAATGTAACAGCGGGGGTGGGGTTTGAATTGGTCGGAAATTGTTTACCTAATACATTAGCAGAGCATTGAGTTTGTAGGACACTGTTCCCTTGAATTGGTTAGGTATTGTTCAATTTCACACTTTGGTCAGACAATGTTTACTTTTCACATATACATTATATATAAACTGTACTAATCCTAACTGCCAATCTCAAGTGAGGAGACAGACATTAAGGTTTAATCTTGGGGAAATCACCTAAATAAATGTGTTTCACATACTACTGTACCTGCATTTTTTCACTAAAAACGCATCAATACCAGATTCTTGCATTTTTGCTGCGTTTTTGCACTTACTCATTGTTTTCTATGGGTGAAAAAATGCTGCAGAAATGCTGAAAGAAGTGACATGCTGAAGTTTTCAAAAATGCATCAGTTTTCCATTTCAGTCATGGAAAAAAAGCAATGTGTGTGCATGAGTATTCTGATATCTCATAGCTTTTGCTGGTACTGTAAAACGCAGCTTAAAATTTGCATTAAAAAAAACACAGCAAAATGCATCGTGTGAACATAGCTTAATTCTGCTCCTCTCCATAAACTTCAGTAGTAGTAATCTGCTGTAATCTGATCTCTCAGTCAGCTGTTTTTTCTGTGTAAATTTTGAGTTCAGGAGAGAGGAGGATAAGTTGCTCATAAGTGAAGACAAAAAGCATATTTATCTGATAAATTATAATATAAATGTTCTTATATTTTCTTGTACGTTTGAGTTAGGCAAAGTTTGTTGAAAGGACAATGACCATTTAAATCATCATTTAAATTTACATTATAAAATATAAAAATGGTGGAGTGACCGAAAAACAATGTCCTCAATTGTTATCTTATAGCTACATCTGGTTTTTCCGTTTATGATAATTTAATTACAACATATTTTTCTTTGTGTGAATAAATGTTAAACTACAAAGTGCACAATATTGTTTTTTGGTTCTTCAGGCTTGCTACGGAATTCTCAAAGTTCCCACAGGAAACTGGCTGTGTCGGTCTTGTGCACTTGGCGTTCAAGCAAAATGTTTACTTTGCCCAAAGAGAGGAGGAGCTCTGAAGCCTACGAGAAGTGGGACGAAATGGGTCCACGTTAGTTGTGCCTTATGGATACCTGAAGTAAGTACTTAAAAAATACTATAAATATCCTGTGTTTTGGCTTTTTATTGAATATAATGTTAATCTCATTTTTCCTTCACATTTATTTTATGTTTACTAATTTTCCGATTATTTGCTTAGACATGCTGTAAGCCTTTAACTTTCTGATGTACACTTTCATCACAAGCAGAGTGTATAGAGCAGGCTCAGGAGCAGAGCCTGCACTACAGTAGGCAGACACTGGCTGTGTTTAACAGATAGCTAGCTAGTTCGGGACCACTCAGATTTAGTCGCACCTGGCGATCACTGTGATTGGTCTGTCAATATAGACAGACCAATCACAGTGAAGCATGCTGCTTTCTGGCACAGTTATTCTCAGTGATGTCACAGAGAACATAGGAGCCAGCTGTCAGGTACTGCAGGAGGTTGGTATACACCATCTTGCCTTGGTCACGATCAGTATTAGCACTGATCATGGCCTTTTAACCTCCTCGGTGCCACTGGCAATATTCAGTGAATATGAATAGCGGTACCAGAGCGCCAATAACAGGGCAAAAATATTAAAAGGACTGATTTATTAATACACACTGGCAATATTGACAGCAGCATTGGATGGTTAACCCCATTGTAACCCCGCAGAATCCTAATGGCTACCATGGCATTACCGGTCCTCAGGGTCCCCCAACTGCAGTGGCATGTTAAACCTTGCCATGAGCAGAGTCTAATGGACTAAATATCAGTGTAAAACTGGCAACCCTAATGCATTGCAGTACACAAGTACTGCAGTGCATGAGACTAGCAATCAATATGTAAAATAGTCAAGTTCCCTAGTTAGGACTAAGTGTACAACACTAAAAAACTGTAGCATCGGCGTCTCTGCCCCCTGTCAGGCAGAGACGCCGTCCCCCTTACCGCCGCGGTCCTGTTCCAGCATCTTCTGGCCTCGCTGCTGCTGGTGCACGCAGCTTCCCTGGCTCTGTGCTTAGAGCGCGCGCGCTCCCTCCCTCTTAAAGGGGCCGCGCGCTCCGTCCTAAAAAGTCCCCGGCCAATCACCGGAGGGCTTTCCCTATAAGAGGCACCTCCTCCAATATGGAGGTGCCCGTGCAAGGTTGTTGCTTTGTGATTCTTACTTTGTTTCAGCCCCCAGGTCCTCTGCAAGTCAGTCCTGTTCGCCAGTCTGATCTTCTGCTCAGTCCGCTAGCCTGACTTCTCTTCTGCCCGACAGTCTGTCTACAGTCCAGTCCGCCAGTCTGTCTAAGGGCTCTGCCCGCTCACTTACCTGGAAGCACCCGCCTGTTACCTGCCGTGCCTGCCTGCCCGCTTACCTGGAAGCACCAGCCAGCTACCTGTTGTGCCGCCAGCTTGCCTACCCGGAACACTCGTCTGACTATCTGCCTAATCAGCCTGCTTGTCTACCCGGACCACCCGTCAGCCTGCCAGCCGAAGCTCATCCGCTGTACCGGTCAGTTCCTGCCTTCTGACCCGTGGGAGTCACCTGCTCTCATACAAGGTCGGTCCCAAAGTGGCACCTGGTCCCTCTGCTCGGTTCCTCCCTGGTTCACGGAATCGACTGAGCCGCCGTGCGACCTTGGTCGGACCGAGTTGATACTTAGTCACGCCCCTCTGGCCCCTCCTTGCACTGCAGCACAGAGGTTCCACCACCTAGATCTGTAACAGTTTGCAACGGCCATGGAACCCGGTGGACCCCAGGCTCTTTCGCTTTCTGACCTGTACCAGGAGGTTTCTCGTCAGAGATCCCAACAGGAAACCATCCTGACCTACCTGCGGTCTGTCAACTCCCACCTGGACACGCTGTCCGTCCCACCTGTGTCCGCCTCGAGCCGAGCAGCACCCGCTCCTGCGGCGCCTCAGCCTACTGGTGCCATGGCATCCAGCTCTGGACCCCAGCTCTCTGCGCCTCCTCGTTTTGGGGGTGACCCCGTCTTATTTCTGGGTTTTCTGAACCAGTGCACTCTGCACTTTGAACTCCTGGCACATCAGTTTCCCTCCGACCGGGCCAAGGTGGCGTTCATCATGTCTCACCTCACCGGGGGAAGCATTGGCATGGCTAAACCCTTTATGGGAGAGCGGAGATCCCCAGGTATCCGATCCTCCGGCTTTCCTCACTGCCTTCCGGAAGGTCTTTGATGACCCCGGACGAAGGACTTCTACTGCCTCCTCATTGCTCCATTTCCTCCAAGGAAGTCCCACCATGGGCCTGTATGCCATACAGTTCCGTACCCTCGCATCTGAGCTTGCCTAGAACAACGAGTCCCTGGTGTCCACCTTCTGGGAGCGTCTTTCCGGACGGATCAAGGACGAGCTAGCCGGCCGGGACATTCCTACCACCCTGGATGACCTGGTGTCACTAGCTACCCTTATTGACATCCATTTCCTGGAACGAGCTAAGGAGACTACCCGGGAGAGAAGATTTCCTCATCTCGCTCCTGTTTTCCAGAAACCTGCCTTCCAAACAGCAACTCCCCGGGCACGCTCGCCCGAACCCATGCAGATCGATCAGACCAAGATGGTCAAGTCTCGCCAAGAAACACGCCTAGCCGAGGGGAGCTGTTTCTACTGTGATAGTAAGGAGCATCTGATCCGTTCCTGTCTGGTGAAGCCGGGAAACTCCAGTGTCTAGGACCGCTCGGAGATGTCGTCCTAGGCAAGAGTAAATCCTCTCCGTCCTTGACTCTATCCATTTCTATTCCCTGTGGAGAGACCCGCTTCTTTGAAACCGCCCACTGGATTCCGGAGCCGCTGGGAATCTCATTTCTCAGTCCCTTGTGGAGAAGTATCAGATTCTCACCAAACGTCTGGCTGAACCATTGCCCGTGGACTGAAGACTCCTTCCGGTGACCATCTTGCTCGTCACAGAGCTTGTAACCCTTCAGATGGGAATACTGTACTCGGAGAGGATATCCTTCCATGTGCTATCCGGACTCTCACTCCCTTTTGCTAGGTCTACCCTGGCTACAGAAACCTGAACCCGTTCTGAATTGGCGTGCCGGTGAAGTGCTCCGTTGGGAGTAGGATTGCCATGAGACCTGCCTGGTTCCGGTTCTCCCGGCTCGACCTCCGTCTACTCCGGCTAATCTACCCGGTCTGCCGGCACCCTACTGGTCCTATGTGGACTTCTTCGACAAGAAGGAAGCCGAGACAGTACCACCTCATAGGCCGTATGATTGTCCCATCGACCTGGTACCTGGCGCTTCACCTCCCCGCGGGCTTATCTACCCCTTGTCGCTGGATGAAACCCGGGCCATGTCTGAGTACATCGAGGAGAATCTTGCTAGGGGATTCATTCAGAAATCTACTTCCCTGGCTGGAGCAGGATTCTTCTTTGTTAAAAAGAAAGATGGCTCGCTACGGCCGTGTATCGATTACAGGGGGCTTAACCAAATTACCATAAAAATAAGTACCCCCTGCCTCTCATTTCGGATCTGTTCGACCGCCTTAAAGGCGCAAGGCTCTTCACCAAGCTCGATCTACGTGGGGCGTACAATTTGGTCCGGATCCACCAGGGAGACGAGTGGAAGACGGCATTCAACTCCCGGGACGGTCACTATGAATACCGCGTGATGCCCTTTGGTCGATGTAATGCCCCAGCCATCTTCCAGGAGCTAGTTAACGACATTTTCCGTGACCTTTTGTATTCTTGCGTAGTGGTGTACCTGGACGATATCCTGGTCTTCTCTCCGGATCTGCCCTCACACCGGAGGAATGTTCGTCAGGTTCTGCTTAGGCTCCGGCAGAATCGTCTCTACGCTAAATTTGAAAAATGTCTCTTCGAGCAAACTTCCCTTCTGTTCCTGGGATATATTATCTCCGAGACTGGTCTTCGGATGGATCCCAAGAAGGTTTTTGCCGTCTTAAAATGGCCCCGACCGTAGGGGTTGAAGGCGATTCAGCGATTCCTGCGCAAATTATTACCGCCTCTTCATTCCTCATTACTCCTCCCGTACCGCTCCCATCTCCGCGCTCACCCGTAAGGGAGCAAATCCCAAGGAATGGACTTCCGAAGTGGAGGAGGCCTTCGTCTCCCTAAAACAAGCTTTCTCCTCCGCCCCTGTGCTGCACCACCCGGATTGCAACAAGCAGTTCTTCCTGGAGGTTGATGCTTCCTCCTCCGGAGCCGGAGCAGTGCTCACCCAGAAATCCCCGTCCGGGAGAATGGTAACCTGCGGCTTTTCCTCCAAGCTCTTCTCCTCGTCTGAGCGCAACTACTCCATAGAAGATCGTGAGCTGCTTGTCATCAAATTGGCGCTGGAGGAGTGGTGCTACCTGCTGGAAGAGGCTCTGCGCCCAGTTATCATCTACACAGATCACAAAAACCTGGCCTATCTACAAAACGCCCAGAGACTCAATCCACGTCAGGCCCGGTGGTCTCTGTTCTTTGCCCAATTCTTCTTTTCTCTACATTAACGCCCTGCTGACAAGAACGTTAAAGCCGACGCTCTATCCCGCTCATTCCTGTCCTCCGACCAAGAGGAGGAGCCTCTGCATATCATCGACCCCTCCAGAGTAATGACCGTGGCCCCCCTTGACCTGTCTCGTCTTCCACCCGGTAAGACTTTTGTAACGGTTCCGGATCGTAAGAAGGTTCTTCTCTGGGGTCATTCATCCAAAGTAGCCGGCCATGCTGGCCAGAGGAAGACCTTCCTGCTCATCGCCCGGCATTACTGGTTGCCTTCGCTATGCAAGGATGTTGCGGATTTCATCTCGGCTTGTTCCTCCTGTGCCCGTAACAAAGTTCCTAGGCATCTGCCCGTCTCCTGCCTCTACCCGTACCTTCCGCCCCGTGGCAACACATTGCTATGGACTTTATTACGGATCTCCCTGTTTCTGCCGATTTTACCGTCATTGGGTGGTCGCTGACCGCTTTTCTAAAATGGCCCACTTCATCCCTCTGCTTGGTCTTCCGTCCGCATCTGTGCTGGCTAAGGACTTCATCCTTCACATCTTTCGTCTCCACGGCCTACCCCTCCACATTGTGTCTGATCGCGGGGTCCAGTTCACTTCGCGCTTCTGGAGAGCTACGTGTAAGCTATTGGATGTCACCCTGGATTTCTCCTCTCCTTGTCATCCTCAGTACAGTGGTCAAGTGGAACGTATCAACCTTGTCCTTACCAGCTTTCTCCGGCATTTCGTCAATGCTCACCATAATGACTGGGTTGAGCTCCTACCTTTGGCCGAGTTCTCCTATAACAACCATGAGAGTGAGTCTTCTTCCAAATCCCCGTTCTTTGTGGTCTACGGTCAACACCCCCGGATCCCTTTTCTCGTCTCCGCTTCAGTGGACAATCCTGCCGCGGAGTCTCTGGTCAGCAAATTTTCTACTATTTGGGAAAACACTAGATCCGCACTTCTTAAGTCCTCTGAACGGATGAAGAGACATGCCGATAAGAGACGTCTGGATCCGCCTCTTTTTCGTCCGGGAGACAGGGTCTGGTTCTCCTCCAAACATGTTCGGCTCAAAATTCCATCGTATAAGTTGGGTCCGTGGTTCATCGGTCCGTTTGAGGTTCTCAAGCAAATCAATCCCGTGGCTTACAAGCTAAAACTCCCGGCCACCTTACGGATTCCCAACTCCTTCCACGTATCTCTCCTCATACCAGTTCTTAATTCTTTTTCTGACGATCCAGGTACCACTTTAGCTCCAGTTTCCGCTGAGGACGTCTATGAGGTAGAGAACATTTTGGCCACCAAAAGGGTAAGAGGAAAAACCTTTTTTCTGGTGAATTGGAAGGGGTTTGGCCCGGAGGAGAGGTCTTGGGAACCCAGGGAGAACATCCATGCCCCTCTTCTTAAAAAATTTCTTGCTGGCCTGAAAAAGAGGGGGCGTAAAGGGGGGGATACTGTAGCATCGGCATCTCTGCCCCCTGCCAGGCAGAGACGCCGTCCCCCTTACCGCCGCGGTCCTGCTCCAGCGTCTTCCGGCCTCGCTGCTGCTGGTGCACGCAGCTTCCCTGGTTCTGTGCTTAGGGCTGGCACACGCGCGCTCCCTCCCTCTTAAGGGGGCCGCCCGCACCGTCCTAAAAAGTCCCCGGCCAATCACTGGAGGGCTTTCCCTATAAGAGGCACCTCTTCCAATATGGAGGTGCCCGTGCAAGGTTGTTGCTTTGTGATTCTTACTTTGCTTCAGCCCCCAGGTCCTCTGCAAGTCAGTCCTGTTCGCCAGTCTGATCTTCTGCTCAGTCCGCTAGCCTGACTTCTCTTCTGCCCGACAGTCTGTCTATAGTCCAGTCCGCCAGTCTGTCTATGGGCTCTGCCCGCCCGCTTACCTGGAAGCACCCACCTGTTACCTGCCGTGCCTGCCAGCCCTCTTACCTGGAAGCACCTGCCTGTTACCTGCCTTGCCTGCCTGCCCGCTTACCTGGAAGCACCAGCCAGCTACCTGTTGTGCCGCCAGCTTGCCTACCCGGAACACTCGTCTGACTATCTGCCTAATCAGCCTGCTTGTCTACCCGGACCACCCGTCAGCCTGCCAGCCGAAGCTCATCCGCTGTACCGGTCAGTTCCTGCCTTCTGACCCGTGGGAGTCACCTGCTCTCATACAAGGTCATTCCCAGAGTGGCACCTGGTCCCTCTGCTCGGTTCCTCCCTGGTTCATGGAGTCGACTGAGCCGCCATGTGACCTTGGTCGGACCGAGTTGATACTTAGTCACGCCCCTCTGGCCCCTCCTTGCACCGCAGCACAGAGGTTCCACCACCCGGATCCGTAACAAAAACAATATCAGATCAAAATATTACACCATTAATAATGCTGGTTTTATGTAAAAAAAACACACTTTATTGGTATCACTACGTACTGATCAAATTCAAATATAAAACTGATATATATTATTTTATCTCATACAGTGGGTACTGAAAGTATTCAGACCCCTTTAAATTTTTCACTTTTTGTTTCATTGCAGCCATTTGGTAAATTCTAAAAAGTTCATTTTTTTTCTCATTAAAGTACACTCTGCACCCCATCTTGACTGAAAAAAGCCAGAAATGTAGAAATTTTTGCAAATTTATTAAAAAAGAAAAACTGAAATATCACATGGTCATAAATATTCAGACCCTTTGCTCAGTATTGAGTAGAAGCACCCTTTTGAGCTAGTACAGCCATGAGTCTTCTTGGGAACGATGCAACAAGTTTTTCACATATGGATTTGGGGACCCTCTGCCATTTTTCCTTGCAGATCCTCTCCAGTTCAGTCAGGTTGGATGGTGAACGTTGGTGAACAGCCATTTTCAGGTCTCTCCAGAGATGCTCAATTGGGTTTAGGTCAGGGCTTCGGCTGGGCCAGTCAAGATTGATCACATAGTTGTTCTGAAGCCACTCCTTTGTTATTTTAGCTGTGTGCTTATGGTCATTGTCTTGTTGGAAGGTGAACCTTCGGCCAAGTCTGACGTCCAGAGCACTCTGGAAGAGGTTTTCATACAGGATTTCTCTGTACTTGACTGCATTCATGTTTCCTTCAATTGCTACCAGTCGTCCTGTCCCTGCAGCTGAAAAGCACCCCCATAGCATGATGCTGCCACCACTATGTTTCACTGTTGGGATTGTATTGGACAGGTGATGAGCAGTGCCTGGTTTTCTCCACACATAACGCTTAGAATTATCACCAAAAAGTACTATCTTCGTCTCATCAGACCAGAGAATCTTATTTCTCCTAGTCTAGGAGTCCTTCATGTGTTTTTGAGCAAACTCTATGCGGGCTTTCATATGTCTGGCACTAAGGAGAGGCTTCCGTCGGGCCACTGCCATTAAGGCCCAACTGGTGGAGGGTTGCAGTGATAGTTGACTTTGTGGAACTTTCTCCCATCTCCCTACTGCATCTCTGGAGCTCAGCTACAGTGATCTTGGGGTTCTTCTTTACCTCTCTCAACAAGGCTCTTTTCCCACGATTGCTCAGTTTGGCTGGACGGCCAGCTCTAGGAAGACTTCTGGTGGTCCCAAACTTCTTCCATTTAAGGATTATGGAGGCCACTGTGCTCTTAGGAACCTTGAGTAATGCAGAAATTCTTTTGTAACCTTGGCCAGATCTGTGCCTTGCCACAATTCTGTCTCTGAGCTCCTTGAGCAGTTCCTCATGATTCTCATTTGGTCTGACATATACACTGTGAGGTCTTATATAGACAGGTGTGTGCCTTTCCAAATCAAGTCCTATCAGTTTAATTAAACACAGCTGGACTCCAATGAAGGAGTAGAACCATCTCAAGGAGGATCACAAGGAAATGGACAGCATGTGACTTAAATATGAGTGTCTGAGCAAAGGTTCTGAATACTTTTAACCATGTGATATTTCAGTTTTTCTTTTTTAATAAATTTGCAAAAATTTCTACATTTCCATTTTTTTTCAGTCAAGATGGGGTGCAGAGTAAACTTTAATGAGAAAAAAAATGAACTTTTTAGAATTTACCAAATGGCTGCAATGAAACAAAAAGTGAAAAATTTAAAGAGGTCTGAATACTTTCCGTACCGTTCTGTATAGCGAACACTAAAAAAAAAAACTATGAATAAAAATACTGACAAAAAATGGATTAAAAAAGATATAAAAAATTTGTATGTAAAAATACAAAACTGAAAATGTCCTCTCCAGCAAAAAAATCCAACCCTCTTACAGCTCTGTCGACAGAAAGATAAACATGAAGTTATAGCTCTTAGAATATAGTAGAAAGAAATGTTTACTGTGTAAAAGTAGCAAAATATAAAAATATAAAAATCTGCTATTGCGGTTATCTTGAACAATAAAGCTTTCTTAACATTTATACCCCAAGGTGAACAGCGTATAAAATGACAACAATTCTTGATCAACAGTTTATTTGTTTTTTCTGCCTCCCAAAATCAGTATTAGGGCTCATGCAGACATCAGAGCATAAACTGCAATACATGGTCTGTCCGTGGGTATCCCAACGCAAACTTTACAGTCACCTATATGCCTACGAGGCTGTCGAGTTCGGATCAGGAGACCTATGGACAGACCATGTATTGTCGTCTGTGCTTTGACTGAGTTCCACAGACGTCTGACTGAACCCTAAGACTCTGTTCACATTTATCTCATGTGCCACACTGAACACTTACCTTGGGGTTTCCGTCAAAATCCCCAAAAAACTTGATTCAGAACAAATCCCCGATGGAACCACTCACTATAATGAGGCAGATGAAATTACTTTGCACACCATTTGGCCCCTTGTTACCAAAGTGTGACTTCATTTTAGGCTTCTTTTTAGCACAAAAAAAAGTTTCATCTACAGTGTTTTTGTGAATGCCTAAAAATACTCCATCTGTCTCATTGTATTGAATGGTTCCAACATGGGTTTAGTCTCAAGCACATTACTTGGAGATTTAGATGGAATTCCCGATGTAATTGCTCAATGTATAGCAAAGGATAAACCTGATACTAAAATCGATCAAAAAATGTTAAGTACCCCAAAATATTTCCAACAAAAACTTCAAATCAACCCACAAAAAATAAGTCCACTCAGGTCTGTCATCTGTCAATGGAAAACTAGGGGGTTTCCATGATACTGGTAAGATAAAGGCCTCAGAAAAGTGACACGGCACCCAGAATCTGCACACCCAAATCCAAAATTCCCCTGATGATCCTTAAAGTCACTACTGTACTTTGTAGAGCCTCCTTTTGCGGCAATTACAGCTGTAAGTCTTTTTGGATAAATATATATGAGCTTTCCACATCTTGCCACTGGGGTTTTTGCCCATTCCTCAAGGCAAACTGCTCCAGCTCCTTCAAGTTGGATGATTTCCTCTGGTGACCAGCAATCTTAAAGTCTGACCACAGACCATCAATTGGATTAAGGTCTGGGCTTTGACTAGGCCACTCCAAAACATTTACACGTTTCCCCTTAAACTACTCTAGTGTTGCTTTAGCAGTATACTTTGAGTCATTGTCTTGTTGGAAGGCGAACCTTCGTCTCAATCTGAAATCACTGACAGACTGAAAAGGGGTTTTGCTCAAAAAAATCCCTGTATTTTGCACCATCTTCCATTGACTCGGACCATTTTCCCGGACCCTGCTGCCAAAAAACATCTCACAGCATGAGGCTGTCACCACCATACTTCATTGTGGGGATGGTGTTCTTGGGTTGATGAGCTGTGTTGGTGTCAGACATAGTGTTTATCTTGGTGGCCAAAAAGTTACATTTTATTCTCATCTGACCACAGCACCTTCCTCCATACATTTGGGGATTATCCCACATGTCTTTTTGCAAACTCAAAACGAGCCTTACAATTTTTGTGTGTACGTAAAGGCTTGGGAACTCTGCCGCTCTTTCAGGGTTACCTTTGGTCTCTGTGTTGCCTCTCTGATTAATGCCCTCCTTGCTCGGGCTGAGAGGTTTGGTGGGCAGCTCTCTCTTGGCAGGTTGGTTGTGGTAACATGTTCTTTCCATTTGATGATAATGGATTTTATGGTATTCCGGGGGATCATCAGAGATTAAGATATTTTATTATAACTCAACCCTGACTTGTACTTCTCAACAACTTTGTCCCTTTGTTTGGAGATCTCCTTGGTCTTCATGGTGTTGTTTGGTTAGTAGTTCCTTTCGCTTTATGGTGTTGCAGCCTCTGTGGCCTTTCAGAAAAGGTGTGTATATACTGAATGACCATGTGACACTTGCACACAGGTGGACTTCCTTTCACTAAGCATGTGACTTATGAAGGTAATTGCTTGCAACAGAGATTGTTATGGGCTTCATAGCCAAAGTGGTGAATACATATGCACATGGCAACTTTTACTCATTGGATCCCATAAATTTAATCTATGGCTATATTTTTCTCACTTCACTTCACCAACTTAGACTATTTAGTGCTGATACATCACACACAAATTGTATTACAAAACTATTTAAACACAGGTTATAATGTAACAAAATGGGTAAAAAGACAGTGGGGTGAATACTTTCGGAAGCCACTGTATATGGCATTTCTGTAGCAAGAAGAATCCACTTAAGGGGTGCGTTTCTCCAGAAGCATAAGTTAGGCACATTGTATGTCCACTGAGGTGGCATATTTGCAATTTTCACTCTGCAACATGCAGTCCATGCTTTTTTTTTCTGAAAACCACCTGTAAGACTAAAATACTCTGCATCCATGTATCACTTCATTGAGGGGTAGAAAAATATTTAGATTTGACAGTCCTTAGTGGTTGATACCTTTTAATGGCTAACTGAAAAGATGGTAACAAGTTGCAAACCTTTGAGACTACTCAGGTCTCTTCATCAGGCATAGAATAACACAAAATCTGAAGAGTCACATATTTATACACAACAAGACAGAAATAATGCAATAAATGAGACAATTGCATTATTCTTGTGTCTTGTTGTGTATAAATACATGCATGCAGGGAGAGACCTGTCAATCCTGGGCAAAGGGTTGGGAGAAGCTAGCTGGGACCCGCCTGTCCGGCAAGTTTCCAGTGCGGCTTATTCCCTGGCGGCTTTTATAGTATTGTTTTTCTGAAAGGCCACAATTTTTTTTTAAGAGTCAAACATACCTGGATAAGATCGTTCAGCCAGTATTTCATACATGCTACCCATTGATCGGGCGCCATGTATCAGCTGCCAGGTTCCCTTTAATGGCAAAAGTGACTTGGTCCTTAATAGGTTAAAACGCAAGCCCTCCATTGGATATGCCAATGGGGAAATCACATTTTGAAAGAACAGGAGGAAAAAAAACTAAAAATTGACAAGTCTGGTGATTGGTTCTTGAGTGACTTTATTCTTCTGTTTTGCCTGTGTACGCACTGTGGGGTATATTATGTGCTAATTGCTCTTTTCCTACTTTGATATAGTCAGTTCTTTTATCTCTGTGCAGTTGTAATATAGTTCTCCCTGGTATTGTTAATATTTTATTGGTTTTGATTGAAATAACTTGGATGAAGATAACCTTCGGCTCCCTTCCTCCTTGCAGGTCAGCATTGGTTGTCCAGAAAAGATGGAACCTATTACTAAGATTTCACACATCCCTCCAAGTCGATGGGCTTTATCCTGCAGCTTGTGTAAAGAATGCACCGGAACTTGTATCCAGGTACGTCGTGTAAAGCAATACTTCTGCCTTGCTGAGTTGTATAAACCCGCAGGACTCGTGATCATGCCAGACGCAGGCCTGTAGATTGATTGAAAGTGCGAGCACTTGTAGGGTCGATGCCCCATATCTCTGGTGCATGTGGCAGCTGTATGATATGTATAGCATATCTCTAAAATGCTGATAACACAGGCCTTTATAATCATGTACAGAAAAAAACTAAAAATCTATAATCAGAAAATAGAAAAACATAAATATGTGTCATTATCTGTTTTTACGGTGTAAAAGATCCCTTTAAGGCAGTAGCTAGTTTACGGACCGTTTGCTGCATTACCCACTGTAACGTTTCCACTGGCAGCTTTGAAAATGTTCTCACTGATGTCATGAAATCTTTGTATGCTGGAGAAGATGTCTGTTGTGCCATGCTGTAATTATCTAGAATTGGGATCTCCTCCGTAAATACATGTTTTGCTGCCATTTCAAATACTGTCATCCATTCTTGTATCTAAAACTGTTTCTTCTTTACCAAATCATTATGGCTTTTAGCAGGAGCCACAAATATTTGCTATGTTTAACCTCTGCTAGGTCAATTTCTTAGAATGGCTGTCAGCCACTGGAACACTGAATTTTAGTGGACACATACTGCTACCGTATATACACTGTATGGCCCCGATTTATCAAGTCAGCGAGGCGCCTGCTTGCTTAAGAGGCACAGCGCAAAGTGCCATGCGCCTCACCGCTAATCTTACTCCAGTCAATGACTCAAGTAAAATTTGTGGCATAAGGAATGCCACTGCTCATCGTGAATTTGACAGGCTCACCATACACCCGTCACACTCACTTTGTTGGAGCTGGGCGATTTTGGCTTAAAAACGCCAAAAGTTGCAAAATTTTTGTGCAGGCTCATCTTATGCAAAAACTTTTGCGACTTTTCAAAGCTTTTTAGTCCAGAATTCTGGTGCAAATGCTTTGATGAATTGGGGCCTAAGTCTTTTATTTAAGAATAATTTCCAACAGATTCCCTGTAAAGCTCTACAAGTCTATTTCGAGTAACAAAGGGCACACAAAATGTGCAGCAGTTATTTTAAAGGAGCACTAAACCCAGAACAATACTACCCTATCAGAGCAGCATGATATAGGGAAGAGACCCTGATTCCAACAATGTATCAGTTACTGGGCTGCTCTCTGTAGTTTTGATTAAATCACAGTTTTATCAGTTGCAGATCTACCAATTCTCTGAATACGGAGCTCTCTATAGCCCCGCTCACACTACTGATTGACAGCTTTCTGTGTACACTGTGCATAGGCTGAAAAATGCTTGCCAATGGTGGGGGCAGGGCATAGGTGTATCCAGGTTTTCTGGCACCCGGGGCAAGAATTCAGTTTGGCGCGCCGCCCCAACCCCACCACCACCATCATCACTCAAAACACATAAGCGATTTACACTCACTCTTAGGCCACAGCCCTACTATCAGAATTTTTTCTCAGGAGTGGGAGCCAAAACCATGTGAGGAATAATCAGAGTAAAGATATAATAGAAACAAGTGCACCAATTTTGCATTTATCACCCACTCCTGGTTTTGGTTCCCACTCCTGAGAAAAAATACTGACTGAATACTGACCAAATACTGATAGTGGGGCAGTGGCCTAACAGTCAAGTGCCGGCTAGCTGCTCTTCCTAATCCTCTCAATGTTTAGTGAAAAACTGCGAGAAGCAGGAAGAAAAGCGAGTTGTCACGTGACCGTAAGTCTGATTGAAGTGGCCATGTGATAACTGCTGGAACCAGCAAGCTGAGCTGCATCCTGACAGTGAGGATATTACACACTCTTAAGATTGGCTACAGAGCTTTATTTTATAGTTAAAGGGCTTGTCCAGGTTTGAGATGAAAGTCTGCAGTCACTGTGTGACTGTAGGCTTCTGAATTCTCACAGTACATGCACTGCACACGTTTAGGATTCTCCCTTGCACAAGTATGCTATTTGTATACTACTGGCCACATTACGACTAGACTTGTCCTGCCTCATTCAATTCATTGAGTGAGACCACCCATGTCTAGTCAGCACATGACCGCATGTATGCAAATCGCCAACATGACAGAATCCTGACAGTGTGCAGTGCGCACTCTGAGAGATGCTACTGCGCACGCTCGGCACCATATTGCTGCACCCAAATTATTTTTCCTCTAGCAAAACGGCGCTGGCGCATGCGCAGTAGTGTCTCTCGGCAACCAAAAGGTACTACTGCATACGCGGGCGTCGGTAGCCATTTTGGGGATGTAAATTTCACTTTGGCGCACAAATTACACAGGCAGTATGTAAAATAGTAGGCAGGTCACTGAAAGCACAGTGACCGGCCAGAGGTAGGCATACATAATGAGCGCACCAGCTACAGCCCCTCCCTAAAGTCCCGCCCCAGAGCACGAGCATATCATTATGGCAGAAATGAAAATATAGATTATAAAAGAACCAATGGACGGATTTCATCAACAAAGGTATCATTTTACTCAGTGTAATGGCGCCCACTTGACAGTGTATGTGGTTTACTAAGCACAATCCTGCTGACAGGTGCACTTTAAGTGGTTTGTCCACTACTTGAACAAACCCTTTTTAAAAGCCCTTCCCTTCCCCCTCGAGTAAAATAAAAAACGTTTATAATCCCCTCTCTCACTGGCACTGTTCCAAGCGATGTCGGTGCTGGGTCTCCTGGCGCTCTATGCTGCGGCCAATCAGCGGCTACTGAACGGTAGCAGCCTTTAATAATTCGTCAGAGTGAACATTAAAACGTACAAAATATTGATAGGCATCAAGCACCAAGATTGGCTGCAGCGTTCACTTATTTTGCTGATATTTTATGAACGGATTTCCATGGCTAATATGCCGTATAATTTACTTATATCCGAGTCTCTGGCAGCTTCATAGCCAGTCCCAGCCTCCTCTGGTTTGCAGATGGAGTTACTCATCTAATTTTAAGAAGCAAAATAACAACTATCCAACGTTCTGACGTGTCCGTAACCTGCATTTACCTGCACTTGAGTGAGCGTGTCATTTGGACAGCAGTTGTACAGATCTGTGTAACAGATAATGCTTGGTAAGATATGTACTATGATACGATCCCTTGTTTGCTGAAATCACCTTCTTGAATGTATTTTGATGTTTTCGCTTCAGTGCTATGAGAAGGGAGAATTGCTGTGGTCAATATATAGTACTTAATTGTGCGGCTTTGTAAAGGTTGAGAGAACTTCCATGTTTGATTACAGCTATAAATGAATGAACCTAAAGCATAACCACTAATGTTAAACATGACTTTCCTAAACACTCTCGAAGCTCCCACAGGAATTGTGTTATGACGAAATTCTGCCAAATCGAGAAAAGGAGAAAAATTCCCTGTGGTCTTTTTGTGTAATCCAAATTTTAAGTATTTCAGAAAACTAATGTTTAAAAATGATGTATTAATCAAATCTAAGATTCATGAGTGGCCTAGACATCTGTGAATGAATCAGTGTTCTACATTGTTTCTTTTTGTTTGTTAGTACTTGATGTAGCAGAGAACAGTTATTTTTTCCATTCTTTCAGAAAAAAGGAAAGTTGGTCTTTTACAGTGCGGTGCAAATGCAGTATATACTGTGAACACAATTATTGGGTAATTTGTATGTTTGATGATTATATTTATTATTGAACAACTACAGTAAAGACCAAAAGTTTGGACACACTTTCTCATTTAAAGATTTTTCTGTATTTTCTTGACTATGAAAATTGTACATTCACACTGAAGGCATCAAAACTATGAATTAACACATGTGGAATTATATACTTAACAAAAAAGTGTGAAACAACTGAAATATGTCTTATATTCTAGGTTCTTCAAAGTAGCCACCTTTTGCTTTGATGACTGCTTTGCACACTCTTGGCATTCTCTTGATGAGCTTCAAGAGGTAGTCACAGGAAATGGTTTTCCAACAATCTTGAAGGAGTTCCCAGAGATGCTTAGCACTTGTTGGCCCTTTTGCCTTCACTCTGCGGTCCAGCTCACCCCAAACCATCTCGATTGGGTTGAGGTAAGGTGACTGTGGAGGCCAGGTCATCTGGCGTAGCACCCCATCACTCTCCTTCTTGCTCAAATAGCCCTTACACAGCCTAGAGGTGTGTTTGGGGTCATTGTCTTGTTGAAAAATAAATGATGGTCCAACTAAACGCAAACCGGATGGAATAGCATGCCGCTGCAAGATGCTGTGGTAGCCATGCTGGTTCAGTATGCCTTCAATTTTGAATAAATCCCCAACAGTGTCACCAGCAAAGCACCCCCACACCATCACACCTCCTCCTCCATGCTTCACGGTGGGAACCAGGCATGTAGAGTCCATCCGTTCACCTTTTCTGTGTCGCACAAAGACACAGTGGTTGGAACCAAAGATCTCAAATTTGGACTCATCAGACAAAAGCACAGATTTCCACTGGTCTAATGTCCATTCCTACTTTAGCCCAAGCAAGTCTCTTCTGCTTGTTGCCTGTCCTTAGCAGTGGTTTCCTAGCAGCTATTTTACCATGAAGGCCGGTTGCACAAAGTCTCCTCTTAACAGTTGTTGAAGAGATGTGTCTGCTGCTAGAACTCTGTGTGGCATTGACCTGGTCTCTAATCTGAACAGCTGTTAACCTGCGATTTCTGAGGTTGGTGACTCGGATAAACTTATCCTCAGAAGCAGAGGTGACTCTTGGTCTTCCTTTCCTGGGGCGGTCCTCATGTGAGCCAGTTTCTTTGTAGCGCTTGATGGTTTTTGCAACTGCACTTGGGGACACTTTCAAAGTTTTCCCAATTTTTTGGACTGACTGACCTTCATTTCTTAAAGTAATGATGCCCACTCATTTTTCTTTACTTAGCTGCTTTTTTCTTGCCATAATACAAATTCTAACAGTCTATTCAGTAGGACTATCAGCTGTGTATCCACCAGACTTCTGCACAACACAACTGATGGTCCCAACCCCATTTATAAGGCAAGAAATCCCACTTATTAAACCTGACAGGGCACACCTGTGAAGTGAAAACCATTTCCGGTGACTACCTCTAGAAGCTCATCAAGAGAATGCCAAGAGTGTGCAAAGCAGTCATCAAAGCAAAAGGTGGCTACTTTGAAGAACCTAGAATATAAGACATATTTTCAGTTGTTTCACACTTTTTTGTTAAGTATATAATTCCACATGTGTTAATTAATAGTTTTGATGCCTTCAGTGTGAATGTAAGATTTTCATAGCCATGGTACATTGTATGGTACATTGCTGTCTGTCAATCCAAAAGGCTAATAAACCTAAATAATTAAGAAAATAAAGGTGAACTATGTAGAAAATCTATGTGTGCGGAATTATTGAGCAACTATTAGTTTGCAGAATTATTATACAACTAATTGAAAACCATAACATTTTCCCAACTCATTAGTTTATTTTCATCTGATAAAGGGAAAATAATTATTAAACAACTAAAAATATACAAAAATATATTTCTGGCATATTCATAAAAGTATCAGTGACCAATATAGCCCCCTTCTTTTCTATAAATCCTAAACCTTCCATCCATGGAGTCTGTCAGTTAATTTGTTGGCGACCAACTTTTTGGGCAACATCAACCACAGCCTCCCAGACATTGCTCAGAGAAGTGCATTGTTTTCTATCACCATAAATTTCCCATTTAAGAAGAGCCAACAAGTTCTCAATAGAGTTTAGGTCAGGTGATGAAGGGGCTGTGTTATTATTCTTTCATCTTTAAGGCCTTTACTGGCAGCTGAGCAGTGGAGACTTTGATGCATTTGATAGAGCAATGTCTTGCAGAAAAATAATGATTGTCATGAAAAATGTAGACTTTTTTCCTGTACCACTGCTTGAAGAAAGGGTCTTCTACAACTGCCAGTAGGTTTGGGAGATGATTTTGAGTCCATCTTTAGCCTGGAAAGGACCAATTAGCTGATCTCTAATAATACAAGAACATCGCAGTACCCCACCTCCACCTTGCTGGCTTCTGAGTCGGAGTGGAGCTCTCTGCCCTTTACTGATCCAGCCTCTGGCCCATCCATCTGGCCGTCAAGAGTCACTCTCATCTCATCAGTCCATAAAACCTTTAAAAAATGTGTCTTTAGATACTTCTTGGCCTAGTGTTTACGTTTCAACTCCTGTGTTTTGTTAAGTGTTGGTCGGGTTTCAGCCTTTCTCATCTCGGTCATGTCTCTGAGCACTGAATACCTTGTAGTTCTGGACTATGACAGCACTGGAGGACAATGAATTCTTGGTCACTTCATGTTTGATTCTTCTTAAATCTTTGTCATTTAATGTGTGTCTTTATTTCTCAACATGTTTTTTGCGATGCTGTTGATTCTTTGCAACAAAACTTTTGATAATGCTGTGATCACGCCACAATATCTTAGCTATTTCAAGAGTGCCATATCCCCATTTTAATTTTTGTTTTATAAATCAATAGTACACATGAAAATAGGCAACTTTGTAGTATATCTTATCTGAGAAATTATAGCTTTTTTTCTCCTCCTGGATTGATCTTTCAGTCTCAAAATTGTCAATTCACAGGTAAAATCTGTTACATTACTGACCACTAGTCGGTAATTACCGTATTTTTCGGACTATAAGACACACCGGACCATAAGACAGAAGGAGGAAAATAGAAAAAAAAATTTAAGCAAAAAATGTGGTCATGATGCACTGTTAAGGGGGAGGGGGTCTGCTGCTGACATTGTTATAGGGGTAATGTCCCACAATTCTGTTAATATCCCCCATCCTGGTATATATGGCCCCCTCATCCTGTTATACTTGGCCCTCATCCCCATCCTGATATGCATGGCACCCCTCATTCCCATCCTGGCATGCATGGCACCCCATTCCCCTATCCTGGTATGCATGGCCCCCCTCATCCCTCTTCCTGATATGTATAGCACCCTTCATCTCTCATCCTGGTAGGCATGGCACCCCTCTTCCTGGTATGCATGGCACCCCTTATCCCTCATCCTGGTATGCATGGCCACCCCTCTTCCTGGTATGTATGGCACCCTTCACCCCTCATTTGGTATGTATGGCACCCGTCATCCCAGTCCTGGTATGCATGGCACCCTTCATCCCTCTTCCTGGTATGTATGGCACCCCTCATCCTGGTATGTATGGCACCCCTCATCCTGGTATGCTTGGCACCCCTTATCCCTCTTTCTGGTATGCTTGGCACCCCTCATCCCTCTTCCTGGTATGCTTATCCCCCTCACCCCTCTTCCTGGTATAAATGGCACCCCTCATCCCTCTCTCTGCTCCATCGCTCTGCCTCCCGATCTGCCATGCCCCCTCACACTGTGAGATGCTGTGCTGGAATAGTCATTGCTCCCCACGCCGGGACTGTGTGCGTGGGGAACAGTGACCATTCACTCTCCTTAATAGCGCGCACACTGTACCTGCAGCACGGCTCCTACTGTGCTCGGCGGTCTCGTGTGCCCGCTATTAATGAGCATGAATATTCACTACAACCCATGGAAGTGGATTGTAGTGAATATTCATGGTCTTTAATAGCGGGCACACATGACTGCCGAGCGCAGCAGGAGCCGCGCTGCGGGTACAGTGTGCACCTCCTTGCCCCGCTCATCCCCAGCTGCCGCTCCCCCCAGAGCCATAGTATACATATGTATTCGGACTATAAGACACACCTCCCACTTTCCTCCAAAATTTCGGAGGAAAAAAATGCGTCTTATAGTCCGAAAAATATGGTATTTACTGAGCGTCATTCGTTTAATAACCTGTTCACACAGGCAGACTGCGATTCGGATGCGCACTGAATAATCTGTAACAGATCAGTGTGCATAGGCTACCATTGTTCTTGGCAGCGCAGGTCCTTTTTGCACTTAAGGCTATGTGCGCACGATCAGGATTTGAAGCAGAAATTTACCGTGTTTCTGCATCTCCTTGGCAGGAAAAACGCTGTGGAAAAAAACGTGTGGTTTTGACATGTTTTTATGCTTTTTTCAGCAGCAGAAGGGAAGGAAGGGAGACACAGATTCTCTACTTCGTGGGTAGGCGGAGCCCCATAGGATAGTTCACCTCAGATTGGAAAAAGACGACCGGCCCCTCCAGTATATAGGCTCCTCCTACTCCCATGTTCATCAGTCTTTTTATCTGAGGTCTCAGAGGATAGTCGCTGCTTCGGCAGCTCCTCAGAAGAGTTGTTATTTTATATCCAGCGAGTCCTGGACCCCCCGTGGTCTAGAGGTCTCTGGGGGTCTCGGCGCTGCTGAGACCCCTGACCCTCCCCTGGCAGCTCTGTGTACCCCTTGAGGTTCCCACTTATGCCTGCTGGCCCCGGGGGATACAGGGCGCTCCCTGGCGGAGGCGCACACCACACATCTGAGAGGGTCCCTGCGTGCTCCGCCATAGGGGGGAGCAAAGGGCCATGGCGCCACACATCCCTGAGGATCCCTGTGGCTTTCAGCCGGGTAAGTGCTCTTTGGTCTAAAGAGTATCTTTGACGGCTACGGCAAGTGTACTGCCTGTGTGTTTCTTGTCTATTTCAGACGCTGCCTTGACTGGGGAGCAGAGACGGAGGCCAGTAATTTTAATTTTTATTTTTTATTTGCGCATGCTTTTTCGTTTTTGCTTCCTGCCTTCATTGAGGCAGGAAGCTCCCTGTATTGGCGCGCGTTTTCTTGCTTTTATTGACTTGCTTCCTGCCTTCATAGAGGTAGGAAGTTTTCTGCCCTCATTTTTGTTGTTTGAATAAGGCGGGGGGCGTGGCCTAGCGGGGGCGTGGCTTAGCGTCTCCTGGCTTCCTGCCATCATTACTTAGGCAGGAAGCGCTTGGTTGAGCGTGCGCTGGTGGTCCCTGCTTCTCCCTCCGGCGTCCAGCGGCGCCTCCTGCTCTCTGCTCCCCGTCCGTCCACACACTTAGGAGGAGCGGTCGCCGCAGTACCGGTGAGTCCCCTCTGCCTCTGGCAGGGGTTCTTTGTCAGTGCTGTCTCTCCAGGCTACCTATTAGGAGTCCTCAGGAGCACTGCCGCTTTCTCTCCTAAAGCTATTTACTTCACTGACCTTTTAGGCTGTGTAGTATTCTAGTTGCTGTGATGTTAACCCCTTCTGAAAAAGTGGAACTTTAGGGGAAACACATGGTGTTTAAGGGAGTTTCCCCCTATTGATTTTTTGCTCGGCATCTCTGGGGTAGCTCTTTTCTAAGGGTGAGCTTTAACCCTTCAGAGCCTGTCGCATATATAAAAAAATAAATAAAGAAAAAAAAAAAAATATATATATATATATATATATATATATATATAAAAAAAAAAGTGAGTTTTGAAAACAGGCTGTGCAGCTTTCACACTTTTTGCCATCGTTGTTGTACATCCTGGCATCTGGTGTGGGTGGCATGTCGGATCAGGGGCCTGGGAGTGCGGATCGGTCTCCTGATCCATTTCAGGTACAGTCGCACGCCTCTGATACACTCAGGCCTTCTACTACATCAAGTTCAACGCTCAGTGATGTTAAGGTGGAGGCGCTCACTCGCTCCATTGATAGTCTCTCTAGTCTCCTGGGACAGTGGGTGTCAGCTAGGTCACACCCAATGCCACGAGGTAAAAAGCGCCGCAAGACTATGGTGGCGTTGTCTCCCTCGCAGAGTGCATCAGAGGCTTCGGATTCACCAACAGATTCGGTTGATGAAATTTCTGAGTCCGAAGAGGAGGATCAACAGGATCGCTCTGTTTCTCTTTCTGGTCGCGTAGATGTGCTTATTAAGGACATGCGGTAAGTATTAGAGCTGTCTGAAGAGCCGACAAGACCGTCTTAGGTCGGGCCGTCTGTATCAGAAGACGCGCCGTGTTCATTCTACATTACCTGCGCATGAGGAACTTAACGAAGTGGTGGCGAAGGAGCGTCAGTGTCCGGATAAACGCTTCCGAGGAACGCGTTTTTTTGATGCCCTATATCCCTGTGCCAAGGAGATGGTTACTAATTGGGTTCCCTCTCCTGAGGTGGATATATCTGTGTCTCAGCTGACCAAGTCTTCCCTGCTTCCTGTTAAAGGGAGAGCCAATCTTCAGGATCCTTTGGACAGAAGATCGGAGTCAGCGGCGAAATCCATCTATGAAGCCGCGGGTCATGGTTTCCGAGCGGCCTTGGGGACCATGTGGGCCGGTGAGGCTTCTCTGCGGTGGTTGGATCAGCTGCGTGCGGCGTGGCAGGATGGGACTTCGCGTTCAGAAGTGGAAAAGCTTTTTCAGCGAATGGAAGAAGCTATGCGTTATGGCAGAGATGCAGTACTGGACACTGCTTCAATTCTGTCCAGGGCTCAGGCTTCGGCAGTCACGATTAGAAGAGCTCTGTGGCTTAAACAGTGGACCGGGGATGCAGTATCCAAACAGGGATTGCTTAGTCTGGCATATAAGGGCGGTCAGCTCTTTGGTTCAGATCTTTCGGAACTAATTGCCAAAGCTAAAGCTAAGGATGTTACTCTGCCTGGGAAAAAGGCAGTGGCATCCACAGCCAGCAGGACAGGGCCCGGCAGAGGTCTTCGGTCCTTTCGGGCCAGGGGACGGTTCAGTCAGCCTTCTTGGAGATTGGGTCGTCCCTCATCCTCCGGCAGATCCGCCCAGAAATCTTGTACTCCTTGGAAGCAACGGTCCCGTCAGGACAGACGGGAGGTTGATAAAAAGTCCGCTAAGGCTGACTGACGCCAGGGATCCCCCCGAGGGCTCTCGGTTGGGAGGTCGTCTGCTACAATTCGGGTCGATCTGGGCATCCCACAGAGCAGACGCCTGGGTGACACGGGTTATGTCGGCAGGCTATTTCATAGAGTTTCATTCGCTGCCTCCAGACAGGTTTCGTCTGACGGGCGTTCCGTCCGTGCCAAGACTGGCTGCCACACTGTTTCAGGAGGTCGACTCTCTCCTACAGCAGGGTGTGGTGGTTCAGGTTCCTCCGGAAGACCAGGGAAAGGGTTTTTATTCCAACCTTTTTGTGGTCCCCAAAAAGGAGGACAAGTTTCGTCCAGTGCTGGATCTCAGGGATTTGAATATTTACGTCCGGACGCGGAAGTTCCGCATGGAGTCTCTCCGATCGGTGATAGCGACCCTGTCGCAGTACGATTTCTTGGTGTCCATAGACATCCGCGACGCCTATTTGCATATCCCTATCGGCAGGGCTCACCAGCGTTTCTTGCGTTTCGCTATAGGTCAAACCCATTACCAGTTTGTGGCCCTGCCTTTCCGGTTGGCCTCAACTCCCAGGGTTTTTACAAAAATTCTGGCTCCTCTCATGGCGCTTCTTCGAAGACAGGGGGTTACGATCCTCCCCTACCTGGACGACCTGTTCATAGGGTCACCCACAGCGGAGGAGGCAATAGCGGCTCGCGATCTCTCCCTTCAGTACCTGATGGACTTCGGGTGGGTGATCAATTGGAAGAAATCGTCATTGGAGCCAGCACAGTCCATTCTTTTCCTGGGGATGCAGTTCGATACTGTTCGGGCAGTTGTGTCCCTGCCTCCTGTCAAACAGACGAACCTTCGTCTTCTGGTCCAGGCTATGAGGTCGGCGCTGTCAATGTCCCTTCGGGAATGCATGCGCCTTCTGGGTCAAATGGTGGCAACTATGGAAGCAGTACCATTTGCACAATTTCATTCCCGGGATCTCCAGAGCCTTATTCTGACCCATTGGGATCGATCGCTAACTTCTCTGGATCGCTCGGTCATTATCTCCCGCAGGGTGCGAGAATCTCTTGGATGGTGGTTATGTCCGGAGACTCTATCCGTGGGGAAATCCTTCCTTCCTCCGAGATGGTCGGTGGTGACAACCGATGCCAGCCGGACAGGCTGGGGGGGAGTTTGGAACAACCTCTGGATTCAGGGAGTCTGGTCGCCAAAGGAGTCGTCTCTCCCGATCAACATTTCCGACGTTCATGTCCAGGTACAGGGACCCGGAGGCGGTGGCGGTGGATGCTCTAGTGGCCCCGTGGGGTCAGTTCAAGCTGATCTATGCGTTTCCGCCGATATCCTTACTACCTCTGGTGATCCGACGGATCAAACTCGAAAGGGTATCAATAATTCTGATAGCACCAGACTGGCCGCGGAGGACATGGTATTCGACGCTGGTGTCTCTTCAGGCGGCACCTCCTTTTCCGCTGCCCCTTCGCCCGGACTTGTTCACTCAGGGGCCCATTCGTCATCCGGACCTGAGGTCCCTTCGTTTGACGGCGTGGCTCTTGAGACCGAGATCTTGACCCGTCGCGGTTTTTCGCCCGAGGTCATTGCTACCTTGCGGGCGGCCCGGAGTCCAGCTACGTCCAGGATTTATCACAGAACTTGGGAGTCTTTCTATTCATGGTGTTCTGGATCTTCAAGAAACCCGAGGGTTTTTTCCATCCCCAACTTCTTGGCCTTTCTGCAATCTAGTCTGGCCAGGGGTTTGGCAGTTAGTACGGTGCGGGGACAGGTATCTGCTCTTTCCGCACTTTTTAGGAAGGCTATTGCCTCTCGTAGGGATGTGCGCTCTTTTTTTCGCGGAGTCGCACGTCAGTTTCCGCCACGGAGGGCAGTTGTGGCTCCATGGCGGCTTAATCTAGTCCTGGAAGTTCTTCAGCATAGGCCTTTTAAGCCTATGGATTCTGCTAAACTTTCACTACTTTCTTGGAAGGTGGCCTTCTTGGTGGCAGTCACCTCTTTGAGAAGGGTATCGGAATTGGCAGCACTTTCTTGCTCACCTCCTTTTCTGGAATTTTTTCCGGATCGCGTGGTGCTTCGTACTTGTGAAGATTTTTTGCCTAAGGTAGTGTCACAATTCCACATTAATCAGGACATTGTGTTGCCTTCTCTTTGTCCAGGACCTAAGAATCCAAGGGAGCGGGCCTTGCACTCGTTGGACTTAGTGCGGGCATTGAAGTTCTATCTTACGATCACCCAAGGTTTTCGGAAGTCGGACTCTCTTTTTATAATTCCGGCAGGTCGTCGGCGTGGTCAACGTGCTTCCAAAGACACGATAGCTCGGTGGATCCGTTCAGCTATCCTGGAAGCGTACCGGCTCAAGGGCAAGCCTTGTCCGGTTAAAGTTAAAGCTCATTCCACGAGAGCCATTGGCTCATCGTGGACTTTTCGTCAGGGGGCCTCGGCAGCGCAGCTCTGCCGGACGGCCACCTGGCGCTCCGTTCACACCTTTACTAAGTTTTATAAGGTGGACGTAAGTGCTTCAGCCGATGCGGCCCTGGGACGCAGGGTCCTGCAGGCGGCGGTAATTTAAGTTATCCCTTTACTTAGTTTTCCGTTATTTTAGCGCGGTTTGCGCTCTTGCCTAAGTTTTGGGGTATGGAAGCTTCTGCCTCTATTTCCCACCCTTAAGTAGGTACTGCTTTAGGACGTCCCACGAAGTAGAGAATCTGTGTCTCCCTTCCTTCCCTTCTGCTGCTGAAAGCCGGATTTTGGTAAGAACTTACCTGTAAAATCCTTTTCAGCGAAGGAAGGAAGGGAGACACAGCACCCTCCCAGGGCAGAAGTGTTTTTTTGTGTTTCTAGATGCAGCGCGTCTCCTTCCTGATGTCGATCTTCTGGACTGGGTTTAGCGCTCTACGGCTCTCCTTCCAGTTTCGCCAGCTCTACACAGTTGTCAGGTCCAATGGGGTATGCCTAAGACTGTGTGTTTCTATTACATAACCTGCTTTCTCTCATTTTTGAAATTTCAGAAGGGGATATGTTGTTCTACTGGTTGGTCTGCTCTTCCTTAGCTTGTGTACGGACTGATGAACATGGGAGTAGGAGGAGCCTATATACTGGAGGGGCCGGTCGTCTTTTTCCAATCTGAGGTGACTATCCTATGGGGCTCCGCCTACCCACCAAGTAGAGAATCTGTGTCTCCCTTCCTTCCTTCGCTGAAAAGGATTTTACAGGTAAGTTCTTACCAAAATCCGGCTTTTTAAGTGTTTTTGTACTTCAATGAATGCTTTTTGGAGCTAAATAAAGTTATTTGGTGGGACATTGCTTAAACCCTTGGATTACCTTCAGAACTGGGTGAGTATATTGGTAAATTTAAATGATTAAAGAATATGTCTGTTGTATTTCAATTAAAGTGTTTGCTCTCTGTCTGTGTGTTTATTTAACTCTTTACTTCACTTTAATTAGGTTTGGTCATGAAAAGGTCTGATTGACACCTTGTCATAACCAAACAGGGCTAGGTGTCAGCTGATTCCCCTACACCCAATCTTCATTAGCATTTCCATTCATGTATTTATTTTTAGCCTAGGAAGGTGCCATTTGCAAACATGGTCCCTGGCCATTATTAACAGATTACAGCACTACATCCCCCCCCCGATCAGCACTCAGCAGCACTTCAGATGCAGCGTATTTTTGCTGCCTTCAAAACGCGGTGTTCTAACACTGCAATTTTGTTGTCGGTACATGTGAATAAACCGCATATAATGACACCTAAATCGGTCAAAATCTGCAGCGGAGACTAGCGTGTCCACTACAGAAATTGACATGATGTAGGTGAGTTTTGGTACATGACCACGATCAGGAGCCACTGCAAGTTTGACGCTGCGGATTTATGCAGCATTAAACCCGCGGCGTCCAGATTTTACAGCATAGTGGATGGGATCACTAGAAATCCCATGTCCACTATGCATGCATCAGAGGCCGCAGATCACCCGTGGACACTGACATGTGGCGTGTCTTTCAGTACAGCAGCATGTCAAATTCTCTTGCGGAGTCATTAGTCTCCGCACCAGAAAGTTGACCAGTAGAATGTATTGAATGCAGTAAATCCACATGGTTCAGTGAACACCTGTCTATTTACCTGCGTTCAATAAAATGCAACGTTTTGGACGCAGCAAAAATATGTGTCCAAAGCGCTGCTATGTCCGAATCGTGGGCACAGAGCCTAAAATTTAAAAAAAAAAAAAAAAAAAAAAAAATGGCGTGGGCTCCCGCATCCTTTTTAAAACCACCAGAGGGAAAACCGACTGCTGGGGGCTGATATTAGTAGCCGGGAAAGGGGCAATTAGCCAACAATGTTCTCTGGCTATTAATATCAGCCCAGAGCTGTTTGTTTAGTCTTTACTGGCTAGATTACAGGGGGACCCCAGAATTTTTTTTTTTACGTAGGGTCCCCTTATAAAATCTAACCAGATAAGGCTAAACAGACAGCTGCGGGCTGATATTAATAGCCAGGGAAGGGGCCATGGATACTAGCCCCCTCCGCGACTATTAATATCACCCCTCAGCAGTCCCAGAAATGACGCATCCATAAGATGCGCCAAATCTGGCGCTTAGCCTTGCTCTTCCACACTGCCCTGTAGTGGTGGCAGGGGGGTAATGGGGTTGGGGTTCACGTCAGCTTTGTATTGGCGGCTGACGTGAAGTCCAGGTTAGTAATGGAGTGCGTCTATAAAAGGCCCCCAATACTAACCGCGTAGTAAAATGGTCGCCGCTTTTTCAATAAAAGACACGGCCAGAAGAAAGTATTTTAATGAAATAAAAAACACACGGTTCTACAATCTTTTTTATTACCCTCTGTCCGCGAAGCCATCGATCTTCTGAAAAAAACGTAAAATAACAAACAACCATATCCCTCACCTGTCCGCTGTCAACGACGCAGTCCACACATTGCCAACAATTGTCCCACGGCGATCTGGGTCACTTCTACAGCAGTGACATCAGCAATCACTGATGTCACTGCTGTAGAAGACAGCAATGTATACTGACGGGTGTAAAATCACCCCTGTCCGTATACTTGCTGCTGCAGGAGGTCACTGGGGTTCCTCAGCTGAAGATCAGCTGATCAGCCCCGGTGAACTTACCACCATGGGAATATTCTTGAGAAAGTTCCCATGGTGAGATCACGTGAGCGATCAGCTGATCGCTCACATGACCGCAGGTCCTGGCAGCTCAGTACACTGCTGGGAGTGAGCCCGCTCCCCACAGTGTACCGCCGGGAGCATTGGATCGCCGCGGGGGACCAGGACGACACTGTGGGCGCCGAACAGGTGAGGATAAGGTTTTTTTTTTGTTTTTTGTTTTTTAAAAAATTACGTTTTATTTATTTTTTTAACCACGGGCTGGACAGAGCAGACCACTGCTCCCCTCAGCCGATAACAGCGAGAGTGGCGGTCGGATGAGAGGAGTAGTAGTCCTCCTCTGCCGACCCGGGTACCACCCGCAGCTCTTTTCCAGCGCGAATTCGCGCCCATTGGCTTTAATTGAAACGAAGCAAAGCCACAGGTATAGATATTTTACCTGCTGTTTTGCTGCGGTTAAATTCCCTGCGGAAACACCCGAACAATGGTCATGCTGCGTTCTTTTCCGCAATGGTAATCCTGAGCGGAAATTTCCGCATCATGTGCACAGCACATCAGGATTACCATTGCTGTAGCTGGCAGACTTATTAACAAGCGTTTTCGCAGCTTTTCCGTGGCAGGAAAATCGCCGCGAAAAGGCATCAAAAACTCTTCGTGTGCACATAGCCTAAACTAGTTTCTCCAGTATTAATCCCTTCACGATATATGATGTATATTTATGTCATATGTCATGTCCCTAACTTTGATGGAGGCTAAAACGCTGAGCCTGCATCTTTTCCCCACACATAATGACTGATTTAATCAGCGAGTGCAGCGGTGCTCTGCCGGCCTGCAGCTGTTAACCAATTAAATCCCACTGTGGATCACTGACAGCAGGATTTAACACTTGCCGACCAGAAACCCATCGACGCCAATGTCACATGATCACGGGGTGCAGATGGGTTGTCATGACAGCTGGGGGTTTGCTGATGACCCCCATTCCTGTTATTACGAGCCTCCTGTGAATTCCAACCCATGGCCAGCATTTATAGTAGATCGTGATTTCTGCTATACATAGCAGTACTGAAGCCCTGCTATGTATAGCGCAGATGATCTCCGCTTCAGGTCTCCTGAAGGCACTATTAAATAAAGGAAAGAGTAAAAAAAAAGGCTGCAAAAAAATGTTAAAGTACAAAAGTTCAAATCACCCCCTTTTAGCCCAATTAAAAATAAAACAAAAAAATAATATAAATATATATATATATATATATATATATATATATATATATATATATATATATATATATATATATATATATATATATATACATATTTGGTATCACTGTGTTTGTAAAAGTCTGATCTATCAAATTTTAGAAAATAAGTTAATCTGATCGGTAAACAACGGAACGAGGAAAAAGAATCGAAGCGCCAGGATTACCTTTTTTTTGGTCGCCGCAATGAGAGGCAATCAAAACATTGTATCTACCCCAAAATAGTATAGATAAAAACGTCCACTCTGCGCACGAAAAAAAGCCCTGACCCAGCCCCAGATCACAAAAAAATTAAAACATTACGGGTCTCGGAAAATGGCGTCAAATGTATTTTTTCTCATGCAAATTTCCGAATTTTGTCTTCACTTAAATAAAAAACAAACAACTATACATGTTTGGTATTTGCTCGCTCGCGCTGACCTGGAGAATCATATTGGCAGGTCAATTTTACCATATTAGGGAGCATGGTAAATAAAGAACCAGTCTTTTTGATAATTCCTGATCCATCTCGATACACCGGTAATACCCACTCAAGCAGTCAGTGGGTAACCACTGCATCCAGACATGGGCTGAACGTCAGGACAGGATCAGGAGGCCAGTGGGGACTGGAAGCCATCAGAATAGAAGCTGCCGGGGGTCGGTGCTGGTAAGTAGCGTCTCTTAGAATTTTTTTATATACCAGTCTGAATCCTTGAAAACAAAATGTAATCTGCTGGACAGGCCATTTAAAATTGTTTTGCTTCTATCAAGTAAGTGTATGCATTCAACCGGTTTTGTCTCCGATGAAAGAGTATAGATCATACACATCTCTAAATACATGCAATTAAACAATCATGAACTGGATTTCCTTCCTGAACATCTGCAGTTGTTGCAGTGGAATCTCCTTTCCCACTTGCTTCCTGTCATTGACTGTATTGTTATATAGCAGGTGACAAGCTGTGTCACTGGAGTAGCAACGCATTTCAGTCCATTACAAGCAGTAGGACACCTTGATTCATAGTCCTGTACACAACACTGGGACTAGGGCCATGGCTCCACTATCAGTATTTGGTCAGTATTCGGTCAGTATTTTTTCTCAGGAGTGGGAGCCAAAACCAGGTGAGGAACAATCAGAGAAAAGGTATAATAGAAACAAGTCACCAATTCTGCATTTATCACCCACTCCTGGTTTTGGCTCCCACTCCTGAGAAAAATTATGACCGAATACTGACCAAATAGTGGGGCCGTGGCCTAAAAGTAAGAAAAATGTCTTCTGTTCCTAGTTTCAAGCTTCGAGTGTCTTGCGTAATATGACAACCTGTTTTTTGGTGACTTAATTTCTTCTCCTTGGTTTCTGTATGAACGAGATAATCATAGGCTCATAATAAACTTTGCTGCGACCCATTCAAAAATGACTAATCCTAATAAATGTGTTTAAAGGGAATCTGTCAGTAGGATCAACCCTCCTAAGCCGTCTAAATAGGCATGCAGGTCATAGGAAAATGAATAAAATGATACCTTTTTTCATTAATTCTAGGTTATTCACATATTCACAGTGCTGTGTTTCTGTTCACTTCAGTAAATGTGTCAGTTACATTTGTTAAGCTTCCCATACACTTGAGATAGATGTCGGCCAATAGTTATCTCCCAGTGCCTAGGAACGCTGGCCAACACTACTGTGTTCTGTATGAGAGAGCCGCTGTCAGACTCCCCTGGTGGCGGCTTATCTCCCAGAGAACAAAAGGATCCACCATTGGAAATCCAAAGTGCTGGATCCTTATCCCCTCCAATATCATCTGATGCCAGAGAGTCTAGAGGCCCCAATACACATTAGAATGTCAGCTGATATTGGCCGGTTCGGTCGACTTTATTTTGTTCTGTGTGGGGGTCTTTAGGTTTTGTTCTATTAATAACTTGTGCAGAACTGATAATTGTGACCATGTTTTGTCCACTGTTCCGCAAGTGTGAAAATATAAACGGATTTTCCTTATTTGAATCTGATGTGGGGGTTGTCTAACACCGGTGATGTTAAATATCCAGACTTAATAATACATTGTACATCTGAACTTCTATAGCACTTGTACAATCATCAGTAATGAGTTCTACAAGGGTATTTCTGCTTTAAATGGACAGAAATGACAGCTGTGTCTACATAACAGCGTTCTTGTTAGTTAGCACCTGTATTGCTCCCCCGATACATGAACCCACTTACAGTAACAGAAATGGACATCAAACATTGATGATGCTCGGATTCCTGCGTTCACACAAGAGCCCTTTAAACTCCGCCATGACTCCGGCTCATTCCCAGCGATAAATGTAAGCTGTAACATCTGTGGTCTTCAGCTATTGATACTATTGGCACAGTACTGCAGGAAGTCTAGGATCAGGTCCTGCCTTTAGGTGAAACAATGAATGCCAAAATTTAGGCGTGCAATAAAATATAGTCCGTCAAATCATACATGTCAACTTCAGGAAACTGCAGATGTTCAGTATGGTCATTGAACCTATTATCCCCAGTTGTTGTTGAAGCTGCAAAAGTACTTAAAATTCTAAACATGTCATTTCCAGACTCTAACACCCCTAAAATAACCCATTAGTGCAGTTGGTTCTTCTTTACTGCATTTGGAAAGCCCCAAGTGTTTTTGATAGCTGCAGGGGTAATGCTCAATTACCGAGCAGTGTAAAGGCTATGAACTACAATATATTTGTTGTATTGGATTGCTGGGGAGCATCGCAGACCGTACTGCTCTACAAACAGCTGGCTATGATAATGGCTTTCCAGCTTTAGAAACTATTGTCTTTTTTATTTTCTTTGAAACATCACCCTGCATTGGAGATTGATGATGCCCGTACTGTGTACCAATAGTGGTCGTGTGGCCCGATACAACAGCATGCATGGATCCAGAACACGACCTTCCTCCTATGTGATATTGATCCAAGTTTACAGCTGGATTTGGTGCTTCAGAGAGAACCGCGAGAGCCAATTCACAGCTCGTGCTCACTACATTAGTGAGATCTTAATTAACTATGGGATAATAGATCGCTCCATAGTTTTCCACCCATTTGCCTTACGTTGTTATGTGCAGCATTTAATATTGATTTGCTTCTTTTTCTGGCTTCATTTATGCGTTCAAAGATTCAGCACACACTAAGAAAATGTTTCTTAGACAGAAAGATTCATGTATAATAAAACTGTAAGTCCTATTTCAATTCAGAAGTCATGATCCTCCACCCTACGCCAAAAAAAGAATAAAATGTAGTTTTCTTCAATTCTTAAAGGGAGTCTGTCAGCAGGTTTTTGCTATGTAATCTGAGGACAGCATGAGGCAGGGGCTGTGACAACGATTTCAGGGATGTGTCATTTATTAGGCTGCGTTTTTTTGTTTCCATACAATGCATGTTTTATCACCAGGAGATTATCACTGCCCAGACTAGCTCCTTCTTGACAAGTGGTCCGACCATACCCCCTCTGACACGCAGCTCACTGTCAATATACAATGTACACAGAAATCTGTGGTGTGGGGTTAGCTTTCTGAGCTCTGCTACATGATACAGCTAAAAATTCTGATTGTGTCACAACTGCTGCACCAAGAATCTAAGTGATACATTACTGGAATCAGGGTCTCTTTTCCTACATTATGCTCTTTTTGGATAAGGTAGCAAAAACTTAGCAACAGATGTCCTTTAAGACATGCTTACCAAATACGGATAATGTTTTTTTTTTCTTTTTTTTATTTCGTGTCTCCATTAATAAACTACATATAGGCCTCAATCAGAACACATATTGTAACCATAATTAGCAATTCTTACTCAATCACTTTATTAATATTGGTATTTTAAGGACTATATACTCAGTTTGTAAAGTTATCATTCGAATTTGGTTGGCAGGGAAAATCCATTTGGTCATCCAATGACCTAAACACCAAGTGTGATAATTAATGATTTTAATCTAATACATGTTCCCTGCTGTGTACTGTGTAATGGCTGTGTCTGACCGTACAGGAACATGGTCTGATCATACCACATCTCCTGGGCAGGGGAGGAAGCAAAAGAAAGAATAAAGACACAATAGCATGGGATCGCAGCTGACTCTTACGCAGGGAAATGTTTTACCTCCCAGAAAGCAGCAGCTGCAAGCTCATGCTGTCCTATCTGTACTGTATATCTTGCTTCCTCATTCCTAGATCTATTGATTAAAATATACTTTGTTCGTGGGACAACCCCTTTAATGATGGGGGATGGGACTGAGCGGTTTCTTGAGTTCAGGCACCTTTCTGCTGGGTCAGAATGGATAACAGTTAGGGCTCTTTCACACGTCAGTATCTCCGGTACGTGTGGTGACAGTTTCCTCACGTACCGGAGACACTGACACACGTAGATCTGCTCACATGTGATCCACATGTAGACATGTCCATTTTTGGCTGGCAGCACGGATCACAAGGAACTATTCAAGTTAATGGGTCAGTGTAAACACGTACTGCACACGGATGCCATCCGTGTGACACATACTGGCGCCTGGGAATCAGTGTACAGATAGCGCTGTTCCCAAGCACCGGGTGCTGAATGCTGCCCTCATCATAGTCCCCTGCCAGTGCTGCAATCGGCACCAGCAGGGAATAATTATGATAGTAGTAGTGTCTGCTCCAGGTGTCTCCACCTGTAAAAATAAGAATAAAATAAAAATTCCTTATACTCACCTGTCCTAAGTGTCCCCCGCTATAAGCCATGTGACCGCTCATGCTGAGGAGCCGGGGAGAATGAGTCACTCCAGCAAGCGAGCCCCGGAGCTGTGCTGAGCTCAGTGAGTGACAGGACACCTCTCACTGAACGCAGTGGAGGTCCGGGGCCCGCTCGCTGGAGCTAGTCATTCTCTCCGGCTCCTTGGCATGAGCGGTCGCATGGATTACAGCGGGGGACACTTAGGACAGGTGAGTATAAGGTATTTTTATTTTATTTTATTCTTACAGGTGGAGACACCAGGAGCACACTACTACTCTCATCATTATTCCCTACTGGTGCTGATTGCAGCGCCGGCAGGGGACTAACTGTACCGCTGATTCCCAAACTCTGGTACTTGTGCTCCTGTTGCGGCACACGCGTGGCAAACGGTTGCCACACAGGTGCACTTGGACACACGGATATATCCAGTACTGGTTTTTCCATTACCGGAAATATCAGGACGTGTGAAAGAGCCCTAGAGTATCACTCACTCTAGATGACCGACCTGCTGTGGGTTATAAAGACAGTCTATTTGTTTGAATGGGAGTTGTGTAACTCTTGATTTTCCCTCTGGTTGCACTTTAGGGACATTGAATATCTTATGCCAGGATTACCCTCAGCAGGCCAATTATTGATCCCAACATGAGGACACTTTATACACCCCTTTAATTACTGCATCCTACACAGCTAGTACCATTCTCCTGTCCCAGCTTACTGAATATTTGTTTGCTCAGGCACAATTCTCAATTACTTCTTCCAGTTGTGATCTAAAAACATTTGTTGGGGACAAAAACCTGGTTCAAAGTGCTAATCATGACCTCTTTTTATTCCAAATAAAGGTTGACATTTGGTTATGTTTAGTTTTGAATACCAAAAGCAAGAAGGTTTAAAGGGAACCTGTCATGTCAAAAACACTGCAGATATAGGGTCCGTCTGCAGGCTAATCATGATCTGCATCCCGGCTAATAGGAGGAAATGAACTTTAGTTCTCATGCTTTCAGTCATAAAGGCACGGCTTCAGGCACCACTCAGTACATAGTAAACGGTGGCTGTAACCACACCTCGGCACTGACTGACAGCAGGTTTTGCAGTGCATCAGTGCTGAGCAAGCTGTCAGTCAGTGCCCTCGGCGTGGTTGCAGGCGACGCTCACTATGTATTGACTGAAAGCCAGAGGATGCCTGGAGGAATAAGAAATAATAGCATTCTAAAGCCAGGCTGTTAGTATGGCAGCTTCATGGCTTTAAAATGTTATTAACCTTCCAATGAACCCCATATCTGCAGGTTAATAGTGGTTTTTGAAATGACAGGTTCCTTTTAAAGAGAGTACAAGGGGAACATGGTGCTTTGATACCTAAATACGTTAGATAGTTATTTTGTTTTTCAAGAGCAGTTTAGGATCTGAGATTATAATTTCTCCATGATATTTAAGAACATGAATTCTGATTTATTCATGTTAATTTTCAAGCTTGCGGCAGTTTCAAAGTAGCTTATAAGTAAGACATAGAAATCAGGGGTGGTTTAAGTGTTACAAGTAAATCATCTGCAAAAAGGTTCGTTTTGTATTCAAAAATATGCAATGTGTCTGCAATCTAAAAACCCATGAATATTGAGGTTGGATCTCATTGCTATTACTAGGGGTTTGATAGCTAAAGCAACCAAGGAGGGGACAACGGACAACCTTGTCGTGTACCTTTTTAGCTATGTTTGTTGTGATAGGGAGTTTAAAGGGGTTGTCCACTACTTGGACAACTCCTTCTTGATCTAAGTGTTTGGCCCCGATAAAATAAAAAAGCTTATACTCCCCTCCCATGCCGGCACCGTTCCAGCAGTGTCAGCACTCGCGGTCCCAGGGCTCTCGTGCGGTTGTTGTGACACATGACGCCGGTGCCCAATCAGCTCTGGCATCACTGTCTCCGCCTTCGGACAAATCGAACATGAAGAGGAAGTCCATGCTGCGGCTGCTCTCTGACTTCCTCTTCATGTTCAATTCGACAGGAGTGACGCCAGCGCTGATTGGGCTCCGCCATCACTTGTCACAACAACAGCACTGGAGTCCCGGGGAGAGCGAGTGCCGACACCGCAGGAACGGTGCAAGCACAGCAGGTGAGTATAAGTTTATTTTATCAGGGCCAAGCGTGGGGGATGACAAAGAGTTGTCCAAGTAGTGGGCAACTTCTTTTAAGTAAACTTCTTCTTGTAGGTTTCCTAATAGTTCAGAATACGACATCTTTAGGCAGCATTCACACATTGCAGGCATGTTACTCTTTTTCCATGATCACGATAGAATGTAGAGTGCTGCTCACCATTACTGGCACCCCTTAATTTTTTTTATAGACTGTGCAATAAATGGAAATATGCCAAAGTTATATCCACAGGATTTTTTAATTAGTGGTTCAAAGTAATACAACAATGCAACATTGTTTTTCAACTTCCTTGTTGCAATTTCAAAGAAGAAGAAACAGATTAAACAGTATGTGTAGCAATAAAGGCATCCCTAATTAATACTTGGTTGCACACCCTTTGTCATTGCTGACAGCCTCCAAACGTTTCTTGTAGCCATCTAAAAGCTTCTTGCACTTCTCAGCTGGAATTTTCTCCCACTCTTCCTTTGCAGTTTGTCCAAGCTCTTGAATGTTTGCAGTGTTCTTTTTCCCAATTATATTTTAGCTCACCCCAAAGATTTTCAATGGGATTGAGGTCAGGAGTCATTGCTAGCCATTTTAAAACAGTCCAATTTTTTTTTCAACCATTCCTGTGTACTTTTGGATGTGTGCTTTGAGTCATTGTCTTGCTGCAGGACCCATGATCTTCGACTCAAACCAAGTTTTCTTTCCCTGGGTAGGATATTTCGCTCTAAAATCGCTTTATAATTCTCTGGTTTCCATGATTCCTGTGATATGGTCCCTGCTAGGTTTCCTGACTGCTTGCATCCTGGTGGTTCAATGGGCCCAGATGCACACCAGGGATTTGCAATGGGAGATTTTAGGAGCCAAAATTTCTCTAGAAGGGCATTTAGAAGGTCAGCTAACCTTGTCACCAAAAACTGTACTTTCTCTAGGCTGGTGGATGAGAATAGACAAAATAACCCGGGGTATTCCATGGGTAATCACAATCTTTCATATTTTGGCCACAGACGCAAGCCCCAGGTTTTGGGGGGTCTCACTTGAACGACAAGATAGCACAGGGGGTCTGGACGGAGGACCTAAGATTACTATGCTTAAACATGAAAGAGCTGCTAGCGGAAAAATGTGCCCTTCTAGAATTCTTAGACACTCTTCAGGGTCATCACGTAAGAGTATTCTCGGACAACCGGGTGGTAGTGGCATACTTGAATCACCAGGGAAGAACCCGGTCCCGTCCTTTGATGGAAGTAACAGGTCTCATCTTCCAGATAGCCGAGAGCATTTTGTCATCTCTGTCTGCACCCCACATAAGAGGGACAGAAAATCGCAGAGCAGACTTCCTGAGCCAGACCCAGCTGAGACAGGGCGAGTGGGAACTGAAACAGTCCGTATTCAGTCAGATTGCAGAAATGTGGGGATGTCCTACCATAGATCTATTGGCCGACAGTCAGAACAAGAAGGTAGACAAATTCTGCTCATTAGACCCCAAAGGGAGCCCCATAGCATTAGATGCCGTCATGGAACCATACTCTAAGCCTATGCTTTTCCTCCGATTGCCTTGATTCCGGCAGTTCTGAGAAAGATCTGAGAAGACGAGGCAAAAGTAATCCTAATCGCCCCTTCTGGCCGAAGAGAACGTGGTTTTCTTGACTGAGGATTATGTCCATCTCTGACCTCTGGGTACTCCCGGAATTTCCGGATCTTCTTTCCCAGGGGCCAGTTCTTCATCTTCAGGTAACAAACTTGCACATGACAGCATGGAATTTTAGAGGGCTCTCCTGAGGGAGAAAGGATTTTCGCCAAATTTAATCTCCACCTTACTACACAGTAGGAAACCTGTCACCACCAAACTTTATGGGAAAACTTGGAGAAGGTTCCTTTTCTCTTCAGGTTCCAGGTTAGAAGGAGGGGTTCCTCTGACAGCCATTCTAGAATTCCTGCAGAGGAGGTTGGAACAGAGTCTAGCTACAAGCACCTTGAAGGTTCAAGTCGCAGCATTGGGGGCACTATACAATTACGACCTGGCCGGTAATCGATGGATATCTAGATTCATCAAGGCATCGGCTAGATCTAGTCCCATCCCTACTCTGAACCCGCCTCCTTGGGATTTAAACGTAGTCCTTACAGATTTAACCAAACCTCTTTTCGGACCTTTGGTAGATACATCTCTAAAAACTCTATCTCTCAAGACATCACTTTTAGTAGCACTCACGTCAGCACGTAGAGTCAGTGACATCCAGGCATTATCTGTAGGACCTCCCTTTACACAGATCTTTAAGGATAGAATCATTCTTAAACCCGACCGCGTCTACCTACGGTTCCACAGATCCCAGGAGGTCACCCTTCCTTCCTTTTTTCCCCCAATCCCAAGAACAGGGGGGAAAGAGACCTACATATATTAGATGTCAGGAGATGCCTAATCCAGTACCTAGCTGCCACACGAGTGTAGGAAGGATAGGGCTCTTTGCGTGCTTCCAGGGACCTCGGAAGGGGCTAAAAGCTTCCAAAGGCACGTTGGCAAGGTGGATAAGAAATGCCATCACTCTGGCATACTCTTCAAGTGGGGAACCCGCTCCAAAGAGATTGAAAGCTCACTCGACAAGAGCAGTGGCAGCCTCCTGGCCGGAAAAAGCTGGTGTTTCAATAGAACAGATATGTAGTGCTGCAACCTTCTTCAAACACTATTGGCTGGACCTAGCTTCTTCTTCAGACCTTACTTTTGGTAGAAGGGTTCATTCTCATTTATGAACACCTGAGCAAGTGTCTTGGCATTGGGAAGTGCAACACAGAGGGAGAAGGGAGAGGGAGCCCAGACACTAGGGAAAGGGGGAGGTGGAGACCTCCTAGTCTGGTCTAGCGTCACCCTGTCTCAGCTAAAGTCCCTATATAACCACCTCAGCTATCGCCAACCGCGTGCCTTGCCCTACTTTCCCTGGCGTAAGGCTACGGCTAGGGATGAAAGGAGATGAGCACTAGTCAACCTCCACTAAAACTCTAAGGCTATGTGCCCACGATGCAGAAATGCCGGCAGCGGTACACTGAAGGACCTGCTGACGTCAGCGTCGCGTGACCCGTCACATGACTATGACGTCAGCGCAGGTCCTTCAGTCCATCGCTAGCTGCCGGCATGAAAGGAGTGCAGCGGGGGCCGCCAGAAGGTAAATATAATCTTTATTTTTTATTTTATTCTTTTTTTTACAGTTTCTATGGTACCCGGTTCCCGAGGAGAGTCTCCTCTTCTCTAGACCTGGGTACCATCCGCACATTGAAATGCATGGAATGCGCATCTACATATACAGTGATGCGTAATCCATGCGTTCCAATGCAAGTCAATGGCGGCAAAAACGCAGCACTTCCGCAAAATAATTGGTAGTGCTGCTTTTTTTTTCCGCAATGATAATCCGCAGCGGAAATTTCCGCAGCATGTGCACAGCACATGCGGATTATCATTGGGGAACATGGCAGGCCTTCTACCATGCATTTTTTAAGCGTTTCTGCAGCATTTTTGCCGCTGCGGAAAGGCTTAAAAAACACATTGTGGGCACACAGCCTAAAGACAACAAGGGTAGACAAAAGGGGAAAATGTCTTAGCTTTAGATGAACTCCAAATGTGCACACGGCCTCAAGCTCCAGAGAGGACGAGGTACTGCTCCTGCTAAGCTTCACAAGTAGAAATTAATATAACCGGTGACGCTTTCTCAGACACACCAGGTATATATACACCCAGGCCAGAGAGCAAATTAGCAAGAGAGAGGTAGTCGCTCGGTCCTAAAGACAGCCTCCTATGTAAGAAGCTGTCTGCAATGCCAAACTTGAAGATCTCCTGCAACCCACTGCAGGGCAACTGTCCGTCACCTTTGACACACCTGTGACAGCAATACTCTGACAACATTGTTCACAGCAGTGGCCTGGGAATCAGAGATGCTTCCAGGGGTCTTCCCCATGCTGTTCCCATGTAATTTCAGCACTGTTCCCATCGATTTAGACAATTTTTAGGCCCCCTCCAGGCCTCCGGGGGTGGGGCCACCGGAAAAATGCTTGAGCTTCTCATTGACTTACATTGGGCTCATTGCTCGGGTCGAGCACTCGAGCATTACGATTTGCTCAACCTGAGCAACGAGCACCCGAGCATTTTAGTGCTTGCTCATCACTAGTACTTATTCCTCAACGGCGCTGTTTAACGACGATGAGGAATGACATTGTAGCGCCCCCCAGCATTGGAAAATCTCCGAGGTCTCAGCTACCTGGGTAGCTGAGACCCTGAAGAACATGGTCAGGGCCATTTTTTACGGTCCGATGTCACGTGATCGCCATTATTCACCAAATAACAGCGATCACAAAACAAAAAATCAGATTTTAAAATAAATTTTCCACTCCTTTGATATGACCTAACATATCAGAGAATAGAGAAATAAGGTCCCCGAGCCCCCCACGGTACCTTAGGTACGGAATCCTCGATCCCCTAGTCCTCCTCCTTCTGCGAAAGAAAGTGGCAAGCAGTGCGCCCTCCAAGATCTGCCTCCCGGCAAGAGCAGGGATTTTTCTCGTTGGCTGACGGCTTTTGATTACTGCGATAGACCCTATCACAGTGATCAAAAGCCCCTAATAATATGGATGCATCTCACAAAATTAGAATATCATCAAAAAGTTAATTTATTTCAGTTCTTCAATACAAAAAGTGAAACTCATATATTACATAGAGTCATTACAAACAGAGTGATCTATTTCAAGTGTTTATTTCTGTTAATGTTGGTGATTATGGCTTACAGCCAATGGAAATGAAAACACAAAAGTCATTATGTCAGTGAATTAGAATACTTTATAACAACAGCTTGAAAAATGTTTTTAAAATCTGAAATGTTGTCCTACTGAAATGTATGTTCAGTAAATGCACTCAATACTTGGTCGGTTCTCCTTTTGCATCAATTACTGCATCAATTCGGTGTGGCATGGAGGTGATCAGCCTGTGGCACTGCTGAGGTGTTATGGAAGCCCAGGTTGCTTTGATAGCAGCCTTCAGCCGGTCTGCATTGTTGGGTATGGTGTCTCATCTTCCTCTTGACAATACCCTGTAGATTCTCTATGGGGTTAAGGTCAGGCGAGTTTACTGGCCAATCAAGCACAGTGATACTGTTGTTTTTAAACCAGGTATTGGTACTTTTGGCAGTGTGGACAGGTGCTAAGTCTTGCTGGAGAATGAAATTTCCATCTTCAAAATGCTTGTCGGCAGGGGGAAGCATGAAGTGCTCTAAAATTTTCTGGTAGACTGTCTTGATAAAACACAGTGGACCTTTACCAGCAGATGACATGGCTTCCCAAACCATCACTGATAGTGGAAACTTCACACTAGACCTCAAGCAGCTTGGACTGTGTGCCTCTCCACTCTTTCTCCAGACTCTGGGGCCTTGATTTCCAAATGAAAATTGGAACTCTGGGACCTTGTGGAGTGTCTCAATGACTGCCTTCTGGACATCTGTCAAGTCAGCAGTCTTCCCCATGATTGTGGAGCCTACTGAAACAGACTAAGGGACCTTTTTAAACACTTAGGAGGCCTTTGCAGGTGTTTTTTGTTAATTATTTTAATTTACTGAGATAATGACCTTTGTGTGTTCATTGGCTGTAAGCTATAATCATCAGCATTAACAGAAATTAACACTGGAAATAGATCACTCTGTTTGTAATGACTCTATATAATATATGAGTTTCACTTTTTGTATTGAAGAACTGAAATAAATTAACTTTTTGATCATATTCTAATTTAGTGACATGCACATGTAGTTTCAGTAAATCTCCTAAACCTCATTGCTCACAGCCCCCCCCCCTCCCCCCCCTGTGTCATCTCCCTTGTCAAATTAAATTTTTTTCTTATCAATTTGTTTTACTCTTTGCAGTTAGGGTTAGTAGGATTAGGCTATGTGCCCACGATGCAGAAATGCTCCAGATTTTTTCCTGAGCGTTTCTGCATCTCCCTGGCAGAAAAAACGCATGCGGATTGTACATGCGGATTGTACATGCGTTTTTCCTGCCAGGGACAAGCGGATGTGAAGCGTTCTATACATGCATTTCCACATGCGGATTGACAAGCGCTTTCCAAGCGATTTTAGCATCACTTGGAAAGTGCTTGTCAACTTGGTCACACTATATAAATCCATGAAAACGGTATGGATTTATATAGTGTGACCGAAAGAATTGGAAAAAATAAACCTATACTTACCTTCTGATGGCCCCCGGAGTCTTTATTCGCTTCGTCCTGGCTTGCCGGCAGCTCGCAGTACACTGAAGGACCTGCCATCACATGACTATGACGTCAGCGCAGGTCCTTCAGTCCACCGCGATCTGTCTTCAAGCGAAGACAAGCGCACTGGGGGCCATCAGAAGGTAAGTATAATATTTATTTTTTATTTTATTCTTTTTTTTACAGGTTCTATGGTACCCAGGTCCGCAGGAGAGTCTCCTGTCCTCCAGACCCGGGTACCATCCGCACATTGAAACGTATGGATTCCGCATCTACAGATCCAGTGATGCGGAATCCAAGCGATCTAATGCAAGTCAATGGCGGCGAAAACGCAGCTCTTCCGCAAAATAATTGGTAGTGCTGCGTTTTTTTCCGCAATGATAATCCGCAGCGGAAATTTCCGCAGCATGTGCATAGCACATGCGGATTATCATTGGGAACATGGCAGGCCTTCTACCATGAGTTTTTGCTGCTGCGGAAATGCTTAAAAAACGCATCGTGGGCACACAGCCTTAGGGTTATTAGGGCTAAGCTTGTTTGGGTTAGGCTTTTTATGGTTAGGCACTTACAGTTTTTTCAAAAGTAAAAAAATATATATTTAAAAAAAAATACTAGTGTTAGATTAGGTTTAGGTCTAATAGTGTTAGATTAGTTTAAGACTTTTTTGTTAGACAGGCATATAGAAAATACTAATGGCCCCCAGAACATTCAGCGCAGAGCAGACGTGTACACCCTGCTTTGCTCCTTCCGCTTTGAGCTCTGCCGTTTGTCCAAACAGAACTTTTTGATTACATGTGGGTTATCGCTGTAAGAAAGTGGGTAACAGATCGTGGGGTTCTCTTTTCGGGGTTACCTCTGGCAAAAGTGAGAATATGACGACCTAATGTTATCAAATTCTGTGTTGTACTTGTGGGTTCAAAATGCTCACTATACCCCTGGATAAAATCCTTGAGGGGTTTAATTTACAAAATGGGGTCAGTTGTGGGGGGTTTCCACTGTTTAGGGGCTCTCCAAACGCAACATGGCATTCGCTCTCGATTCCAGCCAATTTTGCATTCAAAAAGTCAAATGGCTCTCCTTCCCTTCTGAACCCTGCCGTGCACCCAAACAGTGTATTTTCTCCACATATGGGGTATCGGCATGGTCTGGAGAAATTACATAAACAAATTTATGGTCCATTTTCTCTTGTAACCCTTCTGAAAATTAAAAAATTTGAGTGTGAAGTAAAATTTTTGTGAAAAAACATTAAATGTTCATTTTTTCCTTACACGTTGCTTCAGTTCCTGAGAAGCACCTGAAGGGTTAATAAACTTCTTGAAAGTGGTTTTGAGCACCTTGAGGGGTGCAGTTTTTAGAATGGTGTCACTTTTGGGTATTTTCTGTCATAAAGGCCCCTCAAAGTCACTTCAAATGTGATGTGGTCTCTAAAAAAATGGTTTTGTAAATTGTGTTGGAAAAATGAGAAATCGCTGGTCAACTTTTAACCCTTATAGCTCCCTAACAAAAAAAAAATTGTGTTTCAAAAATTGTGCTGATGTAAAGTAGACATGTGGAAAATGTAATTTATTAACTATTTTGTGTGACATATCTCTCTGATTTAAGGGCATAAGAATTCAAAGTTTGAAAATTGCAAAATTTTCACCAAATTTCCATTTTTTTTTCTCAAATAAACGCCAGTCATATCAAAGAACTTTTACCACTATTATAAAGTACAATATGTCACGAAAAAAAATTTCAGAATCACTGAGATCCATTGAAGCGTTCCAGTTATTACCACATAAAGTGACACTCTTCAGAATTGTAAAATTTGGCCTGGTCATTAAGGACATAATTGGCTCGGTCGGGTTAAAAAGGCTCAGCAGATAATAGTATATGATAATAAATTTGATTTTATTACTTTTCTATTTTGCGTTAGGAAAATAAGGTCTAAGGCCCTCTCTACATTGGTGTTGACATTGTGTGTTTTCCTTCTAGTGTTCCATGCCATCCTGCGTTACTGCTTTCCACGTTACCTGCGCCTTTGATCACAACCTAGAGATGCACACCACATTGGCAGAGAATGATGAGGTGAAGTTCAAGTCCTATTGTCTGGATCACAGCAAAGGAGCCACCAAACCCGAGGATCAGTGCAGCCAAAGACCATCCTCATCTGCTGTCACAGCAGATGCTGACCAATTGCAGCAGGATCTTGAAAAGGTTACCTTGAGAAAGCAAAAGCTTCTGCAACTGGAGGAGGATTTCCATGAACTTGTCAAGTCAGAGGATGTAGCAGAGAATCTTAATGTGAACAGGAATGTGGTTGACTTTGTATACCAGTACTGGAAGCTGAAGAGGAAGGCAAACTTTCACAAGCCTCTTTTAAGTCCTAAAACAGACGAAGTAGATGATTTAGCTCAGCAAGAGCAAGACGTACTGTACAGGAGATTAAAGCTATTTACACATCTCAGGCAGGATTTGGAAAGGGTAAGTCGATAACATTCAATTATGATTTATTAGATTTCAGTGTTTTATTCTATTAATTAAAGGGCCTCTTCTTAGACCTTTCTGCCTAACATTGCTGTGCCTGTGTTAAAAATATGAAAACCACCTGGTAGTCTACGAAGCTGCTGAGCCAAGTGATTGCCTGCAGCGCTGTTGACATGTCACCTCTGCAGCTGGTAAACAATCACTGAATCATCAGCTGAGCTGCAGTACTGGACCTGGAGTGGGTCAGTAGTGGATGATTTTACTATTTTTAACACAGATATGCCGATGGCTAGCAGAAAGGTGAAGTTAGAAAACCTCATTAAATCAAATATTCCCATCACTTATAAATACTTCTGCATTCTTCTGATCACAACTTTTATTATCTATTTTACTTTAACAGTTGTGATATGCCATAAATGTAAGAGATGAGAATAGCCCTTTAATTATTAGAAATTCGTACAATGGTGTATAAATGTTCGGAGAATGGGGTAGAAAACCTCTTAGCTGAAATGATTGTTATCTAAATGATAACACATTTTATATATTCTATAGATCTAGCCTTATTCCTAACCTTTTTATTTTAACATCAGGTGAGAAAAAGAATTATACATTTAATATGAGGTTCCAAATAAGTACAAAATCCTCATCAGGTCTAAGATATATATGTACATATACATAATTTGTGCAGTTTGTACTGTGAAACCCAGTGACAGACATCCTTTAAAGAATTATTCACCTTTTATAGTTTTATAATATGTTTCCAAGAGGTCCTAATCATTGGGGCTCAACATCCTCGAGTCCCAGAGAACAAAGACATTGTGATGTTCTAGTTAATTCTCCTGCACAAGAGGAGGCTACTGACCACTTAAAGAGGTTGTCCACTACTCGGACAACCCCTTCTCATTCCTCATGTTTAACAAAAAATAAAAACACCTATACTCGCCTCCGGTGCCGGCGCCGTTCCAGCATTGTCAGCACTCGCGTTCCTTAAACTCACGTGAGGTTGTTACGTCACACGAGCCCTGCACTCAATCAGCGCTGGCTTCACTATCCCTGCCTTTGGACGTATTGACCATCAACGGGATGTCATGGCTGCAGCTACTCTCTCATTTCCTCTTCGTGTTTCAGTTTGTCCGAAGGAGGGGACAGTGACGCCAGCGGTGATTCGTCACAGGGCTCATTACAACCTCACGTGAGCCCCGGGAATGCGAATGTCGACACTGCTGGAATGGCGCCGGCATCGTAGGTGAGTATAGGTGTTTCAGCCGCAGAAGGGAAGGAAGGGAGACACAGATCCATTACTAGTGGGTAGGCGGAGCCCCACAGGATAGTTCACCTCAGATTAGAAAAAGCGACGACCGGCCCCTACAGCTTAGGCTCCTCCTACTCCGATGTTCTTCAGTCTAAAATTTGAGGTCGCAGAGGATAGTCGCTGCCTTTGCAGCTCCTCAGAAGAATTTTTTATTTTACTCCGGAGACCTGGACCCCCCGTGGTCTAGAGGTCTCAGGGGGTCTCGGCGCTGCCGGGACCCCTGACCCTCCCCTGGCAGATCTGTGTAAAGGGCCACGGCGCCACACATCCCTGGGGGTCCCTGTGGCGCTCAGCTGGGTAAGTGCTCTCTATGGTCTGAGTGCTTCAGCGGCTGCTGTGGCAGCCGCTGTTACTGTTTTCAAGTGGTGACTGCTGTTTTGTCCCTGCAGGAGGATATCTCCGCTGCAGGCGTTTGTGTTATCGGCAGGGGAGCAGGGACGGAGGAGCGCGGGCTCCGTTGGTAGCGGCAGCGGGGGGGCGTGGCTTCGCGCCTCTCTGCTGCCTGTCATCATAGCACAGACAGGAAGTGCCAGGAAAGCGCGCGCTGGAGCTGTCCAAGCCCCCTCTTCTTCTTCCGGCCATTACCACGTGCTACCTCCTGCTCCCTGCTCCCCGCTCTCTACACCAGACACCGAGCACTGTGTAAGGAAGAGCAGTCACCCCGGCCAGCTGGTGAGTCACTTCTGTTTTTAAGGCAGAAGATTCCTTTCTCATACTATTGCAGCGCAGAGCACCTTACTGCTGGCCTTTTAAGGCAGACAGGGTGTGCTATATACAGCACTGCTACTTCCCCGCTGAGGGACTCGCACACCGCTATCCTTCTAAGGCAAAGGCGTATTGCGTGGTCAGCAGCATTAACCCCTTCTGAGGGGTCTGGCCTCACCAGGGCAGTTAACCCTTTCTGGACCCTAGTCTGTTAGGTTAACTTTTGCTCTACAGGCAGCTGGGGTAGCTCTTCTCCCTTTAAGGAGGAGCTTTAACCGTTCAGTGTTTGGGGGTTTTGTGTGTAGGAACAGGCTGTGGTAGCAGAATCACACATCCTCGGTTCCCGTACCCATTGTAAGGGGTTGTTACTGCCTTATCCACGACGCTCGCAACTATGTGGGGGCATGTCGGATCAGGGACCAGGGGGCGCGGACCTCTCTCCTGGTCCGCTTCAGGATCGGTCACGCGTATCTGATACGCCGGGGTCTTCGACGGCGTCAGGTTCGACACTGGTCGGGGGTCTCAGTGATGTTAAAGTGGAAGCGCTCACTCGCTCCATTGACAGTCTGTCTGACCTCCTGGGTCATTGGGAATCAGCTAAGTCCCAACCAACGTCACGAGGCAAGAAGCGCCACAGGCCTGTGGTGGCGCTGTCTCCTCCGCTCAGTGCGTCAGAGGCTTCGGAATCACCGACAGACTCTGCTGGTGAGATCTCCGATTCTGATGAAGAGGATCGGCAGGGTCGATCTGCTTCGCTTTCGGGCCGCGTGGATGCTTTTATTGGGGCTATGCGGGAAGCTTTACAGCTGTCTGAAGAGGTGACGAGGCGCCCTGGCAAGTCGGCCCGGCTGCATCAGGAGTCGCGTCGGGCTCGTTCGACGCTGCCGGCGCACGATGAACTTAACGAGGTGGTGGAGAAAGAACGCCTGTGTCTCCCCTCTCCTGAAGTGGACGTGCCATTGTCTCAGCTGAGCAAATCCTCTTTGCTTCCTGTTAAAGGGAAGGCGAGTCTACAGGACCCGCTGGATAGAAGGACGGAGTTAGCGGCGAAGTCCATCTACGAGGCCGCGGGTCATGGATTCCGAGCGGCCTTGGGGGCCATGTGGGCTAGTGAGGCTTCTCTGCGGTGGTTGGATCAGCTGCGGACAGCGTGGCAAGATGGGACTCCACTGTCTGAGGTGGAAAGGCTCTTCCAGCTGTTGGAAGAGGCGGCCCGATATGGCAGGGACGCAGTGCTGGATGCTACTTCGGTTCTGTCCAGGGCTCAATCCTCGGCCGTCTGTCAGGAGAGCACTGTGGCTTAAACAGTGGACTGGAGACGCGGTATCCAAACAAGGTTTGCTGAGTCTGGCGTACAAGGGCGGTCAGCTTTTTGGTTCGGACCTCACGGAGCTGATTGCCAAGGCCAAGGATTCGGCTTTGCCGCAGCGGAAAGCAGCGGCTTCTACGTCTGGCAAGTCAAGTGCCGGTAGTGGTCATCGGTCCTTTCGGCCCAGGGGACGGTTCGGTCAGCACTCTTGGAGATCGGGTCGTCCCTCGTCTTCCGGAAAGAAGACCACCCAGAAATCCCATACACCCTGGAAACAACATTTCCGTCAGGACAAACGGGAGGTTGACAAAAAGCCCGCTAAGGCGGACTGATGCCAGGAACCCCCTCGAGGGCTCTCGGGTGGGAGGTCGTCTGCTTCAATTCGGGTCGATTTGGGCGTCCAGCATATCGGACGCCTGGGTGACGCGGGTTATGTCGGCAGGCTATTTCATAGAGTTTCATTCTCGACCCCCGGACAGATTTCGTCAGTCACGCATCCCGTCCGAGCCCAAGCTGGCTGCCGCACTGCTGCGGGAGGTCGACTCTCTTCTGCAGCAGGGGGTGGTGGTTCCAGTTCCGCCGGAGGACCGGGGAAGGGGGTTTTACTCCAACCTTTTTGTGGTCCCCAAAAAGGAGGACAAGTTTCGCCCCATTCTGGACCTCAAAGAATTGAATGTTTATGTCCGGACCCGGAAATTCCGTATGGAGTCTCTTCACTCTGTCGTGGCGGCCCTGTCGCAGTACGATTTATTGGTGTCGATCAACATCCGCGACGCCTTTTTGCATGTCCCTATCGGCAGGGCTCACCAGCGCTTCCTGCGTTTCGCCATAAGTCAGGCCCATTACCGGGTTGGCCTTGGCGCCCAGGGTTTTTACAAAAATTCTAGCGCCGCTCATGGCGCTCCTTCGAAGGCAAGGAGTTACGATTCTCCCCTACCTGGACGACCTGTTAATTGTGTCATCCACAGCGGAGGAGGCGGTGATGGCTCGCGATCTCTCCCTTCAGCAGCTGGAGGACTTCGGGTGGCTGGTCAATTGGAAGAAGTCGTCTTTGGAGCCGTCGCAGTCAATCCTGTTCTTGGGGATGCTTTTCGACACGGTTCGAGCAGTGGTGTCCCTGCCTCCGGACAAACAAGCGAACCTTCGTCACCATGTCCAGGATATGAGATCGGCGATGGCGATGTCCCTTCGGAAGTGTATGCGCCTTCTGGGTCTGATGGTGGCAGCAATGGAAGCTTTACCGTTTGCACAATTTCATTCCCGGGGTCTCCAAAATCTTATTCTGACCCGTTGGGACCGATCGCCGGCTTCACTAGATCGCTGTGTCGGTATCTCCCGTAGGGTGCGAGAGTCTCTTGGATGGTGGTTACGTCCGGAGGCTTTATCCATGGGGAAATCCTTCCTCCTCCCACGGTGGTCGGTCATTACCACCGATGCCAGCCTGACTGGCTGGGGGGGGGGTTTGGAACGATCTCTGGGTTCAGGGGGTCTGGTCGCCAGAGGAGTCGTCTCTGCCGATCAACATCCTGAAGTTGAGAGCGATATTTCTCTGCCTCCGACATTGGACGGTTCCCTTGAGCGGTTTGCCTGTCCGGATTCAAACGGATTCAGCGGTCGCTTATATCAACCATCAGGGCGGGACGAGGAGTTCCAGACTCATGATGGAGGTCTCTCGGATCCTGGTATGGGCCGAGTCCAGGGTCCCAGCCATCTCCGCGATTCACTTCCCAGGAGTGCTGAATATCACGGCGGACTTCCTCAGTCGCGAGCAGGTGGATCCCGGAGAATGGAGTCTTCATCCGGAAGTTTTTACCCTGCTGTGCTCCCGTTGGGGGACTCCCCAGGTGGACTTGATGGCATCCAGGCTGAACGCCAGGGTTCCGACGTTCATGTCCAGGTACAGGGACCCGGAGGCTGTGGCGGTAGATGCTCTAGTGGGACCAGTTCGAGCTGATCTACGTGTTTCCGCCGGTATCCTTGCTTCCTCTGGTCATCCGGCGGATCAAACTCGAACGAATTCCGGCAATTTTGGTAGTGCCGGATTGGCCGCAGAGGGCGCGGTATTCAACGCTGGTGTCTCTTCTGGCGGCGCCTCCGTTTCCACTGCCTCTTCGCCCGGACCTGTTAACCCAAGGGCCCATTCGTCATCCGGACCTGAAGTCGCTTCGTTTGACGGCGTGGCACTTGAGACCGAGATCTTGACCCGTCGTGGGTTTTCGGCCGAGGTCATTGCCACCTTGCGGGCGGCCAGAGGTCCAGCTACGACTAGGATTTATCACAGAACTTGGGAGGCCTTCTATTCATGGTGTTCTGGATCGTCAAGGAACCCGAGGGTTTTTTCCATTCCCAACTTATTGGCTTTTCTGCAATGTGGTTTGGCCAAGGGTCTCGTGGTTGGTACCTTGCGGGGTCAGGTATCTGCACTATCCGTCCTTTTTCGGAAGGCTATTGCCTCGCGCAGGGATGTGCGCTCGTTTTTTCGCGGGGTTGCACGTCCATTTCCGCCTCGGAGGGCGTTTGTAGCTCCTTGGCGGCTCAATCTAGTCTTGGAGGCTCTTCAGCATGGGCCGTTTGAGCCTATGGATTCAGCTACGCTTTACTTACTTTCTTGGAAGGTGGCCTTCCTGGTGGCGGTCACCTCTTTGAGAAGGGTTTCTGAGTTGGCGGCACTGTCTTGCTCGCCCCCTTTTCTGGAGTTCCACTTGGATCGCGTGGTGCTTCGTACCCATGGCGATTTTCTGCCTAAAGTGGTGTCGCGTTTCCACATCAATCAGGACATCGTGTTGCCCTCCCTCTGTCCGAATCCGAAAAGTCCAAAGGAGCGAGCCTTGCACTCGTTGGATTTGGTGCGGGCTTTGAAGTTCTATCTTTCAATCACGCAAGGGTTTCGGAAGTCGGACTCTCTTTTTGTGATTCCTGCTGGTCGTCGGCATGGTCAGCGGGCCTCCAAGGACACTATAGCTCGGTGGATACGTTCGGCTATCCTGGAAGCGTACCGGCTCAAGGGCGAGCCTTGTCCGGTTAAGGTTCAAGCTCATTCCACGAGAGCTGTTGGTTTGTCGTGGGCTTTTCAGAAGGGGGCCTCGGCAGCGCAGCTCTGCTGGGCGGCTACCTGGCGCTCCGTTCACACTTTTACTAAATTTTATAAAGTGGACGTGAGTGCTTCCGCCGATGCGGCCTTGGGACGCAGGGTCCTGCAGGCGGCGGTGGTTTAGGTTATCTCTTTATCTAGTTTGGCGCTTGTTGCGCGCTTGACTAAGTTGTTGGGGTGTTGGCGATTCTGCCACTGTTTCCCACCCTTGAGTTCTGGACTGCTTTGGGACGTCCCACTAGTAATGGATCTGTGTCTCCCTTCCTTCCCTTCTGCTGCTGAAAGACGGATTTTGGTAAGACCTTACCTTTTCAGCGAAGGAAGGAAGGGAGACACAGCACCCTCCCATGGCAGAAGTGCATTATTGTTTTCTAGATGCGGCGCGACTCCTCTCTGATGGCGGTCATCTGGGCTGGGGTCGGCGCGCTAGGGCTCTGTTCCAGCATTGCCAGCTCATTGCAGTTGTCAGGTCCAGTGAGTAGTGCCTGGGACTGTGTGTTTTTTCTGTTATATGCATAACCTGTTCTCTCGCATTTCTGAATTTTCGGAAGGGGTTGTGTTGTTCCACTGGTGTTGTCTGCTCTTCCTTAGCTTGTGTATGGACTGAAGGACATGGGAGTAGGAGGAGCCTAAACTGGAGGGGCCGGTCGTCACTTTTTCTAATCTGAGGTGAACTATCCTGTGGGGCTCCGCCTACCCACTAGTAATGGATCTGCGTCTCCCTTCCTTCCTTCACTGAAAAGGATTTTATAGGTAAGGTCTTACCAAAATCCGTCTTTTTTTATTTTAACGGTACCAAACATGAGGAATAAGAAGGGGTTGTCCAAGTAGTGGACAACCCCTTTAAGACCCCCATACACATTAGATGACTGTTGGCTGGATAATGCTTTGTTTGACCGACTGCCATCTCAGCTGCCTTTTCCATATACAGGAGAGCTTGTTCAACCGAGTGCTCCTGTATTCCGCTGGAGGACATCTCACTGACCGGTGATAGTCGGCATGTTAGTGGATATGTGTGATCTTTTATCGCATTAGTCTCATCTATCTTCTGGAGGAGACACAAGTAGTTTGAATCGTGGAACGGTTGTGCACTTGTCAGGATTGCAGACAAGCTCTTGTACCGACACTCTAACTCAGTCAAGTCTGCATGTTGCCGCCATGACTGTTCTGAGAATGGCAACATTGGTCTGAGTGTAACATTCTTTCCTATATATACCTATTTCTTCTGGCATACACAAGTGCAATGTATTATGTGAGAGCTAAAGACCTGATATTTATGTGGCTAAATCCGGCTCGATTGAATAGACTTTTATAGTTTGAACAGATATTTTATCTATTCCACCACTGGTAGAGATTGTATAAATAGGGGGGGATTGAAATACAGCGTATGAAGTACATTAGAAAGTTGCATATTGTTAGATTATATGATTCGGCCCAATATTCCTGCCCAAGACTAGATTAGGTTAGTGTGTGAGAGGGAAAATGGCAGAGAATTTGATGTTGCCCCATACATAGCTCAGTTCATATATTTTTTTAAAGTTAAGTATTTTTGAAAATGACATTATGTTAGGCGAGGGTCACACCAGCGTATTTTCTCTCATCCGAAAGAATCTGGCCATTTATATTATTCACACACTGATCAGAGTGTGATCCGATTTTATCGGATGATGAGAAGATGGGAAAAAAAAATCTCCATTGTGTCATTCTGTGTAAATCATACCAAACTTGGATGTCATCTGAGTGAGGTCCGATTTTTTTCCATGGACCAATTGAGTAGCATGGCCGAATGCGTTCTGATTATCTGATACAGTCAGGCATGCTGCGACTTTTTTCCTTAGACTCTGTCCAAGGCAAAACACAGACATGTGAACGGCGTCTTAGAATAACATTGGTCCAAGTGCGATCCTATATTTTGTCGGATTGCACTCGGACCGAAAATACAGTGGTCTGCATGAATCCTTAGCCAAATGGCATTTAAGTTGCCCAGATTTTTCTTAAATAATGTCAAGAGTTTTTGTGTTTCTTCAGCGCTCATAACTCTCTGCTGTACATGACAGAGAAAACTTGTTCAGCACAGTGTCCTTTTTGTCCTTGCAATATGCAACTTCTGTAAAAAAACACAGTAACACAAGATCTAGAGTCTCCTGCTTGCACTGTCTATATAAGCCAGGTACCTTCAGTGACAATTCGGCAGACTGGTTTCATCTGTCGGACAATGCCCATTTATCATCCTGTGGGAAAATAATGGAAGGCCATTCTAGGCTGCATTTTGTGCCATGTCAACATGTGTTATACAAGATTTCCCCTGAACATCGAACCCTACAGGCGTTAATTCCCTCACTTAGTCTTAGCTCTTTCCATCTTCCAAAACATCATTACTGCTAAAAGGACAAAGCCCCAGTGTAATGGATCTAGTATGAGATGCATGGGTCAGTGTATCGCAGCATGCCACTGGTTATGGAGCGTCTTCATATGTGGTGGCAGAGAGCGAGTCCTCACCATCCGCTCTCAGGTGTGAAATGTCAGTCAGTGGGATCTGCAGACCAAGTAAACATCCACAGGTTTTCTACAAATGACTCATTGTTCAAGGGTACGGTTCACGATGAGAGCAGAGATGAAGAAGTCCTCTAGTTTGCCTGTAACTCCCTCAGTGGTACCATCTTAGGCCATGCGCAGACGTTGAGTATTTGGTGAGTTTTTTACCTCCGTATTTGTAAGCCAAAATCAGAAGTGGGTGATAAATGTAGAAGTGATGGGCACTTGGCAAATGTGCTGCAGCTTTTCAGGCATAAAATCTTTGGCATTTCATATTTACTGCAAAGTGGGTGAAAATTTTACCAAATGGAAGAAATTGAGCTGCCGTGTAGATTTTAAATCCATAGCTTGTAGTTTTATCCTGCTGATTTTCATCCTTTGCAGTGTTGAAAGTGAAATCTGCATCAAAATCTACAACAATCTGCATGTAACCTGTGGGTTTTGGTGTTGGTTTTGATGCTGACCTGCAATGTAAAGCCTCATTTGATGTCCATTTTTTATTTGTATGTGAAAACAATGAACCTATTTTCATCAGTGTTTTGGGGCAGATTTTTAGCAGTGTTTAGTAGATGCGCCTATTTTTAATGTCAGTAATTTTCTTATGCCCTAAAAACCATTTAAAAAATTTTTCCAAGCTTCTGCTATCCATTACAATGTTAATAACATCATGTGTATATCAGTTTTGTTTTATGAAAGCTTAGAAAAAGTTCTTAATTTGCTAAACTGGAGAAATGTACCTTTGTTGTCCAAGAGATATAATTCCTGGAGTTCCTTGCATCAGCTAAAGGGTTTAAGATGGATCCTGGAAAGGGGAAAATCATTATTGATTGGGTTCAACCTGGTGACCTTAAAGTGTTACAATGTTTTTTAGGATTTGCCAATTACTACAGAAAATGTATTTGGGCTTTTTCACAGATTGTTAAACCTCTCACGGATCTCACACATAAGGGGGTTGATCTTAAGTTTTGGACACCGGATGCTATTGGGGCAATAAATAAATTGAAAGAGTATTTTATGCCTGCTCCAGTTTTAATCCAACCTGATTTCCATAAACCATTCATTTAGCAGGTGGATGCTTCAGAGGTCGGGGTAGGTGCTGTATTATCTCAAGGTTCCAAAACATTGACCAACTCGCGACCATGTGCATTTTTCTCTAGGAAATTTTCGTCTGCCGAGAGAAATCATGATGTCGGGAATCGCGAGCTGATTGTCGTTAAATTAGCTTTTCAAGAATGGGAACATTTTTGGAGGGGGTTGTTCATCAAGTCACGGTGGTGACAGATCTTAAAAATCTAGCATGTATTGAATCAGCTAAATGGTTAACCCCAAGACAGGCGATGATCCTTATTTTTTTCTAGATTAAATTTTTCGATCATGTTCAGGCTGGAGTCCAAGAATGTGAGCGCTGACGCTTTATCATGCAGCCTTGATTCGGTTTCTCCTTCAGAGCCTCCATCCTCCATTCTTCCTCAGGGTATTATCGTTGCTGTGGTTTGTTGGCCCCTTCCGCTACTCCAGGTTCCAAAATATTTTTGCCGGTGTACCTAAGATTGTATCATTTGCAGTAGTTTCATGATTCTGTCTTGTGTGGTCATCCTGGAGTTACTGCTACACGAAAATCTATTGCTGGACTCTTTTGGTGGTCTTTCATGTATAATGTTATTGAAAATGTTGTATTCGCTTGTGAAACTTGCTCCACTGCCAATTCCAGGAAAACCGTGGACTGATTTGTCAATGGATTTCATTGCTGATTTGCCTTTGTCTGGTGGGAAAACTGTTCTTTGAGTGGTAGTTGACCGATTGCCAGTGCTACGCCAGTAGCATAACAGGAATCCAGTGGCCGGAGGAGCAAGAGCTAGAAACTGCAGGCAGTTCTTGCAAGTAGCAGTAGGAGTTGTAGCAACAATCCGTAGAGAAGTGGGAACAGTCTGGGTAAGATAGTTCTCAGAACAAGGAGCTGGAAACTGAACTAGACTATACAGCTAGGCACAATACTTAAGCAATGTGTGAGGGATCCATGTGGCTTTAAGTAGGCCCAAACAGGAAACAAGATGGATTCCACAGGTTCAGAATCTGCCATGTTAGTAAAGGGCAATTGCAGGACACAACAGCAGCCTCCAGTGATAAGAGGTGAAATTGAAGCATAATATCAAGGTGAACAATAGCAGCCACTAGTTGTCAAAATGTAGAAGGACAACAGGAATCCAGACATTACTCCCCACTTTCAACAGCGGCCTCCAGACGATGCTTGACTTGGTTCATGTGGGTATTTTTTGTGAAACTCTTTAAGCACTCGAGTAGCATTGATATTTTCTACAGATTCCCAGGAGTTATCTTCAGGGCTGTACCCTTGGCACTTTATTAAGTATTGCAACTTTTTTCTGAATATTCGGGAGTCAAGGACCTTTTCAACTGCGTAATGTTCTTGTCCATCCACTTCAATATGATCAGGAGGAGGTAGACGACGCACTGGAAAAGGATTTGGAACAAATGGTTTTAATAAGGAGACATGGAACACTGGATGTATCTTCATTGTTCTGGGAAGTTGTTATGGAAACTCCATATACCCTCACCAAAACTGGGCCAAAAATGTATTGGTCTTTTCAATATCATTGAAGAAGTTAGCTCAGTAGCTTTTCATCTTCAACTTCCCAGAACAGTCGGATCAATCAGTTCGCTGGAACCTCGCCTTTTTCTAATTATGGTTTTCTTCCTAATTTTGGTGAATTTTCTAGGATGAGTTCTGAGTGTTTTGGAGTAGAGGTGGCTATACACAAACTTGGGGATGTAGGAGGGAGGTTCACAAGAATATTGGGGTTGCTCAACTTCGTCAAAAACGGAAGGCCGATAGAAAACGTTTGGCGGGTCCCGTCTTCAAAGTAGGTGATAAGGTTTCATTATCTTCCAAAAATAATAAGCTCAAAGTACCGTCAGCACAGTTGGGTCCTAAATTTATTGGCCTGTACAAGATTCTGGTGGTAGTCAATCTGGTTATCTTTAGATTAAAACTTCATCTGTCTCTTTGTGTTCCACCGATCCCTGTTAAAAGAGTTTGTCCCTTCGGTGTTGGCTATCCTGTACCCGCCTCCTCCAGTTTCTGTCGTTGGAGGTTTAGAGTACGAGGTGCAGAGGATCGTGGATTCTTGAAGGGTCTGAAATTCCCTTCAATATCTTTTTCATTGGAGGGGATATGGACCCGAGGAGAGATCCTGGATTCCGGCTTGTTTTGTGAAGTCCAATCATTTGGTCGGGGCCTTCCATCTTAGGTTTACTGGGAAACCTGGAGGTCTGGGGCCCCCTCTAGAAAAGGGGGTACTATTAATATTTCTCAGTTCAGTTTGTTTTGGACACAGTGAGGTACAGTTTTGCTTCCCTATTGTATCAGGGTCGCGCTGAGCTGTCAGTTTGGTGAGTGACCGCTTAGTCGTCCAATCTAGTGCAGGGGCATGCTGAGCAATCGGTATTTTGATAGACAGCTCAGTCGTCCAATCTGAGCCTGGGAGGTGTTGATCTTCCTTCAGGTGTCCCCTGTTCTGAGTGATTATCCAGCTACTTGCCTAAGATGTCAATCCCAGGTCACTGTCAGTCGTAGCATTTGCTTGGTGGTGCATGTTTGCCTTGCATTTCAGTGTTCTGTTTATTGATCTATTGCTGCCTGACCTTGGACCTTGCCCTGACCATCTGTTTGTTTAGCCCCTTTGCTTTGATCCGCTATCTTTCAAGTATTCTGGCTTCGAACTGTGACCTGACTACGCCTTTGTCTTTCCCCTTAGTTTACTATGTGCTCTCTTGGTATCTGACCCCTGAATGTTTGACTACCCTGCCTCACGGCTTGTCCTTGAGTAATGACTAGTGTCACAACTGATCACTCATTTTGAAAATTTTCAATTTCTTGGTATAATCTGCCTTCAGTGAGTAAAAAATGTTTACATTACTGAGTTAAAAATGGTCTGCGCTGAGACAGGAAGAGGAGACAACACTGTTCCACTAGCAGCTGGACAGCTGCCGCCTGTGATTGAGTGCAGTGGTCTGGTGATTTGAGCAGTGTGTCATCAGAAAAACATTGATAACATGCTGCTGAAGTCAACTGATGGCTGCAGCCAATCAGAGGCCACAGTATACTGTTTATGTGGAATTTTGATGAATCCTCTAACTGTGTCACCATTTTTAGTCCCCTTAGGGGACTTGAACCTGCGATCATCTGATCACACTTTCTGATCTCTGGGGGTCCAAGCGGTCAGCAACTTGATTTTTTTGGGAGTAACCCTTATATAATAACCCTCATTTAATGTATAATAATTCTTCATATAAAACTGTAAAATAGGTATGGGATTTAAATAATTTCTGCTTTACCACCAACATTGCACTGAATTATTATGCCCAAGTAAAATTGTTATTTTAAGGTGTCCTTTATTAGATCACTTTTTTCACTTTCTGTCTACAGGTTAGGAACTTATGTTACATGATCACCAGGCGTGAAAAGATGAAACACTCCATATGCAAACTTGAGGAGCAAATTTTCCAGCTGCAGATGAAACTCATTGAGAAAGATCTCTGCCATGGTAAGAGAAAGAAGCCAAAAACATTAAGTTATGTAATATTGTGTTTACTTTGCCTTCATAAATGTACAAAAGTACTGAAAGGCCTTACTGTTTGCCTGTGGTAATTAAGTCATAAATCATTACTGGCCTTTTTTATGTATTCATCTTGAAGAGGTCTTGCTTTTCCTTTTCCTGCATTCTTTAGTCATATATACAGTGAGGAAAATAAGTATTTGATACACTGCCAATTATGCAAGTTTTCCCACCTACAAAGAATGGAGAGGACTGTAATTCTTAGGCTGTGTGCACACGATGCGTTTTTAATGCGTTTCCGCAGCGTTTTTGCAGCTGCGGAAACGCATTAAAAACGCATGGTAGAAGGGCAGCAATGTTCCCCAATGATAATCCGCATGTGCTGTGCCCATGATGCGGATTTTTCCGCAGCGTTTATGCTGCGCTCAAAAATCTGCAGCATGTCCATTAATTTTGCGGAAGCGCAGCGTTTTCGCTGCCATTGACTTGCATTAGAACGCGCCAATACCACAAGACTGCATCTGTACTTGCGTTATTGGCGCGTTCTAATGTGCGGATGGTACCCGAGTGTGGAGGAGAGGAGACTCTCCTCCGGACCCAGGTACCATTTAAAAAGCTGTAAAAAAAAAGAATAAAATAAAAAATAAAGATATATTCACCTTCTGACGGCCCCCGGTCTCCTTCCCTCTGCTCGCGTGCAAGACTGAAGGACCTTCGGTGACGTCAGTCATGTGACCGCAGGCCCTTCAGCGCAGTGTCTCGCGATATCCCGGCAGCCAGGAACAAGCCAGGAACGAACGCGGCAGCACACGCCGGGCCATCGGAGGGTAAGTATAGCTTTATTTTTTAATTTTTAAACATTCTTTTACGGTCACACTATATAAATCCATGCCGGTTGCATGGATTTATATAGTGTCACCTAGTTGTCAAGTACTTTCCAAGTGATGCTAAAATCGCTTGGAAAGCGCTTGTCAACCCGCATGTGGAAATGCATGTGAAGAACGCTTCACATCCGCTTGTCCCTGGCAGGAAAACACATGTATAATCCGCATGTACAATCCGCATGTGGAAACGCATGTGAATCCGCATGTATTCCGCAGGAAAAACGCATGTACAATCCGCATGCGTTTTTTCTGCCAGGGAGATGCAGAAATGATGCAGAAATTTTCTGCTTCATTTCTGCATCGTGTGCACAAAGCCTTTTCGTAGATACACTTCAACTGTGAAAAACAGAATCTTAAAAAAAAAAAATCCAGAAAATCACATTGTATTATTTTTACATAATTAATTTGCATTTTATTGCATGAAATAAGTATTTGATACAATAGAAAAACAGAACTTAATATTTGGTACATAAACCTTTGTTTGTAATTACAGAGGTCAGACGTTTCCTGTGGTTTTTGACCAGGTTTGCACGCACTGCAGCAGGGATTTTGGCCCTCTCCTCCATAAAGATCTTCTCCAGATCTTTCAGATTTCGGGGCTTTTATTCACAGTTGAAGTGTACCTACGATAAAAATTACAATCCTCTCCATTTTTTGTAGAAAATTGGTGACATGTGCAATACTTATAGATAGGTCGATCTCTCTCTCTCTCGCTGTGTGTGTGTATGTATGTATGTATATATACTGTATATACATTGCTCAAAAAAATAAAGGGAACACTCAAATAACACATCCTAGATCTGAATGAATGAAATATTCTCATTGAATACTTTGTTCTGTACAAAGTTGAATGTGCTGACAACAAAATCACACAAAAATCATCAATGGAAATCAAATTTATTAACCAATGGAGGCCTGGATTTGGAGTCACCCCCAAAATTAAAGTGGAAAAACACACTACAGGCTGATCCAACTTTGATGTAATGTCCTTAAAACAAGTCAAAATGAGGCTCAGTATTGTGTGTGGCCTCCACGTGCCTGTATGACCTCCCTACAATGCCTGGGCATGCTCCTGATGAGGTTGCGGATGGTCTCCTGTGGGATCTCCTCCCAGACCTGGACTACAGCATCTGCCAACTCCTGGACAGTCTGTGGTGAAACGTGACGTTGGTGGATGGAGCGAGACATGATGTCCCAGATATGCTCAATCGGATTCAGGTCTGGGTAACGGGCGGGCCAGTCCATAGCTTCAATGCCTTCATCTTGCAGGAACTGCTGACACACTCCAGCTACATGAGGTCTGGCATTCTCCTGCATTAGGAGGAACCCAGGGCCAACCGCACCAGAATATGGTCTCACAAGGGGTCTGAGGATCTCATCTCGGTACCTAATGGCAGTCAGGCTACCTCTGGCGAGCACATGGAGGGCTGTGCGGCCCTCCAGAGAAATGCCACCCCACACCATTACTGACCCACTGCCAAACAGGTCATGCTGAAGGATGTTGCAGGCAGCAGATCGTTCTCCACGGCTTCTCCAGACTCTCACGTCTGTCACATGTGCTCAGTGTGAACCTGCTTTCATCTGTGAAGAGCACAGGGCGCCAGTGGCGACTTTGCCAATCCTGGTGTTCTGTGGCAAATGCCAAGCGTCCTGTACGGTGTTGGGCTGTGAGCACAACCCCCATCTCTGGATGTCGGGCCATCATACCACCCTCATGGAGTCGGTTTCTAACCGTTAGTGCAGACACATGCACATTTGTGGCCTGCTGGAGGTCATTTTGCAGGGCTCTGGCAGTGCTCCTCCTGTTCCTCCTTGCACAAAGGAGGTAACAATCCTGCTGCTGGGTTGTTGCCCTCCTATGGCTCCCTCCACATCTCCTGGTATCTGCTCCATGCTCTTGACACTGTGCTGACAGACACAGCTACCCTTCTTGCCACAGCTTGCACTGATGTGCCATCTTGGATGAACTGCACTACCTGAGCAACTTCTGTGGGTTGTACTGTAGACACCGCCTCATGCTACTGTACCTCTAGGGGTGAGAGCAATGGCAAAATGAAAAAGTTACCAAAACAACAGCCAAAAAGGATGAAAACCGAGAAATGGTCTGTGGTCACCCCCTGCAGAACCACTCCTTTATAGGGGATATCTTGATAATTGCCTATCATTTCTACCAGTTGTCTGTTCCATTTGCACAACAGCAGGAGAAATTGATTCACAATCAGTGTTGCTTCATAACTGGACAGTTTGATTTCACAGAAGTGTTATTGACTTGGAGTTATATTCTGTTTAAGTGTTCCCTTTATTTTTTGAGCAGTGTATATACACACATACATACACGTGTGTATGTATGTATGTATGTATCTATATAGATACATACATACACACACGTATATAGCGGGTATAATAAGTATTGCGGATGTCAACAATTTTCTAAGTAAATATTTTTCTAAGGGTTCTATTGACCTTGAAATTCTTACCAGATGTTGGTGACATCCCATCTAACCCACACAGGCAAAATCATTAAGTAAAATCTTCACTTTTACTTAAATTAGTTGACGCAAAAATGAATACACCCCACATCAAGAACTACTACATTTAGTATTTTGTATGATGTACATGATATTTAAGGACAGGACCAAGTCTTTTAGACAAGTTGGTGATTATAAAAGCTATATTTCTCCATTCTTCAAGAACAACCTCTTTTAGAGCCTGGATGCTGGATGGAGAGTAATGCTCAACTTGTCTCTTCAAAATTCCCCATAGGTGTACAATTAGGTTCAGCTCAGTAGACATTGAATCACTTTCACTCTTTTCTATTTTTTCAGAAACTAAACAGTGGCCTTAGATGTGTGTTTAGTATCATTGTCATGTTGGAAAAGTGCACATTTATCGAGGCCACAGAGTGATGGTAGCATCTTCTCCTTCAATGTAGAGCAGTACATCTGTGAATTCATGATACGATCAATGAAATGTATTTCCCCGACACCAGCAGGAATCATGCAGTTCCACATAAGGACACTGTCACCACCATGTTTCACTGTAGGCACCATGCACTTTTCCTTGTACCTCTCACCTTTGTGACACCATACAGTTTTGAAGTAATCAGTTCCAAAAACATTTATCTTCGTCTCATCACTCCAGAATGTAGAGTCCCAGTAGTCTTCATATTTTTCAGCATAGGCCCTAGCAACTTGTAGGTGGGCTTTTTTGTGCATGGGCTTTAGAGGAGAGGCTCCCTTCATGTGTGACACCCGTGCATGCCATTCCTCTGCAGTGTATGCCATATTGTGTCATGGGAAACACTCATCCCAGTTTGGCTTTCTACTTCTTTAGCTAACTGCAGTGAACTTGCATGTGAATTGTCTCTGTGAGATGGTTGCCGTTCCATTTTTTTTTACATTTTTGCATCACCTTTGCTACATTACTACATTTACTAATAAGTAAAGCTTTCTTGATGTTCTTGTACCCTTCACCTTTCTTGTGTAAAGAAATTATTTTCTTTCTTAGGTCTTGGGACATTTCTCTTCCATGTGGTGCCATTGCTGACAGCACAAAATGGGAAGGGTTTTTCTTTAAGTAATGCCCTTGTATAGTTATCTGTCTGCTGGACACCTGTTAATGAATAATTAGACTTACCTGTATTTGAATTCTTATTAATTAGTTTTAATTTTGTAGTGTAAATTTTAACTTTGCTCACAAGACTTTCATCGGGCTGTACTAATTTTTGCAACATAGTCTTGAATGAATTTGTTACGTAAATTACTTTTATAGGTGTAAAAAACAACACCTCTCGTTTTCCATTAATGGTCCACACTTGTTGGAGTATTTTGTAGTATGAGATCCCATAGAAAATGTTGATTCGGAAAGGAAGCTAAAGGTATTCTGACAAATTTGTTGGGATGTACTCCTTCATGCTGAGCACACCCCAGTGTGTGTTTGTATCTATGTATATATACACATTCCTCAACATGGAAATTGCAACACCATGAAGGTAAAGTAGTGGATTGATTGAGATTACAAGATCAATAGATATGTTAATGATATGCAAATGATGAAAAAAAAGGATACAACATTTTTAAAACCTCCTGATTTATTCAGTATAGAGTATAAGTGTAGCGTCGGCGTCCCTGCCTCCTGCTAGGCTGGGACGCTGTTCCCCTCACCTCTCCGCTCCATGCCCGGCGGCTTCCTCCCGCTCTGCTGGCAGCGCGCGCTGCTTCCCGGCCACGGTGCTTAGGGCGCGCGCGCGCTCCCCCTCTCTTAAAGGGGCCGCGCGCGCCGCCCTAAGGAGTCCCCGGCCAATGGCCGGAGGACTTCACCATATATAAGGCACCTCCTCCAAAATGGAGGTGCCCGAGCAATGTTGTTGCAAAGCTTTCACTCTGCTTCAGCCCTCAGGTCCTGTTACCAGTTACCTGCCAGTCACCTGCCAGATTCCTGCCTGTTACCTGCCAGATTCCTGCTTGATACCTGCCTGATATCCGCTTACCTGCTTGCAAGCCTGCGGTCCGACGGTCTGCCTTCCGACACCTGTCAGTCTGTCTATGGACCAGCCTGCCCGCTCACCTGGGAGCGCTCACCTGCTACCTGCCTGCTAGCCTACCTGGAGGCTCTGCCGTCACTTGCCGTGACCACCTGCCTGTCCAGAGACTCTTGCCCGCTCACCTGGGAGTGCTCACCTGCTACCTGCCTGCTAGCCTACCTGGAGGCTCTGCTGTCACTTGCCGTGACCACCTGCCTGTCCAGAGACTCTCGCCCGCTCACCTGGGAGCGCTCATCAGCCACCTGCCTGCTGTCCTTCTACCCAGAGACTGTCCCTGTCACTTGCCGTGACTACCTGCCCTTCTACCCATTGACTGTCCCTGTCACTTGCCGTGACTACCTGCCCGTCTTCCCTGGGAGCCACCCGCTTCCTTACAAGGACCGCCCCCTTGTATAGTTGCTCAGAGGTTCCACCTCCCAGACCCGTTACAGTTTGCTCGGGCCATGGAACCCGGTGGCACCCAAGCTCCCTCGCTCTCGGACCTATGTCATGAACTTTCCCGTCAGAGATCCCAACAGGAGTCCATCCTGAGTCACCTGCGTGGTGTTAACTCCCGCCTGGACACATTGACTACCTCTTCGGGAGCTGCCTCCACTCGCACACTTACTACCCGGGCACCGCCGCAGCCCATCAACACCATGGCATCTCTTCCCGGTCCCCGCCTCTCCGCCCCTCCTCGTTTTGGCGGAGATCCCAGCCAGGCACGGGGCTTCATTAACCAGTGCACTCTGCACTTCGAACTGTTGACACACCAGTTTTCCAGCGACCGAGCCAGAGTAGCCTTCATCATGTCCCATCTCACGGGAGAGGCACTGGCTTGGCTAAATCCTCTATGGGAGAGAGGAGACCCCCTGGTGTCCAACCTGCCAGCCTTTCTCACGGCCTTCCGGAAAGTCTTCGACGAACCAGGACGGAAGACCTCATCCGCATCATCTCTGCTTCACCTCCGTCAAGGAAATCTCTCCGTGGGCCAATACGCCATACGGTTCCGTACACTTGCTTCGGAGCTGGCCTGGGATAACGACGCCCTGGTGTCTGTCTTCTGGGAGGGTCTGTCCGGCCGTATTAAAGATGAACTCGCCGGTCGGGACATTCCTACCACTCTCGACGACTTAATAACACTTGCCACCCGGATTGACATCCGGTTCCAGGAGTGCGCCAAAGAGGTCACCCGTGAGAGGAGGTTTCCACGTCTAGCCCCTACCTTCCAGAAACCTGTCACTTCTCCCCCCTTACTACCCAGGCGCACTCACCTGAGCCTATGCAGGTCGACCAGACCAAGATGGTCAAAACCCGACAAGAGTTACGCCGAGCCGAGGGGAGCTGCTTCTACTGTGGCAGTAAGGAGCACCGGATCCGTTCCTGCCCGGAGAGGTCGGGAAACGCCTGTGTCTAGGATCGCTCAGAGAGGTCGTCCTAGACGAGAGTAAACCCTCTCCATCTCTGTTGCTGTCGGTCTCTATCATCTGCTGGGAGAACCGTTATTTTGAACTAGCCCAACTTGACTCTGGAGCTGCCGGAAATCTCATTTCTCAGTCTCTGGTAGAGAAATACCGCATTCCCACCAAACCTCTAGCTGTACCCTTATCTGTCGCTGCCGTGGATGGGGGCCTCTTACCACATCCCATCCAACTCATCACCGAATCCATAACCCTGCAGGTGGGAATGCTGCACTCTGAGAGCATCTTCTTTCATGTTCTGCCTGGACTCTCTCACGCCCTCTTACTAGGCCTACCTTGGCTTCAGAGACATGCACCCGTGCTTGATTGGCAGACCGGAGAAGTCCTTCGCTGGGGACAGGACTGCCATAAGACTTGTTTAGTTCCCGTCCATCCTGTCCGTCCTTCTCCTACTCCAGCCAATCTACCTGGTCTTCCGGCTCCTTATTGGTCGTATGCGGACGTCTTTAATAAAAAGGAGGCAGAGACATTACCCCCTCATAGACCATACGACTGCCCAATCGACCTGATGCCCGGTGCTACTCCTCCCCGTGGGCGCATTTACCCTTTGTCCGCTGCTGAGACCCGATCCATGTCAGAATATATTGAGGAGAATCTGGCCCGGGGATTCCTCCGGAAATCTACTTCCCCGGCGGGAGCAGGCTTCTTCTTCGTCAAAAAGAAGGACGGCTCACTCCGTCCCTGTATAGACTATAAAGGCCTTAACCAGATCACGGTGAAGAATAAATACCCCCTTCCGCTAATTCCGGAATTATTTGACCGTCTGAGGGGGGCTAGAGTCTTCACCAAGCTGGACCTCCGTGGGGCGTATAACCTGGTCCGTATCCGTCAGGGGGATGAATGGAAGACGGCATTCAACACCCGGGACGGCCACTATGAATACCTGGTAATGCCCTTCGGTCTCTGTAACGCTCTCGCCGTCTTTCAAGAGTTGGTCAATGACATCTTCCGGGACCTTCTCTACTCCTGCGTAGTGGTGTACCTGGACAACATCTTGGTCTTCTCTCGGGATCTCCCCACACACCGGAGGGATGTTCGCCAGGTTCTGCTCAGGCTCAGGCAGAACCACCTCTACGCTAAATATGAGAAGTGCCTCTTTGAGCAGACCTCGCTTCCGTTTCTGGGCTGCATAATCTCTCAGACCGGCCTACGAATGGATCCTGAGAAACTGTCTGCCATCCAGAAGTGGCCCCGACCAGAGAGGTTGAAAGCTATTCAGTGGTTCCTGGGTTTCGCCAACTACTACCGCCTCTTCATACCGCACTTCTCTTCCCGGACTGCCCCAATCTCTGCGCTCACCCGTAAGGGCACTAATCCCAGAGAATGGCCGCCCGAAGCAGAGGAAGCCTTTCTTTCCTTAAAACAGGCTTTCTCTTCCGCCCCGGTGCTGCATCATCCGGACGGCAACAAACAATTCTTCCTGGAAGTTGACACCTCCTCCTCTGGAGCCGGAGCGGTACTTACCCAAAAGTCGCCTTCCGGAAGAATGGTAACTTGCGGCTTCTTCTCCAAACTCTTCTCCTCTTCTGAGCGCAATTATTCTATAGGAGATCGAGAGTTATTGGCCATTAAGCTGGCACTGGAGGAGTGGCGTTACCTGCTCGAGGGGGCTCTTCACCCGGTAATTATTTACACGGACCACAAGAACTTGGCTTACCTCCAGAGCGCCCAGAGACTTAACCCGCGCCAAACCCGGTGGTCCTTGTTTCTTGCCCGCTTTGATTTCGTTCTTCATTTTCGCCCGGCAGACAAAAACATCAAAGCTGACGCCTTGTCCCGATCCTTCCTGGTGTCTGATCTAGAGGAGGAACCGAAGCACATCATTGATCCCGCCAGAGTAATGCAGGTGGCTCCCGTGAATCTAAATCGTCTCCCTCCCGGTAAGACGTTCGTAACAGTACCTGATCGGAAGAAGGTCCTACTCTGGGGTCACTCGTCTAAGCTAGCTGGCCACGCCGGTCAGAAAAAGACCCTCCAGCTTATTACCCGGCATTACTGGTGGCCTACCCTGCACAAGGATGTAATAGACTTTGTTTCAGCCTGTGTGTCCTGCGCCCGCAACAAAGTTCCGAGACACCTGCCAGCTGGTCGCCTCCTTCCTGTTCCAGTACCTGCTGCCCCGTGGCAGCATATAGCTATGGACTTTATAACGGATCTCCCTGTCTCTGCCGGTTGTACGGTCATTTGGGTGGTCGCTGACCGCTTTTCCAAGATGGCGCACTTCATTCCCCTGCCGGGTCTCCCGTCTGCACCCGAACTGGCTAAAGACTTTATCCACCACATCTTCCGTCTCCATGGCCTGCCCCTCCACATCGTGTCGGATCGTGGGGTTCAGTTCACCTCACGCTTCTGGAGAGCCACATGTAAGCTGCTTGACGTCACCCTGGACTTCTCCTCCGCTTACCACCCACAGTCCAATGGTCAAGTGGAGCTGATCAATCAGATCCTGACCAGTTACCTCCGGCACTTCGTTAATGCCCACCATTCGGACTGGGTGGATCTCCTACCATGGGCCGAATTCTCTTACAATAATCACGAGAGCGAATCTTCCTCCAAATCCCCGTTTTTTGTAGTCTTCGGTCAGCATCCTCGGATCCCATTTCCCGTTTCCACCTCGGTGGACAATCCGGCTGCGGAATCTCTCATTAGCGAATTCTCCTCCATTTGGGAGAGTACCCGATCCGCACTCCTTCAGTCGTCCGAGCGGACGAAAAAACACGCTGACAAAAAACGCCTGGATCCTCCACAATTCCGTCCTGGAGATAAAGTCTGGCTCTCGTCCAAGTATGTCCGGCTCAAGATTCCCTCCTACAAGTTAGGGCCTCGGTTCATCGGCCCACTGGAAGTTATCAAACAAATCAATCCGGTGGCCTATAAATTGAAACTCCCGGCCAACTTACGGATCCCTAACTCCTTCCATGTATCTCTCCTCAAACCCGTGGTACTTAACTATTTTTCCAAGTCTACAGGTACGCCCCCTGCTCCGGTTTCCGCTGAGAACGAGTTTGAGGTAGAGAACATTCTGGCCACCAAAAGGGTAAGAGGAAAACCTTTTTTCTGGTAGATTGGAAGGGGTTTGGTCCTGAGGAGAGAACGTGGGAGCCCCGGGAGAACATCCATGCCCCTCTCATCCTTGATAAATTTCTCTCTGGCCTAAAAAAGGGGGGGCCTAAAGGGGGGTTTACTGTAGCGTCGGCGTCCCTGCCTCCTGTTCCCCTCACCTCTCCGCTCCGTGCCCGGCGTCTTCCTCCCGCTCTGCTGGCAGCGCGCGCTGCTTCCCGGCCACGGTGCTGATGCTTAGATCAGAGCTTGGTGGTGTCAATTTTATTACCACCAGGACTCCTTGTTCTTCTTTACCCTAAAACATAGGAACTGGGTCACAGAAAAATGGTAGCAAGCTCTCTGGACTAAGTGGTCAAATGTGAATTATTTGGAATATTTGGTTATAACTTAAGCTACATTGTTGACCGATGAACTGGAGAGTGGTATAATAACGAGTGTCAGTGAAGTATGCAAGTTTTGGACTTCATTTCAGCATATGAAGTTGGGGATTTGGTTGGGACTAATGGTTTCTCAATGCTGAGAAATACAGGCCGATACTTATTCATCATTCAATACCATAAAGAAAAGAATCTAAATCAAATTTATTCTGCAGCAAGACAACAACCCCAAAAATACAGCCTATATCAAAGAAGAACAATGAGTCCTGTAAGTGATTATACGGCTCCCATAGAGCCCTGATCTCCGCATCATCCAGTCTGTTTGGGATTACAGAGACAGGAGGATTTGTGCAAGCCTACATCCACAGATCTGTGGTTAGTTCCCCGATGTTTAAAACATCCTTCCTGCCGATTTCCTTCAAAAACTGTGTGGCGTGTGCAAAGAAGAATTGATGCTGCTCTGAAGGCAAAGGGAGGTCACACCAAATAAGGATTTGATTTAGATTTCTCTTTGGTTCATTAAGATTTAGATTTCCTGCTTTGCAGTATTTTTTCCCCATCTGCCTAAATCTTTTGTACTTTACTGTATATTAGGCTTTTATAACATATCAACTGGAAATTCACACAGTAGTGGTACATCTGCATTGTTGCTTCAGTTTATTATAGAATCCACAGAACTATGCCAAATCCGTTATTACATTATTATTTTTTTATATACTTGGAAGAGGTTTTACTGTTATTGGAAATTTACTAATAAGTTTTCATGTGGTTTTCTATGTATGCATAAGTTGGAAACTGAGTAAAAAAATACATTTTCACAAAGGCTTCAAACTGTAGTGGTTGAATTTTTACCTATGTAGTTTTATATTTCCTATACTGATTTTGAGATATTACTGTTTATTTTCATTCCTATTTAAAGCTACGTTCGTGAATTCAGGATGGACCTGCAGCAAACCTGACATGGATTTTTCATGCTGAGGCTTGGGCTGCTATTACGCTAAAAGTAATCATGAACGTGCATTCTTAATAATGCTTGTTTCACCAAAATTTTTCAGTGTAAACAGGCTGCCAATCATTTCGCCCGATTAATGAGTATTTTGCTTGTTCATCGGGTTAAATGATCTTTTGTGCAGCACAGGACTCTTACTGCTGTGAACCATGGCAGCCTATGCTCAATGATCGATCTATTACAGATCGCTCAGTACGTATCGTTTGCTTTGGTCTGCTTGTGTAAACAGACTACAATTGACGATCAGTAAAGGTTTACGGATCTATGATCATTTAGTACCGCCAATCAGTCAGTGTAAACAAATCCTTAGACTCAAGAATCCACTGCCACATCAGCAGTAGAAATCTATGTACATTAGCTCCATTGTTAATTCAAATGGTCTTATCTCTGGCCTTTCTGTTCAGAATCCAATGAAATATTAAACTTACATCAGATTTTAAAATCCAGGATACGTTGACTATTCTGTACTGGACTGTTTGTTCCTATGTATTTCATACGCCATTCACTTTCCTTAGCCATGGAATAGCAGCAGATTCTGTCACACGGAATATGCTCTAAAATCTTCAAAGAAGGTAACCGTGTGAACATGGTCGAAAGCTGTTAGCAGAATTGTAATATTTTTTCATAAGAATTTGGAAAAGTTATGAAATGTCCTATAAATGTCTGTCCTATTCCTGATCTAAGGGTCTAGACTTTTAGCTGAGATGAATCTGTGCTACAGTAAATTTATCACTTACATATAAGCCCTGTATGAGGGAGTCGGAGTCATGGAGTCAGTGTCATGGAAATGTCGGAGGTTTGGCTTACCGACTCCACAGCCCTGCTTTCCAGGGTAATGACTTATATATAAGGCAAAATAAATAACCAAAAGCAAAAATGCTCCTCCACACCCTGGGCTATGTTCACACGTAGAGTTTTAGATGTGTTTTTGCACTTTTGCCTTTCTTTCAATAGTGAAAAATACATTCACCAGTAAATGTAATTTTAACATTTTACTACCTTATCTGGCCATGTGGTGTGTGAGACATGATCAGACACATCTAGAATGAACACTCATTTTCAGCTGACAATACCATCTAGCACCTGTCCCTGTTTTAAAAGCAGCTAAGAGCTTTATGAATAGGGAATAGATTTTTTTTCAACACAGAGTATAATACAATAATCCCTGACTAGATGCCTGTTAAGCCCCCCTCACACTAAGCGAGATCGCTAGCGAGATCGCTGCTGAGTCACAAGTTTTGTGACGCATCAGCGACCTCAGTAGCGATCTCGCTACTTTTGACACGTAGCCGCGACCAGGCCCCTGCTGTGAGATCGCTGGTCGTGTCGGAATGGTCTGGACATTTCTTTGATCGTTGAGGTCCCACTGGGTAGCATGCATCGGTGTGTTTGACACCTTACCAACGACCTTGTTGACGACTCGGACACAGAAACACATAGGTGTGCATCGTTATACAGACCGTTACGAGTCGCCACATCGTTGCTGCGTCGTTGGGAAGATCTGACTGTTTGACATCTCACCAGCGACCACATAGCGACGCAGCAACGATCCCTGACGGGACGTATCGTTGTCGGGATCGCTGTAGCGTCGCTAAGTGTGACGGGGCCTTAAGACGCTATCCCAACTGCTATAGGTCACCTGTATATGAATCTCAGATAAGAGAGGTAATATAGTACATTACACTATTGTAAATGCAGCTAATAGTGGTATCAATAGGGAATAGAATAGATTTTAATTTTTTTGCAGCAGCACGCAGTATACGGCAATAATACCTGTCTGGATTGGTGTAATACGCTATTCATACTGCGATAGCTCTCCCGTAAATGAATTTCAGCCAAGAGAGGTAATATTGTAGAATATAGAATCAATTTGAGTTGGCCTTACCGTTATTAAGGAGTGGGTCTCCTATACTGTTATTACATATATGTTATAATACCCCTGGATATGTTATAATACCCCTGGTGGCACTAAAAACCATCTCTGACAAAACGCTAGCGGCCAGGACCTCCAAGGCGTAGAGAGACACGTGTCCAGCTTGGATACCCAGTAGTTGTAAGGCACAGAGGAATCCCGGAGGATGCTGGTACGGTCGCCAAGGTAGTGCTTCAGCGTCTTCCGAAACTTTTCCTTCTTTGTCAGAGTAACCCGTGCATCAGAGCCTGGGCACTGGGAGGATCTGAGAAAACTGTCCCAGACCTTTGACAGCGTTCTCCTGTCTCTGCTGCATCTTCTTTGCTTCTCCCTCACCTGTACTCCTTGGTTGTCCAAGAAACTATGACCTCAGCCACCAGTGTTGTCAGATAGGATTTTTTTAAATAATCCTTCAACAAGGGCCATCTGGTACTGCAACATGCAACATAGGAGTGGGTATCCTATACTGTTATTGCATATGCAGTGTAGCGTCGGCGTCCCTGCCTCCTGCTCGGCAGAGACGCCGATCACCTTACCGCCGCGGCCCCGGTCCGGCATCTGCCTCTCCTCTGCCCGGCTCCCATGCTGTGCTTGCCCGGGGTGTGCGCAGATTCCCAGGCAGTGTGCTTAGAGCGCGCGCTCTCTACATCTTAAAGGGGCCGCGCGCGCCGTCCTAATATGTCCCGGCCAATGGCCGGAGGACATCTGCTATTTATAGCATCTCCCCGGAAATGGAGGTGCCTGTGCAAAGTTGTTGTTTGTGTGCTAAACTCTCTCCAGCCCTCAGGTCCCATTGCTGCCTGCCAGCCTGTCTATCAACCGTGCCCGCCACCCTATCAGCCATGCCGCCAACCTGTCTATCAGCCATGCCCGCCAGCATGTCCGTCAGCCGTACCAGTCAGCCAAGCCTGCCTGTCTACCAGCGCTGCCTGCCTATCTGCTGTGCTCATCTGCCAGCCTTTCTGTCTGCTACGGCCGTCAGTCCCGTGGGAGTCGCCTGCTCTCACACAAGGTTGGTTCCAGAGGGGCACCTGGACCTCCTGCCCGGTCCCTCCTTGGTTCACAGAGTCGACTAAGCCTCCGTGTAGCCAGGGTCAGCCCGGGTAGGCTCTTAGTTACGAATCCTCTGGACCCTCCTTGTACCATGGAACAGTGGTTCAACCATCCGGATCCATAACATGCATCAAGTTCAAGGGCTGCTAAAAATTAGGACGCACTCCAATACCCCTTTGAAGACACATAGTGGAGGGCCTCATTATAAAAATGTTCCCATTATATAGGAGTGGATCTCCTATACTGTTATTGCATATGCAGTGACTGCAAGGGCTGCCAAAAATTAGGACGCACTCCAATACCCCTTTGAAGAGACATAGAGAAGGTCATCATTAAAAAATTTGTTACCATTGTTAAAGATTGGGTCTCCTATGCTGGTAATGCCTATGCACTAAGTGCATGGGCTGAAAAACATTTACCCCTGGGGAGTATACATGAACATACTGTATAGCGTACAGAATGCTAGAGGTAGGGCTCTAAAAATATTTCCTACGGGCATCATAAACACACTTAAAAAAATAAAAAAATTATGTGGGTGTTGCATGATGGTCACCCTGTTGATATGGTGGTGGAGGAGAAGGAGGAGGGTGACCTAAAATAGACAAAATCATGAAGCGTATACCCATGTCTGGGTGTGAAGAGGTGCATGGGAATAGACCCCCCCCCCCCCCCCAAAAAAAAAAAATAAAACACTGGATTTCAGTTTATGTTCCGCTGCTATCATCCGGTGGTGTCAAGAAGTCTGGCCCAATCCAGCCCTTGTTCATTTTGATAAGAGTCAGCCTGTCAGCATTTTCAGTTGACAGGCGGATGTGCCTATCAGTTACAATACCCCCGGCGGCACTAAAAACCCGCTCTGACAAAACGTTAGCGGCAGGGCAGGCCAGGACCTCCAAGGCGTAGAGAGCCAGTTCATGCCATTTGTCCAGCTTGGATAGCCAATAGTTATAAGTCACAGAGAAATCACGGAGGATGCTTGTATGGTTGGCAAGGTACTCCTCAGCATCTTCTAAAACTTTTCCCTCCTTGTCAGAGTATCCTGCACATCAGGGCCTGGGCACTGGGAGGGTCTGAAGAAACTGTCCCAGTCCTTTTGACAGTGTTTCCCTTCCTTTGCTGCATCGTATTTGTGTCTGCCTCTCCTGTACTCCTTGGTTGTCCAACAAACTGTGACCTCTGCCGCCAGCATTTTCAGATGGGAATTTTTTAAATTTTTCTTCAACAAGGGCCTTCTGGTACAGCAACATTTTATTAGACTTATCCGCCACGGGAAGGAGAGATAGAAAGTAGCATGGATCTAGAAGTGTGACCAACCAGTAATTACTGTTGCCCAAAATGCATACAACGCGAGGGAAAAGCAGCGGAACATAAACTCAGTCATGCGTGCCAGACTGCCAACCGCCAAGAGTTCCCTGTCCGTACGAAGAGGACGACTGTCCATGCTCTCCTCCTCCTGGTCCTCCTCCTCGTTCTCCCTCTCTTCAGGCCATCCACGCTGAACAGACAGTATGAATGGTGTGTGAGTAGCGCATGAAACCAGCTCCTGTTTCTCCTCCTCATTATTACCCAATCCGTGTTGAGATGAGATGAGGCTGGGCTGTGTAGTATCACCCTGTATGTTTCCTTGCTCCATCTCATCGTGCTCCTCCTGCAATGCCTCCTCCTTAATTGTGAGCAGCGAGCGTTTCAGAAGACAGAGAAGCAGGATGGGGACGCTAATTATGGCGTCATCGCCGCTCACCATCTTGGTGGAGTCCTCAAAGTTTTGGAGGACGGCACAGATGTCAGACATCCATGCCCACTTATCAGCTCTTATGTGCGGAGGCTGACCGGAATCCCGACGGGCGTGTTGAAGCTAGTACTCAACAACTGCCCTGTGCTGCTCACAAATCCTTCCTAACATATGCAACATTGAGTTCCAACGCATGGTGACATCGCACACCAGTCGGTGAGCTAAACGCTGCTGAAGCATAGCGAGGGCGGCGGAAACTGTAGCTGACTTTCTGAAATAGGCACATGCGGCGTACTTTCACAAGCAACTCAGGCAGATCCTGGTAGGTTTTGAGAAACCTCTGAACCACTAGGTTGAGCACATGGGCTAGGCATGGTACGTATGCAAGGTTGCCAAGCTTCAGAGCCACCACCTTGGTTCCGACTACTGTCACACATGACTGGCCTGGCTGTAGTTTCAGCGGTGACAGCCACAGATCTGCCTGCTCTGTTATCTGTCAACAACTCTGCAGCAGTGTGCGCTTTGTCTCCTAAGCATATTAGCTTCAGCACAGCCTGTTGCCGCTTGGTCGAGGCAGTGCTGCAGTGCTTCCGACTGATGTGGTCATTTCGGAGATAGAGGCTGAAGAGGAGGAGGACGAGGTGCAGGAGCTGAAGAATGTGGGGGCAACCCTGATTGACCCAGGGCCTGCAATCCTCGCGTTGGGAGGACGTGTTCTGTCCCAGGGTCTGACAGGTTCCTGGCTTGCACAATATTAACCCAATGTGCCGTCAATGAGATGTACCGTCCATGGCCACAAGCACTTGTCCAGGTGTCCGTGGTTAGGTGGACCTTCCCAGTAACTGCATTGGTGAGGGCACAGGTAATGTTCTGGGACACGTGCTTGTGTAAGGCGGTGACGGCACACCGGGAGAAATAGTGGCAGCTGGGAACCGAGGGACGGCCGCCGCAATGAGGTTGCAGAAAGCTTCCGTCTCCGAGAGCCTAAAAGGCAACATTTCCAGTGCAACAGTCAAGAAATGTGGCAGTTTAGTATTGTGGACTGTGGGTGGTTGGCTGCATATTTTCGCTTGCGTTCAAAGGACTGGGGTAGGGACGTGGTTGCTGATGGTGGTGGTTGCAAGTGTGCAACGACAGGTGCAGGGTGGGAGGCATCTTCGCCTGCGCCATGGACAGGGGATTGGTGTGCATGCACAACAGCAGAACAGGCAGTGGTGTCACCCACAGACACTGTTTCTGGACCCTGGCGTTCGGCCCAACTAGTCGGGTAATCTTCTGTCATGTGCCTGAGCATGCTGGTGGTGGTCAGGCTGGTAGTTTTGCTGCCCCTGCTGATGCTGGCATGGCAGATGTCGCAAATGGCCTTTTTGGGGTTATCTAGACAGTCTTTAGAAAAGTGCCAGACTCTGGAAGACTTAACAGTTGGACTGGCAACTTCCCTCGGGTTGCTGTTCTGGGGAACAATTGACCGCCTTGTGCCTGTGGCCACCCCACTGCTTGTTCCTGCATGTCGTGGTGCTACGCCTCCCTCCCACTCTGCGCTGAGGTCTTCGCTATGCATGTCACCTGGCTAGGTTGGGTCAGTGACTTCATCGTCCACCTCCTCGTCTTCCACGTATGCACCCTAGGCCTCCTCTTGACTTGCTGGCAATTGTGTCTCATCATCGTCATCCACCTCTTGCGACAGTAATTGCACTTTCCCACCATCGCCTTCGTTTGACCGTGGCTGCTCAAATATTTGGGCATTGCTACATGCGATCTCCTCTTGCCCCACTTGAAGTGGACCGAGCGAGAGGCCAGAATCTATAAATGGAAATGTGAACCGCGCTTCGGAGTGTCCAAGTGTGGGATCACTTGTCTCCGGGCACTCGACATGGTGGAAGGAATGAGAATCAGGGTGAGGAATATGTGGTCCAGACTCACGGCTACTGAGACTTGATCGTGTGGAAGACAGGGTGGTGGTGGTGGCAAACTGACTGGAAGCATTATCTGCTATCCAACCGACAACCTTTTCACAATGCTCTGGCTTCAAGAGTGGTGTTCCGCGGCCCCCTACAAAGTGAGACAGGGTGACATGTTATGGTTGCTTTTTGTGCTCCCTCAGCAGGCATAATTTTAGCTTGCCCACAGCCTCTGCCTCTGCGTGCACCATCACCATCACGTCCTCTTCCCCGTCCCTTGCCACACACCTTTCTGATTTTAAATGGAGTAGAATATTTGTCACGTTTCCAAAAATGTCAGGATTATTACCGCAGTAATATAGGATCACGTCTGATGACCATGGTTTTAGGCAGTGGTCTAATAGATATGGTATTGGTCAGTGACTAAACGTGAATGGGTTTAAACACACAACTGGCAGACTTTAAATGGAGTAGAATATTTGTCACGTTCCCAAAAAATTTCATGATTATTACCACAGTGATATTTGACCACCTGAGATGATGGACAAGTTTCTCTGCTTCCACAATGCAGCAATATTAAAATCAACCAAATCTGTCTGTATGCTGCTAACAAGCAAATGGAACAGTAAAATTGGTGTATTATATTGCTTTTCACCAAAATAATCAGGATTAAAAGCAAAAAGATTATTAGTCCTGATATCTAGGGCTATGGATATGAGTAACAGCAACAGAAAGAACGTGCAATGGACCCTATTCTGTTCTGTTGTATAAGCTTTCCACAAACTCTGCCTGCCTAACTCCTGCTATCACCAGGATTGATATGCATCAGAATTAGTCCTTAGAAGGACTGTTAGTGTAGATTTCTAATAGTGATGTGGAATCTCTTTAAAGTAACCGCCAATTCTCTCCCTCGCCCAGCTGCAGCTCTCCCGACTCTGCCTGTTTGACTGGTAGACTGTGACGAGCATAGGGTCCCGGGTCTTACATAGACCCAACAACGGTATGCAGCCAGCCAATCACTGTAATGCCACAACCAAATTGGCTGCGGCATTACAGTGACTGGCAGGCAATCCCCGCATGTTAATTCGCTGTCTAAACAGCGCGAAACATGTGGGGCCTGAGCATCTAAAAATTACTCGCCGAGCACCCAGCATCTCGAGCACTGTGATGCTCGGGCGAGTACCAAATAGTGGCGAGCATGCTCGCTCATTACTAGTGTTTAGATGTCATCTTGAAGAGGACCAGTAACCATGTCAAAAATCAGACCAAAAACTGGCCACTCTTGACCTGTTAAATGGTCCTCTTTAAGATTTTGAGCTAAGCTGTTAGGTCATTGACAACAAAATTATTTTTAAACTTGTCTTTAAGGACAGCAGGGGAATTTTAAAGGGGAACCTGTCACCAGGTTTTCCCCATATAAAGTAGGACCACCAACATTAAGGCCTCTTTTACAGCATACTAGAATGCTGTGAAAAAAAAAAGTCTCCAATTCCCTGTGCCTATCCAAATGAAGACCTTTTATTATACTCTCAGGCGAAGTGCTCCAGTCCAATGGGCGTCTCAAGTCTTGATCCGGCACATTCTCTCTTCCTTCAGTCATCGTTCTCCTCCCTGCTTTATGTGAATCATCCACACATTGTCCCCCTATGGTGCCTCTGTGCAAGAGCATGCTCCAGGAAAGGCCAAAGAGTGCTGATGACCCCAAAGCAAAGCCAGTGCATGCACACTACTGTACTTTGCTCTCCCCTGGGCAGGGTAGGGCAAAGTGCGATTGGGGGACACTGTGTAGTTGACGTAGGATGCCTAATCCACACAAAGCAAGGAAGGAGGATGGCGATATTAATAAGAGAGGAAGCGCTGGATCATGACCAGAGACGCCCATTGGACCGGACCGCACTGTCTGAGTATTTTCAATGGTCTTTTTGGGATCTACAAAGGTGATTGGGGACTTTTTTACAGTATTATAGAATTCTGTAAATGAGGTTTTAATGGTGGTGGCCGTAATTTACAGTGGCGACCAAAAGTTTTGCATTTTTTTTAAAGTGTGATTACTTCTGTCTGGTTGTTGTGGTGCCATTTTCCTGGTGATTTTAGTAAACCCAGAAGCAAATTGTTGTCCGCTATAAGGAAGAAAATTGTGTTTGACATTGTTTTATCCCTTTATGTGTTAGTTTTCAACATTTGCTGGGCCAAATGTTTTGCATATTTTGTCATGGGTAGTTGAATTTTGCCTAAAAAAATTTTTTTTTTATGTGTGTGTTATTAGGTTAAAACATGGCAAAGACTAAGCCAAATTTATCACCAGATGTCAGGAAGCTTATTATTCTGAAAGTGAAGCCAGGCAAAAGCCAAAAAGAGGTAGCTATGGAATTCAACTGTTCTCAGAGTATATTAAAGAAAGAAAAAGAAGGTTATGGAACAGCTGACAAACCTAGAAGTGCACAACCAAGGAAAACTTCCTCCAGAGTTGATCACATTATTAAGGAAAAGTCAGTATCTGATGTCCATAAAAGTGCTGTACACATTTCTCACGAAATGAACGAAGAATATGGGGTCAAAGTGAGTTGCCAAACTGTGGTGCAATGGCAAAGAGCAGTAGGGTTGAATGCACGAGTTAGTCTAGAAGCCTTTCATCTCTGCAAAGAACCGGAAGGTCCGACTTGAGTTTGCCAAAGAATACAGCCAATGTAAAGAGACAGATTGGTCTAAGGTGTTGTGGTCGGATGAATCCAAGTTCAATCTGTTTGGTAGTGATTGCAAGCACTACATATACTGCCCAATTGGAAAACATAATGGTGTAAGGTACCAAACACCTACAGTGAAACATGGTGGTGACAATGTCATGGTTTAGGGCTGCTTTTCTGCATCTGCCATTGGCCCTTTGCATAGAATTGATGGAAATATGAATCTACCATGTACACGGATATACTGGAGAATGTAATGCTGCCACATGGTAAAACCAAAGTAGATAGGGGATGGAAATTCCAGCAAGACAATGATCCTAAGCACACATCCAATTTAGTAAAAAATTGGTTAGCAAAAGAAATGTTCTCCTGTTGCAATGGCCATGTCAATTACCTGATTTACACCCTATAGAACACCTTTGGGATGAGTTAGGATGATGAGTTGGGGCCTGTACCCATAGCAATAAAGATTAATTGTTTTCAAATGGAATGGAGCAAGATCCCTCAAGATGTCTTGAGTACCCTAGTGGCTTCAATGCCCCGTCGGTGTGGTGCAGTAATTAAAGCAAGAGGTTATGCTACAAAATACTAAGTTGTGGCATTGTAAATAATGAATTACTCTCTATATTGTGATCAATAAAATAGCATATGCAAAGCTTTTGGCAGTCAGTTTTGTCTAATTAAATTACCATATCTATATTCAAAAGCATTTTGGTTAAAATTAAGGTCTTGCATAATGATAACTTCATGCACCGAGGAAATGGTATCTCAACAACCAGACAGAAGTAATCACACTTTAAAAAAAAAAAAAGCAAAACGTTTGGTCACTACTGTATATGGGGAAAACCTAGTGACTGGTTCCCTTTTAAAGTGTGATAATGCAAATCAGATATTAGTTCCCTTCATGGTAATGCTGTATTGCCAGATATTATAGACTGCATATACATTAGTACCAGACTTATAGGCCCTGATTCAGCAACACATTTTGCCATAATTCTGTTCTAAAACATCTTAAAATGTTGCACAATTGCGATATAATGCGTAGTTGTGCAAAAATGTTTTGACCTTTTGAGGAGCTTTGGATGGAGGGAGCATGTCCGAGCATAGCTGGCATAATTTATACCACAAACCTGAGGCCATAGAGTATGTAGGATGACCTTCACATTTGTATAGTCGTTGTCAAAGGGCTTGGAGTGTTTTTTTAAAACACCGTTTTGGAGCATAAGCTGTCATACAGTATACATATAAGTATTTCGTTTACTATATCTTTTTTGTTTTGCCCCTGGAGAGACAGATTGATAAGGAGTAAGAACTGATTTCTTCTACATACATATGTGCTTTAATCAATTTATTCAGCCTTCTCCTATAATGTACTATTTTGTACACTGGCTGGGGTCCTGCATTCACATAGGGCACAATATCATCTATTCATTAATTATTTCGCTTGAGTAATTTATTAGCAGAAGAGAGTGTTAAATAGAAAAATGATCAGAACTTTTCAAATAATTTTTTTAAGACTTTCCAGGGAATGCTACAGTGGTTAAAAATATTCACTGCGGCCACTTGCCATTTCCTACTTCTCATTTCTGCATTCCTACATCTCCTTCCCATGTTTAGATGGTAATTATAGATAGAAAATGCCAAGTTTATATATTATTTTTTATTTTCCTGAAAAATGCATCTGGTACACTGGCATAAACTTTTGGCAAGCCTATTGCTATTATTTCTTAGCATTTTCAAAGGTAAACTGCTGTGTATTAAAAATGAATTCTCCCTTAAGAATCCTTGGTTTTATATATATATATATATATATATATATATATATATATACACATACACAGTAAAGACCAAAAGTTTGGACACACCTTCTCATTTAAAGATTTTTCTGTATTTTCATGACTGAAAATTGTACATTCACACTGAAGTCATCAAAACTATGAATTAACACATGTGGAATTATATACTTAACAAAAGAGTGTGAAACAACTGAAAATATGTCTTATATTCTAGGTTCTTCAAAGTAGCCACCTTTTGCTTTGATGACTGCTTTGCACACTCTTGGCATTCTCTTGATGAGCTTCAAGAGGTAGTCACCAGAAATGGTTTTCACTTCACAGGTGTGCCCTGTCGGGTTTAATAAGTGGGGTTTCATGCCTTATAAATGGGGCTGGGACCATCAGTTGTGTTGTGCAGAAGTCTGGTGGATACACAGCTGATAGTCCTACTGAATAGACTGTTAGAATTTGTATTATGGCAAGAAAAAAGCAGCTAAGAAAATAAAAACGAGTGGCCATCATTACTTTAAGAAATGAAGGTCAGTCAGTGCGAAAAATTGGGAAAACTTAGAAAGTGTCCCCAAGTGCAGTTGCAAAAACCATCAAGCACTACAAAGATTCTGGCTCACATGAAGAACGCCCGAGGAAAGGAAGACCAAGAGTCACCTCTGCTTCTGAGGATAAGTTTATCCGAGTCACCAGCCTCAGAAATCACAGGTTAACAGCAGCTCAGATTAGAGACCAGGTCAATGCCACACAGAGTTCTAGCAGCAGACACATCTCTACAACAACTGTTAAGAGGAGACTTTGTGCAGCAAGCCTTCATGGTAAAATATCTGCTAGGAAACCACTGCTAAGGACAGGCAACAAGCAGATGAGATTTGTTTGGGCTAAAGAACACAAGGAATGGACATTAGACCAGTGGAAATCTGTGCTTTGGTCTGATGAGTCCAAATTTGAGATCTTTGGTTCCAACCACCATGTCTTTGTGCGACACAGAAAAGGTGAACGGATGGACTCTACATGCCTGGTTCCCACCGTGAAGCATGGAGGAGGAGGTGTGATGGTGTGGGGATGCTTTGCTGGTGACACTGTTGGGGATTTATTCAAAATTGAAGGCATACTGAACCAGCATGGCTACCACAGCATCTTGCAGCGGCATGCTATTCCATCCAGTTTGCATTTAGTTGGACCATCATTTATTTTTCAACAGAACAATGACCCTAAACACACCTCCAGGCTATGTAAGGGCTATTTGACCAAGAAGGAGAGTGATGGAGTACTACGCCAGATGACCTGGCCTCCACAGTCACCAGACCTGAACCCAATCGAGATGGTTTGGGGTGAGCTGGACCGCAGAGTGAAGGCAAAAGGGCCAACAAGTGCTAAGCATCTCTGGGAACTCCTTCAAGATTGTTGGAAGACCATTTCCGGTGACTACCTCTTGAAGCTCATCGAGAGAATGCCAAGAGTGTGCAAAGCAGTCATCAAAGCAAAAGGTGGCTACTTTGAAGAACCTAGAATATAAGACATATTTTCAGTTGTTTCACACTTTTTTGTTAAGTATATAATTCCACATGTGTTAATTCATAGTTTTGATGCCTTCAGTGTGAATGTACAATTTTCATAGTCATGAAAATACAGAAATTTCTTTAAATGAGAAGGTGTGTCCAAACTTTTGGTTTGTACTGTGTATGTGTGTGTGTGTATATATATATATATATATATATATATATATATATATATATATATATAATATACATACATATATATACACACACACATATGTATTTATTGTAACATAGTTGACACATACCACTGTATGTATACGTCTTAACAAATTTGTCCATCTCTACTCCAATGCTGGCTGCTTCCACTGTCAGAGGCTGCCACTCAAGTTCTGTCGCGGTATGATCAAAAGGAATGGAGTATTGATGGCAGTACTTGGCGGTGCGATTTACACGTAAAATTGTCCAGTGTTAACTTCTCTAGAGGAAGATGAAACTGATGTTAAGGAAGCTCTTGATAACCAGCCTATTCAATGAGACTGGTCAGCAAACCAATTGCTGGGCAGATTCAAAAGCCAATGTTGAATTGGATCCCAATGATCCACCTGTCTTTTGCCAAATCACATAAATTAATTCAAGAACACTTCTATATGTATAAGGTGATGGTGTTTCCATTCACCCTGGACATTTCTGACATTTCAATGGTAGTATAAGTAATAATATCTTGGCTACATCCTCCGGAAGTAATACTTTCATAAGTTATATCCCAAACTCTGTAATAACCATAATGCGTCCCCTTTAACGGCCCTGACTAACCTTCAGCACATTCCTAAACTTTGTTTTTGTTATATATTTATTCTTTTTACTCATATAAGATTACACATACAATTTTTGGTAAGGTTATCTGTTCAAAAGAGCTGTAAATCTGCCATTCCTCGTCTCAGGAAGTCTGAAGAGTTGTTCAGTTAAATTCCCATTTAACTTAAATAAGGTTTCTGATTTCATTGGTAGACAGATTCACAGTATATTGAGACCAAGCCAATGACTTGCCCAGAAATACAAAGTCAAGCCAAGACTAGTCAACCACTTGGCTCGAGTGTGCATGTAACGCATGTTCTTTCTATTATCTCCTGCACTTTGCCAACAGTTATTAGTACTGAAATTGAGTATGTCAAGGGAAACATTGGACATATCAGCTTCTCACACTGGGACTATAAACCATATACTTGGATAGAGTTTAGGCGTGCTTAATAATTTCTCCTATTTGTAGACTTGTAGTTAGGTGGCTCATCTGTAGCCATCCTCTACTTGTCTGGATTGTCATGCTGCACAATTATACTTACCTAAATAATTGTGAGGTTCCTGAAAAGCTGCACAAAGAATTGTGTGAAAACCTTGGCTTTATGTTACTTGTGCCATAAATATAAAATATATACTGTATTAGTTTTCATAAGACTTCTAGGAATACACAACAAAGTATAAAGTTATAGAACTTTTACAGGTGCAGTAGATAGATTTAGAGCAGAGGCTCCACTAAAACTTTTTTTTTCTCCTTTTAAGATTAAACCATGAAGTGGTGGTATTGAGCACAGACTGCACGTATGCACATTACAAATATATGTATGAAATGCACACAAATATATATATATATACAGTACAGACCAAAAGTTTGTACACACCTTCTCATTTAAAGATTTTTCTGTATTTTCATGATTTTGAAAATTGTACACTCACACTGAAGGCATCAAAACTATGAAGTAACACATGTGGAATTATATACTTAACAAAAAATTGTGAAACAACTGAAAATATGTCATATATTCTAGGTTCTTCAAAGTACCCACATTTTGCTTTGATGACTGCTTTGCACACTTTTGATGAGGTTCAAGAGGTAGTCACCGGAAAAGGTCTTCCAACAATCTTGAAGGAGTTCCCAGAGATGCTTAGCACTTGTTGGCCCTTTTGCCTTCACTCTGCGGTCCAGTTCACCCCAAACCATCTCGATTGTGTTCAGGTCTGGTGACTGAGGAGGCCAGGTCATCTGGCGTAGCACCCCATCACTCTTCCTCTTGGTCAAATAGCCCTTACGCAGCTTGGAGGCGTGTTTGGGGTCATTGTCCTGTTGAAAAATAAATGATGGTCTAACTAAACGCAAACCAGATGGAATAGCATGCCGCTGCAAGATGCTGTGGTAGCCATGCTGGTTCAGTAGGCCTTCAATTTTGAATAAATCCCCAACAGTGTCACCAGAAAAGCACCCCCACACCATCACACCTCCTCCTCCATGCTTCACGGTGGGAACCAGGCATGTAGAGTCCATCCGTTCACCTTTTCTGCGTCGCACAAAGACACGGTGGTTGGAACCAAATATCTCAAATTTGGACTCATCAGACCAAAGCATAGATTTCCACTGGTCTAATGTCCATTCCTTGTGTTCTTTAGCCCAAACAAGTCTCTTCTGCTTGTTGCCTGTCCTTAGCAGTGGTTTCCCAGCAGCTATTTTACCATGAAGGCCTGCTGCACAAAGTCTCCTCTTAACAGTTGTTAAAGAGATGTGTCTGCTGCTAAAACTCTGTGTGGCATTGACCTAGTCTCTAATCTGAGCTGCTGTTAACCTGTGATTTCTGAAGCTGGTGACTCAGATAAACTTATCCTCAGAAGCAGAGGTGACTCTTGGTCTTCCTTTCCTGGGGCGGTCCTCATGTGAGCCAGTTTCTTTGTAGCGCTTGATGGTTTTTGCAACTGCACTTGGGGACACTTTCAAAGTTTTCCCAATTTTTAGCACTCACTGACCTTCATTTCTTAAAGTAATGATGGACACTCGTTTTTCTTTACTTAGCTGCTTTTTTCTTGCCATAATACAAATTTTAACAATCTATTCAGTAGGACTATCAGCTGTATATCCACCAGACCTCTGCACAACACAACTGATGGTCCCAACCCCATTTATAAGGCAAGAAATCCCACTTATTAAACTTGACAGGGCACACCTGTGAAGTGAAAACCATTTCCGGTGACTACCTCTTGAAGCTCATCAAGAGAATGCTAAGAGTGTGCAAAGCAGTCATCAAAGCAAAAGGTGGCTACTTTGAAGAACCTAGAATATAAGACATATTTTCAGTTGTTTCACACTTTTTTGTTAAGTATATAATTCCACATGTGTTAATTCATAGTTTTGATGCCTTCAGTGTGAATGTACATTTTCATAGTCATGAAAATTCAGAAAAATCTTTAAACGAGAAGGTGTGTCCAAACTTTTGGTCTGTACTGTATATATGTACAGTATATGAGCAAACACATACATGTATAGGCTTGGACTGGTCCACAAGGAAGCACACACATTCCCTGGTGCCCCTGTGCAGGAGTGGTCCCCTATCCATATTCATGAGCAGTGTTTGGTACAACACACTTAAAAAGGACTTTTCACCAAATTTTCCACGTTGAATTAGACACACGATTTAATAGGCACCGCATAGCAGAATAAAACTTTTTTTTATAATTTGTTGCGTAGATACGATCAAAGCATTTGCCACTTAAACAGTTCAAAAAATTAAGTGCAAGTGTGCATTACCCGAGGGCTTTCACTGGGGGCGAGTACTTCTTCCTCTTTATGATGCCTACCAATCATAAACAGGTAACAACACACTAGGGAAAGAAAAACACTCCCCGGAACAGGCTCAGTGTGAGACATAATGATACAGCCTGCTTTCCTCACTGCAGAGTGATGACGTGTTTGAGCTGAGTGTGATTAACAGCTTTCAGCTGTCATGACTAGCAGTCAGTGTGGGGGGGGGGACAGAACAGCGGTGTTGGCAGCACTGCACTTGCGTTCACAATGCTAATGTGTTTGGTTCTGCCAATAAAGTTCCTTTGAATTCAAAAAACAAGCTACCTGAAGAGTTTGTAATTTACCAAATTTAACTCTTTGAATGCTATAAACACCATATTTATAGGCCTAAAGGCACTGCATATCACACCAGAAACACCATACCAACAGTGAAGTTTGGAGGTGGGAACATCATGGTGTGGGGCTGTTTTTTAGCATATGGCACTGACAAACTTCATATAATTGAAGGAAGGATGAATGGACAAATGTACCGAGACATTGATAAAAAACTTAGACAATAAATCAAAAATCTGCCATCTACCAGGATCAGGAAGATGAATTGAGGCTAGACATTTCAGTTAGACAATGATCCCAAACACACATAGAAAATCAAGCTGCTAGAATGGCTCAGCCAATCACCTGATCTGAATCCAATAGAAAACTTATGGAATGAACCAAAGCTCAGAGTTCATAGAAAGAGCCCACAGAACTGTCAGGATTTGAAGAGTGTTTGTGTGGAAGAATGGGCAAAAATCACACCAGAGCAATGCATGCGACTAGTTTCTCCATACGGGGGGCGTCTTGAAGCTGTCCTCACCAGCAAAGGCTTTTGTATTAAATAAATTTCAATAAGCGTGTGCAAAACTTTTTTCCTGTGCCTTTTATCATTATTACACATATAGTTTGATTTCTTTGTGGATTGGATGGGTTGTTACCGACATCTGGTGAGAATTTCATGTCAATAGCACCTTTAGAAGTACTTTTACTTAGAAAATTGGAAAATTGGTGACGTGTTCAATACTTATTTCACCCGCTGTATATGTGCATGTAACAGTATGTACATGGACTTCCTCCAATTTCATATTGGAGTTTGCGTTAGACCTGCTTCTGCAGTATCAAAGGTTCTGTCCCAGAGAAGCATTGAATCTAGTTGAGAGTGTCTACAGTCGTGGTAAAAAGTTTTGACACTGACACAAGTTTTGTCTTTCCCAAAATTCTCAGCTGTTTTTTAGATCTTAGATGTTTTTTGGTTACTGAAATACAATTATAAGCATTTCATAAGGTTTTATTCTTTTATTGACAAATCAACTTCATACAAAGACTCAATATTTCCAGTGTTTATCCTTAGGGTACTTTCAAATTGCGTTCTGTGTTCCTGTCGATTCATATGTCTAAAATCCCCTGCAAAACGGGGTCTGGACGTATGTGCCAATGGGGCCATAGACTGTAATAATGCACACAGAGCGAACATATAGAGACTGTGTCTGCGCGGACACGCCTGAAAATGATGCATGTCAAAGCGCACGCTTGCTCTGTCTGCAAACTTACAGTCTATGGCCCCGTCAGCGCAGACTTCCGGACCCCGTTTTGTGGGGGATTTCGGACGTATGCCCCGGCGGAGACACAGAACGCAATGTGAAAGCACCCTCATTTTTTTCAAGCAGTTTAGCCAGGCATGCTGGATATCAGCTCCTGGGACAAATCTTAACTGATGACAGCCCATTCTTGTCTCATCGGTGCTTGGAATTTATCACAGTTTGTGTTTTTGTTTGTCTACTCACTTTTTGGAGGATTGACCACAGGTTCTCAATGAGTTTGAGATCTGGGAAATTTCCTGTCCATGGACCCAAAATTTCAATGTCTTGTTCACCAAGCCACTTAGTTACCACTTTTGACTTGTTTACATGGTTCTCCATCATGTTGGAAAAATCATTGTTCATCACTACATTGCTGAAGAGGGCTTCATCAGAGTAAGCGTGCTTTCACATTGCGTTCGTGGATCGCATCGGGAGGGTTTGGACGCAGTTCTCGACGGGGCCATAGACTGTAATGGTGACGGCAGAGCGAACATAAATTGTGATAAACTTCAAGCAAGGATTAGGCAAGAATGGGTTGCCATCAGTCAGGATTTGGCCCAGAAGCTGACATCCAGCATGTCAGGGTGAATTGTCAAAGCCTTGTAAAATAAGACTCAACACTGGAAATGTTGAGTCTTTACTTAAACTTGATGTATTTGTCAATAAATGCTTCAGAACTTATGAAAATCTTACAATTGTATTTCAGTAACCCTGGAAACATTTGACTAAAAGATCTAAAAACTGAAGCAACAAACTTTGTGAGAACCTTAATTTTTGTCAGTCTCAAAACTTTTAGCCATAACTCTACAAAAGTAGAGTACCACACTACATGATCTGTGCACTTGACCTAACTCATCAGTTGTTTAAAGGGAACCTGTCATGTCCTATCTACTATGTAAACTGCCCCCATAGCATTGTTCGTGATGTAACATACTTTTTTCATTAAAATTGGTGGTAATATATTGAGTCCATAACATTTTATGTAGTTATATCCTACCAGCTCATTTCAGTCATAGGACTGTGATATTCGCATTCAGTCAGGGCTGGCGCCGCCCATGCATTTGAATTTTGTTCCCAGCTAGCGCTGATGTTAGTGGGGCGCTTGCGCAGTTTTACATGGCCAGCCGCAGCTCCCTGCGCGTGCACAGTGAGGCTGTGTAGTTCCCAGCTTCGCTGCGCATGCGCTGTGACAAGCGGCTCCGGCCGCACACAGTGAAGCTGGGAACTTCACTGCGCACGCACAGGGAGCCGTTCGTCTGTACTGTGTATGCATTGCTGACTACGTTAGAGTCGGTATGCATGCTTAGGGCAGTGGTTTGACTTAGACAGTGCTCATTCTGGCCAAGCGGAATCAGGAGTAGCTCATAATGCAAATTAAGGCAGCAAAAGGGTGCACTGAGCCCTTTGCCACACCAAGGGTGCACTGAAGCTGCCTCATTTGCATATGGAATAAAATGAGTTTTGAAAGTACCTACATCAATGAAATATGTCAGGCAGGTGTGGTTTTTGCAGGGGCTAAGTTCCCTGAATAACTTTAATTTGCATTTTGGGGGTGACTGACTCCTTCTAAAGTTAATATTTAGTAGGACAGCAATAATAAAGGGAAAGCTTTATATAGAGTTTTTTCAACACATCTCACTTTACAGGAACTTTACTAACGCTTTCCATTCTGATTAGCTATATAGGAATTTGGATTTACCTAAAATGTACGGTATTCAAGACAGTTCTCTCAAAGGAGAATATGTGCCTTGAACATTTTGATACCAATAGAGTTAATTTGCTAAATCAGTGCCTGATCTGTCAGCATGCCCACATTTCTACCAAAACCGTCCTCTTTACCAGGAAACTCCACCATTGTCAGGTGCAAGAATTCACACATGGAATGTACGTTATCAGTTGTGGATTTTGGAGGTTTCTTTGTTTTTGAAATTTTTTTTGCATTTTACTAAACTAAATATTTTGTTCCAATAGAATCCAGAAAGAAGACAAAAGGAAAAAAAACAAGTTATCTTGAAAGAAAGGAAAGAACGAGAAGAGGAAAGCAATCTGTTTTGGGACACTTGGGTAAGCTGGCACTTCATGTACTATTCATCTTTATGTAGTACATGGTATGTAAGTAGAAATGATATGTATAATATGTACGTGGTAGATTTCATATTTTCTTTAATTTTTGGATCTACTTTGTATACAGTTTTGTCTCTTTCCTATTTAAGCATTTACACTGATATTAAATATCAGAGACCGGACAGTACCACATGTTAGCTGCAATGATCTCATTAACTTCCTTTCACCACTGTCTTAATATGATGCCAGATCTATTTCTGATAAATTTACAAAAATTGTAACTACCGTAACTAAAAATATGAACTAATCCATAATGGCACAATCTTCTGTTGCCATTGATCAGACAATGTTGACTTTGTCTGGAAAAATCCTTGGTAGCTCCAAATAATGAAATCTGAACATTACTACCAGCTTTAAAATTATGACAGCGGCACTCACATATGCATTGCACAATTCAAATTCATGGTTTTACATTTGTGATCCTAAGGTGTTTTTTGGCAACTATGGACTTTTCCCTTCCGTTTTTATCTTATATCAAGTAACAGACTTAACGATAAACTAGTTATTTCACTTATTCTATGGGTGTTCTGTTCTCCTATAACTCTGTATTCATTGCTCAGCTGGCAACAAAGTTACCAATCTGTAATTAATATGTCCTGAAACCATGTAAGATACATTTTAACAATACTTCTATTGAGATAACAAAGGTTAGCAACTATCATATCAATTTAGCCTGTAGATAGGATTTAACATGTTGACATACCTAAAAACCTTCACTGAAGGGGCCCCTGGGTTGGATCCATGTAGAAGCTGCTAGCTAATTGATGTGTTGAAGAAAATGTATACAAGCCAGGACAAAACCAAAAAGGCGGGAAGAATAACAAAATCTGAAGCAAGTAGTCAAGGGATAGACGGGTTCATGTCCAAGAGGTCAGGCAGTAATATAAGGCAGAGAAGGGACAATTATAGAAGTACATTCAGGGGTTAAACAGAAGAATAATAGGAAACAAAGATAGGAAAATAATAGAAGTCAATCTAATATAAAGAGCACCAGACCAGTATGGGATATGTAATAACTGTCATCTAAGGAATAACGTTTCTCCTTGTGGAGAGTGATAAACTAGGCCTGGCTTGTCAAGAGCGAGGAGACTTAATCGCCATGCATGTTCCTCTGGGAAATTAAATATGCAAATTGTCTCTTCAGAGACAAAAGAGGACTGGAACTATATTGCCACCTATTGGAAGTAGCAATCTAAAAAGTCAATATCGACCTTTTAATGAGCCTTGCCTTGTGGCTTAGGACAAAAGCCAAACCACAATCTCAATTTGCAGACACAATGTTTCGGGGTATTGCCCCTTGTCAGTGCAAAGTATGAGATCTGATTTAGCTAGGTGAGAGGCTTAATACTGGGATCTCAGGTGTAACGTTTCTCCTTGTGGAGATTAACAAGTCAGGCTTGACATGTCAGAGTGAGGAGACTTAAACGCCATGCATGCTCCTCTGGGAAATTAGATATGAAAATTGTTTTTTTAAGAGAGGAAGAGGACTAGATCTCATACTTTGCACTGACGAGATGCAATACCCCGAAACACTTTGTCTGAAAATTGAGATTCTGGTTTGGCTTATATCCTAAGTCATATGACAAGGCTCCTTAAAGGGTCGATATTGACTTTTAGAATTGCTACTTTCAATAAGTGCCACTAGAGTTCTAGTCTTCTTCCTTTCTGAAGAGACAATTTGCATATTTAATTTCCCAGAGGAGAATTCATGGCATTTAAGTCTCCTCACTCTGACATTCCAGGCCTGGCTTATCACTCTCCACAAGAAGAAACCTTACCCCTTAGATCCCAGTCTTAAGCCTCCCACCTAGCCAAATCCGATCTCATACTTTGCACTGACGAGATGCATTACTCCGAAAAATACAGTGTCTGCAAATTGAGATTCTGGTTTGACTTTTATCCTAAGTCATGTGGCAAGGCTCATTAAAGGGTCAATATTGAATTTTAGGATTGCTACTTCCAGTAGGTGGCACTAGAGTTTTAGTCCTCTTCCTCTCTGAAGAGGCAATTTGCATATTTAATAAATGTCAATGACAGATCAACTAAAGGGGATTTATATACGGTACATCTGCTGGTTGGTCAGCCTGCTGACACCAGTGATTGGCCAGCCTGCAGGACCATGAGTGACAGCAATATTAGTGTTAAACTTTATGACTAGGCTGTGCACACTCCTGCTACAGGCAGTTCCAGTGGATTTTGCTTGTCACGCAGTATGTGAAGTGCCACCACTCTTTCCACTATCAGCGCTAGAGCAGGGACAGGCGAGCATATTATACCTGATCACTAAACAGGGTTCTAGAAGTGTTATTCCAACTGTAAAAAAAATTTAAAACTAGTTCTCATTTGCCAAGAAATGCAAATTATCTTAGTTTTGTGTTTCACAGAGATTTTGGGGGGTGGGCTTAAAAGTATTTACATCGATTTCACTGGCTTTCATGGTACCGCAATATAATTTTTTATAATTTGTTTTTTGTACATGACACTCTGGAAAATTGAAAGACACCATGTTAAGTCTTAACCTTCTTACTAGTGTCTGTTCCTGCTCACCTCAATGGTCAATATGTACAGTAACTTACAATAATTTCACTATATATAAATATAATGTTATTGAGTGTGTTTAATGCTCGAGGCTCTGCTACTGCCTAAAGCCCCGTCACACTAAGCGAGATCACTAGCGAGATCGCTAGCGAGATCGCTGCTGAGTCACTTGTTTTGTGACGGAACAGCGACCTCAGTAGTGATCTCGCTACGTTTGACACTTAGCAGCGATCAGGCCCCTGCTGTGAGATCGCTGGTCGTGTCGAAATGGTCTGGACCATTTTTTGATCGTTGAGGCCCCGCTGGGTAGCATGCATCGGTGTGTTTGACACCTTACCAACGACCTCGTTGGCGACTCAAAACTGAGAAGTCGTCCCTCATCAAGGTCTGAATCGTCAGAGTAGCTGCTATGTGACAGGGTCCCAACGACCGCCGACATCGTTATACTGGTCGCTACGGGTCGCCGTATCGTTGCTGCGTCGTTGGGAAGATCTGACTGTTTGACATCTCACCAGCGACCACATAGCGACGCAGCAACGATCCCTGACAGGTCGTATCATTGTCGGGATCGCTGTAGCGTCGCTAAGTGTGACGGGGCCTTAAGGCTCTGTCCACTCTTGTGTTAGTTCTTCCTTTACATACAACAGACCTTAGAAGGGGCTTATAATAGGATGCATATGTGAAGAGCCTAGTCTCCATTGTTTTGCTTAAAGAAGTTGTCCAGTACTTTTTTCAACTGCCCCAATGTATTTAGCATATGCCCATAAGTGTTTTTGTAATTACCTTTAGTTGTATGTATTGCCTGTGAGCGGCGCTATCCTTTGCCACTCACAGGCATCACGTGACCCCCGGCTGATGTTACTTCAAGTGAGGCGTGACATCAGTGACACGGTCGCCGCGGTGAATGCTTAGCTGTGGGTGGGGTTATCCTGTACGTTACACCCAGCATCCACCGCACGCTTTCTCAATGAATGAGGAGAAGGAAAGCGCACGGTGGATGTTGGGTGTGATGCGCGGGGAAACCCCGCACACAGCCCATCACTCACCGGGGAACACAGCACTGAGTCACGCCCGGCTGAAGCCAGAACTTGACGTGACATCAGCGAGTGTCAGAGCTGGCTGCAGCCGGGGTCACGTGATGCCTGTGAGTGGCCAGTGACAGCGCCACTCACAGGCAATAAAGACTACCAAAGGTAATTACAAAGTCTTATAATCACAGGGTTAATACATTGGGGCAATTGAAAAAAGTAGTGGGCAATTCCTTTAATATCACATACTCTTGCTATATGTCCAAGAATAAGACAACTCTTATAAAAAATGATTATCATTCAAAGTGTCATTTGGTTTCTCCTTGCAGATCTGACATCATCATTCCCAATAGATGGAACATTTTTTAGCAGCTGGTTGGCTCAGCCAGTTCAAATCACCACTGAGAACATGACAATGACTCAATGGTCCTTAAACAGTGGCCACAGGGAGAATGATGCTTCCGGTCTTCTTTCTGAAGAACTATTACAAGATGAAGAGACCTTGTTAAGCATCATGATGGATAACTCACTCAAGTCTCCTCTCAAACAGATAGAGACTGTAAAGAAGGTGAAAAGCAAAACACGAACAAATGGTAAGAAAAAAGGTATCAGAAACAACCATGGCACCATTTCACAGGATGACCAACTTGCCCTGTGGAATGATTTGAAGTGCTTAACAGATGAGGCAAAAATGCCTACTAGCCAGAGACCCAACAGAACTGGAAAAGTATATGCTAAGGTACAAGTGGAGAGACGAGGGCACAGTGAAAAAAAAAACGTAAAGAAAGGTTCTGCGCTTTCACCTGGGTCAAAGACCAATGACTCACAAAACCTTTCAGATATCAGTAAAGTAGACAATGGGGAAATTTCAGTAAAATATGTTCAACCGGAGTCTAATTCTGTTGTCAAAGTGCCTGACTCACTAGGTTGCGCAAAGTCAGTGGTGAGATTTCGATTACCAAAGGGCAGAAAGGCCAGTTTGGGGTCACAGAGTGAGAATTCTGAAAGGGCAAATGGACGTCAAGTAAAAGAAATGCCCAAAGCAAACTCCCATTTAGATGTAGAAACTGATGGCTACTACTCAGATGTAGAAATGTCGGACTCTGAGGAGGAATCAAGTCAAGGAAGAACGCAGCTTAAGAAGTTTGATGCCTCAAGCGATGACATTGTCCGAATGAGTATTTTGGCATCATAATTTTCCAGCTGAAGAGAAGCAGGAATGTTTCATGATGCCTAAACCATGATATGACTGCCATGTACAACTTTTTCTTGCTCTCAGCAGAGGTGTTTGTCATATGTATATATAATGTGTTTTACATATGCCCACATATATGTAACACATGTCTTTCCAGCACAGTTGTTTTTCTCTACCTGTAGTCCTATTTAAGCCTCACAGACATAGTTACTTGTAATGTAGATGTCCCTTTGTAGCTAACGTGCATTTCCCAGTTAAATGCAAGCATGTGCATCAAGGGACCCGTGCTTCTTGTTCCACAGCAGGCCATTAAAAGATGACGTGGCTACAGCTGTATCGGTATTGGGCATTAAATTTAGGACAAGACACAAGTAGTTTGTGAGTTTAACTTTCTCTCATTATCATTTAATGATATGAAACATTTAGTAAAATAAGCAAAATTGCTACTAGTAGTTTAAAGCACAAATACATTGCTTATTTGAAGAAAGCACTTATTATATGTAGAGGAAGGCAACTTCTGCTATTGTAAAGGTTTATATGAAGTCATTATCTTCCGTCCAGGGCTTTATTTGTTTTCCATTAACAGACATAAAACAGCAGAAGTGTGCAGCACTATGAGCCAGCCATGGCTCTCCTTATCAATACATCTGCTGCGTCTGGGAGTGGAATATGCAAACAGCTATTGGAAGATATTGACCTTAAGCCCTCTAACAGTCGGTGGATTTACTTGCTCAGGTGGACAAACTAGGCTTCACCTCTGGTTAGGCCAAGAGGGGGAAACGTAGGCATTCGTTTTGTAACAAAATATTTTCAATGAACCATATGTGGTCATAAGGGAGTACATGCACCATCTACACTGGGAAGTGAAGTTTTAGGGTTCTTATGTGTTTCATTATTATGTATCTTATTACAAAAACTGTAAATGCCATAATGTAATGGGTGACTGATTACATTCTTCCTGTTGTTGAGCTATCTGTCTCATGATATAAAACTATGTCAGAGGAGATTTAGCTCAGTTAAGCCCGCCATACACATAGATGACTGTCGACCAAACAATGGTTAAGACGATCATCCGGGTGGCAGCCGTCTCGGCCGGATCTCCCATACACAGGAGCGCTCGTTCTGCCGAGCACTTCGGTGTTCTCTATGAGAGAGCAGCTGCCAAACATGTCTGTAAACAGCTTATCTCTAAGAGACATGACTATTGGTCAAAATCAGACATGCCGGATTGATATTTTCCCTGACAATCAATTGCCCAGGGCTCCCATTCACATTAGACTGTCAGACGAACCCGTCAATATCGACATTAGCTTAATGTGTATGGGGTGGCTTGAGGGTAAGGTTCAATCCACAGAACTGCCTAACAAAAGAGAATGAATGCTTTCATCTCCATTCATAAAGTATTTCTCTGGTTTTTGTTTTTCACTCCTTAAAAAAAAAAAGATCTAAGAGAAAACGTTTAACACAGGTAACTGTACAGTTTTAGTTGTTGTTTTTTTTATTATTTTTCTATTCCAACACAGGGGGCGCCACAAAAACTATAAATGCACTTACTATTTCAAGTATGGAATGTCTACAGATTGTCGTAAGAGAATAATGTTCCAAAAATCCTGTATCCAGTAGCATATATTCTAAGTTTTCACACAAACTGATGACAGAAGTGGAAAGTTAATTTTCCTTTATTTTTGGATTGTTTTGCAGATCCTCAATCTTAATGTTAATACTATGGCAATGCACTAGTAATCTGAGGAACATTATGCAATTGCAGTTATTTAATGATTTGGGACAGTTTAGGCAGCTTTTATCCTAAACCCTCTTCACAAGACCTGATGCTGACGATGTATTGCACTGTACATAACCTGTGGCATCTTGACCTTCTACCACAATGCTGATTTTCAGTGGCGCTTCCTAGTTACTCAAGGAATCGAGTAGCTCCTCCACTCCAAATACAGCAGTCCTACTCAGCTGAGGAGCTACATAACGTTCTTACTGTACATATTCCTTTATGATTACTACCCGAGTGCTAGAAAGCTGTATTTACCCAGATGGAAAACGGACCCCTTTGTGCTTATGTACCATGATAACATTACCACCCAAGAAACTGAGAGGTCATACAGCGCTTCCATTCTGAAAACCCTTCTTACAATGAGCATTTATTTTAAGGGTCACGTCGTAATTGTGAAATGTTCTTGATCATTTCACAGGGCTAGCTCCAACTACCAGCTTCAAACCTTGTTTCTTATTGTGTCTGTGTTGGCTATAGATGTACATGTCTCAGGTCCTTACCTCGTTTGCACTTCAATTTTTTGAGAAATCTGTAAAAATTCAAGTCATGGTTTTGTGTAACCTGTTTGTGTTTTACAATCCAGTGATGTAAAAAATGACCCTCCGATTATTGCATATTACTAGTGATCAATTTAGTGTATGACCAGATTTTATTCCTTTTTGCCTTTGCTAACAGGTATAGGTGATCTCTATGCTGTCAGAAGGCCCCAGCATTGAGATCAGCAAGAATATCTATTACTGACCGCAGTATGTGTGTGTGTGTATATAGATATATATATAGATATATATATACAAGCACACCCATATAATTTACCAGTCTGTTATTTTCTTTTTACAATGACATGACAATAATTCAGCATCCTTGTCTACAGGGGACTATTAGCTCATCAGCTGCCACACAACGAATTCAGTCCCTCCTAAGCCTTAAAAAGTAATCCTTTATTTTTCAGTGATAACCAGTCATGCACTTAATCGTCTCATTCCACCATTCACTGGTCACTAAAATATTTGATATAATTCAATTAGTGTGACCCCAGGGTGAGCTCAGGGAAAACCACAGGTCAAATAAACAGTAACCGCAAAAACTGCAAAGCATAGGGCTTTTCTGCAGCCCAAAAACCTGTAGCTTTCCACGAAAGCAAAGGATGCACCAGATCCGCCGTATATCGTCAAAATTCACTCAACATATGCCAAAGAATGCTTGTACGTGACTGAGAGTTGCATCACTCAAATATGGATCTTAAGTGAATATTTGCTGACAAACACAAGTAGCAGTTGTTGCAAACTTGGATCATATGAGCTCACAACACCTAGAGACACAAGTTTACTATAAGGGAGACGGGAAGTCTGGCATGACAGCGCCTCCTACTGGATTATGTGTAACACACCCACAGCTTTATTTTATAAAGCGATGAAGCTTTTCATTAGCAACCATACCAGCAGCTTAAGGGGTCACATCTGTACCCTTGTCAAATATGTCATTTCCACCATTTTTATCTACAGATATACTAACGTGATAAACCAGCCAATGCTTTGGGTCAGTATAACAAGAGTTATACCCCTTACACTGACATTGTTATGTAAGAAGTCATCTAAACATGCAAGGTGAGCATCGCAACAAATTTATGTGACTCTTAATAACTCACCGAATTCACCAAGGTTGGAACGCTCTGTAAAGCTCCTGTCTTCATTGGTGAAGGGGCCAATGAAGGGCATGTGTGTTAAAACAATGTTAAATACAGTGTAGGACTAGTTGAACTTTACATGCTTGGTAGTTTATAGATACAGTTACTAGTATAGAGTCCAAACCAATAAGTAATATGCTGCATTTAATTGTTCTTGCGTCCGTGTGCTTCAGTTAAACTATGGTTAAGATATATCCACAATCCACTGCTTTGTGCTCGTAGTGTTACTTGCCTGATCAGTACCGGAAACAAACATTCTGAGAATTTCTTTAAAGAACAACTGGCTTACAACATATGTTATCACAAGGGGACTATTCTGTTCAGAAAGTGGGTCAAGGTCACTAATGTCATTAGACCTGAATATTCTAGATGTGCCTCTTGTTACTTCCTCAAGTTTGTCACAAACTAAAAGTTCAGCTCATAGGTGACTGCCTGCAGTGTAGGTCAGGACCAAATTGGAACTACCATCTCTTGAGTTAAGAATGTTACAAGATGATATTGTGTACATTATATACCATCGAAAGGAATTTACAATATAAGTTAATGTTGGCCATACCTGAATCTGTATAGCTGGATAAGGCATGTGGAATTCCAAATCCTTTGTTCCCATGACATACAAGCCACCAGAGATGTCTGGAAGCAGCTCAGCCATTACATTTCCAAAGGCCCTATCCTTCACTCCCCCAACATCATCTGTAGGGGTTGAGTCAGAAGGACCCCATAAACATTAGATGGCCAGCCAATCCCTCTAAAATCGTCAGGTTCTGACAACTTTTATGTCATGTATATAGGGCTGTATGGGTATGTGCCCACTATGCAGATTTGAAGCAGAAATTTCCTGAGCATTTCTGCATCTCCTTGGCAGAAAAAAACGCATGAGGATTTTACATGCATTTTTTCAGCTTTTTTACATGCGTTTATGCATGCGGTTTTTTCAAGCGCTTATCCAAGCGATTTTGAGCATCACTTGGAAAAGGGCTTGACAAGTTGGTCACACAATATAAATCCATGCAACTGGCATGGATTTATATTGTGTGACCAACTTAGAGGAAATTTCCACTATCAAATGCTGCATCTAAAGTAAAAAAAAGAATTAAAAAAGTAATAAAAAACCTTAGATTCACCTCTCCAGCGGCCCCCGGTCTCCTCCTGGCAGCGTCCTCTCTCCTTGGCGTCCCTCGGTGTAGTGGCAGGACCTGCGGTGACGTCATTTAGTCAGCTGATGGTCACGCGGCCATCACCTTTCCGCTGACGTCAGTGGTCGCGTGACCATCAGCTGACTAAATGACGTCACCGCAGGTCCTTCCAGTACACCGCGGGACGCCGAGGAGAGAAGACATGGCCGGGAGGAGACCGGGGGCCGCCGGAGAGGTAGGAATAATTTTCCTTACTTTTTACTTGCAGGTACGATGGTACCTGGGTTGGAGGAGAGTCTCCTCTTCTCCAGACTCGGGTATCATCCGCACATTGAACAGCATGTATACATGAGGATATTATGCAGTTCAATGCAAGTCAATGGCCGCGAAATCGCGCCCAAATTGGTTGTGTTGCGGATTTTTCCGCAATGATAATCCGCAGCGGAAATTTCCGCAGCATGTGCATAGCACATGCGGATTATCATTGGGATACATCCCCGACCTCTTAACAAGCGATTTTAATGGGTCTCCGCAGTGGAAATGCATTAAATCTGCATCGTGGGCACTCAGCCTAATACTGTACCTGTTGTTGGTCTTCATTTTCATTTTGAGTAGGCAGCATGAGGTTATGATTGATTATGTGTGTAACCTATATCAAAAATGTTTAATCCAGATATGTTTACTGATATGTATATATCCGAGGAACCTTTAAGCACTTACTAATTGAGGTCATGGATTTCACATTTGTTCCTCTTATGATTGTCATTGATTGGTAAACCAAATCTGTAAGTCTTCAGATACTTAATTGTTCACAATTGCTCACTATTACCCATGGAGCAATCGTCGTATTTCATAACCATTAAACTAATTTGTAGCACATTAAGAAATTATATGTCTGTCTTCATTTAGGTGAAAATAAATTTCTACTTGTCAAACATGTCTCAAAGATTTGCAAGTTCATACTGCAATCACCGTTGTACCCTTCAGAAACAGCATGGCATTTCCAGTTGTTCTTTAAAGAAAATTCTGCCTACTTTCTCCTTTGTACAAGTAAAACAATATCACATCAGATGCAGAAACTTCTATGAATGTCACAGGAGGACAACACTCCTGTCTTTGTTTTATAAGAAAAATAAAAGTGATGTGCCATTTGTTAATATAAAGAGAAATATTGAAAATATATTGAAAAGAGCAATTATAAATTATTTTTGGCTTATGTTGCAATATTTATTTTCTTGTATTAGAATTCCTTTGTAGACGGAAAAAAATGTATTTTTCATTAATGCAAAGACCTATTTCTCCTTTTTGTACATTTTCCATGTTAGGCGATCCTTACAGCAATATAATATATGGAACTTGTTCAGTGTTACTGTATATGCATGCAGTTTGTATTGCTTGGAATAGTTTTGTCAGCCATTGTTTTCTTCTTGTTTAGAGTTCAGCTTTTGCTTTAAGACACATGGGACCACAACCCATTGCTCATGAGAACTCTTTTTGCGTTCCTTCAATGTGATTGCAAATGCAGTTAATAAAGCAATGTTTTATGTGTACATGTGACTCATGTCATTCATATCGAACAAGAACGAATCATGTAGTTTGGGTTATTAATGTAATATTTGGAATTAACATGTTTAGGACTAAGCTAAAGGCGTTGCCTGCAATGGATTTTTAAGAGTTCACCGATTATGAGCTGCTTGTTGTGTGGCCCACTGCGTAGATCCCGAACACCCTATGGCCGGAATTCCTCAAACATCCATACATCAGTTTTCTGGATCATAAAAGTACCAAATTTTTACAGAACCTATAGTTGCAAAAAATATTGTCACCAATCAGCAGAGCGGTGTTAAAATTTGGCGCCAATATCGCTGCTTGGTCGCGGCCGGCCACCGCCACCAATCAGCGAAGCGGTGTTTAAATTTGGCGCCAATATCGCTGATTAGTCACGGCCGGTGGTTGTGACTAATCAGCAGAGCAGGGTTTAAATTTGGCGCCAATACTGCTGATTGGTCGCAGCCGGCGACCGCGGCCAATCAGCAGAGCGGTGTTTAAATTTGGCGCCAATATTGCCGATTGGTCGCGGCCGGCGACTAATCAGCAGAGCGGTGTTTAAATTTGGCGCCAATACTGCTGATTGGTTGCGACCGCCGTGCGCGACCAATCAGCGATTTTGGCGCCAAATTTAAACCCCGCTCTGCTGTTTGGTCGTGGCTGGGGTTTAAATTTGGCGCCAAAATCGCTGATTGGTCGCGCACGGCGGTCGCAACCAATCAGCAGAGCGGGGTTTAAATATGGCGCCAATACTGCTGATTGGTCGCGGCCGGCAACCGCGACCAATCAGCAGAGCGTTGTTTAAATTTGGCGCCAAAATCGCTGATTGGTCGCGGTCGGCTGGCGGCCGCAACCAATCAGCAGAGCGTTGTTTAAATTTGGCGCCAATCTCGCTGATTGGTCGCGGTCGGCTGGAGTCCGCGACCAAGCCGACCGATCAGCGAGATTGGCGCCAAATTTAAACAACGCTCTGCTGATTGGGCGCGGCTAGCAGCCGCGCCCAATCAGCGAGATTGGCGCCAAATTTAAACAACACTCTGCAGATTGGTTGCGACCACCGGCCGCAACCAATCAGCAGAGTATTGTTTAAATTTGTCGCCAATCTCGCTGATTGGTCGCGGCTGGCGTTGGCGACCAATCAGCAGAGCGTTGTTTAAATTTGGCGCCAATCTTGCTGATTGGTCGCGGCTAGCAGCCGCGATCAATCAGCAGAGTGTTGTTTAAATTTGGCGCCAATCTTGCTGATTGGTCGCGGCTGGCATCTGCGACCAATCAGCAGAGCGTTGTTTAAATTTGGCGCCAATGTCGCTGATTGGTCGCGAGTGCCAGCCGCGCCCAATCAGCAGAGAGTTGTTTAAATTTGGCGCCAATGTCGCTGATTGGTCGCGGCTGGCGTCCGCGCCCAATCAGCACAGCAGTGTTTAAATGTGTCGGCAAGATCGCTGATTGGTCGCGGGCAGCGTCCTGCAAAAAACAAGCCGTCACATGATTCTGTTAGCTGAAATATGGAAAAATTACAGCTCTGAAAGTATGGCGGTGCAAAAACTAGTTTTTGCAAAAAAAGTGTCTTTTAGTGTGTGGCAGCAGCCAAACCCGATATAAATGTGGTATCGCTGTAATCGCACCAATCCAAAGAATAAAGTCGTCTAATCACTTATACCGCTTGAGGAACGGCGAAAAAATAAATAACCAATTCTTCACCTGCTGTTAATTTATTCATTGTGCCTCCCAAAGATCGCAGTAAGGCTGTGTGCCCATGATGCTTTTTTTAAGCGTTTCCGCAGCGGCAGAAACGCTTAAAAAACGCATGGTAGAAGGCCTGCCATGTTCCCCAATGATAATCCGCATGTGCACATGCTGCGGAAATGTCCGCTGCAGATTATCATTGCAGAAAAAAACGCAGCACTACCAGTTATTTTGCGGAAGCTCTGCGTTTTCGCCGCCATTGACTTGCATTGGAACGCTTGGATTCCGCATCACTGCATCTGTACATGCGGAATCCAAGCGTTTCAATGTGCGGATGGTACCCGGGTCTGGAGGAGAAGAGACTCTCCTCCGGACCCGGGTACCATAGAACCTGTAAAAAAAAGAATAAAATAAAAAATAAACATGATACTTACCTTCTGATGGCCCGCGGTGCGCTTGTCTTCGCTTGCCGGCAGATTGCGTTGGACTGAAGGACCTGCGCTGACGTCATGTAACGGCAGGTCCTTCAGTGTACCACGAGCTGCCGGCAAACCAGGACGGAGCGAATAAAGACTGCGGTGGCCATCGGAAGGTAAGTATAGATTTTTTACCATTCTTTAAGGTCACAATATATACATACATGCCGTTTGTATGGATTTATATAGTGTGACCAAGTTGTCAAGCACTTTCCAAGTGATGCTAAAATTGCTTGGAAAGCGCTTGCCAACCCGCATACGGAAATGCATGTGAAGAACGCTTCACATCCGCTTATCCCTGGTAGGAAAAATGCATGTACAATCCGCATTCTTTTTTTTCTGCCAGGGAGATGCAGAAGTGCTCAGGAAAAAATCCGGAGCATTTCTGTATCGTGGGCACATAGCCTTAGGCTCGGCTCACGTTTATCCTGCGCTCTATGCTGAGCGATTACACTGGTGATCCTGTGTAACTCTCTGAAATACGTGACTCAGATGGAAACCCCGGCGAAACATTCCCTATAATGAGGCAGATGGAGGCACCGTGGATGCCGTCTGCCCTGTGATCTGGCGGTGTCCGTCATTTTAGGCGTGCATAAAAGTGCTGTCGGCTAGAGTTTTGTGCACTTCTGAAAAGAAGGACAACGCTGAACAGAGGCCCGATGGAATCCAGAGTAACTCTGCTGCCTCTTTATAGTGAATGGATCCCTTGGGCATCATCTGAATCACGTCACGTCGGAGATTTAGATGGAAACCCAAAAGTAAGTGCTCAGTGTAGAGCACAGGATAAATGTGATCCAAAATGTTATGTAAAATGTTCCCAATAAAAGCTTGAACTCGATCCACCAAAAAGCAAGTCCTCAGGTCTATTATCGAAAATATAGGGGGCTTCCCCGTTACTGGTAGTACAAAGGCTCTGGAAAAGCACTATGGCTCCTCGTCCCCCAAAAGAAATTCAGCGAATTTTGCGCTCCCAAATCCAAATGCTCCTCTCCCTTCTTAGACTGTGCCTAAACCGCTGTTAGCGTCCATATGTTTGGCATTTCTGTAGCAATGAGATCCTGCCTTATTTACGGGTGCATGTCTCCAGAAGCATGATCTGGGCACAACGTACTAGTCACTACAATGTACTGGTCACTACAACGGCAGATTGCAATTTTCACTCAGTAACATCCACTGCTGCTTGTTTCTGGAAAACACCAATGGAGTCAAAATCCTCACCACACATGTAGATAAATTCCCAAAGGGGTAACATTTTCAAAGTGGAGTCATTTGAGGGGGGATTCTGCTCTTCTAGTACTTGGGGTCTCTGTGTATGGAGTCCACATACTATTCTAGGAACATCTGCACTCCAGGAGACAAATAGCGCTCTGTCCCTCCCGAGTCTCACTGTGTAGCTAAGCAGAACTACACAGCTACATATGGGGTATTTCTACATTCAGCAGAAATTGTGTGACAAATTTTGGTGCCATTTTTACCCATTTCCCAGTTTAAAAATGTAAAATCAAGCTGAAACAAAATTTTGGTGGTAAAAATGTAATTATTATTTTTTCACCCCCCAATGGTGTAAAGTGTGATGCACATGTGATGCTCACTGCACCACTAGATGAATTCATTGAGAGGTGTAGTTTGTAAAATGTGGTCTCGTATGGGGGGTTTTGCTGCTATCGCACCATAGGGGCTCTGCAAATGTGATATGGCACCGTCAAACCAGTCCAGCAAAATATGAACTCCAATATGGTGCTACTTCACTTCTGAACTTTCCCCTGTGCCTCCAAAAGTAGTTTTCGATCACATAAGGGATATCGGCGTACTCAGGAGAAATTGCACAACAAATTTTGGGGTCCATTTTCTCCTGCTATCCTTATGAAAATGAAAAAATTGGGGGCTAAAACAACATTTTTGTGGGGAAAGTATATTTTTTTCATTTTCATAGATAACGTAAAATTCTGTGAAGCACCTGTGGGTTCAAGGTGCTCATCATACATCTAGATAAATTCCTTGAGGCGTCTAGTTTCCAAAATGGGGTCACTTGTGTGGCTTTTCCACTGTTTAGACACATCAGGGGCTCTCCAAATGCGACATGACACCCGCAGACCATTCCATCAAAGTCTGCGTTCCAAACTGCCACTCCTTCTTTTCTGAGCTCTGCCGTGCGCTCAAACAGTAGTTTACCCCCACATATGGGGTATCTGCATGCCTCCAAAAGTAGTTTTCGATCACATAAGGGATATCGGCGTACTCAGGAGAAATTGCACTACAAATTTTGGGTTCCATTTTCTCCTGTTGCCCTTGTAAAAATAAAAAAGGTGCTAAAAGAACATTTTTGGGTGAAAAATATGAAATTTTTATTTTCACGGCTCAATGTTATAAATTTCTGTGAAGCACTTGGGGGTTCAAGTTGTTCACACATCTATATTAGTCTAGTTTCCAAAATGGTGTCACTTGTGGGGGGTTTTCCACTGTTTAGGCGTATCAGGGGCTCTCCAAACGCAACATGGCGTCCGCTAATTACTCCAGCAAATTTTGCATTCAAAAAATCAAATAGTGCTCCTTTCTTTCTGAGCCGTGCAGTGCGCCCAAACAGTGATTTTCCCCCACATATGGGGTATCGGCATGCTCAGGAGAAATTGCACAACACATTTTGGTGTCCATTTTTTCCTGGTAACGTTGTGAAAAGAAAAGAAATTTGGGTCTAAAGTAAAATTGTTGTGAAAAAAAGTTAAATGTTCATTTTTTTCTTCCACATTCCAAAAATTCCTGTGAAGCACCTGAAGGGTTAATAAACTTCTTGAATGTGGTTTTGCGTACTTTGAGTGGTGCAGTTTTTAGAATGGTGTCACTTTGGGGTATTTTCTGTCATATAAACCACTCAGTCACTTCAAATGGATGTGGTCCTTAAAAAAATGGTTTTGTAAATTTTGTAGAAAAATGAGAAATCGCTGGTCAACTTTTAACTTCCTAAAAAAAAAAATTGTTTAAAAAATTGTGCTGATGTAAAGTAGACATGTGGGAAATGTTATTTATTAACTATTTTGTGTGACATATCTCTCTGATTTAAGGGTATAAGAATTCAAAGTTTGAAAATTGCTAAATTTAAAACATTTTTTCCAAATTTCCATTTTTTTCACAAATAAACGCAAGTGATATCGAAGAAATTTTGCCACAATCATGAAGTACAATATGTCACAAAAAAACTTTCTCAGAATCAGTGGGATCCGTTGAAGCGTTCCAGAATTATTACCTCATAAAGTGACAGTGGTCGGAATTGTAAAAATTGTCTTGGTCATTAAGGTGCCAACAGCCTTGGAGGGTAAAGGGGTTAATTAAAGGAGTACTCCATCCAAAATGTTTATCTAGAAGTCCCTGGGAATTACATATAGTGTATACAGCCATGGCAAAAAGATACTGACACATTTTGGGTGAAATTCTGACTGATGGATTGGCAACCTATTCTTGCCTAATCAGTGCTTGGAATTTATCAATATTTATATTTGAGCGTCCTCAGTGGTTGATACCTTTTAATGGCTAACTGAAAAGATGGTGACAAATTGCAAGCTTTCGAAATTACTCAGGTTTCTTCATCAGGTATAGTATAACACAAAATCTCAAGAGTCACATATTTATACACATCAAGACACAGAAATAATGCAATAGATGAGACAAGTGACATAAAGCAGAAGTATTACTATAGGAGAGGGATAAACCGTTGTGGCAGTAAATATTGGAATAGTTCGTAGATAAGGAGTGTGAAAGTTTTATTATCCTGTGATTCAGGTCTGGTCCAGGGTTGTGATGACCCCACAAGTCTGAGGAGCACATTCCTTGGTTGATATATAATGACAAATCCATGCGACACATTCATTCCTGCTTTGAAGGTGTCAAAGGTCTTCATGAGTTTATATTCCCAAACTTTTCTGTCTCTCTGAGATTTGAAATTACCTTTTAACACCATTAATTTCATATCCGTGATGCTGTGATAAGGGAAACAAAAATGTTTGGCTACAGGTAGATCTATTCTTTTTTCTTTTATTGTGTGGCGATGAGAATTCATCCTTGTTCTAAGTTTTTGCCCTGTCTCCCCTACATACAGACCCCCAGCTGGACATTTGGTACATACAGCTCTGGCAAAAATTAAGAGACCACTGCAAAATTTTCATTTTCTCTAATTTTTCTCTTTATAGGTATATTTTTGAGTAAAATGTACATTGTTGTTTTATTCTATAAACTACCATATTTTTCAGACTATAAGATGCACTTTTTTCCTCCAAAATTTTGGAGGAAAGTGGGAGGTGCGTCTTATAGTCCGAATACTATATTATTGTATGGCCGCATGGAGGTGGGTGTGGGGGAGCGGCAGCAGTGGATCAGCTTGGCACAGGAGGCAGCAGCCGACTGCTGCAGCCTAGCTGTGCCCGCTACTAAAGAAAATGAATATTCCCTGCTCCCCACACCCGTGGGCGTGGAGAGCAATGAATATTCATTTCTCTTAATAGCCGGCACACTGGAGCCGCAGCGCGGCTCCTGCTGCTGCTCTGCGGTCAGTGTGCCCGCTATTAAAGCTTATGAATATTCACTACAACCCACACCCATGGGTTGTAGTGAATATCCATGGTCTTTAATAGCAGGCACACTGACCACAAAGCGGCAGCAGGAGCCGCACTGCGGTACAGTGTGCCGGCTATTGAACAGACTGAATGGTCACTGCTCCCCACGCACAGAGTCCCGGCGTGGGGAGCAGTGACTATTCCAGCACAGCGTCTCACACTGTGTGAGGGCGCATGGCAGGGACGCCATACACGCCCTGCCATGCGCGGCTCACACAGTGAGAGTGTCGGCAGCAGAGCGGGACAGCGCTGGAGGAGAGAAGAGGTGAGTATGAATGTTTATTTTTTTTTGTAGGCAGCGTGATGGGGGCTCAGAGGGTGCCATACATACCGGGATGGGGGCTCAGAGGGTGCCATACATACCAGGATGGGGGCTCAGAAGGTGCCATACATACCAGGATGGGGGCTCAGAAGGTGCCATGCATACCAGGATGGGGCCTCAAGGGGCGCCATGCATACCAGGATGGGGGCTCGGAGGGGTGCCATGCATACCAGGATGCGGGCTCAGGGGGTGCCATGCATACCAGAATGGAGGCTTAGGGTGTGTCATGCATACCAGGATGGGGGCTCGGGCTATCATGCATACCAGGATGGGGGATAAAGAGGTGCCATGCCATGCATACCAGGATGGGGGATAAAGGGGTGCCATGCATACCAGGATGGGATGGGGGCCATGCATACCAGGAAGGAGGGGCCATGCATACCAGGATGGAGGATGTTAACAGAATTGGGGGACATTACCCCAATACCAGTGTCGGCAGCAGCCCCCCTCCCCCATAACAGGGCATCATGACCACATTTTTTGCTTACATTTTTTTTTCCTATTTTCCTCCTTTAAAACCTAGGTGCGTCTTATGGTCCGGTGCATATTATAGTCCGAAAAATACGGTACTGACAACATGTTTCCGAAATTCAAAGCTAAAAATTTTGTATTTATTTGCAGCAAATGAGAAATCATCAAAATAATAAACAAGGAACAGTACTTTCAGACCTCAAATAATGCGAAGAAAACAAGTTCTGATTCATTTACAAACCACACTACTCATGTTTTAACTCAGGAAGAGTTCAGAAATCAATATTTGGTGGAATAACCATGATTTTTAATCACAGCTTTCATGCGTCTTGGCTGCTTTCCATCAGTCTTTCACGCTGCTTTTGGGTGACCTTATGCCACTCCTGGCACAAAAATATAAGGAGTTCTTCTTTGATGGCTTGTGACTATCCATCTTCCTCTTGATTACATTTCAGAGGTTTTCAATTGGGGTTCAGGTCTGGAGATTGGGCTGGCCATGACAGGGTCTTGATGTGGTGCTCCTTCATCCACACATTGATTGACCTAGCTGTGTGGCATGGGGCATTTCCCTGCTGGAAAAAAACAGTCCTCAGAGTTGGGAAACATTGCCTGAGCAGAAGCAAGCGTTTTTCAAGGAAAACCTTGTATGCGGCTTGATTCATACGTCCTTCGCAAAGATTAACCTGCCCAATTCCAGCCTTGCTGAAGCATCCCCAGATCATCACCAATCCTCCACCAAATTTCACAGTGGGTGCAAGACACTGTGGCTTGTATGCCTCTCCAGGTCTCAGTCTAACCATTAGACGATCAGGTGTTGGGCAAAACTGAAAATTAGACTCATCAGAGAAGATTACCTTACTCCAGTCCTCTATGGTCCAATCCTTATGGTCTTTGGCAAACTTCAGCCTGGCTCTCCTTTGCTTCTCATTGATGAAAGGCTTTTTTTCTAACTTTACATGATTCGAGGCCTGCATCTAGGAGCCTGTTACGAACTGTTCTTGCCATACATTTCACCCCAGCTGCCATTTGACATTCCTTTTGTAGGTCACTTGATGTCATCCTGCGGTTGGTGAGTGACATTCGAATAAGATGACGGTCATCCCTTTCAGTGGAGAGTTGCTTTCTCCCTCTGCCGGTCTGTAGCTTTGTTGTCTCCAATTTCTGCTGCTTGACCCTGCTGTAATGGACTGCCGTCTTCCAAATTTTAAGGATGGAGGCAACATGACGCTCACTGTATCCCTCTGCTAGTAAAGCTAGGATTGAGCCCTTCTTTTCTTCACTCAAGACTTTTCTTTTCAACTCCTTTGGCATGGTTAAAAGTTATTTTTTCATTCAAATTACTTTTGGGCTATTCCTAGCACTTGTTTTGCCATCCAGCTTGCCCTATTGCAAGAGGATTGTGAAGACCACAGCAGTATTTTTTATACTTTCCCTCGTTACATAAGATTTGGTTCAGGTGATCACCTAATCAGAAGCACATTAAGTAGAATGAGGTGGACTTTAGTTGGAATTCAACTGACACTGGAATGGAATGGCTGTCAGACATGTAGAGATGGTGATTTTTAGTAAACTGTGCAGTGGTCTCTTAATTTTTGCCACAGCTGTATAATTAAGTGCACCACATTAGATGTGATGCAGCTGAAAGTACCTGGTATCTTGTAGTTCTGATGAGAGTTGGGTATCTTCATCTTGTCTGTGGTCACTATAAATGGACAGGTTTTACATTTTTCTGGTTGCAGGGAAAGGTTCCTGTAGCTGGTGGAGATGACAGGGAGCTTCTGACAATAATGCTTCTTAGATTTGGGAGCTGCCTGAAACACAGAAGTGGAGGGTCTGGAAATATGGATTGTAATCGTGCATCTTTTTGTAGTAAAGGTTGAACACCAGCAAAGAAATCATCATTAAACCTGCTGACAAGGGAGGTGCAATAGTCATGATGAACACATCAGACTATATAAAGGAAGCAAACAGACAACTGATGGACACACGCAACAACAAAAAATTGGAGTCTGACCCTACACAGGACTATTACAAGGAACTAAATAAGTTGGTATCTTGTCTGCATAACAAATCCATAAGAGCTGATACCAGAGAGTCCAAGAAATGGGACATTCTATATGCTTCCCAAAATCCACAAATCTGGAAATCCAGGAAGACCAGTTATTTCATGTGTGGGCTGTAACGGGTCTGGGAGGCGGAACCTCTGGGCTACAATACAAGGGGGCGGTCCTTGTAAGGGAGCGGGTGGCGACCAGGCAGGTAGTCACAGGAGGTGACCAGGACAGTCTCTGGGTGTACGGGCAGGAGGACACGGCAAGTGATCGGGGCAGTCTCTGGATAAAGGGTAGGTACGACCTGTGATGGCTGAACCTCCAGGTAGGCTAGCAAGGCAGATGAAGAATGTGTGCTCCCAGGTGAGCAAGCGAGAGTCTCTGGAATAGCAGGTGGTCACAGCACGTGACGACGGAGCCTCCAGGTAGGCAAGCAGGCAGGTAACGGAGAAGCGCTCCCAGGTGAGCGGGCAAGAGTCTCAGGAATAGCTGGTGGTCACAGCACGTGACAGCGGAGCCTCCGGGCAGGCAAGCAGGCAGGTAGCAGAGAAGCGCTCCCAGGTGAGCGGGCAAGAGTCTGGAGTAGCTGGTGGTCACAGCACGTGACAGCGGAGCCTCCGGGCAGGCAAGCAGGCAGGTAGCGGAGAAGCGCTCCCAGGTGAGCGGGCAAGAGTCTGGAGTAGCTGGTGGTCACAGCACGTGACAGCGGAGCCTCCGGGCTGGCAAGCAGGCAGGTAACGGAGAAGTGCTCCCAGGTGAGCGGGCAAGCTGGTCCATAGACAGACTGACCGGAGTTGTAAGGCAGACCGTCGGACCTCAGGAAAGCAGGCAGGTAGCTGAGGTGCGCTCCCAGGTGAGCGGGCAGGCTGGTCCTTAGACAGACTGACAGGAGTAGTAAGGCAGACCGTCGGACCTCAGACTAGCAGACAGGTAGCAAGTAATCAGGCAGGAATCTGACAGGTAACTGGCAGGTAACTGGCAACGGGACCTGAGGGCTGAAGCACAGGTGAGACACAGGTGCAAACAACATTGCTCGGGCACCTCCATTTTGGAGGAGGTGCCTTATATATGATGAAGTCCTCCGGCCATTGGCCGGGGACTCCTTAGGACGGCGCGCGCGGCCCCTTTAAGAGGAGGGGAGCGCGCGCGCGCCCTAAGCACAGGGGCCGGGAAGGAGCGCGCGCTGAGAGCAGAGCGGGAGGAGGACGCCGGGAAGGAGCGCGCGCTGACAGCAGAGCGGGAGAGGGACGCCGGGCACGGGGCAGAGCGGTGAGGGGAGCAGCGTCCCTGCCTAGCAGAGGGCAGGGACGCCGGCACTACAGTACCCCCCCTTTAGGCCCCCCCTTTTTTAGGCCAGACAGAAATTTAGCTAGGATGAGAGGGGCATGGATGTTCTCCCGGGGCTCCCACGTTCTCTCCTCAGGACCAAACCCCTTCCAATCTACCAGAAAAAAGGTCTTTCCTCTTACCCTTTTGGTGGCAAGAATGTTCTCTACCTCAAACTCGTCCTCAGCAGAAACCGGAGCAGGAGGCGTACCTGTAGACTTGGAAAAAGAGTTAAGTACCACAGGTTTGAGGAGAGATACATGGAAGGAGTTAGGGATCCGTAAGTTGGCCGGGAGTTTCAATTTATAGGCCACCGGGTTGATCTGACTGGTGACCTCCAGAGGTCCGATGAACCGAGGCCCTAACTTGTAAGAGGGTATCTTGAGTCGAACATATTTAGATGAGAGCCAGACCTTATCTCCTGGACGAAATTGAGGAGGATCCAGGCGTTTTTTGTCAGCGTGTCTTTTCATCCGCTCGGACGACTGAAGGAGTGCGGATCGGGTACTCTCCCAAATGGAGGAAAATTTGCTAACGAGAGATTCCGCAGCCGGGTTGTCCACCGAGGTGGAGACAGGAAAAGGAATCCGAGGATGCTGACCAAAGACTACAAAAAACGGGGATTTGGAGGAGGATTCGCTCTCGTGATTATTGTAAGAGAACTCGGCCCATGGTAGGAGATCCACCCAGTCAGAATGGTGGGCATTAACGAAGTGCCGGAGGTAACTGGTCAGGTTCTGATTGATCCGCTCCACTTGACCATTGGACTGTGGGTGGTAAGCGGAAGAGAAGTCCAGGGTGACGTCTAGTAGTTTACAAGTGGCTCTTCAGAAGCGTGAGGTGAACTGTACCCCACGATCCGACACGATGTGGAGGGGCAGGCCATGAAGACGGAAGATGTGACGAATAAAGTCTCTAGCTAGCTCGGGTGCAGACGGGAGGCCTGGCAGGGGAACGAAATGAGCCATCTTGGAGAAGCGGTCAGCGACCACCCAAATGACCGTACAACCGGCAGAGAGTGGGAGGTCAGTTATGAAGTCCATTGCAATATGCTGCCAGGGGGCAGCAGGTACTGGGAGCGGAAGGAGGCGACCGGCTGGCAGATGTCTCGGAACCTTGTTGCGGGCGCAGGACACACAGGCAGAAACAAAGTCTATTACATCCTTGTGCAGGGTAGGCCACCAGTAGTGCCGGGAAATAAGCTGGAGGGTCTTCTTCTGACCAGCGTGGCCAGCCAGTTTAGACGAGTGACCCCAGTGAAGGATCTTCTCCCGATCAGGTACTGATACGAACGTCTTTCCGGGAGGGAGACGATTTAGACTCACGGGAGCCACCTGCATTACTCTGGCGGGATCGATGATGTGTTTCGGATCTTCCTCGAGATCAGATACCAGAAAGGATCGAGACAAGGCGTCCGCCTTGACGTTTTTGTCTGCCGGGCGAAAATGAAGGACAAAATCAAAACGAGCAAAAAACAAGGACCACCGGGCTTGGCGCGGGTTAAGTCTCTGGGCATGCTGGAGGTAAGCCAAGTTCTTGTGGTTAGTGTAAATTATTACCGGGTGAAGAGCCCCCTCAAGCAGGTAACGCCACTCCTCCAATGCCAGTTTGATGGCCAATAACTCTCGATCTCCAATGGAATAATTGCGCTCTGAGGAGGAGAAGAGTTTAGAGAAGAAGCCGCAAGTTACCATCCTCCCGGAAGAAGATTTTTGAGTAAGTACCGCTCCAGCTCCAGAGGAGGAGGCGTCCACTTCCAGGAAGAACTGCTTGTTGCCGTCCGGGCGATGCAGCACCGGGGCGGAAGAGAAGGCCTGTTTTAAGGAAAGAAAGGCTTCTTCTGCTTCGGGCGGCCACTCTTTGGGATTAGTACCCTTACGGGTGAGCGCGGAAATTGGGGCAGTCCGGGAAGAGAAGTGTGGTATGAAGAGGCGGTAGTAGTTGGCGAAGCCCAGGAACCGCTGAATGGCCTTCAACCCCTCCGGTCGGGGCCATTTCTCGATGGCAGACAGTTTCTCTGGATCCATTCGTAGGCCGGTCTGAGAAATAATGTAGCCCAAAAACGGAAGCGAGGTCTGCTCAAAGAGGCACTTCTCGTATTTAGCGAAGAGGTGATTCTGCCTGAGCCTGAGCAGGACCTGACGAACGTCCCTCCGGTGAGTCTGGAGATCCGGAGAGAAGACCAAGATGTCGTCCAGGTACACCACTACGCAGGAGTAGAGAAGGTCCCGGAAGATGTCATTGACCAACTCTTGAAAGACGGCAGGAGCGTTACAGAGACCAAAGGGCATTACCAGGTATTCATAGTGGCCGTCCCGGGTGTTGAATGCCGTCTTCCATTCATCCCCTTGACGGATACGAACCAGGTTGTACGCCCCACAGAGGTCTAGTTTGGTGAAGATTCTAGCCCCCCTCAGACAATCAAATAATTCTGGAATGAGCGGAAGGGGGTACTTATTCTTCACCGTGATCTGGTTTAGGCCTCTATAGTCTATACAGGGACGGAGAGAGCCGTCCTTCTTTTTGACGAAAAAGAAGCCTGCTCCCGCCGGGGAGGTAGATTTCCGGATGAATCCCCTGGCCAGATTCTCCTCAATATATTCGGACATCGACCGGGTCTCAGCAGCGGATAAAGGATAAATACGCCCACGGGGAGGAGTAGTACCGGGTAACAGGTCGATGGGACAGTCGTATGGTCTATGAGGGGGTAATGTCTCTGCCTCCTTTTTATTAAAGACATCAGCATAAGACCAATAAGGAATTGGAAGTCCAGGTAGATTAGCTGGGGTAGGAGAGGGACGGACGGGATGGACGGGAACCAGGCAGGTCTTATGACAGTCTTGTCCCCAGCGAAGGACTTCTCCGGTTTGCCAGTCAAGCACGGATGCATGTCTCTGGAGCCAAGGCAGACCTAGCAAGAGGGCGTGAGAGAGTCCAGGCAGAACATGAAAGGAGATACTTTCAGAATGCAGCATTCCCACCTGCAGAGTAATGGATTCGGTGATGAGTTGGATGGGGCGTGGTAAGAGCCCCCCATCCACGGCAGCCACAGACAAGGGTACAGCCAGAGGTTTGGTGGGGATGCGGTATTTCTCTACCAGGGACTGTGAAATAAGATTCCCGGCCGCTCCAGAGTCCAGTTGGGCTAGTTCGAAATAACGGTTCTCCCCGTAGACGATTGAAACTGACAACAGCAGGGATGGAGAGGATTTATTCTTGTCTAGGTGGACCTCTCTGAGCGAACCTAGACTCAGGCGTTTCCCGACCTCTCCGGGCAGGCACGGATCCGGTGCTCCTTGCTGCCACAGTAGAAGCAGGTCCCCTCGGCACGGCGTAAGTCCTGACGGGTCTTGACCATCTTGGTCTGGTCGACCTGCATAGGCTCAGGAGGGTGTACCTGGTTAGAGACAGAAGGAGTGACGGGTTTCTGAAAAGTAGGAGCTAGACGTGGTAACCTCCTCTCACGGGTGGCCTCTCTGGCACGCTCCTGGAACCGTAGGTCAATCCGGGTGGCAAGAGTTATTAAGTCATCGAGAGTGGTAGGAATGTCCCGACCGGCAAGTTCATCTTTAATACGGCCGGACAGACCCTCCCAGAAGACGGAAACCAGAGCGTCGTTATCCCAGGCCAGCTCCGAGGCAAGGGTACGGAACCGTATGTCATATTGGCCCACGGTGAGACTCTCCTGACGGAGGCGTAGCAACGATGATGCAGATGAGGTCTTCCGTCCGGGTTCGTCGAAGACTTTCCGGAAAGCCGTGAGAAAAGCAGGCAAGTTGGACACCAGGGGGTCTCCTCTCTCCCATAGAGGATTTAGCCAGGCCAGGGCCTCCCCGGTGAGATGGGACATGATGAAGGCAATTTTGGCCCGGTCGGAGTTAAACTGGTGGGACAAAAGTTCAAAGTGCAGGGTGCACTGATTTAAGAAGCCCCGAGCCTGGACGGAGTCGCCTCCGAAGCGAGGAGGTGCAGAAAGCCGGGGTCCGGGGTAGGATACCATGGTATTAGTGGGCAGCGGAGCTGCCGGATTGCAAGATATGGCACTGGCGGAGGTTGTTGGTGGATCAGACAGAGTGTTCAGGCGAGTATTGACATTCCGCAGGTGACCCAGGATGGACTCCTGTTGGGACCTCTGACGGGACAGTTCAAGACAGAGGTCCGAGAGCGAGGGAGCTTGGGTGCCACCGGGTTCCATGGCCCGAGCAAACTGTAACGGGTCTGGGAGGCGGAACCTCTGGGCTACAATACACGGCGGCGGTCCTTGTAAGGGAGCGGGTGGCGACCAGGCAGGTAGTCACAGGAGGTGACCAGGACAGTCTCTGGGTGTACGGGCAGGAGGACACGGCAAGTGATTGGGGCAGTCTCTGGATAAAGGGTAGGTACGACCTGTGATGGCTGAACCTCCAGGTAGGCTAGCAAGGCAGATGAAGAATGTGTGCTCCCAGGTGAGCAAGCGAGAGTCTCTGGAATAGCAGGTGGTCACAGCACGTGACGACGGAGCCTCCAGGTAGGCAAGCAGGCAGGTAACGGAGAAGCGCTCCCAGGTGAGCGGGCAAGAGTCTCAGGAATAGCTGGTGGTCACAGCACGTGACAGCGGAGCCTCCGGGCAGGCAAGCAGGCAGGTAGCGGAGAAGCGCTCCCAGGTGAGCGGGCAAGAGTCTGGAGTAGCTGGTGGTCACAGCACGTGACAGCGGAGCCTCCGGGCAGGCAAGCAGGCAGGTAGCGGAGAAGCGCTCCCAGGTGAGCGGGCAAGAGTCTGGAGTAGCTGGTGGTCACAGCACGTGACAGCGGAGCCTCCGGGCTGGCAAGCAGGCAGGTAACGGAGAAGTGCTCCCAGGTGAGCGGGCAAGCTGGTCCATAGACAGACTGACCGGAGTTGTAAGGCAGACCGTCGGACCTCAGGAAAGCAGGCAGGTAGCTGAGGTGCGCTCCCAGGTGAGCGGGCAGGCTGGTCCTTAGACAGACTGACAGGAGTAGTAAGGCAGACCGTCGGACCTCAGACTAGCAGACAGGTAGCAAGTAATCAGGCAGGAATCTGACAGGTAACTGGCAGGTAACTGGCAACGGGACCTGAGGGCTGAAGCACAGGTGAGACACAGGTGCAAACAACATTGCTCGGGCACCTCCATTTTGGAGGAGGTGCCTTATATATGATGAAGTCCTCCGGCCATTGGCCGGGGACTCCTTAGGACGGCGCGCGCGGCCCCTTTAAGAGGAGGGGAGCGCGCGCGCGCCCTAAGCACAGGGGCCGGGAAGGAGCGCGCGCTGAGAGCAGAGCGGGAGGAGGACGCCGGGAAGGAGCGCGCGCTGACAGCAGAGCGGGAGAGGGACGCCGGGCACGGGGCAGAGCGGTGAGGGGAGCAGCGTCCCTGCCTAGCAGAGGGCAGGGACGCCGGCACTACAGTACTCCCCCTTTAGGCCCCCCCTTTTTTAGGCCAGACAGAAATTTAGCTAGGATGAGAGGGGCATGGATGTTCTCCCGGGGCTCCCACGTTCTCTCCTCAGGACCAAACCCCTTCCAATCTACCAGAAAAAAGGTCTTTCCTCTTACCCTTTTGGTGGCAAGAATGTTCTCTACCTCAAACTCGTCCTCAGCAGAAACCGGAGCAGGAGGCGTACCTGTAGACTTGGAAAAAGAGTTAAGTACCACAGGTTTGAGGAGAGATACATGGAAGGAGTTAGGGATCCGTAAGTTGGCCGGGAGTTTCAATTTATAGGCCACCGGGTTGATCTGACTGGTGACCTCCAGAGGTCCGATGAACCGAGGCCCTAACTTGTAAGAGGGTATCTTGAGTCGAACATATTTAGATGAGAGCCAGACCTTATCTCCTGGACGAAATTGAGGAGGATCCAGGCGTTTTTTGTCAGCGTGTCTTTTCATCCGCTCGGACGACTGAAGGAGTGCGGATCGGGTACTCTCCCAAATGGAGGAAAATTTGCTAACGAGAGATTCCGCAGCCGGGTTGTCCACCAAGGTGGAGACAGGAAAAGGAATCCGAGGATGCTGACCAAAGACTACAAAAAACGGGGATTTGGAGGAGGATTCGCTCTCGTGATTATTGTAAGAGAACTCGGCCCATGGTAGGAGATCCACCCAGTCAGAATGGTGGGCATTAACGAAGTGCCGGAGGTAACTGGTCAGGTTCTGATTGATCCGCTCCACTTGACCATTGGACTGTGGGTGGTAAGCGGAAGAGAAGTCCAGGGTGACGTCTAGTAGTTTACAAGTGGCTCTTCAGAAGCGTGAGGTGAACTGTACCCCACGATCCGACACGATGTGGAGGGGCAGGCCATGAAGACGGAAGATGTGACGAATAAAGTCTCTAGCTAGCTCGGGTGCAGACGGGAGGCCTGGCAGGGGAACGAAATGAGCCATCTTGGAGAAGCGGTCAGCGACCACCCAAATGACCGTACAACCGGCAGAGAGTGGGAGGTCAGTTATGAAGTCCATTGCAATATGCTGCCAGGGGGCAGCAGGTACTGGGAGCGGAAGGAGGCGACCGGCTGGCAGATGTCTCGGAACCTTGTTGCGGGCGCAGGACACACAGGCAGAAACAAAGTCTATTACATCCTTGTGCAGGGTAGGCCACCAGTAGTGCCGGGAAATAAGCTGGAGGGTCTTCTTCTGACCAGCGTGGCCAGCCAGTTTAGACGAGTGACCCCAGTGAAGGATCTTCTCCCGATCAGGTACTGATACGAACGTCTTTCCGGGAGGGAGACGATTTAGACTCACGGGAGCCACCTGCATTACTCTGGCGGGATCGATGATGTGTTTCGGATCTTCCTCGAGATCAGATACCAGAAAGGATCGAGACAAGGCGTCCGCCTTGACGTTTTTGTCTGCCGGGCGAAAATGAAGGACAAAATCAAAACGAGCAAAAAACAAGGACCACCGGGCTTGGCGCGGGTTAAGTCTCTGGGCATGCTGGAGGTAAGCCAAGTTCTTGTGGTTAGTGTAAATTATTACCGGGTGAAGAGCCCCCTCAAGCAGGTAACGCCACTCCTCCAATGCCAGTTTGATGGCCAATAACTCTCGATCTCCAATGGAATAATTGCGCTCTGAGGAGGAGAAGAGTTTAGAGAAGAAGCCGCAAGTTACCATCCTCCCGGAAGAAGATTTTTGAGTAAGTACCGCTCCAGCTCCAGAGGAGGAGGCGTCCACTTCCAGGAAGAACTGCTTGTTGCCGTCCGGGCGATGCAGCACCGGGGCGGAAGAGAAGGCCTGTTTTAAGGAAAGAAAGGCTTCTTCTGCTTCGGGCGGCCACTCTTTGGGATTAGTACCCTTACGGGTGAGCGCGGAAATTGGGGCAGTCCGGGAAGAGAAGTGTGGTATGAAGAGGCGGTAGTAGTTGGCGAAGCCCAGGAACCGCTGAATGGCCCTCAACCCCTCCGGTCGGGGCCATTTCTCGATGGCAGACAGTTTCTCTGGATCCATTCGTAGGCCGGTCTGAGAAATAATGTAGCCCAAAAACGGAAGCGAGGTCTGCTCAAAGAGGCACTTCTCGTATTTAGCGAAGAGGTGATTCTGCCTGAGCCTGAGCAGGACCTGACGAACGTCCCTCCGGTGAGTCTGGAGATCCGGAGAGAAGACCAAGATGTCGTCCAGGTACACCACTACGCAGGAGTAGAGAAGGTCCCGGAAGATGTCATTGACCAACTCTTGAAAGACGGCAGGAGCGTTACAGAGACCAAAGGGCATTACCAGGTATTCATAGTGGCCGTCCCGGGTGTTGAATGCCGTCTTCCATTCATCCCCTTGACGGATACGAACCAGGTTGTACGCCCCACGGAGGTCTAGTTTGGTGAAGATTCTAGCCCCCCTCAGACAATCAAATAATTCTGGAATGAGCGGAAGGGGGTACTTATTCTTCACCGTGATCTGGTTTAGGCCTCTATAGTCTATACAGGGACGGAGAGAGCCGTCCTTCTTTTTGACGAAAAAGAAGCCTGCTCCCGCCGGGGAGGTAGATTTCCGGATGAATCCCCTGGCCAGATTCTCCTCAATATATTCGGACATCGACCGGGTCTCAGCAGCGGATAAAGGATAAATACGCCCACGGGGAGGAGTAGTACCGGGTAACAGGTCGATGGGACAGTCGTATGGTCTATGAGGGGGTAATGTCTCTGCCTCCTTTTTATTAAAGACATCAGCATAAGACCAATAAGGAATTGGAAGTCCAGGTAGATTAGCTGGGGTAGGAGAGGGACGGACGGGATGGACGGGAACCAGGCAGGTCTTATGACAGTCTTGTCCCCAGCGAAGGACTTCTCCGGTTTGCCAGTCAAGCACGGGTGCATGTCTCTGGAGCCAAGGCAGACCTAGCAAGAGGGCGTGAGAGAGTCCAGGCAGAACATGAAAGGAGATACTTTCAGAATGCAGCATTCCCACCTGCAGAGTAATGGATTCGGTGATGAGTTGGATGGGGCGTGGTAAGAGCCCCCCATCCACGGCAGCCACAGACAAGGGTACAGCCAGAGGTTTGGTGGGGATGCGGTATTTCTCTACCAGGGACTGTGAAATAAGATTCCCGGCCGCTCCAGAGTCCAGTTGGGCTAGTTCGAAATAACGGTTCTCCCCGTAGACGATTGAAACTGACAACAGCAGGGATGGAGAGGATTTATTCTTGTCTAGGTGGACCTCTCTGAGCGAACCTAGACTCAGGCGTTTCCCGACCTCTCCGGGCAGGCACGGATCCGGTGCTCCTTGCTGCCACAGTAGAAGCAGGTCCCCTCGGCACGGCGTAAGTCCTGACGGGTCTTGACCATCTTGGTCTGGTCGACCTGCATAGGCTCAGGAGGGTGTACCTGGTTAGAGACAGAAGGAGTGACGGGTTTCTGAAAAGTAGGAGCTAGACGTGGTAACCTCCTCTCACGGGTGGCCTCTCTGGCACGCTCCTGGAACCGTAGGTCAATCCGGGTGGCAAGAGTTATTAAGTCATCGAGAGTGGTAGGAATGTCCCGACCGGCAAGTTCATCTTTAATACGGCCGGACAGACCCTCCCAGAAGACGGAAACCAGAGCGTCGTTATCCCAGGCCAGCTCCGAGGCAAGGGTACGGAACCGTATGTCATATTGGCCCACGGTGAGACTCTCCTGACGGAGGCGTAGCAACGATGATGCAGATGAGGTCTTCCGTCCGGGTTCGTCGAAGACTTTCCGGAAAGCCGTGAGAAAAGCAGGCAAGTTGGACACCAGGGGGTCTCCTCTCTCCCATAGAGGATTTAGCCAGGCCAGGGCCTCCCCGGTGAGATGGGACATGATGAAGGCAATTTTGGCCCGGTCGGAGTTAAACTGGTGGGACAAAAGTTCAAAGTGCAGGGTGCACTGATTTAAGAAGCCCCGAGCCTGGACGGAGTCGCCTCCGAAGCGAGGAGGTGCAGAAAGCCGGGGTCCGGGGTAGGATACCATGGTATTAGTGGGCAGCGGAGCTGCCGGATTGCAAGATATGGCACTGGCGGAGGTTGTTGGTGGATCAGACAGAGTGTTCAGGCGAGTATTGACATTCCGCAGGTGACCCAGGATGGACTCCTGTTGGGACCTCTGACGGGACAGTTCAAGACAGAGGTCCGAGAGCGAGGGAGCTTGGGTGCCACCGGGTTCCATGGCCCGAGCAAACTGTAACGGGTCTGGGAGGCGGAACCTCTGGGCTACAATACACGGCGGCGGTCCTTGTAAGGGAGCGGGTGGCGACCAGGCAGGTAGTCACAGGAGGTGACCAGGACAGTCTCTGGGTGTACGGGCAGGAGGACACGGCAAGTGATCGGGGCAGTCTCTGGATAAAGGGTAGGTACGACCTGTGATGGCTGAACCTCCAGGTAGGCTAGCAAGGCAGATGAAGAATGTGTGCTCCCAGGTGAGCAAGCGAGAGTCTCTGGAATAGCAGGTGGTCACAGCACGTGACGACGGAGCCTCCAGGTAGGCAAGCAGGCAGGTAACGGAGAAGCGCTCCCAGGTGAGCGGGCAAGAGTCTCAGGAATAGCTGGTGGTCACAGCACGTGACAGCGGAGCCTCCGGGCAGGCAAGCAGGCAGGTAGCGGAGAAGCGCTCCCAGGTGAGCGGGCAAGAGTCTGGAGTAGCTGGTGGTCACAGCACGTGACAGCGGAGCCTCCGGGCAGGCAAGCAGGCAGGTAGCGGAGAAGCGCTCCCAGGTGAGCGGGCAAGAGTCTGGAGTAGCTGGTGGTCACAGCACGTGACAGCGGAGCCTCCGGGCTGGCAAGCAGGCAGGTAACGGAGAAGTGCTCCCAGGTGAGCGGGCAAGCTGGTCCATAGACAGACTGACCGGAGTTGTAAGGCAGACCGTCGGACCTCAGGAAAGCAGGCAGGTAGCTGAGGTGCGCTCCCAGGTGAGCGGGCAGGCTGGTCCTTAGACAGACTGACAGGAGTAGTAAGGCAGACCGTCGGACCTCAGACTAGCAGACAGGTAGCAAGTAATCAGGCAGGAATCTGACAGGTAACTGGCAGGTAACTGGCAACGGGACCTGAGGGCTGAAGCACAGGTGAGACACAGGTGCAAACAACATTGCTCGGGCACCTCCATTTTGGAGGAGGTGCCTTATATATGATGAAGTCCTCCGGCCATTGGCCGGGGACTCCTTAGGACGGCGCGCGCGGCCCCTTTAAGAGGAGGGGAGCGCGCGCGCGCCCTAAGCACAGGGGCCGGGAAGGAGCGCGCGCTGAGAGCAGAGCGGGAGGAGGACGCCGGGAAGGAGCGCGCGCTGACAGCAGAGCGGGAGAGGGACGCCGGGCACGGGGCAGAGCGGTGAGGGGAGCAGCGTCCCTGCCTAGCAGAGGGCAGGGACGCCGGCACTACATGGGCACCCTTACTGAGCAAGTTTCTGGATGCATAGAGGGTGTTCTTAAACCCCTGGTAAAGAATACACCCAGCTACATTCAGGACACGACGGACCTACTAAATAAACTAGCAGCAATAGGTCCAATACCAGAAGGAACCATCCTGGCTACCATGGATGTAGAATCTTTGTACTCTAATATCCCACACCATGATGGATTAAATGCCTGCAAATTTAATTTGTAAAATACAGGAATTGATGCTGATTCTGTGGTGAAACTTATAAAATCCATCCTCCCCCACAATTACTTTGAATTTGATAACAACATACAGTACACACCAAAAGTTTGGACACACCTTTTCATTTAAAGATTTTTCTGTATTTTCATGACTATGAAAATTGTACATTCACACTGAAGGCATCAAAACTATGAATTAACACATGTGGAATTATATACTTAAAAAAGTGTGAAACAACTGAAAATATGTCTTATATTCTAGGTTCTTCAAAGTAGCCACCTTTTGCTTTGATGACTGCTTTGCACACTCTTGGCATTCTCTTGATGAGCTTCAAGAGGTAGTCACCGGAAATGGTCTTCCAACAATCTTGAAGGAGTTCCCAGAGATGCTTAGCACTTGTTGGCCCTTTTGCCTTCACTCTGCGGTCCAGCTCACCCCAAACCATCTCGATTGGGTTCAGGTCTGGTGACTGTGGAGGCCAGGTCATCTGGCGTAGCACCCCATCACTCTCTTTCTTGGTCAAATAGCCCTTACACAGCCTGGAGGTGTGTTTGGGGTCATTGTCCTGTTGAAAAATAAATGATGGTCCAACTAAACCCAAACCGGATGGAATAGGATACCGCTGCAAGATGCTGTGGTAGCCATGCTGGTTCAGTATGCCTTCAATTTTGAATAAATCCCCAACAGTGTCACCAGCAAAGCACCCCCACACCATCACACCTCCTCCTCCATGCTTCATGGTGGGAACCAGGCATGTAGTGTCCATCCGTTTACCTTTTCTGCGTCGCTCAAAGACACGGTGGTTGGAACCAAAGATCTCAAATTTGGACTCATCAGACCAAAGCCCAGATTTCCACTGGTCTAATGTCCATTCCTTGTGTTCTTTAGCCCAAACAAGTCTCTTCTGCTTGTTGCCTGTCCTTAGCAGTGGTTTCCTAGCTGATATTTTACCATGAAGGCCTGCTGCACAAAGTCTCCTCTTAACAGTTGTTATAGAGATATGTCTGCTGCTAGAACTCTGTGTGGCATTGACCTGGTCTCTAATCTAAGCTGCTGTTAACCTGCGATTTCTGAGGCTGGTGACTCGGATAAACTTATCCTCAGAAGCAGAGGTGACTCTTGGTCTTCCTTTCCTGGGGCGGTCCTCATGTGAGCCAGTTTCTTTGTAGCGCTTGATGGTTTTTGCAACTGCACTTGGGGACACTTTCAAAGTTTGCCCAATTTTTCGGACTGACTGACCTTCATTTCTTAAAGTAATTATGGCCACTTGTTTTTCTTTACTTAGCTGCTTTTTTCTTGCCATAATACAAATTCTAACAGTCTATTCAGTAGGACTATCAGCTGTGTATCCACCTGACTTCTGCACAACACAACTGATGGTCCCAACCCCATTTATAAGGCAAGAAATCCCACTTATTAAACCTGACAGGGCACACCTGTGAAGTGAAAACCATTTCCGGTGACTACCTCTTGAAGCTTATCAAGAGAATGCCAAGAGTGTGCAAAGCAGTCATCAAAGCAAAAGATGGCTACTTTGAAGAACCTAGAATATAAGACATATTTTCAGTTGTTCACACTTTTTTGTTAAGTATATAATTCCACATGTGTTAATTCATAGTTTTGATGCTTTCAGTGTGAATGTACAATTTTCAAAGTCATGAACATACAGAAAAATCTTTAAATGAGAAGGTGTGTCCAAATTTTTGGTCTGTACTGTATATCTACAGGAGACTGGTACAACGATGGGAAGTAAAATGGCTCTACAGTACGCAAATCTTTTCATGGTCAAGCTTGAAAGTAACTTTTTTTCCTCATGTCCCATCAGGCCTCTGGCCTACTATTGTTACATTGAAGATATTTTAATCATCTGGACGGAGTCTGAGCAACAGCTAAAGATGTTCTAATCAATTTCATCCCTCCATCAACCTAACACTCAACTACTCCTGTACTGAAATTAACTTTTTGGACACCATCATTAAGCTACAGAACTATGAAATAGAGACATCCCTGTACCAGAAGCCAATCGACTGTCCAACATACCTTAAATGGGACAGTCTTCATCCAAAACACATAAAAAACTCTATTGTCTACGACCAAGCCATCAGATGCAATCAGGTATGTTCCAACCCTATGGATAGAGACAAACACCTTGGTGGCCTCAGAAAGACCTTTTTGAATCAGGGCTACCATCCAAGAACAATTGAGAACCAGATTACAGGAGCCACCACAATATCAAGGAATCACCTCCTACATTACAAAACCAAACAAGAAAGCAACCGGGTGCCTCTAGTAGTCACCTACAATCCAAATCTGAAGGTGCTAAGGGGAGCTGCACGGAAACTACAACCTTCACTACAAAAACATGCCCGATTACAAATCATATTTCCAGACCCCACACTTCTGTGTTTCAGGCAGCCCCCCCAAATCTAAGGAGCAACATTGTCAGAAGCTCCCTGTCATCTCCACCAGCTACGGAACCTTTCCCTGCAACCAGAAAAAAATGTAAAACCTGTCCATTTATAATGACCACAAACAAGATGAAGATACCCTACTCACATCAAGACTACAAGATCCCAGGTACTTTCAGCTGCATCACATCTAATGTGGTGCACTTAATTATACGTACCAAATGTCAAGCTGGGGGTCTGTATGTAGGGGAGACAGGCAAAAACTTAGAACAAGGATGAATTCTCATCGCCACACAATAAAAGAAAAAATAATAGATCTACCTGTGGCCAAACATTTTTGTTTCCCTGATCACAGCATCACGGATATGAAATTACTGGTATTAAAAGGTAATTTCAAATCTCAGAGAGACAGAAAGTTTGGGAATATAAACTCATGACGACCTTTGACACCTACAAAGCAGGAATGAATGTGTCGCATGGATTTATGTCATTCTACATCAACTAAGGATTGTGCTACTCAGACTTTTGGAGTCATCACAACCCTGGGCCAGACCTCAATCACAGGATAATAAAACTTTCACACTCCTTATCTACGAACTATTCCAATATTTATGGCTGTAAAAAAAAACTGTTTATCCTTTTTCTATAGTAATGCTTCTGCTTTACGTCACTTGTCTCATCTATTGCATTATTTCTGTGTCTTGCTGTGTATAAATATGTGACACTTCAGATTTTATGTTATTCTATGCCTGATGAAGAAACCTGAGTAGTTTTGAAAGCTTGCAATCTTACCATCTTTTCAGTTAGCCATTAAAAGGTATCAACCACTGAGGACTCTCAAATCTAAATATTTTTCTATCTACTGGCTAACACAGTACAAAGATATATATTTTCCCTGGAATTTATCACCATTTCTGTGTTTTTGCTTTATTTATGGCAGTATTCTTAGGCAAAATTGTGAGTGTGCCCACTCCCTTGGATAAAAATAAAACCCTAAACATGAATGGTCTCAGGATGCTTAATTGTTGGCATTATAGAAGACTCATGGTGGCGCTCACCTTTTCTTCTCTGGACAATCGTTTTTCCACATGATACATCTGTCTGAAAGGGGCTTCAGCAGATAAATTAATCAGTTCCCAGGTGAGAATCTTCCAACATGGCAGCATATCATTGGAATAAAGAGAGCCTAGGGAAAATTAACAGCATTTCCAAGCATAGGACTCATAAGAGAGGAGGGAACAGCCTACAACATGCTGTACTAAAGAGTTTGCTTGATTGATAGGTAATGGGGCCTGCAGACTCCCACTGAGGATTCAAGGTCAGCAGTGGAAATGAAGAGTTAAGCCTGACTGGTATCTAAGAATGAGGGAAAACCTACTGGTATACTGAACAGTATAAGAATGAAAGGGGATCCATATGGGGAATAGGACCAAGAGAGGAGCTATACTATGGACTAGGGAACTAGGAATTAAAGAGAGAGAGCCATACTGGGGACCAGTAATAAGAAAGAGAGACATGATGGGGACCAGTAATGGGAGTATGATGTATGCTTGTGGCCAACAATGAGAACAAGGGAGGCATGCTGTTGACCACACACTGAAAGACATTTGGGGCTTTTCATCACTATATATGTTTTTCATATGTTTGTTAATTCCATTTAGCCTTGTTCAGATGTCTGTTTTTCATGGACGTGTTATGAATTTTTCAGATAGAACCCATACCCATTATAGTTTATGGGGCTATGTATGTGTTTTTCTCGACACTCCACTAAAAACAGTTAATGTCCGCTTTTGATCTAAACTATGGATCTAACTCACATCCAACTCAAATTGATTTAAGTGCTGTTCGTTTTTTACAGTTTAGTGGATAGGATAAACTTTTTTTGCTTTTACTTGCAAGAAAAACCGACACACAGACCAAAAATTGATAGACTATACAATACTTGACTCACCAGTTCATGCAATGGGTTTCCTTGTTATTATTGGCATGTGCACATTGTAGATTCATTCTAAAAGCAGCAAAACCACAAAGAGACACATATAGAAACAAGGAGTAAAGAAATACATGAAACAGAATGTGTTAAACCTTAGATTTCTGAATGCACCCACCCTTCCACTCTGACAACTTTTGCGTTGTTGGCTACAGGCTCTATAGTAGAGACTGGATGCACCTCAATGGTGAGGGTGCAGGTGTGCTGAGGGAAAAATGGTCCGAAGGATGGAGGAGTTTTTAAACTATGATCTGGGGGAGGGAGGGTAGTTGTGCGAATAAGGGGATAAAGTAGACAGAGAGTGAGACAGTAAGGCTATGTGCCCACGTAGCAGATTTGATGCAGAGCGTTTTGCCTCTCTCTGGCAGAAAAAAACACATGCAGATTTACATGCGTTTTTTCTGCCAGAGAGAAGCGTTTTTTCAGCGTTTTCGCATGAATTTTTTCAAGCAGTTTTCCAAGCGATTTTGAGCATCACTTGGAAAAGTGCTTGACAAGTTGGTCACACAATATAAATCCATGCAACCGGCATGGATTTATAATGTGTGAACAACTGATGCTTTAAATGCAGCATCTATAGTAAAAAAAAAAAAGAGAATTAAAACGTTAAAAATAAAAAAAACCTGTATACTCAACACTCCGGTCTCCTCCAGTCTGCTCCCGGCTGCGTCCTCTCTCTTAGGCGTCCCGCAGTGTACTGTCAGGACCTGCGGTGACGTAATTTAGTCAGCTGATGATCACCTGACCGCCGACGTCAGCGGTCGCGTGACCATCAGGTGACTAAATGACGTCACCGCAGGTCCTGACAGTACACCGCGGGACGCCAAGGAGAGAGGACGTGGCCGGGAGAAGACTGAAGACTGGGGGCCGCCGGACAGGTGAATATACAGGTTTTGTTTATTTTTAACTTTTTTATTTCTTTTTTTCACCGCGTGGTTGCCGGGATGAAGAGGAGTTGTAGTCTCCTCTTCATCCCGGGTACCACACGCACCGCGATCACGCCGCAAATTCGCGGCCATTGAATTTAATTATTAATATACCTGCGGGTTTGCTGCGTTTCAATGTTCCTCAATGGCCGCGAATTTGCAGCGTAATCGCAGTAGAAATGGTCATGCTGCGTTTTGCAACGCAATGAGAATTCGGCGCACTAATTATCGCATCATGTGCACAGCACATCCGAATTCACATTGCTTTGCATGGCAGACTGTTTTACAAGCGTTTTCGCGGCCGTAAAAACGCTACAAAAATACTACGTGGGCACATGGCCTAAGGGTCAAGGAGGAATTAGGTGGGGGGCTGGGAAATGCAAGGAAAGTAGGGAGCTGAGTAGGAGTAATAAAGGTTCAAATACTATTAATGTCTGCTGGCAAATGCAAGACGTCTTGCAAACAAAATTAATGAATTGGAGACCCTTATGTCAGACACATAATACTATGTGGCGGGCATTACGGAAACTTGGATGGATGAAAGCCATGACTGGGTGACAAACGTAGAGGGTTACCCTACATTTAGAAAGGACAGATCTACAGGTCCAGGAGCATTTGGGATGCAGTGACCATAATATGGTAAGTTTCAATGTAATCTTCAATCAAATATTCAAAAGGAGAAATGCAAAAACCTGGAACGTTAGGAAAGGTGATGAACAAATTAAGGGAAGAGTTTAACCCCTCTTTAACTTATGACGTATAGGTACATCATAGGTCTCCTCCCCCTGTTTGATGCGGGCTCCGGTGATGAACCCGCATCTTTTCCGGCACGACAGCTGATTTCATCAGCTGACATGTGCCTCTAACAGCCACAGGTGGAATTGTTTATTCTGCCTCCCAAAAATTGGAATAGAAAGCGATCAAAAGATGTCACGTGCCCGAAAATGGTATCAATAAAAATGTCAACTCGTCCCGGAAAACACAAGCCCTGACATGATTGTCGGCCGAAATATGATTGCAAACACTAGTCTTTGCAATAAAAAAAGTGTCTTTTAGTGTGTTACAGTTGCCAAAGCCCTCACTCAGCCCCAGATCACAAAAAATGGAGGCGCTACAGTTCTCGGTAAATGGCACCATTTTTAAAATTTTTATTTACAAATTTTGGATTTTTGTTTCACCACTTAAATAAAAAAGAACCTATACATGTTTGGTATCTACGAACTCGAAATGACCTGGAGAATCATAATGGCAGGTCAATTTTAGCATTTAGTGAACATGCTAAAATAAAAAAAAAAACAATTGTGAAATTGCACTTTTTTTGCAATTTCACCACACTTGGAATTTTTTTTCCCCGTTTTCCAATACACTATATGGTAAAATCAATGGTGTCTTTCAAAAGTACAACTCATCCCACAAAAAACAAACCGTCACATGGCCATATTGACAGAAAAAAATAAAAAAGTTATGGCTCTGGGAAGAAGGGGAACAAAAACCCAAGGTGATGAAGGGATTAATCGTGTAGCCTGGGACCATGGTAACTGGAGATACCGAACATAAATGGGCATGTTTAAGGATATACTACTAGAATCCTGTAGAAACTTATACCCTCTGGTAAAAAAAAATGTCCAGGAATAAAAAGAAACCATTATGACTAAATAAGGCAAAAACAAAGGGCATTCAAAATCTTGAAGGCCCAGAATACAGAAACAGCATTCCAGGAGTATAAAGATCTTAAGAAATATAACAAAGAAATCAAGCTAGCAAAGTTATCTACTGAAACACAAATCGCCAGCGACTTTAAAATACATTTTTATAAGTTTAAATATAATATTTAATAATATTTAAAAATACATCAATGTCAAAAAGAAAAAAATGGATGCTATCGGCCCCGTAAAAGAGAATAATAAGATAATTTTAGACCAATGAACTGACTGTTCCTGGAATCATACAAGAAAGCAAAAATCAAAGTTCACCATCTGATATAACTAGTTTAACACAAGAAGAAGTAAGCCTGCGTCTGAGAAAATTAACAATTGACAAATCCCCCAGCCCAGATGGCATTCATCCACGGATACTGAGGGAATTGAGCTCAGTAATTGACAGACCGCTGTATCTCATCATCTTAGACTCTCTGGTCATACAGCCAATCAAAGTAATTCCTAGTAAATTTAAAAATGAATGCGTAATCTTTATTTGATACAATTTGACAAAGAATACATTAATAATAAAATCACATAAAAATGTAAACTGCAGAGAATACAATCCAAGGTAAGTATGAGATTGTTATATATGTCTAAACAAGCCATCTAAAATAGTAGTATAAGGGACCCACACGGTGAAAGGTATATTATATACAGATAAATACTTAGACCTATATGTTATTTCTCCAAAAATAGTACAAGATCCCCACCTAGTGGCAAGATGCTGAAGCAATTCGAAGATATCAAATATGTTGATCTATGCATCTCCTCTTAATTGCAGTAAATGAAAAAGAAGACAATATGCGAATTGCCTCTTCAAAGAGCAAGAGGACTTGAACTCTCTAGCGTCAACTGTTGGAAGCAGCAATCCGAGAAGTCATTATCGACCCTTTAATGAGTCTTGCAATATAACTAAGGATAAAAGCCAAATCAGAATCTCAATAGCAATATCTGTTTTTGCATGGAGGTAGTTGTTAAACAAGGAATAGGTGAAACATGTCCATCTCACACACAATAGTCAAGAAAATAAAGTGACCCTGCTTAAAAGTTTCAGAAATACTCCATGTATCTCCTTCAAATGTAGCAATTACATAAATAAGAGGACATTAGCAACATTTTAATTTTGCATAAAAATAGTTATTACATGAAAAAATGTATGAATATGCAAATATTAACTCAGTTGAGACTGACACTCACATATCAGGACACATAGCCACTCCAATCACAAGAGTTGAGTAAGTAAAGTGACAGTGCTTACAAGTTTCAAGTATACCATGTACAGTATTTATAGAGTAAACCCAAGCATCTTGTAACAGGGGTGGTGCCACAGAATTGGAGGGTGGCTGACGTACCGATAGTTCAGAAAGGTAAGAAGGTGGATCCAGACAACTACTATCTGGTGAGTCTGATATCAGTAGTGTGCAAAGTTTTTGAGGGCATCATAAGGAATGACCTGCAGAGATACTGTATATTGCAGAGAATAATATAACTGACAACCAGCATGGATTCATGAAAGATAAGTCATGTCTAACCAATGTATTGGGGTTCTATGAAGAGTTAAATGCAAATCTGGATGTTGGTAATGCGGCTGATGTGATTTATCTGGACTTTGCAAAGGCATTTGATACTGTACCATATAGCAGCCTTATACTGAAGCTACAGAAGCAAGGACTTGAGGGAACTGTTACGCACGCAGGTGGCGCACATGGTTTCATGAACCCACTGTGCCAGGGGGACGGGCTTGCCTAGAAGGGGCATAGCTAAGGATCTACCAGGTGTTCACTGTAGCTCTTGATGGTGGAATCAAGCTTGGTTGCGGGTAGCCGCCAGGTACCATGCATAGGCAGTCCCTGGTACTGCAGGTGCTGCAGAATGGCTACTGACATGGAGACTGATTCAGGTACCATCTGAGCGGCTTCAGGATATAGGTGCCGCCGATGCAGCTTCAGTGTTCGGAGACTGGTTGTAGCAGTCCGGATATTTTTGGGTACTTGGATAGACAAACGTTCTGACGCAAAGTTCTAGGATACTGATTCAGGGGCAGGGCGCACATGGACTGGGGGATGAGGTTCAGGCACTGGCCGCACTAGGACCGGGGACTTGGGGTTCAGTACTGGCCGCGCAAGGACTTCGGGTTCAGGACTTGCCGCACTGGGACCAGGGATTCGGGTTCAGGGCGCTGGCTACACCGAGATCAGGGATTCAGGTTCAGGAGATCGGCCAAACCAGGGATTTGGGTTCAGGACACTGGCCACACCGGGACCAGTGATTCAGGTTCAGGACTCTTGCCACACCGGGACCAGGGATTCGGGTTCAGGACCATGGCTACACCAGGACCAGTGGACCTCACAACTTCACTGGTAAAACACCACACTAGATAATGACTAAATGTGTTGTTTGGCAACTCCCTAAGGGGGAGGAAGTCTTTTATACAAGATGCCTCCCAGCTATTGGCTGGGAGCCATCCTGCAGGTGAACATTAACACTAAATGCCTCTCAGTTATAGGCTGATGTCATTTTACTATATGCGCACTGCCCCTTTAAGAGTTATTAATGACCTTGTAGATGGAATTGAGAGTAAAGTGTTAGTTTTTGCTAATGACACCAAACTATGTAGGATATTAAAATCTGATCTTGACACTACAATATTGGAGAACGATCTGGATAAGATGACTGAATGGGCAAACACTTGACAGATGAGGTTTAATGTAGATAAATGGATAGTAATGTACCTAGGACGGAGTAATCCTATTGCTGCATACACATTAAATGGGAGTATACTCGGGACTACAGAACAGGAGAAGGACTTGGGTGTTCTGGTTACAAGTAAGCTGAGCAGCAGTACTCAATGTCAAGCCGCAGCCGCAAAAGCCAACAAGATTTTAGGGTGTATAAAAAGAGCGATAAAATCTTGTGATCCCAACGTATTGTTACCCATCTACAAATCACTTGTAAGGCCACATCTAGAATATGGGATCCAGATTTGGGCTGTACATTTTAAAAAGAATATTCAGAAGTTAGAGTCAGTTCACAGGCAGGCAACTAGATTATTACAAGGGATGGAAGACCTCTCATATGATGAGAGGTTGAAAAAGTTGAGTTTGTTTAGCTTAGAAAACGACGCCTCAGAGGGGATCTCATTTACATGTATAAATATATGTCTGGTCAGTACAAAGGACTGGCACATGACTGATTCCTTCCAAAGACCATACTAAGGACCAGGGGGCACTCATTATAGGTGGAAGAAAGGCGATTCCGGCACTTAAACAGGAAAGGGTTCTTTACAGTTAGAGTAGTCAGACTGTGGAATGCCTTACAACAAGAGGTAGTAATGGCAGACACTATGAAAGCTTTTAAAATTGGGATGGATGATTTCCTCAGTACACATAACATTGTGGGTTATAGATAATTTATAGTGATGAGCGAGCACTAAAATGCTAGGGTACTCGTTACTCGGGTCAAACAAATCGTAATGCACGGGGGGGTCGACCTGAGAAAACGAGTATAATGGAAGTCAATGGGAAACTTGAGCCTTTTTCTGGCGGCCCCCCCGGAGGTCTGAAGGGGGTCTAAAAATTGGTCACATCGATGGAAATGACATGGGAACAGCATGGTGAAGACCCCTGGAAGCATCTCTGAATCCCAGGTCGCTGTTGTGAACAATGTTGTCAGAGTATTAAACCACTTTTACAGACTGATAATAAAACATAAAAAAGTGAAGATAAAATGAATTTTCCTGGAAAAAATATTAAGAAACATTCTTTCGAGGATAATGAAAAAAAATTCTCCACACCTTGGTCTATGTTCAAATGTAGTGTTTTTGCACTTTCACATTGCTCTCAGCAGTGAAAAATACACTGCTCAAAAAAATAAAGGGAACACTCAAATAACACATCCTAGATCTGAATGAATGAAATCTTCTCATTGAATACTTTGTTCTGTACAAAGTTGAATAAGCTGACAACAAAATCACACAAAAATCATCAATGGAAATCAAATTTATTAACCAATGGAGGCCTGGATTTGGAGTCACCCCCAAAATTAAAGTGGAAAAACACACTACAGGCTGATCCAACTTTGATGTAATGTCCTTAAAACAAGTCAAAATGAAGCTCAGTATTGTGTGTGGCCTCCACGCGCCTGTATGACCTCCCTACAACGCCTGGGCATGCTCCTGATGAGGTTGCGGATGGTCTCCTGTGGGATCTCCTCCCAGACCTGGACTAAAGCATCAGCCAACTCCTGGACAGTCTGTGGTGCATGGTGACGTTGGTGGATGGAGCGAGACATGATGTCCCAGATGTGCTCAATCGATTCAGGTCTGGGGAACGGGCAGGCCAGTCTATAGCTTCAATGTCTTCATCTTGCAGGAACTGCTGACATACTCCAGCCACATGAGGTCTGGCATTGTCCTGCATTAGGAGGAACCCAGGACCAACCGCACCAGCATATGGTCTCACAAGGGGTCTGAGGATCTAATCTCGGTACCTAATGGCAGTCAGGCTACCTCTGGTGAGCACATGGAGGACTGTGCGGCCATCCAAAGAAATGCCACCCCACTTCATTACTGACCCACTGCCAAACCGGTCATGCTGAAGGATGTTGCAGGCAGCAGATAGCTCTCCACGGCGTCTCCAGACTCTGTCACGTCTGTCACATGTGCTCAGTGTGAACCTGCGTAAATCTGTGAAGAGCACAGGGTGCCAGTGGCGACTTTGCCAATCTTGGTGTTCTGTGGCAAATGCCAAGCATTCTGCATGGTGTTGGGCTGTTAGCACAATCCACATCTGTGGACGTCGGGCCCTTTTACCACTCTCATGGAGTCGGTTTCTAACCGTTTGTGCAGACACATGCACATTTGTGGCCTGCTGGAAGTCATTTTGCAGGGCTCTGGCAGTGCTCCTCCTGTTCCTTCTTGCACAAAGGCGGAGGTAGCGGTCCTGCTGCTGGGTTGTTGCCCTCCTACGGCCCCCTCCACGTCTCCTGGTGTACTGGCCTGTCTCCTGGTAGCGCCTCCAACCTCTGGACACTACGCTGACAGACACAGCAAACCTTCTTGCCACAGCTCGCATAGATGTGCCATCCTGGATGAGCTGCACTACCTGAGCAACTTCTGTGGGTTGTAGAGTCCATCTCATGCTACCACGAGTGTGAAAGCACAACCAACATTCAAAAGTGACCAAAACATCAGCCAGAAAGCATTGGTACTGAGATGTGGTCTGTGGTCCCCACCTGCAGAACCACTCCTTTATTGAGGGTGTCTTGATAATTGCCAATAATTTCCATCTATTGTCTATTCCATTTGCACAACAGCATGTGAAATTGATTGTCAATCAGTGTTGCTTCCTAAGTGGACAGTTTGATTTCACAGAAGTTTGATTTACTTGTAGTTATATCCTGTTGTTTAAGTGTTCCCTTTATTTTTTTGAGCAGTGTACATTCACAAGTAAATGTAATTTTAACATTTTACTACCTTATCTGGCCATGTGGTGTGTGAGACATGATCAGACACATCCTGTTTCATTTACGAAGGAGGGACTCTGAAAGTCACAAAGCCTATTTTTACAAGGCTATCAGATGGCCCTTACTATTGTTAGAGGGTCAACAGCCGGCAATGTTTTGCATAGCCGTATATTGCTACTACAATATAATTTATCCATCTGAGGTGGGCAAATTTTCTTTTTCGTATTAATACGGTAAAGTTTGAAACTTGAAGGGCCAGCAAGCAGCTATTCTTTGCAAGGCCATATATTGCTACTGCAATATAACGTATCCATCTGAGGTGGCCAAATTTTATTTTTCGGATATTCTGTAAAGTTTGAAACTTGAAGGTCTCGCAGGCGGCCCTCGCAATTTATAGAGTGCCAGCAGGCAGCCTCCACTATTTTTAGAGGGCAAGCAGGCATCTTGGGGACAGATGAGACCAAGATAAGGCTTTTTGGTAAAGCACATCATTCAACTGTTTACTGTAAATTGAATGAGGCCTACAAATAAAAGAACACTGTACTTACAGTCAAATATGGTGGAGGTTCAAAGATATTTAAAAGTTGTTTTGCTGCCTCTGGCATTGGGTGCCTTGACTGTGTGCAAGTCATCATGAAATCTGAAGATTCCCAAAGGATTTTGGGTCGCAATGTAGTGCCCAGTGTCAGAAACCTGGATTTGCATTCTAGGTCATGGGTTTTCCAGCAGGACAATGACCCCAAACATACTTCAAGAAGCACCCAGAAATGGATGGAAACAAAGCACTGGAGAGTTCTGAAGTGGTAATTCCAGCTCCAATAGCGTCAAGTCTCAAACCACTACCTCTTACATACAGGAGCTGTAGAGAAACTGAGAATGACACATTAAATCATTAAATTTTGTTAACCTTGAATGTCTGTCAAATTTGAAAATTTCTGCCAACTTCAATGAATTTCTGTCAACTATGATACAATTTTAGTCAACTTTGATGAATTTCTGAGTACAGATCACCGTAAAAATTATGAATTGGTCTATGGAAAAAATAAATCAAGTTATGGACTGTGAAAGAGATGTATGTGACCAGAATGAACACTCATTTCCAGCAGATGTTACTACCTAGCACCTGGCTCTATTCTAAATGCAGCTAACTGCAGTATTAATAGGGAATAGAATAGATTTTTGTTTGTTTCAGCAGCAAGGAGTAGAAAACAATAATCCCTGACTAGATGCCAGCAATACATTATCCCTAGTGCTATAGCTCACCCGTACACAAATTGCAGATAAGAGAGGCAATATTGTAGAATATAAAATAGATTTTAACTGGCCCCCGAAGAGTTTTTTTGTTGTATGTGGCCGCACCAAATTGTGAAGGAACGCAAGCAACCCTGCCTGCTTTGATGAATTTCTGAGTACAGATTACCGTAAAAATTATGAATCTGTCAATGAGTGTTTGGGAAGAATCAATCAAGTTATGGACGGTGGAAGAGATGTATGCGACCAGAATGAACACTCATTTTCAGCAAATGAAATCTAGCACCTGTCCCTATTCTAAATGAAGCTAACAGCGGTATCAATAGGGAATAGAATAGATTTTTTTTGATTGGTTGCAGCAGCAAGTAGTATAAGGCAATAATCCCTGGCTGGATTCATGTAATACTCTATCCATAGTGCTATAGCTCACCCATACACGAATTGCAGATAAGAGAGGTAATATTGTAGAATATAGAATCAATTTGAATTGGCCTTCCTATTTTTAAGGAGTGGGTCTCCTAGACTGCTAATGCGTATGCACTAAGTTCATGGGCTGGCAAAAATTAGAAGGCACTCCAGTACCCCTTTGAAGATACATAGTGAAAGGACTCAGAAAAATGTTATTAAAAATTTTTAAGGAGTGGGTCTCCAATACTGTTAATGCGGTTGCACTAAGTGCAAGGGCTGCCAAAAAATTAGGAGGCACTCCAATACCCCTTTGAAGAGGCGTAGTCGAGGGCCTCAGTAAAAATAATGTTCCCATTTTTAAGGAGTGGGTCTCCTAGACTGGTAATGCCCATGCACTAAGTGCATGGTCTGAAAAACATTTACCCCTGGGTGGTATACATATATATTTTATAGAATGTTTGAGGTAGGCCTTTAAAAATTGTTGCTATGGGCATCAGAAGCACCCTTAAAAAATTAATGAGGGGGCTGCATGATGATCACCCTGTTGATATGGTGGTGGAGGATGAGGAAATGGAAGAGGATGACATAAAAAAGACAAAATCCTAAAGCATATACCCATGTATGGGTGTGAAGAAGTGCATGGGAATAGACCAGAAAAAAATAAAAATGTATTTGAGTTTATGTTCTGCTGCTTTCATCCAGTGGTGTTGAGAAGTCTGGGCCAATCCAGCCCTTGTTCATTTTGATAAGAGTCAGCCTGTCAGCATTTTCAGTTGACAGACAGATGCGCCTATCAATTATAATTCCACCAGCGGCACTAAAAACACCCTCTGACAAAACACTAGTGGTAGGGCAGGCCAGGACTTTCAAGGCGTAGAGAGGACTGTTCATGCAACGTGTCCAGCTTGGACACCCAATAAAGCTAACAGATACCCTCCCTATAATTAAATAGTTATATCTTTATTGAAAATATAAATCAACACAGAAGAAAACACATTAAAAACAATAAGCAAGATTGTACCGCAGTAAACACAGGTAAATATGCATACAGATATTATGTCAGTCCAAAAAGATATTTCTGAATGTTGCCTATTTCCTGCTAATGACCCATATGGAGAAAATACATTACAATTTATACCTATTATATACTTCAGACTTCAAACTATGCAAAAACTGCAAACAACAATGAATTTACACACATACACAATTAACCCCTTTACCCCCCAAGGTGGTGTTATTGAATGTGGGACTGAATGATTTTTGATTGACCAATAAGGGACTACGGTCTCTGCTTGATAAGGGATCCCGTTAGGTGTGTTCCTTCACATGTGGAGGAGAGGAAAATCGGTCCGTAAGAGGATCAGGGACGTGTGATTGCCTATAACAGAGGAATCTTTCACAGTAAGGTAGTACTCTGAGGGTATTAAATTCCCCTTTAAATTGGTAATGGCGCCCTCAAGAAAGGGGTAACTGAATGCAGTTTTTAGCCCGAATACAGCAGAGGGATTAATATCAGCGATTGTGCAGTGTGCATTGTGTGACTGACGTATTGTTAAGTCATTTTTGATGAATCAGAATCGTTGTCCTCAGTGTCTGTGTTCTGCTTTGTGTAAGCTCAAAAGAGGGAAAATCATAGTAGTTGAAGTTCTTGCTCAGCCTGTATACCCAGACTGGGAAACATAGAGTATAAAAAGTAACACTTATTGCAGATATAATTGTCACCTTTACAAGGTGTAGAAGGAAAACCTTTGAACTGGGTAGTAAAAACACACCACTACGCCCCCACCTGGGTGACTTCCTTTTTTGGTCCCGGAACTAACCCAGTTGATAGAGAAACTGCAGAGGCAGCTATTTAATAATTGCAGATTACCTCAGGAAATGTTATATGATCATGCAGAAATAATTGGAATAGTAGGTGGAGCAGTAGGCTTGGTATTGTTATTTGTTTGTTTGTGTGTAAGAATCTCCCTAGCCCACAGGGCTGGAAAATCGGTGTTAGTACTTCCTTAAAGATCTGTCTTCCGAGGCTCAGAGGAGACTGGGACAGGATCACATCCATCTTTCGAGGATCCGAGGGGACTGGGACGGGATCAAATTTAGAGTCTGAGAGGTTCTAGGTGTGCTGAAGAGAGTTCTGTGGTACAGTGATTGCAGTCATGGGGACTGGCAACAGTAAGGAATTGACTGACCTAAAGGGCGTGACCCCAGTTCCAGCATGTGAGATAGTGGAGAGACTGAAAGGGAAAGAAGCAGTAGAGGGATGTGAAATAATATTGAGGAAATTTGGTATAGGAAAGTGGGGAAATCTGGAAGAGAAGGAATAGGAGAAATATATCTGCAATTGGGAAGGATGGTTGAAAGATAAAAACAAACTAGAGCAGGCTAGGATGTGGTTAGAAGAAGCAGAACGTCTCTCAATGAGTGAACATAAATCAGAGGAAACCAGGCATGGAACTGTATATGTAATCTATGATAGTTTGAAAAACTCTCAGACCCCTGTAGTCTCTGTACCTGATGTAAATTCTGCACCCCCTTCAGCACCTCCACCTTATGCTGAATCAATGGGATGGACTTGCAGACATTGTGGTCATCAGAATCCCCCTGGGGTTAATTGTTGCAGGTCCTGTGGGTTTTCACACCCAGGGACAGCACCTAGGGTGCCTCTGTTCCCTATGAGGACCACTAGTCATGTACAGTTTCAACCTTCTAAGATGGTTGACAATGTTCAGGTACGAGATCCCCCCCAAGTATGGCCAATAGAAACATATCGGCCTTGGTCCCCCAGTGAACTTATTGCCCTCGCTACCCAGCTCCCAGAAAAAACCCCTTAACATTTAGAATGCACCTCCAGGGTGTTCATGAGGCATATCGGGCCACATGTGATGATCTAGTTTCTGTCATTCTGCAGAAAGGCAGTGACCCCTTACTTATGACAAGTTTTTTACTTTGTACTGCCACGAACAGGCTGGACATGCGTCTGGTGTCCTTACCCAAGAACATGGTGGTAGGCAGAGCCCTCTAGGGTATTACTCTGTAACCCTAGATCCAGTCATTATGGGGTCTCCTACTTGTGTTAGAGCTGTGGCAGCTGCTTCAGAACTTGTTAAAAAGATAGAGGACATAGTGTTAGGAAGCCCCCTCACACTTCAGGTTCCTCATGCTGTATCTGAAATACTTCAACAGGCTCAGACCCGTCACCTCTCAGCATCAAGGTTGACAAAATATGAAGTCTCACTCCTTACACTTCCCCATATAACTATCAAACGCTGTAATGTTCTAAATCCAGCTACACTACTTCCAGTGGATTTAGAAAAGGGAGGAAAGGATCAGGACGGGGAAGAGGGAGGCACTATGAGCCAAGATATGAGCCAAGACCTGCCCCTGTTTTTCAAATTAGCAAATGAGGGAGCTCAGTTTGATATGGCACATGAACATGATTGTCAGGCATTGATGGAAGCTGAAATAAAGGGCTTGGCAAATATTACTGATGCACCACTCACTAACCCCTCTGCTGAGTATTTTGTAGATGGTTCCAGAGCTTGGGACAGTGAACAAGGACGATTCATCAGCGGGTATGCAGTAGTCCACAATGGTAAGGCAGTGACACAAGAACCACTCCCCTCCAGCTGCTCTGCGCTAGAGGCGGAGGTTAAAGCACTCACAACAGCATGTAATCTGGGAAAAGGTAAAGAAACTAATGTATTTTCTGACTCGCAATATGCTTATGGTGTTGCACATGACTTTGGCGCCATTTGGCGAAGCCGTCATTTCTTGACCTCTGCTGGCAAACCTATAAGGAATGCACAAGCGGTAGAGCAGCTACTCACAGCACTCACCCTTCCCCGAAGGGCAGCCATAGTAAAAGTGTCAGAGCACACTCGGGAACAAACTCCCCTTGCAGTAGGGAATGCCTTGGCCGACCAGGTGGCTAAGAAAGCAGCACGACTACCTCTGACAGAGATACTGGCTATAGCAGGTGCGGGAACCCAAGGAGACTCAGAGTAAGGGTGTGCAGGAAGCCCCCTTTCAAATAAGGAGACATCCCCTGCACCTGCCCCAGTGGCCGTGGACCTCGAACTACTGCGGGTCTTCCAGACCCAGGCTGCCCCCCACGAGCAGAATGCATGGGTCAACGCGGGTGCCGTACAGTCAGTGTCAGGGGTATGGCAGGTAAACAAACGTATTTGCCTTCCACGCTGCCTGTTCCCCATGATGGCTGCCCTTGCACATTCTCCGGTGCATAACTCAAAGTGTGTTAAGTGTGCAGTGGTGCTACAAAACTGGTGTGCCCCAGGGTTCCCGAATACGGCTGCAAAATATGTTCAAGAATGTCTAGTTTGTGCAAAACATAACCCTGGTAGGCCTATTCGAGTCCCATGGAAATGCACACCAAAACCAGATTACCCATTTCAGAGACTGCAGGTGGACTACATACAGCTACCTAAGGTGAGTAATTATGAATACGCCATGGTATGCATTGACCTTTTTTCTGGGTGGCCAGAAGCTTGGGCGGTGACTAAAGTAAACACAAAAACTACTGCTAAAAAATTGATCATTGAGGTGGTTTATAGATATGGGCTGCCCAAAACTATAGAAAGTGACAGAGGAACCCACTTTACTGGGGAACTAATGAAACAAATCATGGTCACTCTTGGGATAGCACAGGCTTTCCATGTTCCCTATCATCCACAAAGTAGTGGGAAGGTGGAAAGCCTCAAAGGTACCTTGAAACTAAAAATCCAAAAGTGCATGGAAGAAACACACTTGTCCTGGGTAGATTGTTTTCCCATAGCATTGTATTCAGTGAGGACCGCCCCAAGGGGGGGGGGAAGCTATCCCCATATGAAATACTGTTTGGTAGTGTCCCTAAGACAGGGTTGTATTTCCCACAGCAGCTGCAGGCCTTCTATGGTTCTCTCACTGAATATGTTCTGGAGTTGCATAAACATTTGACTGTTACTCATAATCGTGTTCTTTCCTCTATCCCACACCCCAATTGCCTCAGCGGCACTCACACTTTGGTACCACGAGACTGGGTCGTGGTAAAGAGACATATGAGGAGACCACTAGAGCCCAGATACAGTGAACCATTCCAAGTGCTGTTAACTAGAGATGAGCGGTGTTCGACTAGAACTGTTCGCCAATCTCAAATTCGAGCTGTTTTGGGTGGTGTTCGAGTTGTTCGAGGAACCCGAACGATTTGCAAAAAATTCGGCTGTTCGAGGTTATGTTCGATAACTGTTCGTGCACCAAAAGCGTGTCCTGCATGTCTGGCGCTATTTAGAGCACCAATCATGCAGGGATTGTCTGCCACTCACTGTAATGCCACAGCCATGGTGGTTGTGGCATTACAGTGATTGCCCAAATCGATGGGAACAGTGCCCACAGTGAAACATGAAAAGCCGGCAATTCAGCAGCGGCATACACCGGTACCCGACAATTTAGAACCGAAAGAATAGAGCTTCACACATAGATTAGATAGATAGAAACATGTCAGCCACATATATACGAAGTACAGTGACAGTGTTGCTTACTGTACTTGTCATTTAGCGTAAAGGATTTATCAAAAAAAATAATAGTGTTTTCATGCACCGTCTCTTTAAAAAAGCCGGCCGGCAATTCAGCATCTGTACCCGACAATTTAGAATAGAAGGAATAGAGAATCACACATAGATTAGATAGATAGAAACATGTCAGTCACATATATATGAAGTACAGTGACAGTGTTGCTTACTGTACTTGTCATTTAGTGTAAAGGATTTATTAAAAAAAATAATAGTGTTTTCATGCACCGTCTCTTTAAGAAAGCCGGCCGGCAATTCAGCATCTGTACCCAACAATTTATAACAGAAAGAATAGAGCTTCACACATAGATTAGATAGATAGAAACATGTCAGTCACATATATATGAAGTACAGTGATAGTGTTGGTTACTGTACTTGTCATTTAGTATTAAAATAAAGGATTTATTATTAAAAAAATTGGCGTGGGGTTCCCCTTAATTTTAGTCTCTAGCGGAGGTTAAGCAGACGGCTGGGGCAGATGTTTGAAGCCTGGGAAGGGGGTAATACCCACGGAGCTTCCCAGGCTACTAATATCAGCCCCCAGCTGAATACATAGCCTTTACTAGCTATTAAAATGGGGGACCCCCCAAAAAAATGATGTGGGGTCCCCCCTAATTTAATAGCTAGCAAAGGCTAGGCAGACAGCTGGGGGCTGATATTAATAGCCCAGGAAGGGAGCCATGAATATTGGCCCCCTCCCAGGCTAGAAACACCAGCCGTCAGCCGCCCCAGAAATGGCGCATTCATAGGATGCGCCAATTCTGGCACTTAGCCTCGCTCTTCCCACTGCCCTGTAGCGGTGGCAGTGGGGTAATAGGGCTGGGGTTGATGTCAGCTTATAATGCCAGCTGACATCAAGCCCAGGTTAGTAATGGAGAGGCGTCTATAAGACACCCCCATTACTAACCCCATAATCAAAGTTAAAAAAAACACAAACACCCAGAATAAAGTCCTTTAATTGAAATAAAGACACAATTCTTTATTGTTCTAAATTAAACCATACTTACCATCACGCCCATTCCAGCTGAAGCCAACGATCTCCTGTAATAAAAATAAAATAATAAAGCAACCTCATCCTTACCTTTCCATGGTTCCCACGACAGCTTCAGCTCTGCTACATCGAGATGACAGGCTGGACCACAGCAGAAAGCTGCCATCCAGCCTGTCATCCCGCAGACACTGAGAAGCGCAGGCATGCTTGCGCTCTGCAGTGTCTGGCTGTGACGGCATAAAGATGAGACGAGTTCATGTCCAATGAACTCGGCTCACCTCATGCACGTCACTGACAGCGTGGGAAAATTCTCACGCTGAAGCGCTGAGTGCAGGAGAATTCTCCCACGCTGTCAGTGAGGTGCATGAGGTGAGCTGAGTTCATTGGACATAAGCTCACCTCATTCACGTCACTGACAGCGTGGGAGAATTCTCCTGCACTCAGCACTTCAGCGTGAGAATTTTCCCACGCTGTCAGTGACGTGCATGAGGTGAGCCGAGTTCATTGGACATGACCTCGGCTCATCTTTATGCCGTCACAGAGAGACACTGAGGAGCGCAAGCATGCCTGCGCTTCTCAGTGTCTGAGCGCAAGCATGCCTGCGCTTCTCAGTGTCTGCGGGATGACAGGCTGGATGGCAGCGTTCTGCTGCGGTCCAGCCTGTCATCTCGATGTAGCAGAGCTGAAGCTGTCGTGGGAACCATGGAAAGGTAAGGATGAGGTTGGTTTATTATTTTTCTTTTATTGCAGGAGATCGTTGGCTTCAGCTGGAATGGGCGTGATGGTAAGTATAGTTTAATTTAGAACAATAAAGAATTGTGTCTTTATTTCAATTAAAGGACTTTATTCTGGGTGTTGTGTTTTTTTTAAATACTTTACTAGAAATTCATGGCGGTCATGTCTAATACTGGCGTGACCCCATGAATTTTGGGCTTGGGGCCAGCTGATAATACCAAGCTGGCCCTAACCCCTTTATTACCCAGTGAGCCACCGCACCAGGGCCCTGGATGAGTTGGGTACAGCGCCAGAAGATGGCGCTTCTATGAACGCGCCATTTTCCGGGGTGGCTGCGGACTGCAATTTGCAGCGGGGGGGGCCCAGAAAGCTTGGGCCTCCCTGCGCTGCAGATTCCAGCCCCAGCTGCCTAGTTGTACCTGGCTGGACACAAAAATAGGGCGAAGCCCCACGTATTTTTTTTTTAATTATTTCATGAAATTCATGAAATAATTAAGAAAAAAAGGCCTTCCCTATATTGTTGTGTCCGGCCAGATGCAAATAGTCAGCTGGTGGTTGGGGGCAGCCCGTTCCTGCCTGCTGTACCTGGCTGGACACAAATATAGTGCGAAGCCCCACTTCAATTTTTTTTTATTATTTCATGAAATTCATGAAATAATTAAGAAAAAAAGGCCTTCCCTATATTGTTGTGTCCGGCCAAGTACAAATAGGCAGCTGGTGGTTGGGGGCAGCCCATTCCTGCCTGCTGTACCTGGCTGGACACAAATATAGTGCGAAGCCCCACTTCAATTTTTTTAAATTATTTCAGGAAATTCATGAAATAATTAAAAAAAAATTGACGAGGGGCTTCGCACTATATTTGTGTCCAGCCAGGTGCAGCAGGCAGGAACGGGCTGCCCCCAACCACCAGCTGCCTATTTGTACCTGGCCGGACACAACAATATAGGGAAGCCCTTTTTTTCTTAATTATTTCATGAAATAATTTAAAGAAAATTGACGTGGGGCTTCGCCCTGTTTTTGTGTCCAGCCAGGTACAACTAGGCAGCTGGGGGCTGGAATCCGCAGCGCAGGGAGGCCCAAGCTTTCTGGGCCACCCCCGCTGCAAATTGCAGTCCGCAGCCACCCCGGAAAATGGCGCGTTCATAGAAGCGCCATCTTCTGGCGCTGTACCCAACTCATCCAGGGCCCTGATGCGGTGGCTCACTGGGTAATAAAGGGGTTAGGGCCAGCTTGGCATTAGCAGCTGGCCCTAAGCCCAAAATTCATGGGGTCACGCCAATATTAGACATGACCACCATGAATTTCTAGTAAAGTATTTAAAAAAAACACAACACCCAGAAAAAAGTCCTTTAATTGAAATAAACACACAATTCTTTATTGTTCTAAATTAAACCATACTTACCGTCACGCCCATTCCAGCTGAAGCCAACGATCTCCTGAAATAAAAGAAAAATAATAAAGCAACATCATCCTTACCTTTCCATGGTTCCCATGACAGCTTCAGCTCTGCTACATCGAGATGACAGGCTGGACCGCAGCAGAACGCTGCCATCCAGCCTGTCATCCCGCAGACACTGAGAAGCGCAGGCTTGCTTGCGCTCCACAGTGTCTCTCTGTGAGGGCATCCAGATGAGCCGAGTTAATGTCCAATGAACTCGGCTCACCTCATGCACGTCACTGACAGCGTGGGAAAATTCTCCTGCACTCAGCGCTTCAGCGTGGGAGAATTCTCACACTGAAGCGCTGAGTGCAGGAGAATTCTCCCACGCTGTCAGTGACGTGCAGGAGGTGAGCTGAGTTCATTGGACATGAGCTCACCTTATGCACGTCACTGACAGCGTGGGAAAATTCTCCTGCACTCAGCGCTTCAGCGTGAGAGAATTCTCACGCTGAAGCGCTGAGTGCAGGAGAATTCTCCCACGCTGTCAGTGACGTGCAGGAGGTTAGCTGAGTTCATTGGACATGAGCTCACCTTATGCACGTCACTGACAGCGTGGGAGAATTCTCCTGCACTCAGCGCTTCAGCGTGAGAATTTTCCCACGCTGTCAGTGACGTGCATGAGGTGCGCCGAGTTCATTGGACATGAACTCGTCTCATCTTTATGCCGTCACAGCCAGACACTGCAGAGCGCAAGCATGCCTGCGCTTCTCAGTGTCTGCGGGATGACAGGCTGGATGGCAGCGTTCTGCTGCGGTCCAGCCTGTCATCTCGATGTAGCAGAGCTGAAGCTGTCGTGGGAACCATGGAAAGGTAAGGATGAGGTTGCTTTATTATTTTTCTTTTATTGCAGGAGATCGTTGGCTTCAGCTGGAATGGGCGTGATGGTAAGTATGGTTTAATTTAGAACAATAAAGGATTGTGTCTTTATTTCAATTAAAGGACTTTATTCTGGGTGTTTGTGTTTTCTTTTAACTTTGACTATGGGGTTAGTAATGGGGGTGTCTTATAGACGCCTCTCCATTACTAACCTGGGCTTGATGTCAGCTGGCATTATAAGCTGACATCAACCCCAGCCCTATTACCCCCTGCCACCGCTACAGGGCAGCGTGGAAGAGCGAGGCTAAGTGCCAGAATTGGCGCATCCTATGAATGCGCCATTTCTGGGGCGGCTGACGGCTGGTGAATCTAGCCTGGGAGGGGGCCAATATTCATGGCTCCCTTCCTGGGCTATTAATATCAGCCCCCAGCTGTCTGCCTAGCCTTTGCTAGCTATTAAATTAGGGGGGACCCCACGTCATTTTTTTGGGGGGGTCCCCCATTTTAATAGCTAGTAAAGGCTATGTATTCAGCTGGGGGCTGATATTAGTAGCCTGGGAAGCTCCGTGGGTATTACCCCCTTCCCAGGCTTCAAACATCTGCCCCAGCTGTCTGCTTAACCTCCGCTAGAGACTAAAATTAAGGGGAACCCCACGCCAATTTTTTTTAATAATAAATCCTTTATTTTAATACTAAATGACAAGTACAGTAACCAACACTATCACTGTACTTCATATATATGTGACTGACATGTTTCTATCTATCTAATCTATGTGTGAAGCTCTATTCTGTCTGTTATAAATTGTCGGGTACAGATGCTGAATTGCCGGCCGGCTTTTTTAAAGAGACGGTGCATGAAAACACTATTATTTTTTTTAATAAATCCTTTACACTAAATGACAAGTACAGTAAGCAACATTGTCACTGTACTTCATATATATGTGACTGACATGTTTCTATCTATCTAATCTATGTGTGAAGCTCTATTCTGTCTGTTATAAATTGTCGGGTACAGATGCTGAATTGCCGGCCGGCTTTTTTAAAGAGACAGTGCATGAAAACACTATTATATTTTTTAATAAATCCTTTACACTAAATGACAAGTACAGTAAGCAACACTGTCACTGTACTTCATATATATGTGACTGACATGTTTCTATCTATCTAATCTATGTGTGAGGCTCTATTCCTTCTTGTCTAAATTGTCGGGTACCGGTGTATGCCGCTGCTGAATTGCCGGCCGGCTTTTTTAAAGAAAGCGTCTTCTGAGCAGTTTGTCAGCTTTTGGACACCTTTGAAGGTGTTTTCTATGTGTTTCTATGTGTTTTTGTTTGCCTGCCATTGGTTTTAACGGTGTTCGACGGTGTTCTAAGGTGTTCGACGAACAGTTCGACGAACAGTTCCTCGAACATCCCGGTGTTCGACGAACCGAACCGAACCCGAACACTATGGGGGTGACTCAACACTACTGTTAACCACTGCCACTTTGGTCAAGCTTCAAGGCAAGGACACTTGGATCCACGCCAGACATTGTAAAAAGGTTTTGAACCCCAGCAGCAGCAAAGATGATGACCCTGTTTGTTTGGACTATGGTGATAACAACCGTACCCCTTGCCCTAACTCTCCATGAAGTACTTAAAGAGAACTGGAATAACAAACTACTAAAGCATCACCAAGTCTTACTCCAAGACATGAACTCTAATGACCATCCTAAGAACTGTTGGATATGCACCCATAGTCCAATATCCTCCAATACTATGCCTTATTTAGCTATTCCAGTGACTTTGAAAGAAATGTTTTACTTAAGTAACTATACTTTTCCTATTAGACTAAGAACAACAACAAAAAAAGAAGGCTGTAGGTCTAACTGTAGCTGCTTGGGTGACTGAGCCATGGTTGTTGTTTAACAGGAGTGGTCCGCCTCTAAGTCAGACTGAAATGCCTTGGGCGACCAGTCATGTTGACCTCTTCTGTTATCCGAAATTTACCTCTTGCAGCTGTAGTCAGATAAAATCCAGTGTTTCCTTTCTCTACAGCTGACTATTCAGAGTGTAATGGATCTGCTACCACTACTACGCAGTGTATAGCGGTTGATGCCACTCTCAATCCTAAGCTTCATTGTGTAAATGTCACCTTGCTAGTCTGTTCAACAACACTGTTGTTGGAGCACCAGAGAGTTTATATATTGTATGTGGACATCAGGCTTACAAGTGGTTACCCAACTATTTCACAGAAGTTTGCACACTGGCCTTTCTGACACCTTCTACTTTTATAGTACAACACACAAGAGTAGATATTAAAGCAATCCCGCTACACACACTGTACAGACGAGCTGCAGACGACAAGCCCAGACCAAATGGTAAACCACATCTTGTAGAAATGGGGGTGGCTAACAAATTATTTAGTGTCTTATTCATTTACCCATTCATAATGCAAATGTGGGATAAGTTGGTAAAGGCGACTGATTATCTAGATAACCAGATCTTCCAAATTCTTGACGTTCTCAATACATCTAATATTGTACAGAAACAACTAATTGCAGTTACTAACCAACACACCATAGTGCTAGATTACTTGACTGCTAGAGAGGGCGGGATGTGTCAAATAATAGGCCCTACCTGTTGACACTACATAGACCCTGCTGGAAATTTCCAGGTAAAGACCAAGATAGAGATAGTTATAGAAATGAGGGATGCGTGGCTCCAAGAACATCATGTCAACAAAGATTCCTGGTGGAGCGACACTTTCTCATTTCTTAAGGGTATAGGTGGATGGCTAATGGGCATCCTACAAGGTATTCTACAAATAGAAATTTTGATATTACTAGTGTATATAGTTGCCAGGATTAGTATATTTGCTATTAAGAGACTATGCAAGAAAACACGCAAGATTAAGCATCACAGGCCTGCGAAATATAATGCCACTTCTCCTATAAACATATATGATGAGATTTACAACCAAGATTCGTCCCTTCCAGGCTTTTGTAGCATGGGGAAGTAGCTGATGAATAAATTGTTTTGTAAAATAATAAAAAGGGAAGAGTTTTTATGGTTAATTTTTTATATCTGGATACATTATTTATTTAGGAAAAACAATCTATTCTATGAGGCCTCTGCTTAAGACTTGTATTATGGAATGTCTGACTAAGATACTGGTCTCCTGTGAATTCCCTCACAAGAAGGTTTTACCTTGGGCCAAGGGAAGTGTGTTATCTCTGATTGTCTATTTTGGTTTCCTGTTCAGTTGTATGTAAGAACTGTAGTTCCGCTTTTTGTCTAGCTAATAAATGCGGTGAGTCTTTGTTGCCACACAGAAGACTCTGCCTGCTGACAATGCATGTTGCATGTATTTTGTCTCTCTCCCTTCATCGATGAAGTATTTTAATTTGAATCTCACTGGCAATGTGAAGACCCTTTGCTGTCTATTCCAAAGTTCTCCTTAATAACAAAGAGGGTCTCCATAACAGTGGTTTGCACGTTAATGACCAGGCCAATTTTTACAATTCTGACCACTGTCACTTTATGAGGTAATAACTCTGGAACTCTTCAACGGATCCCCCTGATTCTGAGATTGTTTTTTCGTGACATATTGTACTTCATGATAGTGGTAACATTTCTTTGATATCACTTGCGTTTATTTGTGAAAAAAAAACGGAAATTTGGCAAAAATTTTGAAAATTGTGCAATTTTCAAACTTTGAATTTTCATGCCCTTAAATCAGAGAGATATGTCACACAAAATAGTTAATAAAAAACATTTCCCACATGTCTAATTTACATCAGCACAATTTTGGAAGCAACATTTTTTTTTGTTAGGGAGTTATAAGGGTTAAAAGTTGACCAGCGTTTTCTCATTTTTACAACAAAATTTACAAAACCATTTTTTAGGGACCACATCACATTTGAAGGCCTTTATGACAGAAAATACCCCAAAGTGACACCATTCTAAAAATGGCACCCCTCAAGGTGCTCAAAACCACATTCAAGAAGTTTATTAACCCTTCATGTGCTTCACAGGAATTTTTGGAATGTGGAAGAAAAAAATGAAGATTTAACTTTTTTCACAAAAAAGTTACTTTAGACCCCAGTTTTTTTTATTTTCGCAAGGATATCAGGAAAAAATGGACCCCAAAATTTGTTGTGCAATTCCCCCTGAGCACGCTGATACCCCATATGTGGGAGAAAACCTCTGTTTGTGCACACGGCAGGGTTCGGAAGGGAAGGAGTGCCATTTGACTTTTTGAATGTAAAATTTGCTTAAATAATTAGCGGACGCCATGTTGCGTTTGGGGAGCCCATGATGTGCCTAAACAGTGGAAACCCCCCACAAGTGACCCCATTTTGAAAACTAGACCCCTCAGGGAACTTATCTAGATGTGTGGTGAGCACCTTGAACCCCCAGGTGCTTCACAGAAGTTTATAACATTGAGCCGTAAAAATAAAATTTTCACATTTTTCCCACAAAAATGTTTTTCAGCTACCAATTTTGCATTTTAATAAGAGTAACAGGAGAAATTGCACCATGCAATTTATTGTGCAATTTCTCCTGAGTAAGCAGATACCCCATATGTGGGGGAAAACCACTGTTTGGGTGCACAGAAGGGTTTGGGAGGGAAGGAGTGCCATTTGACTTTTTGAATGTAAAATTTGCTTGAATAATTAGTGGACGCCATTTTGCATTTGGGGAGCCCATGATGTGCCTAAACAGTGAAAAAACCCCACAAGTGATCCCATTTTGGAAACTACACCTCTCAATGATTTTATCAAGGGGTATAGTGAACATTTTGAACCCAGAGGTATGACACAGAAATTGATAAAATTAGGTCATCATATTTAATAAGTTATCATTAGTGTTGAGTGCAAGTGCTCACTACTTGAGTTTGCATCAGGTACTCAGGTATGCACCACGTATTGCGGGTGCTCAAGTGACATGCTCGAGTCCCCGCCCGCATGTTTAACGGTTGTTAGACACCTAAGAAAAGACATGCAGGGATCGCTCGTGCATGGCAGGCAAACCCCGCAAGGTTTTTTGGCTGTATGACAGCTGCAAAACATATGGGGCGAAGACTCAAGCATGTCACTCAAGCAGTCGCCATATCGTCATCATTTTTTTTCTTTACTTCTGAAAAAAATCCCAACACAACCCTAACCCTAGCCCTAACCCTAACCCTAGCCCTAACCCTAGCCCAACCCTAACCCTAGCACAACCCTAACCCTAACACAACCCTAACCCTAGCACAACCCTAACCCTAGAGTTTATTTTTTACGCCGTTCCTTGTGCGTTATAAGTGATTAGATGACTTTATTCTTCGGGTCGGTGCGATTACAGCGATACCAGATTGATATCGAGTTTTTATGATTGACAGCTGTCACACACTAAAAAAAACTTTTTTTTTTTGCAAAGACTAGTTTTTATGCCACCATATTTTGAGAGCTATAATTTTTCCATATTTCAGCCGACAGAGTCATGTAGTGTCTTGTTTTTTGCAGGACAAGTTGACGTTTTTATTGGTACCATTTTGGGGCACGTGACATTTTTTGATCGCTTTCTATTCAGATTTTTGGGAGGTTGATTAAACAAAAACCAACAATTCAGGAATAGTTTTTTGTTTTTTTGTATGCCATTCCGCGTGCGGTAAAATTGATAAGGCAGCTTTATTCTTCGGGTCAGTACGTTTACAATGGTACCACATTTCTATTTTTTTTTTATGCTTTGGCGCTTTTACACAATAAAAACTATTTTAGAGAAAAAAGAATTATTTTTGCATTGCTTTATTCTGAGAGCTATAGCCTTTTTATTTTTCAGCCATTCGAGCTGTATGGTGGATTGTTTTTTGCGGGACAAGATGACGTTTTCAGGGGTACCATTTTTATTTACATTCATCTTTTAATCGCGTTTTATTCCATTTTATGTTTGGCGGTATGATGATAAAGCATCGTTTTTTGCTTCGTTTTTTATTTTTTGTTTTCACCGTGTTCACTAAAGGGGATAACTAGTGGTGGGACAGTTTTATAGGTCAGGTCGTTCTGGACGAGGTTATATTAAATATGTGTACTTTTATTGCTTTATATTTTTTTTCATAAGAATATTTATTTATGGGTACAGTATATTTTTATTTTTTTGCGATTATTTTTTTCTTAATATTTTTACAATTTTTTTTTTATTTTTATTTTTTTCACTTTCTGACACTTTTGGAACTTTTATACTTTGTCCCACTATGGGACTTTCACTTTTTACATTCTGATCGGCTGTATAGCATAGGAATGCAACAGCATCCCTGTGCTATGCAGCCTGTCAGCGCTGCACAGGGAGAAGTTACTTTGGTCGCGCACTACGCATGACCAAAGTAACTTCTTGCCTCCTGGTGACCTGAATGTTGTCATGACGACATTGGGTCACCATGACAACACCCGGGACCCGGCACAGACACTGCGGGACGCCGGAGAGGAAGTAAGTATCGGCGCTTACCTTCCCCCTTGCTCCTGCAATGTTGCGATCGACTTCGATCGCAGCATTTCGGGGGTTAATGTGCAGGGAGTGGTGCAGCACCAGTCCTTGCACATAGTACTGGGTGACAATCAGTTGACACTTGGCGGCAATCGCGCCCCCACAGCCTGTGTGCGGGGGAGAAATCGCCAGGGCGTACTAGTACGTATCTGGCCCATAAGGCCCAGGGTGCAGATACACATTAGTATGCCTTCCACGCTGCCTGTTCCCCATGATGGCTGCCCTTGCACATTCTCCGGTGCATAACTCAAAGGGTGTTAAGTGTGCAGTGGTGCTACAAAACTGGTGTGCCCCAGGGTTCCCGAATACGGCTGCAAAATATGTTCAAGAATGTCTAGTTTGTGCAAAACATAACCCTGGTAGGCCTATTCGAGTCCCATGGAAATGCACACCAAAACCAGATTACCCATTTCAGAGACTGCAGGTGGACTACATACAGCTACCTAAGGTGAGTAATTATGAATACGCCATGGTATGCATTGACCTTTTTTCTGGGTGGCCAGAAGCTTGGGCGGTGACTAAAGTAAACACAAAAACTACTGCTAAAAAATTGATCAGTGAGGTGGTTTATAGATATGGGCTGCCCAAAACTATAGAAAGTGACAGAGGAACCCACTTTACTGGGGAACTAATGAAACAAATCATGGTCACTCTTGGGATAGCACAGGCTTTCCATGTTCCCTATCATCCACAAAGTAGTGGGAAGGTGGAAAGCCTCAAAGGTACCTTGAAACTAAAAATCCAAAAGTGCATGGAAGAAACACACTTGTCCTGGGTAGATTGTTTTCCCATAGCATTGTATTCAGTGAGGACCGCCCCAAGGGGGGGGGGAAGCTATCCGCATATGAAATACTGTTTGGTAGTGTCCCTAAGACAGGGTTGTATTTCCCACAGCAGCTGCAGGCCTTCTATGGTTCTCTCACTGAATATGTTCTGGAGTTGCATAAACATTTGACTGTTACTCATAATCATGTTCTTTCCTCTATCCCACACCCCAATTGCCTCAGCGGCACTCACACTTTGGTACCACGAGACTGGGTCGTGGTAAAGAGACATATGAGGAGACCACTGGAGCCCAGATACAGTGAACCATTCCAAGTGCTGTTAACCACTGCCACTTTGGTCAAGCTTCAAGGCAAGGACACTTGGATCCACGCCAGCCATTGTAAAAAGGTTTTGAACCCCAGCAGCAGCAAAGATGATGACCCTGTTTGTTTGGACTATGGTGATAACAACCGTACCCCTTGCCCTAACTCTCCATGAAGTACTTAAAGAGAACTGGAATAACAAACTACTAAAGCATCACCAAGTCTTACTCCAAGACATGAACTCTAATGACCATCCTAAGAACTGTTGGATATGCACCCATAGTCCAATATCCTCCAATACTATGCCTTATTTAGCTATTCCAGTGACTTTGAAAGAAATGTTTTACTTAAGTAACTATACTTTTCCTATTAGACTAAGAACAACAACAAAAAAAGAAGGCTGTAGGTCTAACTGTAGCTGCTTGGGTGACTGAGCCATGGTTGTTGTTTAACAGGAGTGGTCCGCCTCTAAGTCAGACTGAAATGCCTTGGGCGACCAGTCATGTTGACCTCTTCTGTTATCCGAAATTTACCTCTTGCAGCTGTATTCAGATAAAATCCAGTGTTTCCTTTCTCTACAGCTGACTATTCAGAGTGTAATGGATCTGCTACCACTACTACGCAGTGTATAGCGGTTGATGCCACTCTCAATCCTAAGCTTCATTGTGTAAATGTCACCTTGCTAGTCTGTTCAACAACACTGTTGTTGGAGCACCAGAGAGTTTATATATTGTATGCGGACATCAGGCTTACAAGTGGTTACCCAACTATTTCACAGAAGTTTGCACACTGGCCTTTCTGACACCTTCTACTTTTATAGTACAACACACAAGAGTAGATATTAAAGCAATCCCGCTACACACACTGTACAGACGAGCTGCAGACGACAAGCCCAGACCAAATGGTAAACCACATCTTGTAGAAATGGGGGTGGCTAACAAATTATTTAGTGTCTTATTCATTTACCCATTCATAATGCAAATGTGGGATAAGTTGGTAAAGGCGACTGATTATCTAGATAACCAGATCTTCCAAATTCTTGACGTTCTCAATACATCTAATATTGTACAGAAACAACTAATTGCAGTTACTAACCAACACACCATAGTGCTAGATTACTTGACTGCTAGAGAGGGCGGGATGTGTCAAATAATAGGCCCTACCTGTTGACACTACATAGACCCTGCTGGAAATTTCCAGGTAAAGACCAAGATAGAGATAGTTATAGAAATGAGGGATGCGTGGCTCCAAGAACATCATGTCAACAAAGATTCCTGGTGGAGCGACACTTTCTCATTTCTTAAGGGTATAGGTGGATGGCTAATGGGCATCCTACAAGGTATTCTACAAATAGAAATTTTGATATTACTAGTGTATATAGTTGCCAGGATTAGTATATTTGCTATTAAGAGACTATGCAAGAAAACACGCAAGATTAAGCATCACAGGCCTGCGAAATATAATGCCACTTCTCCTATAAACATATATGATGAGATTTACAACCAAGATTCGTCCCTTCCAGGCTTTTGTAGCATGGGGAAGTAGCTGATGAATAAATTGTTTTGTAAAATAATAAAAAGGGAAGAGTTTTTATGGTTAATTTTTTATATCTGGATACATTATTTATTTAGGAAAAACAATCTATTCTATGAGGCCTCTGCTTAAGACTTGTATTATGGAATGTCTGACTAAGATACTGGTCTTCTGTGAATTCCCTCACAAGAAGGTTTTACCTTGGGCCAAGGGAAGTGTGTTATCTCTGATTGTCTATTTTGGTTTCCTGTTCAGTTGTATGTAAGAACTGTAGTTCCGCTTTTTGTCTAGCTAATAAATGCGGTGAGTCTTTGTTGCCACACAGAAGACTCTGCCTGCTGACAATGCATGTTGCATGTATTTTGTCTCTCTCCCTTCATCGATGAAGTATTTTAATTTGAATCTCACTGGCAATGTGAAGACCCTTTGCTGTCTATTCCAAAGTTCTCCTTAATAACAAAGAGGGTCTCCATAACAGTGGTTTGCACGTTAATGACCAGGCCAATTTTTACAATTCTGACCACTGTCACTTTATGAGGTAATAACTCTGGAACTCTTCAACGGATCCCCCTGATTCTGAGATTGTTTTTTCGTGACATATTGTACTTCATGATAGTGGTAACATTTCTTTGATATCACTTGCGTTTATTTGTGAAAAAAAAACGGAAATTTGGCAAAATTTTGAAAATTGTGCAATTTTCAAACTTTGAATTTTCATGCCCTTAAATCAGAGAGATATGTCACACAAAATAGTTAATAAAAAACATTTCCCACATGTCTAATTTACATCAGCACAATTTTGGAAGCAACATTTTTTTTTGTTAGGGAGTTATAAGGGTTAAAAGTTGACCAGCGTTTTCTCATTTTTACAACAAAATTTACAAAACCATTTTTTAGGGACCACATCACATTTGAAGGCCTTTATGACAGAAAATACCCCAAAGTGACACCATTCTAAAAATGGCACCCCTCAAGGTGCTCAAAACCACATTCAAGAAGTTTATTAACCCTTCATGTGCTTCACAGGAATTTTTGGAATGTGGAAGAAAAAAATGAAGATTTAACTTTTTTCACAAAAAAGTTACTTTAGACCCCAGTTTTTTTTATTTTCGCAAGGATATCAGGAAAAAATGGACCCCAAAATTTGTTGTGCAATTCCCCCTGAGCACGCTGATACCCCATATGTGGGAGAAAACCTCTGTTTGTGCACACGGCAGGGTTCGGAAGGGAAGGAGCGCCATTTGACTTTTTGAATGTAAAATTTGCTTAAATAATTAGCGGACGCCATGTTGCGTTTGGGGAGCCCATGATGTGCCTAAACAGTGGAAACCCCCCACAAGTGACCCCATTTTGAAAACTAGACCCCTCAGGGAACTTATCTAGATGTGTGGTGAGCACCTTGAACCCCCAGGTGCTTCACAGAAGTTTATAACATTGAGCTGTAAAAATAAAATTTTCACATTTTTCCCACAAAAATGTTTTTCAGCTACCAATTTTGCATTTTAATAAGAGTAACAGGAGAAATTGCACCATGCAATTTATTGTGCAATTTCTCCTGAGTAAGCAGATACCCCATATGTGGGGGAAAACTACTGTTTGGGTGCACAGAAGGGTTTGGGAGGGAAGGAGTGCCATTTGACTTTTTGAATGTAAAATTTGCTTGAATAATTAGTGGACGCCATTTTGCATTTGGGGAGCCCATAATGTGCCTAAACAGTGAAAAAACCCTACAAGTGATCCCATTTTGGAAACTACACCTCTCAATGATTTTATCAAGGGGTATAGTGAACATTTTGAACCCAGAGGTATGACACAGAAATTGATAAAATTAGGTCATCATATTTAATAAGTTATCATTAGTGTTGAGTGCAAGTGCTCACTACTTGAGTTTGCATCAGGTACTCAGGTATGCACCACGTATTGCGGGTGCTCAAGTGACATGCTCGAGTCCCCGCCCGCATGTTTAACGGTTGTTAGACACCTAAGAAAAGACATGCAGGGATCGCTCGTGCATGGCAGGCAAACCCCGCAAGGTTTTTTGGCTGTATGACAGCTGCAAAACATATGGGGCGAAGACTCAAGCATGTCACTCAAGCAGTCGCCATATCGTCATCATTTTTTTTCTTTACTTCTGAAAAAAATCCCAACACAACCCTAACCCTAGCCCTAACCCTAACCCTAGCCCTAACCCTAGCCCAACCCTAACCCTAGCACAACCCTAACCCTAACACAACCCTAACCCTAGCACAACCCTAACCCTAGAGTTTATTTTTTACGCCGTTCCTTGTGCGTTATAAGTGATTAGATGACTTTATTCTTCGGGTCGGTGCGATTACAGCGATACCAGATTGATATCGAGTTTTTATGATTGACAGCTGTCACACACTAAAAAAACCTTTTTTTTTTGCAAAGACTAGTTTTTATGCCACCATATTTTGAGAGCTATAATTTTTCCATATTTCAGCCGACAGAGTCATGTAGTGTCTTGTTTTTTGCAGGACAAGTTGACGTTTTTATTGGTACCATTTTGGGGCACGTGACATTTTTTGATCGCTTTCTATTCAGATTTTTGGGAGGTTGATTAAACAAAAACCAACAATTCAGGAATAGTTTTTTGTTTTTTTGTATGCCATTCCGCGTGCGGTAAAATTGATAAGGCAGCTTTATTCTTCGGGTCAGTACGTTGTTTACAATGGTACCACATTTCTATTTTTTTTTTATGCTTTGGCGCTTTTACACAATAAAAACTATTTTAGAGAAAAAAGAATTATTTTTGCATCGCTTTATTCTGAGAGCTATAGCCTTTTTATTTTTCAGCCATTCGAGCTGTATGGTGGATTGTTTTTTGCGGGACAAGATGACGTTTTCAGGGGTACCATTTTTATTTACATTCATCTTTTAATCGCGTTTTATTCCATTTTATGTTTGGCGGTATGATGATAAAGCATCGTTTTTTGCTTCGTTTTTTATTTTTTGTTTTCACCGTGTTCACTAAAGGGGATAACTAGTGGTGGGACAGTTTTATAGGTCAGGTCGTTCTGGACGAGGTTATATTAAATATGTGTACTTTTATTGCTTTATATTTTTTTTCATAAGATTATTTATTTATGGGTACAGTATATTTTTATTTTTTTGCGATTATTTTTTTCTTAATATTTTTACAATTTTTTTTTTATTTTTATTTTTTTCACTTTCTGACACTTTTGGAACTTTTATACTTTGTCCCACTATGGGACTTTCACTTTTTACATTCTGATCGGCTGTATAGCATAGGAATGCAACAGCATCCCTGTGCTATGCAGCCTGTCAGCGCTGCACAGGGAGAAGTTACTTTGGTCGCGCACTGCGCATGACCAAAGAAACTTCTTGCCTCCTGGTGACCTGAATGTTGTCATGATGACATTGGGTCACCATGACAACACCCGGGACCCGGCACAGACACTGCGGGACGCCGGAGAGGAAGTAAGTATCGGCGCTTACCGTCCCCCTTGCTCCTGCAATGTTGCGATCGACTTCGATCGCAGCATTTCGGGGGTTAATGTGCAGGGAGTGGTGCAGCACCAGTCCTTGCACATAGTACTGGGTGACAATCAGCTGACACCTGGCGGCAATCGCGCCCCCACAGCCTGTGTGCGGGGGAGAAATCGCCAGGGCGTACTAGTACGTATCTGGCCCATAAGGCCCAGGGTGCAGATACACATTAGTACGCCTTGGGTCAGAAAGTGGTTAAAAATGAACTGAACACGGCTGTGGGAAAACATTTCTTTCGCCCGCGACACTGTATGACAGATCTAAAAGGTCATTTCAAGGACGACAGAGAGAGAAAAATTTGGGAATTCAGACTGATGAGAATGTTCCATGAGGCTATGTGCCCACGATGCAGAAATGCTCCGGATTTTTCCTGAACGTTTCTGCATCTCCCTGGCAGAAAAAACGCATGCGGATTGTACATGCGTTTTTCCTGCCAGGGACAAGAGGAAGTGAAGCGTTCTTTACATGCATTTTTCCGCATGCTGGTTGACAAACGCTTTCCAAGCGATTTTAGCATCACTTGGAAAGTGCTTGACAACTTGGTCACACTATATAAATCCATGCAAACGGCATGGATTTATATAGTGTGACCAAAAGAATGGTAAAAAATAAAAAATAATTATTATACTTCCCTTCTGATGGCCCCTGGTGTCCTTGTCTCGGCTTGCCGGCAGCTCACGGTAGCTTAAAGGACCTGGCGACGTCGGCGGTCTCGTGACCCTTCACATGACTAAATGACATCACCGCAGGTCCTTTAGTCTACCGCGAACTGCCGGCAAGCCGAGACAAGGACACCAGGGACCATCAGAAGGTAAGTGTAATATTTATTTTTTATTTTATTCTTTTTTTTACAGGTACTATGGTACCCGGGTCCGGAGGAGAGTCTCCTCTTCTCCAAACCCGGATACCATCCACACATTGAAACGCATGAAATCCGCATGTACAGATCCAGTGATGCGGATGACATGCATCAATGGTGACGAAAAAGCTGCGCTTCCGCAAAATAATTGGTAGTGCTGCGGATTTTTCCGCAATGATAATCCGCACAGCACATGCGGATTATCATTGGGGAAAATGGCAGACCTTCTACCAAACGTTTTTTAAGCGTTTCTGCAGCAGAATTGCCGCTACAGAAACGCTTAAAAAACGCATAGTGGGCACACAGCCTGACAATAGGACTCAATTTAATATCTGGATTTATGACTCACTACATGGATTCAATTCACACCTCCACCAGACAGTCTCCATATAATTAAACATTTCCATAGCCTCTCCATTTGCAACAAAAAACCCTAATTTGATGTCCTTGACTTATCATTAAGAGGCATCACTAGTGATGCGTGAGCATACTCGCAAGTACTCGGTACTCGCCGGGCAGACGCTCTTTAGAGCGGCAATCAACATGCAGTGACTGTCTGCCACATACTGTAATGTCGCAGCCATGTTGGTTGTGGCATTACAGTGATTGGCTGGCCGCACAGCATCATCATGTCTATATCAGACCTGGTGCCGCCGTGCTAGTGAGTCTACTCCGCAGTCAGGCAGTGTAGGGAGAGGTGCTGCTGAGCTAGGGAGAGATTTGGTTGTTTATTAGTTAGTGTAGGTATTCCACAAGATTCTCTACACATATCCATCTCAACTAACAGTCCTTCTGTGGACTAATCCAGCTGCAGAGATATCAGTGCTAGGCAGGCAGGGTATATAGCAGATTGCAGTGCATATAGCAAGAGGGTCCATTCCAGTTCTGTCTGCTGGTGCTTTTACAGATATAATATTTGTAGAAATAGCCCCAGGTATCAGGGGCCAGGAATAACTTTTTTTTTATCTTAATCCTGATTATTTGCTTAAAAAGCAATCCAGAGAACACCGTTTTTCTGCGTCATTTGCCTGTTGGCACTGCAGAATACAGCCAGGTCCTTTCCATATTACAGCGCTAAAAATCCAGCAATTTAAAACTGGTTTGTCCGTCACACGGATCACATATAATACCGCTGAAAATTCTGCCATTTCTGGCCTCCATTAAAATTTTGTTTCAGTGTGTCAGTGAAGTTATTGACACCAGTTTGCTGATAAAAATATTACCTACAGGCCAACTATTTAAAACTGTGGTTTGTACGTCACACGGATCACATATAAGTTCGCTCCAAATTCAGCAATTTGTAGTGAGCATGGAAGATATTGTCCTCCATTTAATATGGGCAAGGCGTGTGGCAAGGGCTGGGGAACTGGATGTGATGGTGATGGTGCATGCAGAGGCCGAGGCCGTGGGCAAGCTGAAATTGTGCCACAACAAACACTCACATCTTCTCGCTTGACCTTCCTGTCCCAATTAATAGGGGACTGCAGAACACCACTATTGAACCCAGAGCAGTGTCAAAAGGTTATTGGTTGGATAACAGATAATGCTTCCAGTCACTTAGCCACCACCACCACCCTGTCTTCCACATGGTCAAGTCTCAGTAGCCTTGAGTCTGGACTGCATATTCCTCACCCTGATCCTTCTTCCTCCCACCATGCCGAATGCCCAGAGACAACTGATCCCACATTTGGACACTCCGAAGAGCTGTTCACTTTTCCATTTATAGATTCGGGCCTCTCGCCTGGTCCACTTGAAGCGGGGCAAGAGGAGATCGCATGTAGCGATGCCCAAATATTTGAGCAGCCACGGTCATACGAAGGTGATGGTGTGAAGGATGGGAAAGTGTCACAAGAGGTGGATGATTGTAATAGTAGGGAAGGACATAGCCTTCCTTTGGCACTGAAGTAGTTAACGAAAGTGTTCCCATAGTTAAACCTCTCTGAACTGTTGGAAGGCCAAGCTAAGGGGTTAGCTTTAGTGGTCCAGTCAGTAGAGTAGAGGGGGGAACTTAGTGCCCTTATCAAGCCTTGAGTGTTATAGAGCTTGTTCCTGGCATAATTCCTTGTGGGCTGCAGTACCTGTAATCAGCCACAAGATGCCACTGTCCTGGGTGCAGATGTCAGGTTGAGTCTGCTAGCAGTGTTACAGACAGTGACGGGGTTAATGCTGTGTGATGACAGTCCACAGAGGGTGGGCACATTAGGAAAATCTCTGCTTAGTTTCCAGGAGCAGGAAGTGATGTTCATTAAGAGATAGGAAAGTGAACTGGACGGGCAACCTGACTATATGGTGGCTGCTAGGGTAGACGGGAGCTCCATACCCTCAGACAGTGGGATCACCAGTGTAAAAGTCTCCCTACGCAAGAGTTCTGTTAGCTAGTCGGAGAAACTCAAGAGAGGTATTGAGGACCCGGGGCACTTCTAGTCTGCAGGAAGCAGAGGAAGATAAGTAGGACTCCAGGCTAAGACGTGGGGGAGATACTGGATCCGGAACACTGTTGGTATTGCAGAAGAGTCTCTTGGGCTAGAGATTAGAGTCACAGAGATGCTTCACTTAAAGAGGGAACCAGGGCTGAAGATGTTGCCAGCACCTGTGAGAGAGATAATAACCTGTCGGGCCTTATCCATTATATCTGCCTGTATATATTGTACATATTCCTCTTCCCCAAGTAAAGTCCAAGTTATGGTTAAGAATCTCGTGTCCTCTGAATTTATTGCTGCCCTGGTCCCAGAAGAGAAATGCCTGGAGACAGCTGCGATCGGATGGTTTGAAGTAAGTGGAGAGCACCACATACACAGCCACACATCAGAGGGAGGACACAAATTGTCTGTAGGGTGCCAGAGCGAGAGGTGGCTACAGCTCGCCCACGACTACCTCGCTGGGGCACCTTGCATTTGGCGTAGTCGGCAGGATGCGAGCTCCTCGCATGAAGAAAACGGGGAAGAGCCGACGCAGAACACTGAAGAGAAAGTGTTGGAGGACATGCGGCCCAAGATGGCGGCCCGAAGCATGGATTCCAAGATGGTGACAGTGGCGGTAAAGTCTAGGAGAAGAACCACCTATCGTGGGAGTGGACGGCGCAGGAGAGCGCGAAAAGATGTCCAGCCCCTGCGAATTCCGGCCCAAAGAAGCATGGGCCCAAGCAGTGAAGATACGTCCCAGGATGGGACGTCCAGTGAGGAAGAGGGCGCGGTGCAAAGTGAAGTCCGGCCCAGTGAGTATCAGCACGCACAAAGAAGGGGCGCGGCTGAAGGCGGAGCTGCCGAGAGTGACGAGTGATGCGGCGGTCGCATCAGAAGGCCGGCCCAGAAAGAGGAAGAGTTGGACGTGCAGGACGCGCATCATCGGTAAGCGACCAGCGCCATTTTCTGCTCAGCGTGCGAGAGGAAGGAGGTGCTGCAGTGGACGCTTTAAGAAGATGGCAGGCGGAGGATCGGATGACCTGTCTGAGATGAGCGTCGAGGAGGAAATCCTAAAGTTGACCACCCCAGGGGCCGCAGTCGGAAGTCACTCACCCGCGGACGCTGCCCGTGAGTCTTTGCTTTTGCCCCCAGTGGCCGTCCAGTGGTCCACTAGGCCTGACCCAGAGATGGGTCTGCTCATCCATGAACTGCGTGTGTGGAGTTGGAGCCGGATGCCGGACGATGCTTCCTCCTCGGCGGAGGGCGGAGGACGTCCCGGTCGGGCCGAAGCAGCTGACACAGCACGGTCGGAAGAAGGTGAGCAGCCCTTACCCTGGTGGCTGGTCCCGCTTGTGGAGCCACTAATGACAACTCCCGGGGCAGCGGCGGAGGCCCCTAGGCCTGAAGGAGCTGATGCGGAGGCGAGGCCTCCTAGAAGGAAGGCCGCGCGGGAAGCTTTTTTGCAGTTGGCACTAGAGGCCCTAAATGCCCCCTCGGCGAAGTGTTATGCCGAGCTCAGTAGTCTGAGGTGGACTACCCGCAACCCCCCGATGACGCCATGGGAACAGCGGTGGTGGACTGACACCTTCCTGAGAGGCTGGCTGGAAGGGTCCAACGCGGCGCGGAGGGAGTCGGTGGAAGCTTCCAGACCTGGGGGCGGGTCATAGAGTTCCATATCCGTGAGGGGTACGGATTTCTGGAAGAGGAGTGGACCGGGAACGAGGTGATCGTGGCCCGTGAAGTGATTAAGCGGGACTATCTGCCCGACCATCTCCACAACCTGCGTGTGGGAGACATCGTACACTTTGTAAAGTGTGAATGCTCTAGAGGGTGGTATGCGGCTGCACTCACCCGACTGTATAAGTGGGAAGATGTCCTTGAGAAGGACGAGGAGGTCTTTCGGCGAAGGGCCAAGAGAGAGGCCCTGCAGCACTGGGCTAGAGAAGCACCTAAAGGATTCTTGCCCCCTCCCAAGGCCGGTGTCCTGCAAGAGGAGGAATCAAGGAAACAGCAGTGGGGAGACATCGTAAGTGAAGAGGAGGAAGACTTCACGAGCTACAGCAGAGCTGACTCTCCCAGTGAGGCGCCTGATGCTGACTCAGCAACCAAACACCCAGGAGGGGCTGAGACAGTTGAGCAGGGAGCTGCCGGAAAATTTCAGGCTGGCGCCAGTAATATTGTCCACAATTTCACAGTCACCAGCTATGGCCCTACCCTGGTTGGCTGTGGCAGTGCTACATCCTCGGATGAGGACCCGGGGCCCAGCCGATACCCTGACCAGCCTTGGAGGTGGAAGAAGCCACCTTCATCCACAGCATGGGCCGCCTTCATGAAGGTGCGGAGGGAGGCCCGGAAGAAGTGAGCTAGCTGGCTAAAAGGTCCGTTAACCTTTCACCTCTTCCTTTGCTAGGACCCACCAGCTGTGGTCGTGTTTGTTTTTGGGACTGTTTCCCAACGGGGCGGAGTTAAAAAAAAAGAATATATAAGGAGGACTGTTCCCCTACCTCCCAGGCCAGAAAGGTCTTAAGCAGCACTAAAGTTGTCTGCTCAGGAGAGCTGCTCTTTTTGTTTTTTTACTTTTTATTTTTATTTTTGTTGCGCCTTTTTCTGCTGGAATTTGAAACGCTGAAGCATATCTTGAGGATGCATATCCTCCAAATCTAAAAGACTTGCGGCCTAGCGGGAAGAACCGGTGACCCCCGCTAGGGCCAAGAAGAAAGAGACTCACGGGGTGTTACCTGTGACCGTGTGCCTCAGAATACAGCCCTTGAAGGAGATTGAGGGCTATTGATGTGTTGACCTGTCTTAAAAATATGGACATGGACACTGTGTTTCCAGGGTCCTTACCAAGAAGGACCGGTACTTCTGAGAAGTTCTGAGAGCTGATAATGAACTGTCCTGAATTGCTGTTACGGGGCCCTTAACCGAGAAGGGCCGGCTTCCATCCAAGAAGATGACTTCAGGACCAGTCGTGTACTAAAATGTTTTCGTAAATGTAGTAATGTGATATGATGTCATAGCTGCTGATCCGTATTGATTGTTTAGTATGGTCGGGGACGACCAACATTAAAGTGTCGGGGAATGTAATAGTAGGGAAGGACATAGCCTTCCTTTGGCACTGAAGTAGTTAACGAAAGTGTTCCCGTAGTTAAATCTCTCTGAACTGTTGGAAGGCAAAGCTAAGGGGTTAGCTTTAGTGGTCCAGTCAGTAGAGTAGAGGGGGGAACTTAGTGCCCTTATCAAGCCTTGAGTGTTATAGAGCTTGTTCCAGGCATAATTCATTGTGGGCTGCAGTACCTGTAATCAGCCACAAGATGCCACTGTCCTGGGTGCAGATGTCAGGTTGAGTCTGCTAGCAGTGTTACGGACAGTGAAGGGGTTAATGTTATGTGATGACAGTCCACAGAGGGTGGCTACATTAGGAAAATCTCTGCTTAGTTTCAAGGAGCAGGAAATGATGTTCAGTAAGAGATAGGACAGTGAACTGTATGGGCAGCCTGACTATATGGTGGCTGCTAGGGTAGACAGGAGCTCCATACCCTCAGACAGTGGGATCACCAGTGTAAAAGTCTCCCTATGCAAGAGTCCTGTTAGCCGGCCGGAGAAACTCAAGAGAGGTATTGAGGACCCGGGGCACTTCTAGTCTGCAGGAAGCAGAGGAAGATAAGTAGGACTCCAGGCTAAGACGTGGGGGAGATATTGGATCCGGAACACTGTTGGTATTGCAGAAGAGTCTCTTGGGTTAGAGATTAGAGTCACAGAGATGCTTCACTTAAAGAGGGAACCAGGGCTGAAGATGTTGCCAGCACCTGTGAGAGAGATAATAACCTGTCAGGTCATATCCATTATATCTGCCTGTAAATACTGTACATATTCCTCTTCCCCAAGTAAAGTCCAAGTTATGGTTAAGAATCTCGTGTCCTCTGAATTTATTGCTGCCCTGGTCCCAGAAGAGAAATGCCTAGAGACAGCTGCGATCGGATGGTTTGAAGTAAGTGGAGAGCACTACATACACAGCGACACATCAGAGGGAGGACACGAATTGTCTGTAGGGTGCCAGAGCGAGAGGGGGCTACAGCTCGCCCACGACTACCTCGCTGGGGCACCTTACATGATCATGATCCACAATTGCCAGAAAGTCAGGAGGAGGACCAGGGTGCAGAAGTGGAAGACGAGGTGGTTGATGATATTGTAAATGACCCAACCTGGCAGGAGGACATGCAGCGATAGGACAGCAGCACACAGGCAAAGGGAGACAGAGCACCTAAACAGGCAGGAAGAAGCAGTGTGGTGGCTGAAGACAGAAGACGGACAACCGTTCCGCGTATGACCAACACGACGGAAGTTGCCAGTACAACTGTTAGGTCTTCACGAGCCTGGTTGTTTTTTAATCACCTGATGAAGACGGCCTGCGTGCTGTCGAAACACGTTGTGGATTATACAAGGATTTCTAATAAAAGGTCTCAATTGACCATTTACCCCTGTCTTATTCAGTGGTTTTTTATCCCCATCCACCACCCTAGCGCTTAAGATCACTGGCATATTCACATCTCTTTCTACTGGTTGTTTTTTAAAGACTCTGCCGATAACCCCAAAAAGGCCATTTGCACCACCTTCCAGGCCAGCATCAGCAGGGGTAGCAAAACTACCAGCTTCACCACTACCAGCATGATCAGGCACATGGTAGCAAAGCACCCAACTTTGTGGGCCGAACCCCTGGGTCCAGGAACAGTGTCTGTGGGTGACACCACTGCTTCTTCCGCTGTTGTGCGTGCAAGCCAATCCCTTGTCCATAGTGCATGTGAAGATGCCTCCTGCCCTGCACCTGTCGTTGCACACTCTCAACTAGCAACATCAGCAAGCACGTCCTTGTCCCAGTGCAGCGTTCAGCTGTCCATACCCAAGTCCTTGGAACGCAAGGGCAAATATGCAGCCAGCGCCCCACAGTCCACACTACTGAAGTCCCACATTTCGCGACTGCTTGCACTAGAAATGTTGCCTTTTAGGCTCGTGGAGACTGAAGCTTTCCGCAACCTGATGGCGGTGGCTGTCCCTCGGTACTGGGTCCCCAGCTGACACTATTTCTCCTGGAGTGCCGTCCCCGCATTACACAAGCATGTGTCCCACAACATTAGCCATGCCCTCAGCAATGCAGTTACTGAGAAAGTCCGCCTAACCACGGACATATGGACAAGTGCTTGTGGGCATGGATGGTACATCTCGCTGATGGCACACTGGATTAACATAGTGGAAATCGGGACCCAGTCGGATCTTGGGACGGAACACATCCTCCCGACGCCGAGGACTGCGGGCCCTTGGTCAATCAGGGTTGCCCCCACAGTCTACAGCTCCTGCACCTCATCCTCCTCAGCCTTCTCCTCCTCTTCAGCCTCCATCTCCGGAATGACCACATCAGCAACAAGTTGGAAGCACTGCAGCACTACCTCAGCCAAGCGGCAACAGGCTGTGCTGAAGCTAATATGCTTAGGTGACAAATCACACAATGCTGAAGTTGTGGACAGCTCTGAAAGAGCAGGCAGATCTCTGTCTGACACCGCTGAACCTACAGCCAGGCATGGTCGTGTGTAACAATGGCCGGAACCTGGTGGCAGCTCTGAGGCGAGGCGAGCTCACACATGTACCATGCCTGGCCATGTGCTTAACCTCGTGGTTCAGCAGTTTCTCAAAACCTACCTGTAGCTGCTGGATCTGCTTGTCAAAGTACGCTGTCTGTGTTCCCATTTTAGAAAGTCAGCTAAAGCTTCCACCGCCCTTGCCGTACTTCAGCAGCGTTTGCTGCTTCCGGCTCACCGACTGGTGTGTGATGTCCCCACGCATTGGAACGCTACACTGAAGATGTTGGGAAGGATTTGTGAGCAGAAGAGGGCAGTTGTTGACTACTAGCATCAACAAGGCCATCAGTATTCAGTTCAGACTCCACACATAGGACCTCAAGAGTGAACATGAATGTCAGACATCTGTATCATCCTCCAAAACTTTGAGGACTCCACCAAGATGGTGAGCGGCGATGACGCCATAATTAGCGTCACCATCCCGCTTCTCTGTCTTCTGAAACGCTTGCTGCTCACAATCAAAGAGGATGCATTGAAGGCGGAGCACGATGAGATGGAGCAAGGAACCATACAGGGTGATAACACACAACCAAGCCTCATCTAATTCCAACGTGGATTGGGTGACAATGATGAAGAGGAGGAGGAGGAGAAGGAACAACTGTCGTACAGCGTTGATGGCCTGAGGACAGGAAGGAGGAGGAGGAGAGCATGGTCAGTCGTCCTCTTGGTGAGGATGTCTTGCCTGTTAGCAGCCAAGCTGGACATGTGGAATGAACTGGCTCTCTACACCTTGGAGGTCCTGGCCTGTCTTGCCACTAGCGTTTTATCAGAGCGGGTTTTTAGTGCTGCTGGTGGAATTATAACTGATAAGCGCATCCGTCTGTCAACTGAAAATGCTGACAGGCTGACTCTTATAAAAATGAACAAGGGCTGGATTGGGCCAGACTTCTCAACACCACCGAATGATAGCAGCGTAACATAAACTCAAATCCAGTGTCTTTTTTTGGGAGGTGTATTCCCATGCATCTTTTCACACCCACACATGGGTATACACTTCCTGATTTTGTCTATTTGCTCTTGTCCTCCTCCTTCTCTTCATCCTCCATCACCATATCACCAGGGTGACCGTGCTCCGTGATGCAATACCCACATAATTTTTTTAAAGGGTGTTTATGATGCCCGTAAAAAATTTTTTTATACGGTATGTTCATGTATACCCCCCAGGGGTAAATGTTTGTCAGCCCATACACTTAGTGCATAGGCATTACAAGTATAAGAGACCCACTCCTTTCTTATGGGAACATTTTTTTTATGAGGCCCTCCTCCACATCTTTTCCAAGGTGCATTGGAGTGCCTCCCAATTTTTGGCAGCCCTTGCATTCACTGCATAGGCCAGCACTATGGGAGACACACTTCCTAATAATGGTAATATTTTTTCATGAGGCCCTCTACGTCTCTTCCAAGGGGCATTGGAGTGCCTCCCAATTTTTGGCAGCCCTTGCATTCACTGCATAGGTCAACACTATGGGAGACCCACTTCCTAATAATGGGAATATTTTTTAATGAGGCCCCCTACATCTCTTCCAAGGGGCATTGTAGTGCCTCCCAATTTTTGGCAGCCCTTGCATTCACTGCATAGGCCAACACTATGGGAGACCCACTTCCTAATAATGGGAACATTGTTTTCAGGAGGCCCTCTGACCTCCACGTCTCTTCCAAGGGGCATTGGATTGCCTCCAAATTTTTGGCAACCCTTGCATTCACTGCATAGGCCAACAGTATGGGAGACCCACTTCCTAATAATGGGAACATTGTTTTCAGGAGGCCCTCTGACCTACACGTCTCTTCCAAGGGACATTGGAATTTTTTTGTTTTTGGTTATTTATTTTGCCTTTTATAAGTCATTACCCTGGAAAGGATGTTCCTTAAAATATTTCCCAGGAAAATCCATTTTGTTTTCGTTTTTGTATGTTTTATTGTGAGTCCGTAAAAGTGGCATAATACCTCTGACAACGTTGTTGACAGCAGTGACCTGGGAGTCAGAAATGCTTCCAGGGGTCTTCCCCATGCTGTTCCCATGTCATATGAGCACTGTTTCCATCGATTTGGGCAATATTTAGGCCCTCTGCAGACCGCCGGTGGGAGCCGCCTGAAAAATGCTCGAGTTTCCCATAGACTTATATTGGGCTCGTTGCTCGGGTCGAGCACCCAAGCATTCCAATTTGCTCGACCTGAGCATCGAGCTCCCAAGCATGTTAGTGCTCACCCATCACTAGGCATCACCCCTTATACCTCATGAACAAACGTCCTGCTGTAATATCTCTTAAATGTTGTGCCTTCTTCATTTGCCTTATTAATTCATTTGTAATCCCTCCCTGAATAAGGACCCCCTGTGCTCTGAAAGCTTGTATATATATTTTTTCTGGTTAGCCAATAAAGGTATCACTCCGAGAATACGTTTGTCATTTTTGGGCATAAAAGTATTTACATAGATTTTTCTGGTTAACTCGGTACCACAATATAATTTTGTATTGTAAATCATACTTCAGATCGAAATGGGTATTAGGTCTCCATCTAATGGCCCAAAAGAGTACATACTACAACAGGTAGGTAGATTCATATAATCCCCATAACATAAAGTGCATGTGCTTAAAAGATAAAGGCCACTACGAGGAGGTGCATGCACGTGCACCTTATTGTTAATATACATGCTTGTTTGAGGTACTGGAGCATCTGACCATTAGGATTAGCTTTTATTTAACACTCCTCATAGTGGCCTTTTTTTTGTTTATACTCTTTACTAGATGGAGACCTAATACCCATTTCTATCTGAAGTATGACATTCAGAAATATCTTTTGGACTGACATAATATCTGTATGCATATTTACCTGTTTACTGCAGTACAATCTTGCTTATTGTTTTTATTGTGTTTTCTTTTGTGTTGATTCATATTTTCAATAAAGAAATATTTTTTTAATTAAAAGGAGTATATCTATTGGATTTTCTGGTTTAATACTACGTTATACTTAGGACCTTTGTTTAGGTATCTTGGACACCCAATAGTTGTAAGGCACAGAGGAATCACAGAGGATGCTGGTACAGTTGCCAAGGTACTGCTTCAACATCTTCCAAAACTTTTCCCTTCTTCACAGAGTACCCTGCGCATCAGGGCCTGGGTGCTGGGAGGGTCTGAGAAAACTGTCGTAGACCTTTGAGAGTGTTCCCCTGCCTCTGCTGCATCTGGTATGTGTCTCCCTTCCCTGTACAGCTTGGTTGTCCAAGGAACTGTGACCTATGCTGCCAGCAATGTCAGATGGGAATTTTCTTAATAATTCTTCAACAAGGGTCCTCTGGTACTGCAACATTTTATTAGACCTCTCAGCCACGGGAAGGAGAGATAGAAAGTTCTGCTTGCAGCTCGGGTCTCGAATGATGACCAACCAGTAATTACTGTTTCCCAGAATGCGTACAATGCAAGGGTCACGGGAAAGGCAGCGGAGCACAAACTCACCCATATGCAACGTTGAGTTCCAATGTGTGATGACATCTCACACCAGTCGGTGAGCTGGAAGCTGCCAATGCTGCTGAAGCACTGCCAGGGCGGTGGAAGCTGTAGGTGACTTTCGGAAATGGGCAAGCATGCGGTGTACTTTCACAGGCAGATCAGGGTAGGTTTTGAGAAACCACTGAACCACTAAGTTAAGCATGTGGGCCAGGCATGGTACGTGTGCGAGGTGCCAAGCTTCAGAGCCACCACCAGGTTACAGCCATTGTCACACTCGACCATGCCTGGTTGTAGGTTCAGGGACGAGAGCCACAGATATGTTGTTAGGGTGAACACTTTGGTATGTTCACTAGTTGCCTGCTCCTGGCCTAATGGATATGATCAAGTGCATGCAAGAAAGAATAACATCAGAAACACACAGTTGGATGTAAGCTCTCCTTGATCAGCTATGGCACAGCTCCAAGTGTCTTTATTGAACCCGAACATAGACTTATATAAACTGTAAATAGGGCTCGGTTAGCCCCAGAATGTGAGTAACCAGATGTATTGATTGGTTAGTCCATGGGCAGATCCATGAGGTCTTCAGGGTGGGTTGGTCCCATGAGGTCATCAGGGGGCGTGGTCCATGAGGTCATCAGGGGGCGTGATCCATGAGGTCATCAGGGGGCGTAGTCCATGAGGTCATCAGGGTGGGTTGGTCCATGAGGTCATCAGAGGGCGTAGTCCCTGAGGTCATCAGGGTGAGTTGGTCCATGAGGTCATCAGGGGGCATAGTCCATGCGATGTGTCACTCTGTGGTTGGTTAGTCCTTCTATAGAATGCAGTTTCCTCCCAGAACAGAGCATGGTGTGATGAAACAGGAAATGGCAGCCATCTTTTGATCTAAACAACCTTATGTAAGGTGAAATAATGCACTTTGTGGGTCTTTTCTCTCAATCTCCTATGTCTTGAGGTTAATTAAGTATTTGAGCCTATGGCTCTCCTCAACAATGTCTGCTCTGTTACAGGTTTTAACAACTCTGCAGCGGTGTGCAATTTGTCATCTAAGCAGATTAGCTTCAGCAGAGCCTATTGCCGCTTGGCCAAGGCAGTGCTGCAGTGCTTCTAGCTTGAGACTTATGTTGTTGTTTTGGACATGGAGGAGAAGGGGAAGGTGGTGCAGGAATTGCTGTAGAAGGTGGGGGCAACGCTGATTGAACCTGGGCCTGCAATCCTCAGCGTTGGTAGCATGTTTTCCATCCCAGGGTCCAACTGGGTCCCAGTTTCTACAATATTCACCCAGTGTGCCATCAGGGAAATGAAGCGTCCCTGACCACAAGCACATGTCCACGTGTCAGTGGATAGGTTGACGTCCCCAGTAACTGTGTTGTTTGGTGAGGGCTAGTGTTGAGCATTCCGATACTGAAATATCGGGTATCGGCCGATATTCGCGGTATCGGAATTCCGATACTTAATTCCGATACTTTTACAATATCATATACCGGAATCGGAAGTTCCCATAATGCAATGAGCCAGTTTCATTTTATTCAGCCAATGAGGATCCTAAGAAGTGTGGGCACATCCTGTTAGGCATGTAGACATGTTAACTAATGGCATGGCTGTGATTGGCTGCTGAAATCATGTCATGATGCACTATAAAAGCCGCCGCCGCCATTTTGAGCTCACTCTGCTGTGAATTCAGTTAGGGATAGGACGCTGTTGTTCTGAGGGACAGTTTTAGCTACCTATTTGGTCTATTCTGCTTTACCCAAGCTACTTTATAAATTGCTGTGCCTTGCAGCGCTAGTGCACAGTTCTCTGTGCTGTTCACCGCTGTCTGCAAGGTCTCGCTGTAGTGTGTGCTTCAGCCACGTCTGGTTGTAGTGCGCTCAGTGTGCGTCACTGCCTCATACATTGTCCTTTTTTGCTAATTGATAATTTTTCCTGATATCTCCTATTAGTGTGGTGGTTCCATCCGTATTCAGCTAAATTGGTTCCAAACACACTATATAGGAGTAGATAGAGAATTTTTATTTTGTCTTGCAGCGCTAGTGCACAGTGCTCTGCATCTGCACTGTTCACGCCTGTCTGCAAGGTCTCTGTGTGTGAGTGCAGCTCACGCTGTAGTGTGTGCTTCAGCCACGTCTGGTTGTAGTGCGCTCAGCGTGTGTCACTGCCTCATATATTGTCCTTTTTTGCTAATTGATCATTTTTCCTGATTTCTCCTATTAGTGTGGTGGTTCCATCCGTATTCAGCTACATTGGTTCCAAACACACTATATAGGAGTAGATAGAGGAGCCTTTCTGCAGCATTGTGCCCTGCAGCCCCAGCCAGATTAGTATTAGCCTATTTTTTGTAGCCTCATCTATTGCATTGTAGGTTACCTTCCTACATTGTAATAGCTACAAAAAGTTTGTGATACTATCGGTATTACATCTTTGGGCACATCCAGTGTCTTTTTGTGACAAAAAAAACCTAAATAAAGTTCACCAAACACTCCACTTTACAGTTGTGTAGGCCACATTAGCTCATATTAAAGTCTAGTCCACACTTTATAAAATTAGTGTTTCTTATACCTGTTAGCAGCTGTTCAGGAATAAGCACACTAAGCCCTTAGTACTTTTCTGCCTATCTTTATCAGTCTACCAAGATGAAGAAGGCAGGGAGTAAGGCATGTGGTCGTGGGCGTGGGCGTCGAGTTTCTGCAGGGAGAGGACGTGAGGATTCTGTGCCTGCAGGGAGAGGACGTGGGGATTCTGTGCCTGCTGCGGGCACCAGTGATTCTGCATCCCACAGTTTTACCAGGGAACAGTCCTTTATGCGCAGCTTTAGAGGAGCTAGCCGTACCCCACTGCTGCGGGAGGACCAAATTGAAGCCGTTGTCGGATGGATGGCTGCTAACGCATCGACTTCAATTAGTTCCAGATCCTCTCAGGTCCTGAGCACTGAAGAGCACCCATCTGTCTTTTCACCACCTGCCAAATTGCCCAGGCAGTCAGAGAGCCCTGGACAGGAGCCATCTCTACTTCTGTTCTCTGAATCTCTTGGCTTGGAAAGAGGGGGCCAGCCAAGCAGAATTCGAGAATTTGAAGAAGAGGTAGTATGCAGTGATGCGCAACCGTTTTGTCTCTCTGAATCTGAAGAGGCGGGTGGGCCAGTGCCTATGGTCAGCAGCACACCTCAGTACGCATCTGATGATGAGACTCAGGCACCACTTTCTGGTGCGTACTGTGCTGTCGAGACTACCCAGGAGAAGCAGTTGTTTGAAGAGGGTGGTGTAGATGTTGAGGTCCTTGACCCATTATGGCGTGAGGGACAGGAAGGTGGTGGGAGCAGCTCTGAGGAAGAGATTCCCCGAACGGCCCAAAAAGGAGGGAGAGGGAGGGGGCAGACTTGGTTGCCTGTAGCCTCCACTTTGGCACCCATTAGGAGCATGGCTCTTCCAAAATCCAAAGCGGGCGCTCCCAAGACTTGCAGTGCCTGGTCCTTTTTTGACACAGTTGCAGATGACATTTGCTTTGTCAAATGCAAGCTGTGTAATCAGAAGGTGAAAAGAGGGAAAAGTGTCAGCAACCTCAATAGCACAAATATGTGGAAACATGTGCGGACCAAGTACGTGGTGGAGTTACAAAAACACACTGAAGACCTAGGCCAACCTACAGCGCCACCTACCACCTCTTCAGCTCGTGTTGTAGCCTCTTCCTCCAGCTCACACACAGCTGGTTCGGCTTCCTCACAGGTTCGCCATGGAAGAATCTCTGGCACTGTTGTACAGAGACACAGTGTAATTCCACCCACAGCACCACTTTCCCTTTCATCCTCACACTCCCAGGCCAGTCTACAGCCATCGTTAGCACAGGCATGGGAGAAAAGGCGCCCATACTCGGCAAACCACCCCGAGCACAGGCTCTGAATGCTGGCATTGCAAAACTACTGGCCCTTGAAATGCTATCATTCAGGCTGGTGGAGACTGACACCTTCTGTAACTTTATGGCATTGGCAGTCCCACAATACAACGTGCCCAGCCGCTTTTATTTCAGCAGGCAAGCCGTCCCTGCCCTGCAACAGCATGAGGAGGGAAAAATTAAACATGCGCTACAAAACGCCGTCAGTAGCAAGGTCCACCTGACCACCGATGCGTGGATCAGTAAGCATGGACAGGGACGATACCTTTCCCTCACTGCCCATTATGTAAATGTTGTGGAGCCGGGTACAGATCTTGAGAGTGGCGCTGTACGTGTTCTGCCAACTCCAAGGATTGCAGGAATCCAGTCTGTACACATTGACTCCTCCTCATACTCCAGTTCCTCTGAATCAGTGCTGCAGGAGCCGTCACGGTCTACCTCCACATCGACCCATGAACGGTTACCTGTTATGATGACCGATATGAGCACAGCCGTGGCCAAACGTCAACAGGCCATTTTAAAATTAATTTCTTTGGGGAATCGAAGCCACACAGCGCGGGAGCTCTGGAATGCCATCAAGCAGCAGAGCGACGTGTGGTTTGTGCCAGTGAATCTCCAGCCAGGCATGGTAGTGTGTGACAATGGCCGAAATCTGGTGGCAGCTCTGGGCCTAAGCAACCTCACTCACATCCCATGTCTGGCACATGTGCTCAACTTGGTCGTGCAGAGTTTTTTGAGGGACTATCAGGATCTTGATGCACTGCTTCACAAGGTCCGCATAGAGTGCGCTCACTTGCGGCGTTCCAGCAACGCAAGATCGCGCATTGCAGCTCTGCAGCGCCGATTACGTCTTCCAGAACATTGCATCATATATGACCTACCCACCAGGTGGAATTCAACGTTACATATGTTGGAGAGGTTGTGTGAGCAGCAGGCAGCAGTAATGGAGTACCAGCTGCAGCAGGCGCAAACAAGTCTCAGTGCGCGCCGTTCACACTTCACCACCACTGAGTGGGCCTCTATGAAGGACATTTGCCACGTTTTGCATGCCTTCGATTATTCCACGCGGATGGTGAGTGCAGATGATGCACTAGTCAGCATGACTATCCCCCTTATCTGCCTGCTTGAAAAAACACTGCAAGCACTAAGGGACGAGGTTTTGGAAGAGGTGGAGGATGAGGAGTCACAAATGCCATCTGCTTCTCTACAGTCTGCGCAACGTGGTTCCTCACAAAGGCTTAGGCAGGGGACACTTTGTGAAGAGGATGAGGAGGAGTCAATGGAGGAGGAAGACATCTGTCCAGAGGAGGGAGGTACACAATGCTCTAGTAGTCAGTATCTAGAGCGAGGGTGGGCTGATGCAGAGGAGGCAGAGATCACGCCTCAAGCAGGGGACAGCGTTTCTTGGCCAGTTGGCAGTCTACAGCACATGGTTGAATCATGCTGCAGTGCCTGAGAAACGACCGCCGCATCGCCCACATTCTCAACACGGCTGATTATTGGGTGTCCACCCTCCTAGATCCTCGCTACCAGGACAACTTACAAAGCCTCATAACACCGTTGAACCGGGAGCGTAAAATGCGGGAGTACCAAGATGCACTGGTGCATTCCATCATGTTCTCCATTCCAACCGAGAGCAGTGCTGCTAGTGCTTTACAAAGCAGCTCAGTGCGTCGAGGCAGTGGAGGAAGCTCTGCACAAAGAGGGAGCAGAAGCAGCGCCTCAGCACAAGGCAAGACCAGTATGACCCAAATGTGGCAAAGTTTTATGTCCCCGCCGCCACAAATGTCTACACCATCACAGACGGCTCCAGTCAGCAGGAGGCAACGTTTCCGTCAGATGGTGACAGACTACATGTCTTGCCCTCTCAGTGTACTCCCAGACGGCTCTTCTCCCTTCAAGTTTTGGGTCTGTAAGCTGGATACATGGCCAGAGCTTCACCAGTATGCAATGGAGGTGCTAGCTTGACCTGCTGCTAGTGTATTATCGGAACGCGTCTTTAGTGCCGCAGGTGGTGTACTAACAGACCATCTCATGCGACTATCCTCCGATAACGTTGACCGGCTTACTTTTCTCAAAATGAACAAGGCCTGGATCTCGCATGAATTTGCCAGTCCTCTTCCAGAATAAATAATTGGTTGGCAACAGTATCCAGGTCTCCTGTTGTGTTCATGTTTCTACCACCTGAACTGTAATCCCTGAGCTCCAACACCGCCAGTTGCTGCTCAGAAGTGCCATCTGCACAGTCAACGCTTGCTCCAGTGTTATTGGGGTTCAGTAACATCAGCTGATCCCCAGCTGTGTGTCCGGCAAATTCTCCTGCTCTGTCCACATCCACTGTACTACTGATTTAAAACTTGCTCCAATTACACCTCTGGCTCCTCTGTTTTTAGTATTTACCCTGGGCTCCAATACCGCTAGGTGCTGCTCAGAAGTGCCGTCTGCACAGTCAATACTTGCTGCCGTGTTATTGGGGTTCAGTAACGTCAGCTGTTCCCCTGCTGTGCGGACGGCAATTTCTCCTGCTCTGTCCACATTCACACTACTACAGATTTTAAAGTTGCTCTAATTACACCTCTGGCTCCTCGGTTTTCAGTATTATCCCTGAGCTCCAACACCGCCAGTTGGCGCTCAGAAGTGCCGTCTGCACAGTCAACGCTTGCTTCCGTGTTATTGGGGTTCAGTAACATCAGCTGATCCCCAGCTGTGTGTCCGGCAAATTCTCCTGCTGTGTCCACATCCACTGTACTACTGATTTAAAACTTGCTCCAATTACACCTCTGGCTCCTCTGTTTTTAGTATTTACCCTGGGCTCCAATACCGCTAGTTGCTGCTCAGAAGTGCAGTCTGCACAGTCAACGCTTGCTCCAGTGTTATTGGGGTTCAGAAACGTCAGCTGTTCCCCTGCTGTGTGTCCGGCAAATTCTCCTGCTCTGTCCACATTCACACTACTACAGATTTTAAAGTTGCTCCAATTACGCCTCTGGCTCCACTCTGTTTTTAGTATTTACCCTGGGTTCCAGCACCGCCAGCTGTTTCCGGGTAGTGTCAACGTCACTTTGCCTCCAATGCGTTGTCCTGTCATGTTGCGGCCTGGGTTAGCCGACTCTATGGTGCCTGCAGTTTAGGTGACTCCTATGTGGCCTGTGGGATCTGGCAATGAAGGCTGGTTCCATAGTGCCAATAAGACAAGCACCCCCTGTAGGACTGTGGGTTTCGGTAACTGTGGCCGGCTCGCGGCCTTACAACTTTTTTTTACATGGGTACCTTCTGCTACCCATCCGGGTTCCAGTACCGTCAGCTGGTTCTCGGCAGTGCCTTTGGCTTAGGTGCCTCCTTCTCAGTATCCAAGTTCCACCAACGTCTGCTGGTCCTTGGTAGTGCTTTGTGGCACAGGTACCTCCTGCTTAGTAACCGAGTTCCAGTACCGTCAGCTGGTCCTCGGTAGTTCCATTGGCTCTTGTACCTTCTGCTACCCATCCGGGTTCCAGTACCGTCAGCTGGTCCTTGGTAGTTCCATTTGCTCTTGTACCTTCTGCTACCCATCTGGGTTCCAGTACCGTCAGCTGGTTCTCGGCAGTGCCTTTGGCTTAGGTGCCTCCTTCTCGGTATCCAAGTTCCACCAATGTCTGCTGGTCCTTGGTAGTGCTTTCTGGCACAGGTACCTCCTGCTTAGTAACCGAGTTCCAGTACCCTCAGCTGGTCCTCGGTAGTTCCATTGGCTCTTGTACCTTCTGCTACCCGTCCGGGTTCCAGTACCATCAGCTGGTTCTCGGCAGTTCCTCAGCCTTCTTGTACCTTCTGCTACATTTCCAAGTTCAAGCTTTTTGAAATGGTTCTTGGTAATCACTCTGGATCTCCCTGACGAGGACCCTGAAGACGAGGACCCTGAAGACCACCCCGAAGAAGACGAGGACCCCGAAGACAAGGACCCTGAAGACCAACCCGAAGAAGAAGAGGACCCCAAAGACGACGACCCTGAAGACGACGACCCTGAAGACCACCCCGATGAAGATGAAGACCCCAAAGACGAGGACCCTGAAGACCACCCCGAAGAAGACGAGGACCCCGAAGACGACGACCCTGAAGACCACCCGAAGAAAACGAGGACCCCGAAGACGATGACCCTGAAGACGACGACCCTGAAGACCACCCCGAAGAAGACGAGGACCCTGAAGACGACAACCCTGAAGACGACAACCCTGAAGACTACCCTGAAGAAGACGAGGACCTCAAAGACGACGACCCTGAAGACGACGACCCTGAAGACCACCCCGAAGAAGACCAAGAAGATGACCCTGAAGAAGTTGACCAAGAGGACAAAGAACAAGAAGACAACCACCAAGATACAGAAGAACAAGAGACAGAAAACCAAGAAGCAGAAGTACAAGAAGCTGCAGAACAAAAAGCGGAAGAACATTAAGCATAAGACTAAAAATCAGAGCAAAAGATATTATCTAAATTATAAGCAGAAGATGACTAAGCAGTGTATGGGGGTGAGTCCGTTCCTCCTCGTGGTGCCCCTGGAAAAGACCTGCTGCTGCAGGCCAAACTGAACAAATCCTGTTGTAAATCTTTTGTGACGGGCAGACGAAAGGTGTAATGTTCAAACTTTTATAGATAACAACTACAGGAATGCCTGTCACAAATAAGAATATGATGAAGAAGAAGAATATGAAGAAGATGAAGAAGTAGAATATGAAGAAGAATAATAGTTGAATAAGAAGAATATGAAGAATGTAAAACAAAAGAATAATACGAAGAAGGTGAAGAAGAAGATGAAGAAGGTGAAGAAGAAGTTGATGAAAAAGATGCTGATGCTGAGGATGATGAAGTAGAAAGTGTGGGAGAAGTAAAAAAGAAGGTGAAGAGCATGAAAGTAGTGAAACATAAATATCTGACAAAATATAAAAAAACTTAACATAGTCAATATTTCCGTAACTCAGAATGTCTTAAAAAAATATTAATTCCTGCTATTCCATTTGATTGGGCTAAACCTCTATGCCTTTATTGTCTCCCCCACCTCCCCCAATACATTCTACATTATTCTTAGTTGTTTTCCTTCATGTAGAATTAACCTACAAGGAAAGAAAGGGTTTATTTTTATTCTGATATTTCAGTCCCATTGACTTGCATTGGTTTCCGGTATCGGAATCGGCGATATCCGATACTTTTTGGGTATCGGTCCGATCCAATCCGATCCGATATTTCCCGATATCGGAAGGTATCGCTCAACACTAGTGAGGGCACGGCTGATGTTATGGGACACGTGTTTGTGTAAAGCAAGGACAGCATACCGGGAGAAATAGTTGCCACTGGGGACCAAGTACCAAGGGACGGTCGCCGCCATGAGGTTGCAGAAAGCTTCAGTCTCTACAAGCCTAAACGGCAACATTTCCAGTGCAAGCAGTCTGGAAACGTGGCCGTTTATTATTGTGGTCTGTGGGTAGGTGGATGCGTATTTGTGCTTTCCTTCCAAGGACTGGGGTAGGGACAGCTGAATGCTACGCTGGGACGTGGACAGAGTTGCAACGACAGATAGGTACAGGGTGAGAGGCATCTTCGCCTGCGTCATTGTGCATGCATGTACAACAGGGGAAGAGGCAGTGGTGTCACCCGCAGACACTGTTTATGGACCCTCGGAACAATTAGTCGGGTGCCTGGTGCTTTGCTGTCATGTGCCTGAGTATGCTGGTAGTTGTGCTGCCCTGCTGTTGCTGGCATGGCAGATGTTCCAAATGGCCTTTTTTGGGCTAACCAGACAGTCTTAAAAAAAGCACCAGACTTGGGAAGACCTAACCCTTGGACTGAAAACTTCCCTCGTGTTGGTGTGCTGGGGAACAGTTGCCTGCCTTGTGTCTGTGGCCACCCCATTGCCTCTTCCTGCCTGTTGTGGTGCTATGGATCCCTCCCCCTCTGCGCTGTTGTCCTCGCTCTGCATGTTACCTTCCCATGTTGTGTCAGTGACTTCATCTTCCACCACCTCGTCTTCCGTGTCCGCACCCATTCACCTCTTGCGACAGTAATTGCAGTTTCCCACCATCGCCTTGTGACTGTGGCTGCTCAAATATTTGGGCATCACTACATGTAACCTCCTCATGTACCACTTGAAGCAGGCAAGTCGAGAGACCAGAAACTATAAATAGAAATGAGAAAAGCTCTTTGGAGTGTCCAAATGTGGGATCACTTGTCTCTGGGCCCTCTGCATGGTAGGAGGAAGGAGGATCAGGGGAGGATTATGTGGTCCAGACTCATGGCTACTGAGACTGGACTGTGTGGAAGGCAGGATGGTGCTGGCAAACTGACTGAAAGCATTATCTGCTATTCAACCAACAACCTTTTCACACCGGTCTGTCTTAAACAGTGGTGTTCTGCACCCCCTACAAAGTGGGAAAGGAAGCTAGGGCAACAAGATGTGGGTGTTTGTTGTGCTCAGGCACAATTTTATCTTACCCACAGCCTCTGCATGCACCATCAGCTTCACGTCCACATCACCTTCCCTTACCAGGCGCCTTGCCCATTTTAAATGGAGTATAATCTTGCGCAGCTCCCAAAAAAATCAGGATTTTTGCCACAGTAATATTTGACCACCTCAGATGAACAAGTTTCACTGCAATAGAAGTATAGCAATGCTATTGGTTACAGGCCAAGTCTGGATTGATGTTTTGAACGCACAACTGGCGCACTTTAAATGGAGTATAATATTTTGCAGCTTCCAAAAAATTTCAGGATTATTACTGCAGTAATATTTGACCACCTCAGATGGATAAGTTTCACTGCAATAGCAGTATTGCGATGCTATTGGTAAGAGCCCATGTCTAGATGGATGTTTTGAACGCACAACTGGCGCACTTTAAATGAAGTATAATATTTTGCAGCTTCGAAAATATTTCACGATTATTACTACAGTAATATTTGACCACCTCAGATGGACCGGATTCACTGCAATAGGAGTATAGCAATGCTATTGATTAATGGCCAATTCTGGTTTGATGTTTTGAACTCACAACTCGCGCACTTTAAATGGAGAAGTTTCATTGCTTCCACTATATAGCAATGCTATTGAAATGAACCAATGTGGCTGTATGCTGTTAGCAAACAAATGGACCAGTATAAATGGTGTATTAAATACCTTTTCACAGCAATTTTTAGGATTAACAGCAAAAAGAATATTATTATCCTTGAGAACTAGGGCAATTGATATGAGTTCCAGCAGCAGAAAGAACGTGCAATGAACCCTATCCTGTACTACTCTATCTCTCCACAAACTCTGCCTAACTACTGCTAAGAGCAGTATTAATATTCAGAATGATCCCTTACAAGGGCTGTTGGTGTAGATGAAATAAATACAACTGGTGTGGAATCCCTGCCTAAAAGAAGCAAAAATTCTCTCCCTCACTCAGCCGCAGCTCTCCCTACTCTGCCTATTTCCGGGGTAAATTGTGAAAAGCCAAGGGTTCCAAGTCTTATATAGACTTGGAACCCTATGCTCCCGCCCGAACACTTAAAAAATACTCGCCGAGTACCGAGCATCTCAAGCATTATGATGCACAGGCGAGTGTTGTTGACAAAAAATGTATAATTGGTGGAGAAAGGTTGAACTTGATGGACCTAGGTCTTTTTTTCAACTTACAGTGACATATAAAAGATTGGGCACCCCTGTGCCAAAAAAACAGCAGTCATAGGTTCTTGTAAGCAGCTTCCTAGCAATCTGAAAAATGGTGGAGGTCCACAATGCAGGAGAAGGCTATAAGTAGTGTTGAGCCACCCCCGTAGTGTTCGAGTTCGGTTCGGTTCGTCGAACACCCGTGTGTTCGTTGAACTGTTCGTCGAACACCTTCGAACACCATTAAAACCAATGGCAGGCAAACAAAAACACATAGAAACACATAGAAAACACCTTCAAAGGTGTCCAAAAGCTGACAAACTGCTCAGAAGACACAACTAACACATGGAAAAGTGACAAGTACATATAGTCATGCGAAAAGAAAAGAGGTGGAGGAGTAAAAGTAGGGGGAGACACAGATATAGGCATGTCATGCCCTTCTAAAATCCAAAAAGTGAGAAGCCGACACGTTCAGTCCGCTCCTGCCCGTGCCACCTCCGTGTCGCCGGGTTTGTGCCAGAGCCGCGGTGAACCCTGACGGCCAGCCCCCCTCTCTGGTGGGTCGAGCGAGCCCCCCTGTGGTGGAGGCAGCTCTAAGCTTTTTAATTTAAATTGTCTCTCTAATTTGAATGAATACACTTTAAATCCATTTACAAGGATCTATTGGAGGGCAAATCTCATGCCAGCAGCCGCGTAATTCCAGCTCCAGTAGCGTCCACTAAAGCTGCTGCAGTTAAAAAGCTTTTATAAGGATCGAGCTCGGCTTGGGGTAGGGGTCTAGGGGACCCTTTTATAGCCAAAATCACGGCCCTGTATCACAATACGTCACCTAGGCTGAAGATAAATGGAACTGTAGCACCCTGAGGGCTCGGTTGCTACAGAGGTATTGCACCTCACCCAGAGGTGTGATATCTCACTCTCAGGTAAGGATGGAGTGTGGATCAGGACCCGACACCTGCATGCATTACACCACATTGCCGTGGGGCAGGGCGACCAATATGCCTCTGAGATAGGCACGACAGTCCCTGTCCCTGGCTGGAGTGGGGGGAGGGAACACTGAGGAAGGGGAACCCTGTAGTGCAGGAGCAGGGAAGAAGCAGTTCCTGGGTGCATTGAGAAGGGAGTATAAAAGGTGGGCACCATCTTAGTTCAGTGCAGAGAAGTCTGAGCAGAAGTGTCAGGGAGCAGGGGCTCTGCATGAGCTCTGCTCCGGAGGCGGGCCTAGTAACAGAGGCCCAGGCCTGGAAGAGGGAGAAGGAAGGAAGAGGAGCGGAGAAGGCTCCAGGAACGAGGAATGAAGGGATCCCAGGGGTGCGGACGGGCGAGTCGCCACCGCACGCCCGAATCCACCTGCGTGGAGGGGTCAGGCCAAAGGGGGAGACCGGTCCCCGAAACTAGTGGAGGCAGGAAACGACCCTCAGCTAGAAACCAGAGGCTGTGACATTTTATGTGGCGCAGCCCCTCGCTACACCCGCTAGGAAGGCACCACATAGGGTCAGGGAAACTGGCGCCAAGTTTACCAAGAGGAGGCCCGAGGCAGCCAGACAGAAGGGTTGGTAAGAAAGGCCAGACAAAGGACACACAAAGGGGGTCCTGTGAAGTGCTCCAAAGTTATCTGGGAGTTGTCTGAGCCCCTCACCTGGTGAGCACAGTACGACGTGGGTAGCTGTTACCTGCAGACGTGGTCTGGATAATAAGAACTGTGAGTAAAGGCCCTGGACTGCATCACTGACTCCGTGTCGTTACTGCTGCTGCCCTGCACCATCACCCCCATCCTCCGCATACACTGCCCTGAGGCTATACTCCTCCCGTGGGCAGTTATGCTACGCTCTGCTGCACCCACAACACCAGCCTCAGCGGTCTGCCCTGTAGCGGCGGTTCACTCTGACCGCAATCCACGGGTGGCGTAGTCGGACATTTAAACATCAAAACCACATAAATAGTTCCGCCACTGGTTTGACCACCCTGAGCGACGGAACCGGGTCGCCGCCACGAAGACTACAACCACCAGCATCCACCAAAAAGGGTCCGGCTCCGGGTGTCCCAAGGCCCAGGGGGTGCATCAGAACATTTTCATCACCTTTCACAATCACCAATGGGACAAGGCAGGGATGTCCTCTGTCCCCTCTCTTATACATCCTAGTGACGGAGCACCTGCTCTCATCAATTCGCCATAACCCCAATATTAGGTGGATTGAGGTGGGAGGCACCGAGTACAAGTGCTCTCTATTTGCTGATGATGTCCTAGTATATATCACTCAATCACATATATCCATCCATGCTGTTATGGCTGAAATAGATCACTTTATTACATGGTCAAATTTTAAAATCAATGCAGCGAAGTCTGAGGCCCTCGATGTCTCCCTCCCCAAATCCATATAGGATTCCATCCAGTCCAACTTTCCCTTTGCCTGGCCCTCACAGGGTATCAAATACTTAGGAATTCCTATTCATAGAGACCTCTCACATCTATGTTATCTTAATTTTGGGCCCTTTATTGAACAACTCCATACAGACCACGGTTGGCAAGTTAGAACTGTAAGATTCACTACGTGAACCACTGGTGTTTTGTGGAAAAGCACATGTACACTGTGTTCCAAATTATTATGCAAAAAGTGTTTAGGAGTGATAAGGGAAGAATTTGTTTGTTTGTCAGTTAAACTCATTGATGGTGATGTGTGTCAGGGCTCTTTATATCACTGTAAGCAATTGCAGACACCTGTGCTAATTAGTTTGGCAGGTGTGTCCAATGAAAGGCAAGACTACTTAAGAAGGCTGTCTCACATTATTAAGCAGCCTACATTTTCTGCCAAAATGGGAAAGAAAAAGGATGCGTCGGCTGCTGAGAAGCAACAAATTGTGGAGAGTTTAGGTCAAGGCATGACTACAATCAACATTGTGCGATGATCAGGATGAAATGTCTTGGCAATCAAGAAGTATGTAGCTGATTCACAGTACACACGTGTGCGTGCTGATAAGGGCAAATTGAGGACTCTTTCCTACAGGCAATTACGTCAGGTTAAAAGAGCAGCGGCAAAAAAGCCTTGTCATAGCAGCAGACAAGTTTTTGAAGCTGCTGGTGCCTCCAACGTCCCCCGAACAACAAGATGCAGGGTCCTTCAGAGGTTTGCAGCTGTGCATACGCCATCCTGTCGACCTCCTCTATCCACTTCACACAAGCAGAAATGGCTCCAGTGGGCCAAACATTACATGAAGACTGGTTTCAAAACTGTTTTGTTCACGGATGAGTGCCGTGCAGCGCTCGATGGTCCAGATGGATGGAGTGGAGGATGGCTGGTTGATGGACACCCCACGCAAACACGGCTACAGCGCCAACAAGGAGGAGGTGGAGTAATGTTTTGGGCTGGAATCATGGGGAGAGAGATTGTCGGCCCCTTTAGGATCCCTGAAGGCGCTAAAGATGAACTCCATAATGTATGTGGATTTTCTCAAACAGCACTTCCTGCCATGGTTCAAGAAGAAGAACCGTGTATTTCACAGCAAGATCATTTTTTTGCATGATAATGCACCATCTCATGCTGCACATAAAACATCTGCATCTCTGGCTGATATGAGCATAAAAGGGGACAAACTTATGGTGTGACCCCCATGCTCCCCTGACCTCTACCCCATTCAGAACCTCTGGATCATCATCAAAAGGAGTGTCTATGATGGCGGGAGGCAGTTCACATCTAAGCTACAGCTCTGGGAGGGTATTCTGTCCTCATGCAAAACAATTGAAGCAGAAACCATCCAAAACCTGACAAATTCAATGGACGAGAGAGTTCAGAAGCTCCTTTCGAACAAGGGGTCCTATGTGAAAATGTGACATCACCTAGAATAAAGTTTTGAGTTGAAAACTGTTTGATTTCAGTTTCTAATAACCTGCTAATGCTTATAATTTAAAAAATGACCATTTTTTTGGTCTTTATTAAAATGAAAAGGTTGATCGAAAAGTTTGGGGGATCTAAGAGTGTGGCAACCCAGTAGTCATGATTACTTCGAATTCTGACAATATGAGGGTCATGTTGCAGGTAGTGCAGCAAGAAGGCACTTATGTGTCTTGCCCATCTCGGAGCCCCAAAATTATTTTCCGGGCTAGATGCAGCTAAAAATTATTATTAATTTTAAATCTGGTGGAGCTTAGTATAGATGGCCTAATAGGATCAGTACTGCACACTGCTACAAAGCCCAAATTATTTTCCAGTCAAGATACAGATAAACATGATTAGTAATTTTAAATCTGGTGGAGCTTATTATAGATGGCCTAATAGAATCAGTGCTGCACACTGCTACAAAGCCCAAATTATTTTCCAGCCAAGATACAGATAAACATGATTAGTAATTTGAAAGCTTAAAACGGTTGGTAGGGTGATTTTAACCAATCATCAAGCTTTTACTCTCCCCAGGATGACACAGGGGTAGAAAAGTCGTTTCGGATCCATGATTTGTTCATCTTTAAGAACGTGAGTCGGTCTACATTATCAGTGGAGAGCCGCGTGCGCTTATCTGTCAGCACACCACCAGCAGCGCTGAACACACGTTCAGACAGAACGCTGGCTGCGGGGCATGACAAGATCTCCAAGGCGTAAGTGGCTAGCTCCGGCCATTTATCCAGATTGGAAGCCCAAAAAGAGCAAGGGTCCAGTGACACAGTTATGGCTTCAATGTTTACTTGGAGATACTCCTGTACCATCGTCTCTAGGCGTTGACTATGTGTCAGACTTCTTGTCTCCTGTGGCCTTGCAAAGGATGGGCTAAAAAAGTGGTGAAATGATTCCGCAAAATTGATGTTACCAGCAGATACTGTGGTTCTGTTACGGTTTGAGTGCTGAACACTTGACGGTCCCACGGTTGGCAAGTTGGAACTGTGAGATTCACTACGTGCACCACTGGTGTTTTGTGGAAAAGCACATGTAAGATTCTGCAACAGTCTCTGCTGATACTCCTGCATGCGTGCATCACTTTCTATGGCAGGAATAATTTCTGCAAATTTACTTTTGTACCGGGGATCTAACAGTGTGGCAACCCAGTAGTCAGGATTATTTCTAATTCTCACAATTCGAGGGTCATGTTGCAGGTAGTGCAGCAAGAAGGCACTCATGTGTGTTGCGCATCCAGGAGCACCAAGTCCCTGTTGTGTTGGTGGCGAGGTAACAATCATGCTTCCTTCCTCTGTCCTCTCCCCCCAACCTCGCACAACAGAAATGTGATCAAGGTCTCCCTCATCTGATGAGTCTTCCATCAGTTCGTCCTCCACTTCTTCCTGGGCTCCAGCACCTTCCTCACTAGTTTGGCTGCTACCATGCGCCCTGGTAAAACCATCTCCCCCACCCTCACATGCCTGCCGCCTTGGTGCTGCCGACCATCTGGACCTTGCAGATGTTAGCCCTTCCGCATACAACTTCTCCTCCTCTACTTCCTCCACCTCCTCTTGTGCCACCACCTGACTCCGAATTCTGTTTAACATGTGCTCCAGCATGTAAATCACCGGAATAGTCATGCTGATAATGGCATCGTCAGCACTAAACATCTTCGTCGCCATTTCAAAACTGTGCAGAAGGGTGCATAGGTCCCTGATCTGAGACCACTCCTCCAGCGTGATTTGCCCCACCTCTGGATCTCGTTGGCCCAGGCTATACGTCAGAACGTATTGCACCAGGGCTTGTCGGTGCTGCCACAGTCGCTGCAACATGTGCAGAGTTGAATTCCACCGGGTAGGCACATCGCATTTTAGCCAGTGAAGAGGCAGGCCCAACGACTTCTGTAGAGATGTAAGTCGCTGAGCTGCGGGATGCGAACGGCGGAAGTGAGCACACAGCGACCGTGCCCTCTGCAGAAGGCCATCTAGTCTGGGATAGTGGGCTAAAAATTGCTGGACAACCAGGTTCAACATGAGAGCCATACAAGGCACGTGTGTGACATTGCCCCGGCGAAGGGCCGCACCCAGGTTTGCAGCATTGTCGCACACGGCCTTCCCTGGTTTCAGGTCCAGTGGAGACAACCATTCATGAAATTGGTTCTCCAGAGCTGACCACAACTCCTCAGCTGTGTGACTCACATTTCCCAGACATTTCAAAGTAAAAACCGCCTGATGACGTTGAGCCCTACTGCCAGCATAGTAAGGAGGTGTGCAGGATCCCTTCTGCGCAGTTAGAAAGCTTGTGGCATGACCAGACAGGCTTTGGGTGCAGGTGGAGGACTGAGAGGAGGTTGAGGAGGCAGAAGCAGTGGAGGAACTTCGAGATAAAGAGGATTGATGCACAACTCGTGGGGACGGCAAGACTTGGACAGCAGCCCCTTGTCCTGCTGTCACCATAGTTACCCAGTGCCCAGTCAGTGACATGTAACGCCCCTGTCCATGCCTACTCGTCCAAGTGTCTGTGGTGAAATGCACCCTGTCACACACAGAGTTTCTCAAAGAAGCGGTGATGTTGTGTGCGACATGCTGGTGGAGCGCAGGCACACCTTTCATTGAGAAGTAGTGCCGACTGGGCATCTGGTACTGGGGCACTGCGACGGACATAAGGTCTCGAAAATCCTCTTTGTCCACCAGGTGGAAAGGCAGCATTTCTGTAGCCAAGAGCTTGCAGATGGTGAAATTCAACCTCTTAGCTTTCTCATGGCTAGGAGGAAATGATCTTTTACTTATCCACATCTGAGGGACCGAGGGCTGGCTATTGTGCTTAGACGGGGTTGATAAGGGTGTCCCCGGCAAACTGCCGGTCTGTGAGGAAGATGCAGGCGGACAATGTTAGGTTGCCTTGATCCAAAGGTGGTGCTATCGATGTCGGACAGCGCTCAACACCAGCTGGTGTTACCACCTCCAAAGAAAATGATGACCTGCCAATCACGCTGGCTGTTGCGGGTAAAGAGGTGGCAGGTCTGCTCCCCAAAACAGGTGTGACTGCTGTCCCCCCAGTCACAGAGGATGAAGAGGCCGCGGATGCACAAGATATGGCAGACGGTGGTTGGCCCGGCCGGCTAGGCCGCATTGTAGAACACTGAGCTTCCCACTGCAACTTATGCTTCATGTCCATGTGCCGGTTCATGCATGAAGTACTCAAACTATGTATTTTTTGGCCTCTACTTAGCTTTTGCTGACAAATGTTACAGATAACACGAGTTGGGTCATCTTTATCGATCTGAAAAAATGCCCAGGCTATGCAAGGCTTAGCACCCATGCGACCTGAAGAGCCACCACGACTTGTGGTGAGAGGCAGAGTTGTGTTTGAGGATGCAGTTGTTGACGTGCTTCCAGTACTATGTCTCTGTCCAGGAAGGCGCAACCTGACCTCGTCGTCACTAGCATCTTCCTCCACCTCCTCTGCTGACCTCATCTCTTGGCTGACTGTGGGTTGACAGTAAGTGGGATCTCCAACCTCATCATCATCACCCTGTGCGTTATCACACCCGTCGTCCTCAGAGCCAACCTGTTCCTGCCCTGACAAAAAACTAAAGTTGTCGCTCCAATCAGGTATTTGAGTCTCATCATCGTCTTCCTCATTGTCTCCACCAACAGGAGTTACAGTTTGGGAATGAGGGTCTACATTATGGTCAGAACCTTCTGCGTCTGGTCCTGGATCCGACTCATAAAGATTCTGGGCATCAGTGCAGATCATTTCCTCGTCTGGATTCACAGAAGCGCTGGAGTCGACCTCTGATTCCCAGGCTATAGTATGAGTAAACAGCTCTCCAGACTCAACCATCTGTTCTACCTCATACTCAGACGGGCAGCTGGAGATTTGGGAGCTGTGAGGAAGCAATTGCGATTGGGGTGACACCTTTGAGGACTGGAGTATTTGTGATGTTGAAGTTGATGTGGAGGAGAGCCCACTTAAAGGAGCACTTGATATCCGTTGAAGCACCTGCTGTTTTTGTGCCTCATCTGGAATTTGTAGCGATTGGCGTGGCCGTAAGAAAGGGATCTTATCACATTGTCCGCTAAAAGAAGTAGACATTTTAGTTTGGCTGGAAGATGGTCTTTCTTCTGCAGATGTTACTGTTGCTTTAACACCTACCCCACGGACACAACCTTTTTTCCCCTTCCCAACACGCCTATTCCCCTTTCCACCAGCAGCAGGCCTTTTTCCACTCATTTTGGTGGTTAACTAATTCACAACTCTGGAGTTGTTTGCACAAAAAAACAATGGATGGGAACCGAGCAGAGCTGAGTGGCCAAACTGTGGTATTAGGCCAAAACTATTGGCTGGGTTAGATGCAGAAAAAAATTATATTCAATTTGCAACCTGATGGAGGTCAGTATAGATGGACTAATAGAACAAGTCCCACACACAGCTAGAAGCCCAAATATTTTTTCAGAGGTAGATGCAGAAAAAAATTGTATTCAGTTTGCAACCTGATGGAGGTCAGTATAGATGGACTAATAGAACAAGTCCTACACACAGCTAGAAGCCCAAATATTTTTTCAGAGGTAGATGCAGAAAAAAAATATATTCAGTTTGCAACCTGATGGAGGTCAGTATAGATGGACTAATAGAGAAAGTCCCACACACTGCTAGAAGGCCAAATATTTTTTCAGAGCTAGATGCAAACAAAAAAATATTTTTAATTTGCAACCTGATGGAGGTCAGTATAGATGGACTAATAGAGAAAGTCCCACACACTGCTAGAAGGCCAAATATTTTTTCAGAGCTACATGCAGATATAAATTATTTTTAATTTGCAACCTGATGGAGGTCAGTATAGATGGACTAATAGAGAAAGTCCCACACACTGCTAGAAGGCCAAATATTTTTTCAGAGCTAGATGCAGAAAAAAATTATATTCAGTTTGCAACCTGATGGAGGTCAGTATAGATGGACTAATAGAACAAGTCCCACACACAGCTAGAAGCCCAAATATTTTTTCAGAGGTAGATGCAGAAAAAAATTATATTCAGTTTGCAACCTGATGGAGGTCTGTATAGATGGATTAATAGAACAAGTCCCACACACAGCTAGAAGCCCAATATTTTTTCAGAGGTAGATGCAGAAAAAAAATATATTCAGTTTGCAACCTGATGGAGGTCAGTATAGATGGACTAATAGAGAAAGTCCCACACACTGCTAGAAGGCCAAATATTTTTTCAGAGCTATATGCAGACAAAAAATTATTTTTAATTTGCAACCTGATGGAGGTCAGTATAGATGGACTAATAGAGAAAGTCCCACACACTGCTAGAAGGCCAAATATTTTTTTCAGAGCTACATGCAGATATAAATTATTTTTAATTTGCAACCTGATGGAGGTCAGTATAGATGGACTTATTGAGAAAGTCCCACACACTGCTAGAAGGCCAAATATTTTTTCAGAGCTAGATGCAGAAAAAAATTATATTCAGTTTGCAACCTGATGGAGGTCAGTATAGATGGACTAATAGAACAAGTCCCACACACAGCTAGAAGCCCAAATATTTTTTCAGAGGTAGATGCAGATAAAAATTATTTTTAATTTGCAACCTGATGGAGGTCAGTATAGATGGACTAATAGAGAAAGTCCCACACACTGCTAGAAGGCCAAATATTTTTTCAGAGCTAGATGCAGACAAAAAATTATTTTGAATTTGCAGCGTGATGGAGGTCAGTATAGATGGACTAATAGAACAAGTCCCACACACTGCTAGAAGGCCAAATATTTTTTCAGAGCTAGATGCAGAAAAAAATTATATTCAGTTTGCAACCTGATGGAGGTCAGTATAGATGGACTAATAGAATGATGCTATGCCCAAAAGATTTTACTTCACTAGGTGCAGTAAAAAAATTGGTATTCTATACACAGGTGGTATATCTTGCAACACAGATAGGCTACTCCACTGACTAACACACTCTGCAATAGGCCAAAAAGGATTAGCTTTGCTAGATTCAGCCAAATGCTGTGAAAAAAACTTGCACAGCACTGGCACAGACCTGCCTGGCAAAAACTGATAGGAACTGATGTAACCTAGTCCTGAAAAGGACTGCAATTACAATTAGTCTTTACTCCCACAATCTATCTATTTAAGAGCACAGACCTGCCTGATAAAAGTCGTAGGAAATGCTGTAACCTAGTCCTTAAAAGGACTGCAATCACAACTATTCCCTACTCCCAAGCTATCTGTAGATTTGTGCAAAAATTGGCTTGAAATGAACAAGGTATAGCGCACACAGCAACAGCGGTGCCGTCTAACACGCAGCTGCAGCAGTGAGAAAATGGTGGCGACGGGGAAAATGGCTTGGTCTTATAGGGCAAGGACATGTGACATACACTGCCAATGACACATGCCCTTGCTTGTGTGAAAAAAAGCACTTCGCTCCGTGTGTGCGCTGCTGATAGGCTGACAGATTGCACCTCCCCACTGTAAATGCGGGAAAGAGAAAAAAAAATGGAGATCTTCATTATTCCTGCAGAGATCCATCCCCTGCCCCTCCCCCCACCCCGCTGTACACTCAAACTGCGTATTAACATTAATTTTCATCATTGCTGAGAAAAAATCCAGTTATGATTTTGGTGCACGAACAGTTATCGAACATAACCTCGAACAGCCGAATTTTTCTCAAATCGTTCGTGTTCGCCGAACGTCTCGAACACCGCCCAAAACAGGTCGAATTTGAGATTGGCGAACAGTTCGAGTCGAACAACGCTCATCTCTAGCTATAAGAAGACAGCATCGCATTTTCAAGTTGCCCTTTCCTCAGTTCGAAATGTAATTAAGAAATGGCAGTTAACAGGAACAGTGGATGTCAAGATAAGGTCTGGAAGACCAAGTAAAATTTCAGTGACAGCTGCTTGTAGGATTTCTAGAGAAGTAAATCAGATCCCCCCGCTTGACTGCAAAAGATCTTCAGAAAGATGTAGCAGACTCTGGAGTTGTGGTACATTGTTCTACTGTTCAGAGACACCTGCACAAATATGGCCTTCATGAAAGAGTCATCAGAAGAAAACCTCTCCTATGTCCTCACCATGAAATTCAGCTTTAGAAGAATGCAAAAAAACATCTAAACAAGCCTGATGCATTTTGGAAATAAGTCCTAGGGACTGATTAGGTTAAATTAGAACTGTTTGGCCACAATGATCAAAGGTATGTGTGGATAAAAAAGAGCACAGAAAAAAACATCTTGCCAACCATTAAACATGGAGGTGGATTAATCACGCTTTGGGGTTGTGTTGCAGTCAATGGCACAGGGAACATTTCATGGGTAGAGGGAAGAATGGATTCAATGAAATTTCAACAAGTTCTTGATGCAAACATAACACCATCTGTAAAACAGCTGAAGTTGAAAAGAGGATGGCTTCTACAAATGGATAATGATCCTAAATACACATCAAAATCCACAATAGACTACTTCAAAAGGCGCAAGCTGAAGGTTTTACAATGGCCCTAACAGTCCCCTGATCTGAACATCATTGAAAATTTGTAGCTAGACCTCAAAATAGCAGTGCATGCAAGATGACCCAAGAATCTCACAGAAATGGAAGAATTTTCCAAGGACAAATGGATGAAAATCCCTCATACAATAATTGAAAGACTCTGGCTACAAAAAGCGTTTACAAGCTATGATACTTTCAAAAGGGGGTGCTACTAGCTACTAACCATGCAGGGTGCCCAAACTTTTACATCAACCCATTGGATACCCATGGATACCTTCAAAAGGAACCTGAAGACCTACCTCTTCCAACAAGCCTACAACTTGCAGTAACCATCGCTCCACCACATCGCTGCACGACCGGCCCTATCCTCACCTACTGTATCCTCACCCATCCTTTGTAGACTGGTAGCCCTCGCGGGCAGGGTCCTATCTCCTCCTATACCAGTCACTGACTTGTATTGTTAAAAATTATTGTAATTGTTTGTGCTATGTATACCCCTTATATATGTAAAGCGCCATGGAATAAATGGCGCTATAATAATGAATAATAATATTTTCCTTTTTGCAATTTTTAAAATGTAAAATATGAAAATATATATATTTTTTTGCCTAAAATACATAGGAAATGTGTCATCTTTAATTTTAGGCCTTTTAGAGATCATTTCATCTTCAACTTGTTTAACTGTGCACAAAAAAAGTAATTTTGACCAGGGGTGCCCAAACTTACATGCCACTGTATGTAACATCCCCTTATCATTCTCTCAAGGTGCTTCATCTGGTGCACCTGGCTTTACAACTAGATTAAAGAAGTTTCCAGAGGTGCTGAACACTTATTGGCTGCTTTGCCTTCACTCTACAGTCCAACTCATCCCAAACCATCTCAGTTGAGTTGAGGTCGGATGCTTTTGGAGACATGTCATTTATGCAGCACTCAATCTATCTCCTTCTTGGTCACATACTGTAGACCTTATATAAGCTAGAAGTGTGGCTTTGTGTCATTGTCCTTTTGCAACACATGTTATAGTCCCAATAATTGCAAACCTGATGAGATGGCATGTAACTGCCTTGACTTTTGAAACAATCACCAACAGTATCACTAGAAAAGCACCCCCAAAGAATCACATCTACCCTTCCATGTTCTATGGTGGGTGCCACACAGGTAGAAATCATCCGCTCACTTTTTCTGTGTATGACAAAAACATGACGGTTTGTACCAAAAATCTCGAATTTTGACTCATCAGGCTATGTGCCCACGATGCAGAATTGCTGCATATTTTTTACGCTTCTCCCTGGCAGGAAAAACGCATGCGGTTTTTACATGAGGTTTTCCCGCCAGGTAGAAGCGTTTGTGAAGCGACTTTGCATGTGTGACACCCCAGGGGTCTGGTTGCCACAGTGATAGAGATATTATGTCTGAGAGCAGGTGGGAGGTCCTTTGGTCAGGGATCCTGTGCATGCCACACCTCCTGCCCAGTCTTGGGAGGGGAAGAACTTCCCCTGTATAAACCCGGGGCTGAGGCAGGGTGAGGCAGACAAGGAGAGTGGAGAAGAGAAGCAGCATAGGAAACAGCAGAGTTACAAGGAGTCAGGGGCTGGCAGCTACAGAGCTCGCCCTGACTAAGAAGATTCTTTACCGGACCCGGAGTCCGAGGCTGTGGGGACTAACTCTTACCCAGCAGCAGAATCCGTCGGGCAGGGGATTTCAGGTCCTCTGGCCCAGAAGCCCGAAGGCACGGTCACACGCGTGGGACCAGCACCGCCATCGTGGAGCGGAAGCCATTAGAAGGCCCCGAGTCACCGGCCATACGGGTGAGCACCACACGGTACACTCAGGGACGTGGGCTACTTACATCAGCTTCTAGCAAGGTAGCCAGAAGAGTACAGTCAGTTTGGGAGGCCTACAACTACGCCTGGCCAGGGGAGATCCCATCTGCTCAAAGACTGACCAGGCCCCGTTTGCTAGCAAGTACTCCGGGAGGGTCTGTCGTTGTTACCAGTAAAGACCCTGAACTACACCGTACCGTCTCTGAGTGGTTCCTGCTACCCCCATCATCCACGTCGGCTGCCCTGAGGCCATACCCCTCCCGTTGGGGGTTATACTATCACGCTGCACAATCCTACCACCGGCCTCAGCGGTCTGCCCTGCAGCAGCAGCTTCCTGGCTGCACTCAACGGGTGGCGTAGTCATCAACTATTTACTACTAATAGACTGCCGTCTAGTTTGACTCCCTGGGCACGGACCGGGTCACCGCCACGAGATTACAACCCTCCACGGATCCGGCTCCGGGTAAGCTCCCGCGTGCGCACCGCAGCGCGACACAGGCCCAGGGGTGCGTCAACTTTGGCGTAGTCGGCAGGATTTCGTGCCCGCAACCACCGGGTACTGCGTGCCTGAAAAGCAAAGACTGTTCAAACTTACCAGTGGTGAAGGTTTCCCGCCATCCGGCGCCATCTTCTACCTTCTTCCCGCCATCCGCGAAGTTTTCCCGCCATCCGGCGCCATCTTCGACCTTCTTCCCGCCATCCGTGGAGTTTTCCCGCCATTGGACGCCATCTTGAGGACGCCGCGCGGGAAGAAGAGGGGCGTGGACTCCGAAAGCGCGCGAGAACTGAAGCCCCGCCTCACGTCCGGACGTTGCGTAAGGTCCTGGAAGGAGCCCAGCAGACGCCGACGTCACAGGAGCGCGACGGAAGGTCCTCAACCCTGACGATCCACTGCGGAGCCGCGGCCTACGGAAGAGGATCATCGCAAGGTAGGCCACGGTCCACTAGGGGGGAGGAAGATGTCGGATACGGAGGAGAGCTTCACTGCCTCAACCCCCGCCAGCGCTACCGCTGCTGCAGTTATGCCCTTCACCATGCCCTATATCCCGGGAGCAGCTTGGCTACCCCAGTACTCAGGGGAGTCACATACCCTGCATGACTTTAGAGAAAAGCTGGATAGCCTCTTCCAGGTGTACCCCCTCACAGAAGAGCAAAAAGTGAGCATCCTGGTGGCCCAACTAACCGGGGCAGCCAAAAGGGAAGTAAAATCCTGGCCACCTGGGAGGAAGACTGTCGCAGGGATACTAACCCGGCTGAAGGACACCTTTGATACCCGCACCTCAGCCGAGATTAAGCTTAGATTCTACGGGTGCAAGCAGCGAGCGCATGAGAGTATAAGGGACTATGCACTAAACCTACAAGAGGCCCTGAGGGCCATAAAGCAGACCGACCCTGATGGGGTGGGAAACGAGGACAGGCTGTTGACTGAACAATTTATAGAGGGTTTATATTGCAATGCCCACCGAACCCAGTTGCGGGCAATGGCCTTACAGGATCCCCATCTGGACTTTGCACAGTTCAAGGACAGAGCCATCCGGGTGCTCCGAGAACCGGCACCAGGTGGCGTTGTGACCCACAGACGCCCCACTACCACTTACTACCAGGAGGCGGCGCCCTTGTCAGCAGGGCCTGTGGGAGCTGATGCGCAGGCTTTGGACAATGACCCGGCTCCAGACCTACACCATCAGGTCCAAGAGCTAGCTAAGAGCGTTGCTGCGCTAACCCGAACTGTGCAGTCTTTACAGGTTTCCACCCCAGGGAAGATCCAGCTGGCATCCGGACCGGAGGACATCCCGTGGCGTCGACCAAGGAGGACCCCACCGGCCAGAGGAAGACCCAGTGACCGATACAGTGAGGACGGACGACCCATCTGCCGCCGCTGCAATCAACCCGGACATATGGCAAGGTACTGTTCTTTAAACGGGCACAACCTGGGGTAGAGGGCCAACCCCCAGGAAAAAGATCACCAGGCCCATCGAACTGGCGCGACAGATATGTGGGAGGACGTCCAGTCTTGCCTGTGGTACTGGATGGCATTCCCATGAGTGCCCTACTGGACACCGGGTCACAGGTCACCACCATCCCGTACGTGCTCTTCAAGCAGTACTGGAATGACTCGGATATTACCCGCTACCCCGACGACGACTTGAGTATCATCGCCAGCAATGGTCAGCCCGTGCCACAGATCGGATTTAAAGAGGTGACCATCAAAATTGGTAGAGTCGAACTGGCCGCACAGGGACTGATCATTGTAGATATCGATAAACATGAGAGTCACCCAAAAATAACTCTAGGAACTAATGTAATTGAAAATTGTCTTGCAGAGGTGATTTTCCTTTTACAGCAGGTTGCCAAGAATGCCAGCTCCGGCGAGCAGCGGGTGCTCCAGAAAGAGATCCGGGCACTGATGCAACGGCAACAAGTGGAACTCTCCGGCGGTGAGATTGGTAGCGTAAGAATGTGTGACCCTGTTCCTATTGCCATGCCCCCAAAAAGTGAAATGATGATTTGGTGCCGGGCAGCTATTGGTCTGAGAGGTAGAGATTACCAGGCAATGGTAGAACCAGTTTACTCAGACAGTAGGCCCACCATTTTGACAGCACGGGGGGTGGTCAATGTACGCCATGGGAGGGTGCCCATTCGCATAATAAATATCGGGGAGAGGGAAGTGTACCTGCCCCGGTATGCCACGCTAGCCAAATTATATACCACTAATCAAAGTTCTATACAATCTGTGGAACCCTTGCCTCCATCTCACCCGGAGGAAGGTAACGGCTCTAAGAAAGACATGGAGGACTGGTGTCAGCAACTACATTTGGGTACTGACTCCACTCCCTCACATCAGAAACAAGGAGTCTATCGGGTGGTTCAAGAGTATGAGAGAGTGTTTAGTAAACACCCGTTAGACTTCGGGCGAGTCAAGGGGGTAGAACATCGCATCCCCACGGGAGATCATCCTCCCATAAAAGAGAGGTATCGACCCGTACCCCCTGCACATTACCAACACGCCAAGGGGATGCTTAGAGATATGAAGGAGGCTGGGGTAATCCGGGATAGTTGTAGCCCCTGGGCAGCCCCATTAGTTTTAGTCAAAAAGAAAGACAACACCATGAGGATGTGTGTAGATTACCGGAAAATCAACCGTATCACACACAAGGATGCGTACCCCTTACCAAGGATAGAGGAGTCATTGGCTGCTTTAAGATCTGCTAACTTCTTCTCTACCTTGGATCTCACTAGCGGGTACTGGCAGGTTCCTGTAGCAGAGGCGGACCGGGAGAAGACCGCATTCACCACCCCGATGGGACTTAGCGAGTTCACCTGCATGCCGTTCGGACTCTGCAACGCACCAGGAACCTTCCAACGCCTAATGGAGTGTTGTCTGGGCCACAGAAACTTCGAGACGGTCCTGTTGTACCTGGACGATGTCATCGTATATTCCAAGACGTATGAGGACCACCTGAAACACCTGGCGGAAGTGTTCGAGGCTCTGGCGAGTTACGGCCTAAAGGTGAAACCCTCCAAGTGTCACCTCCTGAAACCAAAGGTGCAGTACCTGGGACACGTGGTGAGCGCTGACGGAGTGGCTCCCGACCCCGATAAGATCACCGCAATTAAGGGATGGCCAAGCCCCTCCAGCGTAAAAGAAGTGCGGCAGTTCCTCGGGTTGGTAGGCTACTACCGAAGGTTTATTCCCGGTTTCACCAAAAAGGCAGCACCTATGCAGGACCTCCTGATAGGCCAGTCCCGGAAGGCCAAGAACCAGAAGCCGCCCTTCAAATGGGAAGAGCTGGAAGAAGAGTCCTTCCGCCAGCTGAAGATGGCCCTCACGGGGGACGAAATCCTGGCGTACCCGGATTATAGCCAGCCCTTTATCCTCTACACCGACGCCAGTAACATCGGGCTAGGAGCCGTACTGTCCCAGATCCAGCAGGGGAAGGAACGAGTAATCGCCTACGCCAGCCGAAAACTGCGACCCACCGAAAGGAACCCCGAGAATTACAGCTCATTTAAGTTAGAGTTCCTGGCCGTAGTATGGGCAATCACTGAGCGCTTTAAGCATTACCTCGCTTCTTCCCGGTTCACCGTGTACACGGATAACAACCCGCTGACACACCTGGACACGGCAAGACTCGGTGCCCTGGAGCAGAGGTGGATGGCCCGTCTGTCCAACTACGAGTTCACAATTAAATACCGGGCAGGACGCTCCAATACCAACGCGGACGCCCTGTCCAGGATGCCCAACCTGCCGGACGGAGGAGAAGATCCGGAGGGACTGGAAGAAGTTGAACTCCCTGCGTTCCACCGTCATGGGACTATTCAGTATTCCCACCGGGTAAGGAGTAAGCAGGCTGCTACGTTGAACCCCTTACCCCACTACAACTGGGCGGAAACGCAAGACAGCGACCCTGCCATCCGACTGGTGAAGGAGATGCTGACTCGGCCGGAGGCTCGCCTTGAACCAGACGCTCCGGAGGAAGCCAAACAACTATGGGCAGAGAAGAGTCGACTGTTCCTTTACAAAGGGAAGTTGTGCCGCAGAATGGTTAACTCCCGGACGCATGAATTACTCTGGCAAGTAGTGGTGCCACGAAGAGACGCAGCCATGGTGATGGAGGCATACCACGACGGAGCTGGACACTTTGGGTGGAAAAAGCTGGAGTTCCTGCTGCGCGAGCGGTTCCACTGGGTAGGCATGAGGGGAACCATCGAGAAGTGGTGCAGAGATTGTGGCCCGTGCAACCTGAGAAGGAAGGACCGAGCCAGCCAGAAGACTCCCCTGCAGTCCATCGTCACCCGACAACCGTTGGAACTGGTAGCCTTGGATCATGTAAAACTGACCCCAAGCAGAAGTGGCTACGTCTACGCGTTAACCATCGTGGATCATTACTCCCGGTTCTTGGTTGTCGTCCCCGTCAAGGACTTAACGGCTCAAACAGCAGCTAGAGCCTTCCAGCAGCACTTCTGCCGTCCACACGGGTACCCGGACCAAGTGCTGACGGACCAGGGACCTGCCTTTGAAGCGGAGGTCTTTCAGGAATTCTGCAATCTGTATGGCTGCCGGAAGATAAGGACGACACCCTACCATCCGCAGACTAATGGACTTTGTGAAAAAATGAACCAGGTGGTAATGGATCTTCTAAAAACGTTGCCCCTGGAAGAACGCAGTCTGTGGCCTGAAAAGTTGCCCGATCTGGTGGACCTATACAACCACATCCCGGTAGGTTCCACCAACTGTACCCCGGCTTACCTAATGAGGGCAAGACCTGGTAAGTTACCTGTTGACCTGGAAATGGGAGTCCTGACCCCCGAGGACACTTCACCAGAAACAGACTGGGACACAGAGAGGCAGCAGCAGTACCGGAGAGTACAGGAGAGCGTGGAGCGAAGTCTCTGTCAGGCTAGGGAAAGACAAGAGAAAACTTACAACCAGTATGCTCCCGCTGTTCCCCTGGTACCCGGAGAGCAGGTCTTGAAGAGGAAGAGACGGCTCCACAAGTTGGACGACCAGTGGGAGAAGGACCCGTACACCGTACTGCCCTCAAGCCACGAGAACCCGAAGGTCTGTACCATCAGTAAAGACGGAGGGGAAACCACAGCCATTGTATCCCGGGACCACCTGAAGAAGTGTCCCGAACAACTGAGGAACCCTGAAGAGGAACAAGAAGACCATCGACCCGTGGAAGAAAGGGAAGATATGGTTAGTACCGTGCTCGGGGACTTTCCTCAGTCTTGGACTCAAGTCAATGGTGCAGTTGTGGTACCCGTACTCACCTTCCTCCAACCATCATCCCAAGAACCTACGGAGCAACGGGTAGAGCTGGAAGAACAGCCGGTCCAGGAGGCAGAAGACTCCACACAAGCAGAACAGGAGAATCAACCCTCTGCTTATAGTGAGCCTGCCGTACCCCTAGTGAGACAAAGAGCCGGTAGACAGCTGCCCAGTTTACCCTTGACAGCTCCTACACCCTGTAGTTCAGGGCCAGACAGTCAGCTCCGTAGGTCCACTCGGGCCACTAGAGGCCAGTTACCCGCACGCTGGAGAATTTAAAGTGTATAAATTGTTTTATTTATGTTTTTCTGTGTCTTGTTGCTTGTGTATAATTTTGTGTTTCTAGTTATTTTTAGGAAACCTTGGTGGATTTACCGGGAATCCTTGTATATAGTTGGAGCGTAACCCAGGATGGACTAGAGACTGTTAAGGACTCGGGGTAGGACAGACCCCTACCTGGTTACGTCTCCCTGTGTTGGTGAAATGGACACCTTTGCTTTTCTTCAAAGACTGCATCCGGTTGCGGACACGCCGTAACCATCTTATGTGTTTTTCTTATAGTATTGTTATTGTTATACTTTGTTATGTTTTTCTAAATGTGTTTAGTCCCGGAGTACTAAATTTCACTAGGGGGGAATGTGACACCCCAGGGGTCTGGTTGCCACAGTGATAGAGATATTATGTCTGAGAGCAGGTGGGAGGTCCTTTGGTCAGGGATCCTGTGCATGCCACACCTCCTGCCCAGTCTTGGGAGGGGAAGAACTTCCCCTGTATAAACCCGGGGCTGAGGCAGGGTGAGGCAGACAAGGAGAGTGGAGAAGAGAAGCAGCATAGGAAACAGCAGAGTTACAAGGAGTCAGGGGCTGGCAGCTACAGAGCTCGCCCTGACTAAGAAGATTCTTTACCGGACCCGGAGTCCGAGGCTGTGGGGACTAACTCTTACCCAGCAGCAGAATCCGTCGGGCAGGGGATTTCAGGTCCTCTGGCCCAGAAGCCCGAAGGCACGGTCACACGCGTGGGACCAGCACCGCCATCGTGGAGCGGAAGCCATTAGAAGGCCCCGAGTCACCGGCCATACGGGTGAGCACCACACGGTACACTCAGGGACGTGGGCTACTTACATCAGCTTCTAGCAAGGTAGCCAGAAGAGTACAGTCAGTTTGGGAGGCCTACAACTACGCCTGGCCAGGGGAGATCCCATCTGCTCAAAGACTGACCAGGCCCCGTTTGCTAGCAAGTACTCCGGGAGGGTCTGTCGTTGTTACCAGTAAAGACCCTGAACTACACCGTACCGTCTCTGAGTGGTTCCTGCTACCCCCATCATCCACGTCGGCTGCCCTGAGGCCATACCCCTCCCGTTGGGGGTTATACTATCACGCTGCACAATCCTACCACCGGCCTCAGCGGTCTGCCCTGCAGCAGCAGCTTCCTGGCTGCACTCAACGGGTGGCGTAGTCATCAACTATTTACTACTAATAGACTGCCGTCTAGTTTGACTCCCTGGGCACGGACCGGGTCACCGCCACGAGATTACAACCCTCCACGGATCCGGCTCCGGGTAAGCTCCCGCGTGCGCACCGCAGCGCGACACAGGCCCAGGGGTGCGTCACATGCATTTCTGCATGCGGGTTATCAAGCGCTTTTCCAAGCGATTTTAGCATCACTTGGAAAAGTGCTTGACAACTTGTTCACACTATATAAATCCATACAACCGGCATGGATTTATAGTAGTGTGACCGAGTTAATTAAAAAAAAGAATAATAATGGTGAAAAAAAAAAAGTTTATACTCACCTTCCGATGTCTTCCCGGTGTTTTGTCTGCTCCGTCCAGTGTCTTGCAATGCTCGCGGTGGTGTGAAGGACCTGCGGTGACGTGATTGAGCCATGTGATGGGTCACATGACTCAGTGACGTCATGGCAGGTCCTTCACAACAACGCGAACATTGCAAGACACTGGACGGAGCAGACAAAACACCGGGAAGACATCGGAAGGTGAGTATAAACTTTATTTTTTATTTTAAATTCTTTTTTTTACAGTTTCTATGGTGCCCAGGTCTGGATGAGAGTCTCCTCTCCTCCAGACTTGGGTACCATCCGCACATTCAAACGCATATAATCTGTGAGTACAAATGTACTGACACGGATTATATGCGTCTCAATGCAAGCCAATGGCGGCGATTACGCCGCGCTTCCGCAAAATTAATGGACATGCTGCGGATTTTTGAGTGCAGCATAAACGCTGCGGAAAAAAAACGCAGCATGGGCATTGAAAGTGCGGCTTGTCATTGGGGACCATGGGGGCGGTTTACCAAGCGTTTTTGAAGCGTTTATGCTGCGGAAATTCCGCAGCATAAACGCTTGAAAAACGCATCGTGGGCACACAGCCTAAGACCATAGTATGGATTTCCATTCATCTAATGCACAGCCCTTGCATTGCTTGGCCTCAAAAAGTCTATTCTTGTTTGCCGTATTCTTCTTTGCAAAAAAAAGACCTACTTCTTACAGTCTCCTCTGAACAGTTGATATTGAGATGCGTCTGCTACGTGATGTCTGTGCATAATTTATGAGGCAGTGTTCTGAGGTGCCGTCAATTTGCATTTTCTGAGGCTTATAACACTGATGATCTTTTCCTCTGCAGCAGATGTAATTCTTGATCTTTCTTACCTGGGGCCGTATTTGTGAAAGACAGTTTCATCATAGTGATTGATGGTTTTCATGACTGCACTTGAGGATATTTTCAAGGTTCTAGCAATTTTTTATATTGACTGAGCTTCATCTACAAACAAAAGAATACAGAAGCACTCTGTAAGCACTAGTGCAGTGCTGGCGAACCTATGACACGCGTGCCAGAGGGGGCACGTGCGCCATCGCCGCAGCACTTGCGCTCATGTATCGGGCCTGGCGGGTGATTACTCTGAATCCGCCGAGTGCCGACGCCAGCCCCTACTTCAGGTAGATGTGTGTTCTCTGACACACATCTAGCTGAAGTGTATTGCAGCGCACAAAATGCCAGGACCGTGCGCCGCAATACACGTTGCTGGCCAATCAGAGGCCAGCAGCTGAGTTCAGCATACATGCGACTGGGCACATAACAGTGACGTCATGCGCCCCGTCGCTAGGATGCTGAAATCACCTGCCAGCTACAGGAGAGGACGCGGCGCAGGAGAGGAAGGAAGGTGAGTAGGAATTTTTTTTTCTGTATGCGATGAACAGCGGTGTCGGCAAGGGAGGGGAGCATATACATGGATTGGGGGCAGCATACATACAAGGATTGGGGAGGCAGACATACATACAAGGATTGAGGCAGCATACATGGATTGGGGGCAGGTATACATACATGGATTTGGGGAGGCAGACATACAAGGATTGGGGGCAGGCATATATACATGGATTGGGGGCAGGCATACATACAAGGATTGGAGGCAGGCATACATACAAGGATTGGCGGCAACATACATACATGGATTGAGGGCAGCATACATGGATTGGGAGCAGCATGCATACATGGATTGGGGCAGCATACATACATACAAGGATTGGGGGCACCATACATGGATTGGGGGCAGCATACATACATGGATTGGGAGAGGCAGACATACATCCAAGGATTGAGAGCAGCATACATGGATTGGGGGTAGGATACATACATGGATTGGGGGAGGCAGACATACATACATGGATTGGGGGCAGCATACATACATGGATTGGGGGCAGCATACATACATGGATTGGGGGCAGCATACATACAAGGATTGGGGTCAGCATACATACAAGAATTGGGGGCAGCATACATATAAGGATTGGGGGAGACAGACATACATACAAGGATTGGGGGCAGCATACATGGATTGGGGGCAGCATGAATACATACATGGATTGGGGGAGGCAGACATACACACAAGGATTGGGGGCAGTATACATACATGGATTGGGGGCAGCATACATACAAGGATTGGTGGCAGGCATATATACATGGATTGGGGGAGCATATATACAAGGATTGGGGAGGGCAGCAATATACATGGATTGGGGGAGCATATATACAAGGATTGGGGGCAGCATATATACATGGATTGGGGGAGCATACATACATGGATTGGGGGAGGCAGACATACATACAAGGATTGGGGGCAGCATACATACAAGGATTGGGGCAGGCATATATACATGGATTGGGGGCAGCATATATACATGGATTGGGGGCAGCAAACATACAAGGATTGGGGGCAGCATACATAAATGGATTGGGGGCAGCATACATACATGGATTGGGGCATATACCGAGATGGGGGGCAGCATACATGGATTGGGGGCAGCGTGCATGCATACATGGATTGGGGGAGGCAGACATACATACAAGGATTGGGGACAGCATACATACATGGATTGGGGGCAGCATACATACAAGGATTTGGGGCAGCATATATACATGGATTGGGGGAGCATATATACAAGGATTGGGGGAGGGCAGCATATATACATGGATTGGGGGAGCATACATACATGGATTGGGGGCAGCATACATACATGGATTGGGGGCAGCATACATGCAAGGATTGGGGGCAGCATTCATACAAGGATTGGGGGCAGCATACATACATGGATTAGGGGCAGCATACATACATGGATTGGGGGTATATACCAAGATGGGGGTGAGCACATTCTTTATTTCTGCAACCTCATACTCCTGGTAGACTCCATACTAAATAAGGAAGGAGTCACTGACTGTGTTGGCCCCTCCCCGGGCCGTGGCAATTGGTGATCCTCCTTCGCTGCCCCTTACAGACCAGTGATTCTGAAGTCCCCGGAAGGGTCCAATGAAGCAAAGGGACGGCTGCCACAAGCCGTCCAATGGATACATAAACACCGGGACATCCCACGTTCCTTCCTTTCTAAGTTGGTCCCGGAGTCGAATGTCGCTATGGACAATTCAGGATCAGGTCAGATTGCTGAGGCCCTCCGGGCTGGGTTTTCACAGGGGGGCGAGCGCTGGTTACAGGCCCTCATGTCTGGGCTCAGCGCTCATCCCCCTGGCCCCAGCTCTAAATCCCCAGATCACCCTGCCCCAGGTCCTCAACCTCTTATGGGAACAGCATATTCCCCAGACCCAGTCCCCTCACCCCTTGGGCCCACTCACCCTCTCCATCAGGATCAAGTTCCACCGGTAAAGCGTTTCCCTCCACTCCAAGTGCTGCGGTCGGATCCCCTGGGATGGGGGACTGCGTTTCTAACGCTGCCCGGCCCTGTCCCCCGTTCTCGCCGGGCCGCCGCAGCCGCACAGCTGCAGGAGTCTCATCAGGCTACGCACCCCGGCGCAGGGGTGCGGTCGGCTGCGGTGACGCGGCGGGCGCGCGCTGGCATGGAAGACTGGTCAGCTGCGGTTCAGCGGGCGCACGCCGGCATAGGAGAATGGTCAGCTGCGGCGGTCCAGGCGCACGCTGGCATAGGAGTGCGGTCAGCTGCGGTGGTCCAGCGGGCGCACACCGGCATAGGAGAGCGCGTTCAGCTGCGGCGGTGCGGCGGGCACACGCCAGCCAGGAGAGCAGGTAACAGATGCGACTCAGCGGTCGCGCACCGATGCAGGGGAGCGGGCGCGCGACTCCTCTGGGCCCGAGAGACACGCTGGTGGAGGCGTGGCTGGAGAGCCGGCAGCGTTTGATGCGCATGTGCTGCCCGCCCCACATGACCCTGCAGGCCGCGCCCCCCAGTCCAGGATGCTGCGGGGCAGAGCAGGAGGCTGCGGCGTTGGGCCCTGCGCCTCACTCACAGCGGGCGCAGGGCTCCGCTGCGGTAATAAATGAGTGGGGGATTTTTTCGGTGTCGGCGGCGGGCGCAGAGTGAATCCACGGCTTGTGCTCGCCGCCGGCTCTGAAGACAACACAGAGCCCGTTGTTAAACACCCCCCAGAACACACCCATCCCGCATCCCGCTGATGGGCGCCCTGGAGAGTGGAGGTACAGCCGGCACTCCCACCCTCCAGAGCGCTTTAGGCACAGTACTCCGCAGCCACATAGAAGAAGCTGCCGGCCACATAGTAATCAGTCCCCACCCCCTCAACATACAGCAGGGGCTGTGGCAGAGCAGAGCTCCGGACGAGAATCCTCTGCCGGGGGCTGTGCTCTGTCTCCCCCCCAAACACCCCCCCGCAGAAAACAGTTTAATAAAAATAACAGAAAAAGTACCCAAAACAGAACACATGACCCTACACAACCAGGGGACATTGCGGCCCCTGTAATCACCGCAGCCCATCTATCGCCAATTCACAGTATCAATAACCCCCTGATGGACACTACGCGGAGCTTAAACGCTTCAGCGCCCATCCTTGCCTCCTCCATATACCCCTATAATAGCGAAGCAACGCACGCGCTTGACACCGCTTTAGCATCGCAGCACCAGATTGAAAATATATTAGTTAATGTTCCCCTGACGCCCTCCAGCTGGCCACAAATAGCACGGACATGTCCTGGCGGGACGCTTGTAAACTGCACAGAACCCCTCATACACCCTCAGGGACAGAGAGACACCAGGCGTACTCGCTCCAGGCGAACTCGCCGTAGTTCCTCCTCCGACAGGTCAACACCATCGCACACAAGTCACCGGCGAAGGAAGCGGTCGTCTCAAACAAAGTGGAGATCGGCATCCCACAGGAGGGGTCACAGGTCAAGGTCCTCAAGGTGGCGCTCACCATCCTCCGCATCAGAGATGTCGAGCGCATCGTCGAGCGCCAACAGCCGCTTGCACCGAACCCGTCCTCCGGGGGACAGAAATGACACAATGGCACCTTCCAGAGCTTACAGCCTGCACGATGCAACGATTTCACGCAGGTCTACGAGCAGAGGCACGCCACTCACCCCGATCGAGACTGGTGCCGGAGTTCCTCCACACATCGGAGTCCCTCCTCCAGCCGCAGGAATGGGTGAGTGCAATATAAGTATAACTGAAATAGGAGATAATAACACCAACTTAAAAGCGGCCCTTAAGGCCCTAGTCGAACAACTATCCGCCCCACCAGGCGCAATACATAATTCTACGAAAACAACTCCACCATTAGCCAGCGTACACAAGGACGCATTCTTTTGCGGGATTAGCCAATTGGGTTCACACATAGACGAGGAAACAAGAATTAACATATGGAATAATGACTACATCGACATTTGGTCACTAGTATCCACGGACCAACATACTATAGACAAAGAGAGAAGGGTAGCCGACAGACCATTCGACAGAAACAGACAAAAGGTCGCAAAGACAATGAGTAACTGGTTACAGGCATTTTCTGTGCTGGATTGCGTTATGGGCCAAAAGCTTCCGAAACGCTGTTCAGAACTAATCATATACCAGGATACGGTGTATAACTCATACAAAGCCCACGGCGGTTCAGCATGGTTGCGCTACGACAAAGAATTCCGGAGGCGGTTGGCCCTGCAACCACAACTACACTGTGTGCAGAATTATTAGGCAAGTTGTATTTTAGAGGATTATTTTTATTATTGATCAACATCTATGTTCTCAATCAACCCAAAAGACTCATAAATATCCAAGCTTAATATTTTTGGAAGTTGGAGTGGTTTTTTTTTTAGATTTGGCTATCTTAGGAGGATATCTGTTTGTGCAGGTAACTGTTACTGTGCAGAATTATTAGGCAACTTAATAAAAACCAAATATAATTCCATCTCACTTGCTTATTTTCACCAGGTAAACCAACATCAGTGCACAAACTTTAGAGATAAACATTTCTGACATGCAAAAACAAAAAACAAAAAAAATTAGTGATCAATATAGCCACCTTTCTTTATGATAATACTCAACAGCCTTCCATCCATAAATTCCGTCAGTTGCTTGATCTGTTTTTGATCAACATTGCGTGTAGCAGCCATCACAGCTTCCCAGACACTGTTCCGAGAGGTGTACTGTTTTCCCTCCCTGTAGATCTCACATTTTATGATGGACTACAGGTTCTCTATGGGCTTCAGATCAGGTGAACAAGGGGGCCATGTCATTATTTTTTCTTCTTTTAGACCTTCACTGGCCAGCCACGCTGTGGAGTAGTTGGATGCATGTGATGGAGCATTGTCCTGCATGAAAATCATGTTTTTCTTGAACGATACCGACTTCTTCCTGTACCACTGCTTGAAGAAGTTGTCTTCCAGAAACTGGCAGTAGGTCTGGGAGTTGAGCTTCACTCCATCCTCAACCCGAAAAGGTTCCACAAGTTCATCTTTGATGATACCAGCCCATACCAGTACCCCACCTCCACCTTGCTGGCGTTTGAGTCGGAGTGGAGCTCTCTGCCCTTTACTGATCCAGCCTCTGGCCCATCCATCTGGACCATCAAGAGTCACTCTCATTTCATCAGTCCATAAAACCTTTGAAAAATCAGTCTTAAGATATTTCTTGGCCCATTCTTGACGTTTTATCTTATGTTTCTTGTTCAAAGGTGGTCGTTTTTCAGCCTTCCTTACCTTGGCCATGTCCCTGAGTATCGCACACCTTGTGCTTTTTGATACTCCAGTAACGCTGAAGCTCTGAAATATGGCAAAACTGGTGGTGAATGGCATCTTGGCAGCTTCACGCTTGATTTTCCTCAATTCGTGGGCAGTTATTTTGCGCCTTTTTTGACCAACACGCTTCTTGCGACCCTGTTGGCTATTTGCCATGAAATGCTTGATTGTTCGGTGATCACGCTTCAAAAGTTTGGAAATTTCAAGACTGCTGCAACCCTCTGCAAGACATCTCACAATTTTGGACTTTTCAGAGCCCGTCAAATCTCTCTTCTGACTCATTTTGCCAAAGGAAAGGAAGTTGCCTAATAATTAAGCACACCTTATATAGGGTGTTGATGTCATTAGTCAACACCCCTCCTCATTACAGAGATGCACATCACCAGATTTACTTAATTGGTAGTTGGCTCTCAAGCCTATGCAGCTTGGAGTAGGACAACATGTATAAAAAGTATCATGTGATCAAAATACTCATTTGCCTAATAATTCTGCACACAGTGTAGAGGTGTGGAAAACCTTCTTACAATGATTCAACGGTCACACGATATTTATGTCAACTGAGCAGTCCAACATTGAACTAAGATTATTCACCGGGGCGGCAAAATCTGGCGGATATGCAGCGATAAAAGATAACCAATGGTGCACAGGCTTATGGCCTCTGTATTGGTCTGAACAAGGGTTGACAAAAAACCACACACTCCTGGAACTCTTCCCAATAGTGGTAGCAATAGAAATATGGGGCACGCACCTGGCGAACAAAAATATACGCTTCATAACAAATGACACCAGCCTAGCGCACTGCATAAATAAGATGGCATCATCGTCTCTCCCAGTGCTAGGCCTACTACGCCGGCTAGCATTACTGTGCCTAAAACACAATATATGGGTCCGCGCTAGCCACTATGCTGAGGGGTGTAACGCTGCTGCTAATGCTTTATCACAATTCAATTGGCAGGTTTTCAGAGAGCTCCTCCCTAAAGCCCACCCGTCGGGCACCAGTTGCCCCCCATCCCTCTGGGATATAGTGGCGAACAGGTGATGCCATTAATCAGAGCGTCAGTTGACCCGTCGATGTGGCAAGCATACGGTAAGGCATGGGAAGAGTAGACATGACTAGTGGCAGGCTGACGGGTTGACCAATGTGAACAAGCCAGGTTAGAAGTCACCATAGAATTTCTCCTCCAGCTAATGATGAGGGGCATATCAGGGGCGTCGGCGCAGCGATGGCTGACCGGAGTGGCATTTCACTTCCAACTACTGAATTAGGGAGATGTGACAAAGAGATTCATCATCAGACAAGCTTTAAAAGGGTGGAAAAGGGCTCTGCCAAGTCAGGAGTGTAGACGTCCCGTGTCACTAAAACTGCTTTCAGAAATCATATCCCTAACACCATTAACATGCCACTCACAATTTGAAGCGACACTACTGTCTACTGCATTTGCGATCGCCTTCTTCGGGGGTATACGCGTAAGCGAATAAGTCCCTCAATCCAAAATTATCACCAGTGGGGGCTTACTACACAAGAACGTAGTCATAGCCAATAATGCAATCCGCCTATGCATACGCAAATCGAAAACGGACCCAGCGGGCAGGGGCACTTGGGTGCTTTTACAACCCAAAAAACAGTACACTGTGCCCGGTAACAATAGTAAAAATATATACAGCCATCAGGCCACAAAGTAATTTCTTCCTATCACACATTGATGGAACTCTATTATCAAGATACCAGTTCTAATCTATATTTAATAAATGCTTAACATCAGCAGGGTACCACCCCAAAGATTACGGGACACACTCATTCCGCATAGGCGCAGCCACGGAAGCAGCAAGAGCAGGACTGTCAGAAACGGAAGTTCAGAGGATAGGGAAATGGCGATCCACGTGTTTTGAGAGATACATAAGACTGGACTTGTTATCCTAACGTGGTTTGTTTCTCTTACAGGTGACACAAAGCTAACAGTGTGGGTGATAGGCCACTCGTACATATATTGGGCAGAAAAAAGGGCGAAAGTCCGCCCGGGCGGGAGGAAGTTAGGATTTCATAAGACATATTTCAACTGGAGAGGCATTAGAGGCCTGCGATGGCCACAGGTACTAATGGAGGTGATCGAGATAGGGAGAGAAGCAACAGGTCCGGTCATATTAGTTATACACGCCGGGGGAAACGACCTCGGTCATTACAAGAGTGCAGAACTAATGGCAATAATGAAACTAGACACTGAGCGCTTCAGAGCATTTTTTAGAAAATTAACTATAGTATGGACAGAGATAGTGCCCAGAGCACTATGGTGAGGTGCACGAGACAGCGCGGCCATCGAACGGACAAGGCGGCTAATAAATATTCAGATGACAAAATTTGTAAAAGAAAGAGGTGGTGTAGTAATACGACACCGAGAACTGGAAGGAAATAAAGCAGGCCTGCTAAGGCCCAATGGTGTTCACTTCACGGATATTGGACTGGACATATTCCTGTCAGGACTCCATGACGGAGTCGAACAAGCGTTAATGATGATGGGTGGGGGTCGGAGTCCTGCATACGAGTACGCAGGATCCTCCGTGGCCTGGAAATAGAAAGGACATGTTGGAGAGTTACTCTTGTTGGCCAACTTGCCGGTGTGGAGACACAGGGTATGCTGCAACAAGCTGAGTTATATTGGAAATAAAATGCCTTTCTAATGGAATGGGGATGACGCGCCCCCAGGGCTGTGGGGTACTCGGCAGCCGGGCCTCTGGATGCTGGTGGGGGATATCACGGTGGCTGACCCGGTCCGTGGCCCAGGGCGGTCAACAAAAAGGGGAATTATTTATAGGGGATTTGTAAAGTGTTTGTGACGCCACCTGTGGAATGCGGCTGAAGGGAGCCGCCGCTGCGGAACAGTCCTCTGAGGCAGATGGTAGGGCAGCTGGTGATGGAAAGGCTCCCCACAGGTGGAGCGGGCCTCAGGGCAGCGTGGGGTAATGGATGGTGGTACAGGGGAGAGACGGCCAGGGTGGTTCAGGAAGAAATGACGGACACTCACACGGGGGTTCGCTTCTGTACCTTTACTGGTGGAGATGCAGGTATGGTCCAGAGTACTCGGTACGCAGGGTGCACTTCTGGACTCTCCCCAGTGAGTGGTTATAGGGCCTCCTGATCCGTTGCTTCCACTTGCTAAGCTTCTGACCTGTCTGGAGCTAGACCTGGCTTTGTTAGTGTCTCTCTTTCTCTCTTGCACCTGCTAACCTGGTGGTAGGGCCTTCTCTTGGAGATCACTCTCCCTGGACGCTGGGGCCTCCGTGACTCCTAGCGCAGGTACGGTAGTCAGCGTTGGTTGACCTGGGACTTGTAGTCCTCCAGGTATCCGGTGGTCCCTACTGGGTATAAAGGGGCCCCGTAGGCGCAGACCCAGTGTCTGGTGTATAGTTCGGGGTGAGCCTGGTATGCTCCTCTGCCCCCTCGACCCCTCTCTCCTTTCCTCCTTGCCGTCGGCCACACTCAGGGCCCTCACTATGGCAGCAGCAGACGAGCTGCGTCTTTGCTGGTTTAAGTGCCAGCACATTCTCTCACAACTAACTACTGACTTCTGACTAACTGAGCTGCCTGGCTCCACGCTCCCTATATATATCCCTAACGGGCTCCCTCTGCTGGTCTGAGGTGGTAGGGTGGAGGTGTGTGAATGTGTGAGGGCCTCTTGTAGAGAAGTCCATCCATGCACCCTACTGGGTTCTGTGGCACCCGTGCGCAGCAGGGCGCCACATTCCCCCCTAGTACAATTCAGTACTCCTGGACTGAAGCATTTTGTAACAGGTTACAACAATAACAACAATAATAACAATTATAACAATTATAATAACAATAGAGTTACAGTAAGTCCCGTAACCTGGTGTCCATTTCACCGATTGTAACGGGTCTGGGAGGCGGAACCTCTGAGCTACTATACAAGGGGGCGGTCCTTGTAAGGGAGCGGGTGGCGACCAGGGTAGACGGGCAGGCAGTCACAGCAGGTGACTGGGACAGTCTCTGAATGAACGGACAGGAGGTCACGGCAAGTGACCGGGGCAGTCTCTGGATGAACGGGCAGGAGGTCACGGCAAGTGACCGGGGCAGTCTCTGGATGAACGGGCAGGAGGTCACGGCAAGTGACCGGGGCAGTCTCTGGATGAACGGGCAGGAGGTCACGGCAAGTGACCGGGGCAGTCTCTGGATGAACGGGCAGGAGGTCACGGCAAGTGACCGGGGCAGTCTCTGGATGAACGGGCAGGAGGTCACGGCAAGTGACCGGGGCAGTCTCTGGATGAACGGGCAGGAGGACACGGCAAGTGACCGGGGCAGTCTCTGGGTAAAGGATTGGTATGACCTGTGGCGGCAGATGACAGACGTGAGCTCCCAGGTGAGCAGGCGAGAGTCTCTGGATAATCGGGTGGTCACAGCATGTGACGGCAGAGCCTCCAGGAAGTCCAACAGACAGGTAGCAGATGAGCGCTCCCAGGTGAGCGGGCAAGAGTCTCTGGAATAGCAGGTGGTCACAGCACGTGACGGCGGAGCCTCCAGGTAGGCAAGCAGGCAGGTAGTGGAGGAGCGCTCCCAGGTGAGCGGGCAGGAGTCTCTGGAATAGCAGGTGGCCACAGCACGTGACGGCGGAGCCTCCAGGTAGGCAAGCAGGCAGGTAGCGGAGGAGCGCTCCCAGGTGAGCGGGCAGGAGTCTCTGGAATAGCAGGTGGTCACAGCACGTGACGGCGGAGCCTCCAGGAAGGCTAGCAGGCAGGTAGCAGATGTGCGCTCCCAGGTGAGCGGCCAAGCTGGTCCATAGACAGACTGACAGGAGTAGGAAGGCAGACCGTCGGACCTCAGGCTAGCAAGCAGGTAGCAGGAATATCAGGCAGGAAACAGACAGCAAACTGGCAGGACTCTGGCAGGAATCAGGCAGGTAACTGGCAATGGGACCTGAGGGCTGAAGCAGAGTAGTGAACAGTGCAACAACATTGCTCGGGCACCTCCATTTTGGAGGAGGTGCCTTATATATGGTGAAGTCCTCCGGCCATTGGCCGGGGACTCCTTAGGACGGCGCGCGTGGCCCCTTTAAGAGGGAGGGAGCGCGCGCGCCCTAAGCACAGTGGCCGGGAAGGAGCGCGCGCTGCCAGCAGAGCGGGAGGAGGACGCCGGGCTCGGAGCAGAGAGGTGAGGGGAACAGCGTCCCTGCCTAGCAGAGGGCAGGGACGCCGACGCTACAGTACCCCCCCCTTTAGGCCCCCCCTTTTTTAGGCCAGACAGAAATTTAGCAAGGATGAGAGGGGCATGGATGTTCTCCCGGGGCTCCCATGTTCTCTCTTCAGGACTAAACCCCTTCCAATCTACTAGAAAAAAGGTCTTCCCTCTTACCCTTTTGGTGGCCAGAATGTTCTCTACCTCAAATTCGTTTTCAGCGGAAACCGGAGCAGGAGGCGTGCCTGTAGACTTGGAAAAAGAGTTAAGTACCACAGGTTTGAGGAGAGATACATGGAAGGAGTTAGGGATCCGCAAGTTGGCCGGGAGTTTCAATTTATAGGCCACCGGGTTGATCTGACTGATGACTTCCAGAGGACCGATGAACCGAGGCCCTAACTTATAGGAAGGAATCTTGAGCCGGACATACTTGGACGAGAGCCAGACCTTATCCCCTGGACGGAATTGAGGAGGATCCAGACGTTTTTTGTCAGCATGTCTTTTCCTACGCTCGGATGACAGAAGGAGTGCGGACCGGGTACTCTCCCATGTGGAGGAAAATTTGTTAACAAGAGATTCCGCAGCCGGATTGTCCACCGAGGTGGAGATGGGAAACGGGATCCGAGGATGCTGACCGAAGACTACAAAAAACGGGGATTTGGAGGAAGATTCGCTCTCGTGATTGTTGTACGAGAATTCGGCCCATGGCAGGAAATCCACCCAGTCAGAATGGTGGGCATTAACGAAGTGCCGGAGGTAACTGGTCAGGATCTGATTGATCCGCTCCACTTGACCATTAGACAGTGGGTGGTAAGCGGAGGAGAAGTCCAGGCTGACGTCTAGCAATTTACAAGTGGCTCTCCAGAAACGAGAAGTGAACTGTACCCCACGATCCGACACGATGTGACGGGGCAGGCCATGAAGACGGAAGATATGGCGGATAAAGTCTTTAGCCAGCTCGGGTGCAGACGGGAGGCCTGGCAGGGGAATGAAGTGAGCCATCTTGGAAAAGCGGTCAGCGACCACCCAAATGACCGTACAACCGGCAGAGATGGGAAGATCAGTTATGAAGTCCATCGCTATATGCTGCCAGGGGGCAGCAGGTACTGGCAGAGGAAGAAGGCGACCGGCTGGCAGGTGTCTCGGAACTTTGTTGCGGGCACAGGACACACAGGCAGAAACAAAGTCTATTACATCCTTGCGCAGGTTAGGCCACCAGTAGTGCCGGGAAATAAGCTGGAGGGTCTTTTTCTGACCGGCGTGGCCAGCTAGTTTAGACGAATGACCCCAGTGTAGGATCTTCTCCCGATCAGGTACCGATACGAACGTCTTATCGGGAGGGAGACGATTTAGACTCACGGGAGCCACCTGCATTACTCTGGCGGGATCGATGATATGTTTAGGTTTTTCCTCGAGATCAGATACCAGAAAGGATCGGGACAAGGCGTCTGCTTTGATGTTCTTGTCAGCCGGGCGAAAATGTAGAACAAAATCAAAGCGAGCAAAAAACAAGGACCACCGGGCTTGGCGCGGATTAAGTCTCTGGGCATGCTGGAGATAAGCCAAGTTCTTGTGGTCAGTGTAAATTATTACCGGATGAAGAGCCCCCTCGAGTAGGTAACGCCACTCCTCCAATGCCAGCTTGATGGCCAATAACTCTCGGTCTCCTATGGAATAATTGCGCTCAGAAGAGGAGAAGAGTTTGGAGAAGAAGCCGCAAGTTACCATCCTCCCGGAAGAAGATTTTTGAGTAAGTACAGCTCCGGCTCCAGAGGAGGAGGCGTCAACTTCCAGAAAGAACTGCTTGTTGCCGTCCGGACGATGCAGCACCGGGGCGGAAGAGAAGGCCTGTTTTAAGGAAAGAAAGGCCTCCTCTGCTTCGGACGGCCACTCTTTGGGATTAGTACCCTTACGGGTGAGCGCGGAAATTGGGGCAGTCCGGGAAGAGAAGTGCGGTATGAAGAGGCGGTAGTAGTTGGCGAAGCCCAGGAACCGCTGAATGGCCTTCAACCCCTCCGGTCGGGGCCATTTCTCGATGGCAGACAGTTTCTCTGGATCCATTCGTAGGCCGGTCTGAGAAATAATGTAGCCCAAAAACGGAAGCGAGGTCTGCTCAAAGAGGCACTTCTCATATTTAGCGAAGAGGTGGTTCTGCCTGAGCCTGAGCAGGACCTGACGAACGTCCCTCCGGTGAGTCTGGAGATCCGGAGAGAAGACCAAGATGTCGTCCAGGTACACCACAACGCAGGAGTAGAGAAGGTCCCGGAAGATGTCATTGACCAACTCTTGAAAGACGGCAGGAGCGTTACAGAGACCAAAGGGCATTACCAGATATTCATAGTGGCCGTCCCGGGTGTTGAATGCCGTCTTCCATTCATCCCCTTGACGGATACGGACCAGGTTGTACGCCCCACGGAGGTCCAGTTTGGTGAAGACTCTAGCCCCCCTCAGGCGATCAAATAATTCTGGAATGAGCGGAAGGGGGTACTTATTCTTCACCGTGATCTGGTTAAGGCCTCTATAGTCTATACAGGGACGGAGAGAGCCGTCCTTCTTTTTTACGAAGAAGAAGCCTGCTCCCGCCGGGGAGGTAGATTTCCGGATGAATCCCCTGGCCAAATTCTCCTCTATATATTCGGACATCGACCGGGTCTCAGCAGCGGACAATGGGTAAATACGCCCACGGGGAGGAGTAGTACCGGGTAACAGGTCGATAGGACAGTCGTATGGTCTATGAGGGGGTAATGTCTCTGCCTCCTTTTTATTAAAGACATCAGCAAATGACCGATAGGGAATCGGAAGTCCAGGTAGATTAGTTGGGGTAGGAGAAGGACGGACGGGATGAACAGGAACCAAACAAGTCTTATGACAGTCCTGTCCCCAGCGAAGGACTTCTCCGGTCTGCCAGTCAAGCACGGGTGCATGTCTCTGGAGCCAAGGTAGACCTAGTAAGAGGGCGTGAGAGAGTCCAGGCAGAACATGAAAAGAGATGCTCTCAGAATGCAGCATTCCCACCTGCAGAGTTACGGATTCGGTGATGAGTTGGATGGGACGTGGTAAGAGGCCCCCATCCACAGCAGCGACAGATAATGGTACAGCCAGAGGTTTGGTGGGAATGCGGTATTTTTCTACCAGGGACTGTGAGATAAGATTCCCGGCCGCTCCAGAGTCAAGTTGGGCTAGTTCGAAATAACGATTCTCCCCGCGGATAATAGAGACTGACAGTAGCAGAGATGGAGAGGATTTATTCTTGTCTAGGTTGACCTCTCTGAGCGAACCTAGACACAGGCGTTTCCCGACTTCTCCGGGCAGGTACGGATCCGGTGCTCCTTACTGCCACAGTAGAAGCAGCTCCCTTCGGCACGACGTAAGTCCTGACGGGTTTTGACCATCTTGGTCTGGTCGACCTGCATAGGCTCAGGAGAGTGTACCTGGGGAGAGACGGATTTCTGAAAAGTAGGAGCTAGACGTGGAAACCTCCTCTCACGGGTGACCTCTTTGGCACGCTCCTGGAACCGTAGGTCAATCCGGGTGGCAAGAGTTATTAGGTCATCGAGAGTGGTAGGAATGTCCCGACCGGCAAGTTCATCTTTAATACGGCTGGACAGACCCTCCCAGAAGACAGATACCAGAGCGTCGTTATCCCAGGCCAGCTCCGAGGCAAGGGTACGGAACCGTATGGCATATTGGCCCATGGTGAGACTTCCCTGACGGAGGCGTAGCAGAGATGATGCGGATGAGGTCTTCCGTCCGGGTTCGTCGAAGACTTTCCGGAAAGCCATGAGAAAGGCAGGCAAGTCGGACACCAGGGGGTCTCCTCTCTCCCATAGAGGATTTAGCCAGGCCAGGGCCTCCCCGGTGAGATGGGACATGATGAAGGCAATTTTGGCCCGGTCGGAGTTAAACTGGTGGGACAGGAGTTCAAAGTGCAGGGTGCACTGATTTATGAAGCCCCGAGCCTGGGCGGAGTCGCCTCCGAAGCGAGGAGGTGCAGAAAGCCGGGGTCCGGGGTAGGATACCATGGTATTGGTGGGCAGCGGAGCTGCCGGGTTGCGAGTCATGGCACTGGCGGAGGTTGCTGGTGGAGCAGTCAGAGTGTCCAGGCGAGAATTGACATTCCGCAGGTGACCCAGGATGGACTCCTGTTGGGACCTCTGACGGGACAGTTCATGACAGAGGTCCGAGAGCGAGGGAGCTTGGGTGCCACCGGGTTCCATGGCCCGAGCAAACTGTAACGGGTCTGGGAGGCGGAACCTCTGAGCTACTATACAAGGGGGCGGTCCTTGTAAGGGAGCGGGTGGCGACCAGGGTAGACGGGCAGGCAGTCACAGCAGGTGACTGGGACAGTCTCTGAATGAACGGACAGGAGGTCACGGCAAGTGACCGGGGCAGTCTCTGGATGAACGGGCAGGAGGTCACGGCAAGTGACCGGGGCAGTCTCTGGATGAACGGGCAGGAGGTCACGGCAAGTGACCGGGGCAGTCTCTGGATGAACGGGCAGGAGGTCACGGCAAGTGACCGGGGCAGTCTCTGGATGAACGGGCAGGAGGTCACGGCAAGTGACCGGGGCAGTCTCTGGATGAACGGGCAGGAGGTCACGGCAAGTGACCGGGGCAGTCTCTGGATGAACGGGCAGGAGGTCACGGCAAGTGACCGGGGCAGTCTCTGGATGAACGGGCAGGAGGTCACGGCAAGTGACCGGGGCAGTCTCTGGATGAACGGGCAGGAGGTCACGGCAAGTGACCGGGGCAGTCTCTGGATGAACGGGCAGGAGGTCACGGCAAGTGACCGGGGCAGTCTCTGGATGAACGGGCAGGAGGACACGGCAAGTGACCGGGGCAGTCTCTGGGTAAAGGATTGGTATGACCTGTGGCGGCAGATGACAGACGTGAGCTCCCAGGTGAGCAGGCGAGAGTCTCTGGATAATCGGGTGGTCACAGCATGTGACGGCAGAGCCTCCAGGAAGTCCAACAGACAGGTAGCAGATGAGCGCTCCCAGGTGAGCGGGCAAGAGTCTCTGGAATAGCAGGTGGTCACAGCACGTGACGGCGGAGCCTCCAGGTAGGCAAGCAGGCAGGTAGTGGAGGAGCGCTCCCAGGTGAGCGGGCAGGAGTCTCTGGAATAGCAGGTGGCCACAGCACGTGACGGCGGAGCCTCCAGGTAGGCAAGCAGGCAGGTAGCGGAGGAGCGCTCCCAGGTGAGCGGGCAGGAGTCTCTGGAATAGCAGGTGGTCACAGCACGTGACGGTGGAGCCTCCAGGAAGGCTAGCAGGCAGGTAGCAGATGTGCGCTCCCAGGTGAGCGGCCAAGCTGGTCCATAGACAGACTGACAGGAGTAGGAAGGCAGACCGTCGGACCTCAGGCTAGCAAGCAGGTAGCAGGAATATCAGGCAGGAAACAGACAGCAAACTGGCAGGACTCTGGCAGGAATCAGGCAGGTAACTGGCAATGGGACCTGAGGGCTGAAGCAGAGTAGTGAACAGTGCAACAACATTGCTCGGGCACCTCCATTTTGGAGGAGGTGCCTTATATATGGTGAAGTCCTCCGGCCATTGGCCGGGGACTCCTTAGGACGGCGCGCGTGGCCCCTTTAAGAGGGAGGGAGCGCGCGCGCCCTAAGCACAGTGGCCGGGAAGGAGCGCGCGCTGCCAGCAGAGCGGGAGGAGGACGCCGGGCTCGGAGCAGAGAGGTGAGGGGAACAGCGTCCCTGCCTAGCAGAGGGCAGGGACGCCGACGCTACAGTACCCCCCCCTTTAGGCCCCCCCTTTTTTAGGCCAGACAGAAATTTAGCAAGGATGAGAGGGGCATGGATGTTCTCCCGGGGCTCCCATGTTCTCTCTTCAGGACTAAACCCCTTCCAATCTACTAGAAAAAAGGTCTTCCCTCTTACCCTTTTGGTGGCCAGAATGTTCTCTACCTCAAATTCGTTTTCAGCGGAAACCGGAGCAGGAGGCGTGCCTGTAGACTTGGAAAAAGAGTTAAGTACCACAGGTTTGAGGAGAGATACATGGAAGGAGTTAGGGATCCGCAAGTTGGCCGGGAGTTTCAATTTATAGGCCACCGGGTTGATCTGACTGATGACTTCCAGAGGACCGATGAACCGAGGCCCTAACTTATAGGAAGGAATCTTGAGCCGGACATACTTGGACGAGAGCCAGACCTTATCCCCTGGACGGAATTGAGGAGGATCCAGACGTTTTTTGTCAGCATGTCTTTTCCTACGCTCGGATGACAGAAGGAGTGCGGACCGGGTACTCTCCCATGTGGAGGAAAATTTGTTAACAAGAGATTCCGCAGCCGGATTGTCCACCGAGGTGGAGATGGGAAACGGGATCCGAGGATGCTGACCGAAGACTACAAAAAACGGGGATTTGGAGGAAGATTCGCTCTCGTGATTGTTGTACGAGAATTCGGCCCATGGCAGGAAATCCACCCAGTCAGAATGGTGGGCATTAACGAAGTGCCGGAGGTAACTGGTCAGGATCTGATTGATCCGCTCCACTTGACCATTAGACAGTGGGTGGTAAGCGGAGGAGAAGTCCAGGCTGACGTCTAGCAATTTACAAGTGGCTCTCCAGAAACGAGAAGTGAACTGTACCCCACGATCCGACACGATGTGACGGGGCAGGCCATGAAGACGGAAGATATGGCGGATAAAGTCTTTAGCCAGCTCGGGTGCAGACGGGAGGCCTGGCAGGGGAATGAAGTGAGCCATCTTGGAAAAGCGGTCAGCGACCACCCAAATGACCGTACAACCGGCAGAGATGGGAAGATCAGTTATGAAGTCCATCGCTATATGCTGCCAGGGGGCAGCAGGTACTGGCAGAGGAAGAAGGCGACCGGCTGGCAGGTGTCTCGGAACTTTGTTGCGGGCACAGGACACACAGGCAGAAACAAAGTCTATTACATCCTTGCGCAGGTTAGGCCACCAGTAGTGCCGGGAAATAAGCTGGAGGGTCTTTTTCTGACCGGCGTGGCCAGCTAGTTTAGACGAATGACCCCAGTGTAGGATCTTCTCCCGATCAGGTACCGATACGAACGTCTTATCGGGAGGGAGACGATTTAGACTCACGGGAGCCACCTGCATTACTCTGGCGGGATCGATGATATGTTTAGGTTCTTCCTCGAGATCAGATACCAGAAAGGATCGGGACAAGGCGTCTGCTTTGATGTTCTTGTCAGCCGGGCGAAAATGTAGAACAAAATCAAAGCGAGCAAAAAACAAGGACCACCGGGCTTGGCGCGGATTAAGTCTCTGGGCATGCTGGAGATAAGCCAAGTTCTTGTGGTCAGTGTAAATTATTACCGGATGAAGAGCCCCCTCGAGTAGGTAACGCCACTCCTCCAATGCCAGCTTGATGGCCAATAACTCTCGGTCTCCTATGGAATAATTGCGCTCAGAAGAGGAGAAGAGTTTGGAGAAGAAGCCGCAAGTTACCATCCTCCCGGAAGAAGATTTTTGAGTAAGTACAGCTCCGGCTCCAGAGGAGGAGGCGTCAACTTCCTGAAAGAACTGCTTGTTGCCGTCCGGACGATGCAGCACCGGGGCGGAAGAGAAGGCCTGTTTTAAGGAAAGAAAGGCCTCCTCTGCTTCGGGCGGCCACTCTTTGGGATTAGTACCCTTACGGGTGAGCGCGGAAATTGGGGCAGTCCGGGAAGAGAAGTGCGGTATGAAGAGGCGGTAGTAGTTGGCGAAGCCCAGGAACCGCTGAATGGCCTTCAACCCCTCCGGTCGGGGCCATTTCTCGATGGCAGACAGTTTCTCTGGATCCATTCGTAGGCCGGTCTGAGAAATAATGTAGCCCAAAAACGGAAGCGAGGTCTGCTCAAAGAGGCACTTCTCATATTTAGCGAAGAGGTGGTTCTGCCTGAGCCTGAGCAGGACCTGACGAACGTCCCTCCGGTGAGTCTGGAGATCCGGAGAGAAGACCAAGATGTCGTCCAGGTACACCACAACGCAGGAGTAGAGAAGGTCCCGGAAGATGTCATTGACCAACTCTTGAAAGACGGCAGGAGCGTTACAGAGACCAAAGGGCATTACCAGATATTCATAGTGGCCGTCCCGGGTGTTGAATGCCGTCTTCCATTCATCCCCTTGACGGATACGGACCAGGTTGTACGCCCCACGGAGGTCCAGTTTGGTGAAGACTCTAGCCCCCCTCAGGCGATCAAATAATTCTGGAATGAGCGGAAGGGGGTACTTATTCTTCACCGTGATCTGGTTAAGGCCTCTATAGTCTATACAGGGACGGAGAGAGCCGTCCTTCTTTTTTACGAAGAAGAAGCCTGCTCCCGCCGGGGAGGTAGATTTCCGGATGAATCCCCTGGCCAAATTCTCCTCTATATATTCGGACATCGACCGGGTCTCAGCAGCGGACAATGGGTAAATACGCCCACGGGGAGGAGTAGTACCGGGTAACAGGTCGATAGGACAGTCGTATGGTCTATGAGGGGGTAATGTCTCTGCCTCCTTTTTATTAAAGACATCAGCAAATGACCGATAGGGAATCGGAAGTCCAGGTAGATTAGTTGGGGTAGGAGAAGGACGGACGGGATGAACAGGAACCAAACAAGTCTTATGACAGTCCTGTCCCCAGCGAAGGACTTCTCCGGTCTGCCAGTCAAGCACGGGTGCATGTCTCTGGAGCCAAGGTAGACCTAGTAAGAGGGCGTGAGAGAGTCCAGGCAGAACATGAAAAGAGATGCTCTCAGAATGCAGCATTCCCACCTGCAGAGTTACGGATTCGGTGATGAGTTGGATGGGACGTGGTAAGAGGCCCCCATCCACAGCAGCGACAGATAATGGTACAGCCAGAGGTTTGGTGGGAATGCGGTATTTTTCTACCAGGGACTGTGAGATAAGATTCCCGGCCGCTCCAGAGTCAAGTTGGGCTAGTTCGAAATAACGATTCTCCCCGCGGATAATAGAGACTGACAGTAGCAGAGATGGAGAGGATTTATTCTTGTCTAGGTTGACCTCTCTGAGCGAACCTAGACACAGGCGTTTCCCGACTTCTCCGGGCAGGTACGGATCCGGTGCTCCTTACTGCCACAGTAGAAGCAGCTCCCTTCGGCACGACGTAAGTCCTGACGGGTTTTGACCATCTTGGTCTGGTCGACCTGCATAGGCTCAGGAGAGTGTACCTGGGGAGAGACGGATTTCTGAAAAGTAGGAGCTAGACGTGGAAACCTCCTCTCACGGGTGACCTCTTTGGCACGCTCCTGGAACCGTAGGTCAATCCGGGTGGCAAGAGTTATTAGGTCATCGAGAGTGGTAGGAATGTCCCGACCGGCAAGTTCATCTTTAATACGGCTGGACAGACCCTCCCAGAAGACAGATACCAGAGCGTCGTTATCCCAGGCCAGCTCCGAGGCAAGGGTACGGAACCGTATGGCATATTGGCCCATGGTGAGACTTCCCTGACGGAGGCGTAGCAGAGATGATGCGGATGAGGTCTTCCGTCCGGGTTCGTCGAAGACTTTCCGGAAAGCCATGAGAAAGGCAGGCAAGTCGGACACCAGGGGGTCTCCTCTCTCCCATAGAGGATTTAGCCAGGCCAGGGCCTCCCCGGTGAGATGGGACATGATGAAGGCAATTTTGGCCCGGTCGGAGTTAAACTGGTGGGACAGGAGTTCAAAGTGCAGGGTGCACTGATTTATGAAGCCCCGAGCCTGGGCGGAGTCGCCTCCGAAGCGAGGAGGTGCAGAAAGCCGGGGTCCGGGGTAGGATACCATGGTATTGGTGGGCAGCGGAGCTGCCGGGTTGCGAGTCATGGCACTGGCGGAGGTTGCTGGTGGAGCAGTCAGAGTGTCCAGGCGAGAATTGACATTCCGCAGGTGACCCAGGATGGACTCCTGTTGGGACCTCTGACGGGACAGTTCATGACAGAGGTCCGAGAGCGAGGGAGCTTGGGTGCCACCGGGTTCCATGGCCCGAGCAAACTGTAACGGGTCTGGGAGGCGGAACCTCTGAGCTACTATACAAGGGGGCGGTCCTTGTAAGGGAGCGGGTGGCGACCAGGGTAGACGGGCAGGCAGTCACAGCAGGTGACTGGGACAGTCTCTGAATGAACGGACAGGAGGTCACGGCAAGTGACCGGGGCAGTCTCTGGATGAACGGGCAGGAGGTCACGGCAAGTGACCGGGGCAGTCTCTGGATGAACGGGCAGGAGGTCACGGCAAGTGACCGGGGCAGTCTCTGGATGAACGGGCAGGAGGTCACGGCAAGTGACCGGGGCAGTCTCTGGATGAACGGGCAGGAGGTCACGGCAAGTGACCGGGGCAGTCTCTGGATGAACGGGCAGGAGGTCACGGCAAGTGACCGGGGCAGTCTCTGGATGAACGGGCAGGAGGTCACGGCAAGTGACCGGGGCAGTCTCTGGATGAACGGGCAGGAGGTCACGGCAAGTGACCGGGGCAGTCTCTGGATGAACGGGCAGGAGGTCACGGCAAGTGACCGGGGCAGTCTCTGGATGAACGGGCAGGAGGTCACGGCAAGTGACCGGGGCAGTCTCTGGATGAACGGGCAGGAGGTCACGGCAAGTGACCGGGGCAGTCTCTGGGTAAAGGATTGGTACGACCTGTGGCGGCAGATGACAGACGTGAGCTCCCAGGTGAGCAGGCGAGAGTCTCTGGATAATCGGGTGGTCACAGCATGTGACGGCGGAGCCTCCAGGAAGTCCAACAGACAGGTAGCAGATGAGCGCTCCCAGGTGAGCGGGCAAGAGTCTCTGAAATAGCAGGTGGTCACAGCACGTGACGGCGGAGCCTCCAGGTAGGCAAGCAGGCAGGTAGCGGAGGAGCGCTCCCAGGTGAGCGGGCAGGAGTCTCTGGAATAGCAGGTGGTCACAGCACGTGACGGCGGAGCCTCCAGGTAGGCAAGCAGGCAGGTAGCGGAGGAGCGCTCCCAGGTGAGCGGGCAGGAGTCTCTGGAATAGCAGGTGGTCACAGCACGTGACGGCGGAGCCTCCAGGAAGGCTAGCAGGCAGGTAGCAGATGTGCGCTCCCAGGTGAGCGGCCAAGCTGGTCCATAGACAGACTGACAGGAGTAGGAAGGCAGACCGTCGGACCTCAGGCTAGCAAGCAGGTAGCAGGAATATCAGGCAGGAAACAGACAGCAAACTGGCAGGACTCTGGCAGGAATCAGGCAGGTAACTGGCAATGGGACCTGAGGGCTGAAGCAGAGTAGTGAACAGTGCAACAACATTGCTCGGGCACCTCCATTTTGGAGGAGGTGCCTTATATATGGTGAAGTCCTCCGGCCATTGGCCGGGGACTCCTTAGGACGGCACGCGCGGCCCCTTTAAGAGGGAGGGAGCGCGCGCGCGCGCCCTAAGCACAGTGGCCGGGAAGGAGCGCGCGCTGCCAGCAGAGCGGGAGGAGGACGCCGGGCTCGGAGCAGAGAGGTGAGGGGAACAGCATCCCTGCCTAGCAGAGGGCAGGGACGCCGACGCTACACCGATGAAGGAACATGAGGGACCCGCCTGAAAACCCTCAATGTAGGCCCTGGGCGTGGCTACAGGGCATAAGTGATCCTGGTGCTGGACCACGTCTTCGGCCACGCCAAACGGGTTTTTGTTCTGTGGTCACTTACGGGGCACTCCAGGGAGTGCAACTATGTATATGGACAGTTTTTGGGCTGTTCACAGTCCTCAGCCCACAAGTCTCTATACCCTGACGGGTAACTAAAGGCACATATTATTGACAGTTTATACAATAAACAATAACAGTAAGCAATACCCAACTGGGTAACTATTTACACTGCAGGTATTTCTAACTTATTCCTTATACCTGGCAGGGACCTGGCTTTTGTACTGCGTTTTGACCTACATAGTACTGGGGTGTTGTTGATGTTTGTGTTTGCACTGTCTTCTACCCTGTCAGATCTACGTGTGGGCAAATTGTAGAACTGTCTTAACCTCTCGATGGGACTGGCAAGTACACTGGTTGCTGGGCCTACTGGCTCTGCTTCTACTGATGATCCTTCTTCCGGGGATTCTTCCTGAGCAGGCACTTCTGGGGCACTTACAGGTCTTACTTGCAGTGGAGGGCCTTCTGGCTGGTGGGAGAAGTGCATCACAGGTATAATTACAGCTCCATCCAGTTGAGGCCAATCTGCCGTGAAGTCTCCTAAGACAGTATGGAGTACATCTTCTTTGGGTTCTTCAGTCACTATAAGAGGTATTTCTTCCTGTGGCCTTAACAGACCTGGGCACAACTTCAAATGGTCTCTTGAGACTGCTGCAACTGTCTTACCTCCATCTTTACTGATTAGACAGGTTTTTCTATTATCGAACCTGGAATCCAACACAGTGTAAGGCTGTCTTTCCCACTGGTCGTCAAGCTTGTGGTTTCTTCTTTTTCGCTTCAGCACAACTTCTCCAGGTGTTAAGGGTTCTGCGGGTACACTCTTGTTGTACTGTGCTTCCTGCTTATCTCTCATCCTATTTAGACTGTCTTCGATACAGGCCTGTACTCTTTTGTACTGCTCCTGTTGGGTCGTATCCCAGTCTTCAATGGACTTGTCTGCTTCTGGCTCTACCACTCCAAGCTCCAGGTCCATGGGCAATTTTCCAGGTCTTGCTCTCATGAGGTACGCTGGAGTACAATTGGTGGAACTCACAGGTATGTGATTGTACAGATCTACCAGGTCAGGTAGTTTGTCAGGCCACTGATTCCTTTCTTCTAGAGGTAAGGTCTATGACGATATTGTTCATCTTTTCACATAGACCATTGGTTTGAGGGTGGTACGGCATAGTCTGAATCTTCTTACACCCGTACAGATGGCAAAACTCTTTGAACAGCTCGGCTTCAAAGGCAGGGCCTTGATCCGTCAACACCTTATCCGGGTATCCATGGGGCCAGCAGAAGTATGCTTGGAACGTCCTTGCTGCAGTTTCTGCTGTCAGATCCTTGACGGGGGCTACCACCAGGAGTAGTGATCCACCATGGTCAGTGCATAAGAGTAGCCCGACCTGCTGGGTGACAGCTTGACGTGATCCAGGGCAACGATCTCCAGGGGCTGGGTTGTCTTGATGGACTGCAAGGGTGCTTTCTGGCTGCTGTAGTCTTTTCTTCTGAGGCTACAGGGTCCACAATCCCTGCACTACCTCTCTATGGAGCTCTGCATTCCAACCCAATAAAACCGACTCTTCAGGAGAGTTTTCAGCTTCTTCCAGCCAAAGTGCCCTGCTTGATCGTGGTAGGCCTCCAACACCATCTGGATGTCTGTCCTGGGCACTACGATCTGCCATACCATCTCATGGGTCCTAGGGTTAACATACACAGCTTCTCTCTATAGATGAACAGCCGTCTTCTCTCATTCCACAGTTGCTTGGCTTGTGGAGAAGCGTCCTTCTCCAGGGAGGAACCTTCCTGGGTTATCAGTTCTTTGATATGGCTGACAACCGGGTCGCTGTCCTGGGTCTCCTTCCAACTGTGATGAGGTAAAGGGTTTAGTGTCTTACCACGATACCTCCTAGAGGTGCGCTGCTCTTGGACCATCCCACTTCTATGGAAGGCAGGTAGCTCAATCTCCTCCAGGTCATCCACTTCTTCTTCAGTGTCCAACTGGTGAGGCATTCTGGATAGGGCATCGGCGTTGGCGTTCTTGTGGCCTGCCCGGTACTTGATGGTGAAGTGATAGTTTGACAGTCGGGCCATCCAATGCTGTTCCATGGGTCCCAACTTGGCTGTCTCTAGATGTGTCAAGGGGTTGTTGTCAGTATAGGCCGTGAACTTAGTGGAGTCCAGGTAGTGCTTGAATCGTTCAGTGATGGCCCAGGAGCTCCAACTTGAAGGAGCTATAGTTTTCTGGATTTCTCTCGGTAGGATGGAGCTTCCTGCTGGCATAGGCAACCACCTTCTTTTTGCCATACTGCTTCTGGCTTAACACAGCTCCTAGTCCCTCGTTGCTGGCATCAGTGTACAGCAGGAATGGTTGGCTGTAGTCAGGGTAGGCCAGGATTTCTTCGCCAGTCAGGATCTCTTTCATCACTGCAAAGGACTCAGCCTGCTCTTTACCCCACTTTACCCCCACTCTTTACCTACCAGGAGATCTTGCAAAGGCGCTGCCTTCTTGGTGTAGTCCTTTACAAATCTCCGGTAATACCCGACCAGTCCCAGGAACTGACGCACCTCCTTGAGATTCTTTGGTTCTGGCCATTTCTGGATGGCAGTGACCTTCTCCGGGTCTGGTGCTACTCCTTCTGGACTAACGATGTGCTCCAGGTACTGAACCTTCTGTTTGAGCAGGTGGCATTTGGAAGGCTTCAATTTCATCCCATACCGGGACAATGCTTCAAATACCTCCGCCAGGTGCTTCAAATGGTCCTCATACGTCTTGGAGTACACTATCACGTCATCCAGGTATAGCAGGACGGTCTCGAAGTTACGGTGTCCCAAACAGCACTCCATCAATCTCTGAAACGTTCCAGGGGTGTTGCAGAGTCCGAACAGCATTCTGTTGAACTCGCAGAGTCCCATTGGGGTAGTGAAGGCCGTCTTCTCCCGGTCCTCCTCAGCAACTGTTACTTGACAGTACCCACTAGTGAGGTCAAGGGAAGAGAAATAATATGCAGACTTTAATGCAGCCAGGGATTCCTCTATATGGGGCAAAGGGTATGCATCTTTATGTGTTATGCGGTTTACCTGTCTGTAATCGACACACATCCTCATACTTCCATTCTTTTTCCTGACCAGGACCAGGGGAGCTGCCCAGGGGCTACAGCTATCTCTTATTACCCCTGCTTTCTTCATGTCATGCAAAATTTCCTTCTCTTTCTGGTAGTGTGCTGGTGGTATGGGCCTGTAACATTCTTTGATGGGTGGATGGTCACCTGTGGGTATATGGTGTTGTACCCCTTTAATCCTCCCAAAATCAAGTGAGTGTTTGCTAAATACCTGTTCATATTCCTGGACCACCCTGTGTACACCTTGTTTTTGATGGACAGGAGTGGCGTCAGTCCCAACATGGAGCTGTTGACACCAATCCTCCAGCTGAGCTTCGGAGTCATTGTCCTCCACTGTATCTGGTGGGGTCAAGGATTCCACTGGGTGTATGGCATCATCATTCACAGTACACAACCTGGCAACAGTGGCGTATCTTGGTAATTTAACTTCCTCCTCCCCACAATTTAGGAGACGTATGGGTACCCTCCCATTGCGTACATCAACTACCCCTCTAGCAGTCAAGAGTGTAGGTCTGTGCTCCGAGCTAATGGGCTCCACTACCGCCTGGTAGTTCTATCCCTTGAGACCTATTGCTGCCCTACACCAAATCAGCATCTCACTCATTGGGGGAATCACAATGGGTATCGGGTCTGTTACCCATACATTACCAATCTCACCACCTGTTAGCTTTACCTGTTGCTGGTACAGGAGGGCTCGAATCTCTCTCTGGAGCACCTTCCTCTGCCCTGGTTTGGCAGTGTAAGCAATCTGTTGGAGCAAAAACAACACTTCTCCCAAACAGTTGCCAACAATATTTGTACCAAGTATCATATACAAGTCTGTATCACCAGGGTTAGATTCTATGACAATTAGTCCTTGGTCCTTGAGCTCCACTCTCCCCACCTTCACTGTCACGTCCTTAACCCCGACTAGGTTAAGAGGAAGGCCTTTAGAGGCATACACAGAGAGGTTCGGGGCTGGCGTGCGTAGTTCATCTACGGACCAATACCTTTTGTAGAGGACATCAGGTATGATGGTTACCTGTGAGCCGGTGTCCAGTAATGCAGGTGTAGCAATGCCGTCCAGCACGATGGACAGGAAAGGCCTCCCTTCTACGAACCGGTGGTACCAGCTTGATGGGCCTTGTTGATTTACTCCTGGGTGTCGGCCCTCAGCCCCAGGGTTTGCTCGTTTAAAGGACAGTTCCGCGCTGTGTGGCCTGCCTTGTGGCGACAGTAGCAGATGAAGTCTCCTGGAGGCCGACGCTGGTCGTTGGTCCTCCCACGGGGTGGCGTTGTCCTACTCCGGGGTGGCATTGTCCTCCTACGGGGTGGTGTTGTCCTCCTTCTTCTCCTCATCCAGGGGACATCCTCAGGGCTGTCGGTGAGTAGGATACTTACTTCCGGCTCGGGCTCCGTCTGTAGCTGCAGAGTGCTCAGGACAGTGGCCAGGGTTTTACTTAGCTGACGCACTTCAGAGCGCAGGCTGTCCAACTCGCTAGGGGGCACTGTTTGCATCTTTGTTTTAGCCGTTAATGAAGGAGCAGTGGGTGCTGCGGGCACTGGGGTGGCCCCACCCTGGTAACGCTGGATAGCAGTCCCTGATGTTTCCAGGGGCTGTAGACCCTTAATAGCCATGTCCTTCAGGGTGTCAAAGGTGGCGTCTGGATGATCTAAAGCCCACCACCGTACAGTTTTGCTCTCCTCCTGGGACCTCAACCCCCGGATGAACTGCTCCGTCAGCATTTGATTTTCATCTTGTATGCTGGCTGGACTAACCTGTTTCAGGGCCCGCAGGGCTTCCTGTAAGTGCCAGGCGTAGTCCCGGATACTATCCTCAGGTTTCTGGGTACAGTGGTAGAACCTCATCCGGAGATCTGTTTCAGTGCGGTTTTCAAAGACAGTTTGCAGTCTCTTAAAGATGATGGATACTGACTCCTGGTCTGCGGCTGGCCAGGTTTCAACTTCCCGCTCTGCGGCACCAGTCAATTGTCCCAGCACAACAGCGGCTCTCTGCTTACCAGTCATAGAATACATGTCCAGTACACCTCATATTTTTCTCTTGAACCCAGACAGGGTGTCTTGTTTGCCATCATACTGGGGAAGCCATTTCCCTCCAGGGATATACGGCAGGTCCATGGGTATCAACGGAGTCACGACCCCTACTGGTGGGGCGGCCGATCCGGCCTGTGCAGTGCTGGGCGCAAGTTGGGCATCAGGAGAGTTAACCGGTGCTCCGGCGGCTTGCTGATCGTCGGCCATGGTTGCGCCCCCCTAGTAAATCGTAGCCTTCCTTCTTCACTTTTTACCGCAGCTCCGCGGCGGTCTTCTTCCAGGACCTTGCGTCGCTCGCGTCTGACGTCAGAGTGTCCTCTGGACTCTTTCCAGGACCTGACGCTTCCTGGTTCGACATCAGGGGTGGGGCGTGTCCTGGGCTTCGTGCGCTTTTCACAGTCACGCCTCTCGGGTTCCCGCGGTTACGCCCCTCTTCTTCCCACGCGGCGACAAGAAAATGGCGGACAATGGCGGGAAACAGCGGCAATTGGCGGGAAAACTTCACCACAGTGAGTATTACAGTCTTTTAAGGCGCACAGTACCTGGTGGCAACGGGCACGGAATCCTGTTTGTGACGCCAGAAGATGACGCGACCCCAGTGCTGTGGGGTGCTCGGCAGCCGGGCCTATGGATGCCAGTGGGGGAGAATATCACGGTGGCTGGCCCGGTCCGTGGCCCAGGGCGGTCAACAAAAAGGGGGATTATTTATAGGGGATTTGGAAAGTTCGTGACGCCACCTGTGGAATGCGGCTAAAGGGAGCCGCCGCTACGGAGCAGTCCTCTGATGCAGATGTTAGGGCAGCTTATGATGGAACGGCTCCCCACAGGTGGAGAGGGCCTCAGGGCAGCGTGGAGAAATAGATGGTGGTACAGGGTGAGAGATGGCCAGGACGGTTCAGGGAGAAATGACAGACACTCACACGGGGGTTCGCTTCGGTACCTTTACTGGTGTAGATGCAGGTATGGTTCAGGGTACTCGGTACGCAGGGTGCACTTCTGGACTCTCCCCAGTGAGCGGGTATAGGGCCTCCTGATCCGTTACTTTCATTTGCTAAGCTTCTGACCTGCCTGAAGCTAGGCCTGGCTTTATTACTGTCTCTCTTTCTCTCTTGCACCTGCTGAGCTGGTGGTAGGGCCTTCTCTTGGAGATCACTCTCCCTGGATGCTGGGGCCTTCCTGACTCCTAGTCCTGGTACAATAGCTAGAGTTGGTCGACCTGGGACTTGTAGTCCTCCAGGTATCCGGTGGTCCCTACTGGGTATAAAGGGGCCCCGTAGGGGCGGACCCGGTGTCCGATGTATAGTTCGGGGTGAGCTTGGTATGCTCCTCTGCCCCCTCGACTCCTCTCTCCTTTCCCCCTTGCCGTCGGCCACACTCAGGTTCGGTGGTCCATGATCCAGTGTACACTGTGTGCAGAATTATTAGGCAAATGAGTATTTTGATAACATGATACTTTTTATACATGTTGTCCTACTCCAAGCTGCATAGGCTTGACAGCCAACTCCCAATTAAGTAAATCTGGTGATGTGCATATCTGTAATGAGGAGGGGTGTTGACTAATGACATCAAAACCCTATATAAGGTGTGCTTAATTATTAGGCAACTTCCTTTCCTTTGGCAAAATGGGTCAGAAGAGAGATTTGACGGGCTCTGAAAAGTCCAAAATTGTGAGATGTCTTGCAGAGGGATGCAGCAGTCTTGAAATTTCCAAACTTTTGAAGCGTGATCACCGAACAATCAAGCGTTTTATGGCAAATAGCCAACAGGGTCGCAAGAAGCGTGTTGGCCAAAAAAGGCCCAAAATAACTGCCCATGAATTGAGGAAAATCAAGCGTGAAGCTGCCAAGATGCCATTCGCCACCAGTTTTACCATATTTCATAGCTGCAACATTACTGCAACGTCAAAAAGCACAAGGTGTGCAATACTCAGGGACATGGCCAAGGTAAGGAAGGCTGAAAAACGACCACCTTTGAACAAGAAACATAAGATAAAACGTCCAGAATGGGCCAAGAAATATCTTAAGACTGATTTTTCAAAGGTTTTATGGACTGATGAAATGAGAGTGACTCTTGCTGGTCCAGATGGATGGGCCAGAGGCTGGATCAGTAAAGGGCAGAGAACTCCACTCCGACTCAGACGCCAGCAAGGTGGAGGTGGGGTACTGGTATGGGCTGGTATCATCAAAGATGAACTTGTGGGACCTTTTCGGGTTGAAGATGGAGTGAAGCTCAACTCCCAGACCTACTGCCAGTTTCTAGAAGACAACTTCTTCAAGCAGTGGTACAGGAAAAAGTCAGCATCGTTCAAGAAAAATATGATTTTCATGCAGGACAATGCTCCATCACATGCATCCAACTACTCCACAGCATGGCTGGCCAGTGAAGGTCTAAAAGAAGAAAAAATAATGACATGGCCCCCTTGTTCACCTGATCTGAACCCCATAGAGAACCTGTGGTCCATCATAAAATGTGAGATCTTCATGGAGGGAAAACAGTACACCTCTCGGAACAGTGTCTGGGAGGCTGTGGTGGCTGCTGCACGCAATGTTGATCGAAAACAGATCAAGCAACTGACAGAATCTATGGATGGAAGGCTGTTGAGTGTCATCATAAAGAAAGGTGGCTATATTGATCAGTAATTTTTTTGGTTTTCGTTTTTGCATGTCGGAAATATTTATTTCTAAATTTTGTTAACTGATATTGGTTTACCTGGTGAAAATAAACAAGTGAGATGGAATTATATTTGGTTTTTATTAAGTTGCCTAATAATTCGGCACAGTAATAGTTACCTGCACAAACAGATATCCTCCTAAGATAGCCAAATCTAAAAAAAAAACCACTCCAACTTCTAAAAATATTAAGCTTGGATAGTTATGAGTCTTTTGGGTTGATTGAGAACATAGTTGTTCATCAATAATAAAAATAATCCTCTAAAATACAACTTGCCTAATAATTCTGCACACAGTGTATAAAGCTGTGAATAGACACAGAATAATTATAGCACAAGAAAACAGGCTTCCCCTGGCACTGTTGGTTATCTTTTACCTTTTACTAAGTAAAAGGCCCCTTATTTAACACCCACACCCCTTCTCCCAGACACGCCCCCTGAGGAAGTGTTGACGAAACGCGAGTCGGGGTTGAGGGACGCGTGCTTGCCCTACACAGAGCTCCTTTACAATTACAGGTAATTCATGGATATAGGTGGACTTTTATATATAATTAATTTTCGGAGTGCTGCATCTTATTAGAGCCTTATTATCAACATTTGGTTCCGAGAATGGTTTTCTAATTCACACCAGCAGCACCTGTATATTGCACTTTACTCCATTTTCAGGACACAGATCCCTCTGCATGAGTTCACCTTATAATTTTTTTTATCATATGAATTATGTGATTTTGTATTTTCTTTTTATGTACTAATTATTGGATTATTGTATTATGGATTTCTGGTTGAGCCCATTTTTTACAATACTGAACTTTTCCAAATTAGACGTAATTTGACTGTTCGAGTATATAGTGGCTACTGGGCAGAGCTATTTACTATCCCTCACTATTGAGGTACTGCATACATGTTAATGTTGCTTATAAATTAATTTTTTGTATTAATAAATATTAATTTTAATGATAACAGCTGTGGTCATGGTTTGATTACCCCCCCCCCCCTTATTATTAGGAGAGGGGGGTCATCTTTTGACTCAATCTTTTACTAAGTATGTCTTATCTAGCCCTATCCATGTGATACTTACATTCTTTGTGTGTTGCAGGATTTTGATGATTGTTTACATTGACCTTAAAAAGGCCACATGACCAATGTTACTGTGACTTTTCCTGCACACTTCTTGCTGTGATCAATGGATTGTATGGGTTGGACTATGTGACTTATCTATAGGTTCAGATTAAATCTGATACCAACTGTGTCTCTATCTACCCTCTGTTGCCTCACCTACCCACGTTGTGTCTTTTTAAATATTCAATAAAGTATTGTACCTTTTTAGTCATCACATTGTGTTCTAACTATGTCCTACCCTGGGGTTTTTGAAACACTTATGGTGTCTCTTTCGCTTATCTAATGTTTTGTGGTATGCCCCTCATTATTTATGAGCTCTTGCTTTCCATTGTTGCTTTCTTGTGCTATTTAAAGTAAAACGCTTCATGTTTGCCTCTGGACGCACCCAATTGAGTAGAAACCCCATAATTGGTGTTAGAAGTGCGGGCAGCGTTCCCAGCAGACACGTGACTGCTACAAAACGTACTGCATGTCCTGGGTATAGTCTGCCACAGGCCAGCAAGCGATGCCATTTAAGATGGAGGACCTGCTTAAGCATCTCGTGCAAGCACAGCAGGCACAACATCAGCAGCAAATTGATTTGCTCACAGAGGCGATTCGTGGCACGGTGACAGCTCCGACAAGGTCAATGGGCAACTTTTCCATCCGGAAGGCGATAAGGGGAGCGCTGCAGAAAATGACCCCGGGGAATGATATAGAGGCCTTTCTGACAGTTTTTGAAAGGGTCGCTGAAAGGGAGAGACTTTAGCCAGAGTTATGGGCAGAGATGCTGGCGCTATACTTGGCAGGGGAGCCCCAGAAGGCTTAATATGACTTAGCTTTGCAGGACGCCAATGAGTATGGCAAACTCAAAACCGAAATCCTGGCGCTCTTGGGGGAGGCCACGGGGGGTCCACTGCTGGGCGTATTACTGGGTTAAACCCCCTCGCTCCCAAATGTTTGACCTTTTGCACCTGGTCCAAAAATGGCTGCAGCCAGAATCCTCTATGCCTGCGTAGATGGTAGAGTGAGTGGTGATGGACCAGTTTGTGCATTTCCTGCCGAGGCCAATACACACTTGGGTTGCCCAGGGTGATCCCCGGAATGCCGATAAACTTATTGGACTGGTCGTGAGATACCAGGGGGTTGAGGGTTCCTTGGGAAGGCAGCCCACTCCATACTGGGGGTCCCAATAGGGGCGGAGACCCAAAAGGGGCTGGGGCATCCAAGGTCCATAGGGGCGGGGAAGGTGATGCTCAAAGTCTCTATGGTAATGTCATTTGCTCCAAGTACCACGGCCCAGGCCATATAGCCACCCATTGACCCCTGATTCCCGAGCAGATGGACTGCAGCCTCAGACGCCGCTGTTCATACTATGCATATCCAGCCTGCATGTGAACTGTCCACCCAGCGAGGGGCCACAAGCATGTCCCGTGAAGGTAAATAGTTGGCAGTTAATGGAACTGCTAGACTCTAGGAGTCTGGTGACCCTTCTGAGGGCCACACTTCCTCTCCAACTGATTCCAGGAAAAAAGGTTGGCGTACGAAGCATTCATGGTGATGCTAAAGACTACCCCATGGCCAGAGTGGACATTGAAATGGCCCACGGTACTGAGTCCTATGAAGTCAGCGTCGTCCAGGACTTGTTGCACCTCATTATTATAGGCCGGGACTTTTGTTTGTTTTGGGATCTGTGGGGGAAGGGTTTAGGGTTCGCTGGCTCAGATAAAAAAACAGTTAACCTTGAAGAGGTATCACCACACCCAGAGTCAGACAGGTTTCCCTTTTGTGCTCTGGAGGGGGATGAGGAGATAGTGTTCCCTGAGTGTGACATTCCGGAGTTAGGGGTGACCAGCGAGAATTTTGGGTCTGCCCAACATAGGGACCTAACTCTAAGGGAAGCCTTTAACAATGTCACAGTCATAAATGGGATTGCACAGGAGCTGGGGGCTGACACAAGATTTCCCTATTTTATGTTGAGTGGGGAGTTGTTGTACCGTGTTACGAAAGTGAGGAAGGAGCTTATGGAACAGTTATTGGTGCTGGGACCCTATAGACGGAGGGTGTTGGACATGACCCATTCACATGTCTTGGGAGGACATTTGGGAGTGGAAAAAATGCAGGAACGAATCGTGCAGAGGTTCTATTGGTCCGGATGTCACCGGAAAATATTAAAGTATTGCAGGTCCTGCCCTATGTGCCAGTTGCCCATCATTGAAATGCCGTTCAAGAGAATTGCTATGTACTTGGTCGGTCCCCTGATTAAATCGGCTCATGGGCAGCAATATATATTGGTCATCTTGGACTATGCCACCCGCTATCCTGAAGCCATCCCTCTGAGAAACTTCTCCGCCAAGAGTATAGCTCGCGAGTTGGTCCATGTTTTCTTCCGACAGGGTTACCAAGGGAGATCCTGACCGACCAGGGAACACCCTTTATGAGTAAGGTGATGAGGGAATTGTGTAAAGTCCTGCAAATCTCCCAACTGAGAACATCAGTATTCCATCCTCAGACAGATGGCCTCGTGGAGTGGTTCAACAAGACTCTGAAAAGTATGCTAAGGAAGGTCATAGAAAAGGATGGCAGAGACTGGGACTGTCTCCTGCCATATCTGTTGCTCTCTATCCGAGAAGGCCACAGGCCTCTACTGGGTTCTCGCCATTTGAACTCCTGTATGGATGACATCTGTGGGGTCACCTGGATATAGCAAAGGAAACCTGGGAAGCCGAGGTCACGCCCCACAGGAGCGCCATTGAGCATGTCTCCCTGATGCATGAAAGGATTGCGAAGGTGATGCACATCGTAAAAGAACATCTCCTCCAGGCACAAGAGGCGCAGGCCAGGGTCTACAACCGGTCAGCCAGAGTGCGAAAGTTCAATCCTAATGACAGAGTCCTCGTACTGATTCCTACCATGGAAAATAAGTTCTTGGCCAAGTGGCAATGGCCGTATGAAGTGGTGGAAAAGGTCGGTGAAGTGAATTATAAGATTCATCAACCAGGATGACGCAAGCCATATCAGATCTACCACGTCAATCTCATCAAGCCATGGGCAAGCCAGAAGAAGAGGTTGGAGGAGTCGCAATAACGGAGACGCTGATGAAGGCCCAAAAACAGCAGCGTCGGGAATTGTGGCAGAAGAACAGGGATCTGTTCTCGGAATTGCTAGGGGTGCACAAAGGTCATAGAACACAAGGTTCTGACGGAGCCACATGTGTGGGTGAACTTGAAGCCCTATCGGATTCCTGACGCCCGACGAGAGTTGATGTCCAAAGAAGTGAGTCGTATACTGAAACTCGGGGTCATTTAGGAATCCATGATTGGTTGGTCAAGCCCGATTGTCCTGGTTCCAAAACCTGATGGCGAATGGAGATTCTATAATGACTATCGGAAGTTGTCTTCAAATTCGACGCATATCCAATGTGGCGTGTCGATGAGCTGAAAGAGAGATTTGGCCAGAAAGGTACATAACCACCTTGTATTTGACGAAGGGATATTGGCAGATCCCCATGTCTCAGGGGGCCAAGGAGAAGACTGCATTTTCTACAGCGGACGGATGCTTCCAATATGTCCGGATGCCGTTTGGTCTGCAGGGGGCCCCTGCCACCTTCCAGAGGGCCATGGATCGAATCCTTGCACCCCTTAAGAAATACGCCGCGGCATACCTGGACGATATTGTAATCTTGACTCGTAAAGTCATCTGGAAAGGTCCAGGCGGTGTTTGATGCTCTAAGGAAGGCGGAATAAATCCAAAAAAATGTGCCGTGGGGAAAGAAGAAGCCAAGTACCTTGGATATGTAGTGGGTAGAGGCGAGATTAAACCCCAAATCACTAAAGTGGAAGCAATCCAAACTTGGCCATGACCGTTGTCAAAGAAGCAAGTTAGAGCCTTTCTGGGAATCGTGTGATACTACAGGAGTTTCATCCCAAACTTTGCCATGATGGCCGCACCCCTGACTGACCTCCTTAAGGGGACAAAATCAGCCATGACCAAGTAGACTGCAGAGGCGGAGACGGCCTTTCAAGAAATGAAAGTGGCTCTGTGTAAGCAACCAGTTTTGGTTGCCCCGACTATTAGAAAGAATTCATCCTCCAAACAGATGCCTCAGATGTCGGTTTAGGAGAAGTCCTTTCCCAGGAGATACAAGGGGAGAAGCAACCTGTTTTCTACCTGAATAGGAAGCTATCCTCAAGCCATAAAAATTATTCTGTCATACAGAAGGAGTGCTTGGCCATAAAGTGGGCGGTGGAGATGTTACGGTACTATCTGTTATTACGAAAGTTTAGATTGGTATCCGACCATGCCCGACTCAGATGGATAAGGGAAAAAAAGGGAAAAAATGCTAGAGTCACCCGCTGGTTTTTAGCCCTACAGGATTTCAACTTCCATGTAGAGCATAAAGCTACATGGTAATGCCGATGCCCTCTCGATAATCCCCTGTCTAGTAGTAAAAGGTGCAAAAACCCATGGCTTTAGGCAGAGGGGGGAGGTATGTAAGGTGGTTAACAGACACATAGTGGATGGGAGGTATGTATCACAGAGATGGCTATTCTCTGTGATGTAACCCGGAATGTTTCTCTAGTGCACGTAAGTACTAAGAGGACTGTTTAGTGCACCTGGGACCGGGTTATGGGTAGTTGGAGAGATGGGCGGGTTTAGCTACCCACATACCTCATCTCTGGGTGTGGTTAACCTATAAAATGGAGGCCACATGGGCTGGGTGTTTGGAGGGAGAAGGCTTCCTTTGTGTTTTGGTTCTCTGACTGAGCCAGTGAACTGATGCTGTCCAGTCTGTGTGCCCACAGGACTGGCTCACCAGTGACTTTGGCTTAAGGACTCTTTACTTTGTTTTGCCTGATCTAAAGGCTGTTTGATTACTTTTTTGCTTGTGCCTGGTTTATGAAGCAATAAACCGATATGGACATTTAACCCTAGAACGCGCAACCATAGAAATCTACACTTTCACATACCTGGGGCCTTTTAGGCCTGCGTGCAATAACATGGAGTAACTCAAATAGAAATACTTTTCAAAGTTTATTTGAGATGTGAATATTTCAAAACATTATAATTATGTGCATAAAACAAAAAAAAGTAATTACACCAGCTTAAAACGCCCAATATATGCATTCTATATAATTCTTTTTATATATATATATATATATATATATATATATATATATATATATATATATGTATATAATGATTTTTTTGTCTAAAAGTTTTTTATATAAAAGTTGTAGTAAACATGGTGCAGGAATATTTCTTTTTCAAAAACTTTCCTTTTCAACTTTACTGATTACCCCAACAATTTTCACATAATTTTTCGGAAGAATGTTCCTTGCAGACATTTTGTCCACAAGTAGTACAGAAACGCTCAGATTTCCTTTACTTCTTTGCTGGACAAATATAACAGCGCTTTCTTTTTTTTTCTCTTGGCTCTGGATGTTCCTGAAAATGTATACCACATCGGATCATAGCTTCCGTAATTTGCCTTGGCAAGCATTTCGTGTTGCTTCGCTCCATCATGGTAGGCATCAAAAGTTCATAGCAAAGTTCCGTCAAGAATAGACGTCTCTTGTCCTTCCTGTTGGCATGGAATTCTGGATGAGTTTCACTATAAACAATATAGCTATTGAGGGCTGACACATCAAGGATATTATAAAAAATGACTACAGGCCAACGTTTTGCCTGCCTCTTGCACGAATACTCTCCAATCATTTCATCCATCTTGTCCACACCTCCTTTTACTTTATTATAATGCAGTATGATTTCAGGATTCTGTTTCCTGTCATCGGTGTCAATACTTCCATCATGATGCATTGTACTCAGTAATATCACGGATTTTTATATCTTTGCTTTATAAGATACCATTGTCTCTTGATTGCAGAAACCAAAGACACTCTCATAAAGTGGTCGCTTGGGATTGTGCTTCATGATTGGAGGAATTTTGCGGCGGTTTAGCCTCATAGTACCAACAAGTGTGAGTTTTTTCTGAAGCAAAAATTTGCCCAGTTCCAGATTGGTAAAGTAGTTGTCCATTGTTACATTTTTTCCAGAATTGAAAATTGGTACTGCAAGTTTTTTTTACTATGTCAGAACATAGGACTTTCTGGACTGGAGCATCAGCTTTTTTGCCACAGTAAATCAGACCATTCATGCCATAATAGCTTGCAGAATCACACATCCAGAAAATTTTTATGCCATACTTGGCAGGTTTACTGGGCATGTACTGAATGAATTTGCAACGTCCCCTAAAGGCAAAAAGTTGCTTATCCACTGTCACATTGTCATTAGAATGGTAAAGCTCTGTACAGTTTTTGATGAAAAGATTCCAGATGTAGCTAATAGGGGCTAATTTATCTGTTTCCAACCTCACAGGATGAGTTCTCTTATCATCAAAACAAAAGGCTTCTCCGAATATTCTCAAATCTATTGACTGACATTGTAGCTTTGTAGTGTGGATCTGAAAAAGGGTTCAGAAATAATTCTCTGATTGGAACATCGTACGATTTTGTACACCCTGCCAGAAGAGTAAGGGCAATATAACCATGTAATTCCTCTTTTGTTATATTTTTCCATATTTTTTTTCTTCCTGACGCGATATGTTTTCCTTCTAAGTAACAGTACAGACAAAAAGACTGAAGATCACATGTAAACCAAGTACAGGCCTAAAAGGCCCCAGGTATTTGAATATGGGGTAGTCCCAAAAAAGAGTTGTTTTACCGAAATGCTTATAACATAAAAATATATGAACAACTGGAAATTACTAACAACTATATACCTGAGTTATACCTAGAGTTTCAAAATTCTAACTAAAGTAATCTTGCAGAAAATAGAAAACAAGTAACCTAGCAGGCCTGCGAGGCCCCAGGTATGCGTTCTAGGGTTAAAGGAAAACGCTTCCTGTATGCCTCCGGACGCACCCAAGTGAGTAGAAACCCCATACCTTGTATAAGCCACCTCTATCTGTCTCCTGAAATCATTATACATTCTGAATTATAGCTAAAATTTATTTGGTCAAATAAAGACAGACTGCCATGTCACTGAGGTGTCAGATTATACCTGTTGAAGTCTATAGAAAGGGAAGCTGTTGGAAGAGAGTGTGAGGCACAAAGACACAGACGGTGTTGTCTCTCACCTCAGTGCCAAATTCAAAACTAAAGTGCTCAGTACTGCTATATGATGTCATCCATGCTGCTGCTTATAAAGATGTGCTACATAAAGACAAGAGAGCAAAAATCTCCCTTGCCTCTGTGTACTGTGTACAGTAGACATTATAGCAGTTAAGCAGTTAGTTTTCCTAGCTCTTAGACTACTGAAAAGTAGACATACCGTATTTTTCGGACCATAAGACACATCGGACCATAAGACGCACCCCAAATTTTTAGAAGGAAAATAGGGAAAAAAATGTAATGCGTCAAATGGGGGTCCGTCTTACAGTCCGAATTCAGCTTACTGGGGAAGGGGGGCAGTGGCAGTGGTGGAGTGGGGTTACAGGAGGTGCAGTGCTGCAGGGTGATGATGCGAGTCCCATCCCAGGCTGGTTGAAGAGGGTGTTTGGCGGTGCTCAGCGGTACTCGACCGTGATGGGACTCCGCCGACATTTTGTGAAAGGCCAGAGCCCCTGCACTTAGATAGCTTCAATGCGGCAGTCTCTGGGAAAACGGTCGCTGGAGGCTGCGCTTGCGCAGATTAACCCTAGAACGCATACCCGCCCTGTTAATTGTTTTCTATTTTCTGCAAGATTACTTTAGTTAGAATTTTGAAACTCTAGGTATTCCTCAGGTATATAGTTGTTTGTCATTTTTGTTTGAGTTATTCCATGTTATTTGCACACGGCCCTAAAAGGCCCCAGGTATGTGAAAAAGTAGATTTTTATGGTCATGCGTTCTAGGGTTAAGATCTCGGGAGCTGAGATCTAAGTGACGAGATCTCAATCTGCGCTTGCGCAGCCTGCGGCGGGCATTTTCCCAGAGACCGCCGCATTGAAACCATGTAAGTATGGGGGCTCCAGGCTTTCACAAAATGTCAGCGGAGCCCCCGCACGAATGTAGGATACTTATCAAATAATGGCCAAAATAACATGGTTAAAGATTATTCTGAAATATCACCTGAAATGACAGGTGTGCTTTAATCTACTTTACATTGTAGTCATTTAGATAAATGGCTGACCATTTAATCAACAGGACTTCAAATATGAACTTGAAACACAGTAGGCAAACAGTCATTTATTTTAATGCTATAATAAGGATAGGTTTCAGGAAAAAATTACTTATGACTTATAGAAAACCACTAGTGTCCATATTTCATCTATTCCGGACAATACAGAGAAAGTAGACTGAACTTTGGTTGCTATGGGCATGTTGAGCCTTCTTTCTACGATAAGGTGACAAAACAGTAGATATAGCCATAAAAATATACAGATAGAAGAAAAAGGGGGCACTGCGTGACATATATCCCTCTTACCAGAATCACAGGTTTCTTCCTTCCTTATAACAATGAAATTGATTTCTTTCAAAGAAAAATTATAATTCTCTTTAAAAAATGCAAGAGTGGTCCTCACCCAATGACAAAAACACGTCTTTATTTGCATGTAAAACATCAAGTATGTAGCAGGCTCTGATGTGGAGGTGGCCATTTCAAACAAAGATATGCTTTGTAATCTTGTTGCCATACTGATAGGATACGTATATACTTCTGAAATTGATGTGTTGGAAGCAAGACAAATGGCCTAGTGTAAGAATCTGAGCATTTGAAAATATCAAGTTTTTGGGATGTTCTTAATATGCAGAGGTTAGTTCCAAGAAGGACAACTGACAAACAAGCAAGGGCATGGGTCTAGATGTCAATGAGGAGCAAAAGCTAGCCCATCTGATCGAAAACCACAAAAAAACTACTGTAATTGCTGAATTAGTTACATATGGCTATAAGACAAAGTTGTCAGAATTAGTCATGGTAGGTAAGTGAAATTCATGTTCTGCTGATCCATAATATGACAGTACAAATACAGGTGTTAGTTTTATTTAAACTATCATAATTTAATAATGAATAGATGATATGAAGACATTTTGCACTTCCGTTGTGTCTGCACTAGCCGTTATCTACTTGAAATACCACTTCCACATTAAAATCAATTTAAGTTACAAAATCTGAAGAGCAAAATAAAATAGAGAATTAAATGAGGAGAACTTGTCAGTCATCAATCAATGTATTGTGATAGCCAGCGGAATCCTTCCCCGAAACCTTGTTGCTTCAGTATGCTGCACATAAATACTTCAAGAGGTCTTGTATTTAGCTGCTTTAAAGGCACTTTACCCTAGAAATATAAATGATTTTGGTAAGATCCTTAATAATTGCATATAATAGACAAAGTACGGCTTTAAGTAAGTTACAGTAAATCATTATGACATAATAAAATCTAATAATGAATACAAGGATTAGAAATGCTGTTATTTCCCAGTGTCCACAATATTATGCATGCCTAAGAAATAGCGTTGAGCGAGCATGCTCGACACTGCTCGTTACTCGCCCGAGCATCTCACTACTCGGGATGTTCGGCGAGCACCGAGCATTTCCGGGTTACTTGGGGGGGGAGCTCGGGTCTCCGCCCTGCACGTCTGGCGCTCTTTACAGAGCCAATAAACATGCACAGTGATTGGCTGGCCGCCCAGCGTCACCTCGAGTATTTAAAACCGGGCACCGCCATCTTGGACACAGTCGCCCGGGATCAGACAGTGTAGTGAGAGTGCTGCTGAGCTAGGGAGAGATTTATACTCCGAAATAGTTAGTGTAGGGTCTCTAAAGCCTGCCAAATCAAACAAACAGTCCTTCTCAGGACTAATATCCATCCCAGATATCAGACAGGCAGGCTGTATAGGAGACGCAGTGGTTATACCAGCAAACGCTGCATTACAGTCTTGTGAGCTCCTGTTGGTCAAATTGCTAGACTTATCCCCCGGTCTCAGGTGCCAGGAAAAATCCTTTTTTTTACATCTAAATCCTTTTTTTTTTTCCCCTCAGTCAAACTCTACAAATACGTGTCTTATTAACCTTTTGGTATTTCCCCTCCCCCCCAAAAAAATTGAGTGTGTCTGTGACTGTTCAGACACCAATATATATGTTTAAAAGAGTCTGGTGTAGGCCAGAAAAATAGAACTGTGGTTTTGCAGTTCCACGGGTCATATCTCTGTATTATCCTGATTTTGGCATTTTTTGCCGTAAAAAAAACTGTAATAGTGTCTCCCTGACTGGTCAGACACCAATATATCTGTTGAAAAGAGTCTGGTGTAGGCCAGAGAAATAGAACTGTGGTTTTGCAGTTCCACGAGTCAAATCTCTGTATTATCCTGCTTTTGGCATTTTTTTGCTGTAAAAAAAACAGTAATAGTGTCTCCCTGACTGCTCAGACACCAATATATCTGTTTAAAAGAGTCTGGTGTAGGCCAGAGAAATAGAACTGTGGTTTTGCAGTTCCACGGGTCAAATCTCTGTATTATCCTTCTTTTGGCATTTTTTGCCATAAAAAAAAACTGTAATAGTGTCTCCCTGACTGGTCAGACACCAATATATCTGTTTAAAAGATTCTGGTGTACGCCATATAACTATAACTGTGGTTTTGCTGTTCTACGGGTCAAATATCTGTATTATCCTGCTTTTGGCATTTTTTGCTGTAAAAAAAAATGTAATAGTGTCTCCCTGACTGGTCAGACACCAAGATATCGATTTAAAAGATTCTGGTGTACGCCACATAACTATAACTGTAGTTTTGCAGTTCCACGGGTCAAATCTCTGTATTATCCTGCTTCTGGCATTTTTTGCTGTAAAAAAACTGTAATAGTGTCTCCCTGACTGGTCAGACACCAATATATCTGTTTAAAAGATTCTGGTATACGTCACGTAACTATAACTGTGGTTTTGCAGTTCCAAGGGTCAAATCTCTGTATTATCCCGCTTTTGGTGTAAAAAAAAAATTTAATAGTGTCTCCCTGACTGGTCAGACACCAATATATCTGTTTAAAAGATTCTGGTGTACGCCACATAACTATAACTGTGGTTTTGCAGTTCCACGGGTCAATTTTCTGTATTATCCTGCTTTTGGCATTTTTTGCCGTAAAAAAAACTGTAATAGTGTCTCCCTGACTGCTCAGACACCAATATATCTGTTTAAAAGAGTCTGGTATAGGCCAGAGAAATAGAACTGTGGTTTTGCAGTTCCACAGGTCAAATCTCTGTATTATCCTTCTTTTGGCATTTTTTGCCGTAAAAAAACTGTAATAGTGTCTCCCTGACTGGTCAGACACCAATATATCTGTTTAAAAGATTCTGGTATATGTCACATAACTATAACTGTGGTTTTGCAGTTCCATGGGTCAAATCTCTGTATTATCCCGCTTTTGGCATTTTTTGTCGTAAAAAAAAAATTTAATAGTGTCTCCCTGACTGGTCAGACACCAATATATCTGTTTAAAAGATTCTGGTGTACGCCACATAACTATAACTGTGGTTTTGCAGTTCCACGGGTCAAATTTCTGTATTATCCTGCTTTTGGCATTTTTTGCCGTAAAAAAAACTGTAATAGGGTCTCCCTGACTGCTCAGACACCAATATATCTGTTTAAAAGAGTCTGGTGTAGGCCAGAGAAATAGAACTGTGGTTTTGCAGTTCCATAGGTTAAATCTCTGTATTATCCTTCTTTTGGAATTTTTTGCCGCAAAAAAAAACTGTAATAGTGTCTCCCTGACTGGTCAGACACCAATACACTGTTTAATAGATTTTGGTGTACGCTACATAACTATAACTGTGGTTTTGCAGTTCCACGGGTCAAATCTCTGTATTATCCTGCTTTTGGAATTGTTTGCCGTAAAAAAAACCTGTAATAGTGTCTCCTTGACTGGTCAGACTCCAATATATCTGTTTAAAAGATTCTGGTGTATGCCACATAACTATAACTGTGGTTTTGCAGTTCTACGGGTCAAATCTCTGTATTATCCTGCTTTTGGCATTTTTTGCTGTAAAAAAAAAATGTAATAGTGTCTCCTTGACTGGTCAGACACCAAGATATCTGTTTAAAAGATTCTGGTGTATGCCACATAACTATAACTGTGGTTTTGCAGTTCCACGGGTCAAATCTCTGTATTATCCTGCTTTTGGCATTTTTTGCCGTAAAAAAAACTATAATAGTGTCTCCCTGACTGGTCAGACACCAATATATCTGTTTAAAAGAGTCTGGTGTAGGCCAGAGAAATATAACTGTGGTTTTGCAGTTCCACGGGTCAAATCTCTGTATTATCCTTCTTTTGGCATTTTTTGCCATAAAAAAAAACTGTAATAGTGTCTCCCTGACTGGTCAGACACCAATATATCTGTTTAAAAGATTCTGGTGTACGCCACATAACTATAACTGTGGTTTTGCTGTTCTACGGGTCAAATATCTGTATTATCCTGCTTTTGGCATTTTTTGCTGTAAAAAAAAATGTAATAGTGTCTCCCTGACTGGTCAGACACCAAGATATCGATTTAAAAGATTCTGGTGTACGCCACATAACTATAACTGTAGTTTTGCAGTTCCACGGGTCAAATCTCTGTATTATCCTGCTTCTGGCATTTTTTGCTGTAAAAAAACTGTAATAGTGTCTCCCTGACTGGTCAGACACCAATATATCTGTTTAAAAGATTCTGGTATACGTCACGTAACTATAACTGTGGTTTTGCAGTTCCAAGGGTCAAATCTCTGTATTATCCCGCTTTTGGTGTAAAAAAAAAATTTAATAGTGTCTCCCTGACTGGTCAGACACCAATATATCTGTTTAAAAGATTCTGGTGTACGCCACATAACTATAACTGTGGTTTTGCAGTTTCACGGGTCAAATTTCTGTATTATCCTGCTTTTGGCATTTTTTGCCGTAAAAAAAACTGTAATAGTGTCTCCCTGACTGCTCAGACACCAATATATCTGTTTAAAAGAGTCTGGTGTAGGCCAGAGAAATAGAACTGTGGTTTTGCAGTTCCACAGGTCAAATCTCTGTATTATCCTTCTTTTGGCATTTTTTGCCGTAAAAAAACTGTAATAGTGTCTCCCTGACTGGTCAGACACCAATATATCTGTTTAAAAGATTCTGGTATACGTCACATAACTATAACTGTGGTTTTGCAGTTCCATGGGTCAAATCTCTGTATTATCCCGCTTTTGGCATTTTTTGTCGTAAAAAAAAAATTTAATAGTGTCTCCCTGACTGGTCAGACACCAATATATCTGTTTAAAAGATTCTGGTGTACGCCACATAACTATAACTGTGGTTTTGCAGTTCCACGGGTCAAATTTCTGTATTATCCTGCTTTTGGCATTTTTTGCCGTAAAAAAAACTGTAATAGGGTCTCCCTGACTGCTCAGACACCAATATATCTGTTTAAAAGAGTCTGGTGTAGGCCAGAGAAATAGAACTGTGGTTTTGCAGTTCCATAGGTCAAATCTCTGTATTATCCTTCTTTTGGCATTTTTTGCCGCAAAAAAAAACTGTAATAGTGTCTCCCTGACTGGTCAGACACCAATACACTGTTTAAAAGATTTTGGTGTACGCTACATAACTATAACTGTGGTTTTGCAGTTCCACGGGTCAAATCTCTGTATTATCCTGCTTTTGGAATTGTTTGCCGTAAAAAAAACCTGTAATAGTGTCTCCTTGACTGGTCAGACTCCAATATATCTGTTTAAAAGATTCTGGTGTATGCCACATAACTATAACTGTGGTTTTGCAGTTCTACGGGTCAAATCTCTGTATTATCCTGCTTTTGGCATTTTTTGCTGTAAAAAAAAAATGTAATAGTGTCTCCTTGACTGGTCAGACACCAAGATATCTGTTTAAAAGATTCTGGTGTATGCCACATAACTATAACTGTGGTTTTGCAGTTCCACGGGTCAAATCTCTGTATTATCCTGCTTTTGGCATTTTTTGCCATAAAAAAAACTATAATAGTGTCTCCCTGACTGGTCAGACACCAATATATCTGTTTAAAAGAGTCTGGTGTAGGCCAGAGAAATATAACTGTGGTTTTGCAGTTTCACGGGTCAAATCTCTGTATTATCCTGCTTCTGGCATTTTTTGCCGTAAAAAAAACTGTAATAGTGTCTCCCTGACTGGTCAGACACCAATATATCTGTTTAAAAGATTCTGTTGTATGCCACATAACTATAACTGTGGTTTTGCAGTTCCACTGGTCAAATCTCTGTATTATCCCGCTTTTGGCATTTTTTGCCGAAAATTTTTTTTTTAATAGTGTCTCCCTGACTGGTCAGACACCAATATATCTGTTTAAAAGATTCTGGTGTACGCCACATAACTATAACTGTGGTTTTGCAGTTCCATGGGTCAAATCTCTGTATTATCCTGCTTTTGGCATTTTTTGCTGTAAAAAAAACCTGTAATAGTGTCTCCCTGACTGGTCAGACACCAATATATCTGCTTAAAAGATTCTGGTGTACGCCGCATAACTATAACTGTGGTTTTGCAGTTCCACGGGTCAAATCTCTGTATTATCCTGCTTTTGGCATTTTTTGCTGTAAAAAAAACCTGTAATAGTGTCTCCCTGACTGGTCAGACACCAATATATCTGCTTAAAAGATTCTGGTGTACGCCGCATAACTATAACTGTGGTTTTGCAGTTCCACGGGTCAAATCTCTGTATTATCCTGCTTTTGGCATTTCTTGCCGTAAAAAAACTGTAATAGTGTCTCCCTGACTGGTCAGACACCAATATATCTGTTTAAAAGAGTCTGGTGTAGGCCAGAAAAATAGAACTGTGGTTTTTCAGTTCCACGGGTCAAATCTCTGTATTATCCTGCTTTTGCCATTTTTTGCCGTAAAAAAAAAACCTGTAATAGTGTCTCCCTGACTGGTCAGACACCAATATATCTGTTTAAAAGAGTCTGGTGTAGGCCAGAGAAATAGAACTGTGGTTTTGCAGTTCCACGGGTTAAATCTCTGTATTATCCTGCTTTTGGAATTTTTTGCCGTAAAAAAAAACTGTAATAATGTCTCCCTGACTGGTCAGACACCAATATATCTGTTTAAAAGATTCTGGTGTACGCCACATAACTATAACTGTGGTTTTGCAGTTCCACGGGTCAAATCTCTGTATTATCCTGCTTTTCGCATTTTTTGCTGTAAAAAAAACCCTGTAATAGTGTCTCCCTGACTGCTCAGACACCAATATATGTTTAAAAGAGTCTGGTGTAGGCCAGAGAAATAGAACTGTGGTTTTGCAGTTCCACGGGTCAAATCTCTGTATTATCCTGCTTTTGGAATTTTTTGCCGTAAAAAAAACTGTAATAGTGTCTCCCTGACGGGTCAGACACCCATATATCTGTTTAAAAGAGTCTGGTGTAGGCCAGAGAAATAGAACTGTGGTTTTGCAGTTCCACGGGTCAAATCTCTGCATTATCCTTCTTTTGGCATTTTTGCCGTAAAAAAAAACCTGTAATAATGTCTCCCTGACTGGTCAGACACCAATATATCTGTTTAAAAGATTCTGGTGTACGCCACATAACTATAACTGTGGTTTTGCAGTTCCACGGGTCAAATCTCTGTATTATCCTGCTTTTGGAATTTTTTGCAGTAAAAATAACTGTAATAGTTAGCGTTGAGCGAGCACCAAAGTGCTCGGGTGCTCGAAGCTCGGGCTGAGCTCGCCGTGATACTTGGGTGCTCGACCAGAGCAACGAGCCCAATGTTAGTCTGTGGGAGACCCGAGCATTTTTGCGGCGGCACCCCCGGCAGTCTTTTAAAAGCCTAACAAGTGCCCAAAACGATAGTGACAGTGCTTAAATGACATGGGGACAGCATGGGGATCGCCCCAGGAAGCATTTCTGACCCCCAGGTCACTGCTGTCAACAACGTGGTCAGAGGTATTAAGCCATTTTTAAGGGCTCACAATAAAATGTTCAAAAACGAAACTGAAACTGCTTTCCTGTGAAATTCGTTAAGGAAGTTCCTTTCCAGGGTAAAGACATGTGTATAAGGTAAAATAAATAACCAAAAAAAAATACTCCTCCACACCTTGGGCTATGTTCACAAGTAGCATTTTTTATGCATTTTTGCACATTTGTATTGGTTTCAACCGTGACAAATGCATTCACCGGGAAATGTGATTTTAACATTTCACAACCTTATCTGGCCATGTGCTGTGTGACACATGCATACAGTGCTGAAAAGACATGGGAACAGCATGGGGAAGACCCCTGGAAGTATCTCTGACACCCAGGTCACTGCCTAAAAGTGTGCCCATCAGAAGTCATCCTTGCCGCATCAGAAGATGCAGACTTGCAACTATCCCCGTGCAAGTTCTTGTCCCTAGCCAGTGTTCAATTGTACCTCCCCCATTCCTTGCAATGCAAGCGCAAATATGCAGCCAACCACCCACCCACCCCCAGGCTGAAAATACCATACTGCTTGCTTGCACTTGAAATTGGGCCTTTTAGGCATGTGGAGGCGGAATCTGGCCACCACGTCATGGCTGCGTTGGCGGCCTAGAATCCATACTCAGTCCCCAGCCGCCCGGCGGCCGGGTGTCCACACTTGGTCCCCAGCCGCCTGGGGGCAGCAGGGTGTCCATAAACGGTCCCCAGGCGCCCCAATTTCTCCTTGGAACATCCCCCCACACACTTTTCTTAGCCTGGCCTGCTTTAGGGCAGCATTGGACAAGCCCACCAGAGAACCAGACTCCTCCGGTGGGCCCTGGCTTCTCCATCAGGGGAGTTGAGAGTGCCAAGGTGAGGAGCATGATGATGATGATACAAGTTAGCATCTGCTTTGTTCTCTTTTAATGCAAGCGCATGTATGTAGTAGCGGCTAGGCCTGAGGTGGTCAGCGTTTTGGCGCATATCCTACCTCCTCCGAGGATTGCTGGATGTTTTCCTGCTACTATCCCAGTTCTATGACTCCCGTTAAAACAAAGTTTCAGGTGATAAATGATGGATGAGGTAGTGGCAAATGAGAAAGAGCAGGAGGAACAAGGACCATTCACATCAATATCAGGCCAGCCAACCACTTGTCTTGTAGGATATGTTTCTGTACCAAAAGGAGCGGTTTGGCTACAAAGTTATAGGGCATACAGTGAGTGCAATGCCTACCAAAAATTTTGAGGCACTCCAATGCCCCTTGAAAATGACATGGAGGTCAGAGGGCCTTAACTAAACCATTTTTTCCATTTATAGCAACTGGGTCTCCTGTACACTGTTGGCCTAAGCAGTGAATGGAAGGCTTTCCAAAAATTATGAGGAACTGCAATGCCCCTTGAAACAGATGTGGATTACAGCGTACTAAAAACCTTCTGCCCATTATTGGGGAGTGGGTCTCCCTTAGTTTTCGCCTTTGCATTGAAAAGCAAAAGCTGACTAAAATTAGGAGGAAATGCAATGCCCGTTGGAAGAGTTGTGGAGGTTAGAGGTAATTAAAACAACATTTCAATGCCCCTTGGAAGAGCTGTGGAGTACAGAGTGGCCTAAGAAGATGCTTTTAATGCCCCTTTGAAGAGACGTGGAGGTCACAGTAGCTTAACAAGATGGTTTTAATGCCCCTCGGAAAAGACGTGGAGGTCCCAGTAGCTTAACAAGATGGTTTGAATGCCCCTTGGAAGAGACGTGGAGGTCACAGTAGCTTAACAAGACGGTTTTAATGCCCCTCGGAAAAGTGGTGGAGGTTGCAGTAGCATAACAAGATGCTTTTAATGCCCCTTCCAAGAGCTATACAGTACAGCATATTACAAACATTATTCCCATTATTGGGGAGTGGGTCTCCCATAGTATTTGCTTATGCCTTCCAAGCAAAAGCTGCCAAAAATTAGGACGGAGGAACTTGCAATGCCCCTTACAAGAGCCATGCAGTACAGCATATTACAAACATTATTCCCATTATTGGGGAGTGTGTATCCCATAGTCTTTGCTTATGCCTTCTAAGCAAAAGCTGCCAAAAATTAGGACGGAGGAACTTGCAATTAGTGTTGAGCCACCCCCGTAGTGTTCGAGTTCGGTTCGGTTCGTCGAACACCAGTATGTTCGCCGAACTGTTCGTCGAACACCTTCGAACACCATTAAAACCAATGTCAGGCAAACAAAAACACATAGAAACACATAGAAAACACATAGAAAACACTTCAAAGCTGTCCAAAAGCTGACAAACTGCTCAGAAGACACAACTAACACATGGAAAAGTGACAAGTACATATAGTCATGCGAAAAGAAAAGAGGTGAAGGAGTAAAAGGAGGGGGAGACACAGATATAGGCATGTCATGCCCTTCTAAAACCAAAAAAGTGCGAAGCCGACACGGCCAGTCCGTTCCTGCCCGTGCGACCTCCGTGTCGCCGGGTTTGTGCCAGAGCCACGGTGGATCCTGATGGCCAGCCCCCCTCTCCAAATACTGGTGCCTGTCCGCTGGTGGGTCGAGCGAGCCCCCCTGCGGTGGAGGCAGGTCTAATCTTTTTAATTTAAATTGTCTCTCTAATTTGAATGAGTACACTTTAAATCCTTTTACAAGGATCTATTGAAGGGCAAGCCTCATGCCAGCAGCAGCGGTAATTCCAGCTCCAGTAGCGTCCACTAAAGCTGCTGCAGTTAAAAAGCTTTTATAAGGCTCGAGCTTGGCGGTCCACCGCAAGGCGTCCTACCGCCAGTCCCAGCCCCTGAGCCTTGGGGTGCCTCCCCGATGCTCTTCACTGAGTGACCCGGGGGCACAAACCATTTCCTTTGAAAAAAATAAGTGTCCAAACTACAGGTGGTGTAGCTTGCTTAACAGCTGGGATAATCCACTGACTAGCAGACACTGCTACTAGGCACAAAGTATTTCCTGGGCTAGATGCAGTTAAAAATTTGTAATTAGATACTCTCGTTGGATGCTGAGAAAGCATTCCATAGAGTCTCCTGGCACACCATATATTATTCTCTTAAAAATCTTGGGGTAGGGGTCTAGGGGACCCTTTTACAGGCAAAATCACGGCCCTGTATCGCAATACGTCACCTAGACTGAAGATAAATGGAACATTTTCATCACCTTTCATAATCACCAATGGGACAAGGCAGGGATGTCCTCTGTCCCCTCTCTTATACATCCTAGTGACGGAGCACCTGCTCTCATCAATTCGCCATAACCCCAATATTAGGTGGATTGAGGTGGGAGGCACCGAGTACAAGTGCTCTGCATTTGCTGATGATGTCCTAGTATATATCACTCAATCACATATATCCATCCCTGCTGTTATGGCTGAAATAGATCACTTTGTTATATGGTCAAATTTTAAAATCAATGCAGCGAAGTCTGAGGCCCTCGATGTCTCCCTCCCCAAATCCAAACAGGATTCCATCCAGTTCAACTTTCCCTTTGCCTGGCCCTCACAGGGTATCAAATACTTAGGAATTCCTATTCATAGAGACCTCTCCCGTCTATGTTATCTTAATTTTGGGCCCTTTATTGAACAACTCCATACAGACCACGGTTGGCAAGTTAGAACTGTAAGATTCACTACGTGAACCACTGGTGTTTTGTGGAAAAGCACATGTACACTGTGTTCCAAATTATTATGCAAAAAGTGTTTAGGAGTGATAAGGTAAGAATTTTTCTGTTTGTCAGTTAAGCTCATTGATGGTGATGTGTGTCAGGGCTCTTTATATCACTGTAAGCAATTGCAGACACCTGTGCTAATTAGTTTGGCAGGTGTGTCCAATGAAAGGCAAGACTACTTAAGAAGGCTGTCCCACATTATTAAGCAGCCTACATTTTCTGCCAAAATGGGAAAGAAAAAGGATGTGTCGGCTGCTGAGAAGCAACAAATTGTGGAGTGTTTAGGTCAAGGCATGACTACAATCAACATTGCCAAGACACTTCATCCTGATCATCGCACAATCAAGAAGTATGTAGCTGATTCACAGTACACACGTGTGCGTGCTGAAAAGGGAAAATTCAGTACTCTTTCCTACAGGCAATTACGTCAGGTTAAAAGAGCAGTGGCAAAAAAGCCTTGTCATAGCAGCAGACAAGTTTTTGAAGCTGCTGGTGCCTCCAACGTCCCCCGAACAACAAGATGCAGGGTCCTTCAGAGGTTTGCAGCTGTGCGTAAGCCATCCTGTCGACCTCCTCTATCCACTGTACACAAGCAGAAACTGCTCCAGTGGGCCAAACAATACATGAAGACTGACTTCAAAACTGTTTTGTTCACCGATGAGTGCCGTGCAACACTCGATGGTCCAGATGGATGGAGTGGAGGATGGCTGGTTGATGGACACCCCATGCAAACACGGCTACGGCGCCAACAAGGAGGAGGTGGAGTAATGTTTTGGGCTGGAATCATGGGGAGAGAGATTGTCGGCCCCTTTAGGATCCCTGAAGGGGTAAAGATGAGCCCCACAATGTATGTGGAGTTTCTCAAACAGTACTTCCTGCCATGGTTCAAGAAGAAGAACCGTGTATTCCGCAGCAAGATCATTTTCATGCATGATAATGCACCGTCTCATGCTGCACACAACACATCTGCATCTCTGGCTGATATGGGCATAAAAGGGGACAAACTTATGGTGTGACCCCCATGCTCCCCTGACCTCAACCCCATTGAGAACTTCTGGAGCATCATCAAAAGGAGTGTCTATTATGGCGGGAGGCAGTTCACATCTAAGCAACAGCTCTGGGAGGGTATTCTGTCCTCATGCACAACAATTAAAGCAGAAACCATCCAAAACCTGACAAATTCAATGGACGAGAGAGTTCAGAAGCTCCTTTCGAACAAGGGGTCCTATGTGCAAATGTAACATCACCTAGAATAAAGTTTTGAGTTGAAGACAGTTTGATTTCAGTTTGTAATAACCTACTAATGCTTATAATTTCAAAAATGACCATTTTTTTGTTCTTTATTAAAATTAAAAGGTTGAAAACTCTGCTGTGCATAATAATTCGGAACATGCATTTTGAGTGCAGTTTGAGTTTTTAATTTTTTTAAAAATATACTGTTATCATAGGCAGTTTGTACAAAAACCTTTCAATTGTACTCTAATAGTTATTTGACTGGAAAATTACAATGACTGCAATTCATATAGGTCATTTGGGAAAATCTGAGAAAATATTATTTGCATTTGCATTATTTGGAACACAGTGTAGTATAGATGGCCTAATAGAATCAGTACTGAAAACTGCTACAAGGCCCAAATTATTTTCCAGCCAAGATACAGATAAACATGATTAGTAATTTTAAATCTGGTGGAGTTTAGTATAGATGGCCTAATAGAATCAGTACTGCAAACTGCTACAAGGCCCAAATTATTTTCCAGCCAAGATACAGATAAACATGATTAGTAATTTTAAATCTGGTGGAGTTTAGTATAGATGGCCTAATAGAATCAGTACTGCAAACTGCTACAAGGCCCAAATTATTTTCCAGCCAAGATACAGGTAAACATGATTAGTAATTTTAAATCTGGTGGAGTTTAGTATAGATAGCCTAATAGAATCAGTACTGCACACTGCTACAAGACCCAAATTATTTTCCAGCCAAGATACATATAAACATGATTAGTAATTTGAAAGCTTAAAAAGGTTGGTGAGGTGATTTTAACAAATCATCAAGCTTTTACTCTCCCCAGGATGACACAGGGGTAGAAAAGTCCTTTCGGATCCATGATTTGTTCATCTTTATGAACGTGAGTCTGTCTACATTATCAGTGGAGAGCCGCGTGCGCTTATCTGTCAGCACACCACCAGCAGCGCTGAACACACGTTCAGACAGAACGCTGGCTGCGGGGCATGACAAGGTCTCCAAGGCCTAAGTGGCGAGCTCCGGCCATTTATCCAGATTGGAAGCCCAAAAAGAACAAGGGTCCAGTGACACAGTCATGGCTTCAATGTTTACTTGGAGATACTCCTGTACCATCGTCCCTAGGCGTTGACTATGTGTCAGACTACTTGTCTCCTGTGGCCTTGCAAAGGATGGGCTAAAAAAGTGGTGAAATGATTCCACAAAATTGATGTTACCAGCAGATACTGTGTTTCTGTTACGTTTTGAGTGCTGAACACTCGACGGTCCCACGGTTGGCAAGTTGGAACTGTCAGATTCACTACGTGCACCACTGGTGTTTTGTGGAAAAACACATGTAAGATTCTGCAACAGTCTCTGCTGATACTCCTGCATGCGTGCATCCCTTTCTATGGCAGGAATAATTTCTGCAAATTTACTTTTGTACCGGGGATCTAACAGTGTGGCAACCCAGTAGTCAGGATTATTTCTAATTCTCCCAATTCGAGGGTCATGTTGCAGGTAGTGCAGCAAGAAGGCACTCATGTGTCTTGCGCATCCAGGAGCACCAAGTCCCTGTTGTGTTGGTGGCGAGGTAACAATCATGCTTCCTTCCTCTGCCCTCTCCCCCCAACCTCGCACAACAGAAATGTGATCAAGGTCTCCCTCATCTGATGAGTCTTCCATCAGTTCGTCCTCCACTACTTCCTGGGCTCCTGCACCTTCCTCACTAGTTTGGCTGCTACCATGCGCCCTGGTAAAATCATCTCCCCCACCCTCACATGCCTGCCACCTTGGTGCTGCCGACCGTCTGGACCTTGCAGATGTTAGCCCTTCCGGATACAACTCCTCCTCCTCTACTTCCTCCACCTCCTCTTGTGCCACCACCTGACTCCGAATTCTGTTTAACATGTGCTCCAGCATGTAAATCACAGGAATAGTCATGCTGATAATGGCATCATCAGCACTAAACATCTTCGTCGCCATTTCAAAACAGTGCAGAAGGGTGCATAGGTCCCTGATCTGAGACCACTCCTCCAGCGTGATTTGCCCCACCTCTGGATCTCGTTGGCCCAGGCTATACGTCAGAACATATTGCACCAGGGCTTGTCGGTGCTGCCACAGTCGCTGCAACATGTGCAGAGTTGAATTCCACCGGGTAGGCACATCGCATTTTAGCCGGTGAAGTGGCAGGCCCAACGACTTCTGTAGAGATGTAAGTCGCTGAGCTGCGGGATGCGAACGGCGGAAATGAGTACACAGCGACCGTGCCCTCTGCAGAAGGCCATCTAGTCCGGGATAGTGGGCTAAAAATTGCTGGACAACCAGGTTCAACATGTGAGCCATACAAGGCACGTGTGTGACATTGCGCCGGCGAAGGGCCGCACCGAGGTTTGCAGCATTGTCGCACATGGCCTTCCCTGGATTCAGGTCCAGTGGAGACAACCATTCATTAAACTGGTTCTCCAGAGCTGACCACAACTCCTCAGCTGTGTGACTCACATTTACCAGACATTTCAAAGTAAAAACCGCCTGATGACGTTGAGCCCTGCTGCCAGCATAGTAAGGAGGTGTGCAGGATCCCTTCTGCGCAGTTAGAAAGCTTGTGGCATGACCAGACAGGCTTTGGGTGCAGGTGGAGGACTGAGAGGAGGTTGAGGAGGCAGAAGCAGTGGAGGAACTTCGAGATAAAGAGGATTGATGCACAACTCGTGGGGACGGCAAGACTTGGACAGCAGCCCCTTGTCCTGCTGTCACCATAGTTACCCAGTGCCCAGTCAGCGACATGTAACGCCCCTGTCCATGCCTACTCGTCCAAGTGTCTGTGGTGAAATGCACCCTGTCACACACAGAGTTTCTCAAAGAAGCGGTGATGTTGTGTGCGACATGCTGGTGGAGCGCAGGCACACCTTTCTTTGAGAAGTAGTGCCGACTGGGCATCTGGTACTGGGGCACTGCGACTGACATAAGGTCTCGAAAATCCTCTGTGTCCACCAGGCGGAAAGGCAGCATTTCTGTAGCCAAGAGCTTGCAGATGGTGAAATTCAACCTCTTAGCTTTCTCAAGGCTAGGAGGAAATGGTCTTTTACTTGTCCACATCTGAGGGACCGAGGGCTGGCTGTTGTGCTTAGACGGGGTTGAGAAGGGTGTCCCCGGCAAACTGCCGGTCTGTGAGGAAGATGCAGGCGGACATGTTAGGTTGCCTTGATCCAAAGGTGGTGCTATCGATGTCGGACAGCGCTGAACGCCAGCTGGTGTTTCCACCTCCAAAGAAAATGATGACCTGCCAATCACGCTGGCTGTTGTGTGTAAAGAGGTGGCAGGTCTGCATCCCAAAACAGGTGTGTCTGCTGTCCCCCCAGTCACAGAGGATGAAGAGGCCGCGGATGCACTAGATGTAGCAGATGGTGGTTGGCCCGGCCGGCTAGGCCACATTGTAGCACAGTGAGCTTCCCACTGCAACTTATGCTTCATATCCATGTGCCGGTACATGCATGAAGTACTCAAACTATGTATTTTTTGGCCTCTACTTAGCTTTTGCTGACAAATGTTACAGATAACATGAGTTGGGTCATCCTTATCGAAAAAATGCCCAGGCTATGCAAGGCTTAGCACCCATGCGACCTGAAGAGCCACCACGACTTGTGCTCAGAAGCAGAGTTGTGTTTGAGGATGCAGTTGTTGACGTGCTTCCAGTACTTCTTCTCTGTCCAGGAAGGCGCAACCTGACCTCGTCGTCACTAGCATCCTCCTCCACCTCCTCTGCTGACCTCATCGACTGGCTGACTGTGGGTTGAAAGTAAGTGGGATCTCCAACCTCGTCATCATCACCCTGTGTGTTATCACACCCGTCGTCCTCAGAGCCAACCTCTTCCTGCCCTGACAAAGAACTCAAGTTGTCGCTCCAATCAGGTATTTGAGTCTCATCATCGTCTTCCTCATTGTCTCCACCAGCAGGAGTTACAGTTTGGGAACGAGGGTCTACATTATAGTCAGAACCTTCTGCGTCTGGTCCTGGATCTGACTCATAAAGATTCTGGGCATCAGTGCAGATCATTTCCTCGTCTGGATTCACAGAAGCTCTGGAGCCGACCTCTGATTCCCAGGCTATAGTATGAGTAAACAGCTCTGCAGACTCAACCATCTGTTCTATCCCATACTCAGACAGGCAGCTGGAGACTTAGGAGCTGTGAGGAAGCAAGTGCGATTGGGGTGACACCTCTGAGGACTGGAGTATTTGTGATGTTGAAGTTGAGGTGGAGGAGAGCCCACTTAAAGGAGCACTTGATATCCGTTGAAGCACCTGCTGTTTTTGTGCCTTATCTGGAATTTGTAACTATTGGTGTGGCCGTAAGAAAGGGATCTTATCACTTTGTCCGCTAAAAGAAGTAGACATCTTAGTTTGGCTGGAAAATGGTCTTTCTTCTGCAGATGTTACTGTTGCTTTAACACCTACCCCACGGACACAACCTTTTTTTCCCTTCCCAATACGCCTATTCCCCTTTCCACCAGCAGCAGGCCTTTTTCCACTCATTTTGGTGGTTAACTAATTGACAACTCTGGAGTTTGCACAAAAAACAATGGATGGGATCCGAACAGAGCTCAGTGGCCAAACTGTGGTATTAGCCCAAAAGTATTGGCTGGGTTAGATGTAGTAAAACAATTTTATTACATACAAAGGTGGTGGAGGTTAGTATAGATGGACTAATAGAACAAGTCCCACACACTGCTACAAGCCCAAATATTTTTTCATAGCTAGATGCAGATAAAAATTATTTTGAATTTGCAACCTGGTGGAGGTTAGTATAGATGGACTAATAGAACAAGTCCCACACACTGCTACAAGCCCAAATATTTTTTCAGAGCTAGATGCAGATAAAAATTATTTTGAATTTGCAACCTGGTGGAGGTTAGTATAGATGGACTAATAGAACAAGTCCCACACACTGCTACAAGCCCAAATATTTTTTCAGAGCTAGATGCAGATAAAAATTATTTTGAATTTGCAACCTGGTAGAGGTTAGTATAGATGGACTTATAGAACAAGTCCCACACACTGCTTCAAGCCCAAATATTTTTTCAGAGCTAGATGCAGATAAAAATTATTTTGAATTTGCAACCTGGTGGAGGTTAGTATAGATGGACTAATAGAACAAGTCCCACACACTGCTACAAGCCCAAATATTTTTTCAGAGCTAGATGCAGATAAAAATTATTTTGAATTTGCAACCTGGTGGAGGTTAGTATAGATGGACTAATAGAACAAGTCCCACACACTGCTACAAGCCCAAATATTTTTTCAGAGCTAGATGCAGATAAAAATTATTTGGAATTAGCAACCTGGTGGAGGTTAGTATAGATGGACTAATAGAATGATGCTATGCCCAAAAGGCTTTACTTGGCTAGGTGCAGTAAAAAAAATTGTATTCTATACACAGGTGGTGTAGCTTGCAACACAGATAGGCTACTCCACTGACTAACACACACTGCAAGAGGCCAAAAAGGATTTGCTTAGCTAGATTTAGCCAAATGCTGTGAAAAAAACTTGCACAGCACTGGCACAGACCTGCCTGGCAAAAAAGTGATAGGAACTGATGTAACCTAGCCCTCAAAAGGACTGCAATTACAATTAGTCCCTACTCCCAACCTATTTATTTAAGAGCACAGACCTGCCTGATAAAAGTCTTAGGAAATGATCTAACCTAGTCCTCAAAAGGACTGCAATCACAACTATTCCCTACTCCCAAGCTATCTGTAGATTTGTGCGAAAATTGGCTGGAAATTAACACTCAAAGTATAGCGCACACAGCAACAGCGGTGCCGTCTAACACGCAGCTGCAGCAGTGAGAAAATGGTGGCTTCGTGGAAAATGGCTGGGTCTTACAAGGCAAGGACATGTGACATACACTGCCAATGACACATGCCCTTGCTTGTGTGAAAAAAAGCAGTTCGCTCCATGTGTGCACTGCTGATAGGCTGACAGATTGCACCTCCCCACTGTAAATGGGGGAAAGAGAAAAAAAAATGGAGATCTTCATTATTTTTGCAGAGATCCATCCCGTTTCCCTCTCCCCGCCCCGCTGTACACGCAAACTGCGTATTAACATTAATTTTCATCATTACTGAGAAAAAATCCTGTTATGATTTTGGTGCACGAACAGTTATCGAACATAACCTCGAACAGCCGGATTTTTTTCAAATCGTTCGGGTTCGTCGAACGGCTCGAACACCGCCCAAAACAGCTCGAATTTGAGATTGGCAAACAGTTCGAGTCTAACACCGCTCATCTCTACTTGCAATGCCCCTTACAAGAGCCATGCAGTACAGCATATTACAAACATTATTCCCATTATTGGGGAGTGGGTCTCCCATAGTATTTGCTTATGCCTTCCAAGCAAAAGCTGCCAAAAATTAGGACGGAGGAACTTGCAATGCCCCTTACAAGAGCCATGCAGTACAGCATATTACAAAGATTGTTCCAATTATTGGGGAGTGGGTCTCCCATAGTATTTGCTTATGCCTTCCAAGCAAAAGCTGCCAAAAATTAGGACTGAGGAACTTGCAATGCCCCTTACAAGAGCCATGCAGTACAGTATATTACAAACATTATTCCCATTATTGGGGAGTGGGTCTCCCATAGTATTTGCTTATGCTTTCCAAGCAAAAGCTGCCAAAAATTAGGACGGAGGAACTTGCAAAGCCCCTTACAAGAGCCATGCAGTACAGCATATTACAAACATTATTCCCAGTATTGGGGAGTGTGTCTCCCATAGTTTTGCTTATGCCTTCCAAGCAAAAGCTGCCAAAAATTAGGAGGTAATGCAGTGTCCGTTCGAAGAGTCGTGGAGGTTACAGTTAATTAAAAACAACATTTCAATGCCCCTTGTAAGAGCTGTGGAGTTCAGAGTGGTTTAACAAGACGCTTTTAATGCCCCTTGGAAAAGTGGTGGAGGTCGCAGTAGCTTAACAAGATGCTTTTAATGCCCCTTCCAAGAGCCATACAGTACAGCATCTTAAAAATATTATTGGGGAGTGGGTCTCCCACAGTCCTTGCTTATGCCTTTGAAGCAAAAGCTGACAAAAATAAGGACGGAGGAACTTTCAATAATGGCAACACGGACCACGGTCACCCTGGTGGTATAGTGGTGGTGGAGGCTGAGGATAAGGAGAACATAAAACAGCCGAAATGAGGAAGCGTATACCCATGTGTGGGTGTGAAGCGGTGCATGGGAATACACCTCCCGAAATAACACAGTGGATTTGACTTTATGTTACTCTGCTGTCATTTGCTGGTGATGAGAAGTCTGGCCCAATCCAGCCCTTGTTCATTTTGATAAGGGTCAGCTTGTCAGCATTGTCAGTTGACAGGTGAGGAATAAGAGAGTGAAAGTTCTCCTTGTAGCGGGGGTCTAAAAGTGTCACCAACCAGTAATGACTGTCACCCAACATTTTGACAACGCGATGGTTACGGTTAAGGCAGCGTAACATAAAGTCAGCCATGCGTGCCAGACTGGTAAAGGGCAAGACTTCCGTGTCCTCACCACGATGACGACTGACCATGCTCTCCTCCTCCTCCTCCCACCTGTCCTCAGGCCACCCATGCTGAACCGACGGTATGACAGTTGAACAGGTACTACCGCCTACAGCGCATGAGACAAGATCCTGTTCTTCCTCCTCCTCTCCCTCATTGTCCCCCAATGCACGTTGGGATGAGATGAGGCTGGGCTGTGTGTAATCGACCGCTATGGCTTCTTCATCCATCTCATCATACTATGGCTGCAATGCCTCCTCTTTAATTCTCTGCAGAGATTTGCAAAAGACAGACAAGTGGAATGCTGACGCTAATGATGGAGTCATCGCCACTCACCATCTTGGTGGACTCCTCAAAGTTTGTCAAGATGGTACATATGTCAGACATCCAGGTCCACTCCTGAGGTCTTATGTGTGGAGTCTGACCTGAATATCGACGGCCTTGTTGCAGCTGGTACTCCACAACTGCTCTCTTCTGCTCACAAATCCTTTGCAACATGTGGAGGGTAGAGTTCCAACGTGTGGGGACATCACACACCAGTCGGTGTGCCAGAAGCTGCAAACGCTGCTGCAGCACAGCAAGGGCGGCGGAAGCTGTAGCCGACTTGCGAAAATGAGCTGACAGGCGGCGTACTTTGACGAGCAGATCTGGCAACTCGGGGTACGATTTAAGAAACTGCTGAACCACGAGGTTAAGCACATGAGCCAGGCATGGTATGTGTGTGATCTCGCCTCGCCTCAGAGCCGCCACCAGGTTATGGCCATTGTCACACACAACCATGCCTGTATGTAGGTTCAGCGGTCTCAGCCACAGATCTGCCTGCTCTTTCACAGCAGTCCACAACTCACAAGCAGTGTGAGGTTTATCACCTAAGCTTATGAGTTTCAGCACAGCCTGTTGCCGCTTGGCGGAGGCAGTACTGCAGTGCTTCCAGCTTGTAACTGATGTGGTGATATCTGAGATGGTGGCTGAACATGAGGAGGAGGATGATGCGCGGGAGCTGTACACTGTGGGGGCAACTCTGACTGACATAGGGCCCGCAATCCTTGGTGTGGGGAGGATGTGTTCCATCCCAAGGTCCGACTGGGTCCCGGCTTCCACTATGTTTACCCAGTGTGCCGTCAGGGAGATGTACCGTCCCTGGCCACAATCACTTGCCCGCATGTCCGTTGTCAGGTGGACTCTCCCAGTAACTGCGTTGTTGAGGGCACGGCAGATGTTTTGGGACACGTGCTTGTGTAGTGCGGGGATGGCACACCGGGCAAAATAGTGTCGGCTGGGGACCGAGTACCGAGGGAAGGCCACCGCCATAAGGTTGCGGAAGGATTCCGTCTTCACCAGCCTAAAAGGCAGCATTTCCAACGCAAGCAGTCGTGAAATGTGCGAATTTAGGACTGTGGCCTGTGGGGTGTTAGCTGCGAATTTCCGCTTTCGTTCAAAGGTCTGGGATATGGACAATTGAACGATGCGGTGGGACGTGGACGTTGATGCTGTTTCTTGAGAAACTGCCACAACAAGTGAAGACTGAGAGGAGGGAGCATCTTTGCATGCAGTATGGACAGGGGATTGCCTTGCACACACAACAGGGGGTTCTATTGCACACACAACAGCGGAAGAAGCAGTGGTGACACCCGCTGACACTGGTCGTGGACCCTGGGGTTCGCCCCACAAAGTTGGGTGCTTTGCTGCCATGTGCCTGATCATGCTGGTGGTGGTCAGGCTGGTAGTTTTGTCACCCCTGCTGATGCTGGCATGGTAGGTGGTACAAATGGCCTTTTTAGGGTTATCAGCAGAGTCTTTAAAAAAAATTCCAGACTCTGGAAGACCTACCGGTTGAACTGGCAACGTCCCTCGTGTTCGTGTTACGGGAAACTGTTGCCCGCCTTCTGTGTGCGGCCACCACACTGCTTCTTCCTGCCTGTTGGGGTACTCTGCTTCCCTCCCCCTGTGTGCTGCTCACATACTGCATGCAAAGATGCCCCCTCTTCTCAGTCTTCACTTATTATGGCAGTTTCTCAAGAAACAGCATCAATGTCCACGTCCACGTCCACGTCCCACTGCAGCGTTCAATTGTCCATATCCCAGAGCTTTGAACGAAAGCGCAAATTCGCAGCCAACTCCCCACAGGCCACAGTCCTAAATTTGCACATTTCACAACTGCTTGCATTGGAAATGCTGCCTTTTAGGCTGGTGGAGACGGAATCCTTCGGCAACCTTATGGCGGTGGCCGTCCTTCAGTACTCGGTCCCCAGCCGACACTATTTTGCCCGGTGTGCCATCCCTGCACTACACAAGCACGTGTCCCAAAACATCTGCAGTGCCCTCAACAACGCAGTTACTGGGAGAGTCCAGCTGACAACGAACACGTGGACAAGTGCTTGTGGCCAGGGACGGTACATTTCCCTGACGGCACACTGGGTAAACATAGTGGAAGCTGGGACCCAGTCTGACCTTGGGACGGAACACATCCTCCCCACACCGAGGATTGCGGGCCCTATGTCAGTCAGAGTTGCCCCCCATCCTCCTCCTCCTCATGTACTGCCTCAGCCAAGCGGCAGCAGGCTGTGCTGAAACTCATAAGCTTAGGTGATAAATCTCACACTGCTTGTGAGTTATGGACAGCTGTGAAAGAGCAGGCAGATCTGTGGCTGAGATTGCTGAACCTACATCCAGGCATGGTTGTGTGTGACAATGGCCGTAACCTGGTGGCGGCTCTGAGGAGAGATCACACACATACCATGCTTGGCTCATGTGCTTAACCTCTTGGTTCAGCGGTTTCTTAAATAGTACCCCGGGTTGCCAGATCTGCTCGTCAAAGTACGCCGCCTGTCAGCTCATTTTTGCAAGTCAGCTACAGCTTCCGCCGCCCTTGCTGTGTTGCAGCAGCGTTTCCAGCTTCCGGCACACCGACTGGTGTGTGATGTCCCAACACATTGGAACTCTACCCTCCACATGTTGCAAAGGATTTGTGAGCAGAAGAGAGCAGTTATGGAGTACCAGCTGAAACAAGGCCGTCGATATTCAGGTCAGACTCCACACATAAGACCTCAGGAGTGGACCTGGATGTCTGACATATGTACCATACTGACAAACTTTTAGGAGTCCACCAAGATGTTGAGTGGCGATGACGCCATCATTAGCGTCAGCATCCCACTTGCCTGTCTTTTGCAACTCTCTCTGCAGAGTATTAAAGATGAGGCATTGCAGCCAGAGTGTGATGAGATGGATCAAGAACCCATAATGGGCAATTACACACAGCCCAGCCTCATCTCATCCCAACATGCATTGGGGGACAATGAGGGAGAGGAGGAGGAGGAGCAAGAACAGGAGCTGGTATCATGCGCTGTAGACGGTAGTACCTGTACAACTGTCATACAGTCAGTTCAGCATGGGTGGCCTGAGGACAGGGGGGAGGAGGAGGAGGAGGAGGAGAGCATGGTCAGTCGTCATCTTGGTGAGGACACGGAAGTCTTGCCCGTTACCAGTCTGGCACGCATGGCTGACTTTATGTTACGCTGCCTTAACCTTGACCCTCGCGTTGTCAAAATGTTGGGTGACAGTCATTACTGGTTGGTGACACTTTTAGACCCCCGCTACAAGGAGAACTTTCACTCTCTTATTCCTGAGGTGGAGAGGTCTACAAAAATGGGGCAGTACCAGAAGGCTCTTGCTGCAGAACTGTTAAAAAAATTCCCATCTGAACACGCTAGCGGCAGAGGTCACAGTTCGTTGACCAATCAAGGCGTACAGGCGAGAGAGACGCTACTCTGTCAACATTCTGGGACAGTTTTCTGAGACCCGCCCAGCTTATAGGCCCTGAGGCGCGGGGTACTCTCACAAGGAGTGGAAAGTTTCAAAAGATGGTGAGGGAACCTTGCCGACCATACCAGAGTCCTCCGCTTAATTATTGGGTATCCAAGCTGGACACTTGGAATGAACTCGCTCTGTACGCCTTGGAGGTCCTGGCCTGCCCTGCCGCTAGCGTGTTATCGGAGCGTGTTTTTAGTGCCGCTGGGGGAATTATAACTGATAAGCGCACTCGCATATCAACTGACAATGCTGACAAGCTGACCCTTATCAAAATGAACAAGGGCTGGATTGGGCCAGACTTCTCATCACCACCAAATGACAGCAGAGTAACATAAAGTCAAATCCACTGTGTTATTTCGGGAGGTGTATTCCCATGCACCGCTTCACACCCACACATGGGTATAGGCTTCCTCATTTCGACTGTATTTTGCTCTTCTCCTTATCCTCAGCCTCCACCACCACTATACCACCAGGGTGACCGTGGTCCGTGTTGCCAGCATTGCAAGTTCCTCCGTCCTAATTTTTGGCATATTTTGCTTGGAGGGCATAGGCAAAGACTATGGCAGACCCACTCCCCAATAATGGGAATAATGTTTTTAATATGCTGGCTCTTGTAAGGGACATGAAAACTGTCTTGTTAAGCTACTGCGACCTCCACCACTTTTCCCAGGGGCATTGATATTGTCTTTTTATTCCACTGCGACCTCCATGTCTCTTCCAATGGGCATTAAAACAGTCTTTTTATTCCACTGCGACCTCCACCACTCTTCCAAGGGGCATTAAAACCGTCTTGTTAAGCTACTGTGACCTTCACCACTTTTCCAAGGGGCATTGATATTGTCTTTTTATTCCACTGCGACCTCCACATCTCTTCCAAGGGGCATTAAAACCGTCTTTTTATTCCACTGCGACCTCCACGTCTCTTCCAAGGGGCATTAAAACCGTCTTGTTAAGCTACTGCAACCTTCACCACTTTTTCAAGGGGCATTGATATTGTCTTTTTATCCACTGCGACCTCCACCATTCTTCCAAGGGGCATTAAAACCGTCTTGTTAAGCTACTGCGACCTCCACCACTTTTCCCAGGGGCATTAAAACCGTCTTGTTAAGCTACTGCGACCTCCACCATTCTTCCAAGGGGCATTAAAACCATCTTGTTAAGCTACTGCGACCCCCACCACTTTCCCCAGGGGCATTGATATTGTCTTTTTATTCCACTGCGACCTCCACGTCTCTTCCAAGGGGCATTAAAACCGTCTTGTTAAGCTACTGCGACCTCCACGTCTCTTCCAATGGGCATTAAAACCATCTTGTTAAGCTACTGCGACCTCCACGTCTCTTCCAAGGGGCATTAAAACCGTCTTGTTAAGCTACTGCGAACTCCACCATTCTTCCAAGGGGCATTAAAACCGTCTTGTTAAGCTACTGCGACCTCCACCACTTTTCCAAGGGGCATTAAAACCGTCTTGTTAAGCTATTGCGACCTCCACCACTTTTTCAAGGGGCATTGATATTATCTTTTTATTCCACTGCGACCCCCACCATTTTTCCAATGGGCATTAAAACCGTCTTGTTAAGCTACTGCGACCCCCAACATTCTTCCAAGGGGCATTAAAACCATCTTGTTAAGCTACTGCGAGCTCCACGTCTCTTCCAAGGGGCATTAAAACCGTCTTGTTAAGCTACTGCGACCTCCATGTCTCTTTCAAGGGGCATTAGAACCATCTTGTTAAGCTACTGCGACCTCCACGTCTCTTCCAAGGGGAATGAAAAGCCGTGTTGTTAAGCTACTGTGACCTCCACCACTTTTTCAAGGGGAATTGATATTGTCTTTTTATTCCACTGCGATCTCCACCATTCTTCCAAGGGGCATTAAAACCATCTTGTTAAGCTACTGTGACCTCCACCACTTTTCCCAGGGGCATTGTTAAACTACTGCGACCTCTACCATTCTTCCAAGGGGCATTAAAACCATCTTGTTAAGGTACTGCAACCGCCACCACTTTTCCCAGGAGCATTGATATTGTCTTTTTATTCCACTGCGACCTCCACGTCTCTTCTAAGGGGCATTAAAACCGTCTTGTTAAGCTAATGCGACCTCCACCACTTTTCCCAGGGGCATTGATAATGTATTTTTATTTCACTGCGACCTCCACGTCTCTTCCAAGGGGCATTAAAACCATCTTGTTAAGCTACTGCGACCTCCACGTCTCTTCCAAGGGGCATTAAAACCATCTGGTTAAGCTACTGCGACCTCCACGTCTCTTCCAAGGGGCATTAAAACCGTCTTGTTAAGCTACTGCGACCTCCACCATTCTTCCAAGGGGCATTAAAGCCATCTTGCTAAGCTACTGCAACCTCCACGTCTCTTCCAAGGGGCATTAAAACCGTCTTGTTAAGCTACTGCGACCTCCACCATTCTTCCAAGGGGCATTAAAACCGTCTTGTTAAGCTACTGTGACCTCCATCACTTCTTCAAGCGGCATTGATATTGTCTTTTTATTCAACTGCGACGTCCACCATTATTCCAAGGGGCATTAAAACCATCTTATTAAGCTACTGCGACCTCCACCACTTATCTCAGAGGCATTAAAACCGTCTTGTTAAGCTACTGCGACCACCACCACTTTTTCAAGGGGCATTGATATTGTCTTTTTATTCCACTGCGACCTCCACCATTCTTCCAAGGGGCATTAAAACCATCTTGTTAAGCTACTGCGACCTCCACCACTTTTTCAAGGGGCATTGATATTGTCTTTTTATTCCACTGCGACCTCCACCATTCTTCCAAGGGGCATTAAAACCGTCTTGTTAAGCTACTGCAACCTCCACCACTTTTCCAAGGGGCATTGATATTGTCTTTTTATTCCACTGCGACCTCCACCATTCTTCCAATGGGCATTGCATTTCCTCCTAATTTTAGTCAGATTTTGCTTTTTAATGCATAGGCGTACAATAAGGGAGACCCACTCCCCAATAATGGGTAGAAGGTTTTTAGTATGCTGTAATTCACGTCTGTTTTAAAGGGCATTGCAATTCCTCATAATTTTTGGAATGACTTCCATTCACTGCTTAGGCCAACAGTGCACAGGAGACCCAGTTGCTATAAATGCTATAATTATCTCTTCATGATTCAGAAAGAGAAGAAATTCGAACTGCACCTGACGAAACAGAGGAATGGAAGCATGTGACCCACAGAAGCAGGAGGATCGAGAGGCAGTCAGCACCCATACTGCTCAGGAACCAGTACCAGGCTCTCACGCAGGAGAACCATGAAGAAATACAGCAAAATAAGACTTTGCCAGCAATGAATAACCTTGTAAGCCATCAGAATCCTCCTGGATGGAGAAAGAAGAATGTTGTGAAGAAAAAACGGAGAGTGGTGGTCATGGGGGATTCCCTGTTAAGAGGAACAGAGGCCGCTATCTGCAGACCAGACATAACCTCAAGAGAAATGTGCTGTCTTCCAGGAGCAAAAATTAAAGATGTGTCTGACAGGATATCAAGACTCTTCAGACCTACAGATCACTACCCATTCCTGCTAATACATGTGGGGACAAATGACACCGCAAGAAAGGACCTGGAAACCATCTGCAGTGACTTTGAAGACTTAGGCAAGAAAGTGAAAGAATTGGGAGCGCAGGTGGTCTTCTCATCCATCCTCCCAGTGGATGGCCATGGAACAATGAGGTGGAATAAGATTCTACAGGTGAACAACTGGCTACGTCGATGGTGCCGTCAACAAGGATTTGGATTTCTGGATCACGGAATGAATTACCTATACGATGGACTACTTGCTAGAGATGGGGTGCACCTTACGAAGACTGGAAAACATGTATTTGGAAGTCGCCTTGCTACACTCATCAGAAAAGCTTTAAACTAGAACAATGTGGGAAGGGAAGCAAAAGGCCAGAAAAAGCCATACATCTGACAAATACTATTGAGATCTCTGCTACTGGAAGTGGAAAGGAAGAACAAAGACAAAACAATTTAAATAATAAAAATATGGGAGGAAGAGAAACCAATCACAAACTAAAATGTTTTTATACAAATGCACAAAGCATGGGCAACAAACAAGGAGAATTGGAACTACTAATGCAGGAAAAGGAATATGATGTCATTGGAATCACTGAAACTTGGTGGGACGATACACATGATTGGAATAAAAGGCTAAAAGGATACAACTTATTTGCAAGAAACAGACTTGATAAACGAGGAGGAGGTGTTGCATTGTATGTTAGAAAAGCGTATATCTGCACAGAGATTGAAGCTTCAGAGTTCTGTGGAAACTGTTTGGGTAAGAATACAAGGAGAGAACAACGGAAAGGACACCATTGTAGGCATTTACTACAGGCCACCTGGGCAAGCTGAAGATATGGATGAACTCTTTATGTATCAAATGACCAAGTTCTCCAAAAAATATGACGTAGTGGTCATGGGAGATTTCAACTATCCAGACATTTGTTGGGAATCTCTCTCAAGTAAAACTAACAGGTCAAGCAAATTCTTATCCTCTCTTGCTGACAACTTTATCTTCCAAAAGGTAGGGGAGAAAACAAGGGGATCTGCTACTTTGGATCTAATCCTTATAAACAGGGAGGAAATGGTTGAGGAGGTAAAGGTGGCTGGGACCCTAGGAGGCAGCGATCATGCTATTATAGAATTTTGGATAACTAGAGGAGGAAGACATGTGAAGACTCAAACTTCAAGGTTAGATTTTAGAAAGGCAGATTTTAAGAGACTCAGAAAGAGAATAGGAGGGATCCAATGGCTGGATGTCCTTAAGGACAAAAATGTCCAGGAAGGATGGGAAATTTTTAAAAATGAGATTCTCAAAGCACAATCGTTAACAATCCCGAAAAGTAGGAAGAATGGGAAGCATTTAAGGAAACCAGGATGGATGAACACAGAACTTAAACACATGCTAAAAAGAAAGAAAGAAATGTTTATTAAATGGAAAGAGGGAGGCATATCTAAAGAAGATTATAATGCAGTCTGCAGATCCTGTAGGGCACGTATCAGGTTAGCTAAAGCTGACAATGAATTAAGGCTTGCAAGAGATGTCAAAAGCAATAAAAAAGGATTTTGGGGGTATGTCAAAAGTAAAAGAAAAGTCAAAGATGCTATAGGATTTTTACAGGATGAAAATGGAGAAATGGTAAGAGAGGATGTTGAGAAGGCCGAACTTTTTAATTCCTATTTTGCATCTGTTTTCTCTCAGAAAGAAAATGTAACATCAACTGATCTTCACTGTCCTTTTAAAGGAATAGAGGAATCCAAGTTATCTGTAAACAGAAAGATTGTGAGGGAATATTTAGCTAACATAAATGAGTTCAAGTCTCCAGGTCCAGATGAATTACACCCCAGAGTACTGAAGGAGATCGTAGAAGAAATTTTAGAACCACTCTCCATAATCTTTGAAAATTCTTGGAGAACAGGAGAAGTCCCAGAAGACTGGAGAAGAGCAAATGTTGTTCCTATCTTCAAAAAGGGGAAGAAGGTGGACCCAGGGAACTATAGGCCGGTGAGTCTGACTTCTATACCAGGAAAGATCTTTGAACAAATTATTAAACAACATGTATGTAAGTACATGGATAAGAATGAAGTGATTAACCAGAGTCAGCATGGGTTTGTAACTAACAAGTCATGTCAGACTAACTTAATTTCCTTCTATGACAGAATCACTGACTGGGTGGATCAGGGAAATGCTGTAGATATAGTATATCTTGACTTCAGCAAAGCATTTGACAAAGTATCTCACACCATCCTTATTGAAAAAATGACCAAGTATGCAATGGACCAGGCAACTGTTAGGTGGATTCATAACTGGCTTAGTGATCGGACTCAAAGGGTGGTTGTAAATGGCTTCACATCCAGCTGGATGAATGTCTCAAGTGGGGTACCACAGGGCTCCGTCCTGGGACCTGTATTGTTCAACATCTTTATCAATGATTTAGATGAAGGAATTGAGGGTAAACTGATTAAATTTGCTGATGACACAAAGCTAGGAGGGATAGCTAATACTAGAGAAGAGAGAGAGAGAGGATTCAAAAAGACCTAAATAAACTGGAGCAGTGGGCAGCAACCAACAGAATGGTTTTTAAAAGGGAAAAATGCAAAGTACTACATCTGGGCAATAAAAATGAAAAAAGCATATACAGAATGGGAGGAATAGAGCTAAGCAACAGTACATGTGAAAAAGACTTAGGTATACTAATAGATCATAGACTGAACATGAGTCAACAGTGTGATGCAGCAGCAAAAAAGGCAAATACAATTCTGGGATGTATTAACAGAAGCATACAGTCTAGATCACGTGAAGTCATTATCGGTCTTTACTCCTCTTTGGTCAGACCTCATCTGGAATACTGTGTACAGTTTTGGGCACCACATTTTAAAAAAGACATAGACAAACTGGAGCAAGTTCAGAGAAGAGCGACCAGAATGGTGACTGGTCTGCAAACCATGTCCTATGAGAAATGGTTGCAGGATTTGGGAATGTTTAGCTTGCAAAAAAGAAGACTGAGAGGAGACTTAATAGCTGTCTACAAATATGTCAAGGGCTGTCACATTGTAGAAGGATCATCTTTATTCTCATTTGCACAAGGAAAGACTAGAAGCAATGGGATGAAACTAAATGGGAGGAGACACAGATTAGATATTAGAAAAAACTTTTTGACAGTTAGGGTGATTAATGAGTGGAACAGGCTGCCACGAGAGGTGGTGAGTTCCCCTTCAATGGACGTCTTCAAACAGAGGCTGGACAGACATCTGTCTGAGATGATCTAGTGAATCCTGCTTTGAGCAGGGGGTTGGACCAGATGACCCAGGAGGTCCCTTCCAACTCTACCATTCTATGATTCTATGATTCTATGAAATGGAAAAAATGGTTTAGTTAAGGCCCTCTGACCTCCATGTCACTTCCAAGGGGCATTGGAGTGCCTCGAAATTTTTTGTAGGCATTGCACTCACTGCATGCCCTATAACTGTGCAGCCGAACCACTCCTTTTGGTACAGAAACATATCCTACAAGACATGTGTGATTGACTGGCCTGATATTGATGTGAATGGTCCCTGTTCCTCCTGCTCTTTCTCCTTTGCCACCACCTCATCCATCATTCATCACCTGAAGCTTTGTTTTAACGGGAGTCATAGAACTGGGATAGTAGCAGGAAAACATCCAGCAATCCTCAAAGGAGGTAGGATATGCGCCAAAACGCTGACCACCTCAGGCCTAGCCGCTACTACATACATGCGCTTGCATTCCAAGAAAACAAAGCAGACTCTAACTTCTATCATCATCATCATGCTCCTCACCTTGGCACTCTCAACTCCCCTGATGGAGAAGCCAGGGCCCGCCGGAGGAGTCTGGTTCCCTGGTGGGCTCGTCCAATGCTGCCCTAAAGCAGGCCAGGCTAAGAAAAGTGTGGGGGAACTTCCAAGGAGAAATAGGGGCGGCTGGGGACCGTATGTGGACACCCGGCCGCGGGGCGGCTGAGGACCGAGTATGGACACCTCGCTGCCAAAGCAGCCATGAGGTAGTGGCCAGCTTCGGCCTCCTCCAAACTAAAAGGCCCCATTTCAAGTGCAAGCTAGCAGTATGGTATTGCAGCCTGGGGGTGGGTGGGTGGCAGGTTGCACACTTACGCTTGCATTCCAAGAAAACAAAGCAGACGCTAACTTCTATCATCATCATCATGCTTCTCACCTTGGCACTCTCAACTCCCCTTATGGAGAAGCCAGGGCCCACCGGAGGAGTCTGGTTCTCTTGTGGGCTCGTCCAATGCTGCCCTAAAGCAGGCCAGGCTAAGAAAAGTGAGGGGGAACTTCCAAGTAGAGATAGGGGCTGCAGGGGACAGTTTATGGACACACTTCCGCCCCCAGGCGGCTGGGGACCGTGTGTAGACACCCGCCGCGGGGCGGCTGGGGACCGAGTATGGACACCCGGCCGCCCCCTGGTGGCTGGGAACAGAGCGTGGACACCCGGCCGCCGAGCGGCTGGGGACTGAGTATGGATACCTCGCTGCCAAAGCAGCCATGAGGTAGTGGCCAGCTTTGGCCTCCTCCAAACTAAAAGGCCCCATTTCAAGTGCAAGCTAGCAGTATGGTATTGCAGCCTGGGGGTGGATGGGTGGCAGGTTGCACACTTACGTTTGCATTCCAAGAAAACAAAGCAGACGCTAACTTCTATCATCATCATCATGCTCCTCACCTTGGCACTCTCAACTCCCCTACTGGAGAAGCCATGGCCCACCGGAGAAGTCTGGTTCTCTTGTGGGCTCGTCCAATGCTTCCCTAAAGCAGGCCAGGCTAAGAAAAGTGTGGGGGAACTTCCAAGGAGAAATAGGGGCGGCTGTTGACCGTTTATGGACACCCGGCCACCCCAAGGCGGCTGGGGACCATGTGTGGACACCCGGCCGCGGGGCGGCTGGGGACCGAGTATGGATACCTCGCTGCTGAAGCAGCCATGAGGTAGTGGCCAGCTTCAGCCTCCTCCAAACTAAAAGGCCCCATTTCAAGTGCAAGCAAGCTAGCAGTATGGTATTGCAGCCTGGGGGTGGGTGGGTGGTTGGCTGCATACTTGCGCTTGCATTGCAAGGAATGGCGGAGGTACAATTGAACACTGCCCTGGGACAAGGACTTGCACGGGGATAGTTGCAAGTCTGCATCTTCTGATGTGGAAAGGATCACTTCTGATGGGCACACTTTTAGGCAGTGACCTGGGTGTCAGAGATGCTTCCAGGGGTCTTCCCCATGCTGTTCCCATGTCTTTTCAGCACTGTATGCATGTGTCACACAGCACATGGCCAGATAAGATTGTAAAATGTTAAAATGACATTTCCCAGTGAATGCATTTGTCACGGTTGAAAGCAATACAAAAGTGCAAAAACGCATAAAAAATGCTACTTGTGAACATAGCCCAAGGTGTGGAGGAGTATTTTTGTTTTTGGTTATTTATTTTACTTTATACACAAGTCTTTACCCTGGAAAGGAACTTCCTTAACATATTTCACAGGAAAACCGTTTCAGTTTAGTTTTTGAATGCTTTTTTGTGAGCCCTTAAAAGTGGCTTAATACCTCTGACCACACTGTTGACAGCAGTGACCTGGGGGTCAGAAATGCTTCCTGGGGCGATACCCATGCTGTCCCCAAGTCTTTTGAGCACTGTCACTATCGTTTTGGGCACTTTTTAGGCTTTCTACAGACTGCCGGGGGTGCCGCCGCAAAAATGCTCGGGTCTCCCATAGACTAACATTGGGCTCGTTGCTCGGGTCGAGCACCGGAGTATCACGGTGAGCTCGGCCTGAGCTTCGAGCACACGAGCATTTTAGTGCTCGCTCAACACTACTAAGAAACACATAGGCCCCAATTCAATATAGTTTTTTTTTCCAGTTTTCTAGTGTAACGTGCTTCTTGTGCTTCTTCTTTGTGTAACTCTTTAAAGTATAGACACTTCTTTCAATGTCGGATTCCGCCAGGAACCTGCTACTGAATAATGGACATAATGCACAACAATGTAAAAAAGACATTGCTGTGCACATGTTCCGGCTTATGTCACTTCTTCAGTGTTCTGAAACTTTGGAGCAGTTAAAAGAAGTAACATGATCATTCTTCAGGCAGGTTAATTTTACTCTTTTTTATAGAAGATAGAGGTAAAGGATGCTGGCTGCAGATAAGCCCTGAAAACAGTTGCAACAATGTCGCTGGAGATGCTTCAGGAAACAAAACCATCAGTTTTTCCTTAAGTGGCTTTGTGATACAAAACTCTGTAGTCAGATTAAAAACTTTGTGCGCACTTACCCTTAATATGTCTTTCTTTTTTGTCTTTTTTACAGTTTTTCCTCCACAACTTGCTTATGTAGTTTTAGAAATATTCATGAAATGTGAGCTATCAAATGTCACATTTTTGTAATGCATCTCTCTCAAGTCCACCCTAGATTAAGGGGTCTGAAGGAATTTCCAATTTGGCGCATTTTTGCCCTTTTTTGTTAAAGGATTTGTAGCTTTTAGTGTTGAAAGGTTGCAAAAAAATGTAAAAGTGAAAAATAGCATTTTTGAAAAAGAACATTTTTTGATTTTGCCCCAAATTCATGGACCATTTGAAGAACTTCATGCCAAAAAAATCATCATTGAATACCACAATAAAAACAAAAAATGAAAAATCACAAATGAAGAATGGGGTCCATCTTTTTTCAGCTTGTTGCCTAGGACACTGATCACTGCTGCTGTCTAGCTTGTAAGCACCGCGCAGTAGCTGGCTACGTTTACCATATAAAAGCGCACTCCAGTGATCCTGGCCAGTTTCAAAACAGTGCTTACAAGCTCAATATAAAAGAGCATAAAAGCACTGCTCATGTTAGTATTTCAAAAATGGCTGAAAATTTTAATAAGCAGGAAATTGCTTGTACTTATAATATCCATTTATGAATATATGAATAATCATTCAAGTTTTGGCTAGACAGACTCAGCTTTATGACAGAAACATTTACACCTGTGCAATTTGTAACAGTATGGTTTTTGCAAGCTGAAGTCAAAGTTTAGCCCTGGCTTTAATACATTCAAAATGACAAACCTAACACAATTTATATGTAAAAGTCAATTCATTACCTTTCCTGTTGTATGACCATAAATTCCAAATGTATGCAAAAGTCTCTCCTCACTTATGGCCTCAGGTCTATCAATCTTATTGCCAAGAAGAAGTATAGGTACACTGCTGATTGTCTCATCAGCTAGCAATTCCTAAAACAAGGGTAAAGTTTGATTAATTTTTCATATTGTTTAATAAAATCTCAAGTATCGTGTACAATAAATTTTGCAATCTGAAGGTAAAAGCTGCCAATAAAAAACAAATCTCAGTGCATTTGGCCCCCCGCCAGGTACCTACATAGCACATAGAGTATCATTGTTATCAGCAACACATGTCTTGTTTACACAGAGTGATAATTTTTAAGCAAGCTTGTTTTGCTGGCTCAACAGGTGACTGGCAGCCTCTTTAGACAGACCAATTATTGGAAATGAGCATTATTACATGCTTACATAAAGAGCTAATAATCTCATCAGCATAAATAATGCACATTATGGTAAAGAAGAACGTCTAGAGATGAGTGGATTGTTTGAAATCTGAATTTGCCAGCTTCACCAAATATTAAAAAAAAAAAAAAAAATTGCCACAAATCTCAAAAATGTAATACTTCAACGCGTATAATTGCATGGGAAAGATGTGTATAACACTTGTAGGTCTGCTTGGAGTGTATTGAACCTTTTTCGGGCTCTTTAGCGCAAACACAGTTTTATTAATGTCAAAGTGTCCGCAACCTATCTGGCTGAGGTAAGATGGATGGTAATCGGTGGTAACCAACCTTATTAGGCAAATGCCGGCCCTGCTGGCATTTTACATAATTGATGCATAAAGAAACGTTTTTATACAAGGCAGTGCTTATTCACATGGTGGGTGGAAAAATGATCCCTGTTTTTGGGAAGCAATTGCTTTTCACAAGCCATCCAAAAATCATCCCTTTATGTAGGGATCTGGAACAAGTTGAATGTTTTAAAAGTGCAGAAATAATGACTTTTCAACTAGGAGTGAAAACAAATATTCTTGTTTTGGAATTTGCAACAGGTTTGCTAATGTCAAAATGATTAATTACTTTTGCTTTTTATTAAGCTGTCCAAAAATTATCCCTTTTTATAGGGAGCAATGACAGGCTGACTGGTTTTAATGTTAAGAAGCAATGGCTTATCAATAAGCCGTTCAAAAAATTAGCACTATATTGGGAGCTGTTTTATGACTGTGTACCCACAAAATAGTGCACATCCCAGCAGCAATACAGTATAACAATAAAACACAATGGGCAGTCAGAAGTTGTGTGGCTGGCATTGTTGTGCTTTTACAGTGGCAGCGGCAGAAGCTGCATGATAGAAACATACAACCAGGGCCGGACTGGGACTAGAAATCAGCCCTGGCAGACAGACGAAACCAGCCCACATATGATATCACTCACCCCTCTACCCCAATTGCTACATTTAAAAAAAGATAATACCACTTGCAATATATTAAGAGGATAAAAATTTTGATGGGAGTGCTTCTTTAAGCAAGCTATACAGTGATATAAGGTACTTAGCTACTGTAAAAATCATACCAGCACTTAACATGTTAGTGGTAGGGGCCTGAGAAAATTATTTTAATTTAATTGCAAATGGGGTGATTTCGGTGCACCACTGTAAATATGAATGGGGTTTTGGTGTGTTTTTTTCTTTGCCCACTCATCATCTCTGGAGAGAGAGTAATGGTGACTGAGCTCTTGGCCACACCAACCAAAGGTGCACCAACCCTCATTTACATTTTAATTAAAAGTAACTTTCCTTGGCTCTGCACCACTAAAATGTACTGCACTAGTATGATTTTTATATGGTCCCCTATATCATTGTCTAATTAGTTTAATATGCGTTTTGGGGGTGATCAAATACCTTTAAATATAAAAACTACACCATCGCCACAAGAATAGTAAATGTGGAATACTTAAATAATTTGTCCCATTTGTGACATTTTTTGGCAAATTTAAAGGATATGCCATATAGTGTTTGTCCAGTAAATGCAGGTCCCAGTGGTGGTTTTCAGAAAAGGTGAGGTGACTGCACACGTATTGTTCTCTCCATTCATTCCTAAAGGAACTCTATAAATTTCTGAATCAACCTGGTGGGACCTGTATGTATGGAACATAAATGATGGATTCTATCAATGTGTCAATAAATTCCCAGATTGGACAAACTCTTTAATTACACGGTCAAGGACCAATATGCACTTGTACTATTAGTGAGGTTATAATAATATATCAAGTTATACCCCCATATAGTGGCCATATGGTGCTCAGGTACCAGGTCTGGGCAGGGAAAGGATTACCACGCTCTGAACTTTACAAGAGTCTACATATTAGAATACTTTATAACAACAGCTTGAAAAATTATTTTAAAATCCGAAATGTTGGCCTACTGAAATGTATATTCAGTAAATGCACTCAATATTTGGTTGGGGCTCCTTTTGCATCAATTACTGCATCAATGCGGAGTGGTATGGAGGCGATCAGCATGTGGCACTGCTGAGGTGTTATGGAAGCCCAGATTGCTGTGATAGCAGCCTTCAGCTCGTCTGCATTGTTGGGTCTGGTGTCTCTCATCTTCCTCTTGACAATACCCCATAGATCCTCTATGGGGTTAAGGTCAGGCAAGTTTGCTGGCCAATCAGGTTTAAGGTGCCTCAGTGAGGTAGTCGTGGGCGAGCTGTGGGCCCTGCTCTCTCTGGCACCCTTCAGACAATACGTGTCCTCCTTCCGATATGTGGCCGTGTATGTGATGCTCTCCACTTACTTCAGACCATCTGATCGCAGCTGTCTCCAGGCATTTCTCTTCTGCGACCAGGGCAGCAATAAATTCAGAGGACACAAGGTTCTTTACCATAACTGGGCAGATATAATGGATAAGGCCCGACAGGTTATCATCTCCCTCACAGGTGCTGGCAACATCTTCAGCCCTGCTTCCCTCTTTAAATGAAGCATCTCTGTGACTCTAATCTCTAGCCCAAGAGAATCTTCCTCACCAGCGACAGTATATCCGGATCCTATATCTCCCCCACGTCTTAGCCTGGAGTCCTATCTTCCTCCTCTGCTGCCTGCAGACTGAAAGTGCCCGGGGTCCTCAATACCTCCATTGAGTTTCTCTGGCCGGCTAACAGGACTCTTGCATAGAGAGATCTTTACACTGGTGATCCTACTGTCTGGGGTACGGAGCTCCCGTCTACCCTAGCAGACACCATATAATCAGGCAGCCCGTACAGTTCACTGTCCAAACTCTCACTGGCTATTTCTGGAAACTCACCACAGGTTTCCTAGAATGCCCACACTCTATGGGCTGTCCTTTTACTCAATTTAACTCCTCACTATCACCCTGCTAGCAGACCCTTACTAACAGCTGTACCCGACAGTGGCATCTTGTGGCTGGTTCCAAGTACTGCAGCCCACAAGGAATTATGTTAAACTAAGCTCTAGACATACTCAATGTTTAACCATGGCACCAAGTTCTCCCTCTACTCTATGGACTGGACCACTGAAGCTAATCCCTTAGCTTGGCCTAACAACAGTTCAGAGAGGTCTAACCACGGGAACATTTTCTTTAACTACTTCAGTGCCAAAGGAAGGTTACATCCTTCCTCACTATTACACAGGCACATTGATACTGTTGTTTTTAAGCCAGGTATTAGTACTTTTGGCAGTGTGGACAGGTGGCAAGTCCTGCTGAAGAATGAAATTTCCATCTCCAAAAACTTGTTGGCAGAGGGAAGCATGAAGTGCTCTAAAATTTCCTGGTAGATGGCAGCGCTGACTTTGGTCTTGATAAAACACAGTGGACCTACACCAGCAGATGACATGGCGCCCCAAACCATTACTGAGTGTGGAAACTTCACACTAGACCTCAAGCAGGTTGGATTGTGTGACTCTCCACTCTTCCTCCAGACTCTGGGACCTTGATTTCCAAATGAAAATTGGAACTCTGGGACCTTGTGGAGTGTGTCGATGACTGCCTTCTGGACATCTGTCAAGTCAGCAGTCTTCTCCATGATTGTGCAGCCTACTGAAACAGACTAAGGGACCTTTTTAAATGCTTAGGAAGACTTTGCAGCTGTTTTTGTTAATTATTGTAATTTACTGAGATAATGACTTTTGTGTTTTCATTGGCTGTAAGCCATAATCATCAACTATAACATAAATAAACACTTGAAATAGATCACTCTGTTTGTAATGACTCTATATAATATATGAGTTTCACTTTTTGTATTGAAGAACTGAAATAAATTAACTTTTTGATGATATTCTAATTTAGTGAGATGCACCTGTATATCGTTCTTAACTGAAAAATCACAATGACATTGACCTACATGTCATATATGTAATCGTGTAGTAATATAAGAGCAACCACATAGAATCGACACAACTGTCAATCAGTGCGGACCTTAAACCCAGACTCATCACAGAGCCTACATATAGTGAAATAAGTGCTATCACCATTGCGTGGACTTTTAGAGTCTATTGCTATATTGACCATAAAATAAATATGTGAATGCAGGGCTATTGAATAAAGCGCGTCTCTAGAGAGAGAATGTTTTGGAATGAGTAAAAAAAAAAAACGCTGCTAAAATGCTGAATGGATTGACATGTTAAAAATGCAAGGGAGAAAAAAACATTGTGATTTTAAAAATCCATTTTATTTTGCTCTAAGATTGCTTATAAACGGACTTGTCTCTGATTTTTTTGCCACGTACAGATTGTAAAAAAATATGGATATGTGAACACACGGTAATAGTTTTATGTCTCGTAGAACACATCCATGTCAATGTGAAAAACATGTCGGAATGAGGCTTAACAAACTTTTTGTAAAAAGGATTTGTGTGAAGCCGCCCTTATGAAAAGCCTAGAGATGGAAGCAGGTTACATATGACCACTCACATATCTGTACACAGGTGTCTGACGTACAGAGATGGGGTACGAGAGGAACCTTACGGATTAGGTGAGTGTGGCGCCCAGCTGCGCTTGGTACCACAGATCCTAGAGGGTTGCATAGAAGGATTTCTCCACAAGAGGCCCCCACAGCATACACACACCTCCACCTTCCACCTCAGACCACCAGAGGGAGCAAGTTAGGGATATAAATAGGGAAGGTGGAGCCAGGCAGCCCAATGATTCAGCAATTCCTGCTCAGACACAGAAGGAGTCAGTGCAGTCGAGCCAGAGCCTAGCAGTTCCTGCAGAAAGAGTTCAGTATAGTCTGTAGAGTGAGTCCAGACTAGATTTCACAGAGCTCAGGATAGAGAGCTAGGAGTGTGCCGACACTCTGAGAGCGGCGAAGAAGAGCAGCGTCCTGGCTGCAGTGTGTGTAGCCTAGTGAGGGCCCGGGCAGGGCCGAAGGCAAGTGGAAGAGAGTAACATAGGGGGCAGAGGAGCTTTACAAGCTCACCCCAGAAGCACATACCGGACACAGGGTCCGAGTTTACGTGGATCTTCATGACCAGTAGAAAACAACCAGAACCCCTGGCGAACTACATGTCTCAGGATCACCAAAAGCTGATATGTACCAGGGTCAGGAATCACGGAGACCCCAGAGAATAGGGAGAGTGATCTCCAACAGAAGGCCCTATCACCAAGTCAGCAGGTGCAGAACAGAAACCAAGTTAGGCCTAGCTCCAGGCAGGTCAGAAACTTACTACAGAGAGGCAAGAAACAGGAGGCCCTACACCCGCTCACTGGGGAGAATCCGGATGTGCACCCCTCACCCTACAGTGCTCCAGGATGTGCCTGAATTTCCATCAGTAAAAGGTACTGAAGTGACTTTCGTGTGTGCTCCTATTCTTGCTCTGACCCGGCTGGGTCCCCTCTGTCCTGCATCCCCCTCCTACGCTGCCCTGAGGCCCTGCTCCACCTGTGGGGAGCGATACCATCTAAGCTGCCACAACACCGGCCTCAGTGGACTGCTGCAGTGCTGGTGATCCTCACCAGACACCACAGGTGGCGTCACGAACATTTACAAACCTATTATCCCAATATGCATTCCCCTCTTTTCAGTTGTCCGCCCTGGGCCATGGACCGGGCCAGCCACCGTGATACCCCCCAAGCTTCGGAAGTCCCGGTGCCGAGTACCCCACGGCCCCGGGGGCGCGACATGAGATCATATAGAAGAGACACAGAGAGGGCGATAACTGCGGAAGATAGAGTCATTATGTGCTGGCATTAGGGTACAGAGCACAGCGCTCATCTGCAGACATGACCGGTCTAGTCGCACTGTGCACAGACATCACTTATACCAGCATCACGCCTGCACCCCGAACATCACAGGACCCCAACATGTTACTGCACTGGACAGGACCCCAGGGTACTCAGGGATGCTAACACATTACACTGTGCGGGATACACGCAGGGAATTATTTCTCAGGAGTGGTCGATGGCAGGAGTGGTCGATGGCAGGAGTGGGAATCTTCCAGGCAGGGACAATTGTGAGTTCAGGCCTGATCACACACACAAGACTCATAGGCAATATATCCATATGTACTCATTTACACACAAAAAAAACATACAATGTATACTACATACATGTGACATGCAGAAGTAGTGCTGTTGCTTTAAAAGCATTCAGCAACTATTAGAAGTAACACAAGCACAGGAGACAGGAAGTGTTGTGAAACAGAAGCATCCAGCAACTAGAGGGGTCACAGGAGAAGGGGAGTGTTTTAGCAGAGCCCCAGGGGGATTGTGGGGAAGTTGTTTACTGTCTGGCTGGAGCCGAAAAGAAAGGTGGCTTATAATCTGTATCTCACAGAAGGCAAGGGAACAGAATTCAGGTCAGGAGGGAAGCTAAACAAAGGTCAGTTAGATTCCTTGAGCTAACAGTGTGGAGTATTATCGGCCAGGAAGATAAGGACTGGAAGGAAGCCTGTCATAGAGATCATCTCCCTCATCACACTCTTCCCCCCTCCATCTCCATGCAGGTTAAAAAATGCTGTGTACTATTGTGTCCTTGTGAAGGAAAAGCCTGTGGTTGTGTATGCATTAAAACTGTGCTGTACTGTGCTACCAGATAATAGACTGTGTACTGCTGTGCTGCAAAGGAGATTGTACTGTTATTACTAAAGCCTGTTGCTCAAACAGACATTTGCGTTGCACTGGCCGTGCCTCATTAAATGTTACTGTTCTACCGTTTATGAAGACTCTTGTCAGATGTGTCTGGTCAGCAACTGAATTTATCGTGTGCCTGAGAGAAGCTGCAGCCTATGGTCGCCCTGAGTAACGGTTCCCCCAGGATTCCAACGAATTCATGTTAGCAGTCTTGCCCCTATCTGAACGTAGGCGGGGTGCGTATAACATTGGTGGCCCGTACGGGGAATCCTGAGCGAGAATTAGCATGTAGAGGGAGAAGAGGAAAAGTGTCTGGAAAAACACAGCAGCACAGCACCTCAACTCAACTACACCAGTGAAAGGGGACCAGCCCTAAAGAAAAACTCACTAGCAGCAATGGATGTGGAAATACAAATGGACAGAATTAGTGAGCTGCTTCTTCAGCTAACCTGTGAAGAATTGAGAACAGTAGTAGAACATATAAAGATGTGAGTAGGACAGATTTCCAAAGCACACAACCGCAGGCAACTGTTAGCTGCCATTAATGCAAAAATGGATGAGCTGGGGGAGAAAGAAGCTGAAGACGTCATGGGGACATTCCTCCAAGAACAAACACAGTTTCTAACCAGGTTGAAGTTAGAGGATGGAGGGGCAGCACCAATTACCAAAAGCAGGAATCTCCGTCCACAGACTGAACTACAGGAATTGAAAGAACAATTCAAAGCCCTAACAACAGCTCTGCAGGAATCAACCAAAACCTCTGAACGGGTGATAGACTCAGACAGGACCTTTAACCTGCTCGAGTTAGATAAATCAGGAAGACAGTCCTCGCTAACAGCACAAATCACCATAAGGAAAGAATTCAAGATCCTGGGAAAGACTGGAGAGTGTGAACAGAAAGAGAGACTGTCTTATATGAACTTGTTGCACCAGATCGATGCAGGCTTACAGAAAGGCTACCAGCCAGATGAGATTGTTGAAGGGGTGGTGAAAGCGATCAGCCAAGGACTGAACCTTCCTAGTATGCTAGAAATGAACAGTCAATTGACCTTGCAGCAGCTGAAGGTGATTTTAAAAGGGCACTATAAAGAAGAGAGTACTTCAGAATTGTTACACCGACTCATTAACCTCTCACAGAAAAATAATGAATCATCCCAAAGTTTCTTGTTCAGAACAATTGAACTGAACGATAGACTGTTGTTTGCATCCAGAGATGTAGTAGCGGAAGAGAAGTTTGATGCTGGATTAGTCCAGAAGAAGTTCTTGAGATCATTGGGAATGGGATTAATCAGCAAAGACATCAAGTTGCAGCTGAAACAGTACCTAGAAGATCCTGGCATTTTGGACGAAGTCCTAATTGAAAAAATGAATGAGGCTGCTAGTGTGGAGTCAGAGAGCGAACAGAAGTTAAAGAAAGGCTCTGCTCCTAAAATCACCAAAATGAGTCAGCTGAAGTTGGAGACTCCCGGTGGCCAGTCCGAAGATCATCATAGAGACCCTCCAGTGCCACCTCCGAGAGGAACCTTAAATCACCAACAAAAGAGAGGACCGCCTGCGCTGACTGGGAGGAAGTAATAGGAGAACTGCGAGCCGAGTTGATTGAGGTGAAAAAGTTTATTCGCTCCAGGCCAGAACCGGTATCCCTCAAACCCAGGAGTGGGTTCCAAAACAGAAGATATCCGGCTTGTGAAGCGTGCCATTCATCAAATCAGAGTACGATGTGAGTCCACTGTCTAAGATGTGGTGAGGAAGGACATTATGCCAAGGAATGCCAATGGTCACGGTCGTTTGGGTTAAAATACAAGAAGTTACCAGTGTGGGTCGACTGGTAACCGCGACACGGAGGAGGCCCAGAAGCAAATCCAAATCTCACCAAACCCCAGAACGGCGCATGAGGTAAATCGGCTGCATCAGTACTATCCCCAAGTGTGTTCCCATCTACAACAGCTGCAAGGGAGACAGGGGCATCAGTTACTTAATGCCCAGTGTGGAGGTCAAACGATGTACTCCTGGGAGGAGGATTCCTCGGTCAGTAAAGATAGCCTCATCAGCCTAATCGGTGAAAGGTGCTTTATACAGTGCCAGCTAGATGGACTCCTAGTAAAAGCACTGTGGGACACAGGAGCCCAAGAAAGCCTTTTAAATGAAAAATGGAAAAGGCGTTACTTGCCACACACTTGCCTTCGGTCACTAAAAGAACTCTTGGGACCAGTGGAACGCCACGGCAAAGCCGTCAACCAGACCGACATCCCTTTCATAGACTGGGTAGAAGTGACTTTCCAACTCAGACTCGTGAAGAACAGCAACACCATCAAGCTTTTGGTACCTTTTCTCGTGACCAGTGATCAGAATGTGGCAGAGGATCCTATTCTGGGATATAATGTAATCAGTGAGGTCATCACGAAACACAAGGAAAGGGCGCTGGTGGTGGATGCAATCGCCACATCGCTCGCCATACCCAACACTGTGGCAGAAAACGTGATTCCTACAGTAAAGAAAGCACAGAATACAATGGACCTAAAAGAAGTCAAGGTAGGTGTTAGGTGTTTGCTGGGTTCAAAATGGGTTCAGAACCATCAGTGGATTCTGTGGTCTCTCATTCTGGTCCAGCCAGTGCTGATGCTGCTTAGCATTGTCATCAGTCCCAATGCCTAGCTGGTGCACGAGATGTACAAGTTGTCTCTTGGGTCTTTGTTCCTAGCAACATGAAGCGTAGGTTGTGGAGGGAAACAGGGCTGCTACTGCCTAAGTCCTGGATTCACTGCACTGAGCATGCCCGTGACATAGCGGACCGTGATTGGTGGTTTGGGAATCAGCTGATCCGGTGACCTGCACTGCCTGATTGGTCGCAGGTGATGTCACCAATAGTGCGACGGTGGGCAGGGTTTAATCTTTAAATAGCCCGCCCACAAACATGGCGGCGCACTCTAATCATTGAGCTGTGATGGTGTTGTTGTGTGGATGCTTGGTCGTTTGGGCTCTACGTGTGCTTTAGCTTCTGTCAGGCAGGTTTAGCGGGGGATAGGCAGCCTTAGATGAGGGAGGCAGGTAGCTTCATCTGACAGTCTGGCTCCGACAAAGGGGTCGCCATACACCCCGAGCAGTCTGCAGACGCCTTATTCCCGGCACCGCCTGTAAGCCACGTGGAGAGATACTCCTCAGTCCGGTAGCACGCCGGCTGGGAGCACGTATATGCCGGCGTGTATCACACACGCATCCTAGCACCTGCTGTGTAGTCCCTGTGCTGTAAACACTATTATTTTTTTAAATGGGGTAATAGGGCTGGGGTTGATGTCAGCTTATAATGCCAGCTGACATCAAGCCCAGGTTAGTAATGGAGAGGTGTCTATAAGACACCCCCATTACTAACCCCATAGTCAAAGTTAAAAAAAAAACACAAACACCCTGAATAAAGTCCTTTAATTGAAATAAACACACAATTCTTTATTGTTCTAAATTAAACCATACTTACCATCACGCCCATTCCAGCTGAAGCCAACGATCTCCTGCAATAAAAGTAAAATAATAAAGCAACATCATTCTTACCTTTCCATGGTTCCCATGACTGCTTCAGCTCTGCTACATTCACATGACAGGCTGGATCGTAGCAGGAAGCTGCCATCCAGCCTGTCATGCCGCAGGCAGACACTGAGAATTCTCCCACGCTGTCAGTGACGTGCATGAGGTGAGCTGAGTTCATTGTTGGCTCATCTGGATGCCATCACAGCCTGACACTGAGGAGCGCAAGCATGCCTGCGCTTCTCAGTGTCTGCCTGCGGCATGACAGGCTGGATGGCAGCTTTCTGCTGCGATCCAGCCTCTCATGTGAATGTAGCAGAGCTGGAGCTGTCCTGGGAATCATCGAAAGGTAAGGATGATGTTGGTTTATTATTTTTCTTTTATTGCAGGAGATCGTTGGCTTCAGCTGGAATGGGCATGATGGTAAGTATGGTTTAATTTAGAACTATAAAGAATTGTGTGTTTATTTCAATTAAAGGACTTTATTCTGGGAGTTGTGTTTTTTTTAAATACTTTACTAGAAATTCATGGCGGTCATGTCTAATATTGGCGTGACCCCATGAATTTCGGGCTTAGGGCCAGCTGATAATACCAAGCTGGCCCTAACCCCTTTATTACCCAGTGAGCCACCGCACCAGGGCCCTGGATGAGTTGGGTACAGCGCCAGAAGATGGCGCTTCTATGAACGCGCCATTTTCCGGGGTGGCTGCGGACTGCAATTTGCAGCGAGGGGGGGGGGGGCAGAAAGCTTGGACCTCCCTGCGCTGCAGATTCCAGCCCCCAGCTGCCTAGTTGTACCTGGCTGGACACAAAAATAGGGCGAAGCCCCACGTATTTTTTTTTTAATTATTTCATGAAATTCATGAAATAATTAAGAAAAAAAGGGCTTCCCTATATTGTTGTGTCCAACCAGGTACAAATAGGCAGCTGGTGGTTGGGGGCAACCCGTTCCTGCCTGCTGTACCAGGCTGGACACAAATATAGTGCGAAGCCCCACGTTAATTTTTTTTTAATTATTTCTGGAAATTCATGTGGGGCTTCGCCCTATATTTGTGTCCAGCCAGGTACAGCAGGCAGGAACGGGCTGCCCCCAACCACCAGCTGCCTATTTGTACCGGGCCAGACACAACAATATAGGGAAGCCCTTTTTTTTTTATTATTTCATGAAATAATTCAAAAAAAGTTGATGTGGGGCTTCGCCCTATATTTGTGTCCAGCCAGGTACAGCAGGCAGGAACGGGCTGCCCCCAACCACCAGCTGCCTATTTGTACCTAGCTGGACACAACAATATAGGGAAGCCCTTTTTTTTTTAATTTTTCATGAAATAATTTTAAAAAAATTGACGTGGGGCTTCGCACTATATTTGTGTCCAGCCTGGTACAGCAGGCAGGAACGGGCTGCCCCCAACCACCAGCTGCCTATTTGTATCTGGTTGGACACAACAATATAGGGAAGCCCTTTTTTTCTTAATTATTTCATGAATTTCATGAAATAATTAAAAAAAAAAAATACGTGGGGCTTCGCCCTATTTTTGTGTCCAGCCAGGTACAACTAGGCAGCTGGGGGCTGGAATCCACAGCGCAGGGAGACCCAAGCTTTCTGCCCCCCCCCACTGCAAATTGCAGTCCGCAGCCACCCCGGAAAATGGCGCTTTCATAGAAGCGCCATCTTCTGGCACTGTACCCAACTCATCCAGGGCCCTGGTGCGGTGGCTCACTGGGTAATAAAGGGGTTAGGGCCAGCTTGGTATTATCAGCTGTCCCTAAGCCCGAAATTCATGGGGTCACGCCAATATTAGACATGACCGCCATGAATTTCTAGTAAAGTATTTAAAAAAAACACAACACCCAGAATAAACACACAATTCTTTATAGTTCTAAATTAAACCATACCTACCGTCACGCCCATTCCAGCTGAAGCCAACGATCTCCTGCAATAAAAGAAAAATAATAAACCAACATCATCCTTACCTTTCGATGGTTCCCAGGACAGCTCCAGCTCTGCTACATCGAGATGACAGGCTGGATCGCAGCAGAAAGCTGCCATCCAGCCTGTCATGCCGCAGGCAGACACTGAGAAGCGCAGGCATGCTTGCGCTCCTCAGTGTCAGGCTGTGACGGCATCCAGATGAGCCGAGTCTCTCACCGCATGCGCAGGAGAATTCTCCCACGCTGTCAGTGACGTGCATGAGGTGAGCTGAGTTCATTGTCGGCTCATCTGGATGCCGTCACAGCCAGACACTGAGGAGCGCAAGCATGCCTGCGCTTCTCAGTGTATGCGGGATGACAGGCTGGATGGCAGCTTTCTGCTGCGGTCCAGCCTGTCATCTCGATGTAGCAGAGCTGGAGCTGTCCTGGGAACCATGGAAAGGTAAGGATGATGTTGGTTAATTATTTTTCTTTTATTGCAGGAGATCGTTGGCTTCAGCTGGAATGGGCGTGACGGTAGGTATGGTTTAATTTAGAACAATAAAGAATTGTGTGTTTATTTCAATTAAAGGACTTTATTCTGAGTGTTTGTGTTTTTTTTTTTAACTTTGACTATGGGGTTAGTAATGGGGGTGTCTTATAGACGCCTCTCCATTACTAACCTGAGCATGATGTCAGCTGGGATTATAAGCTGACATCAACCCCAGCCCTATTACCCCACTGCCACCGCTACAGGGCAGTGGGAAGAGCGATGCTAAGTGCCAGAATTGGCGCATCCTATGGACGCGCCATTTCTGGGACGGCTGACGGCTGGTGTTTCTAGCCTGGGAGGGGGCCAATATTCATGGCACCCTTCCTGGACTATTAATATCAGCCCCCAGCTGTCTGCCTAGCCTTTGCTAGCTATTAAAATAGGGGGGACCCCACGTCATTTTTTTTTGGGGGTCCCCATTTTAATAGCTAGTAAAGGCTAGGTATTCAGCTGGGGGTTGATATTAGTAGCCTGGGAAGCTCTGTGGGTATTACCCCCTTCCCAGGCTTCAAACATCTGCCCCAGCGGTCTGCTTAACCTCCGCTAGAGACTAAAATTACGGGGAACCCCACGCCAATTTTTTTTTAAATAAATCTTTTATTTTAACATTAAATGACAAGTACAGTAACCAACACTGTCACTGTACTTAATATATATGTGACTGACATGTTTCTATCTATCTAATCTATGTGTGATGCTCTATCTTTCTGTTCTAAATTGTCGGATACCGCTGCTGAATTGCCGGCCGGCTTTTTTAAAGAGGCGGTGCATGAAAACACTATTATTTTTTTAAATAAATCCTTTAACACTAAATGACAAGTACAGTAACCAACACTGTCACTGTAATTCTTATATATGTGACTGACATATTTCTATCTATCTAATTTATGTGTGAAGCTCTATTCTTTCTGTTCTAAATTGTCGGGTACCGGTGTATGCCGCTGCTGAATTTCCGGCTTTTCATGTTTCACTGTGAGCACTGTTCCCATCGATTTGGGCAACCACCTCCCCCAATACATTCTACATTGTTGTTAGTTGTTTTCCTTCATGTAGAATTAACCTACAAGGAAAGAAAGGGTTTATTTTCATTCCGATATTTGTGTCCCATTGACTTGCATTGGTTTCCGGTATCGGAATCGGCGATATCCGATACTTTTTGGGTATCGGCCCGATCCAATCCGATATTTCCCGATATCGGAAGGTATCGCTCAACACTAGTCACGACACTTTCCATGTGTCGCTCCTTAAACCCGTTCGCCTGACAAAACTCGCTGAACCCAAACATGCTACAGACACCAGGGGTGATAATCTCGAGGAGCAGGCTATTATGGGGTCTAAGATGGTTCGTGGAAAAAAAGGTTACCCAGTACACTGGAGGGGCCATGGATCTGAGGATCATCCCTGGGAATCGGTGGACCACATTCATACTCCCCTGCTCGTTGAGGAAAATGAACGTCAAGTGGAGGGGGATGTTAGAAGTGGGGATAATATTAGGCATCGGGCGTTTGCTAGATTTGAAATGGGTTCAGAACCATCAGTGGATTCTGTGGTCTCCTATTCGGGTCCAGCCAGGGCTGATGCTGCTCAGCATCGTCATCAGTCCCAACACCTAGCTGGTGCACGAGATGTACAAGTTGTCTCTCGGGTCTTTGTTCCTAGCAACATGAAGAGTAGGTTGCGGAGGGAAACAGGGCTGCTACAGCCTAAGTCCAGGATTCACTGCACTGAGCATGCCCGTGACATGGCGGACCGTGATTGGTGGTTTGGGAGTCAGCTGACCCGGTGACCTGGCACCACCTGATTGGTCGCGGGTGACGTCACCAATAGTGCGATGGTGGGCAGGGCTTAATCTTTAAATAGCCCGCCCACAAACATGGCGGCGCACTCTGATCATTGAGCTGTGATGGTGTTGTTGTGTGGACGCTTGGTCATTTGGGCTCCACGTGTGCTTTAGCTTCTGTCAGGCAGGTTTAGCGGGGGATAGGCAGCCTTAAATGAGGGAGGCAGGTAGCTTCATCTGACAGTCTGGCTCCGACAAAGGGGTCGCCATACACCCTGAGCAGTCTGGAGACGCCTTATTCCCGGCACCGCCTGTAAGCCACGTGGAGAGATACTCCTTAGTCCGGTAGCACGCAGGCTGGGAGCACGTATACGCCGGTGTGTATCACACACGCATCCTAGCGCCTGCTGTGTAGTCCCTGTGCTGTAAACAGGGCTACAGATACATTATTTATCGCACATCTCTCGTGCAGTTAATGGAGATAGTGTGAATCCCTATTCCCATTCCAGTGTGCAGTAACACTGAAGGGATTGTTATTTAAGTTGGTTGTTTTACCTTCTCACCCGGAAGGTGTTCGGCCGCAGTCCTCCAGGCTGCATCGCGGACCCCAGGTTGCTTTCCATTATTTAATAAAGTTGTTTGCAACCGTCCCCTTAACAGTAGGCTTGCGCCCAACCACTGCAAACGAAAAAAGGTGGTGGTGAGGTGTGGAGTCTGGGTAGGACCGGGAAGAAAAGTTCAGAAAAGACTGCTCATGTCAAAAGACTCCTCAGAACTTCCGGAAGGCCTTGTTCAAGGTGAGACTGTGCTTACGATTCCTACTGGAGGGTTTGCTCGAGTGACAGCACCAGTGATGAATACTACAAAACACTAAATTAGACTGGATCCAAAGACTGTGTTAAGTCACATCGAAACCTTTAAAACGGTATATCCAGCCAGAGTGAGACCAGCCCAGGGGTCTACAGTGGATCCAGTCTCCCCACCAAGGAACAGAAGTTGCCCAGGGGAGGAAATTGCGCAACCCACCTCGAAGTCCTGGGATCCCACTGTAGTCCTGGAACGCTTGTGTGCTGAAGATCTAGCGGTAGCAAAACAGATGCTGAGAGAAGAGTGTCATGCATTCTCCAAAGATGACTCTGATATAGGCTGTATCCCGTCGTTGCATTTGAAAATCAATTGCAAAAGACACGACTCCAGTAACCAGAAGTTACATGTCTGTGCCAAAACCATTACATCGTGAAGTGAAAGAATATTTACAAGATCTCATCAACAGAGGTTGGGTCCAAAAGTCTAAGTCGTCGTTTCCTCTCCTATTGTCTGTGTTAGGAAGAAGGACGGTGCGTTGAGACTCTGTTGTGATTACTGGGAACTAAACCGAAAGTCAGTACCTGATTGACACCCAATACCAAAGATCCAAGATATGCTGGATAGCCTATCAGGAAGCACCAGGCTCTCTGTCCTCGATCAGGGTAAGCCATACCACCAAGGGTTTGTCGAAGAGTCCAGTAGACCCTTGACAGCATTCATCACACCGTGGGGATTATATGAATGGATCTGCATACCGTTTGGGCTCAGTTCAGCTCCAGCAGAATTCCAGAGGAACATGGAGACATGTTTAGAAGGATTGAGGGACGATATCTGCCAGCCTTACTTGGATGACAATGTGGTACATAACAAAACCTACAGGGAGCATGTTGAACATGTGAGGACTATATTACAACGGTATCAACAACACAGAGTTAAGTTGACCCCAAAGAAGTGTGAACTGTTCAAAAGACAAGTCCGATTTCTAGGGAAAATTATGTCCGGAGAAGGATATACCATGGACCCAGCAGAAATTGCTCCGGTACTGGCCTTAAAAGAAAAGCGGCCCTCTACCGTCGGGGAGTTGAGGCAGATATTAGGGTTCCTCTCCTATTATCGTACTTACATTCGGAACTTCTCCAGGATTGCCGCCCCACTATACCTCCTCTTGGGGACGACGACAGAGACAACAACACCCAAGGAGAAAAAGAAGAACGCGGGTAGGACAGGGCTTAAAAAAAACAACGCAGTTTCGTCCCAACACTCCATTCTCTGGACAGCAGACCACCAGGAGGTATTGGAAGAACTAGTAGACTACCTAGTAAAACCACCCATCTTGGGATATCCTGATTTCAATTTACAATTTGTTCTTCATTGTGACGCTTCTCAAGTTGGACTGGGAGCTGCCCTGTATCAGCATCAAGATGGAAAAATGAGAGTCATCGATTATGGTTCTAGAACGTTGACAGATTCCGAGAAGAATTACCATCTACATTCCAGAAAATTGGAGTTCCTGCCATTGAAATGGGTTATCTGTGAACGATTTAGAGATTATCTCTACTACAGCAAAGAGTTTGAAGTATACACTGACAACAACCCTTTGATCTATGTCCCCACTACAGCCAAACTGAATGCAACGGGTCAGAGATGGGTCGCTGAACTAGCTGACTTCAATTTCACCATGAAGTACAGGCCAGGAAAATGCAATGCAGATGCTGACAAATTGTCAAGAATGCCGCTAGAGCCTGAGGAGTTCATGCAAGAATGCTCGGAGGAAGTCAGTCTGGAAGCAATTGAGAGCACTACCCAAGCAGTACAAGCTTATCAGGGGGAAGACACACCATTGTGGTGTCCGTTGACTGTGCTGTGCTGTACTGTGCTACCGGATAATGGACTGTGTACTGCTCTGCTGCAAAGGAGATTGTACTGTTATTACTGGAGCCTGTTCCTCAAAGAAACATTTGCATTGCACTAGCCATGCCTCATTAAATGTTACTGTTCTACCGTTTATGAAGAATCTTGTCAGATGTGTCTGGTCAGCAACTGAATCTATCGTGTGCCTGAGAGAAGCTGCAGCCTATGATCACCCTGAATAACGGTTCCCCAAGGATTCCAATGAATTCATGTTAGCGGTCTCGCCCCTATCTGAACTTAGGTGGCGTGCATGTAACATACACTATATATTACATCACATGCTGTATACTAATATATACCCTATGTACTGCAGATACACTACTCGTACTCAAGGATCATATGCACTCATATACACACAGGAAAACAAATATTGTGCACTATTATATACACTATACACACTAATATACAGTGAAGAAAAAAAGTATTTAGTCAGCCACCAATTGTGCAAGTTCTCCTACTGAAAAAGATGAGAGGCCTGTAATTGACATCATAGGTAGACCTCAACTATGAGAGACAAAATGAGAAAACAAATCCTGAAAATCACATTGACTGATTTGGAAAGAATTTTTTTTCAAATGCTAAATAAGTATTTCCTCAATTACAAACAAGCAAGATTTCTGACTCTCACAGACCAGTAACTTCTTCTTTAAGAGGCTCCTCTGTCCTCCACTCATTACCTGTAGTACTGGCACCTATTTAAACTTGTTATCAGTATAAAAGACACCTGTCCGCAACCTCAAACAGTCACACTCCAAACTCCACTATGGTGAAGACCAAAGAGCTGTCAAAGGACACCAGAAACAAAATTGTAGCCCTGCACCAGGCTGGGAAGACTGAATCTGCAATAGGCAAGCAGCTTAGTGTGAAGAAATCAACTGTAGGAGCAATAATTCAAAAATGGAAGACATACAAGATCACTGATAATCTCCCTTGATCTGGGGCTCCACACAAGATCTCACCCTGTGGGGTCAAAATGATCTCAACAATGGTGAGCAAATATCCCAGAACCACATGGGAGGACCTAGTGAATGACCTGCAGAGAGCTGGGACCAACGTTACACAGGTCACCATCAGCAACACACTACGGCGTCAGGGACTCAGATCCTGCAGTGCCAGACGTGTCCCCCTGCTTAAGCAATTACATGACTGGGTCCGTCTGAAGTTTGCTAGAGAGCATTTGGATGATCCAGAAGAGTATTGGGAGAATGTCATATGGTCCGATGAAACCAAACTGTTTGGTAGAAACACAAACTGTTGTGTTTGGAGGAGAAAGAATGCTGAGTTGCATCTGACGCGCCCCTGGGCCTGCTGCTTCGCGCGGCATCGCGCGCACGGGGGAGCTTACCCGGATCCGGATCAGATGGGGGTAGTAGTCTCGTGGCGGTGACCCGGTCCGTGCCCAGGGAGTCAAACTGAGCGGCTGGCAGTCTTGGTAGTTGTTGTTTCTGTGTCGGCTACGCCACCCGTTGATTTGCGGTCACAAGGCCGCCGCTGCAGAACAGTCCGCTGAGGCCGGTAGTATGGGTGCAGCGATGATGGTATAACCCCCAACGGGAGGGGTATGGCCTCAGGGCAGCTAACGTGGATGATGGGGGTAGCAGGAACCACTCGGAGACGGTACGGTGTAGTTCAGGGTCTTTACTGGTGACAAAGATAGACCCTCCCGGAGTACTGGCTAGCGATTGGGGCCTGGTCAGTCCTTGAGCAGATGGGATCTCCCCTGGCCAGGCGGAGTTGTCGGCCTCCCAAACTAACTGTACTCTTCTGGCTACCTTGCTAGAGGCGGGTATAAGTAGCCCACGTCCCTGAGTGTACCGTGTGGTGCTCACCCGTATGGCCGGTGACTCGGGGCCTTCTAGTAGCTTCCGCTCCACGACGGCGGTGCTGGTCCCATGCGTGTGACCGTGCCTTCGGGTTTCTTGGCCAGAGGACCTGGAATCCCCTGCCTGACGGATTCTCCTGCTGGGTAGGAGTTAGTCCCCACAGCCTCGGACTCCGGGTCCGGTAAGAAATCTTCTCAGTCAGGGCGAGCTCTGCAGCTGCCAGCCCCTGACTCCTTGTAGCACTGCTCCCACAGAGCTCCTGTTGTTTCTTCCTATGCTGCTTCTCTTCTCTACTTCTTCTCTACTCACTCACCCTGCCTCAGCCCTAGGTTTATATAGGGGAAGTTCTTCCCCTCCCAGGACTGGGCAGGAGGTGTGGCATGCATAGGATCCCTGACCAAGAGACCTCCCACCTGCTCTCAGACGTAATATCTCTATCACTGTGGCAACCAGACCCCTGGGGTGTCACATTCCCCCCTAGTGAAATTTAGTACTCCGGGACTAAACATATTTTTGGAAAAACATAACAATAACAATACAATAAAGAAACACATAAAGGTGGTCACGGCATGTTCGTAACCGGGTGCAGTCTTTGAAGAAAGCAAGGTGTCCATTTCACCAAAACAGGGAGACGTAACCAGGTAGGGGTCTGTCCTGCCCCGAGTCCTTAACAGTCTTTAGTCCGTCCTGGGTTACGCTCCAACTATGTACACAGGATTCCCGGTAAATCCACCAAAGACTCCTATAAACAACTAGAAACACATAATTATACACAAGCAACAAGAAAAACAGGTAACCACAAATAAAACAATTTATACATTTCAAATCCTCCAACGTGCGGGTAACTGGCCTCTAGTGGCCCTAGTGGACCTACGGAGCTGACTGTCTAGCCCTGAACTACAGGGTGTAGGAGCTGTCAAGGGTAAACTGGGCAGCTGTCTACCGGCTCTTTGGCTCACTAGGGGTACGGCAGGCTCACTATAAGCAGAGGGTTGATCCTCCTGTTCTGCTTGTGTGGAGTCTTCTGCCTCCTGGACCGGCTGCTCTTCCAGCTCTACCTGTCGCTCCGTAGGTGCTTGGGATGCTGGTTGGAGGAAGGTGAGTACGGGTACCACAACTGCGCCATTGACTTGAGTCCAAGACCGAGGGAAGTCTCCGAGCACAGTACTAACCATGTCTTCCCTTTCCTCTACGGGTCGAGGGTCTTCTTGTTCCTCTTCAGGGTTCCGTAGCTGTTCGGGACACTTCTTCAGGTGATCCCGGGATACAATGGTTGTGGTTTCCCCTCCGTCTTTACTGATGGTACAGACCTTTGGGTTGTCGTGGCTTGAGGGCAGTACGGTGTACGGGTCCTTCTCCCACTGGTCGTCCAACTTGTGGAGCTGTCTTTTTCTCTTCAAGACCTGCTCTCCGGGTACCAGGGGAACAGCGGGAGCATACTGGTTGTAAGTTTTCTCTTGTCTTTCCCTAGCCTGACAGAGACTTCGCTCCATGCTCTCCTGTACTCTCCGGTACTGCTGCTGCCTCTCTGTGTCCCAGTCTGCTTCTGGTGAAGTGTCCTCAGGTGTCAGGACTCCCATTTCCAGGTCAACAGGTAACTTACCAGGTCTCGCCCTCATTAGGTAAGCCGGGGTACAGTTGGTGGAACCTACCGGGATGTGGTTGTATAGGTCCACCAGATCGGGCAGCTTCTCAGGCCACAGACTGCGTTCTTCCAGGGGCAACGTTTTCAGAAGATCCATTACCACCTGGTTCATTTTCTCACAAAGTCCATTAGTTTGCGGATGATAGGGTGTTGTCCTTATCTTCCGGCAGCCATACAGAGTGCAGAATTCTTGGAAGACCTCCGCTTCAAAGGCAGGTCCCTGGTCTGTCAACACTTGGTCCGGGTACCCATGTGGACGGCAGAAATGCTGCTGGAAGGCTCTAGCTGCTGTTCGAGCTGTTAAGTCCTTGACGGGGACGACAACCAAGAACCGGGAGTAGTGATCCACGATGGTTAGTGTGTAGACGTAGCCACTCCTGCTTGGGGTCAGTTTTACATGATCCAAGGCTACCAGTTCCAACGGCTGCCGGGTGACGATGGACTGCAGGGGAGTCTTCTGGCTGGCACGGTCCTTCCTTCTTAGGTTGCACGGGCCACAGTCTCTGCACCACCTCTCGATGGTTCCCCTCATGCCTACCCAGTGGAACCGCTCGCGCAGCAGGAACTCCAGCTTCTTCCATCCGAAGTGTCCAGCCCCGTCATGGTATGCCTTCATCACCATGGCTGCGTCTCTTCGTGGCACCACTACTTGCCAGATTAGTTCATGCGTCCGGGAGTTAACCATTCTGCGGCACAACTTCCCCTTGTAAAGGAACAGTCTACTCTTTTCTGCCCACAGTTGCTTGGCTTCCTCCGGAGCGTCTGGGTCAAGGCGAGCCTCTGGCCGAGTCAGCATCTCCTTCACCAGCCGGACGGCAGGGTCACTGTCCTGCGTTTCCGCCCAGTTGTAGTGAGGTAAGGGGTTAAGCGTAGCGCCTTGCTTACTCCTTACCCGATGGGAATACTGGATAGTCCCATGACGGTGAAACGCGGGGAGTTCGACTTCTTCCAGTCCCTCTGGATCTTCTCCTACGTCCGGTAGGTTTGGCATCCTGGACAGGGCGTCCGCGTTGGTATTGGAGCGTCCTGCCCGGTATTTGATGGTGAACTCGTAGTTGGACAGGCGGGCCATCCATCTCTGCTCTAGGGCACCGAGTCTTGCCGTGTCCAGGTGTGTCAACGGGTTGTTATCCGTGTACACGACGAACCGGGAAGAAGTGAGGTAGTGCTTAAAGCGTTCGGTGACTGCCCACACCACTGCCAGGAACTCTAGCTTAAATGAGCTGTAATTCTCAGGGTTTCTTTCGGTGGGTCGCAGTTTTCGGCTGGCGTAAGCGATTACTCGCTCTTTCCCCTGCTGGATCTGGGACAGCACGGCTCCTAGCCCGATGTTACTTGCGTCGGTGTAGAGGATAAAGGGCTGGCTGTAATCCGGGTACGCCAGGATTTCATCCCCCGTGAGGGCCATCTTCAGCTGGCGGAAGGACTCTTCTTCCAACTTCTCCCATCTGAAGGGCGGCTTCTGGTTCTTGGCCTTCCGGGACTGGCCTATCAGGAGGTCTTGCATAGGCGCTGCCTTTTTGGTGAAACCGGGGATGAACCTGCGGTAGTAGCCTACCAACCCGAGGAACTGCCGCACTTCCTTTACACTGGAGGGACTTGGCCATTCCTTAATTGCGGTGATCTTATCAGGGTCGGGAGCCACTCCGTCAGCGCTCACCACGTGTCCCAGGTACTGCACCTTTGGTTTCAGGAGGTGACACTTGGAGGGTTTCACCTTTAGGCCGTAGCTTGCCAGAGCTTCGAACACTTCCGCCAGGTGTTTCAGGTGGTCCTCATAAGTCTTAGAATATACGATGACATCGTCCAGGTACAACAGGACCGTCTCGAAGTTTCTGTGGCCCAGACAGCACTCCATTAATCGTTGGAAGGTTCCTGGTGCGTTGCAGAGTCCGAACGGCATACAGGTAAACTCGCTAAGTCCCATCGGGGTGGTGAATGCGGTCTTCTCCCGGTCCGCCTCTGCTACAGGAACCTGCCAGTACCCACTAGTGAGATCCAAGGTAGAGAAGAAGTTAGCAGATCTTAAAGCAGCCAAAGACTCCTCTATCCTTGGTAAGGGGTACGCATCCTTGTGTGTGATACGGTTGATTTTCCGGTAATCTACACACATCCTCATGGTGTTGTCTTTCTTTTTGACTAAGACTAGTGGAGCTGCCCAGGGGCTACAGCTATCCCTGATCACCCCAGCCTCCTTCATGTCTCTAAGCATCCCCTTGGCGTGTTGGTAGTGTGCAGGGGGTACGGGTCGATACCTCTCTTTTATGGGAGGATGGTCTCCCGTGGGGATGTGGTGTTCTACCCCCTTGACTCGCCCGAAGTCTAACGGGTGTTTACTAAACACTCTCTCGTACTCTTGAACCACCCGATAGACTCCCTGTTTCTGGTGTGAGGGAGTGGAGTCAGTACCCAAATGTAGTTGCTGACACCAGTCCTCCATTGTTTTCTTAGAGCCGTTACCTTCCTCCGGGTGAGATGGAGGCAAGGGTTCCACAGATTGTATAGCATTTTGGTTGATGGTATATAATTTGGCTAGCGTGGCATACCGGGGCAGGTACACTTCCCTCTTCCCGATATTGATTATGCGAACGGGCACCCTCCCATGGCGTACATTAACCACCCCCCGTGCTGTCAAGATGGTGGGCCTACTGTCTGAGTAAACTGGCTCTACCATTGCCTGGTAATCTCTACCTCTCAGACCAATAGCTGCCCGGCACCAAATCATCATTTCACTTTTTGGGGGCATGGCAATAGGGAAAGGGTCACACATTCTCACGCTACCAATCTCACCGCCGGAGAGTTCCACCTGTTGCCGTCGCATCAGTGCCCGGATCTCTTTTTGGAGCACTCGCTGCTCGCCGGAGCTGGCGTTCTTGGCAACCTGCTGTAAAAGGAAAATCACCTCTGCAAGACAATTTTCAATTACATTAGTTCCTAGAGTTATCTTTGGGTGACTCTCGTGTTTGTCAATGTCTACAAGGATCAGTCCCTGTGCTGCCAGTTCAACTCTACCAATTTTAATGGTCACCTCTTTAAATCCGATCTGTGGCACGGGCTGACCATTGCTGGCGATGATACTCAAATCGTCGTCAGGGTAGCGGGTAATATCCGAGTCATTCCAGTACTGCTTGAAGAGCACGTACGGGATGGTGGTGACCTGTGATCCGGTGTCCAGTAGGGCACTCATAGGAATGCCATCCAGTACCACAGGCAAGACTGGACGTCCGCCCACATATTTGTCGCGCCAGTTCGATGGGCCTGATGATCTTTTTCCTAGGGGTTGGCCCTCTACCCTAGGTTGTGCCCGTTTAAAGACAGTACCTTGCCATATGTCCGGGTTGATTGCAGCGGCGGCAGATGGGTTGTCCGTCCTCGTTGTATCGGTCGCTGGGTCTTCCTCTGGCCGGTGGGGTCCTCCTTGGTCGACGCCACGGGATGTCCTCCGGTCCGGATGCCAGCTGGATCTTCCCTGGAGTGGAAACCTGTAAAGACTGCACAGTTCGGGTTAGCGCAGCAACGCTTTTAGCTAGCTCTTGGACCTGATGGTGCAGGTCTGGAGCCGAGTCATTGTTCAAAGCCTGCGCATCAGCTCCCACAGGCCCTGCCGACAAGGGCGCCGCCTCCTGGTGGTAAGTGGTAGTGGGGCGTCTGTGGGTCACAACGCCACCTGGTGCCGGTTCTCGGAGCACCCGGATGGCTCTGTCCTTGAACTGTGCAAATCCCAGATGAGGGTCCTGTAAGGCCATTGCCCGCAACTGGGTTCGGTGGGCATTGCAATATAAACCCTCTATAAATTGTTCAGTTAACAGCCTGTCCTCGTCTCCCACGCCGTCAGGGTCGGTCTGCTTAATGGCCCTCAGGGCCTCTTGTAGGTTCAGGGCATAGTCCCTTATACTCTCATGTGCCCGCTGTTTGCACCCGTAGAATCTAAGCTTGATCTCGGCTGAGGTGCGGGTATCAAAGGTGTCCCTCAGCCGGGTTAGTATCCCTGCGACAGTCCTCCCCCCAGGTGGCCAGGACTTTACCTCCCTTTGGGCTGCCCCGGTTAATTGGGCCACCAGGATGCTCACTTTTTGCTCTTCTGTGAGGGGGTACACCTGGAAGAGGCTATCCAGTTTTTCTCTAAAGTCCTGCAGGGTATGTGACTCCCCTGAGTACTGGGGTAGCCAGGCTGCCCCCGGGATATAGGGCATGGTGAAAGGCATGACCGCCACAGCGGTGGCGCTGGCGGGGGTTGGAGCGGTGAAGCTCTCCTCCGTATCCGACATCCTTCTCCCCCCTAGTGGACCGTGGCCTACCTTGCGATGATCCTCTTCCGTAGGCCGCGGCTCCGCAGTGGATCGTCAGGGTTGAGGACCTTCCGTCGCGCTCCTGTGACGTCGGCGTCTGCTGGGCTCCTTCCAGGACCTTACGCAACGTCCGGACGTGAGGCGGGGCTTCAGTTCTCGCGCGCTTTCGGAGTCCACGCCCCTCTTCTTCCCGCGCGGCGTCTTCAAGATGGCGGCCAACAGCGGGAAAACTCCACGGATGGCGGGAAGAAGGCTGAAGATGGCGCCGGATGGCGGGAAAACCTCACGGATGGTGGGAAGAAGGCTGAAGATGGCGCCGGATGGCGGGAATCTTCACGGATGGCGGGAAGAAGGCTGAAGATGGCGCCGGATGGCGGGAAAACTTCACGGATGGTAAGTTTTAAAAGTCTCTTTTTCAGGCACGCAGTACCCGGTGGTTGCGGGCACGAGATCCTGCCGACTACGCCAAAAGTTGACGCGCCCCTGGGCCTGCTGCTTCGCGCGGCATCGCGCGCACGGGGGAGCTTACCCGGATCCGGATCAGATGGGGGTAGTAGTCTCGTGGCGGTGACCCGGTCCGTGCCCAGGGAGTCAAACTGAGCGGCTGGCAGTCTTGGTAGTTGTTGTTTCTGTGTCGGCTACGCCACCCGTTGATTTGCGGTCACAAGGCCGCCGCTGCAGAACAGTCCGCTGAGGCCGGTAGTATGGGTGCAGCGATGGTGGTATAACCCCCAACGGGAGGGGTATGGCCTCAGGGCAGCTAACGTGGATGATGGGGGTAGCAGGAACCACTCGGAGACGGTACGGTGTAGTTCAGGGTCTTTACTGGTGACAAAGATAGACCCTCCCGGAGTACTGGCTAGCGATTGGGGCCTGGTCAGTCCTTGAGCAGATGGGATCTCCCCTGGCCAGGAGGAGTTGTCGGCCTCCCAAACTAACTGTACTCTTCTGGCTACCTTGCTAGAGGCGGGTATAAGTAGCCCACGTCCCTGAGTGTACCGTGTGGTGCTCACCCGTATGGCCGGTGACTCGGGGCCTTCTAGTAGCTTCCGCTCCACGACGGCGGTGCTGGTCCCATGCGTGTGACCGTGCCTTCGGGTTTCTTGGCCAGAGGACCTGGAATCCCCTGCCTGACGGATTCTGCTGCTGGGTAGGAGTTAGTCCCCACAGCCTCGGACTCCGGGTCCGGTAAGAAATCTTCTCAGTCAGGGCGAGCTCTGCAGCTGCCAGCCCCTGACTCCTTGTAGCACTGCTCCCACAGAGCTCCTGTTGTTTCTTCCTATGCTGCTTCTCTTCTCTACTTCTTCTCTACTCACTCACCCTGCCTCAGCCCTAGGTTTATATAGGGGAAGTTCTTCCCCTCCCAGGACTGGGCAGGAGGTGTGGCATGCATAGGATCCCTGACCAAGAGACCTCCCACCTGCTCTCAGACGTAATATCTCTATCACTGTGGCAACCAGACCCCTGGGGTGTCACACATCCAAAGAACACCATACCTACTGTAAAGCATGGGGTGTCAACATCATACTTTGGGCTGTTTCTCTGCCAACGGACCAGGTCGACTGATCCGTGTGCATGAAAGAATGAATGGGGCCATGAATCGTGAGATATTGAGTGCAAACATCCTTCCATCAGCAAGGGCATTGATGATGAAAAGTGGCTGGCACTTTCAGTATGACAATGATCCCAAGCACACCGCCAGGGCAACGAAGGAGTGGCTTCATAAGAAGCATTTCAAGGTCCTGGAGTGGCCTAGCCAGTCTCCAGATCTAAACCCTATAGAAAACCTTTGGAGGGAGTTTAAAGTCCATGTTGCCCAGCGACAGCCCCAAAACATCACTGCTCTAGAGGAGATCTGCATGGAGGAATGGGCCAACATAACAGCAACAGTGTGTGCCAACCTTGTGAAGACTTACAGAAAACATTTGACCTCTGTCATTGCCAATAAAGGATATACAGTTAGGTCCATATATATTTGGACAGAGACAACATTTTTCTAATTTTGGTTCTAGACATTACCACAATGAATTTTAAACAAAACAATTCAGATGCAGTTGAAGTTCAGATTTTCAGCTTTCATTTGAGGGTATCCACATTAAAATTGGATGATGTGACACAGGACAGAAGCAGCCGAATTCTGATGTCTTCAGAGCCATACTGTTTTCTCAGATCCAGCCAAATGCAGCCAAGCTGATTGGTCGTCGTTTCATACTACAGATGGACAATGACCCAAAACATAAAGCCAAAGCAACCCAGGAGTTTATTAAAGCAAAGAAGTGGAATATTCTTGAATGGCCAAGTCAGTCACCTGATCTCAACCCAATTGAGCATGCATTTCACTTGTTAAAGACTAAACTTCAGACAGAAAGGCCCACAAACAAACAGCAACTGAAAACCACCGCAGTGAAGGCCTGGCAGAGCATCAAAAAGGAGGAAACACAGCGTCTGGTGATGTCCATGAGTTCAAGACTTCAGGCAGTCATTGCCAACAAAGGGTTTTCAACCAAGTACTAGAAATAAACATTTTATTTACAATTATTTAATCTGTCCAATTACTTTTGGTCCCTTTAAAAACAGGGTGGCACATGTTAAGGAGCTGAATCTCCTAAACCCTTCATCCAATTTTAATGTGGATACCCTCAAATGAAAGCGGAAAGTCTGAACTTCAACTGCATCTGAATTGTTTTGTATAAAATTCATTGTGGTAATGTCTAGAACCAAAATTAGAAAAATGTTGTCTCTGTCCAAATATATATGGACCTAACTGTATAACAAAGTATTGAGATGAACTTTTGTAATTGACCAAATACATATTTTCCACCAAAATTTGAAAAAAAAATCTTTCCCAATCAGACAATATGATTTTCAAGATTTGTTTTCTCATTTTGTCTCTCATAATTGAGGTCTACCTATGATGTCTGATTCATTTTGAGAAACATAAGGTTTTACACACAGGTCCACTTGGGTGTTACAAAGCCACTGGCTGTGCTGATTACTTTCTCTGACAGCACACTGGGGGCTGAACATGACAGTATGCCCATAGCAAACAGGTTCACTTCTTGCCTTTAACCCAATTTGCAGAGCTAGAATTCCATGGGATTGGACCTCAGTGTATCTGCTGGAAAAAGGACTAGTGCTGGTATGACTGAACCTGACTGTTCTACTGTGCAGTGGCACATAGAACATCTGGATCATCATATCATATATACTGTAATCGGTGTTGCTGCCTTGATTATTTGTTGTAGCTTTAGTGCTGGCATTACCTGGTGGAATATTGACTCTCAAGGGAGCAGAAAGTGGTCTCCTGGTCAGACATGTGGGTGGCAGCTATTCCCTCTGTGAAGTATTCACCAAGGAACACAGTTGATCTTGGTAATATGCCAAATCACCTACCTCAAAAATCATTAACTATTTTAACAAACATTGAGAATTATGTGAAAGAAAATTGCATTTCCAGGCTTCTAAGAATTTGATAAATAACACAATTTTGCCTTTTTTGCCCAGCACTGCGCAATGGCATCCTATACAAGGAGGTGTTGTCTCTGCAGGGAGCAGAGATGGGTCTCCTGGTCAGCCAAGTGGTCGGCAGCTGTCCATTCAGCAAAAGCTTCATGGAGAAGGGACACATTAGGCCAATTTACCTGCCCCAAAAAGAACATTAACAATTTTGACAAAATATGAGAATTTTGTGAAATTTTGCACTTCCAAAATGTCAAGAATTTTTGTTTTATAATTTACAACAAGTATTTCCTTTGTGTCTTGCCATGCACAGGCACCCAATCCTATGCAGAGTGCGACCAAGAAAATCACACCAGATGCATGCACATTAAAAATAAAACCCAGCAAAGATTACAAAGAAGGTGAGAGTCCCGAGACATATTTATAATTGAATGCATGTAACACCATCAATTTTGTTTTTGAAAAAAATTGCATTTTGTGCCCAACTTGGCAGGGACAGCTTTTTCAATAAATAATGGTGGTAGAAGCAGCAAAAAAATGATTTCTAATTATATATATCAGACCCAGTCATCAGTAGAATACAACAAGGGTATTTCAGACTCTAAAATATAACTTTTAATAGATAAGTTTAAAATATTAATATTAAGATATTGAATAAGAGTAATGGAACATCCTCACCCGATATTTGCGGAGTAGTGCACGTCACGGTGAGGTAGAGAGGGGAGATACTTCCTGGAGGGGAGGCAGGTAAGCAGGCAAAAGTCCATGGGAGGCATATATATATGCCCCTATTAACACCCTATATAGACTGCGCTAACTCTGTACCCCTTTGCTCCTGCCCTAACAAGGACAGTCCACATCTAGACTGCTCTAATAGCCCTGTGCTTGCCCTGTAGTCCCGACGTGTTTCTTCCTTTTGGAGTCATCAGGGGACCCTAATATGTAGCACCATGGAGGTTAAGCTGTCTTAACATAGTAAGGCATAACTGTCTTCACTAATCTCAGATGAAGCAGTGCTATAGCAAGAAAGGGAAGTTTGGATATGAGACCGATATTCAAATATAAATAGCCAGGTGGATACAGGTCCACTACAATGGCCAATAGTGTGAGACCCTTCAGCTGGGTGTGTATAGGGAAATGACCTGCCAGACAGTGGCATGCGGCAGCGTATGGAACGCACGCCCGCCTTGTGGAACGCATGTCACTTCCAGCGGTATCATTTCCAGTGATGTCATATCCGTTGGGATGAGCACGGCAGCATGTGAAACGCATGCCATGTCTGTGGAACACACCGGACGTCACTTCCGGTGATGGCATTTCCGGAGGCGTTACTTTCAGCGACGTCATCGCTGGTTAGTCATTCACAGCGCTGTTTGCAACATCTCAGTTAAAAGAGCCCAGAAGACGGCGTCGCTGGGGGCGGTGCCCGGACACAAATGCAGGACAAACAATCATTTATACATTGTCCTGATTCAGACCCGTGTCTAAGAAATGCAGACTACTCACTGACCCCATTAGATATATATATAAGGGGGGAATATCGCACATGTGTAAATATCATGGCTCATTTAAGCGAAAGATAGCATAGCCATTCGTAAAAATGAAAAAGTGGAAAAAAAAATACTTTTTCATTTTTACGGATTAATTTGTGAAGCACCTGGGGGTTCCAAGTGCTCACTATGCATCTAGATAGGTGCCTTGGGGGGTCTAGTTTCCAAAATGGGGTCACTTGTGGGGGAGCTCCAATGTTTAGGCACACAGGGCCTCTCCAAACGCAACATGGTGTCCGCTAACAATTTGAGCTGAAATTGTTAGCGTACAACATGTTGCGTTTAAAGAGCTCCTGTGTGCCTAAACATTGGAGCTCCCCCATAAGTGACCCCATTTTGGAAACTAGACCCCCCAAGGCACCTATCTAGATGCATAGTGAGCACTTGGAACCCCCAGGTGCTTCACAAATTGATTCGTAAAAATGAAAAAGTGGAAAAAAAAATACTTTTTCATTTTTACGGATTAATTTGTGTAGCACCTGGGGGTTCCAAGTGCTCACAATGCATCTAGATAGGTGCCTTGGGGGGTCTAGTTTCCAAAATGGGGTCACTTGTGGGGAAGCTCCAATGTTTCGGCACACAGGGGCTGTCCAAACACGACATGGTGTCCGCTAACAAATTGGAACCATGTTGCGTTTGGAGAGCCCCTGTGTGTGTAAACATTGGAGCTCCCCCATAATTGACCCCATTTTGGAAACTAGATCCCCCAAGGCACCTATCTAGATGTATAGTGAGCAGTTGGAACCCCCAGGTGCTTCACAAATTGATTCGTAAAAATGAAAAAGTGGAAAAAAAATACTTTTTCATTTTTACGGATTAATTTGTGTAGCACCTGGGGGTTCCAAGTGCTCACAATGCATCTAGATAGGTGCCTTGGAGGGTCTAGTTTCCAAAATGGGGTCACTTGTGGGGAAGCTCCAATGTTTCGGCACACAGGGGCTGTCCAAACACGACATGGTGTCCGCTAACAAATTGGAACCATGTTGCGTTTGGAGAGCCCCTGTATGTGTAAACATTGGAGCTCCCCCATAATTGACCCAATTTTGGAAACTAGATCCCCCAAGGCACCTATCTAGATGCATAGTGAGCAGTTGGAACCCCCAGGTGCTTCACAAATTGATTCGTAAAAATGAAAAAATGGAAAAAAAATACTTTTTCATTTTTACGGATTAATTTGTGTAGCACCTGGGGGTTCCAAGTGCTCACAATGCATCTAGATAGGTGCCTTGGAGGGTCTAGTTTCCAAAATGGGGTCACTTGTGGGGAAGCTCCAATGTTTCGGCACACAGGGGCTGTCCAAACACGACATGGTGTCCGCTAACAAATTGGAACCATGTTGCGTTTGGTGAGCCCCTGTGTGTAAACATTGAAGCTCCCCCACAAGTGACCCTATTTTGGAAACTAGACCCCCCAGGGAACTTATCTAGATGCATAGTGAGCAGTTGGAACCCCCAGGTGCTTCACAAATTGATTCGTAAAAATGAAAAAGTGGAAAAAAAATACTTTTTCATTTTTACGGATTAATTTGTGTAGCACCTGGGGGTTCCAAGTGCTCACAATGCATCTAGATAGGTGCCTTGGAGGGTCTAGTTTCCAAAATGGGGTCACTTGTGGGGAAGCTCCAATGTTTCGGCACACAGGGGCTGTCCAAACACGACATGGTGTCCGCTAACAAATTGGAACCATGTTGCGTTTGGTGAGCCCCTGTGTGTAAACATTGAAGCTCCCCCACAAGTGACCCTATTTTGGAAACTAGACCCCCCAGGGAACTTATCTAGATGTAGTGTATGTGAGTTTGGTGTGTGGTGTGGTGTATACACCACACACACACAAACAACCTCACATACACTACAACACACACACCAACCTGACATAGGTTGGTGTGTGTTGTAGTGTACGTGAGGTTGTTGTGTGTGTGCGTGATGTTTTGTATGTCATGCTAGTGTGGGTGAGTTCTGTAGGGAAGGTCAGGATGTGTTTAGTCCGGGGACATGTGATGAATTTTGAAACATTCATTCAAACACAGTCCCGGTTTATCAGGACACATTTCACATTGGAAACGGGTGACCTTTCTTATCCCCCTTTTATGGCAGACCCGGCACCTTTTTCTTACCGTGACCTCACCAGGAAAATGTTGCCCTGGTACCACACGGGAGACTCGAGTTCCAGGGGTGCTGGGGCCCGCTTCTTCTTCGCTTCTAAAAATCAGGGCCTTTATCACTGCCTCCTGGAAGTTGAGGAAGGTGTTGGTGGTCTGGCCTGCACATCGTGACAGCACGTATGCGTTATACAGTGCCATTTGAACGATGTGCACGGCCAGTTTTTTATACCAGACTTTCGCCTTCCTCATCGCACTGTAGGGCTGGAGGACTTGATCAGAAAGATCAACTCCCCCCATGTGCTTGTTGTACCCCAGGGCACAGTCTGGTTTGCGGACCGGTGCTGGGGTACCTCTAACGTTGGTGGCCGTGGTGCCGGGACCATGGATTGTGGTCAAGAAAAAGACGTCCCTTTTGTCTTTGTACTTCACCACAACCATGTTGCCGCTACATTGAGCTCGGCTCTCACCCTTTGGGAAAACCTGCTCAATTAGCGTCAAAGGGAGACCCCTCTTGGTTCTGCGCACAGTACCGCAAGCGGCGGTAGCTCTGGCAGAGAGGGACTGAAATAGGGGAATGCTTGTATAAAAGTTATCAACGTATAGATGGTAACCTTTATCAAGCAGTGGGCGGATCAAATCCCACACTATTTTCCCACTTACCTTCAGAGCAGGTGGACATTCTGGGGGCTGAATCCTCGAATCCTTTCCTTTGTAAACTCTAAAGCTGTGAGTGTACCCTGAGGCACTCTCGCACAGCTTGTAGAGCTTTATTCCGTACCTGGCCCTCTTACTGGGCAGGTATTGTCGGAATTGAAGCCTCCCTTTGAAGTGGATGAGGGATTCATCCACAGAAATTTCCCTTTGGGGAACGTACACTTCAGCAAACTTGTTGCTGAAGTGTTCTATGACCGGACGAATTTTGAACAGTCTGTCAAAATTCGGGTCATCACGGGGAAGGCTGTCCGCGTTATCCCTGAAATGTAAAAATTTGTGAATGACCTCAAATCTTTTGCGGGTCATCACCATTCCGAACACTGGAGTTTGATATAAAATATCGGTACTCCAGTATTGACGGATTTCTGGTTTCTTCACAATCCCCATGTGAAGTACCAGTCCCCAATATTTCAACATTTCTACTGAGTCAACGGGACTCCAAGTAGAAAACATTGAATTGGGGTTTGCAGACAAAAATTGTTGGGCGTAAATGTTAGTCTGCTCCACCATGAGACTGACAATGGCCTCAGAGAAATAGACTTTGAAAAAGTCTATTTCCCTGAGGTTTGCTGTCTCGAACTGGATTCCTGATTGGGGAAGGAAATCAGGAATCCGTGGAGCGTAATTTTCAGGGACGGGGGTCCACACGGGGGCACTGGTGCTAGGTTGGGCGTGACTAGCACCAGGTTGAGGGTTACTTACAGATGGCTGTGGGTCTTCTTCGACGGCCTCCGTACGATGCCTTGACCTCTGACGTCGTCTTGGTGCCGGCTCGGTGTCACTGGAGGAGGAAGAATGAGAGGAATAGAGGAACGTGGGGTCCTCTCCCTCACTATCAGCTTCGGAGGCAATAAAGGAATATGCCTCCTCAGTAGAGATGAGCGTTGTTCTACTCGAACTGTTCGCCAATCTCAAATTCGAGCTGTTTTGGGCGGTGTTCGAGCCGGTCGGCGAACACGAACAATTTGAGAAAAATTCGGCTGTTCGAGGTTATGTTCGATAACTGTTCGTGCACCAAAATCATAACTGGATTTTTTCTCAGTAATGATGAAAATTAATGTTAATACGCAGTTTGAGTGTACAGCGGGGCGGGGGGAGGGGCAGGGGATGGATCTCTGCAGGAACAATGAAGATCTCCATTTTTTTTTCTCTTTCCCGCATTTGCAGTGGGGAGGTGCAATCTGTCAGCCTATCAGCAGCGCACACACGGAGCGAAGTGCTTTTTTTCACACAAGCAAGGGCATGTGTGATTGGCAGTGTATGTCACATGTCCTTGCCCTATAAGACCAAGCCATTTTCCCCGTCGCCACCAGTTTCTCACTGCTGCAGCTGCGTGTTAGACGGCACCGCTGTTGCTGTGTGCGCTATACCTTGTTAATTTCAAGCCAATTTTCGCACAAATATACAGATAGCTTGGGAGTAGGGAATAGTTGTGATTGCAGTCCTTTTAAGGACTAGGTTACAGCATTTCCTACGACTTTTATCAGGCAGGTCTGTGCTTTTAAATAGATAGATTGTGGGAGTAAAGACTAATTGTAATTGGAGTCCTTTTCAGGACTAGGTTACATCAGTTCCTATCAGTTTTTGCCAGGCAGGTCTGTGCCAGTGCTGTGCAAGTTTTTTTCACAGCATTTGGCTGAATCTAGCAAAGCTAATCCTTTTTGGCCTATTGCAGAGTGTGTTAGTCAGTGGAGTAGCCTATCTGTGTTGCAAGATATACCACCTGTGTATAGAATACCAATTTTTTTACTGCACCTAGTGAAGTAAAATCTTTTGGGCATAGCATCATTCTATTAGTCCATCTATACTGACCTCCATCATGTTGCAAACTGAATATAATTTTTTTCTGCATCTAGCTCTGAAAAAATATTTGGGCTTCTAGCAGTGTGTGGGACTTGGTCTATTAGTCCATCTATACTGACCTCCATCAGGTTGCAAATTAAAAATAATTTTTTTCTTCATTTAGCTCTGAAAAAATATTTGGGCTTCTAGCAGTGTGTGGGACTTGTTCTATTAGTCCTTCTATACTGACCTCCAGCAGGTTGCAAATTGAATATAATTTTTTTCTGCATCTAGCTCTGAAAAAATATTTGGGCTTCTAGCAGTGTGTGGGACTTGGTCTATTAGTCCATCTATACTGACCTCCATCAGGTTGCAAATTAAAAATAATTTTTTTCTTCATTTAGCTCTGAAAAAATATTTGGGCTTCTAGCAGTGTGTGGGACTTGTTCTATTAGTCCTTCTATACTGACGTCCAGCAGGTTGCAAATTGAATATAATTTTTTTCTGCATCTAGCTCTGAAAAAATATTTGGGCTTCTAGCGGTGTGTGGGACTTGGTCTATTAGTCCATCTATACTGACCTCCATCAGGTTGCAAATTAAAAATAATTTTTTTCTGCATCTAACCCAGCCAATAGTTTTGGCCTAATACCACAGTTTGGCCACTCAGCTCTGCTCGGTTACCATCCATTGTTTTTTTGTGCAAACAACTCCAGAGTTGTGAATTAGTTAACCACCAAAATGAGTGGAAAAAGGCCTGCTGCTGGTGGAAAGGGGAATAGGCGTGTTGGGAAGGGGAAAAAAGGTTGTGTCCGTGGGGTAGGTGCAGAAGAAAGACCATCTTCCAGCCAAACTAAAATGTCTACTTCTTTTAGCGGACAATGTGATAAGATCCCTTTCTTACGGCCACGCCAATCGCTACAAATTCCAGATGAGGCACAAAAACAGCAGGTGCTTCAACGGATATCAAGTGCTCCTTTAAGTGGGCTCTCCTCCACATCAACTTCAACATCACAAATACTCCAGTCCTCAAAGGTGTCACCCAAATCGCACTTGCTTCCTCACAGCTCCCAAATCTCCAGCTGCCCGTCTGAGTATGAGGTAGAACAGATGGTTGAGTCTGCAGAGCTGTTTACTCATACTATAGCCTGGGAATCAGAGGTCGACTCCAGCGCTTCTGTGAATCCAGACGAGGAAATGATCTGCACTGATGCCCAGAATCTTTATGAGTCGGATCCAGGACCAGACGCAGAAGGTTCTGACCATAATGTAGACCCTCATTCCCAAACTGTAACTCCTGTTGGTGGAGACAATGAGGAAGACGATGATAAGACTCAAATACCTGATTGGAGCGACAACTTTAGTTTTTTGTCAGGGCAGGAACAGGTTGGCTCTGAGGACGACGGGTGTGATAACGCACAGGGTGATGATGATGAGGTCGGAGATCCCACTTACTGTCAACCCACAGTCAGCCAAGAGATGAGGTCAGCAGAGGAGGTGGAGGAAGATGCTAGTGACGACGAGGTCAGGTTGCGCCTTCCTGGACAGAGACGTAGTACTGGAAGCACGTCAACAACTGCATCCTCAAACACAACTCTGCCTCTCACCACAAGTCGTGGTGGCTCTTCAGGTCGCATGGGTGCTAAGCCTTGCATAGCCTGGGCATTTTTTCAGATCGATAAAGATGACCCAACTCGTGTTATCTGTAACATTTGTCAGCAAAAGCTAAGTAGAGGCCAAAAAATACATAGTTTGAGTACTTCATGCATGAACCGGCACATGGACATGAAGCATAAGTTGCAGTGGGAAGCTCAGTGTGCTACAATGCGGTCTAGCCGGCCGGGCCAACCACCGTCTGCCATATCTTGTGCATCCGCGGCCTCTTCATCCTCTGTGACTGGGGGGACAGCAGTCACACCTGTTTTGGGGCGCAGACCTGCCACCTCTTTACCCGCAACAGCCAGCGTGATTGGCAGGTCATCATTTTCTTTGGAGGTGGTAACACCAGCTGGTCTTGAGCGCTGTCCGACATCGATAGCACCACCTTTGGATCAAGGCAACCTAACATGTCCGCCTGCATCTTCCTCACAGACCGGCAGTTTGCCGGGGACACCCTTATCAACCCCGTCTAAGCACAATAGCCAGCCCTCGGTCCCTCAGATGTGGACAAGTAAAAGACCATTTCCTCCTAGCCATGAGAAAGCTAAGAGGTTGAATTTCACCATCTGCAAGCTCTTGGCTACAGAAATGCTGCCTTTCCGCCTGGTGGACACAGAGGATTTTCGAGACCTTATGTCCGTCGCAGTGCCCCAGTACCAGATGCCCAGTCGGCACTACTTCTCAAAGAAAGGTGTGCCTGCGCTCCACCAGCATGTCGTACACAACATCACCGCTTCTTTGAGAAACTCTGTGTGTGACAGGGTGCATTTCACCACAGACACTTGGACGAGTAGGCATGGACAGGGGCGTTACATGTCGCTGACTGGGCACTGGGTAACTATGGTGACAGCAGGACAAGGGGCTGCTGTCCAAGTCTTGCCGTCCCCACGAGTTGTGCGTCAATCCTCTTTATGTCATTTTTCCTCCTCTGCTTCTGCCTCCTCAACCTCCTCTCGGTCTTCCACCTGCACCCAAAGCCTGTCTGGTCATGCCACAAGCTTTCTAACTGCGCAGAAGGGATCCTGCACACCTCCTTACTATGCTGGCAGTAGGGCTCAACGTCATCAGGCGGTTTTTACATTGAAATGTCTGGGAAATGTGAGTCACACAGCTGAGGAGTTGTGGTCAGCTCTGGAGAACCAATTTCATGAATGGTTGTCTCCACTGGACCTGAAACCAGGGAAGGCCGTGTGCGACAATGCTGCAAACCTGGGTGCGGCCCTTCGCCGGGGCAATGTCACACACGTGCCTTGTATGGCTCACGTGTTGAACCTGGTTGTCCAGCAATTTTTAGCCCACTATCCCAGACTAGATGGCCTTCTGCAGAGGGCACGGTCGCTGTGTGCTCACTTCCGCCGTTCGCATCCCGCAGCTCAGCGACTTACATCTCTACAGAAGTCGTTGGGCCTGCCACTTCACCGGCTAAAATGCGATGTGCCTACCCGGTGGAATTCAACTCTGCACATGTTGCAGCGACTGTGGCAGCACCGACAAGCCCTGGTGCAATACGTTCTGACGTATAGCCTGGGCCAACGAGATTCAGAGGTGGGGCAAATCACGCTGGAGGAGTGGTCTCAGATCAGGGACCTATGCACCCTTCTGCACAGTTTTGAAATGGCGACGAAGATGTTTAGTGCTGACGATGCCATTATCAGCATGACTATTCCGGTGATTTACATGCTGGAGCACATGTTAAACAGAATTCGGAGTCAGGTGGTGGCACAAGAGGAGGTGGAGGAAGTAGAGGAGGAGGAGTTGTATGCGGAAGGGCTAACATCTGCAAGGTCCAGACGGTCGGCAGCACCAAGGCGGCAGGCACTTGAGGGTGGGGGAGATGATTTTACCAGGGCGCATGGTAGCAGCCAAACTAGTGAGGAAGGTGCAGGAGCCCAGGAAGAAGTGGAGGACGAACTGATGGAAGACTCATCAGATGAGGGAGACCTTGATCACATTTCTGTTGTGCGAGGTTGGGGGGAGAGGACAGAGGAAGGAAGCATGATTGCTACCTCGCCACCAACACAACAGGGACTTGGTGCTCCTGGATGCGCAACACACATGAGTGCCTTCTTGCTGCACTACCTGCAACATGACCCTCGAATTGTGAGAATTAGAAATAATCCTGACTACTGGGTTGCCACACTGTTAGATCCCCGGTACAAAAGTAAATTTGCAGAAATTATTCCTGCCATAGAAAGGGATGCACGCATGCAGGAGTATCAGCAGAGACTGTTGCAGAATCTTACATGTGCATTTCCACAAAATAACAGTGGTGCACGTAGTGAATCTCACAGTTCCAACTTGCCAACCGTGGGACCGTCAAGTGTTCAGCACTCAAACCGTAACAGAACCACAGTATCTGCTGGTAGCATCAATTTTGCGGAATCATTTCACCACTTTTTTAGCCCATCCTTTGCAAGGCCACAGGAGACAAGAAGTCTGACACATAGTCAACGCCTAGAGACGATGGTACAGGAGTATCTCCAAGTAAACATTGAAGCCACGACTGTGTCACTGGACCCTTGCTCTTTTTGGGCTTCCAATCTGGATAAATGGCCGGAGCTAGCCACTTACGCCTTGGAGATCTTGTCATGCCCCGCAGCCAGCGTTCTGTCTGAACGTGTGTTCAGCGCTGCTGGTGGTGTGCTGACAGATAAGCGCACGCGGCTCTCCACTGATAATGTAGACAGACTCACGTTCATAAAGATGAACAAATCATGGATCCGAAACGACTTTTCTACCCCTGTGTCATCCTGGGGAGAGTAAAAGCTTGATGATTGGTTAAAATCACCCTACCAACCGTTTTAAGCTTTCAAATTACTAATCATGTTTATCTGTATCTTGACTGGAAAATAATTTGGGCTTTGTAGCAGTGTGCAGCACTGATCCTATTAGGCCATCTATAATAAGCTTCACCAGATTTAAAATTAAAAATAATTTTTAGCTGCATCTAGCCCGGAAAATAATTTTGGGGCTCCGAGATGCGCAAGACACATAAGTGCCTTCTTGCTGCACTACCTGCAGCATGACCCTCATATTGTCAGAATTCGAAGTAATCATGACTACTGGGTTGCCACACTCTTAGATCCCCCAAACTTTTCGATCAACCTTTTCATTTTAATAAAGACCAAAAAAATGGTCATTTTTGAAATTATAAGCATTAGCAGGTTGTTAGAAACTGAAATCAAACAGTTTTCAACTCAAAACTTTATTCTAGGTGATGTTACATTTTCACATAGGACCCCTTGTTCGAAAGGAGCTTCTGAACTCTCTCGTCCATTGAATTTGTCAGGTTTTGGATGGTTTCTGCTTCAATTGTTTTGCATGAGGACAGAATACCCTCCCAGAGCTGTTGCTTAGATGTGAACTGCCTCCCGCCATCATAGACACTCCTTTTAATGATGCTCCAAAGGTTCTGAATGGGGTAGAGGTCAGGGGAGCATGGGGGTCACACCATAAGTTTGTCCCCTTTTATGCCCATATCAGCCAGAGATGCAGATGTTTTATGTGCAGCATGAGATGGTGCATTATCATGCAGAAAAATGATCTTGCTGTGAAATACACGGTTCTTCTTCTTGAACCATGGCAGGAAGTGCTGTTTGAGAAAATCCACATACATTATGGAGTTCATCTTTAGCGCCTTCAGGGATCCTAAAGGGGCCGACAATCTCTCTCCCCATGATTCCAGCCCAAAACATTACTCCACCTCCTCCTTGTTGGCGCTGTAGCCGTGTTTGCGTGGGGTGTCCATCAACCAGCCATCCTCCACTCCATTCATCTGGACCATCGAGCGCTGCACGGCACTCATCCGTGAACAAAACAGTTTTGAAATCAGTCTTCATGTAATGTTTGGCCCACTGGAGCCGTTTCTGCTTGTGTGAAGTGGATAGAGGAGGTCGACAGGATGGCATATGCACAGCTGCAAACCTCTGAAGGACCCTGCATCTTGTTGTTCGGGGGACGTTGGAGGCACAAGCAGCTTCAAAAACTTGTCTGCTGCTATGACAAGGCTTTTTTGCCGCTGCTGTTTCAACCTGACGTAATTGCCTGTAGGAAAGAGTCCTCAATTTGCCCTTATCAGCACGCACACGTGTGTACTGTGAATCAGCTACATACTTCTTGATTGCCAAGACACTTCATCCTGATCATCGCACAATGTTGATTGTAGTCATGCCTTGACCTAAACACTCCACAATTTGTTGCTTCTCAGCAGCCGACACATCCTTTTTCTTTCCCATTTTGGCAGAAAATGTAGGCTGCTTAATAATGTGAGAGAGCCTTCTTAAGTAGTCTTGCCTTTCATTGGACACACCTGCCAAACTAATTAGCACAGGTGTCTGCAATTGCTTACAGTGATATAAAGAGCCCTGACACACATCACCATCAATGAGTTTAACTGACAAACAAACAAATTCTTCCCTTATCACTCCTAAACACTTTTTGCATAATAATTTGGAACGCGGTGTACATGTGCTTTTCCACAAAACACCAGTGGTTCACGTAGTGAATCTTACAGTTCTAACTTGCCAACCGTGGTCTGTATGGAATTGTTCAATAAAGGGCCCAAAATTAAGATAACATAGATGGGAGAGGTCTCTATGAATAGGAATTCCTAAGTATTTGATACCCTGTGAGGGCCAGGCAAAGGGAAAGTTGGACTGGATGGAATCCTATATGGATTTAGTGAGGGAGACATCGAGGGCCTCAGACTTCGCTGCATTGATTTTAAAATTTTACCATGTAACAAAGTGATCTATTTCAGCCATAACAGCAGGGATGGATATATGTGATTGAGTGATATATACTAGGACATCATCAGCAAATAGAGAGCACTTGTACTCGGTGCCTCCCACCTCAATCCACCTAATATTGGGGTTATGGCGAATTGATGAGAGCAGGTGCTCCGTCACTAGGATGTATAAGAGAGGGGACAGAGGACATCCCTGCCTTGTCCCATTGGTGATTGTGAAAGGTGATGAAAATGTTCTGACGCACCCCCTGGGCCTTGGGACACCCGGAGCCGGACCCTTTTTGGTGGATGCTGGTGGTTGTAGTCTTCGTGGCGGCGATCCGGTTCCGTGGCTCAGGGCGGTCAAACCAGTGGCGGAACTATTTATGTGGTTTTGATGTTTAAATGTCCGACTACGCCACCCGTGGATTGCGGTCAGAGTGAACCGCCGCTACAGGGCAGACCGCTAAGGCTGGTGTTGTCGGTGCAGCAGAGCGTAGCAGGAGTATAGCCTCAGGGCAGTGTATGCGGAGGATGGGGGTGATGGTGCAGGGCAGCAGCAGTAACGACACGGAGTCAGTGATGCAGTTCAGGGCCTTTACTCACAGTTCTTATTATCCAGACCACGTCTGCAGGTAACGGCTGCCCACGTCGTACTGTGCTCACCAGGTGAGGGGCTCAGACAACTCCCAGATAACTTTGGAGCGCTTCACAGGACCCCCTTTGTGTGTCCTTTGTCTGGCCTTTCTTACCAACACTTCTGTCCGGCTGCCTCGGGCCTCCTCTTGGTAAACTTGGCGCCAGTTTCCCTGACCCTATGTGGTGCCTTCCTAGCGGGTGGAGCAAGGGGCTGCGCCACATAAAATGTCAGAGCCTCCGGTTTCTAGCTGAGGGTCGTTTCCTGCCTCCACTAGTTCGGGGACCGGTCTCCCCCTTTGGCCTGACCCCTCCACGCAGGTGGATTCGGGCGTGCGGTGGCGACTCGCCCGTCCGCACCCCTGGGATCCCTTCATTCCTCGTTCCTGGAGCCTTCTCCGCTCCTCTTCCTTCCTTCTCCCTCTTGCAGGCCTGGGCCTCTGTTACTAGGCCCGCCTCCGGAGCAGAGCTCATGCAGAGCCCCTGCTCCCTGCCACTTCTGCTCAGACTTCTCTGCACTGAACTAAGATGGTGCCCACTTTTTATACTCCCTTCTCAATGCACCCAGGAACTGCTTCCTCCCTGCTCCTGCACTGCAGGGTTCCCCTTCCTCAGTGTTCCCTCCCCCCACTCCAGCCAGGGACAGGGACTGTCGTGCCCATCTCAGGGGCATATTGGTCGCCCTGCCCCACGGCAATGTGGTGTAATGCATGCAGGTGTCGGGTCCTGATCCACACTCCATCCTTATCTGAGAGTGAGATATCACACCTCTGGGTGAGGTGCAATACGTCTGTAGCAACCGAGCCCTCGGTGCTACAGTTCCATTTATCTTCAGCCTAGGTGACGTATTGTGATACAGGGCCGTGATTTTGGCTATAAAAGGGTCCCCTAGACCCCTACCCCAAGCTTTTTAAGAGAATCATATATGGCGTGCCAGGAGACTCTATGGAATGCTTTCTCAGCATCCAACGAGAGTATCTACTTACAAATTTTTAACTGCATCTAGCCCAGGAAATACTTTGTGCCTAGTAGCAGTGTCTGCTAGTCAGCGGATTATCCCGGCTGTTAAGCAAGCTACACCACCTGTAGTTTGGACAATTAATTTTTTCAAAGGAAATGCTTCGGGACCACGGGATACTTAGTGAAGAGCATCAGGAGGCACCCCAAGGCATAGGGGCTGGGACTGGCACTAGGATGCCTTGCGGTGGACAGCCGAGCTCGATCCTTATAAAAGCTTTTTAACTGCAGCAGCTTTAGTGGACGCTACTGGAGCTGGAATTACGCGGCTGCTGGCATGAGACTTGCCCTCCAATAGATCCTTGTAAATGGATTTAAAGTGTATTCATTCAAATTAGAGGGACAATTTAAATTAAAAAGCTTAGAGCTGCCTCCACCACAGGGGGGCTCTCTCGACCCACCAGCGGACAGGCACCAGTATTGGGAGAGGGGGGCTGGCCGTCAGGGTTCACCGCGGCTCTGGCACAAACCCGGCGACACGGAGGTGGCACGGGCAGGAGCGGACTGGCCGTCTCGGCTTCTCACTTTTTGGATTTTAGAAGGGCATGACATGCCTATATCTGTGTCTCCCCCTCCTTTTACTCCTCCACCTCTTTTCTTTTCGCATGACTATATGTACTTGTCACTTTTCCATGTGTTAGTTGTGTCTTCTGAGCAGTTTGTCAGCTTTTGGACACCTTTGAAGGTGTTTTCTATGTGTTTCTATGTGTTTTTGTTTGCCTGCCATTGGTTTTAACGGTGTTCGAAGGTGTTCGACGAACAGTTCGACGAACAGTTCGGCGAACACACGGGTGTTCGACGAACCGAACCGAACTCGAACACTACGGGGGTGGCTCAACACTACTCCTCAGCTGAGTACGCCCTAGGGCGGGACAGGCGGGACATTTTGTGTGCTGTGGGTAAAAAAAAAAAATCTAAACTTTATTATTAGTGTGAGTGTACGTGTGTATGTGTGAGTGCTTGGTGTAAATCACGTGTGGAGGCGTACGGGGCGCAGGAGGGGGCGCGCTCAGGCGTACGGGGCGCAGGAGGGGCGCGCTCAGGCGTACGGGGCGCAGGAGGGGGCGCGCTCAGGCGTACGGGGCGCAGGAGGGGGCGCGCTCAGGCGTACGGGGCGCAGGAGGGGGCGCGCTGGGGCGCACGGGGCGCAGGAGGGGGCGCGCTCAGGCGCACGGGGCGCAGGAGGGGGCGCGCTCAGGCGCACGGGGCGCAGGAGGGGGCGCGCTCAGGCGCACGGGGCGCAGGAGGGGGCGCGCTCAGGCGCACGGGGCGCAGGAGGGGGCGCGCTCAGGCGCACGGGGCGCAGGAGGGGGCGCGCTCAGGCGCACGGGGCGCAGGAGGGGGCGCGCTCAGGCGCACGGGGCGCAGGAGGGGGCGCGCTCAGGCGCACAGGGCGCAGGGGGGGGCTGAGGAGATGGAAGAGCCAACAGCATCAGGGGGGGTATCACTGGGGCAGAAGGGGCAGAAAGGGGGGCAGGAGCCGGCAGCAGCAAGGGGGGTAGGGGCCGGCAGGCAGTAGCTGGCAGCAGCAGGGGGGGTGATCACTCGGACGGGGGAGGGGGCTGGTGATCACTGGGGGGGGTGATCACTGGGGGGGGGTGAGATCACTAGGACTGGGGGATGGTGGGTGAGATCACTAGGACTGGGGGATGATGGTGTGATCCCTGGGACTGGGGGATGGTGGTGTGATCACAGGCACAGGAGATTTACACGGAGTCTGCTGCTGCCTGTGATCACAGTCCACCGGCTGTCAGAAGGAGAGCAGCAGCCGGTGGATGAAGACGTGGGAGAGGGAGGGAGCGGAGGTCGGGGTACAGGTGAGAAATTGGGACTGGGGTGGAAGGGGGGTGGAGGGGGGGTTGGGGGGGAAGTGGGGGCTGGAAATCTGATAAGGGGGGGGATACTACCGGCAGCGGATCAGCAGCGGAGGCAGCGGCGGGTGCAGGGGGTCGGCGGCAGATCAGCAGCGGTGGCAGAGGCAGGTGCAGAGGATCGGTGGCGGCGATGGAGGTGGCAGACGATCGGCGGCGGGGCAGATGATCTGTGGCAGCAGCGGATCGGCGTGACCAAACTCCTCTGGCTCCACGGAAGGGATGGATCTGGAAAGTTTGGTCAGCCATAGTAAATACACCGCTCGACATCTGATTGGAGCTAGTGTCCATGTGACGCTAGCCCCCAATCAGATCTGGGGGGGTGACACAGAGGTGACACTCCCCCCAGCCAATGGCTGATGCTATAAGCATCAGGCCATGCCCAGAAAGTAAATATTTCACCAATTTCCATTGGTGAAATATTTCATTCATTCCGATTGGCAGTTTCACTAAAAGTGAAAGTGAAACTGCCAATCGGAGGGGTTTTAGGCACGGGGGGGTTAATCCACCCCCTGTGGGGTCAACTACAGGTTGTCTAGTTGCAGTAGCAACTGTGACACCTGAGCGACCCCGCTCGCGGGCGCTGCAGGGGCTCTTTCCCTCCATGTCACAGACGCTGTGACATGGGTCGGGAACGAACTGTTTTCCATGTCACAAACGGTGTGACACGGGTCGGGAAGGGGTTAAAATGGGTATACTCAAATGGCAGTACCTGAGACTGAGGAGGAACTGCACTGACACTGCTACTTTTGATCTTCAATCCAGGGATCTGAGAGAGGTTCAAAAATAGGGGCTATCCCGATTACATCTTGAGGAAAGCCTATCACCACGCTACAGGTCAGACCCAATTGAGCCTGCTTACACCCACTAAGAGGCCCACTACTAAATCTTTTAGGTTCATTACCACCTTTGATAATGGGGCCCAACAGGTCAGAGAAATTCTTAACAAACATTGGGCCATCTTAAAAATGGACTCTGATATTGGGACTTTATTGACGGACAGTCCCTTGATAACATACAGAAAGGGAAGATCCCTCAGTGATCGACTTGTCCAAAGTCACTTCCAAGTCTCTAGAACTCCCACATGGCTTGAAAACCATTAGGGTTGCTACAAAAGTCACAATTGTGTGTCCTGTCGATATGTCCAGACAGGCTCCAGTTTCATGAGCAATGTTACCAGAAAAAATTATGATATAATATCTTTCATTGACTGTCGAACTCAGGGCGTAATCTACAAGGCTACTTGCGCCTGCGGCCTCGAGTATGTGGGCAAGACCATTCGAGAGTTTAGACGCCGTATAGGCGAACATGTTTGTGATGTCGAAGACCAAAGGGACACTCCACTTGCTAGACATATGAACCTGTATCATAATGGAGACATGAAACTGATTAAATTCATGGGGATTGATCATATGCGTAGTAGAGATGAGCGTTGTTCTACTCGAACTGTTCGCCAATCTCAAATTCGAGCTGTTTTGGGCGGTGTTCGAGCCGGTCGGCGAACACGAACAATTTGAGAAAAATTCGGCTGTTCGAGGTTATGTTCGATAACTGTTCGTGCACCAAAATCATAACTGGATTTTTTCTCAGTAATGATGAAAATTAATGCTAATACGCAGTTTGAGTGTACAGCGGGGCGGGGGGAGGGGCAGGGGATGGATCTCTGCAGGAACAATGAAGATCTCCATTTTTTTTTCTCTTTCCCGCATTTGCAGTGGGGAGGTGCAATCTGTCAGCCTATCAGCAGCGCACACACGGAGCGAAGTGCTTTTTTTCACACAAGCAAGGGCATGTGTGATTGGCAGTGTATGTCACATGTCCTTGCCCTATAAGACCAAGCCATTTTCCCCGTCGCCACCATTTTCTCACTGCTGCAGCTGCGTGTTAGACGGCACCGCTGTTGCTGTGTGCGCTATACCTTGTTAATTTCAAGCCAATTTTCGCACAAATATACAGATAGCTTGGGAGTAGGGAATAGTTGTGATTGCAGTCCTTTTAAGGACTAGGTTACAGCATTTCCTACGACTTTTATCAGGCAGGTCTGTGCTCTTAAATAGATAGATTGTGGGAGTAAAGACTAATTGTAATTGGAGTCCTTTTCAGGACTAGGTTACATCAGTTCCTATCAGTTTTTGCCAGGCAGGTCTGTGCCAGTGCTGTGCAAGTTTTTTTTCACAGCATTTGGCTGAATCTAGCAAAGCTAATCCTTTTTGGCCTATTGCAGAGTGTGTTAGTCAGTGGAGTAGCCTATCTGTGTTGCAAGATATACCACCTGTGTATAGAATACCAATTTTTTTACTGCACCTAGTGAAGTAAAATCTTTTGGGCATAGCATCATTCTATTAGTCCATCTATACTGACCTCCATCAGGTTGCAAACTGAATATAATTTTTTTCTGCATCTAGCTCTGAAAAAATATTTGGGCTTCTAGCAGTGTGTGGGACTTGGTCTATTAGTCCATCTATACTGACCTCCATCAGGTTGCAAATTAAAAATAATTTTTTTCTGCATCTAGCTCTGAAAAAATATTTGGGCTTCTAGCAGTGTGTGGGACTTGGTCTATTAGTCCATCTATACTGACCTCCATCAGGTTGCAAATTAAAAATAATTTTTTTCTTCATTTAGCTCTGAAAAAATATTTGGGCTTCTAGCAGTGTGTGGGACTTGTTCTATTAGTCCTTCTATACTGACCTCCAGCAGGTTGCAAATTGAATATAATTTTTTTCTGCATCTAGCTCTGAAAAAATATTTGGGCTTCTAGCGGTGTGTGGGACTTGGTCTATTAGTCCATCTATACTGACCTCCATCAGGTTGCAAATTAAAAATAATTTTTTTCTGCATCTAGCTCTGAAAAAATATTTGGGCTTCTAGCAGTGTGTGGGACTTGGTCTATTAGTCCATCTATACTGACCTCCATCAGGTTGCAAATTAAAAATAATTTTTTTCTGCATCTAGCTCTGAAAAAATATTTGGGCTTCTAGCAGTGTGTGGGACTTGGTCTATTAGTCCATCTATACTGACCTCCATCAGGTTGCAAATTAAAAATAATTTTTTTCTTCATTTAGCTCTGAAAAAATATTTGGGCTTCTAGCAGTGTGTGGGACTTGTTCTATTAGTCCTTCTATACTGACCTCCAGCAGGTTGCAAATTGAATATAATTTTTTTCTGCATCTAGCTCTGAAAAAATATTTGGGCTTCTAGCGGTGTGTGGGACTTGGTCTATTAGTCCATCTATACTGACCTCCATCAGGTTGCAAATTAAAAATAATTTTTTTCTTCATTTATCTCTGAAAAAATATTTGGGCTTCTAGCAGCGTGTGGGACTTGTTCTATTAGTCCATCTATACTGACCTCCATCAGGTTGCAAATTAAAAATAATTTTTTTCTGCATCTAGCTCTGAAAAAATATTTGGGCTTCTAGCAGTGTGTGGGACTTGGTCTATTAGTCCATCTATACTGACCTCCATCAGGTTGCAAATTAAAAATAATTTTTTTCTGCATCTAGCTCTGAAAAAATATTTGGGCTTCTAGCAGTGTGTGGGACTTGGTCTATTAGTCCATCTATACTGACCTCCATCAGGTTGCAAATTGAATAAAAAAAATTTCTGCATCTAGCTCTGAAAAAATATTTGGGCTTCTAGCGGTGTGTGGGACTTGGTCTATTAGTCCATCTATACTGACCTCCATCAGGTTGCAAATTAAAAATAATTTTTTTCTGCATCTAACCCAGCCAATAGTTTTGGCCTAATACCACAGTTTGGCCACTCAGCTCTGCTCGGTTACCATCCATTGCTTTTTTGTGCAAACAACTCCAGAGTTGTGAATTAGTTAACCACCAAAATGAGTGGAAAAAGGCCTGCTGCTGGTGGAAAGGGGAATAGGCGTGTTGGGAAGGGGAAAAAAGGTTGTGTCCGTGGGGTAGGTGCAGAAGAAAGACCATCTTCCAGCCAAACTAAAATGTCTACTTCTTTTAGCGGACAATGTGATAAGATCCCTTTCTTACGGCCACGCCAATCGCTACAAATTCCAGATGAGGCACAAAAACAGCAGGTGCTTCAACGGATATCAAGTGCTCCTTTAAGTGGGCTCTCCTCCACATCAACTTCAACATCACAAATACTCCAGTCCTCAAAGGTGTCACCCAAATCGCACTTGCTTCCTCACAGCTCCCAAATCTCCAGCTGCCCGTCTGAGTATGAGGTAGAACAGATGGTTGAGTCTGCAGAGCTGTTTACTCATACTATAGCCTGGGAATCAGAGGTCGACTCCAGCGCTTCTGTGAATCCAGACGAGGAAATGATCTGCACTGATGCCCAGAATCTTTATGAGTCGGATCCAGGACCAGACGCAGAAGGTTCTGACCATAATGTAGACCCTCATTCCCAAACTGTAACTCCTGTTGGTGGAGACAATGAGGAAGACGATGATAAGACTCAAATACCGGATTGGAGCGACAACTTTAGTTTTTTGTCAGGGCAGGAACAGGTTGGCTCTGAGGACGACGGGTGTGATAACGCACAGGGTGATGATGATGAGGTCGGAGATCCCACTTACTGTCAACCCACAGTCAGCCAAGAGATGAGGTCAGCAGAGGAGGTGGAGGAAGATGCTAGTGACGACGAGGTCAGGTTGCGCCTTCCTGGACAGAGACGTAGTACTGGAAGCACGTCAACAACTGCATCCTCAAACACAACTCTGCCTCTCACCACAAGTCGTGGTGGCTCTTCAGGTCGCATGGGTGCTAAGCCTTGCATAGCCTGGGCATTTTTTCAGATCGATAAAGATGACCCAACTCGTGTTATCTGTAACATTTGTCAGCAAAAGCTAAGTAGAGGCCAAAAAATACATAGTTTGAGTACTTCATGCATGAACCGGCACATGGACATGAAGCATAAGTTGCAGTGGGAAGCTCAGTGTGCTACAATGCGGTCTAGCCGGCCGGGCCAACCACCGTCTGCCATATCTTGTGCATCCGCGGCCTCTTCATCCTCTGTGACTGGGGGGACAACAGTCACACCTGTTTTGGGGCGCAGACCTGCCACCTCTTTACCCGCAACAGCCAGCGTGATTGGCAGGTCATCATTTTCTTTGGAGGTGGTCTTGAGCGCTGTCCGACATCGATAGCACCACCTTTGGATCAAGGCAACCTAACATGTCCGCCTGCATCTTCCTCACAGACCGTCAGTTTGCCGGGGACACCCTTATCAACCCCGTCTAAGCACAATAGCCAGCCCTCGGTCCCTCAGATGTGGACAAGTAAAAGACCATTTCCTCCTAGCCATGAGAAAGCTAAGAGGTTGAATTTCACCATCTGCAAGCTCTTGGCTACAGAAATGCTGCCTTTCCGCCTGGTGGACACAGAGGATTTTCGAGACCTTATGTCCGTCGCAGTGCCCCAGTACCAGATGCCCAGTCGGCACTACTTCTCAAAGAAAGGTGTGCCTGCGCTCCACCAGCATGTCGCACACAACATCACCGCTTCTTTGAGAAACTCTGTGTGTGACAGGGTGCATTTCACCACAGACACTTGGACGAGTAGGCATGGACAGGGGCGTTACATGTCGCTGACTGGGCACTGGGTAACTATGGTGACAGCAGGACAAGGGGCTGCTGTCCAAGTCTTGCCGTCCCCACGAGTTGTGCGTCAATCCTCTTTATGTCATTTTTCCTCCACTGCTTCTGCCTCCTCAACCTCCTCTCGGTCTTCCACCTGCACCCAAAGCCTGTCTGGTCATGCCACAAGCTTTCTAACTGCGCAGAAGGGATCCTGCACACCTCCTTACTATGCTGGCAGTAGGGCTCAACGTCATCAGGCGGTTTTTACATTGAAATGTCTGGGAAATGTGAGTCACACAGCTGAGGAGTTGTGGTCAGCTCTGGAGAACCAATTTCATGAATGGTTGTCTCCACTGGACCTGAAACCAGGGAAGGCCGTGTGCGACAATGCTGCAAACCTGGGTGCGGCCCTTCGCCGGGGCAATGTCACACACGTGCCTTGTATGGCTCACGTGTTGAACCTGGTTGTCCAGCAATTTTTAGCCCACTATCCCAGACTAGATGGCCTTCTGCAGAGGGCACGGTCGCTGTGTGCTCACTTCCGCCATTCGCATCCCGCAGCTCAGCGACTTACATCTCTACAGAAGTCGTTGGGCCTGCCACTTCACCGGCTAAAATGCGATGTGCCTACCCGGTGGAATTCAACTCTGCACATGTTGCAGCGACTGTGGCAGCACCGACAAGCCCTGGTGCAATACGTTCTGACGTATAGCCTGGGCCAACGAGATTCAGAGGTGGGGCAAATCACGCTGGAGGAGTGGTCTCAGATCAGGGACCTATGCACCCTTCTGCACAGTTTTGAAATGGCGACGAAGATGTTTAGTGCTGACGATGCCATTATCAGCATGACTATTCCGGTGATTTACATGCTGGAGCACATGTTAAACAGAATTCGGAGTCAGGTGGTGGCACAAGAGGAGGTGGAGGAAGTAGAGGAGGAGGAGTTGTATGCGGAAGGGCTAACATCTGCAAGGTCCAGACGGTCGGCAGCACCAAGGCGGCAGGCATGTGAGGGTGGGGGAGATGATTTTACCAGGGCGCATGGTAGCAGCCAAACTAGTGAGGAAGGTGCAGGAGCCCAGGAAGAAGTGGAGGACGAATTGATGGAAGACTCATCAGATGAGGGAGACCTTGATCACATTTCTGTTGTGCGAGGTTGGGGGGAGAGGACAGAGGAAGGAAGCATGATTGCTACCTCGCCACCAACACAACAGGGACTTGGTGCTCCTGGATGCGCAACACACATGAGTGCCTTCTTGCTGCACTACCTGCAACATGACCCTCGAATTGTGAGAATTAGAAATAATCCTGACTACTGGGTTGCCACACTGTTAGATCCCCGGTACAAAAGTAAATTTGCAGAAATTATTCCTGCCATAGAAAGGGATGCACGCATGCAGGAGTATCAGCAGAGACTGTTGCAGAATCTTACATGTGCTTTTCCACAAAATACCAGTGGTGCACGTAGTGAATCTCACAGTTCCAACTTGCCAACCGTGGGACCGTCAAGTGTTCAGCACTCAAACCGTAACAGAACCACAGTATCTGCTGGTAACATCAATTTTGCGGAATCATTTCACCACTTTTTTAGCCCATCCTTTGCAAGGCCACAGGAGACAAGAAGTCTGACACATAGTCAACGCCTAGAGACGATGGTACAGGAGTATCTCCAAGTAAACATTGAAGCCACGACTGTGTCACTGGACCCTTGCTCTTTTTGGGCTTCCAATCTGGATAAATGGCCGGAGCTAGCCACTTACGCCTTGGAGATCTTGTCATGCCCCGCAGCCAGCGTTCTGTCTGAACGTGTGTTCAGCGCTGCTGGTGGTGTGCTGACAGATAAGCGCACGCGGCTCTCCACTGATAATGTAGACAGACTCACGTTCATAAAGATGAACAAATCATGGATCCGAAACGACTTTTCTACCCCTGTGTCATCCTGGGGAGAGTAAAAGCTTGATGATTGGTTAAAATCACCCTACCAACCGTTTTAAGCTTTCAAATTACTAATCATGTTTATCTGTATCTTGACTGGAAAATAATTTGGGCTTTGTAGCAGTGTGCAGCACTGATCCTATTAGGCCATCTATAATAAGCTTCACCAGATTTAAAATTAAAAATAATTTTTAGCTGCATCTAGCCCGGAAAATAATTTTGGGGCTCCGAGATGCGCAAGACACATAAGTGCCTTCTTGCTGCACTACCTGCAGCATGACCCTCATATTGTCAGAATTCGAAGTAATCATGACTACTGGGTTGCCACTCTCTTAGATCCCCCAAACTTTTCGATCAACCTTTTCATTTTAATAAAGACCAAAAAAATGGTCATTTTTGAAATTATAAGCATTAGCAGGTTGTTAGAAACTGAAATCAAACAGTTTTCAACTCAAAACTTTATTCTAGGTGATGTTACATTTTCACATAGGACCCCTTGTTCGAAAGGAGCTTCTGAACTCTCTCGTCCATTGAATTTGTCAGGTTTTGGATGGTTTCTGCTTCAATTGTTTTGCATGAGGACAGAATACCCTCCCAGAGCTGTTGCTTAGATGTGAACTGCCTCCCGCCATCATAGACACTCCTTTTAATGATGCTCCAAAGGTTCTGAATGGGGTAGAGGTCAGGGGAGCATGGGGGTCACACCATAAGTTTGTCCCCTTTTATGCCCATATCAGCCAGAGATGCAGATGTTTTATGTGCAGCATGAGATGGTGCATTATCATGCAGAAAAATGATCTTGCTGTGAAATACACGGTTCTTCTTCTTGAACCATGGCAGGAAGTGCTGTTTGAGAAAATCCACATACATTATGGAGTTCATCTTTAGCGCCTTCAGGGATCCTAAAGGGGCCGACAATCTCTCTCCCCATGATTCCAGCCCAAAACATTACTCCACCTCCTCCTTGTTGGCGCTGTAGCCGTGTTTGCGTGGGGTGTCCATCAACCAGCCATCCTCCACTCCATTCATCTGGACCATCGAGCGCTGCACGGCACTCATCCGTGAACAAAACAGTTTTGAAATCAGTCTTCATGTAATGTTTGGCCCACTGGAGCCGTTTCTGCTTGTGTGAAGTGGATAGAGGAGGTCGACAGGATGGCATATGCACAGCTGCAAACCTCTGAAGGACCCTGCATCTTGTTGTTCGGGGGACGTTGGAGGCACAAGCAGCTTCAAAAACTTGTCTGCTGCTATGACAAGGCTTTTTTGCCGCTGCTGTTTCAACCTGACGTAATTGCCTGTAGGAAAGAGTCCTCAATTTGCCCTTATCAGCACGCACACGTGTGTACTGTGAATCAGCTACATACTTCTTGATTGCCAAGACACTTCATCCTGATCATCGCACAATGTTGATTGTAGTCATGCCTTGACCTAAACACTCCACAATTTGTTGCTTCTCAGCAGCCGACACATCCTTTTTCTTTCCCATTTTGGCAGAAAATGTAGGCTGCTTAATAATGTGAGAGAGCCTTCTTAAGTAGTCTTGCCTTTCATTGGACACACCTGCCAAACTAATTAGCACAGGTGTCTGCAATTGCTTACAGTGATATAAAGAGCCCTGACACACATCACCATCAATGAGTTTAACTGACAAACAAACAAATTCTTCCCTTATCACTCCTAAACACTTTTTGCATAATAATTTGGAACGCGGTGTACATGTGCTTTTCCACAAAACACCAGTGGTTCACGTAGTGAATCTTACAGTTCTAACTTGCCAACCGTGGTCTGTATGGAATTGTTCAATAAAGGGCCCAAAATTAAGATAACATAGATGGGAGAGGTCTCTATGAATAGGAATTCCTAAGTATTTGATACCCTGTGAGGGCCAGGCAAAGGGAAAGTTGGACTGGATGGAATCCTATATGGATTTAGTGAGGGAGACATCGAGGGCCTCAGACTTCGCTGCATTGATTTTAAAATTTTACCATGTAACAAAGTGATCTATTTCAGCCATAACAGCAGGGATGGATATATGTGATTGAGTGATATATACTAGGACATCATCAGCAAATAGAGAGCACTTGTACTCGGTGCCTCCCACCTCAATCCACCTAATATTGGGGTTATGGCGAATTGATGAGAGCAGGTGCTCCGTCACTAGGATGTATAAGAGAGGGGACAGAGGACATCCCTGCCTTGTCCCATTGGTGATTGTGAAAGGTGATGAAAATGTTCTGACGCACCCCCTGGGCCTTGGGACACCCGGAGCCGGACCCTTTTTGGTGAATGCTGGTGGTTGTAGTCTTCGTGGCGGCGATCCGGTTCCGTGGCTCAGGGCGGTCAAACCAGTGGCGGAACTATTTATGTGGTTTTGATGTTTAAATGTCCGACTACGCCACCCGTGGATTGCGGTCAGAGTGAACCGCCGCTACAGGGCAGACCGCTAAGGCTGGTGTTGTGGGTGCAGCAGAGCGTAGCATAACTCCCTACGGGAGGAGTATAGCCTCAGGGCAGTGTATGCGGAGGATGGGGGTGATGGTGCAGGGCAGCAGCAGTAACGACACGGAGTCAGTGATGCAGTTCAGGGCCTTTACTCACAGTTCTTATTATCCAGACCACGTCTGCAGGTAACGGCTGCCCACGTCGTACTGTGCTCACCAGGTGAGGGGCTCAGACAACTCCCAGATAACTTTGGAGCGCTTCACAGGACCCCCTTTGTGTGTCCTTTGTCTGGCCTTTCTTACCAACACTTCTGTCCGGCTGCCTCAGGCCTCCTCTTGGTAAACTTGGCGCCAGTTTCCCTGACCCTATGTGGTGCCTTCCTAGCGGGTGGAGCAAGGGGCTGCGCCACATAAAATGTCAGAGCCTCCGGTTTCTAGCTGAGGGTCGTTTCCTGCCTCCACTAGTTCGGGGACCGGTCCTTTGGCCTGACCCCTCCACGCAGGTGGATTCGGGCGTGCGGTGGCGACTCGCCCGTCCGCACCCCTGGGATCCCTTCATTCCTCGTTCCTGGAGCCTTCTCCGCTCCTCTTCCTTCCTTCTCCCTCTTGCTGTTACTAGGCCCGCCTCCGGAGCAGAGCTCATGCAGAGCCCCTGCTCCCTGCCACTTCTGCTCAGACTTCTCTGCACTGAACTAAGATGGTGCCCACCTTTTATACTCCCTTCTCAATGCACCCAGGAACTGCTTCCTCCCTGCTCCTGCACTGCAGGGTTCCCCTTCCTCAGTGTTCCCTCCCCCCACTCCAGCCAGGGTCAGGGACTGTCGTGCCCATCTCAGGGGCATATTGGTCGCCCTGCCCCACGGCAATGTGGTGTAATGCATGCAGGTGTCGGGTCCTGATCCACACTCCATCCTTATCTGAGAGTGAGATATCACACCTCTGGGTGAGGTGCAATACGTCTGTAGCAACCGAGCCCTCGGTGCTACAGTTCCATTTATCTTCAGCCTAGGTGACATATTGTGATACAGGGCCGTGATTTTGGCTATAAAAGGGTCCCCTAGACCCCTACCCCAAGCTTTTTAAGAGAATCATATATGGCGTGCCAGGAGACTCTATGGAATGCTTTCTCAGCATCCAACGAGAGTATCTACTTACAAATTTTTAACTGCATCTAGCCCAGGAAATACTTTGTGCCTAGTAGCAGTGTCAGCGGATTATCCCGGCTGTTAAGCAAGCTACACCACCTGTAGTTTGGACACTTAATTTTTTCAAAGGAAATGCTTCGGGACCACGGGATACTTAGTGAAGAGCATCAGGAGGCACCCCAAGGCATAGGGGCTGGGACTGGCACTAGGATGCCTTGCGGTGGACAGCCGAGCTCGATCCTTATAAAAGCTTTTTAACTGCAGCAGCTTTAGTGGACGCTACTGGAGCTGGAATTACGCGGCTGCTGGCATGAGACTTGCCCTCCAATAGATCCTTGTAAATGGATTTAAAGTGTATTCATTCAAATTAGAGGGACAATTTAAATTAAAAAGCTTAGAGCTGCCTCCACCACAGGGGGGCTCTCTCGACCCACCAGCGGACAGGCACCAGTATTGGGAGAGGGGGGCTGGCCGTCAGGGCTCACCGCGGCTCTGGCACAAACCCGGCGACACGGAGGTGGCACGGGCAGGAGCGGACTGGCCGTCTCGGCTTCTCACTTTTTGGATTTTAGAAGGGCATGACATGCCTATATCTGTGTCTCCCCCTCCTTTTACTCCTCCACCTCTTTTCTTTTCGCATGACTATATGTACTTGTCACTTTTCCATGTGTTAGTTGTGTCTTCTGAGCAGTTTGTCAGCTTTTGGACACCTTTGAAGGTGTTTTCTATGTGTTTCTATGTGTTTTTGTTTGCCTGCCATTGGTTTTAACGGTGTTCGAAGGTGTTCGACGAACAGTTCGACGAACAGTTCGGCGAACACACGGGTGTTCGACGAACCGAACTCGAACACTACGGGGGTGGCTCAACACTAATGCGTAGGCCCCAGAGAGGTGGAAACTGGGATAGACTGATATTACAGGCCGAGACCAAGTGGATTTTTTATCTTAATACAGTGGTACCATCAGGATTAAATGAGCAATGTACATATAATTGTTTTATTTAAGGTCTATGTCCTTTCAAATTTGGTTGCCCTCTATATGGAAATCCTGTATTTGGTATTACTTTAGCTCCATTAATTCAATACTGGCTGACATCATATAATTATGTTTCTGTCTTAGACCCTGTACCGCCAGAGGTAATCCTATTATTCTGTATATATATGACATTCTTGTGCCACGTTCAAAACACCTCTTACATTGTCAACATAGTGTGAACCCCTTAATTATTGTGGTGTAGATACTATAAAAATACTCCTTTGTGTGTGGCCCCTCTTTGCTTATATAGGGGGGGGTAACCTGGCTATGCTATCTTTTGCTTAAATGAGCCATGTTATTTACACATGTGTGGGTATTCCCCCTTTTATATATATCTAATGACACAGGTTTGAATCAGGACAATGTATAAATGGTGGTTTGTCCTGCATTTGTGTCCAGGCACCGCCCCCAGCGACGCCGTCTTCTGGGCTCTTTTAACTGAGATGCTGCAACCAGCGCTGTGAATGACTGACCAGCGATGGCGTCGCTGAAAGTACAGCCTCCGGAAATGTCATCACCGAAAGTGACGTCCGGTACGTTCCACAGACATGGCATGCGGTTCACAAGCTGCCGTGCTCATCCCAACGGATATGACATCACTGGAAATGCTACTGCCGGAAGTGGCTTGCGTTCCACAAGGCGGGCGTGCGTTCCACAAGCTGCCGCATGCCACTGTCTGGCGTGTCATTTCCCTATACACACCCAGCTGAAGGGTCTCGCACTATTGGCCATTGCAGTAGACCTGTATTCACCTGGCTATTTATATTTGAATATCGGTAGCATATCTAAACTCCCCTTTCGTGCCATAACACTGCTTCACCTGAGATTAGTGAAGACAGTTATGCCTTACTATGTTAAGACAGCTTAGCCTCCATGGTGCTACATATTAGGGACCCCTGATGACTCCAAAAGGAAGAATCGAGTCGGGACTACAGGGCAAGCACAGGGCTATTAGAGCAGTCTAGATGTGGACTGTCCTTGTTGGGGCAGGAGCAAAGGGGTACAGAGTTAGCGTAGTCCATATAGGGTGTTAATAGGGGCAGATATATACGCCTCCCCTGGACTTTTGCCTGCTTACCTGCTTACCTGCCTCCCCTTCAGGAAGTATCTCCCCTCTCTACTGCACTACTCCACAAATATCGGGTGAGGATGTTCCATTACTCTTATTCAATATCTTAATATTAATATTTTAAACTTATCTATTAAAAGTAATATTTTAGAGCCTGAAATACCCTTGTTGTATTCTACTGATGACTGGGTCTAATATATATGATTACAAATCATTTTTTTGCTGCTTCTACCACCATTATTTATTGAAAAAAGCTGTCCATGTTCCATTACTCTTATTCAATATCTTAATGCTTTATATATACAGGTGCTTCTCACAAAATTAGAATATCATCAAAAAGTTAATTTATTTCAGTTCTTCAATTCAAAAAGTGAAATTCATATATTATATAGAGTTATTACAAACAGAGTGATCTATTTCAAGTGTTTATTTCTGTTAATGTTGATGATTATGAAAGTCATTATCTCAGTAAATTAGAATAATTAACAAAAAACACCTGCAAAGGCTTCTGAAGCGTTTAAAAAGCTCCCTTAGTCTGTTTCAGTAGGCTCCACAATCATGGGGAAGACTGCTGACTTGACAGATGTCCAGAAGGCAGTCATTGACACACTCCACAAGGAGGGTAAGCCACAAAAGGTCATTGCTAAAGAATCTGGTTGTTCACAGAGTGCTGTATCCAAACATATTAATGGAAAGTTGAGTGGAAGGAAAAAGAGTGGTAGAAAAGGGTGCACAAGCAACCGGGATAACCGCAGCCTTGAAAGGATTGTTAAAAAAGGCCATTCAAAAATTTGGGGGAGATTCACAAGGAGTGGACTGCTGCTGGAGTCATTGCTTCAAGAGCCACCACACACAGACTTATCCAGGACATGGGCTACAAGTGTCGCATTCCTTGTGTCAAGCCACTCATGACCAATAGACAACGCCAGAAGCGTCTTACCTGGGCTAAGGAGAAAAAGACCTGAACTGTTGCTTAGTGGTCCAAGGTGTTTTTTTTCTGATGAAAGTAAATTTTGCATTTCATTTGGAAATCAAGGTCCCAGAGTCTGGAGGAAGAGTGGAGAGGCACACAATCCAAGCTGCTTGAGGTCTAGTGTGAAGTTTCCACAATCAGTGATAGCTTGGGGGGCCATGTTATCTGCTGGTGTAGGTCCACTGTGTTTTATCAAGACCAAAGTCAGGGCAGCCGTCTACCAGGAAATTTTAGAGCACTTCATGCTTCCCTCTGCCGACAAGTTTTTGGAGATGGAAATTTCATTCTCCAGCAGGACTTGGCACCTGTCCACACTGCCAAAAGTACCAATACCTGGTTTAAAAACAACAGTATCACTGTGCTTGATTGGCCAGCAAACTCGCCTGAACTTAACCCCATAGAGAATCTATGGGGTATTGTCAAGAGGAAGATGAGAGACACCAGACCTAACAATGCAGACGAGCTGAAGGCTGCTATGAAAGCAACATGGGCTTCCATAACACCGCAGCAGTGCCACAGGCTGATCGCCTCCATGCCACGCCGCACTGATGCAGTAATTGATGCAAAAGGAGCCCCGACCAAGTATTGAGTGCATTTACTGAACATACATTTCAGTAGGCCAACATTTTGGATTTTAAAAACATTTTTCAAGCTGTTGTTATAAAGTATTCTAATTGACTGAGATAATGACTTTTGTTCATTGGCTGTAAGCCATAATCATCAACATTAACAGAAATAAACACTTGAAAAAGATCACTCTGTTTGTAATGACTTTATATAATATATGAGTTTCACTTTTTGTATCGAAGAACTGAAATAAATTAACTTTTTGATGATATTCTAATTTTGTGAGATGCACCTGTACACATGTATGGATGATATACGTTTCCTCTTGATGATGTCATTAACATAACTTTACCTCATCTACTTTGAATGTGTATGAGAAACGCTTTATTTCGTTCATCCTAAGACGTTTATCTTGTGATAATGATATGATCATCACCTGACATTATTTGACTTCGCGCGAGAAATGTCTAACCTTGTCCACTTGTTTCTTGGACGTTTCATAGGGACCCTGTGTCTTTAAGGTCTTTGTTTGATCCTGTTTGACCAGGGCCCAGTACACTATTCAGGTGACATGTTCTGCTCCCTCATCATAGTTGTTACCATGACCTGGGGAGTATGCTTACTTTGTCTCCATCATATTTGTTTTTAATTTTAATATTTTAAACTTATCTATTAAAAGTTATATTTTAGAGTCTGAAATACCTTTGCTGTATTCCAATAAATAATGGTGGCCACCTATCTTTCAATGAGGCTGAGTGCATGTGATTCTTTAGTTCTTTCGCAATGACAGTACAATCCAGTTGGTTTGCCATCGATTGTGGTGAACCTTAACATGTGGGAGTTCTGTTTACATACAAAAGGACGACTAGACGAATGTATTTGGGCACACAAAAGGCTAACTGACGACACAATGGAGATAGCTGTACAGTACATATAGAAAGAGTACAGAAAGCACAAGAGTATGTTGATGGGACGGTCAGACTTATATCAACACTGAGAGCATTAGTAGATAATGCAACTAACCAAATGCATGAAAAAAAGAACAAGAATTAGTATAGATATATGGCGGCTCTGAAAATGTTGAAAATTAATCAATATATTGAAAAAATTACAAAGGCACTTGATCAATACAATGGCCTATCAGCATCCAGGCCAATATTAAGTGTAATAATGCAATAATGTAAACACTGGATACTAGGCATAAAACACACATAGCAATAAATACATAACCCAAAAACTGCCTCTGGTTTACTACCCAGGGGCAAAGGAAACCAAGTGTAACCGGCATTTGGCACTACTACTGCAGTGATGGTTAGGGTGTGTGCACTCAGTAAACGCTGTGGATTGGACGCGGCGCACTTGCACTGCATGCAAGCCGCAGCATTCTTCATCACAAGCAAAGTGGATGGGATTTGTAGAAATCCCATGCCCACTATGCATCTCCATGCACCTGCGGATCACCGGTGGACACGGACATGCGGTGCGTCTTTCCAGACCGCAGCATGTCAATTTCTCTTGTGGAGTCGATAGTCTTTGCAAGAGAAATTCTATCACTGTAATGTATAGGATGTGGTGAATCCGAATGGTTCAATGAACACATGCGGATTCACCTGCGTGCAGCGCTTTGGATGCAGCATAAAGTATACTGTGTTCAAAGCTCTGACAATACGTACCGTGTGCACATACCCTTTCAAGTGGCTTACACATTTTTTGCCAACATATTTTTTTCATGGTGATTACATGGGCACAAGATCTGTGCCCGCACAATCAACATGGGAGCTTGGCTTAACTGATAGCTGATCTCCTGTAACATCCAGGACTGTTGCCAGCACTGCCCCTGGCTGTTCAACCCTCTAAATGCAGCAATCATTAGCAATCACAACATTTAGAGGGTTGTGAAAGGGACGTGGCTCCTTCTCTTCTGAGCTTTGCAGTGTGCCTAAGCAGTAGTTTCTGACCACATATTAGGGATTTGCATAATCTTCATTTTCTTCTATTACCTTTTATGAAGATGAAAAATTTGATGCTAAAGCAACATTTTAGTGGAAAAAATAGAATTTTCCATTTTTACTGCCAAGTGTTATAAAACTCAGTGAATCCTCTTTTGATTCAAGATATTTACTACACCCCAAGATGGAATTCTTGCAGGATGTACTTTTGGGCTAAAAAAATATTTTCATGTAAAAAAACAAAAAAATTCTTTATTCATGTCCAAATGTTACAAAATTTCAGATCAAATTTTTTTGGTCTACTTTCTCCTGTTACCATTGTGGAAATTAAAAAGTTTAGGCTAAAGTAACATTATCATGAAAAAATTTATAACTATTCATTTTTTATTTTTTATTTTGCATTAATTTCTTTGAAGCACCTGAAGGTTTAACAAACTTCCTGAATGCGGTTTTTAATTTAAAAAAGTAATTTAAAAAATTCTGCTGGCGTAAAGTAGACATATGGTAAATGCTATTCAACAACTATTTCGGATAGCATGACTATCTGTTTTAGACCATATTCAAACGTTCAGTATTTTGTCAGTACTTTACATCTAATATATAAAGCTGAATGTGTGTGTGTGTGTATGTATGTATGTGTGTATGTGTTTATGTCCGGGATTGGCATCTGCACCGTCACAGCTACAGCCACAAAATTTTGCACAGTCACACGTCTGGACCCCGAGAGCGTCATGGGCTAGATTGTGAGGCGAAATTTTAACCCCGCGCGTTCCAATTCACAAAACAATTTTTCCCCTATCAACATAATGGGGAAAAAGTGAAAGGAAAAGTGTTGGAGGCAAATTGACAGCTGCCACATGTGAACAAGGGAGAATTAAAGAATGAGAGCGATGGCGCCAAAGAGTATATACCGTACAGTTGCTAAGGTGGGGCCCCGACATGGGATACTCATACTCACCACACATGGTGATATGAACACACACACAAAATGCGCCACACACTACTACATGCTTGAACACATATCCCACCCTCAGCACACCAAAACTCATCTCACAAAGATTTATCAGGCTGCCAATAGCAACCAATCACAGCTCAGATTCTATTTTGCTACAGTTAATTAATCTGAGCTGTGATTGGTTAATATAGGCAACAAAGGATGTTCTCAGTATAACAAAACTTGTGTAAGGTAATAAGATGTCAGTTAGGGTGTGTTGGTGGAAAGGCTGATGTCAGTCACATTACTTCTATGTGAGAGGATATAGAAACTGCCAGTTACAGACTATTTTTACCACAGTAATGCCTCATAAGAAAAGGAAATTCATGGCATGAATGTCAGCTGATGCGAAAAGAAAAGCTGCATTACGGGCCAATGAAAAATGTGAAGACCGAGAAACAAGGCTGACACACATGAGAACAGCAACTGCTTCCTCAAGAGCCAATGAACTTTCTGAGCAGAGGGAAGTGAGGCTTGCAGACAAGAGAACAAGAGCTGCTTCCTCAAGGGCCAATGAACTTTCTGAGGAGAGGGAAGCGAGGCTTGCAGACATGAAAACAAGAGCTGCTTCCTCAAGAGCCAATAAACTTTCTGAGGACAGGGAAGCAAGGCTTGCAGACATGAAAACAAGAGCTGCTTCCTCAAGAGCCAATGAACTTTCTGAGGAGAGGGAAGCAAGGATTGCAGACATGAAAACAAGAGCTGCTTCATCAAGGGCCAATGAACTTTCTGAGGAGAGGGAAGCGAAGGCATCAAATCTATGAATTAACACATGTGGAATTATATACTTAACAAAAAAGTGTGAAACAACTGAAAATATGTCTTATATTCTAGGTTCTTCAAAGTAGCCACCTTTTGCTTTGATGACTGCTTTGCACACTTTTGGCATTCTCTTGATGAGCTTCAAGAGGTAGCCACCGGAAATAGTTTTCACTTCACAGGTGTGCCCTGTCAGGTTTAATAAGTCGGATTTCTTGCCTTATAAATGGGGTTGGGACCATCAGTTGTGTTGTGCAGAAGTCTGGTGGATACACAGCTGATAGTCCTACTGAATAGACTGTTAGAATTTGTATTATGGCAAGAAAAAAGCAGCTAAGTAAAAAAAAACGTGTGGCCATCATTACTTTAAGAAATGAAGGTCAGTTAGTGCGAAAAATTGGGAAAACTTTGAAAGTGTCCCCAAGTGCAGTTGCAAAAGCCATCAAGCGCTACAAAGAAACTGGCTCACAAAAGGATCGCCCCAGGAAAGGAAGACCAAGAGTCACCTCTGCTTCTGAGGATAAGTTTATCTGAGACACCAGCCTCAGAAATCGTAGGATAACAGCAGCTCAGATTAGAGACCAGGTCAATGCCACATAGAGTTCTAGCAGCAGACACATCTCTTCAACAACTGTTAAGAGGAGACTTTGTGCAGCAGGCCTTCATGGTAAAATAGCTGCTAGGAAACCACTGCTAAGGACAGGCAACAAGCAGAAGAGACTTGTTTGGGCTAAAGAACACAAGGAATGGACATTAGACCAGTGGAAATCTGTGCTTTGGTTTGATGAGTCCAAATTTGAGATCTTTGGTTCCAACCACCGTGTCTTTGTGCGACACAGAAAAGGTGAACGGATGGACTCTACATGCCTGGTTCCCACCGTGAAGCATGGAGGAGGAGGTGTGATGGTGTGGGGGTGCTTTGCTGATGACACTGTTGGGGATTTATTCAAAATTGAAGGCATACTGAACCAGCAAGGCTACCACAGCATCTTGCAGTGGCATGCTATTCCATCCGGTTTGCGTTTAGTTGGACCATCATTTATTTTTCAACAGGGCAATGACCCCAAACACACCTCCAGGCTGTGTAAGGGCTATTTGACCAAGAAGGAGAGTGATGGGGTGCTACGCCAGATGATCTGGCCTCCACAGTCACCAGATCTGAACCCAATCGAGATGGTTTGGGGTGAGCTGGACCGCAGAGTGAAGGCAAAAGGGCCAACAAGTGCTAAACATCTCTGGGAACTCCTTCAAAATTGTTGGAAGACCATTTCCGGTGACTACCTCTTGAAGCTCATCAAGAGAATGCCAAGAGTGTGCAAAGCAGTCATCAAAGCAAAAGGTGGCTACTTTGAAGAACCTAGAATATAAGACATATTTTCAGTTGTTTCACACTTTTTTGTTAAGTATATAATTCCACATGTGTTAATTCATATTTTTGATGCCTTCAGTGTGAATGTACCATTTTCATAGTCAAGAAAATACAGAAAAATCTTTAAATGAGAAGGTGTTTCCAAACTTTTGGTCTGTACTGTATGAAAGTACCTGGATAAGAATGAAGTGATTAACCAGAGTCAGCATGGGTTTGTAACTAACAAGTCATGTCAGACTAACTTAATTTTCTTCTATGACAGAATCACTGACTGGGTGGATCAGGGAAATGCTGTAGATATAGTATATCTTGACTTCAGCAAAGCATTTGACAAAGTATCTCACACCATCCTTATTGAAAAAATGACCAAGTATGGAATGGACAAGGCAACTGTTAGGTGGATTCATAACTGGCTTAGTGATCGGACTCAAAGAGTGGTCGTAAATGGCTTCACATCCAGTTGGATGAATGTCTCAAGTGGGGTACCACAGGGCTCTGTCCTGGGACCAGTATTGTTCAACATCTTTATCAATGATTTATATGAAGGAATTGAGGGTAAACTGATTAAATTTGCTGATGACACAAAGCTAGGAGGTATAGCTAACACTAGAGAAGAGAGAGAGAGGCTTCAAAAAGACCTAAATAAACTGGAGCAGTGGGCAGCAACTAACAGAATGGTTTTTAACAGGCAAAAATGCAAAGTACTACATCTGGGCAATAAAAATGAAAAAAGCATTTACAGAATGGGAGGAATAGAGCTAAGCAACAGTAAATGTGAAAAAGACTTAGGTATACTAATAGATCATAGACTGAACATGAGTCAACAGTGTGATGCAGCAGAAAAAAAGGCAAATACAATTCTGGGATGTATTAACAGAAGCATACAGTCTAGATCACGTGAAGCCATTATCGCACTTTACTCCTCTTTGGTCAGACCTCATCTGGAATACTGTGTCCAGTTTTGGGCACCACATTTTTAAAAAGACATTGACAAACTAGAGCAACTTCAGAGAAGAGCGACCAGAATGGTGACCAGTCTGCAAACCATTTCCTATGAGGAACGGTTACAGGATTTGGGAATGTTTAGCTTGCAAAAAAGAAGACTGAGAGGAGACTTAATAGCTGTCTACAAATATCTCAAGGGCTGTCACATAGTAGAAGGATCATCTTTATTCTCATTTGCACAAGGAAAGACTAGAAGCAATGGGATGAAACTGAATGGGAGGAGACACAGATTAGATATTAGAAAAAACTTTTTGACAGGCTGATCAATGAGTGGAACGCAGCATTTCAGGAGTAGGCAAAGGTAAGACAGCCCCTCTTATCTTGGATCCGGGTCACCAGGCACCAGCAAGTTAGTTAGATCATGCGCAGTGCGTGATCTATCTAACTTGTGTCGGTGCAGAACTGACAGTCCGCAAAGCATAGGGATGCTGCTGCAAGCAATCAGCCTGCAAAAAATGAAAGTCCCATAGTGGGACAATGAAAGAAGTGAAAAAAAAATTGTAAAAAATAAATAGTCCAAAAAAAATTAATATATATATATATATATATATATATATATATATATATACATATATAAATGTATTGTACACATAAATAAAAATTATTATGAAAAAAAAATCAACAATATTGTATTTTCTATGCCTGCTCCTAATTTGTTCATTCTGCCTCCCAAGGATCCACATTATGGCTCAGCTCGCATTTATCCTGCGCACTGCTCTGAGCACTTACACCGGGGTTTCCATGTAAATCTCTGAAATACATGATTCAGACGGTTCCCCCGGTGGAAGATTCCCTGTAATGAGGCAGAAGGAGGCATCGTGGACACCGTCTGGCCTGTGATCCCTTGGTGTCTCTTTTTATTTGGCATGCATAAAATTGCCGTCAACCACAGTTTTGTGAACCTCTGAAAAAAAGGACACTGCTAAACAGAGGCCAGACAGAGTCCAGAGTAACTCAGCTGCCTCATTATAGTGAATGGATCCCTCAGAATAGGGTTAGGGTTGTGTTAGGATTAGGGTTGTGTTAGGGTTAGGATTAGGGTTAGGGTTGTGTTAGGATTAGGATTAGGGTTACGGTTAGGATTAGGGTTGTGTTAGGGTTAGGGTTGTGTTATGGTTAGGATTAGGGTTAGGGTTGTGTTAGGGTTAGGGTTGTATTAGGTTTGGGGTTAGGTTTGTGTTTAGGGTTGTGGTAGATTTGTGTTGGGGTTGGGATTTTTTCAAAAGTAAAGAAAAAAAAATGATGACGATATGGCGACTAGTGTTGAGCGCAAGTGCTCACTACTTGAGTTTGCATCAGGTGCTCGGGTATACACCGAGTATCACAAGTGCTCGAGTCTCCGCCCCATATGTTTCGCTGTTATACAGCCCAAAAAACACAGGGGAATTACCTGCCATACACGAGCAATCCCCGCATGTTTTTTTTTGGATATCTAACAACCGTGAAACATGCGGAGTGTAGTGCCGGCGTCCCTGCCCTCTGCTAGGCAGGGACGCTGCTCCCCTCACCGCTCTGCCCCGTGCCCGGCGTCCCTCTCCCGCTCTGCTGTCAGCGCGCGCTCCTTCCCGGCGTCCTCCTCCCGCTCTGCTCTCAGCGCGCGCTCCTTCCCGGCCCCTGTGCTTAGGGCGCGCGCGCGCGCGCTCCCCTCCTCTTAAAGGGGCCGCGCGCGCCGTCCTAAGGAGTCCCCGGCCAATGGACTTCATCATATATAAGGCACCTCCTCCAAAATGGAGGTGCCCGAGCAATGTTGTTTGCACCTGTGTCTCACCTGTGCTTCAGCCCTCAGGTCCCGTTGCCAGTTACCTGCCAGTTACCTGTCAGATTCCTGCCTGATTACTTGCTACCTGTCTGCTAGTCTGAGGTCCGATGGTCTGCCTTACTACTCCTGTCAGTCTGTCTAAGGACCAGCCTGCCCGCTCACCTGGGAGCGCACCTCAGCTACCTGCCTGCTTGCCTGAGGTCCGACGGTCTGCCTTACAACTCCGGTCAGTCTGTCTATGGACCAGCTTGCCCGCTCACCTGGGAGCGCTTCTCCGTTACCTGCCTGCTTGCCAGCCCGGAGGCTCCGCTGTCACGTGCTGTGACCACCAGCTACTCCAGACTCTTGCCCGCTCACCTGGGAGCACTTCTCCGCTACCTGCCTGCTTACCTGCCCGGAGGCTCCGCTGTCACATGCTGTGACCACCAGCTACTCCAGACTCTTGCCCGCTCACCTGGGAGCGCTTCTCCGCTACCTGCCTGCTTGCCTGCCCGGAGGCTCCGCTGTCACGTGCTGTGACCACCAGCTATTCCTGAGACTCTTGCCCGCTCACCTGGGAGCGCTTCTCCGTTACCTGCCTGCTTGCCTACCTGGAGGCTCCGCCGTCACGTGCTGTGACCACCTGCTATTCCAGAGACTCTCGCTTGCTCACCTGGGAGCACACATTCTCCATCTGCCTCGCTAGCCTACCTGGAGGTTCAGCCATCACAGGTCGTACCTACCCTTTATCCAGAGACTGCCCCGATCACTTGCCGTGTCCTCCTGCCCGTACACCCAGAGACTGTCCTGGTCACCTCCTGTGACTACCTGCCTGGTCGCCACCCGCTCCCTTACAAGGACCGCCCCCTTGTATTGTAGCCCAGAGGTTCCGCCTCCCAGACCTGTTACAGTTTGCTCGGGCCATGGAACCCGGTGGCACCCAAGCTCCCTCGCTCTCGGACCTCTGTCTTGAACTGTCCCGTCAGAGGTCCCAACAGGAGTCCATCCTGGGTCACCTGCGGAATGTCAATACTCGCCTGAACACTCTGTTTGATCCACCAACAACCTCCGCCAGTGCCATATCTTGCAATCCGGCAGCTCCGCTGCCCACTAATACCATGGTATCCTACCCCGGACCCCGGCTTTCTGCACCCCCTCGCTTCGGAGGCGACTCCGTCCAGGCTCGGGGCTTCTTAAATCAGTGCACCCTGCACTTTGAACTTTTGTCCCACCAGTTTAACTCCGACCGGGCCAAAATTGCCTTCATCATGTCCCATCTCACCGGGGATGCCCTGGCCTGGCTAAATCCTCTATGGGAGAGAGGAGACTCCCTGGTGTCCAACTTGCCTGCTTTTCTTACGGCTTTCCGGAAAGTCTTCGACGAACCCGGACGGAAGACCTCATCTGCATCATCGTTGCTACGCCTCCGTCAGGAGAGTCTCACCGTGGGCCAATATGCCATACGGTTCCGTACCCTTGCCTCGGAGCTGGCCTGGGATAACGACGCTCTGGTTTCCGTCTTCTGGGAGGGTCTGTCCGGCCGTATTAAAGATGAACTAGCCGGTCGGGACATTCCTACCACTCTCGATGACTTAATAACTCTTGCCACCCGGATTGACCTACGGTTCCAGGAGCGTGCCAGAGAGGTCACCCGTGAGAGGAGGTTACCACGTCTAGCTCCTACTTTTCAGAAACCCGTCACTCCTTCTGTCTCTAACCAGGTACACCCTCCTGAGCCTATGCAGGTCGACCAGACCAAGATGGTCAAGACCCGTCAGGACTTACGCCGTGCCGAGGGGACCTGCTTCTACTGTGGCAGTAAGGAGCACCGGATCCGTGCCTGCCCGGAGAGGTCGGGAAACGCCTGTGTCTAGGTTCGCTCAGAGAGGTCCACCTAGACAAGAATAAATCCTCTCCATCCCTGCTGTTGTCAGTTTCAATCGTCTACGGGGAGAACCGTTATTTCGAACTAGCCCAACTGGACTCTGGAGCAGCCGGGAATCTTATTTCACAGTCCCTGGTAGAGAAATACCGCATCCCCACCAAACCTCTGGCTGTACCCTTGTCTGTGGCTGCCGTGGATGGGGGGCTCTTACCACGCCCCATCCAACTCATCACCGAATCCATTACTCTGCAGGTGGGAATGCTGCATTCTGAAAGTATCTCCTTTCATGTTCTGCCTGGACTCTCTCACGCCCTCTTGCTAGGTCTGCCTTGGCTCCAGAAACATGCACCCGTGCTTGACTGGCAAACCGGAAAAGTCCTTCGCTGGGGACAAGACTGTCAAAAGACCTGCCTGGTTCCCGTCCATCCCGTCCGTCCCTCTCCTACCCCAGCTAATCTACCTGGACTTCCAATTCCTTATTGGTCTTATGCTGATGTCTTTAATAAAAAGGAGGCAGAGACATTACCCCCTCATAGACCATACGACTGTCCCATCGACCTGTTACCCGGTACTACTCCTCCCCGTGGGCGTATTTATCCTTTATCCGCTGCTGAGACCCGGTCGATGTCCGAATATATTGAGGAGAATCTGGCCAGGGGATTCATCCGGAAATCTACCTCCCCGGCGGGAGCAGGCTTCTTTTTCGTCAAAAAGAAGGACGGCTCTCTCCGTCCCTGTATAGACTATAGAGGCCTAAACCAGATCACGGTGAAGAATAAGTACCCCCTTCCGCTCATTCCAGAATTATTTGATCGTCTGAGGGGGGCTAGAATCTTCACCAAACTAGACCTCCGTGGGGCGTACAACCTGGTTCGTATCCGTCAAGGGGATGAATGGAAGACGGCATTCAACACCCGGGACGGCCACTATGAATACCTGGTAATGCCCTTTGGTCTCTGTAACGCTCCTGCCGTCTTTCAAGAGTTGGTCAATGACATCTTCCGGGACCTTCTCTACTCCTGCGTAGTGGTGTACCTGGACGACATCTTGGTCTTCTCTCCGGATCTCCAGACTCACCGGAGGGACGTTCGTCAGGTCCTGCTCAGGCTCAGGCAGAATCACCTCTTCGCTAAATACGAGAAGTGCCTCTTTGAGCAGACCTCGCTTCCGTTTTTGGGCTACATTATTTCTCAGACCGGCCTACGAATGGATCCAGAGAAACTGTCTGCCATCGAGAAATGGCCCCGACCGGAGGGGTTGAAGGCCATTCAGCGGTTCCTGGGCTTCGCCAACTACTACCGCCTCTTCATACCACACTTCTCTTCCCGGACTGCCCCAATTTCCGCGCTCACCCGTAAGGGTACTAATCCCAAAGAGTGGCCGCCCGAAGCAGAAGAAGCCTTTCTTTCCTTAAAACAGGCCTTCTCTTCCGCCCCGGTGCTGCATCGCCCGGACGGCAACAAGCAGTTCTTCCTGGAAGTGGACGCCTCCTCCTCTGGAGCTGGAGCGGTACTTACTCAAAAATCTTCTTCCGGGAGGATGGTAACTTGCGGCTTCTTCTCTAAACTCTTCTCCTCCTCTGAGCGCAATTATTCCATAGGAGATCGAGAGTTATTGGCCATCAAACTGGCATTGGAGGAGTGGCGTTACCTGCTTGAGGGGGCTCTTCACCCGGTAATAATTTACACTGACCACAAGAACTTGGCTTACCTCCAGCATGCCCAGAGACTTAACCCGCGCCAAGCCCGGTGGTCCTTGTTTTTTGCTCGTTTTGATTTTGTCCTTCATTTTCGCCCGGCTGACAAAAACGTCAAGGCGGACGCCTTGTCTCGATCCTTTCTGGTATCTGATCTCGAGGAAGATCCGAAACACATCATCGATCCCGCCAGAGTAATGCAGGTGGCTCCCGTGAGTCTAAATCGTCTCCCTCCCGGAAAGACGTTCGTATCAGTACCTGATCGGGAGAAGATCCTTCACTGGGGTCACTCGTCTAAACTGGCTGGCCACGCTGGTCAGAAGAAGACCCTCCAGCTTATTTCCCGGCACTACTGGTGGCCTACCCTGCACAAGGATGTAATAGACTTTGTTTCTGCCTGTGTGTCCTGCGCCCGCAACAAGGTTCCGAGACATCTGCCAGCCGGTCGCCTCCTTCCGCTCCCAGTACCTGCTGCCCCCTGGCAGCATATTGCAATGGACTTCATAACTGACCTCCCACTCTCTGCCGGTTGTACGGTCATTTGGGTGGTCGCTGACCGCTTCTCCAAGATGGCTCATTTCGTTCCCCTGCCAGGCCTCCCGTCTGCACCCGAGCTAGCTAGAGACTTTATTCGTCACATCTTCCGTCTTCATGGCCTGCCCCTCCACATCGTGTCGGATCGTGGGGTACAGTTCACCTCACGCTTCTGGAGAGCCACTTGTAAACTACTAGACGTCACCCTGGACTTCTCTTCCGCTTACCACCCACAGTCCAATGGTCAAGTAGAGCGGATCAATCAGAACCTGACCAGTTACCTCCGGCACTTCGTTAATGCCCACCATTCTGACTGGGTGGATCTCCTACCATGGGCCGAGTTCTCTTACAATAATCACGAGAGCGAATCCTCCTCCAAATCCCCGTTTTTTGTAGTCTTTGGTCAGCATCCTCGGATTCCTTTTCCTGTCTCCACCTCGGTGGACAACCCGGCTGCGGAATCTCTCGTTAGCAAATTTTCCTCCATTTGGGAGAGTACCCGATCCGCACTCCTTCAGTCGTCCGAGCGGATGAAAAGACACGCTGACAAAAAACGCCTGGATCCTCCTCAATTTCGTCCAGGAGATAAGGTCTGGCTCTCATCTAAATATGTTCGACTCAAGATACCCTCTTACAAGTTAGGGCCTCGGTTCATCGGACCTCTGGAGGTCACCAGTCAGATCAACCCGGTGGCCTATAAATTGAAACTCCCGGCCAACTTATGGATCCCTAACTCCTTCCATGTATCTCTCCTCAAACCTGTGGTACTTAACTCTTTTTCCAAGTCTACAGGTACGCCTCCTGCTCCGGTTTCTGCTGAGGACGAGTTTGAGGTAGAGAACATTCTTGCCACCAAAAGGGTAAGAGGAAAGACCTTTTTTCTGGTAGATTGGAAGGGGTTTGGTCCTGAGGAGAGAACGTGGGAGCCCCGGGAGAACATCCATGCCCCTCTCATCCTAGCTAAATTTCTGTCTGGCCTAAAAAAGGGGGGGCCTAAAGGGGGGGGTACTGTAGTGCCGGCGTCCCTGCCCTCTGCTAGGCAGGGACGCTGCTCCCCTCACCGCTCTGCCCCGTGCCCGGCGTCCCTCTCCCGCTCTGCTGTCAGCGCGCGCTCCTTCCCGGCGTCCTCCTCCCGCTCTGCTCTCAGCGAGCGCTCCTTCCCGGCCCCTGTGCTTAGGGCGCGCGCTCGCTCCCCTCCTCTTAAAGGGGCCGCGCGCGCCGTCCTAAGGAGTCCCCGGCCAATGGCCGGAGGACTTCATCATATATAAGGCACCTCCTCCAAAATGGAGGTGCCCGAGCAATGTTGTTTGCACCTGTGTCTCACCTGTGCTTCAGCCCTCAGGTCCCGTTGCCAGTTACCTGCCAGTTACCTGTCAGATTCCTGCCTGATTACTTGCTACCTGTCTGCTAGTCTGAGGTCCGACGGTCTGCCTTACTACTCCTGTCAGTCTGTCTAAGGACCAGCCTGCCCGCTCACCTGGGAGCGCACCTCAGCTACCTGCCTGCTTGCCTGAGGTCCGACGGTCTGCCTTACAACTCCGGTCAGTCTGTCTATGGACCAGCTTGCCCGCTCACCTGGGAGCGCTTCTCCGTTACCTGCCTGCTTGCCAGCCCGGAGGCTCCGCTGTCACGTGTTGTGACCACCAGCTACTCCAGACTCTTGCCCGCTCACCTGGGAGCGCTTCTCCGCTACCTGCCTGCTTACCTGGCCGGAGGCTCCGCTGTCACCTGCTGTGACCACCAGCTATTCCTGAGACTCTTGCCCGCTCACCTGGGAGCGCTTCTCCATTACCTGCCTGCTTGCCTACCTGGAGGCTCCGCCGTCACGTGCTGTGACCACCTGCTATTCCAGAGACTCTCGCTTGCTCACCTGGGAGCACACATTCTCCATCTGCCTCGCTAGCCTACCTGGAGGTTCAGCCATCACAGGTCGTACCTACCCTTTATCCAGAGACTGCCCCGATCACTTGCCGTGTCCTCCTGCCCGTACACCCAGAGACTGTCCTGGTCACCTCCTGTGACTACCTGCCTGGTCGCCACCCGCTCCCTTACAAGGACCGCCCCCTTGTATTGTAGCCCAGAGGTTCCGCCTCCCAGACCCGTTACACGGAGCGGGAACTTAAGCAAGTCACTCGAGCACCTGCGATACATGGTGCGTACACGAGTACCTGATGCAAACTCAAGTAGCGAGCACTTGCGCTCAAGACTAATGACAACAAATTGAATATGATGACCTAATGTTAGCAAATTTTGTTTCGTACCTCTGGGTTCAAAATGTTCACTATACCACTTGATAAAATCCATGAGAGGTGTAGTTTCCAAACTGGGTTCGCTTGTGGGGGATTTCCACTGTTTAGGCACATCAGGAGCTCTCCAAACGCGACATGGCGTCCGCTCTCAATTCCAGCCAATTTTACGTTCAAAAAGTCACACAGCGCTCCTTCCCTTCTGAATCCTGCCCTGCGTCCAAACAGTGTTTGCTCCCCACATTACTCCGGAGAAATTGCACAACAAATAGTATGGTGGAATTTTTCCTGTTACCCTTATGAAAATGCAAAATTTGGGGCTAAAAAACATTTTTGTGGGAAAAATGTGAAAATTTTGTTTTTACGCGATAATGTTATAAACTTCTCTGAAGCACCTGGGCATTCAGGGTACTCACCACACATCTAGATAAGTTCCTTGAGGTGTGTAGTTTCCAAAATGGGGTCACTTGGGGATTTCCACTGTTTAGGCACAACAGGGGGTCCACAAATCCGACATGGCGTCCGCTAATTATTCAAGCAAATTTTACATTCAAAAAGTCAAATGGCGCTCCTTCCTTTCTGAACCATGCCATGCACCCAAACAGTGGTTTTCCCCCTCATATGGGGTATTGACGTGTTCAGGAAAAATTGCAAAACAAATTTTGTGGTCCATTCTTTCCTGTTTACCCTTGCAAAAATAAAAAAATTTGGGACGAAAGTAACATTTTTGTGAAAAAAAGTTAAATATTTTCTTCCACGTTCCAAAAATTCCTGTGAAGCACCTGAAGAGTTAATAAACTTCTTGAATGTGGTTTTGAGCACTTTGAGGGGTGCAGTTTTTAGAATGGTGTCACTTTTGGGTATTTTCTGTCATAAAGGCCCCTGTATCACCCCTGACTTCAAATGTGATGAGGTCACTAAAAAAATGGTTTTGCAAATTTTGTTGTAAAAATGAGAAATCACTGGTCAACTTTTAACCCTTATAACCTCCTAACAAAAAAAATTTTGCTTACAAAATTGTGCTGATGTAAAGTAGACATGTGGGAAATGTTATTTCTTAACTATTTTGTGTGATATACAGTGGGTACGGAAAGTATTCAGACCCTTTTACATTTTTTACTCTTTATTTCATTGCAGCCATTTGGTAAATTCTAAAAATTTCATTTTTTTTCTCATTAAAGTACACTCTGCACCCCATCTGGACTGAAAAAAAAACAAATGTAGAATTTTTTGCTAATTTATTAAAAATGAAAAACTGAAATATCACATGGTCATCAATATTCAGACCCTTTGCCCAGACACTCATATTTAAGTCACATTCTGTCCTTTTCCTTGTAATCCTCCTTGAGATGGTTCTACTCCTTCATTGGAGTCCAGCTGTGTTTAATTAAACCGATAGGACTTGATTGGGAAAGGCACACACCTGTCTATATAAGACCTCACAGCTCACAGTGCATGTTAGACCAAATGAGAATCATGAGCTCAAAGGAACTGCCCAAGGAGCTCAGAGACAGAATTGTGGCAAGGCACAGATCTGGCCAATTACTCAAGGTTCCTAAGAGCACAGTGGCCTCCATAATCATTAGATGGAAGAAGTTTGGGACCACCTGAAGTCTTCCTAGACCTGGCCGTCCAGCCAAACTGAGCAATCATGGGAGAAGAGCCTTGGTGAGAGAGGTAAAGAAGAACCCCAAGATCACTGTGGCTGAGCTCAAGAGATGCAGTAGGGAAATGGGAAACTCAAGCATTTTTCAGGCGGCTACCCCCGGCGGTCTGCAGAGGACCTAAAAATTGACCAAATCGATGGGAACAGAGCTCAAATGACATGGGGACAGCATGGGGAAGACCCCTGGAAGCATTTCTGACTCCCAGGTCACTTCTGTCAACAACGTTGTCAGAGGTATTACGCCACTTTTACGGACTCACAATAAAACATACCAAAACAAAACCAAAATGGATTTTCCTGGGAAATATGTTCAGGAACATCCTTTCCATGACATGTACAATGTATATAAAGCAAAATAAATAACCAAAAACAAAAATACTCCTCCACACCTTGGACTATGTTCACACATAGCGTTTTTGATGCATTTTTGCACTTTTGCATTGCTTTCAACCAAGACAAATGCATTCACCAGGAAATTTCATTTTAACATTTTACAACCTTATCTGGCCATGTGGTGTGTGACACATCATCAGACACATGCATACAGTGCTGAAAAGTCATGGGAACAGCATGGGGAAGACCTCTGGAAGCATTTCTGACTCCCAGGTCACTGCCTAAAAGTGTGCCCATTATAAGTGATCCTTGGCGCAAATTTTTGACAGCTGCTTGCACTTGAAATGTGACCTTTTAGGCTCGTTGAGGCGGAAGCTTTTCATAACCTCATGCCGGGGGAAGCCGGGTATCCATATTCGGTCCCCAGCCACCACTATATTTCCCGGTATTGCCTCCGCCTTCCACAAGCACGGGTACCACAAAATTACCCGTGCCCTCCCCAGTGCACTTACTGCGAAGGACCACCTAACCACAAACACGTGGACAGGTGAATGTGGCCAGGGACAGTACGGAGCCAGTCCACAACTTTTTTTGCTGACAGTTGTATTTAGTTCGGTGAAAGGACTGGCATAGAGGGAAACCCTATCTACCCTGCATGTCATTTCTCACAGGAAGTCCTGTAATGCAGCTTGTTGCAGAAGCAATGGCAGCGCGTCCAACATCAACTCACCCTTGTCGGTGCTGCTTTGACACACACACATCTTTCTTTGCGCATTTAATTTCTTGAATACAGAGTTGGACAATGGCCTGATCTGTTAAGTGGTTTGAGTACTAACATGCATAAGCATGGCCGATCAACATTAAAAAAGCAGCAATAGCGTGTCCGGGAACCTTCCCCCACACTTTTCTTAGCCAGGGCTGCTTTTCGGCAGGGATGGACGGGCCCACCAGAGAACCGGAAACTCCTCCGGCGGGCCCTGGCTTCTCCTTCAGGAGAGTTCATAGTGCTGAGGTGAGGCAATGATGATGATAGAGGCCACCATCTGCTTAGTTTTCTGTTACTTGGAATGCAAGTGCAAGTATGCAGCCAGCCACCCACCCACCCACAGGCTGCAACTAGAGATGAGCGGTGTTCGAATCAAACTGTTTGCCAATTTCAAATTCGAGCTGTTTTGGGCGGTGTTCGAGCCATTCGACGTACCCGAACGATTTGAAAAAAATTCGGCTGTTCGAGGTTATGTTCGATAACTGTTCATGCACCAAAATCGTAACTGGATTTTTTCACAGTAATGCTGATAATCAATGTTAATACACAGTTTAAGTGTACAGCGGGGCGGGGGGAGGGGCAGGGGATTGATCTCTGCAGAAATAATGAAGATCTCCATTTTTTTTTCTCTTTTCCGCATTTACAGTGGGGAGGTGCAGTCTGTCAGCCTATCAGCAGCGCACACACGGAGCGAAGTGATTTTTCTCACACAAGCAAGGACATGTGTCATTGGCTGTGTATTTCACATGTCCTTGCCCTATAAGACCCAGCCATTTTCCCCGTCGCCACCATTTTCTCACTGCTGCAGCTGAGTGTTAGACGGCACTGCTGCTGCTGTTAGCGCTATATTGTGTAACTGTGAATTGCAAGCGAATTTTCTCTTAAATAGACAGAAAGGTTTAGGGAGTAGTGACTAGTTGGAATTGCAGCCCTTTTGAGGGCTAGGTTACATCAGTTCCTATCACTTTTTGCCAGGCAGGTCTGTGCCAGTGCTGTGCAAGTGTTTTTCACAGCATTTGGATAAATCTAGCTAAGCTAATCCTTTTGGGCCTCTTGCAGTGTGTGTTAGTCAGTGGAGTAGCCTATCTGTGTTGCAAGCTACACCACCTGTGCATATAATACAATTTTTTTACTGCACCTAGCCAAGTAAAACCTTTTAGGCCTGTAGCAGTGTTTGGTACTCAATCTATTAGGCCATCTATACCAAGCTCCACCAGCTTTCAAATTACTAATAATTTTTAGCTGCATCTAGCCTGTAAAATAATTTTGGGCATATTAGCAGTGTGTGGTACTCATTCTATTAGGCCATCTATACTAAGCTCCACCAGCTTTCAAATTACTAATAATTTTTAGCTGCATCTTGCCTGTAAAATAATTTTGGGCATATTAGCAGTGTGTGGTACTCATTCTATTAGGCCATCTATACTAAGCTCCACCAGCTTTTAAATTACTAATAATTTTTAGCTGCATCTTGCCTGTAAAATAATTTTGGGCATATTAGCAGTGTGTGGTACTCATTCTATTAGGCCATCTATACTAAGCTCCACCAGCTTTCAAATTACTAATAATTTTTAGCTGCATCTTGCCTGGAAAATAATTTTGGGCATAGTAGCAGTGTGTGGTACTCATTCTATTAGGCCATCTATACTAAGCACCACCAGCTTTCAAATTACTAATAATTTTTAGCTGCATCTTGCCTGCAAAATAATTTTGGGCATATTAGCAGTGTGTGGTACTCATTCTATTAGGGCATCTATACCAGGCTCCACCAGCTTTGAAATTAATAATAATTTTTAGCTGCATGTAGCCTGGAAAATAATTTTGGGCATAGTAGCAGTGTGTGGTACTCATTGTATTAGGCCATCTATACCAAGCTCCACCAACTTTGAAATTAATAATAATTTTTAGCTGCATCTAGCCTGGAAAATAATTTTTCTTCCCAATAGTGGTAGCAATAGAAATATGGGGCGCGCGCCTGGCTAACAAAAATATACGCTTCATAACAAAAAACACCAGCCTAGAGCACTGCATTAATAAGATGGCATCATCGTCTCTCCCAGTGCTAGGCCTACTACGCCGGCTAGCATTCCTGTGCCTAAAACACAATGTATGGGTCTGCGCTAGCCACGATGCTGCTAACGCTTTATCACAATTCAATTGGCAGATTTTCACAGAGCTCCTCCCCAATGCCAACCCATCAGGCAACAGTTGCCCACCCTCCCTATGGGATCTAGTGGCGAATAGTTGATGCCATTAATCAGAGCGTCAGTTGCCCGGTCGACGTGGCAAGCATACGGTAAGGGATGGGAAGAGTGGACACGACTAGTAGCAGGCAGATGGGTTGACCAATGTGAACAAGCCAGATTACAAGTCACCATAGAATTTCTCCACCAGCTAATGATCAGGGGCATATCAGGGGCGTCAGCGCAGCGGTGTCTGACCGGAGTAGCATCTCACTTCCAACTACTGAATTGGGGAGATGTGACAAAGAGATTCATCATCAGACAATCCATAAAAGGGTGGAAAAGGGGTCAGCCAAGTCAGGAGTGTAGACGTCCCGTCCCGTGTCACTAAAACTGATTTCTCACATCATATCCCTAACACCATTAACATGACACTCACAATTTGAAGCAACACTACTGTCTACTGCATTTGCGATCGCCTTCTTCGGGGCGATATGCATAATCCAATTAGTCCCTCAATCCAAAATTACCACCAGTGGAGGCTTATTACACCAGGACGTAGTCATAGCCAATAATGCAATACGTCTACGCATACGCAAATCGAAAACGGTTCCAGCGGGCAGGGGCACTTGGGTAATTCTACAACCCACAAACGGTACACTGAGTCGGGTAACAATAGTAAAAACATATATAACCATCAGATCACAAAGTAATTTCTTCCTATCACACATTGATGGAACGCCATTATCAAGATAGCAGTTCCAAGCTATATTTAATAAATGCCTAACATCGGCAGGGAACCACCCCAAAGATTACGGGACACACTCATTCCGCATAGGCGCGGCCACGGAAGCAGCAAGAGGATAGGGAGATGGCGATCCACGTGTTTGGCGAGATACTTAAGACCGGACTTGTTATCCTAACGTGGTTTGTTTCTTGTACAGGTGACGCTAAGCCAACAGTGTGGGTGATAGGCCACTCGTATATATATTGGGCAGAAAAAAGGGCGAAAGTCCGCCCAGGCGGGAGGAAATTAGAGTTTCATAACACATATTTCAATTGGAGAGGTATTAGAGGCATGCTATGGCCATAGGTACTAATGGAGGTAATCAAGGTAGGGAGAGAGGCAAGAGGTCCGGTCATCTTAGTTATACAGGCCGGGGGAAACGACGTAGGTCATCACAAGAGCGCATAACTAATGGCAATAATGAAACTAGACACTGAGCGCTTCAGAGAATTTTTCACAAAACTAACTATAGTATGGTCAGAGATTGTGCTGATAGCGATATGGCAAGGTGCGCGAGACATCACGGCCATCGCGGGTAATAAATATTCGGATGGCAAAATTTAGAAGAGGCAGAGGTGGTGTAGTGATACAACACCGACAACTGGAAGGAGATACAGCAGGCCTCATACGGCCCGACAGTGTTCACTTAATGGATATTGGACTGGACATATTCCTGTCAGGACTCCAGGAAGGAGTGGAACAAGCGTTAAGAGTGATGGATGGGGGTCAGAGTTCTGCATACGAGTACGCAGGATCCTCCGTGGCCTGGAAATAGAAAGGAATTGTTGGAGAGTTACACTTGTTGGCCAACTTGCCGATGTGGAGACCCAGGGCATGCTGCAACAAGCTGAATTATTTTAGAAATAAAATGCCTTTCTAATGGAATGAGTATAAAGAGTTAATAAAGCTGTGACCGATCCTCACCCATCCAGTTGTAAGAGTTACATTATTGCATTGTCAAGGAAAGGGGGGCGGTAGGGGGGCTAAGCATCTGGGTTTGGTTGGGGGTCCCCACAGTCTGCCTAGGCTAGATGCAGTTAAAAATTCTTATTAGATACACAGGCGGTGCAGCTTGCTTCGCAGCTGGGCTACTACGCCCAAAGTATTGCCTAGGCTAGATGCAGTTAAAAATTCTACGCTGACTAGCAGACACTGAAGATTTAGAGCAGACCTCTGAGTAAACAGCTCTTCAGACTCAACCATCTGTGTTACCCCAAGCCATAGTGTATGTAGTTTCTTACTGTTAAAAGGGGGGGGAGCGACCCAACCCACCTGGAATTGATGATGCCAACGTCACGTAAAACACAGCAAGGGGACTCCAAAAAGAGTCTCCATTTTTTCCAAAAATTGTGGCACAGACACCACTTAAGTGGCATCAATTGCCCCAGAGTTGCTTAAAACGGTCGGTGAGGTGATTTTACCAAATCCTCAAGCTTTTAGTCTCCCCAGGATGACACAGGGGTAGAAAAGTCCTTGCGGATCCATGATTTGTTCATCTTTATGAACATGAGTCTGTCTACATTCTCAGTGGACAGCCGCGTGCGCTTATCTGTCAGCACACCACCAGCAGCGCTGAACACACGTTCAGAGAGAACGCTGGCTGCAGGGCATGACAAGATCTCCAAGGCGTGAGTGGCGAGCTCTGGCCATTTTTCCAGATTGGAATCCCAAAATGAGCAAGGGTCCAGTGACACAGTCATGGCTTCGATGTTCACTTGGAGATACTCCTGTACCATCCTCTCTAGGCGTTGACTATGTGTCAGACTTCTTATCTCCTGTGGCCTTGCAAAGGATGGTCTAAAAAAGTGGTGAAACGATTCCACAAAATTGCTGTAACCAGCAGATACTGTGTTACTGTTACGGTTTGAGTGATGAAGACTCGACAGTCCCACGGTTGGCAAGTTAGAACTGTGAGATTCACTACGTGCACCACTGGTGTTTTGTGGAAAAGCACATGTAAGATTCTGCAACAGCCTCTGCTGATACTCCTGCATGCGTGAATCCCTTTCTATGGCAGGAATTATTTCGGCAAATTTACTTTTGTACCGGGGATCTAAGAGTGTGGCAACCCAGTAGTCGGGATTACTTCGAATTCTGTCATTCCGAGGGTCATGTTGCAGGTAGTGCAGCAAGAAGGCACTCATGTGTCTTACGCATCCAGGAGGACCAAGTCCTTGTTGTGTTGGTAGCAAGGTAAGAATCATGCTTCCTTCCTCTGCCCTCTCCCCCCAACCTCGCACAACAGAAATGTGATCAAGGTCTCCCTCATCTGATGAGTCTTCCATGCCCATCGCCAGTTCGTCCTCCACTCCTTCCTCGGCTCCTGCACCTTCCTCAACAGTTTGGCTGCTACCATGCGCCCTGGTTAATCCCTCTCCCCCACCCTCCCATGCCTGCCGCCTTGGTGCTGCTGACCGTCTTGGCCTTGGAGATGTTATCCCTTCTGCATACGATTCCTCCTCTACTTCCTCCACCTCTTCTTGTACCACCACCTGACTCTGAATTCAGTTTAACGTGTGCTCCAGCATTTAAATCACCGGAATAGTCATGCTGATAATGGCATCGTCAGCACTAAACATCTTCGTCGCCATTTCAAAACTGTGCAGAAGGGTGTGTGGCGCCCCTGAGGGTTCAGTCGTCACAGAGGTACTGCACCTCACCCAGAGGTGTGGTATCTCACCCTCAGATAAGGAAGGAGTATGGCTCGGGACCCTAACACCTGCATCAAACACATACCCGCAGTGGGGGTAGGGTGAGATTGCTTCTAAGCGAGAGCACAGTCCCAGGTCCCTAGCTGGCGGGAGAGTCCTATGTAGTGGGTGTGGGTGGAGAAAGCAGCTTAGGGGAGCACATGACAGGGAGAGTATAAATAGGAAGCTATCTTAGAAAGAGCAAGCCAGTCAGAGGAGGAGAAGTGACAGGAGCAGAGGCTCTGCTTGAGCTCTGCTCCGGCGGCGGGCCTAGCCTGGGAGGCACAGGACTGAAGGAGAGAAGAGAGGAGTGGGAGCAGGAAGGCTCCAGGAACCGAAGGGACCCTAGGGGTACGGGCCATGCAGAAGGCCACCCGTACGCCCGCTGCTACCAGGAGGTAGAGGGGTCAGGTCAGATAAGGGGAACCGGTCCCTCAACTAGCGGAGAAACAGCAAGGCTCAACTAGAAACCGGAGGCTGCAGCGTTTCATGTACTGCAGGCCAAAGTCCACACCAGTCTCACTAAGAAGGTAGCCACATAGGACCCAGGGGACGGAACACACTTCGCCCGCCAAAGCCCGAGGATACCGGATAGAAGTGTCACTGGGTGTGAGGTGCAGGGAGAAGGCCAGAGAAAGGACACACAGAAGGGGGTCCTGCTAAGTACTCCGGAGCTATCTGGGGGTGGACTGAGCCCCTCACTGAGTACACACAGCACGACGGGGGAGATTGCTCTGGTACCTGTAATCTGGACTGCAACAACTGTGAGTAAAGATCTTGGGACTGCATCACACGGACTCTGTGTTCATTACTGACTCCCTGCACTACAACCACCATCATCCACCCACACTGCCCTGAAGCTGCACTCTTCCTGTGGGGAGCAATAATACCATTGCTGCAAAACCACCAGCTTCACAGGAATGTTCCGCAGCGGCGTCCCCTTTGGCCGCACTCCACAGGTGGCGTAGTCGGATATTATAAAACCCATATATACAAATTACCCTTGGATTGACCGCCCTGGGTCACGAACCGGGTCACCGCCACAGTGACTACAACCCCCAGCGTCTACCGGCCCGGCTCCGGGTACCCCATGGCCCAGGGGGTGCGTCAACTTCATAGGTCCCTGATCTGAGACCACTCCGGCAGCGTGATTTGTCCCACCTCTGGATCTCGTTGGCCCAGACTATACATCAGAACGTATTGCACCAGGGCTTGTCGGTGCTGCCACAGTCGCTGCAACATGTGCAGAGTTGAATTCCACCGTGTCGGCACATCGCATTTCAGCCGGTGAACTGGCAGGCCCAACGACTTCTGTAGAGATGTAAGTCGTTGAGCTGCGGGATGCGAACGGCGGAAGTGAGCACACAGCGACCGTGCCCTCTGCAGAAGGCCATCTAGTCTGGGATAGTGGGCTAAAAATTGCTGGACAACCAGGTTCAACACATGAGCCATACAAGGCACATGTGTGACATTGCCCAGGTGAAGGGCCGCACCCAGGTTTGCAGCATTGTCGCACACGGCCTTCCCTGGTTGCAGGTCCAGTGGACACAACCATTCATGAAACTGGGTCTCCAGAGCTGACCACAACTCCTCAGCTGTGTGACTCACATTTCCCAAACATTTCAAAGTAAACACCGCCTGATGCCATTGAGCCCAGCTGCCAGCATAGTAAGGAGGTGTGCAGGATTCCTTCTGCGCAGTTAGAAAGTGGATGGCATTACCAGACAGGCTTTGGGTGCAGGTGGAGGACCGAGAGGAGCTTGAGGAGGCAGAAGCAGTGGAGGAACTTCTAGATAAAGATGATTGACGCACAACTCGTGGGGACGGCAAGACTTGGACAGCAGCCCCTTGTCCTGCTGTCACCATAGTTACCCAGTGCCCAGTCAGTGACATGTAACGCCCCTGTCCATGCCTACTCGTCCATGTGTCTGTGGAGAAATGCACCCTGTCACACACAGAGTTTCTCAAAGAAGCGGTGATGTTGTGTGCAACATGCTGGTGGAGCGCAGGCACAACTTTCTTTGAGAAGTAGTGCCGACTGGGCATCAGGTACTGGGGCACTGCGACGGACAAAAGGTCTCGAAAATCCTCTGTGTCCACCAGGCGGAAAGGCAGCATTTCTGTAGCCAACAGTTTGCAGATGGTGAAATTCAACCTCTTAGCTTTGTCATGGCTAGGAGGAAATGGTCTTTTACTTGTCCACATCTGAGGGACCGAGGGCTGGATGTTGTGCTTAGACGGGGTTGAGTAGGGTGTCCCCGGCAAACTGCCGGTCTGTGAGGAAGATGCAGGCGGAAAAGTTAGGTTGCCTTGATCCAAAGGTGGTGCTCTCGATGTCGGAGAGCGCTCAACACCAGCTGGTGTTTCCACTTCCAAATGAAATGATGACCTGCCAATCACACTGGCTGTTGCGGGTAAAGAGGTGGCAGGTCTGCATCCAAAAACATGTGTGACTGCTGTCCCCCCAGTCACAGAGGATGAAGAGGCCGCGGATGCACAAGATGGGGCAGACGGTGGTTGGCCCGGCCCGCTAGGCCGCATTGTAGCACAGTGAGCTTCCCACTGCAACTTATGCTTCATATCCATGTGACGGTTCATGCATGAAGTACTCAAACTATGGATTTTTTGGCCTCTACTTAGCTTTTGGTGACAAATATTACAGATAACACGAGTTGGGTCATCCTTATCGATCTGAAAAAATGCCCAGGCTATGCAAGGCTTAGAGCCCATGCGACGGGAAGAGCCACCATGACTTGTGGTCAGAGGCAGAGTGGTGGTTGAGGATGCAGTTGTTGACGTGCTTCCAGTACTCCGTCTCTGTCCAGGAAGGCGCAACCTAACCTCGTCGTCAATAGCATCTGTGACGCTCAGCTGCACTTGGTATCACAGATCCTAGAAGAGTGCATTGATGGAATCCTCCACAAGAGGCCCCCATAAACATTCACACATCTCCACCTTCCACCTCAGACCAGCAGAGAGAGCCCATTAGGGATATAAATAGGGAAGGTGGAGCTAGGCAGTTCAGTTCCTCTGAAGAGTTCCTGCAGTAGAGAAGCCTAAGAGAGGCCAGTCTGCAGTCGAGCTCAGTCTAGTCTAGAGAACTCAGTTAATAGTTCAGCAGTGGAGCACGAGGCTCCTGCTAGCTAGATTCAGGGAGCCCAGTTAGAGCTTAAGGTGTGCCAGCGCCATAAGATCGGTGAAGCGCGGCAAGCTGCTGTTAGTGTGTATAGCCTAGTGAGGGCCCAAGTAGACCGAAGGCGAGTGGAGAGTTAGTACATAGGGGGCAGAGGAGCTTAACCAGCTCACCCCGAAGCTTTTACCGGACACCGGATCCGAGCTTACCGGGATCTCTATGACCCAGTAAGGCATAACCGGAATCCCTGGAGAACTAGAAGTCCCAGGATCGCTAAGGTGCTGATATGTAACAGAGCCAGGAGACGCTTAGGCCCCGCATACTGGGAGCATGAACTCCAAGACAAGGCCCTACCACAAGGTCAGCCAGCGCAGGACAGAGACAAACTTAGGCCTAGCTCCAGGCAGGTCAGAAACTTACTACGCAGAGGCAAGAAACAGGAGGCCCTACACCCGCTCATTGGGGAGGATCCTGATATGCACCCTTCACCCTACAGTGCTCCGGGATGTGCCTGAATTTCCACCAGTAAAAGGTACTGAAGTGACTACCGTGTCCGTTCCCGTTTTTGCTCTTACCCAGCTGGGTCTCGCCTGACCTGCATTCCCCCTGCATACGCTGCCCTGAGGCCTAGCTCCACCTGTGGGGAGCTATACCATCGAGCTGCCTTACCACCGGCCTCAGTGGACTGCTGCAGCGCTGGTGCTTCTCACCAGATACCACAGGTGGCGTCACGAAGTCTTAAAAAATTAACAATTATCCACCCTTTTAAAGAGTGACCCCAGGGTACGGGCCCGGGAGCCGACCACCGCGACATCCACAAGGCCAGGCAAAGGCCCGGGTACCGAGTCATCCAAATACCCTGGGCTAGTCACATCCTCCTCCACCTCCTCTGCTGACCTCATCGACTGGCTGACTGTGGGTTGACAGTAAGTGGGATCTCCAACCTCGTCATCATCACTCTGTGTGTTCTCACACCCGTCGTCCTCAGAGCCAACCTCTTCCTGCCGTGACCGAAAAGTCAAGTTGTCGCTCCAATCAGGTATTTGAATCTCATCATCGTCTTCATCAATGTCTCCACCAACAGGAGTTACAGTTTGGGAACGAGGGTCTACATTATGCTCAGAACCTTCTTCATCTGGTCCTGGATCCGACTCATAAAGATTCTGGGCATCAGTGCAGATCTTTTCCTCGTCTGGATTAACAGAAGCTCTGGAGCAGACCTCCGCTTCCCAGGCTATAGTATGAGTAAACAGCTGTGCAGACTCAACCATCTGTGTTACCCCATACTCAGACAGGCAGCTGGAGACTTGGGAGCTGTGAGGAAGCAAGTGCGATTGGGGTGACACCTCTGAGGACTGGAGTATTTGTGATGTTGAAGTTGAGGTGGAGGAGAGCCCACTTGAAGGAGCACTTGAAAAAGCGTTGAAGCACCTGCTGTTATTGTGCCTCATCTGGAATTTGTAGCGATGGGTGTGTCCGTAAGAAAGGGATCGTATCACATTGTCCACGAAAAGAAGTAGACATCTTAGTTTGGCTGGAAGATGGTCTTTCTTCTGCAGATGCTACTTCCCCCCCACCACGGGGGGGCTCGACCCACCAGCAGACAGGCACCAGTATTGGGAGAGGGGGGCTGGCCGTCAGGGTCCACCGCGGCTCTGGCACAAACCCGACGACACGGAGGTCACACGGGCAGGAACGGACAGGCCGTGTCGGCTTCACACTCCAGCGTAGTCCCTCTGCCCGCTCGCGCCCGTAACCTCGAAGGGATGCTCAAGCGGCTTTTCTTCCCAGGGCTGTTCCCCGCCCAGCAGGAATGTGGGGGAGCTCAGGTCGGCCTTCCACTGTACTCCCTTACCTCCCTCGCCCTCTTTCCTTCTTCCGCTCTCCATCTAACCCCTCGGCTCTGTGGTGTCCGCTCTCCCTCCAGCTCTCTCCTTCTCACAGGTGGACTACTGCGTGTATTCACACTGTGGCGAATCTTTTGGGCCCAGGCATAAGAAGCTGTTGCGGTAATGGATAATATGTGCCCCCTTAGATACGTCCATTACAACCCATTCGAGGAAGCAACTAAACGCCTCAAATTGTGAGCAGGATCTGGACCACCCCATGGGCAAACAGCGATCTATATAGTATGCTCCTTCCCAGAAGCAGCCCAATAGGTGGACACTATTCGGAGGCACAGGTAGTAAGTAACCGGAACGCCGCATCAATGTCTGTTTTGGCCATTAGGGTGACCCTTCCCAACTTCTTGATCCGCCTGATTGCCTTGTCAAAGGATGTACAGTATATACTACTGTACTTGGTTCCGCGTCGATGTTGTCGTTTACTGACCTGCCCCTTGGATATGACAAATGGTGGATTAGTCCGAATGTATTGGGTTCCGTTTTTGGCACAACTCACAACGGGGATACCACTACGTCTTGTAAGGAAAGTGTTCTTAATGGAACCGCCATTCTACCTAAAGATATTTCTTTTTTTAATTTTCTTGTCACGACGTCTGGGTGTTGGTAGGCTGATTTTAGATTTTTACTCCAGCCTTTCTTGATTTTAGAAGGGCATGACATGCCTATATCTGTGTCTCCCCCTCCTTTTACTCCTCCACCTCTTTTCTTTTCGCATGACTATATGTACTTGTCACTTTTCCATGTGTTAGTTGTCTCTTCTGAGCAGTTTGTCAGCTTTTGGACAACTTTGAAGTGTTTTCTATGTGTTTTCTATGTGTTTCTATGTGTTTTTGTTTGCCTGCCATTGGTTTTAACGGTGTTCGAAGGTGTTCGACGAACAGTTTGACGAACAGTTCGGCGAACATACGGGTGTTCGACGAACCGAACCGAACTCGAACACTACGGGGGTGGCTCAACACTAGCTGCAACACTAAACTGCTAGATTTCTGGGCAGCTTTTTGCACTTGAAATATGGCCTTTTAAGCTCGTGGAGGTGGAAGCTTTTCACAACCTCATGCCGGCGGCGGCCGGGTGTCCATACTCGGTCCCCAGCCGCCACTATATTTCCCGGTATCGCCTCCGCCTTCCCTCAAGCACGGGTCCCAGAACATTACCCGTGCCCTCCCCAGTGCACTTACTGGGAAGGACCACCTAACCACAAACACGTGGACAGGTGAATGTGGCCAGGGACGGTACGGAGCCAGTCCACAACTTTTTTTGCTGACAGTTGTATTTAGCTCAGTGAAAGGACTGGCATAGAGGGAAACCCTATCTACCCTGCATGTCATTTCTCACAGGAAGTCCTGTAATTCAGCTTGTTGCAGAAGCAATGGCAGCCTGTCCAACATTAACTCGCCCTTGTCGGTGGTGCCTTGACACACACACATCTTTCTTTGTGCATTTAATTTCATGAATACAGAGTTGGACAATGGCCTGATCTGTAATGCGGTTTGAGAACTAACATGCATAAGCATGGCTGATCCACATTAAAAAAGCAGCCATAGAATGTCCAGGAACCTTTCCCCACACTTTTCTTAGCCAGGGCTGCTTTTCGGCAGGGTTGGACGGGCCCACCAGAGAACCGGAGACTCCTCCGGCGGGCCCTGGCTTCTCCTTCAGGAGCATTCATAGTGCCGAGGTCAGGCCATGATGATGATAGAGGCCACCATCTGCTTAGTTTTCTGTTACTTGGAATGCAAGTACAAGTATGCAGCCAGCCACCCACCCACCCACAGGCTGCAACACTAAACTGCCAGATTTCTGGGCTGCTTTTTGCACTTGAAATATGGCCTTTTAAGCTCGTGGAGGTGGAAGCTTTTCACAACCTCATGCCGGCGGCGGCCGGGTGTCCATACTCGGTCCCAGGCCACTACTATATTTCCTGATATCGCCTCCGCCTTCCACAAGCACGGATCCCACAACATTACCCGTGCCCTCCCCAGTGCACTTACTGGGAAGGATCGCCTTACCACAAACACGTGGACAGGTGAATGCGGCCAGGGACAGTATGGAGCCAGTCCACAACTTTTTTTGCTGACAGTTGTATTTAGCTGGGTGAAAGGACTGGCATAGAGGGAAACCCTATCTACCCTGCATGTCATTTCTCACAGGAAGCCCTGTAATGCAGCTTGTTGCAGAAGCAACGGCAGCCCATCCAACATCAACTCACCCTTGTCGGTGGTGTTTTGACACACACACATCTTTCTTTGCGCATTTAATTTCTTGAATACAGAGTTGGACAATGGCCTGATCTGTAATGCGGTTTGAGAAATAACATGCATAAGCATGGCCGATCCACATTAAAAAAGCAGCCATGACTTGCATGTCATTTCTCACAGGAAGTCCTATAAAGCTGCTTTCACTTGAAATGTGGCCTTTTAGGCTCGTGCAGGCGGTAGCTTTTGACAACCACATGCCTCATGCCTCGTGTCCATACTCGGTTCCCAGCCGTCACTATTTCTCCCGATGTTGTCTCCGTCTTCTACAAGCGCGGGTCCCTGAACATTACTGCTGGTACTTTTCTGTGGGAATTTGCTTGCCTCCTACCAGCCTGGAATATTTCCGGAAAACGATGGTACGAAGCCATGGTATTAGCACTGCCCCCAGTACCAGTAGCGAAGCCATCCCCAATTTCCTTCTCTGGAATTTTATTTGGTAGACTGAATGACTGCCCAAATATATTTTCTCATAAAGGAGCTGAAGATAGAGTGGCAGTAGGTGCAAGTTTCTCCAGCCTGTTAGATATTCGAGGGTGAACGGCAGCACATTGGATCAGTGGTTAGCACTGAAGACTTGCAGCGCTGGGATCCTGGGTTCAAATCCCAGCAATGACAACATCTGCAAGGACTTTGTATATTCTCCCCGTGTTTGCGTGTGTTTCCTCCTCAGTAAAAAAGCAGCCATAGAGTGTCCAGGAACCTTTCCACAAACTTTTCTTAGCCAGGACAGCTTCTTGACAGGGTTGGACGGTCCCACCAGAGAATCCTCTGGTGTGCCTTGGCTTCTACCTCAGGAGAGTTCATGATAGCGCTAACTTTGCAGCTGCTATGGGGCTCTTGAGCGGGGGAGAAAGGTTATCCTTCAGAATCAAATCTTCTGGTGGGCACAATATTTTTCAATCTGAAACAGCTTCTCAGTGGGAGTTGTATTTCACCACAGCCATATTCTTTAGCTCGGTGAAAGGACTGGCATAGAGGGAAACCGTATCTACCCCGGCTGTCATTTCTCCGTCACCAGGTTCCGCCCATTGTAACACACGACCATGCCAGGCTGTATGTTCAGCGGTGAGAGCCACAGATCAGGCTGCTGTGTTACAGCTTTCAACAACTCTGTTGTCAGCTTGTGACTGATGTGGTCATTTCAGAGATAGAGGAGGAGGTGCATAAGCTGAACAATGTGATTACATTGTTGTTAAATTGGTGACGCTGTTTTTTATACTAAAGAAAGATCCTATTGTTTTGTTTTTTTTTTACGTTTTTTATTAAGACAAATGCATTCACCAGGAAATGTCATTTTAACATTTTACAACCTTATCTGGCAATGTGGTGTGTGACACATCATCAGACACATCCTGTTTTATTTATGATGGAGGGACTCTGAAAGTCATAAAGCCTATTTTTATAGGGACATCAGACGGCCCTTACTATTCTTAAAAGGCCAGCAGTCGGCCCTAGCTATTGTTAGCGAGCCATCAGCCGGCTATGCTTTCTTGTTCCCATTATTAACAAGTGGGTCTCCTTTCTGTTATTGCGCATCCAGTGACTGCAAGGGCTGCCAAAAATTTGGACTCAACACAAAACCCCTTTGAAGAGACATAGAGGAGGGTTTCAGTAAAAAAAATGTTCCCATTATAAAGGAGCAGGTCTCCTATAGCAGTAATGCCCATGCTGTGACTGCAAGGTCTGCCAAAATTTGGGAAAAACCCCACTAAGAATTTAAAGACACATGGAGCAGGGCCACAGTAACAAGGTACGACATGTTCCCATTAGAAAGGAGAGGGTCTGCTATACAGTTATAGGGTATGCAGTGAGTCCATCAGCTGACAATTTTAGGAAAAACCCCACTAAGAATTTAAAGACACATGGAGCATGGTCACAGTAACAAGTACGACATGTTCCCATTAGAAAGGAGAGAGTCTGCTATACAGTTATGGGGTATGCAGTGAGTCCAACGGCTGACAATTTTAGGAAAAACCCCACTAAGAATTTAAAGACACACAGAGTAGGGCCACAGTAACAAGGTACGAAATGTTCCCATTAGAAAGGAGAGAGTCTGCTATACAGTTATAGGGTATGCAGTGAGTCCAACGGCTGACAATTTTAGGAAAAACCCCACTAAGAATTTAAAGACACACAGAGCAGGGCCACAGTAACAAGGTACGACAGGTTTCCATTAGAAAGGAGAGAGTCTGCTATACAGTTATACGGTATGCAGTGAGTCCAACGGCTGACCAATTTTAGGAAAAACCCCACTGAGAATTTAAAGACACACAGAGCAGGGCCACAGTAACGACAAATTCCCATTAGAAAGGAGAGAGTCTCCCATAGTGTTGGCCTATGCAGTGAATGCAAGGGCTGCCAAAAATTTGGAGGCACTTCAATGCCCCTTGGAAGAGACGTGAAGCAGGGCTTCATAAAAAAATGTTCCCATTAGAAAGGAGCGGGCCTAATATACTTGTAATGCCCATGCACTAAGTGTATGGGCTGACAAATATTTACCCCTGGGGGGTATACATGGACATACTGTATAAAAAATTTTTTTACGGGCATCATGAACACCCTTTAAGAAAATTAGGTGGGTGTTGCATCACAGACCACGGTCACCCTGGTGATATGGTGATGGAGGATGAGGAGAAGGAGGAGGACAAGAGTAAATAGACAAAATCAGGAAGCGTATACCCATGTGTGAGTGTGAAAAGGTGCATGGGAATACACCTCCCAAGAAAAGACACTGGATTGGAGTTTATGTTACGCTGCTATCATTCAGTGGTGTTGAGAAGTCTCGACCAATCCAGCCCTTGTTCATTTTTATAAGAGTCAGCCTGTCAGCATTTTCAGTTGACAGGCAGATGCGCTTATCAGTTATAATTCCACCAGCGGCACTAAAAACCCGCTCTGATAAAACGCTGGCGGCAGGGCAGGCCAGGACCTCCAAGCCATAGAGAGCCAGTTCATTCTACGTATCCAGCTTGGATACCCAATAATTATAAAGCACAGCAGAATCACGGAGGACGTTGGTAAGGTCAGCAAGGTACTCCCTCAGCATCTTCCCAAACTTTGCACTCCTTGTGAGAGTACCCCGCGCCTCAGGGCCTGTCCGATGGGAAGGTCTGAGAAAACTCTCCCAGAACTTTGACAGTGTTCCCCTGCTCTGCTGGATTGAAGTTGTGTCTCTCTCGCCTGTACTCCTTAGTTGTCCAACGAAGTGTGCCCTCTGCCGCCAGCGTTTTCAGATGGGAATTTTTTTAATACACTGTGTTCCAAATTATTATGCAAATAAAATTTTCTCAGATTTTCCCAAATTACCTATATGAATTGCAGTCATTGTAATTTTCCAGTCAAATAACTATTAGAGTACAATTAAAAGGTTTTTGTTCAAACTGCCTATGATAACAGTATATTTTTAAAAAAATAAAAAACTCAAACTGCACTCAAAATGCATGTTCCAAATTATTATGCACAGCAGAGTTTTCAACCTTTTCATTTTAATAAAGAACAAAAAAATGGTCATTATTGAAATTATAAGCATTAGCAGGTTATTACAAACTGAAATCAAACTGTTTTCAACTCAAAACTTTATTCTAGGTGATGTTACATTTGCACATAGGACCCCTTGTTCGAAAGGAGCTTCTGAACTCTCTCGTCCATTGAATTTGTCAGGTTTTGGATGGTTTCTGCTTCCAATTGTTTTGCATGAGGACAGAATACCCTCCCAGAGCTGTTGTTTAGATGTGAACTGCCTCCCGCCATCATAGACACTCCTTTTGATGATGCTCCAGAGGTTCTCAATGGGGTTGAGGTCAGGGGAGCATGGGTGCCACACCATAAGTTTGTCCCCTTTTAAGCCCATAGCAGCCAGAGATGCAGATGTGTTATGTGCAGCATGAGACTCCTTGTAGCGTGTCACCAACCAGTAATGACTGTCACCCAAAATTTTGAGAACGCGAGGGTCATGGGAAAGGCAGCGTAACATAAACTCGGCCATGCGTGCCAGACTACTAACAGGCAAGACTTCCGTATCCTCACCAAGGGGATGACTGACGATGCTCTCCTCCTTCTCCTCTCTGTCCTCTGGCCATCCACGCTGAACAGAAGGTATGACAGCTGTGCAGGTAGTACCATCTATAGTGCATGAAACTAGCTCCTGTCCTTCCTCCTCCTCTTCCTCATTGTCACCCAATCCACGTTGGGATGAGATGAGGCTTGGCTGTGTGTAATCACCCTGTATTGTTCCTTGCTCCATCTCATCGTACTCTGACTGCAATGCATCCTCTTTGATTGTGAGCAGAGAGCATTTCAGAAGACAGAAAAGCGGGATGGTGATGCTAATTATGACGTCATCGCCGCTCACCATCTTGGTGGAGTCCTCAATGTTTTGAAGGATGGTACATATGTCTGACATCCATGTCCACTCCTGAGGTCTTATGTGTGGAGTCTGAACTGAATACCAATGGCTTTGTTGATGCTGGTAGTCAACAACTGCCCTCTTCTGCTCACAAATCCTTCCCAACATCTGCAGTGTAGAGTTCCAATGCGTGGGGACATCACACATCAGTCTGTGAGCCGAAAGCTGCAAACGCTGCTGAAACACTGCAAGGGCGGCAGAAGCTGTAGCTGACTTTCTAAAATGGGCACACAGGTGGCGTACTTTAACAAGCATATCCGGCAGCTCCGGGTAGGATTTGAGAAACTGCTGAACTACGAGGTTAAGCACATGGGCCAGGCATGGTACGTGTGTGAGCTCGCCTCGCCTCAGAGCCGCCACCAGGTTCTGGCCATTGTCACACATGACCATGCCTGGCTGTAGGTTCAGCGGAGTGAGCCACAGATCTGCCTACTCTTTTAGAGCTGTCCACAACTCTTCAGCATTGTGCGGTTTTTCACCTAAGCATATTAGCTTCAGCACAGCCTGTTGCCGCTTGGCCGAGGCAGTGCAGCAGTGCTTCCAGCTTGTGACTGATGTGGTCATTTCAGAGATGGAGGCTGAAGAGAAGGAGTAGGCTGAGGAGGATGAGGTGCAGAAGCTGTAGACCGTGAGGGCAACACTGATTGACCTAGGGCCCGCAATACTTGGCGTCGGGAGGACGTGTTCAAGGTTCGACTGGGTCCCGGCTTCCACTATGTTAACCCAGTGTGCCGTCAGCGAGATGTACTGACCATGCCCACAAGCACTTGTCCACGTGTCCGTGGTTAGGTGGACTTTACCGGTAACTGCGTTGTTGAGAGCATGGCTAATGTTTTGAGACACGTGCTTGTGTAATGTGGGGACGGCACACCGGGAGAAATAGTGGCAGCTGGGGACCGAGTACCGAGGGACGGCCGCCGCCATCCGGTTGTGTAATGCGGGGACGGCACACCGGTACTGGGGACCGAGTACCGAGGGACGGCCACCGCCATCAGGTTGCGGAATGCTTCCATCTCCACGAGCCTAAAAGGCAATATTTCGAGCGCAAGCAGTCGTGAAATGTGAGAATTTAGTAGTGTGGCCTGTGGAGCGTTGGCTGCATATTTGCACTTGCGTTCCAAGGACTGGGGTATGGACAACTGAACGCTGTGCTGGGACAAGGACATGGACATGCTTCCTGATGCTGCTACTTGAGAGTGTTCAACGACAGGTGCAGGACAGGAGGCATCTTCGCATGCACCATGGACAGGGGATTGGCTTGCATGCACAACAGCGGAAGAAGCAATGGTACCACCTGCAGACACTGTTCCTGGACCCTGGGGTTCGGCCCACAAAGTTGGGTGCTTTGCTGCAATGTGCCTGATCATGCTGGTGGTGGTCAGGCTTGTCGTTTTGCCACCCCTGCTGATGCTGGCCTGGCAGGTGTTGCAAATGGCCTTTTTGGGGTTATTGGCAGAGTCTTTAAAAACAACCAGACTCGGGAAGACCTAACAGTTGTACTGGCAACCTCCTTCGTGTTGTGTTACGGGGAATGGTTGCCTGCCTTCTGTCTGCGGCCACCACACTGCTTCTTCCTGCTTGTTGGAGTGCTCTGCCTCCCTCCCCCTGTGTGCTGCTGTCCTAGCTCTGCATGTCCTCCTGCCAGGTTGGGTCAGTTACTATATCATCCACCACCTCGTCTTCTACTTCCACACCCTGGTCCGCCTCCTGACTTTCTGGCAATTGTGTCTCATCATCGTCCACCTCTTGTGACTCTTTCCCACTGTCGCCATCATGTGACCGTGGCTGCTCAAATATTTGGGCATCGCTACACGCGATCTCCTCTTGCCCCACTTTAAGTGCACCAGGCGAGAGGCCCGAATCTATAAATGGAAAAGTGAACAGCTCTTCAGAATGTCCAAGTGTTGGATCAGTTGTCTCTGGGTACTTGGCATGGTGGGAGGAAGGAGGATCAGGGTGAGGAATATGCGGTTCAGACTCACGGCTACTTAGACTTCACCATTTGGAAGACAGGGTGGTGGTGGTGGCTAAGTGACTGGAAGCATTATCCGCTATCCAACCAACAACCTTTTGACACTGCTCTGTGTTCAATAGTAGTGTGCTGCGGTCCCCTAGAAATTGGGACAGGAAGGTCAGGCAAGAAGATGTGGGTGTTTGTTGTGGCACAATTTCGGCTTGCCCACGGCCTTGTCCTCGGCCTCTGCATGCACCATTACCATCACGTCCAGTTCCCCGTCCCTTGCCACGTGCCTTGTCCATTTTAAATGGAGGACAGTATCTTCCACGCTCACTACAAATGACTGAGTTTGGAGCGAATTTATATGTGATCCGTGTGACGGAGAAAACAGAGTTTTAAATACCGGGCCTGTAGGTAAGTAGTTTGACCACCAAACTGCTGTGAATTGCTTCACTGATACACTGAAATTTTTTTTTAATGGAGGCCAGAAATGGCAGTATTTTCTGACAACGTATATGTGAACCATGTGACGGAGAAAACACAGTTTTAAATACCTGGCCTGTAGGTAACTGTTTTGAACAGCAAACCAGTGTCAAAAACTTTGCTGACACACTGAAAAAAAAATTTAATGGAGGCCAGAAATGGCAGTATTTTCTGAAAACGTATATGTGATCCGTGTGACAGAGAAAACACAGTTTTAAATAGATGGATTTTTAGCGCTGTAATATGGAAAAGACCTGGCTGTATTTGCAGTACCAACAAGCAAATGGCGCAGAAAAACGGTGTTCTCTGGATTGCTTTTTAAGCAAATAATGAGGATTAAGATGCAAAAAAATGATTCCTGGCCCCTGAGACCTGGGCCTATTTCCAGAAATATCTAACAGCAGCAGCTGACAAAACTGGAATGGAGCCTCTTGTGCTATATGCACTGCTGTCTGCTTTATACACTGCCTGCCTATACACCCTGCCTGCCTGATATCTCTGCAAATGGATTAGTCCTCAGAAGGACTGTTTGTTAAGATGGATATGTGTAATGTACGGTTTAATCTCTCCCTGACACAGCAGCAGCTCTCCCTACACTGTCTGATCCGGAGTGACTGTGACGAGCATGGCGGCGTCAGGTCTGATATAGACCTGATGACGCTGTTCGGCCAGCCAATCACTGTAATGCCCACAACCAACATGACTACGGCATTACAGTGCATGGCAGGCAATCCCTGCATGTTCATTGGCTCTCTAAAGAGCACCAAACATGCAGGGAGGGGACCTGAGTTCCCGCCCAAGCAACCCGGAAATACTCGCTGAGCGCCGAGCTTGTCGAGCACCATGATGCTCGGGCGAGTACCGAGTAGTGGCGAGCACGTTCGCTCATCACTAGTAGGGTGCCATAATGTATAGAAGCTGGACTACTACAGTGTTCATTCCAGGTACACTAACTGCTCTGCAACACATGGATTTGATCATGGAATAAGTGGAACACCCATTTGTCCAAAGTGTCCCTGCAGCCATTTTTCATCATGACAATGCCAGGAAGCATATTGCTCTTGCTACTCTAAGCAGCCTGCATGGTCTAAACGTGCGACCATGGCCTGCAGCCTCTATGGACTTGTTTCTCATTGAGTACATCTGGGATATCAAATAGAGCTGCCAGTAGTGGATCTGCATGATTTGCATGCCCCACTGCATTAAGCATGGCAGAACATTCCTCAGACAATCATTAACCCCTTTAAACCCGAAGGCTGTTTGCACGTTAATGACCAGGCCAATTTTTACAATTCTGACCAGTGTCACTTTATGAGGTCAGAGCTGGTGTGTCTCTCTCCACAAGGAGAAAAGTTACCCCTTAGACCTCAGTCCATAGCCTCTCATCTAGCCAAATCAGTTCTCATACTTTGCACTGACGAGGGCCAACAGCCTGAAACACTGTCTGCAAATTGAGATTCTGATTTGGCTTTTATCCTAAGTCATATTGCACAACTCGTTAAAAGGTTGATTGTGACTTATAGGATTGCTGCTTCCAATAGGTGGCGCTATAGAGTTCAAGTCCTCTTTTTTTCTGAAGAGGAAATTTGCATATTTATGAGGTAATAACTATGGAATGCTTCAACAGATCTTACTGATTCTGAGACTGTTTTTTCGTGCCATATTGTACTTCATGATAGTGGTAAAATTTATTCAATATGTGAAAAAAATCTGAAATTTGGCAAATATTTTGAAAATTTTGCAATTTTCAAACTTTGAATTTTCATGCCCTTAAATCAGAGGGATATGTCACGCAAAATTGTTACTAAATAACATTTCCCACATATCTACTTTACATCAGCACAATTTTGGAACCAAAATTTTTTTTTCTTAGGAAGGGTTAAAAGTTGACCAGCGATTTCTCATTTTCCCAACAAAATTTACAAAACCTTTTTTTAGGGATCACATCACATTTGAAGTGGCTTTGAGGGGCCTTTATGACAGAAAATACCCAAAAGTAACACCATTCTAAAAACTGAACCCCTCAAGGTGCTCAAAACCACATTCAAGAAGTTTATTAACCCTTCAGGTGCTTCATAGGAATTTTTGGAATGTGGAAGAAAACAATGAACATTTAATTTTTTTCACAACAATCTTACTTTAGATCCAAATTTTTCTTATTTTCGCAAGTGTAACAGGACAAAATGGACTCCAAAATGCGTTTTTCAATTTCTCCTGAGCCGATACCCCATATGTGGGGAAAAAACACAGTTTGGGTACACAGAATGGCTCGGAAAGGAAGGAGCGCCATTTGACTTTTTGAATGTAAAGTTTGCTTGAATAATTAGCGGATGCCATGTCGCGTTTGGGAGCGCCTGATGTGCCTAACCAGTGGAAACCCCCCACAAGTGACACCATTTTGGAAACTATATCCCTTAAGGAACTCATCTAGATGTGTGGTGAGCACTTTGAACCCCCAAGTGTTTCACAAAAGTTTACAAAGTAGAGCCGTGAAAATAAAAAAATCACTTTTTTCTCACAAAAATGATCTTTTAGCCCCAATTTTTTTTTTCACAAAGGTCACAGGAGAAATTGGACCCCAAAAATTGTTGTGCAATTTCTTCTGAGTACGCTGATACCCCATATGTGGGGGAAACCCATTTTTTGGGTGCACGGCAGGGCTGGGAAGGGAAGAAGCACCTTTTGACGTTCCCAACGCAAAACTCGCTGGAATTGAGAGAGGACACAATGTTGAGTTTGGAAAGTCCCTGATGTGCCTAAACAGTGGAAACCCCCCACAAGTGACCCCATTTTGGAAATTAGACTCCTTATGGAATTTATCTAGATGTGCGTTGAGCACTTTGAACACCCAATTGTTTCACAAAAGTTTATAACATAGAGCCGTGAAAATAAAAAATCACTTTTTTTCACGAAAATTATCTTTAGCCCCATTTTTTTTATTTTCACAAGGGTAACAGAAGAAATTGGACCCCAAAAGTTGTTTTGCAATTTCTCCTGAGTACGCTGATATCCTGTATATAGGAGAAAACTACTGTTCGGGCGCACGTCAGGGCTCGGAAGGGAAGGAGTGACGTTTTGGAATGCAGACTTTGATGCAATGGTCTGAGGGTGTCATGCCATGTTTGCAGATCCCCTGATGTGCCTAAACAGTGGAAATTCCCAACAAGTGCCCCCTTTTTAAAAACTAGACTCCCCAATGAATTTATCTAGATGTGTGGTGAGCACCTTGAACCCCCATGTGCTTCGCAGAAAATTTTAACATTCACTTGTGAAAATAAAAAATTTTTTATTTTAGCGGGAAAAAAAATATTTTCACAAGGGTAACAGGGGAAAGTACACCCCAAAATTTGTTGTGAAATTTTTCCTGAGCATACCGATACCACATATGTGGGGAAAAACTATTGTTTGGGTGTACGGCAGAGCTCAGAAAGGAAGGACTGACATTTTGGAAAACAGACTTTGATGGAAAGGTCTGCGGGTGTCATATCGCGTTTGGAGAGCCCCTGATGTGAATAAACAGTAGAAACCCCTCACAAGTGACCCCATTTTGGAAAATAAACCCCTCAAGGAATTTATTTAGATGTGTTGTGAGCATATTGAACCCACAGGCGCTTCACAGAATTTTACAATTTGGATCTGTAAAAATGAAAAAATATATTTTTCCCACAAAAATGTTGTTTTAGCCCCCAATATTTTCATTTTCACAAGGATAACAGGAGAAAATGGACCCCAAAATTTGTTGTGCAATTTTTCCTGAGTACGCCGATACCCCACATGTGGTCGAAAACTACTTTTGAGGCACAATTCAAAACTCAGAAGGGAAGAAGTGCCATATTTGAGTTCATATTTTGCTGGGCTGGTTTGACAGTGCCATGTCACATTGGCAGAGCCCCTAAGGTGGCATAACAGCAGAATCCCTTATAAGAGACCCCATTTTACAAACTACACCTCTCAATGAATTCATCTAGGGGTACAGTACACATGTTGAAACCACATGTGCCTAACAAGAAATTTAACACCACTGGGCAGTGAAGAAAGAATAATTACATTTTTATCACCAAAGTTTTGTTTTAGACCCAGATTTTACACATTTTCACACTAGGAAATGGGTAAAAATGGCACCAAAAGTTGTCACACAATTTTTACTGAATGTAGAAATACCCCATATGTGGCCGTACAGTACTACTTAGCCACACGGCGAGACTGGGGAGGGACAGAGTGCTGTTTGCCTCCTGGAGCGCCGATTTTCTTAGAATAGTATGCAAACTCCATATAGAGAGACCCTAAGTGCTAGAAGAGCAGAATCTCCCCTCAAGTGACCCCATTTTTGAAATTATACCACTTTGGGAATTTATCTACAGGTGTGGTGAGGATTTTAACTACATGGGTGTTTTCCAGAAACAAGCAGCAGTAGATGTTGCTCAGTGAAAATTGCAAACTGCCGTTTTAGTGACCAGTACGTTATGCACAGCTCGTGCTTCTGGAGACATGCACCTATAAATTAGGCGGGCTCTCATCGCTACAGAAGTGTCAAACATGAGGACGCTAACTGCAGTTTAGGCACACCATGGGGCTCAAAAGGGAGGTGAGCATTTGTATTTGAGAGCACAGAATTTACTGAATTTATTTTGAGGGGTAAGGGCCATTTCGCTTTACCAGAGCCTTTGTGCTACTAGTAGCCTGGAATCCCCCTATATTTCCATTAACAGATGACGGACCTCAGTGGGGACTTTTTTTGTGGATTGAGTTGAAGCTTTTATTGTGATTCAATGTGTTACGTAAAATGTTCCCATTTATCCTGTGCTCTACGCTGAGCACTGATATCGGGGTTTCCATTTAAATCTCGGAATGACGTAATTCAGATGAAACCTATGAGGGATCCATTCACTATAATGAGGCAGCAGAGTTACTCTGAACTCTATATGGCCTCTGTTTAGCTGTGTCCTTTTTTTCAGAGGATAACAAAACTGTGGCCGACGGCACGTTTATGCACGCCTAATAAAAAGACGGACACCGTGGGATCACAGGCCAGACAGCGTCCACGGTGCCTACATCTGCCTCATTACAGGCAATCTTCCGCCGGGGGTTCTGTTTGAATCACGTATTTCAGAGATTTACACGGAAACCCCAGTGTAAGCGCTGAGCGCAGAGCGTAGGATAAATGTGAGCAGACCTTACAGCAATCTTTGGTAGGCAGAATGATCAAATCAGGAGCTGGTGGAGAATTGTTTTTACTTATTTTTAATGCCATTCATGGTGTGGTATAGGTGATTAGACTACCTCATTCTTCGGATCGGTGTGATTGCAGCAATACCAGATTTATATCAGGTTTTTAGGTATGGCAGCTGTCATACACTAAAAAATACTTTTTTTTGCATCGCCATATTTTGAGAGCTATAATTTTTCCATACTTCAGCCGACAGCCTTTTAAGGGTTTGTCTTTTGCGGGACAAGTTGACGTTTTTTATTAAAGGTACCATTTTTATTTACATTCACATTTTTCATAGCTTTTTATTCCTCTTTTTGTTCGGCGGTATGATGATCAAGCCTGTTTTTTGCTTCGTTTTTTTTTTATTTTACTGTGTTCACTAAAGGGGTTAACTAGTGGGACAGTTTTATAGGTCGGGTTGTTCTGGACACGGCGATACCAAATATGTGTACTTTTATTGGTTATTTTATTTTCTTAATAATATTTATTTATGGGTACAATATATACAGTGGGTATGGAAAGTATTTAGACCCCTTTAAATTTTTCACTCTTTGTTTCATTGCAGACATTTGGTAAATTCTAAAAAGTTCATTTTTTTTCTCATTAATGTACACTCTGCACCCCATCTTGACTGAAAAAAAGCCAGAAATGTAGAAATTTTTGCAAATTTATTAAAAAAGAAAAACTGAAATATCACATGGTCATAAGTATTCAAACCCTTTGCTCAGTATTGAGTAGAAGCACCATTTTGAGCTAGTACAGCCATGAGTCTTCTTGGGAATGATGCAACAAGTTTTTCACACCTGGATTTGGGGATCCTCTGCCATTCTTCCTTGCAGATCCTCTCCAGTTCTGTCAGGTTGGATGGTGAACGTTGGTGGACAGCCATTTTCAGGTCTCTCCAGAGATGCTCAGTTGGGTTTAGGTCAGGGCTCTGGCTGGGCCAGTCAAGAATGGTCACAGAGTTGTTCTGAAGCCACTCCTTTGTTATTTTAGCTGTGTGCTTAGGGTCATTGTTTAGTTGGAAGGTGAACCTTTGGCCAAGTCTGAGGTCCAGAGCACTCTGGAAGAGGTTTTCATCCAGGATATCTCTGTACTTTGCCGCATTGATGTTTCCTTCAATTGCAACCTGTCGTCCTGTCCCTGCAGCTGAAAAACACCCCCATAGCATGATGCTGCCACCACCATGTTTCACTGTTGGGATTGTATTGGGCAGGTGATGAGCAGTGCCTGGTTTTCTCCACACATACCGCTTAGAATTATCACCAAAAAGTTCTATCTTTGTCTTATCAGACCAGAGAATCTTATTTCTCATAGTCTGGGAGTCCTTCATGTGTTTTTGAGCAAACTCTCTGCGGGCTTTCATATGTCTTACACTGAGGACAGGCTTCCGTCGGGCTACTCTGCCATGAAGGTCCGACTGGTGGAGGGCTACAGTGATAGTTGACTTTGTGGAACTTTCTCCCATCTCCCTTCTGCATCTCTGGAGCTCAGCCACAGTGATCTTGGGGTTCTTCTTTACCTCTCTCACCAAGGCTCTTCTCCCACGATTGCTCAGTTTGGCTGGACGGCCAGGTCTAGGAAGACTTCTGGTGGTCCCAAACTTCTTCCATTTAAGTATTATGGAGGCCACTGTGCTCTTAGGAACCTTGAGTAATGCAGAAATTCTTTTGTAACCTTGGCCAGATCTGTGCCTTGCCACAATTCTGTCTCTGATCTCCTTGGGCAGTACCTTTGAGCTCATGATTTCTCATTTGGTCTGACATGCACTGTGAGCTGTGATGTCGTATACAGACAGGTGTGTGCCTTTCAAATCAAGTCCTATCAGTTTAATTAAAAACAGGTGGACTCCAATGAAGGAGTAGAACCATCTCAAGGAGGATCACAAGGAAATGGACAGCATGTGACTTAAATATGAGTGTCTGAGCAAAGGGTCTGAATACTTATGACCATGTGATATTTCAGTTTTTCTTTTTTAATAAATTAGCAAAAATTTCTACATTTCTGTTTTTTTTCAGTCAAGATGGGGTGCAGAGTGTACTTTAATGATAAAAATTTTTTACCAAATGTCTGCAATGAAACAAAAAGTGAAAAATTTAAAGGGTTCTGATTTGAATACTTTCTCTACCCACTACATATATATATATATATATATATACACATATATATATATATATATATATATATACAGTACAGACCAAAAGTTTGGACACACCTTCTCATTTAAAAATTTTTCTGTATTTTCATGACTATGAAAATTGTACATTCACACTGAAGGCATCAAAACTATGAATTAACACGTGTGGAATTCTATGGAATTATATACTTAACAAAAAAAGTGTGAAACAGCTGAAAATATGTCTTATATTCTAGGTTCTTCAAAGTAGCCACCTTTTGCTTTGATGACTGCTTTGCACACTCTTGGCATTCTCTTGATGAGCTGCAAGAGGTAGTCACCGGAAATGGTCTTCCAACAATCTTGAAGGAGTTCCCAGAGATGCTTAGTACTTGTTGGCCCTTTTGCCTTCACTCTGCGGTCCAGCTCACCCCAAACCATCTCGATTGGGTTCAGGTCTGGTGACTGTGGAGGCCAGGTCATCTGGCGTAGCACCCCATCATCAATCTCCTTCTTGGTCAAATAGCCCTTACACAGCCTGGAGGTGTGTTTGGGGTCATTGTCCTGTTGAAAAATAAATGATGCTCCAACTAAACGCAAACTGGATGGAATAGCATGCCGCTGCAAGATGCTGTGGTAGCCATGCTGGTTCAGTATGCCTTCAATTTTGAATAAATCCCCAACAGTGTCACCAGCAAAGCACCCCCGCACCATCACACCTCCTCCTCCATGCTTCATGGTGGGAACCAGGCATGCAGAGTCCATCCGTTCACCTGTTTGGGAATCGCACAAAGACGCGGTAGTTGGAACCAAAGATCTCAAATTTGGACTCATCAGACCAAAGCACAGATTTCCACTGGTCTAATTTCCATTCCTTGTGTTCTTGAGCCCAAACAAGTCTCTTCTGCTTGCTTCCTGTCCTTAGCAGTGGTTTCCTAGCAGCTATTTTACCATGAAGGCCTGCTGCACAAAGTCTCCTCTTAACAGTTGTTGTAGAGATGTGTCTGCTGCTAGAACTCTGTGTGGCATTGACCTGGTCTCTAATCTGAGCTGCTGTTAAACTGCGATTTCTGAGGCTGGTGACTCGGATAAACTTATCCTCAGAAGCAGAGGTGACTCTTGGTTTTCTTTTCCTGGGGCGGTCCTCATGTGAGCCAGTTTCTTTGTAGCGCTTGATGGTTTTTGCAACTGCACTTGGGGACACTTTCAATGCTTGCCCAATTTTTCGGACTGACTGACCTTCATTTCTTAAAGTAATGATGGCCACTCGTTTTTCTTTACTTAGCTTCTTTTTTCTTGCCACAATACAAATTCTAACAGTCTATTCAGTAGGACTATCAGCTGTGTATCCACCAGACTTCCGCACAACACAGCTGATGGTCCCAAACCCATTTATAAGGCAAGAAATCCCACTTATTAAACCTGACAGGCCTCACCTGTGAAGTGAAAACCATTTCTGGTGACTACCTCTTGAAGCTCATCAAGAGAATGCCAAGAGTGTGCAAAGCAGTCATCAAAGCAAAAGGTGGCTACTTTGAAGAACCTAGAATATAAGACATATTTTCAGTTGTTTCACACTTTTTTGTTAAGTATATAATTCCACATGTGTTAATTCATACTTTTGATGCCTTCAGTGTGAATGTACAATTTTCATAGTCATGAAAAGACAGAAAAATCTTTAAATGAGAAGGTGTGTCCAAACTTTTGGTCTGTACTGTGTATATAATATAACCTGGGATGCGTGTTTCTGTCCGAAGCCTCGATAGACTGCGCATGCGTGACGCGCAGTCTGGCTCCAAAGAGAAGCACGCATCCAGCCGTTACAGCTAAGAGGAGGTGTATGGCGCCGGAGATCGCGTGGTATGCGTAGACACTGAACGCATACTGCGATCTCCGGCGCTATACTTACATACGTACCTGACCGGGAGGAGCGTTGCCGCGGCGCCTGTCTTCGCTGGAGACCGGGGGCGGAGTGAAGGCGTCGGCCTGGCGCGTGCGCATAGCGCTATCCGGCGCCATTTTACTGAAGACACATTTACAGTTTGTCTTCAGCAAAATGGCGCCGGACAGCGGGGTGCTCCGGCGCTGCACTCCTCCCCCGGCCTCCGGCAGAAGAGGACACAGCAGCGCTGGAGCACAGAGAAGAAAGGTGAGTATAACTGTTTATTTTTTTCGTATGTGTGTACAGTGTGAAAGGGGTGAGGGGACCATGCATATATCAGGATTGGGGGGTGAGGGGTACCACACATACCAGGATTGGGGGGTGAGTTGTACCACACATACCAGGATTGGGAGTGAGGGGTACCACACATACCAGTATTGGGGGGGAGGGGTACCACGCATACCAGGATTGGGGGTGGGGGGTACCACGCATACCAGGATTGGGGGGTGAGGGGTACCACGCATACCAGGATTGGGGGGTGAGGGGTGCCACGCATACCGGGATTGGGGGTGAGGGGTGCCAGGCATACTGGGATTGGGGATGAGGGGTGCCATGCATACCGAGATTGGGGATGAGGGGTGCCACGCATACCGGGATTGAGAATGAGGGATGGGGTGCCATGCATACCAGGATGAGGGATACCATACACACCAGAATAGGGATGGGGTACCATGCATACCAGGATGAGGGATACCATACACACCAGGATAAGGATGAGGGGTGCCACGCATACTGGGATTGGGGGTGAGGGGTGCCACGCATACTGGGATTGGGGGTGAGGGGAGCCATGCATACCGGGATGAGGGGTGCCACGCATACCGGGATTGGGAGTGAGGGATAGGGTGCCATCCATACCAGGATGAGGGATACCATACACACCAGGATAGTGATGAGGGGTGCCACGTATACCAGGATTGGGGGTGAGGGGTGCCACGCATACCAGGATTGGGGGGTGAGGGGTGCCATGCATACCAGGATTGGGGGGTGAGGGGTAACACCCATACCAGGATTGGGGGGTGAGGGGTGCCACGCATACCGGGATTGGGGGTGAGGGGTGCCAGTCATACTGGGATTGGGGATGAGGGGTGCCATGCATACCGGGATTGGGGATGAGGGGTGCCACGCATACCGGAATTGGGAATGAGGGATGGGGTGCCATGCATACCAGGATGAGGGATACATACACACCAGGATAGGGATGGGGTACCATGCATACCAGGATGAGGGATACCATACACACCAGGATAAGGATGAGGGGTGCCACGCATACCGGGATTGGGGGTGAGGGGTGCCACGCATACCGGGATTGGGGGTGAGGAGAGCCACACATACCGGGATGAGGGGTGCCACACATACCGGGATTGGGGGTGAGGGGTGCCACGCATACTGGGATTGGGAGTGAGGGATAGGGTGCCATGCATACCAGGATGAGGGATACCATACACACCAGGATAGGGGTGAGGGGTGCCACGCATACCAGGATTGGGGGTGAGGGGTGCCACGCATACCAGGATTGGGGGTGAGGGGTGCAACGCATACCAGGATTGGGGGTGAGGGGTGCCACGTATACCAGGATTGGATGGTGGGGACAGGATGGGGGCAGCACAAATACAAGGAGGGGGGCAGCACATACCAGCATGGGAGACCATATACCAATAAAAATGCTCGCCACCCGGGCGTAGAACGTGTTCAATTGCTAGTAATATATAAAGTTGAATGTGTGTGTGTGTATGTATGTATGTGTGTATGTCCGGGATTGGCATCTGCACCGTCGCAGCTACAGCCACAAAATTTTGCACAGTCATGCATCTGGACCCCGAGAGCGTCATAGGCTATATTGTGAGGCGAAATTTTAACCCGCGCGTTCCAATTTACCAAACAATTTTTCCCCTATCTACATAATGGGGAGAAAGGAAAAGTGTTGGAGGCAAATTGACAGCTGCCACATGTGAACAAGGGAGAATTAAAGAATGAGAGCGATTGCGCTAAAGAGTATATACCGTACAGTTGCTAAGGTGGGGCCCCAACATGGGATACTCATACTCACCACACACGGGGATATGAACACACACACAAAATGCGCCACACACTACCACGTGCTTGAACACATATACCACCCTCAGCACACACAAAACTCATCTCACAAAGATTTATCAGGCTGCCAATAGCAACCAATCACAGCTCAGCTTCTATTTTGCTACAGTTAATCTGAGCTGTGATTGGTTAATATAGGCAAGAAAGGACATTCTCAGTATAACAAAGCTTGTGTAAGGTAATAAGATGTCAGTTAGGGTGTGTTGGTGGAAAGGCTGATGTCAGTCACATTACTTCTATGTGAGAGGATATAGAAACTGCCAGTTACAGACTATTTTTACCACAATAATGCCTCATAAGAAAAGGAATTTCATGGCACAAATGTCAGATGATGCGAAAAGAAAAGCTGCATTACGGGCCAATGAAAAATGTGAAGACTGAGAAACAAGGCTGACACACATGAGAACAGCAGCTGCTTCCTCAAGAGCCAATGAACTTTCTGAGCAGAGGGAAGCGAGGCTTGCAGACAAGAGAACAAGAGCTGCTTCCTCAAGGGCCAATGAACTTTCTGAGGAGAGGGAAGCGAGGCTTGCAGACATAAAAAAGAAGAGCTGCTTCCTCAAGAGCCAATGAACTTTCTGAGGAGAGGGAAGCGAGGCTTGCAGACAAGAGAACAAGAGCTGCTTCCTCAAGGGCCAATGAACTTTCTGAGGAGAGGGAAGCGAGGCTTGCAGACATGAAAAGAAGAGCTGCTTCCTCAAGGGCCAATGAACTTTCTGAGGAGAGGGAAGCAAGGCTTGTAGACAAGAGAGCAAGAACTGCTTCCTCAAGAGCCAATGAACTTTCTGAGGAGAGGGAAGCGAGGCTTGCAGATAAGAGAAGAAGAGCTGCTTCCTCAAGGGCCAATGAGTCATCTCAGCAGAGAGAAGGCCGACTTGCCACTAAGAGAATTGCTATTTCTTCCACCAGGGCACAGGAAATGGTTGGAGATTTGAAACATGCTGCCTTTTGTTACCAGTCAGACATAAACTATCAGAATAATCCTAAAGTTCAGATAGGAAAAATGGATGTGGTCTGCATGTACTGCAGTGCCCTGAAATGGAAAGATGAACTGCCAGGTTTATGCTGTGCAAATGGCAAGATAAAACTTCCACCTCTCCTGTCACCACTAGATCCCCTAAAGTCTCTGATGACAGGTACCAAAACAATATCAAAGCATTTCTTGGACAAAATTTGGAAGTACAACTCCTGCTTCCAAATGGCATTATTTGGTGCAACAAAAGAAATGTTTACAACAGGATTTATGCTGACATTTAAAGTTCAAGGACAGGTTTACCACTCAATTGGCTCACTGCTTCCATTACAAGGAGAAGAACCTCAATTTCTTCAACTCTTCTTTACGGGAAATGCAGAAGCAGAGGTTCAGCGGAGATGCTCTTTAATTCCTAACACTCGCCTTGATATTGTCACTATTTTGCAGCAGTTCCTTCACTCCAACAATGTATATGTTCAACTTTTCAAGACTGCACTTGAATGCATGCCAAATGACGATTACAAGGTTGTCATTCGAGCTGACAAAACACCACAAGGTGAACATCAGCGACATTTCAATGCTCCCACATTTGATGAGGTAGCCATCTTGATTGTAGGTAATGATTTTCAAAGCCGTAACATTGTGCTTCAGAAAAGGAACAATAGTTTGCAACAAGTAGCAGAAACTCACAGGTCCTATGATGCTCTGCAATATCCAATCATCTTTTGGCAGGGACAGGATGGCTATCACTTTGGAATACCTCAGACAGATCCTACAACAGGCAACCCTTCAGGAAAAAAAGTGTCTGCCATGGACTTCTATGCATATAGGATCATGACAAGATTTGCAGAGGAAAATCACATCTTGAAATGCAAACACCTCTTCCACCAAGTTATTGTTGGCATGTATGCAAAGATTGAGAGTGAATGTCTTTTATATATCTGACTAAATCAAAAGAAGCTCAGGGCAGAGGAATATATTCACCTTAGAGATGCTGTTGCAAATGATGCTGATCCAAAAGAGTTGGGGAAAAAGGTTATTCTTCCATAAACTGTCACTGGAAGCCCACGACACATGCATGAATACACACAGGATGCAATGACTTATGTGAGAAAGTATGGCCATCCAGATCTTTTCATCACCTTTACTTGCAATCCTGAATGGGAGGAAATTGGAGGGCACCTGTTGCCGGGCCAAAAAACAGTGAATCGCCATGACCTTATTGCTCGGGTTTTCAAACAGAAGCTTTCAAAAATGACTAATCTCATCACAAAATCACATATTTATGGTGAGACGCAGTGCTGGATGTATTCAGTTGAATGGCAAAAAAGAGGCCTTCCTCACGCCCACATCTTGATTTGGCTGAAGCAAAAAATACAGCCTACCGAAATTGACAATATCATCAGTGCCGAATTGCCAGACCCTCAGATTGACCCATTGCTGTTTGACACCATCACAAAAAACATGATCCATGGTCCGTGTGGGAGTCTGAACAAAAATTCTCCCTGTATGATTGATGGCAGGTGTTCAAAGAATTATCCACAATCCCTGGTCCAAGAAACCCAAACAGGACAAGATGGATATCCAGTCTAACGAAGAAGAAAGCCAGGGGATGGTGGTTTCATAGCAAAGCTCAAAATGCGTGTTGGATCATCACTCCAAGAGATAGAAATTGACAATAGGTGGGTAGTGCCTTACAACCCTTTGCTCTCAAAAATCTTCAAGGCCCACATAAATGTCGAATCTTGCCACTCTGTGAAATCAATCAAGTATATCTGCAAATATGTCCACAAAGGAAGTGATCAAGCAGTTTTTGAACTCCAGAAAAATGGACCTATTATTGATGAAGTGGAGGCATTCCAGATGGGCAGGTACATAAGCAGCAATGAAGCTGTTTGGAGAATACTAGGATTCTCCATTCATGAGCGCTACCCACCAGTTGTTCATCTGAGTGTGCACTTGGGAAATGGACAGAGAATTTACTTTAACCCAGCAAACTTGCAGCAGCAGCTCCTAACACCACCTAAGACCACCCTCTTGGCATTTTTTGAGCTGTGTCAACAAGACCCTTTTGCAAAAACAATTCTCTACTGTGATTTACCAAAGTACTACACTTGGAATGCCTCCAGAAAAACACTGGAAATGAGGAAACGGGGGCTTGATATTGAAAGCTATCCAGGGGTGAAAGCAACTGATACTCTTGGTCACGTCTACACTGTTCATCCATCAAATGCAGAGTGCTTCTACCTGCGAATGTTACTTCATGTTGTCAAAGGCCCTACATCATTTTCTTACCTGAAGACCGTCGGAGGCCATGTGTGTGAAACATTCAGGGAAGCTTGCCAAAGAAAAGGACTTTTGGAAAATGATGGACACTGGGACATGACCCTCAGTGAAGCAGCAGCCACACAAACCCCAAAGCGACTAAGACACCTCTTTGCTATTATTCAAACAACCTGTAGCATTTCAAATCCTCTTGAGATTTGGACAAAGTACAAAACTGATCTCAGTGAGGACATCCTCATGCAGATTAGAAGGGAAAATCCTCAGCAACTCATCAACTTCACTGAGGAAATGTTCAATGAAACTTTAATGCTCCTTGAAGATCAGTGCATAGCAATGTCAGGAAAAGCCTTACAGTTGCTTGGTTTGCCTGCTCCAATAAGAAATCCTGAAGGCATCCAAATGTGTAGGGAGATTTTCCTAGAAACAAACTACAATATTGATGAACTGACACCATTTGTGTCTCAGAACGAGCCAATATTGGTACCAGATCAAAGGGACGCCTATAACTACATTTTAAGTTTCAGTGAAACCAACAAAGGTGGGATTGTCTTCCTTGATGCTCCAGGTGGAACAGGAAAGACATTTGTAATCAACTTGCTCCTGGCAAAATTTCGACAACAAAAAAAATTGCACTTGCAGTGGCATCTTCTGGAATTGCAGCTACGCTTTTAAAAGGTGGCAGGACAGCACATTCGACATTCAAAATACCACTTAACCTGTCTCATAGTGTCAGCCCTGTGTGTAATATTGCCAAGGGATCAGGACTGGCCAAATTGTTTCAAAAATGCAGTGCCATCATTTGGGATGAATGCACCATGTCACACAAAAGGGCTCTGGAAGCAGTGGACAGACTGCTGCAAGACCTGCGCAGCAACAAATATATCATGGGAGGAGTAGTTGTTGTTTTGGCAGGTGACTTCCGTCAAACACTACCTGTTATTCCAAGATCAACCCCTGCAGACAAACTGAATGCCTGTCACAAAGCATCGTACCTTTGGAGAAAAGTAAAGAAAATATCACTGAACACAAAAATGAGGGTCTACATGACAGGCAATGTTTCTGCTGGACTGTTTTTGAGCCAGCTGTTGACTATTGGAGATGGCAAGGCACCAGTAAACTCAACCACTGGACAGATCACCTTCCCAAGCAACTTTTGTTGCATTGTGACTTCCATTGAGGAGTTGAAAGCAAAGGTTTTCCCAAACATTCAACTCCCTTCAAAAATTCTGGCTGGCTGTGTGAAAGGGCTACTCTAGCTCCCAAAAATGACAGTGTCAACAAGATCAATCTTCAAATTTTAAATCTCCTTCCAGGTGTGTGCACAACCTACAAGTTAGTGGATACAGTAATAGACCCTGCTCAAGCATTATTTTATCCAACTGAGTTCCTCAATTCCTTGGAGCCACAAGGACTTCCTCCTCACAACCTCTTTCTAAAACCTGGAGCACCTACTCTGCTATTGAGAAATTTGGATCCACCAAAGCTGTGTAATGGAACAAGACTCTTGATTAAGAACCTGTTTCTACATGTAATTGAGGCAATCATTTTGACAGGATGTGCCACAGGAGAAGATGTTTTCATTGCAACAATTCCTCTCATTCCATCTGATTTGCCTTTTGATCTTAAACGCCTCCAGTTTCCTGTTCGACTGACATTTGCTATGTCCATCAACAAGGCTCAGGGACAGTCCTTGAAAGTAGTTGGAATCGATTTACAATCTCCATGCTTTTCTCATGGTCAACTTTATGTGGCCTGTTCAAGAGTTGGAACAGCCAAAAATCTGTTCGTGTTTGCACCTGAAGGAAGAACTAAGAATGTCGTTTATCAAAAGGCTCTCGAATAAGGAGCAGAAGATTACTTCACATTACTTGGCCAATTTAGTTAAATCTGTGCGGAATATCTCTGGTGTTGAAATATATGTGAAATGCTTCTATTAGCTTAGTTTTTGCCTTTTAATAATTGCATTTCAATCTATTTGTTTTGTGTTTTTTGTGTGGAGAATACATTTTTGTTAACACATTCTATTTTGCCAACAGCAGTTATTAACCCGGGCGAAGCCGGGTAGTACAGCTAGTATATACAGTACAGACCAAATGTTTGGACACACCTTCTCATTTAAAGATTTTTCTGTATTTTCATGAGTATGAAAATTGTACATTCACACTGAAGGCATCAAAACTATGAATTAACACATGTGGAATTCTATGGAATTATATTACTTAACAAAAAAGTGTGAAACAACTGAAAATATGTCTTATATTCTAGTTTCTTCAAAGTAGCCACCTTTTGCTTTGATGACTGCTTTGCACACTCTTGGCATTCTCTTGATGAACTTCAAGAGGTAGTCACCAGAAATGGCTTTCACTTCACAGTGTGCCCTGTCAGGTTTAATAAGTGGGATTTCTTGCCTTATAAATGGGGCTGGGACCATCTGTTGTGTTGTGCAGAAGTCTGGTGGATACACAGCTGATAGTCCTACTGAATAGACTGTTAGAATTTGTATTATGGGAAGAAAAAAGCAGCTAGGTAAAGAAAAACAAGTGGCCATCATTACGTTAAGAAATGAAGGTCAGTCAGTGCGAAAAATTGGGAACACTTTGAAAGTGTCCCCAAGTGCAGTTGCAAAAACCATCAAGCGCTACAAAGAAACTGGCTCACATGAGGATCACCCCAGAAAGGAAGACCAAGAGTCACCTCTGCTTCTGAGGATAAGTTTATCCGAGTCACCACCCTCAGAAATCGCAGGTTAACAGCAGCTCAGATTAGAGACCAGGTCAATGCCACACAGCGTTCTAGCAGCAGACACATCTCTACAACAACTGTTAAGAGGAGACTTTGTGCAGCAGGCCTTCGTGGTAAAATAGCTGCTAGGAAACCACTGCTAAGGACAGGCAACAAGCAGAAGAGACTTGTTTGGGCTAAAGAACACAAGGAATGGACATTAGACCAGTGGAAATCTGTGCTTTAGTCTGATGAGTCCAAATTTGAGATCTTTGGTTCCAACCACCATGTCTTTGTGCGACGCAGAAAAGGTGAACGGATGGACTCTACATGTCTGGTTCCCACCGTGAAGCATGGAGGAGGAGGTGTGATGGTGTGGGGGTGCTTTGCTGGTGACACTGTTGGGGATTTATTCAAAATTGAAGGCATACTGAACCAGCATGGCTACCACAGCATCTTGCAGCAGCATGCTATTCCATCTGGTTTGCGTTTAGTTGGACCATCATTTATTTTTCAACAGGACGATGACCCCAAACACACCTCCAGGCTGTGTAAGGGCTATTTGACCAAGAGAGAGAGTGATGGGATGCTACGCCAGATGACCTGGCCTCCACAGTCACCAGACCTGAACCCAATCAAGACGGTTTGGGGTGAGCTGGACCGCAGAGTGAAGGCAAAAGGGCCAACAAGTGCTAAGCATTTCTGGGAACTCCTTCAAGATTGTTGGAAGACCATTTCCGGTGACTACCTCTTGAAGCTTATCAAGAGAATGCCAAGAGTGTGCAAAGCAGTCATCAAAGCAAAAGGTGGCTACTTTGAAGAACCTAGAATATAAGACATATTTTCAGTTGTTTCACACTTTTTTGTTAAGTATATAATTCCATAGAATTCCACATGTGTTAATTCATAGTTTTGATGCCTTCAGTGTGAATGTACAATTTTCATAGTCATGAAAATACAGAAAAATCTTTAAATGAGAAGGTGTGTCCAAACTTTTGGTCTGTACTGTATATATATATATATATATATATATATATATATATATATTATTTATTTATTATTAGTTTGTGATTTTTTTTTTTTAGATTTTTGCCACTTTATTTTACCTTTTTTTTCACTTTTTCAATTAGTCCCACTGGGACTTTCACTTTTAGCAGTCTGATCACAGTTATAAGCTATAGCAGTGCAGAATCACTGCTATATCTTATAGCTGTCAGCCCTGCAGACACAAGATAGTTAGATCATGCACTGCGCATGATCTAACTATCTTGCTAGCGCGTGATGATCTGGATGTCATCATGACATAGGATCACCATGGCAACGATTGGGATGACGTGGTCTCCGATCCAAGAGCAGATGGGCTTTTGTCCCTCTGCTCACTCGCTAAATGCTGTGATCACAGTGATTGCAGCATTTAGGGGGTTAAAGTGCCCACAACGCTCCTGGAACTGAGTGATGGGTGTCAGCTGTCAGAATCAGCTGACACCCGGCGGCGATCGGTGAGGGCACAGGGACGTATTATTACGCCTCACGTCAGAAAGGGGTTAATAACCTCACTGATAACATGCCAAGGTGTGTCAGTACATGTGCTTATTCTACAACTTTTCCTTCTTGGTGTTGCAATTTCAATGTTGAAGAGTATCTAGTATATCTAGTAGGAATAACAAAGGAATGATATTAAAAGGTTCTAAGAAAAGATTCAACCTAAGAAAACCAACAGATCACCACACCAGTAATGGGTTTATCCAGGGTGCTCAGCAGCTTGAACAGAGCTTGTCCATATAATCCAGTAAGAGAAAAGCCAACACTCCATTCTTCTTGATAAAACTCCATGTTTATTGAAACTTTTTTCCACACATGCTGAAACCACTGGACTCAGGTCATCAAACATGTGCTGCTTTTCAGAAGCAAATTTCCTAATTCATAGCTGAATAAGGAAGTTTACTTCCGAAATGCGTTGGAGTTTTCTCAAGAAGAACAGAGTGCTGGCTTTTCTCTTATTGGATTCTAAGAAAAGATGGTCCAGAATGTTTATATTATAGGCAATAAAATTATTTCTTAAAAGAGATACGCCCAATGACCTGATTGATATGCTATTTAAGCATAACAAGAAGAAAGACTGGTACTGAAAGGGTCATTTACACGGAAGCCTAGGGAACATGGACATTTATGGAGTTATCAAAAATAATTATACAACATCTTCATAAGAAGTATTGAGACTCATAGATAATATCAGCAATAATGATGTTTTATAGTTCTGGAGAGGCAAGCCTTGGTTATGAATTCTAACAAAGTTCTCATGGTGCCTGTGCAAAGGAAAACCATAAAATCTCACAGGGTGACCAGGTGAGGGGACTAAAAGCAAGGGGACTTTCTGTAAAACTAGGTGAGCTGACATGCCTTAGGAAAGTATACACAAGCTTCTGCATACGAAGGTTGTCTGTTAACTAGATGCTTAAAGGCTGCTTCTAAGACAAACTTTTGACATTATTTGCAACTTCATGAGTTATACTATGACTAATTAATAATTTTAACATAAGCTTATGGCATTCAGTTAATAAACATAATAAAAAATAGATAATTCAAAGTGTAAATGAAAAACTAATAGTATGCTTTTTACCTATGTAACAGGATAGACCAGTAACTGCAGCGACTTCACGGATAAATATTCCCACTGCCAAATATTATGTTTACTATGCACATAATGAAAGTCCTATGAGAATATGCTGAGCAAATATACATGTCATATGAAAGGTCAACAATAAACTACTAATGTGGATTATTACTTTCAGGGGAGTATCCTTGTACATTCTGGGAAACATTTACAAAAAATGGCATTTTGTAGACCATATTTTGATCAGTGAAAATTGTGCCATTTGTATTTGACACACACCATATTAACATTAATGGATCACAAGACTGCGGAAAAAAATTCAAATACTGTTAAATAACAAATTGTCAAATTTTAACCCACATTATAAGCTGGTCATAGAAAACATAGAAGAGTCCACAGACGAAGCAAAAATCTCCTAACATCAAATTCTTGACTAAGAAATTTGGTTTGGAGTACATTCTAACTATTTGGGGCCGATTTATCAAGACTGCCGCCAGTCGCAATTAGAGATGAGCGTTGTTCGACTCGAACTGTTCGCCAATCTCAAATTCGAGCGGTTTTGGGCGGTGTTCGAGCCGTTCGGCGAACACGAACAATTTGAAAAAAATTCGGCTGTTCGAGGTTATGTTCGATAACTGTTCGTGCACCAAAATCATAACTGTATTTTTCTCAGTAATGCTGAAAATTAATGTTAATACACAGTTTGAGTGTACAGCGGGGCGGGGGGAGGGGCAGGGGATGGATCTCTGCAGGAATAATGAAGATCTCCATTTTTTTTTCTCTTTCCCGCATTTACAGTGGGGAGGTGCAATCTGTCAGCCTATCAGCAGCGCACACACGGAGCCAGCTGCTTTTTTCACACAAGCAAGGGCATGTGTCATTGGCAGTGTATGTCACATGTCCTTGCCCTATAAGACCCAGCCATTTTCCACGTCGCCACCATTTTCTCACTGCTGCAGCTGCGTGTTACACGGCACCGCTGTTGCTGTGTGCGCTATACTTTGAGTGTTAATTTCAAGCCAATTTTCGCACAAATCTACAGATAGCTTGGGAGTAGGGAATAGTTGTGATTGCAGTCCTTTTGAGGACTAGGTTACATCATTTCCTACGACTTTTATCAGGCAGGTCTGTGCTCTTAAATAGATAGGTTGGGAGTAAAGACTAATTGTAATTGCAGTCCTCTTGAGGGCTAGGTTACATCAGTTCCTATCACTTTTATCAGGCAGGTCTGTGCTCTTAAATAGATAGGTTGGGAGTAAAGACTAATTGTAATTGCAGTCCTCTTGAGGGCTAGGTTACATCAGTTCCTATCACTTTTATCAGGCAGGTCTGTGCTCTTAAATAGATAGGTTGGGAGTAAAGACTAATTGTAATTGCAGTCCTTTTGAGGGCTAGGTTACATCAGTTCCTATCACTTTTATCAGGCAGGTCTGTGCTCTTAAATAGATAGGTTGGGAGTAAAGACTAATTGTAATTGCAGTCCTTTTGAGGGCTAGGTTATATCAGTTCCTATCACTTTTTGCCAGGCAGGTCTGTGCCAGTGCTGTGCAAGTTTTTTTCACAGCATTTGGCTAAATCTAGCTAAGCAAATCCTTTTTGCAGTGTGTTTTAGTCAGTGGAGTAGCCTATCTGCGTTGCAAGCTATACCACCTGTGTATAGAATACACATTTTTTTACTGCACCTAGCCAAGTAAAACCTTTTGGGCATAGCATAATTCTATTAGTCCATCAATACTAACCTCCACCAGGTTGCAAATTCAAAATAATTTTTATCTGCATCTAGCTCTGAAAAAATATTTGGCTTCGGCTTGTAGCAGTGTGTGGGACTTGTTCTATTAGTCCATCTATACTAACCTCCACCAGGTTGCAAATTCAAAAAAATTTTTATCTGCATCTAGCTCTGAAAACATATTTGGGCTTGGGCTTGTAGCAGTGTGTGGGACTTGTTCTATTAGTCCATCTATACTAACCTCCACCAGGTTGCAAATTCAAAATAATTTTTATCTGCATCTAGCTCTGAAAAAATATTTTTGCTTGGGCTTGTAGCAGTGTGTGGGACTTGTTCTATTAGTCCATCTATACTAATCTCCACCAGGTTGCAAATTCAAAATAATTTTTATCTGCATCTAGCTCTGAAAAAATATTTGGGCTTGGGCTTGTAGCAGTGTGTGGGACTTGTTCTATTAGTCCATCTATACTAACCTCCACCAGGTTGCAAATTCAAAATAATTTTTATCTGCATCTAGCTCTGAAAAAATATTTGGCTTGGGCTTGTAGCAGTGTGTGGGACTTGTTCTATTAGTCCAACTATACTAACCTCCACCAGGTTGCAAATTCCAAATAATTTTTATCTGCATCTAGCTCTGAAAAAATATTTCAGCTTGGGCTTGTAGCAGTGTGTGGGACTTGTTCTATTAGTTCATCTATACTAACCTCCACCAGGTTGCAAATTCAAAATAATTTTTATCTGCATCTAGCTCTGAAAAAATATTTCGGCTTGGGCATGTAGCAGTGTGTGGGACTTGTTCTATTAGTCCATCTATGCTAACCTCCACCAGGTTGCAAATTCAAAATAATTTTTATCTGCATCTAGCTCTGAAAAAATATTTCGGCTTGGGCTTGTAGCAGTGTGTGGGACTTGTTCTATTAGTCCATCTATACTAACCTCCACCAGGTTGCAAATTCAAAATAATTTTTATCTTCATCTAGCTCTGAAAAAATATTTGGCTTGGGCTTGTAGCAGTGTGTGGGACTTGTTCTATTAGTCCATCTATACTAACCTCCACCAGGTTGCAAATTCAAAATTATTTTTATCTGCATCTAGCTATGAAAAAATATTTGGGCTTAGGCTTGTAGCAGTGTGTGGGACTTGTTCTATTAGTCCATCTATACTAACCTCCACCAGGTTGCAAATTCAAAAAAATTTTATCTGCATCTAGCTCTGAAAAAATATTTGGACTTGGGCTTGTAGAAGTGTGTGGGACTTGTTCTATTAGTCCATCTATACTAACCTCCACCAGGTTGCAAATTCAAAATAATTTTTATCTGCATCTAGCTCTGAAAAAATATTTGGGCTTGGGCTTGTAGCAGTGTGTGGGACTTGTTCTATTAGTCCATCTATACTAACCTCCACCAGGTTGCAAATTCAAAATAATTTTTATCTGCATCTAGCTCTGAAAAAATATTTGGGCTTGGGCTTGAAGCAGTGTGTGGGACTTGTTCTATTAGTCCATCTATACAAAGCTCCACCAGGTTGCAAATTCAAAATAATTTTTATCTGCATCTAGCTCTGAAAAAATATTTGGCTTGGGCTTGTAGCAGTGTGTGGGACTTGTTCTATTAGTCCATCTATACTAACCTCCACCTGGTTGCAAATTCAATATAATTTTTATCTGCATCTAGCTCTGAAAAAATATTTGGGCTTGGGCTTGTAGCAGTGTGTGGGACTTGTTCTATTAGTCCATCTATACTAACCTCCACCAGGTTGCAAATTCAAAATAATTTTTATCTGCATCTAGCTCTGAAAAAATATTTGGACTTGGGCTTGTAGCAGTGTGTGGGACTTGTTCTATTAGTCCATCTATACTAACCTCCACCAGGTTGAAAATTCAAAATAATTTTTATCTGCATCTAGCTCTGAAAAAATATTTGGGCTTGGGCTTGTAGCAGTATGTGGGACTTGTTCTATTAATCCATCTATACTAACCTCCACCACCTGTGTATGTAATAAAATTGGTTTACTGCATCTAACCCAGCCAATACTTTTGGGCTAATACCACAGTTTGGCCACTCAGCTCTGCTCAGTTCGCATCCATTGTTTTTTGTGCAAACAACTCCAGAGTTGTCAATTAGTTAACCACCAAAATGAGTGGAAAAAGGTCAGCTGGTGGAAAGGGGAATAGGCGTGTTTGGAAGGGAAAAAAAGGTTGTGTCCGTGGGGTAGGTGTTAAAGCAACAGTAACATCTGCAGAAGAAAGACCATCTTCCAGCCAAACTAAGATGTCTACTTCTTTTAGCGGACAATATGATAAGATCCCTTTCTTACGGCCACGCCAATCGCTACAAATTCTAGATGAGGCACAAAAACAGCAGGTGCTTCAAAGGATATCAAGTGCTCCTTTAAGTGGGCTCTCCTCCACCTCAACTTCAACATCACAAATACTCCAGTCCTCAGAGGTGTCACCCCAATCGCACTTGCTTCCTCACAGCTCCTAAGTCTCCAGTAGTGTTGAGCCACCCCCGTAGTGTTCGAGTTCGGTTTGGTTCGTCGAACACCCGTGTGTTCGCCGAACTGTTCGTCGAACTGTTCGTCGAACACCTTCGAACACCATTAAAACCAATGGCAGGCAAACAAAAACACATAGAAACACATAGAAAACACCTTCAAAGGTGTCCAAAAGCTGACAAACTGCTCAGAAGACACAACTAACACATGGAAAAGTGACAAGTACATATAGTCATGCGAAAAGAAAAGAGGTGGAGGAGTAAAAGGAGGGGGAGACACAAATATAGGCATGTCATGCCCTTCTAAAATCCAAATGTGAGAAGCCGACACGTTCAGTCCGCTCCTGCCCGTGCCACCTCCGTGTCGCCGGGTTTGTGCCAGAGCCGCGGTGAACCCTGACGGCAAGCCCCCCTCTCCCAATACTGGTGCCTGTCCGCTGGTGGGTCGAGCGAGCCCCCCTGTGGTGGAGGCAGCTCTAAGCTTTTTAATTTAAATTGTCTCTCTAATTTGAATGAATACACTTTAAATCCATTTACAAGGATCTATTGGAGGGCAAGTCTCATGCCAGCAGCCGCGTAATTCCAGCTCCAGTAGCGTCCACTAAAGCTGCTGCAGTTAAAAAGCTTTTATAAGGATCGAGTTTGGCTGTCCACCGCAAGGCATCCTACTGCCAGTCCCAGCCCCTATGCCTTGGGGTGCCTCCTGATGCTCTTCACTGAGTATCCCGTGGTCCCGAAGCATTTCCTTTGAAAAAATTAAGTGTCCAAACTACAGGTGGTGTAGCTTGCTTAACAGCCGGGATAATCCACTGACTAGCAGACACTGCTACTAGGCACAAAGTATTTCCTGGGCTAGATGCAGTTAAAAATTTGTAATTAGATACTCTCGTTGGATTCTGAGAAAGCATTCCATAGAGTCTCCTGGCACGCCATATATGATTCTCTTAAAAAGCTTGGGGTAGGGGTCTAGGGGACCCTTTTATAGCCAAAATCATGGCCCTATATCACAATACATCACCTAGGCTGAAGATAAATGGAACTGTAGCACCCTGAGGGCTCGGTTGCTACAGAGGTATTGCACCTCACCCAGAGGTGTGATATCTCACTCTCAGGTAAGGATGGAGTGTGGATCAGGACCCGACACCTGCATGCATTACACCACATTGCCGTGGGGCAGGGCGACCAATATGCCTCTGAGATGGGCACGACAGTCCCTGTCCCTGGCTGGAGTGGTGGGAGGGAACACTGAGGAAGGGGAACCCTGTAGTGCAGGAGCAGGGAGGAAGCAGTTCCTGGGTGCATTGAGAAGGGAATATAAAAGGTGGGCACCATCTTAGTTCAGTGCAGAGAAGTCTGAGCAGAAGTGGCAGGGAGCAGGGGCTCTGCATGAGCTCTGCTCCGGAGGCGGGCCTAGTAACAGAGGCCCAGGCCTGGAAGAGGGAGAAGGAAGGAAGAGGAGCGGAGAAGGCTCCAGGAATGAGGAATGAAGGGATCCCAGGGGTGCGGACGGGCGAGTCGCCACCGCACGCCCGAATCCACCTGCGTGGAGGGGTCAGGCCAAAGGGGGAGACCGGTCCCCGAAACTAGTGGAGGCAGGAAACGACCCTCAGCTAGAAACCGGAGGCTCTGACATTTTATGTGGCGCAGCCCCTCGCTACACCCGCTAGGAAGGCACCACATAGGGTCAGGGAAACTGGCGCCATGTTTACCAAGAGGAGGCCCGAGGCAGCCGGACAGAAGGGTTGGTAAGAAAGGCCAGACAAAGGACACACAAAGGGGGTCCTGTGAAGCGCTCCAAAGTTATCTGGGAGTTGTCTGAGCCCCTCACCTGGTGAGCACAGTACGACGTGGGCAGCCGTTACCTGCAGACGTGGTCTGGATAATAAGAACTGGAGTAAAGGCCCTGGACTGCATCACTGACTCCGTGTCGTTACTGCTGCTGCCCTGCACCATCATCCCCATCCTCCGCATACACTGCCCTGAGGCTATACTCCTCCCATGGGGAGTTATGCTACGCTCTGCTGCACCCACAACACCAGCCTCAGCGGTCTGCCCTGCCGCGGCGGTTCACTCTGACCGCAATCCACGGGTGGCGTAGTCGGACATTTAAACATCAAAACCACATAAATAGTTCCGCCACTGGTTTGACCACCCTGAGCCACGGAACCGGGTCGCCGCCACGAAGACTACAACCACCCGCATCCACCAAAAAGGGTCCGACTCCGGGTGTCCCAAGGCCCAGGGGGTGCATCAGAACATTTTCATCACCTTTCACAATCACCAATGGGACAAGGCAGGGATGTCCTCTGTCCCCTCTCTTATACATCCTAGTGACGGAGCACCTGCTCTCATCAATTCGCCATAACCCCAATATTAGGTGGATTGAGGTGGGAGGCACCGAGTACAAGTGCTCTCTATTTGCTGATGATGTCCTAGTATATATCACTCAATCACATATATCCATCCATGCTGTTATGGCTGAAATAGATCACTTTGTTACATGGTCAAATTTTAAAATCAATGCAGCGAAGTCTGAGGCCCTCGATGTCTCCCTCCCCAAATCCATATAGGATTCCATCCAGTCCAACTTTCCCTTTGCCTGGCCCTCACAGGGTATCAAATACTTAGGAATTCCTATTCATAGAGACCTCTCCCATCTATGTTATCTTAATTTTGGGCCCTTTATTGATCAACTCCATACAGACCACGGTTGGCAAGTTAGAACTGTAAGATTCACTACGTGAACCACTGGTGTTTTGTGGAAAAGCACATGTACACTGTGTTCCAAATTATTATGCAAAAAGTGTTTAGGAGTGATAAGGGAAGAATTTGTTTGTTTGTCAGTTAAACTCATTGATGGTGATGTGTGTCAGGGCTCTTTATATCACTGTAAGCAATTGCAGACACCTGTGCTAATTAGTTTGGCAGGTGTGTCCAATGAAAGGCAAGACTACTTAAGAAGGCTGTCTCACATTATTAAGCAGCCTACATTTTCTGCCAAAATGGGAAAGAAAAAGGATGTGTCGGCTGCTGAGAAGCAACAAATTGTGGAGTGTTTAGGTCAAGGCATGACTACAATCAACATTGTGCGATGATCAGGATGAAGTGTCTTGGCAATCAAGAAGTATGTAGCTGATTCACAGTACACACGTGTGCGTGCTGATAAGGGCAAATTGAGGACTCTTTCCTACAGGCAATTACGTCAGGTTAAAAGAGCAGCGGCAAAAAAGCCTTGTCATAGCAGCAGACAAGTTTTTGAAGCTGCTGGTGCCTCCAACGTCCCCCGAACAACAAGATGCAGGGTCCTTCAGAGGTTTGCAGCTGTGCATACGCCATCCTGTCGACCTCCTCTATCCACTTCACACAAGCAGAAACGGCTCCAGTGGGCTAAACATTACATGAAGACTGATTTCAAAACTGTTTTGTTCACGGATGAGTGCCGTGCAGCGCTCGATGGTCCAGATGGATGGAGTGGAGGATGGATGGTTGATGGACACCCCACGCAAACACGGCTACAGCGCCAACAAGGAGGAGGTGGAGTAATGTTTTGGGCTGGAATCATGGGGAGAGAGATTGTCGGCCCCTTTAGGATCCCTGAAGGCGCTAAAGATGAACTCCATAATGTATGTGGATTTTCTCAAACAGCACTTCCTGCCATGGTTCAAGAAGAAGAACCGTGTATTTCACAGCAAGATCATTTTTTTGCATGATAATGCACCATCTCATGCTGCACATAAAACATCTGCATCTCTGGCTGATATGGGCATAAAAGGGGACAAACTTATGGTGTGACCCCCATGCTCCGCTGACCTCTACCCCATTCAGAACCTCTGGAGCATCATCAAAAGGAGTGTCTATGATGGCGGGAGGCAGTTCACATCTAAGCAACACCTCTGGGAGGGTATTCTGTCCTCATGCAAAACAATTGAAGCAGAAACCATCCAAAACCTGACAAATTCAATGGACGAGAGAGTTCAGAAGCTCCTTTCGAACAAGGGGTCCTATGTGAAAATGTAACATCACCTAGAATAAAGTTTTGAGTTGAAAACTGTTTGATTTCAGTTTCTAATAACCTGCTAATGCTTATAATTTCAAAAATTACCATTTTTTTTGGTCTTTATTAAAATGAAAAGGTTGATCGAAAAGTTTGGGGGATCTAAGAGTGTGGCAACCCAGTAGTCATGATTACTTCGAATTCTGACAATATGAGGGTCATGTTGCAGGTAGTGCAGCAAGAAGTCACTTATGTGTCTTGCGCATCTCGGAGCCCCAAAATTATTTTCCGGGCTAGATGCAGCTAAAAATTATTATTAATTTTAAATCTGGTGGAGCTTAGTATAGATGGCCTAATAGGATCAGTGCTGCACACTGCTACAAAGCCCAAATTATTTTCCAGCCAAGATACAGATAAACATGATTAGTAATTTTAAATCTGGTGGAGCTTATTATAGATGGCCTAATAGAATCAGTGCTGCACACTGCTACAAAGCCCAAATTATTTTCCAGCCAAGATACAGATAAACATGATTAGTAATTTGAAAGCTTAAAATGGTTGGTAGGGTGATTTTAACCAATCATCAAGCTTTTACTCTCCCCAGGATGACACAGGGGTAGAAAAGTCGTTTCGGATCCATGATTTGATCATCTTTATGAACGTGAGTCTGTCTACATTATCAGTGGAGAGCCGCGTGCGCTTATCTGTCAGCACACCACCAGCAGCGCTGAACACACGTTCAGACAGAACGCTGGCTGCGGGGCATGACAAGATCTCCAAGGCATAAGTGGCTAGCTCCGGCCATTTATCCAGATTGGAAGCCCAAAAAGAGCAAGGGTCCAGTGACACAGTCATGGCTTCAATGTTTACTTGGAGATACTCCTGTACCATCGTCTCTAGGCGTTGACTATGTGTCAGACTTCTTGTCTCCTGTGGCCTTGCAAAGGATGGGCTAAAAAAGGGGTGAAATGATTCCGCAAAATTGATGTTACCAGCAGATACTGTGGTTCTGTTACGGTTTGAGTGCTGAACACTTGACGGTGCCACGGTTGGCAAGTTGGAACTGTGAGATTCACTACGTGCACCACTGGTGTTTTGTGGAAAAGCACATGGAAGATTCTGCAACAGTCTCTGCTGATACTCCTGCATGCGTGCATCCCTTTCTATGGCAGGAATAATTTCTGCAAATTTACTTTTGTACCGGGGATCTAACAGTGTGGCAACCCAGTAGTCAGGATTATTTCTAATTCTCACAATTCGAGGGTCATGTTGCAGGTAGTGCAGCAAGAAGGCACTCATGTGTGTTGCGCATCCAGGAGCACCAAGTCCCTGTTGTGTTGGTGGCGAGGTAACAATCATGCTTCCTTCCTCTGTCCTCTCCCCCCAACCTCGCACAACAGAAATGTGATCAAGGTCTCCCTCATCTGATGAGTCTTCCATCAGTTCGTCCTCCACTTCTTCCTGGGCTCCTGCACCTTCCTCACTAGTTTGGCTGCTACCATGCGCCCTGGTAAAACCATCTCCCCCACCCTCACATGCCTGCCGCCTTGGTGCTGCCGACCGTCTGGACCTTGCAGATGTTAGCCCTTCCGCATACAACTCCTCCTCCTCTACTTCCTCCACCTCCTCTTGTGCCACCACCTGACTCCGAATTCTGTTTAACATGTGCTCCAGCATGTAAATCACCGGAATAGTCATGCTGATAATGGCATCGTCAGCACTAAACATCTTCGTCGCCATTTCAAAACTGTGCAGAAGGGTGCATAGGTCCCTGATCTGAGACCACTCCTCCAGCGTGATTTGCCCCACCTCTGGATCTCGTTGGCCCAGGCTATACGTCAGAACGTATTGCACCAGGGCTTGTCGGTGCTGCCACAGTCGCTGCAACATGTGCAGAGCTGAATTTCACCGGGTAGGCACATCGCATTTTAGCCGGTGAAGTGGCAGGCCCAACGACTTCTGTAAAGATGTAAGTCGCTGAGCTGCGGGATGCGAACGGCGGAAGTGAGCACACAGCGACCGTGCCCTCTGCAGAAGGCCATCTAGTCTGGGATAGTGGGCTAAAAATTGCTGGACAACCAGGTTCAACACGTGAGCCATACAAGGCACGTGTGTGACATTGCCCCGGCGAAGGGCCGCACCCAGGTTTGCAGCATTGTCGCACACGGCCTTCCCTGGTTTCAGGTCCAGTGGAGACAACCATTCATGAAATTGGTTCTCCAGAGCTGACCACAACTCCTCAGCTGTGTGACTCACATTTCCCAGACATTTCAAAGTAAAAACCGCCTGATGACGTTGAGCCCTACTGCCAGCATAGTAAGGAGGTGTGCAGGATCCCTTCTGCGCAGTTAGAAAGCTTGTGGCATGACCAGACAGGCTTTGGGTTCAGGTGGAAGACCGAGAGGAGGTTGAGGAGGCAGAAGCAGTGGAGGAACTTTGACATAAAGAGGATTGACGCACAACTCGTGGGGACGGCAAGACTTGGACAGCAGCCCCTTGTCCTGCTGTCACCATAGTTACCCAGTGCACAGTCAGCGACATGTAACGCCCCTGTCCATGCCTACTCGTCCAAGTGTCTGTGGTGAAATGCACCCTGTCACACACAGAGTTTCTCAAAGAAGCGGTGATGTTGTGTGCGACATGCTGGTGGAGCGCAGGCACACCTTTCTTTGAGAAGTAGTGCCGACTGGGCATCTGGTACTGGGGCACTGCGACGGACATAAGGTCTCGAAAATCCTCTGTGTCCACCAGGCGGAAAGGCAGCATTTCTGTAGCCAAGAGCTTGCAGATGGTGAAATTCAACCTCTTAGCTTTCTCATGGCTAGGAGGAAATGGTCTTTTACTTGTCCACATCTGAGGGACCGAGGGCTGGCTATTGTGCTTAGACGGGGTTGATAAGGGTGTCCCCGGCAAACTGCCGGTCTGTGAGGAAGATGCAGGCGGACATGTTAGGTTGCCTTGATCCAAAGGTGGTGCTATCGATGTCGGACAGCGCTCAACACCAGCTGGTGTTACCACCTCCAAAGAAAATGATGACCTGCCAATCACGCTGGCTGTTGCGGGTAAAGAGGTGGCAGGTCTGCGCCCCAAAACAGGTGTGACTGCTGTCCCCCCAGTCACAGAGGATGAAGAGGCCGCGGAGGCACAAGATATGGCAGACGGTGGTTGGCCCGGCCGGCTAGGCCGCATTGTAGCACACTGAGCTTCCCACTGCAACTTATGCTTCATGTCCATGTGCCGGTTCATGCATGAAGTACTCAAACTATGTATTTTTTGGCCTCTACTTAGCTTTTGCTGACAAATGTTACAGATAACACGAGTTGGGTCATCTTTATCGATCTGAAAATATGCCCAGGCTATGCAAGGCTTAGCACCCATGCGACCTGAAGAGCCACCACGACTTGTGGTGAGAGGCAGAGTTGTGTTTGAGGATGCAGTTGTTGACGTGCTTCCAGTACTACGTCTCTGTCCAGGAAGGCGCAACCTGACCTCGTCGTCACTAGCATCTTCCTCCACCTCCTCTGCTGACCTCATCTCTTGGCTGACTGTGGGTTGACAGTAAGTGGGATCTCCAACCTCATCATCATCACCCTGTGCGTTATCACACCCGCCGTCCTCAGAGCCAACCTGTTCCTGCCATGACAAAAAACTAAAGTTGTCGCTCCAATCAGGTATTTGAGTCTCATCATCGTCTTCCTTATTGTCTCCACCAACAGGAGTTACAGTTTGGGAATGAGGGTCTACATTATGGTCAGAACCTTCTGCGTCTGGTCCTGGATCCGACTCATAAAGATTCTGGGCATCAGTGCAGATCATTTCCTCGTCTGGATTCACAGAAGCGCTGGAGTCGACCTCTGATTCCCAGGCTATAGTATGAGTAAACAGCTCTGCAGACTCAACCATCTGTTCTACCTCATACTCAGACGGGCAGCTGGAGATTTGGGAGCTGTGAGGAAGCAAGTGCGATTGGGGTGACACCTTTGAGGACTGGAGTATTTGTGATGTTGAAGTTGATGTGGAGGAGAGCCCACTTAAAGGAGCACTTGATATCCGTTGAAGCACCTGCTGTTTTTGTGCCTCATCTGGAATTTGTAGCGATTGGCGTGGCCATAAGAAAGGGATCTTATCATATTGTCCGCTAAAAGAAGTAGACATTTTAGTTTGGCTGGAAGATGGTCTTTCTTCTGCAGATGTTACTGTTGCTTTAACAACTACCCCACGGACACAACCTTTTTTCCCCTTCCCAACACGCCTATTCCCCTTTCCACCAGCAGCAGGCCTTTTTCCACTCATTTTGGTGGTTAACTAATTCACAACTCTGGAGTTGTTTGCACAGAAAAACAATGGATGGGAACCGAGCAGAGCTGAGTGGCAAAACTGTGGTATTAGGCCAAAACTATTGGCTGGGTTAGATGGAGAAAAAAATTATATTCGATTTGCAACCAGATGGAGGTCAGTATAGATGGAGTAATAGAACAAGTCCCACACACAGCTAGAAGCCCAAATATTTTTTCAGAGGTAGATGCAGAAAAAAAAAATATTCAGTTTGCAACCTGATGGAGGTCAGTATAGATGGACTAATAGAGAAAGTCCCACACACTGCTAGAAGGCCAAATATTTTTTCAGAGCTAGATGCAGACAAAAAATAATTTTGAATTTGCAACCTGATGGAGTTCAGTATAGGTGGACTAATAGAACAAGTCCCACACACTGCTAGAAGGCCAAATATTTTTTCAGAGCTAGATGCAGGAAAAAATTATATTCAGTTTGCAACCTGATGGAGGTCAGTATAGATGGACTAATAGAACAAGTCCCACACACCGCTAGAAGCCCAAATATTTTTTCAGAGGGAGATGCAGAAAAAAATTATATTCAGTTTGCAACCTGATGGAGGTCTGTATAGATGGATTAATTGAACAAGTCCCACACACAGCTAGAAGCCCAATATTTTTTCAGAGGTAGCTGTATAAAAAAAATTATTTTTAATTTGCAACCTGATGGAGGTCAGTATAGATGGACTAATAGAGAAAGTCCCACACACTGCTAGAAGGCCAAATATTTTTTCAGAGCCAGATGCAGAAAAAATTATATTCAGTTTGCAACCTGATGGAGGTCAGTATAGATGGACTAATAGAACAAGTCCCACACACAGCTAGAAGCCCAAATATTTTTTCAGAGGTAGATGCAGATAAAAATTATTTTTAATTTGCAACCTGATGGAGGTCAGAATAGATGGACTAATAGAGAAAGTCCCACACACTGCTAGAAGGCCAAATATTTTTTCAGAGCTAGATGCAGATAAAAATTATTTTTAATTTGCAACCTGATGGAGGTCAGTATAGATGGACTAATAGAGAAAGTCCCACACACTGCTAGAAGGCCAAATAATTTTTCAGAGCTAGATGCAGATAAAAATTATTTTTAATTTGCAACCTGATGGAGGTCAGTATAGATGGACTAATAGAGAAAGTCCCACACACTGCTAGAAGGCCAAATATTTTTTCAGAGCTAGATGCAGAAAAAAATTATATTCAGTTTGCAACCTGATGGAGGTCAGTATAGATGGACTAATAGAACAAGTCCCACACACAGCTAGAAGCCCAAATATTTTTTCAGAGGTAGATGCAGATAAAAATTATTTTTAATTTGCAACCTGATGGAGGTCAGTATAGATGGACTAATAGAGAAAGTCCCACACACTGCTAGAAGGAGAAATATTTTTTCAGAGCTAGATGCAGATAAAAATTATTTTTAATTTGCAACCTGATGGAGGTCAGTATAGATGGACTAATAGAGAAAGTCCCACACACTGCTTGAAGGCCAACTGTTTTTTCAGAGCTAGATGCAGAAAAAAATTATATTCAGTTTGCAACCTGATGGAGGTCTGTATAGATGGATTAATAGAACAAGTCCCACACACAGCTAGAAGCCCAATATTTTTTCAGAGGTAGATGAAGAAAAAAAAATATATTCAGTTTGCAACCTGATGGAGGTCTGTATAGATGGATTAATAGAACAAGTCCCACACACAGCTAGAAGCCCAATATTTTTTCAGAGGTAGATGCAGAAAAAAAATATACTCAGTTTGCAACCTGATGGAGGTCAGTATAGATGGACTAATAGAGAAAGTCCCACACACTACTAGAAGGCCAAATATTTTTTCAAAGCTAGATGCAGAAAAAAATTATATTCAGTTTGCAACCTGATAGAGGTCAGTATAGATGGACTAATAGAACAAGTCCCACACACAGCTAGAAGCCCAAATATTTTTTCAGATGTAGATGCAGATAAAAATTATTTTTAATTTGCAACCTGATGGAGGTCAGTATAGATGGACTAATAGAGAAAGTCCCACACACTGCTTGAAGGCCAAATATTTTTTCAGATCTAGATGCAGATAAAAATTATTTTTAATTTGCAACCTGATGGAGGTCAGTATAGATGGACTAATAGAGAAAGTCCCACACACTGCTAGAAGGCCAAATATTTTTTCAGAGCTAGATGCAGAAAAAAATTATATTCAGTTTGCAACCTGATGGAGGTCAGTATAGATGGACTAATAGAACAAGTCCCACACACTGCTAGAAGCCCAAATATTTTTTCAGAGCTAGATGCAGAAAAAAATTATATTCAATTTGCAACCTGATGGAGGTCAGTATAGATGGACTAATAGAATGATGCTATGCCCAAAAGATTTTACTTCACTAGGTGCAGTAAAAAAATTGGTATTCTATACACAGGTGGTATATCTTGCAACACAGATAGGCTACTCCACTGACTAACACACTCTGCAATAGGCCAAAAAGGATTAGCTTTGCTAGATTCAGCCAAATGCTGTGAAAAAAACTTGCACAGCACTGGCACAGACCTGCCTGGCAAAAACTGATAGGAACTGATGTAACCTAGTCCTGAAAAGGACTGCAATTACAATTAGTCTTTACTCCCACAATTTATCTATTTAAGAGCACAGAACTGCCTGATAAAAGTCGTAGGAAATGCTGTAACCTAGCCCTTAAAGGACTGCAATCACAACTATTCCCTACTCCCAAGCTATCTGTAGATTTGTGCGAAAATTGGCTTGAAATTAACAAGGTATAGCGCACACAGCAACAGCGGTGCCGTCTAACACGCAGCTGCAGCAGTGAGAAAATGGTGGCGACGGGGAAAATGGCTTGGTCTTATAGGGCAAGGACATGTGACATACACTGCCAATGACACATGCCCTTGCTTGTGTGAAAAACAGCAGTTCGCTCCGTGTGTGCTGATAGGCTGACAGACTGCACCTCCCCACTGCAAATGCGGGAAAGAGAAAAAAAAATGGAGATCTTCATTATTCCTGCAGAGATACATCCCCTGCCCCTCCCCCCACCCCACTGTACACTCAAACTGCGTATTAACATTAATTTTCATCATTACTGAGAAAAAATCCAGTTATGATTTTGGTGCACGAACAGTTATCGAACATAACCTCGAACAGCCGAATTTTTCTCAAATCGTTCGTGTTCGCCGAACGGCTCGAACACCGCCCAAAACAGCTCGAATTTGAGATTGGCGAACAGTTCGAGTAGAACAACGCTCATATCTAGTCTCCAGCTGCCTGTCTGAGTATGGGGTAGAACAGATGGTTGAGTCTGCAGAGCTGTTTACTCATACTATAGCCTGGGAATCAGAGGTCGGCTCCAGAGCTTCTGTGAATCCAGACGAGGAAATGATCTGCACTGATGCCCAGAATCTTTATGAGTCGGATCCAGGACCAGACGCAGAAGGTTCTGACCATAATGTAGACCCTCGTTCCAAACTCTAACTCCTGTTGGTGGAGACAATGAGGAAGGCGATGATGAGACTCAAATACCTGATTGGAGCGACAACTTGAGATTTTTGTCAGGGCAGGAAGAGGTTGGCTCTGAGGACGACGGGTGTGATAATACACAGGGTGATGACGACGAGGTTGGAGATCCCACTTCCTGTCAACCCACAGTCAGCCAGTCGATGAGGTCAGCAGAGGAGGTGGAGGAGGATGCTAGTGACGACGAGGTCAGGTTGCGCCTTCCTGGACAGAGACGTAGAACTGGAAGCACGTCAACAACTGCATCCTCAAACAACTCTGCCTCTGACCACAAGTCGTGGTGGCTCTTCAGGTCGCATGGGTGCTAAGCCTAGCATAGCCTGGGCATTTTTTCAGATCGATAAGGATGACCCAACTCGTGTTATCTGTAACATTTGTCAACAAAAGCTAAGTAGAGGCCAAAAAATACATAGTTTGAGTACTTCATGCATGAACCGGCACATGGATATGAAGCATAAGTTGCAGTGGGAAGCTCACTGTGCTACAATGCGGTCTAGCCGGCCGAGCCAACCACCGTCTGCCACATCATGTGCATCCGCAGCCTCTTCATCCTTTGTGACTGGGGGGGACAGCAGTCACACCTGTTTTGGGACGCAGACCTGCCACCTCTTTACCTGCAACAGCCAGCGTGATTGGCAGGTCATCATTTTCTTTGGAGGTGGAAACACCAGCTGGTGTTCAGCGCGGTCCGACATCGATAGCACCACCTTTGGATCAAGGCAACCTAACATGTCCGCCTGCATCTTCCTCACAGACAGGCAGTTTGCCGGGGACACCCTTCTCAACCCCGTCTAAGCACAACAGCCAGCCCTCGGTCCCTCAGATGTGGACAAGTAAAAGACCATTTCCTCCTAGCCATGAGAAAGCTAAGAGGTTGAATTTCACAATCTGCAAGCAGTTGGCTACAGAAATTCTGCCTTTCCGCCTGGTGGACACAGAGGATTTTCGAGACCTTATGTCCGTCGCAGTGCCCCAGTACCAGATGCCCAGTCGGCACTACTTCTCAAAGAAAGGAGTGCCTGCGCTCCACCAGTATGTCGCACACAACATCACCGCTTCTTTGAGAAACTCTGTGTGTGACAGGGTGCATTTCACCACAGACACTTGGACGAGTAGGCATGGACAGGGGCGTTACATGTCGCTGACTGGGCACTGGGTAACTATGGTGACAGCAGGACAAGGGGCTGCTGTCCAAGTCTTGCCGTCCCCACGAGTTGTGCGTCAATCCTCTTTATCTCGAAGTTCCTCCACTGCTTCTGCCTCCTCAACCTCCTCTCGGTCCTCCTCCTGCACCCAAAGCCTGTCTGGTCATGCCACAAGCTTTCTAACTGCGCAGAAGGGATCCTGCACACCTCCTTACTATGCTGGCAGCAGGGCTCAACGTCATCAGGCGGTTTTTACTTTGAAATGTCTGGGAAATGTGAGTCACACAGCTGAGGAGTTGTGGTCAGCTCTGGAGAACCAATTTCATGAATGGTTGTCTCCACTGGACCTGAAACCAGGGAAGGCCGTGTGCGACAATGCTGCAAACCTGGGTGCGGCCCTTCGCCGGGGCAATGTCACACACGTGCCTTGTATGGCTCACGTGTTGAACCTGGTTGTCCAGCAATTTTTAGCCCACTATCCCGGACTAGATGGTCTTCAGCAGAGGGCACGGTCGCTGTGTGCTCACTTCCGCCGTTCGCATCCCGCAGCCCAGCGACTTACATCTCTACAGAAATTGTTGGGCCTGCCTCTTCACTGGCTAAAATGCGATGTGCCTACCCGGTGGAATTAAATTCTGCACATGTTGCAGCAACTGTGGCAGCACCGACAAGCCCTGGTGCAATACGTTCTGACGTATAGCCTGGGCCAACGAGATCCAGAGGTGGGGCAAATCATGCTGGAGGAGTGGTCTCAGATCAGGGACCTATGCACCCTTCTGCACAGTTTTGAAATGGCGACGAAGATGTTTAGTGCTGACGATGCCATTATCAGCATGACTATTCCGGTGATTTACATGCTGGAGCACATGTTAAACAGAATTTGGAGTCAGGTGGTGGCACAAGAGGAGGTGGGGGAAGTAGAGGAGGAGGAGTTGTATGCGGAAGGGCTAACATCTGCAAGGTCCAGACGGTCGGCAGCACCAAGGCGGCAGGCATCTGAGGGTGGGGGAGATGATTTTACCAGGGCGCATGATAGCAGCCAAACTAGTGAGGAAGGTGCAGGAGCCCAGGAAGAAGTGGAGGACGAACTGATTGAAGACTCATCAGATGAGGGAGACCTTGATCACATTTCTGTTGTGCGAGGTTGGGGGGAGAGGGCAGAGGAAGGAAGCATGATTGTTACCTCGCCACCAACACAACAGGGACTTGGTGCTCCTGGATGCGCAAGACACATGAGTGCCTTCTTGCTGCACTACCTGCAACATGACCCTCGAATTGAAAGAATTAGAAATAATCCTGACTACTGGGTTGCCACACTGTTAGATCCCCGGTACAAAAGTAAATTTGCAGAAATTATTCCTGCCATAGAAAGAGATGCACGCATGCAGGAGTATCAGCAGAGACTGTTGCAGAATCTTACATGTGCTTTTCCCCAAAACACTAGTGGTGCACGTAGTGAATCTCACAGTTCCAACTTGCCAACCGTGGGACCGTCGAGTGTTCAGCACTCAAAACGTAACAGAAACACAGTATCTGCTGGTAACATCAATTTTGCGGAATCATTTCACCACTTTTTTAGCCCATCCTTTGCAAGGCCACAGGAGACAAGAAGTCTGACACATAGTCAACGCGTAGAGAGGATGGTACAGGAGTATCTCCTAGTAAACATTGAAGCCATGACTGTGTCACTGGACCCTTGCTCTTTTTGGGCTTCCAATCTGGATAAATGGCCGGAGCTCGCCACTTATGCCTTGGAGATCTTGTCATGCCCCACAGCCAGCGTTCTGTCTGAACGTGTGTTCAGCACTGCTGGTGGTGTGCTGACAGATAAGCGCACGCGGCTCTCCACTGTTAATGTAGACAGACACACGTTCATAAAGATGAACAAATCATGAATCCGAAACGACTTTTCTACCCGTGTCATCCTGGGGAGAGTAAAAGCTTGATGATTTGTTAAAATCACCTCACCAACCGTTTTAAGCTTTCAAATTACTAATCATGTTTATCTGTATCTTGGCCGGAAAATAATTTGGGCCTTGTAGCAGTGTGCAGTACTGATACTATTAGGCCATCTATATTAAACGCCACCAGATTTAAAATTAAAAATCATGTTTATCTGTATCTTGGCTGGAAAATAATTTGGGCCTTGTAGCAGTGTGCAGTACTGATTCTATTAGGCCATCTATACTAAACTCCACCAGATTTAAAATTACTAATCATGTTTATCTGTATCTTGGCTGGAAAATAATTTGGACCTTGTAGCAGTGTGCAGTACTGATTCTATTAGGCCATCTATACTAAACTCCACCAGATTTAAAATTACTAATCATGTTTATCTGTATCTTGGCTGGAAAATAATTTGGGCCTTGTAGCAGTGTGCAATACTGATACTATTAGGCCATCTATACTAAACTCCACCAGATTTAAAATTACTAATCATGTTTATCTGTATCTTGGCTGGAAAATAATTTGGACCTTGTAGCAGTGTGCAGTACTGATTCTATTAGGCCATCTATACTAAACTCCACCAGATTTAAAATTACTAATCATGTTTATCTGTATCTTGGCTGGAAAATAATTTGGGCCTTGTAGCAGTTTTCAGTACTGATTCCATTAGGCCATCTATACTAAACTCCACCAGATTTAAAATTACTAATCATGTTTATCTGTATCTTGGCTGGAAAATATTTTGGGCCTTGTAGCAGTTTGCAGTACTGATTCTATTAGGCCATCTATACTAAGCTCCACCAGCTTTCAAATTAATAATAATTTTTAGCTGCATCTAGCCCGGAAAATAATTTTGGGGTTCCGAGATGCGCAAGACACATGAGTGCCTTCTTGCTGCATTACCTGCAACATGACCCTCAGATTGTCAGAATTCGAAATAATCCTGACTACTGGGTTGCCACACTCTTAGATCCCCCACACTCTTCGATCAACCTTTTCATTTTAATAAAGAAAAAAAAATGGTCATTTTTGAAATTATAAGCATTAGCAGGTTATTAGAAACTGAAATCAAACAGTTTTCAACTCAAAACTTTATTCTAGGTGATGTTACATTTGCACATAGGACCCCTTGTTCGAAAGGAGCTTCTGAACTCTCTCGTCCATTGAATTTGTCAGGTTTTGGATGGCTTCTGCTGCAATTGTTTTGCATGAGGACAGAATACCCTCCCAGAGCTGTTGCTTAGATGTGAACTGCCACCCGCCATCATAGACACTCCTTTTGATGATGCTCCAGAGGTTCTCAATGGGGTTGAGGTCAGGGGAGCATGAGGGTCACACCATAAGTTTGTCCCCTTTTATGCCCATATCAGCCAGAGATGCAGATGTGTTATGTGCAGCATGAGACGGTGCATTATCATGCATGAAAATTATCTTGCTGCGGAATACACGGTTCTTCTTCTTGAACCATGGCAGGAAGTGCTGTTTGAGAAACTCCACATACATTATGGAGTTCATCTTTACCCCTTCAGGGATCCTAAAGGGGCTGACAATCTCTCTCCCCATGATTCCAGCCCAAAACATTACTCCACCTCCTCATTGTTGGCGCCGTAGCTGTGTTTGCATGGGGTGTCCATCAACCAGCCATCCTCCACTCCATCCATCTGGACCATCGAGCATTGCACGGCACTCATCGGTGAACAAAACAGTTTTGAAGTCAGTCTTCATGTATTGTTTGGCCCACTGGAGCCGTTTCTGCTTGTGTACAGTGAATAGAGGAGGTCGACATGATGGCTTACGCACAGCTGCAAACCTCTGAAGGACCCTGCATCTTGTTCTTCGGGGGACGTTGGAGGCCCCAGCAGCTTCAAAAACTTGTCTGCTGCTATGACAAGGCTTTTTTGCCGCTGCTCTTTTAACCTGATGTAATTGCCTGTAGGAAAGAGTCCTCAATTTTCCCTTATCAGCACGCACACGTGTGTACTGTCAATCAGCTACATACTTCTTGATTGTGCGATGATCAGGATGAAGTGTATTGGCACTGTTGATTGTAGTCATGCCTTGACCTAAACACTCCACAATTTGTTGCTTCTCAGCAGCCGACACATCCTTTTTCTTTCCCATTTTGGCAGAAAATGTAGGCTGCTTAATAATGTGGGACAGCCTTCTTAAGTAGTCTTGCCTTTCATTGGACACACCTGCCAAACTAATTAGCACAGGTGTCTGCAATTGCTTACAGTGATATAAAGAGCCCTGACACACATCACCATCAATGAGTTTAACTGACAAACAAAAAAATTCTTACCTTATCACTCCTAAACACTTTTTGCATAATAATTTGGAACACAGTGTACATGTGCTTTTCCACAAAACACCAGTGGTTCACGTAGTGAATCTTACAGTTCTAACTTGCCAACCGTGGTCTGTATGGAGTTGTTCAATAAAGGGCCCAAAATTAAGATAACATAGATGGGAGAGGTCTCTATGAATACGAATTCCTAAGTATTTGATGCCCTGTGAGGGCCAGGCAAAGGGAAAGTTGGACTGGATGGAATCCTGTATGGATTTGGGGAGGGAGACATCGAGGGCCTCAGACTTCGATGCATTGATTTTAAAATTTGACCATGTAACAAAGTGATCTATTTCAGCCATAACAGCAGGGATGGATATATGTGATTGAGTGATATATACTAGGACATCATCAGCAAATGCAGAGCACTTGTACTCGGTGCCTCCCACCTCAATCCACCTAATATTGGGGTTATGGCGAATTGATGAGAGCAGGTGCTCCGTCACTAGGATGTATAAGAGAGGAGACAGGGGACATCCATGCCTTGTCCCATTGGTGATTATGAAAGGTGATGAAAATGTTCCATTTATCTTCAGCCTAGGTGACGTATTGAGATACAGGGCTGTGATTTTGCCTATAAAAGGGTCCCCTAGACCCCTACCCCAAGCTTTTTAAGAGAATAATATATGGCGTGCCAGGAGACTCTATGGAATGCTTTCTCAGCATCCAACAAGAGTATCTAATTACAAATTTTTAACTGCATCTAGCCCAGGAAATACTTTATGCCTAGTAGCAGTGTCTGCAAGTCAGCGGATTATCCCAGCTGTTAAGCAAGCTACACCACCTGTAGTTTGGACACTTAATTTTTTCAAAGGAAATGGTTCGGGCCCCCGGGACACTCAGTGAAGAGCATCGGGGAGACACCCCAAGACACAGGGGCTGGGACTGGCGGTAGGACGCCTTGCGGTGGACCGCCAAGCTCGATCCTTATAAAAGCTTTTTAACTGCAGCATCTTTAGTGGACGCTACTGGAGCTGGAATTACCGCGGCTGCTGGAATGAGACTTGCCCTCCAATAGATCCTTGTAAAAGGATTTAAAGTGTACTCTTTCAAATTAGAGAGACAATTTAAATTAAAAAGATTAGACCTGCCTCCACTGCAGGGGGGCTCGCTCGACCCACCAGCGGACAGGCACCAGTATTGGGAGAGGGGGGCTGGCCATCAGGGTTCACCGCGGCTCTGGCACAAACCCGGTGACACGGAAGTCGCATGGGCAGGAACGGACTGGCCGTGTCGGCTTCGCACTTTTTGGTTTTAGAAGGGCATGACATGCCTATATCTGTGTCTCCCCCTCCTTTTACTCCTCCACCTCTTTTCTTTTCGCATGACTATATGTACTTGTCATTTTTCCATGTGTTAGTTGTGTCTTCTGAGCAGTCTGTCAGCTTTTGGACACGCTTGAAGTGTTTTCTATGTGTTTTCTATGTGTTTCTATGTGTTTTTGTTTGCCTGCCATTGGTTTTAACGGTGTTCGAAGGTGTTCGACGAACAGTTCGACGAACAGTTCGGCGAACATACGGGTGTTCGACGAACTGAACCGAACTCGAACACTACGGGGGTGGCTCAACACTAGTCGCAATATGCAAGTCCTACTGACATAGAAGGCTCCAAATTCATTAAGAGACTCAAGCCACCTTATGAATTTAGAACCTCTTCTAATTGGCATGCGTCCCCATGCACTACACTAGAAATACTACCCTGGTCAGTGATCAGAGTAGCATTTCTGAAGTAAAAAGAGCCAGAAATTTTGGTGACTCTGATGAGTAGACATGGCCATGCCACATCATGCCTTGGTTTCGCCCCAGCTGAACCCATTTTAGTGGAGCTGAGACAAACTGGCGAAAAACTCCAAAGTTCACATTTTTGCACAAATTGTGCAAAGATTTTGTGACTTTTCAAAGATTTTACAACAGTTTTCTGGTGTTACTATTCGCAAAAGGTGACAGTCACAACTTACCTTCTCTTGCTGCCATCACAATAACATTTGCCAAAATAAAAGCATGCCCAGAAAACCTCTCCTGTATAAGTCAGAGTCAGTCTATCATAGCATATGCACAGAGCACAAAGTATGAGTCTGGTATATTACTGTTGTCACTGTGAAAATTGCAAGATTTTTTTTTGACTAATCATAAATTGTGCTATGGAAAATGTATTCACCCCCTTGACATTTTTTAGTGTTTTGCTACTTCACCCGCGAATTTCACTGTTTTTTTAGGGTTTGCATCAGTTCATGTAAAGAACATGCCTACAACTGTGAACATTTGTTTTTATTTTTAAGCAAACAACAAATAGGACAAAATAACTGAAAAATTCAGTGCACATAACTGTTCACCTCCCTAAAGTCAGTACTTTGTGGGGCCTCCTTTTGCAGCAATTACAGCAGTAAAATTACAACTGAAAGTCACTTTGGATAAGTTTCTATGAGCTTTCCACATCTTGCCACTCCAAGACATTTACATGTTTCCCCTTAAACCACTCGAGTGTTGCTTTAGCAGTATGCTTTGGGTCTTGTTGGAAGGTGAACCTCGGTCCCAGTCTCAAATCACTGACAGACTGAAACAGGTTTTGCGCTAGAATAACCGTGTGTTTCGCACCATCCATCTTCCCCTCGACTCAAATCATTTTCCCTGTCCCTGTTGCCAAACAGTATAGTATGATGCTGCCACCATCATGTTTCAATGAGGGGATGTTGTTCTTGGGTGATGAGTGTGTTGGTTTGGCACAAGACATAGCGTATACCTTGGTAGCCAAAAAGTTACATTTTGGTTTCATCTGACCTCAGCACCTTCCTCCATACATTTGGGGAGTCTACCACATGTCTTTTGGCAAACTCAAAACCATCCTAACAATTTTTGTGTGTAAAGACTTTTTTCTACCCACTATTTCATAAAGCCCACATCTGTTGAATGTATGGCTTACTTTGGGTTAACTTTGGAATCTGTCAGGTGATTTTGGTGTAGTATCCTAATAGTATCCTGAAATAGTGCTCGGGCAGCCTTTTCAGGATATGTAATTTTTATTTCTCTATGTGGCCCCCTTGTCTTGCTGTAAGCGCAGGACAAATTTATTGTCTCGTGACGGCAAGTCAAGCATATGTAAATGCTTAATGCATATTCACCCCTTCCACTGCCCATAATCCCACCAACCCTCTTCCTGTGTCATGGAGTCAGGTGCCAGAGTATGCCAGATGATCGCATCGCAATCCTCGTACTATCCATCGGCTCCATTGACCTGAGTGTGACAGCTGCATAGAAATACAGTCATGGCCAAAAGTATTGAGAATGAGACAAATAGTAATTTTTCCAAAGTTTACTGCTTCGTTTTTTGTAATGGAAATTTGCATATACTCCTGAATGTCAAAGAGTGATCAGCTTAACAGCAATTACTGTACTTGCAAAGTCAATATTTGCCCAGAAAATGAACTTTAACCCCCAAAACACATTTCAACATCATTGCAGTCCTGCCTTAAAAGGAGCAGCTAACATCGTTTTAGTGATTGATCCATTAACACAGGTGTGGGTGTTGATGAGGACAGGGCTGGCGATCAATCAGTCATGATTAAGTAAGAATGACATCACTGGACACTTTAAAAGGAGGCTGGTTCTTGGTATCATTGTTTCTCTTCAGTTAACCATGGTTATCTCTAAAGAAACATGTGCAGCCATCATTGCACTGCACAAAAATGGCCTAACAGGGAAGAGTATCGCAGCTACAAAGATTGCACCTCAGTCAACAATCTATCGCATCATCAAGAACTTCAAGGAGAGAGCTTCCATTGTTGTCAAAAAGGCTCCAGGGCGCCCAAGAAAGACCAGCAAGCGCCAGGACCATATCTTAAAACTGTTTCAGCTGCGGGATCGGACTACCAGCAGTGCCGAGCTTGCTCAGGAATGGCAGCAGGCTGGTGTGAGTGCTTCTGCACGCACTGTGAGGCGGAGACTCTTTGAGCAAGGGCTGGGTTCAAGGAGGGCAGCAAAGAAGCCACTTCTCTCCAGAAAAAACATCAGGGACCGACTGATATTCTGCAAAAGGTACAGGGAGTGGACTGCTGAGGACTGGGGCAAAGTCATTTTCTCTGATGAATCCACTTTTCGATTGTTTGGGACATCTGGAAAACAGCTTATTCGGAGAAGAAGAGGTGAGCGCTACCACCAGTCTTGTCTCATGCCAACTGTAAAGCATCCTGAAACCATTCATGTGTGGGGTTGCTTCTCAGCCAAGGGAATCGGCTCACTCACAGTCTTGCCTAAAAACACAGCCATGAATAAAGAATGGTACCAGAATGTCCTCCAAGAGCAACTTCTCCCAACCGTCCAAGAGCAGTTTGGCGCCCAACAATGCCTTTTCCAGCATGATGGAGCACCTTGCCATAAAGCAAATGTGATAACTAAATGGCTCATGGAACAAAACATACAGATTTTGGGTCCATGGTCTGGAAACTCCCCAGATCTTAATCCCATTGAGAACTTGTGGTCAATCATCAAGAGACAGGTGGACAAACAAAAAACAACAAATTCTGGCAAAATGCAAGCATTGATTATGCAAGAATGGACTGCTATCAGTCAGGATTTGGTCCAAAAGTTGATTGAGAGCGTGCCAGGGAGAATTACAGAGGTCTTGAAGAAGAAGGGGCAACACTGCAAATATTGACTTGCTGCATTAACTCATTCTAACTGTCAATATAACCTATTGGTACTCATAATATGATTGCAATTATCTTTCTGTATGTGATATAAACATCAGACAAACACTAATAAAAACCAGAGGCCAGCAGATCATGTGAAAATATAATTTTGGTGTCATTCTCAAAACTTTTGGCCATGACTGTACACTTGCTATTGAACCCGTTCTACGCCCAGGTGGCAAGCATTTTTAGTGGTATATGGTCTCCCATCCTGGTATTTGTGCTGCCCCCCATCCTGGTATTTGTGCTGCCCCCATCCAGGTATTTGTGCTGCCCCCATCCTGGTATTTGTGCTCCCCAATCATGTCCCCCATCCTGTTATGTGCTGCCCCCATCCTATCCTGGTATGCATGGCACCCCTCATCCCTATTCTGGTATGCATGGCACCTCTCATGCCTATCCTGGTATGCATAGTCCCCTCATCCCTATCCTGGTATGCATGGCACCCCTCATCCCCATCCTGGTATGCATGGCACCCTTCACCCCCAATCCTGGTATGCATGGCACCCCTCACCCCCAATCCTGGTATGCATGGCACCCCTCACCCCAAATCCTGGTATGCATGGCACCCCTCATCCCAATCCTAGCAAGCATGGAGCCCCTTATCCCTCATCCTGGTATGCATGGCTTCCTCATACCCAATCCTGGTATGTATGGCCCCCTCAGCCTTATCCTGGTATGCATGGGCCCCTTACCCCCATCCTGGAATGCATGGCACTCCTCATCCCTATCCTGGTATGCATGGTACCCCTTATCCCTATCCTGGTATGCATGGTACCCCATCCCTCATCCTGGTATGCATTGCACGCCTCATTCCCAATCCTGGTATGCATGGCACCCCTCATCCCCAATTCTGGTATGCATGGCACCGCTCATACCCAATCCTGGTATGCATGGCACCCCTCATACCCAATCCTGGTATGCATGGCACCCCTCATCCCCAATCCTGGTACGCATGGCACCCCTCATTCCAAATCTGGTATACATTGCACCCCTCATCCCAATCCTGGTATTCATGACACCCCATCTCTCATCCTGGTATGCATGGTACCCCTCATCCCTATTCTGGTATGCATGGCACCCCTCATCCCAATCCTGGTATGCATGGCACCCCTCACCCCCAATCCTGGTATGCATGGTAGCCTTCAACCCCAATCCTGGTATGCATGGCACCCCTCACCCTCAATCCTGGTATGCATGGCACCACTCACCCTCAATCCTGGTATGCATGGCACCCTTCATCCCCAATCCTGGTATGCATGGCACCCCTCATCCCCAATCCTGGTATGCATGGCACCCCTCATCCCCAATCCTGCTATGCATGGCACCCCTCATCTCCAATCCTGGTATGCATGGCACCCCTCATTCCCAATCTTGGTATGCATGGCACCCCTCATTCCCAATCCTGGTATGCATGGCACCCCTCATCCCCAATCCTGCTATGCATGGCACCCCTCATCCCCAATCCTGGTATGCATGGCACCCCATCCCTCATCCTGGTATGCATGACAGCCCTCATCTCCAATTCTGGTATGCATGGCACCCCTCATTCCCAATCCTGGTATGCATGGCACCTCTCATCCCTATCCTGGTATGCATGGCACCCCTCATCCCCAATCCTGGTTTGCATGGCACCCCTCATACCCAATCCTGGTATGCATGGCACCCCTCATCCCCAATCCTGGTATGCATGGCACCCTTCATCCCCAATCCTGGTATGCATGGCGCCCCTCATGCCCAATCCTGGTATGCATGGTACCCCTCATCCCCAATCCTGCTATGCATGGCACCCCTCATCCCTATCCTGGTATGCATGGCACCCTTCATTCCAAATCCTGGTATGCATGGAACCCCTCATCCCCAAACCTGGTATGCATGGCACCCCTCATCCCAATCCTGGTATGCATGGCACCCCTCATCCCCAATCCTGGTAAGCATGGCACCCCTTATTCCAAATATGGTATACATTGCACCCCTCATCCCAATCCTGGTATTCATGGCACCCCATCTTTCATCCTGGTATGCATCGCACCCCATCCCTTATCCTGGTATGCATGGTACCCCTCATCCCTATTCTGTTATGCATGGTACCCCTCATCCCAATCCTGGTATGCATGGCACCCCTCACCCCCAATCCTGGTATGCATGGCACCCCTCACCCCTAATCCTGGTATGCATTGCATCCCTCACCCCCAATCCTGGTATGCATGGCACCCCTCATCCCAATCCTGGCATGCATGGCGCCCCTTATCCCTCATCCTGGTATGCATGGCTCCCTCATGCCCAATCCTGGTATGCATGCCCCCCTCAGCCTTATCCTGGTATGCATGGGCCCCTCAACCCCATCCTGCTATGCATGGCACTCCTCATCCCTATCCTGGCATGCATGGTACCCCATCCCTCATCCCTATCCTGGTATGGATGGTACCCCTCATCCCTATCCTGATATGAATGGCACCCCATCCCTCATCCTGGTATGCATGGCACCCCATCCCTCATCCTGGTATGCATGGCACCCCTTATCTCCAATCCTGGTATGCATGGCACCCCTCATCCCCAATCCTGGTATGCATGGCACCTCTCATCCCTATCCTGGTATGCATGGCACCCCTTATCCCCAATCCTGGTATGCATGGCACCCCTCATCACCAATCCTGGTATGCATGGCACCCCCATCCCAAATCTGTTATACATTGCACCCCTCATCCCAATCCTGGTATGCATGGCACCCCATCTCTCATCCTGGTATGCATGGCCCCCCCATCCCAAATTTGGTATACATGGCACCCCTCATCCCAATCCTGGTATGCATGGCACCCCTTATCCCCCAATCCTGATATGTATGGTACCCAATCCCTCATTCTGGTATGCATGACTTCCTCATCCCCAATCCTGGTATGCATGGCACCCCTCACCCCCAATCCTGGTATGCATGGCACGCCTCATCCCAATCCTGGCATGCATGGCGCCCCTTATTCCTCATCCTGGTATGCATGGCTCCCTCATACCTTATCCTGGTATGCATGGCCCTTTCAGCCTTATCCTGGTATGCATGGGCCCCTCACCCCCATTCTGGTATGCATGGTACTCCTCATCCCTATCCTGGTATGCATGGTACTCCTCATCCCTATCCTGGTATGCATGGTACCCCTCATCCCTATCCTGATATGAATGGCACCCATCCCTCATCCTGGTATGCATGGCACCCCTCATCTCCAATCCTGGTATGCATGGCACCCCTCATCCCCCATCCTGGTATGCATGGCACCCCTCATCCCTATACTGGTATGCATCGCACCCCTTATCCCCAATCCTGGTATGCATGGCACCCCTCATCCCCAATCCTAGTATGCATGGCACCCCCATCCCAAATCTGTTATACATAGCACCCCTCATCCCAATCCTGGTATGCATGGCACCCCATCTCTCATCCTGGTATGCATGGCCCCCTCATCCCAAATTTGGTATAGATTGCACCCCTCATCCCAATCCTGGTATGCATGGCACCCCTTGTCCCCCAATCCTGGTATGTATGGTACCCAATCTCTCATTCTGGTATGCATGGCTTCCTCATCCCCAATCCTGGTATGCATGTCACCACTCATCCCCCAATTCTGGTATGCATGGCACCCCATCCCTCATCCTGGTATGTATGGTACCCCTCATCCATATCCTGGTAAGTATGGTACCCCTCATCCTGGTATGCATGGCACCCCATCCCTCATCCTGGTATGCATGGTACCCCGCATCCCTATTCTGGTATGTATGGTACCCCTCATCCTGGTATACATGGCACCCCTCATCCCAATTCTGGTATGTATGGCACCCCTAATCCCCCAATCCTGGTATGTATGGCCTCCTCATCCCCCAATCCTGGCATGCATGGCACGCCATCCATATCCTGGTATGTATGGTACCCCTCATCCTGGTATGCATGGCACCCCTCCCTCATCCTGGTATGCATGGTACTCTGCATCCCTATTCTGGTATGTATGGTACCACTCATCCTGGTATACATGGCACCCCTCATCCCAATTCTGGTATGTATGGCACTCAATCCCTCATCCTGGTATGCATGGCTCCCTCACACCCCAATCCTGGTATGCATGGTCCCCTCACCCCCCAATCATGCTAAGCATGGTCCCCTCACCCCCCTCTTGGTATGCATGATACCCCCTCATCCCTATCCTAATATGCATGGTCCCTTTACCCCCAATCCTGGTATCTGTGGTACCCCTTATCCTGGTATGCAAGGCACCCCATTCCTCATCCTGGTATGCATGGTCCCCTCACCCCCCAATCCTGGTATGCATGGTCGCCCCCTCAGCCCCAAATCCTGGTATGCATGGTACCCCTCACCCCCCAATCCTTATATTCATGGCATCCCTCATCCCCAAATCCTGGTATGCATGGTACCCCTCATCCCTATTCTGCTATGCATGGTCCCCTCACCCCCCAATCCTGGTATGCATGGTACCCCCTCATCCCTATCCTGGTATGCATGGTCCCCTCACCCCCCAATCCTGGTATGCATGGTACCCCTTCATCCCCCAATCCTGGTATGCTTGGCACCCCTCATCCCCCAATCCTAGTATGTATGGTACCCCTCATCCCCAATGCTGGTCTGCATGGCACCCATCACCCCCCAACCCTGGTATGCATGGTCCCCTCGATTCCGATGCCTCACTCCTGCCCCGGTCTCTGACGAGAAGAGAGGCACCGTAGCAACGCTCCTCCTGGTCATGTAAGTATGGCGCCGGAGGTCGCGGTATGCGTTCAGTGTCTACGCATACCGCGATCTCCGGCGCATGCACACTCCTCTTACCTGTAACTGCTCCATGCGTTCTTCTGTCTGGAGCCAGACTGCGCAGGCGTGTCGCGCTTGCGCAGTCTATAAAGGCTTCAGACAGTTGTACGCATCTCCGGTTATAGAAATACATGCTGTCACGCTCAGGTCAGGAGAGCAGACTGCCAGTACAAGGATTGTGATCCTCCTGCATACGGCAGTCTGACTCAGTGACACAGGAAGAGGGATGGGTGGGATTATGGGCGATGAAAGGGGTGTATATGCATTTCACATTTACATGTGTGCCAACTAACCAAGTCTTTATAAATGTATTATACATATTCATCCCTTCCCTCGGCCATATATTTCTATGCAGCTGTCAGTTCATGAGAGCAAATGGCAAGTACGAGGATTGCGATGCGATCCTCTGGCATACTGCAGTCCGACTCAGTGACACAGGAAGAGGGGTGGGCGGGATAATGGGCGGTGGAAGAGGTGAATATGCAATAAGCATATATACGCTTGGCTAATCAGTGACATAGGCAGAGGTGTGGGTGGGATAATGGGCGGGGTAGGGGTGGATATGCATTAAGCATTTACATATGCTTATCTTGCCGATACGAGACAATAAATTTGTCCGGCGCTTACAGAAAGAAATGCAGTGACACAGCCATTACACAGTACACAGCAGGGGCACATTTATAAGATTATCTCAGGACAAGAACATTTTATTTAAACACATCCAATTGTGGAAGTTATTATTATTCCAAGATCTATTGATTAAACTGAACTTTTGTTCATGGGAAAACCCCTTTAAGTGCTCTGTTATGGCCAGAACACTAAATGCATCATTTGCATATAAATTTTAAAAAAAATTCTATGGAATGCAGCAGAAGACAGAAGATCTAAAGTTGTAGATGGATTTATAATTTAGAGACTTGCATGCTCATATATTCTATTTAGGGGGGTTGATTGTACTGACAGATTCAGTTTAAAGGCAACCAGAAAAAAACGCTATTAACCGGCAGATATGGGGTTAATCTAATCTGAAGGTTAATAGCATTATTAACTCCACTTGCCCCAATGCAGGGAGAAAATTAACTTTATTCCAGTAGGCAGCATTCCTGTTTCAGTCAAGGGGGCGGCGCCGGCACTGGTTCAGTCACCGCCCTGACTATACAGAGAAGCTGCTGTAATCGCATACTGATACTGGCTCTGCATTAGGACCAGCTGTCAGTCAGGACCGGAGCATGGTTACAGCTGCTGTTCTGTATACTCAGAGCAGTGACTGAACCAGCGCTCGCGCCGCCCCCCGTTACTGAAACAGGAATTTTGCTGGGAGGAATAAAGTTAATTATCTGCAGGATAATAGCATTTTTTTTCTGGTGACAGGTTCCCTTTAAGGAATATAATGAAAGGATTCATTCCACAGGAGTGGCTCAAAGCAAATATAGTGCTCATGTTCAAATGGGTTTCTAATTTTAATCTCAAATGTAGGCAAACTATTTGATGCTTGTCTAAGAGATGCTATCTTGCAGTATCTTAATAAAAATAACCTTATAACCCAGCGTCACCATTTCTTTATCAGAGATTGGTACAGTCAAACTAATAGGGACAGCTTTTATGTGGAGTTAAGTTCCAGCCTGGACCACGGTAAAATTTTAAAAATCTAATATATAAAATGAGAACTATGGGACTAGGGAGGAAATATGTGTATATGGGTCAACAACTGTCTCAGTGATAGGTAATCTGTCATCAGGGTTTGCCACGTAAAACCTAAGATAGAAACAAAATAAAGTCATGGCCAAAAGTGTTGGCACCCTTTAAATTGTTCCAGAAAATGAAGTATTTCTTCCAGAAGATTATTCCAATTATGTTTTATTATACACATGTTTATTTCCTTTATGTGTATTGGAACAACACACACACAAAAAAAAACAGAGAAAAAAAGGCAATTTGGATATAATTTCGCACAAAACCCCAAAAAGGGCCAGACAAAATTGTTGGCAATTTTCCAAAATGATAAGTAAACCACTTTGTTTCCAGCATGTGATGCTCGTTCAAACTCACCTGTGGCAAGTAACAGGTATGGGTAATATGAATATCACACATGAAACTAGATAAAAGAGGAGAAGTTGACTCAATCTTTGCATTGTGTGTCTGTGTGAGCCACATTTAGCATGGAGAAAAGAAAGAGGAGAAGAGAACTGTCTGAGGACTTGAAAACTACAATTGTTGAAAAATATCAACAATCTCAAGGTTACAAGTCTATTTCCAGAGATATTGATGTTCCTTTGTCCAATCAAGAAGTTTACAACCCATGGCATTGTACAGTGGCATGTAAAAGTCTGGGCACCCCTGTTCAAAATTACTGTTATTGTGAACAGTTAAAGCGCACCTGTCAGCAGGATTGTCCTCAGTAAACCACATACACTGTCAGGAGTGCGACATTACACTGATTAAAATGATACTTTGGTTGATGAAATCTGTCCTGTGGTTTTTGTGTAATCTTTACTTTCAGTTTGGAGATAATGATATGCTCATGCTCCGGGGTGGCCTGTGGGTGGGCTCTATCTGGTGTTCTGCTTACATATTCATCTGTGTGCTCTTATGACGGCTCACTGTGCCTTCACTGACCTGCCTTCTTTTTTACAAAAGGCATCTAGTAGTGTGGGGCTAGGTAAAATAGGAGGCAGGTCAGTGAAGGCACAATGAGCTGTCATAAGAGCATACAGATACAGATGCACCAGATAGAGTTCCCCCAGGATGCCCTGAAGCACGACCATATAATTATCTCCAAATTTTGGATTTTCAGCCATTCTTCCTTGAAAAATTCTTCCAGTTCTGTGAGATTCTTGGGTAATCTTGCATGCACTGCTATTTTGAGGTCTAGCCACATATTTTCAATGATGTTCAGATCAGGGGACTGTTAGGGCCATTGTAAAACCTTCAGCTTGCGCATTTTGAGGTAGTCTATTGTGTATTTTGACGTGTGTTTAGGATCATTATCCATTTGTAGAAAGCATCCTCTTTTCAACTTCAGCTTTTTTACAGATGGTGCTATGTTTGCATCAAGAATTTGTTGAAATTTCATTGAATCCATTCTTCCCTCTACCCGTGAAATTTTCCCCGTGCCATTGGTTGCAACACAATCCCAAAGCATGATTGATCCATCCCCATGCTTAATCGTTGGCAAGATGTTTCCAAAATGCATCAGGCTTGTTTAAATGTTCTTTTGCATACTCCTGATGCTGAATTTTATGGTGAGGATGCAGGAGAGGTTTTCTTCTGTTGACTCTGCCATGAAGGCCATATTTGTGCAGGTGTCTCTGAACAGTAGAACAATGTACCAAAACTCCAGAGTCTGCTAAATATTTTGGAAGGTCTTTTGCAGTCAATTGGGGGTTATGATTTGCCTCTCCAGGAATCATACGAGCAGCTCTCACTGAAATTTTGCTTGATCTTCCACTCCTTATCTTGATCTCCACTGTTCTTGCTGAGATTTCTTAATTGCATTTAGAACTGAGGAAAGGGTAACTTGAAAATACGTTGCTATCTTCTTATAGCCTTCTCTTGCTTTGTGGGCCTCTATCATTTTCATTTTCAGAGTGCTAGGCAGCTTTTTAGAAGAACCCATGGCTGCTGTTTTTTGGCACAAGGTTAGAGGAGACTAGGTTTTTATATAGCTAGGAAATTTACATCACTTGGTCTTTCCTAAAAGTGAACAAGCCATAACCCTAACAGGCTAGTTAAGGTTTGAAACTTTGGTCAAAGTTATCTGAGCTCACAAATCTCCAAGGGTGCCCAAACTTTTGCATCCTTTTTGTAATTTTTAAAATGTAAAACATAACAATATTTTTTTTTGCCTAAAATACAAAGGAAATGTGTCATCTTTAACTTTAGTCCATTTAGAGATCATTTCATCATAAACTTGCATAACTGTTCACAATCACTGTAATTTTGATCAGGGGTGCCCAAACTCTTACATGCCACTGTACAGTGCCATGAGTTGTAAACTTCTTGATTGTACAAAGGAACATACCACTGTAGCAAATCTCCCTGGAGGTGGACAGCAGGAAAACATTGATGAAAGGTTGCAAACTAGGATAGTCCTGATGGTGAATAAGCAGCCCCAATCAAGTTCCAAAGAGATTCAAACTGTTCTGCAGGCTTAGGGTGCATCAGTGTCAGCGCGAACTATCAAACAACATTTGAATTAAAATAAAACACTATGGCAAGTGACCTAGGATGACCCCACTGCTGACTCAGAGACATAAAAAAACCTAGACTGCAGTTTGCCAAAATGTACTTGAGTTATCCGAAATCCTTCTGAGAAAGTGTCTTGTGGACAGATTAGACCAAGATAGAGCTTTATGGTAAAGCACATCATTCTACTGTTTACTGAAAATGGAATGAGGCTACAAAGAAAAGATGACAGTACCCACAGTCAAATGTGGTAGAGGTTCAAAGATGTTTTGGGGCTGTTTTGCTGCCTTTGGCACTTGATGCCTTGACTGTGTGCAAGGCATCATAAAATCTGAAGATTACCAAATGATTTTGAGTTGCATTGTAGTGCCCAGTGTCAGAAAGCTGGGTTTGCGTCCTAGGTCATTGATCTTCCAGCAGAACAATGACCCCAAACATACTTCAAGAAGCACCCAGAAATGTATGGAAACAAAGTGCTAAACAGTTCTGAAGTGGCCAGCAATGAATCCGGATATAAATCCCATTAAACACTTGTGGCGAGATCTTAAAATTGCTATTGGGCGAAAGCACCTTTCAAATATGAGAGACCAGCAGCAATTTGGAAGAAGAGTGGTGAAAAATTCCAGTTGAGAGGTGTAAGAAGCTTGTTGATGGTTACAGGGAGCAATTGATTGCAGTTATTTATTCCAAAGGGTGTGCAACCAAATATTAAGTCAAGAATGCCAACAACTTTGTCTTGACCATATTTAGGGTTTTCTGTGAAATTATGTCCAATTTTCCTTTTTTTCTCTGTTTTTTAGTGTTGTTCCATACACACAAAGGAAATAAACATGTGTATAACAAAACATGGGTAATTTCAATAATTTTCTGGGAGAAATACTTCTAAGCATCCTGAAATCACCTTGCTCACAGAGCGACAGATGGGACCACTAACCTTCTCTAGTTGCTTAAATGCCATGGTCATGCAAATTCCTAAGCCTGCTCCATATAGCAGCATCTGACATGTGACTTACATGTATGTTACATGTCAGAAATGGGTTACGGTAAAAAACAACAGGTAAAAAAAATGACATAGGCTAATTTTTTTCTGTCCTTTTATAATATGGTTTCAGATGGGCATCTTGTTTCATCTTGTTTCAATGCAACTTTTTCTATTATTAATACAACATGAAAAAAACATAGTGTGAATGGGTCCTTATTGTACTAATACAATATATAGGTATTGTAGAAGTTCATATGAACTTATTTGTTAGTATGAATTGCTTTATCACAAAAAAAAGTATATAAAAAAGTAGGTTTTGCATTTGTCTGTTTTTTTCCCATAGGGGGTACATGTACACGATGTCTTTTTGTTTAAATAGTCTTTATTAAGGTTTTTTTTACAATATGGGTAAGGGGAAGGCATGAATCCCAATCCTTATAGTATGACATTTTGTAATATAGACAAGTGTATATAAAATTTAGGCATAAACTTTAAACTTATAGACAAAATATAACATAAAATCAGTTTAACAAAGAAGTTAAAATTTACTAAAGATAACCTGAAATATAAGAAAATGGAAATGAAAGTAGAAATAAAAGGATAAAAAGGGGAGGGGAAGAAGGAAACTTTAAACAAAGGAAAGGGTAAATAATGGTAAAGGAAAGAAAGGGAGGGAAATATAAGGAAAGAAGAAGAGGAAGATTAAGGGGAGAAAAAAAAAAGATAACAGTGTTCTGAGAATGTTTTCACATGGATGTTATACTTTCTAAGAACAGTTATAGAAATAAATCAAACTTGTAAACATTTACCGTAGTCATACTGATAGTCAGGGCCGGCTCCAGGTTTTTGTGGGCCATGGGCGAAAGAGTCTCAGTGGGCCCCTTTAACACATACCACGATTCATGATGCACAGATATGGCGGAGAAATATAGATATATAGTACAATGCAAAGATTTCACTTCTTACATTACATGAGCGATATCTCTTGTAAATTCTACAATAGCTCAGAAACCGGCGAATCCTCGCAGCGCACAGTGCAGACTGGACAGTATAGTCCTCCATACAATATTATGGGCCCCATATATTGCTCCATACAGAATACTGGTCCCCATATAACGCTCCATACAAGATACTGGTCCCCATATAATGCTCCATATAGGATACTGGTCCCCATATAACGCTCCATACAGGATACTGGTCCCCATATAATGCTCCATACAGGATACTGGTCCCCATATAATGCTCCATACAGGATACCGGCCCCCATATAATACTCCATAGAGGATACTGAACCCCTTATAACGCTCCATACAGAATAGTGGCCCCCACATAATGCCCCATGCAGGATGTCACTCCCCCCCCATATAATGCCCCATGCAGGATGTCACCCCCCCATATAATGCCCCATGCAGGATGTCACCTCTCCCCCCCCATATAATGCCCCATGCAGGATGTCACCTCTCCCCCATATAATGCCCCATGCAGGATGTCATCTCCCCCCCCCATATAATGCCCCATGCAGGATGTCACCTCTCCCCCCCATATAATGCCCCATACAGGATGTCACCTCCCCCCCATATAACGCCCCATGCAGGATGTCACCTCTCCCCCCCCATATAATGCCCCATGCAGGATGTCACCTCTCCCCCCCCATATAATGCCCCATGCAGAATGTCTGTCTGTGACGGCTCAGGAGAGCGCGCGGTGTAAAGACGTCACCGTGCCCTCTGACCTGAGATGTCACAGTGTAGCAGCCGCGGAAGAGACCGGAGCTGCTGTGGAGGCACGGGGAGAGGTAAGTATTGTGCTGCCGGCTGCTGGGGCCCTGAGCAAGCGGGGGTGGCGGGTGCCGCACAGCTCACAGGTCCCATAGCGCGGTGGGGGGCCCGATGGTGAGTAGGCTCCCCGCCTGCTCAGGGCACCGGCACTTGCCCGGGTGCGCAGGGTGCTGACGCCGGCCCTGCTGGTAGTATCAAAGTTTATCCTTGATGAAAGACTCCACATTGGAAGAAAAATGTAAGTTCCATAATGACCATTTGAAATGATATTTTGCAATGGAATTATTTTTAAGAGCAAATGCAAGCTCAAATGAGTTACATTGAAAGACCTTGTCCAATATATCATTCATTGTAGGTGTATCCTCAGATTTCCATTTAGATTCAATAAGTAATTTAACAACTACAAAAATATGCAGAGTAATATGTTTAGTTTCTCTAGGGAGGATATCACACTCTAGTGAAAAAAGAGAAAGCTGTGGAGACATAGTAATTTTTTGATTCCCCAAATTGTTGATAAAATCATATAACTTTTCCATAAAACACTAATTTTTGGACAGGTCCAAAAGATGTGTGCAATATTACATTTGATACCACATTTCCTCCAGCAGATGTCAGAATAAGTTGGAAAAGCTTCCTTGAGTCTCACAGAAGTTAAATGCCATCAGTACAGTGTCCATTTTAGGACATGATTAGTGTTGAGCGAGCACTAAAATGCTCGGGTGCTCGAAGCTCGGGCCGAGCTCACTGTGATACTCAGGTGCTCGACCCGAGCAACGAGCCCAATGTTAGTCTATGGGAGACCCGAACATTTTTGCGGCGGCTCCCCCGGCAGTCTGTAGACAGCCTAAAAAGTGCCCAAAACGATAGTGACAGTGCTCAAATGACATGGGGACAGCATGGGGATCGCCCCTGGAAGCATTTCTGACCCCCAGGTCACTGCTGTCAACAACGTGGTCAGAGGTATTAAGCCACTTTTACAGGCTCACAATAAAACGTTCAAAAACGAAAGTGAAAGTGCTTTCCTGTGAAATATGTTAACCCCTTAACGACCATGGGTCTTTCTGTTTTTGTGTTTTCCTTTTTTGCTCCCCTTCTTCCCAGAGCCAGAACTTTTTTAATTTTCGTTCAATGTGGCCATGTGAGGGCTTATTTTTTGCGGGATGAGTTGTACTTTTAAACACCATATCGTGTGCTGGAAAATGGGAAAAAAATTCCAAGTGCAGTGAAACTGCAAAAAAAATGCAATTCCACAGTTGTTTTTTGGGTCCTTTTTTTACCACGTTCACAGATTGCTAAAACTGACCTGCCATCATTATTTTCCAGGTCGTTACGAGTTCATAGACACCAAACATGTATAGGTTCTTTTTTATTTAAGTGGTGAAAAAAAAATCCAAAGCTTGCTAAAAAAAACAAAAAAAAATGATGCCATTTTCCGAGACCCTTAGCTTCTCCATTTTTCATTTTTCGGGATCTGGGGCCAGGTGAGGGCTTATTTTTTGCGTGCCGGGCTGACATTTTTATTGATACCATTTTGGGGTAGATCTGATGTTTTGATCGCCAGTTATTGCATTTTATTGCAAAGTTGTAGCGACCAAAAAAACTTAATTCTGGCGTTTAAAATTTTTTTCTCGTTACGCCGTTTACTGATTGTATTAATTCTTCTTTTATATTGATAGATCGGGCGATTCTGAACGCGGCGATACCAAATATGTGTATGTGTTTTTTTTTTTATATATATATATATTTTATTTTGAATGGGGCGAAAGGGGGGTGACTTAAACTTTTATATATTTTTTATTTTTATTTTTTTTTTAAAAACTTTTTTTTACACTTTCTGCTTGCTTCTATAGTCTCCAGAGGAGACTAGAAGCAGCAGTTGTCTGATTGCTTCTACTGCATACAAGCGATGAGCAGATCGCTTGTATGCAGGAGAAATGCTCACTTGCTATGAGCGCTGACCACTAGGTGGCGCTCATAGCAATTGAGACATGACAACCACAGGCGTCTGCTGCAGACCCTGAGTTGTCATGCCCACCCATTGGTGACCCGCGATCACGTGACGGGGTCACTGATGGGCGGGGCTTAGGACTCCCGGAAGCGCGAGTTAAATGCCACTGTCAGAGATTTAACATATTAACAGCCGCGGGTGGATTGCGATTCCAATAATCAGCTGACATGTGCTCGCTTCAGTGCGGGCTCACCGCCGGAGCCCCCGCTGAACCGGCCTTCCCGACCTGGTGCGTACTATTACTGACCAGGTCGGAAAGGGGTTAAGGAACATCCTTTCCAGGGTAAAGACTTGTGTATAAGGTAAAATAAATAACCAAAAACAAAAATACTCCTCCACACCTTGGGCTATGTTCACAAGTAGCATTTTTTATGCGTTTTTGCACGTTTGTATTGCTTTCAACCGTGACAAATGCATTCACCGGGAAATGTCATTTTAACATTTTACAACCTTATCTGGCCATGTGCTGTGTGACACATGCATACAGTGCTAAAAAGACATGGGAACAGCATGGGGAAGACCCCTGGAAGCATCTCTGACACCCAGGTCACTGCCTAAAAGTGTGCCCATCAGAAGGGATCCTTGCCGCATCAGAAGATGCAGACTTGCAACTATCCCCGTGCAAGTCCTTGTCCCAGGGCAGTGTTCAATTGTACCTCCCCCATAACTTGCAAGTGCAAGCAAGCTAGCAGGATGGTATTGCAGCCTGCCACCCACCCACCCCCCAGGCTGCAATACCATCCTGCTAGCTTGCTTGCACTTGAAATTGGGCCTTTTAGGCATGTGGAAGTGGAATCTGGCCACCACGTCATGGCTGCGTCGGTAGCCTGGTATTCATACTCAGTCCCCAGCTGCCCGGCGGCCGGGTGTCCACGCTTGGTCCCCAGCCGCCAGGGGGCGGCCGGGTGTCCATACTCAGTCCCCAGCCGCCCCGCGGCCGGGTGCCCACACACAGTCCCCAGCCGCGTGGGGGTGGCTGGGTGTCCATAAACGGTCCCTAGCCACCCCTACTTGTCCCGGTGCGCCTTATACACAAGCGCGCATACCAAAACATTACCTGTGCCCTCCCCAGTGCATTTAGTGGGAAGGACAGCCTAACCACAAACACGTGGACAAGTGAATGTGGCCAGGAATGGTCCATCTCACTGATGCCTTCACACTGGGTTAATATTGTGGAAGCCGGGACACAGTTGGACACTGGGATGCAACACGTCCTCCAGACATAGAGGATTGCGGGTCCTGGGTCAATCAGGCTTCAACACAAAGTTCAGAAGGTAGACAGCAGCAGTGGTCGGCCTCCTACACAACGAGTAAATTATTCATGATCATGAGGCCATCCATCTCCTTAGCTTTCTGTTCCTTGGAATGCAAGCGCATGTATGTAGTAGCAGCTAGGCCTGAGGTGGTCAGCGTTTTGGCGCATATTCTACCTCCTTCGAGGATTGCTGGATGTTTTCCTGCTACTATCCCAGTTCTATGACTCCCGTTAAAACAAAGCTTCAGGTGATGAATGATGGATGAGGTGGTGGCAAAGGAGAAAGAGCAGGAGGAACAGGGACCATTCACATCAATATCAGGCCAGCCAACCACACATGTCTTGTAGGATATGTTTCCGTACCAAAAGGAGCGGTTCAGCTACACAATTATAAGGCATACAGTGAATGCAATGCCTACCAAAAATTTCAAGGCACTCCAATGCCCCTTGGAAGTGACATGGAGGTCAGAGGGCCTTAACTAAACCGTTTTTTCCATTTATAGCAACTGGGTCTCCTGTACACTGTTGGCCTAAGCAGGGAATGGAAGGCTTTCCAAAAATTATTAGGCATTGCAATGCCCCTTGAAACAGACGTGGATTACAGCGTATTAAAAACCTTCTACCCATTATTGGGGAGTGGGTCTCCCTTGGTGTTCGCCTATGCATTGAAAAGCAAAAGCTGACAAAAATTAGGAGGAAATGCAATGCCCGTTGCAAGAGTCGTGGAGGTTAGAGGTAATTAAAAACAACATGTCAATGCCCCTTGGAAGAGCTGTGGAGTTCAGAGTGGTTTAACAAGACGGTTTTAATGCCCCTTAGAAGAGACGTGGAGTTCAGAGTGGTTTAACAAGACAGTTTTAATGCCCCTTGGAAGAGTGGTGGAGGTTACAGTGGAATAAAAAGACAATATCAATGCCCCTTGGAAGAGATGTGGAGGTCACAGTAGCTTAACAAGATGGTTTTAATGCCCCTTGGAAGAGACGTGGAGTTCAGAGTGGTTTAACAAGACAGTTTTAATGCCCCTTGGAAGAGTGGTGGAGGTTACAGTGGAATAAAAAGACAATATCAATGCCCCGTGGAAGAGACGTGGAGGTCACAGTAGCTTAACAAGACGCTTTTAATGCCCCTTGGAAGAGTGGTGGAGGTCGCCGTGGAATAAAAAGACAATATCAATGCCCCTTGGAAGAGTGGTGGAGGTTACAGTGGAATAAAAAGACAATATCAACGCCCAGTGGAAGAGACGTGGAGGTCACAGTAGCTTAACAAGACGCTTTTAATGCCCCTTGGAAGAGTGGTGGAGGTCGCAGTGGAATAAAAAGACAATATTAACGACCCTTGGAAGAGACGTGGAGGTCACAATAGCTTAACAAGACAATTTTAATGCCCCTTACAAGAGCCATGCAGTACAGCATATTAAAAACATTATTCCCATTATTGGAGAGTGGGTCTCCCATAGTCTTTGCCTATGCCTTCCAAGCAAAAGCTGCCAAAAATTAGGAAGGGGGAACTTTCAATGTCCCTTACAAGAGCCATGCAGTACAGCATATTAAAAACATTATTCCCATTATTGGGGAGTGGGTCTCCCATAGTATTTGCTTATGCTTTCCCAGCAAAAGCTGCCAAAAATTAGGACGGAGCAACTTGCAATGCCCCTTACAAGAGCCATGCAGTACAGCATATTACAAACATAAGTCCCATTATTGGGGAGTGGGTGTCCCATAGTATTTGCTTATGCCTTGCAAGCAAAAGCTGCCAAAAATTAGGATGGAGCAACTTGCAATGCCCCTTACAAGAGCCATGCAGTACAGCATATTACAAACATAAGTCCCATTATTGGGGAGTGGGTCTCCCATAGTATTTGCTTATGCCTTGCAAGCAAAAGCTGCCAAAAATTAGGACGGAGCAACTTGCAATGCCCCTTACAAGAGCCATGCAGTACAGCATATTACAAACATAAGTCCCATTATTGGGGAGTGGGTCTCCCATAGTATTTGCTTATGCTTTCCCAGCAAAAGCTGCCAAAAATTAGGACAGAGCAACTTGCAATGCCCCTTACAAGAGCCATGCAGTACAGCATATTACAAACATAAGTCCCATTATTGGGGAGTGGGTGTCCCATGGTATTTGCTTATGCTTTCCCAGCAAAAGCTGCCAAAAATTAGGACGGAGCAACTTGCAATGCCCCTTACAAGAGCCATGCAGTACAGCATATTACAAACATAAGTCCCATTATTGGGGAGTGGGTCTCCCATAGTATTTGCTTATGCTTTCCCAGCAAAAGCTGCCAAAAATTAGGACGGAGCAACTTGCAATGCCCCTTACAAGAGCCATGCAGTACAGCATATTACAAACATAAGTCCCATTATTGGGGAGTGGGTGTCCCATGGTATTTGCTTATGCTTTCCCAGCAAAAGCTGCCAAAAATTAGGACGGAGGAACTTGCAATGCTGGCACCCTGGTGGTATAGTGGTGGTGGAGGCTGAGGATAAGGAGAAGAAGATTAAACAGCCTAAACGAGGAAGCGTATACCCATGTGTGGGTGTGAAGCGGTGCATGTGAATACACCTCCCGAAATAACACAGTGGATTTGACTTTATGTTACTCTGCTGTCATTTGGTGGTGATGAGAAGTCTGGCCAAATCCAGCCCTTGTTCATTTTGATAAGGGTCAGCTTGTCAGCATTGTCAGTTGACAGGCGAGTGCGCTTATCAGTTATAATTCCCCCAGCGGCACTAAAAACACGCTCCGATAGCACGCTAGCGGCAGGGCAGGCCAGGACCTCCAAGGCGTACAGAGCGAGTTCATTCCAAGTGTCCAGCTTGGATACCCAATAATTAAAAGGCACAAAGGAATCACGGAGGACGCTGGTACGATCGGCAAGGTACTCCCTCACCATCTTTTGAAACTTTCCACTCCTTGTGAGAGTACCCCGCGCCTCAGGGCCTGTAAGCTGGGCGGGTGTCAGAAAACTGTCCCAGAACGTTGACAGTGTTCCCCTGCCTCTGCTGGATTGGAGTTGCATTTCTCTCGCCTGTACGCCTTGGTTGGGCAACGAACTGTAACCTCTGCCGCTAGCGTGTCCAGATGGGAATTTTTTTAAGAGTTCTGCAGCAAGGGCCTTCTGGTATTGCCCCATTTTTGTAGACCTCTCCACCTCAGGAATAAGAGAGTGAAAGTTCTCCTTGTAGCGGGGGTCTACAAGTGTCACCAACCAGTAATGACTGTCACCCAACATTTTGACAACGCGAGGGTCACGGTTAAGGCAGCGTAACATAATGTCAGCCATGCGTGCCAGACTGGTAACGGGCAAGATTTCCCTGTCCTCACCAAGATGACGACTGACCATGCTCTCCTCCTCCTCCTCCTCTTCCTCCTCCCCCCTGTCCTCAGGCCACCCACGCTGAACCGACGGTATGACACTTGTACAGGTACTATCGTCTACAACGCATGATAGCAGCTCCTGTTCTTCCTCCTCCTCCTCCTCTCCCTCATTGTCCCCCAATGCACGTTGGGATGAGATGAGGCTGGGCTGTGTGTAATCGCCCGCTACGGCTTCTTGATCCATCTCATCATACTCTGGCTGCAATGCCTCCTCTTTAATTCTCTGCAGAGAGCGCTGCAAAAGACAGACAAGTCGGATGCTGACACTAATGATGGCGTCATCGCCACTCACCATCTTGGTGGCCTCCTCAAAGTTTGTCAGGATGGTACATATGTCAGACATCCAGGTCCACTCCTGAGGTCTTATGTGTGGAGTCTGACCTGAATATCGACGGCCTTGTTGCAGCTGGTACTCCACAACTGCTCTCTTCTGCTCACAAATCCTTTGCAACATGTGGAGGGTAGAGTTCCAATGTGTGGGGACATCACACACCAGTCGGTGTGCCGGAAGCTGCAAACGCTGCTGCAACACAGCAAGGGCGGCGGAAGCTGTAGCCGACTTGCGAAAATGAGCTGAAAGGTGGCATACTTTCACGAGCAGATCTGGCAACTCGGGGTACGATTTAAGAAACCGCTTAAGCACATGAGCCAGGCATGGTACGTGTGTGATCTCACCTCGCCTCAGAGCCGCCACCAGGTTACGGCCATTGTCACACACGACCATGCCGGGATGTAGGTTCAGCGGTCTCAGCCACAGATCTGCCTGCTCTTTCACAGCTGTCCACAACTCACAAGCAGTGTGAGGTTTATCACCTAAGCTTATGAGTTTCAGCACAGCCTGTTGCCGCTTGGCGGAGGCAGTACTGCAATGCTTCCAGCTTGTAACTGATGTGGTGATATCTGAGATGGAGGCTGAACATGAGGAGGAGGAGGAGGATGCGCAGGAGCTGTACACTGTGGGGGCAACTCTGACTGACATAGGGCCCGCAATCCTCGGTGTGTGTTCCGTCCCAAGGTCCGACTGGGTCCCGGCTTCCACTATGTTTACCCAGTGTGCCGTCAGAGAGATGTACCGTCCCTTGGCAAAAGCACTTGTCCACATGTCCGTTGTCAGGTGGACTCTCCCAGTAACTGCGTTGTTGAGGGCACGGCAGATGCTTTGGGACACGTGCTTGTGTAGTGCGGGGATGGCACACCGGGCAAAATAGTGTCGGATGGGGACCGAGTACCGAGGGACGGCCACCGCCATAAGATTGCGGAAGGATTCCGTCTCCACCAGCCTAAAAGGCAGCATTTCCAATGCAAGCAGTCGTGAAATGTGCGAATTTAGGACTGTGGCCTGTGGGACGTTAGCTGCGAATTTCCGCTTTCGTTCAAAGGTCTGGGATATGGACAATTGAACGCTGCGGTGGGACGTGGACGTTGATGCTGTTTCTTGAGAAACTGCCATAACAAGTGAAGACTGAGAGGAGGGGGCATCTTTACATGCAGTATGGACAGGGGATTGCCTTGCACACACAACAGGGGGTTCTATTGCACGCACAACAGTGGAAGAAGCAGTGGTGACACCCGCTGACACTGGTCGTGGACCCTGGCTTTCGCCCCACAAAGTCGGGTGCTTTGCTGCCATGTGCCTGATCATGCTGGTGGTGGTCAGGCTGGTAGTTTTGTCACCCCTGCTGATGCTGGCATGGCAGGTGGAACATATGGCCTTTTTGGGGTTATCAGCAGAGTCTTTAAAAAAATTCCAGACTCTGGAAGACCTACCGCTTGTACTGGCAACGTCCCTCGTGTTGGTGTTACGGGGAACGGTTGCCTGCCTTCTGTCTGCGGCCACCACACTGCTTCTTCCTGCCTGTTGGGGTACTCTGCCTCCCTCCCCCTGTGTGCTGCTGGCCTCACTCTGCATGTCCTCCTTCCACGTTGGGTCAGTTACTAGATCATCCACCACCTCCTCCTCTTCCACTTGCGCACCACGATCATCCTCCTCACTTCCTTGGCAATTGTGTCTCGTCATCGTCCACCTCTTGTGACAGATTGCCAACGTCGACTTCCTGTGGCCGTGGCTGTTCAAATATTTGGGCATCGCAACATGGGATCTCCTCTTCCACCACTTCAAGCGTATCAGGCGAGGGGCCCAAATATGGAAATGGACCAGTGAACAGCTCTTCAGAGTGTCCAAGTGTGGGATCACTTGCTGTCTGACGACACTCGGCATGGTGGGAGGAAGGTGCGTCAGGGTGAGGAGGAGTATGCGGTCGAGACTCACGGCTACTAAGAGTTGACCGTGTGGAAGACAGACCGGAGGTGGTGGTGCCCAGGTAACTGGAAGTATTGTCTGCTATCCAATTAATAACCTGTTCACACTGATCAGTTCTCAATACTGGTGTTGTTCTGTGCTTCCCTAGTAATTCGGTCAAGAAGTGGGAGCGAGAAGATGTGGCTGTTGGTTGTGGCACATTTTCACCTTGGCCACGGCCCCGTCCTCTGCACGAACCATCACCAGAACGTCCACTTCCACGTCCCTTGCCACGCGCCTTGCCCATTGTAAATGAAGTAAAATAGCTTACTCTTGCACTATCAATGGAAAAAGGGTAATAAAGAGTAGATTAGAACCGTGGAAGAGGAAAACCACAGTTATTGTTTACTGGGGTATACCACACTTTTTTAAATAGAGATATTTGCGGCTGAACAGTGAGCGACACACTCAAACTGCTTTTTTTTTAGATACCAAAGGCCCAAAACTGGATAGTACAGCGATTTGACCTGTGGAACTGCGAAACCACACTGGGATGTCTGGCCTACACAAGACTATTTTCAACAGATATATTTTTGTGTCACAACAGTCAGGAGACACTACTGTTTTTCTTTACGGAAAAAACGACCAAAACCTGAATAATAGAGATTTTTTACCGTGGAACAGCAAAACCACAGTTATAATTTACTGGTGTATACCAGGCTTTTTAAAATATATACAGTACAGACCAAAAGTTTGGACACACCTTCTCATTTAAAGATTTTTCTGTATTTTCATGACTTTGAAAATTGTACATTCACACTGAAGGCATCAAAACTATGAATTACCACATGTGGAATTATATACTTAACAAAAAAGTGTGAAACAACTGAAAATATGTCTTATATTCTAGGTTCTTCAAAGTAGCCACCTTTTGCTTTGATGACTGCTTTGCACACTCTTGGCATTCTCTTCATGACCTTCAAGAGGTGGTCACCGGAAATGGTTTTCACTTCACAGGTGTGCCCTGTCAGGTTTACTAAGTGGGATTTCTTGCCTTATAAATGGGGTTGGGACCATCAGTTGTGTTGTGCAGAAGTCCGGTGGATACACAGCTGATAGTCCTACTGAATAGACAGTTAGAATTTGTATTATGGCAAGAAAAAAGCAGCTAAGCAAAGAAAAACGAGTGGCCATCATTACTTTAAGAAATGAAGGTCAGTCAGTCTGAAAAATTGGGAAAACTTTGTAAGTGTCCCCAAGTGCAGTTGCAAAAACCATCAAGCGCTACAAAGAAACTGGCTCACATGAGGACCTCCCCAGGAAAGGAAGACCAAGAGTCACCTCTGCTTCTGAGGATAAGTTTATCCGAGTCACCAGCCTCAGAAATCGCAGGTTAACAGCAGCTCAGATTAGAGACCAGGTCAATATCACACAGAGTTCTAGCAGCAGACACATCTCTACAACAACTGTTAAGAGGAGACTTTGTGCAGCAGGCCTTCATGGTAAAATAGCTGCTAGGAAACCACTGCTAAAGACAGGCAACAAGCAGAAGAGACTTGTTTGAGCTAAAGAACACAAGGAATGGACATTAGACCAGTGGAAATCTGTGCTTTGGTCTGATGAGTCCAAATTTGAGATCTTTGGTTCCAACCACCGTGTCTTTGTGCTACGCAGAAAAGGTGAACGGATGGACTCTACATGCCTGGTTCCCACCGTGAAGCATGGAGGAGGAGGTGTGATGGTGTGGGGGTGCTTTGCTGGTGACACTGTTGGGGATTTATTCAAAATTGAAGGCATACTGAACCAACATGGCTACCACAGCATCTTGCAGCGGCATGCTATTCCATCCGGTTTGCGTTTAGTTGGACCATCATTTATTTTTCAACAGGACAATGACCCCAAACACACCTCCAGGCTGTGTAAGGGCTATTTGACCAAGAAGGGGAGTGATGGGGGGCTACGCCAGATGACCTGGCCTCCACAGTCACCAGACCTGAACCCAATCGAGATGGTTTGGGGTGAGCTGGACCGCAGAGTGAAGGCAAAAGGGCCAACAAGTGCTAAGCATCTCTGGGAACTCCTTCAAGATTGTTGGAAGACCATTTCCGGTGACTACCTCTTGAAGCTCATGAAGAGAATGCCAAGAGTATGCAAAGCAGTCATCAAAGCAAAAGGTGGCTACTGTGAAGAACCTAGAATATAAGACATATTTTCAGTTGTTTCACACATTTTTGTTAAGTATATAATTCCACGTGTGGTAATTCATAGTTTTGATGCCTTCAGTGTGAATGTACAATTTTCAAAGTCATGAAAATACAGAAAAATCTTTAAATGAGAAGGTGTGTCCAAACTTTTGGTCTGTACTGTATATATTTGCGGCTGAACAGTGAGCGACACACTCAAACTGTTTTTTTTAGATACAAATGGCCCAAAAGTGGATAATACAGAGGTTTGTACCGTGGAACTGCAAAACCACACTAGTATTTCTCGGGCCTACACCAGACTATTTTCAACAGATATATTTGTGTCTGAAAAATCAGGGAGACACTATTTTTTTTTTTTTACAGCAAAAAATGCAAAAAGCAGGATAATAGAGATTTTTTACCGTGGAACAGCAAAAGCACACTTCTGTCTCTCTGGCCTACACCAGACTATTTTCAACAGATATATTTGTGTCTGAAAAATCAGGGAGACACTATTATTATTTTTATACAGCAAAAAATGCCAAAAACAGGATAATAGAGATGTTTTACCGTGGAACATCAAAACCACAGTAATAATTTACTGGTGTATACCAGGCTTTTTAAAATATATATTTATTTGCGGCTGAACAGTGAGCGACACACTCAAACTGTTTTTTTTAGATACAAATGGCCCATAGAACTGCAAAACCACACTTCTATTTCTCTGGCCTACACCAGACTATTTTCAACAGATATATTTGTGTCTGAAAAATCAGAGGCACACTTTTTTTTTTTTTGGTGGGGGGGGCACCAAAAGGTTAATAAGATGGGTATTTGTACATTGTGAAGGAGGAAAAAAAAAGAGGATTTAGATAAAAAAAAAAGGATTTTTCCTGGCCCCCGGAGCTAAGTCCAGCAATTTCAGCAACAGGAGCAGCACACAGGACTGTAATGCAGCGTTTGCTGGTATAACCACTGCGTCTCCTATACAGCCTGCCTGCCTGCCTGATATACCTGGGATGGATATTAGTCCTGAGAAGGACTGTTTGTTTGATCTGGCAGCCTTTACAGACCCTACACTAACTATTTTGCAGGATATATCTCTCCCTAAATCAGCAGCACTGTCCCTACACTGTCTGATCCGGAGCGACTGTGTCCAAGATGGCGGCGCCCGGTTTTAAATACTCGAGGTGACGCTGTGCGGCCAGCCAATCACTGTAATGCCCACAAACAACATGGCTGCGGCATTACAATGACTGGCTGGCAATCCCTGCATGTTCATTGGCTCTGTAAAGAGCGCCAAACATGCAGGGAGGAGACCAGAGCTCCCGCCCGAGTAACCCGGAAATGCTCGGTGCTCGCCGAACATCCCGAGTAGCGTGATGCTCGGGCGAGTACCGAGCAGTGTCGAGCATGTTCGCTCAACACTAGACATGATCAGATATCAAAATCAAACATCAGAATGATGTCAGTTTGAGGCTAAATACCCTGTCTGAGAAATGATTTTGATAGGTGATTCTGACAAGTGATTTTGATGAGTGATTCTGACTAGTGACTTTTACAACTGTAATAATAATAAAATAAAAGTACTGTTCGCTGATGGGACTTGAACCCAAAATTCTGGGTCCCAAAGACTGTGCACTAACCACTGAGCTATAACCTCAGTTGTAAACACCTTGGGGTTCTATTTGGTTATATGATTTTCGGTGCAAACTTGTCTAAAACTCATGGGGACTTATGCACAGACTGCAAGCAAGCCAAATTCAAATGATGTTTGATTTTGATGTGTGAGTCTGATGTGTGACTTTTTTCAAACATCAGAATCACAATGACTTTTAGTCACCCTGAGTATTTTCATGGTTGATCTCATAAGACAAGAAAAACAATCAGTTAGTATATCTTGACTGGATAGCTTAATGGTAAGGCATCAGACTCTTGAAACTACAGTGTTGGAGTTCAAATCCTGATAAGAATTAGTTTTTTTTTTATTATGGCTATTAAGCACAGAAACTACAGGGGTGTTTTACTTTTAATATCTGACACTCTGATTGTCATCTTGATGTGTTAAAAGTTTCAGACACGCTGTCTATTTGCATGGTAAATTACATAGCCAAAGTAAATTGGGAGTTTGCAGCCAGTACTTGGGTGGATGGAAATAAAAATTTACAATAAAGAAATGTTATCATTAGACCCCTTTAAGAAATTCTGTAAATATAAAGTCACTTGGAAATAGATATGTAGTAAATTATTGCCTCCCAATTTACTTTGGCTATGTAATTTACCATGCAAATAGACAGCGTGTCTGAAACTCTTAACACATCAGGATGACAATCAGCGTGTCAGATATTAAAAGTAAAACACCCCTGTAGTTTGTGTGCTAAATAGTCATAATAAAAAAAAAAAAAAAATCTTATTCCTATCAGGATTTGATCTCTTAACACTGTAGTTTCAGATGCTAATGCCTTACCATTAAGCTATCCAATCAAGTGATAGCATTTCTTGTCTTATGAGATCAACCATGAAAATGCTCAGGGTGACTAAAAGTCATTGTGATTCAGATTCTGATGTTTGAAGAAAGTCACACATCAGAATCAAACATCATTTGAATTTGGCTTGCTTGCAGTCTGTGCAAAAGTCCCAATGAGCTTTAGACAAGTTTGCACGGAAAATCATATAACCAAATAGAACTCCTAGGTTTTTACAGCTGAGTTTATAACTCAGTGGTAAGTGCACTGGCTTTGGGACACAGAATTTTGGGTTGAAGTCCCATCAGCTAACAGTATTTTTTTTATTATTATTATTACAGTTGTAAAAGTCACTTGTCAAAGTCACTTGTCAAAGTCACTCATCAGAATCACTCGTCAAAATCACTTGTCAGAATCACTCGTCAAAGTCATTTGTCAGAATGACTTGTCAAAATCACTTGTCAAGATCGCTCATCAAAATCACTCGTCAAAATCACTTGTCAGAATCACTCGACAGAATCACTCGACAGAATCACTTATCAAAATCAGTTCGCAGACAGGGTATTTAGCCTCAAACTGACTTCATTCTGATGTTTGATTTTGATATCTGATCATGTCCTAAAATGGACACTGTACATCAGGAAACAATCTTGAAGAAATTTTCTTGTATATTTGCATTTACAAAGAATTGGTATGTATACTTCAGAGCTTGCTGCCAATCTCTATCAGATATTTTATTAATTAAATCAACTTCCAATTTCAGGATTGGTTTTGGTTTGGCAAATTCTAAGTCTAGATTAAATAAGGTGCAAATATTTTCATGTTCCAAATATTGTCAGAGGAGGAATGATCTATTAACGTAATGATGGAAAGTGACAAAGACATAGGTAATGATATCTTGTTTCTTATAAATTTCCTTTAATCCAATGTGGTAAAGTGACTTGCTTTGCTGTATGCGGAGGTAGACAAGTAACACTGTCTCTTTAAATTTTCCAGTTGCTTTATTAAGCGGCATAAACCAATGCAAAGTTCATGAAAAAATAAACACAGCCCATCTGGTATAATGTCAAAATAAACTAAGAACATGTCCAGGAAAGTCTTTGCACTGGTTGGGGTCCGGCCACTCAGGATCAACCAACAACACACACGGTTAAGCTTAGCCCAAAACAACACAAGCTGCTCCCTCTGGAGCTGGCCTTCAGATACTAACCACACCTGAGTGTCAAGGCTGTTAAAGCCCAGACACTCCCCTGATTGGAGAGATATAGTGAATGACCTCCCACCCTTCACAATGGTCATTCACAAAAAAACACTCCCTTTTACTATGGACGTAACCCCTCTCAACAAATAACATGCTGGAGGAAACTTAATGGTTTTAGTTCACTGAAGCCAACAGCCTCAGGGAAACATATCACTCCTCCAGCACTTTACCAGTGACTTTGTCACATATCCCCTTTTGGCACCTTCACTCGCTAAACAGGGAAGTCTGGACAGAGCATCTGCCTTTCCATGTAGTTTCCTGAGCCTGTGCTCTGCATGAAAATTAAAGTCTTGTAGTGCTAGGAACCACTTAGTTAACCAAGCATTGTTCCGCTTCCTTTCCCTCATCCATCTCAGAGGTGCATGGTCTGACACTAGCATGAACTTTTGGCCTAACAGGTAGTATCTTAGGGTCTCAATAGCGCATTTGATAGCCAGGCACTCCTTCTCTACAATGGCATAGTTCTTTTCACAGGAGGAGAGTTTCCTACTTAGGAATAGGACTGGATGTTCATCCCCATCTATTTCCTGGAACGACACAGCTCCAAAACCGACCTCGGAGGCATCAGTCTTAACCACAAACTCCTTAGTGAAGTCAGGTGCTACTAAGACTGGCTGCTTACATAGGGAGAGCATCAACTCCTGGAATGCCATCTCCTCTTCAGGGGACCACTTGGCCATCGATGTCTTCGTGCCCTTAAGAAGATCAGTCAGGGGGGGCGGCTATCATGGCGAAGTTCGCATAAATCATGGATAATGCCTCAAAATTCCCAGAAATGAACGAACTTGCTTCTTGGAGTTCGGTTGCAGGCAGTTTTGGATAGCCCCCACCTTCTTTACTTGCGACTTTATTTTGCCCCTTCCAACAACATAGCCCCAGTATTTTGCTTCTTCCTTCCCGATGGCGCACTTCTTTGGGTTTATCGTAAACCCTGCTTTCCTAAGCGCATCCAGTGCTACCTGGACCTTCTGTAAATGACTTCCCCAATCCAGGCTGAATATTACGCAGTCATCCAGGTAAGCTGCGGCATACTTCTTATGAGAGACTAGGATCACGTCCATGGCCCTCTGGAAGGTAGCTGGGGCTCCCTGCAGACTGAACGGCATCCTGGTGTACTGAAAACACCCGTCAGGAGTAGAGAAGGCAATTTTCTACTTGGCACTTGGGGACAAGAGAATCTGCCTGTACCCTATTGTTAGGTCCAGGGTGGTGATATATCTGGGTGTCCCTAGCCTCTCGATTAGCTCATTGATGTGGGGCATCGAATACGCGTTGAACTTTGACACCTCATTCACCTTCCTGTAGTCATTACAGAACCGCCATTCTCCGTCCGGCTTTGGCAACAGGAGAATGGGGCTGGACCAACTGCTCTTTGACTCCTCGATGATACCCAGGCTCAATATTCTCCTCACCTTCTTGGAGATCACCTTGCGGCGGGCTTCAGGAATTCGATACGATCTTTGGTTTACCCGTACATGCTCCACCACTTGCGTACATCCGTGCAATTCTGAGAACAGGTCTCAGTTTCTCTGCAATAGTTCTCGGCACTGTTGTTTTAGGGCCGGTGACAGTGTCTCTGTCAGTGTGACGTCCTTGACCCTGACTTCAGGATTAGCCCCTAGAGACGGAGCTTCCACCAGTTCCCTGTCTCACTATGGCTTCAGTAAGTTGATGTGGTAGATCTGGTACGGTTTCCTTCTACCTGGCTGGTGGACTTTGTAGTTGACTTCACTCAGTTTCTCAACCACTTTGTACGGTTCTTACCACTTAACCAGGAACTTATTCTCGACTGTGGGCACAAACACCCGATCTCCAGGGCTGAATTGTCTCAGCCTTGCGGCTCGATTGCAGACCCTCACTTGAGCTTCTTGAACCTGTAGAAGGCTCTCTTTCACAATGGTCATCACCCTCTCTATCGGATCCTGCATCTGAGCCACATGCTCGATGATTCTCCGGTGGGGAGTAACCTCTGTTTCCCAGGTCTCCTTTTTTATGTCCAGAAGTCCCAGAGGGTGTCGTCCGTATAGCAGCTTGAACGGCGAGAACCCCGTAGAGCTCTGGGGAACTTCCCTAATGGAGAACAGCAGGTACGGCAGTAGGCAATCCCAGTCTTGCCCATCCTCCTTCACGACCTTCTTCAACATTGACTTCAAGGTCTTGTTAAATCTCTCTACCAGTCCGTCCATCTGAGGGTGGTATACCGAAGTCCGGAGTTGTGTAATTTGGAGAGCCTTATACAACTCCCTCATCACCTTTGACATAAAAAGAGTTCCCTGGTCCATCAGGATCTCCTTTGGCAGACCCATCTGGGAGAAAATATGCACCAGTTCTCTGGCGATACTTTTGGCAGAGGAATTTCTCAATGGTACGGCTTCCGGATACTGAGTGGCATAGTCCAAAACTAGGAGGATGTATTGGTGCCCCCGGGCAGACTGCACCAGGGGCCCGACAAGGTCCATGGTGATACGGTAAAATGGGACCTCTATGCTAGGTAGTAGTACTAGGGGGCTGCGGAAATGGGACACCGGAGCCGTTAACTGACAGGTGGGACAGGAGCGGCAGTAATTCACAATTTAATGGTGACATCCAGGCCAGTAGAACCTCTGCAGGACCCGCTCCTGAATGTTGTCTACCCCTAGATGACCACCCAAAATGTGAGAATGGGTCAGGTCTAATACCCTACGCCTATAAGGTCCCGGTACCACCAACTGCTCTATCACCTCCCCTTTTGACTTAGTGACCCAATAAAGAAGTTCCCTATTGAGTGTAAAATATGGGCACCTGGTGTCAGCCCCCGGCTCTTGAGCAACCCAATTGATTACAGATACATTATCAATAGCATACTTCAAGTTCAGATCCTGCATTTGTGCAGTACCAAAGTTCCCCCCAGACACTCCCAAATCCAGAATCTCAGCCTCCGGGGTCACTGGCTCGTCCTCGTCACCCGCAAGGACACACAGGGGGAACTCATCTGCCTCTAAGTGCGACAGCGAGGCTTCATGGTGTAACCGGCTCCTGTTGGAAGCCCCCCACCCGCTTTCTGCTACAAGTCCCAGAACAGACTGAAGTCCCGCCCTATTATTATCGGATGGAGCAGATCCTTAACCGCCATGACCTCATGGGACTCAACCCCACAGTTAGTTTGTATAGTTACTTTGTCCACCGGGTAATCCTTGGCGTCCACGTGAATGCATCGGACACCCACATTTTTCCCGGGGATCAACTGATGAGGGAGTGTGGCCCTTATCAGAGTCACCAAACTCCCTGAGTCCAGGAGTCCTGCCACCAGTACCCCATGAATGGTCACGGGACACGACTGTGGCCCCTCACCGGGCTGATAGTCCACACTGCAGGTGAGGTAGGCATAGTAGGAACAGCGATGTCCCAGGCTGTGGACGTTCCATTTGTTCAGAGGGCAGCAGGAAGCTATATGGCCGGGGCCGTGACACCTCCAACAAATAATCTCTCCCACAGACACCTTGGGCACCACCTCCCCTGCCCCTTTGGACCTTGGACACCCCATCCCTTTTTGGGCCTCCGCCCCCTGGTGAGTTCCCCAGTATGGAGTGGGCTGCCTTCCCAAGGAACCCTCGGACCCCTGCTACCTCTCAACCAGTTCGACCAGCTCATCAGCATCCCGGGGATCACCCTGGTCAAGCCAAGCCTGTATTGGCTTTTGCAGGGAATGTTCGAACCGATCCATAACCACTCGCTCCACCATATGTGCAGGTGTAGAGGACTCAGTCTGCAACCATTTTTGGACCAGGTGCAGTAAGTCAAACATTTGGGAGCGAGGGGATTTCTTGCGGTGATATGCCCAACTGTTGACGCGCTATGCCCTGACAGACATTGTTACCCCCAAGCGTGCCAAAATTTCAGTTTTTAACTTTGCATACTCTTTTGCATCTTGCAACGGCAGGTCATAATAGGCCTTCTGTGGCTCTCCTATTAAATATGGCGTCAGAACCTGCGCCCACTCCTCCGGAGGCAATCTCTCCCGCTCCGACACCCCTTCAAACACAGTCAGGAACGCCTCAATGTCATCCCCCGGGGTCATCTTTTGTAATACTCTTCTTATCGTCTTCCTAATGTGTGAGTCATCACCTGGATTTGAGGGTGGGGCGGTTGTCCTGCCATGGATCTGCTCTCCTAGGAGTTCCATCTGTCTTTGCGGCTGTTGTATTTGTTGCATCAGGAGCTTATTTGTCTCCTGCTGCTGCTCCCGTTGCTGCAGTAGCTGCTCCCGATGCTGCTGCTGCATGTTCTGCTGGCTCTGCAGGTGCTGAATTTGGTACTGCACCTGCTGTTACTGTAGCTGATGCTGGTGCTGCGTTTGCTGCGCCTGCTGGGTCTGCTACAAATGCTTAAGCAGGTCCTCCATTTTTTCCCGCGTCATTTGCTGGCTTACGGCCGACTTCACCCAGGACATGCAGCACCTCTTGTAACAGTCACACGTGTTCGCTGGGAGTTTTGCCCGCACCTGTAACACCACTTGTGGTAAAGCGACTTCCTTGGCTGTATGCGGAGGTAGACAAGTAACACTGTCTCTTTAAATTTTCCAGTTGGTTTATTAAGAGGCATAAATCAATGCAAAGTTCATGAAAAAATAAACATAGCCCATCTGGCATAATGGCAAAAAAAAAAAAAATTATATCCAGCAAAGTCCTTGCACCGGCTGGGGTCCGCCCACCCAGGATCAGCCAACAACCCACATGGTTCAGCTTAGCACAAAACAACACAAGCTGCTCTCTCTGGAGCTGGCCTCCCCTGATTGGAGAGATATGGTGAATGACTTCCCACCCTTCACAATGGTCATTCACAAAAAAACACTCCCTTTTACTATGGACTTAACCCCTCTCAACAAACACCATGCTGGAGGAAACATAATGGTTTTAGTTCACTGAAGCCAACAGCCTCAGGGAAACATATCTTCCCTCCAGCACTTTACCAGTGACTTTGTCACACTATTATATTAAAGATTTCCTCTTCTGGAAGGCCATATAATGATTTTAAAGCGTAAAAATGTAAAAGTTTATCCACCTGGAACCCGCCTGAAAAGGTGAAAAAGAATGAACATTTGCACTGTAATTGAAAAACACTGCTCGAGATGCTCGGCACTCGGCAAGTATTTCCGTGATGCTCGGGCGGGAACTTGGGTCCCCACCCTGCAAGTTTGGTGCTCTTTAGACAGCCAATGAACATGCAGGGATTGTCTGCCACTCACTAATGCCATAGCCATGTTGGTTGAGGCATTACAGTGATTGGCTGGCTGCATAGCATTATCGGGTCTATATAAGACCTGGTTACGCTATGCTCGTCACAGTCTATCCCGGAAACAGGCAGAGTAGTGAGAAGTGCTGCTGTGTGAGGGACAGAATTGGCAGTGTAATAGTTAAATATAGGTATTCCACAGTAAGATACATATCCATCTGAACTAACAGTCCTTCTGAGGACTAATCCAACTGCATATATTCAGTGGTGATAGCAAGAGTTAGGCAGGCACAGATTGTGGACACTATACATCACAATAGGGTCCATTGCACGTTCTGTCTGCTGCTGCTGCCTGTTACAGATAGCCATTGGACTAGATATCAGGACTTTATTTTTTTTTTTTCTCTTAATCCTGATTTTCTTAAAAAGCAATGCAATCCAACATTTTATTGCTCCATTTGCTTGTTAGCACTGCAGAATACAGCCAGATCTTTTCATCATCAGACGTGATCCCTTATCACTGCAGTAGAAATCCAGAAATTTGTAAAGAATGTATAAAATATTCTACTCCATTTAAAGTTTAGCAAAAGTGTGTTGGCGAACCTATTCACACGTGGTCGCTGAGCAGTACTAAACTGGAATGGCAGTGCTTAAAACCGTGGGCATCCGTCAGACGTATCAGATATTAATACGGTACAAATCCAGCAATTTGTATGGACCGTGCAAGATATTATCCTTCACTTACAGTTTGGCAGCAGTGTGGCAGTGAAGCTATTCACACGTGGTCGCTGACCAATAATCGTAAACTACAAGGCCGGTATTTAAAACCGTGGGCGTCCTTCAGACGTATCAGATATTACGGCGGTACAAATCCATAAATTTGTAGGGAACGTGTAAAATATTCTACTCCATTTAAAGTTTAGCAAAAGTGTATTGGTGAACCTATTCACACGTGGTCGCTGCCAATAATAATAAACTATATGGCCATTGTTTAAAGCATTAGGCGTCAGTCAGACGTATCAGATATTACTGCGGTACAAATCCAGCAATTTTTAGGGGATGTGCTAGATATTATCCTCCATTTACAGTTTGGCAAGAGTGTTGTAGTAAAGCTATTCACACGTGGTCACTGGCAATAATAGTAAACTACAAGGCCGGTGTTTAAAACTGTGGATGTCTGTCAGACGTATCAGATATTATCCTCCATTTACAGTTTGGCAGCAGTGTGTAGGTGAACCTATTCACATGTGGTCGCTGCGAATAATAGTAAACTACAAGGCCAGTGTTTAAAACAGTGGGCATCCGTCAGACGTATTAGATATTACTGCGGTACAAATCCAGCAATTTTTAGGGGGAGGGGGGTTTGCTGAGGGAGATGATCCCTGTGACACCATTTCTTACAGTCCTTATCTTTCTGCTTGACAATACTCTGCACTACTATTTCAGGAACTCTACCTGACCTGTGCTTAGCTTCACACCTGACTTGAATCCTTTTCACTTGCAGGGGCGCTTCTGTTAGATGTAGAACACACACACCACCTTTCTCTTCGGCTCCAGCCAGACAGCAAACAACTTCTCCATAATCCCTCTGGGGCTCTGTGCAAACAATCCCCTTCTCCTGTGACTGTGCTAAACCCTCTAGCCGCTGGATGCCCCCGAAGCACAACACTTCCCGTCTCATGTACCCGTGCTACTCCCAATAGTTGCCGAATGCTCCCAACGCAACAGCACCACCTCTGCATGTCACACTCTGCAACAGCACCACTTCTGCATGCCACATGTGGTAGTGAAGCTATTCACATGTGGTCGCTGGCAATAATCGTAAACTACAAGGCTGGTGTTTAAAACCGTGGGCGTCCGTCAGACGCATCAGATATTATCCTCCATTTACAGTTTTGCAGCAGTATGTAGGTGAACCTATTCACATGTGGTCGCTGCCAATAATAGTAAACTACAAGGCCGGTGTTTGAAACTGTGGGCGTCCGTCAGACGTATCAGATATTACTGAGATACAAATACAGCAATTTGTAGGGAACACGTCAAATATTTTACTCTATTTAAAATGGGCAAGGCGCATGGCAAGGGATGGAGAATTGGACGTCATGGTACATGGGTGCAGAAGTGGAAGACGAGGTGGTGGATGATGAAGTCACTGACCCAATCTGGCAAGGTGACATGCAGAGCAAGGACAGCAGCACACAAGGGGAGGGAGGCGTAGAACTACAGCAGGCAGAAACAAGCAGTGGGGAGGCCACAAACACAAGGCAGGCAACTGTTCCCCGGAAAACTAACACTACGGAAGTCGCCAGTCCAACTGTTAGGTCTTCCAGAGTCTGACTCTTTTTTAAAGACTGTCCAGATAACCCCAAAAAGGCCATTTGCAACATCTGCCAGGCCAGCATCAGCAGGGACAGCAAAACTACCAGCCTGATCACCACCAGCATGCTCAAGCACATGACAGCAAAGCACCAGACTAGGTGGGCCAAATGCCAAGGTCCAGAAACAGGGTCTGCGGGTGCCACCACTGCCTGTTCCACTGTTGTGCGTGCACGCCAATCCCCCGTCCATGGTGCAGGCGAAGATACCTCCCACCCTGCACCTGTCGTTGCACACTTGCAACAATCACCATCATCAACCACGTCCACGTCCCTACCCCAGTCAATTGATCGCAAGCGCAAAAGCGCAGCCATCCACCCACAGGTCACACTACTAAACTCTCACATTTCAAGAATGCTTGCACTTGAAATGTTGCCTTTTAGGTTTGTGGAGACAAAATCTTTCCGCAACCTGATGGTGGTGGCAGTCCCTCGGTACTTGGTCCCGGGCCGCCACTATTTCTCCCATTGTGCCGTACCTGAACTACACAAGCATGTGTCCCAGAACATTAGCCGTGCCCTCAACACGGACACGTGGACAATTGCTTGTAGGCATGGAAGGTCCATCTCGCTGACAGAACACTGGGTTAATATAGTGGAATACGGGACCCATCCCAATTACCCTGGGACAGAACACGTCCTCCTGACGCCGAAAATTGCGGGCCCTGGGTAAATCAGGGTTGCCCTTATAATCTACAGCTCCTGTACCTCCTCCACAGCCTCCATCTCCGAAATGACCACATCAGTCGGAAGCTGGAAGCACTGCAGCACTGCCTCGGCCAAGTGGCAACAGGCTGTGCTGAAGCTAATATGCTTAGGTACCAAACCACACACCGATTAAGAGTTGTTGACAGCTCTAAAAGAGCAGGCAGATCTGTGGCTGTCACCACTGAACCCACAGCCAGGCATGGTCGTGTGTGACAATGGCCGGAACCTCGTGGCGGCTCTGAAACGATTCGAGCTCACACACATATAGAAATTAACAGATCTGATATACCAAGAAGGAATCATAACAGTGTAAACATGTAATCCTCTAAAATTATATCTTTATTATTAATTCTTAAAACACACCAATACCCGTGTATTAAAAACCAATGCAACAACTATCAGCATTCAGTAATGACATAACTCCCTGAGGAGAATAGTGATATATACTTATATTGCCCTTATACAGCTCTAATCTGATCCTGCCTAGCGCGGAGGTTGGCACCCTAGTGACGTATTTGGCGCCCCTGCTCAACGGCGGCTGTCCCTTCCTGTCCCTGTTGGGCTCTACCGGTGAACTAAGCATAAAGGATAAGTTGACTGCCTGTTCTAGTACACAGATATTCCTAACATAAAGATAATAATAAATAGATATGCAAAAAAACTAGATTAGTAGACTTATCTCATATTTCAAGCTTTGCCTCAATGCGTTTCTCCAATCATCATGGTTCATCAGGAGGCCGATGGTTGAATACTATGTCCAGAATGGATGAAGCTGCATATTGCAGATTGTTGCAGGATAGCAGGCTAGATAAGGTCACTGCAGGGTAGCTGGCTATGGAACAATGTCCAGAGCCAGGTTTATATACCCCCCTTAAATAGTGTATTGATATATACCAGACTCCCCCATGATATGCTGGAACGCATATTGCGATTCACTCTCACCAGCAGTACTTAAAGCAGGTACATTCCCCCACATGGCTTAGGATGTACCCGCAGGATGACAATACACCCATTCACATGGACACTCCAACTGCACCAGGAGCACCACGACCATGACATTTTCATCCCCATAATGATAAGACCTATCCAGATATCAATCAAAAAGGGGCAGTAATAAAATGCAAAAAAGGGGGAAGGATATAAAGAGTAATATGTCATATATATGTGATAAATGGCACCCAAATGAGGATGCCCAGGATATATATGTGGAGAGGAGTCCAGTGTGGCAGTGCCCTGCTATTATGGTTAATACTGGTCCGTCTCCACACACAGTCTCTTCAATGAGTAGATCACCATTAACCCCTTTACAACCCAAGGTGGTTTGCACGTTAATGACCAGGCCAATTTTTACAATTCTGACCACTGTCACTTTATGAGGTAATTACTCTGGAAAACTTCAACGGATCCCCCTGATTCTGAGACTGTTTTTTCGTGACATATTGTACTTCATGATTGTGGTAAAATTTCTTCGATGTCACTTGCGTTTATTTATGAAAAAAACTGAAATTTGGAGAAAATTTTGAAAGTTTTGCAATTTTCAAAATTTTAATTTTTATGCCCTTAAATCAGAGAGGTATGTCACACAAAATAGTTAATAACTAACATTTCCCCCATGTCTATTTTACATCAGCACAATTTTGGAACCAAAATTTTTTTTTTATTAGGGAGCTATAAGGGTTAAAAGTTGACCAGCGATTTCTCATTTTTACAACAAAATTTACAAAACCATTCTTTTAGGGACCACATCACATTTGAAGTCACTTTAAGGGGTCTTTATGACAGAAAATACCCAAAAGTGACACCATTCTAAAAACTGCACCCCCTAAGGTGCTCAAAACCACATTCAAGAACTTTATTAACCCTTCAGGTGCTTCACAGGAATTTTTGGAATGTGGAAGAAAAAAATTAACATTTAACTTTTTTCACAAAAATGTTACTTTAGACCCTTTTTTTTTATTTTCGCAGGGGTAACAGGAAAAAATGGACCCCAAAATTTGTTGTGCACTTTCCCCTGAGCACGCAGATACCCCATATGTGGGAAAAAAACACTGTTTGTGTGGGAAAAAACACTGTTTGGGAGCATGGCAGGGTTCGGAAGGGAAGGAGCACCATTTGACTTTTTGATTGTCAAATTTGCTTGAATAATTAGCTGACGCCATGTTGCATTTTGAGAGCGCTTGATGTGCCTAAACAGTTGAAACCCCCCCACAAGTGACACCATTTTGGAAACCAGACCCCTCAAGGAACTTATCTCGATGTGTGGTGAGCACCTTGAACCCCAAGGTGCTTCACAGAAGTTTAGAACATTGAGTCGTAAAAATAAAATTTTCACATTTTTGCAACAAAAATGTTTTTCAGCCTCCAATTCTGCATTTTCATGAGAGTAACAGGAGAGATTGCACTATGCACTTTGTTGTGCAATTCCTCCTGAGCACGCCGATACCCCATATGTGGGGGAAAACCACTGTTTGGGCACACGGCAGGGCTCGGAAGGGAAGGAGCGCCATTTGACTTTTTGAATGTAAAATTTGCTTGAATAATTAGCGGACGCCATGTCGCATTTGGAGAGCCCCTGATGAGCCTAAACAGTGGAAACCCCCCACAAGTGACACCATTTTGGAAACTAGACCCCTGAGGGAATTTATCTAGATGTGTGTTGAACACCTTGAACCTCCAGGTGCTTCACAGAAGTTTACAACATTGAGGCGTAAAAATAAAATTTTCACATTTTTCCCACAAAAATGTTTTCCAGCCCCCAATTTTGCATTTTCATAAGGGTAACAGGAGAAATTGCACCATGCAGTTTGTTGTGCAATTTCTCCTGAGTAATCCAATACCCCATATGTGGGGAAAAAGCACTGCTTGGGCATACGGCAGGGTTGGGAAGGGAAGGAACACCATTTGACTTTTTGAATGTAAAATTTGCTTGAATAATTAGCGGATGTGCCCCTGATGTGCCTAAACAGTGGAAAACCCCCACAAGTGACACCATTTTGTAAACTAGGCCCCACAGGGATCTTATCTAGATGTGTGGCGAGCATCCTGATCCCCCAAGTGCTTTACAGAAGTTTATAACATGGAGCCGTGAAAATAAATAAATCTAACTTTTTCCACAAAAATGATGTTTTAGCCCCAATTTTTTATTTTCAGAAGGGTAAGAGGAGAAAATGGACCCCAAAAACGTTTTTGCAATTTCTCCTGAGTACGCCAATACCCCATATGTGGGGAAAATACAGTGTTTGGGCACACGGCAGAGTTCAGAAGTGAAGGAGCACTGTGTGACTTTTTGAACGCAAAATTGGCTGGAATTGAGAGCGGACGCCATGTCGCATTTGGAGAGCCACTGAAGTAGGAAAACCCCCCACAAGTGACCCCATTTTGGGGTACACCCCTCAAGGATTTTATCAAGGGGTATAGTGAGCATTTTGAACACAGAGGTACGACACAGAATTTGATAACATTAGGTCATCATATTAAATAAGTTGTCATTAGTCTTAAGCGCAAGTGCTCACTCCTTGAGTTTGCATTGGTTACATGGGTATGCACAATGTATCGCGTGTGCTCGAGTGACATGCCCGCATGTTTCACGGTTATTAGACATCCAAAAAAAACATGCGGGGATCGCTTGTGACTGGCAGGCAATCCCCGTGAGGCTTTTTTGGCCGCGAAGCATATGGGGCGGAGACTCGAGCATGTCACTCGAGCACCCGCGATACTCAGTGCATACCCAAGCACCTGATGCAAACTAAAGTAGCGAGCACTTGCACTCAACACTAGTCGCCATATCGTCATCTTTTTTTTTTTTTTTACTTTACCCTTTACTTTACCCTAATACAACCCCAACCCAAACCCTAGCCCAACCCTAACCCTAACCCCAACCCTTACCCCAACCCTAACCCTAACCCTAGCCCAACCCCAAGCCCAACCCTAACCCCAACCCCAACTCTAACCCTAGCCCAACCCTAGCCCGCCGTTCCTCGTGCGGTATAAATAATTAGACGACTTTATTCTTCGGGTCGGTGCGATTACAGCGATACCAGAATCATATGGGGTTTTTATGATTGACAGCTGTCACACACTAAAGACGCTTTTTTTGTAAAATCTAGTTTTTGCATCGCCCTATTTTGAGAGCTATAATTTTTCCATATTTTGACCGACAAAGTCATGTGATAGCTTGATTTTTGCGGGATGAGTTGACGTTTTTATTGGTACCATTTTCAGGCACGTGACATTTTTTGATCGCTTTCTATTCCGATTTTTGGGAGGCAGAATAAACAAAAACAAACAATTCAGGAATTTTTTTATTTTTCTGTATGCTGTTCTGCGTGTGGTAAAATTGATAAGGTAGCTTTATTCTTCAGGTCAGTACGTTTACAGCGGTACCACAGTTATATTATTTTTCTAGGTTTTAGCGCTTTTACACAATAAAAGATATTTTCTAGAAAAAAATATTTTTTGCATTGCTTTATTCTGAGAGCTATAACTTTTTTATTTTTCGGCTGATGGAGCTGTATCATGGCTTGTTTTTTGCAGGACAAGATGATGTTTTCAGCGGTACCATTTTTATTTATATTCGACTTTTTGATCGCGTGTTATTCCATTTTTTGTTTGGTGGTATGATGATAAAGCATTGTTTTTTGCTTTGTTTTTTATTTATTTTTTTATCGTGTTCACTAAAGGGGTTAACTAGTGAGACAGTTTTATAAGCCAGGTCGTTCCATTCGCGGCGAGACCAAATATGTGTACTTTTATCGTTTTTTTTTTTTTTTCATAATAATATTTATTGATGGGTACATTATATTTTTATTTTTGGTGGATTTTTTTTTTTTTTTTAACACTTTTTGGACTTTTATACTTTGTCCCACTATGGGACTTTCACTTTTTACATTCTGATCACCTGTATAGCATAGGGATGGAGCACCATCCCTGTGCTATACAGGCTGTCAGCGCTGCAGATGCAGAAGATACTTTGGTCATGCACTGCACATGACCAAAGTATCTTCCTGCTGTCTGGTGACCCGGATGATGTCATGATGACATTGGGTCATCATGGCAACATGAAGCCACGGCAGACAGCGTTGGACGCCGGCAGGAGAGGTGAGTATCGCGATCACCTCCTCTTGCTCCTGCAATGCTGCGATCGACTTCGATCGCAGCATTGTGGGGGTTAATGTGCCGGGAGCGGGGCCGCTCCGAGCACATAGCACCAGGTGTCAGCTGTGACAATCAGTTGACACCCGGGGGCGATCGAGCCCGCACAGCCTGTACGTACCTGGCTCTTAAAGCCCAGGGCGCAGGTACGTATTAGTACGTCTTGGGCTGAAAAAGGGTTAAGGTGGTCAGAAAAGCATGGCAAAATTCAGGTATGTAGAACACCATGTGTTAGGAGGAGGGAGGCCACACAGCACAAACAGAGGGAAAGGAGAGGAAGACCACGAGGGGAGGATTTATAGAAAGCATGTGTATGATAACTGCTCATTCAAGCCTCTTGGGGTCAAAGATTGCATTCTGAAGATCCATTCGGATTCCTTCCTAAGAATGGCTTTATCCAGATTTCCCCCTCTTATTTTGGGTCTAATCAGTTCCACCATGCAAAAAGATATTTCATTTAGGCGGCCTCAATGAGCTTCATTGATGTAGCCTGCAATCGGGGTATCCCGCCTATTTCTTATGTCCCCAAGGTGTTATCCCACTCTTCTTCCAATCTCCCTTGTGGTCTTCCCCACATAGTCCAATGGACAGGTACAGGTGGCCCTATGGACCACCCCAAACATTTTGCATTTACCAAAGTCTCTTATTGAGAATATTTTGCCCGTGAACGCACTCTTGAAGGTTTTACAGACCCCCATCCACTCACAATAACAGTTTCCACACTGGTAATAACCGCAGGGTCTCCTATCTAGCCAGGTTCCCGGTTTGGTTGGTCTTTGGTATAGACTATGTACAAGATGGTCCTTGATCGATCGATCTATTCTGTAGGTGACACTCGGGGAAGATGGAATCAATCCCCCGAGATTTGGGTCTGCCAATAATATATTACAGGGTCTCCTCAGGATTTGATAAACTTTTTGGGACTGGTTGTCGAAGGTACCAATAATCATTGACACCTCTGTCTCTTGTTCTCTTCCCTTATTCATCAGGAGGGAGTGTCTGTTACTGCAATTCGCATTCATATAAGAATTATCCAGGACCTGGCGAGGATATCCCCTGTCCCTAAATCTTTGATAGAGGTTATCTGCTTGTTCCCTGAAGGTACCAAAGTTGGAACAGTTCCTTCTAATCCGAAGGCACTGGCCCTTCGGGATACCTCTCTTCAAAGTTTCTGGGTGGTGGCTATCTCATTTTAAAAGGCTATTTGTGGCAGACGGCTTTCTGTATGTGCTTGTACTAATAGAGCCGTCTCTTTCTTTCTTAATCATCAAGTCCAAAAAGACAATGCTGGATTTCTGGCATTCAAAGGTAAATTTGAGACCCAGAGCATTGTTGTTGAGTACCAGCTGCAACACGTCCGTCGGTATTCCAGTCAGCCTCCGCACATAAGAGCTCAGGAGTGGGCATGGATGTCAGACATCTCTGCCATCCTCCAAAACTTTGAGGACTCCACCAAGATGATGAGCGGCGATGCCGCCATAATTAGCGTCACCATTCCGTTTCTCTGTGTACTGAAATGCTCACTGCTCACAATTAAAGAGGAGGCATTGCAGGCGGAGCACGATGAGAAGAAGCAAGGAACCATACAGGGTGATTCCACACAGCCCAGCCTCATCTCATCCCAACGCGGATTGGGTGACAATCAGGAAGAGGAGGAAGAACAGGAGTTATTTTTCTGTGCTATAGACTGTACTACGTACACAACTGTCATACCATCTGTTAAGCGTGGATGGCCTGAGGAGAGAGAAAACGAGGAGGTTGAGGAGGAGAGCATGCTCAGTCGTCCTCTTGGTGAGGACACGGAAGTCTTGTCTGTTAGCAGTCTGGCACACGTGGCTGAGTTTATGTTACGCTGCCTTTCCCATGACCCTCTCATTGTCCAAAGTTTGGGTGACAGTCATTACTGCTTAGTGACACTTCTAGGCCCACGCTAAAAGGAGAACTTTCTATCTCTCATTCCCGCGGAGGAGAGGTCTACTAAAATGTTGCAGTACTAGAAGGCCTTTATTGCGGAATTATTTAAAAAATTCCCATCTGAAAATGCTGGAGGCAGAGGTCACAGTTCGTTGGACAACCAAGGAGTACAGGTGAGAGAGACACAAATACAATCCAGCAGAGGCAGGGGAACACTGTCAAAGGTCTGGGAGAGTTTTCTCAGACCCTCCCATTGCACAGGCCCAGAGGGTACTCTCACAAGGAGGAATAATTTTTCAAAGATGCTGAAGGAGTACCTTGCCGACCGTACCAACGTCCTCCATGATTCTTATGTGCCTTATAATTATTGGGTATCCAAGCTGGACACGTGGCATGAACTGGCTCTCCGCATCTTGGAGGTCCTGACCTGCCCTGCCGCTCTTGTTTTGTCAGAGCGGGTTTTTAGTGCCACCGGAGGCATTATAACTGATAGGGGCATCCACCTGTCAAAATGCTGGCAGGCTGACTCTTATAAAAATGAACAAGGGCTGGATTGGGCCAGACTTCTCAACACCACCGAATGACAGCAGCGGAAGATAAACTCAAATCCAGTGGCTTTTTTTAAGGAGGTCTAATCCCATGCACCTCTTTACACCCAGACATGGGTATACTCTTCCTGATTTTGTCTATTTTGTGTTGTCCTCCTGCTTCTCCCCATCCTCATCCCCCACCACCATATCACCAGAGTGACCATGATTCAACACCCACATCATTTTTTAAGGGTCTTTATGATGCCCTTAGGAAATGTTTGTTATACAGTATATTCATATATACCCCCCAGGGGTAAATGTTTTTCATCCCATGCACTTAGTGCATGGGCATTACCAGTATAGGAGACCCATTCCTTAACAACGGGAACAATTTTTTAATGAAACCTCCTCTACGACTCTTCAAAGTGGTAATGGAGTGCGTCCAATTTTTGGATAGCCCTTGCGGCGATGATGTCATAATCAGCATAACCATCCCGCTTCTCTGTCTTCTGAAATGCTTGTTGCTCACAATTAAAGAGGAGACATTGCAGGCGGATAACCATGAGATGGAGCAAGGAACCATACAGGGTGATTCCACACAGCCCAGCCTCATCTCATCCAAACGTGGATTGACAATGAGGAAGAGGAGGAAGAACAGGAGCTAGTCTGTTCAGCATGGATGGCCTGAGGTGAGAGAGGAGGATGAGGAGGAAAGCATAGTCAGTGGTCCTCTTGGTAAGGACACAGAAGTCTTGCCTGTTAACAGTCTGGCACACATGGCTAAGTTTATGTTATGCTGCCTTTCCCATGACCCTCGCGTTCTCCAAATTTCTGGTGACAGTCATTACTGGTTGGTGAAACTTCTAGACCCATGTTACAAGGAGAACTTTCTATCTTCCATTCCCATGGTGGACAGGTCTACTAAAATGTTTAAGTACCAGAAGGCCCTTGTTACAGAATTATTAAAAAAATTCCCATCTGAAAACGCTGGTGGCAGAGGTCACAGTTCGTTGGATAACCAAGGAGTACAGGCGAGAGAAACACAAATACGATAAAGCAGAGGCAGGGGAACACTGTCAAAGGTCTGGGAGAGTTTTTTCAGACCCTCCCATTGCACAGGACTGATGCGCGGGGTACTCTCACAAGGAGGGATAATTTTACGAAGATGCTGAAGGAGTGCCTTGTTTACCGTACCAATGTCCTTTGTGATTCCTCTGTGCCTTATAATTATTGGGTATCCAAGCTGGACACATGGCATTTACCCGGTCTCTTTATGCCTTGGAGGTTCTGGCCTGCCCTGCCCTAGTGTTTTGTTAGAGTGGGTATTTAGTGGCGCCGGGGGAATTATAACTGATAGGCGCGTCCACCTGTCAACTGAAAATGCTGACAGGCTAACTCTTATAAAAATGAACAAGGTGCTGGATTGGGCCAGACTTCTCAACACCACTGAATGATAGCAGAGTAACATAAACTCAAATCCAGTGTCTTTTTTTTTGGGTGGTCTTTTCCCATGCACATCTTCACACCCAGACATGGGTATACGCGTCCTGATTTTGTTTATTTTCTGTTGTCCTCCTGTTTCTCCTCACCCTCATCCTCAACCATCATATCACCTGGGTGACCGTAATGCAACACCCATATAATTTTTTTTACGTGTGTTTATGATGCCCGTAGGAAATGTTTGTTATACAGTATGTTCATGTATACCCCCCAGGGTAAATGTTTTTCATCCCATGCACTTAGTGCATGGGCATTACCAGTATAGGAGACCCATTCCTTAACAACGGGAACAATTTTTTAATGAAACCTCCTCTACGACTCTTCAAAGTGGTAATGGAGTGCGTCCAATTTTTGGATAGCCCTTGCAGTCACTGCATGGGCTTTACCGCCATAGGAGACTCACTCCTTAATAATGGGAAGAATTTTTTTAATAAGGCCCTCTTCTACGTCTCTTCAAAGGGGTATTGGATTGCGTCCAAATTTTTGGCAGTCACTGCATACGCAATGACAGTATAGGAGACCCGCTCCTTTATAATGGGAACATTTTTTAATGAGGCGCTCCTCTACGTCTCTTCCAAGGGGCACTGCAGTGCATGCAAGTTTTTGGCAGCCCTTGCAGTCACTGCATAGGCAATAAGAGTATAGGAGACCCACTTCTTTATAATGGGAACATTTTTTAACTGAAGCCCTCCTCTATGTCTTTTCAAAGGGGTATTGGGGTGTGTCCACATATTTTGCAGCCCTTGCATTCACTGCATAGGCAATAACAGTATAGGAGACCCACTTCCTAATAATGGGAACATTTTTTTAACTGAAGCCCTTCTCTATGTCTTTTCAAAGGGGTATTGGGGTGCATCCACATATTTTGCAGCCCATGCATTCACTGCATAGGCAATAACAGTATAGGAGACCCACTTCCTAATAATGGGAACATTTTTTTTAACTGAAGCCCTCCTCTGTGTCTCTTCAAAGGGGTATTGGGGTTAGTCCACATATTTAGCAGCCCTTGCATTCACTGCATTGGCAATAACAGTATAGGAGACCCACTTCTTTATAATGGGAACATTTTTTTAACTGAAGCCCTCCTCTATGTCTCTTCAAAGGGGTATTGGGGTGCATCCACGTATTTGGCAGCCCTTGCATGCACTGCCTAGGCAATAACAGTATTGGAGACCCACTTCCTAATAATAGGAACATTTTTTTAACTGAAGCCCTACTCTATGTCTTTTCAAAGGGGTATTGGGGCGTGTCCACATATTTGGCAGCCCTTGCATTCACTGCATAGGCAATAACATTATTGGAGACCCGCTCCTTTATAATGGGAATAATTTTTTAACTGAGGCCCTCTTCTATATTTCTTCAAAGGGATATTGGGGTGCGTCCACATATTTGGCAGCCTTTGCATTCACTGCATAGGCAAGAACAGTATAGGAGATCTACTCTTTAATAATGGGAACAACAATGCATAGCTGGCTGATGGCTCTCTAAGAATAATGAGGGCTGACTGCTGGCCCTATAACAATAGTAAGGGCCACCTGATGGCCCTGTAAAAATAGGCTTTGTGACTTTCAAAGTCCCTACTTCATAAATGAAACAGGATGTGTCTGATCTTGTCTCACACACCACATAGACAGATAAGGTAGTAAAATGTTAAAATGACATTTACTGGTGAATGTATTTTTCACCGTTGAAAGCAAAGCAAAAGTGCAAAAACGCATCAAAAACGCTATGTGTGAACATAGCCCTAGGTGTGGAGCATTTTTTTTGCCTTGTATACAAGGAATTACCCTGGAAAGATTGTTCCTTTATGTTTTTTCCAGGAAAATCCTTTTTGGCTTTGTTTTTGTATGTTTTATTGTGAGTCCGTAAAAGTGGTGTATTACAACATTGTTTATAGCAGTGATCTGGGAGTCTCAGAGGCTTTCAGGGGTCTCCTCCATGCTGTTCCCATCGATTTGGCCAATTTTTAGGCCCCCTTCAGATGTCCGGGGGGGAAAGGGGAAGCCGGAAAAATGCTCGAGTTTTCCATTGACTTACATTGGGCTCGTTGCTCAGGTCGAGCACCCAAACATTACGATTTGCTCGACCCGAGCAACGAGAACCCAAGCATTTTACTGCTCTCTCATCACTACTCACTACACTGTGTTCCAAATTATTATGCAAATAATATTTTCTCAGATTTTCCCAAATTACCTATATGAATTGCAGTTATTGTAATTTTCCAGTCAAATAACTATTAGAGTACAATTGAAAGGTTTTTGTATAAACTGCCTATGATACCAGTATATTTTTAAAAAAATAAAAAACTCAAACTGCACTCAAAATGCATGTTCCAAATTATTATGCACAGCAGAGTTTTCAACCTTTTCATTTTAATGAAGAACAAAAAAATGGTCATTTTTGAAATTATAAGCATTAGCAGGTTATTACAAACTGAAATCAAACAGTTTTCAACTCAAAACTTTATTCTAGGTGATGTTACATTTGCACATAGGACCCCTTGTTCGAAAGGAGCTTCTGAACTCTCTCGTCCATTGAATTTGTCAGCTTTTGGATGGTTTCTGCTTCAATTGTTTTGCATGAGGACAGAATACATTCCCAGAGCTGTTGCTTAGATGTGAACTGCTTCCCGCCATCATAGACACTCCTTTTTATGATTCTCCAGAGGTTCTCAATGGGGTTGAGGTCAGGGGAGCATGGGTGCCACACCATAAGTTTGTCACCTTTTATGCCCATAGCAGCCAGAGATGCAGATGTGTTATGTGCAGCATGACACTGGGCGGCTAATAATGAGGGCAATCTGGCTTGCTTCTCGGACCCCCAGGCTCCAGGTGGCCTATGGCCAGATTGCCCTCATCATGTGCGGCGGGCAGGGAGTGATACCTCCAGCTCTGCTGCTGACAGGAGGAAAATGGCAGTGGCTTGATAACATCATCATGCAGTGTGCGCCTGGGTCAGAGAGAAAGTTGCCGGCTACGAGGATGCTGCAGGGGAATGAGCAGAGAGGTAAGTTGTTTTTCTTTACTAATACACTGGAGAGAGGTGCAGGAGAATGAGAGGAGGTGGGGGAGAGCAATGAAGGGCAGAGCAATGATGAGAATGGTGGGGATGGGGAGAGCAATAATGAGAATGGTGAGAATGGGGAGAGCAATGATTGGGATGGTGGGGATGGGGAGAGCAATGATGGGGATGGTGGGGATGGGGAGAGCAATGATGGGGATGATGGGGATAGGGAGAGCAATGATGAGGATGGTGGGGATGGGGAGAACAATGATGGGGATGAGGAGAGCAATGGGGGGGATGGAGGGGATGGGAAGAGCAATGATGGGGATGGGCTAGAAATAGTGGGGATGGGGAAAGAAATGGTGGGGATGGGGAAAGTAATGAGGAGGATGGTGAGGATGGGGAGAGCAATGATGAGGATAGTGGTGCTGGGGAGAGCAATGATGAGGATGGTGGGGATGGGGGGAGCAATGATGAGGATGATGGGGCTGGGGAGAGTAATAATGGGGCTGGGGAGAGCAATGATGGGGCTGGTGGGGATGGGGAGAGCAATGATGAGGATGGTGGGGATGGGAAGAGCAATGATGGGGATGGGCTAGAAATAGTGGGGATGGGGAAAGCAATGGTGGGGATGGGGAAAGTAATGATGAGGATGGTGAGGATGGGGACAGCAATGATGAGGATAGTGGGGCTGGGGAGAGCAATGATGAGGATGATGGGGCTGGGGAGAGCAATGATGGGGCTGGGGAGAGCAATGATGGGTCTGGAGAGAGCAATGATGGGGAGCGCAATGATGACGATGGAGAGAGCAATGATGGGGATGGTGAGAACAATGATGAGGATGGTGAGGCTGGGGAGAGCAATTATGGGGATGGGGAGAGCAATGATGAGGATGGTATGGATGGGGAGAGCAATGATGAGGATGGTGTGGATGGGGAGAGCAATGATGGGGCTGAGGAGAGCAATGACGTAGGTTGCTGGGAGAGAACAATGATGGAGGTGCTGGAAGAGAGCAATGACGGGGTTGGTGGGAGAGAGCAATGACAGGGGTGCTGGGAGAGAGCAATGATGGAGGTGCTGGGAGAAAGCAATGATGGGGGTGCTGGGAGAGAGCAATGATGGGGGTGCTGGTCGAGAGCAATGATGGGAACGCTGGGAGAGAGCAATGATAAGGGTTTCACTTTGCTTGTACTGTAAAGCCTTGTATGTTTTCCGTGTGCACATAGCCTTACAGTTAATTGGTGAGAGTCACAGAGACTGAATAATTTATATTATTGGCCGGTGGAGATTATAGTTAATGGGGGGCACAGTGCTGCTTATCACTTTATATTTTTATTACTAGGTGGCTAATAGTATATTAATGGGGGGGTACATATCTGTATTCGACGATGCAGAGCGGGGGAGACACATGTATGCATACAATATGTGACCTTGTTATTTTCTAGGCTGGACATCATCATGACAAGACGAGTCGTGGCTGGGAGATGTCGACATGAAGGTCTGAGCAGATGGAGAAGAAATAGCAGAAATCGTCTCTGATCAGATGAGATGTCAGCGGTAAGTGCCTGGATGTAAATATTACTCTGTATCTGCACTGTGTGACTTGGAGTGATAATGTTATCTGTAAAATCCCTTAGGCGGCATTCTCACATTTGTGTGAAATGTCCGTGTGCTGCCAGATTTTCTTATCGGATGGTCCACGGACTCGTAGAATTTTATAGATCCATTCACACATTCATGAAAATCACGGATCTGAGAATGAGATCTGTGAGGGTCAGAGAATGTCCTGTTCTGATCCGATTTTCAGGATCAGCATAGGACATGCTCAATGCGTCTGTAAAAGTGGGCAGTACACCGACACTGCACACAGATGCAGGAATGTAGCCTTATTATGTCTAGCATAGTATATAGTGTACTCACTTATTCTGTCCAGTCCTATTTCATGAGTTTAATTTTATTTACAATTCTGCAGGGTTGAAAAGCAATGTCTGACTTTCATTTGTTCATTTTCATAGATTTTTAATTTATTATTACTTTTGTCAGATTCAAGTTATTTCTGTGACCATTGTGGGTTTTTCTTTCATTAAATGAGGGGTACCAACAATTTTCACCACGTGTGTAGATATAAATTGATTGCTGATGGAGCAACCGGTGACCAGAAGACCAGTCCATCAGCTCATCCATCAGAAAAGAAGCTTTCCCATGCTCCATCAGCCATTATTGCATTATATATCTAACAAGAGAAGACGATATGTAATAAAGATAGGGGGCTATAAATAATCCAATATGTAAGGGACGGTGCTGTACATAACAAGAGAGGGCACTGTGTAATAAGGGACAACAATATACATAATAAAGGGGGCTATGTAAGAGGTACATATGTGTGTGGCTATATATACATCTGTAGCTTTGTCGCCATAAAAGGTGGCGTGCCCAGACTCATTTCTTGCATGGGGGCTCCAAGCAGTCAGTGTCCGCCCGAGTTGTGGTTTCCTTTTAGAGCCTTTCATAGACTTCCACTTTTTTCTTTCAATTAGAGAAACTATCTTGAATTACAGTATATGAACTTTGAGCACTTTGGAAAATGTTTTGAACGATTTATGTAAGTGTACTTTATGGTGGTTTATTTACAGACCAATTAGGTGTACAATAGGACTTTCTTTTTTACCACCACAAGAATAGAAAAACAACAAATCAAAGAAGACGCTTTAGGGAAAATACCTATAATATCTATAACCCCTTAGTGACCTCCGATACGTCTTTTTACTGACCTGCGATATAAGAGACTAGCATCCCCCGACTGGTAACAATCCTGTAACTGTCCGCTGTACACTATAGCTGACAACTTGCTGCATAAGTCACAATCAGTGTTGGCACCGACTATGGCCAGTTAACCCCTTAGATGCTGCTGTCAATAGTAACTACAGAATCTAAATAGTTAACAGAGCGTGGGGGCTCCATCTTTAACCCCATCGGCACCCTGAGATCTTGATTGTGTGGTCCTGATGTTTGCCATGGCAGCTCATGGCCAAATAACGGCCTTAGAGTCTGCCGGCTATAGCAGCCTGTTCAGAAGCTATCAAAATATAGGTGGTAAAAATAAACTTTTTCATTCCTGTCATGCCACTTTGCATTAATTCCTGAAGGGTTAATGAACTACCTGAAAGTAAAATTGAATACATTGAGGGGTGTGGTTTTTAAAATTGTATCACTTTTGGGGATGTCCAATATATAGGGTCCCCAAAGTCATTTCAAAACTGAATAGGTCCCTATAAAAATAAGTTTTGTAAATTTCCTTGAAAAAATTAAAAATTACTGCTAGAATTTTAAACCTTCTAAAATGCTAACAAAATAAAAGAACAGTTTACAAATGGTGCTGATGTAAGGCAGACATGAGGGTAATGTTATGTATTAATGCTTTTGTGTGGTAGAACGATCTGCATTAAAGGGATAATCATTCAAAGTTTGAAAATTGCAATTTTTTTTACATTTTTGTTACATTTCTGATATTTTTATAAATAAACGCAAAATGGTCCGTGCATATGCCCAAAGAGAGAAAAAAAAAACACCACTAAAATTACAGGACTAGGTCATACTGCAATAGGAAAAAAAACAGTGCCTTGCTGCACTGTGTGAATTGGAAATCACAAAGTATATTTGCTTTGTGATTTATCTAACCATGACTGCTAAATGCTTACTGAATATTGTTGGAAAATCACATTTTAAAATGAGGTACTTACGTCAAGTTCGGCCTTAGATTCAGCTAACCGTTCATGATCAGCACAGTCAATGACATAAACAATGCCATTTATTGCAGGGAGGTAGTTTTTCCACACTCTTCTTGCTAAATTGAAATAAAAAGTATAATTAATTCGAAATGAGGAACTCTATGTTTTCTGCTAGTACCTGAAAATAATCTGAAATTCCATAATAGTTCTAGGCTAGTCAGTGCAATAGTAACCACTAAATGGATCCTCAAACCTCTAGTTTGGAGCTGTAAGAGTAGCTAATTTGCCAAGATGACTTGTCTGTTGTATAGCACAGTATCTTTCCCTACAAGCAGAGTAGGGAGAGGTGCTGCTGTGTGAGGGATAGAATTGGCAGTGTAATAGTTAGATATAGGTATTCCACAGTAAGATACCTATCCATCTGAACTAACAGTCCTTCTGAGGACTAATCCAGCTGCATATATTAATCCTGGTGATTGCAGGAGTTAGGCAGGCAAAGAAATTTGTGAACACTATTGTAGTGCCGGCGTCCCTGCCCTCTGCTAGGCAGGGACGCTGCTCCCCTCACCGCTCTGCCCCGTGCCCGGCGTCCCTCTCCCGCTCTGCTGTCAGCGCGCGCTCCTTCCCGGCCCCTGTGCTTAGGGCGCGCGCGCGCGCGCTCCCCTCCTCTTAAAGGGGCCGCGCGCGCCGTCCTAAGGAGTCCCCGGCCAATGGCCGGAGGACTTCATCATATATAAGGCACCTCCTCCAAAATGGAGGTGCCCGAGCAATGTTGTTTGCACCTGTGTCTCACCTGTGCTTCAGCCCTCAGGTCCCGTTGCCAGTTACCTGCCAGTTACCTGTCAGATTCCTGCCTGATTACTTGCTACCTGTCTGCTAGTCTGAGGTCCGACGGTCTGCCTTACTACTCCTGTCAGTCTGTCTAAGGACCAGCTTGCCCGCTCACCTGGGAGCGCACCTCAGCTACCTGCCTGCTTGCCTGAGGTCCGACGGTCTGCCTTACAACTCTGGTCAGTCTGTCTATGGACCAGCTTGCCCGCTCACCTGGGAGCGCTTCTCCGTTACCTGCCTACTTGCCAGCCCGGAGGCTCCGCTGTCACGTGCTGTGACCACCAGCTACTCCAGACTCTTGCCCGCTCACCTGGGAGCGCTTCTCCGCTACCTGCCTGCTTGCCTGCCCGGAGGCTCCGCTGTCACGTGCTGTGACCACCAGCTATTCCTGAGACTCTTGCCCGCTCACCTGGGAGCGCTTCTCCGTTACCTGCCTGCTAGCCTACCTGGAGGCTCCGCCGTCACGTGCTGTGACCACCTGCTATTCCAGAGACTCTCGCTTGCTCACCTGGGAGCACACATTCTTCATCTGCCTTGCTAGCCTACCTGGAGGTTCAGACATCACAGGTCGTACCTACCCTTTATCCAGAGACTGCCCCGATCACTTGCCGTGTCCTCCTGCCCGTACACCCAGAGACTGTCCTGGTCACCTCCTGTGACTACCTGCCTGGTCGCCACCCGCTCCCTTACAAGGACCGCCCCCTTGTATTGTAGCCCAGAGGTTCCGCCTCCCAGACCCGTTACAGTTTGCTCGGGCCATGGAACCCGGTGACACCCAAGCTCCCTCGCTCTCGGACCTGTGTCATGAACTGTCCCGTCAGAGGTCCCAACAGGAGTCCATCTTGGGTCACCTGCGGAATGTCAATTCTTTCCTGGACACTCTGACTGCTCCGCCAGCAACCTCCGCCAGTGCCATGACCACTAATACCATGGTATCCTACCCCGGACCCCGGCTTTTTGCACCTCCTCGCTTTGGAGGCGACTCCGCCCAGGCTCGGGGCTTCATAAATCAGTGCACCCTGCACTTTGAACTCCTGTCCCACCAGTTTAACTCCGACCGGGCCAAGATTGCCTTCATCATGTCCCATCTCACCGGGGAGGCCCTGGCCTGGCTAAATCCTCTATGGGAGAGAGGAGACCCCCTGGTGTCCGACTTGCCTGCCTTTCTCATGGCTTTCCGGAAAGCCTTCGACGAACCCGGACGGAAGACCTCATCCGCATCATCTCTGCTACGCCTCCGTCAGGGAAGCCTCACCGTGGGCCAATATGTCATACGGTTCCGTACCCTTGCCTCGGAGCTGGCCTGGGATAACGACGCCTTGGTATCCGTCTTCTGGGAGGGTCTGTCCGGCCATATTAAAGATGAACTTGCCGGTCGGGACATTCCTACCACTCTCGATGACCTAATAACTCTTGCCACCCGGATTGACCTACGGTTCCAGGAGCGTGCCAAAGAGGTCACCCGTGAGAGGGGGTTTCCACGTCTAGCTCCTACTTGTCAGAAACCCGTCACTCCCTCCGTTTCTCCCCAGGTACACTCTCCTGAGCCTATGCAGGTCGACCAGACCAAGATGGTCAAAACCCGTCAGGACTTACGCCGTGCTGAGGGGAGCTGCTTCTACTGTGGCAGTAAGGAGCACCGGATCCGTGCCTGCCCGGAGAGGTCGGGAAAACGCCTGTGTCTAGGTTCGCTCAGAGAGGTCGACCTAGACAAGAATAAATCCTCTCCATCTCTGCTGCTGTCAGTCTCAATCGTCTACGGGGAGAACCGTTATTTCGAACTAGCCCAACTGGACTCTGGAGCAGCCGGGAACCTTATTTCACAGTCCCTGGTAGAGAAATACCGCATCCCCACCAAACCTCTGGCTGTACCCTTGTCTGTGGCTGCCGTGGATGGGGGGCTCTTACCACGCCCCATCCAACTCATCACCGAATCCATTACTCTGCAGGTGGGAATGCTGCATTCTGAAAGTATCTCCTTTCATGTTCTGCCTGGACTCTCTCACGCCCTCTTGCTAGGTCTGCCTTGGCTCCAGAAACATGCACCCGTGCTTGACTGGCAAACCGGAGAAGTCCTTCGCTGGGGACAAGACTGTCATAAGACCTGCCTGGTTCCCGTCCATCCCGTCCGTCCCTCTCCTACCCCAGCTAATCTACCTGGACTTCCAATTCCTTATTGGTCTTATGCTGATGTCTTTAATAAAAAGGAGGCAGAGACATTACCCCCTCATAGACCATACGACTGTCCCATCGACCTGTTACCCGGTACTACTCCTCCCCGTGGGCGTATTTATCCTTTATCCGCTGCTGAGACCCGGTCGATGTCCGAATATATTGAGGAGAATCTGGCCAGGGGATTCATCCGGAAATCTACCTCCCCGGCGGGAGCAGGCTTCTTTTTCGTCAAAAAGAAGGACGGCTCTCTCCGTCCCTGTATAGACTATAGAGGCCTAAACCAGATCACGGTGAAGAATAAGTACCCCCTTCCGCTCATTCCAGAATTATTTGATCGTCTGAGGGGGGCTAGAATCTTCACCAAACTAGACCTCCGTGGGGCGTACAACCTGGTTCGTATCCGTCAAGGGGATGAATGGAAGACGGCATTCAACACCCGGGACGGCCACTATGAATACCTGGTAATGCCCTTTGGTCTCTGTAACGCTCCTGCCGTCTTTCAAGAGTTGGTCAATGACATCTTCCGGGACCTTCTCTACTCCTGCGTAGTGGTGTACCTGGACGACATCTTGGTCTTCTCTCCGGATCTCCAGACTCACCGGAGGGACGTTCGTCAGGTCCTGCTCAGGCTCAGGCAGAATCACCTCTTCGCTAAATACGAGAAGTGCCTCTTTGAGCAGACCTCGCTTCCGTTTTTGGGCTACATTATTTCTCAGACCGGCCTACGAATGGATCCAGAGAAACTGTCTGCCATCGAGAAATGGCCCCGACCGGAGGGGCTGAAGGCCATTCAGCGGTTCCTGGGCTTCGCCAACTACTACCGCCTCTTCATACCACACTTCTCTTCCCGGACTGCCCCAATTTCCGCGCTCACCCGTAAGGGTACTAATCCCAAAGAGTGGCCGCCCGAAGCAGAAGAAGCCTTTCTTTCCTTAAAACAGGCCTTCTCTTCCGCCCCGGTGCTGCATCGCCCGGACGGCAACAAGCAGTTCTTCCTGGAAGTGGACGCCTCCTCCTCTGGAGCTGGAGCGGTACTTACTCAAAAATCTTCTTCCGGGAGGATGGTAACTTGCGGCTTCTTCTCTAAACTCTTCTCCTCCTCAGAGCGCAATTATTCCATAGGAGATCGAGAGTTATTGGCCATCAAACTGGCATTGGAGGAGTGGCGTTACCTGCTTGAGGGGGCTCTTCACCCGGTAATAATTTACACTGACCACAAGAACTTGGCTTACCTCCAGCATGCCCAGAGACTTAACCCGCGCCAAGCCCGGTGGTCCTTGTTTTTTGCTCGTTTTGATTTTGTCCTTCATTTTCGCCCGGCTGACAAAAACGTCAAGGCGGACGCCTTGTCTCGATCCTTTCTGGTATCTGATCTCGAGGAAGATCCGAAACACATCATCGATCCCGCCAGAGTAATGCAGGTGGCTCCCGTGAGTCTAAATCGTCTCCCTCCCGGAAAGACGTTCGTATCAGTACCTGATCGGGAGAAGATCCTTCACTGGGGTCACTCGTCTAGACTGGCTGGCCACGCTGGTCAGAAGAAGACCCTCCAGCTTATTTCCCGGCACTACTGGTGGCCTACCCTGCACAAGGATGTAATAGACTTTGTTTCTGCCTGTGTGTCCTGCGCCCGCAACAAGGTTCCGAGACATCTGCCAGCCGGTCGCCTCCTTCCGCTCCCAGTACCTGCTGCCCCCTGGCAGCATATTGCAATGGACTTCATAACTGACCTCCCACTCTCTGCCGGTTGTACGGTCATTTGGGTGGTCGCTGACCGCTTCTCCAAGATGGCTCATTTCGTTCCCCTGCCAGGCCTCCCGTCTGCACCCGAGCTAGCTAGAGACTTTATTCGTCACATCTTCCGTCTTCATGGCCTACCCCTCCACATCGTGTCGGATCGTGGGGTACAGTTCACCTCACGCTTCTGGAGAGCCACTTGTAAACTACTAGACGTCACCCTGGACTTCTCTTCCGCTTACCACCCACAGTCCAATGGTCAAGTGGAGCGGATCAATCAGAACCTGACCAGTTACCTCCGGCACTTCGTTAATGCCCACCATTCTGACTGGGTGGATCTCCTACCATGGGCCGAGTTCTCTTACAATAATCACGAGAGCGAATCCTCCTCCAAATCCCCGTTTTTTGTAGTCTTTGGTCAGCATCCTCGGATTCCTTTTCCTGTCTCCACCTCGGTGGACAACCCGGCTGCGGAATCTCTCGTTAGCAAATTTTCCTCCATTTGGGAGAGTACCCGATCCGCACTCCTTCAGTCGTCCGAACGGATGAAAAGACACGCTGACAAAAAACGCCTGGATCCTCCTCAATTTCGTCCAGGAGATAAGGTCTGGCTCTCATCTAAATATGTTCGACTCAAGATACCCTCTTACAAGTTAGGGCCTCGGTTCATTGGACCTCTGGAGGTCACCAGTCAGATCAACCCGGTGGCCTATAAATTGAAACTCCCGGCCAACTTACGGATCCCTAACTCCTTCCATGTATCTCTCCTCAAACCTGTGGTACTTAACTCTTTTTCCAAGTCTACAGGTACGCCTCCTGCTCCGGTTTCTGCTGAGGACGAATTTGAGGTAGAGAACATTCTTGCCACCAAAAGGGTAAGAGGAAAGACCTTTTTTCTGGTAGATTGGAAGGGGTTTGGTCCTGAGGAGAGAACGTGGGAGCCCCGGGAGAACATCCATGCCCCTCTCATCCTAGCTAAATTTCTGTCTGGCCTAAAAAAGGGGGGGCCTAAAGGGGGGGGTACTGTAGTGCCGGCGTCCCTGCCCTCTGCTAGGCAGGGACGCTGCTCCCCTCACCGCTCTGCCCCGTGCCCGGCGTCCCTCTCCCGCTCTGCTGTCAGCGCGCGCTCCTTCCCGGCCCCTGTGCTTAGGGCGCGCGCGCGCGCGCTCCCCTCCTCTTAAAGGGGCCGCGCGCGCCGTCCTAAGGAGTCCCCGGCCAATGGCCGGAGGACTTCATCATATATAAGGCACCTCCTCCAAAATGGAGGTGCCCGAGCAATGTTGTTTGCACCTGTGTCTCACCTGTGCTTCAGCCCTCAGGTCCCGTTGCCAGTTACCTGCCAGTTACCTGTCAGATTCCTGCCTGATTACTTGCTACCTGTCTGCTAGTCTGAGGTCCGACGGTCTGCCTTACTACTCCTGTCAGTCTGTCTAAGGACCAGCTTGCCCGCTCACCTGGGAGCGCACCTCAGCTACCTGCCTGCTTGCCTGAGGTCCGACGGTCTGCCTTACAACTCTGGTCAGTCTGTCTATGGACCAGCTTGCCCGCTCACCTGGGAGCGCTTCTCCGTTACCTGCCTACTTGCCAGCCCGGAGGCTCCGCTGTCACGTGCTGTGACCACCAGCTACTCCAGACTCTTGCCCGCTCACCTGGGAGCGCTTCTCCGCTACCTGCCTGCTTGCCTGCCCGGAGGCTCCGCTGTCACGTGCTGTGACCACCAGCTATTCCTGAGACTCTTGCCCGCTCACCTGGGAGCGCTTCTCCGTTACCTGCCTGCTAGCCTACCTGGAGGCTCCGCCGTCACGTGCTGTGACCACCTGCTATTCCAGAGACTCTCGCTTGCTCACCTGGGAGCACACATTCTTCATCTGCCTTGCTAGCCTACCTGGAGGTTCAGCCATCACAGGTCGTACCTACCCTTTATCCAGAGACTGCCCCGATCACTTGCCGTGTCCTCCTGCCCGTACACCCAGAGACTGTCCTGGTCACCTCCTGTGACTACCTGCCTGGTCGCCACCCGCTCCCTTACAAGGACCGCCCCCTTGTATTGTAGCCCAGAGGTTCCGCCTCCCAGACCCGTTACAACTATACAGCACAATAGTATCCATTTCACGTTCTGTCTGCTGCTACGGCCTGTTACAGATAGCCATTGGACTAGATATCAAAGAGGACTTTTTTTTTTTGCTCTTAATCCTGATTATTTTCTTAAATAGTAATAGAGTCCAACATTTTACTGCTCCATTTGCTTGTTAGCACTGCAGAATACAGCCAAATCTTTTCCATCATCAGACGTGATCCCATATTACTGCGGTACAAATCCAGCCATTTGTAGGGACCATGTACAATATTATCCTTCATTTACAGTTTGGCAGCAGTGTGTCAGTGAAGCTATTCACACGTGGTCGCTGCCAATAATAAGAAACTACAAGGCCGTTATTTAAAAGCGTGGGCGTCCGTCAGACGTGTCAGATATTATTGCGGTACAATTCCAGCCATTTGTAGGGACCGTGCAAAATATTATCTTATTAGAGACAGAGCTCATTATTGTAGAAAAATCGTTACATTTTCTCTGTATTAATGACTATACATTGCTGAGTGAGTTCAGATGACACTATTCAGTCAGCAGATCAGTGTGTGTTCTGTAGAAACACTGTACAAAGTAGGGATTTTGCAACATTTCAGCTCTGCAGCCAACACAGTTGTGAATGCATTTAGCAGGTGCAAGTATGTGACATATCAAATTTTGTGTTTTTTGTGTTACATGTAATAATTCACCTTGAACATGTCCACCTAGGTCAAATGTAGTGAATGTCATTCCAGCAATTGTTAATTCTTCTGATGCTAAAAAAAAGCCAAGACAAATTTACAATGTATCAAATCTGTTAACATCTTTCAAAATAATAATTGCATATTTTATAATTATTATTACATTTGTCAGTTTAACAAATACAATTTAACATAATATTTGATCTTCATTAATTCAGTAAATAAAGATTTGGAGAATTTAATTGACTTTCATTTATTTTGGTTTTGATTTTCTGGCTCCCAAAAAGTTTTGTCCTCAGGCGCATTTTGTTATAAAAAACGCATGGCTTTTCTCAATTTACTCAACCTCCCCAGCTCCAACAGTAAGTGTCCACCGTTGTCCAAGTCTTTGTTGGCTGTCTGCAGCAATGACATCACTACAGTCAATCACTGCATCAGCAAAGCAGATGAGTTCAGTGATTGGCTGCAGCACCGTCAAAGTTATGTCAGCACTGCAGAAAAAAAGCAGAGACGGGTGAGGGGTGGGGGAGTGGGCGGAGGGGGGGGCAGCAGCAGTGACTCAGTGCAGGACCCCCCTTCATCCTCCAAGCTTTTACTTTCATGACCAGGCCAAATTTTAAAATTCTGACCAGTGGCACTTTATGGAGTAATATCTCTAGAACGCTTTAATGAATCCCAGTGATTCAGAGAAAGATTTTTCGTGACATATTGTACATCATGATAGTGGTTAAATTTCTTCGATATGACTTGCGTTTATTTGTGAAAATATTGGAAATTTGGAGTAAATGTAAAAAATGTTGCAATTTTCAAACTTTTAATTCTTATGTCCTTAAACCAGAGAATTCTGTCACACAAAATAATTAATAAGTAACATTTAAAACGTGTCTACTTTACATCTGCATCATTTTTTAAACATTTTTTTTTTCTTAAGGAGGTTAGAAGAGTTAAAAGTTGATAAGCAATTTCTGATTTTTCCAACAAAATTTACAAAACAAATTGTAGGGACTACATCACATTTGAAGTGATTTTAGAGGCATATATGACAGAAAATACCCAAAAGTGACACCACTCTAAACACTGCGCCCAAAGTCCTCAAAACCACATTCAAGAAGTTTATTAACCTTACAGGTGCTTCACAGGAATTAATGTAACGTGAAAGGAAAAAAATGAACATTCTACTTTTTTTCACAAAAATTTTACTTTAGCCCCACATTTTTTATTTTAAGAAGGGTAACAAGAGAAAAATTACCCCAAAATTTGTTGTGCAATTTCTCCTGAGTACGCCAATACTCCATATGTGTGGGAAAACTACTGTTTGAGCGCATGGCAGAACTCGAAAGGAGCACCCTTTGACTTTTTGAATGGAAAAATGTCTAAAATCGAGAGCAGACGCCATGTTGCATTTGGAGAGCCCCTGATGTGCTTAAACAGTGGAAACAAGTGACCCCATTTTGGAAACTAGACCCCTCTAGGAATGTATCTAGATGTGTGGTGAGCACCTTGAACCCCCAGGTGCTTCACAGAAGTTTATAACGTAGAGCAATGGAAATCATATTTTTCCCACAAAAATGTTCTTTTAGCCCCAAATTCTGCATTTTCACGAGGATAACAGGAGAAAATGCACCATACAATTTTATTTGTAATTTCTCCAGAGTATACGGATACCAAATATGTGGAGGAAAACTACGGTTTGGGTGCACGCCAGGTATTTTTGAATGCAAAATTGGCTGAAAAGAATTTATATAGACGTGTGGTGAACACTTTAAACCCCCAGGTCCTTCACAGTAGATTATAACGCTGAACTGTGAAACTAGAAAAATAAATTTTTCCCGCAAAAATGTTGGTTTTGCCCCGAATTTTTCATTTTCACAAGGGTAACAGGATAACAATTTGTTGTGCAATTTCTCCTGAGTACACCGATATTCCATGTGTGGTCAAAAACTACTTTTGAAGCACAGTGCAAAGCTCAAAAGGAAGAAGCACCATATTATGGTTGAGATTTTGCTGGAATGGTTTGAGGGTTCCATATCACATTAGCAGAGCCCCATAGGTGCTAGAACAGAAGATGGGTGACATAATTTTACAAACTGCACTCAATGAATGCAGGTGCAGTGAGCATGTTAGGGGTGCAGGTAGGGGTGCAGTGAGCATGTTAACACCACGTGTGCCTCACAGAAATTTCTACCATTGGTTGGTGAAGAAAGAATAATTAAGTTTTTACAAAGTGTTGTTTTAGCCGCACATTTTTTAATTTTTTAAGGACTAATAGGGCTAATTGTTTGTTGTGCAATTTCTCCTGAGTATGCCAATACCCTACATGTAATCAGGAACTACTTTTGAGGCACAATGCAAAACTCAGAAGGGAAGGAGCGCCATCATTTAGTGCAGAATTTACTGTTATGGTTTGTGGGTGCCATGACCCACTGGGAGAGCCCCTGAGGTGCCAAAACAGCATAACTCCCCAAAAGTGACCCCATTTTACAAACTACAACTCTCAATGAATTCTGGGCGCAGTGACCATATTGACACCATGGGTGTGTCACAGAATTTTATACCATTGGGCAATGAATAAAATAATTACATTTTTACCACAAAAATTTAGTTTTAGCCCCAGATTTTACATTTTCACAAAGAGAAATGGGGAAAAATGGCAGCAATATTTGTCACACAATTTCTGCTGAATGTGGAAATAATCCATATGTGGCTGTACAGTACTGCATAGACACACAGCTAGACTCGGGAATTTGCCTCCTGGAGCGCAGATTTTCCTAGAATAGTATGCAGACTCCATGTACAGAGCCCCCAAGTTCTAGAAAAGCAGAAAATTGAAAATCTGTTAATGTAGTGCCCAGTACCTTATGCCCAGCTCGTGCTTCTGGAGACATGTACCAGTAAATTAGGTAGGCTCTCATCGCTACAGAAATGCCAAACATGTGGACACTAAATGTGGTTTAGGCACACTGTGGGGCTCAGAAAGCAGGGAGGCATTTGGATTTGGGAGTGCAGAATTCGCTGCATTTCTTTTGGGGGGTGAGGAGCCATATAGCGCTTTTCCAGAGCTTTTGCACTATCAGTAACATGGAAGCCCCCTATATTTCCGTTAACAGATAATGGACCTGAATGGGAATTTCCTTTTTTTGTGGATTGAGTTGAAGCTTTTATTTGGAACATTTTACATAACATTTTGGATCACATTTATATGGCACTCTAAGCCGAGCACTTACATCGGGGTTTCCATCTAAACTCCAAGGGATCCATTCACTATAATGAGGCAGCAGAGTTACTCTGGACTCCATCTAGCCTCTGGTATCCTCCTTTTCAGAGGTGCAGATAACTGTGGTCGACCGTGCTTTTACGCACGCCTAAAATGACAGACACCACCAGATCGTAGGACAGACAGAGTACACATTGTCTTCATCTGCCTCATTATAAGGAATCTTCGGCCGGGGTGCCATCTGAATCACATATTTCAGAGATTTACACAGAAACCCCAGAAACCTGAGCAGAGAGCTCAGAATAAATGTTAGCCGAGCCGATCTTTGGGAGGCAGAATGAATAAATCAACAGCAGGTCAATAATTGGTTTTATTTCTTTTTTACGCTGATCCTTGTGTGGTATAAATGATTAGACGACTTTATTCTTCAGGTCGTTGCAATTACAGCGAGACCAGGTTTACATCGTTTTTTTATGCTTGGCTGCTGCCACACACAAAAAGACGCTTTTTTTTTTTTGCAAAAGCTAGTCTCCATATTTCTGTCGACAGAGTCATGTGAGGGCTTGTTTTTTGCAGGATGAGTTGACGTTTTTATTGGTACCATTTATCAGCACAAGACATTTTTTGATCACATTCTATTCCGATTTTTGGGAGGCAGAATAAAAAAAAAACAGCAATTCAGGAATTGTTTTTTTGTTTTTTTTTATGTCATTACACGTGTGGTAAAATTGATATTGTTCGGGTCAGTACAATTACAGCAGTACCACATTTACATATTTTTTTATGTTTTGGCGCTTTTACACAATAAAAACTATTTTATGGAAAAAATAATTTTTGCTTTGCTCTATTCTAAGAGCTATAACTTTTTTATTTTTCAGCTGATAGAGCTGTATGGTGGCTTGTTTTTTGCGGCACAATATGTAGTTTTCAGCGGTACCATTTTGATTTACATTCGTCTTTTTGATCACGTTTTATTCCACTTTATGTTTGACAGTATTATGAAAAAGCATAGCTTTTTTGCCTTGTTTTTTTTACAGTGTTCACTGAAGGGGTTATCTAGTGGGACAGTTTTATAGGTTAGGTCGCTCCGGATGCAGTGATACCAAATATGTGTACTTTTTTGGTATAATATATTTTTATTTTTTGTTTATTATTTTGTGATTGCAGTATTTAGGGGGTTAAACTGCTGGAAGAGGTGCGGGCACCGCTCCTGGCAGTGAGAGCTGAGTGTCAGCTGTCAGATTCGCTGAAAAACCTGTGGTGATCACCAGGACATATCCATATGTCCAAGATCAGGAAGTCCTTCTCAACCAGGACATATGAATATGTCTAAGGTCATGAAGTGGTTAATAAGAGCTTTTCTAAAACCGGAAAAACCTTTAAACCAAGTACAGGTTCTCGCATAAAAGTCCAATCTATCAAAATACAAAATTAAGTAAACGATGTGCATTGCATAGAGTGGCCGGTGGCTCTGCGGGCCTGATCGTGACAGCTACATAGAAGCACATGAAGCTGTCATGCTATAGTCAAAACCCATCCATGCACTGCGTTCCGATCTTGTTGCGAATTATACGGCCGTCTGACTGCACCCTAATAAAAAGTGATCAAAACACTGTATGCACCCAAGATTAGTATCAATAAAAATGTGTCACCAACCATAAAACAAGTCGTCACACAGCTCCATCAACAAAAAGAATAAAATAGTTATATAGTTACATAGTTACATAGTTTATAAGGCCGAAAAAAGACAAGCGTCCATCCAGTTCTGCCTATTTCTTGGGCACTGCAGCTATTCCGCAGTGTTGATCCAGGGGAAGGCAAAAAAAACCCATGCGGTATAGGCCAATTTACATCATTGAGGAAAAATTTACTACCCGACTCCAATCTGGCAGTCAGATTAAATCCCTGGATTAATTAACTATCACTAAGCATAAGATGTAATTTTATTGTTCTCAAGAAAGGCGTCCAGGCCTCTCTTTAAAACATACCTGGCGGCGTCCTTGCATAGTGGTCCATCTCCCACTGTGCAAGAGCGCACTTGATCTTCAGTCCAGAATGTCTCTCTGGCTTCCCTCGATGCTGTCTGTTTGTGTCTCTTTCTGCTGCTTAAGGGCGGCGCCCGATCACTTCCTGCTTTTTGTACCTGCTGCAGGCACACCCCTTGTGCGTCCTCAGCCTATTGCTGTCTGTCACCTGGTATTTAACCCAGCTGCTCCAATCAATCCCTGCCTGAGCATTGTGTTTCATTTAGTGTGCTCTTGCACTCTGAATGTGCCAGGTCCCTTCTGTGTTCTCTTGTCTGCCTATCCTGGAGGCTGTATTTCCAGGCCTGTCTGAACACGCTCCTAGCCTGTTCCTCCCGCCCTCTAGGGGCTGCATTCCTAGACCCGCTCCTGTATCTAGTCTGTCCTGTCTGAACACGCTCCTAGCCTGTTCCTCCCGCCTTCTAGGGGCCGATTACCTAGACCCGCTCCTGTATCTTGTCTGTCCTGTCTGAACACGCTCCTAGCCTGTTCCTCCCGCCTTCTAGGGGCTGCTACCTAGACCCGCTCCTGTATCTTGCTACTGTGTCTGTTCTTGTCTGTATGCGCTTCTAGCCTGTTTCCCGTGTTTCTCTATGTCCGTACCTTTCCTTTTTCTGCAGAGTCTGAACTCGTACCTAACTCCTGCTCGTTGTCACTGTACTCCCGTTTGTGAGTTTGTGGTCCACTCGCTACTTCACTGCAAGTACTCTGTGGGTATCTGGTTCTGCCTTTCCCTTCCTGTCTGTTCCGTGTGAACAGAGCCCTGTCCCCCCTGCTCTGCCTTTGCTCACCGCTCCGGCGGTTCTAGCCTGCTCTGCCTTTGCTCACCGCTCCGGCGGTTCTAGCCTGCTCTGCCTTTGCTCGCCGCTCCGGCGGTTCTAGTCTGCTCTGCCTTTGCTCTCCGCTCCGGCAGTTCTTGCCTGCTCTGCCTTTGCTCACCGCTCCGGCGGTTCTAGCCTGCTCTGCCTTTGCTCACCGCTCCGGCGGTTCTAGCCTGCTCTGCCTTTCCTCACCGCTCTGGCGGTTCTAGCCTGCTCTGCCTTTGCTCACCGCTCCGGCGGTTCTAGCCTGCTCTGCCTTTGCTCACCGCTCCGGCGGTTCTAGCCTGCTCTGCCTTTGCTCACCGCTCCGGTGGTTCTAGCCTGCTCTGCCTTTGCTCACCGCTCCGGCGGTTCTAGCCTGCTCTGCCTTTTCTCACCGCTCCGGCGGTTCTAGCCTGCTCTGCCTTTGCTCACCGCTCCGGCGGTTCTAGCCTGCTCTGCCTTTGCTCACCGCTCCGGCGGTTCTAGCCTGCTCTGCCTTTGCTCACCGCTCCGGCGGTTCTAGCCTGCTCTGCCTTTGCTCACCGCTCCGGCGGTTCTAGCCTGCTCTGCCTTTGCTCACCGCTCCGGCGGTTCTAGCCTGCTCTGCCTTTGCTCACTGCTCCGGCAGTCTCGCTCTGCTCTGACTCCTTTGCTCACTGCTCCGGCAGTCTCGCTCTGCTCTGACTCCTTGCTCACTGCTCCGGCAGTCTCGCTCAGCTCTGACCCTTTGCTCACCACTCCAGGAGGCCTTGTCCTGCTCTACTCTTGCTCACCGCTCCAGGCGGCCTCGTCCTGCTCTACTCTTGCTCACTGCTCCAGGCGGCCTCATCCTGCTCTACTCTTGCTCACCGCTCCAGGCGGTCTCGTCCTGCCCTGCTCTCGCTCACCTCTCTGGGCGGCCTCACTCTGCTGTGTTTGTCCGCCACATCTGTGGTTCTGTTCCTGAGTCCCAGTGTGTACTGGGTCCTATCCCGCCTGTGTTCCTACCTGCTAGTGTCTCCCTGTCTGCACTCTAGCCGTGCTTGCCTGTACCCCCCTGCCTGCATACCTGCCTGCCTGCATACCAGTCGTCCTGCCTATTCCCACCAGTCTGTGTGCCAGCCTAACCAGTCTGTTCCTGTATTCCCCTGTGTGGGCCAACAGCCGTGTCCGGGGTCTGTCCTGGAGTAGCACCTGGTCCCTCTGCTCGGTTCCTCCTTGGTGCACTGGCGTCGTATGCCGTCGTGCGACCCTGGTCGGATCGGGTGAATACCTAGTTATGCCCCTCCAGGCATTCACTCTCCGGCATGGTCCAGTGGAATCACACGCACACACCGCTCAGCCCGGGCGTGTGCATTACACTCTTGAACTCATTAAGTGAGTTGGACATCACCACTTCCTCTCCCAGAGAGTTCCAGAGTCTCACGGCTCTGATCGTAAAGAATCCCCTTCTATGCCGGTGCAGGAACCTCATTTCCTCCAGAGGCATAGTGTGCCCCCTCGTCTTTGTCACCATCCTTGGTATAAACAGGTCATGGGAGAGATCTCTGAACTGCCCCCCTAAGCCTTCTCTTTTCCAACATAAATAGGCCTAATTTTGACAACCTCTCTGGCTATTCTAGTCCCTCCATTCCCTTTATTACCTTAGTCGCCCTCCTTTGTACCCTCTCTAGCTCCAATATGTCTTTCCTGAGCAGCGGAGCCCAGAACTGTGCACAATATTCTAAGTGCCGCCTTACCAGCGCTTTATACAGAGGAAGAACAATGTTCTCATCATATGCCCCTATTCCTCTTCTGATGCATGCCATGACTCTATTTGCCTTCGCAGCTGCTGCCTGACACTGGGCACTCCAATTTAATTTGCGGTTAACCAAGACGCCCAGGTCCTTCTCCATGTCAGATTTCCCCAACGGTTTCCCATTTAATATGTATGGGTGACTGCTGTTTTTCTTTCCCATGTGCATGACCTTACATTTATCGGCATTGAACCCCATTTGTCATTTTTTGGCCCAACTCCCCAATTTATCTAAATCCTCCTGTAGCTGTGCCCTATCCTCATCTGTATTAACTACTTTACAAAGTTTAGTATCATTTGCAAATATTGCTATTTTACTATGCAACCCTTCCACTAGATCATTAATAAATATATTAAATAATATAGGGCCCAAGACAGACCCTTGAGGCACCCCACTAGTAACCCTGACACACCCTGAGCTTACTCCATTGATAACCACCCTCTGCTTTCTATCACTCAGCCAGCTATTTACCTACTTGCATACATTATCCCCCAGACCAAGCATTCTCATTTTATATACCAACCTTTTGTGTGGCATGGTATCAAACGCTTTGGAGAAGTCAAGGTATACAACATCCACTGACTCTCCCCGGTCCAGCTGTGAGCTCACCTCCTCGTAGAAGGCGATCAGGTTTGTTTGGCAGGAGCGATCCCTCATGAATCCATGTTGATATGGAGTTAGACAGTTATTATCATTAAGATATTCTACAATAGCATCTCTAAGAAATCCTTCAAACAATTTACCCACAACAGACGTTAAGCTTACTGGTCTTTAGTTCCCAGGGTCACTTTTAGACCCCTTTTTTAATATTGGTACCACATTTGCTTGAAACCAGTCTAGTGGGACAGTCCCTGTCCATAAAGAGTGCTTGAATATAAGATACAGCGGTCTGTCTATCACATTACTTAATTCTTTTAGTACCCGGGGGTGTATGCCATCTGGGCCTGGTGACTTGTCTATTTTGATATTATTTAGGCGTTTCTGAACTTCCTCCTGGGTTAGGTGGGTGATATTTAGCGGAGGGTTTACTTTATCACTCTGCATTTCCTCCGATAAATTGTTTTCTTTTGTGAAAACAGTGGAGAAGCTATTGAGTAGGTTTGCTTTACCCTCATCGCCCTCTATGATTTTACCCAGGTTATTTTTCAATGGGCCAACTCCATCAGTTTTAATCCTTTTACTGTTTATATAGTTAAAGAACAGTTTGGGATTCATTTCACTTTCCTTGGCAATTAGTCTCTCTGTCTCCTCTTTTGCTATTCTCATTTGTTTCTTACAGATTTTGTATTTTTTCCCTATAAGATATTAGTGCTTCCTCGCTGCCTTCTTGTTTAAGTTTACCGAAAGCCCTTTTTTTGTTTTTCATTGCCCTCTTGACTTCCTTATTTAGCCACATTGGCTTCCTCCTATTCCTAGCCCTTTTATTCCCATAAGGTATGTACCTTCTACAGTGACTATGTAGGACTGTTTTGAAAATTTCCCATTTTCTATCCGTGCTCCTATTACTGAAGATACTATCCCAGTCTATAAGGTGAAGGGCATCTCTTAGCTGATCAAACTTTGCCCTCCTGAAGTTCAGTGTTTTTGTGACTCCCTTGGGTCTTGGAAAATGCAGACACAAAGCAAAACATTTTTTTCTTTATAAAAAGGTGTTTTTTTTTATCACTTAAATGGAAAAAAAATCAATGGAAGTTTGGTAACACTGGAATCACTGCGAGGCAGTGAGGGGGATCATATACAAGGAACGGAATGTATCCCCCAGGATGCGCATAGAGGCATACTGAACCTGCTGGAGTGCATTGCAATTGTAGCGCCCCGAGGGTTCGGTCGCTACAGAGGTATTGCATCTCACCCAGAGGTGTGATATCTCACTTCCAGGTAAGGATGGAGTGTTGCTCAGGACCCTAACACCCACATGCACTACACCACATTTCCGGGGGGTAGGGCGACAATGCTCCCAAGAGTGAGCACAACTGCCCCTGTCCCTGGCTGGAGTGGGGGGAGGGAACACCTAGAAAGGGGGAACCCGGTAGTGTGTGGGTGGGGAGAGTAGATTCTGGGTGCACTGAAAAGTAGGAGTATATAAGGTGGGCACCATCTTGGAGTCGGAGAGAAGAGAGAGGGGAGAGCAGGGAGAGAGGAAGGCTGGGAGCAGGGGCTCTGCACGGGCTCTGCTCTGCAGGCAGGCCAAGTCTCAAGGCCTGAGCCTGGAGAGAGAAAACAGAAAGGAAAGGAACGGAGGAGGCTCCAGGAGTGGAGTGAAGGGACCCCAGGGGTGCGGACCGGCCAGTCGCCACCGTATGCCCGCCTCTACCAGAGTAGGGGGGTCAGGCCAAGAAAGGGAACCGGATCCCTCATCTAGTGGAGGAGAGCAACTACCCTCAGCTAGTAACCAGAGGCCGTGGCATTGCACGTGTTACGGCCCCTCACTACACCCATTAGGAAGGCACCATATAGGACCCAGGGAAACGGAACAAACGTTTGCCCGCCAAGGCCCGAGGCAGCTGGACAGAAACGTGGTCAATTGTGGAGTATGATGGGCCAGAGAAAGGACACACGAAGGGAGTCCTGAACAGCATTCCAAAGGTACCTGGGAGTTGGCCGAGCCTCTCACATGGTGAGCACAGTACGTCATGGGCAGCCATTACCTGCAGAAGTGGCTTGGAGTGTAAAACTGTGAGTAAAGACCCTGGACTGCATCACTGGACTCTGAGTCATTACTGTTGCTCCCACGCACTATCACCCCCATCATCTGCACTCATGCCCTGAGGGTATACTCCTCCTGTGGGGAGTTATACTACCCACTGCTGCGCACATAACATCAGCCTCAGCGGTCTGCCCCGCAGCGGCGGTTCTCAGTGACCGCAATCCACGGGTGGCGTAGTCGGACATTTCAACATTAAAAACCAAGTAAACAGATCCGCCACTGTTTTGACCACCCTGAGCCACGGGACCGGGTCGAAGCCACGGAGACTACAACCCCTGACATTACACAGAGACCCGGCTCCGGGTATTCCCCCACACACGGCCCAGGGGGAGCGTCACAATCACAGACACAGCTGTGGCTGCAGTGCAGAATAAAAGTAAAGTTTGAACTTGTTCCGGGAAAGTTGGACTGGATGGAATCCTGTATGGATTTGGGGAGGGAGACATCGAGGGCCTCAGACTTCGCTGCATTGATTTTAAAATTTGACCATGTAACAAAGTGATCTATTTCAGCCATAACAGCAGGGATGAATATATGTGATTGAGTGATATATACTAGGACATCATCAGCAAATGCAGAGCACTTGTACTCGGTGCCTCCCACCTCAATCCACCTAATATTGGGGTTATGGCGAATTGATGAGAGCAGGTGCTCCGTCACTAGGATGTATAAGAGAGGGGACAGAGGACATCCCTGCCTTGTCCCATTGGCGATTATGAAAGGTGATGAAAATGTTCCATTTATCTTCTGTCTAGGTGACGTATTGCGATACAGGGCCGTGATTTTGGCTATAAAAGGGTCCCCTAGACCCCTACCCCAAGCTTTTTAAGAGAATAATATATGGCGTGCCAGGAGACTCTATGGAATGCTTTCTCAGCATCCAACGAGAGTATCTAATTACAAATTTTTAACTGCATATAGCCCAGGAAATACTTTGTGCCTAGTAGCAGTGTCTGCTAGTCAGCGGATTATCCCTTAGCTATTTGGCTAAGTTGGATTTAAGAAAACCCGGCTTGGGCTTTTATTTTGGGAGTGAACTACAGGTGGCAGTGGGGTGGGTCACTCCCTCCAACCAGGTCTTACAAGTGGACCAAGGCCACAGTTTCCATTTAAAAAAACTGGCAGCAAAGGTTTGGGTGTGTCAGTGTTTTGTTTGCAATTTGCAGAGCAGGAGGAAAGAAAAACTCATGGCGCGTCTCAGCGCGACACGGCCGTGCAGTCGCCCATGGTAACGGGTTTGGAGACGGACTGTGTTACGTCCCAGCTGCGATCTGGAGGATACCGTTTACCTTTCCTTTGTGAGTTTTTGGAAAATAAAGACATTTAAGTTGAACTTTACTCGGTCACTGCCTCATTAGCACACAGTGTGAACACCGCCGCACTACATCACATTGACCTGGACTATCATGTTTACAAGTCATTTTTTATCACAAAATGAATGCTGTGAAAATAAGATGCAAAAATAAAGGTGTAATTGGTTTTCTGTTTACCATTTCACTGCACATGGAATTATTTTCCTTTTGTTCTGTACATTGTATAGCAAACTAAAGGTGTCAGTGTAGGGGATCGGCCCTGGCTGGACATTGAATACACTGTGACTTTATGGCATCATGCTCCCCTCTGAGTCTTGTGTTTAGACTAGTCGCCTCTCCCTGCTGTGGTTGGTATGTGCTGAGAGAGAGAGAGAAGAACCAGGAAGTAGACACCTTGTGTGTGTCTATGTGTCTGAGGTAACAGGGAGAGACGCCTGCAGGGTTCTTGATCAGCAGAGACTATAAAGAAGACACTGTTACTCTATGGAAATAGAAGATTATGGACTATAGCAAGATTTGTTGCTTGGGACTGTGTCAAGGAGTAGAGAAATTTATCCTTTTCTTGAAGAATATTTTCCCTGGAGATTGAGGACCTGAGATAACATACAACACAGCGTGTCTGCCATTTCTGTGAGAGTGAAGAACAAGGTTTGCCTGCCGGCTGGAAGAAAGAGATCCCGTATACAAGGAAAGGACTCAAATGAATTCATCCGGCTCTTTCACACCAGAAACAAGTGGCGGCCGCCATCTGTGCCTGATCTGTGCAACCGTGAGTGACCCATCAGCGTGAACTGTGTTAGCGTTTAGCATCGTTGTCTGTAGCTGGGATGCTGTAGCAGTGTGGCCCAACTAGCGGAAAGCCAGATAGAGAATTAGCTCAGAGTAGTTTGTGAAACTTGTTGTGTACTGTTTGTTCTGAGCTTTCATTGCCTTAGCTGGAGCATAGTTTGTGACTCGCTCCAGCTATCTATCCCTAAATTCATGTTGGTAATATTGTTATTGTAAATACGGTTATCCTCATCTCCCGGCATATAATTCTTTTGTACATAATAAAGCCGGAGTTTTGTTTCAGCCTTCTCGTCTGCTGTGCCATACTTGAATCCTGCCTTGCGGTGTTCTTTGGTCACCGCTACAAGTGGCGCTGCGAGTAGGGTACAGTTACAGAGATGGAGATGGCCAACAGCAATGTGGCTAATGTGAGTACTGTAGGTAATGGTGGAACCCCTGCAAGGGCCCTCCCTATGAGCACGTTGTTTAGTGTTCTGCCCAAATTTGATGGCCAGAATATACCCCTGACAGACTGGGTCACCAGATTGCAGAGAGCTGCCAAGATTTATAATGTCAACCCAGAACTACAAGTTGAAATCGCTCTGGCCGCCCTGGAGGGCGAGGCGCGCAGAAATGTTTTCTTGCAACTGGAAACCACAAGTAGCACCTTTGGAGAGATGGTGAAGTTTCTGGAAGAGATATACGGTGAAACGGCTAGTGCGCGGCACCTCCGGGCAAAATTCTCCTATCCATTACAGCGAGAAGGGGAGGGAGTCTCCGAATACGCCACAGCATTGCAGGAAGTACTTGCAGAGGTATAAAAGAAGGAGGCAGACTGAGTAGGCGGCATGGGATCTGTAGACCGGATATTATGAGAACAATATATTCTGGGACTCTACAGTACTTCCCTGAGACAGATTATGCACAAGCGAGTGAGAGTGGATTCAGCCTTAAGTTTTCAACAAATATTAGCAGAAGTGGTGGCACGAAGTAAAAAAGACATCTGTGCCTCCAGAGTGGTGTGTACTCAGGCCATCACAACTGTGGGGGGCAGAGGAAATGAAGAGACTCTGTTCAGGGTAGTGCAGCACCTGCAGTGTTCCCTGAATATTATGCAAGAAAAACTGACAGAAATGGAAAAGTGGATGGGATCCAGCTCCACCGCTGAGATCACATACCCGGCCCTAACAGATCCTTATCAGCCCTTCCCTCAGGCCCCTGAACCTAGATCTTTCTACACTTGTCCATTGAACCCTTAGGGTCCCCTGCCTACAACGTCTGTGGGTTGGCCGTGTTATCAAGGTCCTCAATATCATCCACCAGCGGTTCCCCGGCCTGAGCCACTCTACCCGAGGCACCAGCGTCCTTAAAGGTGGCCAACCGTTTGGATGTCAAGGGCCACTCCCTCATGCGAACGAAGAGAGGGAATGAGTCAGGTTGCACAGTGCTGGCGATGTGGAAGTGAAAGACATTTCGCTAGAGAGTGTTGGAATGATTTGCGGGGATGTCCAGCGCCGCCGTTAAACTTCCAGCCCCTGCAGTAGTGCGGTGTACTGCAGGGGGGTTAGAAGGACAAACCACCCAGAACAATTTTGAACATCTGGTTGCAGGCTGTCCCATCCTGCGAGAGGAGTTCGAAGGAATCCCAGTGGACTTGTTTGGTGAATACCAGATCACAGGTGATGACTATGCCCGAGTCATACTTCAATCACTGCTTCCAGGCGCTGGCCAAGCCAGAGTAGGAGACGTTAATTCAGATGACTGCGGCTGATCAGCAACCGATCCCCGGGGGTCATGTGGATGAACGTGCGGTTTTGTGGACAAGATGTAGGAAGGAAAGGTATCCTGTTGGTCTCTGAACCATTCAAAGAAGATGTAATAATGGGTAGAGATGAGCAAATGTTTCAATATTCGATTTGCGATCGCCGAATTTGCGATATTCACCGATTTATTCATTAAATGTTTGTCGAATGCTACCGAACGCCATAGGATTCAATGGTGGGACAAAAAATCGCATATGCAACACCATAAAACCGGCCCAAAATCTGCCAAAAACATCAAATTAGAGGTAGACACCTGGAAAGTGCCATCAATTGACCCAGAGTACAAGTACTATAATTATTATTACTATTACAGCGACATTTATTCCGTGGTGCGTTACATGTCAAAAGGGGTCACCGACTGGTACAAGAGGAGAGAGGACCCTACCCACCAGGGTGCACAAACAATCTACATGGGATAGGTGAGGATACAGTAGGTCAGGGTACAGTAAGTCGTGCAACGGTATGCTGCAGCAAGGGTTGCCGCATATTGTACGTTTGTCACAAGAAGTGGGTCTTCAGCTTCCTTTCAAGGTTTCCACAGTAGGCGACAGTCTGATGTGTTGGGGTACAGCATTATCACAGTAGGGTAGATGCATGGGACAAATCTGTCGAGAGCCTAAATCATGTTAAGTTTCCAGGAGCTCACAACTGAGCAGATTAACCCCTGCACCGATTAATATGAAGGTGTAAGGCTTCTTTCTAATGACTGCAGAAGTGGGAGGAATCAGACACTGCGGTCTTCTGGACCCTCTCTGTCACGGTAAACCCATCTCACCTTGCAAGCTTCAAAACAATGTTCGTAACGTAGACAGCAGAGGTGGTCGGTCTCCTAGACAACGAGCTAATTTCTTTATGATGATAGAGGACAACATCTGCAAGTAGTTTGTATGTTCTCCCCGTGTTTGCCGGGGTTTCCTTTAGGTTCTCCGGTTACCTCCTCAGCAAAAAAGCAGCCATACAGGAGTGTTCACAAATCAAAAAATTAGGCCCTGACACCACCATTTCCGTGGCCAACAGATTGGAGATGGTGGATTTTCACCTCTTAGCTTTGTCATGTGTGGGAGGAAACAATTTTTTACATGACCACAAATGACCGAGGGCTGGCTGCGGTGCTGAGAGAGGGTGGAGTACGGTGAAAAGGACAAACTGCTGGACTGTGAGTGAGGTGCAGGGGGACATGTTACGGTGGATTGAGAAACGTGTGGTGTGCTTGGTGAAACAAGCACAGCATGCATATCCTCTTCCGTTACAGCTGACGGGCTCTTACTCAGTCTGACTGGAGCAGGTAGAGAAGCAGAGGTTCTGCAGTAGGAGACCTGCGTGCCAATACTTGGCATGGTAACAGAGGAGGAGGAAGAAGCTGCGGATGCGGTTGATGGGGCAGATGATGGCAGTCCGCTGGTCTGCATTTTATCGCTGTGAGATTGCCAGAGTAACATATGGTGATTGCACATTTTAAGGTTCATGCATGTAGTAGTCAAATTATTGCACTTTTCCCCTCTGCTGAGTTTTTTATCGCAAAGTTTTCAGATAATGTGAGTTGGCTCATCCTTTGAGGTCTCAAAAAAGGCCCAGGCTAGGCAATCCTTGTCGCCCCTGTGAGTTGCAGACCAGCAACTGCTGCTGGTCACTGCCACGGTTGTGGCTAAGGATGTAGTGCTCCTCCGTGTCTGCACCATAAGACGCAACTACTTCTCCTCGTCTTCCTCATCCACCTCCTCAGATGAGCTACTCAGCTGCGTGCCTCTGGGTTCACACCAAGTTGGATGTGCAACCTCATCATCATCCAATGAGATATCCCATTCCTCGCCCTCAGAGTCATCCTTCTCCTCTTCTTGCCCTGACAGCACAGTACAGTCGAGGGCCAGGAAGCTTTTTTTTTTCCTCCTGTGTGGAGAAGAATATCTGCCCCAAACAATTTTAAGCTGAGATGCAGTCTGCTTTGTATACCCATGTTGAGTTTATCAGGTCTGTGTACTTCTGTGAGATCAAAATAATTTTCACTATAGTATAACTTGTTACGGATCTGGGTGGTGGAACCTCTGTGCTGTGATACAATGAGGGACCAGAGGAGTGTAACTAAGTGCCTACCTGGACCGACCCTGGCCACATGGTGGCTTAGTCGACTCCGTGAACCAAGGAGGGACCGGGAAGGTGAACCAGGTGCCACTCTGGGACCAACCTTGTGTGAGAGCAGGCGACTCCCATGGGACTGATGGCCGAAGCCAACAGGCACAGCTGATGAGCACGGCTGGTAGACAGGCAGGTGATGCGGGTAAACAAACAGGCAGGCACAGCAGATAGACAGGCAGGCGGGCACGGCTGATAGACAGGCAAGTGGGCACGGCTGATAGACAGGCTCGTGGGCAAGGCTGATAGGCTGGTGGGCACGGCTGATAGACAGGCAGGTGGTCACAGCGGATAGACAGGATGGTGGGTACTGGAACCTGAGGGCTGGAGAGAGTGTTAGCACACAAACAACAACTTTGAACAGTTGGAGGAGGTGCCTCAAGTAGGGGCAGTCCTCCGGCCATTGGCCGGGGACTTTTAGGATGGCACGCGCGTCCCCTTTAAGAGGAAGGAAGCGCGCGTACGTGCCCTAAGTACAGAGACTTGCGCACACCTCAGACAGACGATGCAATGAGGCCAGGGGGAGGAGCGGAGAACGCAGGACCGGAGCCGTGGCGGTGAGTAGATCAGCATCTCTGTTGGGCAGGAGGCAGAGACACTGACGCTACATAACTATTGTAAAGGAGACCAAAACCTCTTCCACTACAGCCAACCCAGCACATGGAGACCCATTCAGGGGTGTTCACTTTTCCCTAAATTAGAGCCTAATACCACCAAAGTGGCATCAATTTCAGTACAGTAGAAATTATATAATTAGGAACGACACCTCTTCCATTACAGCCAACCCAATAGATGGAGACCTAATCAGGATTCCCCACATTTCCAAAAATTACTGGCAGACACCAAAAAAGTGGCATCAATTTCAGTACAGTAGAAATTATACAATTAGGAATGACACCTCTTCCAATACATCCAGTCCAATAGATGGAGACCCAATCAGGATTCCCCACATTTCCAAAAATTACTGGCAGACACCAACAAAGTGGCATCCATTTCAGTACAGTAGCAATTGTACAATTAGGAACGACACCACTTCCCCTACAGCCAACACAGTAGATGGAGACCCAATCAGGACTGTTCCCATTTGAAAACATTTGGGCCTAAAACCACCAAAGTGGCATCAATTTCACTAGAGTATAAGTAGTATAATGGGGACCGACCCCTCTTCCACTACAGCCAAGCCAATGGATTGAGAGACCAAATCTGTATTCTCCACATTTCCAAAAATAAGGGCCTAAAACCGGCAGCCACAGCAAGAGCAGGCACACAAGCCATATCACAGACTGCAATTCCGCAAGATCAATGCAGCACACTAAAAACTACAACATCGCCTACTCTGTACAGTCTGCAATTGGGGTGCAAAAGTCCTTTGAGATCCATGACTTGTTCATCTTGATGAAAGTTAGGCGGTCAACAGTTTCATGGGACAGCCGAGTGCACTTATCCGTCAGGACACCATCAGCAGCACTGGCTGCCAGGCATGATAAAACCTCCAAGGCGTGACAGGCGAGCTCAGGCCATTCATCTATTTTTGAAGCCCAAAATGTAGAAAGGTCAAAACCCTCACTGATAGTATTTGTATTGAGCTCTAGATAATCCTCCACCATCCTCTCCAGTCGTTCTCCGCGTGTCAGACTTGTACTCTGTTGTGCTGGTGCCCGAGCTGGTCTAAAAAATGTGTGAAAGGACAAAGTTTTCAGATAACGTGAGTTGGCTCATCCTTTGCGGTCTCAAAAAAGGCCCAGGCTAGGCAATCCTTGCCACCTCTGCGAGCTGCAGACCTGCGACCGCTGCTGCCACAGCCACAGTTGTGGCTAAGGATGCAGTGATCCTCGTACTTGCATCAATCCGTGTCTGCGCCGTAGGGCGGAAGGTAACCTCGTCTCCCCTCTCCACCTCCTCAGATTACCTACTCGGTTGCGTGACTCTGGGTTCACACCAAGTAGAATCTTCAACCTCGTCATCATCCAATGTGTTATCCCATTCCTCGCCCTCACAGTGACCCTTCTCCTCTTGTTGCCCTGACAGCACAGTACAGTCCGCATGAACCTCAGGTATCTGAGTCTCATCTGGATCACCTCCCTCCCCGGTGGTTAACGTCTCGTGACGAGGGTCAGGAACCTGCTCGGATCTTACTCCGTCTAGCCCCGAATCCAACGTAAAAAACTTTTGGGCATCGGGGCAGATGCTTTCCTCCTCTTCTTGACTCTGTGAATGTTTGGAGTACACTTCTGATGCCCATGGTATAGAATGGGGGAACAATTCTACAGACTCGCCCATCTGTGGTTCTCTACAGTCAGTTGAGTGCTTGGACAGTTGTGACACGGGGGGGAAGCAAGGGTAATTGGGGTGCCACCTCTGTAGACTGTACTGTGTGTGATGCTGAGGCGGAGGAAGAAGAGGAGAGGCCACTTGAAGCAGCATTTGCCATCCACTGGAGCACCTTCTTTTTCTGGCCCTTATCAACAAGGCTTATTGCTGTGCAGCTGCCAAAGAAAGGGAGTGGAGTAGCCCGTCCAGTAACAGAAGTTGTCAGTTGTCTTTGGATAGGACATGACGGTGTTGGTTCACTAGTGCTTTCACTAACATTACCACGTACCCCACGTATACCTTGAACACCAAGCCTATTTCCCGTTCCACCACGACCTTTCTTTTTCCCACTCATGCTGCTCAGATACTGTAGTAGGAGCACACTATTAGCAAAACAAAACTAGATTTTTTCATCTGCAACAGCTCTGCACATACCTGAATTTCAGCGGCACTAAATGATAAGTTTAGATATGGATTGCTGTATAACGTTACTAACCAAACAAAGTATTTTTTTTTACTGTGGATGACGCCTATATAACATAGAAGATTTTCTCCAAACTATTTCAAACTGAGATGTTCCTGTTGTATAGTGTTAAAACCCGAACAAAGTATTTTTTTTACTGGGGATGACGCCTGTATAACATGGGAGATATTCTCCAAACTATTTCAAACTGAGATGTCCTTGCTGTATAAAGTTAGGAACCAAAGTATTTTTTTACTGTGGATGAGGCCTGTATAACATAGGAGATATTCTCCAAACTATTTCAAACTGAGATGTCCCTGCTGTATAACGTTAGGAACCGAACAAAGTATTTTTTAACTGTGGATGATGCCTGTATAACATTGGAGATATTCTCCAAACTATTTCTAACTCAGATCTAGGCTGCTGTATAACATTAGCAACAGCAAAAAATAGATTTTTTTGACTCTGCATAAGCTCTGAAAACAGCAGAATTTCACAGCCACTAAAAGCACTAGGTGGCTTATAGCAGAGTGTAACACGTCTTTGACAGAAAAAATATTTGGTGGACTGTGGCTAGCAACAGCAAAAAAAATATTTGTTTTACTGTGCATAAAGCTGAAGTTCATCCATTGAAAAAAATGACGAACTGGGCTAACACAGCTTGTTCTATCATATTAGCAAATGCAAAAAATATTTTTTTGTGCTCTGCACTCAGAAGCTCTGCACTGACAAGCTCTGCACTGACAAGCTCTGCAGATAGCGCAATTTCAACCCCACAAAAACAAAAAGTGGCCTACAAGTGCTTGCTTGCTTGCTTTAGCAAGTGCAAAAATAGAATGAAGGTCAGCATGGAGCACAGTACAACCAATGCACAACACTTTTCTGAGCTATAGGCCCTGCTCTTTCTGTGAGAATCTCGGTAATTGCACAAAAACAAAAAAATGGCTGCAAGGTCGATTGAACAGGTACACAGCACAGGACTTATCTGCACTGTCTGACTTCCACAGAAGCGCCCATCTATCTAGCTAATATCTCTCATTACACACGACAGCCCACACTGAGCAGTGTCTATCTCCTTCAGTGACATGCATAAAATGGCACTGAGGGAACCTGGCTGGTTTTTATATGGAGAGAACATGTGATTTCAGCAGCCAATTGCAGAAGCTCTTGTGTCTGTGACACTGTGGATGCTTCCTGCGCTCTGATTGGCTAGCGCGCCACTGATCTGAACTGTTCTGAGCTTTCACCAGCCCCCCCACTCATCTGCCACCTCTCCTCGCTTATCATATGCAAGCACTATAGTAGCAAAACTGTAAAAAATGCAGTAGTTGCCCCGCAATCACGTAACCACGTAAATTCGCCGAACGTTACCCATTTTCCCGAATTTAACAAATTTTGCTTGCCTTTCCGATCACGAATCAAAGTGTGCCACATTCATGTTGCACTTTTGAGATTGTGTTTCGAACCTATTTGCTCATCACTAATAATGGGTATGAATATTCTGCGGCAGTTAGACCAGATCATGTTCACTAAACGGGGGCCTAGCTACTGGAAACAGGCCACCCCGCATAAGCCCACTCAGAAAGCATTTCAATGGCTGATCCGCGTTTGTGGGACTCAGAAGGGCATCCCAATATACCAGTCTGTGGGAATTATCCGAGTGCCAGGAAGGGCCTCCCTCACCCTCCCTCCTGGTCAGGAGGCCATTCTCCCACTGACCGTGGGAACTTTCCACAACCATGAAGATATGGAGGTGGCTATTGAACCAATGGGCCTAGGTGAAATAGACCAGAATGTCCTGGTGGCTTGGACACTAGCAGTGGTCCGAGAAGGGAGAGTACCAATCCGAGTCATGAATATGGGGCATAGAGAAGTCCATTTACCACCAAGTCTGGAGCTGGCCCGGGTGTACCTATATTGAAGTGAAGTGTTGAGTCTGAGAGAAATGACCCTGGCCCCAGTAGATGATGCAATCTGGACTCTGGCCATCATGGCCGAAGAGAAGGGGGCATCGACTTCAGAATAGAATGGGCGAGCCCTCCTGACTCAGATGGGGGTGGATGTGAAAGCCCTAAATTCGGATCAGATACAAGCAGTGGAAGCAATGCTGTGGGAGAATCAGGCCGCGTTCGCCCGTTATGCTGGCGACTTTGGCTGCACAGACGCCATCACCCAAGAGATACCGACGGGGGTCATTCCTCCGATTTGAGAAAGATATCGACAGATACCTCATAAGCTGTACAAAGAAGTGAAGTCCCTGCTGAAACAGATGTTGGATTTGGAAGTGGTGCAGAGTAGTAAGAGCCCATGGGCAGCACCAGTTGTGCTTGTCAAGAAGAAGGATGGGACCCTTCGTTTCTGCGTGAACTAAAGGCGGTATAGTTCAAGGAGTCTTTGACGGCCCTGGGAAACGCAAAGTACTTCTCTACTCTGGATTTAGCTAGCAGGTACTGGAAAGTACTGGTGGCAGAAAAGGAGAAGGCAAAAACAGCGTTCATACTCCACATAGGACTGTTCAAATTTAATAGGATGCCGTTCAAATTATCCAACGCGCCGGAGACGTTCCAGCGGTTGATGGAGAAGTGTTTGGGTGACCTAAACTTTAAAGTTACTCTTACATACCTAGATGATATCATCATATACTCAGCTACTTTTCAGGAACATCTGGACAGACTCGGGCAGGTGCTCGGACGATTGCAGACCCATGGCCTGAAGATAAAGCAAAGAAGTGTCATCTTTTCAAGAAAGAGATCGAGTACCTGGGCCACAAGGTGTCTCAGGATGGAGTCTTGCCTTCTCAAGCTAAAGTTACTGCAATACAACAATGGCCAGCACCTAGAACCCTACGGGAGTTAAAGGCCTTCCTTGGATTGACCGGGTACTACTGGCGGTTCATCAAAGACTATGCAAAAATAGCGGGCCTGCTGCACGAGTTGCTGAGAGGGACTACTGGGGGACTAAGAAACCAGGTCATACCCTGGAAGCAGAAACAGGAGGAGGCCTTCCAGACACTGACAGACACTTTAACATCAGCCCCCATCTTGGCCTACGCAGATTTCGACCGGCCGTTCCTCTTATACATGGATGGCAGTCTTCATGGACTAGGAGCAGTCCTCTCACAGATTCAACACGGGCATGCAAGAGTTATCGCCTATGCCAATAGGTCCTTGAGGGATACGGAGCGGAACCCCCATAACTGCAGCTCCTTCCAGCTGGTTCTTCATGCCCTAGTATGGGCCATGATGGAGAAATTTGCAGAGTACTTAACGGGAGCCAAGATCCAAGTGCGAACGGATAACAACACAACCCACTGGCCCATCTGGACACTGCCAAGCTGTTGGCCATGGAGCAGAGTTGGGTTGCCCGTCTCACGAAATTTGACTTCTCGATTCGCTACCACTCTGCCATGGAGAATACCAATGCTGATGGATTGTCAAGAGTAACCTTCGAGACTCCGAGAGAACACCGTGATGTGCATCTAGAAGAAGAGGAGATCCCAGATTTCCGCAAATTCACAACCATCGCAGTAGCGGCACTGTCAAGTGGGGAGGCTCGACCTCTACCCAAGTCACTGAGAAGGACTAACGAAGAATGGAGTCGGGTCCAAGATGAGGATGCAGGGTTGCAGTAAGAGAAAAGCTGGGTAGTCCAAGGAAAATCGCCAGACAAGGAAGAAAAAGCTGCCCTAGATCTCGAAACAAAGTCCGTGATACGCCATTGGGATATATTGAAAGTTCGAGAAGCCGTTCTATACCGCAAGTGACAACAGCCTGCTGACTTAGAGGCGAGATGGCAAATAGTAGTCCCTGGAAGAGTGGCACGAGAAATTGCCAAAGAAGCTCATGAGCTTGGAGCTTACTTCAGCCCAGGAAAAACTTACAAGGGGCTGCAGCGTTAAGTACATTGCCCCCGGCTGGAGGAGATGGTTAAAGAAGTGTGCCGACAGTGTCGAATGTGTGACCTCACCAAAAGCACAGAACATGGCACCCATACAGACCATACGGACCAAAGAGCCACTTGAAGTGTTAATGATAAACTACCTCCTCATGGGACAATCGACTAGAGGTCCACAGTACTGCCTGGTAATGACCAACCACTTCTCCAAGTTTGCGTTGGTCACCCTGACTCGGGACCAGACGGCTGAGTCTGCTGCATGAGCCATCTGTCAGGATTTCATCTGGGTCTATGGGTCTCCGAAGCGAATCCATTCATACCATTCAGGGTAAAGTGATGGAGGAACTCTACTGACTGTATGGCATTGAAAGGTCCTGAACAACTCCATATCACCCCCAAGGGAATGGGGCCTGTGAGTGATTTAATTGAACTCTGCTTCAAATGTTGAGGACATTAGAAGAAGACAAGAAGATGCATTGGCCTGACTATGCACCCGAACTAATCTGGACCTATAACAATCAGGTCGACACCACCATAGGTTATACCCCATACACGCTACTGTTTGGTAGAGCCGGCCGAGAAATCATCCAGCTAAATCTGGAACAGCCAAAGGATTTATTCAAACGATCTCCCACCTCCTGGGTGAAGGAGCATCGGTGACAACTTCAGACAATCCGCTGGCTAGCATTGTATTGTGATGAAAGTGGTCCTGTGTTGTATACCGCTGCATGAAGACTTTATTTCTTTCAGAGCTATACAGCGAGGGCGAGGACAGCTGTCTTTAAGTGGGGAGGCATGTAGGGGATCGGCCCTTACTGGACATTGAATACACTGTAACTTTAAGGCGTCATGCTCCCCTCTGAGTCTTGTGTTTGGACTAGTCGCCTCCCCCTGCTGTGGTTGGTATGTGCTGAGAGAGAGAGAAGAACCAGGAAGTAGACACCTTGTGTGTGTCTGTATGTCTGAGGTAACAGGGAGTGACGCCTGCAGGATTCCTGATCAACAGAGACTATAAAGAAGACACTGTTACTCTATGTAAAGAGAAGATTACGGACTATAGCAAGATTTGTTGCTTGGGACTGTGTCAAGGAGTAGAGAAATTTATCCTTTTCTTGAAGAACGTATTCCCTGGAGATTGAGGACCTGAGATAACACACAACACAGCGTGTCAGCCATTTCTGTGAGAGTGAAGCAAGGTTAGCCTGCCGGCTGGAAGAAAGAGGTCCAGTTTACAAGGAAAGGACTCAAGTGAATTCATCCGGCTCTTTCACACCAGGAACAAGCGGCGGCAGCCATCTGTGTCTGATCTGCACAACCGTGAGTGACCCATCAGTGTAAACTGTGTTAGGGTTTAGCGTAGTTTTCTGTAGCTAGGACACTGTAGCAGCGTTGCCCGACTTGTCTTTCAGAGCTATACAGCGAGGGCGAGGACGGCTGTCTTTAAGTGGGGAGGCATGTAGGGGATCGGCCCTTACTGGACATTGAATACACTGTGACTTTAAGGCATCATGCTGCCCTCTAAGTCTTGTGTTTGGAATAGTCGCCTCCCCCTGCTGTGGTTGGTATGTGCTGAGAGAGAGAGAGAAAAACCAGGAAGTAGACACTTCGTGTGTGTCTGTGTGTCTGAGGCAACAGGGAGAGACGCCTGCAGGGTTCCTGATTAGCAGAAACTATAAAGAAGACACTGTTACTCTATGGAAAGAGAAGATTACGGACTATAGCAAGATTTGTTGCTTGGAACTGTGTCAAGGAGTAGAGAAATTTATCCTTTTCTTGAAGAACATTTTCCCTGGAGATTGAGGACCTGAGATAACACAAAACACAGCATGTCAGCCATTTCTGTGAGAGTGAAGCAAGGTTTACCTGCCGGCTGGAAGAAAGAGATTCCGTATACAGGGATAGGACTCAAGTGAATTTATTTGGCTCCTTCACACCAGGAACAAGCGGCGGCCGCCATCTGTGCCTGATCTGCGCAACCATGAGTAACCCATCAGCGTGAAATGTGTTAGGGTTTAGCATAGTTTTCTGTACCTAGGACACTGTAGCAGCGTGGCCCAACTTTTCTTTCAGAGCTATACAGCGAAGTCGAGGATGGCTGTCATTAAGTGGGGAGGCATGTAGGGGATCGGCCCTTACTGGACATTGAAAACACTGTGACTTTAAGGCATCATGCTGCCTTCTGAGTCTTGTGTTTGGACCAGTCGCCTCCCCCTGCTGTGGTTGGTATGTGCTGAGAGAGAGAAAAACCAGTAAGTAGACACCTCGTGTGTGTCCGTGTGTCTGAGGTAACAGGGAGATATGCCTGCAGGGTTCCTGATTAGCAGAGACTATAAAGAAGACACTGTTACTCTATGGAAAGAGAAGATTATGGACTATAGCAAGATTTGTTGTTTGGGACTGTGTCAAGGAGTAGAGAAATTTATTGAGAGATCCAAGATACCAGTTAGTCCACTGGGTGTCAACTCTGGTAGTTCCATCGATACATTGATCCACCCTTCGTCATGATCGGCCACTGGTTCAGTAACTATTTCTAGTGGGGCCTTCATGGGGAGCACCTTCTCATGCTTCTCCACCTCAGAAAGGCATGGGTGAAGCATATTCCTGTGCAACACTCGCGTCGGGGCACTCTCTTCAACTTCAGGTCGGATCTCATAAACTGGGGTCTTTGGGTGGACTCTCCTCACAATTCAAAAGAGCACCTCCTCCCACCAGTAATCTAACTTATTCCTGAGTCGCTTGGCTCGTATCAACACCCGCTCTCCTGTCCGAAGGGGTTCTTCCTGTGCCGGAGCCTTGATGGGGTATTCTATCTCCTTAAGTTTCTGCTACACCAAGTGTCCCATCGTTTGAAGTTGATGATGGCCCCGAACCCAGGTAATTGGATGACTTCCCGGATGTTCATTCTCCAGCTTTAGTCCTAATTCGGTAATTTCTCAAAAACCTCGCCCAAACAGTAACGTATAGGTTGTGTATCCAGTGGTCGCATGAACCCGACTGTTATACACCCACACGAGTTTGGAGATAAACTCAGGACACCTCATCTTCTGATCTTCTTTCAAGTTCTGTAGCATTTGTAATAGATTTCTATTGAAATGTTCGCAAGCTCCATTTCCCTGTGGGAGGTAGGGCATGGTCCAGGATTTGTCTATACCTTAGAGATGGTGCACTTCTCCCTTCCCTTGTAAGCCAAATTTTTGCCCGTTTCTGCTGTCTGATATCAAGTCAGGGTGACTACAGCAAACTTTGTGAATGGTCGATCATTACCAAACAATGCTCATAACGGTTGTAGGATGTTCAGATCATCAGGGGCAGAGGTCTTTATAGTTTGGACCTCTGTAGGCTTGGTTAACTCACACTGACAGCATCTCCGACAGGTTTCTTCCACCGTCTGGCGCAGCTGGAGCCAGTACACTAATCGTTGCAACCATTGGAAAGTGTTTTCAGTGCCGAAATGGGCCCCCCATTAATGAGCTTCCTTAGACATACTCACCACCATTTCTTCAGAGATCACCACTTGCCAGGTGACATCCATTTCCCGAGGCAGCTGAATCCTTCGGCACAGCAGACCATTCTTCATGACAAGTCTTTCCCATTGGCCCAAGATCTCTAATGTACTAGCTGACAGATGTCTTATCTCCTGATCAGGCTTCTACCCCAAAGTGACCCACTTCCTTAGCTTTGCAAGGATTGGATATTCATCTGTGGCTCTTTTCAGACTTGTTGGAGTGACTCTAGATAGTGCATCGGCATAAGTGTTTTGAGCTTTTGATCGATACCTGATTCTGTACCGGTACTTGGACATTCTTGTGACCCACCTTTGTTCCAGTGCTCCCAACTTTGCATTCTCGAGCACCTGCTCCAACAGACGGAGATGTTCCTCAAAGGTGGAGGAGAATACTACAATATCATCCAGATAGATAAGGGTTACTTTCAAATTTAGATACCCAAAGCATCTCTCCATTAATCGTTGAAACATTCCAAGTGCGTAAGTTAAACCAAAGGGCATCCAGTTGAACTCGAATAAACCCATGGGAAGGATGAATGCAGTCTTAGGCCGATCCTTATCGGCCATGGGAACCTGCCAGTAACCGCTGGCCAGATCGAGAGAAGAGAAGTATTTAGCTTTTCCCAACGCCGATAGAGACTCTTCAATCCATGGCAGGGGGTAAGAGTCCCGTACCGAATAGGCATTCAGCCTCTGATAGTCTACACAGAACCTCAAGATCCAATCCTTCTTTGAACTAGTACAATGGGTGCAGCCCAAGGGCTTTGACTTTCTTGAATTACTCCATTTCGTAACATATGGGACAAAAGATCTTTCACTTCTTGATACATTTGCGGTGGGATGTGACAGTATCTCTTTCTGATGGGAGTGGTGTCCCCCGTAGGGATCTCATGCTGGAAAGCCTCAGTGCACCCGAAATCGTCTTCATGATGAGCGAACACCTCATGAAAACGCTGCAGTAGACCCTTGATTTGTCCCACTTTCTCGGGGGGAAATTCTGTAAGGTCACTAAGAGAAAGGTGGTGTGTGTGTTCTGCATGTGACAGAAGCGCCCCTGCAAGTAAAAAGGATTCAAGTCAGGAGTGAAGCTAAGCACAGCTCAGGTAGAGTTCCTGAACTAGCAGTGCAGAGTATTGTCAAGCAAAAAGATAAGGACTGGAAGAAATGGTGTCACAGGGATCATCTCCCTCAGCAAACCCTCCACCTCCTCCATCTCACTGTGCTATAAAGAATGCTGTGTTCATTAATGTGGACCCGTTGAAGTGCAGGACCAGCTCGAAACGACCGTTGTCCTCTCACCCCCGCACCTCAGAACCTGCACCACCACTGTGCATGTGTAATCCCGAATAAACAGGACTATTATCAAGCAACACTGTTGGTGAGTGCATTATCTGTTCCATTTCTACAGCTTTGACAGCTCAGGTTTTACTATATATGGAATTTGCACCACCTGGCTCGCATGCACACGGCTAGTGCCCTGTCTACTTGGTTTTTAGGCTAACATTCTTTCATATGTAGAGTGCAGCGACTAGTGCTCGACATTTGAAGGCTGCATATTGTGACTGGTGCCTCACTATTTCTCTTTATATGCTGTTCATTAATGTGCCTTTGCATTAGGACTGTGCTGTCCTGTACTACTGGGAAAACTGAACTGCTGTGCTGCTAAGGAAACTGTACTGGAGCCTGTTGCTCATAAGACTTAACTTGCACTGGCTGTGCGGCTTCTTATTAAATGCTACTGTTCTACCGTCTGAGGTCTCTTGTCAAGTGTGTCTGGTCAGCAAGTGAAACAACCTATGTGTCTGTGCCTGAGGGTCAATACCCCTGTGTGCCTGACAAAATCTGCAGAACATGGTCTATGGTCGCCCTGAGTAACGGTTCCCCCAGGATTCCAAAGAATTAGTGTAACCTATCTCGCCGCTATCTGAACCTAGTGGTGTGCGTGTAACATTGGTGGCCCTATGGGAAATCCTGAGCGGGAATTAGCATGTAGAGGGAGAAGGGGAAAAGTGTCTGGAAAAACACAGCAGCACAGCCCCTCAAGTCAACTCTGCTACACCAGTTAAAGGGGACCAGCCCTAAAGAAAACCCACTAGCAGCAATGGATGTGGAAATACAAATAGACATAATTAGTGAGCTGCTTCTTCAGATAACCTGTGAAGAATTGAGAACAGTAGCAGAACATATAATGATGTCAGAAGAACAGATTTCTAAAGCACACAACCGCAGGCAACTGTTAGCTGCCATTAATGCAAAAATGGAAGAGCTGGAGGAGAAAGAAGCTAAAGATGTCATGGGGACATTCCTCCAAGAACTAACACAGTTTCTAACCAGATTAAAGTTGGAGGATGGAGGGGATGCACCAATTACCAGTCTCCGTCCACAAACTAAGCTACAGGAATTGAAAGAACAATTCAAAGCCCTAACAACAGTCCTGCAGTAATCGACAAAAACTTCTGAACGGGTGACAGACTCAGACAGGACCCTTAACCTGCTTGGGTTAGATAAATCAGGGAGACAGTCCTCTCTAACACCACAAATCACCATAAGGAAAGAATTCAAGCTCCTGGGACAGATTGGAGAGTGTGAACAGAAAGAGAGACTGTCTTATATGAACTTGTTGCGAAAGATCAATGCAGGCTTGCAGAAAGGCTACCAGCCAGATGAGATCGTTGAGGGGGCGGTGAAAGCAATCAACCCAGAACTGAACCTCCGTAGTATGCTAGAAATGAAGAGTCAACTGACCATGCAACAGCTGAAGATGATTTTAAAAGGGCACTATAAAGAAGAGAGTACTTCAGAATTGTTCCACCGACTCATTAACCTCTCACAGAAAAATAATGAATCACCCGAAAGTTTCTTGTTCAGAGCAACTGAACTGAAGGATAGACTGTTGTTTGCATCCAGAGATGTAGTGTTATGATCTGCTACAAGCACTAAGGAAAGAGAGGAGATCTGTCCCTACAATAGAACTAAGCTAGATCCCTACGATGTAACGGGGAACCTGATTTTGCGATCAGACCCGCTAAAGTCCTCGGCTAGTCTGTACGAAGACCTATAGATGCAAGGGAGGGATCCCTACAAGAACTAGGGACTGGGATAAAGTTGGACACCTCCTAGCAGAAATTGTAGCAGTAAAAGACAAACACACAACATAGAAGATAAAGGTCCGAAGACCTAGCTAAACTGACTGAGAAAGGTAACTAAGCACCAGGCTAGCTTAAGAGTAGAGATGAGCGGTGTTCGACTAGAACTGTTCGCCAATCTCAAATTCGAGCTGTTTTGGGCGGTGTTCGAGTTGTTCGACGAACCCGAACGATTTGCAAAAAATTCGGCTGTTCGAGGTTATGTTCGATAACTGTTCGTGCACCAAAAGCGTGTCCTGCATGTCTGGCGCTATTTAGAGCACCAATCATGCAGGGATTGTCTGCCACTCACTGTAATGCCACAGCCATGGTGGTTGTGGCATTACAGTGATTGCCCAAATCGATGGGAACAGTGCCAACAGTGAAACATGAAAAGCCGGCAATTCAGCAGCGGCATACACCGGTACCCGACAATTTAGAACCGAAAGAATAGAGCTTCACACATAGATTAGATAGATATAAACATGTCAGCCACATATATACGAAGTACAGTGAAAGTGCTGCTTACTGTACTTGTCATTTAGCGTAAAGGATTTATCAAAAAAAATAATAGTGTTTTCATGCACCGTCTCTTTAAAAAAGCCGGCCGGCAATTCAGCAGCGGTACCCGACAATTTATAACAGACAGAATAGAGCATCATACATAGATTAGATAGATAGAAACATGTCAGCCACATATATACGAAGTACAGTGACAGTGTTGCTTACTGTACTTGTCATTTAGCGTAAAGGATTTATCAAAAAAAATAATAGTGTTTTCATGCACTGTCTCTTTAAAAAAGCCGGCCGGCAATTCAGCATCTGTACCCGACAATTTATAACAGACAGAATAGAGCTTCACACATAGATTAGATAGATATAAACATGTCAGCCACATATATACGAAGTACAGTGATAGTGTTGCTTACTGTACTTGTCATTTAGCGTAAAGGATTTATCAAAAAAAATAATAGTGTTTTCATGCACCGTCTCTTTAAAAAAGCCGGCCGGCAATTCAGCAGCGGTACCCGACAATTTATAACAGACAGAATAGAGCATCATACATAGATTAGATAGATAGAAACATGTCAGTCACATATATATGAAGTACAGTGATAGTGTTGCTTACTGTACTTGTCATTTAGCGTAAAGGATTTATCAAAAAAAATAATAGTGTTTTCATGCACCGTCTCTTTAAAAAAGCCGGCCGGCAATTCAGCATCTGTACCCGACAATTTATAACAGACAGAATAGAGCTTCACACATAGATTAGATAGATAGAAACATGTCAGTCACATATATATGAAGTACAGTGATAGTGTTGGTTACTGTACTTGTCATTTAGTATTAAAATAAAGGATTTATTATTAAAAAAATTGGCGTGGGGTTCCCCTTAATTTTAGGCTCTAGCGGAGGTTAAGCAGACGGCTGGGGCAGATGTTTGAAGCCTGGGAAGGGGGTAATACCCACGGAGCTTCCCAGGCTACTAATATCAGCCCCCAGCTGAATACATAGCCTTTACTAGCTATTAAAATGGGGGACCCCCCCAAAAAAATGACGTGGGGTCCCCCCTAATTTAATAGCTAGCAAAGGCTAGGCAGACAGCTGGGGGCTGATATTAATAGCCCAGGAAGGGAGCCATGAATATTGGCCCCCTCCCAGGCTAGAAACACCAGCCGTCAGCCGCCCCAGAAATGGCGCATTCATAGGATGCGCCAATTCTGGCACTTAGCCTCGCTCTTCCACGCTGCCCTGGTGCGGTGGCAGGGGGTAATAGGGTTGGGGTTGATGTCAGCTTATAATGCCAGCTGACATCAAGCCCAGGTTAGTAATGGAGAGGCGTCTATAAGACACCCCGATTACTAACCCCATAGTCAAAGTTAAAAAAAACACAAACACCCAGAATAAAGTCCTTTAATTGAAATAAAGACACAATCCTTTATTGTTCTAAATTAAACCATACTTACCGTCACGCCCATTCCAGCTGAAGCCAACGATCTCCTGCAATAAAAGAAAAATAATAAAGCAACCTCATCCTTACCTTTCCATGGTTCCCACGACAGCTTCAGCTCTGCTACATCGAGATGACAGGCTGGACCGCAGCAGAACGCTGCCATCCAGCCTCTCATCCCGCAGACACTGAGAAGCGCAGGCTTACTTGCGCTGCTCAGCGTCTCTCTGTGACGACATCCAGATGAGCCGAGTTCATGTCCAATGAACTCGGCTCACCTCATGCACGTCACTGACAGCGTGGGAAAATTCTCCTGCACTCAGCGCTTCAGCGTGAGAATTCTCCCGCTGAAGCGCTGAGTGCAGGAGAATTTTCCCACGCTGTCAGTGACGTGCATAAGGTGAGCTCATGTCCAATGAACTCAGCTCACCTCCTGCACGTCACTGACAGCGTGGGAGAATTCTCCTGCACTCAGCGCTTCAGTGTGAGAATTCTCCCACGCTGAAGCGGTGAGTGCAGGAGAATTTTCCCACGCTGTCAGTGACGTGCATGAGGTGAGCCGAGTTCATTGGACATTAACTCGGCTCATCTGGATGCCCTCACAGAGAGACACTGTGGAGCGCAAGCAAGCCTGCGCTTCTCAGTGTCTGCGGGATGACAGGCAGGATGGCAGCGTTCTGCTGCGGTCCAGCCTGTCATCTCGATGTAGCAGAGCTGAAGCTGTCATGGGAACCATGGAAAGGTAAGGATGATGTTGCTTTATTATTTTTCTTTTATTTCAGGAGATCGTTGGCTTCAGCTGGAATGGGCGTGATGGTAAGTATGGTTTAATTTAGAACAATAAAGAATTGTGTGTTTATTTCAATTAAAGGACTTTTTTCTGGGTGTTGTGTTTTTTTTAAATACTTTACTAGAAATTCATGGTGGTCATGTCTAATATTGGCGTGACCCCATGAATTTCGGGCTTAGGGCCAGCTGATAATGCCAAGCTGGCCCTAACCCCTTTATTACCCAGTGAGCCACCGCATCAGGGCCCTGGATGAGTTGGGTACAGCGCCAGAAGATGGCGCTTCTATGAACGCGCCATTTTCCGGGGTGGCTGCGGACTGCAATTTGCAGCGGGGGTGGCCCAGAAAGCTTGGGCCTCACTGCGATGCGGATTCCAGCCCCCAGCTGCCTAGTTGTACCTGGCTGGACACAAAAACAGGGCGAAGCCCCACGTCAATTTTCTTTAAATTATTTCATGAAATAATTAAGAAAAAAAGGGCTTCCCTATATTGTTGTGTCCGGCCAGGTACAAATAGGCAGCTGGTGGTTGGGGGCAGCCCGTTCCTGTCTGCTGTACCTGGCTGGACACAAATATAGTGCGAAGCCCCACGTCAATTTTTTTTAAATTATTTCATGAATTTCCTGAAATAATTTAAAAAAATTGAAGTGGGGCTTCGCACTATATTTGTGTCCAGCCAGGTACAGCAGGCAGGAACGGGCTGCCCCCATCCACCAGCTGCCTATTTGTACCTGGCCGGACACAACAATATAGGGAAGCCCTTTTTTTTCTTAATTATTTCATGAATTTCATGAAATAATTAAAAAAAATTGAAGTGGGGCTTCGCACTATATTTGTGTCCAGCCAGGTACAGCAGGCAGGAACGGGCTGCCCCCATCCACCAGCTGCCTATTTGTACCTGGCCGGACACAACAATATAGGGAAGCCCTTTTTTTCTTAATTATTTCATGAATTTCATGAAATAATTAAAAAAAAAGTACGTGGGGCTTCGCCCTATTTTTGTGTCCAGCCAGGTACAACTAGGCAGCTGGGGGCTGGAATCTGCAGCGCAGGGAGGCCCAAGCTTTCTGGGCCCCCCCCCCGCTACAAATTGCAGTCCGCAGCCTCCCCGGAAAATGGCGCGTTCATAGAAGCGCCATCTTCTGGCGCTGTACCCAACTCATCCAGGGCCCTGGTGCGGTGGCTCACTGGGTAATAAAGGGGTTAGGGCCAGCTTGGTATTATCAGCTGGCCCCAAGCCCAAAATTCATGGGGTCACGCCAGTATTAGACATGACCGCCATGAATTTCTAGTAAAGTATTTAAAAAAAACACAACACCCAGAATAAAGTCCTTTAATTGAAATAAAGACACAATTCTTTATTGTTCTAAATTAAACCATACTTACCATCACACCCATTCCAGCTGAAGCCAACGATCTCCTGCAATAAAAGAAAAATAATAAACCAACCTCATCCTTACCTTTCCATGGTTCCCACGACAGCTTCAGCTCTGCTACATCGAGATGACTGGCTGGACCGCAGCAGAACGCTGCCATCCAGTCTGTCATCCCGCAGACACTGAGAAGCGCAGGCATGCTTGCGCTCCTCACTGTCTCGCTGTGACGGCATCCAGATGAGCCGAGGTCATGTCCAATGAACTCGGCTCACCTCATGCACGTCACTGACAGCGTGGGAAAATTCTCACGCTGAAGTGCTGAGTGCAGGAGAATACTCCCACGCTGTCAGTGATGTGCATGAGGTGAGCTCATGTCCAATGAACTCAGCTCACCTCCTGCACGTCACTGACAGCGTGGGAAAATTCTCCTGCAATCAGCGCTTCAGCGTGAGAATTTTCCCACGCTGTCAGTGACGTGCATGAGGTGAGCCGAGTTCATTGGACATGAACTCGGCTCATCTGGATGTCGTCACAGAGAGACGCTGAGCAGCGCAAGCAAGCCTGCGCTTCTCAGTGTCTGCGGGATGACAGGCTGGATGGCAGCGTTCTGCTGCGGTCCAGCCTGTCATCTCGATGTAGCAGAGCTGAAGCTGTCGTGGGAACCATGGAAAGGTAAGGATGAGGTTGCTTTATTATTTTTCTTTTATTGCAGGAGATCGTTGGCTTCAGCTGGAATGGGCGTGATGGTAAGTATGGTTTAATTTAGAACAATAAAGGATTGTGTCTTTATTTCAATTAAAGGACTTTATTCTGGGTGTTTGTTTTTTTTTTAACTTTGACTATGGGGTTAGTAATGGGGGTGTCTTATAGACGCCTCTCCATTACTAACCTGGGCTTGATGTCAGCTGGCATTATAAGCTGACATCAACCCCAACCCTATTACCCCCTGCCACCGCACCAGGGCAGCGTGGAAGAGCGAGGCTAAGTGCCAGAATTGGCGCATCCTATGAATGCGCCATTTCTGGGGCGGCTGACGGCTGGTGTTTCTAGCCTGGGAGGGGGCCAATATTCATGGCTCCCTTCCTGGGCTATTAATATCAGCCCCCAGCTGTCTGCCTAGCCTTTGCTAGCTATTAAATTAGGGGGGACCCCACGTCATTTTTTTTGGGGGGTCCCCCATTTTAATAGCTAGTAAAGGCTATGTATTCAGCTGGAGGCTGATATTAGTAGCCTGGGAAGCTCCGTGGGTATTACCCCCTTCCCAGGCTTCAAACATCTGCCCCAGCCGTCTGCTTAACCTCCGCTAGAGCCTAAAATTAAGGGGAACCCCACGCCAATTTTTTTAATAATAAATCCTTTATTTTAATACTAAATGACAAGTACAGTAACCAACACTATCACTGTACTTCATATATATGTGACTGACATGTTTCTATCTATCTAATCTATGTGTGATGCTCTATCTTTCTGTTCTAAATTGTCGGGTACCGCTGCTGAATTGCCGGCCGGCTTTTTTAAAGAGACAGTGCATGAAAACACTATTATTTTTTTAAATAAATCCTTTACACTAAATGACAAGTACAGTAAGCAACACTATCACTGTACTTATTATATATGTGACTGACATGTTTCTATCTATCTAATCTATGTGTGAAGCTCTATTCTTTCTGTTCTAAATTGTCGGGTACAGATGCTGAATTGCCGGCCGGCTTTTTTAAAGAGACGGTGCATGAAAACACTAATATTTTTTTTAATAAATCCTTTACACTAAATGACAAGTGCAGTAACCAACACTGTCACTGTGCTTCTTATATGTGTGACTGACATGTTTCTATCTATCTAATCTATGTGTGATGCTCTATTCCTTCTTGTCTAAATTGTCGGGTACCGGTGTATGCCGCTGCTGAATTTGCCGGCCGGCTTTTTTAAAGAGAGTGTCTTCTGAGCAGTTTGTCAGCTTTTGGACACCTTTGCAGGTGTTTTCTATGTGTTTCTATGTGTTTTTGTTTGCCTGCCATTGGTTTTAACGGTGTTCGACGGTGTTCTAAGGTGTTCGACGAACAGTTCGACGAACAGTTCCTCGAACATCCCGGTGTTCGACGAACCGAACCGAACCCGAACACTACGGGGGTGGCTCAACACTACTTAAGAGTAGAAATTACAATGAAGTCCAGCAAGGCCAGGAGGGCGGAGCAGGACTAAATAGGCAAAAAAGGTCATGTGACCAGCAAGATAGAAAAAATCTAACAGGAGAGTTCTAACATGTAGCAGCAGAAGAGAAGTTTGATGCTGGACTAGTCCAGAGGAAGTTCTTGAGATCATTGGGAATGGGGTTAATCAGCAAAGACATCAAGTTGCAGTTGAAACAGTACCTAGAAGATCCTGGCATTCTGGACGAAGTCCTAATTGAAAAAATGAATGAGGCAGCTAGCTTGGAGTCAGAGAGCAAACAGAAGTTAAAGAAAAGCTCTGCCCCCAAAATCACCAAAATGAGTCAGCTGAAGCCCCAGTGGCCAGTCCGAAGATCATCATGGAGACCCTCCAGTGCCGCCTCCAAGAGGGAACCTTAAATCACCAACCAGCGCTGACTGGGAGGAAGTAATAGGAGAACTATGAGCCGAGTTGATTGAGGTGAAAAAGTTGATTAGTTCCAGGCCAGAACTTGTATCCCTCAGACCCAGGAGTGGATTCCAAAACAGAAGATACCCGGCTTGTGAAGCATGCCGTTCATCAAATCAGAGTACGGTGTGTGTCCACTGCCTAAGATGTGGTGAGGAAAGACATTATGCCAAGGAATGCCAATGGTCATGGTCGTTTGGGTTAAAAGACAGAAGGTTACCAGTGCGGGGCGACTGGTAACCGCGACACGGAGGAGGCCCCAGAAGCAAATCCAAATCTCACCAAACCCCAGAATGGCGCATGAGGTAAAATTGCTGCCTCAGTACTATCCCCAAGTGTGTTCCCATCTAGAACAGCTGCAAGAGAGACAGGGACATCAGTTACTTAATGCCCAGGGCGGAGGTCAAATGATGTACTCCTGGGAGGAGGATTCCTCGGTCAGTAAAGATAGCCTCATCAGCCTAATCGGTGAAAGGTGCTTTATACAGTGCCAGCTAGATGGACTCCTGGTAAAAGCACTGTGGGACACAGGAGCCCAAGCGAACCTTTTAAATGAAGAATGGAGAAGGCGCTACCTGCCACATACCTGCCTTTGGTCACTAGAAGAACTCTTAGGACCAGTGGAACTCCATGGCAAAGCTGTCAACCAGACTGAAATCCCTTTCATAGGCTGGGTAGAAGTGACTTTCCAACTGAGGGCCACAAAGAACAGCAACACCATTGAGCTTTTGGTACCTTTTCTTGTGACCAGTGATCAGAATGTGGCAGAGGATCCTATTCTGTGGAATAATGTAATCAGTGAGGTCATCACGAAACAAAAGGCAGGGATGCTGGTCGTGGATGCAGTTGCCACATCACTTGCCATACCCAATGCCGTGGGTATATGATTCATAGAGTAAATAAAGCACAGAATACAATAGACCTAAAAGAAGATAAGGTAAGCTGGCGCCCAGACATCATCCCTGCAAACCAAATGGTGGGGGTGAGGTGTGGAGTTTGGGTAGAACTGAGAAGAAAGGTCCAAAAAAGACTGTTCGTGCCAAAAGACTCCTCAGAACGTCGGGAAGGTCTAGTTCAAGGTGAGACTGTGCTTATGATTCCTACTGGTGGGTTTGTTCGAGTGACAGTACCGGTGATGAATACTACAAAACACGAAATTAGACTGGATCCAAAGACTGTGTTAGGTCACACTGAAACCGTTAAAACGGTATATCCAGCCAGTCTGAGACCCGCCGAGGGGTCTACCGTGAATTCAGTCTCCCCACCAAGGAGCAGGAGTTGCCCAGGGGAAGAAATTGCACGACGCACCTCGGAGTCCTGGAATCCCCCAGCACCCATGGACCCCTGGGACACTTGTGTGCTGAAGATCGAGCGGTAGCAAAACAGATGCTGAGAGAAGAATGTCAAGCATTCTCCAAAGATGACTCTGATATAGGCTGTATCTCATCGTTGCAGTTGAAAATCAAATTTGAAAGACATGTCTGTGCCGAAACCATTACACCGTGAAGTGAAAGAGTATTTACAAGACCTAATCAACAGAGGGTGGGTCCAAAAGTCTAAGTGGTCTTATTCCTCTCCTATTGTTTGTGTTAGGAAGAAGGACGGTACGCTGAGACTCTGCTGTGATTACCGGGAACAAAACCGAAAGTCAGTACCTGATCGGCACCCAATACCAAAGATCCAAGATATGCTGGATAGCCTATCAGGAGGTACCTGGTTCTCTGTCCTCGATCAGGGTAAGGTATACCACCAAGGGTTTGTCGAAGAGTCCAGTAGACCCTAGACAGCATTCATCACACCGTGGGGATTATATGAGTGGATCCGCATACCGTTTGGGCTCAGTTCAACTCCAGCAGAATTCCAGAGGAGCATGGAGACAAGTTTAGAAGGATTGAGGAACGATATCTGCCAGCAGTACTTGGATGACAATGTGGTACACAGCAAAACCTTCTGGGAGCATGTTGAACACGTGAAGACCGTATTACAATGGTATCAACAACACGGAGTTAAGTTGACCCCAAAGTAGTGTGAACTGTTCAAAAGGCAAGTCCGATTTCTAAGGAAAATTGTGTCCGGAGAAGGATATACCATGGACCCAGCAGAAATCGCTCCGTTACTGGCCTTAAAAGACAAGCGGCCCTCTACCGTCGGGGAGTTGAGGCGGATATTGGGATTCCTCTCCTACTTTCGTACTTACATTCGGATCTTCTCCAGGATTGCCGCCCCACTATACCAACTCTCGGGGGGGGGGACAGAGACGACAACACCCATGGAGAAAAAGAAGAACGCGGGTAGGACCAGGCTTAAAAGAAACAACGCTGTTTCATCCCAACAGCCCATTCTCAGGACAGCAGTCCACCAGGAGTTATTGGAAGAACTAGTAGACTACCTGGATAAAAACACCAATCTTGGGATATCCTGATTTCAATTTACCATTTGTTCTTCATTGTGACGCTTCTTAAGTTGGACTGGGAGCTGCCCTGTATCAGCATTAAGATGGAAAATTGAGTCATCGGTTACGGTTCTAGAACATTGACGGATGCTGAGAAGAATTACCATCTACATTCCGGAAAATTGGAGTTCCTGGCACTGAAATGGGCTATCTATGCTGTAGTAGAGATAATCTCTAAATCGTTCACAGAGTTTAAGATATACACTGACAACATCCCTTTGACCTATGTCTTTACTACAGCCAAACTGAATGCAATGGGTCAGACATGGGTCGCTGAACTAGCTGACTTGAATTTCAGCATCAAGTACAGGCCAGGAAAATGCAATACGGATGCTGACGGATTGTCAAGAATGCCACTAGAGCCTGAGGAGTTCATGCAAGATTGCTAAGAGGAAGTCAGCCTGGAAGCAATTGAGAGCACTACCCAAGCAGTACAAGCTTAACAGGAGGAAGACACACCATTGTGGTGTCCGTTGACGGTGGAAACCACCATAAAAGCGAGGGAACAAGATCACCCCCGGTCTATTCAACAATTACCAAAAGGGAAAACCCGTAGAGCACAATCGGAAGATCAGATAATTGGTAGAATACTACTTTATGTGGACCAAAATTGGTTTCCAAGTAAACGAGAGAGAGACAATGAGTCACCAGCAGTATCTGTTTTAATTAAAGAATGGACGAAGCCCTACCTCAGTGAAGACGGTATCCTGTATTGTAAAGGAGGACCAAACCGGCAGTTGGTACTACCCAGAGTATTCCATGGGTTGGTCTTCAAAGAACTCCATGAAAACATGGGACACCTGGGAGTGGAAAGGACAACCAACTTGATTCGTGAACGTTTCTTCTGACCGTACATGCAGAGAGATATGGAGAGGTATGTGACCAGGGAGTGTTGGTGTCTGAAAGATAAACGTCCCAACACATCAATCCTGGCACCTATGGGCAACATCCAAACTACGTATCCATTTGAGATGGTCTCAATAGACTTTCTACATCTCGAGACTTGCAAGGGTGGTCTCGAATACATCTTGGTGGTGATGGACCATTTCCCTCGATTTGCTCAAGCATATGCCACCACCAATAAATCACGTCGAACAGTGGCAGAGAGCATCTTCAATGATTTTGCTTTGAGGTTTGGGTTCCCTACGAGGTTACACCATGACCAAGGAAGAGAATTTGAGAACCAGCTTTTTGCCAAGTTAGGAAAGTACTGTAGAATTCAGAGATCCCACACAATGCCCTATCACCCAGAGGGTAATGGACAAGTGGAACATTTTAGCTGGACATTATTGTCGATGTTGCGCACTTTAACAGCTGAAGAGAAGAAAGACTGGAAGAGTTTTCTGTCAAAAGTGGTGCATGCCTATAACTGTACAAAGAGTGATGCGACAGGTTACTCACCCTTTTTCCTATTGGATGGATGATCGCCAAGGCTGCCAATCGACATCATGTTCGATACTCCGGTGTCAGAGACTTACAGAACGTATCCGGAGTACGTTCGTAAATGGAAGGAACGGATGGCAGAGGCATACAACATACCGACCAAAGTGGTTACGCAAGGACAGAGCAAGAGTAAGGAGTACTATGATCGAAAATGTTATGGAGCAGAATTGGCACCGGTCCAGGAAAACTTTGTTTGTATTGGGAAGACAAGGTGTATTTGGTCATAAGGAGGAAAGCTGATGACAGCCCAGTGTATGAAATCTGATTGGAAACGGGAGACAAGAAAACCAGAATAGTCCATCGGAATTTACTACTACCCTGTGATTATCTCCCACCACAACAAGACTTCCCAGACGTAGACCGACATAGTCCGAGATCGACTAAGGGACCACCACAGATGAAGCTCCGGAGGTGGATAGTGACCTTGAAAGTTCTGATGGAGAAGAACACGCCATTGTATTTCTCAGACCGGCAAGGAGAGGGATGTACCATCCTCAGGAGAGTGAACTTAGTCGTGAGGCTCCAGAGTTCGTGCCATGGAGTACACATGAAGTCCAATTCAAATCTGTTGATCAAACACCGGTCCTTGAAGAGACCGATCGACACTCAGGAGGAGTGGAATTACAAGACCATGCAAAAACAAGCTACTCAGGAGAAGTACAGGAACTTACAGAGGCAACTCCAAGAGCATCTGAGGAAGCACAGGAAATGAGTGCAGCGGAAGAAACGTCTGTGACTGAAGAACCCATGGTATGTGAGGAACAACCCACCAGGAGGATGTCGTCTTGAGTAGTGAGTAGGCCCGTGATGCTGACGTATGAGACAATTGGTGAACTGAGTCAAGTGCCAAGAACTGTCGACTGGAAACAGGTATCTCTGCCTACAGACAAGGTAAGCCCACTTAAGTGGTATTCACCACCAAGAGGCAGTATGGAAGATGTTGCCTACTTGAAAGACTTGTTTTCATGCTTTGATTTTTCTTAAAAGACTTTGTAGAAACAGAGAACTGTTAAAGCATAGATAAAGAGAGCTGGTTGAAGATGTACGAAAAGCTCCAGCTGAAGAGCCTAAAACGTTTTGGAAGAATGTTCTTTGGTCAGATGAGACAAAAGTAGAGCTTTTTGGGAAAAAGCATCAACATAGAGTGTACAGGAAAAAAAAAGAGGCATTCAAAGAAAAGAACACGGTCCCTACAGTCAAACATGGCGGAGGTTCCCTGATGTTTTGGGGTTGCTTTGCTGCCTCTGGCACTGGACTGCTTGACCGTGTGCATGGCATTATGAAGTCTGAAGACTACCAACAAATTTTGCAGCATAATGTAGGGCCCAGTGTGAGAAAGCTGGGTCTCCCTCAGAGGCGTTGGGTCTTCCAGCAGGACAATGACCCAAAACACACTTCCAAAAGCACTATAAAATGGTTTGAGAGAAAGCACTGGAAACTTCTAAGGTGGCCAGCAATGAGTCCAGACCTGAATCCCATAGAACACCTGTGGAGAGATCTCAAAATGGCAGTTTGGAGAAGGCACCCTTCAAATATCAGGGACCTGGAGCAGTTTGCCAAAGAAGAATGGTCTACAATTCCAGCAGAGCATTGTAAGAAACTCATTGATGGTTACCGGAAGCGGTTGTTCGCAGCTATTTAGGCTAAAGGTTGTGCAACCAAGTATTAGGCTGAGGGTGCCAGTACTTTTGTCTGGCCCATTTCTGGAGTTTTGTGTGAAATGATCAATGATTTGATTTTTGCTTCATTCTCTTTTGTGTTTTTTCCTTGCAAGCAAATTAAATGAAGATAATAATACCAACGAATTTGTGATTGCAATCATTTTCAGGAAGAAACTGAGTATTATCTGACAGAATTGCAGGGGTGCCAATACTTTTGGCCACCACTGTATATGGGAAAAATAGAACATGACCCCCACAAGCATTCTACTTTTGAAACGCACATTCATCTCAAAATGGGGCTGGAGTGGGAGGTCCTCCTGACTCCACGGGCCCGATTGTTACGCCCCTGCTAATAGCACTGTGAGCAGACAGCAACAGGTGCAGACATGTTTGTAGTGAGACAAAGCTCAGGTCTGCTTTACTGCCTTTTTCCCCCTGAGATGAAAGCAGAAAGTTGTTTATAATTACAACCACCTCTGTTCTACTCTTTGTAATCTCACACAACAGTCCTGCAGGGAGATCCGTGAGGAGAGCAGACTGTCTCTCATTACATGTCTCACACTGGGAACCCTGCTCTAAGTGTTCTGTCTCCACATAAGGTGATTGGAGGTATAGCTGATATGTAAGATGCTGTGAGATTTCCTTTTCCTTACCTCCGTATCAAAAATGCGGAGCAGACAGTGCCAGTGCAGACTCAGCGTCCGTAGACTTGAATGTAGAACCACAGCGAGGTTCAATTTAAAAATTGTTTTATTTAAAACTGGATACAGAAATAATACTTGATGGTACAATAATGTCGCTTTCTCTGAAGCCGCTGACATCGGTTACTGCTGATCAGAAATTGATCATTTCGTTAGCCCAATAAGTGGTTCATGTATCACAGTAGCTCTGGCTATAAAATGGCTGCCAAGAGCAGGTGACCCACCAACTGCCATGTGAAGCCACGCCCAGTTTTGAACCAACTTAATTGGAATGAACAAGAGTGAGCAGCGAATAAATACTGACCAGCAGATGACGATGTAGCGATAATACATTTAGCAGATAACAAATTCAGAACTTATTTCTTAAGATATGCAAAACAAACATCTGAACAGAAATTATTTCTGGGGGAACAGCACACTAAGCTATTGTGGGGGCATGTTGTTGCCTGCTTATGATTGGTTAACAGAAATGGACGATATACGGCACTCTTATATAAAGTGAGCCTGGTGCACAAGGAGGGTGTCCAACCCATACATCATGTAGAATAGAAAACTTGGGACTCAGATATGGAAAAATGCATTCACTTAAGGTTAAACATTTCGGTCTTAACTCAGACCGCTTCCCTCAGCGATCCAGGTCATACATACTGGCACGTCTTTTTCCAGGAGTTCCATGCCATACGCATTCATTTCTGATGAAGGTCTGAGTTAAGACCGAAAACATTTAACCTTAAGTGAATGCAATAAAAAGGAACTTTTTTCCATATCTGAGTGCCAAGTTTTTTATTCTATATGATTCGTTAACATCATATAGAGGAAGGATTACATACCAGAGGTGAAAAATCTCTAGTAACATGCCTTGGACTTAACATAGTTATAGCCTAAACTTTTCAAGCTAGCATCTCTGCAACAAAGGGGAAAAATTACAAAATTAAAACTACTTTTTATTCAGCTTTGCAGCCAGTTTTCCATGATGTGGCCAGTTTAACCTTCTCAAACAGGTGAAAGGTCATCTTTCATAGTTTGAAAGAGTTTGTTTGTTTTCACATACAACTCACTTGCTTAACTTTTTTCAACAGCAAAATCACAATTGCAATAAAAGTGGCCATTCTGCATTAAAATATGCTGTTTTATTGAGTTTTTGATGCATTTTTCACTGTGATTTTTGATGTTTTTGTTTTGCTGCTCCACCTAATTGATTTCAATTGGAAAAATGCAGTAAAAACACTGAAAGAATTGATATGCTGCATTTAAAAAAAGACAGACTGCAAGTCAATGAAAACAAGAAAAATAACGCAACGTACAACGTGTGAAAGAAATTTTTAGAGATCTCATTAATTTTGATACTCTTTTTCCACGTTAAAAAACAGACAGAAAACCTCATCAAACATGCAGTGATTTACAGGGAATTCAGCTTACATGTCATAGATCTCATTGACCCTATGAGAGGATATGGAATTTTTTAAATACTCACTTGGATGAAGAGTAGGAACATACTGGCCCATTTTTCCAGCTTTAAGCATCTGTAGTAATGTGGTTTTGCCAGCATTATCTAACCCTAAAAAAACTAACTTCCCATTTTTCTTGTAGAGACCTGCAGAATTAAAAACATAATTATATCTACTAATATATGCTGCATTTTACAGTCCACTTTTAGATCACGGGATAAATAATTAGAATGTCACATTTAGTAATAATTTTATGATCTCACAATCAATTCTAAAACAATGTATTAGATTATCATTTATGGCCCAACATGCCATTTCACTTGCTATTTCACTTTTAGTTATGTAACTGCAATTGTTGTTAGCATTTTTTCCCTTTTAAAAAAGTTGATTAAAAATGGAAATAATAAATAAATGTATAGCAACAATTACATCAGTGGGAACAATATGAAATGCATGTGGAACATCAAAGGCCAAGCCAAAGCAAATTTCTGGGAATCCAGGAGTTGTGGCTAGTTGATGGGGAAAATGACATCAGTGACATGGCCATCAGATCAAGAATATTTAGAAAGATGGGTGGTACATGGGATTTAAACCACAGAAAAAAATTACAAAGATTATCAGACAGGGTGGAGCTGCACAGTGTTAAACAAATAAAAGAACAGAGAATATGAGGAAATATATATTGTTATTCAAAAAAGGGCAAAATAAAGATTAAAAAAAAACCTATAATAATGAAACATGTTACATGACTGATAAGATATCGTTTACATAAAGAGGTTTGATCCACATCGAATAAATAACAGATCCCCCAGGTCCCTATGCTGCAATACACACTGCCGGCCAATCAGAGGCCGGCAGCTGACTTCGACAAGCCAGTCACAGGTTTAGCATGGCAGTGACATCATGCGCTGCCCATCGATTGCACTCAGACGTCAACTGCTGGCTTCAGAAGAGGACATCACACGGCGGGGGAGCAGAGGGAAGGTGAGTAGAATTGTTTATCTTTTATGCGTTGAAAACAGCAGCAGAACAGCGAACATATATGCCAGGATGGGGGGACATGTGTACCCAGATGGGCCTACATAGGGGAGATATATAGCAGGATGGGGGACATATAAACCAGGATGGGCCCAAATGGGGGACATATATGCCAGGATGAACCCAGATTGGGGTCATATATACCAGGATGAGCACAGATGGGGGACATATATACCAGGATGTGCCTATATGCGTGACATATATACCAGGATGAGCACAGATGAGGGACCTATATACCAGGATGGGCCCAGATGAGGGACATATATACCAAGATGGGCCCAGATAGGGAAGATGTATACCAGGATGGGACAAATATGGGTGACATATAGTTGAAACCAGAAGTTTACATACAATATATAAAAAGACACAAATGCATGTTTTCTCAATATCTGACATGAAATCAGAATAAACCTTTCCCATTTTATGTCAATTAGGATTACCATCATTTTTAATATTTGCCAAATTCCAGAATAATGAGAGAGAGAATGTTTTAAGGCAATTTTATTACTTACTGCATAGTCAAAAGTATACATACATTTCATTAGTATTTGGTACCATTGTCCATAAACTGAATGACTTGGGTCAAACATTTGGGATATCCTTCCAAAAGCTTCTCACAATAGTTGGTCACAATAGTTGGTCGGAATTTGGGCCCATTACTCCTGACAAAACTGGTGTAACTGATCCAGGTTTGTAGTTCGCCTTACTCGCACCTGTCTTTTCAGCTTTGCCCATACATTTTCAATAGGATTGAGATCAGGGCTTTGTGATGGCCACGCCAAAACATTTACTTTCTTATCCTTAAGCCACTTTGTTACCATTTTGGCAGTACGCTTCTGGTTATTGTCCATTTGGAAGACCCATTTCCACCCAAACTTTAACTTACTGGCTGATGTCATAAGATGTTGTTTTTAGTATTGCCACATAATCTTCTTTTCTCATGATGCCATCTATTTTGTGAAGTGCACCAGTCCCTCCGGCAGAAAAACAACCCCACAACATGATGCTGCCACACTCGTGTTTCACAGTTTTGATGGTGTTCTTAGGCTTTCAAGCTTCTCCCTTTTTCCTCCAAACGTAACGATGGTCATTATGCCCAAAAACTTCAATTTTAGTTTCATCAGACCACAGGACATGTTTCCAAAAATTAAGGTCTTTGCTCCTGTGTGCATTTTCAAACATTAATCTGGCTTTTTTATGTTTCTTTTGGAGTAATGACTTCTTCCTGGCAGAGTTCCCGTTCAGCCCATGTTGATACAGTACTCATTTCACTGTGGATATTGACACAATCTTACCAGTTTCCGCCATCATCCTCACAAGGTCTTTTTCTTCGTTCTTGCGTTGATATGCACATACTCATTACCCTACGAAGAAGCAAGCCGCGAAACGTGCGCGTCGGGGTCTTTTCATCAGCCAGGTCATATAATGATTTATTATTAATAATTAACTTTATTATTTTTTCCACCATTTTTTGATCACTGTTATTGTTTTTTACCTTATTCCATGGCCCTATGGAGGTGCCAGAATTTTGTGATTTCATTGATTGCACTTTATATATGTGGCAGCTTATTTGCACACGGGTTCATATGCACTGTATATAAAAGTATATTTTGCACTTGCAATATCTGTGGCCTTGAGAAGGTGCTTGCATGACTTGCACTATCAATTGCACCTTATAATTGTAGCTTGTTTGCACAGTTGTCCATATGCATTTTATGTGATTTTTTCTGCACTTGCAGTATTTGTGGCCTCAAGGTGGTGCTTATTTTCTTTGCACTATTAATTTGCACTTTATTTAAATGGTAGCTGATTTGCACTATAGCTAATGGCATTTTATGTTATTTGATTTTGATACATTTCTCAATTTTTATAATTCGATATATTTAATCAACATAATTATGGTTCAGTGATTTTTGTGATTTTGAGCACTTGCACTATATGGTGGATATATCATGTTATAACTGGCTTGTATAGTTCTTTTCTGTTCTAGTTTCCTTACCACTTTTTTATGTGTTTTATGTTGTATTTTAAGTATATGTCAATAAAAACTCCATGTTTTATTATACTGGCGCTAATCTTCCAAGTCGTTTATAGGTTTATAATGGGTGACATACAGTGGTGGCCAAAAGTATTGGCACCCCTGCAATTCTGTCAGATAATACTCAGTTTCTTCCTGAAAATGATTGCAATCACAAATTCTTTGGTATTATTATCTTCATTTAATTTGTCTTCAATGAAAAAACACAAAAAGAATTGTCCTAAAGCCAAATTGGATATAATTCCACACCACACCTAAAAAAGGGGGTGGACAAAAGTATTGGCACTGTTTGAAAAATCATGTGATGCTTCTCTAATTCGTGTAATTAACAGCACCTGTAACTTACCTGTGGCACCTAACGGGTGTTGGCAATAACTAAATCACACTTGCAGCCAGTTAACATGGATTAAAGTTGACTCAACCTCTGTCCTGTGTCCTTGCGTGTACTACATTGAGCATGGAGAAAAGAAAGAAGACCAAAGAACTGTCTGAGGACTTGAGAAACCAAATTGTGAGGAAGCATGAGCAATCTCAAGGCTACAAGTCCATCTCCAAAGACCTGAATGTTCCTGTGTCTTCCGTGCGCAGTGTCATCAAGAAGTTTAAAGCCCATGGCACTGTGGCTAACCTCCCTAGATGTGGACGGAAAAGAAAAATTGACGAGAGATTTCAACGCAAGATTGTGCGGATGGTGGATAAAGAACCTCGACTACCATCCAAACAAGTTCAAGCTGCCGTGCAGTCCGAGGGTACAACAGTGTCAACCCGTACTATCCATCGGCGTCTGAATGAAAAGGGACTGTATGGTAGGATACCCAGGAAGACTCCACTTCTTACCCCGAGACATAAAAAAGCCAGGCTGGAGTTTGCCAAAACTTACCTGAGAAAGCCTAAAACGTTTTGGAAGAATGTTCTCTGGTCAGATGAGACAAAAGTAGAGCTTTTTGGGAAAAAGCATCAACATAGGAAAAAAAAAGAGGCATTCAAAGAAAAGAGCGCGGTCCCTACAGTCAAACATGGCGGAGGTTCCCTGATGTTTTGGGGTTGCTTTGCTGCCTCTGGCACTGGACTGCTTGACCGTGTGCATGGCATTATGAAGTCTGAAGACTACCAACAAATTTTGCAGCATAATGTAGGGCCCAGTGTGAGAAAGCTGGGTCTCCCTCAGAGGTCATGAGTCTTCCAGCAGGACAATGACCCAAAACACACTTCCAAAAGCACTATAAAATGGTTTGAGAGAAAGCACTGGAGACCTCTAAGGTGGCCAGCAATGAGTCCAGACCTGAATCCCATAGAACACCTGTGGAGAGATCTCAAAATGGCAGTTTGGAGAAGGCACCCTTCAAATATCAGGGACCTGGAGCAGTTTGCCAAAGAAGAATGGTCTACAATTCCAGCAGAGCATTGCAAGAAACTCATTGATGGTTACCGGAAGCGGTTGTTCGCAGTTATTTTGGCTAAAGGTTGTGAAACCAAGTATTAGGCTGAGCGTGCCAATACTTTTGTCTGGCCCATTTTTGGAATTTTGTATGAAATGATCAATGATTTGATTTTTGCCTCATTCTCTTTTGTGTTTTTTTCCTTGCAAGCAAATTAAATGAAGATAATAATACCAAAGAATTTGTGATTGCAATCATTTTCAGGAAGAAACTGAGTATTATCTGACAGAATTGCAGGGGTGCCAATACTTTTGGCCACCACTGTATAGTTGAAACCAGAAGTTTACATACACTATATAAAAAGACACAAATGCATGTTTTCTCAATATCTAACATGAAATCAGAATTAACCTTTCCCATTTTATGTCAATTAGGATTACCATCATTTTTAATATTTGCCAAATTCCAGAATAATGAGAGAGAGAATGTTTTAAGGCATTTTTATTACTTACTGCAAAGTTAAAAGTATACCTACATTTCATTAGTATTTGGTACCATTGTCCATAAACTGAATGACTTGGGTCAAACATTTGGGATATCCTTCCAAAAGCTTCTCACAATAGTTGGTCGGAATTTGGGTCCATTCCTCCTGATAAAACTGGTGTAACTGATTCAGGTTTGTAGTTCGCCTTACTCGCACCTGTTTTTTCAGCTTTGCCCATACATTTTCAATAGGATTGAGATCAGGGCTTTGAGATGGCCACGCCAAAACATTTACTTTGTTATCCTTAAGCCACTTTGTTACCATTTTGGCAGTATGCTTCGGGTCATTGTCCATTTGGAAGACCCATTTCCACCCAAGCTTTAACTTACTGGCTGATGTAATGAGATGTTGCTTTAGTATTGCCATATAATCTTCTTTTCTCATGATACCGTCTATTTTGTGAAGTGCACCAGTCCCTCCGGCAGCAAAACAACCCCACAACATGATGCTGCCACCCCCGTGTTTCACAGTTGGAATGGTGTTCTTAGGCTTCCAAGCTTCTCCCTTTTTCCTCCAAAACGTAACGATGGTCATTATGCCCAAAAACTTCAATTTTAGTTTCATCAGACCACAGGACATGTCTCCAAAAATTAAGGTCTTTGCTCCTGTGTGCATTTGCAAACATTAATCTGGCTTTTTTATGTTTCTTTTGGAGTAATGACTTCTTCCTGGCAGAGTTCCCTTTCAGCCCATGTTGATACAGTACTCATTTCACTGTGGATATTGACACAATCTTACCAGCTTCCGCCATCATCCTCACAAGGTCTTTTTCTTTTGTCCTTGGGTTGATATGCACATGTTGGACCCAAGCATGTTCATCTCTGGGACACAGAACCCGTCTCCTTCCTGAGCAGTATGATGGCTGGACATTCCCATCTTGTTTGCACTTGCGTATAATGGTTTGTACAGATGAACGAGGCTCCTTCAAGTATCTTGAAATTGTACCCAAGGATGAGCCAGACTTGTGCAAGTCCACAATTCTCTTCCTGATATCTTGACTAATTTTTTTATACTTTCCCATGATGCTACACAAAGAAGCAGTGTGTTTCAGGTTTGCATTAAAATACATCCACAGGTGTGTCTCTAATTATCTCAAATGTTGTCAAAAAGCCTATCACAAGCTTCCAAACACATGACATCATCATATGGGCAGTCCAGAATTGTTTAAAGTCATAGTAATCTTAGTGTATGTAAACTTTTGACTTTGCAGTAAGTAATAAAAATGCCTTAAAGCATTCTCTCTCTCTCATTATTATGGCATTTGGCAAATTGTAAAAATTATGGTAATCCTAATTGACCTAAAACGGGAAAGGTTTATTCTGTTTTTATGTCAGATATTGAGAAAAACATGCATATGTGTCTTTTTATATAGTGTATGTAAACTTCTTGTTTCAACTGTATATACCAGGATGAGCCCAGTTAGGGGACAGATATACCAATTTGGGTTCAAATGGGAGACATATATACCAGGATGGGCCCAGATGGGGGACAGATATATCAGGATGGGGGACACATATACCAAGATGGGCCCAGATGGGGTACAGATATAGCAGGATGGGGTACATATATACCAGGAAGGCCCAGATGGGTGACATACATACCAGGATGGGACCAGATCGAAGACATATATACCAGGATGGGGGACATATATACCAGGAAGGGCCCAGGATGGGGGATCTATACCAGGATGTGCCCAGGATGGGGGACATATATACTGGGATGAGCCCAGATGGGAGACATGTATACCAGGATGGGCCTAGATTGGGGACAGATATACCAGGATAGGGGACATATATTTCAGAATGGGCTCAGATGGGAGACATATATATTAGGATGGGCCCATATGGGCGACATATGAGGAAGGTGAGTAGAATCATTTTTTTTAACACCTTAAGGACCCTGGGATTTTCAGTTTTTGCATTTTCGTTTTTTGCTCCCCTTGTTCCCAGAGCCATAGCGTTTTTATTTTTTGGTCAATATGGCCGTGTGAGGGCTTATTTTTTGCAGGGCGAGTTGTACTTTTGAACGACATTACTGGTTTTACCATATCGTGTATGGGAAAACGGGAAAAAAATTCCAAGTGCTGTGGAATTGCAAAAAAGTGCAATACCGCAGATGTTTTTTTTTATTTTTTTACCACGTTCAATGAATGCTAAAACTGACCTGCCATTCTTATTCTCCAGGGCATTACGAGTTCGTAGATACCAAACATGTATAAGTTCTTTTTTATTTAAGCGGTGAAAAAAAAATCCAAAATTTGCTAAAAAAAACCCCAAAAATTGAGCCATTTTCCAAGACCCGTGGGGTCTCCATTTTTCGGGATCTGGGGCCGGGTGAGGGATTATTTTTTCCGCGCTGAGCTGAAGTTGTTATTGATACCATTTTGGGGTAGATCCGATGTTTTGATCGCCCGTTATTGCATTTTACTGCAATGTTGCGGCGACCAAAAAACGTAATTCTGGCGTTTAGAATTTTTTTCCCATTGCGCCATTTACCGATCGGATTAATTTTCATATTTATTGATCGGGCGATTCTGAATGCGGTGATACCAAATATGTGTATGTGGGTTTTTTATTCTTTTTTTTCATTTTTTAAATATTTTTAAAAACATTTTTTTTACACTTCCTGCTTGATTCTATAGTATCCATAGGAGACTAGAAGAAGCAACTGTCTGATCGCCTCTGCTACATAGAGGTGATGAGCAGATCACCTCTATGTAGCAGAAATGCTCCTGTGCTATGAACGCCGACCACTAGGTGGCGCTCATAGAGATCATTAAATGACAACCACTGGGGTCTGCTGCAGACCCAGGGTTGTCATGCCCACCCATCAGTGACCCGTGATCACGTAATGGGGTCACCGATGGGCGGGGTAAGTGACGCACTTCAGCCGCGGCGATGTTAAATGCTGCTGTCAAAGTTTGACAGTGGCATTTAACACGTTAACAGCCGCGGGTGGATCGCGATACCACCCTTGGCTGTTGCGGGCACATGTCAGCTGTAAGAATCAGCTGACATATGCCCGGTTCAGTGTGGGCTCAGCGCCGGAGCCCGCACTGAACAGAGGGTGATAGCCTGGTGCATACTATTACGCCCCAGGCTGTAAAGGGGTTAAAGAACAGTGTCAGAATGGGTGAAATATACAGTGAAGGAAATAATTATTTGATCCCTTGCTGTTTTTGTAAGTTTGCCCACTGACAAAGACATGAACAGTCTATAATTTTAAGGGTAGGTTAATTTTAACACTGAAAGATAGAATATCCCAAAAAAATCAAGAAAATCACATTGTATAAATTAGATACGTTTATTTGCATTTTGTAGTGAGAAATAAATCATTATGAGTTCTGGCTCCTACAGACCAGTTAGCTCCTAATCAACTCGTTGCCTGCATTAAAGACAGCTGTCTTACATAGTCACCTGTATAAAAGACTCCTGTCCACAGACTCAATTAATCAGTCAGACTCTAACCTCTACAACATCGGCAAGACCAAAGAGCTTTCTAAGGATGTCAGGGACAAGATCATAGACCTGTACAAAGCTGGAATGGGCTACAAAACCATAAGTAAGACGCTGGGTAAGAAGGAGACAAGTGTTGGTGCAATAGTAAGAAAATGGAAGAAATACAAAATGACTGTCAATCGACATCGATCAGGGGCACCATGCAAAATCTCACCTCGTGGGGGATCCTTGATCATGAGGAAGGTGAGAGATCAGCCTAAAACTACACGGGGGGAACTTGCTAATGATCTCAAGGCAGCTGGGACCACAGTCACCAAGAAAATCATTGGTAACACATTACGCCTTGAAGGTTTAAAATCCTGCAGTGCCCTCAAGGTCCCCCTACTCAAGAAGGCACATGTGCATGCTTGTATGAAGTTTGCCAATGAACACCTGGATGATTCTGTGAGTTATTGGGAGAAGGTGCTGTGGTCAGATGAGACAAAAATTCAGCTCTTTGGCATTAACTCAACTCGCCGTGCTTGGAGGAAGAGAAATGCTGCCTATGTCCGAAAGAACACCATCCTCACTGTCAAGCATGGAGGTGGAAACATTATGTTCTGGGGGTGTTTCTCTGTTAAGGGCACAGAACTACTTCACCACATCAATGGGAGAATGGATGGAGCCATGTACCGTAAAATCCTGAGTGACAACCTCCTTCCCTCCGCCAGGACTTTAAAAATGGGTCATGACTGGGCCTTTCAGCAAGACAATGACCCAAAGCATACAGCCAAGGCAACAAAGGAGTGGCTCAAAAAGAAGCACATTAAGGTCATGGAGAGGCCTAGCCACTCTCCAGACCTTAATCCCATAGAAAACTTATGGAGGGAGTTGAATCTCCGAGTTGCCAAGCGACAGCTTCAAAATCTTAATAATTTAGAGATGATCTGCAAAAAGGAGTGGAACAAAATTTCTCCTGACATGTGCGCAACCCTCATGATCAACTACAAAAAACTTCTGACTGCTGTGCTTGCCAACAAGTGTTTTTCCACCAAGTATTAAGTGTTGTTTCCCAGAGGAATCAAATACTTATTTCACACTGCAAAATGCAAATAAATGTATTTAATTTATACAATGTGATTTTCTTGATTTTTTTTGGATATTCTATCTCTCAATGTTAAAATTAACCTACCCTTAATATTATAGACTGTTCATGTCTTTGTCAGTGGGCAAACTTACAAAAACAGCAAGGGATCAAATAATTATTTCCTTCACTGTACAGTCCTGCTCATCGTTATTGGCACCCATGAAGTACATAATGTGGAATATCTCCTAAAAAAAAGAAACTAATGAAACCGTTTTTTTATATAGAGCAATCGTGTTAAATACAAAAGAGCAAATGAAAAACAATAATTTAAAACAAAAAACAATGGGATGGAAAAATTGAAAAAGCTTGCTGTGTCACTAGTATTGGTACTCTTTACATTAATTTAGTATGGAAACATATTTTGACTCGCCTATGATTAATCACAAAAGAGATTCACCTGTGATTAATTGTCAGTGCCCATGTGACATGAATTAGCCAATGAATGATGACTTCAGTGTTTTAAAAAGTCACATGGTAGGCCCAGTTATTTTGTCACATTGGTGAAGACAAAAGAGCTGACTGAGGACATCACAACTGCTATTATTAGTAAACACAAGATTTCCAAAGCGTATAAGGCTATCTCCAAAGACCTTGGTATCCCAGTTTCAACAGTGTGTAATGTTATAAAGAAGTTTGCTAAGCATGGAACCGTCAAGAACCTCCCTGGACGTGGGGGAAAGAGGAAAATTGACAAGAGATGTCTTCGAAGGTTGGTGCTAATGGTGGAAAAAACACCACGTCAAACATCAAAAGGCCAACCTGGAACAATCTCGGGTCATTGTTTTAACAAGTACCACACGCAGCACACTAAGCCAAGCAGAGCTTTATGGGCAAAGGCCAAGGAAGAAACTATTGCTGAAGAAAAGACATAAAAAGGAACAACTGATCTTTGCCAAGAGTACCTTAACATACCACAATCCTTCTGGGAAAATGTTCTGTGGACAGATGAAACAAAAATAGAGCTTTTAGACAATGCAAAGCAACAGTTTGTTTACAGACAGTACAATGAAGCTTATAAATAAAAGAACACCTTATCTACAGTTAAGCATGGTGGAGGATCCATAATGCTGTGGGGTTGCTGTGCTGCGTCTGGTACGGGAGGCCTTGACCGTATCACAGGAATCATGAAATCAGAGAATTATCAAGAGATATTAGAGCAAAATGTCCTACCCAAGAAAACTTGGTTTGAGTCAAATATCATGGGTCCTCCAGTAAGACAATGACTAAAACCAGACATCCAAAAGTACACAGGAATAGTTGAAAAAGAAAAAATGGACTGTTTTAAAATGGCCAGCAATGAGCCCTGACCTCAATGCAATTGAAAATCTTTGGGGTGAGCTGGAATCTGCCATTGGGAAAAAGAACCCTACAAACATTCAAGAGCTTGAACAAACTAAAAAGGAAGAGTGGGACAAAATTTTAGCTGAGAAGTGCAAGAAGCTTATAGATGGCTACAAGTAATGTCTGTAGGCTGTCAGCAATGCCAAAGGGTGTGCAACCAAGTATTAATTAGGGGTTCCTTTATTGGTGCACATGCTGTTTATTCATTTTTTTTTCTTTGAAATTATAACATGGTAGTTGAAAAACAATGTTTTATTGTTGTATTAATTTGGACCACTAATTAAAAAATCCTGAGGATTTAACTTTGGTACATTTCCATTTATTTCTGAAGATATTGTACAGACTATGAAAAAAATGAAGGGGTGCCAATAATGGTGAGCAGCACTGTATATCAGCATGGGGGACATAAATACCAAGATGAGGGGCATATAAACAAGGATGAGCCATGGATGGGAGACATATATACTAGGATGGGCCCAGATGGGAGACATATATAACAGGATCAGCACAGATGAGAGACATATATACCAGGATGGGCCCAGATGGGGGACATAGTTACCACAATGGGCCCAGATGGGGGACATATATACCAGGATGGTCCCAAATGGGAGACATACATACCAAGATGGGCCCATATGGGGGATGGATTTTTATATATAAGGATGGGCCATGGATGGGGGACATATATACCAGGATGGGCCCAGATAGGGGACACATATACAGTTAGGTCCATATATATTTGGACAGAGACAACATTTTTCTAATTTTGGTTCTAGACATTACCACAATGAATTTTAAACAAAACAATTCAGATGCAGTTGAAGTTCAGACTTTCAGCTTTCATTTGATGGTATCCACATTAAAATTGAATGAAGGGATTAGGAGTTTCAGCTCCTTAACATGTAAAGGGACCAAAAGTAATTGGACAGATTAAATAATTGTAAATAAAATGTTCATTTCTAGTACTTGGTTGAAAACCCTTTGTTGGCAATGACTGCCTAAAGTCTTGAACTCATGGACATCACCAGAAGCTGTGTTTCCTCCTTTTTGATGCTCTGCCAGGCCTTCACTGCGGTGGTTTTCAGTTGCTGTTTGTTTGTGGGCCTTTCTGTCTGACGTTTAGTCTTTAACAAGTGAAATGCATGCTGAATTGGGTTGAGATCAGGTGACTGACTTGGCCATTCAAGAATATTCCACTTCTTTGCTTTAATAAACTCCTGGGTTGCTTTGGCTTTATGTTTTGGGTCATTGTCCATTTCTAGTATGAAACGACGACCAATCAGTTTGGCTGCATTTGGCTGGATCTGAGCACACAGTATGGCTCTGAATACATCAGAATTCATTCGGCTGCTTCTGTCCTGTGTCACATCATCAATAAACACTAGTGACCCAGTGCCACTGGCAGCCATGCATGCCTGCGCCATCACACTGCCTCCGCGGTGTTTTACAGATGATGTGGTATGCTTTGGATCATGAGCTGTACCTCACCTTCGCCATAATTTTCTCTTTCCATCATTCTAGTAGAGATTGATCTTGGTTTCATCTGTCCAAAGAATGTTCTTCCAGAACTGTGCTGGCTTTTTTAGATGTTTTTTAGCAAAGTCCAGTCTAGCCTTTTTATTCTTGATGCTTATGAGTGGCTTCCACCGTGCAGTGAACCCTCTGTATTTACTTTCATGCAGTCTTCTCTTTATGGTAGATTTGGATATTGATACACCTACCTCCTGGAGAATGTTGTTCACTTGGTTGGCTGTTGTGAAGGGGTTTCTCTTCACCATGGATGTTATTCTGCGATCATCCAGCACTGTTGTCTTCCGTGGGCGCCCAGGTCTTTTTGCATTGATGAGTTCACCAGTGCTTTCTTTCTTTCTCAGGATGTACCAAACTGTAGATTTTGCCACTCCTAATATTGTAACAATTTCTCGGATGGGTTTTTTCTGTTTTTGCAGCTTAAGGATGGCTTGTTTCACCTGCATGGAGAGCTCCTTTGGCCGCATGTTTACTTCACAGCAAAACCTTCCAAATGCAAGCACCACACCTCAAATCAACTACAGGCCTTTTATCTGCTTAATTGAGAATGACATAACAAAGGGATTGCCCACATCTGTCCATGAAATAGCCTTGGAGTCAATTGTCCAGTTACTTTTGGTCCCTTTAAAAACAGGGTGGCACATGTTAAAGAGCTGAAACTCCTAAACCCTTCATCCAATTTTAATGTGGATGCCCTCAAACGAAAGCTGAAAGTCTGAACTTCAACTGCATCTGAATTGTTTTGTTTAAAATTCATTGTGGTAATGTCTAGAACCAAAATTAGAAAAATGTTGTCTCTGTCCAAATATATATGGACCTAACTGTATACTAGGATGAGCACAGATGAATACCAGGTACATAAAAACTTTAGAGACATATTTACCAGGATGGGAGCCATATACAGGATGAGAGCCATATACTGTATACCAGGATGGGCCCAAATGGGGGACATGTACACCAGGATGAGCCCATGATAACAGACATATATACCAGGATGGTCCCAGGATATAGGATAGATATACCAGGAAGGGGCCCAGGATGGGGGACATGTATACCAAGATGGGAGACATATATACCAGGATGGGCCCAGGATGAGGGACATATTTACCAGGAAGGGGCCCAGGATGAGGGACAGATATATCAGGAGTGACCCAGGATGGGGAACATACAGTAGCTTGCGAAAGTATTCACTGCCTGGACATTTTTTGTGTTTTGCTACCTCTCAACCTGGAATTTCACAGTTTTTTTTTTGAGGGTTTGCATCAGTTTATGTAACGAACATGTAACTGTGAACATTTAGTTTTCTTTTTATTTTGAAGCAAACAACAAATAAGACAAAATAACTGAAAACTTCAGTGTGCATAACTATTCACCCCCCTATAGTCAGTACTTTGTAGAGCCTCCTTTTGTGGCAATTATGGCTGCAAGTTGCTTTCGATAAGTCTCTAAGAGCTTTCCACATCTTTCCACTGGAATTTTTGCCCATTCCTCAAGGCAAAACTGCTCAAGCTCCTTCAAGTTAGATGGTTTATTCTGGTGAACAGCAATCTTCAAGTTTGATCACAGATTCTCAATTAGATTAAGGTCTGGTTTTGACTAGGTGACTCCAATACATTTACACGTGTTCCCTTAAACCATTCGAGTGTTGCTTTTGTTAGAATCTACAGTATGTTTTACCATCGGCCATCTTGTTGTGGTTTGCTGCCTCTAGTCTTTTCCTCTGGTGCTGGGTTTCTTGGTCACCTGATCTCTGCACTCTATTACCCAGCACCTGGCCCTCATTCCCTGCTGGACATCAGTGTTGTAACGCTCGTGCTCTGGCTAAGTAGCCTTGTTTAGTTCTACTTGCTTTTGACTATAGTTATCCTGGGACTTCTAGTTCCACCAGTTTAGTTTTCTTTTATTTTTGTTTCTGCAACTAGCTTTTCTGTTAGGAGGTCTCCTGCTTTTGCTCCCAGTCCTTAGATCTTTTAGGGACCCCTTGCCCCGTCCTACAGGTCTGCGTTTGAGTTCAGTGCAGGAGTTTCGGTGGGGCTATTCACAAGGAATAGGGCACCCACCCCAGCGTAGGGTTAAGCTTAGTCTCAGTGCAGGGACAGCTTTTCCCTTCTATTCCTTAGTTCTAAGTTGCAGAGCATAACAGCTTTAGCAGTATGCTTTGGGTCATTGTCTTGTTGGAAGGTGAACCTCCGTCCCAGTCTCAAATCACTGAGAGACTGAAACAGGTTTTGCTCAAGAACATCCTTGTATTTCACACCATTTATCTTCACCTCAACTCAGACCATTTTCCCTGTCCCTGCTGCTGAAAAACATTCCCACAGCATAATGCTGCCACCACCATGTTTCACTGTGGGGATAATGTTCTTGGGGTGATGAGCTGTGTTGGTTAGACGCCACACATAGCGTTTACCTTGGTGGCCAAAGAGTTCAATTTTAGTCTCATTTGATCACAGCATCTTCCTTCATACATTTGGGAAGTTTTCCACATGTCTTTGGGAAAAATCAAAACAAGCCTTACAATTTTAGTGTGTAAGTAAAGGCTTTTTTTCTGGCCACACTTCCATAAAGGCCACCTCTATGGAGTATACGGCTTATTGTGGTTGCATGGACAGATATTTCACTCTCTGTTTGTGAACTCTGCAGCAGCTCCTTTAGGGTTACCATTGATGCCTGTGATGCCTCTCTGATTAATGCCCTCCGTGCCTAGGCTGAGGGTTTTGGTGGGCTGTCCTCTCTTGGCAGGTTTGTTGTGGTGCCATGTTCTTTCCATTTAATGATAATGGATTTGATGGTGCTCTGGGGGATCATCAGAGGATATTTTTTATAACCCAACCCTGACTTGTACTTCTCAACAACTTTGTCCCTTACTTGTTTGGACATCTTCTTGGTCTTCAGGGTGTTGTTTGGTTAGTGGTCCCTCTTGCTTTATGGTGTTGCAGCCTCTGTGGCCTTTCAGAAAAGGTGTATATGCAGCGGCCGTAAGGGCCTAGGGTACTCGGTAGTGAGGCCCGCAGTCTTCCAGGGAGGTCACGGTGGCAGTGGCCCAGCTCCGTGGCTCTGGCCGAGCAGATGAAGGGAGTAATTACAGGGGATTCATAGTCTTTATGTGACGCCACCTGTGGTGCCTGGTCAGGGATGACCAGCGCTGCTTTGTGGACCCTGAGGGATAGATGGTATAGCATCTGGGATGAAACACTTCCCACGGGTGAAGCGGGCCCCCAGGGATTGAGAAAGCTTATATGAAGGATGGCGGCGAGGGAAACGGTGCAGAAAGCAGGGCGGCAGCAGTGATGATAGCACAGCTGAGGGGAGGTGTTGAAGAAGAAGACAGACACGAGGAATGCAGTCCGGTTACCTTTACTACAGAGAAAGCTGTGGAGTCCGGGGCACTGGTCACTAGGTCCAGGAGGGTCCGGTCAGCCGGGAAGCAATCGATGGCTTTGGAGGCCTGCCTGCTGCGCTTCTCCGTTGCGGGCCCTGCTGCCTGTGAGCTATCATGCGGTCCCTTTTCTTCACTCCTGCCCTAAGCTCCGTACTAGCAGGCAGTGCTAACCTATAACGGGCACTGCCATCTTGGGTGATGCTCCGGGCTCTAGTTATACCGCTGTGCTGCCAGCCCTCTGCTTGTGGCCAGGAAACTTGCAGTCTCCTGTCCCCCAGATTCAGTTGCCAGGACGTGCAATGCCCGTACAACCCAGGACTCTGGCGTCCTCTGCTCTGCTGCCTGGGGTGAGCTCTTCACTTGCTCTGCTCCCCAGAACTTTCTTCTTCTCCCTCTGCTGAAATCTCCCCCTCTCCCTTCCCTCTCACACTCACTGACTAATTCCTCCCCCAAGCCGGAAAAGGCAGCTCCCCAAAATAGGGTTTAGAGCTCCCCCTTCAGGTCAGGGATCAGAACCTGTGTGTGCATGGGGAGTTTACCTGACGTGGGGAGCTCCTCCTGCTTCCAAGTGTAATATCACCTCCGGTGAAGGAGGCAACACTACTGTGGCAACCGGCCCATGGGGCACCACATTCCCCCCTAGTGAAGCACAGTACGTCCCGGACTGTAAAGACATACGGGTGCAAGTGAACAATGAACAATTTCTTGCCTTTTGGGGAGGTGCATTTCTTAAACAATACATTATTATCAAAGATCCAAAAAGAACAAAAAAAATCAGAAAAAAGCAAAATATAAACCATTCAACAAGGTGCCCATCAAAACGCCTATCCGGGGCGTCACCTCACAGGTTTGTAGTGCAGCTCGGTGGAAACCGCCCCAAACCACCTCAAACTTTGTCCCTGGGCGTGGCTACAAGGCACAAAGACCATGGTTTAACCTGGTTCTTCGGCCACACCGACAGTTTTTTTGAGGTCAGGATTGGGTGCGAACACCCCCCCCTTTATTTTTTAAATTTCTTGGCCACACCTAGTCCTATGGCCCAATTGTCCATTAACAGATTAGTATGTACACTTATTCAATTTAGCTTAGAAATTTATACAGTAGTCTATGTAGGTAGTTTACGCGTAGTGATTACTGGGTTTCACATTACTTAGTCCGGGTGGGCACAAGCTTTTTCAACATTTTAACCTAGTCATATGTACATTTTCTAACTCTTATAATACTCTATAAACCATGTTTGTAACAAACTGGGGTCTGACCTAGTGTACTATGCTGCGATCTACGTAACACTAGTGGTTCTGTTGACCTTTCTTGATCTGAGGTGTCTACTACAGGTGTGGTAGGCTCACTATAGACTACACTACGATTAGTGTAACGCAGCACAGGTAGGATTGGTAGTCTTCTACGACCTCTTTGACTCACCATGGGCACGACAGATTCACCGCTAGCAGGGGGTAGATTCTCCTGATCCGCTGCAGACGAGGCATCTGTTTCTGGGGCCGACTGGTCTTCACGAGGACCCAAGGTCTCTGCTGTTTCTCGTGTAGTCATCGGTGGAAATGTCAAGAATGGTACCACCACTGCCTGGTTCACCTGAGTCCAAGACTGAGGAAATTCTCCTAATACGGTGCGGACCTTCCCTTCAACCTATCTGTTGAGGAGTGTCTTGACCTCTACCTCTTTCACGCAGTTGATCTGGGCACACCTTCAGGTGGTCTCTAGATACAGTCGCAGAAGTTCTCCCTCCATCTTTAGTAAAGAGGGAAACCTTACTGTTGTCAAAGTGAGAGGGCAAGATGGTATACGACTCAGCCTCCCACTGGTCATCCAGCTTATAAGTTCTCCACTTTCTTTTCAGCACCTGTTCTCCTGGTGACAAGGGAGCGGCAGGGGCTTGCTGATTGTAATCATTCTCTTGCTTCTGTCTGGCTCGCAATAGACTCTCGTTCACGCACTGTTGGACTTTACGGTACTGTCTTTCAGTGTCCCAGTCTGTGTCTGGCTGTACTTCTGCTGGTGTTAGGACACCCATGTCCAGGTTGATGGAAAGTTTACCTGGTCTTGCCCGCATCAGGTAAGCTGGGGTACAGTTGGTCGAATTCACCGGAATGTGATTGTACAAGTCCACCAAGTCTGGTAACTTCTCGGGCCACCGGTTGCGCTCTTCCAAAGATACGGTTTTCAACAAGTCAATCACCACCTGGTTCATCTTTTCGCACAGACCGTTGGTTTGCAGGTGATAAGGTGCTGTCCGAATTTTCTTACAGCTGTACAGGTTGCAGAATTCTTGAAATATCTCTGCTTCAAAAGTTGGGCCTTGGTCTGTTAGGACTTGCTCAGGATAGCCATGAGGTCGACAGAAGTGCTCTTGAAAGGCTTTAGCAGCTGTGCCCGCCATCTGGTCCTTGACTGGTACAACCACTAGGAAACGGGAGTAGTGGTCCACAATCGTTAAGGCGTAGGTGTATCCCGACCGACTCGGAGACAGCTTTACATGGTCCAGGGCCACGATTTCAAGTGGTTGTCTTGTGATGATGGGTTGTAAGGGGGCTCTCCGGCTACCACAATCTTTTTTTTCTTAGATTGCATGGGCCACACTTTCGACACCACCTCTCGATGGACCTTCTCATGCACATCCAGAAGAGATGCTCTCGGATCAGGACCTCCAACCTCTTCCACCCTAAGTGTCCTACCCCATCATGGTAAGCTTCCAGGACCATTGGCGCATCCTTCTTTGGAACCACTACCTGCCATACCAGCTCATGCGTGCGGGAGTTGATGGTTCTTCTACATAATTTACCTTCATAAAATAACAACTTGGCTCTCTCCTTCCACAGCTGCAAGGCTTCTGGTGGTGCATCCGGGCCTGGGGACGAATTGGCTTGGCTCAGCAGTTCTTTCACCATGCGGACGGCCGGGTCACTATCCTGCGCTTCAACCCATCAATGGTGGGGCACTGAGTTGAAAGAGACTTCTTGAACAGCCTACTGCTTGTTTTTCACACAATGGGAGCATTGGGAAGCACCCTGGCGGTGGAAGGCCAGCATCTCAATTTCTTCGAGGTCTTCCAAATCTTCTCCCGAGTCTGGTAAGTTCGGCATGCGGGAAAAAGCATCGGCATTGGCGTTCTTATTTTCCGCCCGATATTTGAATTACAAACTCGTAGTTAGACAGCCGAGCCATCCATCGTTGTTCTAGGGCACCAAGCTTCGCAGTCTCCAGGTGCGTCAGCGGGTTGTTATCCGTGAAGACTGTAAATATGGAGGAGGCGAGGTAGTGTTTGAACCTCTCAGTCACTGCCCAGACTATGGCCAGGAACTCCAGCTTGAAGGAACTGTAGTTGGTGGGGTTCCTTTCGATAGAGCGAAGCTTCCTACTGGCATAGGCGATGATCCTCTCTTTGGCTTTCTGCATTTGAGACAACACGGCTCCCAAACCAAAGTTGCTGGCATTTGTGTACATGATAAACGGCTGACCATAGTCAGGGTAAGCCAGGATTTCGTCTCCCATGAGAGCTAGCTTCAAGCGGTTGAAGGATTCTTCCACCCTGTCGTCCCACTCAATCGGAGGACTCTTGGTCTTTGCCTTTTTGGAGTGGCCCACCAAGAGTTCCTGAAGGGGAGCGGCTATCTTGGTAAGATAGAGTATTGCTGGGCATTTAGTGGGCGCAGTATCGCTAGGGAGCTGCTATCTTGGTAAAGTCCTTGATGAATCGTCTGTAAGAGCCAACCAACCCTAGAAATTGTCGTACCTCACGAATGGTAGGTAGTTGGCTTCTGCCAGTCCTTGATGACGGTGACCCTTTCCAGGTCTGGTGCCATGCCTTCTGCGCTCACAACATGGCCAGGGTATTGTACCTTGGGTTTCAGGAGATGACATTTAGATGGCTTCAACCTTGAGACTAAAGTTGGATAGGGCTTCGAATACCTCGGTCAGCTGTTTCAAATGGTCTTCATAGGTTTTGGAATAGACAATGACATCATCCAGGTATTACAGTACCGTTTCGAAGTTCTTATGCCCAAGGCAACACTCCATTAACCTCTGGAACATTCCAGGGGCGTTGCACAGCCCGAATGGCATACAGTTGAACTCACATAAGCCCATTGGTGTAGTGAATGCGGTCTTCTCTTTGTCTGCCTCTGCAACGGGAACCTGCCAGTACCCACTGGGGAGAACTAGGGTCGAGAAGCATTTAGCTGATTTCAGGGCAGTTAGCGACTCCTCGATACGCGGCAAGGGATAGGCGTCTTTATGGGTGATGGGATTGATCGGCCTATAGTCAATGCACATACGCATGGTACCTTCCTTCTTTTTGACTAGTACCAAGGGGGCTGCCCAGGGGTTACAACTATCCCTTATTACTCCTGCCTCTTTCATTTCTCGCAACATGCTCTTGGCACACTGGTAGTGAGCCGGAGGGACAGGTCAGTATCTCTCTTTAATAGGGGGGTGATCTCCCGTAGGGATATGGTGTTGGATCCCTTTTACTTCCCCAAAATCCAGGGGGTTCTTACTGAATACCCTTTTGTATTCCTGGACTACCCGGTAGAACCCATCTTTCTGACGTGAAGGGGTGGAATCAGTACCAATGTGCAATTTCTGACACCAGTCCTCCAACTGTCCTGAGGAGCCATTGTCCTCCGTCATTTCAGATGGGTCCAAGGGTTCTACTGCCTGGATTGCGTTATTACTAACAGTAAAGAGCTTGGCTACTGTAGCATACCTGGGTAAGTTGGCCTCTTTTTCCCCACAATTTAATACTCGTATGGGTACCCTCCCCTTTCTGACATCCACCACATCTCGGGCTGTCAGGATAGTGTGTCTGCGGTCAGAGTAAACAGGCTCTACCAAGGCCTGGTAGTCTTGGCCTCTGATGCCCATGGCTGCCCTACACCATATCTTTTCACTCTTGGGGGGTAGCACAATGGGGTACGGGGCACTCATCCTTACGCTGCCAATCTCTCCACCGGACAACTCTACATGTTGTCTTTGCATGAGTGCTTTAATCTCTTTGTGCAGGACTCCTTGTTGTCCGGCGTTGGCGGTTTCAGCTACCTGCTGTAACAACACAATTATCTCACCAAGACAGTTTTCAATAATGTTTGTACCTAGTGTGATCATGGGATGGCATTCACATTTATCAATATCCACAATTATCAAACCTTGCGATTCTAGTTCAACTCTCCCCACCTTAATGGTCACCTCTTTATACCCCACCTGAGGCAAGAGCTGACCGTTACTTGCTACTATAGTCAAGTCATCATCAGGGTGATGGGTAAGGTCAGTGGCAGCCCAATAGCGTTTGTAAAGGATATAAGGCATCGTGGTCACTTGAGAACCAGTGTTCAAGAGAGCGTTCAATGGAATGCCATCAATCACGACGGGCAGGATCGGCCATCCCCCTACATACTTGTCCCTCCAGTTGTGTGGACCATGTTGCTTTATTCCTGGGGGTTGGTCGTTGGTCCCCTGCCCCAGGGGTCGTTTGTTTAATGGACACCACCTTGCGATGTGACTCACCTTGTCGCAGTGTTGGCAGATGGGCCGCCCGGTCGGGTCCTAGTAGTCAGTGCCTCTTCCTTTGGTGCGGGTGGATGGGATCCTCTTCTGTCGTCGCCACGGCAGGTCATCCGGACTCAAGGCCAGCTGGAAGACACTTGTAGAGACTGCACTGTTTTGCCAATGCAGCCACACTTCTGGTTAGTTCTTGTACCTGTAAGCGTTAGTTTGCAGAGGGTTCTTTTCTCAGTATGAGGACATCAGCCTCAACAGATTCCTGGGGCAAAAACACTGCCTCCTCGTGGTAGAGTATTGCTGGGCATTTAGTGGGCGCAGTATCGCTAGGGGTCGTCTCTCGTAGCACATGGATTGCCCTGTCCTTAAATTGATCAAATTTCATGTCAGGGTTTTGTAAGGACTTATACGCAATTGGGTCTTATGCATAGTAGACAGCAGTCCTTCAATAAATTGCTCTGTTAATAGCCTGTCCTCCTCCTGCATGGTCAGGATCAATCTGCTTAATGGCTCGCAGTGCCTCCTGGAGGTTGAGGACATAGTCTCTCACACTGTTCTGCACCCTTTGTTTGCAGCCAAAGAACCGCATTTTTATTTCTGCCGCGGTGCGGGTATCAAAAGTGTCTTGTAGCTTTGTTAGGTTGTGCTTGACTGTCCGTTTATCAGTGTCCGGCCAGGACTTGACTTCCCTCTGCGTGCCACCAGTTAGCTGACAGATTAGAATGCTGACCTTCTGCCCTTCGGCCAAGGGGTAAACGTCAAACAGGCTACACAGTCTCTCTTTGAAATCGCTAAGGGTATGTGACTCCCCTGAGTATTGTGGTAACCAGGCCGCTCCTGGGATATATGGCATAGACAGTGGCATTATGGGGGCTGCGGCAGCACCCGCTGTTGGAGCTTCCTCTAAGTTCGGCATCTTTCTCCCCCCTTAGTTCATCCTTGCCGGGGTAGGACTCACTGCTCCGGATGCTTATGTCGTCGCTCCTTGCACAGCCGGTCACCGAGACTGCTCTGCTGGTCACTGTACAGCTTCTCACACTTGTATTGTATTCACAGGGCTGCAGCAGCTGGGATTGTCGGATGGGTGGATGGATCATACAGCACAGGGCTGCAGCAGCTGGATGGATGGATGCACAGATGGGATCTCACAGCACAGGGCTCCTGCAGCTGGTTGAATGGATGGGATCACACAGCACAGGGCTGCAGTAGCTAGCTGGATGAATAGATGGGATCACACAGCCCTCTGCAGGGGGAGGCGACAATCTCCCCCTTCCGTCTGATGCAAAGGGGAAGGCTGGCACCTTTCAGCCTGAGTGACAGACAACTCTGGTACAGTCTATGCAAGTGGTAGGAGCCTATTTTAGTGCAGTTTCCGAGGCTCCGCCCACGATAGGACACCCCACACATCATTAACACCGCATGTGCTACAGTAATGGCTGCGGTTTATACAGTTATACACAGTCTTTGTGGCACACAGGACCTGGTTAACGGGGTCCACAAATCCTGTTTGTGACGCCAGTTGCAGCGGCCGTAAGGGCCTAGGGTACTCGGTAGCTGGGCCAGCAGTCTTCCAGGGAGGTCACCATGGCAGTGGCCCAGCTCCGTGACCCTGGCCGAGCAAATGAAGAGATTATTTACAGGGGATTCGTAGTCTTTATGTGACGCCACCTGTGGTGCCTGGTCAGGGATGACCAGCACTACTGTGTGGACCCTGGGGGATAGATGGTATAGCAGCTGGGATGAAACACTTCCCACGGGTGAAGCGGGCCCCCAGGGATTGAGAAAGCTTATATGAAGGATGGCGGCGGGGGAAACAGGGAGCAGAGAGCAGGTTGGCAGCAGTGATGATAGCACAGCTGAGGGGAGGCGCAGAAGAAGAAGACAGACACGAGGAATGCAGTCCGGTTACCTTTACTGCAGAGAAAGCTGTGGAGTCCGGGGCACTGGTCACTAGGTCCAGGAGGGTCCGGTCAGCCTGGAAGCAATCTGAGTCCACCCCGTCAGGTGAGTTTGGAGGCCTGCCTGCTGCACTTCTTTTTCTTCACTCTTGCCCTAAGCTCCGTACTAGCAGGCGGTGCGAACCTATAACGGCTACTGCAGTCTTGGGTGCAGCTCCGGGCTCTAGTTATACCACTGTGCTGCCAGGCCTCTGCTTGGGGCCAGGAAAGTTGCAGTCTCCTGTCCCCCAGATTAGTTTGCCGGGACGTGCAATGCCCGTACATCTCAGGACTCTGGCGTCCTCTTCTCCGCTGCCTGGGGTGAGCTCTTCACTTGCTCTGCTCCCCAGAACTTTCTCCTTCTCCCTCCGCTGCATTCTCCCTCTCTCCCTTCCCTCTCACACTCACTGACTAACTCCTCCCCCCAGCCGCTAAAGGTAGCTCCCCAAAATAGGGTGTAGAGCTCCTCCTTCAGATCAGGGATCCAAACCTGTGTGTCCATGTGGGGTTTACCTGATCATGCTTCCAAGCGTAATATCACCTCCGGTGAAGGAGGCAACACTACTGTGGCAACCGGTCCATGGGGCGCCACATATATATAAAGACAGACCATGTGACACTTACATTGCACACAGGTGGACTTCCTTTCACTAAGCATGTGCCTTATGAAGGTAACTGCTTGCACCAGAAATTTTTCGGGGCTTTATCGCAAAAGGGGTGAATACATATTCACATGGCAATTTTTAGTCATTTGATCCCATAAATTAAATTTATACCTATCTTTTTTTCACTTTACTTCACCAACTTAGACTATTTAGTGATGATGCATCACACACAAATCAGATTGCAGAAATATTTAAACACAGGTTATAATGTAACAAAATGGGTAAAAAGCTAAGGGTGGGGGTGCTGAATACTTGCGCAAGCCACTGTATACTAGTATGGGGGACATATATACCTGGAAGGGGCCCAGTATGGGGGACATTAGTACAGGATGGGGAACATTACTAAATAATGGGTAAAGGGGGCAACACTTAAATCCTTATAGGATTTAGAACGCTACAAGGGCCCATAAGTACAGGCCTAAATTTTGCAATGGGGCCCATCGAACTGTAGTTACGCCATTGCCTGGCCCATAATAAACTTGAAAGTGGCTCTACACCAAAGACAAACCAAGCCAAGACAGTGGAGTATAAGGCCACGTGCACATATTGAGTATTTGAGTATTTGTAAGCTGGGAGTGGGTAAAAAAATGAAAAAATGGTGAATGTGTTTCTATTATACTTATCCTCTGACTGTTCCATTTCTGGTTTTGGCTTACAAAAACTGAGGTAAAAACTCACCAAATACTCAACGTGTGCAAGTGACTTAGGGAAGACAGTAAATTAACCCATGTGTGCTCTGGTAAGTATATCAAAATACTTTAGTGACTGTGCACCAAATTATCCAATTCCACTAAAAGACAAGTTATGACTAGTGTTGAGCGAGCACTAAAATGCTCGGGTGCTCGAAGCTCGGCCCGAGCTCGCCGTGATACTCCTATGTTAGTCTATGGGAGACCCGAGCATTTTTGCGGTGGCACCCCCGGCAGTCTGTAGAAAGCCTAAAAAGTGCCCAAAACGATAGTGACAGTGCTCAAAAGACATGGGGACAGAATGGGGATCGCCCCAGGAAGCATTTCTGACCCCCAGGTCACTGCTGTCACAACGTGGTCAGAGGTATAAAGTCACTTTTACGGGCTCACAATAAAACGTTCAAAAACGAAACTGAAGCGGTTTTCCTGAGAAATATGTTAAGGAACTTCCTTTGCAGGGTAAATACTTGTGTATAACGTAAAATAAATAACCAAAAACAAAAATACTCCTCCACACCTTGGGCTATGTTCACAAGTAGCATTTTTTATGCATTTTTGCACTTTTGTATTGCTTTTGTTATAGCAGAAGATGGAGTCCCTCAAGTTTAAAGGCCCCATCTATGCTATATAAGTCTGACAGTTATTTTAGGTGAAAACAACAGCTATGGATGTTCCTTCTTGTATCAATAGCGTGTCCTTGCTAAAAAGATAACGTGATTCTCCCTGGCCAGATGTTTCTTCTTGTAGCAATAATGTGTTCTTGCAGAAAGATGAAATGACCTTGCTAACTAGATAAGTCTAATTAAATATTTTAAAGCATACAGAAACTAGCTTTTTTCGCTTGTTCAGCTAAACTGTATAATCGAACCATATATGGCAAATCCGTTTCCTGCCTTTAGGGTGTATATTAGCCCTGTGTTTTGTAATAAAGTTTTTAGAGTATGTTTAGACACAAACATCCTGTCCTGTGTCTTCATTCTCTCCGAGCTCGTAATCCAAAGGATAGAAGACCCAAAATTCAGTGACGACAGCTGGCGCCTCGAACAGGGACCTTGAGTTAATCTACCCAAGGGTGCTCGACCGGTCCGAGACGTGGGACGAGTGAAGCTCTCTGTTGCTGATATATACAGCGCTGAGGTAAGAATAACTGTTATATTCTACCTAATTATATCACTGCATAGAAGAGACTCCCTCACCCCCGAGCAGTCGGCTCCCCAGGTAATTCAACAGATTGTTGTCTGGCTCGGGTCCCTTTGAACCAGTAGAATCCCTCAGATAAATTGACAGTCCTGCCTTCTATCCTTTGGAGAATTTAAGAATGAAAGTATGGATCCAATGATTGTGTTGTGGATGTGTCCCGGGATTGATGTTTTTGGTCTGTTTTTCTGGCTGGCGTATAAGTCCTAGAGAGGCTAGTAGTGGAATGGTTCAGAAACCTTTGTGGCCCATTGTCTAAGTGACCATTGTCTAAGTGACGGAGGAGTCTCTTCTAGGTGAGGAGAACCGAAAAAAATGGGGAACCAAAATGCCAAGGAAGGCATTATAGCCAAAGACTTAGTGGTACGCAGAGAAGGGAAACAGGCACTGATTGGAATTGACAAAATATTGTGTAAAGCGGGAATGAATGAGAATGGAGAGATGAATGGAGAGAAATGGAAATCCTTCTTTAACTCCTATCATGGATGGCTGAAAGATAAGGGTCTGTTAGGGACAGTAGATGTATGGATGAATGCATGCGCTTATTTTGAAGGAAAGATTGAAGAATTAGGAGACGGACGTTACAGACTGACAAAAACTGGAATGACAGATTTTCCTCCCTGTCCACTCCCGACGTCACCCCCACCCCAGTACCAGAATTCCCAGGAACCTAAATGTTGGGTTTGCCCCAGATGTGGACAACAGAACCCCTTGACAGTAGACATCTGTGTGGCATGTGGAGGACCGAGACCCCACCCAGCTAGACAATTCCCAATGAGGACGGTAGTTGTGCCAGGAGCACCAGCAGCAGCAGCAGCAGGGGGGGATGCAGTGGTTCCAGGTCAGGAAGCTCGTACAATGTTAATGTATAGACCATGGAGCCCTTCAGAGCAGTTGGCACTGATCTCCCAGCTGCCAGATCCGTCCCAGTCCCCTATGGGTTTTGCTAGAATTATCACCACCATACAGGATACGTATCATGCCACTAGAATAGATCTGCAGGGGGTAATTAAGGGAAAATTGGCAGATGAAGCCCGCTATGATAGGTTGATAGATGAGACAAAAAAACAGTATGCCAATAGGACCGGACCCGTAGATGCAGAATCTAATGATGCAGCAGCTGGAGTCCTATTCGCAGCAGCGTTGGTAAAAGCATGTCAAGACAGGCAAGCAGAAAAGCAAGTTACACTAGAAGATAGAGTGCAGGGAAAGGAGGAAGATCCTAAGGATTATTTCTATGCACTAAAGAAAACCTGGTCAGAAATGGGGTTCAACCCCGGGAATAAGACTAGTGAGAGGGTATTAGTGTAGCGTCGGCGTCCCTGCCTCCTGCTAGGCAGGGACGCTGTTCCCCTCACCTCTCTGCTCCGTGCCCGGCGGCTTCCTCCCGCTCTGCTTGCAGCGCCCGCTCTCCCCCGGTCACTGTGCTTAGGGCGCGCGCGCGCGCTCTCCCCCTCTCTTAAAGGGGCCGCGCGCGTCGCCCTAAGGAGTCCCCGGCCAATGAACGGAGGATCCCTCCATATATAAGGCACCTCCTCCAAAATGGAGGTGCCCGAGCAATGTTGTTGCACTGTTCACTACTCTGCTTCAGCCCTCAGGTCCCGTTTCCAGTTACCTGCCAGTTTCCTGCCAGTTTCCTGCCAGTTTGTTGTCTGATTCCTGCCTGTTATCCGCTTACCCATTTGCTAGCCTGAGGTCCGACGGTCTGCCTTCCGACTCCTGTCAGTCTGTCTATGGACCAGCTAACCCGCTCACTTGGGAGCGCTCATCTGCTACCTGCCTGTTAGCCTACCTGGAGGCTCCGCCGTCACGTGCTGTGACCACCTGCCAGTCCAGAGACTCTTGCCCGCTCACCTGGGAGCGCTCATCTGCTACCTGCCTGTTAGCCTACCTGGAGGCTCCGCCGTCACGTGCTGTGACCACCTGCCAGTCCAGAGACTCTTGCCCGCTCACCTGGGAGCGCTCATCTGCTACCTGCCTGTTAGCTTACCTGGAGGCTCCGCCGTCATGTGCTGTGACCACCTGCCAGTCCAGAGACTCTTGCCCGCTCACCTGGGAGCGCTCATCTGCTACCTGCCTGTTAGCCTACCTGGAGGCTCCGCCGTCACATGCTGTGACCACCTGCTTATCCAGAGACTCTCGCCTGCTCACCTGGGAGCACTCATCTGCCATCTGCCTGCTAGCCTACCTGGAGGCTCAGCCGTCACAGGTCGTACATGCCCGTTTACCCAGAGACTGTCCCGATCACTTGCTGTGACCTCCTGCCCGTTTACCCAGAGACTGTCCCGGTCCCTTGCCGTGACCTCCTGCCCGTTTACCCAGAGACTGTCCCGGTCACTTGCTGTGACCTCCTGCCCGTTTACCCAGAGACTGCCCCGGTCACTTGCCGTGACCTCCTGCCCGTTTACCCAGAGACTGTCCCGGTCACCTGCTGTGACTGCCTGCCTGTCTTCCCTGGTCGCCACCCGCTTCCTTACAAGGACCGCCCCCTTGTATAAGTTGCTCAGAGGTTCCGCCTCCCAGACCCGTTACAGTTTGCTCGGGCCATGGAACCCGGTGGCACCCAAGCTCCCTCGCTCTCGGACCTTTGTCATGAACTGTCCCGACAGAGGTCCCAACAGGAGTCCATCCTGGGTCACCTGCGGAATGTCAATACTCGCCTGGACACTTTGACTGCCCCACCAGCAACCACCGCAAGTGTCATGACTCGCAGCCCGGCTGCTCCGCTGCCCACCAATACCATAGTATCCTGCTCTGGAATCCGGCTTTCTGCACCTCCTGGCTTCGGAGGCGACTCCGCTCAAGCTCGGGGCTTCATTAACCAGTGCACCCTGCACTTTGAACACCAGTCCCACCAGTTTAATTCCGACCGGGCCAAAGTAGCCTTCATCATGTCCCATCTCACGGGAGAGGCACTGGCTTGGCTAAATCCTCTATGGGAGAGAGGAGACCCTCTGGTGTCCGACCTGCCAGCCTTTCTCACGGCTTTCCGGAAGGTCTTCGACGAACCCGGACGGAAGACCTCATCCGCCTCATCTCTGCTACGCCTCCGTCAAGGGAGTCTCACCGTGGGCCAATATGCCATACGGTTCCGTACCCTTGCTTCGGAGCTGGCCTGGGATAACGACGCCCTGGTGTCCGTCTTCTGGGAGGGTCTGTCCGGCCGTATTAAAGATGAACTCGCCAGTCGGGACATTCCTACCACTCTCGACGACTTGATTACACTTGCCACCCGGATTGACATCCGGTTCCAGGAGCGCGCTAGGGAGGTCACCCGTGAGAGGAGGATTCCACGTCTAGTCCCTACCTTCCAGAGACCCGTCACTCCCTCTGTTACTCCCCAGGCACACTCACCTGAGCCTATGCAGGTCGACCAGACCAAGATGGTCAAGACCCGTCAAGACTTACGTCGTGCCGAGGGGAGCTGTTTCTACTGTGGCAGTAAGGAGCACCGGATCCGTTCCTGCCCTGAGAGGTCAGGAAACGCCTGTGTCTAGGATCGCTCAGAGAGGTCGCCCTAGACAAAAGTAAACCCTCTCCATCCCTGATGCTGTCTGTTTCTATCTTCTGCAGAGAGAACCGCTATTTTGAACTGGCTCAACTTGACTCTGGAGCTGCTGGAAATCTCATCTCTCAATCCCTGGTAGAAAAATACCACATTCCCACCAAACCTCTGGCCGTACCTTTATCTGTCGCCGCCGTGGATGGGGGTCTCTTACCACATCCCATCCAACTCATCACCGAATCTCTGACTCTACAGGTGGGAATGCTGCATTCTGAGAGCATCTCCTTTCATGTTCTGCCTGGACTCTCTCACGCACTATTGCTTGGCCTGCCTTGGCTCCAGAAACATTCACCCGTGCTTGACTGGCAGACCGGAGAGGTCCTTCGCTGGGGACAGGACTGCCATAAGACTTGTCTAGTTCCCGTTCGTCCTGCCCGTCCTTCTCCTACCCCAGCCAATCTGCCCGGTCTTGCGGTTCCCTATTGGTCTTATGCGGATGTCTTCAATAAAAAAGAGGCAGAGACTTTACCTCCTCATAGACCATACGACTGCCCAATCGACCTGATGCCCAGCTCTACTCCCCCCCGTGGGCGAATCTACCCTTTGTCCGCTGCTGAAACCCGATCCATGTCTGAATATATTGAGGAGAACCTGGCCAGGGGATTTATCCAGAAATCTACCTCCCCGGTGGGAGCAGGCTTCTTCTTTGTCAAAAAGAAGGACGGCTCACTCCGTCCATGTATAGACTATAGAGGCCTAAACCAGATTACTGTGAAGAATAAATACCCCCTTCCGCTTATTCCTGAATTATTTGACCGTCTGAGGGGGGCTAGAATCTTCACCAAACTGGATCTCCATGGGGCGTATAACCTGGTCCGTATCCGTCAGGGGGATGAGTGGAAGACGGCATTCAATAACCGGGACGGCCACTATGAGTACCTTGTGATGCCCTTCGGTCTCTGTAACGCTCCTACCGTCTTTCAAGAGTTGGTCAATGACATCTTCCGTGATCTTCTCTACTCCTGCGTGGTGGTGTACCTGGACGATATCTTGGTCTTCTCTCCGGATCTTCCTACTCACCGGAGGGACGTTCGTCAGGTCCTGCTCAGGCTCAGGCAGAACCACCTCTACGCTAAATATGAGAAGTGCATCTTTGAGCAGACCTCTCTTCCATTTCTGGGCTACATAATCTCTCAGACAGGTCTACAAATGGATCCTGAGAAACTGTCTGCCATCCAGAAGTGGCCCCGACCAGAGGGGTTGAAGGCTATTCAGCGGTTCCTGGGCTTTGCCAACTATTACCGCCTGTTCATACCGCACTTCTCTTCCCGGACCGCCCCTTTCTCTGCTCTCACCCGTAAAGGTACGAACCCCAGAGAATGGCCGCCCGAAGCAGAGGAGGCATTTCTTTCCTTAAAACAGGCCTTCCTCTCCGCCTCGGTGCTGCATCGTCCGGACGGCAACAAACAATTCTTCCTAGAAGTTGACGCCTCCTCCTCCGGAGCTGGGGCGGTACTTACCCAAAAATCTTCTTCCGGAAGAAAGGTAACCTGCGGCTTTTTCTCCAAACTTTTCTCCTCTTCTGAGCGCAATTATTCTATAGGAGACCGAGAATTGTTGGCCATTAAGATGGCACTAGAGGAGTGGCGTTACCTGCTCGAGGGGGCTCTCCACCCGGTAATAATTTACACTGACCACAAGAACTTGGCGTATCTCCAGAGCGCCCAGAGACTTAACCCGCGCCAAGCCCGGTGGTCTTTGTTTTTTGCCCGCTTTGATTTCATTCTTCATTTTCGTCCGGCTGACAAAAACATCAAAGCTGATGCCCTGTCCCGATCCTTTCTGGTGTCTGATCTTGAGGAGGAGCCTAAACACATCATCGATCCCGCCAGAGTAATGCAGGTAGCCCCCGTGGGCCTAAATCGTCTCCCTCCCGGTAAGACGTTCATAACGAAGTCCGATCGGGAGAAGATTCTACACTGGGGTCACTCGTCTAAGCTAGCTGGGCATGCCGGTCAGAAAAAGACCCTCCAGCTTATTACCCGGCACTACTGGTGGCCTACCCTGCACAAGGATGTAATTGACTTTGTTTCTGCCTGTGTGTCCTGCGCCGGCAACAAAGTTCCGAGACACCTGCCTGCCGGCCGCCTTCTTCCTCTGCCTGTGCCTGCTGCCCCGTGGCAACATATAGCTATGGACTTCATAACAGATCTCCCCGTCTCTGCCGGTTGTACGGTCATTTGGGTGGTCGCTGACCGCTTTTCCAAAATGGCTCATTTTATTCCCCTGCCAGGCCTCCCGTCTGCTCCCGAGCTAGCTAAAGACTTTATCCGCCACATCTTCCGTCTCCATGGTCTGCCTCTCCACATCGTGTCGGATCGTGGGGTTCAGTTCACCTCACGCTTCTGGAGAGCCACATGTAAACTGCTCGACGTCACCCTGGACTTCTCCTCTGCTTACCACCCACAGTCCAATAGTCAAGTGGAGCAGATCAATCAGAATTTGACCAGTTACCTCCGGCACTTCGTTAATGCCCACCATTCAGACTGGGTGGATCTCCTACCATGGGCCGAGTTCTCTTACAACAATCACGAGAGCGAATCTTCTTCTAAATCCCCGTTTTTTGTAGTCTTCGGTCAGCATCCTCGGATCCCTTTTCCTGTCTCCACCTCTGTGGACAACCCGGCCGCGGAATCTCTCGTTAGCAAATTTTCCTCCATTTGGGAGAGTACCCGATCCGCACTCCTTCAGTCGTCCGAGCGGATGAAGAGACACGCTGACAAAAAACGCCTGGATTCCCCACAATTTCGTCCCGGAGATAAAGTCTGGCTCTCATCCAAATATGTACGGCTCAAGATTCCTTCCTATAAGTTAGGGCCTCGGTTCATCGGCCCACTGGAGGTTATCAAACAGATCAACCCGGTGGCCTATAAATTGAAACTCCCGGCCAACTTACGGATCCCTAACTCCTTCCATGTATCTCTTCTCAAACCCGTGGTACTTAACTCCTTTTCCAAGTCTACAGGTACGCCTCCTGCTCCGGTTTCTGCTGAAGACGAGTTTGAGGTAGAGAACATTCTGGCCACCAAAAGGGTAAGAGGAAAGACCTTTTTTCTAGTGGATTAGAAGGGGTTTGGTCCTGAGGAGAGAACATGGGAGCCCCGGGAGAACATCCATGCCCCTCTCGTCCTTACTAAATTTCTGTCTGGCCTAAAAAAGGGGGGCCTAAAGGGGGGGGTACTGTAGCGTCGGCGTCGCTGTTCCCCTCACCTCTCTGCTCCGTGCCCGGCGGCTTCCTCCAGCTCTGCTTGCAGCGCCCGCTCTCCCCCGGTCACTGTGCTTAGGGCACGCGCGCGCGCTCCCCCTCTCTTAAAGGGGCCGCGCGCGTCGCCCTAAGGAGTCCCCGGCCAATGGCCGGAGGATCCCTCCATATATAAGGCACCTCCTCCAAAATGGAGGTGCCCGAGCAATGTTGTTGCACTGTTCACTACTCTGCTTCAGCCCTCAGGTCCCGTTTCCAGTTACCTGCCAGTTTGCTGTCTGATTCCTGCCTGTTATCCGCTTACCCATTTGCTAGCCTGAGGTCCGACGGTCTGCCTTCCGACTCCTGTCAGTCTGTCTATGGACCAGCTAACCCGCTCACCTGGGAGCGCTCATCTGCTACCTGCCTGTTAGCCTACCTGGAGGCTCCGCCGTCACGTGCTGTGACCACCTGCCAGTCCAGAGACTCTTGCCCGCTCACCTGGGAGCGCTCATCTGCTACCTGCCTGTTAGCCTACCTGGAGGCTCCGCCGTCACGTGCTGTGACCACCTGCCAGTCCAGAGACTCTTGCCCGCTCACCTGGGAGCGCTCATCTGCTACCTGCCTGTTAGCCTACCTGGAGGCTCCGCCGTCACGTGCTGTGACCACCTGCCAGTCCAGAGACTCTTGCCCGCTCACCTGGGAGCGCTCATCTGCTACCTGCCTGTTAGCCTACCTGGAGGCTCCGCCGTCACATGCTGTGACCACCTGCTTATCCAGAGACTCTCGCCTGCTCACCTGGGAGCACTCATCTGCCATCTGCCTGCTAGCCTACCTGGAGGCTCAGCCGTCACAGGTCGTACCTGTCCGTTTACCCAGAGACTGTCCCGATCACTTGCTGTGACCTCCTGCCCGTTTACCCAGAGACTGTCCCGGTCACTTGCCGTGACCTCCTGCCCGTTTACCCAGAGACTGTCCCGGTCACTTGCTGTGACCTCCTGCCCGTTTACCCAGAGACTGTCCCGGTCACTTGCCGTGACCTCCTGCCCGTTTACCCAGAGACTGTCCCGGTCACCTGCTGTGACTGCCTGCCTGTCTTCCCTGGTCGCCACCCGCTTCCTTACAAGGACCGCCCCCTTGTATAAGTTGCTCAGAGGTTCCGCCTCCCAGACCCGTTACAATTAGCAAGTGCTTTCATGAATGGACTAAAGAAAGAGATTGCAGAGAAGGTAAAAGCAAGTAGACCGGACTGGAGATCAGTGAAGGTAGAAGATTTAGCTAGAATAGCTCAGGGGGCACAGCATGACTTAGCGCAGGCAAAAAGAGCTGCCACAATACATATAGTAGAGACGACCCCCAGAAACAACAGAGGCAGAGGACGGACTGAAGGAGGAGGACAGAAACTGTGTTACGGATGTAAAAAGCCAGGACATTTTAGAAAGAACTGTAGGACCAACCCGTATCCAAATGCTCAGAGTACGGGTCCTCCAGCCGACCAAACAACGCCCCCATAGGATGAGGGTAGCTTGCACATGAACCCCCTCATCTCCTTACCCCTAACTCCCAGTTGTATAGTGCAGGTGAACCTACCAGGGGGACATGAAATCGATTTCCAAGTAGATACGGGGGCCGACAATTCAGTAATTACGCAAGGTGATTGGCCATACACTGACACTGATTTTTCACATCATGTCATTGCCACCCCTTTCAATTCCCCGTCTGTCCTGCTTCCTGTCACTAAAAGAATTCCCCTGCAAATTCAAGGAGCTACTGTACATAGCCAGCTCATGGTATCGCCCCGAGGCCAATGTAACCTTTTGGGAAATGATGTGTTGTCCCAATTACAAGCACATATTGAGTATCATCCCGATGGCACTGTCACCATGACCCCAGGTTTAAAACCAAGTACCCTTTGCAAAATTATGTCACTAGATATTGCCAGCATAGAAGAGACAAATGAGTTTCCCCCGATATTGGAGCAGGCTGTACCACATGATTTTTGGGCCTCAGACAAAACAGATGTTGGTAGGTTAAGAGTTCAACCAGTAATGGTGAAATTAAAACCAGGAGCCATCTTGCCTCAGCAGAGGCAGTATCCCCTTAGCTCGGCTCAGGAGAATGCCATAGCCCAGCAAGTCGAAAAATTACTACAGAGAAGAGTCCTAGTCAAAACCCAGTCCCCTTGCAACACTCCCCTGTTCCCAGTAAAGAAAAAGAGTGTGCCAGGACAACCAGCCGCATATAGAATGGTCCATGACCTCCGGTTGGTTAACAAAGCCACAGAACTTCTAACACCAGTTGTGCCCAACCCGCATACTCTTCTGTCACAGATACCTTCTAACTCTCTTTGCTTTTCAGTGGTTGATTTGGCAAATGCATTTTTCAGTGTACCATTACATCCTGACTGCCAGTACCTGTTTGCTTTCACATTCCAGGGTAGTCAATATACATGGACAGTGTTGCCACAGGGTGCCCAGAATTCACCCACAATGTACACTGCAAGTCTGCAGGAAATACTGGAGGGATGGTCTGAACCACATATCGTTGTTTTGCAATATGTCGATGACCTGCTCATTTGTGCCCCCTCCAGGAAGCAATGTCATAGTGCAACTATATCGCTTATGTTGTTTCTCTATCACGCTGGCTGCAAGGCATCGAAAGATAAGCTTCAGTTTTGTAAATCTTCAGTCACCTTTTTGGGACATTGCATTACACCAGGAGCTCGTCATTTAACAAATGCACGCAAACAAGCAGTACAGGCATTCACCGTCCCCATTAATGTTGCAGCCCTCAGAACTTTTCTTGGACTTGTTTCCTATTGCAGACAGTGGATTCATGCCGTCTCTGTTTTAATGCAGCCCCTCTATGACTGTCTTACCCCAACACCTTTTGTACTAACATCAGAGGCAATAGACTGTTTTTATTCTCTCAAGAACCGTATTTTGGCCGCTCCAGCTTTGGGTACCCCTAATTATGAGCTCCCATTTACTCTGTACCTTCATGAACAAGCTGGACATGCAGCAGGAGTTTTAACTCAAACACACGGTGATAATCAGAGACCTGTTGCCTATTTTAGTGGCAGATTGGATGCGGTAGCCAGAGGTGCACCATCCTGCGTACGTGCTCTGCATGCTGTTGGACTATTACTCTATAAATCCGCAGACATTGTTCTAGATCATCCGCTCACCGTTCTAACACCTCATGATGTCTACACTATATTGAATCAAGTGCAACCCGCTCACCTCTCAGCAGCACGTCATCTCAGGTTACAATGTGCACTGTTAATGCCTTCCAATGTTTCTTTACAGATGTGTACTACCCTGAATCCAGCAACTTTGTTACCTCTCTCGGATCTAAAGGAGGAGTCAGGTACTGTGCTTTTTAAGGAAGATCCAAGAGAGGAAGTTCCTCATGACTGTGTACAAATGATGGCACAAGAAACGGCAGGTTTACCTACTGTATTTGAACATGCATTACAAAATGCAGATTTTGAATTTTTTGTAGATGGATCCCGTCATCAGGACGATTCAGGTACCTTCCATACTGGATATGCAGTTGTCTCCCTCAATGCAGTAATCAAGGCAGAACCAATGCTCCCACACCAGTCGGCTCAAGAAGCTGAACTTAGGGCCCTAACCGAGGCCTGTAAACTAGCGGAAGGTAGTATTGTTAACATTTACACAGATTCTAGGTACGCATTCGGTATATCGCATGATTTTGGTCCAATAAGGAAGTCAAGAGGTTTCCTGACGGCAGCAGGACACCCCATTAAGAATGCTGATGCGGTCCAGCAGTTAATTGATGCGCTACAACTACCTAAACAAGTAGCTGTCATAAAGGTAAGAGCACATACCAGACGCACCGACCAGGTAAGCAGAGGAAACGCGATGGCAGATGCAGCGGCAAAAACAGCAGCCTGTAAGCCGCAACAAGGGTCAACAGTACGTCAGTTAAGTGCCCCTAAAAACCCCTTTGTGTCGGAGGACATCTTATCCCAAATGCAGGCTCAGGCTCAAAAGGAGGAGGTTGATAAGTGGTTAAAGGAAGGTGCATGCCTGAATGAAGCAAATGGGGTATGGGGGAAAGGGACACGACGATGCCTTCCAAGGGCACTGTACCCAGCAGCTGCCCAGATACTACATGGGCCGACACACCAATCTAAAACGGGTGTGATGAGTGTGATGCAGAAATATTGGGTGGCACCAGGATTCTCCACCTGTATTGAAAACCTGGTACAAGGGTGCATGATATGTGCTACACATAATCAGGGTAGAGTAGTTAAAACACCACCCAAACACACCCCCCGGCCCCTCTATCCATTCCAGAGACTGCAAATTGATTATATTCAGCTGCCAAAGTCAGGATCATGGGAATATGTGTTGGTCTGTATTGATTTGTTCTCAGGATGGCCAGAGGCTTTCCCGATTGCCAAAGCCACGGCTGCGGCAACCGCAAAGAAACTGCTTGCGAAGGTGGTCTGCAGGTATGGGGTACCAGAGGTAATTGAGAGTGACAGAGGTACACACTTCACAGGTGAAATAATGAATGAAGTCATGTCAGCTCTAGGAATTCAACAAGCATTCCATACCCCATATCACCAACAAAGTAGTGGTAAAGTGGAAAGACTGAATGGGACATTGAAATTAAAAATTCAGAAAGCCATGGCTGAGACAGGAAAACCATGGTCGGACTGTTTACCACTTGCTCTGTTTTCAGTAAGATACACGCCTAATAGAAAGACTGGACTCTCTCCATATGAGATATTGTTTGGCAACGTACCCAGCCTAGGGTGTTTCTATCCGCAAGCATTAGAAATGAACAACCATTTGCTAAGTTCCTATGTGAGGGCTTTACACAAAAAGATTAAGCAAGTACATGATAATGTCTTCAGTTCTCTTCCAGATCCAGATCAAGACTCTAGCAGCCATACGCTGCAACCTGGAGACTGGGTGGTTATAAAAAGACACGTGAGGAAAAGCCTAGATCCACGGTTTGACGGACCCTTTCAAGTTCTGCTGACCACAAGTACAGCCGTTAAGCTAGAGGGAAAAGAGACCTGGATCCACGCGTCCCATTGCAAAAAAATACTAGGAGAACCAGCGGACAAAGAATGAAGACATTGTTTATACTTACCTGCATACTTGCGACCACAGGTGCATGGACTAGGTTAGGCACCATGGATGGAGACGACAATAGATTCATTAGACACCATCTTGCTCTAATCGATGGACTAAAGGAGCAAAACCAGACCATTGCTAATTGTTGGATATGTACACATGCCCCTGTGACGTCCACTAGCATACCCTTTCTCGCTGTCCCGGTCTCATGGGAAGAGATAAACTTTTGGGTGAACTGTTCAGATACTTTGGCCAATAATTCCACACAGAGATTTTCCTTTCTAAATCCCGCAAATTGGTTTAAAGGTATTGGTGGGTGGTTGGCTGGTATAGTACAAGCTATTTTACAGGTTTTGCTAATGTGTCTTGCGGTTTATTTGGTTTTTAAGCTTTTTCTAATGTGTATTCAGCGTTGTACTAAAAGAAAACATAGAAATTCGTATTGATAAATGAAGGAACAAAAGAATGGAATGTTATAGCAGAAGATGGAGTCCCTCAAGCTTAAAGGCCCCATCTATGCTATATAAGTCTGACAGTTATTTTAGGTGAAAACAACAGCTATGAATGTTCCTTCTCGTATCAATAGCGTGTCCTTGCTAAAAAGATAACGTGATTCTCCCTGGCCAGATGTTTCTTCTTGTAGCAATAATGTGTTCTTGCAGAAAGATGAAATGACCTTGCTAACTAGATAAGTCTAATTAAATATTTTAAAGCATACAGAAACTAGCTTTTTTCGCTTGTTCAGCTAAACTGTATAATCAAACCATATATGGCAAATCCGTTTCCTGCCTTTAGGGTGTATATTAGCCCTGTGTTTTGTAATAAAGTTTTTAGAGTATGTTTAGACACAAACATCCTGTCCTGTGGCTTCATTCTCTCCGAGCTCGTAATCCAAAGGATAGAAGACCCAAAATTCAGTGACGACACTTTCAACCGTGACAAATGCATTCACCGGGAAATGTCATTTTAACATTTTACAACCTTATCTGGCCATGTGCTGTGTGACACATGCATACAGTGCTGAAAAGACATGGTGACAGCATGGGGAAGACCCCTAGAAACATCTCTGACACCCAGGTCACTGCCTAAAAGTGTGCCCATCAGAAGTGATCCTTGCCGCATCAGAAGATGCAGACTTGCAACTATCCCCGTGCAAGTCCTTGTCTCAGGGCAGTGTTCAATTGTACCTTCCCCATTCCTTGCAATGCAAGCGCAAGTATGCAGCCTGCCACCCACCCACCCCCAGGCTGCAATACCATACTGCTAGCTTGCTTGCACTTGAAATTGGGCCTTTTAGGCATGTGGAGGCGGAATCTGGCCACCACTTCATGGCTGCGTCGGTGGCCTGGTATCCATACTCAGTCCCCAGCTGCCCGGCGGCCGGGTGTCCACGCTCGGTCCCCAGCCGCCAGGGGGCGGCCGGGTGTCCATGCTCGGTCCCCATCCACCCCACGGCCGGGTGTCCACACGCGGTCCCCAGCCGCCTAGGGACGGCAGGGTGTCCATAAACGGTCCCCAGCCGCCCCTATTTCTCCTGTCAACTTCCCTCCACACACTTTTCTTAGCCTGGCCTGCTTTAGGGCAGCATTGGACGAGCCCACCAGAGAACCAGACTCCTCCGGTGGGCCCTGGCTTCTCCATCAGGGGAGTTGAGAGTGCCAAGGTGAGGAGCATGATGATGATAGAAGTTAGCATCTGCTTTGTTTTCTTGGAATGCAAGCGTAAGTGTGCAGCCTGCCACCCACCCACCCCCAAGCTGCAATACCATACTGCTAGCTTGCTTGCACTTGAAATTGGGCCTTTTAGGCATGTGAAGGCGGAATCTGGCCACCACGTCATGGCTGTGTCGGCGGCCTGGTATCCATACTCAGTCCCCAGCCGCCCGGCGGCCGGGAGTCCACGCTCGGTCCCCAGCTGCCAGGGGGCGGCCGAGTGTCCATAAATGGTCCCCAGCCACCCCTATTTGAGGGACAGCCTAACCACCAACACGTGGACAAGTGAATATGGCCTGGGATGGTCCATCTCATGCCTTCACACTGGGTTAATATTGTGGAAGCCGGGACACAGTTGGACAATGGGATGCAACACGTCCTCGAAACATAGAGGATTGCGGGTTCTGGGTCAATCAGGCTTCAACACAAAGTTCAAAAGGTAGACAGCAGCAGTGGTTGGCCTCCTACACAACGAGTAAATTATTCATGATCATGAGGCCATCCATCTCCTTAGCTTTCTGTTCCTTGGAATGCAAGCGCATGTATGTAGGATTGCTGGATGTTTTCCTGCTACTATCCCAGTTCTATGACTCCCGTTAAAACAAAGCTTCAGGTGATGAATGATGGATGAGGTGGTGGCAAAGGAGAAAGAGCAGGAGGAACAGGGACCATTCACATCAATATCAGGCAAGTCAACCACACATGTCTTGGAGGATATGTTTCTGTACCAAAAGGAGCAGTTTGGCTACTCAGTTATAGGGCTTACAGTGAGTGCAATGTCTACCAAAAATGTCGAGGCACTCCAATGCCCCTTGGAAGTGACATGGAGGTCAGAGGGCCTTAACTAAACCGTTTTTTCCATTTATAGCAACTGGGTCTCCTGTGCACTGTTGGCCTAAGCAGTGAATGGAAGGCTTTCCAAAAACTATGAAGAACTGCAATGGCCCTTGAAACAGACTTGGATTACAGCATACTAAAAACCTTCTACCCATTATTGGGGAGTGGGACTCCCTTAGTGTTCGCCTATGCATTGAAAAGCAAAAGCTGACTAAAATTAGGAGGAAATGCAATGCCCATTGGAAGAGTCATGGATGTTAGAGTTACTTAAAAACAACATTGCAATGCCCCTTGGAAGAGCTGTGGAGTTCAGAATGGTTTAACAAGACGGTTTCAATGCCCCTTGGAAGAGACGTGGAGGTCACAGTAGCTTAACAAGATGGTTTTAATGCCCCTTGGAAGAGACGTGGAGGTTTCAGTAGCTTAACAAGACGGTTTTAATGCCCCTTGGAAGAGACGTGGAGGTTGCAGTAGCTTAACAAGACGGTTTTAATGCCCCTTGGAAGAGACGTGGAGGTTGCAGTAGCTTAACAAGACGATTTTAATGCCCCTTGGAAGAGACGTGGCGGTTGCAGTAGCTTAACAAGACGGTTTTAATGCCCCTTGGAAGACACATGGAGGTTGCAGTAGCTTAACAAGACGGTTTTAATGCCCCTTGGAAGAGATGTGGAGGTTGCAGTAGCTTAACAAGATGGTTTTAATGCCCCTTGGAAGAGACGTGGAGGTCGCAGTAGCTTAACAAGACGGTTTAAATGCCACTTGGAAGAGACGTGGAGGTTGCAGTAGCTTAAAAAAACGGTTTTAATGCCCCTTGGATGAGACGTTGAGGTCGCAGTAGCTTAAAAAGACGGTTTTAATACCCCATGGAAGAGACGTGGAGGTCACAGTGGAATAAAAAGACAATATCAATGCCCCTGGGAAAAGTGGTGGAGGTCGCAGTAGCTTAACAAGATGGTTTTAATGCCCCTTGGAAGAGCGGTGGATATCGCAGTAGCTTAAAAAGACGGTTTAAATGCCCCTTGGAAGAGACTTAGAGGTCGCAGTAGCTTAAAAAGACTGTTTAAATGCCCCTTGGAAGAGACGTGGAGGTTGCAGTAGCTTAACAAGACGGTTTTAATGCCCCTTGGGAGAGTGGTGGAGGTCACAGTAGCTTAACAAGACGGTTTTAATGCCCCTTGGAAGAATGGTGGAGGTCGCAGTAGCTTAACAAAATGGTTTTAATGCCCCTTGGAAGAGCCATGCAGTACAGCATCTCAAAAACATTATTCCCATTATTGGGGAGTGGGTCTCCCATAGTCTTTGCCTATGCCTTCCAAGCAAAAGCTGACAAAAAATACGAGGGAGGAACTTGCAATGCTGGCAACATGGACCAAGGTCACCCTGGTGGTATAGTGGTGGTGGAGGCTGAGGATAAGGAGAAGAGCAAAATACAGCCGAAATGAGGAAGCGTATACCCATGTGTGGGTGTAAAGAGGTGCATGGGCATACACCTCCCGAAATAACACAGTGGATTTGACTTTATGTTACTCTGCTGTCATTTGGTTGTGATGAGAAGTCTGGCCCAATCCAGCCCTTGTTCATTTTGAGGGTCAGCTTGTCAGCATTGTCAGTGGACAGGCGAGTGCGCTTATCAGTTATAATTCCCCCAGCGGCACTAAAAACACACTCCGATAACACGCTAGCGGCAGGGCTGGCCAGGACCTCCAAGGCGTACAGAGCGAGTTCATTCCAAGTGTCCAGCTTGGGTACCCAATAATTAAAAGGCACAGAGGAATCACGGAGGACGCTGGTATGGTCGGCAAGGTACTCCCTCACCATCTTTTGAAACTTTCCACTCCTTGTGAGAGTACCCCGCGCCTCAGGGCCTGTAAGCTGGGCGGGTCTCAGAAAACTGTCCCAGAATGTTGACAGTGTTCCCCTGCCTCTGCTGGATTGGAGTTGCGTCTCTCTTGCCTGTACACCTTGGTTGGTCAACGAACTGTGACCTCTGCCGCTAGCTTGTTCAGATGGGAATTTATTTAACAGTTCTGCAGCAAGGGCCTTCTGGTACTGCCCCATTTTTGTAGACATCTCCACCTCAGGAATAAGAGAGTGAAAGTTCTCCTTGTAGCGGGGGTCTAAAAGTGTCACCAACCACTAATGACTGTTACCCAACATTTTTACAATGCGAGGGTCATGGTTAAGGCAGCGTAACATAAAGTCAGCCATGCGTGCCAGACTGGTAACGGGCAAGACTTCCGTGTCCTCACCAAGATGACGACTGACCATGCTCTCCTCCTCCTCCCCCCCCCCTGTCCTCAGGCCACCCACGCTGAACCGACGGTATGACAGTTGTACAGGTACAACCGTCTACAGCGCATGATACCAGCTCCTGTTCTTCCTCCTCTTCCTCCTCCTCTCCCTCATTGTCCCCCAATGCACATTGGGATGAGATGAGGCTGGGCTGTGTGTAATCGCCCACTACGGCTTCTTGATCCATCTCATCATACTCTGGCTGCAATGCCTCCTCTTTAATTCTCTGCAGAGAACATTGCAAAAGACAGACAAGTGGGATGCTGACGCTAATGATGGCATCATTGCCACTCACCATCTTGTTGGACTCCTCAAAGTTTGTCAGGATGGTACATATGTCAGACATCCAGGTCCACTCCTGAGGTCTTATGTGTGGAGTCTGACCTGAATATCGACGGCCTTGTTGCAGCTGGTACTCCACAACTGCTCTCTTCTGCTCACAAATCCTTTGCAACATGTGGAGGGTAAAGTTGCAACATGTGGGGACATCACACACCAGTCGGTGTGCTGGAAGCTGCAAACACTGCTGCAACACAGCAAGGGCGGCGGAAGCTGTAGCCGACTTGCGAAAATGAGCTGACAGGCGGCGTACTTTGACGAGCAGATCTGGCAACTCGGGGTACGATTTAAGAAACCGCTGAAACATGAGGTTAAGCACATGAGCCAAGCATGTTACGTGTGTGATCTCGCCTCGCCTCAGAGCCACCACCAGGTTACGGCCATTGTCACACACGACCATGCCTGGATGTAGGTTCAGAGGTCTCAGCCACAGATCTGCCTGCTCTTTCACAGCTGTCCACAACTCACAAGCAGTGTGAGGTTTATAACCTAAGCTTATGAGTTTCAGCACAGCCTGTTGCAGCTTGGCTGAGGCAGTACTGCAGTGCTTCCAGCTTGTAACTGATGTGGTGATATCTGAGATGGAGGCTGAACATGAGAAGGAGGAGGAGGATGTGCTGGAGCTGTACACTGTGGGGGCAACTCTGACTGACATAGGGCCCGCAATTCTCGGTGTGGGGAGGATGTGTTCCGTCCCAAGGTCCGACAGGGTCCCGGCTTCCACTATGTTTACCCAGTGTGCCGTCAGGGAGATGTACCGTCCCTGGCCACAAGCACTTGTCCACGTGTCCATTGTCAGGTGGACTCTCCCAGTAACTGCGTTGTTGATGGCACGGCAAATGTTTTGGGAGACATGCTTGTGTAGTGCGGGGATGGCACACCAGGCAAAATAGTGTCGGCTGGGGACCGAGTACCGAGAGACGGCCACCGCCATACGGTTGCGGAAGGATTCCGTCTCTACCAGCCTAAAAGGCAGCATTTCCAATGCAAGCAGTCGTGAAATGTGCAAATTTAGGACTGTGGCCTGTGGGGCATTGGCTGCGAATTTGCGCTTTCGTTCAAAGCTCTGGGATATGGACAATTGAATGCTGCGGTGGGACGTGCACGTAGACGTTGATGCTGTTTCTAGAGAAACTGCCATAACAAGTGAAGAGTGAGAGGAGGGGGCATCTTTGCATGCAGTATGAACAGGGGATTGCCTTGCACGCACAACAAGGGGTTCTATTACACGCACAACAGCGGAAGAAGCAGTGGTGACACCCGCTGACACTGGTCGTGCACCCTGGGGTTTGCCCCACAAAGTCGGGTGCTTTGCTGCCATGTGCCTGATCACGCTGGTGGTGGTCAGGCTGGTAGTTTTGTCACCCCCGCTGATGCTGGCATGGAAGGTGGTACAAATGGCCTTTTTGGGGTTATCAGCAGAGTCTTTAATAAAATTCCAGACTCTGGAAGACCTACCGGTTGTACTGGCAACGTCCCTTGTGTTGGTGTTACGGGGAACTGTTGCCCGCCTTCTGTGTGCGGCCACCACACTGCTTCTTCCTGCCTGTTGGTGTACTCGGCCTCCCTCCCCCTGTGTGCTGCTGGCCTCGCTCTGCGTGTCCTCCTGCCACTTGGGTCAGTTACTAGATCATCCACCACCTCCTCCTCTTCCACTTGCGCACCACGATCCTCCTCCTCACTTCGTGGCAATTGTGTCTTGTCATCGTCCACCTCTTGTGACAAATTGCCAGCGTCGACTTCCTCTGGCCGTGGCTGTTCAAATATTTGGGCATCGCTACATGGGATCTCCTCTTCCACCACTTCAAGCAGAGCAGGCGAGTGGCACAAATATGGAAATGGACCAGTGAACAGCTCTTCAGAGTGTCCAAGTGTGGGATCAGTTGCTGTCTGACGACACTCGGCATGGAGGGAGGAAGGAGCATCAGGGTGAGGAGGAGTATGCAGTCGAGACTCACGGCTACTAAAACTTGACCGTGTGGAAGACAGACCAGAGGTGGTGCTGCCCAGGTAACTGGAAGTATTATCTGCTATCCAATTAATAACCTGTTCACACTGATCAGTTCGCAATACTGGTGTTGTAGTGTGGTTCCCTAGTAATTCGGTCAAGAAGTGGGAGTGAGAAGATGTGGCTGTTGGTTGTGGCACATTTTCACCTTGGCCACGGCTCCGTCCTCTACATGCACCATCACCAGAACGTCCAGTTCCACGCCTTGCCCATTGTAAATTAAGTAAAATAGCTTACACTCGCACTATCAATGGAAAAAAGGTAATAAAAAGGAGATTAGAACCGTGGAAGAGGAAAACCACAGTTCTATTTCTCTGGCCTACACCAGAATCTTTTAAACAGATATATTTGTGACTGAACAGACAGGGAGACACTATATATATTTTTTTTTAATGTAAAACAGGCAAAAAGTTGGATAATACAGAGATTTGAACCGTGGAACTGCAAAACCACAGTTCTAATTTACTGGCGTATACCAGACTTTTTTTAATAGATATATTTGGGGCTGAACAGTCAGCGACACAATCAAACTGTTTTTTTTATGTAAAAAAGGCCCAAAAGTGGATAATACAGAGATTTGAACCGTGGAACTACAAAACCACAGTTATAATTTTCTGGCCTACACCAGACTCTTTTAAACAGATATATTGGTGTCTGACCAGTCAAGGAGACACTATTACGTTTTTTTTTTATGGCAAAAAATGCCAAAAACAGGATAATACAGAGATTTGACCCGTGGAACTGCAAAACCACAGTTATATTTTTCTGGCCTACACCAGAATCTTTCAAACAGATTTATTTGTGTCTGAACAGTCAGGGAGACACTATTACTGTTTTTCTTTACGGAAAAAATACTAAAAGCTGGATAATACAGAAATTTGAACCGTGGAACTGCAAAACCACAGTTATATTTTTCTGGCCTACACCAGAATCTTTCAATCAGATATATTTGTGTCTGAACAATCAGGGAGACACTATTACTGTTTCTCTTTACGGAAAAAATACCAAAATCTGGATAATACAGAGATTTGAACCGTGGAACTGAAAAACCACAGTTATATTTTTCTGGCCTACACTAGACTCTTTTAAGCAGATACATTGGTGTCTGACCAGTCCGGGAGACACTATTACAGGGTTTTTTTATGGCAAAAAGTGCCAAAAAAAGGATAATACAGAGATTTGACCCGTGGAACTGCAAAACCACAGTTATAGTTATGTGGCGTACACCAGACTCTTTTAAACAGATATATTGGTGTCTGACCAGTCAGGGAGACACTATTACAGTTTTTTTTTTACGACAAAAAATGCCAAAAACAGGATAATACAGAGATTTCACCCGTGGAACTGCAAAACCACAGTTATATTTTTCTGGCCTACACCAGACTCTTTTAAACAGATATATTGGTGTCTGAACAGTCACAGACACACAAATTTTTTTTTTTTGGGGGGGGGGGGATACCAAAAGGTTAATAAGACGCGTATTTGGACAGTCTGACTGAGGGAAAAAAAAAATACAGGATTTAGATGAAAAAAATAATAATTTTTCCTGGCCCCTGAGACCGGGGTGATAAGTCTAGCAATTTGACCAACAGGAGCACACAGGACTGTAATGCAGCATTTGCTGGTATAACCACTGCATCTCCTATACAGCCTGCCTGCCTGCCTGATATCTGGGATGGATATTAGTCCTGAGAAGGACTGTTTGTTTGATTTGGCAGGCTTTAGAGACCCTACACTAACTATTTCGGAGTATAAATCTCTCCCTAGCTCAGCAGCACTGACCCTACACTGTCTGATCCGGAGCGACTGTGTCCAAGATGGCGGCGCCCGGTTTTAAATACTCGAGGTGACGCTGTGCGGCCAGCCAATCACTGCAATGGCCACAAACAACATGGCTGCGGCATTACAGTGACTGGCTGGCAATCCCTGCATGTTCATTGGCTCAGTAAAGAGCACCAAACATGCAGGGCGGAGACCCGAGCTCCCGCCCGAGTAACCCGGAAATGCTCGGTGCTCGCCGAACATCCCGAGTAGCGAGATGCTCGGGGGAGTACCGAGCAGTGTCGAGCATGCTCGCTCAACACTAATTATGACACATTAAAAAATAGCAGCAAAGTGAAAAAGATATACAGTACAGACCAAAAGTTTGGACACACCTTCTCATTTAAATATTTTTCTGTATTTTCATGACTATGAAAATTGTACATTCACACTGAAGGCATCAAAACTATGAATTTACACATATGGAATTATATACTTAACCTCTTGAAGCTCATCAAGAGAATGAAAAGAGTGTGCAAAGCAGTCATCAAAGCAAAAGGTGTCTACTTTGAAGAACGTAGAATATAAGACATATTTTCAGTTGTTTCACACTTTTTTGTTAAGTATAGAATTCCACATGTGTTAATTCATAGTTTTGATGTCTTCAGTGTGAATGTACAATTTTCATAGTCATGAAAATACAGAAAAATCTTTAAATGAGAAGGTGTGTTCAAACTTTTGGTCTGTACTGTAGATGGATATATATATGTCTAAATATGTTGAATATTAAAGTAGTGGTGAGTAAAATAAGCTATATGAATGTTAAAATGCTGGATAAATACCATTTTTGGGGATAAATGCCATAGCAATGTATTGCAAAAGTTCAATAATTAAATAAAAACCAGGGAGCCAACATTGCAATTGAAGTAAGAATGATAGGGTATTCAAACCTCCAGCAGGAGTGACAAAGACTCAGGCAATTCTGCCTTTTACATTATAAGGTAATTATAAATAAATCACACCTGTTTCAAAACTGATTACCTACACAGTGTGTAGTGGAACTGAATGTTACATAAGTCCACCGCTGCATCCAGAAGCACAGGCCAAGATGAACATGCGCTTGCTGTAAAGCTAAGTAGAATTGACACTAGTATAATGTCATAGTCCATATGTGCAGGATAATCCCACATGCTAAAGACTTATTTCCATCGTAGGGCTTACTAAAGACATCATTAGTGATGAGCGTGCATGCTCACTACTGCTCTGTGCTTGCCCGAGCATCTCACTACTCGAGATGCTCGGCGCTCGCCGAGTATTTCCGGGGTTGCTCGGCGGGAACTCGGGTCCCCTCACTGCATGCTTGGCGCTGTTTAGAGCGCCACTCAACATGCAGGGATTGTCTGCCACAAACTGTAATGCCACAGCCATGTTGGTTGTGGCATTACAGTGATTGGCTGGTCGCACAGCGTCATCAGGTCTATATCAGACCTGTCGCTGCCATGCTCGTCACAGTCACTCCAGAATCAGACAGTGTAGGGAGAGGTGCTGCTGAGTTAGGGAGAGATTTCTAGTTAGTGTAGGTATACTAGACTATAATAGAGATACATTTCCATCTCAACTAACAGTCCTTCTGAGGACTAATCAAGCTGCAGAGATATCAATGCTAGGCAGGCAGGGTATATGGCAGACTGCAGTGCACATAGCAAGAGGGTCCATTCCAGTTCTGTCTGCTGGTGCTTTTACAAATATTTGTAGAAATAGGCCCAGGTATCAGGGGACAGGAATATTTTTTTTTATCTTAATCCTGATTATTTGCTTAAAAAGCAATCCAGAGAACACCGTTTATCTGCGCCATTTGCTTGTTGGAACTGCAGAATACAGCCAGGTCCTTTCCATATTACAGCGCTAAAAATAAAGCTCTTTAAAACTATGGTTTGTCCGTCACACGGATCATATATAATTGTGCTGAAAATATTGACATTTCTGGCCTCCATTTAAATTTTGTTGCAGTGTGTCAGTGAACTTATTGACATGAGGTCGGCGCTGTTAAAAATAGTTACCTACAGTCCAGCTATTTAAAACTGTGGTTTGTCAGTAACACGGATCACATATAAGTTCGCTCCAAATTCAGACATTTGTAGTGAGCGTGGAAGATATTGTCCTGCATGTAAAATGGGCAAGGCACGTGGCAAGGGACGGGGAACTGGACGTGATGGTGATTGTGCATGCAGAGCCGAAAGCCGTGGGCAAGCTGAAATTGTGCAACAACAAACACCCACATCTTCTCGCTCGACCTTCCTGTCCCAATTAATAGGGGACCGCAGAATACCACTATTGAACACAGAGCAGTGTGAAAAGGTTATTGGCTGGATAACAGATAATGCTTCCAGTCACTTAGCCACCACTACCACTCTGTCTTCCTCAAGTCTCTGTAGCCGTGAGTGTGGACCGCATATTCCTCACCCTGATCCTCCTTCCTCGCACCATGCCGAGTGCCCAGAAACAACTGATCCCACACTTGGACACGCCGAAGAGCTGTTCACTTTTCCATTTATAGATTTGGGCCTCTCGCCTGGTCCACTTGAAGCGGGGCAAGAGGAGATCGCATGTAGCGATGCCAAAATATTTGAGCAGCCACGGTCATATGAAGGCGATGGTGGGAAAGTGTCACAAGAGGTGGACAATGATGAGACACAATTGCCAGAAAGTCAGGAGGACGACCAGGGTGCGGAAGTGGAAGACGAGGTGGTGGATGATATAGTAACTGATCCAACCTGGCAGGAAAACAGCAGCACACAAGGGGAGCGAGGCAGAGCACCCCAACAGGCAGAAAGAAGCAGTGTGGTGGCTGCATTAACACGACGGAAGTTGCCATTGCAACTGTTAGGTCTTCCCGAGTCTGGTTGTTTTTTAAAGACTTTGCCGATAACCCCAAAAAGGCCATTTGCACCACCTGCCAGGCCAGCATCAGCAGGTGTAGCAAAGCTACCAGCCTGACCACCACCAGCATGATCAGACACATGGCAGCAAAGCACCCGACTTTGTGGGCTGAACCCCAGGGTGCAGAAACAGTGTCTGCGGGTGACACCACTGCTTCTTCCGCTGTTGTGCGTGCAGGATAATCCCTCGTTCATAGTGCATGCGAAGATGCCTCCTGACCTGCACCTGTCGTTGCAGACTCTCAACGAGCACCATCAGCAAGCACGTCCTTGTCCCAGCACAGCGTTCAGTTGTCCATACCCCAGTCCTTGGAACGCAAGCACAAATACGCAGCCAACGCCCCACAGGCCACACTACTAAATTCCCACATTTCGCGACTGCTTGTGCTCGAAATGTTGCCTTTTAGGTTCATGGAGGCGGAAGCTTTCCGCAACCTGATGGCGGCGGTCATCCCTCGGTACTCGGTCCCCAGCCGTCACTATTTCTCCCGGTGTGCCATCCTCGCATTACACAAGCACGTGTCCCACAACATTAGCCGTACCCTAAACAATGCAGTTACAGGGAAAGTCCAACTAACCACGGACATGTGGACAAGTGCTTATGGGCAGGGACGGCACACTGGATTAACATAGAGGAAGCCGGGACCCAGTCGGACCTTGGGACGGAACACGTCCTTCCGACGCCGAGGATTACAGGCCATAGGTTAATCAGGGTTGCCCCCAGAGTCTACAGTTCCTGCACCTTATCCTCTTAAGCCTCCTCCTCCTTTTCAGCCTCCATCTCCGAAATGACAACATCAATCACAAGCTGGAAGCACTGCAGCACTGCCTCGGTCAAGCGGCAACAGGCTGTGCTGAAGCTAATATGCTTTGGTGTCAAACCACACAATGCTGAAGAGTTGTGGACACCTCTGAAAGAGCAGGCAAATCTGTGGCTGACGCTGCTGAACCTACAGTCAGGCATGGTCATGTGTGACAATGGCCGGAACCTGGAGGCGGCTTTGAGGCAAGGCGAGCTCACATATGTACCATGCCTGGCCCATGTGCTTAACCTCGTGGTTCAGCGGTGTCTCAAAACCTACCCGAAGCTGCCGGATCGGCTTGTCAAAGTATGCCGCCAGTGTGCCCATTTTAGAAAGTCAGCTACAGCTTCCGCCGCCCTTGCAGTGCTTCAGCAGCGTTTGTAGCTTGCAGCTCACTGACTGGTGTGTGATGTCCCCACATGTTGGAACTCTACACTGCAGATGTTGGGAAGGATTTGTGAGCAGAAGAGGGCAGTTGTTTACTACCAGCATCAACAAGGCCGTCAGTTTTCAGGTCAGACTCCACACATAAGACCTCAGGAGTGGACATGGATGTCAGACATCTGTACCATCCTCCAAATCTTTGAGCACTCTACCAAGATGGTGAGCGGAGATGATGCCATAATTAGCATCACCATCCCGCTTCTGTCTTCTGAAACGCTCTCTGCTCACAATCAAAGAGGATGCATTGCAGGTGGAGCACGATGAGATGGAGCATACAGGGTGATTACACACAGCCCAGCCTCATCTCATTCCAACGTGGATTAGGTGACAATGAGGAAGAGGAGGAGGAGGCAGGACAGGAGCTAGTTTCATGTATTACAGACGGTACTACCTGCACCACTGTCATACCGTCTGTTCAGCGTGGATGGCCTGAGGACAGGGAGGAGGAGGAGAGTATGGTCAGGTCAGTCGTCCTCTTGGTAAGGACACAGAAGTCTTGCCTGTTGGCAATCTGGCACACATGGCTGAGTTTATGTTACGCTGCCTTTCCCGTGACCCTCGCATTCTCAAAATTTTGTGTGACAGTCATTACTGATTGGTGACACTTCTAGACCCACGCTACAAGGAGAACTTTATATCTCTTATTCCTGAGGTGGACAGGTCTACAAAAATGGGGCAGTACCAGAAGACCCTTGTTGTGGAACTATTAAAAAAATTCCCATCTGAAAACGCTGTCGGCAGAGGTCACAGTTCATTGGACAACCAAGGAGTACAGGCGAGAGATACAACTCCAATCCAGCAGAGGCAGGGGAACACTGTCAAAGTTCTGGGAGAGTTTTCTCAGCCCCTCCCATCGCACAGGCCCGGAGGCACGGGGTACTCTCACAAGGAGTGCAAAGTTTGGGAAGATGCTGAGGGGTACCTTGCCGACTGTACCAACGTCCTCCGTGATTCCTCTGTGCCTTATAATTATTGGGTACCCAAGCTGGAGACGTGGAATTAACTGGCTCTCTACGCCTTGGAGGTCCTGGTCTGCCCTGCCGCTAGCATTTTATCAGAGCGGGTTTTTAGTGCCGCTGGTGGAATTATAACTGATAAGCGCATCTGCCTGTCAACTGAAAAAGCTGACAGGGTTATTCTTATAAAAATGATCAAGGGCTGGATTGGGCCAAACTTCTCAACACCACCGAATGATAGCAGCGTAACATAAACTTAAATCCAGTGTCTTTTCTTGGGAGGTGTATTCCCATGCTCCTTTTCACACCCACACATGGGTATAGCCTTCCTGATTTTGGCTATTTGATCTAGTTCTCCTCCTTCTCCTCATACTCATCCTCCACCACCATGTTTATGATGCCTGTAATTTTTTTTTTATACAGTATGTTCATGTATACCCCACAGGGGTAAATATTTGTCAGCCCATACACTTAGTGCATGGGCATTACAAGTATAGGAGACCCGCTCCTTTCTAATGGGAACATTTTTTTATGAGGCCCTCCTCCACAGCTTTTCCAAGGTGCATTGGATTGCCTCCCAATTTTTGGCAGCCCTTGCATTCACTGAATAGGCCAACACTATGGGAGACCCACTTCCTAATAATGGGAACATTGTTTTCAGAAGGCCCTCTGACCTCTATGTCTCTTCCATGGGGCATTGGAGTAGGTCCATATTTTTTGGCAGCTCTTGCATTCACTGCATAGGCAAACAACATGGGGAACCCACTTCCTAATAATGGGAACATTGTTTTCAGGAGGCCCTCCTATAAGTCTCTTCAAAGGGGTATTGGGGTGCGTCCAAATTTTGGGCAGACCTGCCACTCACTGCATACGCAATAACAGTATAGGAGACCCACTCTTTAGTAATGGGAACAACAAAGCATAGCTGGCTGATGGCTCTCTAAGAATAGTGAGGGCTGACTGCTGGCCCTTTAAGAATAGTAAAGGCCGCCTGATGGCCCTATAAAAATAGGTTCTGTGACTTTCAGAGTCCCTCCTTCATAAATGAAACAGGATGTGTCTGATCATGTCTCACACACCACATGGCCAGATAAGGTTGTAAAATGTTAAAATGACATTTCCCGGTGAATGCATTTGTCACGGTTGAAAGCAATGCAAAAGTGCAAAAACGCATCAAAAATGCTACTTATGAATACAGCCCAAGGTGTGGAGGAGTATTTTTGTTTTTGGTTATTTATTTTGCCTTATATACAAGTCATTACCCTCGAAAGGATGTTCCTTAACATACTACCCAGGAAAATCCATTTAGATTTTGTTTTTGTATGTTTTATTGTGAGTCCGTAAAAGTGGCGTAATACCTCTGACAACATTGTTGACAGCAGTGACCTGGGAGTCAGAAATGCTTCCAGGAGTCTTCCCCATGCTGTTTCCATTTCATTTGAGAATTGTTACCATCGGTTTCCCATAGACTTACATTGGGCTCGTTGCTCGGGTCGAGCACCCAAGCATTCCAATTTGCTCGACCCGAGCATCGAGCACCCAAGCATTTTAGTGCTCGCCCATCACTAGACATCATCCATGTGTCAAAGGTTCTGTTGAGTACAGCATTGAGCATGGTAACAAGATATAACTTTATGTGTATCTTGACAATCAACCCCCACTAGGACTTCCATTGACTGAACTTAGTTATGTTATCTTAGGTCTCCACTTATGTGAGCTATGAAGTTCTAGCCTGATATGTGAATGGCAAGGACCCCAAAGCACTTAGCTAGGGGGACACACGGGGGCACAGGCTCAGTCATTTTAATTATTTCTGTTATGGTTTGCTTGTACTTTCACCCCTTATCTCTTCTTTATTGGTCTCTCTCACTTCCCCCTTTTTTTGTATTAAATTGAAATGGTACTTACCAAATTTTGAGTCATCTACAGGTCACCAGTAAGTGCCAGGAGAAAATGCGAGAAGAAGGGGTCGTTTGTTTGAGTGGGAAGGAACCTTTGATCTAATTAGAGCAGGACTAAAAAGTGCGGGAAATTGGAGAAGGACTGAAAAGTGCGGGAAGATCAAAGGTTTATAAGGCCCTCCTTCTGCGCACTCCAGGCAGTCCATGTACAGCAAGAAAGAAAAGTGTCCCTCCCTCCCCAAAAAACTTCTGTCGCGATATTTGTTAGATGGTATAGTCGTCCAGCTAATGCTGGGTGGACTTGGTTCTTTTTAAAGGTCATATAAATTATTTGATTATTTATTGATGAATTCTTAATGGTATTAATTATTGGGTTTTAATTATTTTTTACTAAATTAATTGGTATTGTTAACCCTTAATAAATAGTGATGAGCGAGCATGCTCGCTACTGCTCGGTGCTCGCCCAAGCATCTCACTACTCAAGATGCTCGGCGCTCGCCGAGTATTTCCGGGGTTGCTCGGCGGGAGCTCGGGTCCCCTCCCTGCATGTTTGGCACTCTTTAGAGCGACAATCAACATGCAGGGATTGTCTGCCACGCACTGTAATGCCGTAGCCATGTTGGTTGTGGCATTACAGTGATTAGCTGGCCGCATAGCGTCATCGGGTCTATATCAGACCTGGCGCCGCCATGTTCCTCACAGTCACTCCGGAATTAGACGGTGTAGGGAGAGGTGCTGCTGTGTCAGGGAGAGATTTGCTTGTGTATTAGGTAGTGTAGGGAGAAAAACCATACATTACACATATCCATCTTAATAAACAGTTCTTTTGAGGACTAACTAATCCATCTGCAGAGATATCAGGCAGGCAGTGTATATAGGCAGACAGGGTACATAACAGACTGCAGTGCACATAGCACAAGAGGCTCCATCCCAATTCAGCCTTCTGCTGCTGTTAGATATTTCTATACAAAGGCCCAGGTCTTAGGGGCCAGGAATACTTTTCTTTGGATCTTAATCCTCATTATTTGCTGAAAAAGCAATCCAGAGAACACTGTTTTTGTGCGCCATTTGCTTGTTGGCACTGCAGAATACAGCCAGGTCCTTTCCATATTACAGCGCTAGAAATCCAGCTTTTAAAACTGTGTTTTCTCCGTCAAACGGATCACATATACGTTGTCAGAAAATACTGCCATTTCTGGCCTCCATTAAAAATTTCTTTCAGTGTGTCAGTGAAGCAATTCACAGCAATTTGCTGTTCAAACTACTTACCTACAGGCCAGGTATTTATAACTCTGCTTTCTCCGTCACACAGATCACATATACGTTGTCAGAAAATACTGCCATTTCTGGCCTCCATTAAAAATTTCTTTCAGTGTGTCAGTGAAGCAATTCACACCAGTTTGCTGTTCAAACTACTTAACTACAGGCCAGGTATTTAAAACTCTGTTTTCTCCATCACACGGATCACATATAAGTTCGCTCCAAACTCAGTCATTTGTAGTGAGCGTGGAAGATACTGTCCTCCATTTAAAATGGGCAAACACGTGGCAAGGGACGGGGAACTGAACGTGATGGTAATGGTGCATGCAGAGGCTGAGGACAAGGCCGTGGGCAAGCTGAAATTGTGCCACAACAAACACCCACATCTTCTCGCCTGACCTTCCAGTCCAAATTTCTAGGGGACCGCAGCACACCACTATTGAACCCAGAGCAGTGTCAAACGGTTGTTGGTTGGATAGCGGATAATGCTTCCAGTCACTTAGCCACCACCACCCAGTATTCCACACGGTCAAGTCTCAGTAGCCGTGAGTCAGGACCGCATATTCCTCACCTTGATCCTCCTTCCTCCCACCATGCCGAGTGCCCAGAGACAACTGATCCCACACTTGGACACGCCGAAGAGCTGTTCACTTTTCCATTTATAGATTCGGGCCTCTCACCCGGTCCACTTGAAGCGGGGCAAGAGGAGATCGCGTGTAGCGATGCCCAAATATTTGAGCAGCCACAGTCACATGAAGGCGACGGTGGGAAAGTGACACAAGAGGTGGGCGATGATGAGACACAATTGCCAGAAAGTCAGGAGGAGGAACAGGGTGGGGAAGTGGAAGACAAGGTGGTGGATGATATAGTAACTGACCCAACCTGGCAGGAGTACATGCAGAGCGAGGACAGCAGCATACAGGGGGAGGGAGGCAGAGCACCCCAACAGGCAGGAAGAAGCAGTGTGGTGGCTGCAGACAGAAGGAAAGCAACCGTTCCCCGTAACACCAACATGAGGGAAGTTGCCAGTACAACTATTAGGTCTTCCTGTTTTTTTTTTAAAGACTCTGCCGATAACCCCAAAAAGGCCATTTGCACCACCTGCCAGGCCAGCATCAGCAGGGGTGGCAAAACGACCAGCCTGACCACCACCAGCATGATCAGGGACATGGCAGGAAAGCACCCGACTTTGTGGGCCGAATCCCAGGGTCCAGGAACAGTGTCTGCAGGTGGCACTATTGCTTCTTCCGCTGTTGTGCATGCAAGCCAATCCCCTGTCCATGGTGCATGCGAAGATGCCTTCTGCCCTGCACCTGTTGTTGTGCACTCTCAAGTAGCAGCATCAGGAAGCACGTCCATTTCCTTGTCCCAGCGCAGCGTTCAGTTGTCCATACCCCAGTCGTTGGAACGCAAGTGCAAATATGCAGCCAACGCCCCATAGGCCACACTGCTAAATTCTCACATTTCACGACTGCTTGCGCTCGAAATGTTGCCTTTTAGGCTTGTGGAGACGAAAGCATTCCGCAACCTAATGGCGGCGGCCGTCCATCGGTACTCTGTCCCCATCCGCCACTATTTCTCCCGGTGTGCCATCCCCGCATTACACAAGCACGTGTCCCAAAACATTAGCCATGCCCTCAACAACGCAGTTACCGGGAAAGTCCCCCTAACCACGGACACATGGACAAGTGCTTGTGGGCAGGGACGGTACATCTCACTGATGGCACACTGGGTTAACATAGTGTAAGCCGGGACCCAGTCGGACCTTGGGATGGAACACGTCCTCCCGACGCCAAGGATTGCGGGCCCTAGGTCAATCAGGGTTGCCCCCACGGTCTACAGATCCTGCACCTCCTGAACTATAATATGGCCATAGACATAAGTCCTTAACCCCTTCAACCCCGCGCCATTTTCCATTTTCCTCCCCTTCTTCCAAGAGCCATACCTTTTTTATTTTTCCATCAATATAATCATATGAGGGTTTGTTTTTTGCGGGGTGAGTTGTACTTTTGAATGACACCATTCATTCTACCACATAGTGCACAGGAAAACAGGAATAAATTACAAGTACGGTGAAATTGCAAAAAAAGTGCAATTTCACAATTGTTTTTTGTTATTTTTATTTACCATGTTCACTATATGAAACCAAAAAGAAAAAAGGGAATGTGCCAGGAACAAAAGTGCAACAATGTCTATAATAAAAACCTAAATTTTATTAGATAAAATTAAATGAAAATCATAATACAATACAATTCAGGCACGGAAAAGAACAAACAAACAGAAACAATTGGTGGGTGAGCTAGTCAGAGTAAATACACTGCTCAAAAATATAAAGGGAACACTCAAATAACACATCCTAGATCTGAATGAATGAAATATTCTCATTGAATACTTTGTTCTGTACAAAGTTGAATGTGCTGACAACAAAATCACACAAAAATCATCAATGGAAATCAAATTTATTAACCAATGGAGGTCTGGATTTGGAGTCACCCCCAAAATTAAAGTGGAAAAACACACTACAGGCTGATCCAATTTTGATGTAATGTCCTTAAAATAAGTCAAAATGAGGCTCAGTATTGTGTGTGGCCTCCATGTTCCTGTATGACCTCCCTACAACGCCTGGGCATGCTCCTGATAAGGTTGCGGATGGTCTCCTGTATGATCTCCTCCCAGACGTGGACTAAAGCATCCGCCAACTCCTGGACAGTCTGTGGTGCAACGTGACGTTGGTAGATGGAGCGAGAAATGATGTCCCAGATGTGCTCAATCAGATTCAGGTCTGGGGAACTTGCGGGCCAGTCCATAGCTTCAATGCCTTCATCTTGCAGGAACTGCTGACACACTCCAGCCACATGAGGTCTGGCATTGTCCTGCATTAGGAGCAACCCAAGGCCAACCGCACCAGCATATGGTCTCACAAGGCGTCTGAGGATCTCATCTCAGTACCTAATGGCAGTCAGGCTACCTCTGGCGAGCACATGGAGGGCTGTGCGGCCCTCTAAAGAAATGCCACCCCACACCATTACTGACCCACTGCCAAACTGGTCATGCTGAAGGATGTTGCAGGCAGCAGATCACTCTCCACTGCGTCTCCAGACTCTGTCATGTCTTTCCCATGTGCTCAGTGTGAACCTGCTTTCATCTGTGAAGAGCATAGGGCGCCAGTGGCGACTTTGTCAATCCTGGTGTTCTGTGGCAAAAGCAAAGTGTCCTGCACGGTGTTGGGCTGTGGGCACAACCCCCATCTGTGGACGTCGGGCCCTCATACCACCCTCATGGAGTCGGTTTCTAACCGTTTGTGCAGACACATGCACATTTGTGGCCTGCTGGAGGTCATTTTGCAGGGCTCTGGCAGTGCTCCTCCTGTTCCTCTTTGCACAAAGGCGGAGGTAGCGGTCCTGCTGCTGGGTTGTTGCCCTCCTACGGTCGCCTCCACGTCTCCTGGTGTACTGGCCTGTCTCCTGGTAGCGCCTCCAGCCTCTGGACACTACGCTGACAGACACAGCAAACCTTCTTGCCACAGCTCGCATTGATGTGCCATCCTGGATGAGCTGCACTACCTAAGCAACTTCTGTGGGTTGTAGAGTCCGTCTCATGCTACCACGAGTGTGAAAGCACAACCCACATTCAAAAGTGACCAAAACATCAGCCAGAAAGCATTGGTACTGAGATGTGGTCTGTGGTCCCCACCTGCAGAACCACTCCTTTATTGAGTGGGTCTTGATAATTGCCAATAATTTCCATCTATTGTCTATTCCATTTGCACAACAGCATGTGAAATTGATTGTCAATCAGTGTTGCTTCCTAAGTGGACAGTTTGATTTCACAGAAGTTTGATTTACTTGGAGTTATATTCTGCTGTTTAAGTGTTCCCTTTATTTTTTTGAGCAGTGTATAAGTACAAATGTGCATGGACCTAACAAGTATAAGTTACCATAAAGTGCATGTCAGTTTGCAAGTCTAATAATGCTCAAAAATAGAGCTTCAAAAATAACTTTTCTTCAGTAGTAAAAGATAAAAACGCATTTGGGCAGAGTAAACCCCTTTTGCATGAACCAGTTAGTGGTCTATAGTGATTACAGAAGTCTTAAGTAATATAGGGGATTTCATACAGCATGCACACAGTTATCTTCAAATGAGTATGATCAGCTCACCCACCAAGGGACCCGACACGTATTTCACCACAGGTTCGTCATGTTCACTATATAGTAAAACTGACCGGCAATATGATTCTCCAGGTCAGTGCGAGTGCGCAGATACCAAACATGTATAGTTTTTTTTATTTAAGTGGTGAAAAAGAATTCGGAAATTTGTAAAAAAAATAAAATGTTGACTTTGTCATCATTTTCCGAGACCCATGAGCTTTTTGATTTTTGGGATATGGGACGGTGTGATGGCTTATTTTTTGAGTCCTGAGCAGATGTTTTTAGTTTTACCATTTTAGGGTAGATGCAAGGTTTTTATCACCTTTTATTGCATTTAATTGCAATAGAGTGGCAGCCAAAAAACGTAATTCTGAAATCTTTCATTTTTTTTTTCATTGCATCGTTTACCGATCCGATTAATTTATTTTATATTTTGATAGATCAGACATTTCTGAACGCATTGATACAAAATATGTGTATTTTTTTAATTTCTTTATTTCCAGTGGGGCATAAGGGGGTGATTTGAAGTTTTGTCGGTTTTTTTCATATTTTTAAAAACTTTTTTTTTTATCTTTCACTGTATTTAATAGTCCCATTAGCAGTGCATAGCAGAAACCACGATCTCCTATTCACCGGAGGATCGTAATGACAGGGAGTCATCTGCAGACCCCTGGCTGTCATGACAACCCATTGGCACCCCACAATCATGTGACGGGTGCGCTGATGGATGGGAGGAATGATGCACTCCTGGCCGGATTGACAGTGGGATTTAACAGGTTAACAACTGTGGGCAGAACACTGATGCACCCACGGCTGTTAAAGGCACATGATGACTTATAAAATCAGCAGTCATGTGCAGGGAAAGATGCGGGCTCAGTGTGTGAGCCTGCATCAAAGGCAGGGACATAACATATGACGTTCATGAAGTCATGAAGGCGTTAATGCGAAACCATACTTTCAAGTAACTTTTCAGAATAAGCTATGCTGTGTGTGTACATGAGGAACAACACCATTTCTGGCTGTTATATTAACTGTATTCTGCATTTTCTCCAGTTTACTTCACTATCTATTAATTAGCAATCCACTGAGCTGATGGGAGGAGCCTAGCTCATTGTGATGCCTTGCATTATTAATTTTTTAGCACACACCGATCAGTAGCTGCTGCAGCATGGAGGGGATTATACGGCAATCCTGAGCTGTCTGGATGTGAATCAAGCTCTAGAGTTAGCTAAAAGCTTTGTTAGAGAGCTCAGCATGATCTTTCTGTGTCTCTCTCTGCCTGTTTTTTTAACTGTGTTCACCTCTCCTCCTCTACCCTCCCCTCTTCATAGAGTACAGTTTGCCATGTCACTTGACACTGCAGTTGGCAGTCCGCCTTTACTGTGCAAGATGAAGTTGAGCATTTGTTACAGAGTGGATGACAAGTTCAAGAGTCAGGGTAGAGGAGAAGATGTGACTGATTTCTAGGGGAAGAAAACAGATTTTTGTCATAAGATATAATACAAAGTTTCTTATATTTGCCTGTTCTATTGATTTTTGCAAAGTTTGTTGAAAATACAGCTTCATTTTGAGCAAACATAGTAACAATATAAACGTTTCTTATGTCTATGTATAGAACGTTACGGCACAACTATCTAACATTGTTGATTTTGCACTGATTTAATATTTATAATGATAAAACAAACAGTGATACTTCCGCAAAGGACCCTCTCTTTGAAAACACAAGATTTTCTATGACAGTTCTTCAGTTATGCACACTGGACATCTTGTTTTAAAAGACCATCTGTAAGGTGCACAGGGTGGTAGTCATGGGCGAGTTGTTCTCCCACACACTGGCACCCCACAAATTAACTCTGTCCCAGTTCCTATGTGCTGTGGATGTAGCACATAACACTGACGACTTGGCCGGAGGCCTCTGATGTCTTTATGTTTCCAGATCCAGAAACAGCTGCACATAAATGAGGGGACACTTTCTTCACAACCAACAGTTCAACTTTACTTAGCAGTCCATGTTCAATTGATATTACAGCACAGTACATTTCTATGCTCTCTGTTCATTTGGCCTGAGCTATCCCTTCCCTTAATGGTTCCCGTGGCCTCTGGTATAGTACATCTGGCCCCGCAGCTCCCATGAGTAGTGTTGAGTCACCCTTATAGTGTTCGGGTTCGGTTCATCGAACACCGGGATGTTCGTGAAACTGTTCGTCGAACACTGTCGAACACCGTTAAAACCAATGGCAGGCAAACAAAAACACATAGAAAACACCTTCAAAGGTGTCCAAAAGCTGACAAACTGCTTAGAAGACACTCTCTTTAAAAAAGCCGGCCGGCAATTCAGCATCGGTACCCGACAATTTAGAACTGAAAGAATAGAGCATCACACATAGATTAGATAGATAGAAACATGTCAGTCACATATATAATAAGTACAGTGACGGTGTTGATTACTGTACTTGTCATTAGTGTTAAAATAAAGGATTTATTAAAAAAAAAATTGGCGTGGGGTTCCCCGTAATTTTAGTCTCTAGCGGAGGTTAAGCAGACGGCTGGGGCAGATGTTTGAAGCTTGGGAAGGGGGTAATACCCACGGAGCTTCCCAGGCTACTAATATCAGCCCCCAGCTGAATACCTAGTCTTTACTAGCTATTAAAATGGGGGACCAAAAAAAAAATGACGTGGGGTCCCCCCTATTTTAATAGCTAGCAAAGGCTAGGCAGACAGCTGGGGGTTGATATTAATAGCCCAGGAAGGGTGCCATGAATATTTGCCCCCTCCCAGGCTAGAAACACCAGCCGTCAGCCGCCCCAGAAATAGCGCATCCATAGGATGCGCCAATTCAGCCACTTAGCCTCGCTCTTCCCACTGCCCTGTAGCAGTGGCAGTGGGGTAATAGGGCTGGGGTTGTTGTCAGCTTATAATGCCATCTGACTTCAAGCCCAGGTTAGTAATGGAGAGGCGTCTATAAGACACACCCATTACTTACACCATTGTCAAAGTTAAAAAAAACACAAACAGCCAGAATAAAGTCCTTTAATTGAAATAAACACAATTCTTTAATGTTCTAAATTAAACCATACTTACCGTCACGTCCATTCCAGCTGAAGCCAACGATCTCCTGCAATAAAAATAAAATAATAAACCAACCTCATCCTTACCTTTCCATGGCTCCCAGGACAGCTTCAGCTGTGAGCGCAGGAGAATTCCCTCACGCTCACCGCAAGCGCAGGAGAATTTTCCCACGCTGTCAGTGACGTGCATGAGGTGAGCTGAGTTCATTGGACATGAACTCGGCTCATCTGGATACCGTCACAGCCAGACACTGAGGAGCGCAAGCATGCCCGCGCTTCTCAGTGTCTGCGGCATGGCAAGCTGGATGGCAGCTTTCGGCTGCGATCCAGCCTGTCATGTGAATGTAGCAGAGCTGGAGCCGTCCTGGGAACCATGGAAAGGTAAGGATGAGGTTGGTTTATTATTTTACTTTTACTGCAGAAGACATTGGCTTCAGCTGGAATGGGCGTGATGGTAAGTATGGTTTAATTTAGAACATTAAAGAATTGTGTGTTTAATTCAATTTTAAAGGACTTTATTCTGGGTGTTGTGGTTTTTTTTAAATACTTTACTAGAAATTCATGGCGGTCATGTCTAATATTGGCATGACCCCATGAATTTCGGGCTTAGGGCCTGCTGATAATATTAAGCTGGCCCTAACCCCTTTATTACCCAGCGAGCCACCGCACCAGGGCCCTAGATGAGTTGGGTACAGCGCCAGAAGATGGCGCTTATATGAACGCGCCATTTTCTGGGGTGGCTGCGGACTGCAATTTGCAGTGGGGGGCAGAAAGCTTGGGCCTTCCTGCGCTGCGGATTCCAGCCCCCAGCTGCCTAGTTGTACCTGGCTGGGCACAAAAATTGGGCGAAGCCCCACGTATTTTTTTTTTAAATTATTTCATGAAATTCATGAAATAATTTTAAAAAAATTGACGTGGGGCTTCGCCCTATTTTTGTGTCCAGCCAGGTACAGCAGGCAGGAAGGGGCTGCCCCCAACCACCAGCTGCCTATTTGTACCTGGCCGGACACAACAATATACGGAAGCCTGTTTTTTTTATTATTTCATGAAATAATTTAAAAAAAAAATACTTGGGGCTTCGCCCTATTTTTGTGTTCAGCCAGGTACAACTAGGCAGCTGGGGGCTGGAATCCGCAGCGCAGGGAGGCCCAAGCTTTCTGGGCACCCCCTTCCCCCCGCTGCAAATTGCAGTCCACAGCCACCCCAGAAAATGGCGCGTTAATAGAAGCGCCATCTTCTGGCGCTGTACCCAACTCATCCAGGGCCCTGGCGCAGTGGCTCACTGGGTAATAAAGGGGTGAGGGCCAGCTTGGTATTATCAGCTGGCCCTAAGCCGAAATTAATGGGGTCACGCCAATATTAGACATGACCGCCATGAATTTCTAGTAAAGTATTTAAAAAAAGCACAACACCCAGAATAAAGTCCTTTAATTGAAATAAACACACAATTCTTTAATGTTCTAAATTAAACCATACTTACCATCACGCCCATTCCAGCTGAAGCCAATGTCTTCTGCAATAAAAGTAAAATAATAAACCAACCTCATCCTTACCTTTTCATGGTTCCCAGGACGGCTCCAGCTCTGCTACATTCACATGACAGGCTGGATCGCAGCAGAAAGCTGCCATCCAGCTTGCCATGCATCAGACACTGAGAAGCGCATGCATGCTTGCGCTCCTCAGTGTCTGGCTGTGACGGCATCCAGATGACATGTCCAATGAACTTAGCTCACCTCATGCACATCACTGACAGCGTGGGAGTATTCTCCTGCGCTTGCCGTGAGTGCAGGAGAATTCTCTCATGCTCAACGCAAGCACATGAGATTTCTCCCACGCTGTCAGTGACATGCATGAGGTGAGCTGAGTTCATTGGACATGAACTCGGCTCATCTTGATGCCGTCACAGGCAGACACTGAGGAGCGCAAGCATGCCTGCGCTTCTCAGTGTCTGCGGCATGGCAAGCTGGATGGCAGTTTTCGGCTGCGATCCAGCCTGTCATGTGAATGTAGCAGAGCTGGAGCTATCCTGGGAACCATGGAAACGAAAGGATGAGGTTGGTTAATTATTTTAATTTTATTGCAGAAGACATTGACTTCAGCTGGAATGGGCGATACGGTAAGTATGGTTTAATTTAGAACATTAAAGAATTGTGTGTTTATTTCAATTAAAGGACTTTATTCTGGGTGTTTGTGTTTTTTTTTTAACTGTGACTATGGGGTTAGTAATGGTTGTGTCTTATTATACGCCTCTCCATTACCAACCTGGGCTTGATGTCAGCTGGAATTATAAGCTGACATCAACCCCAACCCTATTACCCCACTGCCACCGCTACAGGGCAGTGGGAAGAGCGAGGCTAAGTGCCAGAATTGGCGCATCCTATGGATGCGCCATTTCTGGGGCGGCTGACGGCTGGTGTTTCTAGCCTGGGAGGGGGCCAATATTCATGGCATCCTTCCTGGGCTATTAATATCAGCCCCCAGCTGTCTGCCTAGCCTTTGCTAGCTATCAAAATAGGGGGGACCCCACGTAATTTTTTTTTTGGGTCCCCCATTTTAATAGCTAGTAAAGGCTAGGTATTCAGCTGGGGGCTGATATTAGTAGCCTGGGAAGCTCCGTGGGTATTACCCCCTTCCCAGGCTTCAAACATCTGCCCCAGCCGTCTGCTTAACCTCCGCTAGAGACTAAAATTACGGGGAACCCCACGCCAATTTTTTTTAAAATAAATCCTTTATTTTAACACTAAATGACAAGTACAGTAATCAACACCGTCACTGTACTTATTATATATGTGACTGACATGTTTTTATCTATCTAATCTATGTGTGATGCTCTATTCTTTCTGTTCTAAATGATCGAGTACCGATGCTGAACTGTCGGCCGGCTTTTTTAAAGAGATGGTGCATGAAAACACTATTATTTTTTTTAATAAATCCTTTAACACTAAATGACAAGTACAGTAACCAACACTGTCACTGTACTTCTTATATATGTGACTGACATGCTTCTATCTATCTAATCTATTTGTGATGCTCTATTCTTTCTGTTCTAAATTGTCGGGTACTGGTGTATGCCGCTGATGAATTGCCGGCTTTTCATGTTTCACTGTGAGCACTGTTCCCATCGATTTGGGCAACCACTGTAATGCCACAACCACCATGGCTGTGGCATTACAGTGAGTGGCAGACAATTCCTGCATGATGTGAAAAAATCCAGTTACGCTTTTGGTGCACGAACAGTTATCGAACACAATCCCGAACAGCCGAATTTTTTGCAAATCGTTCGCGTTCGTCGAACGACTCGAACACCGCCCAAAACAGCTCGAATTTGAGATTGGCGAACAGTTCTAGTCGAACACCGCTCATCTCTACCCATGGGTTCCGTCCCGTCTCCCTGATGCATTTCCCCATCCGGCTTCCACTTGGGGGGAAGGGAATAAGGCACATTTTCCAGTGCCTAATTCTGGCCATAGACCTAGAACATTACAGAAAACAGTATCCAACGTTCTCATGTTGTCTGAACACTCCGTACTGCTCGTGCCCTCCAGCCCTCGAATGAACACTTTCTTTATCTTCCAATCTAATCTCTCACTCCAGACTCACTGCACTAACCAGGAAGTGCTTCCCATCTTAACTAACCCCTCCCCCCAACAGTTAACTGTATTCTAACCTGTGCAATTCACTTCCTACTTCCTATATCTAGTATGCCCCCAACTGAATCTTTCCCTTCTTAACCTAATCCCTAAGTCCTATGCTATACATATGCCTTATACGTAACTCGAGACTTTCCCTATATGTTACACATAAAGAATATTATAGATTAATCACATTACATCATATTAACTACGCACATTAGTGCCTATAAGATTCTATGGAGTTTCACATTTTACAATAAAACCATGTTCTAAAACATATTCACACACAGCTACTGCAGACGTTATATTTAGGGGGAGGTGGGAGAGGCGTTAGACAGCTCCTATCACACCCTTACACATCCTTATAGAATACCACTTTTAAATGCACCTTTGGGTGGTTAGCTCAAAGAGATTTTACTGTATTGTCAGACATCCCATAAACTTACCTAAGAACTGAAGCACACTGCTGAAGCCACTGGCAATCCAGTTGAATAGGAAAGACATAGTGAATGATTAGTAGCCCTACAGGAAAGAAAATAAGATCTTACAATCTGCGCTTTCCAGACAGACAAGAATGTAGACATGAAGCAATTGAAGAATATAAAAAAAACAGTATTTTATTGCTCAGGCAAAGAACACTTTACTTTGTCATCAGATAAAGCACAAAAGGTTAATGTGTTCAAAACTACTGAAAAGTTGTTCTTATAAAATACACTGTAAAATAGTATACTATGCTGAAATATTACAATAGTTTCTATAAAGAGAAGTAGCACATCCTTTTATATTTTGGGTGGATTCAAACTGACAAGGGCAAGATCGGTATAAAACATCAGATTTTTCTTAGGCGATCATAAAACAATAGCCTTGTGTGATAAGGATTGAGATTGTAAGTGAATATATTTAGAGGGTTTTGAATCCATAACTTGCCTGCTGGTGCTGCCTTATTACCCAAAATGTTGATGTTTACTGTATGAAGCACACAATAATAATCTATATGCATGTGTCTAATATAATTAAGAAGGCAAAACATTTGTGTTTTCCAAACTTTTTCTTTCGTTACCCAAAATCGCCCATGTAAAAAGTTTTATCACAGCAGTGCTGTTGACAGTTCATTTATAAGGTCGCTCATGAAGTTACAAAACAATATCACTAAATGACATTTATTTCATGTCAACAAATTACCAATCGGATTTTATCACATTTTTTGATTACCCAGTTTTGAGAAACACATTGTATATATTTTATTTATCATTGAAATGGGAACATGGACTAATGAGAATGGTGACAATCATTGTACAGTGTTGCAAAATATGTTGGCGCCAACACAAGCAACGAGAAATAAATAAATAATAATTCACAAATACACATAAAATCTATCTAGCCACAAACCTTTTATGAAAGGGAACCTGTCGGCTGCCTTAGCTCCCCTAAACCACCATAATGACTGTATTGTAACTTTTTCCTGCATTTTAACACTCACATTTTCACTGTTAAAAATAAAAGTAAAATCACCTTTATACCCTGCGCTCGTGTAATGTTAATTAGTGAGTGACTTGTAATTGAAGTGCAAATTTCCCCTCATTTTTTAAGCACCCCCTGTGGACGTAAGTGACATGATAAGAGTGATGTCTCTGCTAGTTCCTTGTAAATCCCGTGCATGTTCAGTCATTTCATTTAGTCCCATTATTTGCCATCTTGACAAATGATGGCATATCATTACTACAGTGTCTATTTTAGGACATGACTAGGATTGTAGAGTGCAGCAGCCATGAAGATTTGACTGCTGCACTCAACATTGTAAAGAAAATGTAAGGAAGAAAATGTATACATATCCAATATACATATTATGTATATATATATATATATATATATATATATATATATATACAGTGCTGGCCAAAAGTATTGGCACCCCTGCAATTCTGTCAGATAATACTCAGCTTCTTCCTGAAAATGATTGCAATCACAAATTCTTTGGTATTATTATCTTCATTTAATTTGCTTGCAAGAAAAAAACACAAAAGAGAATGAAGCAAAAATCAAATCATTGATCATTTCACACAAAACTCCAAAAAAGGGCCGGACAAAAGTATTGGCACCCTCAGCCTAATACTTGGTTGCACAAGTAACTGCGAACAACCGCTTCCGGTAACCATCAATGAGTTTCTTACAATGCTCTGCTGGAATTGTAGACCATTCTTCTTTGGCAAACTGCTCCAGATCCCTGATATTTGAAGGGTGCCTTCTCCAAACTGCCATTTTGAGATCTCTCCACAGGTGTTCTGTGGGATTCAGGTCTGGACTCATTGCTGGCCACCTTAGAAGTCTCCAGTGCTTTCTCTCAAACCATTTTATAGTGCTTTTGGAAGTGTGTTTTGGGTCATTGTCCTGCTGGAAGACCCATGACCTCTGAGGGAGACCCAGCTTTCTCACACTGGGCCCTACATTATGCTGCAAAATTTGTTGGTGGTCTTCAGACTTCATAATGCCATGCACACGGTCAAGCAGTCCAGTGCCAGAGGCAGCAAAGCAACCCCAAAACATCAGGGAACCTCCGCCATGTTTAACTGTAGGGACCGTGTTCTTTTCTTTGAATGCCTCTTTTTTTTTCCTGTACACTCTATGTTGATGCTTTTTCCCAAAAAGCTCTACTTTTGTCTCATCTGACCAGAGAACATTCTTCCAAAACGTTTTAGGCTTTCTCAGGTAAGTTTTGGCAAACTCCAGCCTGGCTTTTTATGTCTCGGGGTAAGAAGTGGGGTCTTCCTGGGTATCCTACCATACAGTCCCTTTTCATTCAGACGTCGACGGATAGTACGGGTTGACACTGTTGTACCCTCGGACTGCAGGGCAGCTTGAACTTGTTTGGATGTTAGTCGAGGTTCTTTATCCACCATCCGCACAATCTTGCGTTGAAATCTCTCGTCAATTTTTCTTTTCCATCCACATCTAGGGAGGTTAGCCACAGTGCCATGGGCTTTAAACTTCTTGATGACACTGCGCACGGAAGACACAGGAACATTCAGGTCTTTGGAGATGGACTTGTAGCCTTGAGATTGCTCATGCTTCCTCACAATTTGGTTTCTCAAGTCCTCAGACAGTTCTTTGGTCTTCTTTCTTTTCTCCATGCTCAATGTGGTACACACAAGGACACAGGACAGAGGTTGAGCCAACTTTAATCCATGTTAACTGGCTGCAAGTGTGATTTAGTTATTGCCAACACCTGTTAGGTGCCACAGGTAAGTTACAGGTGCTGTTAATTACACGAATTACAGAAGCATCACATGATTTTTCAAAAGGTGCCAATACTTTTGTCCACCCCCTTTTTTAGATTTGGTGTGGAATTATATCCAATTTGGCTTTAGGACAATTCTTTTTGTGTTTTTTCCATTGAAGACAAATTAAACGAAGAGAATAATACCAAAGAATTTGTGATTGCAATCATTTTCAGGAAGAAACCGAGTATTATCTGACAGAATTGCAGGGGTGCCAATACTTCTGGCCAGCACTGTATATATATATATATATATATATATATATATATATATATATATATACATAGCTACACAGTTGTACTCAAAAGTTTACATACCCCGGCAGAATTTTTCCTTTCTTAGCCTTGTCTCAGAGAATATGAATGATAACAAAAAAACTTTTTCTCCACTCATGGTTATTGGTTGGGTGAAGCCATTTATTGTCAAACTACTGTGTTTTCTCTTTTTAAATCTTAATGACAAACAAAAACATCGAAATGACCCTGATCAAAAGTTCACATACCCCTGGTGATTTTGGCCTGATAACATGCACAAAATTTGACACAAATGGGTTTGAATGGCTACTAAACTTAACATCCTTACCTGTGACCTGTTTGCTTCTAATCAGTGTGTGTGCATAAAAGCTAAGTGAGTTTCTGGGATCCAGAAAGACTCTTGCATCTTTCATCCAGTCACTGACATTTCTGGATTGTGACTCATGGGGAAAGCAAAAGAATTGTCAACGGATCTACGGGAAAAGGTAGTTGAACTGTATAACACAGGAAAGGGATACAAAAAAATATCCAAGGAATTGATAATGCCAGTCAGCAGCGTTTAAACTGTGATTAACAAGGTTTGTTGGTAGATCAACAAAAATTTCGGCCACAATTGCCAGGAAAATTGTTCAGGATGCAAAGAAAAACCCACAAATAACATCAGCTCAAATTCAGGACTCTCTGAAAACTAGCGGTGTGGCTGTTTCAAGATGCACAATAAGGAGGCACTTGAAGAAAAATGGGCTGCATGGTCGAGTCGCCAGAAGAAAACCATTACTGCGCAAATGCCACAAAGTATCTCTCCTACAATACGACAAACAGCACAAAGACAGGCCTCAAAACTTCTGGAACAAGGGAATTTGGAGTGATGAGACCAAGATTAAACTTTTTGGCCACAATCATAAACGTTACATTTGGAGAGAGGTCAACAAGGCCTGTGATGAGAGGAACACCACTACTACAGTAAAGCACGGAGGTGGATCGCTGATGTTTTGGGGATGTGCGAGCTACAAAGGCACAGGAAACTTGGTAAAAGTTGAAGGAAAGATGAATGCAGCATGTTATCAGCAAATACTGGAGTCAAATTTGCACTCATCAGCCCAGAAGCTGCGCATTGGACGTACTAGGATGTTCCAACATGACAACGATCCAAAACACAAGGCAAAGTCGAACTGTAATTGGCTACAGCAGAACAAAGTGAAGGTTCTGGAGTGGCCATCTTAGTCTCCTGACCTCAATATCATTGAGCCACTCTGGGGAGATCTCAAGAGCGCAGTTCATGCTAGACAGCCCAGGAATTTACGGGAACTGGAGGCTTTTTGCCAAGAAGAATAGGCAGCTTTACCATCTGAGAAAATAAAGAACCTCATCCACAACTACCACAAAAGACTTCAAGCTGTCATTGATGTTAGAGGGAGCAATACACCGTATTAAGAACTGGGGTATGTGAAGTTTTGATCAGGGTCATTTGGATGTTTTTGTTTGTCATTAAGAATTAAAACGAGAAAACACAGTAGTTTGACAATAAATGGCTTCACCCAACCAATAACCATAAGTGGAGAAAAAGTTTTTTTTTGTTATCATCCACATTCTCTGAAACAAGGTCAAGAAAGGAAAAATTATGCCGGGGTATGTAAACTTTTGAGCACAACTGTATCTATAATATAATCGTCCAAGCGTCCCTCTGTCTGAAGCCTCTATAGACTGCGCAAGCGCGACACGCCTGTGCAGTCTAGCTCCAGAGAGAAGAACGCATGGAGCCGTTACAGGAAAGAGGAGTGTATGGCGCCGGAGATCGCGGTATCCGTAGACACTGAACGCATACGGTGATCTCCGGCGCCATACTTACCTGACCGGGAGGAGCGTTGCTGCGGTGCTATCTGGCGCCATTTTACCGAAGACACATTGCAGTGTGTCTTCAGCAAAATGGTGCCGGACAGAGCGGTGCTCCGGCGACACACTCCTCCCCCGGCCTCCGGCAGAACAGGACACAGCAGCACTGTAGCACAGGGAATAAAGGTGATTATAAGTGTTTACTTTTTTGTATGTGTGCAGCGTGAAAGGGATGAGGAGTACCATGCATACCAGGATTGGGGGGGTGAGGGGGCCACACATACCTGGATTGGGGAATGAGGGGGCCACACATACCAGGATTGGGGGATGAGGGGTACCATACATACCAGGATTGAGGGATGAGGGGGCCACACATACCAGGATTGGGGGGGGGATGAGGGGACCATGCATACCAGGATTGGGGGATGAGGGGTACCATGCATACCAGGATTGGAAGATGAGGTGTACCATGCATACCAGGATTGGGGGATGAGGGGTGCCATACATACCAGGATTGGGATGAGGGGTGCCATGTATAGAAGATTTGAAATGAGTGGTGCAATGCAAACCAGGATTGGGGATAGGGGGTGCCATGCATACCAGGACTGGGGATAAGGGGTGCCATGCATACCAGGACTGGGGATGAGGGGTGCCATGCATACGAGGATTAGGGGATGAGGGGTGCCATGCATACCAGGATTGAGGGGTGAGGGGTACCATGCATACCAGGATTGAGGGGTGAGGGGTACCATGCATACCAGGATTGAGGGGTGAGGGGTACCATGCATACCAGGATAGGGATCTGGGGGGGCCATGCATACTAGGATTCAGATGAGGGGCCATGCATACCAGGATAGGGATGAGGGGTACCATGTATACCAGGATAGGGATGAGGGGTACCATGCATACCAGGATGAGGGATGGGGTGCCATGCATACCAGGATGAGGGGCGCCATGCATGCCAGGATTGGGGATGAGGGGCGCCATGCATGCCAGGATTGGAGATGAGGGGTGCCATGCATGCCAGGATTGGGGATGAGGGGTGCCATGCATACCAGGATTGGGGATGAGGGGTGCCATGCATACCAGGATTGTGGGTGAGGGGTGCCATGCATACAGGATTGGGGGTGAGGGGCTGCCCTCATCCTGACCCCCATCCTATCCTGGTATGCATGGCACCCCTCACCCACAATCCTGGTATGCATGGCACCCCTCACCCCCAACCTGGTATGCATGGCACCCCTCACCCCCAATCCTGGCATGCATGGCGCCCCTCATCCTGGTATGCATGGCCCCCTCACCCTTGTGATTCCAGTAAATGTGACCTCTTAATGCTGAAAATTCAACAAATAACCATTTTCATTTCTTTGCAACCTATAAAATGTTTGGAAACACTGTTGTGCATATTAAGTAGGAACAGTGCATTTTGAGTTTATTTTTAGTTTTGAAAAAAATACTGTTATCATTGGGAGGTTTGTCCAATACAATTAGATTTATACTCTAAAAGTTGATGATTTAAACATTATAGATAGATAGATACAGTGGAGTTAAAAAGTATTTGCCTGCTTCCTGATTTCTTATTCTTGTGCATGTTTGTCACACTTAAATGTTTCAGCTCACAAAACAAAATTTAAATATTAGACAAAGATAACTCAAGTAAACGAAATGCAAGTTTTAAATGAAGGTCTTTATTATTAAGGGAAAAAGAAATCCAAACCTACAGGGCCCTGTGTGAAAAAGTGATTACCTCCACCCCCCTTAAAACATAAATTAACTGGGAAGCTGAGTTCAATTTCCCTAGCCACAGACACAGGCCCGATTACTGCCACACCTGTTTGCAATCAAGAAATCACTTAAATAGGACCTGCCTGACAAAGTGAAGTAGACCAAAATATCCTCAAAAGCTATCATGCTGCAATCCAAAGAAATTCAGAAACATTGAGATCTATCAGTCTGGAAAAGGTTATAAAGCCATTTCAAAAAGCTTTAGTGCTCCAGCAAACCACAATGAGAGCCATTATCCACAAATGGTGAAAACATGGAACAGAGGTGAACCTTTCCAGGAGTGGCCGGCCGACCAAAATTACCCCAAGAGCGCAGTAACGACTCATCCAAGAGGTCACAAAAGACCCCGCAACAACATCTAAATAACTGCAGGCCTCACTTGCCTCAGTTAAGTTCAGGGTTCATGACTCCACCATAAAAAAGAGACTGGGCAAAAATGGCATGCATGGCAGAGTTCCAAGACGAAAACTACTGCTGAGCAAAAAGAACATAAAGGCTCAGCTCAGTTTTGCCAGAAAACATATTGATGATCGTCAAGGCTTTTGGGAGAATACTCTGTAGACTGACGAGGCAAAAGTTGAACTTTTTGGAAAGTGTATGTCCCATTACAGCTGACGTAGAAATAACACAGCATTTCAGAAAAGGAACATCATGCCAACAGTAAAATGTGATGGTCTCGGGCTGTTTTGCTGCTTCAGGACCTGGAAGACTTGCTGTGGTAAATGGAACCATGAATTCTTATGTCTACCAAAAAATCTTGAAGGAGAATGTCCGGCAAGAGGGAATGACTCTCTTTCCCTCTCTGGAAGAAGCTAACATGAAAAGCGTGTCAGGGGCCTTACCTATTGCTCGCAGGTTGTAAGCCCAGCACTACCTCATTGCCTTTTTATGCATTTACTCTGGTGTTGCTCTTCATCATTTCTACTTTATTTAGCACCAGTGCAAATAGAAATACTCCATCAGTGTATGGTATGTTACATGACCACTAGGTCTTATGCACATTGCACTTTATTTATCCTAAAAACATTTGGTGCTTACTGCTGTGATCACCTGATCTATCAAGGAAATTTCCTGCATATACTTCAATTATCTCCAACTTGCATACATCCAATTTTTCAACTGAAGCATGTATATCATCTGTCATCTTAATAATCTGCAGTAGAACTTTAGTAGAATTCTTTATTGGTTTTTGGGCAATTGTGCAACACTTGGTATAATTATTTGTCTGGGTCACCTTAGTACAGTAGTTTCTCTGTATCCATATTCATTTTTTATTTGTATGTCACTTTTAATATTGATACTAAATAAACATAATTGAATTTTATCTTTTGGGCTTAGTACTTTGTTCTTTTGTAGTTCTTTGTAATTTTTTAAGTAACTTTACCCTTGGCCAATGTTATAGGAATGAGAAATAAAAATGTTACAGGTTTCGGAAAATGGTGCCATAAACCATTTTTTTTAAACTTCTTTCACAACATTAAAAAAAATAAATAAATCTATATTAGTTTGGTATCAATATAATCATACTGGCTTGGAGAATCCTGTTACTAGGTCCTTTTTACCATACAATAAATGCTGGAAACGAACAACTCATCTGCTTTTCATCTCCGTCCTTCCAAAAATTGAGGAATTGCATTTACTCACTGGATCTTCATATTACATTGCTGGGTGAGGCACCATTTCAGTTTTCTTCTCAGTTAGCTAGAATATTAGTATTGACCCTGCCAGGAGTCCTTTGGTGACACTTTCCGTATCTCAGTATCATATTGCAGTAAAAAAAAATGGCGCTGCACTTTAATCCTAAACGACACTGCTTAAAAAAATAAAGGGAACACTCAAATAACACATCCTAGAACTGAATGAATTAAATATTCTCATTGAATACTTTGTTCTGTACAAAGTTGAATGTGCTGACAACAAAATCACACAAAAATCATCAATGGAAATCAAATTTATTAACCAATGGAGGCCTGGATTTGGAGTCACCCCCAAAATTAAAGTGGAAAAACACACTACAGGCTCATCCAACTTTGATGTAATGTCCTTAAAACAAGTCAAAATGAGGCTCAGTATTGTGTGTGGCCTCCACGTGCCTGTATGATCTCCCTACAACGCCTGGGCATGCTCCTGATGAGGTTGCGGAAGGTCTCCTGTGGGATCTCCTCCCAGACCTGGACTAAAGCATCCGCCAACTACTGGACAGTCTGTGCAACGTGACATTGGTGGATGGAGCGAGACATGATGTCCCAGATGTGCTCAATCGGATTCAGGTCTGGGGAACGGGCGGGCAAGTCCATAGCTTCAATGCCTTCATCTTTCAGGAACTGCTGACACACTCCAGCCACATGAGGTCTGGCATTGTCCTGCATTAGGAGCAACCCAGGGCGAACCGAACCAGCATATGGTCTCACAAGGGGTCTGAGGATCTTATCTCGGTACCTAATGGCAGTCAGGCTACCTCTGGCGAGCACATGGAGGGCTGTGCGGCCCTCCAAAGAAATGCCACCCCACACAATTACTGACCCACTGCCAAACCGGTCATGCTGAAGGATGTTGCAGGCAGCAGATCGCTCTCCACTGCGTCTCCAGACTCTCACGTCTGTCACATGTGCTCAGTGTGAACCTGCTTTCATCTATGAAGAGCACAGGGCGCCAGTGGCGACTTTGCCAATCCTGGTGTTCTGTGGCAAATGCCAAGCATCCTGCACAGTGATGGGACCCCCATCTGTGGACGTTGGGCCCTCATACCACCCTCATGGAGTCAGTTTCTAACCATTTGTTCAGACACATGCACATTTGTGGCCAGCTGGAGGTCACTTTTCAGGGCTCTGGCAGTGCTCCTCCTGTTCCTCCTTGCACAAAGGCGGAGGTAGAGGTCCTGCAGCTGGGTTGTTGCCCTCCTACGGCCCCCTCCACGTCTCCTGGTGTACTGGCCTGTCTCCTGGTAGCACCTCCAGCCTCTGGACACTACGCTGACAGACACAGCAAACCTTCTTGCCACAGCTTGCATTGATGTGCCATCCTGAATGAGCTGATGAGCTGCGCTACCTGAGCAACTTCTGTGGGTTGTAGAAACCGTCTCATCCTACCACGAGTGTGAAAGCACAACCAACATTCAAAAGTGACCAAAACATCAGCCAGAAAGCATAGGTACTGAGATGTGGTCTGTGGTCCCCACCTGCAGAACCACTCCTTTATTGAGGATGTCTTGATAATTGCCAATAATTTCCATCTATTGTCTATTCCATTTGCACAACAGCAAGTGAAATTGATTGTCAATCAGTGTTGCTTCCTAAGTGGACAGTTTGATTTCACAGAAGTTTGATTTACTTGGAGTTATATTCTGTTTAAGTGTTCCCTTTATTTTTTTGAGCAGTGTATATTAGACGGGGAGGGGAGGAGTGACATCAGACACATGAGCGCAGCCCACATTTACTGCAGCTATAATGCCAGCTAGCAGTACACCTGGTTTTCATGTCAAATGTCAGCAGCTCCTCCCCTTAAGTGTTTAAAAGTTGTAGATATCAAAACTATTTAAATCATTTTTCATAATGTATACCATTAATAAGTATATATTTTCTTAATTAAAACAATATTTTAAAGATTTTAATTGTTTCACATTTTTTATGATACATTCCCTTTAAAGGGATTAATCAACTCTGTAAAATGAGGTTTCGAATTTTTTAAACAAAATCTGCTGAACTTTCTAATATAGGTAGGTGTATTAAAGTTCAACCTTTGTTCATATTTCATCGCCAGTCCCAGAAGTTACATTTAAGGGCTCACTCACATTAGTGTATAAATCGGACAAGTGCAATGTGAGAAAAAAAAAAATCGCATTGCGCTCTGATCAATGTTAGTAAATGAGTCGGTGCTCATATGCAATTTTTTTCTCAGCTTGGATTGGACCGAGAAAAAAACGCAGCATGCTGCGTTTGTCTCCGAAAATCGGATCGCACTCGCCAATCCAAGTCAATGGGTGTGAGAAAAAAAAAAGTCACAGAGAACAGCGTGTGAGCCGGCCAGCTGTGAACTGCAGTAACCTTATGGAGTTCATCGCAGTTCATTGCTGGCGGCTCACACTGAGGTTACCATGAGCACCGCCAGCTATTGACCTGCGGTAACCTGAATGATGTAACTGGAAATTAAAGTCCTGGAAACCTAAGAACCACCTACTCACTCGGACATTTTTACCCTTCTTTTCCCTTAACCATCTCAGAGGGGCATGGTCTGGCACTAGTTTAAACTTACAGCCTAGTAGGTAATACTTTAGCTTATCTACGGCCCATTTTATGGCTAATCATTCTTTCTCAACAATAGCGTCGTTTTTCTCACAGGAAGAGAGCTTCCTGCTCAGATACAGGATGGGATGCTCCTCCCCATTTATCTCTTGAGACAGCACAGCTCCTAAGCCAACTTCTGAAGCATCTGTCTGGATCACCGATTCTTTATTAAAGTTCAGTGCGACAAGGACCGGTTGCTTACATAGTGCCAGCTTCAGCTCTTGGAATGCCGTCTCCATTTCAGCCGTCCATTTGTCCATCGTTGATTTGGTGCGTTTTAGAAGATCCAATAATGGTGCGGCCATCATGGCAAAATTTGGGATAAACTGCCGATAATATCCCACAATTCAAAGAAACGCTCTCACCTGCTTCTTGGAGAGCAGTTGCGGCCACTACTCGACTGCCTCGACCTAGTTTACTTGAGGCTTGATTCCGCCTCTACCGATGACATAGCCTAAGTACTTGGCCTCTTCTTTCCCAATGGCACATTTTTTTCTGATTTTTAGTAAACCCTGCCTTTCTCAGAGCATCTAGAATTGCCTGTACCTTTGGTAGATGACTAGAGCAGTCTGGGCTAAAGACCACAATGTCATCAAGGTAGGCTGCGGCATACTTCTTATGTGGAGCTAGGATCCAATCCATGGCCCTCTGCAAGGTGGCTGGGTTCCCCTGCAGTCCTAAAGGCATTCTAGTGTACTAAAAAAAAAAATACCCATCAGTGGGTCGAGAAGGTTGCCTTCTCCTTGGCCCTCTGGGACATGGGGATCTGCCAGTAGCCCTTCGTCAGGTCGAGGGTGGTAACGTACCTTGCAGGTCCAAGCCTCTCAATGATTTCATAGATGCAGTGCATCGGGTATGCGTCACACTTGGATACTTCATTCAGCCTGCGGTAGTCCTTGCAAAATATCCACTCCCCGTCGGGCTTTGACATGAGAACAACTGGACATGACCATCCACTCTTGTACTCCTCTACACGCCAAGGTTTAACATTCTCTTCTCCACCACCTCATACGGATCTTGCCACTTGGCCAAGAACTTGCTCTCAACTATGCGAATAAGCATCAGAACACGGTCCCCAGGCTGGAACTGCCTCAATCTCTGATCGGTTATACACCCTTGCCTGTGCCTCCTGTACCTGGAGGAGATGCATCTTCATGATAGGCATCACTTTTGTCATTCTCTCCTGCATCTGGGTGACATGTTCTATGATGCCCCTGTGTAGTGTAACCTTGGCTTCCCAGGTTTCCTTAGCAATATCCAAGAGCCCTCGCAGATGTCTACCATACAGAAGTTTGAATGGGGAGAAGCCAGTAGAGGCTTGAGGAACCTCCCTGATGGAGAAGAACAGGAATGGAAGCAGGTAGTCCAAGTCTCGACCATTCTTCTACATAACCTTCTTGAGCATCGCCTTTAAGGTCTTATTAAAGAGCTCCACTACTCCATCTGTCTATGGATAGTAAACTGAGGTTCATAGCTGGGCAATCTGGAGGACCTTACACAGCTCTTTCATCACTTTGCTCATGAAGTAGGTTCCCTGATCTGTCAATATCTCCTTTGGCAGGCCCATCCTGGAAAAATATGGACAAACTCCCCCGCTATACTTTTGGCCGAGGAGTTCCTTAGTGGTACTCCTTCTGTGTACCAGGTCACATAGTCCAGGACCACTAGAATGTATTGATGTCCCCATGCTGATTTAACTAAGGGACTCACTAGGTCTATGGCAATTCTCTCAAATGGGACCTCTATCATAGGTAATGGGACTATGGAATTGAGAAGAGGGAGCAGTTATCTGGCAGATGGGGCAGGGCCTACAATAATCTAGGAACTCCCGGTAACATCGGGGACAATAGAACCTCCTTATTATCCTCTCCTAAGTTTTCTTGACCCCCAGATGTCCTCCCAAAACATGTGAATGAGCCATTTCTGAAACTCTCTACTGGTAGGGTCCTGGAACTAAGAACTGATCCACTATATCACCACCCCTCAGTTTGGCTACCCGATACAACAACTCCCCTTTAATTGCAAAGTGGGGGAATTTGGTGTCTGCCCCGGCTCTTGAGCAACCCCATTACAGACAGTAACATTGTGAAATGCCCCCTTTAAGGTCAGGTCCTGAACTTGTGCAGTCCAAAAGTTCTCTCCGGACACTTCTAAATGAGGGAAGTTGACCTCCTCGGTCACCATCTCGTCCTCTTCCAGGGGAATTCATCCACCTTGGATTTCGATGAGGTTTCTTCCCGAGGAATCTGACTTTTGTCTGAGTGACTTGATGCAGCCCCCTTTTCCCCGCAAGTCCCAAAACAAGGAAAAATCCCACCCCAATATGACGGGATGTATCAGGTCCTTGACCACCCCTACCTCATGGGACTGGGCACCACAGTCTGTTCCCATGGTTACTCAGGCCACAGGGTAGTCCTTGGCGTTCCCATGTATGCAGCGAATGCCCAAGGTTTGGCAGGAATCAACTGCTGGGGAAGGTTAGCACTGATTAGGGTCACCAGACTCCCAGAGTCCAATAGTACAAGCACCCTAACCCCATTAATGGACAAGGCACACGACTGTGTCCTCTCACCGGGTTGACAGTCCACACTACAAGCCAGATAGGTGTAATAGGAAAAACGTCCAGCTAGGCTGCAATCCATTGATTCAAGGGACATATGACACCAGGCAGCTATGTGTCCAGGATTGTGACATCGCAGCAGACCAAGTGCTTTACTACAGCCTTTGGCGGACTCTCAGTGGGACTGGGACGCTCCCAGTTTGTGGCTCTAGACCCCCTCCGTGGTGAACCCGCACCCCTTTGCGTATTAACAGTATGGGAAAGTGACATTGTCAAGTTTCCTGTGTGATTTCAGAATTGGTGCATTTAAAGGATTCGCTATTTCTGGGGCGACTGAGGGCTGATGTTATTAATCTCGGAAGGGCCAATATCTATTGGCTCTTCTAAGCCTATTAGTAACAGACCGCAGCAGTCTGATTAGCCTTTGTTGGTTATTAAAAATATAGGGGACCCCATGGCCTTTTTTTGTTGGGTTCCCCCTTTTTAATAACCAGTAAAGGCTATGTAGACAGCTGTGAGCTGATATTAATAGGCTTGGAAGATCCATGGATATTGACCTCTTCTAAGAATAATAACATTAGCTCACAGCTGTATTCTTTCTCTTAGCTGGTTATTAAAAAAAGAGGGATCGTATGCCATTTTTTTAAATTATTTAATAGGTTCTTTCTATCTGTATATCTGTCTCTCTACATAAGATTGCTTTATTAGTTTGTAAAGCATACTAGGTGAGAAAAATCACATTGTACTCGAATGACACTCAAATGATACTTGTCCTACTTTTCTGGATCAACATCGGACCTATTCTTTATTAGAGTTGAGCCACCCCCATAGTGTTCGGGTTTGGTTCATCGAACACCGGTGTGTTCACCGAACTGTTCGTCGAACACCGTCAAACACCGTTAAATCCAATGGCAGGCAAACAAAAACACATTGAAACACATTGAAAACACCTTCAAAGGTGTCCAAAAGCTGACAAACTGCTCAGAAGACACAACTAACACATAGAGATGAGCGTTGTTCTACTCGAACTGTTCGCCAATCTCAAATTCGAGCTGTTTTGGGCGGTGTTCGAGCCGTTCGGCGAACACGAACGATTTGAGAAAAATTCGGCTGTTCGAGGTTATGTTCGATAACTGTTCGTGCACCAAAATCATAACTGGATTTTTTCTCAGTAATGATGAAAATTAATGTTAATATGCAGTTTGAGTGTACAGCGGGGTGGGGGGAGGGGCAGGGGATGGATCTCTGCAGGAATAATGAAGATCTCCATTTTTTTTTCTCTTTCCCGCATTTACAGTGGGGAGGTGCAATCTGTCAGCCTATCAGCAGCGCACACACGGAGCGAAGTGCTTTTTTTCACACAAGCAAGGGCATGTGTCATTGGCAGTGTATGTCACATGTCCTTGCCCTATAAGACCAAGCCATTTTCCCCGTCGCCACCATTTTCTCACTGCTGCAGCTGCGTGTTAGACGGCACCGCTGTTGCTGTGTGCGCTATACCTTGTTAATTTCAAGCCAATTTTCGCACAAATCTACAGATAGCTTGGGAGTAGGGAATAGTTGTGATTGCAGTCCTTTTAAGGACTAGGTTACAGCATTTCCTACGACTTTTATCAGGCAGGTCTGTGCTCTTAAATAGATAGGTTGTGGGAGTAAATTCCTATCAGTTTTTGCCAGGCAGGTCTGTGCCAGTGCTGTGCAAGTTTTTTTACAGCATTTGGCTGAATCTAGCAAAGCTAATCCTTTTTGGCCTATTGCAGAGTGTGTTAGTCAGTGGAGTAGCCTATCTGTGTTGCAAGATATACCACCTGTGTATAGAATACCAATTTTTTTACTGCACCTAGTGAAGTAAAATCGTTTGGGCATAGCATCATTCTATTAGTCCATCTATACTGACCTCCATCAGGTTGCAAATTGAATATAATTTTTTTCTGCATCTAGCTCTGAAAAAATATTTGGCCTTCTAGCAGTGTGTGGGACTTTCTCTATTAGTCCATCTATACTGACCTCCATCAGGTTGCAAACTGGATATATTTTTTTCTGCATCTACCTCTGAAAAAATATTGGGCTTGTAGCTGTGTGTGGGACTTGTTCTATTAATCCATCTATACAGACCTCCATCAGGTTGCAAACTGAATATAATTTTTTTCTGCATCTACCTCTGAAAAAATATTTGGGATTCTAGCTGTGTGTAGGACTTTTTCTATTACGCCATCTATACTGACCTCCATCAGGTTGCAAATTGAATATAATTTTTTTCTGCATCTAGCTCTGAAAAAATATTGGGCTTCTAGCTGTGTGTGGGACTTGTTGTAGTAGTCCATCTATACTGACCTCCATCAGGTTGCAAACTGAATATATTTTTTTCTGCATCTACCTCTGAAAAAATATTGGGCTTCTAGCTGTGTGTGGGACTTGTTCTATTACTCCATCTATACTGACCTCCATCAGGTTGCAAATTGAATATAATTTTTTTCTGCATCTAGCTCTGAAAAAATATTGGGCTTCTAGCTGTGTGTGGGACTTGTTGTATTAGTCCATCTATACTGACCTCCATCAGGTTGCAAACTGAATATATTTTTTTCTGCATCTACCTCTGAAAAAATATTGGGCTTCTAGCTGTATGTGGGACTTGTTCTATTAATCCATCTATACAGACCTCCATCAGGTTGCAAACTGAATATAATTTTTTTCTGCATCTAGCTCTGAAAAAATATTTGGCCTTCTAGCAGTGTGTGGGACTTTCTCTATTAGTCCATCTATACTGACCTCCATCAGGTTGCAAATTAAAAATAATTTTTATCTGCATCTACCTCTGAAAAAATATTTGGGCTTCTAGCTGTGTGTGGGACTTGTTCTATTACTCCATCTATACTGACCTCCATCAGGTTGCAAATTGAATATAATTTTTTTCTGCATCTAGCTCTGAAAAAATATTGGGCTTCTAGCTGTGTGTGGGACTTGTTGTATTAGTCCATCTATACTGACCTCCATCAGGTTGCAAACTGAATATATTTTTTTCTGCATCTACCTCTGAAAAAATATTGGGCTTCTAGCTGTGTTTGGGACTTGTTCTATTAATCCATCTATACAGACCTCCATCAGGTTGCAAACTGAATATAATTTTTTTCTGCATCTAGCTCTGAAAAAATATTTGGCCTTCTAGCAGTGTGTGGGACTTTTTCTATTAGTCCATCTATACTGACCTCCATCAGTTTGCAAATTAAAAATAATTTTTATCTGCATCTAGCTCTGAAAAAATATTTGGGCTTCTAGCAGTGTGTGGGACTTGTTCTATTAGTCCACCTATACTGACCTCCATCAGGTTGCAAATTCAAAATAATTTTTTGTCTGCATCTAGCTCTGAAAAAATATTTGGCCTTCTAGCAGTGTGTGGGACTTTCTCTATTAGTCCATCTATACTGACCTCCATCAGGTTGCAAACTGAATATTTTTTTTTCTGCATCTACCTCTGAAAAAATATTTGGGCTTCTAGCTGTGTGTGGGACTTGTTCTATTAGTCCATCTATACTGACCTCCATCAGGTTGCAAATTGAATATAATTTTTTTCTGCATCTAACCCAGCCAATAGTTTTGGCCTAATACCACAGTTTGGCCACTCAGCTCGGCTCGGTTCCCATCCATTGTTTTTTTGTGCAAACAACTCCAGAGTTGTGAATTAGTTAACCACCAAAATGAGTGGAAAAAGGCCTGCTGCTGGTGGAAAGGGGAATAGGCGTGTTGGGAAGGGGAAAAAAGGTTGTGTCCGTGGGGTAGGTGTTAAAGCAACAGTAACATCTGCAGAAGAAAGACCATCTTCCAGCCAAACTAAAATGTCTACTTCTTTTAGCGAACAATGTGATAAGATCCCTTTCTTACGGCCACGCCAATCGCTACAAATTCCAGATGAGGCACAAAAACAGCAGGTGCTTCAACGGATATCAAGTGCTCCTTTAAGTGGGCTCTCCTCCACATCAACTTCAACATCACAAATACTCCAGTCCTCAAAGGTGTCACCCCAATCGCACTTGCTTCCTCACAGCTCCCAAATCTCCAGCTGCCCGTCTGAGTATGAGGTAGAACAGATGGTTGAGTCTGCAGAGCTGTTTACTCATACTATAGCCTGGGAATCAGAGGTCGACTCCAGCGCTTCTGTGAATCCAGACAAGGAAATGATCTGCACTGATGCCCAGAATCTTTATGAGTCGGATCCAGGACCAGACGCAGAAGGTTCTGACCATAATGTAGACCCTCATTCCCAAACTGTAACTCCTGTTGGTGGAGACAATGAGGAAGACGATGATGAGACTCAAATACCTGATTGGAGCGACAACTTTAGTTTTTTGTCAGGGCAGGAACAGGTTGGCTCTGAGGACGACGGGTGTGATAACGCACAGGGTGATGATGATGCGGTTGGAAATCCCACTTACTGTCAACCCACAGTCAGCCAAGAGATGAGGTCAGCAGAGGAGGTGGAGGAAGATGCTAGTGACGACGAGGTCAGGTTGCGCCTTCCTGGACAGAGACGTAGTACTGGAAGCACGTCAACAACTGCATCCTCAAACACAACTCTGCCTCTCACCACAAGTCGTGGTGGCTCTTCAGGTCGCATGGGTGCTAAGCCTTGCATAGCCTGGGCATTTTTTCAGATCGATAAAGATGACCCAACTCGTGTTATCTGTAACATTTGTCAGCAAAAGCTAAGTAGAGGCCAAAAAATACATAGTTTGAGTACTTCATGCATGAACCGGCACATGGACATGAAGCATAAGTTGCAGTGGGAAGCTCAGTGTGCTACAATGCGGCCTAGCCGGCCGGGCCAACCGCCGTCTGCCATATCTTGTGCATCCGCGGCCTCTTCATCCTCTGTGACTGGGGGGACAGCAGTCACACCTGTTTTGGGGCGCAGACCTGCCACCTCTTTACCCGCAACAGCCAGCGTGATTGGCAGGTCATCATTTTATTTGGAGGTGGTAACACCAGCTGGTGTTGAGCGCTGTCCGACATCGATAGCACCACCTTTGGATCAAGGCAACCTAACATGTCCGCCTGCATCTTCCTCACAGACCGGCAGTTTGCCGGGTACACCCTTATCAACCCCGTCTAAGCACAATAGTCCGCCCTCGGTCCCTCAGATGTGGACAAGTAAAAGACCATTTCCTCCTAGCCATGAGAAAACTAAGAGGTTGAATTTCACCATCTGCAAGCTCTTGGCTACAGAAATGCTGCCTTTCCGCCTGGTGGACACAGAGGATTTTCGAGACCTTATGTCCGTCGCAGTGCCCCAGTACCAGATGCCCAGTCGGCACTACTTCTCAAAGAAAGGTGTGCCTGCGCTCCACCAGCATGTCGCACACAACATCACCACTTCTTTGAGAAACTCTGTGTGTGACAGGGTGCATTTCACCACAGACACTTGGACGAGTAGGCATGGACAGGGGCGTTACATGTCACTGACTGGGCACTGGGTAACTATGGTGACAGCAGGACAAGGGGCTGCTGTCCAAGTCTTGCCGTCCCCACGAGTTGTGCGTCAATCCTCTTTATGTCAAAGTTCCTCCACTGCTTCTGCCTCCTCAACCTCCTCTCAGTCTTCCACCTGCACCCAAAGCCTGTCTGGTCATGCCACAAGCTTTCTAACTGCGCAGAAGGGATCCTGCACACCTCCTTACTATGCTGGCAGTAGGGCTCAACGTCATCAGGCGGTTTTTACTTTGAAATGTCTGGGAAATGTGAGTCACACAGCTGAGGAGTTGTGGTCAGCTCTGGAGAACCAATTTCATGAATGGTTGTCTCCACTGGACCTGAAACCAGGGAAGGCCGTGTGCGACAATGCTGCAAACCTGGGTGCGGCCCTTCGCCGGGGCAATGTCACACACGTGCCTTGTATGGCTCACGTGTTGAACCTGGTTGTCCAGCAATTTTTAGCCTGTTATCCCAGACTAGATGGCCTTCTGCAGAGGGCACGGTCGCTGTGTGCTCACTTCCGCCGTTCGCTCAGCGATTTACATCTCTACAGAACTCGTTGGGCCTGCCACTTCACCGGCTAAAATGCGATGTGCCTACCCGGTGGAATTCAACTCTGCACATGTTGCAGCGACTGTGGCAGCACCGACAAGCCCTGGTGCAATACGTTCTGACGTATAGCCTGGGCCAACGAGATCCAGACGTGGGTCAAATCACGCTGGAGGAGTGGTCTCAGATCAGGGACCTATGCACCCTTCTGCACAGTTTTGAAATGGCGATGAAGATGTTTAGTGCTGACGATGCCATTATCAGCATGACTATTCCGGTGATTTACATGCTGGAGCACATGTTAAACAGAATTCGGAGTCAGGTGGTGGCACAAGAGGAGGTGGAGGAAGTAGAGGAGGAGGAGTTGTATGCGGAAGGGCTAACATCTGCAAGGTCCAGACGGTCGGCAGCACCAAGGCGGCAGGCATGTGAGGGTGGGGGAGATGGTTTTACCAGGGCGCATGGTAGCAGCCAAACTAGTGAGGAAGGTGCAAGAGCCCAGGAAGAAGTGGAGGACGAACTGATGGAAGACTCATCAGATGAGGGAGACCTTGATCACATTTCTGTTGTGCGAGGTTGGGGGGAGAGGACAGAGGAAGGAAGCATGATTGTTACCTCGCCACCAACACAACAGGGACTTGGTGCTCCTGGATGCGCAACACACATGAGTGCCTTCTTGCTGCACTACCTGCAACATGACCCTCGAATTGGGAGAATTAGAAATAATCCTGACTACTGGGTTGCCACACTGTTAGATCCCCGGTACAAAAGTAAATTTGCAGAAATTATTCCACGCATGCAGGAGTATCAGCAGAGACTGTTGCAGAATCTTACATGTGCTTTTCCACAAAACACCAGTGGTGCACGTAGTGAATCTCACAGTTCCAACTTGCCAACCGTGGGACCGTCAAGTGTTCAGCACTCAAACCATAACAGAACCACAGTATCTGCTGGTAACATTAATTTTGCGCAATCATTTCACCACTTTTTTAGCCCATCCTTTGCAAGGCCACAGGAGACAAGAAGTCTGACACATAGTCAACGCCTAGAGACGATGGTACAGGAGTATCTCCAAGTAAACATTGAAGCCATGACTGTGTCACTGGACCCTTGCTCTTTTTGGGCTTCCAATCTGGATAAATGGCCGGAGCTAGCCACTTGCGCCTTGGAGATCTTGTCATGCCCCGCAGCCAGCGTTCTGTCTGAACGTGTGTTCAGCGCTGCTGGTGGTGTGCTGACAGATAAGCGCACGCGGCTCTCCACTGATAATGTAGACAGACTCACGTTCATAAAGATGAACAAATCATGGATCCGAAACGACTTTTCTACCCCTGTGTCATCCTTGGGAGAGTAAAAGATGGATGATTGGTTAAAATCACCCTACCAACCGTTTTAAGCTTTCAAATTACTAATCATGTTTATCTGTATCTTGGCTGGAAAATAATTTGGGCTTTGTAGCAGTGCGCAGCACTGATTCTATTAGGCCATCTATAATAAGCTCCACCAGATTTAAAATTACTAATCATGTTTATCTGTATCTTGGCTGGAAAATAATTTGGACTTTGTAGCAGTGTGCAGCACTGATCCTATTAGGCCATCTATACTAAGCTCCACCAGATTTAAAATTAATAATAATTTTTAGCTGCATCTAGCCCGGAAAATAATTTTGGGGCTCCGAGATGCGCAAGACACATAAGTGCCTTCTTGCTGCACTACCTGCAACATGACCTTCATATTGTCAGAATTCGAAGTAATCATGACTACTGGGTTGCCACACTCTTAGATCCGCCAAACTTTTCGATCAACCTTTTCATTTTAATAAAGACCAAAAAAATTTTTGAAATTATAAGCATTAGCAGGTTATTAGAAACTGAAATCAAACAGTTTTCAACTCAAAACTTTATTCTAGGTGATGTTACATTTTCACATAGGACCCCTTGTTCGAAAGGAGCTTCTGAACTCTCTCGTCCATTGAATTTGTCAGGTTTTGGATGGTTTCTGCTTCAATTGTTTTGCATGAGGACAGAATACCCTCCCAGAGCTGTTGCTTAGATGTGAACTGCCTCCCGCCATCATAGACACTCCTTTTGATGATGCTCCAGAGGTTCTGAATGGGGTAGAGGTCAGGGGAGCATGGGGGTCACACCATAAGTTTGTCCCCTTTTATGCCCATATCAGCCAGAGATGCAGATGTTTTATGTGCAGCATGAGATGGTGCATTATCATGCTAAAAAATTATCTTGCTGTGAAATACACGGTTCTTCTTCTTGAACCATGGCAGGAAGTGCTGTTTGAGAAAATCCACATACATTATGGAGTTCATCTTTAGCACCTTCAGGGATCCTAAAGGGGCCGACAATCTCTCTCCCCATGATTCCAGCCCAAAACATTACTCCACCTCCTCCTTGTTGGCGCTGTAGCCGTGTTTGCGTGGGGTGTCCATCAACCAGCCATCCTCCACTCCATCCATCTGGACCATCGAGCGCTGCACGGCACTCATCCGTGAACAAAACAGTTTTGAAATCAGTCTTCATGTAATGTTTGGCCCACTGGAGCCGTTTCTGCTTGTGTGAAGTGGATAGAGGAGGTCGACAGGATGGCGTATGCACAGCTGCAAACCTCTGAAGGACCCTGCATCTTGTTGTTCGGGGGACGTTGGAGGCACCAGCACCTTCAAAAACTTGTCTGCTGCTATGACAAGGCTTTTTTGCCGCTGCTCTTTTAACCTGACGTAATTGCTTGTAGGAAAGAGTCCTCAATTTGCCCTTATCAGCACGCACACGTGTGTACTGTGAATCAGCTACATACTTCTTGATTGCCAAGACACTTCATCCTGATCATCGCACAATGTTGATTGTAGTCATGCCTTGACCTAAACACTCCACAATTTGTTGCTTCTCAGCAGCCGACACATCCTTTTTCTTTCCCATTTTGGCAGAAAATGTAGGCTGCTTAATAATGTGAGACAGCCTTCTTAAGTAGTCTTGCCTTTCATTGGACACACCTGCCAAACTAATTAGCACAGATGTCTGCAATTGCTTACAGTGATATAAAGAGCCCTGACACACATCACCATCAATGAGTTTAACTGACAAACAAACAAATTCTTCCCTTATCACTCCTAAACACTTTTTGCATAATAATTTGGAACACAGTGTACATGTGCTTTTCCACAAAACACCAGTGGTTGACGTAGTGAATCTTACAGTTCTAACTTGCCAACCGTGGTCTGTATGGAGTTGTTCAATAAAGGGCCCAAAATTAAGATAACATAGATGGGAGAGGTCTCTATGAATAGGAATTCCTAAGTATTTGATACCCTGTGAGGGCCAGGCAAAGGGAAAGTTGGACTGGATGGAATCCTATATGGATTTGGGGAGGGAGACATCGAGGGCCTCAGACTTCGCTGTATTGATTTTAAAATTTGACCATGTAACAAAGTGATCTATTTCAGCCATAACAGCATGGATGGATATATGTGATTGAGTGATATATACTAGAACATCATCAGCAAATAGAGAGCACTTGTACTCGGTGCCTCCCACCTCAATCTACCTAATATTGGGGTTATGGCGAATTGATGAGAGCAGGTGCTCCGTCACTAGGATGTATAAGAGAGGGGACAGAGAACATCCCTGCCTTGTCCCATTGGTGATTGTGAAAGGTGATGAAAATGTTCTGACGCGCCCCCTGGGCCTTGGGACACCCGGAGCCCGACCCTTTTTGGTGGATGCTGGTGGTTGTAGTCTCCGTGGCGGCGACCCGGTTCCGTGGCTCAGGGCGGTCAAACCAGTGGCGGAACTATTTATGTGGTTTTGATGTTTAAATGTCCGACTACGCCACCCGTGGATTGCGGTCAGAGTGAACCGCCGCTCCAGGGCAGACCGCTGAGGCTGGTGTTGTGCGTGCAGCAGAGCGTAGCATAACTCCCCACGGGAGGAGTATAGCCTCAGGGCAGTGTATGCGGAGGATGGGGGTGATGGTGCAGGGCAGCAGCAGTAACGACACGGAGTCAGTGATGCAGTCCAGGGCCTTTACTCACAGTTCTTATTATCCATACCACGTCTGCAGGTAACGGCTGCCCACGTCGTACTGTGCTCACCAGGTGAGGGGCTCAGACAACTCCCAGATAACTTTGGAGCGCTTCACAGGACCCCCTTTGTGTGTCCTTTGTCTGGCCTTTCTTACCAACCCTTCTGTCCGGCTGCCTCGGGCCTCCTCTTGGTAAACTTTGCGCCAGTTTCCCTGACCCTATGTGGTGCCTTCCTAGCGGGTGTAGCGAGGGGCTGCGCCACATAAAATGTCACAGCCTCCGGTTTCTAGCTGAGGGTCGTTTCCTGCCTCCACTAGTTTCGGGGACCCGTCTCCCCCTTTGGCCTGACCCCTCCACGCAGGTGGATTCGGGCGTGCGGTGGCGACTCGCCCGTCCGCACCCCTGGGATCCCTTCATTCCTCGTTCCTGGAGCCTTCTCCGCTCCTCTTCCTTCCTTCTCCCTCTTTCAGGCCTGGGCCTCTGTTACTAGGCCCGCCTCCGGAGCAGAGCTCATGCAGAGCCCCTGCTCCCTGCCACTTCTGCTCAGACTTCTCTGCACTGAACTAAGATGGTGCCCACCTTTTATACTCCCTTCTCAATGCACCCAGGAACTGCTTCCTCCCTGCTCCTGCACTACAGGGTTCCCCTTCCTCAGTGTTCCCTCCCCCCACTCCAGCCAGGGACAGGGACTGTCGTGCCCATCTCAGGGGCATATTGGTCGCCCTGCCCCACGGCAATGTGGTGTAATGCATGCAGTTGTCGGGTCCTGATCCACACTCCATCCTTACCTGATAGTGAGATATCACACCTCTGGGTGAGGTGCAATACCTCTGTAGCAACCGAGCCCCCAGGGTAATACAGTTCCATTTATCTTCAGCCTAGGTGACGTATTGCGATACAGGGCTGTGATTTTGGCTATAAAAGGGTCCCCTAGACCCCTACCCCAAGCTTTTTAAGAGAATCATATATGGCGTGCCAGGAGACTCTATGGAATGCTTTCTCAGCATCCAACGAGAGTATCTAATTACAAATTTTTAACTGCATCTAGCCCAGGAAATACTTTGTGCCTAGTAGCAGTGTCTGCTAGTCAGAGGATTATCCCGGCTGTTAAGCAAGCTACACCACCTGTAGTTTTGACACTTAACTTTTGCAAAGGAAATGCTTCGGGACCACGGGATACTCAGTGAAGAGCATCAGGAGGCACCCCAAGGCATAGGGGCTGGGACTGGCAGTAGGATGCCTTGCGGTGGACAGCCGAGCTCGATCCTTATAAAAGCTTTTTAACTGCAGCAGCTTTAGTGGACGCTACTGGAGCTGGAATTACGTGGCTGCTGGCATGAGACTTGCCCTCCAATAGATCCTTGTAAATGGATTTAAAGTGTATTCATTCAAATTAGAGAGACAATTTAAATTAAAAAGCTTAGAGCTGCCTCCACCACAGGGGGGCTCGCTCGACCCACCAGCGGACAGGCACCAGTATTGGGAGAGGGGGGCTGGCCGTCAGGGTTCACCGCAGCTCTGGCACAAACCCGGCGACGCGGAGGTGGCACGGGCAGGAGCGGACTGAACGTGTCGGCTTCTCACTTTTTGGATTTTAGAAGGGCATGACATGCCTATATCTGTGTCTCCCCCTCCTTTTACTCCTCCACCTCTTTTCTTTTCGCATGACTATATGTACTTGTCACTTTTCCATGTGTTAGTTGTGTCTTCAGAGCAGTTTGTCAGCTTTTGGACACCTTTGAAGGTGTTTTCTATGTGTTTCTATGTGTTTTTGTTTGCCTGCCATTGGTTTTAACGGTGTTCGAAGGTGTTCGACGAACAGTTCGACGAACAGTTCGGCGAACACACGGGTGTTCGACGAACCGAACCGAACTCGAACACTACGGGGGTGGCTCAACACTACTAACACATGGAAAAGTGACAAGTACATATAGTCATGTGACAAGAAAAGAGGTGGAGGAGTAAAAGGAGGGGGAGACACAGATATAGGCATGTCATGCCCTTCTAAAATCAAGAAAGGCTGGAGTAAAAATCTAAAATCAGCCTACCAACACCCAGACGTCGTGACAAGAAAATTAAAAAAAGAAATATCTTTAGGTAGAATGGCGGTTCCATTCAGAACACTTTCCTTACAAGACGTAGTGGTATCCCCGTTGTGAGTTGTGCCAAAAACGGAACCCAATACATTTGGACTAATCCACCATTTATCATATCCAAGGGGCAGGTCAGTAAACGACAACATCGACGCGGAACCAAGTACAGTAGTATATACTGTACATCCTTTGACAAGGCAATCAGGCGGATCAAGAAGTTGGGAAGGGTCACCCTAATGGCCAAAACAGACATTGATGCGGCGTTCCGATTACTTACTACCTGTGCCTCCGAATAGTGTCCACCTATTGGGCTGCTTCAGGGAAGGAGCATACTATATAGATCGCTGTTTGCCCAAGGGGTGGTCCAGATCCTGCTCACTATTTGAGGTGTTTAGTTGCTTCTTCGAATGGGTTGTAATGGATGTTTCTAAGGGAGCAAATATTATCCATTACCTCGACAGCTTCTTATGCCTGAGCCCAAAAGATTCGCCACAGCGTGAATACACGCGGTAGTCCACCTGTGAGAAGGAGAGAGCTGGAGGGAGAGCGGACACCACAGAGCCAAGGGGTTAGATGGAGAACGGAAGAAGGAAAGATGGCGAGGAAGGTAAGGGAGTACAGTGGAAGGCCGACCTGAGCTCCCCCACGTTCCTGCTGGGTGGGGAACAGCCCTGGGAAGAAAAGCCGCTTGCGCATCCCTTTGAGGTTACGGGCGCGAGAGGGCAGAGGGACTACGCTGGAGTGCGAAGCCGACACGGCCAGTCCGTTTCTGCTCGTGCGACCTCCGTGTCGCCAGGTTTGTGCCAGAGCCGTGGTGGATCCTGATGGCCAGCCCCCCTCTCCCAATACTGGTGCCTGTCCGCTGGTGGGTCGAGCCCCCCCGCAGTGGAGGCAGGTCTAAGCTCTGTAATTTAAATTGGCTCTGTAATTTGAATGAGTACACTTTAAATCCTTTTACAAGGATCTATTGGAGGGCAAGTCTGATGCCAGCAGCCGCGGTAATTCCAGCTCCAGTAGCGTTCACTAAAGCTGCTGCAGTTAAAAAGCTTTTATAAGGATCGAGCTTGGCGGTCCACCGCAAGGCGTGCTACCGCCAGTCCCAGCCCCCTTGCCTTGGGGCGCCTCCCCGATGCTCTTCACTGAGTGTCCCAGGGGCCTGAAGCATTTCCTTTGAAAAAATTAAGTGTCCAAACCACAGGTGGTGTAGCTTGCTTAACAGCTGGGATACTCCGCTGACTAGCAGACACTACCATTAGGCCCAAAGTATTGCCTGGGCTAGATGCAGTTAAAAATTTGTAATTAGATCTACAGGCGGTGGCTACTCCGCTGACTAGCAGACTCTGAAGCTTTGGAGCAGACCTCTGATTCCCAGGCTATAGTATGAGTAAACAGCTCTTCAGACTCAACCATCTGTGTTACCCCAAGCCATAGTGCATGTAGTTTCTTACGGTTAAAAGGGGGGGGGGAGACCCGACCCACCTGGAATTGACGATGCCAACGTCATGTAAAACACAGCAAGGGGACTCCAAAAAGAGTCTCCATTTTTTCCAAAAATTGTGGCACAGACACCACTTAAGTGGCATCAATTGTCCCAGAGTTGCTTAAAATGGTTGGTGAGGTGATTTTCCAAAATCCTCAAGCTTTTAGTCTCCCCAGGATGACACAGGTGGGGCAGATGGTGGTTTGCCCGGCCCGCTAGGCCGCATTGTTGCACAGTGAGCTTCACACTGCAACTTATGCTTCATATCCATGTGACGGTTCAAGCATAAAGTACTCAAACTATTGTTTTTTTGGCCTTTACTTAGCTTTTGGTGACAAATGTTACAGATAACATGAGTTGGGTCATCCTTAGCGATCTAAAAAAATGCCCAGGCTATGTAAGGTTTAGAGCCCATGCGACACTGCTACTAGCAATACTAGCAAATGATTGGCTCGGTTAGATGCAGTAAAAAATTGTTATTAGATACACAGGCGGTGTAGCTTGCATCACAGCTGGGCTACTACGTCCAAAGTATTGGTAGACTCTATACTAAATAAGGAAGGAGTCACTGACTGTGGTGGCCCCTCCGCGGGCCGTGGCGATTGGTCATCCCCTTTCGCTGTCCCTTACTCAACGAATTCACAAACATCTCCCGTTGGTTTGGAGTCCAATTATGCCCAAAAAAAACCATAGGCCCCACAACAAAGCTATCGTTCTTAGGCATCGAAATCGACACCACAGCAAGGTTGTTCCGCCTCCCATGGGAAAAAATACCAAAACATTACACCTGATCGAGGGTTTTCGCGCAGTATGGAAAGTAACACTACAGCAGATGCAAGTATTACTAGGTCTCCTCGTGTTTGCGAGTCGGGTGATGCCAGTCGGAAGGGTTTTTTCTCGTCATTTATCGCCCGCAACAAAAGGGGCATCAAAACCGAGTCATAGAATCAGAATCAGCAGGCAGCTACGGGTGGACTTAGAGGTGTGGAAAACCTTCTTATAATCATTCAACGGTCACACGTTATTTATGTCAGCAGAACAGTCCAACATTGAACTAAGATTATTCACCGGGGCGGCAGAATCAGGCGGATATGCAGCGATACTAAATAACCAATGGTGCACAAGCTTATGGCCTCCATATTGGGCAGAACAAGTGCTGACAAAAAAACAGACACCCCTGGAACTCTTCCCAATAGTGGTAGCAATAGAAATATGGGGCGCGCGCCTGGCTAACAAAAATATACGCTTCATAACAAAAAACACCAGCCTAGCGCACTGCATTAATAAGATGGCATCATCGTCTCTCCCAGTGCTAGGCCTACTACGCCGGCTAGCATTCCTGTGCCTAAAACACAATGTATGGGTCCGCGCTAGCCACGATGCTGAGGGGTCTAACGCTGCTGCTAACGCTTTATCACAATTCAATTGGCAGATTTTCACAGAGCTCCTCCCCAACGCCTACCCATCGGGCAACAGTTGCCCACCCTCCCTATGGGATCTAGTGGCGAATAGTTTATGCCATTAATCAGAGCGTCAGTTGCCCCGTCGACGTGGCAAGCATATGGTAAGGCATGGGAAGAGTGGACACGACTAGTAGCAGGCAGACGGGTTGACCAATGTGAACAAGCCAGATTACAAGTCACCATAGAATTTCTCCACCAGCTAATGATGAGGGCCATATCAGGGGCGTCAGCGCAGCGGTGTCTGACCGGAGTAGCATTTAACTTCCAACTACTGAATTGGGGAGATGTGACAAAGAGATTCATCATCAGACAATCCATAAAAGGGTGGAAAAGGGGTCAGCTAAGTCAGGAGTGTAGACTTCCCGTCCCGTGTCACTAAAACTGATTTCTCACATCATATCCCTAACACCATTAACATGACACTCACAATTTGAAGCAACACTATGCATAAGCGAATTAGTCCCTCAATCCAAAATTACCACCAGTGGAGGTTTATTACACCAGGACGTAGTCATAGCCAATAATGCAAGACTTGTACGCTTACGCAAATCGAAAACGGTTCCAGCGGGCAGGGGCACTTGGGTACTTCTACAACCCACAAACGGTACACTGAGTCGGGTAATAATAGTAAAAACATATATAACCATCAGATCACAAAGTAATTTCTTCCTATCACACATTGATGGAACGCCATTATCAAGATACCAGTTCCAAGCTATATTTAATAAATGCCTAACATCGGCAGGGAACCACCCCAAAGATTACGGGACACACTCATTCTGCATAGGCGTGGCCACGGAAGCAGCAAGAGCAGGACTGTCAGAAACGGAAGTTCAGAGGATAGGGAGATGGCGATCCACGTGTTTGGCAAGATACATAAGACCGGACTTGTTATCCTAACGTGGTTTGTTTCTTTTACAGGTGATGCTAAGCCAACAGTGTGGGTGATAGGCCACTCGTATATATATTGGGCAGAAAAAAGGGCGAAAGCCTGCCCAGGCGGGAGGAAATCAGAGTTTCATAATACATATTTCAACTGGAGAGGTATTAGAGGCCTGCAATAGCCACAGGTACTAATGGAGGTAATCAAGGTAGGGAGAGAGGCAAGAGGTCCAGTCATCTTAGTTATACAGGCCGGGGGAAATGACCTAGGTCATCACAAGAGCGCATAACTAATGGCAATAATGAAACTAGACACTGAGCGCTTCAGAGAATTTTTCACGAAACTAACTATAGTATGGTCAGAGATTGTGCCGATAGCGGTATAGCAAGGTGCGCGAGACATCACGGCCATCGAACGGACAAGGCGGGTAATAAATATTCGGATGGCAAAATTTAGAAGAGACAGAGGCGGTGTAGTGCTACGACACCGATAACTGGAAGGAGATAAAGCAGGCCTCATACAGCCCGACGGTGTTCACTTAATGGATATTGGACTGGACATATTCCTGTCAGGACTCCAGGATGGAGTGGAACAAGCGTTAAGAGTGATGGATGGGGGTCAGAATCCTGCATACGCGTACGCAGGATCCTCCGTGGCCTGGAAATAGAAAGGACATGTTAGAGAGTTACACTTGTTGGCCAACTTGCCGGTGTGGAGACACAGGGCATGCTGCAACAAGCTGAATTATTTTAGAAATAAAATGCCTTTCTAATGGAATGAGTATAAAGGGTTAATAAAGCTGTGACCGATCCTCACCCATCCAGTTGTAAGAGTTACATTATTGTATTGTCAAGGAAAGGGGGGCGGTAGGGGGGCTGGGTTTGGTTGGGGGTCCCCACAGTCTGCCTAGGCTAGATGCAGTTAAAAATTCTTATTAGATACACAGGCGGTGCAGCTTGCTTCGCAGCTGGGCTACTACGCCCAAAGTATTGCCTGAGCTAAATGCAGTTAAAAATTCTTATTAGATACCCAGGCGGTGCAGCTTGCTTCACAGCTGGGCTACTACACCCAAAGTATTGCCTAAGCTAGATGCAGTTAAAAATTCTTATTAGATACACAGGCGGTGTAGCTTGCTTCAGAGCTGGGCTACTACGCTGACTAGCAGACACTGAAGCTTTGGAGCAGACCTCTGAGTAAACAACTCTTCAGACTCAACCATCTGTGTTACCCCAAGCCATAGTGTATGTAGTTTCTTACGGTTAAAAGGTAGGGGGGAGCGATCCAACCCACCTGGAATTGATGATGCCAGCGTCACGTAAAACACAGCAAGAGGATTCCAAAAAAAGTCTCCATTTTTTCCAAAAATTGTGGCACAGACACAATTTATGTGGCATCAATCGTCCCAGAGTTGCTTAAAATGGTGAGGTGATTTTCCAAAATCCTCAAGCTTTTAATCTCCCCAGGATGACACAGGTGGGGCAGATGGTGGTTGGCCCGGCCTGCTAGGCCGCATTGTAGCACAGTGAGCTTCGCACTGCAACTTTTAGTCTCCCCAGGGTGACACAGGGGTAGAAAAGTCTTTGCGGATCCATGATTTGTTCATCCTTATGAACGTGAGTCTGTCTACATTCTCAGTGGACAGCCGCGTGCGCTTATCTGTCAGCACACCACCAGCAGCGCTGAACACACATTCAGAGAGAACGCTGGCTGCAGGGCATGACAAGATCTCCAAGGCGTAAGTGGCGAGCTCTGGCCATTTTTCCAGATTGGAAGCCCAAAATGAGCAAGGGTCCAGTGACACAGTCATGGCTTCGATGTTCACTTGGAGATACTCCTGTACCATCCTCTCTAGGCGTTGACTATGTGTCACACTTCTTGTCTCCTGTGGACTTGCAAAGGATGGTCTAAAAAAGTGGTGAAACGATTCCACAAGATTGCTGTTACCAGCAGATACTGTGTTACTGTTACGGTTTGAGTGATGAAGACTCGACAGTCCCACGGTTGGCAAATTAGAACTGTGAGTTTCACTACATGCACCACTGGTGTTTTGTGGAAAAGCACATGTAAGATTCTGCAACAGCCTCTGCTGATACTCCTGCATACGTGAATCCCTTTCTATGGCAGGAATTATTTCGGAAAATTTACTTTTGTACCGGGGATCTAATAGTGTGGCAACCCAGTAGTCGGGATTACTTCGAATTCTGACAATCCGAGGGTCATGTTGCAGGTAGTGCAGCAATAAGGCACTCATGTGTCTTGCGCATCCAGGAGGACCAAGTCCTTGTTGTGTTGGTAGCGAGGTAAGAATCATGCTTCCTTCCTCTGCCCTCTCACCCCAACCTCGCACAACAGAAATGTGATCAAGGTCTCCCTCATCTGATGAGTCTTCAATGCCCATCGCCAGTTCGTCCTCCACTTCTTCCTTGGCTCCTGCACCTTCCTCAACAGTTTGGCTGCTACCATGCACCCTGGTTAATCCCTCTCCCCCACCCTCCCATGCCTGCCGCCTTGGTGCTGCCGACCGTCTGAACCTTGGAGATGTTATCCCTTCCGCATACGACTCCTCCTCTACTTCCTCCACCTCCTCTTGTGCCACCACCTGACTTCGAATTCAGTTTAACGTGTGCTCCAGCATTTAAATCACCGGAATAGTCATGCTGATAATGGCATCGTCAGCACTAAACATCTTCGTCGCCATTTCAAAACTGTGCAGAAGGGTGCATAGGTCCCTGACTGAGACCACTCCTCCAGCGTGATTTGCCCCACCTCTGGATCTCGTTGGCCCAGGCTATACATCAGAACGTATTGCACCAGGAATTGTCGGTGCTGCCACAGTCGCTGCAACATGTGCAGAGTTGAATTCCACCGGGTAGGCACATCGCATTTCAGCCGGTGAACTGGCAGGCCCAACGACTTCTGTAGAGATGTAAGTCGTTGAGCTGTGGGATGCGAATGGCGGAAGTGAGCACTCAGCGACCGTGCCCTCTGCAGAAGGCCATCTTGTGGGGGAGCTCCAATGTTTGGGCACACAGGGACTCTCCAAATGCAACATGGTGTCCGCTAACAAATTAAATGGAAAATCGGCTCAAATTGTTAGCGGACACCATGTTGCGTTTGGAGAGCCCCTGTGTGCCCAAACATTGGAGCTCCCCCACAAGTGACCCCATTTTGGAAACTAGACCCCCCAAGGCACCTATCTAGATGCATAGTGTGCACTTGGAACCTCAGGTGCTTCACAAATTGATTCGTAAAAATGAAAAAGTGAAAAATAAAACACTTTTTCATTTTTACGAATCAATTTGTGAAGCACCTGGGGGTTCCAAGTGCTCACTATGCATCTAGATAGGTGCATTGGGGGGTCTAGTTTCCAAAATGGGGTCACTTGTGGGGGAGCTCCAATGTTTGGGCACACAGGGACTCTCCAAATGGAACATGGTATCCGCTAACAAATTGTCGGCTCAAATTGTTAGCGGACACCATGTTGCGTTTGGAGAGCCCCTGTGTGCCCAAACATTGGAGCTACCCCACAAGTGACCCCATTTTGGAAACTAGACCCCCCAAGGCACCTATCTAGATGCATAGAGAGCACTTGAAACCCCCAGGTGCTTCATAAATTGATTCATAAAAATGAAAAAGTGTTTTTTTTTTTTCATTATTTCATTTTTACGAATCAATTTGTGAAGCACCTGGGGTTCCAAGTGCTCACTATGCATCTAGAGAGGTGCCTTGGGGGGTCTAGTTTCCAAAATGGGGTCACTTGTGGGGGAGCTCCAATGTTTAGGCACGCAGGGGCTCTCCAAACGTAACATGGCGTCCGCTAACAATTTGAGCCGATTTTCCATTCAATTGGTTAGCGGACACCATGTCGCGTTTGGAGAGCCCCTGATGTGCCTAAACAGTGGAGCTCCCCCACAAGTGACTCCATTTTGGGAACTATACCCCTCAAGGATTTTATTAAGGTGTATAGTGAACATTTTGAACCCAGAGGTACGACACAGAATTTGATAACATTAGGTCATCATATTGAATAAGTTATCATTAGTCTTGAGCGCAAGTGCTCGCTACTTGAGTTTGTATCGGGTACTCAGGTATGCACCATGTACAGCGTGTGCTCGAGTGACATGCTCGAGTCCCTGCTCCGCATGTTTCACGGTTATTAGACACCCAAAAAAAAACATGCGGGGATCGCTCGTGCATGGCAGGCAATCCCCGCAAAGTTTTTTTGGCCACGAAGCATATGGGGCGGAGACTCGAGCATGTCACTCAAATACCCACGATACTCAATGCATACCAGAGCACCCGATGCAAACTCAAGTAGCGAGCGCTTGCGCTCAACACTAGTCGCCATATCGTCATCTTTTTTTCTCACTTTTCAAAAAAAATCCCAACCCCATCACAACCCTAACCCCAAACCCAGCCCTAACCCTAGCCCAACCCTAACCCGAAAGTTTATTTTTTACGCCGTTCCTCATGCGGTATAAGTGATTAGACGACGTTATTCTTCGGGTCGGTGTGATTACAGCAATACCAGAATCATATGGGGTTTTTATGACTGACAGCTGTCACACACTAAAAGACGCATTTTTTGTAAAATCTAGTTTTTGCATCGCCATATTTTGAGAGCTATAATTTTTCCAGATTTTGGCAGACAGTCATGTGACGGCTCGTTTTTTGTGGGTTGAGCTGACATTGTTATTGGTGCCATTTTCAGGCACATGACATTTTTTGATTGCTTTCTATTCCGATTTTTGGGAGGCAGAATAAACAAAAACCAACAATTCAGGAATTGTTTTTTTTTTTTTTTTTTATTCTGTTCCGCGTGTGGTAAAATTGATAAGGCAGCTTTATTCTTCGGGTCAGTACGTTTACAGCGGTACCACATTTATATCATTGTTCTATGTTTTGCACTTTTACATTATAAAAGCAATTTTATAGAAAAAATTATTTTTTAGCATAGCTTTATTCTGAGAGCTATAACTTTTTTATTTTTCGGCTGATGGAGCTGTATGGTGGCTTGTTTTTTGCGGGACGAGATGACGTTTTCAGCGGTACTATATTTATTTATATTTATCTTTTTGATCGCGTGTTATTCCATTTTTTGTTTGGCGGTATGGTGATAAAGCATTGTTTTTTGCTGCGTTTTTTTTTTTTTTTTTTTACCGTGTTCACTGAAGGGGTTAACTAGTGAGACAGTTTTATAGGTCAGGTTGTTCCGGACGTGGCGATACCAAATATGTGTACTTTAATTGTTTTTTTTTTTATTTTTTATAATAATATTTATTGATGGGTACATTATATTTTTATTTTTGGTGGATTTTTTTGTTTTTTGTTTTTTTTAATATTTTTGCAATATTTTTTTTTTTTTTTCACTTTCTGGGAGTTTTTATACTTTATTACTTTGTCCCACTCTGGGACTTTCACTTTTTTTTCTCTGATCGCCTGCATGGCACAGGAATACAGCACCATCCCTGTGCCATGCAGGCTGTCAGCGCTGGACAGGGAGAAGATTGTTTGGAGATGCACTGCGCATGTCCAAAAAATCTTCCTGCTGTCTGGTGACCCGGATGTTGTCATGACTCAATGGAGTTCACGAAGAAATTTTGGATTTGGTTGTTTTAGATAATTTACCGTCTCCGGTTGTTCTAGGATTGCCTTGGTTAAAACTGCACAATCCTTTACTGGACTGGTCTACTAATGTGATTAAGTCTTGGAGTCTGAAGTGCTATGATAAATGTTGTAATGGTACCTATTCAAGATTTTTGGAGGGTTTTTTTAGAGGAGGAGTCGCAAGTTTTACCTCCTCATAGGGATTATGATTGCGCCATTGAGTTTGTTACGGGAGCTACTCTTCCCAAGAGTCGCTTGTTTAATCTGACTATCCCTGAAAGAAAGGCCTTGGAGGAATACATAGAGACTAGTCTGGCTGCTGGTCACATTAGACCTTCTAAGTCGTCTGTGGCAGTTGGATTTTTCTTTGTTAAAAAAAAGGACGGCGGTTTACGTCCATGTCTGGATTTTCGTGAAATTAATAAGATTACCGTATGCAATTCCTACCCATTGCCGTTAATTCCTGACTTGTTTAACCAGTTATTGAGGGCCAACTGGTTCTCTAAAATTGATCTCCGCGGGGCATACAATTTGTTACGAGTAAAGGAGGGTGATGAATGGAAAACTGCTTTTAACACTCCAGTAGGTCATTTTGAGAATCTGGTGATGCCTTTTGGTCTTACCAATGCACCTGCATTTTTTCAGAACCTTATTAATGACATCCTGAGACCTTTGATTGGTAAGAATGTGGTTGCGTATTTGGATGACATTTTGATTTACTCACCAGATCTAGAGTCCCATTGGCAGAGTGTACGTGAAGTTTTGCAGTTATTGAGTGATAATTCACTCTTTGCTAAGCTGGAGAAATGTGAGTTTGCTGTGCAGAAAATAAATTTTTTGGGCTATATTGTCTCCAGCGAGGGCTTTGAGATGGACCGTGTGAAGGTTCAGGCTGAGGAGGAATGGCCTAGGCCTATTGGTTTGAAATCTATACAGAGATTTTTGAATTTTGCCATTTATTACAGGAAATTTATTAAGAATTTTTCTGTAATTGTTAAACCTCTAACCGATCTCACCAGGAAAGGTGCGAATACGGCCCAGTGGACTACTGAGGCCATTGAAGCGATTGAGTATTTCAAAGTGAGGTTCAGTTCTGCCCCTATCCTTATGCAGCCTGATGAGACCAAGCCTTTTTTGGTCAAGGTCGATGCTTCATCGGTGGGGGTCGGAGCACTTTTGTCTTAGGAGAACAAGGGTGGTGTATATCCTTGTGCCTTCTTTTCAAAAAATTTTTCGGAAAACGAACTGAATTATGATGTTGGAAATCAGGAGTTGCTGGCTATTAAACTCGCGTTTGAACAGAGCCGTGAGAATAAAAAAAATCATCTTTTTCCACAAAAATGATAAAAAAAAGTTTTATTTTCACAAGGGTAACAGGAGAAATTGGACACGAAAAGTTGTTGTGCAATTTCTCCTGAGCACACAGCTACCTCATATGTGGTCGAAAACTACTTTTGAGGCACAGTGCATAGCTCAAAAGTGAAGAAGTGCCATATGAAAGCTGCGATGAGCTCAGTGAGTGACAGGACACCATTCGCTGAGTGTAGCTCCGGTGCCCGCTCACTGGAGCAAGTCATTCTCCCCAGCTTCTTGGCGTGAGCAGTCAGATGGGTTACAGCGGGAGACAGGTCAGTATAAAGATTTTTTATTTTATTCTTATTTTTACACCAGGACTCACGGGAGCAGAATACTACTCTCAAAATTGTCCCTTGCTCATGCTGATCGCAGCGTCGGCAGGAGACAATGATGACGGCAGCGTTCAGCACCCGGTGCTTGGGAACAGTGCTAACTGTACCGCTGAGTCCCAGGCGCCGATACTTGTGCTCCTGATGCGGCACAAGGGCCGCACACTGTTGCCACACGTATGCCACACAGGTTAATATGGATACACGGACACAGATATCTCCGGTACTGTTTTTTCCGGTACCCGAAATATCAGTACTTGTGAAACCAGCCTTACTCTGGACTCTGTTTGGCCTCTGTTTAGTGGCATCCTTTTTTTAGAGGTTCACAAAACTGTGGCCGACGGCACTTTTATGCACGCCTAATAAAAAGACACTGTGGGATAACAGGTCCAGGGTGCCCCCATCTGCCACATTGCAGGAAATCTTCTGCCGGGGGTTCCGTCTGAACCACGTATTTCAGAGATTTACATGGAAACCCTGGTGTAAGCGCTCAACGCAGAGCACAGGATAAATGTGAGCTGAGCCATACTGCGATCTTTGGGAGGCAGAATGAACAAATCAGCAGCAGGTGAAGAGTTGGTTTTATTTATTTTTTACGCTGTTCCTCATGCGGTATAAGTGATTAGATGACTTTAATCTTCGGGTTGGTGCGATTACAGCGATACCAGATTTATATCAGGTTTTTATGTTTGGCAGATGTCACACACTAAAAAACTTATTTTTTTTGCTATCACTAATTTTTTCATCTCCATATTTTGAGAGCTATAATTTTTCCATATTATGGATGACAGTCATGTAAGGGATTGTTTTTCAGGGACAAGTTGATATTTTTATTGGTACCATTTGACATATTTTGATAGCTTTCTATTCCGATTTTTGGGGGCAGAATAAACAAAAACCAACATTTTAGGAATTGTTTTTTTCATGCCGTTCTGCGTGTGGCAAAATTGATAAGGCAGCTTTATTCTTCAGGTCAGTATGTTTACAGCGATACTACATTTATATACCGTAGTTTTTTTATGTTTTGGCGCTTTTAAATAATAAAAACTTTTATACAAAAAATACATTTTTTTGCATTGCTTTATTCTGAGAGCTATAACTTTTTTATTTTTTGGCTCATAGAACTGTATTGTGGTTTGTTTTTTGCAGGGACAAGATGACTTTTCAGCAGTATCATTTTTATTTACATTTGTCTTTTTGATCGTGTTTTATTCCACTTTTTGTTTGGTGGTATGATGATAAAGCACTGTTTTTTGCTTCGTTATTTTATTTTTTTACCGTGTTCACTAAAGGGGTTAACTAGTGGGACAATTTTATAGGTCAGGTCGTTCCAGACGGGGCAATACCAAATATGTGTACTTTTATTGTTCATTTTTTTATTTTCATAATATTTATTCATGGGTACAATATACAGTACAGACCAAAAGTTTGGACACACCTTCTCATTTAAAGATTTTTCTGTATTTTCATGACTATGAAAATTGTACATTCACACTGAAGGCATCAAAACTATGAATTAACACATGTGGAATTATATACTTAACAAAAAAGTGTGAAACAACTGAAAATATGTCTTATATTCTAGGTTCTTCAAAGTAGCTACCTTTTGCTTTTCACTCGCCCAGGGGGATATGGGGGAAACTCGGTACCCAGGCCTTGACCTTCTGTGGGACGTCATGGCAGTCGGCTCATGGGCCCGTACCCTGGGGTCACTCTTTAAAAGGGGTTTGTTACTTGATGGGATGAATAACAGTTTTGTCTCGTGACGCCACCTGTGGTTCCCGGTAATGGGTACCGGCACTGCTGCAGACCTCTGGAGCAGATGTTAGGGCAGCTGGGTTGGTGCGGCTCTCCACAGGCAGAGCACAGCTCCAGGGCAGTGTAGGTGCAGATGGTGATGCTGGGCGTTGTAGTGCAGGAGCGATAGCATGGTAGAAATAACTGACAGAAACCGTGGGGTGCAGTCATCCGAATTTACTCACAGTTATTCAGGTTCCTCAGGTAGCACTATACAGCTGACAGTCTCCCATGTCGCGCTGCGTTCACCAGGCAGGAGTTCAGCACTCCCTCAAGTATCTCAAGAGCACTTAAAGGGACCCCTCTCTGTATGTTCCTTTCTTAGCCGACTTCCCGCGATGGGTCTCTCCCTCTTGCCCTGCGCCCCGCCACACAAAGTCCCGATCGGGTACCTTGAGATCCCTCTGGGCAACTTGAAGTTCCCGGACCTTGATTGGTGCCCTTTTCGGCGGCTTACGTGCGGATGTGGCAACTGCACCTTGAAAGTGCATAAGCCTCCGGTTTTCTAGCTGAGACCTAAAGTAACTCGGCTAGTCCAGGGACCGGTTCCCTTTTTGCGGCCTGATCCCTCTACCGCATGGCAGATTCGGGCATACGGGTGCCGTCCTGCACTCACCGTACCCTCTGGGATCCCTTCAGTTCCTGGAGCCTTCCTCCCTTGCTCCCACTCCTCTCTCAGTCTTGGGCATGACAGGCCAAGCCTGCCTCCCGAGCAGAGCTCCTGAAGAGCCTCTGCTCCCTCCAGTTCTCCTCCTTTGACTCACTCTTCAACTCCTCTAAAAAGATGGCTTCCCTATATAGTGCTCCCCTGTTCTGCGTCCTCCACCCACTACTTGGTTCCCCCTCACTTTTGGTTCCCTCCACTCCAGCCAGGGACGGGGCCAGCAGAAAGCAGTGCATAATGCCCTTCCAGCCGGTCTGGAGTAGTGTAGTGTTGAGTGCAGGTGTTAGGGTCCCGGGCAGTACTCCATCCTTACCTGAGAGAGGGAGATGCCACACCTCTGGGTGAGGTGCAGTACCTCTGTGGCGACTGAACCCACAGGGGCGCCACACTTTGATGACTGCTTTGCACACTCTTGGCATTCTCTTGATGAGCTTCAAGAGGTAGTCACCGGAAATGGTCTTCCAACAATCTTGAAGGAGTTCCCAGAGATGCTTAGCACTTGTTGGCCCTTTTCCCTTCACTCTGCGGTCCAGCTCACCCCAAACCATCTCGATTGGGTTCAGGTCTGGTGACTGTGGAGGCCAGGTCATCTGGCGTAGCACCCCATCACTATCCTTCTTGGCCAAATAGCCCTTACACAGCCTGGAGGTGTGTCTGGGGTCATTGTCCTGTTGAAAAATAAATGATGGTCCAACTAAATACAAACCGGATGGAATAGCATGCCGCTGCAAGATGCTGTGGTAGCCATGCTGGTTCAGTATGCCTTCAATTTTGAATAAATTCCCAACAGTGTCACCAGTAGAGATGAGCGTTGTTCTACTCGAACTGTTCGCCAATCTCAAATTCGAGCTGTTTTGGGCGGTGTTCGAGCCGTTCGGTGAACACGAACAATTTGAGAAAAATTCGGCTGTTCGAGGTTATGTTCGATAACTGTTCGTGCACCAAAATCATAACTGGATTTTTTCTCAGTAATGATGAAAATTAATGTTAATACGCAGTTTGAGTGTACAGCGGGGTGGGGGGAGGGGCAGGGGATGGATCTCTGCAGGAACAATGAAGATCTCCATTTTTTTTTTCTCTTTCCCGCATTTACAGTGGGGAGGTGCAATCTGTCAGCCTATCAGCAGCGCACACACGGAGCGAAGTGCTTTTTTTCACACAAGCAAGGGCATGTGTCATTGGCAGTGTATGTCACATGTCCTTGCCCTATAAGACCAAGCCATTTTCCCCGTCGCCACCATTTTCTCACTGCTGCAGCTGCGTGTTAGACGGCACCGCTGTTGCTGTGTGCGCTATACCTTGTTAATTTCAAGCCAATTTTCGCACAAATCTACAGATAGCTTGGGAGTAGGGAATAGTTGTGATTGCAGTCCTTTTAAGGACTAGGTTACAGCATTTCCTACGACTTTTATCAGGCAGGTCTGTGCTCTTAAATAGATAGGTTGTGGGAGTAAATTCCTATCAGTTTTTGCCAGGCAGGTCTGTGCCAGTGCTGTGCAAGTTTTTTTCACAGCATTTGGCTGAATCTAGCAAAGCTAATCCTTTTTGGCCTATTGCAGAGTGTGTTAGTCAGTGGAGTAGCCTATCTGTGTTGCAAGATATACCACCTGTGTATAGAATACCAATTTTTTTACTGCACCTAGTGAAGTAAAATCTTTTGGGCATAGCATCATTCTATTAGTCCATCTATACTGACCTCCATCAGGTTGCAAATTGAATATAATTTTTTTCTGCATCTAGCTCTGAAAAAATATTGGGCTTCTAGCTGTGTGTGGGACTTGTTGTATTAGTCCATCTATACTGACCTCCATCAGGTTGCAAACTGAATATATTTTTTTCTGCATCTACCTCTGAAAAAATATTGGGCTTCTAGCTGTGTGTGGGACTTGTTCTATTAATCCATCTATACAGACCTCCATCAGGTTGCAAATTGAATATATTTTTTTCTGCATCTACCTCTGAAAAAATATTGGGCTTCTAGCTGTGTGTGGGACTTGTTGTATTAGTCCATCTATACTGACCTCCATCAGGTTGCAAACTGAATATATTTTTTTCTGCATCTACCTCTGAAAAAATATTGGGCTTCTAGCTGTGTGTGGGACTTGTTCTATTAATCCATCTATACAGACCTCCATCAGGTTGCAAACTGAATATATTTTTTTCTGCATCTACCTCTGAAAAAATATTGGGCTTCTAGCTGTGTGTGGGACTTGTTGTATTAGTCCATCTATACTGACCTCCATCAGGTTGCAAACTGAATATATTTTTTTCTGCATCTACCTCTGAAAAAATATTGGGCTTCTAGCAGTGTGTGGGACTTGTTCTATTAATCCATCTATACAGACCTCCATCAGGTTGCAAACTGAATATATTTTTTTCTGCATCTACCTCTGAAAAAATATTGGGCTTCTAGCTGTGTGTGGGACTTGTTGTATTAGTCCATCTATACTGACCTCCATCAGGTTGCAAACTGAATATATTTTTTTCTGCATCTACCTCTGAAAAAATATTGGGCTTCTAGCTGTGTGTGGGACTTGTTCTATTAATCCATCTATACTGACCTCCATCAGGTTGCAAACTGAATATAATTTTTTTCTGCATCTACCTTTGAAAAAATATGTGGCCTTCTAGCAGTGTGTGGGACTTTCTCTATTAGTCCATCTATACTGACCTCCATCAGGTTGCAAACTGAATATAATTTTTTTCTGCATCTAGCTCTGAAAAAATATTTGGCCTTCTAGCAGTGTGTGGGACTTTCTCTATTAGTCCATCTATACTGACCTCCATCAGGTTGCAAATTAAAAATAATTTTTATCTGCATCTACAGTACCTTTGAAAAAATATTTGGGCTTCTAGCTGTGTGTGGGACTCTATTAGTCCATCTATACTGACCTCCATCAGGTTGCAAATTGAATATAATTTTTATCTGCATCTAGCTCTGAAAAAATATTTGGCCTTCTAGCAGTGTGTGGGACTTTCTCTATTAGTCCATCTATACTGACCTCCATCAGGTTGCAAATTGAATATAATTTTTATCTGCATCTAGCTCTGAAAAAATATTTGGCCTTCTAGCAGTGTGTGGGACTTTCTCTATTAGTCCATCTATACTGACCTCCATCAGGTTGCAAATTAAAAATAATTTTTATCTGCATCTACCTCTGAAAAAATATTTGGGCTTCTAGCTGTGTGTGGGACTTGTTCTATTACTCCATCTATACTGACCTCCATCAGGTTGCAAACTGAATATATTTTTTTCTGCATCTACCTCTGAAAAAATATTGGGCTTCTAGCTGTGTGTGGGACTTGTTGTATTAGTCCATCTATACTGACCTCCATCAGGTTGCAAATTAAAAATAATTTTTATCTGCATCTACAGTACCTCTGAAAAAATATTTGGGCTTATAGCTGTGTGTGGGACTTGTTCTATTAGTCCATCTATACTGACCTCCAACAGGTTGCAAATTGAATATAATTTTTATCTGCATCTAGCTCTGAAAAAATATTTGGCCTTCTAGCAGTGTGTGGGACTTTCTCTATTAGTCCATCTATACTGACCTCCATCAGGTTGCAAATTAAAAATAATTTTTATCTGCATCTAGCTCTGAAAAAATATTTGGCCTTCTAGCAGTGTGTGGGACTTTCTCTATTAGTCCATCTATACTGACCTCCATCAGGTTGCAAATTAAAAATAATTTTTATCTGCATCTAACTCTGAACAAAATATTTGGGCTTCTAGCTGTGTGTGGGACTTGTTCTATTAATTCATCTATACAGACCTCCATCAGGTTGCAAACTGAATATAATTTTTTTCTGCAACTAGCTCTGAAAAAATATTTGGCCTTCTAGCAGTGTGTGGGACTTGTTCTATTAGTCCACCTATACTGACCTCCATCAGGTTGCAAATTCAAAATAATTTTTTGTCTGCATCTAGCTCTGAAAAAATATTTGGCCTTCTAGCAGTGTGTGGGACTTTCTCTATTAGTCCATCTATACTGACCTCCATCAGGTTGCAAACTGAATAAAAAAATTTTCTGCATCTACCTCTGAAAAAATATTTGGGCTTCTAGCTGTGTGTGGGACTTGTTCTATTAGTCCATCTATACTGAGCTCCATCAGGTTGCAAACTGAATATAATTTTTTTCTGCATCTAACCCAGCCAATAATTTTGGCCTAATACCACAGTTTGGCCACTCAGCTCTGCTCGGTTCCCATCCATTGTTTTTTTGTGCAAACAACTCCAGAGTTGTGAATTAGTTAACCACCAAAATGAGTGGAAAAAGGCCTGCTGCTGGTGGAAAGGGGAATAGGCGTGTTGGGAAGGGGAAAAAAGGTTGTGTCCGTGGGGTAGGTGTTAAAGCAACAGTAACATCTGCAGAAGAAAGACCATCTTCCAGCCAAACTAAAATGTCTACTTCTTTTAGCGGACAATGTGATAAGGTCCCTTTCTTATGGCCACGCCAATCGCTTCAAATTCCAGATGAGGCACAAAAACAGCAGGTGCTTCAACGGATATCAAGTGCTCCTTTAAGTGGGCTCTCCTTCACATCAACTTCAACATCACAAATACTCCAGTCCTCAAAGGTGTCACCCCAATCGCACTTGCTTCCTCACAGCTCCCAAATCTCCAGCTGCCCGTCTGAGTATGAGGTAGAACAGATGGTTGAGTCTGCAGAGCTGTTTACTCATACTATAGCCTGGGAATCAGAGGTCGACTCCAGCGCTTCTGTGAATCCAGACGAGGAAATGATCTGCACTGATGCCCAGAATCTTTATGAGTCGGATCCAGGACCAGACGCAGAAGGTTCTGACCATAATGTAGACTCTCATTCCCAAACTGTAACTCCTGTTGGTGGAGACAATGAGGAAGACGATGATAAGACTCAAATACCTGATTGGAGCGACAACTTTAGTTTTTTGTCAGGGCAGGAACAGGTTGGCTCTGAGGACGACGGGTGTGATAACGCACAGGGTGATGATGATGAGGTTGGAGATCCCACTTACTGTCAACCCACAGTCAGCCAAGAGATGAGGTCAGCAGAGGAGGTGGAGGAAGATGCTAGTGACGACGAGGTCAGGTTGCGCCTTCCTGGACAGAGACGTAGTACTGGAAGCACGTCAACAACTGCATCCTCAAACACAACTCTGCCTCTCACCACAAGTCGTGGTGGCTCTTCAGGTCGCATGGGTGCTAAGCCTTGCATAGCCTGGGCATTTTTTCAGATCGATAAAGATGACCCAACTCATGTTATCTGTAACATTTGTCAGCAAAAGCTAAGTAGAGGCCAAAAAATACATAGTTTGAGTACTTCATGCATGAACCGGCACATGGACATGAAGCATAAGTTGCAGTGGGAAGCTCAGTGTGCTACAATGCGGCCTAGCCGGCCGGGCCAACCACCGTCTGCCATATCTTGTGCATCCGCGGCCTCTTCATCCTCTGTGACTGGGGGGACAGCAGTCACACCTGTTTTGGGGCGCAGACCTGCCACCTCTTTACCCGCAACAGCCAGCGTGATTGGCAGGTCATCATTTTCTTTGGAGGTGGTAACACCAGCTGGTGTTGAGCGCTGTCCGACATCGATAGCACCACCTTTGGATCAAGGCAACCTAACATGTCCTCCTGCATCTTCCTCACAGACCGGCAGTTTGCCGGGGACACCCTTATCAACCCCGTCTAAGCACAATAGCCAGCCCTCGGTCCCTCAGATGTGGACAAGTAAAAGACCATGTCCTCCTAGCCATGAGAAAGCTAAGAGGTTGAATTTCACCATCTGCAAGCTCTTGGCTACAGAAATGCTGCCTTTCCGCCTGGTGGACACAGAGGATTTTCGAGACCTTATGTCCGTCGCAGTGCCCCAGTACCAGATGCCCAGTCGGCACTACTTCTCAAAGAAAAGTGTGCCTGTGCTCCACCAGCATGTCGCACACAACATCACCGCTTCTTTGAGAAACTCTGTGTGTGACAGGGTGCATTTCACCACAGACACTTGGACGAGTAGGCATGGACAGGGGCGTTACATGTCGCTGACTGGGCACTGGGTAACTATGGTGACAGCAGGATAAGGGGCTGCTGTCCAAGTCTTGCCGTCCCCACGAGTTGTGCGTCAATCCTCTTTATGTCAAAGTTCCTCCACTGCTTCTGCCTCCTCAACCTCCTCTCGGTCTTCCACCTGCACCCAAAGCCTGTCTGGTCATGCCACAAGCTTTCTAACTGCGCAGAAGGGATCCTGCACACCTCCTTACTATGCTGGCAGTAGGGATCAACGTCATCAGGCGGTTTTTACATTGAAATGTCTGGGAAATGTGAGTCACACAGCTGAGGAGTTGTGGTCAGCTCTGGAGAACCAATTTCATGAATGGTTGTCTCCACTGGACCTGAAACCAGGGAAGGCCGTGTGCGACAATGCTGCAAACCTGGGTGCGGCCCTTCGCCGGGGCAATGTCACACACGTGCCTTGTATGGCTCACGTGTTGAACCTGGTTGTCCAGCAATTTTTAGCCCACTATCCCAGACTAGATGGCCTTCTGCAGAGGGCACGGTCGCTGTGTGCTCACTTCCGCCGTTCGCATCCCGCAGCTCAGTGACTTGCATCTCTACAGAAGTCGTTGGGCCTGCCACTTCACCGGCTAAAATGCGATGTGCCTACCCGGTGGAATTCAACTCTGCACATGTTGCAGCGACTGTGGCAGCACCGACAAGCCCTGGTGCAATACGTTCTGACGTATAGCCTGGGCCAACGAGATCCAGAGGTGGGGCAAATCACGCTGGAGGAGTGGTCTCAGATCAGGGACCTATGCACCCTTCTGCACAGTTTTGAAATGGCGACGAAGATGTTTAGTGCTGACGATGCCATTATCAGCATGACTATTCCGGTGATTTACATGCTGGAGCACATGTTAAACAGAATTCGGAGTCAGGTGGTGGCACAAGAGGAGGTGGAGGAAGTAGAGGAGGAGGAGTTGTATGCGGAAGGGCTAACATCTGCAAGGTCCAGACGGTCGGCAGCACCAAGGCGGCAGGCATGTGAGGGTGGGGGAGATGGTTTTACCAGGGCGCATGGTAGCAGCCAAACTAGTGAGGAAGGTGCAGGAGCCCAGGAAGAAGTGGAGGACGAACTGATGGAAGACTCATCAGATGAGGGAGACCTTGATCACATTTCTGTTGTGCGAGGTTGGGGGGAGAGGACAGAGGAAGGAAGCATGATTGTTACCTCGCCACCAACACAACAGGGACTTGGTGCTCCTGGATGCTCAACACACATGAGTGCCTTCTTGCTGCACTACCTGCAACATGACCCTCGAATTGTGAGAATTAGAAATAATCCTGACTACTGGGTTGCCACACTGTTAGATCCCCGCTACAAAAGTAAATTTGCAGAAATTATTCCTGCCATAGAAAGGGATGCACGCATGCAGGAGTATCAGCAGAGACTGTTGCAGAATCTTACATGTGCTTTTCCACAAAATACCAGTGGTGCACGTAGTGAATCTCACAGTTCCAACTTGCCAACCGTGGGACCGTCAAGTGTTCAGCACTCAAACCGTAACAGAACCACAGTATCTGCTGGTAACATCAATTTTGCGGAATCATTTCACCACTTTTTTAGCCTAACCTTTGCAAGGCCACAGCAGACAAGAAGTCTGACACATAGTCAACGCCTAGAGACGATGGTACAGGAGTATCTCCAAGTAAACATTGAAGCCATGACTGTGTCACTGGACCCTTGCTCTTTTTGGGCTTCCAATCTGGATAAATGGCCGGAGCTAGCCACTTACGCTTGGAGATCTTGTCATGCTCCGCAGCCAGCGTTCTGTCTGAACGTGTGTTCAGCGCTGCTGGTGGTGTGCTGACAGATAAGCGCACGTGGCTCTCCACTGATAATGTAGACAGACTCACGTTCATAAAGATGAACAAATCATGGATCCGAAACGACTTTTCTACCCCTGTGTCATCCTGGGGAGAGTAAAAGCTTGATGATTGGTTAAAATCACCCTACCAACCGTTTTAAGCTTTCAAATTACTAATCATGTTTATCTGTATCTTGGCTGGAAAATAATTTGGGCTTTGTAGCAGTGTGCAGCACTGATTCTATTAGGCCATCTATAATAAGCTCCACCATATTTAAAATTACTAATCATGTTTATCTGTATCTTGACTGGAAAATAATTTGGGCTTTGTAGCAGTGTGCAGCATTGATCCTATTAGGCCATCTATACTAAAACTTCACCAGATTTAAAATTAATAATAATTTTTAGCTGCATCTAGCCCGAAAATAATTTTGGGGCTCCGAGATGCGCAAGACACATAAGTGCCTTCTTGCTGCACTACCTGCAGCATGACCCTCATATTGTCAGAATTCGAAGTAATCATGACTACTGGGTTGCCACACTCTTAGATCCCCCAAACTTTTCGATCAACCTTTTCATTTTAATAAAGACCAAAAAAATGGTCATTTTTGAAATTATAAGCATTAGCAGGTTGTTAGAAACTGAAATCAAACAGTTTTCAACTCAAAACTTTATTCTAGGTGATGTTACATTTTCACATAGGACTAGAGATGAGCGTTGTTCTACTCGAACTGTTCGCCAATCTCAAATTCGAGCTGTTTTGGGCGGTGTTCGAGCCGGTCGGCGAACACGAACAATTTGAGAAAAATTCGGCTGTTCGAGGTTATGTTCGATAACTGTTCGTGCACCAAAATCATAACTGGATTTTTTCTCAGTAATGATGAAAATTAATGTTAATACGCAGTTTGAGTGTACAGCGGGGCGGGGGGAGGGGCAGGGGATGGATCTCTGCAGGAACAATGAAGATCTCCATTTTTTTTTCTCTTTCCCGCATTTGCAGTGGGGAGGTGCAATCTGTCAGCCTATCAGCAGCGCACACACGGAGCGAAGTGCTTTTTTTCACACAAGCAAGGGCATGTGTGATTGGCAGTGTATGTCACATGTCCTTGCCCTATAAGACCAAGCCATTTTCCCCGTCGCCACCATTTTCTCACTGCTGCAGCTGCGTGTTAGACGGCACCGCTGTTGCTGTGTGCGCTATACCTTGTTAATTTCAAGCCAATTTTCGCACAAATATACAGATAGCTTGGGAGTAGGGAATAGTTGTGATTGCAGTCCTTTTAAGGACTAGGTTACAGCATTTCCTACGACTTTTATCAAGCAGGTCTGTGCTCTTAAATAGATAGATTGTGGGAGTAAAGACTAATTGTAATTGGAGTCCTTTTCAGGACTAGGTTACATCAGTTCCTATCAGTTTTTGCCAGGCAGGTCTGTGCCAGTGCTGTGCAAGTTTTTTTCACAGCATTTGGCTGAATCTAGCAAAGCTAATCCTTTTTGGCCTATTGCAGAGTGTGTTAGTCAGTGGAGTAGCCTATCTGTGTTGCAAGATATACCACCTGTGTATAGAATACCAATTTTTTTACTGCACCTAGTGAAGTAAAATCTTTTGGGCATAGCATCATTCTATTAGTCCATCTATACTGACCTCCATCAGGTTGCAAACTGAATATAATTTTTTTCTGCATCTACCTCTGAAAAAATATTTGGGCTTCTAGCAGTGTGTGGGACTTGGTCTATTAGTCCATCTATACTGACCTCCATCAGGTTGCAAATTAAAAATAATTTTTTTCTTCATTTAGCTCTGAAAAAATATTTGGGCTTCTAGCAGTGTGTGGGACTTGTTCTATTAGTCCTTCTATACTGACCTCCAGCAGGTTGCAAATTGAATATAATTTTTTTCTGCATCTAGCTCTGAAAAAATATTTGGGCTTCTAGCGGTGTGTGGGACTTGGTCTATTAGTCCATCTATACTGACCTCCATCAGGTTGCAAATTAAAAATAATTTTTTTCTGCATCTAGCTCTGAAAAAATATTTGGGCTTCTAGCAGTGTGTGGGACTTGGTCTATTAGTCCATCTATACTGACCTCCAGCAGGTTGCAAATTAAAAATAATTTTTTTCTTCATTTATCTCTGAAAAAATATTTGGGCTTCTAGCAGCGTGTGGGACTTGTTCTATTAGTCCATCTATACTGACCTCCATCAGGTTGCAAATTAAAAATAATTTTTTTCTGCATATAGCTCTGAAAAAATATTTGGGCTTCTAGCAGTGTGTGGGACTTGGTCTATTAGTCCATCTATACTGACCTCCATCAGGTTGCAAATTAAAAATAATTTTTTTCTTCATTTAGCTCTGAAAAAATATTTGGGCTTCTAGCAGTGTGTGGGACTTGTTCTATTAGTCCTTCTATACTGACCTCCAGTAGGTTGCAAATTGAATATAATTTTTTTCTGCATCTAGCTCTGAAAAAATATTTGGGCTTCTAGCGGTGTGTGGGACTTGGTCTATTAGTCCATCTATACTGACCTCCATCAGGTTGCAAATTAAAAATAATTTTTTTCTGCATCTAGCTCTGAAAAAATATTTGGGCTTCTAGCAGTGTGTGGGACTTGGTCTATTAGTCCATCTATACTGACCTCCATCAGGTTGCAAATTAAAAATAATTTTTTTCTGCATCTAGCTCTGAAAAAATATTTGGGCTTCTAGCAGTGTGTGGGACTTGGTCTATTAGTCCATCTATACTGACCTCCATCAGGTTGCAAATTGAATAAAAAAATTTTCTGCATCTAGCTCTGAAAAAATATTTGGGCTTCTAGCGGTGTGTGGGACTTGGTCTATTAGTCCATCTATACTGACATCCATCAGGTTGCAAATTAAAAATATTTTTTTTCTGCATCTAACCCAGCCAATAGTTTTGGCCTAATACCACAGTTTGGCCACTCAGCTCTGCTCGGTTACCATCCATTGTTTTTTTGTGCAAACAACTCCAGAGTTGTGAATTAGTTAACCACCAAAATGAGTGGAAAAAGGCCTGCTGCTGGTGGAAAGGGGAATAGGCGTGTTGGGAAGGGGAAAAAAGGTTGTGTCCGTGGGGTAGGTGCAGAAGAAAGACCATCTTCCAGCCAAACTAAAATGTCTACTTCTTTTAGCGGACAATGTGATAAGATCCCTTTCTTACGGCCACGCCAATCGCTACAAATTCCAGATGAGGCACAAAAACAGCAGGTGCTTCAACGGATATCAAGTGCTCCTTTAAGTGGGCTCTCCTCCACATCAACTTCAACATCACAAATACTCCAGTCCTCAAAGGTGTCACCCAAATCGCACTTGCTTCCTCACAGCTCCCAAATCTCCAGCTGCCCGTCTGAGTATGAGGTAGAACAGATGGTTGAGTCTGCAGAGCTGTTTACTCATACTATAGCCTGGGAATCAGAGGTCGACTCCAGCGCTTCTGTGAATCCAGACGAGGAAATGATCTGCACTGATGCCCAGAATCTTTATGAGACGGATCCAGGACCAGACGCAGAAGGTTCTGACCATAATGTAGACCCTCATTCCCAAACTGTAACTCCTGTTGGTGGAGACAATGAGGAAGACGATGATAAGACTCAAATACCTGATTGGAGCGACAACTTTAGTTTTTTGTCAGGGCAGGAACAGGTTGGCTCTGAGGACGACGGGTGTGATAACGCACAGGGTGATGATGATGAGGTCGGAGATCCCACTTACTGTCAACCCACAGTCAGCCAAGAGATGAGGTCAGCAGAGGAGGTGGAGGAAGATGCTAGTGACGACGAGGTCAGGTTGCGCCTTCCTGGACAGAGACGTAGTACTGGAAGCACGTCAACAACTGCATCCTCAAACACAACTCTGCCTCTCACCACAAGTCGTGGTGGCTCTTCAGGTCGCATGGGTGCTAAGCCTTGCATAGCCTGGGCATTTTTTCAGATCGATAAAGATGACCCAACTCGTGTTATCTGTAACATTTGTCAGCAAAAGCTAAGTAGAGGCCAAAAAATACATAGTTTGAGTACTTCATGCATGAACCGGCACATGGACATGAAGCATAAGTTGCAGTGGGAAGCTCAGTGTGCTACAATGCGGCCTAGCCGGCCGGGCCAACCATCGTCTGCCATATCTTGTGCATCCGCGGCCTCTTCATCCTCTGTGACTGGGGGGACAGCAGTCACACCTGTTTTGGGGCGCAGACCTGCCACCTCTTTACCCGCAACAGCCAGCGTGATTGGCAGGTCATCATTTTCTTTGGAGGTGGTAACACCAGCTGGTCTTGAGCGCTGTCCGACATCGATAGCACCACCTTTGGATCAAGGCAACCTAACATGTCCGCCTGCATCTTCCTCACAGACCGGCAGTTTGCCGGGGACACCCTTATCAACCCTGTCTAAGCACAATAGCCAGCCCTCGGTCCCTCAGATGTGGACAAGTAAAAGACCATTTCCTCCTAGCCATGAGAAAGCTAAGAGGTTGAAGTTCACCATCTGCAAGCTCTTGGCTACAGAAATGCTGCCTTTCCGCCTGGTGGACACAGAGGATTTTCGAGACCTTATGTCCGTCGCAGTGCCCCAGTACCAGATGCCCAGTCGGCACTACTTCTCAAAGAAAGGTGTGCCTGCGCTCCACCAGCATGTCGCACACAACATCACCGCTTCTTTGAGAAACTCTGTGTGTGACAGGGTGCATTTCACCACAGACACTTGGACGAGTAGGCATGGACAGGGGCGTTACATGTCGCTGACTGGGCACTGGGTAACTATGGTGACAGCAGGACAAGGGGCTGCTGTCCAAGTCTTGCCGTCCCCACGAGTTGTGCGTCAATCCTCTTTATGTCAAAGTTCCTCCACTGCTTCTGCCTCCTCAACCTCCTCTCGGTCTTCCACCTGCACCCAAAGCCTGTCTGGTCATGCCACAAGCTTTCTAACTGCGCAGAAGTGATCCTGCACACCTCCTTACTATGCTGGCAGTAGGGCTCAACGTCATCAGGCGGTTTTTACATTGAAATGTCTGGGAAATGTGAGTCACACAGCTGAGGAGTTGTGGTCAGCTCTGGAGAACCAATTTCATGAATGGTTGTCTCCACTGGACCTGAAACCAGGGAAGGCCGTGTGCGACAATGCTGCAAACCTGGGTGCGGCCCTTCGCCGGGGCAATGTCACACACGTGCCTTGTATGGCTCACGTGTTGAACCTGGTTGTCCAGCAATTTTTAGCCCACTATCCCAGACTAGATGGCCTTCTGCAGAGGGCACGGTCGCTGTGTGCTCACTTCCGCCGTTCGCATCCCGCAGCTCAGCGACTTACATCTCTACATTAGTCGTTGGGCCTGCCACTTCACCGGCTAAAATGCGATGTGCCTACCCGGTGGAATTCAACTCTGCACATGTTGCAGCGACTGTGACAGCACCGACAAGCCCTGGTGCAATACGTTCTGACGTATAGCCTGGGCCAACGAGATTCAGAGGTGGGGCAAATCACGCTGGAGGAGTGGTCTCAGATCAGGGACCTATGCACCCTTCTGCACAGTTTTGAAATGGCGACGAAGATGTTTAGTGCTAACGATGCCATTATCAGCATGACTATTCCGGTGATTTACATGCTGGACCACATGTTAAACAGAATTCGGAGTCAGGTGGTGGCACAAGAGGAGGTGGAGGAAGTAGAGGAGGAGGAGTTGTATGCGGAAGGGCTAACATCTGCAAGGTCCAGACGGTCGGCAGCACCAGGGCGGCAGGCATGTGAGGGTGGGGGAGATGATTTTACCAGGGCGCATGGTAGCAGCCAAACTAGTGAGGAAGGTGCAGGAGCCCAGGAAGAAGTGGAGGACGAACTGATGGAAGACTCATCAGATGAGGGAGACCTTGATCACATTTCTGTTGTGCGAGGTTGGGGGGAGAGGACAGAGGAAGGAAGCATGATTGTTACCTCGCCACCAACACAACAGGGTCTTGGTGCTCCTGGATGCGCAACACACATGAGTGCCTTCTTGCTGCACTACCTGCAACATGACCCTCGAATTGTGAGAATTAGAAATAATCCTGACTACTGGGTTGCCACACTGTTAGATCCCCGGTACAAAAGTAAATTTGCAGAAATTATTCCTGCCATAGAAAGGGATGCACGCATGCAGGAGTATCAGCAGAGACTGTTGCAGAATCTTACATGTGCTTTTCCACAAAATACCAGTGGTGCACGTAGTGAATCTCACAGTTCCAACTTGCCAACCGTGGGACCGTCAAGTGTTCAGCACTCAAACCGTAACAGAACCACAGTATCTGCTGGTAACATCAATTTTGCGGAATCATTTCACCACTTTTTTAGCCCATCCTTTGCAAGGCCACAGGAGACAAGAAGTCTGACACATAGTCAACGCCTAGAGATGATGGTACAGGAGTATCTCCAAGTAAACATTGAAGCCACGACTGTGTCACTGGACCCTTGCTCTTTTTGGGCTTCCAATCTGGATAAATGGCCGGAGCTAGCCACTTACGCCTTGAAGATCTTGTCATGCCCCGCAGCCAGCGTTCTGTCTGAACGTGTGTTCAGCGCTGCTGGTGGTGTGCTGACAGATAAGCGCACGCGGCTCTCCACTGATAATGTAGACAGACTCACGTTCATAAAGATGAACAAATCATGGATCCGAAACGACTTTTCTACCCCTGTGTCATCCTGGGGAGAGTAAAAGCTTGATGATTGGTTAAAATCACCCTACCAACCGTTTTAAGCTTTCAAATTACTAATCATGTTTATCTGTATCTTGACTGGAAAATAATTTGGGCTTTGTAGCAGTGTGCAGCACTGATCCTATTAGGCCATCTATAATAAGCTTCACCAGATTTAAAATTAAAAATAATTTTTAGCTGCATCTAGCCCGGAAAATAATTTTGGGGCTCCGAGATGCGCAAGACACATAAGTGCCTTCTTGCTGCACTACCTGCAGCATGACCCTCATATTGTCAGAATTCGAAGTAATCATGACTACTGGGTTGCCACACTCTTAGATCCCCCAAACTTTTCGATCAACCTTTTCATTTTAATAAAGACCAAAAAAATGGTAATTTTTGAAATTATAAGATTTAGCAGGTTGTTAGAAACTGAAATCAAACAGTTTTCAACTCAAAACTTTATTCTAGGTGATGTTACATTTTCACATAGGACCCCTTGTTCGAAAGGAGCTTCTGAACTCTCTCGTCCATTGAATTTGTCAGGTTTTGGATGGTTTCTGCTTCAATTGTTTTGCATGAGGACAGAATACCCTCCCAGAGCTGTTGCTTAGATGTGAACTGCCTCCCGCCATCATAGACACTACTTTTAATGATGCTCCAAAGGTTCTGAATGGGGTAGAGGTCAGGGGAACATGGGGGTCACACCATAAGTTTGTCCCCTTTTATGCCCATATCAGCCAGAGATGCAGATGTTTTATGTGCAGCATGAGATGGTGCATTATCATGCAGAAAAATGATCTTGCTGTGAAATACACGGTTCTTCTTCTTGAACCATGGCAGGAAGTGCTGTTTGAGAAAATCCACATACATTATGGAGTTCATCTTTAGCGCCTTCAGGGATCCTAAAGGGGCCGACAATCTCTCTCCCCATGATTCCAGCCGAAAACATTACTCCACCTCCTCCTTGTTGGCGCTGTAGCCGTGTTTGCGTGGGGTGTCCATCAACCAGCCATCCTCCACTCCATCCATCTGGACCATCAAGCGCTGCACGGCACTCATCCGTGAACAAAACAGTTTTGAAATCAGTCTTCATGTAATGTTTGGCCCACTGGAGCCGTTTCTGCTTGTGTGAAGTGGATAGAGGAGGTCGACAGGATGGCGTATGCACAGCTGCAAACCTCTGAAGGACCCTGCATCTTGTTGTTCGGGGGACGTTGGAGGCACAAGCAGCTTCAAAAACTTGTCTGCTGCTATGACAAGGCTTTTTTGCCGCTGCTCTTTCAACCTGACGTAATTGCCTGTAGGAAAGAGTCCTCAATTTGCCCTTATCAGCACGCACACGTGTGTACTGTGAATCAGCTACATACTTCTTGATTGCCAAGACACTTCATCCTGATCATCGCACAATGTTGATTGTAGTCATGCCTTGACCTAAACACTCCACAATTTGTTGCTTCTCAGCAGCCGACACATCCTTTTTCTTTCCCATTTTGGCAGAAAATGTAGGCTGCTTAATAATGTGAGAGAGCCTTCTTAAGTAGTCTTGCCTTTCATTGGACACACCTGCCAAACTAATTAGCACAGGTGTCTGCAATTGCTTACAGTGATATAAAGAGCCCTGACACACATCACCATCAATGAGTTTAACTGACAAACAAACAAATTCTTCCCTTATCACTCCTAAACACTTTTTGCATAATAATTTGGAACGCGGTGTACATGTGCTTTTCCACAAAACACCAGTGGTTCACGTAGTGAATCTTACAGTTCTAACTTGCCAACCGTGGTCTGTATGGAATTGTTCAATAAAGGGCCCAAAATTAAGATAACATAGATGGGAGAGGTCTCTATGAATAGGAATTCCTAAGTATTTGATACCCTGTGAGGGCCAGGCAAAGGGAAAGTTGGACTGGATGGAATCCTATATGGATTTAGGGAGGGAGACATCGAGGGCCTCAGACTTCGCTGCATTGATTTTAAAATTTTACCATGTAACAAAGTGATCTATTTCAGCCATAACAGCAGGGATGGATATATGTGATTGAGTGATATATACTAGGACATCATCAGCAAATAGAGAGCACTTGTACTCGGTGCCTCCCACCTCAATCCACCTAATATTGGGGTTATGGCGAATTGATGAGAGCAGGTGCTCCGTCACTAGGATGTATAAGAGAGGGGACAGAGGACATCCCTGCCTTGTCCCATTGGTGATTGTGAAAGGTGATGAAAATGTTCTGACGCACCCCCTGGGCCTTGGGACACCCGGAGCCGGACCCTTTTTGGTGGATGCTGGTGGTTGTAGTCTTCGTGGCGGCGATCCGGTTCCGTGGCTCAGGGCGGTCAAACCAGTGGCGGAACTATTTATGTGGTTTTGATGTTTAAATGTCCGACTACACCACCCGTGGATTGCGGTCAGAGTGAACCGCCGCTACAGGGCAGACCGCTAAGGCTGGTGTTGTGGGTGCAGCAGAGCGTAGCATAACTCCCCACGGGAGGAGTATAGCCTCAGGGCAGTGTATGCGGAGGATGGGGGTGATGGTGCAGGGCAGCAGCAGTAACGACACGGAGTCAGTGATGCAGTTCAGGGCCTTTACTCACAGTTCTTATTATCCAGACCACGTCTGCAGGTAACGGCTGCCCACGTCGTACTGTGCTCACCAGGTGAGGGGCTCAGACAACTCCCAGATAACTTTGGAGCGCTTCACAGGACCCCCTTTGTGTGTCCTTTGTCTGGCCTTTCTTACCAACACTTCTGTCCGGCTGCCTCGGGCCTCCTCTTGGTAAACTTGGCGCCAGTTTCCCTGACCCTATGTGGTGCCTTCCTAGCGGGTAGAGCAAGGGGCTGCGCCACATAAAATGTCAGAGCCTCCAGTTTCTAGCTGAGGGTCGTTTCCTGCCTCCACTAGTTCGGGGACCGGTCTCCCCCTTTGGCCTGACCCCTCCACGCAGGTGGATTCGGGCGTGCGGTGGCGACTCGCCCGTCCACACCCCTGGGATCCCTTCATTCCTCGTTCCTGGAGCCTTCTCCGCTCCTCTTCCTTCCTTCTCCCTCTTGCAGGCCTGGGCCTCTGTTACTAGGCCCGCCTCCGGAGCAGAGCTCATGCAGAGCCCCTGCTCCCTGCCACTTCTGCTCAGACTTCTCTGCACTGAACTAAGATGGTGCCCACCTTTTATACTCCCTTCTCAATGCACCCAGGAACTGCTTCCTCCCTGCTCCTGCACTACAGGGTTCCCCTTCCTCAGTGTTCCCTCCCCCCACTCCAGCCAGGGACAGGGACTGTCGTGCCCATCTCAGGGGCATATTGGTCGCCCTGCCCCACGGCAATGTGGTGTAATGCATGCAGGTGTCGGGTCCTGATCCACACTCCATCCTTACCTGAGAGTGAGATATCACACCTCTGGGTGAGGTGCAATACGTCTGTAGCAACCGAGCCCTCAGGGTGCTACAGTTCCATTTATCTTCAGCCTAGGTGACGTATTGCGATACAGGGCCGTGATTTTGGCTATAAAAGGGTCCCCTAGACCCCTACCCCAAGCTCTTTAAGAGAATCATATATGGCGTGCCAGGAGACTCTATGGAATGCTTTCTCAGCATCCAACGAGAGTATCTAATTACAAATTTTTAACTGCATCTAGCCCAGGAAATACTTTGTGCCTAGTAGCAGTGTCTGCTAGTCAGCGGATTATCCCGGCTGTTAAGCAAGCTACACCACCTGTAGTTTAGACACTTAATTTTTTCAAAGGAAATGCTTCGGGACCATGGGATACTTAGTGAAGAGCATCAGGAGGCACCCCAAGGCATAGGGGCTGGGACTGGCAGTAGGTTGCCTTGCGGTGGACAGCCGAGCTCGATCCTTATAAAAGCTTTTTAACTGCAGCAGCTTTAGTGGACGCTACTGGAGCTGGAATTACCGCGGCTGCTGGCATGAGACTTGCCCTCCAATAGATCCTTGTAAATGGATTTAAAGTGTATTCATTCAAATTAGAGAGACAATTTAAATTAAAAAGCTTAGAGCTGCCTCCACCACAGGGGGGCTCGCTCGACCCACCAGCGGACAGGCACCAGTATTGGGAGAGGGGGGCTGGCCGTCAGGGTTCACCGCGGCTCTGGCACAAACCCGGCGACACGGAGGTGGCACGGGCAGGAGCGGACTCGCCGTGTCGGCTTCTCACTTTTTGGATTTTAGAAGGGCATGACATGCCTATATCTGTGTCTCCCCCTCCTTTTACTCCTCCACCTCTTTTATTTTCGCATGACTATATGTACTTGTCACTTTTCCATGTGTTAGTTATGTCTTCTGAGCAGTTTGTCAGCTTTTGGACACCTTTGAAGGTGTTTTCTATGTGTTTCTATGTGTTTTTGTTTGCCTGCCATTGGTTTTAACGGTGTTCGAAGGTGTTCGACGAACAGTTCGACGAACAGTTCGGCGAACACACGGGTGTTCGACGAACCGAACCGAACTCGAACACTACGGGGTGGCTCAACACTACATAGGACCCCTTGTTCGAAAGGAGCTTCTGAACTCTCTCGTCCATTGAATTTGTCAGGTTTTGGATGGTTTCTGCTTCAATTGTTTTGCATGAGGACAGAATACCCTCCCAGAGCTGTTGCTTAGATGTGAACTGCCTCCCGCCATCATAAACACTCCTTTTAATGATGCTCCAAAGGTTCTGAATGGGGTAGAGGTCAGGGGAGCATGGGGGTCACACCATAAGTTTGTCCCCTTTTATGCCCATATCAGCCAGAGATGCAGATGTTTTATGTGCAGCATGAGATGGTGCATTATCATGCAAAAAAATGATCTTGCTGTGAAATACACGGTTCTTCTTCTTGAACCATGGCAGGAAGTGCTGTTTGAGAAAATCCACATACATTATGGAGTTCATCTTTAGCGCCTTCAGGGATCCTAAAGGGGCCGACAATCTCTCTCCCCATGATTCCAGCCCAAAACATTACTCCACCTCCTCCTTGTTGGCGCTGTAGCCGTGTTTGCGTGGGGTGTCCATCAACCAGCCATCCTCCACTCCATCCATCTGGACCATCGAGCGCTGCACGGCACTCATCCGTGAACAAAACAGTTTTGAAATCAGTCTTCATGTAATGTTTGGCCCACTGGAGCCGTTTCTGCTTGTGTGAAGTGGATAGAGGAGGTCGACAGGATGGCGTATGCACAGCTGCAAACCTCTGAAGGACCCTGCATCTTGTTGTTCGGGGGACGTTGGAGGCACCAGCAGCTTCAAAAACTTGTCTGCTGCTATGACAAGGCTTTTTTGCCGCTGCTCTTTCAACCTGACGTAATTGCCTGTAGGAAAGAGTCCTCAATTTGCCCTTATCAGCAAGCACACGTGTGTACTGTGAATCAGCTACATACTTCTTGATTGCCAAGACACTTCATCCTGATCATCGCACAATGTTGATTGTAGTCATGCTTTGACCTAAACACTCCACAATTTGTTGCTTCTCAGCAGCCGACACATCCTTTTTCTTTCCCATTTTGGCAGAAAATGTAGGCTGCTTAATAATGTGAGACAGACTTCTTAAGTAGTCTTGCCTTTCATTGGACACACCTGCCAAACTAATTAGCACAGGTGTCTGCAATTGCTTACAGTGATATAAAGAGCCCTGACACACATCACCATCAATGAGTTTAACTGACAAACAAACAAATTCTTCCCTTATCACTCCTAAACACTTTTTGCATAATAATTTGGAACACAGTGTACATGTGCTTTTCCACAAAACACCAGTGGTTCACGTAGTGAATCTTACAGTTCTAACTTGCCAACCGTGGTCTGTATGGAGTTGTTCAATAAAGGGCCCAAAATTAAGATAACATAGATGGGAGAGGTCTCTATGAATAGGAATTCCTAAGTATTTGATACCCTGTGAGGGCCAGGCAAAGGGAAAGTTGGACTGGATGGAATCCTATATGGATTTGGGGAGGGAGACATCGAGGGCCTCAGACTTCGCTGCATTGATTTTAAAATTTGACCATGTAACAAAGTGATCTATTTCAGCCATAACAGCATGGATGGATATATGTGATTGAGTGATATATACTAGGACATCATCAGCAAATAGAGAGCACTTGTACTCGGTGCCTCCCACCTCAATCCACCTAATATTGGGGTTATGGCGAATTGATGAGAGCAGGTGCTCCGTCACTAGGATGTATAAGAGAGGGGACAGAGAACATCCCTGCCTTGTCCCATTGGTGATTGTGAAAGGTGATGAAAATGTTCTGACGCGCCCCCTGGGCCTTGGGACACCCGGAGCCGGACCCTTTTTGGTGGATGCTTGTGGTTGTAGTCTCCGTGGCGGCGACCCGGTTCCGTGGCTCAGGGCGGTCAAACCAGTGGCGGAACTATTTATGTGGTTTTGATGTTTAAATGTCCGACTACGCCACCCGTGGATTGCGGTCAGAGTGAACCGCCGCTCCAGGGCAGACCGCTGAGGCTGGTGTTGTGGGTGCAGCAGAGCGTAGCATAACTCCCCACAGGAGGAGTATAGCCTCATGGCAGTGTATGCGGAGGATGGGGGTGATGGTGCAGGGCAGCAGCAGTAACAACACGGAGTCAGTGATGCAGTCCAGGGCCTTTACTCACAGTTCTTATTATCCAGACCACGTCTGCAGGTAACGGCTTCCCACGTCGTACTGTGCTCACCAGGTGAGGGGCTCAGACAACTCCCAGATAACTTTGGAGCGCTTCACAGGACCCCCTTTGTGTGTCCTTTGTCTGGCCTTTCTTACCAACCCTTCTGTCCGGCTGCCTCGGGCCTCCTCTTGGTAAACTTGGCGCCAGTTTCCCTGACCCTATGTGGTGCCTTCCTAGCGGGTGTAGCGAGGGGCTGTGCCACATAAAATGTCACAGCCTCTTGTTTCTAGCTGAGGGTCGTTTCCTGCCTCCACTAGTTTCGGGGACCGGTCTCCCCCTTTGGCCTGACCCCTCCACGCAGGTGGATTCGGGCGTGCGGTGGCGACTCGCCCGTCCGCAGCCCTGGGATCCCTTCGTTCCTCGTTCCTGGAGCCTTCTCCACTCCTCTTCCTTCCTTCTCCCTCTTCCAGGCCTGGGCCTCTGTTACTAGGCCCGCCTCCGGAGCAGAGCTCATGCAGAGCCCCTGCTCCCTGCCACTTCTGCTCAGACTTCTCTGCACTGAACTAAGATGGTGCCCACCTTTTATACTCCCTTCTCAATGCACCCAGGAACTGCTTCCTCCCTGCTCCTGCACTACAGGGTTCCCCTTCCTCAGTGTTCCCTCCCCCCACTCCAGCCAGGGACAGGGACTGTCGTGCCCATCTCAGGGGCATATTGGTCGCCCTGCCCCACGGCAATGTGGTGTAATGCATGCAGGTGTCGGGTCCTGATCCACACTACATCCTTACCTGAGAGTGAGATATCACACCTCTGGGTGAGGTGCAATACCTCTGTAGCAACCGAGCCCTCAGGGTGCTACAGTTCCATTTATCTTCAGCCTAGGTGACGTATTGCAATACAGGGCCGTGATTTTGGCTATAAAAGGGTCCCATAGACCCCTACCCCAAGCTTTTTAAGAGAATCATATATGGCGTGCCAGGAGACTCTATGGAATGCTTTCTCAGCATCCAACGAGAGTATCTAATTACAAATTTTTAACTGCATCTAGCCCAGGAAATACTTTGTGCCTAGTAGCAGTGTCTGCTAGTCAGCGGATTATCCCGGCTGTTAAGCAAGCTACACCACCTGTAGTTTGGACACTTAATTTTTTCAAAGGAAATGCTTCGGGACCACGGGATACTCAGTGAAGAGCATCAGGAGGCACCCCAAGGCATAGGGGCTGGGACTGGCAGTAGGCTGCCTTGCGGTGGACAGCCGAGCTCGATCCTTATAAAAGCTTTTTAACTGCAGCAGCTTTAGTAGATGCTACTGGAGCTGGAATTACGTGGCTGCTGGCATGAGACTTGCCCTCCAATAGATCCTTGTAAATGGATTTAAAGTGTATTCATTCAAATTAGAGAGACAATTTAAATTAAAAAGCTTAGAGCTGCCTCCACCACAGGGGGGCTCGCTCGACCCACCAGCGGACAGGCACCAGTATTGGGAGAGGGGGGCTGGCCGTCAGGGTTCACCGCGGCTCTGGCACAAACCCGGCGACGCGGAGGTGGCACGGGCAGGAGCGGACTGAACGTGTCGGCTTCTCACTTTTTGGATTTTAGAAGGGCATGACATGCCTATATCTGTGTCTCCCCCTCCTTTTACTCCTCCTCCTCTTTTCTTTTCGCATGACTATATGTACTTGTCACTTTTCCATGTGTTAGTTGTGTCTTCTGAGCAGTTTGTCAGCTTTTGGACACCTTTGAAGGTGTTTTCTATGTGTTTCTATGTGTTTTTGTTTGCCTGCCATTGGTTTTAACGGTGTTCGAAGGTGTTCGACGAACAGTTCGACGAACAGTTCGGCGAACACACGGGTGTTCGACGAACCGAACTCGAACACTACGGGGTGGCTCAACACTAGTCACCAGCAAAGCATCCCCATACCATCACACCTCCTCCTCAATGCTTCACGGTGGGAACCAGGCATGTAGAGTCCATCTGTTCACCTTTTCTGTGTCGCACAAAGACACGGTGTTTGGAACCAAAGATCTCAAATTTGGACTCATCAGACGAAAGCACAGATTTCCACTGGTCTAATGTCCATTCCTTGTGTTCTTTAGCCCAAACAAGTCTCTTCTGCTTGTTGCCTGTCCTTAGCAGTGGTTTCCTAGCAGCTATTTTACCATGAAGGCATGCTGCACAAAGTATCCTCTTAACAGTTGTTGTAGAGATGTGTCTGCTGCTAGAACTCTGTGTGGCATTGACCTGGTCTATAATCTGAGCTGCTGTTAACCTGCGATTTCTGAGGCTGGTGTCTCCGATAAACTTATCCTCAGAAGCAGAGGTGACTCTTTGTCTTCCTTTACTGGGGCGGTCCTCATGTGAGCCAGTTTCTTTGTAGCGCTTGATGGTTTTTGCATCTGCACTTGGGGACACTTTCAAAGTTTGCCCAATTTTTCGGACTGACTGACCTTAATTTCCTAAAGTAATGATGGCCACTCGTTTTTCTTTACTTAGCTGCATTTTTCTTGCCATAATACAAATTCTAACAGTCTATTCAGTAGGACTATCAGCTGTGTATCCACCTGACTTCTGCACAACACAACTGATGGTCCCAACCCCATTTATAAGGCAAGAAATCCCACTTATTAAACCTGACAGGGCACACCTGTGAAGTGAAAACTATTTCCAGTGACTACCTCTTGAAGCTCATCAAGAGAATGCCAAGGGTGTGCAAAGCAGTCATCAAAGCAAAAGGTGGCTACTTTGAAGAACCTAGAATATAAGACATATTTTCAGTTGTTTCACACTTTTTTGTTAAGTATATAATTCCACATGTGTTAATTCATAGTTTTGATGCCTTCAGTGTGAATGTACAATTTTCAAAGTTATGAAAATACAGAAAAATCTTTAAATGAGAAGGTGTGTCCAAAATTTGGTCTGTACTGTATACATATATACATAGTGGTAGATCACTCACTCGGCTGCACACGGAGGTAGACACAGGTATGCCGTCTCTTTAAATCTTTGGTTGGTTTATTAATAGTGTGGCATAAACCAACCTTTAGTCCATAAAAATAAACACAGCCCGCTGGGCAAAACAGGAAGACAAAGCCAAAATGGTATCACAAAAAATACAGTCCTTGTATTAGCAGGGATTCGCCTGCTAAGAGTTCAGCAACTCCACATGGTTCAGGAACAAACACAAGCTCCCTTCTGGAGCTTACTTCTCCAGACATTGAATACTGAATGCCTCAGCTGGCTGAGTATTTAAACTCCCCTCAGACCACACACTGAGGTGGAGAGATATGGTGAATGGCCTCCCACCCTTCACAATGGCCATTCACAAAATAACACTCCCTTTTACTATGTGTGTGTTTAGGTTTACATGACATTTCTGGAGGTGAATCTATTCTTCTGCTATAAATCCTGATGAGCGCAGTGTCCTGGTGACCCACTACCTCCTGCAGGGAAGGATAAGGCTGGTTGTGCCCAATCTGCCCCCTAATTCTGAAGACTGAAGTTTTTCAGAGCTAAATGACAGCTGTGGGAATCTTGAGTGGGGCTGCGGTGTCCTCTCAGGGGGGCAGATTGGGCTCAGCCAGCCTTGTGTTTCTCTGCAGGAGGTGAAAGGGGTAGGGGGTTACCAGCACAGACCTCGCTTTTCTCTTATCAGCATTTATAGCTGACAAATAGACAGGATTCAGGGTCAGGACATAACAGCAAGCATTCTCGGACAGCCGGCTGCTGTGCTGATAGCATCAGCCATACTGTTAGTGAGCACACAGCTGACTCACTGACCATGCTTTTTATGAACTCTTAGACTGGAGCCTTTGGCTGTGTGCCCACTATGCATTTTTCAAGCATTTTTGCCACGGAATTTCCTCAGCGAAAATGCTTAAACGCTTGGTAATACGTGCCCCATGGTCCCTAATGATGATCCGATTGCGGATTATCATTGCGGAAAAATCCGCAGCATGTCCATTAATTTTGCTGACACACGGCGTAATTGCCGCCATTGACTTGCATTGAATCGCTTAATATCCGCATGACTACATGTGCACATGCGGATATTAAGCAATTCAATGTGCGGATGGTACCCGGGTCTGGAGAAGAGGCGACTCTCCTCCAGACCCGGGTACCATGGTACCTGTTAAAAAAAAGAATTAAATATAAAAAATATACATTATACTTACCTTCTGATGGCCCCCAGTCTCCTATACGATGCATCCTGGCTCCCCGGTGGTTCGCGATGGTGTAAAAGGACTTTTTTTTTTACTTTTTTTCACTTTTTTATTTAGTCCTACTATGGGACTTTCACTTTTAGCACTCTGATCCCAGTTATAAGGTATAGCAGTGCAAGATCACTACTATATCTCATAATTGTCAGTGCTGCAGACACAAGTTAGTTTGATCATGCACTGCGCATGATCAAACTAACTTGCTGGAGTCTGGTGAGCCGAATGTCGTCATGACGACATCGGGTCACCATGGCTACTATCGGGACCCCACGATGACATCACGGGGTCTCCGATCCAGGAGCAGAGAGGCTTTTGTTAATGAGCCATGCCACATGACTTAGGATAAAAGGCAACCCAGAATCTCAATTTTCAGACACTGTGTTTCAGGGTACTGCCCTTCGTCAGTGCAAAGTGTGAAATCTGGTTTGGCTGGGTAAGAGGCGTCTGACTGGGATCCAAGGGGTAACATTTCCCATTTTTGGAGAGTGACAAGCCAAACCTGGCGTGCTAAGGTGAAGAGACTTTGGACAAGATGAGGCTTGGCACTTGTCACTCTCCACAAGGAGAAACGTTTCCCTTAGATCCATGGTTTTATTATGATATTTTTAAAGATGTGGCAATACCAATTACTATGTAGTTTTTACAATAGTTCTGTATTATGTAGGTTAACAAAATACTAACAGGCATCCATTTAGACATTACGTCTGGCAGGACCTAGAGAAGCACTAAAAGGACCATTGTTAGGCCCTGGACGTCATGATAATCTACTGGTACCCAATTGATCAGGTTGTCAGAGGGATGGGGTATGTAGTGTCATTTAGCTGATATCACACAAAATAGTTAATAATTAACATATTGGCACAACTTGAAGCTCATGGGCTTCATTGCAAAGTTTCCAACAGGGCCCCAGAACCACTGATCTTTAATAGTATTGGTATTCTCATGTAAACCAAAGAGTTCAAAGTTTGTAGATACAGCTCACCCATCCAATATATGGGTGCTTCTCACAAAATTAGAATATCATCAAAAAGTTAATTTATTTCAGCTCTTCAATACAAAAAGAACAGCCAGCTTCTTTAGAAATGACCTTTTGTGGCTTACCCTCCTTGTGGAGTGTGTCAATGACAGCCTTCTGGACATCTGTCAAGTCAGCAGTCTTCCCCATAATTGTGGAGCCTACTGAAACAGACTAAGGGACCTTTTTAAATGCTTCAAAAGCCTTTGCAGGTGTTTTTTTTGTTAATTATTCTAATTTACTGATATAATTACTTTTGTGTTTTCATTGACTGTAAGCCATAATCATCAACATTAACAGAAATAAACACTTGAAATAGATCACTCTGTTTGTAATGACTCCATATAATATATGAGTTTCACTTTTTGTATTGAAAAACTGAAATAAATTAACTTTTTGATGATATTCTAATTTAGTGAGAACTTGAAGCACTTGTATGTATATTGCTTAATCTGGTTCCTGGGCAATCCACTCCATTGCGAATGGCTAAAGCTTGTGAACTATCAAGCAGCTTTGTTCAAAGTAATGAAAAAGGTTTTTCAATACAGCAAAGCAAATTAAAAGCAAAAATTCTTTATTGTGACTTCATTAAAATAGTAGCATGTGCATAAAAAATATCTGATGCATTTTGAGTCTGGCTGATGATTTTATCTACGATTAAAATTAAGCCAGACTCGAAATACAATAAAGAGTTTTTGCATTAAATTCGCTTTGCTGTATTGAAAAGCCTCTTTTCGTTCTTTTTGGCCCCCCTAGGCTCAAGGGCCCAGGTGTGAGTATAACCCCTCCACCTATTATAGTTATGCCCATGTGTCTCATTTTTTAAATATCCATTTATTTTTTATATAAAATAGATGGCCTCTAAGTTTAGCAGCACATATCGAAGAAACTTTCTGAATTTTTTTAGGTACTAATTCAGATCTTAAGTAGCCATATACATCAGGAACCCCCACAAATCACTTCACTTTAGCACGTGCACTCCTTAAAGAATTCAGAATAGTGTTCATGATTTTTTTTCTTGTTTTATCACAACAATTAAAGCAATGTGGGTGTAAAATGTAAACTATTTGATTTTATTTCATAGATATTCAATTTTAATTCATTCTTTTTCATAACATAGCAAGCCAAAACAATGGAAATAACCACCACAGATTTTTATAGCACCATGCAGTAAAAATTAGAAATTATATTTTTGCAAATCTTTTGAAAATCAAATTCCCAATGGTGTGGCAAATTAAAAAAAAACTCAATAAGCAGTGAATACATTCGCTGAGAAATTGCAAGTTCTCCAATAGCCCTGAAAAGATGTGCATAACAATCTGAGGTCTCATAGGACTGTATCCAACGTCATTCAATCTCTTTAATGCAAATGACTGTTTAACAGTCTTGACTTCATCATAGAAATGAATAGTAACTCTGTAGTAACCTATAGCCCATTTAATAACACAGAGTGCTGACAGGCTTTTCATGTTTTATTTTGAATTAAAAAAATGGTCCAAAAATTATCCAGTAATTCATGATCAGGCAGACTGTTATGTGCAGAACACTGACTCCAAGGGTGCAGCAGACTGCCGTATGACTCGCGCAAGCATCGCATCAGAAGTAATACGGCAGTCTGACTGCACCCAAACTGACGGAGTTGCTATTAACATTATTCTGCTGTCACTAAGACGAGTGATGTGCCATATATTCCATAAAACAATCCCCACTAATACCCTTTCCAGAGGTTAAGAAGGCAAATTGTGGCCTGCGCTTGGTAGTACTATTGGCTAGACAGCTGGTGCCAGTGGTGGTGGTGGTGGGGCGTCTAGTGTTGATAGCAGCTCCCATATTCTTAGCCATGGTATGTTTTTTTTTTTTTTTTTAAGTACTTCGTCGATTGTAATCTTTTTCTTTACCATACATTTTGTACAAAATTTTAATTGAAGTTTGACAATCTTTTGCACCCCAATTATTCAACTGTTGCCAAAAAGTATGTAATAAGAAATGCTAGGTAGGTACACATACAGAAAGTAAAATGTGGCAGCAGGCCGCAGTATTGTTGTAGTGTGTATGAAAATTCAACCCTCTTACCAAAAAAGACAAAATAAGAAATGCTAGGTAGGTACATGACCAAAAAAGCACATGCAGCAGAGAGCTATATTTCATGTGTTTTCAGGTGGATGCTCTAAGCCCGGGTCCAGGTGGACACATGGGCCACGTGCTTTGGTACTGCAGGCAGGTCGGCACTCGGCAAACAGGTTCTTGAAGCACTGGAGGCCGCAGGCGGACTGGACATAGGGCAACAGATACTTAAAGCACTGAAGGCTGCGGGTAGATAGGACACTGGAAAATCGGTACTTGAAGCACTGGAGGCCGGAGGCTGACAGGACACAGGGAAACAGATACCTGAAGCATTGGAGGCCACAGGCGAACAGGACACCAGAAAACAAGTACTTGAAACACTGAAGGCGGCAAGCAGACAGGACACAGGGAAACAGGTACTGAGCAGATAGTGGTGCACAGTCAAACTGGTGGGCCTTATATAGACATAGGTAGATGATCACATGAGAGCACGCTGGGCTATTTGCAAAGTCCAACGTAGAAAACAAGAGAGTTTAGCAGATTGGGGTGAAAGCAGGAGAGCTCAGATCCGGGACAGGTGTGTAAAGGCCCCGTCACACATAACGAGATCTCTAGCGAGATCGTTATTGCGTCACGGTTTTGGGATCGCTGCTAAGTCGTTTCGTGATCGCTGGGGAGATGTCAAACATGCAGAACTTCCCGACGATCTCGGCCGCCCCAGCGATCTAACCAACGATCTCGGCGGTCGTTGGGACACTTTCACACAGCAGCTATTTCAACGATCCACACCTTGATAGGAACTGTACTGTGTCAGAAAGGCGTGCATAAAATTACTTTTCCGCGCCCCCCTCATCTCCAATTGGTGGACGCTACTGTGCTCTGATTAGGTGGCCTTAGTTTAACACTGTGTCTCCGGTCAGATGGGATTTCTACTGCGTCTCCATTAAAAATGGAAACTCATTTGAGACCCCAAACAATACCCACCTCGCTAAAGATGCCTGATTTCTTCAAAGTGGATTCACAGCCGGAGAGCGCTGGTGGGATCTGAAAAACAAGGACGCAGCAGCGACCACCAATCGGGGACGAGGAGCGCAGAAAAGTCCAATTTATGCACGCCTACGTGTGTCAGTTCTGAATCGCTAATGAGGTCGTTGATAAGGTGTCAAATACAGCGATGCACACTGCCCAGCGGGAGCGCAACGACCTAGGAATGGTCCAGGAAGCTTTGCAACGATCAGCGATCTCACAGCAGGGGCCTGATCCTTGCTACCTGTCAGACATAACGAGATCGCTAGCGAGATCGCTATTGCGTCACCAAAACCGTGACTCATTAGCGATCTCGCTAGCGATCTCGTTATGTGTGACGGGGCCTTAACAGTACCCATCCTTAAGGCCCTTCCCAGATGACCCTTTAATAGTAAAAGAAATGACACACTCAGGCTCAGCCATGTCTTCCCTGCAGTTCTTTTTGACCCCATGCTTGGAGAAGACATCTGCGGAGTCCTGATAGGAGGCAGAAACATTAGAGGCAGTGAGGAAAAGCAGAGTTTCTAAGAAGGTGTTTTAGGCGGAATTCTGACCACTGTCACTTTATGAGGTAATACCTCTGGAAAGCATCAACGGATCCCCGATTCTGAGAATTTTTTTTCATGACATATTGTACTTCATGATAGTGGTAAAATTTATTTGATATGATTTGCGTTTATTTGTGAAAAAATCGGAAATTTGATGAAAATTTTGAAAATTTAGCAATTTTCAAAATTTGCATTTTCATGCCCTTAAATCAGCGAGATGTCACACAAAATAGTAAATAAATAACATTTCCCACATGTCTACTTTACATCAGCACAATTTTGAAACCAAAATTTTTTTTGTTAGAAAGTTCTAAGGGTTAAAAGTTGACCAACAATTTCTTATTTTTACAACAAAATTTACAAAACCATTTTTTTAGGGACCACACCACATTTGAAGTCACTTTGAGGGATGTATATGACAGAAAATACCCAAAAGTGACACCATTCTAAAAACTGCACCCCTCAAGGTGCTCAAAATCACATTCAAGAAGTTTATTAACCCTTCACATGCTTCACAGCAATTAATCGAACATGAAAGGAAAAAATGAACATTTAACTTGTTTTCAGTAAAATTTTACTTTAGACCCCAATTTTTTTATTTTCACAAGGGTAACATGAGAAATTGAACCCCAAAAGTTGTTGTGCAATTTCTCCTGAGTACCGTGATACCCCATATGTGGGGGAAAAGCCACTATTTGGGCACATGGCAGGGCTCGGAAGGGAAGGGCACCCTTTGACGTTTTCAACGCAAAACTCGCTGGAATTGACAGCGGACGCCATGTTGTGTTTGGTGAGCCCCTTATGTGCCTAAACAGTGGAAACCCCCACAAGTGACCCCATTTTGGAAACTATACCCCTTAAGGAACTTATTTAGGTGTGTGGTGAGCACTTTGAACCTCCAAATGTTTCACAAAAGTTCATGACGTAGAGCTGTGAAAAAAAAATTATTTTTTTCCACCAAAACGATCTTTTAACCGCAATTTTTTTATTTTCACAAGGGTAACAGGAGAAATTGGACCACAAAAGTTGTCTTTGAGCAATTTCTCCTGAGTACGCTGATACCCCATATGTGGGAGAAAGCCATTGTTTGGGCGCTCGGCAGGGCTTGGAAGGGAAGGAGCACCCTTTGACATTTTCAACGCAAAACTAGCTGGAATTGACAGCGGACGCCATGTCGCGTTTGAAGAGCCTCTGATGTGCCTAAACAGTGGAAACCCCCCACAAGTGACCACATTTTGGAAACTAGACCACTTAAGGAATTTATTTAGATGTGTGGTGAGCACTTTGAACCCCAAAATGTTTCGCAAAAGTTCATGATGTAGAGCCGTGAAAAAAAAATCATTTTTTTTCCATAAAAATGATCTTTTAGCCACGATTTTTTTTTATTTTCACGAGGGTAACAGTAGAAATTGGACCCCAAAAGTTGTTGTTTAATTTCTCCTGAGCATGCTTATGCCCCATATGTGAGGGAAAGCCATTGTTTGGGCGCACGGCAGAGCTCAGAAGGGAAGGAGTGACGCTTTGGAATGCAGACTTTAATGGAATGGGCTGCAGGCGACATGTCACATTTTCAGAGCCCCTGATGTGCCTAAACAGTGGAAATGCCCAACAAGTGCCCCCTTTTTGGAACTGATACCTGATTTGTGAATTATATAATGTCGTTTCATACGTCAGCTGTGTAGGACAACCTGACAAACACTACACAACTGACGTGGGACAACCTGACGAACACTACGTCAATTGTGTAGTGTTCGTCAGGTTGTCATACGTCATAAATTAATTTAGTAGTGCATGGAAGTATGGTACCTTCTGAAGCATTCTTTCATGCACAGGCCAGGTTTGTTGGGGCAGGTGTAACATTGATAAATGGTGTCCTTGCGTATTCCCCTTTTGTAACACACTCGGCACTTCTTTTGTGACTTACCTTTTTTTTCGCTTTGAGGGACCTTCCCCGGGAAATGCTGACCTGGTACAATTCAAGGTCCTTCAGTTTCCGAAGTACTGGGGCCCACTCCGTTACCACTGGCAAATATCAGGGCCTTGATCACTACGTTCTGGAAGTGAAGGTACGATATAGAAGTTTGGCCTGCACATCATGATAGAAGGAAAGCATTGTGCATTGCCATCTGTACGAGGTGCACGGCAAACTTCTTGTACCACACCTTGGTCTTTCTCAAAGCATTGTACGGCTGGAGGACTTGATCAGAGAGATCAACTCCCCCTAAATACTTGTTGCACCCCACTACACAGTCTAGTTTGACGACCTGTGTAGTGGAACCTCGTACAGTACTGAAGGTGCTGCCATCACCATGTATGGTGGTCAAGAGAAGGACATCCCTCTTGTCCTTGTACTTGATCACCAACAGGTGGTCGCTACATTGGGCTCTGCTCTCACCCCTTCTGAGCAGCTAACCAATTAGCGTGTTTGGGAGGCCTCTCTGATTTTTGCGGACAGTAGCGCCGGCTGCGGTACCTTGCTCAGAGAGGGACTTGAAGATAGGGACACTGGTATAAAATTTATTCATGTAAAGGTGATAATCTTTATCCAGTAGTGGGGGCACCAAATTCCACACAATTTTCCCACTCATTCTCAGAACAGGGGGGCATTCAGGGAGATCAACACGGGAGTCCTTCCCTTCGCAAACTCTAAACTTGTGAGTGTACCCTGAGGTACTCTCACACAGTTTATACAGCTTGATTCCATACTTGGCCCTCTTACTGGGCAGGTACTGCGGGAATCCAAGCCGCCCCATAAAATGGATAAAGGACTCATCCACACAGATGTCCCTTTGGGGCACGTACACTTTAGCAAACTTGTTCTTGAATTGCTCGATGACCGGCCGAACTTTGAAAAGACGATCAAAATTCATGTCATCTCATGCAGGACACTGTGCATTATCGTTGTAATGCAAGAACTTGTGGATGGCCACAAAACATGTCCGGATCATAGCCATGCGGAACACTGGAATGTTATACAAAACGTCAATTCTCCAGTATTGCCAAACTTCTGGCTTCTTCAGGAACCCCATATGAAGGACCAGGCCCCAAAACGTCATCATTTCTCCTGCGTCTACAGGAGACCAGTTAGAAAATGATGAAGAGAGGTTTTGTTCCAAAAATTGATGAGCGTACAAATTAGTTTGGCCCACCATGAGGTTTACAAAATCCTCAGAGAAAAAGACTTTGAAAAAGTTTATTTCTTTGAGGCTGGTGGTGTCAAACTTGATTCCTGATTCTACTATGAAATCAGGAATCAGTGGTTCATAATTTTCAGGGGGCGAGGTCCATACGGGGTCAGAATGGGGGGCGCTGGTTCATCTTTTCTCCTTGGACGACTGTGGGGAGGTTCAGCAGCACCTGACGGAAAAGAGGAGGACGATGGACGAGGAGTCGAAAAAATAAAGAAAGGTGGGACCCTCTCAGGGGGGTGATAGGGTGGTGACAACCAGTCACCACCTGGTCACGTCCCTGTCAGGCACTCTGATTGGTGCGATCGATGTCATCATCGATTGCTCCAATTAGAGCTGGCTGGGGCCTGGGCAGACATCACTGGGGGTCATGGAGTAGTGACAGGCAGGTCACAAGCCGGTCACGGTTGCTTTTGCTCTCTGATCGGTGCGATCGCCGATTACATCGATCGCACCGATCAGAGCGCAGATTGGGGAGAGGGCTGGCAACAGCCTAGGATCGGTGCTTTTAGGAGCACCAATCCTAGGCTGCATATTACTGTTTCAGGCAATCTGATTGCCTGAAACAGTAACAAATGCTGTGATTGGCTGTTTAGAATTGAATAGCCAATCACAACGATAGTGGTTGTTGGGGGTCAGGGACACCCCCCGGAATGACGACGCCATCTACCCTAAGGTAAGATGGCACCGGAAATTTAATGCGATTACCGCGACCGAAGTCGTGGTGCCGCATTAAAGCTAGGCCGTACTAATATGTATCTAGTCCAATAGGCAGGCCCAGGGCGCAGATACGTATTAGTACGGCCCATATCAGAAAGGGGTTAAAGTCTCCATCTCCATCAAAATGTGCAGGAGTGGAAAAATGTGAAGATGTCTCCCAGGCAGAATGTTGTATTAGGCTGCTGCATGTTTTGAGGAACTAGTTTAGAAATTCTAGGTATCCAAGACAGTGCGTCTACATGGGCTGTGAGATTCTACACAGCTAGGACAAGCTCACGTAAACTTGTAATGACCGGAGGCCTGAGAGAGATCCAGTGAGTCACAAACTGAGACAGAAATAAACAATACTTTCTTTACTAAAACAGGAATTAGACTAAAATTCAGTATTGCATGAATCAGTCTCAGGTTCTACCTGGGACACTGTCTCTACTAACTACACACAATCAGCAAAAGCTGAAATCAATGTGCCAATCTCAAGGTTTCCAGTTTATGTGAATTATTCTAAAGATCTGGAACAATTTTACCCAAACACTGTGTCACTCTAGTGAGGGTGTTCTATAGGGACCCCTGAGATGGCACACTGCATACAATCCTACCACAATTAACAATAACAATGCATGAAACTATACCAATTGCTCTTATTCCCTTAGTATAGGGATACCCAGGTATCTTAAAGTTACAGCACCGTTAACCTCAGATGTAGTCTATCACAGGCCTGTGAATCGCGGTGGCTGCAGCTAGTCCAGGGAAATCTTTGGCGCCAAATAAAAAGCAACGTTCACAAAAACAGCAAAGGTTCCTTGTCTTGTCGGCCGATGCTGAGCCCACACGCCGGGGACTTTAGTCCTGTAGCCTCAGGTTAAGGTCTGGGAAGAACTCTTCACAAGGCTTGTCACTATCCTCTCAATGTGAATGGCACCGGACCTCTTCTCTCCTCTCGCAGTCACTCACTGTTTTCCAGACCACCGACCATGCGCTCCGTCACAGAGATGATATCCTCAGTCTCTTTCCCTCTCACTCGACACTTGGCTCCTTCAGCGCAAAGTCTCTAGTCCACTCAGCATGGACTTCCACAAAACTCCAAAGAGCCACACAGCTTTCCCCAGCTCAGCACTTGTTCTTAAGCAGGGACACAGCTTCACCAGGGCCAGGGGTTATCAACCCCCACAGGAAAGCTTGCAAAGAGAGAGTCTTATTGCAGTTCAGTCCTTGCAGTTCTCCTCAGACACCCGGTCCAGCGTCTCACACAGCAGACACCCTTAGAACACACAGGGTCTCCTGCTCTGCCCCTGCTCTGAGCTCAGCCAGGCAAAAGTCACAGGGTCCTAATGCTCTCCTGCTGCTATCACAGTTCACACTCTCACAAACTCACAGCAAGTTGCTAAACAATTCCAAGCAAATCGTCCATATCCCATGGGAACTTTGATGTTGTTGTTACTGCATATTTGGGATCCATGGCCTTGGTGTTATGGGCTCACCTTGTGAGGTGGATCCTCTGAGCCCCAGATCCGGGTGTACACACGGGCCACATGCGTTGGTGCAGCAGGCAGATAAGGCATGACGAAAACAGGTACATGAAGCACTGGAGGTCACAGGCAGACTGGACACAGGGAAACAGGTATTTCAAGCACTGGAGGCCACAGGAAGATAAGACATTGGAAAACAGGTATTTTAAGCACTGGAGGCCACAGGCATACATGTGTCATGGGTGTGTCAGAGGTGACAGACAGTCGCCCTGCAGTTGGTTGCAGGTGATCTCTACGTTTGGCATTACAGACATCTTCTTAGAGGTTGGCTGTCTCTAGGACCCAGCGGCTACCTCCCTTTTGCTAATTAGCTCTCTGGCCTGGGTGTATAAATACCTGGTGTGTCTGAGAGGAAGGTGCCGGCGATATTCATTACTACTTGTAAGACTTTAGCAAGAGCAGTACTTTGTCCTCTCTGGAGCTTGAGGCGGTGTGCGCATTTGTCTGGAGTCGTCTAAAGCTAAGAAATTCCCCCATTTGTCTACCCTTGTTGTCTATAGAGTTTAGTGGAGATCGACTAGTGCTCATCTCCTTCGTTCCCTAGCCTTAGCCATATGCTAGGGAAAGTCAGGGCGAGGCACGCGTGCGGCGATTGGTGAAGAGCCAATATATGGACGGTAGTTGAGACAAGGTGACACTAGACCAGACTAGGAGGTTTCCACTTCCCCCTTTCCCTAGTGTCTGGGCTCCCTTTCCCTTTTCCCTCTGTGCTTAACTAAGTCTTTCCCACACCTGGCGTGACATTAGGACACTGGAAAACAAGCTTCTCAGATGAACATTGTAGTCACTACCCGGCACCTGTGAATAGCAGGAACTTAACTGCTATTCACAGTTGCCGGAGCAAGAATTTGGGAAAGTGGATTACGGCGGAGCTTTGTGGGAACATTTTGTTAGGGCCGTTTTTGGGGTTTAATGTGAAATGATGTCCAATTTGCCTTTTTCTCTGTTTTTTTGTGTTGTTTCAGTACAAAGGAACACAAAGGAAATAAACATGTGTATAACAAAATGTGTAATTGTAATAATTTTCTGGGAGAAATATTTCATTTTCTGGAACAATTTCAAGGGTGCCAACACTTTTGGCCATCATTGTATGAGATAGAAAACAGCTCACCAGTCATAATGCTCTTTTGTTAGCAATATCCAGATGTCCATCATGCTTGCTGATTTCAAACTTGCGTACAATTAAAATTTTCTCCTTACTTTATTTCTATATCTTAAAACATGACAAAGTGGTCCACTAACTTACTAATTTCGAGCATACTCTTAGAATTGCTTCCCGACACTTTTGACAAGCAGAAAACTTGGTTGAAGTTCGGTGAACATTTCTGAGACTGCTGCTGGCTAAGACTGATTATTTAGTCTAAGGCTCTGTTCACATGGCAGTATTTTGGTCAGTATTTTACATCGCTATTTGTAATTTAGTTTCCATTTTTCATAATTTGCATATCATTAACGGTTTCCATAATTCCATGACTGTCCCTTCTTGGTGTTGCAATTTCACTGATGAGAACTATATATTAGTAAATTGAATTAATTTCAATTTTAAAAATTTATAAACAGAAAAAACTATTAGGGTATGTGCACACGATGCAGAAATGAAGCAGAAAATTTCTGCATCATTTCTGCATCTCCCTGGCAGAAAAAACGCATGCAGATTGTGCATGCGTTTTTCCTGCAGAATACATGCGGATCCACATGCGTTTCCGCATGCAGATTGACAAGCGCTTTCCAGGCGATGTTAGCATCACCTGGAAAGTGCTTGATAACTAGGTCACACTATATAAATCCATGCAAACAGCATGGATTTATACAGTGTGAACCGAGAGAGTGTATATACTTACCTCCGATGGCCCGCGCTGTCCTGCTCAATCTGTTCTCCCTCGCCGGCAACTTTGAATTGAAAGACCTGCCGACGTCAGCGTCACGTGACCCGTCACATGACTCTGACATCAGCGCAGGTCCTACAACTCACTGCAAGTGCCGGGAACCAAGCGGGAGCGCTGCGCGGGCCGACAGATGGTAAGAATACATTTAGTTTTTATTTTATTCTTCTTTTACAGCTTTTTTAATGGTACCTGGGTGTGGATGAGACTCTCCTCTCCTCCACACCCGGGTACCATCCGCACATTAGAACGCACCAATTACGCAAGTACAAATGCTGTCTTGCGGAATTGGCGCTTTCTAATGCAAGTCAATGGCGGCGAAATCGCCGCGTTTCCGCAAAATTAATTGACATGCTGCGGATTTTTGACCGCAGCGTTAACGCTGCGGAAAAATCCGCATCATGGGCACAGCACATGCGGATTTCCATTGGGGAACATTGCTTCCCTTCTACCATGCGTTTTTCATGCGTTTCCGCGGCGTTTACGCAACTGCAAAAACGCCGCGGAAACGCATGAAATACGCATCGTGTGAACACAGCCTTAATATAGTTTTTATATTTGTCATCTAACAAATGCAAATGAAACAAAGCTCACAGCAAAGGTCAAGTGCATTTACAACCACACGACTTGTTGCAGAACTACAATCTTAGCATGCCTATAGCTCTCTGTCAAAGAACAAGAAACATGTGATGCAGCAAGGAGTGTCAGTTTACAACTTACAAATGAAATCTGCTCAGATGACTCACTGTGAGAACATCTTATCTTTCTCAGCACTGAGTCATTCCTGAAAATCTACTGTCAGTACCTATGAAAATGTAGAATTTCCAGTGCGCTGTCACTAGCTAAATGTGACGTGTGTTCCTATTAGTTTTATGTGTAACTTTAAGGCTGTGTGCCCACAATGCATTTTTTAAGCGTTTCCGCAGCCGCAAAAACACTTAAAAAACACATGGTAGAAGGTCTGCCATGTTCCCCAATGACATCCCCTCACGGGACGTAGATGTCCGCCATGTGTGAGGCCGCTAGCGGCTAGCGGATGTCACCCCTCCCCCCCGCTGTACAAGGCAGGAGATCCGGGCCGCGCCGGCGGGGCACGTGACAGGCGTGGCCCTGTGACGTATTTCCAGTGCGTTTGGGACGTCACCGGAAGTGGGCGGAGCTCGCGAGCGCAACCAGGAAGTGCGCGCGAGCATGAGGACACCGAAGCTACGAGGAGGACAACGTCAGCTGGGCAGGCGGCGGTGAGCCCACCTGGGGGGAGGGGAACCATGTGGGAACAATTAACTCTCTCCTGGGTTCGGAAAAAAAAACAAAAACAAAAAAAAAGCCCACATATAGTACCTGGTATGGCCAGTATAAAAGAGTCTTGGCAACATACAGAGGTGCTTCCCAGCCCATTGTTACCTTGGTAGACATGGGAGATTCACAGGAGCAGCTTTCACCTCAGCAAGAACAACTGCTGCAGGAGCAGCCCTCTGGGGAGCCCTCACAACTGGTGGTGCAACGTCATTCCCGGTCTGGGTCTAGTCGTTCAGCTAAGAAGTTCACCACTAAGAGCAGAAAAAATAGTCCGGTTCAGCGTGATTCCCCGCCGGTTATGATGGATTCTTCTGCTTCTACGGTACCAGATATTCTGTGGGGTAAGTGGAATCTTCGTGGAAGTTCTACTAATAGTTTCCTCCTCCTTTTTTCTTTCTATAAACTCCTCTTTCAGAGCAAGAAATGTTCAGCTAAAACGAAACATAAAGAATGTGCCTTATGCAGTAATCCGCTCCCAGATGCATATAATAAAAAAATGTGCCAGCTGTGTATTAACAAAGTAATGGCAGAGGAAACCCCGGGGTTTTCCCTGGGCCTAAAGACTTTAATTAAAGAGGAAATAGGCAAGGCTTTGCAAGGCTCAGAATCTACTCATATTTCTCGGGAACCTCAGCCGGGTTCAGACTCTGACATATCTGACATTTCCTCCTCCGCTCTCTCTTCTTCTGATAGTGAATCGGATAGACAGTGTTTTCCTCTGCAGGAGGTTGATGCCTTGGTAAAAGCTGTCCGGTCTACCATGGGCATTGTAGACATGAGGGCAGAAAAGTCTGTGGAGGACGTAATGTTTGGTGGATTAGGTCAGAAAAAGAGAAAAGGTTTTCCCATGAATACAAGAGTTAAAGACCTCATTGATAGAGAGTGGAAAAAACCCGACAGGAAGGGCAGTGTTCCTCCATCTTTCAAGAGGAGGTACCCATTTGAGGATGCCATATGTTCCTCTTGGTCAAAAGCACCAAAGCTGGACGTTGCTGTCGCTAAAGTGGCAAAAAAGACTTCCCTCGCGTTTGATAACATAGGAGCATTAAAAGACCCCCTGGACAGACGAGCCGATACCTTCTTAAAAGGTGCATGGGAGACAGCTGCAGGAGCACTGAGACCAGCAGTAGCAGCCACCTGCACATCTAGAGCCCTGATGGTTTGGCTGGAACAGTTAAACAGTCAGCTAAGGGATGGTGTCTCTAGGAAGGAGATTATTTCTTCCCTTCCACTGGTTCAGGGTGCAGCGGCCTTTCTTGCTGATGCATCTGCGGACTTAGTCAGATTGGCAGCAAAGTCATCAGCTCTGTCAAATGCGGCTCGACGAACGCTATGGATTAAATGCTGGCCTGGGGATGTACAGACAAAGTCCAGGCTGTGTACAATCCCTTGCGAAGGGGAATATCTCTTTGGCCAGACTATGGACGAATTATTGGAGAAGGCCGGAGATCCTAAGAAGGGTTTTCCATCAGTACCTCTACCCTCCTTTAAGAGATCGTTTCGGAAAAGAAAATTCATCCGAAGAAGATTCTTCAGGGAACCGGACAAGTCCGAAGAAAGAGGTCGAAAAGGTAGAGGCCTTCTCTTTGGTTCATCTCCAAAAAATTAGCAGAAGCCAGGGAATGCACAATCAGCCCAGGTGGGAGGGAGATTGTCATTATTTTTCCCAGCTTGGGAACAGATTTCTCATAGTAATTGGATTTTGAACCTGATTAAATATGGTCTAAAATTTCAATTTCAAGCTTTTCCTCACAAGAGATTCATGATTGTTCCCTCTAGTTCCTCCCCAGAACGCCAAACTGCCCTCGTATCGGAAATTCAAGTCTTAATAAGGAAAAACGTCCTGATTGAGGTTCCGGATTCAGAAAAGGGTCTCGGATTCTACTCCCAAAACCGGATGGGAGTTTCAGGACAATTATAAATCTAAAATCTTTAAATAGCTTCCTTAAAGTAGACACTTTCAAAATGGAATCCTTGAAAACAGTAATAAAGTTGCTTTTTCCCCACTGTTATATGGTAGTTCTCGATCTCAAGGATGCATATTACCATATTCCCATTCATAGTTACTATCAGAAATACCTGAGGCTGGCCATTGAAATTGAGGGGGTGGTTAAACACTTTCAGTACACTGCACTTCCCTTTGGGTTAGCAATAGCCCCGCAAATTTTCACCAAATTAATGGCAGAGGTTATGGCCCATATAAGAGAAAGAGACATTCTAATAATCCCTTACCTAGATGATCTCCTGATAGTGGGAAACTCTTTTGTTCAATGCGAGGCCCACCTTTGGGTGACCATGTCTGTCTTGGAGGGCTTGGGGTGGTTCCTAAATTTGGAAAAATCTAGATTAACTCCACTCAAAGCTCAGCAGTATCTGGGGGTCATGTTAGATTCTAAAAAACAGTTGTTATTTATCTGAAGAAAAAATTACAAGAATCCAGGGTTTGGTAAGACAGTGTATGGATAAACCCTCTATGTCACTCCGTAAAGCCATGTCGCTATTAGGGACCTTAACCTCGAGTTTTTCCGCAGTTCGTTGGTCACAATTTCATTCAAGGGCTCTTCAGTGGGATGTATTGTATAACAACTCAGTCCTAGAGGGACATTTAGACCGTGAGTTTACCCTGTGTCCTCGGGCCATACATTCCCTTTATTGGTGGTTACGACACGATAATCTTTCTAGGGGGGTCCCCTGGTAGTGTAAGCCGACGGCAGTCTTAACTACAGATGCGAGTGCTGCAGGTTGGGGAGCTCACTTCAATGGGAACTTAGTTCAGGGGACCTGGTCAAGGAGTGAGATACAGTTGTCATCAAATGTTAAGGAGCTTTTGGCGGTGGATTATGCATTCAACAAGTTCCTTATATATTTACAGGGCCAGCATGTCCGTATACTCTCGGACAATCAAGTCTCGGTAGCTTATATAAATCACCAAGGGGGAACCCGCTCAAGAGACTTAATGAGGGTAGCGGACAGACTTCTTCAGAAGGCAGAAGATCATTGTCTCTCCCTTTCGGCTATTCATCTAAAAGGGAAAGAAAACATCACAGCGGATTTCCTAAGCCGTACTTCCATAAAAGAGGGAGAATGGTCCTTGAATCCTCAAATCTTCTCCAGAATTGTGGCAATGTGGGGTCTTCCGACAGTGGACTTATTTGCGACAAAATCCAACCGGAAGGTGACAACATTCTGTTCCCTAGACCCCAGAGAAGAACCCCTGACAGTGGACGCCTTTATGGTTCCCTGGAAATTCCCTCTGGCATATGCATTTCCTCCCATGATCCTGCTTCCAGCAGTTATAAGGAAGATCAGGGCAGACAAGGCCAGAGTATTACTCATATGCCCCTTTTGGCCCAAAAGACCGTGGTTCCCTTGTCTCCGAAAAATGTCCATATCAGATCCCTGGATCCTTCCGGAGATTCCGGACCTTCTCACTCAGGGTCCGGTTTCCCATCCTCCAGCCTCGAGTCTCCATTTGACGGCGTGGAATTTGAGAGGGTGCTGTTAACCAACAAGGGATTCCCCGCAAATGTAGTAAATACTCTCTTGTCTAGCAGAAAACCCGTTACCACCCGCATTTATGCTAGGACCGGGAGGAAGTTTTTATCATTTACTGAATTTAAACCAGAGGAGGGGCCCCTATTGGGAAAATACTAGAGTTTCTGCAGCGAGGCTTAGAATTGGGGCTTACCACTAGTACCTTAAAAGTACAGGTGTCGGCTTTGGGAGCTTTGTTTTCTTCCGATATTGCAGCTAATTATTGGATAGCACGATTTATGAAAGCTTCCTTTAGGTGTAGACCCATTATCAAAGCAAAATCCTCTCCCTGGGATTTGAATTTGGTCCTAGAGGCCTTAACTAATCCTCCCTTTGAGCCCCTAGATTTAGCCTTCCCAAAAATTATTCTCCTAAAAACAGCCCTGTTAGTGGCCCTGACTTCAGCCAGAAGAGTGAGTGACATACAGGCTCTTTCCATATGTCCGCCATTTACTCAGATTCTGGATGATAGGATTGTATTAAAACCTGACCCAGCCTTTCTTCCAAAAGTAGTCACTCGGTTCCATAGAACTCAGGAGGTAGTTCTCCCAACCTTTTGCTTTCCCCCCAAAAATCAAAAAGAGGAGAGGCTACACACTTTAGACGTCAGGAGGTGCGTACTCAAATACCTACAGATTTCAGGCAGTTTTAGGAAGGATAATTCCCTATTTATAGGCCATCAGGGGGCTAGAAAGGGTTGTAAGGCCTCAAAGTCTACGATTGCGAGATGGATTAGAGAGGCCATATCCCTCGCCTACTCCTCAGGGAATAAGGAGGTTCCGGAGGGGTTGAGAGCTCATTCCACCAGAGCGATAGCAACCTCCTGGGCGGAGAAGACAGGGCTTTCCATTGAAGAGATATGAAAGGCTGCCACTTGGTCTTCTCCTTCTACCTTTTATAGGCATTATAGATTGGACCTGGGTGTCTCTGCTGATCTCACCTTTGGGAGAAGGGTGCTTCAAGCGGTGATCCCTCCCTAATTTCCTTTCGTCTCTGTAATTCTCTCGTGGTGCTGTCATGGGAGAACGAATAAAGCCTTAGTTACTTACCGGTAACGGGATTTTTCGGAGCCCATGACAGCACCCGTATATTCCCTCCCTTCACTGGTGTTTTTGCACTCCCGTAGAGTTGGCTTTCCTTTGTTTTGTGCACCTTTTGGGAGAAGTTGGTGAAAGTAATGTACTTAATGTAATGATGTGTTTATTGTAACTAACCTTGGCGGTCCTCTCATGCTCTGTTAACTAAACTGAGGCGAGAGAGAGGTGCCGCCCTTTTTAACCTGTAGGTTTCCTGTCCTTGATGGGTGGATCCTCTCTCTCGTGGTGCTGTCATGGGCTCCGAAAAATCCCGTTACCGGTAAGTAACTAAGGCTTTTCGGACTATAAGACGCACCGGACCATAAGACGCACCTAGGTTTTAGAGGAGGAAAATAGAAAAAAAAATTTAAGCAAAAAATGTGGTCACGATGCACTGTTAACGGGGAGCGGGTCTGCTGCTGACACTGGTATAGGGGTAATGTCCCCCAATTCTGATAATATCCCCCATCCTAGTAGATATGTCCCCCCTTCCTATTATACATGGCCCATATCCCTATCCTGGTATGCATGGCATCCCTCCACCCTGATATGCATGGCACCCCGCATCCTTATCCTAGTATGCATGGCACCCCTCATCCTTATCCTAATATGCATGGCACCCCTCATCCCTATCCTGGTATTCATGGCACCCCTCATCCTTATCCTGGTATGCATGGCACCCCTCATCCCTATCCTGGTATGCATAGCACCCCTCAACCCTATCCTGGTATGCATGGCACCCCTCATCCCTTTCCTGGTATGCATGGCACCCCTCATCCCTTTCCTGGTATGCATGGCACCCCTCATCAATATCCTGGTACGCATGGCACCCCTCATAAATATCCTGGTATGCATGGCACCCCACATCCTTATCCTGGTATGCATGGCCCCCTCATCCTTATCCTGGTATGCATGGCACCCCTCATCCTTACCCGGGTATGTATGGCCCCCTCATCCTTACCCTGGTATGTATGGCCCCCTCATCCTTATCCTAGTATGCATGGTCCCCCTAATCCCCATCAGGCTGCACATAAAAAAATAAAAACTACTGCTCACCTTTCTTCTTTCCTCCAGCACTGCGTCCTGTCTGCCCGCACTGATCTCTACATGTGAGCCGCGCATGACATCACTGCCATGCACGGCTCACAAGGAGAGATCAGCTGCCGGAAGTCACTGCTTCCCACGCCGGGTGTGCACGGGGAGCAGTGACTTCATAGCCGGCACAAGGCGTAACCACAGCACGGCTCTTGCTGCTGTCAGGCGATCGCGTGTGCCCGCTGTTAAAGGGCATGAATATTGACCCCCTCTCCACGCCGCTTTTTTGTAGACTGGTGTCTCCCAATGGGTTGCTCGCTGTCCTGTGCATACTTTGAAACTTTTAGCACCTTTCTTGAATGGGTTGTTAGGGATGTTTCTGGTCTAAATTCCAGCATCCATTATTTGGATGATTTTTTGTATGTTGGTCCTGCAAATTCTCCTGTCCGTTCTGTGTTGTTACATACAATGGAGAGTGTGGCTAAGAAATTTGGTGCGCCTTTGGCAGTTGAGAAGACCGTGGGTCCGGTGACATCTTTGAGTTTTCTCAGGATTTTTAATTGACACAGTTAAAATGGAGTGTAGGCTACCCGTTGTTAAGGTAGTTGATTTGTTGGGAGAGGTATCCAGAGTTAGAAAGCTACATAAAGTTACATTGCGTGAATTGCAGTCTCTTCTCGGAGAATTTAATTTTGTGTGCCGTATTATGCCAATGGGCAGGGCATTTTGTAGGCGTTTGTCATTAGGTTACGGAAGGAGTTGCGTGACGATTTGGAAGCATGGACTCAGTATTTGGAGGCTTATAACGGCAAGTCGGTTTGGATTGCTCCGGTGGTGAATGCCTGCGAATTGGGATTGTTCATCGAGGTGTCGGGACAGCGTGGTTTCGCTATCTTTATCTGAGGTAGTTGGATTGAGAAATGGCCAGCGATATGGCGTGATCGAAACTTGTTGGGTAATCATACACTGATCAACCTTTTTCCCATCATGGTCTCTCTGGCTCTATGGGGTGAGTATTTTCAGAACAAAAAAAATCTGTTTTTCTTGCGAGAACCAAGGGGTAGTGTCTGCTATCAATTCTCTGTCAGCTGCATCGCCATTGGTGGTGAAAATACTGCAAAGGCTGGTGCTGATTAGTTTATCGTTGAACATGTGGATAGTGGCGGAGCTTACATTGGCCCCTTTAAATTCGATTGTAAATGCTATTTCTCATTCGCAGTGGGATCCGTTCCGGTTGCTGGCACCTCAGGCATCATCGATAGGTTTGGTATGCCCTCCAGAACTATGGAATCTTCCCTTCGAGCTGTAAGGAATCTGATCGGTCAATCATTATCTACGAGGACCTGGTCTTCATATGAGGTCACTTGCCAGCTATGGGAGGAATGGAAATTTGCTATGGGAAGCCCTTTAGACAGTGACAGCCTATTATTATTATTGGTTGGTCATTGCTGGGAGGAAGGTTGGTCGGTGCCAAAAATAAATAATTTCATGGCAGGTTTGGCCTTTGGCTTTAGAATAAGGGGTCTTCCGGACGTAACAAAAGCAATATTGGTTCGCCAAGCGCTAAAAGGTTGGCGGAAGGGTTGGAAGGTGAGAGATTGTAGGCGGCCCATATCATATGGACTATTGTTAACATTGGGGCAGCTTCTCACGTTGGTATGTAAGTCCCTGTGGGAGATCAGACTATTCCGGTTAGCTTTTTCTCTGGCCTTTTTCGGGGCCTTCCATTTGGGTGAGTTGGTTAGCCCATCAAGATTCGTCAGTGGGGGTTTTTCAAAAGAGGATGTGAATTTATATTTGGATAGAATAGAGGTATTTCTTCGTTGTTCCAAGACGGATCAATTTAAAAAGGGGTATAAAGTGCTGTTGTTCGCAGTGGCTGGATCTGACATGTGTCCGGTACGCTGTGTGAGAGAATTTGGTTTCGGTTCAGGGGGGCACAAATCACCATTGTTAGAAAAGAGCCATCCTCATGAACCATTTCGCTACCAGTTTTTAGCGGTGCTAAAAAAGTGTCTTGAGGCTGGCGGTATCCTGCCAAAAGAGTTTAGCGGTCACTCTTTCAGGATTGGGGCAGCCACCGAGGCAGCCAGGAGGGGGCTGGGTGACGAGTTAGTCAAGAAGATCGGACGGTGGGAATCCATACGGTTTAGGTCTTATATACGCCCGGCTCGGTTGTAGTCAGGAGAATGTTCCGAGTTCTTGTTTGATGTTACCTTTTTTTCTTAGATTTGTATTTTGTTTGACTTCACAGCTGAAAGTCCCAGGCTCGTATGGATCATGGGCCATTCTTTTGTCTTCTGGGCTGCATTACGGGCAGCAGTGAGGCCTGCCGGCCATAAGTTAGGATTCTTGGAGGATGAAGCCATTCTAAGGTGGATTGGGAAACGGGGAATGGTGTGGAGGCAACTCCTGGCTGAATTCCATCACTTTGTGAGGCTTGATCGGGTCCCTGATTTGCTGGTGCTACATTTGGGGGGCAATGACCTGGGTAAGAGGTCTTGTAGGGAGCCTCGGGAAGTTCTGGACCCCCTACATGGTATATAAGGGACGGCCATTTGGGATATGGCAGCCATTTTAGGTTGCCATCATCCCACACATATCATCACCCACCCACCTTTCGAATCTTCTGATGAACAATCTGGAATAATTCTGAGAACTGTGCTTATTATATTGTTAATATGCTTTGTCATGGCAGCTGGCATGGGGGGGTCCTCGAAGTTGGTGATCATGGTTAATGGTGGATCAGTGGACGGAAGACCTCGGGAAGTTCTGGACCCCCCTACATGGTATTCAGTGGTCGCAGGTGGTTGATCCAGTTGGAATGGATCGGAGGGCCTGTGGTTGGGGGCATGTTTCATTGGCCAGGCTGTTTGAATTGGTGCCTCCGAGCAGGTGCTTAGCGGCTGGAGGTAATACGCAATCTGGCCTGAGACAAAGACACTATTGGTTTCTTGGTTTAAAAATAGTTTGGGGCTTCGAGGACCACCCCTATAGGATGTGGTTTATAATGTTTGTATTTTATGTTAATAAACGGCTGCTGTGGCCAATTTAATCCAACAAAGAAATGTGTGGTGTGTTTATTTTAAAAGGGAGACAAAATAATTATAGTAAAGGGTACTACTTATCCCTTGACTCGCAGATACCCGCTGTCATGCTAACAGCAGTATTAATATTCATTAGAATGAGCCCTTATAAGGGCTGTTTCAGATTTTAGAAATAAAAGTGGTGCGGAATCCCTGCCTAAATGCAGGTAAAATTCTCTACCTCGCTCAGCAGCAGCTCTCCCTACTGTGCCTGTTTCCGGGGTAGACTGTGACGAGCATAGGGGGTGATGCTTTGCGGACAGCCAATCACAGTAATGCCACTAGCAACATGGTTACGGCATTACACTGACTGGCAGGCAATCGCCGCATGTTTATTGGCTGTCTAAAAAGTGCCAAACATGTGGGGCTTCCGCCTCAGCTTTAAAAAAATTACTCGCTGAGTAACGAGCAACTCGAGCACAGTGATGCTTGGGCGAGCAACAAGTAGTGACGAGCACACTTGCTCATCAATAATAGTAAACTTGGTGAAGTGCGATATAGAAAAAGATACAAGATATTTAGGGATTAGAAAACAATTTCCTGTGGGATATGATCAATTTTTCTTTGAAATGATTGGCCAGATCAACAGAGCTGAGGTGAGCAATTGGGGCCTGCCCTTTAGGACCGAGGAGGGAGTGAAAAGGATTAAACAGACTGTTATAATTATTGGATAGTGAGGTGGTAAGGGTGTTAAAGTAGGCATGTTTGGGGAGGTGAAGAGCAGAATATGTTATTTTACATTAAGTATACATTACACAATAATGTTATATTTTAATAGGTCAGACTTTTAAACCACATATCTCTATTTTTTATTAGATTTTTTTAAAAATATGGGAAAGGGAGGGTGATTCAAATTTGTATGTTTTTTTCATTTTTTAAAATATTTTTTACACATTTTTTCCACTTTTTACTGTATATATTAGTCTTTTTAGGGGACTTGAAACTGCGATCATCCAATTGTTTGCACTACAGTGACTTGCTAAACTATTCACCCCCTAGTCATTTTTCGTGTTTTGCAACCTCACAACCTGTTTTTTTATGGTTTGCATCAGTTCATGTAAAGAACATGCCTACAACTGTGAACTAATAGCAAATATGACAAAATAACTGAAAACTTTAGTGTGCATAACTATTCACCCCCTATAAAGTCAGTACTTTGTAGAGCCTCCTTTTCTGCATTACACCTGCAAGTTGCTTTGGATAAGTTTCTATGAGCTTTCCACATCTTGTCACTGGGATTTTTGCCAATTTCTCAAGACAAAGCTACTATGGCTCCTTCAAGTTACATGGTTTCCTCTGGTGAACAGCAATCTTCTGACCACAGATTTTCAATTGGGCCACAGCACCTTCCTCCATACATTTGGGGAGTCTCCCACATGTCTTTTGGCAAACTCAAAACGAGCCTCATGATTTTTGTGTGTAATTAAAGGCTTTTTTCTGCCCACTCTTCCATAAAGGCCACCTATATGGAGTGTACAGCTTATTGTGGTCGTATGGACACATACTCCAGTCTCTCTGCTTGGGAACTCTGCTGCTCCTTCAGGGATACATTTGTTCTCTGTGCTGCCTTTCTGATTAATCCCTCCTTGCATGGGCTGAGAGTTTTGTTGGGTGGCCCTCTCTTGGCAGGTTTGTTGTGGTACCATGTTCTTTCCATTTAATAAACATGGATTTGATGGTGCTCCAGGGGATCATCAGTGATTGGGATATTATTTTTAGAACCCAACCCTGACTTGTACCTCTCAACAACTTTGGTTAGTGATGCTTCTTGCTTATTGGTGTTTCAGCCTCTGTGGCCTTTCAGAAAAGGTGTGCATATACTGACAGACCATGCGACACTTAGATTACACACATGTGGACTTACTTTCAATAAGCATGTGACTTATGAAGGTAATTGCATGCACCATAAAATTGTAGGGGCTTCATAGTAAAAGGGGTGAATACATATGCACATGCCAATTTTTCGTTATTTGATCCTATAAATTTAATTTATGCCTATACTTTTCTCAATTCACTTCACCAACTTAGACTATTTAGTGCTGATGCATCACACACAAATCGTATTACAAAAATATTTAAACACAGGTTGTAATGTAACAAAATAGGTAAAAAGCTAAGATGGTGAATAGTTTCACAAGCCACTGTATATACAGCAATATTGTTGTACCTAGAAGAAGTCATGGCATCCTATGAACACCAGCCAGAAGCTGATAGTCATAGGAGTACCATCACGACAGGAACATAGGTCTACAGTAGACCTCTGGCTATTATTGCAACTCATGGGCAACCCACAATTTTGTCAGGGGGCTGCTATCTGTTGTGAGTGAAGTGAAGATACTAGCTGTTAGAGGCAACTTTCATATCACCAGATTAAGAAAATTGCTATTTACAGTACAGTTACTAAATGTGTAGTGATAAGCAATAAAGTGTTGAATGATATTCAATTCTGATCTTTATAAAAGCAAAAACTATAAAAAAAAAACACAGAAGTCTACTATTTACGTGCATTTCCAAACACTTTATGTACAGTAAATCCTCTTTTTCATTGATATTTTTATGTTTTGTGCAGGGAAATATATTCCAGACAGAGCCAAGTGTCAAATAAAATTATGTAGCACATACACGTTTCTTGCACTCCTCAAACAAATAGATGCTATTGCATCTATCGCACAACCAGTCTATGTGTAGCTATGTAACAGGTTATTCCGGATATTAACTGAGTCAGCTCTAATTTCATCTTGGATCTTTACAGTATGCATTTTGGCATAATTTATTTAATACATTTGTCAACATGGGTGTAATACAGGGTAAATATCAGAAACCAACACTTTATTAATTTAACTACTATCTTTTGAATAAACATTACAAGGATTTTAATAGACAATTGTTAATATTGGTGGATGAACCTAGGATTTGTGTGAACGGAACATATCATGTTACATATTACATTCCTTATGGGTTAAGTTCACAAGAGTGTTTAAAAAAACTTTGATCTTCATTAGTGATGAGCGAGTATGTTTTGTTAACCCTTTCGCCGAGTATACTCGGCCGAGCACCGAGTATTTATAGCGTGCTCGGGCTTTAAGTTTTCGTCGCTCCGTGAACATGATTTGCGACTGTTTGACAGATTTAATACATGTGAGGAATGCTGGAAAAACAGGCATTCCTCACATGTATTAAATCTGTCAAACAGTGGCAAATCATATTCACGGAGCGACGAAAACTTAAAGCCCGAGCACACTATAAACACTCGGTGCTTGGCCGAGTATACTCGACGAAAGGGTTAACAAAACATTCTTGCTCATCACTAATCTTCATTAGTGATGATCGAGCACTAAAATGCTCGGGTACTCGTTGCTGTGGTCGAGCAAGTTGGAATACTCGGGTGCTCGACCCGAGCAACGAGCCTAATGTAAGTTTATGGGAAACGCGAGCATTTTTCAGGTGGTTCCCCCCGGCAGTCTGCAGAGGGCCTAAAAATTGCCCAAATCGATGGAAACAGTGCTCAAATGACATGGGGACAGCATGGGGAAGACCCCTGGAAGCATTTCTGACTCCCAAGTCACTTCTGTCAACAACGTTGTCAGAGGTATTACCCCACTTTTACAGACTCACAATAAAACATACCAAAACGAAACCTAAATGGATTTTCCTGTGAAATATGTTAAGGAACATCCTTTCCATGACATGTACAATGTATATAAAGCAAAATAAATAACCAAAAACAAAATACTCCTCCACACCTTGGGCTATGTTCACACGTAGCGTTTTTGCACTTTTGCATTGCTTTCAACCAAGACAAATACATTCACCAGGAAATTTCATTTTAACATTTTACAAACTTATCTGGCCATGTGGTGTGTGACACATCATCAGACACATGCATACAGTGCTGAAAAGTCAGGGGAACAGCATGTGGAAGACCTCTGGAAGCATCTCTGACTCCCAGATCACTGCCTAAAAGTGTGCCCATCATAAGTGATCCTTGGCGCATGCAAAGATGCCTCCCACCATGAACCTGTCGTTGCAGACTTGCAACAATCACCGTCCATGTCCTTGTCCCACAGCAGCGTTCAGTTGAACTACCCCATTCCTTGGAATGCAAGCGCAAGTATGCAGGCAGCCAGCCACCCACCACCCACAGGCTGCAATACTATACTGTCAAATTTTTGACAGCTGCTTGCACTTGAAATGTGGCCTTTTAGGCTCGTGGAGGCGGAAGCTTTTCATAACCTCATGCCGGCGGCAGCTGGGTGTCCATACTCTGTCCCCATCCACCACTATATTTCCCGGTATCGCCTCCGCCTTCCACAAGCACGGGTCCCACAACAGTACCCGTTCCCTCCCCAGAGCACTTACTGGGAAGGACCGCCTAACCATAAACACGTGGACAGGTAAATGTGGCCAGGGACGGTACGGAGCCAGTCCACAACTTTTTTTGCTGACAGTTGTATTTAGCTTGGTGAAAGGACTGGCATAGAGGGAAACCCTATCTACCCTGCATGTCATTTCTCACAGGAAGTCCTTAATGCAGCTTGTTGCAGAAGCAATGGCAGCCCGTCCAACATCAACTCGCCCTTGTCGGTGGTGCTTTGACACACACACATCTTTATTTGCGCATTTAATTTCTTGAATACAGAGTTGGACAATGGCCTGATCTGTAATGTGGTTTGAGAAATAACATACATAAGCATGGCCGATCCACATTAAAAAAGCAGCCATAGAGTGTCCGGGAACCTTCCCCCACACTTCTTAGCCAGGGCTGCTTTTCGGCAGGGTTGGACGGGCCCACCAGAGAATCGGAGACTCCTCCGGCGGGCCCTGACTTCTCCTTCAGGAGAGTTCATATTGCAGAGGTGAGGCCATGATGATGATAGAGGCCACCATGTGCTTAGTTTTCTGTTACTTGGAATGCAAGTGCAAGTATGTAGCCAGCCACCCACCCACTCAAAGGCCGCAACACTAAACTGCCAGATTTCTGGGCAGCTTTTTGCACTTGAAATATGGCCTTTTAAGCTCGTGGAGGCGGAAGCTTTTCACAACCTCATGCCGGCGGCGGCCGGGTGTCTATACTCGGTCCACAGCCACCACTATGTTTCACCGGTATCGCCTCCGCCTTCCACAAGCACGGGTCCCACAACATTACCCGTGCCCTCCCCAGTGCACTTACTGGGAAGGACCGCCTAACCACAAACACGTGGACAGGTGAATGTGGCCAGGGACGGTACGGAGCCAGTCCACATTTTTTTTGCTGACAGTTGTATTTAGCTCGGTGAAAAGACTGACATAGAGGGAAACCCTATCTACCCTGCGTGTCATTTCTCACAGGAAGTCCTGTAAAGCTGCTCTCACTTGAAATGTGGCCTTTTAGGCTTGTGGAGGCGGAAGCTTTTTAAAACCACATGCCTCATGCCTCGTGTCCATACTCGGTCCCCAGCCGTCACTATTTCTCCCGGTGTTGTCTCCGTCTTCTACAAGCACGGGTCCCTGAACATTACTGCTGGTACTTTTCTGTGGGAATTTGCTTGCCTCCTACCAGCCTGGAATATTTCCAGCAAACTATGGTACGACGCTATGGTATTAGCACTGCCCCCAGTACCAGTAGCGAATCCATCCCTAATTTCCTTCTGAGAAATTTTATTTGGTAGACTGAGTGGCTGCCGAAATACATTTTCTCACAAAGGAACTGAAGATAGAGTGGCAGTAGGTGCAAGTTTCTCCAGCCTGTTAGATATTAGAGGGTGAACGGCAGCACATTGGATCAGTGGTTAGCACTGAAGACTTGCAGCGCTGGAATCCTGGGTTCAAATCCCAGCAAGGACAACATCTGCAAGGACTTTGTATGTTCTCCCCGTGTTTGCGTGTGTTTCCTCCTCAGTAAAAAAGCAGCCATAGAGTGTCCTGGAACCTTTCCACACACTTTTCTTAGCCAGGACTGCTTCTTGGCAGGGTTGGATGGTCCCACCAGAGAATCCTCTGGTGTGCCTTGGCTTCTACCTCAGGAGAGTTCATGATAGCATTAACTTTGCAGCTGATATGGGGCTCTTGAGCGGGGGAGAAAGGTTAGCCCTCAGAATCAAATCCTCTGGTGGGCACAATGTTTTTCAATCTGAAACAGCATCTTAGTGGGAGTTGTATTTCACAACAGCAATATTCTTTAGCTCGGTGAAAGGACTGGCAGAGAGGGAAACCGTATCTACCCCGGTTGTCATTTCTCCGTCACCAGGTTCCGCCCATTGTCACACACGACCATGCCTGGCTGTATGTTCAGCGGTGAGAGACACAGATCAGGCTGCTGTGTTACAGCTTTCAACAACTCTGCAGCGCTGGGTGGTTTGTCAATTAAGCATTAAGTATGCTATCTTCAGCACAGCCTTTTGCCACTTGGCCAAGGCAGTGCTGCAGTGCTGTCAGCTTGTGACTGATGTGGTCATTTCGGAGATGGAGGAGCAGGTACATGAGCTGAACAATGTGATTATATTGTTGTTAAGTTGGTGACGCTGTTTTTTATACTAAAGAAAGATCCTATTGTTTGGGGTTTTTTTAAGACAAAGGCATTCACCGGGAAATGTCATTTTAACATTTTACAACCTTATCTGGCAATGTGGTGTGTGACACATCATCAGACACATCCTGTTTTGTTTATTATGGAGGGACTCTGAAAGTCATAAAGCCTATATTTATAGGGACATCAGACGGCCCTTACTATTCTTAAATGGCCAGCAGTCGACCCTAGCTATTGTTAGAGAACCATCAGCCGGCTATGCTTTGTTGTTCGCATTATTAACAAGTGGGTCTCCTATACTGTAATTGCATATCCAGTGACTGCTAGGGCTGCCAAAAATTGTCAATTTCAGTAAAAACCCCACTAAGAATTTAAAGACACATGGAGCAGTGCCACAGTAACAAGGTACAACATGTTCCCATTAGAAAGGAGAGGGTCTGCTATACAGTTATTGGGTATGCAATGCAGTGAGCCCAACGGCTGATAATTTTAGGAAAAACCCCACTAAGAATTTAAAGACACACGGAGCAGGGCCACAGTAACAGGGTACGACATGTTCCCATTAGAAAGCAGAGGGTCTGCTATACAATTATAAGGTATGCAGTGACTCCAATGGCTGACAATTTTAGGAAAAACCCCACTAAGAATTTAAAGACACACAGAGCAGGGCCACAGTAACGACAAATTCCCATTAGAAAGGAGAGAGTCTCCCATAGTGTTGGCTTATGCAGTGAATGCAAGGGCTGCCAAAAATTTGGAGGCACTTCAATGCCTCTTGGAAGAGACGTGGAGGAGGGCCTCATAAAAAATGTTCCCATTAGAAAGGAGCGGGCCTCCTATACTTGTAATGCCCATGCACTAAGTGTATGGGCTGACAAACATTTACCCCTGGGGGGTATACATGAACATACTGTATAAAAAAATTTTTTACCGGCATCATAAACACCCTTTAAAAAAATTAGGTGGGTGTTGCATCATGGACCACGGTCACCCTGGTGATATGGTGGTGGAGGATGAGGAGAAGGAGGAGGACAAGAGCAAATAGCCAAAATCAGGAAGCGTATACCCATGTGTGGGTGTGAAAAGGTGCATTGGAATACACCTCCCAAGAAAAGACACTGGATTGAAGTATATGTTACGCTGCTATCATTCGGTGGTGTTGAGAAGTCTGGCCCAATCCAGCCCTTGTTCATTTTTATAAGAGTCAGCCTGTCAGCATTTTCAGTTGACAGGCGGATGTGCTTATCAGTTATAATTCCACCAGCGGCACTAAAAACCCGCTCTGATAAAAAGCTGGCGGCAGGGCAGGCCAGGACCTCCAAGGCATAGAGAGCCAGTTCATTCCACGTATCCAGCTTGGATACCCAATAATTATAAGGCACAGCGGAATCACGGAGGACGTTGGTACGGTCGGCAAGGTACTTCCTCAGCATCTTCCCAAACTTTGCACTCCTTGTGAGAGTACCCCGCGCCTCTGGGCCTGTCTGATGGGAGGGTCTGGAAAACTCTCCCAGAACTTTGACAGTGTTCCCCTGTCTCTGCTGGATTGAAGTAGTGTCTCTCTCGCCTGTACTCCTTGGTTGTCCAACAAAGTGTGCCCTCTGCCGCCAGCGTTTTCAGATGGGAATTTTTTTTAATAGTTCCGCAACAAGGGCCTTCTGGTACAGCCCCATTTTTGTAGACATGTCCGCCTCAGGAATAAGAGATATAAAGTTCTCCTTGTAGCGTGGATCTAGAAGTGTCACCAACCAGTAATGACTGTCACCCAAAATTTTGAGAACGCGAGGGTCATGGGAAAAGCAGCGTAACATAAACTCGGCCATGCGTGCCAGACTACTAACAGGCAAGACTTCCGTGTCCTCACCAAGAGGATGACTTACCTCCTCCTCCTCTTCCTCATTGTCACCCAATCCACGTTGGGATGCCTGGCTGTAGGTTCAGCGGTGTGAGCCACAGATCTGCCTGCTCTTTCAGAGCTGTCCACAACTCTTCAGCATTGTGCAGTTTGTCATCTAATCATATTAGCTTCAGCACAGCCTATTGCCGCTTTCCCGAGGCAGTGCTGCAGTGCTTCCAGCTTGTGACTGTTGTGGTCATTTCTTAGATGGAGGCTGAAGAGGAGGAGGAGGCTGAGGAGGATGAGGTGCAGGAGCTGTAGACCGTGGGGGCAACCCTGAATGACCTAGAGCCCGCAATCCTTGGCGTCAGGAGGACGTGCTCCGTCCCAAGGTCCGACTGGGCCCCGGCTTCCACTATGTTAACCCAGTGTGCCATCAGCGAGATGTACCGTCCCTGCCCACAAGAACTTGTCCACGTGTCCGTGGTTAGGTGGACTTTACCGGTAACTGCGTTGTTGAGAGCACGGCTAATGTTATGTGACACGTGCTTGTGTAATGCGGGGACGGCACACCGGGAGAAATAGTGGCGGCTGGGGACTGAGTACCGATGGACGGCTGCCGCCATTAGGTTGCGGAATGCTTCCCTCTCCACGAGCCTAAAAGGCAACATTTCGAGAGCAAGCAGTCGTGAAATGTGAGAATTTAGTAATGTGGCCTGTGGGGCGTTGAATGCATATTTGCGCTTGCATTCCAAGGACTGGGGTATGGACAACTGAATGCTGCGCTGGGACAAGGACATGGACGTGCTTCCTGATGCTGCTACTTGAGAGTGTTCAACGACAGGTGCAGAGCAGGAGGCATCTTCGCATGCACCATGGACAGGGGATTGGCTTGCATGCACAACAGCAGAAGAAGTAATGGTGCCACCCGCAGACACTGTTCCTGTACCCTGGGGTTCGGCCCACAAAGTCGGGTGCTTTGCTGCCATGCGCCTGATCATGCTGGTGGTGGTCAGGCTGGTCGTTTTGCCACCCCTGCTGATGCTGGCCTGGCAGGTGTTGCAAATGGCCTTTTTGGGGTTATCGGCAGAGTCTTTAAAAAACAACCAGACTCGGGAAGACCTAACAGTTGTACTGGCAACTTCCTTCGTGTTGGTGTTACTGGGAACGGTTGCCTGCCTTCTGTCTGCGGCCACCACACTGCTTCTTCCTGCTTGTTGGGGTGCTCTGCCTCCCTCCCCCTGTGTGCTGCTGTCCTTGCTCAGCATGTCCTCCTGCCAGGTTGGGTCAGTTACTATATCATCGACCACCTCGTCTTCCACTTCCGCACCCTGGCCCTCCTCCTGACTTTCTGGCAATTGTGTCTCATCATCGTCCACCTCTTGTGACACTTTCCCACCGTCGCCTTCATGTGACCGTGGCTGCTCAAATATTTGGGCATCGCTACACGCGATCTCCTCTTGCCCCGCTTCAAATGGACCAGGCGAGAGGCCCAAATCTATAAATGGAAAAGTGAACAGCTCTTTAGAGTGTCCAAGTGTGGGATCAGTTGTCTCTGGGTACTTGGCATGGTGGGAGGAAGGAGGATCAGGGTGAGGAATATGCGGTCCAGACTCACGGCTACCGAGACTTGACCGTGTGGAAGACAGGGTGGTGGTGGTTAAGTGACTGGAAGCATTATCCGCTATCCAACCAACAACCTTTTGACACTGCTCTGGGTTCAATAGTGGTGTGCTGCGGTCCCCTAGAAATTGGGACAGGAAGGTCAGGCGAGAAGATGTGGGTGTTTGTTGTGGCACAATTTCGGCTTGCCCACTGCCTTGTCCTCGGCCTCCGCATGCACCATTACCATCACGTCCAGTTCCCCGTCCCTTGCCCATTTTAAATGGAGGACAGTATCTTCCATGCTCACTACAAATGACTGAGTTTGGAGCGAATTTATATGTGGTCCGTGTGACGGAGAAAACAGAGTTTTAAATACCTGGCCTGTAGGTAAGTAGTTTGAACAGCAATCTGGTGTCAATTGCTTCACTGACACACTGACATTTTTTTTTAATGGAGGCCACAAATGGCAGTATTTTCTGAAAACGTATATGTAATCCGTGTGACGGAGAAAACACAGTTTTAAATACCTGACCTGTAGGTAACTGATTTGAACAGCAAACCAGTGTCAAAAACTTTGCTGACACACTGAATTTTTTTTTTAACGGAGACCAGAAATAGCAGTATTTTCTGAAAATGTATATGTGATCCGTGTGACGGAGAAAACACAGTTTTAAATAGATGGATTTTTAGCGCTGTAGTATGGAAAGGACCTGGCTGTATTCTTCAGTGCCAACAAGCAAATGGCGCAGAAAAACCGTGTTCTCTGGATTGCTTTTTAAGCAAATAATGAGGATTAAGATGCAAAAAAAATATTCCTGGCCCCTGAGACCTGGGCCTATTTCCAGAAATATCTAACAGCAGCAGCCAACAGAACTGTAATGGAGCCTCTTGTGCTATATGCACTGCAGTCTGTTATATACAAAGCCTGCCTATACACCCTGCCTGCCTGATATCTCTGCAGATGGATTAGTCCTCAGACGGACTGTTTGTTAAGATGGATATGTGTAATGTACGGTTTTTCTCCCTACACTACCTAATACACGATCAAATCTCTCCCTGACACAGCAGAAGCTCTCCCTACACTGTCTGATCCGGAGTGACTGTGACGAGCATGGCGGCGCCAGGTCTGATATAGACCTGATGACGCTGTGCGGCCAGCCAATCACTGTAATGCCCACAACCAACATGGCTATGGCATCATGACGCCCTGCGGCTACAGGCTGTCACAGAACTCCTGGGTGTTGCACAGACGGATTCTCCCCAGTGGCCTCAATACATGCAGACACCTCCACTCAAGTCCACTAGATGGAGCCCTGTCAGGTATATATATACTGGGGGGTGGAGTTCAGGAAGTCAATCAGTGGGAAGCTAGACCCTGTTCCAGACAGGTCAGAAGCTCCAGGGAGAGAGCCAGGAAGATACAGAAAGGAGGCCTTACACCCGCTCACTGGGGAGCAAGACCAGAAGTGCACACCACCTACAAGTACCCCGGACCGTACCTGGCTACCATCTGCAGTAAAGTTACTGAAACTAGCCCTGGTGTGTGTGTCTGTTCTTCCTCTGACCCGGCTGGGTCCCATCTCTCCTGCATCCCTTCACACCATCCCTGCCCCAGGGGCCCGCTCCACCTGTGGAGAGCAGAAACACCTCAACTGCCATCCCAACACCCCTGGAGGTCTGAAGCAGCGCTGGTAATCCTTACCAGGTACCACAGGTGGCGTCACAAACTATTTACTTTATTTTTATTTCTATCCAAGTTCCAATCTCCTTTTTCAAGAGTGACCCCAGGGTACGGGCCCGGGAGCCGACCACCGCGACATCCCCAAACCAGGCAAAGGCCCGGGTACCGAGTCATCCCCATCCCCAGGGCGCGTCAACCTCTTTCTGGCGTCACGAACAGGATTTTGTGCCCGTTGCCACCGAGTAGTGTGCGCCTAAGAGAACTGTGTCGCACACCGTGGTGAAGTTTTCCCGCCAATTGCCGCTGTTTCCTGCCATTGTCCGCCATTTTCGAGTTGCCGCGCGGGAAGAAGAGGGGCGTAACCGCAGAAGCACACCAAGCCCAAGCCCCGCCTCACGCACTAATGCAGCATCAGGTCCTGGAAGGAGACCGCCGTGCCGGGAAGTGCACGCCCTGACGTCAGACGCCAGGTCCTGCACCGGAGTTGCTCGACGGGCAACTCCCCTGTTCCCGTCCGGAGGACCGCAGCCAGCGCTAGAAGCCGGAAGGTAGGCCACAGTTAACTGGGGGGGCACAGCGATGGCGGATGATCAGCAACACGCCGGGGCCCCAGTTGATGCCCCAGATGACCAGTCTGCACCCGGCGCTGCTCAGGCAGGAGCAGTCGCCACACCAGCAAGAGCTGTGGCACGGATGTTGCCCATGGCTCTACAGCATGCCCTAAATGTTCAGAGGGTGAGGGAACTGTTGGAACAGGACACCCTCGCTGAACGGGAGGATGACCAGGACGGGTCACCCACCTCCAATAACGAGGCGCATCCCAGGAGGGGGCGCCCTTGAGCTACTAGTTCCCCGGTAGCTCTCATGTTAAGTATAAGTTAACCTGAACTTGGAGTCCATGAACTATGAGCGGTCCCACCATTGTACATAGTTTGCACCTCCTGAGGTGCCCCCTGGTGGTTTTCACAAGACCACCACCACTAAAAACCTGCTTGGCGTGGCCAAACCAGTGGTCCTACACCAGTCCTGCAGCCCGCCCAGGACCTTCGTTGGGGGTTTGGAGCAGGTCCCCCACAAGCTAGCTTACCCGGATGAGAGGGACACACCCAAGGAGCGATCTCATCAAAACTGACCGTTGCAGATAGTAAAGTTGTGTTGCTGCTAATGTGCGTGTGCTCAATTGTTATAAAAGTATTTTATATATATTAAAAAGAGAGAAAATATTTTTTTCGCTACAAGTAAAGTATAAATAATGTTTATTAAACCTGTTATTGCAACGTTCAAGCCAAGTGCCTCCCATAAAGGGAAGAAAAATAGTTATGTTCATAAAATTGTTATTGATATCACCTGTTTTAAAAATTTGTTTCAGTCCGGGAGTACTGACTTTTACTAGGGGGGAATGTGATGCCCTGCGGCTGCAGGCTGTCACAGAACTCCTGGGTGTTGCACAGATGGATTCTCCCCAGTGGCCTCAATACATGCAGACACCTCCACCCAAGTCAACTAGATGGAGTCCTGTCAGGTATATATACAGTACAGACCAAAAGTTTGGACACACCTTCTCATTTAAAGATTTTTCTGTATTTTCATGACTATAAAAATTGTACATTCACACTGAAGGCATCAAAACTATGAATTAACACATGTGGAATTATATACTTAACAAAAAAGTGTGAAACAACTGAAAATATGTCTTATATTCTAGGTTCTTCAAAGTAGCCACCTTTTGCTTTGATGACTGCTTTGCACACTCTTGGCATTCTCTTGATGAGCTTTAAGTGGTAGTCACCGGAAATGGTTTTCACTTCACAGCTGTGCCCTGTCAGGTTTAATAAGTGGGATTTATTGCCTTATAAATGGGGTTGGGACCATCAGTTGTGTTGTGCAGAAGTCTGGTGGATACACAGCTGATAGTCCTACTGAATAGACTGTTAGCTGATTTTTTCTTGCCATAATACAAATTCTAAGTAAAGAAAAATGAGTGCCCATCATTACTTTAAGAAATGAAGGTCAGTCAGTCCGAAAAATTGGGAAAACTTTGAAAGTGTCCCCAAGTACAGTTGCAAAAACCATCAAGCGCTACAAAGAAACAGGACCGCCCCAGGAAAGGAAGACCAAGAGTCACCTCTGCTTCTGAGGATAAGTTTATCCGAGTCACCAGCCTCAGAAATTGCAGGTTAACAGCAGCTCAGATTAGAGACCTAGTCAATGCCACACAGAGTTCTAGCAGCAGACACATCTCTTCAACAACTGTTAAGAGGAGCCTTTGTGCAGCAGGCCTTCATGGTAAAATAGCTGCTAAGAAACCACTGCTATGGACAGGCAACAAGCAGAAGAGACTTGTTTGGGCTAAAGAACACAAGAAATGGACATTAGACCAGTGGAAATCTGTGCTTTGATCTGATGAGTCCAAATTTGAGATCTTTGGTTCCAACCACCGTGTCTTTGTGCGACGCAGAAGAGGTGAACGGATGGACTCTACATGCCTGGTACCCACCGTGAAGCATGGAGGAGGAGGTGTGATGGTGTGGGGGTGCTTTGCTGGTGACACTGTTGGGGATTTATTCAAAATTGAAGGCATACTGAACCAGCATGGCTACCACAGCATCTTGCAGCGGCATGCTATTCCATCCAGTTTGCATTTAGTTGGACCATCATTTATTTTTCAACAGGACAATGACCCCAAACACACCTCCAGGCTGTGTAAGGGCTATTTGACCAAGAATGAGAGTGATGGGGTGCTACGCCAGATGACCTGGCCTCCACAGTCACCAGATCTGAACCCAATCGAGATGGTTTGGGGTGAGCTGGACCGCAGAGTGAAGGCAAAAGGGCAAACAAGTGCTAAGCATCTCTGGGAACTCCTTAAAGATTGTTGGAAGACCATTTCCGGTGACTACCTCTTGAAGCTCATCAAAAGAATGCCAAGAGTGTGCAAAGCAGTCATCAAAGCAAAAGGTGGCTACTTTGAAGAACCTAGAATATAAGACATATTTTCAGTTGTTTCACACTTTTTTGTTAAGTATATAATTCCACATGTGTTAATTCATAGTTTTGATGCCTTCAGTGTGAATGTACAATTTTCATAGTCATGAAAATACAGAAAAATCTTTAAATGAGAAGGTGTGTCTAAACTTTTGGTCTGTACTGTATACTGGGGGGTGGAGTTCAGGAAGTCAGTCAGTGGGAAGCAATGAGTGTGACACGATGCTGCAGCACCAGACAAGCTGAAGTCTGTGTGGCTGAAAGCCAGGCTAGGCCCAGGCTGCGGGCTAGTCTGGCCAGTGAGGGCCTAGAGTGGGCCAGAAGGCAGAGGAGAGGAGAAGAGCCTTCTGGGACAGAGGAACTATAGAAGGTTTGTCCCAGATGCAAGCCGGGCACCGGGCCCGTGCCTATTGGGATCTCTATGCCCAGTAGGGAATCTGGCTTACCGAGGAGGATTTCATATCCCTCGGTCCACCCGTGAATACCACACATTTAGAGGACTAGGTACCACTAAGGCCCTGTCATCCAGGGATTGTCGTAACCAGGGGAAAGTCCTCACCGCCATGCATACGGGTGAGAGAAACTTCAAGGAAGCTAGACCCTGTTCCAGGCAGGTCAGAAGCTCCAGGGAGAGAGACAGGAAGCTACATCCCTTCACACCATCCCTGCCCCGCGGGCCCGCTCCACCTGTGGGGAGCAGAAACACCTCAGCTGCCATCTCAACACCCACGGAGGTCTGAAGCAGCGCTGGTAATCCTTACCAGGTACCACAGGTGGCGTCACAAACTATTTACTTTATTTTTATTTCTATTCAAGTTCCAATCCCCCTTTTCAAGAGTGACCCCAGGGTACGGGCCACTGCGACATCCCCAAACCAGGCAAAGGCCCGGGTACCGAGTCATCCCCAGCCCCTGGGCGCGTCAGCATTACAGTGCATGGCAGTCAATCCCTGCATGTTCATTGGCTCTCAAAAGAGCACTAAACATGCAGGGAGGTGACCCGAGTTTCCGCCTGAGCAACCCGGAAATACTCGCCGAGCTTGTCGAGCACCATGATGATCGAAAGAGTACCGAGTAGTGGCGAGCACGTTCGCTCATCACTAATCTTCATCCCAAAAAAAAACAGATGATTTTTCATTCTATCTCAGAAACTGGTTGAATCGCTGGATCCAGCCACCTACATTGCCACGACAGTCTTCTCCTACAGGATTTTCTGCCCTAATACAACCCTCATGCAGACTATTATTGACAGTTTAGTCATAACATGTGACCTTCTGGAGGTCATTTTATAGTGCTTTGGCAGTGTTTTTCCTTTTTCACTTCAAGCAAAGGAGTAGATACAGGTCCTGCTGCTGGTTGATGCCCTTCTCTGGCTCTGTTTAGTTTTGCTAGTGTAATGGCCTGTGTACTGATATTTGCTCCATGGGAGACACATCAAATGTTCTTTTTGCGACAACAGGTATGCATGTGACATCCTGGAGGATCTGTATTACCTGTGCAACCTTTATGTTCTGAGAATCTGTCTCATATAGGTAGTGACAAGGACAGTAGAAAAACAGAAAACTAGAGAATAATCAGTCAGGAAGGATAAGAAGAGAGTAATTGTCTGTGGCCAGCACCATTCCCTTCTAGGCGATTGTCTTGTAGTTTTCTTTCCCTTGCACTTGTCACTTTCATTTGCACCAGAGCATGTGAAATTGATCACAATTGCTTAAGTTTCTTAACTGAGCAGATTGATGTCCCTAAAGTTTGTGGTCATACTATGAATATCAGATAAGAACAGTAGAGATATGATTAGCCTCACAAAGGTTATTCTAAGCAAAGCTTGAACGCTCATTCTGCAGTTTCCTGAGGATACAACTCAAAAGATGGTATAAAATAGGGAAGGAGATATATTCTATATCCCATCATTATAAGGAGATTCTTAATATTGACTGCAGAAATAAGGTGGTTAAAACTCTGGTGCCGAGGCATATCCAGGAGGGGGCAGGTGGGGCATCTGCCCCGGGCGCAGCCGACAGGGGAGCGACGTCGGTCAAAGTATCTGAGGTGTTTCCCCGGCAGCTGCATTTTGCCGCCCCCGACACTGGGATTCAGCCATTCTCTGAGCCAGCTGTCAAACTGATAGCAGGCTCAGAGAAGGTGTGGTGCACCAGCTTCCAGTGATCAGAGTGGTCAGACGCGAGTACAATTGAGGCCCTGACCGCTGGCATTTCTGGGTCAGGGCGACGTTAGCAGCATGATCAGGTCATGTGATCACGCTGCTGACATCACTCGCCGCCTCTTCAGAGGCAAAGATGACAGGGCACAGCATTGGTGTAAATGCTCCAGCCTCTAATGGAGCTGAAGACACCGAAGATAATTTGAGGACATACTTTGGAGGGGTAGGAAGGGATGGGTGGGGATGCAATATGGGGAGTCACAGTGGAAGAAATTTGAGTACCCAATGTGAGGAGCAAGGGGGAGATGTATAAGAAAACAGTATGAGTGGGGGATGGGTGCAGACATATGTATGGGGAGCAGAGGGGAAAAAATTGAGAACAGTATGAGGAGCAAGGGAGCTGGATGGGTGCAGACACATGTAGGGGAAGCAGGGGGGAGAAATTTGAGGACCGTATGCAGGGAGAAATTTGAGGACAAGGGTGATGGGATGTGTGCAGACACAGTATGGAGAGCGAGGGTGATGGGATGTGTGAGGAGGTAGTATGGGGAGTGAGGGTGATGAAATGAGTGTGGGCACAGGAATGGAAGTCAGGGAGATGTGTGAGGAGGCAGTATGGAGTGAGGAGGTAAATATATGAGGTGATAATATGGTTAGCAAGGGGGACGTGAGACGAAACAGTATGAGGAGGTAAGGGGAAATGTGTGTGGAGACTATTGAGGGGAATATTATGAGGAGACAGTGTGGGGGGAGAAAAGTGTGGTTGGGCACAGAATAGAGACTTTGTAGTGTGTGGGGAGGTAGAATGGGGACAGTGTAAGGGCACAGCCTGGAAGGGACAGTATGCCAAGAAGGGGGAGTGTGATGAGGGAGCACAATATAGAGACTGGGCCCTATAGGGGGGCACCGTTTGATAGGACAGTGTGTAGAGGGGGCCCAGTATAAAAAGGAGAGGGCAGTGTGGAGGAGATGTACCATAAGAGCCAACATATGGGGGTCATATTTTGTGCAGGAAATATACTGAGGGGCAATTATTTATTCAAGGGCTCAGCATAGGGCAGATAATTTTATTTAGGAGCATTGTAATGACACTGCTAGTTTTAAGGGTAGCTTGTGGGGATGTGCTGCAGAAGACCGGAGAAGAGAGAAGTCTGCAGAGACAAGCTGTGACTCTGAAAAGTCATCATAGAGTCTGGACAAGATGAAGAAAAGAAAGAGAACGACTCCAGAGACAACGTCATCTATAAGGTACTTGGATGTAAAAAAAATTTGGGTTGTTGCCCTCCTACGGCCCCTTCACGTCTCCTGGTGTACTGGCCTGTCTCCTGGTAGTGCCAGCCTATGGACACTATGCTGACAGACACAGCAAACCTTCTTGCCATAGCTCGCATTGATGTGCCATCCTAAATGAGCTGCACTACCTGAGCAACTTCTGTAGAGTCCGTCTCATGCTACCACGAGTGTGAAAGCACAACCAACATTCAAAAGTGATCAAAACATCAGCCAGAAAGCAATGGTACTGAGATGTGGTCTGTGGTCCCCACCTGCAGAACCACTCCTTTATGGAGTGTGTCTTGATAATTGCCAATAATTTCCATCTATTGTCTATTCCATTTGCACAACAGCATGTGAAATTGATTGTCAATCAGTGTTGCTTCCTAAGTGGACAGTTTGATTTCACAGATGTTTGATTTACTTGGAGTTATATTCTGTTGTTTAAGTGTTCCCTTTATTTTTTTGAGCAGTGTATATTTAGAAAATGTAATTATCCATAATAATCTATTGAATTATATATTTTTTTTACATTTTTATAGGATCTTTACTTTATTATTTTATTATTTTTATTTAAATAAATGTTAAAATTATATATACAGTACAGACCAAAAGTTTGGACACACCTTCTCATTTAAATATTTTTATGTATTTTCATGACTTTGAAAATTGTACATTCACACTGAAGGCATCTAAACTATGAATTAACACATGTGGAATTATATACTTAACAAAAAAGTGTGAAATAACTGAAAATATGTCTTATATTCTAGGTTCTTCAAAGTAGCCACCTTTTGCTTTGATGACTGCTTTGAACACTCTTGGCATTCTCTTGATGAGCTTCAATAGGTAGTCACCGGAAATGGTCTTCCAACAATCTTGAAGGAGTTCCCAGAGATACTTAGCACTTGTTGGCCCTTTTGCCTTCACTCTGCGGTCCAGCTCACCCCAAACCATCTCGATTGGGTTCAGGTCTGGTGACTGTGGAGGCCAGGTCATCTGGCATAGCACCCTATCACTCTCCTTCTTGGTCAAATAGCCCTTGCACCTTGTGGAGGTGTGTTTGGAGTTATTGTCCTGTTGAAAAATAAATGATGGTCCAACTAAACGCAAACCGGATGGAATAGCATGCCACTGCAAGATGCTGTGGTAGCCATGCTGGTTCAGTATGCCTTCAATTTTGAATAAATCCCCAACAGTGTCACCAGCAAAGCACCCCCACACCATCACACCTCCTCCTCTATGCTTCACGGTGGGAACCAGACATGTAGAGTCCATCCGTTCACCTTTTCTGCGTCGCACAAAGACGCAGTGGTTGGAACCAAAGATCTCAAATTTGGACTCATCAGATCAAAGCACAGATTTGCACTGGTCTAATGTCCATTCCCTGTGTTCTTTAGCCCAAACAAGTCTCTTCTGCTTGTTGCCTGTCCTTAGCAGTGGTTTCCTAGCAGCTATTTTACCATGAAGGCCTGCTGCAGAAAGTCTCCTCTTAACAGTTGTTGTAGAGATGTGTCTGCTGCTAGAACTCTGTGTGGCATTGACCTGGTCTCTAATCTGAGCTGCTGTTAACCTGCGATTTCTGAGGCTGGTGACTCGGATAAACTTATCCTCAGAAGCAGACGTGACTCTTGGTCTTCCTTTCCTGGGGCGGTCCTCATCTGAGCCAGTTTCTTTGTAGCGCTTAATGGTTTTTGCATCTGCACTTGGGGACATTTTCAAAGTTTTCCCAATTATTCGCACTGACTGACCTTCATTTCTTAAAGTAATGATGGACACTCATTTTTCTTTACTTAGAATTTGTATTATGGCAAGAAAAAAACAGCTAACAGTCTATTCAGTAGGACTATCAGCTGTGTATCCACCTGACTTCTGCACAACACAATTGATGGTCCCAACCCCATTTATAAGGCAAGAAATTCCACTTATTAAACCTGACAGGGCACACCTGTGAAGTGAAAACCATTTCCGGTGACTACCTCTTGAAGCTCATCAAGAGAATGCCAAGAGTGTGCAAAGTAGTCATCAAAGCAAAAGGTGGCTACTTTGAATAACCTAGAATATAAGACATATTTTCAGTTGTTTCACACTTTTTTGTTAAGTATATAGTTCCACATGTGTTAATTTATAGTTTTGATGCTTTCAGTGTGAATGTACAATTTTCAAAGTAATGAAAATACATAAAAATCTTTAAATGAGAAGGTGTGTCCAAATTTTTGGTCTGTACTGTATATATATATAACTTTTTTTTTTTTTTAGATTTTTCATTGTAATTTTTTATGTAAACACGTGGGCAAAATTGTTGGTACCCCTCGTTTAATGAAAGAAAAACCCACAATGATCACAGAAATAACTTGAATCTAAGAAAAGTAATAATAAATTAAAAATCGATGAAAATAAACAAATGAAAGTCAGACAATGCTTTTCAACCCAGTTTCCACAGAATTTTTAAAAAAATTAAACTCATGAAATAGGCAAGGATAGAAATGATGGTACTCTTAACTTAATATTTTGTTGAACAACCTTTTGAGGCAATCGCTGCAATCAAACGTCTCCTGTAACTGTCAGTGAGACTTCTGCACCTCTCGACAGGTATTTTGGCCCACTCCTCATGAGAAAACTGCTCCAGTTGTCTCGTGTTTGAAGGTTGCCTTTTCCAGACAGCATGTTTCAGCTCTTTCCAAAGATGCTCATTAGGATTTAGGTCAGGGCTCATAGAAGGCCACTTCAGAATAGTCCAATCTTTTCCTCTTAGCCATACTTGGGTGTTTTTAGATGTGTGTTTTGGGTCATTATCCTGTTGACCCATGATCTGCGACTGAGACCAAACTTTCACTGGGCAGCACATTTCTCTCTAGAATCCCTTGATAGTCTTTAGATTTCATTGTACCGTGCACAGATTCAAGACACCCTGTGCCAGATGCAGCAAAGCAGCCTGAGAACATAACAGAGCCTCCTCCATGTTTCACAGTAGGGACAGTGTTCTTTTCTTGATATGCTTCATTTTTCCGTCTGTGAACATAGAGCTGATGTGCCTTGCCAAAAACTTCCATTTTTGTCTCAACTGTCCATAGGATATTCTCCCAGAAACTTTGTGGCTTGTCAACATGTAGTTTGGCAAATTCCAGTCTGGCTTGTTTATGATTTTTTTTCAACAATGGTGTTCTCTTTGGTCGTCTCCCATGAAGTCCACTTTGGATCAAACAACGACGGATGGTGCGATCTGACACTGTTGTTCCTTGAGCTTGAAGTTCACCTTCAATCTCTTTAGAAGTTTTCCTGGGCTCTTTTGTTACCATTTGTATTATCCATCTCTTTGATTTGTCATCAATTTTTCGCCTGTGGCCACGTCCAGGGAGGTTGGCTACAGTCCCATGGATCTTAAATTTCTGAATAATATGTGCAACTGTAGTCACAGGAACATCAAGCTGCTTGGAGATGGTCTTATAACCTTTACCTTTAACATGCTTGTCTATAATTTTCTTTCTAATCTCCTGAGACAACTCTTTCCTTTGCTTCCTCTGGTCCATGTTGAGTGTAGTACACACCATGTCACCAAACAGCACAGTGAGTATCTGTAGCCCTATACACAGGCCCATTGACTGATTACAAGATTGTAGACACCTGTGATGCCAATTAGTGGGCACAACTTAATTTAACATGTCCCTTTTATCACATTATTTTCAGGGGTATCATTATTTCTGTCCAGGCCTATTTCATGAGTTTAATTTTTTTTTAAATTCTGTGGAAGCAGGGTTGAAAAGCGATGACTGACTTTCATTTGTTCATTTTCATAGATTTTTAAATTTATTATTACTTTTGTCAGATTCAAGTTATTTCTGTGACCATTGTGGGTTTTTCTTTCATTAAACAAGGGGTACCAACAATTTTGACCACGTGTGTATATTCTTTCAATGTATATTTTTTTATATAATTGACAAATTAATATTCTCATTTCATTGTATATTCACAATCTACTTATAATTTTATTAATTTGATTATATACTGTATATATACAGCATATTCAATTAATCAACATGGAATATTCTTTTTCTTTTATTCTCAAAGGGAATGCACAAATTCAGATCCCCATTAACGTGCTTGGGATGTCTAAAAGAGAAAGAATGATGATGACTGATAGCAACAACGCCCAGTATCTCCTTACCACTGTTAAGGACATACTGGAAGTTGTGGGTTCATGTGATACAAATGTATATGGGTTTGTCCTGACATTACAATTGATGTACCATGTACTGATGGTGGTTACGTGATACATGGCTATCTTAATAAAGTGTTGTGCCATCTGATAAGTTAAGGGTTACTATGTTTTTATTTATGTTTGGAGCATTAAAAGGGTTGTCCAGATTTGTGATGAGTCTGCAGTCATTCTATGTGACTGCAGACTTCTGAATTCTCACAGTGCGCACTGCACAGTCAGGATTCTCTGGTGTTGGCAATTTGCATACATGCGGTCACATGCCAATTAGACATGCGTGGCCTCACTGAATGAAAATGAATTGATCGAGGCCGGACACGTCTAATCAGAATGTGGCCAGAAGAATGCAATTGCATACTTGTGCTCACATGACCGTCCACTTTTGCCACGGCAAGAGAGAATCTTAAAAAGTGTGGAGTGCATGCACTGTGAGAATTCAGAATCCTGCAGTCACATACAGTGGCTGCAGACTTTCATCTCAAACCTGGACGAGCCCATTAATTATAAAGTAAAGCACTGTAGCCAATCCTAACAGCGTGTAATATACTCACTGTCAGGATGCAGCTCTGCTTGCTGGTTCCAGCAGTTATCACATGCCCACTTCACCCATATGCGATTTTCACTCTTATGGTCACGTGAAAACTGGCTTTTCTTCCTGCTTCCCTCAGTTTTTCACTGAACATTGAGAGAATTAGGGAGAGCAGCTAATCGGCACCTGACTAAGTGTGCAAATCATATATGTGCATGGTGGGAGCCAAACTGAATTCTTGTCTCTGGTCCCGAAAAACCTAGATACACCTCTGCTCTGGTACTGATTGAATTTAATTTGCAACTTCAATATGGATAATAATAGCTCAGTTTTTTTTTCTTTGGGGGGTGGGAAATTTTGATTTATTCCTATGCTGAGTGTATGCTAAAGTTTTAGGTTACTGGAAAGGGGTGGCAAAATGCAATCAGATGATCACTGGCTAAACCAGGCAATGAGTCCAAGGCATCACTAATATTCATGCATTATTATCTAGAGAACATGACTTTCGTGCCGTGAATCACCTGGCTACATATCTTAGTAGTCGCAGACAGGATCTTTAGCTGATTAGCAAGATGTGGTCAAAGATGGAGTCGAGTCATAAACAAATGGGAGGCAGACATATTTAGTATAACCTAAAAAGTTTGCCTAAATATTAATGATTGACTGACTTAAATAGAACCCTCAGCATTCTGATTGGCTATGAGGTCAGACATGCTTCTTGGCCAACCATCTTGAGCTCTCTGCTAGGCCGATCATAGAGTACACCGATGTGCCGAGCAGCATCCATAACAAGGACATAATTGAGGTGGTGGCTAATATGAAGTGGCAATGCAGAAGAGCAGCAATCTTAGGGCATTACATTGTACTTTTACAATTTTTAGGTAGGGTTAGATGATGATCCATAAGCAGGTACATGTGGTGTACATGGAAATAAGCCCACAAATAAAAAGGAGAAAATCTTCCTTTTGTAACCATTCACAAGCATTGTTTGTACTATTGTACAATATATCCTCTGTACTATTGGTCCAGCACAAGGTCAAATGCTGGCCATAGTTGCCAAAAAGATATACTACTGAAAGAAATCTATCCCTAGAAAATGTCTGAGGATATGGGCAATGGATTTGTCAATCACAACAGGGGACCTTGTGGCAGCAAAAATATGCAACTTAATGTTGGCTGTGAACATCTGAGGTTGTGGGTTATAATAATCACCTAGGCAGGTTAACAATGCAACTATATTGCAAACCTTACGTTCATGATCTTACAGCAATTCCAGGTAGATGTCCACAATGCAATGCCCCCAGTCCACAAGATTCCAACCCGAGGCTGGTAGTTCCACTGCCACCATGCCAGGTGATTACCACTATCTCCCAACATTTGGTTGGCCCGCAGCTTTTGTATCTCCCAACGGTATAGTATGCAGTTACAGTCCATGCTTCTCCATACAATGGATACCACGGCTGTAGCACTTGTATCTAGCTCCAGCCAGCACCAACTCCCCATTTCCTCGTTAGTGTCTTAAGTACTCCAAGCTGCTCCCCCCCCCCCCCAATTGAGCCCGGCCCTACGGAAACACTCTGCCCAAAGATAACTCTGCATTGGTGGAGGTGTTTTCCTGAAGCCAAGCCCCTCAATGTGAGACCCCCTGCGGTGATGGCTCCACTTGGTCTACTATCCCTATCCACATAATGGGACTAGTGAATGGGAGTACAAAGGCTTAATTGAGACCCCTGAAGCACTAAGGAGAGTAGTGGAATGATTGCTTTACCTGATTACCAATCTCTTGTCTGGCCTTATGTATATATAAGATTCAGTCTGCACATCTTACTCTGCTTACTGTCAGTGAATCGAAACATTGATTCCTGAGGCTGAAAACTTTCCAGGAGAGATGTGTGCACCTTAAACTGACAAGCAAGGAAATCTCTAATAAAACATAAAAATAAAATTGACGTAACCGGTGCTCCGTGCTGGAAAAAGTCAGCATCCCACTCCATTGTACGTCCATTGGTCCAATAGTCATTAGTCCATGGCCAGCTCCTCACATTGGCAAAGCCAGTCAGCCATACAGAGAATAAAGGAAATGTTTATAGCTTATTCACTATGTAATTGCCCTGTCTAATTGATTGTACACCCACTCACAAAAACCTGGTGAAAGTGAGAATTCAGTTGAGGTCCATTTAGGCCCCCTTCAGACGTGCGCTTAATAAAATATACACGTGAGACTGTCTGTTTTTACTACCCGTTTGGTTTTCTGTTAGGTGACACCTCTCCATTACTAGCACCAGGGCTTGATGTCAGCTGTCTTTTTGAACAATTCACAGCTGACATCATTCCCAAAAGCCATTACCCCAATTGCCAAAACAACAGGGCAATTGGAAAGAGCCAAGGCGAAGCACCAGAATTGGAGCATCTTATGTGATGCTCCACTTCTGGGGCCGCTCCAGGCTGGCAATTTTAGGCTGGGAAGGGCCCAATAACCAGAACCTTCCCAGCTTGATAATATCAGCTCACAGCTGCCTGCTTTACCTTTGCTGGTTACCAAACATAGGGGGACCCCACATCAGTTTTTTCACTTCATTAATTATTATACTTAATAGAAAGATCTACAAGCTATCTAAATATCTAGCTATTATCTATATATCTTGTATCTTTCTATCAATCAATCATTATCTTTGCACATCTTTAACACTTAAAAATCAATAATTTCCTGAATACATTACATTGCGATACGTGTCACACGAATGGCACACGGATGTCATCTGTGTGCGATACGTGTTTTAAACGAACCCATAGACTTGTATGGGTCCGTTTGATATGTGCAGCCGGTAAAAATGGCCACGTCTCCTTGTGGTTCATACAGACACACGGTCCATGTGAAAACATGGACATTTGTGCAGCACCATATTCTAATGGGTGTGCATGTGTACATGTCTCCGGTATGTGTGAAAGCGGACATGTACCGGAAACATGGACATATGAAGGGGGCTTTAAACCGTAATTTTGTAATCTAAACCGAATGTCCTGATGAAGGAGCAGAATGTTTGTTTTCTGGGTGAATGGTCTTTTGTTCTGCATAAAAGACTGCATTGTCCTGTTAAACAAGACTCTTGCTGTTGAGAACTATAGCAGCCTATGCGTGTTGAACGATCTTTTTCAGATCGTTCATTGCGCATCAAATGTGAAGTCTGCCTGTATATTCAGCAAATAAGTTGTAGTTTAGTGCCGCACATAAGCTGGAATTATCAGACCCTTGATTGTCTGGTAAGTTAACATTTGCTTCAACATTTCATTGATAAGGAAATACCATGATGTAAAGTATATTGCCAGGACATGGCCCCTATTGACTAATCTAACAAAAAATTTACCTATGTACAAAAGCAGCAGAACTATATGGATTACCAAAGACACTTCCATAAACAACCACAAGTTTGATCAGAGAGCTAGAAATGTGAATCAACACACAATGATTTCTATGCACAGGCATGTACATGGAAGACATATATGCAGCTGTGTGGCACACAGTTATATTTCTTTGTTGTTTTCCTCCACTGTAAAAATCTTTGAATAGTGTAACAGTATATATTATTCTATATTACTCTATAAAACACAGAAAATGTCTAGTTGACATTTTTTTTCATAGATCCCACAGGGTTTGTCCCAGTGTACAGTCATAGTCAAAAGTGTTTGCGCCCTTGAAATTGTGCCAGAAAATGAAGTATTTCTCACAGAAAATTATTGCAATTACATGTTTTGCTATACACGTGTTTATTTTCTTTTGTGTGTATTGGAAAAACAAAAGAGCTGAGAAAAAAGGCAAATTGGACATAATTTCACATAAAACCTCAAAAATGGGCCAGGCAAAATTGTTGGCACCCTCCACTTAATATGTGGTTCCAAACCCTTTGGAATAAATAGCTGCAATCAATCGCTTCATATAACCACCCATAAGCTTCTTACACCTCTCATCAGGAATTTTGGACCACTCTTCTTTTGCAAACTGCTCCAGGTCTCTCATATTTGAAGTGTGCCTTCTCCCTACTGCAATTTTAAAATCTCACCACAGTTAATCAATGGGATTTTGATTCGGACTCATTGCTGGCCACTTCCGAACTCTCCAGTGCTTTATTTCCTTCCATTTCTGGTTGCTTCTTGAAGTATGTTTGGGGTCATTTTCCTGCTGGCAGACTTATGAACTAGGATGTAAACCCAGCTTTCTGACACTGAGCACTACATTGCAACCCAAAATTCAGATTTCATGATTCCTTGCACACAGTTAAGGCACAAAGTGCCAAATGCAGCCAAACAACCCCAAAATATCTTTGAACCTCTACCATATTTGACTGTAGGTACTGTGCTCTTTTCTGATTCTGTTTACAATAAACAGTAGAATGATATGTATTAACAAAAAGCTCTATCTTAGTCTCATCTGTCCATAAGATGCTTTCCTAGAAGGATTTTGGCTTACTCACATAAATTTTGGCAAACTGCAGTTTAGCTTTATTATGTCTCTGTGTTAGCAGTGGGGCGCTCCTCCTGGGTCTCCTGCTGTAGCATTTCATTTGATTCAAATGTTGATGGATAGTTGGCGCTGACACTGATGCACCCTGAGCCTGCAGGACAGCTTGAATTTTTTTTGAGCTTGATTGAAGCTGCTTATCCACCACCCGGACTATCCTTCATTGCAACTTTTCATCAAGCTACAGTGCCATATGTTGTAAACTTCTTCATTATATTGCGCACCGTGGACAAAGGAACATCAAGATCTCTGGAGATGGACATGTAACCTTGAGATTGTTGATATTGTTCAACAATTTTGGTTCTCAAATCCTTAGACAGCTCTCTTCTCCTCTTTCTGTTCTTGAAGCTTAATGCTGCACATTCAGACACACAATGCAAAGATTAAGTCCACTTCTCCCCTTTTTATCTGGTTTCAGTTTTGATTTTCATAATGCCCACACCTGTTACCCATGATTTTGGAAAGGTGCCAATAATTTTGTCCAGCCCATTTTGGGGTTTTTGTGTGAAATTATGTTCAATTTGCCCTTTTTCTCTCAGTTTCTTTGTGTTGTTCCAATGTACACAAGGAAATAAACATGTGTATAACAAAATATGTGTAATTGCAATAATTTTCTGGGAGCGATACTTCATTTTCCAGAACAATTTGAAGTGTGCCAACATTTTTGTCCATGACTGTATATATGGATACATTTTGGCTACGAAAAGGTATTCTTCAAAATAGTGGCATTTGCCACATGTGCACTGTTTGCAGTGTCCTTGCAGCTCCAAAATGGCTACCATGAACAGGCTTGGCACAAGCTACTCCGCTTCCCATGAACCCAATGGTTGCCCTGGCCTTCACCCTTTAACCCCTGTACAGGGATCTGGACTTATGCAGAATCATAAAACAAACAGGTAGTCAAATGTCAAGCTGAGGTCAGATAACGGGAATAATCAGGACAAAACACAGGTTTACAGTACAGAAGTATATACCAAGATAGCAGAACTATTGACTGGCAGTGGAGTCAGAGCTTCAGGGGTTTAAATAGCTGACTGCCCTGCCCACGGCGCTCATGAAGGAGTGATCAAAAACGAGACCAAAATGAACCCAATAGCTCCCTTTAAAGCAGCAACAAAGCACGTTGTCACGCGTCACAAGCAACTAAGGCACAAAGTCGTCCAGCGGCTAAAGCAGAAACAGAGGAGGCATGAATCGGCACAGATGTTACAGCATTGCCAATATGGATGAAAAAGATGAAAAATCCAGGGAAAGTACAAGGGTACAGAAAAAAACTTCCCCTGTGAGTCACTGGATTTAGCTGTTGTTTATTCTCTGATTGCACCTAAAAAGTACTGTATGGCTATGTGCCCACGATGCAGAAATGAAGCAGAAAATTTCTGCAGCATTTCTGCATCTCCCTGGCAGAAAAAACGCATGCAGATTGTGCATGCGTTTTTCCTGCAGAATACATGCGGATTCACATGCGTATCCACATGCGTTAACGCATGTGTTTCCGTATGCGGACTGACAAGCACTTTCCAGGCGATAGCATCACTTGGAAAGTGCTTGACAACTAGGTCACACTGTATAAATCCATGCAAAAGGCATGGATTTATACAGTGTGACCGTAAAAATAAAAAAATAAAGCTATACTTACCCCCGATGCCCGGCCGCGTGAGCTGTCGCGCTCGTCCTGGCTTCTTCCGGGTTGCCAGCACATCGCGAGACAGCCTGCGGTCACATGACCGCGACGTCATCTCAGGTCCTGGAAGGTAAGCGCTGCAGGGGCCGTCGGAAGGTGAATATAATCTTTATTTATTATTTTATTCTTTTTTTTACAGGTACAGTGGTACCCAGGTCTGGATGAGAGTCTTTTCTCCTCCCGACCTGGGTACCATCCGCACATTGAAACGCATATAATCCGCTTGTACAAATGTACAGACACGGATTCTATGCGTCTCAATGCAAGTCAATGGCGGCGCTTCCGCTGCGCTTTCGCAAAATTAATGAACATGCTGCGGATTTATGAGCGCTGCAGAAACGCTGCGGAAAAATCCGCAGCATGTGCATTGACATTGCGGAATGCCATTGGGGACCATGGGGTGCGGATTACCATGCGTTTTTGATGCGTTTCCGCTGCAGAAATTCCGCAGCGGAAACGCATGAAAAACGCATCGTGTGCACGCAGCCTATGTGTTATTCATATTTAGAGGAATGCTATATGCACTTATGCTGAAGTCAGTTATCCACTGAGTGTCCTCCCATTATGCACACTGCTTACTTCCTCCACAATTAACCTGTGCCCTAAGACTCCCTGTTTTTTCATAGCCCTATAGCCAATAGACTTGGGCCCCGATTTATCATTGCTGTATTTTCAATCTTCTGTATTAATTTGCTCTTTATTAATGGCTTTAGTCAAGACGGCTTATTCTCTATAATTTTTGCGTCACTTTTTAAGTTGCCTTTCTTTTTTATTCTTCCTCAACAACTTTGCTATTCCGAATGTTTTAGACAGATTCATGAAATAAACTTTTTCAAAATGTCAAATTTTTTTGTCGCATCTCGCTCCAGTCTCTGCCTGAAGAAAGGTTTTTGGTGGAGTTTATATTTTGGGGCAGTCAAATACCAACATGCATCATCTTAAAGAATTACTATGGTTAAAAAAAAAAATTAAGAGCATTCATGAATTTGGTGCAAACACAAGACAAAAAAAGTGACTTTAAAAATCGCAAATGATGATTCGGTGCATTAGGGTAAAAGATGTTTCCATCCATTTGATGCATGCAGTAATATTCTTATCAAACATACTGGAAACTCTATGAAGATGTGAACATAGATAATTGTTTAGAAATTAAAATGAATGCTCGCAAAGAATCTATGAAAATGTACACTTCACCATTCTGATTGTTTTCTCTTGGGTATAGGTCAAATTGCATTACAAATATTTCATTTTTAAGGTACTGAAATACAGCATAACCCACTACACTTATTTTTCAGGCTATTTAGACATTCCAGTTAAGAGACCACTAGTGATTATAGACATACAGCATGCAAAACAGACGCTGACCACCAGATTCCTCAGTGCACCCTAGAAGAACATTACGGAATTGACTTTTGACACATGAAATGCAAAGTCCACAAAACTACAACACACAAAGTTTTGTGACAATGGCTAGGTATCTCTTTATATCATTTACGTCATAGCATGCAGTTTAAAACACTAGTTTAGAGTTATTGTAAGCAAGTCTACTCATACAACCAAATAGTTTAAAAACCTACAAAGAAAAGTTTCCATTTTGCCTAAAATGTTATTTTCTGTGCACCGCAGTCACATTGGTTTGCAGTGGACAGTTCCCTGAGCAGAGCAAGTTTAAAGCAGAAGTTTAGAGTTTTCATCTTAAAATTGCAAAGCAAATGATCATCAGCTCCTTTCATTTCCCCTCTCATCCTTAAGCCCACAAGACAAATTGTCACCTGAAGCAGCAGCAGGATGAGGTACTAATCCAGTGATCCAGTGTTGGCTCCCTGCTGTACAGTCACAGGATCCCTAGCACACAAATCCTAGGAATCAGGTTGTCTCCTCCCCTGCTGCAGCAACCTCTGCACTGTCACATCTGATCACAGCTTCTGCTGATTGTCACAGGTCTGGTGATCCCCTCCTGACACAGGTTTCTCACTGGATCAGCCACCTCTATAGTAAGCAGGGATCAGCGTGTCCCTTCCTAGAACTGGCGCAGGTACCGCAGTACAACATTTTACAGATACAATATTGCTTCTAGTTTAGCAGAAGTGGCTAAGCACTGTGAAATGAATAAATACCCTGCGGCAAGTAAATAAGTACATAGTAATAGCACATGTAAATGACATAGGATACTTAGTTGACACAGTTTTGATCAAAAAAGCGTACAAGCCATCCCACCACGACAGGGTGTACCCAATAAGGATGGTCCTATCTCTAATGTAAAACCACTCTGTGTGGCAACCGGCCTCAATAGACGGGGGCAAAGCAGGACCCAGGTTTGACGGTTTAAAAACTTACACACCCAAGAAGGGGGAGTCATGTCCCTGTATGTACAAAGTACAAAAAACTGAAGCAAAACCAAAGAAATGAGCTGGAACACATGTTGATATAAGTGTAATGTGTAGGTGCACATTCACACTGTGGCCATTAATAAACATAACCTAAAATAAAAACAAAGCGAGCAAACACCCTGCAGTAAGTAAATAAGTAATAGTACATGTGAATAACATAGGGTACTTAGTTGACAAACTCTTTTTATAATCATAGACACATTATTTTGTGTCATGCTTATTTCTCCATTCATTGTTGTTATTTGCAAGTTGATTCTCATTTCTATTGTATAAATTATTCATTAGTTGGTTTTATAATATTTGATTTTGATTGTACATTTACATGTGCTGCAAAGTATGTTGCCACTACATATAGAGTATTATTGTTATTATTTATAAACCTGTAACACATACTGCATGCTGAGAATGTTGGAGACTTGGAGATGAGCTCTGGAACACAATCTTAAACTTCCTTCCTTTGTAATTTTGCCAAATAAGATGAAAAGTACAAATCAACAAAATCCTCTATTAAACAAATATATCTTTCGCAGCCACAAATAAAACTATAAGCGAGGCCAAGTAGATTACAGAAAAGCCTTAAAATGGAGCAGCCAATGTTCAAGGCATATTAGATTAGGATTTGTAGACCATACTAAACAGTTTTTGTCTCTTCTGATGTCTCAGCAGTTGTCCCTTGGCTTTCATAACATTATGTGCATCCATTCAGCCTATTAGAAATGTCACAGTAGCAGTAACAAAATGTGCCAATCTTGAGAGATACAGTAATCTGACCATTAGGTGATGATGGTAGAATGAACTGCATGAACCAGGAGTGTACCATAATGCAGAATTTGGTTTGTGAGGGTTTCAAAAGTTTGTCTCTAATAAGACCCCATAATTCAAAATGTGGCAACAGGGGTGCAATCTGGGTATTTAGTTGGTCATGATACAGGCAGCCCTGATGAAACAGCTGATTTTACTAGAGAAAGGCCATGGCTATTGTGGCTATTTCCCAGCCACAACCTTTTATGATGTCCATGTGCCCTAATAAGGCACATAGACTGGGGTTGTCATCACTTCTTCAGAATTCAAGGCTCTTGATTGGGAAAGACCACAATATCATTTGTACGATTATAAATACAACATCATTTCTACTTAGTTTATTCATAACTTAACAAATAATTTAACATTTGCTCCAGACTAGCTTGATGACTTGTCAGCTCACCTACATATTTACCATATATTTCTCACTTAATACCATTGCTGCAGTACTGTTTTTCAGAAGTTTGCAACAAAACATTCTTCTGTTATTTTTCCTGGAAATATATATAATCAACACTTTGTAGTTTATGTCCATACACAATACAGTCAGCACTGACTGGAGAATGCAAAACTTCCTTCTCAGTCATATGTCTTCTCATATTTCTGTGTTGTATTCTTGCTTTAAAGGGGTTGTCCGGTCTAAAATAGTAAGTCTGCAGTCACTCTTGTTTGACTGCAGACTTATGAATCCCCCAGCGCACACACTGGGGGATTCGCCGGTTTCTGAGCCGGGAAAGGCAGTGATGTATGATATATGGATACAGACTTTTCAATTTAGACCAGACAATCCCTTTGTATAAATTTAAACCAAATTTAAATTTAAACCTTTAGACCTTTAACTTAGTGCAAACTCTCCAAATAATCCTAACAAAAGTACAGGTGCTTAGCCTGGCAGCTCCTGTGCCAGAACAGCTGAATCACAAGAGTTACACAATCTGACACTTGGATTGTTTTTATCAGTAGAGTACAAAGTTTCTATACACGCTGGTGACTGCTGTAACAAAGGCAAAGGCTATGCTCATTTTTTATATTTATATTAAATATACACCTGGTACTGAAGGCCTTAATCAGGGGAAGAATAACTAAAGATTCTATTTTCCTTATAATATTTCATTTTTTAGGTATGTTAGGTTGTACAGATTTATAAATCCTAAGCATGTCTTGAAACATAAAAATTGCTGTTAATTATTATTTGCCCCTTGATCATAAGTCTACTATTTTCTTATAAGACGATAAATCAGAGGCGTTTCATGATAATTGCATAGTAATATATTAACTGTAGCTAATCTTAACTTACTAATATACAGTGTGTATATAGATCCTATGCATTATAAAATCATTGTAAATGGTCACTTTGAATGGATAGAGAATTATCTTAATAGATACTCTGTACTTCAAAGACCTTTAAAAAAGCCCTTCCATTAAAGCATACATGTCAAACTGTGGCCTGTGGGCCAAATCTGGCCCTCAGGGTGGTTTTATTTGGCTCGCGATACCAGAACCACTGCCCCTATGTGGGACCATTATTCTCTATGGATTACTATGTGAGGCCCATAATACTGTATGGAGGACAATGTTGGGCTCATTATTCAATATGGAGGACTATATGGGGCGCATTATACTGTATGGAGGACTATATGGGGCCCATTATACTGTATGGAGGACTATGTGGGGCTCATTATACTGTATACTGGTTGACCTGCGACTTTGTCCAAGTTTTTAATTTTGGCCCTCTGTGTGTTTGACCCTGTGGCAGGGTCTAACAGGCTAATCCAAAGAAAAGGTTATGGACAGAAATAACTGTTGTGTAAAATAAATTACATAAATACCTACAAAAGTCTACACAACAACCATACTATTCAGATAAAAGTAGTATTCTACTATAAAATTAAAATCATATGGGGAATAAAACAACAGGTGGAAAAGCAAGGCAGGGGACAGATAGTGTTCCACACAATACTAGTTAACCTTAGCTAAGTAAATATTTTGGCTCAGAAAAAATATGTATATAGCAAAATTATCAAAACAAAAAATGATTTATCCTATGTAATTTCATCAATCAATAGGTATAGCCCCTGTGCAAATATGCCGTATAGCCAGAAAAATGTATAGAGTAAATAGATATGTAAAGTGGCTGTGCATCAATAAATAAATAAATACTATGAATATAATCTCCCATGTGGTACATATGGACCAATAGAGTTTCTGATGAAAGTCAATGAACTGAGAAAATGGAAAGTGCACTGATAAATTGGCAGTGCATAGTGAAGATATAGGAACAGGAGGTAAGTAATGACACAGGATAAAACAAAATAGGTATTAGCTAAGGTGGCAGTGCACTGCTAAAGTGACAGTGCATGATATCAGAGTAGCAATCAAATACAAGTAGATTGCATAATGCAGTAGTCAAATTATGTGGTGTCCACACAATCTGGTCCCGACGCGCGTTTCGCCACTAGGGCTTTGAAGAGGGATATGTGGTGAGAGACCTGACGGGTATTTTAAGTCACCGGGAGCCAATCGGAGTGGGGGCGTAAGTGACAGCAGCTGTGCCTAGCCGGGGATCTTCATACATGACGTCCGGTGTCACTTCCGGTCCGTCTGACACGCTTCAATAGGAGCGCATCTGCAGGGCGGAAGTGGTGTCAGATGGGTGTCACAGTGGAACGCATTGGAGCAGGAAGTGCACTCCATCGTGGAACGCGGAGGCAAAAATAATAGAGACATATGTATTAAAGGCACATACTGCCAGTGATCAGAAAAGGGGTGTGATGTGATAAGTGAGAAATAGAGCAAAAATGAAAATGTGAATATGAATTTAAGTACAAGTGAATGGTGTAAAAAGGATGTGAATGTGTAAGTGAAAAAGGTGAAAGGGAAGAACAAATGTAAATAAATATGTAAATAAACATATTCACGTGAATTAGTGTAACTAAAAATTAGAAATAATACTGCAATACCAAGCAGGGTATAATAAAAATACCATACTACATAAAATATAGTAACACAAAAAATATTAATATTGCAAAAAGAGCAGTAAGTGTATAGAGAATCTTCTTTTATGAAAAAAACAAAAAGTCCTCATGCACTTTACAATTAAGGTTACAAATATACGGTTAAGTTCACACGATGCGTTTTAATGCGCTTCCGCGGCAATTAAAACCGCTTATTAATAGGTCTGCCATGTATAGCAATGGTAATCCGGATTACTATTGCGGCAAAAAACGCTGTATTACCATTTATTGCGCGATTACGCTGCAAATTTGCACCCATTGACTTGCATTGGATCGCAGCAAACCCACAGGTACAATATCTATACCTGAGGATTTTGCTGCGTTCCAATAAAAGTCAATGGGCGTGAATTCGCACCAGAAACTTGCTGCGGGTGGTACCCGAGTCAGGAGAGGAGGCTATTACTCCTCTCATCTGACCGCCGATCTGGCTGATAACAGCGAGAGCAGCGTGGATGGGAGGAGCAGTAGTCTGCTCTTCAAAGCCCGCGTGCCCGCAGTAGTAAAAAAGAGAAAAAAAAAGTTAAAAATAAACCCTCTATACTCACCTGTCCGGTGGCCCCCGGTGTCTCCTTGGTCCCCGGCGGCAATGTCCTCAGCCTGGCGGCCAGCGGTACACTGAAGGAGTGGGTCCTGGAAGCACAGTATATTGTGCTTCCAGAACCTGCACTGACGTCATCGATCAACTGCTGGTCACGTGACCATCAGCTGATCGCAGACGCTGGCAATCAGCTGATTGGTCTCGTTACCGATCAGCTGATGGTCATCTGACCCGGGGAACATTCGCAAGAATATTCCCAGGGTGGTAAGTTCACCGGGGCTGATCAGCTGACCTCCTGCAGCATGTATACTGACAGGGGTGATTTTACACCCCTGTCAGTATACAGTGCTGTATTCTACAGCTGTGACATCAGTGATTGCTGATTTCGCTGCTGTAGAAGTGACCGAGATCGTGGGACACTCGTTGCCGGTACGTGGACTGCGTCGTTGACTGCGGACAGGTGAGGAATATGGTTGTTTGTTATTTAACGCTTTTTTTCAGGAGATAGAGGGATTCGCGGAGGAGTACATTAAAAAATTTTTAAAAACCGTGTGTTTTTTATTTCATTAAAATACTTTATTCTGGCTGTGTTTTTATTGAAAAGGCGGCGACTATTTTACCACGCGGTTAGTAATGGGGGCGTCTTCCATTACTAACCTGGGCTTCACATCAGCCGCCAATACAAGGCTGATGTGAACCCCAACCCCATTACCCCACTCGCCACCGCTACAGGGCAGTGGGAAGAGCATGCCAATTTCTGTAGCGGACACGCTAGTCTCCGCTGCAGATTTTGACCGATTGAAGTGTCATTACATGAGGTGGATTCACATGTACTGACAACAAAGGTGAGGTATTAGAACACCACATTTTGGACGCAACAAAAATACGTTGTGTCTAAAGCGCTGCTGAGTGCTGCTTGGGGGGGACGTAGCAGCTAACGAACCAGTTGTGAGATTTTAATTATAGCGAGGAAAAATATTTGCCCAATGGCACCTTCCCAGGCTAAAAATAACAGCTAACAGCAGCCGCATCAATTACATGAATAGAAATGCTAATGAAGATTGGGCGAATGGTACTAGCTGACACCCAGCTCTTTTGTTTGCTGATGACAAGGTGTCAATCAGACCTTTTAATGACCAAACTTAATTAAAGTAAAAAGAGTTAAATAAACACACAGACACAGTGTAAACACTTTATTTGAAATACAACAAACACATTCTTTAATCATTTAAATGAACCAATATACTCACACTAGTTCTATGGTAATCCAAGGGTTTAAGCAATGTCCCACCAAATAACTTTCTGCGGTAAGTAACTGCAGGGTTACTGGTCACATAGCTAAAAAGAGAAGGGTCAAGTATTAAGATTAGTGATGAGCGAGCACTAAAATGCTCGGGTGCTCAATGCTCGGGTCAAGCACATTGGAATACTCGGGTGCTCGATCCGAGCAACGAGCCCAATGGTAGTCTATGGGAAACTCGAGCATTTTTCAGGCGGCTCCCCCCGGCGGTCTGCAGAGGGCCTAAAAATTGCCCAAATGGATGGGAACAGTGCTCAAATGACATGGGGACAGCATGGGGAAGACCCCTGGAAGCATTTCTGACTCCCAGGTCACTTCTGTTAAAAATGTTGTCAGAGGTACTACGCCACTTTTACGGACTCACAATAAAATATACAAAAACAAAACCAAAATGGATTTTCCTGGGAAATATATTAAGGAACATCCTTCCCAGGGTAATGACTTGTATATAAAGCAAAATAAATAACCAAAAACAAAAATGATCCTCCACACCTTGGGCTATGTTCACACGTAGCGTTTTTGGTGCGTTTTTTCACTTCTGCATTGCTTTCAACCGTGACAAATGCATTCACCAGGAAATATCATTTTAACATTTTACAACCTTATCTGGCCATGTGGTGTGCGAGATATCATCAGACACATCGTGTTTCATTTATGAAGGAGGGACTCTGAAAGTCACAAAGCCTATTTTTATAGGGCCATCAGGCGGCCTTTACTATTCTTAAAGGACCAGCAGTCGGCCCTCACTATTCTTAGAGAGCCATCAGCCGGCTTTGTTTTATTGTTCCCATTACTAAAGAGTGGGTCTCCTATACTGTTATTGCATATGCAGTGAGTGCCAGGGCTGCCCAAAATTTGGACGCACCCCAATACCACTTTGAAAATTTGGATGCACCCCAATACCCCTTTGAAGAGACTTAGAGGAGGGCCTCCTGAAAACGATGTTCCCATTATTAGGAAGTAGGTCTCCCATTGTGTTTGCCTATGCAGTGAATGCAAGGGTTGCCGAAAATATGGAAGCACTCCAATGCCCCATGGAAGAGACATAGAGGGCCTCATGAAAAAATGTTCCCATTATTAGGAAGTGGGTCTCCCATAGTGTTGACCTATGCAGTGAATGTAAGGGTTGCCAAAAATTTGGAGGCACTTCAATGCCCCTTGGAAAAGACATGGAGGTCAGAGGGCCTCCTCAAAACAATGTTCCCATAATTAGGAAGTAGGTATCCCATAGTGATGGGCTATGCAGTGAATGCAAGGGCTGCCAAAAATTGGGAGGCACTCCAATGCCCCTTGGAAGAGACGTGGAGGAGGGCCTCATAAAAAAATGTTCCCATTAGAAAGGAGCGGGCCTCCTATACTTGTATTGCCCATGCACTAAGTGTATGGGCTGACAAGCATTTACCCCTGTTGGGTATACATGAACATACTGTATAAAAAATTTTTTTTTTACGGGCATCATAAACACCCTTTAAAAAAATGATGTGGGTGTTGCATCACAGACCACAGTCACCCTGGTGATATGGTGGTGGAGAATGAGGAGAAGGAGGAGGACAAGAGCAAATAGCCAAAATCAGGAAGCGTAAACCTATGTCTGGGTGTGAAAAGGTGCATGGGATTACACCTCCCAAGAAAAGACACTGGATTGGAGTTTGTTACGCTACTATCATTCGGTGGTGTTGAGAAGTCTGGCCCAATCCAGCCCTTGTTCATTTTTATAAGAGTCAGCCTGTCAGCATTTTCAGTTGACAGGTGGATGCGCTTATCAGTTATAATTCCACCAGCGGTACTAAAAACCCACTCTGATAAAACGCTGGAGGCAGGGCAGGCAAGGACCTCCAAGGTATAGAGAGCCAGTTCATTCCACGTATCCAGCTTGAATACCCAATAATTATAAGGCACAGAGGAATCACGGAGGACGTTGATACCGACGGCAAGGTACTCCCTCAGAATCTTCCCAAACTTTGCACTCCTTGTGGGAGTAACCCGTGCCTCAGGGCTTGTGCGATGGGAGAGGCTGAGAAAATTCTCCAAGAACTTTGACAGTGTTCCTCTGCCTCTGCTGGATTGAAGTAGTGTCTCTCTCGCCTGTACTCCTTGGTTGTCCAACGAAGTGTGCCCTCTGCCGCCAGTATTTTCAGATGGGAATTTTTTTAATAGTTCTGCAACAAGGGCCTTCTGGTACAGCCCCGTTTTTGTAGACCTGTCCGCCTCAGGAATAAGAGATATAAAGTTCTCCTTGTAGCGTGGGTCTAGAAGTGTCATCAACCAGTAATGACTGTTACCAAAAACAGGCAAGAGGATGACTGACCATGCTTTCCTCCTCCTCCTCTTCCTCCTCCTCTCTGTCCTCTGGCCATCCACGCTGAACAGACGGTATGACAGCTGTGCAGGTAGTACCGTCTATAGCACGTGAAACTAGCTCCTGTTCTTCCTCCTCTTCCTCATTGTCACCCAATCCATGTTGGGATGAGATGAGGCTGGGCTGTGTGTAATCACCCTGTATGGTTCCTAGCTCCATCTGATCATGCTCCGCCTGCAATGCATCCACTTTGTTTGTGAGCAGAGAGCGCTTCAGAAGACAGAATAGCGGGATGGTGATGCTAATTATGGCGTCATCATCGCTCACCATCTTGGTGGCGTCCTCAAAGTTTTGGAGGATGGTACATATGTCTGACATCCATGTCCACTCCTGAGGTCTTATGTGTGGAGTCTGAACTGAATAACGATGGCCTTGTTGATGCTGGTACTCAGCAACTGCCCTCTTCTGCTCACAAATCCTTCCCAACATCTGCATAGTAGAGTTCCAACGCGTGGGGACATCACACACCAGTCTGTGAGCCGGAAGCTGCAAACGCTGCTGAAACATGGCAAGGGCAGCGGAAGCTGTAGGTGACTTTCTAAAATGGGCACACAGTCGGCGAACTTTAACAAACAGATCCGGCAGCTTCGGGTAGGATTTGAGAAACCACTGAAAAACGAGGTTAAACACATGGGCCAGGCATGGTACGTGTGTGAGCTTGCCTCACCTCAGAGCCGCCACCAGGTTCCGGCCATTGTCACACATGACCATGCCTGGCTGTAGGTTCAGCAGTGTGAGCCACAGATCTGCCTGCTCTTTCAGAGCTGTCCACAACTCTTCAGCATTGTGCGGTTTGTCACTGAAGCATATTAGCTTCAGCACAGCCTGTTGCCGCTTGGCCGAGGCAGTGCTGCAGTGCATCCAGCTTGTGACTGATGTGGTCATTTCAGAGATGGAGGCTGAAGAGAAGGAGGAGACTGAGGAGGATGAGGTGCAGGAGCTGTAGACCTTGGGGGCAACCCTGATTGACCCAGGGCCCGCAATCCTTGGCGTCGGGAGGACGTGTTCCGTCCCAAGGTCCGACTGGGTCCCGGCTTCATCTATGTTAACACAGTGTGCCGTCAGCGAGATGCACCGCCCCTGCCCACAAACACTTGTCCACGTGTCCATGGTTAGGTGGACTTTCCTTGTAACTGCGTTGTTGAGCGCACAGCTAATGTTTTGGGACACGTGCTTGTGTAATGCGGGGATGGCACACCGGGAGAAATAGTGGCGGCTGGGGACTGAGGACCGAGGGACGGCCGACGCCATCAGGATGCGGAATGCTTCCGTCTCCACAAGCCTAAAAGGCAACATTTTGAGCGCAAGCAGTCGTGAAATGTGAGAATTTAGTAGTGTGGCCTGTGGGGCATTGGCTGCGTATTTGCGCTTGCGTTCCTACTGACTGGGGTATGGACAACTGAACGCTGAGCTGGGACAAGGACATGGACGTGCTTCCTGATGCTGCTACTTGAGAGTGTGCAATGACAGGTGCAGGGCAGGAGGCATCTTTGCATGCACAATGGACAGGTGATTGGCTTGCTTGCACAACGGCGGAAGAAGCAATGGTGCCCCCCGCAGACACTGTTCCTGTACCCTGGGGTTCGGCCCACAATGTCGGCTGCTTTGCTGCCATGTGCATGAAAATGCTGGTGGTGGTCAGGCTAGTCGTTTTGCCACCCCTGCTGATGCTGGCCTGGCAGGTGGTGCAAATGGCCTTTTTGGGGTTATCGGCAGAGTCTTTAAAAAACAACCAGACTCTGGACGACCTAACAGTTGTACTGGCAACTTCCTTCGTGTTGGTGTTACCGGAACGGTAGCCCGCCTTCTGTCTGCGGCCACCACACTGCTTCTTCCTGCCTATTGGGGTGCTCTGCCTCCCTCCCCCTGTGTGCTGCTGTCCTCACTCTGCATGTCCTCCTGCCAGGTTGGGTCAGTTACTATATCACCTACCACCTCGTCTTCCACTTCCGCACCCTGGTCCTCCTCCTGACTTTCTGGCAATTGTGTCTCATCATCATCCACCTCTTGTGACACTTTCCCACCGTCGCCTTCGTGTGACCGTGGCTGCTCAAATATTTGGGCATCGCTACATGTGATCTCCTCTTGCCCAGCTTCAAGTGGACCCTCCTGTTTTTTTATTTTTCCATCTTGTGTTTTGCGTTCACGTGACCACCTGCCTTTATATTCCAGCTCCGCCCTTCTGGCTGTGCTGGACTTCAGTGTTTGACTGTTTCTCTAGTCAGGTGCTTCGGTGCCTATCTCTGTCAGTTCGCTTGGTCCTTCTGGGACCTCTAGTACCTTTTTGTCAGTTTGTCTTTTTGTGTTCTGCAACAACTTCTCTTTTTAGGAGGTGTCCCATTTTTGTTCCAGTCCTTAGTTCTTTTAGGGACCCCTCCCCTTATGCTATAGGTCTTTGTTCAGACTATCCGAGGACTAAGGCGGGTCTGTTTGCTAGGAACAGGCAGCCCGCTACATCGTAAGGATTCAGCTTAGTCTTACTGTAGGGACAGCTTTCCCCTTTCTTTCCTTAGTACTTGTTGCAGATCATAACACCAAGTGTGGGATCAGTTGTCTCCGGGCACTCGGCATGGTGGGAGGAAGGAGGATCAGGGTGAGGAATATGCGGTCCAGACTCACGGCTACTGAGACTTGAACGTGTGGAAGACAGGGTGGTGGTGGTGGTGGTGGTTAAGTGACTGGAAGCATTATTCGCTATCCAACCAAAAAACTTTTGACACTGCTCTGGGTTCAATAGTGGTGTGCTGCGGTCCTCTAGGAATTGGGACAGGAAGGTTGGGCGAAAAGATGTGGGTGTCTGTTGTGGCACAATTTCAGCTTGTCCACGGCCTTGTCCTCGGCCTCTGCATGCACCATCACGTCCAGTTCCCCGTCCATTGCCACGTGCCTTGCCCATTTTAAATGGAGGACAATATCTTCCACGCCAGGGCCGGCGTCAGCACCCGGCGTACCCGGGCAAGTGCCGGGGCCCTGGAAAATCAGAGGGGCCCACTCACTGTCGGGGCCCACCGCCCACTCACTGTCGGGGCCCTGGCCGCTTCCTCGGCACCTGTTCAGTGACGCAGGCGCTGCTTGATTGCCGGCACTCCCCCAGTCCCAGACATGGCCGTGCGCTGCGCGGCTGTGTCTGCTAGTAATGACACGGAAGGGTCGACGGCACTGCACCTATAATTGTGCTTGTGTGTCACCCCTGCCGCATCATTACTAGCAGGCACAGCGCGCGGCCATGTCTGGGGGAGTGCCGGCAATCAAGCACCGTTGGAGGTCCTGCACAGATGGGGGGGAGCGGCCCGGACCCGACCGCAAGTGGGCCCCTCTGATGGTCCAGGGCCATGATGTCTGTGACACGCCGGGGGCCCTGCACTGCCCCATACCTGAGGAGCTGCTGGACAGGACACTGGACCAGGGACAGGTGAGTGAGGATTCCCCAATCCCCATATTAAAAATATTTGTAATGGGTCTGTGTGAGTGCATGTATGTGAATGTCAGTGTGTATGACTGTGTATATATATTTGTCTGTTTTATATATGTTTTTAAGAATTTGTGTAAAAATGTGTGTATGTGTACATATCTGTGTACCGTGTGTGCGTGCATATGTCTGCGTACCGTGTTTGTGCGTGCATATGTCTGCGTACCATGTGTGTGCGTGCATATGTCTGCGTACCGTGTTTGTGCGCGCATGTCTGCATATGTGAAGGATGAGGTGGCAGGCTGGGTCCTGTGTACTATATATATTTCTCTGCGGTATCTGTGCATCATGAATCGTGTATGTGTTAAAAGGGCCCACTGAGACTCTTTCGCCCGGGGCCCAGAAAAACCTGGAGCCGGCCCTGTTCCACGCTCACTACAAATGACTGAGTTTGGAGCGAACTTATATGTGATCCGTGTGACGGAGAAAACACAGTTTTAAATACCTGGCCTGTAGGTAAGTAGTTTGAACAACAAACTGGTGCAGAAGGCAGAATTGGAATGGAGCCTCTTGTTTGATATGCACTGCAGTCTGCTATATACCCTGCCTGCCTGATATCTCTGCAGATGGATTAGTCTGCAGAAGGACTGTTTGTTAAGATGGATATGTGTAATGTATGGTTTTTCTCCCTACACTGCCTAATACACAAGCAAATCACTCCCTATCTCAGCAGCACCTCTCCCTACTGTTAGGTGTTTGCTGGATTTGAAATGGGTTCAGAACCATCAGAGGATTCTGTGGTCTCCCATTCCAGTCCAGCCAGGGCTGATGCTGCTCAGCATCATCATCAGTCCCAACGCCTAGCTGGTGCACGAGATGTACAAGCTGTCTCTTGGGTCTTTGTTCCTAGCAACATGAAGCGTAGGTTGCAGAGGGAGACAGGGCTGCTATAGCCTAAGTCCAGGATTCACTGCACTGAGCATGCCCATGACATTGCAGACCGTGATTGGTGGTTTGGGAGTCAGCTGATCCGGTGACCTGGCACCGCCTGATTGATCGCGGGTGACGTCACCAATAGTGCGACGGTGAGCAGGGCTTAATCTTTAAATAGCCCGCCCACAAACATGGCGGCGCGCTCTGATCATTGAGCTGTGATGGTGTTGTTGTGTGGACGCTTGGTTGTTTGGGCTCCATGTGTGCTTTAGCTTCTGTCAGGCAGGTTTAGCGGGGGATAGGCAGCCTTAGATGGAGGGAGGCAGGTAGCTTCGTCTGACAGTCTGGCTCCGACAAAGGGGTCGCCATACACCCCGAGCAGTCTGCAGACACCGTATTCCCGGCACCACCTGTATCCACGTGGAAAGATACTCCTCAGTCCGGTAGAACGCCGGCTGGGAGCACGTATACGCCGACGTGTATCACACACGCATCCTAGCGCCTGCTGTGTAGTCCCTGTGCTGTAAACAGGGTTACAGATACATTATTTATCGCACATCTCTCGTGCAGTTAACGGAGATAGTGCGAATCCCTATTCCCGTTCTGGTGTGCAGTAACACGAAAGGGATTGTTATTTAAGTTGGTTGTTTCACCTTCTTACCCGGAAGGTGTTCGGCCGCAGTCCTCCAGGCTGCATCGCGGACCCCGGGTTCGGTGGCTTTCCATGATTTAATAAAGTTGTTTGCAACCGTCCCCTTAACACCTACTCTGCCTGATTCCGGAGTGACTGTGACGAGCACAGTGGCGCCAGGTCTGATATACAGTTAGGTCCATATATATTTGGACAGAGACAACATTTTTCTAATTTTGGTTCTAGACATTACCACAATGAATTTTAAACAAAACAATTCAGATGCAGTTGAAGTTCAGACTTTCAGCTTTCATTTGAGGGTATCCACATTATAATTGGATGAAGGGTTTAGGAGTGCCACCCTGTTTTTAAAGGGACCAAAAGTAATTGGACAAATTAAATAATTGTAAATAAAATGATCATTTCAAGTACTTGGTTGAAAACCCTTTGTTGGCAATGACTGCCTGAAGTCTTGAACTCATGGACATCACCAGACGCTGTGTTTACTCCTTTTTGATGCTCTGCCAGGCCTTCACTGCGGTGGTTTTCAGTTGCTGTTTGTTTGTGGGCCTTTCTGTCTGAAGTTTAGTCTTTAACAAGTGAAATGCATGCTCAATTGGGTTGAGATCAGGTGACTGACTTGGCCATTCAAGAATATTCCACTTCTTTGCTTTAATAAACTCCTGGGTTGCTTTGGCTTTATGTTTTGGGTCATTGTCCATCTGTAGTATGAAACGACGACCAATCAGTTTGGCTGCATTTGGCTGGATCTGAGCACACAGTATGGCTCTGAATACATCATGCATGCCCAAGCCATCACACTGCCTCCGCCGTGTTTTAAAGATGATGTGGTATGCTTTGGATCATGAGCTGTACCACGCCTTCGCCATACTTTTCTCTTTCCATCATTCTAGTAGAGGTTGATCTTGGTTTCATCTGTCCAAAGAATGTTCTTCCAGAACTGTGCTGGCTTTTTTAGATGTTTTTTAGCAAAGTCCAGTCTAGCCTTTTTATTCTTGATGCTTATGAGTGGCTTGCACCGTGCTGTGAACCCTCTGTATTTACTTTCATGCAGTCTTCTCTTTATGGTAGATTTGGATATTGATACGCCTACCTCCTGGAGAGTGTTGTTCACTTGATTGGCTGTTGTGAAGGGGTTCCTCTTCACCATGGAGATTATTCTGCGATCATCCACCACTGTTGTCTTCCGTGGGCGCCCAGGTCTTTTTGCATTGATGAGTTCACCAGTGCTTTCTTTCTCAGGATGTACCAAACTGTAGATTTTGCCACTCCTAATATTGTAGCAATTTCTCAGATGGGTTTTTTCTGTTTTTGCAGCTTAAGGATGGCTTGTTCACCTGCACGGAGAGATTCTTTGACCGCATGTTTACGTCACAGCAAAACCTTCCAAATGCAAGCACCACACCTCAAATCAACTCCAGGCCTTTTATCTGCTTAATTGAGAATGATATAATGAAGGGATTGCCCACACCTCTCCATGAAATAGCCTTGGAGTCAATTGTACAATTACTTTTGGTCCCTTTAAAAACAGAGTGGCACATGTTAAGGAGCTGAAACTCCTAAACCCTTCATCCAATTTTAATGTGGATAGCCTCAAATGAAAGCTGAAAGTTTGAACTTCAACTGCATCTGAATTGTTTTGTTTAAAATTCATTGTGGTAATGTCTAGAACCAAAATTAGAAAAATGTTGTCTCTGTCCAAATATATATGGACCTAACAGTAGACCTGATGACGCTGTGCGGCCAGCCAATCACTGTAATACCACAACCACCTTGGCTACAGCATTAAAATGAGTGGTAGGCAATCCCTGCATGTTGATTGGCGCTCTAAAGAGCGCCAATCATGCAGGGAGGGGACCCGAGCATCCGCCCGAGCATCTCGCAAGTACTCGGCGAGCTCCGAGCATCTCGAGTACTGAGATGATCGGGCGAGTGCCGAGTACTTGCGAGTATGCTCGCTCATCACTAGTTAAGATATTCCAGTATTTTTTCAAAGCTTTCCACATATCATTATTTCTTGAGTGAAAAGTAGAAATTAATCTTACGATGTCATTATCCCCTTCATTCTTCTGTTTATAAAGTAAATTGTTTCGCTTAGAAAATCTAGCTCGTCGATATCCACGTTGGATGGTGCATTCCGAGTATCCCTGCTCCCTAAATTTATTTAGCGGCAGTCGGCTATCTATGTACGTCTGTTTGTATCATACCTGATTCATCAATGTCCAGCTGAACATCCAAGAAGTCCATACCCCGGAGCCCTGATTAGTCGCATATTCAAACTGTTCTTGTTTAGCGAGTCCATGAAGTTGGATAATTCTTCATTTGTGCCCTGCCATAAAAAATTATATTGTCTATGCAACAATTCCAATATAAGACCTTGTTGCTGTGGGCTACAGATTCTGTCAAGAAAATATCTCTCTCCCACAGTCCAGGAACAAGTTGGCATACGAGGGCGCACAGGATGCCCCCATAACCGTGCCCCATAGCTGCAGGAAGAGGGATCCCTCGAACAGAAAAAAATTATGCATAAGGGCAAATTGGAAACGTTCCATGACAAAATTGACCAGAGATATTTCCAGGATGGGCAGTTCAAGAAAAAACTTTGTCGCTCTAAGTCCATCATTGTGATCAATGGATGTATATAATGATTCTACATCGCAAACAACAAGAACAGTTGCCTCATCTGTCACTATTTCATCCATTTTTTCAAGAATATCACTAGTGTCTTTTAGATAGGATGGTAGTGTCTCTACCATGGGTTTGAAAATGTGGTCAATAAATCTACAAATTGGTTCACACATACTCTGTATGCCAGACACTACTGGTCTTCCTGGGGGTACCTTAGATTTTTGTGCACCTTAGGTAATAAGTAAAGTGTAGCAACTCTGAGGTTTTTGTGAAAAAGACACTCCATTTCTTTCTCAGTAATTGTCCCAGCTGACCCAGCAGCATGCAAAATAGACTGAAGTTCGGTCTGGAATTTAAGCAAAGAATTGAAGGTAAGTTTGTTGTAAGTGGATAATTCTCCCAATTGGCGCCTGGCTTCTCTATTATACATATATGTGGGCCAAAGGACCACATTACCCCCTTTATCTGAAGCTTTAATGGTGATATCTTCCATTTTTTTTCAATTCTTACAACGCTGATCTTTCATTTTTATTTAAGTTTTCAAAGGGTAGTGAGGTAGAGATTAGTTTAAATTCCTCACTTACTTATTGTACAAATAATTCAATATTTGAATACATGGATAGTGGAGGAACTTTTGGAGGAGGGAATGATATTGTTAGGTAGCCTACCTGATTGGGATGTTGTTTGTTCGTCTGGCAGACTTTGAAGAGTCCTCACCACCTCCTGTTCTTCTGTAGTAGAGAAGATATTATCATCAATTAAAAATCAATTTCTGGACAAAAAGATGTAGGTCTTTTAACAAAGTAAAAAAGTTGAATTTAGAGGTAGGTGAGATGGACAGGCCTTTGCTCAGGACATTAATTTGAAAGTCAGTGAGGGTTCTTTCAGAGATTTTAATTACCTTAGAGGCAGAGTTGCTTGGGTTGCCCTGACTTGGATACTTGTCTCGTTTGGTATTACGCCTAAAGTCATATTTCCTGGGACCGGTACGTGGTCTATTCTGGTTTGTCTCGAATGTGGATTTCATCCCATTGGATTCAGTATCTGTAGATGCTACTGATGAGAAAGACGAATGTCGAACAGATTGTGTTGTTGCCGACTGCCATTTATAAATTCTATTATTCTGGAAGTCTTGTTGATCACGTTTGTACTTATTAGCTTTACTGTTCTGGATTTGACCTTCCCAAGTCCAACGAATTTAAATTCATCCTGTAATTTGTTAATTTCGGTATCCAGCTCATTGAGAGTACTATCATTTTTCTTAACAATAAGTGCTAGAAATCTCTCAGAGCATTGGTTACAAATTTCTTTCCAGTGTGTAGTGAATTCAACATCATCTCTACCATAAGATGGAAAAACCTGGACACGAAGTCCTCTTGGAATACATTTTTGCTCAATATAATTTTCAAGGGTTATTTTAATCCACCAGTTCTTGGTTTTCTGGTGGGATAAGTGTTTTACATCCCATTTGAGGTCAGACAATTTAGTTTGCTCAACACTATCCACCTGTACATTTTTCCTTTAAAAACAGTGCGTGCTTGTGAGTGTCAAGCAGCCTCTTTAGAGCGCCAGTCCATAAGGTTAAACAATACCTCTGTGAAAGCACAGGAAATTAGATTAATCCAAAGAAAAGGTTATGGATATAAATAACTGTTGTGTAACATAAATTACATAAATACCTACAAAAGTCTACACAACAACCATGCTGTTCAGATCAAAGTAGTAATTTATTAGATACCAGCTGTATCAGGCCACGCGTTGCTGTGGCTCAGTCTGGGTAAATTGAAAAGAAAGAAAAGAGAAAGTGCACGTTTCTTAAATATTTAATTTCACAATGCTTGTGGGTATACAATATTTTTTGTTGTTCCATTGTCTGTGTAGATATAGAGATTGTCTGGTTTGCGGACTCCAGAACACACAACATACAATTGTTTATGTGAGAAGCAATCCGTGTCTAGATTTAAACCGCACAATTCAAAAGATTGGCCCTGAGCTTTGTTGATGGTGATTGCAAACGCCAATCGAATTGGGAATTGCAATCTCTTAAATTGAAATGGCATATCCGTTGGAATCATAGGAATGTGAGGAATGAGGACATCTTTATCTTTGAAAGGTCCTGTCAAGATTGTTGCTTCAACAACGTTGCTCATTAATTGTTGCCTGTTCCCTGTGACTCCTTCAGGCCTATACTCTGTACAGGTCACTAAAGAGGTTGGTACAATGGAGTCAGTCATGTCAGGGATTGCTAGTTATACAATTCCCTAGTACAATTCCTACAATTCCTAGAGCGAATGTGATAAGAGGGGATGCAGAGATGAACGCAGATGGCGGCAAAGGAGGAGTGGGTGATCCGCTTGACATGCCCTGGGCCAGATCACAGCGCCGCTCCCGCCGGTGGCGCAGTGGGATTTGTCCTCGCTCTCTATCTGCCCACTGCTCCGAAACTCGGGCCCAGCTTAGTGCTCAGAGCGGAGGCCGCGGTCTGTGCCTCTCCGTGCAGCCTCCCTCTCTCCTTCCCTCCTACCCTGGCTTGTTGTTGCGCAGTCGGAAATAACACTCACCTGTCGGTGAAGAAGAAGCCGCAGCAGCAGCGGTGCCGGAGAGCAGAGGCGGGCGCCTCTCAGGCGGTGGTGGTGATGAGCATCAGCGTCTTTCGGCCTCAAACAGACAGTCTGTTCATTCCCCTACCCCCTAAAACCCACGGGAGACATGAAAGGAGCAGAGCACAGGCAGCGGCTGGGGCTAAAGAAGGGAAGGGAGAATGGTTTATGAATGAGATGTCACTAAGGGGGGGGGATGCCGGGCGGTCGGAGAGAGCCAGCCTGGGCTGAGTTCATAACACCCCCCTCTCGCTGTTGCTTTTAAGTCCAACAGCTGGTATATAAAAACATAGTAGGTTTATAAAAACATGCGTGTATTCGAATGCAACGTTGAGTCAAAATTTCAAAGCAATTGGGGAAGAACTTTCAGAGATTTAAGATTTTGAACAAACGAACATTTACATTTTTGTTTATATAGATAAAATTAAAATTATATGGGGAATAAAATACCAGGTGGGAAAGCAAGGCAGGGGACAGATACTGTTCCACACAATACTAGTTGCAGAAGTGTATGACAATAATTAAGCTCAGCTAAGTAAATATTTTGGCTAGGAAAAAGTACGTATATAGCAAAATGATAAAAATCAAAAATTATTTATCCTATATAAAGACATCAATCAATAGGTATAGCCCCTGTGCAAATATGCCTTATAGTCAAAAAAATTCATAGATGAAATAGATATGTACAGTGGGTATGGAAAGTATTCAGACCCCTTTAAATTTTTCACTCTTTGTTTCATTGCAGCGATTTGGTAAATTCTAAAAAGTTCTTTTTTTTCTCATTAAAGTACACTCTGCACCCCATTTTGACTGAAAAAAAACAGAAATGTAGAACTTTTTGCAAATTTATTAAAAAAGAAAAACTGAGATGGTTCTACTCCTTCATTGGAGTCCAGCTGTGTTTTAATTAAACTGATAGGACTTGATTTGGAAAGGCACACACCTGTCTATATATGACCTCACAGCTCACATTGCATGTCAGACCAAATGAGAATCATGAGCTCAAAAGGAACTGCCCAAGGAGCTCAGAGACAGAATTGTGGCAAGGCACAGATCTGACCAAGGTTACAAAAGAATTTCTGCATTACTCAAGGTTCCTAAGAGCACAGTGGCCTCCATAATCCTTAAATGGAAGAAGTTTGGGACCACCAGAAGTCTTCCTAGACATGGCCGTCTGTGGCTGAGCTCCAGAGATGCAGTAGGGAGATGGGAGAAAGTTCCACAAAGTCAACTATCGCTGCAGCCCTCCACCAGTCGGGCCTTTATGGCAGAGTGGCCTGACGGAAGCCTCTCCTCAGTGCAAGACATAGGAAAGCCCGCATAGAGTTTGCTCAAAAACACATGAAGGACTCCCAGACTATGAGAAATAATATTCTCTGGTCTGATGAGACGAAGATAGAACTTTTTGGTGATAATTCTAATCGGTATGTGTGAAGAAAACCAGGCACTGCTCATCACCTGCCCAATACAATCCCAACAGTGAAACATGGTGGTGGCAGCATCATGCTATGGGGGTGTTTTCCATCTGCAGGGACAGGACGACTTGTTGCAATTGAAGGAAACATGAATGCGGCCAAGTACAGAGATATCCTGGATGAAAACCTCTTCCAGAGTGCTCTGGACCTCAGACTTGGCTGAAGGTTCACCTTCCAACAAGACAATGACCCTAAGCACACAGCTAAAATAACAAAGGAGTTTCTTCAGAACAACTCTGTGGCCATTCTTGACTGGCCCAGCCAGAGCCCTGACCTAAACCCAATTGAGCATCTCTGGAGAGACCTGAAAATGGCAGTCCAACAACGTTCACCATCCAACCTGACGGAACTGGAGAAGATCTGCAAGGCAGAATGGCAGAGGATCCCCAAATCCAGGTGTGAAAAACTTGTTGCATCATTCCCAAGAAGACTCATGGCTGTACTAGCTCAAAAGGGTGCTTCTACTCAATACTGAGGAAAGAGTCTGAATACTTATGACCGTGTGATATTTCAGTTTTTCTTTTTTAATAAATTTGCAAAAATGTCTACATTTCTGTTTTTTTCAGTCAAGATGGGGTGCAGAGTATACTTTAATGAGAAAAAAAAAGAACTTTTTAGAATTTACCAAATGTCTGCAATGAAACAAAGAGTGAAAAATTTAAAGGAGTCTGAATACTTTCCGTACCCACTGTATAAGGACTAATAGAGTTACTGATGAAAGTCAGTGAACTGAGAAAATGGAAAATGCACTGATAAAGTTGCAGTGCATAGTGAAGATATAGTAACAGGAGGTTAGTAATGACACAGGATGAAACAAATTAGATATTAGCTAAGGTGGCAGTGCACTGCTAAAGTGACAGTGCATGATATCAGAGTAGCGATCAAATACAAGTAGATTGCATATCGCACTAGTCAAGTTATTTGGTGTCCATGCTGCCTGGTCCTGACAGTAGGGCTTTGACGAGGAATATGTTGTGAGAGACCTGACAAGTATTTTATGTCACCGGGAGCCAATTGGAGCAGGGGGGTAAGTGACAGCAGCTGTGCCTGGCCGGGGATCGTCATACATGACGTCCAGCGTCACTTCCGGTCCGTCTGACGGGCTCCAATAGGAGTGCATCTGCAGGGTGGAAGTGGCGTCAGATGCGTGTCACAGTGGAATGTGTGGCACCCCAGGGGTCTGGTTACCACAGTAATAGAGATATTATGTCTGAGATGAAGTGGGAGGTTTCTCTGGTCAGGAGCCCTAAGCATGCAACACGGCCCACCCAGACCTGGGAGGGGAGGAATCTGCCCTTATAAACTGGGTCTGGGGCGGGATTAGTGAGTGAAGTCCCAGACAGAGACGCAGTCAGGTCTGGAGGACAGCAGACGCGGAAAGTGACAACAGGAGCTCTGTAGTAGCAGGAGCGAGTGCCAGAGGCTGGAAGCTAGGAAGCTCGCCTTGGCTGAAGACACTAAACCCGGACACGGAGTCCGAGGCTGTGGGGACATCAAGGTCCAGCAGCAGAATCCAACCGGCAGGGGATTCCATGTCCTCTGGCCTTAGAAGCCCGGAGGCACGGTCACAAGCAAGGGACCAGCACCGCCATCGTGAAGCGGAGGCTAACGGAAGGCCCCAAGTCACCGGCCATATGGGTGAGCACCACACGGTATACTCAGGGATGTGGGCTACTTCTACCCGCATAGAGCAAGGTAGCCAGGGAAGAGTGCAGATAGTCGGGGAGGCCTACAACTCCACCTGGCCAGGGGAGAACCTGCTTGCTCACAGACTGACCAGGCCCCTACTGCTAACCAGTACTCCCGGGAGGGTCTGCTTTATACGACCAGTAAAGACCCTGAACTGCACCACACGTCTCTGTGTTCCATCGCCGCACCAGCACCATTACTACCGGGACGCTCACACCATCACTCCCATCATCTCACATTAGCTGCCCTGAGGCAATACTTCTCCCGTGGGGAGTTATTCCATACTCGGCTGCGCAAATTACATCAGCCTCAGCGGTCTGCAGCGCAGCAGCGGTCCCCACTGACCGCAATCCACGGGTGGCGTAGTCGGACATTGTTATTACCTAAGACTGCCACTGGTTTGACCGCCCTGGGCACGGAACGGGTCACCGCCACACTGAGACTACAACCCCCAGCGATCCGGCTCCGGGTATCCCCCTGCACAGCACAGGCCCAGGGGGCGCGTCAGAATGCATTGGGGCAGGACGTGCACTCCATCGTGGAACGTAGAGGCGCATATAATGGAGACATATGTATTAAAGGCACATACTGCCAGTGATCAGAAAAGTGGTGTGATGTGATAAGTAAGAAATAGAGCAAAAATGAAAATGCGAATATGAATGTAAGTAAGAGTGAATGGTGTAAAAAGGATGTGAATGTGTAAGTGAACAAAGTGAAGGGGAACAACAAATATAAATAGATATGTAAATAAACAAATTCACGTGAATTAGTGTAACTATAAATTAGAAATTATACTGGAATACCCAGCAGGATATAATAAAAATACTACATAAAATATAGTAACACTAAAAATATTAATATTGCAATAAGAGCAGTATGTACAGTATTTAGAGAATCTTCTTTTATGAAAAAACAAAAAGTCCTCATACACGTTACAATTATGTACAACTGATGAAGGGATTTAAACAATAACAATATGTAGACAATTGCAAGATAAAAGATTACAGGACAGAATCTTGAAAAGGCTTCCTATATTGGCTCCAAACGGATCAGATACCATTCGTCGGCGAAATAGCTAAGTTACATAATTGTAACGTGTATGAGGACTTTTTGTTTTTTCATAAAAGAAGATTCTCTATATACATAATGCTCTTATTGCAATATTAATATTTTTAGTGCTACTATAATTTATAAAGTATAGGTATTTTTATTATACCCTGCTGGGTGTTGCAGTATAATTTCTAATTTTTAGTTACACTAATTCACGTTAATATGTTTATTCACATTTATTTACATCTGTTGTTCTCTTTCACGTTGTTCACTTACAGTTGTGCTCAAAATTGAACATACCTCGGCAGAATTTTTCCTTTCTTGACATTGTTTCAGAGAATATGAATGATAACAAAAAAACTTTTCCTCCACTCATGTTTATTGGTTGGTTGAAGCCATTTATTGTCAAACTACTGCATTTTCTCTTTTTAAATCTCTTTGCTTAGTACATGATTTTACTAACTCTCCCCTTCCACTGTCTGACCATAATCTTCTTTCATTCTCTGTTAAGAACTGTGACTCTACTCAAGACCCCCCCACTTTCCGCACTTATAGGAATATACGCGCCATTAACACCCAGAAATTTATGAAAAAGTTGCAATCATTATTGGCCCCAATCTCCTCCCAATCATGTCCCGACTCTGCATTGAAGCATTATAGCGAAATAATGCTATGCGCCCTGGATGAAGCCGCACCTCCTACACAAAGAACTATTCGGCATAGACGGTGACAACCCTGGCACACACCTCAAACACGTCTTCTCCAGCGGTGTTCCAGGTGTCTTGACGGAATTTTTGACTCAGATCTTTCCTTCACTCCTCACATAAAATCACTCGCTCATTCATGTCATCTACACCTCAAAAACATCTCAAGAATCACGACTTTTCTCACCTTTGACTCGGCAAAAACTCTTACTGTAGCTCTTATTCATTCCCGTCTGGACTACTGCAACTCTCTACTTATCGGGCTCCCTCTTACTAAACTCTCCCCTCTCCAATCAGTCCTTAATGCAGCAGCCAGGATCATATTTCTCGCCAACCGCTACACTGATGGCTCTTCCCTGTGCCAATCATTGCATTGGTTACCCATCCAATATAGAGTTCAATTTAAACTTATCACGCTTACCCACAAAGCGCTCCATGCTTCAGTATCCCCCTACATCTCCTCCCTTGTCTCAGTCTACCACCCTACACGTGCCCTCCGTTCTGCCAGTGACTTAAAACTAAAATCCTCCATAATCCGAACTTCCCACTCCCGTCTCCAAGATTTCTCACGTGCTGCGCCAATTCTTTGGAATGCACTACCCAGGACAGTTCGATTAATTCCCAATACCCACAGTTTCAAGTGGACCCTAAAAACCCATTTCTTTAGACTGGCGTATCGCCTCCACACACTATCTGTCCATCCCAGTTGTCCATCCCAGTTTTCCCCCATATTAAAATCTTCAGTTTCAAGTTCATACCAACCATGCACATAATAGCCTCGGTCAGGACTGCACACATACTGGCAGACGACCAATCCATGTATTATTTATCCTATTTAGTATATAAAGGCTGCATTATACAATATATGTACATTCTACCTTTTGTGTCTCCCCCATTTCCTCATAGACTGTAAGCTTGCGAGCAGGGCCCTCACTCCTTTTGATATGAGATATGCTTATTCTGTATTGTTTGTATAAGTCCCCCGTAAAATTTGTAAAGTGCTGTGGAATATGTTGGCGCTATAAAAATAAAAATTATTATTATTATTATATTATTATTAATGACAACCAAAAACATCCAAATAACCCTGATCAAATACTCTGGTGATTTTGGCCTGATAACATGCACAGAATTTGACACAAATGGGTTTGAATGGCTACTAAAGGTAACATCCTCACCTGTGACCTGTTTGCTTGTAATCAGTGTGTGCATAAAAGCTGAGTGAGTTTCTGGGATCCAGACAGACTCTTGCATCTTTCATCCAGCCACTGACGTTTCTGCATTGTGAGTCATGGGGAAAGCAAAAGAATTGTCAATGGATCTACGGGAAAAGATAGTTATACTGTATAACACAGGAAAGGGATACAAAAAAATATCCAAGGAACTGATAATGCCAGTCAGCAGCGTTCAAACTGTGATAAAGAAATGGTAAATTAGGGGCTCTGTAAAAACCAAACAATGGTCAGATAGACCAACAAAAATTTTGGCCGCAACTGCCAGGAAAATTGTTTGGGATGCTAAGAAAAACCCACAAATAACATCAGCTGAATTTCACGACTCTCTGAAAACTAGTGGTGTGGCTGTTTCAAGATGCACAATAAGGAGGCACTTGAAGAAAAATGGGTTGCATTGTCGAGTCGTCAGAAGAAAGCCATTACTGCGCAAATGCAACAAAATATCTCGCCTACAATACGCCAAACAGCACAGAGACAAGCCTCAAAACTTCGGGAACAAGGTAATTTGGAGTGATGAGACCAAAATTTAACTTTTTGGCCACAACCATAAACGTTACATTTGGAGAGAGGTCAAAAATGCCTATGATGAAAGGAACACCATTCCTACAGTAAAGCACGGAGGTGGATCGCTGATGTTTTGGGAATGTGTGAGTTAGAAAGGCACAGGAAACTTGGTAAAAGTTGAAGGAAAGATGAATGCAGCACGTTATCAGCAAATACTGGAGGCAAAATTGCACTCATCAGCCCGGAAGCTGCGCATGGGACGTATTTGGACGTTCCAACATGACAATGATCCAAAACACAAGGCCAAGTCGATCTGTCATTGGCTACAGCAGAACAAAGTGAAGGTTCTGGAGTGGCCATCTCAGTCTCCTGACCTCAATATCATTGAGCCACTCTGGGGAGATCTCAAGCGCGCAGTTCATGCTAGACAGCCCTGGAATTTACAGGAACTGGAGGCTTTTTACCAAGAAGAATGGGCAGCTTTACCATCTGAGAAATTAAAGAACCTCATCCAAGACTACCACAAAAGACTTCAAGCTGTCATTGATGTTAGAAGGGGCAATACACGGTATTAAGAACTGGTGTATGTGAACTTTTAATCAGGGTCATTTGGATGTTTTTGGTTGTCATTAAGATTTGAAAAGAGAAAACACAGTAGTATGACTATAAATGGCTTCACCCAACCAATAACCATGAGTGGAGAAAAAGTTTTTTGTTATCATTCATATTCTCTGAAACAAGGCCAAGAAAGGAAAAATTCTGCCGGGGTATGTAAACTTTTGAGCACAACTGTACACATTCACATCCTTTTTACACCATTCACTCTTACTTACATTCATTTTCACATTTTCATTTTTGCTCTATTTCTCACTTATCACATCACACCACTTTTCTGATCACTGGCAGTATGTGCCTTTAATACATATGTCTCCATTATATGAGCCTCTGCATTCCACGATGGAGTGAACTTCCTGCCCCAATGCATTCCACTGTGACACGCATCCAATGCCACTTCCGCACTGTAGACGTGCTCCTATTGGAGCCTGTCAGACGGACCGGAAGTGACGCCGGACATCATGTAAGACGATCCCCGGTCAGGTGCAGCTGCTGTCACTTACGCCCTCGCTCCGATTGGCTATCGGTGAATTAAAATACCTGTCAGGTCCCTCGCCAAAGACCTAGTGGCGAAACACGCTTCGGGACAAGGCTGCGTTTGCGTTGTATTCGATCACTACTCTGATATCATGCACTGTCACTTTAGGAGTGCACTGCCACCTTAGCTAATATCTATTTTGTTTTATCCTGTGTCATTACTTACCTCCTGTTCCTATATCTTCACTATGCACTGCCACTTTATCAGTGCACTTTCCATTTTCTCAGTTTACTGACTTTCATCAGTAACTCTATTGGTCCATATATACCACATGGGAGATAATATTCATAGTATTTATTTAATGATGCACTGCCACTTTACATATTTATTTAATCTATGAATTTTTCTGACTATACGACATATTTGCACAGGGGCTATACCTATTGATTAATGTATTTCCATAGGATAAATCCTTTTTCTGTTTTAATAATTTTGCTATATACGTATTTTTTTCTGAGCCAAAATACTTAGCTGAGGTTAATTATTGTCATACAATTCCGCAACTAGTATTGTGTGGAACACTATCTGTCCCCTGCCTTGCTTTCCCACCTGTTTAAATGATTTTAATTTTAAATCTAATAAATTACTACTTTTATCTGAACAGTATGGTTGTTGTGTAGACTTTTGTAGTTATTTATATCCATAACCTTTTCTTTGGATTAATCTAATTTCCTGTGTTTTCAGAGAGGTATTGTTTAACCTTATCATGGATTGGCGCTCTAAAGAGGCTGCTTGCCACTCACAAGCACGCACTATTTTTAAAGGAAAAAAAACGTACAGGTGGATAGTATTGAGCAAACTAAATTGGCTGACCTCAAACGGGACTTAAAACACTTATCCCACCTGAAAACCAAGACCTGGTGGAATAAAATAACCCTTGAAAATTATATTGAGCAAAAACGTATTCCAAGAGGACTTTGTGTCCAGGTTTTTCCATCTTAGGGTAGAGATGATGTTGAGTTCGCTACACAATGGAAAGAAATTTGTAACCAATGCTCTGAGAGATTTCTAGCACTTATTGTTAACAAAAATGATAGTACTCTCAATGAGCTGGATACCGAAATTACCAAACTACAGGATGAATTTAAATCCCTCGCTAATCAAAATGAATATGAGTCCTTCAATAAAGATATGGATGAATGTTTTCTGACTTGGGAAGGTCAAATACAGAACACTAAAGCTAATAAGTACAAACGTGACCAACAAGACTTCCAGAATAATAGAATTTACAAATGGCAGTCGGCAACAACACAATCTGTTCCACATTCGTCTTTCTCATCAGTAGCATCTACAGATACTGAATCCAATGGGACGCAATCCACATTCGAGACAAACCAGAATAGACCACACACCGGTCCAAGGAAATATGACTTTAGGCGTAATACCAATCGAGACAAGTATTCAAATCAGGGCAACCCTAGCAACTCTGCCTCTAAGGTAATTAATAGTGATGAGCGAGTATGTTTTGTTAACCCTTTCGCCAAGTAAACGCGGCCAAGCACCGAGTATTTATAGCGTGCTTGGTGATATGTTTGAATCACTCCGGTGTGCATGATTTGCGACTGTTTGACAGTTTTAATACATGTGAGGAATGTGTAAGAAGCGGACATTCCTCACATGTATCAAAGCTGTCAAAAAGTCGCAAATCATGCACACAGGAGTGATTCAAACATATCACCTAGCACGCTATAAATACTCGGTGCTCGGCCGAGTATACTCGGCAAAAGGGTTAACAAAACATCACTAGTAATTAATAGTGAGGAGCGAGTATGATTTGTTAACATTTTTGCCGAGTATACTCGGGTGATCACCGAGTATTTACAGCGTGCTCGGGCTTTAAGTTTTCGTCGCTCCGTGAACATGATTTGCAACTGTTTGACAGATTTAATACATGTGAGGAATAGAGATGAGCGGTGTTCGACTAGAACTGTTCGCCAATCTCAAATTCGAGCTGTTTTGGGCGGTGTTCGAGTTGTTCGACGAACCCGAACGATTTGCAAAAAATTCGGCTGTTCGAGGTTATGTTCGATAACTGTTCGTGCACCAAAAGCGTGTCCTGCATGTCTGGCGCTATTTAGAGCACCAATCATGCAGGGATTGTCTGCCACTCACTGTAATGCCACAGCCATGGTGGTTGTGGCATTACAGTGATTGCCCAAATCGATGGGAACAGTGCCAACAGTGAAACATGAAAAGCCGGCAATTCAGCAGCGGCATACACCGGTACCCGACAATTTAGAACCGAAAGAATAGAGCTTCACACATAGATTAGATAGATATAAACATGTCAGCCACATATATACGAAGTACAGTGACAGTGTTGCTTACTGTACTTGTCATTTAGCGTAAAGGATTTATCAAAAAAAATAATAGTGTTTTCATGCACCGTCTCTTTAAAAAAGCCGGCCTGCAATTCAGCATCTGTACCCGACAATTTATAACAGACAGAATAAAGCATCACACATAGATTAGATAGATAGAAACATGTCAGTCACATATATATGAAGTACAGTGATAGTGTTGGTTACTGTACTTGTCATTTAGTATTAAAATAAAGGATTTATTATTAAAAAAATTGGCGTGGGGTTCCCCTTAATTTTAGGCTCTAGCGGAGGTTAAGCAGACAGCTGGGGCAGATGTTTGAAGCCTGGGAAGGGGGTAATACCCACGGAGCTTCCCAGGCTACTAATATCAGCCCCCAGCTGAATACATAGCCTTTACTAGCTATTAAAATGGGGGACCCCCCCAAAAAAATGACGTGGGGTCCCCCCTAATTTAATAGCTAGCAAAGGCTAGGCAGACAGCTGGGGGCTGATATTAATAGCCCAGGAAGGGAGCCATGAATATTGGCCCCCTCCCAGGCTAGAAACACCAGCCGTCAGCCGCCCCAGAAATGGCGCATTCATAGGATGCGCCAATTCTGGCACTTAGCCTCGCTCTTCCACGCTGCCCTGGTGCGGTGGCAGGGGGTAATAGGGCTGGGGTTGATGTCAGCTTATAATGCCAGCTGACATCAAGCCCAGGTTAGTAATGGAGAGGCGTCTATAAGACACCCCCATTACTAACCCCATAGTCAAAGTTAAAAAAAACACAAACACCCAGAATAAAGTCCTTTAATTGAAATAAAGACACAATCCTTTATTGTTCTAAATTAAACCATACTTACCATCACGCCCATTCCAGCTGAAGCCAACGATCTCCTGTAATAAAAATAAAATAATAAAGCAACCTCATCCTTACCTTTCCATGGTTCCCAGGACAGCTTCAGCTCTGCTACATCGAGATGACAGGCTGGACCGCAGCAGAACGCCGCCATCCAGCCTGTCATCCCGCAGACACTGAGAAGAGCAGGCTTGCTTGCGCTCCACATTGTCTCTCTGTGACGGCATAAAGATGAGCCGAGGTCATGTCCAATGAACTCGGCTCACCTCATGCACGTCACTGACAGCGTGGGAGAATTCTCACGCTGAAGCGCTGAGTGCAGGAGAATTTTCCCACGCTGTCAGTGAGGTGCATGAGGTGAGCTGAGTTCATTGGACATGAGCTCACCTCATGCACGTCACTGACAGCGTGGGAGAATTCTCCTGCACTCAGCACTTCAGCGTGAGAATTTTCCCACGCTGTCAGTGACGTGCATGAGGTGAGCTGAGTTCATTGGACATGAACTCGGCTCATCTGGATGCCGTCACAGCGAGACACTGAGGAGCGCAAGCATGCCTGCTCTTCTCAGTGTCTGCGGCATGACAGGCTGGATGGCAGCGTTCTGCTGCGGTCCAGCCTGTCATCTCGATGTAGCAGAGCTGAAGCTGTCGTGGGAACCATGGAAAGGTAAGGATGAGGTTGGTTTATTATTTTTCTTTTATTGCAGGAGATCGTTGGCTTCAGCTGGAATGGGCGTGATGGTAAGTATAGTTTAATTTAGAACAATAAAGAATTGTGTGTTTATTTCAATTAAAGGACTTTATTCTGGGTGTTGTGTTTTTTTTAAATACTTTACTAGAAATTCATGGCGGTCATGTCTAACATTGGCGTGACCCCATGAATTTTGGGCTTGGGGCCAGCTGATAATACCAAGCTGGCCCTAACCCCTTTATTACCCAGTGAGCCACCGCACCAGGGCCCTGGATGAGTTGGGTATAGCGCCAGAAGATGGCGCTTCTATGAACGCGCCATTTTCCGGGGTGGCTGCGGACTGCAATTTGCAGCGGGGGGGGCCCAGAAAGCTTGGGCCTCCCTGCGCTGCAGATTCCAGACCCCAGCTGCCTAGTTGTACCTGGCTGGACACAAAAATAGGGCGAAGCCCCACGTATTTTTTTTTTAATTATTTCATGAAATTCATGAAATAATTAAGAAAAAAAGGCCTTCCCTATATTGTTGTGTCCGGCCAGGTACAAATAGTCAGCTGGTGGTTGGGGGCAGCCCGTTCCTGCCTGCTGTACCTGGCTGGACACAAATATAGTGCGAAGCCCCACTTCAATTTTTTTTAATTATTTCATGAAATTCATGAAATAATTAAGAAAAAAAGGCCTTCCCTATATTGTTGTGTCCGGCCAGGTACAAATAGGCAGCTGGTGGTTGGGGGCAGCCCATTCCTGCCTGCTGTACCTGGATGGACACAAATAAAGTGCGAAGCCCCACTTCAATTTTTTTAAATTATTTCAGGAAATTCATGAAATAATTAAAAAAAAATTGACGTGGGGCTTCGCACTATATTTGTGTCCAGTCAGGTGCAGCAGGCAGGAACGGGCTGCCCCCAACCACCAGCTGCCTATTTGTACCTGGCCGGACACAAAAATATAGGGAAGCCCTTTTTTTCTTAATTATTTCATGAAATAATTTAAAGAAAATTGACGTGGGGCTTCGCCCTGTTTTTGTGTCCAGCCAGGTACAACTATGCAGCTGGGGGCTGGAATCCGCAGCGCAGGGAGGCCCAAGCTTTCTGGGCCACCCCCGCTGCAAATTGCAGTCCGCAGCCACCCCGGAAAATGGCGCGTTCATAGAAGCGCCATCTTCTGGCGCTGTACCCAACTCATCCAGGGCCCTGATGCGGTGGCTCACTGGGTAATAAAGGGGTTAGGGCCAGCTTGGCATTATCAGCTGGCCCTAAGCCCAAAATTCATGGGGTCACGCCAATATTAGACATGACCACCATGAATTTCTAGTAAAGTATTTAAAAAAAACACAACACCCAGAAAAAAGTCCTTTAATTGAAATAAACACACAATTCTTTATTGTTCTAAATTAAACCATACTTACCGTCACGCCCATTCCAGCTGAAGCCAACGATCTCCTGAAATAAAAGAAAAATAATAAAGCAACATCATCCTTACCTTTCCATGGTTCCCACGACAGCTTCAGCTCTGCTACATCGAGATGACAGGCTGGACCGCAGCAGAACGCTGCCATCCAGCCTGTCATCCCGCAGACACTGAGAAGGGCAGGCTTGCTTGCGCTCCACAGTGTCTCTCTGTGAGGGCATCCAGATGAGCCGAGTTAATGTCCAATGAACTCGGCTCACCTCATGCACGTCACTGACAGCGTGGGAAAATTCTCCTGCACTCAGCGCTTCAGCGTGGGAGAATTCTCACACTGAAGCGCTGAGTGCAGGAGAATTCTCCCACGCTGTCAGTGACGTGCAGGAGGTGAGCTGAGTTCATTGGACATGAGCTCACCTTATGCACGTCACTGACAGCGTGGGAAAATTCTCCTGCACTCAGCGCTTCAGCGTGGGAGAATTCTCACGCTGAAGCGCTGAGTGCAGGAGAATTCTCCCACGCTGTCAGTGACGTGCATAAGGTGAGCTCATGTCCAATGAACTCGGCTCACCTCATGCACGTCACTGACAGCGTGGGAAAATTCTCCTGCACTCAGCGCTTCAGCGTGGGAGAATTCTCACACTGAAGCGCTGAGTGCAGGAGAATTCTCCCACGCTGTCAGTGACGTGCAGGAGGTGAGCTGAGTTCATTGGACATGAGCTCACCTTATGCACGTCACTGACAGCGTGGGAGAATTCTCCTGCACTCAGCGCTTCAGCGTGAGAATTTTCCCACGCTGTCAGTGACGTGCATGAGGTGCGCCGAGTTCATTGGACATGAACTCGTCTCATCTTTAAGCCGTCACAGCCAGACACTGCAGAGCGCAAGCAAGCCTGCGCTTCTCAGTGTCTGCGGGATGACAGGCTGGATGGCAGCGTTCTGCTGCGGTCCAGCCTGTCATCTCGATGTAGCAGAACTGAAGCTGTCGTGGGAACCATGGAAAGGTAAGGATGATGTTGCTTTATTATTTTTCTTTTATTGCAGGAGATCGTTGGCTTCAGCTGGAATGGGCGTGATGGTAAGTATGGTTTAATTTAGAACAATAAAGGATTGTGTCTTTATTTCAATTAAAGGACTTTATTCTGGGTGTTTGTGTTTTCTTTTAACTTTGACTATGGGGTTAGTAATGGGGGTGTCTTATAGACGCCTCTCCATTACTAACCTGGGCTTGATGTCAGCTGGCATTATAAGCTGACATCAACCCCAGCCCTATTACCCCCTGCCACCGCTACAGGGCAGCGTGGAAGAGCGAGGCTAAGTGCCAGAATTGGCGCATCCTATGAATGCGCCATTTCTGGGGCGGCTGACGGCTGGTGTTTCTAGCCTGGGAGGGGGCCAATATTCATGGCACCCTTCCTGGGCTATTAATATCAGCCCCCAGCTGTCTGCCTAGCCTTTGCTAGCTATTAAATTAGGGGGGACCCCACGTCATTTTTTTGGGGGGGTCCCCCATTTTAATAGCTAGTAAAGGCTATGTATTCAGATGGGGGCTCATATTAGTAGCCTGGGAAGCTCCGTGGGTATTACCCCCTTCCCAGGCTTCAAACATCTGCCCCTGCTGTCTGCTTAACCTCCGCTAGAGACTAAAATTAAGGGGAACCCCACGCCAATTTTTTTTAATAATAAATCCTTTATTTTAATACTAAATGACAAGTACAGTAACCAACACTATCACTGTACTTCATATATATGTGACTGACATGTTTCTATCTATCTAATCTATGTGTGAAGCTCTATTCTGTCTGTTATAAATTGTCGGGTACAGATGCTGAATTGCCGGCCGGCTTTTTTAAAGAGACAGTGCATGAAAACACTATTATATTTTTTAATAAATCCTTTACACTAAATGACAAGTACAGTAAGCAACATTGTCACTGTACTTCATATATATGTTGTTATGCACACGCCCGGGCTGAGCGGCGTGTGCGTGTGATTGTAGTGATTCCACTGGACCATGAACCGGGGAGTGCCTGGAGGGGCGTGACTAAGTATCTGGCCGATCCGACCAAGATGGCACGACGGCATACGACGCCAGTGCACCAGGGAGAAACCGGGCAGAGGGACCAGGTGCTACTCCAGGTCAAACTCCGGACACGGGGGTTGACCCACACAGGGATTACTGGATCAGGCTGGTTAGGCTGGCGCAGACTGGTGGATATAAGCAAACACGGCAGGTATGCAGATGGGTGGATACAGGCGAGTATGCAGGCAGGGAGGTACTGGCCGAAAGGACGGGCTGGAGCACAGAAAGGTTAAGACCCAGTACAGACTGGGTCACAGAACCGCAGATGCGGTAGACAACCACAGCAGAGAGGGAACGCCCGAAGCGGTGGGCAAGAACAGAGCAGGACGGGGCTGCAGGAGCAGCGAGCACAAGCAGGGCAGGACAGGACTGCCGGAGCAGCGGGCAGAAGCAGGGCAGGACAGGACTGCCGGAGCAGCGGGCAGAAGCAGGGCAGGACAGGACTGCCGGAGCAGCGGGCAGAAGCAGGGCAGGACAGGACTGCCGGAGCAGCGGGCAGAAGCAGGGCAGGACAGGACTGCCGGAGCAGCGGGCAGAAGCAGGGCAGGACAGGACTGCCGGAGCAGCGGGCAGAAGCAGGGCAGGACAGGACTGCCGGAGCAGCGGGCAGAAGCAGGGCAGGACAGGACTGCCGGAGCAGCGGGCAGAAGCAGGGCAGGACAGGACTGCCGGAGCAGCGGGCAGAAGCAGGGCAGGACAGGACTGCCGGAGCAGCGGGCAGAAGCAGGGCAGGACAGGACTGCCGGAGCAGCGGGCAGAAGCAGGGCAGGACAGGACTGCCGGAGCAGCGGGCAGAAGCAGGGCAGGACAGGACTGCCGGAGCAGCGGGCAGAAGCAGGGCAGGACAGGACTGCCGGAGCAGCGGGCAGAAGCAGGGCAGGACAGGACTGCCGGAGCAGTGGGCAGAAGCAGGGCAGGCTAGAACCACCGGAGCGGTGAGCAAAGGAGTCAGAGCAGGCTAGGCTGAGTAGGGGGGACAGGGCTCTGTTCACACGGAACAGACAGGAAGGGAAAGGCAGAGCCAGACACCCACAGGGTACTAGCAGAGAAGTAGCGAGTGGACCACAAACTCACAAACGGGAGTACAGAGACAACAAGCAGGAGTTAGGTACGAGTTCAGACTCTGCAGAAAAAGGAAGGGAACGGACATAAAGGCAAAACAGGTAAAGGATAGGAGAGAGTTCAGACTGGAACTGAGTGTACGGAGGAGACCGACACTGCAGCGGAATACAGGAGCGGGTCTGGGAATACGGCCCCCAGAGAGGCAGGACGAACAGGCAAGGTGCGTGTTCAGACAGGACAGACAAGATACAGGAGCAGGTCTAGGTAATCGGCCCCTAGAAGGCAGGAGGAACAGGCTAGGAGCGTGTTCAGACAGGTCAGACAAGATACAGGAACGGGTCTAGGTAATCGGCCCCTAGAAGGCAGGAGGAACAGGCTAGGAGCGTGTTCAGACAGGCCTGGAAATACAGCCTCCAGGATAGGCAGACAAGAGAACACAGAACGGGACCTGGCACCTTCAGAGTGCATGCACACACTGAATGAAACACTATGCTCAGGCAGGGATAGATGGGAGCAGCTGAGCTATATACCAGGTGACAGACAGCAATAGGCTGAGGACGCACAAGGGGTGTGACCCACAGCAGGTACAAAAAGCAGGAAGTGATCGGGCGCCGCCCTTAAGCAGCAGAAACAGACACAAACAGACAGCATGGAGGGAAGCCAGAGAGACATTCTGGACAGGAGATCAAGTGCGCGCTCTTGCACAGTGGGAGATGGACCACTATGCAAGGACGCCGCCAGGTATGTTACAGTACCCCCCCCCCTTACGCCCCCTCTTCTTCAGGCCTGCCAGAATCTTCCGCAGGGAATTCGAGGGCCAATTCTTCACTTCGAAGAGATCACTTCCCCTGTCCACCGGAAAAACTGGTCTCCTCTGGGTAGCTAGGATGCTACCTCCCATCCAGCCACCCTTAGCAACAGACGAAACGGGTGGAGTACCAGGAACAGCACACAAGGAAGTCTCTCTCCACATATTTTCAAGTGGCACCCCAGAGGGTACAGGAGACAACTGGAAGTCCTCCACCGGGTTGGAGGGGGACAGAGACTTGGGGGTAATCTCTGCTTCGAGGTACATCTTGTCAAGCTCACAGGAAGAAATAGACGGGTTATCAGGTACATAATGAGGAAAAGTCACTGTCTCTTTGTTTTCTGGTGGTACCCCGGAGGATTCAGGAAACAACTGGAGGTCCTCCGCCGGGTCAGAAGAGTGCAGAGGCTCAGAGAAAACATCTGCTTCAGAGTACACTAGGTCGGACTCACTGGACGAAGCAGGCGAGGTATCGGGTACCGAGTATAGGAAAGTCTCTGTCCATTCTCCACCAGGTGGCACCCCGAAGGGTTCTGGAGACAACTGGCGGTCCTCCGCCTGGTCAGAGGGGTGTAGAGACTCACGGGTAACCTCTGCTTCAGAGTACACTAGGTCGGACTCACTGGACGAAGCAAGCGAGGTATCAGATCCAGGATATAGGAAAGTCTCTGTCCATTTACCACCAGGTGGCACCCCGAAGGGTTCTGGAGACAACTGGAGGTCCTCCGCCTGGTCAGAGGAGTGTAGAGACTCGGGAGTAACCACTGCTTCAGAGTACACTAGGTTGGACTCACTGGACGAAGCGAGCGAGGTATCAGGTACAGAGTATAGGAGAGTCTCTGTCCTTTCGCTACCAGGTAGCACCCCGAAGGGTTCAGGAGACAACTGGAGGTCCTCCGCCTGGTCGGAGGGGTGTAGAGACTCGGGAGTAACCTCTGCTTCGGAATACACTAGGTTGGACTCACTGGACGAAGCGAGCGAGGTATCAGGTACAGAGTATAGGAGAGTCTCTGTCCTTTCGCTACCAGGTAGCACCCCGAAGGGTTCAGGAGACAACTGGAGGTCCTCCGCCTGGTCGGAGGGGTGTAGAGACTCGGGGGTAACTACCACTTTGGGGTACCCATTGTCAGGCTCACAGGACGAAGCGGACAAAGTATCGAGTACCGGGTGTAGAGAATTCTCTCTCCATTTGTCATCGAGTGGTATCCCGGAGGATTCAGGAGGCAACAGGGGGTCCTCCGCCAGGTAATAGAGGTGCACAGACTCTGAGGTAACCACAGCTTTGGAGCATCCTTGGACATGCACACCGGTTAAAGTGGGTGAAGCATCTGATGCCGGGTGCAGGAAGTTCTCCTGTGTGGAGTCTGGATGGGCAGAAGTCTCTTCGGGCAGGAGAACTGGTGCACTACCCACGCACATTACCCATTGGGGCTTCTCCGGGATACAGGGAGATGAAGCTTCAGTAGGAACTTCAAGGTTGGGGTCAGGAGGTCTCAGGGAGGACAGACCCTGGCGTGACGGCTTGCCTCTACGTCTAGCACGTCTGGACTGCCTCTTGAGGTTGGGAGAAGTATTCCGGAAAGCGTAGTCACCCTGTGAGGATTCTGGGTGGGCAGTAGTCTCATTGGGCTGGAGGACTATTGCACTACCCACACACATTACCCATTGGGGCTGCTCCGGGATATTGGGAAGTGAAGCTTCAGCAGGAGCCTCTGGGTTAGGATCATCGAAGACCATTAGAAAGGCCACCAGGAAGGCCATTAGGTCCAGGAGGATCGGATCCTGTGTTTCATATAGGGGGTTGATCCATTCCAAGGCATCACCCGCCAGGTAAGACATAATGAATGCCACCTTAACCCGATCGGTGGGAAAACATAGAGGGTAGAACTTGAAGTGTAGCATGCATTGCTCCACAAATGCACGACTTTGTCTAGGATCCCCATAATAACGTAGCGGATCCGCGGGAAAGAGAGCAGATAGATCCATCTGGACGGGTGCGTAATTCGCCTGGAACTCAGCTAAAGGAAAAAAAAAAATATTTATTTATTTTAATGCATGTATTCGCTGGAAAACTTCTCAGAGAGCGAAGGCCGTGGGGCTCAACGGGAACCATGGCCTGAGCATGCTGTTATGCACACGCCCGGGCTGAGCGGCGTGTGCGTGTGATTGTAGTGATTCCACTGGACCATGAACCGGAGAGTGCCTGGAGGGGCGTGACTAAGTATCTGGTCGATCCGACCAAGATGGCACGACGGCATACGACGCCAGTGCACCAGGGAGAAACCGGGCAGAGGGACCAGGTGCTACTCCAGGTCAAACTCCGGACACGGGGGTTGACCCACACAGGGATTACTGGATCAGGCTGGTTAGGCTGGCGCAGACTGGTGGATATAAGCAAACACGGCAGGTATGCAGATGGGTGGATACAGGCGAGTATGCAGGCAGGGAGGTACTGGCCGAAAGGACGGGCTGGAGCACAGAAAGGTTAAGACCCAGTACAGACTGGGTCACAGAACCGCAGATGCGGTAGACAACCACAGCAGAGAGGGAACGCCCGAAGCGGTGGACAAGAACAGAGCAGGACGGGGCTGCAGGAGCAGCGAGCACAAGCAGGGCAGGACAGGACTGCCGGAGCAGCGGGCAGAAGCAGGGCAGGACAGGACTGCCGGAGCAGCGGGCAGAAGCAGGGCAGGACAGGACTGCCGGAGCAGCGGGCAGAAGCAGGGCAGGACAGGACTGCCGGAGCAGCGGGCAGAAGCAGGGCAGGACAGGACTGCCGGAGCAGCGGGCAGAAGCAGGGCAGGCTAGAACCACCGGAGCGGTGAGCAAAGGAGTCAGAGCAGGCTAGGCTGAGTAGGGGGGACAGGGCTCTGTTCACACGGAACAGACAGGAAGGGAAAGGCAGAGCCAGACACCCACAGGGTACTAGCAGAGAAGTAGCGAGTGGACCACAAACTCACAAACGGGAGTACAGAGACAACAAGCAGGAGTTAGGTACGAGTTCAGACTCTGCAGAAAAAGGAAGGGAACGGACATAGAGGCAAAACAGGTAAAGGATAGGAGAGAGTTCAGACTGGAACTGAGTGTACGGAGGAGACCGACACTGCAGCGGAATACAGGAGCGGGTCTGGGAATACGGCCCCCAGAGAGGCAGGACGAACAGGCAAGGTGCGTGTTCAGACAGGACAGACAAGATACAGGAGCAGGTCTAGGTAATCGGCCCCTAGAAGGCAGGAGGAACAGGCTAGGAGCGTGTTCAGACAGGTCAGACAAGATACAGGAACGGGTCTAGGTAATCGGCCCCTAGAAGGCAGGAGGAACAGGCTAGGAGCGTGTTCAGACAGGCCTGGAAATACAGCCTCCAGGATAGGCAGACAAGAGAACACAGAACGGGACCTGGCACCTTCAGAGTGCATGCACACACTGAATGAAACACTATGCTCAGGCAGGGATAGATGGGAGCAGCTGAGCTATATACCAGGTGACAGACAGCAATAGGCTGAGGACGCACAAGGGGTGTGACCCACAGCAGGTACAAAAAGCAGGAAGTGATCGGGCGCCGCCCTTAAGCAACACAAACAGACAGCATGGAGGGAAGCCAGAGAGACATTCTGGACAGGAGATCAAGTGCGCGCTCTTGCACAGTGGGAGATGGACCACTATGCAAGGACGCCGCCAGGTATGTTACATATGTGACTGACATGTTTCTATCTATCTAATCTATGTATGATTCTCTATTCCTTCTATTCTAAATTGTCGGGTACAGATGATGAATTGCCGGCCGGCTTTTTTAAAGAGACAGTGCATGAAAACACTATTATATTTTTTAATAAATCCTTTACACTAAATGACAAGTACAGTAAGCAACACTGTCACTGTACTTCATATATATGTGACTGACATGTTTCTATCTATCTAATCTATGTGTGAGGCTCTATTCCTTCTTGTCTAAATTGTCGGGTACCGGTGTATGCCGCTGCTGAATTGCCGGCCGGCTTTTTTAAAGAAAGCGTCTTCTGAGCAGTTTGTCAGCTTTTGAACACATTTGAAGGTGTTTTCTATGTGTTTCTATGTGTTTTTGTTTGCCTGCCATTGGTTTTAACGGTGTTCGACGGTGTTCTAAGGTGTTCGACGAACAGTTCGACGAACAGTTCCTCGAACATCCCGGTGTTCGACGAACCGAACCGAACCCGAACACTACGGGGGTGGCTCAACACTAGTGAGGAATGCCTGTTTTTCCAGGGAGTGATTCAAACATATCACCTAGCACGCTATAAATACTCGGTGCTCGGCCGAGTATACTTGGCGAAAGGGTTAACAAAACATACTCGCTCATCACTAGTAATTAATAGTGATGTGTGAGCATGCTCGCTGCTGCTCGGTGCTCGCCCGAGCATCTCACTGCTCGAGATGCTTGGCGCTCGCCGAGTATTTCCTGGGGGTTGCTCGGCGGGAGCTCGGGTCCCCTCCCTGCATGTTTGGTGCTCTTTAGAGCGCCAATCAACATGCAGGGATTGCCTGTCACTCACTGTAATGCTGTAGCCATGTTGGTTGTGGCATTACAGTGATTGGCTGGCCGCACAGCGTCATTACGTCTATATCAGACCTGGCGCCGCTGTGCACGTCACAGTCATTCCGGAATTAGGCAGAGTAGGGAGAGGTGCTGCTGCGTCAGGGAGAGATTTGCTTGTGTATTAGGTAGTGTAGGAAAAAAAAACGTACATTACACATATCCATCTTAACAAACAGTCCTTTTGAGGACTAACTAATCCATCTGCAGAGATATCAGGCAGGCAGTGTATATAGGCAGGCAGGCTCGGTATATGGCAGACTGCAGTGCATATAGCACAAGAGGCTCCATTCCAATTCTGCCTTCTGCTGCTGTTAGATATTTCTATACAAAGGCCCAGGTCTCAGGGGCCAGGAATAATTTTTTTGGGATCTTAATCCTCATTATTTGCTTAAAAAGCAATCCAGAGAACACCGTTTTCCTGCGCCATTTGCTTGTTGGCACTGCAGAATACAGCCAGGTCCTTTCCAAATTACAGCGCTAAAAATCCAGCTATTTAAAACTCTGTTTTCTCCGTCACACGGATCACATATACGTTGTCAGAAAATACTGCCATTTCTGGCCTCCATTAAAAATTTCTTTCAGTGTGTCAGTGAAGCAATTCACACCAGTTTGCTGTTCAAACTACTTACTTACAGGCCAGGTATTTAAAACTCTGTTTTCTCCATCACACAGATCACATATAAGTTGTCAGAAAATACTGCCATTTCTGGCCTCCATTAAAAATTTTCTTTAGTGTGTCATTGAAGCAATTCACACCAGTTTGCTCTTCAAACTACTTACCTACAGGCCAGGTATTTAAAACTCTGTTTTCTCCGTCACACGGATCACATATACGTTGTCAGAAAATACTGCCATTTCTGGCCTCCATTAAAAATTTCTTTCAGTGTGTCAGTGAAGCAATTCACACAAGTTTGTTGTTCAAACTACTTACCTACGGGCCAGGTATTTAAAACTCTGTTTTCTCCGTCACACGGATCACATATACGTTTTCAGAAAATACTGCCATTTCTGGGGTGCCACACATGCAGAAGCCGAGGACAAAGCCGTGGGCAAGCTGAAATTGTGCCACAACAAACACCCACATCTTCTCGCCTGACCTTCCTGTCCCAATTCCTAGGGGACCGCAGCGCACCACTATTGAACCCAGAGCAGTGTCAAAAGGTTGTTGGTTGGATAGCGGATAATGCTTCCAGTCACTTACCACCACCACCACCCTGTCTTCCACACGGTCAAGTCTCAATAGCCGTGAGTCTGGACCGCATATTCCTCACACTGATCCCCCTTCCTCCCACCATGCCGAGTGCCCGGAGACAACTGATCCCACACTTGGACACTCTTAAGAGCTGTTCACTTTTCCATTTATAGATTCGGGCCTCTCGCCGGGCCACTTGAAGCGGGGCAAGGGGCGATCGCGTGTAGCGATGCCCAAATATTTGAGCAGCCACAGTCACACGAAGGTGACGGTGGGAAAGTGTCACAAGAGGTGGACGATGATGAGACACAATTGCCAGAAAGTCAGGAGGAGGACCAGGGTGTGGAAGTGGAAGATGAGGTGGTGGATGATATAGTAACTGACCCAACCTGGCAGGAGGACATGCAGAGCGAGGACAGCAGCACACAGGGGGAGGGAGGCAGAGCACCCCAACAGGCAGGAAGAAGCAGTGTGGTGGCCGCAGACAGAAGGCAGACAACCGTTCCCAGTAACACCAACACGAAGGAAGTTGCCAGTACAACTGTTAGGTTTTCCCGAGTGTGGTTGTTTTTTAACCCCTTAACCCCCGAGGGTGGTTTGCACGTTAATGACCTGGCCAATTTTTACAATTCAGACCACTGTCAATTTATGAGGTAATTACTCTGGAACGCTTCAACGGATCCCCCTGATTCTGAGAATGTTTTTTCGTGACATATTGTACTTCATGATTGTGGTAAAATTTCTTCGATATCGCTTGCGTTTATTTGTGAAAAAAATGGAAATTTGGCAAAAATTTAGAAAATTTTGCAATTTTCAAACTTTGAATTTTTATGCCCTTAAATTAGAGAGATATGTCACACAAAATAGTTAATAAATAACATTTCCCACATGTCTACTTTACATCAGCACAATTTTGGAACCAAAATTTTTTTTTGTTAGGGAGCTAAAAGGGTTAAAAGTTGACCAGCGATTTCTCATTTTTCCAACAAAATTTACAAAATCATTTTTTTAGGGACCACATCACATTTGAAGTCACTTTGAGAGGTCTTTATGACGGAAAATACCCAAAAGTGACACCATTCTAAAAATTGCACCCCTCAAGGTGCTCAAAACCACATTCAAAAACTTTATTAACCCTTCATGTGCTTCACAGGAATTTTTGGAATGTGGAAGAAAAAAATGAACATTTAAGTTTTTTCACATAAATGTTACTTTAGACCCAATTTTTTTTATTTTCACAGGGGTAACAGGAAAAAATGAACCCCAAAATTTATTGTGCAATTTCCCCTGGGCACGCAGATACCCCATATGTGGGGAAAAAACACTGTTTGGGCGCACGGCAGGACTCGGAAGGGAAGGAGCGCCATTTGACTTTTTGATTGTAAAATTTGCTTGAATAATTAGTGGATGCCATGTTGCGTTTGGAAAGCCCCTCATGTGCCTAAACATTGGAGCTCCCCCACAAGTCACCCCATTTTGGAAACTAGACCCCCCAAGGCACCTATCTAGATGCATAGTGAGCACTTGGAACCCCCAGGTGCTTCACAAATTGATTCGTAAAAATTAAAAAGTTTTTTTTTTTCACTTTTTCATTTTTACAAATCAATTTGTAAAGCACCTAGGGGTTCCAAGTGTTCACTATGCATCTACATAGGTGCCTTGGGGGGTCTAGTTTCCAAAATGGGGTCACTTGTGGGGGAGCTCCAATGTTTTGGCACACAGGGACTCTCCAAATGCAACATGGTGTCCGCTAACAAATTGAATGGAAAATCGGCTCAAATTGTTAGCCCACACCACGTTGCGTTTGGAGAGCCCCTGTGTGCCCAAACATTGGAGCTCCCCCACAAGTGACCACATTTTGGAAACTAAACCCCCCAAGGCACCTATCTAGATGCATAGTGAGCACTTGGAACCCCCAGGTGCTTCACAAATTGATTCGTAAAAATTAAAAAGTGAAAAAAAAAACACTTTTTCATTTTTATGAATCAATTTGTGAAGCACCTGGGGGTTCCAAGTGCTCACTATGCATCTAGATAGGTGCCTTGGGGGGTCTAGTTTCCAAAATGGGGTCACTTGTGGGGGAGCTCCAATGTTTGGGCACACAGGGACTCTCCAAACGCAACATGGCATCCGCTAACAATTTGAGCCGATTTTCCATTCAATTTGTTAGCGGACACCATGTCGCGTTTGGAGAGCCCCTGATGTTCCTAAACAGTGGAGCTCCCCCACAAGTGACCCCATTTTGGAAACTATACCCCTCAAGGATTTTATTAAGGTGTATAGTGAACATTTTGAACCTAGAGGTACGACACAGAATTTGATAACATTAGGTCATCATATTGAATAAGTTGTCATTAGTCTTGAGCGCAAGTGCTCGCTACTTGAGTTTGCATCGGGTACTCAGGTATGCACCATGTACTGCGTGTGCTCGAGTGACATGCTCGAGACCCTGCCACGCATGTTTCACGGTTATTAGACACCCAAAAAAAAACATGCGGGGATCGCTCGTGCATGGCAGTCAATCCCCGCAAAGTTTTTTGGCCGCGAAGCATATGGGGCGGAGACTCGAGCATGTCACTCAAATACCCACGATACTCAATGCATACCCGAGCACCTGATGCAAACTCAAGTAGCGAGCACTTGCGCTCAACACTAGTCACCATATCGTCATCTTTTTTTCTTACTTTTGAAAAAAATCCCAACCCCATCACAACCCTAACCCCAAACCCAGCCCAAACCCAGCCCTAACCCTAGCCCAACCCTAACCTGAGAGTTTATTTTTTACGCCGTTCCTCGTGCGGTATAAGTGATTAGACAACTTTATTCTTCGGGTCGGTGCGATTACAGTGATACCAGAATCATATGGGGTTTTTATGACTGACAGCTGTCACACACTAAAAGACGCATTTTTTGTAAAATCTAGTTTTTGCATCGCCATATTTTGAGAGCTATAATTTTTCCAGATTTTGGCAGACAGTCATGTGATGGCTTGTTTTTTGCGGGATGAGTTGACGTTGTTATTGGTGCCATTTTCAGGCACGTCACATTTTTTGATCGCTTTCTATTCCGATTTTTGGGAGGCAGAATAAACAAAAACCAACAATTCAGGAATTGTTTTTTTTGTTTTTTTTTATTCTGTTCCGCGTGTGGTAAAATTGATAAGGCAGCTTTATTCTTCGGGTCAGTACGTTTACAGCGGTACCACATTTATATCGTTTTTCTATGTTTTGCACTTTTACATAATAAAAGCAATTTTATAGAAAAAATTATTTTTTAGCATAGCTTTATTCTGAGAGCTATAACTTTTTTATTTTTTGGCTGATGGAGCTGCATGGCAGCTTGTTTTTTGTGGGACGAGATGACTTTTTCAGCAGTACCATTTTTATTTATATTCGTCTTTTTGATCGCGTGTTATTCCAATTTTTGTTTGGCGGTATGATGATAAAGCATTGTTTTTTGCTTCGTTTTTTATTTTTATTTTTTACCGTGTTCACTGAAGGGGTTAACTGGTGGGACAGTTTTATAGGTCAGGTTGTTCCGGACGTGCCGATACCAAATATGTGTATTTTTATTGTTTGTTTTTTTTTTTTTTATAATAATATTTATTGATGGGTACATTATATTTTTATTTTGGTGGATTATTTTTTTTTATATTTTTACAATTTTTTTATTTATTTTTTTTCACTTTATGACAGTTTTTACACTTTTTTACTCTGTCCCACTCTGGGACTTTCACTTTTTTTATTCTGATCGCCTGCATGGCACAGGAATGCAGCACCATCACTGTGCCATGCAGGCTGTCAGCGCTGGACAGGGAGAAGATAGTTTGGAGATGCACTGCGCATGTCCAAACAATCTTCCTGTTGTCTGGTGACCCGGATGTTGTCATGACGACATCGGGTCGTCATGGCAATGTGACACCCCAGGGGTCTGGTTGCCACAGTGATAGAGATATTACGTCTGAGAGCAGGTGGGAGGTCCTTTGGACAGGGATCCTGTGCATGCCACACCTCCTGCCCAGTCTTGGGAGGGGAAGAACTTCCCCTATATAAACCCGGGGCTGAAGCAGGGTTAGGAGTCAAGGAGAGTAGAGACAAGAAACAAGCATAGGAAGAAACAGCTGGAGCTCAGTGGGAGCAATACTACTACGAGTCAGGGGCTGGCAGCTGCAGAGCTCGCCCTGACTGAGAAGCTTTCTTACCGGACCCGGCGTCCGAGGCTGTGGGGACTAACTCTTACCCAGCAGCAGAAGCCGACCGGCAGGGGATTTCAGGTCCTCAGGCCCAGAAACCCGAAGGCACGGTCACACGTGTGGGACCAGCACCGCCATCGTGGAGCGGAAGCCATTAGAAGGCCCCGAGTCACCGGCCATACGGGTGAGCACCACACAGTACACTCAGGGACGTGGGCTACTTATATCCGCTTCTAGCAAGGTAGCCAGAAGAGTACAGTCAGTTTGGGAGGCCTACAACTCCGTCTGGCCAGGGGAGATCCCATCTGCTCAAGGACTGACCAGGCCCCGTTCGCTAGCAAGTACTCCGGGAGGGTCTATCGTTGTTACCAGTAAAGACCCTGAATTACACCGCACCATCTCTGAGTGGTTCTGTAGCACCCTGAGGGTTCGGCTGCTACAGGGGTATTGCACCTCAACCCAGAGGTGTGATATTCCACTCCCGGGTAAGGAGGGAGTGTGGATCTGAGCTCGGTAGGCTGCATGCACTACACACATCCCATTTCCGAGGAGCAGACCGACGGTACTCCCACTTAGAAATGTGCAGGTACGACCGAGTCTGTTCCTGGCTGGAGTGGGAGGGGGGTGGTACATCCCAAGTAGTGTAGGGGCAGATAGGGGGAGCAGCCTGGGTAAAGATAGGAGCTCATTGGGTGCTGGTCACCTGAGCTCACACATAGAGGGTGTATATAAGGTGGGCACCAACTAAGAACAGGGTCAGTTGCAGAGAGAAAGTCAGGAGCAGAGGAGAAGAGAGACCCAGAGTGAGAGAGGAGAAGAGAGAGAGACCCAGAGGGGGAAACAGCAGAAAAGGACTCCAAGATCCCAACTTAAATCCCCGGGTGAAGAGTCGGCATCAGGGTACCGGAACCCAAGCTGGTGGGGGTAAAAACACTCCCCAGCCAGAGACCGGAGACCGTGGGCAGCGTTTGCCACGGTCACCCGCCACATCCACCACGAAGGCATACCACGAGGAGGGTCAGGGAACCCAAGGCCAAGGGTCTCCCAACAGAAGGCCCGAGGGAGCTGGACCTGGGTGGATCAATAGTGGGGACGGCCAGAGAAAGGACTGAAGGAGAGCTCAGGGTCACGCTCCGGACTTATTTGGGAGTTGGCTGGATCCAGAACCTGGTGGACGCAGCACGGCTCGGGAGGTCACTCGAAGCTGGAGTGACCAGAACATCAGCAGTGAGTAAAACATCCTAAACTGCATAACCCGACTCTGTCTCTGATTGCCGTCTACACTGCATCACCACAACTCCCATCCTCTGCACCTGATCCCCCTGAGGCTATACCCCACCCGTTGGGGGTTATATCACCAAAGCTGCACCTACACCACCAGCCTCAGCGGACCCTGCTGCAGCGGCGGCCACAGTGACCGCAACACAACGGGTGGCGTAGTCGACAAATAAAGAACTTATAACATCTGTATGACTGCCACATACAACTCAGTTTGACACCCTGGGCACGGACCGGGTCACAGCCACTCGGAAGACTACAACCCCCATCTGATCCGGCTCCGGATATTCCCCCTAAAAGAATATGGCCCAGGGGGCGCGTCAACTTTGGCGTAGTCGGCAGGATTACGTGCCCGCAACACCCGGGTACTGCGTGCCTGAAGAAAAGTGCGAGTTTACCTCAAAAAGAAGTCTCCTGCCGGTTCCGGAGGGTCCCCGCCATCGGACCCCATCACCAGTCGATTCCAGCCGGTTGTCCGCCATTAACAACTTTTTCCCGCCATCTGCAGAGTTTCCCGCCACTGGGAAGCGATTCCCGCCATTTCCAAAGGTTTCCCGCCTTGTCAGAGCGGACGCCATTATGGGCGTGCCAGAGGGTGGCAGGAGGCCGCCTCCCATCGTGGGCCAGGACCGAAAATGGCGCCAAAAGTGGAAACCGCCCCCACCAACAGAGACTGTGATGCTAGAGGTGTCTGTCAGCGTGAAAGAACCGCCCCTGGAGCTGACAGTCACCCAGTGGCCCCGGGACCGCCCTCGAAGGGGGAGGAGACGAAAGAAAAGAACGAAGATGGGTGCCGCCTGGAGCAGTCTGGAGCGAGCGCACCCGGAGGCAGGAAGCCTGGAGAGGAGTAGCAGAGAAGCTCACCCGGAGATGGCCAGAGAGCAGAGCAGCACCGGCCCGCTGGCCAGGAGCCTGCTGGAAGAAGAGCAGAGCAGCACCGACCCGTTGGTCAGGAGCCTGCTGGAAACCACGACCCCACTAGGCCTAGTGGAGGTCCTCGCACAGCTCCCCAGAGACCGGGAGTGTGCACAGACTGCCCTGGAGGGCCTCGCAAGGAGGATGGCCCGGGTACAGCGAGAGACATTGGCGGAGTGGAGCCGAGAGATGGCCCAGCAAACCAAGACCCGGAGCACGCCAGCCAAGATGAGGAGACAGACCGCCTCTGAGGATGGCGCGGGAGGACCCAAGGCCGGAGACGGCGCCGAGAAGGGAGCCGAACGCATGGAGGCAGGTAAAGGGGACGTCTATACCCCAAGCCGGGACACCGCTTACCTGCCCCAGCTCCCCGTCGCAGAGCCCGAAAGTCCCCCTGCTGTGCCCGAAAACGCCATGTCACCGACGCAGACTAGGCCCCAACCGGAAGCCGCCGCCGCGACCCCTGTGACGTCACACGCCTCGACCCCGAGCGTGACCAAGCAGGAAGTACCACCAGCCTGGTCGCAAGGCCTAGTACCCCCGGGCGCCGCAATACCAACAGCGCCCCCTACCTCCGCGGAGCCTCCGGCCTGGCCACAAGGCCAGGTAGCCCAGGGTGCCGCCGTCCTAACGGTGCCCTTCACCTTCCAGGTGCCCCAGGCCTGGCCGCAAGGCCTGGGCAACCCGGGCGCCACCACCACCGCGCCCGCACCCGTAAAACCAAGGGTGCCGCGTCTGGGAGAGGACTTGTTTGCCCAGCACACGTGGCCGGACGGGCAGCCTTTCATCTGGCCCCAGAAATATTATGAACTGGAGCACCAGAGGAGAGTTGGGGCCATGTGTGCACCCCTGATTCCGGCTCCGAAGCCCGTGATAAGGATCTCGCCCCCGCTTGAAGAGACCCAATTTGAGTGGGACCCCACCGGAGAAGACCTAATGGGGTTCACTCAAGAAACCAGGGCAGCTGCAGCGGAGCGTGCTGAGTGCTGCCGACAGCAGCTCGAGGAGTTTGCGAGGGAGCGGAGAGAGAGGCGGGTCCGGGAACAACAGGCCCAAATAAGGAGCGCCGAGCAGAAGAGCCGAACCAGGAGGGACCCCCGTGCAGCGCACAGTCCCCGCACCACCGGGACTGTAATTAAGTTCAATATGCAGCATGGGTGGGGCTTCATCAGAGACCACAACACCCCCGGCGACGTCTTTGTCACGCGCAGAGATGTGGAGTCCCATCTGCCGGAGGGGCACAGAGGTCGTGACCTTTATATCGGGGACGAGGTCACCTTTACCCGGCACAAGTGTGCCAAAGGACCTTACGCCCTCCATGTGCATCACCTGACAGAGGAGGAGCTGCGATGTGAGGAGGAAGAGCAAGAGGATCCGGACGGGTCTGAAGCTGAGATCCCCAAAGAAGGAGCAGGAGGAAGACGTTGTTGAGTACAGCGGAGCAGGTGCTGTAAATAGTTACCCGATCGGGGTATAAAGAAACTGTTACCGCAAATATAGTCCCCGTTGGGACCAGCTGAGTGAACTGTTTACCCGTTTACCCTTAATCCCACAGGCTGAGGACTGTGAGCAGCCATTCCCTTTCCCTCCTTAACTGGCCGAGGACTGAGAGCGGCCATATCCCTTGTATATAGTTGCGCGTCCTAAAGCGCCCCCTACCGGTTTTATAGGAAAACCAGTTTTTCTAAGAGACTGTCGCACTTTTCCCGGACACACGTTGCACAGTGTCCGGAGGAGGAACCAGAAACAAGAGACGACGAGAATGTTATATGAAAAGTTTTATATATATATAATGTTTTATATGTTTTATATGTTTATATGAAAATTTTGTATGTTTTGGTGTTGTTTTTGTCTTACAGCCCGAGGGCGTGCTGTGATTTACCAGGGGGGAATGTAGCACCCTGAGGATTCGGCTGCTACAGGGGTATTGCACCTCAACCCAGAGGTGTGATATTCCACTCCCGGGTAAGGAGGGAGTGTGGATCTGAGCTCGGTAGGCTGCATGCACTACACACATCCCATTTCCGAGGAGCAGACCGACGGTACTCCCACTTAGAAATGTGCAGGTACGACCGAGTCTGTTCCTGGCTGGAGTGGGAGGGGGGTGGTACATCCCAAGTAGTGTAGGGGCAGATAGGGGGAGCAGCCTGGGTAAAGATAGGAGCTCATTGGGTGCTGGTCACCTGAGCTCACACATAGAGGGTGTATATAAGGTGGGCACCAACTAAGAACAGGGTCAGTTGCAGAGAGAAAGTCAGGAGCAGAGGAGAAGAGAGACCCAGAGTGAGAGAGGAGAAGAGAGAGAGACCCAGAGGGGGAAACAGCAGAAAAGGACTCCAAGATCCCAACTTAAATCCCCGGGTGAAGAGTCGGCATCAGGGTACCGGAACCCAAGCTGGTGGGGGTAAAAACACTCCCCAGCCAGAGACCGGAGACCGTGGGCAGCGTTTGCCACGGTCACCCGCCACATCCACCACGAAGGCATACCACGAGGAGGGTCAGGGAACCCAAGGCCAAGGGTCTCCCAACAGAAGGCCCGAGGGAGCTGGACCTGGGTGGATCAATAGTGGGGACGGCCAGAGAAAGGACTGAAGGAGAGCTCAGGGTCACGCTCCGGACTTATTTGGGAGTTGGCTGGATCCAGAACCTGGTGGACGCAGCACGGCTCGGGAGGTCACTCGAAGCTGGAGTGACCAGAACATCAGCAGTGAGTAAAACATCCTAAACTGCATAACCCGACTCTGTCTCTGATTGCCGTCTACACTGCATCACCACAACTCCCATCCTCTGCACCTGATCCCCCTGAGGCTATACCCCACCCGTTGGGGGTTATATCACCAAAGCTGCACCTACACCACCAGCCTCAGCGGACCCTGCTGCAGCGGCGGCAACAGTGACCGCAACACAACGGGTGGCGTAGTCGACAAATAAAGAACTTATAACATCTGTATGACTGCCACATACAACTCAGTTTGACACCCTGGGCACGGACCGGGTCACAGCCACTCGGAAGACTACAACCCCCATCTGATCCGGCTCCGGATATTCCCCCTAAAAGAATATGGCCCAGGGGGCGCGTCAGTTCCTGCTACCCCCATCTTCCACGTCGGCTGCCCTGAGGCCATACCCCTCCCGTTGGGGGTTATACTATCACGCTGCACAATTCTACACCGGCCTCAGCGGTCTGCCCTGCAGCGGCAGCTCCATAGCTGCAAATCAACGGGTGGCGTAGTCGACACTCAAATAACATCTATCAAGACTGCCACACACGGAGTTTGACTCCCTGGGCACGGACCGGGTCCCCGCCACTCGGAGACTACAACCCTCATCTGATCCGGTTCCGGGTAAGCCCCCGTGCGCGAGACGCTGCGCGACTCAGCAGGCCCAGGGGCGCGTCAGCAACATCCTGGAAGCCACGGCAGACGGCGCTGGAGGCCGGAAGAGGAGGTGAGTATCTGCGATCACCTCCCCTTGCCACCGCAATGCTGCGATTGACTTCGATCGCAGCATTGCGGGGGTTAATGTGCTGGGAGCAGTGCAGAACCGCTCCCTGCACATTGTCACAGCTGACACCCGGTACTATCAGCTGACACCCGGCGGCGATCGCGCCCGGTGTCAGCTGTGACAATCAGCTGACACCCGGCGGCGATCGCGCCCGCACAGCCTGTGTGCGCGCGCGATCACGATGACGTACTAATACGGGTCTGGCTCTTAAGTCCCAGGGCACAGACACGTATTAGTACGTCTAATGTTGTTAAGGGGTTAAAGACTCTGCCGATAACCCCAAAAAAGCGATTTTCACCACCTGCCAGGCCAGCATCAGCAGGGGTGGCAAAACGACCAGCCTGACCACCACCAGCATGATCAGGCACATGGCAGCAAAGCTCAGGGGACAGAGTGCCCAATCTAAAAATCCAATAACTCTCACGATTAATTAAACGACGCAAGCGGTCCGTCATGGTTTCAGAAATCTGATCAAATAATGTATTCAAATTTAATTCTTCCACAAACATAGATGCCTCCTCTTTAGTCCCTAACCACAGAAAGAAGAGATCATCAATGAAACGCTTGTAGAGGAGAACATGCCCAGCTGCAGAGGGGGACTGCGCGATGAAGACGGACTCAAACACCCCCATAAACAAGGGGCCGTACCATACAGGCCATGCATGCACGGATGAATAAGCATAGATCTAATATTCGTAGTGGTTTCCTTCTACATAGCGTTTCTAAACATTTTTCTGTGGCGCATAATAAGGATCCTAGTGACTTAAGGCTTAAAATTATTGATCAGATTGCTGAAACCACGACAGACCACTTGGGTCATTTAATTAATCGTGAGAGTTATTGGATTTTTAGATTGGGCACTCTGTCCCCTGAGGGCCTTAATTTAACGATTGAGAATGCGATTCATTAGCCTTAGTTTTCTCTTGGCTCTTATTCACGCATTACTAGTTTTTATTAATTTGATATTTTATTTATAATCCCTGCTTTTAGTACATCATGACATTATTGGGTATATTGTGGCATCTTTTATCCTCTTTTTTTAATCTTTTGATCTAATGTAGTTTTATATTTATATTCATATTTATACGATATTCATTTCCTTTTTTTTATTTTTATTTTTATTTACTTCCTGTTTTGTATTTCCTGTGTTGTCATAATTGTTAGTGTCTTTTGATTGGTGCACCTACCCTATATAATGGTTGATCTTTCATTTTCTCTCTAATCTACCTGAGGAAGATAGCTCAGTCGTGGCGTTAGAGAGCATATTAAAGAAATAAAAGGTTTGTGTTTTATAACCTTAATTCCCAGTCTAGCTGTTCTAGCGCTTCCCTAACACCGCAAAATTCTTTCCTTCTTTAAATTCTTAGTGGGGTTTTCTCTAAAATTGGTCAGCTGTTGGACTCACTGCATACCCTATAACTGTATAGCAGTCCCTCTCCTTTCTAATGGGAACATGTCGTACTTGTTACTGTGGCCCTACTCTATGTGTCTTTAAATTCTTTGTGGGGTTTTTCCTAAAATTGGTCAGCCGTTGGACTCACTGCATACCCTATAACTGTATAGCAGACTCTCTCTTTTCTTATGGAAATTTGTCGTTCCTTGTTACTGTGGCCCTGCTCTATGTGTCTTTAAATTCTTAGTGGAGTTTTTCCTAAAATTGGTCGGCCTTTGGACTCAGTGCATACCCTATAACTGTATATCAGACTCTCTCCTTTCTAATGGGAACATGTTGTACCTTGTTACTGTGGCCCTGCTTTATGTGTCTTTAAATTCTTAGTGGGGTTTTTCCTAAAATTGTTCAGCCATTGGACTCACTGCATACCCTATAACTGTATAGCAGACTCTCTCCTTTCTAATGGGAATTTGTTGTTACTGTGGCCCTGCTCTATGTGTCTTTAAATTCTTAGTTGGGCTTTTCCTAAAATTAGTCAGCCGTTGGACTCACTGCATACCCTATAACTGTATAGCAGACCCTCTCCTTTCTAATGGGAATTTGTCATACCTTGTTACTGTGGCCCTGCTCTATGTGTCTTTAAATTCTTAGTGGGGTTTTTCCTAAAATTGTTCAGCCGTTGGACTCACTGCATAACCTATAACTGCATAGCAGACCCTCTCCTTTCTAATGGGAACATGTCGTACTTGTTACTATGGTACCACCTGGGGAAGATAGTTTCACTTTCGAAACGTGTTGTGGAAAGGGCTCATTAAATTTTATTTTTTAGCCCCAATCTATCATCTCCAGTGTTAATTTCTTTAGCGCTCCATAGATCGCTTTTTATTTAATCCACTATATTTCTAGTCCCTCTTTGGGGGTTAGTGGCAGGAGCAGCTTCCATACAATTAGTTTTTTAAAAAATTCCCCCTCTGTAAACACCCCTCCGTTTGCTTAAATCGAGGACTTGCGGTCAGGGGGCCGTATACTTTCAACTAACAGGACCTGTGATGACGCGCACCTGATCCCGAGTCACGTGGTCTGTGGGCGGTCACGGGGTCCGCAACTTGGAACCCGGAAACGGTGAACATGAACGGCGGTTTACAACACACTGCACGTGGCCTGCCCAGCCACCCGCACCGCACGGTGAGACTTCCCTGCTCCCTCCATCTTCACATTACCACCGGGGTTGTGCAGGGGTGCAAAACCCCAATAGGTGAGTGGCCTTTTGTCTAGTTTTGCCACATCAATCCATCAGGTCCTTCACATAGCGCGCTCTTCTTCTTTTCTCCCCCGTACTTGTTACTGTGGCCATGCTCTATGTGTCTTAAAATTTTTAGTGGGGTTTTTCCTAAAATTGGTCAGCCTTTGCACTCACTGCATACCCTATAACTGAATAGCAGACTCTCTCCTTTCTAATGGGAACATGTCGTACTTGTTATTGTGGCCCTGCTCTATGTGTCTTTGAATTCTTAGTGGGGTTTTTCCTAAAATTGGTCAGCCTTTGGACTCACTGCATACCCTATAACTGTATAGCAGACTCTCTCCTTTCTAATGGGAATTTGTCGTTACTGTGGCCCTGCTCTATGTGTCTTTAAATTCTTAGTGGGGTTTTTCCTAAAATTGTTCAGCAGTTGGACTCACTGCATACCCTATAACTGTATAGCAGACTCTCTCCTTTCTAATGGGAATTTGTCGTTACTGTGGCCCTGCTCTATGTGTCTTTAAATTCTTAGTGGGGTTTTTCCTAAAATTGGTCATCCGTTGGACTCACTGCATACCCTAGAACTGTATATGTCGCGCCCCCGTGGGCCTTACTGTTTGGGGACAGTATATATATATCACGGTGGCTGGCCCAGGGCGGACAGTGCACAAAAGGGGTAGCGATTGCTAATAAAAGTTCAGAGAAATTCGTGACACCACCTGTGGTGTCTGGTGAAGGTCAACAGCTCTGCAGCAGTCCTCTGAGGCAGGTGACAAGGCAGCTAAAGATGGTACAGCTCCCCACAGGTGGAGCGGGCCTCAGGGCAGTGTAGATAGATAGATGGTGGGTGCGCTGGGCGTTGTGGTGCAGGTAGAGATATAATCGCGCGGCCGGAGTAACGGACAGAGACAGGGGGTTTTGCTTCGTTACCTTTACTGGTACAGTTGGTAGATATGGTCCAGGGTACTCTAGGTGAAGGGCGCACTTTTGGACTTCTCCCCAGGGAGCGGGTATAAGGCCTCCTGATCCGTGTCTGCCTCTGTGTAAGCTCCTGGCCAGCCTGCAACTGTGCCTAGCTTATGTGTCTTGCTTTTACTCCACCTGTTGCTCTGAAGTAGGACCTCCGATTGGTAACCACTTTCCCTGGACGTCGGGGCCTTTGTGGTTCCTGGTCCTGTATGTGTCTAGCTTCAGGTTTGCCAGGGACTTGTAGTCCTCCTGGGATTCCGGTTATCCCTACTGGGTGTAAAGGGTCCCTGTAGGCTCGGACCTGATGTCCGGTAGATATACTGGGGTGAGCCTGGTATGCTCCTCTGCCCCCCTTGATCACTCTTTCCTTCCACTCACCTTCGGCCACGCTCGGGGCCCTCACTAGGCTTCAGTACTGCTGGAGGCCTAGCTTGCCTCACACAGCAGCCTGCGTGCTCCTCTCTGAACACTGGAACTGTAGACTAAACTATTCTCTGACTAGAAACTGAGCTGCCTGGCTCCACCTTCCCTATATATATCCCTATCAGGGCTCCCTCTGCTGGTATGAGGTGGAAGGTGTAGTGGGGGCCTCTTGTGGAGAATTCTGTCCGTGCACCCTTCCGGGTTCTGTGGCACCATGCGCAGCAGGCGCCACATTCCCCCCTAGTAAAACTCAGTACTCCTGGACTGAAGCATTTTTTGCAAAAACAAGTTAAACAACAATAATAACAATTACATTAATAATAACAACAACAATAAGGTTACGGCAAGTCACATAACCTGGTGTCCTTTTCACCAAAAGTACATGGTAGCATGAGGGACCCATCCGCAAACCCTCCACGTAGGCCCTGGGCGTGGCTGCAGGGCATAGGTGATCCAGGTGATGGACCACGTCTTCCACCACGCCAAACGGGTTTTTGTTCAGTGGTCAGTAACAAGGCACTCCAGGGAGTGCAATTATTTACAGGAATAGTTTTTGGGCTGCTCAGAGTCCTCAGCCACAGAGTCTTTTTATATATACCCTTACGGGTAACTAAATACAATAGAAAAGTGTCCATGTCACCTATATTGTCCATAAGCAAGGCAAAACAAAACAATGATTAAATACATGGCAATTTCACAATAATGACATACCCCAGGGGCAACTATTTATACTGTAGGTATTTTTATTTATTCGCTAAACCTAACAGGGGCCTGGCCTTTGGTGCTACGCGTGGATCTACGTAGTACGGGAGTGTGGATGGTATCTGTGTTTATTACCCTGTCAGTTCTATGTGTGGGTAAGTTGTAATACTGCCTTAACCTCTCCATGGGACTGGCAAGTGTACCATTGGCTGGGCCTTCTTGCCCCGCTCCAACCGGGGATCCTTCTTCCGGGGATTCTTCTCGAGCAAGCTCTTCTGGAGCACTTATAGGTTCTTCTTGCTGTGGAGGGTCTTCTGGCTGTGGGAAGACTGGGATCACAGGTATTATCACCGCTCCTCCTATTTGGGGCCAACTGCGGGGAAATCTCCTAATTCAGTGTGTATTACAGCTTCTTTAGGCTCCTCCGGTTCAGTGAGAGGCACTTCCTCCTGGGGCTTTAGCAGGTGTGGACACAACTTCAGGTGGTCCCTTGATACCATTGCAGTTGTTCTTCCTCCGTCTCTACTAATTAGGCAGGTCTTCCTATTATCGAATCTTGACTGTAACACAGTGTAGGGTTCTCTCTCCCACTCTTCATCAAGTTTATGGTTCCTTCTCTTTCTTTTTAACACCACTTCTCCTGGTGTGAAGGGTTTTGCTGGTGCACTTTTATTGTAGTGAGCTTCCTGCTTGTCTCTTACCCTATTCAGACTGTCTTCGACACAGGCTTGTACCCGCCTGTACTGTTCCTGTCTGGTCGTGTCCCAGTCCTCAGTGGACATATCTGCTTCTGGTTCTACTACACCTAGCTCCAGGTCCATGGGCAACTTCCCAGGTCTTGCTCGCATGAGATATGCTGGAGTACAATTGGTGGAACTCACAGGTATGTGGTTGTACAGATCTACCAGGTCAGGTAGTAGGTCTGGCCACTGATTTCTCTCCTCTAATGGTAAGGTCTTCAGCAGGTCGATGACGATGTTATTCATCTTTTCACAGAGACCATTGGTTTGGGGGCGGTACGGTGTAGTCCGGATCTTTTTACACCCGTACAGATGGCAGAACTCTGCGAAGAATTCGGCTTCAAAGGCTGAGCCTTGATCTGTCAGCACATGCTCCGGGTATCCATGGGGCCTGCAGAAGTACGCCTGAAATGTCTTCACCGCAGTTTCTGCCGTCAGATCCTTGACGGGGGCGACCACCAGGAACCGGGAGTAGTGATCCACCATGGTAAGGGCATAGGAATATCCTGACCTGCTGAGTGACAGCTTGACATGATCCAGGGCCACGATCTCCAAGGGTCGAGTTGTCTTGATGGGTTGCAGGGGTGCCTTCTGGCTGCTGTAGTCTTTCCTTCTGAGGCTACAGGGCCCACAGTCTCGGCACCATCTCTCTATGGAGCTCCGCATTCCAACCCAGTAAAACTGACCTTTTAGCAGGGTTTCTAGCTTCTTCCAGCCAAAGTGCCCCGCTTGATCGTGGTAGGCCTCCAAAACCATCTGGATGTCCGTCCTGGGCACTACGATCTGCCACACCATCTCATGGGTCCTCGGGTTGACGTACCTTCGGCACAGCTTCTCCCTATAGATGAACAGCCGGCTTCTCTCACCCCACAGTTGCTTGGCTTGTAGAAACACTTCCTTCTCCAGGGAGGAACCCTCCTGGGTTATCAGTTCTTTAATACGGCTGACAATCGGGTCGCTGTCCTGGGTCTCTTTCCAGCTGTGGTGAGGCAGAGGGTTTAACGTCTTACCACAATGCCTCCTGGAGACTCGGTGCTCGTGGACCATTCCATTACGGTGGAAGGCAGGTAGCTCAATCTCTTCCCGGTCATCCACTTCTTCTTCAGTGTCCGACTGGTGAGGCATCCTGGACAGGGCATCGGCGTTGGCGTTCTTGTGGCCTGCCCGGTACTTAATGGTGAACTGGTAGTTTGACAGCCGAGCCATCTATCGTTGTTCCATGGCTCCTAGCTTGGCTGTTTCCAGATGAGTCAGGGGGTTGTTGTCTGTGTAGGCAGTGAACTTACTGGAGGCTAGGTAGTGCTTGAACCACTCGGTGATGGCCCAGACCAGGGCCAGGAACTCCAACTTGAAGCTGCTATAGTTCTCTGGGTTCCTCTCGGTCGGGCAGAGCTTCCTGCTTGCATAGGCGATCACTTTCTCTTGGCCATTCTGCTTATGACTTAACACAGCTCCTAATCCCTCGTTTCTGGCATCTGTGTACAGCAGGAATGGTTGGCTGTAGTCAGGGTAGGCTAGGATCTCTTCGCCGGTCAGGATCTCCTTCATCACCTTAAAGGATTCAGCTTGCTCCGTACCCCACTGGAACGGGGGGTTTCTGCCTTTCCCGGACTGTCCTACCAGGAGATCTTGCAAAGGTGCCGCTTTCTTGGTATAGTCCTTCACAAACCTCCGGTAATACCCGACTAGTCCCAGGAACTGACGTACCTCCTCGAGGCTCTTTGGCTCCGGCCATTTCTGGATGGCAGTGACCTTCTCCGGGTCTGGTGCTACTCCTTCTGGACTGACGATGTGCCCCAGGTACTGTACCTTCCGCTTGAGCAGGTGGCACTTTGAGGGCTTCAGCTTCATCCCATACCGGGACAGTGACTCAAATACCTCTGCCAGGTGCTTCAAGTGGTCCTCATATGTTCTGGAGTACACTATCACGTCATCCAGGTATAGTAGTACAGTCTCGAAGTTGCGGTGTCCCAGGTAGCACTCCATCAACCTCTGGAACGTTCCGGGGGCATTGCTGAGTCCGAATGGCATATTGTTGAACTGGCAGAGTCCCATCGGGGTGGTGAAGGCCATCTTCTCCCGATCCTCCTCAGCAACAGCTACTTGCCAGTACCCACTAGTGAGGTCAAGGGTGGAGAAGTAATTTGCAGACTTTAAGGCAGCCATGGATTCCTCTATACATGGTAAAGGGTATGCATCTTTATGTGTAATGCGATTTACTTGTCTGTAATCTACACACATTCTCATGCTTCCGTCCTTTTTCCTGACTAGAACTAGGGGAGCTGCCCAGGGACTACAACTATCCCTTACTACCCCTGCCTTCTTCATGTCGTGCAACATCTCCTTCGCCTTCTGGTAGTGTGCTGGTGGTATAGGCCTGTAACATCCTTTGATGGGTGGATGGTCACCTGTGGGGATATGGTGTTGTACCCCTTTAATTCTCCCAAAGTCAAGTGGGTGTTTACTGAATACCTGCTCGTATTCCTGGACCACCCGGTGTACACCCTGCTCCTGATGGGCAGGAGTGGTGTCTGTCCCAACATGGAGCTGTTGACACAAATCCTCCACCTGAGTTCCCGGGTCATTATCTTCCACTTCGTCTGGTGAGGTTAAGGACTCCGCCGTGTGTATGGAGTTGTTATCTACTGTGTACAGTTTGGCAACAGTGGCATAGCGTGGTAATCTAATCTCGTCCTCCCCGTAGTTTAGGAGGCGTACGGGCATCCTCCCATTGCGTACATCTACTACCCCTCTGGCAGTCAAGAGTGTAGGTCTATGTTTTGAGCTAAGGGGCTCTACTACCGCCTGGTAGCTCCGTCCTTTGAGACCTATTGCTGCTCTACACCAAATCAGCATTTCACTCATTGGGGGAATCACAATGGGTATCGGGTCTGTCACCCGTACATTACCAATTTCTCCACCTGATAGCTTTACCTGTTGCTGGTACATAAGGGATCGGATCTCTTTCTGGAGCACCCTCCTCTGCCCTGGTCTGGCGGTGTCAGCCATCTGTTGGAGCAAGATCAACAATTCTCCCAAACAGTTACTAACAATATTTGTGCCAGTACCATATACAAGTCTGTATCATCAGGATTAGTCTCTACTACAATTAGTCCTTGGTCCTTCAGTTCCACTCTTCCCACGTTTACTGCCACATCCTTAACCCCTACTAGGTTAAGGGGAAGGCCATTGGAGGCATACACGGAAAGGTTTGGAGCTGGCGGGCTCAGTTCGTCTATGGACCAGAACCTTTTGTAAAAGACATCAGGCATAATGGTTACCTGAGATCCTGTGTCCAGCAGGGCAGGGGTCGCGATGCCGTCCAGCACAATGGACAGGAAAGGTCTTCCTCTCATGAACCGGCGGTACCAGTTTGTTGGGCCTGATTGATCTACTCCTGGATGTCGGCGCTCTGCCCCAGGGTTTTCTCGTTTAAAGGACACCTCCGCGTGGTGTGGCCTGCTTTATGGCAGCGGTAGCAGATGAAGTCTTCTGGACGGCGGCATTGGTCATTGGTCCTTCCACGGGGCAGCGTTGTCCCCCTCCGGGGTGGTGTTGTCCTCCTTCTTCTTCTCATCCAGGGAACATCCTCAGGGCTGTCGGCTAGCAAGATCCTTCCTTCCGGCTCAGGCTCCGTCTGCAGCTGCTGGATGCTTATGACAGTGGCCAGGGTTTTACTCAGAGCGTAGGCTGTCCAGCTCACTAGGGGGCACTGTTTGCATCCTTGTTTCAGCGGTTAGTGAAGGAGCGGTGGGTGCTGCAGGCACTGGGGTGGCCCCACCTTGGTAACGCTGGATAGCAGTGTCTGCGGTTTCCAGGGGCTGCAAGCCCTTTATAGCCATGTCCTTAAGGGTGTCAAAGGTGGCATCTGGATGGTCTAAGGCCCACCACCGTACAGATCTGCTTTCTTCTTGGGACTTTAACCCCCGGATGAACTGTTCCGTCAGCATTTTATTTTCATCATGGATGCTGGCTGGACTAACCTGTTTCAGGGACAGCAGGGCCTCCTGTAAGCGCCAGGCATAGTCCCGGATACTGTCCTCAGGCTTTTGGACACAATGGTAGATCCTCATCCGGAGATCTGTTTCAGTGCGGTTTTCAAACGCGGTTTGCAGTCTCTTAAAGATGGTGGACACTGATTCTCGGTCTGCGGCTGGCCAGGTTTCAACTTCTCGCTCAGTGGCACCAGTCAATTGTCCTAACACTACAGCGGCTCTCTGCTTGCCAGGCATAGAGTACATGTCCAGTATGCCGCATATCTTCCTCTTGAATCTGGACAGTGTGTCCGGTTGGCCGTTATACTGAGGGAACCACTTCACTCCCGGGATATACGGCATGGCCATAGGTATGACAGGGGTTACAGGCCCTGCTGGTGGAGCGGCCGCTTCAGCCTTCTCAGCGCCGAACGCAAGTGGGACATTGGGGCCGTTAACTGGTATTCCGGCGCTCTGCTGGGCTTCGGACATCGTTGCGCCCCCCTAGTAAACCGGAGCCTAGCGTCTGAACTTTTCTTTTAGGTAGGCCGCAGCTCCGCGGGCGACGGTCTTCTTTTAGGACCTTGCGTCGCTCGCTTCTGACGTCGGAGCGTCCTCCCGGCTCCTTCCAGGACCTAACGCTTCCTGGTACGACGTCAGGGGCGGGGCGTGTGTAGTGCCGGCGTCCCTGCCCTCTGCTAGGCAGGGACGCTGCTCCCCTCACCGCTCTGCCCCGTGCCCGGCGTCCCTCTCCCGCTCTGCTGTCAGTGCGCGCTCCTTCCCGGCGTCCTCCTCCCGCTCTGCTCTCAGCGCGCGCTCCTTCCCGGCCCCTGTGCTTAGGGCGCGCGCGCGCTCCCCTCCTCTTAAAGGGGCCGCGCGCGTCGTCCTAAGGAGTCCCCGGCCAATGGCCGGAGGACTTCATCATATATAAGGCACCTCCTCCAAAATGGAGGTGCCCGAGCAATGTTGTTTGCACCTGTGTCTCACCTGTGCTTCAGCCCTCAGGTCCCGTTGCCAGTTACCTGCCAGTTACCTGTCAGATTCCTGCCTGATTACTTGCTACCTGTCTGCTAGTCTGAGGTCCGACGGTCTGCCTTACTACTCCTGTCAGTCTGTCTAAGGACCAGCCTGCCCGCTCACCTGGGAGCGCTTCTCCGCTACCTGCCTGCTTGCCTGCCCAGAGGCTCCGCTGTCACGTGCTGTGACCACCAGCTATTCCAGAGACTCTCGCCCGCTCACCTGGGAGCGCACATCAGCTACCTGCCTGCCTGCCTGAGGTCCGACGGTCTGCCTACCAACTCCTGTCAGTCTGTCTATGGACCAGCTTGCCCGCTCACCTGGGAGCGCACATCAGCTACCTGCCTGCCTGCCTGAGGTCCGACGGTCTGCCTACCAACTCCTGTCAGTCTGTCTATGGACCAGCTTGCCCGCTCACCTGGGAGCGCACATCTGCTATCTGCCTGCTAGCCTACCTGGAGGCTCCGCTGTCACGTGCTGTGACCACCTGCCTGTCCAGTGACTCCTGCCCGCTCACCTGGGAGCGCTCATCTGCTACCTGTCTGTTTGCCTACCCGGAGGCTCTGCCGTCACATGCTGTGACCACCTGCCTGTCCAGAGACTTCTGCCCGCTCACCTGGGAGCGCTCATCTGTCGCCTGTCCGCTGGTCTTCCTGGAGGCTCCGCCGTCACATGCTGTGACCACCCGTTCATCCAGAGACTCTCGCCTGCTCACCTGGGAGCTCTCGTCTATCTTCAGCCGCCACAGGTCGTACCAACCCTATACCTAGAGACTGCCCCGGTCACTTGCCGTGACCTCCAGCCCCGTTCACTCAGAGACTGTCCCGTTCACTCAGAGACTGTCCAGGTCACCTCCTGTGACTGCCTGCCTGGTCGCCACCCGCTCCCTTACAAGGACCGCCCCCTTGTATTGTAGCCCAGAGGTTCCGCCTCCCAGACCCGTTACAGTTTGCTCGGGCCATGGAACCCGGTGGCACCCAAGCTCCCTCGCTCTCGGACCTGTGTCATGAACTGTCCCGTCAAAGGTCCCAACAGGAGTCCATCTTGGGTCACCTGCGGAATGTCAATACTCGCCTGGATACTCTGACTGCTCCACCGACAACCTCCGCCAGTGCCATGTCTCGCAATCCGGCAGCTCCGCTGCCCACTAATACCATGGTATCCTACCCCGGACCCCGGCTTTCTGCACCTCCTCGCTTCGGAGGCGACTCCGTCCAGGCTCGGGGCTTCATAAATCAGTGCACCCTGCACTTTGAACTATTGTCCCACCAGTTTAACTCCGACCGAGCCAAAATTGCATTCATCATGTCCCATCTCACCGGGGAGGCTCTGGCCTAGCTAAATCCTCTATGGGAGAGAGGAGACCCCCTGGTGTCCAACTTGCCTGCTTTTCTCACGGCTTTCCGGAAAGTCTTCGACGAACCCGGACGGAAGACCTCATCCGCATCATCATTGCTACGCCTCCGTCAGGAAAGCCTCACCGTGGGCCAATATGCCATACGGTTCCGTACCCTTGCCTCGGAGCTGGCCTGGGATAACGACGCTCTGGTTTCCGTCTTCTGGGAGGGTCTGTCCGGCCGTATTAAAGATGAACTTGCCGGTCGGGACATTCCTACCACTCTCGATGACTTAATAACTCTTGCCACCCGGATTGACCTACGGTTCCAGGAGCGTGCCAGAGAGGTCACCCGTGAAAGGAGGTTACTACGTCTAGCTCCTACTTTTCAGAAACCCGTCACTCCTTCTGTCTCTAACCAGGTACACCCTCCTGAGCCTATGCAGGTCGACCAGACCAAGATGGTCAAGACCCGTCAGGACTTACGCCGTGCCGAGGGGACCTGCTTCTACTGTGGCAGTAAGGAGCACCGGATCCGTGCCTGCCCGGAGAGGTCGGGAAACGCCTGTGTCTAGGTTCGCTCAGAGAGGTCCACCTAGACAAGAATAAATCCTCTCCATCCCTGCTGTTGTCAGTTTCAATCGTCTACGGGGAGAACCGTTATTTCGAACTAGCCCAACTGGACTCTGGAGCAGCCGGGAATCTTATTTCACAGTCCCTGGTAGAGAAATACCGCATCCCCACCAAACCTCTGGCTGTACCCTTGTCTGTGGCTGCCGTGGATGGGGGGCTCTTACCACGCCCCATCCAACTCATCACCGAATCCATTACTCTGCAGGTGGGAATGCTGCATTCTGAAAGTATCTCCTTCCATGTTCTGCCTGGACTCTCTCACGCCCTCTTGCTAGGTCTGCCTTGGCTCCAGAAACATGCACCCGTGCTTGACTGGCAAACCGGAGAAGTCCTTCGCTGGGGACAAGACTGTCATAAGACCTGCCTGGTTCCCGTCCATCCCGTCCGTCCCTCTCCTACCCCAGCTAATCTACCTGGACTTCCGATTCCTTATTGGTCTTATGCTGATGTCTTTAATAAAAAGGAGGCAGAGACATTACCCCCTCATAGACCATACGACTGTCCCATCGACCTGTTACCCGGTACTACTCCTCCCCGTGGGCGTATTTATCCTTTATCCGCTGCTGAGACCCGGTCGATGTCCGAATATATTGAGGAGAATCTGGCCAGGGGATTCATCCGGAAATCTACCTCCCCGGCGGGAGCAGGCTTCTTTTTCGTCAAAAAGAAGGACGGCTCTCTCCGTCCCTGTATAGACTATAGAGGCCTAAACCAGATCACGGTGAAGAATAAGTACCCCCTTCCGCTCATTCCAGAATTATTTGATCGTCTGAGGGGGGCTAGAATCTTCACCAAACTAGACCTCCGTGGGGCGTACAACCTGGTTCGTATCCGTCAGGGGGATGAATGGAAGACGGCATTCAACACCCGGGACGGCCACTATGAATACCTGGTAATGCCCTTTGGTCTCTGTAACGCTCCTGCCGTCTTTCAAGAGTTGGTCAATGACATCTTCCGGGACCTTCTCTACTCCTGCGTAGTGGTGTACCTGGACGACATCTTGGTCTTCTCTCCGGATCTCCAGACTCACCGGAGGGACGTTCGTCAGGTCCTGCTCAGGCTCAGGCAGAATCACCTCTTCGCTAAATACGAGAAGTGCCTCTTTGAGCAGACCTCGCTTCCGTTTTTGGGCTACATTATTTCTCAGACCGGCCTACGAATGGATCCAGAGAAACTGTCTGCCATCGAGAAATGGCCCCGACCGGAGGGGTTGAAAGCCATTCAGCGGTTCCTGGGCTTCGCCAACTACTACCGCCTCTTCATACCACACTTCTCTTCCCGGACTGCCCCAATTTCCGCGCTCACCCGTAAGGGTACTAATCCCAAACAGTGGCCGCCCGAAGCAGAAGAAGCCTTTCTTTCCTTAAAACAGGCCTTCTCTTCCGCCCCGGTGCTGCATCGCCCGGACGGCAACAAGCAGTTCTTCCTGGAAGTGGACGCCTCCTCCTCTGGAGCTGGAGCGGTACTTACTCAAAAATCTTCTTCCGGGAGGATGGTAACTTGCGGCTTCTTCTCTAAACTCTTCTCCTCCTCAGAGCGCAATTATTCCATAGGAGATCGAGAGTTATTGGCCATCAAACTGGCATTGGAGGAGTGGCGTTACCTGCTTGAGGGGGCTCTTCACCCGGTAATAATTTACACTGACCACAAGAACTTGGCTTACCTCCAGCATGCCCAGAGACTTAATCCGCGCCAAGCCCGGTGGTCCTTGTTTTTTGCTCGTTTTGATTTTGTCCTTCATTTTCGCCCGGCTGACAAAAACGTCAAGGCGGACGCCTTGTCTCGATCCTTTCTGGTATCTGATCTCGAGGAAGATCCGAAACACATCATCGATCCCGCCAGAGTAATGCAGGTGGCTCCCGTGAGTCTAAATCGTCTCCCTCCCGGAAAGACGTTCGTATCAGTACCTGATCGGGAGAAGATCCTTCACTGGGGTCACTCGTCTAAACTGGCTGGCCACGCTGGTCAGAAGAAGACCCTCCAGCTTATTTCCCGTCACTACTGGTGGCCTACCCTGCACAAGGATGTAATAGACTTTGTTTCTGCCTGTGTGTCCTGCGCCCGCAACAAGGTTCCGAGACATCTGCCAGCCGGTCGCCTCCTTCCGCTCCCAGTACCTGCTGCCCCCTGGCAGCATATTGCAATGGACTTCATAACTGACCTCCCACTCTCTGCCGGTTGTACGGTCATTTGGGTGGTTGCTGACCGCTTCTCCAAGATGGCTCATTTCGTTCCCCTACCAGGCCTCCCGTCTGCACCCGAGCTAGCTAGAGACTTTATTCGTCACATCTTCCGTCTTCATGGCCTGCCCCTCCACATCGTGTCGGATCGTGGGGTACAGTTCACCTCACGCTTCTGGAGAGCCACTTGTAAACTACTAGACGTCACCCTGGACTTCTCTTCCGCTTACCACCCACAGTCCAATGGTCAAGTGGAGCGGATCAATCAGAACCTGACCAGTTACCTCCGGCACTTCGTTAATGCCCACCATTCTGACTGGGTGGATCTCCTACCATGGGCCGAGTTCTCTTACAATAATCACGAGAGCGAATCCTCCTCCAAATCCCCGTTTTTTGTAGTCTTTGGTCAGCATCCTCGGATTCCTTTTCCTGTCTCCACCTCTGTGGACAACCCGGCTGCGGAATCTCTCGTTAGCAAATTTTCCTCCATTTGGGCGAGTACCCGATCCGCACTCCTTCAGTCGTCCGAACGGATGAAAAGACACGCTGACAAAAAACGCCTGGATCCTCCTCAATTTCGTCCAGGAGATAAGGTCTGGCTCTCATCTAAATATGTTCGACTCAAGATACCTTCTTACAAGTTAGGGCCTCGGTTCATCGGACCTCTGGAGGTCACCAGTCAGATCAACCCGGTGGCCTATAAATTGAAACTCCCGGCCAACTTACGGATCCCTAACTCCTTCCATGTATCTCTCTTCAAACCTGTGGTACTTAACTCTTTTTCCAAGTCTACAGGTACGCCTCCTGCTCCGGTTTCCGCTGAGGACGAGTTTGAGGTAGAGAACATTCTTGCCACCAAAAGGGTAAGAGGAAAGACCTTTTTTCTGGTAGATTGGAAGGGATTTGGTCCTGAGGAGAGAACGTGGGAGCCCCGGGAGAACATCCATGCCCCTCTCATCCTAGCTAAATTTCTGTCTGGCCTAAAAAAGGGGGGCCTAAAGGGGGGGGTACTGTAGTGCCGGCGTCCCTGCCCTCTGCTAGGCAGGGACGCTGCTCCCCTCACCGCTCTGCCCCGTGCCCGGCGTCCCTGTCCCGCTCTGCTGTCAGCGCGCGCTCCTTCCCGGCGTCCTCCTCCCGCTCTGCTCTCAGCGCGCGCTCCTTCCCGGCCCCTGTGCTTAGGGCGCGCGCGCGCGCGCTCCCCTCCTCTTAAAGGGGCCGCGCGCGTCGTCCTAAGGAGTCCCCGGCCAATGGCCGGAGGACTTCATCATATATAAGGCACCTCCTCCAAAATGGAGGTGCCCGAGCAATGTTGTTTGCACCTGTGTCTCACCTGTGCTTCAGCCCTCAGGTCCCGTTGCCAGTTACCTGCCAGTTACCTGTCAGATTCCTGCCTGATTACTTGCTACCTGTCTGCTAGTCTGAGGTCCGACGGTCTGCCTTACTACTCCTGTCAGTCTGTCTAAGGACCAGCCTGCCCGCTCACCTGGGAGCGCTTCTCCGCTACCTGCCTGCTTGCCTGCCCGGAGGCTCCGCTGTCACGTGCTGTGACCACCAGCTATTCCAGAGACTCTCGCCCGCTCACCTGGGAGCGCACATCAGCTACCTGCCTGCCTGCCTGAGGTCCGACGGTCTGCCTACCAACTCCTGTCAGTCTGTCTATGGACCAGCTTGCCCGCTCACCTGGGAGCGCACATCAGCTACCTGCCTGCCTGCCTGAGGTCCGACGGTCTGCCTACCAACTCCTGTCAGTCTGTCTATGGACCAGCTTGCCCGCTCACCTGGGAGCGCACATCTGCTATCTGCCTGCTAGCCTACCTGGAGGCTCCGCTGTCACGTGCTGTGACCACCTGCCTGTCCAGTGACTCCTGCCCGCTCACCTGGGAGCGCTCATCTGCTACCTGTCTGTTTGCCTACCCGGAGGCTCTGCCGTCACATGCTGTGACCACCTGCCTGTCCAGAGACTTCTGCCCGCTCACCTGGGAGCGCTTATCTGTCGCCTGTCCGCTGGTCTTCCTGGAGGCTCCGCCGTCACATGCTGTGACCACCCGTTCATCCAGAGACTCTCGCCTGCTCAACTGGGAGCTCTCGTCTATCTTCAGCCGCCACAGGTCGTACCAACCCTATACCTAGAGACTGCCCCGGTCACTTGCCGTGACCTCCAGCCCCGTTCACTCAGAGACTGTCCCGTTCACTCAGAGACTGTCCAGGTCACCTCCTGTGACTGCCTGCCTGGTCGCCACCCGCTCCCTTACAAGGACCGCCCCCTTGTATTGTAGCCCAGAGGTTCCGCCTCCCAGACCCGTTACAGCGTGTCTTTGACTTCGCGCGCTTCCAGCGGTTACGCCCCTCTTCTTCCCGCGTGACGACTCGAAAATGGCGGATAATGGCGGGAAACAGCGGCAATTGGCGGGAAAACCTTCACCACGGTATGATTTACAGTCTTTTAAGGCGCACAGTACCCGGTGGCAACGGGCACGCAATCCTGTTCGTGACACAAGTTGGGATGATCGCGCCCCCGTGGGCCTTACTGTTTGGGGACAGTATATATATATCACGGTGGCTGGCCCAGGGCGGACAGTGCACAAAAGGGGTAGCGATTGCTAATAAAAGTTCAGAGAAATTCGTGACGCCACCTGTGGTGTCTGGTGAAGGTCACCAGCGCTGCAGCAGTCCTCTGAGGCAGGTGACAAGGCAGCTAAAGATGGTACAGCTCCCCACAGGTGGAGCGGGCCTCAGGGCAGTGTAGATAGATAGATGGTGGGTGCGCTGGGCGTGGTGGTGCAGGTAGAGATATAATCGCGCGGTTGGAGTAACGGACAGAGACAGGGGGTTTTGCTTCGTTACCTTTACTGGTACAGTTGGTAGATATGGTCCAGGGTACTCTAGGTGAAGGGCGCACTTTTGGACTTCTCCCCAGGGAGCGAGTATAAGGCCTCCTGATCCGTGTCTGCCTCTGTGTAAGCTCCTGGCCAGCCTGCAACTGTGCCTAGCTTATGTGTCTTGCTTTTTACTCCACCTGTTGCTCTGAAGTAGGACCTCCGATTGGTAACCACTTTCCCTGGACGTCGGGGCCTTTGTGGTTCCTGGTCCTGTATGTGTCTAGCTTCAGGTTTGCCAGGGACTTGTAGTCCTCCTGGGATTCCAGTTATCCCTTCTGGGTGTAAAGGGTCCCTGTAGGCTCGGACCCGATGTCCGGTAGATATACTGGGGTGAGCCTGGTATGCTCCTCTGCACCCCTTGATCACTCTTTCCTTCCACTCGCCTTCGGCCACGCTCGGGGCCCTCACTAGGCTTCAGTACTGCTGGAGGCATAGCTTGCCTCACACAGCAGCCTGCGTGCTCCTCTCTGAACACTGGAACTGTAGACTAAACTATTCTCTGACTAGAAACTGAGCTGCCTGGCTCCACCTTCCCTATATATATCCCTATCAGGGCTCCCTCTGCTGGTATGAGGTGGAAGGTGGAGGTGTTTGCATGTAGTGAGGGCCTCTTGTGGAGAATTCTGTCCATGCACCCTTCCGGGATCTGTGGCACCATGCGCAGCAGGGCACCACATATAGCAGACTCTTTCCTTTCTAATGGGAATTTGTCGTTACTGTGGCCCTGCTCTATGTGTCTTTAAATTCTCAATGGGGTTTTTCCTAAAATTGTTCAGCCGTTGGACTCACTGCATACCCTATAACTGTATAGCAGACCTTCTCCTTTCTAATGGGAACATGTCGTAATTGTTACTGTGGCCCTGCTCTGTGTGTCTTTAAATTCTTAGTGGGGTTTTTCCTAAAATTGTTCAGCCGTTGGACTCACTGCATACCCTATAACTGTATAGCAGACTCTCTCCTTTCTAATGGGAATCTGTCGTTACCGTGGCCCTGCTCTATGTGTCTTTAAATCCTTAGTGGGGTTTTTCCTAAAATTGTTCAGCCGTTGGACTCACTGCATAACCTATAACTGTATAGCAGACTCTCTCCTTTCTAATGGGAACATGTCATACTTGTTACTGTGGCCCTGCTCTTTGTGTCTTTAAATTTTAAGTGGGGTTTTTCCTAAAATTGGTCAGCCGTTGGACTCACTGCATACCCTATAACTGAATAGCAGACCCTCTACTTTCTAATGGGAACATGTCGTACCTGTTACTGTGGCCCTGCTCTATGTGTCTTTAAATTCTTAGTGGGATTTTTCCTAAAATTGGTCAGCCTTTGGACTCACTGCATACCCTATAACTGTATAGCAGACTCTCTCCTTTCTAATGGGAATTTGTCGTTACTGTGGCCCTGCTCTATGTGTCTTTAAATTTTTAGTGGGGTTTTTCCTAAAATTGGTCAGCCTTTGGACTAACTGCATACCCTTTAACTGTATAGTAGACTTTCTCCTTTCTAATGGGAATTTGTCATTACTGTGGCCCTGCTCTATGTGTCTTTAAATTCTTAGTGGGGTTTTTCCCAAATTTTGGCAGCCCTTGCAGTCTCAGCATGGGCATTACCACTATAGGAGACCCGCTCCTTTATAATGGGAATATTTTTTTTTCTGAGACCCTCCTCTATGTCTCTTCAAAGGGGTAATGGGTTGGATCCAAATTTTGGCAGCCCTTGCAGTCACTGGATACGCAATAACAGTATAGGAGACCCACTTGTTAATAATGGGAACAACAAAGCATAGCCGGCTGATGGCTCTCTAGCAATAGCGAGGGCCGACTGCTGGCCTTTTAAGAATACTAAGGGCCGTCTGATGGCCCTATAAAAATAGGCTTTATGACTTTGAGTCCCTCTGTCATAAATAAAACAGGTTGTCTGATGATGTGTCACACACCACATTGCCAGATAAGGTTGTAAAATGTTAAAATTACATTTCCCGGTGAATGCATTAGTTTTAAAAAATAACATAAAAAAAAACAAACAATAGGATCTTTCTTTAGTATAAAAAACAGCGTCACCAATGTAACTTCAATGTAATCACATTGTTCAGCTCCTGCACCTCCTCCTCTATCTCCGAAATTACCACATCAGTCACAATCTGACAGCACTGCAGCACTGCCTTGGCCTAGCGGCAACAGGCTGTGCTGAAGATAACATGTTTAATTGACAAACCGCCCAGCGCTGCAGAGTTGTTGAAAGCTGTAACACAGCAGCCTGATCTGTGGCTTTCACCATTGAACATATAGCCATGCATGGTCGTGTGTGACAATAGGCGGATCCTTGTGATGGAGAAATGACACCCAGAGTAGATACGGTTTCCCTCTATGCCAGTTCTTTCACTGAGATAAATACAACTCTCAGCAAAAAAAGTTGTGGACTGGCTCCGTACCGACCCTGGCCACATTCACCTGTCCACGTGTTTGTGGTTAGGCGGTCCTTCCCAGTAAGTGCACTGGGGAGGGCACGGGTAATGTTGTGGGACCCGTGCTTGTGGAAGGCGGAGACGATACTGGGAGAAATAGTGGCAGCTGGGGACCAAGTATGGACACCCGGCTGCCGCCGGCATGAGGTTGTGAAAAGCTTCCACCTCCACGAGCCTAAAAGGCCACATTTCAAGAGCAAGCAGCTGCCCAGAAATCTGACAGTTTAGTGTTGCGGCCTGTGGGTGGGTGGGTGGCTGGCTGCATACTTGCGCTTGCATTCCAAGTAACAGAAAACTAAGCAGATCGTGGCCTCTATCATCATCATGGCCTCACCTCGGCACTATGAACTCTCCTGAAGGAGAAGCCAGGGCCCACCGGAGGAGTCTCCGGTTCTCTTGTGGGCCCATCCAACCCTTCCGAGAAGCAGCCCTGGCTAAGAAGTGTGGGGGAATGTTCCCAGACACTCTATGGCTGCTTTTTTAATGTGGATCGGACATGCTTATGCATGTTATTTCTTAAACCGCATTACAGATCATACCATTGTCCAACTCTGTATTCATGAAATTAAATGCGCAAAGAAAGATGTTTGTGTGTCAAAGGACCACCTACAAGTGCGAGTTGATGTTGGACGGGCTGCCATTGCTTCTGCAACAAGCTGCATTAGAGGACTTCCTGGGAGAAATGACACCCAGGGTAGATACAGTTTCACTTTATGCCAGTCCTTTCACCGAGCTAAATACAACTCTCAGCCAAAAAAACTGTGGACTGGCTCCGTTCCATCCCTGGCCACATTCACCTGTCCACTTATTTGTGGTTAGGCGGTCCTTCCCAGTAAGTGCACTGGGGAGGGCATGGGTAATGTTGTGGGACCCGTGCTTGTGGAAGGAGGAGACGACACTGGGAGAAACAGTGGCAGTTGGGGACGGAGTATGGACATCCATCGCTGCCAGCATGAGATTATGAAAAGCTTCCGCCTCCACGAGCCTAAAAGGCCACATTTCAAGTGCAAGCAGCTGTCAAAAATTTGGCAGTATAATATTGCAGCCTGTGGGTGGGTGGGTGGCTGGCTGCATACTTGCGCTTGCATTACAAGGAATGGGGTAGGGACAACTGAACGCTGCACTGGGACAAGGACGTGGACGGTGATTGTTGCAAGTCTGCAATGACAGGTGAATGGCGGGAGGCATCTTTGCATGCGCCAAGGATCACTTATGATGGGCATACTTTTAGGCAGTGACCTGGGAGTCAGAAATGCTTCCAGAGGTCTTTCCCATACTGTTCCTATGTCTTTTCAGCACTGTATGCATGTGTCTGATGATGTGTCACACACCACATGGCCAGATAAGGTTGTCAAATGTTAAAATGACATTTCCCAGTGAATGCATTTGTCTTTGTTGAAAGCAATGTAAAAGTGCAAAAACGCATCAAAAACGCTACGTGTGAACATAGCCCAAGGTGTGGAGGAGTATTTTTGGTTTTGGTTATTTATTTTGCCTTATATAAAAGTCATTACCCTGGAAAGGATGTTCCTTAATATATTTCCGAGGAAAATCCATTTTGGTTTTGTTTTTGTATATTTTATTGTGAGTCCGTAAAAGTGGGGTAATACTCTGACAATGTTGTTGACAGCAGTTACCTGGGAGTCAGAAATGCTTCCAGGGGTCTTCCCCATGCTGTTCCCATGTCATTTGAGCACTGTTCTCATCGATTTGGGCAATTTTTAGGCCCTCTGCAGACCGCCAGGGGGAGCCGCCTGAAAAATGCTCGAGTTTCCCATAAACTTACATTGGGCTCATTGCTCGGGTTGAGCACCCGAGTGTTCCAATTTGCTCGACCCGAGCAACGAGTACCCGAGCATTTTAGTGCTCGCTCATCACTAGTAATTAACCTCTCTGAAAGAACCCTCACTGACTTTCAAATTAATGTCCTGAGCAAAGGCCTGTCCTTCTCACTAGTAGGCATGAGCGAATATTTCAGTGTTCGGTTCGGAAAAGTTTGCCGAACAAATTGATATCCGCCGAATTTATTCGCCAAATGTTCGTCGAACATTTCCAAATTCCATAGGAGTAAATGGGGGGACAAAAAAAATGCATAGACAACACCTAGAAACGGGACAAAAGATGTCAAAACACATCAAATTAGGTGTAGACACCAGGGAAGTGCCATCAATTGACCCAGAGTACAAGTACTATAATTATTATTACTGTGACAGCGACATTTATTCAGTTGCGCTTTACATGTCAAAAGGGGTCACCGACTGGTACAACAGGAGAGAGGACCCTGCCTGCAAGGGCACACTGTCACGGATGTGGTTTGGGGAACCCCTGTGCCATGGACCCCGGAGAGCCTGGAGGGGCGTGACTAAGTGAGCACCAGACTGTTCACTAGAGCCTCTGATGGTGTGGTTAGACTTGGCTGTCGATGAACGCCAGGTGCCACTCCAGGACAGACCAACGGACGCGCAGCAGCTGGACCCAGTAGGACAGACTAGATGGTGCAGCAGGCAGAGTCTGTATCAGGGTGCAGCAGGCAGAGTCTGTATCAGAGTGCAACGGGCAGAGTCTGTATCAGAGTGCAGCGGGCAGAGTCTGTATCAGAGTGCTGCAGGCAGAGTCTGTATCAGTAGTGCAGCAGGCAGAATCTGTATCAGAGAGCAGCAGGCAGAGTCTGTATCAGGAGTGCAGCAGGCAGAGTCTGTATCAGGAGTGCAGCAGGCAGAGTCTGTATCAGAGTGCAGCAGGCAGAGTCTGTATCAGTAGTGCAGCAGGCAGAGTCTGTATCAGAGTGCAGCAGGTAGAGTCTGTATCAGAGTGCAGCAGGCAGAGTCTGTATCAGGAGTGCAGCAGGCAGAGTCTATATCAGAGTGCAGCACGTAGAGTCTGTATCAGGAGTGCAGCAGGCAGAGTCTGTATCAGGAGTGCAGCAGGCAGAGTCTGTATCAGAGTGCAGCAGGCAGAGTCTGTATCAGAGTGCAGCAGGCAGAGTCTGTATCAGGAGGGCAGCAGGCAGAGTCTGTATCAGGAGTGCAGAAGGCAGAGTCTGTATCAGGAGTGCAGCAGGCAGAGTCTATATCAGGAGTGCAGCAGGCAGAGTCTGTATCAGAGTGCAGCAGGCAGAGTCTGTATCAGAGTGCAGCAGGCAGAGTCTGTATCAGGAGTGCAGCAGGCAGAGTCTGTATCAGAGTGCAGCAGGCAGAGTCTGTATCAGGAGTGCAGCAGGCAGAGTCTGTATCAGGAGTGCAGAAGGCAGAGTCTGTATCAGAGTGCAGCAGGCAGAGTCTGTATCAGGAGTGCAGCAGGCAGAGTCTATATCAGAGTGCAGCACGTAGAGTCTGTATCAGAGTGCAGCAGGCAGAGTCTGTATCAGGAGTGCAGCAGGCAGAGTCTGTATCAGGAGTGCAGCAGGCAGAGTCTATATCAGGAGTGCAGCAGGCAGAGTCTATATCAGGAGTGCAGCAGGCAGAGTCTGTATCAGAGTGCAGCAGGCAGAGTCTGTATCAGAGTGCAGCAGGCAGAGTCTGTATCAGAGTGCAGCAGGCAGAGTCTGTATCAGGAGTGCAGCAGGCAGAGTCTGTATCAGGAGTGCAGCAGGCAGAGTCTGTATCAGAGTGCAGCAGGCAGAGTCTGTATCAGGAGTGCAGCAGGCAGAGTCTGTATCAGGAGTGCAGCAGGCAGAGTCTGTATCAGAGTGCAGCAGGCAGAGTCTGTATCAGAAGTGCAGCAGGCAGAGTCTGTATCAGGAGTGCAGAAGGCAGAGTCTGTATCAGAGTGCAGCAGGCAGAGTCTGTATCAGGAGTGCAGCAGGCAGAGTCTATATCAGAGTGCAGCACGTAGAGTCTGTATCAGAGTGCAGCAGGCAGAGTCTGTATCAGGAGTGCAGCAGGCAGAGTCTGTATCAGGAGTGCAGCAGGCAGAGTCTATATCAGGAGTGCAGCAGGCAGAGTCTATATCAGGAGTGCAGCAGGCAGAGTCTGTATCAGAGTGCAGCAGGCAGAGTCTGTATCAGAGTGCAGCAGGCAGAGTCTGTATCAGAGTGCAGCAGGCAGAGTCTGTATCAGGAGTGCATCAGGCAGAGTCTGTATCAGGAGTGCAGCAGGCAGAGTCTGTATCAGGAGTGCAGCAGGCAGAGTCTGTATCAGGAGTGCAGCAGGCAGAGTCTGTATCAGAGTGCAGCAGGCAGAGTCTGTATCAGAGTGCAGCAGGCAGAGTCTGTATCAGGAGTGCAGCAGGCAGAGTCTATATCAGGAGTGCAGCAGGCAGAGTCTGTATCAGGAGTGCAGCAGACAGAGTCTGTATCAGAGTGCAGCAGACAGAGTCTGTATCAGAATGCAGCAGGCAGAGTCTGTATCAGAGTGCAGCAGGCAAAGTCTGTATCAGGAGTGCAGCAAGGACTGGAACGCAACCTTACACAACTTAGACTGCAGAACAGGAAGATTCCACTGCAGCCAACCCAATAGATGGAAACCCAATCAGGATTCCCCACATTTAAAAAAATTAGTGGCAGACACTAGCAATTAGTGTTGAGCCACCCCCGTAGTGTTCGGGTTCGGTTCGGTTCGTCGAACACCGGGATGTTCGAGGAACTGTTCGTCGAACTGTTCGTCGAACACCTTAGAACACCGTCGAACACCGTTAAAACCAATAGCAGGCAAACAAAAACACATAGAAACACATAGAAAACACCTTCAAAGGTGTCCAAAAGCTGACAAACTGCTCAGAAGACACTCTCTTTAAAAAAGCCGGCCGGCAAAGTCAGCAGCGGCATACACCGGTACCAGACAATTTAGACAAGAAGGAATAGAGCATCACACATAGATTAGATAGATGGAAACATGTCAGTCACACATATAAGAAGCAAAGTGACAGTGTTGGTTACTGCACTTGTCATTTAGTGTAAAGGATTTATTAAAAAAAATATTACTGTTTTCATGCACCGTCTCTTTAAAAAAGCCGGCCGGCAATTCAGCAGCGGTACCCGACAATTTAGAAGAGAAAGAATAGAGCTTCACACATAGATTAGATAGATAGAAACATGTCAGTCACATATATATGAAGTACAGTGACAGTGTTGATTACTGTACTTGTCATTTAGTGTAAAGGATTTATTTAAAAAAATAATAGTGTTTTCATGCACTGTCTCTTTAAAAAAGCCGGCCGGCAATTCAGCAGCGGTACCCGACAATTTATAACAGACAGAATAGAGCTTCACACATAGATTAGATAGATAGAAACATGTCAGTCAGATATATAATAAGTACAGTGATAGTGTTGGTTACTGTACTTGTCATTTAGTGTTAAAATAAAGGATTTATTAAAAAAAAAATTAGCGTGGGGTTCCCCATAATTTTAGTCTCTAGCGCAGGTTAAGCAGACGGCTGGGGCAGATGTTTGAAGCCTGGGAAGGGGGTAATACCCATGGAGCTTCCCAGGCTACTAATATCAGCCCCCAGCTGAATACCTAGCCTTTACTAGCTATTAAAATGGGGGACCCCCCCCCAAAAAAATGACGTGGGGTCCCCCCTATTTTAATAGCTAGCAAAGGCTAGGCAGACAGCTGGGGGCTGATATTAATAGCTCAGGAAGGGTGCCATGAATATTGGCCCCCTCCCAGGCTAGAAACACCAGCCGTCAGCCGCCCCAGAAATGGCGCATCCAAAGGATGCGCCAATTCTGGCACTTAGCCTCGCTCTTCCCACTGCCCTGTAGCGGTGGCAGTGGGGTAATAGGGCTGGGGTTGATGTCAGCTTATATTGCCAGCTGACATCAAGCCCAGGTTAGTAATGGAGAGGCGTCTATAAGACACCCCCATTACTAACCCCATAGTGAAAGTTAAAAAAAACACAAACACCCAGAATAAAATCCTTTAATTGAAATAAACACACAATTCTTTATTGTTCTAAATTAAACCATACTTACCGTCACGCCCATTCCAGCTGAAGCCAACGATCTCCTGCAATAAAAATAAAATAATAAACCAACATCATCCTTACCTTTCGATGGTTCCCAGGACAGCTCCAGCTCTGCTACATCGAGATGACAGGCTGGACCGCAGCAGAACGCTGCCATCCAGCCTGTCAACCCGCAGACACTGAGAAGAGCAGGCTTGCTTGCGCTCCTCAGTGTCTCGCTGTGACGGCATCCAGATGAGCCGAGGTCATGTCCAATGAACTCGGCTCACCTCATGCACGCCACTGACAGCGTGGGAAAATTCTCCTGCACTCAGCGCTTCAGCGTGGGAGAATTCTCACGCTGAAGCGCTGAGTGCAGGAGAATTTTCCCACGCTGTCAGTGACGTGCATGAGGTGAGCTGAGATCATTGGACATGAACTCACCTCATGCACGTCACTGACAGCGTGGGAAAATTCTCACGCTGAAGCGCTGAGTGAAGGAGAATTTTCCCACGCTGTCAGAGACGTGCATGAGGTGAGCTGAGTTCATTGGACATGAGCTCACCTTATGCACGTCACTGACAAGTACAGTAATCAACACTGTCACTGTACTTCATATATATGTGACTGACATGTTTCTATCTATCTAATCTATGTGTGAAGCTCTATTCTTTCGGTTCTAAATTGTCGGGTACCGGTGTATGCCGCTGCTGAATTGCCGGCTTTTCATGTTTCACTGTAAGCACTGTTCCCATCGATTTGGGCAATCACTCTAATGCCACAACCACCATGGCTGTGGCATTACAGTGAGTGGCAGACAATCCCTGCATGATTGGTGCTCTAAATAGCGCCAGACATGCAGGACACGCTTTTGGTGCACGAACAGTTATCGAACATAACCTCGAACAGCCGAATTTTTTGCAAATTGTTCAGGTTCGTCGAACAACTCGAACACCGCCCAAAACAGCTCGAATATGAGATTGGCGAACAGTTTTAGTCGAACACCGCTCATCTCTACTAGCAATGTCTAATCAATTTCACTACAGTAGAAATAGTGTAAATAAGACCCACACCTCTTCCAGTACAGCCAACCCAGGAGATGGAGACCTAACCAGTAGTGTTTACATTGCCCTAAATGAGGGCCTCTTATGGGTCCGGGTGGTGGAACCTCTGTGCTTCGGTGCAAGAAGGGACCAGAGGGGCGTGACTAAGTGCCTACTCAGCCCGACCCAGGTCAAACGGGGGGGCACAGCAGGTAACTGGCAGGTGCTCCGGGTTGGCAGGCTGGCGGGCACAGCAGGTAACTGGCAGGTGCTCCAGGTAGACAGGCTGGTGGGCACAGCAGGTAACTGGCAGACTGGCGGGCAGAACTATAGACAGATTGGCGGACTGGACGGTAGCCAGACTGGCTGACTGGACTGTTAGACAGACTGGCGGGCTGGACTGTTAGACAGACTAGCAGGCAGGACTGACAGGCAGCGGTACCTGAAGGCTGAAAGCACATGGAACAACAACCTTGCACAGACACCTCCATTTTGGAGGAGGTGCCTTATATAGGAGAAGTCCTCCAGCCATTGGCCGGGGACTTTTTACGACGGCGTGCGGCCCCTTTAAGAAGAAGGGAGCGTGCGTGCACTAAGTATAGTGCCTGGGAAGCTGCACGCAGTGTGCGACACAGCAGCAGGGGAGCAGGAAGACGCCGGACCTGGACCGCGGCGGTTAGGGGAACAGCGTCTCTGCCCGGCAAGAGGCAGAGACGCAGATGCTACAGTATGCCCCCTTTATGCCCCCTCTTCTTTAGGCCCGTGAGAAATTTTTTAAGAAGATGAGGGGCATGAATGTTCTCCCTGGGTTCCCAAGACCTCTCCTCCAGGTCAAACCCCTTCGAATCCACATGAAAGAAAGTCTTTAATCTTACCCTCTTGGTGGCCAAAATGTTCTCTACCTCAAAGACGTCCTCAGCGGAGACTGGAGCTGGGGTGGTACCTGGATCGTCAGAGAAAGAATTAAGAACAACTGGTTTGAGGAGAGATACATGAAAGGAGTTGGGAATCCGTAAGGTGACCGGGAGTCTCAGCTTATAAACCACTGGGTTAATTTGGTTCAGAACCTCGAACGGACCGATTAACCGCGGACCCAACTTATAAGAAGGTATCTTGAGGCGGACATATTTGGAGGAAAGCCAGACCTGGTCTCCCGGACGGAATTGAGGCGGATCCAATGTCTCTTATCAGCATGTCTCTTCATCCACTCGGAGGACTGAAGAAGTGCAGATCTAGTGTCTTCCCAAATAGCCGAAAATTCACTGACGAGAGACTCTGCTGCAGGATTGTCCACTGAAGAGGAGACGGGAAATGGAATCCGGGGGTGTCGACTGTAGACTAGAGATGAGCGTTGTTCTACTCGAACTGTTCGCCAATCTCAAATTCGAGCTGTTTTGGGCGGTGTTCGAGCCGGTCGGCGAACACGAACAATTTGAGAAAAATTCGGCTGTTCGAGGTTATGTTCGATAACTGTTCGTGCACCAAAATCATAACTGGATTTTTTCTCAGTAATGATGAAAATTAATGTTAATACGCAGTTTGAGTGTACAGCGGGGCGGGGGGAGGGGCAGGGGATGGATCTCTGCAGGAACAATGAAGATCTCCATTTTTTTTTCTCTTTCCCGCATTTGCAGTGGGGAGGTGCAATCTGTCAGCCTATCAGCAGCGCACACACGGAGCGAAGTGCTTTTTTTCACACAAGCAAGGGCATGTGTGATTGGCAGTGTATGTCACATGTCCTTGCCCTATAAGACCAAGCCATTTTCCCCGTCGCCACCATTTTCTCACTGCTGCAGCTGCGTGCTAGACGGCACCGCTGTTGCTGTGTGCGCTATACCTTGTTAATTTCAAGCCAATTTTCGCACAAATATACAGATAGCTTGGGAGTAGGGAATAGTTGTGATTGCAGTCCTTTTAAGGACTAGGTTACAGCATTTCCTACGACTTTTATCAGGCAGGTCTGTGCTCTTAAATAGATAGATTGTGGGAGTAAAGACTAATTGTAATTGGAGTCCTTTTCAGGACTAGGTTACATCAGTTCCTATCAGTTTTTGCCAGGCAGGTCTGTGCCAGTGCTGTGCAAGTTTTTTTCACAGCATTTGGCTGAATCTAGCAAAGCTAATTCTTTTTGGCCTATTGCAGAGTGTGTTAGTCAGTGGAGTAGCCTATCTGTGTTGCAAGATATACCACCTGTGTATAGAATACCAATTTTTTTACTGCACCTAGTGAAGTAAAATCTTTTGGGCATAGCATCATTCTATTAGTCCATCTATACTGACCTCCATCAGGTTGCAAACTGAATATAATTTTATTCTGCATCTAGCTCTGAAAAAATATTTGGGCTTCTAGCAGTGTGTGGGACTTGGTCTATTAGTCCATCTATACTGACCTCCATCAGGTTGCAAATTAAAAATATTTTTTTTCTTCATTTAGCTCTGAAAAAATATTTGGGCTTCTAGCAGTGTGTGGGACTTGTTCTATTAGTCCTTCTATACTGACCTCCAGCAGGTTGCAAATTGAATATAATTTTTTTCTGCATCTAGCTCTGAAAAAATATTTGGGCTTCTAGCGGTGTGTGGGACTTGGTCTATTAGTCCATCTATACTGACCTCCATCAGGTTGCAAATTAAAAATAATTTTTTTCTGCATCTAGCTCTGAAAAAATATTTGGGCTTCTAGCAGTGTGTGGGACTTGGTCTATTAGTCCATCTATACTGACCTCCATCAGGTTGCAAATTAAAAATAATTTTTTTCTTCATTTATCTCTGAAAAAATATTTGGGCTTCTAGCAGCGTGTGGGACTTGTTCTATTAGTCCATCTATACTGACCTCCATCAGGTTGCAAATTAAAAATAATTTTTTTCTGCATCTAGCTCTGAAAAAATATTTGGGCTTCTAGCAGTGTGTGGGACTTGGTCTATTAGTCCATCTATACTGACCTCCATCAGGTTGCAAATTAAAAATAATTTTTTTCTGCATCTAGCTCTGAAAAAATATTTGGGCTTCTAGCAGTGTGTGGGACTTGTTCTATTAGTCCTTCTATACTGACCTCCAGCAGGTTGCAAATTGAATATAATTTTTTTCTGCATCTAGCTCTGAAAAAATATTTGGGCTTCTAGCGGTGTGTGGGACTTGGTCTATTAGTCCATCTATACTGACCTCCATCAGGTTGCAAATTAAAAATAATTTTTTTCTGCATCTAGCTCTGAAAAAATATTTGGGCTTCTAGCAGTGTGTGGGACTTGGTCTATTAGTCCATCTATACTGACCTCCATCAGGTTGCAAATTAAAAATAATTTTTTTCTTCATTTATCTCTGAAAAAATATTTGGGCTTCTAGCAGCGTGTGGGACTTGTTCTATTAGTCCATCTATACTGACCTCCATCAGGTTGCAAATTAAAAATAATTTTTTTCTGCATCTAGCTCTGAAAAAATATTTGGGCTTCTAGCAGTGTGTGGGACTTGGTCTATTAGTCCATCTATACTGACCTCCATCAGGTTGCAAATTAAAAATAATTTTTTTCTGCATCTAGCTCTGAAAAAATATTTGGGCTTCTAGCAGTGTGTGGGACTTGTTCTATTAGTCCTTCTATACTGACCTCCAGCAGGTTGCAAATTGAATATAATTTTTTTCTGCATCTAGCTCTGAAAAAATATTTGGGCTTCTAGCGGTGTGTGGGACTTGGTCTATTAGTCCATCTATACTGACCTCCATCAGGTTGCAAATTAAAAATAATTTTTTTCTGCATCTAACCCAGCCAATAGTTTTGGCCTAATACCACAGTTTGGCCACTCAGCTCTGCTCGGTTACCATCCATTGTTTTTTTGTGCAAACAACTCCAGAGTTGTGAATTAGTTAACCACCAAAATGAGTGGAAAAAGGCCTGCTGCTGGTGGAAAGGGGAATAGGCGTGTTGGGAAGGGGAAAAAAGGTTGTGTCCGTGGGGTAGGTGCAGAAGAAAGACCATCTTCCAGCCAAACTAAAATGTCTACTTCTTTTAGCGGACAATGTGATAAGATCCCTTTCTTACGGCCACGCCAATCGCTACAAATTCCAGATGAGGCACAAAAACAGCAGGTGCTTCAACGGATAACAAGTGCTCCTTTAAGTGGGCTCTCCTCCACATCAACTTCAACATCACAAATACTCCAGTCCTCAAAGGTGTCACCCAAATCGCACTTGCTTCCTCACAGCTCCCAAATCTCCAGCTGCCCGTCTGAGTATGAGGTAGAACAGATGGTTGAGTCTGCAGAGCTGTTTACTCATACTATAGCCTGGGAATCAGAGGTCGACTCCAGCGCTTCTGTGAATCCAGACGAGGAAATGATCTGCACTGATGCCCAGAATCTTTATGAGTCGGATCCAGGACCAGACGCAGAAGGTTCTGACCATAATGTAGACCCTCATTCCCAAACTGTAACTCCTGTTGGTGGAGACAATGAGGAAGACGATGATAAGACTCAAATACCTGATTGGAGCGACAACTTTAGTTTTTTGTCAGGGCAGGAACAGGTTGGCTCTGAGGACGACGGGTGTGATAACGCACAGGGTGATGATGATGAGGTCGGAGATCCCACTTACTGTCAACCCACAGTCAGCCAAGAGATGAGGTCAGCAGAGGAGGTGGAGGAAGATGCTAGTGACGACGAGGTCAGGTTGCGCCTTCCTGGACAGAGACGTAGTACTGGAAGCACGTCAACAACTGCATCCTCAAACACAACTCTGCCTCTCACCACAAGTCGTGGTGGCTCTTCAGGTCGCATGGGTGCTAAGCCTTGCATAGCCTGGGCATTTTTTCAGATCGATAAAGATGACCCAACTCGTGTTATCTGTAACATTTGTCAGCAAAAGCTAAGTAGAGGCCAAAAAATACATAGTTTGAGTACTTCATGCATGAACCGGCACATGGACATGAAGCATAAGTTGCAGTGGGAAGCTCAGTGTGCTACAATGCGGTCTAGCCGGCCGGGCCAACCACCGTCTGCCATATCTTGTGCATCCGCGGCCTCTTCATCCTCTGTGACTGGGGGGACAGCAGTCACACCTGTTTTGGGGCGCAGACCTGCCACCTCTTTACCCGCAACAGCCAGCGTGATTGGCAGGTCATCATTTTCTTTGGAGGTGGTAACACCAGCTGGTCTTGAGCGCTGTCCGACATCGATAGCACCACCTTTGGATCAAGGCAACCTAACATGTCCGCCTGCATCTTCCTCACAGACCGGCAGTTTGCCGGGGACACCCTTATCAACCCCGTCTAAGCACAATAGCCAGCCCTCGGTCCCTCAGATGTGGACAAGTAAAAGACCATTTCCTCCTAGCCATGAGAAAGCTAAGAGGTTGAATTTCACCATCTGCAAGCTCTTGGCTACAGAAATGCTGCCTTTCCGCCTGGTGGACACAGAGGATTTTCGAGACCTTATGTCCGTCGCAGTGCCCCAGTACCAGATGCCCAGTCGGCACTACTTCTCAAAGAAAGGTGTGCCTGCGCTCCACCAGCATGTCGCACACAACATCACCGCTTCTTTGAGAAACTCTGTGTGTGACAGGGTGCATTTCACCACAGACACTTGGACGAGTAGGCATGGACAGGGGCGTTACATGTCGCTGACTGGGCACTGGGTAACTATGGTGACAGCAGGACAAGGGGCTGCTGTCCAAGTCTTGCCGTCCCCACGAGTTGTGCGTCAATCCTCTTTATGTCATTTTTCCTCCACTGCTTCTGCCTCCTCAACCTCCTCTCGGTCTTCCACCTGCACCCAAAGCCTGTCTGGTCATGCCACAAGCTTTCTAACTGCGCAGAAGGGATCCTGCACACCTCCTTACTATGCTGGCAGTAGGGCTCAACGTCATCAGGCGGTTTTTACATTGAAATGTCTGGGAAATGTGAGTCACACAGCTGAGGAGTTGTGGTCAGCTCTGGAGAACCAATTTCATGAATGGTTGTCTCCACTGGACCTGAAACCAGGGAAGGCCGTGTGCGACAATGCTGCAAACCTGGGTGCGGCCCTTCGCCGGGGCAATGTCACACACGTGCCTTGTATGGCTCACGTGTTGAACCTGGTTGTCCAGCAATTTTTAGCCCACTATCCCAGACTAGATGGCCTTCTGCAGAGGGCACTGTCACTGTGTGCTCACTTCCGCCGTTCGCATCCCGCAGCTCAGCGACTTACATCTCTACAGAAGTCGTTGGGCCTGCCACTTCACCGGCTAAAATGCGATGTGCCTACCCGGTGGAATTCAACTCTGCACATGTTGCAGCGACTGTGGCAGCACCGACAAGCCCTGGTGCAATACGTTCTGACGTATAGCCTGGGCCAACGAGATTCAGAGGTGGGGCAAATCACGCTGGAGGAGTGGTCTCAGATCAGGGACCTATGCACCCTTCTGCACAGTTTTGAAATGGCGACGAAGATGTTTAGTGCTGACGATGCCATTATCAGCATGACTATTCCGGTGATTTACATGCTGGAGCACATGTTAAACAGAATTCGGAGTCAGGTGGTGGCACAAGACGAGGTGGAGGAAGTAGAGGAGGAGGAGTTGTATGCGGAAGGGCTAACATCTGCAAGGTCCAGACGGTCGGCAGCACCAGGGCGGCAGGCATGTGAGGGTGGAGGAGATGATTTTACCAGGGCGCATGGTAGCAGCCAAACTAGTGAGGAAGGTGCAGGAGCCCAGGAAGAAGTGGAGGACGAACTAATGGAAGACTCATCAGATGAGGGAGACCTTGATCACATTTCTGTTGTGCGAGGTTGGGGGGAGAGGACAGAGGAAGGAAGCATGATTGTTACCTCGCCACCAACACAACAGGGACTTGGTGCTCCTGGATGCGCAACACACATGAGTGCCTTCTTGCTGCACTACCTGCAACATGACCCTCGAATTGTGAGAATTAGAAATAATCCTGACTACTGGGTTGCCACACTGTTAGATCCCCGGTACAAAAGTAAATTTGCAGAAATTATTCCTGCCATAGAAAGGGATGCACGCATGCAGGAGTATCAGCAGAGACTGTTGCAGAATCTTACATGTGCTTTTCCACAAAATACCAGTGGTTCACGTAGTGAATCTTACAGTTCTAACTTGCCAACCGTGGTCTGTATGGAATTGTTCAATAAAGGGCCCAAAATTAAGATAACATAGATGGGAGAGGTCTCTATGAATAGGAATTCCTAAGTATTTGATACCCTGTGAGGGCCAGGCAAAGGGAAAGTTGGACTGGATGGAATCCTATATGGATTTAGGGAGGGAGACATCGAGGGCCTCAGACTTCGCTGCATTGATTTTAAAATTTTACCATGTAACAAAGTGATCTATTTCAGCCATAACAGCAGGGATGGATATATGTGATTGAGTGATATATACTAGGACATCATCAGCAAATAGAGAGCACTTGTACTCGGTGCCTCCCACCTCAATCCACCTAATATTGGGGTTATGGCGAATTGATGAGAGCAGGTGCTCCGTCACTAGGATGTATAAGAGAGGGGACAGGGGACATCCCTGCCTTGTCCCATTGGTGATTGTGAAAGGTGATGAAAATGTTCTGACGCACCCCCTGGGCCTTGGGACACCCGGAGCCGGACCCTTTTTGGTGGATGCTGGTGGTTGTAGTCTTCGTGGCGGCGATCCGGTTCCGTGGCTCAGGGCGGTCAAACCAGTGGCGGAACTATTTATGTGGTTTTGATGTTTAAATGTCCGACTACGCCACCCGTGGATTGCGGTCAGAGTGAACCGCCGCTACAGGGCAGACCGCTAAGGCTGGTGTTGTGGGTGCAGCAGAGCGTAGCATAACTCCCCACGGGAGGAGTATAGCCTCAGGGCAGTGTATGCGGAGGATGGGGGTGATGGTGCAGGGCAGCAGCAGTAACGACACGGAGTCAGTGATGCAGTTCAGGGCCTTTACTCACAGTTCTTATTATCCAGACCACGTCTGCAGGTAACGGCTGCCCACGTCGTACTGTGCTCACCAGGTGAGGGGCTCAGACAACTCCCAGATAACTTTGGAGCGCTTCACAGGACCCCCTTTGTGTGTCCTTTGTCTGGCCTTTCTTACCAACACTTCTGTCCGGCTGCCTCGGGCCTCCTCTTGGTAAACTTGGCGCCAGTTTCCCTGACCCTATGTGGTGCCTTCCTAGCGGGTGGAGCAAGGGGCTGCGCCACATAAAATGTCAGAGCCTCCGGTTTCTAGCTGAGGGTCGTTTCCTGCCTCCACTAGTTCGGGGACCGGTCTCCCCCTTTGGCCTGACCCCTCCACGCAGGTGGATTCGGGCGTGCGGTGGCGACTCGCCCGTCCGCACCCCTGGGATCCCTTCATTCCTCGTTCCTGGAGCCTTCTCCGCTCCTCTTCCTTCCTTCTCCCTCTTGCAGGCCTGGGCCTCTGTTACTAGGCCCGCCTCCGGAGCAGAGCTCATGCAGAGCCCCTGCTCCCTGCCACTTCTGCTCAGACTTCTCTGCACTGAACTAAGATGGTGCCCACCTTTTATACTCCCTTCTCAATGCACCCAGGAACTGCTTCCTCCCTGCTCCTGCACTGCAGGGTTCCCCTTCCTCAGTGTTCCCTCCCCCCACTCCAGCCAGGGACAGGGACTGTCGTGCCCATCTCAGGGGCATATTGGTCGCCCTGCCCCACGGCAATGTGGTGTAATGCATGCAGGTGTCGGGTCCTGATCCACACTCCATCCTTATCTGAGAGTGAGATATCACACCTCTGGGTGAGGTGCAATACGTCTGTAGCAACCGAGCCCTCGGTGCTACAGTTCCATTTATCTTCAGCCTAGGTGACGTATTGTGATACAGGGCCGTGATTTTGGCTATAAAAGGGTCCCCTAGACCCCTACCCCAAGCTTTTTAAGAGAATCATATATGGCGTGCCAGGAGACTCTATGGAATGCTTTCTCAGCATCCAACGAGAGTATCTACTTACAAATTTTTAACTGCATCTAGCCCAGGAAATACTTTGTGCCTAGTAGCAGTGTCTGCTAGTCAGCGGATTATCCCGGCTGTTAAGCAAGCTACACCACCTGTAGTTTGGACACTTAATTTTTTCAAAGGAAATGCTTCGGGACCACGGGATACTCAGTGAAGAGCATCAGGAGGCACCCCAAGGCATAGGGGCTGGGACTGGCACTAGGATGCCTTGCGGTGGACAGCCGAGCTCGATCCTTATAAAAGCTTTTTAACTGCAGCAGCTTTAGTGGACGCTACTGGAGCTGGAATTACGCGGCTGCTGGCATGAGACTTGCCCTCCAATAGATCCTTGTAAATGGATTTAAAGTGTATTCATTCAAATTAGAGGGACAATTTAAATTAAAAAGCTTAGAGCTGCCTCCACCACAGGGGGGCTCTCTCGACCCACCAGCGGACAGGCACCAGTATTGGGAGAGGGGGGCTGGCCGTCAGGGTTCACCGCGGCTCTGGCACAAACCCGGCGACACGGAGGTGGCACGGGCAGGAGCGGACTGGCCGTCTCGGCTTCTCACTTTTTGGATTTTAGAAGGGCATGACATGCCTATATCTGTGTCTCCCCCTCCTTTTACTCCTCCACCTCTTTTCTTTTCGCATGACTATATGTACTTGTCACTTTTCCATGTGTTAGTTGTGTCTTCTGAGCAGTTTGTCAGCTTTTGGACACCTTTGAAGGTGTTTTCTATGTGTTTCTATGTGTTTTTGTTTGCCTGCCATTGGTTTTAACGGTGTTCGAAGGTGTTCGACGAACAGTTCGACGAACAGTTCGGCGAACACACGGGTGTTCGACGAACCGAACCGAACTCGAACACTACGGGGGTGGCTCAACACTACTGTAGACCACAAAAAACAGGGATTTAGAAGAAGACTCGCTCTCATGGTTGTTATAGGAGAACTCGGCCCAGGGCAGGAGCTCAACCCAATCATTATGGTGAGCGTTGACAAAGTGCCGAAGAAAGCTAGTAAGGATTTGGCTGATACGTTCCACTTGACCATTGGACTTGAGGATGATAAGCAGAAGAGAAATCCAAAGAGACATCCAGCAGCTTGCACGTAGCTCTCCAGAAGCGCAAAGTGAACTGAACCCCGCGATCAGAGACAATGTGGAGGGGTAGGTCGTGAAGATGGAAGATGTGATGGATGAAGTCCTTAGCCAGCACAGATGCAGACGGAAGACCAGGCAGAGGGATGAAGTGGGCCATTTTAGAAAAGCGGTCAGCGACCACTCAAATGACAGTACAACCACCAGAAACTGGGAGATCCATGATGAAGTCCATTGCAATGTGTTGCCATGGAGCGGAAGGCACGGGAAGAGGAAGGAGGCTGCTGGCTGGAAGGTGCCTGGGAACCTTGTTACGGGCACAAGAGGAACAAGCCGCGACAAAGTCCGCAACATACTTGCGCAGGGAAGGCCACCAGTAATGTCGGGAGATGAGCAGAAACGTCTTCCTCTGGCCAGCATGACCGGCAGGTTTGGATGAATGGCCCCAGAGTAGATTTCGATCCGGACCGATGCAAAGGTCTTACCGGGTGGAAGATGAGACAGGTCCAACGGAGCAACAGTCATCACTTTGGAGGGGTCAATGATATGTAGAGGCTCCTCCTCTTGGTCGGAAGGCAGGAATGAGTGAGATAGAGCGTCAGCTTTAATGTTCTTGTGCGCCGGGCGGTAATGCAAAGTGAAGCAGAATCGGGCAAAGAATTGAGACCACCTGGCCTGACGCTGATTTAGTCTTTGGGCATTCTGCAAATAAGCGAGGTTTTTGTGGTCAGTGTAGATGACCACAGGGTGCAGAGCCCCCTCCACCAAGTAGCGCCATTCCTCCAGTGCTAATTTGATGGCCAGCAGCTCACGATCTCCTATGGAGTAATTGCGCTCGGACGAGGAGAAGAGCTTGGAGAAGAAGCCGCAGGTTACCATTCTCCCGGACGATGATTTCTGGGTGAGCACCGCTCCGGCTCCGGAGGAGGAAGCATCTACCTCCAGGAAAAACTGCTTATTGCCATCCAGACGGTGCAGCACAGGAGCGGAAGAGAAGGCTTGTTTAAGGGAGACTAAGGCCTTCTCCGCATCGGAAGGCCATTCCCTGGGATTTGCTCCTTTACGGGTGAGCGCGGAGATGGGAGCAGTCCGGGAGGAGAAATGAGGAATGAAGAGGCGGTAATAGTTTGCAAAGCCCAGGAATCGCTGAATCGCCTTCAACCCCTCCTGTCGGGGCCACTTTAAGATGGCAGACACCTTCTCGGGATCCATCCGCAGACCATTCTCGGAGATAATATAGCCCAGGAACGGTAGTGAGGTCTGCTCAAAGAGGCATTTCTCGAATTTAGCGTATAGGCAATTCTTCCGGAGTCTTAGCAGAATCTGACGAACATCTCTCCGGTGTGAGGGCAGATCCGGAGAGAAAACCAAGATATCGTCCAGGTACACCACAAAGAAAGAATACAGGAGATCACAGAAGATGTCATTAACCAGCTCCTGGAAGACGGCTGGAGCATTACAGAGACCAAAGGGCATCACATGGTATTCGTAGTGACCGTTCCGGGTGTTGAATGCCGTCTTCTACTCGTCACCCTGGCGGATCTGGACCAAATTGTACGCCCCACGAAGATTGAGCTTGGTGAAGATCTTTGCGCCTTTAAGGCAGTCAAACAGCTCCGAGATGAGAGGCAGGAGTTATTTATTTTTGATGGTAATCTGATTAAGACCCCTGCAATCAATACAGTGACGTAGAGAGCTGTCTTTCTTCTTGACGAGGAAGAATCCTGCTCCAGCCGGAGAGGTGGATTTCTGGATAAATCACCTAGCAAGATTTTCTTCTATGTATTCAGACATGACCCGTGTCTCAGCCAGCGACAAGGGGTAGATTCGCCCACGGGGATGCGAAGCACCAGGTAACAGGTCAATGGGGCAATCATACGGCCTATGAGGTGGTAGTGTCTCCGCTTCCTTTTTGTCAAAGACTTCCGCATAGGACCAGTAGGGTGCCGGCAGACCAGGTAGATTAGCCGGAGTAGACGGGGGTCGAGCAGGATGAACCGGAACCAGGCAGGACTCATGGCATTCCTGAACCCAACGGAGCACTTCACCAGATCTCCAATTCAGGACGGGCTCATGTCTTTGCAACCAGGGTAGACCAAGCAAGAGGGGGTGAGAGAGACCGGACGGCACATGAAAGGATATCTTCTCCGAGTGCGGCATTCCCACCTGAAGGGTTATGGGCTCAGTGATGAGCAAGATGGTTTCTGGAAGGAGCCTCCCATCCACGGAGGCAACCGCCAACAGTTAAGCCAGACGTACGGTAGGAATCTGATACCGCTCCACAACAGTCTGTTGGATGAGATTCCCAGCGGCTCCAGAATCCAGATGGACAGTCTCAAAGAAGCGGGTCTCACCACTGGATATAGAAACAGACAGAGTCAAGGATGGAGAGGATTTACTCTTGTCTAGGACGACCTCTCCGAGCGGTCCTAGACACTGGAGTTTCCCGACCTCACCTGCTCTATACTGCCACAGTAGAAGCAACTCCCCTTGGCTCGGCGCGTCTCCAGGTGAGACTTGACCATCTTGGTTTGTTCAATTTGCATTGGCTCAGGTGAACATGCCTGGGGAATTGCTGGTTGCGAAGCTGGCCTTTGGAATGTGGGAGCGAGACGCGGAAGTCTTCTCTCCCGGGTAGTCTCCTTAGTACGTTCCAGAAAACGGATGTCAATCCCAGTAGCTAATGACACCAGATCGTCCAGGGCGGAAGGGATGTCACGCCCGGCTAGCTCATCCTTGATCTGTCCTGAAAGACCCTCCCAAAAGGCGGACACCAGGGCCTCGTTGTTCCAGGCAAGTTCACATGCAAGGGTTCGGAAATGTATGGCATACTGGCCCACAGTGAGACTCCCTTGGTGGAGTCGGAGAAGTGAGGAGGCAATAGAAGATTTTCGTCCGGGCTCATCGAAGACCTTCCGGAAGGCAGCGAGGAAAGCCAGAAGATCGGACACCAGGAGATCCCCTCTTTCCCACAGAGGGTTTAGCCAAGCCAATGCCTCCCCGGTGAGGTGAGACATGATGAACGTCACCTTTTCCCGGTCGGAGGTGAACTGGTGTGCCAGGAGTTCAAAGTGCAGTGTGCACTGATTAATGAAGCCCCGACATAAGGCGGGGTCACCACCAAAACGTGAAGGTGCAGAGAGGCGGGGTCCAAAGCCGGGTGCCACAGAGCCACTGGGTGGAGGTGCCGCCGGAGCGGGTGCCGCTCTGCTAGAGACGGACACATACGGGGTGGACAGCGTGTCCAGGCAGGAGTTGACAGTCTGCAGATAGGACAGGATAGTTTCCTGTTGGGATCTCTGACGTGAGACCTCCTGGTACAGGTCAGAGAGCGAAGGGGCCTGGGGGCCACCGGGTTCCATGGCCTGTGCAAACTGTTACGGGTCCAGATGGTGGAACCTCTGTGCTTGGGTGCAAAGAGGGACCAGAGGGGCATGACTAAGTGCCTACTCGGCCCAACCCAGGTCACACTGTGGCTTAGTCGACTCCGTGAACCAGGGAGGGACCGGTCAGGTGAACCAGGTGCCACTCTGGGACCGACCTTGTGTGAGAGCAGGCGACTCCCACGGGTCAAATGACAGGAGCTGACCGGTACAGCGGATGAGCACGGCAGGCAGGCTGGCAGGTGGTCCAGGTAGATAAGCAGGCAGGTACGGCTAATAGGTAGACAGGTGCTCCGGGTAGGCAAGGAGGTGGGCACGACAGGTTACTTGGCAGGTGCTCCGGCTTGGCGGGCTGGCGGGCTCAGCAGGTAACTGGCATGTGCTCCGGGTTGGCAGGCTGGTGGGCACGGCAGGTAACTGGCAGGTGCTCCAGGTAGACAGGCTGGCAGGCACGGCAGGTAACTGACAGGTGCTCCAGGTAGGCAGGCTGGTGGGCACGGCAGGTAACTGGCAGACTGGCGGGCAGAACTATTGACAGACTGGCAGACTGGACTGTTAGACAGACTGGCGGGCTGGACTGTTAGACAGACTGGCGGGCTGGACTGTTAGACAGACTGGCGGGCTGGACTGTTAGACAGACTGGCGGGCTGGACTGTTAGACAGACTGGTGGGAAGGACTGACAGGCAGCGGGACCTGAGGGCTGAAGCAAGTGTTAGCACACAGAACAACAACCTTGCTCAGACACCTCCATTTTGGAGGAGGTGCCATATATAGGAGAAGTCCTCCGACCATTGGCTGGGGACTTTTTAGGATGACGCGCGCGGCCCCTTTAAGAGGGAGGGAGCGCGCACGCGCCCTAAGCACAGTGCCCGGGAAGCTGTGCACGGTGCACGCCACAGCACCAGGGGAGCAGGAAGAAGCCGGACCTAGATCGCGGCGGTGAGGGGAACAGCGTCTCTGCCCGGCAAGAGGCAGAGACGCCGATGCTACAGGGCCTAACACCACCGAAGTGGCATCTGATGACTACAAGTAGTTTGCAGACCCAAACCTGTCCCACTACAGCCAACCCAATGGATGGAGACACAATCAGAATTCTCCACATTTCCCAAAATTAGGGCCTAAAACCTGCAGCAGCAAAGAGCAGCACAGAAGCCATATCACAGACTGCAATTTCAAGAGATCAATGCAGCACACTCAAAACGACAACATCGCCTACTCTGTACAGTCTGCAATTGGAGTGCAAAAGTCTTTGGAGATCCATGACTTGTTCATCTTGATGAAAGTTAGGCGATCTGCACTTTCAGGGGAAAGCTGGGTGCGCTTATCCGTCAAGACACTACCAGCAGCACTGAAGACACATTCAGAAAGAACGCTGGCTGCCGGGCATGATAAAACCTCCAAGGCGTGAGAGGCGAGCTCAGGCCATTCATCCATTTTTGAAGACCAAAATGTAAAAGAGTCAAAATCCTCCCTGATGGTATTCATATTAAGCTCTAGATATTCCTCCACCTTCCTCTCCAGTCGTTCACCACGTGTCTGACTTGTACTCTGTTGTGCTGGTGCACGAGCTGGTGCAAGAAATGTGTGAAAGTACTCCCAGAAATTGCTTCTGCCACTTACTCTGCTGCTGCTAATGTTTTGGCGTTGACAAACTGACCTGCTGGGAGTTGAAAGACTACAGCTGCGATGCACACTGTGCGCCTCACTGTTATCTTAGGGAAAACCTCTATTAAGGTTGCTTAAAAGCTTGTTTCGATACTCCAACATAAGCGGGTCCCTTTCCAGGGCGGGAAGCATTTGGCAAAATTGACTCTTATAACATGGATCTAACAGTGGCAACCCAGTAGTCTGCATTATTTCGAATCCTAACTATACGGGGATCATGTTGCAGATAGTGCATCAAGAAGGCACTCATATGTTAGGCTCTTCCAGGAGGTCCAAAGCCAGGCTGTATTGTGGGCTGCGTAACTCTGATGCTTGTTTCCTCCGTCCCCCCCGCCAACCACATTCAAACAAGAGGGGATGATTATCCTCTTCATCTTCTAACAGCTGCTCGCCCATCACCTCTTCCTCCTCCATCGGCTCTTGCACCTTCTCTTGTTCGCCTGGTATCACCAAACCCCCTTGATCGCTGTAATCCACCGTCATTTGGCATCCACCTGTGTGATGACAGTCTTGAAATTTGAGATATTGGTATCCCTTCCGCATCCTCCTCTTCTTCTGGGGCAACCACCTCCTGCCGCAGGTTATTCAAAGTTTGCTCCAGCAAACCAGGGGAGGAGTCCTGAGGAGATAATTTGCATATTCCCACTGCATTTTGGGGTAAGTGAAGAGTCTCCGCGAGCTCAAAGAACACTGGATTTTGGCTGTTGGAGCTGAAAAGAGGACATCGGTAAACCAGGGGAGGAGTCCTGAGGAGATAATTTGCATATTCCCACTGCATTTTGGGGTAAGTGAAGAGTCTCCGTGAGCTCAAAGAACACTCGATTTTGGCTGTTGGAGCTGAAAAGAGGACATCGGTAAACCAGGGGAGGAGTCCTGAGGAGATAATTTGCATATTCCCACTGCATTTTGGGGTAAGTGAAGAGTCTCCGTGAGCTCAAAGAACACTCGATTTTGGCTGTTGGAGCTGAAAAGAGGACATCGGTAAACCAGGGGAGGAGTCCTGAGGAGATAATTTGCATATTCCCACTGCATTTTGGGGTAAGTGAAGAGTCTCCGTGAGCTCAAAGAACACTCGATTTTGGCTGTTGGAGCTGAAAAGAGGACATCGGTAAACCGCGCGCCGGTAGGCGCGCGCATTTTGAAACTTTTTTTTTAAGCTTTTTTCACTGTTTTCAGAACATTAACAGTAAGAACATGGAAGAGTCCAGGAGCCATTTGGTGAGCTGCATATCCTGCTACATGTTCACAGACTTGCCAGTGGAAAAGCCAAACTTCACATGCCAGAAATGCAAGCTTGTGTCCCTGTTGGAGGAAAAGTTGCGAAATCTAGAAGAGAGGTTAACTACCTTGAAAATCATTAAGGAAGGTGAAGAGTTCTTAGACAGAGCAGAATTATCTCTTCATGATTCAGAAAGAGAAGAAATTCGAACTGCACCTGACGAAACAGAGGAATGGAAGCATGTGACCCACAGAAGCAGGAGGATCGAGAGGCAGTCAGCACCCATACTGCTCAGGAACCAGTACCAGGCTCTCACACAGGAGAACCATGAAGAAATACAGCAAAATAAGACTTTGCCAGCAATGAATAACCTTGTAAGCCCTCAGAATTCTCCTGGATGGAGAAAGAAGAATGTTGTGAAGAAAAAACGGAGAGTGGTGGTCATGGGGGATTCCCTGTTAAGAGGAACTGAGGCCGCTATCTGCAGACCAGACATAACCTCAAGAGAAATGTGCTGTCTTCCAGGAGCAAAAATTAAAGATGTGTCTGACAGGATATCAAGACTCTTCAGACCTACAGATCACTACCCATTCCTGCTAATACATGTGGGGACAAATGACACCGCAAGAAAGGACCTGGAAACCATCTGCAGTGACTTTGAAGACTTAGGCAAGAAAGTGAAAGAATTGGGAGCGCAGGTGGTCTTCTCATCCATCCTCCCAGTGGATGGCCATGGAACAATGAGGTGGAATAAGATTCTACAGGTGAACAACTGGCTACGTCGATGGTGCCGTCAACAAGGATTTGGATTTCTGGATCACGGAATGAATTACCTATACGATGGACTACTTGCTAGAGATGGGGTGCACCTTACAAAGACTGGAAAACATGTATTTGGAAGTCGCCTTGATACACTCATCAGGAGAGCTTTAAACTAGAACAATGTGGGAAGGGAAGCAAAAGGCCAGAAAAAGCCATACAGCTGACAAATACTATTGAGATCTCTGCTACTGGAAGTGGAAAGGAAGAACAAAGACAAAACAATTTAAATAATAAAAATATGGGAGGAAGAGAAACCAATCACAAACTAAAATGTTTTTATACAAATGCACAAAGCATGGGCAACAAACAAGGAGAATTGGAACTACTAATGCAGGAAAAGAAATATGATGTCATTGGAATCACTGAAACTTGGTGGGACGATACACATGATTGGAATAAAAGGCTAAAAGGATACAACTTATTTGCAAGAAACAGACTTGATAAACGAGGAGGAGGTGTCGCATTGTATGTTAGAAAAGCGTATATCTGCACAGAGATTGAAGCTTCAGAGACTGGGAGTTCTGTGGAAACTGTTTGGGTAAGAATACAAGGAGAGAACAACGGAAAGGACACCATTGTAGGCATTTACTACAGGCCACCTGGGCAAGCTGAAGATATGGATGAACTCTTTATGTATCAAATGACCAAGTTCTCCAAAAAATATGACGTAGTGGTCATGGGAGATTTCAACTATCCAGACATTTGTTGAGAATCTCTCTCAAGTAAAACTAACAGGTCAAGCAAATTCTTATCCTCTCTTGCTGACAACTTTATCTTCCAAAAGGTAGGGGAGAAAACAAGGGGATCTGCTACTTTGGATCTAATCCTTATAAACAGGGAGGAAATGGTTGAGGAGGTAAAGGTGGCTGGGACCCTAGGAGGCAGCGATCATGCTATTATAGAATTTTGGATAACTAGAGGAGGAAGACATGTGAAGACTCAAACTTCAAGGTTAGATTTTAGAAAGGCAGATTTTAAGAGACTCAGAAAGAGAATAGGAGGGATCCAATGGCTGGATGTCCTTAAGGACAAAAATGTCCAGGAAGGATGGGAAATTTTTAAAAATGATATTCTCAAAGCACAATCGTTAACAATCCCGAAAAGTAGGAAGAATGGGAAGCATTTAAGGAAACCAGGATGGATGAACACAGAACTTAAACACATGCTAAAAAGAAAGAAAGAAATGTTTATTAAATGGAAAGAGGGAGGCATATCTAAAGAAGATTATAATGCAGTCTGCAGATCCTGTAGGGCACGTATCAGGTTAGCTAAAGCTGACAATGAATTAAGGCTTGCAAGAGATGTCAAAAGCAATAAAAAAGGATTTTGGGGGTATGTCAAAAGTAAAAGAAAAGTCAAAGATGCTATAGGATTTTTACAGGATGAAAATGGAGAAATGGTAAGAGAGGATGTTGAGAAGGCCGAACTTTTTAATTCCTATTTTGCATCTGTTTTCTCTCAGAAAGAAAATGTAACATCAACTGATCTTCACTGTCCTTTTAAAGGAATAGAGGAATCCAAGTTATCTGTAAACAGAAAGATTGTGAGGGAATATTTAGCTAACATAAATGAGTTCAAGTCTCCAGGTCCAGATGAATTACACCCCAGAGTACTGAAGGAGATCGTAGAAGAAATTTTAGAACCACTCTCCATAATCTTTGAAAATTCTTGGAGAACAGGAGAAGTCCCAGAAGACTGGAGAAGAGCAAATGTTGTTCCTATCTTCAAAAAGGGGAAGAAGGTGGACCCAGGGAACTATAGGCGGGTGAGTCTGACTTCTATACCAGGAAAGATCTTTGAACAAATTATTAAACAACATGTATGTAAGTACCTGGATAAGAATGAAGTGATTAACCAGAGTCAGCATGGGTTTGTAACTAACAAGTCATGTCAGACTAACTTAATTTTCTTCTATGACAGAATCACTGACTGGGTGGATCAGGGAAATGCTGTAGATATAGTATATCTTGACTTCAGCAAAGCATTTGACAAAGTATCTCACACCATCCTTATTGAAAAAATGACCAAGTATGCAATGGACCAGGCAACTGTTAGGTGGATTCATAACTGGCTTAGTGATCGGACTCAAAGGGTGGTTGTAAATGGCTTCACATCCAGCTGGATGAATGTCTCAAGTGGGGTACCACAGGGCTCCGTCCTGGGACCTGTATTGTTCAACATCTTTATCAATGATTTAGATGAAGGAATTGAGGGTAAACTGATTAAATTTGCTGATGACACAAAGCTAGGAGGGATAGCTAATACTAGAGAAGAGAGAGAGAGGATTCAAAAAGACCTAAATAAACTGGAGCAGTGGGCAGCAACCAACAGAATGGTTTTTAACAGGGAAAAATGCAAAGTACTACATCTGGGCAATAAAAATGAAAAAAGCATATACAGAATGGGAGGAATAGAGCTAAGCAACAGTACATGTGAAAAAGACTTAGGTATACTAATAGATCATAGACTGAACATGAGTCAACAGTGTGATGCAGCAGCAAAAAAGGCAAATACAATTCTGGGATGTATTAACAGAAGCATACAGTCTAGATCACGTGAAGTCATTATCGGTCTTTACTCCTCTTTGGTCAGACCTCATCTGGAATACTGTGTACAGTTTTGGGCACCACATTTTAAAAAAGACATAGACAAACTGGAGCAAGTTCAGAGAAGAGCGACCAGAATGGTGACTGGTCTGCAAACCATGTCCTATGAGGAACGGTTGCAGGATTTGGGAATGTTTAGCTTGCAAAAAAGAAGACTGAGAGGAGACTTAATAGCTGTATACAAATATGTCAAGGGCTGTCACATTGTAGAAGGATCATATTTATTCTCATTTGCACAAGGAAAGACTAGAAGCAATGGGATGAAACTAAATGGGAGGAGACACAGATTAGATATTAGAAAAAACTTTTTGACAGTTAGGGTGATTAATGAGTGGAACAGGCTGCCACGAGAGGTGGTGAGTTCCCCTTCAATGGACGTCTTCAAACAGAGGCTGGACAGACATCTGTCTGAGATGATTTAGTGAAACCTGCTTTGAGCAGGGGGTTGGACCAGATGACCCAGGAGGTCCCTTCCAACTCTACCATTCTATGATTCTATGATTCTATGTATATGACCGGAATAGTGATGCTGATGATGGCATCGTCAGAGCTAACCAGTTTAGTAGCCATTTCAAAACCGTGCAGAGGTCCCCAATCTGTTCCCATTCCGCAAACGTGATATGCCCCAAGTCCGTACTGCATTGCCCCAAGCTATACATCATGACATACTGAATCAGAGCTCGTTGCTGCTGGCACAGTTGCTGCAACATGTGTAGAGTGGAATTCCACCGCTTCGGCACATCACAGATCAACCTGTTAACTGGCACCGACAAAGACCTCTGTATCGATGCAAGTTGATGACATGAGGGGTGCGAACGGTGGAAGTGAGCACACAGCTTCCATACTTTGTTAAGAGGCTCAGGATAGTGGCAGAGAAATTGCTGTACCACCAGGTTGAGGATGTGAGCCATGCAAGGCACGTGTGCGAGCTTGCCTCAGCTTAGGGCTGCTAACAGGTTTGCACCGTTATCGCACACGGTCTTCCCTGGCTCTAGGTTCAGTGGAGACAGCCATTGCTCAAACTAAGCCTGGAGAGCTGCCCACAACTCTTCACCTGTATGACTGCGATCTCCAAGGCATATTAATTTGAAGACTGCATGATTACGGTAAGCCCCGACTGCGCAGTACGGAGGTGGTGTATATTCGCTCCGCACCCTTGGAATGCATGTCTCGTTAAGGCAGAGGTTGAGTGTGCAGGTGGAGGCCCTAGAGGAGGTCGAGGACCAGAAGCATCGGAGGAAGTAGGAAATACAGAGGTTTCTTCTGCAAGCCTTGGGGATTCCAAGATTTGTGGAGCAGCCCCTTCCCCGCCTGCCACCACAGCCACCAGAGTCACCCAGTGCCCAGTCAGCAAGATGTAACGCCCTTGGCCATGCTTACTCATCCAGGTGTCTGTGGTGAAATTCACCCTAGCACACGTAGATTTAGACAAGAAACGGAAGATGTTGTCTGCGACATGCTGGTGTAGCGCAGGCACAGCTTTCTTAGAGAAGTAATGGCGACTGGGCAACTGGAACTGGGGGACTGTGACGGCCATCAGTTTTCAGAAACCGTCTGAATCTACCAGGTGGAAAGGCAGCATTTCCGTGGCCAACAGATTGGAGATGGTGGAGTTCAACCTCTTAGCTTTGTCATGCATAGGATGAAACAATCTCTTACGTGACCACAACTGTGGGACCGAGGGCTGGCTAAGGTGCTGATAGAGTACGGAGAATGGTGACCGGAAAAACTGGTGGAGCGTGAGTGAGATGCAGATGTTACAGTGGATTGAGAAACATGCGGTGTGCTCGGTGAAACAAACACAGCAGGCATGTCCGCTTCCATTACAGCTGACGGGCTGTCACTCAGCCTGACTGGAGCGGGTAAAGAAGACCTGCGTGACAATACTTGGCACGGTAACAGAGGAGGAGGAAGAAGCAGCGGATGCGTTTGGTGGAGCAGCTGATGGTTTTTGAGGTGCACTGGTCCGCATTTGAGCACGGTAAGATTCCCAGCGTAAATAATGTTGTTTGAGCATGTGATCGTTCGTGCATATAGTAGTCAAATTATTGCAGTTTTTCCCTCTACTGAGTGTTTTATCGCAACGTTTGCAGATAACGTGAGTTGGCTCATCCTTTGCAGTAACAAAAAAGGCCCATACTAGGCAACCCCTGCTGCTCCTGCGAGCTGCAGACCCGTGACCGCTGCTGGCCACAGCTGGTTGTGCCTAAGGATGCAGTGCTTGTATCACTCCGTGTCTGCGCTGTAGGGTGAAATGTAACCTCCTCATCTTCCTCCTCCACCTCCTCAGATGAGCTACTCAGCTGCGTGACTCTGGGTTCACACCAAGTAGGATCTTCAACCTCGTCATCATCCAATGTGTTATCCCATTCCTCACCCTCAGAGTGACCCCTCTCCTCTTGTTGCCCTGACAGCACAGTACAGTCCGCATGAACCTCAGGTATCTGAGTCTCATCTGGATCACCTCTCTCCCCTGTGGTTAACGTCTGGTGATGAGGGTCAGGAACCTTCTCAGACCCTACTTCGTCCTGCCCCGAATCCAAGCTAAAAAAATTTTGGGCATCGGTGCAGATGCTTTCCTCCCCTTGACTCTATGACTGGAGTACACTTCTGATGCCCAAGGTGTAGAATGGGTGAAGAGTTCTACAGACTCGCCCAACTATGGTTCGCTACAGTCAGTTGGGCAGTTGGCCAGTTGTGATGCGGGGGGAGGCATGGGTAATTGGGGTGCTACCTCTGTGGACTGTACTGCGTGTGATGTTGAGGTGGAGGAAGAAGAGGAGAGGCCACTGGAAGCAGAGCTTTCCATCCACTGGAGCACCTGCTCTTTCTGGGCCTTATCAACAAGGCGTATCGCTGTGCGGCTGCCAAAGGAAGGGAGTGCAGTAGGCCATCCACTAACATAAGTTGTCAATTGTCTTTGGATAGGACCTGTTTTTGTTGGTTCACTAGTGCTTTCACTAACATTACCACGTACCCCACGTACACCTTGAACACCAAGCCTATTCCCCCTTCCACCGCGCGCTCTCTTTTTCCCACTCGTGTTGGTCAGATACAGTGGTAGGAGCACACAATTAACTAAAGAAAGATATGTTTTTTCCTGTGCAATAGTTCAGCACACACCTGAATTTCAGCGACACTAAATGACAAGGTAAGATATGGCCTGCCGTATAACGTTACTAACAGACAAAAAAAATTTGTTAGTGTGCATGAGGCCGATAAAACCTACAAGATATTCTCCAAACAATTTCAAACTGAGATGTCACCTGCTGTATTACTTTAGAAACAGAAGAAATTTTTTTTTGAATGTGGATGAGGCCAGTATGACATAGAATATGTGACACCCCAGGGGTCTGGTTGCCACAGTGATAGAGATATTACGTCTGAGAGCAGGTGGGAGGTCTCTTGGTCAGGAATCCTATGCATGCCACACCTCCTGCACAGTCCTGGGAGGGGAAGAACTTCCCCTATATAAAACTGGGGCTGAGGCAGGGTTAGTGAGTAGAGAAGAAGTAGAGACAGAGAAAAGAAGCAAATATAGGAACAGAACATCAGGAGCTCTGTGGGAGCAGTGTTACAAGGAGTCAGGGGCTGGCAGCTGCAGAGCTCGCCCTGACTGAGAAGATTTCTTACCGGACCCGGAGTCCGAGGCTGTGGGGACTAACTCCTACCCAGCAGCAGAATCCGTCAGGCAGGGGATTTCAGGTCCTCTGGCCAAGAAACCCGAAGGCACGGTCACACGCATGGGACCAGCACCGCCGTCGTGGAGCGGAAGCTACTAGAAGGCCCCGAGTCACCGGCCATACGGGTGAGCACCACACGGTACACTGAGGGACGTGGGCTACTTATACCCGCCTCTAGCAAGGTAGCCAGAAGAGTACAGTTAGTTTGGGAGGCCTACAACTCCGCCTGGCCAGGGGAGATCCCATCTGCTCAAGGACTGACCAGGCCCCAATCGCTAGCCAGTACTCCGGGAGGGTCTATCTTTGTCACCAGTAAAGACCCTGAACTACACCGTACCGTCTCCGAGTGGTTCCTGCTACCCCCATCATCCACGTCGGCTGCCCTGAGGCCATACCCCTCCCGTTGGGGGTTATACTATCACGCTGCAAAATCCTACCACCGGCCTCAGCGGTCTGCCCTGCAGCAGCAGCTCCTTAGCTGTACTCAACGGGTGGCGTAGTCGATCAAGTTAACATCTACTGCCATAGACTGCCACTTAGTTTGACACCCTGGGCACGGACCGGGTCACCGCCACAAGGACTACTACCCCTATCCAGATCCGGCTCCGGGTATCCCCTGAATATGGCCCAGGGGGCGCGTCAACTTTTGGCGTAGTCGGCAGGATTTCGTGCCCGCAACCACCGGGTACTGCGTGCCTGAAAAAGACTGTTCAAACTTACCTGTGGTGAAGATTCCCGCCATCCGGCGCCATCTTCAGCCTTCTTCCCGCCATCGGTGAAGATTCCCGCCATCCGGCGCCATTTTCGGCCTTCTTCCCGCCTTCCGTGGAGTTTTCCCGCCGTTGGACGCCATCTTGAAAACGTCGCGCGGGAAGAAGAGGGGCGTGGACTCCGAAAGCGCGCGAGAACTGAAGCCCCGCCTCACGTCCGGACGTCGCGTAAGGTCCTGGAAGGAGCCCAGCAGACGCCGACGTCACAGGAGCGCGACGGAAGGTCCTCAACCCTGACGATCTACTGCGGAGCCGCGGCCTACGGAAGAGGATCATCGCAAGGTAGGCCACGGTCCACTAGGGGGGAGGAGGATGTCGGATACGGAGGAGAGCTTCACTGCCTCAACCCCCGCCAGCGCCACCGCTGCTGCAGTCATGCCTTTCACCATGCCCTATATCCCGGGAGCGGCCTGGCTACCCCAGTACTCAGGGGAGTCACATACCCTGCATGACTTTAGAGAAAAGCTGGATAGCCTCTTCCAGGTGTAACCCCTCACAGAAGAGCAAAAAGTGAGCATCCTGGTGGCCCAATTAACTGGGGCAGCCCGAAGGGAGGTAAAGTCCTGGCCACCTGGGGGGAGGACTGTCGCAGGGATACTAACCCGGCTGAGGGACACCTTTGATACCCGCACCTCAGCCGAGATCAAGCTTAGATTCTACGGGTGCAAGCAGCGAGCATACGAGAGTATAAGGGACTATGCCCTGAACCTACAAGAGGCCCTGAGAGCCATTAAGCAGACCGACCCTGACGGCGTGGGAGACGAGGACAGGCTGTTGACTGAACAATTTATAGAGAGTTTATATTGCAATGCCCACCGAACCCAGTTGCGGGCAATGGCCTTACAGGACCCTCATCTGGGATTTGCACAGTTCAAGGACAGAGCCATCCGGGTGCTCCGAGAACCGGCACCAGGTGGCGTTGTGACCCACAGACGCCCCACTACCACTTACCACCAGGAGGCGGCACCCTTGTCGGCAGGGCCTGTGGGAGCTGATGCGCAGGCTTTGAACAATGACCCGGCTCCAGACCTGCACCATCAGGTCCAAGAGCTAGCTAAAAGCGTTGCTGCGCTAACCCGAACTGTGCAGTCTTTACAGGTTTCTACTCCAGGGAAGATCCAGCTGGCATCCGGACTGGAGGACATCCCGTGGCGTCGACCAAGGAGGACCCCACCGGCCAGAGGAAGACCCAGCGACCGATACAACGAGGACGGACGACCCATCTGCCGCCGCTGTAATCAACCCGGACATATGGCAAGGTACTGTCCTTTAAACTGGCACAACCTAGGGTAGAGGGCCAACCCCTAGGAAAAAGATCATCAGGCCCATCGAACTGGCGCGACAAATATGTGGGAGGACATCCAGTCTTGCCTGTGGTACTGGATGGCATTCCTATGAGTGCCCTACTGGACACCGGGTCACAGGTCACCACCATCCCGTACGTGCTCTTCAAGCAGTACTGGAATGACTCGGATATTACCCGCTACCCTGACGACGACTTGAGTATCATCGCCAGCAATGGTCAGCCCGTGCCACAGATCGGATTTAAAGAGGTGACCATTAAATTGGTAGAGTTGAACTGGCAGCACAGGGACTGATCATTGTAGACATTGACAAACACGAGAGTCACCCAAAGATAACTCTAGGAACTAATGTAATTGAAAATTGTCTTGCAGAGGTGATTTTCCTTTTACAGCAGGTTGCCAAGAACGCCAGCTCCGGCGAGCAGCGAGTGCTCCAAAAAGAGATCCGGGCACTGATGCGACGGCAACAGGTGGAACTCTCCGGCGGTGAGATTGGTAGCGTGAGAATGTGTGACCCTTTCCCTATTGCCATGCCCCCAAAAAGTGAAATGATGATTTGGTGCCGGGCAGCTATTGGTCTGAGAGGTAGAGATTACCAGGCAATGGTAGAACCAGTTTACTCAGACAGTAGGCCCACCATTTTGACAGCACGGGGGGTGGTCAATGTACGCCATGGGAGGGTGCCCGTTCGCATAATCAATATCGGGAAGAGGGAAGTGTACCTGCCCCGGTATGCCACTCTAGCCAAATTATATACCATTAACCAAAATGCTATACAATCTGTGGAACCCTTGCCTCCATCTCACCCGGAGGAAGGTAACGGCTCTAAGAAAACAATGGAGGACTGGTGTCAGCAACTACATTTGGGTACTGACTCCACTCCCTCACACCAGAAACAGGGAGTCTATCGGGTGGTTCAAGAGTACGAGAGAGTGTTTAGTAAACACCCGTTAGACTTCGGGCGAGTCAAGGGGGTAGAACACCACATCCCCACGGGAGACCATCCTCCCATAAAAGAGAGGTATCGACCTGTACCCCCTGCACACTACCAACACGCCAAGGGGATGCTTAGAGACATGAAGGAGGCTGGGGTGATCAGGGATAGCTGTAGCCCCTGGGCAGCTCCACTAGTCTTAGTCAAAAAGAAAGACAACACCATGAGGATGTGTGTAGATTACCGGAAAATCAACCGTATCACACACAAGGATGCGTACCCCTTACCAAGGATAGAGGAGTCTTTGGCTGCTTTAAGATCTGCTAACTTCTTCTCTACCTTGGATCTCACTAGTGGGTACTGGCAGGTTCCTGTAGCAGAGGCGGACCGGGAGAAGACCGCATTCACCACCCCGATGGGACTTAGCGAGTTTACCTGTATGCCGTTCGGACTCTGCAACGCACCAGGAACCTTCCAACGATTAATGGAGTGCTGTCTGGGCCACAGAAACTTCGAGACGGTCCTGTTGTACCTGGACGATGTCATCGTATATTCTAAGACTTATGAGGACCACCTGAAACACCTGGCGGAAGTGTTCGAAGCTCTGGCAAGCTACGGCCTAAAGGTGAAACCCTCCAAGTGTCACCTCCTGAAACCAAAGGTGCAGTACCTGGGACACGTGGTGAGCGCTGACGGAGTGGCTCCCGACCCTGATAAGATCACCGCAATTAAGGAATGGCCAAGTCCCTCCAGTGTAAAGGAAGTGCGGCAGTTCCTCGGGTTGGTAGGCTACTACCGCAGGTTCATCCCCGGTTTCACCAAAAAGGCAGCTCCTATGCAGGACCTCCTGATAGGCCAGTCCCGGAAGGCCAAGAACCAGAAGCCGCCCTTCAGATGGGAGAAGTTGGAAGAAGAGTCCTTCCGCCAGCTGAAGATGGCCCTCACGGGGGATGAAATCCTGGCGTACCCGGATTACAGCCAGCCCTTTATCCTCTACACCGACGCAAGTAACATCGGGCTAGGAGCCGTGTTGTCCCAGATCCAGCAGGGGAAGGAGCGAGTAATCGCTTACGCCAGCCGAAAACTGCGACCCACCGAAAGAAACCCTGAGAATTACAGCTCATTTAAGCTAGAGTTCCTGGCAGTGGTGTGGGCAGTCACCGAACGCTTTAAGCACTACCTCGCTTCTTCCCGGTTCGTCGTGTACACGGATAACAACCCGTTGACACACCTGGACACGGCAAGACTCGGTGCCCCAGAGCAGAGATGGATGGCCCGCCTGTCCAACTACGAGTTCACCATCAAATACCGGGCAGGACGCTCCAATACCAACGCGGACGCCCTGTCCAGGATGCCAAACCTACCGGACGTAGGAGAAGATCCAGAGGGACTGGAAGAAGTCGAACTCCCCGCGTTTCACCGTCATGGGACTATCCAGTATTCCCATCGGGTAAGGAGTAAGCAAGGCGCTACGCTTAACCCCTTACCTCACTACAACTGGGCGGAAACGCAAGACAGTGACCCTGCCGTCCGGCTGGTGAAGGAGATGCTGACTCGGCCAGAGGCTCGCCTTGACCCAGATGCTCCGGAGGAAGCCAAGCAACTGTGGGCAGAAAAAAGTAGACTGTTCCTTTACAAGGGGAAGTTGTGCCGCAGGATGGTTAACTCCCGGACGCATGAACTAATCTGGCAAGTAGTGGTGCCACGACGAGGCGCAGCCATGGTGGTGGAGGCATACCATGATGGAGCTGGGCATTTCGGATGGAAGAAGCTGGAGTTCCTGCTGCGCGGGCGGTTCCATTGGGTAGGCATGAGGGGAACCATCGAGAGGTGGTGCAGAGACTGTGGCCCATGCAACCTGAGGAGGAAGGACCGTGCCAGCCAGAAGACTCCCCTGCAGTCCATCGTCACCCGGCAGCCGTTGGAACTGGTAGCCTTGGATCATGAAAAACTGACCCCAAGCAGAAGTGGCTACGTCTACGCGTTAACCATCGTGGATCATTACTCCCGGTTCTTGGTTGTCGTCCCCGTCAAGGACTTAACGTCTCAAACAGCAGCTAGAGCCTTCCAGCAGCACTTCTGCCGTGACCACCTTTATGTGTTTCTTTATTGTATTGTTATTGTTATATCTTGTTATGTTTTTCTAAAATATGTTTAGTCCCGGAGTACTAAATTTCACTAGGGGGGAATGTGACACCCCAGGGGTCTGGTTGCCACAGTGATAGAGATATTACGTCTGAGAGCAGGTGGGAGGTCTCTTGGTCAGGAATCCTATGCATGCCACACCTCCTGCACAGTCCTGGGAGGGGAAGAACTTCCCCTATATAAAACTGGGGCTGAGGCAGGGTTAGTGAGTAGAGAAGATGTAGAGACAGAGAAAAGAAGCAAATATAGGAACAGAACATCAGGAGCTCTGTGGGAGCAGTGTTACAAGGAGTCAGGGGCTGGCAGCTGCAGAGCTCGCCCTGACTGAGAAGATTTCTTACCGGACCCGGAGTCCGAGGCTGTGGGGACTAACTCCTACCCAGCAGCAGAATCCGTCAGGCAGGGGATTCCAGGTCCTCTGGCCAAGAAACCCGAAGGCACGGTCACACGCATGGGACCAGCACCGCCGTCATGGAGCGGAAGCTACTAGAAGGCCCCGAGTCACCGGCCATACGGGTGAGCACCACACAGTACACTGAGGGACGTGGGCTACTTATACCCGCCTCTAGCAAGGTAGCCAGAAGAGTACAGTTAGTTTGGGAGGCCTACAACTCCGCCTGGCCAGGGGAGATCCCATCTGCTCAAGGACTGACCAGGCCCCAATCGCTAGCCAGTACTCCGGGAGGGTCTATCTTTGTCACCAGTAAAGACCCTGAACTACACCGTACCGTCTCCGAGTGGTTCCTGCTACCCCCATCATCCACGTCGGCTGCCCTGAGGCCATACCCCTCCCGTTGGGGGTTATACTATCACGCTGCAAAATCCTACCACCGGCCTCAGCGGTCTGCCCTGCAGCAGCAGCTCCTTAGCTGTACTCAACGGGTGGCGTAGTCGATCAAGTTAACATCTACTGCCATAGACTGCCACTTAGTTTGACACCCTGGGCACGGACCGGGTCACCGCCACAAGGACTACTACCCCTATCCAGATCCGGCTCCGGGTATCCCCTGAATATGGCCCAGGGGGCGCGTCAAATATATGCTCCAAAATATTTCAAACTCAGATCTATCCAGCTGTATCACTTTACTCAGAGCAAAAAATATTTTTGGGTTACTCTGCATAAGCTCTTCGTCCAGCTGACCTTGACCCCCACTGACGTAGTAGCTGGCTTATAGCACTGTATGACTTTTGTATGACTGTGAACCCAGGACAAATTCAACGCCACTAAAATAGGATCTGCCTTTTAGCAGACTGGATCAACTTTGCCACAGTAAAAAACCTTTGGTGGACTCTGAAAAACCAAAAATATACAGTGGGTACGGAAAGTATTCAGACCCCTTTAAATTTTTCACTCTTTGTTTCATTGCAGCTATTTGGTCAATTCTAAAAAGTTATTTTTTTTTCTCATTAAAGTACACTCTGCACCCCATCTTGACTGAAAAAAACAGAAATGTAGACATTTTTGCAAATTTATTAAAAAAAGAAAAACTGAAATATGACATGGTCACAAGTATTCAGACCCTTTGCTCAGACACTCATATTTAAGTCACATGCTGTCCATTTCCTTGTGATCCTCCTTGAGATGGTTCTACTAATTCATTGGAGTCCAGCTATGTTTAATTAAACTGATGGGACTTGATTTGGAAAGGTACACTCCTGTCTATATAAGACCTCACAGCTCACAGTGCATGTCAGACCAAATGAGAATCATGAGCTCAAAGGAACTGCCCAAGGAGCTCAGAGACAGAATTGTGGCAAGGCACAGATCTGGCCAAGGTTACAAAAGAATTTCTGCATTACTCAAGGTTCCTAAGAGCACAGTGGCCTCCATAATCCTTAAATGGAAGAAGTTTGGGACCACCAGAAGTCTTCCTAGACCTGGCCGTCCAGTCAAACTGAGCAATCGTGGGAGAAGAGCCTTGGTGAGAGAGGTAAAGAAGAACCCCAAGATCACTGTGGCTGAGCTCCTGAGATGCAATAGGGAGATGGGAAAAAGTTCCACAAAGTCAACTATCACTGCAGCCCTCCACCAGTCGGGCCTTTATGACAGAGTGACCCGACGGAAGCCTCTCCTCAGTGCAAGACATATGAAAGCCCGCATATAGTTTGCACAAAAACACATGAAGGACTCCCAGACTATGAGAAATAAGATTCTCTGGTCTGATGAGATGAATATAGAACTTTTTGGTGTTAATTATAAGCGATATGTGTGGAGAAAACCACGCACTGCTCATCACCTGCCCAATACAATCCCAACAGTGAAACATGGTGGTGGCAGCATTATGCTATGGGGGTGTTTTTCAGCTGCAAGGACAGTATGACTGGTTGCAATTGAAGGAAAAATGAATGCGGCCAAGTACAGAGATATCCTGGATGGAAACCTCTTCCAGAGTGCCCTGGACCTCAGACTTGGTGGAAGGTTCACCTTCCAACAAGACAATGACCCTAAGCACACAGCTAAAATAACAAAGGAGTGACTTCATAACAACTCTGTGGCCATTCTTGACTGGCCCAGCCAGAGCCCTGACCTAAACCCAATTGAGCATCTCTGGAGAGACCTGAAAATGGCTGTCCACCAACGTTCACCATCCAACCTGACTGAACTGGAGAGGATCTGCAAGGCAGAATGGCAGAGGATCCCCAAATCCAGGTGTAAAAAAGTTGTTGCATCATTCCCAAAAAGACTCATGGCTGTGCTAGCTAAAAAGGATGTTTCTACTCAATACTGAGCAAAGGGTCTGAATACGTATGACCATGTGATATTTCAGTTTTTCTCTTAATAAATTTGCAAAAATTTCTACATTTCAGGTTTTTTTCAGTCAAGATGGGGTGCAGAGTGTACTTTAATGAGAAAAAAATGAACTTTTTAGAATTTATCAAATTGCTGCAATGAAACAAAGAGTGAAAAATTTAAAGGGGTCTGAATTATTTCTGTACCCACTGTATATAGGTTTGACTGTGCGTACAAGCTGACTTTGACCGCCACTGACATAGTAGCTGGCTTATAGCACTGTATAACTTTTGGCACAGGAAAAAATTTTTGGACTGGGCCTAGTAAGAGAAGTTTTTTTTTTTTTTTTACTGTGAAAATAGGACAAATTCAACGCCACTAACATAGGATCTGCCTTTTAGTAGACTGGATCAACTTTGCCACAGTAAAAAATCTTTGGTGGACAAAATATTTTTTGGACTGGGTGTAGCAAGAGAAAAAATTTATTTTTTTACTGTGAAACCACCTAAAGTTCAACTCCACTAAATTAGTATCTGACACTAAAAAAAACTTTAGTGCCCACAGCTTTCAATATCACAATTACAACAGAAAAAAGCAGATTTTTGCTCTGCAATAAGAAGCTCTGCAGAGTGTGCAGAGCACAATTTCAACCCCACTAAATGAAAAGGTGCACTGCGCTTGATCACATTAGCAAGTGCAAAAAAAGATTCAAGGTATACTGAGACATGGAGCTCTATACCAGCTGTGCACAGCACTATTGTATGGCATAGGCCCTCTGTTTCTGTCAGAACACCAAAAATGTGCTGCACCAGCGGTTGCATAGGTACACAGGCCAGGAATTATCTACACTATCTGACTACCACACAAGCGCCCATCTATCTAGCTAATATGTCTCCTTACACAGGAGAACACTGAGCTGCGTCTGTCTCCAGCAGTGACATGGATATAATGGCGCTGAGGGAACATGGCCACTTTTTATTTTGAGAGGACATGTGATTTCTGCAGCCAATTGCAGAAGCCTTTATGTCTGGACAGATGCTTCTTGCGCTATGATTGGCTGGCAGCGCTTTCCTGGGATGGTATTAGGTCAAGTTCACAGGCGGTGAGATGTGATTTTGAGAGTAAAGATGATCTTCCGTGAGGCTGGTTTTGGAGGAGGAGAGTTGAGTCGTTATGAGAGAGAAGGGGCTGTTGGGACTTTAAGCAAAAGCTTTACCCCATGTTGTCAATCTTCTGCTTGAAGAATGAGGCTAAGTCTTCAGCTGCGGGTCCAGTTGACACTGAGGTACTGCATCTCATCCAGAGGTGTGGTACCACACTCTCAGGTAATGAGGGAGCACTATCCGGGGCCCAACCACTCACATCCAACACTACACCACCTCATAAGGGAAGGTTCAGATAATTCCTAAGGGAGAGCAAAGGCCTGGTCCCTGTCAGGAGGGTGGAACTAAGTAGAGGAGGTGGGTGGTGGAAGTAGTTTAGGGGAGCATTGAAGGAAGAGTATAAAAAGCAGAGTAGAAACATCTAGAAGGGTTGACTTCTGCTTCCAGTCCTTGGAGCAGGAGTTCTGTCAGGTTCTGACAGTGAGGGGTCCCAGTGAAAGGGGCCCAGCAGGAGGAGAGTGAGGAGAGAACACCGGAGCAGTGAGAGGGGCTCCAGAGATAGAAGGGATCCTAGGGGCACGGTGAGTGCGGAGACCCCTCGTGCGCCCGAGTTCACGCTGACCGTGGAGGGATCAATGCCACAGTAGGGGACCGGCTCCAGACTAGTGGAGTACTTTAAGGCTCAGCTAGCAAACCGGAGGTTGCGGTATCTTCATGTGCCGTAGCCACAATCCACACACATTCACTGATTAGTTGGCCATATAGGACCAAGGGGACAGACCAGACGTCGCCCAACAGGCCCCGCGGCCACTGGCTCGGGACACTGTGTGTGAGGCGCAGGAGGGAGAGAGCCAGCGCAGAGAGACGACCTGGAGAGGTACACAGAAAGGGGTCCTGTTCAAGTGCACCCAAATTATCTGAGAGTTGGCTGGATCACTTCCCCGGAGGACACAGGACGACGTGGGAGGTTATAATCTGGCAGTTGTAACCTGCAGCAGCTTGATAACTGTGAGTAAATACTTGAAGACTGCACCCCACTGTGTCCTTGACTAATTGCTGTGCCACCTACCTTGCACAACACCAGCAACATCTACCTCAGCAATCACTATATACTGCCCTGGGGCTTAGCTCTGCCCGTGGAGAGCTGCACTATCTCTGCTGCGTTACCATCAGCCCCAGTGAATCTGCACTGCAGCGGCGGCCCCCTATAGCCGCATACCACAGGTGGCGTCACAAACTTTATCTCCAAAACACTTTATTCCCCAATTGACTCGTTATCTTTTTTCACGGACCGGGTCGCTGCCACCGTGACTACCTCAATAGAAAAGGACTGGCCTGGCTACCGAGTACCCCACGGCCTCAGGTGGCGTGTCAAGGATAGGAGAGGGAGGGGGAGCTGGTGGACAGGGGAGGGACTTGAAAGTACTGAATAGCTGTTTAGGGTTGTGAGACACGTATGATATGAGAGATGAGAAGTAGGTTTGTTTTGCTGCAGTGAGCAATTGTGCAGCAAAAAACTTCTGTTACTGGACTGCACTCCCTTTCTTTGGCAGTCGCACAGCGGTACGCCTTGTAAAAACAATTACCCTTGTTTTCACCCACGTCACAACTCTACAACCGGCAAACTGACTGTGGAGAAGCACAGATGGGCGAGTCTGCAGAGCTGTTCACACATTCTATTCCGGGGCATCAGAGGTCTGAGCCAAAGCTTCACAGACTCAAGAGGGCGAAAGCATGTGTAATGATGCCTAAATTTTTTTTCAATTGATCCGGGCTCAGACGAAGTATAGTCCAAGAAGAATCCAAACCCTCGTCACAAGACGTTAACCCCTAGGGGTGGGCATGGATGGGTTGGAGAAAGAAATAAATATACACCAGAACATGGAGAACTAAACTAATAAGACAACAGGGGTTGGAGAACTAAACTACTAAACAGATAAGGTTGAAGAATGAAACAAATACACACCAGAACATGGAGATCTAAACTAATAGAAAACAGGGGTTGGAGAATTAAACTAATAAGACAACAGAGGTTGGAAAACTAACCTACTAAACAGATAGGGTTGGAGAACTAAACCACTACACACCAGAGGATGAAGAACTAAACCACTAGACACTATGGTGTCACTACATAGCAATTGTTGTAATCTCCAAGGCTTGCAGGACAAACCTCTGTATCTAACACTTCTTCCAGTGCTTCTGCATCCTCCACTTCCTCTAGGGCCTCCACCTGCGCCCTCAACCTCTGTCTTACTGAGACACACGTTCCAACAGTGCAGACAGAATCCCCCCCACCTCCGTACTACGCAGCCAGGTCTCACCGCAATCAGGCAGTGTTAAAATTAATATGCCTTGGAGATCGCAGTAATACAGCTGAAGAGTTGTGGACAGCTCTCCTGGCCGAGTTTGAGCAATGCCTGTCTCCACTGAACCTGGAGCAAGGTAAGGCCGTGTGAGATAACGGTGCAAACCCATTGGCGGCCCTACATTGGGGCAACCTCAGACACGTGCCTTGCATGGCTTGCATCCTCAACCTGATGGTACAGCAATTTCTCCGCCACTATCCAGGCCTGGGTGCGCTACTGCAGAAACCACGGACTCTGCATGCTCCCTTACAACTATGAAAATTAGCAGGATCTTTAGTATAAAAGCCACACTACTAGACAATGAGCAAACACCTTCATGATGATATAGGCCACCATCTCCTTAGCTCGCTGGTACTTTTCTGTGGGAATGTGCTTGTCTCCAACCAGCCAGGAATATCCAGTGAATGGCATGCCACAATTTGGTATTCGCACCCAGTACCAGAAGCAAAGCCATCCACAATTTTCAGGAATTTTATTTGGTAGACTGGCTGAGCAAAGATTAGTTTCTCATTAAGGAGCTGAAGACACTGAGTGGCAGTAGGTGCAAGTTTCTCCAGCATGACCTGTTTGCTATTGTTAGATATCAGAGGGAGAACATAACTGGGCTTTGCCAAGGTGCCTCATTGTATCTTAAGTCTTAAAGATCCTGCACTTGTGGCCTTGCTACAGGATGGTGGGGAAGAAGACAGTAGGTCGTGGAGTTGCATTAGCTCTGGTGGTGTTGAGGTGAGATTGCAGCGAGACAATGACAGGCTGTAGGCTGTCTTGAAGAGATAGGTTTTCAGGTTGTGTCTGAAGGATCCGAATGTAGTGGCTAATCGGACATGTTGAGGCACAGAATTCCAGAGGATGGGGGATATTTGGTAAAAGTATTGGAGGTGATTGGGTGAGGAACAAATAAATGTGGAAAGAAGGAGGTCTTGGGAGGATTGGAGATTACGGAAGGGAATATATCGGGAGGTTAGTTCAGACATGTATGGAGAAGAAAGGTTAGGGATGGCTTTGTAAGTCAGTGTTAGTAGTTTAAACTGGATACTGTGGGCAATTGGGAGCCAGTGAAGGGATCTTATAGAATGCAATCTTATGGATTTCTGGAGCCAGTCCACAGTAAAAAAGCAGCCATAGAGTGTCCAGGAACCTTCCCACACACTTTTCTGAGCCAGGGATGCTTCTCTGCAAGGTTGGAGTGGCTCACTAGAGAACCGGAGACTCCTCCGGTGGGCCCTGGCTTTTCCATCAGGAGAGTTCATAGCGCAAACCTTGCAGGTTGTGATAATTATGAGGCCATCCATCTCCTTAGTTTTCTATTACTTGGAATGCAAGCGCAAGTATGCAGCAAGCCACCCACCCACCCACAGGCCGCAATACTAAACTGCCACATTTCTTCACAGCTGCTTGCACTTGAAATGCTGCCTTTTAGGCTCGTGGAGGCGGAAGCTTTTCACAACCTCATGACGGCGGTGGCCAGGAATCCATACTCGGTCCCCAGCCGCCATTATTTTTCCCAGTATCGTCTCCGCCTTCCACAAGCACGGGTCCCACAACAGTACCCGTGCCCTCCCCAGTGCACCTAGTGGGAAGGACCACCTAGCCACAAACACGTGGACAAGTGAATGTGGCCAGGGATGGTACATCTCACCAGGCCACAGCAAAAAAAGCAGCCATAGAGTTTTCAGGAACCTTCCCACACATTTTTCTTAGCCAGGGCTGCTTCTCAGCAGGTTTGGACGGACCCACCAGAGAACTGGAGAATCCTCCAGTGAGTCCTGGCTTCTCCTTCAGGAGAGTTCATAGCAGAAACCTTTCAGCTGCTACGGAGCTCTTTAGTAGGGGAGAAATGTGGTCCCTCACAATGAAATCCTCTGGTGGGCCCAATGTTCTTCAGTCTGACACTGCTTCTCGGTGAGAGTTGTATTTCACCACAGCCATATTCTTTAGCTCGGTGAAAGGACTGGCATAGAGGGAAACCGTATCTACTCTGGCTGTCATTTCTTCCAGGAAGTCCTCCAATGCAGATTGTTGCATAAGCAATGGCAGCCCGTCCAACATCAGCTCACACTTCTCGGTGATGCTTAGTCACAGACAAAGATCTTTCTTTACGCCTTGAATTTAATCACTACAGAGTTGGACAATGGCCTGATCTGCAATGTGTTTAGAGAAATAATGTGCATAAGCAAAACCACGGTTTAGGCCACTGAAGCTCATTAAGTGAATCTCATACAGCTTTCCCACAGAGTGAAAGGAAGGTATCAAGACTTAAGGACAGCCAAGACTTACCTGTCCTCCCCAAGAGGATGACTGTCCATGTTCTCCTCCTCATCCTCCTCCTCATTATCACCCAATCCGCATAGAGATGAGATGAGGCTGGGATGCTTAGTTCCTTATTCCGCCAGCAATGCCTCCTTTAACTGTGAGCACTAAGCGTTTCAGTAGACAGAGAAGCGGGATGGTGATGCTAATTATGGCATCATCACCGCTCTCCTTCTTGGTGGAGTCCTCAAAGTTTTTGAGGATGGCACAGATGTCAGACATCCGTGCCCACTGATCTGTTCTTATGAGCGGAGGCTGACCTGAATGCCGATGGGCGTGTTGAAGCTGGTACTCAACAACTGCCTTCTGCTGCTCACAAATCCTTCCCAACATCTGCAATGTTGATTTCCAACGTGACATCGCACAACAGTTGGTGAGCTGGAAGCTACATATGCTACTGAAGCACTGCCAGGGTGGCGGAAGCTATAGCTGACTTTCTGAAATGGGCACACATGCGTTGTACTTTCACAAGCAGCTCTGGCAGATCTGGGTAGGTTTTGAGAAACCGCTGGACCACTAAGTTGAGCACATTTAGTGCTCTCTCATTACCAATGTGTACCCCTGTATGGAGAACAATATCAGCACTGAAAAATTAAAACATGAAATATAGCCTGCTTTATATACCACGGTACTAAGAAAACCAATTTTGATTATATCTTGTATACCCCTATGACAAAAGTATCTGCACCAAAGAATTAATTTCACTACAGTAGAACTAGTATAATGGTGACCAACAACTCTTCCACTACAGCCAACCCTATAGATGGAGAGACCCAATCAGGATTCTCCACATTTCAAAAACTTAGGGCCTAAACCCACCAAAGTGGCATCAATTTCACCACAGTAGAAGTAGTTTAATGGAGACAGAAACCTTTTCCACTACAGCCAACCCAATAGATGGAGACCCAATCAGGATTCCCCACATTTCCAAAAATTAGTGCCAGACACCAGCAAAGTGGCATCAATTTCAGTACAGTAGAAATTGTAGAATTAGGAATTACACGTCTTCCCCTAAAGCCAACCCAGTAGATGAAGACTCAATCAGAAGTGTTTACATTTCCCTAAATTAAGGCCTAGCATCACCAAAGTGGTATCAATTTTACCAGAGTAGAAGTAGTTTAATGGAGACAAAAACCTCTTCCACTACAGCCAACACAATAGATGGAGACCCAATCAGGATTCCCCACATTTCCAAAAAATTAGGGCCTAAACCCAGCAAAGTGGCATGAATTTCAGTGCAGTACAAATTGTAGAATTAGGAATGACACCTCTTCCCCTACAGCCAACCCAGTAGATGGAGACTCAATCAGAAGTGTTTACATTTCCCTAAATTAGGTCCTAACACCACCAAAGTGGCATGAATTTCACCAGAGAAGAAGTAGTTTAATGGAGACAGAAACCTCTTCCTCTACAGTCAAAACCAATAGATGGAGGCTCTATCAGGATCCCCCACATTTCCAAAAATTAGTGGCAAACACCAGCAAAGTGGCAGCAACTTCAATACAGTAGAAATTGTAGAATTAGGAATGACATGTCTTCCCCTAAAGCCAACCCAGTAGAAGGAGACAATCACAAGTGTTTACATTTCCCTAAATTAGGGTCTAACACCACCAAAGTGGCATGAATTTCACCAGAGTAGAAGTAGTTTAATGGAGACAGAAACCTCTTCCACTACAGACAAACCCAATGGATAGAGACCCAATGAGGATTCTCCACATTTCCAAAAATTAGTGGCAGACACCAGCAAAGTGGCATCAATTTCTCTAGAGTATAATGGCGACTGACACCACTTCTACTACAGCTAACTAGTGTTGAGCCACCCCCGTAGTGTTCGAGTTCGGTTCGGTTCGTCGAACACCCGTGTGTTCGCCGAACTGTTCGTCGAACTGTTCGTTGAACACCTTCGAACACCGTTAAAACCAATGGCAGGCAAACAAAAACACATAGAAACACATAGAAAACACCTTCAAAAGGTGTCCAAAAGCTGACAAACTGCTCAGAAGACACAACTAACACATGGAAAAGTGACAAGTACATATAGTCATGCGAAAAGAAAAGAGGTGGAGGAGTAAAAGGAGGGGGAGACACAGATATAGGCATGTCATGCCCTTCTAAAATCCAAAAAGTGAGAAGCCGACACGTTCAGTCCGCTCCTGCCCGTGCCACCTCCGTGTCGCCAGGTTTGTGCCAGAGCCGCGGTGAACCCTGACGGCCAGCCCCCCTCTCCCAATACTGGTGCCTGTCCGCTGGTGGGTCGAGCGAGCCCCTCTGTGGTGAAGGCAGCTCTAAGCTTTTTAATTTAAATTGTCTCTCTAATTTGAATGAATACACTTTAAATCCATTTACAAGGATCTATTGGAGGGCAAGTCTCATGCCAGCAGCCGCGTAATTCCAGCTCCAGTAGCGTCCACTAAAGCTGCTGCAGTTAAAAAGCTTTTATAAGGATCGAGCTCGGCTGTCCACCGCAAGGCATCCTACTGCCAGTCCCAGCCCCTATGCCTTGGGGTGCCTCCTGATGCTCTTCACTGAGTATCCCGTGGTCCCGAAGCATTTCCTTTGAAAAAATTAAGTGTCCAAACTACAGGTGGTGTAACTTGCTTAACAGCCGGGATAATCCGCTGACTAGCAGACACTGCTACTAGGCACAAAGTATTTCCTGGGCTAGATGCAGTTAAAAATTTGTAATTAGATACTCTCGTTGGATGCTGAGAAAGCATTCCATCGAGTCTCCTGGCACGCCATATATGATTCTCTTAAAAAGCTTGGGGTAGGGGTCTAGGGGGACCCTTTTATAGCCAAAATCACGGCCCTGTATCACAATACGTCACCTAGGCTGATGATAAATGGAACTGTAGCACCCTGAGGGCTCGGTTGCTACAGAGGTATTGCACCTCACCCAGAGGTGTGATATCTCACTCTCAGGTAAGGATGGAGTGTGGATCAGGACCCGACACCTGCATGTATTACACCACATTGCCGTGGGGCAGGGCGACCAATATGCCTCTGAGATGGGCACGACAGTCCCTGTCCCTGGCTGGAGTGGGGGGGAGGGAACACTGAGGAAGGGGAACCCTGTAGTGCAGGAGCAGGGAGGAAGCAGTTCCTGGGTGCATTGAGAAGGGAGTATAAAAGGTGGGCACCATCTTAGTTCAGTGCAGAGAAGTCTGAGCAGAAGTGGCAGGGAGCAGGGGCTCTGCATGAGCTCTGCTCCGGAGGCGGGCCTAGTAACAGAGGCCCAGGCCTGGAAGAGGGAGAAGGAAGGAAGAGGAGCGGAGAAGGCTCCAGGAACGAGGAATGAAGGGATCCCAGGGGTGCGGACGGGCGAGTCGCCACCGCACGCCCGAATCCACCTGCGTGGAGGGGTCAGGCCAAAGGGGAGACCGGTCCCCGAAACCAGTGGAGGCAGGAAACGACCCTCAGCTAGAAACCGGAGGCTGTGACATTTTATGTGGCGCAGCCCCTCGCTACACCCGCTAGGAAGGCAGCACATAGGGTCAGGGAAACTGGCGCCAAGTTTACCAAGAGGAGGCCCGAGGCAGCCGGACAGAAGGGTTGGTAAGAAAGGCCAGACAAAGGACACACAAAGGGGGTCCTGTGAAGCGCTCCAAAGTTATCTGGGAGTTGTCTGAGCCCCTCACCTGGTGAGCACAGTACGACGTGGGCAGCCGTTACCTGCAGACGTGGTCTGGATAATAAGAACTGTGAGTAAAGGCCCTGGACTGCATCACTGACTCCGTGTCTTTACTGCTGCTGCCCTGCACCATCACCCCCATCCTCCGCATACACTGCCCTGAGGCTATACTCCTCCCGTGGGGAGTTATGCTACGCTCTGCTGCACCCACAACACCAGCCTCAGCGGTCTGCCCTGCAGCGGCTGTTCACTCTGACCGCAATCCACGGGTGGCGTAGTCGGACATTTAAACATCAAAACCACATAAATAGTTCCGCCACTGGTTTGACCACCCTGAGCCACGGAACCGGGTCGCCGCCACGAAGACTACAACCACCAGCATCCACCAAAAAGGGTCCGGCTCCGGGTGTCCCAAGGCCCAGGGGGTGCATCAGAACATTTTCATCACCTTTCACAATCACCAATGGGACCAGGCAGGGATGTCCTCTGTCCCCTCTCTTATACATCCTAGTGACGGAGCACCTGCTCTCATCAATTCGCCATAACCCCAATATTAGGTGGATTGAGGTGGGAGGCACCGAGTACAAGTGCTCTCTATTTGCTGATGATGTCCTAGTATATATCACTCAATCACATATATCCATCCATGCTGTTATGGCTGAAATAGATCACTTTATTACATGGTCAAATTTTAAAATCAATGCAGCGAAGTCTGAGGCCCTCGATGTCTCCCTCCCCAAATCCATATAGGATTCCATCCAGTCCAACTTTCCCTTTGCCTGGCCCTCACAGGGTATCAAATACTTAGGAATTCCTATTCATAGAGACCTCTCCCATCTATGTTATCTTAATTTTGGGCCCTTTATTGAACAACTCCATACAGACCACGGTTGGCAAGTTAGAACTGTAAGATTCACTACGTGAACCACTGGTGTTTTGTGGAAAAGCACATGTACACTGTGTTCCAAATTATTATGCAAAAAGTGTTTAGGAGTGATAAGGGAAGAATTTGTTTGTTTGTCAGTTAAATTCATTGATGGTGATGTGTGTCAGGGCTCTTTATATCACTGTAAGCAATTGCAGACACCTGTGCTAATTAGTTTGGCAGGTGTGTCCAATGAAAGGCAAGACTACTTAAGAAGGCTGTCTCACATTATTAAGCAGCCTACATTTTCTGCCAAAATGGGAAAGAAAAAGGATGTGTCGGCTGCTGAGAAGCAACAAATTGTGGAGTGTTTAGGTCAAGGCATGACTACAATCAACATTGTGCGATGATCAGGATGAAGTGTCTTGGCAATCAAGAAGTATGTAGCTGATTCACAGTACACACGTGTGCGTGTTGATAAGGGCAAATTGAGGACTCTTTCCTACAGGCAATTACGTCAGGTTAAAAGAGCAGCGGCCAAAAAGCCTTGTCATAGCAGCAGACAAGTTTTTGAAGCTGCTGGTGCCTCCAACGTCCCCCGAATAACAAGATGCAGGGTCCTTCAGAGGTTTGCAGCTGTGCATACGCCATCCTGTCGACCTCCTCTATCCACTTCACACAAGCAGAAACCAGTGGGCCAAACATTACATGACGACTGATTTCAAAACTGTTTTGTTCACGGATGAGTGTCGTGCAGCGCTCGATGGTCCAGATGGATGGAGTGGAGGATGGCTGGTTGATGGACACCCCAAGCAAACACGGCTACAGCGCCAACAAGGAGGAGGTGGAGTAATGTTTTGGGCTGGAATCATGGGGAGAGAGATTGTCGGCCCCTTTAGGATCCCTGAAGGCGCTAAAGATGAACTCCATAATGTATGTGGATTTTCTCAAACAGCACTTCCTGCCATGGTTCAAGAAGAAGAACCGTGTATTTCACAGCAAGATCATTTTTTTTGCATGATAATGCCCCATCTCATGCTGCACATAAAACATCTGCATCTCTGGCTGATATGGGCATAAAAGGGGACAAACTTATGGTGTGACCCCCATGCTCCCCTGACCTCTACCCCATTCAGAACCTCTGGAGCATCATCAAAAGGAGTGTCTATGATGGCGGGAGGCAGTTCACATCTAAGCAACAGCTCTGGGAGGGTATTCTGTCCTCATGCAAAACAATTGAAGCAGAAACCATCCAAAACCTGACAAATTCAATGGACGAGAGAGTTCAGAAGCTCCTTTCAAACAAGGGGTCCTATGTGAAAATGTAACATCACCTAGAATAAAGTTTTGAGTTGAAAACTGTTTGATTTCAGTTTCTAATAACCTGCTAATGCTTATAATTTCAAAAATGACCATTTTTTTGGTCTTTATTAAAATGAAAAGGTTGATCGAAAAGTTTGGGGGATCTAAGAGTGTGGCAACCCAGTAGTCATGATTACTTCGAATTCTAACAATATGAGGGTCATGTTGCAGGTAGTGCAGCAAGAAGGCACTTATGTGTCTTGCGCATCTCGGAGCCCCAAAATTATTTTCCGGGCTAGATGCAGCTAAAAATTATTATTAATTTTAAATCTGGTGGAGCTTAGTATAGATGGCCTAATAGGATCAGTGCTGCACACTGCTACAAAGCCCAAATTATTTTCCAGTCAAGATACAGATAAACATGATTAGTAATTTTAAATCTGGTGGAGCTTATTATAGATGGCCTAATAGAATCAGTGCTGCACACTACTACAAAGCCCAAATTATTTTCCAGCCAAGATACAGATAAACATGATTAGTAATTTGAAAGCTTAAAACGGTTGGTAGGGTGATTTTAACCAATCATCAAGCTTTTACTCTCCCCAGGATGACACAGGGGTAGAAAAGTCGTTTCGGATCCATGATTTGTTCATCTTTATGAACGTGAGTCTGTCTACATTATCAGTGGAGAGCCGCATGCGCTTATCTGTCAGCACACCACCAGCAGCGCTGAACACACGTTCAGACAGAACGCTGGCTGCGGGGCATGACAAGATCTCCAAGGCGTAAGTGGCTAGCTCCGGCCATTTATCTAGATTGGAAGCCCAAAAAGAGCAAGGGTCCAGTGACACAGTCATGGCTTCAATGTTTACTTGGAGATACTCCTGTACCATCGTCTCTAGGCGTTGACTATGTGTCAGACTTCTTGTCTCCTGTGGCCTTGCAAAGGATGGGCTAAAAAAGTGGTGAAATGATTCCGCAAAATTGATGTTACCAGCAGATACTGTGGTTCTGTTATGGTATGAGTGCTGAACACTTGACGGTCCCACGGTTGGCAAGTTGGAACTGTGAGATTCACTACGTGCACCACTGGTGTTTTGTGGAAAAGCACATGTAAGATTCTGCAACAGTCTCTGCTGATACTCCTGCATGCGTGCATCCCTTTCTATGGCAGGAATAATTTCTGCAAATTTACTTTTGTACCGGGGATCTAACAGTGTGGCAACCCAGTAGTCAGGATTATTTCTAATTCTCACAATTCGAGGGTCATGTTGCAGGTAGTAAAGCAAGAAGGCACTCATGTGTGTTGCGCATCCAGGAGCACCAAGTCCCTGTTGTGTTGGTGGCGAGGTAACAATCATGCTTCCTTCCTCTGTCCTCTCCCCCCAACCTCGCACAACAGAAATGTGATCAAGGTCTCCCTCATCTGATGAGTCTTCCATCAGTTCGTCCTCCACTTCTTCCTGGGCTCCTGCACCTTCCTCACTAGTTTGGCTGCTACCATGCGCCCTGGCAAAACCATCTCCCCCACCCTCACATGCCTGCCGCCTTGGTGCTGCCGACCGTCTGGACCTTGCAGATGTTAGCCCTTCCGCATACAACTCCTCCTCCTCTACTTCCTCCACCTCCTCTTGTGCCACCACCTGACTCCGAATTCTGTTTAACATGTGCTCCAGCATGTAAATCACCGGAATAGTCATGCTGATAATGGCATCGTCAGCACTAAACATCTTCATCGCCATTTAAAAACTGTGCAGAAGGGTGCATAGGTCCCTGATCTGAGACCACTCCTCCAGCGTGATTTGCCCCACCTCTGGATCTCGTTGGTCCAGGCTATACGTCAGAACGTATTGCACCAGGGCTTGTCGGTGCTGCCACAGTCGCTGCAACATGTGCAGAGTTGAATTCCACCGGGTAGGCACATCGCATTTTAGCCGGTGAAGTGGCAGGCCCAACGACTTCTGTAGAGATGTAAGTCGCTGAGCTGCGGGATGCGAACGGCGGAAGTGAGCACACAGTGACCGTGCCCTCTGCAGAAGGCCATCTAGTCTGGGATAGTGGGCTAAAAATTGCTGGACAACCAGGTTCAACACGTGAGCCATACAAGGCACGTGTGTGACATTGCCCCGGCGAAGGGCCGCACCCAGGTTTGCAGCATTGTCGCACATGGCCTTCCCTGGTTTCAGGTCCAGTGGAGACAACCATTCATGAAATTGGTTCTCCAGAGCTGACCACAACTCCTCAGCTGTGTGACTCACATTTCCCAGACATTTCAAAGTAAAAACCGCCTGATGACGTTGAGCCCTACTGCCAGCATAGTAAGGAGCTGTGCAGGATCCATTCTGCGCAGTTAGAAAGCTTGTGGCATGACCAGACAGGCTTTGGGTGCAGGTGGAAGACCGAGAGGAGGTTGAGGAGGCAGAAGCAGTGGAGGAACTTTGACATAAAGAGGATTGACGCACAACTCGTGGGGACGGCAAGACTTGGACAGCAGCCCCTTGTCCTGCTGTCACCATAGTTACCCAGTGCCCAGTCAGCGACATGTAACGCCCCTGTCCATGCCTACTCGTCCAAGTGTCTGTGGTGAAATGCACCCTGTCACACACAGAGTTTCTCAAAGAAGCGGTGATGTTGTGTGCGACATGCTGGTGGAGCGCAGGCACACCTTTCTTTGAGAAGTAGTGCCGACTGGGCATCTGGTACTGGGGCACTGCGAAGGACATAAGGTCTCGAAAATCCTCTGTGTCCACCAGGCGGAAAGGCAGCATTTCTGTAGCCAAGAGCTTGCAGATGGTGAAATTCAACCTCTTAGCTTTCTCATGGCTAGGAGGAAATGGTCTTTTACTTGTCCACATCTGAGGGACCGAGGGCTGGCTATTGTGCTTAGACGGGGTTGATAAGGGTGTCCCCGGCAAACTGCCGGTCTGTGAGGAAGATGCAGGCGGACATGTTAGGTTGCCTTGATCCAAAGGTGGTGCTATCGATGTCGGACAGCGCTCAACACCAGCTGGTGTTACCACCTCCAAAGAAAATGATGACCTGCCAATCACGCTGGCAGTTGCGGGTAAAGAGGTGGAAGGTCTGTGCCCCAAAACAGGTGTGACTGCTGTCCCCCCAGTCACAGAGGATGAAGAGGCCGCGGATGCACAAGATATGGCAGACGGTGGTTGGCCCGGCCGGCTAGGCCGCATTGTAGCACACTGAGCTTCCCACTGCAACTTATGCTTCATGTCCATGTGCCGGTTCATGCATGAAGTACTCAAACTATGTATTTTTTGGCCTCTACTTAGCTTTTGCTGACAAATGTTACAGATAACACGAGTTGGGTCATCTTTATCGATCTGAAAAAATGCCCAGGCTATGCAAGGCTTAGCACCCATGCGACCTGAAGAGCCACCACGACTTGTGGTGAGAGGCAGAGTTGTGTTTGAGGATGCAGTTGTTGACGTGCTTCCAGTACTACGTCTCTGTCCAGGAAGGCGCAACCTGACCTCGTCGTCACTAGCATCTTCCTCCACCTCCTCTGCTGACCTCATCTCTTGGCTGACTGTGGGTTGACAGTAAGTGGGATCTCCAACCTCATCATCATCACCCTGTGCGTTATCACACCCGTCGTCCTCAGAGCCAACCTGTTCCTGCCCTGACAAAAAACTAAAGTTGTCACTCCAATCAGGTATTTGAGTCTCATCATCGTCTTCCTCATTGTCTCCACCAACAGGAGTTACAGTTTGGGAATGAGGGTCTACATTATGGTCAGAACCTTCTGCGTCTGGTCCTGGATCCGACTCATAAAGATTCTGGGCATCAGTGCAGATCATTTCCTCGTCTGGATTCACAGAAGCGCTGGAGTCGACCTCTGATTCCCAGGCTATAGTATGAGTAAACAGCTCTGCAGACTCAACCATCTGTTCTACCTCATACTCAGACGGGCAGCTGGAGATTTGGGAGCTGTGAGGAAGCAAGTGCGATTGGGGTGACACCTTTGAGGACTGGAGTATTTGTGATGTTGAAGTTGATGTGGAGGAGAGCCCACTTAAAGGAGCACTTGATATCCGTTGAAGCACCTGCTGTTTTTGTGCCTCATCTGGAATTTGCAGCGATTGGCGTGGCCGTAAGAAAGGGATCTTATCACATTGTCCGCTAAAAGAAGTAGACATTTTAGTTTGGCTGGAAGATGGTCTTTCTTCTGCAGATGTTACTGTTGCTTTAACACCTACCCCACGGACATAACCTTTTTTCCCCTTCCCAACACGCCTATTCCCCTTTCCACCAGCAGCAGGCCTTTTTCCACTCATTGGTGGTTAACTAATTCACAACTCTGGAGTTGTTTGCACAAAAAAACAATGGATGGGAACCGAGCAGAGCTGAGTGGCCAAACTGTGGTATTAGGCCAAAACTATTGGCTGGGTTAGATGCAGAAAAAAATTATATTCAATTTGCAACCTGATGGAGGTCAGTATAGATGGACTAATAGAACAAGTCCTACACACAGCTAGAAGCCCAAATATTTTTTCAGAGGTAGATGCAGAAAAAAATTATATTCAGTTTGCAACCTGATGGAGGTCAGTATAGATGGACTAATAGAGAAAGTCCCACACACTGCTAGAAGGCCAAATATTTTTTCAGAGCTAGATGCAGACAAAAAATTATTTTGAATTTGCAACCTGATGGAGGTCAGTATAGGTGGACTAATAGAACAAGTCCCACACACAGCTAGAAGCCCAAATATTTTTTCAGAGGTAGATGCAGAAAAAAATTATTTTTAATTTGCAGCCTGATGGAGGTCAGTATAGATGGACTAATAGAGAAAGTCCCAAACACTGCTAGAAGGCCAAATATTTTTTCAGAGCTAGATGCAGACAAAAAATTATTTTGAATTTGCAACCTGATGGAGGTCAGTATAGATGTACTAATAGAGAAAGTCCCACACACTGCTAGAAGGCCAGATATTTTTTCAGAGCTAGATGCAGACAAAAAATTCTTTTTAATTTGCAACCTGATGGAGGTCAGTATAGATGGACTAATAGAGAAAGTCCCACACTCTGCTAGAAGGCCAAATATTTTTTCAGAGCTAGATGCAGACAAAAAATTATTTTCAATTTGCAACCTGATGGAGGTCAGTATAGATGGACTAATAGAGAAAGTCCCACACACTGCTAGAAGGCCAAATATTTTTTCAGAGCTAGATGCAGAAAAAAATTATATTCAGTTTGCAACCTGATGGAGGTCAGTATAGATGGACTAATAGAACAAGTCCCACACACAGCTAGAAGGCCAAATATTTTTTCAGAGGCAGATGCAGATAAAAATTATTTTTAATTTGCAGCCTGATGGAGGTCAGTATAGATGGACTAATAGAGAAAGTCCCACACACTGCTAGAAGGCCAAATATTTTTTCAGAGCTAGATGCAGACAAAAAATTATTTTGAATTTGCAACCTGATGGAGGTCAGTATAGATGGACTAATAGAGAAAGTCCCACACACTGCTAGAAGGCCAAATATTTTTTCAGAGCTAGATGCAGATAAAAATTATTTTTAATTTGCAACCTGATGGGGGTCAGTATAGATGGACTAATAGAGAAAGTCCCACACACTGCTAGAAGGCCAAATATTTTTTCAGAGCTAGATGCAGACAAAAAATTATTTTGAATTTGCAGCGTGATGGAGGTCAGTATGGATGGACTAATAGAACAAGTCCCACACACTGCTAGAAGGCCAAATATTTTTTCAGAGCTAAATGCAGAAAAAAATTATATTCAATTTGCAACCTGATGGAGGTCAGTATAGATGGACTAATAGAATGATGCTATGCCCAAAAGATTTTACTTCACTAGGTGCAGTAAAAAAATTGGTATTCTATACACAGGTGGTATATCTTGCAACACAGATAGGCTACTCCACTGACTAACACACTCTGCAATAGGCCAAAAAGGATTAGCTTTGCTAGATTCAGCCAAATGCTGTGAAAAAAACTTGCACAGCACTGGCACAGACCTGCCTGGCAAAAACTGATAGGAACTGATGTAACCTAGTCCTGAAAAGGACTGCAATTACAATTAGTCTTTACTCCCACAATCTATCTATTTAAGAGCACAGACCTGCCTGATAAAAGTCGTAGGAAATGCTGTAACCTAGTCCTTAAAAGGACTGCAATCACAACTATTCCCTACTCCCAAGCTATCTGTAGATTTGTGCGAAAATTGGCTTGAAATTAACAAGGTATAGCGCACACAGCAACAGCGGTGCCGTCTAACACGCAGCTGCAGCAGTGAGAAAATGGTGACGACGGGGAAAATGGCTTGGTCTTATAGGGCAAGGCATGTGACATACACTGCCAATGACACATGCCCTTGCTTGTGTGAAAAAAAGCACTTCGCTCCGTGTGTGCGCTGCTGATAGACTGACAGATTGCACCTCCCCACTGTAAATGCGGGAAAGAGAAAAAAAAATGGAGATCTTCATTATTCCTGCAGAGATCCATCCCCTGCCCCTCCCCCCACCCCGCTGTACACTCAAACTGCGTATTAACATTAATTTTCATCATTACTGAGAAAAAATCCAGTTATGATTTTGGTGCACGAACAGTTATCGAACATAACCTCGAACAGCCGAATTTTTCTCAAATCGTTCGTGTTCGCCGAACGGCTCGAACACCGCCCAAAACAGCTCGAATTTGAGATTGGCGAACAGTTCGAGTCGAACAACGCTCATCTCTACAGCTAACCCAGCAGATGGAGACACAAGCAGAACTGTTCACATTTAAAAAAAATTAGGACCTAAGACCACCATTTCCGTGGCCTACAGATTTGAGATGGTGGAGTTCAACCTCTTAGCTTTGTCATGTGTTGGAGTAAACAATCTTTTACGTGACCACAACTGCATGACCGAGGGCTGGCTGCAGTGCTGAGAGAGGGTGGAGTACGGTGAAATGGACAAGCTGCTAGAATGTGAGTGAGGTGCAGGCGGAGATGTTACAATGGATTGAGAAACATGTGGTGTGCTCAGTGAAACAAACACAGCAGGCATGTCAGCTTCTGTTACAGCTGACGGGCTCTCACTCAGTCTGACAGGAGCAAGTATACAACCGTAGGTTCTGCGGTCGGAAACCTGTGTGACAATACTTGCCATGGTAACAGAGGAGGAGGAAGAAGCAGCAGATGCGTTTGATGGGGCGGCTGATGGTTGTTGATTGCAAACCAATTTTGAGTTAATCATATTTGTGTACTCCTTTGTGGAGAACAATATCTGCAGCAAATAATTAATTTGACTACAGTATAACTATATAAATAGATGGAGACCCAAACCTCTTCCACTACGACAAACCCAGGAGATGGAGACCTAACTAGGAGGGTTCACATTTCCCTAAATTAGAAAGTAACACCAACAAAGTGGCATCAAATTTACTAGAGTAGAAATAGTTTAATGGAGACAGAAACCTCTTCCACTACAGCCAAACCCAATAGATGTTGACCCAATCAGGATTCCTCACATTTCCAAAAATTAGTGGCAGACACCAGCAAAGTGGTATCAATTTCACCAGAGTAGAAGTAATTTAATGGAGATAGAAACCTCTTCCACTACAGCCAACCCAATAGATGAAGAGACCCAATCAGGATTCTCCACATTTCCAAAAATTAGGGCCTAAACCCACCAAAGTGGCATCAATTTCAGTGCAGTACAAATTGTAGAATTAGGAACAACACCTCTTCCCCTATAGCTAACCCAGTAGATCGAGACCCTATCAGGATTCCCCTTATTTCCAAAAATTAGTGGCAGACACCAGCAAAGTGGCATCAATTTCACCAGAGTAGAAGTAGTTTAATGGAGACAAAAGCTTCTTCCACTACATCCAACCCAATAGATGGAGACCCAATCAGGATTCCCTACATTTCCAAAAATTACTGGCAGACACCAAAAAAGTGGCATCAATTTCAGTACAGTAGAAAGCCAACCCAGTAGAAGGAGACTTAATCAGAAGTTTTTACATTTCCCTAAAATAGGGCCTAACACAACCAAAGTGGCATGAATTACACCAGAGTAGAAGTAGTTTAACGGAGACAGAAACCTCTTCCACTATAGCCAAACCCAATAGATGGAGATCCAATCAGGATTCCCCACATTTCCAAAAATTAGATGCAGACACCAGCAAAGTGGCATCAATTTCACCAGAGTAGAAGTAGTTTAATGAAGACAGAAACCTCTTCCACTACAGCCAAACCCAATAGATGGAGACACAATCAGGAGTGTTCACATTTAAAAAAAGGGCCTAAAACCACCAAAGTGGCATGAATTTCACTAGAGTTTAAGTAGTATAATGGTGACCAACACGGCTTCCACTACAGCCAACCCAATAGATGGAGAACCAATCAGGATTCCTCACATTTCCAAAAATTAGTGGCAGACAACAGCAAAGTGGCATCAATTTCACCGGAGTAGAAGTATAGAAATAGTTTAATGGAGATAGAAACCTCTTCCACTACAGCCAAACCCAATAGATGGAGACCCAATCAAGATTCTCCACATTTCCAAAAATTAGTGGCAGACACCAGCAAAGTGGCATTAATTTCACTACAGTACAAATTGTAGAATTAGGAACCAAAACCTCTTCCACTGCAGCCAACCCAGCAGATGGAGATTGAATCAGGAGTGCATCATCCTCTCCAATCGTTCACCACATGTCAGACTTGTACTCTATTGAGTAGGTGCACGAGCTGGCCTAAAAAATGTGTGAAAGGACTCACAGGAATTGCTTCTGCCACTTATACTACTGCTGCTGCTAATATTTTGGCATTGACGAATTGACGTGCCGGAGGTTGGAAGTGTAGAGCTGCGATGAACTCTGTGTGCCTCACTGCTGGCTTGGGGAAAACCTATGTTCAGGTTGTGTAAAAGCGTGTTTCGATGCTCCAGCATTCACATTTCCCTTTTCAGGGTGGGAAGGATCTGGCAAAATTTACTCTTATAACGTGGATCTAACAGAGTGGCAACCCAGTCTTCAAAACTATTTTGAATCATAACTATACAGGGATCATGTTGCAGATAATGCTGCAAGAACGCACTCATATGTCGGCCTCTTTCCTGAGGTTCAAACCCATGCTGTGTTGGTGGCTGGGTAATTCTGATGCTTGTTTCCTCCGTCCCCACCCGTCAAACGCGAACAGAGAGGGGATGATTATCCTTTTCATGTTTTGACTGTTGCTCGCCCATCACTTCTTCCTCTTCCATTTGTTCCTCGCCTTCACTAACACCTTCACTAATAGTTTTTCTGGTATCGCCAACCCCCCTGGATCGCAGTGAACCACCCTCCCTTGGCACCCTGAGATGTCCCCTAGTGTATGACGTTAGTAACAGAAGAAAGTATTTTTTTAGTGTGGATGAGTCCTGTATAACATAGGAGATATGCTACGAACAATTTCAAACTGAGATGTCCCCTACTGTATCACATTAGTAATACTATATCACATTAGTAACAGAAGAAAGTATTTTTTTATTGTGGATGAGGGCTGTATAACATACTAGATATTCTCCAAACTAATTCAAACTGAGATATCCCCAGCTGTATAACGTTAGGAATCAAAGAAAGTATTTTTTGACTGTGGATGTGGCCTGTATAACATAGAATATATCCTCAAAGATATATCAAACTCAGATCAAGCCTGCTGTATCACGTTAGTCACAGTAAAAAATAGATTTATTTACTCTGCATAAGCTGTGCATACAGCTGAATTTCACTGACACTAAAATAGTATGTGGCTTTTAGCAAAGTGTATCAAGTTTGTGACACCAAAAAATCTTTGGTGGACTCTGACTAGCAACAGAAAAAAGAAATTTTTTTACTCTGAAAATATTTGAATTTCACCGCCACTAAAAGCACTAGGTGGCTTATAGCAGAGTGTAACACGTCTGCGACACAAAAAATCTTTGGTGGACTGTGACTAGCAACAGAAAAAATCTATTTTTTTACTCTGAAAACAGTTGAATTTCACCACACAGCCACTAAAAGCATTAAGTGACTTATAGCAGAGTGTGACACGTCTGCGACACAAAAAAATTCTTTAGTGGACTATGGCTAGCAACAGAAAATATCTATTTTTTTACTTTGAAAACAGTTGAATTTCACCGCCACCAAAAGCACTAGGTGGCTTATAGCAGAGTGTAACACGTCTGCGACACAAAAAATCTTTGGTGGACTGTGCCTAGCAACAGAAAAAAATATTTGTTTTACTGTGCATAAAGCTGAAGTTCATCCACCAAACAAATGACAAACTGGGCTAACACAGCTTGCACTATCATATTAGCAAATGAAAAAAAAAAGTTTTTTGTGTTCTGCACTCAGAAGCTTCGCACTGACAAGCTCTGCAGATAGCTGAATTTCAACCCCAGAAAAACAAAAAGTGCCCTAGAAGAGATTGATTGCTTGCTTGCTTTATCACATTAGCAAGTGCAAAAATAGACCAGTGCACAACACTGTTCTATGCCATAGGCCCTGCTCTTTCTGGGAGAATCTCAGTAATTGAATAAAAACAAAAAAAAAGACAGCAAGGACGATTGAACAGGTACACAACAGAGGACCTATCTACACTATCTGACTTCCACAGAAGCGCCCATCTATCCAGCTAATATCTCTCATTACACAGGACACAGCACACTCAGCAGCGTCTATGTCCTTCAGTGACATGCATAAAATGGCGCTGAGGGAACATGGCCGGTTTTTATATGGAGAGGACATGTGATTTCAGCAGCCAATTGCAGAAGCCTTTGTGTCAGGGACACTGTGGATGCTTCATGCGCTCTGATTGGCCAGTCGCGCTTTCCTGACTTAAAGTTACCGCCTACAGGAAGGAAAAAAAACAAAACAGTGCACCGCTGATCTGACCTGTTCTGAGCTTTCACCAGCCCCCCACTCATCTGCCACGTCTCCCTGCTCATCACACGCAAGCACTATGGTAGCAAAACTGTAAAAAATGCAGTACTTTCCCCGCAATCACGTAACCACGTAAATTCGCCGAATGTTACTGATTTTCCCGAATGTAACAAATTTTGCTCGCCTTTCCGATCACAAATCCGAATGTGCGACATTCGTGTCGCACTTAACATTTGAGATCGGATTTCGAACATATTCGCTCATCACTACTTCTCACCTACCTCTAAATTCAACTATTTTACTGCTTTAAAAGACCTACATCTTTTTGTGTGGAAATTGTTTGACATTCATCTTTCTCATCAGTACCATCTACAGATACTGAATCTAATGGGATGAAATCCACATTCGAGACAAACCTGAATAGACCACGCACCGGTCCCAGGAAATGTGACTTTAGGCACAATACCAATTGAGACAAGTATTCAAATCAGGGCAACCCAAGCAACTCTGCCTCTAAGGTAATTAACCTCTCTGAAAGAACCCTCACTGACTTTTAAATTAATGTCCTGAGCAAAGGCCTGTCCATCTCACCTACTTCTAAATTCGACTATTTTACTGCATTAAAAGACCTACATCTTTTTGCGCAGAAATAGATTTTTAAAAAAATCTTTCATAAACCCATTGATGATAATGTGGCACCCCAGGGGTCTGGTTACCACAGTAATAGAAATATTACGTCTGAAAGCAGGTGGGAGGTTTCTCTGGTCAGGAGCCCTAAGCATGCAACACCGCCCGCCCGCCCAGACCTGGGAGGGGAGGAATCTGCCCTTATAAACTGGGTCTGGGGCGGGATTAAGTGAGAGAGTCCCAGACAGAGACGCAGTCTGGTCTGGAGAACAGCAGACACAGGGAAAGGAAGAACCAGGAGCTCTGTAGGAGCAGGAGTGAGAGCCAGGGGCTGGAAGCCAGATAGCTTGCCCTGGCTGGAGACACTAATACCGGACACGGAGTCCGAAGCTGTGGGGACATCCAGGTCCAGCAGCAGAATCCAACCGGCAGGGGATTCCAGGTCCTCTGGCCATAGAAGCCCGGAGGCACAGTCACAAGCAAGGGACCAGCACCGCCGTCTTGGAGCGGAGGCTAACAGAAGGCCCCAAGTCACTGGCCATACGGGTGAGCACCACACGGTATACTCAGGGACATGGGCTACTTCTACCCGCATACAGCAAGGTAGCCAGGAAAGAGTGCAGATAGACGGGGAGGCCTACAACTCCACCTGGCCAGGGGAGATCCTACTTGCTCACAGACTGACCAGGCCCCTACTGCTAACCAGTACTCCCGGGAGGGTCTGCCTTATAACACCAGTAAAGACCCTGAACTGCACTGCACGGACTCTGAGTCATTCCTGCTGCGCTCGTGCACCATCACTCCCATCATCCACACTAACTGCCCTGAGGCTGTACTCCTCCCGTGGGGAGCCATCCCATTCTTAGCTGCACACATAACACCGGCCTCAGCGGTCTGCCTTGCAGCGGCGGTCCCCACTGACCGCAATCCACGGGTGGCGTAGTCGGACTATTATCACATTACTAAAACTGCCACTGAATTGACCACCCTAGGCACGGACCGGGTCAGTGCCACGGAGACTACAACCCCCAGCGATCCGGCTCCGGGTATCCCCTGCACAACACAGGCCCAGGGGGCGCGTCAACTTTGGCGTAGTCGGCAGGATTCAAACAACCCGCCCCAACGGGTATTGCGTGCCAGAAAAAAAGACTTTTGCACTTACCTGAGAGAAGTTTCCCGCCGTCTTCTGCCGTCTTCCCGCCATCCGCAGCCGCTTCCCGCCATCGGACGCCATCTTCGGGACGCCGCGCGGGAAGAAGAGGGGCGTGGACGCTGAAAGCGCGCTAGATCCAAAGCTCCGCCCCACGCGCTGACGCTGCGCAAGGTCCTGGAATGGAGAGGGAGCGACGCTGATGTCACAGGAGCGCGACGCAAGGTCCTCAACCCCGACGATCGACTGCGGAGCCGCGGCCTACGGAAGAGGATCATCGCAAGGTAGGCCATGGTCCACTAGGGGGGAAGGAGGATGTCGGATACAGAGGGAGGCTCCACCGCCACAGCTGCCGCAAGTGCAACCGCTGCTGCGGTCATGCCATTCACCATGCCCTATATCCCGGGGGCAACCTGGCTACCCCAGTACTCAGGGGACTCACATACCCTAAGTGACTTTAGGGAAAGACTGGATAGCCTGTTCCAGGTATACCCCCTCACGGAAGAGCAAAAAGTGAGCATCCTGGTGGCCCAGTTAATCGGGGCAGCCCAAAGGCAGGAAAAATCCTGGCCACCTAGGAAGAAGAGGACTGTCAGAGAAATACTAGTAACAAAGAGAATGACGGCACTTCCACTACAAAAACTAGGTGTGAACAGGTGCTTACTAAGAGCAGCTACCTCCATATATAATGAACAAATAAAGTAGCACACTGTAACACTGAGTATATAGATGTGAAATATGAAATATGAATAGCATAACTGCTGTAAAAAATAGAAATAAATGAAAAATTTTTTGAAAAATTTTTTTTTTAGCGCATGAAATATGAAGTATGGAAAATGAATAGCATTACTGCTGTAAATAAATGAGAAATCTTAGCGCATAAATTGGCCAATTCATGTGTACCTGACAGCCGCGGTAAGGCGTTTCTCGATGTCAGGACCTACCAATGTGAATACCTCTCTAAGAGACCTCCGTCTGCTTATGTGTGGGAAAGACAGATCCTGATGCATTTAAAACCACCTGCGGCATGGGGGTGGGGGTGGAGTGCTCAGTCAACGCTAAATCTAGTAACAAAGAGAATGACGGCACTTCCACTACAAAAACTAGGTGTGAACAGGTGCTTACTAAGAGCAGCTACCTCCATATATAATGAACAAATAAAGTAGCACACTGTAACACTGAGTATATAGATGTGAAATATGAAATATGAATAGCATAACTGCTGTAAAAAATAGAAATAAATGAAACATTTTTTGAAAATTTTTTTTTTTAAGCGCATGAAATATGAAGTATGGAAAATGAATAGCATTACTGCTGTAAATAAATGAGAAATCTTAGCGCATAAATTGGCCAATTCATGTGTACCTGACAGCCGCGGTAAGGCGTTTCTCGATGTCAGGACCTACCAATGTGAATAGCTCTCTAAGAGACCTCCGTCTGCTTATGTGTGGGAAAGACAGATCCTGATGCATTTAAAACCACCTGCGGCATGGGGGTGGGGGTGGAGTGCTCAGTCAACGCTAAATCTACTAACAAAGAGAATGACGGCACTTCCACTACAAAAACTAGGTGTGAACAGGTGCTTACTAAGAGCAGCTACCTCCATATATAACGAACAAATAAAGTAGCACACTGTAACACTGAGTATATAGATGTGAAATATGAAATATGAATAGCATAACTGCTGTAAAAAATAGAAATAAATGAAAAATTTTTTGAAAAAAATTTTTTTTTTTAGCGCATGAAATATGAAGTATGGAAAATGAATAGCATTACTGCTGTAAATAAATGAGAAATCTTAGCGCATAAATTGGCCAATTCATGTGTACCTGACAGCCGCGGTAAGGCGTTTCTCGATGTCAGGACCTACCAATGTGAATACCTCTCTAAGAGACCTCCGTCTGCTTATGTGTGGGAAAGACAGATCCTGATGCATTTAAAACCACCTGCGGCATGGGGGTGGGGGTGGAGTGCTCAGTCAACGCTAAATCTAGTAACAAAGAGAATGATGGCACTTCCACTACAAAAACTAGGTGTGAACAGGTGCTTACTAAGAGCAGCTACCTCCATATATAATGAACAAATAAAGTAGCACACTATAACACTGAGTATATAGATGTGAAATATGAAATATGAATAGCATAACTGCTGTAAAAAATAGAAATAAATGAAAAATTTTCCCCCCCCCTTGCCGCAGGTGGTTTTAAATGCATCAGGATCTGTCTTTCCCACACATAAGCAGACGGAGGTCTCTTAGAGAGGTATTCACATTGGTAGGTCCTGACATCGAGAAACGCCTTCCCGCGGCTGTCAGGTACACATGAATTGGCCAATTTATGCGCTAAGATTTCTCATTTATTTACAGCAGTAATGCTATTCATTTTCCATACTTCATATTTCATGCGCTAAAAAAAAAAAATTTTCAAAAAAATTTTCATTTATTTCTATTTTTTACAGCAGTTATGCTATTCATATTTCATATTTCACATCTATATACTCAGTGTTACAGTGTGCTACTTTATTTGTTCATTATATATGGAGGTAGCTGCTCTTAGTAAGCACCTGTTCACGCCTAGTTTTTGTAGTGGAAGTGCCGTCATTCTCTTTGTTACTAGATTTAGCGTTGACTGAGCACTCCACCCCCACCCCCTTGCCGCAGGTGGTTTTAAATGCATCAGGATCTGTCTTTCCCACACATAAGCAGACGGAGGTCTCTTAGAGAGGTATTCACATTGGTAGGTCCTGACATCGAGAAACGCCTTACCGCGGCTGTCAGGTACACATGAATTGGCTAATTTATGCGCTAAGATTTCTCATTTATTTACAGCAGTAATGCTATTCATTTTCCATACTTCATATTTCATGCGCTAAAAAAAAATTTTTCAAAAAATTTTTCATTTATTTCTATTTTTTACAGCAGTTATGCTATTCATATTTCATATTTCACATCTATATACTCAGTGTTACAGTGTGCTACTTTATTTGTTCATTATATATGGAGGTAGCTGCTCTTAGTAAGCACCTGTTCACACCTAGTTTTTGTAGTGGAAGTGCCGTCATTCTCTTTGTTACTAGATTTAGCGTTGACTGAGCACTCCACCCCCACCCCCATGCCGCAGGTGGTTTTAAATGCATCAGGATCTGTCTTTCCCACACATAAGCAGACGGAGGTCTCTTAGAGAGGTATTCACATTGGTAGGTCCTGACATCGATAAACGCCTTACCGCGGCTGTCAGGTACACATGAATTGGCCAATTTATGCGCTAAGATTTCTCATTTATTTACAGCAGTAATACTATTCATTTTCCATACTTCATATTTCATGCGCTAAAAAAAAAATAAAAAAATAAAAAAAATTTTCAAAAAATTTTTCATTTATTTCTATTTTTTACAGCAGTTATGCTATTCATATTTCATATTTCACATCTATATACTCAGTGTTACAGTGTGCTACTTTATTTGTTCATTATATATGGAGGTAGCTGCTCTTAGTAAGCACCTGTTCACACCTAGTTTTTGTAGTGGAAGTGCCGTCATTCTCTTTGTTACTAGATTTAGCGTTGACTGAGCACTCCACCCCCACCCCCATGCCGCAGGTGGTTTTAAATGCATCAGGATCTGTCTTTCCCACACATAAGCAGACGGAGGTCTCTTAGAGAGGTATTCACATTGGTAGGTCCTGACATCGAGAAACGCCTTACCGCGGCTGTCAGGTACACATGAATTGGCCAATTTATGCGCTAAGATTTCTCATTTATTTACAGCAGTAATGCTATTCATTTTCCATACTTCATATTTCATGCGCTAAAAAAAATAATAAATAAAAAAAAAAATTTTTCAAAAAATTTTTCATTTATTTCTATTTTTTACAGCAGTTATGCTATTCATATTTCATATTTCACATCTATATACTCAGTGTTACAGTGTGCTACTTTATTTGTTCATTGTCAGAGAAATACTAGCCCGGCTGAAAGACACATTTGATACCCCGCACCTCAGCCGAAATAAAGCTCAGATTTTACGGGTGCAAACAACGGGCACATGAAAGTATAAGAGACTATGCTCTAAACCTACAAGAGGCCCTGAGAGCCATTAAGCAGGCAGACCCTGACAGCGTAGGGAATGAAGACAAGCTGTTGACCGAACAATTTATTGAGGGTCTACTGTGCAATGCCCACCGAACCCAGTTGCGGGCAATGGCCTTACAGGACCCTGACCTGGACTTTGCACAGTTCAAGGACAGAGCCATCCGGGTGCTCCGAGAACCGGCACCAGGTGGTGCTGTGACCCACAGGCGCCCTGCTATCACTTATCACCAGGACACGGCGCCCTTGTCTGCAGGGCCTGTGGGAGCTGATGCGCAGGCTTTGAACAATAACCCGGCTACAGACCTGCACCATCAGGTCCAAGAGCTGACTAAGAGCGTTGCCGCGCTAACCAGAACTGTGCAGTTTTTACAGGTCTCTTCTCCAGAAAAGATCCAGCTGGCATCCGGACCGGAGGACGTCCCGTGGCGCCGACTGAGGAGGACCCCACCGGCCAGAGGAAGACCCAGCGACCGATACAACGAGGACGGACAACCCATCTGCCGCCGCTGCAATCTACCCGGACATATGGCAAGGTACTGTCATTTAAACGGGCACAACCTGGGGTAGGGGGCCAACCCCCAGGCATAAGATCATCAGGCCCATCGAGCTGGCGTGACAAATACATAGGGGGACGTCCGGTCTTGCCTGTGGTACTGGATGGCATTCCTATGAGTGCCCTACTAGACACTGGGTCACAGGTGACTACCATCCCGTACGTGCTCTTCAAGCGGTACTGGAATGACTCGGACATAACCCGCTACCCAGATGACGACCTGAGCATTATTGCCAGCAATGGTCAGCCCGTGCCACAGATAGGATTTAAAGAGGTGACCATCAAGGTCGGTAAGGTTGAACTGCCGGCACAAGGACTGATCATTGTGGACATTGACCGTCGCGAGAGTCACCCAAAAATAACCCTAGGTACTAACGTAATCGAAAACTGTCTTGCAGAGGTGATTCTTATTTTGCCAAGAACGCCAGTTCCAGCCAGCAAGCGTGTCCTCCAAAAAGAGATCCGGGCACTGATGAAACGGCAACAGGTGGAACTATCTGGTGGTGAGATTGGTAGCGTGAGAATGTGTGATCCGTTCCCTATTGCCATGCCCCCGAAAAGTGAGATGATGATTTGGTGCCGGGCAGCTATTGGTCTAAGAGGTAGAGACTACCAAGCAATGGTAGAACCCGTCTACTCAGACAGTAGGCCCACCATTTTGACAGCACGGGGGGTGGTCGATGTACGCCATGGGAGGGTGCCCGTCCGCATCATAAATATCGGGGAGAGAGAAGTATACCTGCCCCGGTATGCCACGCTAGCCAAATTGTTCACCATCAACCAGAACTCTGTACAGGCCGTGGAACCCTTGCCTCCATCTCAACCAGAGGAAGGTAACGGCTCTAAGAAACCAATGGAGGACTGGTGTCGGCAACTGCATTTGGGCACTGTCTCCACTCCCTCACACCAAGAACAGGGAGTCTATCGGGTGGTTCAAGAGTACGAGAGAGTGTTTAGTAAACACCCGCTGGACTTCGGGCGAGTAAAGGGGGTAGAACATCACATCCCCACGGGAGACCATCCTCCCATAAAGGAGAGATACCGACCCGTACCCCCTGCACACTATCAACACGCCAAGGGGATGCTAAAAGACATGAAGGAGGCTGGGGTAATCAGGGACAGCTGTAGCCCCTGGGCAGCTCCACTAGTCCTAGTGAAAAAGAAAGACAACACCATGAGAATGTGTGTAGACTACAGGAAGGTCAACGGTATCACACACAAAGATGCGCACCCGTTACCAAGGATAGAAGAGTCCATAGCTGCATTAAAATCTGCTAACTTCTTCTCTACTTTGGATCTCACTAGCGGGTACTGGCGGGTTCCTGTAGCAGAGGCGGACCGGGAGAAGACCGCATTCACCACCCCGATGGGACTCAGCGATTTTAACTGTATGCCATTCGGGCTCTGCAACGCACCAGGAACCTTCCAACGGTTGATGGAATGCTGTCTGGGACACTGGAACTTCGAGACGGTCCTGTTATACCTGGACGATGTCATCGTCTATTCCAAGACCTATGAGGACCATCTGGAACACCTGGCAGAAGTGTTTGAAGCCCTGGCAAACTATGGCCTAAAGGTAAAACCCTCAAAGTGTCATCTACTGAAGCCAAAGGTACAGTACCTGGGACATGTGGTGAGTGCTGACGGAGTGACCCCCGACCCTGACAAGATCACCGTGATTAAGGACTGGCCAAGACCATCCAGCATAAAGGAAGTGCGGCAGTTCCTCGGGTTGGTAGGCTACTACCGAAGATTCATTCCCGGTTTTACCAAGAAGGCAGCTCCTATGCAGGACCTCCTGATAGGCCAGTCCAGGAAGGCTAAAAACCAGAAGCCACCCTTCAGATGGGAAAAGCTGGAAGAGGAGTCATTCCGCCAGCTGAAGATGGCCCTCACGGGGGATGAAATCCTGGCGTACCCTGATTACAGCCAGCCCTTTATCCTCCACACGGACGCAAGCAACATCGGGCTAGGAGCCGTACTGTCCCAGATCCAGCAGGGGAGAGAACGGGTAATTGCTTACGCCAGCCGAAAACTGCAACCCACGGAAAGAAACCCTGAAAATTACAGCTCATTCAAGCTAGAGTTCCTAGCAGTGGTGTGGGCAGTAACCGAACATTTTAAGCATTACCTTGCCTCTTTCAGGTTCACCGTGTACACAGACAACAACCCGTTGACACACCTGGACACTGCAAGACTGGGTGCCCTGGAGCAGAGATGGATGGCCCGCCTGTCCAATTATGAGTTCACGATCAAATATCGGGCAGGACGCTCCAATACCAACGCGGACGCCCTGTCCAGGATGCCAAACCTACCCGACGGAGGGGAAGATCCAGAAGAACTGGAAGAGGTCGAACTCCCTGCGTTCCACCGTCATGGGATTACCCAGTATTCCCACCGTGTGAGGGGCCAGCGATCCGCTACGTTCAACCCCTTACCCCACTACAACTGGGCGGAGACGCAAGACAGTGACCCCGCAGTCCGTCTGGTGAAGGAGATGCTGACCCAGGCTGACGCCCGCCTGGACCCAGACGCTCCGGAAGAGACCAAGCAACTGTGGACGGAGAAAAGCAGACTGTTTCTCTACAAGGAGAAGTTGTGCCGCAGAATGGTCAATTCCCGGACACATGAACTGATCTGGCAGGTTGTGGTGCCGAGACGGGACACAGCTATGGTGCTGGAGGCCTACCACAATGGGGCAGGGCACTTCGGATGGAAGAAGCTGGAGTTCCTGCTGCGTGAACGATTCTACTGGATAGGCATGAGAGGAGCCATTGAGAGATGGTGTAGAGACTGTGGCCCGTGCAATCTAAGAAGGAGGGACCGTGCCAGCCAGAGGACTCCCCTGCAGCCCATCCTCACCAGGCAGCCGCTGGAACTGGTCGCTCTGGACCATGTTAAACTGGCTCCAAGCAGAATGTCTACGCCCTAACCATCGTGGATCACTACTCCCGGTTCCTGGTGGTGGTCCCTGTCAAAGACTTGACGGCTCAGACAGAAGCCAGAGCCTTCCAGATGCACTTCTGCCACCCACACGGGTACCCGGACCAAGTGCTAACGGACCAAGGACCAGCCTTCGAAGCGGAGGTCTTCCAGGAGTTCTGCAACCTGTATGGCTGCAAGAAGATAAGAACAACGCCCTATCACCCCCAAACCAATGGACTCTGCGAGAAGATGAACCAGGTGGTGATAGATCTGCTAAAAACATTGCCCCTGGAAGAACGCAGTCTGTGGCCTGAGAAACTGCCCGATCTGGTGGACCTGTATAACCACATCCCGGTAGGTTCCACCAACTGTACCCCGGCTTACCTAATGCGAGCAAGACCTGGTAAGCTGCCTGTTGACCTGGATATGGGAGTCCTGACACCCGATGACACCTCGTCAGAGGCAGACTGGGATACAGAACGGCTGCAGCAGTACCGGAAAGTACAGGAGAGCGTCGAGCGAAGTCTCTGTCAATCAAGATAAAGGCAGGAGAGGACTTATAACCAACATGCTCCCGCTGTTCCCCTGGTACCTGGAGAGCAAGTCTTGAAAAGAAAAAGGCGGCTCCATAAGTTGGACGACCAGTGGGAAAAGGACCCGTACATCGTACTGCCCTAAAGCCACAATAATCCAAAGGTGTACGTCATCAGCAAGGATGGAGGAGAGACCACAGCCACTGTCTCCAGAGACCACCTGAAAAAGTGCCCCGAGAAGTTGCAAAGCACGGATGAAGATCAGGAAGACCCTCAACCCGTAGAGGAAAAGGAGGAAATGATCAGCACCGTACTCGGAGACTTTCCCCGGTCCTGGACACAAGTAAACAACGCTATCGTGGTGCCCGTCCTCACCTTTCTCCAGCCAGCCCCTCAATTGCCTACAGAAGACCAGGTAGAGCCGGAAGAGCAGCCGGCCCAGGAGGCAGAAGAGCCCACACCAGCAGCGCAGGAGGATCAACCCTCTGCTAGTAGTGAGCCTGCCGTGCCCCTAGTGAGCCAAAGAGTACGCAAACAGCTGCCCAGCTTACCCATAACACCTCCTACACCCTGTAGTGCAGGACCAGTTAGTGAGCTCCGTAGGTCCACTAGAGTCACTAGAGGTCAGATGCCCGCTCGCTGGAGAATATAAAGTAATGCACTGTAAATTTACCTGTTTCTTGAAAATGTTTACGGTATTTTGTTGTTGCCTGTTATTAATTATGTTTCTCAGTTACCCTGCAGATTTCTATGGACTAACAGGTTATGGACGCTGGATAACCGGAACAATCTTGTAGATAGTTGCACATTGTGCCTCTTGTGAAGATGGCCGCAGAAGAGAAAACCTGTCTGGCGTGGCCTCCTTGCGGCCCAAAGTAGCTAGCTTCAGCCTTGCAGCCACGCCCAAGGCCAACGCAAGGGGTTTTCTTTGGACAGGTCCCCTACCTCGCTTAAGACTTCACCTTGGGTGACATGGACGCCCTCTTGTTTCACAAACTTCACCTTGGGTGATATGGACATCCGGTTACGGAAACGCCGTGACCACAAAATGTACTTTTTCATGTTGACTAGTTATTGTTATACCCTGCATTTATGTTTCTTTAAAAGTGTGTTTAGTCCTGGAGTACTAAAATTTATTAGGGGGGAATGTGGCACCCCAGGGGTCTGGTTACCACAGTAATAGAAATATTACGTCTGAGAGCAGGTGGGAGGTTTCTCTGGTCAGGGGCCCTAAGCATGCAACACCGCCCGCCCAGACCTGGGAGGGGAGGAATCTGCCCTTATAAACTGGGTCTGGGGCGGGATTAAGTGAGAGAGTCCCAGACAGAGACGCAGTCTGGTCTGGAGAACAGCAGACACAGGGAAAGGAAGAACCAGGAGCTCTGTAGGAGCAGGAGTGAGAGCCCGGGGCTGGAAGCCAGATAGCTCGCCCTGGCTGGAGACACTAATACCGGACACGGAGTCCGAAGCTGTGGGGACATTCAGGTCCAGCAGCAGAATCCAACCGGCAGGGGATTCCAGGTCCTCTGGCCATAGAAGCCCGGAGGCACGGTCACAAGCAAGGGACCAGCACCGCCGTCATGGAGCGGAGGCTAACAGAATGCCCCAAGTCACCGGCCATACGGGTGAGCACCACACGGTATACTCAGGGACGTGGGCTACTTCTACCCGCATACAGCAAGGTAGCCAGGAAAGAGTGCAGATAGACGGGGAGGCCTACAACTCCACCTGGCCAGGGGAGATCCTACTTGCTCACAGACTGACCAGGCCCCTACTGCTAACCAGTACTCCCGGGAGGGTCTGCCTTATAACACCAGTAAAGACCCTGAACTGCACTGCACGGACTCTGAGTCATTCTTGCTGCGCTCGTGCACCATCACTCCCATCATCCACACTAACTGCCCTGAGGTTGTACTCCTCCCGTGGGGAGTCATCCCATTCTTAGCTGCACACATAACACCGGCCTCAGCGGTCTGCCTTGCAGCGGCGGTCCCCACTGACCGCAATCCACGGGTGGCGTAGTCGGACTATTATCACATTACTAAAACTGCCACTGAATTGACCACCCTAGGCACGGACCGGGTCAGCGCCACGGAGACTACGACCCCCAGCGATCCGGCTCCGGGTATCCCCTGCACAACACAGGCCCAGGGGGCGCGTCAATAATATCTTCTCTACTGCAGAAGAACAGGAGGCGATGAGGACTCATCAAAGTCTGCTAGATGAACAAATGACATCCCAATCAGATAGGCTACCTAAAAATATCATTCCCTCCTCCAAACGAGTTCCTCCACTATCCATGTATTCAAATATTGAATTATTTGTACAATTGGTAAGCGAGGAATTTAAACAAATCCCTACCTTTGACAACCTCAATAAAAATGAAAGATCAGCGTTGGAAGAATAGAAAAAATGGAAGATATCACCATTAAAGCTTCAGATAAAGGGGGTAATGTCGTCCTTTGGCCCACACAAATGTATAATAGAGAAGCCAGACGCCAATTGGGAGAATTATCAACTTACAAAAAACATACCTTCAATCCTTTGCTTAAATTCCAGACCGAATTTCAATCTATTTTGCATGCTGCTGTGTCAGCTGGGACAATTATTGAGAAAGAAATGGAGTGTCTTTTTTACAAAAATGCCAGAGTTGCTACACTTTACCTATTACCTAAGGTCCACAAAAATCTAAGGAACCCCCTAGGAAGACTAATAGTGTCTTGCATACAGATCATGTGTGAACCGATTTGTTGATTTATTGACCACATTTTGAAACCCATAGTGGAGACCCTACCATGCTATCTTAAAGACACTAGTTATATTCTTAAAAAAATTGACAGAATAGTGACGGATGAGGCAACTGTTCTTGTTGTCTGCGATAAAGAATTATTATATACATCTATTGATCACAATCATGGACTTAGAGCAACTAAGTTTTTTTCTTGAAATGTCCAACCTTGAAATATCTCTGGTCAATTTTGTCATGGAACGTTTCCAATTTGCCCTTACGCATAATTTTTTTCTGTTCGAGGGATCCCTCTTCCTGCAGCTCCGGGGCACGGCTATGGGGCGTCCTGTACGCCCTCATATGCCAACCTGTTCCTGGGGCTGTGGGAGAGGAATATTTTCTTGACAGAATCTGTACCACACATCAACATTGTTTTATCTTGGAATTGTTACATAAACTATATAATTTTTTTAATGCTAGGGCACAAACGAGGAATTATCTAACTTCATGGACTCGCTAAACAAGAACAGTTTGAATATTTGACTCACCCACAAATCAGGGCGCTGGGGTATGGACTTCTTGGATGTTTGGCTGGACATTGATGAATCAGGGATGATACAAACAGACATACATAGAAAGCCGACTGCCGCTAACACTCTACTGCATGCCACGTCATCACACGCTGAAAAGCTAATTGACAGCATCCCTGTAGGTCAATTTCTCAGAATGCATCGAATTTGTGCAAATGACAGCAACTTTGAGACGCAAGCTAACATCCTTAAAAATAAATTTAGGGCGCGGGGATACTCGGAATGCACCATCCAACGTGGGTATTGACGATCTAGATTTTCTAAGAGAAACGATTTACTTTATCAGCAAAGGAACAAAGGGGATAATGACATCGTAAGATTAATTTATACTTATCACTCAAGAGATAATGATATGTGGAAGGCTTTGAAAAAATACTGGACTATCTTAACACTTGACCCTTCTCTTTCTAGCTACAGTACAGACCAAAAGTTTGGACACACCTTCTCATTTAAAGATTTTTCTGTATTTTCATGACTTGGAAAATTGTACATTCACACTGAAGGCATCAAAACTATGAATTAACACATGTGGAATTATATACTTAACAAAAAAGTGTGAAACAACTGAAAATATGTCTTATATTCTAGGTTCTTCAAAGTAGCCACCTTTTGCTTTGATGACTGCTTTGCATTCTCTTGATGAGCTTCAAGAGGTAGTCACCGGAAATGTTCTTCCAACAAACTTGAAGGAGTTCCCAGAGATGCTTAGCACTTGTTGGCCCTTTTGCCTTCACTCTGCGGTCCATCTCACCCCAAACCATCTCGATTGGGTTCAGGTCTGGTGACTGTGGAGGCCAGGTCATCTGGCGTAGCACCCCATCACTCTCCCTCTTGGTCAAATAGCCCTTACACAGCCTCGCGGTGTGTTTGGGGTCATTGTCCTGTTGAAAAATAAATGATGATCCAACTAAACGCAAACCGGAAGGAATAGCATGCCGCTGCAAGATGCTGTGGTAGCCATGCTGGTTCAGTATACCTTCAATTTTGAATAAATCCCCAACAGTTTCACCAGCAAAGCACCCCCACACTATCACACCTCCTCCTCCATGCTTCACGGTGGGAACCAGGCATGTAGAGTCCATCCGTTCAACTTTTCTGTGTCGCACAAAGACACGGTGGTTGGAACCAAAGATCTCAAATTTGGCCTAATCAGACCAAAGCACAGATTTCCACTGGTCTAATGTCTATTCCTTGTGTTCTTTAGCCCAAACAAGTCTCTTATGCTTGTTGCCTGTCCTTAGCAGTGGTTTCCTAGCAGCTATTTTACCATGACGGCCAGCTGCACAAAGTCTCCTCTTAACAGTTGTTGTAGAGATGTGTCTGCTGCTAGAACTCTGTGTGGCATTGACCTGATCTTTAATCTGAGCTGCTGTTAACCTGCGATTTCTGAGGCTGGTGACTCAGATAAACTTATCCTCAGAAGCAGAGGTGACTCTTGGTCTTCCTTTCCTGGGGCGGTCCTCATGTGAGCCAGTTTCTTTGTAGCACTTGATGGTTTTTGCAACTGCACTTGGGGACACTTTCAAAGTTTTCCTAATTTTTCGGACTGACTGACCTTCATTTCTTAGAGTAATGATGGCCACTCGTTTTTCTTTACTTAGCTGCTTTTTTCTTGCCATAATACAAATTCTAACAGTCTATTCAGTGGGACTATCAGCTGTGTATCCACCAGACTTCTGCACAACACAACTGATGGTCCCAACCCCATTTATAAGGCAAGAAATCCCACTTATTAAACCTGACAGGGCACACCTGTAAAGTGAAAACCATTTCCAGTGACTACCTCTTGAAGCTCATCAAGAGAATGCCAAGAGTGTGTGTAGCACCCTGAGGATTCGGCTGCTACAGGGGTATTGCACCTCAACCCAGAGGTGTGATATTCCACTCCCGGGTAAGGATGGAGTGTGGGACTGAGCTCGGTAGGCTGCATGCACTACATACATCCCATTTCCGAGGAACAGGCCGACGGTACTCCCACTTAGAAATGTGCAGGTACGACCGAGTCTGTTCCTGGCTGGAGTGGGAGGGGGGTGGTACATCCCAAGTAGTGTAGGGGCAGATAGGGGGAGCAGTCTGGGTAGTGATAGGAGCTCATTGGGTGCTGGTCACCTGAGCTCACACATAGAGGGTGTATATAAGGTGGGCACCAACTAGGATCAGGGTCAGTTGTAGAGAACAAGTCAGTTGGAGAGGAGCCTGTCTGATGCAGAGAACAAATCGGCAGAGAGAAGGAAACAGCAGCCCTGGAGAGAGAGAGAGTGGAGCAGAGAAAGACCCAGAGGGGGAAGACTGAAGGGACCCAAGAACCCAAATTAGAGCACCGGGTGAGGAGTCAGCAAAAGGGTACCGGAACCCAAACTGGTGGGGGTAAAAACAATCCCCAGCCAGAGACCGGAGGCCGTGGGCAGCATCTGCCACGGCCACCCACCACATTCACCCCGAAGGCACACCACATGAAGGGTCAGGGAACCCAAGGCCAAGGGTGTCCCAACAGCAGGCCCGAGGGAGCTGGACCTAGGTGGATCACTGGTGGGGACGGCTGAAGAAAGGACAGAGGGAGAGCTCAGGGCCACGCTCCGGACTTGTTTGGGGGTTGGCTGGATCCAGGACCTGGTGGACGCAGCACGGCTCGGGTGGTCACTAGCAGCTGGAGTGACCAGTACAACATCTGCAGTAAGTAAACACCCTTAACTGCACAACCCGACTCTGTCTTCACTGCCGTCTGCACTACACCACCACAACCCCCATCCTCTGCGCCTGTCCCCTCTGAGGCTATACCCCTCCCGTTGGGGGTTATCTCACCAAGCTGCGCACCCACCATCAGCCTCAGCGGACCCTGCTGCAGCGGCGGCCACAGTGACCGCATCACAACAGGTGGCGTAGTCGACACAAAAGAACTTTAGTAACATCTGTAGAACTGCCACAGAACACTGAGCTTGACGCCCTGGGCACGGGGCCGGGTCACAGCCGCTCGGAGACTACAACCCCCCATCTGATCCGGTGCCGGGTATTCCCCTCAAAAAGGAATATGTCCCAGGGGGCGCGTCAACTTTGGCGTAGTCGGCAGGATTACGTGCCCACAACAACCGGGTACTGCGTGCCTGAAGAAAAGTGCAAGTTTACCTCAGAAAGAAGTCTCCTGCCGGTTCCGGAGGGTCCACGCCATCGGACCCCATCACCAGTCGTTTCCCGCCGATTGTCCGCCATTTCCAACTTGTTCCCGCCATCTGCAGAGTTTCCCGCCACTGGGCGATGCTTCCCGCCAAAACCGCAGATTTCCCGCCTTAGAAGAGCAGCGGACGCCATTATGGGCGTGCCAAAGGAGGGCAAGAGGCCGCCTCCCATCGTGGGCCGGAACAGAAAATGGCGCCAAAAGTGGAAACCGCCCCCACCAACAGAGACTGTGATGCTGGAGGTGTCTGTCAGCGTGAAAGAACTACCCCTGGAGCTGACAGTCACCGAGTTGCCCCGGGACCGCCCTCGAAGTGGGAGGAGACGAAAGAAGAGAACAAAGATGGGTGCCGCCTGGAGCAGTCTAGAGCGAGCGCACCCGGAGGCAAGAGGTGTAACGAGGAGTAGCGGAGGAGCTCACCCGGAGATGGAGAGAAAGCAGAACAGCACCGGCCCGCTGGCCAGGAGTCTGCTAGAGACCGAGGAAGGAGGGCAGAGCAGCACCGGCCCGCTGGCCAGGAGCCTGCCGGAAGAAGAGCAGAGCAGCACCGACCCGATGGTCAAGAGCCTGCTAGAGTCCACAACCCCGCTAGGTCTAGCGGAGATCTTAGCGCAGCTCCCCCGAGACCGGGAGTGTGCACAAACTGCCTTGGAGGGCCTCGCAAGGAGGATGGCCCGGGTACAGCGTGAGATACTGGCGGAGTGGAGCCGGGAGATGGCCCAGCAAGCTGGAACCCGTCCACGGAGCATGCTCCCCTGGGAGAGGACACCAACTGCCTCTACGGATGACGCGGGAGGACCCAAGGTTGGAGACGGCGCTGAGAAGGGAGCCGAACGTATGAAGGCAGGTAAAGGGGACGCTTATACCCCATACCGAGAGACCGCCCACCTGCCCCGGTTCCCCGTCGCAGAGCCCGAAAGTCCCCCGTCCGTGCCCGTAACCGCCATGTCACCGCTAATGACTAGGCCCCGACCAGAAGCCGCCGCCGCGACCCCTGTGACGTCACACGCACCGACCCGGAGCGTGACCAAGCAGGAAGAGCCTCCGGCCTGGTCGCAAGGCCCAGTACTCCCGGGCCCCGCATCACCAACAGCGCCCCCTACCTCTGCGGAACCTCCGGCCTGGTCGCGAGGCCAGGTAGCACAGGGCGCCGCCGTAATAACGGTGCCCTTTACGTTCCAAGTGCCCCAGGCCTGGCCGCAAGGCCTGGGCGACCTGGGCGCCACCACCACTGCGCCCGCACCCGCAAAACCAAGGGTGCCGAGTTTGGGAAAGGACCTCTTCAGCCAGCTCACATGGCCGGACGGGCGGCCCTTTATCTGGCCCGAGGAGTTTTGTGAGCTGGAGCGGCAACAGAGACTAGGGCCCTTGTGTGAGCCCCTGATCCCGGCTCCGAAGCCCGTGACTCGGGTCTCGCCTCCTTTAGAAGAAGCCCAATTCGTGTGGGACCCCACGGGAGAAGATTTGATGGGGTTCACCGGAGAAACTCGGGCAGTCGCCGCTGAGCGTACTGAGTGTTGTCGTCAGCAGCTAGCAGAGTTTGCGAGAGAACGGGAGGAGAGGCGGGTCAGAGAACAACAGGCCCAAATCCGGAGCGCGGAGCAGAAGAGCCGGACTAGGAGGAACCCCAGTGCAGCGCACTGTCCCCGCACCATCGGGACGGTGATAAAGTTCAACCTGCAGCATGGGTGGGGCTTTATTCGGGACCGTAACAACCGCGGTGACGTTTTTGTGACCCGCAGAGACGTCGAGTCCCACCTGCCGGAAGGTCACAAAGGCCGTGACCTCTACGTCGGAGACGAGGTCACTTTCACCCGGCACAAGTGTGCCAAAGGACCTTACGCCCTCCACGTACACCGCTTGACGGAGGAGGAGTTGCGGTACGGGGAGGAGGAGCCAGAGGACCCGGACGGGTCTGAAGCAACACCGTATCACCAAGAAAAAGCAGGAGGGAGCCGTCGTTGAGGACGGGAGTAGAGACTGTATATAGTTGCCCGTCGGGGCACAGTGAACCGTTGCTGCTAAAATAGTCCCCGTTGGGACCAGTGAACTGTTTACCCGTTAACCCCTTAATCCCACAGGCTGAGGACTGTGAGCAGCCATTCCCTTCCCTCTACCTGGCCGAGGACTGAGAGCGGCCAACTTCTCCTGTATATAGTTGCGCTTCCTAAAGCGCCCCCTACCGGTTTTATAGGAAAACCAGTTTTTCTAAGAGACTGTCGCACTTTTCCCGGACACACGTTGCACAGTGTCCGGAGGAGGAACCTGAAACAAGAGACGACGAGAATGTTTATATGAAAAGTTTTATATATATAATGTTTTATATGTTTTATATGTTTATGAAAAAAAAAAAAAAAAATGTATGTTTTTGGTGTTTTATGTCTAACAGCCCGAGGACGTGCTGTGGTTTACCAGGGGGGAATGTAGCACCCTGAGGATTCGGCTGCTACAGGGGTATTGCACCTCAACCCAGAGGTGTGATATTCCACTCCCGGGTAAGGATGGAGTGTGGGACTGAGCTCGGTAGGCTGCATGCACTACATACATCCCATTTCCGAGGAACAGGCCGACGGTACTCCCACTTAGAAATGTGCAGGTACGACCGAGTCTGTTCCTGGCTGGAGTGGGAGGGGGGTGGTACATCCCAAGTAGTGTAGGGGCAGATAGGGGGAGCAGTCTGGGTAGTGATAGGAGCTCATTGGGTGCTGGTCACCTGAGAGGGTGTATATAAGGTGGGCACCAACTAGGATCAGGGTCAGTTGTAGAGAACAAGTCAGTTGGAGAGGAGCCTGTCTGATGCAGAGAACAAATCGGCAGAGAGAAGGAAACAGCAGCCCTGGAGAGAGAGAGAGTGGAGCAGAGAAAGACCCAGAGGGGGAAGACTGAAGGGACCCAAGAACCCAAATTAGAGCACCGGGTGAGGAGTCAGCAAAAGGGTACCGGAACCCAAACTGGTGGGGGTAAAAACAATCCCCAGCCAGAGACCGGAGGCCGTGGGCAGCATCTGCCACGGCCACCCACCACATTCACCCCGAAGGCACACCACATGAAGGGTCAGGGAACCCAAGGCCAAGGGTGTCCCAACAGCAGGCCCGAGGGAGCTGGACCTAGGTGGATCACTGGTGGGGACGGCTGAAGAAAGGACAGAGGGAGAGCTCAGGGCCACGCTCCGGACTTGTTTGGGGGTTGGCTGGATCCAGGACCTGGTGGACGCAGCACGGCTCGGGTGGTCACTAGCAGCTGGAGTGACCAGTACAACATCTGCAGTAAGTAAACACCCTTAACTGCACAACCCGACTCTGTCTTCACTGCCGTCTGCACTACACCACCACAACCCCCATCCTCTGCGCCTGTCCCCTCTGAGGCTATACCCCTCCCGTTGGGGGTTATCTCACCAAGCTGCGCACCCACCATCAGCCTCAGCGGACCCTGCTGCAGCGGCGGCCACAGTGACCGCATCACAACGGGTGGCGTAGTCGACACAAAAGAACTTTAGTAACATCTGTAGAACTGCCACAGAACACTGAGCTTGACGCCCTGGGCACGGGGCCGGGTCACAGCCGCTCGGAGACTACAACCCCCCATCTGATCCGGTGCCGGGTATTCCCCTCAAAAAGGAATATGTCCCAGGGGGCGCGTCATGTGCAAAGCAGTCATCAAAGCAAAAGGTGGCTACTTTGAAGAACCTAGAATATAAGACATATTTTCAGTTGTTTCACACTTTTTTGATAAGTATATAATTCCACATGTGTTAATTCATAGTTTTGATGCCTTCAGTGTGAATGTACAATTTTCAAAGTCATGAAAATACAGAAAAATCTTTAAATGAGAAGGTGTGTCCAAACTTTTGGTCTGTACTGTATGTGACCAGTAAACCTGCAATTACTTACTGCAGATCTCGCAATCTGAAGGACATACTCGTGAAAAACTATGTTGAAAAATCTAGTCAAAAGACTATTTTTACTTGCAAAAAACCTGCATGGGGATGCAAACCCTGCGGTTCCTGTATTGTGTGTCCTAATGTGATTAAGACTGACTGCTTCATGGATTCATCAAATTCACGGAAATACAAAATTACACATGAAATTACATGTAAAACAGTTGGTGTCATATTTATGGCCGGTTGCCCGTGCAATAAATTCCATGTAGGCCTCACTACACGAGAACTCCGTCGACATGTGAGGGAACATGTACTCGACATCCAAGCAGCAAGCGAAAACACTAATGTAGCTGAACTTAAAACTCTACCTCTACATTTCAAGAAATTCCATAACTGCGACAGGTCGAAACTAAAGGTAAGTGGGATAGACAGGATTTATATCAGCAAAAGATTGGAAAAAGGTTTTGGCTCAAAAGGAGATCAAGTGGATTACTAGCCTTAACACCATGTACCCCAATTGCCTCAATGAGACCATTAGTTTTGTCCCTTTTCTATAATACAGCCCTATATTATGCTTTTGTTTGCTCTTCTTGTGATTTGTTTTAATTGTTTTCATTATCCTCTCATGTTTTTTAATTTTTTCTTCTTGTTCTTTCTGCTTTTCAATTATTTCGCCGACGAGTTGTATCTGATCCGTTTGGAGGCAATATAGGAAGTCTTTTCAAGATTCTGTCCTGTAATCTTTAATCTTTTATCTTGCAATTGTCTACATATTGTTATTGTATAAATTCCTTCATCAGTTGTACATAATTGTAACGTGTATGAGGATGTTTTTTCATAAAACAAGATTCTCTATACACTTACTGCTGTTATTGCAATATTAATATTTTTAGTGTTACTATATTTTATGTAGTATACACTGTGTGCCGAATTATTAGGAAAATGAGTATTTTGATCACGATACTTTTTATACATGTTGTCCTACTCCAAGCTGCATAGGCTTGAGAGCCAACTACCAATTAAGTAAATCTGGTGATGTGCATCTCTGTAATGAGGAGGGGTGTTGACTAATGACATCAACACCCTATATAAGGTGTGCTTAATTATTAGGCAACTTCCTTTCCTTTGGCAAAATGGGTCAGAAGAGAGATTTGACAGGCTCTGAAAAGTCCAAAATTGTGAGATGTCTTGCAGAGGGATGCAGCAGTCTTGAAATTTCCAAACTTTTGGAGCGTGATCATCGAACAATCAAGCGTTTCATGGCGAATCGCCAACAGGGTCGCAGGAAGCGTGTTGGCCAAAAAAGACGCAAAATAACTGCCCATGAATTGAGGAAAATCAAGCGTGAAGCTGCCAAGATGCCATTCGCCACCAGTTTTGCCATATTTCAGAGCTGCAACATTACTGGAGTATCAAAAGGCACAAGGTGTGCGATACTCAGGGACATGGCCAAGGTAAGGAAGGCTGAAAAACGACCACCTTTGAACAAGAAACATAAGATAAAACGTCAAGAATGGGCCAAGAAATATCTTAAGACTGATTTTTCAAAGGTTTTATGGACTGATGAAATGAGAGTGACTCTTGATGGACCAGATGGATGGGCCAGAGGCTGGATCAGTAAAGGGCAGAGAGCTCCACTCAGACGCCAGCAATCTGGAGGTGGGGTACTGGTATGGGCTGGTATCATCAAAGATGAACTTGTGGGACCTTTTCGGGTTGAGGATGGAGTGAAGCTCAACTCCCAGACCTACTGATAGTTTCTGGAAGACAACTTCTTCAAGCAGTGGTATAGGAAGAAGTCAGTGTCGTTCAAGAAAAACATGATTTTCATGCAGGACAATGCTCCATCACATGCATCCAACTACTCCACAGCATGGCTGGCCAGTAAAGGTCTAAAAGAAGAAAAAATAATGACATGGCCCCCTTGTTCACCTGATATGAACCCCATAGAGAACTTGTCATAAAATGTGAGATCTACAGGGAGGGAAAACAGTACACCTCTCGGAACAGTGTCTGGGAGGCTGTGGTGTCTGCTGCACGCAATGTTGATCGAAAACAGATCAAGCAACTGACAGTATCTATGGATGGAAGGCTGTTGAGTGTCATCATAAAGAAAGGTGGCTATATTCATCGCTAATTTTTTTGTTTTTGCATGTCAGAAATGTTTATTTCTAAATTTTGTGCACTGATATTGGTTTACCTGGTGAAAATAAACAAGTGAGATGGGATTATATTTGTTTTTTATTAAGTTGCCTAATAATTCGGCACAGTAATAGTTACCTGCACAAACAGATATCCACCTAAGATAGCCAAATCTAAAAAAAAAACACTCCAACTTCCAAAAATATTAAGCTTGGATAGTTATGAGTCTTTTGGGTTGATTGAGAACATAGTTGTTGATCAATAATAAAAATAATCCTCTAAAATACAACTTGCCTAATAATTCTGCACAGAGTGTAGGTATTTTTATTATACCCTGTTGGGTATAATTTCCAATTTTTAGTTACACTAATTCATGTGAATATGTTTATTTACATATTTATTTACATTTGTTCTTCCCATTCACTTTGTTCCCTTGCATATTCACATCCTTTTTATACCATTCACTCTTACTTACATTCATATTCACATTTTCATTTTTGTTCTATTTCTCACTTATCACATCACATCATTTTTCTGATCACTGGCAGTATGTGCCTTTAATACATATATCTCTATTATATTCGCCTCCACGTTCCACGATGGAGTGCACTTCGTGCCTCAACGCGTTCCACTGTGACACGCATCCAACGCCACTTCCGCCCTGCAGATGCACTCCTATTGGAGCCCGTCAGACAGACCAGAAGTGACAATCCCTGGCCAGGCACAGCTGCAGTCACTTACGCCCCTGCTCCGATTGGCTCCCGGTGACTTAAAATATCTGTCACATATCCCTCGTCAAAGCCTAAGCGGTTTATTATATCTAATAAACTACTACTTTTATCTGAACAGTATGGTTGGTGTGTAGACTTTTGTAAGTATTTAGGGTCTAACAGGCTGTGTCAGTGCAGAACTGACAGGTCTCATTCACTGCATGCCACTTCATGCAATCAAAAATCAAAATTAGTGATAAGCAAATTTGTTTGAAATCCGAACTTACAACTTAAATTCGAGACGAATATGGCACATTCGGATTCGTGATTGGAAAGGCCAGCAAAATGTCTTAAATTTGGGAAAAATCTGCAATGTTCGGCGAATAAATGCGGGAACGTGATTGCGGGGCAACTACAGCTTTTTTAACAGTTTTGCTAGCATAGTGCTTGTGTATGATGAGCGTGGGGACGTGGTAGATGAATGGGGGAACTGGTGATAGCTTAGAACAGGTCACATCATTGGCTCACTTGTAATTTTTTTTTTCTTCTTATAGGCAGTAACTTTAAGTCAGGAAAGTGCGGCTAGCCAATCAGAGCGCAGGAAGCATCCATACTGTCCAGACACAAGGGCTTCTGGAATTGGCTGCTGAAATCACATGTCCTCTCTATATAAAAAGCGGCCATGTTCCATCAGCGCCATTTTATCCATGTCACTGCTTTTTTTTCTTGTGCAATTACTGAGATTCTGACAGAAAAAGCAGGGCCTATGGCATAGAACAGTGTTGTGCACCGGTTGTATTGTGCTCCATGCACGAGTATACCTTCAATCTATTTTTGCACTTGCTAATGTGATAAAGCTAGCCCTTGTAGGCCACTTTTTGATCTTGTGGGGTTGAAATTCAGCTGTCTGCAGACTCTGCAGAGCTTCTGAGTGCAGAGCACAAAAAACTTTTTTTTTTCATGTGCTAAAGTGCAAGCTGTGTTAGCCCAGTTTGTCATTTTTTGTTGGGTGAAATTCAGCTGTTTGCACAGTAAAACAAATATATTTTTTCTGTTGCTAGGCAAGAGTCCACAAAAGATTTTTTGGGGTCGAAAACGTGATACACTCTGCTAAAAGCCACCTACTATCTTAGCAGTGGTTAACTTCAGCTGTTTTTAGTGTAAAAAAATAGATTTTTTGTCTTTCTAGGCAGAGTCCACAAAAGATTTTTTTGTGTCGCAAACGTGATACTCTCTGCTAAAAGCCACCTACTACATTAGTGGCGTTGAAGTTCAGCTGTTTTCAGAGTAAAAAAATCGATTTTTTGTCTTGCTACAGTGTCTTGATACACTCTGCTAAAAGCCACTGTGAAGAAACGGCAGCAGGGAGACCACGCAGAATCTCGCCACTGCCGCCACTTGTGATGGATTCACACCCCGCCTCCCGCCTGACGTCACAATTACATCAGACGAAGTACGTGGTACAGATCTGCCCTTTGCACCAATGTGACATTCCACCCCCCCCCTGAGGGATGCATAATGTCCGAATGGTACAGTTATGCCACCCCCTGTCCACATGGGTACAGGAAGACACCAGTGAGAAGAGGAGGCCCACTCAGTCACTGACGTGGCACCACCCTCGCCCACAACCCTGACAGGCTGAGAGGCTGCATTCACTAGCTCTAGTGATGCAGAGCTTTGTCGGCCTGGTAGAACTGCCACCAGTTTCTCTTTGATATAACGGACTTATAGAACCAGTCCGGTAGCGTGTTCATTGGACCGAACAACAGACGTAAGGTTCATGGATCGAGATAAAAGAACAGCCCAAGGTTAAATTATATATTTAATCGCCATAAGGGCACACTAAACAATATACTATATACATAAGGGTTATACATACACAGTGGTCAGAGTTACAAATACAAAAGTATGGTACAACTTTCGATTACAGTCGATTACCAGTGTAGATGGAAAGGCCTGGCTTGTGGGGGAGGGCTACCACATGGGAGGCTGTGGGCCCTGGCTTGTTGGATGGACTTTTCCCCCACTTATTGATGTCATGACCTGCCCAGGAAAAAGACAATAAGTTCTAGCTACAGAGACTTTCAAACTCTCTGGGTCACTCCCCCTACTGCCCCCTGGTCGAGCCCAAGTCTCCACCCCTGTTCTTTCCCAGCTAAGAGCACCCAAAACTAAAATGGGCCATAAATTCTTACTGGACAGTCCTAGGGAGCCAGTCCTGGTGTCATCGGACCCAGCCGGGCCCCTGCTATGGATGGATACCAAACATCGGGGTCATAGGGGCCCCTGCAAGGCTGTGCTGGGTATCTCCTTTTTCTTATGCGCTGGAATATGTTTAAAACTAGGGTTCCATTCCCCATCCCCTCAGGATTCCAACAATTTATTTTGTGTATCACTGAGATTAATTGTTTTTCCATAACTCGCAGCTGAATTATGTTTTCCTGTGTAGCTTGCATCTGCTGTGAGGGATTTCACTCTTCACTTATCAGCCCCCTCCTTTGCAAGCTTCAATGTCAAATTTGCATATGTAGAGCTCTGTAAAACCCATCTGCCAGTGCACAGTGATCGACAGGGGATTACCTTGAATATCTTCACAGCCACCTACTACATTAGTGGTGTTGAAGTTCAGCTGTTTTCAGTTTAAAAAAATATATTTTTTGTCTTGCTATGCAGAGTCCACAAAAGATTTTTTTGTGTCGCAAATGTGATACACTCTGCTAAAAGCCACCTACTACATTAGTGACGTTGAAGTTCAGCTGATTTCAGAGTTCAAATATTTTTTGTCTTGCTAGGCAGAGTCCAGAAAAAAATCGAATTTTGTTTTGCTAATAGTGTGCTCCTACCACAGTATCTGAGCAACATGAGTGGGAAAAAGAGAGGTCATGGTGGAATGGGGAAAAGGCTTGGTGTTCAAGGTATACGTGGGGTAGGTGGTAATGTTAGTGAAAGTACTGGTGAACCAACACCGTCATGTCTTATTCGAAGACAACTGACAACTTCTGCTAGTGAACGGGCTACTCCACTCCCTTTCTTTGGCAGCCGCACAGCGATACGCCTTGTTAATAAGTTGTCAGAAAGAACAGGTGCTCCAGTGGATGGCAAGCACTGCTCTCCTCTTTTTCCTCCACCTCAACATCACACACAGTACAGTCCCCAGAGGTGGCACAGCAATTACCCTTGCTTCCCCCCGTGTCACAACTGTCCAAATGACCAACTGACTGTAGGGAACCACAGATTGTCGAGTCTGTAGAACTGTTCACCCATTCTATACCATGGGCATCAGAAGTGTAATCCAAATATTCACAGAGTCAAGAAGAGGAGGAAAGCATCTGCACTGATGCCCAAAATTTTTTTTAGGTTGGATTCGGGGCAGGACGGAATAAGGTCCGAGCAGGTTCCTGACCCTCATCACCAGACGTTAAACACTGGGTAGAGAGCTGATCCTGATGAGATTCAGATACCTGAGGCTCATGTGGACTTTACTGTGCTGTCAGGGCAACAACAGGAGAAGGGTCACTGTGAGGGAGAGGAATGGGATAACACATTGTATGATGATGAGGTTGAAAGTGCTTTTTGGTGTGAACGCAGAGCCACGAAGCCGAGTAGCTCATCTGAGGAGGAGAAGGAGGAAGACGAGGAGGTTACCTTTTGCCCTATGGCGCAAGCACAGAGTGATGCAAGCACGAGGAGCACTGCATGCTTAACCACAACTTTGGCTGTGGCCAGCAGCGGTCACAGGTCTGCAGCTCGTGGGGGCGGCAAGGGTTGCCTTGCCTGGGCCTTTTTTGTCACCGCAAAGGATGAGCCAACTCACGTTATCTGCAAACTTCGAGATAAAAAACTAAGTAAAGGGAAAAACTGCAATAATTTGACTACTACATGCATGACCGTTCACATGTGCAAACAACATACATTACACTGGGAATCTCACCGCGCCGAAATGCGGACCAGCGGACCTCAACAGCCATCAGCCGCCCCATCAATTGCATAGTCTGCTTCTTCCTCCTCTTCTGTTACCGTGGCAAGTAATGTCACGCAGGTCTCCCACCGCAGAACTTCTGGTTCTCTTCCCGCTCCAGTCAGGCTGAGTGAGAGCCCGTCAGCTGTAACGGAAGCAGACATGCCTGCAGTGTTTGTTTCACCGAGCACACCATATGTTTCTCAATCCACCATAACATCTGCGCCTGCACCTCTCTCACGGGCCAGCAGTTTGTCTGTTTCACCATACTCCACCCTCTCTCAGCACTGCAGCCAGCTCTCGGTCCCGCAGTTGTGGTCACGTGAAAGATTGTTTCATCATACACATGACAAAGCTAAGAGGTTTAACTCTACCATCTCCAATCTGTTGGCCACGGAAATGGTGGTGGTTTTTTGAACTCTCCTGTATGGCTGCTTTTTTACTGAGGAGGAAACATGAGAACCTGGGGGAAACCCCCGCAAACACGGGTAGAACATACAAACTACTTGAAGATGTTGTCCTCTATCATCATAAAGGAATTAGCTCGTTGTCAAGGAGACTGACCAGCACTGCGGTCTACCTTGTGAACGTTGCGTTGAAGCTTGCAAGGTTCCTCCCACTCAAGCAATCATTAGAAGCCTTTCGCCTTCATATTAAGCGGTGCAGGGGTTAATCTGCTCAGTTGTGAGCTTCTGGAAGCTTACCGTGATTTAGGCTCTCATCAGATTTGTCCCGTGCAACTCCCCTACTGTGATAATGCTGTACCCCAACACATCAGACTGTCACCTACCGTGGAAACCTTTAAAAGGAAGCTGAAGATCTACTTCTTCTGACAAGCGTACAATCTGCGGTAACCCTCGCTCCAGCATACCGCTGCACGACTAGCTGTACCCTGACCTACTGTATCCTCACACATCCCTTGTAGATTGTTTGTGCGCCCTCACAGCCAGGGTCTTCTCTCCTCTTATACCAGTCGGTGACCCCTTTTCACATGTAAAGCGCCACAGAATAAATGTCGCTGTAATAGTAATAATAATTATAGTACTTGTAGTACTTTCTTTTTGTCTACCCCTAATTTGATGTGTTTTGGCAGCTTTTGGGCCCGTTTGAAGGTGTATGCTTCTTTTTTGTCCTCCCATTGAATCCTATGGCGTTCAGAAATGTTCATTGAACGTTCTAAATATTCGGCGAACATTTCCGAACCGAAGATTGAAATGTTCGCTCATCTTTAATCAAGATGAAAAGCTTAAAAATAAATAAAAAAAAATGTTTAAAAAAAGTAAAAAAAGACACAAAGCGCACAAAAATCACAAAAAGCTGTTTTGCCACTAAAACGTTGCTTTTGTTTAAAAACAAGAATAAAAAATAAACATACACATGATTGGCATTGCCACATCCAGAACAACCCAAATTATAAAACTGTGACATTATGTATTCCGTAAAGCAAACAGCCTAAAAAACATAATTAAAAAAATGCCAAAAATGTAGCTTTTTAATCATTCTGAGCCACAAAATTTTGTTTAAAAAAAAAGCGATCAAAAAGTCATATAAAAATTGATATAAATGAAAATGGCAAATTGTTATGCAAAAAACAAGCCCCCATATGGCTTTTTTGCCAAAAATTAAAAAAGCTACAGCTCTCAGAATATGACTATGCAAAAACTGTTTTATAAAAAAAAAGCATTTTGTAGAGTGTGATAGTAGCAAAACATAAAAAAAAAATGTTATAGATCTGTTAACACTGTAATAAAGTGGCCATACCACTATACCATTTATACTGCATGAAAAACGGCATAAAAAAATTCTCTTTGTACTGGTCTTTATTTGTTTATTCTGCCTCCCAAAATCTGAAAAAAAGTTCACATTTATACTGTGCTCTCCATGATGTACTTACATCAGGGTTTCCGTGTAAATTCCCAAAAAACGTGATACAGACAAAACCCCCAAAAGAACCACTCACTATAAGGAGGCAGATGGAGTCACTTTGTACTCTGTCTGGTCTCTGTTCCGATGGTGTCTCATCATTTTAGGCGTCTTTTCAGCAGAAAGTCTGGATGACAAACTGTGTGCAGGCCTAAAAAGATGGAGACCACTGGGACATATGCCAAAGTGTCTCAATTTGTCTCATTATAGTGAGTAGTTCTGTTGGAGGTTTCGTCTGAGTCACATTTTCATGGGATTTACACCTAAACCCCAACATAAGTGCACAGCGGAGAACACAAGACTTTGATACTAGCCATGTACTGACAGTGATGAAAAAATGTTATGTCCCCCAAAATGTTACACATAAAACCCCTGAATTATCCTGCACAAAACCAGTCCCACTCAGGTTCATCATTGCAAACATAGCGGTTTTCCATGTTACTGTGAGAACAAATACTCTGGAAAAGCGACACATCTCCCAACCCCTCAAATAAAATCCATTGAACTCTGTGCTCTAAATCCAAATTCCCCCTCCTCCTGAGCCTTACAGTGTACCTAAATCGCATTCAGAGACCACATGTTTGGCATTACTGTAGCAGGGAGAGCCCAATTAACAATTTATGGGGTGTGTGACTCCAGAAGCACAAGCTGAGCACAATGTCACTAAACTAGCATATTTGAAATTCTCCAAAAACAAAACAAAATATGGTGTGGATGTTACAAATTGAAAACAACTGTGGTGCTAGTCATCGGTAGTGTTGAGCCACCCCCGTAGTGTTCGGTTCGGTTCGTCGAACACCGGGATGTTCGTGGAACTGTTCGTTGAACACCTTAGAACACCGTCGAACACCGTTAAAACCAATGTCAGGCAAACAAAAACACATAGAAACACATAGAAACACATAGAAAACACATAGAAAACACCTTCAAAGGTGTCCAAAAGCTGACAAACTGCTCAGAAGACACTCTCTTTAAAAAAGCCGCCCGGCAATTCAGCAGCGGCATACACCGGTACCCGACAATTTAGAACAGAAAGAATAGAGCATCACACGTAGATTAGATAGATAGAAACATGTCAGTCACACATATAAGAAGTACAGTGACAGTGCTGGTTACAGTACTTGTCATTTAGTGTTAAAGGATTTATTAAAAAAAATAATAGTGTTTTCATGCACCTGTCTCTTTAAAAAAGCCGGCCGGCAATTCAGCATCGGTACCCGACAATTTAGAACAGAAAGAATAGAGCATCACACATAGATTAGATAGATAGAAACATGTCAGTCACATATATAATAAGTACAGTGATAGTGTTGATTGCTGTACTTGTCATTTAGTGTTAAAATAAAGGATTTATTAAAAAAATAATTGGCGTGGGGTTCCCCGTAATTTTAGTCTCTAGCGGAGGTTAAGCAGACGGCTGGGGCAGATGTTTGAAGCCTGGGAAGGGGGTAATACCCACGGAGCTTCCCAGGTTACTAATATCAGCCCCCAGCTGAATACCTAGCCTTTACTAGCTATTAAAATGGGGGACCCAAAAAAAAAATGACGTATGGTCCCCCCTATTTTAATAGCTAGCAAAGGCTAGGCAGACAGCTGGGGGCTGATATTAATAGCCCAGGAAGGGTGCCATGAATATTGGCCCCCTCCCAGGCTAGAAACACCAGCCGTCAGCCACCCCAGAAATGGCGCATCCATAGGATGCGCCAATTCTAGCACTTAGCCTCGCTCTTCCCACTGCCCTGTAGCGGTGGCAGTGGGGTAATAGGGTTGGGGTTGATGTCCGCTTATAATGCCAGCTGACATCAAGCCCAGGTTAGTAATGGAGAGGCGTCTATAAGACACCCCAAATTACTAACTTCATAGTGAAAGTTAAAAAAAAACACAAACACCCAGAATAAAGTCCTTTAATTGAAATAAACACACAATTCTTTAATGTTCTAAATTAAACTCTACTTACCGTCACGCCCATTCCAACTGAAGCCAATGTCTTCTGCAATAAAATTAAAATAATAACACAACCTCATCCTTCCCTTTCCTTGGTTCCCAGGACAGCTTCAACTCTGCTACATCGAGATGACAGGCTGGACCGCAGCAGAATGCTGCCATCCAGCTTGCCATGCCGCAGACACTGAGAAGCTTCTCAGAGAAGCTCCAAGCCTTTACTCACATAAGAGATGGCAGAAGGAAGGCGACTCCCTGCTCCTCGCGGAGTTCTGCGGCCACCAGAGACGAAGGGATCCGACAACCTCCGAGTAAGTCCAGTGTTAAATCAGGACCCTGCACCAGAGTGTTCCTAGACTTCAGACCGGGTCCTTTCCTGTCTGTGTGTGTGTAGATAGGCCGGGACTCCCTCTGAACTCCTCTCAGAAAAAGGGCACGGGTGGCAGCTCCGCTCCTTCCGATACCCGGTGGGATCCTCAGGGCCTACCAGGCTTTCCCGAACAGGACATGGAGTAGCAAGGTCGGGTGTCGGGGGCCGGTACCCCTCTTGCAGCCGGAATCCTTCTGAATATATCAGGTGGGCGAGGACAGGTGGCATATACCGCTCCGTCTGCATCCTCCCTGGGACCCATTTGCATTGGAGCTACATTCTTAAGCTCCGGGCCTTCTTGGTCATGGTCCTTAACCGGGCTGAGACATTCATCATCTGCAGCCTGCCCCTCGTCCCAAGGCCAAGGTACGAGGGCTGTGTCTCCATTCGATGCAGGCCCACACAGGATCCGCGTTCAGGGTAGGAGGTCACAGTAAAACAGTCAAAGAACCATCATAAGGCAGACTGAATGACAGCCTGTCTGGCTGACGGACAGAAAGGACTCAACGAGGACCTCCCAAAAGACCATGAACCAAGATGGCTTTTTATTAAATATGAAATTTAAAGTGTCACAAAAATGTGAGTCCTCCACCCTCACCCACTAAATGGTTCCCCTAACTCTTGGTTCCCCAGTCTCCCTCTAACCAGGAGGGCAACACCAAGTGCATTCTAGCCCCCCCCTGGTGGAGAAGTGTGGTGTTGGATGTGAAGGAAGGGTCCTGACCATCGCACTGTTCTTACCTCAGAGGACGAACACTACCCTCCATTAGAGAAGTGCAGCATCCCTGTGGCGGTTGAACCCCCCAGGGGCGCCACAATAACCATTGTATGAAGTTCCTATCATCAGGTAGTCAATCATCAGTACTTCCAAGGGGGCAAAAGTTCGGATGGTCTGAATGGGAGCTCTTTGTTCCGGGGGCTTGTTCAACTTGCACTGGCGACATGTTCGGCAGACCCCCTCGACTTCTTGCCGCAGTTGAGGCCAATACACCAGCCGTTGCAACCACCAAAAGGTCTTCTCTACGCCGAAGTGAGCACCTCTTCTATGAGCTTCCTGGGCTAGCTGCGTTACCAGCGCTCCTGGAACTACTACCTGCCAGGTAACATCAAACTCTCGAGGTAGCTGGATTCTTCGGCATAGCAAGTCATCCTTCAGGAAGAGCCTCTCCCACTGGCCTAGGATTTGTAGGGTAGTTGGAAGTGAAGCGGCTCTGGCTTCCTGGTCGGGTCTTTGACCAAGGGCGACCCATTCTCTCATCTTTGCCAGCTCTGGGTCGGATTGTTGCAGATGTATCCACTCGTCTCTTGAGCGGCCCAGAATTTGAGTGGGCCTCGGCTCCTCTCTGGTCTCCTGGGCGTCGACCACGGTAGCGGCGAACTGGTTGAAATCCGGAATCTCGTCGCCTTCGAGCTCCTCATCTCTGTCCCTCTTCGGCCCATCTGAGTGACCTGGGACAGGGCATCTGCATGAGTGTTCAGGGCCTTGGACCAATAGGTGATTTTATACTGGTATTTGGACATCCTTGCGACCCACTGCTGCTCTAACGTGCCCAGTTTGGTGTTCTCCAAGTGGGCCAAAGGGTTGTTATCTGTCCGCACTTGCACTTCTGACCCTGACAAGTACTCAGCAAATTTCTCGGTCATGGCCCACACCAGTGCCAGTAGCTCCAGCTTAAACGAACTGTAGTTGTCCGGATTCTTCTCCGTATCTCGGAGCAACCTGCTGGCATACGCGATCACCCGCTCTTTTCCTCCTTGCACTTGAGCCAGCACTGCTCCCAGTCCATGCAAGCTTCCATCAGTGTACAACATAAAAGACTGCAAAAAGTCAGCGTAGGCCAGAATTGGGGCATCCGTTAGCGCCATTTTCAATGCTCGGAATGCCTCTTCTTGTCGTGGGTCCCACTGAATGGGCTGCCGCTTGGCTCCCCCAGCCGTTCCTCTCAGCAATTCATTGAGCGGGATCGCAATCTTAGCGAAGTCTTTAATGAATCTGCGGTAGTATCCAGCGAGCCCCAGAAATGCCCTCAGTTCTTTTAGATTGGCGGGGGTGGGCCACTTCTGCACGGCAGCTACTTTCTCCGCAGTGGGGTACACTCCTGCACTGGACACAGTGTGCCCCAGATATTCAATTTGTCGCTTGAAGAGACGACACTTGCGAGGCTTAATTTTCAGGCCGTGCCTTTAAAGCCGTTCTAACACTTGTTCCAGTCGGCGGAGATGATCTTCAAACGTAGCGGAATAGATAATTATATCGTCCAGATATATTAAAGTGGCTTCAAAGTTGAGGTCCCCCAAGCATCTCTCCATCAGTCTTTGGAAGGTTCCCGGCGCATTTGTTAGCCCGAACGGCATCTGATTGAACTCAAACAGGCCCATAGGGAGAACAAAAGCTGTCTTTGGACGATCCTTCTCAGCTACTGGGACCTGCCAATAGCCACTGGCCAGGTCGAGGGAAGAGAAGAACTTGGCGCTTCCTAGCGCAGATAGAGACTCTTCAATTCGGGGGAGTGGATAGGAGTCCCGTACTGTACAGGCATTCAGCTTCCGATAGTCTACACAGAATCTCAGGGTACCATCCTTCTTCCGGACCAGCACGATAGGAGCCGCCCAAGGACTCTGACTTTCGCGGATCACTCCGTTCCGCAACATGTGGGCCAACAGCTCTTTCACCTCCTGGTACATTTGAGGCGGGATCTGCCGATATCTCTCTCGGATGGGAGCAGTATTTCCGGTGGGTATTTCGTGCTGAATGTCCCGAGTGCACCCGAAATTGTCTTCATGTTGTGCAAACACTCCCTGATATCACTGTAGAAGTTGTTCGATCTGCCTTACTTGTCCATCAGAAAACTCAGTAAGATTAGCCTCCATTTTCTCCAAGAGGTGGCGCCCAGCCAAGGGTTCTCTTCCATTCTCCTGGCTGTTGAGGGACACCTCCAGGGTCCATGGCTCTCCTTCCACAGGTGCCAGCCCTATAGCGTCAGCTCTGGTAAGGGCCTCTGGCATTATACACACTCGCGCCACCTCTTGTCGGGGCAACAACTGTAAACTCGTGCCACTTAGATTGATGCAACGCACGGGCACTCGACCCTGCCGCACGATGGCCAGGGTCCGAGCAACCAGGAGTCCAGAGAGCGCTTCCTCTCCCTCCATTGGTTCAATTTGAATGTCCACGCCTTCTAAGGACACATGTGCCAGCACCGGTAACGTGAGTACAGTCTGTCCCACTGGCAGTGTCATTGTGGCTTCGGGTGGTATCGATACCTTACCAAGGTACTGAGAGGTAGCGGGCAATTTTTGAATTTGACTGACCAGCACAAGATGCTGGAATACTCTCTTGCTAGCTGGGTCTCGAGTGGCGCGGGTCCAGTTGTTTTTGTCACAGCCCTCAGCCAGGAACTGTCCGACCTCCTTCAGCACATTCATGCCCAGGGCAACAATGGGCCCATCGCCTCCGGGCCCTGTGGTCAGTACGATCCCTTTCCGACCGAGGTCCTTTCCACATGCCCGGACAGACATCCATACTACTCCCGCTACTGGGATAGGTAGTTGATTAGCCGCCACCAGTTTGACAGTGGGTTCCCGCCAGGAATGAGCAACTTCAGGAAAGTGACTTTGGAAATACGTCTCAGGCATAGTGGTCACTTGAGACCCGGTGTCCATTAGACAGCGGATCCGCTGCCCATTAAATTCAGCCCAGATAATGGGCCTCTCGGAGACAATGTCTTCAGAGCTCCCTCTTCCACTCTCTGAAGCTCAAGACCCCAAGGTATGCTCCACATCTGTGGGGCATTTTAGTTTAACGGCTGTCCCCTCCTCCTCCTTTCTCGGTTTGGACAGTCTTTGGAGATATGCCCCCTACAGCCGCAGGTCCAACACTCTGGTCCTCGTTCTACCGATAGGTCTGGTACATGCCGTGCTGGGGCCTGGTAGGAACGTCTTTCTCGCTCTGGTCTCCGTCCGCGTTGGGCGGTACGGTCCATCGGCAAGGGGGCAGCAGGGGTCTTTGTGATAGCGTTCAACTCACCCCAAATATCTCGAATTTCCTGACGTATTTCCCGTACCCAATCAGGCTCTTTGTTGGTGAATCCAGGGGCAATTGCCTCATGACTTATAACTGTGGCTTTGAGAACAGGAACTTCTTTCTCCAGGACTCTAGCTTCAGCCCCTACCTCCAGGAAGCCCAGATCAGGGCTCAACCGCAGCCGCTCCTTCAAGATCTGCCTCAGGGAAGGGTCTTTCAAGCCAGCAATCAGTTGGTCACGCAACACTTCATCTAATGGTCCCAGTCCTCGGTTCCCGTCTCGAGCCTTCTTAGTGATATGGGCAGTCACTTCCTGCAATGCATTAACATACTGATTTATGGTCTCATTTTCCCCTTGGACCCACTGAAACAACCGTAGGCGCAAGTGTCCCAGATCTGTGGTGTCACCGTGCATGTCCTCTAGAAAAAATATTTGGGCTTCTAGCAGTGTGTGGGACTTGGTCTATTAGTCCATCTATACTGACCTCCATCAGGTTGCAAATTGAATAAAAAAATTTTCTGCATCTAGCTCTGAAAAAATATTTGGGCTTCTAGCGGTGTGTGGGACTTGGTCTATTAGTCCATCTATACTGACCTCCATCAGGTTGCAAATTAAAAATAATTTTTTTCTGCATCTAACCCAGCCAATAGTTTTGGCCTAATACCACAGTTTGGCCACTCAGCTCTGCTCGGTTACCATCCATTGTTTTTTTGTGCAAACAAATAAAGAGTTGTGAATTAGTTAACCACCAAAATGAGTGGAAAAAGGCCTGCTGCTGGTGGAAAGGGGAATAGGCGTGTTGGGAAGGGGAAAAAAGGTTGTGTCCGTGGGGTAGGTGCAGAAGAAAGACCATCTTCCAGCCAAACTAAAATGTCTACTTCTTTTAGCGGACAATGTGATAAGATCCCTTTCTTACGGCCACGCCAATCGCTACAAATTCCAGATGAGGCACAAAAACAGCAGGTGCTTCAACGGATATCAAGTGCTCCTTTAAGTGGGCTCTCCTCCACATCAACTTCAACATCACAAATACTCCAGTCCTCAAAGGTGTCACCCAAATCGCACTTGCTTCCTCACAGCTCCCAAATCTCCAGCTGCCCGTCTGAGTATGAGGTAGAACAGATGGTTGAGTCTGCAGAGCTGTTTACTCATACTATAGCCTGGGAATCAGAGGTCGACTCCAGCGCTTCTGTGAATCCAGACGAGGAAATGATCTGCACTGATGCCCAGAATCTTTATGAGTCGGATCCAGGACCAGACGCAGAAGGTTCTGACCATAATGTAGACCCTCATTCCCAAACTGTAACTCCTGTTGGTGGAGACAATGAGGAAGACGATGATAAGACTCAAATACCTGATTGGAGCGACAACTTTAGTTTTTTGTCAGGGCAGGAACAGGTTGGCTCTGAGGACGACGGGTGTGATAACGCACAGGGTGATGATGATGAGGTCGGAGATCCCACTTACTGTCAACCCACAGTCAGCCAAGAGATGAGGTCAGCAGAGGAGGTGGAGGAAGATGCTAGTGACGACGAGGTCAGGTTGCGCCTTCCTGGACAGAGACGTAGTACTGGAAGCACGTCAACAACTGCATCCTCAAACACAACTCTGCCTCTCACCACAAGTCGTGGTGGCTCTTCAGGTCGCATGGGTGCTAAGCCTTGCATAGCCTGGGCATTTTTTCAGATCGATAAAGATGACCCAACTCGTGTTATCTGTAACATTTGTCAGCAAAAGCTAAGTAGAGGCCAAAAAATACATAGTTTGAGTACTTCATGCATGAACCGGCACATGGACATGAAGCATAAGTTGCAGTGGGAAGCTCAGTGTGCTACAATGCGGCCTAGCCGGCCGGGCCAACCACCGTCTGCCATATCTTGTGCATCCGCGGCCTCTTCATCCTCTGTGACTGGGGGGACAGCAGTCACACCTGTTTTGGGGCGCAGACCTGCCACCTCTTTACCCGCAACAGCCAGCGTGATTGGCAGGTCATCATTTTCTTTGGAGGTGGTAACACCAGCTGGTCTTGAGCGCTGTCCGACATCGATAGCACCACCTTTGGATCAAGGCAACCTAACATTTCCGCCTGCATCTTCCTCACAGATCGGCAGTTTGCCGGGGACACCCTTATCAACCCCGTCTAAGCACAATAGCCAGCCCTCGGTCCCTCAGATGTGGACAAGTAAAAGACCATTTCCTCCTAGCCATGAGAAAGCTAAGAGGTTGAATTTCACCATCTGCAAGCTCTTGGCTACAGAAATGCTGCCTTTCCGCCTGGTGGACACAGAGGATTTTCGAGACCTTATGTCCGTCGCAGTGCCCCAGTACCAGATGCCCAGTCGGCACTACTTCTCAAAGAAAGGTGTGCCTGCGCTCCACCAGCATGTCGCACACAACATCACCGCTTCTTTGAGAAACTCTGTGTGTGACAGGGTGCATTTCACCACAGACACTTGGACGAGTAGGCATGGACAGGGGCGTTACATGTCGCTGACTGGGCACTGGGTAACTATGGTGACAGCAGGACAAGGGGCTGCTGTCCAAGTCTTGCCGTCCCCACGAGTTGTGCGTCAATCCTCTTTATGTCAAAGTTCCTCCACTGCTTCTGCCTCCTCAACCTCCTCTCGGTCTTCCACCTGCACCCAAAGCCTGTCTGGTCATGCCACAAGCTTTCTAACTGCGCAGAAGGGATCCTGCACACCTCCTTACTATGCTGGCAGTAGGGCTCAACGTCATCAGGCGGTTTTTACATTGAAATGTCTGGGAAATGTGAGTCACACAGCTGAGGAGTTGTGGTCAGCTCTGGAGAACCAATTTCATGAATGGTTGTCTCCACTGGACCTGAAACCAGGGAAGGCCGTGTGCGACAATGCTGCAAACCTGGGTGCGGCCCTTCGCCGGGGCAATGTCACACACGTGCCTTGTATGGCTCACGTGTTGAACCTGGTTGTCCAGCAATTTTTAGCCCACTATCCCAGACTAGATGGCCTTCTGCAGAGGGCACGGTCGCTGTGTGCTCACTTCCGCCGTTCGCATCCCGCAGCTCAGCGACTTACATCTCTACAGAAGTCGTTGGGCCTGCCACTTCACCGGCTAAAATGCGATGTGCCTACCCGGTGGAATTCAACTCTGCACATGTTGCAGCGACTGTGGCAGCACCGACAAGCCCTGGTGCAATACGTTCTGACGTATAGCCTGGGCCAACGAGATTCAGAGGTGGGGCAAATCACGCTGGAGGAGTGGTCTCAGATCAGGGACCTATGCACCCTTCTGCACAGTTTTGAAATGGCGACGAAGATGTTTAGTGCTGACGATGCCATTATCAGCATGACTATTCCGGTGATTTACATGCTGGAGCACATGTTAAACAGAATTCGGAGTCAGGTGGTGGCACAAGAGGAGGTGGAGGAAGTAGAGGAGGAGGAGTTGTATGCGGAAGGGCTAACATCTGTAAGGTCCAGACGGTCGGCAGCACCAAGGCGGCAGGCATGTGAGGGTGGGGGAGATGATTTTACCAGGGCGCATGGTAGCAGCCAAACTAGTGAGGAAGGTGCAGGAGCCCAGGAAGAAGTGGAGGACGAACTGATGGAAGACTCATCAGATGAGGGAGACCTTGATCACATTTCTGTTGTGCGAGGTTGGGGGGAGAGGACAGAGGAAGGAAGCATGATTGTTACCTCGCCACCAACACAACAGGGACTTGGTGCTCCTGGATGCGCAACACACATGAGTGCCTTCTTGCTGCACTACCTGCAACATGACCCTCGAATTGTGAGAATTAGAAATAATCCTGACTACTGGGTTGCCACACTGTTAGATCCCCGGTACAAAAGTAAATTTGCAGAAATTATTCCTGCCATAGAAAGGGATGCACGCATGCAGGAGTATCAGCAGAGACTGTTGCAGAATCTTACATGTGCTTTTCCACAAAATACCAGTGGTGCACGTAGTGAATCTCACAGTTCCAACTTGCCAACCGTGGGTCCGTCAAGTGTTCAGCACTCAAACCGTAACAGAACCACAGTATCTGCTGGTAACATCAATTTTGCGGAATCATTTCACCACTTTTTTAGCCCATCCTTTGCAAGGCCACAGGAGACAAGAAGTCTGACACATAGTCAACGCCTAGAGACGATGGTACAGGAGTATCTCCAAGTAAACATTGAAGCCACGACTGTGTCACTGGACCCTTGCTCTTTTTGGGCTTCCAATCTGGATAAATGGCCGGAGCTAGCCACTTACGCCTTGGAGATCTTGTCATGCCCCGCAGCCAGCGTTCTGTCTGAACGTGTGTTCAGCGCTGCTGGTGGTGTGCTGACAGATAAGCGCACGCGGCTCTCCACTGATAATGTAGACAGACTCACGTTCATAAAGATGAACAAATCATGGATCTGAAACGACTTTTCTACCCCTGTGTCATCCTGGGGAGAGTAAAAGCTTGATGATTGGTTAAAATCACCCTACCAACCGTTTTAAGCTTTCAAATTACTAATCATGTTTATCTGTATCTTGACTGGAAAATAATTTGGGCTTTGTAGCAGTGTGCAGCACTGATCCTATTAGGCCATCTATAATAAGCTTCACCAGATTTAAAATTAAAAATAATTTTTAGCTGCATCTAGCCCGGAAAATAATTTTGGGGCTCCGAGATGCGCAAGACACATAAGTGCCTTCTTGCTGCACTACCTGCAGCATGACCCTCATATTGTCAGAATTCGAAGTAATCATGACTACTGGGTTGCCACACTCTTAGATCCCCCAAACTTTTCGATCAACCTTTTCATTTTAATAAAGACCAAAAAAATGGTCATTTTTGAAATTATAAGCATTAGCAGGTTGTTAGAAACTGAAATCAAACAGTTTTCAACTCAAAACTTTATTCTAGGTGATGTTACATTTTCACATAGGACCCCTTGTTCGAAAGGAGCTTCTGAACTCTCTCGTCCATTGAATTTGTCAGGTTTTGGATGGTTTCTGCTTCAATTGTTTTGCATGAGGACAGAATACCCTCCCAGAGCTGTTGCTTAGATGTGAACTGCCTCCCGCCATCATAGACACTCCTTTTAATGATGCTCCAAAGGTTCTGAATGGGGTAGAGGTCAGGGGAGCATGGGGGTCACACCATAAGTTTGTCCCCTTTTATGCCCATATCAGCCAGAGATGCAGATGTTTTATGTGCAGCATGAGATGGTGCATTATCATGCAGAAAAATGATCTTGCTGTGAAATACACGGTTCTTCTTCTTGAACCATGGCAGGAAGTGCTGTTTGAGAAAATCCACATACATTATGGAGTTCATCTTTAGCGCCTTCAGGGATCCTAAAGGGGCCGACAATCTCTCTCCCCATGATTCCAGCCCAAAACATTACTCCACCTCCTCCTTGTTGGCGCTGTAGCCGTGTTTGCGTGGGGTGTCCATCAACCAGCCATCCTCCACTCCATTCATCTGGACCATCGAGCGCTGCACGGCACTCATCCGTGAACAAAACAGTTTTGAAATCAGTCTTCATGTAATGTTTGGCCCACTGGAGCCGTTTCTGCTTGTGTGAAGTGGATAGAGGAGGTCGACAGGATGGCGTATGCACAGCTGCAAACCTCTGAAGGACCCTGCATCTTGTTGTTCGGGGGACGTTGGAGGCACAAGCAGCTTCAAAAACTTGTCTGCTGCTATGACAAGGCTTTTTTGCCGCTGCTGTTTCAACCTGACGTAATTGCCTGTAGGAAAGAGTCCTCAATTTGCCCTTATCAGCACGCACACGTGTGTACTGTGAATCAGCTACATACTTCTTGATTGCCAAGACACTTCATCCTGATCATCGCACAATGTTGATTGTAGTCATGCCTTGATCTAAACACTCCACAATTTGTTGCTTCTCAGCAGCCGACACATCCTTTTTCTTTCCCATTTTGGCAGAAAATGTAGGCTGCTTAATAATGTGAGAGAGCCTTCTTAAGTAGTCTTGCCTTTCATTGGACACACCTGCCAAACTAATTAGCACAGGTGTCTGCAATTGCTTACAGTGATATAAAGAGCCCTGACACACATCACCATCAATGAGTTTAACTGACAAACAAACAAATTCTTCCCTTATCACTCCTAAACACTTTTTGCATAATAATTTGGAACGCGGTGTACATGTGCTTTTCCACAAAACACCAGTGGTTCACGTAGTGAATCTTACAGTTCTAACTTGCCAACCGTGGTCTGTATGGAATTGTTCAATAAAGGGCCCAAAATTAAGATAACATAGATGGGAGAGGTCTCTATGAATAGGAATTCCTAAGTATTTGATACCCTGTGAGGGCCAGGCAAAGGGAAAGTTGGACTGGATGGAATCCTATATGGATTTAGGGAGGGAGACATCGAGGGCCTCAGACTTCGCTGCATTGATTTTAAAATTTTACCATGTAACAAAGTGATCTATTTCAGCCATAACAGCAGGGATGGATATATGTGATTGAGTGATATATACTAGGACATCATCAGCAAATAGAGAGCACTTGTACTCGGTGCCTCCCACCTCAATCCACCTAATATTGGGGTTATGGCGAATTGATGAGAGCAGGTGCTCCGTCACTAGGATGTATAAGAGAGGGGACAGAGGACATCCCTGCCTTGTCCCATTGGTGATTGTGAAAGGTGATGAAAATGTTCTGACGCACCCCCTGGGCCTTGGGACACCCGGAGCCGGACCCTTTTTGGTGGATGCTGGTGGTTGTAGTCTTCGTGGCGGCAATCCGGTTCCGTGGCTCAGGGCAGTCAAACCAGTGGCGGAACTATTTATGTGGTTTTGATGTTTAAATGTCCGACTACGCCACCCGTGGATTGCGGTCAGAGTGAACCGCCGCTACAGGGCAGACCGCTAAGGCTGGTGTTGTGGGTGCAGCAGAGCGTAGCATAACTCCCCACGGGAGGAGTATAGCCTCAGGGCAGTGTATGCGGAGGATGGGGGTGATGGTGCAGGGCAGCAGCAGTAACGACACGGAGTCAGTGATGCAGTTCAGGGCCTTTACTCACAGTTCTTATTATCCAGACCACGTCTGCAGGTAACGGCTGCCCACGTCGTACTGTGCTCACCAGGTGAGGTTCTCAGACAACTCCCAGATAACTTTGGAGCGCTTCACAGGACCCCCTTTGTGTGTCCTTTGTCTGGCCTTTCTTACCAACACTTCTGTCCGGCTGCCTCGGGCCTCCTCTTGGTAAACTTGGCGCCAGTTTCCCTGACCCTATGTGGTGCCTTCCTAGCGGGTGGAGCAAGGGGCTGCGCCACATAAAATGTCAGAGCCTCCGGTTTCTAGCTGAGGGTCGTTTCCTGCCTCCACTAGTTCGGGGACCGGTCTCCCCCCTTGGCCTGACCCCTCCACGCAGGTGGATTCGGGCGTGCGGTGGCGACTCGCCCGTCCGCACCCCTGGGATCCCTTCATTCCTCGTTCCTGGAGCCTTCTCCGCTCCTCTTCCTTCCTTCTCCCTCTTGCAGGCCTGGGCCTCTGTTACTAGGCCCGCCTCCGGAGCAGAGCTCATGCAGAGCCCCTGCTCCCTGCCACTTCTGCTCAGACTTCTCTGCACTGAACTAAGATGGTGCCCACCTTTTATACTCCCTTCTCAATGCACCCAGGAACTGCTTCCTCCCTGCTCCTGCACTGCAGGGTTCCCCTTCCTCAGTGTTCCCTCCCCCCACTCCAGCCAGGGACAGGGACTGTCGTGCCCATCTCAGGGGCATATTGGTCGCCCTGCCCCACGGCAATGTGGTGTAATGCATGCAGGTGTCGGGTCCTGATCCACACTCCATCCTTATCTGAGAGTGAGATATCACACCTCTGGGTGAGGTGCAATACGTCTGTAGCAACCGAGCCCTCGGTGCTACAGTTCCATTTATCTTCAGCCTAGGTGACGTATTGTGATACAGGGCCGTGATTTTGGCTATAAAAGGGTCCCCTAGACCCCTACCCCAAGCTTTTTAAGAGAATCATATATGGCGTGCCAGGAGACTCTATGGAATGCTTTCTCAGCATCCAACGAGAGTATCTACTTACAAATTTTTAACTGCATCTAGCCCAGGAAATACTTTGTGCCTAGTAGCAGTGTCTGCTAGTCAGCGGATTATCCCGGCTGTTAAGCAAGCTACACCACCTGTAGTTTGGACACTTAATTTTTTCAAAGGAAATGCTTCGGGACCACGGGATACTCAGTGAAGAGCATCAGGAGGCACCCCAAGGCATAGGGGCTGGGACTGGCACTAGGATGCCTTGCGGTGGACAGCCGAGCTCGATCCTTATAAAAGCTTTTTAACTGCAGCAGCTTTAGTGGACGCTACTGGAGCTGGAATTACGCGGCTGCTGGCATGAGACTTGCCCTCCAATAGATCCTTGTAAATGGATTTAAAGTGTATTCATTCAAATTAGAGGGAAAATTTAAATTAAAAAGCTTAGAGCTGCCTCCACCACAGGGGGGCTCTCTCGACCCACCAGCGGACAGGCACCAGTATTGGGAGAGGGGGGCTGGCCGTCAGGGTTCACCGCGGCTCTGGCACAAACCCGGCGACACAGAGGTGGCACGGGCAGGAGCGGACTGGCCGTCTCGGCTTCTCACTTTTTGGATTTTAGAAGGGCATGACATGCCTATATCTGTGTCTCCCCCTCCTTTTACTCCTCCACCTCTTTTCTTTTCGCATGACTATATGTACTTGTCACTTTTCCATGTGTTAGTTGTGTCTTCTGAGCAGTTTGTCAGCTTTTGGACACCTTTGAAGGTGTTTTCTATGTGTTTCTATGTGTTTTTGTTTGCCTGCCATTGGTTTTAACGGTGTTCGAAGGTGTTCGACGAACAGTTCGGCGAACACACGGGTGTTCGACGAACCGAACCGAACTCGAACACTACGGGGGTGGCTCAACACTAGTCCAGACCTCGTCTGTCGGCAGGAGACGTCGGGTTACGCGAACTCACTCAGCACCGCAAGCAGGCTCCGAGTCTCCTCAGCAGGCACAGCACTCGGGTCACATCTGTGAGGGATCTGCAGCTCTTCCACCGGCGGCCGTCTGTGGCACCTCACAGACCTCTGGCTTAGGCCTGCCACACGGGGCTTCTCAGCACGCAGAGAACGCGTCTACTCCTCTCTGCTGCTTGGCGCCAAAAACTCCTCAGGCTTGGCGCGCTGGCCTCTTTTCTCCAGGAACTCTTTCCTGGAAGTCACCTGATCGGGTCCAGTATCTAAATCTGCTCTCTCTTCAACTTCTCTTGTATATCTTGGTTCCGCTTGACTGTGTCTGGCCAGCAGATGGCAGTCTCTCTCCATCTTTGAAGCATCATATAAGAGTTCTCTTAAAGGCTCTCTCGCCTCTGCTACATATGCAGTGAGTCCAATGGCTGACCAATTTTAGGAAAAACCCCACTAAGAATTTAAAGACACATAGAGCAGGGCCACAGTAACAAGGTATGACTTGTTCCCCTTAGAAAGGATAGAGTTTGCTATACAGTTATAGGGTATACAGTGAGTCCAACAGCTGACCAATTTTAGGAAAAACCCCACTAAGAATTTAAAGACACATAGAGCAGGGCCACAGTAACAAGGTATGACATGTTCCTATTAGAAAGGAGAGGGTCTGCTATACAGTTATAGGGTATGCAGTGAGTCCAACGGCTGACCAATTTTAGGAAAAACCCCTCTAAGAGTTTAAAGACACATAGAGCAGGGCCACAGTAACAAGGTACGACATGTTCCCATTAGAAAGGAGAGAATCTGCTATACAGTTATAAGGTATGCAGTGAGTCCAACGGCTGACCAATTTTAGGAAAAACCCCACTAAGAATTTAAAGACACATAGAGCAGGGCCACAGTAACAAGGTACGACATGTTCCCATTAGAAAGGAGAGGGTCTGCTAAACAGTTATAGGGTATGTAGTGAGTCCAACGGCTGACCAATTTTCGGAAAAACCCCACTAAGAATTTAAAGACACATAGACCAGGGCCACAGTAATGACAAATTCCATTTAGAAAGGAGAGAGTCTGCTATACAGTTATAGGGTATGTAGTGAGTCCAACAGCTGACCAATTTTCGGAAAAACCCCACTAAGAATTTAAAGACACATAGAGCAGGGCCACAGTAACAAGGTACGACATGTTCCCATTAGAAAGGAGAGAGTCTGCTATACAGTTATAGGGTATTCGGTGAGTCCAATGGCTGACCAATTTTAGGAAAAACCCCACTAAGAATTTAAAGACACATAGAGCAGGGCCACAGTAACAAGATATGACTTGTTCCCCTTAGAAAGGATAGAGTTTGCTATACAATTATAGGGTATACAGTGAGTCCAACGGCTGACCAATTTTAAGAAAAACCCCACTAAGGATTTAAAGACACATAGAGCAGGGCCACAGTAACAAGGTAGGACATGTTCCCATTAGAAAGGAGAGGGTCTGCTATACAGTTATAGGGTATGCAGTGAGTCCAACGGCTGACCAATTTTAGGAAAAACCCCTCTAAGAGTTTAGAGACACATAGAGCAGGGCCACAGTAACAAGGTGCGACATGTTCCCATTAGAAAGGAGAGAATCTGCTATACAGTTATAAGGTATGCAGTGAGTCCAACAGCTGACCAATTTTAGCAAAAACCCCACTAAGAATTTAAAGACACATAGAGCAGGGCCACAGTAACAAGGTACGACATGTTCCCATTAGAAAGGAGAGGGTCTGCTAAACAGTTATAAGGTTTACAGTGAGTCTAACGGCTGACCAATTTTAGGAAAAACCCCACTAAGAATTTAATGACACATAGAGCAGGGCCACAGTAACAAGGTACGACATGTTCCTATTAGAAAGGAGAGGGTCTGCTATACAGTTATAGGGTATGCAGTGAGTCCAACGGCTGACCAATTTTAGGAAAAACCCCTCTAAGAGTTTAAAGACACATAGAGCAGGGCCACAGTAACAAGGTGCGACATGTTCCCATTAGAAAGGAGAGAATCTGCTATACAGTTATAAGGTATGCAGTGAGTCCAACAGCTGACCAATTTTAGCAAAAACCCCACTAAGAATTTAAAGACACATAGAGCAGGGCCACAGTAACAAGGTACGACATGTTCCCATTAGAAAGGAGAGGGTCTGCTAAACAGTTATAAGGTTTACAGTGAGTCTAACGGCTGACCAATTTTAGGAAAAACCCCACTAAGAATTTAATGACACATAGAGCAGGGCCACAGTAACAAGGTACGACATGTTCCCATTAGAAAGGAGAGAATCTGCTATACAATTATAGGGTATGCAGTGAGTCCAACGACTGACCAATTTTAGGAAAAACCCCACAAAGAATTTAAAGACATATAGAGCAGGGCCACAGTAACAAGGTACGACATGTTCCCATTAGAAAGGAGAGGGTCTGCTATACAGTTATAGGATATGCAGTGAGTCCAACGGCTGAACAATTTTAGGAAAAACCCCGCTAAGAATTTAAAGACACATAGAGCAGGGCCACAGTAACAAGGTATGACATGTTCCCATTAGAAAGGAGAGGGTCTGCTCTACAGTTATAGGATATGCAGTGAGTCCAATGGCTGAACAATTTTAGGAAAAATCCCACTAAGAATTTAAAGACACATAGAGCAGGGCCACAGTAACAAGGTATGACATGTTCCCCTTATAAAGGAGAGAGTCTGCTATACAGTTATAGCAGGGGCGGACACAGACTGTAGTGGGCCCCTGTGCAAGAATTTTTTTGGGGCCCCACCCTGCCCTTCATAGGGGGCATGAAGGGCCTCCCCCCCGTGCATCTCTCATCCCCCCGTGCATCTCTGATTCCCCCCACTCCTAGTTAATTAATTGTATTTAAAAAATATAACACTTGTTATACTTACCCCCAGGGCCGGCTCCAGGTTTTTGTGAGCCCTGGGCGACAGAGTTTCAGTGGCCCCTTTAACACATACGATGATTCATGATGCACAGATACCACAGAGAAATATATATATATATATAGTACAATGCCAAAGATTTCACTTACTACATTACATGAGCGATATCTACTGTAAATTCCACAATAGCTCAGAAACCGGCGAATCCTCACAGAGCACAGTGCAGACTGAACAGTATAGTCCTCCATACAGTATTATGGGCACCATATAATGCTCCATACAGGATACTGACCCCCTTATAATGCTCCATACAGGATACTGGACCCCATATAATGCTCCATACAGGATACTGGTCCCCATATAACGCTCCATACAGAATACTGACTCCCATATAACGCTCCATACAGAATACTGACCCCCATATAACACTCCATACAGAATACTGACCCCCATATAACGCTCCATACAGAATACTGACCCCCATATAACGCTCCATACAGAATACTGTCCTCCATATAACGTTCCATACAGAATACTGACCCCCATATAACGCTCCATACAGAATATTGGCCCCCATGTAGCGCTCCATGCAGGCTGTTCCCCCCCTTATAATGCCTCATACAGGATGACACCCCCTTTTAATGCCCTATGCAGGATGTCACCTCTACCCCCCATAAAATGCCCCATGCAGGATGTCACCTCTCCCCCCCATATAATGCCACTTGCAGGATGCCACTTCCCCCCTTTTCAATGCCCCATGTAGTATGTCAGACCACCCCCTCCCTTATAATGCCCCATGCAGGAGGTCACACACCCACCCTCCTTATAATGCCCCATGCAGGATGTCAAGTCCCCCCTCCCCCTCTTATAATGCCCCATGCAGGATGTCACACCCCCTCCCTTATAATGCCCCATGCAGGATGTCACACCCCCTCCCTTATAATGCCCCATGCAGGATGTCACACCCCCTCCCTTATAATGCCCCATGCAGGATGTCAGACCCCACCTCCCTTATAATGCCCCATGCAGGATGTCAGACCCCCCTCCCTTATAATGCCCCATGCAGGATGTCACTTCCCCCCTTTCCCTCTTATAATGCCCCATGCAGGATGTCACTTCCCCCCTTCCCCTCTTATAATGCCCCATGCAGGATGTCACACTCCCTCCCCCACCCCCATATAATGCCCCATGCAGGATGTCACTTCCCCCCTCCCCCTCTTATAATGCCCCATGCAGGATGTCTCACCGCCCACCCTTATAATGCCCCATGCAGGATGTCACTTCCCCCCTTCCCGTCTTATAATGCCCCATGCAGGATGTCACTTCCCCCCTTCCCCTCTTATAATGCCCCATGCAGGATGTCACACTCCCTTCCCCACCCCCATATAATGCCCCATGCAGGATGTCACTTCCCCCCTCCCCCTCTTATAATGCCCCATGCAGGATGTTACACCCCCCTCCCTTATAATGCCCCATGCAGGATTTCACCTCTCCCACTATATAATGCCCCATGCAGGATGACACCTCGCCCCCCATATAATGCCCCATGCAGGATGTCACCCCCCCATATAATGCCCCATGCAGGATGTCACCCCCCCATATAATGCCCCATGCAGGATGTCACCCCCCCATATAATGCCCCATGCAGGATATCACCTCTCCCCCATATATTGCCCCATGCAGGATGTTACACCCCCCCACCATATAATGCCCCATGCAGGATGTCACCTCTCCCCCATATAATGCCCCATGTAGGATGTCACCTCTCCCCATATAATGCCCCATGCAGGATGTCACACCCCCCCACCATATAATGCCCCATGCAGGATGTCACACACCCCCACCATATAATGCCCCATGCCCCCATACATGAAAAAAATAAAAAAATCCAATACTCACCTCACTTCTTACCTGCTGCCCGCGCTGCTCCGGACTACAGGGCGCTGGCGTCTTCCCGCTCTGCACTGTGACAGGTCAGGAGAGAGCGCGCATGGTGTAAAGACATCACCGCGCCCTCTGACCTGAGACGTCACAGTCAGAGGACGTGGAAGACGCTGTAGAGGCACGGGGAGGGGTAAGTATTGTGCCGGCCGTCACATGACCGGAGATGTCCCTGCGCTCAGCATGGGGCCGGGGACCCATGCTGAGCGCAGGGACATCTCCGGTCATGTGACGGCGGGGGGTCCTGCGGGGGGGCCCCATGAGGAGACGCACAAGAGGGGGGCTCCGAGGGGGCCCCGACCGGCCGGGCCCCATGCTGGAGTCAGGGCAGTCATGCCCTGATGGCAGCCCTGCTGGAGGCTGGAGGGGCCCCCCCTCGGGGGCCCCCGTTCAATGAACCGGCTGCACCGGCGGTAAGTCCGCCCCTGAGTTATAGGGTATACAGTGCGTCCAACGACTGAACAATTTTAGGAAAAACCCCACTAAGGATTTAAAGACACATAGAGCAGGGCCACAGTAACAAGGTGCAACATGTTCCCATTAGAAAGGAGAGGGTCTGCTATACAGTTATAGGGTATGCAGTGAGTCCAATGGCTGACCAATTTTAGGAAAAACCCCACTAAGAATTTAAAGACACATAGAGCAGGGCCACAGTAACAAGGTACGACATGTTCCCATTAGAAAGGAGAGAGTCTGCTAAACAGTTATAGGGTATTCAGTGAGTCCAATGGCTGACCAATTTTAGGAAAAGCCCCACTAAGAATTTAAAGACACATAGAGCAGGGCCACAGTAACAAGGTACGACATATTCCCCTTAGAAAGGAGAGAGTCTGCTATACAGTTATAGGGTATACAGTGAGTCCAACGGCTGACCAATTTTAGGAAAAATCCCACTAAGGATTTAAAGATACATAGAGCAGGGCCACAGTAACAAGGTACGACATGTTCCCATTAGAAAGGAGAGAGTCTGCTATACAGTTATAGGGTATGCAGTGAGTCCACCGGCTGACCAATTTTAGGAAAAATCCCACTAAGAATTTAAAGACACACAAAGCAGGTCCACAGTAACAAGGTATGACATGTTCCCATTAGAAAGGAGAGAGTCTGCTATACATTTATAGGGTATGCAGTGAGTCCAATGGCTGACCAATTTTAGGAAAGCCCCACTAAGAATTTAAAGACACGTAGAGCAGGGCCACAGTAACAAGTACGACATGTTCCCATTAGAAAGGAAAGAGTCTGCTAAACAGTTATAGGGTATTCAGTGAGTCCAATGGCTGACCAATTTTAGGAAAAACCCCACTAAGAATTTAAAGACACATAGAGCAGGGCCACAGTAACAAGGTACGACATATTCCCCTTAGAAAGGAGAGAGTCTGCTATACAGTTATATTGTATACAGTGAGTCCAACGGCTGACCAATTTTAGGAAAAATCCCACTAAGGATTTAAAGATACATAGAGCAGGGCCACAGTAACAAGGTACGACATGTTCCCATTAGAAAGGAGAGAGTCTGCTATACAGTTATAGGGCATGCAGTGAGTCCACCGGCTGACCAATTTTAGGAAAAACCCCACTAAGAATTTAAAGACACACAAAGCAGGTCCACAGTAACAAGGTATGACATGTTCCCATTAGAAAGGAGAGAGTCTGCTATACATTTATAGGGTATGCAGTGAGTCTAATGGCTGACCAATTTTAGGAAAGCCCCACTAAGAATTTAAAGACACGTAGAGCAGGGCCACAGTAACAAGTGCGACATGTTCCCATTAGAAAGGAGAGAGTCTGCTTTACAGTTATAGGGTAGGCAGTGAGTCCAACGGCTGACCAAATTTAAGAAAAATCCCACTAAGAATCTAAAGACACATAGAGCAGGGCCACAGTAGCGACAAATTCCCATTACAAAGGAGAGAGTCTCCCATAGTGAGCAGTGAATGCAAGGGCTGCCAAAAATTTGGAGGCACTTCAATGCCCCTTGAAAGAGATGTGGAGGAGGGCCTCATAAATAAATGTTCCCTTTAGAAAGAAGCGGGCCTCCTATACTTGTAATGCCCATGCACTAAGTGTATGGGCTGACAAACATTTACCCCTGGGGGTATACATGAACATACTGTATAAAAAAAAAATTTTATGCGCATCATAAACACCATATAAAAAAATTATGTGGGTGTTGCATCACGGAACACGGTCTCCCTGGTGATATGGTGGTGGAGGATGAGGAGAAGGAGGAGGACAAGAGCAAATAGCCAAAATCACTAAGCGTATACCCATGTGTGGGTGTGAAAAGGAGCATGGGAATACACATCCCAAGAAAAGACACTGGATTTGAGTTTATGTTACGCTGCTATCATTCAGTGGTGTTGAGAAGTCTGGCCCAATCCAGCCCTTGTTCATTTTTAGGAGTCAGCCTGTCAGCATTTTCAGTTGACAGGTGGATGCGCTTATCAGTTATAATTCCACCAGCGGCACTAAAAACCCGCTCTGATAAAATGCTGGCGGCAGGGCAGGCCAGGACCTCCAAGGCATAGAGAGCCAGTTCATTCCACGTATCCAGCTTGGATACCCAATAATTATAAGTCACAGCGGAATCACGGAGGAAGTTGGTACGGTTGGTAAGGTACTCCCTCAGCATCTTCCCAAACTTTGCACTCCTTGTTCCTTATGAGAGTACAGGTCTCAGGGCATGTGCGATGGGAGGGTCTGAGAAAACTCTCCCAGAACTTTGACAGTGTTTCCCTGCCTCTGCTGGATTGAAGTTGTGTCTCTCTCGCCTGTACTCCTTGGTTGTCCAACGAAGTGTGCCCTCTGCCACCAGCGTTTTTAGATAGGAATTTTTTTAATACTTCCGCAACAAGGGCCTTCTGGTGCAGCCCCATTTTTGTAGACCTTTCTGCCTCAGGAATAAGAGATATAAAGTTCTCCTTGTAGCGTAGGTCTAGAAGTGTCACCAACCAGTAATGACTGTCACCCAAAATTTTGAGAACGCAAGGGTCATGGGAAAGACAGCGTAACATAAACTCAGCCATGCGTGCCAGACTACTAACAGGCAAGACTTCCGTGTCCTCACCAAGGGGATGACTGACCATGCTCTCCTCCTCCTCCTCTCTGTCCTCTGGCCATCCATGCTGAACAGACGGTATGACAGCTGTGGAGGTAGTACCATCTATAGTGCATGAAACTAGCTCCTGTCCTTCCTCCTCCTCCTCTTCCTCATTGTCACCCTATCCACGTTGGGATGATATGAGGCTTGGCTGTGTGTAATCACCCTGTATGGTTCCTTTCTCCATCTCATCGTGCTCCGCCTGCAATGCATCCTCTTTCATTGTGAGCAGAGAGCGTTTAAGAAAACAGAGAAGTGGGATGGTGACGCTAATTATGGAGTCATCTCCGCTCACCATCTTGGTGGAGTCTTCAAAGTTTTGGAGGATGGTACATATGTCTGACATCCATGTCCACTCCTGAGGTCTTATGTGTGGAGTCTGAACTGAATACCGACGGCCTTGTTGATGCTGGTACTCAACAACTGTCCTCTTCTGCTCACAAATCCTTCCCAACATCTGCAGTGTAGAGTTCCAACGCGTGGGGACATCACACAGCAGTCTGTGAGCCGGAAGCTGCAAACGCTGCTGAAACACTGCAAGGGCGGCGGAAGCTGTAGCTGACTTTCTAAAATGGGCACACAGGTGGCGTACTTTAACAAGCAGATCCAGCAGCTCCAGGTAGGATTTGAGAAACTGCTGAACCACGAGGTTAAGCACATGGGCAAGGCATGGTACTTGTGTGAGCTCGCCTCGCCTTAGAGCCGCCACCAGGTTCCGGCCATTGTCACACACGACCATGCCTGGCTGCAGGTTCAGCGGTGTGAGCCACAGATCTGCCTGCTCTTTCAGAGCTGTCCACAACTCTTCAGCATTTTGCGGGTTGTCACCTAAGCATATTAGCTTCAGTACAGCCTGTTGCCGCTAGGCCGAGGCAGTGCTGCATTTCTTCCAGCTACTGACTGATGTGGTCATTTCGGAGATGGAGGCTGAAGAGGAGGCTGAAGAGGATGAGGTGCAGGAGCTGTAGACCGCGGGGGCAACCCTGATTGACCTAGGACCCGCAATCCTTGGCGTCGGGAGGACGTGTCCATCCCAAGGTCCGACTGGGTCCTGGCTTACACTATGTTAGCCCAGTGTGCCATCAGCGAGATGTACCGTCCTTGACCACAAGTCCACGTGTTTAGGTGGATTTTCCTGGTAACTGCTTTGTTTTGGGACAAATGCTTGTGTAATGCAGGGACGGCACACTGGGAGAAATAATGGCGGCTGGGGACCGAGTACCGAGGGACAGCCGCCGCCATCAGGTTACGGAATGCTTCCGTCTCCACGAGCCTAAAAGGCAACATTTCGAGCTCAAACAGTCGTGAAATGTGAGAATTTAGTAATGTGGCCTGTGGGGCGTTGGCTGCATATTTGCGCTTGCGTTCCAATGACTGGGGTATGGACTACTGAACGCTGTGCTGGGACAAGGACATGGACGTGCTTCCTGATGCTGCTACTTGAGAGTGTGTAACGACAGGTGCAGGGCAGGAGGCATCTTCGCATGCACTATGGACAGGGGATTGGCTTATATGCACAACAGCGGAAGAAGCAATGGTGCCACCTGCAGACACTGTTCCTGGACACTGGGGTTCGGCCCACAAAGTCGGGTGTTTGCTGCATGTGCCTGATCATGCTGGTGGTGGTCAGGCTGGTCGTTTTGCCACCCCTGCTGATGCTGGCCTGGCAGGTGGTGCAAATGGCATTTTTGGGGTTATCGGCAGAGTCTTTAAAAAACAACCCGACTCGGGAAGACGTAACAGTTGTACTGGCAACTTCCTTCGTGTTGGCGTTATGGGGAATGGTTGCCTGCCTTCTGTCTGCTACTTCCTGCCTATTGGGGTGCTCTGCCTCTCTCCCCCTGTGTGCTGCTGTCCTCGCTCTGCATGTCCTCCTGCCAGGTTGGGTCAGTTACTATTTCATCCACCACCTCATCTTACACTTCCGCACCCTGGTCCTCCTCCTGACTTTCTGGCAATTGTGTCTCATCATCGTCCACCTCTTGTGACACTTTCCCACCGTCACCTTCGTGTGACCGTGGCTGCTCAAATATTTGGGCATTGCTACGCGCGATCTCCTCTTGCCCCGCTTCAAGTGGACCGGGCGAGAGGCCCGAATCTATAAATGGAAAAGTGAACAGTTCTTCAGAGTGTCAAAGTGTGGGATCATTTGTCTCTGGGCACTCGGTATGGTGGAGGATCAGGGTGAGGAATATGCAGTCCAGACTCACGGCTACTGAGACTTGACCGTGTGGAAGAGAGGGTAGTGGTGGTGGCTAAATGACTTTAAGCATTATCCGCTATCCAACCAACAACCTTTTTAAAAAAAGATAATTAGCTCATATCACCTGATACTCACAGGAATCCCAGGCTCACGGATTAGTGTCCAGCATACACTTGCAAGGATTTATAAAGAAGGTAAAATCCGGTGCCACATGCGATAAATCCTTTTATTCCAAAATTAAAAATCACAACATGTCGCTAGGAGGGAAACCACTGAACGCGTTTCGAGGACACAGCCCCATATTCGTCAGTATACAAGTGAATTAAAAAACAACACATTTATAATAAAAACTGTGACCACCCCTAATCATGTGTGATAGATTAGTATGCAAATTAGGACATTAACTCCTACTTAGACAAGATTTGCGTGCAATGAATTCTCATAGAATATTCAGATATAAACTTAAACCTTTTGACACTGCTCTGGGTTCAATAGTGGTGTGCTCCGGTCCCCTAGGAATTGGGACAGGAAGGTCAGGCGAGAAGATGTGGGTGTTTGTTGTGGCACAATTTCAGCTTGCCCACGGCCTTGTCCTCGGCCTCTGCATGCACCATCACCATCACGTCCAGTTCCCCGTCCCTTGCCACGTGCCTTGCCCATTTTAAATGGAGGACAGCATCTTCCACGCTCATTACAAATGAGTTTGGAGCGAACTTATATGTAATCCGTGTGACAGAGAAAACAGAGTTTTAAATACCTGCCCTGTAGGTAAGTAGTTTGAACAGCAAACTGGTGTGAATTGCTTCACTGACAAACTGAAAGAAATCTTTAACCCCTTTACGACATAGGGCGTATTAATACGTATCTGTGCCCTGGGCCTTATGGACCAGATACGTATTAATACGCCCTATCTTTAATGCGGCACCACGACCGAAGTCGCGGTGATGGCATTAAAATTCCGGTGCCATATTACCTTAGGGTAGATGGCGCCGGCATCTCGGGGGGTGTCGCCGCCCCTTCACACCCACGATCGCTGTGATTGGCTGTTCAATTCTGAACAGCCAATCACAGCATTTCTCACTGTTTCCGGCAATCAGATTGCCGGAAACAGTGATGTGCAGCCTAGGATCAGTGCTCCTAAGAGCACCGATCCTAGGCTGTTGCCTAGTAACCTCAGCCCTCTCCCCAAACTGCTAGAATCGATCGCACCGATCACAGCGGGACCGCGCGGTAACAGGGCGGTCACGGGGCGGTAACCGGCTTGTGACCTGCCTGTCACCTCCCCATGACCCCCTGTGATGTAATAGAAGCCCCAGCCAGCTCTGATTGGAGCGATCAATGATGACATCGATAGCTCCAATCAGAGTACCTGAACACAGGTGACAGGGTGGTCACAGGGCGGTGGCTTGTGACCTGCCTGTCACCTCCCTGTGACCCCCAGTGATGCTGCCCAGGCCCCAGCCATCTCTGATTGGTGTGATCGATGTCATCATCGATCACACCAATCAGAGTACCTGACCGGGAGGTGACCGGGAGGTGACCGGGTGGTGATCGGCCTGTAACCTGCCTGTCACCACTCTGTCACCCCCCTGTGCCCGCCCTGCAGATCCTCACACTTGGTGAGGATTTCTACAGAGCGGTCACGTCTGATCTGCACTGTGCTGGGCCTTGTAGTGCCACTTCACAAATTGATTCGTAAAAATGAAAAAGTGGAAAAAAAAACACTTTTTTATATTTACGGATTAATTTGTGAAGCACCTGGGGGTTCCAAGTGCTCACTATGCATCTATATAGGTGCCTTGGGGGGTCTAGTTTCCAAAATGGGGTCACTTGTGGGGGAGCTCTAATGTTTAGGCACACAGGGGCTCTCCAAACGCGACATGGTGTCCGCTAACAAATTGGAACCATGTCGCATTTGGAGAGCCCCTGTGTGCCTAACCATTAGGGCTTCCCCACAAGTGACCCCATTTTGGAAACTAGACCCCCCAAGGCACCTATCTAGATGCATAGTGAGCACTTGGATCCCCCAGGTGCTTCACAAATTAATCCGTAAAAATAAAAAAGTGTTTTTTATTCCACTTTTTCATTTTTATGAATCAATTTGTGAAGCACCTGGGGGTTCCAAGTGCTCACTATGCATCTAGATAGGTGCCTTGGGGGGTCTAGTTTCCAAAATGGGGTCACTTGTGGGGGAGCTCCAATGTTTAGGCACACAGGGGCTCTCCAAACTCAAAATGGCGTCCGCTAATTATTCAAGCAAATTTTACAATCAAAAAGTCAAATGGCGCTCCTTCCCTTCCGAGCCCTTCCGTGCACCCAAACGGTGTTTTTTACCCAAATATTGGGTATCTTCGTGCCCAGGAGAAATGGCACAACAAATTTTGCGGTCCATTTTTTCTTGTTACCCCTGCGAAAATAAAAAAAAATTGGGTCTAAAGTAACATTTTTGTGAAAAAAGTTAAATGTTCATTTTTTTCATCCACATTCCAAAAATTCCTGTGAAGCACCTGAAGGATTAATAAAGTTCTTAAATGTGGTTTTGAGCACCTTGAGGGGTGCAGTTTTTAGAATGGTGTCACTTTGGGGTATTTTCTGTCATAAAGACCTCGCAAAGTGACTTCAAATGTGATGTGGTCCCTAAAAAAATGGTTTTGTAAATTTTGTTGGAAAAATGAGAAATCGCTGGTCAACCTTTAACCCTTATAGCTCCCTAACAAAAAAAAATTTGGGTTCCAAAATTGTGCTGATGTAAAGTAAACATGTGGGACATGTTATTTATTAACTATTTTGTGTGACATACAGTACAGACCAAAAGTTTGGACGCACCTTCTCATTTAAAGATTTTTCTGTATTTTCATAACTATGAAAATTGTACATTCACACTGAAGGCATCAAAACTATGAATTAACACATGTGGAATTATATACTTAACAAAAAAGTGTGAAACAACTGAAAATATGTCTTATATTCTAGGTTCTTCAAAGTAGCCACCTTTTGCTTTGATGACTGCTTTGCACACTCTTGGCATTCTCTTGATGAGCTTCAAGAGGTAGTCACCGGAAATGGTTTTCACTTCACAGGTGTGCCCTGTGAGGTTTAATAAGTGGGATTTCTTGCCTTATAAATGGGACCGTTAGTTGTGTTGTACAGAAGTCTGGTGGATGCACAGCTGATAGTCCTACTGAATAGACTGTTAGAATTTGTATTATGGCAAGAAAAAAGGAGCTAAGTAAAGAAAAACGAGTGGCCATCATTACTTTAAGAAATGAAGGTCAGTCAGTGCGAAAAATTGGGAAAACTTTGAAAGTATCCCCAAGTGCAGTTGCAAAAACCATCAAGCGCTACAAAGAAACTGGCTCACATGAGGACCGCCCCAGGAAAGGAAGACCAAGAGTCACCTCTGCTTCAGAGGATAAGTTTATCCGAGTCACCAGCCTCAGAAATCAAAGGTTAACAGCAGCTCAGATTAGAGACCAGGTCAATGCCACACAGAGTTCTAGCAGCAGACACATCTCTGCAACAACTGTTAAGGGGACACTTTGTGCAGCAGGCCTTCATGGTAAATGAGCTGCTAGGAAACCACTGCTAAGGACAGGCAACAAGCATAAGAGACTTGTTTGGGCGAAAGAACACAAAGAATGGACATTAGACCAGTGGAAATGTGTGCTTTGGTCTGATGAGTCCAAATTTGAGATCTTTGGTTCCACCCACCGTGTCTTTGTGCGACGCAGAAAAGGTGAATGGATGGACCCTACATGCCTGGTTCCCACCGTGAAGCATGGAGGAGGAGGTGTGAGGGTGTGGGGGTGCTTTGCTGGTGACACTGTTGGGGATTTATTCAAAATTGAAGGCATACTGAACCAGCATGGCTACTAAAGCATCTTGCAGCGGCATGCTATTCCATCCGGTTTGCGTTTAGTTGGACCATCATTTATTTTTCAACAGGACAATGACCCAAACACACCTCCAGGCTGTGTAAGGCTATTTGACCAAGAAGGAGAGTGATAGGGTGCTACGCCAGATGACCTGGCCTCCACAGTCACAAGACCTGAACCCAATCGAGATGGTTTGGGGTGAGCTGGACCGCAGAGTGAAGGCAAAAGGGCCAACAAGTGCTAAGCATCTCTGGGAACTCCTTCAAGATTGTTGGAAGACCATTTCCGGTGACTACCTCTTGAAGCACAGCAAGAGAATGCCAAGTGTGTGCAAAGCAGTCATCAAAGCAAAAGGTGGCTACTTTGAAGAACCTAGAATATAAGACATATTTTCAGTTGTTTCACACTTTTTTGTTAAGTATATAATTCCACATGTGTTAATTCATTAGTTTTGATGCCTTCAGTGTGAATGTACAATTTTCATAGTCATGAAAATACAGAAAAATCTTTAAATGAGAAGGTGTGTCCAAACTTTTGGTCTGTACTGTATCTCTCTGATTTAAGGGCATAAAAATTCAAATTTTGAAAATTGCCTAATTTTCAAAATTTTCACCAAATTTCCATTTTTTTCACAAATAAACGCAAGTGATATCGAAGAAATTTTACCACAATCATGAAGTACAATATGTCACGAAAAAACAATCTCAGAATCAGGGGGATCCGTAGAAGCGTTCCAGAGGAATTACCTCATGACAGTGGTCAGAATTGTAAAAATTTTCCTGGTCATTAACGTGCAAACCACCCTCGGGGGTAAAGGGGTAAAGGGGTTAATGGAGGCCAGAAATGGCAGTATTTTCTGACAACGTATATGTGATCCGTGTGACGGAGAAAACAGAGTTTTAAATACTTGGCCTGTATGTAAGTAGTTTGAACAGCAAACTGATGTGAATTGCTTCACTGACACTGTGACGCTCACTGCCCTCACCCTGGGAAGTGGGGTGGCAGGTTACTCGGAGCCGGGTCAGATGTTGGGGGTTGCAGTCGTGGCCCGGACCCGGTCCGTGCCCAGGGCGGTCACAATGAAAGATGTAATGGGCTTTCAGGGTTGAGTGGTAATTTTCCGACTACGCCACCTACGGTTGATGGTGACGTACACCGGCGCTGTTTCAGTCCACTGAGGCCGGTGATACGGACAGCTAAGATGGGACGGCTCCCCGCAGGCGGAACGGGCATCAGGGCAGTATGAGGAAGGATGGTGGGTGCAGTGCCGCGCAGGAAATAACAGGCTGAAGCGGGGTGTGAACTCATCCAGGAATTTTACTCACATTCAGATGTACTTTAGCCGCAAAGCTTCCCTCTGCACCTCGCGGCGTGCTGCGGCCACCAGGAAGGGTTTGTCCAGCACTTTCCAGATTGATCAGGAGTACCTGTCGAGACCCCTCTGGTGTGTGTGTTCCTCTCCTTGGTGAGTTCTCCCACTAAGTCTTCACTTGACTGTTTGTGTGGTTAGAACTAGGTGTAAGGCCGGGCCCCACTGGATAAACGCAGGTAGAGAGGTACAGGTGGCATATGCCGCTCCATCCGTATCCCTCCTGGGATCCACTAAGCCTCCGGGCTTTTCTGACTGAGACGTGAAGTAGCAAAGTCAGATATCGGGGGCCGGTCACCCCTCTTGCAGCAGGAGTCCCTCTGACTAGGCCAGAATAAGAAATACAGGTGGCGTATGTCGCTCCGTCTGCATCCCCCTGGGATCCTTTTGCCTGTGGAGCTTGCCTCCTCTGCTCCCCTCCAGGCCTTCTTAGGTAGGGACCTTGACCGGGTAGAGACAGTGGTTAACTCTGACCCGCTCCCCGTCTCAAGGCCAGAGAACGAGGATCGTGTATCTTCAATAGGCTGCAGGTTCTTAGCAGAAAGCCACATTCAGCGATGAAGATCACAATCAAAGACCTTGAACTTAAGATGGCTGAAGATTAAATATGAATGGGTAAGTGTACCCTAAAAGTGTGTTCTCCACCCTCACCCACTACATGGTTCCCCCTATCTTTGGTTCCCCCCATCTCCTATATCCCGGGCCGGGGCAGCACCCTGGTGCATTTAGGCCCCCTACAGGACAGGAGTGGTGTAGTGTTGAATGGTGAAGTAGGGTCCCGAGAAGTGCTCCATCCTTACCTGGAAGAGGAGATACCACACCTCTACTGAGGTGCAGTACCCCTGTGGCGACTGAACCCTCAGGGGCGCCACAACACATTAAAGGAAATTTTTAATGGAGGCCAGAAATGGCAGTATTTTCTGACAATCTATATGTGATTCGTGTGACGGAGAAAACAGAGTTTTAAATACCTGGCCTATAGGTAAGCAGTTTGAACAGCAAACTGGTGTAAATTGCTTCACTGACACACTGAAAGAAATTTTTAATGAAGGCCAGAAATGGCAGTATTTTCTGACAACGTATATGTGACGCGCCCCTGGGCCTGTGTCGCGCTGCGTTGCGCACGCGGGAGCTTACCCGGAGCCGGATCTCTTGAGGGTTGTAGTCTCGTGGCGGTGACCCGGTCCGTGCCCAGGGAGTCAAACTGAGCGGCGAGGTAACAGCGGTAGATGCAGGACGACTACGCCACCCGTTGAATGCAGCTATGGAGCTGCCGCTGCAGGACAGTCCGCTGAGGCCGGTGGATGGATGGTGCAGCGTAGATGGTATAACCCCCAACGGGAGGGGTATGGCCTCAGGGCAGCAGATGTGGATGATGGGGGTAGCAGGAACCACTCAGAGACGGTGCGGTGTAATTCAGGGTCTTTACTGGTAACAACGATAGACCCTCCCGGAGTACTTGCTAGTGAACGGGGCCTGGTCAGTCCTTGAGCAGATGGGATCTCCCCTGGCCAGGCGGAGTTGTAGGCCTCCCAAACTGACTGTACTCTTCTGGCTACCTTGCTAGAAGCGGATATAAGTAGCCCACGTCCCTGAGTGTACCGTGTGGTGCTCACCCGTATGGCCGGTGACTCGGGGCCTTCTAATGGCTTCCGCTCCACGATGGCGGTGCTGGTCCCACGCGTGTGACCGTGCCTTCGGGTTTCTGGGCCTGAGGACCTGAAATCCCCTGCCGGTCGGCTTCTGCTGCTGGGTAAGAGTTAGTCCCCACAGCCTCGGACGCCGGGTCCGGTAAGAAAGCTTCTCAGTCAGGGCGAGCTCTGCAGCTGCCAGCCCCTGACTCGTAGTAGTATTGCTTCTGCTGTTTCTTGTCTCTACTCTCCTTGACTGACTAACCCTGCTTCAGCCCCGGGTTTATACAGGGGAAGTTCTTCCCCTCCCAAGACTGGGCAGGAGGTGTGGCATGCACAGGATCCCTGACCAAAGGACCTCCCACCTGCTCTCAGACATAACATTACATTACTGTGGAAAACCAGACCCCTGGGGTGCCACATTCCCCCCTAGTGAAATTTAGTACTCCGGGACTAAACATATTTTAGAAAAACATAACAAGATAAAAACAATAATAATACAATAAGAAAAACATATAAAGATGGTTACGGCATGTCCGTAACCGGGTGCAGTCTTTGAAGAAAAGCAAGGTGTCCATTTCACCAAAACAGGGAGACGTAACCAGGTAGGGGTTTGTCCTACCCCGAGTCCTTAACAGTCTTTAGTCCATCCTGGGTTACGCTCCAACTATGTACAAGGATTCCCGGTAAATCCACCAAGGATTCCTAAAAATAACTGGAAACACAAAATTATACACAAGCAACAATACACAGATAAACATAAATAAAACAATTTATACACTTCAAATCCTCCAGCGTGCGGGTAACTGGCCTCTAGTGGCCCTAGTGGACCTACGGAGCTGACTGTCTGGCCCTGAACTACAGGGTGTAGGAGCTGTCAAGGGTAAACTGGGCAGCTGTCTACCGGCTCTTTGTCTCACTAGGGGTACGGCAGGCTCACTATAAGCAGAGGGTTGATCCTCCTGTTCTGCTTGTGTGGAGTCTTCTGCCTCCTGGACCGGCTGTTCTTCCAGCTCTACCTGTTGCTCCGTAGGTGCTTGGGATGCTGGTTGGAGGAAGGTGAGTACGGGTACCACAACTGCACCATTGACTTGAGTCCAAGACCGAGGGAAGTCCCCGAGCACAGTACTAACCATATCTTCCCTTTCCTCTATGGGTCGATGGTCTTCTTGTTCCTCTTCAGGGTTCCTCAGTTGTTCGGGACACTTCTTCAGGTGGTCCCGGGATACAATGGCTGTGGTTTCCCCTCCGTCTTTACTGATGGTACAAACCTTCGGGTTCTCGTGGCTTGAGGGCAGTACAGTGTACGGGTCCTTCTCCCACTGGTCATCCAACTTGTGGAGCCGTCTCTTCCTCTTCAAGACCTGCTCTCCGGGTACCAGGGGAACAGCGGGAGCATACTGGTTGTAAGTTTTCTCTTGTCTTTCCCTAGCCTGACAGAGACTTCGCTCCACGCTCTCCTGTACTCTCCGGTACTGCTGCTGCCTCTCTGTGTCCCAGTCTGTTTCTGGTGAAGTGTCCTCGGGTGTCAGGACTCCCATTTCCAGGTCAACAGGTAACTTACCAGGTCTTGCCCTCATTAGGTAAGCCGGGGTACAGTTGGTGGAACCTACCGGGATGTGGTTGTATAGGTCCACCAGATCGGGCAACTTCTCAGGCCACAGACTGCGTTCTTCCAGGGGCAACGTTTTTAGAAGATCCATTACCACCTGGTTCATTTTCTCACAAAGTCCATTAGTTTGCGGATGGTAGGGTGTCGTCCTTATCTTCCGGCAGCCATACAGATTGCAGAATTCCTGGAAGACCTCCGCTTCAAAGGCAGGTCCCTGGTCCGTCAGCACTTGGTCCGGGTACCCGTGTGGACGGCAAAAGTGCTGCTGGAAGGCTCTAGCTGCTGTTTGAGCCGTTAAGTCCTTGACGGGGACGACAACCAGAAACCGGGAGTAATGATCCACGATGGTTAACGCGTAGACGTAGCCACTTCTGCTTGGGGTCAGTTTTACATGATCCAAGGCTACCAGTTCCAACGGTTGCCGGGTGACGATGGACTGCAGGGGTGTCTTCTGGCTGGCACGGTCCTTCCTTCTCAGGCTGCACGGGCCACTGTCTCTGCACCACTTCTCGATGGTTCCCCTCATGCCTACCCAGTGGAACCGCTCGCGCAGCAGGAACTCCAGCTTCTTCCACCCGAAGTGTCCAGCTCCGTCGTGGTATGCCTCCATCACCATGGCTGCGTCTCTTCGTGGCACCACTACTTGCCAGAGTAATTCATGCGTCCGGGAGTTAACCATTCTGCGGCACAACTTCCCTTTGTAAAGGAACAGTCGACTCTTCTCTGCCCATAGTTGTTTGGCTTCCTCCGGAGCGTCTGGTTCAAGGCGAGCCTCCGGCCGAGTCAGCATCTCCTTCACCAGTCGGACGGCAGGGTCGCTGTCTTGCGTTTCCGCCCAGTTGTAGTGGGGTAAGGGGTTCAACGTAGCAGCCTGCTTACTCCTTACCCGGTGGGAATACTGGATAGTCCCATGATGGTGGAATGCAGGGAGTTCAACTTCTTCCAGTCCCTCCGGATCTTCTCCTCCGTCCGGCAGGTTGGGCATCCTGGACAGGGCGTCCGCGTTGGTATTGGAGCGTCCTGCCCGGTATTTGATTGTGAACTCGTAGTTGGACAGACGGGCCATCCACCTCTGCTCCAGGGCACCGAGTCTTGCCGTGTCCAGGTGTGTCAACGGGTTGTTATCCGTGTACACGGTGAACCGGGAAGAAGCGAGGTAATGCTTAAAGCGCTCGGTGACTGCCCATACTACGGCCAGGAACTCTAACTTAAATGAGCTGTAATTCTCGGGGTTCCTTTCGGTGGGTCGCAGTTTTCGGCTGGCGTAGGCAATTACTCGTTCCTTCCCCTGCTGGATCTGGGACAGTACGGCTCCTAGCCCGATGTTACTGGCATCGGTGTAGAGGATAAAGGGCTGGCTATAATCCGGGTACGCCAGGATTTCGTCCCCCGTGAGGGCCATCTTCAGCTGGTGGAAGGACTCTTCTTCCAGCTCCTCCCATTTGAAGGGCGGCTTCTGGTTCTTGGCCTTCCGGGACTGGCCTATCAGGAGGTCCTGCATAGGTGCTGCCTTTTTGGTGAAACCGGGAATAAACCTTCGGTAGTAGCCTACCAACCCGAGGAACTGCCGCACTTCTTTTACGCTGGAGGGGCTTGGCCATTCCTTAATTGCGGTGATCTTATCAGGGTCGGGAGCCACTCCGTCAGCGCTCACCACGTGTCCCAGGTACTGCACCTTTGGTTTCAGGAGGTGACACTTGGAGGGTTTCACCTTTAGGCCGTAACTTGCCAGAGCTTCGAACACTTCCGCCAGGTGTTTCAGGTGGTCCTCATACGTCTTGGAATATACGATGACATCGTCCAGGTACAACAGGACCGTCTCGAAGTTTCTGTGGCCCAGACAACACTCCATTAGTCGTTGGAAGGTTCCCGGTGCGTTGCAGAGTCCGAACGGCATGCAGGTGAACTCGCTAAGTCCCATCGGGGTGGTGAATGCGGTCTTCTCCCGGTCCGCCTCTGCTACAGGAACCTGCCAGTACCCGCTAGTGAGATCCAAGGTAGAGAAGAAGTTAGCAGATCTTAAAGCAGCCAATGACTCCTCTATCCTTGGTAAGGGGTACGCATCCTTGTGTGTGATACGATTGATTTTCCGGTAATCTACACACATCCTCATGGTGTTGTCTTTCTTTCGGACTAAGACTAGTGGAGCTGCCCAGGGGCTACAGCTATCCCTGATCACCCCAGCCTCCTTCATGTCTCTAAGCATCCCCTTGGCGTGTTGGTAGTGGGCAGGGGGTACGGGTCGATACCTCTCTTTTATAGGAGGATGGTCTCCCGTGGGGATGTGGTGTTCTACCCCCTTGACTCGCCCGAAGTCTAACGGGTGTTTACTGAACACTCTCTCGTACTCCTGAACCACCCGATAGACTCCTTGTTTCTGGTGTGCGGGAGTGGAGTCAGTACCCAGATGTAGTTGCTGACACCAGTCCTCCATGTTTTTCTTAGAGCCGTTACCTTCCTCCGGGTGAGATGGAGGCAAGGGTTCCACAGATTGTATAGAATTTTGGTTAATGGTATATAATTTGGCTAGCGTGGCATACCGGGGCAGGTACACTTCCCTCTCCCCGATATTTATTATGCGAACGGGCACCCTCCCATGGCGTACATCAACCACCCCCCGTGCTGTCAAAATGGTGGGCCTACTGTCCGAGTAAACTGGTTCTACCATTGCCTGGTAATCTCTACCTCTCAGACCAATAGCTGCCCGGCACCAAATCATCATTTCACTTTTTGGGGGCATGGCAATAGGAAAAGGGTCACACATTCTTACGCTACCAATCTCACCGCCGGAGAGTTCCACCTGTTGCCGTCGCATCAGTGCCCGGATCTCTTTCTGGAGCACCCGCTGCTCGCCGGAGCTGGCGTTCTTGGCAACCTGCTGTAAAAGGAAAATCACCTCTGCAAGACAATTTTCAATTACATTAGTTCCTAGAGTTATTTTTGGGTGACTCTCATGTTTGTCAATATCTACAATGATCAGTCCCTGTGCTGCCAGTTCGACTCTACCGATTTTGATGGTCACCTCTTTAAATCCGATCTGTGGCACGGGCTGGCCATTGCTGGCGATGATACTCAAGTCGTCGTCAGGGTAGCGGGTAATATCCGAGTCATTCCAGTACTGCTTAAAGAGCACGTACGGGATGGTGGTGACCTGTGACCCGGTGTCCAGTAGGGCACTCATGGGAATGCCATCCAGTACCACAGGCAAGACTGGACGTCCTCCCACATATCTGTCGCGCCAGTTCGATGGGCCTGGTGATCTTTTTCCTGGGGGTTGGCCCTCTACCCCAGGTTGTGCCCATTTAAAGAACAGTACCTTGCCATATGTCCAGGTTGATTGCAGCGGCGGCAGATGGGTCGCCCGTCCTCGCTGTATCGGTCACTGGGTCTTCCTCTGGCCGGTGGGGTCCTCCTTGGTCGACGCCACGGGATGTCCTCCGGTCCGGATGCCAGCTGGATCTTCCCTGGGGTGGAAGCCTGTAAAGACTGCACAGTTCGGATTAGCGCAGCAACGCTCTTAGCTAGCTCTTGGACCTGATGGTGTAGGTCTGGAGCCGGGTCATTGTCCAAAGCCTGCGCATCAGCTCCCACAGGCCCTGCCGACAAGGGCGCCGCCTCCTGGTGGTAAGTGATAGCAGGGCGCTTGTGGGTCACAACGCCACCCGGTGCCGGTTCTCGGAGCACCCGGATGGCTCTGTCCTTGAACTGTGCAAAGCCCAGATGGGGATCCTGTAAGGCCATTGCCCGCAACTGGGTTCGGTGGGTATTACAATACAGTCCCTCTATAAACTGTTCGGTCAACAGCCTGTCCTCGTTTCCCACTCCATCAGGGTCGGTCTGCTTAATGGCCCTCAGGGCCTCTTGTAGGTTTAGTGCATAGTCCCTTATACTCTCATGCGCTCGCTGCTTGCACCCGTAGAATCTAAGCTTAATCTCGGCTGAGGTGCGGGTATCAAAGGTGTCCTTCAGCCGGGTTAGTATCCCTGCGACAGTCTTCCTCCCAGGTGGCCAGGATTTTGCAACATACCTGGCGGCGTCCTTGCATGGTGGTCCATCTCCCACTGTGCAAGAGCGCGCGCTTGATCTCCAGTCCAGAATGTCTCTCTGGCTTCCCTCCATGCTGTCTGTTTGTGTCTGTTTCTGCTGCTTAAGGGCGGCGCCCGATCACTTCCTGCTTTTTGTACCTGCTGTGGGTCACACCCCTTGTGCGTCCTCAGCCTATTGCTGTCTGTCACCTGGTATATAGCTCAGCTGCTCCCATCTATCCCTGCCTGAGCATAGTGTTTCATTCAGTGTGTGCCTGCACTCTGAAGATGCCAGGTCCCGTTCTTTGTCTCCTGCCTTGCGGTATCAGTTCCCGTGTCTGAACTGAGTCCTGTCTGTGTACTCTTGCCTGCTGCCTTTCCTGGAGGCTGTATTTCCAGGCCTGTCTGAACACACTCCTAGCCTGTTCCTCCCGCCTTCTAGGGGCCGATTACCTAGATCCGTTCCTGTATCTTGTCTGTCCTGTCTGAACACGCTCCTTGCCTGTTTGTCCCGCCTCTCTGGGGGCCGATTACCCAGACCTGCTCCTGTATCTTGTCTGTTCTGTCTGAACACGCTCCTTGCCTGTTCGTCCCGCCTCTCTGGGGGCCGATTACCCAGACCTGCTCCTGTATCTTGTCTGTTCTGTCTGAACACGCTCCTTGCCTGTTCGTCCCGCCTCTCTGGGGGCCGTATTCCCAGACCCGCTCCTGTGTCCCGCTCCTGTGTCGGTCTCGTCCGTACACTCAGTTCCAGTCTGTACTCTCTCCTATCTTTCATCTGTCTTTTCTCTATGTCCGTTCCTTTCCTTTTTCTGCAGAGTCTGAACTCGTACCTAACTCCTGCCTGTTGTCTCTGTACTCCCGTTTGTGAGTTTGTGGTCCACTCGCTACTTCACTGCAAGTACCCTGTGGGTGTCTGGCTCTGCCTTTCCCTTCCTGTCTGTTCCGTGTGAACAGAGCCCTGTCCCCCCTACTCAGCCTTGCCTGCTCTGACTCCTTTGCTCACTGCTCCGGCGGTTCTAGCCTGCTCTGACTCCTTTGCTCACCGCTCCGGCGGTTCTAGCCTGCTCTGACTCCTTTGCTCACCGCTCCGGCGGTTCTAGTCTGCTCTGACTCCTTTGCTTACCGCTCCGGCGGTTCTAGCCTGCTCTGACTCCTTTGCTCGCTGCTCCGGCAGCCTTGCTCCGCTCTGACCCTTTTGCTCGCTGCTCCGGCAGTCTCGCTCCACTCTTGCTCACCGCTCCAGGCGGCCTCGTCCTGCTTTACTCTTGCTCACTGCTCCAGCAGTCTCGCTCAGCTTTGATCCTTTGTTCACCGCTCCTGGCGGCCTTGTCCTGCTCTACTCTTGCTCACCGCTCCAGGCGGCCTTGTCCTGCCCTGTTCTCGCTCACCTCTCTGGGCGGCCTCACTCTGCTGTGTTTGTCCGCCACATCTGTGGCTCTGTTCCTGAGTCCCAGTGTGTACTGGGTCCTATCCCGCCAGTGTCCCTACCTGCTAGTGCCTCCCTGTCTGCACTCTAGCTGTGCTTGCCTGTACCCCTCTGCCTGTATTGTTCCTGAGTCCCAGTGTGTACTGGGTCCTATCCCGCCTGTGTTCCTACCTGCTAGTGCCTCCCTGTCTGCACTCTAGCTGTGCTTGCCTGTACCCCCCTGCCTGCTTACCCGCCTGCCTGCATACCAGTCGTGCCTGCCTATACCCACCAGTCTGTGTGCCAGCCTACCAGTCTGTTCCTGTATTCCCCTGTGTGGGTCAACAGCCGTGTCCGGGGTCTGTCCTGGAGTAGCACCTGGTCCCTTTGCTCGGTTCCTCCTTGGTGCACTGGCGTCGTATGCCGTCGTGCGACCCTGGTCGGATCGGGTGAATACCTAGTTAAGCCCCTCCAGGCATTCACTCTCCGGCACGGTCCAGTGGAATCACTACAATCACACGCACACGCCGCTCAGCCCGGGCGTGTGCATAACAGCATGCTCAGGCCATGGTTCCCGTTGAGCCCCACGGCCTTCGCTCTCTGAGAAGTTTTCCAGCGAATACATGCATTAAAATAAATAAATAATTTTTTTTTTTCCTTAGCTGAGTTCCAGGCGAATTACGCACCGTCCAGATGGATCTATCAGCTCTCGTTCCTGCGGATCCGCCACGTTACTATGGGGATACAAGACGGTGTCGTGCATTTGAGGAGCAATGCATGCTACACTTTAAGGCCTACCCTCTCTATTTTCCTTCCGATTGGGCTAAAGTGGCCTTTATGATTGACTACCTAGCGGGTGATGCCTTGAAATGGGTCACCCCCCTATGGGAAGCATGGGATCCTGTCGTCCTTGACCTGCAGGCCTTCCTGGTGGCCTTTCGTATGGTCTTCGAGGACCCTAACCCTGAAGCCCCTGCTGAAGCTTCACTTCCCAATATCCCGGAGCAGCCCCGACGGGTAATGTGTGTGGGTAGCGCAATAGTCCTCCAGCCCAATGAGACTACTGCGCACCCAGAATCCTCACAGGGTGACTACGCTTTCCGGAATACTTCTCCCAACCTCAAGAGGCAGTCCAGACGTGCTAGACGTAGAGGCAAGCCGTCACGCCAGGGTCTGTCCTCCCTGAGACCTCCTAACCCCAACCTTGAAGTCCCTACTGAAGCTTCATCTCCCTGTATCCCGGAGAAGCCCCAACGGGTAATGTGCGTGGGTAGTGCACCAGTTCTCCTGCCCGAAGAGACTTCTGCCCATCCAGACTCCACACAGGAGAACTTCCTGCACCCGGCATCAGATGCTTCACCCACTTTAACCGGTGTGCATGTCCAAGGATGCTCCAAAGCTGTGGTTACCTCAGAGTCTGTGCACCTCTACTACCTGGTGGAGGACCCCCTGTTGCCTCCTGAATCCTCCGGGATACCACTCGATGACAAATGGAGAGAGACTTCTCTACACCCGGTACTCGATACTTTGTCCGCTTCGTCCTGTGAGCCTGACAATGGGTACCCCAAAGTGGTAGTTACCCCCGAGTCTCTACACCCCTCCGACCAGGCGGAGGACCTCCAGTTGTCTCCTGAACCCTTCGGGGTGCTACCTGGTAGCGAAAGGACAGAGACTCTCCTATACTCTGTACCTGATACCTCGCTCGCTTCGTCCAGTGAGTCCAACCTAGTGTACTCCGAAGCAGAGGTTACTCCCGAGTCTCTACACCCCTCCGACCAGGCGGAGGACCTCCAGTTGTCTCCAGAACCCTTCGGTGTGCCACCTGGTGGTGAATGGACAGAGACTTTCCTATACTCGGTACCCGATACCTCGCCTGCTTCGTCCAGTGAGTCCGACCTAGTGTACTCTGAAGCAGATGTTTTCTCTGAGCCTCTGCACTCTTCTGACCCGGCGGAGGACCTCCAGTTGTTTCCTGAATCCTCCGGGGTACCACCAGATAACAAAGAGACAGTGACTTTTCCTCATTATGTACCTGACAACCCGTCTATTTCTTCTTGTGAGCTTGACAAGATGTACCTCGAAGCAGAGATTACCCCCAAGTCTCTGTCTCCCTCCAACCCGGTGAAGGACTTCCAGTTGTCTCCTGTACCCTCTGGGGTGCCACCTGAAAATATGTGGAGAGAGACTTCCTTGTGTGCTGTTCCTGGTACTCCACCCGTTTCGTCTGTTGCTGAGGATGGCTGGATAGGAGGTAGCATCCTAGCTAACCAGATGAGATCAGTTTTTCCTGTGGACAGTGGAAGTGATCTCCTTGAAGTGAACGACTGGTCCTCGAATTCCCTGCGGAAGATTCTGGCAGGCCTGAAGAAGAGGGGGCGTAAGGGGGGGGGGTACTGTAACATACCTGGCGGCGTCCTTGCATGGTGGTCCATCTCCCACTGTGCAAGAGCGCGCGCTTGATCTCCAGTCCAGAATGTCTCTCTGGCTTCCCTCCATGCTGTCTGTTTGTGTCTGTTTCTGCTGCTTAAGGGCGGCGCCCGATCACTTCCTGCTTTTTGTACCTGCTGTGGGTCACACCCCTTGTGCGTCCTCAGCCTATTGCTGTCTGTCACCTGGTATATAGCTCAGCTGCTCCCATCTATCCCTGCCTGAGCATAGTGTTTCATTCAGTGTGTGCCTGCACTCTGAAGATGCCAGGTCCCGTTCTTTGTCTCCTGCCTTGCGGTATCAGTTCCCGTGTCTGAACTGAGTCCTGTCTGTGTACTCTTGCCTGCTGCCTTTCCTGGAGGCTGTATTTCCAGGCCTGTCTGAACACGCTCCTAGCCTGTTCCTCCCGCCTTCTAGGGGCCGATTACCTAGATCCGTTCCTGTATCTTGTCTGTCCTGTCTGAACACGCTCCTTGCCTGTTTGTCCCGCCTCTCTGGGGGCCGATTACCCAGACCTGCTCCTGTATCTTGTCTGTTCTGTCTGAACACGCTCCTTGCCTGTTCGTCCCGCCTCTCTGGGGGCCGATTACCCAGACCTGCTCCTGTATCTTGTCTGTTCTGTCTGAACACGCTCCTTGCCTGTTCGTCCCGCCTCTCTGGGGGCCGTATTCCCAGACCCGCTCCTGTGTCCCGCTCCTGTGTCGGTCTCGTCCGTACACTCAGTTCCAGTCTGTACTCTCTCCTATCTTTCATCTGTCTTTTCTCTATGTCCGTTCCTTTCCTTTTTCTGCAGAGTCTGAACTCGTACCTAACTCCTGCCTGTTGTCTCTGTACTCCCGTTTGTGAGTTTGTGGTCCACTCGCTACTTCACTGCAAGTACCCTGTGGGTGTCTGGCTCTGCCTTTCCCTTCCTGTCTGTTCCGTGTGAACAGAGCCCTGTCCCCCCTACTCAGCCTTGCCTGCTCTGACTCCTTTGCTCACTGCTCCGGCGGTTCTAGCCTGCTCTGACTCCTTTGCTCACCGCTCCGGCGGTTCTAGCCTGCTCTGACTCCTTTGCTCACCGCTCCGGCGGTTCTAGTCTGCTCTGACTCCTTTGCTTACCGCTCCGGCGGTTCTAGCCTGCTCTGACTCCTTTGCTCGCTGCTCCGGCAGCCTTGCTCCGCTCTGACCCTTTTGCTCGCTGCTCCGGCAGTCTCGCTCCACTCTTGCTCACCGCTCCAGGCGGCCTCGTCCTGCTTTACTCTTGCTCACTGCTCCAGCAGTCTCGCTCAGCTTTGATCCTTTGTTCACCGCTCCTGGCGGCCTTGTCCTGCTCTACTCTTGCTCACCGCTCCAGGCGGCCTTGTCCTGCCCTGTTCTCGCTCACCTCTCTGGGCGGCCTCACTCTGCTGTGTTTGTCCGCCACATCTGTGGCTCTGTTCCTGAGTCCCAGTGTGTACTGGGTCCTATCCCGCCAGTGTCCCTACCTGCTAGTGCCTCCCTGTCTGCACTCTAGCTGTGCTTGCCTGTACCCCTCTGCCTGTATTGTTCCTGAGTCCCAGTGTGTACTGGGTCCTATCCCGCCTGTGTTCCTACCTGCTAGTGCCTCCCTGTCTGCACTCTAGCTGTGCTTGCCTGTACCCCCCTGCCTGCTTACCCGCCTGCCTGCATACCAGTCGTGCCTGCCTATACCCACCAGTCTGTGTGCCAGCCTACCAGTCTGTTCCTGTATTCCCCTGTGTGGGTCAACAGCCGTGTCCGGGGTCTGTCCTGGAGTAGCACCTGGTCCCTTTGCTCGGTTCCTCCTTGGTGCACTGGCGTCGTATGCCGTCGTGCGACCCTGGTCGGATCGGGTGAATACCTAGTTAAGCCCCTCCAGGCATTCACTCTCCGGCACGGTCCAGTGGAATCACTACAATCACACGCACACGCCGCTCAGCCCGGGCGTGTGCATAACAGATTTTACTTCCCTTTTGGCTGCCCCGGTTAGTTGGGCCACCAGGATGCTCACTTTTTGCTCTTCTGTGAGGGGGTACACCTGGAAGAGGCTATCCAGCTTTTCTCTAAAGTCATGCAGGGTATGTGACTCCCCTGAGTACTGGGGTAGCCAAGCTGCTCCCGGGATATAGGGCATGGTGAAGGGCATAACTGCAGCAGCGGTAGCGCTGGCGGGGGTTGAGGCAGTGAAGCTCTCCTCCGTATCCGACATCTTCCTCCCCCCTAGTGGACCGTGGCCTACCTTGCGATGATCCTGTTCCGTAGGCCGCGGCTCCGCAATGGATCGTCAGGGTTGAGGACCTTCCGTCGCGCTCCTGTGACGTCGGCGTCTGCTGGGCTCCTTCCAGGACCTTACGCAACGTCCGGACGTGAGGCGGGGCTTCAGTTCTCGCGCGCTTTCGGAGTTCACGCCCCTCTTCTTCCCGCGCGGCGTCCTCAAGATGGCGTCCAATGGCGGGAAAACTCCACGGATGGCGGGAAGAAGGCAGAAGATGGCGCCGGATGGCGGGAAACTTCACCGATGGCGGGAAGAAGGCTGAAGATGGCGCCGGATGGCGGGAATCTTCACCACAGGTAAGTTTGAAAAGTCTCTTTTTCAGGCACGCAGTACCCGGTGGTTGCGGGCACGAAATCCTGCCGACTACGCCAAAGTTGACGCGCCCCTGGGCCTGTGTCGCGCTGCGTTGCGCACGCGGGAGCTTACCCGGAGCCGGATCTCTTGAGGGTTGTAGTCTCGTGGCGGTGACCCGGTCCGTGCCCAGGGAGTCAAACTGAGCGGCGAGGTAACAGCGGTAGATGCATGACGACTACGCCACCCGTTGAATGCAGCTATGGAGCTGCCGCTGCAGGACAGTCCGCTGAGGCCGGTGGATGGATGGTGCAGCGTAGATGGTATAACCCCCAACGGGAGGGGTATGGCCTCAGGGCAGCAGATGTGGATGATGGGGGTAGCAGGAACCACTCAGAGACGGTGCGGTGTAATTCAGGGTCTTTACTGGTAACAACGATAGACCCTCCCGGAGTACTTGCTAGTGAACGGGGCCTGGTCAGTCCTTGAGCAGATGGGATCTCCCCTGGCCAGGCGGAGTTGTAGGCCTCCCAAACTGACTGTACTCTTCTGGCTACCTTGCTAGAAGCGGATATAAGTAGCCCACGTCCCTGAGTGTACCGTGTGGTGCTCACCCGTATGGCCGGTGACTCGGGGCCTTCTAATGGCTTCCGCTCCACGATGGCGGTGCTGGTCCCACGCGTGTGACCGTGCCTTCGGGTTTCTGGGCCTGAGGACCTGAAATCCCCTGCCGGTCGGCTTCTGCTGCTGGGTAAGAGTTAGTCCCCACAGCCTCGGACGCCGGGTCCGGTAAGAAAGCTTCTCAGTCAGGGCGAGCTCTGCAGCTGCCAGCCCCTGACTCGTAGTAGTATTGCTTCTGCTGTTTCTTGTCTCTACTCTCCTTGACTGACTAACCCTGCTTCAGCCCCGGGTTTATACAGGGGAAGTTCTTCCCCTCCCAAGACTGGGCAGGAGGTGTGGCATGCACAGGATCCCTGACCAAAGGACCTCCCACCTGCTCTCAGACATAACATTACATTACTGTGGAAAACCAGACCCCTGGGGTGCCACATATGTGATCCGTTTGACGGAGAAAGCATAGTTTTAAATAGCTGGATTTCTAGCGCTGTAATATGGAAAGGACCTGGCTGTATTCTGCAGTGCCAACAAGCAAATGGCGTAGAAAAACAGTGTTCTCTGGATTGCTTTTTAAGCAAATAATGAGGATTAAGATCCAAAAAAAAGTATTCCTGGCCCCTGAGACCTGGGCCTTTGTATAGAAATATCTAACAGCAGCAGAAGGCAGAATTGGAATGGAGCCTCTGGTGCTATATGCACTGCAATCTGCTATATACCTTGCCTGCCTGCCTATATACACTGCGTGCCTGATATCTCTGCAGATGGATTAGTTAGTCCTCAAAAGGACTGTTTGTTAAGATGGATATGTGTAATGTACGGTTTTTCTTCCTACACTACCTAATTCACAAGCAAATCTCTCCCTGACGCGGCAGCACCTCTCCCTACACTGTCTGATTTTGGAGTGACTGTGACAGGCATGGCGGCGCCAGGTCTGATATAGACCTGATGACGTTATGCAGCCAGCCAATCACTGTAATGCCACAACCAACATGGCTATGGCATTACATTGAGTGGCAGGCAATCTTTGCAAGTTGATTGGCGCTCTAAAGAGCGCAAAACATGCAGGGAGGGGACCCGAGCTCCCGCTGAGCAACCCCTGAAATACTCGGCGAGCGCCGAGCATCTCGAGCAGTGAGATGCTCGGGCGAGCACCGTGCAGTAGCGAGCGTGCTCGCTCATCACTACTCTGCACGTGTCTCAGTGGGACAATTGTGCCAAAAAGCCGCTGTGTGTACTCTGCACCCATATCGGTGGGAGTACCGTGCCATTAAGCCTTTGTGTGTACTCTACAACCCCACTTGTGGGAGTACTGTGCCTTTAAGCCTCTGTGTTTACTCTGCAACCCCGCTTGTGGGAGTACTGTGCCAAAAAGCCTTTGTGTGTACTTTGCAACCCTGCCTGTGGAAGAACCGTGCCAAAAAACCTCTGTGTGTACTATGCAACCCCGCCTGTGGGAGTACTGTGCCAAAAAGCCTGTGTGTGTACTTTGCACCCCCACCTTTGGGAATACTGTGCCTTTAGGCCTCTGTGTGTACTCTTCAACCCTGCCTGTGGGTGTACTGTGCCAAAAAGCTTCTTTGTGTACTCTGCAACCCGCCTGTGGGAGCACTTTGCCGTTAAGCCTCTGTGTGTACTCTGCACCCCCGCCTGTGGGAGTACTGTTCCAGAAAGCATCTGTGTCTACTCTGCAGCCGTGTCTGTCAAAAAAATTATTCTACTCTGCAGCCGTTTTTTGGGAGTAGTGTGTGAAAAGAAAATTCTAGTATACAGCTGTTTCTTTTCCATTTGTGTGCCGAAAAAATTATTTTATTCTACCGCTGTGTCTATACAAGTAGTGTTTCTAAAAACGTATTTTACTATGCAGCCGTCTCTTTCCTATTTGTGGACCAAAAAAAATATTTTATTCTACCGTGGGTCTTTACATTTAGTGTGTGTAAGAAAAACTTTCTACTCTGCTGCCGTCTTTTTTTGAGTAGTGTGTAGTGATGAGCGAACGTGCTAGACACTGCTCAGTACTTGCCCCAGCATCTCACTGCTCGACATGCTGGCGAGTATTTTCTGATTGCTCGGGTGGGAGCTCAGTTCCCCGTCCTGCATGTTTGGTGCTCTTTAGAGAGCCAATGAACATGCAGGGATTGCTTGCCACGCACTGTAATGCCGTAGCCATGTTGGTTGTGATTGGCTGGCCGCATATAGTCATCGGGTCTATATAAGACCTGGGTCTAACCTGGAAACAGGCAGAGTAGGGAGAGGTGCTGCTGTTTGAGGAACAGAATTGGCGGTGTAATAGTTAGATATAGGTACTCCAGGAGTATATGACGCGCCCCCTGGGCCAGTGCTGTAGGAGATACCCGGAGCCGGATCTCGATGGGGGTAGTAGTCCTTGTGGCGGTGACCCGGTCCGTGCCCAGGGTGTCAAACTAAGTGGCAGTCTATGGCAGTAGATGTTTAACTTGATTGTCGACTACGCCACCCGTTGAGTGCGGCTTTGAAGCCGCCGCTGCAGAGCAGTCCACTGAAGCCGGTGGTATATGTGCAGCAGTGATGGTATAACCCCCAACGGGAGGGGTATGGCCTCAGGGCAGCAGGTGTAGATGATGGGGGTTGTGATGATGCAGAAAGAAGATTCAGAGTCAGGAGATGCAGTTCAGGGTTTTTACTTACTGGTGTTCTTTTGGTCACTCTGGCCTTGAGTGACCACCCGAACCGTGCTGCGTCCACCAGGTCCTGGACTCGGCCAACCCCCAGGCAATTCCGGAGCGTGGTCCTGAGCTCCTTTCTGACTCTCCCTTCCTCTGGCCGTTCCCACCAGGGATCCACTTTTGGCCGGCTCCCTCGGGTCTCTTGGTGGTCAAGCCTCCTCTGGGCTCCCTGACCCTATACTCGGTGTGCCTTTCTAGTGGATTTGGTGAGGGTCGTGGCAGATCCTGACCACGACCTCCGGTTCCTGGCTAAGGTTCGTTTTGGGCCTCCGCCAGCTTGGGATCCGGTACCCTTGTCCGCCAACCCTTCACCCTTCTGTCCTTATTCTGGGATCTTGGGGTTCCTTCTTGTTTCCTCTCTGGGTCCTTCTCACTCCTCTCTCTCTCTCTGCAGGCTCTGCTCTGGAGCTGGGCCCAGCCGGAGCCACAGCTCCCTGTCAGCCCTCCTGGCTGAGCTCCTCTGCTCTGCTCCTCAGGCTAAACTCTGACCCTGTCCTAAGATGGTGCCCACCTTATATACTCCCTCTATGTGTGAGCTCAGGTGACCAGCACCCAATGAGCTCCTATCTTTACCCAGACTACTCCCCCTATCTGCCCCTACACTACTGGGATGTTCCACCCCCCTCCCACTCCAGCCAGGGACAGACGCAGTCGTACCTGCACATATACTGGTGGGAGTACCGTCGTTCTGTCCCCCGGAAATGGGATGTATGTAGTGCATGCAGCCTACTAGCTCAGTTCCACACTCCATCCTTACCCGGGAGTGGAATACCACACCTCTGGCTTGAGGTGTAATACCCCTGTAGCAGCCGAGTCCTCAGGGTGCTACATTCCCCCCTGGTAAATCACAGCACGTCCTCGGGCTGTAAAAGAATAAAAACATCACAAACATACAAATTTTTTTTTCAAAAACATCATAAACATATAAAACATTATATATATCATCAGCATAAAACTTTTCATAGTAAACATTCTTGTTCCTCCGGCCACGGTGCAACTTGTGACCGGGTAAAGTGCAACAGTCTCTTCAAGAAAAACAGTTTTCCCATAAAACCAGTAGGGGGCACTTTAGGAAGCGCAACTATATACAAGGGAAGGTATGGCCGCTCTCAGTCCTCGACCAGTGGGGAAAAGGGAAGGAATGACCGCTCTCAGTCCTCGGTCAGTGGGAAGAAGGGACACACTGGAACAGTTCACTGGTCCCAACGGGGACTATATTTAAATTAGCAGCATGGCATATACCCTTACGGGTAACTATATACAGTTTCAGTTCACCTCTTAATGGTGACGATGCCCTCCTGCTCCTTCCTGAGGGTAGGCTTCAGACCCGTCCGGGTCCTCTTGACCTTCCTCACACCGCAACTCCTCTTCCGTTAGGCGATGTACATGAAGTGCATAGGGTCCTTTGGCACACTGGTGCCGGGTAAAGGTGACCTCATCACCCAGGTAAAGGTCACGACCTCTGTGTCCCTCCGGTAGGTGGGACTCGACATCTCTTCTGGTCACGAAGACGTCGCCGGGGGTGTGATGATCTCGAATGAAGCCCCAACCGTGCTGCAACTGGAATTTAATTACAGTCCCGGTGGCATGGGGACCGTAGGCTGCACGGGGGTTCCTCCTGGTCCGGCTCTTCTGTTCTGCACTTTTTATTTGCAGCCGCTGCTCGCGGACCCGCCTCTCTCTTCTTTCTCGGTCAAAGGCTTCCAACTGCTGGCGGCAGCACTCTGCACGCTCCGCTGCAGCCGCCCGGGTTTCTTGAGTGAACCCGATGAGGTCTCCTCCTGCGGGGTCCCACTCAAACTGCGCCTCCTCTAACGAGAGCGGGGTCATCTTGACGGGCGCCGGAGCCGGGATCAGGGGCTCATCCAGAGGTCTTTCTTTCCGGAGTCGGGGATGGTGGTACTCCGGTGGCCACACAAAGGGCTGCCCATCCGGGCAAGTGTGCTGGGCAAACAAGTCCTCACCCAGGTGCGGCACAATGGAAGTTGAGGGCGCGGTGGTGGTAGCGGCGCCCAGGTTTACCAGGCCTTGCGACCAGGCTTGGGGCACCCTGAACGTAAAGGGCACCGTGAAGACGGCGGCGCCCGGGGTTACTTGACCTTGCGACCAGGCCGGTGACTCAGCAGAGGTAGAGGGCGCTGTTGGTACTGCGGCGCCCGGGGGTACTCGGCCTTGCGACCAGGCCGATGGCTCTTCCTGTTTGGTCGCACTCTGATTTGAGGCGCGTGACGTCACGGGGAGCGCGGCCGCGGCTTCTGTTTGAGGCCTAGTCGGGAGCGGTGACGGTGCAACGACGGGCACGGCAGGGGAAATTTCGGGCTCTGCGACGGGGTAGTGACATCCCCTTTACCTGCCTCCGTTTCTTTAGCTCCTTCCTCGGCGTCGTCTCCGGCCTTGATTCCTCCTGCGCCATCCTCAGAGGTGGTCTGACTCCTCGTCTCGGGTGGCGTGCTTCGCTGGCGGGTTCCAGCCTGCTGGGCCATCTCTCTGCTCCATGCGGCCAGTACGTCCCGCTGCACTCGGGCCATCCTCTGAGCCAAGCCCTCCAGTGCGGTCTGTGCACGCTCCCGGTCTCGGGGGAGCTGTGCCAGGATCTCCACCAGGCCTTCTGGGGTTGACGCTTGCAACAGGCTCCTGACCACTGGGTCGGTGCTGCCTGCCTCTCCCTCCATCTCCGGGTACGGCTCCTCCAGACTCCTCCAGGCTGCTCCCATCTTCTCTCTTTTGTTTTGTATACGCCCATACTGAGGGCGGTCCTGGGGTAACTTGGTGATTGTCAGTTCCAGGGGCAGTCCCCTCACGCTGATGGACATCTCTAACATCACAGTCTCTGCTGGTGGGGGCGGTTTCCGCTTTTGGCGCCATTCCTTGACCTGGCCCACGACGGGAGGTGGCCTCTTGCCACCCTCCGGCACGCCCATAATGGCGTCCGCTCTGCCAGGGCGGGAAATCTTCTGAAATGGCGGGAATCGTCTCCCAGTGGCGGGAAACTCCGTGGATGGCGGGAATCTTCACCGATGGCGGGAAGAAGGCTGAAGATGGCGCCGGATGGCGGGAATCTTCACCGATGGCGGGAAAACTTCACGGATGGTAAGTTTTAAAAGTCTCTTTTTCAGGCACGCAGTACCCGGTGGTTGCGGGCACGTTATCCTGCCGACTACGCCAAAAGTTGACGCGCCCCCTGGGCCAGTGCTGTAGGGGATACCCGGAGCCGGATCTCGATGGGGGTAGTAGTCCTTGTGGCGGTGACCCGGTCCGCGCCCAGGGTGTCAAACTAAGTGGCAGTCTATGGCAGTAGATGTTTAACTTGATTGTCGACTACGCCACCCGTTGAGTGCGGCTTTGAAGCTGAGGCCGGTGGTATATGTGCAGCAGTGATGGTATAACCCCCAATGGGAGGGGTATGGCCTCAGGGCAGCAGGTGTAGATGATGGGGGTTGTGATGATGCAGAAAGAAGATTCAGAGTCAGGAGATGCAGTTCAGGGTTTTTACTTACTGGTGTTCTTTTGGTCACTCTGGCCTTGAGTGACCACCCGAACCGTGCTGCGTCCACCAGGTCCTGGACTCGGCCAACCCCCAGGCAATTCCGGAGCGTGGTCCTGAGCTCCTTTCTGACTCTCCCTTCCTCTGGCCGTTCCCACCAGGGATCCACTTTTGGCCGGCTCCCTCGGGTCTCTTGGTGGTCAAGCCTCCTCTGGGCTCCCTGACCCTATACTCGGTGTGCCTTTCTAGTGGATTTGGTGAGGGTCGTGGCAGATCCTGACCATGACCTCCAGTTCCTGGCTAAGGTTCGTTTTGGGCCTCCGCCAGCTTGGGATCCGGTACCCTTGTCCGCCAACCCTTCACCCTTCTGTCCTTATTCTGGGATCTTGGGGTTCCTTCTTGTTTCCTCTCTGGGTCCTTCTCACTCCTCTCTCTCTCTCTGCAGGCTCTGCTCTGGAGCTGGGCCCAGCCGGAGCCACAGCTCCCTGTCAGCCCTCCTGGCTGAGCTCCTCTGCTCTGCTCCTCAGGCTAAACTCTGACCCTGTCCTAAGATGGTGCCCACCTTATATACTCCCTCTATGTGTGAGCTCAGGTGACCAGCACCCAATGAGCTCCTATCTTTACCCAGACTACTCCCCCTATCTGCCCCTACACTACTGGGATGTTCCACCCCCCTCCCACTCCTGCCAGGGACAGACGCAGTCGTACCTGCACATATACTGGTGGGAGTACCGTCGTTCTGTCCCCCGGAAATGGGATGTATGTAGTGCATGCAGCCTACTAGCTCAGTTCCACACTCCATCCTTACCCGGGAGTGGAATACCACACCTCTGGCTTGAGGTGTAATACCCCTGTAACAGCCGAGTCCTCAGGGTGCTACATATATATATATCCATCTAAACTAACAGTCCTTCTGAGGACTAATCCAGCTGCATATATTCAGTGGTGATAGGAGGAGTTAGGCAGGCAGGGTTTGTGACAGTGTATACAGCACAATAGTGTCCATTGCACATTCTGTCTGCTCCTGCTGTTACAGATATCCGTAGATATAGCCCCAGGATGCAGCAAACCCATATAACAAAGATGGCGGCTATAAGGGTGCAAAATACTGATGAGACAATCACTCACAACCTACCATTTTATGGAGGGGTGATTGCTTAGAATTAGAATTGCACACAAAGTGGCTTGTATAGGGTGCTGTTCATACCTGGGTAGTGCACAGTATTTTGCACATGTATAGCCGCCATATTTGTTATATGGGTTTGCAGCATCCTGGTAGTGCATTGGGTCTGAAGAACTGAGCAGGTAAATACTACTGCTTTTTTCGCTGTGTTTTTTTCTTGAATCTTGCGGGAATTTTAATTCTTCTTATTGTGGCTTTGCTTTTTGTGTTTAGTGTAGGGACTCATAAGCATGAGGACCCTTGACGTCGGTTACGAGCTTGCGTATTTTGGCCAAAATATCGACCAATACCTCATATATTATATATGCATTTTTGCACTTTTTTATTCCAGGGTGCTGCCAAGCCCATCAGTGCTGGCATTGTAAACTAGGGTGCCTGTTCTCATGGGGTGCACTTTGATAGTACCAGATGGCCCGCCTAATCTAATAGTAGGCGCGTAAGTAATAGGCTGTAAGCCGGATACTGTGCACTACCCAGGTGTGAACAGCGCCCTATACAAGCCACTTTGTGTGCAATTCTAATACTAAGCAATCACCCCCTCCATGAAATGGTAGGTTGTGAGTGATTGTCTTATCAGTATTTTGCACCTGTATAGCCGCCATCTTTGTTATATGGGTTTGCTGTATCCTCGTAGTGCATTGGGTCTGAAGAATTGAACAGGTAAATACTACTGCTTTTTTTGCTGTGTTTTTTTTTTTAATCTTGGGGGAATTTTAATTCTTCTTATTGTGGCTTTGCTTTCTGTGAGCACCACTATTGAACCCAGAGCAGTGTCAAAAGGTTGTTTGTTGGATAAAAGATAATGCTCCAGGCACTTTGCCACCACCACCCTCTCTTCCACGTGGTCAAGTCTTAGTAGCCATGAGTATTGACCGCATATTCCTCACCCTGATCCTCCTTCCTTCCACCATGCCGAGTGCCCGGAGACAAATGATCCAACACTTGGACACTCCAAAGAGCTGTTCACTTTTCCATTTATAGATTTGGGCCTCTTGCACGGCCAGCTTAAAGGAGCAGTAGAATGCCCCCACATTCTACAGCTCCTGCACCTCCACATCCTTGTCCTCTTCTTCAGCCTCTATCTCCGAAATGACCACATCAGTCAGAAGCTGGAAGCACTGCAGCACTGCCTCGGCCAAGCGGCAACAGGCTGTGCTGAAGCTAATATGCATAGGTAACAAATTGCACACCGAAGAAGAGTTGTTGACAGCTCTGAAAGAGCAGGCAGATCTGTGGCTGTCACCGCTGAACCTACAGCCAGGCATGGTCGTGTGTGACAATGGCCGGAACCTGGTGGCGGCTCTGAGGCGAGGCGAGCTCACACACATACCATGCCTGGCCCATGTGCTTAACCTCGTGTTTCAGCGGTTTCTCATAATCTACATAGATCTGCCGTATCTGCTTGTCAAACTATGCCACGTGTGTGCCCATTTTAGAAAGTCAGCTACAGCTTCCGCCGCCGTCGCTGTACTTCAGCAGCATTTGCATCTTCCAGCTCACCGACTGGTGTGCAATGTCCCCATGCATTGGAACTCAACGTTGCATATGTATAGTAGAGGCAAGAGAGCCTTTAAGAGAATTATTACAGGATGCTTCAAAGATGGAGAGAGATTGCCATCTGCTGGTTACTCATAGTCAAGCGGAACCAAGATGTGCAAGGAAAGTTGAAGGGGGGGCAGATTTAGACACTGGGTCAGGTGACTTCCAGGAAGGAGTTCCTGGGTATGAGAGGCCAGCGCACCAAGTGAGGTGGTTTTGGCATCAAGCATCAGGGCAAGAGGAGAACGCGTGTAGCGATACCCAAATATTTCAGCAGCTACAGTCACATGAAGGCGACGGTGGGAAAGTGCAATTACGTCGCATGAGGTGGATGATGATGATGAGACACAGTTGCAAGAAAGTCAGGAGGAGGACCAGGGTGCGGAAGTGAAAGACGAGGTGGTGGACGATGAAGTCACTGACCCAACCTGGCAAGGTGACATGCAGAGCGAGGACAGGAGCTCACAGGGGGAGGAAGGTGTAGCACCAAAACACGCAGGAACAAGCAGTGTGGTGGCCACAGACACAAGGTGGGCAACTGTTCCCCTGAACACCAACATAATGCAAGTTGCCAGTACAACTGTTAGGTCTTCCCGAGTCTGGTTCTTTTTTAAAGACTCTGCAGATAACCCCAAAAAGGCCATTTGCACCACCTGCCAGGCCAGCATCAGAAGGGGTAGCAAAACTTGCAGTCTGACGAGCATCAGCATGCTCGGGCACATGGCAGCAAAGCACCCGACTAAGTGGGCTGAATGCCAGGGTCCAGCAACAGTGTCTGCGGGTGACACCACTGCTTGATCCTCTGTTGTGCGTGCACGCCAATCCCCTGTCCATGGCGCATGCCAAGATGCCTCCCGCCCTGCACCTGTTGTTGCACACTCTCAACTAGCACCATCAGCAACCACGTCCACGTCCTTGTCCCAGCACAGTGTTCAGTTGTCCCTACACCAGTCCTTGGAATTCAAGCTCAAATATGCACCCAACACCCCATAGTCCACACTACAAAATTCACACATTTTATGAATGCTTGCACTCAAAATGTTGCCTTTTAGGCTTGTGGAGACGGAAGCTTTCCGCAATCTGATGGTGGCAGCCCACCCTTGGTACTCGGTCCCCAACCGTTTTTATTTCTTCCGGTGTGCCGTCCCCACATTACACAAGCACGTGTCCCAAAACATTAGCCATGCCCTCAACAACGCAGTTACTGGGAAGGTCGTCCTAACCACGAACACGTGGACAAGTGCTTGTGGCCAGGGATGGTACAGTACATCTCGCTGACGGTACACTGGGTTAATATAGTGGAAGCCGGGACTCAGTCGGACCATGAGACGGAAAACGTCCTCCCGATCTCGAGGATTGCGGGCCCTGGGTCAATCAGGGTTGCCCCCACATTCTACTGCTCCTGCACCTCCTCATCCTTCTCCTCCTCTTCAGCCTCTATCTCCGAAATGACCACATCAGTCAGAAGCTGGAAGCACTGCAGCACTGCCTCGGCCAAACGGCAACAGGCTGTGCTGAAGCTAATATGCTTAGGTAACAAATCGCACACCGAAGAAGAGTTGTTGACAGCTCTGAAAGAGCAGGCAGATCTGTGGCTGTCACCGCTGAACCTACAGCCAGGCATGGTCGTGTGTGACAATGGCCGGAACCTGGTGGCGGCTCTGAGGCGAGTCGAGCTCACACATGTACCATGCCTGGCCCATGTGCTTAACCTCGTGTTTCAGCGGTTTCTCATAACCTACATAGATCTGCCGTATCTGCTTGTCAAACTACGCCACGTGTGTGCCCATTTTAGAGAGTCAGCTACAGCTTCCGCCGCCGTTGCCGTACTTCAGCAGCATTTGCATCTTCCAGCTCACCGACTGGTGTGCAATGTCCCCATGCATTGGAACTCAACGTTGCATATGTATAGTAGAGGCAAGAGAGCCTTTAAGAGAATTCTTACAGGATGCTTCAAAGATGGAGAGAGATTGCCATCTGCTGGTTAGTCATAGTCAAGCGGAACCAAGATGTGCAAGGAAAGTTGAAGGGGGGGCAGATTTAGACACTGGGTCAGGTGACTTCCAGGAAGGAGTTCCTGGGTATGAGAGGCCAGCGCACCAAGTGAGGTGGTTTTGGCACCAAGCAGCAGGGCAAGAGGAAAACGCGTGTAGCGATTAGTGTTGAGCCACCCCCGTAGTGTTCGAGTTCGGTTCGGTTCGTCGAACACCCGTGTGTTCGCCGAACTGTACGTCGAACTGTTCGTCGAACACCTTCGAACACCGTTAAAACCAATGGCAGGCAAACAAAAACACATAGAAACACATAGAAAACACCTTCAAAGGTGTCCAAAAGCTGACAAACTGCTCAGAAGACATAACTAACACATGGAAAAGTGACAAGTACATATAGTCATGCGAAAATAAAAGAGGTGGAGGAGTAAAAGGAGGGGGAGACACAGATATAGGCATGTCGTGCCCTTCTAAAATCCAAAAAGTGAGAAGCCTACACGGCCAGTCCGTTCCTGCCCGTGCCACCTCCGTGTCGCCGGGTTTGTGCCAGAGCCGCGGTGGACCCTGACGGCCAGCCCCCCTCTCTTAATACTGGTGCCTGTCCGCTGGTGGGTCGAGCCCCCCGCGGTGGGGGGGGAGTAACATCTGCAGAAGAAAGACCATCTTCCAGCCAAACTAACAAGTCGACTTCTTTTCGTGGACAATGTGATACGATCCCTTTGTTACGGACACGCCCATCGCTACAAATTCCAGATGAGGCACAAAAACAGCAGGTGCTTCAGCGGATATCAAGTTCTCCTTCAAGTGGGCTCTCCTCCACATCAACTTCAACATCACAAATACTCCAGTCCTCAGAGGTGTCACCCCAATCGCACTTGCTTCCTCACAGCTCCCAAGTCTCCAGCTGCCCGTCTGAGTATGGGGTAACACAGATGGTTGAGTCTGCACAGCTGTTTACTCATACTATAGCCTGGGAAACGGAGGTCTGCTCCAGAGCTTCTGTTAATCCAGATGAGGAAATGATCTGCACTGATGCCCAGAATCTTTATAAGTCGGATCCAGGACCAGATGAAGAAGGTTCTGAGCATAATGTAGACCCTCGTTCCCAAACTGTAACTCCTGTTGGTGGAGACAATGATGAAGACGATGATGAGACTCAAATACCTGATTGGAGCGACAACTTGACTTTTCGGTTAGGGCAGGAAGAGGTTGGCTTTGAGGACGACGGGTGTGATAACACACAGGGTGATGATGACAAGGTTGGAGATCCCACTTACTGTCAACCCACAGTCAGCCAGTCGATGAGGTCACCCGGGCCTTTGCCTGGCCTTTGGGATGTCGCGGTGGTCGGCTCCCTGGCCCGTACCCTGGGGTCACTCTTTAAAAGGGTGGATAATTGTTAATTTTATAAGAGTTTGTGACACCACCTGTGGTATCTGGTGAGAAGCACCAGCGCTGCAGCAGTCCACTGAGGCCCGTGATAAGGCAGCTCGATGGTATAGCTCCCCACAGGTGGAGCTAGGTCTCAGGGCAGCGTATGCAGGGGGAATGCAGGACAGGCGAGACCCAGCTGGGTCAGAGCAAGAACGGAAACGGACACGGTAGTCACTTCAGTACCTTTTACTGGAGGAAATTCAGGCACATCCTGGAGCACTGTAGGTTGAAGGGTGCATATCAGGATCCTCCCCAATGAGCGGGTGTAGGGCCTCCTGTTTCTTGCCTCTGCGCAGTAAGTTTCTGACCTGCCTGGAGCTAGGCCTAACTTTGTCTTTGTCCTGCGCTGGCTGACCTTGTGGTAGGGCCTTCTCTTGAAGTTCACGCTCCCAGTATGCGGGGCCTAAGCGTCTCCTGGCTCTGGTACGTATCAGCACCTTAGCGATCTTGGCACTTGCAGTTCTCCAGGGATTCCGGTTATGCCTTACTGGGTCATAGAGATCCCGGTAAGCTCGGATCCGGTGTCCGGTAAATGCTTCGGGGTGAGCTGGTTAAGCTCCTCTGCCCCTTATGTACTAACTCGCCACTCGCCTTCGGCCTACTCGGGCCCTCAATAGGCTATACACACTAACGGCAGCTTGCCGCGCTTCACCGATCTTATGACGCCGGCACACCTTAAGCTCTATCTGGGCTCCCTGAATCTAGCTAGCAGGAGCCTCGTGCTCCACTGCTGAACTATTAACTGAGTTCTCTAGACTAGACTGAGCTCCACTGCAGACTGACCTCTCTTAGGCTTCTCTACTGCAGGAACTCTTCAGAGGAACTGAACTGCCTAGCTCCACCTTCCCTATTTATATCCCTAACGGGCTCCCTCTGCTGGTCTGAGGTGGAAGGTGGAGATGTGTGAATGTTTATGGGGGCCTCTTGTGGAGGATTCCATCAATACACTCTTCTAGGATCTGTGATACCAAGCGCAGCGGGGCGTCACAGATGCTATTGACGACGAGGTTAGGTTGCGCCTTCCTGGACAGAGACGGAGTACTGGAAGCACGTCAACAACTGCATCCTCAACCACAACTCCGCCTCTGACCACAAGTCGTAGTGGCTTTTCAGGTCGCATAGGCTCTAAGCCTTGCATAGCTTGGGCATTTATTCAGATCGATAAGGATGACCCAACTCGTGTTATCTGTAATATTTGTCACCAAAAGCTAAGTAGAGGCCAAAAAATTCATAGTTTGAGTACTTCATGCATGTACCGTCACATGGATATGAAGCATAAGTTGCAGTGGGAAGCTCACTGTGCTACAATGCGGCCTAGCAGGCTGGGCCAACCACCGTCTGCCCCATCTTGTGCATCCGCGGCCTCTTCATCCTCTGTGACTGGGGGGACAGCAGTCACACATGTTTTTGGATGCAGACCTGCCACCTCTTTACCTGCAACAGCCAGTGTGATTGGCAGGTCGTCAGTTCATTGGGAAGTGGAAACACCTGCTGGTGTTGAGAGCTCTCTGACATCAAGAGCACCACCTTTGGATCAAGGCAACCTAACATGTCCGCCTGCATCTTCCTCACAGACCGGCAGTTTGCCAGGGACACCCTACTCAACTCCGTCAAAGCACAACAGCCAGCCCTCGGTCCCTCAGATGTGGACAAGTAAAAGACCATTTCCTCCTAGCCATGAGAAAGCTAAGAGGTTGAATTTCACCATCTGCAAGCTGTTGGCTACAGAAATGCTGCCTTTCCGCCTGGAGGACACAGTGGATTTTTGAGACCTTATGTCCGTCGCAGTGCCCCAGTACCAGATGCCCAGTCGGCACTACTTCTCAAAGAAAGGTGTGCCTGCGCTCCACCAGCATGTCGCACACAACATCACCGCTTCTTTGAGAAACTCTGTGTGTGACAGGGTGCATTTCACCACAGACACTTGGACGAGTAGGCATGGACAGGGGCGTTACATGTCGCTGACAGGGCACTGGGTAACTATGGTGACAGCAGGACAAGGGGCTGCTGTCCAAGTCTTGCCGTCCCCGCGAGTTGTACGTCAATCCTCTTTATCTAGAAGTTCCTCCACTGCTTCTGCCTCCTCAACCTCCTCTCGGTCCTCCACCTGCACCCAAAGCCTGTCTGGTAATGCCACCTGCTTTCTAACTGCGCACCTCCTTACTATGCTGGCAGCAGGGCTCAACGGCATCAGTGTTTACTTTGAAATGTCTGGGAAATGTGAGTCACACAGCTGAGGACTTGTTGTCAGCTCTGGAGACCCAGTTTCATGAATGGTTGTCTCCACTGGACCTGCAACCAGGGAAGGCCGTGTGCGACAATGCTGCAAACCTGGGTGCGGCCCTTCGCCGGGGCAATGTTACACACGTGCCTTGTATGGCTCACGTGTTGAACCTGGTTGTCCATAAATTTTTAGCCCACTATCCCGGACTAGATGGCCTTCTGCAGAGGGCACGGTCGCTGTGTGCTCACTTCCGCCGTTCGCATCCCGCAGCTCAACGACTTACATCTCTACAGAAGTCGTTGGGCCTGCCAGTTCACCGGCTGAAATGCGATGTGCCGACACGGTGGAATTCAACTCTGCACATGTTGCAGCGACTGTGGCAGCACCGACAAGCCCTGGTGCAATAGTTTCTGACGTATAGCCTAGGCCAACGAGATCCAGAGGTGGGGCAAATCACACAGCAGGAGTGGTCTCAGATCAGGGACCTATGAAGTTGACGCGCCCCCTGGGCCGTGGGGTACCCGGAGCCGGGCCGGTAGAAGCTGGGGGTTGTAGTCACTGTGGCGGTGACCCGGTCCGTGACCCAGGGCGGTCAATCCAACGGTAATTTGTATATATGGATTTTATAATGTCCGACTACGCCACCTGTGGAGTGCGGCCAAAGGGGCCGCCGCTGCGGAACAGTCCTCTGAAGCTGGTGGTTTTGCTGCAATGGTATTATTACTCACCACAGGAAGAGTGTAGCTTCAGGGCAGTGTGGGTGGATGATGGTGGTTGTAGTGCAGGGAGTCAGTAATGAACACAGAGTCCGTGTGATGCAGTCCCAAGATCTTTACTCACAGTTGTTGCAGTCCAGATTACAGGTACCAGAGCTATCTCACCCGTCGTGCTGTGCGTACTCAGTGAGGGGCTCAGTCCACCCCCAGATAGCTCCGGAGTACTTAGCAGGACCCCCTTCTGTGTGTCCTTTCTCTGGCCTTCTCCCTGCACCTCACACCCAGTGACACTTCTATCCGGTATCCTCGGGCCTTGGCGGGCGACTTGTGTTCCGTCCCCTGGGTCCTATGTGGCTACCTTCTTAGTGAGACTGGTGTGGACTTTTGCCTGCAGTACATGAAATGCTGCAGCCTCCGGTTTCTAGTTGAGCCTTGCTGTTTCTCCTCTAGTTGAGGGACCGGTTCCCCTTATCTGGCCTGACCCCTCTACCTCCTGGTAGCAGCGGGAGTACAGGTGGCCTTCTGCACGGCCCGTAGCCCTAGGGTCCCTTCGGTTCCTGGAGCCTTCCTGCTCCCACTCCTCTCTTCTCTCCTTCAGTCCTGGGCCTCCCAGGCTAGGCCCGCCTCCGGAGCAGAGCTCATGCCGAGCCTCTGCTCCTGTCACTTTTCCTCCTCTGACTGGCTTGCTCTTTCTAAGATGGCTTCCTATTTATACTCTCCCTGTCATGTGCTCCCCTAAGCTGCTCCCCTAAGCACCCACTACATAGGATCCTCCCACCAGCTAGGGACCTGGGACTGTGCTCTCCCTTAGGAGCAATCTCGCCCTAACCCCACTGCGGGTATGTGTTGGATGCAGGTGTTAGGGTCCCGAGCCATACGCCTTCCTTACCTGAGGGTGAGATACCACACCTCTGGGTGAGATGCAGTAACTCTGTGGTGACTGCACCCTCAGGGGCGCCACACACCTTTCTGCACAGTTTTGAAATGGCGACGAAGATGTTTAGTGCTGACGACGATGCCATTATCAGCATAACTATTCCAGTGATTTACATGCTGGAGCACACATTAAACAGAATTCAGAGTCAGGTGGTCGGACAAGAGGAGGTGGAGGAAGTAGAGGAGGAGTCGTATGCGGAAGGGATAACATCTCCAAGGTCCAGACGGTTGGCAGCACCAAGGAGGCAGGCATGGGAGGGTGGGGGAGAGGGATTAAACAGGGCGCATGGTAGCAGCCAAACTGTTGAGGAAGGTGCAGGAGCCGAGGAAGAAGTGGAGGATGAACTGGCGATGGGCATGGAAGACTCATCAGATGAGGGAGACCTTGATCACATTTCTGTTGTGCGAGGTTGGGGGGAGAGGGCAGAGGAAAGAAGCATGATTCTTACCTCGCTACCAACACAACAAGGACTTGGTCCTCCTGGATGCGCAAGACACATGAGTGCCTTCTTGCTGCACTACCTGCAACATGACCCTCAGATTGCAGAATTCGAAGTAATCTCGACTACTGGGTTGCCACACTCTTAGATCCCCGGTACAAAAGTAAATTTGCCTTAATAATTCCTGCCATAAAAAGGGATTGACGCATGCAGGAGTATCTGCAGACGCTGTTGCAGAATCTTACATGTGCTTTTCCACAAAACACCAGTGGTGCACGAAGTGAATCTCACAGTTCTAACTTGCCAACCGCGGGACTGTCGAGTCTTCATCACTCAAACCGTAACAGTAACACAGTATCTGCTGGTAACAGCAATTTTGTGAAATCGTTTCACCACTTTTTTAGACCATCCTTTGCAAGGCCACAGGAGACAAGAAGTCTGACACATAGTCAATGCCTAGAGAGGATGGTGCAGGAGTATCTCCAAGTGAACATCGAAGCCATGACTGTGTCACTGGACCCTTGCTCATTTTGGTATTCCAATCTGGAAAAATGGCCGGAGCTCGCCACTCACGCCTTGGAGATCTTGTCATGCCCTGCAGCCAGTGTTCTCTCTGAACGTGTGTTCAGCGCTGCTGATGGTGTGCTGACAGATAAGCGCACGCGGCTGTCCACTGAGAATGTAGACAGACTCACGTTCATAAAGATGAACAAATCATGGATTCGCAAGGACTTTTCTAATCCTGTGTTATCCTTGGGAGGCTAAAAGCTTGAGGATTTGGTAATATCACCTCACCAACCATTTTAAGCAACTGTGGGGCAATTGATGCCACTTAACCCTAGAACGCATGACCATAAAAATCTACACTTTCATATACCTGGGGCCTTTTAGGCCCGTGTGCAAATAACATTGAATAACTCAAACTCAAATGACAAACAACTATATACATGAAGAATACCTAGAGTTTCAAAATTCTAAGTAAAGTAATCTTGCAGAAAATAGAAAACAATTAACAGGGCGGGACTGCGAGGCCCCAGGTATGCGTTCTAGGGTTAAGTGGTGTCTGTGCCACAATTTTGGGAAAAAATGGAAACTCTTTTTGGAGTCCCCTTGCTGTGTCTTACGTGACGTTGGCATCGTCAATTCCAGGTGGGTTGGGTCGCTCCCCCCCCCCTTTTAACTGTAAGAAACTACATACACTATGGCTTGGGGTAACACAGATGATTGAGTCTGAAGAGCTGTTTACTCAGAGGTCTGCTCCAAATCTTCAGTGTCTGCTAGTCAGCGTAGAATTTTTAACTGCATCTAGCCTAGGCAATACTTTGGGCGTAGTAGCCCAGCTGCGAAGCAAGCTGCACCGCCTGTGTATCTAATAAGAATTTTTAAATGCATCTAGCCTAGGCAGACTGTGGGGACCCCCAACCAAACCCAGACGCTCAGCCCCCCTACCGCCCCCCTTTCCTTGACAATACAATAATGTAACTCTTACAACTGGATGGGTGAGGATCGGTCACAGCTTTATTAACTCTTTATACTCATTCCATTAGAAAGACATTTTATTTCTAAAATAATTCAGCTTGTTGCAGCATGCCCTGGGTCTCCACTCCGGCAACTTGGCCAACAAGTGTAACTCTCCAACATGTCCTTTCTATTTCCAAACCACGGAGGATCCTGCGTACTCGTATGCAGGACTCTGACCCCCACCCATCACTCTTAACGCTTGTTCCACTCCGTCCTGGAGTCCTGACAGGAATATGTCCAGTCCAATATCCATTAAGTGAACACCGTCGGGCCGTATGAGGCCTGCTTTATCTCCTTCCAGTTGTCGGTGTCGTACCACTACACTGCCTCTGTCTCTTCTAAATTTTGCCATCCGAATATTTATTACCCGCCTTGTCCGTTCGATGGCCGTGATGTCTCGCGCACCTTGCCATACCGCTATCGGCACAATCTCTGACCATACTATAGCTAGTTTTGTGAAAAATTCTCTGAAGCGCTCAGTGTCTAGTTTCATTATTGCCATTAGTTATGCGCTCTTGTGATGACCTAGGTTGTTTCCCCCGGCCTGTATAACTAAGATGACCAGACATCTTGCCTCTCTCCCTACCTTGATTACCTCCATTAGTACCTGTGGCCATAGCAGGCCTCTAATACCTCTCCAGTTGAAATATGTGTTATGAAACTCTAATTTCCTCCCGCCTGGGCGGACTTTCGCCCTTTAATCTGCCCAATATATATACGAGTGGCCTATCACCCACACTGTTGGCTTAGCGTCACCTGTAAAAGAAACAAACCACGTTAGGATAACAAGTCCGGTCTTATGTATCTTGCCAAACACGTGGATCACCATCTCTCTATCCTCTGAACTTCCGTTTCTGACAGTCCTGCTCTTGCTGCTTCTGTGGCCGCGCCTATGCGGAATGAGTGTGTCCCGTAATCTTTGGGGTGGTTCCCTGCCGATGTTATGCATTTATTAAATATAGCTTGGAACTGGTATCTTGATAATGGCGTCCCATCAATGTGTGATAGGAACAAATTACTTTGTGATCTGATGGTTAGATATGGTTTTACTATTGTTACCCGACTCAGTGTACCGTTTGTGGGTTGTAGAAGTACCCAAGTGCCCCTGCCCGCTGGAACCATTTTCGATTTGTGTATGCGTAGACGTATTGCATTATTGCCTATGACTACGTCCTGGTGTAATAAGCCTCCACTGGTGCTAATTTTGGATTGAGGGACTAATTCGCTTATGCATAGCGCCCCGAAGAAGACGATCACAAATGCAGTAGACAGTAGTGTTGCTTCAAATTGTGAGTGTCATGTTAATGGTGTTAGGGATATGATGTGAGAAATCAGTTTTAGTGACACGGGACGGGACGTCTACACTCCTGACTTGGCTGACCCCTTTTCCACCCTTTTATGGATTGTCTGATGATGAATCTTTGTCACATCTCCCCAATTCAGTAGTTGGAAGTGAAATGCTACTCCGGTCAGACACCGCTGCGCTGACGCCCCTGATATGCCCCTCATCATTAGCTGGTGGAGAAATTCTATGGTGACTTGTGATCTGGCTTGTTCACATTGGTCAACCCGTCTGCCTGCTACTAGTCGTGTCCACTCTTCCCATGCCTTACCGTATGCTTGCCACGTCGACGGGGCAACTGACGCTCTGATTAATGGCATCAACTATTCGCCACTAGATCCCATAGGGAAGGTGGGCAACTGTTGTCCCGATGGGTGGGCATTGTGGAAGAGCTCTGTGAAAATCTGCCAATTGAATTGTTATAAAGCGTTAGCAGCAGCTTTAGACCCCTCAGCATAGTGGCTAGCGCGGACCCATACATTGTGTTTTAGGCACAGGAATGCTAGCCTGGGTAGTAGGCCTAGCACTGGGAGAGACGATGATGCCATCTTATTAATGCAGTGCGCTAAGCTGGTGTTTTTTGTGATGAAGCGTATATTTTTGTAAGCCAGGAGCGCGCCCCATATTTCTATTGCTACCACTATTGGGAAGAAAAATTATTTTCAGGGCTAGATGCAGCGAAAAATTATTATTAATTGAAAAGCTGGTGCAGCTTGGTATAGATGGCCTAATACAATGAGACCCACACACTGCTAGAAGGCCAAATATTTTTTCAGAGTTAGATGCAGAAAAAAATTATATTCAGTTTGCAACCTGATGGAGGTCAGTATAGATGGACTAATAGAACAAGTCCCACACACTGCTAGAAGGCCAAATATTTTTTCAGAGGTAGATGCAGACAAAAAATTATTTTGAATTTGCAACCTGATGGAGGTCAGTATAGATGACTAATAGAACAAGTCCCACACACTGCTAGAAGGCCAAATATTTTTTCAGTGCTAGATGCAGAAAAAAATTATATTCAGTTTGCAACCTTATGGAGGTCAGTATAGATGGACTAATAGAACAAGTCCCACACACAGCTAGAAGCCCAAATATTTTTTCAGAGGTAGATGCAGAAAAAAATTATATTCAGTTTGCAACCTGATGGAGGTCTGTATAGATGGATTAATAGAACAAGTCCCACACACAGCTAGAAGCCCAATATTTTTTCAGAGGTAGATGCAGAAAAAAATATATTCAGTTTGCAACCTGATGGAGGTCTGTATAGATGGATTAATAGAACAAGTCCCACACACAGCTAGAAGCCCAATATTTTTTCAGAGCTAGATGCAGAAAAAAATATATTCAGTTTGCAACCTGATGGAGGTCAGTATAGATGGACTAATAGAACAAGTCCCACACACTGCTAGAAGGCCAAACATTTTTTCAGAGCTAGATGCAGAAAAATATTATATTCAATTTGCAACCTGATGGAGGTCAGTATAGATGGACTAATAGAACAAGTCCCACACAGAGCTAGAAGGCCAAATATTTTTTCAGAGGTAGATGCAGAAAAAAATTATATTCAGTTTGCAACCTTATGGAGGTCAGTATAGATGGACTAATAGAACAAGTCCCACACACAGCTAGAAGCCCAAATATTTTTTCAGAGGTAGATGCAGAAAAAAAATTATATTCAGTTTGCAACCTGATGGAGGTCAGTATAGATGGACTAATAGAACAAGTCCCACACACTGCTAGAAGGCCAAACATTTTTTCAGAGCTAGATGCAGAAAAATATTATATTCAATTTGCAACCTGATGGAGGTCAGTATAGATGGACTAATAGAATGATGCTATGCCCAAAAGATTTTACTTCACTAGGTGCAGTAAAAAAATTGGTATTCTATACACAGGTGGTATATCTTGCAACACAGATAGGCTACTCCACTGACTAACACACTCTGCAATAGGCCAAAAAGGATTAGCTTTGCTAGATTCAGCCAAATGCTGTGAAAAAAACTTGCACAGCACTGGCACAGACCTGCCTGGCAAAAACTGATAGGAACTGATGTAACCTAGTCCTGAAAAGGACTCCAATTACAATTAGTCTTTACTCCCACAATCTATCTATTTAAGAGCACAGACCTGCCTGATAAAAGTCGTAGGAAATGCTGTAACCTAGTCCTTAAAAGGACTGCAATCACAACTATTCCCTACTCCCAAGCTATCTGTAGATTTGTGCGAAAATTGGCTTGAAATTAACAAGGTATAGCGCACACAGCAACAGCGGTGCCGTCTAACACGCAGCTGCAGCAGTGAGAAAATGGTGGCGACGGGGAAAATGGCTTGGTCTTATAGGGCAAGGACATGTGACATACACTGCCAATGACACATGCCCTTGCTTGTGTGAAAAAAAGCACTTCGCTCCGTGTGTGCGCTGCTGATAGGCTGACAGATTGCACCTCCCCACTGCAAATGCGGGAAAGAGAAAAAAAAATGGAGATCTTCATTGTTCCTGCAGAGATCCATCCCCTGCCCCTCCCCCCACCCCGCTGTACACTCAAACTGCGTATTAACATTAATTTTCATCATTACTGAGAAAAAATCCAGTTATGATTTTGGTGCACGAACAGTTATCGAACATAACCTCGAACAGCCGAATTTTTCTCAAATTGTTCGTGTTCGCCGAACGGCTCGAACACCGCCCAAAACAGCTCGAATTTGAGATTGGCGAACAGTTCGAGTAGAACAACGCTCATCTCTAGTAGCGATACTCAAATATTTCAGCAGCTACAGTCACATGAAGGCGACGGTGGGAAAGTGCCATTACTGTCGCAAGAGGTGGATGATGATGATGAGACACAGTTGCAAGAAAGTCAGGAGGAGGACCAGGGTGCGGAAGTGAAAGACGAGGTGGTGGACGATGAAGTCACTGACACAACCTGGCAAGGTGACATGCAGAGCGAGGACAGGAGCTCACAGGGGGAGGAAGGTGTAGCACCAGAACACGCAGGAACAAGCAGTGTGGTGGCCACAGACACAAGGTGGGCAACTGTTCCCCTGAACACCAACATAATGCAAGTTGCCAGTACAACTGTTAGGTCTTGCCGAGTCTGGTTCTTTTTTAAAGACTCTGCAGATAACCCCAAAAAGGCCATTTTCACCACCTGCCAGGCCAGCATCAGAAGGGGTAGCAAAACTAGCAGCCTGACCAGCACCAGCATGCTCAGGCACATGGCAGCAAAGCACCCGACTAAGTGGGCCGAATGCCAGGGTCCAGCAACAGTGTCTGCGGGTGACACCACTGCTTGATCCTCTGTTGTGCGTGCACGCCAATCCCCTGTCCATGGCGCATGCCAAGATGCCTCCCGCCCTGCACCTGTTGTTGCACACTCTCAACTAGCACCATCAACAACCACGTCCAAGTCCTTGTCCCAGCACAGTGTTCAGTTGTCCCTACCCCAGTCCTTGGAATTCAAGCTCAAATATGCACCCAACACCCCATAGTCCACACTACAAAATTCACACATTTTATGAATGCTTGCACTCAAAATGTTGCCTTTTAGGCTCGTGGAGACGGAAGCTTTCCACAATCTGATGGTGGCAGCCCTCCCTTGGTACTCGGTCCCCAACCGTTATTATTTCTTCCAGTGTGCCGTCCCCACATTACACAAGCACGTGTCCCAAAACATTAGCCATGCCCTCAACAACGCAGTTACTGGGAAGGTCCACCTAACCACGAACACGTGGACAAGTGCTTGTGGCCAGGGATGGTACAGTACATCTCGCTGACGGTACACTGGGTTAATATAGTGGAAGCCGGGACTCAGTCGGACCATGAGACGGAAAACGTCCTCCCGATCTCGAGGATTGCGGGCCCTGGGTCAATCAGGGTTGCCCCCACATTCTACTGCTCCTGCACCTCCTCATCCTTCTCCTCCTCTTCAGCCTCTATCTCTGAAATGACCACATCAGTCAGAAGCTGGAAGCACTGCAGCACTGCCTCGGCCAAGCGGCAACAGGCTGTGCTGAAGCTAATATGCTTAGGTAACAAATCGCACACCGAAGAAGAGTTGTTGACAGCTCTGAAAGAGCAGGCAGATCTGTGGCTGTCACTGCTGAACCTACAGCCAGGCATGGTCGTGTGTGACAATGGCCAGAACCTGGTGGCGGCTCTGAGGCGAGGCGAGCTCACACACGTACCATGCCTGGCCCATGTGCTTAACCTCGTGTTTCAGCGGTTTCTCATAACCTACCTAGATCTGCCAGATCTGCTTGTCAAACTACGCCACGTGTGTGCCCATTTTAGAAAGTCAGCTACAGCTTCCGCTGCCGTTGCCGTACTTCAGCAGCATTTGCAGCTTCCAGCTCACCGACTGGTGTGCAATGTCCCCATGCATTGGAACTCAACATTGCATATGTGTAGTATAGGCAAGAGAGCCTTTAAAAGAATTCTTACAGGATGCTTCAAAGATGGAGAGAGATTGCCATCTGCTGGTTAGTCATAGTCAAGCGGAACCAAGATGTGCAAAGGAAGTTGAAGGGGGGGCAGATTTAGACACTGGGTCAAGTGACTTCCAGGAAGGAGTTCCTGGGTATGAGAGGCCAGCGCACCAAGCCTGAGGTGGTTTTGGCACCAAGCAGCAGAGTGGAGCAGATGTGCTCCATACGTGCTGTGAAGCCCCGCGTGTCAGGCCTAAGCCAGAGTACTGCGAGGTGCCACAGCCAGACACCAGTGGATGAGCTCCGGATCCCTCATAGATATGCCCAGAGGGCTGTGCTTACTGAGGAGAGTCGGAACCCAATGTCGCCTGCCGACAGACGAGGTCTGGACCCCCCTATCCACGCCTTGAGAGACTGCCTCCAATGGCCAGGAAGAGAGGAGTTGGGGGACAGCTGCGCCAGGAAAGTCTGGGATCTGGGACACTTGCGCCTACGGTTATTTAAGCGGATCCAAGGGGAAAATGAGACCATAAATCAGTATGTTAATTCATTTCAGGAAGTGACGGTCCATATCGTTAAGAAGGCTCGAGATGAGAACTGAGAACTGGGACCATTCAATGAAGTGTTGCGTGACCAACTGATTGCTGGCTTGAAAGACCCATCCCTGAGGCAGATCTTGATGGAGCGGCTGTGTTTGACCCTGGGCTTTCTGGAGGTTGGGGCTGAAGCTAGAGTCCTGGAGAAAGAAGTTCCTGCTCTCAAGGCCACAGTTAGAAGTCATGAGGCAATTGCCCCTGTATTCACCCACAAAGAGCCTGATTGGGTATGGGAGATAAGTCAGGAAATTCGAGATATTCTGTGTGAGCTGAACACTATTAGAAAGACTCCTGCTGCTCCCTTGCCGATGGACCATACTTCCCCACATGGACGGAGACCAGAGCGAGAAAGATGTTCCTACCAGGCCCCAGCACGTCATGTACCCGACCTATTGGTAGAACAAGGACCAGAGTGTTGGACCTGCGGCGGTATGGGGCATATCTCCAAAGACTGTCCAAACCGAGAAAAGAGGAGGCGGGGGCAGCCGTTAAACTAAGATGCCCCACGGTTGTGAAGCATACAGTGGGGTCTCGAGCTTCAGAGAGTGGAAGAGGGAGTTCTGAAGACATTGTCTCCAAGAGGCCCATCATCTGGGCTGAATTTAATGGGCAGCGGATCCGCTTTCTAATGGACACTGGGACTCAGGTGACCACTATGCCTGAGACGTATTTCCAAAGTCACTTTCCTGAAGTTGCTCGTTCCTGGCGGGAACCGACTGTCAAACTGGTGGCGGCTAATCAACTAGCTATCCCAATAGCGGGAGTAGTATGGATGTCTGTCCGGGCATGTGGAAAGGACCTTGGTCAGAAAGGGTTAGTACTGACCACAGGGCCCGAAGGCGATGGGCCCATTGTAACACTGGGCATGAATGTACTGAAGGAGGTTGGACAGTTCCTGGCTGAGAGCTCTAACAAAAACAACTGGACCCGCGCCACTTGTGACCCAGCTAACAAGAGAGTATTCCAGCATCTCGTGCGAGTCAGTCAAATTCAATAATTGCCCGCTACCTCTCAGTACCTTGGTAAGATATCCATACCACCCGAAGCCACAATGACATTGCTAGTGGGACAGACTGTACTCACTTTACCGATACTGGCACATGTGTCCTTAGAGGGCGTGGACATTCAGAATGAACCAATGGAGGGAAAGGAAGTGCCCTCTGGACTCCGGGTTGCTCGGACCCTGGCCACCGTGCGGCAGGGTCGAGTGCCTGTGCGTTGCATCAATCTAAGTGGCACAAGTTTACAGTTTTTGCCCCGACAAGAGGTGGCGTGAGTTTGCATAATGCAAGAGGCCCTTACCAGAGCTGATGCTATAGGGCTGGCACCTGTGGAAGGAGAGCCATGTACACTGGAGATGTCCCTCAACAGCCAAGAGAATGGAAGAGAACCATTGGCTGGGCGCCATCTCTCGGAGAAAATGGAGGCTAATCTTATTGAGTTTTCTGCTGGAAAAGTCAGACAGATTGAACAACTTCTACAGCGGTATCAGGGAGTGTTTGCACAACATGAAGACGATTTCGGGTGCACTCGGAACATTCAGCATGAAATACCCACCGGAAATACTGCTCCCATTCAAGAGAGATATCGGCAGATCCCACCTCAAATGTACCAGGAGGTGAAAGAACTGTTGGCCCACATGTTGCGGAATGGCATGATCAGCGAAAGTCGGAGTCCTTGGGCGGCTCCTATCGTGCTGGTCCAGAAAAAGGATGGTACTCTGAGATTTTATGTAGACTATCGTTAGCTGAATGCATGTACTCCTATCCACTCCCCCAAATTGAAGAGTCTCTATCTGCACTAGGAAGTGCCAAGTTCTTCTCTTCCCTCGACCTGGCCAGTGGCTATTGGCAGGTCCCAGTAGCTGAGAAGGATCGTCCAAAGACAGCTTTTGTCCTCCCTATGGGCTTGTTTGAGTTCAATCGGATGCCGTTCGGGTTAACAAATGCACCGGGGACCTTCCAAAGATTGATGGAGAGATCCTTGGGGGACCTCAACTTTGAAGCCACTTTAATATATCTGGACGATATAATTATCTATTCCGCTACATTTGAAGATCATCTCCACTGACTGGAACAAGTGTTAGAACGGCTTCAGAGGCACAGCCTGAAAATTAAGCCTCGCAAGTGTCGTCTCTTCAAGCGAGAAATTTAATATATGGGGCACACTGTGTCCAGTGCAGGAGTGCACCCCACTGCAGAGTAAGTAACTGCCATGCAGAAGTGGCCCATACCCACCAATCTAAGAGAGCTGAGGGCATTCCTGGGGATCGTGGATACTGCGGCAGATTCATTAAATACTTCACTAAGATTGCAGTCCCGCTCAATGAATTGCTGAGAGGAACGGCTGGGGGAGCCAAGTGGCAGCCCATTCAGTGGGTCCCACGACAAGAAGAGGCGTTCCGAGCATTGAAAATGGCGCTAACGGATGCCCCAATTCTGGCCTATGCTGACTTTTTGCAACCTTTCGTGTTGTACACTGACGGAAGCCTGCATGGACTGGAAGCAGTGCTGGCTCAAGTGCAAGGAGGAAAAGGGCGAGTGATCGCGTATGCCAGCAGGTCACTCCGAGATACGGAGAAGAATCCAGACAACTACAGTTTGGTCAAGCTGGAACTGCTGACACTAGTGTGGGCCATGACCGAGAAATTTGCTGAGAACTTGTCGGGGTCAGAAGTGCAAGTGTGGACAAATAACAACTCTTTGGCCCACTTGGAGAACGCCAAGCTGGGCGTGTTAGAGCAGCGGTGGGCCGCAAGGATGTCCAAATACCAGTATAAAATCGCCTATCGGTCCAAGGCACTGAACACTCATGCAGATGCCCTGTCCCAGGTGACTCAGACGGGGCCAAAGAGGGACAGAGATGAGGAGCTCGAAGGCGACGAGATTCCGGATTTCAGCCAGTTCGCCGCTACCGTGGTTGAGGCCCAGGAGACCAGAGAGGAGCCGAGGCCCACTCAAATTCTGGGCCGCTCAAGAGACGAGTGGATACATCTGCAACAATCGGACTCAGAGCTGGCAAAGCTGAGAGAATGGGTCGCCCTGCGTCAAAGACCCGACCAGGAAGCCAGGGCCGCTTCACTTCCAACTACCCCACAAATCCTATGCCAGTGGGAGAGGCTCTTCCTGAAGGATGGCTTGCTATGCTGAAGAATCCAGCTACCTCAAGAGCATGATGTTACCTGGCAAGTAGTAGTTCCAGTAGCACTGGTAATGCAGCTAGCCCAGGAAGCTCATAGAAGAGGTGCTCACTTCAGTGTGGAGAAGACCTTTTGGTGGTTACAACAGCTGGTGTATTGGCCTCAACTGCGGCAAGAAGTCGAAGGGGTCTGCCGAACATGTTGCCAGTGTGAGTTGAATAAGCCCCCGGAACAAAGAGCTCCCATTCAGACCATCCAAACTTCTGCACCCTTAGAAGTCCTGATGATTGACTACTAGTGTTGAGCATTCCAATACTGAAATATCGGGTATCGACCGATATTCGCGGTATCTGAGTTCCGATACTGAGTTCCGATACTTTTAGAATATCGAATACCAGAATCGGAAGTTCCCATAATACCTGCGCTCTGCAGTGTCTCTGAAGGATGACAAGCTGGATGGTAGCGCTCAGCTTACTGTACTTGTCATTTAGTGTTAAAGGATTTATTAAAAAAAATAATAGTGTTTTCATGCACCGTCTCTTTAAAAAAGTCGGCCGGCAATTCAGCAGCGGTACCCGACAATTTAGAAAAGAAAGAATAGAGCATCACACATAGATTAGATAGATAGAAACATGTCAGTCACATATATAATAAGTACAGTGATAGTGTTGATTACTGTACTTGTCATTTAGTGTTAAAATAAAGGATTTCTTAAAAAAAAAATTGGCGTGGGGTTCCCAGTAATTTTAGTCTCTAGCGGAGGTTAAGCAGACGGCTGGGGAAGATGTTTGAAGCCTGGGAAGGGGGTAATACCCACGGAGCTTCCCAGGCTACTAATATCAGCCCCCAGCTGAATACCTAGCCTTTACTAGCTATTAAAATGGAGGACCCCAAAAAGAAAATGACTTGGGGTCCCCCCTACTTTAATAGCTAGCAAAGGATAGGCAGACAGCTGGGGGCTGATATTAATAGCCCAGGAAGGGTGCCATAAATATTGGCCCCCTCCCAGGCTAGAAACACCAGCCGTCAGCCGCCCCAGAAATGACGCATCCATAGGATGCACCAATTCTGGCACTTAGCCTCGCTCTTCCCACTGCCCTGTAGCGGTGGCAGTGGGGTAATAGGGCTGGGGTTGATGTCAGCTTATAATGCCAGCTGACATCAAGCCCAGGTTAGTAATGGAGAGGCGTCTATAAGACACTCCCATTACTAACCCCATAGTCAAAGTTAAAAAAAAAAACACAAACACCCAGAATAAAGTCCTTTAATTGAAATAAACACACAGCTGAAGCCAATGTCTTCTGCAATAAAAGTAAAATAATAAAGCAACATCATCCTTACCTTTCCATGGTTCCCACGACAGCTTCAGCTCTGCTACATTGACATGACAGTCTGGATCGCAGCCGAAAGCTGCCATCCAGCTTGCCATGCTGCAGACACTGAGAAGCGCAGGCATGCTTGCGCTCTGCAGTGTCTATGAAGGATGGCATGCTGGATGGCATCGCTCAGCTGTGATCCAGCCTGTCATCTCAATGCCATCCCAGCATGGGAGAATTCTCCTGCTCAAGCGCTGAGCGCAGGAGAATTCTCCCACGCTGTCAGTGACGTGCATGAGGTGAGCTGAGTTCATTGGACATGACCTCGGCTCATCTTTATGCCGTCACAGCGAGACACTGAGGAGCACAAGCATGCCTGCGCTTCTCAGTCTCTGCGGCATGGCAAGCTGGATGGCAGCTTTAGGCTGCGGTCCAGCCTGTCATGTGAATGTAGCAGAGCTGGAGCCATTGTGGGAACCATGGAAAGGTAAGGATGAGGTTGCTTTATTATTTTACTTTTATTGCAGGAGATCGTTGGCTTCAGCTGGAATGGGCGTGATGGTAAGTATGGTTTAATTTAGAACAATAAAGAATTGTGTCTTTATTTCAATTAAAGGACTTTATTCTGGGTGTTTGTGGGGTTTTTTTAACTTTGATTATGGGGTTAGTAATGGGGGTGTCTTATAGACGCCTCTCCATTACTAACTTGGGCTTGATGTCAGCTGGCGTTATAAGCTGACATCAACCCCAGCCCTATTACCCCACTGCCACCGCTACAGGGCAGTGGGAAGAGCGAGGCTAAGTGCCAGAATTGGCACATCCTATGGATGCGCCATTTCTGGGGCGGCTGACGGCTGGTGTTTCTAGCCTGGCACCCTTCCTGGGCTATTAATATCAGCAACCAGCTGTCTGCCTAGCCTTTGCTAGCTATTAAAATAGGGGGGACCCCACGTCATTTTCTTTTTGGGGTCCCCCATTTTAATAGCTAGTAAAGGCTAGGTATTCAGCTGGGGGCTGATATTATTAGCCTGGGAAGCTCCGTGGGTATTACCCCCTTCCCAGGCTTCAAACATCTGCCCCAACCGTCTGCTTAACCTCCACTAGAGACTAAAATTACGGGGAACCTTGTTAAATCCTTTATTTTAACACTAAATGACAAGTACAGTAATCAACACTATCACTGTACTTCTTATATATGTGACTGACATGTTTCTATGTATCTAATCTATGTGTGATGCTCTATTCTTTCTGTTATAAATTGTCGGGTACCGCTGCTGAATTGCCGGCCGGCTTTTTTAAAGAGACGGTGCATGAAAACACTGTCATTTTTTTAAATAAATCCTTTACACTAAATGACAAGTACAGTAAGCAACACTGTCACTGTACTTCATATATATGTGACTGACATGTTTCTATCTATCTAATCTATGTGTGATGTTCTATTCTTTCTGTTCTAAATGGTCGGGTACCGGTGTATGCCGCTGCTGAATTGCCGGCTTTTCATGTAATACATTCTACATTATTCTTAGTTGTTTTCCTTCATGTAGAATTAACCTACAAGGAAAGAAAGGGTTTATTTTTATTCCGATATTTGTGTCCCATTTACTTGCATTGGTTTCCGGTATCGGAATCGGCGATATCCGATATTTTTTGGGTATCGGTCCGATCCAATCCGATCCGATATTTCCCGATATTGGAAGGTATCGCTCAACACTATTGACTACCTGATGATCGGAACTTCATACAATGGTTACGGACACAGGTAATGACTGATCACTTCACCAAGTTCGCAGTGGTGACGCCTACCCGAGATCAGACAGCAGAAGCCGCAGCTAAGGCCATCTGTCAGGATTTCATTTGGATTTATGGGTGCCCGAAGCTAATACATTCTGACCAGGGGGCCTGCTTCCAAGGACGAGTAATGGATGAACTATACCGTATCTATGGAATAGACCGATCCCGAACAACGTCCTACCCCCCTCAAGGGAACGGTGATGCGAGTGATTCAACTGAACCCTGTTGCAAATGTTGCGAACGCTGGAAGCAGACAAAAAGATGAAGTGGCCCGAATTAGTGTCCGAGCTGGTGTGGGTGTATAAAAATCGAGTACATGCGACTACTGGCTACACCCCTTACATGTTGCTGTTTGTATGGAGTGGGCGAGAAATTGCTGAACTAGATCTACACTCATAAGACTCCGGCCCGGGCTGTAGTCCGAGTACCTGGAATCGAGAACACAAGCGCCGGCTTCATATAGTGAGAAGATTGGTTGCGCAGAAGTTTCAGGAAGTAGAGCATGTAGATCGGCCCCCGACCTCGGGTGGATCACTCCAGCCAGGAGACCGTGTGCTGGTAAGGGTCAAACGATTTGGGAGTAAACTGGACCATCGTTGGAAGGCAATACCATATCGGGTGGTGAAGAAGATTCACCCAGACAACCCAGTCTACGAGGTTAGGCCCGAAGGGGATGATGCCGCGACATCCAGGGTGTTGCACCGCAATATGCTGCGACCTTGCTCCTATGTGAGGAGCTGCCCATTTTCTAAAGACTATGATACTTTTCCAGCAACGGACCACCATTTTTGTTAATATTATTATTGTGTTTTATCAGTGATTTATTTGTCATGTTTTATATAGTTCTGCTAACTTGTCAGTATGTACACTAGATTCACTTGTAAAATGTCCAGCATTCCACTAATCTGTATCTCAGGAGTCCATTGTTTCAACAGCCAATGGTCTCATTAGGTGAGTTTGGATTGAGACACAGACATGTTTTAGGAGAGTTGGGTGGAAGGATGGAAGGAAGAGGATGGAGACAGTTGAGTATGGCCTTATACAAAGCCAGTGGAACTACTGAACCCAGATTGGGAATTTGAGGACTAAGAGAATTGCCTGTTGGACATTTACCTGGAATTGCTTATTACCATGGATGTGATCAACAAAATATTGCTGCATCGTTAATCTGCCTAGGTGATTACTTACAACCCACAACTGCACATCTTTACACTCTGAAGCAGAGGCCTGTAACGGAGTTGGGCCTTCAAACGAATTGGCTGAAGTGCCACATACAGGAATTTTAGGGGATGAAGAAGGATGGGCCACAATGCAGTTGGGCCCTTCAGAACCATAGATGCCAACCCCGAGTGGGACCCAGAATGAATCGGGAAGTGACTTGCAATCCCCAGTGGTTGATTCATCGGATATCCTGGAGTCACCTCCGCAGGAGGAGCCCCGGTGAACTGAATGGGCTAAGGCCGGAATTCCTCCTAACCGGTATGCTCAAGAAGAATTTATCTGGTCTCCGATCTAACAGAAAAAGGAGGAGTGTGCCCAACTCCTGTCTGAACTTGCACTGCCTGGAAAGAGACATCAATCCTGCAAGAAATCCACTCGCCCAAGGACTGGGGAACAAAAAGGAGGGAGGAATGTAGTAAAGGCAAGAGAGTCTTTAAGAGAATTCTTACAGGATGCTTCAAAGATGGAGAGAGATTGCCATCTGCTGGTCAGGCACAGTCAAGCGGAACCAAGATGTTCAAGGGAAGTTGAAGGGGGAGCAGATTTAGATGCTGGACCCAGTCAGGTGACTTCCAAGAAGGAGTTATTGGGTATGAGAGGCCAGCGCGCCAAGTCTGAGGTGGTTTTGGTGTCAAGTAGGAGAGAGGAGCAGACGTGCTCTCTACGTGCTGAGAAGCCCCGCGTGGCAGGCATAAGCCAGAGGCCTGCGAAGTGCCACAGCCGGACACCGGTGGATGAGCTCCGGATCTCTCATAGATGTGCCCCGAGTGCTGTGCCTACTGAGAAGAGTCGGAACCTGCTTGCGGTGCTGAGTGAGTTCGCCGAACCCAACGTCGCCCGCCGACAGACGAGGTCTGGACCCCCCTATCCACGCCTTGAGAGACTACCTGCAACAGCCAGGAAGAGAGGAGTTGGGATATGGCTGCGCCAGGAAAGTCACGCCAGTGAAAGCAGAGGAGCTGCATAGGTGAACAGGGATGTCACTTCTACTGTTCACTCACGGTAACGGGGCCAGTTGGGTTTAGGTACTCAGGTTGGGAGGGGAACGGTTGGGGCGGAAGAAGCTAAACGTGATTTAATTGACTTTGTCCGGAAAAGACTTTCGGCTAGTGGGAATAACCGGTGACCCCCGCTAGGGCCATATACAAAGTTAAAGAACTGACGTGGTGACTCCCATGATTGGGTGCACCTCACTACCTTGAGAGACTTCGCATTTTAGTAATATTTCAAATTACCGTTCATTACCCTTGTTGCCATTCCCTTGTTAAGAATACTTGTTATATCTATATATAAACTGTTTATATTCATCTCTGACTGTCCTCGCCTTGTGTCTCTGTGTGTTGCATTCCGACACCTGCATTACATATGTTGAGAAGGATTTGTGAGCAGCACAGGGCAGTTGTTGGCTACCAGCTTTAAAACGTCTGTCGGTATTCAGGTCAGCCTCCGCACATAAGACCTCAAGAGTGGGCATGGATGTCAGACATCTGTGCCATCTTCCAAAACTTTGAGGACTCCACCAAGATGGTGAGCGGCTGATGCCACAATTAGAGTCACCATCCCACTTCACTGTGTTCTGAAACGATCGCTGCTCACAGCTAAAGAGGAGGCATTGAAGGCGGAGCATGATGAGAAAGAGCAAGGAACGATACAGGTTGATTCCACACAGCCCAGCCTCATCTCATCCCAATGTGGATTGGGTGACAATGAGGAAGAGGAGGAGGAGGAAGAACAGGAGCAAGTTTCCTGCGCTATAGACGGTACTACCTGCACAACTGTCATTCCGTCTGTTCAGCGTGGATGGCCTGAGGAGAGGGAGGAGGAGGAGAGGGAGGAGGAGGATGAGGAGGAGAGTGTCGCAGAGTGCATCTTCTTACAGTCACCACTGTACTTACGAAAGTTTCAATCAGCAAGATATATTGAGTAAACAGAATTTACTTCATACTGGTTAAACATGAGATACAATTCAGTGTCACACAGTCCATGTGCTGCTGACATAACACATTCAGGAAGGAAAAAAAAAACCAGGAAGTAAAAAACAACCAACAATTGAGAGCTTCCCTCCCCACATTACAGCAAGCATATAACTTTACACACTATCGCCATCTGCTGTCTGGTTAGTATAAAGTCCTCCTTTCACTTATAATAAGTCCTAATCTGTTGCATATGTCAACACCCTTTCTCAACAGTAAGGACTTATTCAATCAAACCCAACTTTTTTATTAGTCTCTGGTGTTTATCAGCATTCAACGCCTTCGTGAAGATGTCTGCTGTCATTTCTTCAGTAGGACAATACTCTAACTTCAAGTCTCCTTGTTCCTGGTGATCTCTCAAGAAATGATATTTCACATCAATATGCTTGGTTCTTGGATTGACTCTTTCCATCTGAGCAAGAACAAGACATCCTTGATTGTCCTCTTTCAGTTTTGTTGGTTCCAACTGTGGTTGTCCTAATTCTATCAACAATTGTCTTAACCACAGTACTTCTTGACTCTCATGTGCTGCGGCAACATATTCTGCTTTTGTTGAAGATAGTGTCACAATTGACTGTTTCTTACTTGTCCAACTTATTGGTCTACCTGAGAGAAAAAAAATATGTCCACTGGTAGATCTTCTGTCAGTTGGATCTCCAGCCCAATCTGCATCAACATATCCTGTTAAAATGCAATAATCACTTGTGGGTAATTTCAGCTTAACATTGCTAGTTCCTTTCAAATAACGCATTACTCTCTTCACGGCATTCCAATCAGCTTTATTTGGTTTTGATACCTTTCTACTCAGGATTCCTACTGCTGCTGCGATGTCTGGTCTTGTAACGGTCGCTAGATGCAGTAGTTTTCCTATTGCTGTTCTGTATTCTTCATTATTTGGTAGCATATTTTTTCCACTGTTCATCTCTTTGAGATAATTAGTTTCCATTGGAGACTTTACTGCATTTGCATCCTTTAATCCAAATTTTTCTGTTATGTCTTCAATCATGTGATTTTGATTCAGTAGGAAACTTCCGTCTTCTTCTCTTTAAACCTGTATTCCTAGGTACTGTTTCACATTTCCCAAGTCTTTGATTTCGAAATGTTGCTTCAGGATTTTTAGAATGTTTTCTTTATCCCTTTCTTGATTAAAACAAATCAAAATGTCGTCTACATATATGAGTACATAAATCCATCTATTAATCAACCTTTTTGTGTACAAGCATGGATCAGTTTTGCTTCTTTGAAATTTTTCATTTGTAAGTACTTCTGTGATTTTGTCATTCCACGCTTTAGCTGCTTGCTTTAAACTATATATGCTTTTCTGTAGTTTGCAAACTTTGTTTGGATTTCTTTCATCTCTGAATCCTGGAGGTTGTTCCATGTAAATGTTTTCTGTTAAATCTCCATTCAAAAAAGCTGTCTTTACATCCAGATGTCTCAGTTCCATCTGTTTCATTGCTGCAACTGGAAGTAAAGTTCTTATTGTAGTGTGTTTAACAACTGGAGCAAATGTATCATCATAGTCTTCTCCATATTTTTGAGAATACCCTTTAGCTACGAGTCTAGCTCGGTATCTTTCAGCTGTGCCATCTGTTTGGTATTTTACTTTAAAAATCCATTTACATCCTATGGCTTTTCTTCCTTCTGGCAAATCTGTTAGTGTCCATGTATTTGAATCATGCATGGATTTAATTTCTGTTTCTGTTGCTTCTATCCATTTATTAGCTTCTTCTTCAGGAAGTTTAGATATGTCTTCCCAAGAGGTAGGCTCATAGATTTTTCTTATGCTTGTCTTGTATGAGAGACGTTTTGGTGGTTTTCCTTTATTCTCTCTCATTCAACGTCTTGGTTCTGTGTCTGTTTGTAGTTGTGATTCTTCACTTTCAGTATTTTGTTCTTCATTAATTTCTACTTCTTTCTCATCAGATATTTCTTCAGTTATGTCACTCTTGTTTTTCTCATTTTTTGTTTCAACTGTCTTCATTTAAATCTTCAATAAATGTCACACTGTTACTCACCGTAACTCTGTCTGTTTTGGGATCTAGGATTCTATATCCTTTGCAGTTTTCACTATATCCAACAAATATTCCTTCCATGGATCTGTTTTGAAGTTTGGAACATTTTTCTGTTGGAATGAATATAAAAACTTTACATCCAAAAACTTTTAAATGATTGACACTTGGTTTCATACCTTACCACAGTTCATATGGAGTTTTCGTCAATTTTCTGGAAAAAAGTTGGTTCTGTAGATATGTAGCTGTCATTGCTGCCTCACCCCAATATTTCTCTGGTAGTTTGGAATCCATCAGCATACATCTTATCATTTCTGTTAGAGTTCTGTTTTTCCTTTCTGCTACTCCATTTTGTTCAGGTGTGTATGGAACAGTTTTCTGGTGTTCTATTCCATTTTGTCTTAAGTAGCCTTCTATTCTGTGACCTGTAAATTCACCTCCATTATCACTGCTGATGACAATTGGCTTCCTTTGAAATTTCTTACTTGATCTTGTTACATAGTCTACAAGTTTATTAAAAACTTCACTTTTGTTTTTAATTAAGTATGTGACTGTGTATCTTGAGTAGTCATCTATAAAAGTCAACATGTATCTATTGCCTCCTGATGTAGTCACTTTCATGGGTCCACATACGTCAGTATGCACCAAATCAAGTGGTCTTTCGCTTTTCATCTCACTTTCTTTTGGAATAGACATCCTTGTGGCTTTGGATTTTATACAACATTCACATCTTACGGTAATTGAGCAATCAGATATCTTTAAATCTTTTGTCAATTCTTTTCTCTGTAGTTCCCTTATACTGTCAGGGTGTCTATGTCCTAGACGTCTATTCCACATGTGAATACAGTTTTTGTGATCATGTGTACATACCTTCATCTGTTCCTTTGGTGTGTCAAAATGATATAATTGTTCATCTGCCTTGACTTTGGTTATCACCTTGTTTCCTGCAATAATTGCACACTCATTGTCTTTGAATTTTACTGTAAGTCCTTTTGCTGTTAAACGTTTCACAGATAATAATCCGCCTTACAATTTTGGAACATACAACACATCCTGTACAAGTATCTTTGAATCTTGTCCGAACTTGTTTGAACAATTTAGCATACCTAGTCCGATACCTTCTGCGGTTATTTTGCTTCCATCTGCAAGATAAATGGCTTCTTTCTTATCTAAATTAAGATCAGTAAAGAAATTCTTGTCACTTGTCATATGACTCGTTGCTCCTGAATCAATAAACCAACAAGTGATGATTTCTTGTCTGTTACTTTAAATGTGCCATTCCAATTATTCTCACATGAATCGGAAATTGTGTTTTTTACTTTCTGTGTATGCTTTTTATGTTGTAATTTTTGCTGTTCTGCTTTCCATATGGTACAGTCTTTCTTTAAATGACCTTTTTTCTTACATCTGAAGCATTCTCTTGTCTCTTTATTATAGGGTTTTTTAAATTCTGTAGCTTTAAGAGCGTTTTCACTGTCCTTTTCAGTAGAAGAATCATTTCTTTGTTCTTTTCTTCTCTGATATTCATCTATTAGTCTTGTTTTCACAAAATCTAATGTAATGTCAGTTTCTGGCCTCGTCTCAAGGACATTTATCAAGGCTGTATACGAATCTGGTAAACTGCACAATAATATAGCTGCTACATGACTTTCTTTAATGTCTTCACCAATAGATCTTAGCTGTGAAATCACTTCCATCATTGAGAATATGTGCTTCTGCATGTCGTCATTTGCACTCAATCTCATACTGTAAAGCTTTCTTAATAAAAATAACTTGTGATTCAAGCTAGGTCTTTCATACAGTTTTCTTAATGCTTCCCACATTCCTTTTGCTGTTTCTTCATTTCTTATATGTATTAATTGAGCATCATCCACTAATAAGCTAATGGTGGCTCTCGCTTGTCTATTCTTCTTTTCCCATGTCTGATTATCTTGATCTGGTCTTTCTGTAACAATTACTTCCCATAAATCATCCTTAGATAACAACATCTCTACTTTGAATTTCCATAACTGATAATTTTCACTATTCAGTTTAGCTACTGTGAATTTCAGTTCTGTGTTACTCATCAGCTTTATATAGTCTTACTTGTTTAGAGAGTTGTACTGAAGATTAGAGATGAGTGTTGTTCGACTCGAACTGTTCGCCAATCTCAAATTCGAGCTGTTTTGGGCGGTGTTCGAGCCATTCGGCGAACACGAACAATTTGAAAAAAAATCGGCTGTTCGAGGTTATGTTCGATAACTGTTCGTGCACCAAAATCATAACTGGATTTTTTCTCAGTAATGATGAAAATTAATGTTAATACACAGTTTGAGTGTACAGCGGGGCGGGGGGAGGGGCAGGGGATGGATCTCAGCAGGAATATTGAAGATCTCCATTTTTTTTTTCTCTTTCCCGCATTTACAATGGGGAGGTGCAATCTGTCAGTCTATCAGCAGCGCACACACGGAGCGAAGTGCTTTTTTTCACACAAGCAAGGGCATGTGTCATTGGCAGTGTTTGTCACATGTCCTTGCCCTATAAGACCCAGCCATTTTCCCCGTCGCCACCATTTTCTCACTGCTGCAGCTGCGTGTTAGACGGCACCGCTGTTGCTGTGTGCGCTATACCTTGTTAATTTCAAGCCAATTTTCGCACAAATCTACCGATAGCTTGGGAGTAGGGAATAGTTGTGATTGCAGTCCTTTTAAGGACTAGGTTACAGCATTTCCTATGACTTTTATCAGGCAGGTCTGTGCTCTTAAATAGATAGGTTGTGGGAGTAAAGACTAATTGTAATTGCAGTCCTTTTCAGGACTAAGTTACATCAGTTCCTATCAGTTTTTGCCAGGCAGGTCTGTGTCAGTGCTGTGCAAGTTTTTTTCACAGCATTTGGCTAAATCTAGCAAAGCTAATCCTTTTTGGCCTATTGCAGAGGGTGTTAGTCAGTGGAGTAGCCTATCTGTGTTGCAAGCTACACCACCTGTGTATAGAATACCAATTTTTTTACTGCACCTAGTGAAGTAAAACCTTTTGGGCATAGCATCATTCTATTAGTCCATCTATACTGACCTCCATAAGGTTGCAAATTGAATATAATTTTTTTCTGCATCTAGCTCTGAAAAAATATTTGGCCTTCTATCTGTGTGTGGGACTTGTTCTATTAGTCCATCTATACTGACCTCCATCAGGTTGCAAATTGAATATAAATTTTTTCTGCATCTACCTCTGAAAAAATATTTGGGCTTCTAGCTGTGTGTGGGACTTGTTCTATTAGTCCATCTATACTGACCTCCATCACGTTGCAAATTGAATATAATTTTTTTCTGCATCTAGCTCTGAAAAAATATTTGGCCTTCTAGCAGTGTGTGGGACTTGTTCTATTAGTCCATCTATACTGACCTCCATCAGGTTGCAAATTCGAAATACTTTTTATCTGCATCTAGCTCTGAAAAAATATTTGGCCTTCTAGCAGTGTGTGGGACTTGTTCTATTAGTCCATCTATACTGACCTCCATCAGGTTGCAAATTGAATATAATTTTTTTCTGCATCTAGCTCTGAAAAAATATATGACCTTCTAGCAGTGTGTGGGACTTGTTCTATTAGTCCATCTATACTGACCTCCATCACGTTGCAAATTGAATATAATTTTTTTCTGCATCTACCTCTGAAAAAATATTTGGGCTTCTAGCTGTGTGTGGGACTTGTTCTTTTAGTCCATCTATACTGACCTCCATCAGGTTGCAAACTGAATATAATTTTTTTCTGCATCTACCTCTGAAAAAATATTTGGGCTTCTAGCTGTGTGTGGGACTAGTTCTATTAGTCCATCTATACTGACCTCCATCAGGTTGCAAATTGAATATAATTTTTTTCTGCATCTACCTCTGAAAAAATATTTGGGCTTCTAGCAGTGTGTGGGACTAGTTCTATTAGTCCATCTATACTGACCTCCATCAGGTTGCAAATTGAATATAATTTTTTTCTGCATCTACCTCTGAAAAAATATTTGGGCTTCTAGCAGTGTGTGGGACTTGTTCTATTAGTCCATCTATACTGACCTCCATCAGGTTGCAAATTGAATATAATTTTTTTCTGCATCTAACCCAGACAATAATTTTGGCCTAATGCCACAGTTTGGCCACTCAGCTCTGCTCGGTTCCCATCCATTGTTTTTTTGTGCAAACAACTCCAGAGTTGTGAATTAGTTAACCACCAAAATGAGTGGAAAAAGGCCTGCTGCTGGTGGAAAGGGGAATAGGCGTGTTGGGAAGGGGAAAAAAGGTTGTGTCCATGGAGTAGGTGTTAAAGCAACAGTAACATCTGCAGAAGAAAGACCATCTTCCAGCAAAACTAAAATGTCTACTTCTTTTAGCGGACAATGTGATAAGATCCCTTTCTTACGGCCTCGCCAATCGCTACAAATTCCAGATGAGGCACAAAAACAGCAGGTGCTTCAACGGATATCAAGTGCTCCTTTAAGTGGGCTCTCCTCCACATCAACTTCAATATCACAAATACTCCAGTCCTCAGAGGTGTCACCCCAATCGCACTTGCTTCCTCACAGCTCCCAAATCTCCAGCTGCCCGTCTGAGTATGAGGTAGAACAGATGGTTGAGTCTGCAGAGCTGTTTGCTCGTACTATAGCCTGGGAATCAGAGGTCGGCTCCAGCGCTTCTGTGAATCCAGACGAGGAAATGATCTGCACTGATGCCCAGAATCTTTATGAGTCGGATCCAGGACCAGACGCAGAAGGTTCTGACCATAATGTAGACCCTCATTCCCAAACTGTAACTCCTGTTGGTGGAGACAATGAGGAAGACGATGATGAGACTCAAATACCTGATTGGAGCGACAACTTTAGTTTTTTGTCAGGGCAGGAACAGGTTGGCTCTGAGGACGACGGGTGTGATAACACACAGGGTGATGATGATGAGGTTGGAGATCCCACTTACTGTCAAAGCACAGTCAGCCAGTCGATGAGGTCAGAAGAAGTAGTGGAGGAGGATGCTAGTGACGATGAGGTCAGGTTGCGCCTTCCTGGACAGAGACGTAGTACTGGAAGCACGTCAACAGCTGCATCCTCAAACACAACTCTGCCTCTGACCACAAGTCGTGGTGGCTCTTCAGGTCGCTTGGGTGCTAAGCCTTCCATAGCCTGGGCATTTTTTCAGATCGATAAGGATGACCCAACTCGTGTTATCTGTAACATTTGTCAACAAGAGCTAAGTAGAGGCCAAAAAATACATAGTTTGAGTACTTCATGCATGAACCGGCACATGGACATGAAGCATAAGTTGCAGAGGGAAGCTCACTGTGCTACAATGCGGCCGGGCCAACCACCGTCTGCCCCATCTTGTGCATCTGCGGCCTCTTCATCCTCTGTGACTGGGAGGACAGCAGTCACACCTGTTTTGGGACGCAGACCAGCCACCTCTTTACCCGCAACAGCCAGTGTGATTGGCAGGTCATCATTTTCTTTGGAGGTGGTAACACCAGCTGGTGTTGACCGCTGTCCGACATCGATAGCACCACCTTTGGATCAAGGCAACCTAACATGTCCGCCTGCATCTTCCTCACAGACCGGCAGTTTGCCGGGAACACCCTTATCAACCCCGTCTAAGCGCAACAGCCAGCCCTCAGTCCCTCAGATGTGGACAAGTAAAAGACCATTTCCTCCTAGCCATGAAAAATCTAAGAGGCTGAATTTCACCATCTGCAAGCTCTTGGCTACAGAAATGCTGCCTTTCCGCCTGGTGGACACAGAGGATTTTCGAGACCTTCTGTCCATCGCAGTGCCCCAGTACCAGATGCCCAGTCGGCACTACTTCTCAAAGAAAGGTGTGCCTGCTCTCCACCAGCATGTCGCACACAACATCACCGCTTCTTTGAGAAACTCTGTGTGTGACAGGGTGCATTTCACCACAGACACTTGGACGAGTAGGCATGGACAGGGGCGTTACATGTCGCTGACTGGGCACTGGGTAACTATGGTGACAGCAGGACAAGGGGCTGCTGTCCAAGTCTTGCCGTCCCCACGAGTTGTGCGTCAATCCTCTTTATGTCAAAGTTCCTCCACTGCTTCTGCCTCCTCAACCTCTTCTCGGTCCTCCACCTGCACCCAAAGCCTGTCTGGTCATGCCACAAGCTTTCTAACTGCGCAGAAGGGATCCTGCACACCTCCTTACTATGCTGGCAGTAGGGCTCAACATCATCAGGCGGTTTTTACTTTGAAATGTCTGGGAAATGTGAGTCACACAGCTGAGGAGTTGTGGTCAGCTCTGGAGAACCAATTTCATGAATGGTTGTCTACACTGGACCTGAAACCAGGGAAGGCCGTGTGCAACAATGCTGCAAACCTGGGTGCGGCCCTTCGCCGGGGCAATGTCACACACATGCCTTGTATGGCTCACGTGTTGAACCTGGTTGTCCAGCAATTTTTAGCCCACTATCCCGGACTAGATGGCCTTCTGCAGAGGGCACAGTCGCTGTGTGCTCACTTCCGCCGTTCGCATCCCGCAGCTCAGCGACTTACATCTCTACAGAAGTCGTTGGGCCTGCCACTTCACCGGCTAAAATGCGATGTTCCTACCCGGTGGAATTCAACTCTGCACATGTTGCAGCGACTGTGGCAACACCGACAAGCCCTGGTGCAATACATTCTGACGTATAGCCTGGGCCAACGGGATCCAGAGGTGGGGCAAATCACGCTGGAGGAGTGGTCTCAGATCAGGGACCTATGCACCCTTCTGCACAGTTTTGAAATGGCGACGAAGATGTTTAGTGCTGACGATGCCATTATCAGCATGACTATTCCAGTGATTTACATGCTGGAGCACATGTTAAACAGAATTCGGAGTCAGGTGGTGGCACAAGAGGAGGTGGAGGAAGTAGAGGAGGAGGAGTTGTATGCGGAAGGGCTAACATCTGCAAGGTCCAGACGGTCGGCAGCACCAAGGCGGCAGGCATGTGAGGGTGGGGGAGATGGTTTTGCCAGGGCGCATGGTAGCAGCTAAACTAGTGAGGAAGGTGCAGGAGCCCAGGAAGAAGTGGAGGACGAACTGATGGAAGACTCATCAGATGAGGGAGACCTTGATCACATTTCTGTTGTGCGAGGTTGGGGGGAGAGGACAGAGGAAGGAAGCATGATTGTTACCTCGCCACCAACACAACAGGGACTTGGTGCTCCTGGATGCGCAACACACATGAGTGCCTTCTTGCTGCACTACCTGCAACATGACCCTCGAATTGTGAGAATTAGAAATAATCCTGACTACTGGGTTGCCACACTGTTAGATCCCCGGTACAAAAGTAAATTTGCAGAAATTATTCCTGCCATAGAAAGGGATGCACGCATGCAGGAGTATCAGCAGAGACTGTTGCAGAATCTTACATGTGCTTTTCCACAAAACACCAGTGGTGCACGTAGTGAATCTCACAGTTCCAACTTGCCAACCGTGGGACCGTCAAGTGTTCAGCACTCAAACCGTAACAGAACCACAGTATCTGCTGGTAACATCAATTTTGCGGAATCATTTCACCACTTTTTTAGCCCATCCTTTGCAAGGCCACAGGAGACAAGAAGTCTGACACATAGTCAACGCCTAGAGACGATGGTACAGGAGTATCTCCAAGTAAACATTGAAGCCATGACTGTGTCACTGGACCCTTGCTCTTTTTGGGCTTCCAATCTGGATAAATGGCCGGAGCTAGCCACTTACGCCTTGGAGATCTTGTCATGCCCCGCAGCCAGCGTTCTGTCTGAACGTGTGTTCAGCGCTGCTGGTGGTGTGCTTACAGATATGCGCACGCGGCTCTCCACTGATAATGTAGACAGACTCACGTTCATAAAGATGAACAAATCATGGATCCGAAACGACTTTTCTACCCCTGTGTCATCCTGGGGAGAGTAAAAGCTTGATGATTGGTTAAAATCACCTCACCAACCGTTTTAAGATTTCAAATTACTAATCATGTTTATCTGTATCTTGGCTGGAAAATTATTTGGGCTTTGTAGCAGTGTGCAGTAATGATTCTATTAGGCCATCTATACTAAGCTCCACCAGATTTAAAATTACTAATCATGTTTATCTGTATCTTGGCTGGAAAATTATTTGGGCTTTGTAGCAGTGTGCAGTAATGATTCTATTAGGCCATCTATACTAAGCTCCACCAGATTTAAAATTACTAATCATGTTTATCTGTATCTTGGCTGGAAAATAATTTGGGCTTTGTAGCAGTGTGCAGTACTGATTCTATTAGGCCATCTATACTAAGCTCCACCAGATTTAAAATTAATAATAATTTTTAGCTGCATCTAGCCTGGAAAATAATTTTGGGGCTCCGAGATGCGCAAGACACATAAGTGCCTTCTTGGTGCACTACCTGCAACATGACCCTCAGATTGTCAGAATTCGAAGTAATCCTGACTACTGGGTTGCCACACTCTTAGATCCCCCACACTCTTCGATCAACCTTTTCATTTTAATAAAGACCAAAAAAAATGGTCATTTTTGAAATTATAAGCATTAGCAGGTTATTAGAAACTGAAATCAAACAGTTTTCAACTCAAAACTTTATTCTAGGTGATGTTACATTTGCACATAGGACCCCTTGTTCGAAAGGAGCTTCTGAACTCTCTCGTCCATTGAATTTGTCAGGTTTTGGATGGTTTCTGCTTCACTTGTTTTGCATGAGGACAGAATACCCTCCCAGAGCTGTTGCTTAGATGTGAACTGCCTCCCGCCATCATAGACACTCCTTTTGATGATGCTCCAGAGGTTCTGAATGGGGTAGAGGTCAGGGGAGCATGGGGGTCACACCATAAGTTTGTCCCCTTTTATGCCCATATCAGCCAGAGATGCAGATGTGTTATGTGCAGCATGAGACGGTGCATTATCATGCATGAAAATGATCTTGCTGTGGAATACACGGTTCTTCTTCTTGAACCATGGCAGGAAGTGCTGTTTGAGAAACTCCACATACATTATGGAGTTCATCTTTACCCCTTCAGGGATCCTAAAGGGGCTGACAATCTCTCTCCCCATGATTCCAGCCCAAACCTTACTCCGCCTCCTCCTTGTTGGCACTGTAGCCGTGTTTGCGTGGGGTGTCCATCAACCAGCCATCCTCCGCTCCATCCATCTGGACCATCGAGCGTTGCACAGCACTCATCCGTGAACAAAACAGTTTTGAAATCAGTCTTCATGTAATGTTTGGCCGCTTGGAGCTGTTTTTGCTTGTGTGCAGTGGATAGAGGAGGTCGACAAGATGGCGTACGCACAGCTGCAAACCTCTGAAGGACCCTGCATCTTGTTGTTCGGGGGACGTTGGAGGCACCAGCAGCTTCAAAAACTTGTCTGCTGCTATGACAAGGCTTTTTTGCCGCTGCTCTATTAACCTGACGTAATTGCCTGTAGGAAAGAGTCCTCAATTTGCCCTTATCAGCACGCACACATGTGTACTCTGAATCAGCTACATACTTCTTGATTGTCAAGACACTTCATCCTGATCATCGCACAATGTTGATTGTAGTCATGCCTTGACCTAAACACTCCACAATTTGTTGCTTCTCAGCAGCCGACACATCCTGTTTCTTTCCCATTTTGGCAGAAAATGTAGGCTGCTTAATAATGTGGGACAGCCTTCTTAAGTAGTCTTGCCGTTCATTGGACACACCTGCCAAACTAATTAGCACAGGTGTCTGCAATTGCTTACAGTGATATAAAGAGCCCTGACACACATCGCCATCAATGAGTTAACTGACAAACAAACAAATTCTTCCCTTATCACTCCTAAACACTTTTTGCATAATAATTTGGAACACAGTGTACATGTGCTTTTCCACAAAACACCAGTGGTTCACGTAGTGAATCTTACAGTTCTAACTTGCCAACCGTGGTCTGTATGGAGTTGTTCAATAAAGGGCCCAAAATTAAGATAACATAGACGGGAGAGGTCTCTATGAATAGGAATTCCTAAGAATTTGATACCCTGTGAGGGCCTGGCAAAGGGAAAGTTGGACTGGATGGAATCCTGTATGGATTTGGGGAGGGAGACATCGAGGGCCTCAGACTTCGCTGTATTGATTTTAAAATTTGACCATGTAACAAAGTGATCTATTTCAGACATAACAGCCTGCTGATGGATATATGTGATTGACATCATCAGCAAATGCAGAGCACTTGTACTCGGTGCCTCCCACCTCAATCCACCTAATATTGGGGTTATGGCGAATTGATGAGAGCAGGTGCTCCGTCACTAGGATGTATAAGAGAGGGGACAGAGAACATCCCTGCCTTGTCCCATTGGTGATTATGAAAGGTGATGAAAATGTTCTGACGTGCCCCCTGGGCCTTGGGACATCCGGAGCCGGACCCTTTTTGGTGGATGCTGGTGGTTGTAGTCTCCGTGGCGGCGACCCGGTTCCGTGGCTCAGGGCGGTCAAACCAGTGGCGGAACTATTTATGTAGTTTTGATGTTTAAATGTCCGACTACGCCACCCGTGGATTGCGGTCAGAGTGAACCGCCGCTGCAGGGCAGACCGCTGAGGCTGGTGTTGTGGGTGCAGCAGAGCGTAGCATAACTCCCCACGGGAGGAGTATAGCCTCAGGGCAGTGTATGCGGAGGATGGGGGTGATGGTGCAGGGCAGCAGCAGTAACGACACGGAGTCAGTGATGCAGTCCAGGGCCTTTACTCACAGTTCTTATTATCCAGACCACTTCTGCAGGTAACGGCTGCCCACGTCGTACTGTGCTCACCAGGTGAGGGGCTCAGACAACTCCCAGACAATTACAAATTTTTAACTGCATTTAGCCCAGGAAATACTTTGTGCCTAGTAGCAGTGTCTGCTAGTCAGCGGATTATCCTGGCTGTTAAGCAAGCTACACCACCTGTAGTTTGGACACTTAATTTTTTCAAAGGAAATGCTTCGGGACCACGGGATACTCAGTGAAGAGCATCAGGAGGCACCCCAAGGCATAGGGGCTGGGACTGGCGGTAGGACGCCTTGCGGTGGACAGCCGAGCTCGATCCTTATAAAAGCTTTTTAACTGCAGCAGCTTTAGTGGACGCTACTGGAGCAGGAATTACGCGGCTGCTGGCATGAGACTTGCCCTTCAATAGATCCTTGTAAAAGGATTTAAAGTGTATTCATTCAAATTAGAGAGACAATTTAAATTAAATAGCTTAGAGCTGCCTCCACCACAGGGGGGCTCGCTCGACCCACCAGCGGACAGGCACCAGTATTGGGAGAGGGGGGCTGGCCGTCAGGGTCCACCTCGGCTCTGGCATAAACGGAGGTGGCACGGGCAGGAACGGACTGGCCGTGTCAACTTCTCACTTTTTGGATTTTAGAAGGGCATGACATGCCTATATCTGTGTCTCCCCCTCCTTTTACTCCTCCACCTCTTTTCTTTTCGCATGACTATGTGTACTTGTCACTTTTCCATGTGTTAGTTATGTCTTCTGAGCAGTTTGTCAGCTTTTGGACACCTTTGAAGGTGTTTTCTATGTGTTTCTATGTGTTTTTGTTTGCCTGCCATTGGTTTTAACGGTGTTCGAAGGTGTTCGACGAACAGTTCGACGAACCGAACCGAACTCGAACACTACGGGGGTGGCTCAACACTACTGAAGATATTCTCCAGTTTTTTTCTTTCTTGCTGATAGTTCCTGTATGTCCTGCCTGTGTTGAATTCTCTGTAATTATATCCAGCTCCTGGGATCATGAATTCCTTTGTCACTCTGTATCTGGATTTATTTCCTTCTGTTTACAGAGCTTATCTGTGTGCTCCGTTATCTGGGGTTATAAACCGGGATCCTGCTGCCGGGGCTTGTAGTGCGGGCCTGTAGTGTCTGGGCCCATAACCTGTCACATAGTGCATCTTCTTACAGTCACCACTGCACTTACGAGAGCTTCAATCAGCAAGATATCTTGAGTAAACAGTATTTACTTCATACTGGTTAAACATGAGATACAATTCAGTGTCACACAGTCCATGTACTGCTGACATAACAGATTCAGGAACGAAAAAAAAACCACAGGAAGTAAAAAACAACCAACAATTGAGAGCTTCCCTCCCCACATTACAGAACGCATATAACTTTACACACTATCGCCATCTGCTGTCTGGTTGGTATAAAGTCCTCCTTTCACTTATAATAAGTCCTAATCTGTTGCATATGCCAACAGAGAGCATGGTCAGTCGTACTCTTGGTGAAGACTCGGAAGTCTTGTCTGTTAGCAGTCTGGCACGCAAGGCTGAGTTTATGTTACACTGCCTTTCCCGTGACCCTCGCTTTCTCCAAATTTTGGGTGACAGACATTACTGTAGGTGACACTTCTGGACCCATGCTACAAGGAGAACTTTCTCCTTGCAGGACAGGTCTAATAAAATGGGGCAGTACCAGAAGGCCCTTGTTGCAGAATTATTAAAAAAATTCCCATCTGAAAACGCTTGCAGCACAGGTCACAGTTCGTTGGACAACCAAGGAGTACAGGCGAGAGAGACACAAATGCAATCCAGCAGAGATAGGGGAACACTGTCAAAGGCGTGGGATTTTCTCAGACCCTCCCATCGCACAGCCCCTGATGTGCAGGGTACTCTGACAAAGAGGGATAATTTTAAAAATTGCTGAAGGCACCTTGCTGACCGTACCAACATCCTCTGTGATTTTTTTTAAGGGTGTTTATGATGCCCGTAGGAAATGTTTGTTATACAGTATGTTCATGTATACCCCCCAGGGGTAAATGTTTTTCAGCTCATGCACTTAGTTCATGGGCATTACAAGTATAGGAGACCTGTTCCTTTCTAATGGGAACATTTTTTTAATGAGGCCCTCCTCTACGTCTCTTCCAAGGGGCATTGGACTGCGTCTAGAGGCCCGCACTACTGCTATATGCAAATAACTGTTAGGCGTTAACCGCATTGGAGTGAAGCGTCGACTGTAAAACGCAGGTGGTTCATGTACCGCTACAGTGCCCACACCATAACTGTGATGTAAAATGATGGTTGTTGGCATTCAAGGGGTTCTTTAATTATAAATGAACTACCTTATTGATCAGTGTGTGTTCAACCACTGAGACCTGCACCAAAAGGAAGAACTGGAAACTTTTATCCCTGACATTAAATACTTTTATCCCTGTTTCAAAATGGATTGGCAGGTTGAATGTCTGACTGCCACTCCATTCATCCTCTTGGGGCTAACAGAAAAAGCAGAACACAGCGCTCATAGGGAATGAATGGAGTGGTTGAACAAGTCGCTTCATTTTGACAAGGATAAAATTTCTCCATTCCATTCTGTTGACAAGTGTAGGTCCCAGCAGTCGGACCTTCACCAATTAATAAGTGACTTATCCTGTGGATAGGTAATAACCCATTTAAAGGGAACCTGTAACCAGATTTGACCCATATGAGATACGGCCACCACCTTTTAGCCCTCATATACAGCATTCTATAACACTTTATATATGCCCCCGATCCAACCTGCAACACAAGAAAAAGAGCTTTTATTATAATCATCTGGGAATGCGGTCCGGTCTAAACAATGTCGCTCATCTTGGTTCGCTGCCTCCCTTCTTCTTGCAATGCTGTCCTCCTTCTTGCTTCGTGTGGATGAGTCGTCCCTACGTCATCCAAACAGTCTCCCCGACATCGCGCTTCTGTGCCGGCGTACTGAAGTGCACATGCGCCGGGGCTCTCTGACCTTTCTTGGCGCCTGCGCACTGCAGTACTTTGCTCTGCCCTCATCAGGGCAGAGAAGTACACCTGCACAGGACTCTGATGCTGGGGAGACTGTGTGGATGACATAGGGATGCATTATCCACACGAAGCAAGAAGGAAGACATCACTCAAGAAGAAGGGAGGAGCCGGACCAAGACGAGCAACACAATTCAGACCGGACCGCCCCGCAGGTTGCCCAATTCACAGTTGTAGGTGTGGCAGAGCGGCATTTTGTTATAGCCCAGCGCTATCGACTGGGCTCCATTTACCCTCTGTTGCCAGAACCTGTAACCGGAAGTTGTACTGTTCACTTCCGGCATAACACATCCCAGGTTGCAAGGAGATCGGAGGAGCTGCGGAGACTAGAGAAGCAGCAGAAAGAAGAGAAGATTGTGGAGCAGAGAAGCAGCGATGACAGGAGGGTGGGGTGACTTCATCCATTTGTAAGTATCAGGGCTGAAGCGGTGAAAGGCCAGACATGGTGCTTTTATGCACAGACAAAAATATGAGGGGGGAGAGACATGGAATATGAGGGGGGAGAGACATGACATATGATGGGGGAGAGGCATGGAATATGAGGGGAGAGAGACGAGACATGGAATATGAGGGGGGAAAGATATGGAATATGAGAGGGGGAGAGGCATGCAATATGATGGGGGGGGGAGACATGGCATATTATGGGGAAGAGACATGGAATATGATGGAGGCAGAGACATTGCATTTGATGGGGGGAGAGACATGGCATATGATGGGGGTAGAGAAAGGGCATATGATTAGGAAGAGACATGGCATTTGATGGGGGAGATACACGGCATTTTATGGGGGGTGAGACATGTAATTTGATGGGGAGAGACATGGAATATGAGGGATATGATGGATGGAGATATGGAATATGAGGGGGGAGATATGGAATATGAGGGGGAGACAAGATATGGAATATAAGCATTACATGGGCCATTATACTGTGGAGCACTATATGGGGCCATTATACTGTGGAGCACTATATGGGCTCATTATACTGTGGAGCACTATATGAGGTCATTATTATGTTGGCCACTATATGGGGCCATTATACTGTGAAGCACTATGTGGGGTCATTATACTGTGGAGTGTATGTGGGGTCATTATTCTGTGGGGCACTATATGGGACAATTATACTGTGGTGCAATATTTGAGGCCATTATACTGTGGGGTACTATATGAGGCCATTATACTGTGGGGCACAATATGAGGTCATTGTACTGTGCAACACTGTGTGGAGTCACTATACAGAGGGCAGCGTCACTCTGATGAGCGGTGTAGTTACTGTCGTCACCACTAGTGATGGGTGAGCACTAGTGTTGAGCATTCCGATACTGAAATATCGGGTATCGGCCGATATTCGCGGTATCGGAATTCCGATACTTAATTCCGATACTTTTACAATATCGAATACCGGAATCGGAAGTTCCCATAATGCCTGCGCTCTGCAGTGTCTGTGAAGGATGACAAGTTGGATGGCAGCGCGATCCAGCCTGTCATCAGAATGCCATCCCAGCGGGGGAGAATTCTCCTGATTGTTTAAAAGCCGGCGCGCGGTAAAAAGCCGCCGGCTTTTAAACAATCACACAGCCCCATACTGCTTCCCCGCAGCCTCCCACCCCGATCCTCCGCTCCCCTCGCCACCTCCAATCCCAATCGTAAATTAGGACCGGGCGGGGAGCGCAGCACCAAGGAGCGAAGGACCCGGGCGGGGAAGCCGGCAGTGAAAACACTTCACCGCCGGCTTTCCCGTTCTGTGCTGCGCTTTCCCGCCGGTTATTTCAAATGAACAGCTGAGGTATCAGGTGATGCCGATCAGCTGTTCATTTGAAGTCGCCGCGGTGCCCTCAGAGGGTTCATGTGAGTTCATGCTTGACTGCATGAACTCACATGAACTTTCCCACGGCCGCACAGGTCAGCCTCACCTCCCAGACCATCAGACCGGTCATGATTAGTGTGTGTGCGGGTGTCTGTGCGTGTGTGTGCGATGTCTGCGTGTCTGTGCGGGGTGTCTGTGCGATGTTTGTGCGGGTGTGCGCGGTGTCTGTGCGTGCAGGCAGACATAGGCCGATGTGACACTACTACTCCCATCGGCCTATGTCTGTCCCCCGTCCACTCGTGCCAGCAGGATCAGCTCGATGGGAGCAGTAGTTCCCATCAGCCTGATCCTGCTATTTAAATTGCCCTACTGTGTCCCCAATAAATGTTAAATACATGTCATTGGTGGCCAGTGGTTACCTACAATAAATTAGTTCATACATTACCTGTCCCCGCCGATCGCCACCTAAAATAAAGTAAAAAATAAAAAACTACACCTATACTCACCTAGACACCTAATTCCCCGAAGCCATCGATCTCCTGTAATAAAATATAAAATAATAAACCACAACCTTATCCTTACCCCTCCGTAGTAGTCCACGAGTGTCCCACGAAGATCTCCAGTTCAGAGCAGCCACATAGAATGTGACCGCTCTGAACCGCTGCCGCCGCTAGAATGACGGGGCCGTAAGGGTTCACCGGAGTTAAGGCAGCGCTGCTCCGGTTAGCTCCTTTACGGCCCTGCTGTATCGTGAGAAATTCCCACGGTACAGCAGTGCCGTAAAGGAGGTCTCCGGAGCTGCGCTGACTGAATGCACTCCGGTGACCTCAGTCAGTGGCTCCCGCTGCCGGGAGCGGACGTGTTCCCGGCAGTGTGAGCTTACAGCAGCCATGCACAGCTGTCACCATCTCCAGATGTGACAGCTGTGCATGGGAGATCAGCGCAGGAACGTGGACAGGTAACTATTTTTTTTTAGTAAACTAAGAATTAAATAAAATGGTGTGTTTTATTTCAAATAAATTATTTTTTTCTGGGTGTAGTGTGTTTTTTCTTTTTAACACTTTGTAGGTTAGTAATGGGGGTGTCTTATACAGTTATATGAAAAAGTTTGGGCACCCCTATTAATCTTAAGCTTAATGTTTTATAAAAATTGGTGTTTTTGCAACAGCTATTTCAGTTTGATATATGTAATAACTGTTGGATACAGAAATGTTTCTGCCTTGAAATGAGGTTTATTGTACTAACAGAAAATGTGCAATCTGCATTCAAACAAAATTTGACAGGTGCATAAGTATGGGCACCCTTATCATTTTCTTGTTTTAAATACTCCTACCTACTTTTTACTGACTTACTAAAGCACTTTTTTTGGTTTTGTAACCTCATTGAGCTTTGAACTTCATAGCCAGGTGTATGCAATCATGAGAAAAGCTACTTAAGGTGGCCACTTGCAAGTTGTTCTCCTGTTTGAATCTCCGCTGAAGAGTGGCATCATGGGCTCCTCAAAACAACTGTCAAATGATCTGAAAACAAAGATTATTCAACATAGTTGTTCAGGGGATGGATAGAAAAAGCTGTCTCAGAGATTTAACCTGTCAGTTTCCACTGTGAGGAACATAGTAAGGAAATGGAAGAACACAGGGACAGTTCTTGCTAATGCCAGAAGTGGCAGGCCAAGAAAAACATTAGAAAAGCAGAGAAGAAGAATGGTGAGATCAGTCAAAGACAATCCTCAGACCACCTCCAGAGAGCTGCAGCATCAACTTGCTGCAGATGGTGTCACTGTGCATTGGTCAACTATACAACGCACTTTGCACAAGGAGAAGCTGTATGGGAGAGTGATGCAAAAGAAGCCGTTTCTGCAAGCACGCCACAAACAGAGTCGGCTGAGGTATGCAAAAGCACATTTGGAGAAGCCAATTTCTTTTTGGAAGAAGGTCCTGTGGACTGATGAAACCAAGATTTAGTTGTTTGGTCATACAAAAAGGTGTTATGCATGGCGGCAAAAAAACACAGCATTCCATGAAAAACACTTGCTACCCACAGTAAAATTTGGTGGAGGTTCCATCATGCTTTGGGGCTGTGTGGCCAATGCCGGCACCGGGAATCTTGTTAAACTTGAGGGACGCATGGATTCCACTCAGTATCATCAGATTCTTGACAATAATGTTCAAGAATCAGTGACAAAGTTGAAGTTACGCAGGGGATGGATCTTTCAGCAAGACAATGATCCAAAACTCCGCTCCAAATCTACTCAGGCATTCATGCAGAGGAACAATTACAATGTTCCGGAATGGCCATCCCAGTCCCCAGACCTGAATATCATTGAACATCTGTGGGATCATTTGAAGAGGGCTGTCCATGCTCGGCGACCATCAAACTTAACTGAACTGGAATTGTTTTGTAAAGAGGAATGGTCAAAAATACCTTCATCCAGGATCCAGGAAATCATTAAAAGCTACAGGAAGCGACTAGAGGCTTTTATTTTTGCAAAAGGAGGATCTACTAAATATTAATGTCATTTTTCTGGTGAGGTGCCCATACTTATGCACCTGTCAAATTTTGTTTGAATGCAGATTGCACATTTTCTGTTAGTACAATAAACCTCATTTCACGGAAGAAGCATTACTGTGTCCAACAGTTATTACATATATCAAACTGAAATAGCTGTTGCAAAAACACCAATTTTTATAAAACATTAAGCTTAAGATTAATAGGGGTGCCCAAACTTTTTCATATAACTGTAGATGCCCATCATTACTAACCTGGGCTTCATGGCAGCTGGCGCTGACATGAACCCCACCACTATTACCCCCTGCCACCGCACCAGGGCAGCGTGGAAGAGCGAGGCTAAGTGCCAGAATTGGCGCATCCTATGGATGCGCCATTTCTGGGGCGGCTGACGGCTGGTGTTTCTAGCCTGGGAGGGGGCCATTATTCATGGCACCCTTCCTGGGCTATTAATATCAGCCCCCAGCTGTCTGCCTAGCCTTTGCTAGCTATTAAAATAGGGGGGACCCCACGTCATTTTTTTGGGGGGGGTCCCCCATTTTAATAGCTAGTAAAGGCTAGGTATTCAGCTGGGGGCTGATATTAGTAGCCTGGGAAGCTCCGTGGGTTTTACCCCCTTCCCAGGCTTCAAACATTTGCCCCAGCTGTCTGCTTAACCTCCGCTAGAGACTAAAATTATGGGGGATCCCACGCCATTTTTTTTTTTAAATAAATCCTTTATTTTAACACTAAATGACATTTGAGGAGTTAATAAAGATGCAGTCCCTAAATTATTATTTATTTTTTAATTAATTTTTCCCAAAACTTTTGACGTGGGCTTCGCCATATTTTTGTATGCCAGCCAGGTACAGCATCCAGCTTCTATGAACGCGCCATTTTCCGGGGCGGCTGCGGACTGCAATTTTCAGCGGGGGGGGGGCAGAAAGCTTGGGCCTCCCTGCGCTGCAGATTCCATCCCCCAGCTGCCTAGTTGTACCTGGCTGGACACAAAAATAGGGAGAAGCTCCACATTTTTTTTTTTTTTAATTATTTCATGAAATTCATGGAATAATTAAGAAAAAAAGGGCTTCCCTATATTGTTGTGTCCAACCAGGTACAAATAGGCAGCTGGTGGTTGGGGGCAGCCCGTTCCTGCCTGCTGTACCTGGCTGGACACAAATATAGTGCAAAGCCCCACGTCAATTTTTTTTTAATTATTTCAGGAAATTCATGAAATAATTAAAAAAAATTGATGTGGGGCTTCGCCCTATATTTGTGTCCAGTCAGGTACAGCAGGCAGGAACGGGCTGCCCCCAACCACCAGCTGCCTATTTGTACCTAGCCGGACACAACAATATAGGGAAGCCCTTTTTTTCTTAATTATTCCATGAATTTCATGAAATAATTTAAAAAAAAAAATACGTGGGGCTTCGCCCTATTTTTGTGTCCAGCCAGGTACAACTAGGCAGCTGGGGGCTGGAATCTGCAGCGCAGGGAGGCCCAAGCTTTCTGGGCCCCACCCGCTGCAAATTGCAGTCCGCAGCCGCCCCGGAAAATGGCGCGTTCATAGAAGCGCCATCTTCTGGCGCTGTACCCAACTCATCCAGGGCCCTGGTGCGGTGGCTCACTGGGTAATAAAGGGGTTAAGGCCAGCTTGGCATTATCAGCTGGCCCTAAGCCCGAAATTCATGGGGTCACGCCAATATTAGACATGACCGCCATGAATTTCTAGTAAAGTATTTAAAAAAAAACACAAACACCCAGAAAAAAGTCCTTTAATTGAAATAAAGACACAATTCTTTATTGTTCTAAATTAAACCATACTTACAGTCACGCCCATTCCAGCTGAAGCCAACGATCTCCTTCAATAAAAGAAAAATAATAAAGCAACCTCATCCTTACCTTTCCATGGTTCCCACGACAGCTTCAGCTCTGCTACATCGAGATGACAGGCTGGACCGCAGCAGAACGCTGCCATCCAGCCTGTCATCCCACAGATACTGAGAAGCGCAGGCATGCTTGCGCTCCTCAGTGTCAGGCTGTGACGGCATCCAGATGAGCCGAGGTCATGTCCAATGAACTCGGCTCACCTCATGCACGTCACTGACAGCGTGGGAAAATTCTCCTGCACTCAGCGCTTCAGCGTGAGAATTCTCCCACGCTGTCAGTGACATACATGAGGTGAGGTCATGTCCAATGAACTCAGCTCACCTCATGCACGTCACTGACAGCGTGGGAAAATTCTCCTGCACTCAGCGCTTCAGCGTGAGAATTCTCCCACGCTGTCAGTGACATACATGAGGTGAGGTCATGTCCAATGAACTCAGCTCACCTCATGCACGTCACTGACAGCGTGGGAAAATTCTCCTGCACTCAGCACTTCAGCGTGAGAATTTTCCCACGCTGTCAGTGACGTGCATGAGGTGAGCTGAGTTCATTGGACATGACCTCACCTCATGTATGTCACTGACAGCGTGGGAGAATTCTCACGCTGAAGCGCTGAGTGCAGGAGAATTTTCCCACGCTGTCAGTGACGTGTCTGAGGTGAGCTGAGTTCATTGGACATGAACTCGTCTCATCTTTATGCCGTCACAGCCAGACACTGAGGAGCGCAAGCATGCCTGCGCTTCTCAGTGTCTGCGGGATGACAGGCTGGATGGCAGCGTTCTGCTGCGGTCCAGCCTGTCATCTCGATGTAGCAGAGCTGAAGCTGTCGTGGGAACCATGGAAAGGTAAGGATGAGGTTGCTTTATTATTTTTCTTTTATTGCAGGAGATCGTTGGCTTCAGCTGGAATGGGCGTGACTGTAAGTATGGTTTAATTTAGAACAATAAAGAATTGTGTGTTTATTTCAATTAAAGGACTTTATTCTGGGTGTTTGTGTTTTTCTTTAACTTTGACTATGGGGTTAGTAATGGGGGTGTCTTATAGACGCCTCTCCATTACTAACCTGGGCTTGATGTCAGCTGGCATTATAAGCTGACATCAACCCCAGCCCTATTACCCCACTGCCACCGCTACAGGGCAGTGGGAAGAGCGAGGCTAAGTGCCAGAATTGGCGCATCCTATGGATGCGCCATTTCTGGGGCGGCTGACGGCTGGTGTTTCTAGCCTGGGAGGGGGCCATTATTCATGGCACCCTTCCTGGGCTATTAAAATCAGCCCCCAGCTGTCTGCCTAGCCTTTGCTAGCTATTAAATTAGGGGGGACCCCACGTTATTTTTTTTGGGGGGTTCCCCCATTTTAATAGCTAGTAAAGGCTAGGTATTCAGCTCGGGGCTGATATTAGTAGCCTGGGAAGCTCCGTGGGTATTACCCCCTTCCCAGGCTTCAAACATTTGCCCCAGCTGTCTGCTTAACCTCCGCTAGAGCCTAAAATTAAGGGGAACCCCACGCCAATTTCTTTTAAAATAAATCCTTTATTTTAACACTAAATGACAAGTACAGTAATCAACACTGTCACTGTACTTCATATATATGTGACTGACATGTTTCTATCTATCTAATCTATGTGTGATTCTCTATTCTTTCTATTCTAAATTGTCGGGTACAGATGCTGAATTGCCGGCCGGCTTTCTTAAAGAGACGGTGCACGAAAACACTAATATTTTTTTAAATAAATCCTTTACACTAAATGACAAGTACAGTAAGCAACACTGTCACTGTACTTCATATATATGTGACTGACATGTTTCTATCTATCTAATCTATGTGTGAAGCTCTATTCTGTCTGTTATAAATTGTCGGGTACAGATGCTGAATTGCCAGCCGGCTTTTTTAAAGAGACGGTGCATGAAAACACTAATATTTTTTTAAATAAATCCTTTACACTAAATGACAAGTTCTGTAAGCAACACTATCACTGTACTTCATATATATGTGACTGACATGTTTCTATCTACCTAATCTATGTGTGAAGCTCTATTCTTTCTGTTGTAAATTGTCGGGTACCGGTGAATGCCGCTGATGAATTGCCGGCTTTTCATGTCATTCTACATTATTCTTAGTTGTTTTACTTCATGTAGAATTAACCTACAAGGAAAGAAAGGGTTTATTTTCATTCCGATATTTGTGTCCCATTGACTTGCATTGGTTTCCGGTATCGGAATCGGCGATATCCGATACTTTTTGGGTATCGGCCCGATCCAATCCGATACGATATTTCCTGATATCGGAAGGTATCGCTCAACACTAGTGAGCACTAAAATGCTCGGGTGCTCGATGCTCGGGTCAAGCACATTGGAATACTCGGGTGCTCGACACGAGCAATGAGCCCAAGGTAAGTCTATGGGAAACTCGAGCATTTTTCCAGCTGCTTCTCCCAGCGGTCTGCAGAGGGCCTAAAAATTTCCCAAATCGATGGGAGCAGTACTCAAATGGCATGGGCACAGCATGGAGAAGACCTCTGGAAGCATTTCTGACTCCCAGGTCACTGCTGTCAACAACGTTGTCAGAGGAATTACGCCACTTTTACGGACTCACAATAAAACATACAAAAACGAAACCAAAATAGATTTTCCTAGGAAATATGTTAAGGAACATTCTTTCCAGAGTAATGACTTGTATATAAGGCAAAATAAATAACCAAAACCAGAAATACTCCTCCAAACCATAGGCTATGTTCACACGTAGCGTTATTGATGCGTTTTTGCACTTTTGCATTGCTTTCAACCAAGACAAATACATTCAAATGCCATTTTAACATTTTACAACCTTATCTGGCCATGTTGTGTGTGAGACATGATCAGGCTCATCTTGTTTCATTAATGAAGGAGGGACTCTGAAAGTCACAAAGCCTATTTTTATAGGGCCATCAGGCGGCCTTTACTATTCTTAAAGGGCCAGCAGTTGGCCCTCACTATTCTTAGAGAGCCATCAACCGGCTATGCTTTGTTGTTCCCATTACTAAAGAGTGGGTCTCCTATACTGTTATTGCATATGCAGTGAGTGGCAAGGCTGCCCAAAATTTGGACGCACCCCAATACCCCTTGGAAGAGGCTTGGAGGTCAGAGGGCCTGAAAACAATGTTCCCATTATTAGGAAGTGGGTCTTCCATTGTGTTTACCTATGCAGTGAATGCAAGGGTTGCCAAAAATTTGGAGGCACTCCAATGCCCCTTCGAAGAGATGTGGAGGTCAGAGGGCCTCCTGAAAACAATGTTTCCATTATTAGGAAGTGGGTATTCCATTGTGTTTGCCTATGCAGTAAATGCCAGGGTTGCCAAAAATCGGGAGACACTCCAATGCCCCTTGGAATAGACATAGAGGGCCTCATGAAAAAATTTTCCCATTAATAGGAAGTGGGTCTCCCATAGTGTTGGCCTATGCAGTGAATGCAAGGGCTGCCAAAAATTGAGAGGCACTCCAATGCCCCTTGGATGAGACGTAGACGGCCTCATGAAAATTTTTTCCTATTATTAGGAAGTGGGTCTCCCATAGTGTTGGCCTATGCAGTGAATGCAAGGACTCCCATTATACTTGTTATGCCCATGCACTAAATGTATGGGCTGACAAACATTTACCCCTGGGGGATATACATGAACATACTGTATAAAAAAATTTTTTACGGTCATCATAAACACCCTTTAAAAAAATTATGTGGGTGTTGCATCACGGACCACGGTCACCCTGATGATATGGTGGTGGAGGATAAGGATGAGGAGAAGGTGGAGCACAAGAGCAAATAGCCAAAATCAGGAAGCATATACCCAATACCCATATGCGGGTGTGAAAAAGTGCATGGGAATACAGCTCCCAAAAAAAGACACTGGATTTGAGTTTATGATACGCTGCTATCATTCGGTGGTGTTGAGAAGTCTGGCCCAATCCTGCCCTTGTTCATTTTTCTAAGAGTCAGCCTGTCAGCATTTTCAGTTGACAGGAGGATGCACTTATCAGTTATAATTCCACCAGCGGCACTAAAAACCTGCTCTGATAAAACGCTAGTGCCAGGGCAGGCCAGGATCTCCAAGGCGTAGAGAGACAGTTCATTCCACATATCCAGCTTTGATACCCAATATTTATAAGACACAGAGGAATCACGGAGGACGTTGGTATGGTCGGCAAGGTACTCCCTCAGCATCTTCCCAAACTTTGCACTCCTTGTGAGAGTACCCCGTGCCTCAAGGCCTGTGTGATGGGAGTGTGGTGCTCCTGAGGGTTCAGTCGCCACAGAGGTACTGCACCTCACCCAGAGGTGTGGTGTCTCCTTCTTTCAGGTAAGGAGGGAGTGCTGCCCGGAACCCCAACACCCGCATTCAACACTACACTGCTCCAGGCCGGCTGGAAGGGCAAGATGCACTGTGTCTCTGCTGAGCCCTGTCCCTAGCTGTTGTGGGGGGGAACCAAAGAGAGGGGGAACCAGTAGTGGGTGTGGGTGGAGGATGTAGAGTAGGGGAGCACCATAATAGGAGGTATATAAAGGGAAGCCATCTTAGGGCAGGACAGACAGTAGGAGAGTGGAGTTGAGTGTGGAGGGGGAGCAGAGTCACTTTAGGAGTTCTGCTCCACAATGGGGCCTAGTAAGAGAGGCCCAGGAGGGGAGCCGAGGAGAAAGGCTCCGGTAACATAAGGGATCCCAGGGGGTACGGAGAGTGCAGGACGGCACCCGTACGCCCAAATCTGCCAAGTGTCAGAGGGATCAGGCCGCAAGAAGGGAACCGGTCCTTGGACCAGCCGTGTTACTCCAGGTCTCGGCTGGAAAACAGGAGGCTTCGGCACTTCCATGGTGCAGTTGCCACAGTCTCACCCTAGTCACTGTGAAGGGCATCAAGTAAGTCCAGGAACTCCAGGTTGCCCAGAGGGACTTCAGAGCACTGTGTGTGGGGAAGCGCAGGTCAGGAGGGAGAAGACCCAGCGCAGGAAGTCGGTCTAGTAAGGAACATAAAGAAAGCGGGGTTCCGTCAAGCGCTCCTGATATATCTGAGAAAGTGCTGAACCCCTTGTCTGGTAGACGCAGTGCGACGCGGGAGGTTGACACCCGTACAGTGTACCTGAGGAACTTGAACAGAGCTGTGAGTAAACTCGGATGACTGCACTCCGCTGCCTCCGTCAGTTATTTCCGCTGCGCCATCTCTCCTGCACCACAAGCCCCAGCATCACCATCATTTACACTATACTGCCCTGGGGCCCGCTCCACCTGTGGGGAGCAGAAACATCCCAGCTGCCCTATCAACCGCCCCAGAGGTCTGAAGCAGCACTGGTACCTATTCCCAGAAACCACAGGTGGTATCACGAATACTTCCTAAAAACTACAAATCCCATATGAATATATATTCTATCCCCCTTTTTGTTGACCACCCTGGGCCACGGACCGGGCCGCCACCACTGTGACATATCCCTTTCCCCAGCATCTATAGGTCTGGCACCGAGTACCCCACGGCCTTCGGGGCGCGTCATCTCTGGCGTCACGAACAGGATACGTGACCAGCCCGTTATCAGCGAGTATTGTGTGCCTAAAGAACTGTTTTTCCACATTGAATGTGGCGCCCGCACCAGAAGAACGGGCACCATTATGTGCGCGATCAAAGACAACAATATGTAACCTCCCATCGTGGGCCGGGTCCCAGAATGGCGCCAAAAGCACAACCCACCCCTTGCAACTGTGACCGTCCGCATAGATGTGTCCGTCAAAGCGGGGAGGACGTCCCTGGGAGTGACCGACAGCAGGCTGCCATGGAACCGCCCCCGAAAAGGGAGAGGAGGAGGAGAGAAGGAATGGATACAGGGTGTGGTCTTAACCAGTCTAGACAGATCGCACCTGGCAGCCAGAATGGAAGGAGGTCAGGAACAACCCTCTGCGTCTGGCCTGCAGGAGCTGGCAACCCCTCTCACCCTGGAGGAGGCAATAGTGAAGCTGTCCCCGGAGTAGACCGATTTCCGCCAGGGCGGAGTAATGGAGCTGAGCCAGCAGCTGGAAAAAGCCCAGCAAGCGACAATCGCCAGGTGGAAAAGGGAGATGCTGGCGAAAATCACTGCCCGGCGGCACTCAGTGCTGCGTGCCACCTGCAGCACTCTAGCCCCGGCGGAGTATGACAAGCACCAGGAGGCCGTGTCCAGCACAGGAGTAGGTAGGAGAAGTTCCCCTGTCCCGGGTGCTGCAAGCGCCGACCTGCTCCTGGGCTTCCTACAACACCCTCCTTCACCAGCCACGTGTTAGAACCTTGCTGTTAGGTTTTTTTTCCTTTGCTGGTCACATGACCTTGTTGGCCTATTTAATCCTGCTCCGCCCTTCTGGCTTTGCTGGACTTCATTGTATATCTACTTTCTAGCTAGCCTGTGCTCTGTATCTAACTCTGTTAGTTTGCTTGGTCTACGGACCTCTAGGTTCTATCTATTTTGTTTGTTCGTCTGTCTGCTACTATTTCTGTTAGGAGGTGTCCCATATTCCTCCCAGTCCTTAGTACTTGTAGGGATTCCCTCCCCAAATCTATAGGTCTCCGTACAGACTAGATTAGGACTTTAGCAGGTCTGATCGCAGGATCAGGTTCCCTGTTACATCGTAGGGATTCAGCTGAGTCTTATAGTAGGGACAGATCTCCTCTCTTTCCTTAGCTTTTGTAGCAGAACATAACAGTAAGTCCAGCCTGTAAATTCTCTAAGGAAAGATTTTTTTTTGTTCCATCATGGTGTCGGTTCAGGATTTGGCTAAACACCTGCAGGGACTCTCTCTGGAAGTGGCCGAGCTCCGTCAGCACGTGAGTAACTGTCCTGGAGCATATTTCTTGGAGCCTAAGGTATGTTTGCCGGATTTATTTTTTGGTGAACATCGAGAATTTTTTTCATTTAAAAATGCTTGCTTATTGTATTTTCGTTTGAGACCCAAGTCCTCTGGGGATGAATCCCAGCGCGTAGGGTTCATAATGTCACTTTTGCGCAAAGAGCCTCAGGAGTGGGCCTTTTCTTTGCAACCTAGTGATACATGCTTCAGATCAGTGGATAGTTTTTTTTCTGCTTTAGGACTATTATATGATGATCCTGACCGTGTGGCATCAGCTGAGACTGAGTTGAGACGTTTAAAACAAGGATCAGGTAATATGGAAAAATATTGTACACATTTTCGTCGTTGGTCCACTCAAACAGGGTGGAACGATTCTGCTCTGAAAAGTCTATTTCTTGCTGGGCTCAGTGAAAAGGTTAAAGACCTGCTAATTGCTTATCCTACACCTGAGGATTTGCAACAGGCTATGCAATTAGCTATACGGGTGGACAGAAGACTGCGTGCTAGGGTTAATGAGAGCAAATCCTCTGCTATGTCAGTTTCTGGTTATGATAATGTGTGAACTAACAGTGGTGAACCGATGGAGATTGGATCGGTGGCACCTCGCTCTCAAGAAAAACACCGTCGTTTTTCAGAAGGCTTGTGTTTCTATTGCGGGAAATCTGGTCATTTGATTAAAGGCTGTGAGCTTCGTATGAAGAAAGAAAAAAAAAATGGTCAGTCACGCCCGTATTGCCTGTTTAAATTCCAAGGGTATATTTTTAGCTGCTTCCACGATTGCTCAGGAAAAATTAATGGAATTTCGGGTGTTTGTTGATTGCGGGTCTACACTGAATGTTATTGATGGGGGATTCGTGGAAAAACTCAATTTAAAACCTGAACCTTTATCATCCCCCATTGCTGTGGTTTCTGTGGATGGCTCCCCTTTGAAGAATATTACTCTCAAGGTCAGTGAATTTCCTCTCACTATTAATGGTGTTCACCATGAGAAATTGGATTTGGTAGTGTTGAATAACTTGCCTTCTCCAGTAATATTGGGTTTGCCCTGGTTAAAATTTCACAATCCTGTACTGGATTGGTCTACCAGTGAAATTAAATCCTGGAGCCATAAATGTTATGACAAGTGTTGTAACGGGCGTATTGCAGCTTTGGATAGGGGAGAATTGCCTGTTCCTATTCAGGATTTTTGGAGAGTTTTTTCTGAGAAGGAATCGCAGGTTTTGCCTCCCCATAGAGACTATGATTGTTCTATTGAATTTGTCCCTGGAGCGACTCTTCCTAAGAGTCGTTTATTTAACCTTACTATTCCTGAGAGGAAGGCTTTGGAGGAATACATACAGACAAGCTTGGCCGCCGGTCACATTAGGCCCTCTAAGTCTCCTGTGGCGGTTGGATTTTTTTTTGTAAAAAAAAAGGACGGCGGTTTACGTCCTTGTCTGGATTTTCGTGAGATTAACAAAATTACGGTACGCAATCCTTACCCACTGCCATTGATTCCTGATCTGTTTAACCAGTTATTGGGGGCCAAGTGGTTCTCTAAAATTGACCTTAAGGGGGCATACAATCTGTTGCGCATGAAGGAGGGTGATGAATGGAAGACTGCTTTTAACACTCCTGTGGGTCATTTTGAGAATCTGGTTATGCCTTTTGGTCTCACTAATGCTCCTGCATTTTTTCAGAATCTGATTAATGACATCCTTAGACCTTTGATCGGTAAAAATGTGGTTGTGTATTTGGATGACATTTTGATTTATTCGCCAGATCTGGAGTCTCATTGGCGGAGCGTGCGTGAGGTATTACAGTTATTAATGGACAATTCGCTTTTTGCTAAGCTGGAGAAATGTGAGTTCGCTGTACAGAGAATTAGTTTTTTGGGCTACATTATCTCCAGCAAAGGTTTTGAGATGGATCCGGTTAAGGTTCAGGCTGTGCAGGAATGGCCTAGGCCTATTGGTTTGAAATCAATACAGAGGTTTTTGGGTTTCGCCAATTACTATAGAAAATTCATAAAAAATTTTTCTAGTATTGTCAAACCTCTGACTGATCTCACCAGGAAAGGTGCTGATGCGGTTCAGTGGTCTTCTGAGGCCATTGAAGCTTTTGTGTATCTCAAGGAGAGGTTCACCTCTGCTCCCATCCTTATGCAGCCTGATGTTACTAGGCCGTTTTTGGTTGAGGTTGATGCTTCCTCTGTGGGGGTTGGCGCAGTATTGTCTCAGGATAACGGGGATGGATTACATCCCTGTGCATTTTTTTCAAAAAAATTTTCGGAGACTGAATTGAATTACGATATTGGTAATCGGGAATTATTGGCTATTAAACTCGCATTTGAACACTGGCGCCACTTCTTGGAAGGTGCGGAATTTCCCGTTCAGGTTCTTACGGATCATAAAAATCTGATATATCTTGACGCTGCCAAGCGCCTGAATGCCCGTCAGGCTAGGTGGGCACTGTTTTTCTCGCGGTTTAATTTCTCCGTTACTTACATCCCTGGTACTAAGAATGTTAAGGCGGATGCCTTGTCTCGCAGTTTTTCTCCCATAGTCGGTGCTGAGAAAGAGGAAAACATTTTACAAGAAGGTGTTGTGATAGCTGCTTTAGACTCCGTTTTGGAAGATGAGATTCTTAAAGCTCAGGAGAATGCCCCATCTAACACTCCTCATGGGAGGTTGTTTGTGCCTGGGACCTTTAGGAGAGATTTGTTTGTTGAGTGTCACGAATCTCGGTTGGCAGGTCATCCCGGAATCTCTGAGACCAAGAGACTGGTGGGTCGCAGTTTTTGGTGGCCTGGATGGCAGAAGGAAGTCATTAAGTGGGTGCGCCAATGTACTATATGTGCTAGATCTAAGTCCTCACATACTCCTGCTGCGGGGTTGCTTTGTCCTTTGGAGGTCCCCAGTGCTCCTTGGACACATTTGGCTATGGACTTTATAACTGACCTTCCCCCCTCTGAGGGTTTTACTGTCATCTGGGTGGTCGTGGACCGTTTTAGCAAGATGTGTCACTTGGTTCCCTTCGTCAAACTGCCCTGCGCTAAAACTCTCGCTAAGGCCTTTGTCAAGGAAATTGTCAGACTTCATGGCGTTCCTACTGACATTGTTTCTGATAGGGGTCCTCAGTTCGTGGCTCGTTTTTGGCGTGCCTTTTGTGACAGGTTGGGAATTCATTTGTCGTTTTCGTCCGGATATCATCCTGAATCTAATGGCCAGACAGAAAGGAAAAACCAGGATGTTGAGCAGTTCTTGCGTTGTTTTGTGGCAGACAATCAAGAGGGGTGGTCTGAGTTTCTGCCACTTGCCGAATTTGCTCTGAACAATCATACATCTTCTTCTGCTGGTTGTTCGCCTTTTTTTTGTTGTTCTGGGAGACATCCGTCGTTTGGGTCGTTCTCCAAGTTGGGATCTGCCGTGCCTGAGGAGGAGAATTTTTCCGGTGATTTGGAAAGAGTTTGGACGGATGTGCGTGGTAATCTTCAGGAGGCCAACAGAAAATCTAAAGACTACTTTGATAGGAAACGACAGGAGGTTTTGTTCGCTGTTGGTGACATGGTTTGGTTGTCCTCTAGGAATCTGCGGTTGAGGATTCCTTCTAAGAAATTGGGTCCCAAGTTTGTAGGGCCCTTTAAGGTGCTTCAGGTTGTCAACCAATCTGCTGTTAGGTTGGAGGTTCCTACCTCCTGGAGAATTAATCCGGTCTTTCATGTCTCTCTGTTAAAAAAAGCTGTTGTGTCGGATGGTGACGCCTCTGCCTCTGTTCCTCCGGTGGTGGAGGACGGGGAATATGAAATTTCTCGCATCCTTGACTCTAGACGGTATAGAGGTAGTTTGCAGTATCTTGTGGCCTGGAAAGGTTTCGGACCCGAGGATAACTCTTGGGTGAGGTCAGATGATGTTTCCGCGTCCAGACTTATCAGAGCGTTTCACAGGAGATTTCCTGATAAGCCTGGTCCTAGGGGATCCGGAGGATCCTCTTAGAAGGGGGGGTACTGTTAGAACCTTGCTGTTAGGTTTTTTTTCCTTTGCTGGTCACATGACCTTGTTGGCCTATTTAATCCTGCTCCGCCCTTCTGGCTTTGCTGGACTTCATTGTATATCTACTTTCTAGCTAGCCTGTGCTCTGTATCTAACTCTGTTAGTTTGCTTGGTCTACGGACCTCTAGGTTCTATCTATTTTGTTTGTTCGTCTGTCTGATACTATTTCTGTTAGGAGGTGTCCCATATTCCTCCCAGTCCTTAGTACTTGTAGGGATTCCCTCCCCAAATCTATAGGTCTCCGTACAGACTAGATTAGGACTTTAGCAGGTCTGATCGCAGGATCAGGTTCCCTGTTACATCGTAGGGATTCAGCTGAGTCTTATAGTAGGGACAGATCTCCTCTCTTTCCTTAGCTTTTGTAGCAGAACATAACACCACGTACACCCTGGAGCAGCTGATAAGCCCGGAACCTCCACCCCTGGGCGCTGACTCCGCGGACCTCCTGCTTGGCTCCCTCCCGGAACCGCCAGCCCCGGCGCCCGAATGGGTGTACAGAGCACCCTTGTTCGACTGGTCCGTCAAGTTCGAGGACCAGCAGCAGCGCCCTCTACTCCCAGTACCAGCGCCCCCGGCTGCCTGCCATGAAGGAGAGGAGTATAGGTGGGACAACCGGGGGGGGGCGACCTGATGGGGTTTCCGCAGGAGACCCAGGCCCAAGCCCTGCAGAGAGAGGAGTTCTGCAGAAGGGAGCTCCAACAGCTAGCAAAAGAGTGGCGCACCCCGCGGGTGCGCACGGAGCGATTAGAGGCCAGAAACAAGGCCGCCAAGGCACAGGTACGCCAAAGTGAGACCCTTTGGCCTAGTCCCCGGGAGGAGGGACTGATAGTCAAATTTAACCAGGAAGCCAGATGGGGCTTTATTCGAGACCCAGAATTTGACTGGGACATTTTTGTGAACAGGCGGGATGTCGAGTCCCACCTAGAACAAGGACACCCTGATCGGAACTTATATCCTGGTGACTATGTCTCCTACACCAGGCACCATGGGGAACGCGGGTGGTACACCCTCCAAGTTCATCGCGTGTTTAAGGAGGACGAAGACATGCCCCTGCAGCCTGAGGCTGATGACCCGGCTGGGTCAGCCAGCAAAAATCAGGAATACCCCTGGTGGGGATACCATCACTAAGTGAGAGTGAATGGACAAACTGTATATAGTTACCCGTAAGGGTACAACCAGTTATTAGTGTGAGAACTGAAAAGTTTTGTGTGCATAACTACCCGGTAAGGGTATACAGACTTCAGGCTGAGGACTGTGAGCAGCCAAGAACTGATCTTGTATATAGTTTGCACTTCTTAAAGTGCCCTCTATTGGTTTTATATTTGCAACCAAAGACCTCAGAACAAAAACCCAGTTTGGCATGGCCGAAGCCGAGGTCCAGTATCTGGATCGCCTAAGCCCTGCAGCCACGCCCAGGGCCTACGTTGAGGGTTTTCAGACGGGTCCCTCATGCTGCTCGATTTGCACCTTTACCAGTGAGATGGACACCCTGTTCAGGATCTCACTACAATTGCTTGAAAAATGTTGAAAATGTTTTATATGAAAAAATAGGTATATTCAAGTGAAAAGTTTTATATTGTTCTTGATAATGTTAACCTGTAACGTTCAAGTAATGTGCCTCCCATAAAGGGAAGAAAAAGTTTTATAATCTTCTAAGTGATGCATCTGAAAATTTCCCCAGCATCTATAGGCCTGGCACCGAGTACCCCACGGCCCTCGGGGCGCGTCAGGAGGGGCTGAGAAAATTCTCCCAGAACTTTGACAGTGTTCCACTGTCTCTGCTGGATTGGAGTTGTGCCTTTCTCGCCTATAGTCCTTGGTTGTCCAATGAACTGTGACCTCTGCCGCCAGCGTTTTCAGATGGGAATTTTTTTAATAGTTCCGCAACAAGGGCCTTCTGTTACTGCCCCATTTTTGTAGACCTGTCCGCCTCAGGAATATGAGATATAAAGCTCTCCTTGTAGCTTGGGTCTAGAAGTGTCACCAACCAGTAATGACCGTCACCCAAAATTTTGAGAACACGAGGGTCATGCGAAAGGCAGCGTAACATAAACTCAGCCATGCGTACCAGACTGCTAACAGGTAAGACTTCTGTGTTCTCACCAAGAGGATGACCGACCATGCTCTCCTTCTCCTCTCTGTCCTCAGGCCATCCACGCTGAACAGACGGAATGACAGTTGTGCAGGTAGTACCATCTATAGCACAGGAAACTAGCTCCTGTTCTTCCTTCTCCTCCTCCTCTTCTTCATTGTCACCCAATCCACGTTGTGATGAGATCAGGCTGGGCTGTGTAATCACCCTGTATGGTTCCTTGCTCCATCTCCTCGTGCTACGCCTGCAATGCATCCTCTTTGATTGTGAACAGAGAGCATTTCAGAAGACAGAGAAGTGGGCTGGTGATACTAATTATGGCGTCATCGCCGCTCACCATCTTGGTGGAGTCCCCAAAGTTTTGGAGGATGGTACATATGCCTGACATCCATGTCCACTCCTGAGGTCTTATGTGTGGAGTCTGAACTGAATACCGATGGCCTTGTTGATGCTGGTACTCAACAACTGCCCTCTTCTGCTCACAAATCCTTCCCAACATCTGCAGTGTAGAGTTCCAACGCGTGGGGACATCACACACCAGTCTGTGAGCCTTAAGCTGCAAACGCTGCTGAAACACTGCAAGGGCGGCGGAAGCTGTAGCTGACTTTCTAAAATGGGCACACAGGTGGCGTACTTTAAAGAGCAGATCCGGAAGCTCCGGGTAGGATTTGAGAAACCGCTGAACCACGAGGTTAAGCACATGGGCCAGGCATGGTACGTGAGTGAGCTCGCCTCGCCTCAGAGCCGCCACCAGGTTCCGGCCATTGTCACACACGACCATGCCTGTCTGTAGGTTCAGCAGTGTGAGCCACAGATCTGCCTGCTCTTTCAGAGCTGTCCACAATTCTTCAAAATTGTGCGGTTTGTCACCTAAGCATATTAGCTTCAGCACAGCCTATTGCCGCTTGGCCTAGGCACTGCTGCAGTGCTTCCAGCTTCTGACTAATGTGGTCATTTCAGAGATGGAGGCTGAAGAGGAGGAAGAGGCTGAGGAGGATGAGGTGCAGGAGCTGTAGACTGTGAGGGCAACCCTGATTGACCTAGGGCCCGCAATCCTTGGCGTTGGGAGGACGTGTTCCGACTGGGTCCCAGCTTCCACTATATTAGTCCAGTGTGCCGTCAGCGAGATGTACCATCCCTACCCACGGGACACGTGTTTGTGTAATGTGGGGACGGCACACCGGGAGAAATAGTGGTGGCTGGGGACTGAGTACTGAGGGACGGCCGCCGCCATCAGGTTGCGGAATGCTTCTGTCTCCATGAGCCTAAAAGGCAGCATTTCGAGCGCAAGCAGTCGTGAAATGTGGAAATTTAGTAGTGTGGTCTGTAGGGCGTTGGCTGCATATTTGCGCTTGCGTTTAAAGAATTGAGGTATGGACAACTGATTGCTGCGCTGGGACAAGGACTTGCTTCCTGATTCTGCTACTTGAGAGTGTGCAAAGACAGGTGCAGGGCAGGAGGCATCTTCTCATGCACCATGGACAGGGAATTGACTTGCATGCACAGCAAGGGTGCCACCCACAGACACTGTTCCTGGACCCTGGGGTTCGGCCCTCAAAGTCGGGTGCTTTGCTGCCATGTGCCTAATCATGTTGATGGTGGTCAGGCTGGTAGTTTTGCCACCCCTGCTGATGCTGGCCTGGCAGGTGGTGCAAATGGCCTTTTTGGGGTTATCGAAAAAGTCTTTAAAAAACATCCAGACTTGGGAAGACCTAACAGTTGTACTGGCAACTTCCTTCGTGTTGGTGTTACGGGGAATGGTTGCCTGCCTCCTGTCTGTGGCCACCACACTGCTTCTTCCTGCCTGTAGTGGTGCTCTGCCTACCTCCCCCTGTGCTGCTGTCCTTGATTTGCAAGTCCTCCTGCCAGGTTGGGTCAGTTACTATATCATCCACCACCTCGTCTTGCACTTCCACACCCTGGTCCTCCTCCTGAATTTCTAGCAATTGTGTCTCATCATCGTCCACCTCTTGTGGCACTTTCCCACTGTCGCAATTCATGTGACCGTGGCTGCTCAAATATTTGGGCATCGCTACATGCGATCACCTCTTGCCCGGCTTCAAGTGGACCGGGCGAGAGGCCAGAATCTATAAATGGAAAAGTGAACAGCTCTTCGGAGTGTCCAAGTGTGGGATAAGTTGTCTCTGGGCACTCAGCATGGTGGGAGGAAGGAGGATCAGGGTGAGGAATATGCATTCCAGACTCACGGCTACTGAGACTTGACCGTGTGGAAGACAGGGTGGTAGTGGTGGTGGCAAAGTGACTGGAAGCATTATCCGCAATCCAACCAACAACCTTTTGACACTGCTCTGGGTTCAATAGTGGTGTGCTGCAGTCCCTTAGGAATTGGGACAGGAAGGTCGGGCGAGAAGATGTGGGTGTTTGTCGTGGCACAATTTCAGCATGCACCATCACCACCACGTCCAGTTCCCCATCCCTTGCCACGCGCCTTGCCCATTTTAAATGGAGAACAATATCTTCCACGCTCACTACAAATAGCTGAATTTAGAGCGAAGTTATATGTGATCCATATGACGGAGAAACCATAGTTTTAAATACCTGACCTGTAGGTAACTATTTTGAACAGCAAACCGGTGTTAAAAACTTCGCTGACACACTGAAACAAATTTTTAATGGAGGCCAGAAATGGCAGTATTTTTGAAAACGTATATGTGATCCGTGTGACGGAGAAAGCACAGTTTTAAATATCTGGCCTGTAGATAACTATTTTGAACAGCAAACCGGTGTCAAAAACTTCGCTGTCACACTGGAAACATTTTTTAATGGAGGCCAGAAATGGCAGTATTTTCTGAAAGCATATATGTGATCCGTGTGACTGAGAAACCACAGTTTTAAATACCTGGCCTGTAGGTAACTATTTTGAACAGCAAACCGGTGTCAAAAACGTCCTGGCCCCTGAGACCTGAGCCTATGTCTAGAAATGTCTAACAGTAGCAGCAGCAGAAAGAACTGTAATGGAGCCTCTTGTGCTATATGCACTGCAGTCTGCTATATGTTGGCATATACAACAGATTAGGACTTATTATAAGTGAAAGGAGGACTTTATACTAACCAGACAGCAGATGGCGATAGTGTGTAAAGTTATATGCTTGCTGTAATGAGGGAAGAAAAGCTCTCAATTGTTGGTTGTTTTATACTTCCTGGGTTTTTTTCTTTCCTGAATGTGTTATGTCAGCAGCACACGGACTGTGTGACACTGAATTGTATCTCATGTTTAACCAGTATGAAGTAAATACTGTATACTCAAGATATCTTGCTGATTGAAGCTCTCGTAAGTACAGTGGTGATTGTAAGAAGATGCACTCTGTGACAGGTTATGGTCCCAGGCCGGAACCCAGACACTAAAGCCCTGACACTACAGGCCCGCACTACAAGAGGATCCTGGTTTATAACCCCAGATAACGGAGCACACAGATAAGCTCTGTAAACAGAAGGAAATAAATCCAGATACAGAGTGACAAAGGAATTCATGATCCCAGGAGCTGGATATAATTACAGAGAATTCAACACAGGCAGGACATACAGGAACTATCAGCAAGAAAAAACAGGAGAATATCTTCAGTACAACTCTCTAAACAAGTAAGACTATATAAAGATGATGAGTAACACAGAACTGAAATTCACAGTAGCTAAACTGAATAGTGAAAATTATCAGTTACGGAAAATTCAAAGTAGAAATGTTGTTATCTAAGGATGATTTATGGGAAGTAATTGTTACAGAAAGACCAGATCAAGATAATCAGACATGGGATAAGAAGAATAGACAAGCGAGAGCCACCATTAGCTTATTAGTGGATGATGCTCAATTAATACATATAAGAAATGAAGAAACAGCTAAAGGAATGTGGGAAGAATTAAGAAAACTGTATGAAAGACCTAGCTTGAATCACAAGTTATTTTTATTAAGAAAGCTTTACAGTATGAGATTGAGTGCAAATGACGACATGCAGAAGCACATATTCTCAATGATGGAAGTGATATCACAGCTAAGATCTATTGGTGAAGACATTAAAGAAAGTCATGTAGCAGCTATATTATTGTGCAGTTTACCAGATTCGTATACAGCCTTGATAAATGCCCTTGAGACGAGACCAGAAACTGACATTACATTAGATTTTGTGAAAACAAGAATAATAGATGAATATCAGAGAAGAAAAGAACAAAGAAATGATTCTTCTACTGAAAAGGACAGTGAAAATGCTCTTAAAGCTACAGAATTTAAAAAACCCTATAATAAAGAGACAAGAGAATGCTTCAGATGTAAGAAAAAAGGTCATTTAAAGAAAGACTGTACCATATGGAAAGCAGAACAACAAAAATTACAACATAAAAAGCATACACAGAAAGTAAAAAACACAATTTCCCATTCATGTGAGAATAATTGGAATGGCACATTTAAAGTAACAGACAAGAAATCATCACTTGGTTGGTTTATTGATTCAGGAGCAACGAGTCATATGACAAGTGACAAGAATTTCTTTACTGATCTTGATTTAGATAAGAAAGAAGCCATTTATCTTGCAGATGGAAGCAAAATAACCGCAGAAGGTATCGGACAAGGTATGCTAAATTATTCAAACAAGTTCGGACAAGATTCAAAGATACTTGTACAGGATGTGTTGTATGTTCCAAAATTGGAAGGCGGATTATTATCTGTGAAACGTTTAACAGCAAAAGGACTTACAGTAAAATTCAAAGGCAATGAGTGTGCAATTATTGCAGGAAACAAGGTGATAACCAAAGTCAAGGCAGATGAACAATTATATCATTTTGACACACCAAAGGAACAGATGAAGGTATGTACACATGATCACAAAAATTGTATTCACATGTGGCATAGACATCTAGGACATAGACACCCTGACAGTATAAGGGAACTACAGAGAAAAGAATTGACAAAAGATTTAAAGATATCAGATTGCTCAATTACCGTAAGATGTGAATGTTGTATAAAATCCAAAGCCACAAGGATATCTATTCCAAAAGAAAGTGAGATGAAAAGCGAAAGACCACTTGATTTGGTGCATACTGACGTATGTGGACCCATGAAAGTGACTACATCAGGAGGCAAGAGATACATGTTGACTTTTATAGACGACTACTCAAGATACACAGTCACATACTTAATTAAGAGCAAAAGTGAAGTTTTGATAAACTTGTAGACTATGTAACAAGATCAAGTAACAAATTTCAAAGGAAACCAATTGTCATCAGAAGTGATAATGGAGGTGAATTTACAGGTCACAGAATAGAAGAATACTTAAGACAAAATGAAATAGAACACCAGAAAACTGTTCCATACACACCTGAACAAAATGGAGTAGCAGAGAGGAAAAACAGAACTCTAACAGAAATGATAAGATGTATGCTGATGGATTCCAAACTACCAGAGAAATATTGGGGTGAGGCAGCAATGACAGCTACATATCTACAGAACCGACTTTTTTTCCAGAAAACTGACGAAAACTCCATATGAACTGTGGCAAGGTATGAAACCAAGTGTCAATCATTTAAAAGTTTTTGGATGTAAAGTTTTTATATTCATTCCAACAGATAAACGTTCCAAACTTCAAAACAGATCCGTGGAAGGAATATTCGTTGGATATAGTGAAAATTGCAAAGGATATAGAATCCTAGATCCCAAAACAGACAGAGTTACGGTGAGTAACAGTGTGACATTCATTGAAGATTTAAATGAAGACATTATGATTTCAGTTGAAACAAAAAATGAGAAAAACAATAGTGACATAACTGAAGAAATATCTGATGAGAAAGAAGTAGCAATCAATGAAGAACAAAATACTGAAAGTGAAGAATCACAACTACAAACAGACACAGAATCAAGACGTTGAATGAGAGAGAACAAAGGAAAACCACCAAAACGTCTCTCATACAAGACAAGCATAAGAAAAATCTATGAGCCTACCTCTTGGGAAGACATCTAAACTTTCTGAAGAAGAAGCTAATAAATGGATAGAAGCAACAGAAACAGAAATTAAATCTATGCATGATTCAAATACATGGACACTAACAGATTTGCCAGAAGGAAGAAAAGCCATAGGATGTAAATGGATTTTTAAAGTAAAATACCAAACAGATGGCACAGCTGAAAGATACCGAGCTAGACTCGTAGCTAAAGGGTATTCTCAAAAATATGGAGAAGACTATGATGAGACATTTGCTCCAGTTGTCAAACACACTACAATAAGAACTTTACTTTCAGTTGCAGCAATGAAACAGATGAAACTGAGACAGCTGGATGTAAAGACAGCTTTTCTGAATGGAGATTTAACAGAAGACATTTACATGGAACAACCTCCAGGATTCAAAGATGAAAGAAATCCAAACAAAGTTTGCAAGCTACAGAAAAGCATATATGGTTTAAAGCAAGCAGCTAAAGCGTGGAATGACAAAATCACGGAAGTACTTACAAATGAAAAATTTCAAAGAAGCAAAGCTGATCCATGCTTGTGCACAAAAAGGCTGATTAATAGATGGATTTATGTACTCCTATATGTAGACGACATTTTGATTTATTTAAACAAGAAAGGGATAAAGAAAACATTCCAAAAATCCTGAAGAAACATTTCAAAATCAAAGACTTGGGAAATGTAAAACAGTACCTAGGAATACAGGTAGAAAGAGAAGAAGACGGAAGTTTCCTACTGAATCAAAATCACATTATTCAAGACATAACAGAAAAATTTGGATTAAAGGATGCAAAAACAGTAAAGTCTCCAATGGAAACTAATTATCTCAAAGAGATGAACAGTGAAAAAAAATATTCTACCAAATAATGAAGAATACAGAACAGCAATAGGAAAACTACTGTATCTAGCGACCGTTACAAGACCAGACATCGCAGTAGCAGTAGGAATGCTGAGTAGAAAGGTATCAAAACCAAATAAAGCTGATTGGAATGCCGTGAAGAGAGTAATGCGTTATTTGAAATGAACTAGCAATGTTAAGCTGAAATTACCCACAAGTGATAATTGCATTTTAACAGGATATGTTGATGCAGATTGGGCTGGAGATCCAACTGACAGAAGATCTACCAGTGGACATATTTTTTTTATCTCAGGTGGACCAATAAGTTGGACAAGTAAGAAACAGTCAATTGTGACACTGTCTTCAGCAGAAGCAGACTATGTTGCCGCAGCACATGCGAGTCAAGAAGTACTGTGGTTAAGACAATTGTTGACAGAATTAGGACAACCACAGTTGGAACCAACAAAACTGAAAGAGGACAATCAAGGATGTCTTGTTCTTGCTCAGATGGAAAGAGTCAATCCAAGAACCAAGCATATTGATGTGAAATATCATTTCTTGAGAGATCATTAGGAACAAGGAGTCTTGAAGTTAGAGTATTGTCCTACTGAAGAAATGACAGCAGACATCTTCACGAAGGCATTGAATGCTGATAAACACCAGAGACTAATAAAAAAGTTGGGTTTGATTGAATAAGTCCTTACTGTTGAGAAAGGGTGTTGGCATATACAACAGATTAGGACTTATTAACAGTTTTAAATACCTGGCCTGTAGGTAACTATTTTGAACAGCAAACCGGTGTCAAAAGCGTCCTGGCCCCTGAGACCTGAGCCTATGTCTAGAAATGTCTAACAGTAGCAGCAGCAGAAAGAACTGTAATGGAGCCTCTTGTGCTATATGCACTGCAGTCTGCTATATGTTGGCATATACAACAGATTAGGACTTATTATAATTGAAAGGAGGACTTTATACTAACCAGACAGCAGATGGCGATAGTGTGTAAAGTTATATGCTTGCTGTAATGAGGGGAGAAAAGCTCTCAATTGTTGGTTATTTTATACTTCCTGTTTTTTTTTCTTTCCTGAATGTGTTATGTCAGCAGCACACGGACTGTGTGACACTGAATTGTATCTCATGTTTAACCAGTATGAAGTAAATACTGTTTACTCAAGATATCTTCCTGATTGAAGCTCTCGTAAGTACAGTGGTGACTGTAAGAAGATGCACTCTGTGACACTATATACACTGCCTGCCTATATACACTGCCTGCCTGATATCTCTGCTGATGGATTAGTCCTCAGAAGAACTGTTTGTTGAGATGGATATATGTAATAAACTTCTGTTCTACCTACACTACCTAATAAACAAGCAAATCTCTCCCTAGCTCAGCAGCACCTCTCCCTACACTGTCTAATTGTGGGGTAGGCTGACGTGCACAGCGGCGCCAGGTCTTATATAGACCTGATGATGCTGTGTGGCCAGCCAATCACTGTAATGCCACAACCAGCATGGCTGTCGCATTACAGTTAGTAGCAGGCAATCCCTACATGTTCGTTGGCTCTGTAAAGAGCGCCAAACATGCAGGGACGGGACCCAAGCATCCGCCCGAGCATCTCGCAAGTACTCAGCGAGCTCCGAGCATCTCGAGTACTGAGATGTTCTGGCGAGTACCGAGTACTTGCGAGTATGCTCGCTCATCACTAGTCACCACTCATCACACCCACCAGGTCTCGTGGAGTGCAGCAGGACCCGTAATGGCTGCTGCTGCAACCTATGGAGCTTCGTTGTCTGAACATGTCTCCATAGCCTTTGGACATCAGATTCGGTGATCATCGTGGGAACACCATGGACTACGTCGGACCTGGCGGGAACTTTTTATTTTCTAATAAATTGATGAACAAGGGTTAGTGTCTTGTCCTTATTTCGCTCTGTTTCAATTTGTGGACTATGGCTGATTCAGTGGACGACGTTGAATTCCCTGGACTTCAGCGAATTTGTATGACTTTTTTTATATTTTTAAAAAATAAATTGGTGAACCAGGAAAAGTGTTTGGGAGTATTTTTCAAATAAAATAAATTTTTCTGTCTGTGTGTTTTTTTTTTCATTACTGAGTTAGTAATGGGGGAGTCTGATAGACACCTCTCCATCACTAACCCCAGGGCTTGATGCCAGCTGTGATTTTGGCCAAATCACAGCTGACATCAACCTCAACTATCATTACCCCAATTGCCACCGCACCAGGGCAATCGGGAAGAGCCAGGCAAAGCGGCAGAATTGGTCCTTCTAATGTGATGAGCCATTTCTGGGGCGGCTGAGGGCTGGTATTTTTAGGCTGGGAAGGGCCCAATTACCAGGTACCTTCACAGCTGTCTGCTTTACCCTTGTTGGTTATCTAAAATAGGGGGATCCCACGTCGCTTTTTTTTATTACACCATGGGGAGCAGTGGTGTAATGCGCGACCCTGCTCCGTCCACTTCTATGGGAGCAGTGGTGTAATGCGTGACCCTGTTCCATCCCCTTCTATAGGAGCAATGGTGTAATGTGTGACCCTGCTCTGTCTACTTCTATGACAGTAGTAATGTAGTGGATAGAGCGGGGTCACACATTACACCACTGCTCCCAAAGAAGTGGACAGAGTGAGTTCATGCATTACACTACTGCTTCCATAGAAGTGGATGGAGCAGGGTCACACATTACATACATTAGATACTCCATATCTAATCCCATCCTTTGTGATACACTCCACTGAGCTCAATATCTAATCCTATCATGTGATACGGTACACTGAACCCTGTATTTAATCCCAGTATACAGTTGTAAGGCAGCGCTAGACATCATAATGGGGGATACTCGCTGCACCGGGTAAATCAAAGCATACCAGCAATGTCCTTCCGGTATTTCTCAATTCAGCAGTTTATTGCACTTCATAAACCACACATGATCGGGTCCAACTCAGTGGCCCGCCGACACACATATATAACGTTCACGAGCCAAGTGACACACCGGCCCACTTGGCCCAGGTTACAGCCTTCAGCAAGGTAATACTTTAGCAAATGTCCATACGAGTGTCCATATAACACAGTGTATTACCTTTGCCGGGTTCAGTTGCTGCAGTCCATTTAATCCGCCACCACTGTGGCTTTAAGGCTTTCCCAGGTGGGGGTCTCCAGCCGTCGTCCCGTCTAAGGCTACTGGGATGTTTCACTCACACACATCCAGTCTGCGCCTTTCCGGACTCTTCACCAAGCCTCTGCCTTCCAAGGCCACTAGCATCCACACAGGATCCAGTCTCGACCTTTCAGGTACCAGGCTTCACTCCAAAGCCGCTGCCTTCCAAGGCCACTGGTATCTACACAAGATCCAGCCTTGACCTTTCAGGCTGCCAGGCTTCACTGTATCACGGTGTCCCACACACACGGGGAACAGACCTCACGCCCAACACACCGAACACACCGGACACACGTCTCAAATTACCAGGGTTTATATATCCTGTAGCACACATACATACACAGACAGGGCCTTGCTGATGTCACAGTCATGTGATCAGTCAGCTGTGTGTATAGGTCCTGTGTGCTGTCCCAGTCATGTGTACAGACCTTTACTGTGCATACAGGACCTGTGTGATGTCACAGTCATGTGACCAGTCACCTGAGGGGGAAGGTTTATGGTCAGGTAAAACACATCCTAGACCATTACCGTAATGCCAGCAAGTCGCTGCATTACATAGTACAGACCAAAAGTTGGACACACCTTCTCATTTAAAGATTTTTCTGTATTTTCATGACTATGAAAATTGTACATTCACACTGAAGGCATCAAAACTATGAATTAACATATGTGGAATTATATACTTAACAAAAAAGTGTGAAACAACTGAAAATATGTCTTATATGCTAGGTTCTTCAAAGTAGCCACCTTTTGCTTTGATGACTGCTTTGAACACTCTTGGCATGCTCTTGATGAGCTTCAAGAGGTAATCACCGGAAATGGTTTTCGCTTCACAGGTGTGCCCTGTCAGGTTTAATAAGTTGGGTTTCTTGCCTTATAAATGAGGTTGGGACCATCAGTTGTGTTGTGCAGAAGTCTGGTGGATGCACAGCTGATAGTCCTACTGAATTAGAATTTGTATTATGGCAAGAATAAAGCAGCTAAGTAAAGAAAAACGAGTGGCTATCATTACTTTAAGAAATGAAGGTCAGTCAGTCCGAAAAATTGGGAAAACTTTGAAAGTGTTCCCAAGTGCAGTTGCAAAAACCATCAAGCGCTACAAAGAAACTGTCTCACATGAGGACCGCCCCAGGAAAGGAAGACCAAGAGTCACCTCTGCTTCTGAGGATAAGTTTATCCGAGTCACCAGCCTCAGAAATCGCAGGTTAACAGCAGCTCAGATTAGAGACCAGGTCAATGCCACACAGAGTTCTAGCAGCAGACACATCTCTACAACAACTGTTAAGAGGAGACTTTGTGCAGCAGGCCTTCGTGGTAAAATAGCTGCTAGGAAACCACTGCTAAGGACAGGCAACAAGCAGAAGACACAAGTTTGGGCTAAAGAACACAAGGAATGGACATTAGACCAGTGGAAATCTGTGCTTTGGTCTGATGAGTCCAAATTTGAGATCTTTGGTTCCAACCACCGTGTCTTTGTGCGACGCAGAAAAGGTGAACGGATGGACTCTACAGGCCTGGTTCCCACCGTGAAGCATGGAAGAGGAGGTGTGATGGTGTGGGGGTGCTTTGCTGGTGACACTGTTGGGGATTTATTCAAAATTGAAGGCATACTGAACCAGCATGGCTACCACAGCATCTTGCAGCAGCATGTTATTCCATCCGGTTTGCGTTTAGTTGGACCATCATTTATTTTTCAACAGGACAATGACCCCAAACACACCTCCAGGCTGTGTAAGGGCTATTTGACCAAGGAGGCGAGTGATGGGGTGCTACGCCAGATGACCTGGCCTCCACAGTCACCAGACCTGAACCCAATCGAGATGGTTTGGGGTGAATTGGACCACAGAGTGAAGTCAAAAGGGCCAACAAGTGCTAAGCATCTCTGAGAACACCTTCAAGATTGTTGGAAGACCATTTCCAGTGACTACCTCTTGAAGCTCATCAAGAGAATGCCAAGGGTGTGCAAAGCAGTCATCAAAGCAAAAGGTGGCTACTTTGAAGAACCTAGAATATAAGACATATTTTCAGTTGTTTCACGCTTTTTTGTTAAATATATAATTCCACATGTGTTAATTCATAGTTTTGATGCCTTCAGCGTGAATGTACAATTTTCATAGTCATGAAAATACAGAAAAATCTTTAAATGAGAAGGTGTGTCCAAACTTTTGGTCTGTACTGTATGTTACTCTAAGCGCATCCAATTGCAGCATATGTTACACTCCACGTATCTAACCTCAGTTTATGATACAGCGAGCACCAACTAACAGAATCAGTGCTGTCAGCCATCCTCAGTAACACTGTACTTGTCAGTATCATTTTGGAATCATCAACAAAATGGCTACACACTGTAATCCTAAACTTCACCTTTTCTTAGCCTTTTGCAAAAACCCAGAAGTGAAGGAGAGGAGTGATGTCACACAAGTAAACAGATCTCGCCCATATTTACTGAAGTCATAATGTGAGCAAGTTGTACACTAGATTTTCATGGCAAATTTCAGCAGCTGCTCCCCCTCTGTGTTTAAGAGTGGAAATATCAAACCTTTTCAAAATATTTTTCATATTTTACTTCATTAAAAATAAATGATAATATGTTTTTTAAAAATTAGCATTAATTAATACTTTACATTTTTTCAATTGTTGAATTTTTTTTTTTATTTTTGATGGCACGTTCCCTTTAAGGTGTTTTCAGAATCAGGTGGCAAGTATTAGGACTGTGCAGGTTTTCAGATGCTGGGTGTAAATACAAAGTGTCATAGGTGTGTCAGAGGTTACAGACAGTCGCCCTGCAGTTGGTTGCAGGAGATCTCTACGTTTGGCTTTACAGACATCTTCTTAGATGAGAGGCTGTCTTTAGGACCCAGCGTCTACCTCCCTCTGGCTATTAGCTCTCTGGCTTGGGTGTATAAATACCTGGTGTGTCTGAGAGGGAGGTGCCGGCTATATTCATTTCTACTTGTGAGGCTTAGCCAAAGCAGTACTTTGTCATCTCTCGAACTTGAGGCCATGTGCACATTTGGAGTCGTCTAAAGCTAAGCAATTTCCCCCTGTTTGTCTACCCTTGTTGTCTATAGAGTTTAGTGGAGATCGACTAGAGCTCATCTTCACCTTAGCCATACGTCAGGGAAAGACAGGCCGAGGCACGCGTGCAGCAATTGCTGAGGAGGCAATATAGGGACGATAGTTGAGACAGGGTGACGCTAGACCAGACTAGGAGGTCTCCACTTCCCCCTTTTCCCTAGTGTCTGGGCTCCCTTTTTCTCTTCCCTCTGTGTTGCACTAAGTCTTTCCCATACCAGGCGTGACATTATAGCTGGCCGAGCATGTTTTTGAAAAGGAGAAAAAAGAAAAGGGAAACTGACATTTTGTTTTTTTTATCTTTGTGTGTTTTTGAGTGTGCACCTTTTTTTTCCCCTTTCTTGCTTGGTATGGGTTCAGTTGCAGAGCTCGCAGAGCACTTCCGCCATCTGTCTCTGGAGGTAAATGATCTCCGCTGTGAGGTTTAGCAGCAGCATCAGTGGTTACAGGTCGCCAATGTGGGGGTCTCTGCAGGTAGGCCAGCCTGAACCCAAGATTGCCCTCCCGGACAGGTTTTCAGGAGGTAGGGGCAAGTTTTTTGTATATAAGGAGGCATGCAAATTGTATTTCAAACTTCATCCTTACTACTTCTGTAATGAGGAGCAACGGGTTGGTATTGTGATCTCTCTATTTCAGGGAGATCCTCAGTCATAGGCATTTTCTTTACCGCAGGACTCAGTTTGCCTCCAGTCTGTGAATGGTTTTTTTTGGAGCTCTGGCCCTCATCTATGATGACCCTGACTGAGTCGCCTTTGCTGAGTCTAGACTATGTCGTCTTCAGCAAGGGAATCAGTCAGTGGAAACGTACAGTTCAGAATTCCGTAGATGGGCAACGGATTCCAAATGGAATGATTCAGCCCTTAAAAGTCAATTTTGTGAGGGGCTTACTGAAAGGTTGAAAGATGTCTTGGCTGTATATGAAACCCGTCAGTCCTTGGAGGCTGCCATGTCTTTGGCCATACGTCTGGATAGACGCTTTTGGGACAGGCGGGTGAGACCACCTTCTCCGGGGCTTTCTTGTCAGGTTTGTGTATCTCTGCCAGGGGAGAGGTCTGTGAGTGAACCAGTACTGGGGGAGGTGGAGGAACCCATGCAGTTAGGGGGTGTCTCTACATCATACATCTCCTCCCCAGAGATTCGCAAGAAAAAAGGCATATGTTTTTTTTGTGGGAAAAAGGGACATTTTGTTGGGACCTGTCCTTCAATTCCTAAACAAAAGAAAACTCGTTTAACTCTTGGTAGTCTGGAGTTGGATAAGCAAGGGGTGCATTTGTGGCCAAACTGCAGTTCCTGCTTTCTCCTGACAGCAGAGATGGTGCTAGAGCGCAAAACCGAGAAAATTTCTGTCGGACAGTGGAGCTGGAGTCAGCATGGTTGATGCTGAGTTTGTAAAAACTCATGGTCTTGCTTGCTGTGCTTTTGCTGAACCTATTTCCATCTTTGTGATCGACTCGGTGCCATTGCACAGAAAGCATTTACTTAGATTGTAAATAATGTATAACTGAGGGTGGGGTCAGTTCATTGTGAAATAATCCCTTGCTTTGTTCTGGACAATCTTTCCACACCGATTGTCTTGGGTATACCTTGGCTTGTTAAACATAATCCGTTGGTGGATTGGCAGGCCAGGGAGATTATTGAATGGGGAGACTGCTGCCATGAGAACTGTTTAGATATGTACCTTGCTACTGTCTCTACGGAAATATTCCCTGCTTTTCAGTCTTGTTTTGAGGATGTTTTTTCTGTGAGGGTGAGTCAGGATTTTCCTCCTCATCGCTTATGACTGTCCTATTAACCTGACCCCTGGAGCTAAACTACTGAAGTCCAGACTGTATCCTTTCTAGCCCTGAAAGACAAGGCGTGAAGGATTTCATTGCAGAAAGTCTGGAGAAGGCACATATCAGACCCTCATCTTCGCCCGTGGTGGCAGGATTCTTCTTTGTGAAGAAAAAAGATGGCGGTCTACGTTTCTGTTTAGATTTCCGGGAATTAAATCAAATCACCATCCGTGATCCACACCCTTTTCCTCTGATTCCTGATTTGTTCAGCCAGGTTGTAGGAGCTAAGGTATTCTCAAAGTTTAATTTAAGTGGAGCCTACAACCTGGTTAGAATCAGAGAAGGGGACGAATGGAAAACAGCGTTCAATACCCCGGAAGGACATTTCGAGAGTGTGGTTATGCCTTTTGGTTTGACCAATGCACCTGTGGTATTCCAGCATTTCATAAATTATATTTTCCATCATTTGGAGGGGAGGTTTGTGGTGGTCTATCTGCGCGATATTTTGGTTTACGCACCATGTTAAGCCGGTGCTCCAAATATTAAGGGATAACAAACTTTATGCCAAACTAGAAAAATGTGTTTTCGCTGAAATTCATCCTAAATGACTCTGTTATTGTGAAACCCCTTACTGACATGACTTAGAAGGGGTCTGATTTTTCCAAATGGTTGGATGCTTTCTTCCAGGCTTTTTCTTCCTTAAAGAATTATTTTGCCACTGCACCTATACTCAGCCAACTCAATGTTTCTTAACCCTTTATTGTGGAGGTTGATGTGTCCAATGTTGGAGTTGGGGCTGTGTTGTCTCAGGGTTCATCCCCTGGTAAATGGCGTCCATGCTTCTTCTTCTTTAAAAAATTGTCTTCGGCTGAGAGAAATTATGACGTGGGTAATAGGGAACTTTTGGCGATCAAATTGGCGTTCGATAAATGGCGACATTGGTTGGAGGGGGCTATCCACCCTATTACTGTTATTACTGACCATAAGAACCTGTCATATCTCTAGTCAGCTAAACGTCTCAACCCTAGGCAAGCCAGATGGTCCCTGTTTTTTACTAGGTTCAATTCTGTTGTCACTTTTCGTCCAGGGGTCAAAAATGTCAACGCTGATGCTTTGTCCCGGAGCTTCCCTGGTGGTGGTGACCATAAGAACCCTGCCCTGATATTACAGAAAGGGGTAGTCATTTTGGCACTTTATCCTAAACTGGAGGGTGATGTGTTGGAGGCACAGGGGGATGCCCCTGCCTCCTGCCCTAAAGGAAAGTTATTTGTACCATTTAATCTGCACCGCAAAGTAATTAAGGAACATCATAACTCTGTGCTTGCTGGCCATACAGGTGGTAAGGCAACCGCGGACCTCCTCTCTCGTCATTTTTGGTGGCTGGGGTTGCATCAGGATGTGATTGAACACATAGCTGCTTGAAGTATTTGCGCGCATTCTAAGGTTTTGCATACCCATCCATCTGATACTCTTCTTCCGCTTCCTATCCCTAGAAGGCCATGGACACACTTGTCCATGGATTTTATTACTGACCTACTGGTTTCTGCAGGCAAAAAGGTGGTTTTGGTGGTAGTAGATAGGTTCAGTAAAATGGTTCACTCCGTCGCATTGCCTGTACTTCCAAATGCCAAAACACTTGCTCAGGTAATAAATGAGATTGTGAAGCTTCATGGGGTTCCCTTCAATGTGGTGTCAGATCAGGGGACCCAGTTTGTTTCCAAGTTCTGGAACACATTCTGTTCTCGACTGGGGGTGCAGCTGTCCTTTTCCTCTGCCTTCCACTCTCAGTTGAATGGTCAGACTGAGCGTGTCAATCAGAACTTGGAGACCTACCTCAAGTGTCTCATCTGTGAAAATCAGGAGGATTGGGCATCCTACTTACCGCTGGCAGAATTTGCCATTAATAATCATCGGCAAGAATCCACTGGCAGGTCACCGTTCTTCGGTGCATACGGTTATCAACCACAGTTTGGTACCTTTAGTGGGGGAGGAGCTTCAGGAGTACCTGAGGAGGAACAGTTTGCTTCGTCACTCTCCTAGGTATGGCAGGGTGTTCTGCGTAATTTAAAGACCATGGGAAATAGGTATAAACGTATGGCTGAGAGAAAATACTTGCTAGGTCCGGACCTGAATGTGAATGACTTTGTGTGGTTGTCTACCAGGAATATAAGATTGAAAGTTCCTTCTTAGAAGCTGGGACCTAGGTTTCTTGGTCCCTATAAAATAACCACCATCATTAATCCAGTAGCGTTTTGTCTTGAACTTCCTCAGGCCCTTAAGGTCCACAATGTGTTCCACAGGTCCTTACTCAAAAAGTATGTGGAACCTCTTGAGCCCTCACCTCTACCACTGCCCTCAGTAATGGTTGATGGTAATCTGGAGTTCCAGATTTCAAGGATTGTAGATTCTCACCTCCAACGTCGTTCTCTACAATTCTTGGTGCACTGGAAAGGCTATGTTCCAGAGGAGAGGATGTGGGTTTCAGCATCAGAGGTGAACGCTCCCAAATTGGTTCACTCATTCCACATCTCTTTCCTTTCGAAACCCGGTCCTGAGTGTCCGGAGGCCACTCGTAGAGGGGGGGTACTGTCACGGTTGTGTCAGAGGTTACAGATAGTCGCCCTGCAGTTGGTTGCAGGAGATCTCTATGTTTGGCATTACAGACATCTTCTTAGATGAGAGTCTGTCATTAGTACCCAGCGGCTACCTCCCTCTGGCTTTTAGCTCTCTGGCTTGGGTGTATAAATACCTGGTGTATCTGAGAGGGAGGTGCGGCTATATTCATTTCTACTTGTGTGGCTTAGCCAGAGCAGTACTTTGTCCTCTCTGGAGCTTGAGGCCGTGTGCACATTTGGAGTCGTCTAAAGCTAAGCAATTTCCCTCAGTTTGTCTAACCTTGTTGTCTATAGAGTTTAGTGGAGATCAACTAGTGCTCATCTCCTCCCATCCCTAGCCTTAGCCATACGTCAGGGAAAGACAGGGTGAGGCACGCGTGTGGTGATTGCTGAGGAGGCAATATAGGGACGATAGTTGAGACAGGATGACTCTAGACCAGAATAGGAGGTCTCCACTTCCTCCTTTTCCCTAGTGTCTGGGGTCCCTTTTCCTCTTTCCTCTGTGTTGCACTAAGTCTTTCCCACACCTAACGTGACACAAAGTGTCTGTTCACAACAAGCAGATTTTTAAGGTAAAGTAAGGCAGGGGTGGGGAATCTATTTTCTGACAAGGGCCATTTGGAAATTTCTACCATAATTATGGAGCCGCACAAAATTATCAACTTGTAAATTACCCTACTATATTTGGTCAAACAATTAATTAACTCACCTCTAATGTGGTGTCTCGAGCAGCTTCTCTTTGTTGCGGCTATGATGTTAGGTGATATTGAGCATGTTGTTTCTCACAACTGCTTTTCCAGGTTTGCATCAGTCTAGAGCACAGTCAACTATTTGTGATAAGTATTGTACAGCATATACATCACATAGGAGATGCTGGTACTGCTGTATATACATCACATAGGAGATGCTGGGACTGCTGTATATACATCACAGGATATGCTGGGGTCATATACATCACTTGGGAGGGCTGGGAAGCATATCCATCAAAGGGGGTTGCTGTGGGAATATACATCACTGGGGAAGGCTGGAGGGCATATACATTACTGGGGGGTGCTGGGTGGCATATAAATCAGTGGGGAAGGCTGGCGGCATATACATCACTGGGGTGCTAGGTGGCATATACATCACTGGGGAAGGCTGGGGGCATATACATCACTGTGGAGGGGTGGGGGGCATAGATATCACTGGGGAGGGCTGGGAGGCATAGATATCACTGGGGAGAGTTGGGGCACAGATATCTCTGGGGACAGTGGGGGGCATATACATCACTGGGGAAGGCTGGGGGACATAGATATCACTGGGGAGGGCTGGGGGCATATACATCACTGGGAACGGCGGGGCTGTCGCTGCTCTCTTCACCTGTGGGATGGGAGCGCATCACGCGCTATCTCCGCCCACAAAGTATGTCCTCACCCTGACACTGGCCAGCATGAGGACGTAATCCTCCAATGCGTGCGCACGCAGTGTTCATTGGTGAATGCTGTGCGCGCGTGCTCGCAGTGTAAGTGGGGCTTTAAAGGGCCAGCAGCCGCGAGCACTGCGGTCTCCGGGAATCGGAATCTGAAGTAGAATAATTAGTTTAAATGAAGATAAAAAACACAATAAATATTATGTGATATTTATACTTGTGAAAACAAAAGTGAAAAAAAATGTTTACTGTACAAGCACCCAAGAAATGTACCAAAGATTGCAGTATATTTTTGCAAGATCTACTGAACTATTAAAACTCAAATTACTACAAAAAAAATTAACCTGATGAATGCTTTCTACATGGTAATAAACTTATGAAGACATCCTACTAAGTTATCAGAGCTAATTTATTTCTTAAACTGATACCAGTCACTTTACACCTAACTCACTACTTATGATGACTTTGCAAAATTATTGAAATCACTTCCAACATAACAGACCTTTCACCTCTGAGCTGCCTACACATCTATTTACAGAAGTGTATTTATGGCATATCCTTACAGCTAATACAACTATTTAAACCATGTTCACACGTAGCATGAACTCTGTGTTTATTACACTATGGTTTTTGTGCAGAAAATCCACTATGTTTAACAATTCATGTAAAGTGGACGAGCTTTAGTGAAACTCGAGTCCATTGTGTGTTTAACCCCTTAAGCCCCGCGGGTGGTTTGCACGTTAATGACCGGGCCAATTTTTACAATTCTGACCACTGTCACTTTATGAGGTAATTACTCTCGAACGCTTCAACGGATCCCCCTGATTCTGAGATTGTTTTTTCGTGACATATTGTACTTCATGATTGTGGAAAAATTTCTTCGATATCACTTGCGTTTATTTGTGAAAAAAACGGAAATTTGGCGAAAATTTTGAAAATTTTGCAATTTTCAAAATTTGAATTTTTAAGCCCTGAAATCAGAGCGATATGTCACACAAAAGAGTTAATAAATAACATTTCCCACATGTCTACTTTACATCAGCACAATTTTGGAACCAAAATTTTTTTTTGTTAGGGAGCTATAAGGGTTAAAAGTTGACCAGCGATTTCTCATTTTTCCAACAAAATTTACAAAACCATTTTTTTAGGGACCACATCACATTTGAAGTCACTTTGAGAGGTCTTTATGACAGAAAATACCCAAAAGTGACACCATTCTAAAAACTGCACCCTTCAAGGTGCTCAAAACCACATTCAAGAACTTTATTAACCCTTCAGGTGCTTCACAGGAATTTTTTGAATGTGGAAGAAAAAAATGAACATTTAACTTTTTTCACAAAAATGTTAATTTAGACCCAATTTTTTTTATTTTCACAGGGGTAACAAGAAAAAATGGACCCCAAAATTTGTTGTGCAATTTCCCCTGGGCACGCAGATACCCAATATTTGGGGAAAAAATACTGTTTGGGCGCACGGCAGGGCTCGGAAGGGAAGGAGCGCTATTTGACTTTTTGATTGTAAAATTTGCTTGAATAATTAGCGGACGCCATGTTGTGTTTGGAGAGCCCATGTGTGCCCAAACTTTGGAGCTCCCCCACAAGTGACCCCATTTTGGAAACTAGACCCCCCAAGGCACCTTTCTAGATGCATAGTGAGCACTTGGAACCCCCAGGTGCTTCACAAATTGATTCGTAACAATGAAAAAGTGAAAAAAAAAAACACTTTTTCATTTTTATGAATCAATTTGTGAAGCACCTGAGTGTTCCAAGTGCTCACAATGCATCTAGATAGGTGCCTTGGGGGGTCTAGTTTCCAAAATGGGGTCACTTGTGGGGGAGCTCCAATGTTTGGGCACACAGCGGCTCTCCAAACGCAACATGGTGTCGCTAACAATTTGAGCCGATTTTCCGTTAAATTTGTTAGAGGACACCATGTTGCATTTAGAGAGTCCCTGTGTGCCCAAACATTGGAGCTCCCCCACAAGTGACCCCATTTTGGAAACTAGACCCCCCAAGGCACCTATCTAGATGCATAGTGAGCACTTGGAACCCCCAGGTGCTTCACAAATTGATTCGTAACAATGAAAAAGTGAAAAAAAAAACACTTTTTCATTTGTATGAATCAATTTGTGAAGCACCTGAGGGTTCCAAGTGCTCACTATGCATCTAGATAGGTGCCTTGGGTGGTCTAGTTTCCAAAATGGGGTCACTTGTGGGGGAGCTCCAATATTTGGGCACACAGCGGCTCTCTAAATGCAACATGGTGTCCGCTAACAAATTTAACGCAAAATTGGCTCAAATTGTTAGCGACACCATGTTGCGTTTGGAGAGCTGCTGTGTGCCCAAACTTTGGAGCTCCCCCACAAGTGACCCCATTTTGGAAACTAGACCCCCCAAGGCACCTATCTAGATGCATAGTGAGCACTTGGAACCCCCAGGTGCTTCACAAATTGATTCGTAACAATGAAAAAGTGAAAAAAAAAACACTTTTTCATTTTTATGAATCAATTTGTGAAGCACCTGGGGGTTCCAACTGCTCACTATGCATCTAGATAGGTGCCTTGGGGGGTCTAGTTTCCAAAATGGGGTCACTTGTGGGAGAGCTCCAATGTTTGGGCACACAGGGACTCTCTAAATGCAACATGGTATCCGCTAACAAATTGAATGGAAAATCGGCTCAAATTGTTAGCGGACACCACATTGCGTTTGGAGAGCTTCTCTGTGCCCAAACTTTGGAGCTCCCCCACAAGTGACCCCATTTTGGAAACTAGACCCCCCAAGGCACCTTTCTAGATGCATAGTGAGCACTTGGAACCCCCAGGTGCTTCACAAATTGATTCGTAATAATGAAAAAGTGAAAAAAAAAACACTTTTTCATTTTTACGAATCAATTTGTGAAGCACCTAGGGGTTCCAAGTGCTCACTATGCATCTAGATAGGTGCCTTGGGGGGTCTAGTTTCCAAAATGGGGTCACTTGTGGGGGAGCTCCAATGTTTGGGCACACAGGGACTCTCTAAATGCAACATGGTATCCGCTAACAAATTGAATGGAAAATCGGCTCAAATTGTTAGCGGACGCCACATTGCGTTTGGAGAGCCCCTCTGTGCCCAAACTTTGGAGCTCCCCCACAAGTGACCCCATTTTGGAAACTAGACCCCCCAAGGCACCTTTCTAGATGCATAGTGAGCACTTGGAACCCCCAGGTGCTTCACAAATTGATTCGTAATAATGAAACGTGAAAAAAAAAACACTTTTTCATTTTTACGAATTAATTTGTGAAGCACCTAGGGGTTCCAAGTGCTCACTATGCATCTAGATAGGTGCCTTGGGGGGTCTAGTTTCCAAAATGGGGTCACTTGTGGAGGAGCTCCAATGTTTGGGCACACAGGGACTCTCCAAATGCAACATGATATCCGCTAACAATTTGAGCCGACAATTTGTTAGCGGATATCATGTTGCATTTTGAGAGTCCCTGTGTGCTCAAACATTGGAGCTCCCCCACAAGTGACCCCATTTTGGAAACTAGACCCCCCAAGGCACCTATCTAGATTCATAGTGAGCACTTGGAACCCCAGGTGCTTCACAAATTGATTCATAAAAATGAAAAAGTGTTTTTTTTTTTCACTTTTTCATTTTTACGAATCAATTTGTGAAGCACCTGGGGGTTCCAAGTGCTCACTATGCATCTAGAAAGGTGCCTTGGGGGATCTAGTTTCCAAAATGGGGTCACTTGTGGGGGAGCTCCAAAGTTTGGGCACAGAGGGGCTCTCCAAACGCAATGTGGTGTCCGCTAACAATTTGAGCCGATTTTCCATTCAATTTGTTAGCGGATACCATGTTGCATTTAGAGAGTCCCTGTGTGCCCAAACATTGGAGCTCCCCCACAAGTGACCCCATTTTGGAAACTAGACCCCCCAAGGCACCTATCTAGATGCATAGTGAGCAGTTGGAACCCCCAGGTGCTTCACAAATTGATTCATAAAAATGAAAAAGTGTTTTATTTTCACTTTTTCATTTTTACGAATCAATTTGTGAAGCACCTGGGGGTTCTAAGTGCTCACTATGCATCTAGATAGGTGCCTTGGGGGGTCTAGTTTCCAAAATGGGGTCACTTGTGGAGGAGCTCCAATGTTTGGGCACACAGGGACTCTCCAAATGCAACATGATATCCGCTAACAATTTGAGCCGACAATTTGTTAGCGGATATCATGTTGCATTTGGAGAGTCCCTGTGTGCTCAAACATTGGAGCTCCCCCACAAGTGACCCCATTTTGGAAACTAGACCCCCCAAGGCACCTATCTAGATTCATAGTGAGCACTTGGAACCCCAGGTGCTTCACAAATTGATTCATAAAAATGAAAAAGTGTTTTTTTTTTCACTTTTTCATTTTTACGAATCAATTTGTGAAGCACCTGGGGGTTCCAAGTGCTCACTATGCATCTAGAAAGGTGCCTTGGGGGATCTAGTTTCCAAAATGGGGTCACTTGTGGGGGAGCTCCAAAGTTTGGGCACAGAGGGGCTCTCCAAACGCAATGTGGTGTCCGCTAACAATTTGAGCCGATTTTCCATTCAATTTGTTAGCGGATACCATGTTGCATTTAGAGAGTCCCTGTGTGCCCAAACATTGGAGCTCCCCCACAAGTGACCCCATTTTGGAAACTAGACCCCCCAAGGCACCTATCTAGATGCATAGTGAGCAGTTGGAACCCCCAGGTGCTTCACAAATTGATTCATAAAAATGAAAAAGTGTTTTATTTTCACTTTTTCATTTTTACGAATCAATTTGTGAAGCACCTGGGGGTTCTAAGTGCTCACTATGCATCTAGATAGGTGCCTTGGGGGGTCTAGTTTCCAAAATGGGGTCACTTGTGGGGGAGCTCCAATGTTTGGACACACAGGGGCTCTCCAAACGCAACATGGCGTCCGCTAACAATTTGAGCCGATTTTCCATTCAATTTGTTAGCGGACACCATGTCGCGTTTGGAGAGCCCGTGATGTGCCTAAACAGTGGAGCTCCCCCACAAGTGTCCCCATTTTGGAAACTATACCCCTCAAAGATTTTATTAAGGTGTATAGTGAACATTTTGAACCCAGAGGTACGGCACATTATTTGTTTACATTAGGTCATCATATTGAATAAGTTTTCATTATTCTTGAGCGCAAGTGCTCGCTACTTGAGTTTGCATCGGGTACTCAGGTATGCACCATGTACAGCGTGTGCTCGAGTGACATGCTCGAGTCCCTGCTCCGCATGTTTCACGGTTATTAGACACCCAAAAAAAAACATGCGGGGATCGCTCGTGCATGGCAGGCAATCCCCGTAAAGTTTTTTGGCCGCGAAGCATATGGGGCAGAGACTCGAGCATGTCACTCAAATACCCACGATACTAAATGCATACCAGAGCACCCGATGCAAACTCAAGTAGCGAGCACTTGCTCTCAACACTAGTCGCCATATCGTCATCTTTTTTTCTTACTTTTGAAAAAAATCCCAACCCCAGCCCTAACCCTAGCACAACCCTAGCCCCAGCACAACCCTAGCCCCAGCACAACCCTAGCCCCAGCACAACCCTAGCCCCAGCACAACCCTAGCCCCAAACCCAGCCCTAACCCTAGCCCAATCCTAACTCAAGAGTTTATTTTTGACGCCGTTCCTTGTGCGGTATAAGTGATTAGACGACTTTATTCTTCGGGTCGGTGTGATTACAGCAATGCCAGAATCATATGGGGTTTTTATGACTGACAGCTGTCACACACTAAAAGACGCATTTTTTGTAAAATCTAGTTTTTGCATCGCCATATTTTGAGAGCTATAATTTTTCCAAATTTTGGCAGACAGTCATGTGATGGCTCGTTTTTTGCGGGATGACTTGACGTTGTTATTGGTGCCATTTTCAGGCACGTGACATTTTTTGATCGCTTTCTATTCCGATTTTTGGGAGGCAGAATAAACAAAAACCAACAATTCAGGAATTGTTTTTTTTTTTTTTTTTTTATTCTGTTCCGCGTGTGGTAAAATTGATGAGGCAGCTTTACTCTTCGGGTCAGTACGTTTACAGCGGTACCACATTTGTATAATTTTTCTATGTTTTGGCGCTTATACACAATAAAAGCTATTTTATAGAAAAAAATATTTTTTAGTATCGCTTTATTCTGAGAGCTATAACTTTTTTATTTTTCGGCTGATTGAGCTATATGGCGGCTTGTTTTTTGCGGGACGAGATGACGTTTTCAGCGGTATCATTTTTATTTATATGCGTCTTTTTGATCGCGTGTTATTCCACTTTTTGTTTGGCGGTATGGTGATAAAGCATTGTTTTTTGCTTGGTTTTTTTTTTTTTTTTTTTACCGTGTTCACTGAAGGGGTTAACTAGTGGGACAGTTTTATAGGTCAGGTTGTTCCGGACGCGGCGATACCAAATATGTGTACTTTTATTGTTTTTTTTTTATTTTTTTTATAATAATATTTATTGATGGGTACATTATATTTTTATTTTTGGTGTATTATTTTTTTTATTTTTTTATAATATTTTTGCACATTTTTTTTTTTTTTTTTTTTCCACTTTCACACAGTTTATACACTTTATTACTTTGTCCCACTCTGGGACTTTCACTTTTTTTTTTCTGATCGCCTGCATGGCACAGGAATGGAGCACCATCCCTATGCCATGAAGGCTGTCAGAAGTGCACAGTGTGAAGATTGCTTGGAGATGCACTGCGCATGTCCAAGCAATCTTCCTGCTCTCTGGTGACCCGGATGTTGTCATGACGACATCGGGTCGTCATGGCAACACCCGGGAAGCCTTTGCAGACTGCGCTGGAAGCCGGAAGAGGAGGTGAGTATCGGCGATCACCTCCCCTTGCCCCCGCAATGCCGCGATCGACTTCGATCGACTTCGATCGCAGCATCGCGGGGGTTAATGTGCTGGGAGCGGTGCGTGACCGCTCCCTGCACATAGTACCGGGTGTCAGCTGTGACAATCAGCTGACACCCGGCGGCGATCGCGCCCGCACAGCCTGTGTGCGCGCGCGATCGCCATGACGTACTAATACGGGTCTGGCTCTTAAGTCCCAGGGCACAGACGCGTATTAGTACGTCAGATGTTATTAAGGGGTTAATGAGGCTGTTAAAATGTACATTTGTTTGCGCATTATTTTCTATTTTTTGCTACATTTCCACTATAAGTTTTTGGTGAGTTTTTGAAGCTTCAGTTTTCTCTGCATCTAAAATGCAGCATATTACAGTTCCAGCAAAGTGGATGTGATTTATAGAAATCTCATGCCCACTCTTCTTTTTTTTAACTCAGTGTAAACTGACCTGCGGTGCATATTTAAAATCAGCAACATGTCATTTTCTCTGGCAGTTAGGCCTCTTTCACATGTCAGTGTGTCCGGTACGTGTGGTGACAATTTCCACATGTACTGGTGACACTGACACATGAAGACCCATTCAAATGAATGGGTCTGTGCACATGTCAGTGTGTTTCCAGGGACCGTTTGTACGTGGGCAAAACATCCCACACTGACGACACATGGATGACATCTGTATGTCATCCGTGTGACATGTGCTGGTGCCTAGGAATCAATGGTACAGTTAGCGCTGTTCCCAAGCGCCGGGTGCTGAACGCTACCCTCATCATTGTCCCATGCCGGCGCTGTGATCAGAACCAGCAGGGGACCATGATGAGAGTAGTAGTCTGCTCCCACTGTGTCCAACTATAAAAATAAGAATAAAAAAAAAAAAAATCCATATACTCACCTGTCCTAAGTGTCCCCCGCTGTAATCCATGCGACTGCTCAGCAGAGGAACCAGGGAGACTGACTCCTGCAGTGAGTGGGCCCCGGACCTCCGCTGAGCTCAGCGAGCAGTGTCCTGTCACTGGCTGAGGGCAGCGGAGGTCTGGGGCCCACTCGCTGTAGCTAGTCATTCTCCCCAGCTCCTCGATATGAGCTGTTGCATGGATCACAGCGGGGGACACTTAGGACAAGTGAGTAAAAGGATTTTTTCATTTTATTCTTACTTTTACAGCTGGACACTGCGGGAGCAGACTACTACTCTCAACATTGTCCCCTGCTGGTGCTGATTGCAGCGCCAGCAAGGAACAATGATGAGGGCAGCATTCAGCACCCGGTGCTTGGGAACAGCGCTAACTGTGCCATTGATTCCCAGGCATCGGTACGTATGATCCTGATGTGGCAGATGGGCGGCACACGGTTGTCACACTTCTGCTACACAGGTGCACACAGACACACGGACACGGATATCTTCAATACTGGTTTTTCCAGTACTGGAAATATCAGGACGTGTGAAAGAGCCATAGTAATCTTGCAGTCTGCAGAGAACAGTCCCCAACCCGCGTTTCAAGTGCTGAATACATTGCTTCCTTATGGGTCCGGTTTCCCTGAGTAAGCAATGTTTTGAAAGCACGAAATGTGCTTTGGGGAATGTTCTCTTCTATGTTAACCTTGCAGTTTGCATTTCTATTTATGGGTATGAGCCTGTATAATATATTGTTTATTGTGACACTTATATGTTTAATACTTATTCCTCACCATTGTGTCTATTATATGTGGACTATTTTGTATAGAGCTATACAAAATAGTGTCCTATTCACTCTGGACATTGTGGTTGTGCTGTGAAGTTATTTAGAAAGTGGAAAATAAGTATTTGATACACTACCAATTTTGCAAGGTTTACACTTCAATTTTGCAAGTAGGTATGTGGCACCCCAGGGGTCTGGTTTCCACAGTAATAGCAATATTACGTCTGAGAGCAGGTGGGAGGTCTCTTGGTCAGGAATCCTATGCATGCCACACCTCCTGCCCAGTCCTGGGAGGGGAAGAACTTCCCCTATATAAAACTGGGGCTGAGGCAGGGTGAGTTAGTTAAGAAGAGGAGAAGCAGCTATAGGAAAAAGAGATCAGGAGCTCTGGGGAAGTCGTGCTAAAAGGAATCAGGGGCTGGCAGCTGTAGAGCTCGCCCTGATTGAAGAGTTACCACCGGACCCGGAGTCCGAGGCTGTGGGGACTAATCCTTACCCAGCAGCAGAAACCGACCGGCAGGGGATTTCAGGTCCTCTGGCCAAGAAACCCGAAGGCACGGTCACACGCGTGGGACCAGCACCGCCGTCGTGGAGCGGAAGCCACTAGAAGGCCCCGAGTCACCGGCCATACGGGTGAGCACCACACGGTACACTCAGGGACGTGGGCTACTTTTACCCGCCTCTAGCAAGGTAGCCAGAAGAGTACAATTAGTTGGGGAGGCCTACAACTCCGCCTGGCCAGGGGAAATCCCATCTGCTCAAAGACTGACCAGGCCCCGATCGCTAGCCAGTACTCCGGGAGGGTCTATTTTTGTCACCAGTAAAGACCCTGAACTACACCGCATCGTCTCTGAGTGGTTCCTGCTACCCCCATCATCCACGTCGGCTGCCCTGAGGCCATACCCCTCCCGTTGGGGGTTATACCATCCACGCTGCACAATCCTTCCACCGGCCTCAGCGGTCTGCCCTGCAGCGGCAGCTCCATAGCTGCATTCAACGGGTGGCGTAGTCGTCCAACATCTACTGCTAATACTCAGCCACACAGTTTGACTCCCTGGGCACGGACCGGGTCACCGCCACGAGACTACTACCCCCAACAGGCCTGGCTCCGGGTAGTCCCCGCGTGCGCAACGCTACACCAAGTAGGCCCAGGGGCGCGTCAACTTTTGGCGTAGTCGGCAGGATTTCGTGCCCGCAACCACCGGGTACTGCGTGCCTGAAAAAGACTGTTCAAACTTACCAGTGGTGAAGATTCCCGCCATCCGGCGCCATCTTCTACCTTCTTCCCGCCATCCGGCGCCATCCTCTACCTTCTTCCCGCCATCCGCGAAGTTTTCCCGCCATCCGGCGCCATCTTCTGCCTTCTTCCCGCCATCCGTGGAGTTTTCCCGCCGTTGGACGCCATCTTGAAGATGCCGCGCGGGAAGAAGAGGGGTGTGGACTCCGAAAGCGCGCGAGAACTGAAGCCCCGCCTCACGTCCGGACGTTGCGTAAAGGTCCTGGAAGGAGCCCAGCAGACGCCGACGTCACAGGAGCGCGACGGAAGGTCCTGAACCCTGACGATCCACTGCGGAGCCGCGGCCTACGGAAGAGGATCATCGCAAGGTAGGCCACGGTCCACTGGGGGGGAGAAAGATGTCGGATACGGAGGAGAGCTTCACTGCCTCAACCCCCGCCAGCGCCACCGCTGCTGCAGTCATGCCTTTCACCATGCCCTATATCCCGGGAGCAGCCTGGCTACCCCAGTACTCAGGGGAGTCACATACCCTGAATGACTTTAAAGAAAAGCTGGATAGCCTCTTCCAGGTGTACCCCCTCACAGAAGAGCAAAAAGTGAGCATCCTGGTGGCCCAACTAACCGGGGCAGCCCAAAGGGAGGTAAAGTCCTGGCCACCTGGGAGGAGGACTGTCGCAGGGATACTAACCCGGCTGAGGGACACCTTTGATACCCGCACCTCAGCCGAGATTAAGCTTAGATTCTATGGGTGCAAGCAGCGAGCACATGAGAGTATAAGGGACTATGCACTAAACCTACAAGAGGCCCTGAGAGCCATTAAGCAGACCGACCCTGACAGCGTGGGAAACGAGGACAGGCTGTTGACCGAGCAATTTATAGAGGGACTATATTGCAATGTCCACCGAACCCAGTTGCGGGCCATAGCCTTACAGGATCCTCATCTGGACTTTGCACAGTTCAAGGACAGAGCCAACCGGGTGCTCCGAGAACCGACACCGGGTGGCGTTGTGACCCACAGGCGCCCAGCTATCACTTACCACCAGGAGGCGGCGCCCTTGTCGGCAGGGCCTGTGGGGGCTGATGCGCAGGCTTTGAACAATGACCCGGCTCCGGACCTGCACCATCAGGTCCAAGAGCTAGCTAAAAGCGTTGCTGCGCTAACCCGAACTGTGCAGTCTTTACAGGTTTCCACTCCAGGGAAGATCCAGCTGGCATCCGGACCGGAGGACATCCCGTGGCGTCGACCAAGGAGGACCCCACCGGCCAGAGGAAGACCCAGCGACCGGTACAACGAGGACGGACAACCTATCTGCCGCCGCTGCAATCAACCCGGACATATGGCAAGGTACTGTCCTTTAAACTGGCACAACCTGGGGTAGAGGGCCAACCCCCAGGAAAAAGATCACCAGGCCCATCGAACTGGCGCGACAAATATGTGGGAGGACGTCCAGTCATGCCTGTGGTACTGGATGGCATCCCTATGAGTGCCCTACTGGACACCGGGTCACAGGTAACCACCATCCCGTACGTGCTCTTCAAGCAGGACTGGAATGACTCGGATATCACCCGCTGTCCAGACGACGACTTGAGTATCATCGCCAGTAATGGTCAGCCCGTGCCACAGATCGGATTTAAAGAAATGACCATTAAAATCGGTAGAGTCGAACTGGCAGCACAGGGACTGATCATTGTAGACATTGACAAGCGCGAGAGTCACCCAAAGATAACTCTAGGAACTAATGTGATTGAAAATTGTCTTGCAGAGGTGATTTTCATTTTACAGCAGGTTGCCAAGAACGCCAGCTCCGGCCAGCAGCGAGTGCTCCAGAAAGAGATCCGGGCACTGATGCGACGGCAACAGGTGGAGCTCTCTGGTGGTGAGATTGGTAGCGTAAGAATGTGTGACCCTTTCCCTATTGCCATGCCCCCGAAAAGTGAAATGATGATTTGGTGCCGGGCAGCTATTGGTCTGAGAGGTAGAGATTACCAGGCCATGGTAGAACCAGTCTACTCAGACAGTAGGCCCACCATTTTGACAGCACGGGGGGTAGTTGATGTACGCCATGGGAGGGTGCCCGTTCGTATAATAAATATCGGGAAAAGGGAAGTATACCTGCCCCGGTATGCTACGCTAGCCAAATTATATACTATCAACCAAAATTCTATACAGTCTGTGGAACCCTTGCCTCCATCTCACCCGGAGGAAGGTAACGGCTCTACGAAAATAATGGAGGATTGGTGTCAGCAACTACATTTGGGTACTGACTCCACTCCCTCCCACCAGAAACAGGGAGTCTACCGGGTGGTTCGAGAGTACGAGAGAGTGTTTAGTAAACACCCGTTAGACTTCGGGCGAGTCAAGGGGGTAGAACACCACATCCCCACGGGAGACCATCCTCCCATAAAAGAGAGGTATCGACCCGTACCCCCTGCACACTACCAACACGCCAAGGGGATGCTTAGAGACATGAAGGAGGCTGGGGTAATCAGGGATAGCTGTAGCCCCTGGGCAGCTCCACTAGTCTTGGTCAAAAAGAAAGACAACACCATGAGAATGTGTGTAGATTACCGGAAAATTAACCGTATCACACACAAAGATGCGTACCCCTTACCAAGAATAGAGGAGTCTTTGGCTGCTTTAAAATCTGCTAACTTCTTCTCCACCTTGGATCTCACTAGCGGGTACTGGCAGGTTCCTGTAGCAGAGGCGGACCGGGAGAAGACCGCATTCACCACCCCGATGGGACTTAGCGAGTTTACCTGCATGCCGTTCGGACTCTGCAACGCACCAGGAACCTTCCAGCGATTGATGGAATGCTGTCTGGGACACCGAAACTTTGAGACGGTCCTGTTATACCTGGACGATGTCATCGTCTATTCCAAGACCTACGAGGACCACCTGAAACACCTGGCGGAAGTGTTCGAAGCTCTGGCAAGTTACGGCCTAAAGGTGAAACCCTCCAAGTGTCACCTCCTGAAGCCAAAGGTGCAGTACCTGGGACACGTGGTGAGTGCTGACGGAGTGGCTCCCGACCCTGATAAGATCACCGCAATTAAGGAATGGCCAAGCCCCTCCAGCGTAAAGGAAGTGAGGCAGTTCCTCGGGTTGGTAGGCTACTACCGAAGGTTCATTCCCGGTTTCACCAAAAAGGCAGCTCCTATGCAGGACCTTCTGATAGGCCAGTCCAGGAAGGCCAAGAACCAGAAGCCACCCTTCAGATGGGAGAAGCTGGAAGAAGAGTCCTTCCGCCAGCTGAAGATGGCCCTCACGGGGGATGAAATCCTGGCGTACCCTGATTATAGCCAGCCCTTTATCCTCTACACCGACGCCAGTAACATCGGGCTAGGAGCCATACTGTCCCAGATCCAGCAGGGGAAGGAACGGGTAATTGCTTACGCCAGCCGAAAACTGCGGCCCACCGAAAGAAACCCTGAGAATTACAGCTCATTTAAGCTAGAGTTCCTGGCAGTGGTGTGGGCAGTCACCGAACGCTTTAAGCACTACCTCGCTGCTTCCCGGTTCACCGTGTACACGGATAACAACCCGTTGACACACCTGGACACTGCAAGACTCGGTGCCCTAGAGCAGAGATGGATGGCCCGCTTGTCCAACTATGAGTTTACAATCAAATACCGGGCAGGACGCTCCAATACCAACGCGGACGCCCTGTCCAGGATGCCGAACCTATCGGACGTAGGGGAAGATTCAGAGGAACTGGAAGAAGTTGAACTCCCCGCGTTCCACCGTCATGGGACTATCCAGTATTCCCACCGTGTAAGGAGTAAGCAATCCGCTACGTTCAACCCATTACCTCATTACAACTGGGCGGAGACGCAAGACAGTGACCCTGCCGTCCGACTGGTAAAGGAGATGCTGACTCGGCCAGATGCACGCCTTGACCCAGACGCTCCGGAGGAAGCCAAGCAACTGTGGGCTGAGAAGAGTCGACTGTTCCTTTACAAGGGGAAGTTGTGCCGCAGAATGGTTAACTCCCGGACGCATGAACTAATCTGGCAAGTAGTGGTGCCAAGAAGAGACGCAGCTATGGTGATGGAGGCATACCACGACGGAGCTGGGCACTTCGGATGGAAGAAGCTGGAGTTCCTGCTGCGCGGGCGGTTCCATTGGGTAGGCATGAGAGGAACCATCGAGAGGTGGTGCAGAGACTGTGGCCCATGCAACCTAAGAAGGAGGGACCGTGCCAGCCAGAAGACTCCCCTGCAGTCCATCATCACCAGACAGCCGTTGGAACTGGTAGCCTTGGATCATGTAAAACTGACCCCAAGCAGAAGTGGCTACGTCTACGCGTTAACCATCGTGGATCACTACTCCCGGTTCTTGGTTGTCGTCCCCGTCAAGGACCTAACGGCTCAAACAGCAGCTAGAGCCTTCCAGCAGCACTTCTGCCGTCCGCACGGATACCCGGAGCAGGTGCTGACGGACCAGGGGCCTGCCTTTGAAGCGGAAGTCTTCCAGGAGTTCTGCACCCTGTATGGCTGCCGGAAGATAAGAACAACACCTTATCACCCGCAAACTAATGGACTTTGTGAGAAAATGAACCAGGTGGTGATAGATCTTCTGAAAACATTGCCCCTGGAAGAACGTAGTCTGTGGCCTGAAAAGCTGCCCGACCTGGTGGACCTATACAACCACATCCCTGTAGGTTCCACCAACTGTACCCCGGCTTACCTAATGAGGGCAAGACCTGGTAAGCTTCCTGTTGATCTGGAGATGGGAGTCCTGACACCCGAGGACACTTCACCAGAAGCAGACTGGGACACAGAGAGGCAGCAGCAGTACCGGAAAGTACAGGAGAGCGTGGAGCGAAGTCTCTGTCAAGCTAGGGAAAGACAAGAGAAAACTTACAACCAGTATGCTCCCGCTGTTCCCCTGGTGCCCGGGGAGCAGGTCTTGAAGAGGAAAAGACGGCTCCACAAGTTGGACGACCAGTGGGAGAAGGACCCGTACACCGTACTGCCCTCAAGCCACGACAACCCAAAGATCTGTACAATCAGTAAAGACGGAGGGGAAACCACAGCCATTGTATCCCGGGATCACCTGAAGAAGTGTCCCGAACAGCTACGGAACCCTGAAGAGGAACAAGAAGACCCTCGACCCGTAGAGGAAAGGGAAGATATGGTTAGTACTGTGCTCGGAGACTTCCCTCGGTCTTGGACTCAAGTCAATGGTGCTGTTGTGGTACCCGTCCTCACGTTCCTCCAACCAGCATCCCAAGTGCCTACGGAGACACAGGTAGAGCTGGAAGAACAGCCGGTCCAGGAGGCAGAAGACCCCACACAAGCAGACCAGGAGAATCAACCCTCTGCTTATGGTGAGCCTGCCATACCCCTAGTGAGCCAAAGAGTCCGTAGACGGCTGCCCAGTTTACCCTTGACAGCTCCTATACCCTGTAGCTCAGGACCAGTCAGCCAGCTCCGTAGGTCCACTAGGGTCACTAGAGGCCAGTTGCCCATACGGTGGAGGATCTAAATGTTCAAGCTATTTTATTAATGTTTACCTGTTTATTGTTGCTTGTGTATAATTATGTGTTTCTAGTTATTTGTAGGAGTCTTTGGTGGATTTACCGGGAATCCTTTGTGCATATAGTTGGAGCGTAACCCAGGACGGACTAAAAGACTGATAAGGACTCGGGGCAGGACAGACCCCTACCTGGTTACGTCTCCCTGTTTTGGTGAAATGGACACCTTTGTTTTCCTCAAAAGTTACACCCGGTTGCGGACATACCGTGACCATCCTAATGTGTTTTTCTTTATTGTACTGTTTCTGTTTTTACTTGTTATGTTTACAAAAGTATGTTTAGTCCCGGAGTACTAAATTTCACTAGGGGGGAATGTGGCACCCCAGGGGTCTGGTTTCCACAGTAATAGCAATATTACGTCTGAGAGCAGGTGGGAGGTCTCTTGGTCAGGAATCCTATGCATGCCACACCTCCTGCCCAGTCCTGGGAGGGGAAGAACTTCCCCTATATAAAACTGGGGCTGAGGCAGGGTGAGTTAGTTAAGAAGAGGAGAAGCAGCTATAGGAAAAAGAGATCAGGAGCTCTGGGGAAGTCGTGCTAAAAGGAATCAGGGGCTGGCAGCTGTAGAGCTCGCCCTGATTGAAGAGTTACCACCGGACCCGGAGTCCGAGGCTGTGGGGACTAATCCTTACCCAGCAGCAGAAACCGACCGGCAGGGGATTTCAGGTCCTCTGGCCAAGAAACCCGAAGGCATGGTCACACGCGTGGGACCAGCACCGCCGTCGTGGAGCGGAAGCCACTAGAAGGCCCCGAGTCACCGGCCATACGGGTGAGCACCACACGGTACACTCAGGGACGTGTGCTACTTTTACCCGCCTCTAGCAAGGTAGCCAGAAGAGTACAATTAGTTGGGGAGGCCTACAACTCCGCCTGGCCAGGGGAAATCCCATCTGCTCAAAGACTGACCAGGCCCCGATCGCTAGCCAGTACTCCGGGAGGGTCTATTTTTGTCACCAGTAAAGACCCTGAACTACACCGCATCGTCTCTGAGTGGTTCCTGCTACCCCCATCATCCACGTCGGCTGCCCTGAGGCCATACCCCTCCCGTTGGGGGTTATACCATCCACGCTGCACAATCCTTCCACCGGCCTCAGCGGTCTGCCCTGCAGCGGCAGCTCCATAGCTGCATTCAACGGGTGGCGTAGTCGTCCAACATCTACTGCTAATACTCAGCCACACAGTTTGACTCCCTGGGCACGGACCGGGTCACTGCCACGAGACTACTACCCCCAACAGGCCCGGCTCCGGGTAGTCCCCGCGTGCGCAACGCTACACCAAGTAGGCCCAGGGGCGCGTCAGGTACACTTCATCTGTGAGAGACAGAATCGTAAAAAAAAATCTAGAAAATCACATTTTATGATTTTTACATGATTAATTTGCATTTTATTGCATGAAATAAGTATGTGATACAATAGAAAAACAGAACTTAATATTTGGTACAGAAACCTTTATTTGCAATTAGAGGTCAGACATTTCATGTAGTTCTTGACTAAGTTTGCACACACTGCAGCAGGGATTTTGGCTCACTCCTCCATACAGATCTTCTCTAGTGTTGAGCGAGCACTAAAATGCTCGGGTGCTCGAAGCTCGGGCCGAGCTCACTGCGATACTCGGGTGCTCGACCCGAGCAACGAGCCCAATGTTAGTCTATTGGAGACCCGAACATTTTTGCGGCGGCTCCCCCGGCAGTCTGTAGAAAGCCTAAAAAGTGCCCAAAACGATAGTGACAGTGCTCAAATGACATGGGGACAGCATGGGGATCGCCCCTGGAAGCATTTCTGACCCCCAAGCCACTTTTACAGGCTCACAATAAAACGTTCAAAAACGAAAGTGAAAGTGCTTTCCTGTGAAATATGTTAACCCCTTAACGACCATGGGTCTTTCTGTTTTTGTGTTTTCCTTTTTTGCTCCCCTTCTTCCCAGAGCCAGAACTTTTTTAATTTTCGTTCAATATGGCCATGTGAGGGCTTATTTTTTGCGGGACGAGTTGTACTTTTAAACACCATCACTGGTTTTACCATATCGTGTGCTGGAAAATGGGAAAAAAATTCCAAGTGCAGTGAAACTGCAAAAAAAATGCAATTCCACAGTTGTTTTTTGGGTCCTTTTTTTACCACGTTCACAGATTGCTAAAACTGACCTGCCATCATTATTTTCCAGGTCGTTACGAGTTCATAGACACCAAACATGTATAGGTTCTTTTTTATTTAAGTGGTGAAAAAAAAATCCAAAGCTTGCTAAAAAAACAAAAAAAAATGACGCCATTTTCCGAGACCCTTAGCTTCTCCATTTTTCGGGATCTGGGGCCAGGTGAGAGCTTATTTTTTGCGTGCCGGGCTGACGTTTTTATTGATACCATTTTGGGGTAGATCCGATGTTTTGATCGCCCGTTATTGCATTTTATTACAAAGTTGTAGCGACCAAAAAAACTTAATTCTGGCGTTTAAAATTTTTTTCTCGTTACGCCGTTTACTGATTGTATTAATTCTTCTTTTATATTGATAGATCGGGTTTTTTTTTTATATATATATATATATATTTTATTTTGAATGGGGCGAAAGGGGGGTGACTTAAACCTTTATATATTTTTTATTTTTTTTATTTTTTTAAAAACTTTTTTTTTACACTTTCTGCTTGCTTCTATAGTCTCCAGAGGAGACTAGAAGCAGCAGTTGTCTGATTGCTTCTACTGCATACAAGCGATGGGCAGATCGCTTGTATGCAGGAGAAATGCTCACTTGCCATGAGCGCTGACCACTAGGTGGCGCTCATAGCAATTGAGACATGACAACCACAGGCGTCTGCTGCAGACCCTGAGTTGTCATGCCCACCCATTGGTGACCCGCGATCACGTGACGGGGTCACTGATGGGCGGGGCTTAGGACTCCCGGAAGCGCGAGTTAAATGCCACTGTCAGAGATTTAACATATTAACAGCCGCGGGTGGATTGCGATTCCAATAATCAGCTGACATGTGCTCGCTTCAGTGCGGCCTCACCGCCGGAGCCCCCGCTGAACCGGCCTTCCCGACCTGGTGCGTACTATTACTGACCAGGTCGGAAAGGGGTTAAGGAACATCCTTTCCAGGGTAAAGACTTGTGTATAAGGTAAAATAAATAACCAAAAACAAAAATACTCCTCCACACCTTGGGCTATGTTCACAAGTAGCATTTTTTATGCGTTTTTGCACGTTTGTATTGCTTTCAACCGTGACAAATGCATTCACCGGGAAATGTCATTTTAACATTTTACAACCTTATCTGGCCATGTGCTGTGTGACACATGCATACAGTGCTAAAAAGACATCGGAACAGCATGGGGAAGACCCTTGGAAGCATCTCTGACACCCAGGTCACTGCCTAAAAGTGTGCCCATCAGAAGTGATCCTTGCCACATCAGAAGATGCAGACTTGCAACTATCCTCGTGCAAGTCCTTGTCCCAGGGCAGTGTTCAATTGTACCTCCCCCATAACTTGCAATACAAGCGCAAGTATGCAGCCTGCCACCCACCCACCCCCAGGCTGCAATACCATACTGCTAGCTTGCTTGCACTTGAAATTGGGCCTTTTAGGCATGTGGAGGTGGAATCTGGCCGCCACGTCATGGCTGCGTCGGTAGCCTGGTATTCATACTCAGTCCCCAGCCGCCTGGCGGCCGGGTGTCCACGCTTGGTCCCCAGCCGCCAGGGGGCGCCCGGGTGTCCATACTCAGTCCCCAGCCGCCCCGCGGCCGGGTGCCCACACACAGTCCCCAGCCGCGTGTGGGTGGCCGGGTGTCCATAAACGGTCCCCAGCCGCCCCAATTTGTCCCGGTGCGCCTTATACACAAGCGCGCATACCAAAACATTACCTGTGCCCTCCCCAGTGCATTTAGTGGGAAGGACAGCCTAACCACAAACACGTGGACAAGTGAATGTGGCCAGGAATGGTCCATCTCACTGACGCCTTCACACTGGGTTAATATTGTGGAAGCCGGGACACAGTTGGACACTGGGATGCAACACGTCCTCCAGACATAGAGGATTGCGGGTCCTGGGTCAATCAGGCTTCAACACAAAGTTCAGAAGGTAGACAGCAGCAGTGCTCGGCCTCCTACACAACGAGTAAATTATTCATGATCATGAGGCCATCCACCTCCTTAGCTTTCTGTTCCTTGGAATGCAAGCGCATGTATGTAGTAGCAGCTAGGCCTGAGGTGGTCAGCGTTTTGGCGCATATTCTACCTCCTTCGAGGATTGCTGGATGTTTTCCTGCTACTATCCCAGTTCTATGACTCCCGTTAAAACAAAGCTTCAGGTGATGAATGATGGATGAGGTGGTGGCAAAGGAGAAAGAGCAGGAGGAACAGGGACCATTCACATCAATATCAGGCCAGCCAACCACACATGTCTTGTAGGATATGTTTCTGTACCAAAAGGAGCGGTTCAGCTACACAGTTATAAGGCATACAGTGAATGCAATGCCTACCAAAAATTTCGAGGCACTCCAATGCCCCTTGGAAGTGACATGGAGGTCAGAGGGCCTTAACTAAACCGTTTTTTCCATTTATAGCAACTGGGTCTCCTGTACACTGTTGGCCTAAGCAGGGAATGGAAGGCTTTCCAAAAATTATTAGGCACTGCAATGCCCCTTGAAACAGACGTGGATTACAGCATATTAAAAACCTTCTACCCATTATTGGGGAGTGGGTCTCCCTTAGTGTTCGCCTATGCATTGAAAAGCAAAAGCTGACAAAAATTAGGAGGAAATGCAATGCCCGTTGCAAGAGTCGTGGAGGTTAGAGGTAATTAAAAACAACATGTCAATGCCCCTTGGAAGAGCTGTGGAGTTCAGAGTGGTTTAATAAGACGGTTTTAATGCCCTTTAGAAGAGACGTGGAGTTCAGAGTGGTTTAACAAGACAGTTTTAATGCCCCTTGGAAGAGATGTGGAGGTCACAGTAGCTTAACAAGATGGTTTTAATGCCCCTTGGAAGAGACGTGGAGTTCAGAGTGGTTTAACGAGACAGTTTTAATGCCCCTTGGAAGAGTGGTGGAGGTTACAGTGGAATAAAAAGACAATATCAATGCCCCGTGGAAGAGACGTGGAGGTCACAGTAGCTTAACAAGACGGTTTTAATGCCCCTTGGAAGAGTGGTGGAGGTCGCAGTGGAATAAAAAGACAATATCAATGCCCCTTGGAAGAGTGGTGGAGGTTACAGTGGAATAAAAAGACAATATCAACGCCCTGTGGAAGAGACTTGGAGGTCACAGTAGCTTAACAAGACGCTTTTAATGCCCCTTGGAAGAGTGGTGGAGGTCGCAGTGGAATAAAAAGACAATATTAACGACCCTTGGAAGAGACGTGGAGGTCACAGTAGCTTAACAAGATGATTTTAATGCACCTTACAAGAGTCATGCAGTACAGCATATTAAAAACATTATTCCCATTATTGGGGAGTGGGTCTCCCATAGTCTTTGCCTATGCCTTCCAAGCAAAAGCTGCCAAAATTAGAAAGGGGGAACTTGTAATGTCCCTTACAAGAGCCATGCAGTACAGCATATTAAAAACATTATTCCCATTATTGGGGAGTGGGTCTCCCATAGTCTTTGCCTATGCCTTCCAAGCAAAAGCTGCCAAAAATTAGGACAGAGGAACTTGCAATGCTGGCAACATGGACCACGGTCACCCTGGTGGTATAGTGGTCGTGGAGGCTGAGGATAAGGAGAAGAGCAAAAAACAACCGAAATGAGGAAGCGTATACCCATGTGTGGGTGTGAACTGATGCATGGGAATACACCTCCCGAAATAACACAGTGGATTTGACTTTATGTTACTCTGCTGTCATTTGGTGGTGATGAGAAGTCTGGCCCAATCCAGCCCTTGTTCATTTTGATAAGGGTCAGCTTGTCAGCATTGTCAGTTGACAGGCAAGTGCGCTTATCAGTTATAATTCCCCCAGCAGCACTAAAAACACGCTCCGATAACACGCTAGCGGCAGGGCAGGCCAGGACCTCCAAGGCATACAGAGTGAGTTCATTCCAAGTGTACAGCTTGGATACTCAATAATTAAAAGGCACAGAGGAATCACGGAGGACGCTGGTACTCCCTCGCCATCTTTTGAAACTTTCCACTCCTTGTGAGACTACCCTGCGCCATAGGGCCTGTAAGCTGGGCAGGTCTCAGAAAACTGTCCTAGAACATTGACAGTGTTCCCCTGCCTCTGCTGGATTGGAGTTGCGTCTCTCTCGCCTGTATGCCTTAGTTGGGCAGCGAACTGTGACCTCTGCCGCTACCGTGTTCAGATGGGAATTTTTTTAATAGTTCTGCAGCAAGGGCCTTCTGGTACTGCCCCATTTTTGTAGACCTCTCCAACTCAGGAATAAGAGAGTGAAAGTTCTCCTTGTAGAGGGGGTCTAAAAGTGTCATCAACCAGTAATGGCTGTCACCCAACATTTTGACAATGCGAGGGTCACGGTTAAGGCAGCGTAACATAAAGTCAGCCATGGGTGCCAGACTGGTAACGGGCAAGACTTCCGTGTCCTCACCAAGATGACGACTGATAGTGTTGAGCGATCACTAAAATGCTCGGGTGCTCGAAGCTCGGGCCGAGCTTACCGTGATGATACTCGGGTGCTCGACCCGAGCAACGAGCCCAATGTTAGTCTATGAGAGACCCGAGCATTTTTGCGGCAGCACCCCCGGCAGTCTGTAGAAAGCCTAAAAAGTGCCCAAAACGATAGTGACAGAGCTCAAAAGACATGGGGGCAGCATGGGGATCGCCCCTGGAAGCATTTCTGACCCCCAGGTCACTGCTGTCAACAACGTGGTCAGAGGTATTAAGCCACTTTTGCGGGCTCACAATAAAACGTTCAAAAACGAAACTGAAACGGTTTTCCTGTGAAATATGTTAAGGAATTTCCTTTCCAGGGTAAAAACTTGTGTATAAGGTAAAATAAATAACCAAAAACAAAAATACTCCTCCACACCTTGGGCTATGTTCACAAGTAGCATTTTTCATGCGTTTTTGCACTTTTGCATTGCTTTCAACCGTGACAAATACGTTCACCGGGAAATGTCATTTTAACATTTTACAACCTTATCTGGCCATGTGCTGTGTGACACATGCATACAGTGCTGAAAAGACAAGGGATCAGCATGGGGAAGACCCCTGGAAGCATCTCTGACCCCCAGGTCACTGTCTAAAAGTGTGCCCATCAGAAGTGATCCTTGCCGCATCAAAAGATGCAGACTTGCAACTATCCCCGTGCAAGTCCTTGTCCCAGGGCAGTGTTCAATTGTACCTCCCCCATTCCTTGCAATGCAAGCGAAAATATGCAGCCAACCACCCACCCACCCGCAGGCTGCAATACCATACTGCTAGCTTTCACTTGAAATGGGGCCTTTTAGTTTGGAGGAGGCTGAAGCTGGCCACTACCTCATGGCCGCTTCGGCAACGAGGTATCCATACTCTGTCCCCAGCCGCCCGGCGGCCGGGTGTGCACGCTCGGTCCCCAGCCGCCAGGTGGGGGCCAGGTGTCCATACTCGGTCCCCAGCCGCCCTGATTTCTCCTGTCACCTTCCCCCACACTTTTCTTAGCCTGGCCTGCTTTAGGGCAGCATTGGACGAGCCCACCAGAGATCCAGACTCCTCCGGTGGGCCCTGGCTTCTCCATCAGGGGAGTTGAGAGTGCCTAGGTGAGGAGCATGATGATGATGATAGAAGTTAGCATCTGCTTTGTTTTCTTGGAATGCAAGCGCATGTATGTAGTAGTGGCTAGGCCTGAGGTGGTCCGCGTTTTGGCGCATATCCTACCTCCTCCGAGGATTGCTCGATGTTTTCCTGCTACTATCCCAGTTCTATGACTCCCGTTAAAACAAAGCTTCAGGTGATAAATGATGGATGAGGTGGTGGCAAAGGAGAAAGAGCAGGAGGAACAGGGACCATTCACATCAATATCAGGCCAGTCAACCAGATACGTCTTGTAGGATATGTTTCTGCAACAAAAGGAGCGGTTCGGCTACACAGTTATAGGGCATACAGTGAGTGCAATGCCTACCAAAAATTTCGAGCTACTCCAATGCCCCTTGGAAATGACATGGAGGTCAGAGGGCGTTAACTAAACCTTTTTTTCGATTTATAGCAACTGGGTCTCCCGTGCACTGTTGGCCTAAGCAGTGAATGGAAGGCTTTCCAAAAATTATGAGGAACTGCAATGCCCCTTACAAGAGCCATGTGTGGCACCCCAGGGGTCTGGTCACCACAGTAATAGAGATATTACGTCGGAGAGCAAGTGAGAGGTTTCCTGGTCAGGATCCCTTAAACATGCAACATCCTCCTGCCCCAGTCCTGGGAGGGGAGAATTCTGCCCTTATAAACTGAATCTGGGGGGGGGTTGAGTGAGTCAGAGAACAGTCAGAGTCAGAGTGAGAGCAAGGGAAAGTAACAGCAAGGAGCTCTGTAGGAGCTAGGAGCTAAAGACCAGGGGCTGGAAGCTGAGCAGAGCTCGCCCTGGCGGAAGACAATAGGAACCGGACACAGGAGTCCGAAGCTGTGAGGACTTATATATCCAACAGCAGAAACCAGCCGGCAGGGGATTTCAGGTCCTCTGGCCATAGAAGCCCGGAGGCTCAGTCACAAGCAAGGGACCAGCACCGCCGTCGTGGAGCGGAGGCTAACAGAAGGCCCCAAGTCACCAGCCATATGGGTGAGTACTACACGGTACACTCAGGGACGTGGCCTACTTCTACCTGCTTACAGCAAGGTAGCCAGGAAGAGTGCAGACAGACGGGGAGGCCTACAACTCCACCTGGCCAGGGGAACTCCTGCTTGCTCACAGACTGACCAGGCCTCTTATGCTAGCCAGTACTCCCGGGAGGGTCTACCTTATAATCATCAGTAAAGACCGTGAACTGCACTGCAAAGACTCTGAGTAGTTCCTGCTGCGCTCGTGCACCATCACCCCCATCATCCACACTCACTGCCCTGAGGCTATACTCCTCCCGAGGGGAGTTATCCCATTCTATGCTGCGCACACAACTCCAGCCTCAGCGGTCTGCCTCTCAGCGGTGGTACTCCCTGACCGCAATCCACGGGTGGCACAGTCGGACAATTAACCTCAAAACCTAAGAAAGACTGCCACTGGTTTGACCAGCCTGAGCCACGGGACTGGGTCACCGCCACGGAGACAACAGACGCCAGAGACCCGGCACCGGGTATCCCACACACGTGTACACACGGCCCAGGGGGCGAGTCACATGCAGTACAGCATATTACAAACATAAGTCCCATTATTGGGGAGTGGGTGTCCCATAGTATTTGCTTATGCCTTGCAAGCAAAAGCTGCCAAAAATTAGGACGGAGCAACTTGCAATGCCCCTTACAAGAGCCATGCAGTACAGCATATTACAAACATAAGTCCCATTATTGGGGAGTGGGTCTCCCATAGTATTTGCTTATGCTTTCCCAGCAAAAGCTGCCAAAAATTAGGACGGAGCAACTTGCAATGCCCCTTACAAGAGCCATGCAGTACAGCATATTACAAACATAAGTCCCATTATTGGGGAGTGGGTGTCCCATGGTATTTGCTTATGCTTTCCCAGCAAAAGCTGCCAAAAATTTGGACGGAGGAACTTGCAATGCTGGCACCCAGGGGGTATAGTGGTGGTGGAGGCTGAGGATAAGGAGAAGAAGATTAAACAACCGAAACGAGGAAGCGTATAGCCATGTGTGGGTGTGAAGCGGTGCATGTGAATACACCTCCCGAAATAACACAGTGGATTTGACTTTATGTTACTCTGCTGTCATTTGGTGGTGATGAGAAGTCTGGCCCAATCCAGCCCTTGTTCATTTTGATAAGGGTCAGCTTGTCAGCATTGTCAGTTGACAGGCGAGTGCGCTTATCAGTTATAATTCCCCCAGTGGCACTAAAAACACGCTCCGATAACACGCTAGCGGCAGGGCAGGCCAGGACCTCCAAGGCGTACAGAACGAGTTCATTCCAAGTGTCCAGCTTGGATACCCAATAATTAAAAGGCACAGAGGAATCACGGAGGACGCTGGTACGATCGGCAAGGTACTCCCTCACCATCTTTTGAAACTTTCCACTCCTTGTGAGAGTACCCCGTGCCTCAGGGCCTGCAAGCTGGGCGGGTGTCAGAAAACTGTCCCAGAACGTTGACAGTGTTCCCCTGCCTCTGCTGGATTGGAGTTGCATCTCTCTCGCCTGTACGCCTTGGTTGGGCAACGAACTGTGACCTCTGCCGCTAGCGTGTTCAGATGTGAATTTTTTTAAGAGTTCTGCAGCAAGGGCCTTCTGGTATTGCCCCATTTTTGTAGACCTCTCCACCTCAGGAATAAGAGAGTGAAAGTTCTCCTTGTAGCGGGGGTCTACAAGTGTCACCAACCAGTAATGACTGTCACCCAACATTTTGACAACGCGAGGGTCACGGTTAAGGCAGCGTAACATAAAGTCAGCCATGCGTGCCAGACTGGTAACGGGCAAGATTTCCGTGTCCTCACCAAGATGACGACTGACCATGCTCTCCTCCTCCTCCTCCTCTTCCTCCTTCCCCCTGTCCTCAGGCCACCCACGCTGAACCGACGGTATGACATTTGTACAGGTACTACCATCTACAACGCATGATAGCAGCTCCTGTTCTTCCTCCTCCACCTCCTCCTCCTCCTCCTCTCCCTCATTGTCCCCCAATGCACGTTGGGATGAGATGAGGCTGGGCTGTGTGTAATCGCCCACTATGGCTTCTTGATCCATCTCATCATACTCTGGCTGCAATGCCTCCTCTTTAATTCTCTGCAGAGAGCGTTGCAAAAGACAGACAAGTGGTGGGATGCTGACACTAATGATGGCGTCATCGCCACTCACCATCTTGGTGGCCTCCTCAAAGTTTGTCAGGATGGTACATATGTCAGACATCCAGGTCCACTCCTGAGGTCTTATGTGTGGAGTCTGACCTGAATATCGACGGCCTTGTTGCAGCTGGTACTCCACAACTGCTCTCTTCTGCTCACAAATCCTTTGCAACATGTGGAGGGTAGAGTTCCAACGTGTGTGGACATCACACACCAGTCGGTGTGCCGGAAGCTGCAAACGCTGCTGCAACACAGCAGGGGCGGCGGAAGCTGTAGCCGACTTGCGAAAATGAGCTGACAGGCGGCGTACTTTCACGAGCAGATCTGGCAACTCGGGGTACGATTTAAGAAACCGCTGAACCACGAGGTTAAGCACATGAGCCAGGCATGGTACGTGTGTGATCTCACCTCGCCTCAGAGCCAGGTTACGGCCATTGTCACACACGACCATGCCGGGATGTAGGTTCAGCGGTCTCAGCCACAGATCTGCCTGCTCTTTCACAGCTGTCCACAACTCACAAGCAGTGTGAGGTTTATCACCTAAGCTTATGAGTTTCAGCACAGCCTGTTGCCGCTTGGCGGAGGCAGTACTGCAATGCTTCCAGCTTGTAACTGATGTGGTGATATCTGAGATGGAGGCTGAACATGAGGAGGAGGAGGAGGATGCGCAGGAGCTGTACACTGTGGGGGCAACTCTGACTGACATAGGGCCCGCAATCCTCGGTGTGGGGAGGATGTGTTCCGTCCCAAGGTCCGACTGGGTCCCGGCTTCCACTATGTTTACCCAGTGTGCCGTCAGAGAGATGTACCATCCCTGGCCACAAGCACTTGTCCACGTGTCCGTTGTCAGATGGACTCTCCCAGTAACTGCGTTGTTGAGGGCACGGCAGATGCTTTGGGACACGTGCTTGTGTAGTGCGGGGATGGCACACCGGGCAAAATAGTGTCGGCTGGGGACCGAGTACCGAGGGACGGCCACCGCCATAAGATTGCGGAAGGATTCCGTCTCCACCAGCCTAAAAGGCAGCATTTCCAATGCAAGCAGTCGTGAAATGTGCGAATTTAGGACTGTGGCCTGTGGGGCGTTAGCTGCGAATTTCCGCTTTCGTTCAAAGGTCTGGGATATGGACAATTGAACGCTGCGGTGGGACGTGGACGTGGACGTTGATGCTGTTTCTTGAGAAACTGCCATAACAAGTGAAGACTGAGAGGAGGGGGCATCTTTACATGCAGTATGGACAGGGGATTGCCTTGCACACACAACAGGGGGTTCTATTGCACGCACAACAGTGGAAGAAGCAGTGGTGACACCCGCTGACACTGGTCGTGGACCCTGGGTTTCGCCCCACAAAGTCGGGTGCTTTGCTGCCATGTGCCTGATCATGCTGGTGGTGGTCAGGCTGGTAGTTTTGTCACCCCTGCTGATGCTGGCATGGCAGGTGGAACATATGGCCTTTTTGGGGTTATCAGCAGAGTCTTTAAAAAAATTCCAGACTCTGGAAGACCTACCGCTTGTACTGGCAACGTCCCTCGTGTTGGTGTTACGGGGAACGGTTGCCTGCCTTCTGTCTGCGGCCACCACACTGCTTCTTCCTGCCTGTTGGGGTACTCTGCCTCCCTCCCCCTGTGTGCTGCTGGCCTCACTCTGCATGTCCTCCTTCCACGTTGGGTCAGTTACTAGATCATCCACCACCTCCTCCTCTTCCACTTGCGCACCACGATCCTCCTCCTCACTTCCTGGCAATTGTGTCTCGTCATCGTCCACCTCTTGTGACAGATTGCCAACGTCGACTTCCTGTGGACGTGGCTGTTCAAATATTTGGGCATAGCAACATGGGATCTTCTCTTCCACCACTTCAAGCGTATCAGGCGAGGGGCCCAAATATGGAAATGGACCACTGAACAGCTCTTCAGAGTGTCCAAGTGTGGGATCACTTGCTGTCTGACGACACTCGGCATGGTGGGAGGAAGGAGCATCAGGGTGAGGAGGAGTATGCAGTCGAGTCTCACGGCTACTAAGAGTTGACCGTGTGGAAGACAGACCGGAGGTGGTGGTGCCCAGGTAACTGGAAGCATTGTCTGCTATCCAATTAATAACCTGTTCACACTGATCAGTTCTCAATACTGGTGTTGTTCTGTGCTTCCCTAGTAATTCGGTCAAGAAGTGGGAGCGAGAAGATGTGGCTGTTGGTTGTGGCACATTTTCACCTTGGCCACGGCCCCGTCCTCTGCACGAACCATCACCAGAACGTCCACTTCCACGTCCCTTGCCACGCGCCTTGCCCATTGTAAATGAAGTAAAATAGCTTACACTTGCACTATCAATGGAAAAAGGGTAATAAAGAGTAGATTAGAACCGTGGAAGAGGAAAACCACAGTTATTGTTTACTGGGGTATACCACACTTTTTTAAATAGAGATATTTGCGGCTGAACAGTGAGCGACACACTCAAACTGCTTTTTTTTTAGATACCAAAGGCCCAAAACTGGATAGTACAGCGATTTGACCCGGGGAACTGCGAAACCACACTGGGATGTCGGGCCTACACAAGACTATTTTCAACAGATATATTTTTGTGTCACAACAGTCAGGAGACACTACTGTTTTTCTTTACGGAAAAAACTACCAAAACCTGAATAATAGAGATTTTTTACCGTGGAACAGCAAAACCACAGTTATAATTTACTGATGTATACCAGGCTTTTTAAAATATATATATATTTGCGGCTGAACAGTGAGCGACACACTCAAACTGTTTTTTTTAGATACAAATGGCCCAAAAGTGGATAATACAGAGGTTTGTACCGTGGAACTGCAAAACCACACTTGTATTTCTCGGGCCTACACCAGACTATTTTCAACAGATATATTTGTGTCTGAAAAATCAGGGAGACACTATTTTTTTTTTTTTTTTACAGCAAAAAATGCAAAAAGCAGGATAATAGAGATTTTTTACCGTGGAACAGCAAAAGCACACTTCTGTCTCTCTGGCCTACACCAGACTATTTTCAACAGATATATTTGTGTCTGAAAAATCAGGGAGACACTATTTTATTTTTTTTTTACAGCAAAAAATGCAAAAAGCAGGATAATAGAGATTTTTTACCGTGGAACAGCAAAAGCACACTTCTGTCTCTCTGGCCTACACCAGACTATTTTCAACAGATATATTTGTGTCTGAAAAATCAGGGAGACACTATTATTATTTTTATACAGCAAAAAATGCCAAAAACAGGATAATAGAGATGTTTTACCGTGGAACATCAAAACCACAGTAATAATTTACTGGTGTATACCAGGCTTTTTAAAATATATATATATTTGCGGCTGAACAGTGAGCGACACACTCAAACTGTTTTTTTAAGACACAAATGGCCCAAAAGTGGATAATACAGAGGTTTGTATCGTGGAACTGCAAAACCACACTTGTATTTCTCGGGCCTACACCAGACTATTTTCAACAGATATATTTGTGTCTGAAAAATCAGGGAGACACTTTTTTTTTTTTTTTTACAGCAAAAAATGCAAAAAGCAGGATAATAGAGATGTTTTACCGTGGAACAGCAAAAGCACACTTCTGTCTCTCTGGCCTACACCAGACTATTTTCAACAGATATATTTGTGTCTGAAAAATCAGGGAGACACTATTGTTATTTTTATACAGCAAAAAATGCCAAAAACAGGATAATAGAGATGTTTTACCGTGGAACATCAAAACCACAGTAATAATTTACTGGTGTATACCAGGCTTTTTAAAATATATATATATTTGCGGCTGAACAGTGAGCGACACACTCAAACTGTTTTTTTAGATACAAATGGCCCAAAAGTGGATAATACAGAGGTTTGTACCGTGGAACTGCAAAACCACACTTGTATTTCTCGGGCCTACACCAGACTATTTTCAACAGATATATTTGTGTCTGAAAAATCAGGGAGACACTATTTTTTTTTTTTACAGCAAAAAATGCAAAAAGCAGGATAATAGAGATTTTTTACCGTGGAACAGCAAAAGCACACTTCTGTCTCTCTGGCCTACACCAGACTATTTTCAACAGATATATTTGTGTCTGAAAAATCAGGGAGACACTATTATTATTTTTATACAGCAAAAAATGCCAAAAACAGGATAATAGAGATGTTTTACCGTGGAACATCAAAACCACAGTAATAATTTACTGGTGTATACCAGGCTTTTTAAAATATAAATATATTTGCGGCTGAACAGTGAGCGACACACTCAAACTGTTTTTTTTAGATACAAATTGCCCATAGAACTGCAAAACCACACTTCTATTTCTCTGGCCTACACCAGACTATTTTCAACAGATATATTTGTGTCTGAAAAATCAGAGGCACACTTTTTTTTGGGGTGGGGTGGGGGGGGGGGCAACAAAAGGTTAATAAGATGGGTATTTGTACATTGTGAAGGAGGAAAAAAAAAAGAGGATTTAGATTAAAAAAAAGGATTTTTCCTGGCCCCCGGGACCTGGAGCTAAATCCAGCAATTTCAGCAACAGGAGCAGCACACAGAACTGTAATGCAGCGTTTGCTGGTATAACCACTGCGTCTCCTATACAGCCTGCCTGCCTGCCTGCCTGATATACCTGGGATGGATATTAGTCCTGAGAAGGACTGTTTGTTTGATCTGGCAGCCTTTACAGACCCTACACTAACTATTTTGCAGGATATATCTCTCCCTAAATCAGCAGCGCTGTCCCTACACTGTCTGATCCGGAGCGACTGTGTCCAAGATGGCGGCGCCGGGTTTTAAATACTCGAGGTGACGCTGTGCGGCCAGCCAATCACTGTAATGCCCACAAACAACATGGCTGCGGCATTACAGTGACTGGCTGGCAATCCCTGCATGTTCATTGGCTCTGTAAAGAGCGCCAAACATGCAGGGCGGAGACCCGAGCTCCCGCCCGAGTAACCCGGAAATACTCGGTGCTCACCGAACATCCCGAGTAGCGTGATGCTCGGGCGAGTACCGAGCAGTGTCGAGCATGTTCGCTCAGCACTAATCTTCTCAAGATCTTTCAGGTTTCGGGGCTGTTGCTGGCAACATTGAGTTTCAGCTCTCTCCATAGATTTTCTATTGGGTTCAGGTCTGTAGACTGGCTAGGCCACTCCAGGACCTTGAAATGCTTTTTATGGAGCCACTCCTTAGTTGCTGTGGTTATGTGTTTTTTGTCATTGCCATGCTGGAAGACCCAGTCACGAGCCATCTGCAATGCTCTTATTGAGGGAAGGAGGTTGTTGGCCTAAATCTCGCAATACATAATCCCCCTCCATCCTCCCTTCAATACAGTGCAGTCACGGTTGGGATGGTGTTTTTTGGGGTTGTACTCATCCTTCTTCCTCCAAACACAGAGAGAGGAGATGATACCAAAAAGTTATATTTTGGTCTCATCTGACCACATGACATTCTCCTATGCCTCTGTGAGAGTGTGAAATGTGATAACAGCAGGAGAGCACTAGGACCCTGTGACTTTTGCCTGGCTGAGCTCAGAGGAGGGGCAGTGCAAGAAACTGTGTGTGTTCTAAGAGTGTCTGATGTGTGACAGTCTAGACAGGAAGTCTGTGAGAAGGAGCTGCAACAAGATGCTGTCTTTACACTCTTCCCTGAGGAGTTTGTTTACCCCTTTCTCTGTTTAAGAACAAGTGCTGAGCTGGGAAAGCTGTGTGGCTCTGTGGAGTTTTGTGGAAGTCCATGATAAGTGGATTAGAGACTTTGTGCTTAAGGAGTCACGTGTCGAGTGATAAAGGAAGGGACTTAGGAATCCATTTCTGTGACGGAGCACATGGTTGGTGTACTGGATAAGAGTGAGAGAATTCGGGAGGAAAGAAGGTTTCTGGTGCCATTTCCACTGAGAGGATATTGACAAGACTTTGTGAAGAGATCTTCCCAGACCTTAATCTGAGGCTACAGGACTAAAGTCCCCGGCGTGTGGGATCGGCATCGGCCGACAAGACAAGGAATTTTTGCTGTTTTTTGTGAACTTTGTTTTTGTTTTGGCGCCAAAGTTTTCCGGGACTAGCTGTAGCCACCGCGATTCACAGGCCTGTGATAGACTGCATCTGAGGTAAACGGTACCATAACTTTAAGATACCCGGGTATCTTGATAATAAGGGTATAAGAGCAATTGGTATAGTTTCATGCATTACTATTGTTAAAGTGGTAGGATTGTATTCAGTGTGCCATCTCAGGGGGTCCCCATATACTGCCCTCACTAGACCGATACTGTGTTTAGGTAAAATTGTTCCAGATCACTAGAATAATTCACATAAGCTGAAAACCTTGAGATTGGCACATTGATTTCAGCTTTTGCTGATTGTGTGTATTTAGTAGAGACAGTGTCCCAGGCAGAACCTGAGACTGATTCATTTAATACTGAATTTTAGTCTAATCCCTGTTTTAGTAAAGAAAGTGTTGTTTATTTCTGTCTCTGTCTCAGTTTGTGACTCACTGGATCTCTCTCGGACCTCCGGTCATTACATTTTTGGCGTAGTCGGCAGGATCCAGTGCTTATCATGGACAGAGGCAAGGGAAGAAATGACTCTGCCGCACCAGCAGCCCCCCCGCTGGTAGCGGAACCCCTGGCAGCCGCGACGACTGTGGGAGGATATGTGCCGGTAGGAGCTTTACTCCAGCACATGCCGAAATACGACGGGCGTAACATGCCGCTGCAGGATTGGGCTGAGAGGGTTCGGAGTGTGCTGCAGATGTGTAATCTGGCCCCCGCATTACGAGCAGAGTTGGGATTAAATGCACTAGAGGGCGACGCTAGGCGGATGTTGATGGTACGTCCAGAGTCAGAGAGGAGCACGTTAGAGAAAATCTTGGAGCTGTTAGAGGGGAGTTCAGGAGGCTGGGCTCGTGTGGCCCAGCTTTGTTCCTTGTTTTTCAATCGGCCCCAAAGGGAATGTGAGACTTTGATGCAGTACTTGAACACTTTACAGGAAACGTTGAATGAGGTGCAGCAACTAGACCCAGGGGCCATTGGGGCATTCCGAGAGGTAGACCGCTTACTCCAGGATCAATTCATAACGGGGATAGCCAATAGACTCCTTCGAGACAAACTGATGGAGATGTCCCGAGCTACCCCGGAATTATCCTTCTGGCAGATTTATCGGGCCACGGTGGAGAGGGAGGAGGAGTCTACTCTGGTGGCCGAGGGGGCAGTGGACAGGGCACAGAGGGAAGGAGGTATGGCACCAGTTTCAGGAGGGGGTGGACTGGTAAACGTTGTACAGGCTCTGCGAACTGAAGTAACTAAAGCTGGAGGTGTCTAAACTCAGAGCTGGGCCGGTCCAGACTCCTACGGAAGGGCCACCCGCCCCGTCCTCTGGAATGGTGGTTCCACAGTCTGCCAGGTCGCCCCCCTCGAATGATCCAAGTTCTCGTCCACGAGGAGCAGTCACCTGCTGGAGGTGTGGGCGTCAGCGACACATCTCCCGGTACTGCCGGATGTCTGCAGCCCCGGAGCCTCCTTCGCCGGCGTTAAACTCACAGCTGTTGCCATGAGAGGGCGAGCAGCAGCGGCCCACCCCCCACAAAGCCCTCAACGGGAAGAACAAGATTAGTTCGCATGCAGTCCAGTGCTGGAAGCAGAGTTTGAAGGGTGGAAGATGAGATGCTTGGTCGACACAGGATCCGAATGTACCATAATGCCCTTAGAGGTGTACGAAAGGCACTTCAGTCAACTCGTGGTTCCCAAGGACGGCCGAGTGATAAGGCTTACAGCCGCTAACAATGGCCAACAGACGGTGAAGGGGATCGTGTGGATGCAACTGAAAATGTTTGGTCAAGAGCTGGGTCAGAAAGGGATAGTGCTGGTGGACCACTCTCCCAGAAGAGGGATGGAGGTGATGCTCGGAATGAACGTTCTGCAAGATTTAAATCGTCAGATGTATGCCAGTGAGGGACCCCGATACTGGGTGCGTGCTACCCACCATCGACCCACCCAGAGAATGTTACACCGTCTAGTGCTGAGTTGTGATCTTCTGAAGAGTGTGGTCCCTGGGGGTCGGGTGGGCCTGGTCCGAGTGCCATCGCGGACCACGATCTCGCTAGCGCCCCGGCATGAATAACTCTTAATGCTACCGGTAGGGGCTGCGCAGAGACTAAATGGGCTTGAAGTACTCATCGAGCCAGCTCCAGAGAAGTCCTCGTTCGCCAAGGCGCATGTGGCCCGGTCTCTGGCGATTGTGAAGAATGGACGGGTGCCAGTCAGATGTATCAACATTTTAGATGAGGCTGTTACAATTCCTGCTGGGACCATTCTGGCTGAATTGTTCGTGCCCGCAGGGAAGGTGCCTGATAAGACAGTGTTTGAACTTCGCCCAGATGAACAGTCTTCCTGGACATTCGCGGTCGAAGTAGGCCAGACCGAATCTCCTACCGAAGAATGGAATGGTCGTGCGATCATGGACCAGATGTTAGTGGATCGGGAGAAACTGACCCCCGTGCAATTGGAGCAGCTAGAGAAGGTCTTGTGGGAACATCAAGAGACCTTTTCGCGACATGCGGAGGATTTCGGTTGTTCTCGGACGATTGAGCATGAGATTCCCACAGGGGATACTCCTCCTATTAGGGAACGTTATCGTCAAATCCCCCCAACGCTCTATCAAGAGGTGAAGCGCATGGTGGCCAGTATGCTTGACAACCAAGTGATCCGAGAAAGCCAGAGCTCCTGGGCGGCCCCTGTGGTCTTGGTGCGGAAGAAGGATGGGACCCTTCGGTTTTGTGTGGACTATCGCAAATTGAATGCTCACACGGTGAGGGACGCATATCCATTACCTCGTATAGAAGAGTCTCTGTCGGCATTGGGTCGGGCCAAATATTTCTCGACGTTGGATTTAGCAAGTGACTATTGGCAGGCAGGGCCGGCGTCAGCACCCGGCGTACCCGGGCAAGTGCCGGGGCCCTGGAAAATCAGAGGGGCCCAGCCGCCCACTCACTGTCGGGGCCCGGGCCCACACACCCACCCGCCCACTCACTGTCGGGGCCGGGCCCACACACTGTCGGGGCCGGGCCCACACACCCACCCGCCCACTCACTGTCGGGGCCGGGCCCACACACCCACCCACCCACTCACTGTCGGGGCCCTGGCCGCTTCCTCAGCACCTGTTCAGGGACGCAGGCGCTGCTTGATTGCCGGCACTTCCCCCAGACATGGCCGCGCGCTGTCCGGCTGTGTCTGCTAGTAATGACACGGCAGGGTCGACGGCACTGCACCTTTAATTGTGCTTGTGTGTCGCTCCTGCCGCGTCATTACTAGCAGACACAGCCGCACAGCGCGCGGCCATGTCTGGGGGAGTGCCGGCAATCAAACACCGTCGGAGCGGAGGTCCTGCACAGATGGGCGGGAGGGGCCCGGACCCGACCGCAAGTGGGCCCCTCTGATGTTCCAGGGCCATGAAGTCTGTGACACGCCGGGGGCCCTGCACTGCCCCATACCCGAGGAGCTGCTGGACAGGACACTGGACCGGGGACAGGTGAGTGAGGCTTCCCCAATCCCCATATTAAAAATATTAGTAATGGGTCTGTGTGAGTGCATGTATGTGAATGTCAGTGTATATGACTGTGTATATATATTTGTCTGTTTTATCTATGTGTATGTCTGTATGTGTACATATGTCTGCGTACCGTGTGTGCGCGCGCATATGTCTGTGTACCGTGTGTGCGCACGCATATGTCTGCGTACCGTGTGTGCGTGCATACAGTACAGACCAAAAGTTTGGACACACCTTCTCATTTAAAGATTTTTCTGTATTTTCATGACAATACAAATTGTACATTCACACTGAAGGCATCAAAACTATGAATCAACACATGTGGAATTATATACTTAACAAAAAAGTGTGAAACAACTGAAAATATGTCTTATATTCTAGGTTCTTCAAAGTAGCCACCTTTTTCTTCGATGACTGCTTTGCACACTCTTGGCATTCTCTTGATGAGCTTCAAGAGGTAGTCACCGGAAATGGTCTTCACTTCACAGGTGTGCCCTGTCAGGTTTAATAAGTGGGATTTCTTGCCTTATAAATGGGGTTGGGACCGTCAGTTGTGTTGTGCAGAAGTCTGGTGGATACACAGCTGATAGTCCTACTGAATAGACTGTTAGAATTTGTATTATGGCAAGAAAAAAGCAGCTAAGTAAAGAAAAACGAGTGGCCATCATTACTTAAAGAAATGAAGGTCAGTCAGTCCGAAAAATTGGGAAAAGTTTGAAAGTGTCCCCAAGTGCAGTTGCAAAAACCATCAAGCGCTACAAAGAAACTGGCTCACATGAGGACCGCCTCAGGAAAGGAAGACCAAGAGTCACCTCTGCTTCTGAGGATAAGTTTATCCGAGTCACCAGCCTCAGAAATCGCAGGTTAACAGCAGCTCAGATTAGAGACCAGGTCAATGCCACACAGAGTTCTAGCAGCAGACACATCTCTACAACAACTGTTAAGAGGAGACTTTGTGCAGCAGGCCTTCATGGTAAAATAGCTGCTAGGAAACCACTGCTAAGGACAGGCAACAAGCAGAAGAGACTTGTTTGGGCTAAAGAACACAAGGAATGGACATTAGACCAGTGGAAATCTGTGCTTTGGTCTGATGAGTCCAAATTTGAGATCTTTGGTTCCAACCACCGTGTCTTTGTGCAAAGCAGAAAAGGTGAACGGATGGACTCTACATGCCTGGTTCCCACCGTGAAGCATGGAGGAGGAGGTGTGATGGTGTGGGGGTGCTTTGCTGGTGACACTGTTGGGGATTTATTCAAAATTGAAGGCGTACTGAACCAACATGGCTACCACAGCATCTTGCAGCGGCATGCTATTCCATCCGGTTTGCGTTTAGTTGGACCATCATTTATTTTTCAACAGGACAATGACCCCAAACACACCTCCAGGCTGTGTAAGGGCTATTTGACCAAGAAGGAGAGTGATGGGGGGCTACGCCAGATGACCTGGCCTCCACAGTCCCCAGACCTGAACCCAATCAAGATAGTTTGGGGTGAGCTGGACCACAGAGTGAAGGCAAAAGGGCCAACAAATGCTAAGCATCTCTGGGAACTCCTTCAAGATTGTTGGAAGACCATTTCCGGTGACTACCCCTTGAAGCTCATCAAGAGAATGCCAAGAGTGTGCAAAGCAGTCATCAAAGCAAAAGGTGGCTACTTTGAAGAACCTAGAATATAAGACATATTTTCAGTTGTTTCACACTTTTTTGTTAAGTATATAATTCCACATGTGTTAATTCATAGTTTTGATGCCTTCAGTGTGAATGTACAATTTTCATAGTCATGAAAATACAGAAAAATCTTTAAATGAGAAGGTGTGTCCAAACTTTTGGTCTGTACTGTATGTCTGCGTACCGTGTGTGCGTGCATATGTCTGCGTACCGTGTGTGCGCACGCATATGTCTGTGTACCGTGTGTGCGCACGCATATGTCTGCGTACCGTGTGTGCGCACGCATATGTCTGCGTACCGTGTGTGCGTGCGCATATGTCTGCGTATGTGAAGGATGAGGGGGCAGGCTGGGCCATGTGTAATAAATAAATAAATATATATATATATTTATATATTTATTTCTCCGCCGTATCTGTGCATCATGAATCGTGTATGTGTTAAAAGGGCCCACTGAGACTCTTTCGCCCGGGGCCCAGAAAAACCTGGAGCCGGCCCTGTTGGCAGGTACCAATGGCCGAAAAAGATTGAGCCAAGACGGCGTTTGTCCTACCAATGGGGCTCTTTGAATTCAACCGGATGCCTTTCGGGCTCACTAATGCCCCGGGAACTTTTCAGCGCCTGATGGAACATTGCTTAGGCGATCTGAATTTTGAATCAGTCCTGATATACCTAGATGACATTGTGGTGTTCGGGGCCTCATTTGAAGACCATCTTGAGAAGTTACGTCAAGTTCTCCGGCGGCTCAGTTGTTATGGCCTAAAAATAAAACCAAAGAAGTGCCAACTGTTACAGAGTCAGATTGAGTATCTAGGACACGTGGTGACTCCGGACGGGGTTCTGCCCTCGACCAGTAAGGTCATGGTTGTGCAGGAGTTCCCACCCCCCCGTACCCTGTGAGTGGTTCGGGCCCTCTTAGGTTTAGCGGGGTTCTATCGGCGATTTGTACCTAAGTTTTCACAAGTAGTGAGTCCCCTGAATGAGCTCTTATGAGGGACAGCACAAAGCCCTCAAAATCGCCCCATCTCATGGGGACCCGAGCAGCGAAAGGCATTTGAGGAGGTGAAGGCCGCCCTAACGAGTGCTCCGTTGTTAGCGTATGCCCGGTTCGATTCCCCTTTCCTGTTATATACCGATGGCAGTCTGCATGGGCTGGGGGCGGTACTAGCACAAGTGCAGGATGGTCAGGAGCGAGTAATCGCCTATGGCAGCAGGTCTTTAAGAGACACTGAACACAACCCAGCTAACTACAGTTCGTTTCGCCTAGAGCTACTGGCCCTGGTGTGGGCGATGACAGAACGCTTTGCCGAGTATTTAACGGGAGCTGAGGTGCTGGTCATGACTGATAATAACCCTCTGGCTCACCTAGAAAACGCAAAGCTGGGAACGTTGGAGCAGCGGTGGGTCGCTCGCCTTGTTAAGTTTAACTATCGAATTAAGTTTCGATCTGGGAGGGAAAACGGAAATGCGGATGCGCTCTCAAGGGTGCCCCCTGGGTCCTCGGGGGAAAATGTTGATGACCAGCTTGAGGACACTGAAACCCCTGACTTGGGGCAGGTACCTATCTTCCGAAGTGTGGTACATTCAAGTGGGGTGGCGTCAGGGATGCCGTGTGTTCTGGGAAAAACACCATCGGATTGGGCGAAGGACCAAAACGATTGCTCTGACATTGCACTAGTGCGCAGTTGGGTACAAAAAGGGGTCTGGCCACGTGCAGAGGAAAAGGCCCAGCTGTCCGTGGAAGGAGTGAAACTACTGCGACAGTGGGATAAGTTGTGCGTGGAACAGGGCCTCTTGTACCGTAAGGTGTACCTGCCATCTGAGCTGCAGCACCGGTACCAGCTAGTAATTCCTATGGGGATGGGTCCGGTGGTCGCTCGCGAGGCGCATGAGAAGGGGGCCCACTTTAGGAGTGAAAAGACACTCCAGTGGCTACAGCGAGTCCTCTATTGTCCTGAATTGGGGGAGATGGTGACAGAGGCGTGTCGGCAGTGTCGGGTCTGTGGGCTCAGTAAGAGCCCTGAGCAGCGGACGCCCACGCAATCTATTAAGACTTCCGCTCCTTTAGAGCTGCTCATGATTGACTATGTCCTGATAGGATACTCAACGTCTGGGTATTCCTATTGCTTGGTAATGACAGACCACTTCACCAAGTATGCTGTAGCAGTGCCGACAAGAGATCAGACGGCGGAGTCGGCGGCTGAAGCCGTGTGTCGATATTTCATTCAGGTGTTTGGGTGTCCGCAAAGAATACACTCGGATCAAGGGGCATGTTTTCAGGGGGAATTGATGAAGAAGCTGTACCAGCTGTATGGTGTCGCACAGTCGAGAACGACACCTTACCATCCCCAAGGTAACGGAGCTTGTGAGCGCTTTAATCAGACTCTGTTGCAGATGTTGAGGACGTTGGAGGGTAAACAACAGGTATGCTGGCCTGAGTATCTTCCCGAATTGATGTGGGCCTCCAATAATAGAGTGCACAGCACTACTGGCTACTCACCACACATGTTGATGTTCGGGAGGCCAGGGCAGGACATTGAGGATTTGAGCATGCCAGATCCCTCCTCCAATCCCCCTCGGACCGCATCAGAATGGGTTCGGGAACACCGGCGGCGATTGAGGGTGGTGTATCAAGTGGTGGGTGATCGACTCAGTCAGGTGACCCATAGGGACACGCGCCCCGTGCAAACCGAGCCTTTCTCCCCGGGGGATAGAGTGTTGGTGAGAATCAAACGACAGTTCGGAAAGCTGAGTGAACGGTGGGAGGCGACTCCGTACCTGGTAAAAAAACGGCTGAGCCCTGAGATTCCAGTCTACGAGGTCGAACCAGTGGGGACAGGGGGACCATCCCGTAATCTTCATCGTAACATGCTACAACGGTGCTGGTTTAAAGATACCGTCCCCGTTTCCCCGGAACCACAGGCTGTGTCCCGAGGGGTGGGCATCCCTAATGCTCTTGAATTTGATGGTGGGTCTGCCTCTGCCCCTGCTTACTTGCCCCCTGCGATCGATCTGTCCCCGTGTGGAGAGAGTATTGAGAATGTGGTATGTCCTTCAGAGAACGGGGAATCAGGTCAGTTACCTGATCCGTATGATGTGGCACAGGGCGCCACACCTCGGGAGGGAGCAGCCTCATTGGCTCCCATTGAAGAGACTTCTGCTCCCTCGGGAGCCAAGCCTGTTGGGGTGGGTCTCAGGAGAACTACTCGAGCTACGGCGGGTATACCTCCACAACTCTATGCACAAGACGACTTTGAGTGGGGAGGTGTGTCGAGGACGCCAACCTCTAGTGGGGTGGCATGTGAGAGTGTGAAATGTGATAACAGCAGGAGAGCACTAGAACCCTGTGACTTTTGCCTGGCTGAGCTCAGAGGAGGGGCAGTGCAAGAAACTGTGTGTGTTCTAAGAGTGTCTGATGTGTGACAGTCTAGACAAGAAGTCTGTGAGAAGGAGCTGCAACAAGACGCTGTCTTTACACTCTTCCCTGTGGAGTTTGTTTACCCCTTTCTCTGTTTAAGAACAAGTGCTGAGCTGGGAAAGCTGTGTGGCTCTGTGGAGTTTTGTGGAAGTCCATGATAAGTGGATTAGAGACTTTGTGCTGAAGGAGTCACGTGTCGAGTGATAAAGGAAGGGACTTAGGAATCCATTTCTGAGACGGAGCATGTGGTTGGTGTACTGGATAAGAGTGAGAGACTTCGGGAGGAAAGAAGGATTCTGGTGCCATTTCCACTGAGAGGATATTGACAAGACTTTGTGAAGAGATCTTCCCAGACCTTAATCTGAGGCTACAGGACTAAAGTTTTTGCTGTTTTTTGTGAACTTTGTTTTTGTTTTGGCGCCAAAGTTATCCGGGACTAGCTGTAGCCACCCCAATTCACAGGGCTGTGATAGACTGCATCTGAGGTAAATGGTACCATAACTTTAAGATACCCGGGTATCCTGATAATAAGGGTATAAGAGCAATTGGTATAGTTTCATGCATTACTATTGTTATAGTGGTAGGATTGTATTCAGTGTGCCATCTCAGGGGGTCCCCATATACTGCCCTCACTAGACCGACACTGTGTTTAGGTAAAATTGTTCCAGATCACTAGAATAATTCACATAAGCTGGAAACCTTGAGATTGGCACATTGATTTCAGCTTTTGCTGATTTTGTGTATTTAGTAAAGACAGTGTCCCAGGCAGAACCTGAGACTGATTCATTCAATACTGAATTTTAGTCTAATCCCTCTTTTAGTAAAGAAAGTGTTGTTTATTTCTGTCTCTGTCTCAGTTTGTGACTCACTGGATCTCTCTCGGACCTCCGGTCATTACACCTCCTCTAGATCATCCATGTGCTGGCGTGAGCAGGGGGACCTTGTTGCCCTGCAGGATTTTAATTCATGACGACGTAGTGTGTTAATAACTGTAATGTTTGAGATTGTGGTCCCAGCTCTCTTCAGGTCATTGACCAGGTCCACCGATGTAGTTCTGGGCCGATTCCTGACCTCTTTCAGAATCATCCTTACTCCACTAGGCGAGATCTTGCATGAAGCTACAGACCGAGGAAGATTTACAGTCATCTTTTGTTTTTTCCATTTTCTAATAATTGTGCCAACAGTTGTTGCCTTTTCACCAAGCTGCTTGCCGACAGTCCTGTAGCCCACCTCAGCCTTGTGCAGGTCTACAATTTTGTCCCTGGTGTCTTTAGACAGCTGTTTGGTCTTCACCATGGTGGAGAAGTTGGAGTATGATTGATTGAGTGTGTGGACAGGTGTCTTTTATACAAGTAATGAGTTAAAACAGGTGCAATTAATACAGGTAATGAGTACAGAGTAGGAGGGCTTCTTAAAGAAAAGCTAACAGGTCTGTGAGAACCAGAGTTCTTCCTGGTTGGTAGGTGATCAAATATTTATTTCATGCAATAAAATGTAATTTACTTATTTAAAAATCATAAAATGTGATTTTTTTTTGGTTTTTATTTTTTTGATTCTGTCTCTCACAGTTGAAGTGTACATTCGATAAAAATTACAGACCTCTCCGCTTGCCAAATCGGCAGTGTATCAAACACTTATTTTCCCCACTGTACGTACTGTCTTTCCATCTTTATGAATTTTATGTATTTTTTTGTATTCTATATTATATGTATGAATAAATTGTTACATTTAAGTTTATAATTACTTTGTTCTTTTTGCAAAATAGATTATAATGGGCATGTGTTGTATCTATGAAAAGAATGGATAGACTACGTAAATGAAACACAGATGTGTGCATAAGGTCTTAGAGTGGGTTTCTTGGTTCAACCAATAGAGATCATTTCTTTGGTCCACCCCCATCTATACAGCACATGTACACATCATATTTGTTGATGAACAAGCAGGACATTTAATCAATAAGATTAAAAAAAAAACTATCACATGATTCATGCTGCCCAAATCAAAGGCAGCATGAATCAGGTAATGGATGTACAATTGGAGCAAGATATATTTTTCAGCTAGAAGTTCCAGCCGGAGACTATAGTCAGAGGCAAGACTAGTCCGGCAATGCTCCCTGGCCGGCTTCTCCCAGTGCCACTAGTGGTGGTTGACAAGTCTCTCGCAATTGTTCAGCCAGGCTCTAATTCATGCTCCCTTGGTTTGGTCAGCATAAATTGTGTAATATGTTCCTTTTTAAACAGATTAACCCCTTCACCCAAGCCTGTTTTCAACTTCTTGACCAAGCCAATTTTTTAAATTCTAAACAGTGTCACTTTATGAGGTAATAACTCTGGAATGCTTCAACGTATCCCAGTGATTCTGAGAACTTTTTTTGTGGCACGTTGTACTTCATGACTGATAGTTGATAATTTTGGTCAATATGATTTGTGTTTATTTATGAAAAAATAGAAAATTTGATAAAAAATGTGATCATTTTGCAATTTTTAAACTTTGAATTTGTATTCACTGAAAACAAATTGTTGAACCACACAAAATAATTAACCCCTTTCTGACATGGGGCGTATTAATACGTATCTGTGCCCTAGGCCTATTGGACCACATCCATAATAATACGCCCTGGCGATCGCCGCCAAGTGTCAGCTGATTGTCACAGCTGACACTCAGTGCTATGTGCTAGGAGTGGTCCCGCACCGCTCCCAGCACATTAACCCCCGAAATGCTGTGATCGAAATCGATCAAATCATTCCGGGAGCAAAGGCAGGTAAGCGCTGATACTTACCTCCTCTCTGGCGTCCTGCGCTGTCTGAGCCGGGTCCCGGTGTTTGTCATGGTGACCTGGATGTCGTCATGATTATATCCGAGTCACCAGACAGGAGAAAGTTTCTTTGATCATGCGTAGTGTGTGATCAAAGTAACTTTTCCCTGTGCAGCGCTGACAGGCTGTATAGCACAGGGATGCTGCTGCATCCCTATGCTATACAGCTGATCAGACTGCAAAAAGTGAAAGTCCCATAGTGGGACAAAGTGTAAAAGTTAAAAAGTGTCAGAAAGTGAAAAAAAAATGTAAAAATATCAAAGAAAAAATGAAAAAAATAATCCCAAAAAAATAAAAATATATTGTACCCATGAATAAATATTATTCTGAAAAAAAAACAGTAAAAGTACACATATTTGGTATCGCCGCGTCTGGAACAACCTGACCTATAAAACTGTCCTGCTAGTTAACCCCTTTAGTGAACACGGTAAAAAAAAAAAAAAAAACGAAGCAGAAAATGATGCTTTATCATCATATGCCAAGCAAAAAATGGAATAAAACGCGATCAAAAAGACAAATGTAAATAAAAATGGTACCACTGAAAATGTCATCTTGTCCCACAAAAAGCATGCTGCCATGCAGCTCCATCAGCTGAAAAATCAAAAAGTTATAGCTCTCAGAATAAAGCAATGCAAAAAAAATTATTTTTTCTATAAAATAGTTTTTATTGTGTAAAAGCGCCAAAACATAAAAAAATTACATAAATGTGGTACCGCTGTAAATATTCTGACTCGAAGAATAAAGCTGCCTTATCAATTTTACCACACGCGGAACGGCATAAAAAAAATAAATAAATTCCTGAATTGTTAGTTTTTGTTTATTCTGCCTCCCAAAAATCGGAATAGAAAGCGATCAAAAAATGTCAAGCGCCTAAAAATGGTACCAATAAAAACATCAACTTGTCCCGCAAAAAACAAGTCATCACATGACTCTGTCGGCTGAAATATGGAAAAAATATACCTCTCAAAATATAGCGATGCAAAAACTAGTCTTTAAAAAAAAAAAAAAGCATCTTTTAGTGTGTGATAGCTGTCAATCATAAAAACCCGATATGAATCTGGCATCGCTGCAATCGCACTGACCCGAAGAATAAAGTCGTCTGATCACTTATACCGCACGAGAAACAGCGTAAAAAATAAACTCTAGGGTTAGTGTTGTGCTAAGGCTAGGGCTGTGCTAGGGTTAGGATTAGGCTTGTACTAGAGTTAGGGTTGTGCTAGGGTTAGAGCTGTGCTAGGGTTAGGGTTGTGCTAGGGTTAGGGTTGTGCTAGGGTTAGGTTTAGGGTTGTGCTAGGGTTAGGGTTGTGCTATGGTTAGGGTTGTGCTAGGATTAGGGTTGCGCTAGGGTTGTGTTGGGGTTGGGATTTTTTCAAAAGTAAAGAAAAAAAATGATGACAATATGGTGACTAGTGTTGAGCGCAAGTGCTCGCTACTTGAGTTTGCATCGGGTGCTCGGGTGTGCACCGAATATCGCGAGTGCTCGAGTGACATGCTCGAGTCTCCGCTCCATATGCCTCACGACCAACAAAACCTTGTGGGGATTGCCTGCCATACACGAGCGATCCTCGCATGTTTTGTTTTGGGTGTCTAACAACCATGAAGCATGTGGGGCTGGGACTCGAGCATGTCACTCGAGCACACACTATACATGGTGCATACCTGAGTACCCAATGCAAACTCAAGTAGCGAGCACTTGCGCTCAAAACTAATGACAACTTGTTCAATATGATGACCTAATGTTATCAATTTTTGTGTCGTACCTCTGGATTCAAAATGTTCACTATACCCCTTGTGACAAAGTCACTGGTAAAGTGGTGGAGGGGAGATATGTTTTCCTGAGGCTATGGGCGTCAGTGAATTGAAACCATTAAGTTTCCTCCAGCATGTTATGTGCAAGGAGGGGTTAAATCTCTATTTCCAAAGGGCGTGTTTTTATGAGAACAACCATAGAGCGGGTGAGAGGTTGTTCTCCATATCTCCTCCCCAGTGTGTGGTCTGGGGGAAGTTTAAATACTTGGCCAGCTGAGGCATTCAGTGTTCAGTAGGTCTGGAGTGAAGAACACCAGATCTGTTTATGTGGAGCTAACCTGAACCACACTGAGTGTCTGCACTCTGAGCAGGCAGATCCCTGCCTCCACAAAGACCGTGCTTTTGTGTTGCCATTTTGCTTTGTTTTCCTGTTTGCCCAGTGGGCCATGTTTTCTTTTGGGGACTCAGTGTTGGTTTATGCTGCATTTTTTAATAAACCAACCAGAAGTTTTAAAGAGACAGCGTAACTGTGTCTACCTCCGTGTGCAGCTAAGGGAGCGATCTACCACACCCTTGATAAAATCCTTGAGGGGCCTCGATTCCAAAATGGGGTCACTTGTGTGGGGTTTCCACTATTTAAGTGCATCAGGGGCTCTCCAAGAGCAACATGGCATCCGCTCTCAATTCCAGCCAATTTTCCGTTCTATTAGTCGCTGTAACATACCTGGCGGCGTCCTTGCATGGTGGTCCATCTCCCACTGTGCAAGAGCGCGCACTTGATCTCCAGTCCAGAATGTCTCTCTGGCTTCCCTCCATGCTGTCTGTTTGTGTCTGTTTCTGCTGCTTAAGGGCGGCGCCCGATCACTTCCTGCTTTTTGTACCTGCTGTGGGTCACACCCCTTGTGCGTCCTCAGCCTATTGCTGTCTGTCACCTGGTATATAGCTCAGCTGCTCCCATCTATTCCTGCCTGAGCATAGTGTTTCATTCAGTGTGTGCTTGCACTCTGAAGGTGCCAGGTCCCGTTCTGTGTTCTCTTGTCTGCCTATCCTGGAGGCTGTATTTCCAGGCCTGTCTGAACACGCTCCTAGCCTGTTCCTCCTGCCTTCTAGGGGCCGATTACCTAGACCCGTTCCTGTATCTTGTCTGACCTGTCTGAACACGCTCCTAGCCTGTTCCTCCCGCCTTCTAGGGGCTGATTACCTAGACCCGCTCCTGTATCTTGTCTGTCCTGTCTGAACACGCTCCTTGCCTGTTCGTCCTGCCTCTCTGGGGGCCGTATTCCCAGACCCGCTCCTGTATTCCGCTGCAGTGTCGGTCTCCTCCGTACACTCAGTTCCAGTCTGAACTCTCTCTTATCCTTTACCTGTTTTGCCTCTATGTCCGTTCCCTTCCTTTTTCTGCAGAGTCTGAACTCGTACCTAACTCCTGCTTGTTGTCTCTGTACTCCCGTTTGTGAGTTTGTGGTCCACTCGCTACTTCTCTGCTAGTACCCTGTGGGTGTCTGGCTCTGCCTTTCCCTTCCTGTCTGTTCCGTGTGAACAGAGCCCTGTCCCCCCTACTCAGCCTAGCCTGCTCTGACTCCTTTGCTCACCGCTCCGGCGGTTCTAGCCTGCTTTGACTCCTTTGCTCACCGCTCCGGCGGTTCTAGCCTGCTCTGACTCCTTTGCTCACCGCTCCGGCGGTTCTAGTCTGCTCTGACTCCTTTGCTTACCGCTCCGGCGGTTCTAGCCTGCTCTGACTCCTTGCTCACTGCTCCGCAGCCTTGCTCCGCTCTGACCCTTTTGCTCACTGCTCCGGCAGCCTTGCTCCGCTCTGACCCTTTTGCTCGCTGCTCCGGCAGTCCTGTCCTGCCCTGCTTCTGCCCGCTGCTCCGGCAGTCCTGTCCTGCCCTGCTTCTGCCCGCTGCTCTGGCAGTCCTGTCCTGCCCTGCTTCTGCCCGCTGCTCCGGCAGTCCTGTCCTGCCCTGCTTCTGCCCGCTGCTCCGGCAGTCCTGTCCTGCCCTGCTTGTGCTCGCTGCTCCTGCAGCCCCGTCCTGCTCTGTTCTTGCCCACCGCTTCGGGCGTTCCCTCTCTGCTGTGGTTGTCTACTGCATCTGCGGTTCTGTGACCCAGTCTGTACTGGGTCTTAACCTTTCTGTGCTCCAGCCCGTCCTTTCGGCCAGTACCTCCCGGCCTGCATACTCGCCTGTATCCACCCATCTGCATACCTGCCGTGTTTGCTTACATCCACCAGTCTGTGCCAGCCTAACCTGCCTGTTCCTGAGTCCCAGTGTGTACTGGGTCCTATCCCGCCTGTGTTCCTACCTGCTAGTGCCTCCCTGTCTGCACTCTCGCTGTGCTTGCCTGTACCCCTCTGCCTGTATTGTTCCTGAGTCCCAGTGTGTACTGGGTCCTATCCCGCCTGTGTTCCTACCTGCTAGTGCCTCCCTGTCTGCACTCTAGCTGCGCTTGCCTTTACCCGCCTGCCTGCATACCAGTCGTGCCTGCCTATACCCTCCAGTCTGTGCGCCAGCCTAACCAGCCTGTTCCAGTAATCCCTGTGTGGGTCAACCCCCGTGTCCGGAGTTTGACCTGGAGTAGCACCTGGTCCCTCTGCCCGGTTTCTCCCTGGTGCACTGGCGTCGTATGCCGTCGTGCCATCTTGGTCGGATCGGCCAGATACTTAGTCACGCCCCTCCAGGCACTCTCCGGTTCATGGTCCAGTGGAACCACAACACCCGCACACGCCAGTCAGTCCGGGCGTGTGCATAACAGCATGCTCAGGCCATGGTTCCCGTTGAGCCCCACGGCCTTCGCTCTCTGAGAAGTTTTCCAGCGAATACATGCATTAAAAATAAATAAATAAAATTTTTTTTTTTTTTCTCAGCTGAGTTCCAGGCGAATTACGCACCCGTCCAGATGGATCTATCTGCTCTCGTTCCTGCGGATCCGCCACGTTACTATGGGGATCCAAGACAAAGTCGTGCATTTGTGGAGCAATGCATGCTACACTTCAAGTTCTACCCTCTATGTTTTCCCACCGATCGGGTTAAGGTGGCATTCATTATGTCTTACCTGGCGGGTGATGCCTTGGAATGGATCAACCCCCTATATGAAACACAGGATCCGATCCTCCTGGACCTAATGGCCTTCCTGGTGGCCTTTCTAATGGTCTTCGATGATCCTAACCCGGAGGCTCCTGCTGAAGCTTCACCTCCCAATATCCCGGAGCAGCCCCGATGGGTAATGTGTGTGGGTAGCGCAATAGTCCTCCAGCCCAATGAGACTACTGTCCACCCAGAATCTTCACAGGGTGACTACGCTTTCCGGAATACATCTCCCAACCTCAAGAGGCAGTCCAGACGTGCTAGACGTAGAGGCAAGCTGTCACGCCAGGGTCTGTCCTCCCTGAGACCTCCTGACCCCAACCTTGAAGTCCCTACTGAAGCTTCATCTCCCTGTATCCCGGAGAAGCCCCAACGGGTAATGTGCGTGGGTAGTGCTCCGGTTCTCCTGCCCGAAGAGACTTCTGCCCATCCAGACTCCACACAGGAGAACTTCCTGCATCCGGCATCAGATGCTTCATCCACTTTAACCGGTGTGCATGTCCAAGGATGCTCCAAAGCTGTGGTTACCTCTGAGTCTGTGCACCTCTACTACCTGGCGGAGGACCCCCTGTTGCCTCCTGAATCCTCCGGGATACCACTCGATGACAAATGGAGAGAGACTTCTCTACACTCGGTACTCGATACTTTGTCCGCTTCGTCCTGTGAGCCTGACAATCGGTACCCCAAAGTGGTAGTTACCCCCGAGTCTCTACACCCCTCCGACCAGGCGGAGGACCTCCAGTTGTCTCCAGAACCCTTCGGGGTGCTACCTGGTAGCGAAAGGACAGAGACTCTCCTATACTCTGTACCTGATACCTCGCTCGCTTCGTCCAGTGAGTCCAACCTAGTGTACTCCGAAGCAGAGGTTACTCCCGAGTCTCTACACCCCTCCGACCAGGCGGAGGACCTCCAGTTGTCTCCAGAACCCTTCGGGGTGCTACCTGGTAGCGAAAGGACAGAGACTCTCCTTTACTCTGTACCTGATACCTCGCTCGCTTCGTCCAGTGAGTCCAACCTAGTGTACTCTGAAGCAGAGGTTACCCGTGAGTCTCTACACCCTTCTGACCAGGCGGAGGACCACCAGTTGTCTCCAGAACCCTTCGGGGTGCCACCTGGTGGTGAATGGACAGAGACTTTCCTATACTCGGTACCCGATACCTCGCCTGCTTCGTCCAGTGAGTCCGACCTAGTGTACTCTGAAGCAGATGTTTTCTCTGAGCCTCTGCACTCTTCTGACCCGGCGGAGGACCTCCAGTTGTTTCCTGAATCCTCCGGGGTACCACCAGATAACAAAGAGACAGTGACTTTTCCTCATTATGTACCTGATAACCCGTCTATTTCTTCCTGTGAGCTTGACAAGATGTACCTCGAAGCAGAGATTACCCCCAAGTCTCTGTCCCCCTCCAACCCGGTGAAGGACTTCCAGTTGTCTCCTGTACCCTCTGGGGTGCCACCTGAAAATATGTGGAGAGAGACTTCCTTGTGTGCTGTTCCTGGTACTCCACCCGTTTCGTCTGTTGCTGAGGATGGCTGGATAGGAGGTAGCATCCTAGCTAACCAGATGAGATCAGTTTTTCCTGTGGACAGTGGAAGTGATCTCCTTGAAGTGAACGACTGGTCCTCGAATTCCCTGCGGAAGATTCTGGCAGGCCTGAAGAAGAGGGGGCGTAAGGGGGGGGGTACTGTAACATACCTGGCGGCGTCCTTGCATGGTGGTCCATCTCCCACTGTGCAAGAGCGCGCACTTGATCTCCAGTCCAGAATGTCTCTCTGGCTTCCCTCCATGCTGTCTGTGTCTGTTTCTGCTGCTTAAGGGCGGCGCCCGATCACTTCCTGCTTTTTGTACCTGCTGTGGGTCACACCCCTTGTGCGTCCTCAGCCTATTGCTGTCTGTCACCTGGTATATAGCTCAGCTGCTCCCATCTATTCCTGCCTGAGCATAGTGTTTCATTCAGTGTGTGCTTGCACTCTGAAGGTGCCAGGTCCCGTTCTGTGTTCTCTTGTCTGCCTATCCTGGAGGCTGTATTTCAAGGCCTGTCTGAACACGCTCCTAGCCTGTTCCTCCTGCCTTCTAGGGGCCGATTACCTAGACCCGTTCCTGTATCTTGTCTGACCTGTCTGAACACGCTCCTTGCCTGTTCGTCCTGCCTCTCTGGGGGCCGTATTCCCAGACCCGCTCCTGTATTCCGCTGCAGTGTCGGTCTCCTCCGTACACTCAGTTCCAGTCTGAACTCTCTCCTATCCTTTACCTGTTTTGCCTCTATGTCCGTTCCCTTCCTTTTTCTGCAGAGTCTGAACTCGTACCTAACTCCTGCTTGTTGTCTCTGTACTCCCGTTTGTGAGTTTGTGGTCCACTCGCTACTTCTCTGCTAGTACCCTGTGGGTGTCTGGCTCTACCTTTCCCTTCCTGTCTGTTCCGTGTGAACAGAGCCCTGTCCCCCCTACTCAGCCTAGCCTGCTCTGACTCCTTTGCTCACCGCTCCGGCGGTTCTAGCCTGCTCTGACTCCTTTGCTCACCGCTCCGGCGGTTCTAGCCTGCTCTGACTCCTTTGCTCACCGCTCCGGCGGTTCTAGTCTGCTCTGACTCCTTTGCTTACCGCTCCGGCGGTTCTAGCCTGCTCTGACTCCTTGCTCACTGCTCCGCAGCCTTGCTCCGCTCTGACCCTTTTGCTCACTGCTCCGGCAGCCTTGCTCCGCTCTGACCCTTTTGCTCGCTGCTCCGGCAGTCCTGTCCTGCCCTGCTTCTGCCCGCTGCTCCGGCAGTCCTGTCCTGCCCTGCTTCTGCCCGCTGCTCCGGCAGTCCTGTCCTGCCCTGCTTCTGCCCGCTGCTCCGGCAGTCCTGTCCTGCCCTGCTTCTGCCCGCTGCTCCGGCAGTCCTGTCCTGCCCTGCTTCTGCCCGCTGCTCTGGCAGTCCTGTCCTGCCCTGCTTCTGCCCGCTGCTCCGGCAGTCCTGTCCTGCCCTGCTTCTGCCCGCTGCTCCGGCAGTCCTGTCCTGCCCTGCTTGTGCTCGCTGCTCCTGCAGCCCCGTCCTGCTCTGTTCTTGCCCACCGCTTCGGGCGTTCCCTCTCTGCTGTGGTTGTCTACCGCATCTGCGGTTCTATGACCCAGTCTGTACTGGGTCTTAACCTTTCTGTGCTCCAGCCCGTCCTTTCGGCCAGTACCTCCCGGCCTGCATACTCGCCTGTATCCACCCATCTGCATACCTGCCGTGTTTGCTTACATCCACCAGTTTGTGCCAGCCTAACCTGCCTGTTCCTGAGTCCCAGTGTGTACTGGGTCCTATCCCGCCTGTGTTCCTACCTGCTAGTGCCTCCCTGTCTGCACTCTAGCTGTGCTTGCCTGTACCCCTCTGCCTGTATTGTTCCTGAGTCCCAGTGTGTACTGGGTCCTATCCCGCCTTTGTCTTCCTACCTGCTAGTGCCTCCCTTTCTGCACTCTAGCTGCGCTTGCCTTTACCCGCCTGTCTGCATACCAGTCGTGCCTGCCTATACCCTCCAGTCTGTGCGCCAGCCTAACCAGCCTGTTCCAGTAATCCCTGTGTGGGTCAACCCCCGTGTCCGGAGTTTGACCTGGAGTAGCACCTGGTCCCTCTGCCCGGTTTCTCCCTGGTGCACTGGCGTCGTATGCCGTCGTGCCATCTTGGTCGGATCGGCCAGATACTTAGTCACGCCCCTCCAGGCACTCTCCGGTTCATGGTCCAGTGGAACCACAACACCCGCACACGCCAGTCAGTCCGGGCGTGTGCATAACAGTCGCACAGTGCTCCTTCCCTTCTGAACCCTGCCGTGCGCCCAAAATGTGTATTTTCCCCACATATGGGGTATCGGCGTACTCAGGAAAAATTGCACAACAGTTTTTGGAGTCAATTTTCTCCTCTTTACATTGTGAAAATAAAAAATTTGGAACTAAAACATCATTTTTGTGGAAAAAGTTTGATTTTTTTTATTTTTACGGTTCCACGTTATAAACTTTTGTGAAGCACCTGGGGGTTCAGGGTGTTCACCACACATCTAGATAAGTTCCCTGAGGGGTCTAGTTTCCAAAATTGTGTCACTTGTGGGGGGTTTCCATTGTTTATGCACATCAGGGGCTCTCCAAACGCAACATGGCGTCTGCTAATTATTCAAGCAAATTTTACATTCATAAAGTCAAATGGCGCTTCTTCCCTCCGAACCCTGCCGTGCGCCCAAACAGTAGTTTTCTCCCACATATAGGGTATCGGCTTACTCAGGAGAAATTGCAAAACAAATGGTATGGTGCAATTTCTCCTGTTACCCTTATGAAAATGCAAAATTTTGGGCTGAAAAACATTTTTGTGGGAAAAATGTATAAATTTTATTTTTACGGCTCAATGTTATAAACTGCTGTGAAGCACCTGGGGGTTCAAGGTGCTCACCACACATCTAGAAAAGTTGCCTGAGGGGTCTAGTTTCCAAAATGGGGTCAATTGTGGGGGGTTTCCACTGTTTAGGCACATCAAGGGCTCTCCAAACGCAACATGGCGTCCGCTAATTATTCAAACAAATTTTACATTCAAAAAGTCAATGGCGGTCCTTTACTTCCCAACCCTGACGTGCGCCCAAACAGTGGTTTGCTCCCGCATATGGAGTATTGGTGTGCTCAGGAGAACTTGCACAACTAATTTTGGGGTCCATTTTTTCAGTTACCCTTGTGAAAATAAAATTTAGGGTCTAAAGTAACATTTTTGTGAAAAAAGTTAAATGTTAATTTTTTTCTTCCACATTCCAAAAATTCCTGTGAAGAACCTGAAGGGTTAATAAACTTTTTTGAATGTGGGGGCATGGCCAAGGCACAGGACATGCAGGCAGCATAATCCTGAGCTCCGTGCAGGCTAAGCCTTAAAGCAACTTTAAAGGCTATATAAGAAGGACTTCTCCCAGATATTTTTATATGGACATATTCCTTACAACATCAGGATCATTTTGGGACCAAAAAAAGCCATCTGGACCCGGAAAACCAGGAGAAACATCGTGTGAGAGACTGTGGGGCTGTGCCCTGAGCTCTCTGTAGCTCCGGGAGCTGCGACACACTTCTGCAGGCCTGCAGACCTCTGCGCCCCTGTGAAGAGGCCCTGAGCCACCTGATATTTGGAAGATACCCTCCCTGGCTACCTATTGGGGACCGGATAATAATCTACTATCACGTGTGAAGGTACTACAGCCTTCTGAAATTCTGTGGACCCAAAGACCCGCGCAGATCAACTGACCTGAGCTGCCTGTGGAGGAGCGCGATCCCCCCCCCCGTTCTGACGCTGAACATAGGCAACGAAGAGAAAGCCCAGGTATAGCCCTTAAATCCCCCAGCAAGATCAGTCCCACTGCCGATGCTATACTAAGCCCTCACCTTGGGTTTGCGTGGTGTCACGATCAGGTCCTGGAAGTGGCTTGTCGCGCAGTCATGCTCCTCACTCCTCTGCTGGTATGCCGTGCGGTCCTGTTGCTGTGAGCTGACGGAAGTTGCGGGTCTGGCCGGCTCCACCAGCTAAGCATTAGCTGGCTCTATAGAAGATTTAAAGACCCGGTTCCAGCGAGGGATTGCGACGGGTGCCTAGTGCCTACAGGTAAGCAGGCTTGATTCAGGAGCTGCAGTGTGGACTGGGATGCAGCTGCATGCAAGGTTCCAGCATACCCCCAATACCGCTCCATACTGAGACTTGCTCTCATCAGAAGTGGGATACCTGGAATACTTTGCCTCACTCTCCAGCTACTAGGGAGCTATATTATCCAAGGGTCCCATCACTCCTTTGGGAAGCGCCATGGACTGGTCGCTGTTGCCCACCATGAGAGGAGTGGAGGTGGAAAGAAGATGCAGGCTAGAACTGACGCCTGCTCATTGAGGCTTGTGCCCTGTATGTAAAATTCTACATAGTCCTCTAAGATCTAGAATTCTACAAAATACATCTTGAATATCACTATCTGTTCGACTACTAATAAGTGTTATACTTATCTTTCATCGGCTGATCTAACTTAGTGGAAGAAGCCATTGAGTGTGGCTATAACTCAAACCTTGATCGCCGTTCGGCTCTATTGTATCTTAATTCGTAACAATCATAACTCATAAATGGCTTCTAAAACAAAAAATCCTCCCGCAACATCACAGAAATCCTCTGATTTCATTACTAAATGTAGGAACTCAAAAGCTAAATCTCCTCACTATCATTCTTACTCTAGTCCCTCGGAGGACTCACCCAACTTCTTTAGTCCCACAAAATCCAGGTCACCCCTTAAAAGAGCGGAGGATAACATAAACTCAAAAAATCCTAATACATCTGTCACAACCAACAAATCCAACAAAAATGAGACATCACCAAAACCTCACAAAATCAAAAACCCAGCGCTTGTCTCCAATACCCTAATAGACAAAAAAGACGAGGAAGAGATGGATGTCTCCATCTCTTCTAAGAGAAGAGAACCAGGGGATTGGGGTAATAAAAATATATTTCTTTTAGAGGATTCAGAGGAGGAATTCTTGGACTCATCCCTTAACCCGAGTCCTGAAAGGAGACGTCCCAAAAAAGATATGCCTCCTTCACGCCGTGACTCAGAATTGAACGTAGCATCAAAGCCACTTACCCCTCAGGTCTCCGAGATCAGAGATTTTGGGTCTTACCTTGATAATCTGACCAAAACAATAGATCAAAATATGAAACTCGGCTTAGAGAAACAAGTAGAAACAATCCAATCCACTCTTGATGCTTTCGGCCAGAAACTTGAGGATAACGCTAAAAGGCTTAGTGTAGGCGAAGAGAGAACCGAAATTCTTACTTCTGAAAATCAAGATATTAAAACAGAACTTAAAAGACTTAAAATTAAAATCGCAGACGTAGAAGACAGATGTCATAGAAATAATTTAAAAATCAGGGGCATCCCAGAGAATATAACACCCCCCAATCTATCGGAATATGCCAAAATCCTATTCAAACAATCCATTCCATCTTTAACAGAGCAGGAACTTATCATAGATAGAATTCACCGTCTGCCCCGTCCAGCATCTTTTTCTCCTGACATACCCAGGGATGTGATAATGAGAGTTCATTTCTTTAATACAAAAGAAAAAATACTAAATTTTATAAGAGAAGAGAAAAAATTTCCCGATTCTTATTCCCAACTAAAAATCTTCGCAGACCTTTCAAAAGAGACCATGGAAGCTAAGAAAGCTTTCAGAGAAACCACAAGTGCTTTAAGAGACATGGGCATCCAATATAGGTGGGGATTTCTCTTGAAACTTTTGGTATTCTTCATGGGAAAGACAATTTATTTATCCGCCCCAGAAGATGGTCTCAATTTTATTGCCTCCTTAAAGGACAATCCACACAGGGAAACAAAGTTCCTCAAATGCTGAAAAAATAATAGGCCTTTACTCAAAGCCTCCTCCTTTTATTCTCTATATACCACTTTAGAGTGAAAGTTCATAAGATTTATAATGACATTATATGCAATAACACGATTGTTATCTGAGCAACTGTTGAATTGTTTAATTATTCTAATGTGTTCATTTTGATCCATGACTGTTTATTCTTATTAATACAATAGGTCCAAAAAAGTTTGTATTTCCTTGTTCTTCTTTATGCATAGCCATCATGGTCTTGCACCACATTTTTTCCCCCAAATCGGAAAGAGAACCTTACCGGTGAAGGTTCCTTCAGGAAGATTTTGTTTTGCCTTTTTTTGATCGAGAGAACTACGGAACTTTTTTTTCTTTTCTTACAACATCCATATTTACACTTGATACTCTGTTTTGTATTGGTTAGGATACTTGTGATATATTCTTAAACTTAATACTACTCTTGTTCATTTTTTCCTGTGCTCCAGCTTATTTGAACTGTTTAAAGGTTCGTTGAAACAACTTAGTTTTCTATTCTCTTTTCAACACCACATCTAGAAGTACTAATTATGCCCATCAAAATTGTCACCTACAATGTAAGAGGCTTGAACAGTCCTAATAAAAGATTTACTCTTTGGAAAGAGCTAAATAACCTTAGAGCTGATATAGCTTGCATTCAAGAGTCCAGATTTGCTGAAGGGAAACACCCTAAATTCAGTCACAAAAATTATCCCCACATTTTTGAATCCGTTAATGAAAGTAAAAAAGCTGGCGTAGCAACAATTATCAAAAACTCTACCCCATTTGACATAATAGAGGAGCATAAAGACACACAAGGGAGGTATCACATCCTTGTGTGTAAATTAAATAATCATGAGTGCACCATTGTAAATATTTACGCCCCTAATAGAAAACAAACCGTATTTTTGGACAAATTATTGGAAAGGGTGGGAAAGGTCAGAAAGGGCGAGTTAGTCTTACTGGGAGACTTTAATATAGTTCCAGACGGACATCTCGACTCTTCCTCCCCTAATCGCCACTTGTCTGCCACATTGAACAACTGGCTGTTTAAAAAAGAGGTTTTTGACGTGTTTAGATGTCTAAATGCAACATCTAGGGAGTATTCTCATTTTTCAGATGCTCATCAGTCAGCGTCCAGGATTGATTTAATACTGTTGGATGTATTTTCATTAACCAAATTCATCAACATTTCCATAAACAATAAATCCATCTCTGATCATGCCCCCGTTATAGGTGAATTTTCCCTAGGTCCTCTCTTGAGAGAACTTTTTGTGGAAATGTAACTCTTCCATCATTCACACTCCGAAAAATAAAGTTATAATTGAAAAAGCCATCACCAACTACTTTAAAGAAAACGACACCCCGGATTTAACCAATCCATTTACAAGTTGGAATGCTCACAAAGCTGTTCTTCGTGGAATAATAATGCAAATCTCATCCCTGCAAAAGAAAAGAAAGTAGGTCAAAAATAAATAAACTTCAAAATATAATTAGAGAAAAAGAATCAATACAAACTAATCTCTCCTCCCCTTCTTCGACAATTCAGAGAGAATTGTTGGACTTAAGACAAGAACTGAGGTCAGAGATTTTTTCTTCTTTTGATTCAGTCATTAAAAATTCAAAATTTAATCAATATGCAGCTTTAAATAAACCCACCCGCTTCATGGCCCGACGCATTAAACAAAGAAGAACATTCAATAGAATTGCTAAAATTAAGGCAGATAATGGTATAACCTACTATCATCCCAAAGATATCGCTAATCAATTTGCAAGTTTCTATAAAAACCTATATAATATCAACTTAGATCCTCTAGTCACTCAACCAAGCACTGAAATAATCAATAATTTTCTTTCCTCTATCAAACTCCCAAAACTAAACCCTCTGGATCATGAATCTTTAAACAGGCCTTTTACTACTCTAGGGATAGAAAACACAATTAAGCAACTGAAATCTTTTAAGGCCCCGGGACCAGATGGGTTCATCAATGAATATTATAAAACTTTTAGTCAACACCTTTCCCCTCATCTTACCAAAATTTTTAACTCAGCATCGACTCTAGGATCCTTTCCATCAGAAATGATGGAAGCTACTATTATCCTAATTCCTAAATCGAAAGGAGACCTAGACAACATTAAAAATTATAGGCCCATCTCATTAATAAATAAGGACATTAAAATATATTCAAAAATTTTAGCAAATCGTCTTTCAGTTATTCTCCCCCAGTTTATCAACGACGATCAAATTGGTTTTGTTAGTGGAAGACAAGCTACTGACGGTACTAGGAGATTAATAAACGTTATAAAAATAATTAATACCTCTAAACTACCAGCTACTCTATTAGCGTTGGATGCGGAAAAGGCCTTTGATAGGCTAAACTAGCAATATCTAAAACAATCACTTATTAAATTTGGCTTCAATAATTATTTTCTTTCTTCAATTATGGCCCTCTATTCTAATCCTCATGCTAAAATTTATGTGAACAATCAGTTATCTCACTCAATTCCCATCTCAAACGGTACAAGACAGGGCTGCCCTCTTTCTCCCCTACTTTTTGCTTTGGCCATGGAGCCACTAGCCCAAAAAATTAGGGAAAACCCCAAAATTAAAGGAATCCCTAACACAACTCGTCAATTTAAAATAAGCCTTTTTGCGGATGACGTAATGTTAACCCTACTGGACCCAATAATTTCTGTGAGGGAAGTATCTGAAATACTAGATGCTTTTTCACTAATTTCTTACTTCAAAATTAATAATGAGAAATCAAAACTACTCCATTTCAATTTAAACCAACCCGTAAAAAACGTATTGAAGTTAAACACGTCTTTTAGTTGGGCCGAAAAAAATATAACATATCTAGGGATCATTATTTGTAAGGATATTAATTCTATTATTTCCACCAATTTAGAATCTATCAACAACATCCTATATAAAGATTTAATAGAATTCGGCAAACATGACCTTTCATGGTGGGGAAAGGTACTTACGGTTAAAATGTTCATTCTACCAAAAATTCTCTATATTTTCCAGAACCTTCCCTTATTCATTCCCCACACATCCATCCTAAAAATTCAAAATCAAATAAATTCCTACATATGGAATAATAAAAGAGCCAGAATTTCTACCAATATCCTCTATAGAAATAAAATCAATGGCGGACTCAGCTTACCCAATATTTCAGCATGTTATCTAGCGAATCTTATAAAACAAAGTGCTAACTGGTTTAATTCGAGAGACCCCCCAGCTTGGAATATTCTAGAAACAACTCTGAACAATAATTCTCCTCCTCGAGATCTTCTATTCAAGCATCTTTTTAAAAAAACTACACACGACCCATCTCACCCTATATTCCATGCGGCTATCTGGGCTTGGAAAAAACTTGCAAAACAAAGAAAGAAAAACCACTCTAGAGGTCCTAATTTAAACAATTATTAAAAATGTCTCACTATCACTCATAGCCTCCTTATACAACTCCTCAATCCCAGATTCTTGGGAAAGAAGAGGTTTAAAAAAACTAAAAGACCTTTATGATGGTTTCAATATCTTACCCTTTAAATCCATTAAAATTAAATTTAATCTATCTCCATCTGATTTTTTTTACTACTCTTATATAAAAGAGATTATTCTTAAATTCCTCTCGGGCAAACTTCTAGTTTCAGAGATATCAGCTAATCTCATTTGCAATCCGGCTCACAAAATTTTTTGGAGCCTACGCTACATCTACAACGGATTCAACAATGATCTTTCATTCAATAAAAATTTGTACATGTTGCACTGGGAAGCGGACTTATAAAGTTCCTTCCACAACGATCAATGGGAAAACGCATTATCCTACACACAAGCCTCAAATATTTCAATGCCCCTTCAGGAAGCATATTTTAAGCTCGTCTCGAAATGGTATTATACACCCATCAGGCTTCACCACATAAACTCAAGTAACTCTCCTCTTTGTTCGAGAAACTGTGGGCTTAGAGGCGATCTCATGCATCTTTTTTGGAGCTGCCCCAAAATTCACAATTTGTGGGTTCAAATATCCATTCTGGTCAATGACCTTTTGGATAAACCAATCATTCTTTCCCCTCAAAAGGCCCTTCTATCCATGGGGTTAGAGTCTCTTGGTTTTTCTGAAAGATCTATACTAATCCACTTATTTTTAGTTTGCAAAAATACCCTGGCATTCTACTGGAAAAAGCCAAACATCCTCTCATTAGAAGACTTGGTTGAGAAAATGAACCTACACAGGACATACGAATACAGATTCGCTATTATTAACAATAGTGTGACTAAATTTTCAAACAAATGGGACATTTGGACAGCTAAATTCCCGTATGTCTCGCGAGTCCCTTGTAAAGTCATAGTATCTGTATCTTAATTTGTTTACTCATTTATGATACTCTGTACTTCTCTCGTAATGTTATTTGATCTTTTTTTTTATTATTATTTTGTTATAACGGTTTGTTTATTCGTGACATTTTCTGTGATTATCAACACCTGTCGATTCAATTTCTTCCCCCTTCCCTTTTTCTTTTCCCAATCCCCACTACTCCTTATTCCCTAATTCCTTGTTTTTCCCCTATCCCTTGAACCTCTTCCCCTCTTCCCAGATCATTCCTATTATTATTACCTTGTTCCCCAATTGCCTGTTAAATATTGAATAATTATAATAAAAATTATTGTAAAATAAACTTTTTGAATGTGTTTTTGAGCACCTTGAGGGGTGCAGTCTTTAGAATGGTGTCACATTTGGATATTTTCTGTCATATAGGCCCCTCAAAGTCACTTCAAATGTGATGTGGTCCCTAAAAAAATGGTTTTGTAAATTTTGTTGGAAAAATGAGAAATCGCTGGTAAATTTTTAACCCTTATAACTTCCTAACAAAAAAAAATTTTGGTTCTAAAATTGTGCTCATGTAAAGTAGACATGTGGTAAATGTTATTTATTAATTATTTTGTGTGACATACAGTACAGACCAAAAGTTTGGACACACCTTCTCATTTAAAGATTTTTCTGTATTTTCATGACTTTAAAAATTGTACATTCAAACTGAAGGCATCAAAACTATGAATTAACACATGTGGAATTATATACTTAACAAAAAAGTGTGAAACAACTGAAAATATGTATTATATTCTAGGTTCTTCAAAGTAGCCACCTTTTGCTTTGATGACTGCTTTGCACACTCTTGGCATTCTCTTGATGAGCTTCAAGAGGTAGTCACCGGAAATGGTTTTCACTTCACAGGTGTGCTCTGTCAGTTTTAATAAGTGGGATTTCTTGCCTTATAAATGGGGTAGGGACCATCAGTTGTGTTGTGCAGAAGTCTGGTGGATACACAGCTGATAGTCCCACTGAATAGACTGTTAGAATTTGTATTATGGCAAGAAAAAAGCAACTAAGTAAAGAAAAACGAGTGGCCATCATTACTTTAAGAAATGAAGGTCAGTCAGTCCAAAAAATTGGGAAAACTTTGAAAGTGTCCCCAAGTGCAGTTGCAAAAACCATCAAGCGTTACAAAGAAACTGGCTCACATGAGGACCGCCCCAGGAAAGGAAGAGCAAGAGTCACCTCTGCTTCTGAGGATAAGTTTATCCGAGTCACCAGCCTCAGAAATCGCAGGTTAACAGCAGCTCAGATTAGAGACCAGGTCAATGCCACACAGAGTTCTAGCAGCAGACACATCTCTTCAACAACTGTTAAGAGGAGACTTTGTGCAGCAGGCCTTCATGGTAAAATAGCTGCTAGGAAACCACTGCTAAGGACAGGCAACAAGCAGAAGAGACTTGTTTGGGCTAAAGAACACAAGGAATGGACATTAGACCAGTGGAAATCTTTGCTTTGGTCTGATGAGTCCAAATTTGAAATCTTTGGTTCCAACCACCGTGTCTTTGTGAGACGCAGAAAAGGTGAACGGATGGACTCTACATGCCTGGTTCCCACCGTGAAGCATGGAGGAGGAGGTTTGATGGTGTGGGGGTGCTTTGCTGGTGACACTGGGGATTTATTCAAAATTGAAGGCATACTGAACCAGCATGGCTACCACAGCATCTTGCAGCGGCATGTTATTCCATCCGGTTTGCGTTCAGTTGGACCATTTGTTTTTCATCAGGCAATGACCCCAAACACACCTCCAGGCTGTGTAAGAGCTATTTGACCAAGAGGGAGAGTGATGGGGTGCTACGCCAGATGACCTGGCCTCCACAGTCTCCAGACCTGAACCCAATCGAGATGGTTTGGGATGAGCTGGACCGCAGAGTGAAGGCAAAAGGGCCAACAAGTGCTAAGCATCTCTGGGAACTCCTTCAAGATTGTTGGAAGACCATTTCCGGTGACTACCTCTTGAAGCTCATCAAGAGAATGCCAAGAGTGTGTTAATTCATAGTTTTGATGCCTTCAGTATGAATGTACAATTTTCATAGTCATGAAAATACAGAAAAATCTTTAAATGAGAAGGTGTGTCCAAACTTTTGGTCTGTACTGTATCTCTCTGATTTAAGGGCATGAAAATTCAAAGTTTGAAAATTGTCAAATTTTCAAAATTTCCGCCAAATTTCCGATTTTTTTCACAAATAAATGTAAGTCATCTCGAAGAAATTTTGCCACTATTTTGAAGTACAATATGTTACGAAAAAAGTGGTCAGAATTGTAAAAATTGGCCTGGCCATTAACGTGCAAACCACCCTCGGGGGTAAAGGGGTTAATGAATAACACTAATCACATGTCTACAGTACTTTACATCAGCATCATTTCTTAACTTTTTTTTTATTGTTAGCAAGTTAGATATTTTTTAGGGACCACATCACATTTCAAGTGACTTTGGGGTCTAAGTGACAGGTAATTCCAAAAAGTAACACCATTTTAAAAACTGCACCCCTCAAAGTGCTTAAAACCACATTGAAGAAGTTTATTACCCTTTAGGTGCTTCACAGGAATTAAAGCAATGTGGAAGGAAATAATTAAAATTTTAATTTTTCCCACAAAAATATTGTTTTAACCACAAATTTTGAATTTTCACAAGTGTAGCAGGAGAAAATGGACCATACAATCTGTTGTGCAGTTTCTTCCAAGTACACTGATACCCAGTATGTGGTGGAAAACTAATGTGTGCACAGTAGGGCTCGGAAGAGAAAGAACACCATTCAACTTTTGGAGCCCGAAATTGCCTGAAGCAGATAGAGGATGCCATGTCGCATTTGCAGAGCCTCTTATGTTCCTAAACAGTGGAAACCCCCACAAGTGACCCTATTTTGGAAACTACATCCCTTAATGAATTCATCTAGAGGTGCATGAGCATGTTGACACCACATGTCCATCACAGATTTTTATACCATTGGGCAGTGAAGAGTACTAGCAGAGGTTGACTAGTGTTCATCTCCTTCCACCACCAGCTATAGCCTTATGCCAGGGCTAGTAGGGCAAGGCATGTGATTGGCGACAGTTGCGGAGGCTGTATAGGGATGTTAGGGGGAGAGAGGGTGATGCTAGTCCAGATTAGGAGGTCACCTCTTCCCCCTTTCCCTAGTGTCTGGGCTCCCTTTCCCTTTCCCCTCTGTGTTGCACTCACACCTGGCGTGACTCTGTGTTGCACTCACACTTGGCGTGACACTAACACTACACTTACTAACTTACTGAGAATAGGTCTCACAAATGTATTATTACAATTTTTATTATTACTGCACTATTACTATTACAAATGAACTAGTTTATAATTTTTTTAAATTAGTTTTATTTTTTCTATTACTCTTATGATTCTAATAATAGTATTACTAAAATCCCTATACGTAAATCTGTTGATCCAGAAGAAGGCAAAAACCCCAGGACATATTAAGCCAATTTGCATCACGGGGAAAAATTCCTTCTCGACCCCGAGAAAAGGCGATCAGTACAAGAATCCTGGATCAAATGTACTACTATTGGTGTAACAAATTATCTAATTTAACTGTAACCCACAATGTTACCTGTATCGAGGAAATCATCCAGCCCTTTTTTGAAAGATGCTATAGTGTCTGTAATCACTACCTCTTGTGTTAGGGCATTCCACAGTCCGACTGCTCTGACTGTAAAGAACCCTTTCCTGTTTAGGTGCCGGAGTCACCTTTCTTCCACCCGTAATGAATGCCCCCTAGTCCTTAGTATGGTCTTTGGAAGGAATAAGTCATGTGCTAGTCCTTTGTACTGACCACACATATATTTATACATGTAAATGAGATCCCCTCTGAGGCGTCGTTTTTCTAAGCTAAACAAGCTCAACTTTTTCAACCTCTCATCATATGAGAGGTCTTCCATCCCTTGTAATAATCTAGCTGCCCGCCTTTCAACTGACTCTAACTTCTGAATATCCTTTTTAAAATGTGGAGCCCAAAACTGGATCCACACTAACCTTCACTAACAGTTTGTCTGGTATCACCAGTCCACCTTGTTCGCTGTAATCCACCCTTCCTTGGCACCCGCCTGTGTGACGACAGTCTGGAACTTTGAGACATTGTTATCCCTTCCGCATCCTCCTCTACTTCCACCTCTTCCTCTGGGACCACCACCTCCTCCCGCAGGCTATTCAAAGTCTGCTCCAGCATGTAGATGTCCGGAGTAGTCATGCTGATGATGGCATCGTCAGCACTAACCATCTTTTCGAAAATGTGCAGAAGGGTGCAAAGATCCTTAATCTGTGCCCACTCCGTAAATGTGATATGCCCCACGTCCGTACTGCCCAGGCTATGCGACATGACATACTGCGTCAGGGCTCGTTGCTGCTGCCATAGTCCCTGTAACATGTGCAGAGTGGAATTCCACCATGTCGGCACATCGCATATCAACCGGTATGGACAATGACCTCTGTATCGATGCAAGTCGATGACCTGAGGGGTGCGAATGGTGGAAGTAAGCACACGGCTTCCATGATTTTGGCAGTAGCACATTCAGGCCAGGATAGTGGCAGAGAAATCACTGTACCACCAGGTTGAGGACGTGAGCCATGCAAGGCACGTATGTGAGCTTGCCTCTGTGTAGGACCGCCACTAGGTTCGCACTGATATTGCACACGGTCTTCCCTGGCTCCAGGTTTAGCAGAGACAGCCATTGCTCAAACTCGGCCTGGATAGCTGTCCACAACTCTCCAGCTGTATGACTGCGATCTCCAAGGGATATTCATTTTAAGGCTGCCTGATTGCGGTGAGCCCTGCCTGCGTAGTATGGAGGTGGTGGGGATTTGCTCCGCACTGTTGGAACGCGTGTCTCATTATGGCAGAGGTTGAGGGTGCAGGTGGAGGCCCTAGAGGAGGTGGAGGAGGCAGAAACAGTGGAGAAAGTGTGAAATGCAGAGGTTTATCCTGCAATCTTTGGGGACTCCTAGACTTGTGGAGCAGCCCCTTCCCCGTCTGCCCCCACAGCCGCCACAGTCACCCAGTGCCCAGTCAGTGAGATGTAACACCCATGGCCATGCTTACTCATCCAGGTGTCAGTGGTGAAATGCACCCTGTCAGATATAAATTTAGTCAAGGAATGGGTGATCTTGTGTCTGACATGCTGGTGTAGCCCACCTACTTTCTTAGAGAAGTAATGGCGACTGGGCAACTGGTACTGGGAGACTGCGACGGTCATCAGCTTTTGAAAACCATCTGTATCTACCAGGCGGAAAGGCAGCATTTCCATGGCCAACAGTTTGGAGATAGTGGAGTTCAACCTCTTTGCTTTGTCATGTGTAGGAGAAAACAATCTTTTACGCGACCACATCTGTGGGACCAAGGGCTGGCTGCAGTGCTGATAGAGGGCAGAGTAGGGTGAACCGGACAAACTGCTGGACCGTGAGTGAGGTGCAGGCAGAAATGTTACGGTGGATTGAGAAAGATGTCGTGTGCTCATTCTTTGAGATTGGTCAAAAACAGAAGGCATATCCGCTTCCAATACAGATGATGGCCTCACACTCAGCCTGACTGGAACTGGTAAACAACAGGAGGTTCTAAGGTCGGTAACAGAGGAGGAGGAAGAAGCAGCAGATGCGGTTGATGGAGCGGCTGAGGGTTGTTGAGGTCCACTAGTCTGCATTTTATCGCAGTGAGATTGCCAAAGTAATGCATAGTGATTGCACATGTGAAAGTTCATGCATGTAGTAGTCAAATTATTGCACTATTTCCCTCTACTGAGTTTTTTTTCTGAAAAGTTGGCAGATAACGTGAGTTGGCTCATCCTTTGTGTTGTCAAAAAAGGCCCAGGCTAGGCAGCCCTTGCTGCCCCTGCGAGCTGCAGACCCATGACTGCTACTGGCCACAGCCACAGTTATGGTTGCATCACTCTGTTTCTGTGCCGTAGCGCGCAATGTAACCTCCTTGTCTTCCTCCTCCTCCACCTCCTTAGATGACCTACTCAGCTGCGTGCCTCTGGGTTCACACCAAGTGGGATCTACTACCTCATCATCATCCTCTCTGTTCTCCCATTCCTCGCCCTGAGAGTTACCCTCCTCCCCTTCCTGCCCTGACATCACAGTACAGTCATTGTGAGCCTCAGGTATCTGAGTCTCATCAGGATCACTTTCCCTGGGGGTTAATGTCTGGTGATGAGGGTCAGGATGCTACTCAGAACCTACTTCGTCCTGCCCCGGATCCAACCTAAAAAAAATTTGGGCATTGGTGCAGATGCTTTCCTTCTTTAGAGTTTGTGAATCTTTGGAGCAGACTTCTGATGCCCATGGCATAGAATGTGTGAACAGCTCTGCAGACTCGCCCATTTGTGGTTCCTTACAGTCAGTTGGGCGGCTGGAGAGTTGTAACTCGGGGGGCAAGGATAATTGGGGTGCTAACTCTGAGGACTGTACTGTATGTGATGTTGAGGTGGAGGAACAGGAGGAAAGGCCAATTGATGCAGCGCTTGCCATCCACTGGAGCACTTGCTCTTTCCGGCCCTCATCTACAAAGTGTACTGATGTGCGGCTGCGAAAGAAAGGGAGTGGAGTAGCCCGTCTAGTAACAGAAGTTGTCAGTTTTCTTTGGATAGGATGTGACGGTGTTGGTTCACTAGTGCTTTCACTAACATTTCCTCCTACCCCACATATGCCTTGAACATCAAGCCTATTCCCCATTCCACCACGACCTCGTTTTTTCCCATTCATGTTGCTCAGATAGTGTGTTTCGAACATGCTATTAGCAGCAAACTATTAGATTTTTTACTGTGAAAGAGGCCTGTATAACATAGAATATATGCTCCAAGCAATTTCAAACTGAGTTCTAGCCTGCTGTATCACGTTAGTAACAGAAGAAAGTATTTTTTTGCTGGGGATGAGGCCTGTATTACATAGAATATATGCTCCAAACAATTTAAATATTAGATCTGGTCTACTGTATCATGTTAGTAACAGAAGAAAGTAATTTTTTTTTACTGTGGATGAGGCCTGTATAACATAGAATATATGCTCCAAACAATTTCAATATGAAATCTGGTCTACTGTATCATGTTAGTAACAGAAGAAAGTATTTTTTTTTACTGTGGATGAGGCCTGTATAACATAGAATATATGCTCCAAACAATTTCAAACTGAGATCTGGTCTACTTTATCACGTTAGTAAAAGAAGAAATTATTTTTTTACTGTGGATGAGGCCTGTATTAAATAGAATATATACTCAAAGAAATTTCAAACTGAGATTTAGCCTGCTGTATCACCTTAGTAACAGAAGAAATCCTTTTTTTACTGTGGATGAGGCTTGTATGAAATAGAATATATGCTCTAAACAATTTGAAACTGAGAGCTTCCCTGCTGTATCACCGTAGTAACAGAAGAAAATATTTTTCTTACTGAGGATGAGGCTTGTATTAAATAGAATATATGCTCCTAGAAATTTCAAACTGAGATCTAGCCTGCTGTATCTCCTTAGTAACAGAAGAAAGTATTTTTTTTTACTGTGGGTGAGGCCTGTATAACATAAAATATATGCTCCAAACAATTTGAAACTAAGATCTCCCCTGCTGTATCACCTTAGTAACAGAAGAAAGTATTTTTTAATGGGGATGAGGCCTGCATAACATAGAATATATGCTCCAAATTTCAAACTGAGGTCTGGCCTACTGTATCACGTTAGTAACAGAAGAAAGTATTTTTTTTTACTGTGGATGAGGCCTGAATTAAATAGAATATATGCTCCAAACAATTTCAAACTGAGATCTCCGCTGCTGTATCATGTTAGTAACAATATATATATATTTTTTTTTACTGTGGATGAGGCCTGTATACAACAGAATATATGCTCCAGGTAATTTCAAACTGAGATCTAGCCTGCTGTATCACCTTAGTAACAGAAGATTTTTTTTTTATTGTGGATGAGGCCTGTATGAAATACAATATATGCTCCAAGAAATTTCAAATTGAGATGTAGCCTGCTGTATCACCTTAGTAACAGAAGATTTTTTTTTTTTAACTGTGGATGAGGCCTGTAAGAAATAGAATATATGCTCCAATCATTTTGAAACTGCGATCTAGCCTGCTGTATCACATTAGTAACAGAAGAAATTATTTTTTCTTTACTGTAGATGAGGCCTGTATACAACAAAATATATGCTCCAATAAATTTCAAACTGAAATCTTGCCGGCTGCATCAGCTTAGTAACAAAGAAAGTATTTTTTTTACTGTGGATGTATTTCAAACTGAGATCTGGCCTGCTGTATTACCTTAGTAACAGAAGAGAGTATTTTTTACTGGGGATGAGGCCTGCAAAACATAGAATATATGCTCCAAACAATTTGAAACTGAGATCTGGCCTACTGTATCACCTTAGTAAGAGAAAAAATATTTTTTTTTACTGTGGGTGAGACCTGTATGAAATAGAATATATGCTCCAAGCAATTTGAAACTGAGATCTCCCCAGCTCCCCACCTTAGTAACAGAAGAAATTATTTTTTTTACTGTGGATGAGGCCTGTATAACATAGAACATATGCTTGAAATTTCAAACTGAGATCTGGCCTACTGTATCATGTTAGTCACAGAAGAAAGTGTTTTTTTACTGTGGATGAGGCCTGTATTAAATAGAATATATGTGTCACGCAAGGTATAGGAAAGACTAAGTGCAACACAAGGGAAGGGGGAAAGGGGGCTCAGACGCTAGGGAAAGGGGCAAAAAAGAAGCAAGACAAAAATATATCTCATACCCTACCATAATTATATATAAATGTAAAGCAAAATTGCATAATAAATATAGGGTACTTAGTGAACTATTTTTGATCAAAAAAAGTATACAAGCCATCCCACCAGCGGCAAGGTGACCCTAAATTGGGACGGTACCTATACTGCCTATATTAAAAACCTTACTGTATATCAGAGTTGAAGTAATGCATATAAAAGGGTAGACAAATAGGACCGGGTCCCAACTCCAGACCACCTAGGCCCGTGGTAAGCTACATATATACCAATCAGCTCAACAAAGGGCATGCCACACCCTTAAATTGCACAGAATGCAAACAAGTCAAAAAACCAGACAATGTGAACTGAGGTCTAAGATGGCAGACATACAAGAAACAGAGGCATGTTCACACTAGCAAAAAAGAAGCAAGACAAAAATATATCTCATACCCTACCATAATTATATATAAATGTAAAGCAAAATTGCATAATAAATATAGGGTACTTAGTGAACTATTTTTGATCAAAAAAAGTATACAAGCCGTCCCACCAGCGGCAAGGTGACCCTAAATTGGGACGGTACCTATACTGCCTATATTACAAACCTTACTGTATATCAGAGTTGAAGTAATGCATATAAAAGGGTAGACAAATAGGACCGGGTCCCAACTCCAGACCACCTAGGCCCGTGGTAAGCTACATATATACCAATCAGCTCAACAAAGGGCATGCCACACCCTTAAATTGCACAGAATGCAAACAAGTCAAAAAACCAGACAATGTGAACTGAGGTCTAAGATGGCAGACATACAAGAAACAGAGGCATGTTCACACTAGCAAAAAAGAAGTAAGACAAAAATATATCTCATACCCTACCATAATTATATATAAATGTAAAGCAAAATTGCATAATAAATATAGGGTACTTAGTGAACTATTTTTGATCAAAAAAAGTATACAAGCCGTCCCACCAGCGGCAAGGTGACCCTAAATTGGGACGGTACCTATACTGCCTATATTAAAAACCTTACTGTATATCAGAGTTGAAGTAATGCATATAAAAGGGTAGACAAATAGGACCGGGTCCCAACTCCAGACCACCTAGGCCCGTGGTAAGCTACATATATACCAATCAGCTCAACAAAGGGCATGCCACACCCTTAAATTGCACAGAATGCAAACAAGTCAAAAAACCAGACAATGTGAACTGAGGTCTAAGATGGCAGACATACAAGAAACAGAGGCATGTTCACACTAGCAAAAAAGAAGCAAGACAAAAATATATCTCATACCCTAACATAATTATATATAAATGTAAAGCAAAATTGCATAATAAATATAGGGTACTTAGTGAACTATTTTTGATCAAAAAAAGTATACAAGCCGTCCCACCAGCGGCACGGTGACCCTAAATTGGGACGGTACCTATACTGCCTATATTAAAAACCTTACTGTATATCAGAGTTGAAGTAATGCATATAAAAGGGTAGACAAATAGGACCGGGTCCCAACTCCAGACCACCTAGGCCCGTGGTAAGCTACACATATACCGATCAGCTCAACAAAGGGCATGCCACACCCTTAAATTGCACAGAATGCAAACAAGTCAAAAAACCAGACAATGTGAACTGAGGTCTAAGATGGCAGACATACAAGAAACAGAGGCATGTTCACACTAGCAAAAAAGAAGCAAGACAAAAATATATCTCATACCCTACCATAATTATATATAAATGTAAAGCAAAATTGCATAATAAATATAGGGTACTTAGTGAACTATTTTTGATCAAAAAAAGTATACAAGCCGTCCTACCAGCGGCAAGGTGACCCTAAATTGGGACGGTACCTATACTGCCTATATTAAAAACCTTACTGTATATCAGAGTTGAAGTAATGCATATAAAAGGGTAGACAAATAGGACCGGGTCCCAACTCCAGACCACCTAGGCCCGTGGTAAGCTACATATATACCAATCAGCTCAACAAAGGGCATGCCACACCCTTAAATTGCACAGAATGCAAACAAGTCAAAAAACCAGACAATGTGAACTGAGGTCTAAGATGGCAGACATACAAGAAACAGAGGCATGTTCACACTAGCAAAAAAGAAGCAAGACAAAAATATATCTCATACCCTACCATAATTATATATAAATGTAAAGCAAAATTGCATAATAAATATAGGGTACTTAGTGAACTATTTTTGATCAAAAAAAGTATACAAGCCGTCCCACCAGCGGCAAGGTGACCCTAAATTGGGACGGTACCTATACTGCCTATATTAAAAACCTTACTGTATATCAGAGTTGAAGTAATGCATATAAAAGGGTAGACAAATAGGACCGGGTCCCAACTCCAGACCACCTAGGCCCGTGGTAAGCTACATATATACCAATCAGCTCAACAAAGGGCATGCCACACCCTTAAATTGCACAGAATGCAAACAAGTCAAAAAACCAGACAATGTGAACTGAGGTCTAAGATGGCAGACATACAAGAAACAGAGGCATGTTCACACTAGCAAAAAAGAAGCAAGACAAAAATATATCTCATACCCTACCATAATTATATATAAATGTAAAGCAAAATTGCATAATAAATATAGGGTACTTAGTGAACTATTTTTGATCAAAAAAAGTATACAAGCCGTCCCACCAGCGGCAAGGTGACCCTAAATTGGGACGGTACCTATACTGCCTATATTAAAAACCTTACTGTATATCAGAGTTGAAGTAATGCATATAAAAGGGTAGACAAATAGGACCGGGTCCCAACTCCAGACCACCTAGGCCCGTGGTAAGCTACATATATACCAATCAGCTCTACAAAGGGCATGCCACACCCTTAAATTGCACAGAATGCAAACAAGTCAAAAAACCAGACAATGTGAACTGAGGTCTAAGATGGCAGACATACAAGAAACAGAGGCATGTTCACACTAGCAAAAAAGAAGCAAGACAAAAATATATCTCATACCCTACCATAATTATATATAAATGTAAAGCAAAATTGCATAATAAATATAGGGTACTTAGTGAACTATTTTTGATCAAAAAAAGTATACAAGCCGTCCCACCAGCGGCAAGGTGACCCTAAATTGGGACGGTACCTATACTGCCTATATTAAAAACCTTACTGTGTATCAGAGTTGAAGTAATGCATATAAAAGGGTAGACAAATAGGACCGGGTCCCAACTCCAGACCACCTAGGCCCGTGGTAAGCTACATATATACCAATCAGCTCAACAAAGGGCATGCCACACCCTTAAATTGCACAGAATGCAAACAAGTCAAAAAACCAGACAATGTGAACCGTCCCACCAGCGGCAAGGTGACCCTAGGCAGTATAGGTACCGTCCCAATTTAGGGTCACCTTGCCGCTGGTGGGACAGCTTGTATACTTTTTTTGATCAAAAATAGTTCACTATATAGACCTCAGTTCACATTGTCTGGCTAGGGAAAGGGGGTAGTGGAGACCTCCTAGGCTGACCTTATATCACTGTGTCTCCCCTAACATCCCTATATTGGTTCCGCACAAATCGCTGCACAGGAACCTCGCCCTGTCTTTCCCTGGCGCTTGGCCCTGGCTAGGGAACGGAGGGGATGAGCGCTAGCCGATCCCCACTGACAACTAAAGACAACAAGGGGGAACTAACAAGGGAAGATAACTTAGCTTTAGTTGACTTCAGAGAGATGAACACACATCCTCTTAGCATCAGATAGGAAAAAGAAATGCACTTGCTCCAAGTCTTCACAAGCGGTCATGTGAGTATCGCGGCACCTCCCTCTAGCAAACAGCAGGTATTTATAAACCCAGCTCAGGGTGTTAATTAGCACGAGGAAGATAGCTGCTGGGTCCTAGAGAGACAGCTTCTAAGAAGGTGTCTGTAATGCCAAACAAAGATGTCTCCTGCAACCAACTGCAGGGAGACTGTCTGCCACGTCTGACACACCCGTGACAGTGCCCCCCTCATCTACACGTGGCCTCCAGACACTCAGGACCTTGTTTCTCAGGATAAGAGGTGTGGAATGAACGAACCAACCTGGGAGCGTTCACCTCTGATGCTGAAACCCACATCCTCTCCTGTGGACCATAACTCTTCCAGTGCACCAAGTTTTGTAGAGAATGACGTTGGAGACGAGAATCTACAATCCTCGAAATCTGGAACTCCAGATTACCATCAACTATTACTGGGGGCGATGATAGAGGTGAGGGCTCAAGAGGTTCCACATACTTCTTGAGTGAGGACCTGTGGAACATGTTGGGGCCTGAGTAAGTTCAGGACACCTTAAGGGCCTATGGAAGATCAAGACGGAACACTGCTGGGTTAATGATGGCAGTTATTTTGTAGGGACAAATAATCCTAGGTCCGAGCTTCCAAGAAGGAACTTTCAATCTTATATTCTTGGTAGACAACCGCACAAAGTCATTCACATTCAGGTCCGGACCTGGCAAGCGTTTTCTGTCAGCCATACGTTTATACCTGTCTACGATGATCTTTAAATACCTCGCCATACTGAGGAGAGCGACGAAGCAAACGATTCCTCCTCAGGAACTCCCAAAGCTCCTCCCCCAAACTGTGGGTGGTAACAGTATGCACCAAAGAACGATGACCTGCCAGTGGATTCTTGTCGATGATTATTAATGGCAAATTCTGCCAGCGGTAAGTAGGATGCCCAATCCTCCTGATTTTCGGAGACGAAACACCTGAGGTAGGTCCCCAAATTCTGACTGACACGCTCGTTCTGTCCATTCGACTAAGAGTGGAAGGCAGAGGAAAAGGACAGCTGCCCCCCTAGTCGAGACCAGAATGCTTTCCAGAACTTGGAAACAAATTGGGTCCACCGATCTGACACCACATCGGAGGGAACCCCGTGAAGCTTGACAATCTCATTTATGAACACCTGAGCAAGTGTCTTGGCATTTGGAAGTGCAGGTAATGCAACGAAGTGAACCATTTTACTGAACCTTTCTACAACCACCAAAACCACTGTTTTACCTGCAGAAACCGGTAGGTCAGTAATAAAGTCCATGGCCTACTATGGAGAGGTAGCCAAAGAATAGTATCAAATGGACAGGAATGCGAAACCTTAGAACGCGCGCAAATACTACAAGCGGATACGTGTTCAATCACATCCTGATGCAACCCCGGCCACCAAAAACGACGAGAGAGGTGGTCCGTGTTTGCCTTACCACCTGGATGACCAGCAAGCACAGAGTTATGATGTTCTTTAATAACCTTATGGCGCAGATTTAACTGCATGGGCTCCTCCACCTCCCCCTGTACTGATTCACCACCAGACCGCTCCCCCGGCAGAGGTACATAGCCCCGACAAGAAGGCTCCGGAGAAGTGGTCTCACCTGTCTATCCCGTAGGCGTCTATCAAGACGTATGGCGAACGACATGGCAGCCTCCAAGGACTGAGGGGTTTTATACACTGCCAAGGCATCTTTCAACCATTCAGTAAGACCCTCACAAAATTAGCTTCTAAGTGATGAGTCATTCCATTTAGAATCTGTTGTCCATCTACGGAATTCAGAACTGTACGTCTCCACTGACCGATTTCCCAAAAGAAATGCACTTGCTCCAAGGCTTCACAAGTGGTCATGTGAGTATCACCGGCACCTCCCTCTAGCAAACAGCAGGTATTTATACACCCAGTGCAACGGGTGAGTCATTCCCAGGGGGGACTACAGGTCGTCAATCTATCCACTCATGTTCTTTCTACTGAACAGCTGGAGGTCCTGAGTATGGGCCTAACGTTTTCACCAACTAATAATTTTAATTATTTTACAGCCCTAAAGGACCTCCATCTGTTCTCCCGAAAACTTATTTTACACAAACTTCATCTCAAGAAAGATGCTTCTACTGGTGCCTTGAGTGCGGCTGAGCGGGAGGCGATCGCTAATTTGGAAGAACTGCCATATGAACAAAACCCCTCACAGTCAGGTGGGTTGCCTCAATGTGCTGTTCCCAGATCGACATGCTTTCCCCCTTTGTCCTTATGTCCAGCTGTGGAAATTTTTTCCAAGCTTGTCGCTGAGGATTTTAAAAAATTATCTAATAAGAGAAAATATGATAACTTAACAGCAAGACAATGCTTGGCAATAAAACAATTAAAAACCTATGATGACATTGTTATCAAACCGGCGGACAAAGGGGGAAACATTGTCATCTGGCCATGTACTAAGTACGAAAAAGAGGCATTTCGGCAATTACGAGATATTGATACTTACTCGAAGTTAAGTTATAACCCGACCGCCTCCTACTCCGTCGCGCTTCAGGCCATCCTTACTCGTGCTTGTGAAAGAGGTGTGATACCTAAAAAGACAGTGGACGCACTTACTGTGCGCATTCCGAAAACATCGACTTTTCATCTTCTGCCTAAAATCCACAAGGACGCCGCCGACCCGCTGGGGCGTCCGATCGTGTCCGGCATTGATGGGTTGTGTGAACCAGTTTGCAAATTCATTGACTTTTATCTTAAACCAATTGTTGCCACACTTCCCTCATATGTCAGGGACACGACGGATGTCCTTACGCGTGTCGACGGCGTCCTTCTGGATGAGGGGGTCTTGCTCGTTACGGTGGATGTCGAGTCATTATACACCTGTATTGACCATACTATTGGTTTGGATGCAGTGCGCCTCTTCCTCGGGGCCTCGGACCTGGGCGGCCCTATGTGTGAACTAATCCTCGAGCTGCTGCACTTTGTACTCACGCATAATTATTTTTTATTCAAAGATCATGTCTATCTACAGAAGCGCGGCACGGCCATGGGGGCGGCCTGTGCCCCCTCGTATGCCAATCTCTTCCTGGGAGCTTGGGAGAGACAGATCTTTGGCGGCGAGGGCGTGGAGGTCGCGGACCATGTGCTGTGTTGGCTGCGCTATATTGATGACATTTTGTTCTTTTGGCGTGGGTCGGTGCGGCAGCTTGAGTATTTTATGACACAACTAAATTCAAACTTTTAGGGAATACGGCTGACGTATAAATATGATACATGTAAAATTAAGTTCCTGGATGTTCACCTGGAGGTGGATCCTGATGGCCGCCTCCAGACGGACATCCATAGAAAAATTACGTCGACCAATTCCCTTATCCATGCAAGTAGTCCACATCATGGATCAACAATTAGGGCCGTCCCGGTTGGGCAGTTCCTGAGGGCGAGGCGGATCTGTTCCTCGGACTTCAAATTTGAGGAGCAAGCCACTGACTTAAAGTTGAGATTTATATCACGTGGCTACAGCAACAGATGTGTCAAGCGGGGGTATGAACGAGCAAGACATACCTCAAGGAATCATCTACTTTATCCAAACAAACAGTGTAATAGTGAAGATAGGCAGAGGAAAATACGGTACATATCCACCTACAACCACGAGTGGGATGGCATGAGAGGCATCATGATGAAGCATTGGAATATATTGACGACCGACTCCTCCCTGGGACCAATCCTTGGTGACTATCCCCTAATGACTCCGAGACGGTCCAATAATCTAAAGGACATCTTGGTATCTAGCCACTATGTCCCGGCTAAACCAAATCCTTTTTGTTCACGTGGCCCTGTTTTGGGAACGTACCCTTGCGGCCATTGTCGTGCCTGCGCCAATGTCCTGCGCTGCACCACGTTCGCGCCCTCGGATGGCTCAAGACAATTCAGGATCAGGCACCATGTTTCGTGCAGTACTAACAATGTAATTTACTATGCAACCTGCGACTGCTCATTGATATATATTGGACTGACTTCCAGAGAACTCCGAGTGCGCGTGCGGGAGCATGTGCGGGTCATTGGCGCGGCCAGGACGGTGAGCGATATCTCGGAATTAAAAACAATCCCGAGACATTTTAAGATGGTCCACAATTGTGACCCCGGGTGCCTTAAAGTTCGTGGTATTGATGTAATACATGTGGGCGCCCGGGGGGGCAATGTGAGAAAAGCGCTGGCGCAGGCCGAGGCAAAATGGATTACTATGCTGGACACTTTGTCTCCCCATGGTCTTAATGAGTCTCTATCTTTTTCATCTTTTTTATGAATTAAGTGTTATAATTCTTTGTTCTTTCCTCAGCACCCATTCCCTCCTTCCTGCCTTATTTATTTCAGCACCCACGCATTGGTATTGTTTTTATGCAAATTATGGGTTTATTCCCTAATTTTATATAATTTCTATTATTTTTTGTTGTAGTTTCTATCTTGTGTTAGGGATTGGATTTCCCTTGATGCTCTTATGATTGGGCTGGACGGTGCTCTGAATTGTATTGAAAACCCATGGATTGAATTCCTACTATATGTTTCTACTTATATATCTATGCCCGAGCCGGATGGTGCTTTGAATCACATTGAAAATCTATGGATGGACTCTTAATAACGCGTTAAGAATACAAGAGCCATCCTGGCTTGGACAACTTAAAACTTATATTAGGATACTTACTGTTATCGGGTTTTTCTCTATCTTCTTTCCGTATATCTTATCTATACAGCTGGACTTATTGCACACTAGGTTCTGTGCGCGTGCTCTGCCTCCTCCGCCTGTGGCTGTACGATCAGCTGTCTTGGTGGTGCGGGTGCGCGTGCGGGCGCTCGGACACTCTTGTGTCGCGCGCCCGCGTGTGTGCACTTGCTCCTGACGGCGTGGTCGCGCATCTGGGGGCGGAGACTGGCAGCTCATGCGCCGCTAATATGCACCTGCCCATCTACACTTGCATATCAGGTGATCGATCACGTGAGGCCTCACGTGACTGACACCATGGGATATATATACCTCCATCCTTTTCTTTTATATCACTCCCCTTGAGGAAGCGGCCCCTGGTGGCCGCAAAACGGCTGTCGGGTTCTGGGGTCTGTCATTACGCTTCATTAGGCACTGGTCTCTGGCTCCTTACTTGGTAAGATATTGACTTCCTACTCCCTCCTTTTCACCTTTGCATATGGTACCATTGGAGGGCAGTGATGTTATTTAGATAGGCCTTTGAATCTATAGTGCGATTATAATTATTTATAAAATATTTATTAATATATGCTCACTATATACTCACTGTATACACTCTGGACTATCTATATTACCTATATCTTATCGTAACCCAATGCATTTATGTCCTTACCAAGCTGGATATGCTAATTTGCTTATTACTTAGGCCTTTGTTACCAGTGCCTTATGCTACCCTCACAATGTCACTTTGTCCTAATCTTTTGTATATTTTGTATGTTTTTTAGCCTGATATAATAAAAAATGAAATCTTTTTAATGCCTTAAAACTCTCTATTCTCCTATTTATTAATAATTTATACACCCAGGCCAGGGTGTTAATTAGCAAGAAGAAGGTAGCCGCTGGGTCCTAGAGAGACAGCTTCTTAGAAGGTGTCTGTAATGCCAAACAAAGAGATCTCCTGCAATCAACTGCAGGGCGACTGTCTGTCACTTCTGACACACCCGTGACAATATGCTCCAAGAAATTTCAAACTGAGATCTCCCCCGCTGTATCACGTTAGTAGCAGACAAGGAGCATCCTCTCTGATCTGTTATAGTCACAAAATGATGCTAAAAAACATGTCTGCTCTTTATATACAGAGAGCCAATGGAACAAGTTCTTGTGTCTGGGCATTGTGGATGGTTCCTGCGCCCTGATTGGCTAGCCACAATTTGCACACATAAAGTTGGGGGAAAAAAAATTAGATTACAAGCACGCCGCTCCTCTGACCTCTCCCCGTCCCCTCCCCTCATCAAGAACATTCCCCTGCTCATCATACAGCACCACTATCCTAGCCAAAGTGATAAAAATACTGTAGTGGAAATGCAATAATTTCCCGCACTTTTACCTAATGTTGCCAATTTTAAGTTAAAATGCTCATATGACCGATCACAAATCCAAATGTGCAATGTTCGTGCTGAATTTGAAATTGGCGATCGTTTTTCTAACATGTTCGCTCATCTCTATAAGCAACCCCATATCATCCCCCCATTTCTTTGTAGATTGTAAGCTTGCGAGCAGGGACCTCACTCCTAATGTAACTGTTAAACTGTCTTACCTTGTATTAAATTTATTGTCTGTACATGTCCCCCTTAACTGTAAAGTGCTGCGGAATATGTTGGCCCTATATAAATTAAAATTATTATTATTATCATCAGACTTCCTCCACAGTACTTGACAGTTCCTTCAATTTCTCGATCCATTAGCCCCTTTTCCCCTTATTTCTTCCAGATCCATTTGCACCCATCAGAGCCTAGTTTATTGACTTTTGTCTCATCGCTCCAAATCACCCATTTCCAATCTTTTACTGTCCACTTTTTGTACTTTTTTTTGCAAACTCGAGCAGACACTTCTTATGATGATATTGAAGTTGCGGTTTCTTCACCTTTTTTCTGTCCACCATTCCACACTTGTGTAACATGCAGTGCTTGCTTGGATATCTGTGATCTCACTATTACGAAGCATACCCGCCACCTCCACTGCCGTGTTTGACCTTGTGATGAGCCGACGTGTTGACTACGATATTTTGCCTAGACGTCCACCTCTTGGCTTTTCAATGGATGGGCGGACTTTATTTTGCTTTCTTCCAACTGTCATGGCACTCACATGATGCAGTTTAGCAATTTTCTTGGCTGAGAGACCACTATTGATGAGCTGGATGATGCTGATTCTGTTTTCTTGGGAAATCTCCTACATGGCTGCTCCACGATCTGAACCAGTGACCTTTTGCTTTGGAATCAACCTAATAACACATTGAACTATTAGAGAATGTGAGAACAGGTTGTATTTTGTAGCATACTGGAAGAAAAAGATTTTTCCACCACCAGAAGCAAAACAGTAACAATGTAGTGACATGACAAGAATCTGCATAACTAATTGAAAGTCACATTTATGTATGAGATTGCCAAGATGATTGTCTATAAAATTATGGTAGTCTCACATTTGAAGAAGCAGTGGATGGCGAGATACGGAGCCTGAAAGTCAAAAGTTCAAAACATTGTTACCCTTTTTCACTATATAAGAAAAACATGGATTTCTCTAGAATAAGACATTAGATCACAGATATCAAGATGCAATTTTATTCAGCTTTCTATAACCTGCATGCCCATCTTGAGGTCTTAGGGAAGTTGATCCTACTGACAGATTCCCTTTAAGCTATACTTAAAGGTTTTTCAATTTCTTGCAGATATAGCGCCTAGAAATGTACATATTCACTTTTTCACCATTTGGCCAACTGAACCCCAACTTATTTTACTCATGTCAATTGATCGTAAATCATAACTTAAATTGATTATAAATGCCAAAACATTTAAAACCATCAGTGACATTAGACTCATACCATTTATACAGTATAATCACATGAAACTTCCATGCTGGCAATGACCAAATTAATTATTAATTATGAATTAGCTAAATGATAGGAAACAAAGAGTCATCATAAATGGTACATTCTCTAAATGGGATATAGTCAGCAGTGGGGTGCTGCAGGGATCTGTGCTAGGACCGATTCTTTTTAACCTCTTTATTTATGACCATGTGGATGGGATTGAGAGTAAAGTGTCAGTCTTTGCTGACAACATCAAAATATGTAGGATGTTAAAATCTGATCTTGACATTACAATATTGCAGAACTATCTGGATAAGATGTCTAAATGGGCAAACACTTGGCAGATGAGGTTTAATGTACAGGGTGGGCCATTTTATATGGATAACCTAAATAAAATGGGAATGGTTGGTGATATCAACTTCCTGTTTGTGGCACATTAGTATATGGGAGGGAGAAAACTTTTCCAGGTGGGTGGTGACTTAGGCGGCCATTTTGAAGTCGGCCATTTTGGATCCAACTTTATTTTTTTCAATGGGAAGAGGGTCATGTGACACATCAAACTTATTGAGAATTTCATAAGAAAAACAATGGTGTGCTTGATTTTAACGTAACTTTATACTTTCATGAGTTAATTACAAGTTTCTCTTTGTTTACAGCCATTGACATGTCGCAGAGGTTAACACGTGAGGAGCGGATAGAAATTGTGTTGATGTCTGGTGAACGTAGAACCCGGGTCATTTCTTGCAGCAGATTTCAATGCAAGACACCCTACGAGACCACCCATCTCCCATGCTACAGTTAGCAAACTGCTTACCAAATTTTGTGAAACAGATTCAGTGTTGGATTGGCCAAAATGTGGACGCAAGAAAACGGTCACTAATGAAGAAACATCAGTGACTGTCCTAGCTTCATTCAGCAAGAGCCCACAGCGTAGCACTTGCCGCATGTCACTGGAGAGTGGCATCAGTCGAACATCCCTCCGGCGGATATTAGCTACTCACAAATGGCACCCTTAGAAAATCCAGCTGCTGCAGCATCTCAACGAGGATGACCCAGATCGGCGCACTGAATTTGGAAAATGGAGAGATAAAATACAAAAGTGTAGTTATAATATCTGAGTGCTTACTTCATAATTAAAAAGCTGTTCAATTGTTCCAAAAAAAAATTGATTTCAGTAACAAAAACTGACATCCTACCAAGTTCTACTACTTCTCGGATGGCTCTCCTGCACACTATAAAAACAGGAAAAACGTTATAAATGTCTGCCATCACAAGAATGATTTTGGAGAAGAGGAGCGTTGTTAAAGCATCGGTTACAGGAAGCCGAACCCATCAAAGGGACTCAGCAATACCACACTTTCATTCCATGTAGTGAAACAGATATAAATTCAAGGATTTTTTCAGTCAGCAATGACAGTGAAGTCCACGAAGTGACTGAAGGTGGCACAAGATTGGCAATGGATGTCGTAACTGGTTATGTGACCTGTGAATATGACCGGCACTGGTGGCTAATGTACTTTCCAAAGATTATTTTAATGAAGTAGAAGTGACTTTTCTGCACCTTCTGGTCCATCACCGTCCTTTGTGTATCCAAGAAAACCAGACAGTATAAAAGTAAATAAAAATCAGATATAACTCAGGTGCACTCAAACACCATAACAAGCTGTACATACTGACACAAGGAAATGGTCATTGTTAGTAAGAGATTGTGGGCAAGATCACATTTCACCCAGTAGAAGGAACAAATTGATGATAAAAGCTCAGTAACCCCTTAACAACATTTGACGTACTAATACGCGTCTGTGCCCTGGGACTTAAGAGCCAGACCTGTATTAGTACGTCATGGCGATCGCGCGCGCACACAGGCTGTGCGGGCGCGATCGCCGCCGGGTGTCAGCTGATTGTCACAGCTGACACCCGATACTATGTGCAGGGAGCGGTCCTGCACCGCTCCCAGCACATTAAACCCCGCGATGCTGCGATCGAAGTCGATCGCAGCATTGCGGGGGCAAGGGGAGGTGATCGCAGATACTCACCTGCTCTTCCGGCTTCCAGCACTGTCTGACGCGGCTTCCCGGGTGTTGCCATGATGACCCGATGTCGTCATGACAACATCCGGGTCACCAGACAGCAGGAAGATTGTTTGGACATGCGCAGTGCATCTCCAAACAATCCTCTCCCTGTCCAGCACTGACAGCCTGCATGGCACAGGGATGGTGCTGCATTCCTGTGTCATGCAGGCGATCAGAGAAAAAAAAGTGAAAGTCCCATAGTGGGACAAAGTAATAAAGTATATAAACTTTCAGAAAGTGAAAAAAAAAAATTGCAAAAATATAAAAAAAATAAAAATAAAAATAATCCACCAAAAATAAAAATATAATGTACCCATCAATAAATATTATTATAAAAAAGCACAAAAAAAATAATAAAAGTACATATATTTGGTATCGCCGCGTCCGGAACAACCTGACCTATAAAACTGTCGCACTAGTTAACCCCTTCAGTGAACACGGTAAAAAAAAAACGAAGCAAAAAACAATGCTTTATCACCATACCTCCAAACAAAAAATGGAATAACACGCGATCAAAAAGACAACTATAAATAAAAATGGTACCGCTGAAAATGTCATCTCGTCCCGCAAAAAACAAGCTGACATACAGCTCCATCAGCCGAAAAATAAAAAAGTTATAGCTCTCAGAATAAAGCTATGCTAAAAAATAATTTTTTCTATAAAATTGCTTTTATTATGTAAAATTGCAAAACATAGAAAAACGATATAAATGTGGCACCGCTGTAAACGTACTGACCAGAAGAATAAAGCTACCTTATCAATTTTACCACACGCGGAACAGAATAAAAAAAAAAAAAAAACAATTCCTGAATTGTTGGTTTTTGTTTATTCTGCCTCCAAAAAATCGGAATAGAAAGCGATCAAAAATGTCACGTGCCTGAAAATGGCACCAATAACAAAGTCAACTCATCCCGCAAAAAACGAGCCATCACATGACTGTCTGCCAAAATCTGGAAAAATTATAGCTCTCAAAATATGGCGATGCAAAAAGTAGATTTTACAAAAAATGCTTCTTTTAGTGTGTGACAGCTGTCAGTCATAAAAACCCCATATGATTCTGGTATTGCTGTAATCACACCGACCCGAAGAATAAAGTCGTCTAATCACTTATACCGCACGAGGAACGGCGTCAAAAATAAGGATTTGGCTAGGGTTAGGGCTGGGTTTGGGGTTAGGGTTGTGATGGGGTTGGGATTTTTTTCAAAAGTAAGAAAAAAAGATGACGATATGGCGACTAGTGTTGAGCGCAAGTGCTCGCTACTTGAGTTTGCATCGGGTGCTCTGGCATGCATTGAGTATCGTGGGTATTTGAGTGACATGCTCGAGTCTCCGCCCCATATGCTTCGAGGCCAAAAAAACTTTACGGGGATTGCCTGCCATGCATGAGCGATCCCCGCATGTTTTTTTTTGGGTGTCTAATAACCGTGAAATATGCGGGGCAGGGACTCGAGCATGTCACTCGAGCACACGCAGTACATGGTGCATACCTGAGTCCCCGATGCAAATTCAAGTAGCGAGCACTTGCGCTCAAGACTAATGACAACTTATTCAATATGATGACCTAATGTTATCAAATTCTGTGTCGTACCTCTGGGTTCAAAATGTTCACTATACACCTTAATAAAATCCTTGAGGGGTATAGTTTCCAAAATGGGGTCACTTGTGGGGGAGCTCCACTGTTTAGGCACATCACGGGCTCTCCAAACGCGACATGGTGTCCGCTAACAAATTGAATGGAAAATCGGCTCAAATTGTTAGCGGACGCCATGTTGCGTTTGGAGAGTCTCGGTGTGCCCAAACATTGGAGCTCCCCCACAATTGACCCCATTTTGGAAACTAGACCCCCGAAGGCACCTATCTAGATGCATAGTGAGCACTTGGAACCCCCAGGTGCTTCACAAATTGATTCATAAAAATTAAAAAGTGTTATTTTTTTCACTTTTTCATTTTTATGAATCAATTTGTGAAGCACCTGGGGGTTCCAAGTGCTCACTATGCATCTAGATAGGTGCCTTGGGGGGTCTAGTTTCCAAAATGGGGTCACTTGTGGGGGAGCTCCAATGTTTGGGCACACAGAGGCTCTCCAAACACAACATGGTGTCCGCTAACAATTTGAGCCGACAATTTGTTAGCGGATACCATGTTGCATTTGAGAGTCCCTGTGTGCCCAAACATTGGAGCTCCCCCACAAGTGACCCCATTTTGGAAACTAGCCCCCCCAAGGCACCTATGTAGATGCATAGTGAGCACTTGGAACCCCCAGGTGCTTCACAAATTGATTCATAAAAATGAAAAAATGAAAAAAAAAACACTTTTTCATTTTTACGAATCAATTTGTGAAGCACCTAGGGGTTCCAAGTACTCACTATGCATCTAGATAGGTGCCTTGGGGGGTCTAGTTTCCAAAGTGGGGTCACTTGTGGAGGAGCTCCAATGTTTGGGCACACAGGGGCTCTCCAAATGCAACATGGCGTCCGCTAATTATTCAAGCAAATTTTACAATCAAAAAGTCAAATGGCGCTCCTTCCCTTCCGAGCCCTGCCGTGCGCCCAAACAGTGTTTTTTCCCCACATATTGGGTATCTGCGTGCCCAGGGGAAATTGCACAACAAATTTTGGGGTCCATCTTTTCTTGTTACCCCTGTGAAAATAAAAAAAAGTCTAAAGTAACATTTTTGTGAAAAAGTTAAATGTTCATTTTTTTCTTCCACATTCCAAAAATTCCTGTGAAGCACCTGAAGGGTTAATAAAGTTCTTGAATGTGGTTTTGAGCACCTTGAGGGGTGCAGTTTTTAGAATGGTGTCACTTCTGGGTATTTTCTGTCATAAAGACCTCTCAAAGTGACTTCAAATGTGATGTGGTCCCTAAAAAAATGGTTTTGTAAATTTTGTTGGAAAAATGAGAAATCGCTGGTCAACTTTTAACCCTTATAGCTCCCTAACAAAAAAAAATTTTGTTTCCAAAATTGTGCTGATGTAAAGTAGACATGTGGGAAATGTTATTTTTTAACTCTTTTGTGTGACATATCTCTCTGATTTAAGGGCATAAAAATTCAAATTTTGAAAATTGCAAAATTTTCAAAATTTTCACCAAATTTCCGTTTTTTTCACAAATAAACGCAAGTGATATCGAAGAAATTTTACCACAATCATGAAGTACAATATGTCACGAAAAAACAGTCTCAGAATCAGGGGGATCCGTTGAAGCGTTCCAGAGTAATTACCTCATAAAGTGACAGTGTCAGAATTGAAAAAATTGGCCTGGTCATTAACGTGCAAACCACCCTCGGGGGTTAAGTGGTTAAAGACAGTATTAATTGTTCAGAGTAGTTCATTTTGTTTTATTTTAAAGCTTGATGATTTAACTATTATACTCTGTTTAAAAACTTGAAAAAGGACATGTCTAGTGTCGTAATAATAAAAAAAATGTTACACCTATATTAAAAGATTTAATATTGCTTCTTTTACTTTAGTATTAAACATATGATTAGGATGAGACTTTATTTAGAAAATCACACTTAAAAAAAATTTGGTCTCAAGATGACCCCAACTTAAATCCTTGTACAAATGTAACCAAGTACTTAAGTAACACATATGCCTTTTTTTTGGAAAATTTTATAACATATTATTTTTTCAAAATTGCGCATCAAAATTTTGAATTTGATCCTAAGCTCCAATATATTTTTCGCACCTTACCTCTTCTTATTCCAGAAGTCTGGATGAACAAATTACAAAAACAATTATCAAACTTTATCTGGAGTTGCAAACTTCTGAGAATTTCTAAACGGATTATTTATAAAAACAAATTAAATGGAGGCATGAGTGTCCCCAAATTAAATGCATACCACCTTGTAATTTAGTCATGCAGAGCAGGAACTGCCTCTTAAATTTACCCATTAAACTCTGTTGGATCGAATTAGAGAGAGAATTCAATAAGGACTTACCCTTTTTATCAATGGTATTCTCATTTCTTTTTGACAAATCGCTAGATTTAAATTTACATCCGGCCATCAAATCATCAATATTAACATGGAAATTGATGTTTAATACAACAAATTCTAACTAGTGATGAGCGAACGCGCTCGCCACTGCTTGGAACTCGCGCGAGCATCAATGTGCTCAACAAGCTCGGCGCTCGGCGAGTATTTCCGGGTTGCTTGGGCGGGAACTCGGGTCCCCCCCCCGTGCATGTTTGGCGCTCTTTAGAGAGCCAATGAACATACAAGGATTGCCAGCCACGCACTGTAATGCTGTAGCCATGTTGGTTGTGGGCATTACAGTGATTGGCTGGCCATACATCATCAGGTCTATATAAGACCGGGTGCCGCCATGCTCGTCACAGTGTACCCCAGAATCAGGCAGAGTAGGGAGAGGTGCTGCTGCATCAGGGAGAGATTTGCTTGTTCATAGTTAGTATAGGTATTCCACAACATATATATATATATATATATATCCATCTGAACTAACAGTCCTAATCCAGCTGCATATAATCAGTGCTAGGCAGGCAGTGTATGTGGCAGACTGCAGTGTATGTTACTGCAGTGTATGTTACAGCACAAGAAGGTCCATTGAATGTCCTGTTAGTCTAGGTATTCCACAACATATATATATATATATATATATATATATATATATATATATATCAGAGCCAGGCAGGCACTGTATGTGGCAGACTGCAGTGTATAATTCAGCACAAGAGGGTGCATTGAACATCCTGTCTACTGCTGCTGTAATAATTACAGATATTTCCAGACATAGCCCCAGATATCAGGGGCCAGGGTAATTTTTTTTTATCTTAATCCTGGTTATTTGCTTAAAAGGCAATCCAGAGTACACCATTTTTCTGCTCACTGCAGCATAAAGCCAGATCTGTTCTATATTACAATGATGAAAATCCAGAAATTTGAACTGAACATGGAAAATGTTGGCCTCCTCTTCCATTCTGTTGCAGTGTGTTGGTGGAGCTATTCACGCTAGGTCTCCGTGTATAATAATATTAGTAAATTACAGGCCTACAATTTAAAGCCGTGGTTCTCTGTCAGACATATCATTGAAAAGACTTCAAAAATCAAACATTTCTTCCATTTTCATTCCGTTGCAGTGTGTTGGTGAAGCTATTCACACTAGGTCTCCGTGTAAAATAATATTAGTAAATTACAGGCCGACAATTTAAAGTCGTGGTTCTCTGTCAGACAGATCACCAAAAAGACTTCAAAAATCATACATTTCTTCCCTTTTCATTCCGTTGCAGAGTGTCGGTGAAGCTATTCACACTAGGCCTCTGTGTAGAATAATATTAGTAAATTACAGGCCTAAAATTTAAAGCTGTGGTTCTCTGTCAGACATATCACATATAACTGCATTCCAAAATCATCCATTTCTCGTGAACGTGGAAAATATTGTCCTCCATTTAAAGTGGGCAAGGTGCGCGGCAAGGGACGGGGAAGTGGACGTGATGGTGATGGTGCATGGAGAGGCAAAGGACGTGGCTGTGGGCAAGGTGAAATTGTGCCACAACAAACACCCACATCTTGTCGCTTGACCTTCCTGTCACAATTACTAGGGGACCGCAGAGCACCACTATTGAACACAGAGCAGTGTGAAAAGGTTATTGGTTGGATAGCAGATAATGCTTCCAGGCACTTGGCCATCATCACCTCCACCCTGTCTTCCACACGGTCAAGTCTTAGTAGCCGTGAGTCTGGACCGCATATTCCTCACCCTGATCCTCCTTCCTCCCACCATGCCGAGTGCCTGGAGACAACTGATGTCACACTTGGACACTCAGAAGAGCTGTTCACTTTTCCATTTGTAGATTCGGGCCTCTCATCCGACCTGCTTCAAGCGAGTCAAGAGGAGAACACGTGTAGCAATGCCCAAATGTTGGAGCAGCCACGGTCACACAAAGGCGACGGTTGTAAAGTGCAATTACTGTCGCAAGAGGTGGATGATGATGATGAGACACAATTGCCAGAAAGTAAGGAGGAGGACCAGGGTGCGGAAGTGGAAGACGATGTGGTGGATGATATAGTAACTGATCCAACCTGGCAGGGGTACACACAGAGCGAGGACAGCAGCACACAGGGGGAGGGAGGCTTAGCACCACAACAAGCAGGAAGAAGCAGTGTGGTGGCTGCAGACATATGGAGGGAAAGCATTCCTAGTAACACCAACACGACGGAAGTTGCCAGTACAACTGTTAGGTCTTCCCGAGTCTGGTTATTTTTTAAAGATTCTGCAGATAACCACAAAAAGGCCATTTGCACCACCTGCCAGGCTAGTGTGGCACCCCAGGGGTCTGGTTGCCACAGTGGCATTGCCTCCCTCAAAAGAGGTAATGCCATGCCTGGAAGCAAGCAGGGATTCCCTAGTCAGGTATACTAAACATGCAACACTTTCCCGGCTCCAGACCAGCAAGGGGAGCCACTCCCCTTGGCAACTGGGATCTGGGGGCGGGGTTAGTTAGTCCTAGTGTGAGGAGTTGAAGAGAGGACGTCGAGGAGAGAGGAGCTGGGGACTGGTGCTGCGCGGCAGCTCACCCCAGAAGGAGCAAACACAGAGAACCGGACACCGGAGTCCGAGACTGTGGGGCACCGAAAGGCCCAGCAGTGGAAACCGGAGGGCAGGAGACGGCAGGTCTCCTGGCCCCATCAGACGCACAGAGGCTCAGCAGCACCGCAGGGTCCAGCACTGTCACGTGGGAGTGACGCGCCAGCAAAGCCCGAGCTGCCTGCCATACGGGTGAGCACAGACACGCCGCACTCAGGGACGAGGGCCACCGCATCGCTACAAGTAGCAGGGCCAAAGAGTTTAGTGGAAAGGGAAGGCCTCCAACTTCACCTGGCAAGGAGGATCCTTTACTTGCTTCCAGGCTGCCGGGACTTCCATTTCTAGCCAGCACTCTAGTCCCGGCTGGTCTACTCAGCACCAGTAAAGACCCTGGGACTGCACTTCCTTGTCTCTGTGTTTCTTGCTGCGCCATCAACCCCTGCACTACAACGCCCAGCACAACTTGCAACATCATCTACACTGCCCTGGAGCTAGCTCTTCCTGTGGAGAGCCACACCATCCCTGCTGCAGTAACATCAGCTTCAGAGGACTGCTCCGCAGCGGCGGCTCCCTTTAGCCGCATACCACAGGTGGTGTCACAAACTCTATAAATCCCCTATACATAACCCCTTTTATTGACCGCCCTGGGTCACGGACCGGGTCACCGCCACTGTGACATTCCCCCAGCATCTACCGGCCTGGCACCGGGTACCCCACGGCCCAGGGGGCGCGTCAACTTGGCGTCACGAACAGGATTCACGTAGCCCGGTATAATCGGGTCCTGTGTGCCATAGACTTTATTGAACGGTGTGATCACGTGGTTTGCCGCCCGCCGAGGGGAAGAAAGAAGCCCCGATCTGGAACCGCCAGGTAAGAGATCCTTCCGCCTGCAGAGCAGCATACTGGTACGTCAGGAGATGCCCAGGACCTGGCTGAGGTTCACTAGGAGGGAGGAAGATGCCCAACATGGAGGAGGGTTCAGCCACAGGCGCGGCCACTGCCACTGTAATGCCGTTATCGATGCCATATATACCGGGGGCGGCGTGGTTGCCCCAGTACTCAGGGGAGTCGCACACCCTGAACGACTTTGAGGAGAGACTGCGCAGTTTGTTTAAAGGAGCAAAAAGTCAGCATCCTCATAGGCCAGCTAATCGGTGCAGCCCAGAGAGAAGTGAAGTCCTGGCCAGGCAGAGACAAAGGCACTGTAAAAGAAATACTGGCCCGAATGAAGGATACCTTTGACACCCGCACTGCAGCAGAAATTAAAATGACATTTTACGGGTGCAAACAAAGGGTGCAGGACAGTGTACGGGACTATTCTCTAAACCTGCAGGAGGCGCTGCAGGCCATTAAACAGGTAGACCCTGACAGTGTGCATGATGAGGAAAGATTGCTAACTGAGCAGTTTATTGAGGGGCTCCTGTCCAGCGCTCACAGGACACAGCTAGCTGCGCATTATAGCTCTGCAAAACCCTGATCTGGACTTTGGGCAATTTAAAGACAGCCATCCGGGTGCTGTGGGAATCAACACCAGGAGGCGCTGCATCCCTCCGGTGCCCCGCTATCACATACCACCAGGAGGTGGCGTCCTTTTCCACAGAACCTGTGGAGGCTGACGCGCAGACTCTGGACAATGACCCGTCTGCAGACCTGCACCTTCAAGTCCAGGAGCGGACCAAAAGTGTGGCTGTGTTAACCAAAACCATGCAGGCCATTCAAGTGTCCCCCAAGGAAAAGATCCAGCTGGCTTCCAGTCCAGATGACGTCCCGTGGCGATGACAGAGAAGGATTCCACCGATCAGAGGGAGGAACAGCGATCGCTACGACCAGGACGGACAACCCATCTGCCGCCGCTGTCAAAAGGCGGGGCACTTTGCAAGATTCTGCGGTTTAAAACGAGCAACACCTGGGGCAGAGGGCCAACCCCCAGGAGTAAGGCGACCAGGCCCACAAAGCTGGCGAGACAAGAACGTGGGAGGACGACCGGTCCTACCTGTCGTGCTTGATGGCATCCCAATGAACGCGTTGCTGGACACAGGGTCTCAGGTGACCACGATGCCATATATCCTTTATAAACAATACTGGGCTGATTCAGACATTACCCGCCATCCAGATGAACAGCTTAGTATCTATGCCAGTGTGTCACCCTGGCCTGGATGCCACAAATATAATAAAGCTGTGTCTGAGAGCAAGGGGGAGGTTCTCTGGTCAGGGGAACATTAGCATGCAATACCTCCTGTCTCAGGCCAGCAGGGGGAGCAGGCTGCCCCTATAAAAGCTGGAACTGGGGGCAGGGTTAGGGAGAACTGGACGACCTGTCTCTGGATTGAGAGGTGTCCCAGAGCAGGGAGAGACAGTTGTATTCCACCCTAAGAGGACGTGTGGCGGTAGGAGAGCCACAAACCAGGGACAAGAGGTGAAGTGCGCCTGTCCTGGCAGACAAAGAACCCAATTTACCAGACTTTGGCGTCTGAGGCTGTGAGGATTCCACGTCCTACAGCAGATAACCAATCCGCAGGGGACTGTATGTTCCTTGGCCTAAGAAGCCAGGAGGTTCCGCCACACCAGAAGGGACCAGCAAAGCCGTACCAGGCCGGGAATAGAAAAGGACCCAAGTTGCAAGCCATACGGGCGAGAAGACACGGTGAGCTCGGGAACGTGGGCTGTTCCCCTATAAGGAGGAAATAGTCAGAAGGAGCGCAGAGAGCACGGTAGGCCTACACCCTCACCCTGACCAGGGCCAATTTCCCGTTTGCTCTCAGACGTCCAGGCCCCCCCTCCTAGCCGGGCCTGTTTGTGGGTCAGTTCACCTGTTCTAGTAAAGACCCTGGACTGCAACCTGTTGTCTGTGTGCTCCTTGCTCCTCCAGCACTAACGGCGCTGGGACGCCCTACACCATCACCCCCATCTTCTACTATACTGCCCTGGGGCCGCACTCTTCCCGTGGGAAGTCACACTACCCCAGCTGCATACACCATCAGCCCCAGCGGTCTGCCTTGCAGCGGCAGTTCGCACTGACCGCAATCCACGGGTGGCGTAGTCGGACATTACCAACAGCGCATGGCAGACTACCAATGGTCTGACCACCCTGAGCCACGGAACCGGGTTGCCAGTACTACCCACATCGTTTCCCGATTTCCCGGCTCCGAGTGCCCCACAGCCCAGGGGGTGAGTCACCAGCAATGGTCAGCCCTTACCTCAGGTGGGGTATAAAGATGTGACCATAAAAGTTGGCAAAGTAGAATTGCCATCACAAGGAATGATTATTGTTGATATTGATAGCCGAGAAAGTAATCCCATGATAACCTTAGGCACTAATGTGATAGAAAATTGTCTTGGAGAAATTATTGTTTTGTTCCAACAGGTCGCAGAGACTGCCAGTTCCAGTCAGCAGCGAGTTCTGCAGAAGGAGATCAGAGCCCTGATGAAAAGAAAACAGGTAGAGCTGTCTGGAGGGGAAATTGGCAGTGTCAGGATGAGTGATCCATTCCCCATTGCAATGCCCCCTAGGAGTGAAATGTTGATATGGTGTCGAGCAGCAATTGGTCTGAGGGGTCAAGATTATCAGGTCCTGGTAGAACTCGTGTACTCTGACAGTAGGCCCACCATCTTGACAGCCAGGGGGGTGGTCGATGTCCGCAAGGGGAGAGTACCGATACGCATCCTGAATTGTGGGGAGAAAGAGGTCCATTTACCCCGTATGCTACTGTAGCGTCGGCGTCCCTGCCTCCTGCTAGGCAGGGACGCTGTTCCCCTCACCTCTCTGCTCCGTGCCCGGCGGCTTCCTCCCGCTCTGCTTGCAGCGCGCGCTCTCCCCCGGTCACCGTGCTTAGGGCGCGCACGCGCGCGCTCCCCCTCTCTTAAAGGGGCCGCGCGCGCCGCCCTAAGGAGTCCCCGGCCAATGGCCGGAGGATCCCTCCATATATAAGGCACCTCCTCCAAAATGGAGGTGCCCGAGCAATGTTGTTGCACTGTTCACTACTCTGCTTCAGCCCTCAGGTCCCGTTTCCAGTTACCTGCCAGTTACCTGCCAGTTTCCTGCCAGTTTGCTGTCTGTTTCCTGCCTGTTATCCGCTTACCTGCTTGCTAGCCTGAGGTCCGACGGTCTGCCTTCCGACACCAGTCAGTCTGTCTATGGACCAGCTTGCCCGCTCACCTGGGAGCGCTCATCTGCTACCTGCCTGTTAGCCTACCTGGAGGCTCCGTCGTCACGTGCTGTGACCACCTGCCAGTCCAGAGACTCTTGCCCGCTCACCTGGGAGCGCTCATCTACTAGCCTACCTGGAGGCTCCGCCGTCACGTGCTGTGACCACCTGCCTGTCCAGAGACTCTCGCCTGCTCACCTGGGAGCACACATCTGCTACTCGCCTGCTAGCCTACCTGGAGGCTCCACCGTCACGTGCTGTGACCACCTGCCTTTCCAGAGACTCTCGTCTGCTCACCTGGGAGCACACATCTGCTACTCGCCTGCTAGCCTACCTGGAGGCTCAGCCGTCACAGGTCGTACCTGCCCTTTACCCAGAGACTGCCCCGGTCACTTGCCGTGACCACCTGCCCGTTACCCAGAGACTGTCCCGGTCACTTGCCGTGACCACCTGCCCGTTTTCCAGAGACTGTCCCGGTCACTTGCCGTGACCTCCTGCCCGTTTACCCAGAGACTGTCCCGGTCACTTGCCGTGACCACCTGCCCGTTACCCAGAGACTGTCCCGGTCACTTGCCGTGACCTCCTGCCCGTTTACCCAGAGACTGCCCCGGTCACTTGCTGTGACTACCTGCCCATCTTCCCTGGGCGCCACCCGCTTCCTTACAAGGACCGCCCCCTTGTATAGTTGCTCAGAGGTTCCGCCTCCCAGACCCGTTACAGCTACCCTTGCTAAGCTGTTCACTGTCAGTAACAATTCAATAAGAACAGTGGAACCCTTGCCTCCATCCAAACCGGCGGAGGATAATGGCTCCAAGGGACAGGTGGAGGATTGGTGTCAGAAGCTACAAGTGGGCACTGACTCCATCCCTTTGCACCAAAAGCATGGAGTATACCGGGTGGTCCAAGAATATGAGAGAGTCTTCAGCAAACACCCACTAGATTTTGGGCAGGTAAAAGGGGTCCAACATCATATCCCCACAGGAGATCATCCGCCTATTAAAGAGAGGTACAGGCCTGTACCCCCAGCTCACTATCAATGTGCCAAAGGAATGCTATGGGAGATGAAGGAGGCTGGGGTGATCAGAGATAGCTGTAGCCCCTGGGCAGCTCCATTAGTTCTCGTTAGAAAGAAGGATGGTACAATGAGGATGTGTGTTGACTACAGGCAGATTAACCGCATTACACATAAGGATGCCTACCCATTACCCAGGATTGAGGAGTCATTAGCTGCACTATGATCTGCTAATTATTTCTCCACTTTGGATCTCACCAGTGGGTACTGGCAGGTTACTGTGGCAGAGGCGTACAAAGAAAAGACCGCGTTTACAACACCAATGGGCCTCAGCGAGTTCAACTGCATGCCATTCGGGCTCTGCAACGCCCCAGGAACCTTCCAGTGGTTAATGGAGTGCTGCCTAGGACACAAGAACTTCGAAACTGTCCTGCTGTACCTGGACGACGTAATTGCCTACTTGAAGACATATGAAGACCACCTGGAGCACCTGGCCGAGGTGTTTGAAGCCCTATCTGGTTTTGGCCTGAAAGTAAAGCCGTCCAAATGCCACCTGTTGAAGCCCAAGGTGCAGTACCTAGGTCACGTGGTAAGCGCGGAAGGTGTAGTGCCAGACCCTGAAAAATTCACCGTAATCAAGGACTGGCCAAGACCCTCCACTCTCAAGGAAGTGCGGCAGTTCCTCGGGCTGGTAGGCTACTACAGGAGATTTATCAGGGGTTTCACCAAGATAGCGGCACCCATGCAGGACCTCATGGTAGGCCAGTCTAAGAAGGCCAAGAACCCGAAACCTCCGTTCAAATGGGGTAAACCAGAAGGCGAATCTTTCACTCGACTGAAGATGGCTCTGACCGGAGACGAAGTCCTGGCCTACCCCGACTATGGCCAACCCTTTATACTCCATACAGATGCCAGCAACGTGGGATTGGGAGCGGTGCTGTCCCAGGTACAGCAAGGCAGAGAGCGAGTGATTGCATACGCCAGCAGGAAGCTCCGGCCCACGGAAAGGAACCCCGACAATTACAGTTCCTTCAAGTTGGAGTTTCTCGCCATAGTCTGGGCTGTAACAGAGCGTTTCAAGCACTATCTCGCCTCCTCCAAATTTACAGTCTTCACAGATAATAACCCTCTGACGCACCTGGAGACTAAGAAGCTTGGTGCCCTAGAGCAACGATGGATGGCCCGACTGTCTACGAGTTCACCATCAAGTATTGGGTGGGACATAAAAATGCAAATGCTGATGTGCTGTCCAGGATGCCCAACTTTCCAGATGGGAGAGAAGACCCGGAAGAGCTGGAAGAGATAGAGATACCCGCTTTCCATCGTCATGGGGTGACCCAGTGCTCCCACTGTGTAAGGGACAAGCGCTCCGCCAACAGAGAGGCCACGTTCAACCCATTGCCCCACCATGGATGGGCAGAAATACAGGATAGCAACCCGGCTGTCCGCCTAGTCAAGGAGTAGCTGACACAAGCTGACTCGCTCCCTGATCCAGATGCTCCACAGGAGACCCAACAGTTGTGGAAGGAGAAGGGCAAACTGTTTGTTACGGGTCCGGGATGTGGAACCTCTGTGCTGCAGTGCAAGGAGGGACCCAGAGGGGCGTAACTAAGTATCAACTCGGACCGACCCTGGTCGTACGGCGGCTAAAGACTCCGTGACCAGGGAGGGACCGAGCAGAGGGACCAGGTGCTACTCTGGGGACGACCTTGTAAGGGAGCAGGTGACTCCCACGGTACAGATGGCATGGACTGACCGGAATTGCAGATGGGCACAGCAGGCAGGCTGGCGAGCAGAAGCCTCCAGGTAGACCCGGCAAGTGACGGCAGGAGTCTCTAGGTAGGCTGGCAGGTGGTCACGGCAAGTGACGGCAGGAGTCTCTAGGTAGGCTGGCAGGTGGTCATGGCAAGTGACGGCAGGAGCCTCCGGGTAGGCTCGGCAGGTGGTCACGGCAAGTGACGGCGGGTGCTTCCAGGTAAGCGGGCTGGCAGGCACAGCAGGTGACAGGCAGGTAACAGGCAGGTGCTTCCAGGTAAGCGGGCTGGCTGGCACGGCAGGTAACAGGCAGGTAACAGGCAGGTAACAGGCAGGTGCTTCCTGGTAGCGGGCTGGCAGGTAACAGGCAGGTAATAGGCAGGTAACAGGCAGGTAACAGGCAGGACTAGTAAGGCTAGCAGTGGGACCTGAGGTTGAAGCATAGGTAAGTATACTGTGCGACAACTGTTGCTCGGGCACCTCCATTTTGGAGGAGGTGCCTTATATATGGAAGGTCCTCCGGCATTTGGCCGGGGACTCCTTAGGACGGCGCGCGCGGCCCCTTTAAGAGAGAGGGAGCGCGCGCGCGCACCCTAAGCAGAGTGCCCGGGAAGCTGCGCGCGCCGGCAGCGGCAGGAAGAGGAGCGCTGGAGGACGCCGAGCGGGGAGCGCGGGGAGCGAGGAGGTGAGAGGGACGCCATCTCTGCCTGGCAGGGGGCAGAGACGCCGATGCTACAGTACCCCCCCCCCCATTTACGCCCCCTCTTTTTTAGGCCAGAAAGAAATTTTTCAAGGAGAAGCGGGGCATGAATGTTCTCCCTGGGTTCCCAAGTTCTCTCCTCTGGGCCAAACCCCTTCCAATCCACCAGAAAAAAAGGTTTTTCCTCTAACCCTCTTGGTGGCCAGAATGTTCTCTACCTCAAAAACGTCCTCAGCAGAAACCGGAGCAGGGGGAGTACCTGGATTGTTGGAAAAAGAATTAAACACAACTGGTTTGAGGAGAGACACGTGGAAGGAGTTGGGAATCCGTAAGGTGGCCAGGAGTTTTAACTTGTAGGCCACTGGGTTGATTTGTTTGAGAACTTCAAATGGACCGATGAACCGAGGACACAATTTATAGGAGGATATTTTGAGTTGGACATGTTTGGAAGAGAGCCAGACTTTATCTCCCGGGCGGAATTGAGGCGGATCCAGACGTCTCTTGTCAGCATGTTTCTTCATCCGCTCGGAGGACTGAAGAAGTGCAGACCTAGTGTTTTCCCAAATGGTGGAGAATTCGCTGACAAGAGCCTCCACGGCAGGGTTGTCCACCGAGGCGGAGATAGGAAACGGAATCCGGGGAAGTTGACCGTAGATCACGAAGTACGGGGATTTAGAAGTAGATTCACTCTCATGGTTGTTGTAGGAGAATTCGGCCCATGGTAGGAGCTCCACCCAATCGGTATGGTGAGCGCTAACAAAGTGGCGGAGGTAGCTGGTAAGGATTTGGTTGATACGCTCTACTTGGCCATTGGACTGTGGATGGTAGGCGGAGGAGAAATCCAGGGTGACATCCAGTAGCTTACAGGTAGCTCTCCAGAAACGTGAGGTGAACTGAACCCCTCGATCCGACACAATGTGGAGGGGTAGGCCATGGAGACGGAAGATATGATGGAAGAAATCCTTGGCCGGCTCCGATGCAGACGGGAGACCAGGCAGAGGGATGAAGTGGGCCATCTTAGAGAAGTGGTCGGCAACCACCCAAATGACTGTACAACCGGCAGAAACAGGGAGATCAGTAATAAAGTCCATGGCAATGTGCTGCCATGGGGCAGCAGGTACGGGAAGAGGTAGGAGGCGACCGGCTGGAAGATGTCTGGGAACTTTGTTGCGGGCACAGGACGAACAGGCCGAGACGAAGTCTACCACATCCTTGCGCAGGGTAGGCCACCAGTAATGCCGGGTAATGAGTAGGAAGGTCTTCTTTTGGCCAGCATGGCCAGCTAGTTTAGATGAATGACCCCAGTGAAGAACCTTCTCACGATCTGGTACCGCTACAAACGTCCTACCGGGTGGAAGACGAGTCAGATCCAAGGGGGCCACATTCATCACTTTGGAGGGGTCGATAATGTGCATAGGCTCCTCCTCTTGATCGGAGGACAGGAAGGATCGGGACAAGGCGTCGGCTTTGACATTCTTGTCCGCCGGGCAGAAATGTAGGACAAAGTCGAAGCGGGCGAAGAACAAAGACCACCGGGCCTGACGCGGATTGAGTCTTTGGGCATTCTGGAGATATGCCAGGTTTTTGTGAGCCGTATAGATGATCACCGGGTATAGAGCCTCTTCAAGCAGGTAACGCCACTCCTCCAGCGCCAATTTAACGGCTAACAGTTCTCGGTCTCCTATGGAGTATTTGCGCTCAGACAAGGAGAAGAGTTTGGAGAAGAAGCCGCAGGTTACCATTCTCCCGGATGAAGACTTTTGGGTGAGCACCGCTCCGGCTCCGGAGGAGGAAGCATCAACCTCCAGGTAGAGCTGTTTATTGCAGTCAAGACGGTGCAGCACTGGGGCAGAGGAGAAGGCTTGCTTTAAGAAAAGGAAGGCCTCCTCAGCTTCGGGCGATCATTCCTTGGGATTTGCTCCCTTACGGGTGAGCGCAGATATGGGAGCAGTCAGGGAAGAGAAGTGCAGGATGAAGAGACGATAGTAGTTGGCGAATGCCAGGAATCGCTGAATCGTCTTCAACCCCTCCGAACGGGGCCACTTTAGGACAGCAGAGAGCTTCTCGGGATCTTTTTGTAGGCCTGTCTGGGAGATAACATAGCCCAGGAATGGAAGAGAGGTCTGCTCGAAGAGGCACTTCTCGAATTTTGCATAGAGGTGATTCTGCCTGAGCCTAAGCAGGACCTGACGAATATCCCTCCGGTGTGTGGGAAGATCCGGAGAGAAGACCAAGATATCATCCAGGTATACCACCACGCAAGAGTAAAGAAGATCACGGAAGATGTCGTTGACCAATTCTTGGAAGACGGCGGGAGCATTGCAGAGACCGAAGGGCATCACACGGTATTCATAGTGAGCCTCCCGGGTATTGAATGCCGTCTTCCACTCGTCTCCTTGACGGATTCGGACCAGGTTGTACGCCCCACGTAGATCTAGCTTGGTAAAAATCCTAGCTCCCTTAAGACGGTCAAACAACTCGGAGATGAGCGGCAGAGGGTATTTGTTTTTTACCGTGATTTGGTTGAGTACTCTATAGTCAATACAGGGGCGTAATGAACCATCTTTCTTCTTGACGAAGAAGAATCCGGCTCCAGCCGGGGAGGTAGATTTTCGGATCCCCTGTCCAGATTCTCCTCGATGTACTCCGACATGGCCCAGGTTTCGGCCGACGACAACGGGTAAATACGCCCACGGGGTGGAGTGGCGCCGGGTACCAGGTCGATCGGGCAATCATATGGCCTACCGAAGACATCTGCAAAGGACCAGTAGGGTGACGATAGACCGGGTAAATTAGCCAGGGTAGGTGGAGGACGAGCCAGGCGAACCGGAACCAGGCAGGTCGTATGGCAATCCTGCCCCCACCAGAGTACTTCACCGGATTGCCAGTTCAGCACGGGTTCATGTCTCTGGAGCCAGGGTAGACCTAGCAATAGGGAGTGAGAGGGTCTGGACAGCACATGGAAGGAGATATTCTCAGAGTGCAGCATTCCCACCTGCAGGGTTATGGGTTCAGTGACGAGCAGGATGGTCACCGGAAGGAGTCTTCCATCCACAGAGGCGACTGACAATGGTTCAGCCAGAGGTTTGGTGGGAATCTGTTATCTCTCTACCAGGGACTGGGAAATGAGGTTTCCAGCAGCTCCAGAATCCAGGTGAGCCATTTCAAAGTCACGGATCTCTCCCCAGGAGATAGAGACAGACAAGATCAGGGTCGGAGAGGGTTTACTTTTGCCCAGGACGACCTCGCCGAGCAGTCCTAGACACTGGAGTTTCGCGGCTTCTCAGGGCAGGAATGGATGAAGTGCTCCTTACTGCCACAATAGAAATAGCTTCCCTCGGCTCGGCGTGATTCTTGGCGAGATTTGACCATCTTGGTCTGGTCGATCTGCATAGGTTCGGGCGAGCGTGCCCGAGGAGTAGCTGGTTGAGAGGCAGGTCTCTGGAAAGTAGGAGCAAGGCGAGGAAACTTTCTCTCCCGGGTAGTCTCTTTAGCACGTTCCAGGAAACGGATGTCAATCCGGGTAGCGAGTGACACCAGATCATCCAAGGTGGCGGGAATGTCCCGGCCGGCTAATTCGTCCTTAATCCGACTGCAAAAGCCCTCCCAGAAGGTAGACACCAGGGCCTCGTTGCTCCAGGTCAGCTCAGAAGCAAGGGTACGGAAGCGTATGGCATACTGGGCCATGGTGAGACTCCCTTGGCGGAGACGGAGAAATGAGGAGGCAGTAGAAATTCTTCGTCCGGGCTCGTCGAAGACCTTCCGGAAGGCAGAGAGGAAAGCCGGAAGATCAGACACCAGGGAATCCCCTCTCTCCCATAGGGGGTTGAGCCATGCCAGTGCTTCCCCGGTGAGGTGAGACATGATGAACGCCACCTTGGCCCGGTTGGAGGGAAACTGATGTGCCAAAAGTTCAAACTGCAGCGTGCACTGGTTTAGAAAGCCCCGACATGAGACGGGGTCACCTCCAAAACGAGGAGGCGCAGAAAGCCGGGGAGCTGGGCTGGATGCCGTGGTATTGGTGGGCAGCGGTACTGCCGGAGCGGAAGTCGCACGACTCGAGGTGGATACAGGTGGGACAGACAGCGTGTCCAGACGGGAGTTGACATTCCGCAGGTAGTTCAGAATGGTTTCCTGTTGGGATCTCTGACGAGAAACCTCCTTGTACAGGTCCGTAAGCGAGGGGGCTTGGGGGCCACCAGGTTCCATGGCCCGAGCAAACTGTTACGGGTCCGGGAGGTGGAACCTCTGTGCTGTGGTGCAAGGAGGGACCCAGAGGGGCGTAACTAAGTATCAACTCGGACCGACTCCTGGTCATACGGCGGCTAACGACTCCGTGACGAGGGAGGGACCGAGTAGAGGGTCCAGGAGCTACTCTGGGGACGACCTTGTAAGGGAGCAGGTGACTCCCACGGTACAGATGGCAGGGACTGACCGGAATTGCAGAAGGGCACAGCAGGCAGGCTGGCGAGCAGAAGCCTCTAGGTAGGCTATCAGGTAGACACGGCAAGTGACGGCAGGAGTCTCTAGGTAGGCTGGCAGGTGGTCACGGCAAGTGACGGCAGGAGTCTCTAGGTAGGCTGGCAGGTGGTCACGACAAGTGACTGCAGGAGCCTCCGGGTAGGCTTGGCAGGAGGTCACGGCAAGTGACGGCGGGTGCTTCCAGGTAAGCGGGCTGGCAGGCACGGCAGGTGACAGGCAGGTAACAGGCAGGTGCTTCCAGGTAAGCGGGCTGGCTGGCACGGCAGGTAACAGGCAGGTAACAGGCAGGTGCTTCCTGGTAGCGGGCTGGCAGGTAAGAGGCAGGTAACAGGCAGGTATCAGGCAGGTAACAGGCAGGACTAGTCAGGCTAGCAGTGGGACCTGAGGGCTGAAGCATAGGTAAGTATACTGTGCGACAACTGTTGCTCGGGCACCTCCATTTTGGAGGAGGTGCCTTATATATGGGAGGTCCTCCGGCAATTGGCCGGGGACACCTTAGGATGGCGTGCGCGGCCCCTTTAAGAGAGAGGGAGCGAGCGCGCCCTAAGCACAGTGCCCGGGAAGCTGCGCGCGCCGGCAGCAGCAGGAAGAGGAGCGCTGGAGGACGCCGAGCGGGGAGCGCGGGGAGCGAGGAGGTGAGAGGGACGGCGTCTCTGCCTGGCAGGGGGCAGAGACGCCGATGCTACACTGTTCATCTACGAGGGAAAGCTGTGTCGAAGAAGCATCAACTCCCGGACACATGAACTGGTCTGGCAGGTGGTAGTCCTGAGGCGGGAAGCGTCAATGGTCTTAGAAGCATACCACGATGGAGCAGGACACTTCGGGTGGAAGAAGTTGGAAGTCCTGCTACGTGAGCGATTCTACTGGGCTGGCATGAGGAAAGCAATCGAGAGATGGTGTCGAGAATGTGGTCCATGCAACCTGAGACGAAAAGACCGTGTCAGCCAGAGGGCTCCCCTGCAGCCCATCATCACAAAACAGCCACTAGAACTGGTAGCCTTGGACCACGTGAAGCTAGCCCCAAGCAGGTCAGGCTATGTCTACGCTCTAACCATAGTAGACCACTACTCCCGGTTCCTGGTAGTAGTGCCAGTAAAAGACCAGATGGCTCAGACGGCAGCCAAAGCGTTCCAACAGCACTTTTGTCGCCCGCACGGTTACCCTGAACGGGTGCTTACTGACCAAGGTCCAGCCTTTGAAGCAGAGGTGTTCCAGGAATTCTGTAACTTTTACGGCTGCAAGAAAATCAGGCCGACGCCGTATCATCCCCAGACCAACGGGTTGTGTGAAAAGATGAACCAGGTGGTGATAGAACTGTTGAAGACGTTGCCCCTTGAAGAGCGCAGCCTGTGTCCAGAGAAGTTACCAGATTTGGTGGACCTGTATAACCACATCCCGGTGAACTCCACCAACTGTACACCTGCTTACCTGCTGAGAGCAAGACCTGGTAAGCTACTCATTGACTTGGACATGGGAGTCCTAACACCAGAGACGACTTCACCAGATGCGGATTGGGATACCGAGCGGCAGCAACAATACCGCAAAGTGCAAAAGTATGTTGAAAGAAGTTTGTCCCAGGCAAGACAGAAGCAAGAGAAGACTTACAATCAGCACATCAGATCTGTCCTGAACAGTTGAAGCACACAGAAGAAGATCAAGACAACTCTCAGCCCACAGAAAAGGAGGAAGTGGTCCAGACAGTATTCGGAGAATTTCCCCGGTCTTGGACGCAGGTGAACAAAGCCATTGTGGTGCCTGTCTTAACCTTTCTCCAAGCAGCCTCACTGGAAGCTGCAGAAGTCCCAGAACAGCTGGAAGACCATTCGGCCCCAGAGACAGAAGTTTCATCATCAGCAGATCAGGAGAATCTACCCTCTGCTAACAGTGAACCTGTCATACCCATGGTGAGCCAAAGAATTCGTAGGAGGTTACCCAGCCTACCAGTGTTACCTCAGACTACCCGTAGAGTAGTTCACACTGAACCCACCACACCAGGGGTAGACACAAATGACCAGGGTAGAGCAGTAACTACCAATGTACTACGTAGATCGACCAGGAGTACAAAAGGTCAGCTCCCTGCCCGTTGGAGAAACTAAAATGTAAAGAATTAAAGTATAAGAGAACTAAAATGTATGCTGTATATAGTTACCCGTAAGGGTAAAGCAGAAAAGTTGTGTTTTCAAAGTGAATTGCAAAAGTTGGTCATGGCTGCATTTAGTTACCCGGTAAGGGTATAAAGACTTGTAGGTTATGGACGGTGAATACCAAAGAACTTTCCATTGTAAATAGTTGCACTTATTAGAGTGCCCCTTATTGGTTTTATGATTATAACAAATGACTTCAGAACAAAAACCCGTTTGGCGTGGCCGAAGACGTGGTCCAACACCTGGATCATCTATGCCCTGCAGCCACGCCCAGGGCCTACATTGAGGGTTTTCGGACGGGTCCCTCATGTTGCTCAAAATTGCACCTGACTAAAGAAGAATGTTAATAACAGTGTTTATAATGTTTTGATAACCAGTAACGTTCAAGAAATGTTATATTCATAATCTTCTAATGTGAATTGTAATTGTTATTTGTTAATTTTGAAAAGTATCCTCAGTCCGGGAGCACTGAAGTTAACTAGGGGGGAATGTGGCACCCCAGGGGTCCGGTTGCCACAGTGGCATTGCCTCCCTCAAAAGAGGTAATGCCATGCCTGGAAGCAAGCAGGGATTCCCTAGTCAGGTATACTAAACATGCAGCACTTTCCCGGCTCCAGACCAGCAAGGGGAGCCACTCCCCTTGGCAACTGGGATCTGGGGGTGGGGTTAGTTAGTCCTAGTGTGAGGAGTTGAAGAGAGGACGTCGAGGAGAGAGGAGCTGGGGACTGGAGCTGCGCGGCAGCTCACCCCAGAAGGAGCAAACACAGAGAACCGGACACCGGAGTCCGAGACTGTGGGGCACCGAAAGGCCCAGCAGTAGAAACCGGAGGGCAGGAGACGACAGGTCTCCTGGCCCCATCAGATGCACAGAGGCTCAGCAGCACTGCAGGGTCCAGCACCGCCACGTGGGAGTGACGCGCCAGCAAGGCCCGAGCTGCCTGCCATACGGGTGAGCACAGACACGCCGCACTCAAGGACGAGGGCCACCGCATCGCTACAAGTAGCAGGGCCAAAGAGTTTAGTGAAAAGGGAAGGCCTCCAACTTCACCTGGCAAGGAGGATTCTTTACTTGCTTCCAGGCTGCCCGGACTTCCATTTCTAGCCAGTACTCTAGTCCCGGCTTGTCTAATCAGCACCAGTAAAGACTCTGGGACTGCACTTCCTTGTCTCTGTGTTTCTTGCTGCGCCATCAACCCCTACACTACAACGCCCAGCACAACCTGCAACATCATCTACACTGCCCTGGAGCTAGCTCTTCCTGTGGAGAGCCACACCATCCCTGCTGCAGTAACATCAGCTTCAGATGACTGCTTCGCAGCGATGGCTCCCTTTAGCGGCATTCCACAGGTGGCGTCACAAACTCTATAAATCCCCTATACATAACCCCTTTTATTGACCGCCCTGGGTCACGGACCGGGTCACCGCCACTGTGACATTCCCCCAGCATCAACCGGCCTGGCAGTGGGTACCCCATGGCCCAGGGGGCGCGTCACTAGCATCCGCAGGGGTAGCAAAACTACCAGCCTGACCACCACCAGCATGATTAGACACATGGCAGCAAAGCACATGTGGGCCGAACTCCAGGGTCCAGCAACAGTGTCTGTGTGACACCACTGCTTCTTCCGCTGTTGTGCGTGTAAGCCAATCCCCTGTCCAAGCCGCATGCCAAGATGCCTCCCACCCTGCACCTGTCGTTGCACACTCTCAAGTAGCACCATCAGCAAGCACGTCCATGTCCTTGTCCCAGCGCAGCGTTCAGTTGTCCCTAACCCAGTCCTTGGAATGCAAGCGCAAATATGCAGCTAATGCCTCACAGGCCACATTACTAAATTCACACATTTCGCTAATGCTTGCGCTCGAAATGTTGCCTTTTAGGCTGGGGAGATGAAAGCTTTGAGCAACCTGATGACAGCGGCCGTCCCTCGGTACTCGGTCCCCAGCCGCCACTATTTCTCCCGGTGTGCCACCCCCGCATTACACGAGCACGTGTCCCACAATATTAGACGTGCCCTCAACAACGCAGTTACTGGGAAAGTCCACCTAACCAAGGACACGTGGACAAGTGCTTGTTGGCAGGGACGGTACATCTCGCTGATGGCACACTGGGTTTAGTGGAAGCCGGGACCCAGTCGGACCTTGGGACAGAACACGATCTCCCGATGCCGAGGATTGCGGGCCCTGGGTCAATCAGGGTTGCCCCCACATTCTACAGCTCCTGAACCTCCTCTTCCTCCTCGTCCTCTTCAGCATCCATCTCCGAAATTACCACATTAGTCGCAAGCTGTAAGCACTGCAGCACTGTCTCGGCCAAGCGGCAACAGGCTGAGCTGAAGCTAATATGCTTATCTGACAAACCACACAACACTGAAGAGTTGTTGACAGCTTTGAAAGAGCAGGCAGATCTGTGGCTGACACCGCTGACCCTACAGCCAGACATGGTCATGTGTGATAATGGCCGGAATCTGTTGGCGGCTCTGAGGCGAGGTGAGCTCACACATGTACTATGCCTGGCCCATGTGTTTAACCTCGTGGTTCAGCAGTTTCTCAAAACCTACCCGGATCTGCTGTATCTGCTTGCCAAAGTACGCCGCCTGTGTGCCCATTTTAGAAAGTCAGCTACAGCTTCCGCCGCCCTTGCCGTGCTTCAGCGACGTTTGCAGCTTCCAGCTCACCAACTGATCTGCGATGTCCCCATGCATTGGAACTCTATGGTGCAGATGTTGGGAAGGATTTGTGAGCAGAAGAGAGCAGTTGTTAACTTCAAGCATCAACAAGGCTGTCGGTATTCAGGTCAGACTCCACACATAAAACCTCAGGAGTGGACATGGATGTCAGACATCTGTACCATCCTCCAAAACTTTGAGAACTCCACCAAGATGGTGAGCGGCGATGACGCCATAATTAGCATCACCATCCCGCTTCTCTGTCTTCTGAAATGCTCTCTGCTCTCAATTAAAGAGGATGCATTGCAGACAGAGCACGATGAGATGGAGCAAGGAACCATACTGCGTGATTACACACTGCCTAGCCTCATCTCATCCCAACGTGGATTGGGTGACAATGAGGGAGAGGAGGAGGAGGAGGAAGAAGCTAGTTTCCTGTGCTATAGACGGTACTACCTGCACAACTGTCATACCGTCTGTTCAGAGTGGATGGCCTGAGGACAGGGAGGAGAAGGAAGAGGAGGAGGATGAGGAGGAGAGCATGGTCAGTCATCCTCTTTGTGAGGACACGGAAGTCTTGCCTCTTTGCAGTCTGGCACACATGGCTGAGTTTATGTCACGCTGCCTTTCCTGTGACCGTCGGGTTGTCCAAATTTTGGATCACAGTCATTCCTGGTTGGTGACGTTTTTAGAACCACGCTACAGGGAGAACTTTATGTCTCTTATTCCCTTGCAGGACAGGCCTAATAAAATGGTGCAGTACGAGAAGGCCCTGGTTGTGGAATTATTAAAAAAATTCCCATCTGAAAATACTGGCGGCGGAGGTCACAGTTCGTTGGACAACCAAGGAGTACAGGCAGGGACGGACTAGGACTGAAATTCAGCCCTGGCATATAAAAGCACACAGCCAATGCTGTCCCCGCTCCCGAGCCCCAGATGGAGATATCTATTTCTTATATTACCCTCCCTGAAGGAAATCAAGATTTTCAATATGTCTAGTAATACCGCTATATAAAATTGAATAATAATAACAATATTGCAATATAACAGACAAATACCAACAAACCATAACCAAATATTACCCGTATACACATTACTGATAATACCACCTTACTGATTGTTAAACCCTTTCCGACCCAAGGCGTACTAATTGATTCATAAAAATTAAAAAGTGTTTTTTTTTCCACTTTTTCATTTTTACGGATTAATTTGTGAAGCACCTGGGGGTTCCAAGTGCTCACTATGCATCTAGATAGGTGCCTTGGGGGGTGAAGTTTCCAAAATGGGGTCACTTGTGGGGGAGCTCCAAAGTTTTTTTTCCACTTTTTCATTTTTATGAATCAATTTGTGAAGCACCTGGGGGTTCCAAGTGCTCACTATGCATCTAGATAGGTGCCTTGGGGGTCTAGTTTCCAAAATGGGGTCACTTGTGGGGAAGCTCCAATGTTTAGGCTCACAGGGGCTCTCCAAGCGCAACATGGTGTCCGCTAACAAATTGAATGGAAAATCGGCTCAAATTGTTAGCGGACACCATGTCGCGTTTGGAGAGCCCCTGTGTGCCTAAACATTGGAGCTCCTCCACAAATGACCCCATTTTGGAAACTAGACCCCCCAAGGCACCTATCTAGATGCATAGTGAGCACTTGGAACCCCCAGGTGCTTCACAAAGTGATTCATAAAAATTAAAAAGTGTTTTTTTTTCCACTTTTTCATTTTTCCGGATTAATTTGTGAAGCACCTGGGGGTTCCAAGTGATCACTAGATAGGTGCCTTGGGGGGTCAAGTTTCCAAAATAGGGTGACTTGTGGGGGAGCTCCAATGTTTAGGCACACAGGGGCTCTCCAAACGCAACATGGCGTCCGCTAATTATTCAAGCAAATTTTACAAACAAAAAGTGAAATGGCGCTCCTTCTCTTCCGAGCCCTGCCGTGCACCCAAACAGTGTTTTTTCCCCACATATGGGGTATCTGCGTGCCCAGGGGAAATTGCACAACAAATTTTGGGGTTCATTTTTTCTTGCTACTCCTGCGAAAATAAAAAAAATTGGGTCTAAATTAACATTTTTGTGAAAAAAGTTAAATGTTCATTTTTTTCTTCCACATTCCAAACATTCCTGTGAAGCACCTGAAGGGTTAATAAAGTTCTTGAATGTGGTTTTGAGCACCTTGAGGGGTGCAGTTTTTAGAATGGTGTCACTTTTGGGTATTTTCTGTCATAAAGACCTCTCAAAGTGACTTCAAATGTGATGTGGTCCCTAAAAAAATGGTTTTGTAAATTTTGTTGGAAAAATGAGAAATCGCTGGTCAACTTTTAACCCTTATAGCTCCCTAATAAAAAAAAATTTTGGTTCCCAAATTGTGCTGATGTAAAGTAAACATGTGGGAAATGTTATTTATTAACTATTTTGTATGACATATCTCTCTGATTTAAGGGCATAAAAATTCAAATTTTGAAAATTGCAAAATTTTCAAAATTTTTGCCAAATTTCCATTTTTTTCACAAATAAACACAAGTGATATCGAAGAAATTTTACCACAATCATGAAGTACCATATGTCACGAAAAAACAGTCTCAGAATTAGGGGGATCCGTTGAAGTGTTCCAGAGTAATTACCTCATAAAGTGACAGTGGTCAGAATTGTAAAAAATGGCCTGGTCATTAACGTGGAAACCACCCTCGGGGGTAAAGGGGTTAAAGGGGTTGTCCAGGCTTGGTGTTAAAGTCTATGTGACTTCAGACTTCTGAATCCTCACAGCACGCACTGTCAGGATTCTCCGGTGCCAGCGATGGGAGAGGCCGTCATGTGACCACAAGTATGGGATTTCCACACCTCTTTCCACATTCCAACTAAACGTACTCTGCTTTGCTAAATTCACTTGTATTGAGAGAGGCCGTGCACGTCTAGTCAGCACGTGATCGCATGAATTCAAACCATACTTGTGGTCACATGACCGGCCGCTCCCGACACTGGAGAATCCTCACAGCACGCGATGCACACACTATGAGGATTCAGAAATCTGCAGTCATTCAGAGTCACTGCAGGCTTTACCATTAAACCTGGACAATCCCTTTAACTAAAACCACTGCACTAGGACTGATATCACGACCATACAGTGACCATATAATGATAATATCAGGTCTACACCAGTGCTCTACAGACCATATATGTGTGTACTGTGCAGATTCTCACCAGTGCCGTTCTCGCTGGTTGTTGTCATTAATTTTCCCTCTTCTTTTTAATTCGGCCCAGACACCCATGACCTCTTCTTCCTACCATAATTCGTCCTTGCAAAATATAACACAGGCATCTTTACTTTACTGCTTTTCCAAGACCCTCCTCTCATTCTACCACCTCTACACAAACCACAACTTGTGCTGCCTAATAATAATTCCCCTGTGACCCCTTATAATAGTGACCATGCACCTAGTTATAATAATACAAACAGCCCCTGTGCTTTCTTATAATAATAATAATGCCTCCTTGTTTCCCCATAATGACAACGACCCCCCCATTGAGCCTCGCAGGGGAGTACATAGAAATAACAGGTCCCATAGAAAAAGTCGTATCACGTCAAAGAAGGGCATGTCTCCTAACATTATAAGAAACTGAGGATATGTATTGCAGCACTTACATTTATTTTTCCTCTACTAAAGCCCCTAAGTGGTCTCACCCACTCTGATACCCCTTTCGTGACCCTCATAGAGTGTTATGCCCCACATGGTATGATGACCTCACAAACCATATACAAAGTATGATGCAGCACAGCACCCACATATTAAGATGGTCGCCACAGCCCCCCATACATTATGGTATTCAGCACAGCCCCTAATATACAGTATGAGGTGAACAACAGACCCCTATATAAAGCATGATGTCCCTCATAACCACCCTTTTAAATGTGATGTCCCCCTTAATCACCCCATACAGTATGAAGGTCACCACAGCCCACCATATAGTATAATGTACCCAATAGACCTCCACACAGTATAATGCCCACCACAGCCCCCACACAAGATGAAGATCCCCCACAGACCCCTATATAGTATGATGGTTGCCCCAAACAGGCTCCCATATACTATGATGGTCCTCCACAAATAGCCCTCATATAATATGATGGTCCCTCACAAACAGCCTCCCTATTGTATGATGGTCCCCCACAAACAGTCCTCTATATAGAATGGTGGTCCTCCACAAACAGCCCCCATATAGCAGGATGGTCCCCCACAAACAGCCCCCATATAGTATGATGGTCCCCCACAAACAGCCTCCATATAGTATGATGGTCCCCCACAAACAGCCTCCATATAGTATGATGGTCTCCCACAAACAGTCCTCTATATAGAATGATGGTCCTCCACAAACAGCTCCCATATAGTATGATGATCCCCCACAAACAACCCCCATATAGTATGATGGTCTCCCACAAACATCCCCCATATAGTTTTATTGTTCCTCAAAAACGGCCCCCATGTAGTATTATGGTTCCCCTTAAACAGCCCCCATATAGCAGGATTTTACCCCACAAACATCCCCCATATAGCAAGATGATTCCCCACAAAGAGCCCCCATAAAGCAGGATGATCCCCCACAAACAGTCCCCATGTAGTAAGATGGTCCCCCACAAAGAGCCCCCCTATAGCAGGATAATCCCCCACAAAGAGTATCCATATAGCAAGATGATCCCCCACAAACAGTCCGCATGTAGTATGATGATCCCCCACAAACAGCCCCCATATAGTATGATGGTTCCCCACAAGCAGCCCCCATGTAGTATTATGGTCCCTCATAAATAGCCCCCCATATAGCAGGATGATCCCCTACAAACAGCTTCCATGTAGTATGATGGTCCCCCACAAACAGCCCCCATATAGTATTATGGTTCCCCACAAACAGCCCCTATATAGCAGGATGATCCCCCGCAAACAGCCCCCATGTAGCAGGATGATCCCCAACAAACTTCCCCCATAAAGTATGATGGTCCCCCACAAATAGTCCCCATATAGTATTAAGGTTCCCCACAAACAGTCCCCATATAGCAGGATGATCCCCTACAACAAGCCCCCATATAGCAGGATAATTCCCCACAAACAGCCTCCATATAGCAAGATGATCCCCCACAAACAGCCCCCATATAGTATGATGGTTCCTCACAAACAGCTCCCATGCAGTTTGATGATCCCCCACAAACAGCCCCCATAAAGCAGAATCATCCCCCACAAACAGCCCCTATATTGTATTATATACAGCACCCAAAAATAAAAAAAAATCTGTATACTCACCTAATCCTGTCTCCTCATCCTCCTCAGCATCCATCACCTCTTCTGTCCCGTCTCTCAGTGGACGCTGGCGGTGCAATGCAGTGACGTCATCGACCGCCGATGTCACTTGCATGTGACGGCCTCCATCAAGTCCCCGGTTGAAGGGATGCCCGCGGCCTGCCTAAGTAAGTGAAGGAGCCTTCTGTTCTGTGCCCTGTCACAATTGCTAACAGCAGGTAATGCGGCCCACGGCCGGACCGGCCCATCTGACATTTGCCAGAACTGCCAGATGGCCAGTCCGGCCCTGAGTACAAGCAAGAGAGCCACAAATGCAATCCAACAGAGCAGGGCCGGCTCCAGGTTTCTCAGTGGGCCCCTTTAACACATACCACGATTCATGATACACAGATACCGCAGAGAAATATATAAATATAGTACAATGCCAAAGATTTCACTTCTTACATTACATGACTGATATCTATTGTAAATTGTACAATAGCTCAGAAACCGGCGAATCATTCCATACAGAATACTGGCCCCCATAAAATGCTCCATACAGGATACTGGCCCCCATATAACGCTCCATACAGCATACTGGCCCCCATATAACGCTCCATACAGGATACTGGCCCCCATATAATGCTCCATACAGGATACTGGCCCCCATATAACGCTTCATACAGAATACTGGCCCCCATATAACGCTCCATGCAGGCTGTGCCCCCACATAATGCTCCATGCAGGCTGTTCCCCTCACATAATGCCTCATGCAGGCTGTTCTCCCCACATAATGCCCCACGTAGGCTGTTCCCCCCTTATAATGCCCCATGCAGGCTGTTCCTTCCATATAATGCCCCATGCAGGATGTCACCCCCCCTTATAATGCCCCATTCAGGATGTCACCCCCCCTTATAATGCCCCATGCAGGATGTCACCCCCCCTTATAAAGCCCCATGCAGGATGTTACCCCCTTATAATGCCCCATGCAGGATGTCACCCCCCATTATAATGCCCCATGCAGGATGTCACACCCTCCCCTCCCTTATAATGCCCCATGCAGGATGTCACTTCCCCCCATATAATGCCCCATGCAGGATGTCACTTCCCCCCTTTTAATGCCCCATGCAGGATGTCACCCCCCCTTATAATGCCCCATGCAGGATGTCACTTACCCCCCTTATAATTCCCCATGCAGGATGTCACTCCCCCTCTTTTAATGCCCCATGCAGGATGTCACTCCCCCCTTTTAATGCCCCATGCAGGATGTCACTACCCCCCTTTTAATGCCCCATGCAGGATGTCACACAACCCCCCTCCCTTATAATGCCCCTTGCAGGATGTCACCCGCCTTATAATGCCCCATGCAGGATGTCACCCCCTCTTATAATGCTCCATGCAGGATGTCACCCCCCCTTATAATATCACTGAACTTCTTGACTGTAGTTTAATCCTGTGACGTTCCAGAGGCTTGATGGGTTAATGTCCCTGTCTTATAAACAGAGGTCATGAGTTCAAATCCGTGCAGTGACTTTTTCCATTTTCTCACAATAAAGCTTTCTATCGAGCCAATGGATATTTCCATTAACTTCGGGCTTGAGATAGTGAAATTGTTAGATATAGAATCTGTATTAATATTTCATAAAGAACAAATTGTCATCATACGCTGTATAGATTGGCATTAAGAATGACATAGTAAATCTAATGGATTTCTTTTTGAACTTATCTATTTGCGATTCAATGTTCACTGCCCTTCTTGACAACTGCTTTCCCCTGTGATGTTCCAGTGGCTTACTGGGTTTCTGTCTCTGTCTTGTCAACAGGACATCATGAGTTCAAATCCACAGAATGACTTTTTCCATTTTCTCACAATAAATCTTTCTATCCAGCCAATGGAAATTTCCATTATCTTCGGGATTTAGGTAGTGAAATTGTTAGATATAGACTCTGTATTAATATTTCATAAAGAACAAAATGTCATCATACGCTGTATAGATTGGCATTAAGAATGACATAGTAAATCCAATAGATTTCTTTTTGAACTTACCTATTAGTGATTCAATGTTCACTGCCCTTCTTAACAATTTTGCACACCTTTGATGATTCAGTGGCTTAATGGGTTAGTTCTCCTGTCTTATAAGCAGGACGTCATGAGTTAGAATCCACAGAGTGACTTTTTCCATTTTCTCACAATAAAGCTTTCTAGCCAGCCAATGGAAATTTCCATTAAATTCGGGCTTGAGATAGTACCATTGTGAGATAAAAAATCTGTATTAATTGTTCATAAAGAACAAAATGTCATCATACGCTCCATAGATTAGCATTAAGAATGACATAGTAAATCCAATAAATTTCTTTTTGAACTTACATATTAGCGATTCAAAGTTCACTGCCCTTCTTGACAAGCCTGTGCACCTGTGATGTTCCAGTGGCTTACTGGGTTAATTCCTCTGTCTTATAAACAGGAGATCATCAGTTTGAGTCCACAGAGTGACTTTTTCCATTTTCTCACAATAAAGCATTCTATTCAGCTAATGGAAATTTCCATTAACTTCGGGCTTGAGATGGTGCAATTGTTAGATATAGAATCTGTATTAATTGTTCATAAAGAACAAAATGTCATCATACGCTGTATAGACTGTCATTAAGAATGACATAGTAAATCCAATGGATTTCTCTTTGAACTTACCTATTAGCGATTCAATGTTCACTGAACATCTTGACTGCTCTTTGTATCTGTGATGCTCTGGTGGCTTATTTGGTTAATGCACCTTTGTTGTGAATAGGAGGTCATGAGTTCAAATCCACACAGTGACTTTTCTATTTTCTCACAATAAAACTTTCTATCCAGCCAATGGAAATTTTCATTAAATTCGGGCTTGAGATAATGCAATTGTTAGATAAAAAAATCTGTATTAGTTGCTCATAAAGAACAAAATGTCATCATACGCTGTATAGATTGGCATTAAGAATGACATTGTAAATCCAATGGATTTCTTTTTGAACTTACCTATTAGCGATTCAATGTTCACTGCCCTTCTTGTCAAGCATATGCACCTGTGATGTTCCAGTGGCTTACTGGGATAATGCTCCTGTTTTATAAACAGGAGGTCATGAGTTTGAATCCACAGAGTGACTTTTTTCTCACAATAAAGCTCTCTATCCAGCCAATGGAAATTTTCATTAATTAACTCCGGGCTTGAGATAATGCAATTGTGAGATAAAGAATCTGTATTAATTGTTCATAAAGAACAAAATGTCATCATACGCTCTATAGATTGGCATTATGAAATGACATAGTAAATCCAATGGATTTCTTTTTGAACTTACCTATTAGTGATTCAATGTTCACTGCCTTTCTTAACAACCTTTCTCACCCATGATGTTCCAGTGGCTTACTGTGTTAATACTCCTGGCTTATAAAGAGAAGATCATGAGTTCTAATCCACAGAGTGACCATTTTCTCACAATAAAGCTTTCTATCCAGCCAATGGAAATTTCCATTAACTTCAGGCTTGAGATAGTTCAATTATTAGACAGAGAATCTGCATTAATTGTTCATAAAAAACAAAATGTCATCGTACGCTGTATAGATTGGCATTAAGGATAACATAGTAAATACAGTGGATTTATTTTTGAACTTACCTATAATTCATTGTTCACTGAACTTCTTGACAGCAATTTGTATCTGTGATGTTGGGTCAGTGACTTCATCGTCCACCACCTCATCTTCCACTTACGCTCCCTGGTCCTCCTACTGACTTTCTGGCAGTTGTGTCTCATCATTATCCACCTCTTGTGACAGTTTCCGACCATCGCATTTCTGTGACAGTGGCTGCTCAAATATTTGGGCATCACTACACGCGATCTCCTTTTGCCCAGGTTCAAGTGGACCGGGCGAGAGGCCTGAATCTATAAATGGAAAAGTGAACAGCTCTTCGGAGTCTCCAAGTGTGGGATCAGTTGTCTCCGGGCACTCGGCATGGTGGGAGGAAGGAGGATCAGGGTGAGGAATATGCTGTCCAGACTCACGGCTACTGAGACTTGACCGTGTGGAAGACAGGGTGGTGGTGGTGGCTAAGTGACTGGAGGCATTATCTGCTATCCAACCAATAACTTTTTCATACTGCTCTGTGTTCAATAGTGCTGTTCTGCAGTCCCCTATTAATTGGGACAGGAAGGTCGAGCGACAAGATGTGGGTGTTTGTTGTGGCACAATTTCAGCTTGCCCACGGCCTTGGCCTCGTTCTCTGCATGCACCATGACCATCACGTCCACTTCCCCGTCCCTTGCCACATGCCTTACCCATTTTAAATGGAGGACAATATTTTCCACGTTCACTACAAATGGCTGGATTTGAACGGCAGTGATATGAGATACGTGTGACGGAAAACCAGTTTTAAATAGCTGGCCTGTAGGTTACTATTTTTCCCAGCGACCTCGTGTCAATAACTTCACTGACACACTGCAACAAATTTTAAATGGAGGCCAGAAATGGCTGAATTTGGAGCATGCTTATATGTGATACGTGTGACGGAAAACCACAGTTTTAAATAGGTGGCTTGTAGGTTACTATTTTTTACAGCGACGTCGTGTCAATAACTTCACTGACACACTGCAACAAAATTTAAATGGAGGCCAGAAATGGCTGAATTTGGAGCATACTTATAGGTGATATGACGCGCCCCCTGGGGCTGTGGAGTACTCGGCGCCAGACCGGTCGGTTCTTTTAGGATAGTCACGGTGGCGTGACCCGGTCCATGGCCCCCGGCGGTCAATAACAGAGGGGAATAAAGTTTTGGGGATAAAGTTTTGTGACGCCACCCATGGTTTGCAGCTATAGGTGGCCGCCGCTGCTGTTCAGATCCACTGGGGCCGTTGGTGACGCAGCAGAGATGGTTCAGCTCTCCATGGGTAGAGCTAGGCCCCAGGGCAGTTAAAGAGGTAGCTTTGTTGTTGGTGTAGTGCAAGGCAGGTGACACAGCAATTAAGTCAAGGACGCAGAGGGGTGCAGTCTTCAAGTTTTTACTCACTGTTCCAGGTTACAACTGCCAGCAGGTTATAACAGCCCACCGAGTCCTGTGTCCTCCGGGGAAGTGATCCAGCCAACTCTCAGATAACTTGGGTGCACTTGATTGGGACCCCCTTCTTGTGCACATTTCCCGGGTCGTCTCTCTCTGCGCTGGCTCTCGCCCTCCTGCTCTGCGCCTCACACACAGTGTACCGAGCCAGTGGCCACGGGCCTTGTCGGGCATGGTCCTCTCTGTCCCCTTGGTCCTATATGGCCACCTTTTCAGCGAATGTGTATGGCTTTGGCTACGGCACTTAGAGATACCGCAGCCTCCGGGTTTGCTAGCTGAGTCTTGCAGTCCTCCACTAGTCTGGAGCGGGTCCCCTACTGTGACCTATTCCCTTCTCCCGACTACGGTCGGCATGAATTCGGGCGCATGGGTGGACTCCGCACTTCCCGTGTCCCTAGGATCCCTTCTCTGTCTCTGGAGCCCTTCGCTGACTCCCTCGCTCCTCTCGTTCTCTCTCCTACTGGGCTCCTCTGACTGGGCCCTCACTCTGTCAGCACCCTACTCCTCAATGGTCCTCACTCACTGTGCCCTCACTCTGTCTGGACTCTACTCCTCAACGGTCCTCACTCACTGGGCCCTTCTAGATGTTTCTCCCTGTCGTTTTATACTACCTGTCATGTGACCCACGTCACCAACTGTCACTCTACGTGGTCCCCTCTACCTTCAGTCCTATCTTCAGTGCTCCCCTAAACTACATCCTCCATCCCACCTCCTCTACCTAGATCCCCCCTCCAGACAGGGACAGGGACTGTGCTCTCCCTCAGGAGCAATCTCGCCCTTCCCTACTGGAGTGATGTGTAACATCCCTGGCGGCGTGCTTGCATAGTGCGCCACATCCCACCATGCAAGACCGCAATCTTACCTGTCAGTCCATGTTGCACTCTTTGCTCCATTACCTGCTGTGTCCATGTCTCTTGTCTGATTGCTTAGGGCGTCGGCGCGGCTTTCTGCTTGTTTCTTATAGCTACTGTGTGCACAGTCCTAATGCGTTCCCAGCCTATTGCTGTGAGTCACTGGATACTTAAACCGCCTCCACCCAGTAGGAGGTGCCTGAGCAACACTTTCACTCAGTTTGTCTTTTGTAACTGAGGTGCCAGGTCCTGTCTCTTGTCTGTCCGCCACCCTGGGGGCTGAGTACCCAGGGCCTTTTCCTGTATCTGTCACTTCTAGTCTGTTTCCGCCACCCTGGGGGCCGAGTACCCAGGGCCGCTACCTGTATCTCTGACTTCTAGTCTGTTTCCGCCTCCCTGTGGGCTGAGTTCCTAGGCTCGTTCTTGTATCTTGTTCCCGGTTCAGTTCCTGTCTGAACTGTGTACTTTCCCGTTACTTGTTTCTCTCTATGTCCATACCTTCCCTTTGCCTGCAGTGTCTGAACCTGCACCTAACTCCAACTCGTTGTCTCTGTACTTCTGTTTGTGAGTTTTGTGTCCACTCGCTACTTCATTGTAAGCACCTTATGTGTATCTGGTTCTGCTTGTCCCCTTTCCCTGCCTCCGTATCTACCTCCTGTGTTCTAACCATCTTCCTGTATTTTCCAGTCTGTTCCATGTGAACAGAGCCCTGTCCTGTCTGCCTTCACCTTCTGCTCTGTTCTGCTCTGCTTGTTCACCTCTCCGGCGGTTCCGCTCTGCTCCGCTTGTTTACCGCACCTGCGGTTCTGTTCTGCTCTGCTTGTTCACCGCTCCGGCGGTTCCGCTCTGCTCCACTTGTTTTCCGCACCTGCGGTTCTGTTCTGCTCTGCTTGTTCACCGCTCCGGCGGTTCCGCTCTGTTCCACTTGTTTACCACATCTGCGGTTCTGTTCTGCTCTGCTTGTTCACCGCTCCGGCGGTTCCGCTCTGCTTCGCTTGTTTACCGCACCTGCGGTTTTGCTCCGCTCTGCTTGTTCTCCGCATTTACGGTTTTGCTCCGCTCTGCTTGTTCACCGCACCTGCGGTTTTGCTCCGCTCTGCTTGTTCACCGCACCTGCGGTTTGCTCCACTCTGCTTGCTCACCGCACCTGCGGTTTTGCTCCACTCTGCTTGTTCACCACACCTGCGGTTTTGCTCCGCTCTGCTTGCTCACCGCACCTGCGGTTTTGCTCCGCTCTGCCTGCTCACCGCACCTGTGGTTTTTCTCCGCTCTGTTTGCTCACCGCACCTGCGGTTTTGATCCACTCTGCTTGCTCACCACACCTGCGGTTTTGCTCCGCTCTGCTTTCTCACCGCACCTGCGGTTTTGCTACGCTCTGCTTGCTCTCCGCACCTGCGGTTTTGCTCCGCTCTGCTTGTTCACCGCACCTGCGGTTTTACTCCGCTCTGCTTGTTCACGGCACCTGCGGTTTTGCTCCGCTCTGCTTGTTCACCGCTCCTGCGGTTTTGCTCCGCTCTGCTTGTTCACCGCTCCTGCGGTTTTGCTCCGCTCTGCTTGTTCACTGCACCTGCAGTTTTGCTCCGTTCTGCTTGTTCACCGCTCCTGCGGTTTTGCTCTGCTAGTTCACCACACCTGCGGCTCTGTTCCTGTATCCCAGTCTGTACTGGTCCCTATCCAGCCTGCGTTCTTACCTGCCAGTATCAGCCTGTCTGCATTCCAGCCGTGCCTGTCAGCACCCGCCTGTATGCATACCAGCCACGCCTGCCAGTACCCATCTGCCTACATACCAGCCGTGCCTGCTAAGTACCCACCTGCCGTCATACCAGCCATGCGTGCCAGTACCCACCTGTCTGCATACCAGCTAACCTGCCTGTTCCTGCATTCCCCTGTGTGTGTCAACAGCTGTGACCGGGGTCTGACCTGGTGTAGCACCTGGTCCCTCTGCTCAGTTCCTCCCTGGTTCACGGAGTCGACTGAGCCGCCATGCGACCTTGTTCGGATCGGGTTGATACTTAGTTACGCCTCTCCAGGCACTCCTCGGTTCATGGTACAGTGGGATCACTAATCACGCTCACGCCAGTCAGTCCGGGCGCGAGCGTAACATGATGTGGTGTTGGATGTTGGTGTGTGGGTCCCGGGTAGTGCTCCCTCCTTACTCGAGAGTGGGGTACCACACCTCTGGCTGAGATGCAGTACCTCTGTGGTGACTGGACCCGCAGGGGCGCCACATTCCCCCCCATTAAACACAGCACGTCCGAGGGCTGGAACAGAGTTAAAAAAACAAGAATTTAAGACATGCAAAATTTTTTTAGAATGCTTTAACAGATAAAAACAGTAAATAAATAACTTTTCTTCCCTTTTGGGGGGGCGCATTTCTTAAACGTTACATATAACTCCCGGGTATATAAAACAATAATAGATTACTTTAAATAACATTCTTTCAAATATAAAACACTATATCACTTTAAATAACACTTTTTCAAGCAATTTCAGAAGGCTCCAGTGAGATCCCCATCAGGGTGTCCATCTCACTGTTTCAAGTGCAATATGGGGAACCCATCCTACAACCCCCAACGTAGGCCCTGGGCGTGGCTGCAGGGCATAGCTGATCCACTCGTTGGGCCACGTGTTCGGCCATGCCAAACGGGTTTTTGTTCAGTGGCCTATAAAACCAAAAAGAAGCAAATTAAGAAGTGCCAACTTTTTACAGTAAAAGTTCTGGTTGTTCACTGTCCACAACCATAGCGTTTTTTTCTAACCGGGTACTAATTATTCCTTATCAATACCTATCTGGATAACTTTCCAACTATTTACATAGGTTCAACCTGTGGTTCTTCAGTTCTATTGCTCCTGCCGCTTCTGGGGCGGAGCTTGTGGCCTCTTCCACGGCAAAACCTGAGGGTGAGCTCCTTCTGGGCAGCTGGGGGAGTCCTCCACTTCCACTCCACGCACCAGAGCCTTTCCATTTCCTCTCTCCATCTCGCGTACCGGGTTAGCTGTGACTCCTTCGCAGCTGCCCGTGTATCTGCCCTTCTCCCAGGGCTCCTTCCTTCCTCTCCCCTTTCGTGGGTGGATCTTTCTCATCTCGCTGTCAGCCACACCAGGAGGCGGATACCCCTGGCTGATGGACAAGTCTATTAATATCGCCGTCGTTACAAGGGGTGGGCGCGGCTTTTCGCGCATTTCGGCAACCCGGCCCACGATGGGAGGCTGCTTAATTTCCTTGGACATACACATGGTGCCTGCTCTTTCTGGGCGGGCGTCACTACTCATTCTCAAACACAGTCTCTGGGCGCATGAGACTCGGTGTAACGGGTCGGTACATCCTGTTCGTGACGCCAAATTGACGTGCCCTCTGAGGCCGTGGGGTACTCGAAAGCCGGTCCGGTCAGTTCTATTGGGGTAGTCACGGTGGCGTGACCCGGTCCATGGCCCAGGACGGTCAATAAATAAAGAAAAAAAGGGGAATAAAGTTTTGGGGATAAACTTTTGTGACGCCACCCGTTGTATGCGACTATAGGTGACCGCCGCTGTTGTTCAGATCCACTGGGTCCGTTGGTGATGCAGCAGAGATGGTTCAGCACTCCACGGGTAGAGCTAGGCCTCAGGGCAGTTAAATAGGTGATTTTAGATGTTGGTGTAGTGCAAGGCAGGTGACGCAGCAATTAAGTCAAGGACACAGCGGGGTGCAGTCTTCAAGTTTTTACTCACAGTTCTTATGATGTTCCAGGTTACAACTGCCAGCAGGTTATAACAGCCCACCGAGTCCTGTGTCCTCTGGGGAAGTGATCCAGCCAACTCTCAGATAACTTGGGTGCACTTGATCGGGACCCCCTTCTTGTGTACCTTTCCCAGGTCGTCTCTCTCTGCGCTGGCTCTCGCCCTCTTTGTCCCCTTGGTCCTATATGGCCAACTTTTCAGCGTGTGTGGCTTTGGCTACGGCACTTAGAGATACTGCAGCCTCCGGTTTGCTAGCTGAGTCTTGCAGTCCTCCACTAGTCTGCGACCTGATCCCTTCTCCCGACTACTGTCGGCGTGAATTTGGGCGCACGGGTGGACTCCACACTTCCCGTGCCCCTAGGATCCCTTCTCTGTCTCTGGAGCCCTTCTCTGACTCCCTCGCTCCTCTCGTTCTCTCTCCTACTGGGCTCCTCTGACTGGGCCCTCACTCTGTCTGGACCCTACTCCTCAACGGTCCTCACTCACTGGGCCCTCGCTCTGTCTGGACCCTACTCTTCAACGATCCTTACTCACTGGACCCTTCTAGATGTTTCTCCCTGTCTGTTTATACTGTCTGTCATGTGACCCACGTCACCAACTGTCACTCTATGTGGTCCCCTCTACCTTCAGTCCTTCCTTCAGTGCTCCCCTAAACTACTTCCTCCACCCACCTCCTCTACCTAGATCCCCCCCTCCAGACAGGGACAGGGACTGTGCTCTCCCTCAGGAGCAATCTCGCCCTTCCCTACTGGAGTGATGTGGTGTTGAATGTGGGTGTGTGGGTCCCGGGTAGTGCTCCCTCCTTACCCGAGAGCTTAGTAACACACTTCTGGCTGAGATGCAGTACCTCTGTGGCGACTGGACCCGCAGGGGCGCCACAGATACATGTGACAGAAAACAGTTTTAAATTGCTGGCCTGTAGGTTACTGTTTTTCACAGCGACCTGGTGTCAATAACTTCACCGACACACTGCAACAAAATTTAAATGGAGGCCAGAATTGCTGAATTTGCAGTGCACTTATATGTGATACATGTGACGGAAAACCACAGTTTTAAATAGCTGGCCTGTAGGTAACTATTTTTCATAGCGACCTCGTGTTAATAACTTCACTAACACACTGCAACAAAATTTAAATGGAGGCCAATATTTGCCACGTTCACTACAAATTTCTGGATTTTTATCGCTGTAATATGGAAAAGACCTGGCTGTATTCTGCAGTGCTACCAAGCAAATTGTGCAGAAAAATTGTGTTTTCTGGATTGCTTTTTAAGCAAATAACCAGGATTAAGATAAAAAAAACATTTCCCTGGTTCCTGATATCTGGGGCTATGTCTACAGATATCTGTAAGAACAGCAGCAGCAAGAAAGTTCAATGGACCCTCTTGCACTATATGTACTGCAGTCAGCCACATATACTGCCTGCCTAGCACGGATTATATGCAGCTGGATTAGTCGTCAGAAGGACTGTTAGTTCAGATGGATATACAGTGCCTACAAGTAGTATTCAACCCCCTGCAGATTTAGCTGGTTGACACATGCGGAATTAACTTGGCATTGTGACATTTGTACTGTAGATCAGCCTGGAAGTGGGAAATGCACTGCAGCAAATTTTTTTTTTTTATTAGCTGTAACTGCAAACAAGGGTTATTCCACAAAATATTAAACATAGGGGTTGTATAATAATTGACCCACACTTTTATGTTTAAAATTTAATAAAATTCAACTGAGCAACATAACTTTTTGGTTTGTAAGATTTATGCTTCTGTTCATAAAACCTACTCTCGTTTGCAGTTTGAAGGCTCTAACTTATTTGCATCTTATCAAACCAGCTAAATCTGCAGGGGGTTGAATACTACTTGTAGGCACTGTATATATACTAGATGGTGGCCCGATTCTAACGCATCGGGTATCCTAGAATATGTATGCGGCAGACCGGGCGCAATTAGCAGAGTGGTGTTTAAATTTGGCGCAAATAATGCTGATTGGTCACGGCCTGCAAACGTGACCAATCAGCAGATGGGTGTTTAAATTTGGCGCCAAAATCGCTGATTGGTCGCAGCCGGCGGTCGCGACCAATCAGCAGAGCGGGGTTTAAATTTGGCGCCAATAATGCTGATTGGTCGCGGCCTGCAAACGCAACCAATCAGCAGAGAGGTGTTTAAATTTAGCGCCAAAATCGCTGATTGGTCGCGGCCGGCGGTCGCGACCAATCAGCAGAGTGGCGTTTAAATTTGGCGCCAATAATGCTGATTGGTTGCGTCCGGCGACAGCGACCAATCAGCAGAGCGGGGTTTAAATTTGGCGCCAAAATCGCTGATTGGTCGCGGCCAGCGACCGTGACCAATCAGCAGAGCGGTGTTTAAATTTGGCGCCAAAATCGCTGATTGGTCGCGCCCGCCGATCGCGACCAATCAGCAGAGCGGTGTTTAAATTTGGCGCCAAAATCGCAGATTGGTTGCGGCCGGTGGTCGCGACCAATCAGTAGAGCGTTGTTTAAATTTGGCGCCAATCTCGCTGATTGTTCACGGCTGGCGGCCGCGACCAATCAGCAGAGCGGTGTTTAAGTTTAGCGCCAAAATCGCTGATTGGTCACGGTCGGCCGGCGGCCGCAACCAATCAGCAGAGCGTTGTTTAAATTTGGCGCCAATCTCGCTGATTGTTCGCGGCTGGCGGCCGCGACCAATCAGCAGAGCGGTGTTTAAGTTTTGCGCCTAAATCGCTGATTGGTTGCGGCCGGCGGCCTCGACCAATCAGCAGAGCGTTGTTGAAATTTGGCGCCAATCTCGCTGATTGGTCGCGGCTGGCGGCCGCGACCAATCAGCAGAGTGTTGTTTAAATTTGGCGCCAATCTCGCTGCTTGGTCGCGGCCGGCTGGTAGATGAGCGGCTGCTCGCAGCAGAAGCATCCCGACCGGCAGCGCCGCTCCCCGGTCCTCCGTTCACACTTGCCGTCCGTAGATCAGCAGCCCCAGCCGCTGATCTCCCGACGTTAGCCGCATGGAGGTCAGCGGCGCCGGTCGGGGTAGTTCTGCTGCTAGCGCCGCTCATCTCCCCGCTGCATCGCCGCTGACCTCCGTGCGGCAGATGAGCCGCTAACGGCCGCCATCTTTTTTCTGAAATCCCGCGTCGCTGATTGGCCGCGGCCGGACCAATGAGTGACGCGGGATTTCCTGGACAGACAGACAGAAAGACAGAAAGACAGACAGACAGACAGATGGGATAAGACGATTATATATATAGATATGTTGTGGAATACCTATACTAAATATAAACAAGCAAATCTCTCCCTGACTCAGCAGCAGCTCTCCCTACTCTGCCTGGTTCTGGGGTAGACTGTGACGAGCATAGCGGCACCAGGTCTGATATAGACCTGATGATGCAGTGCGGCCGGCCAATCACTGTAATGCCCACAACCAACATGGCTGCGGCATTACAGTGCGTGGCAGGCAATCCCCATATCATCTCCATTCTGCCCCCATGTCATTTCCATTCTGCCCCCAATGTCTCCATTCTGCCCCGATGTCATTTCCATTCTGCCCCATGTCATCTCCCATTCTGCCCCTATGTCATCTCCATTCTGCCCACATGTCTCCATTCTGCCCCCATGTCATCTCCATTCTGCCCCCATGCCATCTCCATTCTGCTTCCATGTCATTTCCATTCTGCCCCCAATGTCTCCATTCTGCCCCGATGTCATTTCCATTCTGCCCCATGTCATCTCCCATTCTGCCCCTATGTCATCTCCATTCTGCCCCCATGCCATCTCCATTCTGCTTCCATGTCATTTCCATTCTGCCCCCATGTCTCCATTCTGCTCTGATGTTATTTCCATTCTGCCCCCATGTCTCCATTCTGCCCCCATGTCTCCATTCTTCCTCCATGTCTCCATTCTACTCTGATGTTATTTCCATTCTGCCCCCATGTCTCCATTCTGCTCCGATGTCATTTCCATTCTGCCCCAATGTCTCCATTCTGCCCCCATGTCTCCATTCTGTCCCTATGTCTCCATTCTGCCTCCATGTCATCTCCCATTCTGCCCCCATGTCATCTCCCATTCTGCCCCCATGTCATCTCCCATTCTGCCCCATGTCATCTCCATTCTGCCCCCATGTCATCTCCCATTCTGCCCCCATGTCATCTCCATTCTGCCCCCATGTCTCCATTCTGCCCCTATTTCTCCATTCTGCTCCCATGTCATCGCCCATTCTGCCCCCATGTCATCTCCATTCTGCCCCCATGCCATCTCCATTCTACCCCCATGTCATTTCCATTCTGCCCCCAATGTCTCCATTCTGCCCCGATGTCATTTCCATTCTGCCCCATGTCATCTCCCATTCTGCCCCTATGTCATCTCCATTCTGCCCCCATGTCATCTCCATTCTGCCCCATGTCTCCATTCTGCCCCTATTTCTCCATTCTGCTCCCATGTCATCTCCCATTCTGCCCCCATGTCATCTCCATTTGCCCCCATGTCATCTCCATTCTGCCCCCATGTCTCCATTCTGCCCCTATTTCTCCATTCTGCTCCGATGTCATATAGACCTGATGATGCAGTGCGGCCGGCCAATCACTGTAATGCCCACAACCAACATGGCTGCAGCATTACAGTGCGTGGCAGACAATCCCCATATCATCTCCATTCTGCCCCCATGTCATTTCCATTCTGCCCCCAATGTCTCCATTCTGCCCCGATGTCATTTCCATTCGGCCCCATGTCATCTCCCATTCTGCCCCTATGTCATCTCCATTCTGCCCCCATGTCATCTCCATTCTGCCCCCATGTCATCTCCATTCTGCCCCCATGCCATATCCATTCTGCTTCCATGTCATTTCCATTCTGCCCCCAATGTCTCCATTCTGCCCCGATGTCATTTCCATTCTGCCCCATGTCTTCTCCCATTCTGCCCCTATGTCATCTCCATTCTGCCCCCATGCCATCTCCATTCTGCTTCCATGTCATTTCCATTCTGCCCCCATGTCTCCATTCTGCTCTGATGTTATTTCCATTCTGCCCCCATGTCTCCATTCTTCCCCCATGTCTCCATTCTACTCTGTTATTTCCATTGTGCCCCCATGTCACCATTCTGCCCCCATGTCTCCATTCTGCTCCGATGTCATTTCCATTCTGCCCCAATGTCTCCATTCTGCCCCCATTTCTCCATTCTGTCCCTATGTCTCCATTCTGCCTCCATGTCATCTCCCATTCTGCCCAGGTCATCTCGTATTCTGCCCCCATGTCATCTCCCATTCTGCCCCCATGTCATCTCCATTCTGCCCCCATGTCATCTCCCATTCTGCCCCCATGTCATCTCCATTCTGCCCCCATGTCATCTCCATTCTGCCCCCATGCCATATCCATTCTGCTTCCATGTCATTTCCATTCTGCCCCCAATGTCTCCATTCTGCCCCGATGTCATTTCCATTCTGCCCCATGTCATCTCCCATTCTGCCCCTATGTCATCTCCATTCTGCCCCCATGCCATCTCCATTCTGCTTCCATGTCATTTCCATTCTGCCCCCATGTCTCCATTCTGCTCTGATGCTATTTCCATTCTGCCCCCATGTCTCCATTCTGCCCCCATGTCTCCATTCTTCCTCCATGTCTCCATTCTACTCTGATGTTATTTCCATTCTGCCCCCATGTCTCCATTCTGCTCCGATGTCATTTCCATTCTGCCCCAATGTCTCCATTCTGCCCCCATGTCTCCATTCTGTCCCTATGTCTCCATTCTGCCTCCATGTCATCTCCCATTCTGCCCCCATGTCATCTCCCATTCTGCCCCCATGTCATCTCCCATTCTGCCCCATGTCATCTCCATTCTGCCCCCATGTCATCTCCCATTCTGCCCCCATGTCATCTCCATTCTGCCCCATGTCTCCATTCTGCCCCTATTTCTCCATTCTGCTCCCATGTCATCGCCCATTCTGCCCCCATGTCATCTCCATTCTGCCCCCATGCCATCTCCATTCTACCCCCATGTCATTTCCATTCTGCCCCCAATGTCTCCATTCTGCCCCGATGTCATTTCCATTCTGCCCCATGTCATCTCCCATTCTGCCCCTATGTCATCTCCATTCTGCACCCATGTCATCTCCATTCTGCCCCATGTCTCCATTCTGCCCCTATTTCTCCATTCTGCTCCCATGTCATCTCCCATTCTGCCCCCATGTCATCTCCATTTGCCCCCATGTCATCTCCATTCTGCCCCCATGTCTCCATTCTGCCCCTATTTCTCCATTCTGCTCCGATGTCATATAGACCTGATGATGCAGTGCGGCCGGCCAATCACTGTAATGCCCACAACCAACATGGCTGCAGCATTACAGTGCGTGGCAGACAATCCCCATATCATCTCCATTCTGCCCCCATGTCATTTCCATTCTGCCCCCAATGTCTCCATTCTGCCCCGATGTCATTTCCATTCGGCCCCATGTCATCTCCCAATCTGCCCCTATGTCATCTCCATTCTGCCCCCATGTCATCTCCATTCTGCCCCCATGTCATCTCCATTCTGCTTCCATGTCATTTCCATTCTGCCCCCAATGTCTCCATTCTGCCCCGATGTCATTTCCATTCTGCCCCATGTCTTCTCCCATTCTGCCCCTATGTCATCTCCATTCTGCCCCCATGCCATCTCCATTCTGCTTCCATGTCATTTCCATTCTGCCCCCATGTCTCCATTCTGCTCTGATGTTATTTCCATTCTGCCCCCATGTCTCCATTCTGCCCCCATGTCTCCATTCTTCCCCCATGTCTCCATTCTACTCTGTTATTTCCATTGTGCCCCCATGTCACCATTCTGCCCCCATGTCTCCATTCTGCTCCGATGTCATTTCCATTCTGCCCCAATGTCTCCATTCTGCCCCCATGTCTCCATTCTGTCCCTATGTCTCCATTCTGCCTCCATGTCATCTCCCATTCTGCCCCATGTCATCTCCCATTCTGCCCCCATGTCATCTCCATTCTGCCCCCATGTCATCTCCCATTCTGCCCCCATGTCATCTCCATTCTGCCCCCATGTCATCTCCATTCTGCCCCCATGTCTCCATTCTGCCCCTATTTCTCCATTCTGCTCCGATGTCATCTCCCATTCTGCCCCCATGTCATCTCCATTCTGCCCCCATGTCATCTCCATTCTGCCCCCATGTCATCTCCATTCTGCCCCCATGTCTCCATTCTGCCCCTATTTCTCCATTCTGCTCCGATGTCATCTCCCATTCTGCCCCCAACGTCATCTCCCATTCTGCCCCTATTTCTCCATTCTGCTCCGATGTCATTTCCATTCTGCCCCCATGTCATTTACATTCTGCCCCTATTTCTCCATTCTGCTCCAATGTCATCTCCCATTCTGCCTCCATGTCATCTCCCATTGTGCCCCTATAGTGTGGCTTTACAAAAAAAGTAAAAAAAAAAAAAGTTTCTCTTTACCTTGCCGCCGGTCCAGCAGCGACTCTCCTTCGTCGATTTGAGGCGGGAACGCCAGTCAGTCGCAGGCCGGCCCTGATGTCATACGCCAGCGACATGTGTGCTGACATCAGGTGCCGGCCTGTGATTGGCTGGCGGCTGTTAACTATTGCCGTGCGGGAAGACTTCCTCTTTACTGCCCCATACGCCATTAAGGGCAGTAATGCCCTGTATGGCGGCCCTGATTACACTTAATTGGTCTCCTTGGGATTTGTTTCCCTGGGGGCCCATTTTTGGTTTTTCTTCATGTTTCTACATAAGTAGAATGCCATATGGTGAATGGACACTGTACTATAGATGTTAATACTTACAATGGTGTGAAAAAGTGTTTGCCCTCTTCCTCATTTCTTATTCTTTTGCATGTTTGTCACACTTAAATGTTTCAGATCACAAAATAAATTTAAATATTAGACAAAGATTACACAAAATGCAGTTTTTAGATGAAGGTCTTTATTATTAAGGGAAAAAGAAACCTACAGGGCTCTGTGTGAAAAAGTGATCCCCCCCCTCCTTAAACATAAATTAAGGCTGTGTGCCCACTATGCGTTTTTTAAGCGTTTCCGCAGCGCACTGCGAGCCGCCGAAGACACCGGACGCATCGCTGAGGAGTCAGGGGCTATCGGAAGGTGAGTATAATGTTTATTTTTTACTATTCTTTTACTATAACTTGGTCACACTATATAAATACATGCCATTTGCATGGATTTATATAGTGTGACCAAGTTGTCAAGCACTTTCCAAGTGATGCTAAAATCGCCTGGAAAGCGCTTGTCAACCCGCATGCGGAAATGCATGTGAAGAACGCTTCACATCCGCATGTCACTGGCAGGAAAACGCATGTACAATCCGCATGTACAACCCGCATGAGGAAATGCATGTGAAGAATGCTTCGCAAATGCTTCCACCTGGCAGAAAAAAAGCATGTAAAATCCGCATGCATTTTTTCCGCCAGGGAGAAGCGGAAATGCTCAGGAAAAATCCACAGCATTTCTGCATCGTGGGCACATAGCATAACAGTACTTTATCACAACTTTGGGAAGATGAGTTCAATTTCCCTAGCCACAAAAAGGCCTGAACTGCCACACATGTTCTCAATTAATAAATTACTTAGATAGGACCTGTCTAACAAAGTGAAGTAGACCAAAAGATCCTCAAAAGCTAGACATCATGCTGCGATCCAAAGAAATTCAGGAACAAATGAGAAACAAAGTAATTGAGATCTATCAGTCTGGAAAAGGTTATAAAGCCATTTTTAAAGCTTTGGAACTCCAGTGAACCACAGTGAGAGCCATTATCCACAAATGGCAAAAACACGGAACAGTGGTGAACCTTTCCAGGAGTAGCCGGCCTACTAAACTTACCCCAAGAGCGCAGCGACGACTCATCCAAAACCCTACAACAACATCCAAAGAACTGCAGGCCTCACTTGCCTCAGTTAAGGTAAGTGTTCATGACTCCACCATAAGAAAGAGACTCAGCAAAAATGGCATGCATGGCAGAGTTCAAAGACTAAAATCTCTGCTGAGCAAAAAGAGCATAAAGGCTTATCTCAGTGCAGCCAGAAAACATCTTGATGATCGCCAAGACTTTTGGGAGAATACTCTGTGGACTGACGAGACAAAAGTTGAACTTTTGGAAGGTGTGTATCCCATTACATCTGAAGTAGAAGTAACACAGCATTTCAGAAAAGGAACATCATACCAACAGTAAAATATGGTGGTGATAGTGTGATGGTCTGGGGCTGTTGTGCTGCTTCAGGACCTGGTTGACTTCCTGTCCTATAGACGTTCATACATCAGTGTAGCACAATATGGTGTGACAGGGCACTGTCCTATAGACATTCATACAGCAGTGTAGTGCCATATAGTGAGACAGGGCACCGTTCTATAGACGTTCATACGGCAATGTAGTTCCATATAGTGTGACAGGGCATCATCCTATAGATGTTCATACAGCATTGTAGCGCCATATGGTGTGACTGGGCACCACCCTATACATGTCCATACAGAGGTGTAGTGCCATATAGTGTGACAGGGCAGCATCCTATAGATGTTCATACATCAGTGTAGCGCCATATAGTGACTGGGCACCGTCCCATAGACGTTCATACAGCAGTGTAGCGCCATATAGTGACAGCGCACCGTCCCATAGACGTTCATACAGCAGTGTAGCGCCATATAGTGTCAGGGCACCGTCCTATAGACGTTCATACAGCAGTGTAGCACCATATAGTGACAGGGAAACGTCCTATAGACATTCATACAGCAGTGAAGCGCCATATAGTGTGACAGGCACAGTCCTATAGACGTTCATACAGCAGTGTAGCGCCATATAGTGTGACAGGCACCATCCTATAGACGTTAATACATCAGTGTAGTGCCATATAGTGACAGGGCACCGTCCCATAGACGTTCATACAGCAGTGTAGCGCCATATAGTGACAGGGCACCGTCCCATAGACATTCATACAGCAGTGTAGTCCCATATAGTGACTGAGCACAGTCCTATAGACGTTCATACAGCAGTGTAGTGCCATATAGTGTGATAGGGCACCATCCTATAGACGTTCATACAGCAGTGTAGCGCCATATAATGATTGGGCACCTTCCTATAGACGTTCACACAGCAGTGTAGTGCCATATAGTGACAGGGCACCGTCCTATAGACGTTCATACAGCAGTGTAGCGCCATATAGTGACAGGGCACCATCCTATAGATGTTCATACAGCAGTGAAGTGCCATACAGTGACAGGGCACAGTCCTATAGACGTTCATACAGCAGTGTAGTCCCATATAGTGACAGGGCACCGTCCCATATACGTTCATACAGCAGTGTAGTGCCATATAGTGACAGGGCACCGTCCCATAGACGTTCATACAGCAGTGTAGCGCCATATAGTGAATGGACACCATCCTATAGACGTTCAAACAGCAGTGTAGCCCCATATAGTGACAGGGCACGGTCCTATAGAAGTTGATACAGCAGTTTAGCGCCATATAGTGCGATAGGGCACCGTCCTATAGACGTTCATACATCAGTGTAGTCCCATATAGTGACTGAGCACCGTCCTATAAACGTTCACACAGCAGTGTAGTGCCATATAGCGACAGGGCACCGTCCTATAGACGTTCATACAGCAGTGTAGCGCCATATAGTGACAGGACACCATCCTATAGATGTTCATACAGCAGTGAAGTGCCATACAGTGACAGGGCACAGTCCTATAGACGTTCATACAGCAGTGTAGTCCCATATAGTGACAGGGCACCGTTCCATATACGTTCATACAGCAGTGTAGTGCCATATAGTGACAGGGCACCGTCCCATAGACGTTCATACAGCAGTGTAGCGCCATATAGTGACTGGACACCATCCTATAGACGTTCATACAGCAGTGTAGCGTCATATAATGACAGGGCAACGTCCTATAGACGTTCATACAGCAGTGTAGCGCCATATAGTGTGACAGGCACCGTCCTATAGACGCTCATACAGCAGTGTAGCGCCATATAGTGACAGGGCACCGTCCTATAGACGTTCATACAGCAGTGTAGGCCCATATAGTGACAGGGCACAATCCTATAGATGCTCATACAGCAGTGTAGTGCCATACAGTGACAGAGCACAGTCCTATAGACGATCATACAGCAGTGTAGTCCCATATAGTGACAGGGCACCGTCCCATAGACGTTCAAACAGCAGTGTAGCTCCATAGTGACTGGGCACCATCCTATAGACGTTCATACAGCAGTGTAGTGCCCTACAGTGACAGGGCACCGTCCCATAGACATTCATACAGCAGTGTAGTCCCATATAGTGACAGGGCACCATCCTATAGACGTTCACACAGCAGTGTAGTCCCATATAGTGACAGGGCAAAGACGTTCATACAGCAGTGTAGCGCCATATAGTGACAGGGCACCGTCCTATAGACGTTGATACAGCAGTGTAGCGCCATATAGTGTGACAGGGCACCGTCCTATAGACGTTCATACATCAGTGTAGCTCCATATGGTGACTGAGCACCGTCCTATAGTCGTTCATACAGCAGTGTAGTCCCATATAGTGACTGGCACCGTCCTATAGACGTTCATACAGCACTGTAGCGCCATATAGTGACTGGGCACCATCCTATAGACGTTCATACAGCAGTGTAGCGCCATATAGTGACAGGGCACCGTCCTATAGATGTTCATACAGCAGTGTAGCGCCATATAGTGACTTGGCACCGTCCTATAGACGTTCATACAGCAGTGTAGTCCCATATAGTGACAGGGCACCGTCCTATAGACGTTCATACAGCAGTGTAGAGCCATATAGTGTGACAGGGCACCGTCCTATAGACGTTCATACAGCAGTGTAGCGCAATATAGTGACTGGGAACCATCCTATAGACGTTCATACAGCAGTGTAGCGCCATATAGTGACAGGGCACCGTCCTATAGATGTTCATACAGCAGTGTAGCGCCATATAGTGACTGGGCACCCTCATATAGATGTTCATACAGCAGTGTAGCGCCATATAGTGACAGGGCATAATCCTATAAATGTTCATACAGCAGTGTAGCGCCATATAGTGACTGGGCACCGTCCTATAGACGTTCATACAGCAGTGTAGCGCCATATAGTGACTGGGCACCATCCTATAGACGTTCATACAGCAGTGTAGCGCCATATAGTGACAGGGCACCGTCCTATAGATGTTCATACAGCAGTGTAGCGCCATATAGTGACTGGGCACCGTCCTATAGACGTTCATACAGCAGTGTAGTCCCATATAGTGACAGGGCACCGTCCTATAGACGTTCATACAGCAGTGTAGTGCCATATAGTGACAGGGCACCGTCCTATAGACGTTCATACAGCAGTGTAGTCCCATATAGTGCCTGGCACCATGCTATAGACGTTCATACAGCAGTGTAGCGCCATATAGTGACTGGGCACCATCATATAGACGTTCATACAGCAGTGTAGCGCCATATAGTGACAGGGCACCGTCCTATAGATGTTCATACAGCAGTGTAGAACCATATAGTGACTGGGCACCGTCCTATAGATGTTCATACAGCAGTGTAGTCCCATATAGTGACAGGGCACCGTCCTATAGACGTTCATACAGCAGTGTAGAGCCATATAGTGTGACAGGGCACCGTCCTATAGACGTTCATACAGCAGTGTAGCGCCATATAGTGACTAGGCACCATCCTATAGACGTTCATACAGCAGTGTAGCGCCATATAGTGACAGGGCACCGTCCTATAGATGTTCATACAGCAGTGTAGCGCCATATAGTGACTGGGCACCGTCCTATAGACGTTCATACAGCAGTGTAGCGCCATATAGTGACAGGGCACCGTCCTATAGACGTTCATACAGCAGTGTAGCGCCATATAGTGACAGGGCACCGTCCTATAGACGTTCATACAGCAGTGTAGTGCCATATAGTGATTGGGCACCATCCTATAGACGTTCATACAGCAGTGTAGTCCCATATAGTGCCTGGCACCGTCCTATAGACGTTCATACAGCAGTGTAGTTCCATATAGTGCCTGGCACCGTCCTATAGACGTTCATACAGCAGTGTAGTCCCATATAGTGCCTGGCACCGTCCTATAGACGTTCATACAGCAGTGTAGTCCCATATAGTGCCTGGCACCGTCCTATAGATGTTCATACAGCAATGTAGTCCCATATAGTGACTGGGCACCGTCCTATAGACGTTCATACAGCAGTGTAGTGCCATATAGTGACAGAGCACCGTCCTATAGACGTTCATACAGCAGTGTAGTGCCATATAGTGACTGGGCACCGTCCTATAGATGTTCATACAGCAGTGTAGTCCCATATAGTGACAGGGCACCGTCCTATAGACATTCATACAGCAGTGTAGTCCCATATAGTGACTGGGCACCGTCCTATAGACGTTCATACAGCAGTGTAGTCCCATATAGTGACTGGGCACCGTCCTATAGACGTTCATACAGCAGTGTAGTCCCATATAGTGACTGGGCACCGTCCTATAGACGTTCATACAGCAGTGTAGTCCCATATAGTGACTGGGCACCGTCCTATAGACGTTCATACAGCAGTGTAGTCCCATATAGTGACTGGGCACCGTCCTATAGATGTTCATACAGCAGTGTAGTGCCATATAGTGACTGGGCACCGTCCTATAGACGTTCATACAGCAGTGTAGTCCCATATAGTGACTGGGCACCGTCCTATAGACGTTCATACAGCAGTGTAGTCCCATATAGTGACTGGGCACCGTCCTATAGATGTTCATACAGCAGTGTAGTGCCATATAGTGACTGGGCACCGTCCTATAGATGTTCATACAGCAGTGTAGTCCCATATAGTGACTGGGCACCGTCCTATAGACGTTCATACAGCAGTGTGGTGCCATATAGTGACAGGGCACCGTCCCATATACGTTCATACAGCAGTGTAGTGCCATATAGTGACTGGGCACCGTCCTATAGACGTTCACACAGCAGTGTAGTCCCATATAGTGACTGGGCACCGTCCTATAGACGTTCATACAGCAGTGTAGTCCCATATAGTGACTGGGCACCGTCCTATAGACGTTCATACAGCAGTGTAGTCCCATATAGTGACTGGGCACCGTCCTATAGATGTTCATACAGCAGTGTACTCCCATATAGTGACTGGGCACCGTCCTATAGACGTTCATACAGCAGTGTAGTCCCATATAGTGACTGGGCACCGTCCTATAGATGTTCATATAGCAGTGTAGTGCCATATAGTGACAGGGCACCGTCCTATAGATGTTAATACAGCAGTGTAGCGCCATATAGTGACTGGGCACCGTCCTATAGACGTTCATACAGCAGTGTAGTCCCATATAGTGACAGGGCACCGTCCTATAGACGTTCATACAGCAGTGTAGGGCCATATAGTGACTGGGCACCGTCCTATAGACGTTCATACAGCAGTGTAGTCCCATATAGTGCCTGGCACCATCCTATAGACGTTCATACAGCAGTGTAGCGCCATATAGTGACTGGGCACCATCCTATAGACGTTCATACAGCAGTGTAGCGCCATATAGTGACAGGGCACCGTCCTATAGATGTTCATACAGCAGTGTACTCCCATATAGTGACTGGGCACCGTCCTATAGACGTTCATACAGCAGTGTAGTCCCATATAGTGACTGGGCACCGTCCTATAGATGTTCATATAGCAGTGTAGTGCCATATAGTGACAGGGCACCGTCCTATAGATGTTAATACAGCAGTGTAGCGCCATATAGTGACTGGGCACCGTCCTATAGACGTTCATACAGCAGTGTAGTCCCATATAGTGACAGGGCACCGTCCTATAGACGTTCATACAGCAGTGTAGCGCCATATAGTGACTGGGCACCGTCCTATAGACGTTCATACAGCAGTGTAGTCCCATATAGTGACAGGGCACCGTCCTATAGATGTTCATACAGCAGTGTAGAGCCATATAGTGTGACAGGGCACAGTCCTATAGACGTTCATACAGCAGTGTAGCGCCATATAATGACTAGGCACCATCCTATAGACGTTCATACAGCAGTGTAGCGCCATATAGTGACAGGGCACCGTCCTATAGATGTTCATACAGCAGTGTAGCGCCATATAGTGACTGGGCACCGTCCTATAGACGTTCATACAGCAGTGTAGCGCCATATAGTGACAGGGCACCGTCCTATAGACGTTCATACAGCAGTGTAGCGCCATATAGTGACAGGGCACCGTCCTATAGACGTTCATACAGCAGTGTAGCGCCATATAGTGACAGGGCACCGTCCTATAGACGTTCATACAGCAGTGTAGTGCCATATAGTGACTGGGCACCATCCTATAGACGTTCATACAGCAGTGTAGTCCCATATAGTGCCTGGCACCGTCCTATAGACGTTCATACAGCAGTGTAGTCCCATATAGTGCCTGGCACCGTCCTATAGATGTTCATACAGCAGTGAAGTCCCATATAGTGCCTGGCACCGTCCTATAGACGTTCATACAGCAGTGTAGTCCCATATAGTGCCTGGCACCGTCCTATAGATGTTCATACAGCAATGTAGTCCCATATAGTGACTGGGCACCGTCCTATAGACGTTCATACAGCAGTGTAGTGCCATATAGTGACAGGGCACCGTCCTATAGACGTTCATACAGCAGTGTAGCGCCATATAGTGACTGGGCACCATCCTATAGACGTTCATACAGCAGTGTAGTCCCATATAGTGACAGGGCACCATCCTATAGACGTTCATACAGCAGTGTAGTGCCATATAGTGACAGGGCACCATCCTATAGACGTTCATACAGCAGTGTAGTGCCATATAGTGACTGGGCACCGTCCTATAGATGTTCATACAGCAGTGTAGTCCCATATAGTGACAGGGCACCGTCCTATAGACGTTCATACAGCAGTGTAGTCCCATATAGTGATTGGGCACCGTCCTATAGACGTTCATACAGCAGTGTAGTCCCATATAGTGACTGGGCACCGTCCTACAGACGTTCATACAGCAGTGTAGTCCCATATAGTGACTGGGCACCGTCCTATAGACGTTCATATAGCAGTGTAGTCCCATATAGTGACTGGGCACCGTCCTACAGACGTTCATACAGCAGTGTAGTCCCATATAGTGACTGGGCACCGTCCTATAGATGTTCATACAGCAGTGTAGTGCCATATAGTGACTGGGCACCGTCCTATAGATGTTCATACAGCAGTGTAGTCCCATATAGTGACTGGGCACCGTCCTATAGACGTTCATACAGCAGTGTAGTGCCATATAGTGACAGGGCACCGTCCCATATACGTTCATACAGCAGTGTAGTGCCATATAGTGACTGGGCACCGTCCTATAGACGTTCATACAGCAGTGTAGTCCCATATAGTGACTGGGCACCGTCCTATAGACGTTCATACAGCAGTGTAGTCCCATATAGTGACTGGGCACCGTCCTATAGACGTTCATACAGCAGTGTAGTCCCATATAGTGACTGGGCACCGTCCTATAGACGTTCATACAGCAGTGTAGTCCCATATAGTGACTGGGCACCGTCCTATAGACGTTCATACAGCAGTGTAGTCCCATATAGTGACTGGGCACCGTCCTATAGATGTTCATACAGCAGTGTAGTGCCATATAGTGACAGGGCACCGTCCTATAGATGTTCATACAGCAGTGTAGCGCCATATAGTGACTGGGCACCGTCCTATAGACGTTCATACAGCAGTGTAGTCCCATATAGTGACAGGGCACCGTCCTATAGACGTTCATACAGCAGTGTAGTGCCATATAGTGACTGGGCACCGTCCTATAGACGTTCATACAGCAGTGTAGTCCCATATAGTGCCTGGCACCATGCTATAGACGTTCATACAGCAGTGTAGCGCCATATAGTGACTGGGCACCATCCTATAGACGTTCATACAGCAGTGTAGCGCCATATAGTGACTGGGCACCGTCCTATAGACGTTCATACAGCAGTGTAGTCCCATATAGTGACTGGGCACCGTCCTATAGACGTTCATACAGCAGTGTAGTCCCATATAGTGACTGGGCACCGTCCTATAGACGTTCATACAGCAGTGTAGTCCCATATAGTGACTGGGCACCGTCCTATAGACGTTCATACAGCAGTGTAGTCCCATATAGTGACTGGGCACCGTCCTATAGATGTTCATACAGCAGTGTAGTGCCATATAGTGACAGGGCACCGTCCTATAGATGTTCATACAGCAGTGTAGCGCCATATAGTGACTGGGCACCGTCCTATAGACGTTCATACAGCAGTGTAGTCCCATATAGTGACAGGGCACCGTCCTATAGACGTTCATACAGCAGTGTAGTGCCATATAGTGACTGGGCACCGTCCTATAGACGTTCATACAGCAGTGTAGTCCCATATAGTGCCTGGCACCATGCTATAGACGTTCACACAGCAGTGTAGCGCCATATAGTGACTGGGCACCATCCTATAGACGTTCATACAGCAGTGTAGCGCCATATAGTGACAGGGCACCGTCCTATAGATGTTCATACAGCAGTGTAGCGCCATACAGTGACTGGGCACCGTCCTATAGACGTTCATACAGCAGTGTAGTCCCATATAGTGACAGGGCACCGTCCTATAGATGTTCATACAGCAGTGTAGAGCCATATAGTGTGACAGGGCACCGTCCTATAGACGTTCATACAGCAGTGTAGCGCCATATAGTGACTAGGCACCATCCTATAGACGTTCATACAGCAGTGTAGCGCCATATAGTGACAGGGCACCGTCCTGTAGATGTTCATACAGCAGTGTAGCGCCATATAGTGACTGGGCACCGTCCTATAGACGTTCATACAGCAGTGTAGCGCCATATAGTGACAGGGCACCGTCCTATAGACGTTCATACAGCAGTGTAGCGCCATATAGTGAGAGGGCACCGTCCTGTAGACGTTCATACAGCAGTGTAGTGCCATATAGTGACTGGGCACCATCCTATAGACGTTCATACAGCAGTGTAGTCCCATATAGTGCCTGGCACCGTCCTATAGACGTTCATACAGCAGTGTAGTCCCATATAGTGCCTGGCACCGTCCTATAGACGTTCATACAGCAATGTAGTCCCATATAGTGACTGGGCACCGTCCTATAGACGTTCATACAGCAGTGTAGTACCATATAGTGACAGGGCACCGTCCTATAGACGTTCATACAGCAGTGTAGCGCCATATAGTGACTGGGCACCGTCCTATAGACGTTCATACAGCAGTGTAGTCCCATATAGTGACAGGGCACCGTCCTATAGACGTTCATACAGCAGTGTAGTGCCATATAGTGACAGGGCACCGTCCTATAGACGTTCATACAGCAGTGTAGTCCCATATAGTGACTGGGCACCGTCCTATAGATGTTCATACAGCAGTGTAGTCCCACATAGTGACAGGGCACCGTCCTATAGACGTTCATACAGCAGTGTAGTCCCATATAGTGACTGGGCACCGTCCTATAGACGTTCATACAGCAGTGTAGTCCCATATAGTGACTGGGCACCGTCCTATAGACGTTCATACAGCAGTGTAGTGCCATATAGTGACAGGGCACCGTCCTATAGACGTTCATACAGCAGTGTAGTCACATATAGTGACTGGGCACCGTCCTATAGACGTTCATACAGCAGTGTAGTCCCATATAGTGACTGGGCACCATCCTATAGACATTCATACAGCAGTGTAGTCCCATATAGTGACTGGGCACCGTCCTATAGACGTTCATACAGCAGTGTAGTGCCATATAGTGACTGGGCACCGTCCTATAGACGTTCATACAGCAGTGTAGCGCCATATAGTAACTGGGCACCGTCCTATAGACGTTCATACAGCAGTGTAGTCCCATATAGTGACTGGGCACCGTCCTATAGACGTTCATACAGCAGTGTAGCGCCATATAGTGACTGGGCACCGTCCTATAGATGTTCATACAGCAGTGTAGTGCCATATAGTGACTGGGCACCGTCCTATAGACGTTCATACAGCAGTGTAGCGCCATATAGTGACTGGGCACCGTCCTATAGACGTTCATACAGCAGTGTAGTCCCATATAGTGACTGGTCACTGTCCTATAGACGTTCATACAGCAGTGTAGCGCCATATAGTGACTGGGCACCGTCCTATAGACGTTCATACAGCAGTGTAGTCCCATATAGTGACAGGGCACCGTCCTATAGACGTTCATACAGCAGTGTAGTGCCATATAGTGACAGGGCACCGTCCTATAGACGTTCATACAGCAGTGTAGTCCCATATAGTGACTGGGCACCGTCCTATAGATGCTCATACAGCAGTGTAGTCCCATATAGTGACAGGGCACCGTCCTATAGACGTTCATACAGCAGTGTAGTCCCATATAGTGACTGGGCACCGTCCTATAGACGTTCATACAGCAGTGTAGTCCCATATAGTGACTGGGCACCGTCCTATAGACGTTCATACAGCAGTGTAGTCCCATATAGTGACTGGGCACCGTCCTATAGACGTTCATACAGCAGTGTAGTCCCATATAGTGACTGGGCACCGTCCTATAGACGTTCATACAGCAGTGTAGTCCCATATAGTGACTGGGCACCGTCCTATAGACGTTCATACAGCAGTGTAGTCCCATATAGTGACTGGGCACCGTCCTATAGATGTTCATACAGCAGTGTAGTGCCATATAGTGACTGGGCACCGTCCTATAGATGTTCAAACAGCAGTGTAGTCCCATATAGTGACTGGCAACCGTCCTATAGACGTTCATACAGCAGTGTAGTGCCATATAGTGACAGGGCACCGTCCCATATACGTTCATACAGCAGTGTAGTGCCATATAGTGACTGGGCACCGTCCTATAGACGTTCATACAGCAGTGTAGTCCCATATAGTGACTGGGCACCGTCCTATAGACGTTCATACAGCAGTGTAGTCCCATATAGTGACTGGGCACCGTCCTATAGACGTTCATACAGCAGTGTAGTCCCATATAGTGACTGGGCACCGTCCTATAGACGTTCATACAGCAGTGTAGTGCCATATAGTGACAGGGCACCGTCCTATAGACGTTCATACAGCAGTGTAGCGCCATATAGTGACTGGGCACCGTCCTATAGACGTTCATACAGCAGTGTAGTCCCATATAGTGACTGGGCACCGTCCTATAGACGTTCATACAGCAGTGTAGCGCCATATAGTGACTGGTCACTGTCCTATAGATGTTCATACAGCAGTGTAGTGCCATATAGTGACTGGGCACCGTCCTATAGACGTTCATACAGCAGTGTAGCGCCATATAGTGACTGGGCACCGTCCTATAGACGTTCATACAGCGGTGTAGTCCCATATAGTGACTGGGCACCGTCCTATAGACGTTCATACAGCAGTGTAGCGCCATATAGTGACTGGGCATCGTCCTATAGACGTTCATACAGCAGTGTAGTCCCATATAGTGACTGGGAACCGTCCTATAGACGTTCATACAGCAGTGTAGCGCCATATAGTGACTGGGCACCGTCCTATAGACGTTCATACAGCAGTGTAGCGCCATATAGTGACTGGGCACCGTCCTATAGACGTTCATACAGCAGTGTAGTCCCATATAGTGACTGGGCACCGTCCTATAGACGTTCATACAGCAGTGTAGCGCCATATAGTGACTGGGCACCGTCCTATAGATGTTCATACAGCAGTGTAGTGCCATATAGTGACTGGGCACCGTCCTATAGACGTTCATACAGCAGTGTAGCGCCATATAGTGACTGGGCACCGTCCTATAGACGTTCATACAGCAGTGTAGTCCCATATAGTGACTGGGCACCGTCCTATAGACGTTCATACAGCAGTGTAGCGCCATATAGTGACTGGGCACCGTCCTATAGACGTTCATACAGCAGTGTAGTCCCATATAGTGACTGGGCACCGTCCTATAGACGTTCATACAGCACTGTAGTCCCATATAGTGACTGGGCACCGTCCTATAGACGTTCATACAGCAGTGTAGTGCCATATAGTGACAGGGCACCGTCCTATAGACGTTCATACAGCAGTGTAGTCCCATATAGTGACTGGGCACTGTCCTATAGACGTTCATACAGCAGTGTAGCGCCATATAGTGACTGGGCACCGTCCTATAGACGTTCATACAGCAGTGTAGTCCCATATAGTGACTGAGCACCGTCCTATAGACGTTCATACAGCAGTGTAGCGCCATATAGTGACTGGTCACCGTCCTATAGATGTTCATACAGCAGTGTAGTGCCATATAGTGACTGGGCACCGTCCTATAGACGTTCATACAGCAGTGTAGCGCCATATAGTGACTGCGCACCATCCTATAGACGTTCATACAGCAGTGTAGTCCCATATAGTGACTGGGCACTGTCCTATAGACGTTCATACAGCAGTGTAGCGCCATATAGTGACTGGGCATCGTCCTATAGACGTTCATACAGCAGTGTAGTCCCATATAGTGACTGGGCACCGTCCTACAGACGTTCATACAGCAGTGTAGTGCCATATAGTGACTGGGCACCGTCCTATAGACGTTCATACAGCAGTGTAGCGCCATATAGTGACTGGGCACCGTCCTATAGACGTTCATACAGCAGTGTAGCGCCATATAGTGACTGGGCACCGTCCTATAGACGTTCATACAGCAGTGTAGTCCCATATAGTGACTGGGCACCGTCCTATAGACGTTCATACAGCAGTGTAGCGCCATATAGTGACTGGGCACCGTCCTATAGATGTTCATACAGCAGTGTAGTGCCATATAGTGACTGGGCACCGTCCTATAGACGTTCATACAGCAGTGTAGCGCCATATAGTGACTGGGCACCGTCCTATAGATGTTCATACAGCAGTGTAGTGCCATATAGTGACTGGGCACCATCCTATAGACGTTCATACAGCAGTGTAGCGCCATATAGTGACTGGGCACCGTCCTATAGACGTTCATACAGCAGTGTAGTGCCATATAGTGACAGGGCACCGTCCTATAGACGTTCATACAGCAGTGTAGTCCCATATAGTGACTGGGCACTGTCCTATAGACGTTCATACAGCAGTGTAGCGCCATATAGTGACTGGGCACCGTCCTATAGACGTTCATACAGCAGTGTAGTCCCATATAGTGACTGGGCACCGTCCTATAGACGTTCATACAGCAGTGTAGCGCCATATAGTGACTGGTCACCGTCCTATAGATGTTCATACAGCAGTGTAGTGCCATATAGTGACTGGGCACCGTCCTATAGACGTTCATACAGCAGTGTAGCGCCATATAGTGACTGGGCACCGTCCTATAGACGTTCATACAGCAGTGTAGTCCCATATAGTGACTGGGCACCGTCCTATAGACGTTCATACAGCAGTGTAGCGCCATATAGTGACTGGGCATCGTCCTATAGACGTTCATACAGCAGTGTAGTCCCATATAGTGACTGGGCACCGTCCTATAGACGTTCATACAGCAGTGTAGTGCCATATAGTGACTGGGCACCGTCCTATAGACGTTCATACAGCAGTGTAGCGCCATATAGTGACTGGGCACCGTCCTATAGACGTTCATACAGCAGTGTAGTCCCATATAGTGACTGGGCACCGTGCTATAGACGTTCATACAGCAGTGTAGCGCCATATAGTGACTGGGCACCGTCCTATAGATGTTCATACAGCAGTGTAGTGCCATATAGTGACTGGGCACCGTCCTATAGACGTTCATACAGCAGTGTAGCGCCATATAGTGACTGGGCACCGTCCTACAGACGTTCATACAGCAGTGTAGTCCCATATAGTGACTGGGCACCGTCCTATAGACGTTCATACAGCAGTGTAGCGCCATATAGTGACTGGGCATCGTCCTATATAGATGGCTGCGCATTAGCACAGAATAACACAGTGTTCGGTCATATAATATAGCCGACACCGTCCAAACTTTCGCATATTGCCACATGCGCCAGCTCAGCGCTCCGACGCTACAGAGAAGCGCCCGTGCGTGGACACAGTGCTGCATACGTCACTACACCGTTGGCACCGAACTGTCCTAGCACGGAAAGAGCAACACGTACAGGAAGTGCCACGTGTACTAAGCGCGCATGCGCGGGGCCGCCCCGGGGCTGGGACTGTGCACTTCCTGCTACCTAATACCCAGTGCTAAATTCTTATATTATCGCCAATAATCTCGGGCCTGCTTCATCCGGACACCGGCACTGAGCGCCACAATGAACGGATAAGTTGCTCCCGCTGTCACCTCACCAGTATCTCGGAGCGGGTGAATTCTTCCTAGCTCTCCCTCCCACCTTCACAGGACTCCGCCACCATGTCCAACGCCGGGTACAACTCCCAAAATGGGGGATCCGGGCCGCCCTACTCCAATGGTAAGCTCGGACATGTATGTATGGTCACCAGCCCGGTGTGCGTCTCCTGTAGGTCACAGTGTAAGAGGTGACCCCTGGAATCCAATAGGAGAGGCTGAGCGGATAGGCTGTCTGACTGCACGGAAGGGGTTACTTACAGATACACTATAAGGTCACTTGTAGGTACAGCATATCATATATAGAGCTGGGCTGCCAGTGGCCACTTGTAGGTACAGTGTACGATATATATAGAGCTGGGCTGCCAGTGGCCACTTGTAGGTACAGTGTACGATATATATAGAGCTGGGCTGCCAGTGGCCACTTGTAGGTACAGCGTACGATATATATAGAGCTGGGCTGCCAGTGGCCACTTGTAGGTACAGCGTACGATATATATAGAGCTGGGCTGCCAGTGGCCACTTGTAGGTACAGCGTACGATATATATAGAGCTGGGCTGCCAGTGGCCACTTGTAGGTACAGCGTACGATATATATAGAGCTGGGCTGCCAGTGGCCACTTGTAGGTACAGCGTACGATATATATAGAGCTGGGCTGCCAGTGGCCACTTGTAGGTACAGTGTACGATATATATAGAGCTGGGCTGCCAGTGGCCACTTGTAGGTACAGTGTACGATATATATAGAGCTGGGCTGCCAGTGGCCACTTGTAGGTACAGCGTACGATATATATAGAGCTGGGCTGCCAGTGGCCACTTGTAGGTACAGCGTACGATATATATAGAGCTGGGCTGCCAGTGGCCACTTGTAGGTACAGCGTACGATATATATAGAGCTGGGCTGCCAGTGGCCACTTGTAGGTACAGCGTACGATATATATAGAGCTGGGCTGCCAGTGGCCACTTGTAGGTACAGTGTACGATATATATAGAGCTGGGCTGCCAGTGGCCACTTGTAGGTACAGTGTACGATATATATAGAGCTGGGCTGCCAGTGGCCACTTGTAGGTACAGTGTACGATATATATAGAGCTGGGCTGCCAGTGGCCACTTGTAGGTACAGTGTACGATATATATAGAGCTGGGCTGCCAGTGGCCACTTGTAGGTACAGTGTACGATATATATAGAGCTGGGCTGCCAGTGGCCACTTGTAGGTACAGCGTACGATATATATAGAGCTGGGCTGCCAGTGGCCACTTGTAGGTACAGCGTACGATATATATAGAGCTGGGCTGCCAGTGGCCACTTGTAGGTACAGCGTACGATATATATAGAGCTGGGCTGCCAGTGGCCACTTGTAGGTACAGCGTACGATATATATAGAGCTGGGCTGCCAGTGGCCACTTGTAGGTACAGCGTATGATATATATAGAGCTGGGCTGCCAGTGGTCACTTGTAGGTACAGCGTATGATATATATAGAGCTGGGCTGCCAGTGGTCACTTGTAGGTACAGCGTATGATATATATAGAGCTGGGCTGCCAGTGGTCACTTGTAGGTACAGCGTATGATATATATAGAGCTGGGCTGCCAGTAGTCACTTGTAGGTACAGCATATGTTGTGTGTATGTATATATTATACGTGTGTTTTCAGCGGTCTCGTATACTATATATGTGTGTGTGTGTGTGTGTGTTTCAGTGGTCTCATGCAGTATATAATATATAGATCTGTCACTGGTTACATAGATACAGTGTATATATGTATGTGTGTGTGTACATATTTGGCTGCCAGTGGTCTCTTCCAGATGCAGTGTATGGTGTGTGCGTGTACATATGCTGTATCTGGGCCGCCTTGCTTTAGGTTGCGCTGAGCAAAGGTCATGGTGTGTCTTGTGGAGCAGCTGTCACCTTTGAGCCCTGACTGTAGCTGATCTCTGAGCTGTGGCCTCTCTCCCACCGGTGTACATGGAGATGATGTGACCCCATGTGCTTGTGTGTCTGGTATAGGTCACCTGGGCAGTTTTGAGTTCTTGGTAATAGCTGTGGACCCTTCTGTTTCTCGGGTATTCATAGGTGTGGGGGGCTGTTATCTATATGACTTGATGTATAGATTAGTATTGCTAATGTCTTATGATGTGACTTTTACACAGTGGGGGAATCTTGTGTGGCACGACTTCCATAGATCAAAGCAGTTTCTTATTTCTGGATCTAAATACCTTAAATCTGACTTCAAGCACGCATGATCTGCTGTAGTTTGCTGACAATTCTGGAGTTTACCAGTCACCGCTTTTGAAGTGCCCCATTGGCACATCTGTGTCCGGTGGAGGGTTGTGGTTTATTATGAAGGACCCTGTAACTATGGAATCTGCTAATGCCTGTAGGTGGACTGCCTGAAAGGAGGTTAGACAGGGCACGAAGTGACTCCTCTGCTTTGTTAAAGTCAATACCTCTTTCGGCGGTTTTCCCCCTTTCTCCTTCCCCTGTCCCATCTTTCAGGCCTTCAGACATATGTCAAAGATGCAATATGAACCTGGCCCAATGAGACTTCAAAAAAAAAAATTGAAGGAAGAGTTATGTTGCAAAAGAATATTTGAGACTGAATATTATGACACTTCATGAATGTTGAAGACTGCTCTCTCAGCAGTGTCAGCCTGTGACCAATTCCTGTGCATTGCCTCCAGCATCCCACTCATGCATCCTGTCCATTACAGGCTAGAAATACTCAATGAGTGTCATTGTTATTAATGGTCCATAAACTGCAAGCTGTGTTTAACTGTATTCAAGTTCTATGGAGTTGGCAAGATCTGTATCATAAGAGACTAATGTATAAAAGCTTCTAAACTATTAATGAATATACTATTGTTAGGAAAAAGAATTCCCTCTGGATAAAACCACACTCAATGCTAGGGGTAGGTTCACACAAGCATGTAAAAATCGGGTCAGGTTCATGCAGAAATGTGGGACAATTGTCTTCCCACTTGTCATCCGTGTGCAATCCGTGTTTATTTTATTTATTTTACAGCAGCTATTAATCATTTACAGTTTCCTATATTACAGAACTGCAATGTATTAGTATAAAACAGATGCTTTACTGTGCCTCCATATGACATCCAATCTCCCCCCTCCACTCCCCAATTTGGTCAGTGAAAAAAATCAGTCTGCACTGCCCCAATGGATAACATTGGTCCGAGTTTTTCAGCAGTTTTTCAATCCACCATACACATTATTTGACTGGAATATGTGGGCCGTTGCCCTTTTACAATTTTATATAATCTCGTTGGACATCCTGTTCTAAACCCATAAACTTAAAATTAGATGAAAGCTCTTCTTTACATGTTGAACTGGGCACACAATGTAATAGTGGCTGTACAGCAGAGTAACACGCACACACTTTTTCCTGTCTGTTGCTATTAGCAAACAAAGTATTTGGCACCTAACTAGGACTTTTTAAAAAAAGTTAACTCATTATCAGTGTCTTCACTGGGGGGCGTGTTCTTCTTCCCCTTATATAATATTAACCAGTCATAAGCAGGCAGCAACAATCAAGAGAAAAAAATGTTCCCCACAACAGCTTAGAGCAGGTTTTCAGTGTGTGAGATGTAATGGTACAACTCAGATCTCTTTCCTGCATTATTGTAAAGTATTGGGAGTAGAACACAGATGAACACCTTCCAGATAAGGTTCCTGTGGGATTGGGCAGCACAGCAGAGTTTAGTTGTGTCACATTACAACCCCTTCTATCAGCTCTTCTCATAACACTGTCACCGCTGTGGTACTGCCTCTCTCCCACACTTGCTGTCTAGAGATGTCTGCAGTTTCAAGACAACTTGTAATATCTCTGCAGTGAGAGCAGGGCAGGCTGTCATTTCATCTCCTACAGAAGTGGACTGCCTGTTCTGGGCTACATTTATGTGAGATGTAATAACAGCCTGCTCAGCTGTCAGTGCAGAGACATTACAAGTTGAGCAGAACAAATTACATCTCACACACTAAGCCAGTACTAAGCTATTGTGGGGTGTGTATTTTTCTCCAGTGTATTGCTGCCTGGTTATGATTGGTCAGCATCATACAAGGGGAGAAGCACATGCCCCCAGTGAAAACTCTGATCACACCTACTTGGACTTAAAAGTTAACTCATTAGGTGTCAAATACTTAATTTCTAATATTTCACCAATGGAAATGCAAAATTAAAACTTTTTTTTTTTATTTAGCACTTAAAATATGGGTCCAGTCCACCATGAAAAATTTGAAAGGTCCTTTATAAAGGGAGTCTTGTCAGCATAAAGGAAGCATTCAAAGCGAACATGAGCGACTCTTGCTCTGCCAAATAGTTCATTGCATTTTTGCACTTCTCTATTTTCATCTGTTTCTGCCCTTTTCTTACTCTTGTAATGCCGAAAATGTCAATCAAGGAAGATGAGAGCAGAGCTAGGTGGAAAACAAGAAGGTGGGATTGTGCGCTAAGCTATTTGCTCACTCCAACGTTGCACCAAGTATCGGTGCTTGGTTTAAGTAGTCATTTTGTGCTGACTGTCTTTCTAATAAACTACCCTTTGCAGCAGAAACTTCTTCAATACATGATTTCCACAAGATTTTGGGATCCAACAAGTGTGTTGCTGTATTCGGCTTTCTCCAACAGTCGCTTATGCAATGACCGGAACAGAGATCAAGAATAACGCTGACTTTAGCCAGGACTCTGTAGTGCCCCAATGTCAGGATTGCTTGGGGTCCTGTATCCTAAGAACTTGTGTTTGTGAGAATAAGAATACCCATTTAACTATGTCAGAGAAGTTTGTTGTGCTGACTAGTTACCTGTAACATCATATGATAAACTCATGAGGAATTCATGTGATCTGCCAGCAATGTTTGCAGTCATCACTTGGCTGGTGCAGATTCCTTTGACATGAATTTCTTATGTACGGTGATCCTGTGCTGGTGACCGATACTGTGATGATCTCTGCTTGTAAACCTGTTATTTGACCTCCTTGGGATATGTTCTCATTTACCAATTATGTGCTGTACGTTTGACAAAATCATATGCAAAACATGCAGCTCAATGGCAGAGTAGCCTGTGCATTCCAATTTGTAAGAGAACACACATCTAGCTGAAGTAGGGGCTGGCGTCAGCACTCGGCGGGTTCAGAGTCCTCACCCGCCGGGCCCGATACATGAGCGCAAGTGCTGCAGCGATGGCGTGTGTGCCCTTAGATGGGGCTCTGCGTGCCCCCTCTGGCACGCGTGCCATAGGTTCGCCAGCACTGATACAGGCTCTTGAAGCCTTATTTGTTAGTTTAACAGCACTTTTCTAGTCGCTCCTAGGCTGCAGTATGTGGTTAGTTCTCTTGTATATTGTTCAACATGAAGGTACAGAACAATGTGACTGGAGTTTAGTAGAGGCAGCCATATAGATGGCATATTCCAGCATAATTCTGTTATTGGAGGTGTTCAGAATTATTACCTGCATATATGTATATATCATTAAAATTATGTATATGTTCTTTTCCTAAGGTCCCCTACAAAACCCCATGATGTATTCACCACAGCAACCATTTGGACAGGGTTATGGTTCAGCCCTTCCAGGCTCATACCCACAACAGATGCCAGCTAAAGCTTCTCCCCAATCAGGACCTGGCGTTTATAACTATGGCGGATCTCAACAAACTGTTCCCCAGCCTGGAAATAATCAGGGATCTGGCCAGCCTTTCAATAGACCTCCAGGAACATCACCAGCGCCACCCGTTACAAATACAAGGTCTTCTTCACCAAGGATGCCCCCTCCTCCGCAGAACTCGGTTGGACTACCCGCCCCCGTAGGCAGCAATCTTCCTCATGGGAGTCAGCCAGCTCAGTCAAGCTGGCAGTATTTTCCAACGCCTTTAAGTCATGGACAGGCTCATCCTATGACCAATCATGTGTCGTCCGCTGCCGGAGTTGTCCCTGCCCCACTACTGACGCTTGGAAATTCACAGCCCCCCACTACTCAACCCTATGGACCTTCTTTTGGAGTTCATTCTCATCAAAACAGTTTTATGAGTCCAGGTAGTGTATGAAATTCAAGTGCTCTACAGAAGTTAGAATTTCTTGTTCTTTCACATGTGCAGTTTTTGTGACCACAAAGCCATGACTAAAAGCCATATATTGTATAGAAATCAACTTATCAATGGAGGGTGCTGCTCTTCTCTTGATAAGGCTGAGGTCAGACATGGTGGATATTTTCCAGTGCAGATATTACTATGAATCTGACTTGCAGCAAATTTCATGGTTTGCCTTGCAACAGGAGAACTTGGCTGATAATCTGCAGCATGTCTAGTATACTGTGAATTTCGGATACCTGCAGCATGCGGCACTGCTGCTGATCCGCACAAGACTTTTTCCCCACACACGTTTTCTGCTGCTTGTAAAAGGGGTTCTGGAAACAGGGGTTTGTAAAATAATAATTCTGTGAACATACCATAAATATGCTAATAAAATGTTTCAGTATGGCCCCATGATAAGCAACACAACCATTTTCACAGGGCGCCAATGTGCAGATAAAAAGTATGAATGGGCTGAAATACTAAACCAGCGCTTCATTCTCAATCGGTGATCCCAGAGGTCTGATACTAGTGATATGCCTTCACTTTCTCATATGATAAAAACCCTTACCTAAATATGTAACGTTATAAAGCTGGCCATACACGTGCCGAAGTTATCGACTAAACAAGCATTCGTCTGAACGCTATGTCTGCCTCCCCACCCGCCATACACATAATGGCTGAGCAAGTGTTCATATAGTTTCAATGGAGAACGCCAGTTACAGCCACCACTCACTATGTACTGAAAGGGACTGCCCCTATGACTGAAAGGCCGAGGTTGCCGGGAGGAATTAAGTTGATTTCCTCTTGGCAGCGGGGCTCTCAGTGCAGGTGCCGAGCTGCTTCAGGACACTATTAATCTGCGGATCAACCCCATGACAGGTTCCCTGTAATAGTAATTGCTTTTTCTGGTTAAACACGTTTTTAGGCTGGTTTCACACGTCCGGGTATTTCCGGGACCGGAGATGTCCATGTGTGGCAACCCTGTGGCGCATCAGGATCACATGGGGGGGCGCCTGGGAATCAGCGGTACAGTTAGCGCTGTTCCCAAGCGCTGGGTGCTGAACACTGCCCTCATCAATGTCTCCTGTGATGAGCACCAGCAGGGACCATGATGAGGGTAGTGGTAGTCTGATCTTGCAGTGTCCTTACCTGAAAAAATAATAAAATCCATGTACTTGCCTCTCCTAGATGTCCCCCGCTGTAATATTTGCAACTGCTGCTGCTGAGGAGCCGGGGAGAATGAGCCGCTCAGAAGCGGTGTCCTGCCACTCACTGAGCGCAGCTCTGAGCGGCTCATTTTCCCCGGCTCCTCTGCAGCAGCGGTCACATGGATTACAGCGGGGCACACCTAGGAGAGGTGAGTATATGGCTTTTATTATTTTATTCTTATTTTTACAGGTGGGATCAGACTACCATTACCCTCATCATGGTCCCTGGTGGTGCTGATTGCAGCGCCGGCAGGGAACAGTGATGAGGACAGTGTTCAGCACTTGAGAACGGCACTATCTGTATCGTTGATTTCCAGGCGCCGGTCCGTGTCACACTGATGACACACGGATGTCATCCGTGTATGTTCAGCGTGAACAACTTTTGCGGGCCATGTGTCCACAAAAAAACGGACTTGTCAGCGTGTGGAGCACATGGACACCTGGTCTGTGAAAACACGCTGACATGTGCGCAGACTCATAGATTTGAATGAGTCTACGTGTGTCAGTGTCTCCGGTACTTGTGGAAACTGTCACCACTCGCACTGGAAACACGGACGTGTGAAGGCCCCCTAATAGTACAAACTAGAACTTTCTGGGGTAAAATAAAATCTTCTATGACGATGGCTATTGGAAGGAAAAAAAAACTAATGAGTAAAAACAATAATCTGCTGCATCTTTGAGGGGTTTTAAAATGATTATATTTATAAACTGTAGTTTGTATAATTCCTTTTGAAGGAATCTGTCAGTAGGATGAACCCTCCTAAGCCGTTTATATGGGCATGCAGGTCCTAGAAAGATGAATAAAATCATATCTTGATATCTGCGATCTCCTATTTTATTTTAGAGAAATTTACATTTTTCTTGTATATAAATAAGCTTTTCCAAATTTTGGGCCGGACACTGATCTGCATGAGAATCTGCCTCTAGAGCTTATTTTATATGAAAGGGGGAGTTACCAGTGTGAGACATGTAGATTAGGAGAGCAGACTGTCAGTCATTACATGTCTCACACTGGCAAAGCCTCCTTTCATTTAAAGTAAGATGTGGAAGCAGATTCTCAGGGAGCTCACTGTCCGGCCAATAGATCTTAACTGCTTATTTATTAAGAAAAATGTAAATTTCTCTAGAATGAAACATGAGATCACAGATATCGAGGTATCCTTTTATTCAACTTTCTAGGACCTACATGCCCATGTAGACGGCTTAGGAGGGTAGATCCTACTAACAGAGATTCCCTTTGACCCCTTACCGACATATGACGTACCGGTACGTCACATGCCGGCTCCCTGACTTTGGTGCAGGCTCGCACACAGAGCCCGCATCTTTCCCTGCACATGACTACTGATTTACAACCATCATGTGCCTCTAAGGTCACGTTCACACGGTGAGTTTTTTTACATCAGTATTTGTAAGCCGAAACCAGGAGCGGAACAGTCAGAGGAAAAGTATAATAGAAACACATCACCACTTCTGTATTTATCACCCACTCCTGGTTTTGGCCACAAATACTGACCAAATATTCAACGTGTGCACGTGGACTTAAAGCCGCGGGTGGAGTGGAGCACGTGTCGTTCCGTGTTGTCATGAAAGCCGAGGGTCTGCTGTAGACCTCTTTGCGTGTCATTCCGATCCTCCTGTGACAGACAGCTCATAGGAGATTGTGATTTTCACTATACATAGCAGTGCTAATGCGCTACTATGTATAGCACAAGCGACCAGCTGATCGCTGCTTCAAGGAAACTGTTCAATCCAGTAAAAAGTGAAGGAAATACATTACATTTTTTTCACAAAAAAAAAAAAACACAAGTTCATATCACTCCCTTTTGCCCCATTAAAATAAAACAATAAAAAAATAACTAAAAATACACACTTGGTATCTATAGATTCATAAAAGCCCGATCTATCAAAATATAACATAAATTAACAGGGCTGTGGAGTCGGAGTCAATTTTGGTGGAGTCGGTATAAAATGGACCAACTCCAACTCCTAAAATATATAATAAATTGGGTACAGTAGTTCAATGCAGTTTGTGGGGAATATTTTTTCATAAGAATTTGGGAAAGTTATGAAATGTCCTATAAATGTCTGTCCTATTCCTGATCTAAGGGTCTAGACTTTTAGCGGAGATTAATCTGTGCTACAGTAAATTTATCACTTACACATGAGCCGCGTATGAGGGAGTTGGAGTCATGGAAATTGAGGAGTCGGAGGTTTGGCTTACCGACTCCACAGCCTTGGGGAGGAAAGAAATGGAAAATGGCCATGGCGCGAAGGGGTTGCACTTGTGAAAATGGCTGTAATTCTGAAATGAATAATATAATCTTTCTGAAAATCCTTTTGAACTAATGTTGAAATTTTAAGTCATCAGTGACGAGTTCTAAAAGGACCTTATTGACCTGACATTTTTTTTCAGTTTTTGCCTAAATGTAGAGTTGAGCGGATTTCCTTGCACCCTGGTCCATGATCCAGGTCAGTGCTCTCTGGCCGTGTATAGGAGTTGTGCGAATTTCCTGACTTTCCAGGATCCCGGGCTTGTTTTATGGGTTACTATGCTGGCGCACAGATGACTTCACACCAGGCCAGTGGCTAAAAAAAAAAACAAAACAAAAAAAAAAAAAAAACCCACATCATGGAACATGGAAGGTCAGGAAATTCGTACAGCTCCTGCCCACGGCCAGACATGCGCTCATTTCTACCTGAATTATTTTCAGCAGCCATGACTTTGAGTTTTTGGTAGGGGATATTTTATATGGAAAAGAAAAAAAATAGATTTTTTTTTTTTTTTGCACGTGTTGAAAAAAACGTATTGTTCCCCAAGAGATCATCATATGCTTCTGTACAACCTGGTGGTCAATGAAGTAGATGGCAGAAGTGGTTATAAGCTACTTCTGTCCTCTTCCCGGGGAAAAGGAAGAGTCTGACGGTTGGACCCGACGTCCCTCCTAGATTGCAGGAGCTTTAACTTGTGCTCTGAATTTATAAGTCCGGACAAGCATCATACATTTATGGCACTTGGACCGTCTGAGGTTCATTTTAATGAACAGTATATAAACAAGCCATATTGGTCTTCGCTCTTTCTCTCCCCTATTTCTTTTTGCTCTCTAGGTTTCATTCCACTGTTCTGTTTCTGTTTTCGGAAGGTCTGTCTGTGATTTCTGGTCATGTCATGAGGGAGACGGTGGTTTGCTTGATCCTGGTTTGCATTGTAAATGTTTCAGTTGTCTAGCTCATGGTTTTATGCACTGCAATTTTCAGGTCCTGTTCCACCACCGATAGGCCAACCTCAGCCAGTGCGGCAAGCTTTGGGGCCGACCTTACCCAGACCCACAGCACCTCCATGTGGTCCACCAGTCAGCACTGCACCTGGGCCTCCTCCTCGTCCGGTTGGTAAGTAAGGCAGGTCTTCATTACATCAATTTGTAAAATGCAAGCAAATGCAATCGCTGTAACCAAAATGGCTTCTGTTTTTCATTGAAATAAATGCAGCTTATTGTAGCTTTTTCTGTTCTTAACGACTTTCCTGGAAGCTGAAATAAGAGACGTGTGTCCTTACTATCTGTGTAGATATTGCAATGTAAATGTGGAGGCCGTTCTCTAAAAAGAGATATGCAGTTGCTGAGTGCACGTCTTTGGATTTGCTCACCATCCCAAGAAAAAAAATCACGCAGGACAGGTTATTACTAATTGTGGATTGATAACATAGTTACATAGTTTATAAGGCCGAAAAAAGACAAGCGTCCATCCAGTTCAGCCTATTTCTTGTGCACTGCAGCTATTCCGCAGCGTTGATCCAGGGGAAGGCAAAAAAAAACCCATGCGGTATAGGCCAATTTACATCATTGAGGAAAAATTCACTTCCCGACTCCAATCTGGCAGTCAGATTAAATCCCTGGATTAATTAACTAAGCATAAGATGTAATTTTATTGTTCTCAAGAAAGGCGTCCAGGCCTCTCTTGAACGCTTTAAGTGAGTTGGACATCACCACTTCCTCTCCCAGAGAGTTCCAGAGACTCACGGCTCTGACCGTAAAGAATCCCCTTCTATGCTGGTGCAGGAACCTCCTTTCCTCCAGACGCATAGTGTGCCCCCTCGTCTTTGTCACCATCCTTGGTATGAACAGGTCATGGGAGAGATCTCTGTACTGCCCCCTGATGTATTTATACATGTTTGAGGTCTCCCCTAAGCCTTCTCTTTTCCAACGTAAATAGGCCTAACGTAGTAGTAATACCATCAAAAATGATTTATTTTTATTATATATTGAACCAATGTTTCCTGCTGAATTTTTCAAGGGGACCTGTCACTTTGTACATGCAGTCAGCTCTGTGGACAGCACGGTATAGAGATGGAGAAGCTGAGCAGAATGATCTATAGGTTGGTGGGAACGGATTCAGCGTCATTTTTTATTTTATTCATAGAAATCCCTGGTGTTTGTAAACATCGGAGTCCAGTGGGTGGACCTATTGTGTGATTGACAGCGATCTCTGCATACATGTCATACAGTTAAGATAGTTAATCAATGAATAGGACTTGTATACATCCAAACAACCAGGATTTCAGTTAAGGAAATGCACTTTTACCAAAACTTTTCACATAAAATGAACATCAATCTGATCAGCTCCTCCAGCTTTTTAACTTCCTGCCTGCAGGTCAGATTCCATTTTCAACCCAACAGGTTCCCTTTGTCATGGGTTAAATGTTATGTAGTACAAATAAGGAGACAGAAGGGCAGTGACCTTGCCCATCACTGCTTACAATCACAAACAAGCTTTGGACCAAATCTGGTTTATTTATACTGGTTCCTGCAAAGTTAAACCCATCACACAAATTGATGTAACTATACTCAGATTGCAGGTGATTTCCCATAATCAAGTGTACAGTTATGTCTGATGAATGACAGGAGTTGTGCCCGTACTATCCGCAGCAGGGGCCAACTGATACAGACAGCCAGGCTCCTGATACAAGATTGCTCCCTCTGTCAGCCCGTTGGCACCCCTTCAGCGCAATCGCAGGGTCCCTTGCAATAGTCTGCCATATCCCTCAGCCAATCTGAAGCCAATAGCAAAAGATTAAAAAAGCATGTAATCTTGGTATTGCTGTAATCATACAGAATAAATATATGTCAATAGTACCAAACGGTGGTTGGTGTTTAAAATTAATGATCAAAAAAATAGAATTGCTGTAGTTTTTTTTTTTTTGCCTCCCTAACCGTTAACAAAAAGTATTAAAAATTCACGTAACACAAAATGCCAGCACTGAAACCTACAGCACAAGTCCTCATAAAGCTCTGATGATGGAAAATTAAGGCTTACAGCTCTCAGTATATGGTGATGCCCCCCCCCTCCCCCAAAACAAGTGTTTTTTTTTTTTTCCAAAGTGTATTAATTTTGCAATGCTAATAAAAAATAGAATAATGTCGTGGGGCCTGACGTTCTTCTATTGTATCATGAACCACTGCTACTTCCCAGTGTCACTCCCTATTCAGGTCTAATAGGGAGATTTAACTAAAGGAGAGGGGAGTCTTCACGGTGACTGCAAAGCTGACAATCCAATGCATTATCCAGCAGCGACAAAATGTGTATTTTCTTCTGTTATGTAATGATCTGTTTTGTTTTTTGTATGGGAACAGAGGGCCATCTAATGTAGATAGGGGCTGCCTGATTTCCCCCAAAAGATGATGTATGGGAAAAAGGTTTAAAGGGCTTGGCTTGTTGAGTTTCCGTGCCCCTCGTCTGGATTCCCATATGCTGGCGTCTCCTCTCTTCACACTAGTGAGCAGTGCAGTATGACAGGTTTAATGTCATGGCTTTTTGTCGTCTTTCATGTCTGGTGTTGGTGTAAGGTCTGCTGCTGATCTTGCTCCATTTTGGAAGTGAATCTCCAGCAAAGTTTTAGAATTCACATATAAAATACACAGCATGCTCTATGTTTCACATGAAAAAAGATTTTCACCACGTGAATGATATTTGTAAAGTGTCACCCACTTGCCTGGTAATGTAATCTGCTGTAGGTTTTACATGCACAAGTTTGGGGGTAAAACCTTCAGCAATACCAGCCTAACTAGATGCATTGTGATCATATATCTGTCATGCTGGCCTGGCTAATTATAAGGAGTGTTGGTACCTACGAAGGAAATATCTGTGTTTAAGACCATGTGCCCATGTAGTGTACAAGTTTATTTTTTTTTCCCCTATCGTCGTCACCAAAATGCGCTGATTATTGCATTTTTGATGCATTTTCTACTTTTTTGATACAGAAACTCTGAGCTTTTGCTCTTAAAAACTCCATTGGGTATTTACTTGTGTTTTTCAGGCATCCCATAAAAGCCGTACTAATCCTCTGGTATGACAACTGTTCATGTGTTGTACCTTGATACCGCCATGGTGATGTCAGTGTATGTGACAGCTGACTTGCTGTAAGGCAGCCATACACTAGCTGACATGTGAAATCCCTAGGTCCCTTCCTTAGAAGTTCAGCACTAAGTGTTCCCTGAAGGCTCGCACAGTGCGGCTTTTATATCGCCAGTTTTAAGCTTTCCCTCCCATAATGTGTAAAGTAGCATGTCTGCGTGCTGTATATAGGTTCTCGCCATTAATCTGGACTGCAGATTGTGGTTTGCTGAACGGGATCCTCCAGTGATAGGTAAGGAGTAACCATGTATGATTAGCTAGATTTCTTGTATGGGATATTTCAGACTGTGTACTGAATTGATTGCACTTTGCCTTCATCTTCATTTTTATGCTCTGTCTTCTGATGTTTATGCAAAAACTTCTTTTTCTTATTGTTACTGGTCCATTAGCTGCTATTGTATTTCACTAGGTAGATGCACAATAGCCTTCAATTACTTTAGATTTTCAAGATAAAAGTATTAAACTATACAGGATTCATAAATTTATCACATGTCATTTGAAGAGTGTTTGTGTGGAAGAATGGGCCAAAATCACACCTGAGCAATGCATGCGACTAGTTTCTCCATACTCTAATAGTCTGCTGGTGAGTTTGTAACTTTTCTGAGCCCTTCTTAGCCAATTTATGACCACAGACCTCCCAACCTTTTAAAGTATCAGGGGCAACATTCAAATGTAGCATCCTCAGTGCATTTTGTTCCTCCCTTTCCTGTGGTGTTTTCCAAAGCCCTGATGTCACAATGTGTGAATTCCCTCACTCTCCATAGAGAAACCTGTAAGTTGCAAAAGAGTTAATGAAAGGTTGCATAACTAAGCTTGCATGTAGGTTGTCCATCTTTATTTGTAGTTTTGATAGCTGGGTCCCCTTACACGTCTCGCTATTCCGGTGTAAGGCACAATGTGCGCCTCTTTATCTCAATATGTCCAGAAAGCTCCCAACACAAGTCCTAGAAGTGCAGGCGCGCAAGGTGTGCTGATAGTATCCTCCCGGCCTGTGCTGGGCCGCGATGGGTACGTCTCTGTACCCTGTTTAGGACCTTATGCATTGCATATGATGTCTGTATACGATTTAGTGCTTGTTCTGCACAGTGTGAGCATTATTGATCCCTTAAGCCCAGGTTTATGGTAACTGAGGATAGTCACTCAAGGCGTCTAATCTCCTATTGCTTTTTGTGTTGTGCTCCTGGGGTGCAGCTAATTTTTAGCTTTGAGCCCTTCTCTCCACTTCTGGATGCCTCGGGGAATTATAGGGCACTGAACAGTGGCATTATTTTCTGAATCTAACCCATGCAAGATTAAACTGTGATTGAGTAATGCACTTGCCGCATAGGCACATGGGAAATGCATAAATACACCCATTTAAGAAGGGCAATCTTATGCAATCCTTCCAGAAGCTTCAAATCACATGCAAGTATTTAAAGAGTTTTCAACATGCAAAAAAGGGCAACAGGAATAACCAGTTTTGACATGTGCGTTTGCTGTGATAGTAGTTTTTTTTCTTCTGTTTTGCAAGAAATAGTTCCATAAAATATCCACAGATTTCTATGGAAATTACGAGAGAAACAGTACATGTGAAAATGAATCTGGAATTTACTGTGAAATGTTCTCCTATTTGAAGTTGAGTGTTGTGTAAAGAAAATGCATCTGGTTATATGGTTGCTGTGGGCTTGAAGCCAGGGCTGTGGAGTCAGAGACATGGAGTCGGTATAATATGGACCAACTCCTAAAATATATAATTGGGTACAGTAGTTCAATGCAGTTTGTGGGGAATATTTTTTCATAAGAATTTGGGAAAGTTATGAAATGTCCTATAAATGTCTGTCCTATTCCTGATCTAAGGGTCTAGACTTTTAGCTGAGATGAATCTGTGCTACAGTAAATTTATCACTTACACATGAGCCATGTATGAGGGAGTTGGAGTCGTGGAGTTGGACATGGTGTCATGGAAATTGAGGAGTCTCAGTCGGAGGTTTGGCTTACTGACTCCACAGCCCTGCTTGAAGCAGGATGTCTTGTGTGGGGTCTACCTAGATCTCAGTATGTGCGGAGCATTGAAGGGGTTCCCATTCCAGCACTTCCTGGGGCCCCTACTGGCCTCTGTACTTCCTGCTTGGTATGTATAGACGTGAGAACGCTGCTGCCAATCACTGGCTACACCAGTGACATGTTTGTTCCTGTGATGGCCAGTGATTGACTTCAGCCCTTACAACATGTCCATACTTGGAGACTACAATGGGACCCTGTATGCCTCGTACCAAAAGCTGCAGGGGATCAGAAAGGTATTACTTAAAGGTTTTCTGAGCGTTTTTAAGTGGCTGGTAATGCCTTTGATGGGGAATCTGTAAATTCTCATTTGCTTATATATGTAACCAAATCTTTGTCTGGAGCAAGGCCATTGGCACTATTTTAGGCACTTTTCCATTTACGGGTTAACTAATTTTAGTATTTTGTTGAGGTGTTCTTTCATGGGTTTGTTTTTTACCAATAGGGAATGTTAGAAGCACATGTTCCTAAAACATAGAATGTATAAAATATCCTTGTGTACGGCACAAGGACGCATAGGCTGTAAATTTTGTTTTTGTTGAATATCAGACACATTATCTCCAATATCTACATGTGATTGCAAGTGTACAGAGGGCAATGAGGCTGGAGGAAGACGGCTGCAAGATGCCATGTGTGCCCTGCTAATAGACTTCTAATTGCTTCACACTGTAACGAAGCCGCACCTCTCCCAGGAGATGTGTTAAGTAAATCTATTTCTATTAATGTATGTTACAAATGGTTTGTGTATAGTTGGACCAATAATCAAGATTCTCAGGACTGTCAAAATCCGTTGCCAGTACAAAACTTGGTATAAAGCAACGACACGCTGTGTATGGAGCTGGGGTCATACCATTGGTGTGGATTTAAAGGGTTAACCTATAGTAGTTTTCAGCTTTTCTTCCACCCCTGTCTAAACTCATGCGAAGTAAAAATGCCTTCAGAAATGGGATACCTTATTTGATAAAAAATAACAAAACGCAAAGTGAATGAGCAAAAGATAAATCTAAAGTGATTCGTTATTTGGCGTGAACACCGTTTGCCTTAATAGTATTAAAGCAGCAATTCTTGTAGGTACAATTGCATGCAATATTTTCAGGATCTGATTCTTTGGCCACGGCCCCACTATTAGTATTCGGTCAGTATTTTTTCTCAGGAGTGGGAGCCAAAACAAGGTGAAGAACAATCAGAGAAAAGGTATAATAGAAAAAAGTCACCAATCCTGTATTTATCACCCACTCCTGGTTTTATCTCCCACTCCTGAGAAACAATACTGACCGATTGCGGATAGTGGGGCCATGGCCTTAAAGGGAATCTGCCACCAGCTGGGACGCTTTGAAGCTATTACTATGGGCATACAGGTGATCGCATTATCTCAACAGTCCTACCTGTATGCCTCATAGCTTCTGTCTGCCTGGAAGAAAACTGTGCCTTTTGTGTTTAATTTGCGTACCACCCCCTCCCCTGCACAGGGCCATGTGACGTGCAGTTGTGGCGCTGTAATCCTGCACTCAAGCAATTTTGCACACCTTTTCCGCCCTGCTCCATAGCAGGGTCTTCACCGTTCTTGATCCGGCAAGTCAGCGGCGCCTGCGCAGAAGAACAATTAAGCCAATGCAGGGTGGAAAAGGTACTGTGTAATTGTATGAGGGCGCCACAACTGCACATTACAGGGCACACTGCAGGAGAGGGGCGTGGTACACAAATTAACACACAAGACAGCGTTTTCTTCCAGGCACTGCATGCCCCGTAGCCTGGAAGAACTAATTGACATACGATTATTACTATCAGGCATACACATAGGACTGTTAAAACAATGCTATTACTTGTATACCCATAATGGCTTCAAAGCGTCCCAGGGGGTGACAGGTTCCCTTTAATGACATTGGCTCCAGTTGTATTTTTTGTAGCAGGACATCAACCCCAAATATACTGTGCCAGTCAGACGCCTCCCTGATGGCATTTTGTGATGGACCATTATCTGCCTGTATTTCTCGGTATTGAGGACACCATTGATCCTGAGCAAATCCTGTTTACTGAAATGCAGCTCCAAAGTTGCAAGGACCTTCCACTGGACTTCACTGTTACCTGCAGACGCTACTCTCTTTACCTCTCTGCATACATTTGGGGAACAAACTGCCTTCTATTGCAGCCAAATATGTCACACTTTGACTCCTTGCTGATGATAATTCTGTACCCCAGGTCCTATATTTTTGTGCATAGTTGAGTCGCTTGACCTTGTTTCCATGTCAAAGATATGGCTTTTTGGCCACAACTCTTTTATAAAGACCACCTCTGGCCAGACTTCTCTGAACAATAGATGGTTGCTGTCAGTTTTAAGTTGATGGAACTGCTGGATTCACTGACTGTAGACCTACAGAACTGAAAATCACTGACTTGAGCTGACTGTCAAATTGAAATAAAATACACTGCTCAAAAAAATAAAGGGAACACTCAAATAACACATCCTAGATCTGAATGAATGAAATATTCTCATTGAATACTTTGTTCTGTACAAAGTTGAATGCGCTGACAACAAAATCACACAAAAATCATCAATGGCAATCAAATTTATTAACCACTGGAGGCCTGGATTTGGAGTCACTCTCAAAATTAAAGTGGAAAAACACACTACAGGCTGATCCAACTTTGATGTAATGTCCTTAAAACAAGTCAAAATGAGGCTCAGTATTGTGTGTGGCCTCCCATGTGCCTGTATGACCTCCCTACAACGCCTGGGCATGCTCCTGATGAGGTTATGGATGGTCTCCTGTGGGATCTCCTCCCAGACATGGACTAAAGCATCCGCCAACTGCAGGACAGTCTGTGGTGCAACGTGACATTGGTGGATGAAGCGAGACATGATGTCCCAGATGTGCTCAATCGGATTCAGGTCTGGGGAACGGGCGGGCCAGTCCATGGCTTCAATGCCTTCATCTTGCAGGAACTGCTGACACACTCCAGCTACATGAGGTCTGGCATTCTCCTGCATTAGGAGGAACCCAGGGCCAACCGCACCAGCATATGGTCTCACAAGGGGTCTGAGGATCTCATCTCCTAATGGCAGTCAGGCTACCTCTGGCGAGCACAGCCCTCCAAACAAATGCCACCCCACACCATTACTGACCCACTGCCAAACAGGTCATGCTGAAGGATGTTGCAGGCAGCAGATCGCTCTCCACCGCGTCTCCAGACTGTCACTTCTGTCACATGTGCTCAGTGTGAACCTGCTTTCATCTGTGAAGAGCACAGGGCGCCAGTGGCGACTTTGCCAATCCTGGTGTAATGTGGCAAATGCCAAGCGTCCTGTATGGTGTTGGCCAAAACCAAACCATCAGCCAGAAAGCATTGGTACTGAGATGTGGTCTGTGGTCCCCACCTGCAGAACCACTCCTTTATTGAGGGTGTCTTGATAATTGCCAATAATTTCCATCTATTGTCTAATCCATTTGCACAACAGTATGTGAAAATGATTGATCAGTGTTGCTTCCTAAGTGGACAGTTTGATTTCACAGAAGTTTGATTTACTTGGAGTTATATTCTGTTGTTTAAATGTTCCCTTTATTTTTTTTGTGCAGTGTATAACCTTTTATTCATTTAGTTAATATAAGGTTTAATCCACTGTACTGTGTGGAAGTCTATCCAACAGTCAACTGACACCAACTGCACAGTATTATGGATATAGGCAGTGCAATATTTTGAATATCCCATTTATAGGTGTTATCATTGAGAGTATTGCTGTCCAGTCTACGGTGGCAGGTGTTCCTACTAAAGCTATTATGTCAGCACTGGTTAACATGGAGATATTTAAGTGTACTTTTTCATCGTTACATAAGTATTATGGATTGATTCTAAAATACAAACTTTGACGGGACATCTTTAATCAATAAAAATAAACTAGTAACACTTTTATTTTTGAAAGATCTTACTTTGCAGCGCTTTTTTTCCCCCCTCCTGTCTAGAACTTTTGCACAGTACCATATAATAGACTTTTATAACACATCCACACAATGGTGGTACATCTGCATCCTTGAGAAGCAGTTACTGACCGATTTTTGGCTTAATTTTTGAAGCTGCTTTGACAGCCTGAATATAGTTACATGTTTTACCTTGTTTTTTTTCTTTTCTTAAGGTGGCTTTGCAGCATACAGATAAAATTCAGTCTGCTTAATCCTGACAGTGAGACCAAAAGTATATGATTTGCATAGTTGCAGCCACATGCCAACTAAATTCTCTAATGCTTCTTTTATGCAACATTGAGAGAGGGAAGACAAGTTGCTAATTGGCTCATGACGCATACTCGCGGTTATGTGACCATTTTCTTGAGCTGCATTGGAGTACAATCCTGACAGTGTGCACATTCCACGGTGTCAAGATTCCCCTAACTGAGGTAACGGAGTGATTCCAGAAATTTAACTGACTCCTAGAAAAACCTTATAAAGAAGCCAGAGGTTGAAAACTTTTGTATTTTTTTATTGGATCATTCACCATTGAGTTCCATTTGTTAGTAATTTACAGGACGAAACTATAACTGCTTACACAAAATATAATTTCTAAAGGTATTTTCCTAGCTGCACATTAATCCAGTCAGTTCTGTGTATATTGTAGATGAAGGTGCATCTTCTTTACCATCTTTAGTTGCAGTAGGTTTCATGAAGCTGTATTCTGCTGTGCTGATAGTTACTCCAGCTTCTCCCCTGGGAAGGTCACTTCTCTGGAGAGCAGAAATCTACTCCAGAAACTCTATGCAGGCGCTATAATTAGGCTGGTACATACTGGGTGCGTAATTATGTGCTGTGAGCCTCTGAGGACCCTGCTGGTGCAGCTCCTAGCTGCTGTTATACTGTGTGTATAGACTTTATGGCTTTTATTAGGTATGTGTATAAAAATTATGCCATTTTTTTTAAATCCACCAAAAATTCACAATAGAATGTACCGTACATATGTTTGAATAAAGCACAGAAATCTCTGTGGAACTTGGTAGTGGATCTTACTTGTCACATTGCAGTAGACTCCAGCAGTGAAAATCCTCTGTAGTTTAGCAATGCATATGACATTATGTGGATCTAAAAATTGACAGCATGTCTGCAGTCCTTCAAAGACTTTTTAAGTAACAGCTGCAGTTCATAACATTAAGGGGTATTCCCATTTTAATAAGTTGTGACTAGAATATGCTGTTCTTTAAAGGGCATCTGACAGTAGGATTGACCCTCCTAATACGTCTATATGGGCATGTAGGTCATAGGAAGCTGAATAACATGATACCCTGATATCTGATGTCTTATTCCAGAGAAGGCTATGGTTTTTCTTGTATGTAAATGAGCTGTTTAGGTCTATAGGTCGGACACTGATCTGTGTGAGAATCTACATCAAGAGCCAATTTAAAATGAAAGGGGGCAATACCAGTGTGTAATGGCCGACCCTTTTCTTTCATACTCGCACACAGCTCTGCAGTGAGATCAGAACTATCAAAAGATAGCAGAGCTAACATCATATAGCAGAACTGACAGTACAGCAGAAGTGAGGTTTGTCTCATTACAATCATTTGCAGCGCATGTCCTGTCATAGTGCTGCCATCTCTTCTGCAGAGCTGTAACTGATTATAACCAACACAGTACAGCACAGTTGAACCTTGTCTCATTACAAACACAAGAACTTTTGTTGTTGGCTCATTGCAGTGGTGTCACCTCTGCTGTACTGCCCTTCCCCCACACTTAGTGCTTCAGCTTCTATCTCACAGGCATCATCAGAGGACTGCTGCTGCAGGTATTCTTGTAGTGAGAAAGTTGTGTGCTAGATCGGATCTCCCTGCAGAGCTGTGTGTGTATGAGCGCAAAGTGTCATTCATTACATGTCTCACACTGATATTCCCCTCTTTTATTTAAAATAAACTCTGGAGGCAGATTCTTGTGCAGATCCGTGTCCGGCCCATGGATCTTAAACATGGCTTTCTCTGGAATAAGGCATCAGATTGCAGATATGGTATTGTCATTCTGCTTCCTATGACCTCCATGGCTATATACACTGCTTAGGAGGGTTGATCCTACTGACAGATTCCCTTTTATTGATTAGGCCGAATCTGAGCTCTGTAGTAGCCATTGCTTCTGAGAATGAAGCATTCTGGTGATAAAGGGGGCACAGTGATGTATCCCCCTTCACTATGTCTACTCTGCACAAGTACGTTCTTGACATCTCACTGCCGCTTGACTCCATTGAAGTTCCCTGCGTAGCCTGGTGGCTGGGAGCATTGCTGTGCAGGAAACAATTGTAAAGTGGGTGCAGCCTCTTCATGCTCATGATTGGTAGGGTCCCAGAAGTCACACCCTTTCCCAGTCATTAAAGGGATTGTCCAACTAACAAAGTACACTTTAATCAATAGCTCTTGAAATAATAACTTCCGCAATTGAAGGTATTTAAATAAAATGTTCCTGTGCTGAGATAATCTTATAAATGTGCCCCTGCTGTGTACTGTGTAATGGCTGTGTCTAACCGTGCAGGAACATGGTCTGATCATACCACAGCTCCTGGGCAGGGGAGGAAGCAAAAGAGAGAGTATATTTTAATCAATAGATCTTAGAATTTTCTCCTGTCTGTATACTGCCCGTCCGTGCAACAATCCCTTTTAAAGGGACTTTGTCAGCACAAAATGACTGTTGAACCAAGCCCAGGTTTCCACCCATATCCACACCCCCATTCTATTCCTTGAGTTACAGCTCTGACTTGAGAAGAGCCATGGAAGGGCAGACATGGATGGGAGACCAATAGGTGGCAAGGTCACAGGCGCACTGACCTGCCTTGTCATGCCAAGGGTGCAGTTTGTGCGGACAGGCTCCCCTTATGTGAATGCATACGCTAGGAATATGCCATTAATTAGAGCTGACCATACCCCTTCTATGTATTCCATTGACTGCAGCTATAAGATCATAATTCAAAATCAGTCTGTAGTGCTAGGAGAAAAAAAGCAGAGATGTATCCAATATTAATCAAAGTCGCCAATGCAAGTTTATGGAGCCACCAAAAAAATTCTGCCTCCACTCGAATGTCATCTGGGTGCTGTTTTTCACAGACTGATGGGAGAAGGTTGCAAAACTTCAATTTTTTCCCATTTGAGAAAAACTGGTAAAAGTCTTTAAAATCAGTTTTGTTAAACTGACACTGACCAATCTCTGATGACATTCTGATCAAAAATGCTGACTGACCTCAGACCATTTTTGCAATCGAGAAAAATTGATGTCTGAATGAGCCCTAATGTGTTTGCATGGGGTCATAGTACCATGGACCCTGGTATCGGAGGAAGGGTGTAATGGCTATAGGCTGCTGTATAGGTCTAATCCCCATCTCCCATGGATTGGGGTAGAATCTCATGTAGCAGCTTTCTTTGGAAAGCAGTGTCTGAAAATCTGCATGTGCTTTACATGGTTTTCCAGTTCACTAATCGGCTGCAAGTTTTTAACTTGAAAAATTTTTATTTTTACGTTTCACCAGTAAAAAGATTAATTTTATTTATGGCTAATTACTGCATAGCAAAATGGTGAGAAATTACAACGAGGCCACATGCATTGTTAATTTTATTTATCTTTTCACACTTGGTTTTGATGCCGTTTTTAACTGCACTTTAACTCCCACTTGTGAATATAGGCTTTGCAAAGGGAGAAAACAAAATTGCTGTACAGATGCATTTCTTGCTTTTAAAGTACGCTGCTCAAAAAAATAAAGGGAACGCTCAAATAACACATCCTAGATCTGAATGAATGAAATATTCTCATTGAATACTTTGTTCTGTACAAAGTTGAATGTGCTGACAACAAAATCACACAAAAATCATCAATGGAAATCAAATTTATTAACCAATGGAGGCCTGGATTTGGAGTCACCCCCAAAATTAAAGTGGAAAAACACACTACAGGCTGATCCAACTTTGATGTAATGTCCTTAAAACAAGTCAAAATGAGGCTCAGTATTGTGTGTGGCCTCCCATGTGCCTGTATGACCTCCCTACAACGCCTGGACATGCTCCTGATGAGGTTGCGGATGGTCTCCTGTGGGATCTCCTCCAAGACCTGGACTAACGCATCCGCCAACTCCTGGACAGTCTGTGGTGACGTTGGTGGATGGAGCGAGACATGATGTCCCAGATGTGCTCAATCGGATTCAGGTCTGGGGAACGGGCGGGCCAGTCCATAGCTTCAATGCCTTAATCTTGCAGGAACTGCTGACACACTCCAGCCATATGAGGTCTGGCAGTGTCCTGCATTAGGAGGAACCCAGGGCCAACCGCATCAGCATATGGTCTCACAAGGGGTCTGAGGATCTCATCTCGGTACCTAATGGCAGTCAGGCTACCTCTGGCTGTGCGGCCCTCCAAAGAAATGCCACCCCACACCATTACTGACCCACTACCAAACCTTTCATGCTGAAGGATGTTGCAGGCAGCAGATCGCTCTCCACGGCGTCTCCAGACTATCACGTCTGTCACATGTGCTCAGTGTGAACCTGCTTTCATCTGTGAAGAGCACAGGGCGCCAGTGGCGATTTTGCCAATCTTAGTGTTCTGTGGCAAATGCCAAGCGTCCTGTACGGTGTTGGGCTGTGAGCACATCCCCCATCTGTGGACTTTGGGCCCTCATACCACCCTCATGGAGTCGGTTTCTAACAGTTTGTGCAGACACATGCACATTTGTGGCCTGCTGGAGGTCATTTTGCAGGGCTCTGGCAGTGCTCCTCCTGTTCCTCCTTGCACAAAGGCGGAGGTAGCGGTCCTGCTGCTGGGTTGTTGCCCTCCTACGGCCCCCTCCACGTCTCCTGGTGTACTGGCCTGTCTCCTGGTAGCGCCTCCAGCCTCTGGACACTACGCTGACAGACACCGCAAACTTTCTTGCCACAGCTCGCATTGATGTGCCATCCTGGATGAGCTGCACTACCTGAGCAACTTCTGTGGGTTGTAGAGTCCGTCTCATGCTACCACGAGTGTGAAAGCACAACCAACATTCAAAAGTGACCAAAACATCAGCCAGAAAGCATTGGTACTGAGATGTGGTCTGTGGTCCCCACCTGCAGAACCACTCCTTTATTGAGGGTGTCTTGATAATTACCAATAATTTCCATCTATTGTCTATTCCATTTGGACAACAGCATGTGAAATTGATTGTCAATCAGTGTTGCTTCCTAAGTGGACAGTTTGATTTCACAGAAGTTTGATTTACTTGGAGTTATATTCTGTTGTTTAAATGTTCCCTTTATTTTTTTTGTGCAGTGTATAACATTCTTTGCATTAATGAAAAATGTTTGCTCTTGTATTTTGTCAGGTGTTACCCAACCTCCGAGTGACGGCACCTCTGTACAGAATAGTTACGACACGATAGAAGGTGGTGGATACATGGGTACGTGGCTGCGAATTCTCTTTGTATCACAAAGGTTTAACGTCTAAAGTCCTTCTCCCTTTTACAGCATGTTTGGATAGTAGTTAATATTGCGACAGTAAGGTTAACCCCCTAAGAATTGTGGTAAAGAGGGGTCACAACCGGTACCAAAATGGCCAAATTGTTACTTTTTTTAGTTGTTTTTTTTTTATAGCTTTTAACACTGTAAATAACACAATGACTTTATTTTTTCGTTACGACTTCAGTCCATGCTACTTTTTTTTTTTTTTTTTTTTTTACTAATTTGTTAGATAACACCTTTTTGGTTTTGTTTTCACACCTCACTCTCAAAGCCTGTATGTATATACAGGTGCATTTCACTAAATTAGAAAATCATCAAAAAGTAAATTTATTTCAGTTCAGCACAAAAAGTGAAACTCCTAGATTATATAGTCATTACAAACCGTGATCTATTTCAAGTGTTTATTTCGGTTAATGTTGATGATTATAGCTTACAGCCAAAGAAAACACAAGTTATTATCTCAGTAAATTAAAATAATTAACAAAAAACACCTGCAAAGGCTTCCTAAGCATTTAAAAAGGTCCCTTAGTCTGTTTCAGTAGGCTCCACAATCATGGGGAAGACTGCTGACTTGACAGATGTCCAGAAGGCAGTCATTGACACACTCCACAAGGTCCCAGAGTTCCAATTTTCATTTGGAAATCAAAGTTCCACAGTCTGGAGGAAGAGTGGAGAGGCACACAGTCCAAGCTGCTTGAGGTCTAGTGTGAAATTTCCACAATCAGTGATGGTTTGGGGACCCATGTCATCTGCTGGTGTAGGTCCACTGTGTTTTATCAAGACCAAAGTCAGCGCAGCCGTCTACCAGGAAATTTTAGAGCACTTCATGCTTCCCTCTGTCGACAAGCTTTTTTGGAGATGGAAATGTCATTCTCCGGCACGCGCGCGTCATTCTCCGGCACGCGCGCGTCATTCTCCGGCACGCGCGCGTCATTCTCCGGCACGCACGCGGTACTTTAAATTTTTCACTCAGAAATGTAGAAATTTTTGTAAATGTATTAAAGAAAAACTGAAATATCACATGGTCATAAGTATTCAGACCCATTGCTCAGACACTCATATTTAAGTCACATGCTGTCCATTTCCTTGTGATCCTCCTTGAGGTGGTTCTACTCCTTCATTGGAGTCCAGCTGTGTTTAATTAAACTGATAGGACTTGATTTGGAAAGGCACACACCTGTCTATATAAGACCTCACAGCTCACAGTGCATGCTAGACCAAATGAGAATCATGAGCTCAAAGGAACTGCCCAAGGAGCTCAGAGACAGTATTGTGGCAAGGCACAGATCTGGCCAAGGTTACAAAAGAATTTCTGCTAGTGTATTGAGTGAGGTGAGACTCCTTCTAGTTAGAATGTGGCCAGAAGTGTGCATATCACATGCTCCCCGCACATGAGAATCCTCATAGCGCACACTGCGCCCCCAACACATCTGATTATCCGAATAGAATACTAGGCTCATATTTCCTGTTATGTGTACAGTGGTTGCAATAGACGAGTTCTGACTCATTGATTTTTACAGGGAAAGCTTTGTTGGCATGATCTAGGCAAAGGTCAGAGAGGGGGAGGAGGTGAGCTGTGAATATCACTTGTTTAAAATGATGGATCCTGTTGTATCTACTGTATACAGAGGTGTTCTCTGCCTTTTGTAATGACTGAGACTGCTGAAAGTGTTATGTACAGAACAGAAATTAGACATTAAATGAGTTGCTTGATTTAAACATTTTCATAGATTTGTTAAATGTGTTTTTTTTTTTCCCTCCCATTTTGTGATGACACATTCCCTTTCAGAAGCTAGACATTGGGGAGCTAATATTTAATAATATCCCTACTTACTATTTTAGCTTTCTGTAGAACTATCAATGTAATGACTCACATTGGATCTATACTAGGCACATTCAAAGAAAATAATTGATGTGGAAAACTGTTTTTTCTAATATTTCACTGTTTTTTTTTTTGTTTTTTTTTTTTTCTTATACCATAGGGATGGTTCAACCTGTTCAGCCTACTCCACCACAGAATCCTAAAATTGCAAGGAATGCATACCCATCATTACCACCAGGCTACCAGAATGTTTTCCCATCAAGTGGCCAAGGATTAACACCCACTAGCCAGCAGTATCCCAACAGACCACAACAGCTATCACAGGTAGAATGTGTGGTGTTTTCTACTCTGCTGCAGTCATTACTTTGCTTTAGAGGGTCTCTGAGACAGAAGACCTTCACTGTCAATTACTGTCTTTTTTAGACTGAGACCATAGGATGCACCCAGGTTTAGACAGCAGAAAATAGAAAAAACATTTTTTCCTAATAATTTAAACTTCCCTGGCAGTGTAAAGTGGAGGGGTCATTATAACTAGAACTAATTTTAACCCCCTTAGGCTGTTTGCACGTTAATGACCAGGCCAATTTTTACAATTCTGACCAGTGTTACTTTATGAAATAATAACTCTGGAACGCTTCAGGTGCTCAAAACCACATTCAAGAAGTTTATTAACCCTTCAGGAATTCTAGGAATGTGGAAGACAACAATGAACATTTTTAACTTTTTTCATGAAAATGTTACTTTAGACCCAATTTTTTTTATTTTCTCCAGGGTAACAGGAAAAAATGGACTACACAATTTGTTGTGCAATTTTTCCTGAGCACGCCAATACCCCATATGTGGGGGAAAAGCACAGGGCGCAAGGCAGAGTTCAGAAGTGAAGGAGCGCCATTTGACTTTTTGAATGTAAAATTTGCTTGAATAGCGGATGCCATGTCTCATTTGGAGAGCCCCTGTGTGCCTAAACAGTGGAAACACCCTACAACTGACACCATTTTGAAAACTAGACCCCTCAAGGAATTTCTCTAGATGTGTGGTGAGCACCCTGAACCCGCAGGTGTTCACAGAAGTTTATAACATGGAGCCGTGAAAAAAAAAAAATAAATAAATAAAAACTTCTTCCACAAAAATGATGTTTTATCCCCAATTTTTTTATTTTCACAAGGGTAAGAGGAGAAAATGGACCCCAAAAACTGTTGTGCATTTTCTCCTTGAGTATGCAGATACCCCATATGTGTGGAAAATACACTGTTTGGGCGCACGGCAAGGTTCAGAAGGGAAGGAGCACTGTGTGACTTTTTTTTTTAATGCAAAATTGGCTGAAATCGAGAGCAGACGCCTTGTCGCGTTTGGAGAGCCCCTGATGCGCCTAAACAGTGGAAACCCCCCACAAGTGACCCCATTTTAGAAACTACACCCCTCAACGATTTTATCAAGGTGTATAGAGAATGTTTTGAACCCAGAGGTACGACACAGAATTTGATAACATTAGGTCATCATATTGAATAAGTTGGCATTAGTCTTGAGGGTAAGTGCCCTCTACTTGAGTTTGCATCGGGTACTCAGGTATGCACCATGTATCGCGGGTGCTCAAGTGACATGCTCGAGTCCCTGCCCCGCATGTTTCACGGTTGTTAGACACCCAAAAAAACATGCGGGGATTGCTCGTGCATGGCAGGCAATCCCCTCGTAGTTTTTTTTTTTTTTTTCACCGCGAAGCATATGAAGCGAAGACTCGAGCATGTCACTTGAGCACCCGCGATACTCAATGCATACCTGAGCACCAGATGCAAACTCAAGTAGCGAGCACTTGCGCTCAACACTTGTTGCCATATCGTGTTTTTTTTTTTTTTTGTGTGTTTGTTTTTTCCTTTCTTTTGAAAAAAATCCCAACCCAGCCCTAACCCTAGCGTTTATTTTTTACACCGTTCCTTGTGTGGATTAGACGACCTTATTCTTCTGGTCGGTTCGATTACAGCGATGCCGGATTCATATCGGGTTTTTATGTTGACAGCTGTCACACACTAAAAGACGGTTTTTTTTTTTTTTTGTTGTTTTTTACAAAGACTAGTTCTTGCAATCATTTTTCCATATTTCGGCCGACAGTCATGTGATGGCTTGTTTATTGTGGGACAAGTTGACGTTTTTCTTGGTACCATTTTCGGCCACGTGACATTTTTTGATCGCTTTCTATTCCGATTTTTGGGAGGCAGAATAAACAAAAACCAACAATTCAGGAATTGATGTTTGTTTGTTTTTTTTTTGTTGTTTTTTTTAAATGCTTTTCTGTGTGTGGTAAAATTGATAAGGCTGCTTTATTCTTTGGGTCAGTACATTTGCAGCGATACTACACTTATATAGTTTCGTTTTTATGTTTTGGCGCTTTTATGCAATAACTATTTTATAGAAATAAGAATTTTTTTTGCATCGCTTTACTCTGAGAGCTATAGCTTTTTTTATTTTTCGGCTGATGGAGCTGTATGGCGGCTTTTTTTTTGCAGGACAAGATGACGTTTTCAGCGGTACCAATTTTATTTACATTCGTCTTTTTGATCATGTTTTATTCCATTTTTTGGTTTGCCAGTATGGTGATAAAGCATCGTTCTTTATTTCGTTTTTTTCGTTTTTTTTTTTTTTTTTTTTACCATGTTCACTAATAGGGTTAACTAGTAAGACCGTTTTATAGGTCAGGTCATTACGGACGTGGTGATACCAAATGTTTATTTTTCTTTTTTTTTTTTTTTCATAATATTTATATATAGGTATAGTATATTTTTAATTGTTTTATTTTTTTCACTTTCTGACACTTTCTTTCACTTTTATACTTTGTCCCACTATGATATTTGATTTTTTGCTGGTTGATCACATGTATAGCATAGAGACTCCGCAGCATCCCTGTGCTATGCAGGCTGTCAGCTCTGCACTGGCACAAGTTAGATAGATCTTGCGCTGTTCACGATCTATCTAGCTTTCTGATGCCAGGGAACCTGGATGTCATCATGACGACATTGGGTCACCATGGCACACAGTGCGGGGTCTCCGATCCAAGGTAAGAGGTGTGCTTTTCCCTCTGCATGCCCCGGAAATGCTGCGATTGACTTCGATCGCAGCATTTCTGGGGTTAATGTGCCGAGAGCGGTGCGGGACCGCTTCTGGCACATAGTACCGTGTGTCAGCTGTTAGAATCAGCTGACACCCAATGGCGATCGCAGCGCGCAGCTCTGCTGCCTTCGTACACACACACACACACACACACACACACACACACACACACACACACACACACACACACACACACACTCTATACCACATCCTTTCAGTTCCTGATTGTGACCTGTATGGAGGACGCTGCAGCAGTAGAGTATTTGCAGGACATTCCTCTTAATTAACTCAAGCACCTTCACGTCATGTGATCAGTCACATGGCCTGGAAGGTCCTGGAATTACTGGTGCAGAAGGTCCTGCAGCCTTCGTACAGTCCTGTCAGATTCCTCTCCTGCTCTGTACAGGTCACAGTGTCCGACAGGAGGAGAGACCGCAGCTCTCGCTGTGATCGGGAAGGACGCGGTGTTAGCGCTCTCAATCACAAGAAGCTGCCTCCGGACTATAAGACATACACATTTTTTAGAGCTTTCTCTTGTTTAAAAAAAAAAAAAAAAAAAAAATGCATCTTTATAGTCAGCCAAGTACAGTATTTGCCACCATGTTACTGGTATAAATCCACTCATGACACAGAGGACGTACAGTGTCTCGTGTATTCTAAAATTTGGTACAAATGTGGGATAATCCAATGCTTGAAAGGGATTTCTGGCCTTATGGTGTTGATAAACTAATCTTAGGATAGGTGGGGGGCCAGCACCCCAATCTCCTCCAGTCTAGCTTGTTTTCACCTCCAACTGGATGTAAACAGTGAGCGGAGCCAGAACAGCATGGTTCTGTTCACTTTGTAGTGGCCATTGTTGAGAACTGCAGCTCAACTCCTGGTAACGCATCAGTTCAGGGTATTCTAGTACGAGTAGACATTGATTGGCAGCAATGTGCCATTTAATCGCCCACATTCCACATTTTAGATCTGTAAGAGTCATTAGAACAGTTAAGTTTGTCATACATACACTTTCCCTATGCTACCCAAGGCGACATCTGTCGTAGCTGAGATGAGGTTGTGTGATCTACTCCGCAGCCATGCTGCTTGTACGTCAGGCTCCCTTCTTCCTTCCTAGATCTGGACCACTCATCTATATTAGTTTCTCTATAATTAGGTTCTTCATGTTAGAGAAGCTTCTGATACTTACGAATTCATTGTTTCCCGAGTTTCTTACCTACGTAGATGTGTGTAGAAATCGTTGCCATTGGTGATACACTTCTGACCTGTAGTGCCGTGTCTTTTCTCGTTTGTAGCCGAACATCGGAGTGAACAACTTGGTGTCCTCAGTAGGAGGATTGAGTATTCATCAAGCTCAGCAGCTGGATGAACTTCGAGCTGTAAATCTTCTCCAAGAGAGGAACGTACTACCACCAACTTCCCTGAAGGCCCCCACACCTTGTCTGCAGGAGGATATCCAGAGACTGAATTGCAGCCCAGAGTATGTTTGTCTTCCATTCTTCTGTTTGATGATCACGTTACTTTGCTCCACAGAAGCAGCCATCAGTCCTCGCATGTCCGCTTAATCCAGGACGTGTATTCCCTATAGAGGAACCCTTCTGGAACGCCTAGTCCTAGTACTCTGCTTACAGCTGCTCTTACTCCTCCTCAATACCTGTAAAGAGTTGCCAATTGAGTGTTACAATTGCCCTCTAAATAAAACAATGTGGATGCAGAGACCATCAGTGTGTGAGGTACTAATGTTACCAGCCAGCACTGTTTTTCATGAAGAATCATTGTGCAATACATCTATGTCAAGCTTAAAAAAAAAAGATAGGCCAGAATTATTGTTCTAATAAAAAATACTAATTTAGTAAACAGACATGACAGAAAATCTGACAGGCTTTCTTTAAGTAGTTCCAGAAAATATATCATTGTGTATATAAAATATTGCCTAAAACCTTAAATAGGTTTTCCACTTTTAGAAAGGTGGACCCCAGACGATTCCAGTATCGTAAGATATCAAACACCTGGTACTCTTCCTCCCCCACGCCCAGTGCTGGCTCCTCGACTCTGCTCCATTCTCTGTTTTGGCTGTAGTAGTGACGTCACATCGATGGCTCATATCACCGCTGCAGCCTGTGCCGTCTGTACCGACGGAGCTGCTGCGGCACTCTTAGCTGTTGACGTGACGTCACCGCTGCAGCCCTAAACAGCAGAGCAGTGGCGGAAAGACAATACTCGCAAGCACAATCTGACTTTTTCATCACAGGAATCGTTTGGGATCTAGTTTTTTTTTTTAAAAGTGAAAAACTTCTTTAGACCTTCAGATTTTTTTTTTTATTTTGAGTTTGATTTCTAAGAGAAAAGTTAAGCAACTTTATAAACAGCTGTTATTATAAATGTTTTACCATTTTGAGCTGCAGAGTGTCTGTAAGCCCATTTTCTGGCTAAGTGCTTTTGTAAGAGCTCCTGCTCTGTTCTGGTCGGCCCTTACCAGCCTTTCTCTCAGTGTTAGGCCAGGTTCAGACAAGCACTTTTAATGGATTAACCATCCAGCCTTATAGGTGAACACTACAGCCTCATAGATACACATTCAGAACTTGCATCCAGCCCATATTACAGGAAAAGGCACCAATGAGAAAAAGCTATCACTTGGATCAGGCTGAAACTGCACATCAGAAAAATAAATGAAAAATTCTGAAAGTGATTACCTTTAGTTATTAAAATTGAACGAACGTGTAAAATCCTATTTTCCATGTCAAAGCTGTACATCGCTTCCAGTTACCTTTCTAGGGTCTGCGGGCATGACGTCTTTAAGACGCTGGTGCACCCACTGTGGTTTTCCTACATGTAGCTGCTTCAAGAAAGAGACCGCTGTTTTTTCTTGAAGTGGCTCTGTGAATAGTATTAGCTGATAGCGTCTTTTTTTTTTTTTTTTTCTATTTAAACTATAACTAGTGAAGAATAAACCTGCTACTTCCCGGTTTCCCACCTCTGAAGCGGTTAAAAGAAGAAACAAAACACTGAACATGGGCATAACAATGTTCATATTTTGCGGCGGATTCCAGGCGTAGCTGCCTTTTTAAAAGACGTCATGTGCTCATAAATTAGTAGAAAGTGTGTACTGAAAGATTGTGATTAGCATATTTTTTATTTTGATTGTCATTTCTTATGGGCATTAACACTTTGTGTTTTCATAGGCTGTTCCGCTGTACTTTAACCAACATCCCTCAAACACAGGCTCTACTGAATAAAGCCAAGCTTCCCCTTGGCCTCCTGCTGCATCCATTCAAAGATCTGTCGGTAAGAGAATAAAATGGAGTGGCATCTTCTGCGTCTTCTAGAGAGCATTGCTCTGATCGCTTTCAATACATTATGTTCTTTAAAGGTTGCGTTTGTCTTTCACTACCAAACTCTGTTTATTGTTGTTGTATGTGTAAAATAATGAATGGGGGCTCCAAGCCCACCTTTCCTTCTCAATGCATTACCTTAGGAAGGAAAAGTTTGTATAGAGCAGTGGTCACACATAAGGCTTATGGATCGAATAACTTATTTAGGGGCAGCCGAGCGCTGCAGTAAAAGAAAGTGCTGTAGTTGAATGGAGTGCGGTCACATGCATGACCACAACTCCCAGCAACGGGGGGCTTTCAAACGATCGCTGATAGGAGTTAGAATGGTGCGGCGGTGACACCTGGTCCTAGTGATTATACAATTATCAACTATCCTGTTTCTTTGTGGGATTGTAAACCTGTACGACTTTCCATACATTTGTCTTTACTTTGTCTTCCCAGCAACTCCCCGTTGTAACATCCAGTACTATCGTCAGATGTCGCTCTTGTCGGACGTACATCAATCCCTTTGTCAGTTTTCTGGACCAAAGGCGATGGAAATGCAATTTGTGCTACAGAGTAAATGATGGTAAAAGTGGATTTACACTTTATTGGATGTATTTGCTGATATTTCCAGGAAGTGTAATATTTGACTCTTTCTATCTACATCCTCACAGTGCCTGAAGAGTTTATGTACAACCCTGTAACAAGAGTCTATGGTGAGCCCCACAAAAGACCAGAAGTTCAGAATGCCACTATTGAGTTTATGGCCCCATCTGAATACATGGTAATGTTGCCCCTTCTGTTAATATCACAGCTCATGTAGTTTGCTCATTTCCCTGGTATGTTTGTGCGTTTTGTTTTTTTTTCCTTAACTTTTATGAACTTCATTTTATATTTAATGGAGTATTCCTTTCTTGTACATTAATGACATATCCGAAAGGTATGCCATAGATGTGAGGCTGCATCTACATGTACCTCGAGAAAGTGTGCTGCTGCCATGCACAGATGGCCTGAATTCCCAGAAAAATGAATGTGAATTCTGACGACAACACAGGTCGAGATAGATACAGGTCCCATTGGTGTGACTAAAATCTATACATTTATCGCGTGTCCCATACATTTGCCATAAATGTACAGGATGGGAATACATATAAATGGGCACTCTAACCAGCTCTTCAGTGACCATACACCATGTATATAAATCAGACCTGAGTATTTGCATGCATGAAGCTTGAAGAATAATCTGATGTTTAATGGTACAATACAACATTTCCAGTATATACCCTTCCCGGAATCGGTAGTGCATGTATGGAGTGTGTTCAAGGGCTGAGCCCATTGTATAGCGAGCAAGTAATGGCCGTGTGTTCCAGCCAGGATCTACCTCTTAATAGCTGCATGTGTAGCGGAGCTCTACCTGTGACCGCTAACCTATTAAATGCCGTTCTCAATCTCTGACAGCATGCCGGCATTGTGGTGCATCGTTCCATGTACTCCTCGTCCACCCCATGACGTGATCACTGGGCACCGATTTGTTGCTATGACATGACATTTCAATAAAGTATTTTTGTGAGTGTTTCTTTTTTCTTACTGGGCTAGTAATGGGGGTGTCTGATAGATTCCTCTCCATTACTAGCACCAGGGTTTGATTTCAGCCTCCCCAGGGCAATTGGGAAGAGCCGGGCGAAGCGCCAGAACTGTCGCATCTAATGTGATGGGCAACTCTGGGCTAGTATTTTTAGGCTGGGAAGGGCCCAATCACCAGGGACCCTCCCAGTCTGATAATATCAACTCTTAGCTTTATCTTTGCTGGTTACAAAAAGATGGGGGGGGGGGGGGACTCCACATCATTTTTATTATTTATTAAATCATAAAAAGCTGTCAAATAAGCTCCACAGGGTGCAATTTTATAATATGTTGGGGAGGTTGTAAAATTATGTCTGTCTGTATACCTATATATCTACATCTTTCTCTATAGCATTCATTGCTGTCCAAAAATGTAAAAACGTGCGTATTGTATTCTGCGTTTTTCCTGCCAAGAGAAGCAGAAATTATGTAGACATTTCTACATCCAAATACTGAAGGTGTGCACATACTTTTACTTGGCTTTTGTTTAATTAGCAAAACTCACTTGTCCGTTTCCCCTTTATTTTTCAGTTGCGCCCCCCTCAGCCTCCGGTGTACCTGTTTATGTTGGATGTGTCCCACAATGCCATAGAGACGGGGTATCTGAGCACTGTTTGTCAGACCTTACTTGACAATTTGGAATGGTGAGTACAAGCACTATAAATGTGAATGTTTGATATGTCAGTACTTAATTTTCTTCTTAGACTGTTTCTTAGGCCTCATGCAGATGTCCGCATGTCACATGCATGTAGGTATCCATTTTTTTTCACAGCTAGCATAGATGATAATGGGCACATGTTTTTCATGGACCGTGTGTCCATGCAAAACACAGACATGTCCGTTTTCTTCCCTGAGCTCAGATGACAAGGGCCAATACAAGTATATGGGTCTGTGAAAAACATGTACAGCACATGGATGGCATCAGTGTGCTGTGCTTATTTGACAGTGCAAAGTATAGGAGAAGCTTTGTCATTTTTTAATCCAACCGTGAAAAAAACTGATGGGAACAACGGACACACTGACTGATACCGGTACCATTTTTTCAAGTACTTGTTTAAACACGGACGTGTGAATTAGGCCTCAAGGAAGGTCTCCGGCATTCAGCAGAATTTATCGGCTCAGTATTTCTTGGCTTCCTAAGGTTGCAAGCCTACTCTATTCCTCCACCCCTCTCTTCAAAGGAAGTGCTGTATCAACGAAACGATGTGGAAGAAGAAAGGTGTCTAAATGTCTGCGCTCCTCCACATGAAATGATAATCCAGTGTCCGATGAATAGATTTAAGAATTTTATTTGATAAAAGCCTCATTCAAACGCGTTTCGCAGATGTCCTGTCCGCTTCCTCAGGGAGTAGCTGGTATACAGACTTCCCTGGTGCACCAGTCCAGGCTGCGCACTATGCTCCTCTACTTGCTGTGTGCATGTCTCTTGTCTGCTGGCTTCAGACAAGAGACTGGAGCTGCTGCACCAGGGAAGTCTGTATACCAGCTACTCAATGAGGAAGCGGACAGGACATGCGCAAAATGCGTTTGAATGTGGCTTTTATCAAATAAAATTCTTAAATCTATTCATCGGACACTGGATTATCATTGTATGCTGAGAAGCGTGGACATTTAGACTCCTTTCTTCTTCCACATCGTTTCGTTGATACATTTTGGAACCCTGCCAGGGTTGGTGTTATCTGCAGCTCCCCACATTAGCTGTTATGTGTTGTGCATCATCATAACACTACAAGAGGAGTGTCCTTTCCATTATTTAACTATTGTTCCACTGGGTAACGGCACTATGTGCACCTCTATTCTACTTTATTTTACAGTAAAGGACGTGCTGCTCACATGGGAAGATTGTGTGCTGATTTGACACGAAATGTGTCCTCACATCCCCGGTGCAGTCCGTGACATGAATGTGTAGGGAACTTAGTAGGTCATTGAGATATAGTGACTTCTTCCCAGAACAAAAAGACCGGAAATGCATAGTGGGTCACTGCTGTCTCACATGACCCAACAGAAAACGCAATAAAAACCCCCTAAGAACCGTATGATAGCGTAAATCCCACAAGATTGGAAGATACTGGTAGAATTATTTCATTATATGAAAAGTTTTGCTATAAGCTAAAATAAAATATTTTATTCAAAAATAAAATCCAGAGATTTGTACCTTTTACTGACCTGAGAAATGTAATAGAAGTGTCCCCCATTTCACCTTTAGATTGTATATGGGTAATACACTTTCTTTTTTTAAAAATATTTTCGCTTGCTTTTATAACTCCAACATATTCTGCAACGCTTAACATAGATTGTCATCACTTACTGTCCCCATTAAAGTTCACTATTTAAATTCCCTTTTAGTGTGCAAAGAGTCCAGGGTACCTTAAGGAGAACATACAAACTCCATACATGTTATTGGTCAGATTGAAACCCAGGATCTTAATGCTGCAAGGCAGCAGTGCTAGCTACTGAGCCACCTGGCTAGCCACTAGGCCATCCTGCCAACCACTGAGCCACCCTGCTGCCTGGAAGTATGTTTTTAGGCCAGATTCACATGACCATATGAAAAATCCTCCTTTTTTCCCCTTCTTATTGTCTGAACATGCCCTTATACTGCTTCCTCAGTTACTCATGATTGCTGCTGCCCTGTTATTGCCAGTACAGATTGTAGCCACAGCCTGGTAAGTCTGCTTGGAATTTCTGTAATGGCACTGTTCAATGTAAAAGAATCTTTCTGGACACGTAGAGCCTCATGGACATGACCAAACGCTGACTTTTTTTTTGCTTTGAATAACACTTGAAGCTTGTACGGAGCGGAAGGCAGTTGTCATGCAGCTAACTATCACTGGCTTTTACAAACTGCCTCTTCTTCCCAAACAGGCTTCCTGGCAACACCAGGACAAAGATTGGTTTCATCACATTTGACAGCACAATCCATTTCTACAGTTTACAGGAGGGATTGTCACAGCCCCAAATGTTAGTGGTGTCTGATATAGACGGTAAGTGCCCCTTTCCATTAGCCGGGATGACAAATGCCATCAGCATCGGACTCCATTCCTTCAGAATACATCTCTCCTGGTAGATGTGGCCAGGAGGGTCCGGTCACTATTGGGAAAGTAAGGAGATTCCGCCTCTAGTTAGTGACATTTGTTTTGCAATTTTTACACTAGCTTTTTGGCTTCATGCTAGGTTCTGTATAGAAGACTTTTTTTTTTTTTTTTTGTTGTTTTTAAGCTTTGTCCTTTTCATGACCAGATTACAATGAAAGGTAACCCCTCTATGTACCTCAGTTTTTCCCAAACTCCAGTCCTCACGGCCCCCAACACCCCATATTTTCAGGATTTCCTTTAGTATTGCACAGAAAACCTGATGCCTTGATACTTCCACCACCCGTGCAATACTAAGGAAATCCTGAAAATATGGGGTGTTGGGGGCCGTGAGGACTGGATTTTGGGAAACACTGATATACAGTATATTGTACAGGAGCCACCGGAGCATGCTCATATTAGAAACTCACAAGGCTTCTAAAAGAAAGTTGCAGTCTGAGTAAATCAGTTGCTGCCAATGTCCAGGTGCCCAACAGGAATTGGAGGTCTTCATTTAGGTCTAGTGGCCAGTGTGAAATCTGCAAGATTTTTATATATAACTAATGATATCGAATGTATTTTTGCAAACATGTTTGGGTTTTAAACCTAAAAACCTGATATAACAATGGGCAATTTTCTGAGGATGCATTCCCATTTAATAGTTTGCCCAATGCTTGCGTTTAGTTGAAGAGGACCCTTCACCAGTTTGAGCATGCTAAACTGGCCATATTATGGAATAGTGCATTGGTGGCTGCAAAGCTGAGTAAAAATAATAATGTCTCCTCTAAATTGAGATATTTGCTTGTAAAGTTTAGGTTATAATTTATGATAAGCCCAAAAGGGTGTTACCAGGGTGTTTTCCGAGTGGGTGTACTTCTTTCCCTGTATGACGTTGACCAATACGAAGCATGTACCAACATACAGTGGGGGGAAAAAGCACGCCCGCTTATTAGCTTGGGACAAGCTTTGTCCTTCATGACACATTTAATTACAGTCTGATCTGCTCACTGTTCTCACTGCAGAGTGGTTACCAGTTGGGGGACCAGAGGTCTGTATGATTATTAACACTTCTTCAGCTTTAATCTCAAAGCAGTCAGTGTGGGGGGGGGGATACAGCAGAGCTGAGGAGAGTGTAAACCTGTTTGTAATGAGACAAAGATTAGCTCTGCTGTACTACCCCTCCCCACACTGATTGTTTGAGATGAACACACTCTGCTCTATTCCCGGCAGTGAGGACAGCAGACTGTCGATTTATTATATATCTCATACAAGATGAAACCTGTTCTAAGCTATAGTGGGGGCTCTTTTTTTTTTTTTTTTTTTTTTTAAATTTATTTAGTCCCTGTATGTTGCTGATTTTGACGGAACAACCTCATGCATAGCAAGAAGTACACCACCGCAGAGATAAATCTCTGGTAACACCCGGTTGAACTATAACACAAATTATCACCTAAACGTTACAACCTAAAATCTCCACAACAGAGAAGAGAAATGTATAAAATAAAAACTACTTTTTACACAGCCCTGCAGCCACTATTCCATGATGTGGCCAGTGTGACATGCTCAAACTACTGAAAGGTCTTCTAGAGGATGGTGTAAACTTTAGAATTGGTCTCTGGTGCAGCATTGCCATTATTTTTCAAAACCTTTACAAGCTTCAGGCCTTAATGCTTTTTAGATGGGGCATATGCAATGCTGAATCTTTGTGAAAGTGTAAGCAAAATCCAGGATTTAGTATTCCATGAGAAGGTTTGTAGAGGAAAATAATTAGATACCCCTGCCCCTTCACACTACATCGTCTGCATAGAAGCTGAAACTATTTGCAACATTCCCACCAGCAGTGTTTCTTTTTCTTCTCTATGCTTTTACACAAATTTTGTTTTATACATTTTTTTTTTTTTGGTCAATAAACTGTAACTCACATTATCTGTGTCCATTTGCAGATGTGTTTATCCCAATGCCCGAGAACCTGTTGGTTAATTTAAATGAATGCAAAGAGGTATGGAATATCATGCAAATATTCACAAATATTACAAAATGACTGCAGGTTATGTGAGAAAAGATTCACTTCACATTTTGTTGCAGTGGGATTGATTGAATTTGTGTATCCAATGAGGCCAATAAAATATGCAAAGGGCTTACCATAAATCGGCCGGGGAGTAGGTTACCCCATTCTATTCTTTTTATCTTTAAGTTTTACACTTTATTTTTAGACCCCACAGGGGACTTTAACCTGTGATCGTTTCCCGTATAGAGGCCAAATCACAGTCTCAGATGAAGTCCAGCTTTTAGTTGCAGTTTCTGCAGTAATAAGCAAATCTCAGTTGTGTGCTCAGCTTCTGAGCCCGCTCCACCCACCACAACCACACCATGATGTGGTCTGGCATGGACGGATAGAGGAAATGTCATTTAAAAAAAATCAACAATTGAAAAAGTATTTTTTTAATTGAAAAATGTAGTGGGTTCATGTTTTTACATTTTTGAAAAAAACAAAGCGTTTTTAATGGTATAAAATTATGAAATAATATACAGTACAGACCAAAGGTTTGGACACACCTTCTCATTTAAAGATTTTTCTGTATTTTCATGACTATGAAAATTGTACATTCACACTGAAGGCATCAAAACTATGAATTAACACATGTGGAATTATATACTTAACAAAAAAGTGTGAAACAACTGAAAATATGTCTTATACTCTAGGTTCTTCAAAGTAGCCACCTTTTGCTTTGATGACTGCTTTGCACACTCTTGGTATTCTCTTGATGAGCTTCAAGAGGTAGTCACCGTCAATGGTTTTCACTTCACAGGTGTGCCCTGTCAGGTTTAATAAGTGGGTTTTCTTGCCTTATAAATGGGGTTGGGACCATCAGTTGTGTTCTGCAGAAGTCTGGTGGATACATAGCTGATAGTCCTACTGAATAGACTGTTAGAATTTGTATTATGGCAAGAAAAAAGCAGCTAAGGAAAGAAAAACGAGTGGCCATCATTACTTTAAGAAATGAAGGTCAGTCAGTCCAAAAAATTAGGAAAACTTTGAAAGTGTCCCCAAGTGCAGTTGCAAAAATCATCAAGCGCTACAAAGAAACTGGCTCACATGAGGACCGCCCCAGGAAAGGAAGACCAAGAGTCACCTCTGCTTCTGAGGATAAGTTTATCCGAGTCACCAGCCTCAGAAATCGCAGGTTAACAGCAGCTCAGATTAGAGACCAGGTCAATGCCACACAGAGTTCTAGCAGCAGACACATCTCTACAACAACTGTTAAGAGGAGACTTTGTGCTGCAGGCCTTCATGGTAAAATAGCTGCTAGTAAACCACTGCTAAGGACAGGCAACAAGCAGAAGAGACTTGTTTGGGCTAAAGAACACAAGGAATGGACATTAGACCAGTGGAAATCTGTGCTTTGGTCTGATGAGTCCAAATTTGAGATCTTTGGTTCCAACCACCGTGTCTTTGTGCGACGCAGAAAAGGTGAACGGATGGACTGTAAATGCCTGGTTCCCACCATGAAGCATGGAGGAGGGGGTATTATGGTGTGGGGGTGCTTTGCTGGTGACACTGTTGGGGATTTATTCAAAATTGAAGGCATACTGAACCAGCATGGCTACCACAGTATCTAGCAGGGGCATGCTATTCCATCCGTTTTGCGTTTAGTTGGACCATCATTTATTTTTCAATAGGACAATGACCCAAACACACCTCCAGGCTGTGTAAGGGCTATTTGACCAAAAGGGAGAGTGATGGGGTGCTACGCCAGATGACCTGGCCTCCACAGTCACCAGACCTGAACCCAATCGAGATGGTTTGGGGTGAGCTGGACCACAGAGTGAAGGCAAAAGGGCCAACAAGTGCTAAGCATCTCTGGGAACTCCTTCAAGATTGGTGGAAGACCATTTCTGGTGACTACCTCTTGAAGCTCATCAAGAGAATGCCAAGAGTGTGCAAAGCAGTCATCAAAGCAAAAGGTGGCTACTTTGAAGAACCTAGAATATAAGACATATTTTCAGTTGTTTCACACTTTTTTGTTAAGTATATAATTCCACATGTGTTTATTCATAGTTTTGATGCCTTCAGTGTGACTGTACAATTTTCATAGTCATGAAAATACAGAAAAATCTTTAAATGAGAAGGTGTGTCCAAACTTTTGGTCTGTACTGTGTATATTTTCTTATTTTCCAATTTAAACACTGAAGCGAGCAGCTGCTGAAATTTGCCATGAGAACCTAGTGTAATGCTAGATCGGAATATTGCTGCAGTAAATGTTGGGGAGATCTGCTCGCTTGTGTGGGATATCACTCCTCTCCTCTCCTCCTGGGCTTTTGATGGAGGATGAAGGTTAGGATCACAGTGCGGAGACATTTTGTTGGTGACTGTAAAGTGGTATTGACTTGTAGACCGTATCACCGGGGACGGCTGGCAGCGCCAACTGTTAGCTCTGTGCTGCATACTGTATCACACATGATAGGATTAGATACACAGGTCAACAAGCTGTAGCACACATTATAGGATTAGATCCACATCTCGGTGGGTTCTATTACACTTTACTGCATTGCAGATGCTGCTGTAAAACTTAATTAAATGTCTGTAATGCAGGAATCTGAATGAGGCTTTACACTGACATAGCAGAGCTGAGTGCATGTTCAGAGCACAGCAGCGTGGTGATTACTTTGCTGTGCACAGAACACTGATGACAGCCGCGGTGAGCACAAGTCGGCAGCCTGACATTGTACTGCTAATGCCAAGTTATCAATGCTGCACCACTGCTGTTAACGCTCCAATCAGAGCGACTGTGGTGACTTGTTCCAGTAGTGATAACCGCTAGATTCCCTGGTGCTCTTCTCACCGCCGCTGCCTTGGACGTGCCCAATCCAGATCTGTGGGAGATGCGCTCGGACCCTGGGGCTGCCGTATTTGCAGCTTCAGTGCTGTGCTCACATGCACACAATGGCAGATACAAATGGCAGCCCCCAGCGGCTGCAGACAAAGCTAATAAATGGTAAAACAATACATTTTTGTTTTAAAAATAAATGATTACATCATCAATAATTAATACAAATATAACAACTGCAACACATTTCCGTTACATAGACCAGGTAGAATAGCAAAGTATGAGCTGGATGGACATATGCTAAAATGATTTAGAAACAGGTTGGGGAGAATTGATAAATTAAATATTGCTTATTGTTGAATCCCTCCCTGCTTTGCTGCCCCCCATGAGTCAGTGTATGAATTGTCCTGTACAATTGACCTCACTAGACACCGCGGGGGCTAATGATTGTTTACACACGACCGCTGCTACCAATCACTGGCTTCAGTTGTGCGACATCTCTTTTGCATGGTAAGCAAATACTAGAGGAGAGCAGCATAGCTGTGGGGGGGTTTAATAGGTAAGTAATGCTTGTCACTATTTCATGGGATCACAACCTTCCCTTTTCCCTGTTACCCCATTTTATGTAGATTTCAGACATCTGCCAGAATAGAGTTAATGTTTCATGTTTCTATATCAAGTTGGTCCAGGACTTATTAAAGAACCTTCCAGAAATGTTCACAAAGTCATCAGAGACTCAGAGTGCTCTCGGGCCAGCACTGCAGGCTGCCTACAAGCTGATATCGCCCACTGGGGGACGCATATCTGTTTTCCAAACACAATTGCCAACATTGGGTGCAGGAGCCTTGAAACCCCGAGAGGAGCCGAACCAAAAGTCATCTGCGAAGGTGAGCCTCTATTTAAAGGAAGCGCTTGTTTTGGCCATATATTTGCCTAGTCTTTCCTACAAAGAATTGTTTTCTCATTTTTGAATACACTATGTGGTGAATTAAATAGTATGATTAAAACAAAATAAATGATATATATATATATATATATATATATATATATATATATATATATATATATATATATATATATATATATATATATATATATATATATATATATATATATATATATATATATATATATATATATATATATATTAAAAAAGGCATGTCAGCAATAAAAGTAAAAATTATTGCTCTTGGGTGGCTGAAGAAAAAAACAAAGAAAAAATAATTGCATTGTCCTGAACTGGTTAATGTTTTAAATGCTGGCCACTTAGAGAGCTATTGTAGAGATCACTGCTGTCCTACCTGGTTACTGCAGCCATTTTAGTCCTTCAACCTACTTAAAGGGGTGGTCTTAAATACTAATTAATTTTTTATTCTAAATGCTTATCTATTTAAAGCCATAATCTAATCTATATGCTAATATACTTTAATTATACATTTCCTCTCCTTTTCTAATTATACTAACTGCTTTTCTTTTTTACAACTTCCTTTTTGATGACGCTTCATTTGAGAATTCCCAATGCATGTTGGGATACTCCAACAAAGCGTCATCAGGGGCAGAGGCTGTGGTCATTATCGCAGCCCCTGCCCCCTCCCTGAAATGAAGCATTATCAGTGACCTTTTGTTTCAGGGGCTGTCAATGTGCAATGTGCACAATGACGGTGCGCTCTGTTTATGGCTCAGATCAGTAGTAACAAGCCAGCACTAGAGCGCACTGCAGGTGCACATTGTAAGTGCGCTGGTCTCTGTAAGCTTGCAGAGACCAGCACCACCCCCGCAAGCGACTCCTCTTCCCATCTGATGATGCATTATTTGAGTATCTCAGCATGCACTGGGTGTTCTCAAATAAATAATAATCAAAATGGAAGTTGTAATAAAGAAAATAAAAGCTGTTAGTATAGATAATTTTTAATTCAAGTATATTAGAAATTAATTTATGGCATTAAATAGACATTTAGGATGAAAATTAGTTTGTATTTTAGGCATAATAAGTACATAAGATATGTATTATTTTTCCTCCCGATGTTTCCAGCTCTGCATCCCTGATTCTCCTCGCCGGCTTACTGCTTGGGTTTCCTGTACCTGAATGTGGCACTGGCCTCAGAGGTATACAGCAAAAGACTGAGGCGAGTGATTGGCTGCCGATGTTACAGCCAATGTAGACTGTATACCAAGGGGAAGGAATAGGGGATGCACTGCTGAAATCAAGGTGGGGTGGGAAAAGTTGTTTACCAGCTGCCCATGGTCAGCTTTTTTAACTCTACCACTTTAATAAACTATTACTTTGTGTCTTTAGTGTACTCAAACGGAATCAATACATTTTTTTTTTTTTTTTTTTTTATACAGGATATTCACAATTTGACACCAGCAACTGACTTTTACAAGAAGCTTGCATTGGATTGTTCAGGACAACAAGTGGCAGTTGATCTGTTTCTCCTAAGCGGCAGATACTCTGATTTGGCTTCTTTGGGTACGGTGGTGGCAGAATTTATTTTTTCAATTTATTCACTATTCTGCACACGAGACTGTTGCAGTGTTTTGTGCTAAGATATCTGCTTACATTTCATGATTTGTTTCAGGTTGCATTTCCAGATATTCAGCTGGGAGTGTGTATTATTATCGTGCTTACCATCACCAGCATAATCCTGTGCAAGTGGAGAAACTGCAGAAAGAGCTAAAGCGATACCTTACCCGGAAGATTGGGTTTGAGGCTGTAATGCGGATAAGGTGCACTAAAGGTTTGTATGAAGTCTGACTGATCACTTAAGCAGCCGGAGTGGAGAATTTTTATTTTCTATAGTCTGTGGCCAATATAGACCATATTTTTAAACGATCTAGGCAGTTCCTGGGATCAGGAAAAAAAACTACTTAATCCTTAACACTTGCAGCTCTAGCCACCCCTCTGCTTGCCACCAACTGGTCCTCTTCTTTCTGCTGCCATATCTTCAGCTTCTTCACCATAGGCCAGGATTTACCGCTGCATCCAGACTGGCGTTTACTGCGTGTTATAAGATTCCAAAGATGGCTCAACCTTTTAATACTCAGTGAAGTCAGCCAGGAGACCTGGTCTGTAGTGAAGAGGTCATAGATACGACAGCAGAAAGATGAGGACCAGCCCGGGGTCGCCCCTGCTCGGGTAGGGGAGGGTTCTGCCCAGGGTCGCACCTGCTGGAGGGTGCCATACTACAGAAGTATGTGACCTAACTTTTCACTGGATGTTTTTTTTAACGGCTTGTAAATGAAATTGCATATATTTTTTATGATTTATTCAGTGAATTTGACACATAATGATGGGCCAACCACTCATGTACTCTCGTTCAATAGTGTCTTACTCTTCTACTGTCTGTAGACATCAAGTAGCATATTGGCTTCAATGCATTTTAAATTGGAAGTGGTTTCCTTTAAACTATTAATATGTATATGCAACTTTACTTGGCTATTATTAGTATGTAGGAAAAACATGCAAGATTGCACCTTCTTATTTGCACCCTTCTCTAGGCCTTTCTATCCATACCTTTCATGGGAACTTCTTTGTTCGGTCTACGGATCTACTGTCCCTTCCCAATGTTAATCCTGATGCTGGGTATGCAGTACAGATGTCTGTGGAGGAGAATCTGACCGATACACCTGTCGTCTCCTTTCAGTCTGCTCTGTTATACACTTCCAGTAAAGGTGAGTTCTGTACATGTAATCGAGTAATAACTGCGTCTTTTGCCACAGAAGTATAGATACATTTTATTGCATGTTCTTGTATAGACGTCACTAGGAGAGATGTATATGTATTATACATTTGATCATGTGAAAATTACCTATTGACTTAATCAATGTTTTCATGTTAAAATATATTTATCTGTGATTTTTCCATCTTTTTCATTTTTCCTTTTTTCCTCCTCTTCTTCCAAGAGCCTTAACTTTTTTTATTTTATTTCTTCGTCAATCTAGCCGTATGAAGGCTTGTTTTTTGCAAGACGAGTTGTACTTTTGAAAGACACCATTCATTTTATGCCCTGGAAAGCGGGAAAAAAAATCTAAGTGCGTGTAAATTGCAAAAAAAGTTCAAATTCACAATTTTATATATATATATATATATATATATATATATATATATATATATATATATATATATATATATATATATATATATATATATATATATATATATATATAATATAGATGTGTGTGTACCATGTTCACTATATGTTAAAACTAACCTGGCAATGATTCCCCATGTCAGTGTGAGTACGTAGATGTCAAACATAATTTCAGAACTGTAGAAAAAAAGACCGCACAGTCAAAAATCATACATTTATCTAATGCTGCTAGGCAACAATTTACAAAACTGAACATGAGGTTCTTAGTTTAATATTCTGATCAGACTTTATGAAGCCCACTGCCACGTCACGGTGAACCTCTGTGGGTCCCAAACCTAAGAGGTGCGGCGCTGTGAGCAAACCACTGTCACAGCGACAATGCACCAGCAGGGTGGGCAACCTGGCGCCTCGCAGCACCTATGCTGCGAGGCTGAGTCCCCATTACAAGTACATCAAAGGTTGTCAAGGGGTTAATACACATTTAGCAGTTGTTGTTTTTTTTTTTTTTTTCCCCCACATCACAATCTGTATTAAAAAATTGGTGATCTAGCAATTTTTTTACATTTACCACTAAGGCTATTTTAGACATCCTTTTCTTTAAAGAATACTATTCAGAAATCTCATAATCATCAGAGTCAGGGTTACAATGACAGGTAACACCTATACAAAGCTTATAACACAGGATCCACAAGTCACAATACAGTGTTGCAAGTCACCCACCCTTCATAATGACCTTCACACATTTATCAGTAGATGTTTCAATACAAAAACTAGGGTCAGTCGGTTTATTGCTGGTAATGTACATGTGGATTTCCTGAAAGACTAGCCCCAGTGGCCAGTGTGCTAACTGCATTATTTAAAAAATTATATATTATACATTTAGTAATTTATTTTAAAAATTATATGTATTTTTTTTATGTGCGTCATAGAAAATTTAAAAAAAAATATCTCTCTGAAGTCCCTCCCACTCTCCCACTCCCCCCCTCCAATATCAACCATTTGTCAAAGGAGCAAGAGCTCACAATCTAGACGACTGGCTCCATGCAAATAGCAGTGCACACAAGAGGTGGCAAACTCAATTATCCAGGCTAATTACCATACAAATGTAACCCCTTGTAAAAAAGACCTGTGATGAGTAGACACCAGGCTAAATAGGAAACCACTGGTTAAGCCTCAAAAGAAACCCACCTCACCCCGCACATTAGCCAGGACATCCCCATTTGCATGTGTGTTCAATCTGCTGTCTTGCAGGCACCGCCATGAAATATGGAGCATCGGAAGTTCTATAATTCCGATCGCGATGGGACACACATTTTTAGCGGCACGGTTAGCTAGAGAACAATACACATATTTTTCCGTATCTGTACGCCCTGCCGGTGAGCTATAACGCAAAAGTACAAAAATAACGGACAGCAGCCAGGTCATGTCTAGTCTCTAAAGAAAGGTAAATTCGCAATAAAAAATATGGCGTCACTTGCTAACTTCTGCGATCAAACAGCGAGAAGTTCTCAAAAGTTAGAGATTTAATAAAACCATGAAGGGCGGAGATCAGCCCACGTAAGGTCATCACGGGGGAGTGTGTGGGCAGGGCGCCCTTCGGCATAAAAGATTCATCTGAAGATGGGTCTATACTCGTGGTGGGGAGATACATATTTGTGTAGGCAGGGGTCCCGTTCGATAACGGTCCATTGGAGCGTTTCCCTCCAGCTAAACTGAGTCGTCTCTGCGATCGGTCTAGTAAGTTCTTCTATTAATCCCTTTTTATTTTGTTTAACTGTATATGCTGTATTGTTTTGTCCCCCTTGTAAAATCTTTTGTATATATTTTTCAGAAACACTGCCTCCCTTTGGATTAAATATAAAATGTAATAGTTCTGTTTCTTCTGTCCTGTAATAGTTACTCCCCCGAAGCCATACGCTACCTATAAGGCGTCCAATCGGCCAGAACTGATTGGTGGTGGCAGCGAATAATCTTAATTGGGTTATCGTAGCGCTGGCAGTGACTGTGCGAAGGCGTATACACATATTCCATGCTTTGGAATTCGGAGGTGTGTACGCCATACACTCACTGCTCTCTTGCCGATAACTATGTAGTGAGTAATCGGGATCGTACGTGTGCCGAATCCCATATATGGGATTCGGCACATGTACGACTACTAAATATTTATTAAAATCTGAATTAAGGTCGGTTTCTGATGACATGGCCTAATTATTGCTATCGGTGTTATTTACTTGCTTTACAACAGCGCTTTTTATTAATTCTCTCTTCTGGGGCCTCACCCGCCACAACATGGCAATGCCTGGGCCTCATAATTGGCCATCGTTCTTTCTAGAATATTAACAAATTTCCTCAATTTATTTTTCCAAATATTCGGTATCCTATTTTTGGCCTTTAAATGAAATTCACAATATTTGTGTACTATGTAACCAAGACCGTTGATCCAGCACTTCCAATAAATTCATCCATAAACTGTATATAGTTCCATAAAGGATCTAAATAACTATATGGAAAAGTATATCTGAGGAAATGGTCCCAAGAGAGATGCATTCAAGGTGTTGGTTGACGCGTTTCAAAGTGATAATTCTTATTTATAACCTACTAAGGGAATGAAACTCAGACCAAATAAAAACTCTCTCAGATAGCCACACCTATACACACATGGAGCAATCTGAGAGTGTTTTTAATCTGTCTGAATTTCATTCCCATAGTAGGTTATAAATAAGAAGTATCACTCTGAAACGCGTCAACCAACAACCTTGAATGCATCTCTCTTGGGACCCTTTCCTCAGATGATGTACTTTTCCATATATTTGTGGATGAATTTTTCTAAATAAAAATATTTTATTGGAAGTGCTGGATCAATTGCCTTTTGTTATATGGACTGTTTCCTTTGGTATTTGGATCCGATAGGTGAGCTGATCTTCTACATTTTTTCTTTAATATTTGTTTCCTACCCAACAGGTGAGAGAAGGATTCGTGTGCACACAATGTGCCTCCCTGTAGTGTCAGCGCTATCGGATGTCTATGCGGGGGCAGATGTGCAGGCAGTGATTGGACTGCTGGCAAATATGGGTAGGTATATGAAGTCGATCAATTTAATATTTTAAGAGCCAAGAACCAGTGTTTTAAGATCTTGTATGGTAGATGGCATAGAAAAAAACATGGGGTGTGCAGAAGTTTTTTACTCGTTTGTTTCATTTTTCTTCTTAAACCACCATTAGCTTCCTATTATGAAAGGGTGAGGTTTTTTTGTTTTCCCCTCTTATTCGAGGAGCCATAACTTTAGTATTTTTTCCATCAACATTAGCCGTATTAGGGCTTGTTTTTTGCCTGTCGAGTTGTAGCTTTGGATGACCATTCATTTCACAATATACTATGTTGCAATTAAGGGGAGAAAATGAGGTGGAATGCTGAAATAGAAATGATAGTAAAACCTTTTTGTCTTTCCATTTCCTGAGACCCGTTTCATATATACTCAGGGGAGCTGTGTGAGGACTTGTTTTTTTTGGATGGTGAACTGTAGTTTTTATTTGTACAATTTTGGGGTACTTTCTATGTTTTGATTACTTTTTTATTTTCATTTTCTGAGGGGAATGTGAAATGACAGCAAAACTGCAATTCAGGCTTTTCATCGTAGGGGTTAATTAATGTAACATTTTCATAGATCAAACTTATCGACACTTAAACACACATCTATTTCTATACATTTGGACTGGAACTGTTTTTTCCGTCTCTGTATTTTATTCAGTATTGGGGTATGTGCACACCTTAACTATTTGCTGTGTTTTTTTGATGCATTTTTTCCACTCTGTTTTGTCACAAAAAAATGAAGGATTTTCAAAGTGGATGAGATTCCTTGAAGTCTCATGCACACGTTGCTTATTTTTTCCTTGCAGATTTGAAGCTGTTTCGGATCTGCAGCATGCCAATTCTTTCAGGGTTTTTTGCAGCGTTTTTTCCCTTTCTAATGAATGGGGTAAAACCGGCAGGAATAATGCAGCATAAAATTAGCACTTTCTCGATGCAGACACTTCAGTATTTGCAGCAGAAATGTCTACAGCAAATTACTTTACGTGTGCACATACTCTATGTAGTAAATATGACAATCTATGGATCTAAGCGGTATATAAATTGGTAAGTAGCTCGGATCATACTTTGTGCCAAGCACTGTAAGAGGAAGGTGCTAACTGTGTCACTCAGTCGGCACCCGCTATGTATGGAGTGGGCTCAGCTCCTGAGCGCGCTCCATACATCCGCACCAGATTTAGAACATGTAAATCCCACGTTGGGAACAGGATAAGAGATTCGTATATAGAATAGAATTGTATAAATGTAGTCATGAAAACTGATTGTTCTATTCTTGTAGCTGTTGACCGATCCATTTCATCAAGTCTGAGTGATGCTCGGGATGCCCTAGTGAATGCCGCAATCGATTCCCTGTCTGCTTACCGTTCTTCAGTGCTAACTGTACAGCAGCCTGGTCTTCTAGCACCAAACTCCTTGCGTCTCTTCCCTATGTTTGTACTGGCTCTTTTGAAGCAGGTCAGTTCTTGTGTGCGTCTCCATACTTGTCTTGAATGTAACAATTAAAGTATAGCTTGAAGATAAATATTGTAACCTATGCATTTACTACAGCCTGGACATAAATATTGCAAAAAACGTTAAAAAGAAAAAAAAAAAATTGAGGCCGGTACACATCACGTTTTAGCCACATGTCCGTGTCTCCATATGAAGCCCTGAAAAACGGGATTCAGGTGTATCTGCCGACAAGGCCATTGACTTGAATGAAAAATACCGACTCACTTTGTGCTCTCTGATCTCCTTTTCGGCAATATTTGCCTGTTTTGGATGGGCACAAGAAACGTTATCAGCTGTACATTTATGCCCTCTGGATTCAGAAATAGCACAAAGTGACTCCCGTCTGCTTCATTAAAGCCAATGACCCTTTTGGGCGGATACGCCTGAATCCCATTTTTCAGGACTTCAGACGAAGGCTCTGATGGAGCCACTGATGTGGCTGACACATGGTGTGAACCAGGCCTTACTGTGCCTTTTCTGTGATTTTTGATGGACAATTTTTGTATCATGGAGCCATATTTATTACATATTAGAAAATGGGTGCCAAATTGTTACATTGTAGAACTAAATTTCTCCTGGTTATAATGTGAAATTTAGAAGCCTGTTCTTTTCCTTGCAGAAAGCTTTCCAAACGGGGACAAATGCAAGTTTGGATGAGAGAATCTACTCCATGTGTCAGATTAAGAATCAGCCGCTGGTGTACCTGATGCTTATGACACATCCTAATCTATACCGAGTAGACAATCTGGCAGATGAGGTTTGTCTTATAGTGGAAACAGAATTTCTTCAGAACTTGTTACATAATAAAGCAGCCTTTTTGGCCAGGGGCCAGAGGTTTGATTTTTTTTCATCGCTATTAAATTGTGTATTAATAAAGTGTCTGTTTGTGTCTTCTTCACTGTTCTTCTCCCGCAGGGAGCCCTTAACATCAATGACAAAACAATACCTCAGCCGCCTGTTCTTCAGCTGTCTGTAGAAAAGCTGAGCAGAGACGGAGCCTACCTAATGGATGCTGGCACGGTAGGTTTCATGAGGAGAGAACCAAAAATCTTTCCATACAGCTGGTACACCTGCAGTGATCGCTAAAACAGTCAGTCACGATTCACGCTTTTTTCTGCAATCAAACACACTTTGCTTTGTGGAGACACAAACCGCATTATTTGCTCATTCGGGGCATGTGCGGCTCTGACAGCCAATGGGCTTTTGAAATGTATAGGATACCTCTTCTATTCCTTGGGCTCCCTGCACAGCCCCCTTTCCTTGGAATGTTGGAAACTTTAAAGTGTCGCGGAGCTTCCTGTGAATTTGCGGTGTCGTGTCTGTGTCTGCCTCTGTATCGTTCTAGCTCCCACTCTCCTCTCCATAGACTTTTATAAGCAGCAACTGTTCCCTGATCCATCAGTGACTGATCAGTCCTGGAGGCGGGGAGTGGAGGAAGAGTTTACATGTTTAAAAACACGTCTTACGTTCCAGTGTGATTTAGACAGATTGAGCCTTTTCATTATTTCTCTGCCATTTGGAAATGTAGTGGCAGTATGGCTGTACCAGAATACAGCGTAATATGCATTATTGTTTTACTTTGTCCATCAAGTTTAATAAATCATTATCTTCATCTAAATGTGATTGATTCTTTATATATTCAGATTATGCTGCTGTGGGTGGGCCGAAGTTGTGGACCGAACTTCTTCACCCAAGTCCTTGGAGTTGCTAACTACTCAGCATTATCTCAAGACATGGCAAGTTTCCAATGCTGGAAGTTTTCAATGGTTTACTTTTATAACCAGTAATTTCTAGTGCTGTATTTGAAAAAGGTTCTGGAAAATAAAGTTACTGTTGTGTATATTGTGCAATGTTTTGGGTTGGGGTGTGTTTTTTTTTTTTTTTTTGTTTTGTTTTGTTTTGTTTTGTTTTGTTTTTACACCGCTTTTACTTACCAGCTTGACATGGGCAACCAATATCGGAAAAGCATGCAAAACTCATTCATAAGAATGAAAAACAGTCATGAATAATCCATGTTTTGTGTAAATGAATGCTGGGCATTATCACAGCAGTGCCTAGTGCAGCTAACATTACATTAATTTGGCTGCTCCAGGACTGACCAATTTTACAGATGTGGTGATATCATTTCTGTTATTTAATTCAATTTTTTTTATTTTTAATAAGGTATATGGGGGCTGATTTTGAAGGGAAAAACTATAGTGTGTGTGTAGTTTTTCTTTAATTTTTTTTTATATACATAAAATTAAACTTCCTTTACTTTATTATAAATCCCTTCTTAGACTTGACCCTGCAATCTTCTGATCACTTATACTTTAGTGTAGCAGTATATAGTATAAATTGCAGTCTCCTTTTTGAAACTCAGTCTATAGCTGGGCTTCAGAGGAGTACCCAAGATAGCAGTGATGGGGACCTTTAGCAAGCTCCCGGTTGTCATGGTAACCAATCAGCGTCACAGGGGCCAATGGGAGACTATGCACATACACACCACCAATGATGTCAGTGCAGGATGAAAGGGTTAATTTCAGTAACCATATAAATTCTGCAGCTGGGGTACGCACATTAATTGTAATGCCGATTTTCTATTGTGAACCAGACTCATCTTCCTGATCTGGACACCGCGGAGTCTAACAGACTGATGGCTTTTATCACTTGGCTGCGGGAGCAACGACCTTTCTTCCCGACATTACATGTAATCCGGTAAGCAGAAAGTACATTATTGTGGCATTTTCTCTCTTTGAACTTGTTACTTTTTATCCTTTTTTTTTTCCTTCTCCATTTACATGATAGAATCCTGTCCTATTTTATCAATAAAAAAGCAAATGGCTCCCACGGGTAGTCATACAGTTGGAAGAAGGAATTACCTGGATTTCTAATAAATGTTATCTGGTTGTTATCTGAGCCACATGTATTGATCTGCCCAATGGAGGAGATTTTTCCAGCTAAATGTGTCAGAATTCTGGTGTAATTGCATCAAAAAACCTCCCATTACTTGCTTTTATTTAGCGTTTTTATACCCTTTCTGCTCCTTGTTTGCCAAATGGGCCAGGCTTAACCGTGGATCTCTAAGCTACTGCAATCCCCTGCACATGGGATGAGCAACATGGCTAATCAGAAGAACTATACTACATTTCTGATTAGAGATATTTGATAATATTACAGCTACTACATATTGGGATAGGATCTTGGAGATGGGAGTACCCCAGTAAGCTAAATAGATGTTGAGTCTTGCAACAAGACAGTTAAAGCACAAGAGTCAAGTAAGCAGTAGTTGAAAACGAAAGGCCCCCTTTATGGGGGCGTTGGCTGACTGGTGATCGAGAGAGATGTAAATCGTGCAGGTCTGATTTCAGACTGCTGAGCACATTGTCCTCCTGGAGATAAGCTGCTAGCCTTCTCAATGACTGCACAGGAGCGCTCGGTCCGGAAAGTCAGCTGAGATGGCGAACAGCCGACAGACATCTGTATATGGCTAGCTTTAGAAGACTTGTATATTGAAATGGCCAAGCTTGAGCCACAGTCTTTACCCTATAGCCACAGTCTTTACTTTTAGTGAGGGCTCCGGCACTGAGCCCGCACCTTTCCGGGCACATGACAGCTGATCTGTACAGCTGTCATGTGCCCCTAACAGGCGCAGGTGGAATCGCGAGCCACCCGCACCTGTTAGGGCGGCATTTAAATGACATTTTAAATGACAGCGGCATTTAACTTGCGCAAACTGGATTTGCGTCATTGGCCCTGCCCATCGGCGACCCCGTCACATGATCGCGGGTCGCAGATGGGTTTGCATGACAACCCGGGGTCTTCAGGAGACCCCTGCGGTTGTCATGGCCAGATTACTAAGAGCATTTCTGCTACACACAGGCGATCAGATAATTGCAGCTTCTAGTCTCCCATGGAAGCATGCAAAAAGTTTTTAAAAATAAAAAAATATAAACGTTTAAATCGCCCCCCATTCAAAATTAAAGCAAAAAATCACACATACACATTTGGTATTGCTGCTTTCAGAATCGCCCGATCTATCAATATTAAAAAAGAATTAATCCTATCGGTAAACGTCGTAACGAGATAAAAAATTCTAAACACCAGAATGAAGTTTTTTTAGGTCGCCACTAAATTCCAATAAAATGCAGTAACGGCGATCAAAACATTGACTCTACCCCCAAAATGTTATCAATTAAAAGGTCAGTTCGGCGCGCAAAAAATAAACCCTCATTCAGTCCCAGATCCCAAAAAATGGAGACACTACAGGTCTCGGAAAATGGCGCCATTTTTTTATTTTTTTAACATTGACTTTTTTTTTCACTACTTAAATAAAAAATAACCTATATATGTTTGGTATCTACGAACTCTTAATGACCTGGAGAATAATAATGGCCGGTCAGTTTTAGCATTTAGTGAACGTGGTAAAAAATACACAACCAAAAAACAACTGTGGAATTCTTTTTTTTGCAATTTCACCGCACTTGGAATTTGTTTTCATTTTTTCCAGTACACAATGTGGTAAAACCAGTGATGTCGTTCAAAAGTGCAAAAATAAGCCCTCACATGGCCAGGTTGACCAAAAAATTAAAAAGTTATGGCTCTGGGAACAAGGAGAGCAAAAAACGAAAAATGAAAATGGCCCGAGGGTAAAGGAGTTAACATACATTATTTATTATAGAAAAAATCTTTACATATATACAAAAAAAACTGTTACAACCGAGGTAGATGGGAAAAGGATAAAAGGTCACCCTAGGAACAAGAGAAATGTGTATATGGTATTAATGGTAATGATGCACAACCCCCAGCTCTCTGCCCCTCCTCCCTGCCTGCTCTCTGCCCCTCCTCCCTGCCTGCTCTCTGCCCCTCCTCCCTGCCTGCTCTCTGCCCCTCCTCCCTGCCTGCTCTCTGCCCCTCCTCCCTGCCTGCTCTCTGCCCCTCCTCCCTGCCTGCTCTCTGCCCCTCCTCCCTGCCTGCTCTCTGCCCCTCCTCCCTGCCTGCTCTCTGCCCCTCCTCCCTGCCTGCTCTCTGCCCCTCCTCCCTGCCTGCTCTCTGCCCCTCCTCCCTGCCTGCTCTCTGCCCCTCCTCCCTGCCTGCTCTCTGCCCCTCCTCCCTGCCTGCTCTCTGCCCCTCCCCCCTGCCTGCTCTCTGCCCCTCCCCCCTGCCTGCTCTCTGCCTGCTCTCTGCCCCTCCCCCCTGCCTGCTCTCTGCCCCTCCCCCCTGCCTGCTCTCTGCCCCTCCCCCCTGCCTGCTCTCTGCCCCTGCCTGCTCTCTGCCCCTCCCCCCTGCCTGCTCTCTGCCCCTCCCCCCTGCCTGCTCTCTGCCCCTGCCTGCTCTTTGCCCCTCCCTGCTCTCTGCCCCTGCCTGCTCTTTGCCCCTCCCCCCTGCCTGCTCTCTGCCCCTCGCCCCCCCGCCTGCTGTCTGACCCTCGCCCCCCCGCCTGCTGTCTGACCCTCGCCCCCGCCTGCTCTCTGAAATGATTATTGCTGTGATTGCAGTGTCAGACCTATTGTGCTTGCAGAATAACCATTATTTGAGTATGTTCACGCAGAATTTTTTTTGCAGTCAAAAAGATCTCACTTTAATTACATTTTTTTTTTCTGATTTCAAATTATACTGTGGGCAAATTTGTTATAGATTTTTTTTGTGTGCTAAAGATGCCCCAGGAAATGACATAACTGTCTTTCCATGCTGAAAAAAAAACGGTAAAGTACCGTAAATGCGCAACAGACATGTTTTTTTCATTGAAATCTAGCCAAAGACGTGCAGGGGGCTTGTGTGTGCTCCTTGCCTTTCTGAGGAGTACTTGTAATTCGCCTCTGGGACTTGGCGCACGTATGTGTTGCTGAATGAGATAAGATCTGTTACGACTGCTGTAGATCGAGAGTCTGTACAGCGCTATTGAATATGTTTGCACCAGTAAAGGGAATTAATCAAAATGTTACCATTGCTATAAATTATGCACTTCAAAAATAAACTGTCTATCTAAAAAAAATAAAAATGAGATAATGTAAGACTAGTTAATTGTTTGTTTTTTCTTCTAAGGGATGAGAGTCCTCTAAAGTCTACTTTCCTTCAAAACTTGATTGAAGACAGAACAGAATCAGCCTTATCATACTATGAGTTTCTCCTCCATCTCCAGCAACAAGTGAACAAGTAAAAAAAAAACAAAAAAACATTTGTACAAAGAAAAAGTGAAAATCTATCCCAACAGTATCACATCCAGTGGTCCGGAGCTACACCTGCATCGCTAAGGCTTAGGCCTTATGAAATAAGATACACTGTGATTTCAGAAATAATGAATCTAGTGACTATATATTGGTAAAGATATGTGCAAGCACACAAGCTATTTTCAGTGGTGTATAAAGAAAGATTTCAGACCTGCCTTTGTACCTGGAGACCCCATGAACTGCTGAAAATGTGTTCACTGCCCTTATGCAGGAGCCCACATTGGCACCATACCGCTTCTGCAATAGTCAGGAGGTGACAAGACAATTAAGGAAATAAAGTCCGATCTTACTACAGAAAACAGTTTTTATTTTTCCTATATTTTTTGCTTTTATTTTGCTGCTAGATTTTGAAATTTAATTAGCTGAAATACAAGTTGCTGCTATGACAAACTGCTTTCTACTCACATGTATATGTTTTCATAAATTGGCAGAACTTTACCTGTGTAGAAGATGATTTAATTACAGCGGGTCATAAAGAAGTTTTTTTTTTGTCTGCAGTTTTTTTCCCCCTGTACTTAGTTGCCAGTATTTTGGCATAAAAACATACAGGGATTAACTTGTAATTGGGTAGTAAACCTTCATGTGATGTATGTTATCTAAAATGAGAGCACATTCCACTACGCTGAAAATCTAGAATTGGGAGTCCATTCTTTGGGAATTTCAGCCCAAAATTTCAATCCAGCCTCTTGCATAGTGTGGTATTTTTCTTTCTCTTGGCTCTCATGTTGTCTTGAAGGAAGTGACAAGGTTGGTTGTTTCACATCACAACCAACAAAAAACTGCAGATGGTTAGAAGAGGAGATAGGCGAGGTTCTCTGGAAATGACACTGAGCTCTTGAGTTCTACTTAAACTTCTGGCAAAGTTTGGTAACAGAACATATGCTGTGAATATCAAATTGTTATTTGACAGAGAAGCCATTTGTATTTTAGCAATAGTAAGCACCTACGTTTTGTAAGGTAGGCAATGATCTGTTAAACAATGGCCAAATTTAGTGCTAACAATCACCAATATATATGCAAGCGCATGCCCATTGCTATGATTTTGTTCCTCCTCTAGGACCAAAGTAAGACCTTTTTGTGCATTCTGTGTAATGACTGGTTGTCATGGTTCATAACATTGTGGAAAAGCTATATTTGTGAAGAACTGCTAAAGACCAGAATAGATTTTCTTGTTGAAAATGAACTAAACGTAATCCCTGTATTTAGTGCAGAGGGGTAAACTATATGTGCTTTAATGGGGGGGAGGGTTTCTACATTGAAGATTCTGCACGCTGTCACTATGTTGTAGAAACCGCTGGGACCCTCCATTCCCGGGTGCAGCTCTGTGCTTCCACTGCTGCTCCGGTGATTGTTTAGCGGCTGCAGTCTTCACGTCACGTCCTCCGCTATGTCCCGCTGAGTCCAGTTATTGGCTGCAGCGCTGCTGACCGGGTGCCAGCGCTGCAGCTGGTAATCGCTGGGCTCAGCGGCTTTGCTGATGTGATGTCCGCAGTGGAGACACAGCGCTGTAACCGAGGTGTTGAGCGCCTGCTGTCTCTAATAAACATAGGCACGCCAATGGCACGCAGAATGCTGAATTGGAAAACTCCTTTAACATATGACGTTAAGCAATATATCTGATATAATGAACCACACATGCATTAATATTTTTAACTTTGATAATTTATACTAATGGCACTCATAGCTAGATATTTCGATTATTTCTGCTGTTGCATAATAAGTTCTGAAGACTGTCAAACTTTGTTTTTCTATATTAGTTTATTTGGGATTTTAGCAATGTGAACATGTTAAGGAATGCAAAGCCATTTTGTTGCCCCTACCATCACCCATGTTGTACTTCGGGATTATGGTACTAAATGCGGAAAAAGAAAAAGCCACAATGCTGGAAAATGAACTAAAAATGTAATTCAAATGCTTATTATCACTTGATAAAGAGAAGCTTACACAGAACTGCTACCACTTTGGGAATAGGGGATTCGACTTTGAACTGCAAATTGTCAGAACAAATTAGACGACTTTGTTTAGCAAGGAGTCTTTCTACCGTCCTTGTCATTTTTCTTAATGATTTGGCACAACTTTCTATATTACTGGTTAATTTATTGTTATGTGAAAAGGTAGGAAGAGATTTTGATTTTCAGCGTTTTAATAAAATGCACCTTTTATTCTGAATTTCATGTTAATAAAGTTTTTAAAGATCAAGTTATTACTCTATAGTTGTATGCATATTTAGCCATTATTTAATAGAAGGCTAAGAAACACTCAGCAGGTTGTCTGCCATGGATTTGTAAAATAATTAATCTGATACATAAGCAATTTTATATCTGGTTAGTGATCAACTAAATATTATCCTTTACCCCCAAGGTAGTTTGCACGTTAATGACCCGGCCAATTTTTTCAATACTGACCACTGTCCATTTATGAGGTAATTACTCTGGAACGCTTCAACGGATTCCCCTGATTCTGAGAATGTTTTTCGTAACATATTGTACTTCATGATAGTGGTAACATGTCTTGCATTACTTCATGAAAAAATCGGAAATTTGGCAAAAATTTTGAAAATTTTGCAATTTTCAAACTTTGAGTTCTCAAGCCCTTAAATCAGAGAGATATGTCACACAAAATACACTGCTCAAAAAAATAAAGGGAACACTTAAACGACAGAATATAGCTCCAAGTACAGTACAGACCAAAACTTTGGACACACCTTCTCATTTAAAGATTTTTCTGTATTTTCATGACTATGAAAATTGTACATTCACACTGAAGGCATCAAAACTATGAATGAACACATGTGGAATTATATACTTAACAAAAAACTGTGAAACAACTGAAAATATGTCTTATATTCTAGGTTCTTCAAAGTAGCCACCTTTTGCTTTGATGACTGCTTTGCACTCTTGGCATTCTCTTGATGAGCTTCAAGAGGTAGTCACCGGAAATGGTTTTCACTTCACAGGTGTGCGCTGTCAGGTTTAATAAGTGGGATTTCTTGCCTTATAAATGGGGTTGGGACCATCAGTTGTGTTGTGCAGAAGTCTGGTGGATACACAGCTGATAGTCCTACTGAATAGACTGTTAGCTGCTTTTTTCTTGCCATAATACAAATTCTAAGTAAAGAAAAACGAGTGGCCATCATTACTTTAAGAAATGAAGGTCAGTCAGTCCGAAAAATTGGGAAAACTTTGAAAGTGTCCAAGTTCAGTTGCAAAAACCATCAAGTGCTACAAAGAAACTGGCTCACATGAGGACCGCCCCAGGAAAGGAAGACCAAGAGTCACCTCTGCTTCTGAGGATAAGTTTATCCGAGCCACCAGCCTCAGAAATCGCAGGTTAACAGCTGCTCAGATTAGAGACCAGGTCAATGCCACACAGAGTTCTAGCAGCAGACACATCTCTACAACAACTGTTAAGAGGAGACTTTGTGCAGCCGGCCTTCATGGTAAAATAGCTGCTAGGAAACCACTGCTAAGGACAGGCAACAAGCAGAAGAGACTTGTTTGGGCTAAAGAACACAAGGAATGGACATTAGACCAGTGGAAATCTGTGCTTTGGTCTGATGAGTCCAAATTTGAGATCTTTGGTTCCAACCACCGTGTCTTTGTTCGACGCAGAAAAGGTGAACGGATGGACTGTAAATGCCTGGTTGCCACCGTTAAGCATGGAGGAGGAGGTGTGATGGTGTGGGGGTGCTTTGCTGGTGACACTGTTGGGGATTTATTCAAAATTGAAGGCATACTGAACCAGCATGGCTACCACAGCATCTTGCAGTGACATGTTATTCCATCCGGTTTGCGTTTACTTGGACCATCATTTATTTTTCAACAGGACAATGACCCCAAACACACCTCCAGGCTGTGTAAGGGCTATTTGACCAAAAGGGAGAGTGATGGGGCGCTACGCCAGATGACCTGGCCTCCACAGTCACCAGACCTGAACCCAATCGAGATGGTTTGGGGTGAGCTGGACCGCAGAGTGAAGGCAAAAGGGCCAACAAGTGCTAAGCATCTCTGGGAACTCCTTCAAGATTGTTGGATGACCATTTCCGGTGACTACCTCTTGAAGCTCATCAAGAGAATGCCAAGAGTGTGCAAAGCAGTTATCAAAGCAAAAGGTGGTTACTTTGAAGAACCTAGAATATAAGACATATTTGCAGTTGTTTCACACTTTTTTGTTAAGTATATATAATTCCACATGTGTTAATTCATAGTTTTGATGCCTTTAGTGTGAATGTACAATTTTCATAGTCATGAAAATACAGAAAAATCTTTAAATGAGAAGGTGTCCAAACTTTTGGTCTGTACTGTTTATCAAACTTCTGTGACATCAAACTGTCCACTTAGGAAGCAACACTGATTGACAATCAATTTCACATGCTGTTGTGCAAATGGAATAGACAATAGATGGAAATTATTGGTAATTATCAAGACACCCTCAATAAAGGAGTGGTTCTGCAGATGGACACCACAGACAACATCTCAGGACCAATGCTTTCTGGCTGATGTTTTGGTCACTTTTGAATGTGGGTTGTGCTTTCACACTCGTGGTAGTATGAGACGGACTCTACAACCCACAGAAGTTGCTCATCCAGGATGGCACATCAATGCGAGCTGTGGCAAGAAGGTTTTCTGTGTCTGTCAGCGTAGTGCCCAGAGGCTGGAGGCGCTACCAGGAGACAGGCCAGTACACCAGGAGACGTGGAGGGAGTCGTAGGAGGGCAACAACCCAGCAGCAGGACTGCTACCTCCGCCTTTGCTTTGTGCAAGGAGGAACAGGAGGAGCACTGCCAGAGCCCTGCAAAATGACCTCCAGCAGGCCACAAATGTGCATGTGTCTGCACAAACGGTTATAAACCGACTCCATGAGGGTGGTATGAGAACCCGACGTCCACAGATGGGGGTTCTGCTCACAGCCCAACACCGTGCAGGACGCTTGGCATTTGCCACAGAACACCAGGATTGGCAAAGTCGCCACTGGCGCCCTGTGCTCTTCACAGATGAAAGCAGGTTCACACTGAGCACATGTGACAGACGTGATAGTCTGGAGACGCCGTGGAGAACGATCTGCTGTCTGCAACATCCTTCAGCATGACCGGTTTGGCAGTGGGTCAGTAATGGTGTGGGGTGGCATTTCTTTGGAGGGCCGCACAGCCCTTCATGTGCTTGCCAGAGGTAGCCTGACTGCCATTAGGTACCGAGATGAGATCCTCAGACCCCTTGTGAGACCATATGCTGGTGCGGTTGGCCCTGCGTTCCTCCTAATGCAGGACAATGCCAGACCTCATGTGGCTGCAGTGTGTCAGCAGTTCCTGCAAGATGAAGGCATTGAAGCTATGGACTGGCCCGCCCCTTCCCCAGTCCTGAATCCGATTGAGCACATCTGGGACATCATGTCTCGCTCTATCCACCAACGTCACGTTGCACCACAGACAGTCCAGGAGTTGGTGGATGCTTTAGTCCAGGTCTGGGAGGAGATCCCACAGGAGACCATCCGCAACCTCATCAGGAGCATACCCAGGCGTTGTAAGGAGGTCATACAGGCACGTGGAGGCCATACACACAATACTGAGCCTCATTTTGACTTGTTTTAAGGACATTACATCAAAGTTGGATCAGCCTGTAGTGTGTTTTTCCACTTTAATTTTGGCGGTGACTCCAAATCCAGGCCTCCATTGGTTAATAAATGTGATTTCCATTGATGATTTTTGTGTGATTTTGCTGTCAGCACATTCAACTTTGTACAGAACAAAGTATTCAATGAGAATATTTCATTCATTCAGATCTAGGATGTGTTATTTCAGTGTTCGCTTTATTTTTTTGAGCAGTGTAGTTAATAAATAACATTTTCCACATGTCTACTTTACATCACAATTTTGGAACCAACATTTTTTTTTGTTAGGAAGTTATAAGGGTTAAAAGTTAACCAGCAATTTCTCGTTTTTCCAACAAAATTTACAAAACCATTTTTTTAGGGACCACATCACATTTGAAGTGACTTTGAGGGGCCTTTATGACAGAAAATACCCAAAAGGGACACCATTCTAAAGACTGCACCCCTCAAGGTGCTCAAAACCACATTCAAGAAGTTTATTAACCCTTCAGGTGCTTCACAGGAATTGTTTGAATGTGGAAGAAAACAATGAACACAACTTTTTTCAAAAAATGTTACTTTAGACCCAAATTTTCTTATTTTCACAAGGGTAACAGGAAAAATTGGACCATAAAATGTTATGCAATTTTTCCTGAGCACGCCGATACCCCATATCTGGGGTAAAACAAACTGTTTGGGCACACAGCAGGGCTCGGTAGGGAAGGAGCGCCATTTGACTCTGTAAAATTTGCTGGAATAATTAGCGGGCGCCATGTCGTGTTTGGGGAGCCCCTGATGCGCCTAAACAGTGGAAACCCCCCACAAGTGACCCCATTTTGGAAACTAGACCCCTCAAGGAACTTATCTAGCTGTGTGGTGAGCACCCTGAATCCCCAGGTGCTTCACAGCAGTTTATAACATGGAGCTGTGAAAATAAAAAAAATCTAACTTTTTCCACAAAAATGATGTTTTAGCCCCAATTTTTTTTACATTTTCCCAAGGTTAAGAGGAGAAAATGGACCCCAAAAACTGTTGTGCAATTTCTCCTGTGTACACAGATACCCCATATGTGATGGAAAACTACTGCTTTGGCGCATTACACGGCTTGGCAGGGAAAGAGCACTATGTTGGCTGGGATAGTTTGCGGACACCATGTCACATTTGAAGAGTCGCTGACATGCCGAAACAGCAGAAACCCCCACAAGTGACCACATTTTTTAAACTACACCTCTCAAGGAATTCATTGGGGAGTAGTGAGTATTTTCTAACCCTCAGGTGATACACAAACTTGTATAACATTGGGCTGAGTAAATTAAATATTACCATTTTTTTTCGACTAAAATGTTGCTTTGACCCCAAGTTTGCAATTTTCAAAAGGGGTAATAAGAGAAAATGTTACCCAGCTTCTCTTAAGGACATCAGTACTCCTTAAGTGGTCGAAAACTACTTTTCAGGCACAATGCAAAGCTCATAAGGGAAGGAGCGCCATATTGCAGTGCAGATTTTATTGTGGTTTGCAGGTGACATAACCCACTGGAAGAGCCCCTGAGGTCCCAGAACAGCAGAAACTACCCCCCCCATAAGTAACCCCATTTTACAGACTACACCCCTCAATGAATTCATCTAGGGGTGCAGTGATCAAATTGACATCACATGACATCAATTTATACCATTGAGCAGTGAAGAAAAAATATATTTTTACTACAAAAAAAATAGTTTGCCTCAGATTTCACACAGAGCAATGGGTTACAATGGTGCCGAAATGTGTCAAACAATTTCTTCTAAACATGGCAATACCCCATATGTGGCTGTAGAGTACCGCTTAGCCATACGGCGAGACCTGGGAGGGACGGAGCGGTATTGGTCTCTTGGAGATCAAATTATTGTAGACTAGTTTGCGGACTCCATATACAGAGTCCCTAAGTGCTAGAAGAGCAGAATCTCCCCTCAAATGACCCCATTTTGGAAATTATACCCCTTTTGGAATTTATCTACAGGTGTAGGGACTATTTTGACTTCATGGGTGTTTTCCAGAAACAAGCAGTAGTGGATGTTGCTGAGTCAAAAATGTCAAACTTCCGTTGAAGTGACCAGTACGTTGTAGTGACCAGTACGTTGTGCCCAGTTCATGCTTCTGGAGACATGCACCCATAAATTAGGCGGGCTTTCATCGCTACAGAAATACCAAACATGTGGACCCTAAATGTAGTTTAGGCACTCTGGGGGGCTCAGAAGGGGGGAGGGGCATTTGGTTTTGGGAGCACAGAATCTTCTGAATTTCTTTAGGAGGGCGTGGAGCCATTTAGCTTTTCCGGACGTTTATGCTACCAGTAACGTGGAAGCCCCTTATATTTTCGTTAACAGATGATGGAACTGAGTGGGGACTTGCTTTTTTTGAGGATTGAGTTGGAGCTTTTATTGGGAAAAGTTTACATAACATTTATCAAGTGTTCCATGCTGAGCACTGATATGAGGGTTTCCATCTAAATCTCCAAGTGATGTAATTCAGATGAAACTCCCGCTTGATCCATTCACTATAATGAGGCAGCAGAGTTAAGGCTCCGTCACACATAACGAGATCGCTAGCGAGATCGTTATTACGTCACGGTTTTGGGATCGCTGGAGAGTCGTTTCGTGATTGCTGGGGAGCTGTCAAACATGCAGAACTTCCCAACGATTTCGGCCGCCCCAGCGATCTAACTAACGATCTCGGCGTTCGTTGGGACGCTTTCACACAGCAGCTATTTCAACGATCTACACCTTGATAGGGACTGTACTGTGTCACAAAGGCGTGCATAAAATTACTTTTCCGTGCAAAATCAGGACTCCGTGGAATGAACGGATATCAACAGCCCGGAGAATTCTGCTAGGATCTGCAATCCAGTATGAGGTCAGAAACAAAGGATGGAATCGCTATTCTGTTGCCTTCTTTATGCACGGTGGAAAATGAGAACGCAGTAGCAACCACCAATCGGGGACGAGGGGCGCGGAAAAGTCCAATTTATACACGCCTACGTGTCTCAGTTCTGAATCGCTAATGAGGTCGTTGATAAGGTGTCAAATACAGCGATGCACACTGCCCAGCGGGAGCGCAACGACCCAGGAATGGTCCAGGAAGCTTTGTAACGATCAGCGATCTCACAGCAGGGGCCTGATCGTTGCTACCTGTCAGACATAACGAGATCGCTAGTGAGATCGCTATTGCGTCACAAAAACCGTGACGTATCAATGATCTCGCTAGGGATCTCGTTATGTGTGACTTGGCCTTTACTCTGGACTCCGTCTGGCCTCTGTCTAGCGGTGCCCTTTTTTTTTTTTTTTTTTTTCAGAGGAAAACAAAACTGTGGCCAACCTCACTTTTATGCACGCCTTAAAATAACTGACACCGTAGGATCACAGGCCAGACGGTGTCCAGTGTCTCCATCTGCCTCATTACAGGAAATCTCCCGCCGGGGGTTCTGTCTGAATGACTTATTTCAGATATTTACACATAAACCCTGGTGTAAGCGCTCAGCGTAGAGCGCAGGATAAATGTGAGCAGAGCCTTACTGCGATCTTTGCGAGGCAGAATGAACAAATCAGCAGCAGGTGAAGAATTGTTTTTAATTTTTATTACGCCGTTCCTTGTGCAGTATAAGTGATTAGACAACTTTATTCTTCGGGTCTGTGCGATTACAGCGATACGAGATTTATATTGGGTTTTTATGTTTGGCAGCTGTCACACACTAAAAGACACTTTTTTTTTTTTTTTTTTGCAAACACTAGTTTTTGCATTGCCATATTTTGAGAGCTATAATTTTTCCATATTTCAGCTGACAATCATATGAGGGCTTGTTTTTTTGCAGGACGAGTTGACATTTTTATTGGTACCGTTTTCGGGCACACATTTTTTGATCGCTTTCTATTCCGTTTTTTGGTAGGCAGAATGAACTAAAACCAGCAATTCAGAATTTGTTTTTTGAGTTTTTTTTTTTTTTTTTAATGCTGTTCTGCGTGTGGTAAAAGTGTTAAGGTAGCTTTATTTTTCGGGATAGTGCATTTACAGAGATACTACACTTAAAGTCCGAAAAATACGGTATATAAGACACTTTTTTTTCTCCAAAATTTTGGAGGAAAGTGGGGGGTGCATCTTATTGTCCGAATGTATGGCTGTATATTGTGGCTGTGGGTGGTGGGCGGTGTGGGGGAGCAGCAGTGGTGGAGGAGCGGGCACAGGAGGCAGCAGCCTACGCTGTGCCTGCTATTAAAGTAAATGAATATTCACTGCTCCCCATATCCATTGGCGTGGAGAGCAATGAATATTCTTTTTCCTTAATAGCGCGGCTCCTGCTGCCGCTCTGCGGTCTGTGTGCCCGCTATTAAAGTCCATGAATATTCACTATAACCCACTCCCATGGGTTGTAGTGAATATTCATGGTCTTTAATAGCGGGCGCACAGACCGCCGCCGGCTGCAGGAGCCGCGCTGCTGGTACAGTGTACGTGCTATTAGGGAGAATGAATGGTCACTGCTCCCCAACGCACACAGTCCCGGCATGGGGAGTAGTGACTCTTCCAGCATAGCATCTCACAGTGTGAGGGCGCCGTGCGTGGCTCACACTGTTACACGTGTACACTGTTACATGCTGTGCTGGCAGCAGAGCAGGACGCAGCCCTGGAACACAGGGAAGAAAGGGAAGTAGACATCTTGGTTTTTTTTGTGTGCCAAGCATACCAGAAAGGGGGATGGGGATCAGGGGTGCCATGCACTCCAGGATGGTTGGATCAGGGGTGCCTATAAAACTATTTTATAGAAAAAAGAATTGTTTTTGCATCTTTTTTCTGAGAGCTATAACTTTTTTATTGTTCCACTGATAGAGCCGCATGGCAGCTTTTTTTTTGCGGGACAAGATGTTTGTAGCGCTACCATTTTTATTTCCATTTGGCTTTTTGATCGCGTTTTATTCCACTTTTTGTTTGGCGGTATTATGAAAAAGCATTGTTTTTTGTTCCATTTTTTTTTTTACAGTGTGCACAAAGAGTTAAATAGTGTGACCGTTTTATAGGTCGGGTTGTTCCGGACGTGATACCTAATATGTGCACACTTTTTGTTTTTGCATAAATATATGGATTTATTGGATTAATATATTTTTTTTAATTTTTTTTTTTTTTTTAATAGTTTGAAAACATTTTTAGACTTTTTTTTTTTTTTTTTTTTAAACGTTTTTACTTAGTCCCTGTATGGGACTTCAATTTTTATTTTTCTGATCACTGGTCTCATACAGTGTAACAGACATGTATTGCATTGTACGAGACCTGACAGTTTTACGCTCTCAGATCTCCTGTTAGACTTAGCGGCTGGCTGAGTCTAGCAGGCCACCGTACATGGCAGACCCAGAGGTCGTCATGTGACCTCCGGCTGCCATGACCACGCCAGATCTTCTCACGGGGGCAGTCGGAAAGGTCAGTGGACGACCCCTCTCCCTCTCACCATCTTCTAAATGCCATGCCGCTATCGCTATGAATCACGGCATCTAAAAGATGGCAAAGGGTTAACCTCATTGGGACCTGATCCAATTAGGTCCTGATGATGTTACCTGTCAGAGCTGTCGCTCTGCACAGGAATCACAGCGCTTGCAGGACCCTGGGGGGGTCCTGAGTGCTGCGAGACCGCCGACCGTTCATAAACGTCTGTGCTGCACAGATCCCAGCCAGTGCCGACGTTTATGTACAGTGGGCGGTCGGGAAGCGGTTAAAAAAATGTATTCATTGTCAAACATGTCAGCAGGAAAAACACAATCTGCAGATAATAGCGTTATTAACTTAACCGAACGTGGGGGGAGAAAAAGAACTTTATTCCTCCCGGCAGATTTCCGGTTTCAGTCACAGGGGTGGCGCCGGTGCGGGTTCAGCACTGCTCTGTGTATACAGAGGCGGCTGTAATTGTGCCCCGGTCCTGACTGACACTGTGTTTGGACTCAGCTATCAGGGCCCTGGGTGCAGTTACAGCTGTGCACTGTATTCTGACATCAGTGACTGGCATGGATTTATATGGTGTGACCAACTTATGAGGAGAGTTCTGCTTTCAAATGGTGCATCTATGCTAAAAAAAAAAAAGAATTAAAAAGTAAAAAAACAACCTTATACTCACCTCTCCGGCGGCCCCCGGTTACCTGCCAGCGGCGATCCTCTCTCCTCGGAGGCCTGCTGTGTACTGGCAGGACTTGTGGTGACATCATTTAATCGGCTGACGTCAGCAGTCAGGTCCTTATCAATCGGGAATAGAAGAAGCATGAAAGAGCAGGAGTATTACCTTCATCTTCTAAAAGGAAATACCCCTTTGAAGATAAGGATTTGGAGTCTTGGGACAAAATTCCCAAAGCGGACGGCGCGGAGGCACCATCCTCTAAGAAATCTTATTTGCCATTAGAGGACTCTGGCGTCCTTAGAGATGCTCTGGATAAGAAAGCAGACTCCTCTCTGCGTCATGCATGGGAAGCAGCATCAGCAGGAGGCCTTAAGCCAGCTGTAGCGGGCACCTGTGTAGCCAGATCATTAATGGTCTGGTTACAACAGTTGGAAGATCAGATTAGAGACTGAAAAATTCCTAGGGATAAAATCCTGACTAATTTTCCCCTAATGCAGGCAGCTTCGGCCTTCCTGGCGGAGTCTTAGGCAGACTCGGTCAGACTATCGGCCAGATCAGCAAACCTGTCGAATGCACTAGGTGAGCCTTGTGGCTCAAGGGCTGCCCTGGGGACTTACAATCGAAACATAAGTTATGCTCACTCCCATGCGATGGAAAATTCCTCTTCGGACAAAAATTGGACAATGTGCTCAAAAAGGCAGGCGACAGGAAAAGAGGCTTTCCAGGTTTGTCGGGAGATAAAAGAAAATCTTATTTTTGGAGGAAAAAAATTTAACCGTGGTCGATCGCCGGGTGATAAGAGATGGGACTCCAGGGCTATAAAATAATCAGGTTATATATTTAGGGGGGCCTACCTCCGCCACAGCTAGAAAGTCCTCCCATTGATGCCAGACTGCGGGTAGGGGAAGGCTGTCCCACTTTGTTCCAGCTTGGGAGGCCATCACCTCGAGTCTGTGGGTGCTAAACATAGTAAAGGAGGGCGTAAAGCTACGCTTCCATCAGATCCCTCATCATACCTTCACAATCGTACCTTCACAATCACCCCCAGGAGGAAGTCAGTAGAGGAGCAATTGGCCTTGGAGGCAGAAATTTTAGACTTAATAGAATAACAAGTTGTTCTCGAGGTTCCGGAGGCGCAAAAGGATTTTATTCCCCCCTTTTTCTGATAAAAAAAAACAAATGAGTCCTTAAGGAACATTATCAACCTCAGAAGCCAAAACCAGCTAGTGGAGAACAAGACATTCAAGATTGAATCGGTGAACTCTTCAGTAAAGCTCCTCCACCTCAATTCGTTTATGGCGGTAGTCGATTTGAAGGACGCTTATTACCACATTCCTATCCATCCAGTCTACCAGAAGTACTTAAGGGTGGCATTGTTTATACGAGGGGAACTGAGATACTAACAATACACAGGCCTGCCTTTTGGTCTCTCCGTAGCTACGAGGATATTCACGAAGCTCATTTCAGAAGTGACAGCCTTTCTGCGGATCAGGAACATGGTATTCGTCCCCTACCTAGACCATTTTCTTGTGGTAGGGAAATCAGAGAAGCCACTGTTCCGCTCAGGTGTTAGAGATCACGACACTTTTACAGCAACTAGGTAGGCTGATAAATTTTCAAAAGTCAAGGTTATCCCCCTCAAGGGCTCAGGTCTTTCTGGGTCTAACCCTGGATTCTCAGCTCTAGGCCTGTTTTCTCACGGAAGAGAGAATATGCAAGATAATCAGTTTGGCAACAAGGGACATCAGGGTTCCGGTAATGTCCTTGAGGGAAGCAATGTCACTCCTGGGATCCATGACATCCTGTCTCCTGGCAGTAGCGTGGTCATATGAGACTTCTGCAGTGGGAGGTCTGTCAGCACAGAGATCCTTCAATGGATATTTAGAAAGAAAATTAGTTCTTTCCTGAGAGACTGTAGCCTTCTCCCCCATGTTCAAGGTCACCACGTTCAGGTCCGACAACCGGACAACAGTGGCATATATAAACCACCAGGTGGGCACGAGGTCTCGCTCCCTTATGGTAGTGGCAAACAATATCCTACAGCTGGGAGAACAGAATTTCCCATCCCTCAGTGCACTACACATAAGGGGGTGGAGAATACAAAAGCAGACTTTCTGAGCCGCCATACATTAAGCCAGGGGGAGTGGGCTCTGAGTCCGGTAGTTTTTCAGCAAATTGTCCAACTATGGGGTTACCAGACATAGATCTGTTTGCCCGCAAGGCCAACAGGAAGGGGGAGAGATTCTGCTCCCTACACCTGTCAGAAGATCCTTATGCGGTAGATGCCCTCCATATTCCGTGGAGGTTCAGGAAGGCTTATGCGTTTCCCCCAATAGTGATGATTCCAGCGGTGGTGAGGAAGGTACGGGAGGATCAAGCAAGAATAATTCTGATAGCTCCCTTCTGGCCAAAGAGACCTTGGATTTCCCTGCTCCGGCTAATGTCGATATCAGACCCCTGGATCAGGCCGGACCTTCTCAGTCAGGGGCCAGTTTTCCACATGCAGACCTTACACCTTGCAGCATGGAATTTGAAAGGTCGTTATTGACTGGTAAGGGGTTTTCCCCGGCCGTAGTTTCCACTCTCCTACGCAGTAGAAGGCCTATAACAACAAAGATTTATGGTAGGATTTGGGGGAAGTTCCTGGATTTTCTTAAAACCCCTTTGTCAGATATATCGCCTGTTAAGGAGATCCTGGAGTTCCTTCAGAGAGGATACGAATTTGGGTTAGCTACGGGAACACTTAAGGTTCATGTATTGGCATCAGGAGCACTGTATAATTGTAACTTACGCGGAAACAGATGGGTTTCTAGGTTTATTAGATCCTGTGCTAGGGCCAGACTAGTCCGAACCCCTAGAATTCCTCCCTGGGACCTAAATTTAGTCTTGAAAGCTCTCTCTGACGAACCGTTTGAACCCCTGATCTCTCCAAAATTACTCACCATTAAAACTATTCTTTTGGTGGCTTTGACATCACCCCGTAGGGTGAGCGACCAGCAGGCTCTTTCGGTTAATCCTCCTTCCACCCAGATTTACGATGACAGGATTGTCCTACGCCCAGACCCGGCATATCTCCCTAAAGTTGTGTCCAGATTTCACTGTAACCAAGAGATGGTGTTGCCCTCTTTTTGCAGTAATCCTAAAAACCCGGGAGAATCTAAGTTTCATAATTTAGATGTTAGAAGGTCCTTATTACAGTACATAGACGTGACTAAGCAATGGAGAAAGGATCATTCCCTGTTTTTAACCTTCCAGGGGAATAGGAAAGGTCACGGCATGTCAAAGAGTACAATTGCCAGGTGGCTTAGGGAGGCCATCAGTTTAGCCTACATATCTGCGGGAGTTCCAGCCCTGGTCGGTATCAAAGCCCACTCCACCAGGGCCGTGGCAACCTCCTGGGCAGAGAGCGCGGAGGTCTCCATCGACCAGATATGTAAAGCCTCTACTTGGTCTGCACCTTCCACCTTTTATAGGCACTATAGATTGGACCTGTCCTCCTCTGCTAACCTCACCTTTGGGAGAAGGGTACTTCAGGCGGTAGTCCCTCCCTAGGGTGCTTTGCATTCTCCAAAATTCTCTCAAGGTGTGCTGTCATGGGTGAAGGGGAAACACCAAGGTTACTTACCGGTAGCTGTTTTTTCCAGAACCCATGACAGCACCCGTATTCCCCTCCCCGTTTTCTCACGCCTTGGATGTGCACTAGTTGGGTGCTTTGTGTGTGTTGTAGGTGTTGGTTATATGCCTAACATTTGTCTGGAGGTCCTCTCAATGCTCTGTAATCAACTGAAGCAAGGGAGAGGTGCCGCCCTTTTATTTCAGACGGTTTCCTGTCCTTGATGGGGCGGATCCAAGTAACCTTGGTGTTTTATACAGGTGACTATGTAAGACAGCTGTCTTTAATGCAGGTAAGGAGTTGATTAGGAGCGTCTAAATGGTCTGTAGGAGCCAGAACTCATAATGGTTTGTAGGGAATCAAAAACGTATTTTTCACTACAAAATGAAAAAAAATTTATCTAATTCATACAATGTGATTTTTTTTTGGGGGATATTCTATATCTCAATGTTAAAATTAACCTACCCTTAAAATTATAGACTGTTCATGTCTTTGTCAGTGTGTATGTGTGTGTGTATATGTACAGTACAGACCAAAAGTTTGGACACACCTTCTCATTTAAAGATTTTTCTGTATTTTCATGACTTTGAAAATTGTGCATTCACACTGAAGGCATCAAAACTATGAATTAACACATGTGGAATTATATATTTATAATAATAATTATAGTTATGAAATGTCCTATAAATGTCTGTCCTATTCCTGATCTAAGGGTCTAGACTTTTAGATGAATCTGTGCTACAGTAAATTTATCACTTACACATGAGCCATGTATGAGGGAGTCGGAGGTTTGGCTTACAGACTCCACAGCCCTGCTATTTACCAATGTGAACTATGTCATGTCCTGTAAATTATGTGGGCAAATAAGGAGACCTTGCACTGTGAGCAAAACGTTATGGAAGGACACAGACCGTGGATTCTCAGGCTTCTGACCCACAGCAGCTCCTGAAAGCCCAGGCGTGAGCCAGCGGAGAGAACACGTACTAAACTCACCATGCGTAAACCATTACTAACCACAAGATGGCGGTACTTCTGGCTTGTGTTATTACGTCATTAGAGGGCGCCGCTACCTTCTGCGTCGATGTGAGCAGCTTATTGTGTGTTCAGTACTGCAGGAGGCGGCGAGTGATTGACGCTTCACTGACACAATATGGCGACTCCAGCGACCACTGAAGACCCCGGTACCGACGTGACAATGACTGCATCACAAAGGAGAGCTGAGATCCGGCGACGGAAGCTGATGAATAACTCGGAGGAGAGGATGAACAGGATAATGGGCATCCACAAGCCGGCCAGCAGCGGTGCGAGCCTTGTAGTGGGGGTGTACGGTACAGAGGGTGGGAGGGAAGGGCTGAGCAGCACTGCGGTGTGAGCCTTGTAGTGGGGGGCAGGGCTGAGCAGCACTGCGGTGTGAGCCTTGTAGTGGGGTGCACGGTACAGAGGGGGCAGGCAGGGCTGAGCAGCACTGCGGTGTGAGCCTTGTAGTGGGGTGCACGGTACAGAGGGGGCAGGCAGGGCTGAGCAGCACTGCGGTGTGAGCCTTGTAGTGGGGTGCACGGTACAGATAGGGCAAGCAGGGCTGAGCAGCACTGCGGTGTAAGCCTTGTAGTGGGGTGCACGATACAGAGGGGGCAGGCAGGTCTGAGCAGCACTGCGGTGTGAGCCTTTGGTGGGGGGGCAGGGCTGAGCCGCACTGCGGTGTGAGCCTTGTAGTGGGGTGCACGGTACAGATAGGGCAAGCAGGGCTGAGCAGCACTGCGGTGTAAGCCTTGTAGTGGGGTGCACGATACAGAGGGGGCAGGCAGGTCTGAGCAGCACTGCGGTGTGAGCCTTTGGTGGGGGGGCAGGGCTGAGCAGCACTGCGGTGTGAGCCTTGTAGTGGGGGGCAGGGCTGAGCAGCACTGTGGTGTGAGCCTTGTAGCGGGGTGCACGGTACAGAGAGGGCAGGCAGGGCTGAGCAGCACTGCGGTGTGAGCCTTGTAGTGGGGTGCACGGTACAGAGGGGGCAGGCAGGGCTGAGCAGCACTGCGGTGTGAGCCTTGTAGTGGGGTGCACGGTACAGAGGGGGCAGGCAGGGCTGAGCAGCACTGCGGTGTGAGCCTTGTAGTGGGGTGCACGGTACAGAGGGGGCAAGCAGGGCTGAGCAGCACTGCGGTGTGAGCCTTGTAGTGGGGTGCACGGTACAGATAGGGCAAGCAGGACTGAGCAGCACTGCGGTGTGAGCCTTGTAGTGGGGTGCACGATACAGAGGGGGCAGGCAGGTCTGAGCAGCACTGCGGTGTGAGCCTTTGGTGGGGGGGCAGGGCTGAGCAGCACTGCGGTGTGAGCCTTGTAGCGGGGTGCACGGTACAGAGGGGGCAGGCAGGGCTGAGCAGCACTGCGGTGTGAGCCTTGTAGTGGGGTGCACGGTACAGAGGGGGCAGGCAGGGCTGAGCAGCACTGCGGTGTGAGCCTTGTAGTGGGGTGCACGGTACAGAGGGGGCAGGCAGGGCTGAGCAGCACTGCGGTGTGAGCCTTGTAGTGGGGTGCACGGTACAGATAGGGCAAGCAGGGCTGAGCAGCACTGCGGTGTGAGCCTTTGGTGGGGGGGCAGGGCTGAGCAGCACTGCGGTGTGAGCCTTGTAGTGGGGTGCACGGTACAGAGGGGGCAGGCAGGGCTGAGCAGCACTGCGGTGTGAGCCTTGTAGTGGGGTGTACACTATGGGGGGGGGGGGGGTGGCAGGGCTGAGCAGCACTGTCGTGTGAGCCTTGTAGTGGGGTGTACTGTACAGGGGGGGGGGGTAGGGCTGAGCAGCACTACAATGTGAGCCTTGTAGTGGGGTGCACTGTACAGAGGGGGCAGGCAGGTCTGAGCAGCACTGCGGTGTGAGCCTTGTAGCGGGGTGCACGGTACAGAGGGGGCAGGCAGGGCTGAGCAGCACTGCGGTGTGAGCCTTGTAGTGGGGTGCACGGTACAGAGGGGGCAGGCAGGGCTGAGCAGCACTGCGGTGTGAACCTTTAGTGGGGGGCAGGGCTGAGCAGCACTGCGGTGTGAGCCTTGTGGGGTGCGCGGTACAGAGGGGGGGGGGGCATGGCTGAGCAGCACTGCGGTGTGAGCCTTGTAGTGGGGTGCACGGTACAGAGGGGGCAGGCAGGGCTGAGCAGCACTGCGGTGTGAGCCTTGTAGTGGGGTACACGGTACAGAGGGGGCAGGCAGGGCTGAGCAGCACTGCGGTGTGAGCCTTGTAGTGGGGTGCACGGTACAGAGGGGGCAGGCAGGGCTTAGCAGCACTGCGGTGTGAGCCTTGTAGTGGGGTGCACGGTACAGAGGGGGCAGGCAGGTCTGAGCAGCACTGCGGTGTGAGCCTTTGGTGGGGGGGCAGGGCTGAGCAGCACTGCGGTGTGAGCCTTGTAGCGGGGTGCACGGTACAGAGGGGGCAGGCAGGGCTGAGCAGCACTGTGGTGTGAGCCTTGTAGTGGGGGGCAGGGCTGAGCAGCACTGTGGTGTGAGCCTTGTAGCGGGGTGCACGGTACAGAGAGGGCAGGCAGGTCTGAGCAGCACTGCGGTGTGAGCCTTGTAGCGGGGTGCACGGTACAGAGGGGGCAGGCAGGGCTGAGCAGCACTGCGGTGTGAGCCTTGTAGTGGGGTGCACGGTACAGAGGGGGCAGGCAGGGCTGAGCAGCACTGCGGTGTGAACCTTTAGTGGGGGGCAGGGCTGAGCAGCACTGTGGTGTGAGCCTTGTAGTGGGGTGCACGGTACAGAGGGGGGGGGCAGGGCTGAGCAGCACTGCGGTGTGAGCCTTGTAGTGGGGTGCACGGTACAGAGGGGGCAGGCAGGGCTGAGCAGCACTGCGGTGTGAGCCTTGTAGTGGGGTACACGGTACAGAGGGGGCAGGCAGGGCTGAGCAGCACTGCGGTGTGAGCCTTGTAGTGGGGTGCACGGTACAGAGGGGGCAGGCAGGGCTTAGCAGCACTGCGGTGTGAGCCTTGTAGTGGGGTGCACGGTACAGAGGGGGCAGGCAGGTCTGAGCAGCACTGCGGTGTGAGCCTTTGGTGGGGGGGCAGGGCTGAGCAGCACTGCGGTGTGAGCCTTGTAGCGGGGTGCACGGTACAGAGGGGGCAGGCAGGGCTGAGCAGCACTGCGGTGTGAGCCTTGTAGTGGGGTGCACGGTACAGAGGGGGCAGGCAGGGCTGAGCAGCACTGCGGTGTGAACCTTTAGTGGGGGGCAGGGCTGAGCAGCACTGCGGTGTGAGCCTTGTGGGGTGCGCGGTACAGAGGGGGGGGGCATGGCTGAGCAGCACTGCGGTGTGAGCCTTGTAGTGGGGTGCACGGTACAGAGGGGGCAGGCAGGGCTGAGCAGCACTGCGGTGTGAGCCTTGTAGTGGGGTACACGGTACAGAGGGGGCAGGCAGGGCTGAGCAGCACTGCGGTGTGAGCCTTGTAGTGGGGTGCACGGTACAGAGGGGGCAGGCAGGGCTTAGCAGCACTGCGGTGTGAGCCTTGTAGTGGGGTGCACGGTACAGAGGGGGCAGGCAGGTCTGAGCAGCACTGCGGTGTGAGCCTTTGGTGGGGGGGCAGGGCTGAGCAGCACTGCGGTGTGAGCCTTGTAGCGGGGTGCACGGTACAGAGGGGGCAGGCAGGGCTGAGCAGCACTGTGGTGTGAGCCTTGTAGTGGGGGGCAGGGCTGAGCAGCACTGTGGTGTGAGCCTTGTAGCGGGGTGCACGGTACAGAGAGGGCAGGCAGGTCTGAGCAGCACTGCGGTGTGAGCCTTGTAGCGGGGTGCACGGTACAGAGGGGGCAGGCAGGGCTGAGCAGCACTGCGGTGTGAGCCTTGTAGTGGGGTGCACGGTACAGAGGGGGCAGGCAGGGCTGAGCAGCACTGCGGTGTGAACCTTTAGTGGGGGGCAGGGCTGAGCAGCACTGCGGTGTGAGCCTTGTAGTGGGGTGCACGGTACAGAGGGGGGGGGCAGGGCTGAGCAGCACTGCGGTGTGAGCCTTGTAGTGGGGTGCACGGTACAGAGGGGGCAGGCAGGGCTGAGCAGCACTGCGGTGTGAGCCTTGTAGTGGGGTACACGGTACAGAGGGGGCAGGCAGGGCTGAGCAGCACTGCGGTGTGAGCCTTGTAGTGGGGTGCACGGTACAGAGGGGGCAGGCAGGGCTTAGCAGCACTGCGGTGTGAGCCTTGTAGTGGGGTGCACGGTACAGAGGGGGCAGGCAGGTCTGAGCAGCACTGCGGTGTGAGCCTTTGGTGGGGGGGCAGGGCTGAGCAGCACTGCGGTGTGAGCCTTGTAGCGGGGTGCACGGTACAGAGGGGGCAGGCAGGGCTGAGCAGCACTGCGGTGTGAGCCTTGTAGTGGGGTACACGGTACAGAGGGGGCAGGCAGGGCTGAGCAGCACTGCGGTGTGAGCCTTGTAGTGGGGTGCACGGTACAGAGGGGGCAGGCAGGTCTGAGCAGCACTGCGGTGTGAGCCTTGTAGCGGGGTGCACGGTACAGAGGGGGCAGGCAGGGCTGAGCAGCACTGCGGTGTGAGCCTTGTAGTGGGGTGCACGGTACAGAGGGGGCAGGCAGGGCTGAGCAGCACTGCGGTGTGAACCTTTAGTGGGGGGCAGGGCTGAGCAGCACTGCGGTATGAGGCTTGTAGTGGGGTGCACAATATAGAGGGGGCGGCAGGGCTAAGCAGCACTGTGGTGTGAGCCTTTAGTGGGGTGCACGGTACAGAGGGGGCAGGCAGGGCTGAGCAGCACTGCGGTGTGAGCCTTGTAGTGGGGGGCAGAGCTGAGCAGCATTGTGGTGTGAGCCTTGTAGTGGGGTGCACGGTAAAGAGAGGGCAGGCAGGGCTGAGCAGCACTGCGGTGTGAGCCTTGTAGTGGGGTGCACGGTACAGAGAGGGCAGGCAGGGCTGAGCAGCACTGCGGTGTGAGCCTTGTAGTGGGGGGCAGAGCTGAGCAGCATTGTGGTGTGAGCCTTGTAGTGGGGTGCACGGTACAGAGAGGGCAGGCAGGGCTGAGCAGCACTGCGGTGTGAGCCTTGTAGTGGGGTGCACGGTACAGATAGGGCAAGCAGGGCTGAGCAGCACTGCGGTGTGAGCCTTGTAGTGGGGTGAACGGTACAGAGGGGGCAGGCAGGTCTGAGCAGCACTGCGGTGTGAGCCTTTGGTGGGGGGGCAGGGCTGAGCAGTACTGCGGTGTGAGCCTTGTAGCGGGGTGCACGGTACAGAGGGGGCAGGCAGGGCTGAGCAGCACTGTGGTGTGAGCCTTGTAGTGGGGTGCACGGTACAGAGGGGGCAAGCAGGTCTGAGCAGCACTGCGGTGTGAGCCTTTAGTGGGGTGCACGGTAAAGATAGGGCAAGCAGGTCTGAGCAGCACTGCGGTGTGAGCCTTTGGTGGGGGGGCAGGGCTGAGCAGCACTGCGGTGTGAGCCTTGTAGCGGGGTGCACGATACAGAGGGGGCAGGCAGGTCTGAGCAGCACTGCGGTGTGAGCCTTTAGTGGGGGGGCAGGGCTGAGCAGCACTGTGGTGCCTTCCATGGTGCTGATCTAGGGCTTCACTCGCTTCCTGACTGAGGGCACTGTTAGGTTACACAGGAGCCATGTTTAGCATTGAAGTCTGACTATATAGAAATGATGGGGTAATTGTTCAGTATGTGCACATCTAGTCTGGGCATCCAGATCATAGCCATCAGGTATAATAGATCACAGGATTGGGGTCCTGTGTACCCCATATGAATAGAGCTGAGTCAAGCTCTTGTCCCTGCCTGCAGTGCTGACTCAGCCGCGCGCTATACGTGGTGATCGCCGTCCCATAGATTCTGAAGGGGTGGCAGTGATCTGCCTGAATTCATGGGAGCCCTGTTCTTGTGCACAGGCCCTTAGTGTACATGTGTTTTCACAAAACCTGAAGTATTTTCTAGTACCAGCAAAGTGATTAAGGATCCTGGAGTCTCATACACATGTTGCTTTTTTCTGACTTGCAGATTTGGTGCAGATATAAATCTGGAGAATGTCAATTCTTTTAGCATTTTTGCTGCAGATTTCACCCATATTAATGAATGGGGAAAAATCTGCTGCAAACCCGCACCTCTTTTATGCTGTGTTTTTATTGCCAAGTGATGAAGGAATGTCTGCACCAAATACTTAACGTGTGCACATGCCCTTAGGGTACGTGCAGCCGTTTCACAATTTTGCTGCAGAAAAATCTGCTGCAAATACTAATTTGTTTGGCAGGAAAAACGCAGCAGAAAATAAAAGCATTTCTGGTGCGTTTTTTTTATGCATTTTTTCCCCATTTAAACTGTGGGTGAAATCTGCAGCAAAAGCGCAGAAAGAATTGACACTGCAGATTTAAGGCTAAGTTCCCACAATCAGTTTTTTACGCTGTGTGTTTTCGAAAAAAATTCAAGTAACCTATATTAATAGGGGCAGAAAATCTGAAACAGAAATGCAGTTTTGTCATGTTTTTTTCTGTGCAGACTTAGTCACAAAACCTGGAGGATATTGATCGGATATTGTCCTAAATTATATTGGTGAAGTTATTATTTATAAACTTAGATATATTTTATGTGATATACCAACACAAAGTAGCTAGTATTTGTGAAGTGTAAAGGAAATGATACATTGTGTTCTAATTATTTATAAATATAAATCTGAAAATTGTGACTGGATGCTATTGGTCACTCCGGATTTTGTTTAGGCATATCAGACTACAAATGCCCATCACAATTTTCAGGTTTATATTTTTTAAAATAATTAGAACACGATGTATCATTTCGGTTGCACTTCACAAATTCTTGCTTACTTACTGTTGCTATATGACATAAAATCCCAATAAAATGTTTTTAAGTTTGTGGGTGTAATGTGAAAACATGTGGAAAAGTTCCCAGGGTATGAATACTTTTTCAAGGCGCTGTAAATGTGTGTATATGTATTTGTAGGAGTGTTTGTATATGAGTTTGTTTTTTATTTATAATAATTTTACGGTAAAAGTGACCTGGCATTATGATTCTACAGGTCAGTACGATTATGCAGATACCAAACATGTATAGTTTTTATTTTAAGCGGGAAAAAAATTTCACTTGTCGCCGTTTTCCAAGAGCCCGTAATGTTTTCAATTTTCGGCATATGGGGCTGTATGAGGGCTTGTTTTTTGTTTTTTTCTGTGCCCAGAATCAATGTTTTTATTGCCATCACCTTGGGGTAGATACAATGCTTTAATAGCTTGTCATTTTATTTTTTTTGTGTTGTTGCGGTGGCCAGAAAAACGTAATTCTGGCGTTTTGATTGTTTTTCTCGTTACCGATTAATTTATTTTATATTTTGATAGATCAGACTTTTACGAACACAGTGATACCAAATGTTTGCTTTTTTATTTCTTAAATTTTAAAGGGGGAAAAGAGGGTGATTTGAACTATATATAGATATACATATCTATAATTTTTTTTTTCATATTTTTTAAAACTCTTGTTTTCACTGTCTTAAGAGACTTTAACCTCCGATCACCTGATCGCTTGTGCTATATACAGCAGTGCCACAGCATTACATAAGACTGGTGCATGTCAGTAACACAGCTCCTGCTTCTATATGGAGAACCCACTGTAGTAAAATACCAACACTCCGTATGAGATTTTTCTATTTCGCACCCACATGCTATGAAGAAAATTTGTAGAGGAAATTGTCCAGCTCTGTGGATTTGTCATCTGCAGCATGTCCATTTACATTGTGTATTTCCACCATGGATTTCACTTTTTATTATGCAGAGCATGAAATCAGTGTTACACCGGCAGCATTTCCACAGCAGGACCGCCGAACACAGATGCAGAAGAGGAGAAAACACAGTATGTTGGCATGGGTCCGTATGGAGCTTTATGCTGGCACTCTGCAACACTGGCAAGGGGCAGTACATACAGTGAGTACGGAAAGTATTGAGACCCCTTTAAATGTTTCACTCTTTGTTTCATTGCAGCCATTTGGTAAATTCTAAAAAGTTCATTTTTTTCTCATTAAAGTACACTCTGCACCCCATTTTGACTGAAAAAAAACAGAAATGTAGACATTTTTGCAAATTCTTTAAAAAAGAAAAACTGAAATATGACATGGTCATAATTATTCAGACCCTTTGCTCAGACACTCATATTTAAGTCACATGCTGTCCATTTCCTTGTGATCCTCCTTGAGATGGTTCTACTCCTTCATTGGAGTCCACCTGTGTTTAATTAAACTGATAGGACTTGATTTGGAAAGGCACACACCAGTCTATAGAAGAGCTCACAGTGCATGTCAGACCAAATGAGAATTATGAGCTCAAAGAAACTGCCCAAGGAGCTCAGAGACAGAATTGTGGCAAGACACAGATCTGGCCAAGGTTACAAAAGAATTTCTGCATTTCTCAAGGTTCCTAAGAGTACATTGGCCTCCATAATCCTTAAATGGAAGAAGTTTAGGACCACCAGAAGTCTTCCTAGACCTGGCCATACACCCAAACTGAGCAATCGAAGAAGAGCCTTGGTGAGAGAGGTAAAGAAGAACCCCAAGATCACTGTGGCTGAGCTCCAGAGATGCAGTAGGGCGATGGGAGAAAGTTCCACAAAGTCAACTATCACTGCAGCCCTCCACCAGTCAGGACTTTATGGCAGAGTGGCCTGACAGAAGCCTCTCCTCAGTGCAAGACATATGAAAACCCACATAAAGTTTGCTCAAAAACACATGAAGGACTCCCAGACTATGAGAAATAAGATTCCCTGGTCTGATGGGACAAAGATAGAATTACCACCAAAAAGTTGTAAGTGGTATGTGTGGAGAAAACCAGGCACTGCTCATCACCTGTCCAATACAATCCCAACAGTGAAACATGGTGGTGGCAGCATCATGCTATGGGGGTGCTTTTCAGCTGCAGGGAAAGGACGACTGGTTGCAATTGAAGGAAACATGAATGCGGCCAAGTATAGAGATATCCTGGATGAAAACCTCTTCCAGAATGCTCAGCCAAGTCTGAGGTCTAGAAGATTCACTTTCCAACAAGACAATGACCCTAAGCACACAGGTAAAATATCAAAGGAGTGGCTTCAGAACAACTCTGTGACTATTCTTGACTGGCTCAGCCAGAGCTCTGACCTAAACCCAATTGAGCACCTCTGGAGAGACCTGAAAATGGCTGTCCACCAGCGCTCACCATCCAACCTGATGGAACTGGAGAGGATCCCCAAATCCAGGTGTGAAAAACTTGTTCCCAAGAAGACTCATGGCTGTACTAGCTCAAAAGGGTGCTTCTACTCAATACTGAGCAAAGGGTCTGAATACTTATGACCATGTGATATTTCAGTTTTTCTTTTTTAATCAATTTGCAAAAATTCCTACACTTCTGTTTTTACTCAGTCAAGATCGGGTGCAGAGTGTACTTTAATGAGAAAAAAATGAACTCTTTAGAATTTACCAAATGGCTGCAATGAAACAGAGTGAAAAATTTAAAGGGGTCTAAATACTTTCCGTACCCAATGTAGGAGGAGTGCAGGCACTATTACTACTACTGTAGTACTATACTGTTACTAAACAGCCATCTCGCTCATTTGACCATGAGTTGTGCCTCTCGCACTGGAGCTCCAGAGTAGAGCGAGTGCTCTTTGGGACCGTATGAGCTGATAAAACAATGCATTATCTTTCTCCTTAAAGGGAATCTTTTAGCACAAAATGGCAGTGCAAACCAATCACAGCACCTTGAAGGGGTCCAGAGGTCATAATAACTACTGTACAAGCACCATTGACCACTTTGCAGGCTGATTTTACGCTTTTTCGAAAAGTCACATGAGTATTATTACGCAAGAGATTTCTGCACACTGTGGCCGGGCACAAAAGGAACTATTTCCTCTGCTGCCTGGCATAGCACGTCATGATACCTCGACTTCTCCCCTGGCTTCTTCTCTTTTACGCGCTTTATCTAGATATGTGATAGACTGGTGGGAGAAGCCAAATCCCTCCTTAGATGAATGTCCAGCTTTATCTCCTGCTCTTTGAATCATTGCGATGGCGGGTTAGGCCTGCTAGCTGCCAACATATCCCTTGAAGACAGCGAGCATCTTCCAGCCTCTGCACACCATAAATGCAGGTCTGGTGCGGGTAGGAGTTACCCACAGTGATCTCTAGAGCAGCTCTGCTGCCACCCCTCCATTCACTGTCTATTGGACTGCCCAAAGTTATCAAGAACAACGCTCTGCTGGTTCTGGCAGTCCAATAGATAATGAATGTAGCAAAAGTTGATCACTGCCGCTCAATCATTCTTAAAGGGAGTGCCATAGACCAGCCGAGCGCAACACTCATGTATGTCTGGTGGTCCGATAGCGAATGAATGGTGCTGCAATGTGCATAATCGATCATCGCTCCATTTTTCAGCATATATCTGAAAACTGATAACCTGTACTTGGATTAATGAAAAAAAAGTCTTAATAAAACATGAAGAAGAAAAAAGTACAAATAAATAGTGGAAAAAATGTTTTTCAAGTAAAACTGCTTTTTTTTATTTTTTTTATTTTTTTTTAATAAAAACATAGTAAACTCAAAGAAAAAAGTACACAGTCTGGGGCGATCCAATTTATAAAATTGACTCATCATGTAACCCATATGGTGAGCATGTAAAAAAATAAATACATGTCGAGATTTCATCATATTGACACACAAGAAATGGAATAAAAAGTGATGACAAAGTCATATATAAAATATAATAGTATCACTAAAAAGTCATTGTGTCCTTCAAAAAAACAAGCCCTCATACTGCTCTCTCGGGTAAAAAAATTTGTTATAGCTGTCTAAATATGGCGATACAAAACCAAACTATTTGTTTGAATAATAGTGTGCAAAAATAGCAAAACATAAAAAAGCCTATATAAATGTGGCACAATTGTAATCGTACCGACTCAAATGAAGTTGTCTTACTTCTCTTACCACATAATGAAAGGTGTGTGAGAATATGAATATATATATATATACATATATACACACACATATACACACGTGGTCAAAGTTGTTGGTACCCCTCGTTTAATGAAAGAAAAACCCACAATAGTCACAGAAATAACTTGAATCTGACAAAAGTAATAATAAATTAAAAATCTATGAAAATGAACAAATAAAAGTCAGACATTGCTTTTCAATCCCGCTTCCACAGAATTTAAAGATTTTTTTTAAAAATAGGCCTGGATAGAAATGATGGTTCTTCTTAACTTAATATTTTGTTGAACAAGCTTTTGAGGCAATCACTGCAGTCAAACGATTCCTGTAACTGTCAATGAGACTTCTGCACCTCTCCACAGGTATTTTGGCCCACTCCTCATGAACAAACTGCTCCAGTTGTCTCGTGTTTGAAGGTTGCCTTTTCCAGACGGCATGTTTCAGCTCTTTCCAAAGATGCTCAATAGGATTTAGGTCAGGGCTCATAGAAGGTCACTTCAGAATAGTCCAATGTTTCCCTCTTAGCCATTCTTAGGTGTTTTTAGCTGTGTGTTTTGGGTCATTATCCTGTTGCAAGACCCATGACCTGCGACTGAGACCAAGCTTTCTGACACTGGGCAGCACATTTCTCTCTAGAATCCCCTGATAGTCTTGAGATTTCATTGTAGCCCGCACAGATTCAAGACACCCTGTGCCAGATGCAGCAAAGCAGCCTGAGAACATAAGAGCCTCCTCCCATGTTTCACAGTAGGGGCAGTGTTCTTTTCTTGATATGGTTCATTTTTCCATCTGTGAACATATAGCTGATGTGCATTGTCAAAAACGTCCATTATTGTGGCTTGTCAACATGTAGTTTGGCAAATTCCAGTCTGGCTTTTTTATGATTTTTTTTTCAACAATGGTGTTCTCCTTGGTCGTCTCCCATGAAGTCCACTTTGTATCAAACAACGACGGATGATGCGATCTGACACTGATGTTCCTTGAGCTTGAAGTTCACCTTTAATCTCTTTAGAAGTTATCCTGGGCTCTTTTGTTACCATTCGTATTATCCGTCTCTTTTCATTTGTCATCAATTTTCCTCCTGCGGTCACGTCCAGGGAGGTTGGCTACAGTCCCATGGATCTTAAGTTTCTGAATAATATGTGCAACTGTAGTCACAGGAACATAAAGCTGCTTGGAGATGGTCTTATAACCTTTACCTTTAACATACTTGTCTATAATTTTCTTTCTAATCTCCTGAGACTACTCTTTCCTTTGCTTCCTCTGGTCCATGTTGAGTGTGGTACACACCATGTCACCAAACAGCACAGTGAGTATCTGTAGCCCTATATACTGGCCCACTGACTGATTACAAGATTGTAGACACCTGTAATGCTAATTAGTGGACACAACTTGATTTAACATGTCCCTTTTGTCACATTATTTTCAGGGGTATCATCATTTCTGTCCAGGCCTATTTCATGAGTTTAATTTTTTTTTAAATTCTGTGGAAGCAGGGCTGAAAAGTGATGACTGACTTTCATTTGTTCATTATCATAGATTTATAATTTATTACTTTTGTCAGATTCAAGTTATTCCTGTGACTATTGTGGGTTTTTCTTTCATTAAACGAGGGGTACCAACAACTTTGATCACACACGTGTGTGTGTGTATATATATATATATATATATATATATATATATATATATATATATATATATATATATATATATATATATATATATATATATATATATATATATATATATATATATATACACACATATACACACACACATTCCTGAATTGCTATTCTTTGTTCATCCAAAAAGTAAAAAAAAAAAAAAAGAATTATAAAAAATAAAGTGGTCCAAAATTATATTAAATCTTTCAACTTGTCCTGCACTTACCACACGATAAACAGCATAAAAAAATAGACAATACCTGAATTGCTTTTTATTTCTTCTTTGTCTTCCTAAAGTCAGAATAAAAATCAATAACAAAATGTTATGTTCCCCCAAATGGCACCAATAAGAAACTCAACTCATCCTGCAAAAAAACAGGCCCCTACTCAGATCTGTCAATGGAAAACTAGAGGATTTCCATGTTATTTGTCCCAAAACACCATCCAGTAAAATCCACACTCCAAAGCCAAGTGGCCTCTTCTAAGACCTGTGTGACCAAACCACAGCTAAAGTACTCAACATGTATGACACTGTTGCAGGGGGCAGAATCCACTTAAAGGGGTTCTCTGGGTCTAATCATTGATGATCTATCCACTGGACAGTTCATAAGTATGAGAATGGTGTGGGGGCTCTGATACCCAGCCCACTCCCGAATTGGCTGAAAACTACTCTAGCAGCGACTGAAACTAAGCATTATAGGGACGGAACACATCTGTACAGGACTTGGTGGCCGCAGACGAGGATCTCCTGCATTACTCTGCAGTGGCCACCATGCCATGATCAGGGCTCTTGTGTTATGCCCGTACATCACTTAGTTCAGCCGCTGTTGGAACAGTTTTCAGCTGATCGGTGGGAGTGTTGAACTCCCCACCAATCTCATATTGAGATAGGTCATCAATTGTTAAAGCATCAGTCCAGCGTTTAGTTTTTTTTTCATTTTAACACTGGAGTGCTGCTACTAATGCAAGATCCCTGCGCCTTATGTTATACTCCCCAACCGCCGTCTTCAGTTCCTAGCACCTCTCCCGTCCCACGGCTCCATGTTGTGACCGCAACTACGGACAGATCGAAGTTAGAAGTAACAGTCACAAGCTCTCAATGCAAGTCAATGAGAGCCAGAACAAGTCTCTCATAGACTTCCATTGAAAAGTGACCTCCAGCAAACACTGGAGTGATCCGGTAGGCCACAAACTGCTGGAGAAAGATGAAGAAGTACGAGAGTAAGAGCAGGGAACTTATATTCGTAGCACCATTCCTGCACTGTAATAAAAAAACAAAACGCTGGCGCGGTGCGTTAGAAGAAGTTTGCACAGAATGACTGTTTAGTATAAGGACAGGTGCTCAATGTCCAGTGAGCGCCAACAGTCATTCTGTGCTGATTCCCTCTAAGTCCTGGACAACCTGTTGAACAATTTATGGGGTGCATATCTCCAGATCCGAAAGTTGGGCACAAAATATTAGGTAATACAATGGTATATTTACAGCACATTTATAAGATTATCTCAGCACAGGAACATTTTTTTTTTAAAACACTTAAGTGTGGAACTTGTTGTTATTCAAGATCTATTGATTAAAATGAACATTGTTCATGAGACAACCCCTTTAAACAAGCAGGGCTTACCGTGATGTGGTATCTGGGAAATGTTTTTGTGCAAAGTAACTTTCTTAATTAAATCATTCATGTTTCCTTTTTTGTTTCTCAGTTGAAGATCTCCGTATGGAACAGATTAATAAACCAGACTCTACTCCATTGCATCCATCTTTGACCAAGCTAGGGGCCATTCTTGTTGGAGGCAATTGCGCATCAAGTGATCACCCATGTGGCAGTGGGGATGGTATGGAGTCGGACACAGTGGAAAGAACAGACTTGGCCAAAAACTCTGAGTTCAAGGAAGACAGCAATGGCCTGAGAAACAGAACGGAAGCGATCTTGGACTCCACACCACGAGGCCTGAATCAATACATAACTAGATTTGATGAGGCCATGAAGCTTAGGAACCAGCTCAGTAGTGAAAAGCCAACTCCTGAAAATGGTAGTGGAGTGGAAGAATTGGACTCTTTCCGCATTTTTAGGCTTGCTGGAAGTGCTTTTCTGGCCTTGACTGTTAGGCTGTTTGTGTGCAAGTATCTGGTAAGATTACCTTTGAAATGTTCTGTATTCATAATCCAGTATTGCCATTTGGGTCTGTTGGGCACAGTAGTTTTCACTAGAATCAATACCTTAGAAAAAAATGCTTAGAGAGCAGCATAATATAAGGCAAAAGAGCCATATATAGGGCCAAATGTATCACTGGGCATCTCCGTTGGTAGTTTTCATAGAATATCTATTTTTTTTTCTGCTGTAGATGTAGTAGTGCTCAGAATATTGAGCTTTATCTAACCCTGCCCACACCTGTGATTGGCATCTTTCTGTGTACATTGCAGCAAGCTGCCAATCAGTGATGGGGGCGGGGTTGCATAGATTAGCCTGACTCTACTGCACATGAGTTCTAGTCGGGCAGTGATAATCTCCTGCTGATAAAAAACTGATTGTATTGAAACTACACAGCCCAGTAAGTAACACATCTTTCAAATCAGAATCTTTTGCTCTATATTTTGCTGCTGCTGAGATTAAATAGCAAAAACCTTCTGACAGATTCCATATAACTGTGTTTTATTTTTTATGCAGTATGCTCAGTATTGGTATCAGGTGACATGACTGCAATCATATCACCACTTCTTCACTACACAGTTTACTATATTTTTTAAAATAGTTTTTTAGTAAAACAGTATGTATTAAATTTGTTTTCTGAAATTTCAGATTTAGTATAAAATGTCATAAATAGTAAGGGTAATAACATGTTTAAACGCCTCCTCAATTACTATATTTTCTCGTGTAAAACAAAAGCAGCGTTTACTCGCCTTCCGGGCCAGCATTGTTCCAGTGATGTATGCGCTGTGTCTCCCGGGGCCCGTGTGACATTGTTATGCAGCTGATCAGCCGGTGCTACTGTGCTGCTTCATTCTCACTTCCGTCAGACGAAACTGACATCCCGATGACGTCAGAATCGCTGCTGATCTCTCACCTTCTCCGATGTCGGTTTCATCCGAAGTAAATGAGATTGCAGCGGGGCATTAGCAGCTGCTGATTAGCTGCAGGGCTCACGTGACTTCACAATGTCACGAGAGGCCTGGAACGGCGCTGGCACCCGTGGTGAGTATGGGCTGGTATTATTTTCTATTGGGAAATTTAGTAATTCAGTAGTCAAAAACCCCTTTGAAATGGAAAGGGAGAGGATGTGGACAACTTTGAAGAGGTAGCGGAAGTTTTAGGACTTAGACTGCTGTCATATGGGGATGTATAGCAAAACTATCTGCCCTTCTTTGTTTTATTTGAAGAAAAAGGGGAGGGAATAATGTTTCATAGACAATATTGTCTACAGTGACAGTGGTATTTATGGACACGGCTTGCGCCAGTGCACTCGCCTTTCTAGGTTGATCTGATGCTTGTGGATGTCTTGGACAGGAAAGGTAGATCTTTTCATGGTGCTGCTTCTTAGTTATGCAGTGGGTACGGAAAGTATTCAGACCCCTTTAAATTTTTCACTCTGTTTCATTGCAGCCATTTGGTAAATTCTAAAAAGTTCATTTTTTCCTCATTAAAGTACACTTTGCATCCCATCTTGTCTGAAAAAAAACAGAAATGCAGACATTTTTGCAAATTTATTAAAAAAGAAAAACTGAAATATCACATGGTCATAAGTATTCAGACCCTTTGCTCAGACACTCATATTTAAGTCACATGCTGTCCATTTCCTTGTGATCCTCCTTGAGATGGTTCTGCTTCATTGGAGTCCAGCTGTGTTTAATTAAACTGATAGGACTTGATTTGAAAGGCACACACCTGTCTATATAAGACCTCACAGCTCACAGTGCATGTCAGACCAAATGAGAATCATGAGCTCAAAGGAACTGCCCAAGGAGCTCAGAGACAGAATTGTGGCAAGGCACAGATCTGGCCAAGGTTACAAAAGAATTTCTGCATTACTCAAGGTTCCTAAGAGCACAGTGGCCTCCATAATCCTTAAATGGAAGAAGTTTGGGACCACCAGAAGTCTTCCTAGACCTGGCTGTCCAGCCAAACTGAGCTATCGTGGGAGAAGAGCCTTGGTGAGAGAGGTAACGAAGAACCCCAAGATCACTGTGGCTGAGCTCCAGAGATGCAGTAGGGAGATGGGAGAAAGTTCCATAAAGTCAACTATCACTGCAGCCCTCCACCAGTTGGGCCTTTATGGCAGAGTGGTTCAACGGAAGCCTCTCCTCAGTGCAAGACATATGAAAGCCCGAATAGAGTTTGCTCAAAAACACATGAAGGACTCCCAGACTATGAGAAATAAGATTCTCTGGTCTGATGAAACGAAGATAGAGCTTTTTGGCGATAATTCTAAGCGGTATGTGTGGAGAAAACCAGGCACTGCTCATCACCTGCCCAATATCCCAACAGTGAGACATGGTGGTGGCAGCATCATGTTATGGGGGTGTTTTCCAGCTGCAGGGACAGGACGACTGGTTGTACAGAGAGATCCTGGATGAAAACCTCTTCCAGAGTGCTCTGGACCTTAGACTTGGCCGAAGGTTCACCTTCCAACAAGATGATGACCCTAAGCACACAGCTAAAATAACAAAGGAGTCTCTTCAGAACAACTCTGCGACCATTCTTGACTGGCTCAGCCAGAGCCCTGACCTAAACCCAATTGAGCATCTCTGGAGAGACCTGAAATGGCTGTCCACCAACGTTCACCATCCAACCTGACGGAACTGGAGAGGATCTGCAAGGAAAAATGGCAGAGGATCCCCAAATCCAGGTGTGAAAAACTTGTTGCATCATTCCCAAGAAGACTCATGGCTGTACCAGCTCAAAATGGTGCTTCTACTCCATACTGAGCAAAGGGTCTGAATACTTATGACCATGTGATATTTCAGTTTTTCTTTTTTTAATAAATTTGCAAAAAATGTCTACATTTCTGTTTTTTTTTCGGTCAAGATGGGGTGCAGAGTGTACTTTAATGAGGAAAAATAATGAACTTTTTAGAATTTACCAAATGGATGCAATGAAACAAAGAGTGAAAAATTTTAAGGAGTCTGAATACTTTCTGTACCCAATGTAGTCTCAAAACTCCATTTCTTGCAGGCAGTTATCTTGTATCACCAGGGTTTTAAGACCACATGTTTTATGCTCTTCTTTGGTTCTTTATCAGGCATAAACACTGTTTGCCCATCTTAGCTAATGCTGCATTGGTCTGGTTTTTTTTTCGGCTATCTGTTTTCAAACACTAGCCATCTGCCTACCTACCGGTGCTATGGTGGTTGCAAAACTTCATATGTCCTTATTAGCTGTAAGAACAATTGTGTTACAGCAAGACATAGCTCTGGTTTTCATTCAAGCACTACTCCATTGCAGTGGTGCTACTAATGTAAGTTCCCTGGCCCCACTTTCATACTTACCTGCCGCCTTTGTCATCTTTTATCCGCACTACTCCAGTTGGTCTCCAGCAGTTTGTGACCTGCCGGATCGCTTTAGTGTTTAATGGAGGTCACTTTTCAATGCAAGTCTGAGAGCTTCATTCTGGTTCTCATAGACTTACATTCAGAACTTGTGACCTTTACCTCTGACTTCCGGTCAGTCAGAAGTTGCGGTCACAAGATGGCTGCGTGGGACCGGAGTGGCACTCAGAAGCCAGCTCTGCATCTTATGAGTGCAGTCACCCATCCTTTAGATACAAACGGGGGGTCTAAAGGATGGATGACTAGCCCTTTCCCAGTGTGGAGACACATGTGCCATTCCCCTGATGACTCAGATGACTGAAGAAACACGTCGGGAGGCATACAGGGTCAGCTCAGGCCTGTGCCAGTACGTCAGGGCCAGCTGTGGACCGCCCTTGTAAGGGCGGGAGTCTAGGGTTAGCAGGGCCAGTTCCATTTTTCAGGGACTAATAAGGACAGTGGATAACCAAGACTCTATTCCTTTGAAGGGGCACAAGGAGGACTCTGATAAGAGTCTCTGAAAAACATATACTGGGTTATCCATGACTTTACCCCCCTTACTGATCTGACCATTGTCAGCAATTGCTCCTTTACAGGGACAGGGGTGTTCTTACATTTTTAATTACCGTAATAAATATGTTTGTATGTCTATACTAGTTGAGCATTGCCATTTTAATCTTGGTAATTAAAGGTTAAGTTTTAGGTCTTCATTTTTTGCTGCCTTTGTGACACTGAGAAGCCTGCTCTAAGCTGTGCTGGGGGTGTTCTCTTTTTTCCTTTGAGTGATGCAGCCTGCTTATGATTGGTCAGCATCATACAGAGAGAAATAGTACACACTCCCATTGAAAACTGTCTGACACTGCTTGGACTTTTTTGTTTTTTTAACTCATTAGGTGCTAAATACTTTCATTGCTAATATCTGCGCAACAGAGAGGCTAAAAAAAACAGCACACAAACCATTTCATTCCACTCTGCAGGCCCTTTTATATGTTGTGTCCAGTTCAACATGAAACATATGGTGAAAGGTCCTCTCTAACAGCAAATACACATTGTTAAATGCCAGATTTAATATTTTATTAAATGCAGGAGAATCACCAGCAAAACACAGATCAATTACATCTCCCAGGTTAAGTCCTATCTGACTGTCTGCCTACACTATCTTTACTGTCCAGAAATCTATGGCTCGCCATCTTATCAAACAAAACTACCCATCTTGTCAGTCTAACAGTATTCTCCTTCTGGTACTTGCAGTCTGTTATTCTTCAATACTACCTTCAAGTAATTGTGCTCAGCAAATATTTCCATCATGTATTTACTAATTCTCACATAGTTCCCCAAAAATAACTGTGTAAGGCTGTGTTCACACGATGCGTATTTCATGCGTTTCCGCGGCGTTTTTGCAGTTGCGTAAACGCCGCGGAAACGCATGAAAAACGCATGGTAGAAGGGCAGCAATGTTCCCCAATGGAAATCCGCATGTGCTGTGCCCATGATGCGGATTTTTCCGCAGCGTTAACGCTGCGGTCAAAAATCCGCAGCATGTCAATTAATTTTGCGGAAACGCGGCGATTTCGCCGCCATTGACTTGCATTAGAACGCGCCAATTCCGCAAGACAGCATTTGTACTTGCGTAATTGGTGCGTTCTAATGTGCGGATGGTACCCGGGTGTAGAGGAGAGGAGAGTCTCATCCACACCCAGGTACCATTGAAAAAGCTGTAAAAAGAAGAATAAAATAAAAAATAAATGTATTCTTACCATCTGTCGGCCCGCGCAGCGCTCCCGCTTGGTTCCCGGCACTTGCAGTGAGTTGTAGGACCTGCGGTGACGTCAGAGTCATGTGACGGGTCACGTGACGCTGACGTCGGCAGGTCTTTCAATTCAAAGTTGCCGGCAGCCGGGAGAACGGAGTGAGCAGGACAGCGCGGGCCATCGGAGGTAAGTATATACACTCTCTCGGGTCACACTATATAAATCCATGCTGTTTGCATGGATTTATATAGTGTGACCTAGTTATCAAGCACTTTCCAGGTGATGCTAACATCGCCTGGAAAGCGCTTGTCAATCTGCATGCGGAAACGCATGTGGATCCGCATGTATTCTGCAGGAAAAAACGCATGCACAATCTGCATGCGTTTTTTCTGCCAGGGAGATGCAGAAATGATGCAGAAATTTTCTGCTTCATTTCTGCATCGTGTGCACATACCCTAAAGACAGTGCTCCTAAAAGTATTATCTGATATCATCCCAGAATCTAATTGTGAACAGGTAGCGCTCTTCTCTACAGTTAATGCAACATTCGCGTCCTAACTGTAGCAATGCCAAACACACAGTGCCCCCAGCAATAACCGCGACAAACACTGCCCCTTATAGTATTGCCCTCAATCATTTTATAGTCCCTCAATGACTACTCATTTTGGCTTTTCAATGAAATGCACATAGTGGTTGGATGAATCTTCCAACCAGTCATATACATCATAGATAGGCACTGCCTAAGGTGTTACGAGCTTAAAGGGGTTGTCCACCTTCGTTGACATTTTTTTTTGCTTGTATGTTGGTGCAGTGGTGCCGGAGAGGACAATGTTCAGCATCGTCCCAAATGACGGAGCTCCTTCTCCGGTGAGTGACGGGCTCATTAGGTCCCGACTGGAGCATACAGTTCACTGCACCGCTATCTTCCAGAAGGTGCGAGGCGTCTGTCTCCTGGCCTTCCTGCGCAGTGCAGCCTACGTGATTGACCTCGCACACATCCAGCTTAACCCTGCACCCTCCTTGTGTTTGTACAGGCGAGTCAGGGAATTGTATGGGAAATAGCAGCATCAACTCCCCCGTGTTCAGACTTGGGGTGAAAGCCTCTCATGAATAGAGTGGTCATCCTTTCTTATCTGCTTGGGTACTTGCATTCCAAGCCCTGAGACACCAAAGTTAATGCAGGTATTGCTTGAATGTTTTTTTGTTGCCCAGTGTGGGAAACTGACTTCTTTCACACTTTCTCTATTGAGAGAACTGAGTGATCCCTTCTCCTCACCAAGGAGTTAAGCAAACGCTTATAATGATTTTGTTTCTGTATAGAAAGTAAAGGGAGTAATTTTGTCTGAATTTCTGAGTACGCCTTGTGTTTTGGTGCCACCATCTGGTCAAATTTGGGAGCACATCTGCTTCAACATCCAACAGCTCTGACCTTCAGAAGTGCCCAAGTTCTTTCTGCACCCCCTTATTGTGATTACGAATAAACTGTGCTGCTTTCTACCTGCTAGAGAGAAGGTCTCTTCTACACTTTTGTTCTTTCCCAATTAAATACTAAAGACTTCTCCATTAAATCTCAGCATGTCATTTCCAAAAGATGAGAGAGAACTTTGATTCGTGTAGATCTAGACCTCACATCCTCTTTCTGCAAGATGGTTAAAATTGGAGGAAGTCCAGTTAGAGAATCCAACACTAGCTCCAAGATACCTATTCAAGAAGGAGAAATGGAAAAATATATGAATTAAGCACCTTCTGTACCTGCTCCACCTGCTAAAAGACTCCACTGGGTACTTTAGAGACCACTTGTGAGGAGGTGGATAGTGACCAAGAAAGTCTAGTCTCTACTACATTACCAGTCTTTCGTTCCTTCATACAGAGTGCTCTTACTAAAGCACTTGACCCTCTCATTAAAGAGTAGGTTATCCACATCGACTCAATATTTGAAACCCTGGAAAATACACAATTAGCCTTAAAGTATGATCACACAGTGTCATTTAGATGCCGACACAGCTGTCGAGTTTTCTAAGTATAGAAAGTTGGCGGCTTCCCAGCAGAAGATGCCCTGAGTATGTCACTTATTGTAATCGCTTCAGGGTTTCTAAATTTTGAAGCTGTTAAAAGAAGTGAGATAAGTGGATAGTGTGCACCAGCTGTTATAGCAATCCATCGGCTCCCTGCGATTTTGTCGCATGGAAGCCAATGGCCGTCTGGATTAGGCAGAATCACAGCACTTAGGCTATGTGCCCACTATGCTGAAATGCTCAGGATTTTTTCCTGAGCGTTTCTGAATCTCCCTGGCAGAAAAAAACGCATGCGGATTGTACATGCGGATTGTACATGCGTTTTTCCTGCGGAATACATGCGTTTCCACATGCGTTTCCACATGCGGATTGTACATGCGTTTTTCCTGCGGAATACATGCGGATTCACATGCGTTTCCACATGCGGAGTGTACATGCGGATTATACATGTGTTTTCCTGCCAGTGACAAGCAGATGTGAAGCGTTCTTCATTTGCATTTCCGCATGCGGGTTGACAAGCGCTTTCCAAGCGATTTTAGCATCACTTGGAAAGTGCTTGTCAACTTGGTCACACTATATAAATCCATGCAACCGGCATGGATTTATATAGTGTTACTGAAAGAACGGTAAAAAATAAAAAAATAAATATTATACTTACCTTCTGATGGCCCCCGGAGTCTTGATTCGCTCCGTTCTCCCTTGCCGGCAGCGGTACACTGAAGGACCTGCCGACGTCAGCATCGCGTGACCCGTCACATGACTATGACATCAGCGCAGGTCCTTCAGTACATCGCGAACTGCCGGCATGCGAGGAGGAGCGGATCGGGGGCCGCCAGAAGGTAAGTATAGATTTTTTATTTTATTCTTTTTTTTTTTTTACAGTTTTCTATGGTACCCGGGTCCAGAGGAGAGTCTCCTGTCCTCTAGACCTGGGTACCATCCGCACATTAGAATGCATGGAATGCGCATATACAGATCCAGTGATGAGGAATCCATGCGATCTAATGCAAGGCAATGGCGGCGAAAACGCAGCACTTTTTTTTTTGCGTTTTTTTCCGCAATGATAATCCGCAGCGGAAATTTCCGCAGCATGTGCACAGCACATGGGGATTATCATTGGGGAACATGGCTGGCCTTCTACCATGTGTTTTTAAGCATTTTTGCCGCTGCTTAAATGCTTAAAAAAAACGCATCGTGGGCACACAGCCTTACGGGTATTTTAGAGGTGAACACCAGTGATTGGTGGGTGGGACGATCGCTGCTAAGAGGCAGATGCCAGCTATGTAAAATAGCCAGCATCTGCCCAGTGTGGAGCTGGCTCTGCACTATGGCTGATGTATCATGGGGCGGTAAGGGGTTAATGAAGCACTTAATTGTGTCCCCTTCCCTGTCCAGACTCTACTCGCAAACCACAGTAATGGCAAAGTCCCTGTTTTATACATTAACTATAGACCAATTTCATTCCTTGATACAGACTTTTGTGTGTGTGTGTGTGTGTGTATATACATAGATAGGTAGAGATATAGTATATGTATGTGTGTGTATATGTAGAATTATCATACATACTGTATTAATCTTATTTGAGTCCTTCAACTAATCTACTATGCCTAAAGATCTTCATCTCCAATGATACTACTTGGAACTGATGCAGAAGAGGCCTTTAACAGTGGTGATTATATGAAACAATGCAGGCCTTTTGCTTTCACGAGCTATTCACATCTTCTGTGTTTAATATGTCTAGCAGTCTGTCGTGTCCTAGTAAATGATTATCTTTTGCCTTCATCTCCCGTATCCAACGGTACCCACCAGGGTTCTCTCTACTCGCTTCTTTTCTTCATTTTTACCATCGAGCCTAACTTACTGTATTTTTCGGACTATAAGACTTACCGTAAGATGCACCCCAGGTTTAGACAGCCGAAAATAGGAAAAATGTTTTCCTATTAAAGGGGTACTCAAGGGAGATAAAACATTTTTGTACTTTCCGTGTCCTCATAAACTATAAACATGAGATGTGCAGTTATATTACTGTATATTTAGAATACTTGTAATTCCATGTGACAGCAGCTGCTCCTCACTGCTTCCCCCTCCCGTCTGGGGCATTACATCACACACCAGTGTGCAGCTCCCCGCTGTCAGGAACAGCCAGTCCGAGAAGGGGGGGCGCATGACTCCGACCCTTGTTCTCTGTCGCTATTATCAGGAGACTGGTTGATAACAGAGTAACAGCTATTATCTGGAGACTGATTGATAACAGCCGGTAGCTGCGCACTGCTGTAATGTCCCAGACGGGAGGGGTGAGCAGTGCAGTGAAAAGCGGCTCCTGTCACACCAGCCCCTGATAATGTCTCCCTGTCTGCAGTTCCAGGTGAGGGGCATGGCCTGCTACCTGCTAGTAGCCCTGCAGTGAAGGAGACATCATCAGGGTGCTGGCTGATGCCAGAAGCCTGGGGACGGGCCACGCCCCTTAACCTCCTGCTGCAGTGAAGGAGACAAGGCTGGCTGCTGCTATTAAAAGGCTGGCTGTTACTCACAGCTGGGAGCTGCACACTGCTGTTTGACATATTGTCCCAGACGGAGGAGGGAAAAGTGAGGAGCAGCTTCTGTCACACTGAGTTACAAGTGTTCTAAACATAATGGAACTGCACTGGGCATCTCATCTTTGTTGTTTATGAGGACAGGGACAGTAAAAAAAAATTTTTTTATCTCCCCGGAGTACTCCTTTAATTAAAACTTAGTGGTGTAAAGTGGAGGGGTCTCTGCTACGTGCCCATGGACCTTCACGGCTCTGCTACGTGCCCATGGATCTGCACATAGACACATACACTATACATTACCACATGTTTCAGTTCCTGATAGTGACCTCCACGGAGGCTGCTGGACTTGAACAGTTGCAGGACCTTATATTTGATTAACTGAAGCACCTTCACGTTATGTGATCAGTCACATGACCTGGAAGGTCCTGGAATTTCTCCTGCAGAACGTCCTGCAGCTGCTCAGCTCCTGCAGCTTCCATTCCAGTTGATAAACGTCCTCTCCTGCTCTGTCCCGATCACATAGATCAGTGTCAGACAGGAGGAGAGACCGCAGCTCTCTCTGTGATCGAGAAGGACTCAGTGTCACCGTTCTCCATCACCAGAATCTGCCTCAGGACTATAAGACGTATACACTTTTTAACAAGACTTTTTTTCTTCATTAAAAAATGCGTGTTATAGTCCAAAAAATCCGGTAAATAAATTGGGGAGTGTGGCAAGATGACTGACTCTGCTGCTTCCAGAAGTAGACCCAGGACACGGTTTCCTCTGCAGGTTTATTGTACGGTATAAAACTCTACAGATGCAACAAAATAAACACTGCCTTCCTGGCATAACGGAAAAACAAAAGATAAACGATAGCACAGTCCATAGGAGTGTGAGGTTCGCCCACATAGGTTGTAGCACAGCCTACAACTCCTCTTGAGCTATAGCTTTCCAGTCTGGAGACCTTGCCTCTCCAGACACACACAACAGAAAAAAAATAGTGACTGAGCATTTAACCTAGCTCAGCCACACCCTGAGGGGAGGTAGGGCGGATGACTTCCCACCCTTCTCTATGCCATTCACACAAAACTATAGTTTTTTTAGGTGAATTAACCCCCAACATATAATATGCTGGACAAAAGTTGTAGGTTCAGTTCACACAGGCTAGCAGCCGTAGTGACACATACCTCCCCTCGCACATAACACCAGTGACTCTGTCACAGAACATATGGTGCAGAGACCGTTAGCATAAAGTAGCTGCTTACACTGATGACTTATGCCTGGTGATAACCTTATTAAAACCCTACCAGCAGTACTGGAAATAATTTGTGAATTTGTTAAATTTTAAGGTCAACATAAGCAAGTTACAAATACTCAACATTAATGTTCCTAAATGATAAAAGCCAACGAGCTACCAGTTCCCCCTTGGACTGGTCCTTCTCTTACATACAATTCTTGACAGTGGCATCTCACCTAATTTAACTCCTTGTATTTTTTTTGCAATTTCACCGCACTTGGAATTTTTTTTCCTGTTTTCCAGTACACGATATGGTAAAACTAGTGATGCCGTTTAAAAGTACAACTCGTCCTGCAAAAAATAAGCCCTCACATGGCCATATTGGCCAAAAAATAAAAACTCTATGGCTCTGGGAACAAGGGGAGCAAAAAACGAAAATGCAAAAAAACGGAAAATCCCAAGGTCGTAAAGGGGTTAAAGGACCAATACAAGAGAAATTTTCCTTCATTGATTGTTAATATAACAAAGTTAATTACCTCCTGGTCTTTTCCTTATATTTCTTGGTTACGTCGGAAAAACTTCTTTAAAATATACAATGTGGCCTAAAATTACATACAGTTAGGTCCATATATATTTGGACAGAGACAACATTTTTCTAATTTTGGTTCTAGACATTACCACAATGAATTTTATACAAAACAATTCAGATGCAGTTGAAGTTCAGACTTTCAGCTTTCATTTGAGGGTATCCACATTAAAATTGGATGAAGGGTTTAGGAGTTTCAGCTCCTTAACATGTGCCACCCTGTTTTTAAAGGGACCAAAAGTAATTGGACAGATTAAATAATTGTAAATAAAATGTTCATTTCTAGTACTTGGTTGAAAACCCTTTGTTGGCAATGACTGCCTGAAGTCTTGAACTCATGGACATCACCAGACGCTGTGTTTCCTCCTTTTTGATGCTCTGCCAGGCCTTCACTGCGGTGGTTTTCAGTTGCTGTTTGTTTGTGGGCCTTTCTGTCTGAAGTTTAGTCTTTAACCCCTTAAGCCCCGGAGCATTTTCCGTTTTTGCATTTTCGTTTTTGCTCCCCTTGTTCCCAGAGCCATAGCGTTTTTATTTTTTGGTCAATATGGCCATGTGAGGGCTTATTTTTTGCGGGACGAGTTGTACTTTTCAACGCCATTACTAGTTTTACCATATCCTGTACGGGAAAACGGGAAAAAAATTCCAAGTGCGGTAAAATTGCAAAAAAAGTGCAATACCACAGTTGTTTTTTATTTATTTTTTTACCACGTTCACTGAATGCTAAAACTGACCTGCCCTTCTTATTCTCCAGGTCATTACGAGTTCGTAGACATCAAACATGTATAGGTTCTTTTATATTTAAGTGGTGAAAAAAAAATCCAAAATTTGGTAAAAAAATAAATAAAAAAAATAGCGCCATTTTCTAAGACCTGTAGCGTCTCCATTTTTCGTGATCTGGGGCAAGCAAACAAAACCAGGAGCTTGATAAGAGAGGCATTGTTGAAATCTGTGTTTTAACCTCTACCTTATGCGGTATTCAGATTACAACAAACCTGCTGACAGATTCCCTTTTAATTTTTCTTTTTTTTCATCTGCCTTTTTCTGAGCTCAGCTTTTTCTCTCAGCTGATTTTTGACCACAGGCTACATTAAAATTGAATGTCCTGGAAATAGTCTGTAAAAGCCAACCAGAGAAAATTTGTAATGAAACCCAATTGTGAAAATAATTTCCTATTTCCTTCATTGGGGGACACAGAGAACCTTGGGATAGTCTGCTGCCACCTAGAGGCTGATACTATTTTTATATTCTAAATGAAAATTGGCTCCTTTCCAACTGACTTTACGTTGCCTTCTAGCCTCAGGCTCCCTCAGTTTTGTGTAATGTCAGTTGGAGGCAAGGTCTGTCTCAGACCCGTCTTAGTCGTTTGGTTAGGCATTAACTGGTCTCCCTTTTTTTATTTTTCTGCTGGATCGCATTCAGGGTAACAGGGTGTAATTGTGCACTCTGTTTCACCTACGCATGGATGAAGAGTACAGGCTGTTATTGTGCAGTCCAGTGTGTATTTTATCTCATCAGTGTTGCCAAATCAAAGTACCTTGACACACTCCTAGGTCAAGTACTGGGGCGGTGGTCTTTAGCCAGCCAGCTGCTGCCCGTCCTCCCCACATAGCGTGTATGTTGCATGGAGCAGTAGATTGGATTTCGGGTCTTCAGGACAGGTGAGTATAGCCTGTTGCGACTCTGTGTAACCCCCTCCGTCCCCCCTTCCCACCACCACCTCTCACCCACGTCCTTTCTCAGTAGCAGTAGGAGAAGCCAAAAACATTAAAGCATTTGGAAAAAATAATTCAAATTACATCCTGGGAGAAGAAAACAACATAAATGCACGACCAATAGGGCAATTAAGGTTGGGTGCTGTGTTCCCCAATGAAGACTATTTTGCTTATTGTGACTCTGTGTGACCCCCCCTCCCCCCTCCTTCCTACCTCCACCTCTCACCCACCCCCTACCTCAGTTTTTTCATCTTCCCCGCTACCTGTCTCTTAGGGTAGTTTGGGAGGGTGGAAACAGCTCGGACTGGGGCTCAGTGGTTTGGAGGAGAGGCTGCCAAGCGTGGTAGGCAAATCACAGCTGTGACAGCGGGCCATTTCTGGCCTTCAGGGATCGCCCCCCTACTCTCTCTGTGCTGGGGTCGAGTGATTACTTGGGTCAGGTGGGGTGAACCACGTGGTAACAGTTGCTCCGTCTCTGCCCTGGCGCAGCGGTCCTGTGCGACTGGTGTCCCTACTGCCTGCTTCTGGTACTCACCGGAGTGAAACTGACACCAGCGATACAGGGGTGCTCTTGTGGGACCGCAAACAGGGTAGGCTGTAGACATCTGAAGTCTGATTATTGCGTCTCCTCAGCAACTTTTCTTAAAGCATTGCTCACTGGTTCCTATGATGTCAGAGTTCAGAGAAGACCATGCATGCCCATCGGCGCCACCCACACTAATCACTTATTCATGCTTGACCTGTAATAATAATAATTTTTCCACTGGACAATCGGTGGCCTACTGTACCTCCTGTACTCCTCCACCTCCCTCCCTACTTATACCTGCTCAGGGGACCTCTGTAATGTCAGAAGCTCGTATAGCCCGCCTGCTTGAGCTTGTGATGTAGCCCAGTCGGTAGTCAAACTAACCAGGGTGACCAGTATGTTGGTTACTGTTGTGGAGCGTTTGCCAACGGCAGCTGAAACCTCGTGAGCTCCAACCGCCCCTGTGAGTTAGTCGGACCCTCCTGCCAAGCTGCACCAGTATGGCTGGTCACGGCTAAGATCCAAGTGGCCTCGCTTCACCTCATTCTCCAGGTCTCCCTCCCGGATATAACGTCCGGGGGATGGAGGGGGAGTGGTAGAGGAGGCATATCAGTTCCTACCCGTTCGCCATTTTCCAGCATCTGAGGATTCCAGCCGTCAGGTCAGACTCAGAGTCTCCCAGAGGTCAAGGAGATCATCGTTCAAACCTACACCCTGCAGGCGGTCCCTCGGATCTGGTGGTAGGCCCCTCTGTTTCCAGAGGCAGTAGAGGAGTTAACATCTGACTGGCAACCCCCACTTGGGTATTTTTTCCAGAGTCGGTGGCCACCTCCTCTTCAAGGAGGCATGGCTGGGGCGGTCAGCAACTTAGGTGTCAGAGATGTTTCTTCTGGCTGCAGAATAGGGTTTGTAGGTTTTCCGCGAGATCATTTTTTCAGATCTTGTTCTCCCCAGTATAAGAGTCAGCTGCTGAAATGGGCAGAGGACAAAGTTCCTCTGATCTTGGTGATTCATATACCTGAAGTGGACAACTGGGTGGCCGATTTCTTGAACTGCCAGCAGGTAGCGGCAGGAGAATGGGTTCTTCACCCAGAGGTGTTCGAGCAGATTTATTGTCGATTGTGCACACCAGATGTCGATATGTTGGCATCCAGACTAAACCACAAGGTATCAAGATTTATTGCAAGTACCTTTTGGCGGATGTCCCTTGGACTCTTCCTCACAATCTAGATTTTTTGTCTCTGTCCTTTCTGCCACTAAAATTACAGTCGCTCAATTTAACGGCATGGCTGTTGAAGCCACGAATCTAAGGGCAGTGGGTTTCTCAGAATCTATCATCCAAACCATAATCGGGGCATGGAAGCCCTCCTCGCTTCGCATCTGTCACCGCACTTGGAAGACCTACTTTCACTGGTGTGAGTCTTCTGGAATTTCTCCAGTATCCTTTTACTCTGCCTTTACTGCTCTCCTTCTTGCAGTTGGGGCCAGAGTCAAGGTTGGCACTTAGTTCTCTCAAGGGATAGGTGTCCCCCTTGGCTGTTTTTGTTTCAGAGAGATGTGGCGCACGCTAAACCAACCTATCTGCCTCCCTTTGATCCATGGGACCTTAATTTAGTCTTGGAGGCTCTTCAGTCTCCACCATTTGAGCCCCTTAAGCAGAGTTCTTCTCTTCATCTTGCTTATAATGTAGCTTTACTTACTCTCCTACTCGAGGTGATGATTGTATTGGAGCTTGAGGCTCTCTTGTCGAGCTTGTCACCTTGTCGTGCACCAGGATAAGGTATTGTTTAGACTTGTTCCTTCCATCCTCCCTAAGGTGGGTTCGGCTTTCCACCTTAACGAGGGCATTGTCTTACCTTCATTTTGTCCTGCGCCTTCTCATCTGATCGAGATTAGATGTTGTCAGGGCTATACCGTGTTTTTTATCAGCCACTAACCCATTCTGATGGTCTGATTTTTTTGTTTGTTATACCAGATAGCTATGCAGGGGCCTTGGCCGCCTCTACGGCAACTATTGCTTGTTTGATTAGAACAGCCATCATTCAGATCTATAAGGCAAAGGCCAGGGCGCCTCCTTTTAGGGTTAGGGCATATTCTTTGCGGGCAGTGGGGGCTTCCTGGGCGGTTCCGCAACAGTTATCGGTCCTGCAACTCTGTAAAGCAGCTTACTTGGTCATCGTTACATACCTTCTCCAAATTTTACAGGGTCCACATCTTTATTTCTGCAAGTCTTGGCAGGAAGATTTTACAGGCGGCAGTTGCTCAGGCTTTGACCTGAGCAAGAGTGAAGAATTTGGTAACAGTATATTATTTTCCCACCCCAGGGACAGCTTTAGGTCGTCCCATGGTTCTCTGTTCCCCCCAATGAAGCGACCAAGTAATAAAGATTTTTGCAACTCACCGTAAAATGTATTTCTCGAGAGTCTCCATTGGGAAACAATCACCCATCCTTAGTTGCCCGATTGGGCGTGCATTTGTCTTGTTTTTTTCTCTCTGGATGTAATTTTAATTATTTTTTCCAAATGCTTTAATGTTTTTTTTTTTTGCTTCTCCTACTGCTGCTGAGAAAGGGGGTGGGTGAGAGGTGGTGGTGGTGGGAAGAAGGAAGGGTCACACAAAGTCGCAACAGGGCTATACTCACTTGTCCTGAAAACCCAAAATTCAATCTTCTGCTCCATGCAACACGCACGCTATGTGGGGAGGACGGCAGGAGCTGGCTGGCTTAAGGACCACCGTCCCAGTATCTGACTGTCAAGGTACTCTGGTCTGGCCATACTGACACGAGAGAATACGGACCAGACAATTACACTGTACTCTCAGTCACTGCGTGGGTGAAACAGAGTGCACATTTACACCTTGTTACCCTGAACATGATCCAGCTGAAAAACAAAAAAGTGAGACCAGCTAATGCCTAACCTAACGACTAAGATGGGTCTGAGACAGACCTTGCCTCCAACTGACATTACACAAAACTCAGGGAGCCTGAGCCAGTTTTCATTTTGAATGTAATAATAATGTCCGCCTCCAGGTGGCAGCACACTATCCCATGGTTCTCTGTGTCCCCAATGAAGACTATTGAGAAACAGATTTTATGGTGAGTACCAAAAATCGTTATTTTTAGTCCAAAATAATGCATTTAAGTAAAAAAAAAATTGTTCTCAGAGGTAGCCAACCTCTTGAATGTAATCTTTACAATGGCTTTGGAAAAGTCAGTTTAAGTTTAAAAAATTTATATTTCTGCTAAAGGAGCATTGTACTTCTTACACTAAGTTGAACAGAATAATTCAGCTAAATGCAAATTAATAACCTAAGCTCCAACACTAGGTAAAAGGAAACAATAGCCGTTTCAGTTCGTAAATCATAATGTATAAATGTGGGGTTTGATCAAATATTGTTTCAAGGTTAGGCTATGTTCACAACATGTTTTTTTTCAGTGTTTTTAATGCGTTTTTTTAATGCAAATTTTCAGCTGTGTTTTACATTACCAGCAAAGTCTATGGGATTCCAGAAATCTCATGGACACATGTTTTTTTTTTTGTTCAGGATTTTGTGCTTTGCATGTTTTTTTGCAAAATAGAGCATGTCACTTCTTTCAGCATTTTTTCACCCATTGGAAGTAATGGGTGGTGAAGAAAACGCTGAAAAAACACACCAAAAACGCAGGTGTCAGTTTTTTCAGCGTGTTTTGTGTCAAAACCAGAATGAGATTTTTTTTTTTTTTTCACTGAACTCGATATAAGAGACAAAAGGTTAGTGAAAAAAACACAGCAAAAATGCACCTAAAAAAAAGCCAAAAAAGCAAGAAAAATCCCGAACAACCTCCTGGCAAGAGATCAGGTTTTGCTGCAGAAAAAAAACGCTGAAAAAAACATGACATGATGTGTGCCTTAAAGGAAGACATGAGTCTATCGAGTTCAAGCTATAACCAAACATAATAATTTAGAGGAAGACTAAAACCCCACATATGACAATCAGCCTAGTTCTGTGGATCAACGTCGTATCACAAAGTCTAGTACTCATAACCTATAATTATATGTATCCAGAAAAGCAGCCAAGCCTCACTGAGCTTGTTTAATGAATCAGCCTTTGCAACATATTGTGGAAGAGTTCCAAAATCATACTGCACTTACAGTAAAGAATCGCCGTGTGTGATTATGACTAAACTTATTTTTCCTCTAAATGTAGAGGATGTTCACTTATCACCATTGCAGGCCTAAGTGTAAAAAGAGTATCAGATCTCTGTACTGTCCATTCATATATTTGTAGATTGGCCGCCCACAGTGAAGCTGGGAGCTTCACTGCGCACGCACGGGGAGCCGCTTGTCACAGCGCATGCGCAGTGAAGCCGGGAACTACACAGCCTCACTGCGCACGCGCAGGGAGCTGCGGCTGGCCATGTAAAACTGCGCAAGCGCCCCACTAACATCAGCGCTAGCTGGGAACAAAATTCAAATGCATGGGCAGCGCCAGCCCTGACTGAATAAGAGGATCACACCCCTATGTCTGAACGACCAGGTAGGATATAAGTGTGTAAAATGTTACAGACTCATTATATTTGCCCCAATTTTAATGAAAAAAAGCGTGTTAGTGATGCACATTGCATTTCTAACAATGCTATGGGGGCAGTTTACATAATGGATTAGAGAGGATGGGTTCCCTTTAATGGTGTGTCATGAGGTGTGTGTGTGTGTGTTTTGTTGTGTTTTTTTTTGTATTGAGATTCTCCAGGATAGAGTCTCTTAAAAAACCCTTCAATGATTTTGCTCTCACTAACTGTTAAACTTAGAGGCCTAGAATTTCAGATTTTTATCCCTGTGAAGATATGACGTTGTGAGTTGTAATAATCACCTAGGCAGGTTGACAGTGTAACTATTTTTATTCTTTGCGCCCACAGTCTTACAGCAATTCGGGTTAGATAGTCACAATGCAAAGTTCCCTAGTCCACAAGATCCCATCCTGGGGTCGATAGTTCCACTGCCAACGTACCAGACGATACTGACTGTCTCCCAACTTTTGGTTGGCCCACAGCTTTTGTATCTCCTGTCAGTATAGTCTGCATTCAAAGCCCATGCGCCTCCAGACGATTGGGACTCACCGGTCATCTGGCCCATGGAAACTCTGAGGCCAGGTTGGGACCCTCGGGTCTCCTGGCCTTGTACCTCGATGGACTGCTTAGCTTCCTTGCCGCTACCTTCTCTCTGTGGGGACCCACCAGAAGCGGGGGGCCACTGATTGAGGTAGCCAGCCCTGGAAGTCTGCAAAGTTGCAGCTGTTCTACCCCAGGCGGGCAGAGAAGGAAGGGTGAGACTGTGTAATGTTGTCCCATCTTTGGTATTTGCTGGGACGGTTCTATGTGTTTCTTGTCTGCTTTGTGGTTCAATAAAGTATTACCACGCTCTTTTACCCACACCCTGCGTTGTCTGAGTAGTGTTACGCCCACGGAAGACCCCGGGTCTTCACAATTAGGTATAGTTATTTTTAGTTAGGCAGGCATAAAATAAAACTATGTCCCTCAGAATGTTTACCACACGTGCAAGTATACACCCTGAATCAGAACCGTTTTCAGACAGTGACGACCCTTCTTCCTCCACGGGATCCCACAGCCCGATGGTAGTGGAGTCGGTTGCCACTGCTGAAGCTTCAGAGGCAGAACCAAGTTCTGCAGTCTCCCCTTCACTGTGGTATCCCGACAATTCCTTTTCCCTGCAAATTCCCTTTTTTTAGCAACCCTTGGTATAAAAGTTGATGTCATTAATTTTACCCCCTTTGATTTTTTCCAAATATTCATTACTCCAGAAGTCCTACAATTGATTGCCCACCAAACAAATTTATATGCCCGTCAATAATTTCTCAAAAACCCACTGCCTTTCATTCCCGTTCATGGATCCCCACAAATGTCCCCAAAATATTTTTTTTTTAGGTATTGCTCTTCGCTCATACTGGGCAACAAAATCTGTCCACTCCACATCACCCCTGTATTTGCAGCTGTCCTGTCCCGAGTCCTTTATGAATCCCTAATGAGATTCCTTCGTTTTAGTAATCATTCCCAAGTCTGCCCCCCAAGAAGTGACCCCCAACTATGATAGCCTTAACGAATTGAGACCCCTAATTTCCCTCTTTAAAATATTTATTTTTAAATTCATATATCCCAAAGCAAAATGTTGTAGTTGACAAGTGTATGGAGAGTAAGGCTGCTCCCACTGGCCGGGGCTATGTATAACTCATACATACCCTCCTTTCCCAGGTCTGAAACCGGCAAATCCTCACAGCGCGTGTGCTGGGGGGATTCATAAGTCTGCAGTCACACAGCGTGACTGCAGACTTATCAGTTTGGACCGGACAACCGCTTTAATGTTATCAAATTCTGTGTAGTACCTGTGGGTTCAAAATCCTCACTATACACCTGGATAAAATCCTTGAAGAGTATAGTTTCTAAAGTGGGATCAGTTGTGGGGGGCTTCTGCTGTTTAGGCACTTTAGGGACCCTACAAATGTGACATGGTGCCCGCCATCTCTTTTAGCCAACCAAATTTGTGTTCCAAAATTCAAATATTGCTCCTTCTGTGTCGAGCTCTGCCGTTTGTCCAAACAGAACTTTTTAAGTACATGTAGGGTATCGCCGCGCTTGTAATAAAGTGGGTATCGAACTGTGGGGTCCACTTTTTGATGTTGCCTCTTGCAAAAATGAATAAATTGGGGCTAAAGCAACATTTTAGAAGTACATTTTAAATATAGATTTTTTTCATTCCACTTTGCACTAATTCTTGTGCAGCATCTGAAGGATTAAAAAATTTCCTGACAACAGTTTTGAAGTATTTGAGGGGTGCCGTTTTTAAAATTGTATAATTTTTGGGAGTTTCCAACATATAGGCCCCTCAAAGTCCATTGAAATCTGAATAGATCCCTAAAGAAACAGCTGCTAAACTTTTAACCCTTGTAACACCCTAACAAAATAAAATGACGTTTGAAAAATACAGATCTAAAGTAGATCGGAAATGTTATTAATTTGTATAGCATGACCATAAAAGTGGTTTAACGATATAAAGATTGAAAGTTTGAAAATTGCAAAAAGAAATTTCACAAGTCATATCAAAAATGTTCACTGTCATGAAGTACAATATGTCATGAAAAAACAATCTCCGAATCACTAGGACACATTGCAGCGTTCCAGAGTTATTACCTCATAATGACACTGGTTGATTTCTAAAATTTAGCCTGGTCATTAAGGTCAAAATTAGCTCGGTCACAAAGAGGTTAATAGATTTGCCTTCCCTCATCCTCTTCCACCATTTAACCTAAGGTATTTTTGAGGTGGCCAAAAAAGGTTATTCTTGAAAATAATATTTATATTAGTTAGCATACCCTATATTTTACTATATTAATTGTTCGTTGTTTTTTTTTTTCTTTTTCCTACAGTCAATATTTGCTCCTTTCCTTACATTGCAACTTGCGTTTATGGGACTGTCCAAGTATTTTCCAAAGGTAATTAAAAAGAAATTTTCTTTCAGCACTTATTCAGTAGTTATAAAATATTGTAATGTGTTCTTGAATTTTCTTGCTTGCTCATGTATTGTGGTGTTTTTGATGAATTTTTGTTGTAGAGCTATTTGCATCACCTTAAAAAAGCGTTTAGTAGAACTGACACAAGTTTCCAATGGCGTAGACACCGGAGCACTTTATTTTACAGCATATGTCAGTTGCCTTTACAACCATCAAACAAACCTCTCCTCATCTTTCGAACATGTGCTAAGCGCGGAGTGCTAAGCGCGGAGTGCTAAGCGCGGTATCTTGGATGTGAGGGTTGGAGGGAGGCTTAGCTATTGGTTTCCAGTGCTCATCAGTTTCACAGTCCCTCTCCATCCAGCTTAGCACCCATATCTGTCAAATAAAATTAACGTCAACATTGCCAAGGGTGGCCATACTCATTTTTGTCAACCTCCATCTGTACTGCGGTTCCACACATGCATGTTCTTCACCTTCTAAAAAAATGTTTAAAAATTGTAAATAAAAAAGGGGGTGATAAAAGAGCTGCTGAGTGTGACAGACAGGCAAGAAATTTCTAGCTAAGAATCTTTTAAAAGAATAAGTGCTACTCGTTTCACCATCAGACAGATGTCTTCCTCAGGCCAGGCATGTATGTCATCAGTACAACAGAGTTCAACAGACAGAGTTTAAATGTACAAAAAAGGAGGGAAAAATCACACACTGCAAAAAAGGGCAGCAGTGTTTACCTGCCTAGGTCACAGAACTAATGCAGGATGCAGCAAACCCATATAAGAAAGAAGGCGCCAGCACAGGCGCAAAATACTGATGAGACAATCACTCCCAGCCTATCAGTTCATGGAGGGGGTGATTGCTTAGTATTAGAATTGCACACCAAAAAAGGCTTGTGTAGGGCGCTGGTCACACATGAGGCACTTTTTCCTTGATCTTATTTGTGTGCACTGACTCTTGCCCCCATGATGTGTGTGCAATTCTTTCCCCTTTTTGTCCATTTAATCTGTCTGTTGTGATAACATACATGCTTGATCTGAAGAAGACATCTGTCCAACGTTGAAACACGTAGCCCTTATTGTTTTGATAAATTCTTATGTAGATATTTATTGCCTTTTACTTAGCAGCGCTTTTATCAACCCCTTTGTTATTTAAAACATTTCTGATACTTGGTGGTTCCTGGACTGTACTATCACCTGTGGAAAGCTGCAGCTGATTCCTTCCATCTCTGGATTTGAAACAGGTGGTATTTGAGCATCCCTCCAAGGTGGGCGCACTACTATATGCTCTGTCAGTCCTCACCGTTTTATTAAGGACTTCTGTACTATGGAACGTTTTTACTCTCCTCTTCTCGTCAGGCTTTTCTGTCTGTGCCCCCACGCCACTTCCTGCTATTCTGATTCCTGAGCAGATTCAGGAATAAAATTAGTGTTTTGATAAAAATAACGCCATATTATTTACTTGTTCTTCTATCCTTGATCTTGTTCACTTCATGATGTTTCTATTCCAAGTTCAAACACTAGCTGGTATAAATTAATGATATGACATTGCTATCAATAGGCCATGCGAATGTAAAGAAATTATCCATAACGTCTTGGCAACTATTACTAACAAAAAAATTACTTATTTTATTGATTTTAAAGTAAACCAACCTGACCAACATAAAAACAATACTTGACAATCCCCTTGGTATGGGAGGATCTATTAGTGAAAAAAATTATGACTTTGGTCATGTTTTTTCTCTGGCCCTTTTTTTTCACCACTGGCCTTATTGTTACCATAATGAATAATCAAACAGTTGTCTTGACAAGAGCGCCCGGCACAACAATGCACATACAACCAGTTAGGTAACTGCTTTTAATTATTAAACGCTCAAATGAAGCTAATTTCCATCTTGCTCAAGACCAAATGGAATTAGTTTACTGAGGGATCAGATTACAGTTGCCTATTAAGGCCTATGGAAAGGGGTGAGACAATGAGAGTAGGGGGTAGAGAGCGAGAGGGGCACAGCGGATGCTTCTTCTTTGTACTGAGTTTCATTGTACCCCAGAGTTGGATTCACAGCAACAGTGCGAACTGCTGTGTAATGTTCTCTTTAAAAGCATTAGAGAGGCAAGAGTAGAAGTTTCTTACGCCTCTTCTTTCAGTGTATGGGAGACATCTTAACAGCTACTTTACCTGTTCAGAGGCAACTGACAAATAGAGTCTGCAGATGGGAATCCTCTTGAAAAATGCAGAGTATGTTATATAATTTCCAGAAGTGTTATTCCTAATGTACACACACTCACCAGATTATTATGTAAAGTTACCTGAAACTACAGTCGCGCTCTAATGTTCTGTTTTGCAATAAACTTCAATCACCAGGACAGGAGTCCATTCCCTCCGGGGGGGTTCTCACTTTGTTGGGATTGAATGGAGCAGATGGTTGCAGTTGACCAGTGTAATTTTTTTCACTTCTGAGTGAATGGCTGTGATTATAAACTTTGCTTTCTCTTTCAGTCCCATAGACATTGAATGGAACAGTTGCTGTAATGCACATTACTTTCCATTTTGTCATGATGTAGTGAGGAAGAACAGAGGATCAGAGAAAATCTCTCTGAAGTCATAGGTTTTGAGTTTTATAGTATGCTAGTATAATTCCCTTAGAAATGGCAATCTAGTGATCACACCAGTTGGAATAATCTGGCCATTGAAAGAAAAGTTTGACAACTGCTAAAAATTTCCACTATTTTCCCTTTTTTTTAGGGGGAGAAGAAGACTAAAACAACTGTCCTGACTGCAGCTCTTCTTTTGTCTGGAATACCTTCTGAAGTGATAAGTCGTTCACTGGATACATATGGCAAGATGGTGGATGTTTTTACTGACCTCTGCGTTTACTTCTTCACCTTTATAGTCTGTCATGAAGTACTTTTATTGTTTGGTACAAAAGATCTGTAAATATTTATACTTTTGGAAGAGACTGTGTATTGCAGTCCAGGATGATTTATTCTTATATTGAGTCTAAATAAATTATTGTCAACATCATAGTTGGGAAATTAAGTCTCCTTTATTATATTTGAAATTTGGAATTTTTAAGAATCAATTTGTATAACAACTAGTAAGTGTCTGCTATGAAATGAATATATTCACCAGAATACTTTATCCAAGACGAATATATCAATCTCTCCTTACAACACAATACTGCACAGCAGTGTCCGTATGAAGAATTCCTGTAACTTGTATACTACGCTGTAGATTCTACGTTCTCTACATGTTAGTGTTGTCTGGTACTTTATACTGATGACCTGTCCATACGATAGGTTATCAATATCAGATCGATCGGGGTACAACACCTGTCACCCTCGCCTATTAGCTGTCCCTGGTGGCGGTTGGATATTATCAGGCGCGGAGGCGAACTGCACAGCTTCGTATTGCTCCAGCGGGGTATACTGAAAATCCACCCCTATTCAAATAAATGGGCATGTATCTGCATACCCCGCTGCTGCCACTATACAGATCACTGAGCTGTGTAATTCAGCTCCGCAGCTGAGCAGATCTATCGGACATCGGGGGCACCAGGTGTTGCAGCCCCCCATTTTGATATTGATGACCTATTCTAAGGATGGGCCATTTAATATAAAGTACTATGCAACTACTCTAAAATAAGCTTTTGTCATGGAGATCTCAATTTTCCTCAGTCTTTATTCCCAAGCTTTTATTCCATAAAGTCATTTTCTTGAGGACAACATCTTTGTATTGAAGACATTTTTGTATACTCTTGCATATTTTGGTTTTATTTGCTCTGGAATAATACTTTTTTTTTTAAACTATAGCATATTGTCCTTCGGGATTCTCCTACTTGTACATGTGGTCTCTCAGATCTCAGCCAAGGACATTTCATACTGTTTGAGGATGAGGATTTTTCTGGTTGATATGTAGTTGTGCTATATTTTAAACATTTTTCTTTAGATATTGTTGATTAGATTAACTGAACCCAAGAAAAATACATGGTCTTAAAACATCCCTTCTGCCTTCTTAGTGATATTGGGTTGTGTGATACCCGCCTTACTTATAAAACAGCAATCCCATATGTGTAATTGTGACATAGAAGAGTGACTAGGCATTTATTCAATTGATTAGAGTGTAGGCCACGTTGTAGACTTGAACATCTGAATGAGGCTAAATCTATAGTAAACACAAGTCGAATACAATACATACCCATTATAGTCTATGCGGCTGTTCCCATATCCACCACCGCTGATGGTAAACACTGACCAGTCGCGAATGAAAATCTCATCCAACACTGAAATATCAGTACATTTTATTCACCCACAAGAAAAAATGGATGATGTGTGAATTAGTCTTTAGACTTGGTGCTTACTCTGACATCAACCCCTTCACGACCTTTGACGTATGTTTATGGTCGTGTCCCTGCCTTTGATGCAGGCTCTGAGGCTGAGCCCGCATCCTTCCCCGCACTTGATGGCTGATCATATAGTGAACATGGTACATTAAAACCCCCAAAAAACAATTGTGAAACTGCACTTTTTTGTGCAATTTTACCTCACTTGGAATTTTTTTTCTCATTTTCCAGTACACTATATGGTAAAATTAACAACTTGTCCAGCAGAAAATAAGCCCTCAAACAGCTATATTGACGGAAATCTAAAAAGTTATGGGTCTTGAAAGAAAGGGAGGAAAAAACCAAAGCGTAAAAATGGAAAATTGCAAGTTCATGAAGGGATCACATAACATTTAACGCTTTCCCACCCTCAATCATATATATACATTGTGGGCCAATCAGCCTTAACTCAAGCCTTGATGTATCAGCAGCAGTGTCAGCTGTAACATATCATTTAATACCATATATTTTATGGGCATCAAAGCGATTAGACAGAGGGAGGGTTTCCATCTCTCATCCAAATGTTGCCTCCTGCAAAACACTTATTTGGATCCAAAAAGTTTCTATGCCAACCAGGGAACAAAGAGGTATTGTTGGTCTTTAATCTTGTATATTTCTTCTAGGGTGGGCATTACTCACTAGCATAATACACTGCAAAAAATAAGTATTGTACTATATTATACAAGTGATTGATGGGTCAGTCAAACGATCACATGGAAAAATCTTACTCTAAAATACAGCTTGATTTTTTGTAATATAATGGTCCTCCATTACAGCCTTACTAATAACATTTTCACATTTCTTTTCCACACAGTGAGTGCCTTATAAAAAAAAAAAAAGATGAAAAATAATTCCTCCAGAAAATCAAAGCCTAAATTGCTGTTTTCGTGGTTTATCATGCCCTCAAAAAAGAGTGAAGTTGTATGTAACCCAGACCGATATCAGTAACAAGTACAGATTTCCCAGAAAAAAAACTGTATGTGTCTTATAATACATGTTAACACAAAAACAAATTATCTTTAAAGTGTGAATTTTGTTGCTGAAAGTTGTGCAGCTGCCCCCATTCATCTGAAACATCTCCACTCGGATAAATGGATTTGATTTTCAGTCGCATAAATCTCTTCAATAAAATCTGTAATGTGTGAACTTGGGTGTTTCACTGTGCCTGGGTAGTAAAATGATATATAATTAATCGTACTGACCTGCAGAATAAAGTTAATTTATACAATGTCAGCACCAAAAGAAACAATATTGAAATTGCTGATTCACCATCCCTTTATTTGAAGGGAATCTGTCAATATGATCAACCCTTCTAAGCCATCTACAGGTGCTTCTCACAAAATTAGAATATCATCCAAAAATTAATTTATTTCCGTTCTTCAATTCAAAAAGTGAAACTCATGTATTATATAGAGTCATTACAAACAGAGTGATCTATTTCAAGTGTTTATTTCTGTTAATGTTGATGATTATGGCTTACAGCCAATGAAAACACAAAAGTCATTATCTCAGTAAATTAGAATAATTAACAAAAAACACTTGCAAAGGCTTCCGATGTGTTTAAAAGGGTCCCTTAGTCTATTTCAGTAGCCTCCATAGTCATGGGGAAGACTGCTGACTTGACAGACGTCCAGAAGGCAGTCACTGACACACTCCACAAGGAGGGTAAGCCACAAAAGGTCATTGCTAAAGAAGCTGGCTGTTCAGAGTGCTGTATCTAAGCATATTAATGGAAAGTTGAGTGGAAGGAAAAAGTGTGGTAGAAAAAGGTGCACAAGCAACTGGGATAACAGCGGCCTTGAAAGGATTATTAAGAAAAGGCTATTCAAAAATTTGGGGGAGATTCACAAGGAGTGGACTGCTGCTGGAGTCATTGCTTCAAGAGCCACCGCACACAGACGTATCCAGGACATGGTCTACAAGTGTCGCATTCCTTGTGTCACGCCACTCATGACCAATAGACAACACCAGTAGCGTCTTACCTGGGCCAAGGAGAAAAAGACCTGGACTGTTGCTCAGTGGTCCAAGGTTTTGTTTTCAGATTAGAGTAAATTTTGCATTTCATTTGGAAATCAAGGTCCCGGAGTCTGGAGGAAGAGTGGAGAGGCCACAATCCAAGCTGCTGGAGGTCTAGTGTGAAGTTTCCGCAATGAGTGATGGTTTGGGGAGCCATGTCATCTGCTGGTGTAGGTCCACTGTGTTTTATCAAGACCAAAGTCAGCACAGCCGTCTACCAGGAATTTTTAGAGCACTTCATGCTTCCCTCTGCCGACAAGGTTTTTGGAGATGGAAATTTCATTCTCCAGCAGGACTTGGCACCTGTCCACACTGCCAAAAGTACCAATACCTGGTGTAAAAACAACAGTATCACTGTGCTTGATTGGTCAGCAAACTCGCCTGACCTTAACCCCATAGAGAATCTATGGGGTATTGTCAAGAGGAAGATGAGAGACACCAGACCCAACAATGCAGACGAGCTGAAGGCTGCTATCAAAGCCACCTGAGCTTCCATAACACCTCAGCAGTGCCACAGGCTGATCGCCTCCATGCCACGCCGCATTGATGTAGTAATTGATGCAAAAGGAGCCCCGACCAAGTATTGAGTGCATTTACTGAACATACATTTCAGTAGGACAACATTTCAGATTTTAAAATTATTTTTGAAGCTGTTATAAAGTATTCTAATTTACTGAGATAATGACTTTTATGTTTCCATTGGCTGTAAGCCATAATCATCAACATTAACAGAAATAAACACTTGAAATAGATCAGTCTGTTTGTAATGACTCTATATAATATGAGTTTCACTTTTCGTATTGAACTGAAATAAATTAACTTGATGATATTCAAATTTTGTGAGAAGCACCTGTATGTGCCATGTAGGTCATAGGAAACTGAATAAAGTAACACCATAATATCTGCGATCTGATGTCTTTTTCCAGAGAGATCCACATTTTTCTTAAATGTGAGTGAACTGTTATAGACTGTGGGCAGGATACTGATCTGCATGAGAATCTGCCTCCAGAGATTATTTTTAATAAAAGGGGCCATTACCAGTGTAAGACATGTAACTATAACAGAACAGGAGAAGTGAACTTTTGTCTGGTTACAAACACGTTTGCTGCAGCTCTCACAGCTCTGCTGTATTACAACACTGGCTGCCTGTGAGATGGAAGCTGAAGCCCAGAGGAACCTGCAGATGTTAGTTCTAATCACACAAAGCTCTGCAGTGAGACCAGGAGAGCAGTCCTTAAATGTCTCACACTAGTAACTCCCCCTCTTATTTACAATAAGCCCTGGAAGTGGAGTCTCTTTCAGATCAGTGTCTGGCCCATAGCCTTTAACAGCTCATTTATATAGAAGGAAAACATGAATTTCTATGAAATAAGACATTGGATCGCAGATATCGAGATATCATTTTAATCAGCTTCCTATGACCTACATGACCATATAAATGGCATAGAAGGATTGATTCTACTGACAGATTCACATTTAAAAGAGAAAAAAAATTAACACAAATTTTGTAATACAGTACCTATAGTCCCTAACTGTTGACTTATTTTCCAACTGTTGAACTAGCTGAGTACAGTAGGTTAACCCTTTAGAAGCAGCGGTGGCATTTAAATAGACAGATGGGTTTTCCTGTTACTCCATTAGCCTCCACTGCAGTGTTATCAAGAGTGGGTTGTTAGGCTATATTTGCACGCTGCTTTTTTCTGCAGCCCAAACCTGCTCTCTTGGCAGTAAAAAAAAACTGCAGACAAAAAGCTTTTGCCTGCGTTTTTCATGATCCCAAAGTTCAGCCTTGCTTCCACCATAGAAGCATGAACAATGCAAGGCGTTAGTAACATAGTTACATAGGCTGAATAAAGACCTAGGTCCATCAAATTCAACCTTCCTCCCCCAATTGTACATCTCCTTTCTTCCACCCGTAATGAGTGTCCCCCTGGTCCTTAGTATAGTCTTTGGACGGAATAAGTCATGTGCCAGTCCTTTGTACTGACCACACATATATTTGTACATATAAATGAGATCTCCTCTGAGCCGTCGTTTTTCTAAGCTAAACAAGCTCAAATTTTTCAACCTCTCATCATATGAGATGCCTTCCATCCCTTGTAATAATCTAATTGCCCGCCTTTGAACTGACTCTAACTTCTGAATATCCTTTTTAAAATGTGGAGTCCAAACCTGGATCCAGTATAATAGATGTGGCCTCACCAGTGATTTATAAAGAGGTAACAATACGTTGGGATCACGGGATTTTATTTCTCTTTTTATACATCCTAAAATCTTGTTGGCTTTTGCGGCTGCTGCTTGACATTGAGTTCTGCTGCTCAGCTTACTTGTAACCAGAACACCCAAGTCCTTCTCCTGTTCTGTAGTCCCGAGTATACTCCCATTTAATGTGTATGCAGCAATAGGATTACTCCGTCCTAGGTACATTACTCTACATTTATCTACATTAAACCTCAACTGCCAAGTGTTTGCCCATTCAGTCATCTTATCCAGATCGTTCTCCAATATTGTAGTGTCAAAATCAGATTTTAATATCCTACATAGTTTGGTGTTGTCAGCAAAAACTGACACTTTACTCTCAATCCCATCCCCAAGGTCATTAATAAAGAGGTTAAGGGCATCAATGCAAGACATATGTGAAATCATAAAACATTGTTTGAAAAATCTTTTTCGACTAAATAATTTGATCAATTTGCCCCTTTTTTCCAAAAAATGTTTTATGGTTTCACATATGTCTTGCATTGGTGCCCCAACACCTTGCATTGTTCATGCTTGTATGGCTGAAACAAAGCTGAACTTTGGGATCCTGAAAAACACAGCAAGAAAAGCAGCATAAAAACCAGCAAAACCTGCTTTTTGTCTGCAGCTTTTTTACTGCCAAGAGATCAGGTTTTGGCTGCAAAAAAGCAACGTGTAAACATAGTCTTATGGCATCTGGTGGTCTACTGACGATTCCTGTAGCTGCCTAATAGTACTCATATCTGAGACTGCTGACAATATGCTGCAGTAAAGAATTATTGCAGTGTATTGTACCAGTGACCAAATAATTGTGTGTTCATGTTTCTGGTTATTATATCACTTCTATCATACAATTTCACCTATTTCCCTCTGCAGGCTTTATCTCTAATTTTCAGTTCTCTCTGGGTGGGTGTGTGGATACTAGTGGTTATGATCTTTACTATAAATTGCATAAATGGATTCCCGTGTTCCTTTCTCTGTAGCACATGATATAGAAGCCTCACCGATCAGCTGTTGGCTCTGGCAATGAGTACCCTGCAGCAAATACTGAATTAAACTGTGCTGTTCAGCTTCATTTAGTGTTCATAACTGGCCATCGAAGCTAATAACAGTTGATCGATGGGGGTGATGGTGTCAGACTGTAACTGATCTGATATTAATGACCTATCCTCTGAATCTTTTCACTTTTTTTCTTGCAAACTAATGGTCACAAAAAGTGCATGTCCTAGAGTAGTCATATTTGCAGACTAAACTCATAGATTTTAATGAATCAGCCTGTGATTTAAACTTTTAAATGGGCAACATACAGATTTACTGTTTGCTGTCCTACTTGAAACACAAATTTGTGAATACGGCTTTACGGTTTTCTTGTAAAATTATTTTATATATTTTCATGAAGTATTTGTTTCAAGATTGTCTGTAAAAATTTAGGGTTTATTAAGATACCCGATGCTTGAAATGTTGATGCATTTAAAGTGCTATAATACATGTCTTAATGTAGAAACTGTATACTTGATAAAAGGGATAGAATTGGATCCTATTAGGACAAAGCCGATATAGTGTGAACAGTTAAGCAAGTTGAAGATGAAATGATTTCTAAAAGGCCTAAATTAAAGATGACACATTTACTTTGTATTTTAGGCAAAAAAAAAATATATATATACTGTGTATATATACTGTCATTTTTTACATTTTAAAAATTATAAAAAGGAAAATGGTCCGATGCAAAAGTTAGGGCACCCTTGAATATTTGTGTGCTCAAATAACTTTGTCCAAGGTTTCAGACCTTAATTAGCCCATTAGGGTTATGGCTTGTTCACTTTCATCATTAGGAAAGGCCAGGTGATGCAAATTTCCTAGCTTTACAAAATCCCAGCCTCCTATAACCCTGTGCTAATAGCCAGCAGCCATGGGTTTTTCTAAGCAGCTGCCTAGCACTCTGAAAATGAAAATGGTAGAGGCCCACAAAGCAGGAGAAGGCTATAAGAAGATAGCAAAGCACTTTCAAGTTGCTCTTTCCTCAGTTCGAAATGTAATTAAGGAATGTCAGTTAACAGGAACAATGGAGGTCAAGATAAGGTCTGGAAGACAAAGCAAAATTTCAGTGACAGCTGCTCGTAGAATTGCTAGAGCGACCCTCTGCTTGACTGCAGAAGACCTTCAGAAAGATTTAGCAGACTCTGGAGTTTTGGTACATTGTTCTACTGTTCAGAGACACCTGCGCAAATATGGCCTTCACGGAAGAGTCATAAGAAGAAAACCTCTCCTGCGTCCTCACCATAGAGGTCCGCATCAGAAGTATGCAAAAGAACATCTAAACAAGCCTGATGCATTTTTGAAACAAGTCCTGTGGACTGATGAGGTTAAATTAGAACTCTTTGGCCACAATGATCAAAGGTATGTGTGGAGAAAAAAGGGCTCAAAATCTCATTAAAAGAACATCTTGCCAACCATTAAGCATAGAGGTTGATCAATCATGTTTTGGGATTGTGTTGCAGCTACTGGCACGGGGAACATTTCACGGGTAGATGGAAGAATGGATTAAATACAAATGGATAATGATCCTAAACACGAGTCAAAATCCACAATAGACTACCTCAAAAGGCGCAAGCTGAATGTTTTACAATGGCCCTCGCAGTCCTCTGATCTGAACATTATTGACATTTTTTAGCTAGACCTCAAAATAGCCGTGCATGCAAGACGACCCAGGAATCTCACAGTACTGGAAGAATTTTCCAAGGAAGAATGGATGAAAATCCCTCAAACAAGAATTGAAAGACTATTGTCTGGCTACAAAAAGTGGTGCAGGGTGCCCAAACTTTTGGATCAGCCCATTTCCTTTTTGCAATTTTTAAAATGTAAAAAATTATATATATATATATATATATATATAATTTATTTATTTATTTATTTTTACCTAAAATACAAAGCAAATGTGTCATCTTTAACTTTAGCCCTTTTTAGAGATCATTTCATCTTCAACTTGCTTAGCTGTTCACAATAACAGCAATTTTGACGAGGGATGCCCAAACTTTTACATGCCACTGTATATATTAAGCTATATATTTACCAAGCAAACACTTTAAAATGTCTTGCTTTATCTTCAAAATTACATTGCTATCCCTATATTCAGCTCATGCATGGAGCTATAGTATTGCATTCTGAAAACTGCTTTGGGGCCTTTGGCCCTAAAAATTTTTCTCTGCAAAATAAGTATCTTGATGTAGAAGTTTTATACAGGAAAGCATAGCTCAGTGCTGATCTTTTTTCCTATTCCTGTAGTCTCACTTATGAATAGCACAGATAACTATATTATTGCTATATAAGAATTGTTCTGAAGCAGATGTATTATTCCTAGAATTTAATGACTTGTATATGCTTTCTATATAAATTCAGGTACGTGAGTGCATATTTTAGAGTTAAAACCATATCGGTGATTTTATGCATTTTGCTCATTTTTCCCTTAAAGCACATGAAATATGCTTGTCCTCTCCAATTTTTGTTCATGAATTCAGTAACCTGTACCTAATAAATAAAAAATCTTTACTGGCTACATTGCATCCTTGTGTATCATTTAAAGGGAATGTATGACCCTATATTTCCTTTACAAATGACAAATACACTGTTCAAAAAAAAAAAAAAATTAAGGGAACACTTAAGGCTAGGGCTCACAACGACTTTGTCAGCAACAAATAAAGATTATTATTATTAACCAAAGTTTTTTAGGTGTTGCTACTCCACAGTGTAGTACAAGTGTATGGCATCGCATCGTGATTTCAAGGGTACTGCGATAAGCAAGTCTGAAAAAATTTGACACAATTGAACTTCTTGCGATTTGCTTGTCTCAGTCACAGAACTCTTGCGACAATTTTAACATTTATTTTGTTGCGAAGGAGTCTGCATGTTCTCCCAGTGTTTGCGTGGGTTTCCTCCCAAACTCCAAAGACATACTGATAGGGAATTTAGATTGTGAGCCCCGATGGGGACAGTGCCCATAATGTCTGTGAAGGGCTGTGGAATTAATGGCTCTATATAAAGTGAGTAAAATAAATAAATAAATGTAGCAGCAACACCTAGCAAACTTTGGTCACACAACAGGAGTCGCTGCCAAAGTCGCTGTGCATCCCTTGCCTAAATCACGTATCACATCTCATAAAGGGAGAGATTCAAGTTGAAAATTTTTACTTATACATAATTTTGTTCTCAGTGAATCATGTATGGTTTCCAAATCACTCAGAAAATCAAAGTAAAAAATTTAAATCACAGGCAGATCATTTTTAAATAAATTTCAACACCTCAACTCATAACATGATTCAGTAGTGTGTATGATTCTCATGTGCTATTCTGAAGGAGCTAAAATATCTGTGCAACCCGAATGTGCTCCAGGTGCCCCCATATCTTACGAGGATGACAAGGATGCAAGCAAAACAATAGTATAATCCGTCCTGGAGAATATGGAGAGTAATTGTCTGTGGCCACCAACTGCAAAATCATTTCTTTCTTGCAAATTTAGTTGCTGTTGCCTCCTCAATGGACCTGAATTGAGTTACTTAAGCAGCGTAACACATCAAGCTACATTATTTCTACAATTCAGGAGTTAAACCAGCAACATAGTTTGCTTTGCTACATTTTTTTCCAAAACTTGCATTTATTTCTACAGAAGTACACTTTGTCTAAACTTGTACTGTGAAGACATATTAAATCTGCCATACTAGCAAGTTATTCACCACCCTCAGGCAGGGTCTTCACTTAATAGGATGCATTTTCAAATATTTCAGCATTATATGGGTTGTGGCAAAGTCCCCCCTCCCCCTATTTTTTCCATGTGGATTGAGCCTCTGAGTGAGTTGGCCTGAACAGTATATAATACAAACAAGAAATAATAATCGACTATCTGGGATACAAGATAGACCTACACTGTGTGCACAATTATTTGGCAAGTATTTTGACCATGTCATTTTTATGCAGATTTTCCATCTCTAAGCTGTATAAACTTGAATGTTTATTGGATGAAGCTGATCAGGTAATGTGTATTTGTGGAGTGAAGGGAAGGTATGGCCTAAAATACAACACCCATTACCAAGGTGGAAACTTGTTTTCCTCAGGCCAAATGGGCCAAAAAAAGATTTAACGGACTCTGAAAAGTCTAAAATTGTTACAAGACTTATAGAGGGATGCAGCACTTTTGAAGTTTTATCATTTTAAGATATTTGGGCATGATACAACTGGTGACTTATAATTGGCTATTGGGGTTTGTGAGGAGCTGGCCTTCTAAAACTATTCGACCAATGCACTTAGAGCGGAGTCCGTGGCTCTAAGGGATGCAGACTTTTTCCAGCACGGAGCACTGGTTCCGTCGATCTCATAATTGTGTTTTATTAGAGATTTGCTTGTTGTGTTTTATTAATAAATTGTTTGCTTGTCAGTTCAGCCTCAGGAATCAGTGCTTTCATTCAGTGACAGTAAGCAGAGGAAGTCGTGCAGGCTGGACCTTATGCATTGATAAAGCCAGCCAGGAGATTGTTAAAGGTAAATATAAAGCAATCATTCCATTAATCTCTTAAGGGGTGCACGCAGTGTGGGGTGCACGCACGTGTCCTTTTCAGCAAAGTGTCCTATTCGACAAGTGTCTGACAGTCATTTGAATGGCAACTTACTAACGTCCATCCATCTCTTCTATCTTCACACAGGTATAACATCTCTGCTTGCTGTATCTATGCCATCTGCTGAATTCTCATCTTGAAGCAATTTCTATGGTATAACATCTCTGCTTGCTGTATCTATGTCATCTGCTTGCTGTATCTATGTCATCTGCTGAATTCTCATCTTGAAACAATTTTTATGGTATAACATCTCTGCTTGCTGTATTTGTGCTCTGTTATGTGATGCATTGTATTCAATATTTACCGATATATGTCTGTCCTTCTATCATTGTAAACTCTATCTGATGGGAGGTAATATACTGTGTCAGGCATAAGGTGTTAGGTCTGTGTCTTTGATCAGCTCTCCACCCCCCTGGTGAGCTGAGCAGCTGCCAATTTAGTCACAAGCAGTTTCCACAATCCCTCTCACCTGATGCTATAGTCCTTCCTATAAATCTAGATGCATCATAAGGGGTGCACGCAGTGTGGGGTGCACGCACGTGTCCTCTTCAGCAAAATGTCCTATTCGACAAGTGTCTGACAGTCATTTCAATGGCAGTCGTTGAGGGCAGGAGTCACTATAAATTTATGTTAAAAACATATAACTCTGTCCTTCACCTTGCCAAACAGACCTACTTCACCACCCTGATCTCACTATCCAACAACCCCAAAAAACTCTTCGATACCTTTCACTCCCTCCTCAGTCCCAAAGCGCAGGCCACCATCACGGACATTTGTGCTGAGGACTTGGCCTCCTACTTCACAGAGAAAATAGACACCATCCGTCAGGAAATCAGCTCCCAGCCACCAAGTGCCGTGACTCCCATCCCTCCCCACATCTCTGGATCACTCTCCACATTTAATCCAGTCACAGAAGAAGAAGTCTCCAGGCTCCTCTCTTCTTCTCATCCCACTACATGCACCACTGACCCCATCCCCTCACATCTACTCCAGTCTCTTTCTTCAGTCATCACTACTCACCTAACTAAAATCTTCAACCTCTCCCTCTCTTCTGCTATCTTCCCCTCCTCCTTAAAACACTCCATCATTACTCCATTATTAAAAAAAAAAAACTTCCTTGACCCTTCCTGCGCAAACAACTACAGACCAGTCTCCAATCTTCCCTTCATCTCTAAACTCTTGGAGCTCCTGGTCTACTCCCGCCTTACCAGTTACCTCTCCACTCACTCTTTTCTAGACCCATCACAGTCCGGCTTCCGCCCCCTACATTCTACAGAAACTGCACTCATCAAAGTAACCAGTGACCTTCTGACAGCAAAACGTAATGGTGACCACTCTCTGCTCATTCTTCTTGACCTCCCTGCAACTTTTGACACCGTTGACCCACCACCTCCTACTCTCTATGCTCCACTCAATCGGCATAAAAGACACTTTTCTCTCCTGGTTCTCCTCCTACCTATCTGACCGCTCTTTCAGTGTATCGTTCGCTGGCTCCACTTCTTCCCCCCTTCCTCTCACTATTGGGGTTCCTCAGGGTTCAGTCCTTGGCCCTCTTCTCTCTCTACACAGCTCCAATTGGACAGACCATCAGCAAATTTGGTTTTCAGTACCATCCTTATGCTGATGACACACAACTATACACCTTATACCCTGACCTTACCCCCACTGTATACAGAACACCAGTGACTGTCTGGCCGCAGTTTCTAACATCATGTCCGCTCTCTATCTGAAACTCAACCTTTCCAAAACTGAACTACTTCTGCTCCCGCTGTCTACTCACCTCCCTAAATCTGACATCTCTCTCTCCGTGTGTGGCACCACAATAACGCCGAGCCAGCAGGCGCGTTGTCTGGGTTTTGTGTTTGACACCAATCTCTCCTTCACCTTCCATATACAATCTCTTGCCTGCTCTTGTCGCTTGAACCTGAAGAACATCTATAGAATCCGTCCCTTTCTCACCTTGGAAACAACAAAAACCCTCACTGTTGCCCTTATCCACTCCCACCTTGACTACTGTAACTCTCTATTAATTGGCCTCCCCCTCACTCGACTTTACCCTCTCCAGTCCATCCTTAATGCTGCAGCCAGGGTCATCTAATTGGCTAACCGTTACTCAGACTCCTCCGCTCTGTGCCAGTCATTGCACTGGCTGCCCATGAATTATAGGATTCAATTTAAATTGCTTGTTTTCACCCACAAAGATCTCCACAGTGTGGCACCCCCCTACATCTCCTTCATTTCTGTTTATCGGCCTACCCGTTCTCTACACTCCGCAAGCGACTTTTGACTAACATCTACACTAATCCGTACCTCCCACTCCCGGCTTCAAGACTTCTCCAGAGCTGCACCTATTCTTTGGAATGCTCTACCCCAAGAAATTAGGATGAACCACAACTTACACAGTTTTAGTCGCTCCCTAAAAACACACCTGTTTAGGGCGGCCTATCACGTTCCCTAATCGAAGTCCTTTTATATTCTTATAGCCCATCCCTTATTTCTCCAAACATAAGTTTCGACCGAACCAAAAAGCACTACAGATACTGGCTGGTGAGGAGCTCATGCAGCCTTTATCTATCCCTTATCCCCTCAAGATGGCTGGACCATCATTGTAAATAAGCCATTGTACTTTGTGTCACCCCCACCTCATTATAGATTGTAAGCTCTTACGAGCAGGGTCGTCATTATTTTTGCTGTAATTATTGTACTATCTTTAGCTATGTTACTTATGACTGTTGTATATGAAACTCTGAATTGTAAAGCTCTGCAGAATATGTTGGCGCTATATAAATGAAGATTATTATTATTATTATCTTGTTCATTTCCCAGGGGCCTTAAGCCATTGTACTGCCAGCCACTAGTCCCATTGTGTGGATGGGGATAATAGACTCAGCGGAGCAGTCACTACATGGGATCTCGCATGCAGTCCCAAGTGATGGATTTTAACCTGACAAAAATACCTCTATCAATGCACAGTTAGCTTTGAGGGGGCGGGTGTGAACACTTATGCCTATTCAGGGGGCTGTTCCCAGGAAGGGAGGAAAATAAGCCTCATGTTTTAGTCAGGGAGTTAGTGAAATGACATCGAAGGAAGAGGTTCTAAGCTGATGTTCTCGAGCCCATGTATGGATGGGTGGCCTATGGTATTTGGAGATCGGTCAAACTATGTGTCAGTGCTATAGTGATTAATTGTTTCTGTGGTTTTAATATAATCTAATAAAATTGTAGTTCTAATGGTTTTTTTTTCATGTTTTTTAGTCAGGCCCCAAAAGGTCATTAGTCAATTGATTTTTTGGAGAGAAGGTGAGTAAGCTCTCCTGTGCTGGTGGAGAGGAAGGTAATAGGGGAAGGGCATTAGTCTATTTTATGGAGAAGTTATGGTGGTTGAGCAGCAAGGAGTTGCCCGATTTGGTCAATATGGTTTTTGAAAGGTGTGGAAACGTTTTCTGCAAAGATGAGGGGACAACGGTGGGCAGGGGAGGGAGTTAAAAGTGTTGAATAACTGTTTGAGGTTGTGCAATAAGGAAAATATTAGGGTTGGCAAGTAGTCTCTTTAGCAGAGGTGAGGACTGATTTGAATGTAAAAGTTGCTTGTTTAAATGTGGTGAAGTCTTGCAAGTGCGTTTTCTTTCATTGCTGAAAGAGGAGTAATGGAGTATGGCATGACGCGACGCTCATCAGACTGGACACTGCTGATTAGCTTACGGTGCAGGAGAATGATACAAGATATTTACTAATTTGTGGCAAGGTTATGCTCTTGTAGAACAGCTTTTATATGCAGCTGAAAGGTGGTGGTTATAGTTTATATAGGTTAAACCTGGGAACATGTTCCCTTTAATGCCTTCCCGAAATATGATGTACAGCTATGTCATATGTCGGGCCCCTGACTTTAATGTGGGCTCGCATGATGAGCCCGCATCCTTTACGGGAGATGATGGCTGAGATATTCAGCTATCATCTGCCTCTAACAGCTAAAGGTGGAGTGGAGCTCTGCCACGGCTGTAAACATGTTAAATGCTGCTGTCAATCTGACAGCGGAATTTAACATGCTGATGATCCCTGAACTTGTCATGATGATGCTCCTGTGAAAGCTAGTGTTTCTCTGACCTTGATTTTCGCTATACATAACACTGCTCGTGCACTTCTATGTATAGCACAAGCGATCGGATGATCACAGGTTCAAATTTAAGGGAACTGCTAAATACAGTAATACAAAATATGAAAAAAATATAAAATTTCAAATCACCCACTTTTTCCCCCATTAAAAATTAAGGAGTAAAAAATACACATATTTGGAATAGCTGTGTTCGTAAAAGTCTGATCTATCAAAATATAAAATAAATGAATCCGATCGTAAACGGCATAGCGAGAGAAAAAATCAAAACTGCAGAATTATGTGTTTTTGACAGCTGCAACATTGCAATAAAATGCAGTAAGAGACCATCAAAACATTGTCTGTATCCCAAAATGGTATCAGTAAAGACGTCCACTCAGGGCGCAAAAAATAAGCCCTTACACAGCTCCACATCACGAAAATTGAAATGTTACAGGTCTTGGAAAATGGCGACAAATTGGTACCTGTGTAATTATACTGACCCGGAAAATCATATCGTCAAGTCAGTTTTAATGTACAGTGAACATAGTAAATAAAAAGCAATTGTGGAATGGCACTTTTTGCATTTTCAATGCACTCATTTATCGGTAAGCAAAATCATAAGACTAAATTCAATAGGTTTTCTAAAGCCTCAGAACCCTGGCAGAAGTAGGATTCGAACTCCCAACTCCAAAGAGACTGGAGCCTTAATTCAGCGCCTTAGACAGCTTGGCCATGCTTCCTTTAAAGACAAGTGTGTGCAGGCTTGCTTGAAATAAGTGAAGTATAGTTGACTATATTTAGCATTTTGTGATTTTTCTTTTGCGTTTTTTGCATTCTGTGCAAACCAGGGTTTGGCCTCCCTTCCTAGAGCTGGATAGTACATTTAAAAAGCTTCCTTTGGCTGTTGTCCACAGTTCGGGACCCATTCCTTTGTCTTCCCTTATTTATACAGAGGTCAACTTTGACACATGGTAAGGTTTTTAATATTAGACAGAGTAGGACGAACGGGTTGACCTTGTGGTGGGATAGCTTTTATACTACACTGCTCAAAAAAATAAAGGGAACACTTAAACAACACAATGTAACTCCAAGTCAATAACACTTCTGTGAACTCTACCTGTCCAGTTATTAAGTAACACTGATTGTGAATCAATTTCTCCTGCTGTTGTGCAAGTGGAACAGACAACTGATAGAAATGATAGGCAATTAGCAAGATACCCCCTATAAAGGAGTGGTTCTTCAGGTGGTTACCACAGACCATTTCTCTGTTCTCATCCTTTTTGGCTGTTTTGGTCACTTTTTCATTTTGCCATTGCTCTCACCCCTAGAGGTACAGTAGCATGAGGAGGTGTCTACAGTACAACCCACAGAAGTTGCTCAGGTAGTGCAGTTCATCCAGCATGGCACATCAGTGCGAGCTGTGGCAAGAAGGGTAGCTGTTTCTGTCAGCACAGTGTCCAGAGCATGGAGCAGATACCAGGAGATGTGGGGGGACCCATAGGAGGGCAACAACCCAGCAGCAGGATTGTTACCTCCTTTGTGCAAGGAGGAACAGGAGGAGCACTGCTAGAGCCCTGCAAAATGACCTCCAGCTGGCCACAAATGTGCATGTGTCTGCACAAACTGTTAGATACTGACTCCATGAGGGTGGTATGAGGGCCTGACGTCCACAGATGAGGGTTGTGCTCACAGCCCAACACCGTGCAGGACGCTTGACATTTGCCACAGAACACCAGGATTGGCAAAGTCGCCACTGGCGCCCTGTGCTCTTCACAGATGAAAGCAGGTTCACACTGAGCACATGTGACAGACGTGACAGAGTCTGGAGATGCCGTGGAGAGCGATCTGCTGCCTGCAACATCCTTCAGCATGACCGGTTTGGCAGTGGGTCAGTAATGGCGTGCGGTGGCATTTCTTTGGAGGGCCTCACAGCCCTCCATGTGCTCACCAGAGGTAGCCTGACTGCCATTAGGTACCGAGATGAGATACTCAGACCCCTTGTGAGACCATATGCTGGTGCGGTTGGCCCTGGGTTGCTCCTAATGCAGGACAATGCCAGACCTCATGTGGCTGCAGTGTGTCAGCAGTTCCTGCAAGATGAAGGCATTGAAGCTATGGACTGGCCCGCCCATTCCCCAGACCTAAATCCGATTGAGCACATCTGGGACATCATGTCTCGCTCCATCCACCACAGACTGTCCAGGAGTTGGTGGATGTTTTAGTCCAGGTCTGGGAGGAGATCCCACAGGAGACCATCCGCAACCTCATCAGGAGCATGCCCAGGCGTTGTAGGGAGGTCATACAGGCACGTGGAGGCCACACACAATACTGAGCCTCATTTTGACTTGTTTTAAGGACATTACTTCAAAGTTGGATCAGCCTGTAGTGTGTTTTTCCACTTTACTTTTGGGGGTTACTCCAAATCCAGGCCTCCATTGGTTAATAAATTTGATTTCCATTGATGATTTTTGTTTGATTTTGTTGTCAGCTCATTCAACTTTGTGCAGAACAAAGTATTCAATGAGAATATTTCATTCATTCAGATCTAGGATGTGTTATTTGAGTGTTCCCTTTATTTTTTTGAGCAGAGTATTTTTGATCAAAAGCAGTGTGACAAAGAACCCTATTTTATGTAAATGCACTTGCTTTTTATTTATTTACAGCCGGGTTTATGTTCATTTTGCTTCTTGTAGGTTTTTCTGACTCATGGCCATTGTGAAACATGCATTTACTGTGGTGGCCAAAAGTATTGGCACCCCTGTAATTCTGTCTGATAATACTCAGTTTCTTCCTGAAAATGATTGCAATCACAAATTGTTTGGTATTATTATCTTCATTTAATTTGTCTTCAATGAAAAAACCGAAAAAGAATTGTCCTAAAGCCAAATTGGATACAATTCCACACCAAACCTAAAAAAGGGGGTGGACAAAAGTATTGGCACTGTTTGAAAAATCATGTGATGCTTCTCTAATTCGTGTAATTAACAGCACCTGTAACTTACCTGTGGCACCTAACAGGTGTTGGCAATAACTAAATCACACTTGCAGCCAGTTAACATGGATTAAAGTTGACTCAACCTCTGTCCTGTGTCCTTGTGTGTACCACATTGAGCATGGAGAAAAGAAAAGAAGACCAAAGAACTGTCTGAGGACTTGAGAAACCAAATTGTGAGGAAGCATGAGCAATCTCAAGGCTGCAAGTCCATCTCCAAAGACCTGAATGTTCCTGTGTCTTCCGTGCACAGTGTCATCAAGAAGTTTAAAGCCCATGGCACTGTGGCTAACCTCCCTAGATGTGGACGGAAAAGAAAAATTGACGAGAGATTTCAACGCAAGATTGTGCGGATGGTGGATAAAGAACCTCGACTAACATCCAAACAAGTTGAAGCTGCCCTGCAGTCCGAGGGTACAACAGTGTCAACCCGTACTATCCATCGGCGTCTGAATGAAAAGGGACTGTATGGTAGGATACCCAGGAAGACTCTACTTCTTACCCCGAGACATAAAAAAGCCAGGTTGGAGTTTGCCAAAACTTACCTGAGAAAGCCTAAAACGTTTTGGAAGAATGTTCTCTGGTCAGATGAGACAAAAGTAGAGCTTTTTGGCAAAAAGCATCAACATAGAGTGTACAGGAAAAAAAAAGAGGCATTCAAAGAAAAGAACATGGTCCCTACAGTCAAACATGGCGGAGGTTCCCTGATGTTTTGGGGATGCTTTGCTGCCTCTGGCACTGGACTGCTTGACCGTGTGCATGGCATTATAAAGTCTGAAGACTGCCAACAAATTTTGCAGCATAATGTAGGGCCCAGTGTGAGAAAGCTGGGTCTCCCTCAGAGGTCATGGGTCTTCCAGCAGGACAATGACCCAAAGCACACTTCCAAAAGCACTATAAAATGGTTTGACAGAAAGCACTGGAGACTTCTAAGGTGGCCAGCAATGAGTCCAGACCTGAATCCCATAGAACACCTGTGGAGAGATCTCAAAATGGCAGTTTGGAGAAGGCACCCTTCAAATATCAGGGACCTGGAGCAGTTTGCCAAAGAAGAATGGTCTACAATTCCAGCAGAGCATTGTAAGAAACTCATTGATGGTTACCGGAAGCGGTTGTTCGCAGCTATTTGGGCTAAAGGTTGTGCAACCAAGTATTAGGCTGAGGGTGCCAGTACTTTTGTCTGGCCCATTTTTGGAGTTTTGTGTGAAATGATCAATGATTTGATTTTTGCTTCATTCTCTTTTGTGTTTTTTCCTTGCAAGCAAATTAAATGAAAATAATAATACCAAAGAATTTGTGATTGCAATCATTTTCAGGAAGAAACTGAGTATTATCTGACAGAATTGCAGGGGTGCCAATACTTTTGGCCACCACAGTATGTGCTGCATGTATACCAACGTAAACCAAGCTCAAATTTTGTGTTTTTTATATTTAAAATTTGTGCAGCATAGTTCTATCAGCGCTAGTGGTGAATTTCAACTGTGGGACTCAACCCCTGGGATCCCTACACTCCAATGATATTACAGCCTAGGTGTTGACGCAGTTAAAATGAATTGGCCGTACAGGTGAGGCGCTCAAAGGCAAAGCAGTTTACCTCAGGTTCAGAAGTGAAGAAACATTTGCGCACATTTAAACCAACTAGTCACAGACGTTTTTGCTCCATTTGGGGGAGACACGTCACAATGGAATGGTAAGTAGAAGCCATTGTCGACAAGATAAGTGAACGCAATTGCCACGCCAGACTTTTATTGTGGTATTTTTATCAACGCAATCACAAACAGACATTGCTAACTTGCCCGGTTTGCCACAGACCGACCAGATCTCTGTACACACATTTGAGAATAGTGTGCATGAGGTCACAGAGTGACTCTGAGATAAAAGACTTCCTGGCTTCAGCCAAACATCAACTCAAATACATTGCCCATATGCCTATCCAAACCGCGGAGGAGACTGTTGCTTTTGTGGAAGGTCGTGGCTTTTTAATAGCAAACAAACCAAGGCTTGAATCAGAAAACATAACATTGACCTCTAAAGGGCCTGCTCCGGTACCGACAGACCAGTTGTAGCTCTGCCCATTCGCCATGCTCCAGTTGGAGCTAGATTGACGCATGGTGAACGAGCTTGTCCCTGTAGAGCAAACAGGCAATTTTGAGGGAGACCCCTGTCCAGTACTTGAGCACACAAGGACCATTTCTGACCACAATGGGGATGATGAGGCCGTAGACGGCAGCACAGTAAGGATTCAGGCTACACGATGGAGGAAGGGAAACAGTCTGGCTACAAAGACTGCCGGCCTGAATAAGCACCACTCCCTTAATCACCCCATACTGAAGGGGTTCAGCTCATATCTGAGGGACACTCTTGGGTGTCTAAACTGTCAGCAGGAGGTATCAGACATTGCAAGGTTTCTTTTCTTTGTAAATCTGGAGTACCTTACAAGACCAGGGAAGGTCAATGGATTTTTTAAAACGCTCAGCAGCCTCCCACTATCCAAGCAAGCCACCCTCAAGATGCTGAAGCATATTTGGAGATTCACCATCTATCAGATGAGGGGCACAGAACTGCGCATACAGAAATCTCATCTATACAGGGCCTGTGAGGGATTCATGAACTTTTCAGGAGATCTGCTTAAGGTGATGTACAGGGAAGTCTGCAGAGAGTCAGCAAAAGGTACACAGTTTAAGAGACCCAATATTCAGCGTGATTTTAACAAACCTTAGATGTTAGGTAAGGTACAATTTCGGGCAATAACAGTGTCTTTATTTTGTTCCACAGGTACAATACACTGATAAACCCCTCAAAGACACCTAAGGACTGCCAGAGAATACTGGAGGTGGAAAGGCACACATTTTTGCAGTGTATAGAGAATGTCCAAAATAGGAGATAAAAACAAGACCATGTGGAAGTCTCAATGTACCTTCAGGGCCTACTGATTCTTAAATACTTCCAAAGACCAGGTGTTGTGCGCCACCTGACCGTAAGTAGTAAGGTTCTGCGCAGTCAGCAGTTACCGCCACATTTCACTGATTTTTCCCACATTTTTACACCTTAGTTTGCAAAGTGGAATGAGAGGATCCATCACGAGTACTGCGGGATTTGCTAGGCTATTGTCGATGTGAAGAAATATTAGTGCACAACCACTCAAGTAGCTTCATTTTTTCTTTCAGAGGAAGAAGAATCAGTAAGGGAACCTGGGAAAACCCCTTCCACATGGGGGTGAAATCGCTCAGGTGTTCCCATGCAAAACCTGTTTGAGGGGTGCCCTCTGGCTTGAGATTACCTGTTATTTTTTTAAAAAAAAAATTTAAGCAGTTTAAAGTCTACCCAGAATGTATCAGGCTTGTCTTTGCCTCTGGCTGACAGTTCCGGACAAACTTTTCTGACTTGTACCCGGAAGATCTTAAATTCATCCCATGGCCTCAAGCGTTACCATTCAAGGTAAGCATATCACTATTCGAAGTGACCTTCTATGCCATATGCCATAACAGGTACTGATCATGTTGTTTTCCTCCACAGTTATGACCTGCCACACATCACTAACCATCTCGTACGATGTGTATGCGAGACATGTACTCTCCCACGATATTTTGACTCTCCCACGATACTGTTTGCATGATACTTAGCACAGACAAATGACGTGGCGGAGAGAATTTACCGGGAAAAGACACTTGAAGATATGTGTCATGCCCATGAGCTGGTGGTGAATTCTGAGCAGGCTGATGGAACCAACAGTCAGCCTTCAGTATTGGCTATAACAAGTCGTTCAGAGAACCAGCGAGGAGACAACTGAGAAATTGTCAGTGAGGTATCCTAGCCTATTGGGCTGCAAGACTTCAACAACTTTCATATATACAACTAGTCGCCTGCAGGACCTGCCACGAAATCAATCCGACACTACGGAACTGTTTTCGCACACACTCATGGACAAGTCTCCCTCTCTGGCCAAGGAAGTCAGAGACGGGAGCCTCTGGAAAAATGTTATGTAACTGTTTCTGGACACTCCCTGGAACACTATTGAGCCCTCCACTGACTTCCACAGGGAGACTATTAAGCCCCCACCGACTTCCACAAGGCGACTTTTAAGCCTTCCACCAACTTCCACAGGGTGACTATTAAGCCCTCCACTGACTTCCACAGGCTGACTCTTAAGCCCTCTACCAACTTCCACAGGGTGACTATATAAGCCCCGTTCCGAATACACCTAGTCAGATTAGGGGCTGGGACATGGGGGTTTGCAGCCCGGTCATGCCTAAAGAGTCCCGCCACGGACACAGCTGTCTCTGCCAACGAGGCTCTTGCTTTGTTCCTCAGGGGCGCACTTGCTGCGGGCCCAGGAGCCAGTGGCCTTATGGTCTGGAGGTTGATCAGGACCCTGTGCATTTAGCTGTCGGTCCCGCACCCGGGGATTTTCCTTAGGAGGGGAGGTGAACCCCTTAGGAGGGACAAAAGCTTGTATCAAAGGATGACTTTCAATAGATCGCAGCGAGAGGAGCTGCTCTGCTACTTATGAAACCCATAGACAGAAGCAGGTCGTCTACGAATGATTTAGCATCGGGTTCCCAGTGAAACTTACGGAACGCTCAGGGAGAGTGGCGGCGGGGCTTTCGGCTGCTCTCCAGTCCATGGGGCGTGCGGCGTTGATCGCCGGGGGCCGGGATGGGCTTCTCAACACTGCAATATCATCACATTTAGGGGGGATTCTGACTTAGAGGCTTTAATTTATAATCCCACAGATCGTAGCTTTGCCCCATTTGCTCCTCAGCCAAGCACATGCACCAGATGTCCAAACCTGCGGTTCCTCTCGTACTGAGCAGGATTGCTATTGTAGCAACATATCATCAGTAGAGTAAAACTAACTTGTCTCACGATGGTCTAAACCAAGCTCACGTTCCCTATTAGTGGGTAAACAATGCAACGCTTTGTGAATTCTACTTCACAATGTTAGGAAGAGCCGACATCAAAGGATCAAAAAGCAACATCGCTATATATGTTTGGCCGCCACAAGCCAGTTATTCCTGTGGTAACTTTTCAGACACCTCCTGCTTAAAGCCCAAAAAGTCAGAAGGATCGAGAGGCCCCACTTTTGCTGTCTGTATTCATATCGAAAATCAAGACCAAGCAAACTTTTGACCTTCTGCTCTGTTTTCTGGCCTCCCTGAGCTCGCCTTAGGACACCTGCATTACGGTTTGACAGGTGTACAGCCCCAGTCAAACTCCCCACTTGTCAATGTACCTGGAGCAGGTCGCGCCCCTGCCCAACCCACGGCATGGAAAACCGGGGAAGGGGGGAAAAGTGCTCTTGGAGTCAGAAGTGAGTCGCCTCCCCGCGTCACCGCGTAACTGAAAAACTATAAGAGTAGTGGTATTCGGCAGCATCCCTTTTTTTGCCACATCCTCCTCCCCAGGGAGGGGAGAGCCGGACAGGACCGGGGCCTCAAACTTATTCTACACCTCTTATGTCTCTCACAGTGTCAGACTGGAAACAAGCTCAACAAAGTAATGGACCTGGGTGGCGGAGGGGCTAAATTCAAGGGTCTACATAGCCATAGACTAGGGTGGGGGGTGGGGCTAAAGGCTAGGCTGTACATAGCCATGGATCAGGGTGGGGCGAGGCTAAAGGCTCTACATAATAATAGACTAGGGTGGGAGCAGGTCTAAAGACTCTACATAGCCATGGACCAGGGTGGGGACAGGGCTAAATTCAAGGCTCCACATAGCCATGGACTAGGGTGGGGGCAGGGCTAAAGGCAAGGATCTACATAGCCAGGGACCAGGGTGGGGGTGGGGCTAAAGGCAAGGCTCTACATAGCCATGGACACGGGTGGGGACGGCTAAAGGCAAGGCTCTTCATAGACTTGGACGTTGATGGGGGTGAGGCTAAAGGCAAGTCTCTACATAGATATGGACATGGATGGGGTTGGGCTAATGGAAAAGATCTACATAGCCATGGACACGGGCGGGGCATGGCTAAAGGCAAGGCTCTACATAGCCAAGGACTAGGGTGGGGGCTAAAAGCTCTACATAGCCATGGACCAGGGTGGGGTCAGGGCTAAAGGCTCTACAAAGCCATTGACCAGGGTAGGGGCAGGGCTAAAGGAAAGGCTTTACGTAGCCATGGAACAGGGTGGTGGCGGGGCTAAAGGAAAGGCTCTACATAGTCATGGACCAGGGTGGTGGCGGGGCTAAAGGCAAGATTCTACATAGCCATAGAAACAAGTGGGGGTGGGCCTAACGGCAAGGCTCTACATAGCCATGGACATGGGCAGGGTGGGTCTAAAGGCAAGGCTCCACATAGCCATGGACCAGGGTGGGAGCGGTGCTAAAAGAAAAACTGCACATAGCCATGGACCAGGGTGGTGGAGAGGCTAAATGCAAAGGTTTACATAGCCATGGACCAGGGTGGGGGCAGGACTAAAAGTCTCTACAGAGCCATTCACAGGGTGGGGGTAAAAAGTCTACATAGCCATGGACCATGGTGGGGGCGGGGCTAAAGGCTATACATATCCATGGACCAGGGTTGGTGCAGGGCTAAATGCTCCACATAGCCATGGACCAAGGTGGGGGCGGGGCTAACAGCTCTACATAGACATGGGTGGGGGTGGGGCTAAAAGCAAGGCTCTACAGAGCTGTGGACCAGGGTCACAGCGGGACTAAAGGCAAGGCTCTACATAGCCATCAACCAGGGTAGGAGCAGGGCTAAAGGTAAGACTCTACATAGTCATGGACACGGGTGGGGGCGAGGCTAAAGGCAAGACTCTATATAGCCATGGACATGGGTGGGGAAGGGGGTAAAGAAAAGGCTCTACATAGCCTTGGAAGCTGGTGAGGGTGGGGATAGAGGCAAGTCTCTACATTGCCATGGTCACGGATAGGGGTGGGGCTAATGGCAAGGCTCTACATAGCCATGGACGCGAGTGGGGTGGGGTAAAAGGCAAGGCTCTACATAGCCATGGACCAGGTTGGGGGCGGGGCTAAAGGCAAGGCCCTACATAGCCATAGACCAGGGTGGGGACGGTGCTAAAGGCAAGGCTCTATATAGCCAAGGACCAGGGTTGGGGCGGGGCTAAAGGCAAGGCTTTACATAGCCATGGACCAGGATGGGAGCTAAAACCTTTACATAGCCATGTACCAGGGTGGGGGCGGGGCTAATTGTTTACATAGCCATGGATGAGGGTGGGGGTGGGGCTAAAGAGTCTAAATACCCATGGACCGAGGTGAGGGAGCAGGGCCAAAGACTCTACATAGCCATGGACCAGGGTGGGGGTGGGGCTAAATGCTCTATATAGCTATGGACCAGGATAAGGGCGGGGCTAAATTCAAGGCACTTCATAGCCATGGACCAGGGTGTGGGCAGGGCTAAAGGCAAGGCTCTACAGAGCCATAGACCAGGGTGGGGGTGAGGCTAAAGGCAAGGCTTAACATAACCAGGGACCAGGGTGAGGGTGGGGCTAAAGCCAAGGCCCTGTATTGCCATGGACACGGATGGCGACAGGGCTGAAGACACGCCTCTACATAGCCTTGGATGCTGGTGGGGGTGGGACTAAAGGCAAGGTTCTACATTGCCATGGTCAAGGGTGGGGGTGGGGTTGATGGCAAGGCTTTGCATAGTCATGAACCAGGGTGGGGTGGCGTAAAAGGCAAGGCTCTACATAGCCATGGACCAGGTTGGGGGCGGGGCTAAAGGCAAGGCTCTACAAAGCCATGGACCAGGGTGGGGGCGGGGCTAAAGGCAACGCTCTACATAGCCATTGACCAGGGTGGGGGTGAGGCTAAAGGCAAGGCTCTATATAGCCATGGACCAAGGTGAGGGCAGGGCTAAAGACAAGGATCTACATAGCCATGTACCTGGGTGGGGGTTGGGCTAAAGGCAAGGCTCTACATAGCAATTGACACAGGTGGGGGTGGGGATAACGGCAAGACTTTACATAGCCATGAACATGGGTGGGGCATGGATAAAGGCAAGGCTCCAGATTGCGATTGACAATGGTGGTGGCGGGGCAAAAGCAAATCTCATCATGGCCATGGACCAGGGTGGGGCCGGGGCTAAAGGCAAGGCTCTACATAGTCATGGACCAGGGTGGGGTGGGGCTAAAGGCTTCACGTAGCCATGGACCAGGGTAGGGGCGGGGCTAAAGGCAGGGCTCTATATAGCCATGGACCTGAGTGGGGCGGGGCTAATGGAAAGGCTCTACATAGCAGTGGACCAGGGTGGGGGCGGAGATAAAGGCAAGGCTGTACATAGCCATGGACCAGAGTAGGGGTGGGGCTAAAAGCTCTACACAGCCATGGACCAGGGTGGAGGTGGAGCTAAGAGTTCTACATAAACATGGACATGGGTGGTGCTAAATGCTCCACATAGCCATGGACCAGTGAGGGGCGGGGCTAAATTAAAGGCTCTACATAACCATGGACCAGGGTAGGGGCGGGTTTAAAGGCAAGGCTCTACAGAGCTATAGACCAGGGTGGGGGCGGGGCTAAAGGCAAGGCTCTACATAGTCATGAACCAGCATAGGGGCGGGGCTAAACGTAACCAGAAACCAGGGTGGGGGTGGGGCTAGAGGGAAGGCTCTACATAGCGATGGACACCGGTGGGGGCAGGGCGGGGCTAAAGGCAATGCTCTATATAGCCATGGATATGGGTGGGGAAGGGGCTAAAGGAAAGGTTCTACATAGCCTTGGAAGCTGGTGGGGGTGGGGATAAGGGCAAGTCTCTACATTGCCATGGTCACGGATGGGGGTGGTGCTAATGGCAAGGCTCTACATAGCCATGGACATGAGTGGGGTGGGGTAAAAGGCAAGCCTCTATATTGCCATGGACCAAGGTGGGGTCGGGGGAAAACGCAAGGCTTTACATAGCCATGGACCAGCGTGGGAGTGGGGCTAAAGGCAAGGCTCTACATAGCCATGGACCAGGTTGGGGGTGAGGCTAAAGGCATGGCTCTACACAGCCATGGAGCAGGGTGAGGGTGGGGTTAAACACAAGGCTCTATATAAGCATGAACCGGGTTGGGGGCAGAGCTAAAGGAAAGGCTCTACATAGCCATGGACCAATTTGGGTGAGGGGCTAAAAGCAAGGCCCTACATAGCCATAGACCAGGGTGGGGACGATGCTAAAGGCAAGGCTCTATATAGCCAAGGACCAGGGTTGGGGCGGGGCTAAAGGCAAGGCTTTACATAACCATGGACCAGGATGGGGGCTAAAACCTTTACATAGCCATGTACCAGGGTGGGGGCGGGGCTAATTGTTTACATAGCCATGGATGAGGGTGGGGGGCGGGGCTAAAGAGTCTAAATACCTATGGACCGAGGTGAGGAAGCGGGGCCAAAGACTCTACATAGCCATGGACCAGGGTGGGGGCGGGGCTAAATGCTCTCCATAGCTATGGACCAGGATAAGGGCGGGGCTAAATTCAAGGCACTTCATAGCCATGGACCAGGGTGGGGGCAGGGCTAAAGGCAAGGCTCTACAGAGCCATAGACCAGGGTGTGGGCGGGGCTAAAGGCAAGGCTTAACATAACCAGGGACCAGGGTGAGGGTGGGGCTAAAGCCAAGGCTCTGTATTGCCATGGACAAGGATGGCGACGGGGCTGAAAACACTCCTCTACATAGCTGGATGCTGGTGGGGGTGGGACTAAAGGCAAGGTTCTACATTGCCATGGTCAAGGGTGGGGGTGGGGTTAATGGCAAGGCTTTGCATAGTCATGAACCAGGGTGGGGTTGAGGCTAAAGTCATTGCTCTACACAGCTATGGAGCAGCGTGGGGGCGGGGATAAAGACAAGGCTTTACATAGCCATTAACCAAAGTAAGGGTGGGGCTAAAAGAAAGGCTCTACATAGCCATGGACCAGGTTGGTGGCGGGGCTAATGGCTTCACACAGCCATGGACCAGGGTGGGGACGGGGCTAATGGCAAGGCTCTACATAGCCATGGAAAAGGTTGGGGCGGGGCTAATGGCAAGGCTCTACATAGCCATGGACAAGGGTGGGGATGGGGCTAATGGCAAGGCTCTACATAGCCATGGAAAAGGTTGGGGCGGGGCTAATGGCAAGGCTCTACATAGCCATGGACAAGGGTGGGGGCAGGGCTAAAGGCAAGGCTGTACATAGTCATGTACCAGGGTAAGGGCGAGGCTAAAGGCTCTAAATACCCATGGACTGAGCTTGGGGAGTGAGGCCAAAGTCTCTACATAGCCATGAACGATAGTGAGGGCGGGGCTAAAGGCTCTACATAGCCATGGAAATGGGCAAGGCGGGGCTAAAGGCAAGGCTCTACATAGCCATGGACACATGTGGGGGCGGGGCTAAAGTCAAGACTCTACAAAGCCATAGACCAGTGTGGGGGCGGGGTTAAATGCAAGGCTCTACATAGCCATGGATCAGGGTAGGGGTGGGGCTAAAGGCAAGGCTTTACATATACATGGAACAGGGTGGTGGCGGGGCTAAAGGCAAGGCTCTACATAGTCATGGACCAGGGTAAGGGCGAGGCTAAAGGCTCTAAATACCCATGGACTGAGCTTGGGGAGCGAGGCCAAAGTCTCTACATAGCCATGAACGATAGTGGGGGCGGGGCTAAAGGCTCTACATAGCCATGGAAACGGGCAAGGCGGGGCTAAAGGCAAGGCTCTACATAGCCATGGACACATGTGGGGGCGGGGCTAAAGTCAAGACTCTACCAAGCCATAGACCAGTGGGGGGGCGGGGCTAAAGGCAATGCTCTACATAGCCATGGACATGAGTGGGGGCGGGGCTAAAGGCAAAGCTCTACATCGCCATGGACCAGGGTTTGAGTGGGGCTTAAGGCAAGACTTTACATAGCCATGGACCAAGGTGGGGGTGAGGCTGAAGGCAAGGCTCTACACAGCCATTGAGAAGGGTAGGGATGGGGCTAATGGCAAGGCTCTACATAGCCATGGACTAGGGTTGGGGTGGGGCTAAAGGCAAGGCTCTACATAGCCATGGACCAGGGTGAGGGCTAAAAGCTTTACATAGCCATGGACCAGAGTGTTGGCGGGGCTAATTGCTCTACATAGCCATGCACCAGGGTGGAGACGGGGCTAAAGGCTCTAAATACCCATGGGCCGAGATGGGGGAGTGGGGCCAAAGGCTCTACATAGCCATGGACTAGGGTGGGGGCGGGGCTAAAGGCTCTTCATAGCCATGGGCCAGGGTGGGGGCGGTGCTAAGAGTTCTACATAAACATGGACTAGGGTGGGGGCCGGGCTAAAGGCTCTACATAGTCATGGACCAGGATAAGGGCGGGGCTAAATTCAAGGCTATACATAGTCATGGACCAGGGTGGGGGCAGGGCTATTGGCAATGCTCCACAGAGCCATAGACCAGGGTATGGGCGGTGCTAACGGCAAAGCTCTACATAGCCATGGACCAGGGTAGGGGCTGAGCTAAAGGCAAGGATCTACATAACCAGGGACCAGAGTGAGGGTGGGGCTAAAGCCTAGGCTCTACATAGGCATGGATATGGGTGTGGACAGGGCTGAAGGGCAAGGCTCTACAAAGCCATGGACCAGGGTGGGGGCAGGGCCAAAAGATTCACATAGCCAAGGACCAGTGTGGGGGCGGGGATAATGGCAAGGCGCTACATAGCCATGGACACGGACGGGAGGGGCTAAAGGCAAGGCTCTACATAGCCATGGACCAGGGTGGGGACAGTGCTAAATGCAACCTCTACATAGCCTTGGACGCTGGGGGGTTGGGGCTAACGGCTAGGCTCTACATAGCCATGGACCAGGGTGGGGTGGGGCTAAAGTCAAGGCTCTACATTGCCATGGACCAGGGTTGGGGCGGGGCTAAAAGCAAGGCTATACATAGCCATGGACCAGGGTAGCGACGGGGCTAAAAGCAAGGCTATAGATAACAATGGACTAAAGGCTCTACATAGCCATGGACATGGGTGGGGCGAGGCTAAAGGCAAGGCTCTACATATTAATGGACCAGGGTAGGGGCGGGGCTAAAGGAAAGGATCTAAATAATCACCGACCAGGGTGGGAGTGGGGCTAATGGCAAGGCAAGCTCTACATAGCCATGGACACGGGTGGGGACGGGGCTAAAGGCAAGGCTCTACATAGCCTTGGATGCTGGTGGGATAGGGCTAAAGGCAAGGCTCTATAAAGCCATGGTCACAGGTGGGGGTTGAGCTAATGACAAGGCAATACATAGCCGTTGACCCAGGTCGGGTCGGGGCGGGGCCAAAGGCAAGGCTCTACATAGCCATGGACAAGGGTCGCAGCAGGGCTAAAGGCAAGACTCTACATAGCCATGGACTAGGGTGGGGGCGGAGCTAAAGGCAAAGCTCTGCATTGCCATGGAACAGGGTTTGTGCGGGGCTAAAGGCAAGACTCTACATAGCCATGGACCAAGGTGGGGGTGAGGCTGAAGGGAAGGCTCTACACAGCCATTGAGAAGGGTGGGGACGGGGCTAATGGCAAGGCTCTACATAGCCATGGACCAGGTTGGGGCGGGGCTAAAGGCAAGGCTCTACCTAGCCATGGACCAGGGTTGGGGCGGGGCTATGGGCAATGCTCCACAGAGCCATAGACCAGGCTATGGGTGGTGCTAACGGCAAATCTCTACATAGCTATGGACCAAGGTAGGGGTGGGGCTAAAGGCAAGACTCTACATAGCCATGGACCAAGGTGGGGGTGAGGCTGAAGGCAAGGCTCTACACAGCCATTGAGAAGGGTGGGGACGGGGCTAATGGCAAGGCTCTACATAGCCATGGACCAGGTTGGGGCGGGGCTAAAGGCAAGGCTCTACCTAGCCATGGACCAGGGTTGGGGCTGGGCTAAAGGCAAGGCTCTACATAGCCATGGACCAGGGTGAGGGCTAAAAACTTTACATAGCCATGCACCAGGGTGGAGATGGGGCTAAAGGCTCTAAATACCCTTGGACCAAGATGGGGGAGCGGGGCCAAAGGCTCTACATAGCCATGGACCAGGGTGGGGGCGGTGCTAACAGTTCTACATAAACATGGACTAAGGTGGGGGCCAGGCTATAGGCTCTACATAGCCATGGACGAGGATAAGGGCGGAACTAAATTCAAGGCTATACATAGTCATGGACCAGGGTGGGGGCAGGGCTATTGGCAATGCTCCACAGAGCCATAGACCAGGCTATGGGCGGTGCTAACGGCAAAGCTCTACATAGCTATGGACCAGGGTAGGGGCGGGGCTAAAGGCAAGGATCTACATAACCTGGGACCAGAGTGAGGGTGGGGCTAAAGGCAAGGCTCTAAATAGCCATGGATATGGGTGGGAACGGGGCTGAAGGCAAGGCTCTACAAAGCCTTGGACGCTGGTGGGGGTAATGGCAAGGCTCTATATAGCCTTGGATGTTGGTGGGGTAGAGCTAAAGGCAAGGGTCTATAAAGCCATGGTCACGGGTGGGGGTTGAGCTAATGACAAGGCAATACATAGCCATGGACCAGGGTCAGGTCAGGGTGGGGCCAAAGGCAAGGCTCTACATAGCCATGGACAAGGGTGGGGAGGAGCTAAAGGAAAGGCTCTACATAGCCATGGACCAGGGTCGCAGCAGGGCTAAAGGCAAGACTCTGCATAGCCATGGACTAGGGAGGGGGCAGAGCTAAAGGCAAAGCTCTACATTGCCATGGACCAGGGTTTGTGTGGGGCTAAAGGCAAGACTCTACATAGCCATGGACAAAGAGGTGGGGGTGAGGCTGAAGGCAAGGCTCTACACAGCCATTGAGAAGGGTGGGGATGGGGCTAATGGCAAGGCTCTACATAGCCATGGACCAGGTTGGGGCGGGGCTAAAGGCAAGGCTCTACCTAGCCATGAACCAGGGTTGTGGCAGAGCTAAAGGCAAGGCTCTACATAGCCATGGACCAGGGTGAGGGCTAAAAGCTTTACATAGCCATGGACCAGAGTGTTGGCGGGGCTAATTGCTCTACATAGCCATGCACCAGGGTGGAGACGGGGCTAAAGGCTCTACATAGCCATGAACTAGGGTGGGAGCAGGGCTAAAGGCTCTACATAGCCATGGACCAGGGTGGGGCGGTGCTAAGAGTTCTACATAAACATGGACTAAGGTGGGGGCCGGGCTAAAGGCTCTACATAGCCATGGACCAGGATAAGGGCGGGGCTAAATTCAAGGCTATACATAGTCATGGACCAGGGTGGGGGCAGGGCTATGGGCAATGCTCCACAGAGCCATAGACCAGGGTATGGGTGGTGCTAACGGCAAACTCTACATAGCTATGGACCAGGGTAGGGCAAGGATCTACATAACCAGGGACCAGAGTGAGGGTGGGGCTAAAGGCAAAGCTCTAAATAGCCATGGATATGGATGGGGACGGGGCTGAAGGCAAGGCTCTACAAAGTCTTGGACGCTGGTGGGGGTGGGGGTAATGGCAAGGCTCTACATAGCCATTGACACAGGTGAGGCGGGGCCAAAGTCAAGGATCTACATAGCCATGGAAACGAGTGGGGGCGGGGCTAAAGACAAGGCTCTGCATAGCCTTTAACACTGGTGGGGGTAGGGCTAAAGGCAAGGCTCTTTAAAGCCATGGTGACGAGTGGGGGTGGGGGTAATGGCAAGGCTCTACATAGCCATTGACACAGGTGAGGCGGGGCCAAATTCAAGGCTTTACATTGCCATCCACCAGGGTGGAGACGGGGCTTAAGGCTCTAGATACCCATGGACTGAGGTGGGGAAGCAGGGCCAAAGGCTCTATATAGCCATGGACTAGGATGGGGGTGGTGCTAAGAGTTCTACATAACCATGAACTAGGGTGGAGGCCGGGCTAAAGGCTCTACATAGCCATGGACCAGGATAAGGGTGTGGCTAAATTCAAGGCTCTACATAGTCATGGACCAGGGTGGGGGCAGGGTTGAGGGCAAGGGTCTACAGAGCCATAGACCAGGGTGAGGGGGTGCTAACAGCAAAGCTCTATATAGCTGTAGACCGGGGTGGGGCGGGGCTAAAGGCAAGGATCTACATAACCAGGGACGAGGGTGAGGGTGGGGACAGGGCTCTACAAAGCCATTGACACAGGTGAGGCGCGGCCAAACTCAAGGATCTACATAGCCATGGACACGGGCAGGGAGGGCCTAAAGGCTTCACATAGGGTGGGGGTGGGGATAAGAGTTCTACATAACCATGAACTAGAGTGGGGCAGGGCTAAATGCTCTACATAGCCATGGACCAGGGTAAGGGCGGGTTTAAATTCAAGGCGCTACATAGCCATAGGGTGGGGTCGGTGCTAAGAGTTCTACATAGCCATGGACCAGGGTGGGGGTGAGGCTAAAACCAAAGCTCTACACAGCCATGGAGCAGGCTGGGGATGAGGCTAAAGGCAAGACTCTACATAGCCATGGACACGGGTGGGGGTGAGGCTAAAGGCAAGAGTCTACATAGCTATGCACACGGGTGGGGTGGGGATAAAAGCAAGGCTATATATAGCAATGGACTTGGGTGAGGGGTGGGCTAAAGGCTCTACAAAGCCAAAAACACGGACGAGGCGGGGCTAAAGGCAAGGCTCGACATTTGTTATGATCTGCAGCATGTACTAAGGAAAGATAGGGGAAAGCTGTCCCTACAGTAAGACTAAGCTGAATCCCTACGAGGTAGCGGGCTGCTTGAGTGAACAGACTCGCCTTAGTCCTCGGCTAGTCTGAACGAAGACCTATAGAATTAAGGAAGGGGTCCCTAAAAGAACTAAGGACTGGGGCAAAAATAGGACACCTCCTAAACAGACGTTGTTGCAGAACACAAAAAGACAAACTGACAAAATGTACTAGAGGTCCAGAGGACCAAGCGAACTTGTCAGAGAAAGGCACCAAAGCACCAGGCTAGAGAAACAGTCAAACACTGAAGTCCAGCACAGCCAGAAGGGCAGAGCTGGAATATAAAGGCAGATGGTCACGTGACCGCAAAACACAAGATAGAAAAAACAAACAGGAGGGTTCTAACAGTACCCCCTTTTTTATGAGGATCCTCCGGATCCTCCAGGCCTATCCGAAAACCTCCTGTGGAAAGCTTTAACAAGCCTAGGAGCAGAGACATCATCCGTCCTTACCCAGGAGTTGTCTTCGGGACTGAAACCCTTCCAGGAGACAAGATACTGTAATCTCCCTCTATGCCATCTAGAATTCAAGATACGAGAAATTTCATATTCGCCGTCTTCCACAGTGGCGTCCCTATCAGATACGTCAGCCTTTTTCAACAAGGAAACATGAAACACAGGAGTAATCTTCCAGGAAGTAGGGACATCCAACCTAACAGCCGACGGGTTAACAACCTGAAGCACTTTAAATGGACCCACAAACTTAGGACCCAGTTTTTTAGAGGGAATCCTCAACCGCGGGTTCTTCGAGGACAACCAAACCATGTCACCCACAGTAAACAAAACATCTTTACGTTTCCTGTCAAAATACTTCTTGGACTTCTTGTTAGCCTCTTGAAGGTTGCAACGTACATTAGTCCAAACTCTCTCCAAATCACCGGAAAAATTCTCCTCCTCCGGCACCGCCGACCCCAATTTGGAGAACGAATCAAAAGACAGATGTCTCCCAGTATAACAAAAAAAAGGAGAACACGCAGCAGAGGAGGATGTATGATTTTTAAGAGCAAATTCTGCGAGAGGCAGAAACTCAGACCACACCTCTTGATTGTCCACCACAAAACAACGCAAAAACTGTTCTACATCCTGGTTCTTTCTTTCAGTCTGTCCATTAGACTCAGGATGATAACCAGACGAAAATGACAAATGGACTCCCAACCTGTCACAAAAAGCACGCTAAAAGCGAGCCACAAACTGAGGTCCTCTAACAGAAACAATATCCGTGGGAACGCCATGGAGCTTGACAATCTCCTTAACAAACGCCTTAGCGAGTGTCTTGGCGCAGGGCAACTTAATGAATGGAACCAAATGACACATCTTACTAAAATGGTCCACGACCACCCAGATGACAGTAAAACCCTCGGACACAGGAAGATCAGTAATAAAATCCATTGTGAGATGCGTCCAAGGCGCACTAGGAACCTCCAGAGGGCAAAGCAACCCCACAGCAGGAGTATGTGAAGCCTTTGACCTAGCACACACAGTACACTGACGCACCCACTTGATGACTTCCTTCTGCCATCCAGGCCACCAAAGACTGCGACTGATAAGTCTCTGAAATTCCTGGATGACCTGCCAACCGAGACTCACGACACTCCACAAACAAATCTTTCCTAAAGGCTCTAGGCACGAACAACCTCCCAAGGGGAGTGTTAGATGGAGCATCATCTTAAGCTTTCAGAATCCCATTCTCCAAAACGGAGTCCAAAGCCGCCACCACAACTCCTTTCTGTAAAATGCTCTCCTCCTCTTCGGCACCGACCGCAGGAGAGAAGCTGCGAGATAAAGCATCGGCTTTAACTTTCTTAGTACCAGGGATATAGGTAACAGAAAAATGAATCCGTGAAAAAAAAGTGCCCACCTAGCTTGACGGGCATTCAAGCGCTTGGCAGCATCCAGATAGATCAAATTCTTATGATCTGTGAAAACCTGAATAGGAAATCTAGCGCCTTCCAAAAAATGACGCCAATGTTCAAACGCAAGTTTAATAGCCAGCAACTCCCGATTTCCAACATCATAATTCAGTTCGGTTTCCAAAATTTTTTTCGAAAAGAAGGCACAAGGATGTACTCCACCCTTGTTCTCCTGAGACAAAACTGCTCCGACCCCCACCGATGAAGCTTCGACCTCGACCAAAAAAGGCTTGGTCTCATCAGGCTGCATAAGGATAGGGGCAGAACTGAACCTCTCTTTGAGATACTCAAACCCTTCAATGGCCTCAGTGGTCCACTGGGCTGTATTCGCACCTTTCCTGGTGAGATCGGTTAGAGGTTTAACAATTACAGAAAAATTCTTAATGAATTTCCTGTAATAATTGGCAAAACCCAAAATCTCTGTATAGATTTCAAACCTATAGGCCTAGGCCATTCCTGCACAGCCTGAACCTTCACAGGGTCCATCTCAAAGCCCTCGCTGGAAACAATGTAGCCCAAAAAACTAATTTTCTGCACAGCGAACTCACATTTCTCCAGCTTAGCAAAGAATGAATTATCACTCAATAACTGCAAAACTTCACGTACACTCTGCCAATGGGACTCTAGATCTGGTGAATAAATCAAAATGTCATCCAAATGCACAACCACATTCTTACCTATCAAAGGTCTCAGGATGTCATTAATAAGGTTCTGAAAAAATGCAGGTGCATTGGTAAGACCAAAAGGCATCACCAAATTCTCAAAATGACCTACCGGAGTGTTAAAAGCAGTTTTCCATTCATCACCATCCTTCACTCGTAACAAATTGTATGCCCCCCGGAGATCAATTTTGGAGAACCACTTGGCTCCCACTAACTGGTGAAACAAGTCAGGAATTAACGGCAATGGGTAGGAATTGCGTATGGTAATCTTATTAATTTCACGAAAATCCAGACATGGACGTAAATCGCCGTCTTTTTTTTTAACAAAGAAGAATCCAACTGCCACGGGCGACTTAGAAGGTCTAATGTGACCAGCCGCCAGGCTAGTCTCTATGTACTCCTCCAAGGCCTTTCTTTCAGGGATAGTCAGATTAAACAAGCGACTTTTGGGAAGAGTAGCACCTGGAACAAACTCAATGGCGCAATCATAATCCCTATGAGGAGGTAAAACTTGCAACTCCTCCTCCGAAAAAACCCTCCAAAAATCTTGAATAGGTACCGGTAATTCCCCTTTTTCCACAGCTGCAATGCGACCATTACAACATTTATCATAGCACTTCGGACTCCAAGACTTAATCACATTAGTAGACCAGTCCAATAAAGGATTGTGCAGTTTTAACCAAGGCAAACCTAGAACAACTGGAGAGGGCAAATTATCCAAAACAACCAAGTCCAAAATTTCTTGGTGAACTCCATTGATAGGGGAAAAGCAGCAGTCTTGTGAGTAATACATTTCAAAGGAGTGTTATCAATTACAACCACAGAAATAGGTGATGACAAAGGTTTGGATTTCAATTTAAGGTTTTCCAAAAACCCTTTATCAATCACATTAAGTGTTGAATCACAATCCACAAATACCTGAAATTCAATCAAATCTCCCTGCAGAGTAGTACTCCCAGAAAGAAATATTCCTGCAGAGCATAAACAAGCTATACGGGCGTAACTGACCTTTTTTTTTTCTTTACTTAAACGACGCTCACAATACTTAATCAAATGGTCAGCTTTACCACAATAAAGAGACAATCCCTCGGCGAACTTCCGGTCTCTTTCCTGAGAGCGGAGTGAAATCGCCCCAACCTCCATCGGTTCCCTGCCGTCAGAGCAGATTTTCTGGGGACTAGGAACTGGCATTACCGGAGTCTTTACCTCATTGAGCCTGCACCTCAGTCTCCTGTCTATACGAACAGCTAACTGCATAGTATCCTGCAAAGTCGCAGGTGCAGGGAATGTAATTAGCAAATCTTTAACCCTTTCACTCAGACCAGCAAGAAATAAACATCTCAGCGCAGGATCATTCCACTTAACTTCTGAAACCCATCTCCTGAAGTGTGTGCAATAATTTTCAACATCATCTAACCCCTCATTCAAACGTCTAAGTTCTGATTCAGCAGATGATATTCGATCAGGATCATCATATAATAGACCATAGCAGAAAAAAATTCTTCAACAGACCTTAAACACGGATCATTAGGCTGGAGAGAAAAGGCCCACCCCTGTGATTTATTGCGCAAAAGTGACATAATAAAACCAATGCGCTGTGATTCATTCCCAGAGGATCTTGGTCTCAAATGAAAATATAACAAACAAGCATTTTTAAAGGAAAAAAATCTTGCTGTTTTCCATAAAAAACATCAGGCAGTCCTACCTTGGGTTCGACAAAATGCGCTCCAGAACAGCTACTCATCTGTTGCTGAAGCTCGGCCACCTCCAGACACAATCCCTGCAGGCGTTGAGCCAAATCCTGGACGGAAACCATGCTGATCCACGAATTTCTTTCCTTTTAGTTTTTTTGGCTGGACTTACTGTTATGATCTGCAACATGTACTAAGGAAAGATAGGGGAAAGCTGTCCCTACAGTAAGACTAAGCTGAATCCCTATGATGTAGCGGGCTGCCTGTTCCTAGTGAACAGACCCGCCTTAGTCCTTGGCTAGTCTGAACGAAGACCTATAGAATTAAGGAAGGGGTCCCTAAAAGAACTAAGGACTGGGACAAAAATGGGACGTCTCCTAAACAGAAGTTGTTGCAGAACACAAAAAGACAAACTGAAAAAATGTACTAGAGGTCCAGAGGACCAAGCAAACTTGACAGAGAAAGGCACCGAAGCACCAGGCTAGAGAAACAGTCAAACACTGAAGTCCAGCACAGCCAGAAGGGCAGAGCTGGAATATAAAGGCAGATGGTCATGTGACCGCAAAACACATGATAGAAAAAACAAACAGGAGGGTTCTAACAACATTTCCATGGACCAGGGTGGGGTGAGGCTAAAGGCAAGGATTTACATAGCCATTGACCAAGGTGGGGGTGGGGCTAAAGGCAAGGCTCTACATAGCCATTACCCAAAGTGGGAACGGGGCTGTAGGCAAGGTTTTACATAGCCATGGACCAGGGTGGGAGCAGGGCTAAAGGCAAGGCTCTACATAGCCATTAACCAAAGTGTGAATGGGGCTATAGGCAAGGTTTTACATAGCCATGGACTAGGGTGGGAGCAGGGCTAAAGGCAAGTCTCTACATAGCCAATGTATTACTGTTGGGGTAAGGCTAAAAGCAAGGCTCTTCACAGCCATGGTGCAGGGTGGGGGAGGAGCTAAAGACAAGGCTCTATATAACCTTGGATCAGGTTGGGAGCGGGGCTTAAGGAAATGCTCTACATAGCCATGGACCGAGGTAGGGGGAGCGGGCTAAAGGCTCTATATAGCCAAAGACAATGGTAGGTGCGGGGCTAAAGGCTCTACATAGCCATGGACCAGGGTGGGGGCGGGGTTAGGAGCTCTACATAACCATGGACTAAAGTGGAGGCAGGGCTAAAGGCTCTACATAGCCATTGACCTGGGTGAGAGCAGGACAAAAGGCAAGCCTCCACATAGCCATGAATTAGGGTGGGGGCAGGGCTATAGGCAAGTCTCTATTGAGCCATGGACCAGGGTCACGGCGGTGCTAATGGCAAGGCTGTACATAGCCATGATCTAGGGTGAGGGCAGGGCTGAAAGCAAGGCTCTACATAGCCATGGACTTGGGTGGTGGTGGGGCTAAAGGCTCTACATAGCCATGGACATGGGCGGGGGGGGCTAAAGCCAATGCTCTACATTGCCATATACCAGGGTAAGGGCGGGTCTAAAGGTAAGGCTCTACATAGCCATGGACCAGGGTCGCGGCGGGGCTAAAGGCAAGGCTCTAAATAGCCATGGACTAGGGTGGGGTCGGGGCTAAAGGCAAAGCTTTACATAGCCATGGACAAGGGTGGGAGCAGGGCTAAAGGCAAGGCTCTACATAGCCATGGAGCAGGGTGGGTACGGGGCTAAATGCAAGGCTCTACATAACCTTGGACGCTGAGGGGGTTGGGGCTAATGACTAGGTTCTACATAGCCAAGGACAAGGGTGGGGGCGGGGCTAAAGACAAGGCTTTACATAGCCATGGACACAGGTGGGGACGGTGCTAAATGCAAGGCTCTACATGTTCTTGGACGCTGAGGGGGTTGGGGCTAACGGCCAGGCTCTATATAGCCATGGACACGGGTGAGGTGGTGCTAAAGGCAAGGCTCTACATTGCCATGGACCAGGGTGGGGCTAAAAGCAAGGCTCTACATAGCAATGGACTTGGGTGAGGGCGGGGCTAAAGGCTCTACATAGCCAAGGACACTTGTCGGGCTAGGCTAAAGGCAAGGCTCCACAGAGCCATGGACCAGGGTAGGGGCTGGGCTAAAGAAAAGGATTAAAAAAATCACAGACCAGGGTGGGGGTGGGGCTAAAGGCAAGGCAAGGCTCTACATAGCCATGGACACAGGTGGGAGGGGCTAAAGGCAAGGCTCTACATAGCATTGGACTAGGATGGGGGCGGGGCTAAAGGCAAAGCTTTACATAGCCATGGACAAGGGTGGGAGCAGGGCCAAAGGCAAGGCTCTACATAGCCATGGACCAGGGTGGGGTCGGGGCTAAAGGCACGGCTCTACATAGCCTTGGATGCTGGTGTGGTAGGGCTAATGGCAAGGCTCTATAAAGCCATGATCACGGATGGGGGTTGAGCTCATGGCAGGGCCATACATAGCCATGGACACGGGTGGGGTGGGGCCAAAGGCAAGGCTCTACATAGCCATGGACACGGGCAGAGAGGGGCTAAAAGCAATGCTCTACATTACCATGGACCAGTTTGAGAGTGGGCTAAAGGCAAGACTCTACATAGCCATGGACCAGGGTGGGGGTGTGTCTGAAGGCAAGGCTCTACACAGCCATGGAGAAGGGTGGGGACATGGCTAAAGGCAAGGCTTTATATAGCAATGGACATAGGTGGGGGCGGGGCTAAAGGCAAGTCTCTACAAAGCCATGGACCAGGTTGGGGCAGTGCTAAAGGCAAGGCTCTACATAGCCATGTACCAGGGTGAGGGCTAAAAGCTTTACATAGCCATGGACCAGAGTGTTGGCGGGACTAATTGCTCTACATAGCCATGGACCACGGTGGGGATGGGCTAAAGGCTCTAAATACCCATGGACCGAGGTGGGGGAGCAGGGCCAAAGGCTCTACATAGCCATTGACTAGGGTGGGGGCAGGGCTAAAGGCTCTACATAGCCATGGACCAGGGTGGGGGTGGTGCTTAGAGTTCTACATAACTATGGACTACGGTGGAGGCCGGGCTAAAGGCTCTACATAGGCATGGACCAGGATAAGGGTGGGGCTAAATTCAAGGCTCCACATAGCCATGGACATGGGTGGGGGCAGCGCTAAAGGCAAGGTGCGACATTGCCATGGACCAGGGTGATGGCAGGGCTAAAGGGAAGGCTATACATAGCCATGGACCAGGGTCACGGTGGGGATAAAAGCAAGGCTCTTCATAGCAATGGATTTGGGTGAGCGGTGGGCTAAAGGCTCTACATAGCCAAGAACACGGGTGGGGCAGGGCTAAGGGCAAGGCTCTACATTGCCATGGACCAGGGTGGGGCAGGGCTAAACGCAAGGATCTACATAACCATGGACCAGGGTGAGAGTGGGTCTAAAGGCTTCACATAGTCAAAAACCAGGGTGGGGGGCGTGGCTAAAGGCAAGGCTCTACATAGCCATGGGCCAGGGTGGAGGCGGGGCTAAAAGCACGGTTCCACATAGCCATTAACCAAAGTGGGTGTGGGGCTATAGGCAAGGTTTTACATAGCCATGGACCAGGTTGGGAGCGGGGCTAAAGGCAAGGCTCTACTTAGCTATGGACCAAGGTTGGGGGAGTGGGGCAAAACGGCTCTACATAGCCAAAGACCATGGCAGGTACGGGGCTAAAGGCTCTACATAGCCATGGACGAGGGTGAGGGCGGGGTTAGAAGCTTTACCTAACCACAGACTAAAGTGGGGACAGGGCTAAAGGCAAATCTCGACATAGCCATGCACTACGGTGGGGGGCGGAGCTAAAGGCAAGGCTCTACATAGCTATGGACTTGGGTGGGGGCGAGGCAAAAGGCTCTCATAGCCATGGTGAAGGGCGGGGAGGGGCTAAAGACAAGGTTCTACATTGCCATGGACCTGGGTGGGGGCAGGAATAAAGGCAAGGCTTTACATAGCCATGGACTAGGGTGGGGGCAGGGCTAAAGGCAAAGCTCTACATAGCCATGGACAAGGGTGGGAGCGGGGCTAAAGGAGAGGCTCTACATAGCCATGGACCAGGATGAGAGTGAGGCTAAAGGCAAGGCTTTACATAGCCATGGAGCAGGGTGGGGATGGGGCTAAAGGCAAGGCTCTATATAGCTATGTACACTGGTGGGGATGGGACTGAATGCAAGGCTTTACATAGCCTTGGACGCTAGGAGGGTTGGGGCTAACGGCTTGGCTCTATATAGCCATGGACATTGGTGGGGTGGGGCTAAAGGGAAGGCTCTACATTGCCATGGACCAGGGTGGGGGCAGGGCTAAAGGCAAGGCAATACATAGCCATGGATTAGGGTCACGGCGGGGCTAAAAGCAAGGCTTTACATAGCAATAGACTAGGGTGAGGGCGTGGCTAAAAGCTCTACATAGCAATGGACACGGGCGGGGCTAAAGGCAAGGCTCTACATAGCCATGGACCAGGGTAGGGGCAGGGCTAAAGGCAAGGACCTACATAACCAGGGACTAGGATAGGGGTATGGCTAAAAGCAATGCTCTACATAGCAATGGACACGGGTGGAGACAGGGCTAAAGGCTAGGCTCTATATAGCCGTGGACATGGGTGGGGAAGGGGCTAAAAACAATGCTCTACATAGCCTTGGATGCTGATGGGGGTGGGGCTAATTGCAAGGCTCTACATAGCCATAATCACGGGTGGGGGTGGGGCTAATTGCAAGGCTCTACATAGCCATGGACACGGGTGGGTCGGGGCCAAAGTCAAGGCTCTACATAGCCATGGACACGAGCGGAGCGGGTCTAAATGTAAGGCTCTTCATTTCCATGGACCAGGGTGAGGCGGGGCTAAAGGCAACGATGTACATAACGAGAGAACAGGGTGGGGGTGGGACTAAAGGCAAGCCTATACATAGCTATGGACTTGGGTGGGGGCGAGGCTAAAGGCTCTCATAGCCATGGTCACGGGTGGGGAGGGGCTAAAGGCAAGGTTCTACATAGCCATGGACCTGGGTGGGGGCAGGGCTAAAGGCAAGGCTCTACATTGCCATGGACCTGGGTGGGGGCAGGGCTAAAGACAAGGCTCTACATTGCCATGGACCAGGGTTGCTGCAGGGCTAAAGGCAAGGCTTTACATAGCCATGGACCAGGGTGGGGGCGGGGCTAAAGGCAAGGCTATACATAGCCATGGACCAGGGACGCGGCGGGGCTAAAAGCAAGGCTCTAAATAGCTATGGATACGGGCAGGGTGGGACTAAAGGCAAGGCTCTACATTGCCATGGACTAGGGTGGGGCGGGGCTAAAGGCAAGGCTCTACATTGCCATGGACCAGGGTGGGGGCAGGGCTAAAGTCAAGGCTCTAGATAGCTATTAACCAAATGGGGCGGGGATAAACACAAGGTTTTACATAGCTTTGTTTAGGGTTGGGGTGGGACTAAAGACAAGGATCAGATTGGCAGCAGTGCTAAAGGAAAGGCTCTACAAAGTCATAGACCAGGTTGGGGGTGGGGCTAAAGAAAAGGCTCTACATAGCCATGGACCAAGGTGGGTGGAGCAGGGCTAAAGGCTCTAGATAGCCAAAGACTCTAAATAGCCATGGACCAGGGTGGGGTGGGGCTAAAGGCTCCATATAGTAATGGACCAGCATGTTTGCGGGGCTAAAGGCAAGGCTCTACTGAGCCATAGATCAGGGTAGGTGCGGGGCTAAAGGCAATTCTCTACATAACCATGGACACGGGTGGGGGTGGGGCTAAAGGCAAGGCTCTACATAGCCATGGACATGGGTGGGGGTGGAGTTAAAGGCTAGGCTCTATAAAGCCATGGACACGGTTGGGGCAGGGCCAAAGGCCAGGCTCTACATAGCCATGGACACGGACGGTGTCGGGCTAAATTCAAGGCTCTACATTGCCATGTACCAGGGTGGCGGCAGGGCTAAAGACAAGGCTTTAAACAGCCATGGACCAGGGTCGCAGTGGGGCTAAAGGGAAGGCTTTATATAGCCTTGGACTAGGGTTGGGGCGGGGCTAAAGGCAAGGCTCTATTTAACCATAGTCCAGGTTGGGGGCGGGTCTAAAGGAAAGGCTCTACATAATAATAGACCATGTTTGGGGCGGGGCTAAAGGCAAGGCTTTACATAACTATCGACCAGAGTGGGGGCGGGGCTAAAGGCAAGGCTCTACATATCCTTGGACCAGGGTGGGGGCTTAAACCTCTACATAGCCATGGACCAGGGTGGGGATGGAGCTAAAGACAAGGCTCTACATAGACATAGACACTTGTGGGGACTGGGCTAAATGCAAGGCTCTACATAGCCATGGACACGGGCAGGATGGGACTAAAGGCAAGGCTCTACATTGCCATGGGCCAGGGTGGGGGAGGGGTTAAAGGCAAGGTTCTTGATAGCCATGGACCCAGGTGGCGGTGGGGCTAAAGGCAAGTCTCTACATAGCCATGGATACAGGTGGGGAAGGTGCTTAAGGCAAGTCTCTACATAGCCTTGAACGCTGGTGGGGGTGGGGCTAACAGCAAGGCTCCATATAGCCATAGACACGGGTGGGCCGGGGCTAAAGGCAAGGCTCTACTTTGCCATGGACCATGGTGGAGGCGGGGCTAAAGGCAAGGCTATACATAGCCATGGACCAGGATCATGGCGGGGCTAAAAGCAAGGCTCTAAATAGCAATGTACTTGGGTGAGGACGGGGCTAAAGGCTCCACATAGCTATAGATACGATCAGGGTGGGGCTAAAGGCAAGGCTTTACATAGCCATGGACCAGGGTGGGGGCGGGGCTGAAAGCTTCACATAGACAAAGACCAGAGTGGGGGAAGGGCTAAAGTCAAGGCTCTACATAGCCATTAACCAAAGTGGGGGTGGGGCTAAACACAAGGTGTACATAGCCTAGTTTAGGGCTGGGTTGGGGCTAAAGACAAGGCTCTATATAACCATAGATCAGATTTGCAGCAGTGCTAAAGGAAAGGCTCTACAAAGTCATAGACCAGGTTGGGGGCAGGGCTAAAGGCAAGGCTCTACATAGCCATGGACTGAGGTGGGTGGAGTGGGGCTAAAGGCTCTACATAGCCAAAGACTTTACATAGCCATGGACCAGGGTGGGAGTGGGGCTAAAGGCTCCATATAGTAATGGACCAGGGTGGGAGTGGGGCTAAAGCCAAGGATCTACATAACCAGGGACCAGGGTGGGGTGGGGCTAAAGGCAAGGCTCGCCATAGCTATGGACATGGGTGGGGGCTGGGCTAAAGTCAAGGCTCTACATAGCCATGGTCACGGGTGGGGGCTTGGCTAATGGCAAGGCTCTACATAGCCATGGATGCTGATGGGGGTGGAGCTAAAGGCAAGGCTCTACATAGCCATGGTCATTGGTGGGGCGGGGCTAAAGGCAAGGCTCCACATAGCCATGGACCGGGTGGGGCGGAGCTAAAGGCAAGGCTCTACATAGCCATGGATATGGGTGGGGTAGAGGCTAAAGGCAGGGATCCACATTGCCTTGGATGCTGGTAGGGCTGGGGCTAAAGTCAAGGCTCCACATAGCCATGGGCACAGGTGGGGGTGTAACTAATGGCAGGGCTCTACATAGACATGGACAGGGTTGGGATGGGGCCAAAGGCAAGGCTCTACTTAGCTATGGACACGGGCTGGGCGGGCAAAAGGTAAGGCTCTACATTGCCATGGACCAGGGTGGGGGCAGGGCTAAAATCTGCACATAGCCATGGACCAGGGTGGGGGCTATAGGAAAGGCTCTACAGAGCCATTTAGCAAAGTGGGGGCGGGGCTAAATGCAAGGCTTTACATAGCCATGGACCAGGGCTAAAGGCAAGGCTCTACACAGCTGTGTAGCAGGGTAGGGGCGGGGATAAAGACAAGACTCTACATAATCATGGACCAGGTTGGGGGAGAGGCTAAAGGCAAAGCTCCAAAATGCCATAGACATGGGTGGGGCGGTGCTAAAGGTAAGGCTTTACATAGCCATGGACCAGCGTGGGAGCCGGGCCAAAGGAACTTCTGGGATTCAAACTCATAACCTCAATCTTAAAAGACAAGCAAATTAAGCCAGTAAGCCACTGCATCATCACAGGTTCAAGTTGTTAGCAAGAAGTGCAGTGAACATTGAATCGCCAATTGGTATATTCAAAAAGAAATCCATTGGTTTTACTGTGTCATTCTTAATGTCAATTTATATGTAGCATATGATGATATTTTATTCTTTATGAACAATTAATACCGATTCTATAGCTCACAATTGCACTGTCTCAAATCTAAGGGCAATGCAGAATTCCAATTGCTAGATAGATAGCTTTATTGTGAGCACTTTAAAAATAATCACTCTGTGGATTCAAACTCATGACCGCCTGTCTATAAGAGAGGCACATTAACCCAGTAAGCCACTGCATAATCACAAGGTGAATGTGATATCAAGAAGGGCAGTGAACATTGAATCACTAATTGGTAAATTCAAAATGAAATCCTTTGGTTTTAATGTGTCATTCTTAATGTCAATTTATATATGATGACATTTTGTTCTTTATGAATAGTTAAAGGAGTATTCCCATCTCCAAGATCCTATCCCAATATGTAGTAGGTGTAATAATAATAATATTAGCAAATATCTCAAATTAGAAATGTAGTATAGTATTTTTGATTCGCTATGTCACTTACCTCATGTGCAGGCATCGCAGGACCTTAGGTATCCATGGTTACGACCATTAGCGACTAACTAACTAACTGTGACTTTATCAGTGGACATAACCATGGATACCTAAGGCCCTGCGATGCCTGCACATGAGGAAAGAGAGAAAGCGAATCAGAAAAAATATTCTACATTTCTAATTGGAGGTATTTGCTGATATTATTATTATTACATCTACTACATATTGGGATAGGATCTTGGCGACGGGAATACCCCTTTAATACAGATTCTAAAGCTCACAATTGCACTATCTCAAAGCCAAAGGTAATACAAATTTTCAATTGCTAGATAGGTAGCTTTTTTTGTGATTACTTAAAAATAAGATATTCTTGGATTAGAACTCATGATGTACTTTTTACAAGACAGGCACATTAACACAGTAAATACTGCATCGTTACAGGAGCAAGCTGATATCAAGAAGGGCAATAAACATTGAATCGCTAATTGGTGAGTTAAAAAAAAATCCATTGGTTTTACTGTCTCATTTTTTAATGCCAATCTATATACCGTATGATGACATTTTGCTCTTTTTGAACAGTTAATACAGATTCTATATCTAACAATTGCATTATCTCAAGCCCGAAGTTAATGGAAATTTCCATTGGCTGTATCGAAAGCTTTATTGTGAGAAAATGGAAAAAGTCAGTGTGTGGATTTGAACTCATGACCTCCTGTTTATAAGACAGGTATTAACCAGTAAGCCACTGGAACATCGCAAGTGCAAAGGGTTGTCAAGAAGGGCAGTGAACATTGAAACGCTAATAGGTAAGTTCAAAAAGAAATCCATTGGATTTACTGTGTCATTCTTAATGCCAATCTATACAGCGTATGATGACATTTTGTTTTTTATGAACACTTAATACAGATTCTATATCTCACAATTGCACTATCTCAAGCCCGAAGTAAATGGAAATTTCTATTGGCTGGATAGAAAGCTTTATTGTGATAAAATGGAAATTGTCACTCCGCGGATTCAAACCCATGACACCCTATTTAAAACAAAGGTGCCTTAATCCAGTAAGCCACTAGAACATCACAGGTGCATAAGGTTGTGAAGAAGAGCAGTGAACATTAAATCGCTAATAGGTAAGTTCGAAAAGAATTCCATTTGATCTACTATGTCATTCTTAATGCCAATCTATACAGCATATGATGATATTTTGTTCTTTATGAACAATTAATACAGATTCTGTATCTAACAATTGCACTCAAGCCCGAAGTTAATGGAAATTTCCATTGGCTGTATCGAAAGTTTTATTGTTAGAAAATGGAAAAGCGCCTCTGCGGATTAGAACTCATGAGACCATGTGTACAAGACAGGGGGATTAACCCAGTAAGCCACTGGAATGCCACAGGTGTAAATTGCTGTCAAGAAGGGTAATCGCTAATAGGTAAGTTCAAAATCTATACAGCTTTTGATGACATTTTGATTTTTATGAACAATTAATACAGATTCTTTATCTCACAATTGCACTATCTCAAGCCCGAAGTTAATGGAAATTTCCATTGGGTGTATAGAAAACTTTAATGTGAGAAAATGGAAAAAGTCACTGTGTGGATTAGAATTCATGACGTCCTATTTATAATAAAGGCGTAATAACCCAGTAAGCCACCAGAACATCATAGATACACCATGTTGTCAGAAGTTCAGTGAACATTGAATCGCTAATAGGTAAGTTCAAAAAGAAATCCATTGGATTTACTATGTCATTCTTAATGCCAATCTATACAGCGTATGATGACATTTTGTTCTTTATGAACAATTAATACTGATTCTTTATCTCACAATTCCACTATATCAAGCCTTAAGTTAATGGAAATTTCCATTGGCTGAAAAGATAGCTTTATTGTGAGAAAATGGAAAATGTCACTCTGTGGATTTGAGCTCATGACCTCCTATTTATAAGACAGGAGCCTTAACCCAGTAATCCTCTGGAACATCGAAGGTCTGAAAGGTTGTCAAGAAGGGTAGTGAACAATGAATCGCTAATAGGTAAGTTCAAAAAGAAATCCATTGGATTTACTATGTCATTCTTAATGCCAAGCTATACAGCATATGATGACATTTTGTTCTTTATGAACAATTAATACAGATTCTATATCTAACAATAGCACTATCTCAAGCCCGAAGTTAATGGAAATTTCCATTGGCTGTATCGAAAGTTTTATTGTTAGAAAATGGAAAAGTGTCTTTGTGGATTAGAACACATGAGACCATGTGTACAAGACAGTGGGACTAACCCAGTAAGCCACTGGAACATCACAGGTGCAAAAGTTTGTCAAGATTGGTAGTGAACATTGAATCGCTGATAGATAAGTTCAAAAAGAAATCCATTGGATTTGCTATGTCATTCTTAATGACAAATCTATACAGTGTTTGATGACATTTTGTTCTTTATGAACAATTAATACGGATTCTTTATCTCACAATTGCCCTATATCAAGCCCGAAGTTAATGGAAATTTCCATTTCCTGAATAGAAAGCTTAATTGTGAGAAAATGGAAAAAATCCCTCTGTGGATTGGAACTCATGACCTCCTGTTTATAAGACAGGGGTATAAACCAAGTAAGCCACTGGAACATCACAGGTGCAAACAATTGTCAAGAAGGGCAATGAACATTGAATCGCTAATAGGTAAGTTCAAAAAGAAATCCATTGGATTTACTATGTCATTCTTAATGCCAATCTATACAGCATATGATGACATTTTGTTCTTTATGAACAATTAATGCAGATTCTATAGTTCATGTGAGAGAACAGAATCCATTTTGAGTATGTAGTATCCATCTAGTCCTGTAACTTCTGTGTAATGGTGATCAAGTAACACTGATGGCAGGGAATTTTCACATTTCTATTCACTCCCCTGAGGTTACTATTGGTTCATAGGTCAGAGGGAACTATTTGTCTCTGACCCTATTTAAAGTGTCACATGTGTTAATAAAGCAGAAGTCTTTTCTAGTACACCATACAAGGCTGTGCTATATTGATTTCTTGAGCGCTGGTAAAATAAATCTTATTAATTTGGAGGTCCGAAGGCATAGAAGAGAGCTTATTTCACTCACAGAATTTGATGCCGAAAAGTCCCGGGACTAGACGTGCATTATAGCATCCGGATCTAGAGTGAGGAGGACCAGTAAAAGTGAATTCAATCGCTGCATCATAAAGTAAGAAGCTTATTCTTACAATTGTATTTCACTTTTACTGCGAGCTGGTTCACCTCCAATCCGGGTGAGTTATTTTTGCAATTAATAGTCTAGTCCAAGAACTGGGAAGAGATACCTATGCCTTTTTGAACTGTGTTCATGTGATCTGATGAGTGTAGGAGTGTGATATAGTAGTACTTATACTCAGGGGATTGTTGGTGTTGCTGTATCTTGTTTGACTGCGGAGACTGATCAACTCAGCAGGAAGGGTATCTTATAGACCATTTACTGGGTGTATTGTAGTATCTGTGGCTGAGTGCCTGACTACAGAATAATAGGATGTGTATCTGTGTGGCCTGCCTATTGGACCCGTGGCTTTGTGCTTATTGTTGATATTGTGCTAGCACTGATTTTGAGGCAAGAATGGGAAACTTGTTGAGTAAATGTAGACTGAAACCCAATGGAAAGACAGCAAAAAGTAGAATGTTCAGATAACGTGAAGGCAAGGATGCCATAACGGATAGTAAAAGAATGTTGAGATGACTGAAATTCCCCACAGGGGGGGTCTGGTCTGTATGTGTTCAGGGAGAATGCTGAGCAGTTAAAGAATGTTGGCTGTGGAAGTAATTAGTGCAGAAAGTGTGAGAAAACCCCTATAAGTAAAAGTATTATGTGAGTGCTTTAGACAATGGACTGAACAGACTTAATGAGACAGAATTAACAGTACCTCCTCCTTTTAACGGACCAGGACGGTGGACATGTACAGTATGTAGGGTACAGAATTTGGGATGGAAAAATAACTTGTTCAAATTGCAAGATAACTAAATCTAAATTCAGTTCACCAAATGCTCCTATTCTACCAGTTATAAAAAAGATGCATGTGATAGCTGGAGCTGATAATGCACCTCCTCCCCCAGAGCTAATTACATGGAATGGGGAGGGGGAAGAGAGCAGTGAGAAGGGGGGGACTGATAGAGGATACTCTCACATACCAATGACCAGTACTCCTCACACACGAGGCTCGGCCCCACCTCACAAGGTGATGATAAAGGAATAAAAGCCTTGGAGCCCAAGTGAACAGTTAGCTATGATGAAACAACTTCCTGACCCTGACAAGAAGCCTGTTCCTTTCTCTAGACAAATTCAGCAGATACAGGTTACATGCAACTGTACATGGCAGAATTTAGAATCATCAGTAGACGCAAAAGGAGGAGATGTGACTACACATATTATAAAGCAAGAGCCTGGACCGTCAAAAGACTATCTGATTGACAGACATGGAACAGAATATTTACAGACATTAGAGTCAGGGGAAGACTATTGTAAGATGTTGCAGTGTTGGGCATTGACAAAACAGAGAGAACAATCTATATCTTTAAATGACATAACTCAGAAAAAAGATGAGACTGTAGAAAAATATTTTGCCCTTTTACAGATGACTTGGACAGATATGGGATATTTACCAGGGGACACTCTTAACCCCATTAAAGCCCATGACATACTAATACGCGTCTGTGCCCTGGGCTTTAAGAGCCTGACCCGTATTAGTACGTCATGGCGATCGTGCGCGCACACAGGCTGTGCGGGCGCGATCGCCGCCGGGTGTCAGCTGATTGTCACAGCTGACACCCGATACTATGTGCAGGGAGCGGTCCTGCACCGCTCCCAGCACATTAACCCCCGCAATGCTGCGATCGAAGTCGATCGCAGCATTGCGGAGGCAAGGGGAGGTGATCGCCGATACTTACCTCCTTTCCGGCTTCCAGCGCTGTCTGCCGCTGCTTCCCCGGTGTTGCCATGACGACCCGATGTCGTCATGACAACATCCGGGTCACCAGACAGCAGGAAGATTGTTTGGACATGCGCAGTGCATCTCCAAACAATCTTCTCCCTGTCCAGGGCTGACAGCCTGCATGGCACAGGGATGGTGCTGCATTCCTGTGCCATGCAGGCGATCAGAATAAAAAAAGTGAAAGTCCCATAGTGGGACAAAGTAAAAAAGTAAAAAAACTGTCTAAAAGTGAAAAAAAAAAAAATTGTAAAAATATAAAAAAAAAAAATAAAAAAAATAATCCACTAAAAATAAAAATATAATGTACTCATCAATAAATATTATTATGAAAAAAAAACAAACAAACAATAAAAGTACACATATTTGGTATCGCCGCGTCCGTAACGACCTGACCTAGAAAACTGTTCCACTAGTTAACCCCTTCAGTGAACACGGTAAAAAAAAAAAAAAAAAAACAAAGCAAAAAACAATTCTTTATCATCATACCGCCAAACAAAAAATGGAATAACACGCGATCAAAAAGACGAATATAAATAAAAATGGTACCTCTGGAAACGTCATCTCATCCTTCAAAAAACAAGCCACCATACAGCTCCATCATCCGAAAAATCAAAAAGTTAGAGCTCTCAGAATAAAGCAATGCAAAAAAATAATTTTTTCTATAAAATAGCTTTTACTGTGTAAAAGCGCCAAAACATAGAAAGAATATATAAATGTCGTACCGCTGTAAATGTACTGACCTGAAAAATAAAGCTGCCTTATCAATTTTACCACACCCGGAGCAGAATAAAAAAATGTAAAAAAACACAATTCCTGAATTGTTGGTTTTTGTTTACTCTGCCTCCCAAAAATAGGAATAGAAAGCGATCAAAAAATGTCACGTGCCTGAAAATGGCACCAATAAAAACGTCAACTCATCCCGCAAAAAACAAGCCATCACATGACTCTGTCTGCCAAAATATGGCGATGCAAAAACTAGATTTTACAAAATATGTGTCTTTTAGTGTGTGACAGCTGTCAATCATAAAACCCCGATATGATTCTGGTATCGCTGTAATCGCACCGACCTGAAGAATAAAGTAATCTCATCACTTATACCGCATGAGGAACGGCGTAAAAAATAAATGCTAGGGCTGGGGTTGGGGTTGTGCAAATGTTAGGGTTGGGGTTGTTTTTTTTTCCAATGTGAAAAAAAAAAAAAAAAAAGATGACGATATGGCGACTAGTGTTCAGCACAAGTGCTTGCTACTTGAGTTTGCATCGGGTGATCGGGTATGCACTGAGTATCGCGGGTGCTCGAGTCTCCGCCCCATATGCTTCGCAGCCAAAAAAACCTCTCGGGGATTGCCTGCCATGCACGAGCGATCCCCGCATGTTTTTTTGGGGGTGTCTAATAACCGTGAAACAGGCGGGCGGGGACTCGAGCATTTCACTTGAGCACCCGTGATACATGGTGCATACCTGAGTACCCGATGCAAACTCAAGTAGCGAGCACTTGCGCTCAAGAGTAATGACAACTTATTCAATATGATGACCTAATGTTATCAAATTCTGTGTCATACCTCTGGGTTCAAAATGTTCGCTATACCCCTTAATAAAATCCTTGAGGGGTCTAGTTTCCAAAATGGGGTCACTTGTGGGGGAGCTCCACTGTTTAGGCACATCAGGGGCTCTCCAAACGCGACATGGTGTCCGCTAACAAATTGAATGGAAAATCGGCTCAAATTGCTAGCGGACACCATGTTGCGTTTGGAGAGCCCCTGATGTGCCTAAACAGTGGAGCTCCCCCACAAGTGACCCCATTTTGGAAACTAGACCCCCCAAGGCACCTATCTAGATGCATAGTGAGCACTTGGAACCCCTAGGTGCTTCACAAATTGATTCGTAAAAATGAAAAAGTATTTTTTTTTCCACTTTTTCATTTTTACGAATCAATTTGTGAAGCACTTGAGGGTTCCAAGTTCTCACTATGCATCTAGATAGGTGCCTTAGGGGGTCTAGTTTCCAAAATGGGGTCACTTGTGGGGGAGCTCCACTGTTTAGGCACATCAGGGGCTCTCCAAACGCAACATGGTGTCCGCTAACAATTTGAGCCGATTTTCCTTTCAATTTGTTAGCGGACATCATGTTGCGTTTGGAGAGCCCTTGATGTGCCTAAACAGTGGAGCTCCCCCAAAAGTGACCCCATTTTGGAAACTAGACCCCCAAGGCACCTATCTAGATGCATAGTGAGAACTTGGAACCCCTAGGTGCTTCACAAGTTGATTCGTAAAAATGAAAAAGTATTTTTTTTTCCACTTTTACTAATCAATTTGTGAAGCACCTGAGGGTTCCAACTGCTCACTATGCATCTAGATAGGTGCCTTGGGGGGTCTAGTTTCCAAAATGGGGTCACTTGTGGGGGAGCTCCACTGTTTAGGCACATCAAGGGCTCTCCAAACGCAACATGGTGTCCGCTAACAAATTGAATGGAAAATCGGCTCAAATTGTTAGCGGACACCATGTTGCGTTTGGAGGGCCCCTGATGTGCCTAAACAGTGGAGCTTCCCCACAAGTGACCCCATTTTGGAAACTAGAACCCGGGCGCCGTAATGCGGGAGACGTCACAGGCCAGGACGCAAGGCCCAGCACACCCGGGCGCCGCTGCCTCACCAGCGCCCCCTACCTTGGCGGTGCCACCCCCGACCAACAAGCGACCACCGGCCTGGTCGCAAGGCTGAGTGCCCCCGGGCGCTGCCACACGTCCAAAGCCCGCGGTGCCGCCCCTGGGTGCGGACCTGTACGCCCAACATACCAGCCCGGACGGGCTGTCCTTTGAGTGGCCACCAGAGTTTGACAACCCCCGTCTCCGGGGAGAACAACCCCTGAGCGAGCCTCTGATCCCGGCCCCGGAGCCCGCCAACATCGCTCCACCCCCGCTGGAGGATGCCCAGTTTGCATGGGACCCCACCGGCGAGAGTCTCATGGGGTTCACCCAGGAGACCCAGGCGGAAGCAGCCCAGCGCCTGGATTGCTGCCGTCAGCAGCTGGCCACCTATGAAAGAGAGCGGCGGCAGAGGCGCATCAGGGAGGAGCGACTCCAGGCCAGGAGCACGGAACAGAAGAGGAGGGCCCGACAAGACACCCACGCCATCCGCGGTCCCAGAGCCACCGGGACCGTAGTCAAGTTCCAGCTAGAGCATGGCTGGGGCTTCATCAGAGACCCGGAGGCTGACACCGACGTCTTCGTCACTAGAAGGGACGTTGAAAGCCACCTGCCAGAGGGACATCACGGCCGTGACCTGTACCCCGGTGACGTGGTCACCTACACCCGGCACAAGGGCGCAAAGGGACTGTACGCCCTCCACGTTCACCGGCTCACGGAGGAGGAACTGCAGTACCGCCCAGACACGGAGTACACTGAGGGTCCGGACGGACCAGAAGATTACCCGGAAGAGCAAGGAGCATCAGGAGGACACCGTTACCAGTAAACGGTAAAGTGGAACTGTATATAGTTACCCGTCAGGGTACCAGAACTGTTACAAGAACTGTTATGAGAACTGCTGCTGATTGAAGTGTGGTCCCCATTGGGACTAGTGTGCAAGTTAACCCCCTCAATCCCTAACCAGGCTGAGGACTGTGAGCAGCCATTCCCCTATCCCCACTGGCCGAGGACTGGGAGCGGCCAATCCCTTGTAAATAGTTGCGCTTCTTAAAGCGCCCCCTACTGGGGGCAACGTTTTTGCAACATCTACCTCAGAATTAAATGGACTGTTGCACCTTTACCTGGTCACAAGTTGCACAGCGGCCAGAGCTCCAGAATGTGTTTTTGAAGAAAATGTTTTATTTGAAAATGTCTTATATTGGAAAGTTTTATATGCTGCTAGAATAATACTGCAAATGTTTTATGTGATGTTTTATATGCTAAAAGAGTTCCAGTGGCATTAGCAAGATGTTTTATGGAAAGGAGTACCAGTAATGTTAAAAAGAAAAGAGTACCTCCCATAAAGGGATGAGTTTCTGGTTAATATCTTATATGTGAGTGCACTTTAAAATTTGTATGTTTTAAATAGTTTTATTCTTTTCCAGCCCGAGGACGTGCTGTGATTTACCAGCTGTGACATACTAAAGAGTGTCTACCTGCATGTACCTGAGCGGCGTGCGCACCACGCTGAGGCGCACCGCCAGAAATACCAATGCCGGAAGTCAAAGCCGAGGGAGGAGTAAACTCCCCCTTCAGTTGCTATGCGTGTCAGCATGGAACGCATGACCAGGAGAATACCCGGAAATGACGAACTATACCAGAAAAGCCGAGGCAATGCGTGTAAGCATTTATGTGCACTATCCCAGAGTGCTGCACTGGCCTGAAAATGTCAGGAAAGGAAGTCTAAAGAGGAAAAGAACTTCCTCATTAGTTAGTATGCGTCCCAGCATGGACGTAAATTTATTAGAGATAAGTTAGATTATGAAAACCAAGTGGCGTATAAATGGTCACACTCCGGTAACAAAAGATCCCGCAATAACACGACTGGTATACGTCCTAAAAATAAGGATGGTGATGTTACATCTAGTGATTTTTTATCAACCGACAGCAGCGACCCAGAGGGCACAAAAATACAAGAAGGCACAGACACAAGAATTATTCACCCTTTCACAATCGTCTGAGAAGCAGGAACAGGCAGTAGTCGGTTCATCAATGGTGGATCACCCAATGGAATTGCAGATTATAAATTTATCCAATCATGTGTTGACTAATGATGAGAGGTCAGTCTTGGAAAAGGGACTGACATTTTCTCCTTTGCAGACTCTCGACAAATTTACATTTATTAAGGATACTTATCTTTTTGCAGAAATGTAACTTTTAAGTTTTTGTACCGGCAACCCTCCCTGGTGGATGATCTATCATTTGATGAGCGACAAGCTTTCCGAGACCTTATGGATTTACTCAAGGAGAACGAAGAGGCTCTAGGTAGGAGAAAATTCAATGCGCGTCTCCCCTCTAAGATATTTCCCTCTTTGGAAACTTTACCATCTATTCAAACTTTTTTAGAGTAGTGGTACATGATGTGGAAAATCTAAGTCTAAGTAAACATATTGATAATAATCTTACATTAGCACAGAAACAGGCCATACATTCTCTTAAAAGCAATCCCTTGTTCGTCATAAAAGAGGCGGACAAGGGTGGGAATATAGTGCTCTGGCCGGTCGAACTGTACCTCTCTGAAGCTAAGAGACAATTGGGCAATAGAGATGTGTATGTGGTGCTTCCCTCGGACCCCACGTTATTGTTCAACAAAAAATTAGACTCCATTCTTCAACGAGCTTTCAGCGGGGGGGGTTATAGACAAAAGCGAGAGAGACTTTCTGACAACCCCCAAACCAGTCACACCTACATTCTACCTTCTTCCGAAGGTGCATAAATCGCTCACTGTGCCTCCAGGTAGAAATATTGTGGCTGGCATTGGAGGTCTCAATGAAAGACCTTGTGAATACTTGGATTTTTATTTACAGCCATATGTATTTAAATTACAATCCTATGTTCATGACACGATGCATTTATTGAATCAGCTGGAGGGGCTCCATGTCCCATGGGACACCTTATTGGTTTCTTTGGATGTGGAGTCCCTCTATACTATTATTCCACATACTCTAGGACTTGAGGCGGTCGCCTCATTTCTATATGGCTCTGAAACTAATGATTCTATGCACAACTCATTCTTGTTGGAATTGTTATCTTTTATTTTAAAGCACAACTATTTCATCTTCGATTGTGCCTGCCACAGACAGGTGTCCGGTGCCGCGATGGGTGCACGTTGCGCCCCATCGTACGCTAACCTTTTTATGGGTTGGTGGGAGGGGGAGCATGTGTACCTGTCGGCGGTGTTCCGAGGGCATGTCTATAAGTGGTTTAGGTACATCGATGATGTTCTTATGCTCTGGACAGGCACCAAGGAAGAATGTGTTGAATTTATTACTCATCTTAATACCAATGTGTTTAACATACATCTTACTTACCAATTTTCGGCAGAGAGTATTGATTTTCTTGATGTAAAACTCACATTGGAAGATGAACATATTCGGACGAATTTGTTCCGCAAAGATACATCGACGAATAATATTTTGCACTATAGTAGTTTCCATCCATTACATCTTAAACGTGGTATTCCCAATAGTCAATATAACAGGACTAAACGTAATTGTAGTAACACTGCTGATTTTATGTTACAGGCTAATGATTTAACTTACCGTCTGAAAGCCAGAGGTTATCCCAAAAAAAGCCTGAACACTGCATGGAATAGGGTTAACATCTGGAAAGGTCCGATTTGCTGCAACCTAGACCTAAAAAAGAGGACTCTCTAATTCGTTTAATCACTGATTACAATAATCAGTGGAGTGACCTACAGTATATATTACGCAAGAACTGGTCTATCCTACTGTCATAACCAAAACTACAACATCTTGTATCTATAAAACCATCACTCACCACAAGGAGAGCGAGAAGTCTCAAGGATAATCTTGTTAAAAGTCACTTTGTACGGCCAACAGTTAAATTAAACAGAGGCATGGTACCCAAAGGATCCCACGCTTGTGGAAGCTGTAATGTATGTTCGTATACGCCATCTACCTATATCTTTATCAACCCGATGAACAAACGTGAATTTTATCTGAAGAACTTTATTAATTGTCGAACTAAAAATGTTGTCTACGCTCTAGTTTGTCCATGTTCTCTTGTCTATATTGGTCAGACATCACAAGAATTACGAAAACGCATACAACAACATCTGTCGAATATTGCCTTGGCAGAAATTCATCTTAAAGCACAAAAACAAATTTCTACCGTGGCCATGCATTATTTACAATTTCATCATTGCAAAACTATCAGAACTAAGGTTTATGGCCTTGACCGACTCCCTCATAATATTCGAGGGGGTGATGTAACACCAGCGCTATTACGTCTTGAATCCAGATGGATATATATGATGGACTGTGTGTCCCCTAAAGGGATTAATGAAGATTTATTGTTTACTGGTTTCTATAAACGATAGGATATTACTAGTAAATCAGTACTGATTACAGTTTGGTTGTGACATCTCTACAGAAGTCCGAACCAAGTGACATGCTGCTCAAATATTTGTGTGTATCACTATACTTGGTGACATCTTAAATTATGTGGGATGTACTCTTGGAGACATATAATTATTCCCTTTAGATTGTCTCATTTTATAACCATGACTAACTAAATTTGTGCTCCAGATACTTTCCATTTTTTGATATTAAGTGCCACATTTACCACTACTCCTTCATGCTATTTTTAGGTGTCTGGGTTTGGGCTTGTATATTTTTTTGTATTTTTTCTTTTTCTTTTGTTGTGGGGTCACCCCCCCCTTTTTGTTCTCTGTTTCTATCTAAGAACAGTGGCAGGTTTTGTCATGCCCCGTCCCTGAACCCGCGGTCTCCAGTTGCCCTCTCCAATTTTGCGTTCCATGCTGGGATGCATACTAACTGATGAGGAAGTTCTTTTCCTCTTTAGACTTCCTTTCCTGACATTTTCAGGTCGGTGCAGCGCTCTGGGATAGTGCACATAAATGCTTACACGCATTGCCTTGGCTTTTCTGGTATAGTTTGTCATTTCCGGGTATTCTTCTAGTCATGCGTTCCATGCTGACACGCATACCAACTGAAGGGGGAGCTTACTCCTCCCTCGGTTTTGACTTCCGGCATTGGTATTTCCGGCGGTGCGCCTCAGCGTGGTGCGCACGCCGCTCAGGTACACGCAGGTAGACACTCTTTGGTATGTCACAGCTTATTCAAATTAGACCATTGAGGGTAATGGGAAAATAGCAAAAGGCAATGGTACTCACCAGCCAAGGTTTCAAGAAAAATGCACACCAGGAAACGGCCGGCCCCCTTTTGTTAGAAGGAGGTAACACAGGTGCAGAATGCTGATGAACAATCACTCTCACCCACTCTCACTGGAGGGGCGATTGCCTAGCACTAAAGCTGCACACAGATGACACTTGCAGTAGGGTGCAATTCACACACTCGCGGCACCATGCCTAGCCAGCAACCTATTACACGCCCCTACTATTCGATTAGGCGGGATGCCTGGCACCCTATCCGTGCATCGCAGCGTTGTGAAGCCCCAACTCACAAGGTCACCATTACACTGTGTGCAGAATTATTAGGCAAGTTGTATTTTAGAGGATTATTTTTATTATTGATCAACAACTATGTTCTCAATCAACCCAAAAGACTAATAAATATCCAAGCTTAATATTTTTGGAAGTTGGAGTGGTTTTTTTTTAGATTTGGCTATCTTAGTAGGATATCTGTTTGTGCAGGTAGCTATTACTGTGCAGAATTATTAGGCAACTTAATAAAAACCAAATATAATCCCATCTCACTTGTTTATTTTCACTAGGTAAACCAATATCAGTGCACAAAATTTAGAAATAAACATTTCTGACATGCAAAAACAAAATCCAAAAAAATTAGTGATCAATATAGCCACCTTTCTTTATGATGACACTCAACAGCCTTCCATCCATAGATTCTATCAGTTGCTTGATCTGTTTTCGATCAACATTGCGTGCAGCAGCCACCACAGCCTCCCAGACACTGTTCCGAGAGGTGTACTGTTTTCCCTCCCTGTAGATCTCACATTTTATGATGGACCACAGGTTCTCTATGGGGTTCAGATCAGGTGAACAAGGGGGCCATGTCATTATTTTTTCTTCTTTTAGACCTTTACTGGCCAGCCACGCTGTGGAGTAGTTGGATGCGTGTGATGGAACATTGTCCTGCATGAAAATCATGTTTTTCTTGAACGATACCGACTTCTTCCTGTACCACTGCTTGAAGAAGTTGTCTTCCAGAAACTGGCAGTAGGTCTGGGAGTTGAGCTTCACTCCATCCTCAACCCGAAAAGGTCCCACAAGTTCATCTTTGATGATACCAGCCCATACCAGTACCCCACCTCCACCTTGCTGGCGTCTGAGTCGGAGTGGAGCTCTCTACCCTTTACTGATCCAGCCTCTGGCCCATCCGTTTCACCCATCAAGAGTCACTCTCATTTCACCAGTCCATAAAACCTTTGAAAAATCAGTCTTAAGATATTTCTTGGCCCATTCTTGACTTTTATCTTATGTTTCTTGTTCAAAGGTGGGCGTTTTTAAGCCTTCCTTACCTTGGCCATGTCCCTGAGTATCGCACACCTTGTGTTTTTTGATACTCCAGTAACATTGCAGCTCTGAAATATGGCAAAACTGGTGGCGAATGGCATCTTGGCAGCTTCACGCTTGATTTTCCTCAATTCATGGGCAGTTATTTTGCACCTTTTTTGGCCAACACGCTTCTTGCTACCCTGTTGGCTATTTGCCATGAATTTCTTGATTGTCAGGTGATCACGCTTCAAAAGTTTGGAAATTTCAAGACTGCTGCATCCCTCTGCAAGACATCTTACAATTTTGGACTTTTCAGAGCCCGTCAAATCTCTTTTCTGACCCATTTTGCCAAAGGAAAGGAAGTTGCCTAATAATTAAGCACACCTTATATAGGGTGTTGATATCATTAGTCAACACCCCTCCTCATTACAGAGATGCACATCACCAGATTTACTTAATTGGTAGTTGGCTCTCAAGCCTATGCAGCTTGGAGTAGGACAAAATGTATAAAAAGTATCATGTGATCAAAATACTCATTATCCTAATAATTCTGCACACAGTGTACTGGGCCTGGCCGTGCCCTGGCAGATAAAAAAGTGCAAAAGACATCATATGAGGTATTAGTTAATATTTTGGCCAAAATACGTAAGCTCGCAACCCATCATCAAGGGTCCTCACGGTTTTGAAAGTCCCTACTCTAACATTAAAAACAGACAGCATAGCCAGAGCAATAAACAGAATTTTTTAAAAATTCCAAAATCAAATTAGAAAATAGCAAAAGGCAATGGTACTCACCAGCCAAGGTTTCAAGAAAGATGCACACCAGGACACGGCCGGCCTCCTTTTGTTAGAAGGAGGTAGTGAGGGTAATGTGCAATTCTGGAGTCTGGATCGTTGTATTAATAGCCACATATCCCATAGTGGATTCATGACCAGGGAATACTATCTCTGTCTGGTCCAGTCCGTACGTTCATGTGCTCTTTTGTCTGACAAATGGGTGTGGGTGTTTTTTTGAGGTATATATATTGGATGTTTGGGACATTGACTCTATACCCCTGAGGAAGCCACAACTAAATGGCGTAACGCGTAGGGTTATGTATTGCTGACAACTCCTTTACTCCGTTGCGGATCTCTATGGTTGGTACACATTGATTCCTTGGTATTTGGGCTCTCTCTCTTTTCTCCCATTAGGTATTTATATATTCGGTATTTTCAGGGAGATTATACTTTCTTCCTCCCTTTTTCAACTATCTATTAGACCAACAATATTTACGGTAAACCTGGAGGGCATGTCCAAACCACATGATTATATTATTAGGTGTATTGGATCATGTACCATACCTGTTAATTATCTTCCACATATGAATTAATGGTTATTTTAGACTACATTGGATCTATATGTCGATCTATGCAAGGGGATATTATTGTCTACATGTCCTTTTTTTGCCCTACATGTACTTTTAATTATGTTTTTAATTGGTGGTGTTGAATGTCCTAATGATAATAAAATCTCTATAATGTTTTCATTACACTGTCTCTATACTTGATTATTTACGTGCTTGGTGCCTGCTTTGTCCCTTGCTTTCTTTTCTTATTGTTCATGTGGGGATTTTGGCACAAGCACATATCTAGATATACTGTGGTGCTGGGTCATAATTATCTATAGGGTCCAGTACCCAGGCGGCCAAGTACACACAGTCTTATGATGTGTGCACAACAGCGTAGGGAAAACTGTAAAGATCCCGCAAAAACACAGTCCTCGTCCACTCTATCGCTCCTGAGATTGCAGATCAATGAGTAGGGGTATATGAGTTTGTGCTTGTGTGTGTTGATCTCTTTTCAGGTTTGCCTGAGGCATATCTGGAGCAGAAAGCAACAAGGTTACTGCTCAAAAACTCATGAATGAGGTGATATGTAGATATGGGGTTCCTAACGTGATTGCAAGTGATACTGCTTCACATTTTACAGGAGAGGTCATGAGCCAGATCTATGCATTCTCTGGGAATTAGCAGACTTTCCACACTCTTACCATCCACAAAGTAGTGGGAAGGTGGAAAGGCTGAATAGGATATTAAGGGTAAAAATCCACAAGGAAAAAGAGGAAATTGGAAAGTCATGGACCAAACGCTTGCTTTTAGATCTTTTCTCAATAAGATACACTCCAGGTAGAAAAATAGGTCTCTGTCCACATGAGATACTTTTGAGTTCAGCACCTAAGACAGAATTAAGGCCCCGTCACACTTAGCGACGCTGCAACGATCCCGACAACGATACGACCTGTCAGGGATCGTTGCTGCGTCGCTATGTGGTCGCTGGTGACCTGTCAAACAGGCAGGCTCACCAACGATCAGGGGAGCAGCGACATCGTGGAAAGAATCTTTCCACGATGTCCTGCTCCTGGTTACGAGCCTGCTGAAGCAGGAGCAGGCTGGTAACTATGGTAAACATCGGGTTACTAGGGGCACACGCGCTCCTAGTAAACCGTTGTTTATCATGGTTACCACTCTGCTACAGTGAGCGGGAGGTTACCGCTCACTTTAGCAGGCTCGTAACCATGATAAACAGCGGGTTACTAAGTGCGCATGTGCCCCTAGTAACCCGATGTTTACCATAGTTACCAGCCTGATCACTGCTCTCGCTGGTCACACACAGCGATGTGTGCTGACCAGCGGGAGAGCAACGACCAAAAAATGGTCCAGGACACTTTGCAGCGATCAGCGACCTCACAGCAGGGGCCTGATCGTTGCAAAGTGTCACACATAGCGACATTACTGGTGAGGTCGCTGTTGCGTCACCAAAACCGTGACACAGCAGCGATCTCGCTAGCGATCTCGCTATGTGAGACGGGGGCTTTATACTTTCTACAGTGACTTTAGATGCAGGATGATAGTGTAACATGTTGACATGTCTTTTTAGCAATGAGCTCATATTTATGACAGTGTAAATTTCTCCTGCAATGACTTAGTCCGGCCATTAGGGGTCAGCAAGAAACAATTAAAGAAAAAACCCAGGGATCTGTAAAAAAGCCCGGGAAAGAGAGATCCAGGAATGCCTGTGAGAAGACGACATGCATCTGAATGCTGAGTGACGTTGAAGAGCTTGTACAGACTGTAGCTAGACGGTGTGTCCAAGAAGAAGCTGTGCTTTGTGAGTAACTGAGATATGTGACCGGTCACCAACTGTGTAGTCAGTTAGGGAAAGCTAGTTAGTGATTCCAGTAGTGCTGAGAACTGCCTGGTGTATATCACTGCTGATGGACTGATCAGGCTTGATACAGAGATTGTGAAGGATCTCGTATACTAAGACTCTGTGCACGTGGATACTACAAAGGAGCCCTGTTGTGGACTACACTTTGAGACTGAGATTGATTCTAATTCCTGCTGACACCTGGATGTGCTGGAGAGCTTGGTGAGAAGGAGAAGCTGATCAAGCCCTGTGGCCGGAGATCAGGGTCTAATTAAAGGTTTAGTTTGTTAACTGTTTGTATATGTATTAAGTCTGAGAGATTTTTCTTTGCTCCTGTAAGAAGAGAAACTGTATACTGTATAGGTAACGCGTTGGTTAAATATATATGATGTAACGGGTCTGGGAGGCGGAACCTCTGAGCTACTATACAAGGGGGCGATCCTTGTAAGGGAGCGGGTGGCGACCAGGCAGGCAGTCACAGCAGGTGACCGGGACAGTCTCTAGAAGAACGGGCAGGAGGTCACGGCAAGTGACCGGGGCAGTCTCTGGATGAACGGGCAGATGGTCACGGCAAGTGACCGGGGCAGTCTCTGGGTGAACGGGCAGATGGTCACGGCAAGTGACCGGGGCAGTCTCTGGGTGAACGGGCAGATGGTCACGGCAAGTGACCGGGGCAGTCTCTGGGTAAAGGGTTGGTACGACCTGTGGCGGCTGATGGTAGACGTGAGCTCCCAGGTGAGCAGGCGAGAGTCTCTGGATAAACGGGTGGTCACAGCATGTGACGGCGGAGCCTCCAGGAAGACCAACAGACAGGCGGCAGATGAGCGCTCCCAGGTGAGCGGGCAGAAGTCTCTGGACAGGCGGGTGGTCACAGCACGTGACGGCAGAGCCTCCAGGTAGGCTAGCAGACAGGCAGCAGATGAGCGCTCCCAGGTGAGCGGGCAGGAGTCACTGGACAGGCAGGTGGTCACAGCACGTGACGGCAGAGCCTCCAGGTAGGCTAGCAGGCAGGTAGCAGATGTGCGCTCCCAGGTGAGCGGGCAAGCTGGTCCATAGACAGACTGGCAAGAGTAGTAAGGCAGACCGTCGGACCTCAGGCTAGCAGGCAGGTAGCAGAATATCAGGCAGGAATAAGACAGCAAGCTGGCAGGAATCTGGCAGGTATCTGGCAGGTAACTGGCAACGGGACCTGAGGACTGAAGCAGAGTAGTGAACAGTGCAACAACATTGCTCGGGCACCTCCATTTTGGAGGAGGTGCCTTATATATGGTGAAGTCCTCCGGCCATTGGCCGGGGACTCCTTAGGACGGCGCGCGCGGCCCCTTTAAGAGGGAGGGAGAGCGCGTGCGCGCGCCCTAAGCACAGTGGCCGGGAAGGAGCGCGCGCTGCCAGCAGAGCGGGAGGAGGACGCCGGGCACGGAGCAGAGAGGTGAGGGGAACAGCGTCCCTGCCTAGCAGAGGGCAGGGACGCCGGCGCTACATATGAGTGTTCTCTAAGGGGAAAACAAGGGTACCCAGATCCCATTGTATTAGTGTGGGAGGGGGGTGTAAGGTTATATTCCTGGGAGGACCACATGCCACGTCCGCGGTAACATCCTGGGTAGGCCCTGTACTGAATAAGGGTGGGAGCGGCATAGCCCAGGGGTAGTTTGGCTCATTCCCGCGAGATTGGCACTTGGGCTCTCTCGGGCTGCATAACTTGTATTTTGTGTTAGTGGCTGTTGTGGCCCATATTTTGTAGAATTATTTAACCCTGTCATTTTTGTGACCAGTATAAAGAAAGTTATTTGCCACTATACAAGGTCGGAGTCATTCATAGCAGCGCCATATTCCTCATACACATTCGACCGGCGTTCCGGTCGTTACATCTTGGCGTAGTCGGTAGGATACGGTGCTCGCCATGAATGGTGACAGTAGCGCAGAAGGTGCTTCCGCGTCCGCTGTAGTACTCCACCCCCCTACTTCCGTTGTGACCGGTAGAGACCGGTTAGTTGGTTGCTCTGCAACGGGCGCACTACTTAACCGCCTGGCCAAGTTTGATGGGTATAACTTGCTGTTCAGTGATTGGGTAGGCAGGTTGAAGAATGCCATTGCCTTGCACGGTGTCAGCTGTCAGCTGCAACCAGAAGTCGCGCTGAATGCTCTGGAGGGGGATGCCCGTAAAGTTGTCTTGTTAAAATCTGAGAATAGGCGAAAGACGGTCGACGACATCATCCGGATACTAGAGAAAGCATTTGATCACGTGGTGGCAGCAGGGCAACTACGAGTACAGTTTTTCGCCCGGACCCAGAGAGACGGAGAAAGCCTGATCCAGTATGCTGTAGCGCTGGAGGAATTGCATCAGGAGATCAAAAAGAAGTCGCCTGTAACCGTGGGTACTGAAGCCGATGTCGACAGCATTCTTCGGGATTAGATCATCGAGGGGATACGGAGTGAGGCGCTAAGGAGCAAATTGTTGCTGAAGGCGCAGAATACCCCTGGTGTCACCTATGCCGAAATACAGGAAGAGGCGGCAGCACGGACTTTGGAAGTGAAGCCTGCTCTGCAGTGGAGTAGCCTGCAAGTGGCTAACACAAGAGAGCCGAGACCAGACCCTGTTCAAGCACAGCTGGCTGCTTTGCAGTAAGCCGTAGAAAACCTGACAGAACAGGTACAACAGATGCAAGTTCGGGGGACGCCTCCGATATGCTCAGCCTTGACGAACCCCTCTATTCCCCTTTATGGTCAACCCCCCTATACCTCAGGAAGGACTCCTAGACCTGAGGCATCCGGAAGTAGGGCAAGAAGACCAGTTCAATGTTGGCGATGCCGAGAACTGGGGCATATGCAGCGGTACTGCCCGAGGAGTCTGCCAGCTGAAGTCCCGCCATCGGTAAAAGAGAGGCCCTCGCTGTAGTTGGGCATACGGCAAGGCAGGAACGAAAATCAGCGCCCAATGTCTGTTCTGAGGATCTGATTGCAGAGAGTTCCTCGTTGGATGTGAAGTTTGCAGGAAAGAAGGTGGCGTGCTTGGTGGATACCGGATCGGAGGTGACGACCATGCCGATGGAATTTTTCAAGACGCACTTCGAAGAGACTGTCAAAACGAAGCCTGGACACCTGCTAAGGTTGAAGGCCGCTAATAATGAAGAAATTCCAGTGGCAGGCATCGCTTGGATGAGAGTACAGCTGTACAGCCAGGAGTTGGGAACCAAAGGAGTGGTGCTCGTGAAGACTCAGGCGAGGCCGAATCTCCTGGTGGTTCTGGGAATGAATATCCTGAGAGAACTGGACTCCCTTTTGTTTGAGCGCGATGGTCAGAGATACTGGAAATGAGCGACACCCCACAAAGCCACTCAGAGGGCCCTGCAACAGGTGGTCCATTCATGTGGCATTCAAAAGAGTTCGGCTGAAGGAAAAGCAGTGGGAGCGGTGTATGGCCCACACGGGTCTGCTGTTGTAATCGCTCCGGGTCAAGAGAACCTTGTGTTGATGCCGGTAGGGACGCACAGGAAACTGAATGGTTTGGAGGTGATTCTGGAACCGGTGGGACGGTCAGAAGATACGGATAGCCGGAAGATAGCTCGAACATTGGCCATTGTGCAAGATGGAAGTGTACCAGTGAGATGTCTGAATCTGCAGAATCATGAGGTGACTCTGGCAGTGGGCACGAAGCTGGCTGATGTGTATGTATGTGGTGAAGGAGTCATCCCCAAAAGCCAGTTCACACTGAGGGCAGACCGCTGGACCGCCTGGACCCTGTCGATGCAGACGACAGCTGAAGAATCCCCCATTCCTGAGTAGAATGGCAGAAGGATTATGGAAATCATGGGAGTGGATGAGTCCCAGTTGACTCCCGAACAGGCTCGCAGACTGGAGGCTGCGCTGTGGGAATATCAGGCTGCCTTCTCCAGGGGAGATGAAGACTTTGGTTGCACCAAGGCTGTGGAGCACAAGATACCCACGGGAAACATCCCCCCAATTCGGGAGAGATATTGCCAGATCCCACCGAGTCTCTATCAGGAGGTCAAAGGAATGCTGGCGCAGATGCTGGATAATGGGGTGATCCGGCCGAGTCAAAGTCCTTGGGCCGCACCGGTCGTGCTGGTCCGGAAAAATGATGGGACCATACGGTTTTGTGTTGATTACCGTAAGCTGAATTCGCACACAGTATGTGACTCCTACCCATTGCCCCGGATCGAGGAATCCCTGTCTGCCCTGGGAAAGGCGAAGTACTTCTCCACTCTTGACCTGGCCAGCGGCTACTGGCAGGTGCCCGTGGCAGCTCTAGATCGGCAGAAGACAGCATTCATCTTGCCAATGGGACTGTATGAATTTAATCGAATGCCCTTCGGACTGACTAATGCTCCAGGAACATTTCAGCGGTTAATGGAATACTGCTTGGGCGATTACAATTTTGAGTCCGTGTTGATCTATTTGGATGATGTGATTATATTTGGAGATTCGTTCGACGACCACCTGAAGAAGCTCCAGCAAGTGTTGCACTGACTGAGAGACAATGGACTTAAGATCAAGCCAAAGAAATGTCACTTGTTCCAGACACAGATCGAGTATCTGGGGCATGTAGTGTCTGCTGAGGGTGTGCGACCAGCACCGAGTAAAATTGAGGCCATTCAGGGGTTGCCCTGTCCCAAGACCGTGAGAGAAGTACGAGCGTTCCTTGGTTTAGCTGGATACTACCGTCGGTTTGCGAAGGACTTTGCTAAGGTGGCTGAACCACTGAATGAGTTGTTGAGAGGGACGGCACAGGGGCCCAAGAAACAGCCAATTCGGTGGACTGACTGACAGCAACAGGCATTTGATCGGGTCAGGGCCGCCCTTGTACAGGCACCTTTATTGGCGTATGCTCGCTTTGACCAACCGTTCACCCTGTACACGGATGGAAGTCTCCATGGTCTGGGAGCTGTGTTAGCACAAGAACAAGATGGGCGTGAGAGGGTCATCGCATATGCTAGCCGGTCTCTATGTGACACCGACCGAAATCCGGACAATTACAGCTCGTTTAAGCTGGAGATGTTGGCCCTGGTGTGGGCCATGATTGAGAAGTTTGCAGAGTATCTGGCTGGTTCTGAGATTCTCGTGATGACGGACAATAATCCGCTTGCACACTTGGAAAACGCTAAGCTTGGAGCCCTGGAGCAGAGATGGGTAGCTAGGATGTCCAAGTTTAACCACCGGATTCGGTTTCGTTCGGGTAAAGAGAACTCCAATGCTGACGCATTATCACGAGTGACCCAAGGCGCACCCGAGCATGGGGTGGATGAAGACCTCGAGGATACTGAGATCCCCGATTTGAGGCGATTGCCTGTGTTCGTGGACGTGGCACGTTCAAGTGGGGTGGCGACACGGGTCGCCACTTTGCTGGGGAAGACTCGTCAAGAGTGGGCTGAGTTACAGGACGCAGACTCCGAACTGTCACGAGTAAAGAAATGGCTGAGTCAAAAGTCCTGGCCCGATGGGAGAGCAAGAGCCCGGCTGGGTGCCGAAGGACAAAAGCTGCTAAGGCAGTGGGATCGATTGGTCATAGCGGAGGGGATACTGTATCGCTGGATCTACATAGCAGCGGAGCTGGGGTACTGTTGGCAGGTAGTAATTCCATCTTCAGGGGCTCCGGACATTGCCCAGGAAGCTCATACGCGGGGTGCACATTTCGGGCCTGAGAAGACTTATCATTGGCTGCACCAGTATGTGTACACGCCTGGCTTAGAAGAAGTTGAGAAAGGTGTGTGGTAGGTGCCGGGCATATGAGCTGAATAAGTCCCCAGAGCAGAGGGCTCCTGTCCAGACAATCATGACGTCTGCCCCACTGGAAGTGCTAATGGTGGATTATTTGTCAATTGGGTATGCCAGAAGTGGTCATCAGTCATGTCTGGTCATGACTGATCACTTTACTAAGTTTGCCGTCGCTGTCCCCACCAAGGATCAGACTGCTAAGACTGCAGCGGAGGCAATTTGTAAGAATTTCATCCAGGTTTATGGGTGTCCTCAAAGGATACATTCAGATCAAGGTGCTTGCTTCCATGGTCAGCTCATAACGGAGTTGCTACAAGTCTATGGGATTCAGCAGGGAAATGGGGCCTGTGAACGGTTTAACTGAACCTTGCTCCAGATGCTGAGAACACTTGAACAGAGGCAGAAGGAGCGATGGACTGAGTTCCTCCCAGAACTTATGTGGGCCTATAACAATCGGGTCCATAGCACCACAGGATTCACTCCGTACGCGATGATGTTCGGTCGGCCTGGGCAAGAGATTAAAGAACTTAGTCTCACTGTACCCGATGAACCAGAATATCGTACAGCCAGTGAGTGGGTCCAGGATCATCGCCGAAGGTTGCGTGAAATCCACCGGATAGTAAAAGACCGTGTGCAGGATCATCCCCACGGGGGCTGGTGCACCTAGATGAGTTCCGGGTGGGTGATAAGGTGCTAGTGCGAGTCACGCGTCCGGGAGGGAAGTTGAGCGACAGGTGGGAGGAAACGCCCTACACAGTAGTGGAAAGGGTATTCCCAGGGGGGAGTGTGTACACAGTGGTTCCCTAAGGGTGCATTGGACCCCGTCGCACAATGCACCGGAACTGGCTAAAGAGGTGTATGTCCGACATCCTGAGTCATCTGCGCCACCTACGGCAGTTGCACCGAGCAATGTTGAATGTGACTGTTGGGATGACTTCGGGGTGAGACCATCGGACGTGCAGAGTCCGATAGCGCAAGTTCCAGGTGTTCCAGACACCATCCCTGATGTTACTGTTCCACTAGATGCGGTGGACCCTCCACCGAGCTCAGCAGGTTCTGGTTTGCGGAGATCGTAGAGGAGCACAACTGGTGTTCATGTGAGGCCCTCCCTGAGAAATGGGTTTACTCGGAGCCGGGTCGGTGTAGGGGTAGCGGGTGGAGGCAGTCAGGGCCTGGACCCGGTCCGTGCCCAGGGCGGTCATATAAAAGGAGTTGTAAAGGGGCTTTCAATTAAGAGTGGTATTTTCGACTACGCCACCTGCGGTTTCCGGTGATGGGCACCAGCGCTGCTTCAGTCCACTGAGGCCGGTGTTACGGGCAGCTAAGATGGGACGGCTCCCCTCAGGCGGAGCAGGCCTCAGGGCAGTGAGAGAGTAGGAATGGTGTGTGCAGTGTCGCGCAGGAAATAATGAGCTGAGACGGTGTATGAAGTCATCCGGGTCTTTACTCACTGGGGATAAACTTTCAGCTGCAAAGATTCTCTCTGCTACATACGGCGTTTAGCGGCCACCGGGAAGGCGGTTCAGCACTTTCCAGGTAGATCAGGAGCACCTGTGGAGACCCCTCTGGTTTGTGTTCCTTTCCTTGGTAAGTTTTCCCACTAAGTCTTCTCCTGACTGTATGTGGTACGAACGTGGTGTAAGGCCGGGTCCCACTGGATAAACGCAGTGTAAGAGATACAGGTGGCGTAGGCTACTCCGTCCGTATCCCCCTGGGATCCACTAAGCCGCCGGGCTTTTACGACTGAGACATGAAGTGACAAAGATATCGAGGGCCGGTCACCCCTCTTGCAGCAGGAATCCCTCTGGCTAGGCCAGAGTAAAGAATACAGGTGGCGACTCCGTCCGTATCCCCCCCAGGATCCTTTTGCCTGTGGAGCCTATCTCTTCTGCTCCCCTCCAGGCCTTCTTAGGTAAGGACCTTGACCGAGTAGAGACAGTGGTTAACTCTGACCCGCTCCTCGTTTCAAGGCCAGAGAACGAGGACCGGGTATCTTCAGTATGCTGCGGCCTTATGCTGGACTCTGGTGGATGACCACAATTATGATCACAATTATGTGTTTCCTAAAAGTGTGTTCTCCACCCTCACCCACTACATGGTTCCCCCTATCTTTGGTTTCCCCCATCTCCTCTCTCCCGGGCCGGGGCAGCACCCTGGTGCATTTAGGCCCCTTTCAGGACAGGAGTGGTGTAGTGTTGAATGGTGAAGTGTTGTCCTGAGAGATGCTCCATCCTTACCTGAAAGAGGAGATACCACACCTCGATCTGAGGTGCAGTACCCCTGTGGCGACTGAACCCTCAGGGGTGCCACATTCCCCCTATATGATATAATCCTGAGGAGTATGTGTTACATATGAGTGGTATGAAACCATTTGTCGGGACGCCAAATTATAAGTGGGGTGGAGTGTAACATGTTGACATGTCTTTCTAGCAATGAGCTCATATTTATGACAGTGTAAATTTCTCCTGCAATGACTTAGTCCGGCCATTAGGGGTCAGCAAGAAACAAGTAAAGAAAAAGCCCAGGGATCTGTAAAAAAGCCTGGGAAAGAGAGATCCAGGAAGGCCTGTGAGAAGGCGACATGCGTCTGAATGCTGAGTGACGTTGGAGAGCTTGTACAGACTGCAGCCAGACGGTGTGTCCAAGAAGAAGCTGTGCTTTGTGAGTAACTGAGATATGTGACCGGTCACCAACTGTGTAGTCAGTTAGGGAAAGCTAGTTAGTGATTCCAGTAGTGCTGAGAACTGCCTGGTGTATATCACTGCTGATGGACTGATCAGGCTTGATCCAGAGATTGTGAAGGATCTCATATACTAAGACTCTGTGCATGTGGATACTACAAAGGAGCCCTGTTGTGGACTACACTTTGAAACTGAGATTGATTCTAATTCCTGCTGACACCTGGATGTGCTGGAGAGCTTGGTGAGAAGGAGAAGCTGATCAAATCCTGTGGCCGGAGATCAGGGTCTAATTAAAGGTTTAGTTTGTTAACTGTTTGTATATGTATTAAGTCTGAGAGATTTCTCTTTGCTCTTGTAAGAAGAGAAACTGTACACTGTATAGGTAACACGTTGGTTAAATATATATGAGTGTTCTCTAAGGGGAAAACAAGGGTACCCAGATCCCATTGTATTAGTGTGGGAGGGGGGTGTAAGGTTATATTCCTGGGAGGACCATGTGCCACGTCCGTGGTAACATCCAGGGTAGGCCCTGTACTGAATAAGGGTGGGAGCGGCATAGCCCAGGGGTAGTTTGGCTCATTCCCGCGAGATTGGCACTTGGGCTCTCTCGGGCTGCATAACTTGTATTTTGTGTTAGTGGCTGTTGTGGCCCATATTTTGTAGAATTATTTAACCCTGTCATTTTTGTGACCAGTATAAAGAAAGTTATTTGCCACTATACAAGGTCGGAGTCATTCATAGCAGCGCCGTATTGGTCATACACATTCGACCGGCGTTCCTGTCGTTACAATAGTTTGACTAGCGATGTACAAGCTTTTCATAATGGCCTAAACAGTGTGATAAACACGTGTATTCTTCCATTCCAGACCCTAAATAAGTGTCAGGAGTACATGATCTCAAGACAGAAGACTGGGTGGTCCTGAGAGATGATACATGACAAAGAGCCTAGAGCCAGGATCTGATGCCATTCCAGGTTCTCCTAACCACAGCAACTTCAGTGAAATTTGAGGGAAAACCCACCTGGATACAAGCAGCTCCTGTAAAGAGTCACCACCAGCAGAATAATGATCCTATTACCTATTCTAATGGGGGTAGCGGCGTCATTGCCCCTAAGAAGGGCATTAAATGAGGTTCTGAATAATGAAACATAACAAGTTCATCAGACTTTACCACTTGCTCTTAAAAGACATGGACGCGAGTACATCTTCTGCAGACTGCTGGACTTGTACTCAGTCCTGTGAGTTATAATACTTCAAGGGTATAAGTGGGAGGGCTCTTGGGGATCATACATGTATGCAACTACTATAATTATTTTGTTTTGTTATGTGTAGCCGTAAAAGCTCTAATCTGTGTTATGCCCAAATAATCGCGTTCATGGGTAAGAGAAACCTTGTCAAAAGATCCCCTAGGTGTATATTATAGACCTCAGACAAGAAGAGATCAAGTGTTGCGTTACAATTATAGGTCTTCAGGTAGGGAACTGCGGTGAAGCAGGTAGGAAAGTCCAGAGGCCGCGACTAGCGCGCTCCTATATACCTACTGAAATACCCATAATTGGTCACAAAAGGGGGGAAATTTGAGAGAACAGAATCCATTTTGAGTATGTGGCATCCATCTTGTCTTGTAACTTCTGTGTAATGGTGATCAAGTAACACTGATGGCAGGGATTTTTTACATTTCTATTCACTTCCCTGAGGTTACTATTGGTTCATAGGTCAGAGGGAACTATTCCTTTGTCTCTGACCCTATTTAAAGTGCTACATGTGTTAATAAAGCAGAAGTCTTTCCTAGTACACCATACAAGGCTGTGCTATATTGATTTCCCTAGCGCTTGTAAAATAAATCTTATTAATTTGGAGTTTGGAAGGCATAGAAGAGAGCGTATTTTGCTCACATTCACAAGTGCACTATCTCAAAGCCAAAGGTAATGCAAATTTCCGATTGCCAGATAAATAGCTTTATAGTGAGCACTTGAAAAATAAGCATTGCATGGACTCAAACTCATGACCTACTGATAATGAAACAGGCACATTAACCCAGTAAGCCACTGCATCATCACAGGTATAATGTTTTATCAAGAAGGGCAGTGAACATTGAATCGCTAATTCGTAAGTTCAAAATGAAATCCATTGGTTTTACTATGTCATTCTTAATGCCAATCTATACAGCGTATGATGACAATTTGTTCTTTTTGAACAGTTAATACAGATTCAATTGCTCACATATAAATCTTATTAATTTGGAGTTTGGAAGGCATAGAAGAGAGCGTATTTTGCTCACATTCACAAGTGCACTATCTCAAAGCCAAAGGTAATGCAAATTTCCAATTGCTAGATAAATAGCTTTATTGTGAGCACTTGAAAAATAAGCATTCCATGGATATTAACTCATAACCTTCTGGTTATAAGACAGACGCATTAACCCAAACTGCCACTGCATCATCACAGGTGCAATGTGCTATCAAGAAAGGCAGTGAATATTGAATCGCTAATTCAAGCCAAAAGTAATGCATATTTACAAATGCTAGAGAGACAGCTTTATCGTGAGTACTTGCAAAGAAAGCTCTTGCTTGATCCAAACTGAGGTCCTCCTGCTTACAAGACAGGCACTTTAACCCAGTAAGCCATCTCATCATCACAGCTGTAAACTGTTATCAAGAAGGGCAGTGAACATTGAATCCCTAATAGGTAAGTTCAAAAACAAATCCATTGGATTTACTATGTCATTCTTAATGCCAATCTAAGCAGCGTATGATGACAGCTTGTTCTTTATGAACAGTTAATGCAAATTCTATAGTTCACAATTTCACTTAAAGCCAAAGGTAATGCAAATTTCCAATTGCTAGATAGATAGCTTTATTGTGAGCACTTGTAAAAAACAAGCTCATGACCTCTTGTTTATAAGACAAGCGCATTAATCAAGTAAGCCGCTACATCATAACTGGTGCAATAGGTTATCAAGCAGGGCAGTGAACATTGAATCGCTAATTATTAAGTTCAAAAAGAAATCAATTGGTTTTACTGTTTCATTTTTAATTTCGGCTGTTTTATGTTCTTCTCCTTATCCTCAGCCTCCACCACCACTATACCACCAGGGTGCCCGTGGTCCGTGTTGCCATTATTGAAAGTTCCTCCGTCCTTATTTTTGTCAGCTTTTGCTTGGAAGGCATAAGCAAAGACTGTGGGAGACCCACTCCCCAATAATGGGAATAATATTTTTAAGATGCTGTACTGTATGGCTCTTGTAAGGGGCATTAAAACCGTCTTGTTAAGCTACTGCGACCTCCACCACTTTTCCAAGGGGCATTTAAACAATCTTGTTAAGCTACTGCGACCTCCACGTCTCTTCCGAGGGGCATTAAAACCATCTTGTTAAGCTACTGGGACCTCCACGTCTCTTCCGAGGGGCATTAAAAGCATCTTGTTAAACCACTCTGAACTCCACAGCTCTTCCAAGGGGCATTGAAATGTTGTTTTGAATTAACTCTAACCTCCACGACTCTTCGAACGGGCATTGCATTTCCTTCTAATTTTTGGCAGCTTTTGCTTGGAAGGCATAAGCAAAGACTATGGAAGACCCACTCCCCAATAATGGGAATAATGTTTGCAATATGCTGTACTGCATGGCTCTTGTAAGGGGCATTGCAAGTTCCTCCGTCCTAATTTTTGGCAGCTTTTACTTGAAGGCATAAGCAAAGACTATGGGAGACCCACTCCCCAATAATGGGAATAATGCTTGTAATATGCTGTACTGCATGGCTCTTGCAAGGGGCATTGCAAGTTCCTCCGTCCTAATTTTTGGCAGCTTTTGCTTGGAAGGCATAAGCAAAGACTATGGGAGACCCACTCCCCAATAATGGGAATAATGTTTGTAATATGCTGTACTGCATGGCTCTTGCAAGGGGCATTGCAAGTTCCTCCGTCCTAATTTTTGGAAGCTTTTGCTTGGAAGACATAAGCAAAGACTATGGAAGACCCACTCCCCAATAATGGGAATAATGTTTTTAAGATGCTGTACTGTATGGCTCTTGTAAGGGGCATTAAAACCGTCTTGTTAAGCTACTGCGACCTCCACCACTTTTCCAAGGGGCATTCAAACCGTCTTGTTAAGCTACTGTGACCTCCACCACTTTTCCAAGGGGCATTAAAACCGTCTTGTTAAGCTACTGCGACCTCCACGTCTCTTCCGAGGGGCATTAAACCGTCTTGTTAAGCTACTGTGACCTCCACCACTTTTCCAAGGGGCATTCAAACTGTCTTGTTAAGCTACTGCGACCTCCACGACTCTTCCAAAAGGCATTGCATTTCCTCCTAATTTTTGTCAGCTTTTGCTTTTCAATGCATAGGCGAACACTAAGGGAGACCCACTCCCCAATAATGGGTAGAAGGTTTTTAGTATGCTGTAATCCACATCTGTTTCAAGAGGCATTGCAGTTCCTCATAATTTTTGGAAAGCCTTCCATTCACTGCTTAGGCCAACAGTGCACAGGAGACCCAGTTGCTATAAATGGAAAAAATGGTTTAGTTAAGGCCCTCTGACCTCCATGTCACTTCCAAGGGGCATTGGAGTGCCTCTAAATTTTTGGTAGGCATTGCACTCACTGTATGCCCTATAACTGTGTAGCCGAACCGCTCCTTTTGGTACAGAAACATATCCTACAAGACGTGTGGTTGACTGGCCTGATATTGATGTGAATGGTCCCTGTTCCTCCTGCTCTTTCTCCTTTGCCACCACCTCATCCATCATTTATCACCTGAAGCTTTGTTTTAACGGGAGCCATAGAACTTGGATAGTAGCAGGAAAACATCCAGCAATCCTCGGAGGAGGTAGGATATGCGCCAAAACGCTGACCACCTCAGGCCTAGCCGCTACTACATACATGCGCTTGCATTCCAAGAAAACAAAGCAGATGCTAACTTCTATCATCATCATCATGCTCCTCACCTTGGCACTCTCAACTCCCCTGATAGAGAAGCCAGGGCCCACCGGAGGAGTCTGGTTCTCTGGTGGGTTCGTCCAATGCTGCCCTAAAGCAGGCCGGGCTAAGAAAAGTGTGTGGGAAAGTGACAGGAGAAATAGGGGTGGCTGGGGACCATTTATGGACACGCGGCCCCCCCAGGCGGCTGGGGACCATGTGTAGACACCCGGCCGCGGGGCGGCTGGGGACCGAGTATGGACACCCAGTCGCCCCCTGGCGGCTGGGGACTGAGTGTGGACACCCGGCCGCCAGGCGGCTGGGGACTGAGTATGGATACCAGGCCGCCGAAGCAGCCATGAGGTAGTGGCCAGCTTCGGCCTACTCCAAACTAAAAGGCCCCATTTCAAGTGCAAGCTAGCAGTATGGCATTGCAGCCTGGGGGTGGGTGGGTGGCAGGCTGCACACTTACGCTTGCATTAAAAGAAAACAAAGCAGATGCTAACTTCTATCATCATCATCATGCTCCTCACCTTGGCACTCTCAACTCCCCTGATGGAGAAGCCAGGGCCCACCGGAGGAGTCTGGTTCTCTGGTGGGCTCGTCCAATGCTGCCTTAAAGCAGGCCAGGCTAAGAAAAGTGTGTGGGAAGGTGACAGGAGAAATAGGGGCGGCTGGGGACCGTTTATGGACACCAGGCCGCCGGGCGGCTGGGGACTGAGTATGGATACCAGGCCGCCGAAGCAGCCATGAGGTAGTGGCCAGCTTCGGCCTCCTCCAAACTAAAAGGCCCCATTTCAAGTGCAAGCAAGCAGTATGGTATTGCAGCCTGGGGGTGAGTGGGTGGCAGGCTGCATACTTGCACTTGCATTGCAAGGAATGGGGGAGGTACAATTGAACACTCTTCTGATGTGGCAAGGATCACTTCTGATGGGCACACTTTTAGGCAGTGACCTGGGTGTCAGAGATGCTTCCAGGGGTCTTCCCCATGTTGTTCCCATGTCTTTTCAGCACTGTATGCATGTGTCACACAGCACATGGCCAGATAAGGTTGTAAAATGTTAAAATGACATTTCCCGGTGAATGCATTTGTCACGGTTGAAAGCAATACCAAAGTGCAAAAATGCATAAAAAATGCTACTTGTGAACATAGCCCAAGGTGTGGAGGAGTATTTTTGCTTTTGGTTATTTATTTTACCTTATACACAAGTCTTTACCCTGGAAAGGATGTTCCTTAACCCCTTTCCGACCAGGTCAGTAATAGTACGCACCAGGTCGGAAAGGTCGGTTCAGCGGGGGCTCCGGCGCTGAGCCCGCACTGAACCGGGCACATGTCAGCTGATTCTTACAGCTGACATGTGCCCGCAACAGCCGCGGGTGGAATCGCGATCCAGCCACGGCTGTTAACATGTTAAATGCCGCTGTCAATCTCTGACAGCGGCATTTAATTCGCGCTTCTGGGAAGCACGTCCTATACCCCGTCCATCGGTGACCCTGTCACGTGATCGTGGGTCACCAATGGGTGGGCATGACAACCCAGGGTCTGCAGCAGACCCCTGTGGTTGTCATGTCTCAATTGCTATGAGCGCCACCTAGTGGTCGGAGCTCATAGCAAGTGAGCATTTCTGCTGCATACAAGCGATCTGCTCATCGCCTGTATGCCGTAGAAGCAATCAGATAACTGCTGCTTCTAGTCTCCTATGGAGACTATTGAAGCATGCAGTAAGTGTAAAAAAAATGTTTTTAAAAATATAAAAAAATAAAAAAATATAAAAGTTTAAATCACCCCCCTTTCGCCCCATTGAAAATAAAATAATTAAAAAAACCACACATACACATATTTGGTATCTCCGCGTTCAGAATCGCCCGATCTATCAATATAAAAGAAGAATTAATCCGATCGGTAAACTGCGTAACAAGAAAAAAAATCTAAACGCCAGATTTACTTTTTTTTGGTCGCTGCAACATTGCAATAAAATGCAATAACGGGCGATCAAAACATCGGATCTACCTTAGAATAGTATCAATAAAAACGTCAGCCCAGCGCGCAAAAAATAAGCCCTCAACCGGCCCCAGATCCCGAAAAATGGAGACACTACGGGTCTCGGAAAATGGCGTCTGTTTTTTTTTTTTTTAGCAAACTTTGGATTTTTTTTCACCACTTAACTAAAAAAGAACCTAGACATATTTGGTGTCTATGAACTCATAATGATCTGGAGAATAATAATGACAGGTCAGTTTTAGCATTCAGTGAACGTGGTAAAAAAAGGACCCAAAAAACAACTGTGGAATTGCATTTTTTTTGCAATTTCACCGCACTTGGAATTTTTTTCCCATTTTCCAGCACACGATATGGTAAAACCAGTAATGGCGTTTAAAATTACAACTTATCCTGCAAAAAATAAGCCCTCACATGGCCATATTGAACGAAACTTAAAAAAGTTCTGGCTCTGGGAAGAAGGGGAGCAAAAAATGAAAACAAAAACAGAAAGACCCAAGGTCGTTAAGGGGTTAACATATTTCACAGGAAAACAGTTTCAGTTTAGTTTTTGAACGTTTTATTGTGAGCCCATAAAAGTGGCTTAATACCTCTGACCACGTTGTTGACAGCAGTGACCTGGGGGTCAGAAATGCTTCCTGGGGCGATCCCCATGCTGTCCCCATGTCTTTTTAGCACTGTCACTATCGTTTTGGGCACTTTTTAGGCTGTCTACAGACTGCCGGGGGTGCCGCCGCAAAAATGCTCGGGTCTCCCATAGACTAACATTGGGCTCGTTGCTCGGGTCGAGCACCCGAGTATCACGGTGAGCTCCGCCCGAGCTTCGAGCACCCGAGCATTTTAGTGCTCGCTCAACACTAATGCTGATGTCAGAGATGCTGTAGGGCCCTTCCAACAGATCACCTATCGTAGGGGAAGATCGTTAAAAGATAGACTGGTCCACAGTCATTTTAAAGAAAATCAACATCCATCTTGGTTGGGTACCCAGATCAATGTTGTTATAAGTGTGGCAATTGTAGTGTATGTGACTCCGTGGCACAAGTTAAAAACTTCAGTAGCAATGTAACAGGAAGGAACTACACCATGCGACAGTATATTAACTGTCGTACAACTGGTGTGGTGTATAAGGCCACATGTCAGTGTGGTATCAAGTATGTGGGAAAGACCAGACGTGAATTCAGGAGAAGAATAAGGGAGCATATACGTGACATCATTAACAAATGAGACACCCCCATCGCTAACCATGTTAACAATTTCCATAATGGCAACACTGACTGCATTCGCTTTGTGGGTATTGATAGAATAAAACCCCCGATCAGAAGAGGGGACTGGGATCAAAAAATCCTACAGAAAGAATGCAAGTGGATATTCTGGTTAAGAACTACGCAACCAACTGGCCTTAATGAACAGCTGTCTTTCACTTCTTTTTTATAGTGGTAGGGCCAGTATAGGGACCAGTTTATGCAGGGTTAGTCGTTGAGGAGTGGAGGTGCCATTTGCGTAGTCCCCCTGGGTGCCAACCTCCATGATAGGTAGGTGTCAGTAATTAGAGAGGTTCCATTTTGAGGGATAGTGTTAGTTCCCTTACTATCTCCTTCCCCTGCTATTCACCTCCCACTGTGTCATTCCCACCTATGCTGTCACTTTGTTGGTTCCGTCATGCGAGCTCAGGGACCATCATGTTTATACACTGAAAATATTATCATCCATTCTTCATTGGATATTGTCTGGGTTATTATCCACTCTTTTGGCTTCATATAATTGTGCAGATATACGATTGTGTGTCATATTACCGTGACTAGGTACTGCACATTACTCTGTGGTATATGATCATACTTATCTGCCGGTCCATCTAAACTTGGATGAACTTATGATCAAAAAAGATGGATACATTAATGCTGTCAAAGATTTGTATCCTGTATAACACAGTTAAGGGTGTATAATACATACACGCCCTCTGGCTAATGCTGATAAGCAAAGTCCTATTTACATTTCAGAACCCGCACATGCGTGAGGGCCATTGCGCGTCATACCCGGAAATGCACTGTACGTCAGTGGCAAACATGCGGCATGTGTATAAAAGGTACAGTAACCTGAAATGATGACTACACGAATTTTGAATGAGCCTTGAGAGAAGAGGCATGGACCTCTGGGCTGTGAACTCCCATGATGACTAAAAGGGAAATGCGTCGGGAGTCCACCTATCATATTGGAACACTGCCACCAATGCAGGGAAAGATAAGTTGCAAAACTACCTCCTAGTAGAGAAAGATATGTTCCATTTATTGATGCATTACCTGTGGTTAGATGGGCTTATGGTATATGGTATGATTCGACCATTACCCATCGTTACACTTGGTGTGCTTTGACATATGACCTGGTTGGTCTTTATTGTGTACTGGTCTAATCAGTTGTTCTGTGGTGGCCTTTGTTATAAATGTCACACCTTGCTATTAGTGATGAGAGATCACTAAAATGCTCGGGTACTCATTGTTCGAGTTGAGCAAATTGGAATACTTGAGTGCTCAGTCCGAGTAACGAGCCCAATGTAAGTCTATGGGAAGCGCAAGCATTTTTCCGGTGGCCCCCCCGGCGGTCTGCAGAGGGCCTAAAAATTGCCCAAATCGATGGGAACAGTGCTCAAATGGCATGGGTACAGCATGGGCAAGACCCCTGGAAGCATTTCTGACTCACAGGTCACTGCTGTCAACAATGTTGTCAGAGGTATTACCCCACTTTTGTAGACTCACAATAAAACATACAAAAACAAAACCAAAATGGATTTTCCTGGGAAATATGTTAGGGAACATCCTTTCCAGGGTAATGACTTGTATATAAGGCCAAATAAATATACAAAAACAAAAATGCTCCTCGACACCTTGGGCTATGTTCACATGTAGCGTTTTTGATGCATTTTTGCACTGCTTTCAACCGCGATAAATGCAATCACTGGGAAATGTCATTTTAACATACTACAACCTTATTTGCCCATGTGATGTTGTAATTTATGATGAAGGGACTCTGAAAGTCACAAAGCTTATTTTTATAGGGCAATCAGGCAGCCCTTTCTATTCTTAAAGGGCCAGCAGTCGGCCCTCGCTATTGTTAGAGAGCCATCAGACGGCTATGCTTTGTTGTTTCCATTATTAATGAGTGGGTCTCCAATACTTTTATTGTATATATAGTGCTGCAAGGGCAGCCAAAAATTTACACAACCCAATACCCCTTTGAAGAGACACAGAAGAGGGTTTCTGTAAAAAAAAAATGTTCCCATTATAAAGGAGCAGGTCTCCTATAGTAGTAATGCCCTTGCTTTGACTGCAAGGGCTGCCAAAATTTGGGAAAAACCCCACTAACAATTTAAAGACACATAAAGCTGGGCCACAGTAATGACATGTTCCCATTAGAAAGGAGAGGGTCTGCTGTACAGTTATAGGGTATGCAGTGAGTCCAACGGCTGCCAAAATTTAGGAAAAACCCCACTAACAATTTAAAGACACATAGAGCTGGGCCAAAGTAACTACATGTTCCCATTAGAAAGAAGAGGGTCTGCTATACAGTTATAGGGTATGCAGTGAGTCCAACGGCTGCCAAAATTTAGCAAAAACCCCACTAACAATTTAAAGACACATAGAGCTGGGCCACAGTAACGACATGTTTCCATTAGAAAGGAGCAGGTCTGCTATACAGTTATAGTGTATGCTGTGAGTGCAATGGCTGGCAAAATTTAGGAAAAAACCCACTAACAATTTAAAGACACATACAGTTGGGCCAAAGTAACGACATGTTCCCATAAGAAAGGAGAGGGTCTGCTATACAGTTATAGGGTATGCAGTGAGACCAACGGCTGTCAAAATTTAGGAAAAATCCCACTAACAATTTAAAGACACATAAAGCAGGGCCACAGTAGCGACATGTTTCCATTGAAAGGAGCAGGTCTACTATACAGTTATAGTGTATGCAGTGCGTCCAACGGCTGCCAAAATTTAGGAAAATCCCCACTAACAATTCAAAGACAAATAGAGCAGGGCCGCAGTAACGAGTACGACATGTTCCCATTAGAAAGGAGAGGGTCTGATATTCAGTTATAGGGTATGCAGTGAGTCCAATGGCTGCCAAAATTTAGTAAAAACACCAATAAAAATTTAAAGACACATAGAGCTGGGTCAAAGTATCGACATGTTCCCATTACAAAGGAACGGGTCTGCTAAACATTTATAGGGTATGCAGTGAGTCCAACGGCTGCCAAAATTTAGGAAAAACCCCAATAAGAATTTAAAGACACATAGAGGTGGGCCTCAGTAACGACATATTCCCATTAGAAAGGAGCGGGTCTCCCATACTGTTTGCCTATGCAGTGAATGCAATGGCTGTCAAAAATTTGAAGGCGCTGCAATGCCCTTTGCAAGAGACGTAAAGGTGGGAGGGCCTCCTTAAAAAATGCTCCCATTTTTAGGAAGTGGGTCTCCCTTACTGCTTGCCTATGCAGTGAAGCAATGGCTGCTTAAAATTTGGAGGAACTCCAATGCCCATTGCAAGGGATGTAGAGGTCTGAGGGCCTCCTAAAATAAATGTTCCCATTATTAGGAAGTGGGTCTCTTATACTGTTTGCCTATGCAGTGAATGCAACAGCTGCCAAAAATTTGTAGTCACTCCAATGCCCCTTGCAAGAGACATAGAGGTCAGAGGACCTCCTGAAAGCAATGTTCCCATTATTAGGTAGTGTGTCTCCCATACTGTTTGCTTATGCAGTGAATGCAACGGCTGCCAAAATTTGGAGGAATTCCAATGTCCCCTGTAAGACACGTAGAGGTCGGAGGGCCTACTGAAAAAAAACGTTCCCATTAGTTGGAAGTGGGTATCCCATACTGTTTGCCTATGCAGTGAATGCAACGGCTGCCAAAAATAGGAGGAACTCCAATGCCCCTTGCAAGAGACCTAGATATGTTGATATGGTACATATGGTGGTGATATGGTGGTGGAGGATGAGGATGCGAAGAAGGGGGAGGACAAGTGCAAATAGACAAAATCAGGAAGCATATAGCCATGTCTGGTTGTGAATACAGAGGTACATAGGAATAGAGTTAAACCTCCCAAAAAAAAGACACTGTATTTGAGTTTATCTTACGCTGCTATCATACGGTGGTGTTGAGAAGTCTGGCCCAATCCAGCCCTTGTTCATTTTTATAAAAGTCAGCCTGTCAGCATTTTTAGTTGACAGGCGGATGGGCCTATCGGTTATAATTCCACCAGCGACACTAAAAACCTGCTCTGACAAACTGCTAGTGGCAGGGCAGGCCAGGTCAGGACCTCCAAGGCGTAGAGAGCCAGTTCATGCCACGTGTCCAGCTTGAATACCCAATAATTATAAGGCACAGAGGAATCACGGAGGACATTGGTATGGTCGGCAAGGTACTCCCTCACCATCTTCTGAAACTTTTCCCTCCTTGTGAAAGTACCCCGCGCATGAGGGCTTGTGCGATGGGAGGGTCTGAGAAAACTATCCCAGAACTTTGACACTGTTCCCCTGCCTCTGCTGGATTGCATTTGTGTCTCTCTCAACTGTACTCCTTGGTTGTCCAACGAACTGTGACCTCTGCCGCCAGTGTTTTCAGCTGGGAATTTTTTAAATAATTCCGCAACAAGGGCCTTCTTGTACTGCCCCATTTTATTAAGCCTGTCCTGCACACGAATAAGAGAGAAAGTTCCCCTTGTAGCATGGGTCTAGAAGAGTCACCAACCAATAATGACTGTCACCCAAAATTTTGACAACCTGAGGGTCATGGGAAAGTCAGCGTTACATTAACTCAGCCATGTGTGCCAGACTGCAAAAAGGCAAGACTTCCATGTCCTCACCAAGAAGATGACTGACCATGCTCTCCTCCTCATCTTCCTCCTCTTCCTACTACTCCCTGTCCTCAGGCCATCCACGCTGAACAGACGGTATGACAGTTGTGCAGGTAGTACAGTCTATAGCACAGGAAACGAGCTCCTGTTCTTCCTCCTCCTCCTCTTCCTCATTGTCACCCAATCCACTTTGGGATGAGATGAGGCTGGGATGTGTGGAATCACCCTCTATGGTTCCTTGCTCCATCTCATCGTGCTCCGCCTGCAATGCATCCTCTTTAATTGTGAGCAGAGAGCTTTTCAAAAGACAGAGAAGCGGGATGGTAACACTAATTATGGCATCATCGCCGCTCACTATCTTGGTGGAGTCCTCAAAGTTTTGGAGGATGGTACATATGTCTGACATCCATGTCCTGACTTTCTAAAATGGGTACACAGGCGGCGTACTTTGACCAGCAGATCCGACAGAACCAGGTAGCTTTTGAGAAATCGCTGAACCACGAGGTTAAGCACATGGGCCAGACATGGTTTGTATGTGAGCTCGCCTCGCCTCAGAGCTGCCACCAGGTTCGGGCCATTGTCACACGGGACCATGACTGGTTGTAGGGTCAGCGGTGTCAGCCACAGCTCTACCTGCTCTTTCAGAGCTGTCCACAACAGCGTTGTGGGGTTTGTCATCTAAGCATATTAGCTTCAGCCCAGCCTGTTGCCGCTTGGCCAAGGCAGTGCTGAAATGCTTCCAGCTTGCGACTGATGTGGTTATTTCGGAGATGGAGGCTGAAGAAAAGGAGGAGGAGGAGGTGCAGGAGCTGTAGAATATGGGGGCAACCCTGATTGAACCAGGGCGCACATTCATCGGCATCTCTAGGTCCGACTGGGTCCCAGTTTCCACTATATTTACCCAGTTTTCCGTCAGCGAGATGTACCGTCCTTGCCCACAAGCACTTGTCCACATGTCTATGGTTAAGTGGACTTTCCCAGTAACTGCGTTGTTGAGGTCACGTCTAATGTTGTGGGACACGTGCTCGTTTAATGCGGGAACGGCACACCGGGAGAAATAGTGGCGGCTGGGGATCGAGTACGGAGGAACGGCAGCCGCCATCAGATTGCGGAAAGCTTCCCTCTCCACAAGCTTAAAGGGCAACAATTCGAACGCAACCATTCACAAAATTTGTGAATTTAGTAGTGTGGCCTGTGGGGCATTGGCTGCGTATTTGCGGTTTCGTTCCAAGGCCTGGGGTAGGGACAACTGAATGCTACGCTGGGACAAGGACGTGGACGTGCTTGCTGATGGTGCTAGTTGAGAGTGTGCAATGACAGGTGCAGGGCGGGAGGCATCTTGGCATGCACCATGGATAGGAGATTGGCGTGCATGCCAATCCAACAGCGGAAGAAGCAGTGGTGTCACCCGAAGACACTGTTGCTGGATCCTGGGTTCGGCCCACTTAGTCGGGTGCTTTGTTGAAATGTGCCTTATTAAGCTGGTGGTGGTCTGGCAGCTAGTTTTGCTACCCCTGCTGATGCTGGCCTGACAGGTGGTGCAAATGGCCTTTTTGTGGTTGTCGGAAGAGTCTTTAAAAAATAACCAGACTCGGGAAGACCTAATAGTTGAACTGGCAACTTCTGTTGTGTTGGCGTTACGAAGAACACTTTCCCACCTTGTGGCTGCAGCCACCATACTCATTCTTCCTCCCTGTTGTAGTGCTATGCCTCCCTCCCCCTGTGTGCTGCTGTCCTCGCTCTGTATGTCCCCCTGCCAGGTTGGGTCAGTTACTATATCATCCACCACCTCGTCTTCCACTTCCGCACCCTGGTCCTCCTCCTGAGTTTCTGGCAATTGTGTCTCATCATCATCATCCACCTCCTGCGACAGTAATTGCACTTTCCCACCGTCGCCTTCGTGTGACAAGGGCTGACAATATTTGGGCATCGCTACACGCGTTCTCTTGACTTGCTTGAAGCTGGCCGGGCGAGAGGCCCGAATCTACAAATAGAAAAGTGAATAGCTCTGCTGAATGTCCAAGTGTGGGATCAGTTGTCTCCCGGCACTCGGCATTGTGGGCGGAAGGAGGATCAGGATGAGGAATATGCGGTCCAGACTCACGGCTACTGAGACTTGACCGTGTGGAAAACAGGGTGGTGGTGGAGGTGGCTATGTGACTGGAAGCATTTGCTATTCAACCAACAACCTCTTGACACTGCTCTGGGTTCAATAGTGGTGTACTGCGGTCCCTTATTAATTGGGACAGGAAGGTCGAGTGACAAGATGTGAGTGTTTGTTGTAGCACAATTAGCTTGCCCACGGCCACGTCCTCAGCCTCTGCATGCACCATCACCATCACGTCCACTTCTCTGTCCCTTGCCACGCACCTTGTCCAGGTTAAATGGAGGATAATATTTTCCACGTTCACGAGAAATGGCTGATTTTGGAACGCAGTTATACAGTGCAGACCAAAAGTTTGGACACACCTTCTCATTTAAAGATTTTTCTGTATTTTCATGGCTATGAAAATTGAACATTCACACTGAAGGCATCAAAACTGTGAATTAACACATGTGGAATTATATACTTAACAAAAAAAGTGTGAAACAACTCAAAATATGTCTTATATTCTAGGTTCTTCAAAGCAGCCACCTTTTGCTTTGATGACTGCTTTGCACACTCTAGGCAATCTCTTGATGAGCTTCAAGAGGTAGTCACCGGAAATCGTCTTCCAACAATCTTGAAGGAGTTCCCAGAGATGCTTAGCACTTGTTGGCCCTTTTGCCTTCACTCTGCGGTCCAGCTCACCCCAAGCCATCTCAATTGGGTTCAGGTCTCGTGTCTGTGGAGGCCAGGTCATCTGGCGTAGCACCGCATCACTCTCCCTCTTGGTCAAATAGCCCTTACACAGCCTGGAGGTGTGTTTGGGGTCATTGCCCTGTTGAAAAATAAATGATAGTCCAACTTGCCGCTGCAAGATGCTGTGGTAGCCATGCTGGTTCAGTATGCCTTCAATTTTGAATAAATCACCAACAGTGTCACTAGCAAAGCATCCCCACACCATCACACCTCCTCCTCCATGCTTCACGGTGGGAACCAGGCATGTAGAGTCCATCCGTTCACCTTTTCTGCGTCGCACAAAGACATGGTGGTTGGAACCAAAGATCTCAAGTTTGGACTCATCAGACCAAAGCACAGATTTCCACTGGTCTAATGTCCATTCCTTGGGTTCTTTAGCCCAAACAAGTCTCTTCTGCTTGTTGCCTGTCCTTAGCAGTGGTTTCCTAGCAGCTATTTTACCATGAAGGCCTGCTGCACAAAGTCTCCTCTTAACAGTTGTTGAAGAGATGAGTCTGCTGCTCGAACTCTGTGTGGCATTGACCTGGTCTCTAATCTGAGCTGCTGTTAACCTGCCATTTCTGAGGCTGGTGACTCGGATAAACTTATCCTCAGAAGCAGAGGTGACTCTTGGTCTTCCTTTCCTGGGGCGGTCCTCATGTGAGCCAGTTTCTTTGTAGTGCTTGATGGTTTTTGTAACTGCACTTGGGGACACTTTCAAAGTTTGCCCAATTTTTTGAACTAACTGACCTTCATTTCTTAAAGTAATGATGGCCACTCGTTTTTCTTTACTTAGCTGCTTTTTTCTTGCCATAATACAAATTCTAACAGTCTATTCAGTAGGACTATCAGCTGTGTATCCACCTGACTTCTGCACAACACAATATATATATATATGTTGTGGAATACCTATACTCTCCCTACTCTGCCTGTTTCCGGGGTAGACTGTGACGAGCATAGCGGCGCCAAGTCTTATATAGACCTGATGATGCTGTGCGGACAGCCAATCACTGTAATGCCCACAACCAACATGGCTACGGCATTACAGTGCATGGCAGGCAATCCCTGCATGTTCATTGGCTCTCTAAAGAGCGCCAAACATGCAGGGAGGGGACCCGAGTTCTTGCCCAAGCAACCCAGAAATACTCGCCGAGCTTGTCGAGCACAGTGATGCTCGGGTGAGTACTGAGCAGTGGTGAGCACGTTCGCTCATCACTACTTGCTTTCAGTACTGGCATTCATCATTGTCTGATAAGGTGTGTTTATGGCCACTATCACTGCACTTTGGTATAAATTAGAGGGGACACCAGCATAAGGATCCTTAATAATATTTTGGACCTATACCTATATGTTTGTGGTCTCCCCTCTCTGTATGAGATCCATACTATACATAAAAGAGGATATGAATTATACCATCTGTATGTGGTTTTGCCATGTCCATTTATTTGTTTGGAGGCAAACCTGCTGTTTTGGAGTAAATTATTCTGGTACTCATCATCCAGTACATCCTTTTGTACTTTTTATGCATGGTTATTGGTTAGCACATAGCACCTTGCTTTTTCTATTTACCTATTTTACTAGTTTGAATTAAAAATATATTTTTAACCCCTTTGCTATATGCACTGATCCAAAGCTTCACAGACTCAAGAGGGGGAAAGCATGTGTAGCGATGCCCAAATTTTTTTTCAGTTTATCCGGGCCCAGATGAAGTAGAGTCCGAGAAGAATCCAAACCCTCATCACCAGACGTTAACCCCTGGGGTGGGCATGGATGGGTAGGAGAAAGAAATAAATACACACCAGAACATGGAGAACTAAATTAATATATAACAGGGGTTGGAAAACTAAACTACTAAACAGCGAAGGTTGGAGAATAAAAGAAATACACACCAGAGCATGGAGAACTAAACTAATAGAAAACACGGTTTGAAGAACTAAACTAATAAGACAACAGGGGTCGGAGAACTAAACTACTAAACAGCTAAGGTTGGAGAATGAAACAAATACACACCAGAACATGGAGAACTAAACTAATAGAAAACAGGGGTTGGAGAACTAAACTAATAAGACAACAGGGGTCGGAGAACTAAACTACTAAACAGCTAAGGTTGGAGAATGAAACAAATACACACCAGAACATGGAGAACTAAACTAATAGAAAACAGGGGTTGGAGAACTAAACTAATAAGACAACAGGGGCTGGAAAACGTACCTACTAAACAGCTAGGGTTGGAGAACTAAACCACTACACACCAGGGGAGGGAGAACTAAACCACTAGACACCAAGGTGTCACTAGACAGCAAGTGTTGGAATCCCCAAGGCTTGCTGGACAAACCTCTGTATATAACACTTCCTCTAGTGATTCTGCATTCTCCACCTCCTCCAGGGCCTCCACGTGCTCCCTCAACCTCTGCCTTAATGAGTCATATCTTCCAACAGTGCAGAGAGAATCCCCCCACCTCCGTACTGCGCAGTCAGGGCTCACCGCAATCAGGCAGTGTTAAAATTAATATGCCTTGCAGATCGCAGTCATACAGCTGAAGAGTTGTGGACCGCTCTCCAGGCCGAGTTTCAGCAATGGCTGTCTCCACTGAACCTGGAGCAAGGAAAGAGCGTGTGCAATAATGGTGCAAACCAGGTGGCGGCCCTACACACGTGCCTTGCATGGCTCGCATCCTCAACCTGATGATACAGCACTTTCTCCTCCACTATCCCAGCCTGGGTGCGCCACTGCAGAAACCACGGTGCTCACTTAAAACTATAAAAATGAGCAGGACCTTTAGTATAAAAACCAGACTACTAGACAACGAGCAAACTCCTTCATGATAGAGGACACCATCTCCTTAGCTTGCTGGTACTTTTCTGTGGGAATGAGCTTGTCTCCAACCAGCCAGGAATATCCAGCGAATGGCACGCCACGGTATGATATTAGCACCCAGTACCAGAAGCAAAGCCATCCATAATTTCCATACCTCAGGAACTTTATTTCGTAGACTGGCTGAGCAAACATTAGCTTCTCACAAACGAGCTAAAAACACTGAGTGGCAGTAGGTGCAAGTTTCTCCAACATGACCTGTTTGCTATTGTTAGATATCAGAACCCTCCGGTGGGCCCTGGCTTCTCTTTCAGGTGAGTTCGCTGCACAAACCTTGCAGCTGCTATGGGACTCTTTAGTGGGGGGAGAAAGGTGGTCCCTCAGAATCAAATCCTCTGGTGGGCCCAATGTTCTTCAGTCTGACACTGCTTCTCAGTGAGAGTTGTATTTCAGCACAGCCATATTCTTTAGCTTGGTGAAGGGACTGGCATAGAGAGAAACCGTATCTACTCCGGCTGTCATTTCTCTCAGGAAATCCTCCAATGCAGCTTGTTGCATAAGCAATGGCAGCCCATCCAACATCAGCTTACACTTATGGGTGTTGCTTAGTCACAGATAAAGATCTTTCTTTACGCCTTCAATTTAATCACTACAGGGTTAGACAATGGCCTGGTCTGCAATGCATTTTAAGAAATAACGTGCATAAGCAAAGCCACTGTTTAGGCCACTGAAGGTCATTAAGCTAAACTCATACAGCTTTCCCACTGACTGAAAGAGGGGTATCAAGACTTCCAAGACAGCCAAGAGTTCCCTGTCATCACCAAGAGGATGACTGTCCATGTTCTCCTCCTCCTCCTCCTCATTATCACCCAATCCGCATTGAGATGAAGCTGGGCTGTATAGTTCCTTGCTCCACCTGCAATGCCTCCTCTTTAACTGTGAGCACCAAGAGAAGCAGGATTTTGACGCTAATTATGGCATCATCGCCGCTCACCATCTTGGTGGAGTCCTTAAAGTTTTGCAGGACTGCACAAATGTCAGACATCCATGCCCACTCATCAGCTCTTATGTGCGGAGGCTGACCTGAATGCCGATAGGCGTGTTGAAGCTGGTACTCAACAACTGCCCTCTGCTGCTCACAAATCCTTCCCAACATCTGCAACGTTTATTTCCAACATGTGGTGACATCACACAACAGTCGGTGAGCTGGAAGCTGCGAACACTGCTAAAGCACTGCCAGGGTGGTGGAAGCTATAGCTGACTTTCTAAAATGGGGACACATGCATTGTACTTTCACAATCAGCTCTGGCAGATCTCTGTAGGTTTTGAGAAACCGCTGAATGCTCTCTCATTACTAATGTGTACCCCTGTATAGAGAACAATATCATCACTGAAGAATTAAAGGATGAAATATAGCCTGCTTTATATATCACGGTACTAAGAAAACCAATTTCGATTATATCTTGTGTTGTGTACCCCTGTGACAAAAATATCTGCAGCATTTTATGCATTTCAGTAGAGAAGAACTAGTATAATGGTGACCAAGAACTCTTCCACTACAGCCAACGCAGCAGATGGAGACCCAATCAGAATTCTCCACATTTCCAAAAATTTGTGTCAGACACCAACAAATTGGCATCAATTTCAGCACAGTAAAAATGGTAGAATTAGGAACGACACCTCTTGCACTACAGCCAATCCAGTAGATGGAGATTCAATCAGGAGTGTTCACATTTCCCTGAATTAGGGCCTAACACCACCAAAGTGGCATCAATTTCACCAGAGTAGAAGTAGTTTAATGGAGACCGAAACCTTTTCCACTACAGCCAAACCTGGGACCCAATCAGGAATCTCCACATTTCCAAAAATTAGTGACAGACACCAGCAAAGTGGCATTAATTTCACTACAGTAGAAATAGTGTAATTAGGACCGACACCTCTTACAGTACAGCCAACCCAATAGATGGGGACTCAATCAGATGTGTTTACATTTCCCTAAATCAGGGCCTTACACCACCAAAGTGGCATCAATTTGAGCAGAGTAGAAGAAGTTTAAAGGAGACAGAAACCTCTTCCACTACAGCCAACCCAACAGATGAAGAACCAATCAGGATTCTCCACATTTCCAAAAAATTAGTGGCTGACTCTAGCAAAGTGGCATCAATTTCAGTACAGTAGAAATTGTAGAATTAGGAACGGCACCTCTTCCACTACCGCCAACCCAGGAGATGGAGACTTAAACTGGAGTGTTCATGTTTCCCTAAATTAGGGCGTAACATCAGCAAAGTGACATCAATTTCAGTACAGTATAAATTGTAGAATTAGGAATAACACCTCTTCCCCTACAGCAAACCCAATAGATGGAGACCCAATCAGGATTCTCCACATTTTCAAAAATTAGTGGCAGACACCAGCAAAGTGACATTTATTTCCCTGCAGTAGAAATTGTAGAATTAGGAACCAAAGCCTCTTCCAGTACAGCCAACACAATAAATGGAGACCCAATCAGGATTCTCCATATTTCCAAAAATTAGTGGCAGACACCAGCAAAGTGGCATCAATTTCACTACATAAGAATTTGTAGAATTAGGAACCAAAATCTCTTCCACTACAGCCAACCCAGCACATGGAGACTCAATCAGGAGTGCACTATCCTCTCCAGTCATTCACCACATGTCAGACTTGTACTCTATTGTGCAGGTGCACAAGATGGTCTAAAAAGTGTGTGAAAGGACTCACAGAAATTGCTTCTGCCACTTACACTACTGCTACTGCTAATATTTTGGCGTTGAAGAATTGATGTGCCGGATGTTGGAAGTGTAGAGCTGCGATGCACTCTGTGTGCCCCACTGCTGGCTTGGGGAAAACCTATCTAAAGGTTGTGTAAAAGTGTTTCGATACTCCAGCATTCGGGGGTCCCTTTCCAGGGTGGGAAGCATCTGTCAAAATTTACTCATATAATGTGGATCTAAAAGAGTGGCAATCCAGTAGTCAACACTATTTCGAATCATAACTATACAGGGATCATGTTGCAGATAAAGCAGCAAGAACGCACTCATATGCTGGGCCCTTTCATGAGGTTCAAACCCATGCTGTGTTGGTGGCTGGGTAATTCTGATGCTTGTTTCTTCTGTACCCTCCTACCAAACTCGAACAGAGAGGGGATGATTATCCTCTTCATGTTCTGACTGTTGCTCGCACATCACCTCTTCCTCTTCCATTTGTTCCTCGCCTTCACTAACACCTTCACTAACAGTTTTTCTGGTATCACCAACCCCCCTCGATAGCAGTGAACCACCTTCCCTTGGCACCCTGAGATGTCCCCTAGTGTATGACGTTAGTAATAGTGATGAGTGAGCATGTTCGCTACTGCTCGGTGCTCGTCCAAGCATCTCACTGCTCCAGATGATCGATGCTCGCCTAATATTTCCGGGGTTGCTCGGCGGGAGCTCGGGTCCCCTCCTTGCATGTTTGACGCTCTTTAGAGCGCCAATGAACATGCAGGGATTGTCTGCCACTCACTGTAATGCCGCAGCCATGATGGTTGTGGCATTACAGTGATTGGCTGGCCGCACAGCGCCATCAGGTCTATATCAGACCAGGCGCCGCCATGCTCGTCACAGTCTACTCCGGAATCAGGCAGTGTAGGGGGAGGTGCTGCTAAGCTAGGGAGAGATTCGCTTGTTTCTTGGTTAGTATAGGTATATCACAACATATTCTACGCATATCCATCTCAACTAACAGTCCTTCTGAGGACTAATCCAGCTGCAGAGATATCAGTGCTAGGCAGGCAGGCAGTGTACGTGGCAGACTGCAGTGCATATAGCAAGAGGGTCCATTCCAGTTCTGTCTGCTGGTGCTTTTACAGATATTTCTAGAAATAGCCCAAGATATCAGGGGCCAGGAATAATTTTTTTTGGGATCGTATTCCTGATTATTTGCTTAAACAGCGATCCAGAGAACACAGTTTTTCTGCTCCATTTGCTTGTTGCCACTGCGGAATACAGCCAGATCCTTTCCATATTACAGCGCTAAAAATCCACCTATTTAAAACTGTGGTTTGTCCGTCACATGGATCACATATAATTGCGCTGAAAATTCTGCCATTTCTGGCCTCCATTGAAATTTTGTTGCAATGTGTCAGCGAAGTTATAGGCATGAGGTCGCTGTTAAAAATAGTTACCTACAGGCCAGCTATTTAAAACTGTAGTTTGTCCGTCACACGGATAACATATAATTGCGCTGAAAATTCTGCCATTTTTGGCTTCCATTGCAATTTTGTTGCAGTGTGTCAGCGAAGTTATTGACACGAGGTCGCTGTTAAAAATAATTACCTACAGGCCAGCTATTTAAAACTGTGGTTTTCCGTCACACGCATCACATATCACTGCGGTTCAAATCCAGCCATTTGTACTGAACATGGAAAATATTGTCCTCCATTTAAAATGGGCAAGGCGCGTGGCAAGAGACAGGGAAGTGGACGTGATGGTGATGATGGTGCATGCAGGGGACGAGGCCAAGGCCGTGGGCTAGCTGTAGTTGTTCCACAACAAACACCCACATCTTCTCGCTCGACCTTCCTGTCCCAATTAATAGGGGACCGCAGAACACCACAATTGAACACAGAGCAGTGTGAAAAGGTTATTGGTTGGATAGCAGATAATGCTTCCAGTCACTTAGCCACCACCACCACCCGTCTTCCACACGGTCAAGTCTCAGTAGCCATGAGTCTGGACCGAATATTCTTCATCCTGATCCTCCTTCCTCCCATCATTCCGAGTGCCCGGAGACAACTGATTCCACACTTGGACACTCCGAAGAGTTATTCACTTTTCCATTTATAAATTCGGGCCTCTCGCCTGGTCCACTTGAAGCCGGGCAAGAGGAGATCGCCTGTAGCGATGCCCAAATATTTGAGCAGCCACAGTCACACAAAGGCAATGGTGGGAAACTGTCACAAGAGGTGGACGATGATGAGACACAATTGCCAGAAAGTCAGGAGGAGGACCAGGGTGCGGAAGTGGAAGACGCCAGGGGGACATACAGAGCGAGGACAGCAGCACACAGGGGGAGGGAGGCGTAGCACCACAACAGGTAGGAAGAAGCAGTGTGGTAACATCAACATGACGGAAGTTGCCAGTACAACTGCTAGGTCTTCCCGAGTCTGGTTGTTTTTTAAAGACTCTGCCGATAACCCCAAAAAGGCCATTTGCACCACCTGCCAGGCCAGCATCAGCAGGGGTAGCAAAACTACTAGCCTGACCACCACCAGCATGATCAGGCACATGGCAGCAAATCACCCGACTAAGTGGGCTGAACCCCAGGGTCCAGGAACAGTGTCTTCGGGTGGCACCACTGCTTCTTCCGCTGTTGTGCGTGCAAGCCAATCCTCTGTCCATGGCGCATGCGAAGATGCCTCCTGCCCTGCACCTGTCGTTGCACACTCTCAAGTAGCACCATCAGCAAGCACGTCCACGTCCTTGTCCCAGTGCACTGTTCAGTTGTCCCTACCTCAGTCCTTGGAACGCAAGCGCAAATACGCAGCCAAGACCCCACAGTCCTCACTACTAAATTCACACATGTCGCAAATGGTTGCGCTCGAAATGTTGCCTTTTAGGTTCGTGGAGATGGAAGCTTTCTGCAACCTGATGGCAGTGGCCGTCCCTCAGTACTCTGTCCCCAGCCGCCACTATTTCTCCATATGTGCCGCCCCCGCATTATACGAGCACGTGTTTCACAATATTAGCCGTGCCCTCAACAACGCAGTTACTGGGAAAGTCCACCTAACCACGGACACGTGGACAAGTGCTTGTGGGCAGGGATGGTACATTTGGGCAAGTGGATGTGCCCTTGTATCCACTGACACATAGGTGTTAAATGCAGGGGCATAAATGCTTTCATCTTGTGCAACCGCTCTGTCTGTTCTTCATAGATAGGACATGGTAAAACAATATATTAAGGCTTTTTCATTATAATTCTACTTTTACAGATTTAATCCATAATCGTAAAATTTTATATGTGGAAGTTGGCCACCTCAGGAACACAACATCTCCCTCAATTATGGTTATATTATATTCATGTGTGGTATTGATAGAATGCTTGAAGGATGTTCTACAAGATGATGGCCATTTTGTTCCTCTAGAACAGTGTTTCCCAAACCCCATCCTCACAGCCCCCTACAGGTCATGTTTTCAGGATCTCCTTAGTATTGCACAGGTGAGAGAATTCCTGATGCCTTGATGATACTTCAATCACTTGTGTAATACTAAGGAGATCCATAAAACATGACCTGTGGGTGGCCGTGACGATGGGGTTTGGGAAACACTGTTCTAGAAGGTTCCTGGGGGGAAATAATACTCACAGCAGAACTGAGGGCTAAAACTGGATTAGAATAAACTCTAATCAGCCCACACAGCCCCCCAAACACATAGGATGATGGCCCCCACATAAAATTAACTTTTTGGGGGGCTTATTTTGTTATTTTAAATGTTTTATTTGATTTTCCTTTGTTGTTCAATATTCTTTGATTGTATAATACAAATTTAATTCTCCGATGTGCCAGGATTTCCTTTCTTTTTTGTCTTTCCTTTTTTCTCCGTAATACAAAGTATTCCATCTTATGTTGTTTCATGCACCATTAGATATAGCATGAAGACAGCAGCACCCAGTTTATACTGTATTTGCTTCTCAGAGACTGGAAGTCTCACAAGGCCATCAAGATATTAAGATAATGTAGATCATGGCTTTAGCTGAATTCAGGCTCACTCTCTTAAAGGGCCAGAGCTTTTATTACTGAATTAAACAGGATTTTCTTTTACTTATCTGATTCTAAATATATGAAGAAAGGCTATATTTTGGGCTCCTTTTACCTCATGACATTTCCCAGGAGGGGATAGGTTCTCTATATTCACTGTGCATCTTGAACTTGAAAAGGTTTGTTGGCAGATTTTCAGCCACAAACATGAATTTGTATGTATAATTTTCTGTTAACCAAAAATTAATAATTCATACTAAAATGCACAAAGTGGGATGTGGATTTACAGCGTTGTGTGGAATTGTAATAATGCAGATAGTTTATCGCTTTGAGTTATTGTCATTCAAATAAGAAGTGTGAAAATTGTCCTCACTGCCAGAGGTGCAAAATTTACAGAAACTCCAAAATGTTAAACATTAGAAACCAGTCAATGTGACAAATTAGTAATAAAAGACTCCATTACATATCTTTATAGTGTGTTCCTTAAACATATATAAAATTTTATTAATAATATAGCTTCCAATATCAGTAAATATCTAAAGAAGGTAACGTCACAGATATTCTAACAATATCAGGTTAGAGAAGCAGAAGCATATACAAGGAACATTAAAATGTCTACAAATAACCTAGAAAATAAAAATAAATCAGATATGTGCATTAAAAAAAAACATGCATCCAGGTAATAAATCCAATGTAATAGAAGAGAAAATGTGGAACTTGTTGCTTCTATGGATACATAAAAAATGATTTTTTTTTCAATATTGAAAAATGTTTCAAATGTCAGCACAATAATTTTTTGTGTTTTTGTTGTAATATTTCAAGAGGTGAAATTATTTTTCATTGTTGTTCTCCATAGGAATTATTCTTCATGTTACATAACATTTTCAAACAATTGCAATGATCTCATAATATTGTCATCCTAAAAGAAAAGAAAACAACAAGCAAAGTTAAAATGCAACGTAAGATTACATTACTTTTAATAAATATTAATTTATAAAATAAATCATACCAAACATATTTGTTATTATGTTAGACTACAGAACAGAACATTTTATAAGTGTTCCTTAGAGCTACTTCACGACCAACTTCTTTTTGGTCTGTGTGCTGTAGGTGTGTGCAAAGGACAGCACACATAGACAGCATCCTGAGCCATAATAATGCATATTCCAATGCATATGAGTGATTTTCCATTGTCCATGTAGGACAAGCATACGTAACTGCCTATAAAGCCGTACACTCTTATTGTGAAGTGAGATGGTAATTTCCTCTGTTTTCATGCTTCTATTCGGTAGTCTTGCTGCTCCCTGGATTAATATGATCATGGCTAACAGTAAAGCCATTATCCAGTTGACTCAGCACAAGTTACTGACCCAACCCATTTGAAATTGAGTTTTAAAAATCAGGAATGCATGTCATGGGCAGCAATGAATTTTGAGGATAGGTCAGGGTGGACACAAGAAACTTTGCATTTAAAAATGAATATGACAATCTTGTAAAGACTTCTTGTACAGGAGACGAAAACTGGGTGTGATATAACAAAATTACAGAAGTCTTTGGAGCAAGACCTGATCTCAGAAGACATGGGACTTGTACATTCCTTACTATGGTATATTCTTAGGTATTCAGCTAAAGTGGGAAGCTATTTTAACCCTTTCTCGACCTTTGACATACCCCGTAAGTCACTGCCGGGAATGACTTCCCGATCTTGGACGTACGGGGTATGTCATGTTGATTTTGCATGCACAGGAGCTGTGCTTGCGCGATCGCTGATGAGTGTTCAGTAGTGATGAGCGAGCATGCTCGCCACTGCTCGGTACTCGCCCGAGCATCTCAGTACTCGAGATGCTCGGAGCTCGCCGAGTACTTTTGAGATGCTCGGGCGGGAGCTCGGGTCCCCTTCCTGCATATTTGGCGCTATTTAGAGCACCAATCATGCAGGGATTGTCTGCCACTCACTGTAATATCACAGCCATGGTGGTTGTGGCATTACTGTGATTGCCCAAATCGATGGGAACAGTGCTCACAGTGAAACATGAAAAGCCGGCAATTCAGCAGCGGCATACACCGGTACTCGACAATTTAGAACGGAAAGAATAGAGTATCACACATAGATTAGATAGATAGAAACATGTCAGTCACATATATAAGAAGTACAGTGACAGTGTTGGTTACTGTACTGGTCATTTAGTGTTAAAATAAAGGATTTATTAAAAAAAAAATAATAGTGTTTTTGTCTCTTTAAAAGCGTTCTGCTGCGATCCAGCCTGCCATGTCAATGTAGCAGAGCTGAAGCCGTCCTGGGAACCATGGAAAGGTAAGGATGTTGGTTTATTATTTTACTTTTATTGCAGGAGATCGTTGGCTTCAGCTGGAATGGGCGTGATGGTAAGTAGAGTTTAATTTAGAACATTAAAGAATTGTGTCTTTATTTCAATTAAAGGACTTTATTCTGGGTGTTTGTGTTTTTTTTTAATTTTCACTATGGAGTTAGTAATGGGGTGTCTTATAGACGCCTCTCCATTACTAACCTGGGCTTGATGTCAGCTGGCATTATAATCTGACATCAACCCCAACCCTATTACCCCACTGCCACCGCTACAGGGCAGTGGGAAGAGCGAGGCTAAGCACCAGAATTGGCGCATCCTATGGATGCGCCATTTCTGGGGCGGCTGATGGCTGGTGTTTTTAGGCTGGGAGGGGGCCAATATTCATGGCACCCTTCCTGGGCTATTAATATCAGCCCCCAGCTGTCTGCCTAGCCTTTGCTAGCTATTAAAATAGGGGGGACCCCACATCATTTTTTTTTTGGGTTCCCCATTTTAATAGCTAGTAAAGGTTAGGTATTCAGCTGGGGGCTGATATTAGTAGTCTGGGAAGCTCTATGGGTATTACCCCCTTCCCAGGCTTCAAACAACAACCCAGCAATCTGCTTAACCTCTGCTAGAGACAAAAAATTATGGGGAACCCCACGACAATTTTTTTTTAAATAAATCCTTTATTTTAACACTAAATGACAAGCACAGTAACCAACACTGTCACTGTACTCTTTATATATGTGACTGACATGTTTCTATCTATCTAATCTATGTGTGATGCTCTATTCTTTCTGTTCTAAATTGTCGGGTACCGATTTATGCCGCTGATGAATTGCTGGCCGGCTTTTTTAAATAGACAAAAACACTATTATTTTTTTTTAATAAATCCTTTACTTTAACACAAAATAACAAGTACAGTAACCAACACTGTCACTGTACTTATTATATATGTGACTCACATGTTTCTATATATCTAATCTATGTGTGATACTTTATTCTTTCTGTTCTAAATTGTCGGGTACCGATGTATGCTGCTGATGAATTGCCGGCCGGCTTTTTTAAAGAGAGGGTGCATGAAAATCGGAGGGCACTAGTGTGTTCTAAGTGCCATGCTATGTTTTTCAGGCACCCTCCTATATACCCTGCCTGCCTGTCTGCCTATATATCCTGCCTGCCTGACATTTAACTGAGCACTGTTCCCATCGATTTGGGCAATTTTTGACCTTCTGCAGACCGCCGGTGGGGACCGCCAGAAAAATGCTTAAGTTTCCCATAGACTTACATTGGGCTCGTTGCTAGGGTCGAGCACCCGAGTATTCCAATGTGCTCGACCCGAGCTTCGAGCACCCGAGCATTTTAGTGCTCGCTCATCACTAGTGTTCAGTAGTGATGAGCGAGCATGATCGCTACTGCTTGAGACTTGCCCGAGCATCTCACTGACTGTCAAGATGCTCGGTGCTTGGTGAGTATTTCCTGGATGCTCTGGCGGGAGCTCGAGTCCCGCATGTTTGGCACTGTTTAGTCAGCAGTTAAACACGTCAAGATTGCCTGCCACTCACTGTAATGCCGCAGCCATGTTGGTTGTGGCATTATAGTGATTGGCTGGCCGCATAGTGTCATCGGGTCTATATCAGACCCGGTGACCCTATGCTCGTCACAGTCTACCCTTCAGACAGACAGAGTAGGGAGAGGTGCTGCTGAGGTAGGGAGAGAATTGTCGGTTTATTATTTAGGTATTCAAGAGCAATATATATCTGAACTAACAGTCCTTCTAAGGACTAATACAGCTGCATATATTATATATGGTGATAGCAGGAGGTAGGCAGGCAGAGTTTGTGGAAAGTGAATAGAGCAGAATAGGTCTGCTGCTGTTACAGATATCCATAGCCCTAGATATCAGGGCTAATTTTTTTTGCTCTTAATCCTGATTATTTGCTTAAAAAGCAATATAGTACACCATTTTTACTGCTCCATTTGCTTGTTAGCAGAATACAGCCAGATTTTGTTGATTTTATTCAAATTGATGTATTGTGGAAGCAGAGAAACTTGTCCATCATCAGACGTGATGCGGTATTACTGCCATAATAATTGTGACATTTTGGGGAGCGTGCCAGATATTACACTCCATTTAAAGTCTGCCAGTTGTGTGTTGTAAACCTACTCACACTTGGTCGCTTATCAATACCACACAAATAGGCCACTGCCTAAAACCATGTTCATCAGTAGTGATCCGATATTACTGTAATAATAATGGTGACATTTTGGGGCGTGTGCCAGATATTACACTCCATTTAAAGTTTGCCAGTTGTGTGTTGTTTAAACCTATTCACACTTGGTCACTGACCAATATCATACTAATAGGCCACTGCCTAAAACCATGGTCATCAGATATGATCCCATATTACTGCAATAATTATCGTGACATTTTTTGGAATATGCCAAATATTACACTCCAGTTAAAGTCTACCAGTTGTGTGTTGTTCAACTCATTCACACTTAGTTGCTGACCAATACCATATCTCTAACGCTACTGCCTAAAACCGTGGTCATCACAAGTGATCCCATATTACTGCGGTAATAATACAGACATTTTGTGGAGCGTGCCAAATATTACACTCCATTTAAAGTCTGCCACCTGTGTGGTGTTGAAACTATTCACACTTGGTCACTGACCAATACCACACTACAAGGCCACTGCTTAAAACCATGGACATCACATGTGATCCCATATTACTGCGGTAATAATACAAACATTTTGTGGAGCGTGCCAAATATTATACTCCATTTAAAATTGGCAAGGCGCGTGGCAAAGGACGGGAAAGTGGACGTGATGGTGATGGTGCACGCAGATACCGAGGCCATGAGCAAGATCAAACTGTGTCTACTGAGGGAGCACAAAAAACACCCACATCATGTCGAACTACCTTCCTGTCCCAATTACAAGGGGGCTACAGAACACCACGCTTGAAGCCAGAGCAGTGTCAAAAGGTTGTTGTGTGGATAGCAGATAATTCTTCCAGTCAGTTTACCACCACCACCCTGTCTTCCACACTATCAAGTCTCAGTAGCCGTGAGTCTGGACCACATATTCCTCACCCTGATCCTCCTTCCTCCCACCATACCGAGCCCCTGCAGACAAGTTGTCCCACACTTGGACACTCCGAAGAACTGTTCACTATTCCATTTATAGATTCGGGCCTCTCGCCCAGCCAACTTTAAACGTGGAAAGAGGAGATCGCATGTAGCGATGCCCAAATATTTGAGCAGCCACGGTCACATGAAGGTGATGGTGGGAAACTGTCACAAGAGGTGGATGATAATGATGAGACAATTGCCAGCAAGTCAGGAGGAGGCATAGGGTGCGTACGTAGAAGACAATGTGGTGGACGATGAAGTCACCTACCCAACATGGCAAGGTGACATGCATAGCGAGGACAGCAGCACAGAGGGTGATGGAGGCGTAGCACCACAACAGGCAGGAAGAAGCAGTGGGGTGGCCATGGACACAAGGCGGGCAACTGTTCCCCGGAACACTAACACGACAGACATTGCCAGTACAGCAAAGCACCCGACTAGTTGGGCCGAACACCAGATTCCAGAAACAGTGTCTGCAGATGACACCACTGCCTGCTCCGCTGTTGTGCATGGATGCCAATCCCCTGTCCATGGCGCAGGTGAAGATGCCTCCCGTCCGGCAACTGTTATTGCCCACTCCTAACCACCACCATCAGCAACCACGCCCACGTCCTTGTTCCAGCGAAGAGTTCAGTTGTCCCTACCCTAGTCCTTTCTTCAAATTATTTTTATTAATTTTTAAGGGAAGGGTTACAATCTATATATATAATCGTCTTATCCCGTCTGTCTGTCTGTCTGTCTTTCTGTCTGTCTGTGTGTCTGTCTGTCTGTCGAGGAAATCCCGAGTCGCTCATTGGTCCGGCAGCAGCCAATCAGCGCCGCGGGATTTCTGAAAAAAGATGGCGGCCGTTAGCGGCTCATCTGCGGGACGGAGCTGAGCGGCGAAGCAGCCGGGAGATGACCGGCGCGAGGCGCTCATCTCCCGGCCGGTACCAGCAGAAGGAACCCGACCGCCGGACCCATCTGCGGAACGGAGATGCAGCCGGTAGATGAGCGGTGCGAGGCGCTCATCTCCCGGCCGGTAGCAGCGGAAGGACCGCCGGCGTCGCTGACCTCCATGCGGAAGGGAGGACCGGGGAGCGCCGCTGTCTGTGCGGATACTTCTGATGCGAGAACCATGGACAGGAGCGGGCGCTCGCAGCAGAAGTATCCCGACCCGCAGCGCCGCTCCCCGGTCCTCCCTTCACACCCTAGCCACATGGATGTCAGCGGCGCTGCCTGTGCGGATACTTCCGCTCCGAGAACCCGGGACATGAGCGGGCGCTCGCAGCAGAAGTATCCCGACCCGCAGCGCCACTCCCCGGTCCTCCCTTCACTCCCTAGCCGCTGATGTCCCCACAGTATCCGCATGGTGTTACAAAGGTCCCGACATTTGTGTTAAAAATCGCTGATAGGTCGCGGGCAGCCGATTTGGGCGCCAAATTTAAATATCGGCCGCGACCAATCAGCACAGCGGTGTTTAAAAGTAGAGCCAAGATAGGTGATTGGTCGCGGCCGATATTTAAATTTGGCGCCCAAATCGGTGATTGGTCGCCGTCAGCGTCCGCGACCAATCAGCACAATAGTGTTTAACTTTGGCGCCAAGATCAGTGATTGGTCGCGGGCCAAGACAGCGACCAATCACCGATTTGTGCGGCAGATTTAAATAGCGGCCGCGAGCAATTGGATGTCAGCGCCGCTCCCCGGTCCTCCCTTCACACCCTAGCCGCATGGATGTCAGCAGCGCTGCCTGTGTGGATACTTCCGCTCCGAGAACCCGGGACATGAGCGGGCGCTCGCAGCAGAAGTATTCCGACCCGCAGCGCCGCTCCCCGGTCCTCCCTTCACACCCTAGCCGCTGATGTCCCCACAGTATCCGCATGGTGTTACAAAGGTCCGGACATTTGTGTTAAAAATCGCTGATTGGTCGCTGGCGCTGCCCGCGACCAATCACCGATTTGGGCGCCAAATTTAAATATCGACCGCGACCAATCAGCACAGCTGTGTTTAAATGTGGAGCCAAGATCGGTGATTGGTTCACCGATTTGGGCGCCAAATTTAAATATCGGCCGCGACCAATCAGCACAGCGGTGTTTAAATGTGGAGCCAAGATCGGTGATTGGTCGCGGCCGATATTTAAATTTGGCGCCCAAATCGGTGATTGGTCGCCGTCAGCGTCCGCGACCAATCAGCACAATAGTGTTTAACTTTGGCGCCAAGATCAGTGATTGGTCACGGGCCAAGACAGCGACCAATCACCGATTTGTGCGGCAGATTTAAATAGCGGCAGTGACCAATTGGATGTCAGCGCCGCTCCCCGGTCCTTCCTTCACACCCTAGCCGCATGGATGTCAGCAGCGCTGCCTGTGCGGATACTTCCGCTCCGAGAACCCGGGACATGAGCGGGCGCTCGCAGCAGAAGTATTCCGACCCGCAGCGCCGCTCCCCGGTCCTCCCTTCACACCCTAGCCGCTGATGTCCCCACAGTATCCGCATGGTGTTACAAAGGTCCGGACATTTGTGTTAAAAATCGCTGATTGGTCGCTGGCGCTGCCCGCGACCAATCACCGATTTGGGCGCCAAATTTAAATATCGACCGCGACCAATCAGCACAGCTGTGTTTAAATGTGGGGCCAAGATCGGTGATTGGTTCACCGATTTGGGCGCCAAATTTAAATATCGGCCGCGACCAATCAGCACAGCGGTGTTTAAATGTGGAGCCAAGATCGGTGATTGGTCGCGGCCGATATTTAAATTTGGCGCCCAAATCGGTGATTGGTCGCCGTCAGCGTCCGCGACCAATCAGCACAATAGTGTTTAACTTTGGCGCCAAGATCAGTGATTGGTCACGGGCCAAGACAGCGACCAATCACCGATTTGTGCGGCAGATTTAAATAGCGGCAGTGACCAATTGGATGTCAGCGCCGCTCCCCGGTCCTTCCTTCACACCCTAGCCGCATGGATGTCAGCAGCGCTGCCTGTGCGGATACTTCTGCTCCGAGAACCCGGGACATGAGCGGGCGCTCGCAGCAGAAGTATCCCGACCCGCAGCGCCGCTCCCCGGTCCTCCCTTCACACCCTAGCCGCTGATGTCCCCACAGTATCCACATGGTGTTACAAAGGTCCGGACATTTGTGTTAAAAATCGCTGATTGGTCGCTGGCGCTGCCCGCGACCAATCACCGATTTGGGCGCCAAATTTAAATATCGACCGCGACCAATCAGCACAGCTGTGTTTAAATGTGGAGCCAAGATCGGTGATTGGTTCACCGATTTGGGCGCCAAATTTAAATATCGGCCACGACCAATCAGCACAGCGGTGTTTAAATGTGGAGCCAAGATCGGTAATTGGTCGCAGCCGATATTTAAATTTGGCGCCCAAATCGGTGATTGGTCGCCGTCAGCGTCCGCGACCAATCAGCACAATAGTGTTTAACTTTGGCGCCAAGATCAGTGATTGGTCACGGGCCAAGACAGCGACCAATCACCGATTTGTGCGGCAGATTTAAATAGCGGCCGCGACCAATTGGATGTCAGCGCCGCTCCCCGGTCCTTCCTTCACACCCTAGCCGCATGGATGTCAGCAGCGCTGCCTGTGCGGATACTTCCGTTCCGAGAACCCGGGACATGAGCGGGCGCTCGCAGCAGAAGTATCCCGACCCGCAGCGCCGGGCCAAGATCGGTGATTGGTCGCGGGCGATATTTAAATTTGGCGCCCAAATCGGTGATTGGTCGCGGCCAGCGCCAGCGACCAATCAGCGATTTTTAACACAAATGTCCGGACCTTTGTAACACCATGCGGATACTGAGGGGACATCAGCGGCTAGGGTGTGAAGGGAGGACCGGGGAGCGGCGCTGCGGGTCGGGATACTTCTTCTGCGAGCAGTCGCTCATGTCCCGGGTTCTCGAAGCGGAAGTATCCGCACAGGCAGCGGCGCTCCCCGGTCCTCACTAATACGATTCCGCTCCCCGCTCCTCACCAATACGATTCGCTGATTGGTCGCATGCGGAGAGCGCGACCAATCAGTGATCTTGGCGCTAAAGTTAAACACCGCTCTGCTGATTGGTCGCGGCCGCTGCCCGCGACCAATCACCGATTTGGGCGCCAAATTTAAATATCGGCCGCGACCAATCAGTACAGCGGTGTTTAAATGTGGAGCCAAGATCGGTGATTGGTCGCGGCCGATATTTAAATTTGGCGCCCAAATCGGTGATTGGTCGCGGGCAGCGCCCGCGACCAATCAGCGATTTTTAACACAAATGTCCGGACCTTTGTAACACCATGCGGATACTGTGGGGACATCAGCGGCTAGGGTGTGAAGGGAGGATCGGGGAGCGGCGCGGCGGGTCGGGATACTTCTGCTGCGAGCAGTCGCTCATGTCCCGGGTTCTCGCAGCGGAAGTAGCCGCACAGGCAGCGGCGCTCCCCGGTCCTCACTAATACGATTCCGCTCCCCGCTCCTCACCAATACGATTCGCTGATTGGTCGCATTCTCCGCATGCGACCAATCAGTGATCTTGGCGCTAAAGTTAAACACCGCTCTGCTGATTGGTCGCGGCCGCTGCCCGCGACCAATCACTGATTTGGGCGCCACATTTAAATAGCGGCCGTGACCAATTACCGATCTTGCCGCCACATTTAAACACTGCTGTGCTAATTGGTCGCGGACGCCAGCCACGACCAATCAGCGAGCTTGGCGCCAAATTTAAACAATGCTCTGCTGATTGGTCGCGGACGCCAGACGCGTCCAATCAGCGAGATTGGCGCCAAATTTAAACAACGCTCTGCTGATTGATCGCGGTCACTGGCCGAGATCAATCAGCAGTATTGGCGCAAAATTTAAACAACGCTCTGCTGATCGGTCGCGGCCGTCAGACACGACTAATTAGTGATTTTGGCGCCAAATTTAAACACCGCTCTGCTGATTGGTCGCTGCCGGCGACCAATCAGCGATTCTGGCACCAAATTTAAACCCCGCTCTGCATCGCTTTGCTGATTGGTCGCGGTCGCCGGCCGTGACCAATCAGCAGTATTGTCGCCAAATTTAAACACCTCTTTGCTGATTGGTCGCGGTCGCGACTAATCAGCGATTTTGGTGCCAAATTTAAACACGCTCTCCATTCCTCACTAACACGGTTCGCTGATTGGTCGTGGCCGCCGCCCGCGACCAGTCAGCGATTTTGGCGCCAAATTTAAACACCGCTCTGCTGATTGGTCGAGGCCGGCGACCGCGACCAATCAGCAGAGTGATGCAGAGCGGGTTTAAATTTGGCCCCAAAGTCGCTGATTAGTCACGTCTGATGGCCGCGACCAATCAACAGAGCGTTGTTTAAATTTTGCGCCAAAATCGCTGATCGGTCGCGGCCATCAGACGCAACTAATCAGCGACTTTGGGGCCAAATTTAAACCCCGCTCTGCATCGCTCTGCTGATTGGTCTCGGTCGGCGGCCACGACCAATCAGCAGTATTGGCGCCAAATTTAAACACCGCTCTGCTGATTGGTCGCGGCCGTCGACCAATCAGCGATTTTGGTGCCAAATTTAAACCCTGCTCTGTATCGCTCTGCTGATTGGTCGCGGTCGGCAGCCGCGACCAATCAGCAGTCTTGGCGCCAAATTTAAACACCGCTCTGCTGATTGGTCGCGACTAATCAGCGATTTTGGTGCTAAATTTAAACACGCTCTCCAGTCCTCACTAACACGGTTCGCAGATTGGTCGCGGCCGCCGCCCGCGACCAATCACCGATATTGCCGCCAAATTTAAACACCGCTTTGCTGATTGGTCGCGGTTGCCGAACGCGACCAATCAGCGATTTGGGCGCCAAATTTAAACGCCGCTCTGCTAATTGCGCCCCGTCGGCCGCATACCTATTCTAGAATACCCGATGCGTTCGAATCGGGCCACCATCTAGTACACACATAAGGAAATATTCATGGAAATAATATATGTAACAAGAAAAATGGTAGGAAAAGGGAAAGGATAAACAGAATGTAGAAAGGAAAGACATTGGAACATAAATAAAAACATACGCATAAAAGGTCAATAGAACCTTATACAATATTTGCAGAGAAAAGAACATTAGTCTATTCAGTCATAAAATTAATAGTATAGATTCCCACTATACATATTTTGATCATATATTTTGTTTTTAAAGACTCCTATTTATGAGAATATATCGAGTTCCATATGTACCATTTCAAGTCATAACTTGAAAGTGTGTTATTTCTGATTGCATATGTATATTCAAACATATTATTGTTCATAATTCTGTCTATAACTTCTGTAATTGAGCGAATACATGTTTGTTTCCATTTAGACAACAAAAACAGTTTTGTTACCAAGAAAATTTGTATCATTATAGATCTTACTTTAAGTGGATAATCATCTATTCCCAGATATAGAATGGCTAATTGAGGAGTAGATGGAATATCTATGTTGCATATATTATTAATCAACTCAAAAACCTCTGTCCAAAGAGAAAAGATTAACAAACAATCCCATAATATATGTAAAAGAGTACCTGTTTGGCTACATTCTCTCCATGAAGTTTTGCTGAGATATAATACCATTTTGTCATGGTTTTACAATATGATTCGTGTAGATTTGCGTTGAGTTTTTAAAGGAAATTTTTATCGCCTTTTGCCATTTATCAGCTAGGGGTTCTATGCTAAGTGAAAAAAGAATCGGGGAAAGTGGGCATCCGTGTCTTGTTTCATTTGAAATTTTAAAATTTTTGCGTAGAAGATTGTTGATTAATTCGTTGACTGTAGGATAAGAACATAAAGCCATAATGGCATTAAAAATTTGGCCATTAAATTCGAATTTAGATAATGTTGCTTGCATATATTTCCAATTCAATCGGTCAAAAACTTGCTCAGCATCTAATAAAATTATTGTGGCTGGTATTTTTTTGTTTCAATATATGAAGTTAGGCCAATAGTTCGTCTGGTACCATCAACGGATTGTCTGTTTTTTATAAATTCGAGTTGATTTGTATGAATTAAGTTGGGAAGAGATTCCGAAATTCTGTTTCTATGATCTTGGTGAATATTTTAATATCAGTATTTAATAATGATATTGTTCTATAGTTTAGTACTGCAGTAAGGTCTGATTGTTGTTTATGAATAACTACAATTGTGGCTTGAATATTTTCGGGTGGTAATTCAGAAATTACTTGGATAAACATTTTCGTTAAAGGCAAAGTAATTAGATGTTTAAAAGTCGAGTAATAGTCATTCGGAAAATCATCTGGTCCAGTGCCTTTATTCTCTTTTAGATGTTTTATAGCAAATTCTACTTCCTTATTTGAGAATGGGGAATTTAGATAAATTAATTGTTCTTCTGTAAGTTTAGACAACTGAATTTTTGATAAAAGTGTTGTATATCCTCTTCTTTGGGTTTCAAAATTTCTTTATTGTGTTTGAGATTGTACAAGGAGCGATAGTAGTTAGCAAAAGCGTCTGAAATCTCCTTCGGGTTAGAAAGTAAAGTATTACCTTTTTGAATACGAGAATTTTATTTGTCATTAATCTTGACATTTTGTTATATTCAAAATAGTATGAAGCTTTTATTGATTGAGTCATCTTGTTAAATTTTCCTAATAGTAAATATGTGAGTTCAGCCACCTAGTGGTCGGCGCTCGTAGCACATGAGCATTTCTACTGCATACAGGCGATCTGCTGCTTCTAGTATCCTATGGAGACTATTGAAGTATGCAGAAGTGTAAAAAAAAATGTTTTTAAAAATATTTAAAAAATTAAAAAAATAGAAAAGTTTAAATTACCCTCCTTTCGCCCCATTCAAAATAAAATAATAATAAAAAACCCCACATACACATATTTGGTATTGCCGAGTTCAGAATCACCTGATCTATCAATATAAAAAAATAACTAATCCGATCGGTAAACGGCGTAACGAGGCGTAACGAGAAAAAAAATTCTAAACGCCAGAATTACGTTTTTTTGGTCACCGCAACAGTGCAATAAAATGTAATAACGAGTTCTAGAACCATCAGAGGAGGGGGGAAAAAAGGACGGCAATAGTTACTAAGATTCTATCTGTGTTTTTGTATCCTGTTATTTTCACAGCATGTGAAATGTGTTACTGATAACACTAAGAGAATGTAGAGGCTTGACCTGAATGAGTTTTAGATGAACCCAGTGCCTTTTGTAGAAATGTTTGATCCTCTCTCTTTGTGTGAGACGATAAGTCGGTGTCCCCAAAGGGAGCTAGGGATCAAAAAGCTAGGCTGTCGGTGAGTAGATAACACAGAATGAAAATGATAAGCCTTTCCCAGCGATATTGGCTGCGTGAGGTAGGCTTGCCAGAATATAGTACAGTCTATGAGGCGCAGCTGGAGTAAGGCAGGGAGCGGTTCCCAGTTGACTTACGTGTCCGACGTGCGTGTCTTTATGTGGCTGTTGATCAGCAATCCTCACATCCTGTAGACCGCCGCGTAATGCGGTCTATTGTTGCAACGCTCCAAAGGTTGGTGAGCAATGGCGTGGCGGGTTTTTGGTCCGCGCAGTTCACCATATTGGTACGTACCACGTGTGTCTGACGTCACGCAGGTCTTTTTATCCTGCAGTGCGGCACTACAGGTCCTCTGACCGCTGCCGCACACTGATGTCTGGAGAGCTACAGAGGGAGCAGCTAGTCACCGTCCAGGACCCTGTTTCCCTCCCTCTCCTTACCCGCCATGCCATCGCTCACCAACCTTTGGAGCGCTGTGAAAATAACAGGATACAAAAACACAGGTAGAATCTTAGTAACTATTACCGTCCTTTTTTCCCCCCTCCTCTGATGGTTCTATAACTGTAGCCTTATCTCTCCTCTTAGAGTAACTTCGAACTAAACTAGGACTTGCCGTTACGATCACCCTATTATTACCCTATGGTTATCAACACCATTCAGAATAGAGCCCCTTCTTCCAGGTAATCACAACATTCACTGTTGTAATCTGATATATTTTCTTTATCTATTATCCCTCAACTATATATATCCATTTTTGTCCCCAGGCTCGCGCCATTCCTCCTCCCACCCCAGTCATCTTTGAAAATTCTACTCCTTTCACACCAGGTAAACACATTTCTATTCATTCAATTAGGGATAATCACCCATCATCTAACTTTCATCCTCTCCTCTTCCCGCAGGATACACCTGGGATCATACGCACCTTTCTAGTACATGCCATTTATATTCAATTTTAACAAATTGTGTTTTATTATTAAAATCCCCCTCCCTTACCTAATATTGTGAACATCCCTTTAATAAAATTACGAATCTGTTAAATTATTGTTGTCACTTATATATTTTATGCCTTTTATCCTATGCCTTATACATCCAGCGCAAGTACCATGATTTTACCTCCTATTTTATAATTTGACAATCTGTTGTTGGTTGTGTTGCTTGCAGCAGGTGTTTTAGGCAGACCTACCAGCGCCACCACCCTCTTTTTAAAATGTAATAAAAGTGGTATCAATAAAAAGCATCAGCTCTGCGCACAAAAAATAAGCCTTCCCTCGACCCCAGATCCCCAAAAATGGAGACGCTACTGGTCTCAGAAAATGGCGGCATATTTTTTTTTTTTAGCAAACTTTGGATTTTTTTTCATCACTTAAATGAAAAAGAACCTATACATGTTTGGTTTGGTAAAACCAGTAATGTCATTCAAAAGTACAATTTGTCCCGCAAAAAATAAGCCCTCACATGGCCATATTGACCAAAAAATAAAAATGCTATGGCTCTGGGAACAAGGGGAGCAAAAAACGAAAACGCAAAAACGGAAAATCCAAAGGTCCTTAAGGCGTTAATACCGCCTTGTGTGCGTTCCATACTGTTTTTGATTATATGTTTTGTGTATTCTCTTTGAAATAATTCTCTATTGCACACTCGATTTTATTTCTATATAATGGATGATTTCATAGAAATTAGTTGCATCTCCATTACTAAAGATATGGAGCTTCACTGCTAAGTTGAAATGTAGCAAATACCGGAGCGTGATCTGACCAGGTGATCTTCCATACTGATACCTCCTTAAATCTAACTAAAGAATGGATGTTTGTTAATATAACATCAATTCGAGAAAAAGTGTGAAATCTATTTGAATAAAAGGAAAATTCCTTAGAAGTCGAGTTTAAGCATCTAAAAGTTGTATAAATCTTCTTGGTTAATACATTTTTTTAAAGTGATTTTTTTTTCCTTGATGTAGCTGTAGTATCTAGTAGATGATCTGGGCTAATATTGTAATCAAAAGATCACAAAGTCTTGATTCCATATATAAAGGTAATATCTTTTACTAACTAACACAAAAAGCCCTTTTATCTATTTATTATGAAAGATAATCTTTAATAGTCATATTTGACAGATATAACATACAAAAAGTGCCCGTAAAGTGCCCATAAAAAGTTACCTAGTGCAGGCAGAAATATACATTCATCATGATTAATTTTTCCTGATGAACCACTAAACAACGGGGAAACGCGTCGAGGAGTTTGGAGGAATGATGGGGGCAACCTAAATACATATTTCAGATAAGTCCTATCTTTGATCATGTTATTGTCTTGAAAAAGTATTTTGGAATGGAGTATCAGCTTATCATATAAACTCAAACTGTGAGGGGGATTAGTAGCACTGTTAACCTTGTGAATATCATACTGTAATATGTGTAAAGCATCTGATTAAGGACTCCATATATAGGGTTGAGCCCTTGACATGTATGTGGTATATTGATGCAGTTTGGGAAATAATAGATATGTATTCATAAGTCCCACCTACAATAACCTTCTCCTGCTGTTTTTAAGATCAGTGACCTATTATGTATAGGCTGTTTTTGTTCAAGTTCACACCTATATATTATATATCAAGTAGTGAAAGATTATCGTCTTCAGTAAGAAGGTGTGAAAATAGGAAAAATTAATCATGATGAATGTATATTTCTGCCTGCACTAGGTCACTTTTTATGGGCACTTTACGGGCACTTTTTGTATGTTATATTTGTCAAATATGACTATTAAAGATTATCTTTCATAATAAATAGATAAAAGGGCTTTTTGTGTTAGCTAATATTGTAATCCCCTAATAATATTAATTCTCCCTTTTGATTATTTTCATTTTTTTTATAATTTTATTTAAAAAATTTGCCCACTATTTGGTGCTTACATGTTGACTATAGTAAAATACATTTTATTAATCTTACAGATGAGAATGTGAAAACGTCCCCCTTCATCTTTTACTTCTTCTACAAATTGAAAGGCTACAGTGTCACTCTAATGGCCGTAATAACTCCTGCCTTTTTGTTATCTGGTGACGAATTATACATACATGGAAAGTTTTTGTTTGTAAATTTAGGTGGGTTTATAGATGAAAACTTAGTTTCTTGTAGGGCTATTATATCTGAATTTGTGATTTTTGCCTCTCTCCAAATCAAATATCTCTTTATAGTGCTGTTACGTCCTTTTACATTATGAGACATAAATTTAACTGTCATTAAACCTTTCGTTTATGATCACTATTTTGAACCTAAAGCCATATGAAAAATCTGTAAAAGAAAAGCTGGTTAACATATTATAGGTGCATACATACTTACTAATATACAAAAACACAAATGTGATCGCTAACTGCGAGTCACCTACAAAACAGAACATGAAAGCCTGAAAACTAAAAAGAAAATGCAAAAAAATGCTTCATCTGATACAGCTCAGATGATCTATGTAAAGGACAATCCCTTAATTATGGGGAGAAATAAGTTCAGCCTATGCAGCATCCGACCTGCAATTGTAGACAAAAACACCGGTCCAGTGGATAATAAGAAAGTTCTCTTTAGGAAGAAAGCTAAAAAGAAAAAATATGTCCATATAAATACATTTAGGTGTTACCTCCTTCTCCTTGGTCTATATTGGAATTATTTACTTCTTTTTCTTTATCGCTTAAATTGTGACATCATAGAAATCTTCGTTCTTCAATATTCTGGATCAGGAATGATTTCTCCTTGAACAATATTATGAGTTTGGTAGGGAAATACCCCATTTCAAAGGGATGGATTTCTGTCTCAGGATATTTGTAATTTCCGCAAAGGATTTCCTCAGTCTCTTTGGAGAGGTCTGTAAAGATTTTAACATTCTTAAACGGCGTAGGTTGGTTATGATTTTTCCTCATGTAATCCATAAGTCTTTCTTTCGATAAAAATTAATTATTACCTCTCTAGGGGTTTACTTAGAAAGGAATTTTGGTTTAGGCAATCTTTGAGGTTTGTCTATTGGTAATTCTAAAGCGTTGGTTGATGGTAGAGCTTTATGGACTAAGTCTTAGATGAATGATGACAGTTTGCCGTAATACTTTCTAGTATACCCCGAAATGTAACATTAGTCCGATGGTTTCTATCTTTATAATCGGTAATTTTTCATTTCAATTGCTTTACTTCTTCCTTTAATGAGTCGTGATGTTTTTCTACTGAGTCTTATATAATTACTTTACAAACATTTTTTTCAATCTCCATCACTTTAATCTTTACAGAGTAGAGATGAGCGTTGTTCTACTCGAACTGTTCGCCAATCTCAAATTCGAGCTGTTTTGGGCGGTGTTCGAGCCGTTCGGCGAACACGAACGATTTGAGAAAAATTCGGCTGTTCGAGGTTATGTTCGATAACTGTTCGTGCACCAAAATCATAACTGGATTTTTTCTCAGTAATGATGAAAATTAATGTTAATACGCAGTTTGAGTGTACAGCGGGGTGGGGGGAGGGGCAGGGGATGGATCTCTGCAGGAATAATGAAGATCTCCATTTTTTTTTCTCTTTCCCGCATTTACAGTGGGGAGGTGCAATCTGTCAGCCTATAATCAAAAGAATAGTCTATTCTCATCAGATCTATATCCACAGGTGTACACCACCAAAGTAGTCATATGAGATAGGGAAAGGGGAAAGTTGGAAAAGTGTGGATATAAGAAAATTAAAATACATACACTTTATTGATTAGTTAAAATCCTATAAATGTGAAATTACTCATGCATCTATAGATGCATATAAGGTAACCACTTACTAGTTGAAAAAGTGGTACCCACTAATAGATCTGGCTGGATGTAGTGTAGGGCAAATTATGGGACACCTCAGTCAAGTCCCTCTAATGTAGGACCGAGGTTATATATATATGTTAACCCCATATATTGGAATAGCCTAAATATGAATGTCAGGTGGAACAACTAAAGACACATATAGTTGCTATAATAGCAAAATGTACATGTATCAATCTGCCATAGGGCATTACTATTCACCACCTGACAGACATATATATGTATATATGTATAGGCTCGCTTAAATCCAGTTGTTTTAAATATTAACAGTGGGAGATGTCAGAAATCAGCACTCGCCTTCTGTTCAATCACACAATTGCACAGTACGTGCATTTAGGCTGCTATTAATGAGCCGGCACTGTTCAAAATCATTAGCAGGAGGAGATCACACTGACAAGCGATTGTCTCCTCTGCCACACTGAGGGGCCGTCCGCTGCACCGAGCGGCTCCTCACATGTCAGAGGTTAACGATCACACTGTGATTCAGCCTGTCCAGCTGTACAATTGATCGCCCGAGTGAGGAATAATATATTATCCCCTGTCTCATTCCCTGCACGCACGTGCCGGCATGCCCAGCACAAACAGCTGATCGCTGCAGTGTTGAGCAGTCCGCTGTCTCGTAGCTGCACACGTGTTTGATGTGTCCGACTCAAACAGCCGAACACTGCGGCTATACTCTATATGATCCGCTACAGCTAAGGGTGCTGACACAGTTCTCCCTTATTATAATGCTGCCATATTATGCATATTCCTAGGGTAGATTCTCATTCCCCCCTACACTATCATGCAGCTCAGATAAATTCCCTGACGCGCGTTTTGCCGGTATACCGGCTTTTTCCTAAGGGTGAGGTCGGCCTCCAATTCCGGATCTTTATACCATCCAAAGTGATTGACATGAGTATCGACCAATCATATTATGTTAATCAAAAGAAAAAAACAAACATTTCCTTTCTCTAAATCAAATGATTCTTATGTGTATAAATCATATTATTTGAACAATATTAGGACAGGCAAATTGTCCATTTGTATAAATTATAGAAGTAACACAAAAGGAAGAATAATGTGAGTATGATTCGAGACATTAATATTCTAGAAATCAGTACTCATACTTTACAATTGATTGATCTTTCAAAATTGAATATATTTGGAGTAGCTCCTCTAGATAAATTCCCAGAGAGATGAAAAAGAGGGAGATATAGTATGTAGGGAATAATTAGAAGAGGAAGATTTGAAATAGAAATTATTCAGATCTCATTATAGATTATATTCATAATTACTATCAGTTTTACTTTGTGTCTCTCGTTGTTACAAATGACACTTATTTCCATGTATTCCCTATTATGTTAAAGAGTATATGGACTATGATGTACATGTCCCACATACCATCAAAAAAGAGAGAAGGATTTTTAATAAGGTTTTAATTACAAAAAGCATCCAAAATTGAAGCTCTCATTTAATCCGTGTGGATTCACAGAATTACATCTAAAAATCCACTCACTTTCTTTTTTCAAAAGCATGGAATCCAAATCTCCGCCTCTATTGTCCAATTTTATTTGACAAATTGCCCAACCTTTCAGATCTTTCCATTGTGATTGATGTTTCATTTTGAAATGTCTAGCAATCGGTGTTGGGGTAAATAATTTCCCCTGTTCCTGACTTCTCTTCTCGTCCCTATCATAATTAACAATGCTTTGAATATGTTCCCTTATTCGGGTTCTCAGATCCCTTATTGTTTTCCCAACATATTTAAGCCCACAGGTACATTCAAGGCAATAAACTACCCCACTGGTGGCACAATTAATATGTTGGTAAATTGTATATTTCTTCCCAAAGGCATCCATGAACCATTTTCTAGGAACCAAAACCCGACATGCCTTACACATTTTGCATGGGAAAAAACCGGGATCTCTTGTTCTTATGGACACATTGTCCCTCTTAAAATGACTAGATACTAGAAAACTTGAAATTGAAGTACTTTTTCTATACCCAGAAGATGCTCGTGATGTTACACAATTTCTCAAATCCACATCTGATCGAATGATGTCCCAATGTTTATTAAGAATATCCAGCATCGTTTGCCATTCATCGTGAAATTCTGTAATGAATCTCACAACATTATTGTCATCTCTATTTTTCTTCTTAGGGACCAGGAGCTCATTTCTCTCCACTCTTAGGGCATAATTATATGCCTTTTTAATCATTCTCCCTGAGTAGCTTCTCTCCAGGAGTCTAAGTTTCAGTTCTCGAGCCCGTTCTTTAAAAAGCTCAAAAGTTGAGCAGTTCCGTCGTAAGCGTAGAAATTCTCCTTTCGGAATTGCTCTAATAGTACTGATCGAATGGGCACTTTTGGCATCCAAGATGCTATTGGTAGACGTCTCTTTCCTATACAAATCAGTTTGCACTAAATTATTTACATCTCTTTGAATCATTATATCTAGGAAGGGGATCTTTTGCCTGTGGAGAGCCAGTGTAAGTTTTAAATTGAGGGAATTGTTATTCAGTATGTTTATAAATTCATGTAATTTATCTTCCGTTCCCCTCCACAATATCAGCACGTCATCTATATAACGTTTCCAAGTTACGATACAATCCACATATGTTGACATATCTTCGGCAAAAACTATCTCCTCCTCCCACCATCCTAGATATAGATTGGCGAATGTAGGTGCTACGGCCGCACCCATCGCGGTGCCCCGCGTTTGAAGATAGATGCGGCCATCGAAGAGAAAGAAATTACACTTCAGAGTAAATTTCAAAAGATCAAGAACAAACTCTTTCCGTGTAGAGTTATATTCTTGATCCTTATTAAGAAAAAATTCCACTGCTTTACAGCCCATCCCCTGATCTATGCTCGTATAGAGACTCTCTACATCACAAGTAACAAATATTTCCTGTTCTTCCATTTGATAGCCCTCTAATTCCTGTAGAATCTGCATAGTGTCTCTGGTATAGGAGGGAAGATCGTAAACATATCCCCTTAATTCTTGATCAAGCCATTGATTGGCTTTTTCTGTCAAGTTCCCTATACCAGAGACAATAGGCCTACCAGGTGGGCTTTCAAGACTCTTATGGACCTTAGGGAGCATGTAGAATGTTGCCACTCTAGGATTCTTAACTGAAAGAAAGTCCTTCTCATGTTTTAAAATTGCTCCACTGTCCCAGCCCTGTTGTATAATCTGTCTATACTCATCCAAAAATTGCTCTGTGGGATCACTCCAAAGGGGTCTATAGCATTGTTTATTCATCAGCTGTTTTTTGGCTTCTTGGATATATTTATCCTTTGGCCAAATGACAATGTTACCACCCTTGTCGCTAGATTTAAAAACGACATCATCCCAACTTTTCAATTCATCAATACTCTCTCTATATTTCAAATTAATTGGAGAGCTAGCCATTCTTTCTGGCAGAGCCAATATATCTCGAGAGACAAGATCCACAAAGACCTGTACCGCAGGGCATGTTTGTAAAGAGGGCATATTAGTGGATTTCGGTTTCATAATCTTTTTCTCCCATTTACATCCTTCCCGGTTATATTCCAGATTAATTGCTTCTTGAGAGTTATCAGTATCCAACTCTTCCAAAATTTCCAATACCTGTCGTTCTTGACTGGATAAGTCAGAGGGGTCTACATTTTCTTGTGTTGTGGTGAAATCATGGTGTTTTTGTGCAAAGATCTTTTTATAGATTAATTTGCGTCCAAAGAGATGTAAATCCCTAATGATATGAAATTTGTTAAGACGTGTTGGCAAACAGAAGTTAAGTCCTTTTTTGAGGATATTCATCTGTGCATCTGTAATCACATGGTCTGACAGATTGATTATCCTCAGGGAACTAGCATTATTTCGCTCTGTTATTTCCTCCTGTTCCTGTTTTTCGCTGAACCTCTGAAGCCCCACCGTCCTCGATCGCGTAAAAAAGGCATATCGGGATTATAATTGCCCATCGGTTCAGTTCTACCACTCCTACCAGGGACTTCTTCTGTATCAGAGTCTGAAATGTTACTATTTTCTGCATCTGTCCCCGAGAATTCTCTCCTAAAATCGTCTGCTTTCCTAGTCCCAGATTTAGCTAATCTCTGCGATTGTTTTCTACCCCAGATATAAACCTGTTCTTTATTGAGGTCAGATTTATCCCTCAAATACTTTCTTCTTTTACGTGTCTTAATCTTGACCTCTACTTTGTCAACATATACCATGGTCTGTTTAAAGCCCTCCTCAAATTCTAATTTTCCTTCCATCTTGTCCATTATAGGAGTAATCTCCTCAAGTTCCCTCTCCAATTTTTCTATGATGTGTATCTCATCTTCAATGAGAATTTTCATCAAATTACGTGAACATTCCGTTAAACAGGCTTCCCATCTTTCTTTCAAGCCCGATTTAGTCAGATCATACGAGGGAAAAATAAGAACACGCAAACCCCTGGAAATTAAACCCTGTTCTAGATATTGTTCAAGGCTCAATTTGGTCCAGGTAGCTTGCACATGTTTAATTTGCATATCTCTAAATCTCCTCAAGACATCATCAATCTCAATATATGCCGTAGACGATTCTCCTTTACTATTTGATTCTTCATTAAATAGGGCTTTAACATCATCTTTTTGTCTAATAGACCTCGTACGCAACTGATGCGTTATTTTAGATGTAGCCATAGTATAATCTTATTAGTCCAAAGGTTATACACAGGGCAATTTGTTTGTAAATTATGCCTCAAAATATTGTCTAGAGAAATAGACAGAAATGTATCCTAGCAGGACACCATGCAATAATCAAAAGAATAGTCTATTCTCATCAGATCTATATCCACAGGTGTACACCACCAAAGTAGTCATATGAGATAGGGAAAGGGGAAAGTTGGAAAAGTGTGGATATAAGAAAATTAAAATACATAAACTTTGAAATATAGAGAGAGTATTGATGAATTGAAAAGTTGGGATGATGTCGTTTTTAAATCTAGCGACAAGGGTGGTAACATTGTCATTTGGCCAAAGGATAAATATATCCAAGAAGCCAAAAAACAGCTGATGAATAAACAATGCTATAGACCCCTTTGGAGTGATCCCACAGAGCAATTTTTGGATGAGTATAGACAGATTATACAACAGGGCTGGGACAGTGGAGCAATTTTAAAACATGAGAAGGACTTTCTTTCAGTTAAGAATCCTAGAGTGGCAACATTCTACACGCTCCCTAAGGTCCATAAGAGTCTTGAAAGCCCACCTGGTAGGCCTATTGTCTCTGGTATAGGGAACTTGACAGAAAAAGCCAATCAATGGCTTGATCAAGAATTAAGGGGATATGTTTACGATCTTCCCTCCTATACCAGAGACACTATGCAGATTCTACAGGAATTAGAGGGCTATCAAATGGAAGAACAGGAAATATTTGTTACTTGTGATGTAGAGAGTCTCTATACGAGCATAGATAAGGGGATGGGCTGTAAAGCAGTGGAATTTTTTCTTAATAAGGATCAAGAATATAACTCTACACGGAAAGAGTTTGTTCTTGATCTTTTGAAATTTACTCTGAAGCGTAATTTCTTTCTCTTCGATGGCCGCATCTATCTTCAAACGCGGGGCACCGCGATGGGTGCGGCCGTAGCACCTACATTCGCCAATCTATATCTAGGATGGTGGGAGGAGGAGATAGTTTTTGCCGAAGATATGTCAACATATGTGGATTGTATCGTAACTTGGAAACGTTATATAGATGACGTGCTGATATTGTGGAGGGGAACGGAAGATAAATTACATGAATTTATAAACATACTGAATAACAATTCCCTCAATTTAAAACTTACACTGGCTCTCCACAGGCAAAAGATCCCCTTCCTAGATATAATGATTCAAAGAGATGTAAATAATTTAGTGCAAACTGATTTGTATAGGAAAGAGACGTCTACCAATAGCATCTTGGATGCCAAAAGTGCCCATTCGATCAGTACTATTAGAGCAATTCCGAAAGGAGAATTTCTAAGCTTACGACGGAACTGCTCAACTTTTGAGCTTTTTAAAGAACGGGCTCGAGAACTGAAACTTAGACTCCTGGAGAGAAGCTACTCAGGGAGAATGATTAAAAAGGCATATAATTATGCCCTAAGAGTGGAGAGAAATGAGCTCCTGGTCCCTAAGAAGAAAAATAGAGATGACAATAATGTCGTGAGATTCATTACAGAATTTCACGATGAATGGCAAACGATGCTGGATATTCTTAATAAACATTGGGACATCATTCGATCAGATGTGGATTTGAGAAATTGTGTAACATCACGAGCATCTTCTGGGTATAGAAAAAGTACTTCAATTTCAAGTTTTCTAGTATCTAGTCATTTTAAGAGGGACAATGTGTCCATAAGAACAAGAGATCCCGGTTTTTTCCCATGCAAAATGTGTAAGGCATGTCGGGTTTTGGTTCCTAGAAAATGGTTCATGGATGCCTTTGGGAAGAAATATACAATTTACCAACATATTAATTGTGCCACCAGTGGGGTAGTTTATTGCCTTGAATGTACCTGTGGGCTTAAATATGTTGGGAAAACAATAAGGGATCTGAGAACCCGAATAAGGGAACATATTCAAAGCATTGTTAATTATGATAGGGACGAGAAGAGAAGTCAGGAACAGGGGAAATTATTTACCCCAACACCGATTGCTAGACATTTCAAAATGAAACATCAATCACAATGGAAAGATCTGAAAGGTTGGGCAATTTGTCAAATAAAATTGGACAATAGAGGCGGAGATTTGGATTCCATGCTTTTGAAAAAAGAAAGTGAGTGGATTTTTAGATGTAATTCTGTGAATCCACACGGATTAAATGAGAGCTTCAATTTTGGATGCTTTTTGTAATTAAAACCTTATTAAAAATCCTTCTCTCTTTTTTGATGGTATGTGGGACATGTACATCATAGTCCATATACTCTTTAACATAATAGGGAATACATGGAAATAAGTGTCATTTGTAACAACGAGAGACACAAAGTAAAACTGATAGTAATTATGAATATAATCTATAATGAGATCTGAATAATTTCTATTTCAAATCTTCCTCTTCTAATTATTCCCTACATACTATATCTCCCTCTTTTTCATCTCTCTGGGAATTTATCTAGAGGAGCTACTCCAAATATATTCAATTTTGAAAGATCAATCAATTGTAAAGTATGAGTACTGATTTCTAGAATATTAATGTCTCGAATCATACTCACATTATTCTTCCTTTTGTGTTACTTCTATAATTTATACAAATGGACAATTTGCCTGTCCTAATATTGTTCAAATAATATGATTTATACACATAAGAATCATTTGATTTAGAGAAAGGAAATGTTTGTTTTTTTCTTTTGATTAACATAATATGATTGGTCGATACTCATGTCAATCACTTTGGATGGTATAAAGATCCGGAGTTGGAGGCCGACCTCACCCTTAGGAAAAAGCCGGTATACCGGCGAAACGCGCGTCAGGGAATTTATCTGAGCTGCATGATAGTGTAGGGGGGAATGAGAATCTACCCTAGGAATATGCATAATATGGCAGCATTATAATAAGGGAGAACTGTGTCAGCACCCTTAGCTGTAGCGGATCATATAGAGTATAGCCGCAGTGTTTGGCTGTTTGAGTCGGACACATCAAACACGTGTGCAGCTACGAGACAGCGGACTGCTCAACACTGCAGCGATCAGCTGTTTGTGCTGGGCATGCCGGCACGTGCGTGCAGGGAATGAGACAGGGGATAATATATTATTCCTCACTCGGGCGATCAATTGTACAGCTGGACAGGCTGAATCACAGTGTGATCATTAACCTCTGACATGTGAGGAGCCGCTCGATGCAGCGGACGGCCCCTCAGTGTGGCAGAGGAGACAATCGCTTTTCAGTGTGATCTCCTCCTGCTAATGATTTTGAACAGTGCCGGCTCATTAATAGCAGCCTAAATGCACGTACTGTGCAATTGTGTGATTGAACAGAAGGCGAGTGCTGATTTCTGACATCTCCCACTGTTAATATTTAAAACAACTGGATTTAAGCGAGCCTATATGACGCGCCTCTGGGCCTGTGTCGCGCTGCGTTGCGCACGCGGGAGCTTACCCGGAGCCGGATCTGTTGAGGGTTGTAGTCTCGTGGCGGTGACCCGGTCCGTGCCCAGGGAGTCAAACTGAGCGGCGATGTATCAGCGGTAGATGTTGGACGACTACGCCACCCGTTGAGTACAGCTAAGGAGCTGCTGCTGCAGGGCAGACCGCTGAGGCCGGTGGTAGGATTGTGCAGCGTGATAGTATAACCCCCAACGGGAGGGGTATGGCCTCAGGGCAGCCGACGTGGATGATGGGGGTAGCAGGAACCACTCGGAGACGGTACGGTGTAGTTCAGGGTCTTTACTGGTGACAAAGATAGACCCTCCCGGAGTACTGGCTAGCGATTGGGGCCTGGTCAGTCCTTGAGCAGATGGGATCTCCCCTGGCCAGGCGGAGTTGTAGGCCTCCCAAACTAACTGTACTCTTCTGGCTACCTTGCTAGAGGCGGGTATAAGTAGCCCACGTCCCTGAGTGTACCGTGTGGTGCTCACCCGTATGGCCGGTGACTCGGGGCCTTCGGGTTTCTTGGCCAGAGGACCTGGAATCCCCTGCCTGACGGATTCTGCTGCTGGGTAGGAGTTAGTCCCCACAGCCTTGGACTCCGGGTCCGGTAAGAAATCTTCTCAGTCAGGGTGAGCTCTGCAGCTGCCAGCCCCTGACTCCTTGTAACACTGCTCCCACAGAGCTCCTGATGTTCTGTTCCTATATTTGCTTCTTTTCTCTGTCTCTACTTCTTCTCTACTCACTAACCCTGCCTCAGCCCTAGGTTTATATAGGGGAAGTTCTTCCCCTCCCAGGACTGGGCAGGAGGTGTGGCATGCATAGGATTCCTGACCAAGAGACCTCCCACCTGCTCTCAGACGTAATATCTCTATCACTGTGGCAACCAGACCCCTGGGGTGTCACATTCCCCCCTAGTGAAATTTAGTAGTCCGGGACTAAACATATTTTAGAAAAACATAACAAGATATAACAATAACAATACAATAAAGAAACACATAAAGGTGGTCACGGCATGTCCGTAACCGGGTGCAGTCTTTGAAGAAAGCAAGGTGTCCATTTCACCAAAACAGGGAGACGTAACCAGGTAGGGGTCTGTCCTGCCCCGAGTCCTTAACAGTCTTTAGTCCGTCCTGGGTTACGCTCCAACTATGTACACAGGATTCCCGGTAAATCCACCAAAGACTCCTATAAACAACTAGAAACACATAATTATACACAAGCAACAAGAAAAACAGGTAACCACAAATAAAACAATTTATACACTTCAAATCCTCCAACGTGCGGGTAACTGGCCTCTAGTGGCCCAAGTGGACCTACAGAGCTGACTGTCTGGCCCTGAACTACAGGGTGTAGGAGCTGTCAAGGGTAAATTGGGCAGCTGTCTATGGGCCCTTTGGCTCACTGGGGATATGGCAGGCTCACTGCAAGCAGAGGGTTGATCCTCCTGATCTGCTGGTGTGGGGTCTTCTGCCTCCTGGACCGGCTGTTCTTCCAGCTCTACCTGTTGCTCCGTAGGTGCTTGGGATGCTGGTTGGAGGAAGGTGAGTACGGGTACCACAACTGCACCATTGACTTGAGTCCAAGACCGAGGGAAGTCTCCGAGCACAGTACTAACCATATCTTCCCTTTCCTCTACGGGTCGATGGTCTTCTTGTTCCTCTTCAGGGTACCGTAGCTGTTCAGGACACTTCTTCAGGTGATCCCGGGATACAATGGCTGTGGTCTCCCCTCCGTCTTTACTGATGGTACAGACCTTCGGGTTCTCGTGGCTTGAGGGCAGTACGGTGTACGGGTCCTTCTCCCACTGGTCGTCCAACTTGTGGAGCCGTCTTTTCCTCTTCAAGACCTGCTCTCCGGGCACCAGGGGAACAGCGGGAGCATACTGGTTGTAAGTTTTCTCTTGTCTCTCCCTAGCCTGACAGAGACTTCGCTCCACGCTCTCCTGTACTTTCCGGTACTGCTGCTGCCTCTCTGTGTCCCAGTCTGCTTCTGGTGAAGTGTCCTCGGGTGTCAGGACTCCCATTTCCAGGTCAACAGGTAACTTACCAGGTCTCGCCCTCATTAGGTAAGCCGGGGTACAGTTGGTGGAACCTACCGGGATGTGGTTGTATAGGTCCACCAGATCGGGCAGCTTCTCAGGCCACAGACTGCGTTCTTCCAGGGGCAACATTTTCAGAAGATCCATTACCACCTGGTTCATTTTCTCACAAAGTCCATTAGTTTGCGGATGATAGGGTGTCGTCCTTATCTTCCGGCAGCCATACAGATTGCAGAATTCCTGGAAGACCTCCGCTTCAAAGGCAGGTCCCTGGTCCGTCAGCACTTGGTCCGGGTACCCGTGTGGACGGCAGAAGTGCTGCTGGAAGGCTCTAGCTGCTGTTTGAGCCGTTAAGTCCTTGACGGGGACGACAACCAAGAACCGGGAGTAATGATCCACGATGGTTAACGCGTAGACGTAGCCACTTCTGCTTGGGGTCAGTTTTACATGATCCAAGGCTACCAGTTCCAACGGCTGCCGGGTGACGATGGACTGCAGGGGAGTCTTCTGGCTGGCACGGTCCTTCCTCCTCAGGTTGCACGGGCCACAGTCTCTGCACCACCTCTCGATGGTTCCCCTCATGCCTACCCAATGGAACCACCCGCGCAGCAGGAACTCCAGCTTCTTCCATCCGAAATGCCCAGCTCCATCGTGGTATGCCTCCATCACCATGGCTGCGTCTCGTCGTGGCACCACTACTTGCCAGATTAGTTCATGCGTCCGGGAGTTAACCATCCTGCGGCACAACTTCCCCTTGTAAAGGAACAGTCTACTCTTTTCTGCCCACAGTTGCTTGGCTTCCTCCGGAGCGTCGGGTCAAGGCGAGCCTCTGGCCGAGTCAGCATCTCCTTCACCAGCCGGACGGCAGGGTCACTGTCTTGCGTTTCCGCCCAGTTGTAGTGAGGTAAGGGGTTAAGCGTAGCGCCTTGCTTACTCCTTACCCGATGGGAATACTGGATAGTCCCATGACGGTGAAACGCGGGGAGTTCGACTTCTTCCAGTCCCTCTGGATCTTCTCCTACGTCCGGTAGGTTTGGCATCCTGGACAGGGCGTCCGCGTTGGTATTGGAGCGTCCTGCCCGGTATTTGATGGTGAACTCGTAGTTGGACAGGCGGGCCATCCATCTCTGCTCTAGGGCACCGAGTCTTGCCGTGTCCAGGTGTGTCAACGGGTTGTTATCCGTGTACACGACGAACCGGGAAGAAGCGAGGTAGTGCTTAAAGCGTTCGGTGACTGCCCACACCACTGCCAGGAACTGTAGCTTAAATGAGCTGTAATTCTCAGGGTTTCTTTCGGTGGGTCGCAGTTTTCGGCTGGCGTAAGCGATTACTCGCTCTTTCCCCTGCTGGATCTGGGACAGCACGGCTCCTAGCCCGATGTTACTTGCGTCGGTGTAGAGGATAAAGGGCTGGCTGTAATCCGGGTACGCCAGGATTTCATCCCCCGTGAGGGCCATCTTCAGCTGGCGGAAGGACTCTTCTTCCAACTTCTCCCATCTGAAGGGCGGCTTCTGGTTCTTGGCCTTCCGGGACTGGCCTATCAGGAGGTCCTGCATAGGAGCTGCCTTTTTGGTGAAACCGGGGATGAACCTGCGGTAGTAGCCTACCAACCTGAGGAACTGCCGCACTTCCTTTACACTGGAGGGACTTGGCCATTCCTTAATTGCGGTGATCTTATCAGGGTCGGGAGCCACTCCGTCAGCGCTCACCACGTGTCCCAGGTACTGCACCTTTGGTTTCAGGAGGTGACACTTGGAGGGTTTCACCTTTAGGCCGTAGCTTGCCAGAGCTTCGAACACTTCCGCCAGGTGTTTCAGGTGGTCCTCATAAGTAGTGTTGAGCCACCCCCGTAGTGTTCGAGTTCGGTTCGGTTCGTCGAACACCCGTGTGTTCGCCGAACTGTTCGTCGAACACCTTCGAACACCGTTAAAACCAATGGCAGGCAAACAAAAACACATAGAAACACATAGAAAACACCTTCAAAGGTGTCCAAAAGCTGACAAACTGCTCAGAAGACACAACTAACACATGGAAAAGTGACAAGTACATATAGTCATGCGAAAATAAAAGAGGTGGAGGAGTAAAAGGAGGGGGAGACACAGATATAGGCATGTCATGCCCTTCTAAAATCCAAAAAGTGAGAAGCCGACACGGCCAGTCCGCTCCTGCCCGTGCCACCTCCGTGTCGCCGGGTTTGTGCCAGAGCCGCGGTGAACCCTGATGGCCAGCCCCCTCTCCCAATACTGGTGCCTGTCCGCTGGTGGGTCGAGCGAGCCCCCCTGTGGTGGAGGCAGCTCTAAGCTTTTTAATTTAAATTGTCTCTCTAATTTGAATGAATACACTTTAAATCCATTTACAAGGATCTATTGGAGGGCAAGTCTCATGCCAGCAGCCGCGTAATTCCAGCTCCAGTAGCGTCCACTAAAGCTGCTGCAGTTAAAAAGATTTTATAAGGATCGAGCTCGGCTGTCCACCGCAAGGCATCCTACTGCCAGTCCCAGCCCCTATGCCTTGGGGTGCCTCCTGATGCTCTTCACTGAGTATCCCATGGTCCCGAAGCATTTCCTTTGAAAAAATTAAGTGTCTAAACTACAGGTGGTGTAGCTTGCTTAACAGCCGGGATAATCCGCTGACTAGCAGACACTGCTACTAGGCACAAAGTATTTCCTGGGCTAGATGCAGTTAAAAATTTGTAATTAAATACTCTCGTTGGATGCTGAGAAAGCATTCCATAGAGTCTCCTGGCACTCCATATATGATTCTCTTAAAAAGCTTGGGGTAGGGGTCTAGGGGACCCTTTTATAGCCAAAATCACGGCCCTGTATCGCAATACGTCACCTAGGCTGAAGATAAATGGAACTGTAGCACTCTGAGGGCTCGGTTGCTACAGACGTATTGCACCTCACCCAGAGGTGTGATATCTCACTCTCAGGTAAGGATGGAGTGTGGATCAGGACCCGACACCTGCATGCATTACACCACATTGCCGTGGGGCAGGGCGACCAATATGCCCCTGAGATGGGCACGACAGTCCCTGTCCCTGGCTGGAGTGGGGGGAGGGAACACTGAGGAAGGGGAACCCTGTAGTGCAGGAGCAGGGAGGAAGCAGTTCCTGGGTGCATTGAGAAGGGAGTATAAAAGGTGGGCACCATCTTAGTTCAGTGCAGAGAAGTCTGAGCAGAAGTGGCAGGGAGCAGGGGCTCTGCATGAGCTCTGCTCCGGAGGCGGGCCTAGTAACAGAGGCCCAGGCCTGGAAGAGGGAGAAGGAAGGAAGAGGAGCGGAGAAGGCTCCAGGAACGAGGAATGAAGGGATCCCAGGGGTGCGGACGGGCGAGTCGCCACCGCACGCCCGAATCCACCTGCGTGGAGGGGTCAGGCCAAAGGGGGAGACCGGTCCCCGAACTAGTGGAGGCAGGAAACGACCCTCAGCTAGAAACCGGAGGCTCTGACATTTTATGTGGCGCAGCCCCTCGCTACACCCGCTAGGAAGGCACCACATAGGGTCAGGGAAACTGGCGCCAAGTTTACCAAGAGGAGGCCCGAGGCAGCCGGACAGAAGTGTTGGTAAGAAAGGCCAGACAAAGGACACACAAAGGGGGTCCTGTGAAGTGCTCCAAAGTTATCTGGGAGTTGTCTGAGCCCCTTACCTGGTGAGCACAGTACGACGTGGGCAGCCGTTACCTGCAGACGTGGTCTGGATAATAAGAACTGTGAGTAAAGGCCCTGGACTGCATCACTGACTCCGTGTCGTTACTGCTGCTGCCCTGCACCATCACCCCCATCCTCCGCATACACTGCCCTGAGGCTATACTCCTCCCGTGGGGAGTTATGCTACGCTCTGCTGCACCCACAACACCAGCCTCAGCGGTCTGCCCTGTAGCGGCGGTTCACTCTGACCGCAATCCACGGGTGGCGTAGTCGGACATTTAAACATCAAAACCACATAAATAGTTCCGCCACTGGTTTGACCGCCCTGAGCCACGGAACCGGGTCACCGCCACGAAGACTACAACCACCAGCATCCACCAAAAAGGGTCCGGCTCCGGGTGTCCCAAGGCCCAGGGGGTGCGTCAGAACATTTTCATCACCTTTCACAATCACCAATGGGACAAGGCAGGGATGTCCTCTGTCCCCTCTCTTATACATCCTAGTGACGGAGCACCTGCTCTCATCAATTCGCCATAACCCCAATATTAGGTGGATTGAGGTGGGAGGCACCGAGTACAAGTGCTCTCTATTTGCTGATGATGTCCTAGTATATATCACTCAATCACATATATCCATCCATGCTGTTATGGCTGAAATAGATCACTTTGTTACATGGTAAAATTTTAAAATCAATGCAGCGAAGTCTGAGGCCCTCGATGTCTCCCTCCCCAAATCCATATAGGATTCCATCCAGTCCAACTTTCCCTTTGCCTGGCCCTCACAGGGTATCAAATACTTAGGAATTCCTATTCATAGAGACCTCTCCCATCTATGTTATCTTAATTTTGGGCCCTTTATTGAACAATTCCATACAGACCACGGTTGGCAAGTTAGAACTGTAAGATTCACTACGTGAACCGCTGGTGTTTTGTGGAAAAGCACATGTACACCGCGTTCCAAATTATTATGCAAAAAGTGTTTAGGAGTGATAAGGGAAGAATTTGTTTGTTTGTCAGTTAAACTCATTGATGGTGATGTGTGTCAGGGCTCTTTATATCACTGTAAGCAATTGCAGACACCTGTGCTAATTAGTTTGGCAGGTGTGTCCAATGAAAGGCAAGACTACTTAAGAAGGCTCTCTCACATTATTAAGCAGCCTACATTTTCTGCCAAAATGGGAAAGAAAAAGGATGTGTCGGCTGCTGAGAAGCAACAAATTGTGGAGTGTTTAGGTCAAGGCATGACTACAATCAACATTGTGCGATGATCAGGATGAAGTGTCTTGGCAATCAAGAAGTATGTAGCTGATTCACAGTACACACGTGTGCGTGCTGATAAGGGCAAATTGAGGACTCTTTCCTACAGGCAATTACGTCAGGTTGAAAGAGCAGCGGCAAAAAAGCCTTGTCATAGCAGCAGACAAGTTTTTGAAGCTGCTTGTGCCTCCAACGTCCCCCGAACAACAAGATGCAGGGTCCTTCAGAGGTTTGCAGCTGTGCATACGCCATCCTGTCGACCTCCTCTATCCACTTCACACAAGCAGAAACGGCTCCAGTGGGCCAAACATTACATGAAGACTGATTTCAAAACTGTTTTGTTCACGGATGAGTGCCGTGCAGCGCTCGATGGTCCAGATGGATGGAGTGGAGGATGGCTGGTTGATGGACACCCCATGCAAACACGGCTACAGCGCCAACAAGGAGGAGGTGGAGTAATGTTTTTGGCTGGAATCATGGGGAGAGAGATTGTCGGCCCCTTTAGGATCCCTGAAGGCGCTAAAGATGAACTCCATAATGTATGTGGATTTTCTCAAACAGCACTTCCTGCCATGGTTCAAGAAGAAGAACCGTGTATTTCACAGCAAGATCATTTTTCTGCATGATAATGCACCATCTCATGCTGCACATAAAACATCTGCATCTCTGGCTGATATGGGCATAAAAGGGGACAAACTTATGGTGTGACCCCCATGCTCCCCTGACCTCTACCCCATTCAGAACCTTTGGAGCATCATTAAAAGGAGTGTCTATGATGGCGGGAGGCAGTTCACATCTAAGCAACAGCTCTGGGAGGGTATTCTGTCCTCATGCAAAACAATTGAAGCAGAAACCATCCAAAACCTGACAAATTCAATGGACGAGAGAGTTCAGAAGCTCCTTTCGAACAAGGGGTCCTATGTGAAAATGTAACATCACCTAGAATAAAGTTTTGAGTTGAAAACTGTTTGATTTCAGTTTCTAACAACCTGCTAATGCTTATAATTTCAAAAATGACCATTTTTTTGGTCTTTATTAAAATGAAAAGGTTGATCGAAAAGTTTGGGGGATCTAAGAGTGTGGCAACCCAGTAGTCATGATTACTTCGAATTCTGACAATATGAGGGTCATGCTGCAGGTAGTGCAGCAAGAAGGCACTTATGTGTCTTGCGCATCTCGGAGCCCCAAAATTATTTTCCGGGCTAGATGCAGCTAAAAATTATTTTTAATTTTAAATCTGGTGGAGCTTATTATAGATGGCCTAATAGGATCAGTGCTGCACACTGCTACAAAGCCCAAATTATTTTCCAGTCAAGATACAGATAAACATGATTAGTAATTTGAAAGCTTAAAACGTTTGGTAGGGTGATTTTAACCAATCATCAAGCTTTTACTCTCCCCAGGATGACACAGGGGTAGAAAAGTCGTTTCGGATCCATGATTTGTTCATCTTTATGAACGTGAGTCTGTCTACATTATCAGTGGAGAGCCGCGTGCGCTTATCTGTCAGCACACCACCAGCAGCGCTGAACACACGTTCAGACAGAACGCTGGCTGCGGGGCATGACAAGATCTCCAAGGCGTAAGTGGCTAGCTCCGGCCATTTATCCAGATTGGAAGCCCAAAAAGAGCAAGGGTCCAGTGACACAGTCGTGGCTTCAATGTTTACTTGGAGATACTCCTGTACCATCGTCTCTAGGCGTTGACTATGTGTCAGACTTCTTGTCTCCTGTGGCCTTGCAAAGGATGGGCTAAAAAAGTGGTGAAATGATTCCGCAAAATTGATGTTACCAGCAGATACTGTGGTTCTGTTACGGTTTGAGTGCTGAACACTTGACGGTCCCACGGTTGGCAAGTTGGAACTGTGAGATTCACTACGTGCACCACTGGTATTTTGTGGAAAAGCACATGTAAGATTCTGCAACAGTCTCTGCTGATACTCCTGCATGCGTGCATCCCTTTCTATGGCAGGAATAATTTCTGCAAATTTACTTTTGTACCGGGGATCTAACAGTGTGGCAACCCAGTAGTCAGGATTATTTCTAATTCTCACAATTCGAGGGTCATGTTGCAGGTAGTGCAGCAAGAAGGCACTCATGTGTGTTGCGCATCCAGGAGCACCAAGTCCCTGTTGTGTTGGTGGCGAGGTAACAATCATGCTTCCTTCCTCTGTCCTCTCCCCCCAACCTCGCACAACAGAAATGTGATCAAGGTCTCCCTCATCTGATGAGTCTTCCATCAGTTCGTCCTCCACTTCTTCCTGGGCTCCTGCACCTTCCTCACTAGTTTGGCTGCTACCATGCGCCCTGGTAAAACCATCTCCCCCACCCTCACATGCCTGCCGCCTTGGTGCTGCCGACCTTCTGGACCTTGCAGATGTTAGCCCTTCCGCATACAACTCCTCCTCCTCTACTTCCTCCATCTCCTCTTGTGCCACCACCTGACTCCGAATTCAGTTTAACATGTGCTCCAGCATGTAAATCACCGGAATAGTCATGCTGATAATGGCATCGTCAGCACTAAACATCTTCGTCGCCATTTCAAAACTGTGCAGAAGGGTGCATAGGTCCCTGATCTGAGACCACTCCTCCAGCGTGATTTGCCCCACCTCTGAATCTCGTTGGCCCAGGCTATACGTCAGAACGTATTGCACCAGGGCTTTCCGGTGCTGCCACAGTCGCTGCAACATGTGCAGAGTTGAATTCCACCGGGTAGGCACATCGCATTTTAGCCGGTGAAGTGGCAGGCCCAACGACTTCTGTAGAGATGTAAGTCGCTGAGCTGCGGGATGCGAACGGCGGAAGTGAGCACACAGCGACCGTGCCCTCTGCAGAAGGCCATCTAGTCTGGGATAGTGGGCTAAAAATTGCTGGACAACCAGGTTCAACACGTGAGCCATACAAGGCACGTGTGTGACATTGCTCCGGCGAAGGGCCGCACCCAGGTTTGCAGCATTGTCGCACACGGCCTTCCCTGGTTTCAGGTCCAGTGGAGACAACAATTCATGAAATTGGTTCTCCAGAGCTGACCACAACTCCTCAGCTGTGTGACTCACATTTCCCAGACATTTCAATGTAAAAACCGCCTGATGACGTTGAGCCCTACTGCCAGCATAGTAAGGAGGTGTGCAGGATCCCTTCTGCGCAGTTAGAAAGCTTGTGGCATGACCAGACAGGCTTTGGGTGCAGGTGGAAGACCGAGAGGAGGTTGAGGAGGCAGAAGCAGTGGAGGAACTTTGACATAAAGAGGATTGACGCACAACTCGTGGGGACGGCAAGACTTGGACAGCAGCCCCTTGTCCTGCTGTCACCATAGTTACCCAGTGCCCAGTCAGCGACATGTAACGCCCCTGTCCATGCCTACTCGTCCAAGTGTCTGTGGTGAAATGCACCCTGTCACACACAGAGTTTCTCAAAGAAGCGGTGATGTTGTGTGCGACATGCTGGTGGAGCGCAGGCACACCTTTCTTTGAGAAGTAGTGCCGACTGGGCATCTGGTACTGGGGCACTGCGACGGACATAAGGTCTCGAAAATCCTCTGTGTCCACCAGGCGGAAAGGCAGCATTTCTGTAGCCAAGAGCTTGCAGATGGTGAAATTCAACCTCTTAGCTTTCTCATGGCTAGGAGGAAATGGTCTTTTACTTGTCCACATCTGAGGGACCGAGGGCTGGCTATTGTGCTTAGACGGGGTTGATAAGGGTGTCCCCGGCAAACTGCCGGTCTGTGAGGAAGATGCAGGCGGACATGTTAGGTTGCCTTGATCCAAAGGTGGTGCTATCGATGTCGGACAGCGCTCAACACCAGCTGGTGTTACCACCTCCAAAGAAAATGATGACCTGCCAATCACGCTGGCTGTTGCGGGTAAAGAGGTGGCAGGTCTGCGCCCCAAAACAGGTGTGACTGCTGTCCCCCCAGTCACAGAGGATGAAGAGGCCGCGGATGCACAAGATATGGCAGACGGTGGTTGGCCCGGCCGGCTAGGCCGCATTGTAGCACACTGAGCTTCCCACTGCAACTTATGCTTCATGTCCATGTGCCGGTTCATGCATGAAGTACTCAAACTATGTATTTTTTGGCCTCTACTTAGCTTTTGCTGACAAATGTTACAGATAACACGAGTTGGGTCATCTTTATCGATCTGAAAAAATGCCCAGGCTATGCAAGGCTTAGCACCCATGCGACCTGAAGAGCCACCACGACTTGTGGTGAGAGGCAGAGTTGTGTTTGAGGATGCAGTTGTTGACGTGCTTCCAGTACTACGTCTCTGTCCAGGAAGGCGCAACCTGACCTCGTCGTCACTAGCATCTTCCTCCACCTCCTCTGCTGACCTCATCTCTTGGCTGACTGTGGGTTGACAGTAAGTGGGATCTCCGACCTCATCATCATCACCCTGTGCGTTATCACACCCGTCGTCCTCAGAGCCAACCTGTTCCTGCCCTGACAAAAAACTAAAGTTGTCGCTCCAATCAGGTATTTGAGTCTTATCATCGTCTTCCTCATTGTCTCCACCAACAGGAGTTACAGTTTGGGAATGAGGGTCTACATTATGGTCAGAACCTTCTGCGTCTGGTCCTGGATCCGACTCATAAAGATTCTGGGCATCAGTGCAGATCATTTCCTCGTCTGGATTCACAGAAGCGCTGGAGTCGACCTCTGATTCCCAGGCTATAGTATGAGTAAACAGCTCTGCAGACTCAACCATCTGTTCTACCTCATACTCAGACGGGCAGCTGGAGATTTGGGAGCTGTGAGAAAGCAAGTGCGATTTGGGTGACACCTTTGAGGACTGGAGTATTTGTGATGTTGAAGTTGATGTGGAGGAGAGCCCACTTAAAGGAGCACTTGATATCCGTTGAAGCACCTGCTGTTTTTGTGCCTCATCTGGAATTTGTAGCGATTGGCGTGGCCGTAAGAAAGGGATCTTATCACATTGTCCGCTAAAAGAAGTAGACATTTTAGTTTGGCTGGAAGATGGTCTTTCTTCTGCAGATGTTACTGTTGCTTTAACACCTACCCCACGGACACAACCTTTTTTCCCCTTCCCAACACGCCTATTCCCCTTTCCACCAGCAGCAGGCCTTTTTCCACTCATTTTGGTGGTTAATTAATTCACAACTCTGGAGTTGTTTGCACAAAAAAACAATGGATGGTAACCGAGCAGAGCTGAGTGGCCAAACTGTGGTATTAGGCCAAAACTATTGGCTGGGTTAGATGCAGAAAAAAATTATTTTGAATTTGCAACCTGATGGAGGTCAGTATAGATGGATTAATAGAACAAGACCCACACACAGCTAGAAGCCCAATATTTTTTCAGAGGTAGATGCAGAAAAAAATATATTCAGTTTGCAACCTGATGGAGGTCAGTATAGATGGACTAATAGAACAAGTCCCACACACTGCTAGAAGCCCAAATATTTTTTCAGAGGTACTGTAGATGCAGATAAAAATTAGTTTTAATTTGCAACCTGATGGAGGTCAGTATAGATGGACTAATAGAGAAAGTCCGACACACTACTAGAAGGCCAAATATTTTTTCAGAGCTAGATGCAGAAAAAAATTATATTCAGTTTGCAACCTGATGGAGGTCAGTATAGATGGACTAATAGAGAAAGTCCGACACACTACTAGAAGGCCAAATATTTTTTCAGAGGTAGATGCAGAAAAAAATATATTCAGTTTGCAACCTGATGGAGGTCAGTATAGATGGATTAATAGAACAAGACCCACACACAGCTAGAAGCCCAATATTTTTTCAGAGGTAGATGCAGAAAAAAATATATTCAGTTTGCAACCTGATGGAGGTCAGTATAGATGGACTAATAGAACAAGTCCCACACACAGCTAGAAGCCCAAATATTTTTTCAGAGGTACTGTAGATGCAGATAAAAATTAGTTTTAATTTGCAACCTGATGGAGGTCAGTATAGATGGATTAATAGAACAAGACCCACACACAGCTAGAAGCCCAATATTTTTTCAGAGGTAGATGCAGAAAAAAATATATTCAGTTTGCAACCTGATGGAGGTCAGTATAGATGGACTAATACAACAAGTCCCACACACTGCTAGAAGCCCAAATATTTTTTCAGAGGTACTGTAGATGCAGATAAAAATTAGTTTTAATTTGCAACCTGATGGAGGTCAGTATAGATGGACTAATAGAGAAAGTCCGACACACTACTAGAAGGCCAAATATTTTTTCAGAAGTAGATGCAGAAAAAAATATATTCAGTTTGCAACCTGATGGAGGTCAGTATAGATGGATTAATAGAACAAGACCCACACACAGCTAGAAGCCCAATATTTTTTCAGAGGTAGATGCAGAAAAAAATATATTCAGTTTGCAACCTGATGGAGGTCAGTATAGATGGACTAATAGAGAAAGTCCGACACACTACTAGAAGGCCAAATATTTTTTCAGAGGTAGATGCAGAAAAAAATATATTCAGTTTGCAACCTGATGGAGGTCAGTATAGATGGACTAATAGAACAAGTCCCACACACTGCTAGAAGCCCAAATATTTTTTCAGAGGTACTGTAGATGCAGATAAAAATTAGTTTTAATTTGCAACCTGATGGAGGTCAGTATAGATGGACTAATAGAGAAAGTCCGACACACTACTAGAAGGCCAAATATTTTTTCAGAGCTAGATGCAGAAAAAAATTATATTCAGTTTGCAACCTGATGGAGGTCAGTATAGATGGACTAATAGAGAAAGTCCGACACACTACTGGAAGGCCAAATATTTTTTCAGAGGTAGATGCAGAAAAAAATATATTTAGTTTGCAACCTGATGGAGGTCAGTATAGATGGATTAATAGAACAAGACCCACACACAGCTAGAAGCCCAATATTTTTTCAGAGGTAGATGCAGAAAAAACTATATTCAGTTTGCAACCTGATGGAGGTCAGTATAGATGGACTAATAGAACAAGTCCCACACACTGCTAGAAGCCCAAATATTTTTTCAGAGGTACTGTAGATGCAGATAAAAATTAGTTTTAATTTGCAACCTGATGGAGGTCAGTATAGATGGACTAATAGAGAAAGTCCGACACACTACTATAAGGCCAAATATTTTTTCAGAGCTAGATGCAGAAAAAAATTATATTCAGTTTGCAACCTGATGGAGGTCAGTATAGATGGACTAATAGAGAAAGTCCGACACACTACTAGAAGGCCAAATATTTTTTCAGAGGTAGATGCAGAAAAAAATATATTCAGTTTGCAACCTGATGGAGGTCAGTATAGATGGATTAATAGAACAAGACCCACACACAGCTAGAAGCCCAATATTTTTTCAGAGGTAGATGCAGAAAAAAATATATTCAGTTTGCAACCTGATGGAGGTCAGTATAGATGGACTAATAGAACAAGTCCCACACACTGCTAGAAGCCCAAATATTTTTTCAGAGGTACTGTAGATGCAGATAAAAATTAGTTTTAATTTGCAACCTGATGGAGGTCAGTATAGATGGACTAATAGAGAAAGTCCGACACACTACTAGAAGGCCAAATATTTTTTCAGAGGTAGATGCAGAAAAAAATATATTCAGTTTGCAACCTGATGGAGGTCAGTATAGATGGATTAATAGAACAAGACCCACACACAGCTAGAAGCCCAATATTTTTTCAGAGGTAGATGCAGAAAAAAATATATTCAGTTTGCAACCTGATGGAGGTCAGTATAGATGGACTAATAGAACAAGTCCCACACACTGCTAGAAGCCCAAATATTTTTTCAGAGGTACTGTAGATGCAGATAAAAATTAGTTTTAATTTGCATCCTGATGGAGGTCAGTATAGATGGACTAATAGAGAAAGTCCGACACACTACTAGAAGGCCAAATATTTTTTCAGAGGTAGATGCAGAAAAAAATATATTCAGTTTGCAACCTGATGGAGGTCAGTATAGATGGATTAATAGAACAAGACCCACACACAGCTAGAAGCCCAATATTTTCTCAGAGGTAGATGCAGAAAAAACTATATTCAGTTTGCAACCTGATGGAGGTCAGTATAGATGGACTAATAGAACAAGTCCCACACACTGCTAGAAGCCCAAATATTTTTTCAGAGGTACTGTAGATGCAGATAAAAATTAGTTTTAATTTGCAACCTGATGGAGGTCAGTATAGATGGACTAATAGAGAAAGTCCGACACACTACTAGAAGGCCAAATATTTTTTCAGAGCTAGATGCAGAAAAAAATTATATTCAGTTTGCAACCTGATGGAGGTCAGTATAGATGGATTAATAGAACAAGACCCACACACAGCTAGAAGCCCAATATTTTTTCAGAGGTAGATGCAGAAAAAACTATATTCAGTTTGCAACCTGATGGAGGTCAGTATAGATGGACTAATAGAACAAGTCCCACACACTGCTAGAAGCCCAAACATTTTTTCAGAGGTACTGTAGATGCAGATAAAAATTAGTTTTAATTTGCAACCTGATGGAGGTCAGTATAGATGGACTAATAGAGAAAGTCCGACACACTACTAGAAGGCCAAATATTTTTTCAGAGGTAGATGCAGAAAAAAATATATTCAGTTTGCAACCTGATGGAGGTCAGTATAGATGGATTAATAGAACAAGACCCACACACAGCTAGAAGCCCAATATTTTTTCAGAGGTAGATGCAGAAAAAACTATATTCAGTTTGCAACCTGATGGAGGTCAGTATAGATGGTCTAATAGAACAAGTCCCACACACTGCTAGAAGCCCAAATATTTTTTCAGAGGTACTGTAGATGCAGATAAAAATTAGTTTTAATTTGCAACCTGATGGAGGTCAGTATAGATGGACTAATAGAGAAAGTCCGACACACTACTAGAAGGCCAAATATTTTTTCAGAGCTAGATGCAGAAAAAAATTATATTCAGTTTGCAACCTGATGGAGGTCAGTATAGATGGATTAATAGAACAAGACCCACACACAGCTAGAAGCCCAATATTTTTTCAGAGGTAGATGCAGAAAAAACTATATTCAGTTTGCAACCTGATGGAGGTCAGTATAGATGGACTAATAGAACAAGTCCCACACACTGCTAGAAGCCCAAACATTTTTTCAGAGGTACTGTAGATGCAGATAAAAATTAGTTTTAATTTGCAACCTGATGGAGGTCAGTATAGATGGACTAATAGAGAAAGTCCGACACACTACTAGAAGGCCAAATATTTTTTCAGAGCTAGATGCAGAAAAAAATTATATTCAGTTTGCAACCTGATGGAGGTCAGTATAGATGGATTAATAGAACAAGACCCACACACAGCTAGAAGCCCAATATTTTTTCAGAGGTAGATGCAGAAAAAAATATATTCAGTTTGCAACCTGATGGAGGTCAGTATAGATGGACTAATAGAACAAGTCCCACACACTGCTAGAAGCCCAAATATTTTTTCAGAGGTACTGTAGATGCAGATAAAAATTAGTTTTAATTTGCAACCTGATGGAGGTCGGTATAGATGGACTAATAGAATGATGCTATGCCCAAAAGATTTTACTTCACTAGGTGCAGTAAAAAAATTGGTATTCTATACACAGGTGGTATATCTTGCAACACAGATAGGCTACTCCACTGACTAACACACTCTGCAATAGGCCAAAAAGGATTAGCTTTGCTAGATTCAGCCAAATGCTGTGAAAAAAACTTGCACAGCACTGGCACAGACCTGCCTGGCAAAAACTGATAGGAACTCATGTAACCTAGTCCTGAAAAGGACTGCAATTACAATTAGTCTTTACTCCCACAACCGATCTATTTAAGAGCACAGACCTCCCTGATAAAAGTCGTAGGAAATGCTGTAACCTAGTCCTTAAAAGGACTGCAATCACAACTATTCCCTACTCCCAAGCTATCTGTATATTTGTGCGAAAATTGGCTTGAAATTAACAAGGTATAGCGCACACAGCAACAGCAGTGCCGTCTAACACGCAGCTGCAGCAGTGAGAAAATGGTGGCGACGGGAAAAATGGCTTGGTCTTATAGGGCAAGGACATGTGACATACACTGCCAATGACACATGCCCTTGCTTGTGTGAAAAAAAGCACTTCGCTCCGTGTGTGCGCTGCTGATAGGCTGACAGATTGCACCTCCCCACTGTAAATGCGGGAAAGAGAAAAAAAAATGGAGATCTTCATTGTTCCTGCAGAGATCCATCCCCTGCCCCTCCCCCCACCCCGCTGTACACTCAAACTGCGTATTAACATTAATTTTCATCATTACTGAGATAAAATCCAGTTATGATTTTGGTGCACGAACAGTTATCGAACATAACCTCGAACAGCCGAATTTTTCTCAAATTGTTCGTGTTCGCCGAACGGCTCGAACACCGCCCAAAACAGCTCGAATTTGAGATTGGCGAACAGTTCGAGTAGAACAACGCTCATCTCTACTCATAAGTCTTAGAATATACGATGACATCGTCCAGGTACAACAGGACCGTCTCAAAGTTTCTGTGGCCCAGACAGCACTCCATTAATCGTTGGAAGGTTCCTGGTGCGTTGCAGAGTCCGAACGGCATACAGGTAAACTCGCTAAGTCCCATCGGGGTGGTGAATGCGGTCTTCTCCCGGTCCGCCTCTGCTACAGGAACCTGCCAGTACCCACTAGTGAGATCCAAGGTAGAGAAGAAGTTAGCAGATCTTAAAGCAGCCAAAGACTCCTCTATCCTTGGTAAGGGGTACGCATCCTTGTGTGTGATACGGTTGATTTTCCGGTAATCTACACACATCCTCATGGTGTTGTCTTTCTTTTTGACTAAGACTAGTGGAGCTGCCCAGGGGCTACAGCTATCCCTGATCACCCCAGCCTCCTTCATGTCTCTAAGCATCCCCTTGGCGTGTTGGTAGTGTGCAGGGGGTACGGGTCGATACCTCTCTTTTATGGGAGGATGGTCTCCCGTGGGGATGTGGTGTTCTACCCCCTTGACTCGCCCGAAGTCTAACGGGTGTTTACTAAACACTCTCTCGTACTCTTGAACCACCCGATAGACTCCCTGTTTCTGGTGTGAGGGAGTGGAGTCAGTACCCAAATGTAGTTGCTGACACCAGTCCTCCATTGTTTTCTTAGAGCCGTTACCTTCCTCCGGGTGAGATGGAGGCAAGGGTTCCACAGATTGTATAGCATTTTGGTTAATGGTATATAATTTGGCTAGCGTGGCATACCGGGGCAGGTACACTTCCCTCTTCCCGATATTGATTATGCGAACGGGCACCCTCCCATGGCGTACATTAACCACCCCCCGTGCTGTCAAGAGGGTGGGCCTACTGTCTGAGTAAACTGGTTCTACCATTGCCTGGTAATCTCTACCTCTCAGACCAATAGCTGCCCGGCACCAAATCATCATTTCACTTTTTGGGGGCATGGCAATAGGGAAAGGGTCACACATTCTCACGCTACCAATCTCACCGCCGGAGAGTTCCACCTGTTGCCGTCGCATCAGTGCCCGGATCTCTTTTTGGAGCACTCGCTGCTCGCCGGAGCTGGCGTTCTTGGCAACCTGCTGTAAAAGGAAAATCACCTCTGCAAGACAATTTTCAATTACATTAGTTCCTAGAGTTATCTTTGGGTGACTCTCGTGTTTGTCAATGTCTACAATGATCAGTCCCTGTGCTGCCAGTTCAACTCTACCGATTTTAATGGTCACCTCTTTAAATCCAATCTGTGGCACGGGCTGCCCATTGCTGGCGATGATACTCAAGTCGTCGTCAGGGTAGCGGGTGATATCCGAGTCATTCCAGTACTGCTTGAAGAGCACGTACGGGATGGTGGTGACCTGTGACCCGGTGTCCAGTAGGGCACTCATAGGAATGCCATCCAGTACCACGGGTAAGACTGGACGTCCTCCCACATATTTGTCGCGCCAGTTCGATGGGCCTGGTGATCTTTTTCCTGGGGGTTGGCCCTCTACCCCAGGTTGTGCCAGTTTAAAGGACAGTACCTTGCCATATGTCCGGGTTGATTGCAGCGGCGGCAGATGGGTCGTCCGTCCTCGTTGTATCGGTCGCTGGGTCTTCCTCTGGCCGGTGGGGTCCTCCTTGGTCGACGCCACGGGATGTCCTCCGGTCCGGATGCCAGCTGGATCTTCCCTGGAGTGGAAACCTGTAAAGACTGCACAGTTCGGGTTAGCGCAGCAACGCTTTTAGCTAGCTCTTGGACCTGATGGTGCAGGTCTGGAGCCGGGTCATTGTTCAAAGCCTGCGCATCAGCTCCCACAGGCCCTGCCGACAAGGGCGCCGCCTCCTGGTGGTAAGTGGTAGTGGGGCATCTGGGGGTCACAACGCCACTTGGTGCCGGTTCTCGAAGCACCCGGATGGCTCTGTCCTTGAACTGTGCAAATCCCAGATGAGGGTCCTGTAAGGCCATTGCCCGCAACTGGGTTCGGTGGGCATTGCAATATAAACCCTCTATAAATTGTTCAGTCAACAGCCTGTCCTCGTCTCCCACGCCGTCAGGGTCGGTCTGCTTAATGGCTCTCAGGGCCTCTTGTAGGTTCAGGGCATAGTCCCTTACACTCTCATGTGCCCGCTGTTTGCACCCGTAGAATCTAAGCTTGATCTCGGCTGAGGTGCGGGTATCAAAAGTGTCCCTCAGCCGGGTTAGTATCCCTGCGACAGTCCTCCCCCCAGGTGGCCAGGACTTTACCTCCCTTCGGGCTGCCCCAGTTAATTGGGCCACCAGGATGCTCACTTTTTGCTCTTCTGTGAGGGGGTACACCTGGAAGAGGCTATCCAGCTTTTCTCTAAAGTCATGCAGGGTATGTGACTCCCCTGAGTACTGGGATAGCCAGGCCGCTCCCGGGATATAGGGCATGGTGAAAGGCATGACTGCAGCAGCGGTGGCGCTGGCGGGGGTTGAGGCAGTGAAGCTCTCCTCCGTATCCGACATCCTCCTCCCCCCTAGTGGACCGTGGCCTACCTTGCGATGATCCTCTTCCGTAGGCCGCGGCTCCGCAGTAGATCGTCAGGGTTGAGGACCTTCCGTCGCGCTCCTGTGACGTCGGCGTCTGCTGGGCTCCTTCCAGGACCTTACGCAACGTCCGGACGTGAGGCGGGGCTTCAGTTCTCGCGCGCTTTCGGAGTCCACGCCCCTCTTCTTCCCGCGCGACGTCTTCAAGATGGCGTCCAACGGCGGGAAAACTCCACGGAAGGCGGGAAGAAGGCTGGAAATGGCGCCGGATGGCGGGAATCTTCACCGATGGCGGGAAGAAGGCTGAAGATGGCGCCGGATGGCGGGAATCTTCACCACAGGTAAGTTTGAACAGTCTTTTTCAGGCACGCAGTACCCGGTGGTTGCGGGCACGAGATCCTGCCGACTACGCCAAAAGTTGACGCGCCCCTGGGCCTGTGTCGCGCTGCGTTGCGCACGCGGGAGCTTACCCGGAGCCGGATCTGTTGAGGGTTGTAGTCTCGTGGCGGTGACCCGGTCCGTGCCCAGGGAGTCAAACTGAGCGGCGATGTATCAGCGGTAGATGTTGGATGACTACGCCACCCGTTGAGTACAGCTAAGGAGCTGCTTCTGCAGGGCAGACCGCTGAGGCCGGTGGTAGGATTGTGCAGCGTGATAGTATAACCCCCAACGGGAGGGGTATGGCCTCAGGGCAGCCGACGTGGATGATGGGGGTAGCAGGAACCACTCGGAGACGGTACGGTGTAGTTCAGGGTCTTTACTGGTGACAAAGATAGACCCTCCCGGAGTACTGGCTAGCGATTGGGGCCTGGTCAGTCCTTGAGCAGATGGGATCTCCCCTGGCCAGGCGGAGTTGTAGGCCTCCCAAACTAACTGTACTCTTCTGGCTACCTTGCTAGAGGCGGGTATAAGTAGCCCACGTCCCTGAGTGTACCGTGTGGTGCTCACCCGTATGGCTGGTGACTCGGGGCCTTCGGCTTTCTTGGCCAGAGGACCTGGAATCCCCTGCCTGACGGATTCTGCTGCTGGGTAGGAGTTAGTCCCCACAGCCTCGGACTCCGGGTCCGGTAAGAAATCTTCTCAGTCAGGGCGAGCTCTGCAGCTGCCAGCCCCTGACTCCTTGTAACACTGCTCCCACAGAGCTCCTGATGTTCTGTTCCTATATTTGCTTCTTTTCTCTGTCTCTACTTCTCCTCTACTCACTAACCCTGCCTCAGCCCTAGGTTTATATAGGGGAAGTTCTTCCCCTCCCAGGACTGGGCAGGAGGTGTGGCATGCATAGGATTCCTGACCAAGAGACCTCCCACCTGCTCTCAGACGTAATATCTCTATCACTGTGGCAACCAGACCCCTGGGGTGTCACATATACATATATACATATATATGTCTGTCAGGTGGTGAATAGTAATGCCCTATGGCAGATTGATACATGTACATTTTGCTATTATAGCAACTATATGTGTCTTTAGTTGTTCCACCTGACATTCATATTTAGGCTATTCCAATATATGGGGTTAACATATATATATAACCTCGGTCCTACATTAGAGGGACTTGACTGAGGTGTCCCATAATTTGCCCTACACTACATCCAGCCAGATCTATTAGTGGGTACCACTTTTTCAACTAGTAAGTGGTTACCTTATATGCATCTATAGATGCATGAGTAATTTCGCATTTATAGGATTTTAACTAATCAATAAAGTTTATGTATTTTAATTTTCTTATATCCACACTTTTCCAACTTTCCCCTTTCCCTATCTCACATGCAATCTGTCAGCCTATCAGCAGAGCACACACGGAGCGAAGTGCTTTTTTCACACAAGCAAGGGCATGTGTCATTGGCAGTGTATGTCACATGTCCTTGCCCTATAAGACCAAGCCATTTTCCCCGTCGCCACCATTTTCTCACTGCTGCAGCTGCGTGTTAGACGGCACCGCTGTTGCTGTGTGCGCTATACCTTGTTAATTTCAAGCCAATTTTCGCACAAATCTACAGATAGCTTGGGAGTAGGGAATAGTTGTGATTGCAGTCCTTTTAAGTACTAGGTTACAGCATTTCCTACGACTTTTATCAGGCAGGTCTGTGCTCTTAAATAGATAGATTGTGGGAGTAAAGACTAATTGTAATTGCAGTCCTTTTCAGGACTAGGTTACATCAGTTCCTATCAGTTTTTGCCAGGCAGGTCTGTGCCAGTGCTGTGCAAGTTTTTTTCACAGCATTTGGCTGAATCTAGCAAAGATAATCCTTTTTGGCCTATTGCAGAGTGTGTTAGTCAGTGGAGTAGCCTATCTGTGTTGCAAGATATACCACCTGTGTATAGAATACCAATTTTTTTACTGCACCTAGTGAAGTAAAATCTTTTGGGCATAGCATCATTCTATTAGTCCATCTATACTGACCTCCATCAGGTTGCAAATTGAATATAAGTTTTTTCTGCATCTAGCTCTGAAAAAATATTTGGGCTTCTAGCAGTGTGTGGGACTTGTTCTATTAGTCCATCTATAATGACCTCCATCAGGTTGCAAACTGAATATAATTTTTTTCTGCATCTAGCTCTGAAAAAATATTTGGCCTCTAGCAGTGTGTGGGACTTTCTCTATTAGTCCATCTATACTGACCTCCATCAGGTTGCAAACTGAATATATTTTTTTTCTGCATCTACCTCTGAAAAAATATTGGGCTTCTAGCTGTGTGTGGGACTTGTTCTATTAATCCATCTATACAGACCTCCATCAGGTTGCAAACTGAATATAATTTTTTTCTGCATCTACCTCTGAAAAAATATTTGGGCTTCTAGCAGTGTGTGGGACTTGTTCTATTAGTCCATCTATACTGACCTCCATCAGGTTGCAAACTGAATATATTTTTTTTCTGCATCTACCTCTGAAAAAATATTGGGCTTCTAGCTGTGTGTGGGACTTGTTCTATTAATCCATCTATACAGACCTCCATCAGGTTGCAAACTGAATATAATTTTTTTCTGCATCTACCTCTGAAAAAATATTTGGGCTTCTAGCTGTGTGTGGGACTTGTTCTATTAGTCCATCTATACTGACCTCCATCAGGTTGCAAACTGAACATAATTTTTTTCTGCATCTAGCTCTGAAAAAATATTTGGCCTTCTAGCAGTGTGTGGGACTTTCTCTATTAGTCCATCTATACTGACCTCCATCAGGTTGCAAATTAAAAATAATTTTTATCTGCATCCAGCTCTGAAAAAATATTTGGCCTTCTAGCAGTGTGTGGGACTTTCTCTATTAGTCCATCTATACTGACCTCCATCAGGTTGCAAATTAAAAATAATTTTTATCTGCATCCAGCTCTGAAAAAATATTTGGCCTTCTAGCAGTGTGTGGGACTTTCTCTATTAGTCCATCTATACTGACCTCCATCAGGTTGCAAATTAAAAATATTTTTTTGTCTGCATCTACCTCTGAAAAAATATTTGGCCTTCTAGCAGTGTGTGGGACTTTCTCTATTAGTCCATCTATACTGACCTCCATCAGGTTGCAAACTGAATATATTTTTTTTTCTGCATCTACCTCTGAAAAAATATTGGGCTTCTAGCTGTGTGTGGGACTTGTTCTATTAATCCATCTATACAGACCTCCATCAGGTTGCAAACTGAATATAATTTTTTTCTGCATCTACCTCTGAAAAAATATTTGGGCTTCTAGCTGTGTGTGGGACTTGTTCTATTAGTCCATCTATACTGACCTCCATCAGGTTGCAAACTGAACATAATTTTTTGTCTGCATCTAGCTCTGAAAAAATATTTGGCCTTCTAGCAGTGTGTGGGACTTTCTCTATTAGTCCATCTATACTGACCTCCATCAGGTTGCAAATTAAAAATAATTTTTATCTGCATCCAGCTCTGAAAAAATATTTGGCCTTCTAGCAGTGTGTGGGACTTTCTCTATTAGTCCATCTATACTGACCTCCATCAGGTTGCAAATTAAAAATAATTTTTATCTGCATCCAGCTCTGAAAAAATATTTGGCCTTCTAGCAGTGTGTGGGACTTTCTCTATTAGTCCATGTATACTGACCTCCATCAGGTTGCAAATTGAATATAATTTTTTTCTGCATCTAACCCAGCCAATAGTTTTGGCCTAATACCACAGTTTGGCCACTCAGCTCTGCTCGGTTTCCATCCATTGTTTTTTTGTGCAAACAACTCCAGAGTTGTGAATTAGTTAACCACCAAAATGAGTGGAAAAAGCCTGCTGCTGGTGGAAAGGGGAATAGGCGTGTTGGGAAGGGGAAAAAAGGTTGTGTCCGTGGGGTAGGTGTTAAAGCAACAGTAACATCTGCAGAAGAAAGACCATCTTCCAGCCAAACTAAAATGTCTACTTCTTTTAGCGGACAATGTGATAAGATCCCTTTCTTACGGCCACGCCAATCGCTACAAATTCCAGATGAGGCACAAAAACAGCAGGTGCTTCAACGGATATCAAGTGCTCCTTTAATTGGGCTCTCCTCCACATCAACTTCAACATCACAAATACTCCAGTCCTCAAAGGTGTCACCCCAATCACACTTGCTTCCTCACAGCTCCCAAGTCTCCAGCTGCCTGTCTGAGTATGAGGTAGAACAGATGGTTGAGTCTGCAGAGCTGTTTACTCATACTATAGCCTGGGAATCAGAGGTCGACTCCAGCGCTTCTGTGAATCCAGACGAGGAAATGATCTGCACTGATGCCCAGAATCTTTATGAGTCGGATCCAGGACCAGACGCAGAAGGTTCTAACCATAATGTAGACCCTCATTCCCAAACTGTAACTCCTGTTGGTGGAGACAATGAGGAAGACGATGGTGAGACTCAAATACCTGATTGGAGCGACAACTTTAGTTTTTTGTCAGGGCAGGAACAGGTTGGCTCTGAGGACGACGGGTGTGATAACGCACAGGGTAATGATGATGAGGTTGGAGATCCCACTTACTGTCAACCCACAGTCAGCCAAGAGATGAGGTCAGCAGAGGAGGTGGAGGAAGATGCTAGTGACGACGAGGTCAGGTTGCGCCTTCCTGGACAGAGACGTAGTACTGGAAGCACGTCAACAACTGCATCCTCAAACACAACTCTGCCTCTCACCACAAGTCGTGGTGGCTCTTCAGGTCGCATGGGTGCTAAGCCTTGCATAGCCTGGGCATTTTTTCAGATCGATAAAGATGACCCAACTCGTGTTATCTGTAACATTTGTCAGCAAAAGCTAAGTAGAGGCCAAAAAATACATAGTTTGAGTACTTCATGCATGAACCGGCACATGGACATGAAGCATAAGTTGCAGTGGGAAGCTCAGTGTGCTACAATGCGGCCTAGCCGGCCGGGCCAACCACCGTCTGCCATATCTTGTGCATCCGCGGCCTCTTCATCCTCTGTGACTGGGGGGACAGCAGTCACACCTGTTTTGGGGCGCAGACCTGCCACCTCTTTACCCGGAACAGCCAGCGTGATTGGCTGGTCATCATTTTCTTTGGAGGTGGTAACACCAGCTGGTGTTGAGTGCTGTCCGACATCGATAGCACCACCTTTGGATCAAGGCAACCTAACATGTCCACCTGCATCTTCCTCACAGACCGGCAGTTTGCCGGGGACACCCTTATCAACCCTGTCTAAGCACAATAGCCAGCCCTCGGTCCCTCAGATGTGGACAAGTAAAAGACCATTTCCTCCTAGCCATGAGAAAGCTAAGAGGTTGAATTTCACCATCTGCAAGCTCTTGGCTACAGAAATGCTGCCTTTCCGCCTGGTGGACACAGAGGATTTTCGAGACCTTATGTCCGTCGCAGTGCCCCAGTACCAGATGCCCAGTCGGCACTACTTCTCAAAGAAAGGTGTGCCTGCGCTCCACCAGCATGTCGCACACAACATCACCGCTTCTTTGAGAAACTCTGTGTGTGACAGGGTGCATTTCACCACAGACACTTGGACGAGTAGGCATGGACAGGGGCGTTACATGTCGCTGACTGGGCACTGGGTAACTATGGTGACAGCAGGACAAGGGGCTGCTGTCCAAGTCTTGCCGTCCCCACGAGTTGTGCGTCAATCCTCTTTATGTCAAAGTTCCTCCACTGCTTCTGCCTCCTCAACCTCCTCTCGGTCTTCCACCTGCACCCAAAGCCTGTCTGGTCATGCCACAAGCTTTCTAACTGCGCAGAAGGGATCCTGCACACCTCCTTACTATGCTGGCAGTAGGGCTCAATATCATCAGGCGGTTTTTACTTTGAAATGTCTGGGAAATGTGAGTCACACAGCTGAGGAGTTGTGGTCCGCTCTGGAGAACCAATTTCATGAATGGTTGTCTCCACTGGACCTGAAACCAGGGAAGGCCATGTGCGACAATGCTGCAAACCTGGGTGCGGCCCTTCGCCGGGGCAATGTCACACACGTGCCTTGTATGGCTCACGTGTTGAACCTGGTTGTCCAGCAATTTTTAGCCCACTATCCCAGACTAGATGGCCTTCTGCAGAGGGCACGGTCGCTGTGTGCTCACTTCCGCCGTTCGCATCCCGCAGCTCAGCGACTTACATCTCTACAGAAGTCGTTGGGCCTGCCACTTCACCGGCTAAAATGCGATGTGCCTACCCGGTGGAATTCAACTCTGCACATGTTGCAGCGACTGTGGCAGCACCGACAAGCCCTGGTGCAATACGTTCTGACGTATAGCCTGGGCCAACGAGATCCGGAGGTGGGGCAAATCACGCTGGAGGAGTGGTCTCAGATCAGGGACCTATGCACCCTTCTGCACAGTTTTGAAATGGCGACGAAGATGTTTAGTGCTGACGATGCCATTATCAGCATGACTATTCCGGTGATTTACATGCTGGAGCACATGTTAAACAGAATTCGGAGTCAGGTGGTGGCACAAGAGGAGGTGGAGGAAGTAGAGGAGGAGGAGTTGTATGCGGAAGGGCTAACATCTGCAAGGTTCAGACGGTCGGCAGCACCAAGGCGGCAGGCATGTGAGGGTGGGGGAGATGGTTTTACCAGGGCGCATGGTAGCAGCCAAACTAGTGAGGAAGGTGCAGGAGCCCAGGAAGAAGTGGAGGACGAACTGATGGAAGACTCATCAGATGAGGGAGACCTTGATCACATTTCTGTTGTGCGAGGTTGGGGGGAGAGGACAGAGGAAGGAAGCATGATTGTTACCTCGCCACCAACACAACAGGGACTTGGTGCTCCTGGATGCGCAACACACATGAGTGCCTTCTTGCTGCACTACCTGCAACATGACCCTCGAATTGTGAGAATTAGAAATAATCCTGACTACTGGGTTGCCACACTGTTAGATCCCCGGTACAAAAGTAAATTTGCAGAAATTATTCCTGCCATAGAAAGGGATGCACGCATGCAGGAGTATCAGCAGAGACTGTTGCAGAATCTTACATGTGCTTTTCCACAAAACACCAGTGGTGCACGTAGCGAATCTCACAGTTCCAACTTGCCAACCGTGGGACCGTCAAGTGTTCAGCACTCAAACCGTAACAGAACCACAGTATCTGCTGGTAACATCAATTTTGCGGAATCATTTCACCACTTTTTTAGCCCATCCTTTGCAAGGCCACACGAGACAAGAAGTCTGACACATAGTCAATGCCTAGAGACGATGGTACAGGAGTATCTCCAAGTAAACATTGAAGCCATGACTGTGTCACTGGACCCTTGCTCTTTTTAGGCTTCCAATCTGGATAAATGGCCGGAGCTAGCCACTTACGCCTTGGAGATCTTGTCATGCCCCGCAGCCAGCGTTCTGTCTGAAAGTGTGTTCAGCGCTGCTGGTGGTGTGCTGACAGATAAGCGCACGCGGCTCTCCACTGATAATGTAGACAGACTCACGTTCATAAAGATGAACAAATCATGGATCCGAAACGACTTTTCTACCCCTGTGTCATCCTGGGGAGAGTAAAAGCTTGATGATTGGTTAAAATCACCCTACCAACCGTTTTAAGCTTTCAAATTACTAATCATGTTTATCTGTATCTTGACTGGAAAATAATTTGGGCTTTGTAGCAGTGTGCAGCACTGATCCTATTAGCCCATCTATACTAAGCTCCACCAGATTTAAAATTAAAAATAATTTTTAGCTGCATCTAGCCCGGAAAATAATTTTGGGGCTCCGAGATGCGCAAGACACATAAGTGCCTTCTTGCTGCACTACCTGCAACATGACCCTCATATTGTCAGAATTCGAAGTAATCATGACTACTGGGTTGCCACACTCTTAGATCCCCCAAACTTTTCGATCAACCTTTTCATTTTAATAAAGACCAAAAAAATGGTCATTTTTGAAATTATAAGCATTAGCAGGTTATCAGAAACTGAAATCAAACAGTTTTCAACTCAAAACTTTATTCTAGGTGATGTTACATTTTCACATAGGACCCCTTGTTCGAAAGGAGCTTCTGAACTCTCTCGTCCATTGAATTTGTCAGGTTTTGGATGGTTTCTGCTTCAATTGTTTTGCATGAGGACAGAATACCCTCCCAGAGCTGTTGCTTAGATGTTAACTGCCTCCCGCCATCATAGACACTCCTTTTGATGATGCTCCAGAGGTTCTGAATGGGGTAGAGGTCAGGGGAGCATGGGGGTCACACCATAAGTTTGTCCCCTTTAATGCCTATATCAGCCAGAGATGCAGATGTTTTATGTGCAGCATGAGATGGTGCATTATCATGCAAAAAAATGATCTTGCTGTGAAATACACGGTTCTTCTTCTTGAACCATGGCAGGAAGTGCTGTTTGAGAAAATCCACATACATTATGGAGTTCATCTTTAGCGCCTTCAGGGATCCTAAAGGGGCCGACAATCTCTCTCCCCATGATTCCAGCCCAAAACATTACTCCACCTCCTCCTTGTTGGCGCTGTAGCCGTGTTTGCGTGGGGTGTCCATCAACCAGCCATCCTCCACTCCATCCATCTGGACCATCGAGCGCTGCATGGCACTCATCCGTGAACAAAACAGTTTTGAAATCAGTCTTCATGTAATGTTTGGCCCACTGGAGCCGTTTCTGCTTGTGTGAAGTGGATAGAGGAGGTCGACAGGATGGCATATGCACAGCTGCAAACCTCTGAAGGACCCTGCATCTTGTTGTTCGGGGGACGTTGGAGGCACCAGCAGCTTCAAAAACTTGTCTGCTGCTATGACAAGGCTTTTTTGCCGCTGCTCTTTTAACCTGACGTAATTGCCTGTAGGAAAGAGTCCTCAATTTGCCCTTATCAGCACGCACACGTGTGTACTGTGAATCAGCTACATACTTCTTGATTGCCAAGACACTTCATCCTGATCATCGCACAATGTTGATTGTAGTCATGCCTTGACCTAAACACTCCACAATTTGTTGCTTCTCAGCAGCCGACACATCCTTTTTCTTTCCCATTTTGGCAGAAAATGTAGGCTGCTTAATAATGTGAGACAGCCTTCTTAAGTAGTCTTGCCTTTCATTGGACACACCTGCCAAACTAATTAGCACAGGTGTCTGCAATTGCTTACAGTGATATAAAGAGCCCTGACACACATCACCATCAATGAGTTTAACTGACAAACAAACAAATTCTTCCCTTATCACTCCTAAACACTTTTTGCATAATAATTTGGAACACAGTGTACATGTGCTTTTCCACAAAACACCAGTGGTTCACGTAGTGAATCTTACAGTTCTAACTTGCCAACCGTGGTCTGTATGGAGTTGTTCAATAAAGGGCCCAAAATTAAGATAACATAGACGGGAGAGGTCTCTATGAATAGGAATTCCTAAGTATTTGATACCTTGGCAAAGGGAAAGTTGGACTGGATGGAATCCTGTATGGATTTTGGGAGGGAGACATCGAGGGCCTCAGACTTCGCTGCATTGATTTTAAAATTTGACCATGTAACAAAGTGATCTATTTCAGCCATAACAGCATGGATGGATATATGTGATTGAGTGATATATATTAGTACATCATCAGCAAATAGAGAGCACTTGTACTCGGTGCCTCCCACCTCAATCCACCTAATATTGGGGTTATGGCGAATTGATGAGAGCAGGTGCTCCGTCACTAGGATGTATAAGAGAGGGGACAGAGGACATCCCTGCCTTGTCCCATTGGTGATTGTGAAAGGTGATGAAAATGTTCTGATGCACCCCCTGGGCCTTGGGACACCCGGAGCCGGACCCTTTTTGGTGGATGCTGGTGGTTGTAGTCTTCGTGGCGGCGACCCGGTTCCGTGGCTCAGGGTGGTCAAACCAGTGGCGGAACTATTTATGTGGTTTTGATGTTTAAATGTCCGACTACGCCACCGGTGGATTGCGGTCAGAGTGAACCGCCGCTACAGGGCAGACCGCTGAGGCTGGTGTTGTGGGTGCAGCAGAGCGTAGCATAACTCCCCAAGGGAGGAGTATAGCCTCAGGGCAGTGTATGCGGAGGATGGGGGTGATGGTGCAGGGCAGCAGCAGTAACGACACGGAGTCAGTGATGCAGTCCAGGGCCTTTACTCACAGTTCTTATTATCCAGACCACGTCTGCAGGTAATGGCTGCCCACGTCGTACTGTGCTCACCAGGTGAGGGGCTCAGACAACTCCCAGATAACTTTGGAGCGCTTCACAGGACCCCCTTTGTGTGTCCTTTGTCTGGCCTTTCTTACCAACCCTTCTGTCCGGCTGCCTCGGGCCTCCTCTTGGTAAACTTGGCGCCAGTTTCCCTGACCCTATGTGCTGCCCTCCTAGCGGGTGTAGCGAGGGGCTGCGCCACATAAAATGTCACAGCCTCCGGTTTCTAGCTGAGGGTCGTTTCCTGCCTCCACTAGTTTCAGGGACCGGTCTCCCCCTTTGGCCTGACCCCTCCATGCAGGTGGATTCGGGAGTGCGGTGGCGACTCGCCCGTCCGCACCCCTGGGATCCCTTCATTCCTCGTTCCTGGAGCCTTCTCCGCTCCTCTTCCTTCCTTCTCCCTCTTCCAGGCCTGGGCCTCTGTTACTAGGCCCGCCTCCGGAGCAGAGCTCATGCAGAGCCCCTGCTCCCTGCCACTTCTGCTCAGACTTCTCTGCACTGAACTAAGATGGTGCCCACCTTTTATACTCCCTTCTCAATGCACCCAGGAACTGCTTCCTCCCTGCTCCTGCACTACAGGGTTCCCCTTCCTCAGTGTTCCCTCCCCCCACTTCAGCCAGGGACAGGGACTGTCGTGCCCATCTCAGGGGCATATTGGTCGCCCTGCCCCACGGCAATGTGGTGTAATGCATGCAGGTGTCGGGTCCAGATCCACACTCCATCCTTACCTGAGAGTGAGATATCACACCTCTGGGTGAGGTGCAATACCTCTGTAGCAACCGAGCCCTCAGGGTGCTACAGTTCCATTTATCTTCAGCCTAGGTGACGTATTGCGATACAGGGCCGTGATTTTGGCTATAAAAGGGTCCCCTAGACCCCTACCCCAAGCTTTTTAAGAGAATCATATATGGCGTGCCAGGAGACTCTATGGATTGCTTTCTCAGCATTCAACGAGAGTATCTAATTACAAATTTTTAACTGCATCTAGCCCAGGAAATACTTTGTGCCTAGTAGCAGTGTCTGCTAGTCAGCGGATTATCCCGGCTGTTAAGCAAGCTACACCACCTGTAGTTTGGACACTTAATTTTTTCAAAGGAAATGCTTCGGGACCACGGGATACTCAGTGAAGAGCATCAGGAGGCACCCCAAGGCATAGGGGCTGGGACTGGCAGTAGGATGCCTTGCGGTGGACAGCCGAGCTCGATCCTTATAAAAGCTTTTTAACTGCAGCAGCTTTAGTGGACGCTACTGGAGCTGGAATTACGCGGCTGCTGGCATGAGACTTGCCCTCCAATAGATCCTTGTAAATGGATTTAAAGTGTATTCATTCAAATTAGAGAGACAATTTAAATTAAAAAGCTTAGAGCTGCCTCCACCACAGGGGGGCTCGCTCGACCCACCAGCGGACAGGCACCAGTATTGGGAGAGGGGGGCTGGCCGTCAGGGTTCACCGCGGCTCTGGCACAAACCCGGCGACACGGAGGTGGCACGGGCAGGAGCGGACTGAACGTGTTGGCTTCTCACTTTTTGGATTTTAGAATGGCATGACATGCCTATATCTGTGTCTCCCCCTCCTTTTACTCCTCCACCTCTTTTCTTTTCTCATGACTATATGTACTTGTCACTTTTCCATGTGTTAGTTGTGTCTTCTGAGCAGTTTGTCAGCTTTTGGACACCTTTGAAGGTGTTTTCTATGTGTTTCTATGTGTTTTTGTTTGCCTGCCATTGGTTTTAACGGTGTTCGAAGGTGTTCGACGAACAGTTCGGCGAACACACGGGTGTTCGACGAACCGAACTCGAACACTACGGGGGTGGCTCAACAATATTACAGAGCTCATAGATTCTTGCAATGAGTCTATTTTACTCCCCAGATTATATTCCACTTCTTTTACTAGCACTGCAATCTGTTCCAAAAGATTTCCGGTAAAATTTGACACTGGAGGATTTGTTACTGGAACTAGAGAGGATATTTTCCCTTTTGTCACGAACGTCAGGGATGACATCGGGGAGATCACACCATATCCCACCGCTGCCGTCACTCTGTCAAGATTGTCAGGGATTCACGTGCACACGATCACAATTACTCACTACATAGCTATCGGCAAGCGAGCAGAGAGCGCATGGCATACACACCTCTGGATTCAACGTATGGAATATGTGAATATGCCCCAGTGCAGTCACTGCCAGCTTCACGATAGCCCAATTACGATTATTCGCTGCCACCACTGATCAGCTTTAAAATATAATACAGGCCTGATTGGATGCCTGTTTTTTGGTAGCTTATATGGCTTTGATGGAGGAACGATTACAGGTCAAAAGAAACAGGACTATTACATTTTATATTTAATCCAAAAGGTAGGCAGTGTTTATGAAAAATATACAAAAGGTTTTACAAAAGGAGACATTACAATACAGAATATTCAGTTACACAAATAAAATGGGATTAAAGAAGAAATTACTAAAAAGATCGAAGAGACTATTCAGTTTAACTGGAGGGGAGTCCAATGCCTGTTCAGCGAACGTGATCCCTTGCTTATAGAATATATACCTCCCGGCAACGAGTACTGGCCCATCCTCGGTTGGGTCTTTTATGTCGAAGGGGGGACCTGCCCACACACCCCCTGTGAAGACATCACGTGGGCTGGGCTCCAACCTTCATATTTTTATTAAAATCTCTAACTTCTTGGATAACTTATCGCTGGTTGATCGCAGAAGCTTGCAAGTGACGCCATATTCTTTATTATGAATTTACCTTTCCTTAGAGACTACACAAGCATAGCTGAGGAAAAATAAGCATATTGTGATAGCGCCACTCACAGGCATTATCTGCAACACAAGGTATTTACAGAGATAATTATGACCACATGCTGAATACATTGGGCAACTTAAAAAAAGTTCGGGACAACCCCTTTAAAGCTTGTATGACAGCTTCTCCTGAGTCCATCATAAGTAAAGAGTTTTTTCCTTTAACTTGAATATCCTTTTTCTTGCCTGTGGAGATGTTGATTTCACTATCTGGACAGAGAGGATCTTTGGTAGAAGCGCAGAGCTTGATTGATGGCTGAATCCTCTGTGATGCAATGTCAGACATGACAGTTTCTTCTGGGTCCAGTAAAGATAGAGGGGTCTTCTTTTGAGCTTGAGGGACCTTTTCTTAATTGTGGAGCTTGTACTTTTAGCTGCAGCTTAGCTCTTATTGGGTAAGCTGTGTACTGAGACTCAGCTGTTTTACTGGAGTTACTTGCTGAGGAGAAAATCCTGTTTTTTCTTTGTTTTTAAGAGATATAATAAAGTCCAAAGTATAATCCAGGTATTCCTAATGAATCCAGGCAAGTTTAGATCCAAGTTGTAATTTGTAAAACCACTAGAGGAGTGTTAAAGTTGCTTTTGCTGGTCAGCTTCTGCAGAAGCTCAGATAAACACATCCATGTTGTCTGAGCTTCAGGCCACACCCACCTTCCTTAGTCCTTTGAATGCAAGTGCAAATACGCAGCCAACGCCCCACAGACAACACTACTAAACTCCCACATTTCTGGAATGCTTGCACTTGAAATGTTGACTTTTAGGCTCGTGGAGACGAAATCTTTCCTCAACCTGATGGCGTCAGCCGTCCCTCGGTACTCGGTTCCCAGCCGCCACTATTTCTCCTGATGTGCCGTCCCTGCCTTACACAAGCACGTGTCCCACAACATTACCAGTGCCCTCAACAACGCAGATACTGGGAAGGTCCACCTAACCACAGACACATGGACAAGTGCTTGTGGCCAGGGACGAAACATCTCACTGACGGCACCCTGGGTTAATATAGTGGAAGCGGGGACCCAGTCTGACCCTGTGACGGAACATGTCCTCCCGACACCAAGGATTGCGGGCCCTGGGTCAATCCGGGTTGCCCCCACATTCTATAGCTCCTGCACCTCCTCATCAGCCTCCATCTCCAAAATGTAGACACAGTAATGATGGGTCAGCACTCCATTAGCGTGGTGCATGTGGAGCAAAATATGCAGAAAGGAAGTAATTCCCGGCACTCACGTGTTCAGTGAATAATTGCTCTTTTTATTTCATTGCCAATTCCAAAGGACAGGCTGAAACATCCTTTGGAATTGGCAATGAAATAAAAAGAGCAATTATTCACTGAACATGAACACGTGAGTGCTGGGAATTACTTCCATTCTCCATCTCCGAAATCACCATATCATTTGAAAGCTGGAAGCACTGTAGCACTGCCTCGGCCAAGTGGCAACAGGCTGTGCTCAAGCTAATATGCTTAGGTGACAAACTGCACACTGCTGCAGAGTTGTTGACAGCTGTAAAAGAGTAGGGAGATCTGTGCCTGTCACCGCTGAACCTACAGCCAGTTATGGTTGCGTGTGACAATGGCCGGAACCTGGTGGCGGCTCTGAAGTTAGGCGAGCCTGCACATTTACCATGTCTGGCCCATGTACTCAACCTAGTGGCTCAGTGGTTTCTCAAAACCTACCCAGATCTGCCTGATCTGCTTGTGTGTGTGCCCATTTCCGAAAGTCACCTACAGCTTTCGCCGCCCTCGCCGTGCTTCAGCAACGTTTGCAGCTTCCAACTCACTGACTGGTGTGCGATGTCACCACGCGTTGGAACTCAGTGTTGCATACTGTATGTTGGGAAGGATTTGTGAGCAGCAGAGGGCAGTTGTTAATTAAAAAAATAATTTATATTTAAATAGCGCCAACATATGTAGGGACATGTACAGACAATACAAACAATACAACGTATCACATTTCAACAGTTACAGGAGGAGTGAGAGTCCTGCTAGCAAGCTTACAATCTACATGGAAATGGGGGGACACAATAGGTAGAACATGATCTTCAGCCAGTATCTGTCTAAGAGCAGTTACTGTGAACAATTTGTTGCATGGAGGATGTGGAGACAGATGAATTGGCAGGAGCAGATAAAGATTAATATTTAGGAGGGAACAAGGGAGAGTTCGGTTGGTGATCTGAGGTGATAGGCTTGTCTAAACAGATGTGTTTTTAAAGCACGTTTGCAGACATGGAGGCTAGATATTAGTTGGACCGTTTGGGGCAGTGCATTCCAGAAAACTGGCGCGGCATGAGAGAAGTTTTCGAGACGGAGGTGTGAGGTTCGAATTAAGGAGGATGTTAGTCTTAGATTAGTTGCAGAACAGAGGGCACGGGAGGGGTGATAGACAGAAATGAGGGATGAGATATAGGGTGGTGCAGAACTGTGGAGAGCTTTGTGGGTGAGAGAAATTACTTTGTATTGTATTCTGTGGTGAATGGGTAACCAGTGCATGACTGGCACAGGGTAGAGGCGTTGGTGAAGCGGCCTGATAAAAATACGACCCTGGCTGCTGCATTCAGACACGCCTGTTGGTATTCAGGTCAGCCTCCGCACATAAGAGCTGATGAGTGGGCATGGAAGTCTGAAATCTGTGCCATCCTCCAAAACTTTGAGGGCTCCACTAAGATGGTGAGCGGCAAGGACGCCATAATTAGCGTTACCATCCCGCTTGTCTGTCTACAGAAACTCTTGCTGCTCACAATTAAAGAGGAGGCACTGCAGGCGGAACATGATGAGATGGACCAAGGAACAATACAGGGTGATGCCATACAGCCTAGCCTCATCTCATCCCAACACGGATTGGGTGATAATGAGGAGAAGGAAGAGGAGGAGGAACAGGAGTTGGTTTCCTGCGCTACAGACGGTACTACCCACACCACTGTCATACTGTCTGTTCAGCGTGGATGGCTTGAGGAGAGCGAGAACGAGGAGGATGAGGAGGAGAGCATGGATAGTCGTCCACTTGGTCAGGACAGGGAAGTCTTGCCTGTTGACAGTCTGGCACACATGGCTGAGTTTATGTTACGCTGCCTTTCCCGTGACCCTCGCATTGTACACATTTTGGGTGACATTAATAACTGGTTGGTCACACTTCTAGATCCACACTATAAGGAGAACTTTCTTTCTCTCCTATTCGTGGCAGAAAGGTGTAATAAGATGTTGCAGTACCAGAAGGCCCTTGTTATGGAATTATTAAAAAAATTCCCATCTGCTGGCGGCCGAGGTCACAGTTCCTTGGACAACCAAGGAGTACAGGCGAGGGAGACACAAATACGATTTAGAGGAGGCAGGGGAACACTGTCAAAGGTCTGGGACAGTTTTCTAATCCCCTCCCAGTACCCAGGCCCTGATGCGTGGGGTACTCTCACAATGAGGGAAAAGTTTTGGAAGATGCTAAAGGAGTATATTGCCGACCGTACCAAGGTCCTCTGTGATTCCTCTGTGCCTTTTAACTTTTTGGATATCCAAACTGGACATGTGGCATGAAATGATTCTCTATGCCTTGGAGATCCTGGCCTGCCCTGCCACTAACATTTTGTCAGAGCGGGTTTTTAGTGCCATCGGGGGTATTATAACTGATAGGCGCATCCACCTGTCAACTGAAAATGCTGACAGGCTGACTCTTATCAAAATGAACAAGGGCTGGATTGGGCCAGACTTCTCAACACCACCGGATGATAGCAGCAGAACATAAAGTCAAATTCAGTGGCTTTTTTGAGTGGGTTTATTCCCATGTACCGCTTCACACCCATACATGGATATACGCTTCCTAATTTTGTCTATTTTCTGTTGTCCTTCTCCTTCTCCTCCACCACCATATCACCAGGGTGACTGTGATGCAGCACCCATATAATTTTTTTTAAGGGTGTTTATGATGCCCGTAGGAAATTTTTTTAGAGACCTACCTCTAACATTCTGTATGTTATAAAGTATGTTCATGTATACCCTCCAGGGGTAAATGTTTTTCAGCCAATGCACAGGGTGCATGGGCATTACCAGTATAGGAGACCCACTCCTTAACAATGGTAACAATTTTTTTTAATGAGGACCTTCTCGACGTCTCGTCAAAGGGGTATTGGAGTGCGTCCAAATTGTTGACAGCCCTTGCAGTCACTGTAGGGCATTACCACTATAACAGACCCACTCCTTAATAATGGGAACAATTTTTTAATGAGGCCCTCCTCTAGGTCTCTTTAAAGGGGTATTGGAGTGCATTCAATTTTTTGGCAGCCCTTGCAGTCACTGCATACGCAATAAAAGTATAGGAGTTCCACTCCTTTATAATGGGAATTTTTTTTCCTGAGGCCCTCCTCTATGTCTCATCAAAAAGGTATTGAAGTGTGTCCAAATTTTTGGAAGCCCTTGCAGTCACTGCATACACAATAACAGTATAAGAGACCCACTCCTTTATATTGGGAACATTTTTTTACTGAGGCCCTCCTCTATGTCTCTTCAAAAGGGTATTGGTGTGTGTCAAAATTTTTGTAAGCCCTTGCAGGCACTGCATACGCAATAACATTGTAGGAGACCCACTCTTTAATAATGGGAACAACAATGCAAAGCAGGCTGATGGCCCTCTAATAATACTGAGGGCCGCCTGCTGGCCCTTTAACAATAGTAAGGGCAGCCTGATGTCCCTGTAAAAATGGGCTTTCTGACTTTCAGAATCCCTCCTTCATAAATGAAACAGGATGTGTCTGATCATGTTTTACACACCACATGGGCAGATAAAGTAGTAAAATGTTAAAATGACATTTACTGGTAAATATATTTTTCACCGTTGAAAGCAATACAAAAGTGCAAATAAACATATAAAATGCTACATGTGAACATAGCCCAAGGTGTGGAGGATCATTTTTTATGTTTTTTTACTTATATACAAGTCATTACCCTGAAAAGAATGTTCCTAAACATTTTTTTCCAGGAAAATCCATTTTGGCTGTGTTTTAGTATGTTTTACTGTGAGTCTGTAAAAGTGGCGTAATAATCTGACAACATTGTTCACAGCAGTGACCTGGGAGATGCTTCCAGGGGTCTTCCCCATGCGCTCCTATGTCATTTTACCACTGTCCCCATTGATTTGGGCAATTTTTAAGCCTCCTGCAGACTTCCGGCGGGGACCGCTGGAAAATGCTCGAGTTTCCCTTTGATTACACTGAGCTTGTTGCTTGGGTCGAGCACCAGAGCATTACAATTTGCTCGACCCGAGCAATGAGCACCCGAGCATTTTGGTGCTCACTCATCTCTACTCACTAACCCAACTGTTCCCTCTGTGAAAGAGTCATTGGTGTTATGTACGAGGGGAGGTATGTGTCACTATGGCTGCTAGCCTGTGTGAACTGAACCTACAACTTTTCTCAAGCATACTATATGTTGGGGGTTAATTCACCGAAAAAGGGTGTGGTTTTGTGTGAATGGCATAGAGATGGGTGGGAAGTCATTCACCCTACCTCCCCTCAGGGTGTGGTTGAGCAAGATTAAATGCTCAGCCACTATTATTTTTCTTCTGGTGTGGTCTGGAGAGTGAAGTCTCCAGGGTGTGTGTGGAAGCTAGAGAGCTCCACAAAAGGACTTTGCCTGAACGGCTTGTGCTACCGAGAGTGGGTGGAACAGGCTCACCTATGGACTGTGCTATACTTTATATTTTTATTTTGCCGTTATGCCACAAAGGCCGTGTTTATTTTGCTAATCCTGCAGTGCTTTATGCCATCACATAAACCTGCAGAGGAAACCGTTTCCTGAGTCTACTTCTGGAAGCAGCTGAGTGAGTCGTCTTACCACAGTTGGTGGAGAATGTGGGCAAGATTCCAGGAACACATGTACCTGTCACAGGGAATGGTGGATGTCCTAGGTAAAGACTGTCAGCCAGCAGGAGACGTCCAGTAGCATGAAAGGGCTAATCAAGCACCTGATGCAGAGCCAGCAGAGCATGCAGCAACTGCAGAGCCAGCAGAGCATGCAGCAGAGCCAGGAGCAGAGGCAGCAGAGCATTGAGCAACAGCACAGAGAGCAGCAACAGCTGCAGCAGGAGGCAAATAAACTCCTGATGCAGAAGATCCAACAGCAGCAACAGCAGGTGGAACTATTAGCAGGGGAGGTACGCACCAGAGAAACTGCCCCTCCACCAACTCCAGGTGATATCTCATACGTCCGGAAGGCAGTAAGGTGAGATATGCAAAAGATGACCCCAGGGGATGATGTTGAGGCATTTTTGACTGTGTTCGAAATGGGAGCAGAGTGGGAAAGGCTTCCGCTGGAGCAGTAGGTGGAGGTGCTGGCCCCCTATTTGGCGGGTGAACCCCAAAAAAGGCTTATTATGACCCGGCCCTGCAGGATGCACAGGAATGTGCTGAGTTAAAGACTGAGATATTGGCACGCTCTGGAGTGACTATGTCTGTTAGAGCTCAAAGGTCCCACCACTGGGTATATGCTGGCGACAAACCTTCTTGATCGCAGATGTTTGACTTTTTACATCTAGTCCAAAAATAGTTGCAGTCTTCCACTCCTGCCCAAATGGTCGAGCGTGTGGTGATGAACAGATTCATCCACTCCCTTCCCAGGCTAGTGCAGACCTAGGTTGCCCAGGGTGATCCTCGGAACACAGACGACCTAGTAGGCCTAATAGAGAGGTACCAGGTGGTCGAGAAATCTCACAGGAAACTGGACATCGTCACTTCTAGGAATACCCAAAGGGGGGGTGGGCTTACCATGTAAGGGGTCTAGAGTCACAAACGGGAGTTGTCTTAATCCCACTGAGGGCCTGGCAAAGACTGGTGTGAGGGATGTGGTATGTTGGCGGTGTCATAATCCTGGACACATAGCCGCACGGTGCTATATCTCCCCTGAACCAATGGACTGCAGCTTAGGCCGGAGTTGTTCCTATTATGCCTATCCAGCCCGTAGCATGAATGGCCAACCTGGTGAGGGTCCACAGGCGTGTGCCGTGTCCATCAATGGGGTGACGGTGCATGGACTATTGGACTCAGGGAGTCTAGTGACTCTGATCAGCACCACCCTTCCCCACCAGCTGATCCCTGCAAAACTGTGGGCGTATTTTGCATACATGGGGATGCCAAGGACTACCCAGTGGCCAGATTGACAATGGGAACAGACTGTGGTGCTCAATCCCACGAGGTCGGGGTGGTTAAGACCTGATACATCCCGTCATACTGTGGCGCGATTTTCCTTTTTTCTGGGACTTGTGAGGGAAGGGGACCCAACTGAGTCACGTGGAGAAAAGCCAGGTCCCTAGGGAAATACCCGATCAACATCTGAAGTAGATGAGTTTCCACTGTGTGTCCTTGCCAGAGACGAGGATGAGACTGTGACAGAGGAGGCCAACCTCCCTGTGTTAAAGGTGCCCGGAGACAATTTTTGGTGTGCTCAAGTTCGGGACTTGACCTTGAAGGGGCGTGGGACAATGTTACTGTCTGTAATAGGGTTGCTCAAGAGCCGGGGGCAGACACCAGGTACCCACACTTTGCAGGTCCGGGGAAGCTATTACACTGGGTGAAAAAACTAGGAGGTGAAGAGATAGTGGAACAGGTGTTAGTTCCAGGGCCATACCAACGAATGGTATTAGATATGGCCCACTCACATGTTCTGGAGGGACATCTGGGGGTTGAGAAAACCCAGGAAAGAATAATGAGGAGGTTCTATTGGCCAGGATGTTACTGGGAGATCCTAAACTATTGTAGGTCCTGCCCCACCTGCCAGATAACTGCGCCCTTTTCCCACTTCCGTAGTCCCTTAGTTTCCCTACCGGTGATAGAGGTTCCCTTTGAAAGGATTGCCATGGACCTCGAGGGTCCCTTAGTTAAATCACCCGGGGCCACCAATACATCCTGGTGGTCATGGATTATGCGACCCGGTAACTCGAAGCGGTACCCTTAAGGAACTCATCCCGTAAGAATGTAGCCCAGGAGCTGGTCCATATTTTTGCTCGAACAGGTCTGCCAAAAGAGACTTTAACAGACCAGGGAACTCACTTCATGAGCAAAGTGATGAAGTCGCTATGTAGAGTCCTTCAGATTGCCCAGATACGGACCTCAGTTTACCATCCACAGATTGACGGCCTGGTGGAGCACTTTAACAAAACCTTAAAAGCAATGCTCAGTAAGGTCATTGAAAAGGATAGGCGAAACTGGGACTACCTGCTTCCATTTCTACTTTTCTATGTCAGAGAAGTACCTCAAGCCTCCACTGGCTTCTCTCCGTTCGAGCTCCTGTATGGCCGGTATCCAAGAGGTCTCCTAGAGATCGCCAAGGAAACCTGGGAGGCAAAGGTCACACCCCACAGGAGCATTATCAAACATGTCTCCCAGTTGCAAGAGAGAATGGAGAAAGTGATGCACATCATGAAGAAACATCTCCTCTAGGCGCAGGAAGCCCAGGCGAGGGTGTATAACCGGTCAGCGAGGCTGAGACAGTTTCAGCCTGGAGGTCGCGGTCTGGAGATTATTCCCACCAAGCAAGTTCCTGGCCAAGTGGCAAGGCCCGTATGAGGTGGTGGAGTATCTCAGTGAAGTGAACTACAAAATCCACCAGCCTGGCTGAAGAAAGCTGCACCAAGTGTACCATGTAAACCTGTTCAAGCCATGGCAAGATTGGGAACCCGTGGAAGCTCCTTGTTTCGGAGCCACTCCCAAAGGCCAGGTGAAAGATGTCAAAATAGCGGAGACTCTATTGCCAGCCCAGAAGCAACATTTTCGAGTACTGCTACAGCCAAATAGTGACCTGTTCTCAGAGTTGCAGGGGCATGCACAGGTGGTAAAGCATGACGTGCTAACACAGCTGCATATAAGAGTGAACCTGAAACCCAACAGGATTCCTGAAGCACGCAGAGAGGTGATCTCAACCATGGTGAAAAGGATGTGTGATAGAGGAGTCAAAGAGTGGATGGTTGAGTCCCGTCGTCTTCATACCAAAACCCAACGGGTAGTGGAGGTTTTGTAACGACTACCGCAGGCTGAATGAGTTGTCCAAGTGTGACGCATAGCCAATGCTCCGCGTTGATGAACTCATCGAGAGGCTTGGACCGCCAAGGTATATTACGACCCTCGACCTGTCTAATTCTGGAAGCAGCCAAGTGTTAATCTTAATCTGCTCATGCATTTTCATCTATCTTCACATACTCCATGCACACAACAGCACATGGTAACCGCACTGTTGAAATGTGATACATTGTATTGTTTGTATTGTCTGTACATGTCCCTACTTAATTGTGAAATGCTGCGGAATATTTTGGCACTATATAAATAAAAATTATTATTATTAGGTGTGATCAACCAGTAATTACTGTCACCCCAAAATGCGTACAACGCGAGGGTCACGTTAAAGGCAGCGGAACATAAAGTCAGCCATGTGTGCCAGACTGCCAACAGCCAAGGCTTCCCTGTCCTCACGAAGAGGATGACTGTTTATGTTTTCTTCATCCTCCTCCTCCTCATTATCACCCAATCCGCACTGAGAAGAGATGAGGCTGTGCTGTGTAGCATTACCCTGTATGGTTCCTTGCTCCATCTCATTGTGCTCCACCTACAATGCCTCCTCTTGAGCAGCGAGCATTTCAATAGACAGAGAAGCAGGATGGTGATGCTAATTATCGAGGATGGCACAGATGTCTGACATCCATGCCCACTCATCAGCTCTTATGTGTGGAGGCTGACCTGAATTCCAATGGGTGTTTTGAAGCTGGTACTCAACAACTACCTTCTGTTGCTCACAAATCCTTCCCAACATCTGCAACATTGATTTTCAACATGTAGTGACATCGCACACCAGTCAATGAGTTGGAAGCTGCAAACGCTGCTGAAGCACTGCCAGGGTGGCAGAAGCTGTAGACGACTTTCTGAAATGGGCACACATACGGCATACTTTCACAAGCAGCTCTGGCAGATTTGTGTCGGCTTTGAGAAACCGCTGAACCACTAAGTTAAGCACATGGGCCAGTCATTGTACGTGTGCGAGGTTGCAAAGCCTCAGAGCTGCCACCAGGTTCCGGCCATTGTCACACAGGACCATGCCTGGCTGTAGGTTTAGCGGTGACAGCCACAGATCTGCCTGCTCTGTTACAACTTTCTACAACTCTGCAGCGATATGTGGTTTGTCACCTAAGCACAGTCTGTTGCCGCTTGGCCAAGGCAGTGCTGCAGTGCTTCCAGCTTCTAAATGATGTGGTAATTTCGAAGATGGAGGTCGAAGAGGAGGAGGAGGTGCAGAAGTTGTAGAATGTGGGGGCAACCCTGACTGACCCAGGGCCTGAAATCCTCTGTATTGGGAGGACGTGTTCTGTCCCAGGGTCCGAATGGGTCCCGGCTTCCACAATATTAACCTAGTGTGGCGTCAGTGAAATGCACTGCCCTTGGCCACAAGGACTTGTCCACGTGTCTATGGTTAGGTGGTCCTTCCCTGTAAATGTGTGGATGGGGGTACTTATACACGTGCTTGTATAAGATGGGGATGGCACACCGGGAAAAATAGTGGCGGCTGGGGACCGAGTACCAAGGGACAACTGTCGCCATGAGGTTGTAGAAAGCTTCCGCCTCCACGAGCCTAAAAGGCAAAATTTCTATTGTAGTTTAGTATTGTGACCTGTGGGTGGCTACGTATTTGCACTTGTGTTCCAAGGACTGGGGTAGAGTCAACTGAAGGCTGCGCTGGGACAAGGACATGGACATGGTTGCTGATGGTGATGGTTGCAAGTATGCAATGACAGGTGCAGGGTGGGAGGCATCTTCGCCAGCATCCAGGATGGAGGCTTGGCGTGCATGTACAACAGATGAAGAGGTAGTTGTGTCACCTGCAGACACTGTTTCTGGACCCTGGCGTTTGGCCAAACTACTCGAGTGCTTTTCTGTCATGTGCCTGAGCATGCTGGTAGTGGTCAGGCTGGTAGTTTTGCTGCCCCTGCTGATGCTGGCAAGGCAGATTTTGCAAATGGCCTTTTTTGGGGTTACAACCCAAGGTGGTTTGCACGTTAATGACCAGGCCAATTTTTACAATTCTGACCACTGTCAGTTTATGAGGTAATTACTCTGGAACGCTTCAACGGATCCCCCTGATTCTGAGAAAGTTTTTTCGTGACATATTGTACTTCATGATTGTGGTAAAATTTCTTCGATATCACTTGCGTTTATTTGTGAAAAAAATGGAAATTTGGCAAAAATTTTGAAAATTTAGCAATTTTCAAAATTTGAATTTTTATGCCCTTAAATCAGAGAGATATGTCACACAAAATAGTTAATAAATAACATTTTCCTCATGTCTACTTTACATCAGCACAATTTTGGAACCAAATTTGTTTTTTATTGGGGAGCTATAAGGGTTAAAAGTTGACCAGCGATTTCTCATTTTTCCAACAAAATTTACAAAACCATTTTTTTAGGGACCACATCATATTTAAAGTCACTTTGAGGGGTCTTTATGACAGAAAATACCCAAAAGTGACACTATTCTAAAAACTGCACCCCTCAAGGTGATCAAAACCACATTTAAGAACTTTATTAACGCTTCAGGTGCTTCACAGGAATTTTTGGAATGTGGAAGAAAAAAATTAACATTTAACTTTTTTCACAAAAATGTTACTTTAGACCCATTTTTTTTTATTTTTGCAGGGGTAACAGGAAAAAATGGACCCCAAAATTTGTTGTGCAATTTCTCCTGAGTAAGCAGATACCCTATATGTGGGGGAAAACCACTGTTTTGGCGCACGGCAGTGTTCGGAAGGGAAGGAGCGCCATTTGACTTTTTGAATGTAAAATTTGCTTGAATAATTAGCGGACGCCATGTTGCATTTGGGGAGCCCCTGATGTGACTAAACAGTGGAAACCCCCCACAAGTGACACCTTTTTGGAAACTAGACCCCTCAGGGAACTTATCTAGATGTGTGGTGAGCACCTTGAACCCCCAGGTGCTTCACAGAAGTTTATAACATTGAGCCGTAAAAATAAAATTTTCACATTTTTCCCACAAAAATGTTTTTCAGTCCCCACTTTTGCATTTTCATAAGGGTAACAGGAGAAATTGCACCATGCAGTTTGCTGTGCAATTTCTCCTGAGTAAGCAGATACCACATATGTTGGGGAAAACCACTGTTTGGGCGCACGGCAGGGTTCGGAAGGTAAGGAGCGCCATTTGACTTTTTGAATGTAAAATTTGCTTGAATAATTAGCGGATGTGCCGCTGATGTGCCTAAACAGTGGAAACCCCCCACAAGTGACACCATTTTGGAAACTAGACCCCTCAGGGAACTTATATAGATGTGTGGTGAGCACTTTGAACCCCCAAGTCCTTTACAGAAGTTTATAACATGGAGCCGTGAAAATAAAAAAATCAAACTTTTTCCACAAAAATGATGTTTTAGCCCCATTTTTTTTATTTTCACAAGGGTAAGAGGAGAAAATGGACCCCAAAAACTGTTGTGCAATTTCTCCTGAGAACGCCAATACCCCATATGTGGGGAAAATACAGTGTTTGGGCGCACGGCAAAGTTCAGAAGGGAAGGAGCACTGTGTGACTTTTTGAACGCAAAATCGGCTGGAATCGAGAGCGGACGCCATGTCGCGTTTGGAGAGCCCCTGATGTGCCTAAATAGTTGAAACCCCCCACAAGTGACCCCATTTTGGAAACTACACCCCTCAAGGATTTTATCAAGGGGTATAGTGAACATTTTGAACCCAGAGGTACGACACAGAATTTGATGACATTAGGTCATCATATTGAATAAGTTGTCATTAGTCTTGAGCGCAAGTGCTCGCTACTTGAGTTTGCATCGGGTACTCAGGTATGCACCATGTATCACGGGTGCTGAAGTGAAATGCTCGAGTCACCGCCCGCATGTTTCACGGTTATTAGACACCCCAAAAAAACATGCGGGGATCGCTCGTGCATGGCAGGCAATCTCCGCGAGTTTTTTTTGGCCGCAAAGCATATGGGGCGGAGACTTGAGCACCCGCGATACTCAATGCATACCCGAGAACCCGATGCAAACTCAAGTAGTGAGCACTTGCATTCAACACTAGTTGCCATATCGTCATCTTTTTTTTTTTTTTTTACTTTTGAAAAGAAAAAACAACCCTAACCCTACCCTAGCCCAACCCTGACCCCAACCCTAACATTAGCACAACCCTAACCCCAACCCCAGCCCTTGCGTTTATTTTTTATGCCGTTCCTCGTGCGGTATAAGTGATTAGATGACTTTATTCTTCGGGTCGGTGTGACTACAGAGATACCAGAATGATATCGGGTTTTGACTGATGTCACACACTAAAAGACACATATTTTGTAAAACCTAGTTTTTGCATCGCGATATTTTGAGAGCTATAATTTTTCCATATTTTTGCCGACAGAGTCATGTGACAGCTTGTTTTTTGCGGGATGAGTTGACGTTTTTATTGGTGCCATTTTCAGGCACGTGACATTTTTTGATCGCTTTCTATTCCAGCTTTTGGGAGGCAGAATAAACAAAAACCAACAATTTAGGAATTGTTTTTTTTGTTTGTTTTTTTTTTATTCTACTTCGCGTGTGGTAAAATTGATAAGGTAGCTTTATTCTTTGGGTCAGTACGTTTACAGCAGTACCACATTTATATTGTTTTTCTATGTTTTGGCGCTTTTACACAATAAAAGCTATTTTATAGAAAAAATTATTTTTTAGCATAGCTTTATTCTGAGAGCTATAACTTTTTTATTTTTCGGCTGATGGAGCTGTATGTCAGCTTGTTTTTTGTGGGACAAGATGACGTTTTCAGCAGTACCATTTTTATTTCTATTTGTCTTTTTAATCGCGTGTTATTCCATTTTTTGTTTGGCGGTATGATGATAAAGCATTGTTTTTTGCTTCGTTTTTTATTTTATTTTTTTACCGTGTTCACTGAAGGGGTTAACTAGTGGGACAATTTTATAGGTCAGGTCGTTCCGGACGCGGCGATACCAAATATGTGTACTTTTATTGTTGTTTTTTTTTTTTCATAATAATATTTATTGATGGGTACATTATATTTTTATTTTTGGTGGATTATTATTATTTATTTTTTAAATATTTTTACAATTTTTTTTTTATTTTTTTTTTTACTTTCTGAGAGTTTTTTTTACTTTTTTACTTTGTCCCACTATGGGACTTTCACTTTTTTTTTCTGATCGCCTGCATAGCATAGGGATGGAGCACCTTCCCTGTGCCATGCAGGCAGTCAGCGCTGCACAGTGAGAAGATTGTTTGGTCATGCACTGCGCATGACCAAAAAATCCTCCTGCTTCTCTGGTGACCCGGATGTTGTCATGACGACATTGGGTCATCATGGCAACACCCGGGAAGCCGCGGCAGACAGCGCTGGAGGCCGGAAGAGGAGGTGAGTATACCGATCACCTCCCCTTAGCCACGGCAATGCTGCGATCGACTTCGATCGCAGCATTGCGGGGGTTAATGTGCCGGGAGCGGTGCGGGACCACTCCCTGCACATAGTACCGGGTGTCAGCTGTGACAATCAGCTGACACCCGGCGGCGATAGTGCCTGCACAGCCTGTGTGCGCGCGCGATCGCGATGACGTACTAATACGGGTCAGGCTCTTAAGTCTCAGGGCACAATCGCGTATTAGTACGTCATGGGCTTTAAATGGGTTAAAAAAGAGCCAGTCTTGGGAAGACCTAGCAGTTGGACTGGCAAATTTCCTGGTATCGGTGTTTCGGGGAACAGTTGCCCTCCTTGTGTCTGTGCCCACCCCACTGCTTCTTCCTGCCTGTTGTGGTGCTATGCCTCCCTACCATGCTGTGCTGCTCTCCTCACTATTCATGTCATCTTACCAGGTTGGGTCAGTAACTTCATCGTCCACTACCTCGTCTTACACTTCCGCACCCATGTCCTCCTCCTGACTTTCTGTCCATTGTGTCTCATCATTATCCACCTCTTGTGACAGTAATTGCACTTTCCCACCGTCACCTTCGGGTGACCATGGCTGCTGAAATATTTGGGCATCGCTACATGCAATCTCCTGAGAGGCCATAATCTATAAATGGAAAAATGAACAAAACAGCTTTTTGGAGTGTCCAAGTGTGGGATCAGTTGTCTCCGGGCACTCGGCATGGTGGGAGGAAGGAGGATCAGGGTGAGGAATATGCTGACTCCAAGTATAAAAAAATCTCCCGGATCCACAAATTCTTCAAACAAGAATCTGCAAAAGCAATTGTGCATGCCCTCATCATCTCCCACCTTGACTACTGCAAACTCCTGCTCTGCGGCCTCCCTACTAACCCTCTCGCACAACTCCAATCTATCCTAAACTCTGCTGCCCAACTAATCCACCTGTTCCCCCGCTATTTCCCGGCCTCTCCTCTCTGTCAATCCCTTCACTGTCTCCCCATTGTCAGAGACTCTAGTTCAAAACCCTAACCTTGGCATAAAAAGCCATCCACAACCTGTCTCCTCCATACACCTGTGACCTAGTCTCCCGGTACATACCTACATGCAACCTCCGATCCTCACAAGATTTCCTTCTCTACCCCCCTATCTCCTCTTCCCACAATCGCATACAAGATTACTCCTGTGCATCCCCCCTACTCTGGAACTCTCTACTCCAACATATCAGACTCTCACCTACTGTTGAAACCTTCAAAAGGAACCCGAAGACCCATCTCTTCTGAAAAACGTACAACCTGCAGTAACCCTCTCTCCAACACTCTGCTGCACAACCAGCTCCACCCTCATCTACTGTATCCTCACCCATCCCTTGTAGACTGTGAGCCCTCGCGGGCAGGGTCCTCGCTCCTCCTGCACCAGTCGTCGTCACGATTTTGCTAAAGATTATTGTAATTGTTTTTGCTATGTATACCTCTTTTATCACATGTAAAGCGCCATGGAATAAATGGCGGTATAATAATAATAATGTGGTCCAGACTCATGGCTACTGAGACTGGACTTTGTGTAAGACAGGGTGGTGGTGGTGGTTGCCAACTAACTGGAAGCATTATCTATTTATCTTCTATCTAACTAACAACCTTTTCACACTGGTCTGGCTTCAAGAGTGGTATTCTGTGACCCCCTAAAAAGTGGGACAGGAAGCTAGGTCGACATGATGTGGGTGCTTGTTGTGCTCCCTCAGCAGGCAGGGTTTCATCTTGCCCACAGCCTCGGCCTCTGCGTGCACCATGACCGTCACCATTACGTTCACTTCCCTTACCATGCACCTTGACCATTTTAAATGGAGTTTAATATTTGCCATATTGACAAAAATGTCTGTATTATTACCGCAGTAATATAGGAGTACGTCTGATGACCACGGTTTTAGGAAGTGACCTGGGAAACAGAGATGCTTCCAGGGGTCTTCCCCATGCTGTTCCCATGTTATTTCAGCACTGTATGGATGTGTCTGATCATGTCACACACACCACATGACCAGATAAGGTAGTAAAATGTTAAAATTACATCTACTGGTAAATGTATTTTTCACAGTTGAAAGCAATGCAAAAGTGCAAAAACACATAATAAACGCTACGTATGAACATAGCCCAAGGTGTGGAGGAGCATTTTTTTTTTGGTTATTTTTCTTGCCTTATATACAAGTCATTACCCTGGAAAGGATGCTCCTTGACATTTTTTCCAGGAAAATCCATTTTGGCTTTGTTTTTGTATGTTTTATTGTGAGTCCGTAAAAGTGGTGTAATTGTAGCGCCCCGAGGGTTCGGCCGCTACAGGGGTATTGTACCTCAGACCAGAGGTGTGATATTCCACTCCCAGGTAAGGATGGAGTATGGACCAGGGCTCAGTTAGCTGCATACAGCACCCACACCCCATTTCCGAGGGACAGCTCAACGGTGCTCCCACTAGACATAAGTGCAGGCACGACCGACTATGTCCCTGCCTGGAGTGGGGAGGGGGGTGGAACACCCAGTGCTGTAGGAGCAGATAGGGGTTGGTTCCTGAGCGTAGATAGGAGCCCATTGGTTGCTGGTCACCTGGGCTCATGGCTAGAGGGAGGTATAAAAGGTGGGCACCATCTTAGTTCTGGTTCAGTTCAGCCAGAGGAGAAGACAGGGAGTAGAGGCTCTGTAGGAGCTCTACTCCAGGAGGGCCTAGTGAGAGGCCGAGGAGGAGGTGAAGGGGAGCTGGGATTTTGGCTCATCTCAGCTCCAAGAGAACGGAACAGAAAGGAACAGAAAGGAACAGAGAAAGAGAAGGAGAGACAGAGAAACAGAAGGGCTCAGGAACAAGAATGTGGAAGGGACCCTAAGAACCCACGAGAATCCAGGGTGCAGGGTCAGGCAGATTAAGGGTACCGGATCCCAAGTTGGTGGAGGAGAAGCAACCCTCAGCCAAAGACCGGTCGTCGTGATCATCTATTGGTGCGACACCTCATCAAACCTGCTAGGAAGGCACCACATAGGACAGCGGAGGACGGGGCCCACGTTTAACCGCACAAGTCCGCGGCAGCTGGACAAAAGTGGGTCACTGGTGAGGCAGGCCAGAGAAAGGATTAAAGGGGGTCCTGTGCCATGCTCTAAACTGCCTGGGAGTTGACCGAGCCCCTCACCTGGTGGACGCAGCACGGCTCGGGCGGTCACTGCCGACGGAAGTGACCCGGGACAAACGAACTGTAAGTAAAGACCCTGGACTGTAACTTGTTGTCCGTGTGCTCCTTCGCTCCTCCGGCACTACCGGTACTGGGACCTTCACCACCATCACTCCCAACATCCACTACACTGCCCTGGGGCCGCACTCTTCCCGTGGGGAGTCACACAATCCCAGCTGCATTCATCATCGGCCCCAGCGGACTGCCTTGCAGCGGCGGTTCCTAATAGCCGTAATCCACGGGTGGCGTAGTCGGACATTATCAATAGAGCATAGCAGACTACCATTGGTCTGACCACCCTGAGCCGCGGGACCGGGCCGCCACTACTACCCCCATCGTTCCCCTATCGCCCGGATCCGCGTGCCCCACGGCCCAGGGGGCGAGTCATAATAATCGGACAAAATTGTTCACAGAAGTGATCTGGGATTCAGAGATGCTTCCAGGGGTCTTCCCCATGCTGTTCCCATATCATTTGAGCACTGGTTCCATCGATTTGGCCAATTTATAGGCCCCCTCCAGACCTCCAGGGGGGCCGCCATAAGAATGCTTGAGTTTCCCATTGACTTATCATACAGTGGGCTCGTTGCTCAGGTCGAGCACCCGAGCATTACGATTTGCTCGACCTGAGCAACGATCACCCGAGCATTTTAGTGCTCGCTCATCACTAGTGTTCAGCTAACATCATAGCTGACAACCGTCCCTCACTGCCAGGAGCGGTGGCCACACTGTTCCTGGCAGTTTTACCCCCTAAATGCTGCGATTGATTGTGAATGCAGCATTGAGAAGGCAGGTAGAGGGAGGAGGCTCTCTGTCCCCTCTGATCGGCGCCCTCGCGACGTCTTTGCGATGACCCGATCATGGTGACCCAAGGGACTAAGTAAAAAAGTTAAAATAAAGCAAAAAAAATTAAAAAATATAAAAAAAAATCACAAAATAATAAAATAAAAAATATGTATATACTGTACGCATATTTTTGCATTTTTATGTAAAAAAAAAGTACACGTTTGGTATCGCCGAGTCCAGAATCGTCTGCCCCATAAAACTGTAACACTAGTTAACCCTTCCAGTGAACATCGTAAAAAAAAAAAAATGGGACAAAAAACTGCTTTTCAAAATACCGCCGAACAAAAAATGGAATAAAACGTGATCTCAAATGTAATGTAAAAAAAATTGTAAGTGTAAATAAAAATGGTATTTCTGAAAATATCATCTTGTCCATAAAAAAACAAGCCACCATACAGCTCCATCAGTGAAAATATAAAAAAAGTTGTACCTGTCAGAATAAAGCAACTCAAAAATAATACTTTTTTTTATAAAATTGTTTTTATTGTGTAAAAGCAATAAAACATAAAAAAAATATATAAATGTGGTATTGCTGTAATCGTACTGACCCGAAGAATAAAGCTGCCTTATCAATTTTACCACACGCGGAATCGCATAAAAAAAAACAATTTCTGAATTGCTGCTGGTTTTTGTTCATTCTGCATCCCAAAAATCGGAATAGAAAACGATCAAAAAACGTATGTATCCGAAAATGATACCAATAAAAACGTTAACTCATCCCACGAAAAACAAGCCCTAACATGACTGTCGGCAGAAATATAGGAAAATATGGCAATGCAAAAAAGTGTTTTTCAATAAAAAATGTCTTTTAGTGTGTGACAGCAACCAAACATAAAAAAAACATATAAATTTGGTATCGCTGTAATCACACAGACCCGGAGAATAAAGTAATCTAATCACTTATATAAGGAAAAAATAAGTAAAACCAATTCTTAACTTGAAGTTGATTTTTTTTTCATTGTGTCTCCCAAAGAACGCAGTAAGGCTCAGCTAACATTTATTCTGCGCTCTACGCTGAGCGCTTACTCTGGGGTTTCCATGTAAATCTCTGAAATGCATAATTCAGACGGAACTCCCCGGTGGTAGATTTGTTATATTGAGGCACTGTGGATGCCATCTGGCCTAGGATCTGTTGGTGACCATTTTTTTTGCTCACTTCTGAAAAGAAGGACATCACTGGACGGAGTCCAGAGTAACTCTGCTGCCTCATTATGCTGAATGGATCCCTCAGGGGTTTCATCTGAATCTTGTCACTCAGAGATTTAGATGGAAACTCCGATGTAAATGCTCTGCATTGAGCACAGGATAAATGTGATCCAAAATGTTGTGTAAAATGTTCCCAACAAAGCAAATCAAATCAGTCTACAAAAAGAAATTCATCAAATTCTGTGCTCCGAAATCCCAATGCCCCTTTCCCTTCTGAGCCCCAGTGTGCCCAAACCACATTCAGCATCCACATGTTTGGCATTTCTATAATGATTAAAGTCCACCTAATTTACGGGTGAGATGTCTCCAGAAGGGCATAATGTACTGGGCACTACAATGGCAGATTTGAAATTGTCAGTCAGCAACATCCACAGCTGATTGTTTCTGGAAAATACCCATGGAGTCAAAATTTTGGGTATGATTTCCAAAATTGGGTAACTTGAAGGGGCTTATTCTGCTTTTCTAACACTTAAGTGCTCTGTATATTGAGTCTGCAAACTATTCTAGGAAAATGTGAGCTCCAGGATGCAATTAGAGCTCCGTCCCTCCCAAGTCTCGCCCTATGGCTATGCAGTACTGTACAGTCACATATGGGGTTGTAACATGCCTGACAGACTGTGATGACACAAAATTTATTCTTAATAATGCCAGACGTATAATTCAGTAGATTAAGAGACATGAGCCACTGTTAATATGAGCCTGCACATTGACTCTTGTTGTATGTTGACTAGTGATGAGCGAGCATGCTCGCCACTGCTCGGTACTCTGCTACCATCCAGCCTGCCATCTCAATGCCGTCCCAGCGTGGGAGAATTCTCCTGCTCAAGCGGTGAAGTCATTTGCCGGCACCGCATGCGCAGGAGAATTCTCCCACGCTGTCAGTGACGTGCATGAGGTGAGCTGAGTTCATTGGACATGAACTCGGCTCATCTGGATACCGTCACAGCCAGACACTGAGGAGCTTCTCAGTGTCTGTGGCATGGCAAGCTGGATGGCAGCGTTCTGCTGCGATCCAGCCTGTCATGTCAATGTAGCAGAGCTGAAGCCGTCCTGGGAACCATGGAAAGGTAAGGATGAGGTTAGTTTATTATTTTACTTTTATTGCAGGAGATCGTTGGCTTCAGCTGGAATGGGCGTGACGGTAAGTAGAGTTTAATTTAGAACATTAAAGAATTGTGTCTTTATTTCAGTTAAAGGACTTTATTCTGGGTGTTTGTGTTTTTTTTTAACTTTCACTATGGGGTAGTAATGGGGGTGTCTTATAGACGCCTCTCCATTACAAACCTGGGCTCGATTTCAGCTGGCATTGTAAGCTGACATCAACCCCAACCGTATTACCCCACTACCACCGCTACAGGGCAGTGGGAAGAGAGAGGCTAAGTGCCAGAATTGGCGCATCCTATGGATGCGCCATTTCTGGGGCGACTGACGGCTGGTGTTTCTAGCCTAGGAGGGGGCCAATATTCATGGCACCCTTCCTGGGCTATTAATATCAGCCCCCAGCTGTCTGCTTAGCCTTTGCTAGCTATTAAAATAGGGGGGACACCACGTCATTTTTTTGGGTCCCCCATTTTAATAGCTAGTAAAGGCTAGGTATTCAGCTGGGGGCTGATATTAGTAGCCTGAGAAGCTCCGTGGGTATTACACCCTTGCCAGGCTTCAAACATCAGCCCCAGCCATCTGCTTAACCTCCGCTAGAGACTAAAATTATGGGGAACCCCACGCCAATTTTTTTTTTAATACATTCTTTATTTTGAACACTAAATGACAAGTACAGTGTAGTATCGGCGTCTCTGCCCCTTGCTAGGCAGAGACGCCGTCCCTCTAACCTCCCCGCTCCTGGCGCGGCGTCCTCTAGCGCTTCTCTCCCCGCTGCTTCCGGTATGCGCTCCTTCCCCGGCTGTGTGCTTAGGGCGCGCGCGCGCTCCCCTCTCTTAAAGGGACCGCGCGCACCGTCCTAAGGAGTCCCCGGCCAATTGCCGGAGGACCTCCCATATATAAGGCACCTCCTCCAAAATGGAGGTGCCCGAGCAAAGTTGTTTGCACTGTGTCTGATCTGTGCTTCAGCCCTCAGGTCCCGCTGCTAGCCTGACTTCTCGTCCTGACTGCCAGCCTATTATCTGCCCGTTACCTGCCAGCCTGCTCACCTGGAGCGCTCACCTGTTACCTGCCGGTTACCTGCCTTGGCTATCTGTCCGCTCATCTGGGAGCATCCGCCTGCCTTGTCTGTCAGACCGCTCACCTGGGAGCGCCCACCAGTTACCTGCCTTGTCTGTCTGGCCGCTCACCTGGGAGCGCCCACCTGTTACCTGCCAATTACCTGCCTCGTCTGTCTGCCCGCTCACCTGGGAGCGCCCACCTGTTACCTGCCAGTTACCTGCCTCATCTGTCTGCCGGCTCACCTGGGAGCACCCACCAGTTACCTGCCAGTTACCCGCCTCGTCTGTCTGCCCGCTCACCTGGGAGCACCAGCCTGTTTCCTGCCAGCCTGCCTGGAGACCCTGCCATCACTTGCTGTGACCACCTTCCTGGTAAACCTAAAGACTGCTACTTGCCCTGCTTTCTCGAACTGTGACCACCTGTCTGCTACCAGAGACTTCCGCCTGCTTGCCGTGTCCATCCGCCATACAGGTCAGTCCCAGCCATCTGACCCGTGGGAGCCACCTGCTCTCTTACAAGGTCGTCCCCAGAGTAGCACCTGGTCCCTCAGCCCGGATCCTCCCTGGTCACGGTGTTGTTAGCTGCCGTACGATCAGGGTCGGTTCGGGTGGATACTTAGTCACGCCCCTCTGGGTCCCTCCTTGCACCTCGGCACAGAGGTTCCACCACCCGGACCCGTAACAGTTTGCTCGGGCCATGGAACCCGGTGGCACCCAAGCTCCCTCGCTCTCTGACCTCTACCAGGAAGTCTCCCGTCAGAGATCCCAGCAGGAGTCCATCCTGAACCACCTGCGGAATGCCAACTCCCGCCTGGACACACTGAGAGCTCCACCTGCAACCACCGCAAGTCGCACGACTCGCACCCCGGCAGCGCCGCTGCCCACCAATACCATGGCATCCTGCCCCGGACCCCGGCTTTCTGCACCTCCTCGTTTCGGAGGCGACCCCGCTCAAGCTTGGGGCTTCATAAACCAGTGCACCCTGCACTTTGAACTCTTGGCTCACCAGTTTATCTCCGACCAGGCCAAAGTGGCATTCATCATGTCCCATCTCACTGGGGAGGCACTGGCATGGCTTAACCCCCTGTGGGACAGAGGGGACCCCCTGGTGTCCGACCTGTCGTCTTTCCTCACTGCTTTCCGGAGGGTCTTCGATGAACCGGGATGAAAGACCTCATCTGCCTCCTCTCTGCTACGTCTCCGCCAAGGGAGTCTCACTGTGGGCCAATATGCCATACGGTTCCGCACCCTCGCTTCTGAGCTTGCCTGGGATAACGAGGCCCTGGTGTCCGTCTTCTGGGAGGGTCTTTCCGGCCGGATTAAAGATGAGCTCGCCGGTCGGGACATTCCTACCACCCTGGATGACCTGGTGTCGCTGGCTACCCGGATTGACATTCGGTTTCAAGAACGCACCAAAGAGACCACCCGTGAGAGAAGGTTTCCCCGCCTAGCTCCTACTTTCCAGAGACCTGTCTCCTCTTCTGTCACTCCCCGGGCGCACTCACCCGAGCCCATGCAGATCGACCAGACCAAGATGGTCAAATCTCGCCAAGACTCACGCCGAGCTGAGGGGAGCTGTTTCTATTGTGGCAGTAAGGAGCACCTGATCCGTTCCTGCCCGGAGAGGCCGGGAAACTCCAGTGTCTAGGACCGCTCAGAGAGGTCGCCCTAGACAAAAGTAAGTCCTCTCCAACCCTGACTTTGTCTGTATCTATCTCCTGGGGAGAGAACCGTCACTTTGAACTCGCCCACCTGGATTCTGGATCCGTTGGAAACCTCATCTCCCAATTCCTGGTTGAGAAATACCGTATTCCCATGAAGTCTCTGGCTGAACCTTTGTCAGTCGCCTCCGTGGATGGAAGACTCCTTCCGGTGACCATCCTGCTCGTCACGGAACCCATAACCCTGCAGGTGGGAATGCTGCACTCTGAAGTAATCTTCCATGTGTTGCCCGGACTCTCCCACTCCCTATTGCTAGGTCTACCTTGGCTCCAGACACATGAACCCGTGTTGAACTGGCATTCCGGTGAAGTACTCCGGTGGGGGCCGCTCTGCCATAAGACCTGCTAGGTTCCGGTTCTTCCGGTTCGTCCTCCACCTACCCCAGCTAATTTACCCGGTCTTCCGGCTCCTTACTGGCCCTATGCTGACGTCTTCGGTAAAAAGGAAGCAGAGACATTGCCACCTCATAGGCCATATGATTGCCCGATCGACCTGGTACCTGGCGCCACTCCACCCCATGGGCGTATTTATCCGTTGTCTGCGGCTGAAACCCGGGCCATGTCTGAGTACATAGAAGAGAATCTGGCCAGGGGATTCATCCGGAAGTCTACGTCCCCGGCTGAAGCCGGATTCTTCTTTGTCAAAAAAAAAGATGGCTCGCTACGCCCCTGTATTGACTATAGAGGACTCAATTAGATCACGGTTAAAAATAAATACCCCCTTCCGCTCATCTCTGAGTTATTTGATTGCCTTAAAGGCGCCAGGATCTTTTCCAAGCTGGATCTACGTGGAGCGTATAACCTGGTCCGTATCCGTCAAGGAGACGAGTGGAAAACGGCATTTAATACCCGGGACGGACACTATGAGTACCATGTGATGCCCTTCGGCCTCTGCAATGCTCCCGCCGTCTTCCAAGAACTGGTCAACGACATCTTCCGTGACCTTCTTTACTCCTGCGTGATGGTATACCTGGACGACATCTTGGTCTTCTCTCCGGATCTTCCCACACACCGGAGGGATGTTCGTCAGGTCCTGCTTAGGCTCAGGCAGAACCACCTCTATGCTAAATACGAGAAGTGCCTTTTTGAGCAGACCTCTCTTCCATTTCTAGGCTATGTTATCTCCCAGACAAGCTTGCGAACGGATCCTGAGAAGCTCTCTGCTGTCCTAAAGTGGCCCCGTCCGGAGAGCTTGAAGGCGATACAGCGATTCCTGGGCTTCGCTAATTACTATCGTCTCTTCATTCCTCACTTCTCGTCTCGGACTGCTCCCATATCTGCGTTCACCCGTAAGGGAGAGAATCCCAAGGTATGGCCACCCGAAGCTGAGGAGGCCTTACTTTCCCTGAAGCAAGCCTTCTCCTCTGCCCCTGTGCTGCACCGTCCAGACTGCAACAAACAGTTCTACCTGGAGGTTGATGCTTCCTCCTCTGGAGCCGGAGCGGTGCTCACCCAAAAGTCTTCATCCGGGAGAATGGTAACCTGCGGCTTTTTCTCCAAAATCTTCTCCTCCTCTGAGCGCAATTACTCCATAGGAGACCGAGAACTGCTGGCCTTCAAATTAGCGCTGGAAGAGTGGCACTATCTGCTTGAAGGGGCGCTATACCCGGTGATCATCTACACGGATCACAAAAGCCTGGCATATCTCCCAAATGCCCAGAGACTTAATCCACGTCAGGCCCGGTGGTCTTTGTTTTTTGCCCGCTTCGATTTCATCCTTCATTTCCGCCCGGCAGACAAGAATGTCAAAGCTGATGCCTTGTCCCGATTCTTCCTGTCCTCCAACCAAGAGGAGGAGCCTATGCACATTATCGACACCTCCAACGTGATGAATGTGGCCCCATTGGATTTGATTCGTCTACCACCCGGCAAGACATTCGTGGCGGCTCCTGACCGTGAGAAGGTTCTTCGCTGGGGTCATTCTTCTAAACTAGCTGGCCATGCCGGCCAAAAGAAGACCTTCCTACTCATTTCCCGGCATTACTGGTGGTCTACCCTGCGTAAGGATGTGGTAGACTTCATCTCTGCCTGTTCATCTTGTGGCCGCAGCAAAGTTCCCAGACACTTACCAGCTGGTCATCTCCTGCCACTTCCCATACCTGTTGCCCCATGGCAACACATCGCTATGGACTTTATTACCGATCTCCCTGTTTCTGCTGGGTGTACAGTCATTTGGGTGGTCGCGGACCGCTTTTCTAAAATGGCCCACTTCATTCCCCTGCCTGGTCTCCCGTCTGCACCTGAGCTGGCTAAGGACTTTATCCACCATATCTTCCGTTTCCATGGCCTACCCCTCCACATCGTGTCGGATCGAGGGGTTCAGTTCATCTCACGCTTCTGGAGAGCCACATGTAAACTGCTGGACGTCACCCTGGATTTCTCCTCCGCTTACCACCCTCAGTCCAATGATCAAGTGGAACTGATCAATCAGATCCTTACCAGCTATCTCCGGCACTTTGTTAATGCCCACCATTCTGATTGGGTGGACCTCCTTCCTTGGGCCGAATTCTCTTATAATAACCACGAGAGCGAATCCTCTTCCAAGTCCCCGTTCTTTATTGTCTATGGCCAGCACCCCCGGATTCCGTTTCCCGTCTCCGCCTCTGTGGACAACCCTGCCGTGCAGTCTCTTGTCAGCGAGTTTTCTACTATTTGGGAGAGCACTAGGTCCGCACTTCTTCTGTCCTCCGAGCGGATGAAGAGATATGCTGATAAGAGACATCTGGATCCGCCTCAATTCCATCCGGGAGACAAGGTTTGGCTCTCCTCCAAACATGTACGGCTCAAGATACCCTCCTACAAGTTAGGTCTTCGCTTCATCGGCCCTTTCGAAATTCTCAGGCAAATTAATCCGGTGGCCTACAAATTAAAACTCCCGGCCACCTTACGGATTCCCAACTCCTTTCACGTATCTCTCCTCAAACCCGTTGTCTTTAACTCTTTTTCCAACAATCCAGGTACTCCCCCTGCTCCGGTTTCCGCTGAAGACGTCTTTGAGGTAGAGAGTATTCAGGCCACCAAGAGGGTAAGAGGAAAAACCTTTTTTCTGGTAGATTGGAAGGGGTTTGGTCCTGAGGAGAGAACTTGGGAACCCAGGGAGAACATCAACGCCCCGCTTCTCCTTGAAAAATGTCTTTCTGGCCTAAAAAAGAGGGGGCCTAAAGGGGGGGTACTGTAGCATCGGCGTCTCTGCCCCTTGCTAGGCAGAGACGCCGTCCCTCTAACCTCCCCGCTCCTGGCGCGGCGTCCTCTAGCGCTTCTCTCCCCGCTGCTTCCGGCTCGCGCTACTTCCCTGGCTGTGTGCTACCATCCAGCCTGCCATCTCAATGCCGTCCCAGCGTGGGAGAATTCTCCTGCTCAAGCGGTGACGTCTTTTGCTAGCACCGCATGCGCAGGAGAATTCTCCCACGCTGTCAGTGACGTGCATGAGGTGAGCTGAGTTCATTGGACATGAAGTCGGCTCATCTGGATGCAGTCACAACCAGACACTGAGGAGCTTCACTGAGGAGCTTCTCAGTGTCTGCGGCATGCCAAGCTGGATGGCAGCGTTCTGTCATGTCAATGTAGCAGAGCTGAAGCCGTCCTGGGAACCATGGTAGGGTAAGGATGAGGTTGGTTTATTATTTTACTTTGATTGCAGGAGATCGTTGGCTTCAGCTGGAATGGGCGTGACGATAAGTAGAGTTTAATTTAGAACATTAAAGAATTGTGTCTTTATTTCAATTAAAGGAGTTTTTTCTGGGTGTTTGTGTTTTTTTTAACTTTCACTATGGGGTTAGTAATGGAGGTGTCTTATAGACGCCTCTCCATTACTAACCTGGGCTTGATGTCAGCTGGCATTATAAGCTGACATCAACCCCAACTCTATTACCCCACTGCCACTGCTACAGGGCAGTGGGAAGTGCGAGGCTAAGTGCCATCCTGTGGATTCGCCATTTCTGGGGCGGCTGACGGCTGGTGTTTCTAGCCTGGGAGGGGGCCAATATTCATGGCACCCTTCCTGGGCTATTAATATAGGGGGGACCCCACGACATTTTTTTTGGGTCCCCCATTTTAATAGCTAGTAAAGGCTAGGTATTCAGCTGGGGGCTGATATTAGTAGCCTGTGAAGCTCCGTGGGTATTACCCCCTTCCCAAGGCTTCAAACATCTGCCCCAGCCATCTGCTTAACCTCCGCTAGAGACTAAAACTACGGGGAACCCCATGCCAATTTTTTTTAAAATAAATCCTTTATTTTAACACTAAATGACAAGTACAGTAACCAACACTGTCACTGTACTTATTATATATGTGACTGACATGTTTCTATCTATCTAATCTATGTGTGATGCTCTATTCTTTCTGTTCTAAATTGTCGGGTACCGATGTATGCCGATGATGAATTGCCGGCCGGCTTTTTTAAAGAGATGGGTGCATGAAAATCGGAGGGCACTAGTGTGCTCCAAGTGCCCTGCTATGTTTTTCATGCACCCTCCTATATACCCTGCCTACCTATATATTCTGCCTGCCTGATGTTTAATTGAGCACTGTTCCTATCGATTTGGGCAATTTTTGACCTGCAGACCGCTGGGAGGGACCGCCAGAAAAATGTTCGAATTTCCCATAGACTTACATTGGGTTCGTTGCTTGGGTCGAGCACCCGAGTATTCCAATGTGCTCGACCCGAGCTTCGAGCACCCGAGCATTTTAGTGCTCGCTCATCACTATTAAGCACCAGAATTGGTGCATCTTATGGATGCGCCATTTCTTGGGCAGCTGAGGGCTATTATTTTTAGCCTTGGATGGGGCAAATAAGCCAATATAAGAGTTTACACACATGCCTATATTTCTGTGTGTATATATATATATATATATATTTTTTTTTACATGGTAGGTAATGACATTATGTTATACATTGTAGATGTTGAATCTGCCGGGACATGTATCCGCAGTTCGACAAGGCGGACGGTGCCATTCAGTCTCTAATTGGTAAGTTATTTAAATTGTATTTAAGATTAAAAAAATGAAGGGAGAATAAACAGAGGGTGTTGTATTTTCGTATTGTAGATAGGGATCTGAGGAAGAAATGGTGATCAGTACGAGACAGATTCATCAAATAAAATCAGCAGCATTGTAAAAGTGGTTCACCCCCCCCGCAGAAAAACAAATTCCCGTACTATAACCAGCTGCAATTCATTCTGACAAGCTGAACAATACGGAGGTAAGTTTTTAAGATTGTTTCATAACTATTATTGTAATATATACAGTATATATTTGGTTAATGATGCATCCTTTATTTCTATAGCTTACACAGCACTGAAGACAACATGAGAAGCACAGAGTCCAAAGTTGTCGAGAGAATGGTGGAGCGTCTCCCAGCAACCATTAGTGATTCCGAGGCAGAAGTTTCGCTTCTCCAGCTGCAGCCACTTCGGGGACTGGGAGTCTTTTCAGCACTGCCTGTCCCGTGGAAAGAAGCCAAAGAAAAAAAGCTAAGGACAAAAGGTCCAAAACAAGGATGTAGTCAGCAACGTTGAGATTCTGACAAGTCAGACTTTAAATTTGATCGAAAATTTCAATTTAATAATCTTTATTTTTATATAGTGTCAACATATTCTGCAGCACTTTACAGAAATTATTGGCATTGTCCCCATTGGGGCTCACAATCTAAATTCCTTATCAGTATGTTTTTGAAGTGTGGGAGGAAATCGGAGAACCCAGAGGAAACCTACACAAACACAGGGAGAACATACAAACTCCTTGCAGATTCAGTCCTTGGTGAGATTTGAACCCAGGACCCCAGAGCTGAAAGCAGGCTCGGACTGCTAAACTGCCTTATCGGGCAGATGCCTGGTGGGCAGGTCTGTTTGGTCACAAAATGGGCTGCCTGGCTACTGTTGTCAGTGTACCATTGTGTATCAGTGAGTCATGCATTCTGTGTGGAGTCTGAGGTTATCTGCTTATCTACTTATCTTTATAGTAGGTAAATAAACAAATGACTGGACAACTCAGAGTTCTAGGAGTTTAAGATGGGCAATTCAGACACAGATTTGACTTTGAAAAACTGGTCTTGTATATTGTGCACTAATTAATAGCTTCTAATGCCTCTAACTGCAGAGTTTGCTCTATAGTTTGTCATTGTCAGAACAGTCATTCACACAGGTACCATTCCTCCAGTATTCACTGGGAAAATACTAATGTGCACTGCACAGTGCCACTCCTCCTGTCCTGTATATACACACACTGCACAGTACCACTCCTCCTGTGCTGTATATATACACTACACAGTACCACTTCTCCTGTCATGTATATACACTGCACAGTACCACTTCTCCTGTCCTGTATATACACTGCACAGTACCACTTCTCCTATCCTGTATATACACTGCAGAGTACCACTCTTCCAGTCCTGTATATATATACTGCACAGTACCACTTCTCATGTCCTGTATATTGAGAGGATGATGGGAGTTGTACTTCACGCAAGACTACGATGTAAGACACAGATGAAGTTATTCTTCCCTTATCTGGACATTTGGACTGACGCCCAGAAACTAGATTGTAACTTGTTTTAGCTGTCTCAGCAACCTTCTACTAATTATCACTTTTCTGTTTATGAAACTTTCTTATCAACATTCCACTGTTATGAATCATCATTTCGCTGCCTGTGAAACAAAGGCATTTTACTGCGCATGTCTGACAAAAAAAAAAAAAAAAAAAAAAAATGATTATTATTATAAATAAAGGGACAGCACCCATAGAGGGAGACGCGCTCAGGGGCTTCCCAGTACTTGATTATACACTACGTGTCTGTGTATTTCTTGTTACGGGGATACCCCGACTCCAACAAGGACCCTCCATGGCTGAATGATCCTAACAATTCCTGGCGCCCGAACAGGGACCCGAGGTCTGCGTATTCCTTCAAGTTCATCGACCGGCACGAGTAACCGCTGAGATTGGGACATCGGAACAGCAGATGACAAACCTGGCCAGGTAAGAGACACTGTTAGTTCTCTTACATCTGCTCTGCGATAGTCCGTAAATTTCATGCATATCTTGTGTTGGGATTGAGGAACTAGTAGAGAAGGATACCTATAGCTCGGGTCATTCATGTATATACTGTAGGATCTGCCGAAGGAGAGGTCAGAGAAGGTTATGAAACGGATGGTATGAAAGAGATGTGGATGTCGGGAATAGCCTCATAAGCCGCACTAAGGTAGATGACATAAGTATTACGGAGATTGCCTAACTGAGTCATAAGGTTGTGTCCTTTCGGGGAAACCTTCGCTCAGGCTTAACTCCCGAACCTTTGTCCTCCTTTTTGACGGATAAGAGATTGACAGAATGAGCCCATGGAAGTAATGATAATACTCCAGGGACACGATATATAATGGAGACTGTATGGTTCATTTTATGTATTGTTGGTCTTGCCCTTGTTGCCATATATATGTGTGTTAGAATTACTCTACACTTCAGACAAAACGGTCCAGAGAAACCGTTTCAGATACTGGCTCCTTAGGACAGAATAGGTAACGAGGAAAGGTAGAATATAGAATATATTTTATCTAACCCAAAAAGCCTCCTAAGGTAAGAATAGTCAGGAAAAATGGGCAACAAACAGACTAAGACCACAAATGATGAACAAGATGTCTATACAATCGTGAAAGAAAGGTGTGGTGTAGAAGCAACTAAGAATTTAGGGAAAGTTTGCAAAACTTTTCAGGTAGCAAGGCATGACAGGTTTAACAGGAAACTATGGGAGGACATTCGGGTTAGAAAAGCAGGAGTGATAAGAGACAAAGGATGGCAGGAACAAGTAGAGGCCATGGTCGAACTATCAAAAACAGCAGAGACAGACCATTGGACTTTTAATAAAGACAATGGATTATGGAGAACTCCAGTCAGACAGGGTCCCATTGTACAAACAGAAAACAGTAAACAAATGAACCCATTGGCACCACCATATCAGCCCAGGTCAGAACCCACACCGTATCCTGATTTTCGGGGTCCGGGTGGATGGACATGTACAAACTGTGGACTCCAGAATCCAGACTGGAGAGACACATGTGCAGGATGTGGAGCACCACGACCACATGATATGTTGGCACCAGTGCGTATCCTCAGTCGACCATACAGAGAAGAAGATGGTGGCAATCCACCGCGTAGAGTAACTAGATACCATCAGACTAGACAATATTTTCCATGGACCCCCGCTGAGGGAATGTCCCTACTTCAGAATGCACCAGATCCAATACAATGCCCACTAAGATTTGCTACGTACATACAGCAGATAATACACACCCATAATGGAACATGGTCAGATGGGACAGAATTATGTAGAATGAAAATGACACCAGGGTTGTATCAGGAATTGATGACAGTTATAGAACCTCATAGACCTCAACCAGTAGATGGTGAGGATCCAAATACCGCACTGTCAGGACAGAATTTTATGATCAGACTTATGGAGTTTATGAGAACTAAACAACAAATGAGAGGGACTTCAGGAACTGTCTCCCAGAAGTCAGGACAGCCTGTAGATGAATACTACTTAGCGGTAGAAAACAGTTACAGAGACGAGGGAATGGACCTTACCAATGAAGGAGTCATTCGACTGATGACAAAAACTTTTATAGAGAATCTTAACCCAAAACTTAGGGAAAAGTTCAAGGCTGCAACTCCTGATTGGAGAACCCTAGATGATCCCCAGATAGTCAGACAAAAACTATTAGGGATAGAAATGGATATGCGTGAGGCAGCATCCAAACCCATCAGAGTAGCAGCAAATAATAGTCTGGTCAATAAAAACAACAGATCAAATCAGACCTATGACAAAGGGAATTTGGATAAGAAAACTAATCCATGTCACTACTGTAAGAAACCAGGACATTGGATTAGAGAATGCAGGAAAAAAGCCAGGGATATAGAAGATGGTACCTATGTCCCAAGAGAATCACAAGAAAAGACAGTACAGGCTTCTGCTCCTGCAGCAAGCGAGTGACTAGACGTGATGCAAACCACTTTGACTGGAAGGCGCCCAATAATTCAGGTAAAAGTAGCAGGAAAACAATGCCCTTTTCTAATAGATACCGGAGCAACTTCCTCCGTCCTCAATGAAGACGCCTTACCAAATGCTGATTGTTTATCAGATGATGTAACCTATACCGAAGGGTATGATGGAGGAATCAGGCCACTCCCATATAGTATTCCCCTTGAAACAAAGATAGGATCTAAAATATTTTTATCTAAATTTCTTTTTGTCAAAGGGGCACCTACTTGTCTTCTAGGTACAGACCTATTAAAGCAGACAGAAATGAATATCCAATTTTTGGAGGATGGTAGAGTCCAAATTTTGGTGCCTGATGACCAAGAGTCTCTAGAAAACATTGTAAAAGTCCAAGCCTTAGAGGATGAGAAAGATCCTGCCCCTACCCAAATTATTTTAGATCTTTCTGAGGTACCAGAAAAATTATGGGCACAACATGACACCGATGTAGGACTAATGCCAATAGCTCCAGTAAAAGTCACTCCTGTTCCAGGTGTGACACTACCCCAATTGAGACAGTATCCTATTAGTGCCCAACAAGAACACGCCATAGGAGAACAGATAAAAGATTATCTAAAAACTGGAGTACTGATAGAAGTAAAGTCACCAGCCAATACACCGTTGTACCCCGTAAAAAAGAAATCTACTGAGGGGTCAGCTGCTAGGTACCGGATGGTACATGATCTAAGAGAGATAAATAAAATTTTGGAACCTATTACTCCTGTTGTGCCAAATCCACACACGTTGCTATCACAGATCCCAGCAACAGCACGAGTATTTTCTGTCATAGACTTATCAAATGCATTTTTTTCAGTACCATTACACCCAGACTGTTACAAACTGTTTGCATTTACATTTAAGAATAGACAATTAGCATGGACAAGATTACCACAGGGTATGATACATTCACCTACCTTGTACTCAGAAGCTATGAGATCAGTTCTTCAAAATTTCAAACCTACGGATGAGGTTGTAATTCTCCAATATGTTGATGACCTATTGTTATGTGCCCCTGCTCAAGAGTCCGCAAACAGCAACACAATAAGGTTGTTAATATTTCTAGCAGACATGGGCTGTAAAGTTAACAAGAAAAAAGTACAACTTTGTATGACTACGGTAGTATTTCTAGGACACTGCATTTCACAAGGTATTCGGCACCTCACCGCCGACAGACTAAAAATCATTAGAGATCTTGTTCCTCCCAAGAACTACAAAACATTAAGAGCATTTTTGGGAATAGTATCACACTGCAGACAATGGGTTATACATGCTAGTCAGCTTATGCAACCTCTATATGATTGTTTAAAAATCGAACCTTTCCAGTTAACTGAATCAGCACTCATAGCCTTTCAAGACCTCAAGAAAGGTCTCATGTCAGCCCCGGCCTTGGGAATCCCAGACTACGCCAAACCATTCCAATTAATGGCTGCGGAAATGTCTAATCATGCTACAGGAGTACTAACACAGAAACATGAAAATAAACAAAGACCTGTCGCATACTATTCTGCTCAATTAGATAATGTTACCAAAGCTGCACCATCATGTGTCAGAGTAGTAGCAGCTGTCTCTCTTTTGGTAGAAAAAGCCTCAGAAATAGTACTAGACCATGCCCTAATAGTACAAACTACACATGATGTACATGGCATACTGAATCAGGTATTGCCAAAACACATTTCAATGGCTAGACATCTTAGATTACAATGCTCCTTACTAATGCCACCAAACCTCACTTTTCGCCGCATATTGTCTCTAAATTTAGCCACTCTGTTACCACTAGAGACAAAGGGGGGAGTGGAAGGAGGTCAGGAAGACGAAGATGAAAATTTTTTACAATACCACGAACAAGACAATATAATACATGATTGCTTACAGTGTATAGAACAAGAAACACAAGGGCTACCTAATGTACAGGACACCCCTCTTGACAATCCAGACCTACATATGTATATAGATGGTAGTAGGTATGCAGATGAAACTGGTAACTTTCACACAGGTTATGCCATTGTATCAGATTATGATGTTATTGAAGCTGAGCCAATGCAGGCCAGCTGTTCAGCCCAGGAAGCTGAACTATTAGCTCTAATACGAGCATTACAGTTAGCAAAAGAAAAAACCGCTAATATTTTTACCGATTCTAGATATGCATATGGTATTGTACATGATTTTGGATGTATATGGAGAGCTAGAGGTTACATGACAGCTTCAGGTCAACCAGTAAAACATGGACAAATGATTAGACAAATCCTAGAATCAGCTGCCTCAACCAAACAAGTAGCAGTAATAAAAGTACCTGCACATGTAAGACTCAACACCGAGATAGCTAGGGGTAATGACCGAGCCGACAAGGCTGCTAAGCGAGCTGCAGTAAAACCTCTGACAACTGACCACACTATTAGTGCAGTATCAGAATTTGACTTAATTACACGGCTCAAAGAAGCCCACCAGCAGGTGAGTAGAGAAGAAAAAGAAGAGTGGCAGAAACAGGGGGCAGAAGAAAAAGAAGGACTATGGAGAAAAGGAGATGAGCTTTGTCTCCCCCGAGCATGGTACCCTGTTGTGGTCAGTGAAGCCCACGGACCTACACATGTGTCTGCAAACGGTATGATACAGAGGGTCAGACAGAAGTGGTTAGCCCCAGGGTTCGGCCAGGTAGCTCGAGCAAAATGTGGTTCTTGTGAAATCTGTTTAGCCCACAATCCAGGACAGACTGTTAAGACCCCCCAGAAGCACCATGTAAGACCACTATATCCGTTCCAGAGACTTCAGATCGATTACATCCAGATGCCTAAGCATGGACACTATGAGTATGTACTGGTATGTGTGGACATGTTTTCGGGGTGGCCAGAGGCTTATCCAGTTCATACAGCCACGGCTAAAGTCACTGCAGTAAAAATAGCACATGAACTGGTACCCCGTTATGGTATCCCAGAAGTGATCGAGTCAGATAGAGGTACACATTTTACTGGAGAGATCTTTCAGAATGTAATGAAAATGTTGTGTATAAAAAGTGAACTACACACCCCTTACCACCCACAGAGTTCTGGTAAGGTTGAGAGAATGAATGGAACACTTAAGTTAAAAATACAGAAAGCCATGGCAGAAACACAGAAACCATGGACTGAGTGTCTCCCAATAGCATTGTATTCAGTCAGAAACACCCCCCAGGGAAAGAGCAAACTCACCCCCCATGAAATATTGTTTGGTAGAGTTGCCAATACAGGATTGTATTTCCCACAGACTTTAATGTTAGAAACTGAAAGCTTAACTGCTTATGTACAAAATTTATGTAAGCATGTGTCTAAAATACACTCTTTAGTGTTCTCTTCCATTCCAGATCCAGATTCCATTGAGGGAACGCACAAGCTGCAACCAGGAGACGAAGTCTACGTAAAAAGACATAACAGAAGAACGCTAGAACCCAGATTTGAGGGTCCATATCAGGTGTTATTGACAACTCCAACTGCAGTAAAATTGGAAGGAAAATCAGCATGGGTACATGCAAGCCATTGCAAAAAGAAATAGTGGTGATTGTACTTGTGTTAGCTATAACGATAGATCAGGGAGACCTGTGGGATAAACTAAGTTCCCCAAAACCTACAGATAATAAATTTATAAAACATCATGAGACATTGGTAAACGGGCTGCTCGATGGCGGACAGAAAATAGCAGACTGTTGGATTTGTACGCATTCTCCAATATCAGCCACGAGCATACCCTTCCTGGCCGTACCCATGACCCCTGAGGAAGTGTTTACATGGACTAATTGCTCAGACAAATTAGCAAATAACCAAACCGTTAATTCTAGATTATGGAACACCACTGTTGCCATCCCAGTTGTGGGGTGGGTGGGATTTCCCTGGTGGCAAGGTAATATGACTGGAAAAATAAACAACTTACAATATTTAGCGTTTAAAGGAGGTGTATGGGTTCCTAGAAATAAGACGGGACTAACAGACTTAGGGTTAATTCCTACAGAAAATATACAACTCAGTTTTAGTAGCACAGTATCTTCTTCTCAACCTTTTAAACCTGATATAGTAGAAAAATACATACACAATAATGGTTGGAAATATTCACAATTATTCCCCGATGGAAACAATGATACATGTTCAAAGATACCAGGTAATATATTATGTAATGAGTCAAGTGCATATGACCCAGGTACACCGACTTGTGAAAATCCAGATGCAGGATACTGTAGTCCATTAGGTCAAAAACCCCCTTGGTGTATACTTCAGAATGTATCTAAATTTTTAGATTTGGTACATAGGTTGGTGCTCCAACACTCTGCAATATGGGATCTGCCTGAAGGAACCTTCTGGATTTGTGGAAATGGAGCATACAAATGGCTCCCAGTAGGAATAAAAGGTACATGTACTCTAGGACGCTTAACACCGGCCACATTTATAGTTCAGAATCAGCAGGTAGATATGCAAGCAGTACCTAAACACACACTATACAAAAGAGCAGCCGACAACTCGCCTAGACCTTCAGGTAGGCCACATGTGGTCCAAATGGGAATTCCTAATAAAATATTCAGCACTTTCTTTGTGTATCCAATGTTGATGCAGATGTGGGATAAATTAGTTCAGGCCACCGACTATCTAGATGATCAGATAAGGGATATTATGGATATACTTAATACTAGTATAGCTGTACAAAATCAACTTATAATTGTTACTAATCAACATACTGTAGTGTTAGACTACCTAACTGCGGCCCAGGGAGGAATGTGTCAAATTATTGGTCCAACCTGTTGTCATTACATAGATCCAAACAGTACAATGAGTATGAGGTTCAAGCTGGCAGATATACAACGATTACGGGATGAATATGACAGACACAATGACCAAAATAAAGATAGCTGGTGGTCAGACACCTTCTCCTTTCTCAACCCAAAGAACTGGTTTAAGGGTATTGGAGGTTGGGTGGCTGGAATTCTGCAAGGTATATTACAGATTGTGCTAATTATAGTAGTCATATATGTAGTGTTTAAAATAGGATTAAAAATTATTTTAATATGCATAAATAAGCTTTGTAACACGGACTCAAGAATATGAAAGAAAAGAACTCCCGGACCAGGTTTTCTACCAAAAGTCCATAAGGAAGAATCAAAGGGGGGACTGAGAGGATGATGGGAGTTGTACTTCACGCAAGACTACGATGTAAGACACAGATGAAGTTATTCTTCCCTTATCTGGACATTTGGACTGACGCCCAGAAACTAGATTGTAACTTGTTTTAGCTGTCTCAGCAACCTTCTACTAATTATCACTTTTCTGTTTATGAAACTTTCTTATCAACATTCCACTGTTATGAATCATCATTTCGCTGCCTGTGAAACAAAGGCATTTTACTGCGCATGTCTGACAAAAAAAAAAAAAAAAATGATTATTATTATAAATAAAGGGACAGCACCCATAGAGGGAGACGCGCTCAGGGGCTTCCCAGTACTTGATTATACACTACGTGTCTGTGTATTTCTTGTTACGGGGATACCCCGACTCCAACAAGGACCCTCCATGGCTGAATGATCCTAACAATACATACACTGCACAATACCACTTCTCCTATCCTGTACATACACTGCACAGTACCACTCCTCCTGTCCTGTATATATATACTGCACAGTACTACTTCTCATGTCTTGCATATATACACTGTACAGTACCACTTCTCCTGTGCTGTACATATACACTGCACAGTATCACTTCTCCTGTCCTGTATATATACACTGCACAGTACCACTCCTTCTGTCCTGTATATATACACTCCACAGTACCACTCCTGCTGTCCTGTATATGCACTGCACAATACTACTTCTCCTATCCTGTATATACACTGCACAGTGCCACTTCTCCTGTATATATACACTGCACAGTACCACTTCTCCTGTCCTGTATATATACACTGCACAGTACCACTCCTCCTGTCCTGTATATAAATACTGCACAATATGACTTCTCATGTCCTGTATATATACACTGCACAGTACCACTTCTCCTGACCTGTATATATACACTGCATAGTATCACTCCTCCTGCCCTGTATATATACACTACACAGTACCACTTCTCCAGTTCTGTATATATACACTGCACAGTATCACTTCTCCTGTCCTGTATACAGTGCCTACAAGTAGTATTCAACCCCCTGCAGATTTAGCTGGTTTGATAAGATGCAAATAAGTTAGAGCCTTCAAACTGCAAACGAGAGTAGGTTTTATGAACAGAAGCATAAATCTTACAAACCAAAAAGTTATGTTGCTCAGTTGAATTTTATTACATTTTAAACATAAAAGTGTGGGTCAATTATTATACAACCCCTATGTTTAATATTTTGTGGAATAACCCTTGTTTGCAATTACAGCTAATAATAGTCTTTTATAAGACCTGATCAGGCTGGCACAGGTCTGTGGAGTTATCTTGGCCCACTCCTCCATGCAGATCTTCTCCAAGTTATCTAGGTTCTTTGGGTGTCTCATGTGGACTTTATTCTTGAGCTCCTTCCACAAGTTTTCAATTGGGTTAAGGTCAGGAGACTGACTAGGCCACTCCAACACCTTGACTTTTTCCCTCTTGAACCAGGCCTTGGTTTTCTTGGCTGTGTGCTTTGGGTCGTTGTCTTGTTGGAAGATGAAATTACGACCCATCTAAAGATCCTTGATGGAGGAGCGGAGGTTCTTGGCCAAAATCTCAAGGTAGGCCGTGCTATCCATCTTCCCATGGATGCGGACCAGATGGCCAGGCCCCTTGGCTGAGAAACAGCCCCACAGCATGATGCTGCCACCACCATGCTTGACTGTAGGGATGGTATTCTTGGGGTCGTATGCAGTGCCATCCAGTCTCCAAACGTCACGTGTGTGGTTGGCACTAAAGATCTCGATCTTGGTCTCATCAGACCATAGAAACTTGAACCAGTCTGTCTCAGAGTCCTCCAAGTGATCATGAGCAAACTGTAGACGAGCCTTGACATGACGCTTTGAAAGTAAAGGTACCATACAGGCTCGTCTGGAACGGAGACCATTGCGGTGGAGTACGTTACTTATGGTATTCTCTGAAACCAATGTCCCCACTGCCATGAGATATTCCTGGAGCTCCTTCCTTGTTGTCCTTGGGTTAGCCTTGACTCTTCGGACAAGCCTGGCCTCGGCACGGGAGGACACTTTCAAAGGCTGTCCAGGCCGTGGAAGGCTAACAGTAGTTCCATAAGCCTTCCACTTATGGATGATGCTCCCAACAGTGGAGACAGGTAGGCCCAACTCCTTGGAAAGGGTTTTGTACCCCTTGCCAGCCTTGTGACCCTCCACGATCTTGTCTCTGATGGCCTTGGAATGCTCCTTTGTCTTTCCCATGTTGACCATGTCTGAGTGCTGTTCACAAGTTTGGGGAGGGTCTTAAATAGTCAGAAAAGGCTGGGAAAAGACATCTTTAATCCACACATGTGAAGCTCATTATTCTTGGTGCCTGAACTACTTCTTAATACTTTAGGGGGACCAAACAGAATTCTTGTGGTTTGAGGGGTTGAATAATAAATGACACTCTGAATGAACTTTTAACGTTTAAAAAAAAAAAAAAAAAAAATTTGCTGCAGTGCATTTCCCACTTCCAGGCTGATCTACAGTACAAATGTCACAATGCCAAGTTAATTCCGCATGTGTCAACCAGCTAAATCTGCAGGGGGTTGAATACTACTTGTAGGCACTGTATATACACTGCATAGTATCACTCCTCCTGCCCTGTATATATACACTACACAGTACCACTTCTCCAGTTCTGTATATATGCACTGCACAGTATCACTTCTCCTGTCCTGTATATATACACTGCACAGTACCACTTCTTCTGTCCTGTATACAGAACAGACCAAAAGTTTGGACACACCTTCTCATTTAAAGATTTTTCTGTATTTTCATGACTTTGAAAATAGTACATTCACACTGAAGGCATCAAAACTATGAATTAACACATGTGGAATTATATACTTAACAAAAAAGTGTGAAACAACTGAAAATATGTCTTATATTCTAGGTTCTTCAAAGTAGCCACCTTTTGCTTTGATGACTGCTTTGCACACTCTTGGCATTCTCTTGATGAGCTTCAAGAGGTAGTCACCGGAAATGGTTTTCACTTCACAGGTGTGCCCTGTCAGGTTTAATAAGTGAGATTTATTGCCTTATAAATGGGGTTGGGACCATCAGTTGTGTTGTGCAGAAGTGAGGTGGATACACAGCTGATAGTCCTACTGAATAGACAGTTAGAATTTGTATTATGGCAAGAAAAAGGCAGCTAAGTAAAGAAAAACGAGTGGCCATCATTAACTTTAAGAAATGAAGGTCAGTCAGTCCGAAAAATTGGGCAAACTTTGAAAGTGTCCCCAAGTGCAGTTGCAAAAACCATCAAGCGCTACAAAGAAACTGGCTCACATGAGGACCGCCCCAGGAAAGGAAGACCAAGAGTCACCTCTGCTTCTGAGGATAAGTTTATCCGAGCCACCAGCCTCAGAAATCGCAGGTTAACAGCAGCTCAGATTAGAGACTAAGTCAATGCCACACAGAGTTCTAGCAGCAGACACATCTCTTCAACAACTGTTAAGAGGAGACTTTGTGCAGCAGGCCTTCATGGTAAAATAGCTGCTAGGAAACCACTGCTAAGGACAGGCAACAAGCAGAAGAGACGTGTTTGGGCTAAAGAACACAAGGAATGGACATTAGACCAGTGGAAATCTGTGCTTTGGTATGATGAGTCCAAATTTGAGATCTTTGGTTCCAACCACCTTGTCTTTGTGCGACGTAGAAAAGGTGAACTGATGGACTCTACAGGCCTGGTTCCCACCGTGAAGCATGGAGGAGGAGCTGTGATGGTGGGGGTGCTTTGCTGGTGACACTGTTGGGGATTTATTCAAAATTGAAGGCATACTGAACCAGCATGGCTACCACAGCATCTCGCAGCGGCACGCTATTCCATCCAGTTTGCGTTTAGATGGACCATCATTTATTTTTCAACAGGACAATGACCCCAAACACACCTCCAGGCTGTGTAAGAGGGAGAGTGATGGGGTGCTACGCCAGATGACCTGGCCTCCACAGTCACCAGACCTGAACCCAATCGAGATGGTTTGGGGTGAGCTGGACCGCAGAGTGAAGGCAAAAGGGCCAACAAGTGCTAAGCATCTCTGGGAACTCCTTCAAGATTGTTGGAAGACCATTTCCGGTGACTACCTCTTGAAGCTCATCAAGAGAATGCCAAGAGTGTGCAAAGCAGTCATCAAAGCAAAAGGTGGCTACTTTGAAGAACCTAGAATATAAGACATATTTTCAGTTGTTTCACACTTTTTTATTAAGTATATAATTCCACATGTGTTAATTCATAGTTTTGATGCCTTCAGTGTGAATGTACAATTTTCATAGCCATGAAAATACAGAAAAATCTTTAAATGAGAAGGTGTGTCCAAACTTTTGGTCTGTACTGTTTATGCACTGCATAGTACCACTCCTCCTGTCCTGTTTATATACACTGCCCAGTACCACTCCTCCTGTCCTGTATATATACTGAACAGTACCATTTCTCCAGTCCTGTTGTCAGAGAGGCGTCAATATTGGTTTAGTATTTTCAATATTACTATAGCCAAATAAAAATAAATATTGGAAAACCTGTTTAAATTGATTATCCCAAGTAATCCCCTCTCCTTTGGATAGGGGAAAACTGTCCAATTGCTGGAGATCTGACTGTTGGGACCTCCATGATCCCGAGAATCGGAGCTCTGTAGAGCACCATACAAGTGGAGCTGTGGCCGATCATGTGCACTGTGGCGCCATTCACATGCGGCTCTTCAAGTAACTCCCTTTAGGAGAGTGGGGGGCACGAAAAAGTAAAGCAAAACTCACTGATCGGGGGTAATGAGTGTTAGGGTGCGTGAACACGATCAGTAATTGTTACGGATTGCATGCAGCGCACTTGCGAAAAAGTGGCGCTTTATATGTAAAAACGGGTCATCGACTTGTACAAAAGGAGAGAGAAGCCTGCCCGCGAGGGCACACAAACAATCTACAAGAGATGGGTGAAGATACAGTAGTCGTGCAGCGGTATGCTGGAGCGAGGGTTGCCGCAGATTGTACGCTTGTCAGAAGAAGTGGGTCTTCAGCTTCCTTTTCAAGGTTTCCATGGTAGGTGACAGTTTGATGTGTTGGGGTACAGAGTTACACAGTAGGGAAGATGCACGGGACAAATCTGCTGAGAGCCTAAATGAAGGGAAGCTTCCAAGAGCTCACAACTGAGCAGATTAACCCCTGCACCGATTAATATGAAGGTGAAAGGCTTCTAATGACTGCAGGAGTGGGAGGAATCATATGCTGCTGTCTTCTGGCTCCTCTCTGTCATGGTAAACCTGTGACACATTGCAAGCTTCAACTCAATTTTCACAAGGTAGACAGCAGCAGTGGTTTGTCTAATAGAAAACAAGCTTACTCCTTTATGATGATAGAGGCCACTATCTCCTTAGCTTGCTGCTGGTACTTTTCTGTGGGAATGAATTCGTCTCCAACCGAGAATATTTCCAGTGAATTATGGCATGCCATTGTATTAGTGGTGCACCCAATACCAGAAGCAAAGCCATCCATGATTTCCGTCTCAGGAATTTTATTTGGTAGACTGAGTGGCTGCCTAAACATTAGTTTCCCACAAAGGGGCTGAAGACACTGAGTGGCAGTAGGTGCAGGTTTCTCCAGCATGTTAGACCGTAGATTACGTAAGGGAATATATGGGGAGATTAGTTCACAGCTGTACGGAGGAGAAAGGTTATGGATGGCTTTGTATGTCAGTGTTAGTAGTTTGAACTGGATACACTGGGCAATTGTGAAGGTATCTCATAGATTGAAATCTTTTAAATTTCTGGAGCCAATCAACAGTAAAAAAGCAGCCAAAGAGTGAACCTTCACACAGACTTTCTTTTAGCCAGGGCTACTTCTCGGTGAGAGTTGTATTTCACCAAAGCCATATTCTTTAGCTCGGTGAAAAGACTGGCATAGAGGGAATCCGGTTGTCATTTCTCCCAGGAAGTCCTCTAATGCAGCTTGTTCCATAAACAATGGCAGCCCATTCAACATCATCTCACACTTTACGGTGATGGTTACTCACACACAAAGATCTTTCTTGATACTTTGAATTTCATGACAACAGAGTTGGGAAATGGCTTGATCTGCAATATGTTTTGAGAAATAACGTGCATAAGCAAAGCCACGATTTATGTTACTGAAGGTCATCATTAAGCGAAACTCATACAGCTTTCCCACAGACTGACAGAGGGGTATCAAGACTTCCAAGACAGCCAAGACTTCCCTGTCCTCATCAAGAGGATGACTGTCCATGTTCTCCTCCTCCTCATTATCAACCAATCCGCATTGAGATGGGCTGGGCTGTGTAGCCTGTATAGTTCCTTACGCCACCTTAAATGCCTCTTCTTTAATTGTGAGCAGCAAGTATTTCAGTAAACAGAGAAGCGGGATGGTGACACTAATTATGTTGTCATCGCCGCTCACCATCTTCGTGGAGTCCTCAAAGTTTTGAAGGACGGTACAGATGTCAGACATCCATGCCCACTCATCAGCTCTTATGTGTGGAGCCTGACCTGAATTCCAACAGGGGTGTTGAAGCTGGCACTCTACAACTGCCCTCTGCTACTCACAAATCCTTCCCAACGTCTGCAAATGCTGGTGAAGCACTGCCAGGGTGGCGAAAGCTGTAGCTGACTTTCTGAAATGGGCACACACGCGGCATACTTTCTCAAGCAGCTCTTGCAGATCTGGGTAGGTTTTGAGAAACCACTGAAGTTGAGCACATTTACTGCTCGCTCATCACTAATGTGTACCCCTGTGTGGAGAACAATATCAGCACCAAACAATTAAAAGATGAAATGTAGCCTGCTTTATATACCAGTATACTAGTTAGTAAGAAAAAAATTCGATTATATCATGTGTACCCCTGTGACAACAATATCTGCACCAAACTAGAGTAGAATTAGTATAATGGGGACTGACAACTCTTCCACTACAGTCAACCCAGGAGATGAAGACCCAATCTGGAGTGTTCACAGTTCAAAAAATTAGGGCGTGACACCACCACTTCCGTGGCCAACAGATTGGAAATGGTGGAGTTCAACCTCTTAGCTTTGTCAGGTGTAGAAGGAAACAATCTTTTACGTGACCACAACTACGGGACAGAGGGCTGGCTGCTGTGCTGAAAGAGGGCGTTGTATGGTGAACCGGACAAACTGTTGTAGTGAGATGCAGACGGAGATATTACGATGGATTGATAAAGTTGTGGTGTGCTTGTTTTCTGAGATCGGTCAAAAACAGCAGGCATGTCCACTCCCGTTACTGCTGATGGGCTCTCACTCAGCCTGAATAGAGCCTGATGGGGCGGCTGATGGTTGTTGAGGTGTCCCTTTTTTTTGCAGTGAGATTGTGAGAGTAACGCATGTTGATTGCGCATGTGAAGGTTCATGCATGTAGTAGTCAAATTATTGCACTTTTTCCCTCTACTGAGTTTTTTCTTGCAAAGTTGCCAGATGACGTGAGTTGGCTCATCCTTTGCGGTGTCAAAAAAGGCCCAGGCTAGAAAACCCTTGCTGTCCCTGCGAGCTGCAGACCCGCGATGGGTGCTGGTCACTGCCATGGTTGTGGCTAAGAATGTAGTGCTCGTCACGGTTGCATCACCTCCTTGTCTTCCTCCTCCACATCCTCAGATGAGCTATTCAGCTGCATGCCTCTGGGTTCACACCAAGTGGGATCTAAAACCTCATCTTCATCCAATGTGCTATCCCATTCCTTGACCTGAGAGTTACCTTCCTCCTCTTCTTGCCCTGACAGCACAGTACAGTCCACGTGACCCTCATGTATCTGAGTATCATCAAGATCACCCACCCCGGGGGGTTAACTTAACGTCTGCTGATGGGGATCAGGAAGCTGCGCGGACTTTATTTTTTTTTCCCTGTATGGAGAACAATATTTGCTCCAAAGAATTTTAAGCTGAGATATAGCCTGCTTTATATACCACAGTAGTAAGAAAAGCAATTTTCAGTTTATCATGTCTGTATACTCTTCTGTGGAGAACACTATCGGCACCAAAAAATTAATTTCACTAGAGAATAACTATTGTAAAGGAGACTAAAACCTCCTCCAGTACAGCCAACCCAATAGATGGAGAACCAATCAGGATTCTCCACATTTTCAAAAATGATTGGCAGACACCAGCAAAGTCACTACAGTAAAAATATTGTAATTAGGACTGACACCTCTTCCAGTACAGCCAACCCAGGAGATGAAGACCTAACCAGGAGTGTTCACATTTCCCTAAATTAGGGCCTAACACTACAGAAGTGACATAAATTTCACTACAGTAGAAGTAGTATAATAGAGACCAAAACCTTTCCACTACAGCCAACCCAACAGATAGAGAGACCCAATCAGAATTCTCCACATTTCCAAAAATTTGTGGCAGATGCCAGAAAAGTGGCATAAATTTTACTACAGTACAAATAGTAGAATTAGGAACGACACCTCTTCCTCTACAGCCAACCCAATAGATGGAAACCTAACCAGGAGTGTTCACATTTCCCTAAATTAGAGCCTAACACTACCGAAGTGGCATCAATTTCACTAGAGTATAACTATTGTTAAGGAGACCAAAACCTCTTCCACTGCAGCCAACTGAATAGATGGAGACATAATCAGGATTCTCCACATTTCCAAAAATTTGTGGCAGACACCAGCAATGTGGCATCAATTTCACTACTGCACAAATAGTAGAATTAGGAATGACACCTCTTCCACTACAGCCAACTCAATAGATGGAGAACCAATCAGGAGTGTTTACATTTAAAAAAATTAGGGCCTAAAACCTGCAGCAGCAGCAGCAAGAGCAGGCACAGAAGTCATATCACAGACTGCAATTCCGCAAGATCAATGCAGCACACTAAAAAGTACAACATCGCCTAGTCTGTGCAGTCTGCAATTGAGGTGAAAAAGTCCATGGAGATCCATGACTTTTTCATCTTGATGAAAGTTAGGCGGTCAGGAAACCACCAGCAGCACTGAAGATGCGTTCTGTGAGAACGCTGGCTGTCAGGAATGATAAAACCTCCAAACAGTGAAAGGCGAGCTCAGGCCATTCATCCATTTTTGAAGGCCAAAATATAAAAGGGTCCAAATCCTCCGTGATGGTATTCATTTTGAGCTCTAGGTACTCCTGCACCATCCTGTCCAGTCATTCACCATGTGTCAGACTTGTACTCTGTTGTGCTGGTGCACAAGCTGTTGTAAAAAGTGTGTGAAAGGACTCACAGAAATTGCTTCTGTCACTTACTCTGCTGCTGCTAATGTTGACGAACTGATGTCCCGGAGGTTGAAAGACTACAGCTGCGATGCACACTGTGAGCCTCATTACTATCTTGCGGAAAACCTCTCTTAAGTTTGCTTAAAAGCTTTTTTCAATACTGCAGCATTAGCGGGTCACTTTCCAGGGCAGAAAGCATCTGGCATAATTTACTCTTATAACGTGGATCTAACAGAGTGGCAACCCAGTAGTCATCATTATTTACTAACTACACAGGGATCATTTTGCAGATAGTGCAGGAAGAAGGCACTCATATGTCGGGCTCTTCCAGGAGGTCCAAAGGCAGGCTGTATTGATGGCTGTGTAACACTGATGCTTGCTTCCTCTGTTCCTTCCTGTCAACCACGTTCAACAGAGAGTGGATGATTGTCCACTTCATCTTCTGACTGTTGCTTGCCCATCAACTCTTCCTCCTCCGTTTGTTCCTTGGCTCTTGCACCTTCTCTAACAGTTTGTCTGGTATCACCAACCCCCCTCGATCGCAGTAATCCACCATCACTTGGCATCCGCCTGTGTGATGACAGTCTGGAACTTTGAGACTCTGATTCTTATCCCTTCTGCAGCCTCCTCTTCTTCTGGGGCAACCATCTCCTGATGCAGGCTATTCCAAGTCTGCTCCATCATGTAGATGACCAGAATAGTGATGCTGATGACGGCATCACCAGCGTTAACCATTTTAGTAACCATTTCAAAACTGTGCAGAACATTGCAGAGGTCCTTAATCTGTCCCCACGCCATATAAGTGATATGCCCCATGTGCATGCTGCGTTGGCCCCGGCTATATGACATGACATCCTGCGTCAGGGCTCGTTGCTGCTGATAAAGTCGCTGCAACATGTGCAGAGTGGAATTCCACCGTGTCGGCACATCGCATATCAATCTGTTAATTGGCATGGATAGAGACTTCTGTATCGATGCAAGTCAATGACATGAGGGGAGCGAACACAGCTTCCGTGCTTCCTGAAGCAGCTCAGCCAGGCCGTGATAGTAGTGGAGAAATCGCTGAACCACCAGGTTGAGGATGTGAGCCATGCAAGGCACGTGTGTGAGCTCGCCTTAGCGTGGGGCCAACAACAGGTTCACATCGTTATCACACACTGCCTTCCCTGGCTCCAGGTTCAGTGGAGACAGCCATTGTTCAAACTGAGCCTGGACAGCTGTCGACAACTCTTTAACTGTATGACTGCGATCTTCAAGGCATATTAATTTGAAGACTGCCTGATTGCGGTGAGCCCTGACTGCGCAGTTGTAGCGCCGGCGTCCCTGCCCTCTGCTAGGCAGGGACGCTGTTCCCCTCACCCCTCTGCTCCGAGCCCGGCGTCCTCCTCCCGCTCTGCTGGCAGCGCGCGCTCCTTCCCGGTCACTGTGCTTAGGGCGCGCGCTCCCTCCCTCTTAAAGGGGCCGCGCGCGCCGTCCTAAGGAGTCCCCGGCCAATGGCCGGAGGACTTCATCATATATAAGGCACCTCCTCCAAAATGGAGGTGCCCGAGCAATGTTGTTGCACTGTTCACTACTCTGCTTCAGCCCTCAGGTCCCGTTGCCAGTTACCTGCCAGATTCCTGCCAGTTTGCTGTCTGATTCCTGCCTGATATTCTGCTTACCTGCCTGCTAGCCTGAGGTCCGACGGTCTGCCTACCGACCCCTGTCAGTCTGTCTAAGGACCAGCTTGCCCGCTCACCTGGGAGCGCTCCTCTGCTACCTGCCTGCTAGCCTGAGGTCCGACGGTCTGTCCTCCAACTCCTGTCAGTCTGTCTATGGACCAGCTTGCCCGCTCACCTGGGAGCGCACATCTGCTACCTGCCTGCTAGCCTACCTGGAGGCTCTGCCGTCACGTGCTGTGACCACCTGCCATTCCAGAGACTCCTGCCCGCTCACCTGGGAGCGCACACCAGTTACCTGCCTGCTAGCCTACCTGGAGGCTCCGCCGTCACGTGCTGTGACCACCTGCCATTCCAGAGACTCTCGCTTGCTCACCTGGGAGCACACATCAACCATCTGCCTGCTAGCCTACCTGGAGGCTCTGCCATCACAGGTCGTACCTGCCCGTTCATCCAGAGACTGCCCCGGTCACTTGCCGTGACCTCCTGCCCGTTCATCCAGAGACTGCCCCGGTCACTTGCCGTGACCTCCTGCCCGTTCATCCAGAGACTGCCCCGGTCACTTGCCGTGACCTCCAGCCCGTTCACTCAGAGACTGTCCCGGTCACCTGCTGTGACTGCCTGCCCGTCTTCCCTGGTCGCCACCCGCTCCCTTACAAGGACCGCCCCCTTGTATAGTAGCTCAGAGGTTCCGCCTCCCTGACCCGTTACAGTTTGCTCGGGCCATGGAACCCGGTGGCACCCAAGCTCCCTCACTCTCGGACCTGTGTCATGAACTGTCCCGTCAGAGGTCCCAACAGGAGTCCATCCTGGGTCACCTGCGGAATGTCAATACTCGCCTGGACACTCTGACTGCTCCACCAGCAACCACCGCCAGAGCCATGACTCGCAATCCGGTAGCTCCGCTGCCCACCAATACTATGGTATCCTACCCCGGACCCCGGCTTTCCGCACCTCCTCGCTTCGGAGGCGACTCCGCTCAGGCTCGGGGCTTTATAAATCAGTGCACCCAGCACTTTGAACTCCTGTCCCACCAGTTTAACTCCGACCGGGCCAAAATTGCCTTCATCATGTCCCATCTCACCGGGGAGGCCCTGGCCTGGCTAAATCCTCTATGGGAGAGAGGAGACCCCCTGGTGTCCGACTTGCTTGCCTTTCTCACGGCTTTCCGGAAAGTCTTCGACGAACCTGGACGGAAGACCTCATCCGCGTCATCTCTGCTACGCCTCCGTCAGGGAAGTCTCACCGTGGGCCAATATGCCATACGGTTCCGTACCCTTGCCTCGGAGCTGGCCTGGGATAACGACGCTCTGGTATCTGTCTTCTGGGAGGGTCTGTCCGGCCGTATTAAAGATGAACTTGCCGGTCGGGACATTCCTACCACTCTCGATGACCTAATAACTCTTGCCACCCGGATTGACCTACGGTTCCAGGAGCGTGCCAAAGAAGTCACCCGTGAGAGGAGGTTTCCACGTCTAGCTCCTACTTTTCAGAAATCCGTCACTCCCTCCGTTTCTCCCCAGGTACACTCTCCTGAGCCTATGCAGGTCGACCAGACCAAGATGGTCAAAACCCGTCAGGACTTACGCAGTGCCGAGGGGAGCTGCTTCTACTGTGGCAGTAAGGAGCACCGGATCCGTACCTGCCCGGAGAGGTCGGGAAACGCCTGTGTCTAGGTTCGCTCAGAGAGGTCGACCTAGACAAGAATAAATCCTCTCCATCTCTGCTGCTGTCAGTCTCAATTATCTGCGGGGAGAATCGTTATTTCGAACTAGCCCAACTTGACTCTGGAGCGGCCGGGAATCTTATTTCACAGGCCCTGGTAGAAAAATACCACATTCCCACCAAACCTATGGCTATACCATTATCTGTCGCTGCTGTGGATGGGGGCCTCTTACCACGTCCCATCCAACTCATCACCGAATCCGTAACTCTGCAGGTGGGAATGCTGCATTCTGAGAGCATCTCTTTTCATGTTCTGCCTGGACTCTCTCACGCCCTCTTACTAGGTCTACCTTGGCTCCAGAGACATGCACCCGTGCTTGACTGGCAGACCGGAGAAGTCCTTCGCTGGGGACAGGACTGTCATAAGACTTGTTTGGCTCCTGTTCATCCCGCCCGTCCTTCTCCTACCCCAACTAATCTACCTGGACTTCCGATTCCCTATTGGTCATTTGCTGATGTTTTTAATAAAAAGGAGGCAGAGACATTACCCCCTCATAGACCATACGACTGTCCTATCGACCTGTTACCCGGTACTACGCCTCCCCGTGGGCGTATTTACCCATTGTCCGCTGCTGAGACCCGGTCAATGTCCGAATATATTGAGGAGAATTTGGCCAGGGGATTCATCCGGAAATCTACCTCCCCGGCGGGAGCAGGCTTCTTTTTCGTAAAAAAGAAGGACGGCTCTCTCCGTCCCTGTATAGACTACAGAGGCCTTAACCAGATCACGGTGAAGAATAAGTACCCCCTTCCGCTCATTCCAGAATTATTTGATCGTCTGAGGGGGGCTAGAATCTTCACCAAACTGGACCTCCGTGGGGCGTACAACCTGGTCCGTATCCGTCAAGGGGATGAATGGAAGACTGCATTCAACACCCGGGACGGCCACTATGAATATCTGGTAATGCCCTTTGTTCTCTGTAACGCTCCTGCCGTCTTTCAAGAGTTGGTCAATGACATCTTCCGGGACCTTCTCTACTCCTGCGTAGTGGTGTACCTGGACGACATCTTGGTCTTCTCTCCGGATCTCCAGACTCACCGGAGAGACGTTCGTCAGGTCCTGCTCAGGCTCAGGCAGAATCACCTCTTCGCTAAATATGAGAAGTGCCTCTTTGAGCAGACCTCGCTTCCGTTTTTGGGCTACATTATTTCTCAGACCGGCCTTCGAATGGATCCAGAGAAACTGTTTGCCATCGAGAAATGGCCCCGACCGGAGGGGTTGAAGGCCATTCAGCGGTTCCTGGGCTTCGCCAACTACTACCGCCTCTTCATTCCGCACTTCTCTTCCCGGACTGCCCCAATTTCCGCGCTCACCCGTAAGGGCACTAATCCCAGAGAGTGGCCGCCCGAAGCAGAGGAGGCCTTTCTTTCCTTAAAACAGGCCTTCTCTTCCGCCCCGGTGCTGCATCGCCCAGATGGCAACAAGCAGTTCTTCCTGGAGGTTGACACCTCCTCCTCTGGAGCCGGAGCGGTACTTACCCAAAAATCATCTTCCGGGAGAATGGTAACTTGTGGCTTCTTCTCCAAACTCTTCTCCTCTTCTGAGCGCAACTATTCCATAGGAGATCGAGAGTTATTGGCCATCAAGCTGGCATTGGAGGAGTGGCGTTACCTGCTCGAAGGGGCTCTTCACCCGGTAATAATTTACACTGACCACAAGAACTTGGCTTACCTCCAGCATGCCCAGAGACTTAACCCGCGCCAAGCTCGGTGGTCCTTGTTTTTTGCTCGCTTTGATTTTATTCTTCATTTTCGCCCGGCTGACAAAAACATCAAGGCGGACGCCTTGTCCCGATCCTTTCTGGTGTCTGATCTCGAGGAGGAACCGAAACACATCATCGATCCCGCCAGAGTAATGCAGGTGGCTCCCGTGAGTCTAAATCGTCTCCCTCCCGGTAAGACGTTCGTATCTGTACCTGATCGGGAGAAGATCCTACACTGGGGTCACTCGTCTAAACTAGCTGGCCACGCCGGTCAGAAAAAGACCCTCCAGCTTATTACCCGGCACTACTGGTGGCCTACCCTGCACAAGGACGTAATAGACTTTATTTCTGCCTGTGTGTCCTGCGCCCGCAACAAGGTTCCGAGACATCTGCCAGCCGGTCGCCTTCTTCCGCTCCCAGTACCTGCTGCCCCCTGGCAGCATATAGCAATGGACTTTATAACTGATCTCCCCGTCTCTGCCGGTTGTACGGTCATTTGGGTGGTCGCTGACCGCTTTTCCAAGATGGCTCATTTCGTTCCCCTGCCAGGCCTCCCGTCTGCACCCGAGCTGGCTAAAGACTTTATCCGCCACATCTTCCGTCTTCATGGCCTGCCCCTCCATATCGTGTCGGATCGTTGGGTACAGTTCACCTCACGCTTCTGGAGAGCCACTTGTAAACTGCTAGACGTCACCCTGGACTTCTCCTCCGCTTACCACCCACAGTCTAATGGTTAAGTGGAGCGGGTCAATCAGAACCTGACCAGTTACCTCCGGCACTTCGTTAATGCCCACCATTCAGACTGGGTGGATCTCCTGCCATGGGCCGAATTTTCTTACAACAATCACGAGAGCGAATCTTCCTCCAAATCCCCGTTTTTTGTTGTCTTCGGTCAGCATCCTCGGATCCCATTTCCCGTCTCCACCTCGGTGGACAATCCGGCTGCGGAATCTCTTGTTAACAAATTTTCCTCCATATGGGAGAGTACCCGATCCGCACTCCTTCTGTCATCCGAGCGTATGAAAAGACATGCTGACAAAAAACGTCTGGATCCTCCTCAATTCCGTCCAGGAGATAAGGTCTGGCTCTCGTCCAAGTATGTCCGGCTCAAGATTCCTTCCTATAAGTTAGGGCCTCGGTTCATCGGTCCTCTGGAGGTCATCAGTCAGATCAACCCGGTGGCCTATAAATTGAAACTCCCGGCCAACTTGCGGATCCCTAACTCCTTCCATGTATCTCTCCTCAAACCTGTGGTACTTAACTCTTTTTCCAAGTCTACAGGTACGCCTCCTGCTCCGGTTTCCGCTGAAAACGAATTTGAGGTAGAGAACATTCTGGCCACCAAAAGGGTAAGAGGGAAGACCTTTTTTCTAGTAGATTGGAAGGGGTTTGGTCCTGAAGAGAGAACGTGGGAGCCCCGGGAGAACATCCATGCCCCTCTCATCCTAGCTAAATTTCTCTCTGGCCTAAAAAAGGGGGGGCCTAAAGGGGGGGGTACTGTAGCGCCGGCGTCCCTGCCCTCTGCTAGGCAGGGACGCTGTTCCCCTCACCCCTCTGCTCCGAGCCCGGCGTCCTCCTCCCGCTCTGCTGGCAGCGCGTGCTCCTTCCCGGTCACTGTGCTTAGGGCGCGCGTGCTCCCTCCCTCTTAAAGGGGCCGCGCGCGCCGTCCTAAGGAGTCCCCGGCCAATGGCCGGAGGACTTCACCATATATAAGGCACCTCCTCCAAAATGGAGGTGCCCGAGCAATGTTGTTGCACTGTTCACTACTCTGCTTCAGCCCTCAGGTCCCGTTGCCAGTTACCTGCCAGATTCCTGCCAGTTTGCTGTCTGATTCCTGCCTGATATTCTGCTTACCTGCCTGCTAGCCTGAGGTCCGACGGTCTGCCTACCGACCCCTGTCAGTCTGTCTAAGGACCAGCTTGCCCGCTCACCTGGGAGCGCTCCTCTGCTACCTGCCTGCTAGCCTGAGGTCCGACGGTCTGCCCTCCAACTCCTGTCAGTCTGTCTATGGACCAGCTTGCCCACTCACCTGGGAGCGCACATCTGCTACCTGCCTGCTAGCCTACCTGGAGGCTCCGCCGTCACGTGCTGTGACCACCTGCCATTCCAGAGACTCCTGCCCGCTCACCTGGGAGCGCACACCAGTTACCTGCCTGCTAGCCTACCTGGAGGCTCTGCCGTCACGTGCTGTGACCACCTGCCATTCCAGAGACTCCTGCCCGCTCACCTGGGAGCGCACACCTGTTACCTGCCTGCTAGCCTACCTGGAGGCTCCGCCGTCACGTGCTGTGACCATCTGCCATTCCAGAGACTCTCGCTTGCTCACCTGGGAGCACACATCAACCATCTGCCTGCTAGCCTACCTGGAGGCTCTGCCATCACAGGTCGTACCTGCCCGTTCATCCAGAGACTGCCCCGGTCACTTGCTGTGACCTCCTGCCCGTTCATCCAGAGACTGCCCCGGTCACTTGCCGTGACCTCCTGCCCGTTCATCCAGAGACTGCCCCGGTCACTTGCCGTGACCTCCAGCCCATTCACTCAGAGACTGTCCCAGTCACCTGCTGTGACTGCCTGCCCGTCTTCCCTGGTCGCCACCCGCTCCCTTACAAGGACCGCCCCCTTGTATAGTAGCTCAGAGGTTCCGCCTCCCTGACCCGTTACAGCAGTACAGAGGTGGTGTGGATTCACTCTGCAGTCTTGGAACATGTGTCTTGTTGAGGCAGAGGTTTAGTGCGCAGATGGAGGCCCTAGAAGAGGTGGAGGAAGCAGAAGTAGTGGAGGAAGTGTGAAATACAGAGGTTTGTTCTGCAAGCCTTGGAGATTCCAAGAATTGTGGAGCAGCCCTTTCCACACCTGCCCCCACAGCCACCAGAGTCACCCAGTGCCCAGTCACGCCCTTGGCCATGCAAACTCGTCCAGGTGTCTGTGGTGAAATGCTCCCTGGCAGACATAGATTTAGTCAAGGAACGGGTGATGTTGTCTGCAACATGCTGGCATAGCGCAGGCACAGCTTTCTTAGAGAAGTAATGGCGACTGGGCAACTGGTACTGGGGGACTTCGATGGACATCAGCTTTCAGGAACCATCTGTATCAACCATGCGGAATGGCAGCATTTCCATGGCCAACAGATTGGAGATGGTGGAGTTGAACCTCTTAGCTTTCTCATGTGTAGGATGAAACAATCTTTTACATGACCACAACTGTGGGACAGAGGGCTGACTTCAGTGCTGAGAGAGGGCGGAATACGGTGAAACAGTCAAACTGCTGGACCATGAATGAGGGGCAGACGTAGATGTTACGGTGGATTGAGAAACTTGTGGTGTGCTCGGTGAAACAAACACAGCAGGCATGTCTGTTTCCGTTACAGTTGATGGGCTCTCACCCAGCCTGACTGGAGCGGGTAGGGAATCGGAGGTTTTGTGGTGGGGGACCTGCGTGACAATACTTGGCACAGTAACAGAGGAGGAGGAAGCAGATGCGGTTCATAGGGCACCTGATGGTTATTGAGGTCCACTGGTCCACATTTCAGCTCAGTGAGATTCCTAGCGTAACGCATGTGAAGGCTCATGCATGTAGTAGTCAAATTATTGCACTTTTTCCCTCTACTGAGTTTTTTCTTGCAAAGTGTGCAGATAATGTGAATTGGCTCATCCTTCACGGTGACAAAAAAGGCCCAGGATAGGCAACCCTTGCCACCCCTGTGAGCTCCAGACCTGTGACCGCTGCTGGCTACAGCCATAGTTGTGGCTAAGGATGCAGTGCTCCTCGTGCTTGCATCACTCCGTGTCTGCGCCATAGGGCAAAACGTAACCTCCTCGTCTTCCTTCTCCACCTCCTCAGATGAGCTACTCAGCTGCTTGACTCTGGGTTCACACCATGTAGGATCTTCAACCTCATCATGATCCAATGTTTTATCTCATTCCTCGCCCTCAGAGTGACCATTCTCCTCTCGTTGCCCTGACAGCACAGTACAGTCTGCATGATCCACAGATATCTGAGTCTCAAAAGGATAATCTCCCTCCCGGGGGTTAACGTTTGTTGACGAGGGTCAGGAACCTGTCCGGACCCTACTTCATCCTGCCTTGAATCCAACCTAAAAAAATTTTGGGCATCGGTGCAGATGCTTGCCTCCTCTTGACTCTGTGATTGTTTAGAGTACACTTCTGATGCCCATGGTATAAAATGGGTGAACAGTTCTACAGATTCACCCATCTGTGGTTAACTACAGTCAGTTGGGCAGTTGGACAGTTGTGACACGGGGGGAAGCAAGGGTAATTGAGATACCACCTCTGTGGACTGTACTGGGTGTGATGTTGAGGTGGAGGTAGAAGAGGAGAGGCCACTTGAAGCAGCGCTTGCCATTCACTGGAGCACCTGCTCTTTTTGGCCCTTATCAACAAGGCTTAACGCTGTGTGGCTGCCAAAGAAAGGGAGTGGAGTGGCCCGTCCAGTAACAGAAGTTGTCAGTTGTCTTCGGATAGGACATGACAGTGTTGGTTCACTAGTGCTTTCACTAACATTACCACCTATCTCATGTATACCTTGAACACCAAGCCTATTCCCCCTTCCACCACGACCTCTCTTTTCCCACTCGTGTTGCTCAGATACTGTGGTAGGCGCATGCTATTAGGAAAACAAAATTAATTTTTTTCCTCTCTAACAGCTCTGCACACATCTAACTTTCAGCGGCACTAGTTATGGCTTGTTGTATAACGTAACTAACAGAAGAAAGTATTTTTTTAGTGTGGATGAGGCCTGTATAACATACGAGATATTCTCCAAACTATGTCAAACTGAGATGTCCACTGCTGTATCACGTTAGTAATAGAGATGAGCGTTGTTCTACTCGAACTGTTCGCCAATCTCAAATTCGAGCTGTTTTGAGCGGTGTTCGAGCCGTTCGGCGAACACGAACGATTTGAGAAAAATTCGGCTGTTCGAGGTTATGTTCGATAACTGTTCGTGCACCAAAATCATAACTGGATTTTTTCTCAGTAATGATGAAAATTAATGTTAATACGCAGTTTGAGTGTACAGCGGGGTGGGGGGAGGGGCAGGGGATGGATCTCTGCAGGAATAATGAAGATCTCCATTTTTTTTTCTCTTTCCCGCATTTACAGTGGGGAGGTGCAATCTGTCAGCCTATCAGCAGCGCACACACGGAGCGAACTGCTTTTTTCACACAAGCAAGGGCATGTGTCATTGGCAGTGTATGTCACATGTCCTTGCCCTATAAGACCAAGCCATTTTCCCCGTCGCCACCATTTTCTCACTGCTGCAGCTGCGTGTTAGACGGCACCGCTGTTGCTGTGTGCGCTATACCTTGTTAATTTCAAGCCAATTTTCGCACAAATCTACAGATAGCTTGGGAGTAGGGAATAGTTGTGATTGCAGTCCTTTTAAGGACTAGGTTACATCATTTCCTACGATTTTTATCAGGCAGGTCTGTGCTCTTAAATAGATAGATTGTGGGAGTAAAGACTAATTGTAATTGCAGTCCTTTTCAGGACTAGGTTACATCAGTTCCTATCAGTTTTTGCCAGGCAGGTCTGTGCCAGTGCTGTGCAAGTTTTTTTCACAGCATTTGGCTGAATCTAGCAAAGGTAATCCTTTTTGGCCTATTGCAGAGTGTGTTAGTCAGTGGAGTAGCCTATCTGTGTTGCAAGATATACCACCTGTGTATAGAATACCAATTTTTTTACTGCACCTAGTGAAGTAAAATCTTTTGGGCATAGCATCATTCTATTAGTCCATCTATACTGACCTCCATCAGGTTGCAAACTGAATATAATTTTTTTCTGCATCTAGCTCTGAAAAAATATTTGGCCTTCTAGCAGTGTGTGGGACTTTCTCTATTAGTCCATCTATACTGACCTCCATCAGGTTGCAAATTAAAAATAATTTTTATCTGCATCCAGCTCTGAAAAAATATTTGGCCTTCTAGCAGTGTGTGGGACTTTCTCTATTAGTCCATCTATACTGACCTCCATCAGGTGGCAAACTGAATATATTTTTTTCTGCATCTACCTCTGAAAAAATATTGGGCTTCTAGCTGTGTGTGGGACTTGTTCTATTAATCCATCTAAACAGACCTCCATCAGGTTGCAAACTGAATATAATTTTTTTCTGCATCTACCTCTGAAAAAATATTTGGGCTTCTAGCTGTGTGTGGGACTTGTTCTATTAGTCCATCTATACTGACCTCCATCAGGTTGCAAACTGAATATAATTTTTTTCTGCATCTAGCTCTGAAAAAATATTTGGGCTTCTAGCTGTGTGTGGGACTTTCTCTAGTTAGGGTGATTAATGAGTGGAACAGGCTGCCACGAGAGGTGGTGAGTTCCCCTTCAATGGACGTCTTCAAACAGAGGCTGGACAGACATCTGTCTGAGATGATCTAGTGAATCCTGCTTTGAGCAGGGGGTTGGACCAGATGACCCAGGAGGTCCCTTCCAACTCTACCATTCTATGATTCTATGATTCTATGATTCTATTAGTCCATCTATACTGACCTCCATCAGGTTGCAAATTAAAAATAATTTTTTGTCTGCATCTAGCTCTGAAAAAATATTTGGCCTTCAAGCAGTGTGTGGGACTTTCTCTATTAGTCCATCTATACTGACCTCCATCAGGTTGCAAACTGAATATATTTTTTTTCTGCATCTACCTCTGAAAAAATATTGGGCTTCTAGCTGTGTGTGGGACTTGTTCTATTAATCCATCTATACAGACCTCCATCAGGTTGCAAACTGAATATAATTTTTTTCTGCATCTACCTCTGAAAAAATATTTGGGCTTCTAGCTGTGTGTGGGACTTGTTCTATTAGTCCATCTATACTGACCTCCATCAGGTTGCAAACTGAAAATAATTTTTTGTCTGCATCTAGCTCTGAAAAAATATTTGGCCTTCTAGCAGTGTGTGGGACTTTCTCTATTAGTCCATCTATACTGACCTCCATCAGGTTGCAAATTAAAAATAATTTTTATCTGCATCTTCCTCTGAAAAAATATTTGGGCTTCTAGCTGTGTGTGGGACTTGTTCTATTAGTCCATCTATACTGACCTCCATCAGGTTGCAAACTGAATATAATTTTTTTCTGCATCTACCTCTGAAAAAATATTTGGCCTTCTAGCAGTGTGTGGGACTTTCTCTATTAGTCCATCTATACTGACCTCCATCAGGTTGCAAACTGAATATAATTTTTTTCTGCATCTACCTCTGAAAAAATATTTGGGCTTCTAGCTGTGTGTGGGACTTTCTCTATTAGTCCATCTATACTGACCTCCATCAGGTTGCAAACTGAATATATTTTTTTCTGCATCTACCTCTGAAAAAATATTTGGGCTTCTAGCTGTGTGTGGGACTTGTTCTATGAGTCCATCTATACTGACCTCCATCAGGTTGCAAATTGAATATAATTTTTTTCTGCATCTAACCCAGCCAATAGCTTTGTCCTAATACCACAGTTTGGCCACTCAGCTCTGCTCGGTTCCCATCCATTGTTTTTTTGTGCAAACAACTCCAGAGTTGTGAATTAGTTAACCACCAAAATGAGTGGAAAAAGGCCTGCTGCTGGTGGAAAGGGGAATAGGCGTATTGGGAAGGGGAAAAAAGGTTGTGTCCGTGGGGTAGGTGTTAAAGCAACAGTAACATCTGCAGAAGAAAGACCATCTTCCAGCCAAACTAAAATGTCTACTTCTTTTAGCGGACAATGTGATAAGATCCCTTTCTTACGGCCACGCCAATCGCTACAAATTCCAGATGAGGCACAAAAACAGCAGGTGCTTCAACGGATATCAAGTGCTCCTTTAAGTGGGCTCTCCTCCACATCAACTTCAACATCACAAATACTCCAGTCCTCAAAGGTGTCACCCCAATCGCACTTGCTTCCTCACAGCTCCCAAATCTCCAGCTGCCCGTCTGAGTATGAGGTAGAACAGATGGTTGAGTTTGCAGAGCTGTTTACTCATACTATAGCCTGGAAATCAGAGGTCGACTCCAGCGCTTCTGTGAATCCAGACGAGGAAATGATCTGCACTGATGCCCAGAATCTTTATGAGTCGGATCCAGGACCAGACGCAGAAGGTTCTGACCATAATGTAGACCCTCATTCCCAAACTGTGACTCCTGTTGGTGGAGACAATGAGGAAGACGATGATGAGACTCAAATACCTGATTGGAGCGACAACTTTAGTTTTTTGTCAGGGCAGGAACAGGTTGGCTCTGAGGACGACGGGTGTGATAACGCACAGGGTGATGATGATGAGGTTGGAGATCCCACTTACTGTCAACCCACAGTCAGCCAAGAGATGAGGTCAGCAGAGGAGGTGGAGGAAGATGCTAGTGATGACGAGGTCAGGTTGCACCTTCCTGGACAGAGACGTAGTACTGGAAGCACGTCAACAACTGCATCCTCAAACACAACTCTGCCTCTCACCACAAGTCGTGGTGGCTCTTCAGGTCGCATGGGTGCTAAGCCTTGCATAGCCTGGGCATTTTTTCAGATCGATAAAGATGACCCAACTCGTGTTATCTGTAACATTTGTCAGCAAAAGCTAAGTAGAGGCCAAAAAATACATAGTTTGAGTACTTCATGCATGAACCGGCACATGGACATGAAGCATAAGTTGCAGTGGGAAGCTCAGTGTGCTACAATGCGGCCTAGCCGGCCGGGCCAACCACCGTCTGCCATATCTTGTGCATCCGCGGCCTCTTCATCCTCTGTGACTGGGGGGACAGCAGTCACACCTGTTTTGGGGCGCAGACCTGCCACCTCTTTACCCGCAACAGCCAGCGTGATTGGCAGGTCATCATTTTCTTTGGAGGTGGTAACACCAGCTGGTGTTGAGCGCTGTCCGACATCGATAGCACCACCTTTGGATCAAGGCAACCTAACATGTCCGCCTGCATCTTCCTCACAGACCGGCAGTTTGCCGGGGACACCCTTATCAACCCCGTCTAAGCACAATAGCCAGCCCTCGGTCCCTCAGATGTGGACAAGTAAAAGACCATTTCCTCCTAGCCATGAGAAAGCTAAGAGGTTGAATTTCACCATCTGCAAGCTCTTGGCTACAGAAATGCTGCCTTTCCGCCTGGTGGACACAGAGGATTTTCGAGACCTTATGTCCGTCGCAGTGCCCCAGTACCAGATGCCCAGTCGGCACTACTTCTCAAAGAAAGGTGTGCCTGCGCTCCACCAGCATGTCGCACACAACATCACCGCTTCTTTGAGAAACTCTGTGTGTGACAGGGTGCATTTCACCACAGACACTTGGACGAGTAGGCATGGACAGGGGCGTTACATGTCGCTGACTGGGCACTGGGTAACTATGGTGACAGCAGGACAAGGGGCTGCTGTCCAAGTCTTGCCGTCCCCACGAGTTGTGCGTCAATCCTCTTTATGTCAAAGTTCCTCCACTGCTTCTGCCTCCTCAACCTCCTCTCGGTCTTCCACCTGCACCCAAAGCCTGTCTGGTCATGCCACAAGCTTTCTAACTGCGCAGAAGGGATCCTGCACACCTCCTTACTATGCTGGCAGTAGGGCTCAACGTCATCAGGCGGTTTTTACTTTGAAATGTCTGGGAAATGTGAGTCACACAGCTGAGGAGTTGTGGTCAGCTCTGGAGAACCAATTTCATGAATGGTTGTCTCCACTGGACCTGAAACCAGGGAAGGCCGTGTGCGACAATGCTGCAAACCTGGGTGCGGCCCTTCGTCGGGGCAATGTCACACACATGCCTTGTATGGCTCACGTGTTGAACCTGGTTGTCCAGCAATTTTTAGCCCACTATCCCAGACTAGATGGCCTTCTGCAGAGGGCACGGTCGCTGTGTGCTCACTTCCGCCGTTCGCATCCCGCAGCTCAGCGACTTACATCTCTACAGAAGTCGTTGGGCCTGCCACTTCACCGGCTAAAATGCGATGTGCCTACCCGGTGGAATTCAACTCTGCACATGTTGCAGCGACTGTGGCAGCACCGACAAGCCCTGGTGCAATACGTTCTGACGTATAGCCTGGGCCAACGAGATCCGGAGGTGGGGCAAATCACGCTGGAGGAGTGGTCTCAGATCAGGGACCTATGCACCCTTCTGCACAGTTTTGAAATGGCGACGAAGATGTTTAGTGCTGACGATGCCATTATCAGCATGACTATTCCGGTGATTTACATGCTGGAGCACATGTTAAACAGAATTCGGAGTCAGGTGGTGGCACAAGAGGAGGTGGAGGAAGTAGAGGAGGAGGAGTTGTATGCGGAAGGGCTAACATCTGCAAGGTCCAGACGGTCGGCAGCACCAAGGCGGCAGGCATGTGAGGGTGGGGGAGATGGTTTTACCAGGGCGCATGGTAGCAGCCAAACTAGTGAGGAAGGTGCAGGAGCCCAGGAAGAAGTGGAGGACGAACTGATGGAAGACTCATCAGATGAGGGAGACCTTGATCACATTTCTGTTGTGCGAGGTTGGGGGGAGAGGACAGAGGAAGGAAGCATGATTGTTACCTCGCCACCAACACAACAGGGACTTGGTGCTCCTGGATGCGCAATACACATGAGTGCCTTCTTGCTGCACTACCTGCAACATGACCCTCGAATTGTGAGAATTAGAAATAATCCTGACTACTGGGTTGCCACACTGTTAGATCCCCGGTACAAAAGTAAATTTGCAGAAATTATTCCTGCCATAGAAAGGGATGCACGCATGCAGGAGTATCAGCAGAGACTGTTGCAGAAACTTACATGTGCTTTTCCACAAAACACCAGTGGTGCACGTAGTGAATCTCACAGTTCCAACTTGCCAACCATGGGACCGTCAAGTGTTCAGCACTCAAACCGTAACAGAACCACAGTATCTGCTGGTAACATCAATTTTGCGGAATAATTTCACCACTTTTTTAGCCCATCCTTTGCAAGGCCACAGGAGACAAGAAGTCTGACACATAGTCAACGCCTAGAGACGATGGTACAGGAGTATCTCCAAGTAAACATTGAAGCCATGACTGTGTCACTGGACCCTTGCTCTTTTTGGGCTTCCAATCTGGATAAATGGCCGGAGCTAGCCACTTACGCCTTGGAGATCTTGTCATGCCCCGCAGCCAGCGTTCTGTCTGAACGTGTGTTCAGCGCTGCTGGTGGTGTGCTGACAGATAAGCGCACGCGGCTCTCCACTGATAATGTAGACAGACTCACGTTTATAAAGATGAACAAATCATGGATCCGAAACGACTTTTCTACCCCTGTGTCATCCTGGGGAGAGTAAAAGCTTGATGATTGGTTAAAATCACCCTACCATCCGTTTTAAGCTTTCAAATTACTAATCATGTTTATCTGTATCTTGACTGGAAAATAATTTGGGCTTTGTAGCAGTGTGCAGCACTGATCCTATTAGCCCATCTATACTAAGCTCCACCAGATTTAAAATTAATAATAATTTGTAGCTGCATCTAGCCCGGAAAATAATTTTGGGGCTCCGAGATGCGCAAGACACATAAGTGCCTTCTTGCTGCACTACCTGCAACATGACCCTCATATTGTCAGAATTCGAAGTAATCATGACTACTGGGTTGCCACACTCTTAGATCCCCCAAACTTTTCAATCAACCTTTTCATTTTAATAAAGACCAAAAAAATGGTCATTTTTGAAATTATAAGCATTAGCAGGTTATTAGAAACTGAAATCAAACAGTTTTCAACTCAAAACTTTATTCTAGGTGATGTTACATTTTCACATAGGACCCCTTGTTCGAAAGGAGCTTCTGAACTCTCTCGTCCATTGAATTTGTCAGGTTTTGGATGGTTTCTGCTTCAATTGTTTTGCATGAGGACAGAATACCCTCCCAGAGCTGTTGCTTAGATGTGAACTGCCTCCCGCCATCATAGACACTCCTTTTGATGAAGCTCCAGAGGTTCTGAATGGGGTAGAGGTCAGGGGAGCATGGGGGTCACACCATAAGTTTGTCCCCTTTTATGCCCATATCAGCCAGAGATGCAGATGTTTTATGTGCAGCATGAGATGGTGCATTATCATGCAAAAAAATGATCTTGCTGTGAAATACATGGTTCTTCTTCTTGAACCATGGCAGGAAGTGCTGTTTGAGAAAATCCACATACATTATATATTATCATCTTTAGCGCCTTCAGGGATCCTAAAGGGGCCGACAATCTCTCTCCCCATGATTCCAGCCCAAAACATTACTCCACCTCCTCCTTGTTGGCGCTGTAGCCGTGTTTGCGTGGGATGTCCATCAACCAGCCATCCTCCACTCCATCCATCTGGACAATCGAGCGCTGCACGGCACTCATCCGTGAACAAAACAGTTTTGAAATCAGTCTTCATGTAATGTTTGGCCCACTGGAGCCGTTTCTGCTTGTGTGAAGTGGATAGACCAGGTCGACAGGATGGCATATGCACAGCTGCAAACCTCTGAAGGACTCTGCATCTTGTTGTTCGGGGGACGTTGGAGGCACCAGCAGCTTCAAAAACTTGTCTGCTGCTATGACAAGGCTTTTTTGCCGCTGCTCTTTTAACCTGACGTAATTGCCTGTAGGAAAGAGTCCTCAATTTGCCCTTATCAGCACGCACACGTGTGTACTGTGAATCAGCTACATACTTCTTGATTGCCAAGACACTTCATCCTGATCATCGCACAATGTTGATTGTAGTCATGCCTTGACCTAAACACTCCACAATTTGTTGCTTCTCAGCAGCCGACACATCCTTTTTCTTTCCCATTTTGGCAGAAAATGTAGGCTGCTTAATAATGTGAGACAGCCTTCTTAAGTAGTCTTGCCTTTCATTGGACACACCTGCCAAACTAATTAGCACAGGTGTCTGCAATTGCTTACAGTGATATAAAGAGCCCTGACACACATCACCATCAATGAGTTTAACTGACAAACAAACAAATTCTTCCCTTATCACTCCTAAACACTTTTTGCATAATAATTTGGAACACAGTGTACATGTGCTTTTCCACAAAACACCAGTGGTTCACGTAGTGAATCTTACAGTTCTAACTTGCCAACCGTGGTCTGTATGGAGTTGTTCAATAAAGGGCCCAAAATTAAGATAACATAGATGGGAGAGGTCTCTATGAATAGGAATTCCTAAGTATTTGATACCCTGTGAGGGCCAGGCAAAGGGAAAGTTGGACTGGATGGAATCCTATATGGATTTGGGGAGGGAGACATCGAGGGCCTCAGACTTCGCTGCATTGATTTTAAAATTTGACCATGTAACAAAGTGATCTATTTCAGCCATAACAGCATGGATGGATATATGTGATTGAGTGATATATACTAGTACATCATCAGCAAATAGAGAGCACTTGTACTCGGTGCCTCCCACCTCAATCCACCTAATATTGGGGTTATGGCGAATTGATGAGAGCAGGTGCTCCGTCACTAGGATGTATAAGAGAGGGGACAGAGGACATCCCTGCCTTGTCCAATTGGTGATTGTGAAAGGTGATGAAAATGTTCTGATGCACCCCCTGGGCCTTGGGACACCCGGAGCCAGACCCTTTTTGGTGGATGCTGGTGGTTGTAGTCTTCGTGGCGGCGACCCGGTTCCGTGGCTCAGGGTGGTCAAACCAGTGGCGGAACTATTTATGTGGTTTTGATGTTTAAATGTCCGACTACACCACCCGTGGATTGCGGTCAGAGTGAACCGCCGCTGCAGGGCAGACCGCTGAGGCTGGTGTTGTGGGTGCAGCAGAGCGTAGCATAACTCCCCACGGGAGGAGTATAGCCTCAGGGCAGTGTATGCGGAGGATGGGGGTGATGGTGCAGGGCAGCAGCAGTAACGACACGGAGTCAGTGATGCAGTCCAGGGCCTTTACTCACAGTTCTTATTATCCAGACCACGTCTGCAGGTAACGGCTGCCCACGTCGTACTGTGCTCACCAGGTGAGGGGCTCAGACAACTCCCAGATAACTTTGGAGCGCTTCACAGGACCCCCTTTGTGTGTCCTTTGTCTGGCCTTTCTTACCAACCCTTCTGTCCGGCTGCCTCGGGCCTCCTCTTGGTAAACTTGGCGCCAGTTTCCCTGACCCTATGTGCTGCCCTCCTAGCGGGTGTAGCGAGGGGCTGTGCCACATAAAATGTCACAGCCTCCGGTTTCTAGCTGAGGGTCGTTTCCTGCCTCCACTAGTTTCGGGGACCGGTCTCCCCCTTTGGCCTGACCCCTCCATGCAGGTGGATTCGGGCGTGCGGTGGCGACTCGCCCGTCCGCACCCCTGGGTTCCCTTCGTTCCTCGTTCCTGGAGCCTTCTCCGCTCCTCTTCCTTCCTTCTCCCTCTTCCAGGCCTGGGCCTCTGTTACTAGGCCCGCCTCCGGAGCAGAGCTCATGCAGAGCCCCTGCTCCCTGCCACTTCTGCTCAGACTTCTCTGCACTGAACTAAGATGGTGCCCACCTTTTATACTCCCTTCTCAATGCACCCAGGAACTGCTTCCTCCCTGCTCCTGCACTACAGGGTTCCCCTTCCTCAGTGTTCCCTCCCACCACTCCAGCCAGGGACAGGGACTGTCGTGGCCATCTCAGGGGCATATTGGTCGCCCTGCCCCACGGCAATGTGGTGTAATGCATGCAGGTGTCGGGTCCTGATTCACACTCCATCCTTACCTGAGAGTGAGATATCACACCTCTGGGTGAGGTGCAATACCTCTGTAGCAACCGAGCCCTCAGGGTGCTACAGTTCCATTTATCTTCAGCCTAGGTGACGTATTGCGATACAGGGCCGTGATTTTGGCTATAAAAGGGTCCCCTAGACCCCTACCCCAAGCTTTTTAAGAGAATCATATATGGCGTGCCAGGAGACTCTATGGAATGCTTTCTCAGCATCCAACGAGAGTATCTAATTACAAATTTTTAACTGCATCTAGCCCAGGAAATACTTTGTGCCTAGTAGCAGTGTCTGCTAGTCAGCGGATTATCCCGGCTGTTAAGCAAGCTACACCACCTGTAGTTTGGACACTTAATTTTTTCAAAGGAAATGCTTCGGGACCACGGGATACTCAGTGAAGAGCATCAGGAGGCACCCCAAGGCATAGGGGCTGGGACTGGCAGTAGGATGCCTTGCGGTGGACAGCCGAGCTCGATCCTTATAAAAGCTTTTTAACTGCAGCAGCTTTAGTGGACGCTACTGGAGCTGGAATTACGCAGCTGCTGGCATGAGACTTGCCCTCCAATAGATCCTTGTAAATGGATTTAAAGTGTATTCATTCAAATTAGAGAGACAATTTAAATTAAAAAGCTTAGAGCTGCCTCCACCACAGGGGGGCTCGCTCGACCCACCAGCGGACAGGCACCAGTATTGGGAGAGGGGGGCTGGCCGTCAGGGTTCACCGCGGCTCTGGCACAAACCCGGCGACACAGAGGTGGCACGGGCAGGAGCGGACTGAACGTGTCGGCTTCTCACTTTTTGGATTTTAGAAGGGCATGACATGCCTATATCTGTGTCTCCCCCTCCTTTTACTCCTCCACCTCTTTTCTTTTCTCATGACTATATGTACTTGTCACTTTTCCATGTGTTAGTTGTGTCTTCTGAGCAGTTTGTCAGCTTTTGGACACCTTTGAAGGTGTTTTCTATGTGTTTCTATGTGTTTTTGTTTGCCTGCCATTGGTTTTAACGGTGTTCGAAGGTGTTCGACGAACAGTTCGACGAACAGTTCGGCGAACACACGGGTGTTCGACGAACCGAACCGAACTCGAACACTACGGGGGTGGCTCAACACTAGTTAGTAACAGAAGAAAGTATTTTTTAGTATGTATGAGGCATGTATAATACAGGAGATATGCTATGAACAATTTCAAACTGAGATGTCCCCAGCTGTATAACGTTAGGTACAGAAGAATGTATATTTTTTTACTGTGGATGAGGCCTGTATAACATAGAATATATGCTCCCAGATATTTCAAACTCAGATCTAGTTTGTTGTATCAAGTTAGGAACAGCAAACAATAAATTTTTTTACTCTGCATAAGCTCTGCATACAGCTTAATATCACCACCACTAAAGGACTAGGTGGCTTATAGCAGAGTGTCACACATTTGGAGAGAAAAAATATTTTTTGGTCTCTGGCTATCAACAGAAAAAATACATTTTTTTTACTCTGAAAACAGCTGAAGTTCAACGCCACTAAAATACTAGCTGGCTTATAGCAGAGTGTATCACGTTTGTGACACAAAAAAATCTTTTGTGGACTCTGGCAAGCAACAGAAAAAAAATCAATTTTTTTACTCTGAAAACAACTGAAGTTCAACACCACTAAAGTAGTAGCTGGCTTATGGCAGACTCTATAATGTTTGTCACAGAAAAAAATATTTTTTGGACTCTGGCTAGCAACAGAAAAAAAATCAATTTTTTTACTCTTAAAGCAGCTGAAGTTCAACGCCACTAAAGTAGTAGGTGGCTTTTAGCAGAGTGTGTTACGTTTGCAACACAAAAAAATCTTTTGTGGACTGTGGCTACCAACAGAAAAATATATATATTTTACTGTGCATACAGCTGAATTTCACCCACAAAAAATGACAAAGTGGGCTACTATAGCTTGCACTATCCCATTAGCAAATGAAAAAAATTTTTTTTGTGCCCTGCACTCAGAAGCTCTGCAGAGTCTGCATACAGCTGAATTTCAACCCCACAAAATCAAAAGGTGGGCTACAAGGGCTTGCTTGCTTTATCACATTAGCAAGTGAAAAAATAGATTGAAGGGATACTGATGCATACAGCACAACACAAGCAGTGCACAACACAGTTCTATGTCATGGGCCCTGCTGTTTCTGTCTGAAACTCAGTAATTGCACAAGAAAAAAAATGCAAGATTGATATCACAGGTACACAGCAGAGGACTTATCCACACTATCTGACTTCCAAACAAGCGCCCATCTATCTAGCTAATATCTCTCGTTAAACAGGAGCACACTGAGCAGCAACGTTTATCACCGGCAGTGACATGCATAAAATGGCGCTGAGGGAACATGGCCGCTCTTTATATAAAGAGGACATGTGATTTCAGCAGCCAATGGCAGAGGTCCTTGTGTCTGGACAGTGTGGATGCTTCCTGATTGGCTAGCTAGCTTTCCTCACTTAAAGTTACAGGAAAAAAAAAAGATTACAAGTGCGCCTCTGTTCTGACCTCTTCTGAGCTCTCACCAGTCCCTACACTCATCATACACAAGCACTATGCTAGCCAAACTGTTAAAAATGCTGTAGTTGCCCCGCAACCATGTTCTCGCACTTATTCCCTGAACGATGCCGATTTTCCCGAATTTAAGTAAAAATGCTCGCCTTTTCGATCACAAATCCGAATTCGTGCCAAATTTAACTTTTGAGATTGGATTTCGAACATATTTCCTCATCTCTACTCATGGGCGTGTGCGGTTGCCTCAAGCCAGGTAATGTGTTTTTTGTTTTAGTCTTATTTTCACACGTTTTGGAGACATCAGGAGGTGAATACTACTCTCCACATTGTCTCTTGCGAGCACTGATCACAGTGCAAGCAGGGGACAATGATGAGTGATTCCTTCAGCACACGGTGCTTGGGAAGAGTGCTAACTGTACCGCTGATGTGGCACACGAGCGACAAACATATGCAACACAGGTACACATGGATACGGATATCTCAGGTACAGCTTTTTTCCAGTGCTTGAAATATCAGAACGTGTGAAACATATGTTAACGGCGCCTCTCCCGCCCTGCACTGCCACCTTGTGACCACTACTTTTGACTGAGCATAATCAGAGGTAACGGTCAAAATGTAAGGCTGTGTGCCCACGATGCATTTTTTGAGCGTTTCCGCAGCGGCAAAAACGCTGCAGAAACGCTTAAAAAACGCATGGTAGAAGGCCTGCCATGGTCCCCAATGATAATCCGCATGTGCTGTGCACATGCTGCGGAAATTTCCACTGCGGTTTATCATTGCGGAAAAAAACGCAGCACTACCAATTATTTTGCGGAAGTGTTGCGTTTTCGCCGCCATTGACTTGCATTAGAACGCATGGATTACGCATCACTGGATATATAGATGCGCATTCCACGCGTTTCAATGTGCGGATGGTACCCGGGTGTGGAGGACAGGAGAGTCTCCGGTACCATAGAACCTGTGAAAAAAAGAATAAAATAAAAAATAAATATTAAATTTACCTTCTGATGGCCCCCGCTGCGCTCCTCCTCCCTTGACGGCAGATCGCGGTGGACTGAAGGACTTGCGCTGACGTCATAGTCATGTGACGGCAGATCCTTCAGTGCAGTGTACCCCGATCTGCTGGCAGCCAGGACGGAGCGAAGCAAGACTGCGGGGGCCATCGGAAGGTAAGTATAGATTTATTTTTTTATTTTTAACCATTCTTTAAGGTCACAGTATATAAATCCATGCCGTTTGCATGGATTTATATAGTGTGACCAAGTTGACAAGCACTTTCCAAGTGATGCTAAAATCGCTTGGAAAGCGCTTGTCAACCCGCATGCGGAAATGCATGTGAAGAACGCTTCACATCCACATGTCCCTGGCAGGATAAACGCATGTACAATCCGCATGTACAATCCGCATGCGTTTTTTTCTGCCATGGAGATGCAGAAACGCTCAGGAAAAATCCGGAGCATTTCTGTATCGCAGGCACATAGCCTTAGTGTTTGTTACCCAAGTTCTAGCCTTGTTCTGGCTGTCATAGACTTACATTGAGTTGTGACTTCTAGATTGCCCAGCAAACCCTGGAGCAGCCGTTAATTCAGAAACTGATGGAGACTGAGAGAATTAAAATAAAAAAAATGTAAGAAAGTAAACGAACTTCCAGGTTTATTAACTTGCAAAACATATTTTCAAAACATTCTTTAAAAAAATATACAAAACATTTCTTCGTTATCTTCTTTTTTTCAATTGAGTTCCATTCTTCTCTGCTGGTCAGGTTGCACATCACCAACACAGGAGTATTGCCAGTGCATGGTACCTTCTGGACTTATGAAATAGTCAGTAAAGGTTTCTCGAACCCAGACACCAGAGTTGGATGGCCTTCAGGGAGTCAAGTTGACCACTGGAGTAAATACTGACAGCTCTGACTCCTCATCTACCTCAGCGCTGTACTCATGAGCATGGTTGTGGAGTACACAGCATGCCTTAACAACAGTGTCAACTTTTTCTGTTTGCAACTGGATGGCTGAGTGAAAGATCCTCCACTGACTACTCATGATTCCGAAGGTGCATTCCACATATCTGTATGCACGATTCAGAAGATAATTAAAAATCCTACACCGGGCATTCAGTTCTTCGTGGGTATGGGCGCAGCAGGTTGGTTATTAAGGGAAATGCCTCATCCGATACCATCGCAAAGGGAACTGGATGTGTAGAACTTGGCAAAGGTCGTATGGCTGGAAGCGTTCTGCATTCTTGAATGTCAATGGCAACAAATTTGCAATGCTAATCAGCCACCACCATCAAGACCACAGAAAAATACTTCTTATAATTAAAGAAGCGTGATCCTGATCGTGGTGGCTGGCTGCTGAACCCTTACATGTTTTCCATCAACGGCACCTATGCAGTTTGGGTAATTGACCACAGTTTAAAAGCCTGCTGAGACCTGCAGCACAGTCTCCTCGGTTGGGGAAGGCATCACGATGGGCTGCAACTTCTGCCAGATCATGTTACATGTGCACCTCAGAATTTGGGAAATGGTGGATTTGCCAACCCTAAATTGGAGGTGCAGTGATGCATAGCTTTCTCTTGTGGCCAGAAATCTACAAAGGAAAAGTAAACATGATTAGAAACGCAAAATAAAACATTATTGTAATACAAGGCACAATTATTACATTTAAATAATATTGCCCCCTTTTTTTTTTAAAGGCCAAAAACAACATGAAATGACTGATCAGTCATCAGATGCAGGTAACAGATGGAAGGCAATTATCCCGCTGACAAACTCTGACAGCGGGATTTAACATGCAGAGGCTAGAAGCGCTTTTTTCCAGTCACTCATCAGTGCACCCACGATGTAATAACGGGGCACCAATGTGTTGCCATGTCAGTGGGGGGTCAGATGATGACCCCTGCAGCGATCATGGAGACCCTCCCCTGAACAGTGGCCCATGGCTGGTGTTCAGAGGAGATGTCTGCTTCTGCTGTCCACAGGAGAGCTTTTGTTGTCCACAGCTGAGCTTTTTCCACATTTAAAATAAAACAAAAAATACACATATTTGGTATCACTGCATTCAGAAATACCTGATCCCAAAAACCAAAAAAGTAAATTAATCAAATTGGTAAACAACATAACGATAAAAAATATATATATATTTTTCATTTTACTTACCGCAAGGTGATGAGTAGCCTTTCTTCAGCAGAGATCGCCTTTCTCGTGGTGGTCAAATCCATATATTGGAATTCTGCAGAATAAGATAAATTTCTCTGGATATCTGAAATTTTTTTTTTTTAAATTTAACAAATAGTTAGGTACACATGATGATATTATATATATTTTACATATAATAATATCTTACACACTGTTAACTTACCTCCTTAAATCTCTGTATAGCACACAGAAGTGTCCCTTCTCAGTTCGATCCAGTACAATCGGGTGCACCCACAGATTTTTTTCCTTCTTCTAGACCGCTCCTATTAAGTTAAACAAATGGTTACTGCACACCACAGAAAATAAAAGGACATGTAAAATCTTATTTACATAAACTTTAGCTTACCTGTTCTCTGTGAAGACGAAGTATATTGAGGACACTGATTAATAAGAGGTTTCGATAAGGCCTGCGAAGCCGCATAGGCTGTTGTGTGTTATTAGCCATCTTCAAATCCAAAATGCAGAATGAAAAATAAGGGGTTGACCAAGGAAATTACCCTATTTTCAGACTATAAGACGCACTTTTTTCCTCCAAAATTTTGGAGGAAAGTGGGGGGTGCGTCTTATAGTCCGAACATATGTACTGTGGCTGTGGGTGGTGGGACGGCTGGGGGGGAAGCGGCAGCAGGGGATGAGCAGGGCACAGGAGGCAGCAGCCTCTGTGTGCCCACTATTAAAGCTCATGAATATTCGCTACAACCCACTCCCATGGGTTGTAGCGAATATTCATAGTCTTTAATAGCGGGCACACTGACCGCCGAGGGCAGCAGGAGCCGTGCTGCGGCTACAGTGTATGCGCTATTAAAGAGAGTGAATGGTCACTGCTCCCCACGCACACATTCCCAGTGTGGTGAGCAGTGACTAATCCAGGACAGCACTTCACTGTGTTGGCAGGGGCCAACATTTCAGATTTTAATCATTTTTCAACCAGATGTTATAAAGTATTCTAATTTACTGAGATAATCATTTTTGTGTTTTCATTGGCTGTAAGCCATAATCATCAACATTAACAGAAATAAACACTTGAAATAGATCACTCTGTTTGGAATGACTCTATATAATATATGAGTTTCACTTTTTTGTATTGAAGAACTGAAATAAACTTTTTGATGATATTCTAATTTTGTGAGAAGCACCTGTATTTTCGCACACGGCAGGGCTCTGTAGAAAAGGAGTACTATTTGACTTTTGGAACACAATTGTGGCTGGAATAGATTATGGACACAATGTCACATTTGTAATGCCCCAAAGGTGCTAAAACAGTAGAAACCTCCCACAAGTACCCCAATTTTAAAAAATACACCACTCAAGGAATGTATCTAAGGTTGTGACATTTTTGGACCCACAAGTTTTTTCACAAAAGTTTATAACATTGGGATATGAAAATTAAAAATTACATTTTCCACTAAAATTTTGCTTTGACCCTAAATGTCGCTTTTTCACAAATGGTAAAAGGAGATAGTGGACCCCAAAATTTGTAAAGCAATTTCTCCCAAATGCAGAAGTACTTTATATATGGTCAAAAACTAGACACGAGACATTTAGACACACGGCAGCGCTCAAAAGAGAAAGAATAATGTTTGTCCTGTGGAGTGCAAATGTGCCTGCGGGCACCCCTTACAAAGCCCCAAAGGTGCTAGATCAGCAGAAAATCTACAAAATGGAAACCAAACTCCTCATGGAATTCATCTATGTGTGTAAGGAACATTTTTACCCACAGGTGTTTAACTGAAATCTTTACTACTCAACTGTGTGAAAATGAAAAATTTATTTGTTACAATACAATTTTGCTGAAAAAGTTTCATTTTTATCATAGGTAATATATAAAAAAGTACACCATAATTTAACACTCTATTTCTCTCAAGTATAGCAATTCCCTATATATGGTCATACACAACTATTTAAGCGCATGCCAAGGTTTATAAGAAAGAGCACTATTTGTTTTTTTGGACACAAATTTTCCTGGAGTAGTCTGTGTGCACCATTTACAGAGCCCCTTGGACACCAAAATAGCAAACATTTCCAAAAAGTTACCCCATTTTGTAAATTACACTCGGGGAATTCATTTACATGTGCAATGACTACTTTGACCCTAATGGAGTTTTACAGAAATTAGTGCATAATGGATGTTGTAGAGTTAAAATTATAAATATGCCATTTTAGTGACTAATACACAGTGCCCAGCTTGTGCTTCTGGAGACATGTATCTTATAAATTGTTAAGTGGGTTACCTAGGACATAACAATTGATCTATCTCATTAAGAGGTCACTGGTGGTGTCACACCCCAAAGATCAGCTGAATATTCTTCTGTCAGTGGGTTAAACTAAGAGGTGTGCAGGCTGAAAATAACAGCCCCGTAAATGCCTGGGGCTCATTGCTGGGTACTGAAGTGCACTCATTTCAATTGGAGATAAAATGCAGTACTCATCTGTGGCAATTAAACAATGTATAGGGCTGATGATTTTCTCCATACAGACATCACTTCATTTCAGTCTCAGCAGTTTTCAGATGGTCAATGGGTGTGCTGGGTATTGGACCCCCACCGATCTTAAATCGATGATCTTCCTAGCAGATAGCTCACCAATCTTTAGATATTTGAGAACCTTTTTAAATGGTCTCTCTCTGCTGCAGCAGTCCTATACATCTCACTGTTAACTGTGGTTTGGGCACTCTGGAGGGCTTCAAAAGAATGGTGGTTTTGGAAATGTGGATTTAGTGGCTTGGTTTTTGGGAGCCATGTTACTTTCAGCTACTATTAACGTGGAAAACCTTTATTTTTCTGTGGACAAATTACAGATCTGAGCAAAGAAAGAGCTGAATATATTATTTGTACTATTTGCAGTTACATAAAATTTTCTAATTGCTTTTTTATCACTTTGTATTCAGATTTTTGGGGAAACAGAGAACAAATAAAAATTCAGATATTTGATTTAATTTTTTTTACTATTTTGTGCTGTTCACGGTGTGGTAAATAAATTACTTTATTCTTCAGGTCATTAAAATCACCCCAACTCCAGGGTTATATAATATTTTATATGTATATATACGTATATACATATATATAATTTTTTTTTTTTCCTTCGAGCTATAACTTTTTTTATTTTTCTCCCAAAAGAGGTGCAAGAGTTGGTTTTTGTGGGGTTGTCTTAAAGTTTCTATTGGTAACATTTTACATTTTTAACTACTTAATTTATTTTTTATTGGTTTGTTTTTAATTTTTGGGTTAAAACCAGCAATTCATAAATTGTTTTATATTTTTTACGCCATTCTCTGTATGGTAAAAGTGATAAGAAAACTTTATTCTTTGAGTCAGCACAATGATATCACATCTATTTAGTTTTTTTTTATATCTTTCTACTTTGGCACACTAAAAACTATGTTTTACAACAAATTTGTTATTGCATAATCATATTATGATAGCTATAACTATATAATCTGCTTGCTGAGGGCTTTTTTGCAGAAAAAGATGACAATTATAGAATTTTTATAAGTCTTTTTTATTCATTTTTTTGTGTCAGAATGATGAAAAAACAGGAATATAAAGAAAAGAAAGTATACAAATGGAGATATAAGAAAAAATGTAAAGCTTCAAAAATCAGAGAAAGGTGAGCTTGAGGAATAGGTGATTTTTCCTGTTAGAAAAAATAGTTTGACAACACTCCGCAGCTACAAATAGGATGAAAAATTGCTTAAAAGTTTTCAAACAATGTAATAAATATGTTAACTATTTTAATATGCAATATCTCTGTGAACAAGAGTACAAGTACAACAAAAAGTATAGAAGGAATTATTGCGATAATTGCAATTCAAATAATTATAGGAATGTATACAGACAAACATAAGTCTAATGATTCCTCCTTCTAGATCTGTCCTTTGCCTTTGACACAGTTGACCACTTCCTCATACTGCTGATCCTTTCTTCCTTCGGTATCAAAGACCTTGCCCTCTCCTGGATCTCCTTATACCTCTCTAACCGCACATTTAGTGTCTCTCACTCCCACACTACCTCTTCATCCCATTCTCCTTCTGTCGGAGTCCCTCAAGGCTTTGTCTTGGGAAGTCTACTCTTCTCCTTCTGCTGTCCAGAATCCCGTACTGTCTATCAGCCATATCCTCCTACTTGCTGTCTCGCTTCCTAAAGCTCAATGTAGACAAAACTGAGCTCATCATCTTTCCTCCATCTCACCTATCTTCCCAATCTGATCTATCTATCACAAAAAATGACATCACGCTTTCCCCTGTACCTGAAGTCTGCTGCCTCGGAGTAACTCTCGACTATGCATTGTCCTTCAAACCACACATCCAAGCCCTAATACTAGTGCATGCCCTCATCATGTTCCACTTCGACTACTGCAACTTCCTCCTCTGTGGCTTTCCTGCTAACACTCTTGCACCTCTCCAGTCTGTCCTTAACTCTGCTGCCGGACTAATCGACCTCTCTCCTCGTGACTCCTCCGCTTTTCTCCTCTGCAAAATCCTTCATTGGCTTCCAGTTCCCCAATCTATACAATTCAAGCTACTAACACTCACCTATAAAGTCGTCCATAATCTGTCTTTCCTATACATCTCTGAACTAATCTCCAGATATCTCCAACCACATAATCTCCAGTCCTCCGAAGAGCTCCGTCTCTCTTCCGCATCACTGAAAAGTGTGAAAATCCCTACCTAATAGGACTCACTGAAAGGAATGCTAAAACATAACTTTTATTCAACATAACTTTTTATTTCAATTCCTAGAGTGACATACAGAATTGACTAGACAAAACAAAAGCAATTACTAAAACTATTTCCAAGTTAACTATTAGCGACAAAATGTCTCAGTCTCAATGAGTTTCGTCGCTCCGTTTGAGCGACTAATCAGGAAACACACTAACAAAAATTGGAGACAACGTGACCTTAAAAATTTTTTTTTTAACATTTTTTTTTAGTGGATTCTACTGTCCCAGTGTGTCTATAACAACAATATAACAGACACATGGTATCCACTCTAGAAAGGGGAATAGAGTGCAAACAGCATATTTACATTCACTGTATATACCCGATTGGTATGTCTCAATTTAATCAAAGGAGATTTACTTTTAGCAGCATAATCATACCATAAATATTATGGAGCTCCGTTTGTATGCAATAACCCTATGTTTTCTTGCTCACAGGGATACTAGCATTACTGTAGCAGCATAATCATCAAGTGCATTTTATAAAGCAGAGTGTAACCCTAATAGCCCTAATTATGAAAGTAAATCTCATTTAATTTACATGTGTATTGTATGTTACCCCTCCCCATGTACAGGCCCATAGAATCAATGGTGCTCTAAAAATAAATAATAATAATGAATCAAAATATTCAAATCACTGTTAATTAGTGATGAGCGAGCCTAAAAAGTCTATGGGAAACTCAAGCATTTTTCAGGCGGCTCCCACCGGTGGTCTTCAGAGGGCCTAAAAATTGCCCAAATCGATGGGAACAGTGCTCAAATGACATGGGAACAGCATGGGGAAGACCACTGGAAGTATCTCTGACTCCCAGATCACTGCTGTCAGCAATGTGGTCAGAGTATTACACCATTTTTACGGACTCACAGTAAAACATACAAAAACAAAACCAAAATGGATTTTCCTGGGAAATATGTTAAGGAACATCCTTTCCAGGGTAATGACTTGTATATAAGGCAAAATAAATAACCAAAAACAAAAATACTCCTCCACAAGTTGGGCTATGTTCACACGTAGCGTTTTTGATGCGTTTTTGCACTTTTGAATTGTTTTCAACCAAGACAAATGCATTCACCAGGAAATGTCATTTTAACATTTTACAACCTTATCTGGCCATGTGGTGTGTGACACATCATCAGACACATGCATACAGTGCTGAAAAGACATGGGAACAGCATGGGGAAGACCTCTGGAAGCATCTCTGACTCCCAGGTCACTGCCTAAAAGTGTGCCCATCATAAGTGATCCTTGGCGCATGAAAAGATGCCTGCCACCATGCACCTATCGTTGCAGACTTGCAACAATCACCGTCCACGTCCTTGTCCCAGTGCAGCGCTCAGTTGTCCCTACCCCATTCCTTCGAATGCAAGAGCAAGTATGCAGGCAGCCACCCACCCACCCACAGGCTGCAATACTATACTGCCAAATTTTTGACAGCTGCTTGCACTTGAAATGTGGCCTTTTAGGCTCGTGGAGGCGGAAGCTTTTGATAGCCTCATGCCAGCGGCGGCCGAGTGTCCATACTCGGTCCCCAGCCGCCACTATATTTCCCGGTATAGTCTCCGCCTTCCACAAGCACGGGTCCCACAACATTACCCGTGCCCTCCCCAGTGCACTTACTGGGAAGGACCGCCTAACCACAAACACGTGGACAGGTGAATGTGGCCAGGGACGGTATGGAGCCAGTCCACAACTTTTTTTGCTAAGAGTTGTATTTAGCTCGGTGAAAGGACTGGCATAGAGGGAAACCGTATCTACCCTGAATGTCATTTCTCCCAAGAAGTCCTGTAATTGAGCTTGTTGCAGAAGCAATGGCAGCCCGTCCAACATCAACTCGCACTTGTCAGTGGTGCTTTGACACACAAACATCTTTCTTTGCGCATTTAATTTCTTGAATACAGAGTTGGACAATGGCCTGATCTGTTATGCGTTTTGAGAAATAACATGCATAAGCATGGCCGATCCACACTAAAAAAGCAGCCATAGAGTGTCCGGGAACCTTCCCCCACACTTTTCTTAGCCAGAGCTGCTTTTCGGCAGGGTTGGACGGGCCCACCAGAGAACCGGAGACTCCTCCGGCGGGCCCTGGCTTCTCCTTCAGGAGAGTTCATAGTGCCGAGGTGAGGCCATGATGATGATAGGGGCCACCATCTGCTTAGTTTTCTGTTACTTGGAATACAAGCGCAAGTATGCAGCCAGCCACCAACCCACCCACAGGCCGCAACACTAAACTGCCAGATTTCTGGGCAGCTCTTTGCACTTGAAATATGGCCTTTTAAGCTCGTGGAGGCGGAAGCTTTTCACAACCTCATGCCGGCGGCGGCCGGGTGTCCATACTCGGTCCCCAGCCGCCACTATATTTCCCGGTATCATCTCCGCCTTCCACAAGCACGGGTCCCACAACATTACCAGTGCCCTCCCCAGTGCACTTACTGGGAAGGACCGCCTAACCACAAACACGTGAACAGGTGAATGTGGCCAGGGACGGTAAGGAGCCAGTCCACAACTTTTTTTGCTGAGAGTTGTATTTAGCTCGGTGAAAGGACTGGCATAGAGGGAAACCGCATCTACTCTGCGTGTCATTTCTCCCAGGAAGTCCTCTAAAGCTGCTTGCACTTGAAATGTGGCCTGAACATTACTGCTGGTACTTTTCTGTGGGAATTTGCATGCCTCCTACCAGCCTGGAATATTTCCAGAAAACTATGGTACGACGCCATGGTATTAGTACTGCCCCCAGTACCAGTAGCGAAGCCATCCCCAATTTCCTTCTCAGGAATTTTATTTGGTAGACTGATTTTCTTCCCAAATACATTTTCTCACAAAGGAGCTGAAGATAGCATGGCAGTAGGTTCAAGTTTCTCCAGCCTGTTAGATATTAGAGGGTGAACGGCAGCACATTGGATCAGTAGTTAGCACTGAAGACATGCAGCGTTTGGATCCTGGGTTCAAATCCCAGCAAGGACAACACCTGCAAGGACTTTGTATGTTCTCCCCGTGTTTGCGTGTGTTTCCTCCTCAGTAAAAAAGCAGCCATAGAGTGTCAGTGAACCTTCCCACACACTTTTCTTAGCCAGGACTGCTTCTCAGCAGGGTTGGACGGTCCCACCAGAGAATCCTCTGGTGTGCCTTGGCTTCTACCTCACGAGAGTTCATGATAGCGCTAACTTTGCAGCTGCTGTGGGGCTCTTGAGCGGGTGAGAAAGGTTCGCCCTCAGAATCAAATCCTCTGGTGGGCACAATGTTTTTCAATCTGAAACAGCTGCTCAGTGGGAGTTGTATTTCACCACAGCCATATTCTTTAGCTCGGTGAAAGGACTGGCATAGAGGGAAACCATATCTACCCCAGCTGTCATTTCTCCGTCACCAGGTTCCGCCCATTGTCACACACGACCATGCCTGGCTGTATGTTCAGTGGTGAGAGCCACAGATCAGGCTGCTGTGTCACAGCTTTCAACAACTCTGCAGTGCTGGGCGGTTTGTCAATTAAGCAATAAGCATGCTATCTTCAGCACAGCCTGTTGCCGCTTGGCCAAGGCAGTGCTGCAGTGCTGTCAGCTTGTAACTGATGTGATCATTTCGGAGATGGAGGAGGTGGTGCATGAGCTGAACAATGTGATTACATTGAGGTTAAATTGGTGACGCTGTTTTTTATACTAAAGAAAGATCCTATTGTTTTGTTTTTTTTACGTTATTTTTTAAGACAAATGCATTCACCGGGAAATGTCATTTTAACATTTTACAACCTTATCTGGCAATGTGGTGTGTGACACATCATCAGACACATCCTTTTTTATTTATGATGTGAAAGTCATAAAGCCTATTTTTACAGGGCCATCAGACGGCCCTTACTATTCTTAAAAGGCCAGCAGTCGGCCGTAGCTATTGTTAGAGAGCCATCAGCCGGCTATGCTTTATTGTTCTCATTATTAACAAGTGGGTCTCCTATACTGTTATTACGTATCCAGTGACTGCAAGGGCTGCCAAAAATTTGGATGCAACCCAATACCCCTTTGAAGAGACATAGAGGAGGGTCTCAGTAAAAAAAATGTTCCCATTATAAAGGAGCGGGTCTCCTATAGTGGTAATGCCCATGCTGTGACTGCAATGGCTGCCAAAATTTGGGAAAAACCCCACTTAGAATTTAAAGACACATAGAGCAGGGCAACATTAACAAGGTACGACATGTTCCCATTAGAAAGGAGAGGGTCTGCTATACAGTTATAGGGTATGCAGTGAGTCCAACGGCTGACTAATTTTAGGAAAAACCCCACTAAGAATTTAAAGACACACAGAGCAGGGCCACAGTAACAAGGTATGACATGTTCCCATTAAAAAGGAGAGGGTCTGCTATACAGTTATAAAGGTATGCAGTGAGTCCAACGGCTGACCAATTTAAGGAAAAACCCCACTAAGAATTTAAAGACACACAGAGCAGGGCCACAGTAATGACAAATTCCCATTAGAAAGGAGAAAGTCTCCCATAGTGTTGGCCTATTCAGTGAATGCAAGGGCTGCGAAAAATTTGGAGGTACTTCAATGCCCCTTGGAAGAGACGTGGAGGAGGGCCTCATAAAAAAATGTTCCCATTAGAAAGGAGCGGGCCTCCTATACTTGTAATGCCCATGCACAAGTGTATAGGCTGACAAACATTTACCCCTGGGGGGTATACATGAACATATTGCATAAAAAAAAAATTTCATGGAGATCATAAACACCCTTTAAAAAAATGATGTGGGTGTTGCATCACGGACCATGGTCACCCTGGTGATATGGTGGTGGAGTATGAGGAGAAGGAGGAGGACAACAGCAAATAGACAAAATCAGGAAGTGCATACCCATATGTGGGTGTGAAAAGGTGCATGGGAATACACCTCCCAAGAAAAAACACTGGATTTGAGTTTATGTTACGCTGCTACCATTCGGCGGTGTTGAGAAGTCTGGCCCAATCCAGCCCTTGTTGATTTTTATAAGAGTCAGCCTGTCAGCATTTTCAGTTGACAGGCGGATGCGCTTATCAGTTATAATTCCACCAGCGGCACTAAAAACCCGCTCTGATAAAACGCTGGCGGCAGGGCAGGCCAGGACCTCCAAGGCATAGAGAGCCAGTTCATTCCACGTATCCAGCTTGGATACCCAATAATTATAAGGCACAGAGGAATCACGGAGGACATTAGTACAGTCGGCAAGGTACTCCCTCAGCATCTTCCCAAACTTTGCACTCCTTGTGAGAATACCCCGCGCCTCAGGGCCTGTGCGATGGGAGGGTCTGAGAAAACTCCCCCAGAACTTTGACAGTGTTCCCCTGCCTCTGCTGGATTAAAGTTGAGTCTCTCTCGCCAGTACTCCTTGGTTGTCCAACGAAGTGTGCCCTCTGCCGCCAGCATTTTCAGATGGGAATTTCCGCAACAAGGGCCTTCTGGTACTGCCCCATTTTTGTAGACCTGTCCGCCTCAGGAATAAGAGATATAAAGTTCTCCTTGTAGCGTGGGTCTATAAGTGTCACCAATCAGTAATGACTGTCACCTAAAATTTTGAGAACGCGAGGGTCATGGGAAAGGCAGCGTAACATAAACTCAGCAATGCGTGCCAGACTACTAACAGGCAAGACTTCCGTGTCTTCACCAAGAGGATGACTGACCATGCACTCCACCTCCTCCTCCTCTCTGTCCTTTGGCCATCCATGATGAACAGACGGTATGACAGCTGTGCAGGAAGTACGGGTATAGAGTACATGAAAGTAGCTCCTATCCTTCCTCCTCCTCCTCCTCTTCCTCATTGTCACCCAATCCACGTTGGGATGAGATGAGGCTTGGCTGTGTGTAATCACCCTGTATGGTTCCTTGCTCCATCTCATCATTGTCTGCCTGCAATGCATCCTCTTTGATTGTGAGTAGAGAGCGTTTCAGAAGACAGAGAAGCGGGATGGTGACGCTAAATATGGCATCATCGCCGCTCACCATCTTGGTGGAGTCCTCAAAGTTTTGGAGGATGGTACATATGTCTGACATCCATGTCCACTCTTGAGGTCTTATGTGTGGAGTCTGAACTGAATACCGATGGCCTTGTTGATGCTGGTACTCAACAACTGCCCTCTTCTGCTCACAAATCCTTCCCAACATCTGCAGTGTAGAGTTCCAACGTGTGGGGACATCACACACCAGTCTGTGAGCCAGAAACTGCAATCGCTGCTAAAACACTGCAAGGGCGGCCGAAGCTGTAGCTGACTTTCTAAAATGGGCACACAGGCGGCATACTTTAACAAGCAGATCCGGCAGCTCCGGGTAGGATTTGAGAAACCGCTGAACCACGAGGTTAAGCACATGGGCCAGGCATGGTACGTGTGTGAGCTCGCCTCGCCTCAGAGCCGCCACCAGGTTCTGGCCATTGTCACAAATGACCATGCCTGGCTGTAGGCTCAGCGGTGTGAGCCACAGATCTGCCTGCTCTTTCAGAGCTGTCCACAACTCTTCAGCATTGTGCGGTTTTTCACCTAAGCATATTAGCTTCAGCACAGCCTGATGCCGCTTGGCCGAGGCAGTGCTGCCAGCTTGTGACTGATGTGGTCATTTCGGAGATGGAGGCTGAAGAGGAGAAAGAGGCTGAGGAGCAGGAGCTGTAGACCGTGGGGACAACCCCGATTGACCTAGGGCCCGCAATCCTTGGTGTCGGGAGGACGTGTTCCGTCCCAATGTCTGACTGGGTCCCAGCTTCCACTACGTTAACCCAGTGTGCCGTCAGCGAGATGTAACATCCCTGCCCACGTGTCCGAGGTTAGGTGGACTTTACCAGTAACTGCGTTGTTGAGAGCACGGCTAATGTTTTGGGACACGTGCTTGTGTAATGCGGGGACGGCACACCGGGAGAAATAGTGGTGGCTGGGGACCGAGTACTGAGGGACGGCCGCCACCATCAGGTTGCGGAATGCTTCCGTCTCCACAAGCCTAAAAGGCAACATTTCGAGCGCAAGCAGTCGTGAAATGTGAGAATTTAGTAGTGTGGCCTGTGGGACGTTGTCTGCATATTTGCGCTTGCGTTCCAAGGAGTGGGGTATGGACAACTGAACGCTGCTCTGGGACAAGGACACGGATGTGCTTCCTGATGCTGCTACTTGAGAGTGTGCAATGACAGGTGCAGGGCAGGAGACATCTTCGCATGCACCATGGACAGGGGATTGGCTTGCATGCACAACAGCAGAAGAAGCAATGTTGCCACCCGCAGACACTGTTCCTGGACCCTGGGGTTTGGCCCAAAAAGTCGGGTGCTTTGCTGCCATGTGCCTGATCATGGTTGTTAGGCATCGGTCTGGTGCTGGATTCAAAATGGGTCCAGTACCTTCTGTGGTCTCCTATTTCGGTCCAGCCGGGGCTGATGCTACTCAGCATTGTCGTCAGCCCCAATGCCTAGCTGGTCCGCAAGCACTGTTTATCTCCCAGGTAGTTGTGCCTAACAATGTTAAGCCTGGGTTGCAGAGAGAGACAGTGCTTGCGGAGTCTAAGTCCAGAGTTTGCCGTACTGAGCATGTCCGTGACCTGGCGGGTCATGATTGGTGGTTTGGCACCCACCTGACCCGGTGACCTGGCACCGCCTGATTGGTCCATGGGTAATGTCACCAATGGCGCATTGGTGGGCAGGGCTTAGTCTTTAAAAGGCCAGTCCCCAAACATACCGACGCGCTCAGATCATTTCAGCTGGTTGTTTGTGGTGTGCATGCTTAAACTCTTGGGCTCCTCTAAGAGCCATAGCTTTATGCAGGCAGGTAGCTTGAGCCATATAGAGTTGGTCTGCTCAGTCCGGTAGCTCGCCGGCTGAGTGCACGAATACCCGGCGGGTATCACACCCGCATACTAGCGCCGTCTCCTATAGCGTAGCGCCTGTACCGAAGACAGGGCTACCACTTCTTCTCGGGTCACATGTCTTCCTGCGGTTCTTGGAGATTGTGTGAACCGCTTTAGCGCCATTCCCCATAGCGTAGCGCCTGTATCAAAGACAGGGCTAGTGCTTCTCCCACAGTCGCACGTCTCCCTGCGGTTCTTGGAGATTGTGCGAACCGTCTTACCCTTCCGTGTGCATTAACACGAAGGGCTAAGATAGTTGATCGGTGCGCCGCCGGTCGCTCTCCCTCCGTGCAGTTAACGGAGATAGAGCGTATCGCCTTACCCGGTCCGGTGTGCTGTTAACACGGACGGGTTATCAGTTTAGTTGTCGCTTTCCTTTCCACCCGGAAAGTGTTCGGCAGCAGTCCATTAGGCTGCATTGCGGACCCCGGGGTCGGTTGCGTTCCATTAAAATAAAGTTGTCTGCAACCGCCCTCCTAACAATTGTGGTGGTGGTCAGGCTGGTCGTTTTGCCACCCCTGCTGATGCTGGCCTGGCAGGTGGTGCAAATGGCCTTTTTGGAGTTATCGACAGAGTCTTTAAAAAACAACCAGACTCGGGAAGACCTAACAGTTGTACTGGCAACTTCCTTCGTGTTGGTGTTACGGGGAACGGTCCCCTGCCTTCTGTCTGCGGCCACCACACTGCTTCTTCCTGCCTGTTGGGGTGCTCGGCCTCTCTCCCCCTGTGTGCTGCTGTCCTCGCTCTGCATGTCCTCCTGCCAGGTTGGGTCAGTTACTATATCATCCACCACTTCGTCTTCCACTTCCGCACCGGGTCCTCCTCCTGACTTTCTGGCAATTGTGGCTCATCATCATCCACCTCTTGTGACACTTTCCCACTGTCGCCTTTGTGTGACAGTGGCTGCTCAAATATTTGGGCATCGCTACACGCGATCTCCTCTTGCCCCGCTTCAAGTGGACCGGGCGAGAGGCCGGAATCTATAAATGGAAAAGTGAACAGCTCTTCAGAGTGTCCAAGTGTGGGATCAGTTGTCTCTGGGCACTCAGCATGGTGGGAGGAAGGAGGATCAGGGTGAAGAATATGCGGTCCAGACTCACGGCTACTGAGACTTGACCGTGTGGAAGACAGGGTGGAGGTGGTGGCTAAGTGACTGGAAGCATTATCCGCTCTCCAACCAACAATCTTTTGACACTGCTCTGGGTTCAATAGTGGTGTGCTGCGGTCCCCTAGAAATTGGGACAGGAAGGTCAGGCGAGAAGATGTGGGTGTTTGTTGTGGCACAATTTCGGCTTGCCCACAGCCTCGTCCTCGGCCTCTGCATGCACCATTACCATCACGTCCAGTTCCCCGTTCCTTGCCACGTGCCTTGCCCATTTTAAATGGAGGACAGTATCTTCCACGCTCACTACAAATGAGTTTGGAGCGAACTTATATGTGATCCGTGTGATAGAGAAAACAGAGTTTTAAATACCTGGCAGTATTTTTTGACAACGTATATGTGATCCGTTTGAAGCAGAAAACACAGTTTTAAATACCTGGCCTGTAGGTAAGTAGTTTGGACAGCAAACTGCGGTGAATTGCTTCAATGACACACTAAATGAAATGTTTAATGGAGGCCAGAAATGGCAGTATTTTCTGACAATGTATATGTGATCCGTGTGATGGAGAAAGCACAGTTTTAAATACATGGCCTGTAGGCAAGTAGTTTGAACAGCAAACTGGTGTGAATTGCTTCAATGACACACTAATGGAAATTTTTAATGGAGGCCAGAAATGGCAGTATTTTCTGACAACGTATATGTGATCCGTTTGACGGAGAAAACACAGTTTTAAATAGCAGGATTTCTAGCGCTCTAATATGGAAAGGACCTGGCTGTATTCTGCAGTGCCAACAAGCAAATGGCGCAGAAAAAATGGTGTTCTCTGGATTGCTTTTTAAGGAAATAATGAGGATTAAGATCCAAAGAAAAGTATTCCTGGCCCCTGCGACCTGGGCGTTTGTATAGAAATATCTAACAGCAGCAGAAGGCAGAACTGGAATGGAGCCTCTTGTGCTATATGCACTGCAGTCGGCTATATACACTCCCTGCCTATACACCCTGCCTGCCTGATATCTCTGCAGATAGATTAGTCCTCAGAAGGACTGTTTGTTAAGAAGAATATGTGTAATGTACGCTTTTCTCCCTACACTACCTAATACACAAGCAAATCTGTCCCTGGCGCAACAGCACCTCTCCCAAAACAAGCAAATGGCGCAGAAAAACGGTGTTCTCTGGATTGCTTTTTAAGCAAATAATGAGGATTAAGATCCAAAGAAAAGTTTTCCTGGCCCCTGAGACCTGGGCCTTTGTATAGAAATATCTAACAGCAGCAGAAGGCAGAATTAGAATGGAGCCTCTTGTGCTATATGCACTGCAGTCTGCTATATTCACTGCAGTCTGTTATATACACAGCCTGCCTATACACCCTGCCTGCCTGATATCTCTGCAGATGGATTAGTCCTCAGAAGGACTGTGTGTTAAGATGGATATGTGTAATGTACGGTTTTTCTCCCTACACTACCTAATACACGATCAAATCTCTCTCTGACACAGCAGCAGATCTCCCTACACTGTCTGATACGGAGTGACTGTGATGAGCATGGCGGCGCCAGGTCTGATATAGACCTGATGACGCTGTGCGGCCAGCCAATCACTGTAATGCCCACAACCAACATGGCTACGGCATTACAGTTAATGGCAGGCAATCCCTGCATGTTCACTGGCTCTCTAAAGAGCGCCAAACATGCAGGGAGGGGACCCGAGTTCCCACCCGAGCAACCCAGAAATACTCGGCGAGCACCGAGCGTCTCGAACAGTGAGATGCTCCGGCGAGCACCGAGCAGTAGCGAGCATGCTCGCTCATCACTACTGTTAATGGTTAAAATCTAAAGATGCTAGATGGAGATAAGGAAATCAGTTTACACTAGATAAGAGATCTCTTCCCAATAATATAGATTTACCACTACAGAATACATTTACTCCACTGGAAAGAGAAGAATTTGAAAAGGAAATTTTTGCAAACCAAATAATGAAAAGACAGCCATATCCAAGTGGTTTATGGGTATGGGTGTTGTGAAGTCAACAAAATACAGTACCTCCAAAGAAAACAATATTTGGAGGCGAGGAAAAAGAGAGAATCATAACCCACACAGCCGCAATGCTAAAAAGTTGAAAAATAAATAACTAGAATTTTTAATTTGAGTGCTAACTGATATGGAAGTCCAATGTTAGAAAGAGGTTTAATGTTTGACAAACCTGTAGATAATTTTTATAAATATTGTAAGGTAGCTAACAGACACATAGTTGATGGGAGGTATGTATCACATAGTTGGCTGTCCTCTATAATGTAATCCGGAATGTTGCTCTAGTGCACGTAAGCACTAAGAGGACTGTTTGGTGCACCTGGGACCGGGTTACGGGAAGTTTGAGAGATGGGCGGGTCTGGCTACCCACATACCTCACCTCTGGGTATGGTTAAGAGGTTATAATGAAGTCCGTTGTTTGGCACATGGTCTGAGTTTGGAGGGAGAAGGCCTCCTGTGTGTTGGTGTCTCCAGACTGAGCCAATGAAGTGGATACTATCCAGTCTGTGTGCCCACAGGACTGGCTAACCAGAGACTTTGCCTAAAAGGACTGTTTCCTTTGTTTTGCCTAAACTAAAGGCTGTTAATTTTCCTTTTGCTTTTGAAGCGGTTTATGAAACAATAAACCGACATGGACATTTAAATGAAAACACTTCCTGTTTGCCTCCCGATGCACCCAAGTGAGTAGAAACCCCACAATATGTTAACATTCTTAAATTAATTCAGAGGTTAAATTTAACTAAATTTGCTCTCACTAATCTCTTAAATAGAGGCCATAATCCATTATGCATATTCATATCGGTTTTTTAAAAAAATCCAAATCTGATCTTAAATTTAATGATAAAGTATGTATAGAGTCATTAAAAACAGCACTACTTAATGATCTTGAGAATTTTGTACCACAAAAATATTATAAATCAAATTTTTCCTATATCAGACCTGGCGCCGCCATGATCGTCACAGTCACTCGGGAATCAGGCAGAGTAGGGAGAAGTGCTGCTGCGTCAGGGAGAGATTTGCTTGTGTATTAAGTAGTGTAGGGAGAAAAACCATATATTACACATATCCATCTTAACAAACAGTCCTTTTGAGGACTAACTAATCCATCTGCAGCGATATCAGGCAGGCAGTGTATATAGGCAGGCAGGCAGGGTATATAGCAGACTGCAGTACATATAGCACAAGAGGCTCCATTCTAATTCTGCCTCCTGCTGCTGTTAGATATTTCTATACAAAGGCCCAGATCTCAGGGGCCAGGAATCCTTTTTTTTGGATCTTAATCCTCATTATTTGCTTAAAAAGCAATCCAGAGAACACCGTTTTTAGGCGCCATTTGTTTGTTGGCACTGCAGAATACAGCCAGGTCCATTCCATATTAGAGCGCTAGAAATCCAGCTATTTAAAACTGTGTTTTCTCCGTCAAACGGATAACATATACATTGTCAGAAAATACTGCCATTTCTGGCCTCCATTAAAAATTTCCTTTAGTGTGTCAGTTAAGCAATTCACACCAGTTTGTTGTTCAAACTACTTACCTACAGGCCAGGTATTTAAAACTCTGTTTTCTCCATCACATGTATCACATATACAGTACAGATCAAAAGTTTGGACACACCTTCTCATTTAAAGATTTTTCTGTATTTTCATGACTATGAAAATTGCACATTCACACTGAAGGCATCAAAACTATGAATTAACACATGTGGAATTATATACTTAACAAAAAAGTGTGAAACAACTGAAGGTTCTTCAAAGTAGCCACCTTTTGCTTTGATGACTGCTTTGCACACTCTTGGCATTCTCTTGATGAGCTTCAAGAGGTAGTCACCGGAAATGGTCTTCCAACCATCTTGAAGGAGTTCCCAGAGATGCTTAGCACTTGCTGCGGTCCAGCTCACCCCAAACCATCTCGATTGGGTTCAGGTCTGGTGACTAGGGAGGCCAGGTCATCTGGCGTAGCAACCCATCACTCTCCTTCTTGGTCAAATAGCCCTTACACAGCCTGGAGGTGTGTTTGGGGTCATTGTCCTGTTGAAAAATAAATGATGGTCCAACTAAACGCAAAACGGATGGAATAGCATGCCGCTGCAAGATGCTGTGGTAGCCATGCTGGATCACTATGCCTTCAATTTTGAATAAATCCCCAACAGTGTCACCAGCAAAGTACCCCACACCATCACACCTCCTCCTCCATGCTTCACGGTGGGAACCAGGCATCTAGAGTCCATCCGTTCACCTTTTCTGCGTTGCAAAAAGACACGGTGGTTGGAACCAAAGATCTCAAATTTGGACTCATCAGACCAAAGCACAGATTTCCACTGGTCTAATGTCCATTCCTTTCGTTCTTTAGCCCAAACAAGTCTCTTCTGCTTGTTGCCTGTCCTTAGCTGTGGTTTCCTAGCAGCTATTTTACCATGAAGGCCTGCTGCACAAAGTCTCCTCTTAACAGTTGTTGAAGAGATGTGTCTGCTGCTAGAACTCTGTGTGGCATTGACCTGGTCTCTAATTTGAGCTGCTGTTAACCTGCGATTTCTGAGGCTGGTGACTCGGATAAACTTATCTTCAGAAGCAGAGGTGACTCTTGGTCTTCTTTTCCTGGGGCGGTCCTCATGTGAGCCAGTTTCTTTGTAGCGCTTGATGGTTTTTGCAACTGCACTTGGGGACACTTTCAAAGTTTTCCAAATGTTTCGGACTCACTGACCTTCATTTCTTAAAGTAATGATGGCCACTCGTTTTTCTTTACTTAGTTGCTTTTTTCTTGCCATAATACAAATTCTAACAGTCTATTCAGTAGGACTATCAGCTGTGTATCCACCAGACTTCTGCACAACACAATTGATGGTCCCAACCCCATTTATAAGCAAGAAATCCCACTTATTAAACCTGACGGGGCACACCTGTGAAGTGAAAACCATTTCCGGTGACTCATCAAGAGAATGCCAAGAGTGCGCAAAGCAGTCATCAAAGCAAAAGGTGGCTACTTTGAAGAACCAAGAATATAAGACATATTTTCAGTTGTTTCACACTTTTTTGTTAAGTATATAATTCCACATGTGTTAATTCATAGTTTTGATGCCTTCAGTGTGAATGTACAATTTTCATAGTAATGAAAATACAGAAAAATCTTTAAATGAGAAGGTGTGTCCAAACTTTTGGTCTGTACTGTATGTTGTCAGAAAATACTGCCATTTCTGACCTCCATTAAAAATTTCTTTCAGTGTGTCAGTGAAGCAATTCACACCAGTTTGCTGTTCAAACTACGTACCTACAGGCCAGGTATTTAAAAGTCTCTTTTCTCCGTCACAAGGATCACATATAAGTTCGCTCCAAACTCAGTCATTTGTAGTGAGCGTGGAAGATACTGTCCTCCATTTAAAATGGGCAAGGCACGTGGCAAGGGACAGGAACTGGACGTGATGGTAATGGTGCATGCAGAAGCCGAGGACAAGGCTGTGGATAAGCCAAAATTGTGCCACAACAAACACCCACATCTTCTCGCCTGACCTTCCTGTCCCAATTTCAAGGGGACCGCAGCACACCACTATTGAACCCAGAGCAGTGTCAAAAGGTTGTTGGTTGGATAGCGGATAATGCTTCCAGTCACTTAGCCACCACCACCACCCTGTCTTCCACACGGTCAAGTCTCAGTAGCCGTAAGTCTGGACTGCATATTCTTCACCCTGATCCTCCTTCCTCCCACCATGCCGAGTACCCAGAGACAACTGATCCCACACTTGGACACTCTGAAGAGCTGTTCGCTTTTCCATTTATAGATTCGGTCCTCTCGCCCGGTCCACTTGAAGCGGGGCAAGAGGAGATCGCGTGTAGCGATGCCCAAATATTTGAGCAGCCACGGTCACACAAAGGCAACGGTGGGAAAGTGTCAAAAGAAGTGGACGATGATGAGCCACAATTGCCAGAAAGTCAGGAGGAGGACCAGGGTGCGGAAGTGGAAGACGAAGTGGTGGATGATATAGTAACTAACCCAACCTGGCAGGAGGACATGCAGAGTGAGGACAGCAGCACACAGGAGGAGGGAGGCAGAGCACCCCAACCGGCAGGAAGAAGCAGTGTGGTGGCTGCAGACAGAAGGCAGGCAACCGTTCCTCGTAACACCAACATGAAGGAAGTTGCCAGTACAACTGTTAGGTCTTCCCGAGACTGGTTGTTTTTAAAGACTCTGCCGATAACCCCAAAAAGGCCATTTGCACCACCTGCCAGCAGGGGTGGCAAAACGACCAGCCTGACCACCACCACCAAGATCAGTCACATGGCAGCAAAGCACCCAACTTTTTGGGCTGAACCTCAGGGTCCTGGAACAGTGTCTGTAGGTGGCACCATTGCTTCTTCCGCTGTTGTGCATGCAAGCCAATCCCCTGTCCATGGTGCATGCGAAGATGCCTCCTGCCCTGCACCTGTCATTGCGCATTCTCAAGTAGCAGCATCAGGAAGCAAGTCCATGTCCTTGTCCCAGCGCAGCATTCTGTTGTCCATACCCCAGTCCTTGGAAAGCAAGCGCAAATATGCAGCCAATGCCCCACAGGCCACACTACTAAATTCTCACATTTCACAACTGCTTGTCTCGAAATGTTGCCTTTTAGGCTTGTGGAGACGGAAGCATTCCGCAACCTGATTGTGGCGGCCGTCCCTCGGTAATCGGTCCCCAGCCACCACTATTTCTCCCGGTGTGCCGTCCCTGAATTACACAAGCACGTGTCCCAAAACATTAGCCGTGCCCTCAACAATGCAGTTACCTAGAAAGTCCACCAAACCACGGACACGTGGACAAGTGCTTGTGGGCCGGGATGGTACATCTCGCTGATGGCATACTGGGTTAACATAGTGGAAGCCGGGACCGAGGCGGACCTTGGGATGGAACACGTCCTCCCAACGGCAAGGATTGCGGGTCCTAGGTCAAACAGGGTTGCCCCCACGGTCTACAGCTCCTGCACATCATCCTCCTCAGCCTCCTCCTACTCTTCAGCCTCCATCTCTGAAATGACCACATCAGTCACAAGCTGGAAGCACTGCAGCACTGCCACAGCCAAGCGGCAACAGGCTGTGCTGAAGCTAACATGCTTAGGTGACAAACCGCACAATGCTGAAGAGTTGTGGACAGCTCTGAAACAGCAGGCAGATCTGTGGCTCACACCTTTGAACCTGCATTCAGGCATGGTCGTGTGTGACAATGGCCGGAATCTGGTGGCAGCTGTGAGGCGAGGCGAGCTCACACACGTACCATGCCTGGCCCATGTGCTTAACCTCATGGTTCAGCGGTTTCTCAAATCCTACCCGGAGCTGCAGGATCTGCTTGTTAAAGTATGCCGTCTGTGAGCCCATTTTAGAAAGTCAGCAACAGCTTCCGCCGCCTTTGCCGTGTTTCAGCAGCGTTTGCAGCTTCCGGCTCACAGACTGGTGTGTGACGTCCCCACACGTTGGAACTCTACACAGCAGATGTAGGGAAGGATTTGTGAGCAGAAGAGGGCAGTTGTTGAGTATCAGCATCAACAAGGCCATGGGTATTCAGCTCAGACTCCACATATAAGACCTCAGGAGTGGAGATGGATGTGAGACATATGTACCATCCTCCAAAGCTTTGAGGACTCCACCAAGATGGTGAGCGGCGATGACACCATATTTAGCGTCACCATCCCGCTTCTCTGTCTTCTGAAACGCTCTCTGCTCACAAACAAAGAGGATGCATTGCAGGCGGAGCACGATGAGATGGAGCAAGAAACCATACAGGGTGATTACACACAGCCAAGCCTCATCTCATCCCAACGTGGATTGGGTGACAATGAGGAAGAGGAGGAGGAGGAAGGACAGGAACTAGTTTCTTCACTATAGGCGGTACTACCAGCACAGCTGTCATACCGTCTGTTCAGCGTGGATGGCCAGAGGACAGAGAGGAGGAGGAGGAGGAGAAGAGCATGGTCTGTCGTCCTCTTGGTGAGGACACGGAAGTCTTGCCTGTTAGTAGTCTGGTACGCATGGCTGAGTTTATGTTACGCTGTGTTTCCCATGACCCTCGCGTTCTCAAAATTTTTGGTGACAGTCATTACTGGTTGGTGACACTTTTAGACCCACGCTACAAGGAGAACTTTATATTTCTTATTCCTGAGGCGGACAGGTCTACAAAAATGGGGCTGTACCTGAAGGCCCTTGTTGCGGAACTATTAAAAAAATTCCCATCTGAAAATGCTGGCGGCAGAGGGCACACTTCATTGGACAACCAAGGAGTACAGGTGAGAGACACACAACTTCAATCCAGCAGAGGCAATGGAACACTGTCAAAGTTCTGGGAGAGTTTTCTCAGATCCTCCCATCGCACAGGACCTGAGGCGCGGGGTATTCTCACAAGGAGTGCAAAGTTTGGGAAGGTGCTGAGGGAGCACCTTGCCGGCCGTAGCAACGTCCTCCGTGATTCCTCTGTGCCTTATAATTATTGGGTATCCAAGCTGAACACGTGGAATGAACTGGCTCTCTATGCCTTGGAGGTCCTGGCCTGCCCTGCTGCCAGCGTTTTATCAGAGAGGGTTTTTAGTGCCGCTGGTGGAATTATAACTGATAAGCGCATCCGCCTGTCAACTGAAAATGCTGACAGGCTGACTCTTATAAAAATGAACAAGGGCTGGATTGAGCCAGACGTCTCAACACCACCGAATGATAGCAGCGTAACATAAACTCAAATCGAGTGTCTTTTCTTGGGAGGTGTATTCCCATGCACATTTTCACACCAACATATGGGTATACACTTCCTGATTTTGTCTATTTGCTCTTGTCCTCCTCCTTCTCCTCATCCTCCACCACCATATCACCAGGGTGACCGTGGTCCGTGAAGCAACACCCACATAATTTTTTTAAAGGGTGTTTATGATGCCCGTAAAAAAAAAAAAATGATACAGTATGTTCATGTATACCCCCCAGGGGTAAATGTTTGTCAGCCCATACACTTGTGCATGGGCATTACAAGTATAGGAGGCCCGCTCCATTTTAATGGGAACATTTTTTTATGAGGCCCTCCTCCACGTCTCTTCCAAGGGGCATTGTAGAACCTCCAAATTTTTGAAAGCCCTTGCATTCACTGCATAGGCCAACACTATGGGAGACTCTCACCTTTCTAATGGGAATTTGTCGTTACTGTGGCCCTGCTCTATGTCTCTTTAAATTGTTAGTGGGGTTTTTCCTAAATTTGGTCAGACGTTGGACTCACTGCATAACCTATAACTGTATATCAAACTCTCTTCTTTCTAATGGGAACATGTAGTACCTTGTTACTGTGGACCTGCTCTATGTGTCTTTAAATTCTTAGTAGGGTTTTTCCTAAAATTGGTCAGCCTTTGGTCTCACTGCATACCCTATAACTGTATAGCAGACTCTCTCCTTTCTAATGGGAATTTGTGGTTACTGTGGCCCTGCTCTATGTGTCTTTAAATTCTTAGTGGGGCTTTTCCTAAAATTGGTCAACCGTTGGTCTCACTGCATACCCTATAACTGTATAGTAGACTGTCTCCTTTCTAATGGGAATTTGTCGTTACTGTGGCCCTGCTCTATGTGTCTTTAAATTCTTAGTGGGGCTTTTCCTAAAATTGGTCAGCCATTGGACTCACGGTATACCCTATAACTGTATAGCAGACCCTCTCCTTTCTAATGGGAACATGTCGTATCTTGTTACAGTGGCCCTGCTGTATTTGTCTTTAAATTCTTAGTGGGGTTTTTCTTAAAATTGGTCAGTCGTTGAACTCACTGCATACCCTATAACTGCAGAGCAGACTCTCTCCTTTCTAATGGGAATTTGTCAAACCTTGTTACTGTGGCCCTGTTCTATGTGTCTTTAAATTCTTAGTGGGGGTTTTCCTAAAATTTGTCAGCCGATGCACTCACTGCACACCCTATAACTGTATAGCAGACCCTCTCCTTTCTAATGGGAACATGTCGTACTTGTTACTGTGGCCCTGCTCTGTGTGTCTTTAAATTCTTAGTGGGGTTTTTCCTAAAATTGGTCAGCCATTGGACTCACTGCATACCCTATAACTGTATAGCAGACTCTCTCCTTTCTAATGGGAATTTGTCATTACTGTGGCCCTGCTCTATGTGTCTTTAAATTCTTAGTGGGGTTTTTCCCAAATTTTGGCAGCCCTTGCAGTCACAGCATGGGCATTACCACTATAGAAGACCCGCTCCTTTATAATGGGAACATTTTTTTTACTGAGACCCTCCTCTATGTCTCTTCAAAGGTGTATTGGGTTGCGCCCAAACTTTTGGCAGCCCTTGCAGTCACTGGATATGCAATAACAGTATAGGAGACCCACTTGTTAATAATGGGAACAACAAAGCATAGTCGGCTGATGGCTCTCTAACAATAGCGAGGGCCGACTGCTGGCCTTTTAAGAATACTAAGGGCCGTCTGATGGCCCTGTAAAAATAGGCTTTATGACTTTCAGAGTCCCTCCATCATAAATAAAACAGGATGTGTTTGATGATGTGTCACACACCACATTGCCAGATAAGGTTGTAAAATGTCAAAATGACATTTCCCGGTGAATGCATTTGTCTTAAAAAATAACGTAAAAAACCCCAAAACAATAGGATCTTTCTTTAGTATAAAAAACAGCGTCATCAATTTAACCTCAATGCAATCACATTGTTCAGCTCCTGCACCTCCTCCTCCATTTCCGAAATGACCACATCAGTCACAAGCTGACAGCACTGCAGCACTGCCTTGGCCAAGCGGCAACAGGCTGTGCTGAAGATAACATGCTTAATGCTTAATTGACAAACCGCCCAGCGCTGCAGAGTTGTTGAAAGCTGTAACACAGCAGCCTGATCTGAGGCTCTCACCACTGAACATACAGCCAGGCATGGTCGTGTGTGACAATGGGCGGAACCTGGTGATGGAGAAATGACAGCCTGGGTAGATACGGTTTCCCTCTATGCCAGTCCTTTCACAGAGCTAAATACAACTCTCAGCAAAAAAAGCTGTGGACTGGCTCTGTACCGTCCCTGGCCACATTCACCTGTCCACGTGTTTGTGGGTAGGCGGTCCTTCCCAGTAAGTGCACTGGGGAGGGCACGGGTAATGTTGTGGGACCCTTGCTTGTGGAAGGTGGAGACGATACCGGGAAAAATAATGGCGGCTGGGGACCGAGTATGGATACCCGGTCGCCACCACCATAAGATTGTGGACAACTTCCGTCTCCACGAGCCTAAAAGGCCCCATTTCAAGTGCAAGCAGCTGCCCAGAAATCTGGCAGTTTAGTGTTGCGGCCTGTTGGTGGGTGGGTGGCTGGCTGCATACTTGCGCTTGCATTCCAAGTAACAAGAAACTAAGCAGATGGTGGCCTCTATCATCATTATGGCCTCACCTCGGCACTATGAACTCTCCTGAAGGAGAAGCCAGGGCCCACCGGAGTTGTCTCCGGTTCTCTGGTGGGCCCGTCCAACCCTGCCGAATAGCAGCCCTGGCTAAGAAAAGTGTGGGGGAAGGTTTCCAGACACTCTATGGCTGCTTTTTTAATGTGGATCGGACATACTTATTAATTCAATTCTTAAACCACATTGCAGATCAGGCCATTGTCCAACTCTGTATTCATGAAATTAAATGCGCAAAGAAAGATGTTTGTGTGTCAAAGCACCACCGACAAGTGCGAGTTGATGTTGGACAGGCTGACATTGCTTCTGCAACATGCTGCATTAGAGGACTTCCTGGGAGAAATGCCACCCAGGGTAGATACGGTTTCCCTCTATGCCAGTCCTTTCACCGAGATAAATACAACTCTCAGCAAAAAAAGCTGTGGACTGGCTCCGTACCGTCCTTGGCCACATTCACCTGTCCACGTGTTTGTGGTTAGGCGATTATTCCCACCTAAGTACACTGGGGAGGGCACGGGTAATGTTGTGGGACCCCTGCTTGTGGAAGGCGGAGACGACACCAGGAGAAACAGTGGCGGCTGGGGACCGAGTATGGACACAAGGCCGCCGCCGGCATGAGGTTATGAAAAGCTTCCACCTCCACGAGCCTAAAAGGCCACATTTCAAGTGCAATCTGCTGTCAAAAATTTGGCAGTATAGTATTGCAGCCTGTGCGTGGGTGGGTGACTGCCTGCATACTTGCGCTTGCATTCCAAGGAATGGGGTAGGGACAACTGAACACTGCACTGGGAGAAGGACGTGGACGGTGATTGCTGCAAGTCTGCAAAGACAGGTGCATGGCGGGAGGCATCTTCGCATGCGCCAAGGATCACTTATGATGGGCACACTTTTAGGCAGTGACCTGGGAGTCAGAAATGCTTCCAGAGGTCTTCCCCATGCTGTTCCCATGTCTTTTCAGCACTATATGCATGTGTCTGATGATGTGTTACACACCACATGGCCAGATAAGGCTGTAAAATGTTAAAATGACATTTCCCAGTGAATGCATTTGTCTTTGTTGAAAGCAATGCAAAAGTGCAAAAACGCATAAAAAACGTGTGAACATAGCCCAAGGTGTGGAGGAGTATTTTTGGTTTTGGTTATTTATTTTGCCTTATATACAAGTCATTACCCTGGAAAGGATGTTCCTTAATATATTTCCCAGGAAAATCCATTTCGTTTTTGTATGTTTTATTGTGAGTCCGTAAAAGTGACGTAATACTCTGACAACGTTGTTGACAGCAGTGACCTGGGAGTCAGAAATGCTTCCAGCGGTCTTCCCCATGCTGTTCCCATGTCATTTGAGCACTGTTCCCATCGATTTGGGCAATTTTTAGGCCCTCTACAAACCGCCGGGGAGAGCCGCCTGAAAAATGCTCGAGTTTCCCATAGACTTACATTGGGCTCGTTGCTCCGGTCTAGCACCCGGGTATTCCAATTTGCTTGACCCGAGCATCGAGTACCCGAGCATTTTAGTGCTCGCTCATCACTATTTATTACTAAAAGTTAATGAGATTGGCACATTAAATAAGAAAGAATTTGAATTTTTGAATACAAAAAAACAGATAAAACCATTATAATATTTCCAAAAAATTCGTAAAAAGACCACTAGGCTATTGGAATTTCTGCAACTAGCTCTCTAACATTGAGATTGTGTGAGTGTATTGATATTTTTGCAGACATATATGAAACTACCTCATATTTAAAAGATACAAATGATGTAATAAAATCTCTAGAACTATATTTGCATATTTGCATTACAGATAATTTGCAAATGGCCAGTGTAGATGTATCTTTTCTGTACACAGTGATCCCCATAAATAATGGAGTGGAAAATGTTGATGATGGATGACGGATGTGTTAGGCCTTTATTTAATCTATAATTCAAGAACATTTAATAATTTCTTACCTCTTGACAAGACTCAATAAATTCATCCAAGGTTACAACACCATCTTTATTTTTGTCCATTTTCTAGAAAAAAAAAACTATATTTGAAATGTAATTCTTATTGAAGGCTTATGTTATTATGAATATATTAGAGAAATTACATACTATTAAAGCCAACAGCTTTTTAACATACTATAAGAAATAATTAGTAGATGTTTTACAGTGCAAGTTGTAAAATTTGGCACTCTGTATGGGAAGGAGTAGCTGTAATAAAATAAATAAATAATTTTAAAAAGGTATTATTCATTATTCTTGAGATAAAACACATTGACAATTATTATAGTTAAGAAGAGAGATGTGTGTGGTTTATAGCATAAATTGTAGCATAAACATATGTACAGTGCCTACAGGTAGTATTCAACCCCCTGCAGATTTAGCTGGTTGACACATGCGGAATTAACTTGGCATTGTGACATTTGTACTGTAGATCAGCCTGGAAGTGGGAAATGCATTGCAGCAAATTTTTTTTTTTTTTTTTTTAAACGTAAAAAGTTAATTCAGAGTGTCATTTATTATTCAACCCCTCAAACCACAAGAATTCTGTTTGGTCCCCCTAAAGTATTAAGAAATAGTTCAGGCACCAAGAATAATGAGCTTCACATGTGTGGATTAAAGATCTCTTTTGCCAGCCTTTTCTGACTATTTAAGACCCTCCCCAAACTTGTGAACAGCACTCAGACATGGTCAACATGGGAAAGACAAAGGAGCATTCCAAGGCCATCAGAGACAAGATCGTGGAGGGTCACAAGGCTGGCAAGGGGTACAAAACCCTTTCCAAGGAGTTGGGCCTACCTGTCTCCACTGTTGGGAGCATCATCCGTAAGTGGAAGGCTTATGGAACTACTGTTAGCCTTCCATGGCCAGGACAGCCTTTGAAAGTGTCCTCCCGTGTCGAGGCCAGGCTTGTCCGAAGAGTCAAGGCTAACCCAAGGACAACAAGGAAGGAGCTCCGGGAAGATCTCATGGCAGTGGGGACATTGGTTTCAGTCAATACCATAAGTAACGTACTCCACCGCAATGGTCTCCGTTCCAGACGAGCCCGTAAGGTACCTTTACTTTCAAAGCGTCATGTCAAGGCTCGTCTACAGTTTGCTCATGATCACTTGGAGGACTCTGAGACAGACTGGTTCAAGGTTCTATGGTCTGATGAGACCAAGATCGAGATCTTTGGTGCCAACCACACACGTGACGTTTGGAGACTGGATGGCACTGCATACGACCCCAAGAATACCATCCCTACAGTCAAGCATGGTGGTGGCAGCATCATGCTGTGGGGCTGTTTCTCTGCCAAGGGGCCTGGCCATCTGGTCCGCATCCATGGGAAGATGGATAGCACGGCCTACCTGGAGATTTTGGCCAAGAACCTCCGCTCCTCCATCAAGGATCTTAAGATGGGTCGTAATTTCATCTTCCAACAAGACAACGACCCAAAGAACACAGCCAAGAAAACCAAGGCCTGGTTCAATAGGGAAAAAGTCAAGGTGTTGGAGTGGCCTAGTCAGTCTCCTGACCTTAACCCAATTGAAAACTTGTGGAAGGAGCTCAAGAATAAAGTCCACATGAGACACCCAAAGAACCTAGATAACTTGGAGAAGATCTGCATGGAGGAGTGGGCCAAGATAACTCCACAGACCTGTGCCGGCCTGATCAGGTCTTATAAAAGACGATTAATAGCTGTAATTGCAAACAAGGGTTATTCCACAAAATATTAAACATAGGGGTTGTATAATAATTGACCCACACTTTTATGTTTAAAATTTAATAAAATTCAACTGAGCAACATAACTTTTTGATTTGTAAGATTTATGCTTCTGATCATAAAACCTACTCTCGTTTGCAGTTTGAAGGCTCTAACTTATTTGCATCTTATCAAACCAGCTAAATCTGCAGGGGGTTGAATACTACTTGTAGGCACTGTATATATACAGTTGAAACCAGAAGTTTACATAAACTATATAAAGACACATATGCATGTTTTTCTCAATATCTGACATAAAATCAGAATAAACCTTTCCGCTTTGGGTCAATTAGGATTACCATAGTTTTTAATATTTGCCAAATGCCAGAATAATGCGAGAGAGAGGATGTTTTAAGGCATTTTTATTACTTACTGCAAAATCAAAAGTTTACATACATTTCATTAATATTTGGTACCATTGCTTGCCCTTAAACTGAATGACTTGGTTCAAACGTTTGGGATATCCTTCCAAAAGCTTCCCACAATAGTTGGTCGGAATTTGGGTCCATTCCTCCTGACAAAACTGGTGTTCCAGGTTTGTATGTCGCCTTGCTCACACCTGCCTTTTCAGCTTTGCCCATAAATTTTCAATAGGATTGAGATTTTTTATTTATTTTACACATTTATATAGCGCAATTAATTCCACAGCGCTTTACAGACATTAAGGGGACTGTCCCCATTGGGGCTCACAATCTAAATTCCCTATCAGTATGTCTTTGGAATGTGGGATGAAACCGGAGTACCCAAAGGAAACCTACGCAAACACAGGGAGAACATACAAACTCCTTGCAGATGTTGTTCTTGGTGGGATTCAAACCCAGGACCCCAGCACTGCAAGACTGCAGTGCTAACCACTGAGCCACCATGCTGAGATCAAGGCTTTGTGATGGCTACTCCAAAACATTGAATTTTTTTATCCTTAAGCCACTTTGTTACCATTTTGGCAGTATGCTTCGAGTAATTTGGAAGATCCATTTCCACCCAAGCTTTAACTTCCTGGCTGATGTCTTGAGATGTTGCTTCAGTATTGCCACATAATCTTCTTTTCTCATGATGTCATCTATTTTGTGAAGTGCACCAGTCCCTCGTGCAGCAAAACAACCCGACAACATGATGATGTCACCCCCGTGTTTCACAGCTGGGATGGTGTTCTTAGGCTTCCAAGCTTCTCCCTTTTTCCTCCAAATGTAATGATTGCCATTATGCCCAAATTGTTCAATTTTAGTTTCATCAGAACACAAATTAAGGTCTTTGTTCCGGTGTGCATTTGCAAACATTAATCTGGCTTTTTTATGCTTCTTTTGGAGTAATAGGTTCTTCCTGGCAGAATTGCCTTTCAGCCCTTGTTGATACAGTACACGTTTCACTGTGGATATTGACACAATCTTACCAGCTTCTGCCATCATCTTCACAAGGTCTTTTGCTATTGTCCTTGAGGTGATATGCATATATCGGACCAAAGCACATTCATCTCTGGGACACAGAACCCGTCTCCTTCCTGAGCGGTATGATGACTGGACATTTCCATCTTGTTTGTACTTGCATATAATTGTTTATACAGATGAATGAGGCTCCTTCAGGTATCTTGAAATTGTACCCAAGGATGAGCCAGACTTGTTCAAGTCCACAATTCTCTTCCTGATATCTTGGCTGATTTCTTTAGACCTTCCCATTATGTTTCACAAAGAAGCAGTGTGTTTCAGGTGTGCATTAAAATACATCCACAGGTGTGTCTCTAATTAGCTCAGATGTTGCCAAAAAAACAGAAGCTTCCAAACACATGACATCATCATATGGGCAGTCCAGAATTGTTTAAAGGCATAGTAATCTTAGTGTATGTAAACTTTTGACTTTGCAGTAAGTAATAAAAATGTCTTAAAACATTCTCTCTCTCTCATTATTCTGGCATTTGGCAAATATTAAAAATTATGGTAATCCTAATCGACCTAAAACGGGAAAGGTTTATTCTGATTTCATGCCAGATATTGAGAAAAACATGCATATTTGTTTTTTATATAATGTATGTAAACTTCTGGTTTTAACTGTATATATATTTTTATATATATTTTTTTAACGTCATTGGGGTCTATCCTGTGCTATGGTGACTTGATGGATCAATGATCAATAAATATATATTTTTAAACTCGTTTTATTGAAAGAATTGAACTGAATAATAGTCAAATACAGCCAACATTACATTAGCAATAATTCTCAAAAGAATTACACTCTAGTAATGAGCGAGTGTGCTCGTCATTGCTCGGTACTCGCCTGAGCATCTCTCTGCTTGAGATGCTCAGCGAGTATTTCCGGGATGCTCGGGCGGGAGCTCGGGTCCCCGCCCTGCATGTTTGGCGCTCTTTAGAGAGCCAATGAACATGCAGCGTTTGCTTGCCACGCACTGTAATGCCGTAGCCATGTTGGTTGTGGAATTACAGTGATTGGCTGGCCGCATAGGGTCATCGGGTCTATATAAGACCAAGTGACCCTATGCTCGTCACAGTCTATCCCAGAAAAAAGCAGAGTAGGGAGAGGTGCTGCTGTGTGAGAGACAGAATTGGCGGTAGTTAGGTATAGGTATTCCACACCAAAATACATATCCATCTGAACCAACAGTCCTTCTGAGGACTTATCCGGCTGCATATATACAGTGGTGAATTTGGTGATAGAACAACTTAGGCAGGCAGAGATTGTGAACACTATACAGCACAATAGTGTCCATTGCACGTTCTGTCTGCTTCTGCTGCTGCCTGTTACAGATAGCAATTGGACTAGATATCGTTTTTTTGCTCCTAATCCTGATTATTTTCTTTAAAAATAATAGAGTCCATCCAACATTTTACTGCTCCATTTGCTTTTTAGGACTGCAGAATGCAGCCAGATCTTTTCCATCATCAGATCCCATATTACAGCGATAAAAATACAGAAATTTGTAGTGAACGTGGAAAATATTGTACTCCATTTACAGTTTAGCAGCAGTGTAGAAATGAAGCAATTCACACGTGGTCACTGTCAATAATTGTAAACAACAAGGCCGATATTCAAAACCGTGGGCATCCGTCAGACGTATCACATATAACTGCGGTACAAATCCAGCCATTAGTAGCGACCGTGCAAAATATTACCTTTTATCGTTTGGCAGCAGTGTGGTAGTGAAGCAATTCACACGTGGACGCTGCCAATAATAGTAAACTACAGGCTGCTATTTAAAATTATGGGTGTCTGTCAGACATATCACATATAACTGCAGTACAAATCCAGCCAACTTTTACAGTTTAGCAGCAGTGTGTTGGTGAAGCTATTCACACATGGTCGCTGCCAATAATAGTAAACTACAAAGGCTGTTGTTTAAAAGCATGGGTTTCCGTCAGATGTATCACATATTCCTGGGGTGCAAAAATCTAGCCATTTGTAGGGACCGTGCAAAATATTATTCTCCATTTAAAATAGGCAAGGCGCGTGTCAAGGTATGGGGTAGTGCACGTGATGGTAATGGTGCATGCAGAGGCTGAAGCCGTGGGAAAGCTGAAATTGTACCACAACAAACAGGCACATCTTGTCGCCCGACCTTCCTGTCCCAATTACTAGGGGACCACAGCATACCACTATTAAAGCCAGAGCAGTGTCAAAACGTTGTTGATTTGATAGCAGATACTGTTACTGAGGACCTCCTCTATGTGTCTTCAAAGGGATATTGGTGTTAGAACTCTCCTGTTAGGTTTTTTCTATTTTGCTGGTCACATGACCTTTTTGCCTATTTAATCCTGCTCCGCCCTTCTGGCCATGCTGGACTTCATTGTAATTTCTACTCTTAAGCTAGCCAGGTGCTTTGTAACCTTTCTCAGTCAGTTTAGCTCGGTCTTTTGACCTTTATTTTCTATGTTGTGTGTTTGTCTTTTTACTGCTACAATTTCTGCTAGGAGGTGTTCATCTTTCTCCCAGTCCCTAGTTCTTGTAGGGATCCCTCCCTTACATCTATAGGTCTTCGTTCAGACTAGCTGAGGACTTTAGCGGGTCTGATCGCAGGATCAGGTTCCCCGTTACATCGTAGGGATCTAGCTTAGTTCTATTGTAGGGACAGATTTCCTGTATTTCCTTAGTGCTTGTAGCCTATCATAACAATTGGGATGTGTCAAAAATTTAGGCAGCCATTGCAGTCACTGCATACGCAATAACTGTATTGCAGAACTGCTCCTGTATAATGGGAACATTTTGCTACTGAGGACATCCTCTATATGTCTTCAAAGGGGTATTGGGATGTGTAGAATATTTAGGCTGCTGTTGCAGTCACTACATACGCAATAACTGTATAGCAGAACTGCTCCTTTATAATGGGATCATTTTGTTACTGAGGCCCTCCTCTATGTGTCTTTAATTTGGTATTGGAGTTTTTCCAAAATTTAGGTAGCCATTGCAGTCACTGCATACACAATAACTGTATAGAAGAACCATCTATAATATAACCGGAGATGAGTGACATGCCTGCGCAGTCTGGCTCCAGTCAGAAGAACGCATGGAGCCGTTACAGGTGAGAGGAGTGTGTATGACGCCGGAGATGGCACTGAACTTACCTGACTGGGAGGAGCATTGCCGCGGCGCCTCTCTAATCTCTGGAGACGGGGGCAGGAGTGAGGCATGGGAATCGGCGCATGCGCATAGCGCTATCCAGAGCCATTTTACTGAAGACACATTTACAGTGTGTCTGCGGCAAAATGGCGCCAGACAGCGCGGTATGAGCATGTGTACTCCTGTACTCCAGTGCCGCACTCCTTCCCCGGCCTCTGGCAGAACAGGACACAGCAGCGCTGGAGCACAGGGAAGGAAGGTGAGTATAAGTGTTTATTTTTTTGTATGTGTGCAGCGTGAAAGGGATGAGGGGTGCCATGCATACCAAGATTGGGGGATAAGGAGGCCATACATACCAGGATTGGGGGATGATGGGTGCCATACATACCAGAATTGGGATGAGGGGTGCCATGTATACCAGGATGAAGGGTACCATACATACCAGAATAGGGATGTGGGGTATCATACATACCAGGATGAGGGATGGGGTGCCATGCATACCAGGATGAGGGGTACCATACATACCAGGATAGGGATGAGGGGTACCATACATACCAGGATGAGGGATGGGGTGCCATGCATACCAGGATTGGGGAATGAGTAGTGCCATGCATACCAGGATGAGGGATTGGGTACCATACATACCAGGATTTGGGGATGAGGGGTGCCATACATACCAGGATTGGGATGAGAGGTGACATGTATACCAAATTTGGGATGAGGGGGCCATGCATACCAGGATGAGAGATGGTATGACATGCATACCAGGATTGGGATGAGGGGTGCAATGTATACCAGATTTGGAATGAGGAATGCCATGCATACCAGGATTGGGGATGAGGGATGCCATGCATACCAGGATTGGGGGTGAGGGGTGTGTTAAGGTTAATACTTATATCTAGCCTCTATCTAGATTCATTATTTATTTAGGAAAACAATTTATATTTAACTATTCCAAAGTTCTCCCTAATAACAAAGAGGGTCTCCATAAGAGGTGCCATGCATACCAGGATTGGGGATGAGGGGTGCCATGCATACCAGGATTGGGGATGAGGAGTGCCATGCATACCAGGATTGGGGATGAGGAGTGCCATGCATACCAGGATTGGGGATGAGGGGTTCCATGAATAGCAGGATTGAGGATGAGGGGTGCCATGCATACCAGGATTGGGGATGAGGGGTGCCATGCATACCAGGATTGGAGATGAGGGGTGCCATGCATACCAGGATTTGGGATGAGGGGTTCCATGCATACCAGGATTGGGGATGAGGGGGCGATGGATACCTGGATTGTGATGAAAGGTAACATGCATACCAGGATAGGGATGTGGGGGGGCCATGCTTAACAGGATTCAGATAAGGGACCATGCATACCAGTATAGGGATGAGGGGTACCATAAATACCAGGATACGGATGAAGGGTACCATCCATACCAGGATGAGGGGTACCATACATACCAGGATAGGGATGAGGGATGGGGTACCATGCATACCAGGATAGGGATGAGGAGTGCCATGCATAACAGGATGGGGGTGATGGGCCCATGCATACCGGGGTAAGGCTTCGGGGGTCATGCATACCAGGATTAGGTATGAGAGAGCCATGCAAGCCAGGATTGGGGATGAGGGGTGCCATGCATAGCAGGATTGGGGATGAGGGGTGCCATGCATACCAGGTTTGGGGATGAGGGGTGCCATGCATACCAGGTTTGGGGATTAGGGGTGCCATGCATACCAGGATTGGGGATGAGGGGTGCCATGCACACCAGGACTGGGGATGAGGGGTGCCATGCATACCAGGATTTGGGATGGGGTGCCATGCATACCAGGATAGAGATAAGGGGTACCATCCATACCAGGTTGAGGGGTACCATATATACCAGGATAGGGAAGAGGGATGGGGTGCCATGCATACCGGGATGGGGATGAGGGGCACCATGCATACCAGGATGGAGATGAGGGGTGCCATGCATACCAGGATTGAGGATGAGGGGTGCCATGCATACCGAGATGGGGATGAGGGGTGCCATGCATACTAGGATGGGGATGAGGGGTGCCATGCATACCAGGATTGATGATGAGGGGTGCCATGCATACCAGGATGGGGATGAGGGGTGCCATGCATACCAGGATGGGGATGAGCGATGCCATTCATACCAGGGTAGGGATGTGGGGAGGCCATGCATAACAGGATTCGGATGAGGGGCCATGCATACCAGGATAGGGATGAGGGGTGCCATGTATACCAGGATAGGGATGAGGGGCACCATGAATACCAGGATGAGGGATGGGGTGCCATGCATACCAGGATAGGGATGAGGGGTACCATCCATACCAGGATGAGGGGTACAATACATACCAGGATAGGGATGAGGGATGGGGTGCCATGCATACCGGGATGGGGATGAGGGATGGGGTGCCATGCATACCAGGATAGGGATGAGGGGTACCATCCATACCAGGATGAGGGGTACAATACATACCAGGATAGGGATGAGGGATGGGGTGCCATGCATACCGGGATGGGGATGAGGGGTGCCATGCATACCAGGATGGGGATGAGGGTGCCATGCATACCAGGATGGGGATGAGCGGTGCCATGCATAACAGGATGGGGATGAGGGGTGCCATGCATATCAGGATTGGGATGAGGGGTGCTATGCATACCAGGATAGGGATGAAGGGTACCATGTATACCAGGATAGGGATGAGGGGCACCATGAATACCAGGATGAGGGATGGGGTGCCATGCATACCAGGATAGGGATGAGGGGTACCATCCATACCAGGATGAGGGGTACAATACATACCAGGATAGGGATGAGGGATGGGGTGCCATGCATACCGGGATGGGGATGAGGGATGGGGTGCCATGCATAGCAGGATAGGGATGAGGGGTACCATCCATACCAGGATGAGGGGTACAATACATACCAGGATAGGGATGAGGGATGGGGTGCCATGCATACCGGGATGGGGATGAGGGGTGCCATGCATACCAGGATGGGGATGAGGGGTGCCATGCATACCAGGATTGAGGATGAGGGGTGCCATGCATACCAGGATGGGGATGAGGGGTGCCATGCATACCAGGATGGGGATGAGCGGTGCCATGCATAACAGGATGGGGATGAGGGGTGCCATGCATATCAGGATTGGGATGAGGGGTGCCATGCATACCAGGATAGGGATGAGGGTTGCCATGCATACCAGGATAGGGATGATGGATGCCATGCATACCAGGATAGGGATGAAGGGTGCCATGTATACCAGGATAGGAATGAGGGGTGCCATGCATACCAGGATAGGATGGGGGGACAGGATGGTGGCGGCACAAATACCAGGATGGGGTAGCACAAATACCAGGATTGGGGCAGCACAAATACCAGAATGGGGGCAGCATAAATACCAGGAGCATGGGAGACCATATACCAATAAAAATGCTCGCCACCCGGGCATAGAACGGGTTCAATAGCAAGTACCTTTATAATGGGAACATTTTGTTACTGAGGACCAACTTTATGTGTCTTTAAAGCTGTATTGGGATGCGTCGAAAATCTAGGGAGCCGTTGCAATCACTGCATATGCAATAACTGTATAGCAGAACCGCTTGTTTAGATTGGGAACATTTTGTTAATGAGGCCCTCCTCTATGTGTCTTTAAATTGATATTGGGTTTTTCCAAAATTTAGGGTTATTGGGATGTGTTGAAAATTTAGGCTGCCGTTGCAGTCACTGGATACGCAAAAACTGTATAGCAGAACTGTTCCTTTATTATGGGATCATTTTGTTACGGAGAACCTCCTCTATGTGTCTTCAAAGGGGTATTGGGATACGTCGAAAATGTAGGCTGTAGTGTTGAGCGAGTATGTTCTGTTAACCCTTTCGCCGAGTATGCTCGGGCGAGCACAGAGTAGTTACAGCTGCTCGATGTTATGTTTAAATCACTCCCGTGTGCATGATTTGCGACTGTTTGACAGCTTTATTACATGTGAGGAATGATTGTTCCTTTTCCATTCCTCACATGTAATAAAATCAAACTACAATAACAATCGGGGGAGGGGGCTAATAGGAGACACGATGTAATCCAAATAAAGTACAATGCAAAAACAAATCACTAGATAGCAAAGGAATACCAATATGTATATATATATATATATATATATATATATATATATTATTGTTGTTTATTTTTAGAGCACTATTGATTCCATGGTACTGTATATGAAAAGGGGTCACATACAAAACACAAATAGAAATTACAATGAACAAACTAAAAGTGACGGACAGGTACAGAGGGGAGAGGGCCCTGCCCTTGCTGCCTTACATTCTACAGGAATATATATAGAAAGGTGTATACATCCCACAAAATTAGAGCAATGTAATACATAAGGATTATTTAGAAAATATCAAAAGGGAGGGCAAACATATATTGTGAGACATACCAGCAAATAATAGATAATAACTTTATGAAGCTGGCTACAATAAATCAAACCTATTGAATAGTACAGAAACAGAGTAAAGTTTTGAACACGTCACCAACTTTCAATTAAATATATTTCTAAAGGTGCTATTGACAAATTCTTACTATATGTCAGTAACAACCCATCTAATCCACACAGGCAAAGAAATCAAACCATAGATGTCCATAAATTAAGTTGTGTGTAAAAATGAGAAATGACACAGGGAAAAAGTATTGAACACGCTTACTGAAATGTAATTACAATTAATACTTCATACACAAGCCTTTGTTGGTGATGACAGCTTCAAGATGCCTCATGTATGGAGAAACTAGTCACATGCATTGCACAGGTGTGATTTTGGCCCATTCTTCCACATAAACACTTTTCAAATCCTCAAGGTTCTGTGGGCTATTTCTATGAACTCTGAGCTTTAGTTCCATCCATAAATTTTCTATTGGATTCAGGTCAGGTGACTGCCTGGGCCATTCTAGCAGCTTTATTTTCGTTCTCTGAAACGAATTGAGATTTTCCTTCACTGTGAGTTTGAGATCATTGTCTTGTTGAAATGTCCACACTTATTTAATCTTCATCGTCCTGGTACATTTGTCCATTCATCCTTCCTTCAACCACATGAAGTCAATGTCAATGCCGTATGCTGAAAAACAGCCCCACACCATTATTTTCCCACCTCCAAACTTCACTGTTGGTATGGTGTTTATGGGGTGGTATGGCGTGTATTATGGCATCCAAAGAGTTCACCTCATTGTAGATTGTAAGCTCTTACGAGCAGGATCGCCATTTTTTTTGCTTTAATTATTGTATTATCTTTAACTGTTACTTATGACTGTTGTCTATGAACCTCGGAATTGTAAAGCGCTGCAGAATATGTTGGCACTATATAAATAAATATTATTATTATTATTCAATTCTGGTCTCATCTGGCCAGACTATGGTCCTCCCGTATTTCACAGACTTGTCTAAATGTTGATGAGCAAACGCACTTGAACATGCTTTTTGTTCAGCAATGGAGTCTTGTGTAGTGGGCGTGCATACAGGCCATGGAGGTTGAGTGCATTACTTATTGTTTCGTACTTGCTGATTCCAGGTCTTTCTGTAGCTCTACATAGGTGGTCCTTGGCTCTTGGACAACTCTTCTGATAATTCTTTTTATTCCTCTGTCTGATATCTGGTCGTGGCCGGTTTATAGGGAAATTATGTGCTTTCCTCTTTCAAATAATGGCCCCAGCAATCTCACTTATTTTACCCACCATGAGATGTTTCTTGTGTGGCACCTTGGTAATGAGACACCTTTTTATAGGCCATCAGTTCAACAAGCTGATATTATTTTTCAATAAGTGGAAGGATTGCTGTCTAATTACTGATAGATTAACTATTGATCAATTTCAGCTGGTGTCATGACTTTCCATGGCTTTTTGAACCTCTCTTTCTTCATGTGTTCAATACTTTTCTCCTGTGTCATTTCTCATTATTGCACATAACTTAATTTATAGACATCTATGGTTTGATTTCTTTTGTATGTAGGTTGAATGGGTTGTTATTAACATCTTGTGAGAATTTCATGTCAATAACACCTTTAGAAATATATTTACTTAGAAAATTGGCGGCGTGTTCAATGCTTATTTCACCAGCTGTAGATACAGGACTGCTCTGTCCAATGAGGTGAAGAGACCATTTTTCCTCAGGCTGCACTTTGGGAAATCTGATACGTGGTGGTAAAATGCCTGCTGCCTTCACTGAGACGCTGCACACTGGCTGAGGCCAGTAGCATAATGCATGTCAGTGTTTTGTATTGGCAGGAGCAAGCAGGAAAGACTTAGCTGCTGGTGGTGTAGCTAGTTCTGACTTGCATTCATTGTCTGGATTTCTTGTCGTACACATTTGTGCAGGATGCTGGTTTCCCCAGACTAGGTGTTACATGCATGCCACTAGGTTCAGATAGGGGCGAGACAGGTTACATAAATTCTTTGGAATCCTGGGGGAACCGTTACTCAGAGCGACCATAGACCATGTGCTGCAGCTTCTCCTCTCAGGCACAGACACGTAGGTTGTTTCACTTGCTGACCAGTCACACTTGACAAGAGTCCTCATAAATGGTAGAACAGTAGCATTTAATAAGAAGCCGCACAGCCAGTGCAAGTTAAGTCTTATGAGCAACAGGCTCCAGTGACAAACAGTACAGTTTCCTTAGCAGCACAGCAGTTCACAATTTTCCCAGTAGTACAGGACAGCACAGTTCTAATGAAAAGGCACATTAATGAACACAGCATTCTTTACAGCACAGTGAGATGGAGGAGGGGGGAGGGTTTGCTGAGGGAGATGATCCCTGTGGCACCATTTCTTACAATCCTTATCTTTCTACTTGACAATACTCTGCACTGCTAGTTCAGGAACTCTACCTGACCTGTGCTTCGCTTCACTCCTGACTTGAATCCTTTTCACTTGCAGGGGCACTTCTGTCAGATGTAGAACACACACATCACCTTTCTCTTTGGCTCCAGCCAGATAGTAACCAACTTCCCCACAATCCCCCTGGGGCTCTGCTAAAATACTCCCCTTCTCCTGTGACTATGTTAACCCCTCTAGTTGCTGGATGCTTCTGGAGCACAACACTTCCTGTGTCATGTGCTTCTGTTACTTCTAATAGTTGCTGAATGCTTGTAAAGCAACAGCACTACTTCTGCATGTCACATAGGCTTGCTGAATGATAATAGATTTCCTAAAGGAGAAAAAACGTGGCGCTATCTAAGCATAGTAAGATTTGATCAATTAAAAGGGTGAGTATCTATAGGAAATTGCTCACCTGATGCGGTTGAGGCACAACTCCCGCTTTTAGTATGGATGAATTTGCAAAAGACTGCAGCCGACCTGGTGAGGTGGGATTGAATCCTGAGACAGGAGTATCCCACAACGAGGATGCCAAAAGGGAGAACCAGGTGATGGCGCTGTCTTTGCCACCAAGTGAGATCACGGTGCAGGAACTTCAGGTTGCTAGTAAATAAAAAAAAAATTTTCTTCAGGAGTATCATACACCTGAAGAAGGCTGCAAACAGCCGAAACGCATTGTGTATATAGGTTTTGTTGTTTTATATTAGTGTGAAAAATAAATTATTTTTTTTTACTTACGAGCAATCTGAAGTTCCTGCACCGTGATCTCACTTGGTTGCAAAGACAGCGCCATCACCTGGCTCTCCCTTTTGACATAGGCTTACTGTTAGCACTGAGGAGTGCTGTGTTTGCAGCCACACAAGCTGATATTGATGTCTGGAGCATTCCTCAAGCTGAGCAAAAGACATATTCATGTTGAATGGGAGTGTGTGTGTGTGTGTGTGGGAGGGCAACGTGGCTATAGATTTATTATATTATTCTTTGCAGTGCAGGTGCAGTTAATGCCAGAATTATTGTTTGGGAGGGGGCTTATTATGAAAGTATATATGCATATATACTGATATTCTTAAATGTAGATTATGCCAGGCTACGTGTGTGTGTGTGTATATATATTGATAGATAGATATATATATACAGTGGTGGCCAAAAGTATTGGCACCCCTGCAATTTTGTCAGATAATACTCAGTTTCTTCCTGAAAATGATTGCAATCACAAATTCTTTGGTATTATTATCTTCATTTAATTTGTCTTCAATGAAAAAACACAAAAAGAATTGTCCTAAAGCCAAATTGGATATAATTCCACACCAAACCTAAAAAAGGGGGTGGACAAAAGTATTGGCACTGTTTGAAAAATCATTCGTGTAATTAACAGCACCTGTAACTTGCCTGTGGCACCTAACAGGTGTTGGCAATAACTAAATCACACTTGCAGCCAGTTAACATGGACTAAAGTTGACTCAACCTCTGTCCTGCGTCCTTGTGTGTACCACATTGAGCATGGAGAAAAGAAAGAAGACCAAAGAACTGTCTGAGGACTTGAGAAACCAAATTGTGAGGAAGCATGAGCAATCTCAAGGCTACAAGTCCATCTCCAAAGACCTGAATGTTCCTGTGTCTTCCGTGCGCAGTGTCATCAAGAAGTTTAAAGCCCATGGCACTGTGGCTAACCTCCCTAGATGTGGACGGAAAAGAAAAATTGATGAGAGATTTCAACGCAAGATTGTGCGGATGGTGGATAAAGAACCTCGATTAACATCCAAACAAGTTCAAGCTGCCCTGCAGTCCGAGGGTACAACAGTGTCAACCCATACTATCCATCGGCGTCTGAATGAAAAGGGACTGTATGGTAGGATACCCAGGAAGACCCCACTTCTTACCCCGAGACATAAAAAAGCCAGGCTAGAGTTGGCTAAAACTTACCTGAGAAAGCCTAAAACATTTTGGAAGAATGTTCTCTGGTCAGACAGGACAAAAGTAGAGCTTTTTGGGAAAAAGCATCAACATAGAGTGTACAGGAAAAAAAAAAGAGGCATTCAAAGAAAAGAACACGGTCCCTACAGTCAAACATGGCGGAGGTTCCCTGATGTTTTGGGGTTGCTTTGCTGCCTCTGGCACTGGACTGCTTGACCGTGTGCATGGCATTATGAAGTCTGAAAACTACCAACAATTTTTGCAGCATAATGTAGGGCCCAGTGCGAGAAAGCTGGGTCTCCCTCAGAGGTCATGGGTCTTCCAGCAGGACAATGACCCAAAGCACACTTCCAAAAGCACTGTAAAATGATTTGAGAGAAAGCACTGGAGACTTCTAAGGTGGCCAGCAATGAGTCCAGACATGAATCCCATAGAACACCTGTGGAGAGATCTCAAAATGGCAGCTTGGAGAAGGCACCCTTCAAATATCAGGGACCTGGAGGAGTTTGCCAAAGAAGAATGGTCTACAATTCCAGCAGAGCATTGTAAGAAACTCATTGATGGTTACCGGAAGCGGTTGTTCGCAGTTATTTTGGCTAAAGATTGTTCAACCAAGTATTAGGCTGAGGGTGCCAATACTTTTGTCTGGCCCATTTTTGGAGTTTTGTGTGAAATGATCAATGATTTGATTTTTGCTTCATTCTCTTTTGTGTTTTTTCCTTGCAAGCAAATTAAATAAAGATAATAAGACCAAAGAATTTGTGATTGCAATCATTTTCAGGAAGAAACTGAGTATTATCTGACAGAATTGCAGGGGTGCCAATACTTTTGGCCACCACTGTACACACACACACGTGGTCTGGCATAATCTATACTACATTTAAAGGGAACCTGTCACGTCCTAGTTGCTATGTACACTGCCCCCATTGCTTTGTTAGTGATGTAATATGCTTCACTAACAAGCTTTTTTCATTAAAATTGGTGGTAGTATAATGATTTTATAACATTATTATTATAAGGTTACGTTAGGCATTACCAATAAAGTAGCCACATAGCAGCATCAGCATACCTTCCAACATTTTTGGGATGGAAAGAGGGATAAAGTATGCGGCGCGTGAAGTGCGCTGCGGCAAATTTCTAGGTCACGCCCCTGGGTGTCCAAGCCCCCTAACCACCCCCATGTCCACGCCCCCACCACACCCATTCAGAACTGCCGATCACATTGTTTCATAAACTGTAATCAAAAAACAGAAAAAATAAATATTTATTTCCAAAAGGTAATGAATTAAAGTACAAATGCAAACTTGCTAGTGTTACTTTTACATAAGAATATTTTAAAGTACAAAATTCTATTTTAAAAGTTGCACATTATAATCATTAGATACACGACTCAGTAGTCAGTATCACACAGGAGAGGATTAGATACACAGCTCAGCAGACAGTATCAAACAGGAGAGGATTAGGTACACAACTCAGCAGACAGTATCACACAAGAGGGGATTGAGAACAAACACCAATGTGCCTTCACATCAGAATCCCCCCAGCAGCAGCTCAGCCTCCTGTGTGCTCGTAGTGGCTGCTATCTTCAGTGCCACTATGGCTGCACACAGACACAGGGATTCAGAATGCACACGCTGCTGGAGGTGATTGCTATTATGGTTACCTCAGTCCAGGACCCCGCCAGATACCACTGTGAGTGACCTCTCTCCCTCTCTGAACCACTGCATCGGCAGAAGAAGAGACAGAAGGGGCGTTGCCTAATACAAGGGGGCGTGTCGACTAATTCTCACTGCTGTGTGTGCGGGAGAAGCCGGTCCTGGCCGGGACTGCGGGGCACGTCCTCAAAATCGGGACAGTCCCCCAGTATGAGGGTAGGTTGGGAGCTGTGGCGTCAGTACTTATTACATTCTATGCAATTTTACATTTCACATTACTCCATAAAAACGCAATAAAACCACATATCACAGTACACACTTAACAATTGTTGTGTTCAGGGGCAGGTATAGGACAGGCCCTGTCATACTCTTACGTAATGTGACGCGCCCCCAGAGCCGTGGAGTACTTGGCAGCCGGGCCTATGGATGCTGGGTGGATATCACTGTGGCTGGCCCGGTCCGTGGCCCAGGGCGGTCAACAAAAAGGGGGGTTTTATTTATAGGGGATTTGTAAAGTTCGTGACGCCACCTGTGGAATGCGGCCAAAGGGAGCCGTCGCTGCGGAGCAGTCCTCTGGAGCTGGTGTTACGGCAGCAGGGATGGTGTGGCTCTCCACAGGTAGAGCTTGCTCCAGGGCAGTGTAGGTGTTGATGGTTGCGCTGGGCGTTGTAGTGCAGAGGGAAAGATGGCGCAGCTGAAATAATGGACGGAGGCAGTGCGGTGCAGTCATCCGAGTCTTTTACTCACAGTTTTTATGTAAGTTCCACAGGTGCAATGTACGGGTGTCAGCCCCCCACGTCGTGCTGCGTTCACCAGACCGGGGGTTCAGCTCTTCCTCAGGTAGGTTAGGAGCACCTGACGGAACCCCGCTTTCTCGTGTTCCTCTCTAGACCGTCTTCACGCTAGGTCTTCTCCCTCCTGCCCTACGCTTCCTCACTCTCAGTCCCGCTCGGGTGCTCTGAAGTCCCTCCTGTCTAACTGGAGTTTCCGGACCTGCTTGACTCTCACGGAGATTAGAATGAGGCTTTGCCAACTGAACTATAAAAGCCAGAAGCCTCCAGTTTTTCCAGCCGAGACCTGAAGTAACACGGCTGGTCCAGGGGCCGGTCCCCTTCTTGCGGCCTACGATCCCTCTGTCCTCTGACAGATTCGGGGCGTACGGGTGCCATCCTGCACTCGCCGTACCCCCTGGGATCCCTTCTATAGATCGGAGCCTTCCTCCTCTGCTCCCCTCCTGGGCCTCTAGCACTGGGCCCTACTTGTGGAGCAGAGCTCCTAACGAGACCCTGCTCCCAGACTGACTAACACTCTCTTCTGTTCTGACTGACCTGCCACCCTAAGATGGCTTCCCTTTTAATATCTCCTACAATGGTGCTCCTCTAAACTGCTTCCTCCACCCACACCCACTACTGGTTCCCCCTACCTTTGGGTCCCCCCACTCCAGCCAGGGACAGGGCTCAGCAGGAAAACACAAAGCATCTTGCCCTTCCAGCCGGCCTGGAGCAGTGTAGTGTTGAATGTGGGTGTTGGGGTTCCGGGCAGCACTCCCTCCCTACCTGAGAGAAGGAGACACCACACCTCTGGGTGAGGTGCAGTGCCTCTGTGGCGACTGAACCCTTAGGGGCGCCACAAATGCAAACTGAGATTCTTAAAGGGAACCTGTCATGTCCTAGTTGCTATGTACACTGCCCCTATAGCGTTGTTAGTGATGCAACTTATTTCATTAAAATCGGTGGTAGTATAATGATTTTATAACATTATATCTACTTTGTCCTACCTGCTGTATTCAGCCATAGGGTGTGATTCTCTCATTCAGTCATGGGCAGCAGAGCATTCACTCACTGCTGGCACCACCCATCTATTTGAATAATGCTCCCAGCAAGGTTGCGTCTAGATCAGAGGTGATTTTTTGAGGCCCTCACTCCAGCAACTACGATCTAGTCTCAAGTGAAGCGTCTAGATCGGAGTTGATTTTTTGTGCTCCTCACTTTAGCCACTCTAGACGCTTCACTGCTGAGGAGACTAGTGTTGCACAGCTTCTGGATACCCACAGTTGCAGTAGAAACTTCACAGAGCAGATTACATGGGATAACAAGCTTTTACTTCTCAGAACATGAGGTAAAGGAAAAAATGCACCGTCACACAGTACTACACCAGGAAGTAAGAACAAAAGGTGGCTGGGACCCTAGGAGGCAGCGATCATGCTATTATAGAATTTTGGATAACTAGAGGAGGAAGACATGTGAAGACTCAAACTTCAAGGTTAGATTTTAGAAAGGCAGATTTTAAGAGACTCAGAAAGAGAATAAGAGGGATCCAATGGCTGGATGTCCTTAAGGACAAAAATGTCCATAAAGGATGGGAAATTTTTAAAAATGAGATTCTCAAAGCACAATCGTTAACAATCCCGAAAAGTAGGAAGAATGGGAAGCATTTAAGGAAACCAGGATGGATGAACACAGAACTTAAACACATGCTAAAAAGAAAGAAAGAAATGTTTATTAAATGGAAAGAGGGAGGCATATCTAAAGAAGATTATAATGCAGTCTGCAGATCCTGCAGGGCACGTATCAGGTTAGCTAAAGCTGACAATGAATTAAGGCTTGCAAGAGATGTCAAAAGCAATAAAAAAGGATTTTGGGGGTATGTCAAAAGTAAAAGAAAAGTCAAAGATGCTATAGGATTTTTACAGGATGAAAATGGAGAAATGGTAAGAGAGGATGTTGAGAAGGCCGAACTTTTTAATTCCTATTTTGCATCTGTTTTCTCTCAGAAACAAAATGTAACATCAACTGATCTTCACTGTCCTTTTAAAGGAATAGAGGAATCCAAGTTATCTGTAAACAGAAAGATTGTGAGGGAATATTTAGCTAACATAAATGAGTTCAAGTCTCCAGGTCCAGATGAATTACACCCCAGAGTACTGAAGGAGATCGTAGAAGAAATTTTAGAACCACTCTCCATAATCTTTGAAAATTCTTGGAGAACAGGAGAAGTCCCAGAAGACTGGAGAAGAGCAAATGTTGTTCCTATCTTCAAAAAGGGGAAGAAGGTGGACCCAGGGAACTATAGGCCGGTGAGTCTGACTTCTATACCAGGAAAGATCTTTGAACAAATTATTAAACAACATGTATGTAAGTACATGGATAAGAATGAAGTGATTAACCAGAGTCAGCATGGGTTTGTAACTAACAAGTCATGTCAGACTAACTTAATTTCCTTCTATGACAGAATCACTGACTGGGTGGATCAGGGAAATGCTGTAGATATAGTATATCTTGACTTCAGCAAAGCATTTGACAAAGTATCTCACACCATCCTTATTGAAAAAATGACCAAGTATGCATTGGACCAGGCAACTGTTAGGTGGATTCATAACTGGCTTAGTGATCGGACTCAAAGGGTGGTTGTAAATGGCTTCACATCCAGCTGCATGAATGTCTCGAGTGGGGTACCACAGGGCTCCGTCCTGGGACCTGTATTGTTCAACATCTTTATCAATGATTTAGATGAAGGAATTGAGGGTAAACTGATTAAATTTGCTGATGACACAAAGCTAGGAGGGATAGCTAATACTAGAGAAGAGAGAGAGAGGATTCAAAAAAACCTAAATAAACTGGAGCAGTGGGCAGCAACCAACAGAATGGTTTTTAACAGGGAAAAATGTAAAGTACTACATCTGGGCAATAAAAATGAAAAAAGCATATACAGAATGGGAGGAATAGAGCTAAGCAACAGTACATGTGAAAAAGACTTAGGTATACTAATAGATCATAGACTGAACATGAGTCAACAGTGTGATGCAGCAGCAAAAAAGGCAAATACAATTCTGGGATGTATTAACAGAAGCATACAGTCTAGATCACGTGAAGTCATTATCGGTCTTTACTCCTCTTTGGTCAGACCTCATCTGGAATACTGTGTACAGTTTTGGGCACCACATTTTAAAAAAGACATAGACAAACTGGAGCAAGTTCAGAGAAGAGCGACCAGAATGGTGACTGGTCTGCAAACCATGTCCTATGAGGAACGGTTGCAGGATTTGGGAATGTTTAGCTTGCAAAAAAGAAGACTGAGAGGAGACTTAATAGCCGTCTACAAATATGTCAAGGGCTGTCACATTGTAGAAGGATCATCTTTATTCTCATTTGCACAAGGAAAGACTAGAAGCAATGGGATGAAACTAAATGGGAGGAGACACAGATTAGATATTAGAAAAAACTTTTTGACAGGGTGATTAATGAGTGGAACAGGCTGCCACGAGAGGTGGTGAGTTCCCCTTCAATGGACGTCTTCAAACAGAGGCTGGACAGACATCTGTCTGAGATGATCTAGTGAATCCTGCTTTGAGCAGGGGGTTGGACCAGATGACCCAGGAGGTCCCTTCCAACTCTACCATTCTATGATTCTATGATAAAACAGAAAATATGAGACTTTTTTTATTTTACAATACAGTAAGCAAAGAAACTTTACACAACATCGCCATCTACTGTCAGATCAGCATAAAGTGCTCCTTCACACAAACAAAGAAGTCCACAACTGTTGCATATACCAACTCCCTTTCTCAACAGTAAGGACTTATTCAGTCAAACTCAATTTCTTCATTAGTCTCTGATATTTTTCAGCACTCAATGCCTTTGTGAAAATGTCTGCTGTCATATCTTCAGTTGGATCTTATTCTAATTTCAGGATTCCTTGTTCCTGATGGTCCTTCAAGAAATGATACTTCACATCAATGTGCTTGTTTCTTGGGTTAACTCTTTCCATCTGAACAAGAACAAGACATCCCTGATTGTCCTCATTTATTTTTGTTGGTTCCAACTGTGCTTGTCCTAGGTCTGTTAGCAATTGTCTTAACCATAGAACGTCTTGACTCACATGTCCTGCTGCAACATATTCTGCTTCTGTTGACGACAGCGTTACTATTGATTGTTTTTTACTAGTCCAACTAATTGGTCCACCTGAGAGAAAGAAAAGATAGCCACTGGTAGATTTTTGTGTCAGTTGGATCTCCAGCCCAATCTGCATCAACGTATCCAGTTAAAATGCATTTATCGCTTGTAGGCAGTTTCAGTTTAAGATTGCTGGTTCCTTTCAAATAACGTATTACTCTCTTCACAGCATTCCAATCCGATTTATTTGGCTTGGACACTTTTCTACTCAGAATTCCTACTGCTGCTGCAATGTCTGGCCTTGTAACAGTCGCTAGATACAGTAATTTTCCTATCGCCATTCTGTACTCTTCATTATTTGGTAACACATTTTTCTCACTACTCATCTCTTTAAGATAATTAGTTTCCATTGGAGACTTTGCTGTTGTTGCATCCTTCAATCCAAATGTTTCGGCTATGTTTTTAATCATGTGATTTTGATTAAGTAAGAAAATTCCATCTTCTCTTTCTATCTGTATTCCTAAGTACTGTTTCACATTTCCCAAGTCTTTGATCTCAAAATGTTGATTCAGGATTTTTAGTATGTCCTCTTTATCACTTTCTTTTTCAAAACAAACTAAAATGTCATCAACATATATGAGTACATAGATCCATCTGTCCATTAGTCTTTTTGTGTACAGGCAAGGATCAGCTTTGCTTCTTTTAAATTTTTCATTTGTGAGCACCTCCGTGATTTTATCATTCCATGCTTTAGCAGCTTGTTTTAAACAGTATATACTTTTCTGGAATTTGCAAACCATGTTTGGTTACTTTAATCTTTGAATCCTGGAGGTTGCTCCATGTAAATATCTTCTGTTAAACTTCCATAAAAAAATGCTGTCTTTACATCCAGATGTTTCAGTTCCATTTGTTTCATTGCTGCAACTGCAAACAAAGTTCTTATTGTAGTATGTTTGACAACTGAAGCAAATGTTTCATCATAGTCTTCTCCATATTTTTGAGAATAACCTTTAGCTACGAGTCTTGCTCCGTATCGTTCAGCTGTGCCATCTGTTCGGTACTTTACTTTAAAAAACCATTTAAATCCTATAGATTTTCTTCCTTCTGGTAATTCTGTTAGTGTCCATGTTTTTGAGTCATGCATGGATTTTATTTCTATTTCTGTGGCCTCTATCCATTTATTGGCTTCTTCTTCAGGAAGTTGAGATATGTCTTCCCGAGAGGTTGGCTCATAAATTTTACTTGTACTTGCCTTGTATGGTAAGGCGTATTGGTGGTTTTCCTTTGTTTTCTCTTATTGAACGTCTTGGTTCTGGGTCTGTTTGTAGTTGTTTCTCTTCACTTTCAGTATTCAGTTTTTTATTAATTTCAACTTCTTTATCATCAGATATTCTTTCAGCTATATCATTGCTGTTTTTCTCATTTTTTGTTTCCAGTGAAATCATAGTGTCTTCATTTAGATCCTCAATGAATGTCACACTGTTACTCACCATAACTCTGTTTTGGGATCTAGGATTCTATATCCTTTGCAATTTTCACTATATCCAACAAATATTCCTTCCATGGACCTATTTTGAAGTTTGGAACGTTTTTCTGTTGGAATGAATACAAAAACTTTACAACCAAAAACTCTTAAATGATTTACACTTGGTTTCATACCTTGCCACAGTTCATATGTTTTTTTTTTTCAGTTTTCTAGAAAAAAGTCAGCTCTGTAGATATGCAGCTGTCATTGCTGCTTCACCCCAATATTTCTCTGATAGTTTGGAATCTGTCAGCATAGACCTTATCATTTCAGTCAGACTTCTGTTTTTTCTTTCTGCTACTCCATTTTGTTCAGGTGTGTAAGGAACAGTCTTTTGATGCTCTATACCATTTTTACTTCAGTAGTTTTCTATTTGGTGTCCTGTGAATTCACCTCCATTATCACGTCTAATGACAATTGGCTTCCTCTGAAATTATTCGACTTTGTCTACTAGTTTATTGAAAACTTCGCTTTTGTTCTTGATCAAGTTTATCTTGAGTAGTCATCTATAAAAGTCACCATACATGTATTGCCTCCTGATGTAGTCACTTTCATGGGTCCACATACATCAGTATGCACCAAATCAAGTGGTCTTGCGCTTTTCGTTTCACTTTCCTTAGGAATAGATATCCTTGTGGCTTTTGATTTTATACAACATTCACATCTTACGATAATTGAGCAGTCAGATATCAATAGATCCTTTGTCAATTCTTTCCTTTGTAGCTCCATTATACTTTCAGGATGTCTGTGCCCTAGACATCTATGCCACATGTGAATACAATTCTTGTGATCATGTGTACACAACTTCATCCGTTTCTTTAATGTGTCTAGATGATATAATTGTTCATCTGCCTTGACATTGGTTATTACCTTGTTTCCTGCTAGGATTGTACGCTCATCATCTTTGAATTTTACAGTAAGTCCTTTAGCTGTTAGACGTTTTACAGATAACAATATTCCTTCTAATCCTGGAACATATAACACATCCTGTACAAGTATTTTTGAATCATGCCCAAACTTGTTAGAACAGTTTAGCATTCCTTGTCCAACACCTTCTGCAGTTATTATGCTCCCATCTGCAAGATAAATGACTTCCTTCTTATTTAAATTAAGTTCAGTAAAGAAATTTGTATTACTTGTCATGTGACCTGTTGCTCCTGAGTCAATAAACCAACCCAATGATGATTTCTTATCAGTCACTTTAAATGTGCCATTCCAATTATTTTCACATGAATCAGAAATTGTGTTTTTCACCTTCTGTGTATTCTCTTTATGATGTAATTTCTGTTGTTCTGCTTTCCATAAAGTACAGTCTTTCTTTAAATGTCCTTTTGTCTTACATCTGAAACATTCTCTTGTCTCTTTATTATAGAGTATTTTTGATTCTGTAGCTTTAAGAGCATTTCCATTATCTTTTTCAGTAGAAGAATCATTTGTTTGTTCTTTCCTTCTTTGATATTCATCTATGAGTCTGGTCTTCACAAACTCTAATGTAATGTCTGTTTCAAGTCTTGTCTCTAGTGCATTTATCAAAGCAGTATATGAATCCGGTAAACTGCATAATAATATTGCTGCTACATGGCTTTCCTTAATATCTTCACCAATTGATCTCAGCTGTGATATCACTTCAATAATAGAGAATATATGCTTCTGCATGTCATTGTCTGCACTTAGTCTCATACTGTAAAGCTTTCTTAGCAGAAATAACTTGTGATTTAAGCTGGGTCTTTCATGTAGCTTTCTTAGTGCTTCCCACATTCCCTTTGCTGTATCCTCATTCCTTATGTGGATTAATTGAGCATCATCCACTAATAGGCTGATGGTAGCTCTTGCTTGTCTGTTTTTCTTATCCCATGTCTGATTATCCTCATCAGGTCTATCTGTAGTGATTACTTCCCATAAATCATCTTTAGACAATAACATTTCTACTTTGAACTTCCATAACTGATAATTCTCATTATTCAGCTTAGCTACTGTGAGTTTTAGCTCTGTGCTACTTGTCATCTTTAACTTGCCTTACTTGTTTGGAGTGAATTGTATTGAAGAATTCTGCATTCACCAGGGTCTTGCTGAGAGTTCCAGTGTCCTGGGAGTCTGGGGTCCTCGGTGCCTGGGCCCACATAACCTGTTTGTAGTATGAACATGAAAAATGGCTATTTTATATTTCAAATCCATATTGAAAAAATAGGAACCGGACAAGTCAGCGTTTGTAGGTATCTTACCTCAGTAGACTAGGGGTCATTAGTCCAGACATACTAAAAAACATGGCTTTAGGTTGAGTTTGCTAACAGTCTGAGGTTTAATCTTTATTACTGAAGGGAATTAGCCTTTGTATATGGCATGAGAGATCCGAGGTAGAACTAGACACAGACGATTGCACAATATTGTAAATAACACTACTGGCATATGGCTTAAGATGGAGAAGCTTATTGTAGTACCAAAAATATAAGTGGCTATCTGAAACCCATTATGATGTATCCAACCTTTAATTAATATTCTGATTATACAGTGGGTACGGAAAGTATTCAGACCCCTTTAATTTTTTCCCTCTTTGTTTTATTGCAGCTATTCGGTAAGTTCTAAAAAGCTCTTTTTTTTTCTCATTAAAGTCCACTCTGCACCCCATCTTGACTGAAAAAAAACAAATGTAGACATTTTTGCAAATCAATTAAAAAAGAAAAACTGAAATATCACATGGTCATAAGTATTCAGACCCTTTGCTTAGTATTGAGTAGAAGCACCTTTTGAGCTAGTACAGCCATGAGTCTTCTTGGGAATGATGCAACAAGTTTTTCACACCTGGATTTAGGGATCCTCTGCCATTCTTCCTTGCAGATCCTCTCCAGTTCCATCAGGTTGGATGGTGAACGCTGGTGGACAGACATTTTCAGGTCTCTCCAGAGATGCTCAATTGGGTTTAGGTCAGGGCTCTGGCTGGGCCAGTCAAGAATGGTCACAGAGTTGTTCTGAAGCCACTCCTTTGTCATTTTAGCTGTGTGCTTAGGGTTATTGTCTTGTTGGAAGGTGAACCTCCGGCCAAGTCTGAGGTCCAGAGCACTCTGGAAGAGGTTTTCATCCAGGATATCTCTGTACTTGGCTGCATTCATGTTTCCTTCAATTGCAACCAGTCATCCTGTCCCTGCAGCTGAAAAATACCCCCATAGCATGATGCTGCCTCCACCATGTTTTACTGCAGGGATTGTATTGGGCAGGTCATGAGCAGTGCCAGGTTTTCTCCACACATACCCCTTAGAATTATCACCAAAAAGTTCTATCTTCGTCTCATCAGACCAGAGAATCTTATTTCTCATAGTCTGTGAGTCCTTCATGCGTTTTGAGCAAACTCTATGCGGGCTTTCATATGTCTTGCACTGAGGAGAGGCTTCCATCTGGCCACTCTGCCATAAAGGCCCGACTGGTGGAGGGCTGCAGTGATCGTTGACTTTGTGGAACTTTCTCCTATCTCCCTACTGCATCTCTGGAGCTCAGCCACAGTGATCTTGGGGGTTTTCTTTACCTCTCCTACCAAGGCTCTTCTCCAACGATTGCTCAGTTTGGCTGGATGGCCAGGTCTAGGAAGACTTCTGGTGGTCCCAAACTAATTCCATTTAAGGATTATGAAGGCCACTGTGCTGTTAGGAACCTTGAATAATGCAGAAATACTTTTGTAACCTTGGCCAGATCTGTGCCTTGCCACAATTCTGTCTCTGAGCTCCTTGGGCAGTTCCTTTGAGCTGATGATTCTCATTTGGTCTGACATGCACTGTGAGCGGTGAGGTCTTATATAGACAGGTGTGTGCCTTTCCAAATCAAGTCCTATGAGTTTCATTAGACACAGCTGGACTCCAATGAAGGAGTAGAACCATCTCAAGGAGGATCACAAGGAAATGAACAGCATGTGACTTAAATATGAGTGTCTGAGCAAAGGGTCTGAATACTTATGACCATGTGATATTTCAGTTTTTCTTTTTTAATAAATTTGCAAAATTGTCTGCATTTCTGCTTTTTTTCAGTCAAGATGCGGTGCAGAGTGTACTTTAATGAGAAAAATAAATTAACTTTTTAGAATTTACCAAATGGCTGCAATGAAACAAAGAGTGAAAAATTTAAAGGGGTCTGAATACTTCCCGTACCCACTGTATATTCTGTGTTAAGGTATACTTTATCTGTGAATGATACATAGCTTCTTAACACAATATAGTGTCTCGGAAGAAAACCTTGTTCTGTTTTGTAACCCGGTGTAGAATTTACTCTTATCATATGTAAACATTATGACAGAAGTAGAATGGTCCGTGAACAGGTCTTCTACGGTATTGCTTATCTGTGATAGCTGGCCACTGTCACGGGATTGGAATGTTGGACAACAACCTATGAACTTTCATGCTTACGTAATATTAGGTTGGGTAAGCCTTTTTCTAAAATATAAAAGCTGTTGAAGAATTCAGTTATGGCAGAAGCATTGTGGGCCTGTGAAGAGGACGCACTTCACAGTGTAGGACCTAGGACGCATTCTCTGCCCATCGCTGAACGCTTCTCCAGCTGAAGTTTCCGGACAGATGATGTACATGCTTCTAGGGAAATCTTTTTCTTCTATCTAATAGTATGTAACCTTTATAAGTATTTAAACTTTGTACTTAGAATCTACAAATGTGTACGCAATATCATAATATCATACTATTCCTTTGATTCTGTATTTTATCTTTCAAATTAACTATTAACTATTATAAATAAAATTGCATTATATTACAAGTGGTTGCCTTCTTTAAAGCCGTATCCGAACCTTATTGCTAAAAACTTGGCAATACATAATTTGGCGTAGTTGGCAGGTTACACAGAAGGCTCAGAAGTTCTTTTTATTGGAAAGTAGGAGGGACTCTGTGTGATAGTGTGATATTGCGTAAAACATGCCTCTCTTTAAGAAAAAAGAGGTTGTGTTTCTGTAGAAATTCCAGGGTGGGAGCAGGCGCCTTACCATATTTTGGCCAAAGAGTAGTCGCAATGTGTTGGATTAAGTGAATCATGGGATAAATGTTTAAAAGAGGCTGAACCTGCTGATGTGGTGACATATCTGCAAAAAGTGAGAGTGGAAAAAAAACAGGAATTGGGTGCTGTAAGCAGGAGAGGATGGATTTTGTTACATGCTTATAGGAGACAGCATGAGAAATGGCTTCAATTGCTACAAAGAATCCAAGCGTTAGAACAGCAAAGGTGTGAAATGCAGAGTGCTTTGACAGTGGTGCAATTTCAGAATAGGCTGCTAATGGATAAATGTGATGGGTATCAACATGTCGCAGAAAAGGCAGCTGTACGTGTAGCTCAGTACAAATATAAAAGGAGACGAGGGAAGGTTAATAAAAAGAAAGTAGCTTTGGCCATAGCCAAAGCAGGGATAGAATGGAACCCTGATCAATGGGATGGTGTCCACAGGGATAAAATAGATAGGATTGGTACTGACAAGATGTGGAAATTGTATCAAAAGAGAGGACTTAATAAAAAGTCATGGGTTTCACATAATAGAAAGGTTACAGTAAAAGATTCTGAATCCCCACAGTGGGGCAGGACATGGGGAGAGAGAGGGCCCACTCCCTCCTCATCGCCAGCAAAGCCCACAGCACCGGGATTTGAGGATCTTTAAGCTGAAGTTAAATCCTTGATACAGGAATTCAAAGCCCAACAGAATGGGGCATCATTTTCTCCTAATATGATGTCTTCATCTGAAATGGAGGATCGATGAAGGGAGACAGATAAAAGTGACTGACATGCTGGCCACGCCCCACAAATGTTGGTAGATACAGGGGCGGAGGCCAATTTGATTAATGGAACTCCAAAACAATTCAGTGAGTGCAAGGTTATAATTACAAAATTAGGATGAAAGCAAATTGAGGCAATTCAGGACAGAGCAAAACCAGGAGTTAGTGGAATCTCCACATTGCATGAGAAGTTAAGCAAAGTCCCTATGGGACTTGAGGAGCAGGAGATACCCTTCGAACAATTGATTCCTGAGCAGAGGAAACAAGCGTGGTTTACAGAAGGGTCAGCTAGTTACGAAGGTAACAACCATGTGTGGAATGCAGTGGGCTACCAGACTACAAGTATACATAGCGAAGAAGTATGGGGAAAAGAGTTGTGGCAAGATATCTGGGCAATTGTACAAATAATTAAAGTGACTGTGTTTCATGTTGATGCTATTTGTGCTTCAGATACCCTGGAAAGATTCTTCAACTCAGTAGCAGACGAACAGTCCAAAATATCAGTCACTGAATCCAGTAAAGACTGACACCACTGAGGAGCTGCTCGGACTGACTCAATGGGCACAGACCAGAGGGGTGACCATCAGGTTAGATGTAATCAAGGAAACAATTATGAAATGTCCAGTATGCCAACATTCACAACAAAGACCTGTCCCCCATGTTGTTAGGGGTCAAATAGCCCGAGATAAACTACCTGGACAAATTTGGCAGGTAGATTACGTCAGCCCACTTCCAGAAGATGGAGGATGTGTATATGTATGCACGGTCGTGGATACATACTCAGGGTATATGATGGCTTGCCTGTGTAAAACGGCCAATGCTAACAGTACCATTAAAACTATGGAAACCATAATATTATATTACGGTATTCCATTGCAAATTCAGAGTGGCAATGGTAGTCATTTTAAGAACAGGAAGGTCGCAGAGTTTTGCTCAGAACATAATGTTGAGTGGATCTTTCATATCTCATTTTATCCTCAAGCCGCAGGATTGGTAGAGCGGATGAATGGGCTATTGAAAGAACAGTTGAAGAAATTGGGAAATGGAACCTACAAAGGGTGGAGAAAACATTTAAGTGAAGCCCTTAACATTCTTAATAACAGACCAATTAGAGAATAGGAAACACCGTTAATGAGAGTGATTACCCCCAATTTACAGATCATGCCTTTAAAAGCTACTATTACAGGACAGACAGTTCTCTATTGGGAACTAGAGCCAGGGGCTCTGGGACCTTATAGAGCCACCCCATAGGCAGCAGGACTAGATTTACACTCTCATGAGGAAATTAGATTAGAAATAGGGGTTGTAAAGGCAATCAGAACTGCTATAGGATTACAAATGCCTCCTGAGCATTTTGGTCTTATAGCTCCAAGATCAGGTTTGGCCCTGACAGGAATTCAAGTGATAGGAGGAGTGATAGATCAGGATTATCAAGGTGAAATCAAGGTACTCCTGTTGAATAGTGGGGATAGTAACTTGTTGATCCAAAAAGGAGACAGGATAGCTAAATTATTCATTTTGTCTAACCAGAAAATGAAAATAATCAAGGGAACAGCTCCTACAATAATAACAATTGGAGGAGACAGAGGATTTGGCTCCACTCATTTGCTGAATGATGGTGAAAAAATTTGGGTGAAGCAACCTGGAGATAAAGGTCCTCCAGAACCTGCAGAGATGATCGCCCAAGGGGCAGACAATGTGTTAATAGTGATGAAGCCAGGACAAGAGAAGTGGGAACATGTTCCTGTAGACAGGTGTTATCTCAGAGACTAATGTATATATTTCCATTTTAGATTCAAAATTGGAGATGGTGGATGATCGGTGTTACAGGCATGGTCCTTTTGGTCTCTGTCACTACCCAACCGTTATACAGAAGGGAAAGAGAAACACCGGACAAGGAGAATGAGGCATTATGGAAAATTAAGCAGAATTTATGGAGTTACGCATTCTCTGCCCATCGCTGAACGCTTCTCCAGCTGAAGTTTCCGGACAGATGATGTACATGCTTCTAGGGAAATCTTTTTCTTCTTCTATCTAATAGTAAGTATGTAACCTTTATAAGTATTTAACCTTTGTACTTACAATCTACAAAAGTGTATGCAATATCATAATATCATACTATTCTTTTGATTCTGTATTTTATCTTTCAAATTAACTATTAAATAAAATTGCGTTACATTACAAGTGGTTGCCTTCTTTAAAGCCGTATCTGAACCTTATTGCTAAAAACTTGGCAATACACCTGTTGCACAGCTTCTGGATACCCACAGTTGCTGTAGAAACTTCACAGAGCAGATTACATGGGATAACAAGCTTTTATTTCTCAGAACATGAGGTAAAGGAAAAAACACACAGTCACACAGTACTGCACCAGGAAGTAAGAACAAAACAGAAAATACAAGAGAGACTTTTTTTTTTTTACAATACAGTAAACAAGGAAACTTTACACAACATCACCATCTACTGTCAGATCAGCATAAAGTCCTCCTTCACACAAACAAAGAAGTCCACAACTGTTGCATATACCAACACTAGATCATAGTTGCTGAAGTGAGGGCCTCAAAAAATCACCTCCGATCTAGATGCAACCTTGCTGGGAGCAGTATTCAAATACATGGGCGGCGCCAGCAGTGAGTAAATGCTGAACTGCCCATGACTGAATGAGAGATTCACACCCCTATGACTGAATACAGCAGGTAGGACAAAGTATATATAATGTTATAAAATCATTATACTACCACCGATTTTAATGAAATAAGTTGCATCACTAACAACGCTATAGGGGCAGTGTACATAGCAACTAGGACATGACAGGTTCCCTTTAAGAATCTCAGTTTGCATTACATAAGGGTATGGCAGGGCCTGTCCTATACCTGCCCCTGAACACAACAATTGTTAAGTATGTACTGTGATATGTGGTTTTATTGCGTTTTTATGGAGTAACGTGAAATGTAAAATTGCATAGAATGTAATAAGTACTGACGCTACAGCTCCCAACCGTCCATCATACTGGGTGACCGTCCCGATTTTGAGGCCGTGCCCCGCAGTCCCGGCCGGGACCGGCTTCTCCCGCACACACAGCAGTGAGAATTAGTCGACACACCCCCTTGTATTAAGCAAAGCCCCTTCTGTCTCTTCTTCTGCCGATGCAGTGGTTCAGAGAGGGAGAGAGGTCACTCACAGTGGTATCTGGCAAGTCTCCTGGACTGAGATAACCATAATAGCAATCACCTCCAGCAGCGTGTGCATTCTGAATCCCTGTGTCTGTGTGCTTGCAGCTGCCATAGTGGCACTGAAGATAGCAGCCACTACGAGCACACAGGAGGCTGAGCTGCTGCTGGGGGGATCCTGATGAGAAGGCACATTGGTGTTTGTTCCTAATCCCCTCTTGTGTGATACTGTCTGCTGAGTTGTGTACCTAATCCTCTCCTGTGTGATACTGGCTGCTGAGCCATGTATCTAATCCTCTCCTGTGTGATACCGTCTGCTGAGCCGTGTACCTAATCCCCTCTTGTGTGATACTGTCTGCTGAGTCGTGTATCTAATCCTATCCTGTGTGATACTGTCTGCTGAGCTGTGTATCTAATCCTCTCCTGTGTGATACTGACTGCTGAGTCGTGTATCTAATCTTCTCCTGTGTGATACTGACTACTGAGTCGTGTATCTAATGATTATAATTAGTGTTGAGCGAGTATGTTCTGTTAACTCTTTCGCCTAGTATGCTCGGGCGAGCACAGAGTAGTTACAGCTGCTCGGTGTTATGTTTAAATCACTCCCGTGTCCATGATTTGCGACTGTTTGACAGCTTTATTACATGTGAGGAATGATTGTTTCTTTTGCATTCCTCACATGTAATAAAGCTGTCAAACAGTCGCAAATCATGCACACGGGAGTGATTTAAACATAACACCGAGCAGCTGTAACTACTCTGTGCTCGCCCGAGCATACTCGGCGAAAGGGTTAACAGAACATACTCGCTCATCACTAATTATAATGTGCAACTTTTAAAATAGAATTTTGCACTTTAAAATATTCTTATGTAAAAGTAACACTACCAAGTTTGCATTTGTACTCTAATTCATTACTTTTTGGAAATAAATATTTATTTTTTCTGTTTTTTGATTACGGTTTATGAAACAATGTGATCGGCAGTTCTGAATGGGTGTGGTGGGGGCGTGGACATGGGGGTGGTTAGGGGGCATGGACACCCAGGGCGTGGCCTAGAAATTTGCCGCAGCGCACTTCACGCGCCGCATACTTTATCCCTCTTTCCTTCCCAAAAATGTTGGGAGGTTTGCTGATGCTGCTATGAGGCTACTTTATTGGTAATGCTTAACGTAACCTGGCACACTCAGCTCAGGGGTAGGGACAGTTTAGAACATAGTATAGTGTTTAGCTAGTGATAGATAGAAACATTAGGGTAGATAGGTAGTGGTGGCCTATTAGTATATAAGATATAGGGTACAGGATAGGAGCAGCCCATCATGGGAGGGGACTAAGGTAAATAAAAAAGGGGAAGCATTTTCTGGTTTAGTCAGACAGTATTAGCATGTAAGGTTTGTGTCAAGTTTAAGTTCTGATGGCAATGGGCTGGAGGCATATGGAGCACATAGCATTCTGACAGCATGATGTCATACCAAATTTCCTGAGGACATTCCAAACTAGGCACTGGGAAGTGTTCCTTATTCCCTTCCATACAGAGGAAGCTGGACGGGGAAACGTGAGGGAAACGTAGCAGATCTCGGGTGTGCTGTGGGACTGCATGGGAAATCCCTGGGGCTGACAGGCAGATCAAAAATAGGGATTGTCCAAGCTGAATGTGAGCAGAGGCTGGATATGTGCTGTATTGATGAAACTGGAACTGCCATGTGCTGGGCCCAAAACTGTGTGGTAAAGACTGTTGTATCTGAACTGTCCCGTAAAGTTCAATTTGTTATAACGAACTTGGTGTCCCCTGACACAGATGATCCTGAACCAAAGGATGTGGATGCAGCGGAGACTTCCTGCCTGAGAGTGAGTACGCTGCATTGTACACAGCACAACATTGATGGACTGGGACACTATTTATTTGAGTGGTACCAGTGTGTGGAGAAGCAGCAGCTCGCCCACTGCTACTGCCTTAGGCACCTTAAAACTACATGTAGTAACCTCATATTAAGCTCCCTGCTGTCCTTCGCCTCCTCCACTTGGAAAAGGAGTGGAGAAGTTGTAGACACCCCTCCTTGAAGATATTATAGAAATATACCGAATGCATTACCATGGTTTATATGTTGTTTTATCCATGTTGTGGCCTCCAGCATTTAGCTCACCCATAGATAGGGTTAACTACTGGGAACAATCCATGCTTGCAGAAACTAAGTGGGCATTGAAAATTCAGTTTCCTGTTTGTGAGGTAGTTAGTGGAGTGCATTGAAAATAGAAGGAGTTATGGTCCAGCAGAGCTGCATCGAAAAGGGTGCTGTGTGTGAAGAAGGGAGACCATATACGGACAGCAAGTTACATGAGCGAACAAGTATAAAGTGGCAGAAGGATCCTTATTTCAGGCAAGTGGGGGTTTACATCAAGCATTATCTATAGATAAGAAGTGTAAGTGTAGCCAGACCTGAGGGTCTTAGAGAAGATGGCAAGACTGGAACTCATGTTCTCCTACAGGGAATTGAAAATGCAGTGGCACATCAAGCGGCACGTGGCCCTCATCACTTGTAAGTTGAGAATAGTCATGAGGGGTCATAGCAACACACCTAAGGGTGTGCGGCCTACTCAGGGGAAGATGGAGTTTCCCAATGTGATCTGATTGTTTAGTGTAACATGTAAAGAAAGAATTATAGAGCTACGTGTGAAATTCCTGCCTCTGGATTGTGCAGAATATGTATTGTTAAAATGTCATGCCTGCAATATACAATCTATGTACAAACTTTTCATCAGTTTGCTCAAAAAAGAAAAGTTTGTCTTTGCACTCTGGTCTCCCTCATTCATCTCTACTTTGACGGGTCCAGTCCTGCCATGTCATGTTGCAGCATTTAGTCTACATTTGGTCTGGAATGACATAAAGCTAAGGTAAAAGCACTGTAAGGTGGCTAAGGGAAGCATAGTTGATGGGAGGTATGTATCGCAGAGATGGCTGTCCTCTGTGATGTAACCCAGAATGTTGCTCTAGTGCACATAAGCACTAAGAGGACTGTTTGGTGCACCTGGGACCAGCTTACGGGTAGTTTGGAGAGATGAGTGGGTCCAGCTACCCATATACCTCACCTCTGTGTGTGGTTAAAAACCTATAAAATGGAAGCCGTTGTTTGGCACATGAGCTGTGTTTGGAGTGAGAAGGCTTCCTGTGTGTTGTTACCTCCAGACTGAGCAAGTGAGCTGAATGCTATACAGCCTGTGTGCCCACAGGACTGGCTAACCAGAGACTTTGCCTTAAGGACTCTTTACTTTGCTTTGCCTGAGCTAAAGACTGTTTGTACTCCTTTTACTTTTGTCTGGTTTACGAGGTAATAAATCGACATGGACATTTAAAGGAACATGCTGCCTGTTTGCCTCCCGACGCACCCAAGCGATTAAAAACCCTACAATTGGTGGAGAATGCGGGCAGCGTTCCCGGCAAATACATGTGACTGCTACAGGAAAGACTGCATATCCTGGGTAAAGTCTGCCACAAGCCAGCAAGCGACACCAGACAAAATGGAGGACCTGCTGAAATATTTGGTGCAGACGCAGCAGCACCAGCAGGAGACCAACAGGCTGTTGTTACAGCACATCCAACAGCACCAACAGGAACAGCGGCAGCAGATGCAGCTTCTGGCAAATGCCATCCAGGGCAGGACGAGCGCCCTAAACCCAGGTCCGGCTGATGACTTCCACGTTCGGAAGGTGGTAAGACGGGCCTTGCAGAAAATGGGATGACATAGAGGCCTTCCTGACGGTGTTTGAAAGAGTCACCGAGAGGGAGAAACTTACGCCAGAGCAGTGGGCAGAGGTGCTGGCACCATACTTGACAGGGGAGTCCCAGAAGGCTTAATATGATTTAGCTTTGCAGGACGCCAAAGATTATGGCAAGCTAAAAACCGAGATTCTGGCGCGCTTGAGGGTTACGATATCTGTCGTGGCACAGCGAGTCCTCCATTGGGCGTATCACCAGGACAAACCCCCCGCTCACAAATGTTTGACCTTTTGCACCTGGTATAAAAATGGCTGCAGCCAGAGTCCTTTTCACCTGCGCAGATGGTAGAGTGAGTGATAATGGACCGGTTTGTGCATTCCCTGCTGAGGCCAACGCAGACTTGGGTTGGTCAGGGTGTTCCCCAGAACGCCGATGAACTGATTGAACTGATTGAACTGGTCGAGAGATAACAGAGGGTTAAGAGTTCATTGGGAAAGCAGCCCACTCCATATTGGGGGTCCCAACAGGGGACGGAGGCCCAAAAGGGGGTGGAGCGTCCAAGGTCCAAAGGGGCAGGGGAGGTAATGCCCAAGGTCCCTACAGGTGATGTAATTTACTGGAGGTGCCACGGCCCAGGCCATATAGACTCCAATTGTCCCCTGAACCCCAAATAGATGGACTGCAGCATAGGACGCCATTGCTCATATTATGCGTATCCGGCCTGCAGTGTGAACTGTCCACCCAGCGAGGGGCCACAAACATGTCCTGAGAAGGTAAACGGTTGGCAGGAAACGGCACTGCTAGACTCCGGGAGTCTGATGACCATTGTGAGGGCCACACTTCCTCTCCAACTGATCCCAGGGAAAAAGCTTGGCGTACAATGCATTCATGGTGATGCTAAGGACTGCCCCATCGCCAGAGTGGACATTGAAATGGCCCACGGTACTGAGTCCCACGAGGTTGATGTCGTTCAGGACTTGTTGCACCCCATTATTATAGGCCGTAACTTTGTTTATTTTGGGATCCGTGGGGGAAGGATTCAGGGTTCGCTGGCACAGATAAGAAACCAGTTAACCTGAAGAGGTATCACCACACCCAGAGTCAGACGGGTTTCCGTTTTGTGTCCTTGTGGGGGATTAGGAGGTAGTGACCCCTGAGTCTGACATTCTGGAGTTAGGGGTGACCAGCGAGAATTTTGTGTCTGCCTAACATATGGACCTAACTCTGAGGGAAAATGGCACTCCTACCTTTCGGAGCCCTGCAGTGCGCCCAAACAATAGTTTTCCCTCACATAAGGGGTATCTGCATTCTCAGGAGAAATTTCTCAACAAATTTTGGGGTCCACTTTCTCCTGTTACCCTTGTGAAAAAAAATCATTTTGGCTAAAATAACATTTTTGTGGAAAAGTCAATGTTATAATTTTCTGTGGAGAACCTGGGGGTTCAAGTTGCTTACCACACATCAAGATAAATTCATTGGGGGGGTCTAGTTTCCAAAAAGGGGGCACTTGTTGGGCATTTCGACTGTTTAGGCACATCAGGGGCTGTGCAAATGTGACATTATGCCCGCAGGCTATTCCATTAAAGTCTGCGAAAAGATAATTTTTGTGGAAAAAAAGTGATTTTTTTATGTTCATGGCTCTACGTTATAAACTTTTGTGAAACACTTGGGGGTTCAAAGTACTCACCACACATCTAGATAAATTCCTTGAGGGGTCTAGTTTAAAAAAAGGGGTCGCTTGTGGTTTTTTTTCACTGTTTAGGCACTGTCATGGGTGTGTCAAAAGTGACAGACAGTCGCCCTGCAGTTGGTTCCAGGAGATCTTTACGTTTGGCATTACAGACACCTTCTTAGAGGCTGTCTCTCTAGGACCCAGCGGCTACCTACCTCTGGCTAATTAACACCCTGGCCTGGGTGTATTAATACCTGCTATCTGCCAGATGGAGGTGCCGGCAATACTCACATTACCCCTTGTGAAGACTCGGAGCAAGTGCATTACTTCTTTCTCTCTGGAGCTATGAGGATGGGTGTTCATCCCTCTGAAGTTGACTAAAGCAAAGCCATATTGCCTTGTTTGTTCCCCATTGTTGTCTTTAGTGGTCAGTGGGGATTGACTAGCGCTCACCCCCTCCCTTCCCTAGCCAGGGCCTAATGCCAGGGAAAGACAGGGCGATGTTCGCGTTCGGCGATTGGTGAAGAAACAACATAGGGACGCTAGTGGAGACAGGTTGATATTAGATCAGCCTAGAGGTCTCCACTTCCCCTTTTCCCTAATGTTTGGGCTCCCTTTCCCTCTTCCCTTTGTGTTGCACTAAGTCTTTCCCACATATTGCATGACATTATCGCCAGCCGAGCACATTTTGAAAAGGAAAAAAAAAAAAGACTGACACTTTTTGTTGTTGCTGTTTGTGTGTGTGTTTTTTGGGCGTGTTTTTTTCCTTTCTCTGTGGTATGGGTTCAGTTGCAGAGCTCGCAGAGCGGCTGCGCAGTTTGTCTCTGGAGGTGAATGACCTCCGCTGTGAGGTTCAGCAGCAGCATCAGCGGCTACAGGTCGCCAATGTGGGGGTCTCTGCAGGTAAGCCTGTCCAGCCAGAACCCAAGGTTGCCCTCCCGGACAGGTTTTCAGGAGGTAGAGACAAGTTTTTTGTATTCAAGGAGGCCTGCAAACTGTATTTTAAACTTCGTCCTTACTCTTCCGGAAATGAGGAGCAACGGGTTGGAATTGTGATCTCTCTACTGCAAGGAGATCTTCAGTCGTGGGCGTTTTCTTTACCGCAGGACTCAGTTTGTTTCCAGTCTGTGGAGGGGTTTTTCAGAGTTCTGGCCCTCATCTATGATGACCCTGACTGAGTCACCTTGGCTACGTCTAGGCTATGTCGCCTTCAGCAGGGAAATCGGTCAGTGGAGACGTACAGTTCTGAATTTTGTAGACAGGTGTTATGGTTAATATTTTATATCTAGCTTCTATCTAGATTCATTATTTATTTAGGAAAACAATCTGTTCTATGAAGCCTCTGCTTAAGACTTGCATCATGGAATGTCTGACTAAGATACTGGTTTCCTGTGAATTCCCTGACAAGAAGGTTTTACGTTGGGCCACGGGAAGTGTGTTATCACTGATTGTCTATTTTGGTTTCCTGTTCAGTTGTATGTAAGAATTGTAGTTCCGTTTTTGTCTAGCTAATAAATGTGGTGAGTCTTAGTTGCCACACAGAAGACTCTTCCTGCTGACAATGCATGTCACATGTATTTTGTCTCTCTCCCTTCATCGATGAAGTATTTTAATTTGAATCTCACTGGCAATGTGAAGACCCCTTGCTGTCTATTCCAAAGTTCTCCCTAATAACAAAGAGGGTCTCCATAACAGTACATGGTGCCTGAAATCTGGAATTATCATAACTGGACCTCCTCTGGACCCGTCAACAAGGATCTCTCTGGGAATCACTGAATAAATACGCAGTAAGTAATCCCTTGTTTTACTAATAATTCAGTGTTACCTAGAGGGCTCCAGGACGGGTAATTGGTGGTCCTAGCAAGACAATCATTTTTGAACCCTTGCCAGTGATTGAATTTGTTGTCTTATATGTTTCAATGTGTTTTTAGATGTATAATTGATGATTGAATGACGGTTGAATGATAATTGAAGAAAGTGACGAGTAACCAACCTTGCGCAGCGTGTCGGGATTAGGCACCTCCACAGTTCTCCTGTATATTTCAGGAGTCAAAGGATTGTTTTATGTTGTTTGTTTTGTCTACGTCATAAATGTCTGGTATGATATTGTAAACTATGAGGATACTTGAATGTGGGACTGAATGATTTTTGATTGACCAATAAGGGACTATGGTCTCTGCTTGATAAGGGATCCCGTTAGGTGTGTTCCTTCACATGTGGTGGAGAGGAAAGTTGGTCCGTAAGAGGATCAGGGAAGTGTGATTGTCTATAACAGAGGAATCCTTCACGGTAAGGTAGTACTCTGAGGGTATTAAATTACCCTGTAAATTGGTAAGGGCACCCTCAAGAAAGGGGTAACTAAATGCAATTTTTAGCCCGAATACAGCAGAGGGATTAATATCAGCGATTGTGCAGTGTGCATTGTGTGACTGACGTATTGTTAAGTCATTTTTGATGAATCAGAATCGTTGTCCTCAGTGTCTGTGTTCAGTTTTGTGTAAGCTCAAGAGAGGGAAAATCATAGTAGTTGAAGTTCTTGCTCAGCCTGTATACCCAGACTGGCAAACATAGAGTATAAAAAGTAACACTTATTGCAGATATAATTGTCACCTTTACAAGGTGTAGAAGGAAAACCTTTGAACTGGGTAGTAAAAACACACCACTACGCCCCCACCTGGGTGACTTCCTTTTTTTGTCCCGGAACTAACCCAGTTGATAGAGAAACTGCAGAGGTAGCTATTTAATAATTGCAGATTACCTCAGGAAATGTTATATGATCATGCAGAAATAATTGGAATAGTAGGTGGAGCAGTAGGCTTGGTATTATTATTTGTTGGGTTGTGTGTAAGAATCTCCCTAGCTCACAGGGCTGGAAAATCGGTGTTAGTACTTCCTTAAAGATCTGTCTTTCGAGGCTAAGAGGAGACTGGGATAGGATCAGATCCGTCTTTCGAGGATCAGAGGAGACTGGGACGGGATCAAATTTAGAGTCTGATGGGCTCTAGGTGTGCTGAAGAGAGTTCTACGGTAACTCTGGCACAGTGATTGCAGTCATGGGGACTGGCAACAGTAAGGTATTTACTGACCTAAAGGGCGTGACCCCAGTTCCAGCATGTGAGATAGTGGAGAGACTGAAAGGGAAAGAAGCAGTAGAGGTATGTGAAATAATATTGAGGAAATTTGATATAGGAAAGTGGGGAAATCTGGAAGAGAACGAATGGGAGAAATATATCTGCAATTGGGAAGGATGGTTGAAAGATAAAAACAAACTAGAGCAGGCTAGGATGTGGTTAGAAGTAGCAAAACGTCTCTCAATGAGTGAACATAAATCAGAGGAAACCAGGCATAGAACTGTCTATGTAATCTATGATAGTTTGAAAAACTCTCAGACCCCTGTAGTCTTTGTACCTGATGTAAGTTCTGCACCCCTTTCAGCACCTCCACCTTATGCTGGGTCAATGGGATGGACTTGCAGACATTGTGGACATCAGAATCCCCTGGGGTTAATTGTTGCAGGTCCTGTGGGTCTTCACACCCATGGACAACACCCGGGGTGCCTCTGTTCCCTATGAGGACCACTAGTCATGTACAGTTTCAACCTCCTAGATGGTTGATAATGTTCAGGTAAGAGATCCCCCCCAAGTATGGCCAATGGAAACATATCGGCCTTGGTGCCCCAGTGAACTTATTGCCCTCGCTACCCAGCTCTCAGATCCCCGAAAAATCCCCTTAAAATTTAGAATGCACCTCCAGGGTGTTCAGGAGGCATATCGGGGCACATGGGATGATCTAGTTTCTGTCATTCTGCAGAAAGGCGGTGACCCCTTACTTATGACAAGTTTTTTACTTAGTACTGCCACGAACAGGCTGGACATGTGTCTGGTGTCCTTACCCAAGAACATGGTGGTAGGCAGCGACCTCTAGGGTATTACTCTGTAATCCTAGATCCAGTCATTATGCGGTCTCCTATTTGGGTTAGAGCTGTGGCATCTGCTTCAGAACTCGTTAAAAAGACAGAAGACATAGTGTTAGGAAGCCCCCTCACACTTCAAGTTCCTCATTCTGTATCTGAAATACTTCAACAGGCTCAGACCTGTCACTTCTCAGCATTAAGGTTGACAAAATATGAATTCTCACTCCTTACACCCTTCCATATAACTATCAAACGCTGTAATGTTCTAAATCCAGCAACACTGCTTCCAGTGGATTTAGAAAAGGGAGGAAAGTATCAGGATGGGGAAGAGGGAGGCATCATGAGCCAAGACCTGCCCCTGTTTTTCAAATTAGCAGATGAGGAAGCTCAGTTTGATATGGCACATGAACATGATTGTCAGGCATTGATGGAAGCTGAAATAAAAGGATTGGCAAATATTACTGATGTACCACTCACTAACCCCTCTGCTGAGTATTTTTTAGATGGTTCCAGAGTTTGGGACAGTGAACAAGGACGGTTCATCACCGGGTATGCAGTAGTCCACAATGGTAAGGCAGTGATACAAGAACCACTCCCCTCCAGTTGCTCTGCGCAAGAGGCGGAGCTTAAAGCACTCGCTGCAGCGTGTAATCTGGGAAAAGGTAAAGAAATTAATGTATTTTCTGACTCGCAATATGCTTATGGTGTTGCACATGACTTTGGCGCCATTTGGCGAAGCCGTAATTTGTTGACCTCTGCTGGCAAACCTATAAGGAATGCACAAGCGGTAGAGCAGCTACTCACAGCACTCACCCTTCCCCGAAGGGCAGCCATAGTCAAAATGTCAGCACACACACGGGAACAAACTCCCCTTGCAGTAGGGAATGCCTGGGCCGACCAGGTGGTTAAGGAAGCAGCACAACTACCTCTGACAGAGATACTGGCTATAGCAGGTACAGGAACCCCAGGAAACTCAGAGTCAGGGAGTGCAGGAAGCCCCCTTTCAAATAAGGAGACATCCCCTGCACCGGTCCCAGTGGCCGTGGACCTCGAACTACTGCAGGTCTTCCAGGCCCAGGGTCCCCCCCACGAGCAGAATGCATGGGTCAATGCGGGCGCCGCACAGTCAGTGTAAGGGTTTGGCAGGTAAACAAACGTATTTGCCTCCCACGCTGCCTGTTCCCCATGATGGCTGCCCTTGCACATTCTCCGGTGCATAACTCAAAGGGTGTTATGTGTGCAGTGGTGCTACACAACTGGTTCCCAAATACGGCCGCAAAGTATGTTCAAGAATGTCTAGTTTGTGCAAAACATACACACTTGTCCTGGGTAGATTGTTTACCATAGCATTGTATTCAGTGAGGACCGCCCCAAGGGGGAGGGAGAAGCTATCCCCATATGAAATACTGTTTGGTAGTGTCCCTAAGACAGGGTTGTATTTCCCACAGCAGCTGCAGGCCTCCTATGGATCTCTCACTGAATATGTTCTGGAGTTGCATAAACATTTGACTGTTACTCATGATCGTGTTCTTTCCTCTATCCCAGACCCCAATTGCCTCAGCGGCACTCACACTTTGGTACCAGGAGATTGGGTCGTGGTAAAGAGACATATGTGGAGAACACTGGAGCAAAGATACAGTGAACCATTCCAAGTGCTGTTAACCAATGCCACTTCTGTCAAGCTTCAAGGCAAGGACACTTGAATCCATGCCTGCCATTGTAAAAAGGTCTTGAACCCCAGCAGCAGCAAAGATGATGACACTGTTTGTTTGGACTATGGTGATAGCAACCGTACCCCTTGCCCTAACTCTCCATGAAGTGCTTAATGAGAATTAGGGTAACAAACTGATAAAGCATCACCAAGTCTTACTCCAAGACATGAACTCTAATGACCGTCCTAAGAACTGTTGGATATGCACCTATAGTCCAATATCCTCCAATACTATGCCTTATTTAGCCATTCCAGTGACTTTGAAAGAAATGTTTTACTTAAGTAACTACACTTTTCCTATTAGACTAAGAACAACAACAAAAAAGAAGGCTGTAGGTCTAACTGTAGCTGCTTGGGTGACTGAGCCATGGTTGTTGTTTAACAGGAGTGGTCTGCCTCTAAGTCAGACTGAAATGCCATGAGCGACTAGTTGTGTCGACCTCTCATGTTATCCGAACTTAACCTCTTGCTGCTGTATTCAGATAAAATCCAGAGGGTTCCTTTCTCTACGGCTGACTATTCAGAGTGTAATGGATCTGCTACCACTACTACGCAGTGTATAGCGGTTGATGCCACTCACAATCCTAAGCTTCATTGTGTAAATGTCACCTTGCAAAATCTAATATCAGGTTTTACCTCAAATGACACTCAGTATCAGGGAAAAATTATGGAAAAATTAAGCACCACCTTGTTATCTAAATAGATTGCTAGTCTGTTCAACAACACTGTTGTTGGAGCACCAGAGAGTTTATATATTGTATGTGGACATCAGGCTTACAAGTGGTTACCCAACAATTTCACAGGAGTTTGCACACTGGCCTTTCTGACACCTTCTACTTTTATAGTACCACACACAAGAATAGATATTAAAGCAATCCCTCTACACACGCTGTACAGACTGTAGCGCCGGCGTCCCTGCCCTCTGCTAGGCAGGGACGCTGTTCCCCTCACCTCCCTGCTCCGTGCCCGGCGTCCTCCTCCCGCTCTGCTGGCAGCGCGCGCTCCTTCCCGGCCACTGTGCTTAGGGCGCGCGCGCTCTCCCTCCCTCTTAAAGGGGCCGCGCGCGCCGTCCTAAGGAGTCCCCGGCCAATGGCCGGAGGACTTCACCATATATAAGGCACCTCCTCCAAAATGGAGGTGCCCGAGCAATGTTGTTGCACTGTTCACTACTCTGCTTCAGCCCTCAGGTCCCGTTGCCAGTTACCTGCCAGTTACCTGCCAGATTCCTGCCTGATTATCTGCTACCTGCCTGCTAGTCTGAGGTCCGACGGTCTGCCTTACTTCTCCTGTCAGTCTGTCTAAGGACCAGCCTGCCCGCTCACCTGGGAGCGCACATCAGCCACCTGCCTGCTTGCCCGAGGTCCGACGGTCTGCCTTCCAACTCCTGTCAGTCTGTCTATGGACCAGCTTGCCCGCTCACCTGGGAGCACACACCTGCTACCTGCCTGCTAGTCTACCTGGAGGCTCCGCCGTCACGTGCTGTGACCACCTGCCTGTCCAGTGACTCCTGCTCGCTCACCTGGGAGCGCTCATCAGCTGCCTGTCTACTAGCCTACCTGGAGGCTCTGCCGTCACGTGCTGTGACCACCCGCCTGTCCAGAGACTTCTGCCCGCTCACCTGGGAGCGCTCATCTGCCGCCTGTCTGTTGGTCTTCCTGGAGGCTCCGCCGTCACATGCTGTGACCACCCGTTCATCCAGAGACTCTCGCCTGCTCACCTGGGAGCTCACGTCTATCATCAGCCGCCACAGGTCGTACCAACCCTTTACCCAGAGACTGCCCCGGTCACTTGCCGTGACCATCAGCCCGTTCATCCAGAGACTGCCCCGGTCACTTGCCGTGACCTCCAGCCCGTTCACTCAGAGACTGTCCCGGTCACCTGCTGTGACCTCCTGCCCGTCTTCCCTGGTCGCCACCCGCTCCCTTACAAGGACTGCCCCCTTGTATAGTAGCTCAGAGGTTCCGCCTCCCAGACCCGTTACAGTTTGCTCGGGCCATGGAACCCGGTGGCACCCAAGCTCCCTCGCTCTCGGACCTGTGTCATGAACTGTCCCGTCAGAGGTCCCAACAGGAGTCCATCCTGGGTCACCTGCGGAATGTCAATACTCGCCTGGACACTCTGACTGCTCCACCAGCAACCTCCGCCAGTGCCATGTCTCGCAGTCCGGCAGCTCCGCTGCCCACTAATACCATGGTATCCTACCCCGGACCCCGGCTTTCTGCACCTCCTTGCTTCGGAGGCGACTCCGCCCAGGCTCGGGGCTTCATAAATCAGTGCACCCTGCATTTTGAACTATTGTCCTACCAGTTTAACTCCGACCGGGCCAAGATTGCATTCATCATGTCCCATCTCACCGGGGAGGCCCTGGCCTGGCTAAATCCTCTATGGGAGAGAGGAGACCCCCTGGTGTCCAACTTGCCTGCTTTTCTCACGGCTTTCCGGAAAGTCTTCGACGAACCCGAACGGAAGACCTCATCCGCATCATCACTGCTACGCCTCCGTCAGGGAAGTCTCACCGTGGGCCAATATGCCATACGGTTCCGTACCCTTGCCTCGGAACTGGCCTGGGATAACGACGCTCTGGTATCCGTCTTCTGGGAGGGTCTGTCCGGCCGTATTAAAGATGAACTTGCCGGTCGGGACATTCCTACCACTCTCGATGACCTAATAACTCTTGCCACCCGGATTGACCTACGGTTCCAGGAGCGTGCCAAAGAAGTCACCCGTGAGAGGAGGTTACCACGTCTAGCTCCTACTTTTCAGAAACCCGTCACTCCCTCCGTCTCTACCCAGGTACACTCTCCTGAGCCTATGCAGGTCGACCAGACCAAGATGGTCAAAACCCGTCAGGACTTACGCCGTGCCGAGGGGAGCTGCTTCTACTGTGGCAGTAAGGAGCACCGGATCCGTGCCTGCCCGGAGAGGTCGGGAAACGCCTGTGTCTAGGTTCGCTCAGAGAGGTCGACCTAGACAAGAATAAATCCTCTCCATCTCTGCTGTTGTCAGTCTCAATCGTCTGCGGGGAGAACCGTTATTTCGAACTAGCCCAACTTGACTCTGGAGCAGCCGGAAATCTCATTTCACAGTCCCTGGTAGAGAAATACCGCATTCCCACCAAACCTCTGGCTGTACCCTTGTCTGTTGCTGCCGTGGATGGGGGTCTCTTACCACGCCCCATCCAACTCATCACCGAATCCATTACTCTGCAGGTGGGAATGCTGCATTCTGAGAGTATCTCCTTTCATGTTCTGCCTGGACTCTCTCACGCCCTCTTGCTAGGCCTACCTTGGCTCCAGAGACATGCACCCGTGCTTGACTGGCAGACCGGAGAAGTCCTTCGCTGGGGACAGGACTGCCATAAGACCTGTCTGGTTCCCGTCCATCCCGTCCGTCCTTCTCCTACCCCAGCTAATCTACCCGGACTTCCGATTCCTTATTGGTCTTATGCTGATGTCTTTAATAAAAAGGAAGCAGATACACTACCCCCTCATAGACCATACGACTGCCCTATCGACCTGTTACCTGGTACTACTCCTCCTCGTGGGCGTATTTATCCATTATCCGCTGCTGAGACCCGGTCGATGTCTGAATATATTGAGGAGAATCTGGCCAGGGGATTCATCCGGAAATCTACCTCCCCGGCGGGAGCAGGCTTCTTTTTCGTCAAAAAGAAGGACGGCTCTCTCCGTCCCTGTATAGACTATAGAGGCCTTAACCAGATCACGGTGAAGAATAAGTAACCCCTTCCGCTTATTCCGGAGTTATTTGATCGTCTGAGGGGGGCTAGAATCTTCACCAAACTGGACCTCCATGGGGCGTACAACCTGGTTCGTATCCGTCAGGGGGATGAATGGAAGACGGCATTCAACACCCGGGACGGCCACTATGAATATCTGGTAATGCCCTTTGGTCTCTGTAACGCTCCTGCCGTCTTTCAAGAGTTGGTCAATGACATCTTCCGGGACCTTTTCTACTCCTGCGTAGTGGTGTACCTGGACGACATCTTGGTCTTCTCTCCGGATCTCCAGACTCACCGGAGGGACGTTCGTCAGGTCCTGCTCAGGCTCAGGCAGAATCACCTCTTCGCTAAATACGAGAAGTGCCTCTTTGAGCAGACCTCGCTTCCGTTTTTGGGCTACATTATTTCTCAGACCGGCCTACGAATGGATCCAGAGAAACTGTCTGCCATCGAGAAATGGCCTCGACCGGAGGGGTTGAAGGCCATTCAGCGATTCCTGGGCTTCGCCAACTACTACCGCCTCTTCATACCACACTTCTCTTCCCGGACTGCCCCAATTTCCGCGCTCACCCGTAAGGGTACTAATCCCAAAGAGTGGCCGCCCGAAGCAGAGGAGGCCTTTCTTTCCCTAAAACAGGCCTTCTCTTCCGCCCCGGTGCTGCATCGCCCGGACGGCAACAAGCAGTTCTTCCTGGAAGTTGACGCCTCCTCCTCTGGAGCCGGAGCGGTACTTACTCAAAAATCATCTTCCAGGAGAATGGTAACTTGTGGCTTCTTCTCCAAACTCTTCTCCTCTTCTGAGCGCAACTATTCCATAGGAGACCGAGAGTTATTGGCCATCAAGCTGGCATTGGAGGAGTGGCGTTACCTACTCGAGGGGGCTCTCCACCCGGTAATAATTTACACTGACCACAAGAACTTGGCTTACCTCCAGCATGCCCAGAGACTTAACCCGCGCCAAGCCCGGTGGTCCTTGTTTTTTGCTCGCTTTGATTTTGTTCTTCATTTTCGCCCTGCTGACAAAAACGTCAAAGCAGATGCCTTGTCCCGATCCTTTCTGGTGTCCGATCTCGAGGAAGAACCTAAACATATCATCGATCCCGCCAGAGTAATGCAGGTGGCTCCCGTGAGTCTAAATCGTCTCCCTCCCGGTAAGACGTTCGTATCAGTACCTGATCGGGAGAAGATCCTACACTGGGGTCACTCGTCTAAACTAGCTGGCCACGCCGGTCAGAAAAAGACCCTCCAGCTTATTGCCCGGCACTACTGGTGGCCTACCCTGCACAAGGACGTAATAGACTTTGTTTCTGCCTGTGTGTCCTGCGCCCGCAACAAAGTCCCGAGACACCTGCCAGCCGGTCGCCTCCTTCCGCTTCCTGTGCCTGCTGCCCCCTGGCAGCATATTGCTATGGACTTCATAACTGATCTCCCCGTCTCTGCCGGTTGTACGGTCATTTGGGTGGTCGCTGACCGCTTTTCCAAGATGGCTCACTTTATTCCCCTGCCAGGCCTCCCGTCTGCACCCGAGCTGGCTAAAGACTTTATCCGCCACATCTTCCGTCTTCATGGCCTGCCCCTCCACATCGTGTCGGATCGTGGGGTACAGTTCACCTCACGTTTCTGGAGAGCCACTTGTAAACTGCTAGACGTCACCCTGGACTTCTCTTCCGCTTACCACCCACAGTCCAATGGTCAAGTGGAGCGGATCAATCAGAACCTGACCAGTTACCTCCGGCACTTCGTTAATGCCCACCATTCAGACTGGGTGGATCTCCTACCTTGGGCCGAGTTCTCCTATAACAATCACGAGAGCGAATCCTCCTCCAAATCCCTGTTTTTTGTAGTCTTCGGTCAGCATCCTCGGATTCCTTTTCCTGTCTCCACCTCTGTGGACAACCCGGCTGCGGAATCTCTCGTTAGCAAATTTTCCTCCATTTGGGAGAGTACCCGATCCGCACTCCTTCAGTCGTCCGAACGGATGAAAAGACACGCTGACAAAAAACGCCTGGATCCTCCACAATTTCGTCCTGGAGATAAAGTCTGGCTCTCATCTAAATATGTCCGACTCAAGATACCTTCTTACAAGTTAGGGCCTCGGTTCATCGGTCCTCTGGAGGTCATTAGTCAGATCAACCCGGTGGCCTATAAATTGAAACTCCCGGCCAACTTACGGATCCCTAACTCCTTCCATGTATCTCTCCTCAAACCTGTGGTACTTAACTCTTTTTCCAAGTCTACAGGTACGCCTCCTGCTCCGGTTTCTGCTGAGGACGAGTTTGAGGTAGAGAACATTCTTGCCACCAAAAGGGTAAGAGGAAAGACCTTTTTTCTAGTAGATTGGAAGGGGTTTGGACCTGAGGAGAGAACGTGGGAGCCCCGGGAGAACATCCATGCCCCTCTTATCCTAGCTAAATTTCTGTCTGGCCTAAAAAAGGGGGGGCCTAAAGGGGGGGTACTGTAGCGCCGGCGTCCCTGCCCTCTGCTAGGCAGGGACGCTGTTCCCCTCACCTCCCTGCTCCGTGCCCGGCGTCCTCCTCCCGCTCTGCTGGCAGCGCGCGCTCCTTCCCGGCCACTGTGCTTAGGGCGCGCGCGCTCTCCCTCCCTCTTAAAGGGGCCGCGCGCGCCGTCCTAAGGAGTCCCCGGCCAATGGCCGGAGGACTTCACCATATATAAGGCACCTCCTCCAAAATGGAGGTGCCCGAGCAATGTTGTTGCACTGTTCACTACTCTGCTTCAGCCCTCAGGTCCCGTTGCCAGTTACCTGCCAGTTACCTGCCAGATTCCTGCCTGATTATCTGCTACCTGCCTGCTAGTCTGAGGTCCGACGGTCTGCCTTACTTCTCCTGTCAGTCTGTCTAAGGACCAGCCTGCCCGCTCACCTGGGAGCGCACATCAGCCACCTGCCTGCTTGCCCGAGGTCCGACGGTCTGCCTTCCAACTCCTGTCAGTCTGTCTATGGACCAGCTTGCCCGCTCACCTGGGAGCACACACCTGCTACCTGCCTGCTAGTCTACCTGGAGGCTCCGCCGTCACGTGCTGTGACCACCTGCCTGTCCAGTGACTCCTGCTCGCTCACCTGGGAGCGCTCATCAGCTGCCTGTCTACTAGCCTACCTGGAGGCTCTGCCGTCACGTGCTGTGACCACCCGCCTGTCCAGAGACTTCTGCCCGCTCACCTGGGAGCGCTCATCTGCCGCCTGTCTGTTGGTCTTCCTGGAGGCTCCGCCGTCACATGCTGTGACCACCCGTTCATCCAGAGACTCTCGCCTGCTCACCTGGGAGCTCACGTCTATCATCAGCCGCCACAGGTCGTACCAACCCTTTACCCAGAGACTGCCCCGGTCACTTGCCGTGACCATCAGCCCGTTCATCCAGAGACTGCCCCGGTCACTTGCCGTGACCTCCAGCCCGTTCACTCAGAGACTGTCCCGGTCACCTGCTGTGACCTCCTGCCCGTCTTCCCTGGTCGCCACCCGCTCCCTTACAAGGACTGCCCCCTTGTATAGTAGCTCAGAGGTTCCGCCTCCCAGACCCGTTACAGTTTGCTCGGGCCATGGAACCCGGTGGCACCCAAGCTCCCTCGCTCTCGGACCTGTGTCATGAACTGTCCCGTCAAAGGTCCCAACAGGAGTCCATCCTGGGTCACCTGCGGAATGTCAATACTCGCCTGGACACTCTGACTGCTCCACCAGCAACCTCCGCCAGTGCCATGTCTCGCAGTCCGGCAGCTCCGCTGCCCACTAATACCATGGTATCCTACCCCGGACCCCGGCTTTCTGCACCTCCTCGCTTCGGAGGCGACTCCGCCCAGGCTCGGGGCTTCATAAATCAGTGCACCCTGCATTTTGAACTATTGTCCTACCAGTTTAACTCCGACCGGGCCAAGATTGCATTCATCATGTCCCATCTCACCGGGGAGGCCCTGGCCTGGCTAAATCCTCTATGGGAGAGAGGAGACCCCCTGGTGTCCAACTTGCCTGCTTTTCTCACGGCTTTCCGGAAAGTCTTCGACGAACCCGAACGGAAGACCTCATCCGCATCATCACTGCTACGCCTCCGTCAGGGAAGTCTCACCGTGGGCCAATATGCCATACGGTTCCGTACCCTTGCCTCGGAACTGGCGTGGGATAACGACGCTCTGGTATCCGTCTTCTGGGAGGGTCTGTCCGGCCGTATTAAAGATGAACTTGCCGGTCGGGACATTCCTACCACTCTCGATGACCTAATAACTCTTGCCACCCGGATTGACCTACGGTTCCAGGAGCGTGCCAAAGAAGTCACCCGTGAGAGGAGGTTACCACGTCTAGCTCCTACTTTTCAGAAACCCGTCACTCCCTCCGTCTCTACCCAGGTACACTCTCCTGAGCCTATGCAGGTCGACCAGACCAAGATGGTCAAAACCCGTCAGGACTTACGCCGTGCCGAGGGGAGCTGCTTCTACTGTGGCAGTAAGGAGCACCGGATCCGTGCCTGCCCGGAGAGGTTGGGAAACGCCTGTGTCTAGGTTCGCTCAGAGAGGTCGACCTAGACAAGAATAAATCCTCTCCATCTCTGCTGTTGTCAGTCTCAATCGTCTGCGGGGAGAACCGTTATTTCGAACTAGCCCAACTTGACTCTGGAGCAGCCGGAAATCTCATTTCACAGTCCCTGGTAGAGAAATACCGCATCCCCACCAAACCTCTGGCTGTACCCTTGTCTGTTGCTGCCATGGATGGGGGTCTCTTACCACGCCCCATCCAACTCATCACCGAATCCATTACTCTGCAGGTGGGAATGCTGCATTCTGAGAGTATCTCCTTTCATGTTCTGCCTGGACTCTCTCACGCCCTCTTGCTAGGCCTACCTTGGCTCCAGAGACATGCACCCGTGCTTGACTGGCAGACCGGAGAAGTCCTTCGCTGGGGACAGGACTGCCATAAGACCTGTCTGGTTCCCGTCCATCCCGTCCGTCCTTCTCCTACCCCAGCTAATCTACCCGGACTTCCGATTCCTTATTGGTCTTATGCTGATGTCTTTAATAAAAAGGAAGCAGAGACACTACCCCCTCATAGACCATACGACTGCCCTATCGACCTGTTACCTGGTACTACTCCTCCTCTTGGGCGTATTTATCCATTATCCGCTGCTGAGACCCGGTCGATGTCTGAATATATTGAGGAGAATCTGGCCAGGGGATTCATCCGGAAATCTACCTCCCCGGCGGGAGCAGACTTCTTTTTCGTCAAAAAGAAGGACGGCTCTCTCCGTCCCTGTATAGACTATAGAGGCCTTAACCAGATCACAGTGAAGAATAAGTACGCCCTTCCGCTCATTCCGGAGTTATTTGATCGTCTGAGGGGGGCTAGAATCTTCACCAAACTGGACCTCCGTGGGGCGTACAACCTGGTTCGTATCCGTCAGGGGGATGAATGGAAGACGGCATTCAACACCCGGGACGGCCACTATGAATATCTGGTAATGCCCTTTGGTCTCTGTAACGCTCCTGCCGTCTTTCAAGAGTTGGTCAATGACATCTTCCGGGACCTTTTCTACTCCTGCGTAGTGGTGTACCTGGACGACATCTTGGTCTTCTCTCCGGATCTCCAAACTCACCGGAGGGACGTTCGTCAGGTCCTGCTCAGGCTCAGGCAGAATCACCTCTTCGCTAAATACGAGAAGTGCCTCTTTGAGCAGACCTCGCTTCCGTTTTTGGGCTACATTATTTCTCAGACCGGCCTACGAATGGATCCAGAGAAACTGTCTGCCATCGAGAAATGGCCTCGACCGGAGGGGTTGAAGGCCATTCAGCGATTCCTGGGCTTCGCCAACTACTACCGCCTCTTCATACCACACTTCTCTTCCCGGACTGCCCCAATTTCCGCGCTCACCCGTAAGGGTACTAATCCCAAAGAGTGGCCGCCCGAAGCAGAGGAGGCCTTTCTTTCCCTAAAACAGGCCTTCTCTTCCGCCCCGGTGCTGCATCGCCCGGACGGCAACAAGCAGTTCTTCCTGGAAGTTGACGCCTCCTCCTCTGGAGCCGGAGCGGTACTTACTCAAAAATCATCTTCCAGGAGAATGGTAACTTGTGGCTTCTTCTCCAAACTCTTCTCCTCTTCTGAGCGCAACTATTCCATAGGAGACCGAGAGTTATTGGCCATCAAGCTGGCATTGGAGGAGTGGCGTTACCTACTCGAGGGGGCTCTCCACCCGGTAATAATTTACACTGACCACAAGAACTTGGCTTACCTCCAGCATGCCCAGAGACTTAACCCGCGCCAAGCCCGGTGGTCCTTGTTTTTTGCTCGCTTTGATTTTGTTCTTCATTTTCGCCCTGCTGACAAAAACGTCAAAGCAGATGCCTTGTCCCGATCCTTTCTGGTGTCCGATCTCGAGGAAGAACCTAAACATATCATCGATCCCGCCAGAGTAATGCAGGTGGCTCCCGTGAGTCTAAATCGTCTCCCTCCCGGTAAGACGTTCGTATCAGTACCTGATCGGGAGAAGATCCTACACTGGGGTCACTCGTCTAAACTAGCTGGCCACGCCGGTCAGAAAAAGACCCTCCAGCTTATTGCCCGGCACTACTGGTGGCCTACCCTGCACAAGGACGTAATAGACTTTGTTTCTGCCTGTGTGTCCTGCGCCCGCAACAAAGTCCCGAGACACCTGCCAGCCGGTCGCCTCCTTCCGCTTCCTGTGCCTGCTGCCCCCTGGCAGCATATTGCTATGGACTTCATAACTGATCTCCCCGTCTCTGCCGGTTGTACGGTCATTTGGGTGGTCGCTGACCGCTTTTCCAAGATGGCTCACTTTATTCCCCTGCCAGGCCTCCCGTCTGCACCCGAGCTGGCTAAAGACTTTATCCGCCACATTTTCCGTCTTCATGGCCTGCCCCTCCACATCGTGTCGGATCGTGGGGTACAGTTCACCTCACGTTTCTGGAGAGCCACTTGTAAACTGCTAGACGTCACCCTGGACTTCTCTTCCGCTTACCACCCACAGTCCAATGGTCAAGTGGAGCGGATCAATCAGAACCTGACCAGTTACCTCCGGCACTTCGTTAATGCCCACCATTCAGACTGGGTGGATCTCCTACCTTGGGCCGAGTTCTCCTATAACAATCACGAGAGCGAATCCTCCTCCAAATCCCTGTTTTTTGTAGTCTTCGGTCAGCATCCTCGGATTCCTTTTCCTGTCTCCACCTCTGTGGACAACCCGGCTGCGGAATCTCTCGTTAGCAAATTTTCCTCCATTTGGGAGAGTACCCGATCCACACTCCTTCAGTCGTCCGAACGGATGAAAAGACACGCTGACAAAAAACGCCTGGATCCTCCACAATTTCGTCCTGGAGATAAAGTCTGGCTCTCATCTAAATATGTCCAACTCAAGATACCTTCTTACAAGTTAGGGCCTCGGTTCATCGGTCCTCTGGAGGTCATTAGTCAGATCAACCCGGTGGCCTATAAATTGAAACTCCCGGCCAACTTACGGATCCCTAACTCCTTCCATGTATCTCTCCTCAAACCTGTGGTACTTAACTCTTTTTCCAAGTCTACAGGTACGCCTCCTGCTCCGGTTTCTGCTGAGGACGAGTTTGAGGTAGAGAACATTCTTGCCACCAAAAGGGTAAGAGGAAAGACCTTTTTTCTAGTAGATTGGAAGGGGTTTGGTCCTGAGGAGAGAACGTGGGAGCCCCGGGAGAACATCCATGCCCCTCTTATCCTAGCTAAATTTCTGTCTGGCCTAAAAAAGGGGGGGCCTAAAGGGGGGGGTACTGTAGCGCCGGCGTCCCTGCCCTCTGCTAGGCAGGGACGCTGTTCCCCTCACCTCCCTGCTCCGTGCCCGGCGTCCTCCTCCCGCTCTGCTGGCAGCGCGCGCTCCTTCCCGGCCACTGTGCTTAGGGCGCGCGCGCGCGCTCTCCCTCCCTCTTAAAGGGGCCGCGCGCGCCGTCCTAAGGAGTCCCCGGCCAATGGCCGGAGGACTTCACCATATATAAGGCACCTCCTCCAAAATGGAGGTGCCCGAGCAATGTTGTTGCACTGTTCACTACTCTGCTTCAGCCCTCAGGTCCCGTTGCCAGTTACCTGCCAGTTACCTGCCAGATTCCTGCCTGATTATCTGCTACCTGCCTGCTAGTCTGAGGTCCGACGGTCTGCCTTACTTCTCCTGTCAGTCTGTCTAAGGACCAGCCTGCCCGCTCACCTGGGAGCGCACATCAGCCACCTGCCTGCTTGCCCGAGGTCCGACGGTCTGCCTTCCAACTCCTGTCAGTCTGTCTATGGACCAGCTTGCCCGCTCACCTGGGAGCACACACCTGCTACCTGCCTGCTAGTCTACCTGGAGGCTCCGCCGTCACGTGCTGTGACCACCTGCCTGTCCAGTGACTCCTGCTCGCTCACCTGGGAGCGCTCATCAGCTGCCTGTCTACTAGCCTACCTGGAGGCTCTGCCGTCACGTGCTGTGACCATCCGCCTGTCCAGAGACTTCTGCCCGCTCACCTGGGAGCGCTCATCTGCCGTCTGTCTGTTGGTCTTCCTGGAGGCTCCGCCGTCACATGCTGTGACCACCCGTTCATCCAGAGACTCTCGCCTGCTCACCTGGGAGCTCACGTCTATCATCAGCCGCCACAGGTCGTACCAACCCTTTACCCAGAGACTGCCCCGGTCACTTGCCGTGACCATCAGCCCGTTCATCCAGAGACTGCCCCGGTCACTTGCCGTGACCTCCAGCCCGTTCACTCAGAGACTGTCCCGGTCACCTGCTGTGACCTCCTGCCCGTCTTCCCTGGTCGCCACCCGCTCCCTTACAAGGACTGCCCCCTTGTATAGTAGCTCAGAGGTTCCGCCTCCCAGACCCGTTACACAGACGAGCTGCAGACGACAAGCCCAGACCAAATGGTAAACCACATCTTCTAGAAATGGGGGTGGCTAACACATTTTTTAGTGTCTTATTCATTTACCCATTCATAATGTAAATGTGGGATAAGATGGTAGAAGCGACTGTTTATCTAGATGACCAGATCTTGCAGATTCTTGACGTTCTCAATACATCTAATAGTGTACAGAAACAACTAATTGCAGTTACTAATCAACACACCATAGTGCTAGATTATTTGACTGCTAGAGAGGGCGGGATGTGTCAGATAATAGGCCCTACCTGTTGCCACTACATAGACTCTGCAGGAAATTTCCAGGTAAAGACCAATATAGAGATAGTTAGAGAAATGAGGGATGCGTGGCTCCAAGAACATCATATCAACAAAGATTCCTGGTGGAGCGACACTTTCTCATTTCTTAATCCTGTCAATTGGTTCAAGGGTATAGGTGGATGGCTAATGGGCAACCTGCAAGGTATTCTACAAATAGGAATTTTGATATTACTAGTGTATATAATTGCCAGGATTAGTATATTTGCTATTAAGAGACTATGCAAGAAAACACACAAGATTAAGCATCACAGGCCTGCAAAATATAATAACACTTCTCCTAGAAACATATGATGAGATTTACAAGCAATATATTTGTCGGTGAACGGGATTCGTCCCCTCCAGGCTTTTATAGCATGGAGAAGTAGCTGATGAATAAATTGTTTTGCAAAATAATAAAAAGGGAGGAGTAGTTATGGTTTATATTTTATATCTAGCTTCTATCTAGATTCATTATTTATTTAGGAAAACAATCTATTCTATGAAGCCTCTGCTTAAGACTTGCATCATTGAATGTCTGACTAAGATACTGGTTTCCTGTGAATTCCCTGACAAGAAGGTTTTACGTTGGGCCACGGGAAGTGTGTTATCACTGATTGTCTATTTTGGTTTCCTGTTCAGTTGTATGTAAGAATTGTAGTTCCGTTTTTGTCTAGCTAATAAATGTGGTGAGTCTTAGTTGCCACACAGAAGACTCTACCTGCTGACAATGCAAGACCTCCCCTGAGAAAACGGATACAACCATGTCACCCGGCTTTTTTCCATGCAGTTTCTGCAAAGCCTGTCAGAATCTGAGAAAAAGTAAAATCTTCACGAATCATGATGCATCTAGGACCTTTCAAATTAGGAAACATCTAACCTGCGGGTCAAAAGGGGTGATTTATCATGCTGAATGCCCCTGTCACAAAATTTATATAGGACTAACATCAAGAGAGTTAAAGGTACGTGTAAGAGAACATGTCCGTGACATAGAGAAGGCTGGGTCAGTGGTTGATGTTAAAACCTTAAAAACCTTACCGAGAAATTTTAGGGAATACCACAAATGTAAAACAGATGGACTTATAATTAAAGCCATCGATCAGGTCACTTTAGGTGTTAGAGGGGGTGACTTGGATAGGATTTTGGCACAAGTTGAAAGTAGGTGGATATATAGACTGGGCACGATGTCTCCCCAAGGCTTAAATGAGAGTTTGGGTTTTACATCTTTCTTATACACTTCATATATATTAGCCTCTTTGAACAACATATGGTTTCTGGTTTTATTCTATTTTTGTCGGTTTAACCATGTATTGATTGTTTTTAATTTTGTGTTCCAGTTCAATAACGGCTATTACTTGGGACTTTATGTGAGATCAGTACTATCCCGGATCTGACGGAATAAGATGATGTTCGAATTCCCGTCGAAAGGATGACGCTGTCTGTGACGACAATATGCTCCATTTTTTCAGCAAGATTATCAAGAAATTTGAGGTTTTGTTCCTGACTACATCTCGGCTGTGGAGTCATCTAAGACTATATGTATGATATTGTCATACATAGAGATGTGAGGTTTATTCTCTATGTGTAATATTTCTATTTGACTTAGCTCACAATGATGATTAATGCTGTTCTTGATATTTATCTTCATAGGATTTAACAACATTACTAGTAGAATGATGGGTAAGGGGAATGGGATTGAGGTCTATCAGGGGTTAAACCCCTATATCATTTGGCAGACCTTTTTTCATATTCTGCTGGTGATGAACATTTATTGGTATTAAGAGGAGATAACTATGGCTTTAAAAATGGCTTTAAAAATGTAGGATTCTAAGCGTGGATACAGTTTGAATAGCATATATTGATTATCCTAACTATATCTAGCGCATATAAATCTTTTATTATAAATGTCATCTCCTGATTGTCATCACCAACTCTATTCCTAGTGGTGTTCATCACATTTTTCCTTCTTACCTCTTGTCATTCTCCTTCTATTCTTTTGTCATTCTCCTTCTATTCTCTCGTATCCACCTATGGAGCATCTCCTGTACTCTTCTCCGTTATCCTCGATGGTGCGCATGCGCGGCTGTCGGCGCTCATGGACTTCCGGTGGGTTGCACTGGGGAACATCATGTGTTTCACGCTTGCGTTCCAAGCACCTAAACCGGAAGTCCGCCTTTTCATGTATGAGAAGCCGTGCGGCACGCATGCGCCCGCTACGTCGAACATCATGTGGGTGCCCCAGTGTTTAATCATTGGTAGCAATTAGTATTTAAAGGTCCCAGTTATCACATGGTAGTTACTGCCCCCAGGAAGAAGCGTGGCGAAACGGCCGTCGGGGTGCAGCGCCAGGACCACGGGGACACTACTCTCTCCTGTAAGTTAATCACCAGATTGAGAAAGGATTTGAATTGTAACCTTCTATTTGGTAGCAATTTCTGTCACAGCTAGAACCACACATGTGGGTATTATACCTTGAGATATGTGAATCTTTCAGTTTGTGTTACAATGGATAGTGGGATATCATCAGCTTATATATGGCTTTGTAATATCATTATAGCTGCTAGCACTAGACACTTTTTGTCTGTTGTTTTGTAAATTTTGTAAGGCCTGTTTCAGCTGATGGCACTGGACACTTTATCAATAGTTGCACTTTATGAGAAAAGAACTTAGATTTTATGATTGATTGAATATATCCTCTAAACTCAGCAATAATATAAATTCACTGGTGTTGACTGATCCTATAGGATTGAGACCTATACATAAATCCTGGTGCTGAACAATTTTCCTCCTGCTTAATTTTAAATACACTTCTTTTTTTAATGGATTAAATAAAGAAAATTTTTTTTAAAAATATAAATTGTCTATACTCTATTTTCCCTCTACCTATAGGTGTAGTGGGTGACGTGTGATGCAGATAGTGTATATAATTGCCAGGATTAGTATATTTGCTATTAAGAGACTATGCAAGAAAACACACAAGATTAAGCATCACAGGCCTGCAAAATATAATAACACTTCTCCTAGAAACATATATGATGAGATTTACAAGCAATATATTTGTCGGTGAACGGGATTCGTCCCCTCCAGGCTTTTATAGCATGGAGAAGTAGCTGATGAATAAATTGTTTTGTAAAATAATAAAAAGGGAGGAGTTGTTATGGTTTATATTTTATATCTAGCTTCTATCTAGATTCATTATTTATTTAGGAAAACAATCTATTCTATGAAGCCTCTGCTTAAGACTTGCATCATTGAATGTCTGACTAAGATACTGGTTTCCTGTGAATTCCCTGACAAGAAGGTTTTACGTTGGGCCACGGGAAGTGTGTTATCACTGATTGTCTATTTTGGTTTCCTGTTCAGTTGTATGTAAGAATTGTAGTTCCGTTTTTGTCTAGCTAATAAATGTGGTGAGTCTTAGTTGCCACACAGAAGACTCTACCTGCTGACAATGCATGTCGCATGTATTTTGTCTCTCTCCCTTCCTCGATGAAGTATTTTAATTTGAATCTCACTGGCAATGTGAAGACCCCTTGCTGTCTATTCCAAAGTTCTCCCTAATAACAAAGAGGGTCTCCATAACACAGGCAATGGATTCCAAATGGAATAACTCAGCCCTTAGAAGTCAATTTTGTGAGGGTCTTACTAAAAGATTGAAAGATGCCTTGGCAGTATATGAAAACCCTCAGCCCTTGGAGGCTGCCATGTCATTGGCCATACGTCTTGATAGACACCTTTGGGATAGACGGGTGAGACCACCTTCTCCAAGTCCTTTTTTTCGGCGTTGTGTACCTCTGCTGGGGGAGCAGTCTGGGGATGAACCAGTACTGGGGGTGGTGGAGGAACCCATAAAGTTAGGGGGTGTTTCTGCATCATACATTTCCCCAGAGATTCGCAAGAAAAAAGGCATGTTTTTTTGTGGGAGAAAGGGACATTTTGTTGGGACCTGTCTTTCAATTCCTAAACAAAAGGAGACTCGATTAACTCTTGGTAGTCTGGAGTTAGATAAACAAGGGGTGCATTTGTTGCCAACCTGCAGTTCCAGGTTTTTCCTGACAGCAAAGGTGGTGCTAGAGAGCAAAACCGAGAAAAATTCTGTGTTTGTTAACAGTGGAGCCGGAGTCAGCATGGTTGATGCTGAGTTTGTGAAAACTCATCGTCTTGCTTGCTGTACTTTAGCTAAACCTATATCCATCTTCGCCATCAACTAGGCGCCACTTGCACAGAAAGCATTTACTCAGATTGTACATAAGGTAAAACTGAGGGTGGGGTCAGTTCATTGTGAAATAATCCCTTGCTATGTCCTTGACAATCTTCCCACACCTATTGTTTTGGGTATTCCTTGGCTTGTTAAACCTAATCCGTTGGTGGATTGGAAAGCGGGGGAGATTATTGAATGGGGAGATTACTGCCATGAGAATTGTTTACATATTTCCCCTGCTACTGTCTCTACGGATGCTCCAGATATTAAGGGATATCAAACTTTATGCCAAACTGGAAAAATGTGTTTTCGCTGTTCAGGAGGTGCAGTTTTTGGGGTACATATTGTCATCTTCGGGTTTTCGGATGGATCCGGAGAAGATCCATGCAGTCCTTGATTGGGACCTCAAGGCTCTACAACGTTTTCTGGGTTTTACTAATTTTTACCGATAATTCATCCAAAATTACTCTGTATTTGTGAAACCCCTTACTGACATGACAAGAAGGTGTCTGATTTTTCCAAATGGTCAGATGCCTCCCTCCAGGCTTTTTCTTCCTTAAAAAATCATTTTGCCACTGCACTTATTCTCAGTCAACCCGATGTTTCTCAACCCTTTATTGTGGGGTTGTTGGGGTTGGGGCTCTGTTGTCTCAGGGTTCGTCCCCTGGTAAATGGCGTCCATGCGCCTTCTTTTCTAAAAAAATTGTCTTTGGCTGAGAGAAATTATGACGTGGGTAATAGGGAACTTTTGGTGATCAAATTGCTTTTCGAGGTATTGCGACATTGGTTGGAGGGGGCTGTCCACCTATTACTGACCATAAGAACCTGTCATATCTCCCATCAGCTAAATGTCTCACCCTAGGCAAGCCAGATGGTCCCTGTTTTTTACTTGGTTCAATTTTGTTGTCACTTTTCGTCCAGTGGTCAAAAATATCACGGCTGATGGTTTGTCCTGGAGCTTCCCTGGTGGTGGTGACCATGAGAACCCTGACCCGATATTACAGAAAGAGGTAGTCATTTCGGCACTGTATCCTGAACTGTAGGGTGAAGTGTTGGAGGCTCAAGGAGATGTCCCTGCCTCCTGCCTTTCAGGAAGGTTATTTGTACCATCTAATCTGTGCCGCAAAGTAATAATGGAACATCATAACTCTGTGCTTGCTGGACATCCAGGTGGTAAGGCAACCGCGGACCTCATCTCTCGTCGTTTTTGGTGGCCAGGGTTGCATCTGGAGGTGATTGAACACGTATCTGCTTGTAGCATTTGCGCGCGTTCTAAGGTTTCGCATACCCGTCTGTCTGGTACTCATCTTCCGTTACCTATCCCTAATAGGCCATGGACACACTTGTCCATGGATTTTATTACTGACCTACTGGTTTCTGCAGGCAAAACGGTAGTTTTGGTGGTTGTAGATAGGTTTAGTAAAATGGTTCACTTCGTCGCATTACCTGCACTTCCAAATGCCAAGACACTTGCTCAGGTGTTCATAAATGAGATCGCGAATCTTCACGGGGTTCCCTTCGATGTGGTGTCAGATTGGGGGACCCAGTTTGTTTCCAAGTTCTGGAAGGTATTCAGTTCTTGACTTGGGGTGAAGCTGTCCTTTCCCTCTGCCTTCCACCTTCAGTCGAATGGACAGACCGAGCGTGTCAATCAGAATTTGGAGACCTACCTCAGGTGTTTCGTCTCCTGAAAATTAGGAGAATTGGGCATCCTACTTACCGTTGGCAGAATTTGCCATTAATAATCATTGTCAAGAATTCACTGGCAGGTCACCGTTCTTCGGTGCATGCGGTTATCACCCATAGCTTGGTACTTTTAGTGGGGGTGGAGCTTCGGGAGTTCCTGAGGAGGAGGAACAGTTTGCTTTGTCACTCTCCTCGGTATGGCAGGGTGTTCTGAGTAATTTAAAGATCATGGGAGTCAGGTATAAACATATGAATCACAGAAAACGCTTGCCAGGTCTGGACCTGAATGTGAATGACTTTGTGTGGTTGTCTACACAAAGCAACGTTTTGACTTGAACTTCCTCAGGCATTTTAGGGCCACAACATGTTTCACAGGTCCTTACTCAAGAAGTGTGTGGAACCTCTTGAGCCCTCACCTCTAACACCGCCCCCAGTAATGGTTGATGGTAATCTGGAGTTCCAGATTTGGAGGACTGTAGATTCTCGTCTCCAACGTCGTTCTCTACAATACTTGGTGCACTGGAAGGGTTATTGTCCAGAGGAGAGGATGTGGGTTTCAGCATCAGAGGTGAACATTCCCAGATTGGTTCGTTCATTCCACATCTCTTATCCTGAGAAACCCGGTCTTGAGTGTCCGGAGGCCACTCGTAGAGGGAGGGTACTGTCACGGGTGTGTCAGAAGTGACAGACATTCGCCCTGGAGTTTTTTACAGGAGATCTCTACGTTTGGCATTACAGACACCTTCCTAGAGGCTGTCTCTCTAGGACCCAGCGGCTACCTTCCTCTGGCTAATTAACACCCTGGGATGGATGTATAAATACCTGCTGTCTGCCAGAGGCAGGTGCCGACGATACACACATTACCCCTTGTGAAGGCTCGAAGCATGTACATTATTTCTTCCTCTTTGGAGCTATGAGGACAGGTGTTCATCCCTCTGAAGTTGACTAAAGCTAAGCTATCTTCCCTTGTTTGTTCCCCCTTGTTGTCTTTAGTGGTCAGTGGGGATCGACTAGCGCTCATCCCCCTCCCTTCCCTAGCCAGGGCCTAATGCCAGGGAAAAAGAGGGCGAGGTTTGCGTGCGGGGATTGGTGAAGAACCAATATAGGAACGCTAGTGGAGACACAGTGATATTAGATCAACCTAGGAAGTCTTCACTTACCCATTTCCCTGGTGTTTGGGCTCCATTTCCCTCTTACCTTTGTGTTGCACTAAGTCTTTCCCACACCTTGCGTGACAGGCACATCAGGGTATCTCCAAACGCGACATGGCATCTGCTCTCAATTCCAGAAAAGTCAAACGGAAGTACTTTCCTTCTGAGCCCTGCGGTGCGTCAAAACAATGGTTTTCCCCCACATATAGGGTATCAGCCTACTCAGGAGAAATTGCACAACTTTTGGGGTCCAATTTCTCCTGTTACCCTTGTGAAAATAAAAAAAATGGGGCTAAAAGATCATTTTTGTGGAAAAAAAGTGATAAGTTCCTTAAGGGATCTAGTTTCCAAAATGGTGTCACTTATGGGGTTTTTCACTATTTAGGCACATCAGGAGGTCTCGAAATGCGACATGACGTCCGATAATTATAGAAGCAAATTTTACATTCAAAAAGTCAAATGGCTTGCCTTGCCTTCTGAGCCATGCTGTTAGCCCAAACAATGGTTTTCCCCCACATATGGGGCATCGACGTGCTCAGGAGAAATTGCACAATAAATTTTGTGGTGCAATTTTTCATGTTACCCTTGCAAAAATAAACCAAATTGGGTCTAATCTAACATTTTTGTGAACAGAAGTTAAATGTTCATTGTTTTCCACATTCCAAAAATTCATATGAAGTACCTGAATGGTTAATAAACTTCTTGAATGTGGTTTTGAGCATCTTGAGGGGTGCAGAGCTGAATCCTAAAGGCAGAGACAGATGTCCTTATAACTTGTGCGAGGATCGCATCATAAACCTCGTACTGCCCTCCTGACCTGAGCTTGACAGCTGCATAGAAATCCATCACTCTGTCATGCTCAGGTCAGGAGAGATGCTGGCCAGACCATTCAGTGCGATGTGATCATCGCACGAGTTATACGGCAGTGTGTCTCTGCCCTTACAGTGAGTATATTACACACTGCTAGGATTGGCTACCGGGCTTTATTTTATCATTAAACGGCTTGTCCAACTTTGAGATGAAATTCTGCAGTCACTCCAGGTGACTGCAAGTTTTTGAATTCTCACAGCGTATGCACTGCACACTTTTATGATTCTTCCTTGCCGGTGGCAAGAGTGGACGGTCATGTCAGCACAAGTGTGCGATTTGTATACTTCTGACCACATTACGACTAGACGTGTCTGGCCTCGTTTAATTCATTGTCATTGAGTGAGGCCATGCATGTCTAGTCAGCATGTGACCACATGTATGTAAATCACCGTCATGAGAGAATCCTGACAGCATGCAGTGCGCACTGTGAGGATTCAGAAGTGTGCAGTCACAGAATTACAGAAGACTCATCACAAACTTGGACAACCCCTTTAATGCTTTTAACAAATAAAAACATGAGAATTAGTCAGTATCTCAAATTACATTTACATCCAGGTACCTGATGGATGACGTTGTCTCTGGAGTCGTTCTCTTTCTTCTTCATCTTGTCCAGATGCTATGATGACTTTTCCCATCCACAGCTCATCTCAGCAGACTTCCATCTTCTCCGGTCTTCTGTAGCACATCACCACATGGTGCCCTTAAAGTTAGCAGTGTCATTATAATGCTCCTAAATAAAAAAAATACTGCACTATGCTGAGCCCCTGAATAAATTATTGCCCCTCACTATATTGACTGCATAAAATATGACCCCCACATAGTCCATCTTATAGTACATGCCCTCCACACTACTTTCTCCTTTCCATACAGGGCCCCCTCTTCACACTGTCCTCTCACACTGTGCCCCCCCCATAGGGCCCAGTCTCTGTACTGTGCCCCCTCACCACACTCCTCGCTCCTTGGCATACTGTCCCCTCCTGGCTTTGCCCTTACACTGTCCCCCCATACTACCCCCCTCCACATTACTCAGTCTCTATTCTGTGCCCATTCATACTCCCCCCCCCACAGTCTCCTCACACTATTTTCCCTCCCTTTTCATACTGTCTCCTCTCACGTTCCCCCTGCTAACCATACTTCACATATTTACCCATCTTGCTCTCCATACTGCCTCCTCACACATCCCCTGACTAAGATACTGTGTCCGTACACATCCCATCACCCTTGTTCCCCATACTGTGTCCGTACACATCCCGCCACCCTCACTCCCCCTACTGTGACTACATCCATGCCCCCACTCGCTCCCTAGATTACGGCGGACTGGTGTGTTTTTTTTATTAATAAATGGGTGAAACTGGGAAATTGTTAGGCATTATTTTCAAATAAAAATATTTTTTTCTGTTTTTGTTTTTCAAATAAAGATTTTTTATCTGTATGTTTTTTTTTTCGTTTTTTACTTTCTGAGTTAGTAATGGGGGTGTCTGATAGATGCCTCTCCATTACTAACCCATGGACGTTATGCCAGCGGACATTACACAGTTGACATCAACCCCAAAAACTATTACCCTGATTGCCACCGCAACAGGTCAATCAGGAAGAGCAGAGGCTAAGCGCCCAAATTGGCCCATCTAATGGATGTGCCGTTTCTGGGGAGCCTGAGGGATGGTCTTATTAGGCCGGGAAGGGGACAATATTCATGGAACTTCCCAACCTATTAATATCAGACCCCAGCTGTCTGCTTTGCCTTAGCTGGTTATTAAAAATAGAGGGGACCCCACGTAATTTTTTTTTATGGTCCCCCATTTTTAATAACCAGCTAAAGGCAAAGCAGGCAGCTGGAGTCTGATATTAATAGGCTGGGAAGACCCATGGATATTGGCCCCTTCCCAGCATAATAAGACCAGTTCACAGCTGTCTGCTTTCCCTTAAAAATAAGGGGGACTGCACTTAATTTTTTTAATGTATTTATTAACAAATACAGTAAACTACACATGAAAGGCACTGCTCCACTCCTCTTTTTGGACCTCCGCCTCCTGGTTCAAGATTATTAGTATTATTATTTTTTCATTTGCTATTTTAAGTAATTGCCCTATCCACTTTTGTTTGCAGGGCAATTGTCCTGCTCTTACCCCCATTTTGCTTCCTTTATCAGCCACCTTGCCCTTACTACGACCATTTTACTGCACCAAAGTTCACGTTCCCATTGACTTATGGGGTTTAGGTCAAGTTCTTGTACCCAAACCGAACTTTGGACTAAAGTTCGGCTGAACCCAACGAACCCAAACTTACATGTGTCCGCTTATCCCTAGCCACTATCACTACATAATGTAATGTTACATTGGTGTTTGTTCCATGACTCCAACATCAGGACTGGGGACTTGCTCTCCATTGGTTCTTTCCTGACCAAAAGATTATGTTATAGAACTAGATGGTGGCCCGATTCTAATGGGAATTCTAGAAAATGTATGCGGCCGACCGGGCGCAATCAGCAGAGCGGTGTTTAAATTTGGCGCCAAAATCGCTGATTGGTCGCGGCTGGCCACCGCGACCAATCAGCAGAGCGGGGTTTAAATTTGGCGCCAATAATGCTGATTGGTCGCAATCGCCGGCCACGACCAATCAGCAGAGCGGTGTTTAAATTTGGCGCCAATACTGCTGATTGGTCGCAGACGGCAACCGCGACCAATCAGCAGAGCGGTGTTTAAATTTTGCGCCAATATTGCTGATTGGTCGCGGACGGCGACCGCGACTAATCAGCAGAGCGGTGTTTAAATTTGGCGCCAATACTGCTGATTGATCTCGGCCAGTGACCGCGATCAATCAGCAGAGCGGTGTTTAAATTTGGCGCCAATAATGCTGATTAGTCGCGGCTGGCAAACGCGACCAATCAGCAGAGCGGGGTTTAAAATTGGCGCCAATACTGCTGATTGGTCGCGGACGGCGACCACGACCAATGAGCAGAGCGGGGTTTAAATTTGGCGCCAATAATGCTGATTAGTCGCGACCGGCATCCGCGACCAATTAGCAGAGCGGGGTTTAAATTTGACGCCAAAATCGCTGATTGGTCGCGGCTGGAGTCCGCGACCAATCAGCAGAGCGTTGTTTAAATTTGGCGCCAATCTCGCTGATTGGACGCGTCTGGCGTCCGCGACCAATCAGCAGAGCGTTGTTTAAATTTGGTGCCAAGCTCGCTGATTGGTCGCGTCTGGCGTCCACGACCAATCAGCAGAGCGTTGTTTAACTTTAGCGCCAAGATCACTGATTGGTCGTGTGCGGAGAACGCGACCAATCAGCGAATCGTATTGGTGAGGACCGGGGAGCGGAATCGTATTACTGAGGACCGGGGAGCGCCGCTGCCTGTGCGGCTACTTCTGCTGCGAGAAGCCGGGAGATGAGCGACTGCTCGCAGCAGAAGTATCCCGACCCGCAGCGCCGCTCCCCGATCCTCCCTTGACACCCTAGCCGCTGATGTCCCCACAGTATCCGCATGGTGTTACTAAGGTCCGGACATTTGTGTTAAAATCGCTGATTGGTCGCCGGCGCTGCCCGCGACCAATCACCGATTTGGGCGCCAAATTTAAATATCGGCCGCGACCAATCAGTACAGCGGTGTTTAAATGTGGAGCCAAGATCGGTGATTGGTCGCGGCCGATATTTAAATTTGGCGGCCAAATCGGTGATTGGTTGCGATCTTGGCTCCACATTTAAACACCGCTGTGCTGATTGGTCGCCGACGCTGGGCGCGACCAATCACCGATTTTGGCGCCACATTTAAATAGCGTCCGCGACCAATCAGTACAGCGGTGTTTAAATGTGGAGCCAAGATCGGTGATTGGTCGCGGCCGATATTTAAATTTGGCAGCCAAATCGATGATTGGTTGCGGGCAGCGTCCGCGACCAATCAGCACAGTAGTGTTTAACTTTTGCGGCAAGATCAGTGATTGGTCGCGGGCCATGACCACGACCAATCACCGATTTGTGCGGCACATTTAAATAGCGGCCGCGACCAATTGGATGTCAGCGCCGCTCCCCGGTCCTCCCTTCACACCCTAGCCGCATGGATGTCAGCGGCGCTGCCTGTGCGGATACTTCCACTGCGTGAACCCGGGACATGAGCGGGCGCTCGCAGCAGAAGTATCCCGACCTGCAGCGCCGCTCCCCGGTCCTCCCATCACACCCTAGCCGCTGATGTCCCCACAGTATCCGCATGGTGTTACAAAGGTCCGGACATTTGTGTTAAAAATCGCTGATTGGTCGCCGACGCTGGGCGCGACCAATCACCGATTTTGGCGCCACATTTAAATAGCGTCGGCGACCAATCAGCACAGCGGTGTTTAAATGTGGAGCCAAGATCGGTGATTGGTCGCGGCCGATATTTAAATTTGGCGCCCAAATCGGTGATTGTTCGCGGGCAGCGTCCGCGACCAATCAGCACAGTAGTGTGAAACTTTTGCGGTAAGATCAGTGATTGGTCGGGTCCGAAGACCGCGAGCAATCATCGAATCGTCTTGGTGAGGACCGGGGAGCGGCGCTGCCTGTGCGGGTACTTCCGCAGCGAGAACCTGGGACATGAGCGGGCGCCCGCAGCAGAAGTATCCCGACCCACAGCGCCGCTCCCCGGTCCTCCCTTCCGCATGGAGGTCAGCGACGCCGGCGGTCCTTCCGCTGCTACCGGCCGGGAGATGAGCGCCTCGCGCCGGTCATCTCTCGGCTGCATCTCCGTCCCTCAGATGGGTCCGGCGGTCGAGGTCCTTCTGCTGTTACCGGCCGGGAGATGAGCGCGTCGCGGTGCTCATCTACCGGCTGCATCGCCGCTGAGCTCCGTCCCGCAGATGAGCCGCTAACGGCCGCCATCTTTTTTCAGAAATCCCGCGGCGCTGATTGGCCGCTGCCGGACCAATGAGCGACGTGGGATTTCCAGGACAGACAGACAGACAGACAGAAAGACAGACAGACAGATAGACAGACAGACAGACAGACAGACGGGATAAGACAATTATATAGTAGATGTGAAGCTGAGGATCATGTCTATATATCTAAGTCTATGGCTTGACTATTTTCATGAGTGCTGAAAAGTGTTTAAAAACTAAACTAAAAACAACATGTGTAATTGTACAAAACTCCATGCATATACAGTGTTTCGATCTGAATTCTTGCTGTTTTACAATGATGGGGCTAGCAAATAATTAACAATTATTTTGAATTGGAAAAGGGAAGGGTAAGCATGGTGACTGAGAGAGTGTAGACCACTTAAAACTATGTGTACAGTACCAAGACGGTTTATTATTAGGCTCTGCTTTGGGAGTGGTTCTCTGCTACATGGTGATTTGGTGCCAAGCACGTCTTCTCATTAAACAGTAACCATTGTTTTATGCATTTATTTTCAAAAATCAATAGTACAAGAGCAGAGAAAAAACTTCGTAATATACAAGATATCGCTAGAAAAATTCTGGCTTCAGACTGAGCAGTTTTTCTTAATATAGTTTATTAGAGAAATAATGCCCTAAAACTAGGCAACATACACCAGATGCTATAATCTGCCTAGCCTGTATTCTGCATGTTTTTTTTCTTTGAGAGAAGAACCATCATAAGAGACAGGTGTTAAATTGTAGCTATTATAGCATTGAAAAAAGCATAGCAATAGTTCACAGTATTAAGTCGGGATTAAATTATGACTAATTTAACCCTTTCACTCCAAAGCCTGTTTTCACCTTCCTGACCCTGCCAATTTTTTAAATTCTGACCACTATCACTTTATGAGGTAATTACTCTGGAATGCTTCAACGGATCCCAGTGATTCTGAGAATGTTTTTTCGTGACATATTGTACTTCATGATAATGGTAAAATTTCTTTGATATGTCTTGCATTTACTTGTGAAAAAATTGGAAATTTGGCAAAAATTTTGGAAATTTTGCAATTTTCAAACTATTAATTTTTATGCCCTTAAATCAGAGTCATGTCACACAAAATAGTTAATAAATAATATCTCCCACATTTCTACTTGACATCAGCACAATTTTGGGAACATAACTTTTTTGTTAGGAAGTTATAAAAAAATAAACTTGACCAGCGATTTCTCTTTTTTTACAGTAAAATAAAAAAAAAACATTTTTTTTGGGGGGGCACATCACATTTGAAGTGACTTTCTATATGACAGAAAATAGCCAAAAGTGACACCATTCTAAAAACTGTGACCATCAAGGTGCACAAAACCACAATCAAGAAGTTTATTAACCCTTTAGGTGCTTCACAGGAATTAATGGAATGTTGAAGGAAAAAATTAACATTTAACTTTTTTCACAAAAATTCTATTTTAGACCCAATTTTTTTTACTTTCACAAGGTTAACAGAAGAAAATGGACCTCAAAATTTGTTGCTCAATTTCTCCTCTGAACAATAATACCCGATATGTGGGAGAAAACCACTGTTTGGGCAGACGGCAGGGTTCAGAAGGGAAGAAGCACCATTTGACTTTTGAATGTAAAATCGCGTTTGGAGAGCCCCTGATGTGCCTAACCAGTAGAAACCCCCCAAAAGTGACACCATTCTGGAAACTAGACCCCTCAGGGGATTTGTGTAGATGTGTAGTAAGCACCTTGAACCCCAAGGTGCTTCCCTGAAGTTTATAATGTTGAGCCATGAAAATAAAAAAAATAAAATTTTTCCCCCAAAATTGTTTTTCATCCACAAATTTTGGTTTTTCATAAGGTTAACAGATGAAACTGCACCATGCAATTTGTTGTGCAATTTGTACTGAGTACGCTGATACCCAATATGTGGAGGAAAACTACTGTTGCACACGGCAAGGCTTGGAAGTGAAGGAGCAAAATTTCCTGGAATAATTAGCAGGTGCCATGTCACGTTTATAGAGCCCCTGATGTGCCTAAACAGTGGAAACCCTCCACAAATGCCACCATTTTGGAAACTAGACCCCCTCAGGGAACTTATAGAAATATGTAGTGAGCACCTTGAACCCCCAGGAGCTTCACAGAAGTTTATAATGTTGAGCCGTTAAAATAAAAAAAATCACTTTTTCCCACAAATGTTTTATAGCATTTCGTTTTTTAGCATTTTCACAATGGTACCAGGAGAAAATGAACCCCAATATTTGTTGTTCAATTTCTCCTGAGTACGCGGATACCCCATATATGGGTTAAAACTACTTTTGAGGCACAGTGCAAAGCTCAGAAGGGAAGCAGCGTCATATTGGAGTTCAGATTTTGCCAGACTGGTTTGAGGGTGCCATGTCACATTAGTAGAGCCCCTGAGGTGCCAGATCAGCTGAATGGCACCAAAATGTGTCCCACAATTTCTGCTGAATGTAGAAACACCCCATATGTGCTGTACAGTACTATGTAGCCATACGGCAAGACTCAGGAGGGATGGAGCGCATTTTACCTCCTGGAGCGCATATTTTCCTAGAATAGTTTGTGGACTCCATATAGAGAGCCCCTAAGTGCTAGAAGAACAGAATCCCCCCTCAAGCGACCCCATTTTGGAAATTATACCCTTTTGTGAATTTATCTACTGGTGTACTGACAATTTTGACTCCATGGGTGTTTTCCAGAAAAAAGCAACAGTGGATGTTGCTGAGTGAAAATTGCAAACTACCGTTGTAGTGACCAGTACGTTTTAGTGACCAGTACATTGTGCCCAGCTCGTGCTTCTGGAGACATGCACCCATAAATTAGGCGGGCTCTCATCGCTACTGAAATGCCAAACATGTGGATGCTAACTGCAATTTAGGCACACTGTGGAGCTCAGAAGGGAGGGGCGCATTTGGATTTTGGAGCGCAGAATTCACTGGATTTCTTTTGGAGGGCTAGGAGCCATTTAGCTTTTCCAGAGCCTTTATGCTACCTGTAACGTGGAAGCCCCTATATTTCCGTTAACAGGTGACGGACCTGGTGGGGACTTGCTGATTTTGTGAATGGCGTTGAAGGTTTTATTGGGAACATTTTACATGACATTTTAGATCACATTTATCTTGCATTCTACGCTTAGCACTTATTTCGGGGTTTCCATTTAAACCTCCAAGTGACATGCTTCAAATGAAAGCACCGAGGGATCCATTCACTATAATGATGCAGCAGAGTTACTCTGGACTCCATCTGGCTTTTGTTCAGTAGTGTCCTTTTTTTCAAAACTGTGACCACGGCACTTTTATGCATGCATAAAAAGATGGACACTGCCGGATCACATGGCAGACAGTGTCCACAGTGCCTCCATTTGCCTCATTATAGGGAATTTTCCGTCGGGAGTTTTGTGTGAATCACGTATTTCAGAGATTTACACGGAGACCCCTGTGCAAGCGTTCAGCGCAGAGCGCAGCATAAATGTGAGTCGAGGCTTATTATGATCTTTGGGAGACAGAATGAACAAATCAACAGCAGTTGAAGAATTGGTTTTATATATTTTTTACGCCGTTCCTCATGCAGTATAAATGATTAGACAACTTTATTCTTCGGGTTGGTGCAATTACAGCGATACCAGATTTATATAGGATTTTTAAGTTTGGCAGCTGTCACACTCTAAAAGACAGTTTTTATTGTAAAAACAAGTTTTTTCATCGGCATATTTTGATAGCTATAATTTTTCCATATTTTGGCTGACAGAGTCATGTGAGGGCTTTTTTTTGCGGGACAAGTTGACGTTTTCATTGGTTCCAGTTTCGAGCAAATGACATCTTTTGATCGCTTTCTATTCTGACTTTTTGGAGGCAGAATGAACAAAAAACAGCACTTCAAGAATTGTTTATTTGGGATTTTTTTTATGCCCTTCTGCCTGTGGTAAAATTGATAAAGCAGCTTTATTTTTCAGGTAAGTACAATTAAAGCAATACCCCATTTATATAGCTTTTTTATGTTTTGGCGCTTTTACACAATAAAAAGTATTTATAGAAAAAATAATTATTTTCGCATCGTTGTGTTCTGAGAACTGTAATTTTTTTATTTTTCCGCCGATGGAGCTGTATGGCGGCTTCTTTTTTGCAGGACAAGATGACGTTTTCAGTGGTACCATTTTTATTCACCTTGGTATTTTTGATCGTGTTTTATTCCACTTTTTGTTCTGAGGTATGATGTTAAAGCATTGTTTTTTTGTCTTGCTTTTCTTTTTTACTGTGTTCACTGAAGGGGTTAACTAGTGGGACAGTTTTATAGGTCAGGTCATTCTGGATGCGGAGATACCAAATATGTGTACTTTTTTCATATTTTTTTTTTACACAGATAAATGTATTTATTGGATTCATATTTTTTCTTTTTTTTGTTCTTTATTTTGTGATTTTTTTCATATTTTTATAAATCCTATTAACTTATTTTTTTTCACATTGTCCCATTATGGGACATTAACTTTCTTTGTTCTGATCGCTGATCTAATACCCTGCAATACTTCTGCACTGCAGAGCATCAGATCAGCGTCTGACAGGCATGAAGGAGGCGTCTCAGCTCCTGCTCTCTGAGAACAATAGCATTGTGCTGATGGAAGCACAGAGGGAGCCCAATTCCTCTGTGATGCCCCGCGATGTCGCTGTCACTATTGACAGCTGCATCACAGGGGTTAAACGCCCGTGAGCGGTGCTAACACCGACCGTGGGCAGTGCAGCGGGGTGTCAGCTCTCACATAGAGCTGATACTTAAGGCCCCGTCACACTTAGCGACGCTGCAGCGATCCCGACAACGATACGACCTGTCAGGGATCGTTGCTGCGTCACTATGTGGTCGCTGGTGAGCTGTCAAACAGGCAGGCTCACCAGCGATCAGGGGAGCAGCGACATCGTGGAAAGAATCTTTCCACGATGTCCTGCTCCTGGTTACGAGCCTGCTGAAGCAGGAGCAGGCTGGTAACCATGGTAAACATCGGGTTACTAGGGGCACACGCGCACCTAGTAACCCGTTGTTTATCATGGTTACCACTCTGCTACAGTGAGCGGGAGGTTACCGCTCACTTTAGCAGGCTCGTAACCATGATAAACAACGGGTTACTAGGTGCGCGTGTGCCCCTAGTAACCCGATGTTTATCATGGTTACCAGCCTGATCGCTGCTCCCGCTGGTCACACACAGCGATGTGTGCTGACCAGCGGGAGGGCAACGACCAAAAAATGGTCCAGGACTCTTTGCAGCGATCAGCGACCTCACAGCAGGGGCCTGATCGCTACAAAGTGTCACACATAGCGACTTCGCTGGTGAGGTCGCTGTTGCGTCACCAAAACCGTGACACAGCAGCGATCTCGCTAGCAATCTCGCTATGTGAGACGGGGGCTTAACACTCGATTGCGCCGGCGCTCAGCATGAGCCTGCACAATCACGGGGCTGTGTATATGCGGCTCTTTGCGGGAACGCAGCTCCTGCAGAGCAGTATTTATACGGCGCGTGTCGGGAAGGGGTTAATAATGTAACACTGTTTTTTGTGCAAATGTATGTATATTTAAAAAGTTCATAATGCCATTGGTGTCATAATGACAAACCAATAAATCAATTACATGCAACATAGTTACATATGGAAAGCTACCAGACACCCAAAGCGTCCAATAACCCTACAATTTTGTTTGGAAATCTGGTTCGATTTGTACATGTGTAGTTATCCACTTAAATTTCACCTTAATATGTGTGGCTGAAATGTAAAGATGGAAAATATAGGAAAATTCATATGTAGAAGAAGAAACCCAGGAAATTCCCCAATTCTTATTTATTCTTTGCAGCATATTTGAATCAAAATCTGAAGCAGAGTTTTGTTGGTCCCATGATTCAGCCCTAAGGCTATGTGCCCACGTTGCGGACCTGAAGCATATTTTTTACGCTTCTCCCTGGCGGGAAAATCGCATGCGGATATTACATGCGGTTTTCCCGCCAGGTAGAAGCGTTTGTGAGGCGTCTTTGCATGCATTTCCGCATGCGGGTTATCAAGCACTTCTCCAAGCATCACTTGGAAAAGTGCTTGACAACTTGTTCAGAATGGTAAAAAATAAAAAAATAAACTTTATACTCACCTTCCGATGCATTCTCTGCCCCGTCCGGAGTCTTGAGCGGCTCACGCTGTTGTGTGCAGGACCTGCGGTGACGTCATTGAGTCATGTGGTGGGTCACATGACTCAATGACGTGGCAGGTCCTTCAGACAACAGCGCGACGGAGGGAAAACATCAGAAGATAAGTATAAACTTTATTTTATTCTTTTTTTTACAGGTTCTTTGGTACCCAGGTCTGGATGAGAGTCTCCTCTCATCCAGACTTGGGTACCATCCGCACATTGATTCCGCTGCGCTTCCGCAAAATTAATGAACATGCTGCGGATTTTTGACCGCAGCATATACGCTGCGGAAAAATCCGCAGCATGGGCATTGACATTGCGGAATGCCATTGGGGACCATGGGGTGCGGATATACATGCGTTTTTCAAGCGTTTACGCTGCGGAAATTCCGCAGCATATACGCTTGAAAAACGCTACGTGGGCACACAGCCTAAGGCTGCGTGCCCACTATGCATTTTTCAAGCATTTTTGCCGTGGAATTTCCGCAGCGAAAATGCTTAAAAAACGCATGGTAATACATGTCCCATGGTCCCCAATGATAATCCGCATGTGCTGTGCACATGCTGCGGAAATTTCCGCTGCAGATTATCATTGCGGAAAAATACGCAGCATGTCCATTAATTTTGCGGACACGCAGCGTAATCACTGCTATTGACTTGCATTGGACCGCGTGACATCCGCATGACTACATCTGTACATGCGGATATCACACAGTTCAGGTAAGTATAATCTTTTTTTTTTTTTTTACCATTTTTATTCTTTATTTTTAACTAACTTGGTCACACTACTATAAATCTATGCCAGTTGTATGGATTTATATCGCGTGAACAAGTTGTCAAGCACTTTTCCAAGTGATGCTAAAATCGCTTGGAAAAGCCCTTGATAACCCGCATGCAGAAATGCATGCAAAAACGCTTGACAAACGCTTCTACCTGGTGGGAAAAATGCATGTAAAATCCGAATGTACAATCCGCATGCGTTTTTCCTGCCAGGGAGAAGCGGGAAAAATATGCAGCATTTCTGCATCGTGGGCACTTAGCCTAAGGCTATGTGCACACAATGCGGATTTGGTGCAATTTTTGTGCAGAAACACATTGCACATCTTATCCCATGACTTCCTATGACATTTTTCAAGTTCTGTGCACATGGTCAGGATTTTTTCTGCGCGGATTTTAGGTGCGGAAAAAAACGCAACATGACCATTTCTTGTGCGTTTCCGCATGCGGATTTACCTATACAATGCATTGGAAAAATGCATGGCAAATCCGCAAGTAAAAACGCTTAAAAAACACATCAAAAACGCGTGTAAAATCCGCATGCGTTTTTTCTGCCAAGGACATGCAGAAATTCTCCGGAAAATTTCTGCTTCATTTCTGCATCGTGGGCACATAGCCTAAATGTAACAGAATATATTCTTCTATTTTGCTGATTTATGTAAGGGTATGTGCACACGATGCGGAAATGAAGCAAAAAATTTCTGCATCATTTCTGCATCTCCCTGGCAGAAAAAATGCATGAAGATTGTGCATGCGTTTTTCCTGCGGAATACATGCGGATTCACATGCGTTTCCACATGCGTTTCCGCATGTGGATTGACAAGCGCTTTCCAGGCGATTTTAGCATCACCTGGAAAGTGCTTGACAACTAGGTCACACTATATAAATCCATGCAAACAGCATGGATTTATATAGTGTGACCCGAGAGAGTGTATATACTTACCTCCGATGGCCCGCGCTGTCCTGCTCAATCTGTTCTCCCTCGCCGGCAACTTTGAATTGAAAGACCTGCCGACGTCAGCGTCACGTGACCCGTCACATGACTCTGACATCAGCGCAGGTCCTTCAACTCACTGCAAAGTGCCGGGAACCAAGCAAGAGCGCTGCGCGGGCTGACAGAAGGTAAGTATACATTTATTTTTTATTTTATTCTTGTTTTACAGCTTTTTTAATGGTACCTGGGTGTGGATGAGACTCTCCTCTCCTCCACACCCGGGTACCATCCGCACATTAGAATGCGCCAATAGCGCAAGTACAAATGCAGTCTAGCGGAATTGGCGCGTTCTAATGCAAGTCAATGGCGGCGAAAACGCCGCGTTTACGCAAAATTAATTGACATGCTGCAGATTTTTGAGCGCAGCGTTTACGCTGCGGAAAAATCCGCATCATGGGCACAGCACATGCGGATTTCAATTGGGGAACATTGCTGCCCTTCTACCATGCGGTTTTTAATGCGTTTCTGCAACTGCAAAAACGCCACAGAAACGCATTAAATACGCATCGTGTGAACTCAGCCTAAGTCTAAAATGTATTTTTTCGTCAAAATGCATGTCAGGTATGTGGCAAATATTTATTTAAGGGTAGTACCCAATTTGCCTGTAAATCTAAAAAAAAGTAAAAATTATTGAATAAAAGTAAATATATACTAACCTGAAAAAATATATCCACATGTTGCTTGGGGGCATCTTCTTTGAGCACAGGGTATGTGTATTTCCCCATCATGTCATATATGGCTTTCACAATATCCATCATTTCCTGTTTAAAACATATAAATATATGTATTTAATAAGATAGAGAGATTACAGTGCACAATGGTTAGATATGGCTAGGTTTACATCAGTTTTGAGACTCCAATATGACTCTCCATTACTGGTTACTTCATATCGCCAGAACTACTGCTACTCTGTTGTTTCCAGTAACATGATGGGCATCAAAACAGAAACCAAACTGACTTTATTTTAGACAAAAGAGCTCCCCTGGCGCAGTTTATGTACTCATATAAACAGTTCTATGACCTGCATAGAAACAGCAAAACAAACCTCTAAAAGTACAGTATGTGTAAACCAATACTAATAATTGTTAAATCAAAAGATCATAGCTTCAAACATTCATTTTAAAAAATTATTATTGTCAAATTAATATTAATAACATGTACTAAAGTAGAATAAAAATGTAAAATAGAAAAATAGATACCGGTATATCATACCGCTGCAATTTTAACCAAATACCCATAGAATGGCCACAAAAGTGACTTTGAAGATGCCAAAACAATGAAAAATGTGTTGTTTTTTTCTTTCTTTTTGTAAAAAAATGAATTAACAAAACAAATTATATGTATCTCAAAATTCAGGAAATAAAACAAGCCTATTAAGCTACATTGACAAGCACATGAACTGTTTATCAGCCTTCGAGTGTGGTGATAATTATTTTTTCCATAAGATTAGCCTATTCAGCATACTATCCTGCAAAGTTGAAACAGGGATGATAAAAACCCCAAAAAAACATGAGACAAAATCCATAGATTAATAACCCATCTTGAGAAATCTAGTAGAATTGTAGAACTTATGCAGAGTAAAAAAAAAATATTCTTTTTGCTGTGACTAATGTGATACAGCAGGCTAGGTCTAAGTTTGAAATATCTTGGAGCATATATTCTATGTTACACAGGCCTCATCCACAGTCAAAAAATACTTTATTCGATTCCTAACATTATACAGCAGGGGATATATCAGTTTGAATTAATTTGGAGAATATCTTGTATGTTATACAGGCCTCATCCACACTAAAAAAATACTTTCTTCTGTTACTAATGTGATACAGTAGGGGACATCTCAGTTTGAAATTGTTCATAGCATATCTCCTATGTTATACAGGCCTCATCCACACTAAAAATATACTTTTTTCTGTTACTAATGTCATACACTAGTGGACATCTCAGGGTGCCAAGGGAGCGTGGTTCACTCGAGGGGGGTTGGAGATACCAGAAAAACGGTTAGTGAAGGTGTTAGCGAAGGCAAGGAACAAATGGAAGAGGAAGAAGTGATGGGCGAGCAACAGTCAGAACATACTCATCCCCTCTCTGTTCGTGTTTGGCGGGAGGAAACGGATTAAACAAGCATCAGAATTACCCAGCCACCAACACAGCATGGGCTTGAACCTCATGAAGAGCCCAACATATGAGTGCGTTCTTGCTGCACTATCTGCAAAATGATCCCCATATAGTTATGATTCAAAATAGTGCTGATTACTGGGTTGCCACTCTGATAGATCCATGTTATAAGAGTAAATTTTGCCAGATGCTTCCCACCCTTCGATTCGCTGGAGTATCGAAACACGCTTTTACACAACCTTAAGATAGGTTTTCCCCAAGCCAGCAGTGAGGCACACAGAGTGCATCGCAGCTCTACACTTCCAACCTCTGGCACATCAATTAGTCAATGCCAAAATATTAGCAGCAGCAGTAGTGTAAGTGGCATAAGCAATTTCTGTGAGTCCTTTCACACATTTTTTAGCTCCTGCACCTGCACAATAGAGTACGAGTCTGACACGTGGTGAACGACTGGAGAGGATAGTGCACTCCTGATTGAGTCTCCATGTGCTGGGTTGGCTGTAGTGGAGAAGATTTTGGTTCCTAATTCTACAATTTCTACTGTACTGAAATTGATGTCACTTTGCTGATGTTAGGCCCTAATTTAGGGAAACATGAACACTCCAGTTTAAGTCTCCATCTCCTGGGTTGGCTGTAGTGGAAGAGGTGCCGTTCCTAATTCTACAATTTCTACTGTACTGAAATTGATGCCACTTTGCTGGAGTCAGCAACAAATTTTTGGAAATGTGGAGAATCCTGATTGGTTCTCCATCTATTGGGTTGGCTGTAGTGGAAGAGGTTTCTGTCTCCTTTAAACTTCTTCTACTCTGCTGAAATTGACGCCACTTTGGTGGTGTAAGGCCCTGATTTAGGGAAATGTAAACACATTTGATTGAGGATGGTGCATTCCTGATTGAGTCTCCATCTGCTGGGTTGGCTGTAGTGGAAGAGGTTTTGGTTCCTAATTCTACAATTTCTACTGTAGTGAAATTGATGCCACTTTGCTGGTGTCTGCCACTGTTAAATGGTTAATTATGGAAATTAATTTGGAATGTTAATTAATAATCGATAATCATTTTTCTTAAATTTGAGTTCTATACAAGGATTGCATCAGCCATCGTGTCTAGTTGACATGCGCTATTTGTGTGTGTATTTTTGGTTCACCACCATATGTAGAACAGGTGTCCATACGACTGGTTATAAAAGACCATGGTACAGAAAGGGGGGGCTCTCTTGTTCTGCCCATCCCACAAGACACAGAAGAAGAATCTTCATGCTGAGACGTATCTGACATGTAGGCCTGGACACATGCTGGACAAAGTCATGATTTACCAGCCAGGATCCAAGGAAAGATGGGTGAATCTCAACAATTAAGCTAATTATGGACAAATGGACAATTACTTTATAACTAATTATTATATGTACCTGCTGCAATCTGATTCTTTTTAATGGACAATCCAAGAATAAATAGATACATTTTTTTATAAGAATATCGTGATATTGATACTTTGAGAAGTCCTCAGTAGAAAAAATAATACAGAGAAGAGTATTATTTTACAATGGTGAGCCAGCCAGCCCTGTTTTTTCGTTTTTTTAAAATTAAGTAAGTGAATTTCTTCCGTGAACACGGGGGGAAGTCCTGACGAGCTGAACAGCTGTTGTTCACGTGTCAGTAAATTCACTAATTTGTCACGAGAAGCAGAAAGGAGCCTAAAGACTGAGGACTAACGGGAAGCAGAGGTACTAACAAGGAACAGAATCAGACGAACTGAAGACAGGACGTGCTGATAAAGAAAAGTTAAGGAATCTTAAGGTAAGCAAAATATGGATATAATTTCTTCTTTTGCTAAACAAAGTAATATTAATTTCAAAGTTAATGTAGGAGATGACATAGAAGTTTTGTGGCTCAGTTTATACAAAGAATGTGAATTGCAGAATTTACAGTTAACTTCTAAATTGGTAAATAGAGAGAAACACAAATTGCGGAATATTCTACATCTTGTACAAGTATTTCATAATTTTGTACTTGAAAGTTCTAAGCAGGAAAATTGTGTAGAAACAGTGACAGATAGTGACAATGATTCTGACTGTAATGTGGAAAATGAACAAGAAGTAAGACACGTGTGTGTAACTGAAGGTGACCTTGGGTCTGACCAAGAGACGGACAGACAGAAATCTGACATGGGAGGAGACATAACTGACATACGAGAAACTGACATATTAGGTGATGTGGGAGGAGACGTGAGTGACGTAGGAGGAACGGACGTACAAGAGCCACTAAAAATATCAGAGAATTCTGGAATTACCCAGGCTCAACTTCAAATTAAAATGAGGAAAAATTTGCTAAAACTATACAAAATCATGCCAAAATATGATGTCAAAATCCATGCCTGTAGAAATTCAGAGATATTTGAGAGCTTCTCTGATAAGTTTGATTTATCCAATGAGGAGAGGAATCAATTATTTAAAATATGGATTCCTGTGACATTGTCCAGACATTTACATTTAATGCCCTGTGAAAATGACTCTCCTAATGGATGGGAAAATGATTCGGACAGATTAAGATATTTGATTTATTGTGTCACAAAGGATTTTCCCAATATAGAAGATCTGCAGAAACTAAGGATTGGTAGGAAGGAATGTACATATACATTCATGTCCATGTTTGAACGGTTGTATAAAGCTCTTATCAAAAATGGAAAAGTACAACATATGATAACCACTTTTGTACAAAAATTCAAATTCCTAGATCCAGTATCTAGAGTTATAGCGTCCCAAAAAGAATCCCTATTCAAATGTGTGCAGTTGCTGGATTCTGTTAGAAAACATGAGAATCGTGCAAAGAAAATAAATCACGTTAATTTTATAAAACCAGGAAAGGTAAAATCTTACCAAAAGCCAATATCAAACTCTCCTAGACTGAGTCATCCCCATAGTGAACTCTATCAAATACGCAGGAGATTTCATATATGTTATAAGCCATATAAAATGATTGAAAAATCAATCTCTTCACAGAATGAGTTATTTCTCAGTCAGAACTGTGATTCTCTAAAAAGGAAAATGGCTGAAACTGATGGACAGAGTCAGGTGAGACGACCGGCTCACAGTGACGTCATGGAATGTGGACAGAAGGACAGACAGTTCTCTGAGGTATTGAAGGATAGAAAAATGTCTTTCCTAAATAGGGCGTTCCTGGAGATATTTGAGAGAGACAGAAGATTTGGTTTAGGTAGTGGCTAAGGAAAAACTGTAATTATGATGTTGTATCAAAATGTTATACAATGTCTCAATATTTATTTATAATCTTATGCAGTAAAATTGTAGTTACATAGTTTCTAGTAGTTCATGTATGTATATATATATATATACACTTGTCTAAGTAGAGATTGTGTATAATTGTATTTATATATATGTTTATAAAATATATATATATTAATTAATAAATTAGAACTTCATATATAAATTTAAGTAACAATATTTTGAATTACATTAGAACCAACCAATATATGTATAAGATATTTAAATAATTCTGTTTCTGTATGAATTTGATATTTAATTTTATTTTCTTATATTTCCTTAGAGGTTTCATTCCAAAGCAGGATTTGATCAAACAACTCTAAAATGGATTTATTTCTTTATTCACACAGGAAGTGGAAAAATTGCATGATTTATATGTGTTACATTTTAAAAAATTAACAATATAACTAGTTGGACTATAATACATGTAATACTTATTAATTCTTTTGTGTTGCTAATATTTTCTGTGCATGAAGTGTTCGTGCTGATTGGGGTAGCTTTACAGCATGACGTGTGACAGCTGCGGCCTTTGAACTTTGAGCTAATAGTATAGATCCCATTCATTCTATTTCCAGCTGATGCAACTTAAGACCGGGCAGCCAGTGAGTTAAAAAAAAAGGAACCTAAGGACATTTCTATTTTTTTGCAAGACAAAAGTTTTTTTTTCAAGTGTTTGAAATTTCAAATACGTACTCTCATATTATATAATATGTATTTGGGAAATATTCAAAGAATATTAAGATATTTAATTGATATGGAAATGCGCATTAATAAATTGGGATACAACAATTTTGGGTTAAATATATATATATATCTAAAACTTCATATGTGGAATGTTTGAGTTGAACAGATCTGTGAATGTCAGAGTGAATGTGACAGATGAGTAAATCAGCAGCTGCTAAGTGTGATTGATGTGACAGAGGCCTCGTACGTTTGTATGTTTGGAAAAAAAAAATGTTTCTTTATGTGAAGGTACAAAAATATATTTAATTCTGAGAAAAATTATAATACATAATTAGGTATTATCTACATAATATATATATATTTCTATATTTATTTCATAATTATTATTTCTTGATTTAACTAATAGTGGATAAGAGCAACCACATATCAAAATGGTTTACAAAGCAAATTTACATTTAGAATAATTTTCCACATGATAATATTCTTGAATAACTATGATATTATTTTTAATGGTTACCTAAATAGGTACACACCTCTCTTTAGACAAATCTATGCTACTCATCGATATGAAATTTATGCACAATATTTCTAGAAGAATAATTATTTTTAATTTGGTTCTGATATATACATACATTTTATAAAATAATATTTTTTGGTAGTAAGGGGGAAAAATGTGTTTTTGATCCTGATTACATAATCACTTTTGATCAATACTTATTTTTTACACATTTTAATAAAGAAGAAACAATAATAAGGTACAATGATATAATTAAGAAGGGTATTACATGCAAAGTTGCATAGTTTAATAATTTTTTGGTGATACAAGGTTATGACAAATATGAAATCATCCAGATAATGGAGATATAAGGGTATTTTTATGGAGAATATAATTACTCTGCATTTGTCATTAAAATTTAAAGGCCTTATTTTTATTCTTATTTTTATTCTTATTTTTACTTTTAATTTTATTTTTCATTTTTAAAATTTTATTCTTACTTATTTTCTTATTTTTCCATTTTTCATTTTTAATTCTCAATTTTTGATTTTAATTCAGTTCAATATTTCAATTGAGAAAACACATTAATATTTAATGGGGTAATGTCAAGTACAAGAATATTGCTTCATTAAATATAATGATGATATGAATTAATATAAGAAAAATGTTTCAATTTTTTTGAGTAAACACAACAATTCATTCATTCATTCCTTCATACATTCATATATTTATTCATTTTAGTTCAGGAGTATACATTCTTTGATATTATTGGTTTAATAAAGATATAAACACTTGTTTTTTCAAAACACACTGACACCTATGGGTTGGAAAAGGTAATTACACCTATGACATAAAAATGTTCTATCATATGGAGAACTTGATTAATAATGAATTATTATCTATTATTGTTTATTATTCCAAACATAATTTATTTTAATGTTTTGATAATAATTAGATGGATATTATTGATTGCTATGGTACGCTGTGATATTATAGGTTAGGAAAAATTGCCAGCTTTGGTATCAGATTAGGGAATGAAGACTTCAATCAAGACATCGCAATTATGAATTCTATCTTAATAAAGACTTTTCATATTTATAAATTAAAGAGATTCTCAAAAGTTACAAGAAGAAGCAACCGATATCCGGAGGTCTCAGAAGGTAACAGGTGTGAATGCAGAGTGATCATAGACTGTGTCCATTACATACAATATACAATACAATTCACACCACTGACCCCCGGGACGGCAGAGGACGATGATCCTATATGTACTGGGTTGTGTTCATGTTTCATCACGTTCCAGTGGTTTCTTATCACCTGCAACGCTTCAATGAAAGCTGGTGAACAGGTAATACCTGGCATATGTGTCCTGTATATAAAGGACTGAGTACTGGTTATGGTGCTATATAAAGCAGGGAAGTGTCAAGTTAACCCTTGCTTTACTGACCAAAGACGTCACATCTGTTCCAAAAGTGACACGAGACCAGTGCGAACGACACGGAAGATTCCAAAGACAACGTAAGTCCAGGTGACATCGCACAGATATTAAAGCTACATTTCATCCATGGACTTTGTTTTTTATCAATTGACACACATGATCTTTCTAATAAAGAATACAGTTTATAGACTGCACAATAATGAATACAATTACGGACTGTACAATATCTACACGCTGTCATTTATTCCAAAGGAGTTTTCATCTAAAGACTGTGTTATAAAAGAACCAAGAAGAAGACGAGACGACGACCCGATGACATCAGACGATGACGATGGGACCCGCGATTGCTTCAATTTAGATATAGGGAAGTATAATTATACATATTAAATGAATATTAGTCATGGCTTACCATAACATGAATTCACATCATTATATCTGATACTATTATTGATATTATTATTGATATTATTATTATTATTATTATGGAAATTTAATGATATTGCCAAGGAAGAAGGAAAGGAAAAAAATGATTGATGAATGTATCTTCTTTTGAGAATTTTCAGTTTAAATCCTTTTATTCTCAAAAAAGGGGGAAATGTTAAATGGTTAATTATGGAAATTAATTTGGAATGTTAATTAATAATCGATAATCATTTTTCTTAAATTTGAGTTCTATACAAGGATTGCATCAGCCATCGTGTCTAGTTGACATGCGCTATTTGTGTGTGTATTTTTGGTTCACCACCATATGTAGAACAGGTGTCCATACGACTGGTTATAAAAGACCATGGTACAGAAAGGGGGGGCTCTCTTGTTCTGCCCATCCCACAAGACACAGAAGAAGAATCTTCATGCTGAGACGTATCTGACATGTAGGCCTGGACACATGCTGGACAAAGTCATGATTTACCAGCCAGGATCCAAGGAAAGATGGGTGAATCTCAACAATTAAGCTAATTATGGACAAATGGACAATTACTTTATAACTAATTATTATATGTACCTGCTGCAATCTGATTCTTTTTAATGGACAATCCAAGAATAAATAGATACATTTTTTTATAAGAATATCGTGATATTGATACTTTGAGAAGTCCTCAGTAGAAAAAATAATACAGAGAAGAGTATTATTTTACAGCCACTATTTTTTGGAAATGTGGAGAATCCTGATTGGGTCTCCATTAATGATGAGTGAACGTATGCTCGACAAGCTCAGCGAGTATTTCCAGGTTGCTCAGGCAGGAACTCGGGTCCCCTCCCTGCATGTTTGCCACTCTTTAGAGAGCCAATGAACATGCAGGGATTACCTGCCACACACTGTAATGCCGTAGCCATGTTGGTTGTGGGTATTACAGTGATTGGCTGGCCGCACAGCGTCATCAGGTCTATATAAGACCTGGCGCTGCTATGCTCGTCACAGTGTACCCCGGAGAGTAGGGAGAGATGCTGCTGCGTCAGGGAGATATTTGCTTCTTTATAATTAGTATAGGTATTCTACCAATATATATATATATATATATATATATATATATATATATATATATATATATATATATATATATATCCAACTGAGCTAACAGCCTTTCTGAGGACTAATCCAGCTGCCTTAGTGTTGAGCGAGCACTAAAATGCTCGGGTGCTCGAAGCTCGGGCCAAGCTCACCGTGATACTCGGGTGCTCAATCCGAGCAACGAGCCCAATGTTAGTCTATGGTAGACCCGAGCATTTTTGCGGCGGCACCTCCGGCAGTCTGTAGAAAGACTAAAAAGTGCCCAAAACGATAGTGACAGTACTCAAATGACATGGAGACAGCATGGGGATCGCCCCAGGAAGCATTTCTCACCCCCAGGTCACTGCTGTCAACAACGTGGTCAGAGGTATTAAGCCACTTTTACGGACTCACAATAAAACGTTCAAAAACGAAACAAACTGTTTTCCTGTGAAATATGTTAAGGAACATCCTTTCCAGGGTAAAGACTTGTGTATAAGGTAAAATAAATAACCAAAAACAAAAATACTCCTCCATGCCTTGGGCTATGTTCACAAGTAGCATTTTTTATGCATTTTTGCACTTTTGTATTGCTTTCAACTGTGACAAATGCATTCACCGGGAAATGTCATTTTAACATTTTACAACCTTATCTGGCCATGTGCTTTGTGACACATGCATACAGTGCTGAAAAGACATGGGAACAGCATGGGGAAGACCCCTGGAAGCATCTCTGACACCCAGGTCACTGCCTAAAAGTGTGCCCATCAGAAGTGATCCTTGCCGCATCAGAGGATGCAGACTTGCAACTATCCCCATGCAAGTCCTTGTCCCAGGGAAGTGTTCAATTGTACCTCCCCCATTCCTTGCAATGCAAGTGCAAATATGCAGCCAACCACCCACCCACCCGCAGGCTGCAATACTATACTGCTAGCTTGCACTTGAAATGGGACCTTTTAGTTTGGAGGAGGCCGAAGCTGGCGACTACCTCAGGGCTGCGTTGGCGGCGAGGTCTCCATACTCAGTCCCCAGTTGCCACTATTTGTCCTGGGAACCTTCCCCACACTTTTCTTAGCCAGGCCTGCTTTAGGGCAGCATTGGACGAGCCCACCAGACAACCAGAGACTCCTCCGGTGGGCCCTGGCTTCTCCATCAGGGGAGTTGAGAGTGCCAAGGTGAGGAGCATGATGATGATGATAGAAGTTAGCATCTGCTTTGTTTTCTTGGAATGCAAGCGTAAGTGTGCAGCCTGCCACCCACCCACCCCCAGGCTGCAATACCATACTGCTAGCTTGCTTGCACTTTAAATGAGGCCTTTTAGGCTTGTGGAGGCAGACGCCGGCCACCATGTCATGGCTGCGTCGGCGGCCTGGTATCCATACTCAGTCCCAGCCGCCCGGTGGCTGGGTGTCCACACTCGGTCCCCAGCCGCCCATACTTGTCCTGGTGCGCCTTATACACAAGCGCACATACCAAAACATTACCTGTGTCCTACCCAGTGCATTTAGTGGGAAGAACAGCCTATTCCGCTGTAGTGCGTGCACACCAACCCCCTGTTCATGGCACATGCGAAGATGCCTCCCGCTCTGCACCTGTCGTTGCAGACTTGCAACTATCCCCGTTCAAGTCCTTGTCCCAGGGCAATGCTCAATTGTACCTCCCCCATTCCTTGCAATGCAAGCGCAAGTATGCAACCTGCCACCCACCCACCCCCAGGCTGCAATACCATACTGCTTGCTTGCTTGCACTTGAAATTGGGCCTTTTAGGCATGTGGAGGTGGAATCTGGCCACCACGTCATGGCTGTGTCGGCGGCCTGGTATCCTTACTCAGTCCCCAGCCACCCAGCGGACGGGTGCCCACACACGGTCCCCAGCCACCTGGGGGCGGCCGGGAGTCCATAAACGGTCCCCAGCCACCCCTATTTGTCCCGGTGCGCCTTATACACAAGCGCGCATACCAAAACATTACCTGAGCCCTCCCTAGTGCATTTAGTGGGAAGGACAGCCTAACCACAAACACGTGGACAAGTGAATGTGGCCAGGGATGGTTCATCTCACTGACGCCTTCACACTGGGTTAATATTGTGGAAGCCGGGACACAGTTGGACACTGGGATGCAACACGTCCTCCAGACATAGAGGATCGCGGGTCCTGGGTCAATCAGGCTTCAACACAAAGTTCAGAAGGTAGACAGCAGCAGTAGTCAGCCTCCTACACAATGAGTAAATTATTCATGATCATGAGGCCATCCATCTCCTTAGCTTTCTGTTCCTTGGAATGCAAGCGCATGTATGTAGTAGCAGCTAGGCTTGAGGTGGTCAGCGTTTTGGCGCATATCCTACCTCCTCCGAGGATTGCTGGATGTTTTCCTGCTACTATCCCAGTTCTATGACTCCCGTTAAAACAAAGCTTCAGGTGATGAATGATGGATGAGGTGGTGGCAAAGGAGAAAGAGCAGGAGGAACAGGGACCATTCACATCATTATCAGGCCAGTCAACCACACATGTCTTGTAAGATATGTTTCTCTACCAAAAGGAGCAGTTCGGCTACACAGTTATAGGGCATACAGTGAGTACAATGCCTACCAAAAATTTGGAGGCACTCCAATGCCCCTTGGAAGTGACATGGAGGTCAGAGGGCCTTAACTAAACCGTTTTTTCCATTTATAGCAACTGGGTCTCCTGTACACTGTTGGCCTAAGCAGTGAATAGAAGGCTTTCCAAAAATTATGAGGAACTGCAATGCCCCTTGAAACAGACGTGGATTACAGCGTATTAAAAACCTTCTACCCATTATTAGGGAGTGGGTCTTGCTTAGTGTTCATCTATGCATTGAAAAGCAAAAGCTGACTAAAATTAGGAGGAAATGCAATGCCCGTTGGAAGAGTTGTGGAGGTTAGAGGTAATTAAAAACAACATTTCAATGCCCCTTGGAAAAGCTGTGGAGCTTAGAGTGGTTTAACAAGACGGTTTTAATGCCCCTTGGAAGAGACGTGGAGGTCCCAGTGGAATAAAAAGACAATATCAATGCCCCTTGGAAGAGTGGTGGAGGTCCCAGTGGAATAAAAAGACAATATCAATGCCCTTTGGAAGAGAGGTAGAAGTTACAGTGGAATAAAAAGACAATATCAATGGCCCTTGGAAGAGTGGTGGAAGTCGCAGTGGAATAAAAAGACAATAGCAATGCCCCTTGGAAGAGACGTGGAGGTCACAGTAGCTTAACAGGACGATTTTAATGCCCCTTGGAAGAGACGTGGAGTTCAGGGTGGTTTAACAAGAAGGTTTTAATGCCCCTTGGAAGAGAAGTGGAGGTCACAGTAGCTTAACAAGACAGTTTTAATGCCCCTTGGAAGAGACGTGGAGTTCAGAGTGGTTTAACAAGACGGTTTTAATGCCCCTTGGAAGAGACGTGGAGGTCCCAGTGGAATAAAAAGACAATATCAATGCCCCTTGGAAGAGTGGTGGCGGTCCCAGTGGAATAAAAAGACAATATCAATGCCCCTTGGAAGAGACGTGGAGGTCACAGTAGCTTAACAAGACGATTTTAATGCCCCTTGGAAGAGACGTGGAGGTCACAGTAGCTTAACAAGATGGTTTTAATGCCCCTTGGAAGAGACGTGGAGGTCCCAGTGGAATAAAAAGATAATATCAATGACCCTTGGAAGAGACATGGAGGTCACAGTAGCTTAACAAGACGATTTTAATGCCCCTTACAAGAGCCATGCAGTACAGCATATTAAAAACATTATTCCCATTATTGGGGAGTGGGTCTCCCATAGTATTTGCCTATGCCTTCCAAGCAAAAGCTGCCAAAAATTAGGACGGAGGAACTTGCAATGCTGGCATTGCGGATGGACCACGGTCACCCTGGTGGTAAAGTGGTGGTGGAGGTTGAGGATAAGGAGAAGAGCAAAAAACAGCCGAAATGAGGAAGCGTATACCCATGTGTGGGTGTGAAGCAGTGCATGGGAATACACCACTCGAAATAACACAGTGGATTTGACTTTATGTTACTCTGCTGTCATTTGGTGGTGATGAGAAGTCTGGCGCAATCCAGCCCTTCATTTTGATAAGGGTCAGCTTGTCAGCATTGTCAGTTGACAGGCGAGTGCGCTTATGAGTAATAATTCCCCCAGCGGCACTAAAAACATGCTCCGATAACACGCTAGCGACAGGGCAGGCCAGGACCTCCAAGGCGTACAGAGCAAGTTCATTCCAAGTGTCCAGCTTGGATACCCAATAATTAAAGGGCACAGAGGAATCACGGAGGACGCTGGTACGGTCGGCAAGGTACTCCCTCAACATCTTTTGAAACTTTCCACTCCTTGTGAGAGTACCCCACGCCTCAGGGCCTGTAAGCTGGGCGGGTCTCTGAAAACTGTCCCAGAACGTTGACAGTGTTCCCCTGCCTCTGCTGGATTGGAGTTGCGTCTCTCTCGCCTGTACGCCTTGGTTGGGCAACGAACTGTGACCTCTGCCGCTAGCGTGTTCAGATGGGAATTTTTTTAACAGTTCTGCAGCAAGGGCCTTCTGGTACTGCCCCATTTTTGTAGACCTCTACACCTCAGGAATAAGAGAGTGAAAGTTCTCCTTGTAGCAGGGGTCTAAAAGTGTCACCAACCAGTAATGACTGTCGCCCAACATTTTGACAACGCGAGGGTCACGGTTAAGGCAGCGTAACATAAAGTCAGCCATGCGTTCCAGACTGGTAATGGGCAAGACTTCCGTGTCCTCACCAAGATGACGACTGACCATGCTCCTCCTCCTCCTCTCCCCTGTCCTCAGGCCACCCACGCTGAACCGACGGTATGACAGTTGTACAGGTACTACTGTCTACAGCGCATGATACCAGCTCCTGTTCTTCCTCCTCCTCCTCTCCCTCATTGTCCCCCAATGCACATTGGGGTGATATGAGGCTGGGCTGTGTGTAATCGCCCGCTATGGCTTCTTGATCCATCTCATCATACTCTGGCTGCAATGCCTCCTCTTTAATTCTCTGCAGAGAGCATTGCAAAAGACAGACAAGTGGGATGCTGATGCTAATGATGGCGTCATCGCCACTCACCATCTTGGTGGACTCCTCAAAGTTTGTCAGGATGGTACAAATGTCAGACATCCAGGTCCACTCCTGAGGTCTTATGTGTGGAGTCTGACCTGAATATCGGCGGCCTTGTTGCAGCTGGTACTCTACAACTACTCTCTTCTGCTCTCAAATCCTTTGCAACATGTGGAGGGTAGAGTTCCAAAGTGTGGGGACATCACACACCAGTCGGTGTGCCGGAAGCTGCAAGTGCTGCTGCAACACAGCAAGGGCAGCGGAAGCTGTAGCCGACTTCCAAAAATGAGCTGACAGGCGGCATACTTTTATGAGTAGATCTGGCAACTCGGGGTACGATTTAAGAAACAGCTGAACCACGAGATCAAGCACATGATCCAGGCATGGTACGTGTGTGATCTCGCCTCGCTTCAGAGCCGCCACCAGGTTACGGCCATTGTCACACATGACCATGCCTGGATGTAGGTTCAGCGGTCTCAGCCACAGATCTGCCTGCTCTTTCACAGCAGTCCACAACTCACAAGCAGTGTGAGGTTTATCACCTAAGCTTATGAGTTTCAGCACAGCCTGTTGCCGCTTGGGTGAGGCAGTACTGCAGTGCTTCCAGCTTGTAACTGATGTGGTGATATCTGAGATGGAGGCTGAACATGAGGAGGAGGATGATACGCAGGAGCTGTACACTGTGGGGGCAACTCTGACTGACATAGGGCCCGCAATCCTCGGTGTGGGGAGGATGTGTTCCGTCCCAAGGTCCGAATGGGTCCCGGCTTCCACTATGTTTACCCAGTGTGCCATCAGGGAGAATAACGGTCCCTGGCCACAAGCACTTGTCCACGTTTCCGTTGCCAGGTGGACTCTCCCAGTAACTGCGTTGTTGAGGGCACGGCAGATATTTTGAGACACATGCTTGTGTAGTGCGGGGATGGCACACCAGGCAAAATAGTGTCAGCTGGGGACCGAGTACCGAGGGACGGCCACCGCCATAAGGTTGCGGAAGGATTCCGTCTCCACCAGTCTAAAAGGCATCATATCCAATGCAAGCAGTCGTGAAATGTGCGAATTTAGAACTGTGGCATGTGGGTCGTTGGTGTTATGTTCTGCTACCAAAGCTAAGGAAAGAGAGGAGATCTGTCCCTACTATAGGACTCAGCTGAATCCCTACGATGTAACAGGGAACCTGATCCTGCGATCAGACCTGCTAAAGTCCTAATCTAGTCTGTACGGAGACCTATAGATTTGGGGAGGGAATCCCTACAAGTACTAAGGACTGGGAGGAATATGGGACACCTCCTAACAGAAATAGTAGCAGACAGACGAACAAACAAAATAGATAGAACCTAGAGGTCCGTAGACCAAGCAAACTAACAGAGTTAGATACAGAGCACAGGCTAGCTAGAAAGTAGATATACAATGAAGTCCAGCAAAGCCAGAAGGGCGGAGCAGGATTAAATAGGCCAACAAGGTCATGTGACCAGCAAAGGAAAAAAAACCTAACAGCAAGGTTCTAACAGTACCCCCCCTTCTAAGAGGATCCTCCGGATCCCCTAGGACCAGGCTTATCAGGAAATCTCCTGTGAAACGCTCTGATAAGTCTGGACGCAGAAACATCATCTGACCTCACCCAAGAGTTATCCTCGGGTCCGAAACCTTTCCAGGCCACAAGATACTGCAAACTACCTCTATACCGTCTAGAGTCAAGGATGCGAGAAATTTCATATTCCCCGTCCTCCACCACCGGAGGAACAGAGGCAGAGGCGTCACCATCCGACACAACAGCTTTTTTTAACAGAGAGACATGAAAGACCGGATTAATTCTCCAGGAGGTAGGAACCTCCAACCTAACAGCAGATTGGTTGACAACCTGAAGCACCTTAAAGGGCCCTACAAACTTGGGACCCAATTTCTTAGAAGGAATCCTCAACCGCAGATTCCTAGAGGACAACCAAACCATTTCACCAACAGCGAACAAAACCTCCTGTCGTTTCCTATCAAAGTAGTCTTTAGATTTTCTGTTGGCCTCCTGAAGATTACCACGCACATCCGTCCAAACTCTTTCCAAATCACCGGAAAAATTCTCCTCCTCAGGCACGGCAGATCCCAACTTGGAGAACGACCCAAACGACGGATGTCTCCCAGAACAACAAAAAAAAGGCGAACAACCAGCAGAAGAAGATGTATGATTGTTCAGAGCAAATTCGGCAAGTGGCAGAAACTCAGACCACCCCTCTTGATTGTCTGCCACAAAACAACGCAAGAACTGCTCAACATCCTGGTTTTTCCTTTCTGTCTGGCCATTAGATTCAGGATGATATCCGGACGAAAACGACAAATGAATTCCCAACCTGTCACAAAAGGCACGCCAAAAACGAGCCACGAACTGAGGACCCCTATCAGAAACAATGTCAGTAGGAACGCCATGAAGTCTGACAATTTCCTTGACAAAGGCCTTAGCGAGAGTTTTAGCGCAGGGCAGTTTGACGAAGGGAACCAAGTGACACATCTTGCTAAAACGGTCCACGACCACCCAGATGACAGTAAAACCCTCAGAGGGGGGAAGGTCAGTTATAAAGTCCATAGCCAAATGTGTCCAAGGAGCACTGGGGACCTCCAAAGGACAAAGCAACCCCGCAGCAGGAGTATGTGAGGACTTAGATCTAGCACATATAGTACATTGGCGCACCCACTTAATGACTTCCTTCTGCCATCCAGGCCACCAAAAACTGCGACCCACCAGTCTCTTGGTCTCAGAGATTCCGGGATGACCTGCCAACCGAGATTCGTGACACTCAACAAACAAATCTCTCCTAAAGGTCCCAGGCACAAACAACCTCCCATGAGGAGTGTTAGATGGGGCATTCTCCTGAGCTTTAAGAATCTCATCTTCCAAAACGGAGTCTAAAGCAGCTATCACAACACCTTCTTGTAAAATGTTTTCCTCTTTCTCAGCACCGACTATGGGAGAAAAACTGCGAGACAAGGCATCCGCCTTAACATTCTTAGTACCAGGGATGTAAGTAACGGAGAAATTAAACCGCGAGAAAAACAGTGCCCACCTAGCCTGACGGGCATTCAGGCGCTTGGCAGCGTCAAGATATATCAGATTTTTATGATCCGTAAGAACCTGAACGGGAAATTCCGCACCTTCCAAGAAGTGGCGCCAGTGTTCAAATGCGAGTTTAATAGCCAATAATTCCCGATTACCAATATCGTAATTCAATTCAGTCTCCGAAAATTTTTTTTGAAAAAAATGCACAGGGATGTAATCCATCCCCGTTATCCTGAGACAATACTGCGCCAACCCCCACAGAGGAAGCATCAACCTCAACCAAAAACGGCCTAGTAACATCAGGCTGCATAAGGATGGGAGCAGAGGTGAACCTCTCCTTGAGATACACAAAAGCTTCAATGGCCTCAGAAGACCACTGAACCGCATCAGCACCTTTCCTGGTGAGATCAGTCAGAGGTTTGACAATACTAGAAAATTTTTTTATGAATTTTCTATAGTAATTGGCGAAACCCAAAAACCTCTGTATTGATTTCAAACCAATAGGCCTAGGCCATTCCTGCACAGCCTGAACCTTAACCGGATCCATCTCAAAACCTTTGCTGGAGATAATGTAGCCCAAAAAACTAATTCTCTGTACAGCGAACTCACATTTCTCCAGCTTAGCAAAAAGCGAATTGTCCATTAATAACTGTAATACCTCACGCACGCTCCGCCAATGAGACTCCAGATCTGGCGAATAAATCAAAATGTCATCCAAATACACAACCACATTTTTACCGATCAAAGGTCTAAGGATGTCATTAATCAGATTCTGAAAAAATGCAGGAGCATTAGTAAGACCAAAAGGCATAACCAGATTCTCAAAATGACCCACAGGAGTGTTAAAAGCAGTCTTCCATTCATCACCCTCCTTCATGCGCAACAGATTGTATGCCCCCTTAAGGTCAATTTTAGAGAACCACTTGGCCCCCAATAACTGGTTAAACAGATCAGGAATCAATGGCAGTGGGTAAGGATTGCGTACCGTAATTTTGTTAATCTCACGAAAATCCAGACAAGGACGTAAACCGCCGTCCTTTTTTTTTACAAAAAAAAATCCAACCGCCACAGGAGACTTAGAGGGCCTAATGTGACCGGCGGCCAAACTTGTCTGTATGTATTCCTCCAAAGCCTTCCTCTCAGGAATAGTAAGGTTAAATAAACGACTTTTAGGAAGAGTCGCTCCAGGGACAAATTCAATAGAACAATCATAGTCTCTATGGGGAGGCAAAACCTGCGATTCTTTCTCAGAAAAAACTCTCCAAAAATCCTGAATAGGAACAGGCAATTCTCCCCTATCCAAAGCTGCAATACGCCCGTTACAACACTTGTCATAACATTTATGGCTCCAGGATTTAATTTCACTGGTAGACCAATCCAGTACAGGATTGTGAAATTTTAACCAGGGCAAACCCAATATTACTGGAGAAGGCAAGTTATTCAACACTACCAAATCCAATTTCTCATGGTGAACACCATTAATAGTGAGAGGAAATTCACTGACCTTGAGAGTAATATTCTTCAAAGGGGAGCCATCCACAGAAACCACAGCAATGGGGGATGATAAAGGTTCAGGTTTTAAATTGAGTTTTTCCACGAATCCCCCATCAATAACATTCAGTGTAGACCCGCAATCAACAAACACCCGAAATTCCATTAATTTTTCCTGAGCAATCGTGGAAGCAGCTAAAAATATACCCTTGGAATTTAAACAGGCAATACGGGCGTGACTGACCATTTTTTTTTCTTTCTTCATACGAAGCTCACAGCCTTTAATCAAATGACCAGATTTCCCGCAATAGAAACACAAGCCTTCTGAAAAACGACGGTGTTTTTCTTGAGAGCGAGGTGCCACCGATCCAATCTCCATCGGTTCACCACTGTTAGTACACACATTATCATAACCAGAAACTGACATAGCAGAGGATTTGCTCTCATTAACCCTAGCACGCAGTCTTCTGTCCACCCGTATAGCTAATTGCATAGCCTGTTGCAAATCCTCAGGTGTAGGATAAGCAATTAGCAGGTCTTTAACCTTTTCACTGAGCCCAGCAAGAAATAGACTTTTCAGAGCAGAATCGTTCCACCCTGTTTGAGTGGACCAACGACGAAAATGTGTACAATATTTTTCCATATTACCTGATCCTTGTTTTAAACGTCTCAACTCAGTCTCAGCTGATGCCACACGGTCAGGATCATCATATAATAGTCCTAAAGCAGAAAAAAAACTATCCACTGATCTGAAGCATGTATCACTAGGTTGCAAAGAAAAGGCCCACTCCTGAGGCTCTTTGCGCAAAAGTGACATTATGAACCCTACGCGCTGGGATTCATCCCCAGAGGACTTGGGTCTCAAACGAAAATACAATAAGCAAGCATTTTTAAATGAAAAAAATTCTCGATGTTCACCAAAAAATAAATCCGGCAAACATACCTTAGGCTCCAAGAAATATGCTCCAGGACAGTTACTCACGTGCTGACGGAGCTCGGCCACTTCCAGAGAGAGTCCCTGCAGGTGTTTAGCCAAATCCTGAACCGACACCATGATGGAACAAAAAAAAATCTTTCCTTAGAGAATTTACAGGCTGGACTTACTGTTATGTTCTGCTACCAAAGCTAAGGAAAGAGAGGAGATCTGTCCCTACTATAGGACTCAGCTGAATCCCTACGATGTAACAGGGAACCTGATCCTGCGATCAGACCTGCTAAAGTCCTAATCTAGTCTGTACGGAGACCTATAGATTTGGGGAGGGAATCCCTACAAGTACTAAGGACTGGGAGGAATATGGGACACCTCCTAACAGAAATAGTAGCAGACAGACGAACAAACAAAATAGATAGAACCTAGAGGTCCGTAGACCAAGCAAACTAACAGAGTTAGATACAGAGCACAGGCTAGCTAGAAAGTAGATATACAATGAAGTCCAGCAAAGCCAGAAGGGCGGAGCAGGATTAAATAGGCCAACAAGGTCATGTGACCAGCAAAGGAAAAAAAACCTAACAGCAAGGTTCTAACAGTTGGCTGCGAATTTGTGCTTTCGTTCAAAGATCTGGGATATGGACAATTGAACGCTGCGGTGGGACGTGGACGTTGATGCTGTTTCTTGAGAAGCTGCAATAACAAGTGAAGACTGAGAGGAGGGGGCATCTTTGCATGCAGTATGGACAGGGGATTGCCTTGCACGCACAACAGGGGGTTCTCTTACACGCACAACAGTGGAAGAAGAAGTGGTGACACCCGCTGACACTGGTTGTGGATCCTGGGGTGCTTTGCTGCCATGTGCCTGATCATGCTGGTGGTGGTCAGGCTGGTAGTTTTGTCACCCCTGCTGATGCTGGCCTGGCAGGTGATACAAATGGCCTTTTTGGGGTTATCGGCAGAGTCTTTAAAAAAATTCCAGACTCTGGAAGACCTGCCGGTTGTACTGGCAACGTGCCTCATGTTGGTGTTACGGGGAGCGGTTACCCGCCTTTTGTCTGTGACCACCACATTGCTTCTTCCTGCCTGTTAGGGTACTCTACCTCCCTCCCCATGTGTGCTGCTGGCCTTGCTCTGCGTGTCCTCCTGCCTCGTTGGGTCAGTTACTCGATCATCCACCACCTCCTCCTCTTCCACTTCCGCACCACGGTCCTCCTCCTCACTTTGAGGCAATTGTGTCTCGTCATCGTCCACCTCTTGTGACAAATTGCCAGCGTCGCCTTCCTGTGGCCGTGGCTGTTCAAATATTTGACCATCGCAACATGGGATCTCCTCTTCCACCACTTCAAGCGGAGCAGGCGAGGGGCCCAAATATGGAAATGGACCAGTGAACAGCTCTTCAGAGTGTCCAATTGTGGGATCAGTTGCTGTTTGAAGACACTCAGCATGGTGGGAGGAAGGAGCATCAGGGTGAGGAGGAGTATGCGGTCGAGACTCCCGGCTACTAAGACTTGACCGTGTGGAAGACAGACCGGAGGTGGTGGTGCCCAGGTGACTGGAAATATTATCTGCTATCCAATTAATAACCTGTTCACACTGATCAGTTGGCAATAGTGGTGTTGTTGTGTGCTTCCCTAGTAATTCGGTCAAGAACTGGAAGCGAGAAGATGTGGCTGTTGGTTGTGGCATATTTTCACCTTGGCCACGGCCCCGTCCTCTGCACGCACCATCACCAGAATGTCCATTTCCACGTCCCTTGCCACGCGCCTTGCCCATTGTAAATGAAGTAAAATAGCTTACACTCGCACTATCAATGGCAAAAGGGTAATAAAAAGGAGATTAGGACCGTGGAAGAGGAAAACCACAGTTCTAGTTCTCTGGCCTACACCAGAATCTTTTAAACAGATATATTTGTGTCTGAACAGTCAGCGAGACACTCAAGCTGTTTTTTTTATGTAAAAAAGGCAAAAAGGTGGATTACACCCAGATTTGAACAGTGGAAGAGGAAAACCACAGTTATAATTTCCTGGCATATACCAGACATTTTTAAATAGATATATTTGTGTCTGAACAGTCACCGAGACACTCCAAAATGTTTTTTCTTATGGAAAAAAGGCAAAAAGGTGGATTACACCCAGATTTGAACAGTGGAAGAGGAAAACCACAGTTCTAGTTCTCTGGCCTACACCAGAATCTTTTAAACAGATATATTTGTGTCTGAACAGTCAGCAAGACACTCAAACTGTTTTTTTTTTATGTAAAAAAAGCAAAAAGGTGGATTACACCCAGATTTGAACCGTGGAAGAGGAAAACCACAGTTCTAGTTCTCTGGCCTACACCAGAATCTTTTAAACAGATATATTTGTGTCTGAACAGTCAGCGAGACACTCAAGCTGTTTTTTTTATGTAAAAAAGGCAAAAAGGTGGATTACACCCTGATTTGAACCATGGAAGAGGAAAACCACAGTTCTTGTTATCTGGCTTACACCAGAATCTTTTAAACAGATATATTTGTGTCTGAACAGTCCGCAAGACACTCTGTTTTTTTTTATGTAAAAAAGGCAAAAAGGTGAATTACACCCAGATTTGAACAGTGGAAGAGAAAAACCACAGTTATAATTTCCTGGCGTATACCAGACATTTTTAAATAGATATATTTGTGTCTGAACAGTCACCGAGACACTCCAAAATGTTTTTTTTATGGAAAAAAGGCAAAAAGGTGGATTACACCCAGATTTGAACCGTGGAAGAGGAAAACCACAGTTCTAGTTCTCTGGCCTACACCAGAATCTTTTAAACAGATATATTTGTGTCTGAACAGTCAGCGAGACACTCAAACTGTTTTTTTTTATGTAAAAAAGGCAAAAAGGTGGATTACACCCAGATTTGAACTGTGGAAGAGGAAAACCACAGTTCTAGTTCTCTGGCCTACCCCTGAATCTTTTAAACAGAAATATTTGTGTCTGAACAGTCAGCGAGACACTCAAACTGTTTTTTTTTATGTAAAAAAGGCAAAAAGGTGGATTAAACCCAGATTTTAACCTAGTTCTCTGGCCTACACCAGAATCTTTTAAACAGATATATTTGTGTCTGAACAGTCAGCGAGACACTCAAGTTGTTTTTTTTTTTTTTTTTTTTTTTATGGAAAAAAGGCAAAAAGGTGGATAACACCCAGATTTGAACCGTGGAAGAGGAAAACCACAATTCTAATTTCCTGGCATATATCAGACTTTTTAAAATAGATATATTTGTGTCTGAACAGTCAGCGAGACACTCAAACTGTTCTTTTTATGGAAAAAAGGCAAAAAAGTGGATAATACAGAGATTTGAACCGTGGAACTGCAAAACCACAGTTCTAGTTATCTGGCTGAAACCAGACTCTTTTAAACAGATATATTTGTGCCTGAACACTCACAGACACACCCAATTTTTTTTTTTTTTTTGGGGGGGGGAATACCAAAAGTTTAATAAGACGGGTATTTGTACAGTCTGACTGAGGAAAAAAAAAAGAGGTTTTTGATGAAAAAAAATGGATTTTTTCTGGCCCCTGAGACCTGGGGCTAAGTCTAGCAATTTGAGCAGCAGCAGCACACAGGACTGTAATGCAGTGTATGTTGGTATAACCACTGCGTCTCCTATACAGCCTGCCTGCCTGATATCTGGGATGGATATTAGTCCTCAGAAGGACTGTTTGTTTGATTTTGCAGGCTTTAGAGACCCTACGCTACCTATTTCGCAGTATAAATCTCTATCTAGCTCAGCAGCACTCTCCCTACACTGTCTGATCCGGAGCGACTGTGTCTAAGATGGCGTCGCCCGGTTTTAAATACTCGAGGTGACGCTGTGTGGCCAGCCAATCACTGAAATGCCCACAACCAACATGGCTGCGGCATTACAGTGACTGGCGGGCAATCCCTGCATGTTCATTGGCTCTGTAAAGAGCGCCAAACATGCACAGCGGAGACCCGAGCTTCCGCCCGAGTAACCCTAAAATGCTCGGTGCTCACCGAACATCCCGAGTAGTGAAATGCTCGGGCAAGTACCGAGCAGTGTCGAGCATGCTCGCTCAACACTAAGCTGCATATATTCAGTGGTGATAGCAGGAGTTAGGCAGGCAGGCAGGGTATCAACCAAATCTGGCTATATACCGCTAACAAGCAAATGGAGCAATAAAAATGGTGCATTATATTGCTTTTCACCAAAATTTGCAGGATTAAGAGCAAAAAGAATATTATTAGCTCTGATATCTAGGGCTATTGATAGGAGTTCTAACAGCAGAAAGAACGTGCAATGGACCCTATTCTGTACTATACTAGGTCTCCACAAACTCTTCCTAACTAGTGCTATCAACAGGATTAATATTCCTCAGAATGAGCCCTTACACGGACTGTTAGTGTAGATTAAAATAGTGGTGTGGAATCTCTGTTTTAAATAACCGCCAATTCTCTCCTTCGCTCAGCTGTAGCTCTCCCTACTTGGCCTGTTTGACCGGTAGACTGTGATGAGCACAGTGTCCTGGGTCTTATATAGACACAATTACTCTATGTGGTCAGCCAATTACTGTAATGCCACAAACAACATGGCTACAGCATTACAGTGACTGTCAGGCAATTCCTGCATGGTAATTGGCTACCTAATATGCGCTAAACATGCAGGGCGGGGACTCGAGCTCCCGCCCGAACATTCAAAAAATACCGAGTAACGAGCATCTCGAGCACTGTGATGCTCGGGTGAGTAACAGATAGTGGCGAGCATGTTATTATCAAATAATAAAGATGCAATTTTTCCATAAGCCTTCATCCAAGGTGCCATAAGTAATTACAACCTCTTCTGGATCTTGAAAATTAGAGCCAATCGGCAAATTTAAGTATCACCTATGTTTTCAGCACCACAAAAATTTGTTGAGTTCAACTGTTTTCGTCTCTGAACTAGTGATGAGTGAGCATGCTCGCTACCGCTCGGTGCTCGACCAAGCATCTCACTGCTCGAGAAGCACCGCGCTCGCCGAATATTTCCAGGGTTGCTTGGCGGGAGATTGGGTCCCTTCCTTTCATGTTTGGCGCTCTTTAGAGCGCCAATGAATATGCAGGGATTGTCTGCCACACACTGTAATGCTGCAGCCATGTTGTGGCATTACAGTGATTGGCTGGCTGCAGGTCTATATCAGACCAGGCCCCGCCATGCTTGTCACAGTCTATTCTGGAATCAGGTAGTGTAGGGAGAGGTGCTGCTGAGCTAGGGAGAGATTTGCTTGTTTCTTAGTTAGTGTAGGTATACCACCATATATTATTCACATATCCATCTCAACTAACAGTCCTTCGGAGGACTAATCCAGCTGCATAGATATCAGTGCTAGTCAGGCTGGCAGTGTATGTGGTAGACTGCAGTGCATATAGCAAGAGGGTCCATTCTGCTGGTGCTGTTACAGATATTTCTAGAAATAGCCCCAGGTATCAGGGGCCAGGAATAATTTTTATTTGGATCTTGATCCTGATTATTTGCTTAAAAAGCAATCCAGAGAACACCGTTTTACTGCTCCATTTGCTTGTTGGCACTGCAGAATACAACCAGATCCTTTCCATATTACAGCGCTAAAAATCCATCTATTTAAAACTATGGTTTGTCCGTCACACGAATCACATATAAGTGCGCTGAAAATTCTGCCATTTCTGGCCTCCATTGAAATTTTGTTGCAGTGTGTTAGCAAAGTTATTGACACCAGTTCGCTGTTAAAAATAGTTACCTACAGGCCAGCTACTTAAAACTGTGGATTGTCCGTCAAACGGATCACATATAAGCGCGCTGAAAATTCTGGCCTCCATTGAAATTTTGTTGCAGTGTGTTAGCAAAGTTATTGACACCAGTTCACTGTTAAAAATAGTTACCTACAGGCCAGCTATTTAAAACTGTGGTTTGTTCGTCACACGTATCACATATCACTGCGGTTCAAATTCAGCCATTTGTAGTGAACGTGGAAAATATTGTCCTCCATTTAAAATGGGCAAGGCGCTTGGCAAAGGACAGGGAACTGGACGTGATGGTGCATGCAGAGGCTGAGGCCGTGGGCTAGCTGAAATTGTGCCACAACAAACACCCACATCTTCTCGCTCGATGTTCCTGTTCCAATTAATAGAGAACCACAGAACACCACTATTGAACACAGAGCAGTGTGAAAAGGTTAATGGTTGGATAGCAGATACTGCTTCTAGTCACTTAGCCACCACCACCACCTTGTCTTCCACACAGTCAAGTCTCACTAGCCGTGAGTCTAGACTGCATATTCCTCACCCTGATCCTCCTTCCTCTCACCATGCCGAGTGCCTGGAGACAACTGATCCCACACTTGGACACTCCGAAGAGCTATTCACTTTTCCATTTATAGATTCGGGCCGCTCGACCCGCTACACTTGAAGCGGGGCAAGAGGAGATCACATGTAGTGATGCCCAAATATTTGAGCAGCCACGGTCACACGAAGGTGACGGTGGGAAACTGTCACAAGAGGTGGACGATGGTGAGACACAATTGCCAGAAAGTCAAGAGGAGGACCAGGGTGCGGAAGTGGAAGACGAGGTGGTGGATGATATAGTAACTGACCCAACCTAACAGGGGGACGTACAGAGCGAGGACAGCAGCACACAGAGGGAGGGAGGCGTAGCACCACAACAAGCAGGAAGAAGCAGTGTGGTGGCTGCAGACAGAAGGCGGGCAGCCATTCTCTGTAACATCAACATAAAGGAAGTTGCCAGTACAACTGTTAGGTCTTCCCGAGTCTGGTTGTTTTTTAAAGACTCTGCCAATAACCCCAAAAAGGCCATTTGCACCACCTGCCAAGCCAGCATCAGCAGAGGTAGCAAAACTACCAGCCTGACCACCACCAGAATGATCAGGCACATGTCAGCAAAGCACCCTACTAAGTGGGCCAAACCCCAAGGTCCAGGAACAGGGTCTGCTGGTGGCACCACTGCTTCTTCCGCTGTTGTGCATGCAAGCCAATCCTCTGTCCATGGCGCATGCGAAGATGCCTCCTGCCCTGTACCTGTCGTTGCACACTCTCAACTAGCACCATCAGCAAGCATGTCCACGTCCTTGTCCTAGCGCAGCATTCAGTTGTCCCTACCTCAGTCCTTGGAACGCAAGCAAAAATACGCAGCCCCACAGGCCACACTACTAAATTCACACATTTCACCACTGCTTGCGCGCAAAATGTTGCCTTTTAGGCTCGTGGAGACAGAAGCTTTCCGCAACCTGATGGCGGCAACTGTCCCTCGGTACTTGGTCCCCAGCCGTCACTATTTCTCCCGGAGTGCCGTCCCCGCATTACACGAGCACGCGTCCCACAACATTAGCCATGCCCTCAACAACGCAGTTACCCGGAAAGTCCACCTAACCATGGACACGTGGACAAGTGGGCAGGGACGGTACATCTCGCTGATGGCACACTGGAAGCTGGGACCCAGTCGGACCTTGGGACAGAACACGACTTCCCGACGCCGAGGATTGCGGGCCCTGGGTCAATCAGGGTTGCCCCCACCTCCTCCTCCTCTTCAGCATCCATCTCCGAAATGACCCCATCAGTCGCAAGCTGGAAGCACTGCCTCGGCCAAGCGGCAACAGGCTGTGCTGAAGCTAATATGCTTAGGTGACAAACCACACAACGCTGCAGAGTTGTGGACAGCTCTGAAAGAGCAGGCAGATCTGTGGCTGACACCGCTGAACCTACAGCCAGGCATGGTCGTGTGTGACAATGGCCGGAACCTGATGGCGGCTCTGAGGCAAGGCGAGCTCACACACGTACTATGCCTGGCCCATGTGCTTAACCTCGTGGTTCAGTAGTTTCTCAAAACCTACCCGGAGCTGCCCACTTTAGAAAGTCACCTACAGCTTCCGCCGCCCTTGCCGTGCTTACGGCTCACCAACCGGTGTGTGATGTCCCCATGCGTTGGAACTCTACCTTACAGATGTTCGGAAGGATTTGTGAGCAGAAGAGGGCAGTTATTGAGTATCAGCATCAACAAGGCCGTCGGTATTCAGTTCAGACTCCACACATAAGACCTCAGGAGTGGACATGGATGTCAGACATATGTACCATCCTCCAAAACGTTGAGGACTTCACTAAAATGGTGAGCGGTGATGACGCCATAATTAGCGTCACCATCCCGCTACTCTGTCTTCTGAAATGCTCTCTGCTTACAATCAAAGAGGATGTATTGCAGGCGGAGCACGATGAGATGGAGCAAGGAACTATACAGGGTGATTACACACAGCCCAGCCTCATCTCATCCCAATGTGGATTGGGTGACAATAAGGAAGAGGAGGAGGAGCTAGTTTCATGCGCTATAGACGGTACTACCTGCACAACTGTCATACCGTCTGTTCAGCGTGGATGGCCTGAGAACATGGAGAAGGAGGAGGAGGAGAGCATGGTCAGTCGTCCTCTTGGTGAGGACACGGAATTCTTGCCTGTTAGCAGTCTGGCACGCATGGCTCAGTTTATGTTACGCTGCCTTTCTCGTGACCCTCGTGTTCGGCAAATTTTGGGTGACAGTTATTACTGGTTGGTGACACTTCTAGACCCACGCTACAAGGAGAACTTTCTATCTCTTATTACCGAGGCGGACAGGTCTACTAAAATGGGGCAGTACCAGAAGGCCCTTGTTGCGGAATTATTAAAAAAAATTCCCATCTGAAAACGCTGGCGGTACAGGTCACAGTTCATTGGACAACTAAGGAGTACAGATGAGAGAGACACAACTCCAATCCAGCAGAGGCAGGGGAAGACTGTCAAAGTTCTGGGACAGTTTTCTCAGACCCTCCCATCTTAAAGGCTCTGAGGCGTGGGGTACTCTCACAAGGAGTGCAAAGATTGGGATGATGGTGAGGGAGTACCTTGCCGACCATACCAACGTCCTCCGTGATGTCTCTGTGCCTTATAATTATTGGGTATCCAAGCTGGACATGTGGCATGAACTGGTTCTCTACACCTTGGAGGTCCTGGTCTGCCCTGCCGCTAGCGTTTTGTCAGACCTGGTTTTTAGTGCCGGTGGTGGAATTATAACTGATAAGCACATCCGCCTGTCAACTCAAAATGCTGACAGGCTGACTCTTATAAAAATGAACAAGGGCTGGATTGGGCTAGACTTCTCAACACCATTGAATGATAGCAGCGTAACATAAACTCAAATCCAGTGTCTTTTTTTGGGAGGTCTATTCCCATGCACCGCTTCACACGAGTATATGCTTCCTGATTTTGTCTATTTGCTCTTGTCCTCCTCCTTTACCTCATCCTCCATCACCATATCATTCACCACCATATCTACTATATCACCTCCTCTACGTGTCTTGCAAGGGGCATCGGAGTTCCTCCAAATTTTTGGCAGCTTTTGCATTCACTGCACAGACAAACACTAGGAGAGACCCACTTCCTAATAATGGGAACATTGTTTTTAGGAGGCTCTCTGACCTCTACGTCTCTTGCAAGGGGCATTGGATTTCCTCCAAATTTTTGGCAGCAGTTGCCTCACTGCATAGGCAAATGACGCGCCCCCTGGGCCATATTCTTTAGGGGGAATATCCGGAGCCGGATCAGATGGGAGTTGTAGTCTTCCGAGTGGCTGTGACCCGGTCCGTGCCCAGGGTGTCAAACTCAGTTGTATGTGGCAGTCCTACAGATGTTAATAAGTTCTTAATGTCGACTACGTCACCCGTTGTATTGCGGTCACTATGGCCGCCGCTGCAGCAGGGTCCGCTGAGGCTGATGGTGTTGGTGCAGCTATTGATGGTATAACCCCCAACGAGTGGGGTATAGCCTCAGGGGGTCAGGTGCAGAGGACGGGGGTTGTGGTGGTGCAGCATAGATGTTAAAGGAAGACAGAGTCGGGTTATGCAGTTTAGGGTATTTACTCACTGCTGATGTTCCGGTCACTCCAGCTTCAAGTGACCTCCCGAGCCGTGCTGCATCCACCAGGTCCTGGATCCAGCCAACCCCCAAGCAAGTCCGGAGCGTGACCCTGAGCTCTCCTTCTGTCCTTTCTCTGGCCGTCCCCACTAGTGATCCACCCAGGTCCAGCTCCCTCGGGCCTTCTGTTGGGAGACCCTTGGCCTTGGGTTCCCTGACCCTCCACGTGGTATGCCTTCGTGGTGGATGTGGTGGGTGGCCGTGGCAGACGCTGCCCACAGCCTCCGGTCTCTGGCTGGGGTGTGTTTTTGCCCCCCACCAGCTTGGGTTCCGGTACCCTGATGCCGACTCTTCACCCGTGGATTGGATTTGGGATCTCAGAGTCCTCTCTTCTGTTTCCCCCTCTGGGTCTCTCTTGCTTTCTCCTCTCTCTCTCTCTGGGGCTGCTCTGCTCCTCTTCCTCTGCTCTGCTCTGACAAAAGGCTGACAGACTGACCCTGATCTTAGATGGTGCCCACCTTAAATACTCCCTCTATGTGTGAGCTCAGGTGACCAGCACCCAATGAGCTCCTATCTTTACCCAGGCTGCTCCCCCTATCTGCCCCTACACTACTTGGGATGTACCACCCCCCTCCCACTCCAGCCAGGAACAGACTCGGTCGTACCTGCACATTTCTAAGTGGGAGTACCGTTGGTCTGTTCCTCGGAAATGGGATGTGTGTAGTGCATGCAGCCTACCGAGCTCAGTTCCACACTCCATCCTTACCCGGGAGTGGAATATCACACCTCTGGGTTGAGGTGCAATACCCCTGTAGCAGCCGAATCCTCAGGGTGCTACATTCCCCCCTGGTAAATCACAGCACGTCCTCGGGCTGTAAGACAAACCACCAAAACATACAAATTTTTGTATAAACATATAAAACATATAAAACATATAAAACATTATATATATATCAATATAAAACATTCTCGTCGCCTCTGGCTCCTCCTCCGGTCACTGTGCAACGTGTGACCGGGTAAAGTGCGACAGTCTCTCTGGAAAACTGGTTTTCCTATAAAACCGGTAGGGGGCGCTTTAGGACGCGCAACTATTTACAGGGCTATGGCCGCTCTCAGTCCTCGGCCAGGTATTAGGAAAGGGATGACCGCTCTCAGTCCTCGGTCAGTGGGATTTAGGGAAATACGGGTAACAGTTCACACATGCTGGTCCCAACGGGGACTATATTAGCAACAACAGTTTCAGTTTCAGTTTACTGTTTCAGTTCACGGTTTCAGTTCACGGTGCCCCGACGGGCAACTATATACAGCTTCTGCTTCGCTGTCCTTAGCGACAGCGTCCTCCTGCTCTTGCTTTTTGGTTACCTTTGGCTCTAGTTTCAGACCCGTCCGGGTCCTCTTGTTCTTCCTCCTCACACCGCAGCTCTTCCTCCGTCAGGCGATGCACATGGAGGGCGTAGGGACCTTTGGCACACTTGTGCCGGGTGAAGGTGACCTCGTCCCCGATGTAAAGGTCACGACCTCTGTGTCCCTCCGGTAGGTGGGACTCAACGTCTCTCCTGGTTACGAAGACGTCGCCTAGGGTGTGGTGGTCTCGGATGAAGCCCCACCCATGCTGCAGGTTAAACTTTATCACAGTCCCGGTGGTGCGGGGACTATGCGCTGCACGGGGGTCTCTCCTGGCCCGGCTCTTCTGCTCCGCGCTCTTTACTTGAGCTAGCTGTTCCCGGACCCGCCTCTCTCTCCGCTCCCTCTCGAAGTCCTCGAGCTGTTGGCGGCAGCACTCAGCACGCTCCGCTGCAGCTGCCCGAGTCTCTTGAGTGAACCCCATAAGATCTTCTCCGGTGGGGTCCCACTCAAACTGTGCTTCCGCTAGCGGGGGCGAGATCCTCTTTACGGGCTTTGGAGCCGGGATCAGGGGTTCATCCAGGGGTCTCTCTCTCCGGAGTCGGGGATGGTGGAACTCCGGTGGCCATATAAATGGCTGCCCATCCGGGCACGTATGCTGGGCGTACAGGTCCTCTCCCAGATGCGGCACTCTTGGTCTTATGGGCGCGGTGGTGGTGGCGCCCGGGTTGCCCGGGCCTTGCGGCCAGGCCTGGGGTATCTGGAAGGTAAAGGGCACCGTAAGGACGGCGGCGCCCTGGGCTACTTGGCCCTGCAACCAGGCCGGGGGCTCCGCGGAGGTAGGGGGCGCTGTTGGTATTGCGGCGCCCGGGGGTACTAGGCCTTGCGACCAGGCTGGTGGTACTTCCTGCTTGGTCACGCTCGGGGTCGAGGCGTGTGACGTCACAGGGGTCGCGGCTCCCGTTTGAGGCCTAGTCTGCGGCGGTGACGTTGCAGCGACGGGCACGGCAGAATAGACTTCGGGCTCTGCGACGGGGAGCTGGGGCAGGTACGCGGTTTCCCGGTCTGGGGTATAGACGTCCCCTTTACCTGCCTCCACTCGTTCGGCTCCCTTCTCGGCGCCGTCTCCGGCCTTCAGTCCTCCCGCGCCATCCTCAGAGGCGGTCTGTCTCCTCGTCTCGGGTGGCGTGCTCCGCTGACAGGTCTCGGTCTGCTGGGCCATCTCACGGCTCCACTCCGCCAACGTCTCTCGCTGCACCCGGGCCATCCTCCTTGCGAGGCCCTCCAGAGCGGTCTGTGCACACTCCCGGTCTCGGGGGAGCTGTGCTAGGACCTCCACTAGGCCTAGTGGGGTCGTTGTTTCCAGCAGGCTCCTGACCAACGGGTCGGTGCTGCTCTGCTCTCCTACAGTCGTCTCCAGCAGGCTCCTGGCCAACGGGCCGGTGCTGCTCTGCTCTCCCTCCTCGGTTTCTAGCAGGCTCCTGGCCAACGGGCCGGTGCTGCTCTGCTTTCTCGCCATCTCCGGGTAAGCTCCTCCGATACTCTTCTCCAGGCTTCTTGTCTCCGGGTGCGCTCTCTCCAGACTGCTCCAGGCGACACCCATCTTTGCTCTCTTCTCCTCAGTCCTCCCCCTTCGAGGGCGGTCCCGGGGCCACTTGGTGATTGTCAGCTCCAGGGGCAGTTCTTTCACGCTGACAGACACCTCTAGCATCACAGTCTCTGTTGGTGGGGGCGGTTTCCACTTTTGGCGCCATTTTCGGTCCTGGCCCACGATGGGAGGCGGCCTCTCACCACCCTCTGGCACGCCCATAATGGCGTCCGCTCTTCCAAGGCGGGAAACCTTTGGAAATGGCGGGAATCGTCTCCCAGTGGCGGGAAACTCTGCAGATGGCGGGAAAAAGCTGTTAATGGCGGACAACCGGCAGGAATCGATCTGTGATGGAGTCCGATGGCGGGGACCCTCCGGAACCGGCGGGAGACTTCTTTTTGAGGTAAACTTGTTCTTTTCTTCAGGCACGGTATCCTGCCGACTACGCCAAAGTTGACGCGCCCCCTGGGCCATATTCTTTAGGGGGAATATCCGGAGCCGGATCAGATGGGAGTTGTAGTCTTCCGAGTGGCTGTGACCCGGTCCGTGCCCAGGGTGTCAAACTCAGTTGTATGTGGCAGTCCTACAGATGTTAATAAGTTCTTAATGTCGACTACGCCACCCGTTGTATTGCGGTCACTATGGCCGCCGCTGCAGCAGGGTCCGCTGAGGCTGATGGTGTTGGTGCAGCTATTGATGGTATAACCCCCAACGGGTGGGGTATAGCCTCAGGGGGTCAGGTGCAGAGGATGGGGGTTGTGGTGGTGCAGCATAGATGTTAAAGGAAGACAGAGTCGGGTTATGCAGTTTAGGGTATTTACTCACTGCTGATGTTCCGGTCACTCCAGCTTCAAGTGACCTCCCGAGCCGTGCTGCATCCACCAGGTCCTGGATCCAGCCAACCCCCAAGCAAGTCCGGAGCGTGACCCTGAGCTCTCCTTCTGTCCTTTCTCTGGCCGTCCCCACTAGTGATCCACCCAGGTCCAGCTCCCTCGGGCCTTCTGTTGGGAGACCCTTGGCCTTGGGTTCCCTGACCCTCCACGTGGTATGCCTTCGTGGTGGATGTGGTGGGTGGCCGTGGCAGACGCTGCCCACGGCCTCCGGTCTCTGGCTGGGGTGTGTTTTTGCCCCCCACCAGCTTGGGTTCCGGTACCCTGATGCCGACTCTTCACCCGTGGATTGGATTTGGGATCTCAGAGTCCTCTCTTCTGTTTCCCCCTCTGGGTCTCTCTTGCTTTCTCCTCTCTCTCTCTCTGGGGCTGCTCTGCTCCTCTTCCTCTGCTCTGCTCTGACAAAAGGCTGACAGACTGACCCTGATCTTAGATGGTGCCCACCTTAAATACTCCCTCTATGTGTGAGCTCAGGTGACCAGCACCCAATGAGCTCCTATCTTTACCCAGGCTGCTCCCCCTATCTGCCCCTACACTACTTGGGATGTACCACCCCCCTCCCACTCCAGCCAGGAACAGACTCGGTCGTACCTGCACATTTCTAAGTGGGAGTACCGTTGGTCTGTTCCTCGGAAATGGGATGTGTGTAGTGCATGCAGCCTACCGAGCTCAGTTCCACACTCCATCTTTACCCGGGAGTGGAATATCACACCTCTGGGTTGAGGTGCAATACCCCTGTAGCAGCCGAATCCTCAGGGTGCTACACAAACACTATGGGAGACCCACTGCCTAATAATGGGAACATTATTTCATGAGGCCCTCTATGTCTCTTCCAAGGGGCATTGGAGTGCCTCCAAATTTTTGGCAGCCCTTGCAGTCACTGCAAACGCAATAACAGTATAGGAGACCCACTCGTTAATAATGGGAACAACAAAGCATAGCCGGCTGATAGCTCTCTAACAATAGCGAGGGCTGACTGCTGGCCCTTTGAGAATAGTAAAGGCTGCCTGATGGCCCTATAAAACTAGGCTTTGTGACTTTCAGAGTCCCTCCATCATAAATGAAACAGGATGTGTCTGATGATGTGTCACACATCACATGGCCAGATAAGGTTGTAAAATGTTAAAATGACATTTACCAGTGAATGCATTTGTCTTGGTTGAAAGTAATGCAAAAGTGCAAAAACGCATCAAAAACGCTACGAGTGAACATAGCCCAAGGTGTGGAGGAGCATTTTTGCTTTTATATATTTATTTTACCTTATATACAAGTCCTTACGCTAGAAAGGATGTTCCTTAACATATTTCCCAGGAAAATCCTTTTTGGTTTAGTTTTTGTATGTTTTATTGTGAGTCCGTAATACCTCTGACAACGTCAGAAATGTTTCCAGGGGTCTTCCCCATGCTGTCTGCATGTCATTTGAGCACTGTTCCCATCGATTTTGGCAATGTTTGGCCTCTGCAGACCGCCGGGGGGAGCCACCTGAAAAATGTTCGAGTTTCCCATAGACTTACATTGGGCTCGTTGCTCGGGTCGAGCACCCGAGTATTCCAATTTGCTCGACCCGAGCATCGAGCACCTGAGCATTTTAGTGCTCGCCCATCACTACTCTGAACCCATTTGGCTGTAGAACAATGTAATCATTGCTTTCCACATTACCTGCCAAGAGTTCTAATAAAGCACTGGTGCAGCAACATCTTAAAGAGACTACAATGGAGTGTTCAGTAATTGCAATTAGTAATATTATCTTGACAAGTCTACTCTAAATTCATCACATCCATAACAATAATAAAGTTTTAGTATGCATACCTCTTTGTTAATGTATCCATCTTTGTTTAAATCATAGAGATTGAAAGTCCACCTCAGCTTTTCATGAATGCTTCCTCTTAACAAAACTGACAAGGCTGCTACAAAGTCCTAAAAGAAAATAATAGAATATTAGTGAAGAGTGGTAATAGTAATCAAGAAAATGTCTTAATTTTTAAGCATGATTGATAATAATGTATTCATTGTTTTTTTTTAATAAAAAAAATCTGTAGAAGAGTTAATGCAATTGAATCTGACTACAACCCATGACAATTTTTTGGGGGTCTGAGAGAAACATGGGAAGTAACTGGTGATAGAAAATCTGATATAGGGTTAACTGCAAATTGAATTTCCAAGACATAACAGCTATATAACACCTAACCGTTTAGATGAGCAGTCCAACTATTTTCAGCCAAGTATGAGAATCTGCAACTGCATAATAATTATAATGTTTAATTGATGACCACCTGCGAAAAAAGCAGGTCCAATAATATAGAAAATGGGGTAAGGGAAAATAAGAAATTAGGGATTTTTCATTTTAAAAGCTGCATATATAAAATAATACCACTAATGAATTACTAAATAAAATATTTATGCAAAATCCAAATATTATGACTCTGCCCTCAAACCAGTGCTATACATTACTTACAGTATACTCACAGTATGTTGTCTACAAATCGGTGTACTATTTCCTGGTGTGCGTACAAGAACTGTACTAACACCAGTAAGTGACAGCTCTAACTTAGAGCTGACCTTCAACTGTAACCACCATAATGCTGACTCTTTAAAAAGTAACTGAACATTTTTACTTAAAGGGGTAGTCTGAAACTAACATTTATTTTAATCCTAATTGTCTGTCTTTTTAATGTCACAAACATACTCTTTCCTAGTACATTTTAAAAATCCCCTATCATTTCCTCGCTACTTTAACTGCCTTATATCTTTTTTTTACCTACTTCCTATTTGATGACGCTCTGCTTGAGAGCTCCAAGTCATCATGAGAGGACAGAGTCTGCGGTCACTGACGTAGCTTCTGCCACCACCCTGAAACGAAGTGTCAACCGTGACCTCTGTTTCGGGGCTGGGCTAGTTCCTGCTCTACTGAACATGTGTCTGTTATTAATTCCAATTAATGCTCAGTACAAGCTACCTTCTTGCTGTGCACTATTCCTCTCAGTGCACAGTAACAGGGCGCTACCTCACCAGCTCTGATGAGAAATGATGAGCATGCAAGGGAGTGCATTGTTAGTGCACAATGTTAGGTGAAAACCTGGATCAGAGACCAAACTTGTCCCTGCAAATGACGTCTCTTGCATGGACAGGCTGGTTTCTGCTAGGAGGGTAGAGCAGTAAATCCTCCTATGATGTTTGTCAAGAGAATCTTTTGAAATCTTTTGAAATTCTAATTCACCAGATGCAATTAATTTTTCCAAAAATATAATTCATGGCAAATCGATAATCAGTAAAGTGACAAGTTTCCCTGAAAAACACGAGTAAGCCTGAGATCTCATTTGATTGTATCTAACCCCTTTTGAGCTCTTTAAAGAGAGTCTGTCAACACAGAATGACTATTCAAACCAATTACAGGCAATCAATGCACCCTTGGTGTGGCAAAACATTTAATTGTACCTTCCCAACTTCCTATTTATCTCCACTCTTCTCTTGCTCATTACAGGCTGGCTACCAATCAAAGAATCAAAGAGGAAGGGGTAGTGTGGAGAGGGTAAACAAGTAGGTGGGAATGTAATGTTTTCCCACTCCAAATACAGTCATATTAAAGCTATAGTCCAAAACTACATTTTATTTTCATTCTAAATTCTATCTATTTAATGTCATAATCAAATTTTTTTCTCCTATACTTTAATGTCAAAGTGACCTTACCATAGAAACAGATGGTAATCTGGTAGTAGTACCCAATAGCCAATTTAACAACACAGTGCACTGCCAGACTTTAAAATTAAAAAACAGTCCATAAATTATCCCACTTAGTAATTTGTGATAAGGCAGATGGTGTTCTGCAGAACACTGACTAAAATGGATGGTGTTGCTGTCAGATGTAACATCATCCTGTTATGACTGAGACAAGTGATGTGCCATATATTTTATATAGCAGTCCATTTTTTCTCCATTAGTATGCTTATTGGAATCAAGGAGGGTAATTGTGACTTGCATTTGGTACTACTTCCACCTGGACAACTAGCGCCAGTAATTGTGGTGGTGCTGCTTGCAGCTCCCACATTCTTAGCCGTATTATAGGTTTTAATTCTTTTAAATTATACTGTTCATGGCCATTGTTACTTTTTATTTTATCATACATTTTTTTCAATACTATAATTAACCTTGCCAATCTTTTCAATCCCAAATATTTACCCCTTGCTAAAAAGGACGTAATAAGAAATGCTAAAAAGATAGGTACAATTAAAGAAAACCAAAAGTGACAACATGCGCTAGTAATGGTGTGGCATGTATGAGTGCCAAATTGGACTAGAAAAACAGCTATGTATAAACAGACATTCACAGATGGGGCTCTTTCACACGTCAGTATCTCCGATATGTGCGGTGACAGTTTACATATGTACCTGAGACACTGACACACGTAGACCCATTCAAATGAATGGGCCTGCACACGTCAGTGTGTTTCCATGAGCCATGTTTCCGTGGGCAAAACATGCTGACAAGTCCGTTTCTTATTCTCACAGCACGGACCACAAAACGTCCCGCACACGTACACACTGATGCCATACGGATGATATCAGCGGTACAGTTAGCACTGTTACCAAACGCCGGGCGCTGAAAGCTGCCCTCATCATTTCCCCCTGCTTGAGCTGCGATCAGCACCATCAGGAGACATTCTTGAGAGTTGTATTTTGCTCCAGCTGTGTCCTTGTGTAGAAATAAGAATAAAATAAAAAAAATCCTTATACTCACCTGTCCAAAGATGTTCCCCGCTGCAATCCATCTAACCAAGTATAAGGATTTTTTAATTCTATTCTTATTTTTACACCAGGACACAGCAGGAGAAGAATACTACTCTCAACATTTTCCAGTGCTGGTGATGATCGCAGAGCAAGCAGGGGACAATAATGAGAGCCTCGTTCAGCACCCGTCACTTGGGAACAGAGTTAACTATACTGCTGATTCCCAAGCGCTGGTACGTGTGATCCTGACACGGTTGCCACACAGGTGCACACAGACACATGGACACGAATATCTTCGGTACTGTTTTTTTCCAGATTTTCCAGTACTGGAAATATCCGAACATCTGAAAGAGGCCTAAAAAACGTGTGTGTCATTCCATGCTTTTCATTGGTTATTCACACATTGCTATCATTTCTTGATTTTTGCCAAGATTTGATCAAAATTGAGGCAAATATAGTGCACATTCTGTAATCCATCAAAACTGATTGTACTAAATTTTTAAAAAAATTATAATTTACCTCAAACTTTACTGATCCAGATTGAGCAGCATCAAATGCATTAAACAGATAATGTGCATACATGCTTGCATCTGTGGATTAAAAAAATATATAAGTTATTATGTAATACATAAATGTATATATATATATATATATGTTATTTGTATTAATTGTAATACATAAAAATACAAATGATAATAATGCCAATGATTTGAAAGTAACCCTCCAGCTGAAAGATAAAAATGCTAAAAGTTATTTCCTAATGGTAAAGATACACATAGTGACTAAAATCCACCACAGATTCTGGTTTTAAAGCATATTTCTCATGTGTTAAATTTGGGAAATGCACCATTTCTGGACCTATTAAGTAGCTTGCATTTTTTCAGTGTTTTTTTGTGTGTGTTTTTCACATGAATTGTTATTTAGTTTTTGATACTGCTTTGATTTGATACTTCCAGGAATCTGGCTTTGAGAAAACTTTATTGATATACTCATATGAGGATTGATGCTGAAGAAATGCACAAGTGCATTTTTCACAAGCATCTAATGCAAGTCTATTGGGAAAATCTGCACAGAAACCTCAGTGTAGTCACAAGAGACATTGACATGCTGCGGATTTGAAACGCGCACCACTGGTCAGTTTATGCTAAGCAAAAAATATGAAGATGCACAGTGGGCAGGAGATTTCTAAATTCCATCCACTTTGCTGGAATTGTAATACGTTACATTTTTGTTGCAGCACTGTCAAAAACTCAACGAGCTTTACTTGCAAAAAATGGCTAAACATTAAAAACAATTTGAAAAACGCATACTACATCCTAACGTGGTGTTCTCTAAATTCTAACACACTTGACCAATAAGGATGAGTGAATGTGCTCAGTAGAGATGAGCGTTGTTCTACTCGAACTGTTCGCCAATCTCAAATTCAAGCTGTTTTGGGCGGTGTTCGAGCCGTTCGGCGAACACGAACAATTTAAGAAAAATTCGGCTGTTCGAGGTTATGTTCGATAACTGTTCGTGCACCAAAATCATAACTGGATTTTTTCTCAGTAATGATGAAAATTAATGTTAATACACAGTTTGAGTGTACAGCGGGGTGGGGGGAGGGGCAGGGGATGGATCTCTGCAGGAACAATGAAGATCTCCATTTTTTTTTCTCTTTCCCGCATTTACAGTGGGGAGGTGCAATCTGTCAGCCTATCAGCAGCGCACACACGGAGCGAAGTGCTTTTTTTCACACAAGCAAGGGCATGTGTCATTGGCAGTGTATGTCACATGTCCTTACCCTATAAGACCAAGCCATTTTCCCCGTCGCCACCATTTTCTCACTGCTGCAGCTGCGTGTTAGACGGCACCGCTGTTGCTGTGTGCGCTATACCTTGTTAATTTCAAGCCAATTTTCGCACAAATATACAGATAGCTTGGGAGTAGGGAATAGTTGTGATTGCAGTCCTTTTAAGGACTAGGTTACAACATTTCCTACGACTTTTATCAGGCAGGTCTGTGCTCTTAAATAGATAGGTTGTGGGAGTAAAGACTAATTGTAATTGGAGTCCTTTTCAGGACTAGGTTACATCAGTTCCTATCAGTTTTTGCCAGGCAGGTCTGTGCCAGTGCTGGGCAAGTTTTTTTCACAGCATTTGGCTGAATCTAGCAAAGCTAATCCTTTTTGGCCTATTGCAGAGTGTGTTAGTCAGTGGAGTAGCCTATCTGTGTTGCAAGATATACCACCTGTGTATAGAATACCAATTTTTTTACTGCACCTAGTGAAGTAAAATCTTTTGGGCATAGCATCATTCTATTAGTCCATCTATACTGACCTCCATCAGGTTGCAAACTGAATCTAATTTTTTTCTGCATCTAGCTCTGAAAAAATATTTCGCCTTCTAGCAGTGTGTCGGACTTTCTCTATTAGTCCATCTATACTGACCTCCATCAGGTTGCAAATTCAAAATAATTTTTATCTGCATCTACAGTACCTCGGAAAAAATATTTGGGCTTCTAGCTGTGTGTGGGACTTGTTGTATTAGTCCATCTATACTGACCTCCATCAGGTTGCAAACTGAATATATTTTTTTCTGCATCTACCTCTGAAAAAATATTGGGCTTCTAGCTGTGTGTGGGACTTGTTGTATTAGTCCATCTATACTGACCTCCATCAGGTTGCAAACTGAATATATTTTTTTCTGCATCTACCTCTGAAAAAATATTGGGCTTCTAGCTGTGTGTGGGACTTGTTGTATTAGTCCATCTATACTGACCTCCATCAGGTTGCAAACTGAATATAATTTTTTTCTGCATCTAGCTCTGAAAAAATATTTGGCCTTCTAGTAGTGTGTCGGACTTTCTCTATTAGTCCATCTATACTGACCTCCATCAGGTTGCAAATTAAAAATAATTTTTATCTGCATCTACAGTACCTCTGAAAAAATATTTGGCCTTCTAGCAGTGTGTCGGACTTTCTCTATTAGTCCATCTATACTGACCTCCATCAGGTTGCAAATTCAAAATAATTTTTATCTGCATCTACAGTACCTCTGAAAAAATATTTGGGCTTCTAGCTGTGTGTGGGACTTGTTGTATTAGTCCATCTATACTGACCTCCATCAGGTTGCAAACTGAATATATTTTTTTCTGCATCTAACTCTGAAAAAATATTGGGCTTCTAGCTGTGTGTGGGACTTGTTGTATTAGTCCATCTATACTGACCTCCATCAGGTTGCAAACTGAATATAATTTTTTTCTGCATCTAGCTCTGAAAAAATATTTGGCCTTCTAGCAGTGTGTCGGACTTTCTCTATTAGTCCATCTATACTGACCTCCATCAGGTTGCAAATTCAAAATAATTTTTATCTGCATCTATAGTACCTCTGAAAGAATATTTGGGCTTCTAGCTGTGTGTGGGACTTGTTGTATTAGTCCATCTATACTGACCTCCATCAGGTTGCAAACTGAATATATTTTTTTCTGCATCTAACTCTGAAAAAATATTGGGCTTCTAGCTGTGTGTGGGACTTGTTGTATTAGTCCATCTATACTGACCTCCATCAGGTTGCAAACTGAATATAATTTTTTTCTGCATCTAGCTCTGAAAAAATATTTGGCCTTCTAGCAGTGTGTCGGACTTTCTCTATTAGTCCATCTATACTGACCTCCATCAGGTTGCAAATTCAAAATAATTTTTATCTGCATCTATAGTACCTCTGAAAGAATATTTGGGCTTCTAGCTGTGTGTGGGACTTGTTGTATTAGTCCATCTATACTGACCTCCATCAGGTTGCAAACTGAATATATTTTTTTCTGCATCTACCTCTGAAAAAATATTGGGCTTCTAGCTGTGTGTGGGACTTGTTGTATTAGTCCATCTATACTGACCTCCATCAGGTTGCAAACTGAATATATTTTTTTCTGCATCTACCTCTGAAAAAATATTGGGCTTCTAGCTGTGTGTGGGACTTGTTGTATTAGTCCATCTATACTGACCTCCATCAGGTTGCAAACTGAATATAATTTTTTTCTGCATCTAGCTCTGAAAAAATATTTGGCCTTCTAGTAGTGTGTCGGACTTTCTCTATTAGTCCATCTATACTGACCTCCATCAGGTTGCAAATTAAAAATAATTTTTATCTGCATCTACAGTACCTCTGAAAAAATATTTGGCCTTCTAGCAGTGTGTCGGACTTTCTCTATTAGTCCATCTATACTGACCTCCATCAGGTTGCAAATTCAAAATAATTTTTATCTGCATCTACAGTACCTCTGAAAAAATATTTGGGCTTCTAGCTGTGTGTGGGACTTGTTGTATTAGTCCATCTATACTGACCTCCATCAGGTTGCAAACTGAATATATTTTTTTCTGCATCTAACTCTGAAAAAATATTGGGCTTCTAGCTGTGTGTGGGACTTGTTGTATTAGTCCATCTATACTGACCTCCATCAGGTTGCAAACTGAATATAATTTTTTTCTGCATCTAGCTCTGAAAAAATATTTGGCCTTCTAGCAGTGTGTCGGACTTTCTCTATTAGTCCATCTATACTGACCTCCATCAGGTTGCAAATTCAAAATAATTTTTATCTGCATCTATAGTACCTCTGAAAGAATATTTGGGCTTCTAGCTGTGTGTGGGACTTGTTGTATTAGTCCATCTATACTGACCTCCATCAGGTTGCAAACTGAATATATTTTTTTCTGCATCTAACTCTGAAAAAATATTGGGCTTCTAGCTGTGTGTGGGACTTGTTGTATTAGTCCATCTATACTGACCTCCATCAGGTTGCAAACTGAATATAATTTTTTTCTGCATCTAGCTCTGAAAAAATATTTGGCCTTCTAGCAGTGTGTCGGACTTTCTCTATTAGTCCATCTATACTGACCTCCATCAGGTTGCAAATTCAAAATAATTTTTATCTGCATCTATAGTACCTCTGAAAGAATATTTGGGCTTCTAGCTGTGTGTGGGACTTGTTGTATTAGTCCATCTATACTGACCTCCATCAGGTTGCAAACTGAATATATTTTTTTCTGCATCTACCTCTGAAAAAATATTGGGCTTCTAGCTGTGTGTGGGACTTGTTGTATTAGTCCATCTATACTGACCTCCATCAGGTTGCAAACTGAATATATTTTTTTCTGCATCTACCTCTGAAAAAATATTGGGCTTCTAGCTGTGTGTGGGACTTGTTGTATTAGTCCATCTATACTGACCTCCATCAGGTTGCAAACTGAATATAATTTTTTTCTGCATCTAGCTCTGAAAAAATATTTGGCCTTCTAGTAGTGTGTCGGACTTTCTCTATTAGTCCATCTATACTGACCTCTATCAGGTTGCAAATTAAAAATAATTTTTATCTGCATCTACAGTACCTCTGAAAAAATATTTGGCCTTCTAGCAGTGTGTCGGACTTTCTCTATTAGTCCATCTATACTGACCTCCATCAGGTTGCAAACTGAATATATTTTTTTCTGCATCTACCTCTGAAAAAATATTGGGCTTCTAGCTGTGTGTGGGACTTGTTGTATTAGTCCATCTATACTGACCTCCATCAGGTTGCAAACTGAATATATTTTTTTCTGCATCTACCTCTGAAAAAATATTGGGCTTCTAGCTGTGTGTGGGACTTGTTGTATTAGTCCATCTATACTGACCTCCATCAGGTTGCAAACTGAATATATTTTTTTCTGCATCTACCTCTGAAAAAATATTGGGCTTCTAGCTGTGTGTGGGACTTGTTGTATTAGTCCATCTATACTGACCTCCATCAGGTTGCAAATTGAATATAATTTTTTTCTGCATCTAACCCAGCCAATAGTTTTGGCCTAATACCACAGTTTGGCCACTCAGCTCTGCTCGGTTACCATCCATTGTTTTTTTGTGCAAACAACTCCAGAGTTGTGAATTAGTTAACCACCAAAATGAGTGGAAAAAGGCCTGCTGCTGGTGGAAAGGGGAATAGGCGTGTTGGGAAGGGGAAAAAAGGTTGTGTCCGTGGGGTAGGTGTTAAAGCAACAGTAACATCTGCAGAAGAAAGACCATCTTCCAGCCAAACTAAAATGTCTACTTCTTTTAGCGGACAATGTGATAAGATCCCTTTCTTACGGCCACGCCAATCGCTACAAATTCCAGATGAGGCACAAAAACAGCAGGTGCTTCAACGGATATCAAGTGCTCCTTTAAGTGGGCTCTCCTCCACATCAACTTCAACATCACAAATACTCCAGTCCTCAAAGGTGTCACCCAAATCGCACTTGCTTCCTCACAGCTCCCAAATCTCCAGCTGCCCGTCTGAGTATGAGGTAGAACAGATGGTTGAGTCTGCAGAGCTGTTTACTCATACTATAGCCTGGGAATCAGAGGTCGACTCCAGCGCTTCTGTGAATCCAGACGAGGAAATGATCTGCACTGATGCCCAGAATCTTTATGAGTCGGATCCAGGACCAGACGCAGAAGGTTCTGACCATAATGTAGACCCTCATTCCCAAACTGTAACTCCTGTTGGTGGAGACAATGAGGAAGACGATGATAAGACTCAAATACCTGATTGGAGCGACAACTTTAGTTTTTTGTCAGGGCAGGAACAGGTTGGCTCTGAGGACGACGGGTGTGATAACACACAGGGTGATGATGATGAGGTTGGAGATCCCACTTACTGTCAACCCACAGTCAGCCAAGAGATGAGGTCAGCAGAGGAGGTGGAGGAAGATGCTAGTGACGACGAGGTCAGGTTGCGCCTTCCTGGACAGAGACGTAGTACTGGAAGCACGTCAACAACTGCATCCTCAAACACAACTCTGCCTCTCACCACAAGTCGTGGTGGCTCTTCAGGTCGCATGGGTGCTAAGCCTTGCATAGCCTGGGCATTTTTTCAGATCGATAAAGATGACCCAACTCGTGTTATCTGTAACATTTGTCAGCAAAAGCTAAGTAGAGGCCAAAAAATACATAGTTTGAGTACTTCATGCATAAACCGGCACATGGACATGAAGCATAAGTTGCAGTGGGAAGCTCAGTGTGCTACAATGCGGCCTAGCCGGCCGGGCCAACCACCGTCTGCCATATCTTGTGCATCCGCGGCCTCTTCATCCTCTGTGACTGGGGGGACAGCAGTCACACCTGTTTTGGGGCGCAGACCTGCCACCTCTTTACCCGCAACAGCCAGCGTGATTGGCAGGTCATCATTTTCTTTGGAGGTGGTAACACCAGCTGGTGTTGAGCGCTGTCCGACATCGATAGCACCACCTTTGGATCAAGGCAACCTAACATGTCCGCCTGCATCTTCCTCACAGACCGGCAGTTTGCCGGGGACACCCTTATCAACCCCGTCTAAGCACAATAGCCAGCCCTCGGTCCCTCAGATGTGGACAAGTAAAAGACCATTTCCTCCTAGCCATGAGAAAGCTAAGAGGTTGAATTTCACCATCTGCAAGCTCTTGGCTACAGAAATGCTGCCTTTCCGCCTGGTGGACACAGAGGATTTTCGAGACCTTATGTCCGTTGCAGTGCCCCAGTACCAGATGCCCAGTCGGCACTACTTCTCAAAGAAAGGTGTGCCTGCGCTCCACCAGCATGTCGCACACAACATCACCGCTTCTTTGAGAAACTCTGTGTGTGACAGGGTGCATTTCACCACAGACACTTGGACGAGTAGGCATGGACAGGGGCGTTGCATGTCGCTGACTGGGCACTGGGTAACTATGGTGACAGCAGGACAAGGGGCTGCTGTTCAAGTCTTGCCGTCCCCACGAGTTGTGCGTCAATCCTCTTTATGTCAAAGTTCCTCCACTGCTTCTGCCTCCTCAACCTCCTCTCGGTCTTCCACCTGCACCCAAAGCCTGTCTGGTCATGCCACAAGCTTTCTAACTGCGCAGAAGGGATCCTGCACACCTCCTTACTATGCTGGCAGTAGGGCTCAACGTCATCAGGCGGTTTTTACTTTGAAATGTCTGGGAAATGTGAGTCACACAGCTGAGGAGTTGTGGTCAGCTCTGGAGAACCAATTTCATGAATGGTTGTCTCCACTGGACCTGAAACCAGGGAAGGCCGTGTGCGACAATGCTGCAAACCTGGGTGCGGCCCTTCGCCGGGGCAATGTCACACACGTGCCTTGTATGGCTCACGTGTTGAACCTGGTTGTCCAGCAATTTTTAGCCCACTATCCCAGACTAGATGGCCTTCTGCAGAGGGCACGGTCGCTGTGTGCTCACTTCCGCCGTTCGCATCCCGCAGCTCAGCGACTTACATCTCTACAGAAGTCGTTGGGCCTGCCACTTCACCGGCTAAAATGCGATGTGCCTACCCGGTGGAATTCAACTCTGCACATGTTGCAGCGACTGTGGCAGCACCGACAAGCCCTGGTGCAATACGTTCTGACGTATAGCCTGGGCCAACGAGATTCAGAGGTGGGGCAAATCACGCTGGAGGAGTGGTCTCAGATCAGGGACCTATGCACCCTTCTGCACAGTTTTGAAATGGCGACGAAGATGTTTAGTGCTGACGATGCCATTATCAGCATGACTATTCCGGTGATTTACATGCTGGAGCACATGTTAAACAGAATTCGGAGTCAGGTGGTGGCACAAGAGGAGGTGGAGGAAGTAGAGGAGGAGGAGTTGTATGCGGAAGGGCTAACATCTGCAAGGTCCAGACGGTCGGCAGCACCAAGGCGGCAGGCATGTGAGGGTGGGGGAGATGGTTTTACCAGGGCGCATGGTAGCAGCCAAACTAGTGAGGAAGGTGCAGGAGCCCAGGAAGAAGTGGAGGATGAACTGATGGAAGACTCATCAGATGAGGGAGACCTTGATCACATTTCTGTTGTGCGAGGTTGGGGGGAGAGGACAGAGGAAGGAAGCATGATTGTTACCTCGCCACCAACACAACAGGGACTTAGTGCTCCTGGATGCGCAACACACATGAGTGCCTTCTTGCTGCACTACCTGCAACATGACCCTCGAATTGTGAGAATTAGAAATAATCCTGACTACTGGGTTGCCACACTGTTAGATCCCCGGTACAAAAGTAAATTTGCAGAAATTATTCCTGCCATAGAAAGGGATGCACGCATGCAGGAGTATCAGCAGAGACTGTTGCAGAATCTTACATGTGCTTTTCCACAAAATACCAGTGGTGCACGTAGTGAATCTCACAGTTCCAACTTGCCAACCGTGGGACCGTCAAGTGTTCAGCACTCAAACCGTAACAGAACCACAGTATCTGCTGGTAACATCAATTTTGCGGAATCATTTCACCACTTTTTTAGCCCATCCTTTGCAAGGCCACAGGAGACAAGAAGTCTGACACATAGTCAACGCCTAGAGACGATGGTACAGGAGTATCTCCAAGTAAACATTGAAGCCACGACTGTGTCACTGGACCCTTGCTCTTTTTGGGCTTCCAATCTGGATAAATGGCCGGAGCTAGCCACTTACGCCTTGGAGATCTTGTCATGCCCCGCAGCCAGCGTTCTGTCTGAACGTGTGTTCAGCGCTGCTGGTGGTGTGCTGACAGATAAGCGCACACGGCTCTCCACTGATAATGTAGACAGACTCACGTTCATAAAGATGAACAAATCATGGATCCGAAACGACTTTTCTACCCCTGTGTCATCCTGGGGAGAGTAAAAGCTTGATGACTGGTTAAAATCACCCTACCAACCGCTTTAAGCTTTCAAATTACTAATCATGTTTATCTGTATCTTGACTGGAAAATAATTTGGGCTTTGTAGCAGTGTGCAGCACTGATCCTATTAGGCCATCTATAATAAGCTCCACCAGATTTAAAATTAAAAATAATTTTTAGCTGCATCTAGCCCGGAAAATAATTTTGGGGCTCCGAGATGCGTAAGACACATAAGTGCCTTCTTGCTGCACTACCTGCAGCATGACCCTCATATTGTCAGAATTCGAAGTAATCATGACTACTGGGTTGCCACACTCTTAGATCCCCCAAACTTTTCGATCAACCTTTTCATTTTAATAAAGACCAAAAAAATGGTCATTTTTGAAATTATAAGCATTAGCAGGTTGTTAGAAACTGAAATCAAACAGTTTTCAACTCAAAACTTTATTGTAGGTGATGTTACATTTTCACATAGGACCCCTTGTTCGAAAGGAGCTTCTGAACTCTCTCGTCCATTGAATTTGTCAGGTTTTGGATGGTTTCTGCTTCAATTGTTTTGCATGAGGACAGAATACCCTCCCAGAGCTGTTGCTTAGATGTGAACTGCCTCCCGCCATCATAGACACTCCTTTTAATGATGCTCCAAAGGTTCTGAATGGGGTAGAGGTCAGGGGAGCATGGGGGTCACACCATAAGTTTGTCCCCTTTTATGCCCATATCAGCCAGAGATGCAGATGTTTTATGTGCAGCATGAGATGGTGCATTATCATGCAGAAAAATGATCTTGCTGTGAAATACACGGTTCTTCTTCTTGAACCATGGCAGGAAGTGCTGTTTGAGAAAATCCACATACATTATGGAGTTCATCTTTAGCGCCTTCAGGGATCCTAAAGGGGCCGACAATCTCTCTCCCCATGATTCCAGCCCAAAACATTACTCCACCTCCTCCTTGTTGGCGCTGTAGCCGTGTTTGCGTGGGGTGTCCATCAACCAGCCATCCTCCACTCCATCCATCTGGACCATCGAGCGCTGCACGGCACTCATCCGTGAACAAAACAGTTTTGAAATCAGTCTTCATGTAATGTTTGGCCCACTGGAGCCGTTTCTGCTTGTGTGAAGTGGATAGAGGAGGTCGACAGGATGGCGTATGCACAGCTGCAAACCTCTGAAGGACCCTGCATCTTGTTGTTCGGGGGACGTTGGAGGCACCAGCAGCTTCAAAAACTTGTCTGCTGCTATGACAAGGCTTTCTTGCCGCTGCTCTTTTAACCTGACGTAATTGCCTGTAGGAAAGAGTCCTCAATTTGCCCTTATCAGCACGCACACGTGTGTACTGTGAATCAGCTACATACTTCTTGATTGCCAAGACACTTCATCCTGATCATCGCACAATGTTGATTGTAGTCATGCCTTGACCTAAACACTCCACAATTTGTTGCTTCTCAGCAGCCGACACATCCTTTTTCTTTCCCATTTTGGCAGAAAATGTAGGCTGCTTAATAATGTGAGAGAGCCTTCTTAAGTAGTCTTGCCTTTCATTGGACACACCTGCCAAACTAATTAGCACAGGTGTCTGCAATTGCTTACAGTGATATAAAGAGCCCTGACACACATCACCATCAATGAGTTTAACTGACAAACAAACAAATTCTTCCCTTATCACTCCTAAACACTTTTTGCATAATAATTTGGAACGCAGTGTACATGTGCTTTTCCACAAAACACCAGTGGTTCACGTAGTGAATCTTACAGTTCTAACTTGCCATCCGTGGTCTGTATGGAATTGTTCAATAAAGGGCCCAAAATTAAGATAACATAGATGGGAGAGGTCTCTATGAATAGGAATTCCTAAGTATTTGATACCCTGTGAGGGCCAGGCAAAGGGAAAGTTGGACTGGATGGAATCCTATATGGATTTGGGGAGGGAGACATCGAGGGCCTCAGACTTCGCTGCATTGATTTTAAAATTTTACCATGTAACAAAGTGATCTATTTCAGCCATAACAGCAGGGATGGATATATGTGATTGAGTGATATATACTAGGACATCATCAGCAAATAGAGAGCACTTGTACTCGGTGCCTCCCACCTCAATCCACCTAATATTGGGGTTATGGCGAATTGATGAGAGCAGGTGCTCCGTCACTAGGATGTATAAGAGAGGGGACAGAGGACATCCCTGCCTTGTCCCATTGGTGATTGTGAAAGGTGATGAAAATGTACTGACGCACCCCCTGGGCCTTGGGACACCCGGAGCCGGACCCTTTTTGGTGGATGCTGGTGGTTGTAGTCTTCGTGGCGGCGACCCGGTTCCGTGGCTCAGGGCGGTCAAACCAGTGGCGGAACTATTTATGTGGTTTTGATGTTTAAATGTCCGACTACGCCACCCGTGGATTGCGGTCAGAGTGAACCGCCGCTACAGGGCAGACCGCTGAGGCTGGTGTTGTGGGTGCAGCAGAGCGTAGCATAACTCCCCACGGGAGGAGTATAGCCTCAGGGCAGTGTATGCGGAGGATGGGGGTGATGGTGCAGGGCAGCAGCAGTAACGACACGGAGTCAGTGATGCAGTCCAGGGCCTTTACTCACAGTTCTTATTATCCAGACCACTACGGGGGTGGCTCAACACTAATAACTAACACATGGAAAAGTGACAAGTACATATAGACCCTTTTATAGCCAAAATCACGGCCCTGTATCGCAATACGTCACCTAGGCTGAAGATAAATGGAACTGTAGCACCCTGAGGGCTCGGTTGCTACAGACGTATTGCACCTCACCCAGAGGTGTGATATCTCACTCTCAGGTAAGGATGGAGTGTGGATCAGGATCCGACACCTGCATGCATTACACCACATTGCCGTGGGGCAGGGCGACCAATATGCCCCTGAGATGGGCACGACAGTCCCTGTCCCTGGCTGGAGTGGGGGGAGGGAACACTGAGGAAGGGGAACCCTGTAGTGCAGGAGCAGGGAGGAAGCAGTTCCTGGGTGCATTGAGAAGGGAGTATAAAAGGTGGGCACCATCTTAGTTCAGTGCAGAGAAGTCTGAGCAGAAGTGGCAGGGAGCAGGGGCTCTGCATGAGCTCTGCTCCGGAGGCGGGCCTAGTAACAGAGGCCCAGGCCTGGAAGAGGGAGAAGGAAGGAAGAGGAGCGGAGAAGGCTCCAGGAACGAGGAATGAAGGGATCCCAGGGGTGCGGACGGGCGAGTCGCCACCGCACGCCCGAATCCACCTGCGTGGAGGGGTCAGGCCAAAGGGGGAGACCGGTCCCCGAACTAGTGGAGGCAGGAAACGACCCTCAGCTAGAAACCGGAGGCTCTGACATTTTATGTGGCGCAGCCCCTCGCTACACCCGCTAGGAAGGCACCACATAGGGTCAGGGAAACTGGCGCCAAGTTTACCAAGAGGAGGCCCGAGGCAGCCGGACAGAAGTGTTGGTAAGAAAGGCCAGACAAAGGACACACAAAGGGGGTCCTGTGAAGTGCTCCAAAGTTATCTGGGAGTTGTCTGAGCCCCTCACCTGGTGAGCACAGTACGACGTGGGCAGCCGTTACCTGCAGACGTGGTCTGGATAATAAGAACTGTGAGTAAAGGCCCTGAACTGCATCACTGACTCCGTGTCGTTACTGTTGCTGCCCTGCACCATCACCCCCATCCTCCGCATACACTGCCCTGAGGCTATACTCCTCCCGTGGGGAGTTATGCTACGCTCTGCTGCACCCACAACACCAGCCTCAGTGGTCTGCCCTGTAGCGGCGGTTCACTCTGACCGCAATCCACGGGTGGCGTAGTCGGACATTTAAACATGAAAACCACATAAATAGTTCCGCCACTGGTTTGACCGCCCTGAGCCACGGAACTGGGTCGCCGCCACGAAGACTACAACCACCAGCATCCACCAAAAAGGGTCCGGCTCCGGGTGTCCCAAGGCCCAGGGGGTGCGTCAGAACATTTTCATCACCTTTCACAATCACCAATGGGACAAGGCAGTGATGTCCTCTGTCCCCTCTCTTATACATCCTAGTGACGGAGCACCTGCTCTCATCAATTCGCCATAACCCCAATATTAGGTGGATTGAGGTGGGAGGCACCGAGTACAAGTGCTCTCTATTTGCTGATGATGTCCTAGTATATATCACTCAATCACATATATCCATCCATGCTGTTATGGCTGAAATAGATCACTTTGTTACATGGTAAAATTTTAAAATCAATGCAGCGAAGTCTGAGGCCCTCGATGTCTCCCTCCCCAAATCCATATAGGATTCCATCCAGTCCAACTTTCCCTTTGCCTGGCCCTCACAGGGTATCAAATACTTAGGAATTCCTATTCATAGAGACCTCTCCCATCTATGTTATCTTAATTTTGGGCCCTTTATTGAACAACTCCATACAGACCACGGTTGGCAAGTTAGAACTGTAAGATTCACTACGTGAACCACTGGTGTTTTGTGGAAAAGCACATGTACACTGCGTTCCAAATTATTATACAAAAAGTGTTTAGGAGTGATAAGGGAAGAATTTGTTTGTTTGTCAGTTAAACTCATTGATGGTGATGTGTGTCAGGGCTCTTTATATCACTGTAAGCAATTGCAGACACCTGTGCTAATTAGTTTGGCAGGTGTGTCCAATGAAAGGCAAGACTACTTAAGAAGGCTCTCTCACATTATTAAGCAGCCTACATTTTCTGCCAAAATGGGAAAGAAAAAGGATGTGTCGGCTGCTGAGAAGCAACAAATTGTGGAGTGTTTAGGTCAAGGCATGACTACAATCAACATTGTGCGATGATCAGGATGAAGTGTCTTGGCAATCAAGAAGTATGTAGCTGATTCACAGTACACACGTGTGCGTGCTGATAAGGGCAAATTGAGGACTCTTTCCTACAGGCAATTACGTCAGGTTGAAACAGCAGCGGCAAAAAAGCCTTGTCATAGCAGCAGACAAGTTTTTGAAGCTGCTTGTGCCTCCAACGTCCCCCGAACAACAAGATGCAGGGTCCTTCAGAGGTTTGCAGCTGTGCATATGCCATCCTGTCGACCTCCTCTATCCACTTCACACAAGCAGAAACGGCTCCAGTGGGCCAAACATTACATGAAGACTGATTTCAAAACTGTTTTGTTCACGGATGAGTGCCGTGCAGCGCTCGATGGTCCAGATGAATGGAGTGGAGGATGGCTGGTTGATGGACACCCCACGCAAACACGGCTACAGCGCCAACAAGGAGGAGGTGGAGTAATGTTTTAGGCTGGAATCATGGGGAGAGAGATTGTCGGCCCCTTTAGGATCCCTGAAGGCGCTAAAGATGAACTCCATAATGTATGTGGATTTTCTCAAACAGCACTTCCTGCCATGGTTCAAGAAGAAGAACCGTGTATTTCACAGCAAGATCATTTTTCTGCATGATAATGCACCATCTCATGCTGCACATAAAACATCTGCATCTCTGGCTGATATGGGCATAAAAGGGGACAAACTTATGGTGTGACCCCCATGCTCCCCTGACCTCTACCCCATTCAGAACCTTTGGAGCATCATTAAAAGGAGTGTCTATGATGGCAGGAGGCAGTTCACATCTAAGCAACAGCTCTGGGAGGGTATTCTGTCCTCATGCAAAACAATTGAAGCAGAAACCATCCAAAACCTGACAAATTCAATGGACGAGAGAGTTCAGAAGCTCCTTTCGAACAAGGGGTCCTATGTGAAAATGTAACATCACCTAGAATAAAGTTTTGAGTTGAAAACTGTTTGATTTCAGTTTCTAACAACCTGCTAATGCTTATAATTTCAAAAATGACCATTTTTTTGGTCTTTATTAAAATGAAAAGGTTGATCGAAAAGTTTGGGGGATCTAAGAGTGTGGCAACCCAGTAGTCATGATTACTTCGAATTCTGACAATATGAGGGTCATGCTGCAGGTAGTGCAGCAAGAAGGCACTTATGTGTCTTGCGCATCTCGGAGCCCCAAAATTATTTTCCGGGCTAGATGCAGCTAAAAATTATTTTTAATTTTAAATCTGGTGAAGCTTATTATAGATGGCCTAATAGGATCAGTGCTGCACACTGCTACAAAGCCCAAATTATTTTCCAGTCAAGATACAGATAAACATGATTAGTAATTTGAAAGCTTAAAACGGTTGGTAGGGTGATTTTAACCAATCATCAAGCTTTTACTCTCCCCAGGATGACACAGGGGTAGAAAAGTCGTTTCGGATCCATGATTTGTTCATCTTTATGAAGGTGAGTCTGTCTACATTATCAGTGGAGAGCCGCGTGCGCTTATCTGTCAGCACACCACCAGCAGCGCTGAACACACGTTCAGACAGAACGCTGGCTGTGGGGCATGACAAGATCTCCAAGGCGTAAGTGGCTAGCTCCGGCCATTTATCCAGATTGGAAGCCCAAAAAGAGCAAGGGTCCAGTGACACAGTCGTGGCTTCAATGTTTACTTGGAGATACTCCTGTACCATCGTCTCTAGGCATTGACTATGTGTCAGACTTCTTGTCTCCTGTGGCCTTGCAAAGGATGGGCTAAAAAAGTGGTGAAATGATTCCGCAAAATTGATGTTACCAGCAGATACTGTGGTTCTGTTACGGTTTGAGTGCTGAACACTTGACGGTCCCACGGTTGGCAAGTTGGAACTGTGAGATTCACTACGTGCACCACTGGTATTTTGTGGAAAAGCACATGTAAGATTCTGCAACAGTCTCTGCTGATACTCCTGCATGCGTGCATCCCTTTCTATGGCAGGAATAATTTCTGCAAATTTACTTTTGTACCGGGGATCTAACAGTGTGGCAACCCAGTAGTCAGGATTATTTCTAATTCTCACAATTCGAGGGTCATGTTGCAGGTAGTGCAGCAAGAAGGCACTCATGTGTGTTGCGCATCCAGGAGCACCAAGTCCCTGTTGTGTTGGTGGCGAGGTAACAATCATGCTTCCTTCCTCTGTCCTCTCCCCCCAACCTCGCACAACAGAAATGTGATCAAGGTCTCCCTCATCTGATGAGTCTTCCATCAGTTCGTCCTCCACTTCTTCCTGGGCTCCTGCACCTTCCTCACTAGTTTGGCTGCTACCATGCGCCCTGGTAAAACCATCTCCCCCACCCTCACATGCCTGCCGCCTTGGTGCTGCCGACCGTCTGGACCTTGCAGATGTTAGCCCTTCCGCATACAACTCCTCCTCCTCTACTTCCTCCACCTCCTCTTGTGCCACCACCTGACTCCGAATTCTGTTTAACATGTGCTCCAGCATGTAAATCACCGGAATAGTCATGCTGATAATGGCATCGTCAGCACTAAACATCTTCGTCGCCATTTCAAAACTGTGCAGAAGGGTGCATAGGTTCCTGATCTGAGACCACTCCTCCAGCGTGATTTGCCCCACCTCTGAATCTCGTTGGCCCAGGCTATACGTCAGAACGTATTGCACCAGGGCTTGTCGGTGCTGCCACAGTCGCTGCAACATGTGCAGAGTTGAATTCCACCGGGTAGGCACATCGCATTTTAGCCGGTGAAGTGGCAGGCCCAACGACTTCTGTAGAGATGTAAGTCGCTGAGCTGCGGGATGCGAACGGCGGAAGTGAGCACACAGCGACCGTGCCCTCTGCAGAAGGCCATCTAGTCTGGGATAGTGGGCTAAAAATTGCTGGACAACCAGGTTCAACACGTGAGCCATACAAGGCACGTGTGTGACATTGCCCCGGCGAAGGGCCGCACCCAGGTTTGCAGCATTGTCGCACACGGCCTTCCCTGGTTTCAGGTCCAGTGGAGACAACCATTCATGAAATTGGTTCTCCAGAGCTGACCACAACTCCTCAGCTGTGTGACTCACATTTCCCAGACATTTCAATGTAAAAACCGCCTGATGACGTTGAGCCCTACTGCCAGCATAGTAAGGAGGTGTGCAGGATCCCTTCTGCGCAGTTAGAAAGCTTGTGGCATGACCAGACAGGCTTTGGGTGCAGGTGGAAGACCGAGAGGAGGTTGAGGAGGCAGAAGCAGTGGAGGAACTTTGACATAAAGAGGATTGACGCACAACTCGTGGGGACGGCAAGACTTGGACAGCAGCCCCTTGTCCTGCTGTCACCATAGTTACCCAGTGCCCAGTCAGCGACATGTAACGCCCCTGTCCATGCCTACTCGTCCAAGTGTCTGTGGCGAAATGCACCCTGTCACACACAGAGTTTCTCAAAGAAGCGGTGATGTTGTGTGTGACATGCTGGTGGAGCGCAGGCACACCTTTCTTTGAGAAGTAGTGCCGACTGGGCATCTGGTACTGGGGCACTGCGACGGACATAAGGTCTCGAAAATCCTCTGTGTCCACCAGGCGGAAAGGCAGCATTTCTGTAGCCAAGAGCTTGCAGATGGTGAAATTCAACCTCTTAGCTTTCTCATGGCTAGGAGGAAATGGTCTTTTACTTGTCCACATCTGAGGGACCGAGGGCTGGCTATTGTGCTTAGACGGGGTTGATAAGGGTGTCCCCGGCAAACTGCCGGTCTGTGAGGAAGATGCAGGCGGACATGTTAGGTTGCCTTGATCCAAAGGTGGTGCTATCGATGTCGGACAGCGCTCAACACCAGCTGGTGTTACCACCTCCAAAGAAAATGATGACCTGCCAATCACGCTGGCTGTTGCGGGTAAAGAGGTGGCAGGTCTGCGCCCCAAAACAGGTGTGACTGCTGTCCCCCCAGTCACAGAGGATGAAGAGGCCGCGGATGCACAAGATATGGCAGACGGTGATTGGCCCGGCCGGCTAGGCCGCATTGTAGCACACTGAGCTTCCCACTGCAACTTATGCTTCATGTCCATGTGCCGGTTCATGCATGAAGTACTCAAACTATGTATTTTTTGGCCTCTACTTAGCTTTTGCTGACAAATGTTACAGATAACACGAGTTGGGTCATCTTTATCGATCTGAAAAAATGCCCAGGCTATGCAAGGCTTAGCACCCATGCGACCTGAAGAGCCACCACGACTTGTGGTGAGAGGCAGAGTTGTGTTTGAGGATGCAGTTGTTGACGTGCTTCCAGTACTACGTCTCTGTCCAGGAAGGCGCAACCTGACCTCGTCGTCACTAGCATCTTCCTCCACCTCCTCTGCTGACCTCATCTCTTGGCTGACTGTGGGTTGACAGTAAGTGGGATCTCCGACCTCATCATCATCACCCTGTGCGTTATCACACCCGTCGTCCTCAGAGCCAACCTGTTCCTGCCCTGACAAAAAACTAAAGTTGTCGCTCCAATCAGGTATTTGAGTCTTATCATCGTCTTCCTCATTGTCTCCACCAACAGGAGTTACAGTTTGGGAATGAGGGTCTACATTATGGTCTGGTCCTGGATCCGACTCATAAAGATTCTGGGCATCAGTGCAGATCATTTCCTCGTCTGGATTCACAGAAGCGCTGGAGTCGACCTCTGATTCCCAGGCTATAGTATGAGTAAACAGCTCTGCAGACTCAACCATCTGTTCTACCTCATACTCAGACGGGCAGCTGGAGATTTGGGAGCTGTGAGGAAGCAAGTGCGATTTGGGTGACACCTTTGAGGACTGGAGTATTTGTGATGTTGAAGTTGATGTGGAGGAGAGCCCACTTAAAGGAGCACTTGATATCCGTTGAAGCACCTGCTGTTTTTGTGCCTCATCTGGAATTTGTAGCGATTGGCGTGGCCGTAAGAAAGGGATCTTATCACATTGTCCGCTAAAAGAAGTAGACATTTTAGTTTGGCTGGAAGATGGTCTTTCTTCTGCACCTACCCCACGGACACAACCTTTTTTCCCCTTCCCAACACGCCTATTCCCCTTTCCACCAGCAGCAGGCCTTTTTCCACTCATTTTGGTGGTTAACTAATTCACAACTCTGGAGTTGTTTGCACAAAAAAACAATGGATGGTAACCGAGCAGAGCTGAGTGGCCAAACTGTGGTATTAGGCCAAAACTATTGGCTGGGCTAGATGCAGAAAAAAAATATTTTTAATTTGCAACCTGATGGAGGTCAGTATAGATGGACTAATAGAACAAGTCCCACACGCTGCTAGAAGCCCAAATATTTTTTCAGAGATAAATGAAGAAAAAAATTATTTTTAATTTGCAACCTGATGGAGGTCAGTATAGATGGACTAATAGACCAAGTCCCACACACTGCTAGAAGCCCAAATATTTTTTCAGAGCTAGATGCAGAAAAAAATTATTTTTAATTTGCAACCTGATGGAGGTCAGTATAGATGGACTAATAGACCAAGTCCCACACACCGCTAGAAGCCCAAATATTTTTTCAGAGCTAGATGCAGAATTTTTTTTTATTCAATTTGCAACCTGATGGAGGTCAGTATAGATGGACTAATAGACCAAGTCCCACACACTGCTAGAAGCCCAAATATTTTTTCAGAGCTACATGCAGAAAAAAATTATTTTTAATTTGCAACCTGATGGAGGTCAGTATAGATGGACTAATAGAACAAGTCCCACACGCTGCTAGAAGCCCAAATATTTTTTCAGAGATAAATGAAGAAAAAAATTATTTTTAATTTGCAACCTGATGGAGGTCAGTATAGATGGACTAATAGACCAAGTCCCACACACTGCTAGAAGCCCAAATATTTTTTCAGAGCTAGATGCAGAAAAAAATTATTTTTAATTTGCAACCTGATGGAGGTCAGTATAGATGGACTAATAGACCAAGTCCCACACACTGCTAGAAGCCCAAATATTTTTTCAGAGCTAGATGCAGAAAAAAATTAATTTTAATTTGCAACCTGATGGAGGTCAGTATAGATGGACTAATAGACCAAGTCCCACACACCGCTAGAAGCCCAAATATTTTTTCAGAGCTAGATGCAGAAAATTTTTTTATTCAATTTGCAACCTGATGGAGGTCAGTATAGATGGACTAATAGACCAAGTCCCACACACTGCTAGAAGCCCAAATATTTTTTCAGAGCTAGATGCAGAAAATTTTTTTATTCAATTTGCAACCTGATGGAGGTCAGTATAGATGGACTAATAGACCAAGTCCCACACACTGCTAGAAGCCCAAATATTTTTTCAGAGCTAGATGCAGAAAAAAATTATTTTTAATTTGCAACCTGATGGAGGTCAGTATAGATGGACTAATAGACCAAGTCCCACACACTGCTAGAAGCCCAAATATTTTTTCAGAGCTACATGCAGAAAAAAATTATTTTTAATTTGCAACCTGATGGAGGTCAGTATAGATGGACTAATAGAACAAGTCCCACACGCTGCTAGAAGCCCAAATATTTTTTCAGAGATAAATGAAGAAAAAAATTATTTTTAATTTGCAACCTGATGGAGGTCAGTATAGATGGACTAATAGACCAAGTCCCACACACTGCTAGAAGCCCAAATATTTTTTCAGAGCTAGATGCAGAAAAAAATTATTTTTAATTTGCAACCTGATGGAGGTCAGTATAGATGGACTAATAGACCAAGTCCCACACACTGCTAGAAGCCCAAATATTTTTTCAGAGCTAGATGCAGAAAAAAATTATTTTTAATTTGCAACCTGATGGAGGTCAGTATAGATGGACTAATAGACCAAGTCCCACACACCGCTAGAAGCCCAAATATTTTTTCAGAGCTAGATGCAGAAAAAAATTATATTCAGTTTGCAACCTGATGGAGGTCAGTATAGATGGACTAATAGAATGATGCTATGCCCAAAAGATTTTACTTCACTAGGTGCAGTAAAAAAATTGGTATTCTATACACAGGTGGTATATCTTGCAACACAGATAGGCTACTCCACTGACTAACACACTCTGCAATAGGCCAAAAAGGATTAGCTTTGCTAGATTCAGCCAAATGCTGTGAAAAAAACTTGCACAGCACTGGCACAGACCTGCCTGGCAAAAACTGATAGGAACTGATGTAACCTAGTCCTGAAAAGGACTCCAATTACAATTAGTCTTTACTCCCACAATCTATCTATTTAAGAGCACAGACCTGCCTGATAAAAGTCGTAGGAAATGCTGTAACCTAGTCCTTAAAAGGACTGCAATCACAACTATTCCCTACTCCCAAGCTATCTGTATATTTGTGCGAAAATTGGCTTGAAATTAACAAGGTATAGCGCACACAGCAACAGCGGTGCCGTCTAACACGCAGCTGCAGCAGTGAGAAAATGGTGGCGACGGGGAAAATGGCTTGGTCTTATAGGGCAAGGACATGTGACATACACTGCCAATCACACATGCCCTTGCTTGTGTGAAAAAAAGCACTTCGCTCCGTGTGTGCGCTGCTGATAGGCTGACAGATTGCACCTCCCCACTGCAAATGCGGGAAAGAGAAAAAAAAATGGAGATCTTCATTGTTCCTGCAGAGATCCATCCCCTGCCCCTCCCCCCGCCCCGCTGTACACTCAAACTGCGTATTAACATTAATTTTCATCATTACTGAGAAAAAATCCAGTTATGATTTTGGTGCACGAACAGTTATCGAACATAACCTCGAACAGCCGAATTTTTCTCAAATTGTTCGTGTTCGCCGACCGGCTCGAACACCGCCCAAAACAGCTCGAATTTGAGATTGGCGAACAGTTCGAGTAGAACAACGCTCATCTCTAGTTATGATTTTGGTGCACGAACAGTTATCGAACATAACCTCGAACAGCCGAATTTTTCTCAAATTGTTCGTGTTCGCCGAACGGCTCGAACACCGCCCAAAACAGCTCGAATTTGAGATTGGCGAACAGTTCGAGTAGAACAACGCTCATCTCTATTAGTTATGTCTTCTGAGCAGTTTGTCAGCTTTTGGACACCTTTGAAGGTGTTTTCTATGTGTTTCTATGTGTTTTTGTTTGCCTGCCATTGGTTTTAACGGTGTTCGAAGGTGTTCGACGAACAGTTCGACGAACAGTTCGGCGAACACACGGGTGTTCGACGAACCGAACCGAACTCGAACACTACGGGGGTGGCTCAACACTAGTGCTCAGTTATAACTCGAGTAGTACGATGCTCAGATGTGCTTGTTACTCGGCAAGCAATAGGCGGTGCTCGAATTCAAACTCGAATCCCCACCCCGCATCTTTGGCACCTGTTACGCAGTGAATGAGTACGTGGCGATTGACTGTTTGTCACTGTAATGCCGTTGCCATGTTGGTAGTGGCATTACTGTGACTGGCTGGCCGTCTGACATCAGAGACTATAAAAGAGCAGGCGGCGCCAGGCTTGATGCCATTGCACAGCTGTGTGACAGTTCAAATTGGAGGGAGAGAGTGCTTGTACAGGCATGTGTGCACAGTATAACAATTGATACTGGTGCTGAAGCAGGACCATAATAAAAGCCCTTGTCAGGGCTAATCCTTTGCTCTGCTGTTTGCATCATATACATTCTGCATTAAATGTAGGGAATTAGAGAGAGTTGCAGGAGCAGGGAGAGTGACAGTATACAGTCTCTAGACAGGGATTAGGTCTGTGCAGTCTGTTGGCAAATATATAGCTGCAGCTTTTTTTGTGGGGACTGAAAAAATTGAATATATTCTCATCCATCAAGTATTACATGCTTTGAGGTCCTTTCTTGTGTTATATAACACTCCCAAAAATCGTTGAAACATTTTCCTGGCTTCCATTTTTCAGCCCTACAGTGTAAAGTGGTCTGTGAACATTTCTATGATCTGTGAAACTGACCAAAAGCTGTTAAAAAAAATAGGGGTTCCTTTTCTCAGCCGCACAGTGTATCATTGTTTGTGAACATTTCGGTGATCTGTAAAACTGATGAAAAGCTGTTAAAATGTTTTTATGGTTCCATTTCTCAGCCACACAGTGTAATGTGCTCTATGAACATTTCTGTGTTCTTTAAAACAGATCAAAGGCTGTTAAAAGTTTTCTAGGGTTCCATTTTCCTGCCATACAGTGCTGCGTGCTTAGTGGACAACAAAGATAGCAGAAGCACGCGAGACTCCCGAGGAAATGAGCGCAGTAATCTCGCAGTCAGAGGAAGTTGGCACAACAGCAGAGGTGGGAGGAGCCTCTATTCCTCATCCATCCGATATCCATGACCCACCAAGGCCTGAACCCAGGCCACATCCTTTACCGATGGGGTTCTTGCGCACTGCAGACAGGAGGGCCAGAATCCAGGAACTGGTGAGCGGACTGCGGGACCTAGGCTGGTCGGAAGAGACAAGGAAGCGAGCCAGGACCAGGTCTGGACAAAAGTTGTTAGGCCCGCTAGCAGTAAGGTACTGAGAGTTGGCATCCCAGGGGGTGTTAGTTACTTACGACCATCAGCTGAGAAGGGGGTCTGTGACGATACAGCTTATAATCTTAATTAGTCAGATGATTAGATTTGTTAATCCAAGAGAAATACACTATTGTGTTTAAATTGACTTGTACAACCCCTGGCAAAAATGATGGAATTACCAGGCTCGGAGGATGTTCATTCAGTTATTTAATGTTGTTGAAAAAAAGCAGATCACAGTCATGGCACAAAACTAAAGTCATTTCAAATGGCAACTTTAGGGCTTTAAGAAACACTAAAAGAAATCAAGATTAAAAATGTGGTACTCAGTAAGGGTAATTTTTTTCAGACCAAGCAGAGGGAAAAAAATTATGGAATCACTCAATTCTGAGGAAAAAATTATGGAATTAAGGCAGTCTTAACCAAAAACTATTCCATGTTCAGGGGTAATTTATTTTATACACAACACTCAAAAAAAACTGTTTACAAATTTTTCTGGGTTACATTTCTCAGCCATACAGTTTAACATGCTCTTGGGTACATTTGGTTGATATATAACCCTCAAAAAACGTGGTCAAAATTTTATTGTTATTATATTGCTCACGAATAAACTATTCTGTAGTCTGGAGTACATTTCAATGGTTTATAACCCTAAAAAAGCTTGTTGAAAACTTTAACCCTATTATATTGCTCATGAATAGACTATTCCGTGGTCTGGAGAACATTTCGGTGCAATATAACCCTAAAAAAACATAGTCAAAATGTTAACGTTATTATATTGCTCATCCATAGATTATTCTGTGGTCTGGAGTACAATACGGTGGTATATAACCCTCCAAAAACTTGTTCAAAAATGTATCGGTATTATATTGCTTACAGTTAACATGTTCTGGGGTACGTTTCATTGGTACATAATCTTTCTAAAAAGCATTCCAAAAATTTTAGGGACTGAATTAGTATAGTAAGTGGTACAGTGTAACATGCTTATTGGGCACCAAGGCAACAAAGATAGACGAACCCCGCAAAACTCCCAAGGGAGCAACCAGAGGAATATCGGAGCCAGACCAAACCTCGGAGGTGGCAGGAGCCTGTGTTCCGGAACCCGTCGCTTTACCAGAGCTACAAAGGTCCAAAACCCAGGCTGCAGCCTTCACTGCTGTGCTTTTTTCGGCCTACATAAAGGAAAGCCAGAAACAAGCAACTAGTGAGCAGACTGTGGGACCTAGGCTGGTTTGAAGAGAGAAGCAGGAGAGCCAGGACCAGACAGGGCTGGAGAAATGTTAGCTGCAAGGTACTGACAGTTGGTATCCTGGGAAATGGTTGTTACGTATGATCAGCAGCAGAGAAGGGGTCCATTGAACAGTTTGGGACCACTCATCACATCTTGTTCAACCAGTATGCATTAGAGATGAAAAACATGCTTTGAATGCTGCAGGAGCTGATGGCAGGAACCAGGGTCACGTTCCTCAAAATGGAGGGTCAATATAGATGGTATGCGGTGTGTGTGATGCTAGAAAGGAGGTAGCAGAATGAACCCTTCTTGAGAAATGAACTGGCCTGGAAGAGACTCCTCTAGGCAGATCGAGAAGAGACTACCACCCCCAAGAGATAGTATTGTCCTTGGGCTTCACCACTTCCTGTGCGAGAGGTGCAGGTGACACAGGGAACTGTGGTCCATTTCTACATGATGGGGGCTCCAGCACTACCCGAACTCAGATCACTTACAGCCCAAGCACGTGTGAATTGAACTCCAGGAAGCAGGTGTAGTCAGTCCCCCCAGCCTCACAAGGAAGGAGAAGAAGAAGCGTACACCTGAAGAGGATTACTGTATTACCCTCCTCAGAATTTTTTACTGGCTTTGTACTTTTTTCAAAGCCTTTATGATTGTAGGAGTACATGAAGTACACTTTCAAAATATTTATGTTCAAAATTTGTTTATATATACAGTATGTATAGAAAAAAAAAATGAAAATTTTTTTTAGGGATTGAATTAGTAGTCATCCATATAGTTAGACGTGCTTTGTGCAAAATTACAATGACTTTATTTTTTTAAAAAACACTTGTCCTAGTACAGTTAGAATTTTTGTGCCAAAAATTGAATATTGTCACATATACTCTAAAACTTGGTTGGTGTGAAATTTTGTTGGTTTAAAAAAAAAAAAAAAAAATTGGGCTGGTTGGTCAAAAATTAACTATTATTGTTTTTTGTTTTTTTTTACAATCTTCTCAGTAAAAGATGTTTCATTTCTTGAATACCGTGTATTTTTGAACCCATATCTGCATCACTGCCAGTGGGGGTACTGTGGTCCATTGTCTGGGTGTGCAATTTGTTATCAGCTTATGTGGGATGAATGTGGAAACATGCTCTGTGGGTGCAATTTGTTATTAGTATTCCTTCTGTGGGGGTACTGTGCCCAACATTCTATGTGTACTCTGCAGCCATTTCTGTATGAGTAGTGTGCCTAAAAAATAATTTTACTCTACATTTGTGGCCGGGCATAAAGCCCATTAAAGGATTTAACTACTCATTCCAATTGCAGAGCCTCTAAATTGTCATGGATGGATTTTCTGTCTTGCAATATCAGCTGCAGACTCAGTTGAGAAGATGTTAATTTCTTGACTGCTGCCTCTCTTGAATGTGGTATAAGGTTTTGTCTCCGGAATAGAATCCGGATTCTCCATTACACATCTTTACTCTGCAACCCTGACTGTGGGTGGTTTGAGATTGTATGGCTGAGAGGGCGTCCAGTTCATTCACTTTGTGATCCACCGAGTTCCCTCTTAATCATGGCCCCAGTTGGAACAAACAAGAAAATAGAAACGGAGTAAAATTCCATTATCCCTAGCTGAAATATTGATGCGTGGTTGCCTACTTTGAACAGCAATTTTTTCAAAGAAAACACTATGGGCCCATGAGATCCTAAGACAAGAGCATTGGGAGGCGTCCCAAGGTAAAAGGTCTGAAACTGGCAGTAGAAAGCCTTGCAGCGGACCGCCAGTTGTATCCAGATTCAAACTATGAGCTTTTTATCTGCAGCAGCTTGTAGCTACTGGAGGTGAAATTTTGGAAACGTGGGGGAAATGTGTCAAGAACATGCTATGTGGGTGAAATTTTTTACTTGACTGCAATCCTCGTTGCGGACCTCTATCTTGATTCAAGATCTCACATTTTTTCGCTGTGGGGGTACTGTGTCTGGGTGTTAAATTTTTAATAAGCTTTCTCAGGGAAATTTGAAAACATGATCTATTGGTGAAATGTATTATCAGCTTCTTTGGGATAAATGTGGAAGCATGCTCTGTGGGCTAAATTTTTAACTGGACTGGAAGTAGCAAGCCTCAGTCTCTGTGAGGGTAATGTTAACATTTTTAAGTTATTGATTTACTTCCTATTTTACCATGATTGCTATGGTGAATGAACCTATATAAGTCATTTTCTTATTCACATTTGTTTGCAGGGCAATTGCTGGCTCTTACCCCCATTTAGCTTCCTTTTGTAGCCCCATATCACCGACTATGACCATTTTAAACCCATTTTAAAGCACCCAAGTTCGTGTCCCCATTGATTTGTATTTAAGGTCCGGGGTCAAGTTCGAGGACAAGTTTGGAGACAAGCGCAACTTTTTCTGCATATTTGGCCAACCGGAACATCTACAGGTTCGCTCATCTCTACTTGTCATATATACTGTTGAACTTGGTTCGTCTGAAATTTCGTTGGTGCTAAATATAAGAACAAAATTAAACTGGAACAGGTGCAGAAATCTGTTTGTTCAAAAATTGACTATTGTCACTTATACTCCAAAAACTGATTTGTGTGAAATTTCATTGGTATTAAAAAAAAACACACAAATGGTCTGGCACTGGTATAGAAATTTGGTTGTTCACAAATTGACTATTGTCGCTTATACTATAAAACTTGGTATGTGTCAAATTTCATTGCTTTGAAATAAAACAAAACAATTGCCCTGCGACAGGTGTAGAAATTTGGTCGCTCGGTACTCAGTCCCCAGCCGCCACTATTTCTCCTGTTGCTGCGTCCCGACCTTCTACCCACATGTGTCAGGGAACCTGGCCAACCTGGTTGCTGGGATTGTTTACTTAACCAACACGAGGACAAGCGCTTGTGACCAGGGATGCTACATTTCTCTGACATCACACTGGCTTAACATTGTGGAGGCCGGGGCCGAGTCCCACCCTGACAGGGCACATGTGCTCCTGACACTGAGAAATACTAGACCCAATTCTATCAGGGTTTTCTATCAGGGCTGAGGAGGAGAATGAAGAGGAAGAGAGGGAGGAGGAGGAGATGGAGAGTTATGATCATGGTGGAAACAGGGATGTGTTAGCTGTAGGGAACTTGCCACATATGGCAGACTTTATGTAACGCTGCCTTTCTCGTGATCCTAGCTTTACATTCATATTAGCCTGTTGAGGGAGGGCAGTAATGACCCTTCACGGTTGACCAAGTGAGTGTCAAATAATTATGTGGCAAGGTTGATTGCGCAATTCAATAGAAAACCAGACGGAGGCAAAGCTCTGTATGGGGGGATTCGAGAATCTCTAGCCCCGTTTATTTCTACTTAGCATTTTATATTGTTTTGAGTTTATTAATAGCCAATCATCTACAGCCATACTACTAGCTTGAACCAATGTTAGTACAATTATTACGGAAATACACATATGGTCATATTATCGTTAGTTCGGTGTACAATGGAAAGTTACAAGGTTATACATCCCGGCTCAGACTAGCTAGATAACAGGAGCATGGTGTCTCATAGAATGTTCTTGAGAGAAAAGGTTAGTGTGGGAAAGTTGCATGTGAATCAAGAGGAAAGAAGGAAAGAATGTATGTTATGCAAAGAGTATAATAACATGATTTTGAAGCAAGCAGACAAAATGGAGTTGCCATAGCATGAATATCAATATGTCCTTTACAAGCCCAAAAACAGTACTGGTTGTTCACCCTGCTAGATCATGCTACAAGGAGAACTTTGCATCTCTGATTCGTGAGGCAGAGAGGTCTTCTAAAATGTTACTATACCATAAGGCCATTGTGGAAAATATGTTTAAAAAAATCCCATCAGACAACGCTAGCAGCAGCGGGCAAGCTTCATTGCCCAACCAAATGTCATGCAAGGTGAGGGAAAGACTTAGTGCAACACAAAGGGAAGTGGGAAAGGGAGCCCAGACTCTAGGGAAAGGGGGGGAGTGTAGACCTCCTAGGTTGATCTAGAGTCACCCTGCCTCCCCTAACATCCCTGTATTGGCTCTTCACCAATCGCTGCACGCGTACCTCGCCCTGTTTTTCCCTAGCGTTTGGCTCAGGCTTGGGAAGGGAGGAGATGAGCACTAATCGATCTCCACTAAACACTATAGACAACAAGGAGGAACAAACAGGGGGAAATAACTTAGGTTTAGACAACTCCAGAAAAATGCGCACACGTCCTCAAGCTCCAGAGAGGACAAAGTACTGCTCTTGCTAAAGCCTTCACAGATAGTAATGAATATCACAGGCACCTCCCTCTAGAAAACACCAGGTATTTATACATCCAGGCCAAAGAGCTAAATGGCCAGAGGGAGGTCGCCGCTGGGTCCTAGAGACAGCCTCTAAGAAGATGTCTGTAACGCCAAATGTAGAGATCTCCTGCAACCAACTGAAGGGCGACTGTCTGTCACTACTGACACACCTGTGACACCAAGGAGGAGAGGCGAAGGAGACACACACCAGGTACATCAGAGGCAGGGGTACACTTTCAAAGGCCTGGGCCAATTTCATGACACCCTCTCAGCATCCATGCCTCATGACCAGGTATTTTTGAGAAGGAGAGAAAAGTTTTAAAAGATGGTCAAGTGTATGGAAGTGCATTGAGCTGTAGGGTACATTGCTGGAAAAGGGGGAAAAAACAAAACAAACACTCTTTAAATCTCTTAGCTTGCGAGTGTGAACGAGCTGAGTGTGACCGGAGCGTACGTGCGAACGAAAGTAAGTGTGTGACTTGTTTTTCAGTGAAGAGGTATTTGGGAATCCTGCAGAAAATACCTGTGTGAATTGCAGTAAGTTGCTGCATTGTGACCCGCTGAGTGCTTTTCTACCTGTTTAGTTTTATTGGGCTTTTTAAAACCTATTTTCTCACTACAGTTTTACAGTTTCTTAGGGGTTAACTACATTGCACTATAATCCTGAGGTGTAGCTATACTCACAAGGGGTTAATTAAGGGGGAGGGATCATAATTAAGGGTTTATAAGGGGCAGTTGGTTGGGCATCCAGTCCTTTGGAAGTGCATTGAGCTGTAGGGTGCATTGCTGGAAAAGGGGGAAAAAAAAAAAACTCTTTAAATCTCTTAGTTTGCAAGTGTGAACGAGCTGAGTGTGACCGGAGCGTAAGTGCGAACGAAAGTAAGGGTATGACTTGTTTTTCAGTGACTTTGGATTCAGGGAGTTTGGAAGGGAAGACTTTGGACTGAATTGCTGTCTGTATTTTATTAATTCTTTACTTTTCTTTTTACTTAACATTCTGTCTATTGCAATCCCCATTAGGAAATGAGCTCCATTATTGACAATGCTATCCAGTGTACATCTTGCCACATGTATGCATTCCTTGAACAGCCGGTCGGGGTTGCTTACTGCTGCGCGAGATGTGTGCATGTTGGGCATTTGGAAGCCCAGGTACTGGATTTAAATGAGCAGCTGGCAACACTGAGATCCATTGTAAATATATGGAAAGGAGTCTGCTGCTCACTGAGCAGCAGCTCACTGGGGTAGATGTGGGGGAGGGTGGTAGTCGGGAGCTGCAGGACAGTGAGGCCGCTAGTTGGGTGACAGTTAGAAGGGGGTGTAAAGGGAAGAGTGCCAGGGAGGCTAGTCCTGATCGGGCACACCCCAATAAGTTTGCAAAGTTGGCAGATGAGGGGAGTGACGGTACAATGGTAGCACTGCTGCAGCAAGGCATGTCCCCTGAAAGCCGGAGGAGTGTCAGCTCCAGTAAAGAGGGAAATAGGAGAGAAGGGCAGGCCAGGCAGGTGCTGGTAGTGGGGGACTCAATTATTAGGGGAACAGATAGGGCAATCTGTCACAAAGACAGGGTTCGTCGAACAGTGTGCTGCCTACCTGGCGCTCGAGTCCGGCACATCACTGATCGGGTTGACAGATTACTGGGAGGGGCTGGTGAGGACCCAGCGGTCATGGTGCACATTGGCACAAATGACAAAGTTAGAGGTAGGTGGAAGGTCCTTAAAGATGATTTCAGGGAATTAGGCTGCAAGCTGAAAGCAAGGACCTCCAAGGTGGTATTCTCGGAAATACTACCGCTACCACGTGCCATGCCAGAGAGGCAATGGGAGATTAGGGAGATAAATAAGTGGCTCAAGAACTGGTGTAGGAAGGAGGGATTTGGGTTCCTGGAGAAGTAGGCCGACTTCTCAGTTGGCTACAGACTCTATGCTAGGGACTGGCTGCACCTCAATGGGGAGGGTGCAGCTGTGCTGGGGGAGAAAATGGCTAGAAGGTTAGAGGAGTGTTTAAACTAGGGATTGGGGGGGGGGTATTCATTTTATAGGTGGGGAAGATAGTGCAGATAGTGACCTGGGCACAAATAAAGAAATTGGGGGTGGGTTAGAACAGTCAATAAAGTAAGAAGGAATAGAGGTACAGAGAGATACATAAAATGCATGTACACTAATGCCAGAAGCCTCACTAACAAAATGGAGGAATTAGAATTAATTTTGTTGGAAAATAATTATGACATGGTAGAGATATCTGAGACGTGGCTGGACGAGAGCCATGACTGGGCAGTTAATTTACAGGGCTATAGTCTGTTCAGAAATGACCGTACAAACAAGCGAGGGGGTGTGTGTGTTTATATGTAAAATCATCCTTAAAACCCGTCTTGCTGGAGGATATATGTGAATCTAATGAAAATGTAGAGTCCCTGTGGGAGGAGATAAGGGGAGGGGGAAAAAATAATAAATTACTGATAGGGGTTTGTTATAAGTCTCCAAAAATAATGGAATTAGCGGAGAATATCCTCGTAAAGCAAATAGATGAAGCAGCGACTCAAGGAGAAGTCATTATTATGGGAGACTTCAACTACCATGAAATACATTGGGGGACATAAACATGCAGTTCAAGCAAAGGTAATAGGTTTTTGACAACTATGAGAGGTAATTACCTTTCACAACTGGTTCAGGACCCAACAAGAAGGGGGGCACTGCTAGACCTAATATTAACCAATAGGCCAGACCGCATATCAAATATACGAGTTGGAGGTCACTTGGGTAATAGTGATCACAAAATAATACATTTTCATGTAACCTTTAATAAGATGTGTAGTAGAGGGGTTACAAGGACACTAAACTTCAGGAAGGCAAATTTCCAACGGTTGAGAGATGATCTTAGTGCAATGAACTGGGACGATATCCTGAGACATAAAGCTACACAAAGCAAATGGGAGACATTTATTAGCATCCTGAATAGGACCTGTGGACAATATATACCCTTTGGGAATAAACATGCTAGAAATAGGAGGAAATCACTATGGCTAAATAGAGCTGTAAGGGGCGCAATAAGTGACAAAAAGAAAGCATTTAGAGAACTAAAGCAAGTAGGTAGTGATGAGGCATTAAATAAATATAGAAAATTAAATAAATTATGTAAAAAACAAATCAAGGCAGCAAAGATTGAGGCAGAGAGAATCATTGCCAGAGAAAGTAAAAATAACCCCAAAATATTCTTTAACTACATAAATAGTAAAAAACTAAAAAATGATAGTGTTGGCCCCCTTAAAAAAAGTCTGGGTGAAATGGTGGATGAGGATGAGGAAAAAGACAATATGCTAAATGATTTTTTTTCAACCGTATTTACACAAGAAAATCGCATGACAGAAAACATGATTAGTGATAACAAAAATTCTCCATTAAATGTCACTTGCTTAACCCAGCAGGAAGTACGGCGGCGACTAAAAATCACTAAAGTTGACAAATCCCTGGGCCCGGATGGGATACACCCGCGAGTACTGTAGGAATTAAGTAACGTCATAGATAGACCATTATTTTTAATCTTTAAAGATTCCATAATAACAGGGTCTGTACCACTCGACTGACGTATAGCAAATGTGGTGCCAATATTCAAAAAGGGGACAAAAACTGAACTTGGAAATTATAGACCAGTAAGCTTAACCTCTACTGTGGGTAAAATCCTGGAGGGTTTCCTAAGAGATGCTATAATACAGTATCTGAAGAAGAATAACCTCATGACCCAATATCATCATGGGTTTACGAGGGACCGTTCCTGTCAAACTAATCTGATCAGTTTTTATGAGGAGGCAAGTTCTGGACTGGACCAAGGAAATGCAGTGGATGTTGTGTATATGGACTTTTCAAAAGCTTTTGATACGGTTCCACACAAAAGGTTGATACATAAAATGAGAACAATGGGGATAGGGGAAAATATATGTATGTGGGTTAAGAATTGGCTCAGTGATAGGAAACAAAGGGTGGCTATTAATGGAAAACACTCAGACTGGGTCTCAGATAACAGTGGGGTACCACAGGGGTCAGTATTGGGCCCCCTTCTTTTTAACATATTTATTAATGACCTTGTAGGGGGCATACAGAGTAATATTTCAATATTTGCAGATGACACTCAATACAGAGGAGGACAATTTTATATTACAGGAGGATCTATATAAACTAGAAGCTTGGGCTGATAAATGGCAAATGAGCTTTAATGGGGATAAATGTAAGGTAATGCACTTGGGCAGAGGAAATAAAATGCATAATTATATGCTTAATTGTAAAACACTGGGCAAAACTGTAACTGAAAAAGACCTGGGTGTATTGGTGGACGACAAGCTCACGTTTAGTGGCCAGTGTCAGGCAGCTGCTGCAAAGGCAAATAAAATTATGGGATGCATTAAAAGAGGCATAGATGATCATGAGGAGAACATAATTTTACCTCTATACAAGTCATTAGTGCGACCACACTTAGAACACTGTGTACAGTTTTGGTCTCCGGTGTATAAGAAAGACATAGCTGAACTAGAGAGGGTGCAGAGAAGAGCGACCAAGGTTATTAGAGGACTGGGGGGTCTGCAATACCAAGACAGGTTATTACACTTGGGGTTATTTACTGTGGAAAAAAGAAGGCTTAGGGGTGATCTTATTACTATGTACAAGTATATGAGGGAACAGTACAAAGACCTTTCTACTGATCTTTTTACTCTGAGGCCAGAGACGGGGACAAGGGGGCATCTTCTACGTCTGGAGGAAAGAAGGTTTAATCATAATCACAGACGGGGATTCTTTACTGTAAGAGCAGTGAGACTATGGACTCTCTCTGCCGCATGATGTTGTAATGAGTGATTCACTATTAAAATTTAAGAAGGGCATGGATGCCTTTCTTGAAAAGTATAATATTACAGGTTATATATACTATATTCCTTGATAGGGCGTTGATCCAGGGAACTAGTCTGATTGTCGTATGGAGTCGGGAAGGAATTTTTTTCCCCAATGTGGAGCTTAGTGTTTGCCACATGGGTTTTTTTGCCTTCCTCTGGATCAACATGTTAGACTATGGGTTGAACTAGATGGACTTAGTCTTCCTTCAACCTTAAAAACTATGTTACTATGTTACTATGTAAGTAATACCTGGCCGACCAAACCAGCATACTCCCTAATTCCTCTGCGACTTTCAACTATTGGGTCTCAAAGCTGGACACCTGGCATGATCTGTCCTTCTATGACTTGGAGGTGTTGTTCTACCCTACCACTAGCGTCTTCTCTGAGCGGGATTTTAGTGCCGCCGGCGGGGTCATAACAGACAAGAGCTTTTGTCTGTCAACAGAGAATGCTGAGAGGCTCACTCTCATAAAATGACAAAGCCTGAATTAGCCAACACTTTTCCACTTCCACACCGCCAGATGACAGCAGTACATAAAATGTTTTTATTATTCAATATTTTAATGAGGCCCACCAGTTGTTGCCTTTCAGGGGGTCTATGGATAACCATCCTTATAATTTTTGTCTGGCTTTGCACTTTCTGCAAAGCCTTTTTTACGCTCAAATTTTTTTTTGTGGATTCAATGACTCATCCATACAGTTTAACCCAGTTAAAGCACATTGGAATGGGACCGGAGCTCAAATGACATGGGGGCAGCATGGGGAAGACCCCTGGAAGCATTTCTGACTCCAGGTCACTTCTGTCAACACTGTTGTCAGAGTATTAAGCCACTTTTACAGACTCACAATAAAACATACCAAAACAAAACCAAAATGGATTTTCCTGGGAACTTTGACAGTGTTCTCCTGCCTCTGCTGGATTGAAGTTGTGTCTCTCTCGCCTGTACTTCTTGGTTATCCAATGAAGTGTGCCCTCTGCCGCCAGTGTTTTCAGATGGGAATTTTTTTAATAGTTCCGCAACAAGGGCCTTCTGGTACAGCCCCATTTTAGTAGACCTGTCCGCCTGAGGAATAAGAAATATAAAGTTCTCCTTGTAGCGTGGTTCTAGAAGTGTCACCAACCAGTAATGACTGTCACCCAAAATTTTGAGAACGCGAGAGTCATGGGAAAGGCAGAGTAACATAAACTCAGCCATACGTGCCAGACTACTAACAGGTAAGACTTCCATGTCCTCACCAAGAGGATGACTGACCATGCTCTCCTCCTCCTCCTCCTCTCTGTCCTCTTGCCATCCACGCTGAACAGACGGTATGACAGCTGTGCAGGTAGTACCGTCTATAGCGCATGAAACTAGCTCCTGTCCTTCCTCCTCCTCCTCCTCCTTGTCACCCAATCCACGTTGGGATTATATGAGGCTGGGCTGTGTGTAATCACCATGTATGCTTCCTTGCTCCATCTCATCGTGCTCCTCCTGCAATGCATCCTTTTTGATTTTGAGCAGAGAGCATTTCAGAAGACAAAGAAGCGGGATGGTGATGCTAATTATGGCGTCATCGCCGCTCACCATCTTGGTGGAGTCCACAAAGTTTTGGAGGATGGTACAAATGTTTGACATCCATGTCCACTCCTGAGGTCTTATGTGTGGAGTATGAACTGAATACCGATGCCTTGTTGATGCTGGTACTCAACAACTTCCCTCTTCTGCTCACAAATCCTTCCCAACATCTGCAGTGTAGAGTTCCAACGCGTGAGGACATCACACACCAGTCTGTGAGCCGGAAGTTGCAAGCGCTGCTGAAGCACGGCAAGGGCGACGGAAGCTGTAGGTGACTTTCTAAAATGGGCACACAGGCGGCATACTTTAACAAGCAGATCCGGCAGCTCCAGGTAGGATTTCAGAAACCGCTGAACCACGAGGTTAAGCACATGGGCCAGGCATGGTACATGTGTGAGCTCGCCTCGCCTCAGAGCTGCCACCAGGTTCTGGCCATTGTCACACACGACAATGCCTGGCTGTAGGTTCAGCGGTGTGAGCCACAGATCTGCCTGCTCTTTCAGAGCTGTCCACAACTCTTCAGCATTGGTCGGTTTATCACCTAAGCATATTAGCTTCAGCACAGCTTGTTGCCGCTTGGCCGAGGCAGTGCTGCAGTGCTTCCAGCTTCTGACTGATGTGGTCATTTCGGAGATGGAGGCTGAAGAGGAGGAGGAGGCTGAGGAGGATGAGGTGGAAGAGTTGTAGACTGTGGGGGCAACCCTGATTGACCTAGGGCGCACAATCCTTGGCGTCGGGAGGACGTGTTCCGTCCCAAGGTTAACCCAGTGTGCCGTCAGCGAGATGTAACGTCCCTGCCCACAAGCACTTGTCCACGTGTCCGTGGTTAGGTGGACTTTCCGGGTAACTGCGTTGTTGAGGGCACGGCTAATGTTTTGGGACACGTGCTTGTGTAATGCGGGGACGGCACACCGGGAGAAACAGTGGCGGCTGGGGACTGAGTACCGAGTGACGGCCGCCGCCATCAGGTTGTGGAATGCTTCTGTCTCCACGAGCCTAAATGTCAACATTTCGAGCGCAAGCAGTCGTGAAATGTGAGAATTTAGTAGCGTGGCCTGTAGGACGTTGTCTGCATATTTGCGCTTGCGTTCCAAGGACTGAGGTATGGACAACTGAATGTTGTGCTGGGACAAGGACGTGGACGTGCTTCCTGATGCGGCTACTTCAGAGTGTGCAATGACAGGTGCAGGGCAGGAGGCATCTTTGCATGCACCATGGACAGGGGATTGGCTTGCATGAACAACAGCGAAAGAAGCAATGGTGCCACCCGCAGACACTGTTCCTGGACCCTGGGGTTCGGCCCACAAAGTCGGGTGCTTTGCTGCCATGTGCCTGATCATGCTGGTGGTGGTCAGGCTGGTTGTTTTGCCACCCCTGCTGATGCTGGCCTGGCAGGTGGTGCAAATGGCCTTTTTGGGGTTATCTGCAGAGTCTTTAATAAACAACCAGACTCAGGAAGACCTAATAGTTGTACTGGCAACTTCCTTCATGTTGGTGTTACAGGGAATGGTTGCCTGCCTTCTGTCTGCGGCCACCACACTGCTTCTTCCTGCCTGTTGGGGTGCTCTGCCTCCCTCCCCCTGTGTGCTGCTGTTCTCGCTCTGCATGTCCTCCTACCAGGTTGGGTCAGTTACTACATCATCCACCACCTCGTCTTCCACTTCCGCACCCTGGTCCTCCTCCTGACTTTCTGGCAATTGTGTCTCATCATCGTCCACTTCTTGTGACACTTTCCCACCGTCGCCTTCATGTGACCGTGGCTGCTCAAATATTTGGGCATCGCTACATGCGATCTCCTATTGCCCCGCTTCAAGTGGATGGGGCGAGAGGCCCGAATCTATAAATGGAAAAGTGAACAGCTCTTCAGAGTGTCCAATTGTGGGATCAGTTGTCTCCGGGCACTCGGCATGGTGGGAGGAAGGAGGATCAGGGTGAGGAATATGCTGTCCAGACTCACGGCTACTGAGACTTGACCGTGTGGAAGAAAGAGTGGTGGTGGTGGTGGTGGCTAAGTGACTGGAAGCATTATCCGCTATCCAACCAACAACCTTTTGACACTGCTCTGGGTTCAATAGTGGTGTGCTGCGGTCCCCTAGGAATTGGGACAGGAAGGTCGGGCGAGAAGATGTGGGTGTTTGTTGTGGCACAATTTCAGCTTGCCCACGGACTTGTCCTCGGCCTCTGCATGCACCATCACCATCACGTCCAGTTCCCACTTGCCACGTGCCTTGCCCATTTTAAATGGAGGACAGTATCTTCCACGCTCACTACAAATGACTGAGTTTGGAGTGAACTTATATGTGATCCGTGTGACGGAGAAAACAGAGTTTTAAATACCTGGCCTGTAGGTAACTAGTTTGAACAGCAAACCGGTGTCAAAAACTTCGCTGATACAGTGAAAAAAAATTGGAATGGAGGGCAGAAATGGCAGTATTTTCTGACAACGTATATGTGATCCGTGTGACGGAGAAAACACAGTTTTGAATAGCTGGATTTCTAGCGCTGTAATATGGAAAGGACCTGGCTGTATTCTGCAGTGCCAACAAGCAAATGCCACATAAAAACGGTGTTCTCTGGATTGCTTTTAAGCAAATAATGAGGATTAAGATCCAAAAAAAGTATTCCTGGCCCCTGAAACCTGGGCCTTTGTACAGAAATATCTAACAGCAGAAGAAGGCAGAATTGGAATGGAGCCTCTTGTGCTATATGCACTGCCTGCCTATATACCCTGCCTGCCTGATATCTCATTAGTTAGTCCTCATAAGGACTGTTTGTTAAGATGGATATGTGTAATGTACGTTTTTTATCCCTACACTACCTAATACACAAGCAAATCTCTCCCTGACGCAGCAGCACCTCTCCCTACTCTGCCTGATTCCGGAGTGACTGTGACGAGCACAGCGGCGCCAGGTTTGATATAGACCTGATGACGCTGTGCGGCCAGCCAATCACTGTAATGCCACAACCACCATGGCTGCGGCATTACAATGAGTGGCAGGCAATCCCTGCATGTTGATTGGAGCGCCAAACATGCAGGGAGGGGACCCGAGCATCCGCCCGAGCATCTCGCAAGTACTCGGCGAGCTCTGAGAATCTCGAGTACTGAGTATTTGTAAGTATGCTCGCTCATCACTATTATTCTGTTGTCTGGAGTACATTTCGTTGGTATATAAAACTCAAAAAACTTGTTAAAAAATGTATTGGTATTATATTGCTCACAGATAGAGTATTACATGTTCTTGGGTATATTTCGGCAGTTTATAATCCTCCAAAAACTTGTTCCAATTTATTTCTGTATTATATTGCTCTTCTATAGACTATTCTGTAGTCTGGAGTATATTTCCTTGGTATATAACCCTCAAAACACCTGTCCAAAATGTATTAGTATTATATTGCTCATTATTAGGGTATTACATCTTTTTGAGTCGATTTTGTTGAAATAAAAGTCTCAAAAAACTTGTTCAAAATTTAATAGTATTGTATTGCTCATCCATAGGGTATTCATTTTTTGGGGGTATATTTCATTGCTAGATAAGCCTTAAAAAACTTGTTCAAAATTCATCGCTATTAGTGATGAGCGAATATGTTCGAAATCCGATCTCCAAACTTAAGTTCAACACGAATGTGGCACATTCGGATTCATGATCGGAAAGGAGAGCAAAATTTGTTACATTCGGGAAAATCAGTAACGCTTGGCGAATTTGCGTGGTTACTTGATTGTGGGGCAACTACAGCGTTTTTAACAGTTTTGCTAGCATAGTGCTTGTGTATGATGAGCGGGGAATGTGGTAGATGAGTGGGGGGGGGCTGGTGATAGCTCAGAACAGGTCATATCAGCGGTGCGCTGTTTTTTTTTTTCTTCCTGTAGGCAGTAACTTTAAATCACCACATCTACACTACATCATGTGCAGAAAAACAAAGAGATCCATTAGTATATAGACAAAATTTTATTAATCAATCAATTAAAATCATGACAAACCAAACTAAGTAATACACATAACATATAACTAAAAACAGTGTGCCCAGTATAAGGGGAATAGCTCCTGCCCAAAATATAATAATTGTATAGCATCTAATAGGCTCAAAAATAAGTTAACCTAATTGGTCATAATTATCATGGGTACATTAATAAAGCAATCACATCCGCCAGAAATTTATAATATAGCATGGCTATGAAAACATATCAAGGGTGTAAATTGATGAGGGGACACAAACCCTCTTCACGCCCCCGGAAGAAGCAAGCGGGCGAAACGCGCGTCGGGGTGAAGGGGGACAGCATCCTGCCTGGTCCTTGGAGTATTCTATATCACGGCTCACCTACAAGCTTATCCTGGATCAGGTACATGATTTACTCTATATGAATTATGATCACATCTCTTTCTATATTGATAAATCATGTTGATCTGTTAAAATTAATTAAAATCATGCTGTTTTAGATGGTTAATAAATCTGCATAAATTAAATTATAATATATATTTGGATTTTCTTATAATATTGGGAATTATTTGATCTAAGTCCTCTATATATAAAAAGGTGCCATGTTCCCTCAGCGCCATTTTATGCATATCATTCGTGATAGACGCTGCTCCTGCACCCAGCTCCTGTGTAATGAGAGATATTAGTTAGATAGATGGGCGCTTATGTGGAAGTCAGATAATGTAAAAAGGTCCTTTGCTGTGTACCTGTTCAATCGACCTTGCATCACTTTTTTTTTTGCAATTACTGAGATTCTGACAGAAAGAGCAAGGCCTATGGCATAGAACAGTGCTGTGCACCGGTTGTACTGTCTGTGCTCCATGCAAGAGTATACCTTCAATCTATTTTTGCACTTGCTAATGTTATAAAGCAAGCAAGCCCTTGTAGGCCACTTTTTGATTTTGTGGAGTTGAAATTCAGCTATCAGCAGAGCCTATCAGTGCAGAGCTTCTGAGTGCAGAGCACAAAACCCTTTTTTTTTCATTAGCTAATGTGATAGTGCAAGCTGTGTTAGCCCAGTTTGTCATTTTTTTGGTGGGTGAACTTCAGCTGTATGCACAGTAAAACAAATATATTTTTTCTGTTGGCAGGCAGAGTCCACCAAAGATTTTTTTGTGTGCAAACGTCATAAACTCTGCTATATGTCAGCTACTACGTTAGTGGCGGTGAACTTCAGCTGTTCTCAGAGTAAGGGTATGTGCCCACGTAGCGTTTTACAAGCGTATTTGCTGCGGAATTTCCGCAGCGGAAACGCTTGTAAAACGCTTGTCAATCCGCACCCCATGGTCCCCAATGCGAATCCGCAAGTTCTATGCCCAGGCTGCGGATTTTTCCGGAGCGTTTTTGATGCGCACAAAAATCCGCAGCATGTCAATTAATTTTGCGTTTCCGCATGTCAAAAACGCGCGAAAAACGCGCGATAAACGCTTGCGAAATTCTGCATGCGTTTTTCCGGGAGAGGACATGCGGAAATGAAGCAGAAATTTTCTGCTTCATTTCCACAATGTGGGCACATAGCCTAAGAAAAAAGATTTTTTCTGTTTCTAGCCACAGTCCGCCAAAGATTTTTTTGTGTGGGTGGGAAACGTACATTCTGCTAAAAGCCACCTACTATCTTAGTGGCGGTGAACCTCAGCTGTTTTCAAAGTAAAAAAATTGATTTTTTTGTCTTGCTAGGCAGAGTCCACCAAAGATTTTTTTTGTGTGGCAAACGTCATGCACTGTGATATACATCAGCTACTACGTTACTGGTGGTGAACTTCAGCTGTTTTCAGAGAAAAAATATATATTTTTTCTGTTGCTAGGCAGATTACAAAAAATATTTTTTTCTGTCACAAATGTGTTACAATCTGGTGAAATTTAGCTGTATTCCGAGCTTGTGCAGAGTCAAAAAATCTATTATTTGCTGTTCCTAACGTGATACAGAAAGCTAGATCTGAGTTTAAAATAGTTTGGACAATATCTACTATGTTATACAGGCATAATCCACGCTAAAAAAAAATACTTTTTTCGGTTCCTAACATTATACAGCAGGGACATCTCAGTTTGAAATAGTTTGGAGAATATCTTGTATGTTATACAGGCTTCATCCACAGTGCAAAAAATACTTTGTTCGGTTCCTAACGCTATACAGCAGGGACATCTCAGTTTGAAATAGTTTGGAGAATATCTCCTATGTTACACAGGCCTGATCCACAGAACAAAAAATACTTTGTTCGGTTAGCAATGTTATACAGCCAACCATATCTTACCTTGTCATTTAGTGCCGCTGAAATTCAGGTGTGTGCAGAGCTATTGCAGAGGAAAAAAATCTAATTTTGTTTTGCTAATAGCATGCTCCTACCACAGTATCTGAGCAACATAAGTGGGAAAAAGAGAGGTCTTGGTGGAAGAGGGAATAGGCTTGGTGTTCAAGGTATACGTGGGGTAGGTGGTAATGTTAGTGAAAGCAATAGTGAACCAACACCGTCATGTCCTATCCAAAGACAACTGACAACTTCTGTTACTGGACGGGCTACTCCACTTCCTTTCTTTGGCAGCCACACAGAGATACGCCTAATTGATAAGTGCCAGAAAGAGCAGCCGTGATGACGCTGTACCCCAACACATCAGACTGTCGCGTACGGTGGAAACCTTGAAAAGGAAGCTGAAGACCCACTTCTTGTGACAAGCATATAATCTGCGGTAAGCCTTGCTCCAGCATACTGCTGCAGAACTAGCTGTACGCTGACTTACTGCACCCTCAGCCATCCCTTGTAGATTGTTTGTGTGCCCTCGCGGGCAGGGTCCTCTTTCCTCTTGTACCAGTCGGTGACCCCTTTTGACATGTAAAGCACCACAGAATAAATGTCGCCGTAATAGTAATAATAATTATAATACTTGTACTCTGGGTCAATTGATGGCACTTTCCTGGTGTCTGTCCCTAATTTGATGTGTTTTGGCAGCTTTTGGGCCCGTTTGAAGGTGTTGTGTATGCGTTGTTTTTTGCCCCCCATTGAATCCTATGGTGTTCGGTAATGTTCAACGAACATTCGACGAACAAATCTCCGAATATGGCAAATTTGGCGATCGTAATCCGAACCGAATATTGAAACATTCGCTCATCTCTAATCGCTATTATATTGCTCATCCATAGGGTATTACATCTTTTTGGGTACATTTTGGTGGTATATAAGCCTCAAAAAACATGTTAAAAAATGTATCAGTAATATATTGCTCATCCATAGACTATTCCATGGTCTGGAGTACATATCCTTGATATATAACCCTCAAAAATGCATAGCCTTTGAGCCTAGGAGTACCACTATGTAACGGGACTGGGAGGTGGAACCTCTGTGCAACTATACAAGGGAGCAGTCCTTGTGAGGAAGAGGGTGGCTCCCAGGGAAGACGGGCAGGCAGTCACGGCAAGTGACAGGGACAGTCTCTGGGTAGAAGGGCAGCGGGCTGGTGGCTGGTGAGCGCTCCTAGGTGAACGGGCGAGAGTCTCTGGACAGGCAGGTGGTCACGGCAAGTGACGGCAGAACCTCCAGGTAGACTAGCAGACAGGTAGCGGGTGGACGCTCCCAGGTGAGCGGGCAAGAGTCTCTGGACAGGCAGGTGGTCACGGCAAGTGACGGCAGAGCCTCTAGGTAGGCTAGCAGGCAGGTAGCAGGTGAGCGCTCCCAGGTGAGCGGGCAAGAGTCTCTGGACAGGCGGGTGGTCACGGCAAGTGACGGCAAAGCCTCCAGGTAGGCTAGCAGGCAAGTAACAGGTGAGCGCTCCCAGGTGAGCGGGCAGGCTGGTTCATAGACAGACTGACAGGTGTCGGAGAGCAGACCGTCAGACCGCAGGCTTGCAAGCTGGTAAGCGGATATCAGGCAGGTATCAAGCAGGAATCTGGCAGATGACTGGCAGGTAACAGGCAGGAATCAGGCAGGTGACTGGCAGGTAACAGGTAACGGGACCTGAGGGCTGAAGCAGAGTGAAGGCTTTGCAACAACATTGCTCGGGCACCTCCATTTTGGAGGAGGTGCCTTATATATAGAGAGGTCCTCCGGCCATTGGCCGGGGACTCCTTAAGACGGCGCGCGCGGCCCCTTTAAGAGAGGGGGAGTGCGCGCGCCCTAAGCACAGAGGCCGGGAAGCAGCGCGCGCTGCCAGCAGAGCGGGAGGAAGCCGCCGGGCACGGAGCGGAGAGGTGAGGGGAACGGCGTCCCTGCCTATCAGGGGGCAGGGACGCCGACGCTACAGTACCCCCCCCCTTTAGCCCCCCCCTTTTTTAGGCCAGAGAGAAATTTAGCAAGGATGAGAGGGGCATGGATGTTCTCCCGGGGCTCCCATGTTCTCTCCTCAGGACCAAACCCCTTCCAATCTACCAAAAAAAAGGTCTTTCCTCTTACCCTCTTAGTGGCCAGAATACTCTCTACCTCAAAGACGTCTTCAGCGGAAACCGGAGCAGGAGGAGTACCTGGATTGTTGGAAAAACAGTTAAAGACAACGGGTTTGAGGAGAGATACGTGGAAGGAGTTGGGACTTGGGAATCCGTAAGGTGGTCGGGAGTTTTAATTTGTAGGCCACTGGATTAATTTGCCTGAGGATTTCGAAAGGACCGATGAAGCGAGGACCTAACTTGTAGGAGGGTATCTTGAGCCGTACATGTTTGGAAGAGAGCCAAACCTTGTCTCCCGGACGGAATTGAGGCGGATCCAGACGTCTCTTATCAGCATATCGCTTCATCCGCTCGAAGGACTGAAGAAGTGCAGACCTAGTACTCTACCAAATGGTAGAAAACTCGCTGACAAGAGACTGCGCGGCAGGGTTATCCACAGAGGCGGAGACGGGAAACGGAATCCGGGGGTGCTGGCCATAGACAATAAAGAACGGGGACTTGGAAGAGGATTCGCTCTCGTGGTTATTATAAGAGAACTCGGCCCAAGGAAGGAGGTCCACCCAATCAGAATGGTGGGCATTAACAAAGTGCCGGAGATAGCTGGTAAGGATCTGATTGATCCGCTCCACTTGACCATTGGACTGAGGGTGGTAAGCGGAGGGGAAGTCCAGGGTGACGTCCAGCAGTTTACATGTGGCTCTCCAGAAGCGTGAGGTAAACTGAACCCCTCGATCCGACATGATGTGGAGGGGTAGGCCATGGAGACTGAAGATATGGCGAATAAAATCCTTAGCCAGCTCAGGTGCAGACGGAAGACCAGGCAGGGGAATGAAGTGGGCCATTTTAGAGAAGCGGTCCGCGACCACCCAAATGACAGTACACCCGGCAGAGACAGGAAGATCGGTAATGAAGTCCATAGCGATGTGTTGCCACGGGGCAACAGGTATGGGAAGCGGCAGGAGATGACCAGCTGGTAAGTGTCTGGGAACTTTGTTGCGGCCACAAGATGAACAGGCAGAGACGAAGTCTACCACATCCTTACGCAGGGTAGGCCACCAGTAATGCCGGGAAATGAGTAGGAAGGTCTTCTTTTGGCCGGCATGGCCAGCTAGTTTAGAAGAATGACCCCAGCGAAGAACCCTCTCACGGTCTGGAGGCGCCATGAACGTCTTGCCGGGTGGAAGACGAGTCAAATCCAAGGGGGCCACATTCATCACCTTGGAGGGGTCGATAATGTGCATAGGCTCCTCCTCTTGGTCGGAGGACAGGAAGGATCGGGACAAGGCATCAGCTTTGACATTTTTGTCCGCCGGGCGGAAATGAAGGATGAAATCGAAGCGGGCAAAAAACAAAGACCACCGGGCCAGACGTGGATTAAGTCTCTGGGCATTTTGGAGATATGCCAGGTTCTTGTGATCCGTGTAGATGATCACCGGGTATAGAGCCCCTTCAAGCAGGTAACGCCATTCCTCCAGCGCCAATTTAACGGCAAGCAGTTCTCGGTCTCCTATGGAGTAATTGCGCTCAGAGGAGGAGAAGATTTTAGAGAAAAAGCGGCAGGTTACCATTCTCCCGGAGGAAGACTTTTGGGTGAGCACCGCTCCGGCTCCAGAGGAGGAGGCATCAACCTCCAGGTAGAACTGTTTGTTGCAGTCCGGACAGTGCAGCACAGGGGCAGAGGAGAAGGCTTGTTTCAGGGAAAGGAAGGCCTCCTCAGCTTCGGATGACCATACCTTGGGATTTGCTCCCTTACGGGTGAGCGCAGATATGGGCGCAGTCCGTGACGAGAAGTGAGGAATGAAGAGACGATAGTAATTAGCGAAGCCCAGGAATCGCTGTATCGCCTTCAAGCCTTCCGGATGGGGCCACTTTAGGACAGCAGAGAGCTTCTCGGGATCCATTCGCAAGCCTGTCTGGGAGATAACATAGCCCAGGAAAGGAAGAGAGGTCTGCTCAAAAAGGCACTTCTCGTATTTAGCATAGAGGTGGTTCTGCCTGAGCCTAAGCAGGACCTGACGAACATCCCTCCGGTGTGTGGGAAGATCCGGAGAGAAGACCAAGATGTCGTCCAGGTATACCACCACGCAGGAGAAAAGAAGGTCACGGAAGATGTCGTTGACCAGTTCTTGGAAGATGGCGGGAGCATTGCAGAGACCGAAGGGCATCACACGGTACTCATAGTTTCCGTCCCGGGTATTAAATGCTGTTTTCCACTCGTAGCCCTGACGGATACGGACCAGGTTATATGCTCCGCGTAGATCCAGCATGGAAAAGATCCTGGCGCCTTTAAGACGATCAAATAACTCAGAGATGAGCGGAAGGGGGTATTTATTTTTAACCGTAATGAGATTGAGTCCTCTGTAGTCATTACAGGGACGTAGCGAGCCGTCTTTCTTTTTGACAAAGAAGAATCCGGCTCCAGCCGGGGAGGTAGATTTTCGGATAAATCCCCTAGCCAGATTCTCTTCAATGTACTCAGACATGGCCCGGGTCTCGGCTGCAGACAACGGGTAGATACGCCCACGGGGAGGAGTGGAGCCAGGTACCAGGTCGATCGGGCAGTCATATGGCCTATGGGGTGGCAACGTCTCTGCTTCCTTCTTACCGAAGACGTCCGCATAGGACCAGTAAGGAGCCGGGAGACCTGGTAAATTAGCTGGAGTTGGCGGAGGGCGAGCTGGGCGGACCGGAACCAGGCAGGTCCTATGGCAGTCTGGACCCCATCGGAGTACTTCACCGGATCGCCAGTTCAATACGGGTTCGTGTGTCTGGAGCCAAGGTAGACCTAGCAACAGGGAGTGAGAAAGTCCGGACAGCACATGGAATGAGATTTCCTCAGAGTGCAGCATTCCCACCTGCAGGGTTATGGGTTCAGTGACGAGCAGGATGGTCTCCGAGAGAAGTCTTCCATCCACGGAGGCGACTGATAATGGTTCAGCCAGGGACTTGGTGGGAATATGGTATCTCTCTACCAGAGACTGGGAGATGAGGTTTCCAGCAGCTCCAGAATCCAGGTGGGCGAGTTCAAAGTGACGGTTTTCTCCCCAAGCAATAGAGACCGGTAAAGTCAGAGACGGAGAGGGCTTACTTTTGTCTAGGACGACCTCTCCGAGCGGTCCTAGACACTGGCGTTTCCCGGCTTTTCCGGGCAGGAATGGATGAAGTGCTCCATACTGTCACAATAGAAACAGCTTCCCTCGGCTCGGCGAGATTCTTGGCGAGATCTGACCATCTTGGTCTGGTCGATCTGCATAGGTTCAGGCGAGAGCGCCCGCGGAGTGACTGGTTGAGAGGCAGGTCTCAGGGAAGTAGGAGCAGAGCAAGAAAAGTCTTTCTCCCAGGTAGTCTCTTAGGCACGTTCTTGGAACCGGATGCCAATCCGGGTAGCTAGTGACACCAGGTCATCCAGAGTGGTAGGAATGTCCCGACCAGCTAACTCGTCCTTAATCCGACCGGAAAGACCCTCCCAGAAGACGGACACCAGAGCCTCATTTTCCCAGGCAAGCTCAGAAGCAAGGGTGCGGAACCGTATGGCATATTGGCCCACGGTGAGACTCCCTTGGCGGAGACGTAGCAGAGAGGAGGCAGAAGAAGTTTTCCGTCCAGGTTCATCGAAGACTTTCCGGAAAGCAGCGAGGAAAGACGGCAGGTCGGACACCAGGGGATCCCATCTCTCCCAGAGGGGATTTAGCCATGCCAGTGCCTCCCCAGTGAGATGGGACATGATGAAGGCCACCTTGGCCCGGTCGGAGATGAACTGGTATGCCAATAGCTCAAAGTGCAGGGTGCACTGGTTTATGAAACCCTGAGGTAAAGTAGGTTCGCCGGCAAAGCGTGGAGGTGCCAGAAGCCGAGGTCCATAGTCGGGTACCATGAAGGGACTGGATTGCGGTACCGCAGGAATGGGCACGGCTGGACCAGAGGTAGACATAGATGAGTCACACAATGCGCCTAGACGAGAGTTAACGGACCGTAGATAGGACAGTACCACCTCCTGCTGAGTTTTCTGACGTAAGACTTCCTGGTGCAGATCGGAGATCTGGGGGCCACCGGGTTCCATGGCCCGAGCAAACTGTAACGGGACTGGGAGGTGGAACCTCTGTGCAACTATACAAGGGGGCAGTCCTTGTGAGGAAGCGGGTGGCTCCCAGGGAAGACGGGCAGGCAGTCACGGCAAGTGACAGGGACAGTCTCTGGGTAGAGGGGCAGGTAGTCATGGCAAGTGACAGGGACAGTCTCTGGGTAGAAGGGCAGCGGGCTGGTGGCTGGTGAGCGCTCCTAGGTGAGCGGGCGAGAGTCTCTGGACAGGCAGGTGGTCACGGCAAGTGACGGCAGAACCTCCAGGTAGACTAGCAGGCAGGTAGCGGGTGGACGCTCCCAGGTGAGCGGGCAAGAGTCTCTGGACAGGCAGGTGGTCAAGGCAAGTGACGGCAGAGCCTCCAGGTAGGCTAGCAGGCAGGTAGCAGGTGAGCGCTCCCAGGTGAGCGGGCAAGAGTCTCTGGACAGGCGGGTGGTCACGGCAAGTGACGGCAGAGCCTCCAGGTAGGCTTGCAGGCAAGTAACAAGTGAGCGCTCCCAGGTGAGCGGGCAGGCTGGTCCATAGACAGACTGACAGGTGTCGGAGAGCAGACCGTCGGACCGCAGGCTTGCAAGCTGGTAAGCGGATATCAGGCAGGTATCAAGCAGGAATCTGGCAGATGACTGGCAGGTAACAGGCAGGAATCAGGCAGGTGACTGGCAGGTAACAGGTAACGGGACCTGAGGGCTGACGCAGAGTGAAGACTTTGCAACAACATTGCTCGGGCACCGCCATTGGCCGGGGACTCCTTAGGACGGCCCCTTTAAGAGACGGGGAGCGCGCGCGCGCGCCCTAAGCACAGAGGCCGGGAAGCAGCGCGCGCTGCCAGCAGAGCGGGAGGAAGCCGCCGGGCACGGAGCGGAGAGGTGAGGGGAACGGCGTCCCTGTCTAGCAGGGGGCAGGGACGCCGACGCTACACACTACATGACAATTTGAACAGAATGTGTATGAGGCCCTCCTTTATGTCTAATACAGGGTGTATATGAATCCCTCTGAGTCCCTAATTTTTGTAAGCTCTTGCTTTCTTCATGAATGAAAGTGAAATTTCCTATTTTTTGATAAAAAAAACTATTTTTGTTTACTTAAAAACTCCCATACAACAAAGAATGATCAATAATAAAATATAATACTTTATTGAACAATATTAAAAAAACAACAATTTAAAACAAAAATTAAAAAAGGGAAAACTACTGCAAATGAACAAGTGACAGGTAACAAAGGTTATATTTGGAATTTATGCCAAATGTGAAAACACAAATAAATCCATATGGAGAAATATATAATAAACACTGACTACATGGTTACTTCATACATATAAATGTAAATATAAAGTGCATAGTGCATGCATGAAAGACCAAATAAGACTATGACATGTCTCTGAATAATATCAATTCATTATATAATACAAAATCTCCCCCTAGTGGGACCGCATGGAATATTATGGAGACTCAAGAAATGTAAAAATTGTGACAGTTCAAAAACAGATATGGTCAATTATTATAGTTATGCTACAAAATCTAAATATACAGGTGCATATCACTAAATTAGAATATTATCAAAAAGTTAATTTATTTCAGTTCTTCAATACAAAAAGTGAAACTCATATATTATATAGAGTCATTACAAACAGAGTGATCTATTTCAAGTGGTTATTTCTGTTAATATTGATGATTATGGCTTACAGCCAATGAAAACACAAAAGTCATTATCTCAGTAAATTAGAATACTTTATAACAACAGCTTGAAAAATGATTTTAAAATCCAAAATGTTGGCCTACTGAAATGTATGTTCAGTAAATGCACTCAATACTTGGTCGGGGCTCCTTTTGCATCAATTACTGCATCAATGCGGCGTGGCATGGAGGCGATCAGCCTGTGGCACTGCTGAGGTGTTATGGAAGCCCAGGTTGCTTTGATAGCAGCCTTCAGCCGGTCTGCATTGTTGGGTCTGGTGTCTCATCTTCCTCTTGACAATACCCCATAGATTCTTAAGGTCAGACGAGTTTGCTGGCCAAGCAACCACAGAGATACTGTTGTTTTTAAACCAGGTATTGTCACTTTTGGCAGTGTGGACAGGTGCCAAGTCCTGCTGGAGAATGAAATTTCCATCTCCAAAAAGCTTGTCGGCAGAGGGAAGCATGAAGTGCTCTAAAATTTCCTAGTAGACGGCTGCGCTGACTTTGGTCTTGATAAAACACAGTGGACCTACACCACAAGATGACATGGCTCCACAAACCATCACTAATTGTGGAATCTTCACACTAGACCTCAAGCAGCTTGGATTGTGTGCCTCCCCACTCTTCCTCCAGACTCTGGGACCTTGATTTCCAAATTAAATGCAAAATTTGCTTTAATCTGAAAACAACACCTTGGACCACTGAGCATCAGTCCAGGTCTTTTTTCTCCTTGGCACAGGTATGACGCTTCTGGCGTTGTCTATTGGTCATGAGTGGCTTGATACAAGGAATGCGACACTTGTAGCCCATGTCCTGTACACATCTGTGTGTGGTGGCTCTTGAAGCAATGACTCCAGCAGCAGTCCACTCCTTGTGAATCTCCCCCAAATTTTTGAATGGCCTTTTCTTAACAATCCTTTCAAGGCTGCTGTTATCCCCGTTCCTTGTGCACCTTTTTCTACCACACTTTTTCATACCACTCAACTTTCCATTAATATGCTTGGATACAGCAAGCTTCTTTAGCAATGACCTTTTGTGGCTTGTCCTCCTTGTGGAGTGTGTTAATGACTGCCTTCTGAACGTCTGTCAAGTCAGCAGTCTTCCCCATGATTGTGGAGCCTATTGAAACAGACTAAGGGACCTTTTTAAACGTTTAGGAAGACTTTGCAGGTGCTTTTTGTAAATTATTCTAATTTACTGAGATAATGACTTTTGTGTTTTCATTGGCTGTAAGCCATAATCATCAACATTAACAGAAATAAACAATTGAAATAGATCACTCTGTTTCTAATGACTCTATATAATATATGGGTTTCACTTTTTATATTGAAGAGCTGAAATAAATTAACTTGTTGATGATATTTTCTTTTTTAGTGAGATGCACCTGTATATAAAGTACAAATTGTGCTTGAAGTACAATGTGTAGTTTGAGTATAGGTATAGTTAGAGGTAATGGTTGGATATAGCCCAAAATGGGAGGGACTAGTCTAAGGAAAAGTGACGGGTTCCATTTAGGAAGGCAGATAAGGCCTGTAGTGCTTAGTGAGCGTACTAAAAGCTCCAAGGTCAAGAGTTCCGCAATTGAGGGTGACCCTAAATGAGAAGAGATTGAATAATAATAATCATTTTTATTGATATAGCGTCAACATATTTCGCAGTGCTTTACAATTAAGTAGGGACATGTATAGACTATAAAAACAATACAATGTATCACATTCAACAGTTACAAGAGGAGTGAGGGCCCTGCTCGCAAGCTCACAATCTATATGGAAAAAAGGGGACACAATAGGTAGAACACAGTCATCAGCCAGTATCTATCTAAGGCTGTGTGCCCACTACGCGTTTTTTAAGCTTTTCTGCAGCGGCAATGCCGCTGCAGAAAAGCTTAAGAAAAGCTTGGTAGAAGGTCTGCCATGTTCCCCAATGATAATCCGCATGTGCTGTGCACATGTGTCACCCTACCTGGATGCCACAAGTGTAATTAAAGCTGTGTCTGAGAGCAAGGGGGAGGTTCTCTGGTCAGGGGAACATTAGCATGCAATGCCTCCTGTCTCAGGCCAGTAGGGGGAGCAGGCTGCCCCTATAAAAGCTGGTACTGGGGACAGGGTTAGGGAGAACTGGATTGCCTGTCTCAGCTTTGAGACGTGTCCCAGAGTGGAGCAGGGACAGAAAGTTGATTGCACCTAAGAGGAAGTGTGGCAGTAGGAGAGCCACAAGCCAGAGACAAGAGGCGAAGAGAGCCTGTCTTGGCAGAGAAAGGACTTAACTTTACCAGACTTTGGTGTCTGAGGCTGGAAGGATTCCACATCCCCCAGCAGAGAACCAGTCCGCAAGGGACTGTACATTCCTTGGCCTAAGAAGCCTGGAGGCCCTGCCACAACCGAAGGGACCAGTAAAGCCGTACAAGGCTGGGAGCAGAAAGGAACCCACGTCGCAGGCCATACAGGCGAGAAAGCACGGAAGCTCGGAAACGTGGGCTGTTACTCTATAAGGAGGGGATAGCCAGAAGGAGCGCAGAAAGCACGGTAGGCCTACACCCTCACCCTGACCAGGGCCAATTTCCCCGTTGCTCTCAGACATCCAGGTCCCCTCCTAGCCGGGACTGTTTGTGGGTCAGTTTACCTGTTTAAGTAAAGACCCTGGACTGCAACCTGTTATCTGTGTGCTCCTTGCTCCTCCAGCACTACCAGCACTGGAACTCCCACTACCATCACTCCCACCATCCACTATACTGCCCTGGGGCCGCACTCTTCCCGTGGGGAGTCACACTACCCTAGCTGCACACCTCATCAGCCCCAGCGGTCTGCATGCAGCGGCGGTTCCTAATAACCGCAATCCACGGGTGGCGTAGTCGGACATAATTAATAATCAATATAACGGACTACCATTGGCCTGACCACCCTGAGCCACGGAACCGGGTTGCCACTACTACTCCCATCGCTCCCTATTGCCCGGATCCGAGTGCCCCACGGCCCAGGGGGCGAGTCAGCTTTGGCGTAGTCGGCAGGATTTCGTGCCCGCAACCACCGGGTACTGCGTGCCTGGAAAAGACTTTTGTAACTTACCTGTGGCGAAGTTTCCCGCCGTCCGGAGTCGTTTCCCGCCATCCGGAGCCGATTCCCGCCATCAGACGCCATCTTGGACCTTTTCCCGCCGTCTTCTGTCGTCTTCCCGCCATCCGCAGCTGCTTCCCGCCATCGGACGCCATCTTCAGGACGCCGCGCGGGAAGAAGAGGGGCGTGGACGTCAAAACCGCGCGAGATCCGAAGCTCCGCCCCACGCACCGACGCTGTGCAAGGTCCTGGAAGGGAGAGAGAGCGACGCTGACGTCATCGGAGAGCGATGCCAGGTCCTCGTCCAGAGCAGCAGCGGAGCCGCGGCCTACAGAAGAGGATCGTCGAAAGGTAGGCCACGCTTAACTAGGGGGGAGGAAGATGTCGGATACAGAGGCGCCCACTACCACCAACGCAGCTGCAGCAGCGGTGATGCCCTTTTCCTTGCCCTACATCCCTGGAGCGGCCTGGCTGCCCAAATACTCAGGGGAGCCCCATGCCCTAACTGACTTCAAGGAAAGACTGTATAGTTTGTTCCAAGTCTACCCCCTGACAGAGGAACAGAAGGTCAGCATACTAACAGGGCAGTTAACTGGCGCAGCCCAAAGGGAGGTAAAATCATGGCCCATTGAGGAGAAAGGGACTGTGAAGGGTATTCTGGCCCGGCTGCGGGGTACCTTTGATACACGTACCTCCGCTGAAATTAAAATGAGGTTCTATGGATGTAAGCAGCGGGCACAGGACAGCATCAGAGACTATGCCCTAAATCTGCAGGAAGCCTTGAGGGCTATTCAACAAACTGACCCTGGCAGTGTGCAGGAAACCGATAAGCTGCTAAGAGAACAATTCATAGAGGGTCTGCTGTCCAGCGCCCACAGGGCCCAGCTGCGTCTCATGTTCTTCCAGAACCTCGACCTGACCTTTGCCCAATTTAAGGACAGGGCCATAAGGGTGCTCCGTGAATCTGCAACCAGTGGCGCTATAAACCCCCGGCGCCCTGCTATCACCTACCACCAGGAGGCGGCGCCCTCCTCTATGGACTCCGTGGAGGCTGATGCACAGGCCCTGAACCAAGCCCCGTCGAAAGGCCTGCACCACCAAGTCCAGGAGCTGACCAGGAGCGTCGCGGTGTTGACCAGGACCGTCCAGGCGTTGCAAGTGGACCCGTCAAGACCCATCAAGCTGGCTTCAAGTCCGGAGGATGTCCCGTGGCGTCGACAGAGGAGGATCCCGTCGTTCCGAGGGAGGCCCACAGACCGCTACGCAGAGGATGGACAGCCCATTTGCCGTTGATGCAACCAGCCCGGACACATTTCCAGGTACTGTAATTTAAACGGGTCCAACCTGGGGCAGAGGGCCGACCCCCAGGCATAAGATCACCAGGCCCTTATAATTGGCGTGATAAGTACGTTGGGGGGCGCCCGGTTTTACCCGTGGTGCTGGACGGTATCCCCATGAGCGCCTTGCTGGATACTGGGTCGCAAGTAACCACAATCCCTTATGTACTTTTTAAGCAGTATTGGACTGATGCTGATATCACACGGTATCCAGACAGTAACTTGAGCATCATCGCCAGTAATGGCTTACCCGTGCCGCAGATGGGGTTCAAGGAGATGACCATTAAAATTGGTAAAGTTGAACTGCCGACACAGGGAGTGATTATTGTGGACATTGACCGTCATGAAAGTCACCCTAAAATAACTGTGGGTACTAACATCATTGAAAATTGTCTTTCAGAGGTAATTGTAATTCTACAACAGGTGGCGGTGAATGCTAGTTCCAGCCAAAAGAGAGTCCTCAACAAGGAGATAAAAGCCCTGATGAGACGGCAGCAGGTAGAACTGTCTGGTGGTGAGATCGGTAGCGTAAGACTCAGTGATCCATTCCCCATTTCCATGCCTCCCAAAAGTGAAATGATGATCTGGTGTCGGACTGCAATCGGGTTGAGAGGTAGAGACTACCAAGCCATGGTAGAACCCGTGTACTCAGACAGCAGGCCCACCATTTTGACAGCCCGGGGGGTGGTTGATGTCCGTCATGGGAGGGTGCCCGTCCGCATCCTCAACATTGGGGAGAGGGAAGTACACTTACCCAGGTACGCTACACTCGCCAAACTGTTTGTCGTCGAACACAAAGCTATCAGGGCCGTGGAACCCTTGCCTCCATCTCCTCAGGCGGAGGGTAATGGCTCCCAGAAACAAAAGGAAGACTGGTGCCAGAAACTCCACGTGGGTGCTGACTCCACTCCCCTGCACCAAAAACAAGGAGTCTACCGGGTGGTACGGGAGTACGAGAGAGTCTTTAGTAAGCACCCGCTAGACTTCGGGATAGAACACCACATCCCCACAGGGAGCCACCCACCAATAAAAGAGAGGCACAGACCTGTACCCCCTGCACATTATCAGAACGCCAAGGGTATGCTAAGGGAGATGAAAGAAGCTGGGGTCATTAGAGACAGCTGTAGCCCCTGGGCAGCCCCCTTGGTTCTGGTCAAAAAGAAAGACGGAACCATGAGAATGTGCGTGGACTATAGACAAATCAACCGTATCACCCACAAAGACGCATATCCGCTGCCTAGAATAGAAGAGTCTTTAGCCGCACTAAAATCTGCTAACTTCTTTTCTACTTTGGACCTTACTAGCGGGTACTGGCAGGTTCCTGTGGCAGAGGCTGACAAGGAGAAGACCGCCTTCACCACCCCGATGGGACTGAGCGAATTCAACTGTATGCCTTTCGGGCTCTGCAACGCACCAGGGACCTTCCAGCGGCTGATGGAATGCTGTCTAGGGCACCGAAACTTCGAGACGGTCCTCCTTTACCTGGACGACGTGATCGTCTATTCGAAGACCTACGAGGACCATCTCAAGCACCTGGCTGAGGTGTTCGAAGCCCTGGCAGGCTATGGCCTGAAGGTGAAACCATCGAAGTGCCACCTGCTGAAACCAAAGGTCCAGTACCTAGGGCACGTGGTAAGCGCGGAAGGAGTGGCCCCCGACCCTGACAAGGTCACGGCAATCAAGAGCTGGCCAAGCCCCTCGAACATCAAAGAGGTGAGACAGTTTCTCGGGTTGGTAGGCTACTACCGAAGGTTCATCCCCGGGTTCACTAAGATGGCAGCTCCTATGGAGGACCTCCTGATCGGACAGTCCAAGTCCAGAAGTCAAAAGCCACCCTTCAAGTGGGATAAACCGGAAGAGGAGTCCTTCCGCCAGCTAAAGTTGGCCCTCACTGGGGATGAGATCCTGGCCTACCCTGATTATGGCCAGCCTTTCATTCTCCACACAGATGCCAGTAATGTGGGACTGGGAGCCGTACTGTCCCAAAACCAACTGGGCAGAGAACGGGTGATCGCATACGCCAGCCGGAAGCTGAGGCCCACCGAGAGGAACCCGGAGAATTACAGCTCCTTCAAGCTAGAATTCTTGGCGGTGGTGTGGGCCGTGACAGAACGCTTCAAGCATTACCTGGCCTCCGCAAAGTTCACCGTGTACACGGACAACAACCCGTTGACACACCTGGACAATGCAAGACTGGGTGCCCTGGAACAGCGGTGGATGGCCCGTGTCTCCAACTATGACTTCATGATCAAGTATCGGGCAGGCAAAACCAACGCCAACGCGGACGCCCTATCAAGGATGCCTCACTTACCCGAAGGTGACGAAGACCCAGAAGAGCTGGAGGAGGTAGAACTCCCCGCGTTTCACCGGTATGGAGCCGCTCAACACTCTCACCGCGTGAAGGAGCAGGATCTAACAACTGTGATGATGAATCCCCTACCTCACCACAGCTGGGCCGAGACCCAAGATAGTGACCCTGCAGTCCGCCTGGTGAAAGATCTGCTGACCCGGGAAGACGCCCGCCTAGATCCAGATGCCCCAGAGGAAGCCAAGTAGCTATGGAAGGAGAAGAGCAAGCTGTTCCTCTACGAAGGCAAGTTGTGCAGAAGGATTGTCAACCACCGGACGCACGAGCTGACCTGGCAAGTCGTGGTCCCAAGGCGGGATGCAGCTATGGTCCTGGGGGCTTACCATGACAGAGCGGGACACTTTGGTTGGAAGAAACTGGAGTTCCTGCTAAGAGGAAGATTCTTTTGGGTCGGCATGAGAGGAGCTGTAGAAAAGTGGTGCAGAGACTGTGGCCCTTGTCACCTGAGGAGGAAGGACCGCACCAGCCAGAAGACACCCTTGAGGCCCATCGTCACCACGCAGCCTCTTGAGCTGGTAGCTCTGGACCACGTCAAATTGGCTCCAAGCCGGTCCGGATACATCTACGCCCTGACAATCGTGGACCACTATTCCCGTTTTCTAGTGGTGGTCCCGGTAAAGGACTTGACAGCCCAAACAGCGGCCAGAGCCTTCCAGCAATATTTCTGCCGTCCACACGGGTATCCGGAACAGGTCCTGACAGACCAGGGTCCAGCGTTCGAAGCTAAAATCTTCCAGGAGTTCTGCAACCTCTATGGCTGTAAGAAGATTCGGACAACGCCTTACCACCCCCAAACCAACGGGATGTGTGAGAAGATGAACAATATAGTCATTGATCTCCTGAAGACGTTGCCCCTGGAGGAACGCAGCCTGTGGCCAGAAAAACTGCCGGACCTGGTAGACATGTACAACAATATCCCGGTGAACGCTACAAACTGCACCCCGGCTTACCTGATGCGAGCCAGACCGGGTAAGCTGCCCGTAGACCTGGAGATGGGAGTCCTAATACCTGAGGACACCTCCCCGGATGCGGACTGGGATACGGAAAGGCAACTGCAGTACAAGAAGGTACAGGAGAGTGTGGAGAAGAGCCTGGCCCAGGTGAGAGAGAAGCAAGAAAGACTCTTCAATCAACACGCCCCTGCTAGTCCCCTAGAACCTGGTGAGCAAGTCCTAAAGCGGAAGAGAAGGCTACATAAGTTGGACGACCAGTGGGAAAGGGAACCCTACACCGTACTGCAGTCTGACCACGACAACCCAAAGGTGTGCGTAATCACCAAGGACGGAGGAGAAACCACTAGTGTCGTCTCCAGAGACCATCTCAAAAGGTGCCCCGAGCAACTCCGTAGTGCAGAAGAGGATCAGAGTGACCTTGAACCCGCAGAGGACAAGGAAGAAATGATCAGCACCATTCTCGGAGAGTTCCCTCAGTCCTGGACGCGCATAAATGATGCCAAAGTGGTACCTGTCCTGCATTTCCTGCAACTGGCACAGCAACAACCAACACCAGAGCCGGAAGGTGAAGAGGAGCAAGCGGTTCCAGAGGCAGAAGAGCCTGTTCCAGCAGCCCAGGAGAGTCAACCCTCTGCTGACAGTGAGCCTGCCATGCCTGCGGTAAGCCAAAGAACCCGCAGACAGCTGCCTGCCATACCTGTACACCCAGCTGGTAGCTGTACCCCTAACGCTAGTGGGGAAAGCCAGGTTGGTCCACCACCAGACAGTGGGCTACGTAGGTCAACCAGGAGCACAAAGGGACAGATACCCGCTCGCTGGAGAATATAGAGTGTACTAAAATTGTAAATAACCCTGTTGCCAAATGTTGAATTGTTTGCCAAAGTTACCTGCATGTTTATTGATAGTGTGTTTCAGTTTCTTGCAGCTACCGTAAGGATTCACAGGTTATGGACTTTTTATAACCGGGACCTTGTATGGACTGCATTCTGAGCCTAACCCAGGAATGAACTAAGACTGTGAAGGACTTGGGGTAGGACAGACCCCCACCTGGTTAAGGCTCCCGTTGCTTTGGTGATATGGACACCCGGTCACAGGCCACACTGTGACCTTAAGAACTCAATTTGTGCGTCGTCTGTCTATTATTGTTTTATGGTTACGCATATTGTCTTTGTTTACTGTTTAGTCCCGGAGTACTAAATTTCACTAGGGGGGAATGTGTCACCCTACCTGGATGCCACAAGTGTAATTAAAGCTGTGTCTGAGAGCAAGGGGGAGGTTCTCTGGTCAGGGGAACATTAGCATGCAATGCCTCCTGTCTCAGGCCAGTAGGGGGAGCAGGCTGCCCCTATAAAAGCTGGTACTGGGGACAGGGTTAGGGAGAACTGGATTGCCTGTCTCAGCTTTGAGACGTGTCCCAGAGTGGAGCAGGGACAGAAAGTTGATTGCACCTAAGAGGAAGTGTGGCAGTAGGAGAGCCACAAGCCAGAGACAAGAGGCGAAGAGAGCCTGTCTTGGCAGAGAAAGGACTTAACTTTACCAGACTTTGGTGTCTGAGGCTGGAAGGATTCCACATCCCCCAGCAGAGAACCAGTCCGCAAGGGACTGTACATTCCTTGGCCTAAGAAGACTAGAGGCCCTGCCACAACCGAAGGGACCAGTAAAGCCGTACAAGGCTGGGAGCAGAAAGGAACCCACGTCGCAGGCCATACAGGCGAGAAAGCACGGAAGCTCGGAAACGTGGGCTGTTACTCTATAAGGAGGGGATAGCCAGAAGGAGCGCAGAAAGCACGGTAGGCCTACACCCTCACCCTGACCAGGGCCAATTTCCCCGTTGCTCTCAGACATCCAGGTCCCCTCCTAGCCGGGACTGTTTGTGGGTCAGTTTACCTGTTTAAGTAAAGACCCTGGACTGCAACCTGTTGTCTGTGTGCTCCTTGCTCCTCCAGCACTACCAGCACTGGAACTCCCACTACCATCACTCCCACCATCCACTATACTGCCCTGGGGCCGCACTCTTCCCGTGGGGAGTCACACTACCCTAGCTGCACACCTCATCAGCCCCAGCGGTCTGCATGCAGCGGCGGTTCCTAATAACCGCAATCCACGGGTGGCGTAGTCGAACATAATTAATAATCAATATAACGGACTACCATTGGCCTGACCACTCTGAGCCACGGAACCGGGTTGCCACTACTACTCCCATCGCTCCCTATTGCCCGGATCCGAGTGCCCCACGGCCCAGGGGGCGAGTCACACATGCTGCGGAAATTTCCGCTGCGGATTATCATTGCGGAAAAATCCGCAGCACTACCAATTATTTTGCGGAAGCGCAGCGTTTTCGCCGCCATTGACTTGCATTGGACCGCATGGAATCCGCATCACTGCATCTGCAGATGCGGATTCTATGCGTTTCAATGTGCGGATGGTACCCGGGTTTGGAGAAGAGGAGATTCTCCTTCGGACCCGGGTACCAGAGTACCTGTAAAAAAAAGAATAAAATAAAAAATACACATTATACTTTCCTTCTGATGGCCCCCGGTGTCCTTAGCAATGCGTCTTGGCTTTCCAGCAGCTCGTGATGGTCTAAAAAGGACCTGCCATGACGTCATTTAGTCATGTGACTGGTCACGTGACCGCTGACTTCGGCAGGTCCTTTAGTCTACCGCAAGCTACCAGCAAGTCAAGACAAGGACACCGGGGGCCATCAGAAGGTAAGTATATATATATTTTTTATTTTTTAACATTCTTTCGGTCACACTATATAAATCCATGCTGGTTGCATGGATTTATATAGTGTGACCAATTTGTCAAGCACAAGTTGTCAAGAAATGTGACGCGCCACCTGGGCCGTGGGTTACTCGGTGCTGGGCCAGTCGTTGCTAGGGGAGATGTCACAGTGGCGGTGACCCGGTCCATGACCCAGGGCGGTCAGTAAAAAGGGGATATTTAGAGGGGAATTAAAGTTCTTATATACAGTTCGTGACGCCACCTGTGGTATGCGGCTAAAGGGAGCCGCCGCTGCGGAGCAGGTCCTCTGGAGCTGTTGTTAATGCAGCAGAGTTGGTTTAGCTCTCCACAGGTAGAGCTTAGCTCCATGGCAGTGTAGACGTTGCTGTTATGGTGTATTGCAGAGGATGGCGCAGTTAATAATCAGTCCATAACTTAATGGCGGTTTCCTCTTATCTTTACTTGTGGTGGTTAGGCAGACCGGGGCACGGGTACTAGCTGGTAGTAGAGGTCCAGGCAGCCTGGAAGCAAGTTGGGGGATCCATCTAGCCTGGTGGAGTTGTAGGCCTTCCCTGTTGCGCTACCTCTTTGGCCCTGCTGCGTATAGCTATGCTGCGGCCCTCGTCCCTGAGTAAAACGTCTTTGTGCTCACCCGTATAGCAGGCAGCTCGGGCCTTCCTGGGGTGTCACTCCCACATGGCGGTGCTGGGCCCTATCGTGCTGCTGAGCCTCCGGGTGTCTGATGGGGCCAGGAGACCTGCAGTCTCCTGCCCTCCGGTTTCTGCTGCTGGGCTTTCGGTGCCCTACAACCTTGGACTCATCAAGAGAATGCCAAGAGTGTGCAAAGCAGTCATCAAAGCAAAAGGTGGCTACTTTGAAGAACCTAGAATATAAGACATATTTTCAGTTGTTTCACACTTTTTTGTTAAGTATATAATTCCACATGTGTTAATTCATAGTTCTGATGCCTTCAGTGTGAATGTACAATTTTCATAGTCATGAAAATACTGAAAAATCTTTAAATGAGGTGTGTCCAAACTTTTGGTCTGTACTGTATATATATATATATATATATATATATATATATATATATATAGCATTATTGAACGATTACAACTACTTATAACATACACTTTAGTTCACTTACACTTTAGTTCCTCCAGCGGGCAAGGAGCTGACCTTTAGTACTCCGGGTCGATCTACGCAGTACATTTGTTGTCACTGACCTACCCTGGTCCCTAGTGTCTACCCCTGGTTTGGTGGGTTCAGTGTGAACTACACTACGGGTAGTCTGAGGTAACATCGGTAGGCTGGGTTATCTCCTACGAATTCTTTGACTCACCCTGGGTACGACAGGTTCACTGCTAGCAGAGGGTAGCTTCTCCTGATCTGCTGCTGATGAAACATCTGTCTCTGGGGCTGACTGTTCTGGAGCCTCTGCAGCTTCCGGTGAGGCCGCTTGGAGGAAGGTCAGGATCGGTACCACAATTGCTCTGTTCACCTGAATCCAAGACCGGGGAAATGCTCCAAGGACTGTCTGGACCGTTTCTTCCACCTCTTCCATGGGCTGAGGGATGTCTTGGTCTTCTTTATGTTTCAACTGTTCAGGACATACAGTACAGACCAAAAGTTTGGACACACCTTCTCATTTAAAGATTTTTCTGTATTTTCATGACTTTGAAAATTGTACAGTCACACTGAAGGCATCAAAGCTATGAATTAACACATGTGGAATTATATATTTAACAAAAAAGTGTGAAACAACTGAAAATATGTCTTATATTCTAAGTTTTTCAAAGTAGCCACCTTTTGCTTTGATGACTGCTTTGCACACTCTTGGCATTCTCTTGATGAGCTTCAAGAGGTAGTCACCGGAAATGGTTTTCACTTCACAGGTGTGCCCTGTCAGGTTTAAGAAGTGGAATTTCTTGCGTTATAAATGTAGTTGGGACCATCAGTTGTGTTGTGCAGAAGTCAGGTGGATACACAGCTGATAGTCCTACTGAATTGACTGTTAGAATTTGTATTATGGCAAGAAAAAAGCAGCTAAGTAAAGAAGAACGAGTGGCCATCATTACTTTAAGAAATGAAGGTCAGTCAGTCCGAAAATTTGGGAAAACTTTGAAAGTGTCCCCAAGTGCAGTTGCAAAAACCATCAAGTGCTACAAAGAAACTGGCTCACATGAGGACCGCCCCAGGAAAGGAAGACCAAGAGTCACCTCTGCTTCTGAGGATAAGTTTATCCGAGTCACCAGGCTCAGAAATCGCAGGTTAACAGCAGCTCAGATTAGAGACCAGGTCAATGCCACACAGAGTTCTAGCAGCAGACACATCTCTACAACAACTGTTAAGAGGAGACTTTGTGCAGCAGGCCTTCATGGTAAAATAGCTGCTAGGAAACCACTGCTAAGGACAGGCAACAAGCAGAAGAGACTTGTTTGGGCTAAAGAACACAAGGAATGGACATTAGACCAGTGGAAATCTGTGCTTTGGTCTGATAAGTCAAAATTTGAGATCTTTGGTTCCAACCACCGTCTCTTTGTGCGACGCAGAAAAGGTGAACGGATGGACTCTACATGCCTGGTTCCCACCGTGAAGCTTCGTGGAGGAGGTGTGATGGTGTGGGTGTTAAAACCCTCCTGTTAGTTCTTTTTCTATTTTGTTGGTCACATGACTTTCTGCGTATATAATCCAGCTCCGCCCTTCTGGCCTTACTGGACTTCAGTGTTACATTTACTCTTAAGCTAGCCAGGTGCCTTGTACCTAACTCTGTAGTTTGCTTGGTCTTTGGACCACTAGTACTTTTTGTTTGTTTGTCTTTGCTCTGCTACAATTTCTGCTAGGAGGTGTCCTACTTTATCCCAGTCCTTAGTTCTTGTAGGGACCCCTCCCTTATATCTATAGGTCTGCGTTCAGACTAGCCGAGGACTTAGGCGGGTCTGTTCACAAGGAACAGGTCCCCCGCTGCATTGTAGGGAATCAGCTTAGTCCTATTATAGGGACAGTTTTCTTATCTTTCCTTAGTGCTTGTAGCAGTTCATAACAGTAAGTCCAGCCCAAAATAAAACACTCTAAGGAAAGTAATCCAGATATCAGCATGGTGTCAGTTCAGGAGTTGCAGGGACTGTCTTTGGAGGTGGCCGAGCTCCAGCAACACGTGAGTAGCTGTCCTGGAGCGCATTTTGTCGAACCGAAGGTAGGACTGCCAGATTTTTTTTATGGTAAACAGCAAGATTTTTTTTCCTTTAAAAATGCTTGTTTATTATATTTTCATTTAACACCCAGATCCTCGGGGAATGAATCACAGCGCATTGGGTTTATAATGTCACTTTTGTGCAAAGAACCACAGGGATGGGCCTTTTCTCTACAACCTAATGATCCCTGTTTTAGATCTGTGGAAGATTTTTTTTCTGCTATGGGGTTGTTGTATGATGATCCTGATCGAGTCTCATCTGCTGAAAGGGAATTAAGATGTTTGAAGCAGGGATCAGGTGATGTGGAAAATTTTTGTACATACTTCAGAAGATGATTGGCCGAAGTGGAATGGAATGACTAAGCATTAAAATGTCTGTTTCTTGCTGGTCTAGGTGACAGTGTTAATGATCTGCTGATTGCCTTCCCAAAACCTGGAACCTTGCAGGAGGCAATGCAATTAGCTATACGTGTGGACAGGAGACTACGTGCTAGGATTAATGAAGAGAAATCTACTGCATGGCAGCTCCTAGTTTTCAGAGGGTCTGCTCGGAAGGTGGAGAACCGATGGAGATTGGGGCGATATCACCCCACTCTCAGGAAAAAGACCGCAGGTTTGCTAAGGGATTATGTTTTTATTGCAGTGAATCTGACCACTTTATTAAGAACTGTGTGCTTCGTTTGAACAAAGAAAAAAAAAGAGGTCAGTTGCGCCCGTATAGCTTGTTTAAACTCAAAAGGAGTATTTCTTTCTGGAAGCACCTCATTCCAGGAGGAGTTGATTGAATTTCGGGTATTTGGGGATTGTGGTTCTACACTCAATGTGATTGATAAGGGATTTTTGGAAAAATTTAAATTAGAATCCAAACTTTTGTCATCTCCTATTTCTGTGGTTGCTGTTGATGGCTCTCCCTTGAAATGTATTACTCACAAGGTTTTTGAATTTCCCCTCACCATTAATGGTATTCACCAAGAGAATTTGGATTTGGCGGTATTAAATAATTTGCCTTCTCCAGTGGTTTTGGGGTTACCTTGGTTAAAATTGCACAATCCTGTACTGGACTGGTCTACCCATGAAATTAAGTCTTGGAGTCCTAAGTGTCAAGATAAATGTTGTAACGGTCGCATTCCTGCTGTGGAAAGAGGGGAATTACCTGTACCTATTCAGGATTTTTGGAAGTTTTTTTCTGAGGAGGAGTCGCAAGTTTTGCCTCCTCATAGGGACTATGATTGCACCATTGAGTTTGTTCCTGGAGCTACTCTTCCCAAGAGTCGCTTATTTAATCTGACTATCCCTGAGAGAAAGGCCTTGGAGGAGTACATACAGACAAGCTTGGCCGCCGGTCACATTAGACCTTCTAAGCCTCCTGTGGCTATTGGATTTTTTTTTGTAAAAAAAAAGGACGGCGGTTTACGTCCATGTCTGGACTTTCGCGAAATTAATAAAATTACCGTACGCAATTCCTACCCACTGCCATTAATTCCTGACTTGTTCAACCAGTTAGTGGGGGCCAAGTGGTTCTCTAAAATTGATCTCCGGGGGGCATACAATTTGTTACGTATGAAGGAAGGTGATGAATGGAAAACTGCTTTTAACACTCCGGTGGGTCATTTTGAGAATCTGGTTATGCCTTTTGGTCTTACCAATGCACCAGCGTTTTTTCAGAACCTTATTAATGACATCCTAAGACCGTTGATTGGTAAGAATGTGGTTGTGTATTTGGATGACATTTTGATTTATTTGTCGGATCTGGAGTCTCATTGGCAGAGCATACGTGAGGTATTGCAGTTGTTAAGTGACAATTCGCTTTTTGCTAAGCTGGAGAAATGTGAGTTCGCTGTGCAGAGAATTAGTTTTTTGGGCTACATTATCTCCAGCGAGGGCTTTGAGATGGACCCGGTGAAGGTTCAGGCGGTGCTGGAATGGCCTAGGCCTATTGGTTTGAAATCGATACAGAGATTTTTGGGTTTCGCCAATTATTACAGAAAATGTTACGAATTTTTCTATAATTGTTAAGCCGCTGACCGATCTCACCAGGAAAGGTGCGAATACGGTTCAGTGGACTGCGGAGGCCATTGAAGCTTTTGTGTATCTCAAGGAGAGGTTCAGTTCTGCCCCCATCCTTATGCAGCCTGATGAGACCAAGCCTTTTTTGGTCGAGGTTGATGCTTAGTCGGTGGGGGTCGGGGCTGTTTTGTCTCCGGAAAACAAGGATGGAGTACATCCCTGTGCCTTTTTTTCAAAAAAATTTTCTGAGACCGAGCTTAATAACGATGTTGGTAATCGGTGATTGCTGGCTATTAAACTCGCATTTGAACATTGGCGTCATCTCTTGGAAGGTGCTAAATTTCCCATTCAGGTTTTCACTGATCATAAGAATCTGATCTATCTTGATGCTGCCAAGCGCTTGAATGCCCGTCAGGCTAGGTGGGCACTTTTTTTTTCATGGTTTAATTTTTCTGTTACTTACATCCCGGGTACCAAGAATGTAAAAGCTGATGCTTTATCTCGCAGCTTTTCTCCCATGGTTGGTACCGAGGAGGAGGAGAGCATTTTACAGGAAGGTGTTGTGATAGCAGCATTGGACTCCGTTTTGGAAGATGGGATTCTGAAAGCCCAGGAGGATGCCCCGTCTAACACTCCCCATGGGAGGTTGTTTGTGCCTAGGAACTTTAGGAGAGATTTGTTTGTGGAGTGTCATGAGTCTCGTTTGGCAGGTCATCCAGGAATTTCTGAGACTAAGAGACTTGTAGGTCGCAGTTTTTTGTGGCCTGGATGGCAGAAGGATTTCATGAAGTGGGTGCGTCAATGTACTGCGTGTGCTAGATCTAAGTCTTCACATGCTCCTGCTGCAGGGTTGCTTTGCCCTCTGGAGGTTCCTAGTGCACCTTGGACGCCTCTTGCTATGGATTTTATTACTGACTTTCCTGCCTCTGAGGGTTTCACTGTCATCTGGGTGGTCGTGGACCGTTTTAGCAAGATGTGTCACTTGGTTTCTTTCATCAAACTGCCCTGCGCTAAGACACTCGCTAAGGCTTTTGTTAAGGAAATTATCAGACTCCATGGCGTTCCCACCAACATTGTTTCCGAGGGGACCTCAGTTTTTTGTGACAGGTTGGGAGTTCATTTGTCATTTTCATCTGGATATCATCCTGAGTCTAATGGACAGACAGAAAGAAAGAACCAGGATGGTGAACATTTTTTGCGTTGTTTTGTGGCTGACAATCAAGAGGGGTGGTCTGAGTTTCTGCCACTTGCTGAATTTGCTCTTAACAACCATACATCCTCTTCTGCTGGGTGTTCTCCTTTTTTTTGTTGTACTGGGAGACATCCATCATTTGGGTCATTCTCCAAATTGGTATCGGCTGTGCCGGAGGAGGAGAATTTTTCCGGTGATTTGGAGAGAGTTTGGACTGATGTACGTTGCAACCTTCAAGAGGCTAACGAAAAATCTAAGAGGTACTTTGACAGGAAACGTCAAGAGGTTTTGTTTACGGTTGGTGACATGGTTTGGTTGTCCTCTAAAAATCTGCGGTTGAGGATTCATTCTAAGAAATTGGGCCCGAAATTTGTAGGGCCGTTTAAGGTACTTCAGGTAGTTAACCAATCTGCTGTTAGGTTGGAAGTTCCCACCTCCTGGAAGAGTAATCCGGTGTTTCATGTTTCCTTATTGAAAAAAAGCTGATGTTTCTGATAGGGACGCCACTGTCTCTGTTCCTCCGGTGGTGGAAGACGGTGAATATGAAATTTCTCGCATTCTTAATTCTAGATGGCATAGAGGGAGATTGCAGTATCTCGTCGCTTGGAAACGTTTCGGTCCCGAGGATAACTCCTGGGTAAAGGCGGATGATGTCTCTGCTCCTAGACTTGTCGGAGCGTTTCACAGGAGGTTTCCTGATAGACCTGGGCCTGGAGGATCCGGAGGATCCTCATAGAAGAAGGGGTACTGTTAGAACCCTCCTGTTAGTTCTTTTTCTATTTTGTTGGTCACATGACTTTCTGCCTATATAATCCAGCTCCGCCCTTCTGGCCTTGCTGGACTTCTGTGTTACATTTACTCTTAAGCTAGCCAGGTGCCTTGTACCTAACTCTGTAGTTTGCTTGGTCTTTGGACTACTAGTACTTTTTGTTTGTTTGTCTTTGCTCTGCTACAATTTCTGCTAGGAGGTGTCCTACTTTATCCCAGTCCTTAGTTCTTGTAGGGACCCCTCCCTTATATCTATAGGTCTGCGTTCAGACTAGCCGAGGACTTAGGCGGGTCTGTTCACAAGGAACAGGTCCCCCGCTGCATCGTAGGGAATCAGCTTAGTCCTATTGTAGGGACAGTTTTCCTATCTTTCCTTAGTACTTGTAGCAGTTCATAACAGTGGGGGTGCTTTGCTGGTGACACTGTTGGGGATTTATTCAAAATTAAAGGCATACAGAACCAGCATGGCTACCACAGCATCTTGCAGCGGCATGCTATTTCATCCAGTTTGCGTTTAGATGGATCATCATTTATTTTTCAACAGGACAATGACCCCAAACACACCTCCAGGCTGTGTAAGGGCTATTTGACCAAGAAGGAGAGTGATGGGGTGCTACGCCAGATGACCTGGCCTCCACAGTCACCAGACCTGAACCCAATCGAGATGATTTGGGGTGAGCTGGACCACAGAGTGAAGGCAAAAGGGCCAACAAGTGCTAAGCATCTCGGGGAACTCCTTCAAGATTGTTGGAAGACCATTTCCGGTTACTACCTCTTGAAGCTCATCAAGAGAATGCCAAGAGTGTGCAAAGCAGTCATCAAAGCAAAAGGTGGCTATTTTGAAGAACCTAGAATATAAGACATATTTTCAGTTGTTTCACACTTTTTTGTTAAGTATATAATTCCACATGTGTTAATTCATAGTTTTGATGCCTTCAGTGTGAATGTACAATTTTCATAGTCATGAAAATACAGAAATATCTTTAAATGAGAAGGTGTGTCCAAACTTTTGGTCTGTACTGTATCTTCAAGTGGTCTCTTGAGACTGCCGCTGAAGTTTCCCCTCCATCGTTACTAATGAGGCACACTTTGGTGTTATCGTAATTCGAGGGTAGAACGGTGTATGGCTCAACCTCCCACTGGTCATCTAATTTATGGACTCGCCTCTTCCTCTTGAGTACTTGTTCTCCAGGTGACAAGGGAACTGCAGGTGCGTGCTGATTGTACTGTAAGTTTTCTCCTGCCTCTGTCTCGCCAGGGACAAACTTCTCTCCACACATTCTTGCAGCTTGCGGTATTGTTTCTGCCGCTCCGTATCCCAATCTGCATCTGGTGATGTCGTCTCTGGTGTTAAAACTCCCATGTCTAAGATAATGGGTAGCTTACCAGGTCTTGCTCTCATCAGGTAAGCGGGTGTACAGTTGGTGGAGTTCACCGGGATGTGGTTATATAGGTCCACCAAATCTGGTAACTTCTCTGGCCACAGGCTACTTTCTTCAAGGGGCAACGTCTTCAACACGTCTATTACCAACTGGTTCATCTTCTCACACAACCCGTTGGTCTGGGGATGGTACGGCGTCGTCCTTATTTTCTTGCAGCCATACAAGTTACAGAATTCATGGAACACCTCTGCTTCAAGGGCTGGACCTTTGTCAGTAAGCACCTGTTCAGGGTAACCGTGCGGGCGACAAAAGTGCTGTTGGAATGCTTTGGCTGCCGTTTGAGCAGTCTGGTCTTTCACTGGCACTACTACCAAGAACCTGGAGTAGTGGTCTACTATGGTGAGAGCATAGACATAGCCTGACCGGCTTGGGGCTTGCTTCATGTGATCCAAGGCTACAAGTTCAAGTGGTTGTTTGGTGATTATGGGCTGCAGGGGAGCCCTCTGGCTATCACGGTCTTTTCGTCTCAGGTTGCATGGACCACATTCTCTACACCATCTCTCGATTGCTTTCCTTATGCCAACCCAGTAGAATCGCTCACGTAGCAGGACTTTCCAACTTCTTCCACCCGAATTGTCCTGCAAAATAGTGGTACGCTTCTAAGACCATTGGCGCATCCCGCCTCGGGACTACCACCTGCCAGACCAGTTTGTGTGTCTGGGAGTTGATACTTCTTCAACACAGCTTTCCCTCATAGATGAACAGTTTGCCCTTCTCCTTCCACAACTGTTGGGTCTCCTGTGAAGCATCTGGATCAGGGTGTGAGTCAGCTTGTGTCAGCAACTCCTTTACCAGGCGGACAGCTGGGTCGCTATCCTGTGCCTCTGTCCATCCATGATGGGGCAATGGGTTGAACGTGGCCTCTCTGCTGGCGGAGCGCTTGTCCCTCACACAGTGGGAGCACTGGGTCACCCCGTGACGATGGAAAGTGGGTAGCTCTATCTCCTCCAGCTCTTCTGGGTCTTCCCCTCCATCTGGCAAGTTGGGCATCCTGGACAGCGCATCAGCATTTGTGTTTTTATGCCCCGCCCGATACTTGATGGTAAACTTGTAGTTAGACAGTCGGGCCATCCATCGTTGCTCTAGGGTACCAAGCTTCGCAGTCTCCACGTGCGTCAGCGGGTTGTTGCCTGTGAAGACTGCAATTCTGGAGGAGGCGAGGTAGTGTTTGAAGCGCTCTGTTACAGCCCAGACTATGGCTAAAAACTCCAACTTGAAGGAACTATAGTCGTCGGGGTTCCTTTCCGTAGGACAAAGCTTCCTGCTGGCGTAGGCAATCACTCTCTCTATGCCCTGCTGTACCTGGGACAGCACCGCTCCCAATCCCACATTGTGGGCATCCATATGGAGTACAAATGGTTGGCCATAGTCGGGGTAGGCCAGGACTTCGTCTCCAGTAAGAGCCATTTTCAGTCGAGTGAAAGATTCGTCTTCTGGTTTACTCCATTTTAATGGAGGTTTCGGGTTCTTGGCCTTCTTGGACTGGCCCACTAAGAGGTCCTGTATGGGTGCCGCTATCTTGCTGAAACCCTTGATGAATCTCCTGTAGTAGCCTACCAGCCCGAGGAACTGCCGCACTTCCTTGATAGTGGAGGGTCTTGGCCAGTCCTTAATCATGGTGACTTTTTCAGGGTCTTGTGCTACACCTTCGGTGCTTACCACATGACCTAGGTACTGCACCTTGGGCTTCAACAGGTGGCACTTGGACGGCTTTACCTTCAGGCCAAAACCAGAAAGGGCTTCGAACACCTCGGCCAGGTGCTCCAGGTGGTCTTCATATGTCTTTGAGTAGACGATTATGTTGTCTAGGTACAGCAGGACAGTTTCAAAGTTTTTGTGTCCTAGGCAACACTCCATTAACCGCTGGAAGGTTCCTGGGGCATTGCAGAGCCCGAGTGGCATGCAGTTGAACTCGCTGAGGCCCATTGGTGTTGTAAACGCGGTCTTTTCTCTGTCTGCCTCTGCCACAGGAACCTGACAGTACCCACTGGTGAGATCCAAAGTAGAGAAATAGTTAGCTGATCTCAATGCTGCTAATGATTCCTCAATTCTGGGTAATGGGTAGGCGTCCTTATGTGTAATGCGGTTAATCTGCCTGTAATCAACACACATCCTCATTGTACCATCTTTCTTTCTAATGAGAACTAATGGAGCTGCCCAAGGGCTACAACTATCTCTGATCACCCCAGCCTCCTTCATCTCCCGTAACATTCCTTTGGCACATTGATAGTGAGCTGGGGGTACAGGCCGGTACCTCTCTTTAATGGGCGGATGATCTCCTGTGGGGATATGATGTTGGACTCCTTTTACCTGCCCAAAATCTAGTGGATGTTTGCTGAAGACTCGCTCATATTCTTGGACTACCCGGTATACTCCATGCTTTTGGTGCAAAGGGGTGGAGTCAGTGCCTACTTGAAACTTCTGACACCAATCCTCCATTTGCCCCTTGGAGCCGTTATCCTCCGCCGGTTTGGATGGAGGCAAGGGTTCCACTGCCTTTATTGCATTGTTACTGACAGTGAACAGCTTAGCAAGGGTAGCATACCGGGGTAAATGGACCTCTTTCTCCCCATAATTCAGGATGCATATCGGTACTCTCCCCTTGTGGACATCGACTACCCCCCTGGCTGTCAAGATGATGGGCCTACTGTCAGAGTACACGGGTTCTACCAGGGCCTGATAATCTTGACCCCTGAGACCTATTGCTGCCCGACACCATATTATCATTTCACTCCTAGTGGGCATTGCAATGTGGAATGGATCACTCATTCTGACACTGCCGACTTCTCCACCAGACAGCTCTACCTGTTGTCTTTTCATCAGGGCTCTGATTTCCTTCTGCAGAACTTGCTGCTGACTGGAACTGGCAGTCTCTGCGACCTGTTGCAACAAAACAATAATTTCTCCAAGACAATTTTCGATCACATTGGTGCCTATAGTTATCATAGGATGACTTTCTCGGCGATCAATATCAACAATAATCATTCCTTGTGATGGCAGTTCTACTCAGCCAACTTTTATGGTCACCTCTTTATACCCCACCTGAGGCAAGGGCTGACCATTGCTGGCATAGATACTAAGATGTTCATCTGGACGGCGGGCAATGTCTGAATCAGTCCAGTATTGTTTATAAAGGATATATGGCATCGTTGTCACCTGGGACTCAGTGTCCAGCAGTGCGTTCATCGGGATGTCATCAAGCACGACAGGCAGGACCGGTCGTCCTCCCACGTACTTGTCTCACCAGCTTTGTGGCCTGGTCGTCTTACTCCTGGGGGTTGGCCTCTGCCCCAGGGGTTGCTCGTTTAAATTACAGAATCTTGCTTAGTGCCCCGCCTTTTGACAGCGGCGGCAGACGGGTTGTCCTCCCTGGTCGTAGCGATCGCTGTTCCTACCTCTGGTCGGTGGAATTCTTCTCCGTCAGCACCACGGGACATCATCTGGACTGGAAGCCAGCTGGATCTTTTCATTTGGAGACACTTGCATGGCCTGCACGGTTTAAGTTAGTGTAGCCACACTTTTGGTCAGCTCCTGGACCTGAAGGCGTAGGTCTGAAGACGGGTCATTGTCTAGAGTCTGCGTGTCAGCCTCCACAGGTGCTGGGGGAAAGGACGCCACCTCCTGGTGGTATGTGATAGCTGGACGCCGGAGGGATGCAGTGCCGCCTGGGGTTGGTTCTCGCAGCACACGGATGGCTCGGTCTTTAAATTGCGCAAAGTCCAGATCAGGGTTTTGCAGAGCCATAATGCGCAGCTGTGTCCGGTGAGCGTTAGACAGGAGCCCCTCAATAAACTGCTCAGTTAGCAATCTGTCCTCATCTCGCACACTGTCGGGGTCTACCTGTTTTATGGCCGCAGCGTCTCCTGCAGGTTTAGAGCACAGTCCCGTACACTGTCCTGCACCCTTTGTTTGCACCCGTAGAACTTCATTTTAATTTCTGCTGCGGTGCGGGTGTCAAACTTATCCTTCAACCGTGCCAGTATTTCCTTGACAGTGCCTTTGTCCCTGCCTGGCCAGGACTTCACCTCTCTCTGGGCTGCACCAATCAGCTGGCCTATGAGGATGCTGATTTTTTGCTCCTCAGACAGGGGTTACACTTTAAACAAACTGTGCAGTCTCTCCTCAAAGTCGTTCAGGGTGTGCGACTCCCCTGAGTACTGGGGCAACCACGCCGCCCCTGGTTTATACGGCATCGATAACGGCATTACAGTGGCGAATCCTCTCCTCGGTTGGGCATCCTCATCCCCTCTAGTGAACCTCAGCCAGGTCCTGGGCGTCTGCTGACGTACCAGTATACTGCTCTGCAGGCGGAAGGATCTCTTACCCGGTGGTTCTGGATCGGGGCCGCCTGCATCCCCTAGGCTGACGGCAGGAGAATTAAAGTTCTTATATACAGTTCGTGACGCCACCTGTGGTATGCGGCTAAAGGGAGCCGCCGCTGCGGAGCAGGTCCTCTGGAGCTGTAGTTAATGAAGCAGAGTTGGTTTAGCTCTCCACAGGTAGAGCTTAGCTCAATGGCAGTGTAGACGTTGCTGTTATGGTGTAGTGCAGAGGATGGCGCAGTTAATAATCAATCCACAACTTAATGGCGGTTTCCTCTTATCTTTACTTGCGGTGGTTAGGCAGACCGGGGCATGGGTACTAGCTTGTAGTAGAGGTTCGGGCGGCCTGAAAGCAAGTTGGGGGATCCACCTATCCAGGTGGAGTTGTAGGCCTTCCTTTTTGCGCTACCTCTTTGGCCGTGCTGCGTATAGCTATGCTGCAGCCCTCGTCCCTGAGTAAAACGTCTTAGTGCTCACCTGTATAGCAGGCAGCTCGGGCCTTCCTGGGGTGTCGCTCCCATGTGGTGGTGCTGGGCCCTATCGTGCTGCTGAGCCTCCGAGCGTCTGATGGGGCCAGGGGACCTGCCGTCTCCTGCCCTCCAGTTTCTACTGCTGGGCTTTCGGTGCCCCACAACCTCGGACTCCGGTGTCTGGTTCTTCTGCGCTTTCCTCTGGGGTGAACTGCCGTGCAGGTCCACTCTCAAGGTCTTTCCTCGTGGATGTCCTGACTTCAACTCCTGTCTGTTCCTCACACTAACTAACCCCGCCTCCAGATCCCAGTTGCTAAGGGGAGGAGCTCCCCTTGGTGGTCTGGAGCCAGGAAAGTGATGCATGCTAGCAAAACCTGATTAGGGGACCCCTCCTTGCTTCCAGGCATGGCATCACCCCCTTGTGAGGGAGACAATGCCACTGTGGCAACCGGACTCCTGGGGTGCCACAAATGCATGTGAAAAACGCTTCACTTCCACTTGCATTTCTGCATCGTGGGCACTTAGCCTAAGTGCAGTTACTGTGTGCTATTGGTTGCATGGAGGATGTGGAGACAGATGAATAGGCAGGAGCAGATTAAGATTAACATTTTATTAGGGAACAGGGGAGAGTTAAATTAGTGAGTTGAGGTGATAGGCTTGTCTAAACAGATGTGTTTTTAAAGCACGTTTAAAAACATGGGGGCTAGATATTAGTCGGATCGTTTGGGGTAGTGCATTCCAGAAAACTGGGGCAGCACGAGACAAGTCTTGAGATAGAAATGTAAGTTTTGGATTAAGGAAGATGTAAGTCTTAGATCAGTTGCAGAACGGAAGGCACAGGGTGATAGACAGAAATGAGGGATGAGATATAGGGTGGTGCAGAACTGTGGAGAGCTTTGTGGGTGAGAGAGATGAGTTTGTATTGTATTCTGTAGTGAATGGGTAACCAGTGCAATGACTGGCATAGGGTAGAGGTGTCGGTGAAGCGGCTTGATAGAAATACGACCCTGGCTGCTGCATTCAGGATGGATTGGAGAGGAGAGAGTTTGTTTACAGGGAGACCGATTAGAAGAGAGTTGCAGTAGTCCAAACGAAAGAGAATAAGAGCGACAGTAAAAGTTTTTGCAGTATCAAAGGTGAGAAAAAGTCAGATTCTGGAGATATTTTTAGGGTGCAGGTGACATGAGTGAGTGATTGATTGTATATGGGGAATAAAGGAAAGTTCTGTGTCAAATATGACTCCAAGACAGCGAGCTTGCTGCTTGGGAGTTATGGTGGCACCACCCAAGGAAATTGAAAAGTCAGGTTAGGTAGGTTAGTAGAGGAAATTGAAAAGTCCGGTAGGTTAGTAGAGGGAAGAAAAAGAAAGAGTTCAGTTTTGGACAGATTCACTGGTATTTTGTATTAGAGTGAGGGTGATGTCAGGTGAAGAGGTGTATAGTTGGGTGTCATCAGCATAGAGATGATATTGGAAACCAAATCTGCTGATGGTTTTCCCAAAAGGGACAGTATACAAAGAGAAGTGGAGGGGGCCTAGGACGGAGCCTTGTGGAACCCCAATAGTAAGGGGAAGGTTAGAGGAAGAAGAGTCGGCAAAAGATACAGTGAAGGAGCGGTCAGAGAGATAGAAGGAGAACCAAGAGACAATGTGTCCTTGGGGCCTATAGAGCGGAGAATAGTAAGCAGGAGCTGGTGATCCAAAGTGTCAAATGCGGCAGAGAGATCAAGGAGAAACAGCAGGGAGTAGTGACCATTAGATTTAGCTGTTAGTAGAGCATGAGAGACTTTAGTGAGGGCAATTTCAGTAGTGTTGAAAGCGGAAACCGGATAGTAAAAGTTCAGTTATCTGAGAGTTTTGTGAGAGATAGCAGATTAGACGGGAGTGGACCAAGCATTCCAAGAGTATAGAGATGAAGGGAAGATTAGAGACCTGTCTGTAGTTGGCAGCGCATTTCTGGTCTAGGGATAGCTTTTTAAGTATAGGGGTTATGATGGCATGTTGAAGATGAAGATGTAAAGATACCCGAAGAAAGAGAGAGGTTAAATATTTTAGTTAGGTGGGAGATGACAGCTGGGGAAAGGGACTGAAGGAGATGTGAGGGAATAGGGTCACTGTTGCAGGTTGTAGGGCGAGAAGAAGCTAGGAGTGTGGTCACTTCTTTTTCTGTGACAGGCTCGAAGATGGAAAGTGAACTTGAGGTGCAGGAGGGAAGGGGATCCAGACTCTGAGGGGATTATGCAAAAATGTCTTGACGGATATGATTGATTTTTTGTAGGAAATAAGTGGCCAGATTGTCAGCATTTGGGTTGGTGATGGGGGGGTCTGTACTTTAGAGCTCAGGATGAAGTGGAAGGTTTCAAAGAATCATTTAGGATTGTTAGCTAGAGATGTGATGAGGGTGGTAAAGTAGACTTGTTTAACCAGATGGAGAGCAAAGTTATAAGTTTTGAGCATGAAATTATAGTGGGTGAAATCTTCTGCTGAAAGTGATATTCACCACAGACACCCAGCACACCTTGAGCAGTGCTGGAGAAAAGGTGTTTGTATCGTGCGCCAGGGTTGCCATTTATTCCGGGTAATTCTGCATGTAGCATGTACTGCTTCATCCATGGTACTCTGCAATGTGTTGTTATAGTGTGACAATGCTGAGTCTGGACAGGAGAGGGAGAGGATGAGAGCTAAATATGACTGTAGACTGTTCATAAGCTGCTGGGTATTGATAGCACATAGATTTCTGTGTGTATGGTAAGTGGCGGTGACCCGGGTGAGGAGACAGTTCTTGACAGAGAAGGAAAGAAGGTAGTGGTCAGAGAGTGGTAGAGGGGAGTTAGTAAAGTCATGCAGCAAGCAGAGTCATGAGAAGACCAGGTCAAGAGTATTCCCATCTTCATGTGTAGGAGAGTTAGTAAGCTGTGAGAGGTCGAATGAGGCAGTTAGAGAAAGAATATGAAAGACTGAGGAGAAGAAATGACGAGGTTCGAATGATAAGTGCTAAGAAACAGAGTGACCTTCCTGACATGGGTCCCAGGAGAGGATGCCTAGCCATAAGACCCCGAGCTTGTCATAGGACTGACTACATGTGACTAGAAAAGAGTCCGGAGCGCCAGCAATGGGAAAAAAGATGAGGAACCGTAGAACAAGTAGATGACACTTGTTCATCAGGACTGTAGTGTTAAAGCTGGGTTGTGGTGAAGTATGGACAAATAGTGGATATACAGAGTCCTGGAGTAAACTACTGAGGAAGGAAAATGCTTAGAGTTTTGAAAGAAATATTTATAAGACTTTATACCTGCTATCCATTGCATATAACCCTTATGAAGTTGTAGTTCAATAAAGAGTTTATTTTTGAATGGTGGTCTCCCTCATTGAACTGTGAAGCATCAGGTCCTGGCAAACCAGCAACATTGGTTGTATGTGGCCAGCATGGGCATAATGCCCTCACCGCATAAGTCCACACACCCAGCCAGTACCCTCATTCTCATATAACGTGCCATGGTGCTGAAAACACAGCTACCACCCCGTGCCATGCTACATACAGTTTGGACACACCTTCTCATTTAAAGATTTTTCTGTATTTTCATGACTATGAAAATTGTACATTCACACTGAAGGCATCAAAACTATGAATTAACACATGTGGATGTTATGATCTGCAACAAGAACTAAGGAAAGATAGGGGAAAGCTGTCCCTACAGTAAGACTAAGCTGAATCCCTACGATGTAGCGGGCTGCCTGTTCCTTGTGAACAGACCCGCCTAGTCCTCGGCTAGTCTGAACGAAGACCTATAGAAATAAGGGGGGGGGGGTCCCTAAAAGAACTAAGGACTGGGACAAAAATGGGACACCTCCTAAACAAAAATTGTTGCAGAACACAAAAGACAAACTGACAAAAAGTACTAGAGGTCCCAAAGGACCAAGCAAACTGACAGAGATAAGCACCAGGCTAGCAAAACAGTCAAACAACACTGAAGTCCAGCAAAGCCATAAGGGCGGAGCTGGAATATATAGGCAGATGGTCACATGACCGCAAAACACAAGATAGAAAAAACTAACAGGAGAGTTCTAACAGTACCCCCTCTTCTATGAGGATCCTCCGGATCCTCCAGGCCCAGGCCTATCCGGAAGCCTCCTGTGGAAAGCTTTAACAAGCCTAGGAGCAGAGACATCATCCGTCCTTACCCAAGAGTTGTCTTCGGGACCGAAACCCTTCCAGGAGACAAGATACTGTAATCTCCCTCTATGCCATCTAGAATTCAAGATACGCGAAATTTCAAATTCGCAGTCTTCCACCACAGGGGGAACTGTGACAGTGGCGTCCCTATCAGATATGTCAGCCTTTTTCAACAAGGAAACATGAAACACAGGATTAATCTTCCAAGAAGTAGGGACATCCAACCTAACAGCAGACGGGTTAACAACCTGAAGCACTTTAAATGGACCCACAAACTTAGGACCCAGTTTTTTTAGAGGGAATCCTCAACTGCAGGTTTTTCGAGGACAACCAAACCATGTCACCTACAGTAAACAAAACCTCTTTACGTTTCCTGTCAAAATACTTCTTGGACTTCTTGTTATCCTCTTGAAGGTTGCAATGTACATTAGTCCAAACTCTCTCCAAATCACCGGAAAAATTCTCCTCCTCCGGCACCGCCGACCCTAATTTGGAGAACGAACCAAAAGACGGATGTCTCCCAGTTCAACAAAAAAAAAGGAGAACACCCAGCAGAGGAGGATGTATGATTGTTAAGAGCAAATTCTGCGAGAGGCAGAAACTCAGACCACACCCCTTGATTGTCTGCCACAAAACAACGCAAAAACTGTTCAACATCCTGGTTCTTTCTTTCAGTCTGTCCATTAGACTCAGGATGATAACCAGATGAAAATGACAAATGGACTCTCAACCTGTCACAAAAAGCACGCCAAAAGCGAGCCACAAACTGAGGTCCTCTATCAGAAACAATATTTGTGGGAACGCCATGGAGTTTGACAATCTCCTTAACAAACGCCTTAGCGAGTGTCTTGGCGCAGGGCAATTTAATGAATGGAACCAAGTGACACATCTTACTAAAACGGTCCACGACCACCCAGATGACAGTAAAACCCTCGGACAAAGGAAGATCAGTAATAAAATCCATTGTGAGATGTGTCCAAGGCGCACTAGGAACTTCCAGAGGGCAAAGCAACCCCGCAGCAGGAGTATGTGATGCCTTTGACCTAGCACACACAGTACATTGATGCACCCACTTGATGACTTTCTTCTGCAATCCAGGCCACCAAAAACTGCGACTGATAAGTCTCCTAGTTTCCGAAATTCCTGGATGACCTGCCAACCGAGACTCATGAAACTCTACAAACAAATCTCTCCTAAAGGCTCTAGGCACGAACAACCTCCCATGGGGAGTGTTAGATGGAGCATCATCTTGAGCTTTCAGAATTCCATTCTCCAAAACGGAGTCCAAAGCCACCACCACAACTCTTTTCTGTAAAATGCTCTCCTCCTCCTCGGCACCGACCGTAGGAGAGAAGATGCGAGATAAAGCATCGGCTTTAACATTCTTAGTACCAGGGATATAGGTAACAGAAAAATGAAAGCGAGAAAAAAAAAGTGCCCACCTAGCTTGACGGCATCAAGCGCTTGGCAGCATCCAGATAGATCAAATTCTTATGATCTGTGAAAACCTGAATAGGAAATCTAGCGCCTTCCAAAAAATGACGCCAATGTTCAAACGCAAGTTTAATAGCCAGCATCTCCCGATTTCCAACATCATAATTCAGTTCGGTTTCCGAAAATTTCCTCGAAAAGAAGGCACAAGGATGTACTCCACCCTTGTTCTCCTGAGACAAAACTGCTCCGACCCCCACCGATGAAGCATCGACCTCGACCAAAAAGGCTTGGTCTCATCAGGCTGCATAAGGATAGGGGCAGAACTGAACCTCTCTTTGAGATACTCAAACGCTTCAATGGCCTCAGTAGTCCACTGGGCCGTATTCGCACCTTTCTTGGTGAGATCGGTTAGAGGTTTAACAATTACGGAAAAATTCTTAATGAATTTCCTGTAATAATTGGCAAAACCCAAAAATCTCTGTATAGATTTCAAACCAATAGGCCTAGGCCATTCCTGCACAGCCTGAACCTTCACAGGGTCCATCTCAAAGCCCACGCTGGAGACTATGTAGCCCAAAAAACTAATTTTCTGCACAGTGAACTCACATTTCTCCAGTTTAGCAAAGAGTGAATTATCATTCAATAACTGCAAAACTTCATGTACACTGCCAATGGGACTCCAGATCTGGCGAATAAATCAAAATGTCATCCAAATACACAACCACATTCTTACCAATCAAAGGTCTCAGGATGTCATTAATAAGGTTCCGAAAAAATGCAGGTGCATTGGTAAGACCAAAAGGCATCACCAGATTCTCAAAATGACCTACCGGAGTGTTAAAAGCAGTTTTCCATTCATCACTCTCCTTCACTCGTAACAAATTGTATGCCCCTCGCAGATCAATTTTGGACAACCACTTGGCTCCCACTAACTGGTTAAACAAGTCATGAATTAACGGCAAAGGGAAGGAATTGCGTACGGTAATCTTATTAATTTCACGAAAATCCAGACATGGACGTAAACCGCCATCCTTTTTTTTAACAAAGAAGAATCCAACTGCCACAGGCGACTTAGAAGGTGTAATGTGACCAGCCGCCAGGCTAGTCTCTATGTACTCCTCCAAAGCCTTTCTTTCAGGGATAGTCAGATTAAACAAGCGACTTTTGGGAAGAGTAGCACCCGGAACAAACTCAATGGCGCAATCATAATCCCTATGAGGAGGTAAAACTTGCGCCTCCTCCTCCGAAAAAAAACTCCAAAAATCTTGAATAGGTACAGGTAATTCCCCTTTTTCCACAGCCGCAATGCGACCATTACAAGATTTATCATAGCACTTCGGACTCCAAGACTTAATCACATTAGTAGACCAGTCCAATAAAGGATTGTGCAGTTTTAACCAAGGCAATCCTAGAACAACTGGAGAGGGCAAATTATCCAAAACAACCAAGTCCAAAATTTATTGGTGAACTCCGTTGATAGTGAGGGAAAATGCAGCAGTCTTGTGAGTAATACATTTCAAAGGAGTGTTATCAATTGCAACCACATAAATAGGTGATGACAAAGGTTTGGATTTCAATTTAAGGTTTTCCAGAAACCCTTTATCAATCACATTAAGTGTTGAACCACAATCCACAAATACCTGAAATTCAAGCAAATCTCCCTGCAGAGTAGTACTCCCAGAAAGAAATACTCCTGCAGAGCGTAAACAAGCTATACGGGCGTAACTGACCTTTTTTTTTTCTTTACTTAAACGACGCTCACAATACTTAATCAAATGGTCAGTTTTACCACAATAAAGACACAAACCGGCGAATCTCCGGTCTCTTTCCTGAGAGCGGAGTGATATTGCCCCAACCTCCATTGGTTGTCCACTGTCAGAGCAGATTTTCTGGGAACTAGGCCATGACGTTACAGGAGTCTTTCCATCATTCACCCTGGACCTCAGTCTCCTGTCCACACGAACAGCTTCCTGCAGAGTCTCAGGTGCAGGGAATGCAATTAGCAAATCCTTAACCCTTTCACTCAGACCAGCAAGAAATAAACATCTCAGAGCAGAATCATTCCATTTAATTTCTGAGGCCCATCTCCTGAAGAGTGTGCAATAATTTTCAACATCATCTGACCCCTGATTCAAACGTCTAAGTTCTGATTCAGCAGATGAGATTCGATAAGGATCGTCATATAATAGCCGCATAGCAGAAAAAAATTCTTCAACAGAACTTAAACACGGATCATTAGGCTGGAGAGAAAAGGCCCACCCCTGTGGTTCTTTGCGCAAAAGTGACATAATAAAACCAATGCGCTGTGATTCATTCCCAGAGGATCTTGGTCTCAAACGAAAATATAACAAACAAGCATTTTTAAAGGAAAAAAAATCTTGCTGTTTACCATAAAAAATATCAGGCAGTCCTACCTTAGGTTCGATAAAATGCGCTCCAGGACAGCTACTCACGTGTTGCTGAAGCTCGGCCACCTCCAGAGACAATCCCTGCAGGCATTGAGCCAACTCCTGGACGGAAACCATACTGATCCCCGAATTTCTTTCCTTTTAGTTTTTTTTTTTTTTTTTGGGCTGGACTTACAGTTATGATCTGCAGCAAGAACTAAGGAAAGATAGGGGAAAGCTGTCCCTACAGTAAGACTAAGCTGAATCCCTACGATGTAGCGGGCTGCCTGTTCCTTGTGAACACACCCGCCTAGTCCTCGGCTAGTCTAAACGAAGACCTATAGAAATAAGGGAGGGGTCCCTAAAAGAACTAAGGACTGGGACAAAAATGGGACACCTCCTAAACAGAAATTGTTGCAGAACACAAAAGACAAACTGACAAAAAGTACTAGAGGTCCCAGAGGACCAAGCAAACTGACAGAGATAGGCACCGAAGCACCAGGCTAGCAAAACAGTCAAACAACACTGAAGTCCAGCAAAGCCATAAGGGCGGAGCTGGAATATATAGACAGATGGTCACGTGACCGCAAAACACAAGATAGAAAAAACTAACAGGAGGGTTCTAACAGTGGAATTATATACTTAACAAAAAAGTGTGAAACAACTGAAAATATGTCTTATATTCTAGGTTCTTCAAAGTAGCCACCTTTTGCTTTGATGACTGCTTTGCACACTATTGGCATTCTCTTGATGAGCTTCAAGAGGTAGTCACTGGAAATGGTCTTCCAACAATCTTGAAGGAGTTCCCAGAGATGTTTAGCACTTGTTGGCCCTTTTGCCTTCACTCTGCGGTCCAGCTCACCCCAAACCACTCTCCCTCTTGGTCAAATAGCCCTTACACAGCCTGGAGGTGTGTTTGGGGTCATTGTCCTGTTGAAAAATAAATGATGGTCCAACTAAGCGCAAACCGGATGGAATAGCATGCTGCTGCAAGATGCTGTAATAGTCATGCTGGTTCAGTATGCCTTCAATTTTGAATAAATCCCCAACAGTGTCACCAGCAAAGCACCCCCACACCATCACACCTCCTCCTCCATGCTTCACAGTGGGAACCAGGCATGTAGAGTCCATCCGTTCACCTTTTCTGCGTCGCACAAAGACACGGTGGTTGGAACCAAGGATCTCAAATTTGGACTCATCAGACCAAAGCACAGATTTCCACCAGTCTAATGTCCATTCCTTGTGTTCTTTAGCCCAAACAAGTCTCTTCTGCTTGTTGCCTGTCCTTAGCAATGGTTTCCTAGCAGCTATTTTACCATGAAGGCCTGTTGCACAAAGTCTCCTCTTAACAGTTGTTATAGAGATGTGTCTGCTGCTAGAACTCTGTGTGGCATTGACCTGGTCTCTAATCTGAGCTGCTGTTAACCTTCGATTTCTGAGGCTGGTAACTCGGATAAACTTATCCTCAGAAGCAGAGGTGAAGCTTGGTCTTCCTTTCCTGGGGCGGTCCTCATGTGAGCCAGTTTCTTTGTAGCGCTTGATGGTTTTTGCAACTGCACTCGGGGATACTTTCTAAGTTTGCCCAATTTTTGAGACTGACTGACCTTCATTTCTTAAAGTAATGATGGCCACTCGTTTTTCTTTACTTAGCTGCTTTTTTCTTGCTGTAATACAAATTCTAACAGTCTATTCAGCAGGACTATCAGCTGTGTATCCACCAGACTTCTGCACAACACAACTGATGGTCCCAACGCCATTTATAAGGCAAGAAATCCCACTTATTAAACCTGACAGGGCACACCTGTGAAGTGAAAACCATTTCCGGTGACTACCTCTTGAAGCTCATCAAGAGAATGCCAAGAGTGTGCAAAGCAGTCATCAAAGCAAAAGGTGGCTACTTTGAAGAACCTAGAATATAAGACATATTTTCAGTTGTTTCACACTTTTTTGTTAAGTATATAATTCCACATGTGTTAATTCATAGTTTTGATGCCTTCAGCGTGAATGTACAATTTTCATAGTCATGAAAATACAGAAAAATCTTTAAATGAGAAGGTGTGTCCAAACTTTTGGTCTGTACTGTATATTTTTTATTCAAATTAGATTCAAATATAACAGTCACAAGCGAGGGGGTGGATATCCTGGGTGGCAGGTTGGGACAAAGGTTCTACACCGTTATTCAACAGTGAAGATGTTTAGCATAAGGGGTCTCTGATTAAAATAAGGCAAGTGGTCGTCCCCTAAAAGAAAAAAAAGGAGAGAGCAAAAATTATCTGGTAATGGAGAGAAGTAAAGGAAGCACACATTAGCAATGACTGGACGTGAGATATCTTGTGCGCTCAAGAAGAGAAGATAGCAATGTATCACCGGCTGGTTGGCTGGGTGATGGCTAGGGGACATAAAGCCACATAATGTTAAGTTGGTATGATCTATGTCGACTTTATGGCACTATAATGATAATTATCTGGTGGTGGTAAGTAGGGTGACTGCTGTGTCCTCTAGGTGACACTATAAAAAGCTGCATCAAGAGGAGGGTGTTGCAGTATATAGTACAGTTGTCTGCAATGAGGTAAAAATAATAAAAGGCAAGGTGAGGTTAAAATAGTATAAGCCTGTGAGTGATCACAGGTACCCATGTTAATAGTTACCTGGTGGTGGTAGCTCCTGCTTAAACACTTGTGTGATGCCTCACAGTTTGTGCGGCAAATTTGATGGTCATCCCCATTTTAAGCACTTCTTATACAAACATGGGGGATGTATTCATGGCATACAGGTGACAGGCATCCAAATTGTTCATAAACACTGCTGCCAAGGGAATTATATTAAACCAATGTCCCGCCCTGAAAAAAAGCTCACCTTGTTCCCAGAGCCATAACTTTATTTTTCTGTCAATATGGCTGTGTGAGGGCTTATTTTTTGCAAGACAAGTTGTACTTTTGAAAGACATCACTGGTTTTACCATATCGTGTACTAGAAAAGGGTAAAAAAATTCCAAGTGCGGTGGAATTGCAAAAAATAGTGCAATTCCACATTTGTTTTTTGTTTTGTTTTTTTTACCACGTTCACTGAATGCTAAAACTCACGGAATGCTGACCTTCCAGTATTATTCTCCAGGTCATTGCGAGTTCGTAGATGAGCAGTCCGTCTGTATGTAGCAGATTTGCTCACTTGCTATGAGCGCCAACCACTGGGCGGTGCTCATAGCAATCTGGCTATGACAACCACAGGGGTCTCCTGCAGACCCCAGGTTGTCATGCCAACCAATAGGTGACCCTCAATCATGTGATGGGGTCACCGATGGGCGGAGTAAGTGACACGTTTACGTTACGGCGATATTAAATGCCTCTGTCAGAGATTGACAGCGGCATTTAACTAGTTAACAGCCGTGGTTGGATTGCGGGCACATGTCAGCTGTATAGATCAGCTGACATTTGCCCAGTTTAGCGCAGGTTCAGCGCCGGAGCCCGCGCTGAACAGGGTGTGATGACGTGGTGCGTACTATTACGTACCACGTCATAAAGGGGAAAGAAATCTGTATACGGATTTTCCCAGAGAATTGAGAATTTTGAGAATGAATAATCAGTCCTGGAAGAGAGATTTCTCTGATAAGATATAGTACAAAGTTTCTTATTTTCACTTGTACGAGAGAAAAAAATTAAAACAATGGTTCTTTAAGTGTCCACCTTTTTATATTGATGACCAATCAACTGTTCACCTATTCTAGGGATAGGTCAGCAGTAATAAAGTTGTGGACTCTCGATTCAATAAAATAAGAGACATTGGTCACTATTCATTACTGCATTTGCACCTATAATATTAATAATAATAATAATTTTTATTTGTATAGCGCCAACATTTTCCGCAGCACTTTACAATTAAGCGGGGACATGTAAAGACAATAAATTGAATACAGGATAAGACAGTTTAAACAGTTACATTAGGGGTGAGGTCCCTGCTTGCAAGCTTACAATCTACAAGGAAATGGGGAGACACAGTAGGTGAAAAGTGCTTGTTCTTTCAGGTCTGGCAATTATAATAAATAGAGATTTTCATATAAAGCTGCATGATCCGGTCATCAGCCAGTATGTTTAAGTGCAATAATCAAGTATCGAGTGCAGTTATCGCGTGCATGGAGGGTGTAGAAACAGATGAACAGTAGGGAGCAGATTCTGAATAATATTTAGGAGGGAACAAGGGAAAGTTAGTTTACTGAGCAGTTAAGGTGGTAGTCTTGTTTAAAGAGATGGGTTTTTAAAGCGTGCTTGAAGACGTGGGGGCTAGGCATCAGTCGGATCGTCTGGGGTAGTGCATTCCAGAGAACTGGCGCAGCACAAGAGAAGTCTTGGAGACGGAGGTGCGAGGTTCGGATTATGGGGAATGTTAGTCTTAGGTCATTTGTGGAATGTAGGGGGATAGACAGAGATGAGAGAGGAGATATAAGGTGGTGCAAAACTGTGGAGAGCTTTGTGGGTGAGAGCGATGAGTTTACATTGGACCCTATAGCAAATGGGTAACCAGTCTAATGACTGCCACAAGATGGGGGCATCGGTGAAGCGGCTGGACAGAAATACGACCCTGGCTGCTGCATTCAGGACGGATTGGAGAGGAGAAAGGAGAAAGTTTGGTAAGAGGGAGACCGATCAGAAGAGAGTTGCAGTAGTCCAGACGAGAGTGAATAAGAGCGACAGTAAGGGTTTTAGCAGTTTCAAAGGTGAGAAAAGGTCGGATTCTGGAGATGTTTTTAAGATGCAGGTGACAAGAGCGAGTGAGTGATTGGATATAGAGAGCAAAGGAAAGTTTAGTGTCGAATATGACCCCAAGGTAGCGGGCGTGCTGCTTGGGAGTTATGGTTGGACCCTCCAAGGTAATTTCGATATTAGGTAGAGTTAGGTTAGTAGAGGGGAGAAACACAAGAAGCTCAGTTTTGGAGAGATTCAGTTTAAGATAGAGGGAGGACATGATGTTAGAGACAGCAGACAGACACTCCTTGGTATTTTGTATTAGGATAGGGGTGATGTCAGGGGAAGAAGTGTATAATGGGGTGTCGTCAGCATACAGATGATACTGGAACCCAAATCTGCTGATTGTTTGTCCAATAGGAGCAGTGCATAGAGAGAAGAGAAGGGGGCCTAGGACAGAGCCCTGCGGAACCCCAATAGTAGGAGCTGGCAAAAGATACAGTGAAGGAGCGGTCAGAGAGGTAGGAGGAGAACCAGGACAGAATGGTTTCCTTGAGGCCAATAGAGCGGAGAATAGTGAGGAGGAGCTGGTAGATCATTAGAGACTTTAGTGAGGGTAGTTTCAGTGGAGTATAAAGAGCAGAAACCAGATTGTAGAGGGTCGAGGAGAGAGTTATCTGAGAGATAGCGGATTAGATGGGAGTGGACCAAGCATTCCAGGAGTTTAGAGATGAAAGGAAGATTTGAGACAGGTCTGTAGTTAGCAGTGCAGTTCTGGTCCAGGAATGGGTTTTTAAGTAAAGGGGTTATGATGGCATGTTTAAATGAAGAGGGAAAGATAACTGAAGAAAGAGAGAGGTTAAATATTTTAGTCAGGTGAGTGGTGACCACCAGTGAGAGAGACTGCAGGAGATATGAGGGATGGGGTCACTGTTGCAGGCTGTAGGCCGAGAAGAAGTGAGCTGGGTAACTTCTTCTTCTGTAACAAAGATGGCTAGTGTGGCACCCCAGGAGTCCGGATGCCTCATTGGCATTGCCTCCCTCACAGGGGGTGCCTAGAAACAAGGAGGGGTCCCCTTATCAGTTGACACCAGCATCCAACACATTTCCTGACCCCAGACCAGAAGGGGGAGCTCTAACCCGGTTTTAGGGGAGCTTCCCCTTCAAACTGGAACCTGGAGGCGGGGTTTAGAAAAGTCAGTTGGAGTGAGAAAAGGCAGTTGGAGACAGCAGAGCGATGAGGAGAACCTGAGGAAGGGAGCTGTGACCAAGCTCTCCCCAGAGAAAAGCGCAAGAAACAGGACACCGGAGTCCGTGGTTGTTCGGGTACTGAAGTCCCGACAGCTAAATCTGGAGGTCAAGAGACTGCAGGTCCCCTGGCCCCACCAAACGCCCAGTGGCTCAGTAGCATACTAGGGCCCGGCGCCACCACGAAGGAGCGACACCTGAAAAGGGCTTGAACTGCCTGCCATACAGGTGAGGATTTAATGATTGTTCAGGAACGAGGGCCGCAGCATAGCTGTAAGCAGCAGGGCCATAGATGACAGGGCTGGGGGAAGGTCTACAACTCCACTTGGCGAGGTGGATCCCCAAATTGCTTCTAGGCTGCCCGGATCTCCATCACCAGCTATTACCAGTGCCCTGGTCTGCACCGTCAAACCTCAAGTATAGGTAGAGGAAACCGCCATTCTTGTGTTGTCTGTTCATTATCTGTGCCCTCAGCCCTGCACTACACTGTCCCTGCCGACAACATCTACCTTTTCAAATCACCATGTACTGCCCTGGAGTTAAGTTCTGCCCGTGGAGAGCGGAACTATCTTTGCTGCTTCACCATCAGCCCCAGTGGATCTGCACCGCAGCAGCGGCCCCATATAGCCACATACCACGAGTGGCGTCACAAACATTATCCCCAAATCTTTATTTCCCCAATTGACTGTTCTTTATTTGACCGCCCTGGGCCACGGACCGGGTCACTGCCACCGTGACTACCCCAATACACGACCGGCCCGGCTAGCGAGTACCCCACGGCCCAGGTGGCGCGTCTCTAGTGAGATTGAAGTGCGGCAGGAAAGGGGATCCAGGCACTGAAGAGATTGGGCTGAGATGTCCTGATGGATGGGTTTGATTTTTTCTAGGAAATAAGTGGCCAGATCTTCACCACTGAGGTTGGTGATGGGGGCCTGTGCTTTAGGATTCAGGAGGGAGTTTAAGGTTTCAAAAAGTCGTTTTGGATGGTTGGACAGTGAAGTGATGAGGGTGGTGAAGTAGAATTGTTTGGCTAGATGAAGGGCAGAGTTATAGGTTTTGAGAATGAACTTATAAAGGATGAAGTCTTCTGCTAAAAGAAATTTTCTCCACTGACGCTCAGCACACCTTGCGCAACATTGAAGAAAGCGTGTTTGCATCATGTGCCAGGGCTGCTGTTGTCTATGTCTAGTCTTTCTGCATGTAGATGGTGTTGCTTCATCTAGGGCACTCTTCAGTGTATTATTGTAGTGTGACAATGCTAAGTTTGGACAGGAGAGGGAGGAGATGGGGGCTAAAGATGTGTGGAAATTGTCCATAAGCTGTTGGGTAGTAATGGTACGTGTATTCCTATAAGTGTGGTAAGTGGGGGTGTCCCAGGTCTTTACAGAGATGGAAAGAAGGTTGTGGTCCGAAAGCGGGAGAGGGGAGTTAGTAAAGTCATGGAGCGAGCAGAGAAGGGAGAAAACCAGGTCCAGAGTATTCCCGTCTTCATAGGTAGGAGAATTAGTAAACTGTGAGCGGCCGAATCAAGAGGTTAGAGAAAGTAGATGAGAGGCAGATTGGGAGAGGGGATCATCGGTGGGGATGTTAAAGTCTCCCATGATGAGGAGACTTACCTCACCTGTTTGGTCCCATTTTTGGTGCTTCTTTTAACCTTTTTTTCATCGTCTGTAAACATTGGGATAATATGTTAAATGGAGATGTGTAGTCAGGGGCGTACATAGAAATCAAGGGGCTCCATAGCAGAAGTTCTAATCCCCCACCCCCCCAAAAAAAATGAATGCAGTATAATGGGCCTGTTTCACTATAAAGGCCCCACAACTCACCACACTGTATAATGACCCATATTAGCCCTCTAAACAGTTTGATGGACCCCACACATACCTTAACACTGTATAATTGCTTGCATACAGTATAATGGCCCCAAATAGCCTTCCATATAGTATAATGCACTCCCCATGGTCCTTCACACAGTATAATACACTCCCCATAGGGTAAAATCCAGCTCCGATAGGGTAAAATGCAGCACCCCATAGGGTAAAATGCACCCGCGGTCCTCAAGTATTATATTTTATTTTATTTTACTCAATGATTTTAAAAAAAATACAATATTCACCGCTCCTCGTTCCCCAGCTGCTTCGGTCTCTGCAGCATGTCTGACACAGCTTGGAGCAGGATGAAGTGACGTCATTGCACTCGCTGCATCAGAAGCAGACGGGAAATGATGGGAGAGAGAGTGTCATATGACGCTCCCTCCTTCATCATTGCTTTCAACTGTATCGGTATCTGAATGCAATTGAATGTGGGGGGGCCCGGTGCGGGCGCTGACATCGCCCCCCCCGGCTCACGGGCCCCATAGCAGTCGCATGGCCTGCCGCCATTGGTAGTACACCACTGTAGAACATGCAGTACTGTAGAACATGCAAATAAAAATCCAACAAATAATGTGGGCATCCTAACAGCTCCTCATTCAGCAATGCCATTTATTCAAAATAGCGCTGGACTGGGTCTTGATACCAGTCAGATGGAGTGATTTTCACGACACACAATTTTCTGATGCTGGTATGTCAGGACCTAGTGTACAGAGAGTTGAAAAGGACTTCAGCATGAAGAATGGTAAATAATTTCTACATTCATCTATGTGATCCAAATTATTAGCTTTTTTATGCTCTAGTTTGTGGTTTGTACTTTTTTTCATTCAAAAATGTAAATTTGAGGTCTCATCAAGGGTCTAAATTAGTCTTGAGGTCTTGTCTGAATAAATTTATGGTTCTGCTGTACAGAATTAATTTCTTTAGGAATTTATATTTAAGTCTGAATTAATTTTGGGATCTGGTCTATGGTGATTTTAGAGTTTTGTCTGTCTGTATTATATTTACAACAGAGAAATATACGGCACTCCTGTAGTGTTTCAACCCATAGCATATGAAGATAACATTTGGCACTCAAAAGGGTTGCAGTGAATAAAGGTTTAGTTTATTTAGGCAATCTTTTATAGTTACACGTTTTCCGTCCTACATTTGGACCTTCATCATAACTGAAATGGATATATGAAGATCTAGTTTATGATCTGTGCTGAATTTCCAGTTTGTGTCACTAGGTGGTGCTCAGTCTACTAGGAGGGCATACAGTGTTTATTTGTGATGAGAAACTCCAAATGTGCGTCACACACAGTGATTGGAACTTGAAATTCAGCACAGATCACAAACTTGATCTTCATATATCCTTTTCGGTTCTGGTGAAGGTCCAAATATATGACCGAAAACGTTTAACTATAAAAGATTGCCTAAATAAACAAACCTCTTATTCACCGCAACCCTTTTGAGCGCCAAGTATATCTTCATGTGTTAATTTACAGGGTGTGGTCTGGATTCTGAAAAGAGAACTCTCAAAATAATGTATTTAAATCCTAGACAGAATGATGTAATGATGATATAATCAAAGTAAAATAGTGTGGTATGAATCTTGGATCCCCCCATGAATTTATTCCTGGGATAAATCATCAAAAATGTCATTTTTATGAAGAAAAAGTTACTACACAGCACTTCAATACACTAAATTCAAAACCACAGACTGGCAACCATAAGGCATATGTCCGAGGGCCAGGACAAAAGTAGTGAGCTAAGAAATAACATTCAATCAATGAATACTTTTATTGAATAGATAAATTACTGGAAAAAAAACATTAAAAACAAAGATTCCTCACAGATAGGTTCACAGAGCCAGCCTTCAATGAACATGATAGTAAATTGACGCATGAGCATAGTATGAATAGGAGAATAGCATACAAAGATATACAGTAAGTAACAATCACCAAATTCCTATCACTGTATTAACCTGCTTAGTGTTCATACCACTATGTAAAGTGCAGCAAGCGGTTATAATCACAAATATATTTAATCCTGAGAGTAGCACATCATGTAAGGGGACCAAAGTGACTGATGTAATCATAATGTACTGGAAGGCTACACGATGCGTTTTTGATGCGTTTTTGCAGCGGTTACCTGCTGCTGAAAGGCTACGAAAACGTTTGTAATAGGTCTGCCAGGTACTGCAATGCGAATCCGGATGTGCTGTGCACATGATGCAGATATTTCGGCTCCGGATTCACATTGCAGTAAAAACCGCAGAGTGACCATTGTTGGGCGTTTCCGCCGCGAACTTGAGCCCATTGACTTGCATTGAATCACAGCAAACCTGCAAGAATAATATCTATACCTGCGGATATGCTGCATTTCAATGAAAGTCAATGGGCGCGAAATCGAGCCGGAAACGCCCTGCGGGTGCTACCCGGCCCGGGAGAGGAGAACTACATTTCCTCTCATCCGATCGCCGCTCCTGCTGATAACAGTGAGAGCGGTGTGTATGGGAGGAGCAGTAATCTGCTCTGCCCAGCCTGCGTGCCCGCAGTCAAAGAGTGAAAAAAAAAAGTAAAGAGAAAAAAATAAATCTTATACTCACCTGTTCGATGGCCCCCGGTGTCCTCCTGGTCCCCGGCGATGCTGCTCCCTGCAGTGTACGAGCTGCCAGGACCAGCGCTGACGTCACTGATAAGCTGATGGTCACGTGATTAGTGACGCCCGCGATCAGTGCAGCCAGTGATCAGCTGATGGTCATGTGACCGATCAGCTGATGCTCACCTGACCCTGGGAACATTTGCAAGAATGTTCCCAGGGTGGTAAGCTCACTGGGGCTGATCAGCTGATCTTGAGCTGATCAACCCCAGCGACCTCCTGCAGCATGTATACTGATGGGGGTGATTTTACACCCCTGTCAGTATACAGTGCTGTCTTCTACAGCAGTGACATCAATGATGACTGATGTCACTACTGTAGAAGTGACCCGGATCGTCGTGGGACACTCGTTGGTGGTGATCGTGGACTGCATCGTTGATGGCGGACAGGTGAGGGATATGGTTGTTTGTTATTTTACTTTTTTTTCAGAAGATCGATGGCTTCGCGGATGGAGTGTAATAAAAAAAATTGTAGAACTGTGTGTTTTTTATTTCATTTAAATACTTTATTCTGGTTGTGTCTTTTATTGAAAAAGCGGCTACGATTTTACTACGCCCTCCATTACTAACCTGGGCTTCACATCAGCCGCCAATACAAGGCTGACGTGAACCCCAACCCCATTACCCCACTTGCCACCGCTACAGGACAATGGAAAGAGCAGAGGCTAAGCGCCAGATTTAGTGCATCTTAAGGAATGCGCCATTTTTGGGACTGAGAAGGGGTGATATTAATAGCCGTGGAGGGGGCTAGTATCCATGGCACCTTCCCTGGCTATTAATATCAGCCTGCAGCTGTCTAGTTTAGCCTTTGCTGGTTAGATTTTATAGGGGGACCCCACGTCAATTTTTTCTGGTGTCCCCCTGTAATCTAGCCAGGAAAGGCTAAACAAACAGCTGTGAGCTGATATTAACAGCCAGGGAACATTGCTGACTAATGGCTCCTTCCCCAGCTACTAATATTAGCCCCCAGCGATCGGCTTTCCCTCTGCTGGTTACAAAAATGACGCGGGAGCCCACGCCATTTTTTTTTTTTTTATTTAATTTGGACACATATTTTTGCTGCATCCACATGTACCAACAACAAAAGTGCGGCATTAGAACACCACGCTTTGGACGCAAGAAAAATGTGCTGTGTCCAAAGCGCTGCTGAGTGCTGATTGGCGGGACGTAGAGGCTAAAGAACCAGCTGTGAGATGTTATTTAATGGCCAGGGACCATGTTTGCAAATGGCACTTTTCCAGGCTAAAAATACCAGCTCACAGCAGCCGCATAAATTACATGAATAGAAATGCTAATGAAGATTGGGTGAATGGGACAAGCTGAGACCCAGCTCTTTTGTTTGGTGATGATAAGGTGTCAATCAGACCTTTTCATGATCAAAACTAATTAAAGTAAAGTAAATATTTAAATAAACACACATACACAGAGTAAACACTTTATTTGAAATACAACATACACATTCTTTGATTATTTAAATTAACCAATATACTCACCCCAGTTCTAATGGTAATCCAAGAGTTTAAGCAATGTCCCACCAGATAATTTTATTTAGCTCCAAAAAGCATTCATTGATGTACAAAAATGCTTCAAAACTGCATCAAAAAAAGCATAAAAAAAGTCAAAAACGCATCAAAAATGCATCGAAAATACCTAGCATTTTTCCTGCCAAGGAGATGCAGAAATGATCAGGAAATTTCTGCTTCAAATCCTGATCTTGCGCACATAGCCTAAATCATTTGTGAGCAGATGCTGCTATCTAGAGGTCAGAGGCAATAGACATAGGAACCAATAGACAGGACACAGTTTGAACTGGAGGAAGATGGAAGCTTGTGACACCAGACATATGTGATCTGCTGTGAAGCAGCAGAAAAACATAAAAGGCCACAGGGACACCGCTGTAGCCAGTCATTACTGGACCTGTAACAAGTCACCTGTGAAGCAAGGCTTGCACTCGCTTACAGCCATACCCTGGAGGAGCATGGTTGGAAATACAGAGTTACTCTTAGAAGTGGATGAACCAAGGGGTGCAGAGCATTTCCGGAGGATAAGGGATCCTACTTGCTGAAGTCAAAGGGACAGAAAATCAATAGTTTGAGCAGAGACCTTGTTGAATGGACCGAACCTCGATTGTGTGAGCGGAGGCCTAGTTAAAGGGACAGGACCTTGATCAAGTGAGCAAAGGTCTAATTAAATGGACAGAACCTTGATCGAGTGAGCGGAAAGGGACATGAGTTGTCATTTAGTAATTAAAGACAACAGGAACAGGTCAATGGCAGAAGGAACTGTCAGCGGCCTATAGTGTGAGACTTGCGGCTGTGAGAGAAAAAAATCCATTTTGTTTGTCTGTGGTATCCATTTTGAGTATATGGTTTCCATTTTGTCCTATGTATCCTGTGTAATGGTGATCAAATGACACTGCTCGGCAAGGAACTTTCAAATTCCTATTCACACCCCTAAAGTTCCTATTTTCTCATAGTTTGGAGGAAACGTTTCCTTTGTCTGTTACCCTATTAATGTGCCTACATGTGTTAATAAAGAAGAAGTCTTATCTAGTACACCATATATGGTTCTACTATGTTGATTTCCTGGAGATCTTGAAAGAACATATTTTAAGATTTGCAGTTCGGAAGGCATAGAAGAGAGTGTAATGCTTATAATTTCAAAAATGACCATTTTTTTGCTCTTTATTAAAATGAAAAGGTTGAAAACTCTGCTGTGCATAATAATTTGGAACATGCATTTTGAGTGCAGTTTGAGTTTTTTATTTTTTTTAAAAATATACTGTTATCATAGGCAGTTTGTACAAAAACCTTTCAATTGTACTCTAATAGTTATTTGACTGGAAAATTACAATGACTGCAATTCATATAGGTAATTTTGGAAAATCTGAGAAATTATTATTTGCATAATAATTTGGAACACAGTGTAGATAAGAGGAAAAGGAAGATGCATACTGGTTACTGAAGATTTGTTATACAGAGGAAAGGAATCTGACATGTATTAAAGAATGAAGACATAAGCAAGCAGCTCAGGGACCTCTCATTCTGAAGGTGATTATGCAGAAATTATGCTGTGTTCAAATAGAATTAGTACATTCTTTAAGGTTAAAGTCAGGTCTGATAAAGTGTGAAGCAGTTAGTTATAGTTGGAATGTCTAGGTTGCATCTCAATTGATGATTTTTTTCTTTAATGTAAAGCCAAAAGATGGTCTGTAGTCAAATCATCTCACTCCTATAGATCCATCGCTGATACTCCTCTTATTCTCCTAGTCTTCGGCTACAATCAACTAACATGTGAATGATGGCATTGCTGACCAATGATGCTACCAGTTCGGCATGCGACCACTAAGGCCACAGACTGACTGCAGCGATCACATAACTTGTAACTAAAGAAGGGAAGGATTGCCGATCCCATAGCACTGGATTTACAAGGGAAAGAAGATGTAAGTTCTTTCAGTTGTACATTTGTAGCTTTTTTTGTATCAATATTATGTGAACGCTAGATAACCGATTTATATGAAGTGAACAATTAAATAAAAACATCATTGAGAATATACGGAGTCTCTTGCATTCCACAGTTAGTTTTGCATTTTGCATTTCACAGTGTATTCCTGGAATTTTTAGTATATGAAAAAACTTAAAAATCAAGTGCATTACGTTGCTTAGTTCTATGCATGTTTACCTTCTTTTTGTTTTATTCTAAATTTTTTGTAGCCAAACACAATTACCTTTAATCCACAATTTCATGCAAATTTTTGGAAGTTAAATTTTTACAATATTTACACTTTAGTCATTTTATACATACTAAATTAAATCTGTAATAAATTACCATTTAAAATACTTACCTCCATGAGGAAAGAATTGTGAATATATTTGCTTAAATGTATCTTCATTAACAACTCCACTCGGACATTCCTATATGCATAGAAAAAAAAATAACGTGTTGACATGCAATGGGACCATGACTTAGTAATAGTAGATTTTCAAGAAAGTATACAAATAAGAATATAACTTTCCCAGGCAAATAAAAATAATTGCACAATAAAAATAATCACTACTAGGATGCGTCAATGGAGTCAAGAATCATTGCAAACAACCACATGATATAAAGGTAAAAGTACATACACTGTGTGCACAATTATTAGGTCATCTGTATTTTTGAAGGCTACTTTTATTATTGAACAACTACAGTGCTGTCGGTCAATCCAAAAGGTTAATAAACCACAAATACAAAAAGCAAAGCCACACTAAGAAGATTCAAGGAAAAAAAACACAAACCTTAATATTAAGGTTAATATTAAGAATGTAAAAGTCTTTCTTAGGAGAATATCTGTGAGCAGAATTATTATGTAACTAAATGAAAAAAGTTAATTTTCCCAACTTCAATTGCTTATTTTCTTTTGTTAAAATGAGAATAACCATAAGCTTTCCATCAATGGAGTCTGTCAGTTTCTTAACTTGATGATGATCAACTTATTGGGAAGCACCAACCACAGCCTCCCTGACAATGATTAGAGAGGTGTACGGTTTGCCTCCACAGTGAATCTCCCATTTAAAAATTGCCCACAAGTTCTCAATAGGATTTAGGTCAGATGAGGAAGGGGCCATTTCATTAGTCTTTCATCTTTAAAGGCAGTCTGTCACCACCAAAATGCATTTTAAATGGTCTACACAGTATTGTAGGGGAATTAGACTCTATAACATCCATACTAGCTCTGTATCTGTTATTGGTACAGAGCCTGAGAAAATAACTTTTGGTGTATCAATACACCTCATCATTTGCATATTGGGACTCTTCTTCTGCTTCTGATTGACAGTGTTCACATTGTCTGAATGTTATCGGCATATGTGAGGCCTCCACCATCTCCTTTTTTCCAGACGCCACTCACTACACTAATGATTCAGAAGTGCAACGAGCTGTGTCAGAAAAAAGGAGACAGGGAGGAGAATGCTACCCTACAATACTGTAGCCCATTTAAAATGGATTTTGAAGGTGACTGACTTCCTTTAAGGCCACGTTCACACGTTCAGTATTTAATCCATATCTGTAAGCCAAAACCAGGAGTGGAACCATCAGAGGAAAAGTATAATAGAAACGTCACCACTTCTGTATTTATCACCCACTCCTGGTTTTGGCTTACAAATACTGATGTACAATGCTGATCAAATACTAAGCGTGTGACCGTGGCCTCATGCCTTTACTCGCTAGTAGTGTTGAGCGATACCTTCCGATATCGGGAAATATCGGATCGGATTGGATCGGACCGATACCCAAAAAGTATCGGATATCGCCGATTCCGATACCGGAAACCAATGCAAGTCAATGGGACACAAATATCGGAATAAAAATAAACCCTTTCTTTCCTTGTAGGTTATTCTACATGAAGGAAAGCAACTAAGAATAATGTAGAATGACATGAAAAGCCGGCAATTCAGCAGCGGCATACACCGGTACCCGACAATTTATAATAGAAAGAATAGAACATCACACACAGATTAGATAGATAGAAACATGTCAGTCACATATATATGAAGTACAGTGACAGTGTTGCTTACTGTACTTGTCATTTAGTGTAAAGGATTTATTAAAAAAAATAACAGTGTTTTCATGCACCGTCTCTTTAAAAAAGCCGGCTGGCAATTCAGCAGCGGAATCCGACAATTTAGAATAGAAAGAATAGAGAATCACACATAGATTAGATAGAAACATGTCAGTCACATATATAATAAGTACAGTGACAGTGTTGATTACTGTACTTGTCATTTAGTGTTAAAATAAAGGATTTATTAAAAAAAAAAATTGGCGTGCTGTTCCCCGTAATTTTAGGCTCTAGCGGAGGTTAAGCAGACAGCTGGGGCAGATGTTTGAAGTCTGGGAAGGGGGTAATACCCACGGAGCTTCCCAGGCTACTAATATCAGCCCCCAGCTGAATACCTAGCCTATACTAGCTATTAAAATGGGGGACCCCCAAAAAAATGACGTGGGGTCCCCCCTATTTTAATAGCTAGCAAAGGCTAGGCAGACAGCTGGGGGCTGATATTAATAGCCCAGTAACGGTGCCATGAATATTGGCCCCCTCCCAGGCTAGAAACACCAGCCGTCAGCCGCCCCAGAAATGGCGCATCCATAGGATGTGCCAATTCTGGCACTTAGCCTCGCTCTTCCCACTGCCCTGTAGTGGTGGCAGTGGGGTAATAGGGCTGCGGTTGATGTCAGCTTATAATGCCAGCTGACATCAAGCCCAGGTTAGTAATGGAGAGGCGTCTATAAGACACCCCCATTACTAACCCCATAGTCAAAGTTAAAAAAAAACACAAACACCCAAAATAAAGTCCTTTAATTGAAATAAAGACACAATTCTTTATTGCTCTAAATTAAACCATACTTACCATCACGCCCATTCCAGCTGAAGCCAACGACTTCCTGCAATAAAAGTAAAATAATAAAGCAACCTCATCCTTACCTTTCCATGGTTCCCACGACGGCTCCAGCTCTGCTACATTCACATGACAGGCTGGATCGCAGCCGAAAGCTGCCATCGAGCTTGCCATGCCGCAGAGACTGAGAAGCGCAGGCATGCTTGCGCTCCTCAGTGTCTGGCTGTGACGGCATCCAGATGAGCCGAGTTCATGTCCAATGAACTCAGCTCACCTCATGTAGGTCACTGACAGCGTGGGAAAATTCTCCTGCTCGATCGCTGAGCGCAGGAGAATTTTCCCATGCTGTCAGTGATGTGCATGAGGTGAGCTGAGTTCATTGGACATGAGCTCACCTCATGCACGTCACTGACAGCGTGGGAAAATTCTCCTGTGCTCAGCGCTTGAGCAGGAGAATTTTCCCACGCTGTCAGTGACGTGCGTGAGGTGAGCTGACTTCATTGGACATGAACTCAGCTCATCTGGATGCCGTCACAGCGAGACACTGAGGAGCGCAAGCATGCCTGCGCTACTCAGTCTCTGCGGCATGGCAAGCTCGATGGCAGCGTTCTGTTGCGATCCAGCCTGTCATGTCAATGTAGCAGAGCTGAAGCTGTCGTGGGAACCATGGAAAGGGAAGGATGAGGTTGCTTTATTATTTTACTTTTATTGCAGTAGACATTGGCTTCAGCTGGAATTGGCGTGATGGTAAGTATGGTTTAATTTAGAACAATAAATGATTGTGTGTTTATTTCAATTAAAGGACTTTATTCTGGGTGTTTGTGTTTTTTTTTTAAATTTGACTATGGGGTTAGTAATGGGGGTGTCTTATAGACGCCTCTCCATTACTAACCTGGGCTTGATGTCAGCTGGCATTATAAGCTGACATCAACCCCAGCCCTATTACCCGACTGCCACCGCTACAGGGCAGTGGGAAAAGCGAGGCTAAGTGCCAGAATTGGCGCATCATATGGATGCGCCATTTCTGGGGCGGCTGACGGCTGGTGTTTCTAGCCTGGGAGGGGGCCAATATTCATGGCACCCTTCCTGGACTATTAATATCAGCCCCCAGCTGTCTGCCTAGCCTTTGCTAGCTATTAAAATAGGGGGGACCCCACATCATTTTTTGGGGGGTGTCCCCCATTTTAATAGCTAGTAAAGGCTAGGTATTCAGCTGGGGGCTGATATTAGTAGCCTGGGAAGCTCCGTGGGTATTACCTCCTTCACAGGCTTCAAACATCTGCCCCAGCTGTCTGCTTAACCTCCGCTAGAGCTTAAAATTACGGGGAACCCCACGCCAATTTTTTTTTTTAATAAATCCTTTATTTTAACACTAAATGACAAGTACAGTAATCAACACTATCAGTGTACTTCTTATATACAGTACAGACCAAAAGTTTGGACACACCTTCTCATTTAAAGATTTTTCTGTATTTTCATGACTATGCAAATTGTACATTCACACTGAAGGCATTAAAACTATGAATTAACACATGTGGAATTATATACTTAACAAAAAAGTGTGAAACAACTGAAAATATGTCTTATATTCTAGGTTCTTCAAAGTAACCACCTTTTGCTTTGATGACTGCTTTGCACACTCTTGGCATCCTCTTGATGAGCTTCAAGAGGTAGTTTTGATGCCTTCAGTGTGAATGTACAATTTCCATAGTCATGAAAATACAGAAAAATCTTTAAATGAGAAGGTGTGTCCAAACTTTTGGTCTGTACTGTATATATATATATATATATATATATATATACTATTAAAGATATAAATATATATAAAACATATATAAAATTTTGCGCTGGATAAATAGACTTGGAGAGCTATGATGATAAAAATAGAAAGATTTGGTAGGGTTTGGTAGGGCTTCAGATGTATATACTCCCTAATTGGAGAGGAGAATAAATGGAGGTCCGTGTCCTATTGGGACCTAATAGGGAAAAAAAGGAAAGAGGGAAAGGAGTGCTGTAAGGTAGTGGGATTAGAGGGGAACTAGGTGGCTGGTGGATTAAGGATTTTTACCTGGAATGTGCGGTACCAAAATCCAGATCAAGGAGGAGTATTGCCGTGTTAACACCCTGTATAGGTGAATATGCCCATGCCTAATCTTTTAGGATCATATAGGTGTACTCATAAATTGTGCATATTAAGTACTTGTCATACTTGCCAAAACTAACCCCTATTTTTCCCTTAGACCCCAACAACCCTCGGGGGCAAGCCCTCTAGCCTGAGCACATCCATATACACCTATATGGTCCTAAAAGGTTAGGCACGGTCATATTCACCTATACAGGGTGTTAACACGGCAATACTCCTCCTTGGCCTTGATTTTGGCACCACACATTCCAGGTAAAAATTACCCAATAGGACACGGACCTCCATTTAATCTCCTCTCCAATTAGGGAGAATATACATCTGAAACCCTGCCAATCAGTTAACTATAACCTACTCTAATACTGAGATTAATCGTACATCCTATTTCAAATATTAATTTCTCTCCCAGCTCTCATACCATCAGCATTTGTATAAGCAAGTTTCTCCATCCAAGACTCAACTTCCTCTGGCCCCATAAAAATAATACTAACATCCTCTAATACCTTTATCCAGATTATAACTTCCAATTTTTTTAACTAACTCACTCTTCCTTTCTCCTAGGGGACCACTGGAACCTTGTACCATACCACATCCCTTCTACTTACTCCTCATTAGGACTACCACCCTAAATCCTGAGGATTTATGCCACATTGCTTTTATTCGCTTTATTCATTTTAACATATCTATTAACTGCTTATTTTAATCGATCATCATATTTATGAATAAAATCTTTCTATTTTTATCATCATAGCTCTTCAAGTCTATTTATCCAGCGCTAATTTTTATATGTTTTATACAGTATATATTTATATCTTTAATAGTTTATTAAAAACCGATATCATAGATATTGGTAGGACACTGAGTGGTCACTGTCCCAATTTGCAGTAGGCTCATAGACTTCCTACCAGCGCCACTGTAAACCCTAGTATTATCGTATATATATATACACTACCGTTCAAAAGTTTGGGGTCATTTAGAAATTTCATTTTTTTTTAAAGAAAAGCACATTTTTTTTCAATGAAGCTAACATTAAATGAATTAGAAATACACTCTATACATTGTTAATGTGGTAAATGACTATTCTAGCTGCAAATGTCTTGTTTTTATTGCAATATCTACATAGGTGTATAGAGGCCCATTTCCAACAACCACCACTCCAGTGTTTTAATGGCACATTGTGTTTGCTAACTGTGTAAGAAGACTAATGGATGTTTAGAAAACCATAGAAAACCCTTGCACAAGTATGTTAGCCCAGCTGAAAACAGTTTGGCTGATTCGAGAAGCTATAAAATTGACCTTCCTTTGAGCTAGTTGAGAATCTGGAGCATTACATTTGTTTGTTCCATGAAACTCTCAAAATGGCCAGAAAAAGAGAACTTTCATGTGAAACTCAACAGTCTATTCTTGTTCTTAGAAATGAAGACTATTCCATGCGAGAAGTTGCCAAGAAACTGAATATTTCCTACAACGGTGTGTACTACTCCCTTCAGAGGAGAGCACAAACAGGCTCTAACCAGAGTAGAAAGAGAAGCGGGAGGCCCCGCTGCACAACTGAGCAACAAGACAAGTACATTAGAGTCTCTAGTTTGAGAAATCTACGCCTCACAGCTCCTCAACTGGCAGCTTCATTAAATAGTACACGCAAAACGCCAGTGTCAACATCTACAGTGAAGAGGCGACTCCGGGATGCTGGCTTTCAGGGCAAAGAGGCAAAGAAAAAGCCATATCTGAGACTGGCTAATAAAAGGAAAAGATTAATATGGGCAAAAGAACACAGACATTGGACAAAGGAAGATTGGAAAAAAGTTTTATGGACAGACGAATCAAAGTTTGAGGTGTTTGGATCACACAGAAGAACATTTGTGAGACGCAGAACAACTGAAAAGATGCTGGAAGAGTGCCTGACGCCATCTGTCAAGCATGGTGGAGGTAATGTGATGGTCTGGGGTTTCTTTGGTGCTGGTAAAGTGGGAGATTTGTACAAGGTAAATGGGATTTTGAATAAGGAAGGCTATCATTCCATTTTGCAACGCCATGCCATACCCTGTGCACAGCGCTTGATTGGAGACAATTTCATCCTACAACAGGACAATGACCCAAAGTACACCTCCAAATTATGCATGAACTATTTAGGGAAGAAGCAGGCAGCTGGTATTCTATCTGTAATGGAGTGGTCAGCCCAGTCACCAGATCTCAACCCCATAGAGGTGTTGTGGGAGCAGCTTGACCGTATTGTTCCTCAAAAAGTGCCCATCAAGCCAATCCAACTTGTGGGAGGGGCTTCAGGAAGCATGGGGTGAAATTTCTCAAGATTACCCCAGCAAATTAACAGCTAGAATGCCAAAGGTCTGCAATGATGTAATTGATCCAAAGGGAGCATTCTTTGACGAAAGCAAAGTTTGAAGGAGAAAATTATTCTTTCAAATAAAAATCATTATTTCTAACCTTGTCAATGCCTGGACTATATTTTCTATTCATTTTGAAACTCATTTGATAAATAAAAGTATGAGTTTTCATGGAAAACACAAAATTGGCTGGGTGACTCCAAACTTTTGAACGGTAGTGTATATAGATATATGGTATGCATGGCACCCCTCATCCCCAATCCTGGTATGTATGGCACCCCTCATCCCCAATCCTGGTATGCATGGCACTCCTCATCCCTATCCTGGTATGCATGGCACCCCTCATCCCCAATCCTGGTATGCATGGCTCCCTCATCCCTAATCCTGGTATGCATGGCTCCCTCATCCCCAATCCTTTTATGCATGGCACCCCTCATCCCCAATCCTGGTATGCATGGCATCCCTCATCCCCAATCCTGGTATAGATGGCACTCCTCATCCCTATCCTGGTATTCATGGCACTCCTCATCCCTATCCTGGTATGCATGGCACTCCTCATCCCTATCCTGGTATGAATGGTACCCCTCATCCTGGTATGCATGGCACCCCATCCCTCATCCTGGTATGCATGGTACCCCTCATCCCTATTCTGGCATGTATGATATCCCTCATCCTGGTATGCATGGCACAACCCATCCCAATTCTGGTATGTATGGCCTCCTCATCCCAGAAACCTGGTATGCATAGCACCCAATCCCTCATCCTAGTATGCATGGCACCCCTCATCCTTATCCTGGTCTTCATAGTACCCCTCATCCCTATTCTGGTATGCTTGGTACTCCTCACCCTGGCATGCATGGCACCCCATCCTTCATCCTGGTATGCATAATACCCCGCATTCCTATTCTGGTATGCATGGCACCCCTCATTCCAAATCCTGGTATGCATGGCACTCCTCATCCCTATCCTGGTATGCATGGCACTCCTCGTCGACAATCCTGGTATGCATGGCTCGATGATCCCTATCCTGGTATGCATGGGTCCCTCATCCCCAATCCTGTTATACATGGTACCCCTCATCCCTATCCTGGTATGTATGGTACCCCTCATACTGGTATGCATGGCATCCCATCTCTCATCCTGGTATGCATGGTACCCCTCATCCCTATTCTGGTATGCATGGCACCCATCATGCCCAATCCTGGTATGCATGGCTCCCTCATCCCCAATCCTGGTATGCATGGCTCCCTCATCCCCAATCCTGGTATGCATGGCACCCCTCATCCCCAATCATGGTATGCATGGCACCCCTCATCCCCAATCCTGGTATGCATGGCACTTCTCATCCCTATCCTGGTATGCATGGCACTCCTCATCCCTATCCTGGTATGCATGGGTCCCTCATCCCCAATCCTGTTATACATGGTACCCCTCATCCCTATCCTGGTATGTATGGTACCTCTCATCCCTATTCTGGTATGCATGGCAAGCATCATCTCCAATCCTGTTATGCATGGCACCCCTCATCCCCAATCCTGGTAAGCATGGCACCCCTCATCCCCAATCCTGGTATGCATGGCTCCCTCATCCCCAATCCTGTTATGCATGGCACCCCTCATTCCCAATCCTGGTATGCATGGCACCCCTCATCCCCAATCCTGGTATGCATGGCTCCCTCATTCCCAATCCTGGTATGCATGGCACGCCTCATCCCCAATCCTGGTATGCATGGCACTCCTCATCCTTATCCTGGTATGCATGGCACCCCTCATCCCCAATCCTGGTATGCATGGCTCCCTGATCCCCAATCCTGGTATGCATGGCTCCCTCATCCCCAATCCTGGTATGCATGGCACCCCTCATCCCCAATCCTGGTATGCATGGCACCCCTCATCCCCAATCCTGGTATGCATGGCACTCCTGATCCCTATCCTGGTATGCATGGCAATCCTCATCCCTATCCTGGTATGCATGGGTCCCTCATCCCCAATCCTGTTATACATGGTACCCCTCATCCCTATCCTGGTATGTATGGTACCCCTCATCCTGGTATGCATGGCACCCCATCGCTCATGCTGGTATGCTTGGTACCCCTCATCCCTATTCTGGTATGCATAGCACCCATCATCCCCAATTCTGGTATGCATGGCTCCCTCATCCCTAATCCTGGTATGCGTGGCACCCCTCATCCCCAACCCTGGTAAGCATGGCACACCTCATCCCCAATCCTGGTATGCATGGGTCCCTCATCCCCAATCCTGGTATGCATGGCTCCCTCATCCCCAATCCTGGTATGCAGGGCTCCCTCATCTCCAATCCTGGTATGCATGGCTCCCTCATCCCCAATCCTGTTATGCATGGCACCCCTCATCCCCAATCCTGGTATGCATGGCACCCCTCATCCCCAATCCTGGTATGCATGGCTCCCTCATCCCCAATCCTGGTATGCATGGCTCACTCATCCTCAATCCTGGTATGCATGGCACCCCTCATCCCCAATCCTGGTATGCATGGCACCCCTCATCCCCAATCCTGGTATGCATGGCACTCCTCATCCCTATCCTGGTATGCATGGCACCCCTCGTCCACAATCGTGGTATGCATGGCTCCCTGATCCCCAATCCTGGTATGCATGGCTCCCTCATCCCCAATCCTGGTATGCATGGCACCCCTCATCCCCAATCCTGGTATGCATGGCACCCCTCATCCCCAATCCTGGTATGCATGGCACTCCTCATCCCTATCCTGGTATGCATGGCACCCCTCATCCCTATCCTGGTATGCATGGCTCCCTCATCCCCAATCCTGGTATGCATGGCACCCCTCATCCCCAATCCTGGTATGCATGGCACCCCTCATCCCCAATCCTGGTATGCATGGCACTCCTCATCCCAATCCTGGTATGCATGGCTCCCTCATCCCCAATCCTGGTATGCATGGCTCACTCATCCTCAATCCTGGTATGCATGGCACCCCTCATCCCCAATCCTGGTATGCATGGCACCCCTCATCCCCAATCCTGGTATGCATGGCACTCCTGATCCCTATCCTGGTATGCATGGCACCCCTCGTCCACAATCGTGGCATGCATGGCTCCCTGATCCCCAATCCTGGTATGCATGGCTCCCTCATCCCCAATCCTGGTATGCATGGCACCCCTCATCCCCAATCCTGGTATGCATGGCAACCCTCATCCCCAATCCTGGTATGCATGGCACTCCTCATCCCTATCCTGGTATGCATGGCAATCCTCATCCCTATCCTGGTATGCTTGGGTCCCTCATCCCCAATCCTGTTATACATGGTACCCCTCATCCCTATCCTGGTATGTATGGTACCCCTCATCCTGGTTTGCATGGCACCCCATCGCTCATGCTGGTATGCTTGGTACCCCTCATCCCTATTCTGGTATGCATAGCACCCATCATCCCCAATTCTGGTATGCATGGCTCCCTCATCCCTAATCCTGGTATGCGTGGCACCCCTCATCCCCAACCCTGGTAAGCATGGCACACCTCATCCCCAATCCTGGTATGCATGGGTCCCTCATCCCCAATCCTGGTATGCATGGCTCCCTCATCCCCAATCCTGGTATGCAGGGCTCCCTCATCTCCAATCCTGGTATGCATGGCTCCCTCATCCCCAATCCTGTTATGCATGGCACCCCTCATCCCCAATCCTGGTATGCATGGCACCCCTCATCCCCAATCCTGGTATGCATGGCTCCCTCATCCCCAATCCTGGTATGCATGGCTCACTCATCCTCAATCCTGGTATGCATGGCACCCCTCATCCCCAATCCTGGTATGCATGGCACCCCTCATCCCCAATCCTGGTATGCATGGCACTCCTCATCCCTATCCTGGTATGCATGGCACCCCTCGTCCACAATCGTGGTATGCATGGCTCCCTGATCCCCAATCCTGGTATGCATGGCTCCCTCATCCCCAATCCTGGTATGCATGGCACCCCTCATCCCCAATCCTGGTATGCATGGCACCCCTCATCCCCAATCCTGGTATGCATGGCACTCCTCATCCCTATCCTGGTATGCATGGCACCCCTCATCCCTATCCTGGTATGCATGGCTCCCTCATCCCCAATCCTGGTATGCATGGCACCCCTCATCCCCAATCCTGGTATGCATGGCACCCCTCATCCCCAATCCTGGTATGCATGGCACTCCTCATCCCAATCCTGGTATGCATGGCTCCCTCATCCCCAATCCTGGTATGCATGGCTCACTCATCCTCAATCCTGGTATGCATGGCACCCCTCATCCCCAATCCTGGTATGCATGGCACCCCTCATCCCCAATCCTGGTATGCATGGCACTCCTCATCCCTATCCTGGTATGCATGGCACCCCTCGTCCACAATCGTGGCATGCATGGCTCCCTGATCCCCAATCCTGGTATGCATGGCTCCCTCATCCCCAATCCTGGTATGCATGGCACCCCTCATCCCCAATCCTGGTATGCATGGCAACCCTCATCCCCAATCCTGGTATGCATGGCACTCCTCATCCCTATCCTGGTATGCATGGCACCCCTCATCCCTATCCTGGTATGCATGGCTCCCTCATCCCCAATCCTGGTATGCATGGCACCCCTCATCCCCAATCCTGGTATGCATGGCACCCCTCATCCCCAATCCTGGTATGCATGGCACTCCTCATCCCTATCCTGGTATGCATGGCACCCCTCATCCCTATCCTGGTATGCATGGGTCCCTCATCCCCAATCCTGTTATACATGGTAACCCTCATCCCTATCCTGGTATGTATGGTACCCCTCATACTGGTATGCATGGCACCCCATCCCTCATCCTGGTATGCATGGTACCCCTCATCCCTATTCTGGTATACATGGCACCCATCATCCCCAATCCTAGTATGCATGGCTCCCTCATCCCCAATCCTGGTATGCATGGCTCCCTCATCCCCAATCCTGGTATGCATGGCTTCCTCATCCACAATCCTAGTATGCATGGCACCCCTCATCCCCAATCCTGGTACGCATGGCTCCCTCATTCCCAATCCTGGTATGCATGGCACCCCTCGTCCCCAATCCTGGTATGCATGGCTCCCTCATCCCCAATCCTGGTATGCATGGCTCCCTCATCCTCAATACTGGTATGCATGGCACCCCTCATCCCCGATCCTGGTATGTATGGCACCCCTCATCCCCAATCCTGGTATACATGGCACTCTTCATCCCCAATCCTGGTATGTATGGCACCCCTCATCCCCAATCCTGGTACGCATGGCTCCCTCATTCACAATCCTGGTATGCATGGCACCCCTCATCCCCAATCCTGGTATGCATGGCTCCCTCATCCCCAATCCTGGTATGCATGGCACCCCTCGTCCCCAATCCTGGTATGCATGTCTCCCTCATCCCCAATCCTGGTATGCATGGCTCCCTCATCCTCAATACTGGTATGCATGGCACCCCTCATCCCCAATCCTGGTACGCATGGCTCCCTCATTCCCAATCCTGGTATGCATGGCACCCCTCGTCCCCAATCCTGGTATGCATGGCTCCCTCATCCCCAATCCTGGTATGCATGGCTCCCTCATCCTCAATACTGGTATGCATGGCACCCCTCATCCCCGATCCTGGTATGTATGGCACCCCTCATCCCCAATCCTGGTATACATGGCACTCTTCATCCCCAATCCTGGTATGCATGGCACCACTCATCCCCAATCCTGGTATGTATGGCACCCTTCATCCTCAATCCTGGTATGCATGGCAACCCATCCCTCATCCTGGTATGCATGGTACCCCTCATCCCTATTCTGGTATGTATGATACCCCTCATCCTGGTATGCATGGCACACCTCATCCCAATTCTGGTATGTATGGCCTCCTCATCCCAGAAACCTGGTATGCATGGAACCCAATCCCTCATCCTAGTATGCATGGCACCCCTCATCCTTATCCTGGTCTTCATAGTACACCTCATACCTATTCTGGTATGCTTGGTACTCCTCATCCTGGTATGCATGGCACCCCATCCTTCATCCTGGTATGCATGGTACCCCGCATTCCTATTCTGGTATGTATGGTACCCCTCATCCCTATTCTGATATGCAGGGCACCCCTCACCCCCCAATCCTGGTTTGCATGGTCCCCTCACCCCCAAATCCAGGTATGCATGGTCCCCTCACCCCTAATCCTGGTATGCATGGTCCCTTCACCGCCCAATCCTGGTATGCATGGTCCCCTCACCCCCAATCCAGGTATGTGTGGTACCCCTCATCCTGGTATGCATGATCCCCTCACCCCACAATCCTGGTAGGCATGGTCCCCTCACCTCACAATCCTGGTATGTGTGGTACCCCTCCATCCTGGTATGCATGGTCCCCTCACCCCACAATCCTGGTATGCTTGGTACCCCTCATCCCCCCAATCCTGGTATGTGTGGCCCCCTCACCCCCCAATCCTGGTATGTGTGGCACCCTCACCCCCCAATCCTGGTATGTGTGGCACCCCTCATCCTTTTCACGCTGTAGACACACATACAAAAAAATAAACACTTATAGTCACCTTTCTTCCCTGTGCGCGCGTGCCCATACTGTGCTGTCCGGCGCCATTTTGCTGAAGACACACTGCAAACGTGTCTTCAGTACAATGGCGCCGGATAGCGCTATGCGCATGTGCCAATCCGACGCCTCACTCCTGCCCCGGTCTCCGGCGAAGAGAGGCGCCGCGGCAAAGCTCCTCCTGGTCAGGTAAGTATGTAAGTATGGCGCCGGAGATCGCGGTATCCGGCACCATACACACTCCTCTTACCTGTAACGGCTCCATGCGGTCTTCTGCCTGAAGCCAGACTGTGCAGGCATGTCACGCTTGCGCAGTTTATAAAGGCTTCAGACAGAGACACGCATCTCTCGTTATATTATAAATGTTCTGATAATATGGGGGTGTACTCACTTATGCTAAGCGCTGTATATATAATGTACTGACAATACAGGGGTGTACTCACTTATGCTACCCACTGTATATATAATGTAATGATAATATTGGGGTGTACTCACATATGCTGAGTGCTATTTATGTAATGTACTGATAATACAGGGGGTGTACTTACTTATGCTGAGTGCTGTGTATAAAATGTATTGATAATACAGGGGTGTGCTCACTTATGCTGAGCGCTGAATATATAATGTACTGAGAATACAGGGGGGTGTACTTACTTATGCTTAGCTTTGTATATATAATGTACTGATAATACAGGGGTGTACTTATGAATTTGTCTCTATTTCTCTTTCTCTCTGTCTCTCTCATCCTGAACATAATGTCGTTATTACGCCATTCTGAGCATGCTCAGTCTATAGAGGCTTCTGACAGACGGACACATTCCTGGTTATATTATAGATTTGATCTCATCCTGGTCAATTCCATATATTTCATGGTTAGGCAAGAAAATCCCATTGAAATGCATTATGTGGTCCAAAACTACATATTTGTTTCAAAGTCTACCAATTCATCTTCCCAAATCTTTTTTTATTACCGTTAATACACTTTTCTCACAGTATTGATGGGGTTTCCATAAACACAAAATCGCACACCACATACTCACCTTACCACACATCAAATGAGGCATTGACCTACCAGCTCCACTCCAATTCCAGCAAGCAATACACCTCCAGAGAATTTTAGACTGGATAAAAGTTCCCATGCACAAAACTTGGCTTTAAATCGAAGAAGAAAATGTACCCTTCTCATTGAGACAGATAATATTCTCACTCCCTGAATGCCCCCAATATCTACAAATTTCAAATCCAACTTACAACAATTACACATAAAATGTGGTCATTTCCACACATAAGGAAAGCATGTGTGCCCCACAGCCTTCTCCCCTATTACAGGTCAGAGACCTCTTAGTCTCCAACATACCTATGCAAAATGAGACCCTACCTCATGCTATAAAACTATAATATACCTTTACAGAACATGTTGGATTCAGGACAAGTCCCCACAGAAGGTGAATTCAAAGAACTATTAAATGATGACTCCCTAAACCCACTTCATCTCCACAGATTCACACTTCTTTTTAAGTCTATCGCTAACAACGCTGATATCAATAGACAATTGATATGGTTGCAAACATTATTAGCCCTGTTGAAACTGCAGAAAAAGACGGTCGTGACTTCATGTAGACAAATTATCTCCTTCCAAGATGCCAATCAGAACCTGGCACGTATTATCATATGTGGTGCCTATGTCCCAAAATTAAGAAATATTGGTCAGAGATTCTGAGTTCTTTAAAGCAAATGCTCATCATCACCACACAATTAAAGAAAAAAGAATAGATCTACCTGTAGCCAAGCATTTTTGTTCCCCTGATCACAGCATAAAAGACATGAAATTATTGGTATTAAAAGGTAACTTCAAATCTCAAAGAGAAAGAAGAATCTCAGAATATAAACTCATGGTGACCTTTAACACTTTCAGAGCAGGATGAATGTGTCGCATGGATTTATGTCATTCCACATCAACTAAGGAATGTGCTCCTGAGGCCATCACAACATTGGACCTAATCACAGGACAATAAAACCTTCACACTCTTTATCTATTAACTGCTAAAATATTTATAGCCGGAACTGTTTATCTCTTCCATAATAACTCTGCTTTTCATCACCTGTCTTACCTATTGCATTTTTTGTGTGTCTTATTGTGTATAAATATGTGACTCTTCAGATTTTGTGGTATACTATGCCTGATGAAGAGACCTGAGTAGTCTCGAAAGCTTGCAATGTGTTACCATCTTTTCAGTTAGCCATTAAAAGGTATCAACCACTGAGAACTCTCAAATCTAAATATTTTTCAAGCAAATGCTCAAAATCTCCCTGACCTTAACCCCAGATATTTGCCTAATACACCTCTTTCCAGAGACAATCTCTAAGAACAAACTCTCCCTCCTTAGACACTTATTAGCATCTGCTAGAATTCGGAGTCTAACAATGTGGAAATCAAATACTGCTCCCTCTATCACCCAATGGGAACTTAAAGAACAAATATATAGACTTACTTGAGGTGGTACAAAGCGGCGAATATGGGAAACACATGCCATTTAAAGTGGTTTGGTCCACTTAGCGAATCTTTAAAGACACTATTACCCACCTCATCCTGGTTATTTGGTTAAAATGCATTCACTTATTGAACTGCCTCTCTTTTTTAGGATTGCACTAGGTCATGGGTGGGGAATCGTATTTCTGTCAAGAGCCATTTGGCCAAAATGTGCACTAACTCCACCCTCAAAGTACGTCCTGATGCTGGCACTGGTGTCAGGGTGTAATCTTTCATTGCATGCACCTCAGCATTCAGTAGTGAACACTGCGTGCTCATGCTCACAGAGCAAGAAGAAATTAACGGGCTGGTGGCCGTCAAAATAAATCTGCCGGCCCAAGCACTGCGGTCCCTGGGAATCTGCCCTAGGGCCAGATAAAAGGCGGGCCTGAGGTTCCCTACCCCTGCACTAGATGCATAAAGCTACTGTTGGACTCTCAGTTTGCTCAATTTATGTATATACATTTATAAATATGTTTAATTGCATAATCTAACCATTGTGGTTGTATTTTAAGTTAAAATTCAATAAAAAGAAATTAAGAAAGAAAAGAAAATAGAGATGAGCTCTTGAGTAGGTTGTTATCAGGTGGAGGCAGAGGTCAGCTGGGTATAATCCACTCCATACACTTGACCAGAGAAAGAAGTTATGGTATTTGTATTACTGAGATTCTCCAGTGGATGGCAGTGGAGTATAGGAAATAGTAGTTAGTATTGGTAAAAGTGAAGAATGTCTTTTATGCAATATTACAGTGTCCATTTTAGGACATGATCAGATATCAAAACATCAGAATGATGTCAGTTTGGGGATAAATACCCTGTCTGAGAACTGAGTTTGATAAGTGATTCTGACAAGTGATTCTGACAAGTGATTTTGACGAGTGATTTTGACGAGTGATTCTGACAAGTGATTTTGATGAGTGATTCTGACAAGTGATTTTGATGAGTGATTTTGATGAGTGATTCTGACAAGTGATTTTGACGAGTGATTCTGACAAGTGATTTTGACAAGTGACTCTGATGAGTGATTCTGACAAGTGACTTTGACAAGTGACTTTTACAACAGCAATAATAATACAAAAAAAGTAACTGTTCGCTGATGGGACTTGAACCCAAAATTCTGCATCCCAAAGCCAGTACACTAACCATTAAGTTATAAACTCAGTTGTAAAAACCTAGGTGTTCTATTTGGTTATATGATTTTCAGTGCAAACTTGTCTAAAATTCATTGGGACTTATGCACAGACTGCAAGCAAGCCAAATTCAAATGATGTTTGATTTTGATGTGTGAGTCTGATGTGTGACTTTCTTCAAACATCAGAATCACAATGACTTTTAGTCACCCTGCATATTTTCATGGTTGATCTCATAAGACAAGAAAAGCTTGCTTTGGCTCGTGTGCAGTCTGTGCATAAGTCCCAATGAGTTTTAGAAAAGTTTATAGCTCAGTGGTTAGTACACTAGTTTTGGGACACAGAATTTTGGGTTCAAGTCCCATCAGCGAACAGTTACTTTTTTTTTATTATTATTACAGTTGTAAAAGTCACTTGTCAAAATCTGTAAGGTGTTGGGTGTTTGCTGGATCTGAAATTGGTTCAGAATCATCAGTGGATTCTGTGGTCTCCCATTCTTGTGCAGCCAGGGAAAATGCCACTCAGCATCACCATCAGTCTCAACACCTAGCTGGTGCACGAGATGTACAAGTTGTCTCTATTGGCTTTGTTCCTAGTAGTGTTAAGCAAAGGTTGCGGAGGGGAACAGGGCTACTACAGCCTAAGTCCAGGATGCACTGCACTGAGCATGCCCGTGACATGGCGAACAGTGATTGGTGGTTTGGTGTCAGCTGATCCGGTGACCTGGCACCGCCTGATTGGCCGCAGGTGATGTCATCAGTAGTGCGACCAATAATGCGACGGTGGGCAGGGCTTAGTCTTTAAATAGTCCGCCCACAAACATGGCGGTGCGCTCTGATCATTGAGCTAAGGTTGTGTTCATGTGTGGACGCTTGTTTGTTTGAGCTCCATGTGCTCTCTTGCTGCTCTAGCTTCAGACAGGCAGATTTAGCTGGGGATAGGCAGTCTTAGCTGGAGGGAGGCAGGTAGTTCCATTTGACAGTCTGGCTCCGACTAGGGGATCGCTATACACCTCGAGCAGACTGCGGACTCCATATTCCTGGCACCGCCTGTTAGCCACGTGGAGAGTTACTCCGCAGTCCGGTAGCACACCAGCTGGGAGCACGTATACGCCGGCGTGAGTCACACACACGCCCTAGCGCCTGCTGCGTAGCCTCTGTGCAGTTAACAGGGCTACAGCTACATTATTTGCCGCACATCTCTCGTGCAGTTAACGGAGATAGTGCGAATCCCTTTTCTCGTCCCGGTGTGCAGTAACAATGGAGGGATTTATATATTAGTTGGTTGTTTTACCTTCTTACCCGGTAGGTGTTCGGCCGCAGTCTTCTAGGCTGCATCGCGGACCCCGGGTTCGGTTGCTCTCCATTATTAATAAAGTTGTTTTCAACCGTCCACATAACAGTATCACTCGTCAAAATCACTCATCAGAATCACTCGTCAAAATCACTCATCAGAATCACTCGTCAAAATCACTCGTCAGAATCACTTGTCAAAATCACTTGTTTGAATCACTCGTCAAAATCACTCGTCAAAATCACTCATCAGAATCACTCGTCAAAATTACTTGTCAGAATCGCTCATCAAAATCACTCGTCAAAATCACTCATCAAAATCATTTGTCAAAATCACTCGTCAGAATCACTCGTCAGAATCACTTGTCAGAATCACTCATAAAAATCACTTGCCAGAATCGCTCATCAAAATCATTTGTCAAAATCACTCGTCAGAATCACTCGTCAAAATCACTCGTCAGAATCACTTGTCAGAATCACTTGTCAAAATCACTTGTCAGAATCACTCATCAAAATCACTTGTCAAAATCACTCATCAAAATCATTTGTCAAAATCACTTGTCAGAATCACTTATCAAAATCAGTTCTCAAACAGGGTATTTGGCCTCATCATTCTGATGTTTGATTTTGATATCTGATCATGTCCTAAAATGGACACTGTACGATATGGGTTCTATCCTCTTCAGCAAGAGACAAAGAGATAATAAAAATTGGGACAATGACCCTCAGAAATACATACAAGGATCCTTGATATTTCAAGAGCAGGTAGGCGACTGTAGGCAGACAGATGGTTACACCAGTGGCATGATCTTAAAACATTTAGGCAAAGTCTGGTCAGAAACACTCATTTTGTGGTGACAGCTAAAGTGTGGAGCTTCAGGTGCAGGTGCTGCTTAGTAGATGGTTTCGGGAGAGGGCATAAAAAGGCCAAGGTCCAATGCTAGTGTACGTTCTGTGGTCTCTCTGTGCCATGGGAAGGCTGAGGGTATCATCAGTCTCCTGGGAGAGGTCAGTTACAGGGGCCAGATGCAGGCATACAGGCACCTTACAGCTTCCGGGCAGCAGATGGGCAGATCCGATCCAAGATGAATGGTGGCTTCCAGCTGATATGGTGGTGAGTTAGGACAGAATGAATCACCCCAGGACATAGGGCTCTGTACAGTGCCGGTGTGAGGTACGCAATAGAGGAAGGTCTCACATATGATGGTCTGAGGGAGGGAGCACAGCACCAGTTTCTGAACGCAAAGTCTTTAGGCTCTCGCTACAGCTGGTAGAGTAGCCGGTCAATCAATATGGCTGCCGAGAGTGGTAAAGGAAATAACTGTAGTGGGTGCTGCAGCCTCTCCTCAGGGATCTTGACAGCCGTGGAATGATCTTCGTCTAAGATTGTATGGGGAGAGATGATGGTGAGGCAGGTGAGGTGCTGGCGGGGTCAATCTGGTAGGTGAAAATGGCACCCGTAGCCTAGCTTGGTGCCCAGTCGCAAGCCTTTACCAATAAAAACTACCAAGTGTTCAGTGGGGTTCTGGTGATGAACCCTGTTTCGTGAGGGTTTGGTCAAAGAGAGGCAGAAATATTGAAGGAACTGTGGAGCCCCAAAGAAAGGCAACCTGTCAGGATCAGTGCTAAGCTTTTTCTCTTCATTCTTAATGTTGCAATAAGCCTCCATAATATTCTTTTACAGAAAAAAATCTAAAATCTGGGTCAATCCGAGACATTTCTTGTGAAATCCTTCTTGTGAGGAAGGGAATAGTTTTTTTCAAAAGAATACAAAATTCAGACATTTAACTGCAGCTGTCTACCACATAATGTATTAGACACAAACATTTTTTTGCACACTTGTTTTACTTATTCAGCAGGTGCTGGCTTTTTGGTCTTGTGTCTGCCTAACATTTTATTTTCATTATTTTTTGGGATTTGGTTGAATTGTGCTGAAAAATAGAAAAATATATTTAAAAATGTATGGATGTCTGTTTTTGAAACAAATATAACCTAAAATAAAACAATAGGGTCTGATTCATCAAAGCTTTTACAGCAGTAGTAGAAAGCTTTGAAACTCGAGGCTTTGATAAAATTTAGCATTTTTTGACATTCTAACTCCATTATCAGTTGTGGCAAAGTGGGCAGAGCTAGGGCAGGCACGGTGTGGTAACTTTTGCTCATCAAATTCATAGCAAGCTGCGACATTCACTAGACCACAAATTTCACTCCAGCAGTGACTGAAGTATAGTGTTGAGCCACCCCCGTAGTGTTCGAGTTCGGTTCGGTTCGTCGAACACCCGTGTGTTCGCCGAACTGTTCGTCGAACTGTTCGTCGAACACCTTCGAACACCGTTAAAACCAATGGCAGGCAAACAAAAACACATAGAAACACATAGAAAACACCTTCAAAGGTGTCCAAAAGCTGACAAACTGCTCAGAAGACACAACTAACACATGGAAAAGTGACAAGTACATATAGTCATGCGAAAAGAAAAGAGGTGGAGGAGTAAAAGGAGGGGGAGACACAAATATAGGCATGTCATGCCCTTCTAAAATCCAAAAAGTGAGAAGCCGACACGTTCAGTCCGCTCCTGCCCGTGCCACCTCCGTGTCGCCGGGTTTGTGCCAGAGCCGCGGTGAACCCTGACGGCCAGCCCCCCTCTCCCAATACTGGTGCCTGTCCGCTGGTGGGTCAAGCGAGCCCCCCTGTGGTGGAGGCAGCTCTAAGCTTTTTAATTTAAATTGTCTCTCTAATTTGAATGAATACACTTTAAATCCATTTACAAGGATCTATTGGAGGGCAAGTCTCATGCCAGCAGCCGCGTAATTCCAGCTCCAGTAGCGTCCACTAAAGCTGCTGCAGTTAAAAAGCTTTTATAAGGATCGAGCTCCACTGTCCACCGCAAGGCATCCTACTGCCAGTCCCAGCCCCTATGCCTTGGGGTGCCTCCTGATGCTCTTCACTGAGTATCCCGTGGTCCCGAAGCATTTCCTTTGAAAAAATGAAGTGTCCAAACTACAGGTGGTGTAGCTTGCTTAACAGCCGGGATAATCCGTTGACTAGCAGACACTGCTACTAGGCACAAAGTATTTCCTGGGCTAGATTCAGTTAAAAATTTGTAATTAGATACTCTCGTTGGATGCTGAGAAAGCATTCCATAGAGTCTCCTGGCACGCCATATATGATTCTCTTAAAAAGCTTGGGGTAGGGGTCTAGGGGACCCTTTTATAGCCAAAATCACGGCCCTGTATCACAATACGTCACCTAGGCTGAAGATAAATGGAACTGTAGCACCCAGAGGGCTCGGTTGCTACAGAGGTATTGCACCTCACCCAGAGGTGTGATATCTCACTCTCAGGTAAGGATGGAGTGTGGATCAGGACCCGACACCTGCATGCATTACACCACATTGCCGTGGGGCAGGGCGACCAATATGCCTCTGAGATGGGCACGACAGTCCCTGTCCCTGGCTGGAGTGGGGGGAGGGAACACTGAGGAAGGGGAACCCTGTAGTGCAGGAGCAGGGAGGAAGCAGTTCCTGGGTGCATTGAGAAGGGAGTATAAAAGGTGGGCACCATCTTAGTTCAGTGCAGAGAAGTCTGAGCAGAAGTGGCAGGGAGCAGGGGCTCTGCATGAGCTCTGCTCCGGAGGCGGGCCTAGTAACAGAGGCCCAGGCCTGGAAGAGGGAGAAGGAAGGAAGAGGAGCGGAGAAGGCTCCAGGAACGAGGAATGAAGGGATCCCAGGGGTGCGGACGGGCGAGTCGCCACCGCACGCCCGAATCCACCTGCGTGGAGGGGTCAGGCCAAAGGGGGAGACCGATCCCCGAAACTAGTGGAGGCAGGAAACGACCCTCAGCTAGAAATCGGAGGCTCTCACATTTTATGTGGCGCAGCCCCTCGCTACACCCGCTAGGAAGGCACCACATAGGGTCAGGGAAACTGGCGCCAAGTTTACCAAGAGGAGGCCCGAGGCAGCCGGACAGAAGGGTTGGTAAGAAAGGCCAGACAAAGGACACACAAAGGGGGTCCTGTGAAGCGCTCCAAAGTTATCTGGGAGTTGTCTGAGCCCCTCACCTGGTGAGCACAGTACGACGTGGGCAGCCGTTACCTGCAGACGTGGTCTGGATAATAAAACTGTGAGTAAAGGCCCTGGACTGCATCACTGACTCCGTGTCGTTACTGCTGCTGCCCTGCACCATCACCCCCATCCTCCGCATACACTGCCCTGAGGCTATACTCCTCCCATGGGGAGTTATGCTACGCTCTGCTGCACCCACAACACCAGCCTCAGCGGTCTGCCCTGCAGCGGCGGTTCACTCTGACCGCAATCCACGGGTGGCGTAGTCGGACATTTAAACATCAAAACCACATAAATAGTTCCGCCACTGGTTTGACCACCCTGAGCCACGGAACCGGGTCGCCGCCACGAAGACTACAACCACCAGCATCCACCAAAAAGGGTCCGGCTCCGGGTGTCCCAAGGCCCAGGGGGTGCATCAGAACATTTTCATCACCTTTCACAATCACCAATAGCACAAGGCAGGGATATCCTCTGTCCCCTCTCTTATACATCCTAGTGACGGAGCACCTGCTCTCATCAATTCGCCATAACCCCAATATTAGGTGGATTGAGGTGGGAGGCACCGAGTACAAGTGCTCTCTATTTGCTGATGATGTCCTAGTATATATCACTCAATCACATATATCCATCCATGCTGTTATGGCTGAAATAGATCACTTTGTTACATGGTCAAATTTTAAAATCAATGCAGCGAAGTCTGAGGCCGTCGATGTCTCCCTCCCCAAATCCATATAGGATTCCATCCAGTCCAACTTTCCCTTTGCCTGGCCTTCACAGGGTATCAAATACTTAGGAATTCCTATTCATAGAGACCTCTCCCATCTATGTTATCTTAATTTTGGGCCCTTTATTGAACAACTCCATACAGACCACGGTTGGCAAGTTAGAACTGTAAGATTCACTACGTGAACCACTGGTGTTTTGTGGAAAAGCACATGTACACTGTGTTCCAAATTATTATGCAAAAAGTGTTTAGGAGTGATAAGGGAAGAATTTGTTTGTCAGTTAAACTCATTGATGGTGATGTGTGTCAGGGCTCTTTATATCACTGTAAGCAATTGCAGACACCTGTGCTAATTAGTTTGGCAGGTGTGTCCAATGAAAGGCAAGACTACTTAAGAAGGCTGTCTCACATTATTAAGCAGCCTACATTTTCTGCCAAAATGGGAAAGAAAAAGGATGTGTCGGCTGCTGAGAAGCAACAAATTGTGGAGTGTTTAGGTCGAGGCATGACTACAATCAACATTGTGCGATGATCAGGATGAAGTGTCTTGGCAATCAAGAAGTATGTAGCTGATTCACAGTACACACGTGTGCGTGCTGATAAGGGCAAATTGAGGACTCTTTCCTACAGGCAATTACGTCAGGTTAAAAGAGCAGCGGCAAAAAAGCCTTGTCATAGCAGCAGACAAGTTTTTGAAGCTGCTGGTGCCTCCAACGTCCCCCGAACAACAAGATGCAGGGTCCTTCAGAGGTTTGCAGCTGTGCATACGCCATCCTGTCAACCTCCTCTATCCACTTCACACAAGCAGAAACGGCTCCAGTGGGCTAAACATTACATGAAGACTGATTTCAAAACTGTTTTGTTCACGGATGAGTGCCGTGCAGCGCTCGATGGTCCAGATGGATGGAGTGGAGGATGGCTGGTTGATGGACACCCCACGCAAACACGGCTACAGCGCCAACAAGGAGGAGGTGGAGTAATGTTTTGGGCTGGAATCATGGGGAGAGAGATTGTCGGCCCCTTTAGGATCCCTGAAGGCGCTAAAGATGAACTCCATAATGTATGTGGATTTTCTCAAACAGCACTTCCTGCCATGGTTCAAGAAGAAGAACCGTGTATTTCACAGCAAGATCATTTTTTTGCATGATAATGCACCATCTCATGATTCACATAAAACATCTGCATCTCTGGCTGATATGGGCATAAAAGGGGACAAACTTATGGTGTGACCCCCATGCTCCTCTGACCTCTACCCCATTCAGAACCTCTGGAGCATCATCAAAAGGAGTGTCTATGATGGCGGGAGGCAGTTCACATCTAAGTAACACCTCTGGGAGGGTATTCTGTCCTCATGCAAAACAATTGAAGCAGAAACCATCCAAAACCTGACAAATTCAATGGACGAGAGAGTTCAGAAGCTCCTTTCGAACAAGGGGTCCTATGTGAAAATGTAACATCACCTAGAATAAAGTTTTGAGTTGAAAACTGTTTGATTTCAGTTTCTAATAACCTGCTAATGCTTATAATTTCAAAAATGACCATTTTTTTGGTCTTTATTAAAATGAAAAGGTTGATCGAAAAGTTTGGGGGATCTAAGAGTGTGGCAACCCAGTAGTCATGATTACTTCGAATTCTGACAATATGAGGGTCATGTTGCAGGTAGGGCAGCAAGAAGGCACTTATGTGTCTTGCGCATCTCGGAGCCCCAAAATTATTTTCCGGGCTAGATGCAGCTAAAAATTATTATTAATTTTAAATCTGGTGGAGCTTAGTATAGATGGCCTAATAGGATCAGTGCTGCACACTGCTACAAAGCCCAAATTATGTTCCAGCCAAGATACAGATAAACATGATTAGTAATTTTAAATCTGGTGAAGCTTATTATAGATGGCCTAATAGAATCAGTGCTGCACACTGCTACAAAGCCCAAATTATTTTCCAGCCAAGATACAGATAAACATGATTAGTAATTTGAAAGCTTAAAACGGTTGGTAGGGTGATTTTAACCAATCATCAAGCTTTTACTCTCCCCAGGATGACACAGGGGTAGAAAAGTCGTTTCGGATCCATGATTTGTTCATCTTTATGAACGTGAGTCTGTCTACATTATCAGTGGAGAGCCGCGTGCGCTTATCTGTCAGCACACCACCAGCAGCGCTGAACACACGTTCAGACAGAACGCTGGCTGCGGGGCATGACAAGATCTCCAAGGCGTAAGTGGCTAGCTCCAGCCATTTATCCAGATTGGAAGCCCAAAAAGAGCAAGGGTCCAGTGACACAGTCATGGCTTCAATGTTTACTTGGAGATACTTCTGTACCATCGTCTCTAGGCGTTGACTATGTGTCAGACTTCTTGTCTCCTGTGACCTTGCAAAGGATGGGCTAAAAAAGTGGTGAAATGATTCCGCAAAATTGATGTTACCAGCAGATACTGTGGTTCTGTTACGGTTTGAGTGCTGAACACTTGACGGTCCCACGGTTGGCAAGTTGGAACTGTGAGATTCACTACGTGCACCACTGGTGTTTTGTGGAAAAGCACATGTAAGATTCTGCAACAGTCTCTGCTGATACTCCTGCATGCGTGCATCCCTTTCTATGGCAGGAATAATTTCGGCAAATTTACTTTTGTACCGGGGATCTAACAGTGTGGCAACCCAGTAGTCAGGATTATTTCTAATTCTCACAATTCGAGGGTCATGTTGCAGGTAGTGCAGCAAGAAGGCACTCATGTGTGTTGCGCATCCAGGAGCACCAAGTCCCTGTTGTGTTGGTGGCGAGGTAACAATCATGCTTCCTTCCTCTGTCCTCTCCCCCCAACCTCGCACAACAGAAATGTGATCAAGGTCTCCCTCATCTGATGAGTCTTCCATCAGTTCGTCCTCCACTTCTTCCTGGGATCCTGCACCTTCCTCACTAGTTTGGCTGCTACCATGCGCCCTGGTAAAACCATCTCCCCCACCCTCACATGCCTGCCGCCTTGGTGCTGCCGACCGTCTGGACCTTGCAGATGTTAGCCCTTCCGCATACAACTCCTCCTCCTCTACTTCCTCCACCTCCTCTTGTGCCACCACCTGACTCCGAATTCTGTTTAACATGTGCTCCAGCATGTAAATCACCGGAATAGTCATGCTGATAATGGCATCGTCAGCACTAAACATCTTCGTCGCCATTTCAAAACTGTGCAGAAGGGTGCATAGGTCCCTGATCTGAGACCACTCCTCCAGCGTGATTTGCCCCACCTCTGGATCTCGTTGGCCCAGGCTATACGTCAGAACGTATTGCACCAGGGCTTGTCGGTGCTGCCACAGTCGCTGCAACATGTGCAGAGTTGAATTCCACCGGGTAGGCACATCGCATTTTAGCTGGTGAAGTGGCAGGCCCAACGACTTCTGTAGAGTTGTAAGTCGCTGAGCTGCGGGATGCGAACGGCGGAAGTGAGCACACAGCGACCGTGCCCTCTACAGAAGGCCATCTAGTCTGGGATAGTGGGCTAAAAATTGCTGGACAACCAGGTTCAACACGTGAGCCATACAAGGCACGTGTGTGACATTGCCCCGGCGAAGGGCCGCACCCAGGTTTGCAGCATTGTCGCACACGGCCTTCCCTGGTTTCAGGTCCAGTGGAGACAACCATTCATGAAATTGGTTCTCCAGAGCTGACCACAACTCCTCAGCTGTGTGACTCACATTTCCCAGACATTTCAAAGTAAAAACCGCCTGATGACGTTGAGCCCTACTGCCAGCATAGTAAGGAGGTGTGCAGGATCCCTTCTGCGCAGTTAGAAAGCTTGTGGCATGACCAGACAGGCTTTGGGTGCAGGTGGAAGACTGAGAGGAGGTTGAGGAGGCAGAAGCAGTGGAGGAACTTTGACATAAAGAGGATTGACGCACAACTCGTGGGGACGGCAAGACTTGGACAGCAGCCCCTTGTCCTGCTGTCACCATAGTTACCCAGTGCCCAGTCAGCGACATGTAACGCCCCTGTCCATACCTACTCGTCCAAGTGTCTGTGGTGAAATGCACCCTGTCACACACAGAGTTTCTCAAAGAAGCGGTGATGTTGTGTGCGACATGCTGGTGGAGCGCAGGCACACCTTTCTTTGAGAAGTAGTGCCGACTGGGCATCTGGTACTGGGGCACTGCGACGGACATAAGGTCTCGAAAATCCTCTGTGTCCACCAGGCGGAAAGGCAGCATTTCTGTAGCCAAGAGCTTGCAGATGGTGAAATTCAACCTCTTAGCTTTCTCATGGCTAGGAGGAAATGGTCTTTTACTTGTCCACATCTGAGGGACCGAGGGCTGGCTATTGTGCTTAGACGGGGTTGATAAGGGTGTCCCCGGCAAACTGCCGGTCTGTGAGGAAGATGCAGGTGGACATGTTAGGTTGCCTTGATCCAAAGGTGGTGCTATCGATGTCGGACAGCGCTCAACACCAGCTGGTGTTACCACCTCCAAAGAAAATGATGACCTGCCAATCACGCTGGCTGTTGCGGGTAAAGAGGTGGCAGGTCTGCGCCCCAAAACAGGTGTGACTGCTATCCCCCCAGTCACAGAGGATGAAGAGGCCGCGGATGCACAAGATATGGCAGACGGTGGTTGGCCCGGCCGGCTAGGCCGCATTGTAGCACACTGAGCTTCCCACTGCAACTTATGCTTCATGTCCATGTGCCGGTTCATGCATGAAGTACTCAAACTATGTATTTTTTGGCCTCTACTTAGCTTTTGCTGACAAATGTTACAGATAACACGAGTTGGGTCATCTTTATCGATCTGAAAAAATGCCCAGGCTATGCAAGGCTTAGCACCCATGCGACCTGAAGAGCCACCACGACTTGTGGTGAGAGGCAGAGTTGTGTTTGAGGATGCAGTTGTTGGCGTGCTTCCAGTACTACGTCTCTGTCCAGGAAGGCGCAACCTGACCTCGTCGTCACTAGCATCTTCTTCCACCTCCTCTGCTGACCTCATCTCTTGGCTGACTGTGGGTTGACAGTAAGTGGGATCTCCAACCTCATCATCATCACCCTGTGCGTTATCACACCTGTCGTCCTCAGAGCCAACCTGTTCCTGTCCTGACAAAAAACTAAAGTTGTCGCTCCAATCAGGTATTTGAGTCTCATCATCGTCTTCCTCATTGTCTCCACCAACAGGAGTTACAGTTTGGGAATGAGGGTCTACATTATGGTCAGAACCTTCTGCGTCTGGTCCTGGATCCGACTCATAAAGATTCTGGGCATCAGTGCAGATGATTTCCTCGTCTGGATTCACAGAAGCGCTGGAGTCGACCTCTGATTCCCAGGCTATAGTATGAGTAAACAACTCTGCAGACTCAACCATCTGTTCTACCTCATACTCAGACGGGCAGCTGGAGATTTGGGAGCTGTGAGGAAGCAAGTGCGATTGGGGCGACACCTTTGAGGACTGGAGTATTTGTGATGTTGAAGTTGATGTGGAGGAGAGCCCACTTAAAGTAGCACTTGATATCCGTTGAAGCACCTGCTGTTTTTGTGCCTCATCTGGAATTTGTAGCGATTGCCGTGGCCGTAAGAAAGGGATCTTATCACATTGTCCGCTAAAAGAAGTAGACATTTTAGTTTGGCTGGAAGATGGTCTTTCTTCTGCAGATGTTACTGTTGCTTTAACACCTACCCCACGGACACAACCTTTTTTCCCCTTCCCAACACGCCTATTCCCCTTTCCACCAGCAGCAGGCCTTTTTCCACTCATTTTGGTGGTTAACTAATTCACAACTCTGGAGTTGTTTGCACAAAAAAACAATGGATGGGAACCGAGCAGAGCTGAGTGGCCAAACTGTGGTATTAGGCCAAAACTATTGGCTGGGTTAGATGGAGAAAAAAATTATATTCGATTTGCAACCTGATGGAGGTCAGTATATATGGACTAATAGAACAAGTCCCACACACAGCTAGAAGCCCAAATATTTTTTCAGAGGTAGATGCAGAAAAAAATTATATTCAGTTTGCAACCTGATGGAGGTCTGTATAGATGGACTAATAGAACAAGTCCCACACACAGCTAGAAGCCCAATATTTTTTCAGAGGTAGATGCAGAAAAAAAATTATTTTTAATTTGCAACCTGATGGAGGTCAGTATAGATGGACTAATAGAGAAAGTCCCACACACTGCTAGAAGGCCAAATATTTTTTCAGAGCTAGATGCAGAAAAAAATTATATTCAGTTTGCAACCTGATGGAGGTCAGTATAGATGGACTAATAGAACAAGTCCCACACACAGCTAGAAGCCCAAATATTTTTTCAGAGGTAGATGCAGATAAAAATTATTTTTAATTTGCAACCTGATGGAGGTCAGTATAGATGGACTAATAGAGAAAGTCCCACACACTGCTAGAAGGCCAGATATTTTTTCAGAGCTAGATGCAGATAAAAATTATTTTTAATTTGCAACCTGATGGAGGTCAGTATAGATGGACTAATAGAGAAAGTCCCACACACTGCTAGAAGGCCAAATATTTTTTCAGAGCTAGATGCAGATAAAAATTATTTTTAATTTGCAACCTGATGGAGGTCAGTATAGATGGACTAATAGAGAAAGTCCCACACACTGCTAGAAGGCCAAATATTTTTTCAGAGCTAGATGCAGAAAAAAATTATATTCAGTTTGCAACCTGATGGAGGTCAGTATAGATGGACTAATAGAACAAGTCCCACACACAGCCAGAAGCCCAAATATTTTTTCAGAGGTAGATGCAGATAAAAATTATTTTTAATTTGCAACCTGATGGAGGTCAGTATATATGGACTAATAGAGAAAGTCCCACACACTGCTAGAAGGCCAGATATTTTTTCAGAGCTAGATGCAGATAAAAATTATTTTTAATTTGCAACCTGATGGAGGTCAGTATAGATGGACTAATAGAGAAAGTCCCACACACTGCTAGAAGGCCAAATATTTTTTCAGAGCTAGATGCAGATAAAAATTATTTTTAATTTGCAACCTGATGGAGGTCAGTATAGATGGACTAATAGAGAAAGTCCCACACACTGCTAGAAGGCCAAATATTTTTTCAGAGCTAGATGCAGAAAAAAATTATATTCAGTTTGCAACCTGATGGAGGTCAGTATAGATGGACTAATAGAACAAGTCCCACACACAGCTAGAAGGCCAAATATTTTTTCAGAGGTAGATGTAGATAAAAATTATTTTTAATTTGCAACCTGATGGAGGTCAGTATAGATGGACTAATAGAGAAAGTCCCACACACTGCTAGAAGGCCAAATATTTTTTCAGAGCTAGATGCAGATAAAAATTATTTTTAATTTGCAACCTGATGGAGGTCAGTATAGATGGACTAATAGAGAAAGTCCCACACACTGCTAGAAGGCCAAATATTTTTTCAGAGCTAGATGCAGAAAAAAATTATATTCAGTTTGCAACCTGATGGAGGTCAGTATAGATGGACTAATAGAACAAGTCCCACACACAGCTAGAAGGCCAAATATTTTTTCAGAGGTAGATGCAGATAAAAATTATTTTTAATTTGCAACCTGATGGAGGTCAGTATAGATGGACTAATAGAGAAAGTCCCACACACTGCTAGAAGGCCAAATATTTTTTCAGAGCTAGATGCAGATAAAAATTATTTTTAATTTGCAACCTGATGGAGGTCAGTATAGATGGACTAATAGAGAAAGTCCCACACACTGCTAGAAGGCCAAATATTTTTTCAGAGCTAGATGCAGATAAAAATTATTTTTAATTTGCAACCTGATGGAGGTCAGTATAGATGGACTAATAGAGAAAGTCCCACACACTGCTAGAAGGTCAAATATTTTTTCAGAGCTAGATGCAAAAAAAATTATATTCAGTTTGCAACCTGATGGAGGTCAGTATAGATGGACTAATAGAACAAGTCCCACACACAGCTAGAAGCCCATATATTTTTACAGAGGTAGATGCAGATAAAAATTATTTTTAATTTGCAACCTGATGGAGGTCAGTATAGATGGACTAATAGAGAAAGTCCCACACACTGCTAGAAGGCCAAATATTTTTTCAGAGCTAGATGCAGATAAAAATTATTTTTAATTTGCAACCTGATGGAGGTCAGTATAGATGGACTAATAGAGAAAGTCCCACACACTGCTAGAAGGCCAAATATTTTTTCAGAGCTAGATGCAGATAAAAATTATTTTTAATTTGCAACCTGATGGAGGTCAGTATAGATGGACTAATAGAGAAAGTCCCACACACTGCTAGAAGGCCAAATATTTTTTCAGAGCTAGATGCAGAAAAAAATTATATTCAGTTTGCAACCTGATGGAGGTCAGTATAGATGGAATAATAGAACAAGTCCCACACAGCTAGAAGCCCAAATATTTTTTCAGAGGTAGATGCAGATAAAAATTATTTTTAATTTGCAACCTGATGGAGGTCAGTATAGATGGACTAATAGAGAAAGTCCCACACACTGCTAGAAGCCCAGATATTTTTTCAGAGCTAGATGCAGATAAAAAATATTTTTAATTTGCAACCTGATGGAGGTCAGTATAGATGGACTAATAGAGAAAGTCCCACACACTGCTAGAAGGCCAAATAATTTTTCACAGCTAGATGCAGAAAAAAATTATATTCAGTTTGCAACCTGATGGAGGTCAGTATAGATGGAATAATAGAACAAGTCCCACACACAGCTAGAAGCCCAAATATTTTTTCAGAGGTAGATGCAGATAAAAATTATTTTAAATTTGCAACCTGATGGAGGTCAGTATAGATGGACTAATAGAGAAAGTCCCACACACTGCTAGAAGGCCAAATATTTTTTCAGAGCTAGATGCAGATAAAAATTATTTTTAATTTGCAACCTGATGGATGTCAGTATAGATGGACTAATAGAGAAAGTCCCACACACTGCTAGAAGGCCAACTATTTTTTCAGAGCTAGATGCAGAAAAAAATTATATTCAGTTTGTAACCTGATGGAGGTCTGTATAGATGGATTAATAGAACAAGTCCCACACACAGCTAGAAGCCCAATATTTTTTCAGAGGTAGATGCAGAAAAAAATATATATTCAGTTTGCAACCTGATGGAGGTCTGTATAGATGGATTAATAGAACAAGTCCCACACACAGATAGAAGCCCAATATTTTTTCAGAGGTAGATGCAGAAAAAAAATATATTCAGTTTGCAACCTGATGGAGGTCAGTATAGATGGACTAATAGAGAAAGTCCCACACACTGCTAGAAGGCCAAATATTTTTTCAGAGCTAGATGCAAAAAAAATTATATTCAGTTTGCAACCTGATGGAGGTCAGTATAGATGGACTAATAGAACAAGTCCCACACACAGCTAGAAGCCCAAATATTTTTTCAGAGGTAGATGCAGATAAAAATTATTTTTAATTTGCAACCTGATGGAGGTCAGTATAGATGGACTAATAGAGAAAGTCCCACACACTGCTAGAAGGCCAAATATTTTTTCAGAGCTAGATGCAGATAAAAATTATTTTTAATTTGCAACCTGATGGAGGTCAGTATAGATGGACTAATAGAGAAAGTCCCACACACTGCTAGAAGGCCAAATATTTTTTCAGAGCTAGATGCAGATAAAAATTATTTTTAATTTGCAACCTGATGGAGGTCAGTATAGATGGACTAATAGAGAAAGTCACACACACTGCTAGAAGGCCAAATATTTTTTCAGAGCTAGATGCAGAAAAATATTATATTCAGTTTGCAACCTGATGGAGGTCAGCATAGATGGACTAATAGAACAAGTCCCACACACAGCTAGAAGCCCAAATATTTTTTCAGAGGTAGATGCAGATAAAAATTATTTTTAATTTGCAACCTGATGGAGGTCAGTATAGATGGACTAATAGAGAAAGTCCCACACACTGCTAGAAGGCCAAATATTTTTTCAGAGCTAGATGCAGATAAAAATTATTTTTAATTTGCAACCTGATGGAGGTCAGTATAGATGAACTAATAGAGAAAGTCCCACACACTGCTAGAAGGCCAACTATTTTTTCAGAGCTAGATGCAGAAAAAAATTATATTCAGTTTGCAACCTGATGGAGGTCTGTATAGATGGATTAATAGAACAAGTCCCACACACAGCTAGAAGCCCAATATTTTTTCAGAGGTAGATGCAGGAAAAAAATATATTCAGTTTGCAACCTGATGGAGGTCTGTATAGATGGACTAATAGAACAAGTCCCACACACAGCTAGAAGCGCAATATTTTTTCAGAGGTAGATGCAGAAAAAAAATATATTCAGTTTGCAACCTGATGGAGGTCAGTATAGATGGACTAATAGAGAAAGTCCCACACACTGCTAGAAGGCCAAATATTTTTTCAGAGCTAGATGCAAAAAAAATTATATTCAGTTTGCAACCTGATGGAGGTCAGTATAGATGGACTAATAGAACAAGTCCCACACACAGCTAGAAGCCCATATATTTTTACAGAGGTAGATGCAGATAAAAATTATTTTTAATTTGCAACCTGATGGAGGTCAGTATAGATGGACTAATAGAGAAAGTCCCACACACTGCTAGAAGGCCAAATATTTTTTCAGAGCTAGATGCAGATAAAAATTATTTTTAATTTGCAACCTGATGGAGGTCAGTATAGATGGACTAATAGAGAAAGTCCCACACACTGCTAGAAGGCCAAATATTTTTTCAGAGCTAGATGCAGATAAAAATTATTTTTAATTTGCAACCTGATGGAGGTCAGTATAGATGGACTAATAGAGAAAGTCCCACACACTGCTAGAAGGCCAAATATTTTTTCAGAGCTAGATGCAGAAAAAAATTATATTCAGTTTGCAACCTGATGGAGGTCAGTATAGATGGAATAATAGAACAAGTCCCACACAGCTAGAAGCCCAAATATTTTTTCAGAGGTAGATGCAGATAAAAATTATTTTTAATTTGCAACCTGATGGAGGTCAGTATAGATGGACTAATAGAGAAAGTCCCACACACTGCTAGAAGCCCAGATATTTTTTCAGAGCTAGATGCAGATAAAAATTATTTTTAATTTGCAACCTGATGGAGGTCAGTATAGATGGACTAATAGAGAAAGTCCCACACACTACTAGAAGGCCAAATAATTTTTCACAGCTAGATGCAGAAAAAAATTATATTCAGTTTGCAACCTGATGGAGGTCAGTATAGATGGAATAATAGAACAAGTCCCACACACAGCTAGAAGCCCAAATATTTTTTCAGAGGTAGATGCAGATAAAAATTATTTTAAATTTGCAACCTGATGGAGGTCAGTATAGATGGACTAATAGAGAAAGTCCCACACACTGCTAGAAGGCCAAATATTTTTTCAGAGCTAGATGCAGATAAAAATTATTTTTAATTTGCAACCTGATGGATGTCAGTATAGATGGACTAATAGAGAAAGTCCCACACACTGCTAGAAGGCCAACTATTTTTTCAGAGCTAGATGCAGAAAAAAATTATATTCAGTTTGTAACCTGATGGAGGTCTGTATAGATGGATTAATAGAACAAGTCCCACACACAGCTAGAAGCCCAATATTTTTTCAGAGGTAGATGCAGAAAAAAATATATATTCAGTTTGCAACCTGATGGAGGTCTGTATAGATGGATTAATAGAACAAGTCCCACACACAGCTAGAAGCCCAATATTTTTTCAGAGGTAGATGCAGAAAAAAAATATATTCAGTTTGCAACCTGATGGAGGTCAGTATAGATGGACTAATAGAGAAAGTCCCACACACTGCTAGAAGGCCAAATATTTTTTCAGAGCTAGATGCAAAAAAAATTATATTCAGTTTGCAACCTGATGGAGGTCAGTATAGATGGACTAATAGAACAAGTCCCACACACAGCTAGAAGCCCAAATATTTTTTCAGAGGTAGATGCAGATAAAAATTATTTTTAATTTGCAACCTGATGGAGGTCAGTATAGATGGACTAATAGAGAAAGTCCCACACACTGCTAGAAGGCCAAATATTTTTTCAGAGCTAGATGCAGATAAAAATTATTTTTAATTTGCAACCTGATGGAGGTCAGTATAGATGGACTAATAGAGAAAGTCCCACACACTGCTAGAAGGCCAAATATTTTTTCAGAGCTAGATGCAGATAAAAATTATTTTTAATTTGCAACCTGATGGAGGTCAGTATAGATGGACTAATAGAGAAAGTCACACACACTGCTAGAAGGCCAAATATTTTTTCAGAGCTAGATGCAGAAAAAAATTATATTCAGTTTGCAACCTGATGGAGGTCAGCATAGATGGACTAATAGAACAAGTCCCACACACAGCTAGAAGCCCAAATATTTTTTCAGAGGTAGATGCAGATAAAAATTATTTTTAATTTGCAACCTGATGGAGGTCAGTATAGATGGACTAATAGAGAAAGTCCCACACACTGCTAGAAGGCCAAATATTTTTTCAGAGCTAGATGCAGATAAAAATTATTTTTAATTTGCAACCTGATGGAGGTCAGTATAGATGAACTAATAGAGAAAGTCCCACACACTGCTAGAAGGCCAACTATTTTTTCAGAGCTAGATGCAGAAAAAAATTATATTCAGTTTGCAACCTGATGGAGGTCTGTATAGATGGATTAATAGAACAAGTCCCACACACAGCTAGAAGCCCAATATTTTTTCAGAGGTAGATGCAGAAAAAAAATATATTCAGTTTGCAACCTGATGGAGGTCTGTATAGATGGATTAATAGAACAAGTCCCACACACAGCTAGAAGCGCAATATTTTTTCAGAGGTAGATGCAGAAAAAAAATATATTCAGTTTGAAACCTGATGGAGGTCAGTATAGATGGACTAATAGAGAAAGTCCCACACACTGCTAGAAGGCCAAATATTTTTTCAGAGCTAGATGCAAAAAAAATTATATTCAGTTTGCAACCTGATGGAGGTCAGTATAGATGGACTAATAGAACAAGTCCCACACACAGCTAGAAGCCCAAATATTTTTTCAGAGGTAGATGCAGATAAAAATTATTTTTAATTTGCAACCTGATGGAGGTCAGTATAGATGGACTAATAGAGAAAGTCCCACACACTGCTAGAAGGCCAAATATTTTTTCAGAGCTAGATGCAGATAAAAATTATTTCTAATTTGCAACCTGATGGAGGTCAGTATAGATGGACTAATAGAGAAAGTCCCACACACTTCTAGAAGGCCAAATATTTTTTCAGAGCTAGATGCAGATAAAAATTATTTTTAATTTGCAACCTGATGGAGGTCAGTATAGATGGACTAATAGAGAAAGTCCCACACACTGCTAGAAGGCCAAATATTTTTTCAGAGCTAGATGCAGAAAAAAATTATATTCAGTTTGCAACCTGATGGAGGTCAGTATAGATGGAATAATAGAACAAGTCCCACACACAGCTAGAAGCCCAAATATTTTTTCAGAGGTAGATGCAGATAAAAATTATTTTTAATTTGCAACCTGATGGAGGTCAGTATAGATGGACTAATAGAGAAAGTCCCACACACTGCTAGAAGGCCAAATATTTTTTCAGAGCTAGATGCAGATAAAAATTATTTTTAATTTGCAACCTGATGGAGGTCAGTATAGATGAACTAATAGAGAAAGTCCCACACACTGCTAGAAGGCCAACTATTTTTTCAGAGCTAGATGCAGAAAAAAATTATATTCAGTTTGCAACCTGATGGAGGTCTGTATAGATGGATTAATAGAACAAGTCCCACACACAGCTAGAAGCCCAATATTTTTTCAGAGGTAGATGCAGAAAAAAAATATATTCAGTTTGCAACCTGATGGAGGTCTGTATAGATGGATTAATAGAACAAGTCCCACACACAGCTAGAAGCGCAATATTTTTTCAGAGGTAGATGCAGAAAAAAAATATATTCAGTTTGCAACCTGATGGAGGTCAGTATAGATGGACTAATAGAGAAAGTCCCACACACTGCTAGAAGGCCAAATATTTTTTCAGAGCTAGATGCAAAAAAAATTATATTCAGTTTGCAACCTGATGGAGGTCAGTATAGATGGACTAATAGAACAAGTCCCACACACAGCTAGAAGCCCAAATATTTTTTCAGAGGTAGATGCAGATAAAAATTATTTTTAATTTGCAACCTGATGGAGGTCAGTATAGATGGACTAATAGAGAAAGTCCCACACACTGCTAGAAGGCCAAATATTTTTTCAGAGCTAGATGCAGATAAAAATTATTTCTAATTTGCAACCTGATGGAGGTCAGTATAGATGGACTAATAGAGAAAGTCCCACACACTGCTAGAAGGCCAAATATTTTTTCAGAGCTAGATGCAGATAAAAATTATTTTTAATTTGCAACCTGATGGAGGTCAGTATAGATGGACTAATAGAGAAAGTCCCACACACTGCTAGAAGGCCAAATATTTTTTCAGAGCTAGATGCAGAAAAAAATTATATTCAGTTTGCAACCTGATGGAGGTCAGTATAGATGGAATAATAGAACAAGTCCCACACACAGCTAGAAGCCCAAATATTTTTTCAGAGGTAGATGCAGATAAAAATTATTTTTAATTTGCAACCTGATGGAGGTCAGTTTAGATGGACTAATAGAGAAAGTCCCACACACTGCTAGAAGGCCAAATATTTTTTCAGAGCTAGATGCAGATAAAAATTATTTTTAATTTGCAACCTGATGGAGGTCAGTATAGATGAACTAATAGAGAAAGTCCCACACACTGCTAGAAGGCCAACTATTTTTTCAGAGCTAGATGCAGAAAAAAATTATATTCAGTTTGCAACCTGATGGAGGTCTGTATAGATGGATTAATAGAACAAGTCCCACACACAGCTAGAAGCCCAATATTTTTTCAGAGGTAGATGCAGAAAAAAAATATATTCAGTTTGCAACCTGATGGAGGTCTGTATAGATGGATTAATAGAACAAGTCCCACACACAGCTAGAAGCGCAATATTTTTTCAGAGGTAGATGCAGAAAAAAAATATATTCAGTTTGCAACCTGATGGAGGTCAGTATAGATGGACTAATAGAGAAAGTCCCACACACTGCTAGAAGGCCAAATATTTTTTCAGAGCTAGATGCAAAAAAAATTATATTCAGTTTGCAACCTGATGGAGGTCAGTATAGATGGACTAATAGAACAAGTCCCACACACTGCTAGAAGCCCAAATATTTTTTCAGAGGTAGATGCAGATAAAAATTATTTTTAATTTGCAACCTGATGGAGGTCAGTATAGATGGACTAATAGAGAAAGTCCCACACACTGCTAGAAGGCCAAATATTTTTTCAGAGCTAGATGCAGATAAAAATTATTTCTAATTTGCAACCTGATGGAGGTCAGTATAGATGGACTAATAGAGAAAGTCCCACACACTGCTAGAAGGCCAAATATTTTTTCAGAGCTAGATGCAGATAAAAATTATTTTTAATTTGCAACCTGATGGAGGTCAGTATAGATGGACTAATAGAGAAAGTCCCACACACTGCTAGAAGGCCAAATATTTTTTCAGAGCTAGATGCAGAAAAAAATTATATTCAGTTTGCAACCTGATGGAGGTCAGTATAGATGGAATAATAGAACAAGTCCCACACACAGCTAGAAGCCCAAATATTTTTTCAGAGGTAGATGCAGATAAAAATTATTTTTAATTTGCAACCTGATGGAGGTCAGTATAGATGGACTAATAGAGAAAGTCCCACACACAGCTAGAAGGCCAAATATTTTTTCAGAGCTAGATGCAGATAAAAATTATTTTTAATTTGCAACCTGATGGAGGTCAGTATAGATGAACTAATAGAGAAAGTCCCACACACTGCTAGAAGGCCAACTATTTTTTCAGAGCTAGATGCAGAAAAAAATTATATTCAGTTTGCAACCTGATGGAGGTCTGTATAGATGGATTAATAGAACAAGTCCCACACACAGCTAGAAGCCCAATATTTTTTCAGAGGTAGATGCAGAAAAAAAATATATTCAGTTTGCAACCTGATGGAGGTCTGTATAGATGGATTAATAGAACAAGTCCCACACACAGCTAGAAGCGCAATATTTTTTCAGAGGTAGATGCAGAAAAAAAATATATTCAGTTTGCAACCTGATGGAGGTCAGTATAGATGGACTAATAGAGAAAGTCCCACACACTGCTAGAAGGCCAAATATTTTTTCAGAGCTAGATGCAAAAAAAATTATATTCAGTTTGCAACCTGATGGAGGTCAGTATAGATGGACTAATAGAACAAGTCCCACACACAGCTAGAAGCCCAAATATTTTTTCAGAGGCAGATGCAGATAAAAATTATTTTTAATTTGCAACCTGATGGAGGTCAGTATAGATGGACTAATAGAGAAAGTCCCACACACTGCTAGAAGGCCAAATATTTTTTCAGAGCTAGATGCAGATAAAAATTATTTCTAATTTGCAACCTGATGGAGGTCAGTATAGATGGACTAATAGAGAAAGTCCCACACACTGCTAGAAGGCCAAATATTTTTTCAGAGCTAGATGCAGATAAAAATTATTTTTAATTTGCAACCTGATGGAGGTCAGTATAGATGGACTAATAGAGAAAGTCCCACACACTGCTAGAAGGCCAAATATTTTTTCAGAGCTAGATGCAGAAAAAAATTATATTCAGTTTGCAACCTGATGGAGGTCAGTATAGATGGAATAATAGAACAAGTCCCACACACAGCTAGAAGCCCAAATATTTTTTCAGAGGTAGATGCAGATAAAAATTATTTTTAATTTGCAACCTGATGGAGGTCAGTATAGATGGACTAATAGAGAAAGTCCCACACACTGCTAGAAGGCCAAATATTTTTTCAGAGCTAGATGCAGATAAAAATTATTTTTAATTTGCAACCTGATGGAGGTCAGTATAGATGGACTAATAGAGAAAGTGTTATGTTCTGCTACCAGAGCTAAGGAAAGAGAGGAGATCTGTCCCTACGATAGAATTCAGCTTAATCCCTACGATGTAACAGGGGACCTGATCCTGCGATCAGACCTGCTAAAGTCCTAAGCTAGTCTGTACGGAGACCTATAGATGTGGGGAAGGAATCCCTACAAGTACTAAGGACTGGTAGGAATATGGGACACCTCCTAACAGAAATAGTAGCAGACAGACGAACAAACAAAATATATAGAACATAGAGGTCAGTAGACCAAGCAAACTAATAGAGCAAGACACAGAGCACAGGCTAGCTAGAAAGTAGATATACAATGAAGTCCAGCAAAGCCAGAAGGGCGGAGCAGGATTAAATAGGCCAACAAGGTCATGTGACCAGCAAAGGAAAAAAAACCTAAGAGCAAGGTTCTAACAGTACCCCCCCTTCTAAGAGGATCCTCCGGATCCCCTAGGACTAGGCTTATCAGGAAATCTCCTGTGAAACGCTCTGATAAGTCTGGACGCGGAAACATCATCTGACCTCACCCAAGAGTTATCCTCGGGACCGAAACCTTTCCAGGCCACAAGATACTGCAAACTACCTCTATACCGTCTAGAGTTAAGGATGCGAGAAATTTCATATTCCCGTCCTCCACCACCGGAGGAACAGAGGCAGAGGCGTCACAATCCGATACAACAGCTTTTTTCAACAGAGAGACATGAAATACCGGATTAATTCTCCAGGAGGTAGGAACCTCCAACCTAACAGCAGATTGGTTGACAACCTGAAGCACCTTAAAGGGCCCTACAAACTTGGGACCCAATTTCTTTGAAGGAATCCTCAACCGCAGATTCCTAGAGGACAACCAAACCATGTCACCAACAGCGAACAAAACCTCCTGTCGTTTCCTATCAAAGTAGTCTTTAGATTTTCTGTTGGCCTCCTGAAGATTACCACGCACATCCGTCCAAACTCTCTCCAAATCACCGGAAAAATTCTCCTCCTCAGGCACGGCAGATCCCAACTTGGAGAACGACCCAAACGACGGATGTCTCCCAGAACAACAAAAAAAAGGCGAACAACCAGCAGAAGAAGATGTATGATTGTTCAGAGCAAATTCAGCAAGTGGCAGAAACTCAGACCACCCCTCTTGATTGTCTGCCACAAAACAACGCAAGAACTGCTCAACATCCTGGTTTTTCCTTTCTGTCTGGCCATTAGATTCAGGATGATATCCGGACGAGAACGACAGATGAACTCCCAACCTGTCACAAAAGGCACGCCAAAAACGAGCCACGAACTGAGGACCCCTATCAGAAACAATGTCAGTAGGAACGCCATGAAGTCTGACAATTTCCTTGACAAAGGCCTTAGCGAGAGTTTTAGCGCAGGGCAGTTTGACGAAAGGAACCAAGTGACACATCTTGCTAAAACGGTCCACGACCACCCAGATGACAGTAAAACCCTCAGAGGGGGGAAGTTCAGTTATAAAGTCCATAGCCAAATGTGTCCAAGGAGCACTGGGAACCTCCAAAGGACAAAGCAACCCCGCAGCAGGAGTATGTGAGGACTTAGATCTAGCACATATAGTACATTGACGCACCCACTTAATGACTTCCTTCTGCCATCCAGGCCACCAAAAACTGCGACCCACCAGTCTCTTGGTCTCAGAGATTCCGGGATGACCTGCCAACCGAGATTCGTGACACTCAACAAACAAATCTCTCCTAAAGGTCCCAGGCACAAACAACCTCCCATGAGGAGTGTTAGAAGGGGCATTCTCCTGTGCTTTAAGAATCTCATTTTCCAAAACGGAGTCCAAAGCAGCTATCACAACACCTTCTTGTAAAATGTTCTCCTCTTTCTCAGCACCGACTATGGGAGAAAAACTGCGAGACAAGGCATCCGCCTTAACATTCTTAGTACCAGGGATGTAAGTAACGGAGAAATTAAACCGCGAGAAAAACAGTGCCCACCTAGCCTGACGGGCATTCAGGCGCTTGCCAGCATCAAGATATATCAGATTTTTATGATCCGTAAGAACCTGAACGGGAAATTCCGCACCTTCCAAGAAGTGGCGCCAGTGTTCAAATGTGAGTTTAATAGCCAGTAATTCCCGATTACCAATATCGTAATTCAGTTCAGTCTCCGAAAATTTTTTTGAAAAAAAGGCACAGGGATGTAATCCATCCCCGTTATCCTGAGACAATACTGCGCCAACCCCCACAGAGGAAGCATCAACCTCAACCAAAAATGGCCTAGTCACATCAGGCTGCATAAGGATGGGAGCAGAGGTGAACCTCTCCTTGAGATACACAAAAGCTTCAATGGCCTCAGAAGACCACTGAACCGCATCAGCACCTTTCCTGGTGAGATCAGTCAGAGGTTTGACAATACTAGAAAAATTTTTTATGAATTTTCTGTAGTAATTGGCGAAACCCAAAAACCTCTGTATCGATTTCAAACCAATAGGCCTAGGCCATTCCTGCACAGCCTGAACCTTAACCGGATCCATCTCAAAACCTTTGCTGGAGATAATGTAGCCCAAAAAACTAATTCTCTGTACAGCGAACTCACATTTCTCCAGCTTAGCAAAAAGCGAATTGTCCATTAATAACTGTAATACCTCACGCACGCTCCGCCAATGAGACTCCAGATCCGGCGAATAAATCAAAATGTCATCCAAATACACAACCACATTTTTGCCGATCAAAGGTCTAAGGATGTCATTAATCAGATTCTGAAAAAATGCAGGAGCATTAGTAAGACCAAAAGGCATAACCAGATTCTCAAAATGACCCACAGGAGTGTTAAAAGCAGTCTTCCATTCATCACCCTCCTTCATGCGCAACAGATTGTATGCCCCCTTAAGGTCAATTTTAGAGAACCACTTGGCCCCCATTAACTGGTTAAACAGATCAGGAATCAATGGCAGTGGGTAAGGATTGCGTACAGTAATTTTGTTAATCTCACGAAAATCCAGACAAGGACGTAAACCGCCGTCCTTTTTTTTTACAAAAAAAAATCCAACCGCCACAGGAGACTTAGAGGGCCTAATGTGACCGGCGGCCAAACTTGTCTGTATGTATTCCTCCAAAGCTTTCCTCTCAGGAATAGTAAGGTTAAATAAACGACTTTTAGGAAGAGTCGCTCCAGGGACAAATTCAATAGAACAATCATAGTCTCTATGGGGAGGCAAAACCTGCGATTCCTTCTCAGAAAAAACTCTCCAAAAATCCTGAATAGGAACAGGCAATTCTCCCCTATCCAAAGCTGCAATACGCCCGTTACAACACTTGTCATAACATTTATGGCTCCAGGATTTAATTTCACTGGTAGACCAATCCAGTACAGGATTGTGAAATTTTAACCAGGGCAATCCCAATATTACTGGAGAAGGCAAGTTATTCAACACTACCAAATCCAATTTCTCATGGTGAACACCATTAATAGTGAGGGGAAATTCACAGACCTTGAGAGTAATATTCTTCAAAGGGGAACCATCCACAGAAACCACAGCAATAGGGGATGATAAAGGTTCAGGTTTTAAATTGAGTCTTTCCACGAATCCCCCATCAATTACATTCAGAGTAGACCCGCAATCAACAAACACCCGAAATTCCATTAATTTTTTCTGAGCAATCGTGGAAGCAGCTAAAAATATACCCTTGGAATTTAAACAGGCAATACGGGCATGACTGACCATTGTTTTTTCTTTCTTCATACGAAGCTCACAGCCTTTAATCAAATGACCAGATTTTCCGCAATAGAAACACAAGCCTTCAGAAAATCGACGGTCTTTTTCTTGAGAGCGAGGTGCCACCGATCCAATCTCCATCAGTTCACCACTGTTAGTACACACATTCTCATAACCAGAAACTGACATAGCAGAGGATTTGCTCTCATTAACCCTAGCACGCAGTCTCCTATCCACCCGTATAGCTAATTGCATAGCCTGTTGCAAATCTTCAGGTGTAGGATAAGCAATTAGCAGGTCTTTAACCCTTTCACTGAGCCCAGCAAGAAATAGACTTTTCAGAGCAGAATCGTTCCACCCTGTTTGAGTAGACCAACGACGGAAATGAGTACAATATTTTTCCACATTACCTGATCCCTGTTTTAAACGTCTCAACTCAGTCTCAGCTGATGCGACACGGTCAGGATCATCATATAATAGTCCCAAAGCAGAAAATAAACTATCCACTGATCTGAAGCATGTATCACTAGGTTGCAAAGAAAAGGCCCACTCCTGAGGCTCTTTGCGCAAAAGTGACATTATGAACCCTACGCGCTGGGATTCATCCCCAGAGGACTTAGGTCTCAAACGAAAATACAATAAGCAAGTATTTTTGAATGAAAAAAATTCTCGGTGTTCACCAAAAAATAAATCCGGCAAACATACCTTAGGCTCCAAGAAATGTGCTCCAGGACAGTTACTCACGTGCTGACGGAGCTCGGCCACCTCCAGAGAGAGTCCCTGCAGGCGATGAACCAAATCCTGAACCGACACCATGATGGAACAGAAAAATCTTTCCTTAGAGAATTTGCTGGCTGGACTTACTGTTATGTTCTGCTACCAGAGCTAAGGAAAGAGAGGAGATCTGTCCCTATGATAGAACTCAGCTTAATCCCTACGATGTAACAGGGGACCTGATCCTGCGATCAGACCTGCTACAGTCCTAAGCTAGTCTGTACGGAGACCTATAGATGTGGGGAAGGAATCCCTACAAGTACTAAGGACTGGGAGGAATATGGGACACCTCCTAACAGAAATAGTAGCAGACAGACGAACAAACAAAATATATAGAACATAGAGGTCAGTAGACCAAGCAAACTAACAGAGCAAGACACAGAGCACAGGCTAGCTAGAAAGTAGATATACAATGAAGTCCAGCAAAGCCAGAAGGGCGGAGCAGGATTAAATAGGCCAACAAGGTCATGTGACCAGCAAAGAAAAAAAAACCTAATGACGCGCCCCTGGGCCTGTGTCGCGCTGCGTTGCGCACGCGGGAGCTTACCCGGAGCCGGATCTGTTTAGGGTTGTAGTCTCGTGGCGGTGACCCGGTCCGTGCCCAGGGAGTCAAACTGAACGGCAGTCTGTTAGCGGTAGAAAATGGTTGATGACTACGCCACCCGTTGAATGCAGCCAGGGGGCTGCTGCTGCAGGGCAGACCGCTGAGGCCGGTGGAAGGATGGTGCAGCGTGATAGTATAACCCCCAACGGGAGGGGTATGGCCTCAGGGCAGCCGACGTGGATGATGGGGGTAGCAGGAACCACTCAGAGACGGTATGGTAGCGTTCAGGGTCTTTACTGGTAACAACGATAGACCCTCCCGGAGTACTTGCTAGCGAACGGGGCCTGGTCAGTCCTTGAGCAGATGGGATCTCCCCTGGCCAGGCGTAGTTGTAGGCCTCCCAAGCTGACTGTACTCTTCTGGCTACCTTGCTAGAAGCTGATGTAAGTAGCCCACGTCCCTGAGTGTACCGTGTGGTGCTCACCCGTATGGCCGGTGACTCGGGGCCTTCTAATGGCTTCCGCTCCACGATGGCGGTGCTGGTCCCACGCGTGTGACCGGGCCTTCGGGCTTCTGGGCCAGGGGACCTGAAATCCCCTGCCTGACGGATTCTGCTGCTGGGTAGAAGTTAGTCCCCACAGCCTCGGACTCCGGGTCCGGTAAAGAATCTTCTTAGTCAGGGCGAGCTCTTTAGCTGCCAGCCCCTGACTCCTTGTGACTCTGCTGCTTCCTATGCTGCTCTTGTCTCTACTCTTCCTGGACTCACTAACCCTGCCTCAGCCCCGGGTTTATACAGGGGAAGTTCTTCCCCTCCCAAGGCTGGGCAGGAGGTGTGGCATGCACAGGATCCCTGACCAAAGGACCTCCCACCTGCTCTCAGACGTAATATCTCAATCACTGTGACAACCAGACCCCTGGGGTGTCACACTCCCCCCTAGTGAAATTTAGTACTCCGGGACTAAACACTTTTTAGAAAAATATAACAAGGTATATCAAAGAACAATAAAATACAATAAGGAAACACAATAAGATGGTCACGGATGTCCGCAACCGGGTGCAGTCTTTGAAGAAAAGCAAAGGTGTCCATTTCACCAACACAGGGAGACGTAACCAGGTAGGGGTCTGTCCTACCCCGAGTCCTTAACAGTCTCTAGTCCATCCTGGGTTACGCTCCAACTATATACAAAGGATTCCCGGTAAATCCACCGAAGACTCCTAAAAACAACTAGAAACACAAAATTACACACAAGCAACAATAAACAGGTAAACATTGTAAAACAACTTAAACATTTAGATCCTCCAACGTGCGGGTAACTGGCCTCTAGTGGCCCTAGTGGACCTACGGAGCTGACTGTCTGGCCCTGAACTACAGGGTGTAGGAGCTGTCAAGGGTAAACTGGGCAGCTGTCTACCGGCTCTTTGTCTCACTAGGGGTACGGCAGGCTCACTATAAGCAGAGGGTGGATTCTCCTGTTCCGCTTGGGTGGAGTCTTCTGCCTCCTGGACCGGCTGCTCTTCCAGCTCTACCCGTTGCTCCGTAGGTTCTTGGGATGATGGTTGGAGGAAGGTGAGTACGGGTACCACAACTGCACCATTGACTTGAGTCCAAGACCGAGGGAAGTCCCCGAGCACGGTACTAACCATATCTTCCCTTTCTTCCACGGGTCGATGGTCTTCCTGTTCCTCCTCAGGGTTCCTCAGTTGTTCGGGGCACTTCTTCAGGTGGTCCCGGGATACAATGGCTGTGGTTTCCCCTCCGTCTTTACTGATGGTACAGACCTTCGGGTTCTCGTGGCTTGAGGGCAGTACGGTGTACGGGTCCTTCTCCCACTGGTCGTCCAACTTGTGGAGCCGTCTCTTCCTCTTCAAGACCTGCTCTCCGGGTACCAGGGGAACAGCGGGAGCATACTGGTTGTAAGTCTTCTCTTGTCTTTCCCTAGCCTGACAGAGACTTCGCTCCACGCTCTCCTGTACTTTCCGGTACTGCTGCTGCCTCTCTGTGTCCCAGTCTGTTTCTGGTGAAGTGTCCTCGGGCGTCAGGACTCCCATTTCCAGGTCAACAGGTAACTTACCAGGTCTTGCCCTCATTAGGTAAGCCGGGGTACAGTTGGTGGAACCTACCGGGATGTGGTTGTATAGGTCCACCAGATCGGGCAACTTCTCAGGCCACAGACTGCGTTCTTCCAGGGGCAACGTTTTTAGAAGATCCATTACCACCTGGTTCATTTTCTCACAAAGTCCATTAGTTTGCGGATGGTAGGGTGTCGTCCTTATCTTCCGGCAGCCATACAGATTGCAGAATTCCTGGAAGACCTCCGCTTCAAAGGCAGGTCCCTGGTCCGTCAGCACTTGGTCCGGGTACCCGTGTGGACGGCAAAAGTGCTGCTGGAAGGCTCTAGCTGCTGTTCGAGCCGTTAAGTCCTTGACGGGGACGACAACCAGAAACCGGGAGTAATGATCCACGATGGTTAACGCGTAGACGTAGCCACTTCTGCTGGGGGTCAGTTTTACATGATCCAAGGCTACCAGTTCCAACGGTTGCCGGGTGACGATGGACTGCAGGGGAGTCTTCTGGCTGGCCCGGTCCTTCCTTCTCAGATTGCACGGGCCACAGTCTCTGCACCACTTCTCGATGGTTCCCCTCATGCCTACCCAGTGGAACCGCTCGCGCAGCAGGAACTCCAGCTTTTTCCACCCGAAGTGTCCAGCTCCGTCGTGGTATGCCTCCATCACCATGGCTGCGTCTCTTCGTGGCACCACTACTTGCCAGAGTAGTTCATGCGTCCTGGAGTTAACCATTCTGCGGCACAACTTCCCCTTGTAAAGGAACAGTCGACTCTTCTCTGCCCATAGTTGTTTGGCTTCCTCTGGAGCGTCTGATTCCAGGCTAGCCTCCGGGCGAGTCAGCATCTCCTTCACCAGTCGGACGGCAGGGTCGCTGTCTTGCGTTTCCGCCCAGTTGTAGTGAGGTAAGGGGTTCAACGTAGCAGCCTGCTTACTCCTTACCCGGTGGGAATACTGGATAGTCCCATGACGGTGGAACGCAGGGAGTTCAACTTCTTCCAGTCCCTCCGGATCTTCTCCTCCGTCCGGCAGGTTGGGCATCCTGGACAGGGCGTCCGCGTTGGTATTGGAGCGCCCTGCCCGGTATTTAATTGTGAACTCGTAGTTGGACAGACGGGCCATCCACCTCTGCTCCAGGGCACCGAGTCTTGCCGTGTCCAGGTGTGTCAGCGGGTTGTTATCCGTGTATACGGTGAACCGGGAAGAAGCGAGGTAATGCTTAAAGCGCTCGGTGACTGCCCATACCACGGCCAGGAACTCTAGCTTAAATGAGCTATAATTCTCGGGATTCCTTTCGGTGGGTCGCAGTTTTCGGCTGGCATAGGCGATTACTCGCTCTTTCCCCTGCTGAATCTGGGACAGTACGGCTCCTAGCCCGACGTTACTGGCGTCGGTGTAGAGGATGAAGGGCTGGCTATAGTCCGGATACGCCAAGATTTCATCCCCCGTGAGGGCCATCTTCAGCTGGCGGAAGGACTCTTCCTCTAGCTCTTCCCATTTGAAGGGCGGCTTCTGGTTCTTGGCCTTCCGGGACTGGCCTATCAGGAGGTCCTGCATAGGCGCCGCCTTTTTGGTGAAACCGGGAATAAACCTTCGGTAGTAGCCTACCAACCCTAGGAACTGCCGCACTTCTTTTACGCTGGAAGGGCTTGGCCATCCTTTGATTGCGGTGATCTTATCGGGGTCGGGAGCCACTCCGTCAGCGCTCACCACGTGTCCCAGGTATTGCACCTTTGGTTTCAGGAGGTGACACTTGGAGGGTTTCACCTTTAGGCCGTAACTCGCCAGAGCTTCGAACACCTCCGCCAGGTGTTTCAGGTGGTCCTCATAAGTTTTGGAGTATACGATGACATCGTCCAGGTACAACAGGACCGTCTCGAAGTTTCTGTGGCCCAGACAGCACTCCATTAATCGTTGGAAGGTTCCTGGGGCGTTGCAGAGTCCGAACGGCATGCAGGTGAACTCGCTAAGTCCCATCGGGGTGGTGAATGCGGTCTTCTCCCGGTCCGCCTCTGCTACAGGAACCTGCCAGTACCCGCTAGTGAGATCCAAGGTAGAGAAGAAGTTAGCAGATCTTAAAGCAGCCAATGACTCCTCTATCCTTGGTAAGGGGTACGCATCCTTGTGTGTGATACGGTTGATTTTCCGGTAATCTACACACATCCTCATGGTGTTGTCTTTCTTTTTGACTAAAACTAGTGGGGCTGCCCAGGGGCTACAGCTATCCCGGATTACCCCAGCCTCCTTCATGTCTCTAAGCATCCCCTTGGCGTGTTGGTAATGTGCAGGGGGTACGGGTCGATACCTCTCTTTTATGGGAGGATGATCTCCCGTGGGGATGCGGTGTTCTACCCCCTTGACTCGCCCGAAGTCTAACGGGTGTTTACTAAACACTCTCTCATACTCTTGAACCACCCGATAGACTCCTTGTTTCTGGTGTGAGGGAGTGGAGTCAGTACCCAGATGTAGTTGCTGACACCAGTCCTCCATGTCTTTCTTAGAGCCGTTACCTTCCTCCGGGTGAGATGGAGGCAAGGGTTCCACAGATTGTATAGAATTTTGATTAGTGGTATATAATTTGGCTAGCGTGGCATACCGGGGCAGGTACACTTCCCTCTCCCCGATATTTATTATGCGAACGGGCACCCTCCCATGGCGTACATTGACCACCCCCCGTGCTGTCAAAATGGTGGGCCTACTGTCTGAGTAAACTGGTTCTACCATTGCCTGGTAATCTCTACCTCTCAGACCAATAGCTGCCCGGCACCAAATCATCATTTCACTTTTTGGGGGCATGGCAATAGGAAAAGGGTCACACATTCTTACGCTACCAATCTCACCGCCGGAGAGTTCCACTTGTTGCCGTTGCATCAGTGCCCGGATCTCTTTCTGGAGCACCCGCTGCTCGCCGGAGCTGGCATTCTTGGCAACCTGCTGTAAAAGGAAAATCACCTCTGCAAGACAATTTTCAATTACATTAGTTCCTAGAGTTATTTTTGGGTGACTCTCATGTTTGTCAATATCTACAATGATCAGTCCCTGTGCGGCCAGTTCGACTCTACCAATTTTGATGGTCACCTCTTTAAATCCGATCTGTGGCACGGGCTGACCATTGCTGGCGATGATACTCAAGTCGTCGTCAGGGTAGCGGGTAATATCCGAGTCATTCCAGTACTGCTTGAAGAGCACGTACGGGATGGTGGTGACCTGTGACCCGGTGTCCAGTAGGGCACTCATGGGAATGCCATCCAGTACCACAGGCAAGACTGGACGTCCTCCCACATATCTGTCGCGCCAGTTCGATGGGCCTGGTGATCTTTTTCCTGGGGGTTGGCCCTCTACCCCAGGTTGTGCCCGTTTAAAGAACAGTACCTTTCCATATGTCCGGGTTGATTGCAGCGGCGGCAGATGGGTCGTCCGTCCTCGCTGTATCGGTCACTGGGTCTTCCTCTGGCCGGTGGGGTCCTCCTTGGTCGACGCCACGGGATGTCCTCCGGTCCGGATGCCAGCTGGATCTTCCCTGGAGTGGAAACCTGTAAAGACTGCACAGTTCGGGTTAGCGCAGCAACGCTTTTAGCTAGCTCTTGGACCTGATGGTGTAGGTCTGGAGCCGGGTCATTGTCCAAAGCCTGCGCATCAGCTCCCACAGGCCCTGCTGACAAGGGCGCCGCCTCCTGGTAGTAAGTGGTAGTGGGGCGTCTGTGGGTCACAACGCCACCTGGTGCCGGTTCTCGGAGCACCCGGATGGCTCTGTCCTTGAACTGTGCAAATTCTAGATGAGGGTCCTGTAAGGCCATTGCCCGCAACTGGGTGCGGTGGGCATTGCAATATAAACCCTCTATAAATTGTTCGGTCAACAGCCTGTCCTCGTTTCCCACTCCATTAGGGTCGGTCTGCTTAATGGCCCTCAGGGCCTCTTGTAGGTTGAGTGCATAGTCCCTTATACTCTCATGCGCTCGCTGCTTGCACCCGTAGAATCTAAGTTTAATCTCGGCTGAGGTGCGGGTATCAAAGGTGTCCTTCAGCCGGGTTAGTATCCCTGCGACAGTCTTCCTCCCAGGTGGCCAGGATTTTACTTCCCTTTTGGCTGCCCCAGTTAGTTGGGCCACCAGGATGCTCACTTTTTGCTCTTCTGTGAGGGGGTACACCTGGAAGAGGCTATCCAGCTTTTCTCTAAAGTCATGCAGGGTATGTGACTCCCCTGAGTACTGGGGTAGCCAAGCTGCTCCCGGGATATAGGGCATGGTGAAGGGCATAACTGCAACAGCGGCAGCGCTGGCGGGGGTTGAGGCAGTGGAGCTCTCCTCCGTATCCGACATCTTCCTCCCCCCTAGTGGACCGTGGCCTACCTTGCGATGATCCTGTTCCGTAGGCCGCGGCTCCGCAGTGGATCGTCAGGGTTGAGGACCTTCCGTCGCGCTCCTGTGACGTCGGCGTCTGCTGGGCTCCTTCCAGGACCTTACGCAACGTCCGGACGTGAGGCGGGGCTTCAGTTCTCGCGCGCTTTCGGAGTCCACGCCCCTCTTCTTCCCGCGCGGCGTCCTCAAGATGGCGTCCAATGGCGGGAAAACTCCACGGATGGCGGGAAGAAGGCTGAAGATGGCGCCGGATGGCGGGAATCTTCACCGATGGCGGGAATCTTCACCACTGGTAAGTTTGAACAGTCTTTGCTTTTCAGGCACGCAGTACCCGGTGGTTGCGGGCACGTGATCCTGCCGACTACGCCAAAGTTGACGCGCCCCTGGGCCTGTGTCGCGCTGCGTTGCGCACGCGGGAGCTTACCCGGAGCCGGATCTGTTTAGGGTTGTAGTCTCGTGGCGGTGACCCGGTCCGTGCCCAGGGAGTCAAACTGAACGGCAGTCTGTTAGCGGTAGAAAATGGTTGATGACTACGCCACCCGTTGAATGCAGCCAGGGGGCTGCTGCTGCAGGGCAGACCGCTGAGGCCGGTGGAAGGATGGTGCAGCGTGATAGTATAACCCCCAACGGGAGGGGTATGGCCTCAGGGCAGCCGACGTGGATGATGGGGGTAGCAGGAACCACTCAGAGACGGTATGGTAGCGTTCAGGGTCTTTACTGGTAACAACGATAGACCCTCCCGGAGTACTTGCTAGCGAACGGGGCCTGGTCAGTCCTTGAGCAGATGGGATCTCCCCTGGCCAGGCGTAGTTGTAGGCCTCCCAAGCTGACTGTACTCTTCTGGCTACCTTGCTAGAAGCTGATGTAAGTAGCCCACGTCCCTGAGTGTACCGTGTGGTGCTCACCCGTATGGCCGGTGACTCGGGGCCTTCTAATGGCTTCCGCTCCACGATGGCGGTGCTGGTCCCACGCGTGTGACCGGGCCTTCGGGCTTCTGGGCCAGGGGACCTGAAATCCCCTGCCTGACGGATTCTGCTGCTGGGTAGAAGTTAGTCCCCACAGCCTCGGACTCCGGGTCCGGTAAAGAATCTTCTTAGTCAGGGCGAGCTCTTTAGCTGCCAGCCCCTGACTCCTTGTGACTCTGCTGCTTCCTATGCTGCTCTTGTCTCTACTCTTCCTGGACTCACTAACCCTGCCTCAGCCCCGGGTTTATACAGGGGAAGTTCTTCCCCTCCCAAGGCTGGGCAGGAGGTGTGGCATGCACAGGATCCCTGACCAAAGGACCTCCCACCTGCTCTCAGACGTAATATCTCAATCACTGTGACAACCAGACCCCTGGGGTGTCACACTAAGAGCAAGGATCTAACAGAAAGTCCCACACACTACTAGAAGGCCAAATATTTTTTCACAGCTAGATGCAGAAAAAAATTATATTCAGTTTGCAACCTGATGGATGTCAGTATAGATGGACTAATAGAACAAGTCCCACACACAGCTAGAAGCCCAAATATTTTTTCAGAGGTAGATGCAGATAAAAATTATTTTTAATTTGCAACCTGATGGAGGTCAGTATAGATGGACTAATAGAGAAAGTCCCACACACTGCTAGAAGGCCAAATATTTTTTCAGATCTAGATGCAGATAAAAATTATTTTTAATTTGCAACCTGATGGAGGTCAGTATAGATGGACTAATAGAGAAAGTCCCACACAGTGCTAGAAGACCAAATATTTTTTCAGAGCTAGATGCAGAAAAAAATTATATTCAGTTTGCAACCTGATGGAGGTCAGTATAGATGGACTAATAGAACAAGCCCCACACACAGCTAGAAGCCCAATATTTTTTCAGAGGTAGATGCAGAAAAAAAATATATTCAGTTTGCAACCTGATGGAGGTCTGTATAGATGGATTAATAGAACAAGTCCCACACACAGCTAGAAGCCCAATATTTTTTCAGAGGTAGATGCAGAAAAAATATATATTCAGTTTGCAACCTGATGGAGGTCAGTATAGATGGACTAATAGAGAAAGTCCCACACACTGCTAGAAGGCCAAATATTTTTTCAGAGCTAGATGCAGATAAAAATTATTTTTAATTTGCAACCTGATGGAGGTCAGTATAGATGAACTAATAGAGAAAGTCCCACACACTGCTAGAAGGCCAACTATTTTTTCAGAGCTAGATGCAGAAAAAAATTATATTCAGTTTGCAACCTGATGGAGGTCTGTATAGATGGATTAATAGAACAAGTCCCACACACTGCTAGAAGCCCAATATTTTTTCAGAGGTAGATGCAGAAAAAAAATATATTTAGTTTGCAACCTGATGGAGGTCTGTATAGATGGATTAATAGAACAAGTCCCACACACAGCTAGAAGCCCAATATTTTTTCAGAGGTAGATGCAGAAAAAAAATATATTCAGTTTGCAACCTGATGGAGGTCAGTATAGATGGACTAATAGAGAAAGTCCCACACACTGCTAGAAGGCCAAATATTTTTTCAGAGCTAGATGCAAAAAAAATTATATTCAGTTTGCAACCTGATGGAGGTCAGTATAGATGGACTAATAGAACAAGTCCCACACACAGCTAGAAGCCCAAATATTTTTTCAGAGGTAGATGCAGATAAAAATTATTTTTAATTTGCAACCTGATGGAGGTCAGTATAGATGGACTAATAGAGAAAGTCCCACACACTGCTAGAAGGCCAAATATTGTTTCAGAGCTAGATGCAGATAAAAATTATTTTTAATTTGCAACCTGATGGAGGTCAGTATAGATGGACTAATAGAGAAAGTCCCACACACAGCTAGAAGCCCAAATATTTTTTCAGAGGTAGATGCAGATAAAAATTATTTTTAATTTGCAACCTGATGGAGGTCAGTATAGATGGACTAATAGAGAAAGTCCCACACACTGCTAGAAGGCCAAATATTTTTTCAGAGCTAGATGCAGATAAAAATTATTTTTAATTTGCAACCTGATGGAGGTCAGTATAGATGGACTAATAGAGAAAGTCCCACACACTACTAGAAGGCCAAATATTTTTTCACAGCTAGATGCAGAAAAAAATTATATTCAGTTTGCAACCTGATGGAGGTCAGTATAGATGGACTAATAGAACAAGTCCCACACACAGCTAGAAGCCCAAATATTTTTTCAGAGGTAGATGCAGATAAAAATAATTTTTAATTTGCAACCTGATGGAGGTCAGTATAGATGGACTAATAGAGAAAGTCCCACACACTGCTAGAAGGCCAAATATTTTTTCAGAGCTAGATGCAGATAAAAATTATTTTTAATTTGCAACCTGATGGAGGTCAGTATAGATGAACTAATAGAGAAAGTCCCACACACTGCTAGAAGGCCAACTATTTTTTCAGAGCTAGATGCAGAAAAAAATTATATTCAGTTTGCAACCTGATGGAGGTCTGTATAGATGGATTAATAGAACAAGTCCCACACACAGCTAGAAGCCCAATATTTTTTCAGAGGTAGATGCAGAAAAAAAATATATTCAGTTTGCAACCTGATGGAGGTCTGTATAGATGGATTAATAGAACAAGTCCCACACACAGCTAGAAGCCCAATATTTTTTCAGAGGTAGATGCAGAAAAAAAATATATTCAGTTTGCAACCTGATGGAGGTCAGTATAGATGGACTAATAGAGAAAGTCCCACACACTGCTAGAAGGCCAAATATTTTTTCAGAGCTAGATGCAGAAAAAAATTATATTCAGTTTGCAACCTGATGGAGGTCAGTATAGATGGACTAATAGAACAAGTCCCACACACAGCTAGAAGCCCAAATATTTTTTCAGAGGTAGATGCAGATAAAAATTATTTTTAATTTGCAACCTGATGGAGGTCAGTATAGATGGACTAATAGAGAAAGTCCCACACACTGCTAGAAGGCCAAATATTTTTTCAGATCTAGATGCAGATAAAAATTATTTTTAATTTGCAACCTGATGGAGATCAGTATAGATGGACTAATAGAATGATGCTATGCCCAAAAGATTTTACTTCACTAGGTGCAGTAAAAAAATTGGTATTCTATACACAGGAGGTATATCTTGCAACACAGATAGGCTACTCCACTGACTAACACACTCTGCAATAGGCCAAAAAGGATTAGCTTTGCTAGATTCAGCCAAATGCTGTGAAAAAAACTTGCACAGCACTGGCACAGACCTGCCTGGCAAAAACTGATAGGAACTGATGTAACCTAGTCCTGAAAAGGACTGCAATTACAATTAGTCTTTACTCCCACAATCTATCTATTTAAGAGCACAGACCTGCCTGATAAAAGTCGTAGGAAATGCTGTAACCTAGTCCTTAAAAGGACTGCAATCACAACTATTCCCTACTCCGAAGCTATCTGTAGATTTGTGCGAAAATTGGCTTGAAATTAACAAGGTATAGTGCACACAGCAACAGCGGTGCCGTCTAACACGCAGCTGCAGCAGTGAGAAAATGGTGGCGACGGGGAAAATGGCTTGGTCTTATAGGGCAAGGACATGTGACATACACTGCCAATGACACATGCCCTTGCTTGTGTGAAAAACAGCAGTTCGCTCCGTGTGTGCGCTGCTGATAGGCTGACAGACTGCACCTCCCCACTGCAAATGCGGGAAAGAGAAAAAAAAATGGAGATCTTCATTGTTCCTGCAGAGATCCATCCCCTGCCCCTCCCCCCACCCCGCTGTACACTCAAACTGCGTATTAACATTAATTTTCATCATTACTGAGAAAAAATCCAGTTATGATTTTGGTGCACGAACAGTTATCGAAAATAACCTCGAACAGCCGAATTTTTCTCAAATCGTTCGTGTTCGCCGAACGGCTCGAACACCGCCCAAAACAGCTCGAATTTGAGATTGGCGAACAGTTCGAGTAGAACAACGCTCATCTCTACTGAAGTAGGATTTGTGGTGAAGCGCACACAGAGATATACCCCAGGAATAAAGTGTGTCTAACTTCAGCACTTCTCTTCATCAAGACCAGCATGAACAACTCCGGTTTTAATGAATCGGGCCCTATATGCCTATACACATTTCAAAAAGTAAATAATAAGTAACACATGTAAAAACATAGTCCCAGATTTATCAAAACCAGCATTGTTCACTGATTGATGAAAAGCATACGCCTGTGTGTGCGCCTTGCCATAAATCGTACAACAGTCGCTGCTGGAGTAAGGCTTGTGGCATACCAAACACCTCCGCTCATCTTGAATTTGATGAACAGCAGTCACCATGCCCCTGACCTACTCTAGCTCTTTGTCAGAGCTTGGCAAAAATTGCCTAAAACTCCAAAAGTAGCAAAATGTTAGCGAAGCCTCAAATTGCACCTAAATTATGTGACTTTTCAAAGCTTTTTACGCCAGAATACTGGCGTAAAAGCTTTGATGAGTTGGGTCCATAAGATACTTAGTTGACAATAAAGTTGCCAGCCACATTCCCAAATGTACTGAGTGCAAAGAGCTATAGCAAAATCAAAAACAAGGGCACACATGATAGTAAGAGTGTAATATGCAGTGGCACATGTACGCTGTGACCATCAACAAACAAATATAACCTAGAATTAAAACATAATGTGTAGGCACACTACAGTAACTAAATAAATATTAACATATGTAAAAAACATAAGGTACTCATTGACATTTTTATTTTTATCAAAAAAGTGCAAAAGCCATGCCACCATGACAAGGTATACCCATTCGAGATGGTGCTTAACTCTAGTGATTCACCTCGCTACATGCCAGCCATGGACAGGGTAGTATCAAAGAGGAAAATAAAACATACAATGGCTAAGAACATAGGAGATACTAGCAGCAGCAGAAGAACTATCAGCATTACTGGCACCAGTTATCTGGGCATGGATGAAAACTATAAGCCCATTACACAACTAAAAACTATCAACAAAAAAGGGCAAACAATGCGTATCTGGAAAAAAAAGTCTGTTTATTGATAAAAATATAAAAAAGGCAAGATTAAAAATAAGTCACATGATAGACAACAAAAAGACATCACTAGAAGACCATTAACACGTCCTATTTAGGGATGAGCGAGCACTAAAATGCTCGGATGCTCGTTAAGCGAACCGAGCAATTACTAATGCTCAGATGCTCGTTTTGAGTAACGAGAATAATGGGAGTCAATTGCAATTTTTCCGGCAGACCCTACAAGGAGGTCTAGGGTGCAGTGAAAATGTTGAAATTAAAGATGGAAAAAGTGCTGAATGGAAGGAGAACAGCATGGGGAAGACCCCTGAAAGCATCTGTGCCTCCCAGATTGTTGCTGAGAACAATGGTGTCACACTTTTACTCCACTTTGATGACTGACAAAAAAACATTCAAAATCAACGAGAAATTGGAGATTACAGGAAAAAAATGGTAAGAAACAATTTTTTTCCTGGATAATGACTTGTATATAAGGCAAAATGTAAAAAGGGTTTATAAAAAATAATTTAAGTAAACCAAAATTTTAATTTGTATTAATTTTTATACATTTGTTATACATTTTTTATTAAAAAATTGGAAATATCAGTGTAATTTATGAAGGAAGCGAGAAATGCCAAATATTAGGTAGAATATGGACTCAGATACACCCTATATTAGACATAAAGGAGGGCCTCATACACATTGTACTCCTAGACTCATAAAGGCTATGCACTAAATGTAAAGCCTGTCAACAATTACAAGCAGGGTCATCCATACAACCTTGAAGGCACCAACTATACTGCCTCATTCAAATATTGTGAACAAAGTGTAGTTGTGGTACTCCTACACTCATAAAAGCTCTGCATACTGTGCAAAGCCTGCTAAAAATTAGAAGCCGGGTGATCCATAAACCCTTGAAGGCACCAACTGTATTGCTTCAATCAAATATTAAGAAAGTAGAGGGTCTACACACAGTACAACGCCAGAAAAAAAATTATATGGAGGGTCATCCTTACACTCTTGAAGGCACCAAGTGGAATGCCTCATAAAAATAATGATCAAAGTATAGTTATGGTAGTGATGGGCGAACCCGTGGATGTTCGGGTCTGGCGGGTTCAGCTGAACACCTGAAAAGAAGTTTGGTTCGGGTACCAGAATGGTACTAGAATCAAACATGTGCCTTGCTAGGGTGGGACTCGACCCCAGCCTCCACAATGTTCACCCAATGAGCCATCAGGGAAATGTAGCGTCCCTGGCCACCAGTGCTTGTCCACGTGTCGGTCGTTAAGTGGACAATCCCAGTAACTGCATTGGTAAGGGCACAGGTGATGTTCCTGGACACATGCTGGTACAAGGCGGAGATGCCACACCGGGAGAAATAGTGGTGGCTTGGGGTCCAAGTACCGAGGGATGGCTGCCGCCATGAGTCGGCGGAAAACCTCCATTTCTACCAGCCTAAACATCAACATTTCCACTGCAAGCAGCCTGGAAATGTGCCCGTTTAGAGCTTCAGCTTGTGGGAGGGTGGATGAGAACTTTCTTTTTCATTCCAGGGCCTAGGATAGGAACAGCTGAACGATGTGCTGGGAAAAGTTTTTAAAAGTGCCTGATGATGGTAGAAAGGCTAAGTCAATGGGTAGATCTATACTTACAGCCATTGGTTAGAAACCTCCCTAGCTTTATCAGAGATATACAACATGTTATTTCATCGCTAGATGGCCAAAAATTGCATTCCAATTATATCTGGTTAACCTGTGATGTGATTTCATTGTATCCTTCAATACCTCATCAACAAGCATTGACGGTTTTAACTTACCATCTGGACAAATACAGTACTTATAAGCTAGGCATAAAACAATTTTTGATTTCAGTAGTGAAATTCCTTCTTAAACATATTTTTTTTACTTTTAACAATTTTTTTAAAGAACGAGGAGCCCTGATGGGAGCTAATTTTTCCCCATCATTAGCAAACTTAAATATGTCTGTCATGGAAAATGCTAAAGATCTCTCTCTCCCTCCAAACCCGTCTTCCACCCTCCCCTATACTATTTGTCACAGGAGAAGAGCTAGCAATCTAGACAAACTGCTTCTATGCAAATGGCAGTACGCATACAGTAGGTGGCAAACTCAATTATCCAGGCTAATTACCATACAAATAGAGCTCATAGTAGCAGAGACCTGTGATAAATAGAAAACTCAACATATGGGCCAGATATTGAAAGAAAGAGGAAACCACTCATTAAGCCTCAAAGGAAATCTACCTCGCCCCACACAACAGCCAGGACATCCCCATTTGCATATGTGTTCAATCTGCAGTCTCGTAGGCACCGACATGGAATATGGAATATCGGAAGTTCTATCATTCCTATCACGATGGAACACATATTTTTAGCGGCAGAGTTAGCGTAAACACTCTGGCTGGTGGCCGGAAGTGACTGGGGCTGTACGACTGAATACTGAACAGGAATGGGACATGAACGGTAATATATATGGCGGGATAGTAACATGACATGGCGCCACAATCGGTGTGTGTGCAGCTGATTGGTCGGTAATCACTGGACACTGGATTAGACATGTAGCACTTTATTCCTATTGGGGGCTTTCTTTAAATACCTACCTGGCCAGCATCCCACCACCCCTGGACAAAGCATTTCATTGTGAAACACGCATCGGGTGTGGTGGGTCCCCGGAGTATCACAAGGTAACACATGGCATTCTGCTTTTATGTATACAGCTGCTATATATTGTACTGTAGTTTGTTTTTGAACTTTCAGCTCTATGTTATGGTCAATGCTGTTTTGATAGTTCCTATGCCTTTTTACATTAAATTAACACATTTTGTACTTGATTATAGCCTGTTGGTGCATAAATATGCTTTACTGAATAATAGTGTATTAAACCACTGTGTAGCTGGATTGTTTGCATACAGTTGTGAATACTATGCTGAATGTCATATCTACGTGTTTTTGTGTATTTTGGTTGTCTCACTTTTTATGTGTTTTTACCTATTATTCGTCAACAAAATTTACATTTTAATTCTAATTTGACCTTGTGTGTAAAGCCATTGTTTTGGAGTCATTATGGTATCATTGCTTTACGGCCACTTATAAGTAGGATACTTTAGGTGTCTACAAACACAACTATACAGATAGGAATCAAACCAAAGAGGGAGAGGAAGGCTGTGCAAATTACAGGCTATGTTATTGCCCTAATCTATGAGAATTTTAAAATGCCATACAGAAAGAAGAGCAACCAGAAGGTGGAAATGTCAGCTGATATTACATCCAATAATAAAACATAAAATGTTCAGATTCTGAGATTAATCATTACTTGAAAGAAACAAAAGGACTGATTAATAAATATAGCAGCAATAGCCCCTTATATATTTTTCCATTGCAGAGAATTATCTTTACTCAGATCTCTACTTCATTTAGCTTCTGCATCTATCATCTTTTCTAAACCGGCTCAAAAGCTTATACATTTTAGTGATTATACCCTTCCTAACAGTTCTAGCTTGCAAATTATCCAAGATTAAGGATGAAGTATTCATAAATACTCTTTTGTCTAGTGTAGAATCTGAGTGTATGTAAAAAGTGCAGAATGTTGAATTGCATAATATTGTTTTAATTCCTCAAGCCCTATCAATTTCCAATCTAGTAATAAGTGTGGTATGTTTTTATATTATATTTACTCCAAAAGTGCATCTTGTGTTTAAAAAACCCTTTAAATAAAAATGATCCCATGATGGTGTAATATCAAGAGAAGATTTAACACCCTCCATTTTTTTTAATATGCAGCTATAATTTGTGATATAACCTATACACTACTTTTTTAGGGTCTGTTTCATACCCAATATACTAGTTTCATTAAATTATAAAATTCAAAAAATACTATTACAGTCAATAAATCCTTTTAAGTGAAATACTTATGTGCTAAAAAAAAACAGACCCTGAAAATGGTTGAAACTGTGAGGCAATGAAGTAAAGCTCAATATCTGAAATGCTATATCCTCTCCCCTTTAGGCCTGGGCTACACTATGACTTTATGTTGTGGTAGTGATTGATGTTAACTACAGGTATTTAGCACAGCTGCCATCCAAAACTGTACATTGCATTGCATGGTGGACTGCAGTTGCCTTTTAATAGTTAAAATCAATTCAGTTGTGCTACAAAAAGTTTAATTTGAGACAGTCAGATGAATATACAGATATTCTGACCTTCATAGTAAAGAATATAAAAATGTGCCCAAAATAAAAAGCAATTTATCGTGACTATGCAAAACATCCCACGTGTGGTTGGAAAATGCTATTCAGGCAAACTAAGGAGGGAGGTAGTGCCATTTTAGAGTGCAGATTTTTATTGAATGATTTGCGGCTACTATATCAGATCAGCAGAGCCCCGGAGGTGCCATAACAACAGAAATCTCCCAATTGTGACCCTCTTTTGGACAATACATTGCTCAAGGAATTAATCTAAATGAGTGCATAAGTTACCCAATTTTACACACTTCTACATATCCCTCTACATCAGGAGTCTCATACTTGACTGAGTAAATGGGCTGCACATTGTAAAAATTTGAAGTTGAGGGGCTGCATTCCTTGTGGGATGAGATGATGTTTTCAGTGATACCATTTTTTTATATGACTTATTGATCACTTTCTATTCTTGTTTTTTGTGTGTCAGTATAATGAAAAAGCTACATTTTTGGTGTGTGAGGATGTTGGGAATGGGTTAAAAAATTGTCTTTTCCATAATCTCCTACCACCAGTGATCCATCAGCATGGGAAAGGGATGCCTCCGTTCTGACACACTGTGCTATGCCGTGTTGCAATTAAGGGGTGCCTATGCACTTCTCTTTTGGCCCACATTTCTGCTGTTCTTAGAATATCTCAGGAGCTTCGATGTCCCAAGGGCCGTGTATATGAGACCCTTGCTCTAAATCTAGAGGCATAATGAGCTTTGTTTGGTATTTTACTAGTGTCTGAATTTATAATGTGGAGGCATATCTACAGTGGTGTTAAAAAGTGTTTGCCCCCTTCCTGATTTCTTATTCTTTTGCATGTTTGTTACGATTAAATGTTTCAGATCACAAAACAAATTAAAATATTAGACAAAGATAGCACAAGTAAACACAAAAATGCAGTTTTTAAATGAAAGTCTTTATTACTAAGGGAAAAAGAAATCCAAACTTACAGGGCCCTGTGTGAAAAAGTAATTGCCCCCTAAACCTGATAACTTGTTGGGTCACCCTTAGCAGCAACAACTGCATCAAGCGCTTGCGATAACTGGCAATGAGTCTTTTACAACACTCTAGAGAAATTTTGGCCACTCATCTTTGCAAAATTGTTGTAATTCAGCCACACTGGAGGTTTTCGAACATGAACTGCCTTTTAAAGTCATGTCACAGCATCTCAATCGGTTTAAGGTTAAGACTTTGACTAGGCTACTCCAAAGTCTTAATTTTGTTTTTCTTAAGCCATTTAGAGGTGGACTTGCTGGTGTGCTTTGGATCATTGTCCTGATGCATAACTCAAGTGTGCTTCAGCTTTAGTTCACGAACAGATGGCCGGACATTCTCCAGCAGACTTCATGGTCCAATTCACCACAGCAATTCTCCCACATCTTGAAGCAGCAAAACAGTCCCAAACCATCACACTAACATATTTTACTGTTGGTATCATATTCCTTTCATGAAATGCTGTGTTACTTCTACGTCAGATGTAATGGGACATACATGTTCTAAAAAGTTCAACTTTTGTCTCATCAGTTCACAGAGTATTCTTCCAAAAGTCTTGCAATCATCAAGATGTTTTCTGGCAAAACTGACATGAGCATTTATGCTCTTTTTTTCTCAGCAATGGTTTTCATCTTGGAACTCTGAAATGCATGCCATTTTTACCCGGTCTCTTTCTTATGGTGGATTCCTGAACATTGACCTGAACTGAGGCAAGTGAGGCCTTCAGTTGTTTGGATGCTGTTGTGGGGTCTTTTGTGACCTGTGGGATGAGTCGTCGCTGTGCTCTTGGGGTAATTTTGGTCTGCCGGCCACTCCTGGGAAAGTTCACCACTGTTCCATGTATTTGCCATTTGTGGATAATGGCTCTCACTGTCGTTTGCTGGAGTCCCAAATCTTTAGAAATTACTTTATAACCTTTTCCAGGCTGATAGATCTCAATTACTTTGTTTCTCATTTGTTACTGAATTTCTTTGGTTCTCAGCATGATGTCTAGCTTTTGAGGATCTTTTGGTCTACTTCACTTTTCTTTCACACAAGGCTCTGTAAGTTTGGATTTCTTTATCCCTTAATAATAAAGACCTTCATTTAAAAACTGCCTTTTGTGTTTACTTGTGTTACCTTTGTCTAATATTTAATTTTTTTTTGTGATCTGAAACATTTAAGTGTGACAAACATGCAAAAGAATAAGAAATTAGGAAGGGGGTAAACACTTTTTCACATCAATGTAAGTTGTGTGGAGGATATCAGGATATTTGGGAGTTCAATCCAAGCGTCCTTCCCTTTGGAGACGCTATATCTGTGGGTGTTCCCAGAGCAGCTATTGTATAGCTTGTATATTTTGATCCAATACATTGCCCTTTTACTGGGCATATACTGTCATAATTTTATCACTGCCTTAAAATTATTAAGGATTCAACAATAAAGATGTCCTTTTGAGCGATGTAGAGCTCAGACAATTTTGTACTGAAGTGGTCTACAACTGGTCTAATTTTGTATGGACAATCAAAGTTTGGATCATCGTGGGGGACAATCTGTATTGTTGGTTTGAAGCAAACATTTTTGGATTGCTTCAAATCGCATCCTTGACATGGCAATACAGAATGCTGCAGCACTCCATTATAGCTGAATCTATGTCTTTTTTACTATGCCTTCATGCAGCATAATTTCTCAAAATTTACATTCAATTTACATCTAGCAAATGTTTAAGTGGGATTTCAGGTGAAAAACTGCAGCTCATATACATTTTTCTGTGCTACCATGTCAAGGAATCATAGCCTGGGAGGTCACGCTACCCCACCCACCGTGATCTTTTCATCACGAAGAGCTCCCTGCTGCCCCCCTTTCATCTGGACAATTACGCAATTAATCGATGATTAACAGAGGAGGACAAAGGCTGTTTTCACTAATAGGCATGTTATTAAGAAACTACTGGTGAATGTATGGTATATATCCCTCCGATCCCTTGGAATATGTGTATATACCCTCGGTGTAACAAGTTCATCTGAGGTGGGCAAATTTTACTGCAATATAAATACTGCAAAGTTTTCTCAGCATCAAAATATTGTACGCTATTTAAACTGCAGCAGTTGTGCGTTGAAAACATACATCCAGACTTGGTCGGTAACCAATAGCATCGCTATATTGCTACTGCAGTGTAATAAGTCCATCTGAGGTGGTCAAATTTTACTGCTATAATAATCCTTCAAAGTTTCTAAAGCAGCAAAATATTACATGCCATTTAAACTGCGACAGTTGTGCATTTAAAACATACATCTAAATTTGGCTGGTAACCAATAGCATCACTATATTGCTACTGAAGTGTAACAAGTCCATCTGAGGTGAGAAAATTTTACAGTGATAATAACCCTGAAATTTTTTTGAATAAGCAAAATATTATATGCCATTTAAACTGCGACAGTTGTGCGTTGAAAACATACATCCATACTTGGCCAGTAACCAATAGGATTGCTATATTGCTACTGCAGTATAGCAAGTCCGTCTGAGGTGGACAAATTTTACTGCGATAATATTACTGCAAAGTTTTTAAAGCAGCATAATATTATATGCTATTTAAACTGCAACAGTAGTTCATTGAAAACATACATCCAGACTTTGCTGGTAACCAATAGCATCGCTATGTTACTACTGTAGTGTAACAAGTCCATCTGAGGTGGGCAAATTTTACTGCGATAATAATCCTGCAAAGTTTTTAAAGCAGCAAAATATTACAAGCAATTTAAACTGCGACAGTTGTGCATTTAAAACATACATCCAGACTTGGTCGGTAACCAATAGCATCGCTATATTGCTACTGCAGTGTAATAAGTCCATCTGAGGTGGTCAAATTTTACTGCTATAATAATCCTTCAAAGTTTCTAAATCAGCAAAATATTACATGCCATTTAAACTGCGACAGTTGTGCATTTAAAACATACATCCAAATTTGACTGGTAACCAATAGCATCACTATATTGCTACTGAAGTGTAACAAGTCCATCTGAGGTGAGAAAATTTTACAGTGATAATAACCCTGAAATTTTTTTGAATAAGCAAAATATTATATGCCATTTAAACTGCGACAGTTGGGCGTTGAAAACATACATCCAGACTTGGCCAGTAACCAATAGGATTGCTATATTGCTACTGCAGTATAGCAAGTCCGTCTGAGGTGGACAAATTTTACTGCGATAATATTACTGCAAAGTTTTTAAAGCAGCATAATATTATATGCTATTTAAACTGCAACAGTAGTTCATTGAAAACATACATCCAGACTTGGCTGGTAACCCATAGCATCGCTATGTTACTACTGTAGTGTAACAAGTCCATCTGAGGTGGGCAAATTTTACTGCAATAATAATCCTGCAAAGTTTTTAAAGCAGCAAAATATTACAAGCAATTTAAACTGCGACAGTTGTGCATTTAAAACATACATCCAAATTTGGCCGGTAACCAATAGCATCGCTATATTGCTACTGCAGTGTAACAAGTCCATCTGAGGTGAGAAAATTTTACAGTGATAATAACCCTGATTTTTTTTTGAATAAGCAAAATATTATATGCCATTTAAACTGCGACAGCTGTGCATTGAAAACATAAATCCAGACTTGGCCGGTAACCAATAGGATTGCTATATTGCTACTGTAGTGTAGCAAGTCTGTCTGAGGTGGGCAAATTTTACTGCGATAATATTACTGCACAGTTTTTAAAGCAGCAGAATATTATACGCTATTTAAACTGCAACAATAGTTAATTGAAAACATATATCCAGACTTGGCCGGTAATTGATAGCATCACTATATTACTACTGCAGTGTAACAAGTCCATCTGAGGTGGGCAAATTTTACTGTGATAATAATCCTGAAATTTTGTTGAAGCAGTGAAATATTATGCACTATTTAAACTGCAACAGTTGTGCTTTGAAAACAAGTCCATCTGAGGTCAGCAAATTTTACTGCGATAATTTTCCTGCAAAGTTTTTAAAACAGGGAAATGTCATATGTGATTTAAAATGGGCAAGTCGTGTGATAAGGGATGGGAAAGTGGACATGATGCTAATGGAGAACGCAGAGGGCGAGGCTGTGGGCAAGGTGAAACTGTGCCTGCTGTGGGAGCACAACAAACACACACATCATGTCGACCTAGCTTCCTGTCGAACTTTTTAGGGGAGTGCAGAACACCACTCTTGATGGTAGACCAGTGTGAAAAGGTTGTTGGTTGGATAGCAGATAATGCCTTCAGTCAGTTTGACAGCACCACCCGGTCTTCCACACGGTCCAGTCTGAGTAGCCGTGATTCTGGGCCACATAATCCTCACCCTGATCATCCTTCCTTCCACCATGCCGAGTGCCGGACACAAATGATCCCACACTTGGGCACTCCAAAGACCTGTTCACATTTCCATTTATAGATTCTGGCCTCTTGCCCTGTCAATTTCAAGCAGGACATGAGGAGATTTCAGGTAGTGATGTCCAAATATTTGAGCAGCCACGCTCACAAGAAGGCAACGGTGGGAAACTGCAATTACTGTCTCAAGAGGTGGATGATGATTAGACACAATTGCCAACAAGTCATGTTCTTAAGTCAGCAAGTCAGGAGGAGGACCAGGGTGCGGAAGTGGAAGATGAGGTGATGGACGATGCAGTCACTGACCCAACCTGTGAAGGTGACATAGCAAAAGCAGCAGCACGGGGAGATGGGTCCATAGCACAACAACAGGCAGGAAGAAGCAGTGGGGTGGCCAGAAACACAAGGCGTGCAACTGTTCCAAAGAACACCAACACAAGGGAAGTTGCCAGTCGAAGGGTTAAGTCTTCCCGAGTCCCAAGCAACCACATCCATGTACTTGTCCCAGCAAAGTGTTCAGTTGTCCCTATCCCAGTCCTTGGAACGCAAACGTAAATATGCAGCCTCCAACCCACAGGCCACAATACTAAATGGCCACATTTCCAGACTGCTTGCCCTGGAAATGTTGCTTTTAGGCTTGTGGAGATGGAAATTTTCCGCAACCTAATGGCAGCAGCCGTCCTACAGTACTTGGTCCCCAGCCGCCACTATTTCTCACAGTGTGCCCTCCCTGACTTACACAAGCACATGTCCCATAACATAAGCCATGCCCTGACCAAAGCTGTTACTGGGAAGGTCCACTTAATCACAGACACATGGACAAGTGCTTGTGGCCAGGGACACTACATTTCCCTAACGGCATGCTGGGTGAATATTGTGGAAGCCGGGACCCACTCGGACCCTGGGATGGAACACGTGCTGCCGACACTGAGGATTGTGGACCATGGTTCAATCATGGTTGATCCCACCTTCTACAGCAGTTTATGCACCTCCTCCTCAGCCTCCATCTCTGAAATGTCAACATCAGTTGCAAGCTGGAAGCACTGTAGCACTGCCTCGGCCAAGCGTCAACAGGCTCTGCTAAAGCTAATATGCTTAGGTGACAAACTGCACCTCGCTGCAGAATTGTTAAAAAGTCTTAACAGACCAGACTGATCTGTGGCTCTCATTCCTGAACCTACAGCCATGAATGGTTGTGTGTGACAATAGCTGTAACCTGGTGGCGGCTCTGAATGCCCGTTGGTATTCCGGTCAGCCTCCGCACATAAGAGATGATGAGTGGGCATGGATGTCTGACATCTGTGCCATTCTCCAAAACTTTGAGGACCTGCCCAAAATGGTGAGCGGCGATGATGCCATGATCAGGGTGACCATCCCGCTTCTCTGACTACTGAAATGCTCACAATTAAAGAGGAGGCTTTGGAGGTGGAGCAAGTTGAGATGGAGCAAGAAACTATACAGAGTGATGCTACACAGTCCTGCCTCATCTCATCTTCTCAATGTGGATTGGGTGATAATGAGGAGGAGGTGGAGGAACAGGAGTTGGTCGCCTGCATTTCAGACAGCACTACCCACACCACCTTCATCCTGTCTGTTCAGCATGGATGGCCTGAAGATGAGGAGGAGAGGGAGAACGAAGAGAAGGGCGAGGATGATGATGAGGAGAATATGTACAGTCGTCCTCTTAGTGGGGACAGGGAAGTCTTGGCTGTTGGCAGTCTGGCACATATGGCTGATTTTATGTTCTGCTGCCTCTCCCGTGATCCTCGCATTGTATGCATTTTGGTCAACACTAATCACTGGTTGGTCACCCTTCTAGACAAACACTACAAGGAGAACTTTCTGTCTCTCCTTCCCCTGGCGGAGAGGTCTACTGAAATGTTGCAGTACCAGAAGGCCCTAGTTGAAGATTTATTAAAAAAATTCCCATCTCACAATGCTGGCAGCAGAGGTCACAGTTCTTTGCACAACCAAGGAGTAGAAAGAGGGAGACACACACCACATGCAGCAGAGGTAGGGGAGCACTATCAAAGATCTGGGACAGTTTTCTCAGATCCTCCAAGCACCTAGGCTGTGATGCTTGACAAGGAGGGAAAAGTTTTGGAAGATGCTGAAGGAGAACCTTGCCGACCATACCAGCACCCTCCGTAATTCCTCTGTGCCTTATAACTATTGGGTATCCAAGCTAGACATATGGCATGAACTGTCTCTCTATGCTTTGGAGGCCCCTGCCTACCACTAGCGTTTTGTCAGAGCGTGTTTTTAGTGCCGCCGGGGGTATTATAACTGATAAGCACATCCGCCTGTCAATTGAAAATGCTGACAGGCTGACTCTTATCAAAATGAACAAGGGCTGGATTGGCCCAGACTTCTCAACAACACCGGATAACAGCAACGGAACATAAATTCAAATCCAGTGTTTGTTTTTTTTCTGGTCTATTCCCCTACACCCATTCCCACCCAAACATGGATTTTGTCTTTTTTGTTTCGTCTTCCTCCTTCTCCTCCATCACCATAACAACATGGAGAACATGCTACCCTTGCTATCAATTTTTTAAGTGTGTCTATGGGGCCCGCATTAATAATTTTTAGAGGCCTACCTCTAACATTCTTTGAAATATATGTATACCCCCCAGGGGTAAATGTTTTGAAGTCCATTCACTTAGTGCATACGCATTACCAGTCTAGGATACCCATTCCATAATAATGTGAAAAAAATGTGTACTGAGGTCCTCCACTATGAATCTTCAAAGGGGTATTGGAGTGCCTCCTTCTAATTTTTGGCATCCCTTGCACTTAGTGTATAAGCTTTACCAGTCTAAGTGGCCCACTCCTTAATAATGGGAAAAATGCTTTTGTGAGGCTCCACCTTCTAGTTGAGGGAACATTTTTGGAAACCAAGAGCCGGTGGCTTATATTAATATTTGATCCAGTGCCTTATTGTGGGCTGTCAGGTGGTCGTCACCTAGGGAATTCTCTTATCGGCAATTCTTGTACGATGAGCTATCGCACAAGGGATAGCATATTGCAGGAATCTAGTCAGAATTTAATTCACAGCCAGTACAGGAGACTTTATACAGTAATTACGGAATATCATGGTCTCCTCCATATCAGGCTGAGTACATGCAAAACGCTCCACTATATTCCCCAGCAGGGTTGATGAAATAACAGTCCTTGGTGATACTGCATTAAACTAATAGCTTTTTTCAGGGCAAATTCCAATAGATTCTATTCTCTAATAATACTGCTTTTATCTCTAATTTGTGTAGGGTGAGCTATCACAGTAGGAATAGCGTATTACAAGCATCTAGTCAAGGATTATTGCCTTATACAGTTAGGACCATATATATTTGGACAGAGACAACATTTTTCTAATTTTGGTTTTAGACATTACCACAATGAATTTTAAACAAAACAATTCAGATTCAGTTGAAGTTCAGACTTTCAGCTTTAATTTGAGTGTATCCACATTAAAATTGGATGAAGGGTTTAGGAGTTTCAGCTCCTTAACATGTGACACCCTGTTTTTAAAGGGACCAAAAGTAATTGGACAATTAACTCCAAGGCTATTTCATGGACAGGTGTGGGCAATCCCTTTGTTACGTCATTCTCAATTAAGCAGATAAAAGGCTGGAGTTGATTTGAGGTGTGGTGCTTGCATTTGGAAGGTTTGGTGTGAAGAAAACATGCGGTCAAAGGAGCTCTCCATGCAGGTGAAACAAGCCATCCTTAAGCTGCAAAAACAGAAAAAACCCATCCGAGAAATTGCTACAATATTAGGAGTGGCAAAATCTACAGTTTGGTACATCCTGAGAAAGAAAGAAAGCACTGGTGAACTCATCAATGCAAAAATAGCTGGGCGCCCACGGAAGACAACAGTGGTGGATGATCGCAGAATAATCTCCATGGTGAAGAGAAACCCCTTCACAACAGCCAACCAAGTGAACAACACTCTCCAGGAGGTAGGCATATCAATATCCAAATGTACCATAAAGAGAAGACTGCATGAAAGTAAGACTGCATGAAAGTAAAAAGTTCACTGCACGGTGCAAGCCACTCATAAGCATCAAGAATAAAAAGGCTAGGACTGGACTTTGCTAAAAAACATCTAAAAAAGCCAGCACAGTTCTGGAAGAACATTCTTTGGACAGATGAAACCAAGATCAACCTCTACCAGAATGATGGAAAGAGAAAAGTATGGCGAAGGCATGGTACAGCTCATGATCCAAAGCATACCACATCATCTGTAAAACAGGGCGGAGGCAGTGTGATGGCTTGGGCATGCATGGCTGCCAGTGGCACTGGGTCACTAGTGTTTATTGATGATGTGACACAGGACAGAAGCAGCCGAATGAATTCTGATGTATTCAGAGCCATACTGTGTGCTCAGATCCAGCCAAATGCAGCCAAACTGATTGGTCGTCGTTTCATACTACAGATGGACAATGACCCAAAACATAAAGCCAGAGCAACCCAGGAGTTTATTAAAGCAAAGAAGTGGAATATTCTTGAATGGCCAAGTCAGTCACCTGATCTCAACCCAATTGAGCTTGCATTTCACTTGTTAAAGACTAAACTTCAGACAGAAAGGCCCACAAACAAACAGCAACTGAAAACCACCATAGTGAAGGCCTGGCAGAGCATCAAAAAGGAGGAAACACAGAGTCTGGTGATGTCCATGAGTTCAAGACTTCAGGCAGTCGTTGCCAACAAAGGGTTTTCAACCAAGTACTAGAAATGAACATTTTATTTACAATTATTTAATCTGTCCAATTACTTTTGGTCCCTTTAAAAACAGGGTGGCACATGTTAAGGAGCTGAAACTTCTAAACCCTTCATCCAATTTTAATGTGGATACCCTCAAATTAAAGCTGAAAGTCTGAACTTCAATTGCATCTGAATTGTTTTGTTTAAAATTCATTGTGGTAATGTCTTGAACCAAAATTAGAAACATGCTGTCTCTGTCCAAATATATATGGATCTAACTGTAGTTCTTGATGCTGCAACCGAAGAAAAGCAAAAAAAACCAAACTTATATTCTATTCCCTATTAATACAGCTGTTTGCTGCATTTAGTATGGGAACAGGTGGTAGGTGGTATCTGCTGGAAATGAGTGTTCCTTGTGGTCACATACATCTCTTCCACTATCTATAACTTGATTGCTTTTTTCAAAACACTCATTGGCAGATTAAGCATTTTTACGGTGATCTGTACTCAGAAATGAATCACAGCAGGCAGCGTTGCTTGAGTTCCTCCACAGTTTGGTGCTGCCACGTAAAAAAAAAAATTAATTCAGGGCCAATTCAAATCTATTTTATTTTCTACAATATTACCTGTCTTTTCAGCAATTCATGCACGGTGAGCTATCGCACTAGGGATAGTGTCATACAGGCATCTAGTCAGGGATTATTGCCTTATAATCTTGATGCTGCAACTGAAAAAAAACAAATTCTATTCCCTATTATGGCTATGTTCACACATTGCGTTTTTCAGCTTTTTTTATGCTTTTTTATGCACATTTTCTGCTGCATTTTACAGTACCAGCAAAGTCTATGAGATTGCTGAAATTTCATGCACACACCGTGATTTTTGTTTGATCAGTATTTTGTGCTTTGCATGTTTTTTTACAGAATAGAGCATGTCACTTCTTTCAGCGTATTCTCAACGTTTTTTTAGCGTTTTTCACCCATTGGAAGTAATGGGTGGTGAAAAAGTGCTGAAAAAACGGCTAGTGTGAACAAAGCTATCAGGTTTTGCTGCATTTTTAGTGAAAAAAAAGCAATTAGAGCAGTATGTGAAACTCATTTTTTTTTGTGATTTTACCATCTTGTCTTGGTCACCTGAGATGGCAGTTTGGATAGTACAGTATAATAAAATTAGTGATATTTACACAGTAATCATTGGCTGAGCTAGGTGTGAGATTGAACAATACCTGTGGCCCACAGAGGTGTGAAACTGAACAATGACTAAGCAGGTCACTGGTAGACCATAGTGTGAAAATAGTCTCCTACAAACTCAATGCACTGCCAGTGCAACTATTCACCTCCCTCCACTGTTACATTTGAAATTCTGGTTAATATGGTTTCACATATGTCTTTGGTGACCTGTATTCATGATTCTGCAGTGAAAACAAAGCTGAACTTTGGGATCTTGAAAAAATCAGCAAAAACAAAGGCAAAGAACAAGGGAAAAAACAAGCAAAATACTGAACAATCCTTCCCGGCAAGAGATCAGGTTTTGCTGCAGAAAAGAAACCGCTGAAAAAATGCAATGTAAGCTAGGTGGTATAATCTGCTGGAAATGAGTGTTCATTCTGGTGACATGCATCTCTTTCATTGTCCCTAACTTGATTGCTTTTTTCAAAAAACTCATTAACAGATTTGTGATTTTTTTTGGAGATCTGTACTTAGAAATTCATCAAAGCAGGCAAAATTAAATGATTTATTGTGTTTCTCTATAGCATCTGTATTTTAGATGTAGTGGTGGGAGGCTAAGGCACTGGAGCTCGAATTACTACATCAGAAATCTCCAGTGCTTTGTGTCCATCCATTTTTGGGTGCTTCTTGAATAATGTTTGGGGTCATTGTCCTGCTGGAAACCCATGACCTAGGATGCAAACCCAGCTTTCTGACACTCATCACTACATTGCGACCCAAAATCCTTTGGGAATCTTCACATTTCATGATGCCTTGCACACAGTCAAGGCACCCAGTGCCAGAGGCAGCAAAACAACCTCTAAATTTCTTTGACTGTAAGTACTGTGTTCTTTTATTTGTAAGCCTCATTCCATTTACAGTAAACAGTAGAATGATGTGCTTTAACAAAAAGCTCTATCTTGGTCTCATCTGTCCACAAGACGTCTGCTGGAACTCTAAAAATAGTGGTAGCCGCCTGCTGGCACGCAGTAAATTGTGAGGGCCACCTGCTGGCCCTCCAAGTTTCAAACTTTACAGTATTAATACAATTAATACAAAAATGAAAATCTGACCACCTCAGATAGATAAATTATATTGCAGTAGCAATATACAGCTATGCAAAGCATAGACATCTGCTGGCCCTCCAAAAATGGTTAGTGAGGGCCAAATTCTGGCCCTCTAACAATAGTAAGGACTAGAGATGAGCAGTGTTCGACTAGAACTGTTCGCCAATCTCAAATTTGAGCTGTTTTGGGCGGTGTTCGAGTCGTTCGACGAACGCGAACGATTTGTAAAAAATTCGGCTGTTCGAGGTTATGTTCGATAACTGTTCGTGCACCAAAAGCGTGTCCTGCATGTCTGGCGCTATTTAGAGCACCAATCATGCAGGGATTGTCTGCCACTCACTCTAATGCCACAGCCATGGTGGTTGTGGCATTACAGTGGTTGCCCAAATCGATGGGAACAGTGCTAACAGTGAAACATGAAAAGCCGGCAATTCAGCAGCGGCATACACCGGTACCCAACAATTTATAACAGAAAGAATAGAGCATCACACATAGATTAGATAGATAGAAACATGTCAGTCACATATATAAGAAGTACAGTGATAGTGTTGATTACTGTACTTGTCATTTAGTGTTAAAATAAAGGATTTATTAAAAAAAAAATTGGCGTGGGGTTCCCCGTAATTTAAGTCTCTAGCGGAGGTTAAGCAGACGGCTGGGGCAGATGTTTGAAGCCTTTGAAGGGGGTAATACCCACGGAGCTTCCCAGGCTACTAATATCAGCCCCCAGCTGAATACCTAGCCTTTGCTAGCTATTAAAATGGGGGACCCCCAAAAACATTACGTGGGGTCCCCCCTATTTTGATAGCTAGCAAAGGCTAGACAGACAGCTGGGGCTGATATTAATAGCCCAGGAAGGGTGCCATGAATATTGGCCCCCTCCCAGGCTAGAAACACCAGCCGTCAGCCGCCCCAGAAATGGAGCATCCATAGGATGCGCCAATTCTGGCACTTAGCCTCGCTCTTCCCACTGCCCTGTAGCGGTGGCAGTGGGGTAATAGGGCTGGGGTTGATGTCAGCTTATAATGCCAGCTGACATCAAGCCCAGGTTAGTAATGGAGAGGCGTCTATAAGACACCCCCATTACTAACCCCATAGTCAAAGTTAAAAAAAAAAACACAAACACTCAGAATAAAGTCCTTTAATTGAAATAAAGACACAATTCTTTATTGTTCTAAATTAAACCATACTTACCATCACGCCCATTCCAGCTGAAGCCAATGATCTCCTGCAATAAAAGTAAAATAATGAAGCAACATCATCCTTACCTTTCCATGGTTCCCACGACAGCTTCAGCTCTTCTACATTCACATGACAGACTGGACCGCAGCAGAACGCTGCCATCCAGCTTGCCATGCGGCAGACACTGAGAAGCGCAGGCATGCTTGTGCTCCTCAGTGTCTCGCTGTGACGGCATAAAGATGAGCCGAGGTCATGTCCAATGAACTCAGCTCACCTCATGAACGTCACTGACAGCGTGGGAAAATTCTCCTGCGCATGCGGTGAGTGCAGGAGAATTTTCCCACGCTGTCAGTGACGTGCATGAGGTGAGCTCATGTCCAATGAACTCAGCTCACCTCATGCACGTCACTGACAGCGTGGGAAAATTCTCAGCGCTCAGCGCTTCAGCAGAAGAATTATTCCACGCTGGGATGGCATTGAGATGACAGGCTGGATCACAGCTGAGCGCTGCCATCCAGCTTGTCATCCTTCAGAGACACTGCAGAGCGCAAGCATGCCTGCGCTTCTCAGTGTCTGCCGCATGGCAAGCTGGATGGCAGCGTTCTGCTGCGGTCCAGCCTGTCATGTGAATGTAGCAGAGCTGAAGCTGTCGTGGGAACCATGGAAAGGTAAGGATGATGTTGCTTCATTATTTTACTTTTATTGCAGAAGACATTGGCTTCATCTGGAATGGGCGTGACTGTAGGTATGGTTTAATTTAGAACAATAAAGAATTGTGTGTTTATTTCAATTAAAGAACTTTATTCTGGGTGTTTGTGTTTTTTTTTAACTTTGACTATGGGGTTAGTAATGGGGTTGTCTCATAGATGCCTCTCCATTACTAACCTGGGCTTGATGTCAGCTGGCATTATAAGCTGACACCAACCCCAGCCCTATTACCCCACTGCCACCGCTACAGGGCAGTGGGAAGAGCGAGGCTAAGTGCCAGAATTGGCACATCCTATGTATGTGCCATTTCTGGGGCGGCTGACGGCTGGTGTTTCTAGCCTGGGAGGGGGCCAATATTCATGGCATCCTTCCTGGGCTATTAATATCAGCCCCCAGCTGTCTGCCTAGCCTTTGCTAGCTATCAAAATAGGGGGGACCGCACGTAATTTTTTTTGGGGTCCCCCATTTTAATAGCTAGTAAAGGCTAGGTATTCAGCTGGGGGCTGATATTAGTAGCCTGGGAAGCTCCGTGGGTATTACCCCCTTCTAAGGCTTCAAACATCTGCCAGAGCCGTCTGCTTAACCTCCGCTAGAGACTAAAATTACGGGGAACCCCACGCCAATTTTTTTTTTTTAATAAATCCTTTATTTTAACACTAAATGACAAGTACAGTAATCAACACTATCACTGTACTTCTTATATATGTGACTAACATGTTTCTATCTATCTAATCTATGTGTGATGCTCTATTCTTCCTGTTATAAATTGTCGGGTACCGATGCTGAATTGCGGGCCGGCTTTTTTAAAGAGACGGTGCATGAAAACACTATTATTTTTTTAAATAAATCCTTTAACACTAAATGACAAGTACAGTAAGCAGCACTGTCACTGTACTTCTTATATATGTGACTGACATGTTTCTATCTATCTAATCTATGTGTGATGCTCTATTCCTTCTTGTCTAAATTGTCGGGTACCGGTGTATGCCGCTGCTGAATTGCTGGCCGGCTTTTTTAAAGAGAGTGTCTTCTGAGCAGTTAGTCAGCTTTTGGACACCTTTGAAGGTGTTTTCTACGTGTTTCTATGTGTTTTTGTTTGCCTGCCATTGGTTTTAACGGTGTTCGACGGTGTTCTAAGGTGTTCGACGAACAGTTCCACGAACATTTCGGTGTTCGACGAACCGAACCGAACCCGAACACTACGGGGGAGGCTCAAAACTAGTAAGGACCGCCTGTTGGCCCTCTAGAAATAGGCCCTGAAAAGAAAATGTGACTTTCAAAGTCCCGCCTTCATAAATGAATCAGGATGTGTCTGATCATGTTTCATACACCACATGGCCAGATAAGATAGTAAAATGTCAAAATTACATTTATTGGTGAATGTTTTTTTCACCATTGAGAGCAATGCAAATGTGCAAAAACAGTACATGTGAACATGGCTATCTTATTTATTTTGCTTTATATACAAGTCATTATCCTGGAAAGAATGTTTCTTAACATTCTTTCCAGTAAAATCTATTTTATCTTTGGTTTTGTATCTTTTATTGTAAGTCTGTAAAAGTGGCGTACTCTGATAACATTGTTCCCAGCAGCGACATGGCATTCAGAGATGCTTCCATGGGTCTTCCCCATGCTGTTCCCATGTCATTTCAGCCCTGTTTCTATCAATTTGAGCAATTTGTAGACCCCCATTTATCTGGATCTTTATCTTCAACCCATGGTCTCTTCTCTAGGTTCATACATCAGGGACTAATTCAACGTCTTGATACTCTCACATCCCACCAGGTACCATCTTATTGACTTTACATGTAGAGTCCTTATTCATCAAAATCAAACATGAGTTGGGTATAGAAGTTGAATGCCTATACCAAGGATAGTAGAACACATGATTCCTTTATTTTGGATTTGTTATTCTAGATCTAAAACAAAAACTACGTGTCTTCTACAAAGTGATCTCTGGCACAGCAATGTGGGCACATTATGTTCCGTCTTCTGCAGACCTATTTTTGGGGTGGATGGAGGAAAAAAAAATGTTTGGCTCGTGGTAGAATTTCACTCTAATATCATCCAATGGTTCAGTTTTATAGATGACATTCTACTACTCTGGAGAGGAACTATAGAGGAATCTGAATAATGTATTGCTGATCTGTATAACAACCCTTGGGACATTGCTCTTAAATGTAACCTCTCTCCATCATCTATTGATTTTTTAGATCTAAGAATTACACTTGAGAGCTCTTTGATCAAGACTATGTTATACAGGAAACCAACCGCCACCAACAGCTTTCTACATTATAGCAGCTTCCGTCCAATACATCTACAGAACAGCATCCCGAAGGGACAGTTTTTAAGGGTACGAACGAATTGTAGCACATTGCAAAATTTCAAGATCGAAGCCAAAGACCTGACTAACAGGTTAGTCCTAGGGGATAGCCTAAAAAAGTTGTTTTGAAAAGCATGCCAACACTCATTAAAAGCAACAGAAGTGACATTTTTTCACCAAAGTACGAGAAACCACCTATACAGTTAATATGGTCACGAACTATAACAACCAGTGGTCTGACATCAAGCAGATTTTCAATAGAAATGAGCCATCTTCCTTATCGATTCCAAACTTCAAACATTGTATATCAAAGACCCCAAAAATGGCACAAAGAGCAAAAAACCTTAAGGATCACTTAACTGTTAGTCACTACAAATGTCTTACAATTTGAATAGTGGGAGCAGATTAAAGGGTACGTATCCTTGTGGAGGCTGTACTATCTGCTCATTGATGATTGCAAATGAAAGTATTACTCTGTCTATACCTCCAGGAAAGATCAACTCCAAAAGCTACTACAATTGTCGTAGCATGAATCTTGTGTATGCCCTTATCAGTAACTGCCCTAAAACTAAAATATATGTGGATCAAACCTCTCTAGAATTCCAAAGACACAAACATCACCACCTTTCAAATATTGGGATAGCGAGAAAAGATTTGGCCAAAGGTAAAACCCTTACCTCAATTGCTTCACATTTTTTGCAAGAACATAACACTAGCGTTAGAGAGATTAATATTATGGGTCTAGAACTGGTACCTTCCAGTATCAGAGTTGGTGACCTAACAAATGATTTACTGCGACCCTAAGTTATCACAAGCAAAACCAAATGTGTCAGTTACTCTGATATAGATACCTTTTTGGTTTTTAAAGGGACAGATTTACATAACCTACTGGTGGAAATCAGGAAGCTAGACATTTTGGTATACTTTTATATTATGTATCTGAATCTTTTATACCAATGCTTAGTATATCTGGAGTTAAGGGAGTGGTGTTAGTATCTAGTATACACCGCGTGCAGAATTATTAGGCACATGAGTATTTTGATGACATGATACTTTTTATAAATGTTGTCCTACTCCAAGCGGCATAGGCTAGAGAGCCAACTACCAATTAAGTAAATCTGGTGATGTGCATTTCTGTAATGAGGAGGGGTGTTGTCTAATGACATCAACACCCTATATAAGGTGTGCTTAATTATTAGGCAACTTCCTTTCTTTTGGCAAAATTGGTCAGAAGAGAGATTTGACGGGCTCTGAAAAGTCCAAAATTGTGACATGTCTTGCAGAGGGATGCACCAGTCTTGAAATTTCCAAACTTTTGAAGCGTGATCACCGAACAATCAAGCGTTTCATGGCAAATAGCCAACAAGGTCGCAAGAAGCATGTTGGCCAAAAAAGGCGCAAAATAACTGCCCATGAACTGAGGAAAATCAAGCGTGAAGCTGCCAAGATGCCATTTACCACCAGTTTTGCCATATTTTAGAGCTGCAACGTTACTGGAGTATCAAAAAGCCCAAGGTGTGAGATACTCAGGGACATGCCCAAGGTAAGGAAGGCTGAAAAACGACCACCTTTGAACAAGAAACATAAGATAAAACGTCAAGAATGGGCCAAGAAATATCTTAAGACTGATTTTTCAAAGGTTTTATGGACTGATGAAATGAGAGTGACTCTTGATGGGCCAGAGGCTGGATCAGTAAAGGGCAGAGAGCTCCACTCTGACTCAGATGCCAGCAAGGTGTAGGTGGGGTACTGGTATGGGCTGGTATCATCAAAGATGAACTTGTGGGACCTTTTCGGGGTGAGGATGGAGTGAAGCTCAACTCCCAGACCTACTGCCAGTTTCTGGAAGACAACTTCTTCAAGCAGTGGTACAGGAAGAAGACAGTGTTGTTCAAGAAAAACATGATCTTCATGCAGGACAATGCTCCATCACATGCATCCAACTACTCCACAGCGTGGCTTGCCAGTAAAGGTCTAAAAGAAGAAAAAATAATGACATGGCCCCTTTGTTCACCTGATCTGAACCCCATAGAGAACCTGTGGTCCATCATAAAATGTGAGATCTACAGGGAGGGAAAACAGTACACCTCTCAGAACAGTGTCTGGGAGGCTGTGGTGGCTGCTGCACGCAATGTTGATCGAAAACAGATCAAGCAACTGACAGAATCTTTGGATGGAAGGCTGTTGAGTGTCATCATAAAGAAAGGTAGCTATATTGATCACTAATTTTTTCGGTTTTTGTTTTTGCATGTCAGAAATGTTTATTTCTAAATTTTGTGCACCGACAAGTGATATGGGATTATATTTGTTTTTTATTAAGTTGCCTAATAATTCTGCACAGTAATAGTTACCTGCACACACAGATATCATCCTAAGATAGCCAAATCTAAAAAAAAACCCACTCCAACTTCCAAAAATATTAAGCTTGGATATTTATGAGTCTTTTAGGTTGATTGAGAACATAGTTGTTGATCAATAATAAAAATAATCCTCTAAAATTCAACTTGCTTAATAATTCTGCACACAGTGTATATAAATGCATATTTACATTGAAATTTCCATAGCTGCATTTCATTTATTTATGTGGAATCTGAAATGGGGGGTAAAATAAGGAACTATTTTATATTTCTAATATATATTTACATGTAAATATTGGTTTGGCAAAACATTTGTGGGATTCTATAAATATTTTTATTTTTATTTTTTTATTTACTATACATAATTCTTTGTATAATTTTGTTTTTTATTTGTTATTAATTTTTATTATCTTTCTAGATATTTTTTATTTATATTTATTCTTGATTATTTTTTTCTTTTCATTTATTTTTCATTTATTATTTTATATTAATTTTCATATATAAATATATTTGTATTTATTTGTCATTTGGTTTTTGGCAATTGCTTTGTTTAAGCAAAACCACTTCTAGGTTTGCTGGACTTACCATATTTTTTTTAAGACACTGGGTCTGTGAATTTGCATATACAATGTCTTCAATAAAATGGCACCGGAGATCCCGGTATGCTCACGTGCTGACTCCTGCACCATTTTATTGAAGTAGTGTACTACAATGTCAACATAGCAGTGCGCATGAGCCGGCCATATGGATAACGGCGATGGGCGGTGAATGCGCACTGCTATGTTAACGTTGTAGTACATTACTTCAATAAAATGGTGCCGGATTCAGCACTTGTGCATACTGCCCTATCAGGCGCCATTTTATTGAAGACACTGTATATGTGAATTCAAAGACAGTGTCTTAAAAAAATGATGCCTGATAGAGCGATATGCCCATGAGCTGACTCCGGCGCCATTTTATTGAAGTATTGTGCTACAAAATTAAAGGGAACGTGCATCAGAAATAACTCTATTAACCTACAGATATGCGGTCAATCTGTAGGTTAACAGAGTTATTATGTTGCCCGGTGGCTGCACGCAGCCGAATGCAGCAGGAATAAAATTAAATTTATTCTCCCTGCCAGCATTTAGCTTTATTCATGGGGTCGGGGTGCCGTGGGTTCAGTCATTGCTCTAAGTATACAGAGCGGTGGCTGTAACTGCACCCCCAGCACTGACTGACACTGGCTCTACATTCAGGCTGGCTGTCAGTCAGGCCTGGGGGCATGGTTACCGCGGCTGCTCTGTATTCTCGGAGCAATGACTGAACCGGTGCCACCTCCGACCCCATAATTGAAGCCTAATGCTCCCCCATCCTGGTATATGCTCCCCCATCCTGGTCTAATATCTTATATATGCTCCACCATCCTTGTCCCCCATCCTAGTATATGATCCCCCTATCCTGGTTCCTCATCCTGGAATATGCTCTCCCATCCTGGTTTATGGTCCTTCATCCTGGAATATGCTCTCCCATCTTGGTCCCAAATCCTGGAATATGCTCCCCTATCCTGGTATATGCACCCACCATCCTGGTTCCACATCCTTGAATACGCTCCCTTATCCTGGTATATGCTCTCCCCATTCTGGTCCCCCATCCTGATATATGCTCCCCCATCCTGGTCCCCCATCCTGGTATATGCTCTCCCATCCTTGTCCCTCATCCTGGTACATGCTTTCCCATCTTGGTCCCCCATCCTGGTATATGCTCCTCCATCCTGGTATATGCTCCCTAATTCTGGTCCCCCATCCTGGAATATATTCCCACCATCTTGGTATATGCTACCTCATCCTGGTATATGCCCCCCCATCCTTGTCTCCCATTCTGGTATATGCTCCTCCATCCTGGTCCCCAATCCTGGGACATGCTCCCCCATCCTGGTATATGCTCCCCCAACCTGGAATATGCTCCCTCATCCTAGTATATGCGTCACCATCCTGGTACCCCATCCTGGTATATGCTCCCATATCCTGAAATATTCTCCCTCATCCTGGTCCCCCATCCTGCTATATGCTCCCCCATCTTCATACATGATCCCCCATCTCATTCGCCCATCCTGGAATATGCTCCCCGCATCCTGGAATATGCTCCCCCATACTGGCATATGCTCCCTGATCCTGGTCTCCCATCCTGGTATAAACCCCCTCATCCTGGTATTTTCTCCCTCATCCTGATCCCCCATCCTGGCATATGCTCTCCCATCCTGATTCCCCATCCTGGTATATGGTCCCTCATCCTGGTCCCCCATCCTGGTATATTGTCCTCCATCCTGGTATATGTTCCCCCATCCTGGTATATGCTCCCCCCATCTGGGTCCCCCATCCTGGGATATGCTCCACCATCCTGGTATATGCACCCCTCATCCTGGTCCCCCATTCTGGAATATGCTCCCCCATTCTGGAATATGCTCCCCCATCCTGGTCCCCCATCCTTGTATATCATCTCCCATCCTCACCCCCATTCTTGTATTTGCTCCCCCATCCTCTTCCCCTATCCTGCCTACGCATACCGCAATCTCTGGTGCCACACTTTTCCATCCTCGTCCTCCTCCCTGTCTCTAAACACTGAATGTGTCTTTCTGTCTCTGGCCACACTGCACAGAAGCAGTGCGCATGCACAGTCTAGAGAGGCTACAGACAGAAGGACACATCCCTGATAATATTATAGATACTATCATGTGATACAATACCTCTCTTTTTCTCTGGTTAACTTAAGCCTTCTAGTGGCTCATTCTTGGCATTGCAAGCATTCACATCTCCTTGTTATATCTTCGCAATTGGCATGTATTTGTGGTTTCCCTTGCTGATCCTGTTTCAAATACAAGTTCTTTCTCTGCACTCATTTCTATTGCACATGCGCCATCTATCTCTTTATTACGCATGCGTGTGGATCATTCGTTGGTCGCCATTTTATTGAAGTCCGGACGTGGGCACCGTTGTATACTTGCAACTCTGGTGCTACACATGCACCGTCTTTCTTGATATGTCACTTCTAGTGATGATCGAGTATGCTCGCAACTACTCGGTACTCACCCGAGCATCTCACTGCTCGAGATGCTCGGTGCTCAGAGAGTATTTCCTAAATGCTCGGGTGGGAACTCGAGTCCTCGCCTCACATCTTTTGAGCTGTTTAGACAGCGAATTAACATGTGGTGATTGCCTGCCAGTCACTGTAATTCTGCAGTCATGTTGGTTGTGGCATTACAGTGATTGGCTGGCCGCATAGCGTCATCGGATCTATATAAGACCCAGTGACCCTATGCTCGTTACAGTCTATGCTTCAGACAGGCAGAGTAGGTAGAGCTGCAGCTGAGTGAGGGAGAGAATTGGTAATTGATTTAGTCAGGTATTCCACAGCAATATACATCTAAACTAACAGTCCTTCTAAGGACTAATTCTGATGCATATCAATCCTGGTGATAGCAAGAGTAAAGCAGGCATAGTTTTTGGAGAGTGTATACAGCAGTATATGTCCATTGCACATTCTGTCTGCTGCTGTTACTGATATCCGTAGTCCTCGATATCAGGGCTAATATTCGTTTTGCTCTTAATCCTGATAATTTTGATGAAAAGCAAAGTAATACACCATTTTTACTGCTCCATTTGCTTGTTAGCAGCATAAAGCCAAATTTGTTTGATTCTAATAGCATTGTTGTATTGTGGAAGCAGAGACACTTGTCCATCATCTAAGGTGATATATTACTGCAGTAATAATACAGACGTTTTTGGGAATGTGGCAAATATTATATTCCATTTAAAGTCTGCCAGTTGTATGTTGTTCAAACCTATTCACACTTGGTCGCTGACCAATATCATACTAATAGGCAAGTGCCTAAAACCATGTTCATCAGACGTGATTCAATATTATTGTGCTAATAATACAGATTTTTTTGGGAGCATGTCAAATATTATACTCCATTTAAAATCTGCCAGTTGTGTGTTGTTCAAACCTATTCACACCTGATCGCTGACCAATACCATACTATTAGGCCACTGCCTAAAACCGTGGTCATCAGACGAGATCTTATATCACTGTGGTAATAATACAGACATTTTTGGGAACATGACAAATATTATACTCCATTTAAAATAGGCAAGGTGTGTGGAAAGGGACGGGGAAGTGGACGTGATCGTGATGGTGCACGCAGAGACCGAGGCCGTGGGCAAGCTGAAATTGTGCCTATTGATGGAGCACAACAAGCTCCCACATCATGTCACCCTACCTTCTTGTCCCCCTTTGCAGGAGGCCGCAGAACACCACTATTGATGCCAGACCAGTGTGAAAAGGTTGTTGGTTGGATAGCAGATAATAATTCCAGTCAGTCTGCCACTACCACCACCCTGTCTTCCACACGGTCCAGTCTCAGTAGTCATGAGTCTGGAGCACATATTCCTCACCCTGATCGTCCTTCCTCCCACCATGACGAGTGCCCGGAGACAAGTGATCCCACACGTGGACACTCTTAGAAGCTGTTCACTTTTCCATTTATAAATTTGGGCCTCTCGCCCATAGTACCACAACAGGCAGGAACAAGCAGTGGAGTGGTCACAGACAAAAGGCGGGCAACTGTTTCCAGGAACACCAACATGAGGGAAGTTGCCAGTCCAACTGTTAGGTCTTCCCGAGTCTGGCTCTTTTCTAAAGACTGTCCAGTTAACCCCAAAAAGGCCATTTGCAACATCTACCATGCCAGCATCAGCAGGGGCAGCAAAACTACCAGCCTGACCATCACCAGCATGCTCAGGCACATGACAGCACAGCACCCGACTAGTTGGGCCGAATGTCAGGGTCCAGAAACAGTGTCTGTGGGTGACACCACTGCCTGTTCCATTGTTGTGCGTGAATGCCAATCCCCTGTCCATGGTGCAGGTGAAGATGCCTCTCGCCCCACACCTGTCGTTGCACATTTGCAACTACCATCAGCAACCAGGTCCATGTATTGTCCCAGCGCAACGTTCAGTTGTCCCTACCCCAGTCCTTTGAACGCAAGTGCAAATACACAGCCAATGTCCCACAGGCCACAATACTAAACTGCAACATTTCTCGAAAGCTTGCACTTGAAATGTTGCCTTTTAGGCTTGTGGAGACAACCTCATGGCGGCGACCGTCCCTCTGTACTCGGTCACCAGCTGCCACTATTTCTCCCAGTGTGCCGTCCCCGCCATACACATGCACGTGTCCCAGAACATTACCCGTGCCCTCAACAACGCAGTTGCACTGACGGCACACTGGTTTAATATAGATCTGCCTGAGCTGCTTTTGAAAGTATGCTGTGTGTTGTGTACCCATTTGCAGCCCAGCGTTTGCAGCTTCCAGCTCACCGACTGGTGTGCAATGTCACCACACATTGGAACTCAACGTTGCATATGTTGGGAAGATTTGTGAGCAGCAGAGGGCAGTTGTTGAGAACCAGCTTCAACACACCCATCGGTATTCAGGTCAGCCTCCACACATAAGAGCTCTGACTGGGCATGGATGTCTGACATCTGTGCCATCCCCAAAACTTTGAGGACTCTACCAATATGGTGAGTGGCGATGATGCCATAATTAGCGTCACCGTCCCGCTTCTCTGTCTATTGAAACGCTTGCTGCTCACAATTAAAGAGGAGGCATTGCAGGCGGAGAACGGAACTATACAGGGTGATGCTACACAGCCCAGTCTCATCTCCTCTCAATGCGGATTGGGTGATAATGAGGAGGAAGAACAGGAGCTGGTTTCCTGAGTTACAGATGGTACTACCCACACAACAGTCATACCGTCTGTTCAGCATGGATGGCCTGAGGAGAGGGAGAATGAGAAGGAGGCCCAGGAGGAGGATGAAGAGGACAGCATGGACAGTCATCTCCTTGGTCAGGACAGGGAAGTCTTGGCTGTTGGCAGTCTGGTACACTTGGCTGACTTTATGATACACTGCCTTTCCCGTGACCCTCGCGTTTCTCAGCGACCAAGTGCGAAAAGTTTGGACCAACATACACCTGCCAGACTTTAAAGGGAGTGTAATATCTTATACACCCTCAAAAATTTCTGGATTATTACTGCAGTAATATGAGATCACGTGTGACGACCATGGTTTTAAGCTGTTTTCTTGTAGTATGGTATTGGTCAGCGACCAAGTGTGAATACATTCAACAAAATGCAGCTAGCTGACTTTAAATAGAGTGTAATATTTGGCACGCTCCACAAAATGTCTGTATTATTACTGAAGTAATATGATACCACAACGTGAATAGAATAAAAAAAATGTCTGTATTTTGCTAACAATCAAATGGAGCAGTAAAATGGTGTACTATATTGCTTTTTAAGCTACTAATCAGGATTAAGAGCAAAAAAAAATAGCCTTGATATCTAGGGCTATGTAGATATGTAACAGCAGCACCAGACAGAACATGCAATGGACTCTATTGTGCTATGTACAGTGTCCACAATCTCTGCCTAACTCCTGCTATCAACAGTAATATATGCAGCCGATTTAGTCTTCAGAAGGACTATTAGTTCAGATGGATGTATATATACTTGTTGAATACCTATACTTAACTATTAAATTGACAATCCTGTCCCTCACTCAGCAGCACTTCTTCCTACTCTGCCTGTTTCCAGGGTAGACTGTGACGAGCATAGCGGCGTCAGGTCTTATATAAACCCGATGACGCTGTGCGACCAGCCAATCACTGTAATGCCCACAACCAACATGGCTACGTCATTACAGTGTGCAGCAAGCAATCCCTGCATGTTCATTGGCTCTCTAAAGAGCGCCAAACATGCAGGGAGGAGACCCAAGTTCCTGCCCAAGCAACCCAGAAATACTCGCCGAGCGCCAAGCTTGTCGAGCACTGTGATGTTCTGGTGAGTAACGAGTAGTTGTGAGCACACTCGCTCAAGACTAGTCTCTATAGATGCTACATGTTTATTTTTTTGCACTTCTTCGCACTTTATATGTAGAACTTTTGCACTTTACTTGCTAATCAGTTTTTCATTATGAGTGTATAGATTGTCTGTGTGCCCAGTAGCACATAACATACTAGGTATTTTCATATGAATAGTATTGAGTAATATTCCCAGCCACACATTTTCAATAGATGTATACTTCTATTTTAAATATGAGATTGGTGCCATTTATTGAGACGGTTTGGGTTGGACCTAAGTCCTATTATAGACTAGGTCTGTGTTTTGTGCTTTGTATTATGGCCATTTCTGGAGCTTTTTAAATGTTTTTAACCTTTTTGTAGACACTGTACCAAAATGTCTAGTGAGGCATTAAAAGTGTCTGAACTGCATTATAACTTAGGCTCATGACATGTACACCAGTTTGGGGTTTTTTGGAGGTTTTTTTTTTTAGCACAATTTGAGAAATAATTCTGATCAGCTTTTGCTAAATAAATATCCCCATTTTTGCTACTTAAATTAATTAGTTTATATTTAACATCTAAGATCTACAAAACCTGGACAATGTGTCCCAAAAGGCACTATAAGGCATAAATAAACCTAAAAACAAAACATGCCAGGTCTGAAATCACAACTAATGGAAAAAGAATCTAATTTTCTTAGGTACAATTACTAAAATATTGGTAATATCTAAGATGCAGATGCAAAGACAAATTGGTGGGTGAGTAACTGTAAGAACCCCAGAAAAAAGTCCCATGTATAGGTCAACATATATATATCTATATATATAATCGTCTTATCCCGTCTGTCTGTCTGTCTGTCTTTCTGTCTTTCTGTCTGTCCAGGAAATCCCGCGTCGCTGATTGGTCCGGCCGCGGCCAATCAGCGACGCGGGATTTGAGAAAAAGATGGCGGCCGTTAGCGGCTCATCTGCAGGACGGAGGTCAGCGGCGATGCAGCAGGGAGATGACCGGCGCGAGGCGCTCATCTCCCGGCCGCTAGCTGAACGGAGGACCGGGGAGCGGTGCTGCCGGTCGGGATGCTTCTGCTGCGAGCAGCGGCGCATCTCCCGGCTTCTCGCAGCGGAAGTAGCCGCACAAGCAGCGCCGCTCCCCGGTCCTCACTAATACGACGCTGATTGGTCGCGGTCGACGCCTGCGACCAATCAGCGATATGGAAGGAAAATTTAAACACCGCTCTGCTGATTGGTTGCGGTGGCCAACTGCGACCAATCACCATTATTGGCACCACATTTAAACCCCACTCTGCTGATTGGTTGCAGTGGCCGGCCGCGACCAATCAGCGATATGAGCGGCAAATTTAAACACCGCTCTGCTGATTGGTCGCGGTCACCGGCCGTGAACAATCAGCGATATTGGCGCCAAATTTCAACAACGCTCTGCTGATTGGTCGCGGCCGCCAGCCGCGGCCAATCAGCGAGATTGGCGCCAAATTTAAACAATGCTCTGCTGATTGGTCGCGGCTGCTGGCCGGCCGCGACCAATCAGCGATTTTGGTGCTAAATTTAAACACCGCTCTGCTGATTGGTCGCGGCCGCCAGCCGTGAACAATCAGCGATTTTGGCGCCAAATTTAAACACCGCTCTGCTGATTGGTCGCGGCCGCGACCAATCAGCGATTTTGACGACAAATTTAAACCCCGCTCTGCTGATTGGTCGCGGCCGCGACCAATCAGCGATTTTGACGACAAATTTAAACCCCGCTCTGCTGACTGGTCGCGGTCGCCGGCTGCGACCAATCAGCATTATTGGCGCCAAATTTAAACACCGCTTTGCTGACTGGTCGCGGTCGCGACTAATCAGCGATTTTGGCGCCAAATTTAAACACGCTCTCAAGTCCTCACCAACACGGCTCGCTGATTGGTCGCGGCCGCCGCCCGCGACCAATCACTGATATTGCCGCCAAATTTAAACACCGCTTTGATGATTGGTCGCGGTTGCCGGCCACGACTAATTAACGATTTTGGCGCCAAATTTAAACTCTGCTCTGCTAATTGCGCCCGGTCGGCCGCATACATATTCTAGAGTTCTGATGCCTTAGAATTGGGCCACCATCTAGTATATATATATGTATATATATATATATATATATATATATAAACTAAATAATCATATAGGCACAATACAGTGTATAATACCTGTGGTTTCAATAATTTAATCAGAATGTATGATCATATATTGTCTATGCTGTGAAGATACGAGATGTGCAGCATCTGAAACAATGGATACTGGAAGCCTGTGCTAGCATTTCGTCTGGTGTTGCTATCAGTGTGTCAAGAGTGGGAGAAGGGGGTTGCATTGACAATCCAACACAATGGGCAGCACTTTGAACACATTTTATAAGTGGTCATAAACTTGTAAAAAACTCATGAAAGAATAAAGTTACATTAAAACCAAGCACACCATTGTTTTTCTTATGAAATTCTCAATAAATTTGATGTATCACATGACCCTCTTCCCATTGAAAAAAATAAAGTTGGATCCAAAATGGCTGACTTCAAAATGGCCACCATGGTCACCACCCATCTGGAAAAGTTTTACCCCTCCCATATACAGTTATATGAAAAAATTTGGGCACCCCTATTAATCTTAAGCTTAATGTTTTATAAAAATTGGTGTTTTTGCAACAGCTATTTCAGTTTGATACATGTAATAACTGTTGGACACAGTAATGTTTCTGCCTTGAAATGAGGTTTATTGTACAGAAAATGTGCATAAGTATGGGCACCTCACCAGAATAGTTAATACATTAATGACATTAATATTTAGTAGATCCTCCTTTTGCAAAAATAACAGCCTCTAGTCGCTTCCTGTAGCTTTTAATGAGTTCCTGGATCCTGGATGAAGGTATTTTTGACCATTCCTCTTTACAAAACAATTCCAGTTCAGTTAAGTTTGATGGTCGCCGAGCATGGACAGTCCTCTTCAAATGATCCCACAGATGTTCAATGATATTCAGGTCTGGGGACTGGGATGGCCATTCCAGAACATTGTAATTGTTCCTCTGCATGAATGCCTGAGTAGATTTGGAGCGGTTTTTTTATATCATTGTCTTGCTGAAAGATCCATTCCCTGCGTAACTTCAACTTTATCACTGATTCTTGAACATTATTGTCAAGAATCTGCTGATACTGAGTGGAATCCATGCGTCCCTCAACTTTAACAAGATTCCCGGTGCCGGGATTGGCCACACAGCCCCAAAGCATGATGGAACCTCCACCAAATTTTACTGTGGGTAGCAAGTGTTTTTCTTGGAATGCTGTGTTTTTTTGCCGCCATGGATAACGCCTTTTTGTATGACCAAACAACTCAATCTTGGTTTCATCAGTCCACAGGACCTTCTTCCAAAAAGAAATTGGCTTCTCCAAATGTGCTTTTGCATACCTCAGCCGTCTCTGTTTGTGGCGTGCTTGCAGAAATGGCTTCTTTCGCATCACTCTCCCATACAGCTTCTCCTTGTGCAAAGTGCGTTGTATAGTTGACCGATGCACAGTGACACCATCTGCAGCAAGTTGATGCTGCAGCTCTCTGGAGGTGGTCTGAGGATTGTCCTTGACTGATCTCACCATTCTTCTTCTCTGCCTTTCTGATGTTTTTCTTGGCCTGCCACTTCTGGCCTTAACAAGAACTGTCCCTGTGTTCTTCCATTTCCTTACTCTGTTCCTCACAGTGGAAACTGACTGGTTAAATCTCTGAGACAGCTTTTTGTATCCTTCCCCTGAACAACTATGTTGAATAATCTTTGTTTTCAGATCATTTGACAGTTGTTTTGAGGAGCCCATGATGCCACTCTTCAGAGGAGATTCAAACAGGAGAAAAACTTGCAAGTGGCCACTTTAAGTAGCTTTTCTCATGATTGCATACACCTGGCTATGAAGTTCAAAGCTCAATGAGGTTAGAAAACCAAAAAAAGTGCTTTAGTAAGTCAGTAAAAAGTAGGTAGGAGTATGTAAAACAAGAAAATGATAAGGGTGCCCATACTTATGCACCTGTCAAATTTTGTTTGAATGCAGATTGCACATTTTCTGTTAGTACAATAAACCTCATTTCAAGGCAGAAATATTACTGTGTCCAACAGCTATTACATATATCAAACTGAAATAGCTGTTGCAAAAACACCAATTTTTATAACACATTAAGCTTAAGATTAATAGGGGTGCCCAAACTTTTTCATATAACTGTACTAATGTGTCACAAACAGGAAGTTGATATCATTAACCATTCCCATTTAATTTAGGTGTATCCATATAAATGGCCCACCCTGTATTATATATATATATATATATATATACTGTATATATACAGTACAGACACACCTTCTCATTTAAAGATTTTTCTATATTTTCATGACTATGAAAATTGTACATTCACACTGAAGGCATCAAAACTATGAATTAACACTTGTGGAATTATATACTTAACAAAAAAGTGTGAAACAACTGAAAATATGTCTTATATTCTAGGTTCTTCAAAGTAGCCACCTTTTGCTTTGATGACTGCTTTGCACACTCTTGGCATTCTCTTGATGAGCTTCAAGAGGTAGTCACCGGAAATGGTCTTCCAACAATATTGAAGGAGTTCCCAGAGATGCTTAGCACTTGTTGGCCCTTTTGCCTTCACTCTGTGGTCCAGCTCACCCCAAACCATCTCGATTGGGTTCAGGTCTGGTGACTGTGGAGGCGAGGTCATCTGGCGTAGCACCCCATCACTCTCCTTCTGGGTCAAATAGCCCTGACACAGCCTGGAGGTGTGTTTGAGGGCATTGTCCTGATGAAAAATAAATGATGGTCCAACTAAACGCAAACCGGATGGAATAGCATGCCACTGCAAGATGCTGTGGTAGCCATGCTGGTTCGGTATGCCTTCAATTTTGAATAAATCCCCAACAGTGTCACCAGCAAAGCACCCCTACACCATCACACCTCCTCCTCCATGCTTCACGGTGGGAACCAGGCATGTAAAGTCCATCCGTTCACCTTTTCTGCGTCACACAAAGAGATGGTGGTTGGAACCAAAGATCTCAAATTTGGACTCATCAGACCAAAGCACAGATTTCCACTGGTCTAATGTCCATTCCTTGTGTTCTTTAGCCCAGACAAGTCTCTTCTGCTTGTTGCCTGTCCTTAGCAGTGGTTTCCTAGCAGCTATTTTACCATGAAGGCCTGCTGCACAAAGTCTCCTCTTAACAGTTGTTGAGATGTGTCTGCTGCTAGAACTCTGTGTGGCATTGACCTGGTCTCTAATCTGAGCTGCTGTTAACCTGCGATTTCTGAGGCTGGTGACTCGGATAAACTTATCCTCAGAAGCAGAGGTGACTCTTGGTCTTCCTTTCCTGGGGCAGTCCTCGTGTGAGCCAGTTTCTTTGTAGCACTTGATGGTTTTTGCAACTGCACTTGGGGACACTTTCAAAGTTTTCCCAATCTTTCACACTGACTGCCCTTCATTTCTTAAAGTATTGATGGCCACTAGTTTTTCTTTACTTAGCTGCTTTTTTCTTGCCATAATACAAATTCTAACAGTCTATTCAGTAGGACTATCAGCTGTGTATCCACCAGACTTCTGCACAACACAACTGATGGTCCCAACCCCATTTATAAGGCAAGAAATCCCACTTATTAAACCTGACAGGGCACACCTGTGAAGTGAAAACCATTTCCGGTGACTACCTCTTGAAGCTCATCAAGAGAATGCCAAGAGTGTGCAAAGCAGTCATCAAAGCAAAAGGTGGCTACTTTGAAGAACCTAGAGTATAAGACATATTTTCAGTTGTTTCACACTTTTTTGTTAAGTATATAATTCCACATGTGTTAATTCATAGTTTTGATGCCTTCAGTGTGAATGTACAATTTTCATAGTCATGAAATTACATAAAAATCTTTAAATGAGAAGGTGTGTCCAAACTTTTGGTCTGTACTGTACGTCACTGTAAGAAAAGCTATAGGGAGAAATTGAGCATGGTGGCTCAGTGGTTAGCACTGTAGCGCTGGGGTCCTGGGTTCAAATCCCACCAAGGACAACATCTGAAAGAAGTTTGTATGTTCTCCCCGTGTTTTTTAGGGTTCCCTCAAGATGCTCTAATGGTTTCCTCCCACACTTCAAAGACATAGTGATGGGGAATTTAGACTGTGAGCCCTAAAGGGGACCGTATTGATAATGTCTGTAAAGTGCTGCGGAATATGATGGCGCTATATAAGCAATGCATAAAAAATACATAATAAATACGTTTACAGTGAAGCCTCCCACTTTCAGTCATAGGGGCGTGCAGGGAGCAGTTACAGTCGTAGCTCACAATAACCTATACACTTTGGTTAGTAGCCTGCTGTGCAAACATGCTGCACATATACAGTATGAAATTTACCTGCAGATTAACCCAATATCTGCAGAAATACAGGGTTTCTGGTCATGACAGGTTCTCTTTAATGTACATAATATAGCAATATTTTATTTTTACACTATCAATTTAAAAAAAAATATTACTACAGACTTATCAAACATTTACAACATTCCAAGATTTTATAACACCGGAAATGAACTTACATTTTTGAAACCCCTATAAAGAACTTGGAGCTCTCGTTTTGAAAAATTTGTTTGTGCTTCAAGCTGTTCTAGCCCTTCTGGGCGATAACAAACTGTTGCCATTTCCAGCTCATCTTCTATTTTGTCTATAAACAGAGAAAATGCATAAATGTAAGATCTTCAAATAAGGAATTCAAAATATAACAGTTTAACGTTTGACAAGGTTGTATTAAGGTAAAAAAAATATATTCTAAAATGAATTAGAAGTCCTGTCATGTCCTGAGATGCAATTTACTTGACAAAATAGGGTAAATGGCAATAAAATCACGATTGCCTTTCTGGAAATACAGCTACAGGGAGAAAATGAGCTAATATCCTCCCTGTAGACACTCACAGGAGCTAGCAGGGACAGTATACTGCACTCAGCAGCTGTTACTACTCCCTGGCACTTCAACTGAGAGCCTGCTCTGCACACAAGTGCTAAATAGCGTAGCTGTCAATCAATGTGCTGGGGAGGGGTTACAGCTGCCACTCAGGTGAATATAAATTTGCTCCCTATACCCGTGCTTCTGGTAAGACAGGCGGGCATGATTTTAGCGCTATTTACCTGCAGATTAACTTAATATATGCAGGCAAGTAGCATTTCTGGACATGACAAGGTTCTCTTTAGTATATAATGATAATATATTATATAAACAAGCACAAACATTCAGGAGCTAGGTTCTAAAAATGACTAAGAAAACTCAGGTTGAAATACTATCTAAACATTAATAGCATTAATTCTCAATTTTTTGAATGTTAGACTTCATTCAAAGGAGAGAGTCGTGTGGAGGTGACTAAATGGTGCACTCCCACTATTTTATTCAACTGGCTACAGATTTTTACAGCTAGACTCCTGACCAATCTTCAGACGTGAACTATAAGGGAGCACTGTCAGAAGATATGAATAAGGGTGTCAACATCAGCATGGTGTAACTAGGAAATAGGTGGAATAGAAATGCTATACCAGGTTTAGACAAGAAGTGAAGATAAGCTCTATTGTATGTAGAGGTTAAATATATTAGATGCTAATAAGAAATATGGCTTGCAAGAAATTCAAATGTGTCTAATTGCTGGAGTATAGTAGGTACCAGTGAGTACACTGTGTGCGGTGTTGGGAATTATTGCCTTTATTTAATAGGTAGGTGACCAAATTTGTGTTCCTGGATCTTTGTTTGGACTGACTGTAGCCTAAGTGAGACACAAGTGAGAGATTGATCTGTGGAATAATATTTAGCCTTTACAGGTGAGGCAGATCTATATTTTTCTGCCATCGTGGAAAAAATTCAGTTTGGTGCCTCCACCTATACATATCTTAAGCAGTTTGGGTAGTCATTATGAGACTGTTTAGATGTGATTTGCATACTTAGTCACTGTCAACTAGCTTCTCTTCCTGATTCTTTCAATGTTCAGTGAACAATTACAGGCCCTTCTTTATTAAGAGAAGCAGAAAAAGAAGCTAGCCAGCACGTGATTGTAAGTATAAAATGGTCACGTGATGACCGCTGGAACTGGCAAGCAGAACCGAGTCATGAAGGTGAGTGTTTGACAGGCTGTTATGATTTAACAAGCTACAGTGCTTAATTTTATGATTAACGTTCCTAATATTGTACAGATGTATTAATCCTTAACTTGTCAAACTGCACAATACTTTATTAACATAGCCATGTATCACGTTATCTGACAAGTTATAGATTGTTACATGTATCAGGATCTGAACCAAGAAAAGAAATACAGCATCCAAACAATGATCAATACAGAAATACATGAAGAGAGCCACCAACAGTAAACAAATACAGCATCAAAATCATCCTCAATACAGGAATACATCATCAGAAGCACCATCAGTGAATGAATACAGCACCAGAATCAACATCAGTAGGGGAATACATCACCAAAACCACCAGCAGTACTTCAATACATCAGCAAAACCACCATCAGTACATGAATATATCACTAGAACCACCATCAGTACAGGAATACATCACCAGAATCACCATCAGTACAGGAATACATCACCAGAATCACCATCAGTACAGGAATACATCACCAAGCTTAGTACACCGATCAATTGTAATGTCAGGCAAGACCAATATACAATTTTATTGTATGACCTACAATTCCCATTTTCTCCTTAACAATAGTAATTAGATACTTGGAGTTGTTATTAACAGCTATCATCAGAGCACACCATACAGGAACCAATGATTAGATAAGTTCAGTATCACAAATAAACATTTAGATACAGGTACTTTATAAATAACATCTTCTCTGACTGGAGATGTTCTCTTTCCTTTATTTTATTATACTATGATAATAGTTCACATTCACAACTTGACTCTGCAGATTTATCTCTTCTCCAGTCTTCTACAGCACATTCTGACATGATGCCCTTATTAATAACAGTTGTATTATAATACCCTTGAATAAAAATGTTTGCCCTATGCTGTGCACATGAATAATTGCCCCTCACTGTGCTCATTACACAAAATGTGGCTCCTACACTGTTCCTCTTATGGTACATGGCCTCCACATTGTCTTCTTCTTTCAAAACTAGACCCATCTTCACACTGTCCTCTCACAGTGTGTCTCCCTATACTACCCAGTCTCTATACTGTACCTCCTCTTCACCCCCTCTGACTACTGTTACCTCCATACTGTTCCTTCATGCTGTCTCCTCATGATGACCCCTCTTTATGCTGCCTCTCCACACTACCCAGTCTCTATACTGGCCTCACTATGGCCTCACACATTCACCCCATCCCCATACTGTCTTCTCACACATTACCCACATACTGTATCCTCACTCATTTTTCCCCTTCCCTATAATGTCTCCTCACACATCTCCCCTCTCCATACTGTTTCCTCACACACTTCCTCCCAATCCCCATAGTGTCTCCTTACACATTCCCCTTCCTCATACTGTCTCCTCACATTTTTACCCTCTCCCCTACACTATCTCTACATACATTCCACCCCTCCCCCATACTGTCTCCTCACACATTCCCTCTTCCTCATATTGTTTATTTATACATCCCACCCTCTTCAAATTGTCTCCTCATACATTTCCTTCTCCCCATACTTTCTCATCACAAATTTACCCACTCATCATACTGTCACCTCACATATTTCCCCATATTGTCATTTTCTCGCACATTTCCCTCCTTCCCATACTATATCATTTGCTGCAATTGCTGCAGAACAATGTACTTGTTGGCATGTATGAATATCTCTCTGTTTTAGCTTGTTGTCAGAAGCTTTCTATAGCATAAATATAGATGTTGAACTTCTCTCTCCATCCTTCAAATCCTGAACTCTTTCTCAAGCCTTTGTTCTCACTCTAAGGGCTGGTTCATGCGACTGGTTCAAGTACTATGCATAAAAAAATTGACAGTACTCAGACCAATATTATTCAATGGGACAGGGTCGACAAGTATTTTTTTCAAGGACCGAAACTGCGTGTGAAAAAAATTGCAGCATGCACTAGTTTCTTCCATAAATCCGATGAGACAAACCCATTCAAGTCTATGAGTGGGCAAAAAAATCGAATGCCTTACAAAGCCGTGGTATAGCATCTGTTTTTTCAAATACATAACAATTCTGTAACATAGGAAACTAGGCATTGCTATTTGATGACAACCTACTAATGCAACGAAACTTAAAAGTTTTTCATGTCCAAGAGCAAAAATGCTATTTACCTACTAAAGTATCCCTGTGCGGATTCATATGTAGGTCAAGCCTCTTGTGTTATTGAATTCCGAATGAATAAACATAATTCTGTGATTAGGAAATGTTAAAAACAGGAGAAAGAGAAACCTAAAAAAGCTATTTACAAGATTAGTAAAATCATAAATTTCAAATTCATGGACAGCAAAAGAGCCACTTTTTGAAAAGGAAGACGCTTCAGGAATGGCCAACATCTTTTTTTGGTAGTTTTCTCAACATTTTATTTTGCAACGTCTGACTGAATTTTATTTTTTGCTCGCATTTTATTAACAAATGAGCAGCCAGAAGAATGGTCAGCTCATTTCTTTTAACTGCTTTGCTTCTTTGGAAACCTGAAGTGGTTAGCAGAATCTCAAAAGATGATTGCTCAGCCGAACAGGGCTGTGTGAATGAGCATGTGCCAGCATTGAGCTGTATGTAAGAGTGACTTATTAAAAGGACCCTTTCATCAGGTTTTTGCTATTTAATCTGAGAGTAGTATAGTATAGGGCATGAGAGCCTGATTTCAGAGATGTGTCATTTATTAGCCTTTGTGCTGTGGTTTTTCAATACTGCTAGTTTTTTATCAGCAGGAGATTATCACTGCCGGACTACAGCTCAGGCGACCAGCAGTCAGGCTAATCTGTGTAACCCCATCCATCACTGAGCAGCAGCTTGCTCACAACGCACAGTGTGCACAGGAAGCTGCCAGTCAGGGGTGTGGATGGGGTTATACATAGAGCAGAAGACTTAGCTCAGCAACATCTACATCAGACAAAACAGGGATTCTATGAAAACCACACCAAGCAGTTCAGTCAGTAAGTGGAGTCCGACTTTCTGACCCTATATAATGCTGCTCTCAGAATATACAGCAAAACCTGCTGATGGATTCCCTTTAACTTACCTTCCAACTTTTGAAGAACAGAAAGAGGGACAAACTATGCGACGCGCGTAGCGCGCTGCGGCAAGTTTTGGCCACGCCCTTGGCCACACTCAGTCCACGCCCATTTACCATTATTTTTCTCCCCTAGCAGGAGTAGCTGTCAGAGGGGCGCTGGTAGTGAGAGAAATTCAGCAGACGCCCGAGACTGACACCCAAATCCAGGACTGTCCGCTGTATCCGGGACAGTTGGGACTAGAGATGAGCGGATGGATTCCTGGGTCTCCAACGTTCAGATCAGTGCTACCTGGTGGCTGGACAGGAGGCTGCAAATCTCATATCTTTCAGGGCAGCATGACGTCCTCTGTGCGTCCTGCTCATCTCTCGTTGGGACCTGTGGATTATTTTTTTGTTCCCTTATTCACAGTCGGAGCCGCCAGAACTTTCTCATCTTTCTGTAGCTTCGCTATACGACATCCGGCTTTCTTGTGTCTATAAGGCCGTGTTCACCTGTTGCAGAAATACTGTGTTTTATATTTTAAGCAGATGTCCGCACCAAACTCCACAATAACAATCTCCTTCCCCTTATTTGATGTGTTTCTGGTCCAGATGTGAAGCCGCGTTTTTAAGGTGCTTTTTATAATACAGAAAAGTATGCACTTAATGAAGTATCTGCGTTTTTTTAGGCTTCACATAGAAGCATCTGAAGATGCTGCTGAACTCTGCGGTAGTGATGAGCGAACGCGTGTTGTTAACTGTCAGGGATTTCGTCCGGAGTCGCGAGCACGCGATCCAGACTACTCTCTATGTAGGTATCGGTAAGCGACCAGTGAGCGTATGGCTCAACACCCTGGGTTCCACAGCCTGGAAACCGTGTTTAACGCCCTCCGTATGGTCACTGTCACCTTCACGATAGCTAAATTATTAATACTCAATGCCACCACCGACCGAGTTTGAAATATAATACAGGCCTGGCCGGACGCCTGCATTTTGGTAGCGTATATGGCTTCAGGGGAGGGAACGATTACAGAACAAAAGAAACAGAACTATTAAATTTTATATTTAATCCAAAAGGGAGGCAGTGTTTAGGAAAAATATATACAAGGATGTTGCAAAGGGGACATTAAAATACATAGGCAGTTACATAAAATAAACAGGAGGAAAGAGAAGATAACTTACTTACACTATACGATCGCGGAGACGATTCAATATAGATGGAGGAGGGGCTCTCCAGATTATGCTGTCATTGAACAGGACCCGTTGCTTATAATTCTTATTCCCCCCTGGCAATGAGTGCTCCTGTCATCTCCATAGATTCTTTTATACCTAAGGGGAGATCTGGCCACACGCCACATGCCCCTTGTGGTGACATCATGTGGGCCGGTCTCCAGCCTGTGTGCATTTTTATTAGAAACGCTAACTTCTAACTCATTGCTCGTTGATCGCAGAAGCTTGCAAACTATGCAATTTTTTCTCTTATGATTTTATCTTTATTTTGATATCACACTTCACATAGCTGCAGTCTGCTATTCTGGTGTTTTTGCACTACAGCGCCCTGATTTTGGTTACAGCCCTGGAAAACTACCTACACATTCCTGGGCTGATTTGGTCACTACCCATTTGGGTCTCATTATTGCCGGATGTATGGAACTCATACTATTTCATATCTAATATCGGAGCCGATCTGGCTATGGCTGGTGGCCAGGAATTGTCTGTGGGTCTCTTTGAACTTAACGAACCATTTCCTCTTTCCTCCAAACTCATTGCTTGGGAGAAGGTGTCAATCTATCTCAGGTCTGTGTTAAGAGGAAATACATTTGCATTTTAGCTTGTGACACTTCATGTGTAAAGCCTTTTGGCTGTGGGGGATAATTTGCAGGAAGACACAGTATAATTGTCATCTCTGGACAAACACTACAGGAGAGGGCATAGGAGAAGGGTAATATTCTCTTAATCTGTCCCTGACATTAATATTTTCCTGACATTAACCCTTTCGGCTCACTCGGCATTTATGTTAGTGCCACCATGGCTGCATGTGTCACGGCATTCTGCATGTGTCACAGTTGTCTAACAGCCGCGACACATGCAGCCGCTGCAGCTCAAACATGAATGTCAAGCACGCCGAAAATACTCAGCGAACACCCAAGCGTGCTCACCGAAAGGGTTAATAATACACACTCACTCATCACTACTGTGCGGTTTTGGTGCATTTTCTCTAAAGGCTTCTTCTGAAAAAAGCGCATGGAGAAAAAAATTGCCGCTGCATTTTTAAGTGCAGAATCAAAGCTTTTCTGTACTATTAAAAAGCATTAAAAACTCTGCTTCATATCTGCCCCGCATCAAATAAGCGGGAAACCGCATAAAATAAATGCAGCAAACACCAATAGACAGAGAAGACTGTTACTGCGCTGTCTGATGCGAACACCTGCACAAAAAAAGCAGCAAAAAAAGGCAGCATTTACGCTACGTGTGAACACAGCCTCAGCATTACAGTTTTATTACATTTTTTATGGGTTTAATAAAGAAAAAATATCAATCACGCTATTTTTTTTACTCCATTTACTGATCCCCGTAAATAATCTGATCGCTGTGTTCTGCGGGTCATTACAATTACAGGGACACCAAATATGTCCATGTTATTTGCTGATTTTTTACAAAACGCATTAAAAATGACACTAAACAGCTTCGACAAGCGTCCAGGGTTGCGGAGAGGCGCTGGAAGAAAACACATTCTCAAGATGACTTCACTGCATTCAAACAAGCAACACTCGCATTCAAATCAGCACTCACCTCTTCTAAACAGGCTTACTTCACAACCCTCATATCCTCCCTATCCTACAACCCCAAACAGCTATTCAACACTTTTAACCCTCTTCTCCGCCCTCCACTGCCCCATCCGACCTCCGTCATCTCTGCTGAGGAGTTTGCCACACACTTCAAAAACAAGATTGACCAAACAGGGCAAGTCTTTACTGTCCAACCACCACAACCCCTTTGTTTTCCACACCATTGCCCTACCCCCATAACCTCCCTTCCCAACATCATGGAAAGAGACCTCACTCGTCTCCTCTCCAAATCACACCTCACCACTTGTGCACTCGATTCCATCCCACCTCCTCCCCGACCTCACCCCTACACTCATCCCATCCCTAACCCATCTCTTCAACCTATCACTATCTTCTGGTACCTTCCCCGCTGCCTTCAAACCTGCCACAATCACGCCCTTCCTCAAAAAGCCATGCTTGACCCAACCGCCTTGTCCAGCTATCTCCCCCTATAGCTGCTCCCATTTGCCTCAAAGCTCCTTGAGCAACACGTTCACGCTGAACTTTCCTCCCACTTCTCATCTAACTCTCTCTTCGACAACTGACAATCCAGCTTCCGCCCCCACCATTCCACCGAAACTGCCCTTACGAAAATCACCAATGACTTACTTACAGCCAAAGCTAACAGACAATTCTCTGTACCCCTTCTTCTTAACCTGTCCACTGCTTTTGATACAGTTGACCACTGCCTCCTACTACAGATCCTCTCTTCCTTTGGCGTCAAAGACCTTGCCCTATCTTGGATCTCCTCATACCTTTCTAACAGCACATTTAGCGTCTCCCACTCACACACTACCTCCTCACCCCACCCCCTCTCTGTTGGAGTCCCTCAAGGCTCTGTCCTAGGACCCGTACTCTTCTCAATCTATACCCTTGGCCTGGGACAGCTCATAAAATCCCATGGCTTCCAGTACCATCTGTACGCTGATGACACCCAGATCTACCTCTCTGGCCCAGATGTCACTTCTCTGCTGTTCAGAATCCCAGCATGTCTAGCAGCCATATCCTCTTTCTTCTCCTCCCGCTTCCTCAAGCTCAATGTGGACAAAACTCATCATCTTTCCCCCATCTCGCATATATTTCCCACCTGATCTTTCTATCCCAATAAATGACATCACTCTTTCCCCTGTACCGACAATCCGCTGCCTCGGAGTAACCCTTGACTCTGCCCTGTCCTTTAAACCCCACACCCAAGCTCTCACCACCTCCTGTCGCCTCCAGCTCAAAAATATTTCCAGAATCGGTCCTTTCCTCAACCCTCAATCTACTAAACTGCTTGTGCATGCCCTCATCATCTCCCGCCTCGACTACTGCAACATCCTCCTCTGTGGCCTACCTGCTAACACTCTCGCACCCCTCCAGTCCATCCTTAACTATGCTGTGCGATGGGTCCATCTCTCGCCTTGCTACTCCTCTGCAACCCTCCCTTCACTGGCACCCAATTGCCCAGCGTATCAAGTTCAAACTACTAACACTGACCTACAAAGCCATTCATAACCTCTCTCCTCCATACATCTCTGAACTAATCTCCCGATATATTCCCTCACATAATCTCTGGTCCTCCCAAGACCTCTTTCTATCCTCCACACTTATTTGTTCCTCACGTAATCACCTCCAAGATTTCTCCCGAATATCCCCCGTTCTATGAAATTCTGTGCCTCAACATGTCCAATTATCCGCCACACTCGGATCCTTCAGACGGAACCTGAAAACCCATCTCTTCAAATAAGCTTACAGCCTGCCATGATTTTGCTTGCTGCCACCTCAACAACACCAGAGATACTGCAACCGCTCAACCTACTGTCTCCTTCCCCATTCCTGTAGAATGTAAGCCCGCAAGGGCAGGGTCCTCTTCCCTCCGTACCAGTCTATCATTCTTAGTTTGTTTACTGTAAGTGATATCTGTATTTGTATATCTGTATGTAACCCCTTCTTATGTACAGCACCATGGAATCAATGGCGCTATATAAATAAATAATATTATTTTTTTCATTATTAAATGTTTTTCTCTATTATTATTTAGCAATCTTATAGGCTGAAAAAATCTCTTATTCTCCCTGCAAAATAAAATTACATATATAATACCCAACAGTGTATTTAGATCAGTACAATAAGCCTATAGTCAAAGCCTGCAGTACAGGTCAAGTAGACAGAATTCTAGCAATAATTTCACTAGAGATGGCTCCGCAAGATAAGTGTCTGCTGTGTCTGTAATGTTTTCTGAGTTCAAGACCATGGACTCCCAGAAAAAAAATGTATCTTTGTAATTGTTCACAAATTTACTACTTTTATTTAAAGGATCCAAAAAATCATTTTCTTCAGCTCAGTATACAGACACCATAAAAATACATTGTTATACACAATGTATTTCTATAGAGATGAATACTCTGCTTCTGTACTGTCTGTGCTTCTTGACTCTACAATGCATTCCTGCATTGTAGAGTCAAGTTAACTAAATCCTCCTATGTTGACCATTGAGTGCTGTAGCTCAGTGGTTAGAGCTGTAGCTCAGTGGTTAGAGCTGTTGCTCAGTGGTTAGAGCTGTTGCTCAGTGGTTAGAGCTGTTGCTCAGTGGTTAGAGCTACAGCCTCTAAACACTGAGATGCAAGTTTGAGTCCTGGCAGAGCTGATCACAGGAGAAAGAAGAGATGAGAGTAATATAATGTATTCACTGACCAGTGAGCAGCCCTGCCCCCGAAGAAGGAGCTACACCCTGACACAGAGAGGTGAGTATAAATAGAACCTGGGAGAACAGCTGAGCTGTGATGGGACAGTCCCGCAGAATACCGGATGGTTGGGAGCTATGCCTTTAATCAATGCACTGGTGCTGAATCATTAAAGATTGCAGTGGTGCTGGTGATTTTCTGGGAGCGCCCACTTTCATAGCGATTTACATATAACAAGGGATAAGAATACAGACCTTTTTCAAGTATGACAGTCTTCTGTGGTAAAGCAAAAGCACAATTTAGACGGGCGTTACAGTCTCAACATAGCAGTAGAAGCTATATATAACATGGAAAACCTAACAGCACGTTCCCTTTAAGACTGACGGTCAAGAAAGGCATAAAGATAGGTAGAATTGGTTTAAAGAGTATCTAAATGTTTAATTATTTTTTTTATATATTTGCGAAGGCACTTTACATATTTGCAGATCTGTGGGGTCCAGGTCCTGAGACCCTCACTGATTGCTCAAAAGACGGCTGAAAAGTGCACAGCTCCTGAAGCAGGAGTGCTCCTGCATGGGTGAAAGAACATTGCAAAGTACCACTACAATAAAAAGTCCTAGGCTTTGTATTGTATCCATACTCTGCTTCTGCCTTACAGGCTACACTTTTTAGCGGTCTTTTGAGTGATCAGTGGGGGTCTCACTGATCTGGAGATGATGAAATTGCCTACGAAATAGATTAAAGGTTTAAGATACTCCATAATCCTTTTACTCATTGTGGTAATTGTCATACTTTTATATGAACAGTAAAAACCTGAATCACATTATACCCCTATACCCATATATTTGCTATATATGCTTGTGTCAGACATTAGCACAGCTTTAGCTGCACAGCTTTAAAAAATAATCTACATGCACATACAATTACAAAAACATCAAGACTGAGCTGAAACTCTGAAAAGTAATCCACGTGGAGCTTCAAAGTGCATCAAGCTGCATATTGCAGCAGAAATTTAGTCAGATTTTTGTTGCAGATCTTCAGTCATATAAGTAGGTCTCAACTCTCAATGCATTATGTGTTTAGTTCTAGTTCAGCTCTCTCTCCAAGCAGAGTAAATATATACTAGCTATTGAACCCATTCTATGCACGGGTGGCGAGCATTTTTCTTGGTATATGGTCCCCTATCCTGGTCCCCTATCTTGGTATACTTCCCCATTCTGGTATATGCGCTCCGATCCTGGTTCCCCATCCTGGTATATGCTTCCCCCCCATCCTGGTCCATGCTCCCCCATCCTGGTATATGCTTCCCTTCATCCTGGTCCCCCATCCTGGTATATGCTCCTCCATCCTGGTCTCCCATCCTGGTATATGATCCACCATTCTGGTCCCCCATCCTGGAATATGCTCCCCCATCCTGAAATATGCTTCCCCATCCTGGTATATGCTCCCCCATTCTGATATATTCTCCGCCATCCTGGTATATGCACCCCAATCCTGGTCCCTATTCTGGTATATGCTCCCCTATCCTAGTTTATGCTCCTCAATAGTGGTCCCCCATCCTGGTATATGCACCCTCATCCTGATCCCCATTCTGGAAAATGCTTCCCCATCCTGGCATATGCACCCCCATCCTGTTATATGCTCCCCCATCCTGGTATATGCACCCCAATCCTGGTCCCTATTCTGGTATATGCTCCCCTATCCTAGTTTATGCTCCTTAATCGTGGTCCCCCATCCTGGTATATGCTCCCTCATCTTTGTATATGCTCTTCCATCCTGATATATGCTCCTCTATCCTGGTATACGCTCCCCCATCCTGGTATATGCTCCCCCATCCTGGTGTATGCTCCCCCATCTGAGTGTATGCTCCCCAATCCTTGTCCCCCATCCTCGTATATGATCCCCCATTCTGGTCCCCTATCCTGGTATGTGATCCCCTATCCTGGTATGTGATCCCCCATCCTTGAATATGCTCCCCCATCCTCGTAAATGCTCCCCCATCCTGGTATACGCTCCCCATCCTAGTATATGCTCCCTTATCCTGGTATATGCTCCCCCATCCTGGAATTTCCACCCCCATCCTGGTATTTGTGCCCCCATCGAGATCCCCATCCTGGAAAATCCTCCCCCATCCTGGTATATGCTCCCCCATCCTGGTGTATGCTCCCCATACTGGTATTTGCACCCCATTCTGGTATTTGCGGAAAGCAGAAAGCAAAAAAACAGGTGAGCAGAGCACATATAAAATACAGTAGATGTCAAAAAAGGCACAGATAGAATAATGAATTGGGCGCAAACCAAAAAAAGGCATAAAACAGGTAAATGATGAATCAGGGCCATAGTCTAATCTTCAGGCTTGAATATCTTTTTGACCAATCTAATATCTGAATATATTTAAGGGGTTTGATGTGGTATCTGATATTAATGTAGACATGGCCTAAAAGGCATATCCAATTGCAACCTGAAGGCCTTTCTTGGTTCCCCAGTTAAAGTGATAATCCATCAGCAACTTCAGCAATTGCAACCTGAAGGCTTCTCCTTCTGTGAATTATTGCAGATGCTACAGTTGTTATTAACCAAAGACATCGAAGGAGTTAAATTGCTGGGGCTGTAGTTATTTATGACAGGAAGCAGTAGCAAATATCTGTCTGAGTTGTACAACCATAGTCCTGGGGCTCATCATGCAGTCACAGTGCCCAGACAATCAGAGCACCATACCAACCTGCCAGTTCTAATTTAGCCTTAATATCAACACCTTTTTTATTTCCATTTTTCATTATCACATTCCAGGAGCCATAACTTTTTTAATTTTCTACTTGATATTCTGTAGCTGTTATTGCTTGTTTTTTCATGGGATGAGTCGTATTTGTCATCGACATTATTTTGGGGTACACATAACTTAATGCCTAACTTTTAAATCTTTATAGGAAGAATTCGAAAAAAAAAACGCACTGCCGTTGATTTTATTTTTTTTTTAATTTAAGCTGTCCATTTGCTGCATAAATAAAGTGTTAGAGCTCATTCTCACATCAGTTTTTCACACATGAGTGCTATCCGTTTTTTCCCGATTAGCACTAATACCTATAACAGTCCATTGAGCTGTTCACATGTTTGTGCATTTTTGCTGAGTGGTCCTAGCAAAATCGAGGACACTTAGGCCACGTTCACTCGTTCAGTATTTGACATCAGTTTTTGTAATCCAAAATCAGGACTGGATAAAAAACACTTTTCCTCTGATTGTTCCACTCCTGATTTTGGTTTACAAATACTCATGTAAAATACTGACCAAATACTGAACGCAGCCTATGTCCAAGTATCTGATCAAGCTCAGCAATGAAAGTCAATGGGTCTGTGAAAAATTTGTACAAGATTCGGTTGCCATGCATATGCTCTCTGTTTCTCACTGACTGATAGGAGAAGGTGGAGAAACTTTTTTTTTCTCATCAGCAAAAAATAACTGATGAAACTCTGATGAACAACAGTGATGAAACTAGGTCTGCTACTAAATAGGAATGAGAGGACCCCTGGATGGTCAGGTTCGTTGGGTTCGGCCGAACTACAATTGAAACTTCGGTTCAGTATCCGAACTTGACTCCAAACTTTACCCCAAACCCGAAGCCAATAGAAGTCAATGACATCCCGAACTTCAGTGCTTTAAAATGGCTGTAAAATGGTCATAGTAAAGGCTACGGGGCTACAAAAAGAAGCAAAATGGGGGAAAGAGCAGGACAATTGCCCTGCAAACAAATGTGGATAGGGAAATGACTTAAAATAACAGAATTAAAAAAAGAAAAAATTATAATCTTGAACCAGAAGGAGGAGGTCCAAGTGGAGGAGGGGGTTGAGGTGGGGTGTAGGTAGAAGAAGCGTAGGTGGAGGAAGTAGCCAACACTATTTTTTTTTTTTATTGTTTTTTGGGGGGTACTCTGAAAACAGGCAGTGTAATAAACTGCTGGTCACTCTCTCTCTGTATACAGGCCGTATAATGTTCTGCACTTTTTTGGGGTGAAAACAATGAGAAGAGCATCAAATAAGGGATGTGGCTGTGTAGCTGCTGGTGGTGATGTAGCTGCTGCATAGAGAGAGAGGCCACGGTCAATCTGTGCCTGCTATGTGCACAAATAAAACACCTTCCACACAGGTGGCAGGACATTCTGTGTAATTTAGTAGGCCCAAGCGCCGCTGGATGAATGGTGAGGCCAGAACAAGTAGAAGTGGTTGTAGATTGGTTGTCTGAGAGTGTCAACAGTTCCTTCGCTTTGTCTTCTACCCGGTGCCCTGATGAAAGCGCAGAGTTTGCACCTGCATCCCATGGGCATCTGTCTTTCACCTCACCCCCTTGCAAATGAGGCAATCAGTCTGAGTCTCAAGTCATGCAGCAGTCACTTCTGCTTTTTGATGACTGCTGGCTGTGGTTCCATGGTCCATTCACCTGGCCCTACCCCACAAATGGAAGAGATTGAGTGCACTGATGCCCAACCATTTGTTCTGTTTGAGGATGAGTACGTGGGAGGGATAGTGCAAACTATCAGCGGACCACCGCAGCACATCTCTGATCATGAAACACAGGTGCCAATTGCTGCAGCTTTCTGCTGTGTATAATACAGCAATGAGGGCAATGGTGAGGACTGGGTGGAACATCATGCGGAGGATTATTATTATTTTTTTTTTTTTAGAAGACCATTGATTCCATGGTGCTGTACATGAGGAGAGGTTACATACAAATAGAAATTACAATGAACAAACTAATAGTGATAGATAGGTACAGAGGGTAGATGACCCTACCCTTGCGGCCTTACATTCTACCGGTTAATTGGGAAGAAGACAGTAGGTTCGGGGATTGCAGCAGCTCTGGTGTTGGTGAGGTGGCTTCAGGGTCATTGCAGGCTGTCAGCTGTTCTGAAGACTTGGGTTTTCAAGTTCTGCTTGAATGCTCCGAATTTAGGGGATAATCGGATGTGTTGGGCCATAGATTTCTACAGGATGGGGGAAACTTAGAAGTCTTACAGGCGATTGGATGAGAAAAATATGGATGTTGAGGAGAAAAAGAGGTATTTAGAGGACTAGAGATTATGTGGTGGGATTTATTGGGAGATTAGTTCAAAGATATATGAAGGAGACAGATTATGTATGGCTTTGTAGTTCAGTGTTAGTAGCTTTAAGTGGATACATTGTGGAATTGGGACACAATGAAAAGATTTGTAGAGAGGAGAAGAGGAGGAGTAGAGAAGACAGAAATGGATAAGTAGGGCAGCAGAGTTACAGACAGTCTGGAGGGGTGTGATGATGAGGTGGAGGATGATGAGGTCCAAGACCCCACGTGGAGTCAAGGCCATCCGAATGATGTGAGCAGTTTGGAGGAAGAGGTGGTGGTCACGCTACCTCAGCTGCACAGCAAACAAGATAGCAGGGCACAAAAGAGCTGAGGCCGGCACCTAGCCATTAAGTTGGCTGCTACTGCGCACTGCGACCAGACCCTAGCCTTTTCTCTGTCTATGTTGCCTCCTACTCCGCTTCCTCCACAGTCTCCTCATCCGGTCAGAAAGTTCTGGCCAACTGTGCATGCTTTTGGCGTTCTCACCCTTATGCTTCTCATCATTTCTGCCTTCCTGCTCCCCACCTCATATGCGACGTACCCACAAGATGGAACTCCACCTTGCATATGCTGGAGAGACTGTGTGAGCAGCAGCACACGATAGTGAAGTTTCAGCTGCAGCACGCACGGATGAGTCACTCTGTGGAATAACATCACTTCAAGATTAACAAGTGGGCCGTGTTGCATTGCTCTGAGTACTACTCAAACATGGCCAGTGCTGATGACACCATCAACAGTGTTATTCTCCCAACTTCTATGCTTCCTTGAAAAAAACACTTCAGGTGATGATGGAACAGGTGGTGGAACAGGAGGAGGAGGAAGAACATTAGTTCAGAGATATATGGGGGAGTCAGAATATGGATGGCATTGTAGGTCAGTGTTAGTACTTTGTATTGGATACTTTGTGGAATTGAGATACAATGAAGGGATTTGTGGAGGGGAGAAGCGGAGCAGTATTGAGGACAGAAATGGATTAGTAGGGCAGCAGAGTTACAGACAGACTAAAGAGATGTGATGATGCGAAGGGGGATGAAGAGGTCCTAGACCCCACATTGAGTCAAGGCTATCCGAGTGACATGGGCAGTTCAGAGGAAGAGGTGGTGGTCACGTTGCCCTAGCTGAACAGCAAAAGAGGGAGCAGGGTGCAAAAGCACTGAGGCCAGACCCTTGCCATTAAGTTGGCTGCAATTGTGAACTGTGGCCTCCCCGTAGCCTTTTCTCTATCCATGTTGTCTCCTACTCCCCTTCCTCCAACCCCTAGCCAGTACGTTGGCTGCTACAGGCCATTGTGCTGTCGAACTGAGCACACCAAAGCCAGCTCAAAGGAGCTCACTTACAATACATGGGTGGTTTGCACGCTGTGCCATCATAGACTGAAGCGAGGCATAAATGTTCTTAACCTGAGTACTACCTGCATGATGAGGCATCTGATTACAGAGCATCAGCTGCAGTGTCATGCACACCTGAAAAAACAGGAAAGATCTGAGCCTTCTCCCTTTTCTGCTGCAGTCTCTGCTTCTTCCTCCCCCTCCCGAGCCACAGGGCCACCTGACTCCCCACAAAGAGAGGAAGTGACAGCACCACCACCAGCAGTGTCACTGAGCATCTCTACACCATCCCACTGAAACGTTCACTTGTATATCCTCCAAACACTGAATCTCATATTTTACATGTGGCCTTATAAGTGATTTCTAAAGGGCTAACAATATGTTGGGATCATGGGAACCACAGTTCATTTTTCCCAGCCACCACCACTTTTCCAGGTGGCCCATCCCTGCCATGCACAAACATGGACAAAATCAGGTGTGCACTGCGCAATGTCATCAGTGTAAAGGTCCACATAACCACCAATACATAGACCAGTAAGCAGGGACAGGGACATTATAGCATTCTAACTGCCCACTGGGTAAATGTTGTGGCAACTGGCCCGGTGGCAGAAAGCATTTTTAGGAGCATGTCCTACCACCACAGAGGATTGATTGCATGTTTTTTGGATGTTTCTTTGTCCATGTTGCTCCTCCTTCTACTTTGCTTCCTCCAGCGCCCCCTCGTCAGCATAACACCTGCACCACCAACTTCAGCAAAGCCAACGGTAAACTATAACATGCTATTCTCAAACGCACCTGTTTGTGGGAAAAAATCACACCGTACAGTAGCTGTGGATGGAGATCAAACAAAAAACAGATGTGTAGGTGGTGCTGATAAACCTCAAGCCTGGCCTGGTGGTGTGCAATAATGGGTGAAATCTCATAGCTGCTCTGGGCCTAGCCGATTTGACGCACATCCTTTGCCTGGCACATGTGCCGAATTTGGTGGTACAGAGCTTCCTTAATTACACAGAAATGTCAGACCTGCTGCTGAAAGTGCAGGCCGTCTGTGTGTGCTTTCGGCGTTTTCACCCTGCTGCTGCTCGCCTGTCTGCACTGCAGCTTCATTTCTGCCCTCCTGCTCAACGCTTTATATGCAACAGACCAACAAGGTGGAACTTCACCTTGCACATGCTTGAGAGACTGTGCGAGCAGCAGCAGGCGATAATGGAGTATGAACTGCAGCCCGCACGAGTAAGTTGCTCTGCGGAACAGCGTCACTTCACGACCAACGAGTGGGCCTCCATGAGGGACGTGTGCCTGTGTTGCGCTGTTTTGAGTGCCCCACAAACATAGTCAGCACTGTTGACGCCATCATCAGCGTTACTATCACACTTCTATGCCTCCTAGAAAAAAAAGCTTAACGCAATGATAGATGAGGTGGTGGCATAGGAGGAACAGGGAACATTCACACCATTATCAGGTCAGGTGTCCGAATGTCTTGGAGGATGTGTTCCTGTACCAACAGTGGCCAGATACACAAATGTCCAGCCAGGGAACAGTTTTTGAGGATGAAGAGAAGGAGTAGGAGGAGAAGGAACAACCATGTTCACAGCAAGGTGGCACTCGAAGCAGCTCACGGGCATCACTGGAGCGTGGCTGGAAGGATACAGAGGATACAGACGACACAGAGAACCCAGATGATACACCTTCCACCGAGGACACCTTGTTGTTGCCTCTAGGCAGTCTGGCACGCATGAGGCAATATATGCTGCAGTACCTGCTCCATGACCGCCGAGTTGCCCGGATTGTTACAAGCGCTGATTACTGGATGCTCATCCTGCTGGACTCCCGCTACAAGCACAATGTGCCATCCATACTTCCATAATTAGAGTCAAATTGGAAATGTCAGGAATATATGAGCATGCTGGTGGATGCACTACTGACGGTGTCCTCACCTGACAGGAAGCACAAATCAGAGGAGGATGAAATTGCCAATGCAGGACACTGGCACCACCTTGGAAGAGATGGTTAGCACAGAGGAGTATCTAGCGTGGGCAGGCGGGGCATCTTCTTTGGGCACAGACAGCATTTTGCTGCCCCCCTGGACTGGAAGTTGGCCATTCCCTGAGCCGGCTATTCCCTGAGACGGCTGTCGCGTTGACAGTCGGCTCACAGAAGCGTTCTACCAGTGAATAATTGTACTCGCGTCATTCAGACGCGAGTACAATTGAAACTCTGACCACCGGTTCAGAGCAACGTCAGCAACGTGATCAGGTCATGTTGTCGCGTTGCTGATGTCACTCGGTGGTGATGCAGAGGCACACATTGGTGGTAAGTACTCCAGTGGAGCTGGAGACACAGAAGACTAAGTGTGTGTGGAGATTTCAGTGGGGGTATTTGATGTGTGTGGGGAAATTTGGAGTGGGGATGGGGGTGTTTAATGTGTAGGAGAGATTTGATGTGGGGATGGGGGTATTTAATGGGTGGGTGAGATTTGGTGTGGTTTATGGGTGTATTTAATGTTTATGGGGAGATTTAATGTGGGGATGGGGGTATTTAATGTGTGGGGAGAGAATGTCACGCAAAATGTTGGAAAGACTTAGTGCAACACAAAGGGAAGGGGGGAAGGGGGGAGTGGAGACCTCCTACGCTGATCTGATATCACCCTGCCTCCACTAACGTCCCTATATTGGTTCTTCAAAAATCGCCGCACGTGAACCTAAAGCCTGTATTTCCCTAGCGCTTGGCCCTGTATAGGGAAGTGGAAGACAGCTAGGGAAAACAGACATGGGGAATTAGCTTAGCTTCAGTCGACTTTAGAGAGATTGCAACAAGTCCTCTCAGCTCCAGGAATAAGCAAACAGGCAGCACCAGCTCCAAGTCTTCACAAGGGGTCATGAGAATATCACCGGCCCCTTCCTGCTGCAAAGTGAAACTATTTAAACACCCAGCCGAGGGTGTCAATTAGCAGGAAGGAGGTAGCTGCTGGGTCCTAGAGTGAAACAGCTAAGAAGGTGTCTGTAAAGCCAAAAGAAGAGATCTCCTGCAACCAACTGCAGGGCGACTGTCTGTTACATCTGATAGACCCATGACAGAGATTTAGTGTGAGGATGGGGTTGTTTAATTTGTGTGGGGAGGTTTAGTGTGGGGATGGGGGCTTGTAGTGTGTTGGGAAGATTTAGTGTGGGGGGCATGGCATGTATAAGGAAACAGTATGAGGGGGAAGGGTGCGGACACAGAATGGGGAGCAAAGGGGGGAATGTATGCAGACACAGTATGAGTAGCGAGGGGAGAAATGTATGTCGACGCAGTGTGGTGAGCGAGGGTGTAGGGATGTGTGCAGACACAGTATGGAGAGTCGGAGGGATGTGTGAGGAGGCAGTATAGAGAGCGAGAGGGTAAATAAATGAGGCAATATGGTTAACAGGGTGGATGTGAGAGGAGACAGTATTCGGAGGGAGGGGGAAATGTGTGAGGAGACTATTGAGGAGAATAGTGTGAGGAGACAGTATGAGGGAAGAAAACTGTGAGTGGTTACAGAATATAGACTAAGTAGTGTGGGGGCAGCATGGAGAACAGTGTAAGGGCACAGCCAGGAGGGGACAGTGTGCCAAGGAGGGGGGGTGTGATGAGGGGGTACAGTATAGAGACTGGGCCCTAAAGGGGGACAGAGTGTGAGAGGACAGTGTGAAAAGGGAGTCCAGCATGGTAAGGAGAAGGCAGTGTGCAGGGCATGTACCATAAGAAGGACAGTGTGGGGGTCATATGTTGTGCAAGAAATATAGTGAGAGGCAATTATTTATTTAGGGGCTCAGAGTAAGCCAGATATTTTTATTCAGGAGCATTATAATGACACTGATATTTTTAAGGGCATCATGTGGGGATGTACTAAAATCATAGAATCATAGAATGTTAGAGTTGGAAAAGATCTCCAGATTCATTGTGTCCAACCCCCTGCTCAATGCAGGATTCACTAAACCATCTCAGACAGATATCTGTCCAGCCTCTGTTTGAAGACGTCCATTGAAGAACTCACCACCTCTCGTGGCAGCCTGTTCCACTCATTAATCACCCTAACTGTCCAAAAGTTTTTTCTAATATCTAATCTGTGTCTCCTCCCATTTAGTTTCATCCCATTGCTTCTAGTCTTTCCTTGTGCAAACGAGAATAAAGCTGATCCCTCTACAGTGTGATATCCCTTCAGATATTTGTAGCCAGCTATTAAGTCTCCTCTCAGTCTTCTCTTTTGCAAACTAAACACTCCCAAATCCTCTAACCATTGCTCATACGACATTGTTTGTAGACGGCTCACCATCCTGGTAGCTCTTCACTGAACTTGCTCCAGTTTTTCGACGTCTTTTTTAAAATGTCGTGCTCAGAACTGGACACAGTATACCAGATGAGGTCTCACCATAGAAGAGTAGAGGGGGATAATTACTAGTGTTGAGCCACCCCCGTAGTGTTCGAGTTCGGTTCGGTTCGTCGAACACCCGTGTGTTCGCCGAACTGTTCGTCGAACTGTTCGTCGAACACCTTCGAACACCGTTAAAACCAATGGCAGGCAAACAAAAACACATAGAAACACATAGAAAACACCTTCAAAGGTGTCCAAAAGCTGACAAACTGCTCAGAAGACACAACTAACACATGGAAAAGTGACAAGTACATATAGTCATGCGAAAAGAAAAGAGGTGGAGGAGTAAAAGGAGGGGGAGACACAGATATAGGCATGTCATGCCCTTCTAAAATCCAAAAAGTGAGAAGCCGAGACGGCCAGTCCGCTCCTGCCCGTGCCACCTCCGTGTCGCCGGGTTTGTGCCAGAGCCGCGGTGAACCCTGACGGCCAGCCCCCCTCTCCCAATACTGGTGCCTGTCCGCTGGTGGGTCGAGAGAGCCCCCCTGTGGTGGAGGCAGCTCTAAGCTTTTTAATTTAAATTGTCCCTCTAATTTGAATGAATACACTTTAAATCCATTTACAAGGATCTATTGGAGGGCAAGTCTCATGCCAGCAGCCGCGTAATTCCAGCTCCAGTAGCGTCCACTAAAGCTGCTGCAGTTAAAAAGCTTTTATAAGGATCGAGCTCGGCTGTCCACCGCAAGGCATCCTACTGCCAGTCCCAGCCCCTATGCCTTGGGGTGCCTCCTGATGCTCTTCACTAAGTATCCCGTGGTCCCGAAGCATTTCCTTTGAAAAAATTAAGTGTCCAAACTACAGGTGGTGTAGCTTGCTTAACAGCCGGGATAATCCGCTGACTAGCAGACACTGCTACTAGGCACAAAGTATTTCCTGGGCTAGATGCAGTTAAAAATTTGTAAGTAGATACTCTCGTTGGATGCTGAGAAAGCATTCCATAGAGTCTCCTGGCACGCCATATATGATTCTCTTAAAAAGCTTGGGGTAGGGGTCTAGGGGACCCTTTTATAGCCAAAATCACGGCCCTGTATCACAATACGTCACCTAGGCTGAAGATAAATGGAACTGTAGCACCGAGGGCTCGGTTGCTACAGACGTATTGCACCTCACCCAGAGGTGTGATATCTCACTCTCAGATAAGGATGGAGTGTGGATCAGGACCCGACACCTGCATGCATTACACCACATTGCCGTGGGGCAGGGAGACCAATATGCCCCTGAGATGGGCACGACAGTCCCTGTCCCTGGCTGGAGTGGGGGGAGGGAACACTGAGGAAGGGGAACCCTGCAGTGCAGGAGCAGGGAGGAAGCAGTTCCTGGGTGAATTGAGAAGGGAGTATAAAAGGTGGGCACCATCTTAGTTCAGTGCAGAGAAGTCTGAGCAGAAGTGGCAGGGAGCAGGGGCTCTGCATGAGCTCTGCTCCGGAGGCGGGCCTAGTAACAGAGGCCCAGGCCTGCAAGAGGGAGAAGGAAGGAAGAGGAGCGGAGAAGGCTCCAGGAACGAGGAATGAAGGGATCCCAGGGGTGCGGACGGGCGAGTCGCCACCGCACGCCCGAATCCACCTGCGTGGAGGGGTCAGGCCAAAGGGGGAGACCGGTCCCCGAACTAGTGGAGGCAGGAAACGACCCTCAGCTAGAAACCGGAGGCTCTGACATTTTATGTGGCGCAGCCCCTTGCTCCACCCGCTAGGAAGGCACCACATAGGGTCAGGGAAACTGGCGCCAAGTTTACCAAGAGGAGGCCCGAGGCAGCCGGACAGAAGTGTTGGTAAGAAAGGCCAGACAAAGGACACACAAAGGGGGTCCTGTGAAGCGCTCCAAAGTTATCTGGGAGTTGTCTGAGCCCCTCACCTGGTGAGCACAGTACGACGTGGGCAGCCGTTACCTGCAGACGTGGTCTGGATAATAAGAACTGTGAGTAAAGGCCCTGAACTGCATCACTGACTCCGTGTCGTTACTGCTGCTGCCCTGCACCATCACCCCCATCCTCCGCATACACTGCCCTGAGGCTATACTCCTCCCGTGGGGAGTTATGCTACGCTCTGCTGCACCCACAACACCAGCCTTAGCGGTCTGCCCTGTAGCGGCGGTTCACTCTGACCGCAATCCACGGGTGGCGTAGTCGGACATTTAAACATCAAAACCACATAAATAGTTCCGCCACTGGTTTGACCGCCCTGAGCCACGGAACCGGATCGCCGCCACGAAGACTACAACCACCAGCATCCACCAAAAAGGGTCCGGCTCCGGGTGTCCCAAGGCCCAGGGGGTGCGTCAGAACATTTTCATCACCTTTCACAATCACCAATGGGACAAGGCAGGGATGTCCTCTGTCCCCTCTCTTATACATCCTAGTGACGGAGCACCTGCTCTCATCAATTCGCCATAACCCCAATATTAGGTGGATTGAGGTGGGAGGCACCGAGTACAAGTGCTCTCTATTTGCTGATGATGTCCTAGTATATATCACTCAATCACATATATCCATCCCTGCTGTTATGGCTGAAATAGATCACTTTGTTACATGGTAAAATTTTAAAATCAATGCAGCGAAGTCTGAGGCCCTCGATGTCTCCCTCCGTAAATCCATATAGGATTCCATCCAGTCCAACTTTCCCTTTGCCTGGCCCTCACAGGGTATCAAATACTTAGGAATTCCTATTCATAGAGACCTCTCCCATCTATGTTATCTTAATTTTGGGCCCTTTATTGAACAATTCCATACAGACCACGGTTGGCAAGTTAGAACTGTAAGATTCACTACGTGAACCACTGGTGTTTTGTGGAAAAGCACATGTACACCGCGTTCCAAATTATTATGCAAAAAGTGTTTAGGAGTGATAAGGGAAGAATTTGTTTGTTTGTCAGTTAAACTCATTGATGGTGATGTGTGTCAGGGCTCTTTATATCACTGTAAGCAATTGCAGACACCTGTGCTAATTAGTTTGGCAGGTGTGTCCAATGAAAGGCAAGACTACTTAAGAAGGCTCTCTCACATTATTAAGCAGCCTACATTTTCTGCCAAAATGGGAAAGAAAAAGGATGTGTCGGCTGCTGAGAAGCAACAAATTGTGGAGTGTTTAGGTCAAGGCATGACTACAATCAACATTGTGCGATGATCAGGATGAAGTGTCTTGGCAATCAAGAAGTATGTAGCTGATTCACAGTACACACGTGTGCGTGCTGATAAGGGCAAATTGAGGACTCTTTCCTACAGGCAATTACGTCAGGTTGAAACAGCAGCGGCAAAAAAGCCTTGTCATAGCAGCAGACAAGTTTTTGAAGCTGCTTGTGCCTCCAACGTCCCCCGAACAACAAGATGCAGGGTCCTTCAGAGGTTTGCAGCTGTGCATATGCCATCCTGTCGACCTCCTCTATCCACTTCACACAAGCAGAAACGGCTCCAGTGGGCCAAACATTACATGAAGACTGATTTCAAAACTGTTTTGTTCACGGATGAGTGCCGTGCAGCGCTCGATGGTCCAGATGAATGGAGTGGAGGATGGCTGGTTGATGGACACCCCACGCAAACACGGCTACAGCGCCAACAAGGAGGAGGTGGAGTAATGTTTTGGGCTGGAATCATGGGGAGAGAGATTGTCGGCCCCTTTAGGATCCCTGAAGGCGCTAAAGATGAACTCCATAATGTATGTGGATTTTCTCAAACAGCACTTCCTGCCATGGTTCAAGAAGAAGAACCGTGTATTTCACAGCAAGATCATTTTTCTGCATGATAATGCACCATCTCATGCTGCACATAAAACATCTGCATCTCTGGCTGATATGGGCATAAAAGGGGACAAACTTATGGTGTGACCCCCATGCTCCCCTGACCTCTACCCCATTCAGAACCTTTGGAGCATCATTAAAAGGAGTTTCTATGATGGCGGGAGGCAGTTCACATCTAAGCAACAGCTCTGGGAGGGTATTCTGTCCTCATGCAAAACAATTGAAGCAGAAACCATCCAAAACCTGACAAATTCAATGGACGAGAGAGTTCAGAAGCTCCTTTCGAACAAGGGGTCCTATGTGAAAATGTAACATCACCTAGAATAAAGTTTTGAGTTGAAAACTGTTTGATTTCAGTTTCTAACAACCTGCTAATGCTTATAATTTCAAAAATGACCATTTTTTTGGTCTTTATTAAAATGAAAAGGTTGATCGAAAAGTTTGGGGGATCTAAGACTGTGGCAACCCAGTAGTCATGATTACTTCGAATTCTGACAATATGAGGGTCATGCTGCAGGTAGTGCAGCAAGAAGGCACTTATGTGTCTTGCGCATCTCGGAGCCCCAAAATTATTTTCCGGGCTAGATGCAGCTAAAAATTATTTTTAATTTTAAATCTGGTGAAGCTTATTATAGATGGCCTAATAGGATCAGTGCTGCACACTGCTACAAAGCCCAAATTATTTTCCAGTCAAGATACAGATAAACATGATTAGTAATTTGAAAGCTTAAAACGGTTGGTAGGGTGATTTTAACCAATCATCAAGCTTTTACTCTCCCCAGGATGACACAGGGGTAGAAAAGTCATTTCGGATCCATGATTTGTTCATCTTTATGAACGTGAGTCTGTCTACATTATCAGTGGAGAGCCGCGTGCGCTTATCTGTCAGCACACCACCAGCAGCGCTGAACACACGTTCAGACAGAACGCTGGCTGCGGGGCATGACAAGATCTCCAAGGCGTAAGTGGCTAGCTCCGGCCATTTATCCAGATTGGAAGCCCAAAAAGAGCAAGGGTCCAGTGACACAGTCGTGGCTTCAATGTTTACTTGGAGATACTCCTGTACCATCGTCTCTAGGCGTTGACTATGTGTCAGACTTCTTGTCTCCTGTGGCCTTGCAAAGGATGGGCTAAAAAAGTGGTGAAATGATTCCGCAAAATTGATGTTACCAGCAGATACTGTGGTTCTGTTACGGTTTGAGTGCTGAACACTTGACGGTCCCACGGTTGGCAAGTTGGAACTGTGAGATTCACTACGTGCACCACTGGTATTTTGTGGAAAAGCACATGTAAGATTCTGCAACAGTCTCTGCTGATACTCCTGCATGCGTGCATCCTTTTCTATGGCAGGAATAATTTCTGCAAATTTACTTTTGTACCGGGGATCTAACAGTGTGGCAACCCAGTAGTCAGGATTATTTCTAATTCTCACAATTCGAGGGTCATGTTGCAGGTAGTGCAGCAAGAAGGCACTCATGTGTGTTGCGCATCCAGGAGCACCAAGTCCCTGTTGTGTTGGTGGCGAGGTAGCAATCATGCTTCCTTCCTCTGTCCTCTCCCCCCAACCTCGCACAACAGAAATGTGATCAAGGTCTCCCTCATCTGATGAGTCTTCCATCAGTTCGTCCTCCACTTCTTCCTGGGCTCCTGCACCTTCCTCACTAGTTTGGCTGCTACCATGCGCCCTGGTAAAATCATCTCCCCCACCCTCACATGCCTGCCGCCTTGGTGCTGCCGACCGTCTGGACCTTGCAGATGTTAGCCCTTCCGCATACAACTCCTCCTCCTCTACTTCCTCCACCTCCTCTTGTGCCACCACCTGACTCCGAATTCTGTTTAACATGTGCTCCAGCATGTAAATCACCGGAATAGTCATGCTGATAATGGCATCGTCAGCACTAAACATCTTCGTCGCCATTTCAAAACTGTGCAGAAGGGTGCATAGGTCCCTGATCTGAGACCACTCCTCCAGCGTGATTTGCCCCACCTCTGAATCTCGTTGGCCCAGGCTATACGTCAGAACGTATTGCACCAGGGCTTGTCGGTGCTGCCACAGTCGCTGCAACATGTGCAGAGTTGAATTCCACCGGGTAGGCACATCGCATTTTAGCCGGTGAAGTGGCAGGCCCAACGACTTCTGTAGAGATGTAAGTCGCTGAGCTGCGGGATGCGAACGGCGGAAGTGAGCACACAGCGACCGTGCCCTCTGCAGAAGGCCATCTAGTCTGGGATAGTGGGCTAAAAATTGCTGGACAACCAGGTTCAACACGTGAGCCATACAAGGCACGTGTGTGACATTGCCCCGGCGAAGGGCCGCACCCAGGTTTGCAGCATTGTCGCACACGGCCTTCCCTGGTTTCAGGTCCAGTGGAGACAACCATTCATGAAATTGGTTCTCCAGAGCTGACCACAACTCCTCAGCTGTGTGACTCACATTTCCCAGACATTTCAATGTAAAAACCGCCTGATGACGTTGAGCCCTACTGCCAGCATAGTAAGGAGGTGTGCAGGATCCCTTCTGCGCAGTTAGAAAGCTTGTGGCATGACCAGACAGGCTTTGGGTGCAGGTGGAAGACCGAGAGGAGGTTGAGGAGGCAGAAGCAGTGGAGGAAAAATGACATAAAGAGGATTGACGCACAACTCGTGGGGAGGCAAGACTTGGACAGCAGCCCCTTGTCCTGCTGTCACCATAGTTACCCAGTGCCCAGTCAGCGACATGTAACGCCCCTGTCCATGCCTACTCGTCCAAGTGTCTGTGGTGAAATGCACCCTGTCACACACAGAGTTTCTCAAAGAAGCGGTGATGTTGTGTGCGACATGCTGGTGGAGCGTAGGCACACCTTTCTTTGAGAAGTAGTGCCGACTGGGCATCTGGTACTGGGGCACTGCGACGGACATAAGGTCTCGAAAATCCTCTGTGTCCACCAGGCGGAAAGGCAGCATTTCTGTAGCCAAGAGCTTGCAGATGGTGAAATTCAACCTCTTAGCTTTCTCATGGCTAGGAGGAAATGGTCTTTTACTTGTCCACATCTGAGGGACCGAGGGCTGGCTATTGTGCTTAGACGGGGTTGATAAGGGTGTCCCCGGCAAACTGCCGGTCTGTGAGGAAGATGCAGGCGGACATGTTAGGTTGCCTTGATCCAAAGGTGGTGCTATCGATGTCGGACAGCGCTCAAGACCAGCTGGTGTTACCACCTCCAAAGAAAATGATGACCTGCCAATCACGCTGGCTGTTGCGGGTAAAGAGGTGGCAGGTCTGCGCCCCAAAACAGGTGTGACTGCTGTCCCCCCAGTCACAGAGGATGAAGAGGCCGCGGATGCACAAGATATGGCAGACGGTGGTTGGCCCGGCCGGCTAGACCGCATTGTAGCACACTGAGCTTCCCACTGCAACTTATGCTTCATGTCCATGTGCCGGTTCATGCATGAAGTACTCAAACTATGTATTTTTTGGCCTCTACTTAGCTTTTGCTGACAAATGTTACAGATAACACGAGTTGGGTCATCTTTATCGATCTGAAAAAATGCCCAGGCTATGCAAGGCTTAGCACCCATGCGACCTGAAGAGCCACCACGACTTGTGGTGAGAGGCAGAGTTGTGTTTGAGGATGCAGTTGTTCACGTGCTTCCAGTACTACGTCTCTGTCCAGGAAGGCGCAACCTGACCTCGTCGTCACTAGCATCTTCCTCCACCTCCTCTGCTGACCTCATCTCTTGGCTGACTGTGGGTTGACAGTAAGTGGGATCTCCGACCTCATCATCATCACCCTGTGCGTTATCACACCCGTCGTCCTCAGAGCCAACCTGTTCCTGCCCTGACAAAAAACTAAAGTTGTCGCTCCAATCAGGTATTTGAGTCTTATCATCGTCTTCCTCATTGTCTCCACCAACAGGAGTTACAGTTTGGGAATGAGGGTCTACATTATGGTCAGAACCTTCTGCGTCTGGTCCTGGATCCGACTCATAAAGATTCTGGGCATCAGTGCAGATCATTTCCTCGTCTGGATTCACAGAAGCGCTGGAGTCGACCTCTGATTCCCAGGCTATAGTATGAGTAAACAGCTCTGCAGACTCAACCATCTGTTCTACCTCATACTCAGACGGGCAGCTGGAGATTTGGGAGCTGTGAGGAAGCAAGTGCGATTTGGGTGACACCTTTGAGGACTGGAGTATTTGTGATGTTGAAGTTGATGTGGAGGAGAGCCCACTTAAAGGAGCACTTGATATCCGTTGAAGCACCTGCTGTTTTTGTGCCTCATCTGGAATTTGTAGCGATTGGCGTGGCCGTAAGAAAGGGATCTTATCACATTGTCCGCTAAAAGAAGTAGACATTTTAGTTTGGCTGGAAGATGGTCTTTCTTCTGCACCTACCCCACGGACACAACCTTTTTTCCCCTTCCCAACACGCCTATTCCCCTTTCCACCAGCAGCAGGCCTTTTTCCACTCATTTTGGTGGTTAACTAATTCACAACTCTGGAGTTGTTTGCACAAAAAAACAATGGATGGTAACCGAGCAGAGCTGAGTGGCCAAACTGTGGTATTAGGCCAAAACTATTGGCTGGGTTAGATGCAGAAAAAAATTATTTTTAATTTGCAACCTGATGGAGGTCAGTATAGATGGACTAATAGACCAAGTCCCACACACCGCTAGAAGCCCAAATATTTTTTCAGAGCTAGATGCAGAAAATTTTTTTATTCAATTTGCAACCTGATGGAGGTCAGTATAGATGGACTAATAGACCAAGTCCCACACACTGCTAGAAGCCCAAATATTTTTTCAGAGCTAGATGCAGAAAAAAATTATTTTTAATTTGCAACCTGATGGAGGTCAGTATAGATGGACTAATAGACCAAGTCCCACACACTGCTAGAAGCCCAAATATTTTTTCAGAGCTAGATGCAGAAAAAAATTATTTTTAATTTGCAACCTGATGGAGGTCAGTATAGATGGACTAATAGACCAAGTCCCACACACCGCTAGAAGCCCAAATATTTTTTCAGAGCTAGATGCAGAAAAAAATTATATTCAATTTGCACCCTGCTGGAGGTCAGTATAGAAGGACTAATAGAACAAGTCCCACACACTGCTAGAAGCCCAAATATTTTTTCAGAGCTAAATGAAGAAAAAAATTATTTTTAATTTGCAACCTGATGGAGGTCAGTATAGATGGACTAATAGACCAAGTCCCACACACTGCTAGAAGCCCAAATATTTTTTCAGAGCTAGATGCAGAAAAAAATTATTTTTAATTTGCAACCTGATGGAGGTCAGTATAGATGGACTAATAGACCAAGTCCCACACACCGCTAGAAGCCCAAATATTTTTTCAGAGCTAGATGCAGAAAATTTTTTTATTCAATTTGCAACCTGATGGAGGTCAGTATAGATGGACTAATAGACCAAGTCCCACACACTGCTAGAAGCCCAAATATTTTTTCAGAGCTAGATGCAGAAAAAAATTATTTTTAATTTGCAACCTGATGGAGGTCAGTATAGATGGACTAATAGACCAAGTCCCACACACTGCTAGAAGCCCAAATATTTTTTCAGAGCTAGATGCAGAAAAAAAATATTTTTAATTTGCAACCTGTTGGAGGTCAGTATAGATGGACTAATAGAACAAGTCCCACACGCTGCTAGAAGCCCAAATATTTTTTCAGAGCTAAATGAAGAAAAAAATTATTTTTAATTTGCAACCTGATGGAGGTCAGTATAGATGGACTAATAGACCAAGTCCCACACACTGCTAGAAGCCCAAATATTTTTTCAGAGCTAGATGCAGAAAAAAATTATATTCAGTTTGCAACCTGATGGAGGTCAGTATAGATGGACTAATAGAATGATGCTATGCCCAAAAGATTTTACTTCACTAGGTGCAGTAAAAAAATTGGTATTCTATACACAGGTGGTATATCTTGCAACACAGATAGGCTACTCCACTGACTAACACACTCTGCAATAGGCCAAAAAGGATTAGCTTTGCTAGATTCAGCCAAATGCTGTGAAAAAAACTTGCACAGCACTGGCACAGACCTGCCTGGCAAAAACTGATAGGAACTGATGTAACCTAGTCCTGAAAAGGACTCCAATTACAATTAGTCTTTACTCCCACAATCTATCTATTTAAGAGCACAGACCTGCCTGATAAAAGTCGTAGGAAATGCTGTAACCTAGTCCTTAAAAGGACTGCAATCACAGCTATTCCCTACTCCCAAGCTATCTTTATTTTTTTGCGAAAATTAGCTTGAATTTAACAAGGTATAGCGCACACAGCAACAGCGGTGCCGTCTAACACGCAGCTGCAGCAGTGAGAAAATGGTGGCGACGGGGAAAATGGCTTGGTCTTATAGGGCAAGGACATGTGACATACACTGCCAATCACACATGCCCTTGCTTGTGTGAAAAAAAGCACTTCGCTCCGTGTGTGCGCTGCTGATAGGCTGACAGATTGCACCTCCCCACTGCAAATGCGGGAAAGAGAAAAAAAAATGGAGATCTTCATTGTTCCTGCAGAGATCCATCCCCTGCCCCTCCCCCCGCCCCGCTGTACACTCAAACTGCGTATTAACATTAATTTTCATCATTACTGAGAAAAAATCCAGTTATGATTTTGGTGCACGAACAGTTATCGAACATAACCTCGAACAGCCGAATTTTTCTCAAATTGTTCGTGTTCGCCGACCGGCTCGAACACCGCCTAAAACAGCTCGAATTTGAGATTGGCGAACAGTTCGAGTAGAACAACGCTCATCTCTAATAATTACTTCATGTGTCCTAGACTCTATGCTTCTATTAATGCAACCTAGAATTGTGTTTGCCTTTTTTGCTGCTGCATCACACTGTTGACTCACGTTCAATGTGTGATCTATTAGTATATCCAAGTTTTCTTTACATGTGCTGTTGCTTAGCCCTTTTCCTCCAATTCTGTATATATTTTTTTTTTCATTTCTCTTGCCCAGATGTAGGACTTTGCATTTCTACCTGTTAAAAACCATTCTGCTAGTTGCTGCCCACAATTTCACTGTCTTTAGATCTTTTTGAATCCTCTCTCTCTCTTCTCTAGTATTAGCTATCCCTCCTAGCTTTGTATCATCAGCAAATTTAATCAGTTTACCCTCAATTCCTTCATCTAAATCATAGATAAAATGTTAACCAACACAGGACCCAGGACAAAGGCCTTGTGGGGGATATTTCAGTGTTTCTTTTTTAATAAATTTGCAAAAATTTCTACATTTCTGTTTTTTTTTCCGTCAAGATGGGGTGCAGAGTGTACTTTAATGAGAAAAAAATGAACTTTTTAGAACTGCAAAGAAACAAAGAGTGAAAAATTTAAAGGGGTTTCAATATTTTCCGTACCCACTGTATTCTTACCCAAACAGTTTCCACATAACTCCCAGTCTCTGGAGCTTCAATCTCTGTGGAGATATACTCTTTTCTAATATATAATGCGACACCTCCACATTTATTAAGTGTGCTTCTTACAAATAAGTTGTATCCTTCTAGCCTTGTATCAAGTGTATCGTCCCACCAAGTTTCAGTGATGCCAATGACATCATATTTCTTTTCCTGCATTAGTAGCTCCAATTCTCCTTGTTTGTTGCCCATGTTCTGTGCCTTTGTATAGAAACATCTTAGTTTGTGATTGGTTTCTCTTTCTCCAAGATTTTTATTTTTTATTTTTGTTCTTCCTTTCCTAATAGCAGAGCTCTCAATAGTATTTGTTCACTGTATGGCTTTCCCTGAGCTTTACTACAGAAGACTGGAGAAGATGGAAGTCTGCAGAGATGAGCTGTGGCTGTAAAAAGTCATCATAGCGTCTGGACAAAATGAAGAAAAGAAATAGAATGACACCAGCCAAAGACAGCGTCATCTATGATGTACCTGGATGTAAATTTTTTTTGTGATACTAGTTCTCTTACTTTTATTTATGTTAGGAGCATTAAAGGGGTTGTCCAGGTTGGTGATGTGCCTGCAGTCATTCTATGTGACTGCAGACTTCTAAATTCTCACAGTGCGCACTGCACGCTGTCAGGATTCTCTAATGCTGGCGATTTGCATACATGCGGTCACGTGCCGACTAGATATCACTCAGTGAAAATGAATTGAGGGAGGCTGGTCACATCTAGTCAGAATGTGGCCAGAAGTATACAAATTGCATACTGTCCGCTCTTGCCACCAGCAAGGGGGAATCCTAAAAGTGTGCAGTGCATGCGCTGTGAGAATTCTGAAGTCTGCATAGAGTGACTGCAGACTTTCATCTCAATCCTGGACAACCCCTTTAATTAGAAAACGAAGCCCTGTAGCCAATCCTAACACAATGAAATGTACTCACTGTCAGGATTCGGCTCTGCTTGCAGGTTCCAGCAGTCATCACATGGCCGCTTCACTCATATGCGATTTTCATATTTACTGTCACATGACAATTAGCTTTTATTCCTACTTCTTTCAGTTTTTCATTGAACATTGAGAAAATCAGGCAGAGCAGCTCGTCGGCACGTGACTAAGTGTGCAAATTGCATGTGTGCTTGGGGGAGGGGGGACGCCAGACTGAATTCTTGCCCCGGGTGCCAGGAAACCTAGATACAACTCTGGGTTACAATGACAGATATGTGGAAAATCTTACTCTGCACGTTGCAAAATCCAGCACCACCATCTTATATGTTCCCTATTTGCAGGGGGCAGCGTTTAGGTTAGGTGTAGCAACTCACTAGGGATTAATAGGTTAGACAGTAAAAAAGGCATAGATGGACAACTGAAAACACCTGTGTTAAGCTAGAAAGACTGCAGCCAGAAAACAGAACCCAAACACTCAGAGAAAGGGCTCATACTTATCTGCGAGAGAAACGGACAAGTACAATCCAATAAAAATTCAGATTGCATTCTGACCAATGTTATTCTATGAGGCACATCTCATCTGCGATTTTTTTCTCAGCAGAAACCCGACTGAGAAAAAAATCACAGCATGCTACGTATTGCAGCTAATCTCGGACTAGATTCGCCAATGCAAGTCAATGTGTGCAAGAAAAAAAATCGCACAGCACTCGAACCATGCTAGTGCCGTCCGATTTTTACACACCTACCTCCTTGAAAACCCGACAATTCATTAGTTGTGTACAGTAAAATCACAGCGGTACCGACATTATAGAATAGAGAGAATAGTTATATACATAGAATAGATAGTTTGAAGGACGTCAATGACATATATAATTAGTGCAGTGACAGTGTAGTTTACTGTAAATGTATTTTATCATTAAATTAATAAATGTCTTAAAAAAAATATTGTGGGGTTCCCCGTAATTTAATTAACCAGCAGAGGGAAAGCGGACAGCTGCGGGCAGATGTTTATAGTCTGGGAAGGGGGTAATACCCATGGAGCTTCCCAGGCTATTAATATCAACTCTCAACTGAATACTTAACCTTTACTGGCGATTAAAATGGGGGACCCCAAAAAAATTTACTTAGGGTCCCCCTATCTTAAAAACCAGCAAAGGCTAGGCAGACAGCTGGGGGCTGATATTAATAGCCTAGGAAGGGGCCATGAATATTAGCCCCCTCTCAGACTATAAACATCAGCTCTCAACTGCCCCAGAAAAGGCGCATCCATAAGATGCGCCAATTCTGGCGCTTAGCATCCACTCTTCCCTGGTGCAGTGGCAAGTGGGGTAATAGGGTTGGGGTTGATGTCAGCTTCATATTGGCATCAAGCCCATGGGTTAGTAATGGGTTAGCCCATTTTAATAACTAGTAAAGACTAAGTATTCAGCAGAGAGCTGATACTAATAGCCTGGGAAGCTCCATGGGTATCACCCCCTTCCCAGGCTATAAACATCAGCCCACAGCTGTCCATTTTCCCTCAGAAGATCCCCACGTCTCAGATCAAGGGACATTGTTTTAAATCTCAACAATTCTCTTGTCGGGTAGCCCCTAGAAATACAATTTTTACACATGAGATGCAAAAATATCTGAAAAAAAGGATGAATGTCGTTAAAATGACCGCATACGACATATGCAACTTATGCAAAGACATAGGCAGGTTGACATGAAGCGTTTCTTTACGACCCAATTCAGGACATTAGGTCACATCTGAAAGTCATAATAAGCAAAATGGACGTAATATGCGAACATTGTCAAGCAAAAAAAATTTCCTTGGAATTGCCTGGTATGTGCTGCTCAAATGACAAAGTCAGTCTGCCACCTTTAAGTCTACCTCCCGAACCACTTATTTCATACATGTCGGGAACAACTCCTGAGTCCAAGCATTTTCTTCAATATACAGGTGCATCTTAGTAAATTAGAATATCATCAAAAAGTTAATTTATTTCAGTTCTTCAATACAAAAAGTGAAACTCAAATATTATATAGAGGCATTATAAACAGAGTGATCTATTTCAAGTGTTTATTTCTGTTAATGTTGATGATCATGGCTTACAGACAATTAAAACACAAAGTTATTATCTCAGTAAATTAAAATAATTAACAAAAAACACCTGCAACAAAGGATTCCTAAGCATTTAAAAAGGTCCCTTAGTCTGTTTCAGTAGGTTCCACAATCATGGGGAAGACTGCTCACTTGACAGATGTCCAGAAGGTAGTCATTGACACACTCCACAAGGTCCGAGTTCCAATTTTCATTTGGAAATCAAGTCCCAAAGTCTTTTTGAGAGTCTTTTTGGAGATGGAATTTCATTCACCAGCAGGACTTGGCACCTGTCTACACTGCCAAAAGTACCAATACCTGGGTCAAAAACAACAGTATCACTGTGCTTGATTGGTCAGGAAACTCGCCTGACCTTAACCCCATAGAGAATCTATGTGGTACTGTCAAGAGAAAGATGAGAGACACCAGACCCAACAATGCAAACGAGCTGAAGGCTGCTATCAAAGCAACCTGGGCTTCCATAACACCTCAGAAGGGCCACAGGCTGATCGCCTCCATGCCACGTCGCATTGATGCAGTAACTGATGCAAAAGGAACCCGGACCAAGTATTGAGTGCATTTACTGAATATACATTTCAGTAGGCCAACATTTCGGATTTTAAAAACATTTTTCAAGCTATTGTTATAAAGTATTCTAATTTACTGAGATAATGACCTCTGTGTTTTCATTGGCTGTAAGCCAAAATTATCAACATTAAGAGAAATAAACACTTGAAATAGATCACTGTTTGTAATGACTCTATATAATATATGAGTTTCACTTTTTGTATTGAAAACTGAAATATATTAACTTTTTGATGATATTCTAATTTAGTGAGATGCACCTGTATGAGGAGATACAATTTATCTTTCCAGATGACATCCTTTAGTATGATAGATGGACTAGAGGATGAAGGATTTATGTCAACTTTTAAAGTCCAGAGCCAAATATTTCACAAAATAAGATTTATTTCCATAGTAAATGAAGACCCAACATTTTTACAAATTCAATTTTTGGGTGACGAACAGACGCAAGCTGATCGATGTTGTGAAAGCTATACCTGAGACAAAAAAAAAGACATTGCTTTGAATTTTCAAAAATGTACACAACACAATGATTTAGTGCACCTTTTTAAAACAGCCAGAGCAAGAATGGCAAGTGACGGATATTAGGTTGTAATAAGTGCAGACAAGACACCTGTTGGTGAGCACAAAAGGCAACCTAATTCTACCAGTGTTAACGAAGTAGCTATTGTTAGGGTTGGACAGGACTTTCTAAGCCGAGATATAATTATTCAGCAACGAAGCAAAAATCTTCAATGTATTACAGAAACCCATAGATCATATGATGCTCTGCAATATCCTGTAAAATTGTGGAATGACCAAGAAGGCTATCACTATGTGGGGGCCATTATACTGTTTGGAGGGCTATGTGGTAGTCATTATACTGTTTGGAAGGCTATATAGGGGTTATTATACTGTTTGGAGGGCTGTGTGGGGGACATTATAAAGTATGGAGGGCTAGGTAAAGGGACATTACAGTTTGAAGGGCTGTTTTGAAGCCATTAGGGCTAGATGGAGGGCATCACACTGTTTGTAGAGCTATATGGGGGGCATTATACTGTTTGGTGGGCCATATAAGGGTTATCATACTGTTTAGGTCGCTGTGTGGGGAGTTATTATACTGCTTGGAGGGCTGTGCGGGAGCCATTATACTGTATGGAGGACTATGTGGGAACACATACTACTGTTTGGAGGGCTGTGTGGGGGTCATTATACTGTTTGGAGGTATATGTGGGGGTTATACTGTATGAAGTGTTGTGTGAGGGCCAATTATACTGTTTGAAGGGCTATGTGGGGGTCATTATACTGTTTGGAGGGCTATATCGAGATCATTATACTGTTTGAGGGGATGTGTAGAGGTCATCATACTGTATGGAGGGCTAATTATACCCTGCTCTGTCCCTGCGAGCTGTGCATTGAGCGATGTGCACCTGTGCACCTGCGTGCTCTGTTGTCAGCTCAGATTAGCAGTAAGGAGCTGGCAATAAAGAGGTGTCAAAATCACTGGGGTGCAGAGGGCAGTGGCGCAAGTAACATCATTGGTCTCTGCATGCTAGGCATTGTGACACTGCTGTGCTGTTGGTTCGTTACTGCTGATCTGAGTCAACAACAGAGTGCGCGCTGTCGTTGTACACATTGCTCAGTGCGCAGGGACAGAGCAGGGACTAGCCCAGCCCCTGAAACGATGGTCACTAATGACGCTTCGCTTCAGGGAGGGGGTAGGGGCTGTGGAAATGATCGCAGCCTCTGCCCCATGGTGACGCTTTGCTTGAGTATCCCAGCATGCACTGGGATTATCAAACAGAGCTTTATCAGAAAGAAAGAAGGGAAGAAAATAGATAAGCAGTTAGATAGTGTAGTTAATGAAGGATGAGTGTTATGTCCCTTGAATGGGAAATTTATGGACAATAATGGATTTCTTACAGTTGTTATATATTACTGTTTATTGCATGGCTGTAAGGTTCACCTTCCATGATGTTTGTCCCTTCTCTCTCCCTGTCTCCTGTTGTAGCTAACCCCTCCCTTCGTTTTACTGTCTTTCCTCATTCACCATCTTGGCACCATCAGAAGCTCATGTGCTCTCAGTCTGTCTGAGGAAAATTCCTTTTTAACCTCCTGCTGCTGTATGCATTTCACAAGATATCTCAAGAAAAATAAACCTTCTTCTGGATTCTTCATAATGTGTGTGCCTGCAGCTGAGTTGAAGCTATCTGCGATCATAGCCATTGTAAGTAAGGCGAAGAGACAGCGTCTCACAGAGCCATATATTTACAGCACAGCCATGGGGACAGAATAATGAGGAATTTTTAATGCAAGTATATTAGAAAATAATTCAGATTATGGAATCAAATAGATAGGGATTTAAGAAGAAATGTACTTTGCCTTTTGACCACCCCTTTAACACATTTTTTTTATTTCACCTCCACTTTGCTTTAAACCTTTTTTATAAAATTGCTCTATGGTATCCATAGGATAAATCCAATAGCCAAACCCCTAAAAAATATTTTACTGGGTCCTATTTACCACATTATAGACATTGTAAAACCAAAATCCCCCAAAATAATGGTGGAATTGCATTTTTTCACCATTTCACTGCACTCAGAATTTATTTTCTCTTTTTTTCAGTACACTATTTTGTAAACTAAACAAGACCATTCAAATCTCCTACAAAAAAATAAGGCAATGTTGATCGAAAAATATTAAAGTTTTGGCTCTTGATGAAGGGAAGGAAACATAAATGAAAACTGACTATGGTGGAATGAGGAAAACCGGAACTTTCACTTCCAATAAATATGTAATCTGTTTTACCTGATATAAATGACACTTTTCTCCTGAATCTGGTGCTTTTTTATTTGCCTGTACCCCTCTGCCCCTGAAAATATGGCCTATCTTTCTTTTAGTTCCCTGTTTGTAAATCTTTTCAGCCAAAGGAGGCTGACCCTCAACTCTTCTCTGTGAGCATCGTCTAAACGTTATGCCTGTGTGTGTCCATTCGAACGCCCCTGCGCAATCCCAAGGTGCCAATGGGTTATCATGGCAGCTATGGGCCTGCTGAAAACCCCTGTAAGTCTTCTTGATATTTCTGTGAAACGCTTTATAAGACTGTGATTTGTGATTTCTACTATATTCTGCAATGCTGAAGCACAAGCACTCAAATGATTGAAGATACAAGTACCCTAGAGAAATCACAGATTTTTAAGATATTGAAAAAAAAAAAAAGACATAAGATAAAATATTAAATCTTGCCGTTTGTCAACTTCCAAAAATAGAGATAACAAAAATAAAAATATTAAAATATTCAGTATAGCCAAATCAATAATAGCCTGATCTATCAAAATATAAAATTAAGTAACCAATAACGTAAATGTGAACAGAAAAAATAGATAAGTCAGAACTGTCATCTTTTGGTTGTAACAACTCGCCCCAAAAAATGCAATAAAAAGCAATGAACACATTGTATGTACTGTACCCATACTGTACCTCAAAATTGTATTGATAAAAACATCAGCTCACCCCACAGCTCAATCAATGGAAACAAAAAAATAGCGACATAAACAAATTTTTTTTTCCCACAAAATTCCTTCTTTTGTTTTCAGCACTAATATATACATATATATATATATATATATATATATATATATATATATATATACAGTACAGACCAAAAGTTTGGACACACCTTCTCATTTAAAGATTTTTCTGTATTTTCATAACTATGAAAATTGTACATTCACACTGAAGGCATCAAAACTATGAATTAACACATGTGGAATTATATACTTAACAAAAAAGTGTGAAACAATTGAAAATATGTCTTATATTCTAGGTTCTTCAAAGAAGCCACCTTTTGCTTTGATGACTGTGACTCGCCCCCTGGGCCGTGGGGCACTCGGGACCGGGCTTCAGGGCAATGCTGGGAGTAGTAGTGGCGACCCGGTCCCGTGGCTCAGGGTGGTCAGACCAGTGGCAGCCTTTTATATGTTTTAGGTAATGTCCGACTACGCCACCCGTGGATTGCAGTCAGGGAGGACCGCCGCTGCAAGGCAGACCGCTGAGGCTGGTGTTGGGGATGCAGCAGGGAATAGTACAACTCCCCACGGGAGGAGTGTTGCCTCAGGGCAGTGTAATAGGATGCTGGGGGTGATGGTGCAGGCGCAGCAGTAACCACACAGAGTCCAATAATGCAGTCCAGGGTCTTTTACTGCAGATCTTATCACAGACCCACCAGGAGTACAGGGTAGGAATGGACCTGGGTGTCTGAGGGCATTCGGGCGAGCTCCGCTGGTCAGGGTGAGTGGGTAGGCCTACTGTTCTCTCTCTGCCCTTGCTGACTATCTCCCCCTTTAGTGGTATGATAGCCCACGTCCCTGAGCTTGCCGTGTACTTCGCCTGTATGGCTTGCGACTCGGGCCTTAGGTACCTGTAGCTTCTCCGTGCTGTACTGGTCCCTCTGTGTGGCGGAGCCTCCGGGCTTCTTGGCCAAGGGACCTGAAATCCCTTGCGGGTTGGTTATCTGCTGCAGGGCTTGCAACCCTGACAGCCTCGGACCCCAGTGTCCGGTTGTGTGGTCTCTCTCTGCCAGGACCGGCTCTCGTCGCCTCTGTCCCTGGCTTTCTGTTCCTCCTTTGCCCCCTGGACTCCTCAGCTGCGGCTGACCTGTCCCTCTCTTCTGGGAACCCTTCTGGATGCTTCAGAAGTGGGTCCTTGTCTCCCTAACCCTGCCCTCAGTACCCGTTTTTATAGGGGCAGCCTGCTCCCCCTACTGGCCTGGGACAGGAGGTGCTGCATGCAAATGGTCCATGACCAGAGAACCTCCCTCCTGCTCTCAGACACAGCCTTACAAGTTTGTGGCATCCAGGCCTTGGGTGACACAACAAATTGCACACTCTTGGCATTCTCTTGATGAGCTTCAAGATGGGGTTGGGACCATCAGTTGTGTTGTGCAGAAGTCTGGTGGATACACAGCTGATAGTCCAACTGAATAGACTGTTAGAATTTGTATTATGGCAAGAAAAAAGCAGCTAAGTAAAGAAAAACGAGTGGCCATCGTTACTTTAAGAAATGAAGGTCAGTCAGTCCGAAAAATTGGGAAAACTTTGAAAGTGTCCCCAAGTGCAGTTGCAAAAACCATCAAGCGCTACAAAGAAACTGGCTCACATGAGGACGGCCCCAGGAAAGGAAGACCAAGAGTCACCTCTGCTTCTGAGGATAAGTTTATCCGAGTCACCAGCCTCAGAAATCGCAGGTTAACAGCAGCTCAGATTAGAGACCAGGTCAATGTCACACAGAGTTCTAGCATCAGACACATCTCTTCAACAACTGTTAAGAGGAGACTTTGTGCAGCAGGCCTTCATGGTAAAATAGCTGCTAGGAAACCACTGCTAAGGAAAGGCAACAAGCAGAGAGACTGGTTTGGGCTAAAGAACACAAGGAATGGACATTAGACCAGTGGAATTCTGTGCTTTGGTCTGATGAGTCCAAATTTGAGATCTTCGGCTCCAACCGCTGTGTCTTTGTGCAACGCAGTAAAGGTGAACGGATGGACTCTACATGCCTGGTTCCCACAGTGAAGCATGGAGGAGGAGGTGTGATGGTGGGGGGTGCTTTGCTGGTGACACTGTTGGGGATTTATTCAAAATTGAAGGCATACTGAACCAGCATGGCTACCACAGCATCTTGCAGCGGCATGCTATTCCATCCGGTTTGCGTTTAGTTGGACCATCATTTATTTTTCAACAGGACAATGACCCCAAACACACCTCCAGGCTGTGTAAGGGCTATTTGACCAAGGAGGAGAGTGATGGGTGCTACGCCAGATGACCTGGCCTCCATAGTCACCAGACCTGAACCCAATCGAGATGGTTTGGGGTGAGCTGGACCGCAGAGTGAAGGCAAAAGGGCCAACAAGTGCTAAGCATCTCTGGGAACTCCTTCAAGATTGTGGGAAGACCATTTCCAGTGACTACCTCTTGCAGCTCATCAAGAGAATGCCAAGAGTGTGCAAAGAAGTCATCAAAGCAAAAGGTGGCTACTTTGAAGAACCTAGAATATAAGACATTATTTCAGTTGTTTCACACTTTTTTGTTAAGTATATAATTCCACATGTGTTCATTCATAGTTTTGATGCCTTCAGTGTGAATGTACAATTTTCATAGTCATGAAAATACAGAAAAATCTTTAAATGAGAAGGTGTGTCCAAACTTTTGGTCTGTACTGTATATATATATATATATATATATATATATATATATATATATATATATACACATACTGTATTTGCGACTATAAGACGCCCCGGACCATAAGATGCACCCAAAAATATGGGGTGGAAAATAAAAAAATATATATTTATTACAATATGGGGGTCCATCTTATAGTCTGAATAGGTACGGTATCTTACCTGGGGGGTGGTGGAGTGAGGGTCACAGCAGGCAGGGTCCCTCAGGAAGCAAGATGCTGGTGCTCCAGCAGCGGGGAGTTGAGGCGGTGGTGGTGGAGCCGGAACGCAGGCCCGTTGTTCCCTCCCTCAAGAACCCACCGGCTGCAGCAGAAGAGGTGAGATGCTGTGGAGCCTGTGCCGGGCCTGTGGCTGAGGTCGAGGCCTGTGGCTGGGGTCTGTACCGGGCTGGTGCCAGACTGTGAGCGGCATCGGGCAGCGAAGCAGAGTGGCCTGCGCAGCTTTCCGGTGTGTGCGGCCATCTTTCGAGAGCTGTGATCTACAGGAAAATGGCCCCCGGAGCTCCCGGTCTGCGCCGCATGCGCCGGCTCTGGCGGCCCTTTTCCTGTAGATCATGGCCTCAGGAAGATGGCCGCGCACAACGGAAAGTGGCGCCCACAGCCGCTCACAGCCCGACACTGACCCCTGCCCCAGTACCGGCCAGGTACAGGTCCCCGTCCCAGCCGCTCTGCCTCACCTCTTTATCTGCTGCCGCCGCTACCACCACTGCGTTCCTGAAGGAGGGAGAGCCCTGTGATCCCGCTCTACTACAACCGCAAGTAACGTTCGGACCATAAGATGCTTCCCCCATTTTCCTCCCAAATTTGGGGGGGAAAAAGTGCGTCTTATGGTCTGAAAAATACGGTACATATATGCACTGTATATAGAAACCTAAAAAGCAAATGTGAAATTGCTTTTTTTCCAATATTTTATCTCACATGGAACTGTTTTTCTTCTGTTCAGTACATTGTGAACGCTGTCATTCAAAACTACAATTTGTCCATAAAAAAAAATAAAAACAGCAAAAAATAAGTTATGGCTCTTGGAGGGAGAGGAAAAAATGTGAACTCAGGCTATGTGCCAACGATGTAGAAATGAAGCAGAAATTTTCCGGAGCATTTCTGCATCTCCTTGGCAGAAAAAACGCATGCAGATTTTACACTCGTTTTTTATGCTTTTTTTAAGCGTTTTTACTTGCGGATTTGCCATGCGTTTTTCCAATACATTGTATAGGCAAATCCGCATGCGGAAACGCACAAGAAATGGTTATGCTGCGTTTTTTTCCTCACCTAAAATCCGCGCAGAAAAAATCCTGACCATGTGCACAGAACTTGCAAAATGTCATAGGAAATCATGGGATAAGATGTGTAATGCGTTTCTGCTGCTTTTCCGCATGGAAAAAAACGCACAAAAAGCGCACCAAATCCACATCGTGTGCACATAGCCTGAAAAACAAAAATGAGCTGTGCCATTAGGGAGATAACTCCTATGAAGCATCTGTAGTGTTAAAGGGAATCTGTCAGCAGGTTTTTGCTATGCAATCTGAGGACAGCATGATGTTGGGGTTAAAACACTGAATTCAGCGATGCCTCAGTTATTAGGCTGTGTGGTGTTGTTTACTTACAATGAAGGTTTTATCAGTAGGAAATTATCATTGCCTAGACTAGCTGCCTTGTGCCAAGCCCCTTATCTGATAAGCAGCTCACTGTCAATACCCAATGGACACAGAGAGCCTGGTGTGGGCAGCTTTCTGAGCTCTGCTACATGCTACATCTAAAAACTCTGATTGTGTCACAACTGCTGCACCTAATAAACTAAGTGATACATCATTGGATTCAGGGTCTCATTTCCTACATTACGCTGCTCTCAGATGCGGTAGCAAAAACCTGCTTACAGATTTGCTGTACCTATTTTTAAAAGCAGTTAACAGCGTTATCAATAGGTAATTGAATTTTTTTTTCAGCACGGAGTATAATACAATAATCCCTCACTAGAAATGCTATCTCTACTGCTATAGGTCACCCGTACATGAATCTCAGATAAGAAAGATAATATAGTACAATATCAAATAGAATTTAACCGGCTCCGAAGAAGTTTTTTTGGTACATTGCACCACCAAACTGTGAAAGAACGCAAGCAACCCTGCCTGCTTTCATCAATTTCTACTTACAGATCACCGTTAAAAATTATGAATTGGTCAACGAGTGCATGAAAAGAATCTATCAAGTTATGGATTGTTGTTGTAGGGATGTATGCAACCAGAATGAACACTCATTTCCAGCTGATAATACCATCCAGCATCTGTCCCTATTTTAAAAGCAGCGTTATCAGTAGGGAATAGAATTTATTTTTTCAGCAAGGAGTATAATACAATAATCCCTAACTAGGTGCCTGTAAGACGCTATCCCTACTGCTATAAGTCTCCCGTACACGAATCTCAGATAAGAGAAGTAATATAGTACAAAAGAAAAGAGAGAATACAAAAAGAGAATTTAACTGGCTCTGAAGAGGTTTTTTTGGTACGTTGCACCACCAAACTGTGATGGAACACAAGCAGCCCTGCCTGCTTTCATCAATTTCTACTTACAGATCATCGTTAAAAATGATGAATCGATAAACGAGTGCATGGAAAAAATCTATCAAGTTATGCACTGTGGAAGATATGTATGTAACCAGAATATGAACACTCATTTCCAGCTGATGATACCTAACACCTATCCCTATTCTAAAAGCATCTAACAGTGCTATCAATAGGGAATAGATTTTCTTTGTTTGCTTGCAGCAAGAGTATAAGGTAATAATCTCTGTCTGGATGCGTGTAATACGCTACCCATAGTGCGATAGCTCACCCATACACAAATTTCAGATAAGAGTTAATATTGGAGAATATAGAATCAATTTGAATTGACCTTCCCATAATTTAGGAGTGGGTCTCCTATACTGTTATTGCGTATGCAGTAAGTGCAAAGGCTGCCAAAATGTAGGATGTGTTCCAATACCAACTTGAAGAGAGGTAGTGAAGGGCCTCAGTAAAAAATTTTTTCCCATTATTAAGGAGTGGGTCTCCTATACTGTTAGTGTGTATGCAGTAAGTTCAAGGGCTGCAAAAAATTAAATTAGGATGCAGTCAAATACCAATTTGAAGAGTCATAGTGAAGGATCTCATAAAAATTGTTTTAAAAATTATTAAGGAGTGGATCTCCATACTGTTATTGTATATGCAGCAAGTTCAAGGGCTGCCAAAAATTAGGACGCGCTCCAATATCAATTTGAAGAGAGGTAATGGAGGGCCTCAGTAAAAAAAAAAATTCCCATTATTAAGGGGTGGGTCTCCTATACTGTTATTGCGTATGCAGCGAGTTCAAGGGCTGACAGAAATTAGAACGCGCTCCAACACCAATTTGAAGAGACATAGCAGAGGGCCTCATTAAAAAATTATTTTCCATTACTAAGGAGTGGGTCTCCTAGACTGGTAATGCCCATGCACTAAGTGCATGGGCTGAAAAACATTTATCCCTGGGGGGTATACATACAGCTCTGGCAAAAATTAAGAGACCACTGCAAAATTTTAATTTTCTCTGATATTTCTCTTTATAGGTATATTTTTGAGTAAAATGTAAATTGTTGCTTTATTCTGCAAACTACTGATAACACGTCTCCGAATTTCAAAGCTAAAAATTTTGTATTTATTTGCAGCAAATGAGAAATAGTCAAAATAATAAAAAAGAAACAGAGAAACAGTGCTTTCAGACCTCAAATAATACAAAGAAAACAAGTTCTTATTCATTTAGAAACAACAATACTCATGTTTTAACTCAGGAAGAGTTCAGAAATCAATATTTGGTGGAATAACCATGATTTTTGACAGCTTTCATGCATTTTGGCATGCTTTCCACCAGTCTTTCACACTGCTTTTGGGTGACATTATGCCACCCCTGGCACAAAAATTTAAGCAGTTCTCCTTTGTTTGATGGCTTGTGACTATCCATCTTCCTCTTGATTACACTTCAGAGGTTTTCAATGGGGTTCAGGTCTGAAGAGTGGGCTGGCCATGACAGGGTCTTGATGTGGTGCTCCTTCATCCACACAATGATTGACCTAGCTGTGTGGCATGGGGCATTGTCCTGCTGGAAAAAAACAGTCCTCAGAGTTGGGGAACATTGCCTGAGCAGAAGGAAGCAAGTGTTTTTCAAGGATAACCTTGTATGTGGCTTGATTCATACGTCCTTCGCAAAGATTAACCTGCCCAATTCCAGCCTTGCTGAAGCATCCCCAGATCATCACCGACCCTCCACCAAATTTCACAGTGGGTGCAAGACACTGTGGCTTGTATGCCTCTCCAGGTCTCTGTTTAACCATTAGATGACCAGGTGTTGGGCAAAGCTGAAAATTAGACTCATCAGAGAAGATTACCTTACTCCATTCATCTATGGTCTAATCCTTATGGTCTTGTCTTATGGCAAACTTCAGCCTGGCTCTCCTTTGCTTCTCATTGATGACAGGATTTTTTCTAGCTATACATGACTTGAGGCCTGCCTCTAGGAGCCTGTTATGAACTGTTCTTGCCATGCACTTCACCCAAGCTGCCATTTGACATTCCTTTTGTAGGTCACTTGATGTCATCCTGCGGTTGCTGAGTGTCATTCGAATAAGATGACGGTAATCTCGGTCAGTGGAGAGTCGCTTTTGCCCTCTGCCGGTCTGTAGCTTTGCTGTCCCCAATGTCTGCTGCTTGACCTTGTTGTAATGGACTGCCGTTTTTGAAATTTAAAGATGGAGGCAACATGACGCTCACTGTATCCCTCTGCTAGTAAAGCCAGAATTGAGCCCTTCTTTTCCTCACTCAAGACTTTTCTTTTCAAATCCTTTGGCATGGTTAAAAGTTATTTTTTCATTCAAATTACTTTTGGGCAATTCCTAGCACTAGCTTTGCCATCCAACTTCTCCTATTGCAAGAGGATTGTGAAGACCGCAGCAGTGTTTTTTATACTTTCCCTCGTTACATAAGATTTGGTTCAGGTGATCACCTAATCAGAAGCACATTAAGTAGAATAAGGTGTACTTTGGTTGGAATTCAACTAACACTGGAATGGAATGGCTGTCAGACATGTAGAGATGGTGATTTTTCAGCTTGGATACTCATTAGTTGTAAGGCACAGAGGAATCACAGAGGACGCTGGTATGGTCAACAAGGTAATCCTTCAGCGTCTTCCAAAACTTTTCCCTCCTTGTCAGAGTACCCCGCGCATCAGGGCCTGGGAGGGTCTGAGAAAACTGTCCCACACCTTTGACAGTGTTCCCCTGCCTCGGCTGCATCTGGTTTATGTCTCCCTCGCCTGTACTCCTTGGTTGTTCAAGGAACTGTGACCTCTGCCGCCAGCGTTGACAGCTGGGAATTTTTTTAATATTTCTTCAACAAGGGCCTTATGGTACTGCATTTTATTAGACCTGTCTGCCACGGGAAGGCGAGATAGAAAGTTCTCCTTGTAGTGCGGGTCTAGAAATATGACCAACCAGTAATTACTGTTGCCCAAAATGCATAGAATGCGAGGGTCGCGGGAAAGGCAGCGGAACATAAACTCAGCCATGTGTGCCAGACTGCCAACAGCCAAGACTTCTCTGTCCCCACCACGAGGACAACTATCCATGCTCTCCTCCTCATCCTCCTGGTCCTCCTCCTCCCCCCTTCAGACCATCAACGCTGAACAGACAGTATGAATGTGGTGTGGGTAGTACCGTCCATAGCATAGGAAACCAGCTTCTGCTCTTCCTCCTCATTATCACCCAATCCGTGTTGAGATAGTTCCTTGCTCCATCTCATCGTGCTCCGCCTGCAATGCCTCCTCTTTAATTATGAGCAGGGAGCGTTTCAGTATACAGAGAAGCGGGATGGTGATGCTAATTATAACGTTATTGCCGCTCACCATCTTGGTCGAGTCCTCAAAGTTTTGGAGGACGGCACAGATGTCAGACATCCATGCCCACTCATCAGCTCTTATGTGCGAAGGCTGACCTGAATATCGATGGGCAGGTTGAAGCTAATACTCAACAACTGCCCTCTACTGCTCACAAATCCTTCCCAACATATGCAAAGTGACAACGCGTGGTGACTTCCCAACGCGTGGTGACAGCGCACACCAGTCGGTGAGCTGGAAGCTGCAAATGCTGCTGAAACACTGTAAAGGCTACGGAAGCTGTAGCTGAATTTCTGAAATAGGAACACACGCGGTGTACTTTACTAATATTACTAACCTTATGTACTGGTTATATAAGATCAAAAGTCAGTATCAATGAGATTGATGCTGAAGGAGAGATTCATTACTAGAAAGAGCTCAGTGCTAAATTCCTGTGAGACATTTGTCCATTAGAAGTTATTTCATACCAATAATATCTATCTCCTGGCTGATGACCGTATCATGCAGCTTTATATGAAAATCCCTATTTATTATAATTGCCAGACCTGAAATAACAAGCACTTGTCACCTATTGTGTCCCCCATCATTTCCTTGTAGAATGTAAGCTTGCGAGCAGGGACCTCACTCCTAATTTAACTGTTTAAACTGTCTTAAATTGTATTGAATTTATTGTCTGTACATGTCCCCACTTAATTGTAAAGTGCTGCAGAATATGTTGGCGCTATATAAATAAAATATATTATTTAAAAATATTATTATTATCTCCTTCTCTGACCGTGAGTTTCCCCAATTGATAGTCTAATAGAAGTATTAACTAAAAGTTTTAACCCAGTATTTGAAAATTGTTTCAAGGTAGGACCAACACAAACTGCACAACAGATAAGGTGATAAATAGATAACAAAGATGAACTTTTTAATAATCCCAGGACCTTCCAGAACCTTTAGTTATTTGCCTCATGGCAATTTGTAAAGAAAGAATCAATACCCTACGCTGGATCTTAGGAACAATTTTTTTTAATTTCTGAAATGGGCACTCACGCGGCGTACTTTCATAAGCAGCTCAGGCAGATCTGGTTAGGTTTTGAGAAACCGCTGAACCACTAGGTTGAGCACATGGGCCAGGCATGGTACGTGTGCGAGCTCGCCAAGCTTCAGAGCCGCCACCAGGTTCCGGCCATTGTCACGCACGACCACACCTGATTGTAGGTTCAGTGGTGAGAGACACAGATCTGCCTGCTCTGTTACAGCTTTCAACAACTCTGCAGCGGTGTGAAGTTTGTCACCTAAGCAGATAAACTCCAGCAGCGCCTGATGCCGCTTTGCCGAGGCAGTGCTTCCAACTTGCGACTGATGTGGATGAGATGCAGAAGCTGTAGAATGTGGGGACAACCTTGATTGACCCAATGCCCCTCAATTCTTCGGCGTTCGGAGGACGTGTTCTGTCCCAGGGTCTGATTGGATTCCACAATATTAATCCAGTGTGCCATCAGTGAAATGTACCGTCCCTGGCAACAAGCACTGTCCACATGTCCGTGGTTAGGTGGACCTTCCCAGTGAGTGCGTTGGTGAGGGCACGGGTAATGTTCTGGGACACGTCCTTGTGCAAAGCGGGGATGGCACACTGGGAGAAATAGTGGAGTTTGGGGACCGAGTACCGAGGGACAGCGCCACAATGAGGTTTCTGAAAGCATCCGACTCCATGAGCCTAAAAAGCAACATTTCTAGTGCAAGCAGTCGAGAAATGTGGCAGTTTAGTACTGTGGCCTGTGGGTGGGTGGCTGCGTATTTGCACTTGCATTCCATGACCTGTGGTAGGGACAAATGAATGCTGCGCTGGGACAAGGATGTGGACATGGTTGCTGACGGTGATGGTTGCAAGTCTGCAATGACAGGTGCCGGGTGGGTGGCATCTTCACCAGCATCACGGACAGAAGCTTGGTGTGTACGTACAACAGTGGAAGAGGTAGTGGTGTCACCTGCAGACACCATTTCTGGACCCTGGCGTTCGGCCCAACTAGTCTGGTGCATTGCTGTCATGTGCCTGAGCATGCTGGTGGTGGTAAGGCTGGTAGTTTTGCTGCCTCTGCTGATGCTAGTGACGCGCCCCCTGGGCCGTGTGGGGAACCCAGAACCGGGCCTTTTGTGGAATGCTGGGGGTTGTAGCCTCCGCGTGGCGGTGATCCGGTCCATGGCTCAGGGTGGTCAAACCGAATGGCAGTCTGTTTGTTGTATTTTAAATGTCCGACTACGCCACTCGTGGATTGCGGTCAGGATGAACCGCCGCTGCAGGGCAGACCGCTGAGGCTGGTGTTGTGGGTGCAGCAGAGTGTAGTACAACTCCCTACGGGAGGAGTGTAGCCTCAGGGCAGTGTATGCGGAGGATGGGGGTGATGGTGCAGGAGTAGCAGTGACGACACAGAGTCAGTGATGCAGTCCAGGGTCTTTACTCACATTTCTTATTATCCAGACCACTTCTGCAGGTAACGGCTGCCCACGTCGCACTGTGCTCACCAGGAGAGGGGCTCGGCCGACTCCCAGGTATCTCCGGAGTGTTTCATAGGACCCCCTTTATGTATCCTTCCTCTTGCCTGTCGTACCCCACCAGTGACCACGCTTCTGTCCAGCTGCCTCGGGCCTTGGCGGGCAAACGTGCTTCCGTTTCCCTGGACCCTATATGGTGCCTTCCTAGCGGGTGTAGCGAGGGGCTGCGCCACTTGAAATGTTGCAGCCTCCAGTTTCTAGCTGAGGGTAGTTCCCCGCCTCCACTAGTTTCGGGGACCGGTCTCCCCCCTTGGCCTGACCCCTCTTTTCAGGTAGATACGGGCGTATGATGGCTACTAACCGGTCCACACCCCTGGGGTCCCTTCTTTCCTCTGTGTTCCTGGAGCCTCCTCCACTCCCCTTCCTTCTTCCCTCTTCCTTCAGGCCCAGGCCTCCTGACAGAGCCTGCCTGTGGAGCAGAGCTCATGCAGCTGCCCTGCTCCCTGTCTTCTCTCTGTCTTGGGCCTCTCAGGCTAGGCCCGCCTCCTGGAGCAGAGCTCCACAGAGCCCTGCTCCTGCTATTTTCCTCCTCTGACTGGCTGCTGCTCTAAGATGGCCCCCACCTTTTATATCTCTCTCTGTGCATCCAGGAACTGCTTCCTCTCTGCCCCTGCACTACAGGGTCCCCCTTCCTAGGTGTTCCCTCCCCCCCACTCCAGCCAGGGACAGGGACTGTCGTGCCCAACTTAGGGGCATATCGGTCGCCCTGCCCCCCGGAAATCTGGTGTAGGGCATGCAGCTGTCGGGGTACTTATCCACACTCCATCCTTACCTGGAAGTGAGATATCACACCTCTAGGTGAGATGCAATAACTCTGTAGCAACCGAGCCCTCGGGGTGCTACATTAGCATGGCAGATGTTGCACATGAGCTTTTTTGGGTAATCTGGACAGTCTTTAAAAAAGAGCCTGACTCGGGAAGACCTAGCAGTTGGACTAGCAACTTCCCTTGTGTTGGTGTTTTGGGGAACAGTTGCCTGCCTTGTATCTGTGACCACTCCACTGCTTCTTCCTGCTTGCTGTGGTGCCACGCCTCCCTCCCCCTGAGCACTGCTGTCCTCGCTATGCATGTCACTTTGCCAGGTTGGGTCAGTGACTTCAACGTCCACAAGCTCGTCTTCCACGTACGCACACTGGGCCTCCTCCTGACTTGCTGGAATTGTGTCTCACCATCATCATCATCCGCCTTCATGTGACCATGGCTGCTCAAATATTTGGGCATCACTACATCAGCCTGTTTGGCTGATATTAGGAATGCAAGCCCAGGGTTGGGATCACTACAGAAGGACGTTGCTCCTAACAACCAGGAAGATGACTGCTGTAGGAAGGAGGGAAATAGGAGTGCAGCAAAGGCCAGACAGATGTTGGTGGTAGGGGACTCTATAATTAGGCGGACAGACAGGGTCATCTGCCGCTGAAACCGTGAATGCCGAACAGTGTGTTGTCTGTCGGGTGCTTTGGGTTCGACATATTGCGGATCGGATAGATAGATTGATGGGTGGGGCTGGGGAAAGCCCAGCGGTCATGGTATACATCGGTACCAATGACAAAGTTAGAGGGACGTGGTAGGTCCTTAAAAATTATTATAGGAAACTAGGAGAGAAGCTGAAGGTCAGGACCTCCAAGGTGGTGTTTTCAGAAATACTGCCGGTGCCACGTGCGTCACTATATAGATAGCGGGAGCTTAGGCAGCTAAATAAGTGGCCCAGAAATTGGTGCAGGAAGGAAGGGTTTGGGTTCATGGAGAACTGGGCCGACTTTGCCACAGGCTCTACGGTAGGTATGGGCTGCATCTCAATGGGTTGGGTGCAGCTATGCTGGGGGAAAAAATAGTCAGATGGATGGAGGAGCTTTTAAACTAGGATCTGGGGGAAGGGAGGGTATTTAGGCTAGATAGAGTAGACAGAGAGAGTGGGACAGCAGGCGTTATAGAGGCTCTAGGGGGGGCTGGGATGCGCAAGGAAAGTAGGGAGCTGAGTAGGAGTAACAAATGTGCTAATGGTATTAAAGGTCTGCTGGCAAATGCAAGAAGTCTCGCAAATAAAGTGGCTGAACTGGAGACTCTTATCTTGGTCACGGAATATGATGTGGTGGGTATTACGGAAACCTGGCTGGATGAAAGCCATGACTGGGTGACAAACATGGAGGGATACACTACATTTAGAAAGGAGAGGAAAGGAAAAAAAAGGTGGGGGTGTGCATTTTCGTAAGATCCAACTTAAAACCTGTGCTCAATGACATCATTGGGGGGAGCTGCGACACTGTGGAGTCAGTCTGGGTTAATGTACATGGGGATGGCCATAATGGAAAGCTTTTAATTGGAGTTTGTTACAAGCCTCCTAATATAGCTGAACAGGTAGAGGATGAAATGCTGGAACAACTTAAAAAGGCAGCAAATAATAATAGGGTCCTTATTATGGGGGATTTTAACCATCCAGATATTCAATGGGACATAGAATTGTCCAGTTGTGCTAAAAGCTGCAAGTTCTTATCCACAGTTCAGGACAATTACCTCTCTCAGCTGATAGATGAACCAACCAGGGAAGGTAATCTGCTGGATCTGGTGCTGTCAAATAGACCAGATACATTCAGATCTTCAGGTTTGGGAGCATTTGGGAAACAGCGACCATAATATGGTAAGTTTCAATGTAATATTCAATAAAACATTTTGAAAAGGAAATGCAAAAACCTGGAACTTTAGTTAAGCTGATTTCAATAAATTAAAGGAAGAGCTTAATCGTGTAGACTGGGACCATGTCACGGTAACTGGAAATACTGAACATAAATGGGGCACGTTTAAGGAAATACTACTGGACGCCTGTAGAAAATTTATACCCTCTGGTAATAAAATATCTAGGAATAAAAAGAAACCATTATGGATAAATAAGACTGTACAAAGTTTAATAAGACATAAACAAAGGGCATTCAAATTCTTGAAGGCCGAGGATACAGAAATAGCATTTCAGGAGTATAAAGACCTAATAAAAAATGTAAAAATGAAATTAAGCTAGCAAAACTATCTACAGAGCAACAATTCATCAGCGACATTAACCCCTTTACAACCCAAGGTGGTTTGCACGTTAATGACCAGGCCAATTTTTACAATTCTGACCACTGTCACTTTATGAGGTTATTACTCTGGAACGCTTCAACGGATCCCCCTGATTCTGAGATTGTTTTTTCGTGACATATTGTACTTCATGACTGTGGTAAAATTTCTTCGATATCACTTGCGTTTATTTGTGAAAAAAACGGAAATTTAGCGAAAATTTTTAAAATTTTTCAATTTTCAAAATTTTAATTTTTATGTCCTTAATTCAGAAAGATATGTCACACAAACTACTTAATAAATAACATGTCCCTCATTTCTACTTTACATTAGCACAATTTTGGAACCAAATTTTTTTTTATTAGGGAGCTATAAGGGTTAAAAGTTTACCAACGATTTCTCATTTTTCCAACAAAATTTACAAAACCATTTTTTTAGGGACCACATCACATTTGAAGTCACTTTGAGGGGTCTTTATGACAGAAAATACCCAAAAGTGACACCATTCTAAAAACTGCACCCCTCAAGGTGCTCAAAACCACATACAAGAAGTTTATTAACCCTTCAGATGCTTCACAGGAATTTTTGGAATGACAAAAAAAAATGAACATTTAACTTTTTTTTACAAAAATGTTACTTTAGACCCAATTTATTTTTTATTTTTGCAGAGGTAACAGGAAAAAATAGACCCCAAAATTTGTTGTGCAATTTCCCCTGGGCACGCAGATACCCCATGTGTGGGGAAAAAACACTGTTTGGGGTGCACGGCAGGGTTCGGAAGGGAAGGAGCGGCATTTGACTTTTTGAATGTAAAATTTGCTAGAATAATTAGCGGACGCCATGTTGCATTTGGGGAGCCCCGGATGTGCCTAAACAGTGGAAACCCCCCACAAGTGACACCATTTTGGAAACTAGACCCCTCAGGGAACTTATCTAGATGTGTGGTGAGCACCTTGAACCCCCAAGTCCTTTACAGAAGTTTGTAACATGGAGCCTTGATAATAAAAAAATCAAACTTTTTCCACAAAAATGATGTTTTAGCCCCAATTTTTTTATTTTCACAAGGGTAAGAGGAGAAAATGGGCCCCAAAAACTTTTGTGCAATTTCTCCTGAGTACGCCAATACCCCATATGTGGGGAAAATACAGTGTTTGGGCGCACGGCAGAGTTCAGAAGGGAAGGAGCACTGTGTGACTTTTTGAATGCAAAATTGGCAGGAATCCAGAGCGGATGCCATGACAGAGAGCCCCTGATGTGCCTAAATAGTGGTAACCCCCCACAAGTGACCTCATTTTGGAAACTACACCCCTCAAGGATTTTATCAAGGGGTATAGTGAACATTTTGAACCCAGAGGTACTACACAGAATTTGATAACATTAGGTCATCATATTGAATAAGTTGTCATTAGTCTTGAGCACAAGTGCTCACTACTTGAGTTTGCATCGGGTACTCACCATGTATCACGGGTGCTCGAATGACATGCTCGAGTCCCCGCCTGCATGTTTCACGGTTATTAGACACCCAAAAAAACATGCGGCGATCGCTCGTGCATGGCAGGTAATCGCCGCAAGGTTTTTTTGGCCGCGAAGCATATAGGGCGGAGAATCGAGCACCCGCGATACTCAATGCATACCAGAACACCCGATGCAAACTCAAGTAGCGAGCACTTGCGCTCAACACTAGTTGCCAGATCGTCATCTTTTTTTTTTTTTTACTTTTGAAAAAAATCCCAGCCCTAACCTTAGCCAAACCCTAACCCAAGCCCAACCCTAACCCTAACCCTAGCACAACCCTAACCCTAGCACAACCCTAACCCCAACCCTAACCCTAGCATAGCCCTAACCCTAATCCAAGAGTTTACACTGTGTTCCAAATTATTATGCAAATAATATTTTCTCAGATTTTCCCAAATTACCTATATGAATTGCAGTCATTGTAATTTTCCAGTCAAATAACTATTAGAGTACAATTGAAAGGTTTTTGTACAAACTGCCTATGATAACAGTATATTTAAAAAAAAATAAAACACTCAAACTGCACTCAAAATGCATGTTCCAAATTATTATGCACAGCAGAGTTTTCAACCTTTTCATTTTAATAAAGAACAAAAAAATGGTCCTGGGAGGGTATTCTGTCCTCATGCAAAACAAGTTCAGAAGCTCCTTTCGAACAAGGGGTCCTATGTGCAAATGTTACATCACCTAGAATAAAGTTTTAAGTTGAAAACTGTTTGATTTCAGTTTGTAATAACCTGCTAATGCTTATAATTTCAAAAATGACCATTTTTTTGTTCTTTATTAAAATGAAAAGGTTGAAAACTCTGCTGTGCATAATAATTTGGAACATGCGTTTTGAGCGCAGTTTGAGTTTTTTATTTTTTTAAAAATATACTGTTATCATAGGCAGTTTGTACAAAAACTTTTCAATTGTACTCTAATAGTTATTTGACTGGAAAATTACAATGACTGCAATTCATATAAGTAATTTGGGAAAATCGGAGAAAATATTATTTGCATAATAATTTGGAACACAGTGTATTTTTTACGCCGTTCCTCGTGTGGTATAAGTGATTAGACGACTTTATTCTTCGGGTTGGTGCAACTACAGAGATGCCAGAATCATATCGAGTTTTTATGATTGACAGCTGTCACACACTAAAAGACGCATTTTTTTGTAAAACCTAGTTTTTGCATCACCATATTTTGAGAGCTATAATTTTTCCATATTTTGGCCGACAGAGTCTTGTGACAGTTTGTTTTTTGCGGGATGAGTTGATGTTTTTATTGGTGCCATTTTCAGGCAGGAGACATTTTTTGATTGGTTCTATTCCGATTTTTGGGAGGCAGAATAAACAAAAAACAACAATTCAGGAATTGTTTTATTTTATTTTTTTATTCTGTTCCGCATGTGGTAAAATTGATAAGGTAGCTTTATTCTTTGGGTCAGTACGTTTACTGCGGTACCACATTTATATCATTTTTCTATGTTTTGGCGCTTTTACATCATAAAAGCAATTTTATAGAAAAAAATATTTTTTTGCATCGCTTTATTCTGAGAGCTATAACTTTTTTATTTTCCGGCTGATGGAGCTGTATGGTGGCTTGTTTTTTGCGGGACAAGATGGTGTTTTCAGCGATATCATTTTTATTTATATTCGTCTTTTTGATCGCGTGTTATTCCATTTTTTTTTGCGGTATGATGATAAAGCATTGTGTTTTGCTTTGTTTTTGTTTTTTTACCGTGTTCACTGAAGGGGTTAACTAGTGGGACAATTTTATAGGTCAGGTCGTTCCGGATGCGGCGACACCAAATATGTGTACTTTTATTGTTTTTTTTCATAATAATATTTATTGATGGGTACATTTATTTTTGCTGGATTTTTTTTTTTTTTTCACTTTCTGACATTTTTTTTACTTTTTTACTTTGTCCCACTATGTGACTTTCACTTTTTTTATTCTGATCACCTGTATAGCACAGGAATGCAGCACCATTCCTGTGCTTTACAGGCTGTCAGCGCTGCACAGGGCAAAGATAGTTTGGTCATGCACTGCGCATGACCAAACTATCTTACTGCTGTCTGGTGACCCGGATGTTGTCATGACGACATCAGGTCGTCATGGCAACATCCGGGAAGCCGTGGCAGACAGCTCTGGGGGCTGGAAGAGGAGGTGAGTATTGTGATCACCTCCCCTTGCCACCTCTCCCTGCACAAAGTACCGGGTGTCAGCTGAATATCACAGCGTGTGTGCGGGCGCGATCGCAATGACGTATTAATACGTATCAGGCTCTTAAAGCCCAGGGCGCAGATACGTATTAATATGTCTTGGGCTTTAAAGGGGTTAAAATAAATCCCAAAAAATTGTATACATACATCAATGCCAAAAATAAAAAATCAGATGGTATCTGCCCCTTAAAAAATGATAACAAGATAACTATAGAGGACAAAGAAAAGGCTGAGATATTAAACAGGCACTTTTCATCCATGTTCACCAACAAACCGTCTGTTCCAGGGATCTTTCTACAGGGCAAAAATCAAAGTTCACCACGCCTGCGTCTGAACAAATTAAACATTGACAAATCCCCCGGCCCAGATGGTATTCATCGACGAATACTGAGGGAATTAAGCTCAGTTATTGACAAACCGCTGTATCTCATATTCTTAGACTCTCTGGTAACAGGGGTAGTGCCACAGGATTGGAGGATAGCCGATGTGGTACCGATATTTAAGAAAAGGTGAAAAGGTGGATCCAGATAACTACAGTCCAGTAAGTTTGACATCAGTAGGGTGCAAAGTTTTTGAGGGCATCATAAAAGATGACCCGCAGAGTTATATGACAGAGAATAATAAAATAAATGATAAGCAGCATGAATTCATGAAAAATAGGTTGTGTCTAACCAACATGTTAGGGTTCTATGAGGAGTTAAATGCAAATCTGGATGCTGGTAACGCGGCTGATGTGATTTATCTGGACTTTGCAAAGGCATTTGATACTGTACCATATAGCAGCCTTATACTGAAGCTACAGAAGCAAGGACTTGGGGGGACTATATGCAGATGGGTAAGGATTTGGCTAAATGATAGGAAACAAAGAGTCATCATAAATGGTGCGTACTCTAAATGGGATATAGTCAGCAGTGGGGTGCCGAAGGGATCTGTGCTAGGACAGATTCTTTTTAATCTCTTTATTAATGACTTTGGGGGTGGGATTGAGAGTAAAGTGTCAGTTTTTGCTGACGACACCAAACTATGTAGGATATTAAAATCTGATTTTGACACTACAATATTGGAGAACGATCTGGATAAGATGACTGAATGGGCAAACACTTGGCAGATGAGGTTTAATGTAGATAAATGTAGAGTAATGCACACAGGACGGAGTAATCACATTGCCGCATACACATTAAATGGGAGTATACTCGGGACTACAGAACAGGAGAAGGACTTGGGTATTGTGGTTACAAGCAGGGCTGTGGAGTCGGAGTCATGGAGTCGGAGTCGTAGCTCATTTTGGTGGAGTCGGAGTCGTCATAAAATGGACCTACTCCGACTCCTAAAATATATAATAAATTGGGTACAGTAGTTCAATGCAGGATGTGCTGAATATTTTTTCATAGGAATTTGGGAAAGTTATGAAATGTCCTATAAATGCCTGTTCTATTCCTGATCTAAGCGTTTTTGCTGCGTTTTTTGAGGATACGTTTTACAGCTGCAAAAGCAGATCAGCTTTTTAAAAAACCGCATCACCTGAAAGGTTTTTGAGCTCATAGACAATGTTTTCAATAACAAAAGCAGATTAGAAAAATGCAGCACAAACTGACATGCTCATTCTTTGTGCGGATCCATTTTTGAGCCCAAAAATGGATCCTCACAAAATGATGTGTCTGAATGTCATATCTTGAAACCCATTGACTTTGCTGGGATGCCCAGAGTCACTGCATTTTACTGCAAAAAACGGATCCGCAAAAACGCTGTGTGTGAATCATGGCCGTAGCCAGCAAGGGGCAGGGGGCAGCTGGCAAAACTCACTTGTATGCTCCACTGCTCCTGTCTTGCACCGGCTCCAGACTGCAGGGAGCAATCTCCCCTCCTCTGTCCTGTCTTCTGCCGTCTTCACCAGAGAGAGGAGGGGGAGGGGTGCCTGCCCTGCACAGGATCCGATTCCTGGGCCCCGGGCTGGAGAAAGTGAGAAAGTGAAAGTACTACTGCTTATCTCTGTCACAGGAAGGTAACTAATGCTAACATTGTAGGTGATTATTATGTGCTCTCTGTACAATGTGTGAACTATATGTGCGATATGTGCAATGTACTATTTGCTGTCTGTAGCTGTCATCTGTCTATCACATTCTATCTATCCCTCCATGAATTCATCTATCTATCTATCCATCCCTCTATCTATCCATCTATCTATCCCTCCATCTATCCGTTCATCTATCCTTTCATTTATCCCTCTATCCATCCATCCATCCCTCTATTTATCTATCCATCCTTTCATCTATCCCTCCAGCTATCCATCCATATGGCTATCTATCATCTATCTATCCATATATTTATCCATCCATCCATCCCTCTATCTATCTATCTATCTATCTATCTATCTATCTATCTATCTCTCTCTCCATCTATCCATCCCTCTATTTACCTATCCATCCATCTATTAATCTATCTATTCCTCCATCTATCCCACTATCTATCTATCTATCTATCTATCTATCTATCTATCTATCTATCTATCCATCCCTCCATCTATCTATCCATCCCTCCATCTATCTATCCATCTATCTATCTATCTATCTATCTATCTATCTATCTATCTATCTATCTATCTATCTATCTATCTATCCCTCTATGACTTTATCTATCTATCTAGCTATCCATCCATTTATCCATATCTGTCTATCCATATCTTATCTGTACCAAAAAGAATGAAAGCGGGGTAGCACACAGACTAACACTCCTTTCTTTTTAGCACCAGTCAGGTACACCTCATAGCTGCCCAAAAGGACGCCCAGGACAGGCATTGCTCGTCTTCAGTAACACATCAACATCAATTGATAGTTGGAATAAATAGACTTCATTCACCACATCTTCTTAAGGTGCAGGCTTTATTTTCAAGTGTAGGGGTGTGCAGCATGAGGTTCTGCAGCAGCTGAGGTGTGCAGTATGAGGTTCTGCCCCCCCCCCCAGTTTTGATCCTGGCTACGCCCATTGTGTGAATGTAGCCTGAGGATCTAGGCTTTGTCTTAGCTGAGATAAATCAGTGCTGCACTGTCTCCAGCACCAGTGAAGCTCCTCCTCTACAGACAAGGTTAAAAAGTAAACACACTCAGAAAGAAGGAAGGCCTGCACTCATCTCAGAAGGATTGCTAGAGTGAACAGGATAACAAGATTAGGGTAATTACTTCTTAAAGCATATTTAAACTTTCAATAAACTGTGCATAAATCAATAGTCCAGTATACTGTATGTTCTCTCTGTATGCTTGATGCTTGTTTGTTTTTTATTTGAGCTCATATACTTTTGGGAAGCTAGCTTCTATACAATATGTAGTGAGCTGGCCGGCTCTGGCTGTTCTGTGATAATTGATATAGAGCCTGTTACAGAAGTGATTACACAGGATGATGTTGCCACCTTGTGGCCAGAGGTTGCACCTGCGCAGGGTGTGATGACAGAGAAAGAGACTGAGCCTCCTGTGTCCCGCCCTAGAGAGTCATGTGACCAAAGTGGGAAGCAGGAAAAAGCACGCGAGGAGTCTGCTGTGGTCTGTGAAGAGAGCCAGGACGGTGTGCAGGCCCTCGTGTGTGGCGCAGGAGAGACTCTCAACGTGATTTCTTCTATCTAACACCATATCCTCGGAGCCTTCCCCAGCTTCTGCACTGCTGAAGGATACAGCTATTACACTCCCTGCTACTGGAGTGTGGACTACATAAGGGGACCCACCAGAGCTTCTATCCGGATCAGAGAGACTGTAAGCGGGACCTCTGGCGAGAGGCCGAAGTATCCCTTCCTTTCTTTCCACAAATTCTGCTGTTCCTGTTTTTTTTTCCGTCTGGGACGCCCTCCTGCAAAGACAGACAGGCCTTCGACGGGGGACACATCCTTCTGGAGAAAAGGACTGGTAACGTGTGAGTAGGGACAGTGAGGGTCAGCTTATCAGTACACGTTATTACTGTGCATATTTACGGTTGTCATTTATTGTTTTTCTTTGCTGTGTTAAAAATGTATACGAGTAAAGATACGGTTATCAAGATAGAGTCTGTGTGTGGGGATCTTGCTGGGCCAGATCATAGATACCAATGCGCGGCCTTGCCCGCGGTCACTTCATCTGGCGTAGTCGGCAGGATCTGTGACCAACAGGATTCCCACCCAGGCCATGTATACAGTCAGAAAGCCCCGCCGGTGTCTATTGTGAATCAGGTCAGGAAATTTGGCGGACGAAACTACCCTGTACCAGAGTGGGCAGAACAAGTCCGGATACTGGGGGAAATGTATAATATTGACCCTAAGACCTTGGCAGAAATGGCAGTACTGACGCTAGAGGGGGAGGCATGGACGACAGTCAGACTGGAGACGGTCAGGGGCCAGCGTACAGTAGATGATTTGGTGCGGGTGCTGGAGAACACCTATGGGCCGACCACATACCAGGGAACACTGCGACACATGTTCTTTAGACGGACGCAGCTTGAATGGGAGGATATTCCCCAATATGCGAACGCCCTTCAGGTACTCCTTGAACAAACCTGTGGAAAAGGGGAGCAACTAGCTGGTATGGCTTCTCGTGACCTGGTACTGAGAGACCAATTTGTAATAGGACTGAGAGACCAGTATCTTAACCGCACGTTACAGGACTTGATCCGGATGATGCTGGCTCTTACTTTTGCTGAAGTCAAACAGGAAGCCATAGAACGTTCAAGGGGACCCGTCATGGATGTGGGGATTCAAGGTGCTGCGTGCAGATCCATATCTGACATTAAAAATCCGAACAGTGACACGGAAGACCTGAAACAGATGGTAGCAGACTTACAGAGACAGATATTACAGTTAACATTAGACCGACAGGGAGACCAGCGAAGACAGCCTAGTCGTCCCGTGAGACAGTGTTGGTCATGCGGTGATCCTCGCCATAGGGCAAATCGTTGTCCTCAACACTTCCCTCCGCAACAACCTCCGTCGCACCAATGAACAAACCCTTAGTCACCCCAGCGAAGGGACTTTCAATCAGACCAGCGAATGGAACCCCAGCCATATCCACAAGCAGAGCTACCACGCCGGGCCTCACCACAATGGCCGCCGTTAAACTAGACACCCCTGCAGCTGAGGCTCGCGCAGCAGGGGAGGCCAAGGAGAGGGGTGTGGAAAAACAGAGCCGATGGCGGAGTGCTCTTGCCTCGAATAGCCCGACACTTGAAGTTGTCCTGGAAGGAATTGCCGTACAGGGACTGATGGACACCGGGTCACAAGTGACCACGATCTCTGAACAGTTTTACGAAAATTACCTCAAACCAAGAACTGCTCGTGACCCAGACACCGCCATTAAGATTATTGCGGCTAATAATCTACCCATTCCAGTGACCGGAGTTGCTTGGATGGACACAAAGGCCTGCGGACAGGACTTAGGGAAACGAGGGATCGTCATCGTCAAGGAAGGTTTCGGCTCCGAGACCCCAGTGATAGTTGGAATGAACATCTTGAAAGACCTGGATCTTATGCTGTTGACAAGAAAAGGACCCAAATACTGGCAGAAAGTCACCAAACATAAGCCGACTCGTCTGGCGTTCCAGCGCGTAATCCGGACCGTTGGACTTCAACAGATGGCAGAGGAACAACTACCCCTAGCCGCCATTACGGTGCCACGCCGTACCCGGATTACTTTGCCCGCTGAAAAAGAGACAGTCATTTCCTTACCCCTTAACACCCACCGACAACTTGAGGGGGTTGAAGTGTTGATCGAGCCGAGGACCCCAAGTGGGGGTAAGCTAAACCCACTAGTTGCTCGCACTCTAGCCGTCGTGAGGAACGGGAGAGTCCCTGTCAGGCTAAACAACACCGCAGACGTAGGCCTAGCCCTTGAAGCCAGCACTCAACTTGCCCGGGTATATGCTCTACCCACGGAAGTGAATCTCATTGGGCCCCTAGAATTCACCCCGTCTACAGAAGGCGACTGGACGGTAACCGTCTCAGCCATAAACGCTCAAGTAGACGATGAAGACATTGGGCGAAAACTATGGGAAAAAGTGCAGCTAGACACGTCTCAGTACACCAAACAAGAAGTGTCTCAAGTGGAGGAACTCCTGCGGGAACACCAAGGCTCCTTTGCAAAGCATGACACAGACTTTGGGTGTACCACCAGTATCCAGCACGAGATACCCATGGGCGATACCCCCCCTATCCGCAAGAGGTACCTGCAGATACCACCTCAGCAATACCAGGAGGTGAAAAGCCTGTTAGAATCTATGCTACACGCCGGAGTGGTACGTGAAAGCCAGAGCCCGTGGGCTGCACCCGTGGTGATAGTCAAAAAGAAAGATTGCTCCCTAAGGTTTTGCGTGGACTACCGTAGGCTGAACGCTTGCACTATCCGGGACTCTTATCCACTTCCTCGGATCGAAGAGTCACTGACCGCCCTGAAGAAGGCCAAATATTTTTCGTCCCTAGACCTGGCCAGTGGATATTGGCAGGTTCCAATGAGTGAGAAGGACAGGAAAAAGACCGCCTTCATCCTTCCCATGGGCCTGCATGAGTTCGACCGGATGCCGTTCGGCTTGAATAACGCACCGGAGACCTTTCAGAGACTAATGGAACGCTGTCTGGGGGACTTCAGCTTTGAGTTTACGCTGATATACCTTGACGACATCGTGGTATACTCTGCCACCTTTGAAGATCATCTTCACAAGCTTGGCCAAGTGTTCCAGCGCTTGAGGCGACACGGCTTGAAGTTGAAGCCCAGCAAGTGCCGTCTGTTCCAGCAGGAAATCGACTACTTGGGTCACCGGATCTCGGCCGAAGGCGTCCAGCCCTCTCCGGAGAAGATAGCAGCCGTTCAAAAGTGGCCGCAGCCAACTACCATCAAAGAAGTCCGGGCTTTTCTGGGGCTAGCAGGCTACTACTGTCGGTTTGTCAAGGACTTTGCTCGGCTTGCTGAACCACTGCATGAGGTTCTCCGAGGGACCGCGAACAGCCCCAGAGGACGACGCATCAGTTGGGGGCCTGACCGAGAAAAATCCTTTCAGGCACTTAAGGCTGCTCTAACATCACCCCCTGTTCTGGCATATGCAGACTACACGTTACCGTTTCAGTTGCACACCGACGCCAGCCTTCAAGGTCTAGGGGCGGTCCTCTCTCAAGTTCAAGATAATAAAGAACGCGTGATAGCCTATGCCAGTAGGTCTCTCCGTGACACCGAAAAGAATCCCGTCAACTACAGCTCCTTCCGCTTGGAACTCTTGGCTCTGACTTGGGCTATGACGGAGAAATTTGCCGGCTATCTGACAGGAGCGGAGGTGCTGGTCATGACGGACAACAATCCTCTTGCCCACCTAGAGAATGCCAAACTAGGGGCAATGGAACAGCGCTGGATGGCCAGGCTCTCTAGATTCCAGTACAAAATTAAATACAGAGCGGGGAACTGACAGCCTGTCTAGAGTGACATCATTCCCGCCAGTGGGGGACCGGGATGAAGAGTTGGAGGAAGATGAGATGCCTGACTTTGCCCGGCTCGCAAAGCAAATAGAAGATAGCTGCCAGTATGCGGTAGGAGGGATTGAAGCCGTAGTGGGATCTCCCCTGTCCCAGTAAGAATGGGCCAAGCTTCAAGATCGAGATCCCAAGCACGTCTTACTGAAACAGTATGTGAATAAACAAGAGAAACCGCCCTCCGAAGTGAGAGCCCGACTATCGACCGGAGCCTTGGCTCTGCTTGCCCAGTGGGATCGGCTGATCGTGAAAGATGGAGTCCTGTGTCGCAGGGCCCTTTTATCCCATATGCTGGAGGAGTGCTTGCAGATTGTCGTCCCGGTGCAGTTGGCCCATGAGATGGTGGGCGAAGCTCACAGGAGGAACGGCTACTTCGGCATAGACAAGACCCTCCGGTGGACCCAGCAGTTCATTTTTTGTCCGGGGCTCCGTAAGTTGGTTGAAAACGTCTGTCAAGCATGCCGTACCTGTGAATTCCACAAGTCCGCGGAGCAGCGTGCCCCCGTCCAGACTATTAAGACGTCGAGGCCCCTCGAGCTGTTGATGGTGGACTATCTGTTGATCGGAACGGCGAATAGTGGCTACCAGTACTGTCTGGTGATGGTGGACCACTTCACGAAATTCGCTGTCGCTGTTGCTACCAAGGATCAGACTGCTGAATCAGCTGCACAGGCTATCTGTCAGCAATTCGTTCGGGTCTACGGGTGTCCGGAGCGGCTACACTCTGATCAGGGGGCTTGTTTCGAAGGGCGAGTCATTGAAGAACTCCAACGGATGTATGGAATCAAGAAGTCCAGGACCACCCCTTACCATCCACAAGGGAATGGCGCGTGTGAACGCTTTAACCGGACCCTCTTACAACTGATCCGGACTTTGGCTGAAGACAAAAAGCCCGACTGGCCTCGATTCCTCCCGGAACTGCTGTGGGCCTATAATAATCAGGTCCATTCCGGCACCGGATACACTCCATACACCCTTCTCTTTGGCCGTCCAGGCAAAGACATCCATGAGTTGCAACTGTCTAGCTCCGAAGAAGATACCTGTGGTACCTATCCTTCCTGGCTACAAACACACCGTCAGAGAATGGAGACTGTCTACCGGCTAGTAGGCCGACAAATTCAGGATCAAGTGCACGCTGACCCACTTCCGGTACAAGAAGACCCACTGAATGTAGGTTAACTGGTCCTAGTCCGAATAAAGAAGCCGCAAGGGAAACTCCGGCCCAAGTGGGAGACCGAAGTCTATCAAGTAATTGGACAGCCGTACCCCGGCGGCCCCGTCTATCGAGTACAGGGCGAAGACAGCGGCAGCATCCGAACTTTGCACCGTAATATGTTGCGCCCCTGCCGTTCCCAGCCTGACTCCCCTACTGTGATACCTAGAGAGATGGATATCACTAATACTGTCGGAGACACTGACCCCGGGGATGTAGAGACTGAATGCATGCCTACCCCTGTCCGTCCGACTGACGCACTTGAACCGATTACCTCCTCTACTGACATGTCGACTGGGAAAGAGAGTGGGGTGACTGATAGGAGAGAGGGGATCCAACCCGTTAGGCGGACAACAAGGACCACTGCAGGGGTACCTCCAGGACAGTCCTACAGAGACCAATATGTGTGGCCCTCTTCCCAGCCGCCCCCTGTCACATCCACAGCCATCGCCGCCCTGGAACCGGTCGTTTGCAGGGACTGCCAACCTTTGAGTGGGGGGGCGTGTAGTGAGCTGGCCGGCTCTGGCTGTTCTGTGATAATTGATATAGAGCCTGTTACAGAAGTGATTACACAGGATGATGTTGCCACCTTGTGGCCAGAGGTTGCACCTGCGCAGGGTGTGATGACAGAGAAAGAGACTGAGCCTCCTGTGTCCCGCCCTAGAGAGTCACGTGACCAAAGTGGGAAGCAGGAAAAAGCGCGCGAGGAGTCTGCTGTGGTCTGTGAAGAGAGCCAGGACGGCGTGCAGGCCCTCGTGTGTGGCACAGGAGACTCTCAACGTGATTTCTTCTATCTAACACCATATCCTCGGAGCCTTCCCCAGCTTCTGCACTGCTGAAGGATACAGCTATTACACTCCCTGCTACTGGAGTGTGGACTACATAAGGGGACCCACCAGAGCTTCTATCCGGATCAGAGAGACTGTAAGCGGGACCTCTGGCGAGAGGCCGAAGTATCCCTTCCTTTCTTTCCACAAATTCTGCTGTTCCTGTTTTTTTTCCGTCTGGGACGCCCTCCTGCAAAGACAGACAGGCCTGCGACGGGGGACACATCCTTCTGGAGAAAAAGACTGGTAACGTGTGAGTAGGGACAGTGAGGGTCAGCTTATCACTACACGTTATTACTGTGCATATTTACGGTTGTCATTTATTGTTTTTCTTTGCTGTGTTAAAAATGTATACGAGTAAAGATACGGTTATCAAGATAGAGTCTGTGTGTGGGGATCTTGCTGGGCCAGATCATAGATACCAATGCGCGGCCTTGCCCGCGGTCACTTCACAATATACATACAATATACAGGGAAAATACAGCAACAGGATTGATGAGGACTTATATAGGTATAGAAGCCAAAACATCAAGTTATTAGCTCTGTTATCAGTTTCTTTGTTCCTGGAGTATGATACACAACAAACTTGCTCCCTCCCTCCTCCCCTCTTCATAGACTGTGAAGCATTTAGTGAGCTGTACCCTAAGAAAAGCCTGAGAATGGAAATTCAAAGTAAAGCTATCTAAAAACATATTTTGCAAACTTTATATTTGTCATCTGTACTATTGATTTATGCAAAGTTTGTTTTATTTCTATCTAAAATTATACAGTGGGGAAAGTATGTATTTGATACACTGTCGATTCCCACCTACAAAGAATGAAGAGGTCTGAAATTTTTAATCATAGGTACACTTCAAATGAGAGAAACAGAATCTACAGGAAACGTCTGACTTCTGTAATTGCAAACAAAGGTTTCTGTACCAAATATTAAGTTCTGTTTTTCTATTGTATCAAATACATATTTCTTGCAATAAAATGCATATTATTTAAATCATACAATGTGATTTTCTGGATTTTTTTTTAGTCTGTCTCTCACAGGTGAAGTGTATAATTACAGACCTCTCCATTCTTTGTAGGTGGGAAAACTTGCAAAATTGTCAGCGTATCAAATTCTTATTTTCCCCACTGTACATGGTTCCTTGTTCTTGCTGGAATTATAATATACATTATTTTATTTTATAGGACAAAATTATTTTGAGAGTGAATTTATATGATTACAAAATGTCTAAGAAGCTCCCCATGAAGTCAGCTGTATTTGAGCATTTCACAGTGACTCAAGATGAAAAATATTTTGTGTGTCAGTATGACAAGTGACCCAGAGGAAAACAAATGCTGTGATGCCAAAATCAGTGCATACTCAGTCAGTGATAAAAATGCTCCTACAAGAGCTTCCAATCTAAAAAGACAGTACAACGCTTCCACCCAGAAGTTTTCAAAGCTGTGACTGAGAAAGATAACAGCAGCACCAAGAAACCCGCGCCCAGCACTTCCTGCCAGGCAAAGGAGGAGGAAAGAGCATCTCAAACATCATTAACAAGATATTTTGCAAGTGACAAAGTTACTGTAACAATGACAGCAGATATTTTTAAAAGACAGCTCATACAGCTTGTTGTGAAGGACGGTGTACCATTATCATTATTTGCACGACCAGCTTTTACACCTCTTAATGGAGAAATGGCCCGCAAACTTGGTGTTTCTCTGGAAAGAGAAAGTATTAGAAAATTAGTGATTGAAGAAGCCCTTAAACAAAAGGAAGATCTTAAAAAGACTCTCAAAAGACGCTTCATGTTGCTTAAAATAGATGCCTGCACACGTCACAGTGTGAACAATTTTGCCATCAATGTTCGATATGTTTGTGACAACAAAGAAATTGTTACCAAGACACTGGCAGTAAAAGATACTAAGGCTATGTGCCCATGATGCAGAAATGCTCAGGATTTTTCCTGAGCGTTTCTGCATCTCCCCTGGCAGAAAAAACGCATGTGGATTGTACATGCGGATTATACATGTGTTTTCCTGCCAGGGACATGCGGATGTGAAACGTTCTTCACATGCATTTCCGCATGCGGGTTGTCAAGCGCTTTTCCAACCGATTTTAGCATCACTTGGAAAGTCCTTGACAACTTGGTCACACTATATAAATCCATGCAAACGGCATGGATTTATATAGTGTGACCTTAAAGAATGGTAAAAAATAAAAAAATAAATCTATACTTACCTTCCGATGGCCCCCGCAGTTTTGCTTCGCTCCGTCCTGGATGCCGGCAGATCGCGGTACACTGCACTAGGACATGCCGTCACATGACTATGATGTCAGCGCAGGTCCTTCAGTCCACCGCGAGCTGCCGGCAAGTGAAGACGAGCACACCGGGGGCCATCAGAAGGTAAATATAATATTTATTTTTATTTTATTCTTTTTTTTACAGGTTCTATGGTACCCGGGTCCAGAGGAGAGTCTCCTGTCCTCCAGACTCGGGTACCATCCGCACATTGAAACGCTTGGATTCCGCATCTACATATACAGTGATGCGTAATCCATGCGTTCCAATGCAAGTCAATGGCGGCGAAAACGCAGCGTTTCCGCAAAATAATTGGTAGTGCTGCGTTTTTTTCCGCAATGATAATCAGCAGCGGATATTTCCGCAGCATGTGCACAGCACATGCGGATTATCATTGGGGAACATGGCAGGCCTTCTACCATGCGTTTTTAAGCATTTCTGCAGCGTTTTTACTGCCGCGGAAACGCTTAAAAAACGCATCGTAGGCACACAGCCTTAAGCTCATCACACCAGCCAGTTTCTCCAGGCCTTAGTGGAAAAAGTTCTGCAAGATTATGAACTCAAAAAAGAACAGGTTCTTGCTATTGTAACGGACTATGTTTCAAACATGATAAGTACAATTAAACTGATGAATGAGAGTAATGAACAACAGCTAGAAGAAAATTTAGGATTCAGTATGTTGGAGATGGAAGGCCACAGTGCTGTTTATGTAACTGAGGAACAAACAGATATTACAACAGAAGAACAGCAAAATTATACTTTAGAAATAGATGATCTTGTTGAAGCTGCTTCACACCTCTCTCCTATTCATCACATGCGCTGTGTTGTGCACACTCTGCAGCTGGCAATAAGAGATAGTCCGCCATAGGGACATGCTGGAAATCTGATTGAAAAAGTGAGGAAATTGGTTATTGAAGCCAGAACCCCTAAAATTGATTCCATCTTGTAGAGACGTGCTAGGAAAGGGGCAATTGCGGATCAAGCCACTCGGTGGGGCAGCACTTATTTAATGATTGAGTGATTGCTTGAACTAAAACCGTTTCTTATAGAAATGGCGAACCCTCAGATAACCCTAAATGAAGGTCAATGGACACAGGTGGCTGAATTGAAGGAATTGCTTAATCACCCATTTACCGTGACTTAAAAATTACAAGCTGAGGATTTAACTCCTGGCATTTTCATAAGGGAGTGGAAGAACTTGCTATTTAGCCTGTGCCAAAGAGGAGGTTTAATCGCAGATGGCATTTCTGCTTCAATGAAACGGAGAGAGACACTGCTATTGGAAAATATTTTTTTTCTGGCAGCTGTTTATGTGGACCCAAGTCATCCTATACTGCTTGATGATCAACAGCTTACTAAAGGAAAAGAAGCTCTGACTGTGGTAGCAGATAGGATGAGTGGCCTACAGGAGGACTGCCAGGCGCAAGAGGACTTGGGTCCTGATGCCATATCTTCATCCTCATCAGATGAGGAGTTTGACTTTGACAAGTATTTGGATGACATGGAGCAGGCAAAGCATTGCTGCAAGGAAAAATATTTCACTCAGTCTCCTATAGCAAGCAGATTGACCATATTTCAGCAAAATGTTTCACTTGCTCTCAAAGAAATAGAAAAATTCAACCGTTCATCAAAACTGACTGTGCATGAGGCAATTCCTTTATACCCGGAAATTGCTAGAGATGTTGCCCATGTGGTTACGGCTTTGCCTCCAACCCAAGTTAATGTAGAGAGGTTGTTCTCTAGCCTTAAAATTATTAGGTCAGATTTGAGGTCATCTATGAAGGAGGATCTGATGGAGGCAATTTTATTTCTTAGAACAAATTCATAGACTGCACAAATGTTATTTAGTATGTTTTTGTTGAAAACTGTTTTTTGCCACTCACATAGTTATTGCATAGTGTTATATATACACTGCTCAAAAAAATAAAGGGAACACTCAAATAACACATCCTAGATCTGAATGAATGAAATATTCTCATTGAATACTTTGTTCTGTACAAAGTTGAATGTGCTGACAACAAAATCGCACAAAAATCATCAATGGAAATCAAATTTATTAACCAATGGAGGCCTGGATTTGGAGTCACCCCCAAAATTAAAGTGGAAAAACACACTACAGGCTGATCCAACTTTGATGTAATGTCCTTAAAACAAGTCAAAATGAGGCTCAGTATTGTGTGTGGCCTCCACGTGCCTGTATGACCTCCCTACAATGCCTGGGCATGCTCCTGATGGGGTTGCAGATGGTCTCCTGTGGGATCTCCTCCCAGACCTGGACTAAAGCATCCGCCAACTCCTGGACAGTCTGTGGTGCTACGTGACATTGGTGGATGGAGTGAGACATGATGTCCCAGATGTGCTCAATCAGATTCAGGTCTGGGAAACGGGCGGGCCAGTCCATAGCTTCAATGCCTTCATCTTGCAGGAACTGCTGACACACTCCAGCCACATGAGGTCTGGCATTGTCCTGCATTAGGAGGAACCCAGGGCCAACCGCACCAGCATATGGTCTCACAAGGGGTCTGAGGATCTCATCTCGGTACCTAATAGCAGTCAGGCTACCTCTGGCGAGCACATGGAGGGCTGTGCGGTCCTCCAAAGAAATGCCACCCCACACCATTACTGACCCACTGCCAAACCGGTCATGCTGAAGGATCTTGCAGGCAGCAGATCACTCTCCACAGCGTCTCCAGACTCTGTCACGTCTGTCACATGTGCTCAGTGTGACCCTGATTTCATCTGTGAAGAGCACAGGGCGCCAGTGGTGACTTTGCCAATCCTGGTGTTCTGTGGCAAATGCCAAGCGTCCTGCACGGTGTTGGGCTGTGAGCACAACCCCCATCTGTGGACGTCGGGCCCTCATACCACCCTCATGGAGTCGGTTTCTAACCGTTTGTGCAGACACATGCACATTTGTGGCCTGCGGGAGGTCATTTTGCAGGGCTCTGGCAGTGCTCTTCCTGTTCCGCCTTGCACAAAGGCGGAGGTAGTGGTCCTGCTGCTGGGTTGTTGCCCTCCGACAGCCCCCTCCACATCTCCTGGTGTACTTGCCTGTCTCCTGGTAGCACCTCCAGCCTCTGGACACTACGCTGACAGACACAGCAAACCTTCTTGCCACAGCTCGCATTGATGTGCCATCCTGGATGAGCTGCACTACCTGAGCAACTTCTGTGGGTTGTAGAGTCCGTCTCATGCTACCACGAGTGTGAAAGCACAACCAACATTCAAAAGTGACCAAAAAATCAGCCAGAAAGCATTGGTACTGAGATGTAGTCTGTGGTCCCCACCTGCAGAACCACTCCTTTATTGAGGGTGTCTTGATAATTGCCAATAATTTTCATCTATTGCCTATTCCATTTGCACAACAGCATGTGAAATTGATTGTCAATCAGTGTTGCTTCCTACGTGGACAGCTTGATTTCACAGAAGTTTGATTTACTTGGAGTTATATTCTGTTGTTTAAGTGTTCCCTTTATTTTTTTGAGCAGTGTATATATATAATCGATATTACATAGTGTATTACATATTTACAATTTATTACAGTTTTTTGTGTTCTAAAGTTGTATTACAATAAATATATATTATGTTCTATCTAAATATCTTGATTATTGTATCATAAAAATGATTAAATGTCTGATGTTCACATTGTACTACAATAAATTTTTCACTTAAATATAAGCAATATATGTGGGCGTCGGAGTGGTGGAGTCGGAGTCGGTGTAAAGGAAATTGAGGAGTCGGAGTCAGAGTCGCAGGTTTGGCTTACCGACTCCACAGCGCTGGTTACAAGTAAGCTGAGCAGCAGTACTCAATGTCAAGCAGCAGCCGCAAAAGCAAACAAGATTTTAGGATGTATAAAAAGAGAAATAAAATGACGCGACCCCAATGTACTGTTATCCCTTTATAAATCACAGGTGACGCCACATCTGGAATATAGGATCCAGTTTTGGGCTCCACATTTTAAAAAGGATATTCAGAAGTTAGAGTTAGTTCAAAGGCGGGCAACTAGATAATTACAAGGGATGGAAGCCCTCTCATATGATGGGAGGTTTAAAAAGTTGAATCTGTTTAGCTTAGAAAAAAGACGCCTCAGAGGAGATAGATCTCATTTACATGTATAAATATACAGTGGGGGAAATAAGTATTTGATCCCTTGCTGTTTTTGTAAGTTTGCCCACTGACAAATACATGAACAGTCTATAATTAGTAAGTGCATTGAAAATGGGTCGTGGCTGGATCTTCCAGCAAGACAATGACCCAAAACATAAAGCCAAGGCAACAAAGGAGTGGCTCAAAAAGAAGCACAGTAAGGTCATGGAGAGGCCTAGCCAGTCTCCAGACCTTAATCCCATAGAAAACTTATGGAGGGAGTTGAAGCTCCGAGTTGCCAAGCGACAGCCTCAAAATCTTAATGATTTACAGATGATCTGCAAAGAGGAGTGGACGAAAATTCCTCCTGACATGTGCGGAACCCTCATCATCAACTACAAAAAAAACTTCTGACTGCTGTGCTTGCCAACAAGGGTTTTGCCACCAAGTATTAAGTGCTGTTTGCCAGAGGGATCAAATACTTATTTCTCACTGCAAAAAAATTATCTAATTTATACAATGTGGGATATTTTTATACAATTTTTTTTTTATACAATCTTTTGGGATATTCTATCTCTTAATGTTAAAATTAACCTTCCCTTAAAATTCTTGACTGTTCATGTCTTTGTCAGTGGGCAAACTTACAAAAACTGCAAGGGATCAAATACTTATTTCCCCCACTGTATGTGTGGTCAGTACAAAGGACTAGCACATGACTTATTCCTTACAAAGACCATTCTAAGGACTTATTACGGGTGGAAGAAAGGCAATTCCGGCACCTAAACAGGAAAGGTTTCTTTACAGTAAGAGCAGTTGAACTGTGGAATTCCCTACCACAAGAGCAAGTAATGGCAGGCACTATAACAGCTTTCAAAAAAGGGCTGGACAATTTCCTCGATACACATGACATTGTGGGCTACAGTTAAACTAGACAAAATATTACACCTATAGTAGTACATTTAATACGATAATAGTAATTACATAACTAGTATCATAATTACGTTTGATCCAGGGTTCTTGTACTGATCGCCTTTTCTCCGGGTCGAGAAGGAATTTTTCCCCGTGATGCAAATTGGCTGAATGTGTCCTGGGGTTTTTGCCTTCTTCTGGATCAATAGATTTAGGCATTGGGATTTTAGTAATACCATTATTAGAATCACAAGAGTAATACTAAATATAGAACTAATTAAAAAATTATAAACGTGTTCATTTTTAATTGTAATAGTGCAGCAATAATAAAAATAGCAATAATACATTTGTGAGGCCTAGTCCCAGTAAGTTAGTATGTTAGTGTAGGGAGTTTAATTGGGGGAGAAAGGTTGAACTGGATGGACCTAGTTCTTTATTCAACCTACGTTACGTTATGTTACTATGTTACATGTGATCTCCTGTTGCCCCGGTTGAAGCAGCCCGAGCGAGAGGCCAGAATCTATAAATGGAAATGTGAACAGCTCTTCAGAGTGTCCAAGTGTTGGATCACTTGTGTCCAGGCGCTCTGCATGATTGGAGCAAGGAGGATCAGGGTGAGGAATATGTGGTCCAGACTCACGGCTACTGAGACTGAATCGTGTGGAAGACAGGGTGGTGGTGGTGGTGGTGGCAAACTGACTGGAAGCATTCACTGCTATCCAACCAACAACCTTTTCACATTGCTCTGGCTTCAAGAGTGGTGTTCCGCGGCCCCCTATAAAGTGGGACAGGAAGGTAGGTTGACATGATTTGTGTGTTTGTTGTGCTCCCTCTGCAGGCACAGTTTTATCTTGCCCATGGATCGGGCTTCTGCAAGCGCCATAAGCATCACGTCCTCTTCCCCGACCCTTACCACACGCCTTGCCCATTTTAAATGGAGTATAATATTTTGCATCTTGCAAAAAAATGTCAGAATTAATACCACAGTATTTGATCACGTCTGATCAATTATTTTGCCCAGTGCGGTATACCGATGCTATTGATCAGCGAACAACTGTGAATATATAATGGACACACAAGTAGCAGACTTTAAATGGAGTATAATAATTTGCAGCTTGCAAAAAAAATCAGGATTAACCACCTGAGATGATGGACAAGTTTCTCTTCTTCCAGAATACAGCAATGCTATTCAAATCAACCATATCTGGCTGTATGCTGCTAACAAGCAAATGGAGCAGTAAAAATGGTGTATTACCATATTTTTTGGACTATAAGACCCACCGGACCATAAGACCCCCACAAATTTTAGGGTGGAAAATAGGAAAAAAAATATTTTTCATAAGGGGTCGGTCTTATAGTCTGAATAGGTATCTTACCTGTGGGGGGGGGGGGGAGGGGGCAGTGGAGCTGGGGTCACAGGAGGCAGAGTCCCTCAGGAAGCCGGCGGAAGTGGAGGCACTCTGGTACCTGGGGGCCTGGTGGCTGGGGGCCTGGTACCTGTGGGCCTGGTACCTGGGAGCCTGGTACCTGGGGGCCTGGTACCTTGGGGCCTGGTGCCTCGGTTGCTGGGAGCCTAGTGCTGGTGGCCTGGGGTGCTAGTGCCCTGGTGCTGGTGACCTGGTGCGTGGCGCTGGGGTGCTGGTGGCCTGGTGCCTGGCACTGGGGTGCTGGTGGCCTGGTGCTGGTAGCCTGGTGCCTGGGGTGCTGGGTGCCAGTGGCCTGGTGCTGGTGGCCAGGTGCCCTGGTGCTGTTAGCCTGGTACCTGGGGTGCTGGTGGCCTGGGGTGCTTGGAGCCGTGGTGCTGGTGGCCTGGTACCTGAGGTGCTGGGGGCCTGGTGCCGGAGCCGGTGTCTTGCTGTGAGCGGAGTGACAGAGTGAACTGCTTCCGGTGGCCACAGCCATCTTTCTGAAGCTGTGATATAAAGGAAAATGGCTGCTGGCGCGGTAAAGCATGTGCCGGCTCCGGCGGCCATTTTCCTGTAGATCACAGCTTCAGGAACATGGCCGTGGCCACCGGAAAGCCGCTCACTCTGCTCTGCCACTCCGCTCCCAGCAATACACCGGCCCCAGCACCCGGCCAGGCCCGGCCCCCAGCCAGATACCGACCCGCCTAACCTCTTCTTCCGCTGCCGCCCTGCGATCCCGCTCCACCATTACCGGTAAGTTGCGTTCGGACCATAAGACGCACCCCCCATTTTCCTCCCAAATTTGGGGGGGTAAAAGTGCGTCTTATGGTCCGAAAAATACGGTATATTGCTTTTTACGAAAATTAGCAGGATTAAGAACAAAAAGAATATTATTAGCCCTGATATATAGGGCTATTGATAGGAGTTCCAACAGCAGAAAGAACATGCAATGGACCTATTCTGTACTATACTAGGTCTCTACAAACTCCACCTAACTAGTGCTATCAGCAGGATGAATATTTTCTTCAGAATGAGCCCTTGCAAGGACTTTTAGAGTAGATTTATAATAGTGGTGTGGAATCTCTGTTTAAAATAACCGCCAATTCTCTCCCTCGCTCAGCTGCAGCTCTCCCTACTCTGTGTCTTTGACCGGTAAACCGTGACGAGCATAGAGTCCCGGGTCTTATATAGACTCGATGACTCTATGCGATCAGCCAATCACTGTAATGCCAGAACTAGCATGGCTACAGCATTTCATTTACTGTCACGCAATCCCTGCATAGTAATTGGCTGCCTAATATGCACCAAACATGCGGGCCAGGAACTCGAGCTCCTGTCCGAACATTCCAAAAATACTTGCCAAGTAACGAGCATCTCGAGCACTGTGATGCTCAGGTGAGTAACAAATAGTGGCGAGCATGCTCGCTCATCACTAATGAACACAGGTTCAAATCCCCTAAGGGTACTAATAAATACAGTAAAAAGTAAAAAAAGAAAAGTTTTAAAAAATATGAAAAAAGAAAAGTTTGAATTACCCGTTTTTTTCTCATTCAAAATTAAGATAATTTTTTTTAGTAAATACACATATTTGGTATCGCTGCGTCCAAAAAGATCTATCAAGATATAAAAAGAATTAACCTGATCGGTAAACTCCATTACCAGAAGAAAATTCAAAATGGTAAAATTGTGTTTTTTACTTAACACCACAAACAAGTATTGACCTAAATTGACGTCTTTATTGCTGAGAGCAGGGAATTCGCACTACAAACTTTACCAGCTCACATACATGTACATTGGAATAGTTTGAAAATGACATTCATTTTTCATGACATTCCACCTTCAATGTTCATGGCCACATGATTATTCAGCAAAATGGTAGTTCACTGCATGTCCATTAACTCTCAAAGTGCTTTTAGCTGCTGCCGTCATTAACAAACAGTGATCACAGTTTTCTGCAGGTGCACCTTAGCAGTAATACAACCACAACATCACAACATATGAACACAGCCAAAGAAAGAGCATGCACATTAATGACTGAGTTTTGGAAACCTAAAGCATCTTTTGGTAGTCTTTTTTGGGGGTTGACTCCTCAGTGCTTTTCCGGCATTTTTGTCCACTTGCATTTACTTGTTTACGTGTTTTTTCTGAGTTTTTTTCTGGATTTTTCCTGACAGTTTTTTAACTCCATTAAGTAATAAACAAAATGTTAGCGCTTTTTAGCAGTGGAAGTGCTGAAAAACACACAAAAAAACGCTTGGATATCCTCCAGGCTTAGTTCTACCCTTTTCTTTGACATGCATTGTAAGTATTGAATGTCTTCCTTGCAGACCACGGGAACGGCAAGTCATTTTGGCATAATAATAAAATTGATTATTCTTTTAAGCAATTTTTTTAGTGTGTTTTTTCGTCATTTTCATTGCAAAAAAAGATACAATAATAACATACCCAGTATTGAAGTCAACTATTGTATTCTAGAGTCCATGCTGGGACTACAATAGCCAGCCTGGCTGCTGGCTATGAGACTGTTGGTTCAGGTCAGGAGACCCGCATGGGATTAAACATGCTAAACTCTATCATTACTTACTCTAATAAATAAGAGACTTGACAAATAATATTGGGAAAATAGGTTACAATACTTTATTAAGGGTTTTAACAATAAAATATTTCCTAAACCAATATAACATAATTAAACCAATCAGTAAGCAGCAGCTCAGTCCTTAATTGACTCAAGCCACACTAACAAACATATAATCTAACCAACACCACCCAGCCAGAGAGCTGGGTGTAACCTGCATCTAATAAAGCTAGTAACAAATGCATATTTAAACAATAATATCTGGGGGAAGGTGGGCTGGAGATCTTCAAACTTCACAGGTGATGGATGCTTCGTTGCTGACAAACGGGGGGGGGGGGGTTAAATAGATAAGTACTCTACTGCCTTCCAGCTGATCCCCCAATCCTGGGGTTCCTAGATAACGTCAGGAAAACATCTTGAGGAGTTCCACATCTGCCAAGCAACGAGGAATCCCGTCAAAAACATAGCAGGATTAACCCTTAAAAGACTCACAGACATAAACAGAATTAGCAATTAGCAAAGGGCAAAAAGTCACCATTCTTCATAACTTCACCTTATAATCCCAGCCCGTTGGTTTAATATACAGGGTCTAAACAGATTGTTCAGATATTGTAGTCCAAGCATGGACCATTGAATTCAGACAAAAGAATTTAGCATAAGGGCTTGTTCAGAGGAGTGTATTAGTGGTTCACGTCCTGTTCATGTGTGCCACAGACCACACAAGGAGAGTATACAGACCAATTATAGCCATTGTGCCAGTGCACATGGCCGACTGTATAGAAAAAAGATCACTAAATGCAAATGTAGTGGTCTGTTTTATATAGCAGAACAATGTGTGCAGTGTAAAGACAGCTCAGGGACCGGTCATACCATGGCATAATGTAAATTCATCAAACCAGTAGGTGGCATACTCGTGGATATGGTAAAACTTGTGCAGGGTGCTAGTTCGTTAAAGAGAATGTCAGAAGGATCAACCCTCCTAAGCCCATGTCTATATGGGTATGTAAGTCATAGGAAGCTGAATAAAATGATACCTTGATACCTGTCATACGATTCCAGAGAAATCCACATTTTTCTTATACGTAAATGAGCTTTCAGCACTGTAGGCCGGACACTGATCTGCTTAAAAATCTGCCAATCTGCCTCCAGAGCTTATTTTACATGATGGGGGAGTGACCAGTGTGATGTGTAATGGCCGCTCTCTGCTCTCCTGATCTCACTGCAGAGCTGTGTGTGATTATAACATCTGCAGGTTCCTCTTAGCTTCAGCTTCCATCTCACAGGCAGACAGGGTTGCAATAGTGTTGCAATACAGGAGAGCTGTGAGAGCTACAGCTGATAACATGTTTGTTATGAAACAAAGTTCAGTTCTTCTGTTCTGTAATAATTACACGTCTCACACTAGTAAATCTCTTATGACTGTTATGCAGATCCGTGTCCTGCCCATAATTCTGAAGAGCTCATTTACATATAAGAAAAACATGGAATAAGACATTGGATCCGAAATATCAAGGTATCATTTTATTCAGCTTTGTATGACCTATATGCCCATGACAGCTTAGGAAGGTTGATCCTACTGACAAACTCCCTTTAAGATCTAAGTACAAAGCTCCTTTTCAACTGTAGTAGATAAAGGGGAGGAACTGCACATCAAAGGCACATAAAATTCTAATTTTAAATGTGACTGGCCTGTTTTTTAATATGGCCATCTAAGCCTGAGACGGACACCAAAATAATAAGATAACAGGCAAACGAGTTTCGGATAATAATCCTTAATCATTTTTGGCTAAAACAAAACAGGAACTTGTAAACCAGCATTTTAGCAAAGAGAGGTCCCTGGGCATTGACCCAAGTAAGTCCAAAATTTTGACCTTACCCAAGTCATTGCCCCCAGAGTGAAGCAATACCAAGTGTGGACTAGGCAAAACTGATGATTTTTTATTTTTATTCACTAGATACTTTTTCCCATCTTAAACCTCTAATACCATATCAAAAAACATTGAAAGTGCTTGGGTCAAAAGACACATTTTCAAAATAACTTCTGTTGGTTGCCTTCTTCTGGGCCCAATAAACATAGGAATGGCCTACGATCCAGATGACTAATGGACCTATGGAAATGAATATCAATTTTACAACAACAGGTTTGGCCTTATATATAACTTATATTTATTTGATTCCCATCTACCTATTCTCATAATACTTTTGTCATTCAATCCCAGCCTAGCTGCTTCTGTTGCTTTACCTATTCTGAAGAAATGAGATGAAATCTTGAGGGTGTTCGCATTACAATTGGAATATTGTAGCTGGTAATAAATATTTATGAATAAATAAAGAACCCTCACCTTGAAGTCTTACTCCTAACCATTTTTTGATGTTTAATACTCAGCCACCATGTGATTAAGCTTAATGTAAAAGCCTCTTCCCACTTGATCTGTCTTGGATTTCCTTAAATAGATTAAAATATAAGACTTCCTGACACTAACATGTTCATACAACAATCCAGAAATAAACACGTTTCCAACTCATCAAAGCAAATTTCAGACAGGACCCATCAAAAGTTTCTCCAAAAGATCAATTTGCCCAATTAGGCTTCTACTGTCCGGTATCGCATATGACCTCTTAAACCCTTTTATTAGTTGCTTAATGGGGAAAAATTGATCAAAGCGCTGTCACTGGACAACTTCAGGAAAAAGGACACGCCTGCTAAAGTCTTAGCAATAGATGAAAAGAACAGTTTCCTAATCACCAAGCTTTCCACAAAAAGCAATGCTATTTCCACCTTACTTTTTGAATAATCCACATTTAATGAATAACAACATTTTTTTCCACTCCTTTCATGCAGTTACATAGGCAATGATATACCGTTTTTTCTTCTGCCAGAGGTACACCAAACAAATCCGATGTCTCTCTGAACTTAACCAATAAATCCCTACAAGCATCCATTTCTGCACTACCAATGAATAAAAGTCATCTAAATACTACAGCACTCCTCCATTTTTAGATTCATGCTGTAGAACCCAATGTAAAAATGATAAGAATTCCTCAAAACAAGATAACGAGAAACCCAAAGGTAAACATTTATTAAAATAATATCCCTCCTCAAAATTGAAATCCTAAAGCATTAAAGGCAAGTCTCTAAAATGAACTGGGAGAAGTCTGAATGCTGATTTAACCCCTTAAGCCCCGGAGCATTTTTCATTTTTGCATTTTCGTTTTTGCTCCCCTTGTTCCCAGAGCCATAGCGTTTTTATTTTTTGGTCAATATGGCCCATGTGAGGGCTTATTTTTTGTGGGACGAGTTGTACTTTTCAACGCCATTACTAGTTTTACCATATCCTGTACGGGAAAACGGGAAAAAAATTCCAAGTGCGGTAAAATTACAAAAAAAGTGCAATACCACAGTTGTTTTTTATTTATTTTTTTTACCACGTTCACTGAATGCTAAAACTGACCTGCCCTTCTCATTCTACAGGTCATTACGAGTTCATAGACACCAAACATGTATAGGTTCTTTTATATTTAAGTGGTGAAAAAAAATTCCAAAATTTGGTAAAAAAAATAAATAAAAAAATAGCGCCATTTTCTAAGACCCGTAGCGTCTCCATTTTTCGTGATCTGGGGCTGGTTGATGGCTTATTTTTTGCAAACCGGGCTGACGTTTTTATTGATAACATTTGGGGTAGATCCGATGTTTTGATCGCCCGTTATTGCATTTTATTGCAATTTTGCGGCAACCAAAACATTATAATGTTGTGGTCTTCCACACCTGTATAGCTATCTTATGCTTTTTAATTGTTTTTAACAAGTTCTGTTTGGCTTGTTTTGTTAATAAATCATTTATTTTTACTCAGTCATCCCTGTCATTACATACTGCTTTTCTCTCATATACATTATGACATTATGCATTATGGGGAAGCCTACGCGGTAAAGCGAAATGATACTAGCCCACTCTTTAATGGCGCGCCCCCTGGGCCATGTTCAGGTGATACCTGGAGCCGGATCTGGATAGGGGTAGTAGTCCTTGTGGCGGTGACCCGGTCCGTGCCCAGGGTGTCAAACTAAGTGGCAGTCTATGGCAGTAGATGTTAATTTGATTGTCGACTACGCCACCCGTTGAGTGCGGCTTTGAAGCCGCCGCTGCAGAGCAGTCCACTGAGGCCGGTGGTATATGTGCAGCAGTGATGGTATAACCCCCAACGGGAGGGGTATGGCCTCAGGGCAGCAGGTGTAGATGATGGGGGTTGTGCTGATGCAGAAAGAAGATTCAGAGTCAGGAGATGCAGTTCAGGGTTTTTACTTACTGGTGTTCTCTTGGTCACTCTGGCCTTGAGTGACCACCCGAGCCGTGCTGCGTCCACCAGGTCCTGGACTCGGCCAACCCCCAGGCAATTCCGGAGCGTGGTCCTGAGCTCCTTTCTGACTCTCCCTTCCTCTGGCCGTTCCCACCAGGGATCCACTTTTGGCCGGCTCCCTCGGGTCTCTTGGTGGTCAAGCCTCCTTTGGGCTCCCTGACCCTATACTCGGTGTGCCTTTCTAGTGGATTTGGTGAGGGTCATGGCAGATCCTGACCACGACCTCCGGTTCCTGGCTAAGGTTGGTTTTGGCCTCTGCCAGCTTGGGATCCGGTACCCTTGTCCGCCAACCCTTCAACCTTTTGTCTTTATTCTGGGATCTTGGGGTTCCCTTCTTGTCTCCTCTCTGGGTCCTTCTTTTCTCCTCTCTCCTCTGCAGGCTCTGCTCTGGAGCTGGGCCCAGCCGGAGCCACAGCTCCCTGTCAGCCCTCCTGGCTGAGCTCCTCTGCTCTGCTCCTCAGGCTAAACTCTGACCCTGTTCTAAGATGGTGCCCACCTTATATACTCCCTCTATGTGTGAGCTCAGGTGACCAGCACCCAATGAGCTCCTATCTTTACCCAGACTACTCCCCCTATCTGCCCCTACACTACTGGGATGTTCCACCCCCCTCCCACTCCAGCCAGGGACAGACGCTGTCGTACCTGCACATTTACTTGGTGGGAGTACCGTAGTTCTGTCCCCCGGAAATGGGATGTATGTAGTGCATGCAGCCTACTAAGCTCAGTTCCACACTCCATCCTTACCCGGGAGTGGAATACCACACCTCTGGCGTGAGGTGTAATACCCCTGTAGCAGCCGAATCCTCAGGGTGCTACATTAAGGCTTCAGCTGTATATCAAATAGTGCTGAGAAATATTTTATTTATTTAAATTTTTTCATATCTTGAGTTAATTTCAAAATGTTTTCAAGAAATTTGACTAGAGCTCGATCCTCCGTGGATCAATCCATTCATCTCTACTTCTGACTAAACTGTGACTATTTTAGAGTAAGACAATATGAAATATAGAAAAATACACACTTCTACTTGGCATCTAAAACACACGCAGTAGTCCCTATTTTCTTAAGAGTGGCAGCAATATATTAGACTAAAAAAAATTCCACAACACAATCCAGCACTTCCTTTAACAATGTCCAAAAATCTTCTTTTTTTCATACTAGTAGAGTTTGTCACGCATAGATATTTCCTACCTATTTTTTAGTGTCTGTCTCTATACCATTTTATTGAATATGAAATAAAGATTTTTCTAAATTTTACAGGAAGTTCCGGCTTGCCTAGTGGAACTTTTTAACTTTATCTGTGATACCCTATCTAGCCTGAAGGTTCCCTGCACTCCAAGTCATTAGATACAACTTAAACAATGCTGGATTTCACTGTCGGGTAAGTAACATAGTAACGTAGGTTGAATAAAGATCTAGGTCCATCCAGTTCAACCTTTCTCCCCCAAGACTCTCACATGTTTGTTTTTGTAGCAATATAGTACACCCTGCTAAGAAATTTACTCAGCATAAAAAAATATCTGAAACCCACTACTGAAGAGTAATATGTATTCTTTAATTCCTTTCAATTTTCTTCTGTTAAGTCAAGGACATCTGCTGCCTATTTAAACTGGGCCTTAGTAAATAGTTTGATCATTGAGGTCTGTAGAAGTGTACATGCCTAGTTTAGGTTTATGTAAATTGGTATTCCTCGAGAGTATTTCAAGTCTCAAGAAACTGATAGCTGTAGAGAACCAAACTGAGCACAGAATATGTGATAAAGTTGTGGGTACAGCAATTTGGTGTTATAAATATCCCATACATATTACTGAGCTCTTCAAACATAAGTAGCTCAGGGGAACTTGATAATAAATGTATGATAAACTTAATGCCCAACATGAGCTTCAGAGGAGAGTCACCTCAAATGACGAGGTGCAGATGGCATTGTCAGTTTCCAACAAAATAAATAATGAAATCCAAAAAATTAAAATTGACCTATAGGTATCAGTTAATTCGTACCCCAAAATCAATTGTTGTAGAATCGCAACCTAAAAAACGGAAAATCCTATTTTTTTTTTCAATTACACCAGACTTAAAATTTGCACCTGCTCAAACAGGGAATGAAAATTAGGACTCCCTTCAGGAAGCTGTAAAAAATTGTCCTTATTTTTCTCAGTAGGCATCACACATTACTCATCGGCTACCAAATGCAGATCTCAAAATCACCCTCGCCGCCATGTTGTACTGTCACTGCTACATGATATATATGAATTTGATACAGAGGTAATCATACTGCCCTAGTAAATCATGCTACCAGGTCGGGTTTTACTGCCCAATAAACGCAAAGCCAGAAAAAAATAGACTTTTTTCCAATTTGTCAATACATTATATGTTAAAATTAACAATGTTATTCAAAACTACAACTCATTCTATAGAAAACAAGCCCTTGTACAGCTATATGGACAGAAAAATAAAAATAAAGTTATGGTGCTTAAAAGAAGGTGAGGAAAAATGAAACCACAAAAACCACAAAAGTTGACAACAGACAGCAAACTTTCTACGCTATTTAGGTCTCTCCATTAGGCGTAGTTTAAAACAATATTTGAAGAGTCACATATTTATACACAACAGGATCTGAAGTCAAATTTCTGGTGTTAGATACGCCACAGTTCATCATGAATTAGACAAGCTGTTAGTTAGCCATACCTATTCGGCAACCGTAAATCCCCAGCTGCGACCATTGGGTAAAACTGGCATTAAAACGCCAAAAAGAAACTAAATTTTGCAACATTTTCTGGTGTAATCGCTTTGATAAGTCATGGTCATAGTCTTAAGTGCATAATATTATTCCCAGAAATAATGATCAAACCTCTTTTAATGATGTCTAATATTAAAGGAGATCAGTTTCAATACCCATGGAAACAGATCTGCAGTACTATTTGCCTAAACTGCATAAATTGGTATACGAAGCCATTTCACCTATAAAACCCCCAAACTACAGTGGAATCATAGTGATAAGTGCATTATTTAATGGTGGATTCAATTTACTAACTTTGTGACTTCTGTAGGCAATTGGTCACTCATGACTTTATTTAGGGGTATCAGACTAAAGGAGGCTAAATACAAATACATGTCACAATTATCAGTTTCATATTTTAAATACAAATAGAAAACCAGGTATCATTTCCTTTAAGTCACAAAAGAACCATTCACAGCATGCTGCAGATGTTTTCTCATGCCGAATCGGTATGAGAAAAAAATTGCTAATCTAGACTGCTTCATAGTGTAACATTGGGCCGAGAGCTATCCGATAAAACATCTGATAGCACTTGGCCGTGTTATATGCTCGTGTGAGTGAGCCCTTAAGGAGAAGAGCTGGAGCTCCCAATCTATGCAGGTCTGATCCCTCATGTAAAACATAAATCACTTTTCTTGGTATCACATCTGTACTTGGAGCCAAGTATATCTTACAGGGCTCTTCATGTGGAAATCTGGCAATTTTTAAAGAGCTTCCATGGACAGACTTAGCACAAGACACTATTCTTAGCAGGTTCCATAGGCACTTTGGTCTTCACCCTTTCACCCCTGGGGATGTGAACTGACAACATGACTTCCTGGATTAGGTCTATGGAGAAGATGGTGGGGCTAATAGGCAAGAAATAGTCAACTAGCTGGGTCAATGCTTCAGGGGCAGAATGAAGGGATCAGAACCAAGTTCAAAATCAGCAGGCTTGAAAAAGGTGAACACAGTCCAGGTACATGTAAAAAGCAAGACAGGTCAGGAAACAGGAGCAATGAGGCAGAATACACATTGAACTGGCAGGGATTGAGTGTCAATGGAAGAATTAAGTGCTGGAGAATTGGTCTGCTAACCTTCTCTACAACTGGTTAGTCATCATTAGCTAATGTACACAAGGCAAAGCCAAAGCAGCTGAGCAGCAGAGGATGTTAGCCCTTTAATATACTTATTAATTATTTTAAAGCACCATCAACTCTTTAAGAGCCTTTGGGTCAAGGCAAGTACATATAATAATAATATCAATTCTAATATAATCACACATATTACAAAACCCATACTTTTTTCATTTTTCTGTAGAGATTTGTATGAAGGCTTATTTTTTTCTCGGACCAGCTGTAGTTTTCACTGATGCCATTTTGTGTACCTACAGTTTTTTGATCACTTTTAATTAATTTTTTGTGAAGCTAGATGAGCTATATTCACCAAATCTGCTATAGTTTTTTACATTTTATTTACATCATGCAAGATAAGGGATACATAATGATATAGCTTTAGAGTCCAGCTCATTATGTTTATAGAGATATTCAAATTATATGATTTTTTTACATATTACTGCTTCCGCACAAGAAAATGACTTAACAAAATAATAATAATAATAATAATAATAAAATATTATATCATTTATATTTTTTGCTTCCTGAGAGGCATAACTTTTTACTTTTGTGTTTACAGAGCTGTATGAGGGCTTATTTCTTGCATAGCCATCGATAGAATATATTGGTATTATGAATACATAAATTTTTTTAATCATCTATTAATTTTGTTTTTTTGTGAGAAGAGATAAAAAAAATGGCAACTTTTAGAATAGTTTTTTCAATTTTTTTTCTATGTTGCATTCACGTTTTGGGAAAAATAAAGATATAGTTTACAGTGTTTGTCGTTGCCTGCATGGAGATATCAAACGTGTCATTTTTGCTATGTTTATTTTTTTTTCTTACAGATGTAAAAAAATTTTATTGGGAAAACTAGGAATTTCGAAAAGCTGTTTATAACTTTGTAACACCTAATATTTATTAGTCCCACAAATTGTATAGAAGCTGTATTGTGTATAGAAGCTGTACCATGACGTACTTATCCATCATGGAGCAGTAACCAACACATGCTCATGATGTATAAATATGTGAAATAACAGCACTAAGGGGCTTATTTCAGGGTGCTGTACATCCGAACAGGGTTTACATACATATGTAAAATACTCATAAAATAAACAAACTAATAGTAAAAGACTGATTCAGAGGAGTAGGGAATCCTGCCCTCACAAGCTAACATTCTTCAACATATTGGGGAAGGAGGCAGTAGGTCGGGAAGTTGGAACACCTCTAATGACCAGAGCCATAGTTAGAATTCATGCTTCCCTAGGGGGCAATGCCTAAATACACCCACATTACTGGATCATTTGTATTCAACAATTTGCCCTCTTTTGAGTAATCAAAGATGTGCTCGCTCTACTGAGTGCTCTGCTGTTCTCTTTAGAACACCTCCAGACTAGTGGTTTATCTCACAGAGAGCAAAAGAATTGGCAGTCTGAACTTGGTCATAAAGGATCCTATGGAGGGAGGCCCCATAAAAATTAGACTGTCAGTGAAACCTGCCAATATTGTCTGGTTCTGCTGATATTAGTTTAATCGCGATTTTGCAAGTTTTCCCACTTACAAAGAATGGAGAGGTCTGTAATTTTTACCTGTGAGAGACAGAATCTAAAAATAAAAACCAGAAAATCACATTGTATGATTTTTACATTAATTTGCATTTTATTGCATGAAATAAGTATTTGATACAAAATAAAAATAGAACTTAATATTTGGTACAGAAACCTTTGTTTGCAATTACAGTTTCAGCTCCCTCCAAAGATTTTTTATCCGGTTCAGGTCTGGAAACTGGTTAGTCCACTCCAGGACCTTGAAATGCTTCTTACGGAGCCACTCGATAGTTGACCTGGCTGTGTGTTTTGGGTCATTGTCTTGCTGGAAGATCTAGCCATGACCCATCTTCAAAGCTCTTACTGAGGAAGGAGGCTGTGGGCCAAAATCTCGCGATACATGACCCCATCCATCCTCCCTTCAATACAGTGCAGTCCTGAATTCTTCCTGGTTTATTTCATGCAATAAAATGCAATTTAATTATTTAAAAATCATAAAATCATACAATATGATTTTCTGTTTTTTTCTTTTTATAATCTGTCTCTCACACTTGAAGTGTACTTGTGATAAAAATTACAGACCTCCCCATTCTTTGTAGGTGGGAAAACTTACAAAATTGGTGTATCAAATACTTATTTTCCCCACTGTATAATGCTATTTCTGTAGATAGAAACTCATGCACCACTAAACAGTAGTAAATAGTAGTTGATGCAATATATACAGTAATAAGCATTATTCAAACAGATGTGTCTACTAGTTTTTTATAATCCAGTGTAACACTCTGGTGACAAATATTTGATGGCAGGTTCCCGATTTAAGAAACAATCTCTTTGGAGGGTGCCTAATTAAAAACTAATGCAAGGATAGTGATTCCCTTTGTTACATAGCATTTTATTTACAGATATATATTTAGCATAGAATTTTTAATTAGGCACCTGCCAGACAATTTTCAGTGTTCAGCACAAATGAGTATACCTCCTTTTGAAAACCAGGATTTTAATCAATCTCTCACTGAACACAAGAAACATTTCCAAATTTTTGACAAGACTAAATTTTAGAGAACATTTTTTAACCCATAACATAAAAGTAAGTTTAATATATAACTTTCATTACAAAATCTTCAGCTTTATTCAAATTAGTTGCAATCATGAATGCACCCCACATCAAAAACTACTGCAACTTCGATATTATACGACCTCTCATATTCTTAAGGACAGCTTCAAGTCTCCTAGGTATGGAATAAACAAGTTGGTGACATATTACAACATCTATCTTTTACATTGTTCAAAAAACGACGTCTTTAAGAGCCTGGATGCTGAATGGAAAGTGATGCTCAAATTGTCTCTTCAGAACTCCCCATAGGTGTTCGATTGGGTTCAGATCATGAAACACTTGGCAACTGAATCACTTTCACACTGTACTTCTTCAGACATACAACAGATGTGTGTTTTGGATCTTTGCCGTGTCGGAAAAGTACACGTCTACCAAGAGCACAGAGTGATCGTACCATCTCTTTCAATAAAAAGCAGTACATATGTGAATTCATGATACCATCAATGAAATGTAGCTCCCTGACACCAGCAGCACTCACGCAGCCAGACATAAGGACACTGTCACCACCTTGTTTCACTGTATGCACAATGCATTTAGTAAAAATGAATTTTTTAAAAATGCATGGTGCCTATAGTGAAACATAGAGGTGGCAGTGTCTCTATGTTGGGCTTCATGAGTGCTCCTGGTGTTGAGGAGCTACATTTCATTGATGGTATCATTAATTCACAAATGTATTGCTGAATATTGAAAATATTAAAATAGAAAATGCTACCATCATTTCTTCAAATGGATTAACTACTAGACTTACAGAAGGCCAGGTAGATGTTTATTTTTTTCTACTTTCAAAAGAGACCTCTTCTTGAAAGTAGAAAAAATAAAAAAGAGACCTCTTCTTTACCCCTACTTCTCTCTCCCACCCTGAAGAAGAAAAGGCCATATAAACTCATGCTCATCTAGTTTGGCCAACATTTAAGACCCGATAAAAGATCACTAGAAACTCTTAACAAAGAATCAAGTGTTGGATAAGGCATGAGTTGGATAAGGCATCTGAGAGGATGAAATCGCAAATTAACTTACTAAGTATCTTCTGTCTCTGTTGTAGAATATGACATGGATTGAACACGATTGTGAAAACTAAGCACAAGACAAAGCTCCACAACTTTTTCGGACCACTAGTCATATTTAATGACTTATAATTCTATCTGGATGGTACTGATGGGACAAGCTTTTAAGGTTCTGAATTAGACCATGAGTATCCAAAATTTTTAAAAAAACATACTCACCTTGCGATGATGCTGTGCTCTCTTCAATGCACTGACTCCGCATTGCACAGCTGACCCAATGTAATTACATCATCGTGACTGCTGGCTCAACCGTTGATTGATATGAGATGGAGAAAGTGGTGCCATCTTCCACCAATGTATTCACTGCTGTCTGCATCCAGAGCATGCGGAGAGCGGTGACAGCAAGCAGGGGCGGCAGATGGACGGCGGATGGGCACGGTGCAGTTCACCGCACGTTGCCCAGGACTGATATACACCATGCTCAACCATTACTCCATACAAATCAATTTTTTTAATCCGTAGCATGTGAATTATGTCAAAGTTTTTTCAGCATTTTTGCAGCATTTTTACCCCATTTTTGCTGCAGTTTTGATGATACATATATTCCACACCAAAAAGGTAGCAAAAAAGCCCCCCAAAAAAGTAGCAAAAATGCTTCAAAACCTGATTTTTGTAATAAGCTTATTTAATGTCAAGAGAGAAGGTTTTGACTGCAAAAAAACTGCTGCATAAACACAGTGTGAACATAGCCTAATGCTTTTATCTTCAATACATATGTTAAAGGGTCTTAATGGAGTGATGCATTTCATATCTATTCTATATAACACTATTATTGTCATTGTGAAACAAACCTTTCATAGCTGTCTAAGAATGGAGATCCACTGCTTCAGGAAGGTAATACAAAGCATAATAGCCAGAGACTGCTGTTACAGGGGTAGAAGAACTAGTACAAAAACATTGTAAACAAATATGCCTATGCCATCTTTAACTATGCTTGAATGATGAGGATTAGCATTTGTCAAGACTTATAGTATATTGGATAAAGTCTAATATTTAATAGGTTAACTGTGTATATTTTGTAATAGGAGACCTTATATGCGACAGATGCCATCTGTCATTGATGTTTGCCACAATAATCAAGTAATAATTTTCATATCTTAAACACTGAGAATTTTTTATATATATAGTACAGACCAAAAGTTTGGACACACCTTCTCATTTAAAGATTTTTCTGTATTTTCATGACTATGAAAATTGTACATTCACACTGAAGGCATCAAAACTATGAATTAACACATGTGGAATTATATACTTAACAAAAAAGTGTGAAACAACTGAAAATATGTCTTATATTCTAGGTTATTCAAAGTAGCCACCTTTTGCTTTGATGACTGCTTTGCACACTCTTGGCATTCTCTTGATGAGCTTCAAGAGGTAGTCACCAGAAATGGTCTACCAACAGTCTTGAAGGAGTTCCCAGAGATGCTTAGCACTTGTTGGCCCTTTTGCCTTCACTCTCCGGTCCAGCTCACTCCAAACCATCTTGATTGGGTTCAGGTCTGGTAACTGTGGAGGCCAGGTCATCTGGCGTAGAAGCCCAGACTGCTTGCACACTCTTGGCATTCTCTTGATGAGCTTCAAGAGGTAGTCACCGGAAATGGTTTTCACTTCACAGGTGTGCCCTGTCAGGTTTAATAAGTGGGATTTCTTGCCTTATAAATAGGGTTGGGACCATCAGTTGTGTTGTGCAGAAGTCAGGTGGATAAACAGCTGATAGTCCTACTGAATAGACTGTTAGAATTTGTATTATGGCAAGAAAAATGCAGCTAAGTAAAGAAAAACGAGTGGCCATCATTACTTTAAGAAATGAAGGTCAGTCAGTCTGAAAAATTGGGAAAACTTTGAAAGTGTCCCCAAGTGCAGTTGCAAAAACCATCAAGCGCTACAAAGAAACTGGCTCACATGAGGACCGCCCCAGGAAAGGAAGACCAAGAGTCACCTCTGCTTCTGAGGATAAGTTATCCGAGTCACCAGCCTCAGAAATTGCAGGTTAATAGCAGCTCAGATTAGAGACCAGTTCAATGCCACACAGAGCTCTAGCAGCAGACACATCTCTACAACAAGAGGAGACTTTGTGCAGCAGGCCTTCATGGTAAAATAGCTGCTAGGAAACCACTGCTAAGGACAGGCAACAAGCAGAAGAGACTTGTTTGGGCTAAAGAACACAAGGAATGGACATTAGACCAGTGGAAATCTGTGCTTTGGTCTGATGAGTCCAAATTTGAGATCTTTGGTTCCAACCACCGTGTCTTTGTGCGACGCAGAAAAGGTCAACGGATGGACTCTACATGCCTGGTTCCCACCGTGAAGCATGGAGGAGGAGGTGTGATGGTGTGGGGGTGCTTTGCTGGTGCCACTGTTGGGGATTTATTCAAAATTGAAGGCATACTGAACCAGCATGGCTACCACAGCATCTTGCAGCGGCATGCTATTCCATCCAGTTTGCGTTTAGTTGGACCATCATTTATTTTTCAACAGGACAATGACCCCAAACACACCTCAAGGCTGTGTAAGGGCTATTTGATCAAGAAGGAGAGTGATGGGGTGCTACGCCAGATGACCTCGCCTCCACAGTCACCAGACCTGAACCCAATCGAGATGGTTTGGGGTGAGCTGGACCGCAGAGTGAAGGCAAAAGGGCCAACAAGTGCTAAGCATCTCTGGGAAGTCCTTCAAAATTGTTGGAAGACCATTTCTGGTGACTACCTCTTGAAGCTCATCAAGAGAATGCCAAAAGTGTGCAAAGCAGTTATCAAAGCAAAAGGTGGCTACTTTGAAGAACCTAGAATATAACACATATTTTCAGTTGTTTCACACTTTTTTTTGTTAAGTATATAATTCCACATGTGTTAATTCATAGTTTTGATGCCTTCAGTGTGAATGCACAATTTTCATAGTCATGAAAATACAGAAAAATCTTTAAATGAGGTGTGTCCAAACTTTTGGTCTGTACTGTATATATGGGAGCATAAAGGCAATCAAAGGCCCCTCCAGGGCATCTGTTGGAGACATATATCTGTCTTTTGACATCTAAGCCATATACCTTGATCACACGTAGAGATGATCAGATCTTCTGAAATTTGAATTAACCGGCTTTGCCAAACTTTCACAAGTAGCTTGGTTTGCGGTAAATAATAAAAGACCCTTTAATTGCCTGGCAAATATGTGTATAACATTCAGAGTCCACCTTGGAGTCTATTCAACCCATTATGAGATATGTAATTTAAACAAAGTCTTTTTCCAAGTGACCTTAACTAATTTAGCTAGGAGAAAATGGATGGTATGCGGTGTTATCCAGCAGCCTACTTAATGACACACCGCAGTTTCAGACTTTGTTCGATACTTTTGTTGTATAAACTATCCAAAATTATTCTTTTTTAGGGGCAGATGCATGTATTACCATTATTTATAGACAAGAGGAGCATATGGAAGAAGCTATGCCATTTTCACACGAGGCATCCAAAATTGATCCCAGATTGGGGAGTATCAAGTGCTTAGCACTTTGCTAAACGAAGAAGCAATAGCTTTTGCATAACCGGCCAAAAAATGATCCCTTTAATTGGAAGTTATTGTTTCTAAAGTAGGAATGAAAATGATCGCTTTTTTGGGATCTGTAACTGGTTTGCTAATAACAAAATGACTGGGCAATTACAAAGTCGTTTTAACAAATTGTCCCCTTTGTTAGGGATATAAACCTATTAAGTTCAAAACCACTTAAATGAAAAAATGCTTTTTTATTAGATCAACAAAATGATGAAATTAAAAATAAAGGATTTTAAAAACAGAACCACAATGGACAAATGGCAGAGAGGATACATACAGGCAACATAGTACAATAGGTGATATGCGGTACAAACAATTTACAGCAATGGAACATAAATGCACAATGATGTAATTGCAAAATGTGATATAAATACATGCATATTCATAATATACCAAGTGGTATAGTAGACGAACAAGTGTAAGTGCAACATGTATCATACATGATTCTAAATTCTAAACATGATTAAATAAATTGCAAAATGAACGCATACCAGAATGTGTATGTATAATTGCAATGGCAAAAATTTGGCGATGTTGGCGAATTTGAATTACAAAAGATTTATTAATGTCTAGTGCTGCTACCTTGGTTATTTGAAAAACTGTTTATTTTTGAGAAAGAAAATTACATTCAAGGAAGTGAAATAATTTTGGTTTAATAATCGGAAAAAGTTTAGCCCTTTCTGACAATTTTTCTTTTTCTAATTTTAAGAAACAAAAAATGCTAGGTTGCAAAGTTTCTTTATGTAGATTGACAACCGAAAGCAAACACTGCAAGCAGTATGATCTTGGCGTGTACGGTATCTACTATAGACAATTAGAACAGAATAAAGGAAACAACACCTTTTATTATAAAGGTGAAAAAACACAGGCACAAGCCTTTACAAAATAAAATGAGGCAGAATCATGTCCCAAAAGTAGGCACCTAATATTAGAATATTAGCGCAATGAATCAAGCTAAAAAATATTTTAGACAGTGCACAGACTTTGGTAAGCAAAAAGTTGTGATTAGGTTTCTGGATTATGGAAATTTTTCTTGAAAAAAATAAAAAATATATTTGGCTTGTGCTTCACAAAATATGAAAATCAAAATTTCAGCGACACTCAAGCGTTGAATTCAGAATTTGGATTAGCTGCACAATTAACCTTGGGATGTCCCTCCTTACTTGCAATGTATGAAGAATAAAAAATGCACCTATTATTGTGCTGTTTCACAGCTCAAGAAATGCAGGCATACTTAGGGACAATACAGCAGTTCCATTTATATCACTTGAATCTTAATCTCAGCCTCTAAAAAATAAAATCAGTCAAATTTTCAATCTGCTGCAAAAAGAACTGAAGTAGCACACCATAAATGCATTAGACCATTTTCTGCCCCTATGCTATGTGCTCTGAGCTCCTATCCCTACACAGTACAAACATAAAACCATGTACCTTGGCTTGTGCCTATCTTTTAAACTGGCTGTGGTAGCCATTCCCGATTGGCTGTGCTAGACCATGTAGTCTGATTGCTGCATGGCATTATGGAGACGCTTGCCTGGCTGCGATTAATGCCATTAGCTCACACATTGAGCCTTCAACAGTATGTTAAACGGAGCTCATACTTAATCACATGCTAACAGCTTTCTTTTCTGCTTTTTTCAATGGTCTTAACTGACAGAACCAACACATACAGAGAACAGCACGTGATTGCAACCATGCTGTGTCAAAACAGCTTCTTATCTTAATCAGCCAGACGCCTAGATTTGTTAAGCCAAGAGAAATGCACTATTGTATTTGTGTTGACTTTAGAACTTGTGTGTGTTTCTTTGGTGTGTCAAGAAGGACAGACCAGTATTTGTATAACCCTGAATGTTGCCTTCTCTCGGTTCTGAAACAATGGTGTTTGTTACTATGCTAATTGCATATTGTACTAAGGCCATTTAGATGTTTATTTACAAGAGCCCCCTGCTATTCCAACTATGTAAATTGATTAAAGGCTCAAACAATGAGCCCTATGGAATAATACCCTCCCTAATCCTTGCCCTGTGGATGTGTACATGATTCCAGCTTAAGGGTATATGGTATTGTCTTGAAAGATATGAATATGCTCCATTGACCATCAGAGAGCCCATGATTACATTTGGGGAGACCAGGTTGGGACGATTAAATCACCTGGCCCCATGGATATGGTGTTTGGGGTTGCCAGGTGGGACCCTCTGGTCGACTGGTAGCCATGGAGTCATTCAGAGAAGCCAGATTGATACCAACTGGTCATCTGGCCCCATGAAAACCTTCGTAGAAGCCAGGATGGGACCCTCGGGTCTCCTTGTCTTGTACTTTTATTGACTGTCTGCTTCCTAAGCTTGCCACAACCTCCTCTCGGTGTGGGCCCCCCATAAGCGGGGGGGCATTGGTTGAGGTAGTTGGCCCTGGAAGTTCCAAAGTCAACTGCTCTATCCCAGGTGGGCCAGCAGAAGGGTGAGATTGTGTAATGTTGTACCATCTTGGATATTTGCTGGGGCTGTTCTATGTGTTTATTGTCCGCTTTGTAGTTCAATAAAGTATGGCCACGCTGTTTTACCCTCGCCCTGTGTTGTCTGAGTAGTATTACTTCATGGAAGACCCCGGGTCTTCGCATATGCAAACAGCATGTCAGCATGTCAGTGGTTTTTTGATGAATGCCAGTTGAGTGACACAGAGTGGAATCCCAACATTGTGTATATTATGAACTGTCAAGATACAGAATGTTGCGGTCCTTCCCTAGTCTTAGTTATTGTCCGGACAACTCAATCAAGTAAGTTCCAGGGAAATTATTGCTCCTCGAGCTACGACTGCACTACTATTACTAAGCACGGGACTGCCTTGTTGACTATTCACAGATAGCATATAATACTTTATTTTCTTCTTTTATGCTAAAAGTTATATTTTAGAGGCTGATATTTTTACTAGGTGATTACATTTGAGGCACAGAATTATATGTACAAATAAAAAAGAGTGCTAATTCAAATAAGATTTTTTTTGGCAGGACCAAATGCGCATTAGTATAGCCAGAGCAAGTGTACAGTCATGGCCAAAAGTTTTGAGAATGACACCAAAATTATATTTTCACATGATCTGCTGGCCTCTGGTTTTCATTAGTGTTTGTCTGATGTTTATATCACATACAGAATTATAATTGCAATCATATTATGAGTACCAATAGGTTATATTGTTAGTTAGAATGAGTTAATGCAGCAAGTCAATATTTGCAGTGTTGCCCCTTCTTCTTCAAGACCTCTGTAATTCTCCCTGGCATGCTCTCAATCAACTTTTGGACCAAATCCTGACTGATAGCAGTCCATTCTTGCATAATCAATGCTTGCATTTTGCCAGAATTTGTTGGTTTTTGTTTGTCCACCCGTCTCTTGATGATTGACCACAAGTTCTCAATGGGATTAAGATCTGGGGAGTTTCCAGGCCATGGACCCAAAATCTCTATGTTTTGTTCCATGAGCCATTTAGTTATTACCTTTGCTTTATGGCAAGGTGCTCCATCATGCTGGAAAAGGCATTGTTGGGCGCCAAACTGCTCTTGGACGGTTGGGAGAAGTTGCTCTTGGAGGACATTCTGGTACCATTCTTTATTCATGGCTGTGTTTTTAGGCAAGACTGTGAGTGAGCCGATTCCCTTGGCTGAGAAGCAACCCCACACATGAATGGTTTCAGGATGCTTTACAGTTGGCATGAGACAAGACTGGTGGTAGCGCTCACCTCTTCTTCTCCGAATAAGCTGTTTTCCAGATGTCCCAAACAATCGAAAAGGAGATTCATCAGAGAAAATGACTTTGCCCCAGTCCTCAGCAGTCCACTCCCTGTACCTTTTTCAGAATAACAGTCGGTCCCTGATGTTTTTTCTGGAGAGAAGTGGCTTCTTTGCTGCCCTCCTTGAAACCAGCCCTTGCTCAAAGAGTCTCCGCCTCACAGTGCGTGCAGAAGCACTCACACCAGCCTGCTGCCATTCCTGAGCAAGCTCGGCACTGCTGGTAGTCCGATCCCGCAGCTGAAACAGTTTTAAGATACGGTCCTGGCGCTTGCTGATCTTTCTTGGGCGCCCTGGAGCCTTTTTGACAACAATGGAAGCTCTCTCCTTGAAGTTCTTGATGATGCAATAGATTGTTGACTGAGGTGCAATCTTTGTAGCTGCGATACTCTTCCCTGTTAGGCCATTTTTGTGCAGTGCAATGATGGCTGCACGTGTTTCTTTAGAGATAACCATGGTTAACTGAAGAGAAACAATGATACCAAGAACCAGCCTCCTTTTAAAGTGTCCAGTGATGTCATTCTTACTTAATCATGACTGATTGATCGCCAGCCCTGTCCTCATCAACACCCACACCTGTGTTAATGGATCAATCACTAAAACGATGTTAGCTGCTCCTTTTAAGGCAGGACTGCAATGATGTTGAAATGTGTTTTGGGGGTTAAAGTTCATTTTCTGGGCAAATATTGACTTTGCAAGTACAGTAATTGCTGTTAAGCTGATCACTCTTTGACATTCAGGAGTATATGCAAATTGCCATTACAAAAAATGAAGCAGTAAACTTTGGAAAAATTACTATTTGTCTCATTCTCAATACTTTTGGCCATGACTGTAGAGTAGGGAATATAGATAGGGCTCTAGGAGTGATTGATAGGGACACCTCTGGGGTGGGGGCTATGAAGTCCATAGCATATCATATCCCCCCCCTGTCTATGGCATGTGCTCACATAATACACTGCTAATTCCACTGTGTTTTCATCTTCCTCTATCAAAATATACAATCATGCCCAAAAGGGTTGGCACCCTTGAAAGAGTTTAAGAAAATTACTGCAATTACACGTTTTGTTATACACACTTATTTCCTTTGTATTATTGAGAAAACACAAAAAAACAAAAATCGGACATCATTTCACTCAAAACCCCAAAATTGTTTGCACCCTCAACTTAATATTGGGTTGCACAGCCTTTGGAATAAATAACTGTAATTAATCACTTCCTATAACCATCATCAAGCTTCTTACACTTCTCAGTTGGAATTTTGGACCACTCTTCTTTTGCAAACTGCTCCAGGTATCTCATATTTGAAGGGTGCCTTCTCCCAACAGCAATTTTAAGATCTTTCCACAGGAATTCAATGGGATTTAGATCCAGACTCATTGCTGGCCACTTCAGAACTCTCCAGCGCTTTGTTTCCATCAATTTATGGGAGCTTCTTGAAGTATGTGTAAGGACACTGTCCAGCTGGAAGACCGATTACCTAGGATGCAAACCCTTTCCTTTGGAAAGCTTCAGATTTCATGATGCCCTGCACACAGTCAAGGCACCCAGTGCCAGAGGCAGTAAAACACCCCAAAATATCTTTGAACCTCCATCATATTTGACTGTAGGTACTGTGTTCTTTTCTTTGTAGGACTTATTCCGTTTTCATTAAACAGTAGAATGATGTGCTTTACCAAAACGCTCTACATCTACATTTCGGCAAACTGCAGTCTAGCTTTTTATGTCTCTGTGTCAGCAGTGGGGTCCTCCTGGGTCTCCTGCTATAGCATTTAATTTAAATAAAATGTTGTCTGATAGTTTGCACTGACACTGATGCACCCTGAGCCATTTTCTGAAACAATTTCAAGGATACCAACACTTTCGGCCATGATGTATGTATTCTCTTCCTCTTCCATGGAGCTAAAATCCTGGAAGAGATTTTCAGAGTCTCCTGTGGCGAGTGTCCCTCACTGCTTTATATTTGGTGCAGTGTAGCAGGACATGGGTCTCATCATCCAGGGTCACCAAGTCACTTATGGGCAATCTGTCTTCTCTGAGCTTGTATGTCTGTCTGTGCCAGCCAGAATCGATGGCCAGACTGAGGGTACTGAGTCTGTGCCACCTCAGGTTCAGAAGCTCACTGGCGTTTGGGTGCTTCTCCAGATATGGGGCCAGTCTGTAGTCTCTATATAGTGAGTCAGGCTGTGTGTGTGGATATCATTCCTCCAGTCACTGACATGCCTCTCTTGGCCCTCCTCCACCATATTCCTGATTTTGGATTTTTTCAGGCTGCGGAGATTGATGTTTCGGAAAGGCTATGTTCAGTTGAGGTGTTCTGGGGCACCTGGTTCATCTAGAAAACCTACATGTAGCAGAGCTATATGGAGATGGGAGTTTTAACTGCTATTATGTAGGTAAACTCAGAATGACATTACCCTTTTCTAGACTGTCAGATCTGGCGCAAAGGAAATCTGCTCAGATCTGCCTGACAGACACTATATGAGGTGCTCCGATGAAGGCACTTACAGAACTCCAGGTGAAATATTTGTGTTGGGCTGGAATCCCACCTTAACCAATCTGGGTATGTTAGAGGACTCCAGACTCCACTGCCATACAGGAGGATTGGGGTGATGATGGAAACAATTTTTAGTCAAACCCTCACTAGTGACTTCAAGTGATAAGAGTTTCCTTGGGATGGTAAGAAGGTTCTGCATGCCTTGTCTTTCTGGATCTCTATAGCTTGTCCTACGTTCTCTGAATTATGGATTTCCAGGCCCAGTTGTATCTGTCCATACCTGTGAGCAATTTTTAAGCAGAAATGAAAGATGCAGGACTGATCTTGTCTTTCTCCTCTGAAACATCATTATATTTGTTTTTTTCATTATGGGATAGAGGCCCTGTGGAGCTGAATTTTTCCCGGATTTGCAGGTTACTTGGGGGCCTTTTTCAGTTGTGACAACAGCAGTGATGATGAGGATGATGAGGGCCATACATACCGGGATGAGGGGGGCCATACATGCAAGGATGATGGGGGCCATACATACAGAGATGAAGGGTGCCATTCATACTAAGATGAGGGGGGCCATACATACAGGGATGAAGAGTGCCATACATACCAGCAAGAGGAATGAAGGTGCCATACATACCAGGAAGAGGGATGAACGTGCCATACATACCAAGATGAGTGTGAGGGGGGCATAAATACCAGGATGAAGGGGGCCATACATACCAGGATGAGGGGGGCCATACATACAGGGATGAAGGGGGCTATACATACCAGGATGAAGGGTTCCATATATACCAGGAAGAGGGATGAGGGGGGCCATGCATACCAGGATGGGGGATTGGGGCGCCATGCATACTAGGATGGTGGATTGGGGTGCCATGCATATCAGGATGGGGATGAGGGCCATGTATAACAGGAAGGAGGGGGACATATATACCAGGATGGGGGATATTAACAGAATTGTAAGACATTACCCCTATAACAGTGTCAGCAGCAGACCCCCTCCCCCTTATCAAGGCATCATGACCATATTTTTTGCTTAAATTATTTTTTTATATTTTCCTCCTCTAAAACATAGGTGCGTCTTATGGTCCGGTACGTCTTATAGTCTGAAAAATGCGGTATATTGCTGGTGGTGTGGCACTTTATGTCACTTCTCCTGTTCTTTTATTGATATTTTATTATGAGTACTTAAATAAAGAAATTGTTTTATTGATTACGCCTTTTCTGCTTCCATCTGTTTTTTGGCCTTAATTGTATAGGAAGTGCGTATATGTTGTTGACTGCATTCATTATTAGGTTATCTATCTATCTACAGTGTCTACTGTATCTATCTAGCTAGCTAGCTATCTAAGACTATCTGTTTGTGTGTATTTTATAATCTATATTCATTTGTCCATATAGATAGAGATAAAGATAGAAATATGGATAGTAGATACATTTTAGGCACACACACACACACATATAAGATATGTACACAGAGTTCCAAAATATAATATAAATGCTATTTCTGATTTTCTTAAATGTTCAATGCAAATGAGTCAGTATAAAGTTCAAATCATCAATCGTAAGAGTACAAATCAATATTTTATTGAAAAAAACTCCCAATGATAACAGTATTTTTTCAAAACTAAAAAACTCAAAATGCAAATTATTATGCAAAACAGCGTTTATAGGTAGTAAAAAACTCAAAATGGTCATTTATTGAATTTGCAGCATTAAGAGGTCACATTTATTGAAATCATAAGCTTTTTCAATAATAAACATCTTACCAGGCCAGGTTTCATGTTACTTTAGGACCCCTTCTTTCATATTACCTTAACAATTCTTGCATCCATTCAACTTGTGAGGTGTGTATAGTTTTGAATTCATTGCAGGATGTCAGAATAGCCTCCCAGATATGCTGTTTTGATATGAACTGCCTCCCATAGTCATACAGTTGAAACCAGAAGTTTACATACACTATATAAAAAGACGCATATTGTATGTATGTTTTTCTCAATATTTGACATGAAATCAGAATAAACCTTTAATGTTTTAGGTCAATTAGGATTACCATAAATTTTAATATTTGCCAAATGCCAGAAAAATGAGAGAGAGAGAAGGTTTTAAGGCATTTTTATTACTTACTGCAAAGTCAAAAGTTTATGTACATTTCATTAGTATTTGGTACCATTGCCCTTAAACTGAATGACTTGGGTCAAAGGTTTGGGATATCCTTCCACAAGCTTCTCACAATAGTTGGTCGGAATTTGGGCCCATTCCTCCTGACAAAACTGGCGTAACTGATCCAGGTTTGTAGGTCACCTTGATCGCATCTGCTTTTTCAGCTTTGCCCATACATTTTCAATAGGATTGAGATCAGGGCTTTGTGATGGCCACTCCAAAACATTGACTTTGTTATCCTTAAGCCACTTTGTTACCATTTTGGCAGTATGCTTCGGGTCATTGTCCATTTGGAAGACTCATTTCCGTCCAAGCTTTAACTTCCTGGCTAATGTCTTGAGATGTTGCTTCAGTATTGCCACATGATCTTCTTTTCTCATGATGCATGTTTCACAGTTGGGATGGTGTTCTTAGGTTTCCAAGCTTCTCACTTTTTCCTCCAACGATGCTCAGTATACTCAAAAAGTTAAATTTTAGTTTCATCAGACCACAGGACATGTCTCCAAAAATTAAGGTCTTTGTTCCTGTGTGCATTTCCAAACATTAATCTGGCTTTTTCTTTTTCTTTTGGAGTAATGGCTTCTTCCTGGCAGAGTGGTCTTTCAGCCCATGTTGATACAGTACTCGTTTCACTATGGATATTGACACAATCTTACCAGCTTCAGCCATCACCTTCACAAGGTCTTTTGCTTTTGTCCTTGGGTTGATATGCACATGTCGGACCAAAGCACATTCATCTCTGGGAAACAGAACCCGTCTCTTTCCTGAGCGGTATGATGGCTGGACATTCCCATCTTGTTTGTACTTGCATATAATTGTTTGTACAGATGAACGAGTCATCTTCAGGTATCTTGAAATTGTACCCAAGGATGAGCTAGACTTGTGCAAGTTGACAATTCCCTTCCTGATATCTTTGCTGATTTCTTTAGACTTTCCCATGATGCTACACAAAGAAGCAGTGTGTTTCAGGTGTGAATTAAAATACATCTACAGCTGTGTCTCTAATTAATTCAGATGTTGTCAAAAAACCTATCAGAAGATTCCAAACACATGACATCATCATATGGGCAGTCCAGAATTGTTTAAAGGCATAGTAGTCTGGGTGTATGTAAACTTTTGACTTTGCAGTAAGTAATAAAAATGCCTTAGAGGGAATCCGTCACCCCCCTGGGACCTATCAGACCTCTAATATGGGCATACAGGTGAGTCACTCTGTCTTTCCAGGGCCTGAGCACAAGTTTCATGCTCCACAAGGCTACACAGACTGCAGAAAGAAGAGCGCCTACCGTACAGGGTAAATTGTGCAGGCGCAGGATCCGGGCCCTGTGATGTGCAGGGGAGGGGGGAATATGGAAATTAAGCTAATAGATGGCTATTTCTTTGCGTCCCCCAGACGCGAAGCTTGCCAAAACTAATTTAATAAAAAGCTATTACAAAGCAATAAGATCTCTAATATGGAATATTCAGGTTAGCATAGATTCACATTTCTATCACCTGTATTCCCAGGGGGTGAAAGATTCCCTTTAAAACATTCTCCCTTTCTCATTATTCTGGCATTTGGCAAATATTAAAAATTATCATAATCCTAATCGACCTAAAAAGGGAAAGGTTTATTCTGATTTCATGTCAGATACTGAGAAAAACATGCATATGTGTCTTTTTATATAGTGTATGTAAACTTCTGGTTTCAACTGCAGATCTTTTGCTTGAGGATGGTTCAAAGGTTCTCAATAAAGTTGAGGTCTGGGAAGAATTGTGGCTGCCCCATGATTTTCTCTCCTTTCATGCCCATAACAGTCAATGACTTAGAGGTAGTCTTTGCAGAATGAGATCGTGCATTGTCATGCATAAAGATGATTTTTCTATGAATAGAACGGTTCTTGTTTTTGAATTATGGAAGAAAGTGATCAGTCAGAAACTCTACATATTTTTCCACAACCATTTTCACACCTTCAGGGACCTTAAAGGGGCATACCAGCTCTCCCCCCCCCCCCATGATTCTGGATCAAGATATGTCTATGCCACCTCATTGCTGACGTCAGAGCCTGTTAGGACATGGTGGCCATCCACCAACCATTCACTACTTCATCCATCTGGACCATCCAGTTTTGCATGGCACTCATAAGTAAATAAGACTGTTTTAAAATTCATGTACAGTGAAAGATATAATTATTTGATCCCTTGCTGTTTTTGTAAGTTTGCCCACTGACAAAGACATGAACAGTCTATAATTTTAAGGGTAGGTTAATTTTAACATTGAGAGATAGAATATCTAAAAAAAAATCAAGAAAATCACATTGTATAAATTAGATAAATTTATTTGCATTTTGCAGTGAGAAATAAGTATTTGATCCCCTACAAACCATTATGAGTTCTGGCTCCTACAGACCAGTTAGACGCTCCTAATCAACTCGTTACCTGCATTAAAGAAAGCTGTCTTACATAGTCACCTGTATAAAAGACTCCTGTCCACAGACTCAATTAATCATTCACACTCTAACCTCTACAATGTCAGGGACAAGATCATAGACCTACACAAAGCTGGAATGGGCTACAAAACCATAAGTAAGCAATCCCCGCCTATGTGCTAATTATTCCACCAAAATCCCCGCCTATATGCTTAATTACCATATTCCCTCCTCCCCGGCACGTTACAGGGCCCTGTGACGTGCACTGTGCTCCCTGACTTTCCGGGCATACGCAAAGCGCCGCTTACATAGAGCGTGCTTTGCTTCATCCCGGCCCCGTCAGCCTGTGCACTGCGCTGCAGGGATCTATTGCGCAAGTGCCGGGAAGTGACAGTGGCTCTATGTGAGCGGCGCTTTGCACATGCCCAGGAAGTCAGGGAGCACAGTGCACATCACAGGGCCTGTTACAGGGCCCTGTGACGTGCAAAGGAGGAGGGGAATATGAATTAAGCATATAGGCAGGGATTTGGGGAAATAATAAGCACATAGGCTGGGATTGCCAAGCCTGTACAGGATAGAATTAATTAATGTGCTTTTCTCTGCAATCAGACCTCTACCATGGGCCATACAGGTATGTCTAGATTTACTTTTCTATACCCTGTATGCCCATAGTAGAGGTCTGATAACTCCAAAGTGGTGACAGATTCCCTTTAAGTGTCATTTGCCAGAGGAATCAAATACTTATTTCTCACTGCAAAATGAAAATAAATGTATCTAATTTATACAATGGGATTTTCTTGATTTCTTTGGGATATTCTATCTCTCAATGTTAAAATTAACCTACCCTTAAAATTATAGACTGTTCATGTCTTTGTCAGTGGGCAAACTTCCGAAAACAGCAAGGGATCAAATAATTATTTCCTTCACTGTATGTCTGGGCCCACTGCAACTGTTTCGGCTTCTGATCACTGATACTAGGTTTGTGCACAACTGAAAGCCAGTGGAAGATCCTACACCTTGAAGTTCACAGGGCTCCAGAGGCACCTGCAGCTGCAAATACTTGTTTAATACTTTTTAGCAGTATTTTAGAAAATGCTCTCTTAATTCGATAAATTTGTCTGGCAGTAAATATATGCCAACCAGGTAACACAGCTTATCCTAGTGTAACACCTGCAGCGAGACCTTTTTGTTCAGAGTCTGCTGCTGCTGGGATTAAACAGACAAATATAGCAGCAGACATTAATGATTCTTTTGCTGCACTGCCCTGGACTACAACTCCTAGAAGACATCGCTGTTCTCTGCATCATAGGAGAAGAGGAGCAGCAGAAGAAGGGACTGCTTGGCTGTGCAGGTTGACTAAGAAGGGTGGAGCTAAGAGGAGAGAGAGCAATGTGTGCAATGCTCAATGTCAAACATGTGAGTGTCTGATCCTGGAGAGCAGGGGACACAGGAACAGAGTAAGTGCTAATCATCTAGCTGCTCAGTGTGTGAGAGGAGAAGATAATACTGGAGTTAAGCCAGATCTGCAGAACAGCCAGGTTATCAAGAGATATGCATCGCCACCTGGCTTAACTAAGGGAACAAGTTTACAAACCATCCCTTGTGACTAAGGCATCTGGACCCTGCAGCCCCAAGCTGGATCCCTGTGTGACCCCAAACTTGGTACATTAAGGAGTAGCTATTTCTGGGACTCATGGTTCCACTGTTGAGTAGTTAATAAGAGAATTGGTGCTGAAGGGATTGTGTTTCTGTTGTGATATTAAAAGTGAACAAACGGTTCTTGAACGCGCGGCCATTAGATTCTCCTTGACAGAAGTAAAGACAAAATGCAGTTTTTAAATTAAGGTCTTTATTATTAAGGGAAAAATAAATACAAACCTACTTGGCCCTTTGTGAAAAAGTGATTGCCCCCTAAACCTAATAACTGGTTGGGCCACCCTTTAGCGGCAACAACTGCAATCAAGCGTTTGCGATAACTGGCAATGAGTCTTTTACAATTCTGGAGGAATTTTGGACACTCATCTTTGCAAAATTGTTGTAATTCAGCCACATTGGAGGATTTACGAGCATAAACCGCCTTTTTAAGGTGATGTCAAAGCATCTCAATTGGAATAAGGTCAGGACTTTGACTAGGCCACTCCAAAGTCTTAATTTTGTTTTTCTTAAGCCATTCAGAGGTGGACTTGCTGGTGTGTTTTGAATCATTGTCCTGCTGTATAACCCAAGTGCGCTTCAGCTTGAGGTCAAGAACAGATCGCCGGACATTCTCCTTCAGAATTTTTTGGTAGACAGCAGAATTCATGGTTCCATTTACCACAGCAAATCTCCCAGGTCCTAAAGCCGCAAAACAGCCCCAGACCATCACACTACCACCTTTATATTTTACTGTTGGTATGAGGTTCTTTTTCTGAAATGCTGTGTTACTTCTATGGGACATACAACTTCCAAAAGGTTCAACTTTTGTCTCGTCAGTAAACACCCAGAAATCTTGGCTATCATCAAGATATTTTCTGGCAAAATTGAGATAAGTCTTTATGTTTTTTTGCTCAGCAGTGGTTTTAATTTTGGAACTCTGCCATGCATGCCATTTTTGCCCAGTCTCTTTCTTACAGTGGACTCATGAACACTAACCTTAGCTGAGGCAAGTGAGGCCTGCAGTTGTTTGGATGTTGTTGTGGGGTCTTTTTTGACCTCTTGGATGAGTCTTTGCTGCACTTTTGGGGTAATTTTGGTCAGCTGGCCACTCCTGGGAAGGTTCACCACTGTTCCATGCTTTCACCATTTGTGTATAATGGCTCTCACTGTGGTTCGCTGAAGTCCCAAAGCTTTAGAAATGACTTTATAACCTTTTCCAGACTGATAGATTTCAATTGCTTTGTTTCTCATTTTTCCCTGAATTTGTTTGGATCGCAGCATGATGTCTAGCTTTTGATGATCTTTTGGTCTACTTCACTTTGCCAGGCAGGTCCTATTTAAGTGATTTCTTGATTGAGAACAGGTGTGGCAGTAATCAGGCCTGTCTGTGGCTTGGGAAATTTAACTTAGCTTTCCAAAAATGTGATAAACTACTGTTAATTTATGTTTTAAAGAATGTTATGTTTAAAGAACAAGGAATCAGGTAGGGAGCAAACATTTTTTCACACCACTGTATATGATTGGGAAACATCTTTATTATTATGGCAGTGTAATTATTGGAAGGGGAAAATCGGTCTGCGCTCGGCCTACAGTGCATGGACTGGGCACCGATCTCCTTACCCGTATGCTCGTATATGCTGTGAGGCTGCTGAGTTCAGGTCAGGAGACCCGCAGCCAGTCCATGCACTGCGGTCCGAGCACAGACCGATATTCATTGACGACTGAAGAAACTGATAGTAACATTGTCAGAGTTAACATCATCCTGTTGAGACTGAGAAGAGTGATGTGCCATATGTTCCATAATCTAGTTTATCCCCACTATGATGCTTGCCATGACCAAGTGTCCTACGGCTTGTAATACTACTGACCAGATGACTGATGCTAGTAGCAGTGCTGGTGCTGCTGCTTGCAGTTTACACTTTCTCATTGCCAGATGGGATGAAGCTTTTTATTTTTTACATTAGCCTGACCATTGTCATTGCCAACATGCATTTTTTTTACAATATAATTACCTTTTTTTCAGTTTCAATCAAGAAATGCTAGGTACATGTACAAAAAGCCAACTGCAGCAACAGGCCACAATATTTGTATGGTGTGTACGAACGTTTTTTTTATAAATTTGTGTATATGTCATGTAATGTATATGTATTAATATGCTCACCTACTGCCACCTTCTTCCAGCAGTATTCTGCTCCTCTATTGTCACCGCTCTTCAGACTCTCCAGGTCACACTGTGCCTTGCAGAACAATGCTCCATAGACATTGCAAAAAAGACTTCTCAGGCATAGAGAATAGAGTAATTCAGAGAGTCTGCCATGCAGTGATGTTACTGGGAGCAGGAACAGAACAGCGCTGGATCCTGGAAAAGGCGGCTGAGGGTCAGTATATAAACACATACACACTACATTACGTATTCATATATATTGATTTATTTTAAAAAATCATGAGAATGTTTCTTTAACTATTTTAATGACAGAAAACATTGTAAACTGCTAAAAAAAAATTTCTACATTTTCTGGGAATTTCAGAAATGTTTTCATAAAACACATTCATCTAAATAAACCATAAAGTATAATTTGTCATGAAAATCACAAAGATATGCATAAGCATTTCAAAATTACTACCGTATAAAGTGACATAAGACAGATTGGAAAAATGAGGCCTGGTCAGGAATGCTAAATCTGGCTAGCGTAAGAAGAGGTTAAACGTATCAGCGAGTGTTAGCCATTGTATGCAGCCAAGGCATGAAATGAAAAAGCAAAGAACGCCATATTACTTTTTTGCCAAAAAAGAAGTTTCAAATTCATCAAAAACCTATTCGAATATAATGTCATTTGAATCTAAATGCATTTTAATATAATATAATAATAGAATATAGTGGTTTGTGCTGATGAAGAAGTGTTGTATGCTTCGAAACGAGTTGACTAATAAAAAGCGCTTCCTACATTGCCTGATAATGACAGCACTGATTGAACATGACGAGAGTGTACAGGTAAACCTTCCATCTTCTAACACTGATTTGGAACTGTGTCAATATGTTCTCGTACAAACATCAGAGGAATAGCTCAGTGTCACAGTGTAGAGTTCTGAGAAGTAATGAGTTCTGAGAAGTAGAATTGTTATATTATGGGGAACTAAATTATTTTGTAAACTGACCATATGAGCTGACCAGTCCTCTTTAAAATGTATTTGCATATTTTCTGCTACATGTGTGCTATTGGAACTAAAATTCAAGAAGTACAAAGCAAGTTTCTATTAGGTATTCAAGCAAAAGAAAACATTATATATTAATAACTTTCCCATATAATTCTTAAAAGCTACATAAAAAAGTCACTTCTTTGTTCAAATCCTATTTGAAAAGGCACACAGCTATTATGCAATATTTATAACATGTAAAGTGTGCATCTGATTATTACGTTTCATAATGCATTTTTTTTTCTACAGAAAAAAAGGTACAAATAATTATCAATAACATTAGTGATGTAAAGTAATGTTCAGTATATCTGGTACATACAAATATATACTTACATGCAATAAAACACAAATATAAGCAATGAAAGCAGCCAACATTTTCTTACTGATACCTTTTATATGATCTAAATTTTAACTCAACCTGCCATTATTCCATGCAATTCACAGTTTTGCAGCCTTGCACACTGTGAACATGAATATATGTTTTTTATTTAATTTTGTCAGTTCCTCAGTCATGTATTAATGTTTAAAGGGGACCTTTCACCAAACCTTTAATATTGAATTGGACACATGATATTATAGTAGCTATAGAACATAAAACATTTCTTTTTATTTCTCTTCTCTGTTGGGGAGATATTAGCTAGCAAGTATATAGCACCAAATGAGTCCATTTTCGGTAAGTCCAAATAGGTGTTATCAGACAGTTTTCAGTGGGGGCATGTACTTATTCCACCTGTATGACTTTATTCAATCATAATTGAGCAGCAACACTCAGTGGAAGAAAAGCACTCCCCCACCAAAGCTTACAGCATGTTTCTTAGTGTATGAGACATAATAACAGAAAGCCCTGATCTTCTACTCTAACGCTGTGTATGCTTAGAAAGTGCTGGAAGTAGAGCACAGATGACTAACTCCATTCAGACAAGTTCAAAGTCATCAGTGTGGGGTAAGGGGCAGCACAGCTGAGTTTACATGTGCCCCATTTCAAACCCTGCTATTAGCTTTCCTCCTTTCTTAGCATATGACCTCAGCTGTATTACCCCTCTCCCCACACTGCCTGACCAGAGATAAGAGCTCAAAGGTGTCAGTAAGGACACTTATGTCTCTTAGCAAATTGTCAACTTGTAATGACTCTGCAGTCAGAGCAGAGAAGACTGTCATTGCATCTTAAACAGGATTAGCCTGTTCTGAGCAATTGTGTGGTATATTCTCTTTCTCCTGTGTGTTGTTCTTGCTTATTATTAGGAGATGTAATAAAAGGGGAAAAAGTAAATGCCCTCAAGTAAACTCTCTGATGAAGTCAGCTTGGAATAAACTCATTAGGTCCCGAGTACTTTTATTGCTAATATCTCTGCAATGGAAGGCAAAATAAAAACAAAAAAAAAAAATATTTCGTCCTGCAGCCACTATTACATTATGTGTCCAATTCAACACAATAAATGAAAAATTCGCTGACCGGTCCTCTATAGAAATGCAATATGTTAGTTTTGAACTGCAAAAAAAATCATTGTGTTTCTTTCTCATGGTATATCTCAAAAATTGTTCCAGATAACAGGACTCTGTTTACACTGTAATAACAGGATCCATGATGGACAGGACTGGCCTTATCTGCTATGATCCATCACGATAACATTTTTCTTTCTTTCCCACATTAACTTGATCAGTGAGGTTTCCTTGCTTTTATACACTTGATTTGCTATTTCTACAGAAACAGACGATAAACAACTAGCGAAAGCGGGAGCAAAGTATCAGTATGCATCGATAATTGTTTTTGTCCATAATCTAATAAAAATTAAAATATATCTTTGTCCATAATATCATGATTGTAAACTTTCCTTATTTTAACAAGAACATGAAAAGCTGACATAAAGCTATGAATTAATGCAAATGGTTTCCATGGACTATGTTGTGACTCTGATGCTGATGAATTAGCCAGCAAGTCAGAAATACAAAAATCCAATACCTGACTTGTTTTGGCGAGGCACGTAGTCCATAACATACAGTTGACCTGTAAAAGAAATAACGCACAGTAGAAGACTCTTATTCTTGGTAAAATATTGGAAGGCCCTGTACAGCATAATTCCCATTTTGACCAAAAAAAAAAAACAACAAAAAGAAACAAACAACTGTGCAGTCTTCTAAACTGAATAGCAAATACACTAAATGTATCACATGCATGATTTGCGATTGCAACTTATATGCATAAAAAATGCATCCTATAGTTGGGGGTCAATTGTTGAGCAGGCTCTGGGAACACTTATAGACCACAGACTGTACACCAACATGCAAAGTCAATCAGCGGTTTGTAAGGCAAGCAGGATATTTTCATGTAAAGAGGCATGGCCTTCAGGAGAGGGAAGTACTACCAGCACTTTACAAATCGTTAGTACATCCTCATCGGGAATATGCAGTTTGGCTCATAGAAAGGATGCCCTGTAGTTAGAAAAATTACAAAGAACTGTCACAAAACTGAAAAGGGCATTGATAATGAGGAAAGATTAAGACAACTGAATGAATTTAGAAGAAGAAATTATCGAATCTATGTGCTGTAATATCGAATCTATAATACCTTGCAGCAATCAAAGCACATAGTCTGGTGCTGCCAATCAGGGGGAAATTACAGCACAGCCGCTATAAAAGATGAGGCGGGGAAAGCAGTAGCCATTTTAGGATATTACAGCAAAGGAATAAGAGGTCAGAGCATACAGTTCAATATTACAGATATGAACAAAAAAGTCTAAAACAGACTATTATGCACTACTATTGTGATAAAGAGCATAGAAAATGGGAGTACAGTTTATGAATAAAAATACATAGATTCAACTTAGAGTGAAGTGCAGGACCTGCAGAGTCTGTGTGACTGTGAATTGATTAATCTATGATATACTGAACAGCACCTTAATTACACCCTTTTTTCCATTCTTGCTGCAATGCAAACAAAGAAAGCAGTAAAATCCACATAGTCCTAGTTTTACTTCTGAAGAAAAATATTGAAACCGAGACTTGTCTAGTTGAGAAAATATGTTTCTTGCCTTGACAAGCTATAATTCTTATCACACAAGGAATGCTTGTTTTTAGTGTTGAGCCACCCCCGTAGTGTTCGAGTTCGGTTCGGTTCGTCGAACACCCGTGTGTTCGCCGAACTGTTCGTCGAACTGTTCGTCGAACACCTTCGAACACCGTTAAAACCAATGGCAGGCAAACAAAAACACATAGAAACACATAGAAAACACCTTCAAAGGTGTCCAAAAGCTGACAAACTGCTCAGAAGACACAACTAACACATTGAAAAGTGACAAGTACATATAGTCATGCGAAAAGAAAAGAGGTTGAGGAGTAAAAGGAGGGGGAGACACAGATATAGGCATGTCATGCCCTTCTAAAATCCAAAAAGTGAGAAGCCGACACGTTCAGTCCGCTCCTGCCCGTGCCACCTCCGTGTCGCCGGGTTTGTGCCAGAGCCGCGGTGAACCCTGACGGCCAGCCCCCCTCTCCCAATACTGGTGCCTGTCCGCTGGTGGGTCGAGCGAGCCCCCCTGTGGTGGAGGCAGCTCTAAGCTTTTTAATTTAAATTGTCTCTCTAATTTGAATAAATACACTTTAAATCCATTTACAAGGATCTATTGGAGGGCAAGTCTCATGCCAGCAGCCGCGTAATTCCAGCTCCAGTAGCGTCCACTAAAGCTGCTGCAGTTAAAAAGCTTTTATAAGGATCGAGCTCGGCTGTCCACCACAAGGCATCCTACTGCCAGTCCGAGCCCCTATGCCTTGGGGTGCCTCCTGATGCTCTTCACTGAGTATCCTGTGGTCCCGAAGCATTTCCTTTGAAAAAATGAAGTGTCCAAACTACAGGTGGTGTAGCTTGCTTAACAGCAGGGATAATCCGCTGACTAGCAGACACTGCTACTAGGCACAAAGTATTTCCTGGGCTAGATGCAGTTAAAAATTTGTAATTAGATACTCTCGTTGGATGCTGAGAAAGCATTCCATAGAGTCTCCTGGCACGCCATATATGATTCTCTTAAAAAGCTTGGGGTAGGGGTCTAGGGGACCCTTTTATAGCCAAAATCACGGCCCTGTATCGCAATACGTCACCTAGGCTGAAGATAAATGGAACTGTAGCACCCTGAGGGCTCGGTTGCTACAGAGGTATTGCACCTCACCCAGAGGTGTGATATCTCACTCTCAGGTAAGGATGTAGTGTGGATCAGGACCCGACACCTGCATGCATTACACCACATTGCCGTGGGGCAGGGCGACCAATATGCCCCTGAGATGGGCACGACAGTCCCTGTCCCTGGCTGGAGTGGGGGGAGGGAACACTGAGGAAGGGGAACCCTGTAGTGCAGGAGCAGGGAGGAAGCAGTTCCTGGGTGCATTGAGAAGGGAGTATAAAAGGTGGGCACCATCCTAGTTCAGTGCAGAGAAGTCTGAGCAGAAGTGGCAGGGAGCAGGGGCTCTGCATGAGCTCTGCTCCGGAGGCGGGCCTAGTAACAGAGGCCCAGGCCTGGAAGAGGGAGAAGGAAGGAAGAGGAGCGGAGAAGGCTCCAGGAACGAGGAACGAAGGGATCTCAGGGGTGCGGACGGGCGAGTCGCCACCGCACGCCCGAATCCACCTGCGTGGAGGGGTCGGGCCAAAGGGGGAGACCGGTCCCCAAAACTAGTGGAGGCAGGAAACGACCCTCAGCTAGAAACAGGAGGCTGTGACATTTTATGTGGCGCAGCCCCTCGCTACACCCGCTAGGAAGGCACCACATAGGGTCAGGGAAACTGGCGCCAAGTTTACCAAGAGGAGGCCCGAGGCAGCCGAACAGAAGGGTTGGTAAGAAAGGCCAGACAAAGGACACACAAAGGGGGTCCTGTGAAGCACTCCAAAGTTATCTGGGAGTTGTCTGAGCCCCTCACCTGGTGAGCACAGTACGACATGGGCAGCCGTTACCTGCAGACGTAGTCTGGATAATAAGAACTGTGAGTAAAGGCCCTGGACTGCATCACTGACTCCGTGTCACTACTGCTGCTGCCCTGCACCATCACCCCCATCCTCCGCATACACTGCCCTGAGGCTATACTCCTCCCGTGGGGAGTTATGCTACGCTCTGCTGCACCCACAACACCAGTCTCAGCGGTCTGCCCTGGAGCGGCGGTTCACTCTGACCGCAATCCACGGGTGGCGTAGTCGGACATTTAAACATCAAAACCACATAAATAGTTCCGCCACTGGTTTGACCGCCCTGAGCCATGGAACCGGGTCGCCGCCACGGAGACTACAACCACCAGCATCCACCAAAAAGGGTCCGGCTCCGGGTGTCCCAAGGCCCAGGGGGCGCGTCAGAACATTTTCATCACCTTTCACAATCACCAATGGGACAAGGCAGGGATGTTCTCTGTCCCCTCTCTTATACATCCTAGTGACGGAGCACCTGCTCTCATCAATTTGCCATAACCCCAATATTAGGTGGATTGAGGTGGGAGGCACCGAGTACAAGTGCTCTCTATTTGCTGATGATGTCCTAGTATATATCACTCAATCACATATATCCATCCATGCTGTTATGGCTGAAATAGATCACTTTGTTACATGGTCAAATTTTAAAATCAATGCAGCGAAGTCTGAGGCCCTCGATGTCTCCCTCCCCAAATCCATATAGGATTCCATCCAGTCCAACTTTCCCTTTGCCTGGCCCTCACAGGGTATCAAATACTTAGGAATTCCTATTCATAGAGACCTCTCCCATCTATGTTATCTTAATTTTGGGCCCTTTATTGAACAACTCCATACAGACCACGGTTGGCAAGTTAGAACTGTAAGATTCACTACGTGAACCACTGGTGTTTTGTGGAAAAGCACATGTACACTGTGTTCCAAATTATTATGCAAAAAGTGTTTAGGAGTGATAAGGGAAGAATTTGTTTGTTTGCCAGTTAAACTCATTGATGGTGATGTGTGTCAGGGCTCTTTATATCACTGTAAGCAATTGCAGACACCTGTGCTAATTAGTTTGGCAGGTGTGTCCAATGAAAGGCAAGACTACTTAAGAAGGCTGTCTCACATTATTAAGCAGCCTACATTTTCTGCCAAAATGGGAAAGAAAAAGGATGTGTCGGCTGCTGAGAAGCAACAAATTGTGGAGTGTTTAGGTCAAGGCATGACTACAATCAACATTGTGCGATGATCAGGATGAAGTGTCTTGGCAATCAAGAAGTATGTAGCTGATTCACAGTACACACGTGTGCGTGCTGATAAGGCAAATTGAGGACTCTTTCCTACAGGCAATTACGTCAGGTTGAAAGAGCAGCGGCAAAAAAGCCTTGTCATAGCAGCAGACAAGTTTTTGAAGCTGCTTGTGCCTCCAACGTCCCCCGAACAACAATATGCAGGGTCCTTCAGAGGTTTGCAGCTGTGCATACGCCATCCTGTCGACCTCCTCTATCCACTTCACACAAGCAGAAACGGCTCCAGTGGGCCAAACATTACATGAAGACTGATTTCAAAACTGTTTTGTTCACGGATGAGTGCCGTGCAGCGCTCGATGGTCCAGATGGATGGAGTGGAGGATGGCTGGTTGATGGACACCCCACGCAAACACGGCTACAGCGCCAACAAGGAGGAGGTGGAGTAATGTTTTGGGCTGGAATCATGGGGAGAGAGATTGTCGGCCCCTTTAGGATCCCTGAAGGCGCTAAAGATGAACTCCATAATGTATGTGGATTTTCTCAAACAGCACTTCCTGCCATGGTTCAAGAAGAAGAACCGTGTATTTCACAGCAAGATCATTTTTCTGCATGATAATGCACCATCTCATGCTGCACATAAAACATCTGCATCTCTGGCTGATATGGGCATAAAAGGGGACAAACTTATGGTGTGACCCCCATGCTGCCCTGACCTCTACCCCATTCAGAACCTTTGGAGCATCATTAAAAGGAGTGTCTATGATGGCGGGAGGCAGTTCACATCTAAGCAACAGCTCTGGGAGGGTATTCTGTCCTCATGCAAAACAATTGAAGCAGAAACCATCCAAAACCTGACAAATTCAATGGACGAGAGAGTTCAGAAGCTCCTTTCGAACAAGGGGTCCTATGTGAAAATGTAACATCACCTAGAATAAAGTTTTGAGTTGAAAACTGTTTGATTTCAGTTTCTAACAACCTGCTAATGCTTATAATTTCAAAAATGACCATTTTTTTGGTCTTTATTAAAATGAAAAGGTTGATCGAAAAGTTTGGGGGATCTAAGAGTGTGGCAACCCAGTAGTCATGATTACTTCGAATTCTGACAATATGAGGGTCATGCTGCAGGTAGTGCAGCAAGAAGGCACTTATGTGTCTTGCGCATCTCGGAGCCCCAAAATTATTTTCCGGGCTAGATGCAGCTAAAAATTATTATTAATTTTAAATCTGGTGAAGCTTTAGTATAGATGGCCTAATAGGATCAGTGCTGCACACTGCTACAAAGCCCAAATTATTTTCCAGTCAAGATACAGATAAACATGATTAGTAATTTTAAATCTGGTGGAGCTTATTATAGATGGCCTAATAGAATCAGTGCTGCACACTGCTACAAAGCCCAAATTATTTTCCAGCCAAGATACAGATAAACATGATTAGTAATTTGAAAGCTTAAAACGGTTGGTAGGGTGATTTTAACCAATCATAAGGATGACACAGGGGTAGAAAAGTCGTTTCGGATCCATGATTTGTTCATCTTTATGAACGTGAGTCTGTCTACATTATCAGTGGAGAGCCGCGTGCGCTTATCTGTCAGCACACCACCAGCAACGCTGAACACACGTTCAGACAGAACGCTGGCTGCGGTGCATGACAAGATCTCCAAGGCGTAAGTGGCTAGCTCCGGCCATTTATCCAGATTGGAAGCCCAAAAAGAGCAAGGGTCCAGTGACACAGTCATGGCTTCAATGTTTACTTGGAGATACTCCTGTACCATCGTCTCTAGGCGTTGACTATGTGTCAGACTTCTTGTCTCCTGTGGCCTTGCAAAGGATGGGCTAAAAAAGTGGTGAAATGATTCCGCAAAATTGATGTTACCAGCAGATACTGTGGTTCTGTTACGGTTTGAGTGCTGAACACTTGACGGTCCCACGGTTGGCAAGTTGGAACTGTGAGATTCACTACGTGCACCACTGGTATTTTGTGGAAAAGCACATGTAAGATTCTGCAACAGTCTCTGCTGATACTCCTGCATGCGTGCATCCCTTTCTATGGCAGGAATAATTTCTGCAAATTTACTTTTGTACCGGGGATCTAACAGTGTGGCAACCCAGTAGTCAGGATTATTTCTAATTCTCACAATTCGAGGGTCATGTTGCAGGTAGTGCAGCAAGAAGGCACTCATGTGTGTTGCGCATCCAGGAGCACCAAGTCCCTGTTGTGTTGGTGGCGAGGTAACAATCATGCTTCCTTCCTCTGTCCTCTCCCCCCAACCTCGAACAACAGAAATGTGATCAAGGTCTCCCTCATCTGATGAGTCTTCCATCAGTTCGTCCTCCACTTCTTCCTGGGCTCCTGCACCTTCCTCACTAGTTTGGCTGCTACCATGCGCCCTGGTAAAACCATCTCCCCCACCCTCACATGCCTGCCGCCTTGGTGCTGCCGACCGTCTGGACCTTGCAGATGTTAGCCCTTCCGCATACAACTCCTCCTCCTCTACTTCCTCCACCTCCTCTTGTGCCACCACCTGACTCCGAATTCTGTTTAACATGTGCTCCAGCATGTAAATCACCGGAATAGTCATGCTGATAATGGCATCGTCAGCACTAAACATCTTCGTCGCCATTTCAAAACTGTGCAGAAGGGTGCATAGGTCCCTGATCTGAGACCACTCCTCCAGCGTGATTTGCCCCACCTCTGGATCTCGTTGGCCCAGGCTATACGTCAGAACGTATTGCACCAGGGCTTGTCGGTGCTGCCACAGTCGCTGCAACATGTGCAGAGTTGAATTCCACCGGTTAGGCACATCGCATTTTAGCCGGTGAAGTGGCAGGCCCAACGACTTCTGTAGAGATCTAAGTCGCTGAGCTGCGGGATGCGAACGGCGAAAGTGAGCACACAGCGACCGTGCCCTCTGCAGAAGGCCATCTAGTCTGGGATAGTGGGCTAAAAATTGCTGGACAACCAGGTTCAACATGTGAGCCATACAAGGCACGTGTGTGACATTGCCCCGGCGAAGGGCCGCACCCAGGTTTGCAGCATTGTCGCACACGGCCTTCCCTGGTTTCAGGTCCAGTGGAGACAACCATTCATGAAATTGGTTCTCCAGAGCTGACCACAACTCCTCAGCTGTGTGACTCACATTTCCCAGACATTTCAATGTAAAAACCGCCTGATGACGTTGAGCCCTACTGCCAGCATAGTAAGGAGGTGTGCAGGATCCCTTCTGCGCAGTTAGAAAGCTTGTGGCATGACCAGACAGGCTTTGGGTGCAGGTGGAAGACCGAGAGGAGGTTGAGGAGGCAGAAGCAGTGGAGGAACTTTGACATAAAGAGGATTGACGCACAACTCGTGGGGACGGCAAGACTTGGACAGCAGCCCCTTGTCCTGCTGTCACCATAGTTACCCAGTGACCAGTCAGCGACATGTAACGCCCCTGTCCATGCCTACTCGTCCAAGTGTCTGTGGTGAAATGCACCCTGTCACACACAGAGTTTCTCAAAGAAGCGGTGATGTTGTGTGCGACATGCTGGTGGAGCGCAGGCACACCTTTCTTTGAGAAGTAGTGCCGACTGGGCATCTGGTACTGGGGCACTGCGACGGACATAAGGTCTCGAAAATCCTCTGTGTCCACCAGGCGGAAAGGCAGCATTTCTGTAGCCAAAAACTTGCAGATGGTGAAATTCAACCTCTTAGCTTTCTCATGGCTAGGAGGAAATGGTCTTTTACTTGTCCAGATCTGAGGGACCGAGGGCTGGCTATTGTGCTTAGACGGGGTTGATAAGGGTGTCCCCGGCAAACTGCCGGTCTGTGAGGAAGATGCAGGCGGACATGTTAGGTTGCCTTGATCCAAAGGTGGTGCTATCGATGTCGGACAGCGCTCAACACCAATTGGTGTTACCACCTCCAAAGAAAATGATGACCTGCCAATCACGCTGGCTGTTGCGGGTAAAGAGGTGGCAGGTCTGCGCCCCAAAACAGGTGTGACTGCTGTCCCCCCAGTCACAGAGGATGAAGAGGCTGCGGATGCACAAGATATGGCAGACGGTGGTTGGCCCGGCCGGCTAGGCCGCATTGTAGCACACTGAGCTTCCCACTGCAACTTATGCTTCATGTCCATGTGCCGGTTCATGCATGAAGTACTCAAACTATGTATTTTTTGGCCTCTACTTAGCTTTTGCTGACAAATGTTACAGATAACACGAGTTGGGTCATCTTTATCGATCTGAAAAAATGCCCAGGCTATGAAAGGCTTAGCACCCATGCGACCTGAAGAGCCACCACGACTTGTGGTGAGAGGCAGAGTTGTGTTTGAGGATGCAGTTGTTGACGTGCTTCCAGTACTACGTCTCTGTCCAGGAAGGCGCAACCTGACCTCGTCGTCACTAGCATCTTCCTCCACCTCCTCTGCTGACCTCATCTCTTGGCTGACTGTGGGTTGACAGTAAGTGGGATCTCCAACCTCATCATCATCACCCTGTGCGTTATCACACCCGTCGTCCTCAGAGCCAACCTGTTCCTGCCCTGACAAAAAACTAAAGTTGTCGCTCCAATCAGGTATTTGAGTCTTATCATCGTCTTCCTCATTGTCTCCACCAACAGGAGTTACAGTTTGGGAATGAGGGTCTACATTATGGTCAGAACCTTCTGCGTCTGGTCCTGGATCCGACTCATAAAGATTCTGGGCATCAGTGCAGATCATTTCCTCGTGTGGATTCACAGAAGCGCTGGAGTCGACCTCTGATTCCCAGGCTATAGTATGAGTAAACAGCTCTGCAGACTCAACCATCTGTTCTACCTCATACTCAGACGGGCAGCTGGAGATTTGGGAGCTGTGAGGAAGCAAGTGCGATTGGGGTGACACCTTTGAGGACTGGAGTATTTGTGATGTTGAAGTTGATGTGGAGGAGAGCCCACTTAAAGGAGCACTTGATATCCGTTGAAGCACCTGCTGTTTTTGTGCCTCATCTGGAATTTGTAGCGATTGGCGTGGCCGTAAGAAAGGGATCTTATCACATTGTCCGCTAAAAGAAGTAGACATTTTAGTTTGGCTGGAAGATGGTCTTTCTTCTGCAGATGTTACTGATGCTTTAACACCTACCCCACGGACACAACCTTTTTTCCCCTTCCCAACACGCCTATTCCCCTTTCCACCAGCAGCAGGCCTTTTTCCACTCATTTTGGTGGTTAACTAATTAACAACTCTGGAGTTGTTTGCACAAAAAAACAATGGATGGGAACCGAGCAGAGCTGAGTGGCCAAACTGTGGTATTAGGCCAAAACTATTGGCTGGGTTAGATGCAGAAAAAAATTATATTCAATTTGCAACCTGATGGAGGTCAGTATAGATGGACTAATAGAGAAAGTCCCACACACTGCTAGAAGGCCAAATATTTTTTCAGAGCTAGATGCAGAAAAAAATATATTCAGTTTGCAACCTGATGGAGGTCTGTATAGATGGATTAATAGAACAAGTCCCACACACAGCTAGAAGCCCAATATTTTTTCAGAGGTAGATGCAGAAAAAAATATATTCAGTTTGCAACCTGATGGAGGTCTGTATAGATGGATTAATAGAACAAGTCCCACACACAGCTAGAAGCCCAATATTTTTTCAGAGGTAGATGCAGAAAAAAATATATTCAGTTTGCAACCTGATGGAGGTCTGTATAGATGGATTAATAGAACAAGTCCCACACACAGCTAGAAGCCCAATATTTTTTCAGAGCTAGATGCAGAAAAAAATTATATTCAATTTGCAACCTGATGGAGGTCAGTATAGATGGACTAATAGAATGATGCTATGCCCAAAAGATTTTACTTCACTAGGTGCAGTAAAAAAATTGGTATTCTATACACAGGTGGTATATCTTGCAACACAGATAGGCTACTCCACTAACTAACACACTCTGCAATAGGCCAAAAAGGATTAGCTTTGCTAGATTCAGCCAAATGCTGTGAAAAAAGCTTGCACAGCACTGGCACAGACCTGACTGGCAAAAACTGATAGGAACTGATGTAACCTAGTCCTGAAAAGGACTCCAATTACAATTAGTCTTTACTCCCACAATCTATCTATTTAAGAGCACAGACCTGCCTGATAAAAGTCGTAGGAAATGCTGTAACCTAGTCCTTAAAAGGACTGCAATCACAACTATTCCCTACTCCCAAGCTATCTGTAGATTTGTGCGAAAATTGGCTTGAAATTAACAAGGTATAGCGCACACAGCAACAGCGGTGCCGTCTAACACGCAGCTGCAGCAGTGAGAAAATGGTGGCGACGGGGAAAATGGCTTGGTCTTATAGGGCAAGGACATGTGACATACACTGCCAATGACACATGCCCTTGCTTGTGTGAAAAAAAGCACTTCGCTCCGTGTGTGCGCTGCTGATAGGCTGACAGACTGCACCTCCCCACTGTAAATGCGGGAAAGAGGAAAAAAAATGGAGATCTTCATTGTTCCTGCAGAGATCCATCCCCTGCCCCTCCCCCCACCCCGCTGTACACTCAAACTGCACATTAACATTAATTTTCATCATTACTGAGAAAAAATCCAGTTATGATTTTGGTGCACGAACAGTTATCGAACATAACCTCGAACAGCCGAATTTTTCTCAAATTGTTCGTGTTCGCCGAACGGCTCGAACACTGCCCAAAACAGCTCGAATTTGAGATTGGCGAACAGTTCGAGTAGAACAACGCTCATCTCTACTTGTTTTAAAAAAAAGTTGTAGAGTGGGAAGAGGTGTTATTTTTGCCCCCCAAAAAAGCTCATATTTTAATTTCTGCATACTTGTTTTATTATTCCAATGACTAATAACAATGCTGCATGCTGTAGCAACAGAATAGTAGCATACAATTTTTTCTATCGGTTTGCATTATAATTTTTCTAGCCCAATTTCATAACAGTGTGTAAAACCCAAATACCGTGTGTTGTTGCTGCTTCATATGTTCCTTTCTTGCTTCTACCTTCTTACCAATGCAGCTTTTTAGGGTTCTGGAGTTTTGGGATTTTTTGTCAGGGGTTTGGGGAGAATTGAAAAAAAGGTAAAATAAAGATGTTTGAAAGAAGTTTTTGCATAACTGTTTTACTAGTCCAATTTTGAAACCGTATGTGTCACAACAATACTTCTTATTGTTTACGCATGTTCTTTTCCGTCCGTGCACTTAGCCAACATAACATTCTTGCTTATGTTTTTGTGTCAGAGGTGGAAGGGGGAAGGAGAATAGTGTTTAAATAAAAAATAACTTAAAATTGATATTACTTTTTGCATACACATGAAGCCAAATTTAAGTATACAAATGATAACTTTGATCAGAAATGTAAGAAGCATGGTCTGATCTCAAGATTACACTTTCTGACATGATATACCAGTGCTGTTTTACCTGCACTCTTTTTACCATGGCTACATCAGTTTCTGTTTTACCAGACCAATTTGGCAATCGTACATACCACAACTATACTGTTGGCTGTTGCCACATTGGGGTTATGAACTTAACACATACCTACTCATGGGTAATGAAAAAAGGGAAGTGGAACTGGGAAGGAAAAACAAACAGACTCACTGGAGGAATTCAACTGGTCTTTACCAGGCAAGATAAACCCCTTAGTTGAAGGGCTGGAACTCTTAAATCCAAATCCTCATAGAGGTAAAGCCAGCAAGGAAGTGCAGTGAAGAACAAACGTATAAAACCCACCCCAGAATGTGATAGGGCAGACCAAAACGCCAAAGTGGAAAACATCTGTAAAGAAGCAAACCAAAAAGGGGAAACAAAGACAATTAGATCCATCAGTATTTTGATAGGGAAGAAAAAGCAATAGCTCAACAGACACAGAAACTAACCACGGAGTAACAGGTCAGCGAATCGAAGCCCCAAACCAAGCCATTACAGTACCCTCCATTCTACAAGGGGCCACCGGACCCTCAGAAGCACCTACCTACAGACATCACTGATGGAATTATGACTCTGATGGATTTCCATTACTAGACAATCCGCATGAAGATCCTCTGAATAAACCCAAGAGTTATCTTTAGGACCATAACCTTTCCACTTACCGAGATACTCTAGACGACACCTGACCTGCCTGGAACCAAGAAATCGCTCTACCGCATACTTCCAGTCCCCGTCCAAATCCACCTTAATTATGTCTTGAGGACCAGGTGTCCCCTCAAATTTTTTTAAAAGGGAAGAATGGAAAGAATCATTAATCCTCCAGACAACAGGAAGTTGCAACTTAACCATCCGAAGATTTACAATTGTAATATTTTTTTAAGAAACTACAAGTTTAGATGCAAATTTCCTAGACGTGACGTTTAAGCTTGAATTTTTTTAGGAAACCACACAAAATCCCCCACCCTAAAGACAGGAGCCTTCCTATGCCTGTGGTCAGCACTTATTTTGGCCCGTTCACTAGCTACCAAAAGACCCCTTTTGACCTCCTTCCAGACATTAATTGGGAAGAAAATCTCTCCTCCTCTGGCATGGAGGCCTGTAACCCTGTTATTTAGAGCAATCTCAGCAAAGGGCAGAAATTCTACCCAGTCTTCTTGAGTAGAGGAAACAAAACATCTCAAATACTGCTCTACCTCTTGGTTCATCCTTTCTGTTTGTTCATAAGTCTTGGGATGATAACCTGAGGAAAAAGACAGCTCGATACCCAATCTGGAGCAAAAGCTACGACCAAAAGCTAGCCAGAAATTCAGTCCCTTGTACAGAAATGTTTTTGGGAATAACATGCAATTTAGCGATATGAGAAACAAAGAACAAAGTTGGTAAGCTTTTAGCAACATTTGAAGTGAGACCAAATGAATCATTTTGCTAAAATGGTTCCCCACCCCCCACACTACAGTATCACCACTAGAGATAGGCAGATCGATGACAAAGTCAAATGGGTCCACGGCTGAGCCGGAACATCATCAGGCAAAAAATAACCAGCTGGAACTAGATGAGAGGCTTTAGCCCTAGCACAGAATCTGCATAAATAGATATACTCTTCAATATCCCAAAGAGCATTCTGCCACCAAAATGATCTAGAAAGAGATCTCCAAGTGGCAGAAGAAACTGAATGCCAAGCTAAAATGGAATCACGCACTTCATTAAGACGATCTATGCATAAGGAGGGCGGTACATAAAGTTTATTTATAGGTAAACCTTCCGTCGCACTGTCCTGAGAATCCTGAATGCGCTGTCTGAGATCTACCCCCAGAGCACCATCCACCACCCCCTCACTTAGAACCTTGACTGGATTTTCATCCCTCAACTCTTGAACAGTTACGGGATAAAGCATCAGCCTTGACATTCTTACAACTGGGGAGATAAGTAACGATAAATTCAAACTGGGCAAAAAAAAGGGTCCACCAAGCCTGTCTGATATTTAAGCTCTTAGTGGTGTCAATATATAATAGATTCTTATGATCAGTAAAGATAGTCACCTTATGTCTTGCTCCCTCCAACCAATGTTTACATTTCTCAAAGGCTCTTTTAACTGCCAGAAGTTTTCGGTAACCTATATCATAATTGGATTCCGCTTGAGTGAACTTCTGGGAGTAAAAAGCACAAGGATGTAGATGCCCACTATTTTTTTGTGAAAGAACAGCTTCCATCCCAATAGAGGAAGTGTCTACCTCAACAAAGAAAGGCAGATTGACCTTGCATAGAATGAGAAAAGGAAACTTAGAGAAAGCTGTCTTGAGAGCTGAAAAAGTATTTACCGCCTCTGCTGACCAAGAAGAAAAATCAGTTCCCTTCTTAGCCAATCCTTTAACTGACATGACTATAACCGAAAAGTTCTTAATGAACTTCCGTTAAAAATTGCAAAGCCAAGAAATCTCTGCAACGCTTTAAGATTACTCGGTTGAACCCAATCAACAACAGCTTGCAGCCGATCGAGGTCCATCCGAAACACTAATGCAGAAACCAAATGTCCTAAGAACTGTGCCTGTGGTTTTCCAAAATGACATTTCTACAGTTTAGCAAAGAAATGGTGGTAGAACCTGGAGAACCTGTCTAACATGCTCATGATGCTCCTTCTGAGTACATGATTAAATCAATATGTCATTCAGTTAAATTACCACAAATCTACCCACCAGAGAGCAAAAAATTTAATTTATGGCATTTTGAAAGACTGCTGAAGCAGTGGTTAACTCGAACATCATCACCAAATTTTCAAAATGACCTTTAGGCATATTGAATGCGGTCTTCCGGGTGACAAATGTGTACAGTATAAGATTATAAGCTCCTATCAAGTCAACTTTGGAAAACCATTTAGCTCCAGATAGTTTGTTAAAAATGTCAGGTATAGGGGGCAAAGTGTAAGGATTGCAAACTGTGATTCTATTAATCTCTCTAAAATCCAGGCACGGACACAACCCTCCATCTTTTTTTTTACAAAAAAAAACCCCACGATGACTGGAGAGATGGTAGGCCGTATATGAGCCTTAGCCAGACTCTTCTAAATATATTCTTTCAAGGTCTCCCTCTCTAGAAGATAAAGGTTAAATAAACAAGTTATAGGCATTTTTGCTCCTGGTATGAAGTCGATAGCGCAATAATATGAACTATGCGACGGAAGAACATCACACTGAATCTCAGAAAAAACGTCACAGAAGTCCTTAATTAATTCTGGAAGTTGAGTCCTCATTAATGTTGAGCGAGTATGTTCTATTAACCCTTTCGTCGAGTATGCTCGGGCCGAGCTCCGAGTATTTACAGCTGCTCGGTGATGTGTTTAAATCGCTCCCGTGTGCATGATTTGCGACTGTTTGACAGTTTTACTACATGTGAGGAATGTCTATTTCTTACACATTCCTCACATGTAATAAAGCTGTCAAACAGTTGCAAATCATGCACACGGGAGCGATTTAAACATATCTCCGAGCAGCTGTAAATACTCGGAGCTCGCCCGAGCATACTCGGAAAAGAACATACTCGCTCAACACTAGCATGGAAGCCAAAGATCTTGACAGTCATTAAGAAAAGCAAGTGTCAGCCCATGACCTAACCCTTTGAGTCTCCCAATTGATTACTGGATTGTGCTTAATTATCCATGGCAGGCCTAACAGTAACTTGGTAGGTAGAGAAGGAAAAAACATGAATGAAATGGATTCAGTAAGTAACACTCCTACCTTCATACAGTGGCATGTAAAAATGTGGGCACCCCTGGTCAAAATTACTGTTATTGTGAACAGTTTAGCAAGTTGAAGATGAAATGATCTCTACAAGCCCTAAAGTTAAAGATGACACATTTTCTTTGTTTTTTAGGCAAAAAAAAATATATGGTCATTTTTTTAATTTAAACATTACAATAAGGAAAATGAGATAATGCAAAAGTTTGAACGCCCTTGGAGATTTTGTGTGCTCAGATAACTTTGTCCAAGGTTTCAGACCTTAATTAGCCCATTAGGGTTATGGCTTTTTCACTATCATCGTTAGGAAAGGCCATGTGATGCAAATTAGCCAGCTTTATAAAAACCCACCCTCGTCTAACTTTGTGCCAAAACACAGCAGCCATGGGTTCTTCTAAGCAGCTGCCTAGCACTCTGAAAATGAAAATGGTGGAGGCTCACAAAGCAGGATAATGCTATAAGAAGATAGCAAAGCGTTTTCAAGTTGTCCTTCCCTCAGTTCGAAATGTAATTAAGAAATGGCAGTAAACAGAAACAGTGGAGGTCAAGATAAGGTCTAGAACACCAAGCAAAATTTCAGTGAAAGCTGCTCATAGGATTGCTAGAGAGGCAAATCAGAACCCCTGCTTGACTGGAAAAGGCCTACAGAAATATTTAGCAGACTCTGGAGTTGTAGTACATTGTTCTTCTGTTCAGAGACACCTGCACAAATATGGCCTTCATGGAAGATACATCAGGAAAAAAACTCTCCTGCATCCTCACCATAAAATTCAGGCTCAGAAGTATGCAAAAGAACATCTAAACAAATTGATGAATTTTGGAAATGAGTTTTGTGGACCGATGAGGTTAAAATAGAACTCTTTGCCCACAATGATCAATGGTACAGTACAGACCAAAAGTTTGGACACACCTCATTTAAAGATTTTTCTGTATTTTCAAGACTATGAAAATTGTACATTCACACTGAAGGCATCAAAACTATGAATTAACACATGTGGAATTATATGCTTAACAAAAAAGTGTGAAACAACTGAAAATATGTCTTATATTCTAGGTTCTTCAAAGTAGCCACCTTTTGCTTTGATGACTGCTTTGCACACTCTTGGCATTCTCTTGATGAGCTTCAAGAGGTAGTCACCGGAAATGGTCTTCCAACAATCTTGAAGGAGTTCCCAGAGATGCTTAGCACTTGTTGGCCCTTTTGCCTTCACTCTCCGGTCCAGCTCACTCCAAACCATCTTGATTGGGTTCAGGTCTGGTGACTGTGGAGGCCAGGTCATCTGGCGTAGAGCCCATCACTCTCGTTCTTGGTCAAATAGCCCTTACACAGCCTGGAGGTGTGTTTGGGGTCATTGTCCTCTTGAAAAATAAATGATGGTCCAACTAAACACAAACTGGATGGAATAGCATGCCGCTGCAAGATGCTGTGGTAGCCATGCTGGTTCAGTATGCCTTCAATTTTGAATAAATCCTCAACAGTGTCACCAACAAAGCACCCCCATACCATCACACCTCCTCCTCTATGCTTCACGGTGGGAACCAGGCATGTAGAGTCCATCCGTTCACCTTTTCTGCATCACACAAAGACTCGGTGGTTGGAACCAAAGTTCTCAAAGTTGGACTCATCAGACCAAAGCACAGATTTCCACTGGTCTAATGTCCATTCCTTGTGTTCTTTAGCCCAAACAAGTCTCTTCTGCTTGTTGCCTGTCCTTAGCAGTGGTTTCCTAGCAGCTATTTTACCATGAAGGCCTGCTGCACAAAGTCTCAGTTGTTGAAGAGATGTGTCTGCTGCTAGAACTCTGTGTGGCATTGACCTGGTCTCTAATCTGAGCTGCTGTTAACCTGCGATTTCTGAGGCTGGTGACTCGGATAAACTTATCCTCAGAAGCAGAGGTGACTCTTGGTCTTCCTTTCCTGGGGCGGTCCTCATGTGAGCCAGTTTCTTTGTAGCGCTTGATGGTTTTTGCAACTGCACTTGGGGACACTTTCAAAGTTTGCCCAATTTTTCAGACTGACTGACCTTCATTTCTTAAAGTAATGATGGCCACTCATTTTTCTTTACTTTGCTGCTTTTTTCTTGCCATAATACAAATTCTAACAGTCTATTCAGTAGGACTATCAGCTGTGTATCCACCAGACTTCTGCACAACACAACTGATGGTCACAACCCCATTTATAAGGCAAGAAATCCCACTTATTAAACCTGACAGGGCACACCTGTGAAGTGAAAACCATTTCCGGTGACTACCTCTTGAAGCTCATCAAGAGAATGCCAAGAGTGTGCAAGCAGTCATCAAAGCAAAAGGTGGCTACGTTGAAGAACCTAGAATATAAGACATATTTTCAGTTGTTTCACAATTTTTTGTTAAGTATATAATTCCACATGTGTTAATTCATAGTTTTGATGCCTTCAGTGTGAATGTACAATTTTCATAGTCATGAAAATACAGAAAAATCTTTAAATGAGAAGGTGTGTCCAAACTTTTGGTCTGTACTGTATGTGTGGAGAAAAAAAGGGCACATAATTTATGGAAGAGAACATCTCACCAGCCATTAAGCATTGGAGTGGATCAATCATGCTTTGGAGTTGTGTTGCAGCCAATGGCATGGGTAGCACTTCATGGGTAGAGGAAAGAATGGATTCAATGAAATTTCAACAAATTCTTGATGAAAACATACTGTAACACCATCTGTAAATAAGCTGAACTAAAAAAAGGATGGCTTCTACAAATGGATAATGATCTTAAACACACCTTAAAATCCACAATTGACTACTTCAAAAGGCGCAAGCTCAAGGTTTTACAATGGCCCTCACAGTCCCCTGATCTGAACATCATTGACAACCTGTGTCTAGACCTCAAAACAGCAGTGCATGCAAGACAACCCAGGAAGCTCACAGAACTGGAAGAATTTTTCAAGGAAGAATGGATGAAAATCCCTCAAACAGGAATTAAAAGGCTGGCTACAAAAAGTGTTTACAAGCTGTGATATTTTCAAACTGGCGTGCTACTAGGTGCTAACCATGCAGGGTGCCCAAACTTTTGCATCGGCCCATTTTCCTTTTTGGAATTTTTAAAATGTAAAAGATGAAAATATATTTTTGTTTCTTTCTAAAATTAAAAGGAAATGTGTCATCTTTGACTTTAGAGCTTTTAGAGATCATTTCATCTTCAACTTGCTTAACTGTTCAGAACTGTAAATTTGACTAGGGGTGCCAAAACTTTTCCATGCCACTGAACGTACATTCTCGACCTTCATAGTAACGTGACTCTGTGAAAGAGAAGAGTTATCAATTGCCAAAACCTGAATGGGGAGGCCAAGAGAAGAGAAATCATAACCACAGTTTATAGCAATCAAGGAATTTATGGAACTTACTGGTTCACAGTCAGTATAACCCAACAAAAAATAATCCATTACAATCTGGATCTGGAATCAAAGGGTTCTTTGCCTGTGGGTTATGCAAAGTCTGTCTGAAATTAATCAAAACATAAACCTTTTGTAATTTTGATGAATCAAAAACATACGATATCAAAAAATACATTTCCTCTATATCTATGGGAGTGATTTACCATGTGACATGTCCCTGACAGAAAGTTTACATAAGATTGAACACATGTAAACTCAAGATGTGTATACGTGAATATTGTAGAGACATAGGGAAAGCTAAAACCATTGAAAAAGACTTTCTACTGAATACCATACCCAGACATTTTAAGTGACATCTCCAATCCAACCCAACTGTACTTAAAATTAAAGGTATTGATTTGATTTTACTTGGATCTAGAGGCGATAATCTTGGTCAAAGTTTTGCATAAATAGAAAGTCAATGGAAACATAGATTAGGCACCCTCACACCTCAGGGATTAAACGAGAGATTTGGATTTGGGGCATTTCTGTAAGTACACCAGTATTGGAGGTTTTTATGGGTTGGGTTATATTTTATTTTCGTCTGTACTTATATATGATTTTAATTTTGCTTTTATGATTGTTAGGTTTGCATATACCCACCGAGCTGGCCAAGGAATGCTGAATGTACAATTTCATTACCAGACTAAACCCCCTTCTCTCCTGATATGCAAGATCAATGAGTGACCTTAAAGATGAAGATCAAACTTTTATCTAGTTCTTCCAATGTATGCTTATCTAAAGGAATGGTTTCCTCTCATAATGAAGATATATACAAGGACACTGATACAAGGCAGATGACGCACTTTCTTTATTCAGTGACCGATGTACCCACTTCATCTGGGTATCTCCTTCACTGACAATTTGGGTTTGTTTAGGATTCTGAATCCCCCAGGCGCTGTGGTCACTCTGCAGCTCCTGCATTCGTGCGGGCTGCGACGACTGACCATGGGCGCCTGAATTATTAATTTCATTAATATTATCAATCGTTTTCTCAATGTATTCAGAGATAGAGATAGTTATTTTGTGAGTCACTACTAGAACTTTTGCTGTTTTGAACTGTCTGGATGCACTCGTAATGCAGTACAGCGCTTGCCTTTGCGCACATTGTGACAATTGACAAGTGCACCTGGATTATTAGTGTTATCATGACTCTTAATGTATTCTAGAAACAGATATACAGTGGACAAAATAAGGATTTGATACACTGCTGATTTTGCATGTTTTGGAGAGGTCTGTAACTTTTATCGCAGGTACATTTCAACTGGGAGAGACAATCTTTAAAAAAAATCCAGAAAATCACTTTGTATAATTTTTACATAATTAATTTGCATTTTATTGCATTAAATAAGTATTTGATACATTAGAAAAACATAACTTAATATTTTTTATACAGTTGAAACCAGAAATTTACATACACTATATAAAAAGACACATATGCATGTTTTTCTGAATATCTGACATGAAATCAGAATAAACCTTCACTGTTTTAAGTCAATTAAGATTACCAAAATTTGTAATATTTGCCAAATGCCTGAATAATGAAAGAGAGAGAAAGAATGTTTTAATGCATTTTTATTACTTATTGCAAAGTCAAAAGTTCACATACACTAAGATTACTATGCCTTTAAACAATTCTGGACGGCCCATATGATGATGTCATGTGTTTGGAAGCTTCTGATTTTTGGCAACATCTGAGTTAGAGACACACTTGTGGCTCTATTTTAATACACACCTGAAACACACTGCTTCTTTGTGTAGCATCATTTTGAAGTCTAAACAAATCAGCTAAGATATCAGGAAGAGAATTGTGGACTTGCACAAGTCTGGCTCATCCTTGGGTATAATTTCAAGATACCTGAAGATGCCTCGTTCATCTGTATAAACAATTATACGCAAGTACAAACAAGATGGGAATGTCCAGCCATCATACCGCTCAGGAAGGAGACGGGTTCTGTGTCGCAAAGATGAATGTGCTTTGATTTGCATGTGCATATCAACCCAAGGACAAAAGCAAAAGACCTTGTGAAGATGATGACGAAAGCTGGTAAGATTGTGTCAATATCCACAGTGAAACGAGTATTGTATCAACATGGGCTGAAAGGCCACTCTGCCAGGAAGAAGCCATTACTCCAAAAAAACATAAAAAAGCCAGTTTAATGTTCGCAAATGCACACAGGAACAAAGACCTTCATTTTTGGAGATATGTCCTGTGGTCTGACGAAACTAAAATTTTACTTTTTGAACATAATGACCATCGTTACGTTTGGAGGAAAAAGGGAGAAGCTTGGAAGCCTAAGAACACCATCCCAACTGTGGAACACGGAGATGGCAGCATCATGTTGTGGGGTTGTTTTGCTTCAGGAGGGACTGGTGTACTTCACAAAATAGATGTTATCATGAGAAAAGAAGATTATGTGGCAATACTGAAGCAACATCTTGATGAGCTTCAAGAGGTAGTCACCGGAAATGGTTTTCACTTCACAGATGTGCCCTGTCAGGTTTAATAAGTGGGATTTCTTGCCTTATAAATGGGGTTGGGACCATCAGTTGTGTTGTGCAGAAGTCTGGTGGATACACAGCTGATAGTCCTACTGAATAGACTGTTAGAATTTGTATTATGGCAAGAAAATAGCAGCTAAGTAAAGAAAAATGAGTGGCCATCATTACTTTAAGAAATGAAGGTCAGTCAGTCCGAAAAATTGGGCAAACTTTGAAAGCGTCCCCAAGTGCAGTTGCAAAAACCATCAAGCTCTACAAAGAAACTGGCTCACATGAGGACCACCCCAGGAAAGGAAGACCAAGAGTCACCTCTGCTTCTGAGGATAAGTTTATCTGAGTCACCAGCCTCAGAAATCGCAGGTTAACAGCAGCTCAGATTAGAGACCAGGTCAATGCCACACAGAGTTCTAGCAGCAGACACATCTCTACAACAACTGTTAAGAGGAGACTTTGTGCAGCAGGCCTTCATGGTAAAATAGCTGCTAGGAAACCGCTGCTAAGGACAGGCAACAAGCAGAAGAGACTTGTTTGGGCTAAAGAACACAAGGAATGGACATTAGACCAGTGGAAATCTGTGCTTTGGTCTGATGAGTCCAAATTTGAGATCTTTGGTTCCAACCACTGTGTCTTTGTGCGACGCAGAAAAGGTGAACGGATGGACTCTACATGCCTGGTTCCCACCGTGAAGCATGGAGGAGGAGGTGTGATGGTGTGGGGGTGCTTTGCTGGTGACACTGTTGGGGATTTATTCAAAATTGAAGGCATACTGAACCAGCATGGCTACCACAGCATCTTGCAGCGGCATGCTATTGCATCCGGTTTGCGTTTAGTTGGACCATCATTTATTTTTCAACAGGACAATGACCCCAAACACACCTCCAGGCTGTGTAAGGGCTATTTGACCAAGAAGGAGAGTGATGGGGTGCTATGCCAGATGACCTGGCCTCCACAGTCACCAGACCTGAACCCAATCGAGATGGTTTGGGGTGAGCTGGACCGCAGAGTGAAGGCAAAAGGGCCAACAAGTGCTAAGCATCACTGGGAACTCCTTCAAGATTGTTGGAAGACCATTTCTGGTGACTACCTCTTGAAGCTCATCAAGAGAATGCCAAGAGTGTGCAAAGCAGTCATCAAAGCAAAAGGTGGCTACGTTGAAGAACCTAGAATATAAGACATATTTTCAGTTGTTTCACACTTTTTTGTTAAGTATATAATTCCTCATGTGTTAATTCATAGTTTTGATGCCTTCAGTGTGAATGTACAATTTTCATACTCATGAAAATACAGAAAAATCTTTAAATGAGAAGGTGTGTCCAAACTTTTGGTCTGTACTGTATGTAAATTTTTGACTTTGCAGTAAGGAATAAAAATGCCTTAAAACATTCTCTCTCTCATTATTCTGGCATTTGGCAAATATTAAAAATTATGGTAATCCTAATTGACCTAAAATGGGAAAGGTTTATTCTGATTTCAAGTCAGATATTAAGAAAAATTGCATATGTGTCTTTTTATATAGTGTATGTAAACTTATGGTTTCAACTGTAAAAACCTTTGTTTGCAATTACAGCGGTCAATCTTTTCCTGTAGTTCTTCACTATGTTTGCACACACTGCAGCAGGGATTTTAGCCCACTCCTCCATACAGATCTTCACCAGATCTTTCAGGTTTCAGGGCTGTTGCTTGACAACATTGAGTTTCAGCTCCCTCCAAAGATTTTATATTGGGCTCAGGTCTGAAAGTGTGAAAGTACCCCGCATGTGTGCCCATTTCATAAAGTCACCTACACCTTCCGCCGCCCTCGCCGTGCATTTGCAGCTTCCAGCTCACCGACTGGTGTGCGATTTCACCACGCGTTGGAACTCAAAGTTGCATACGTTGGGAAGGATTTGCGAGCAGCAGTGGGCAGTTGTTGAGTACCAGCTTCAACACGCCCATCGGTATTCAGGTCAGTCTCCGCACATAAGACCTGATGAGTGGGCATGGATGTCTGACATCTGTTTCGTCCTCCAAAACTTTGAGGACTCCAGCAACTTGGCGAGCGTTGATGACACCATAATTAGCGTCACCATCCCACTTCTCTGGCTACTGAAATGCTACTGAAAGAGGATGTATTGCAGGCAGAGCACGATGAGATTGAGCAAGGGACTATACAGGGTGATGTCACACAGCCAAGCCTCACCTCATCTTAACGCGGACTGGGTGATGAGGAGGAGGAGGAAAGGGAGGAGGAATAGGAGCTGTTTTCCTGTACTACAGACCGTAGTACCCACACATCAGTCATACTGTTTGTTCAGCGTGGATGGCCTGAGGAGAGGGAAAACGAGGAGGAGGACCAGGAGGAGGATGAGGAGGAGGAGAGCATGGACAATCGTCCTCTTAGTCAAGACAGGGAAATCTTGGCTGTTGGCAGTCTGGCACACATGGCTGACTTTATGTTCCACTGCCTGTCTTGTGACCCTTGCGTTGTACGCATTTTGGCCGACAGTAATTACTGGTTGGTCACACTTCTAGACCCATGCTACAAGAAGAACTTTCTATCTCTCCTTCCCGTGGCGGAGAGGTCTAGTAAAATGTTGCAGCTCCAGAAGGCCCTTGTTGAGGAATGATTAAAAAAATTCCCATCTGAAAACGCTGGCGGCAGATGTCACAGTTTGTTGGACAACCAAGGAGTACAGGCAAGGAAGATACAAATATGACGCAGCAGAGACAGGGGAACACTGTCAAGGGTGTGGGGCCGTTTTCTCAGACCCTCCCTGCGCACAGGCCCTGATGTGTGGGGTACTTTGACAACGAGGAAAAGTTTTGGAAGATGCCGAAGGACTACCTTGTCAACTGTACCAACGTCCTCCGTGATTCGTCTGTGCTTTATAACTATTGGTTATTACACTTGAGGTTATTTAGTTTGGAAAAACAAAGGCTTAGGGGTGATCTTATTATTATGTGCAAATATATGAGGGGACAGTACAAAGACCTTTCTACTGATCTATTTACTCTGAGGCCTGAGACGGAGACAAGGGGGCATATTCTACGTCTGGAGGAAAGAAGGTTTAATCATAATCACTGCCGCGGATTCTTTACTGTAAGAGCAGTGAGACTATGGAACTCTCTGCCGCATGATGTTGTAATGAGTGATTCACTACTAAAATTTAAGAAGGGCATGGATGTCTTTCTTGAAAAGTATAATATTACAGATTATATATACTAGATTCCTTGATAGGGCGTTGATCCAGGGAACTAGTCTGGTTGCCGTATGTGGAGTCAAGAAGGATTTTTTTTCCCCAATGTGGAGCTTAGTGTTTGCCACATGTTTTTTTTTTGCCTTCCTCTGGATCAACATGTTAGGCTATGGGTTGAACTAGATGGACTTAGTCTTCCTTACACCTTAAAAACTATGCTACTATTGGGTATCCAAGCTGGACATGTGGCATGAACTGGCTCTCTACATCTTGGAGATCCTGGCCTGCCCTGCCGCTAGAGTTTTGTCAGAGCGGGTTTTTAGTGCCGCCGAGGTTATTATAACTGATAGGCGCATCCACCTGGCAACTGAAAATGCTGACAGGCTGACTTTTATCAAAATGTACAAGAGCTGGATTGGGCCAGACTTCTCAACACCATCGGATGATAGCAGTCCAATCCAGTGATTTTTTTAGGGGGTCTATTCCCATGCACCTCTTCACACCCAGACAAGGGTATACGCTTCCTTATTTAGTCTATTTTATGTCACTGTCCTCCTTCTCCTCATCCTCCACCACCATATAAACAGAATGACCATCATGCAACACCCACATAATTTTTTAAGGGTGCTTATGGTGCCCGTAGGAAATTTTTTTAGAGGCCAACCTCTAACATTCTGTTTGTTATACAGCATGTTCATGTATACCCCCCAGGGGTAAATGTTTTTCAGCCCATGCACTTAGTGCATGCGAATTAACACTATAGTAGACCCATTCCTTAATAATGGGACCAATTTTTTTAATGAGAACCTCCTCTACATCTCTTCAAAGGGGTATTGGAGTGCTTCCAAATTTTTTGCAGCCTTTGCAGTCACAGCATGGGCATTACCACTATAGGAGACCCACTACATAATAATTGGAACAATTTTTTTAATGAGGCCCTCCTTTTCGTCTCTTCACAGGGTTATTGGAGTGCATCCTAATTTGTGGCAGTCCTTGCTGTCACTGCATGGGCATTACCACTATAGAAGACCCAATCCTTAATAATGGGAACAATTTTTTTAATGAGGCCTTCCTCTACGTCTCTTCATAGGGGTATTGGAGTGCGTCTAAATTTTTGGCAGCCCTTGCTGTCACTGCATACGTAATAACAGTATAGGAGACCCACTCCTGGGAACATTTTTTTTACTGAGGCCCTCCTCTATGTCTCTTCAAAGGGGTATTGGAGTGCGTACAAAGATTTTGCAGCCCTTGCATGCGCAATAACAGTATAGGAGACCCACTCCTTTATAATGAGAACATTTTTTTTTACTGAGGCCCTCCTCTATGTCTCTTCAAAGGGGTAATCGAGTGCGTTTAAATTTTTGGCAGCCCTGCTTTTCAAAGCATACGCAATAACAGTATAGAAGACCCAATCCTTTACAATGGGAACATTTTTTTTACTGAGGCCCTCCACTACATCTCTTCAAAGAGGTATTGGGGTGTGTCAAAATTTTTGGCAGCCCTCCCACTCACTGCATACTCAATAACAGTAAAGGAGACCCACTCCTTTATAATGAGAACATTTTTTTTACTGAGGCCCTCCTCTATCTCTCTTCAAAGGGGTAATCGAGTGCGTCTAAATTTTTGGCAGCCCTGCTTTTCACAGCATACGCAATAACAGTATAGAAGACCCACTCCTTTATAATGGGAACATTTTTTTACTGAGTCCCTCCTCTATGTCTCTTCAAAGTGGTATTGGGGTGCGTCCAAGGTTTTGGCAGCCCTTACAGTCACTGTATATGCAATAACAGTATAGAAGACCCACTCCTTTATAATGGGAACATTTTTTTTACTGAGGCCCTCCACTACATCTCTTCAAAGAGGTGTTGGGGTGCGTCAAAATTTTTGGCAGCCCTCACACTCACTGCATACGCAATAACAGTATAGGAGACCCACTCTTTAATAATTGGAACATTTTTTTTAAATGAGGCCCTCCTCTACGTCTCTTCAAAGGGGTGTTGGAGTGTGTCCTAATTTTTGGCAGCCCTTGGTGTCACTGCATGGACATTACCACTATAGGAGACCCACTCCTTAATAATGGGAACAATTTTTTTACTGAGGCCCTCCTCTATATCTCTTCAAAGGTGTATTGGGGTGCGTCCAAATTTTTGGCAGCCCTGCTTTTCACAGCATATGCAATAACAGTATAGGAGACCCACTCCTTTATAATGGGAACACTTTTTTTTACTGATGCCCTCCTCTATGTCTCTTCAAAGGGGTATTGGGATGTGTCCAAAGTTTTGGCAGCCCTTGCAGTCACTATAAATGGGGTATTAGAGTCTGTCCTAATTTTTGGCAGCCCTTGTAGTCACTGCATACACAATAACAGTATAGGAGACTCACTCCTTAATAATGGGAACAACAAAGCATAGCCGGCAGATAGCCCTCTAACAATAGTAAGGGACAACTGATTGCCCTTTAAGAATAGTAAGGGCTGCATGATGGCCTTGTAAAACTAGGCTTTTATTTTCACAGTCCCTCCTTCATAAATGAAACAGGATGCGTATGATCTTGTCTCACACCACATGGCCAGATAAGGTAGTAAAATTTTAAAATTACATTTACTGGTGAATGTATTGTTCACAGTTGAAAACAATGTAAAAGTGCAAAAACGCACCAAAAATACTACGGGTGAACATAGCCCAAGGTATGGTGGAGTATTTTTGTTTTTGGTTATTTATTATGCTTTATATACAATATATTACCCTGGAAAGAATTTTCCTTAACATTTTTTCCAGGAAAATCCATTTTGGCTTTGTTTTTATATGTTTTATTGTGAGTAAAAGTGGCGTAATACTCTGACAACATTGTTCTCAGCAGTGACCTGGGAGTCTGAGATGCTTCCTGGGGTCTTCCCCATGCTGTCCCCATATCAGTTAAGCACTGCTTCCATCGATTTGACCAATTTGACCAATTTTTAGGCCCCCTCCAGACCTCAGGAAAGAGGGGGGGGGGTTGCCGGAAAAATGCTCAAGTTTCTCATTGACTTACATTGGGCTCATTGCTCGGGTCGAGAACCTGAGCATTACGATTTGCTCGACCCGAGCAACGAGTGCCCGAGCATTTTAGTGCTTGCTCATCACTAATTACCATATAAATTACCATATAAAAATTGTGAAGAAACATGTAACTCTTTTGGCATACTTTTGTGAAACAGAAACCTATTGTTAGCTCACAATATACCTAGATGTCAAGATATTATTCTTCTAAATAATGCAACATTGCAGATGATTTTAAAGTCTTCCGACAGCTATGGAGCTTGAGAAATGTGATAATTATAGTAGCCCCTTTCAGAGTGTAAAGTATTACAAAACTTGTGAAGCTCTAATGGATATGAAATCTCTAAAGGCCAGCTTGTTCTACATACGCTATATTGTGTGAAATCTTTTAAACTTGAGAACATGTAAACACAATATTAATAATAATCATAATAATCTTTTTATTTATATAGTGCCAACATATTCTGCAGCGCTTTACAATTCAGACAATTTACAGACATTATGGGCACTGTCCCCATTGGGGCTCACAATCTACATTCCCTATCGGTATGTCTTTGGAGTGTGGGAGGAAGCCGGTGAACCCGGAGGAAACCCACGCAAACACAGGGAGAACATACAAACTCCTTGCAGATGTTGTCCGTGGTGGGATTTGAACCCAGGACCCCAGCACTGCAAGGCTGCAGTGCTAACCACTGAGCCACCGTGCTGCCCTATTTATATTTAATCAATTTATTTTTATGAAGGTTAATCAGATCGTGTACTCTGACCTAACTATATGATGCCAAAAGGCAGGGCCAGGAGGGGTAGGAAGAGTAGGCGTTACCTCCTGCCTACTCAAACTGACATTGCTGAATGACTGCGGTCACTTGGCATCTTCCTCTGGCAATCAGCACACTCATAGCTGGGGTTCTGGCACACAGGGGAGCAGTGTCAGTCATTGACACTACTCACCTCTCTCTCTGCCTGTGCCCCAGCTGTCACTCCTTCCTCGCTCTCATTCGCTTCTGTCAGACGCAAATACAATTGCTGTGAGTGCTGTTCGGGACAGGAGGAGAGGAGCAGTAATCAGCTCCTTGCTCCACTATTGACTTCATCAGAACACAGGCCACTTCTGGCCTGCACTCTGTTGAAGACGGCGCATGCAGGGGACCTCGTGTGGCACGTAATCGTGCTATCCAGCATCCACTGCTCTACAGGATAGAACAGACAGCAGCAGTGGTCTACAGGGAGCTGGAATAGGTGAATATAAGATTTTTTTTCTTATATTAGTTTGCCACTGAATGGGGGCCATAATAAGATGGGCACGTGGCAGCCATAATATAGTGGGGACTGCCATGTGGGAGTCATTATATACTGGAGGCTGGCTGTGTGGGGGCCATTATACACTGAGAACTGGCTGTGGGGGGCATTATACACTGGAGGATGGCTGTGGGGGTCATTATATACTGAGGGCTGGCTGTGGGGGTCATTATATACCGTGGGCTGGCTGTGGAGGCCATTATAAACTGGAGGATGGCTGTGAGGGTCATTATATACTCAGGACTGGCTGTGCAGGTCATTATATGCTGAGGGCTGGCTGAGGGGGTCATTATATACCGTGGGCTGGCTGTGGAGGCCATTATAAACTGGGAGCTGGCTGTGGGGGCTAATATGTACTGGAAACTGGTTGTTAGGTCAATTATATACTGGGGGCTGGCTGAGGGGGAGATTATATACTGGGGGTGGCATTGGGTGACATTATATACTGGTGGCTCGGTTTGGGGGACATTATATACTGGGGGCTTGCTGTGGGGGCTATTATATACTGGGGTCTGGCTATGGGGGTCATCATATACTGTGGCTGGCTCTGGGGGCTATTATATACTGGAAGATGGTTGTGAGGGCAATTATATACTACGGTCTGGCTGAGGGGGACATTATATACTGGGGATGGCTTTGGAGGACATTATATTCTGGTGGCTGGGTGTGGGAGACATTATATACTGGAGGCTGGCTGTGGAGGTCATTATATACTAGGGGCTGGCTGTGGGGGCCATTACTGGGGGCTGGGTTTGGGGGCTATTATATACTGGGGGCTGGCTTTGAGGGCAATTATATACTGAGGGCTGGCTGAGGAGGACATTATATAGTGGGGGATGGCTTTGGGGGTCATATATACTAGGGGCTGGCTGTAAGGGTCATTATATACTGGGGACTGGCTGTGGGAGCCATTATAATCTGGGAGCTGGCTGTGGGGGGCCATTATATACTGGGGGCTGGCTTTGGGGGCCATTATATACTGAGGGCTGGCTGTGAGGGTAATTATATACTGAGGACGGGCTGAGGGGGACATTATATACTAGGGGATGGCTTTGAGAGATATTATATACTGGGGACTGGCTGTTGGGGCCATTATATACTGGGGAAGGCTACTGGGGTCATTATAAACTGGGGGCTGGCTGTGCAGGTCATTATATACTAGGGGCTAGTTGTGGGGGCCATTGTATATTGGGGGCTGGCTGTGTGAGTCATTATATACTGGGGGTGGCTGTGGGGCTATTATATATACTATGGGCTGGTTGTGGGAGCCATTATGTACTGGGAGTTCGCTGTGGGGGCAATTATATACTAGGCGCTGGCTGTTGGAGCCATTATATATTAGAGACTGTCTGTGGGGGCTAGTATGTACTGGGGCTGGCTGTGGGGGCCATGATACAGGTGCATCTCACTAAATTAGAATATCATCAAAAAGTTTATTTATTTCAGTTCTTCAATACAAAAAGTGAAACTCATATATTATATAGAGTCATTACAAACAGAGTGATCTATTTCAAGTGTATATTTCTGTTAATGTTGATGATTATTGCTTACAGCCAATGAAAACACAAAACTCATTATTAGAGATGAGCGTTGTTCGACTCGAACTGTTCGCCAATCTCAAATTCGAGCTGTTTTGGGTGGTGTTCGAGCCGTTCGGCGAACACGAACGAGTTGAAAACAATTCGGCTGTTTCGAGGTTATGTTCGATAACTGTTCGTGCACCAAAATCATAACTGGATTTTTTCTCAGTAATGATGAAAATTAATGTTAATACGCAGTGTGAGTGTACAGCGGGGCGGGGGGCGGGGGGAGGGGCAGGGGATGGATCTCTGCAGGAATAATGAAGATCTCCATTTTTTTTTCTCTTTCCCGCATTTACAGTGGGGAGGTGCAATCTGTCAGCCTATCAGCAGCGCACACACGGAGCGAAGTGCTTTTTTTCACACAAGCAAGGGCATGTGTGATTGGCAGTGTATGTCACATGTCCTTGCCCTATAAGACCAAGCCATTTTCCCTGTCGCCACTATTTTCTCACTGCTGCAGCTGCGTGTTAGACGGCACCGCTGTTGCTGTGTGCGCTATACCTTGTTAATTTAAAGCCAATTTTCGCACAAATCTACAGATAGCTTGGGAGTAGGGAAGAGTTGTGATTGCAGTCCTTTTAAGGACTAGGTTACAGCATTTCCTACGACTTTTATCAGGCAGGTCTGTGCTCTTAAATAGATAGGTTGTGGGAGTAAAGACTAATTGTAATTGCAGTCCTTTTCAGGACTAAGTTAGATCAGTTCCTATCAGTTTTTGCCAGGCAGGTCTGTGCCAGTGCTGTGCAAGTTTTTTTCACAGCATTTGGCTAAATCTAGCAAAGCTAATCCTTTTTGGCCTATTGCAGAGTGTGTTAGTCAGTGGAGTAGCCTATCTGTGTTGCAAGCTACACCACCTGTGTATAGAATACCAATTTTTTTACTGCACCTAGTGAAGTAAAACCTTTTGGGCATAGCATCATTCTATTAGTCCATCTATACTGACCTCCATCAGGTTGCAAATTGAATATAATTTTTTTCTGCATCTAGCTCTGAAAAAATATTTGGGCTTCTAGCAGTGTGTGGGACTTGTTCTATTAGTCCATCTATACTGACCTCCATCAGGTTGCAAATTGAATATAATTTTTTTCTGCATCTAGCTCTGAAAAAATATTTGGGCTTCTAGCAGTGTGTGGGACTTGTTCTATTAGTCCATCTATACTGACCTCCATCAGGTTGCAAATTGAATATAATTTCTTTCTGCATCTAGCTCTGAAAAAATATTTGGGCTTCTAGCAGTGTGTGGGACTTGGTCTATTAGTCCATCTATACTGACCTCCATCAGGTTGCAAATTGAATATAATTTTTTTCTGCATCTAGCTCTGAAAAAATATTTGGGCTTCTAGCAGTGTGTGGGACTTGTTCTATTAGTCCATCTATACTGACCTCCATCATGTTGCAAATTCAATATAATTTTTTTCTGCATCTAGCTCTGAAAAAATATTTGGGCTTCTAGCTGTGTGTGGGACTTGGTCTATTAGTCCATCTATACTGACCTCCATCAGGTTGCAAATTCAATATAATTTTTTTCTGCATCTAGCTCTGAAAAAATATTTGGGCTTCTAGCAGTGTGTGGGACTTGGTCTATTAGTCCATCTATACTGACCTCCATCAGGTTGCAAATTAAAAATAATTTTTTACTTCATCTAGCTCTGAAAAAATATTTGGGCTTCTAGCAGTGTGTGGGACTTGTTCTATTAGTCCATCTATACTGACCTCCATCAGGTTGCAAATTGAGGCTATGTGCCCACGATGCAGAAATGAAGCAGAAAATTTCTGCAGCATTTCTGCATCTCCCTGGCAGAAAAAACGCATGCAGATTGTGCATGCGTTTTTCCTGCAGAATACATGCGGATTCACATGCGTTTCCGCATGCAGATTGACAAGCGCTTTCCAGGCGATAGCATCACTTGGAAAGTGCTTGACAACTAGGTCACACTGTATAAATCCATGCAAATGGCATGGATTTATACAGTGTGACCGTAAAAATTAAAACAAATAAAGCTATACTCACCCCCGAGGCCCCGGTGTGTGCTGCAGTGCTCGTTCCTGTCTGGTTCCCGGCTGCCGGCATATCGCGAGAAAGAGCGGTGAAGGGCCTGCGGTCACATGACTGTGACGTCACCGCAGGTCCTCAAGCGATGCCGGCATTCAGAGAGTAGCCGCCGGACAGGTGAATATAAACTTTATTTGTTATTTTATTCTTTTTTTTACAGGTACAATGGTACCCATGTCTGGATGAGAGTCTCCTCTCCTCCAGAACTGGGTACCATCCGCACATAGAGACGCATAGAAGCCGCTTGTACAAATGTACAGTCGCGGTTTCTATGCGTTTCAATGCAAGTCAATGGTGGGAGTTCCGCTGCGTTTCCACAAAATTAAATGACATGCTGCGGATTTTTGTACGCAGCATAAACGCTGCGGAAAAATCCGCAGCATGTGCATAGAACATGCGGAATCCCCTTGGGGACCATGGGGTGCGGATTACCTAGCGTTTAACAAGCGTTTACGCTGCGGAAATTCTGCAGCATAAACGCTTGCAAAACGCTACGTGGGCACCCAGCCTGAATATAATTTTTTTCTGCATCTAGCTCTGAAAAAATATTTGGGCTTCTAGCAGTGTGTGGGACTTGGTGTATTAGTCCATCTATACTGACCTCCATCAGGTTGCAAATTAAAAATAATTTTTTTCTGCATCTAGCTCTGAAAAAATATTTGGGCTTCTAGCTGTGTGTAGGACTTGGTCTAATAGTCCATCTATACTGACCTCCATCAGGTTGCAAATTAAAAATAATTTTTTTCTTAATCTAGCTCTGAAAAAATATTTGGGCTTCTAGCAGTGTGTGGGACTTGTTCTATTAGTCCATCTATACTGACCTTCATCAGGTTGCAAATTGAATATAATTTTTTTCTGCATCAAGCTCTGAAAAAATATTTGGGCTTCTAGCAGTGTGTGGGACTTGGTTTATTAGTCCATCTATACTGACCTCCATCAGGTTGCAAATTAAAAATATGTTTTTACTGCATCTAGCTCTGAAAAAATATTTGGGCTTCTAGCAGTGTGTGGGACTTGGTCTATTAGTCCATCTATACTGACCTCCATCAGGTTGCAAATTCAATATAATTTTTTTCTGCATCTAGCTCTGAAAAAATATTTGGGCTTCTAGCAGTGTGTGGGACTTGTTCTATTAGTCCATCTATACTGACCTAAATCAGGTTGCAAATTGAATATAATTTTTTTCTGCATCTAGCTCTGAAAAAATATTTGGGCTTCTAGCAGTGTGTTGGACGTGGTCTATTAGTCCATCTATACTGACCTCCATCAGGTTGCAAATTAAAAATAATTGTTTTCTGCATCTAGCTCTGAAAAAATATTTGGGCTTCTAGAAGTGTGTGGGACTTGGTCTATTAGTCCATCTATACTGACCTCCATCAGGTTGCAAATTAAAAATAATTTTTTTCTGCATCTAGCTCTGAAAAAATATTTGGGCTTCTAGCAGTGTGTGGGACTTGGTCTATTAGTCCATCTATACTGACCTCCATCAGGGTGCAAATTGAATATAATTTTTTTCTGCATCTAGCTCTGAAAAAATATTTGGGCTTCTAGCAGTGTGTGGGACTTGTTCTATTAGTCCATCTATACTGACCTCCATCAACTTGCAAATTGAATATAATTTTTTTATGCATCTAGCTCTGAAAAAATATTTGGGCTTCTAGCAGTGTGTGGGACTTGGTATATTAGTCCATCTATACTGACCTCCATCAGGTTGCAAATTCAAAATAATTTTTTTCTGCATCTAGCTCTGAAAAAATATTTGGGCTTCTAGCTGTGTGTAGGACTTGGTCTAATAGTCCATCTATACTGACCTCCATCAGGTTGCAAATTCAAAATAATTTTTTTCTGCATCTAGCTCTGAAAAAATATTTGGGCTTCTAGCAGTGTGTGGGACTTGGTCTATTAGTCCATCTATACTGACCTCCATCAAGTTGCAAATTGAATATAATTTTTTTCTGCATCAAGCTCTGAAAAAATATTTGGGCTTCTAGCAGTGTGTGGGACTTGTTCTATTAGTCCATCTATACTGACCTCCATCAGGTTGCAAATTGAATATAATTTTTTTCTGCATCTAGCTCTGAAAAAATATTTGGGCTTCTAGCAGTGTGTGGGACTTGTTCTATTAGTCCATCTATACTGACCTCCATCAGGTTGCAAATTAAAAATATTTTTTTTCTGCATCTAGCTCTGAAAAAATATTTGGGCTTCTAGCAGTGTGTGGGACTTGTTCTATTAGTCCATCTATACTGACCTCCATCAGGTTGCAAATTGAATATAATTTTTTTCTGCATCTAGCTCTGACAAAGTATTTGGGCTTCTAGCAGTGTGTGGGACTTGGTCTATTAGTCCATCTATACTGACCTCCATCAGGTTGCAAATTGAATATAATTTTTTTCTGCATCTAACCCAGCCAATAGTTTTGGCCCAATACCACAGTGTGGCCACTCAGCTCTGCTCGGTTCCCATCCATTGTTTTTTTGCGCAAACAACTCCAGAGTTGTGAATTAGTTAACCACCAAAATGAGTGGAAAAAGGCCTGCTGCTGGTGGAAAGGGGAATAGGCGTGTTGGGAAGGGGAAAAAAGGTTGTGTCCGTGGGGTAGGTGTTAAAGCAACAGTAACATCTGCAGAAGAAAGACCATCTTCCAGCCAAACTAAAATGTCTACTTCTTTTAGCGGACAATGTGATAAGATCCCATTCTTACGGCCACGCCAATCGCTACAAATTCCAGATGAGGCACAAAAACAGCAGGTGCTTCAACGGATATCAAGAGCTCTTTTAAGTGGGCTCTCCTCCTCATCAACTTCAACATCACAAATACTCCAGTCCTCAAAGGTGTCACCCCAATCGCACTTGCTTCCTCACAGCTCCCAAATCTCCAGCTGCCCATCTGAGTATGAGGTAGAACAGATGGTTGAGTCTGCAGAGCTGTTTACTCATACTATAGCCTGGGAATCAGAGGTCGGCTCCAGAGCTTCTGTGAATCCAGACGAGGAAATGATCTGCACTGATGCCCAGAATCTTTATGAGTCGGATCCAGGACCAGACGCTGAAGGTTCTGACCATAATGTAGACCCTCATTCCCAAACTATAACTCATGTTGGTGGAGACAATGAGGAAGACGATGATGAGACTCAAATACCTGATTGGAGCGACAACTTTAGTTTTTTGTCAGGGCAGGAACAGGTTGGCTCTGAGGACGACGGGTGTGATAACGCACAGGGTGATGATGATGAGGTTGGAGATCCCACTTACTGTCAACCCACAGTCAGCCAAGAGATGAGGTCAGCAGAGGAGGTGGAGGAGAATGCTAGTGACGACGAGGTCAGGTTGCGCCTTCCTGGACAGAGACGTAGTACTGGAAGCACGTCAACAACTGCATCCTCAAACACAACTCTGCCTCTCACCACAAGTCGTGGTGACTCTTCAGGTCGCATGGGTGCTAAGCCTTGCATAGCCTGGGCATTTTTTCAGATCGATAAAGATGACCCAACTCGTGTTATCTGTAACATTTGTCAGCAAAAGCTAAGTAGAGGCCAAAAAATACATAGTTTGAGTACTTCATGCATGAACCGGCACATGGACATGAAGCATAAGTTGCAGTGGGAAGCTCACTGTGCTACAATGCGGCCTAGCCGGCCGGGCCAACCACCGTCTGCCATATCTTGTGCATCCGCGGCCTCTTCATCCTCTGTGACTGGGGGGACAGCAGTCACACCTGTTTTGGGACGCAGACCTGCCACCTCTTTACCCGCAACAGCCAGCGTGATTGGCAGGTCATCATTTTCTTTGGAGGTGGTAACACCAGCTGGTGTTGAGCGCTGTCCGACATCGATAGCACTACCTTTGGATCAAGGCAACCTAACATGTCCGCCTGCATCTTCCTCACAGACCGGCAGTTTGCCGGGGACACCCCTATCAACCCCGTCTAAGCACAATAGCCAGCCCTCGGTCCCTCAGATCTGGACAAGTAAAAGACCATTTCCTCCTAGCCATGAGAAAGCTAAGAGGTTGAATTTCACCATCTGCAAGCTCTTGGCTACAGAAATGCTGCCTTTCCGCCTGGTGGACACAGAGGATTTTCGAGACCTTATGTCCGTCGCAGTGCCCCAGTACCAGATGCCCAGTTGGCACTACTTCTCAAAGAAAGGTGTGCCTGCGCTCCACCAGCATGTCGCACACAACATCACCGCTTCTTTGAGAAACTCTGTGTGTGACAGGGTGCATTTCACCACAGACACTTGGATGAGTAGGCATGGACAGGGGCGTTACATGTCGCTGACTGGGCACTGGGTAACTATGGTGACAGCAGGACAAGGGGCTGCTGTCCAAGTCTTGCCGTCCCCACGAGTTGTGCGTCAATCCTCTTTATCTCAAAGTTCCTCCACTGCTTCTGCCTCCTCAACCTCCTCTCGGTCCTCCACCTGCAATCGAAGCCTGTCTGGTCATGCCACAAGCTTTCTAACTGCGCAGAAGGGATCCTGCACACCTCCTTACTATGTTGGCAGTAGGGCTCAACATCATCAGGCGGTTTTTACTTTGAAATGTCTGGGAAATGTGAGTCACACAGCTGAGGAGTTGCGGTCAGCTCTGGAGAACCAATTTCATGAATGGTTGTCTCCACTGGACCTGAAACCAGGGAAGGCCGTGTGCGACAATGCTGCAAACCTGGGTGCGGCCCTCCGCCGGGGCAATGTCACACACGTGCCTTGTATGGCTCACGTTTTGAACCTGGTTGTCCAGCAATTTTTAGCCCACTATCCCGGACTAGATGGCCTTCTGCAGAGGGCACTGTCGCTGTGTGCTCACTTCCGCCATTCGCATCCCGCAGCTCAGCGACTTACATCTCTACAGAAGTCGTTGGGCCTGCCCCTTCACCGGCTAAAATGCGATGTGCCTACCCGGTGGAATTCAACTCTGCACATGTTGCAGCGACTGTGGCAGCACCGACAAGCCCTGGTGAAATACGTTCTGACGTATAGCCTCGGCCAACGAGATCCAGAGGTGGGGCAAATCACGCTGGAGGAGTGGTCTCAGATCAGGGACCTATGCACCCTTCTGCACAGTTTTGAAATGGCGACGAAGATGTTTAGTGCTGACGATGCCATTATCAGCATGACTATTCCGGTGATTTACATGCTGGAGCACATGTTAAACAGAATTCGGAGTCAGGTGGTGGCACAAGAGGAGGTGGAGGAAGTAGAGGAGGAGTTGTATGCAGAAGGGCTAACATCTGCAAGGTCCAGACGGTCGGCAGCACCAAGGCGGCAGGCATGTGAGGGTGGGGGAGACGGTTTTACCAGGGCGCATGGTAGCAGCCAAACTAGTGAGGAAGGTGCAGGAGCCCAGGAAGAAGTGGAGGACGAACTGATGGAAGACTCATCAGATGAGGGAGACCTTGATCACATTTCTGTTGTGCGAGGTTGGGGGGAGAGGACAGACGAAGGAAGCATGTTTGTTACCTCGCCACCAAAACAACAGGGACTTGGTGCTCCTGGATGCGCAAGACACATGAGTGCCTTCTTGCTGCATTACCTGCAACATGACCCTCGAATTGTGAGAATTAGAAATAATCCTGACTACTGGTTTGCCACACTGTTAGATCCCCGGTACAAAAGTAAATTTGCAGAAATTATTCCTGCCATAGAAAGGGATGCACGCATGCAGGAGTATCAGCAGAGACTGTTGCAGAATCTTACATGTGCTTTTCCACAAAACACCAGTGGTGCACGTAGTGAATCTCACAGTTCCAACTTGCCAACCGTGGGACCGTCGAGTGTTCAGCACTCAAACCGTAACAGAAACACAGTATCTTCTGGTAACATCAATTTTGCGGAATCATTTCACCACTTTTTTAGCCCATTCTTTGCAAGGCCACAGGAGACAAGAAGTCTGATACATAGTCAACGCCTAGAGACGATGGTACAGGAGTATCTCCAAGTAAACATTGAAGCCATGACTGTGTCACTGGACCCTTGCTCTTTTTGGGCTTCCAATCTGGATAAATGGCCGGAGCTAGCCACTTACGCCTTGGAGATCTTGTCATGCCCCGCAGCCAGCATTCTGTCTGAACATGTGTTCAGCGCTGCTGGTGGTGTGCTGACAGATAAGCGCACGCGGCTCTCCACTGATAATGTAGACAGACTCACGTTCATAAAGATGAACAAATCATGGATCCGAAACGACTTTTCTACCCCTGTGTCATCCTGGGGAGAGTAAAAGCTTGATGATTGGTTAAAATCACCTCACCAACCGTTTTAAGCTTTCAAATTACTAATCATGTTTATCTGTATCTTGGCTAGAAAATAATTTGGGCTTTGTAGCAGTGTGCAGCGCTGATTCTAATAGGCCATCTATACTAAACTCCACCAGATTTAAAATTACTAATCATGTTTATCTGTATCTTGGCTGGAAAATAATTTGGGCTTTGTAGCAGTGTGCAGTACTGATTCTATTAGGCCATCTATACTAAGCTCCACCAGATTTAAAATTAATAATAATTTTTAGCTGCATCTAGCCTGGAAAATAATTTTGGGGCTCCGAGATGCGCAAGACACATAAGTGCCTTCTTGCTGCACTACCTGCAACATGACCCTCAGATTGTCAGAACTCGAAGTAATCCTGACTACTGGGTTGCCACACTCTTAGATCCCCCACACTCTTCGATCAACCTTTTCATTTTAATAAAGACCAAAAAAATGGTCGTTTTTGAAATTATAAGCATTAGCAGGTTATTAGAAACTGAAATCAAACAGTTTTCAACTCAAAACTTTATTCTAGGTAATGTTACATTTGCACATAGGACCCCTTGTTCGAAAGGAGCTTCTGAACTCTCTCGTCCATTGAATTTGTCAGGTTTTGGATGGTTTCTGCTTCAATTGTTTTGCATGAGGACAGAATACCCTCCCAGAGCTGTTGCTTAGATGTGAACTGCCTCCCGCCATCATAGACACTCCTTTTGATGATGCTCCAGAGGTTCTGAATGGGGTAGAGGTCAGGGGAGCATGGGGGTCACAGCATAAGTTTGTCCCTTTTTATGCCCATATCAGCCAGAGATGCAGATGTTTTATGTGCAGCATGAGACGGTGCATTATCATGCATAAAAATGATCTTGCTGTGGAATACACGGTTCTTCTTCTTGAACCATGGCAGGAAGTGCTGTTTGAGAAACTCCACATACATTATGGAGTTCATCTTTACCCCTTCAGGGATCCTAAAGGGGCCGACAATCTCTCTCCCTATGATTCCAGCCCAAAACATTACTCCACCTCCTCCTTGTTGGCGCTGTAGCCGTGTTTGCGTGGGGTGTCCATCAACCAGCCATCCTCCACTCCATCCATCTGGACCATCGAGCGTTGCACGGCACTCATCCGTGAACAAAACAGTTTTGAAATCAGTCTTCATGTAATGTTTGGCCCACTGGAGCCGTTTCTGCTTGTGTGAAGTGGATAGAGGAGGTCGACAGGATGGCGTACGCACAGCTGCAAACCTCTGAAGGACCCTGCATCTTGTTTTTTCGGAGGACGTTGGAGGCACCAGCAGCTTCAAAAACTTGTCTGCTGCTATGACAAGGCTTTTTTGCCGCTGCTCTTTTAACCTGACGTAATTGCCTGTAGGAAAGAGTCCTCAATTTGCCCTTATCAGCACGCACACGTGTGTACTGTGAATCAGCTACATACTTCTTGATTGCCAAGACACTTCATCCTGATCATCGCACAATGTTGATTGTAGTCATGCCTTGACCTAAACACTCCACAATTTGTTGCTTCTCAGCAGCCGACACATCCTTTTTCTTTCCCATTTTGGCAGAAAATGTAGGCTGCTTAATAATGTGGGACAGCCTTCTTAAGTAGTCTTGCCTTTCATTGGACACACCTGCCAAACTAATTAGCACAGGTGTCTGCAATTGCTTACAGTGATATAAAGAGCCCTGACACACATCACCATCAATGAGTTTAACTGACAAACAAACAAATTCTTCCCTTATCACTCCTAAACACTTTTTGCATAATAATTTGGAACACAGTGTACATGTGCTTTTCCACAAAACACCAGTGGTTCACGTAGTGAATCTTACAGTTCTAACTTGCCAAACGTGGTCTGTATGGAGTTGTTCAATAAAGGGCCCAAAATTAAGATAACATAGACGGGAGAGGTCTCTATGAATAGGAATTCCTAAGTATTTGATACCCTGTGAGGGCCAGGCAAAGGGAAAGTTGGACTGGATGGAATCCTGTATAGATTTTGGGAGGGAGATATCGAGGGCCTCAGACTTCGCTGCATTGATTTTAAAATTTGACCATGTAACAAAGTGATCTATTTCAGCCATAACAGCAGGGATGGATATATGTGATTGAGTGATATATACTAGGACATCATCAGCAAATAGAGAGCACTTGTACTCGGTGCCTCCCACCTCAATCCACCTAATATTGGGGTTATGGCGAATTGATGAGAGCAGGTGCTCCGTCACTAGGATGTATAAGAGAGGGGACAGAGGACATCCCAGCCTCCCATTGGTGATTATGAAAGGTGATGAAAATGTTCTGACGCGCCACCTGGGCCTTGGGACACCCAGAGCCGGACCCTTTTTGGTGGATGCTGGTGGTTGTAGTCTCCGTGGCGGCAACCCGGTTCCGTGGCTCAGGGCGGTCAAACCAGTGGCGGAACTATTTATGTAGTTTTGATGTTTAAATGTCCGACTATGCCACCCGTGGATTGCGGTCAGAGTGAACCGCCGCTGCAGGGCAGACCGCTGAGGCTGGTGTTGTGGGTGCAGCAGAGCGTAGCATAACTCCCCACGAGAGGAGTATAGCCTCAGGGCAGTGTATGCGGAGGATGGGGGTGATGGTGCAGGGCAGCAGCAGTAATGACACGGAGTCAGTGATGCAGTCCAGGGCCTTTACTCACAGTTCTTATTATCCAGACCACTTCTGCAGGTAACGGCTGCCCACGTCGTACTGTGCTTACTAGGTGGGGGGCTCAGACAACTCCCAGATAACTTTGGAGCGCTTCACAGGATCCCCTTTGTGTGTCCTTTGTCTGGCCTTTCTTACCAACGCTTCTGTCCGGCTGCCTCGGGCCTCCTTTTGGTAAACTTGGCGCCAGTTTCCCTGACCCTATGTGGTGCCTTCCTAGCGGGTGTAGCGAGGGGCTGCGCCATATAAAATGTCACAGCCTCCAGTTTCTAGCTGAGGGTCGTTTCCCGCCTCCACTAGTTTCGAGGACCGGTCTCCCCCTTTGGCCTGACCCCTCCACGCAGGTGGATTCGGGCGTGCGGTGGCGACTCGCCCGTCCGCACCCCTGCGATCCCTTCATTCCTCGTTCCTGGAGCCTTCTCCGCTGCTCTTCCTTCCTTCTCCCTCTTCCAGGCCTGGGCCTCTGTTACTAGGCCCGCCTCCGGAGCAGAGCTAATGCAGAGCCCCTGCTCCCTGTCACTTCTGCTCAGACTTCTCTGTACTGAACTAAGATGGTGCCCACCTTTTATACTCCCTTCTCAATGCACCCAGGAACTGCTTCCTCCCTGCTCCTGCACTACAGGGTTCCCCTTCCTCAGTGTTCCCTCCCCCCACTCCAGCCAGGGACAGGGACTGTCGTGCCCATCTCAGAGGCATATTGGTCGCCCTGCCCCACGGCAATGTGGTGTAATGCATGCAGGTGTCGGGGTCCTGATCCACACTCCATCCTTCCCTGAGAGTGAGATATCACACCTCTGGGTGAGGTGCAATACCTCTGTAGCAACCAAGCCCTCGGGGTGCTACAGTTCCATTTATCTTCAGCCTAGGTGACGTATTGCGATACAGGGCCGTGATTTTGGCTATAAAAGGGTCCCCTAGACCCCTACCCCAAGCTTTTTAAGAGAATAATATATGGCGTGCCAGGAGACTCTATGGAATGCTTTCTCAGCATCCAACGAGAGTATCTAATTACAAATTTTTAACTGCATCTAGCCCACGAAATACTTTGTGCCTAGTAGCAGTGTCTGCTAGTCAGCGGATTATCCCAGCTGTTAAGCAAGCTACACCACCTGTAGTTTGGACACTTAATTTTTTCAAAGGAAATGCTTCGGGACCCCGGGATACTCAGTGAAGAGCATCAGGAGGCACCCCAAGGCATAGGGGCTGGGACTGGCGGTAGGACGCCTTGCGGTGGACCGCCGAGCTCGATACTTATAAAAGCTTTTTAACTGCAGCAGCTTTAGTGGACGCTACTGGAGCTGGAATTACGCGGCTGCTGGCATGAGACTTGCCCTCCAATAGATCCTTGTAAAAGGATTTAAAGTGTATTCATTTAAATTAGAGAGACAATTTAAATTAAAAAGCTTAGACCTGCCTCCACCACAGGGGGCTCGCTCGACCCACCAGTGGACAGGCACCAGTATTGGGAGAGGGGGGCTGGCCGTCAGGGTCCACCGCGGCTCTGGCACAAACCCGGCGACACGGAGGTGGCACGGGCAGGAACGGACTGGCCGTGTCGGCTTCTCACTTTTTGGATTTTAGAAGGGCATGACATGCCTATATCTGTTTCTCCCCCTCCTTTTACTCCTCCACCTCTTTTCTTTTCGCATGACTATATGTACTTGTCACTTTTCCATGTGTTAGTTATGTCTTCTGAGCAGTTTGTCAACTTTTGGACACCTTTGAAGGTGTTTTCTATGTGTTTCTATGTGTTTTTGTTTGCCTGCCATTGGTTTTAATGGTGTTCGAAGGTGTTCGACGAACAGTTCGGCGAACACAAGGGTGTTCGTCGAACCGAACCGAACTCGAACACTACGGGGATGGCTCAACACTAGTCATTATCTCAGTGAATTTGAATAATTAACAAAAAACTAGTAGTTACATATATTGGCGCTTGTGGGTTGGTCGGTCAGACTTGCTGCGAATGCGACAATCACCACAGGGTTGTCAGAATAAAAGATTATAAGTGAAATAAAAATGATTCACGCTAGTCAGGTTGACCAAAGCTCAAGATGGGATGTGTAAAAATAGAACTAAATCAAGTAGAGGAGTTGGATGAAATAATAACGGATATTTATTAAATAGTTTAAAAGGTAGGATGCCCTTCAATTAAAACTTCTAGTTCCTAATTGGCAGGAGATGCCTCCTAAGTGTCAAATAACAAGAGAGTGTCCCCAGATAAAAACAGAGCTGGATGGTAGGTATAGTGTTCGTATTATAGGAGGATTCGTCACTGAGATAGATAATTGTTGTTTCAATTGGTTGCTGTGGATGGTGGTGCCATGGGTAACTGCAGAAATTCCTCAATGAGATTCAGTTATAGATTGCCCCTCGTAGAGGAAGTGGAAGAGGAGAGAATTACAAGTGAGGAACTAAAATAGGATATGAAGTTCTGGACTGCACAATACAATTCAAGGAAGGGCTAGGAGAGCCGCTAGACCTGTGTAAGCGCTGCCGCTGTTAGTGGGGTCCAGGTTCCGCTGGGAACAGTATGCAGGAGTTAGGAGAGGCAGCCATTAGATATACGTACTGCCTCAGGGCTCGTGAGCCTGATCATACAGTGCGGCAGTGCTGTAAGCGTGAGGAGCAGGTCTTCAAGCAGTGGTGGTGGAGGAGCGTGATGCCTCAAAGTTCATGTATTTATACTCATTCCATCTTGAGCTTTCATCAACCTGACTAATGCAAATTATTTTTACTTCAATTAACAAAAGACACCTGAAAAGGCTTCCTAAGCGTTTAAAAAGGTCCCTTAGTCTGTTTCAGTAGGCTCCACAATCATAGGGAAGACTGCTGACTTGACAGGTATCCAGAAGGCAGTCATTGACACACTCCACAAGGTACCAGAGTTCCAATTTTCATTTGGAAATCAAAGTCCCAGAGTCTGGAAAAAAAAGTGGAGAGGCACACAGTCCAAGCTGCTTGAGGTCTAGTGTGAAGTTTCCACAATCAGTGATGATTTGGGGAGCCAAGTCATCTGCTGGTGTAGGTCCACTGAGTTTTATCAAGACCAAAGTCAGCACAGCCGTCTACCCAGAGATTTTAGAGCACTTCATGAATTCCTCTGCCACCAAGCTTTTTGGAGATTGAAATTTCATTCTCCAACAGGACTTAGCACCTGTCCACACTGCCAAAAGTACCAATACCTGATTTAAAAATAACAGTATCACTGTGCTTGATTGGCCAGAAAACTCACCTGACCTTAACCCCATAGAGAAGAGGAAGATGAGAGACACCAGACCCAACAATGCAGACGAGCTGAAGGCTGCTATCAAAGCAACCTGGGCTTCCATAACACCTCAGCAGTGCCACAGTCTGATCGCCTCCATGCTAAGCTGCATTGATGCAGTAATTGATGCAGAAGGAGCCCCGACCAAGTATTGAGTGAATTTACTGAACATACATATCAGTAGGCCAACATTTCTGATTTTAAAAACATTTTTCAAGCTGTTGTTATAAAGTATTCTAATTTACTGAGATAATGACTTTTGTGTTTTCATTGGCTGTAAGCCATAATTATCAATATTGGTAGAAATTATCACTTTGAATAGATCTCTCTGTTTGCAATGACTCTATATAATATATGAGTTTCACTTTTTGTATTGAAGAACTGAATTAAATTAACTTTTTGATGATATTCTAATTTTGTGAGTAGCACTTGTATATTGGGAGCTGGCTGTGGGGGGTGTCATTATATACTGGTGGCTGGCTGTGGGTGACATTATGTGCTGGGAGAAGGCTGTGGGGGCCATTGTATACTGGAGACTGGCTGTGGGGGCCATTATATAATTAGTATTTGTGTATGATAGTATTAGTAAATGAATATGTCACCAAAACCACTATCCATAGAGGAATATGGCACCAGAACCACCATCAGTTTTATTGTAAACTGTATTTGTTGCATGACGGATGCAAAAACAATCATATGTATCCGTTTGCCTTTATCTACAATGGAACCTGTTTAGTTTCCACTAGGGAATCCGCCAAATGCTGGACACCTTAATTGATACCAAATGGTTAACGTTATAGTTAAGCTATATTCGTTTCCATGACTGTTCTTGTGTCTGACATATAAAATATGGGACAACAGGGATGAATATCGCTATCTGTCCCTGGTAAAATGTGAATGGTCCACAATCAATGAATAATTCTGTATATAACTTGGAAATTGCACTCCTTGTTGAGCCTCACCCTTACAATACACCACTTTTTTACATTTGCTGGTATTCTTTGGTGCAAAAGTTAACAATTCTACTGGAAGTAGTCATCAGGGCTTGTTATCTGACCCATTGGGGGGAGAGGAGGGTTGTGTTAGGGGTCCTGTTACCCTAGTCGCTAACCTATTCCTTTGCTTAGGGGCTGAGAGTTCATCAGCGGAAGGGGGACGCCATTTGCTTCATCTGCCTACGACACCAAAATACCTTGTCCCGGCCCTATCAAATGGGCAAAACTCTGAGTCAGGCAGGAAACTCAACGTACCGTACTGTTTAGGAGTCTGGATTTTATTAATGCGATGATTACCTTATGCTTTTTGTGAACATATTGATTTGTATCTCTCATTTATAGAGTATTTTACGCTGAGGAATGTGAGTGCTTAACACAACTACCTTGTGGAAAACATTAATTCTACATCTCATTAAGGTCTTATTCAGGCGTCCGTGTTTCACATACGTGATGTATCCATTTTTTTCATGTATGGAACACACATACCCATTATAATATATGGTGCTATTCACATATCAGTGTTTTTTTCATGGACTGGGTAACCTTGCAAAACTCATGGAGACATGCCAATTTTTTTTTGCTGTATCACAGATGAAAAGGGCCCATGCAATTCTACGGGCACACGAATCGCATCAGTACAGTCAGTGTGCTGTCCATATTTAACATTGCAAAGAATAGGAGATACTTCATAATTTATTTATCCACTCGTGAAAAACACTGATGACACACTGATGGTAAAAACTTTTAAAAAATGTTAATATATGCGGTAAATAGGTCCGGCACCATAGTGAGAGAAACATGCCCATATTATGAAGCTCGCACCACCATGCTTCACTGTCTTCAAAGTGTACAGTGGCTTGAATGCAGGGTTTGGGGGTCATCTGACGAACTGTCTGTGGCCCTTGGACACAAAAATAATAATTTTACTTTCATCAGTCCACAAAATGTTTCTCCATTTATCTTTTGTCCAGTTGATGTGTTCTTTGTTAAAAAAAAGATGTACTGAAGTGGATACAATTTGCCAGTGGGACTTTACGGGGATTTCTTGCTAAGAAATTAGCTTCACATAGGCGTCTTCTAACTGTCACAGTACTCACAGGTAACTTGATACTGTCTTTGATCATCTTGGAGCTGATCATTGGCTGAGCCTTTGCCATTCTGGCTTTTCTTCAATCCATTCAAATGGTAGTCTTCCGTTTTCTTCCATATTGTACTTCAGGTTATGTGCCCACGATGCAGAAATGCTGCATATTTTTTGCACTTCTGCCTGGCAGGAAAAACGCATGCGGATTTTACAGGCGTTTTTCCCGCCAGGTAGAAGCGTTTGTCAAGCGTTTTTGCATGCATTTCTGCATGCGGGTTATCAAGCGCTTTTCCAAGCGATTTTAGCATCACTTGGAAAAGTGCTTGACAACTTGGTCACACAATATAAATCCATGCAACCGTCACTGTGCATGATCAAAGTAACTTCTTGCTGCCTGTTGACCCAGATGACGACATTGGGTCACCATGACAACTACCGGGACCCGGCACAGACAGTGGGGGACGCCGGAGAGGAGGTAAGTAAGTTGTGCTTACCTCCCCTGCTCCCGGAATACTGTGATCGACTATCTCCATCCCCCTCTTCTTTGATTGACAGCTCTGGTTTCATAGAGCCAGAGAGGGGTGGAGATAGATGGAAAACAAGCAGTTGGGAAAGTGTATATAAATGATTGGCCCCACTGTGATCCACCATCCGCCTTTACTTGGTTTGAACAGTCATTCTGTGCTGACAGAGTCTCTTAAAAACATTTTTCAGATTGTGCAAGTGTTGAGTGGTCCTCATTCTGCTTTTTATTTGGCTATTGTGGAGTTCTTTTGAGACTTTCTACTCCAATATAGGACCATTTCCTCAGTAAATAAATATAGGGCAGTGATTTTTTTTATTGCCCTTTTCTGACAGTCATTACTTTTTCATTTTTTCATTGACATAGACATTTGTAGGAAGAATTTTTTAATGGTGGCATTTTTGGAGTATATACAACATGTTACATAACTTTTATTATTTCAATTGGAGACGTTGGAAATAAAAACACCATTCCACCACAAATGGGTTTTGTCTCAATGAGTCTTACTGTATTGTGTAAGTGGTATGCTAATTTTAAGGCCCCAAAACAACTGTGTTTTTAACATTTTAAAAATATAGCAGCTTATACAGTTTCCAAATTGAATATTGAAATAGCTAAGCTAAAGGGCATTGGTAATGACTAAAATACTTAATAAGCAGATGCAGGACGTTTGCATGAGAGATATCTTATAGGAACTGACAGAATCTAAATGAGACAGATGATTGCTGACATTTTCAAACCTAACATTGACCTTCCTGTGCTATTTTCGGCAGCTGCGCTAATAAAATTTGCGCTGCACTAACCACCAGAATATCATATACATCAAGAAGCACAGTCACAGAACTCAGACAGTTTAATACATGTGTACACGCTTTCCGAAACGTAATAGCAACTTAACACACTCTTACATATATATCCGCCAAAGGACTTATTAATTAGTGCTTCATGGTGAATATATACATCATGGTAATTGCATGGGTCTATGCAATCAAAGGATATTCAATGAACATGCAATTTCACATTCAAGTTCCCTTAGGGAAATAATAAATATTATACACAAATAAAAAAAAATTCTTATATAGAAAAGTGTAAAAAAAACAAACTAAAATACCAGTTTTCCCAATTAAACATGATTTAATCTGAATGGAAAAAATGCCCAAAAAAACTCTACAAATTTAGTATTCTGCATGATGAATGCCGCTATAAAGTTCAAGTCCTCTTTTTCTCTGAAGAGGCAATTTGCATAGAAAACAATACTAGAATTATTGTTTTTGTTAACCTGGGCCCACAAAAAAATGAAATAAAAAATGTTCAAAATTGTAAAAGTATGTTTTTGTGCAAAATGAGTAAAACAAAAATTCTATAAATTTGGTATTGTAAATATTGTATCGAACTTCAAAATGCAAATTAACATGTGAATTATACTGGCTGGTGAACAGTGTTAAAAAAAATGGATTGCAATTTTTTCACTCTTCCACTTTCCAAAAAGTGTAATCATTCAAACAAAAAAAAGTGATCAAAAAAGACATATGTAACCCAAAATGGTACTAAGGAAAATTATATCTTATCAATCAAAAATACAGTATGCCTTCATATAGCTCTGAAGGTGAAAAATGATAAAGTTAGACATATAAATATGTATACAATAATACAAAGATATTTTTTCCAAACTGCAATTATGGTACAAAATTAATAAAACATAATCAAAACTATAAATTTTGGATCGCCATTAAAAGTGTTTACAGATATTTATGTTGAGCCTTGTAGTCACTATTTGACTGCAGATTGCAGAATTGTGACCGAGTGCAATGTATACACTCTCAGGATTCCTCTCTATTTCCAGCTCAACTAGTCGGTCACGTGACTCCAAGAAGGCGAATTGCATACTTACGGTCATGTGCTACCTGGCTTGTCAACCTTTTCTCTTAATACGGGCTCATATATACGATATACAAGATGTAGCATCGGCGTCTCTGCCCCCTGCCAGGCAGAGACGCCGTCCCTCTCACCTCCCCGCTCCCCATGCGGCGTCCTCCTGCGCTCCTCTTCCTGCTGCTGCCGGCGCGCGCAGCTTCCCGGGCACTGTGCTTAGGGCGCGCTCTCCCTCTCTCTTAAAGGGGCCGCGCGCCGTCCTAAGGAGTCCCCGGCCAATAGCTGGAGGACCTCCCATATATAAGGCACCTCCTCCAAAATGGAGGTGCCCGAGCAATAGTTGATGCACAGTATACTTACCTCTGCTTCAGCCCTCAGGTCCAGTTGCCAGCCTGACTACTCTTCAGCCCAACAGTCTGTCTTCCGTTCAACCCGCCAGTCTGTCTATGGGCAAGTCCGCCTGCTTACCAGGAAGCACCTGCCAGTTACCTGCCTGCTACCTGCCGTGCCTGCTAGCCAGCTCACCTGGGAGCACTCGCCTGTTACCTGCCCGTTACCTGCTAACATAGAGACTTCAGCCTGCTTGGCCGTCACTTTCCGTGACCACCTGATAGCCTACCAGGAGGCTCCTGCTGTCACTCGCCGTGACCACCGGTCTGCTAACCTAGAGACTTCAGCCTGCCCTGCCGTCACGTGCCGTGACCACCCGTCAACTAACCCAGAGACTTCAGCCTGCTTGTTGTGCCCATCCGCTATACCGGTCAGTCCCAGTCTTCTGACCCGTGGGAGCCACCTGCTCTCTTACAAGATTGTCCCCAGAGTAGCACCTGGTCCCTCTGCTCAGTCCCTCCCTGGTCACGGAGTCGTTAGCCGCCGTACGATCAGGGTCGGTCTGGGTTGATACTTAGTTATGCCCCTCTGGGTCCCTCCTTGCACAAGAGTACGAAAGTAAGAGAAAAACGGACCGAATTATGACCAGACTTTGGTGTGGTCCGAGTGTCATCCGTTTTTCTCGTACGTGGAGAACTAAAAGAAAAGTTTCTCCATCTTCTCTATTTTGACAGTCCGTGAAAATCAGACTGCACTTGGATGTCAATTTCCAAAATTTTGACAAGACTGAGTTTCATAGAACATTTTTTAACCCATAACGTAAAAGTAAAGTTAGTAGTATAACTTTTATTACAAAATCTTCAGCTTTACTCAAATTAGTTGATGCAAAAATTAATACAGCCCACAGCAAAAACTACTATATCTAGCATGTTGTATGCGCTCCATAATATTTAACCCTTTCACGACCTTTGACATATAGATATGTGAAAAGTCGTTTCCCTCCCTTTGATGCAGGCTCTGGCGCTGAACTCGCATCTTTCGTAGCACTTGACAGCTGATTTGTACCTGTGCTCCACCTGCGGCTATTAACTTGACAGTGGCATTTAACTAGAGTGCGCCGGAAGCACATCATAAGACCCGCCCATTGGCACCCCTGTCACATGATGGCGGGACTCCGATGGGTTGGCATTACAGACAGGGGTCTGCAGAAGACCCCCGTGCTTGTCATTGCAGATCTCCTATGAACACGGGCCTGTAGCCGGCGTTCAGTGGAGATGATGCTTTCTGCTACACAAAGCAGGACCTGCTATGTGCAGCACAAGCGATCGGATGATCGCAGCTTTAAGTCTCCTAAGGGGACAATTGAAGCAAGTAAAAAGTAAAAAAAAATTAAATATGAAAAAAATAAAAAATATATAAAAAGTTTAAATCAGCCCCTTTTTTCCCCATTCAAAATAAAACAATAATAAAAAAATACACATTTGGTATAGCTGAATTCAGAAATGTCCGATTTATCAAAATATAAAGTAAATTAATCCAATCGATAAATGCCGTAACAAAATAAAAAATCAACACGCCAGAATAACGTTGGTCTCCGTAACATAGCAATAAAATGTAATAACAGGCAATCAAAACCTCAAATATCCCTCAAAATGGTATCATTAAAAACGTCAGCTCGGCACGCAAAAAATAAGCCCTCATCCAGCCCCAGATCCCGAAAAATGGAAACGCTACAGGTCTCTGGAAATGGTGTAATTTTTAAAGAAAAAAAAAACACGTTGAATTGTTTTTACCACTTAAATAATAAAGAACTTATACACGTTTGGTATCTGTGTACTCGTACTGACCAGGAGAATCATAATAGTAGGTCAGTTTTAGCATTTAGTGAACATGGTAAATAAAAACCTCAAAACAATTGTGTAAATGCATTTTTTTGCAACTTCACTGTACTTGATTTTTTTTCCAATACACTATATTGTAAAATCAATAGTGTTGTTCAAAAGAACTCGTCCGGCAAAAAACAAGCCCTCACTTGGCCATATTGATGTAAAAATAAAAATCTTATGTCACTGGGAAGAAAGGGAGCAAAAAAACTAAAACGCAATAACTGACAAGGTCGTGAAGGAGTTAAGGACTAGTGTTGAGCCACCCCCGTAGTGTTCGGGTTCGGTTCGGTTCGTCGAACACCGGGATGTTCGAGGAACTGTTCCTCGAACTGTTCGTCGAACACCTTAGAACACCGTCGAACACCGTTAAAACCAATGGCAGGCAAACAAAAACACATAGAAACACATAGAAAACACCTGCAAAGGTGTCCAAAAGCTGACAAACTGCTCAGAAGACACTCTCTTTAAAAAAGCCGGCCGGCAAATTCAGCAGCGGCATACACCGGTACCCGACAATTTAGACAAGAAGGAATACAGCATCACACATAGATTAGATAGATAGAAACATGTCAGTCACACATATAAGAAGCACAGTGACAGTGTTGGTTACTGCACTTGTCATTTAGTGTAAAGGATTTATTAAAAAAAATATTAGTGTTTTCATGCACCGTCTCTTTAAAAAAGCCGGCCGGCAATTCAGCATCTGTACCCGACAATTTAGAACAGAAAGAATAGAGCTTCACACATAGATTAGATAGATAGAAACATGTCAGTCACATATATAATAAGTACAGTGATAGTGTTGCTTACTGTACTTGTCATTTAGTGTAAAGGATTTATTTAAAAAAATAATAGTGTTTTCATGCACTGTCTCTTTAAAAAAGCCGGCCGGCAATTCAGCAGCGGTACCCGACAATTTAGAACAGAAAGATAGAGCATCACACATAGATTAGATAGATAGAAACATGTCAGTCACATATATATGAAGTACAGTGATAGTGTTGGTTACTGTACTTGTCATTTAGTATTAAAATAAAGGATTTATTATTAAAAAAATTGGCGTGGGGTTCCCCTTAATTTTAGGCTCTAGCGGAGGTTAAGCAGACGGCTGGGGCAGATGTTTGAAGCCTGGGAAGGGGGTAATACCCACGGAGCTTCCCAGGCTACTAATATCAGCCCCCAGCTGAATACATAGCCTTTACTAGCTATTAAAATGGGGGACCCCCCAAAAAAAATGACGTGGGGTCCCCCCTAATTTAATAGCTACCAAAGGCTAGGCAGACAGCTGGGGGCTGATATTAATAGCCCAGGAAGGGAGCCATGAATATTGGCCCCCTCCCAGGCTAGAAACACCAGCCGTCAGCCGCCCCAGAAATGGCGCATTCATAGGATGCGCCAATTCTGGCACTTAGCCTCGCTCTTCCACGCTGCCCTGGTGCGGTGGCAGGGGGTAATAGGGTTGGGGTTGATGTCAGCTTATAATGCCAGCTGACATCAAGCCCAGGTTAGTAATGGAGAGGCGTCTATAAGACACCCCCATTACTAACCCCATAGTCAAAGTTAAAAAAAACACAAACACCCAGAATAAAGTCCTTTAATTGAAATAAAGACACAATCCTTTATTGTTCTAAATTAAACCATACTTACCATCACGCCCATTCCAGCTGAAGCCAACGATCTCCTGCAATAAAAGAAAAATAATAAAGCAACCTCATCCTTACCTTTCCATGGTTCCCACGACAGCTTCAGCTCTGCTACATCGAGATGACAGGCTGGACCGCAGCAGAACGCTGCCATCCAGCCTGTCATCCCGCAGACACTGAGAAGCGCAGGCTTGCTTGCGCTGCTCAGCGTCTCTCTGTGACGACATCCAGATGAGCCGAGTTCATGTCCAATGAACTCGGCTCACCTCATGCACGTCACTGACAGCGTGGGAAAATTCTCACGCTGAAGCGCTGATTGCAGGAGAATTTTCCCACGCTGTCAGTGACGTGCAGGAGGTGAGCTGAGTTCATTGGACATGAGCTCACCTCATGCACATCACTGACAGCGTGGGAGAATTCTCCTGCACTCAGCACTTCAGCGTGAGAATTTTCCCACGCTGTCAGTGACGTGCATGAGGTGAGCCGAGTTCATTGGACATGACCTCGGCTCATCTGGATGCCGTCACAGCGAGACAGTGAGGAGCGCAAGCATGCCTGCGCTTCTCAGTGTCTGCGGGATGACAGACTGGATGGCAGCGTTCTGCTGCGGTCCAGCCAGTCATCTCGATGTAGCAGAGCTGAAGCTGTCGTGGGAACCATGGAAAGGTAAGGATGAGGTTGGTTTATTATTTTTCTTTTATTGCAGGAGATCGTTGGCTTCAGCTGGAATGGGTGTGATGGTAAGTATGGTTTAATTTAGAACAATAAAGAATTGTGTCTTTATTTCAATTAAAGGACTTTATTCTGGGTGTTGTGTTTTTTTTAAATACTTTACTAGAAATTCATGGCGGTCATGTCTAATACTGGCGTGACCCCATGAATTTTGGGCTTGGGGCCAGCTGATAATACCAAGCTGGCCCTAACCCCTTTATTACCCAGTGAGCCACCGCACCAGGGCCCTGGATGAGCTGGGTACAGCGCCAGAAGATGGCGCTTCTATGAACGCGCCATTTTCCGGGGTGGCTGCGGACTGCAATTTGTAGCGGGGGGGGGGTCCAGAAAGCTTGGGCCTCCCTGCGCTGCAGATTCCAGCCCCCAGCTGCCTAGTTGTACCTGGCTGGACACAAAAATAGGGCGAAGCCCCACGTACTTTTTTTTTAATTATTTCATGAAATTCATGAAATAATTAAGAAAAAAAGGCCTTCCCTATATTGTTGTGTCCGGCCAGGTACAAATAGGCAGCTGGTGGTTGGGGGCAGCCCGTTCCTGCCTGCTGTACCTGGCTGGACACAAATATAGTGCGAAGCCCCACTTCAATTTTTTTTAATTATTTCATGAAATTCATGAAATAATTAAGAAAAAAAGGGCTTCCCTATATTGTTGTGTCCGGCCAGGTACAAATAGGCAGCTGGTGGATGGGGGCAGCCCGTTCCTGCCTGCTGTACCTGGCTGGACACAAATATAGTGCGAAGCCCCACTTCAATTTTTTTAAATTATTTCAGGAAATTCATGAAATAATTTAAAAAAAATTGACGTGGGGCTTCGCACTATATTTGTGTCCAGCCAGGTACAGCAGGCAGGAACGGGCTGCCCCCAACCACCAGCTGCCTATTTGTACCTGGCCGGACACAACAATATAGGGAAGCCCTTTTTTTCTTAATTATTTCATGAAATAATTTAAAGAAAATTGACGTGGGGCTTCGCCCTGTTTTTGTGTCCAGCCAGGTACAACTAGGCAGCTGGGGGCTGGAATCCGCAGCGCAGGGAGGCCCAAGCTTTCTGGGCCACCCCCGCTGCAAATTGCAGTCCGCAGCCACCCCGGAAAATGGCGCGTTCATAGAAGCGCCATCTTCTGGCGCTGTACCCAACTCATCCAGGGCCCTGATGCGGTGGCTCACTGGGTAATAAAGGAGTTAGGGCCAGCTTGGCATTATCAGCTGGCCCTAAGCCCGAAATTCATGGGGTCACGCCAATATTAGACATGACCACCATGAATTTCTAGTAAAGTATTTAAAAAAAACACAACACCCAGAAAAAAGTCCTTTAATTGAAATAAACACACAATTCTTTATTGTTCTAAATTAAACCATACTTACCATCACGCCCATTCCAGCTGAAGCCAACGATCTCCTGAAATAAAAGAAAAATAATAAAGCAACATCATCCTTACCTTTCCATGGTTCCCACGACAGCTTCAGCTCTGCTACATCGAGATGACAGGCTGGACCGCAGCAGAACGCTGCCATCCAGCCTGTCATCCCGCAGACACTGAGAAGCGCAGGCTTGCTTGCGCTCCACAGTGTCTCTCTGTGAGGGCATCCAGATGAGCCGAGTTAATGTCCAATGAACTCGGCTCACCTCATGCACGTCACTGACAGCGTGGGAAAATTCTCCTGCACTCAGCGCTTCAGCGTGGGAGAATTCTCACACTGAAGCGCTGAGTGCAGGAGAATTCTCCCACGCTGTCAGTGACGTACAGGAGGTGAGCTGAGTTCATTGGACATGAGCTCACCTTATGCACGTCACTGACAGCATGGGAAAATTCTCCTGCACTCAGCGCTTCAGCGTGGGAGAATTCTCACGCTGAAGCGCTGAGTGCAGGAGAATTCTCCCACGCTGTCAGTGACGTGCAGGAGGTGAGCTGAGTTCATTGGACATGAGCTCACCTTATGCACGTCACTGACAGCGTGGGAGAATTCTCCTGCACTCACCGCTTCAGCGTGAGAATTTTCCCACGCTGTCAGTGACGTGCATGAGGTGAGCCGAGTTCATTGGACATGAACTCGGCTCATCTGGATGTCGTCACAGAGAGACGCTGAGCAGCGCAAGCAAGCCTGCGCTTCTCAGTGTCTGCGGGATGAGAGGCTGGATGGCAGCGTTCTGCTGCGGTCCAGCCTGTCATCTCGATGTAGCAGAGCTGAAGCTGTCGTGGGAACCATGGAAAGGTAAGGATGAGGTTGCTTTATTATTTTTCTTTTATTGCAGGAGATCGTTGGCTTCAGCTGGAATGGGCGTGACGGTAAGTATGGTTTAATTTAGAACAATAAAGGATTGTGTCTTTATTTCAATTAAAGGACTTTATTCTGGGTGTTTGTGTTTTTTTTAACTTTGACTATGGGGTTAGTAATGGGGGTGTCTTATAGACGCCTCTCCATTACTAACCTGGGCTTGATGTCAGCTGGCATTATAAGCTGACATCAACCCCAACCCTATTACCCCCTGCCACCGCACCAGGGCAGCGTGGAAGAGCGAGGCTAAGTGCCAGAATTGGCGCATCCTATGAATGCGCCATTTCTGGGGCGGCTGACGGCTGGTGTTTCTAGCCTGGGAGGGGGCCAATATTCATGGCTCCCTTCCTGGGCTATTAATATCAGCCCCCAGCTGTCTGCCTAGCCTTTGCTAGCTATTAAATTAGGGGGGACCCCACGTCATTTTTTTGGGGGGGTCCCCCATTTTAATAGCTAGTAAAGGCTATGTATTCAGCTGGAGGCTGATATTAGTAGCCTGGGAAGCTCCGTGGGTATTACCCCCTTCCCAGGCTTCAAACATCTGCACCAGCCGTCTGCTTAACCTCCGCTAGAGCCTAAAATTAAGGGGAACCCCACGCCAATTTTTTTAATAATAAATCCTTTATTTTAATACTAAATGACAAGTACAGTAACCAACACTATCACTGTACTTCATATATATGTGACTGACATGTTTCTATCTATCTAATCTATGTGTGAAGCTATATTCTGTCTGTTATAAATTGTCGGGTACCGCTGCTGAATTGCCGGCCGGCTTTTTTAAAGAGACGGTGCATGAAAACACTATTATTTTTTTTGATAAATCCTTTACGCTAAATGACAAGTACAGTAAGCAGCACTGTCACTGTACTTCATATATATGTGACTGACATGTTTCTATCTATCTAATCTATGTGTGATTCTCTATTCTTTCTATTCTAAATTGTCGGGTACCGCTGCTGAATTGCCGGCCGGCTTTTTTAAGGAGACGGTGCATGAAAACACTATTATTTTTTTTGATAAATCCTTTACGCTAAATGACAAGTACAGTAAGCAGCACTTTCACTGTACTTCGTATATATGTGGCTGACATGTTTATATCTATCTAATCTATGTGTGAAGCTCTATTCTTTCGGTTCTAAATTGTCGGGTACCGGTGTATGCCGCTGCTGAATTGCCGGCTTTTCATGTTTCACTGTTGGCACTGTTCCCATCGATTTGGGCAATCACTGTAATGCCACAACCACCATGGCTGTGGCATTACAGTGAGTGGCAGACAATCCCTGCATGATTGGTGCTCTAAATAGCGCCAGACATGCAGGACACGCTTTTGGTGCACGAACAGTTATCGAACATAACCTCGAACAGCCGAATTTTTTGCAAATCGTTCGGGTTCGTCGAACAACTCGAACACCGCCCAAAACAGCTCGAATTTGAGATTGGCGAACAGTTCTAGTCGAACACCGCTCATCTCTATTAAGGACAGCACCAAGTCTTCTAGGCATGGAATGAACAAGTTGGCAACATAATGCACCATCTATCTTTTCCAATCTTCAAGAAGGACCTCTTTTAGAGTCCAGATACTGGATGAAGAGTGATTATCAACTTGTCTCTTCATAATTCCTCATAGGAGTTTGGTTGGGTCAATGACAGGCGGCATACTTGGACATTAACCCCTTTCCGACCCAAGGCGTACTAATACGTATCTGTGCCCTGGGACTTATGGACCTGATACGTATTAGTACGCCCTGATTATCACAGCTGACACCCGCTACTATGTGCAGGGAGCGGTCCTGCAACGCTCCCAGCACATTAACCCCCGCGATGCTGCGATCGAAGTCGATCGCAGCATTGCGGTGGCAAGGGGAGGTGATCGCCGATAATCACCTCCTCTTCCGGCCTCCAGCGATGTCTGCCGGGGCTTCCAGGATGTTTCCATGACGACCCGATGTCGTCATGACAACATCCGGGTCACCAGACAGCAGGAAGATTTTTTGGACATGCGCAGTGCATCTCCAAACAATCTTCTCCCTGTCCAGCGCTGACAGCCTGCATGGCACAGGGATGGTGCTGCATTCCTGGGCCATGCAGGCGATCAGAGAAAAAAAAGTGAAAGTCCCAGAGTGGGACAAAGTAAAAAAGTATAAAAACTGTCAGAAACTGAAGAAAAAAAAAAAAAATTGTAAAAATATTTAAAAAAAATAAAAAAATAATCCACCAAAAATAAAAATATAATGTACCCATCAATAAATATTATTATAAAAAAAAACAAAAAAAACAATAAAAGTACACATATTTGGTATCGCCGCATCCAGAACAACCTGTCCTATAAAACTGTCCCACTAGTTAACCCCTTCAGTGAGCACGGTAAAAAAAATAAATAAAAAAAGAAGCAAAAAACAATGCTTTATCATCATAATGGCAAACAAAAAATGGAATAACACGCGATGAAAAAGACAAATATAAATAAAAATGATACCACTGAAAACGTCATCTTGTCCCGCAAAAAACAAGCTGCGATACAGCTCCATCAGCCGAAAAATAAAAAAGTTATAGCTCTCAGAATAAAGCTATGCTAAAAAATAATTTTTTCTATAAAATTGCTTTTATTATGTAAAAGGCAAAACATAGAAATACGATATGAATGTGGTACCGCTGTAAACGTACTGACCCGAAGAATAAAGCTGCCTTATCAATTTTACCACACGCGGAACAGAATAAAAAAAAAACAAAAAAAACAATTCCTGAATTGTTGGTTTTTGTTTATTCTGCCTCCCAAAAATCGGAATAGAAAGCGATCAAAAAATGTCACGTGCCTGAAAATGGCACCAATAACAACGTCAACTCATCCCTCAAAAAACAAGCCGTCACATGACTGTCTGCCAAAATCTGGAAAAATTATAGCTCTCAAAATATGGTGATGCAAAAACTAGATTTTACAAAAAATGCGTCTTTTAGTGTGTGACAGCTGTCAGTCATAAAAACCCCATATGTTTCTGGCATCGCTGTAATCGCACCGACCCGAAGAATAAAGTAATCTCATCACTTATACCGCATGAGGAACGGCGTATAAAATAAACTCTCAGGTTAGGGTTGTGCTAGGGTTAGGGCTGGGGTTGGGGTTAGGGTTGTGATGGGGTTGGGATTTTTTTCAAAAGTAAGAAAAAAAGATGACAATATGGCGACTAGTGTTGAGCGCAAGTGCTCGCTACTTGAGTTTGCATCGGGTGTTCTGGTATGCATTGAGTATCGTGGGTATTTGAGTGACATGCTCGAGTCTCTGCCCCATATGCTTCACGGCCCAAAAAACTTTGCGGGGATTGCCTGCCATGCACGAGCAATCCCCGCATGGTTTTTTTTGGGTGTCTAATAACCGTGAAACATACGGGCGGGGACTCGAGCATGTCACTCGAGCACACGCAGTACATGGTGCATACCTGAGTACCCGATGCAAACTCAAGTAGCGAGCACTTGCGCTCAAGACTAATGACAACTTATTCAATATGATGACCTAATGTTATCAAATTCTGTGTCGTACCTCTGGGTTCAAAATGTTCACTATACACCTTAATAAAATCCTTGAGGGGTATAGTTTCCAAAATGGGGTAACTTGTGGGGGAGCTCCACTGTTTAGGCACATCAGGGGCTCTCCAAACGCGACATGGTGTCCGCTAACAAATTGAAAGGAAAATTGCCTCAAATTGTTAGCGGACGCCATGTTGCGTTTGGAGAGCCTCTGCGTGCCTAAACTTTGGAGCTCCCCCACAAGTGACCCCATTTTGGAAACTAGACCACCCAAGGCACCTATCTAGATGCATAATCAGCACTTGGAACCCCCAGGTGCTTCACAAATTGATTCGAAAAAATGAAAAAGTGGAAAAAAAATACTTTTTCATTTTTACAAATCAATTTGTGAAGCACCTGGGGGTTCCAAGTGCTCATTATGCATCTAGATAAGTGCCTTGGGGGGGTCTAGTTTCCAAAATGTGGTCACTTGTGGGGGAGCTCCAATGTTTGGGCACACAGGGACTCTCCAAACGCAACATGGTGTCCGCTAACAATTTGAGCCGACAATTTGTTAGCGGATACCATGTTAAATTGGAGAGTCCCTGTGTGCCCAAACATTGGAGATCCCCCACAAGTGAACCCATTTTGGAAACTAGACCCCCCAAGGCACCTATCACGATGCATAGTGAGCACTTGGAACCCCCAGGTGCTTCACAAATTGATTCATAAAAATGAAAAAGTGTTTTTTTTTTCACTTTTACGAATCAGTTTGAGAAGCACCTGAAGGTTCCAAGTGCTCACTATGCATCTAGATAGGTGCCTTGGGGGGTCTAGTTTCCAAAATGGGGTCACTTGTGGGGGAGCTCCAATGTTTGGGCACACAGGGGCTCTCCAAATGCAACATGGTGTCCGCTAACAATTTGAGCCGACAATTTCTTAGCGGATACCATGTTGCATTTGGAGAGTCTCTGTGTGCCCAAACATTGGAGCTCCCCCACAAGTGACCCCATTTTGGAAACTAGACCCCCCAAGGCACCTATCTAGATGCATAGTGAGCACTTGGACCCCCCAGGTGCTTCACAAATTGATTCATAAAAATGAAAAAGTGTTTTTTTTTTCACTTTTTCATTTTTACGAATCAATTTGTGAAGCACCTGGTGGTTCCAAGTGCTGATTATGCATCTAGATAGGTGCATTGGGGGGTCTAGTTTCCAAAATGGGGTCACTTTTGAGGGAGCTCCAATGTTTGGGCACACAGGGGCTCTCCAAACGCAACATGGTGTCCGCTAACAATTTGAGACGATTTTGGATTCAATTTGTTAGCGGACACCATGTTGCATTTAGAGAGTCCCTGTGTGCCCAAACATTGGAGCTCCCCAACAAGTGACCCCATTTTGGAAACTAGACCCCCCAAGGCACCTATCTAGATGCATAGTGATCACTTGGAACCCCCAGGTGCTTCACAAATTGATTCATAAAAATGAAAAAGTGTTTTTTTTTTTCACTTTTTCATTTTTACAAATCAGTTTGTGAAGCACCTGAGGGTTCCAAGTGCTCACTATGCATCTAGATAGGTGCCTTCTGGGGTCTACTTTCCAAAATGGGGTCATTTGTGGGGGAGCTCCAATGTTTGGGCACACAGGGGCTCAAACGCAACATGGTGTCTGCTAACAATTTGAGCCGACAATTTGTTAGCGGATACCATGTTGCATTTGGAGAGTCCCTGTGTGCCCAAACATTGGAGCTCCCCCACAAGTGAACCCATTTTGGAAACTAGACCCCCCAAGGCATCTATCTAGATGCATAGTGAGCACTTGGAACCCCCAGGTGCTTCACAAATTGATTCGTAAAAATGAAAAAGTGTTTTTTTCTTCACTTTTTCATTTTTACGAATCAATTTGTGAAGCACCAGGGGGTTCCAAGTGCTCACTATGCATCTAGATAGGTGCCTTGGGGGGTCTACTTTCCAAAATGGGGTCACTTGTGGGGGAGCTCCAATGTTTGGGCACACAGGGTCTCTCCAAACACAACATGGTGTCCGCTAACAATTTGAGCCGATTTTCCATTCAATTTGTTAGCGGACACCATGTTGCATTTGGAGAGCCCCTGTGTGCCCAAACATTGGAGCTCCCCCACAAGTGACCCCATTTTGGAAAATAGACCCCAGAAGGCACCTATCTAGATGCATAGTGAGCACTTGGAACCCTCAGGTGCTTCACAAACTGATTTGTAAAAATGAAAAAGTGAAAAAAAAACCACTTTTTCATTTTTACGAATCAATTTGAGAAGCACCTGGGGGTTCCAAGTGCTCACTATGCATCTAGATAGGTGCCTTCGGTGGTCTAGTTTCCAAAATGGGGTCACTTGTGGGGGAGCTCCAACGTTTGGGCACACATGGGCTCTCCAAACGCAACATGGCGTCCGCTAGTTATTCAAGCAAATTTTACAATCAAAAAGTCAAATGGCGCTCCTTCCCTTCCAAGCCCTGCTGTGCGCCCAAACAGTGTTTTTTCCCCACATATGGGGTATCTGCGTGCCCAGGGGAAATTGCACAACAAATTTTGGGGTCCATTTTTTCCTGTTACCCCTGCGAAAATAAAAAAATTGGGTCTAAAGTAACATTTTTGTGAAAAAAGTTAAATGTTCATTTTTTTCTTACACATTCCAAAAATTCCCATGAAGCATCTGAAGGGTTAATAAAGTTCTTGAATGTGGTTTTGAGCACCTTGAGGGGTGCAGTTTTTAGAATGGTGTCACTTTTGGGTATTTTCTGTCATAAAGACCCCTTAAAGTGACTTCAAATGTGATGTGGTCCCTAAAAAAATGGTTTTGTAAATTTTGTTGGAAAAATGAGAAATCGCTGGTCAACTTTTAACCCTTATAGCTCCCTAACAGAAAAAAATTTTGGCTCCAATATTGTGCTGATGTAAAGTAGACATGTGGGAAATGTTATTTATTAACTATTTTGTGTGACCTATCTCTCTAATTTAAGGGCATAAAAATTCAAATTTTGAAAATTGCAAAATTTTCAAAATTTTCGTCAAATTTCCGTTTTTTTCACAAATAAACGCAAGTGATATCGAAGAAATTTTACCACAGTCATGAAGTACAATATGTCATGAAAAAACAGTCTCAGAATCAGGGGGATCCGTTGAAGCGTTTCAGAGTAATTACCTCATAAAGTGACAGTGGTCAGAATTGTAAAAATTGGCCTGGTCATTAACGTGCAAACCATCCTCGGGGGTAAAGGGGTTAAATCACTGTGACCCTGAAATTTAGAAATGCAACAGTAGCCTTAGATGTGTGTTTTGGATCACTGTCATGATGGAATCGTGATCATCTACCATGGGCAGAGTGACAATACCATCTTATCTTTCAATATAGAGCAGTACATCTTTGAATTCGTAATATCATCAACGAAATGTGGCCCCCCGACACCAGCAGCACTTAAGCAGCCCCACCATATTTCACTGAAGGCACCATGCATTTATCTTTGTACTTCTCACCTTTGAGACGACATACAGTTTTGAAGCCATCAGTTCAAAAAAACATTTATCTTAGTCTAATAACAACAGTGATTATAGGGTCCCAATAGTCTTTTTTCATATTCATATTTTTCAGCATAGGCCCTAGCAAGTTGTAGGTGGGCTTTTTTATGCATGGGTTTTAGGAGAGGCTTCCTTCATAGACGACACCAATGCATGCAATTTCACTACAGTGTATGTCAAACTGGGTCACAGGAACAGGGCCGGCTCCAGGTTTTTGTGGGCCCTGGGCGACAGAGTTTCAGTGGGCCCTTTTAACACATACACGATTCATGATGCACAGATACGGCGGAGAAATATATATATATATAGTACACAGGGCCCAGCCTGCCACCTCATCCTTCACATATGCAGACATGCGCACGCACACACATGCACGCACACACGGTACGCAGACACAGGCATGCACACACGGTACGCAGACATGCACACACGGTACGCAGACATGCACACACAGTAAGCAGACACACGCACACACACGGTACGCAGACACACGCACACACACGGTACGCAGACACACGCGCACACACGGTACGCAGACATGCACACACGGTACGCAGACATGCACACACGGTACGCAGACACACGCACGCACACACGGTACACAGATATGTACACATACAGACAAACACATATTTTTACACAAATTCTTAAAGACATATATAAAACAGACAAATATATATACACAGTCATACACACTGACATTCACATACATGCACTCACACAGACCCATTATAAGTAATTTTAATATGGGGATTGGGGAAGCCTCACTCACCTGTCCCCGGTCCAGTGTCCTGTCCAGCAGCTCCTCAGGTATGGGGCAGTGCAGGGCCCCCGGCGTGTCACAGACTTCATGGCCCTGGACCATCAGAGGGGCCCACTTGCGGTCGGGTCCGGGCCGCTCCCCCCCCCCCCCCCATCTGTGCAGGACCTCCGCTCCGACGGTGTTTGATGGCACTCCCCCAGACATGGCTGCGCGCTGTGCGACTGTGTCTGCTAGTAATGACGCGGCAGGGGCGACACACAAGCAAAATTAAAGGTGCAGTGCCGTCGACCCTGCCGTGTCATTACTAGCAGACACAGCCTGACAGCGCGCGGCCATTTCTGGGACTGGGGGAGTGCCGGCAATCAAGCAGCGCCTGCGTCACTGAACAGGTGCTGAAGATGCGGCCATGGCCCCGACAGTGAGTGGGCGGGTGGGTGTGTGGGCCCGGCCCCGACAGTGAGTGGGCGGGCGGGTGTGTGAGCCCGGCCCCGACAGTGAGTGGGCGGGTGGGTGTGTGGGCCCAGCCCCGACAGTGAGTGAGTGGGCCCGGCCCCGACAGTGAGTGAGTGGGCGGGCGGGTGTGTGGGCCGGGCCCCGACAGTGAGTGGGCGGCTGGGCCCTTCTGATTTTCCAGGGCCCCGGCACTTGCCCGGGTACGCCGGGTGCTGACGCCGGCCCTGCACAGGAAACACTCACCCCAGTTTGGTTTTCTTCTTATTTAGCTAACTGCAGTAAATTTGCATGTCAATTTTCTTCAACCCTTATCATCAGAAGATGATGCTATTTAGGTGTTAACTTTCGTGGTCGGTCTGGATGTCACTGTGAGATGGTTGCAGTTACATTTTTGTTACATTTGTGTATGACTTTTGCTACAATATATTGTCTGATAAGTACAGCTTTACTGATTTTCTTTAAGCCTTGACCTTTTTGTGTAAATATATTATTTTCTATCTCAGGTCTTGAGACATTTCTCTTCCAGGTGGTACCATTGCGGACAGCAAAATCCTGCTGACAGGTTCCCTTTAACAAAGAAAACACATTCTCATTGCATGATAAGTAAACTACAGGCATTGTCATGTTGGGGCTGTTGCGTTGATTAATATGTTCTTCACCATTTCTACCAGTCTACCTTCTGACCTCCAGCATTACCTACATCACTCACTGCCAGTCTTGGGTTGAGCATAGTGATGGGAATTGGAAAAGTCTTACTGCCAGTGAGAAAGGCTGATTAGGAAGTATATTACTGCCCATGCGAAAGAGGTTGGATTGGGGACGATGTTGCATGTTGACATTTGGAGCATTTAGGGAGGTATTTTGTATTGGCTATTTTTAGCATTCCCATTAATTACTGATCGTTAAGAGTGCATCATCTGACGCAGGGATGGTTGGTGTCAACAAGCTGTTAAATGTCTGCCAGCAAGCATATATGCTGCACATTGCGCAGTGTAAGCGAACCTTTGAAGAGGTGAATAATTCACCTGAGGTTATCATCTCTCCTGTGACTGGACCTCCAGTGCCAAAAATGTTATCAGCAAACAGCTGTTTGCTGATTAAGGCTATGTGCCCACGATGCAGAAATGCTCAGGATTTTTCCTGTGCGTTTCTGCATCACCCTTGGCAGCAAAAACGCATGCGGATTGTACATGCGGATTGTACATGCGTTTTTGCTGCCAGGGACATGCGGAAGTGAAGCGTTTTTCACATGAATTTCCGCATGCGGGTTGACAAGCGCTTTCCAAGCGATTTTAGCATCACTTGGAAAGTGCTTGACAACTTGGTCACACTATATAAATCCATGCAAGCGGCATGGATTTATATAGTGTGATCTTAAAGAATGTTTAAAAATAAAAAAATAAATCTATACTTACCTTCTGATGGCCCCCGCAGTCTTGCTTCACTCCGTCCTGGCTGCTGGCAGCTCACGGTACAGTGAAGGACCTGCCGTCACATGACTATGACGTCAACGCAGGTCCTTCAGTCCACCGCGATCTGCCGGCAAGCAAAGACAAGGAGACCGGCGGCCATCAGAAGGTAAGTATAATTTTTATTTTATTCTTTTTTTTACAGGTACTATGGTGCCCGGGTCTGGAGGAGAGTCTCTTCTCCTCCAGACCCGGGTACCATCCGCACATTGAAACGCATGGATTCCGCATGTACAGATGCAGTGATGCGGAATCCAAGCGATTCAATGCGGCGAAAACCCAGTGCTTCCGCAAAATAATTGGTAGTGCTGCGTTTTTTTCCGCAATGATAACCCGCAGCGGAAATTTCTGCAGCATGTGCACAGCACATGTGGATTATCATTGGGGAACATGGCAGGCCTTCTACCAAGCGTTTTTTAAGCGTTTCTGCAGCGTTTTTGCCGCTGTGGAAACGCTTAAAAAACGCATCGTGGGCACACAGCCTAATTGTATCTTTACTAGGCTGCTCTCACAGGGAAAATGCCGGGTACTGGCATGAAGCTCCTGAAAATTGCCAGTTCGGACCACTGGTGCACTGAGCACTCTCCAAGACTGCTACCAAGACAGCATGAGAAAAGTGCAGGGGTAGCGAACCGGACAGATTCAGAGCAGTGTGAGCAGGCGCTAAAGCATAGTTATTGAAAATGAAGAGAATTTTTTGTAAGAGGTAAATTGGAAAGCAGCTTGTTTTTACAAACACATTGCAATTGTACCCATTTAAGAACTGGAGTCAAAACCTTTAACAGCTAAGCTGTCCATCTTAAAAAAAAAACCTCTAGTCACTAGTTTTTCATCAAAGTACAGGTCTGTTCTGACAGAACAGTAAAGACTGTAGCTGATTAGCGGCCGCTGAATGCTAGGGAAGGTCAAATAACATAACAATGTCACAAGTTCTATGGGAAAGATGGCACTGCACCTGTTTGGTAATTAAATGTGAGGTTTTTTTTATTTTATGAAGAACAGTTTAGCTGTTAAGAAGCAGTTGTTGAGTATTTGACAACCACTTGAGATAATCATGGGTGCCTGGCATATTTTCCCAGAGGTCTCTAACAACCTTTATTCACCCTGACCAATCAATTTTTCTTTTCATTGCACTCATTTGTAAAGGATAAAACTGAGCCCCAGCAATGATATAAGCATAGTAACCCATGGCTTGGCTTCATAATGCCGACAAGGGATTAAGTACTCTGCACGTAGCTGGGGTAGTGGGATCAAAAGTTTGAGGAGGTATTAATGGGGTGGTTAGTCTAAATGTGTAGATACATATAAATATTGTGGGATGGGCTGTGGGGCATTCATCTGTACAGAGGCATCACAGAAAAAGGTGTCCCTGTCCTTTACCTGCCCTCCTGAGGTGATACGGCCAGCGATGTCTACGGTGGAACATATCTTGGAGCAGATCTGGGTTGCTTACGGCAGCAAAGATTGGGCCAGGGTGACGTCCCATGTCCAGAAGATCCTCGGCGGACCAGAGTGCAGCAGTGAGGCAGAGACAACTTTGGCGCCGCGGGTGCAGGGCCAGGCTGTTAGGAGGGTGGTTGCAGACAACTTTAATATAATGGAACGCAACCGACCCCAGGGTCCGCGATGCAGCCTGGTGGACTGCTGCCGAACACTTTCCGGGTGGAAAGGAAAGCAACCAACGTAAATGTAAAACCCCTCCGTGTTTCTGCACACTGGAACAGTTATAGCAATTTGAACTATCTCCGTTAGCTGCATGAGAGATAGGCAGAGAAAAACTATCTGTAGTCCTGTTACAGCACAGGGACTACAGTGGCGGCGCTAGAATGCGTGTGTGACTACGCCAACGGGTACACGTGCCCCCAGCCAGTGTGCTACCGGACTGAAGGGTTCAACTCCACGTGGCTGACAGGCGTTAGCCGTGAACAGGACGTCTGCAGGCTGCTCGGGGTGATAGGTGACCCCTTTGGCTGAGCCAGGCTGCTAGACGAAGCTACCTGCCTCTATGGAGCTAACCTGCCTAAGAACCCTGTGCTAATTAGCCGAGTGAACTCTGGCATTGGCAGGTCAAGGAGAGAATAGCTAGGGAGCACGTGGAGCAGAGTTGTCCACACAACATCATCACTTGCTCAAATGATCAGAGCGCGTCGCCATGTTTGTGGGCGGACCTTTTAAAGACTAAGCCCTGCCCACCGACGCGCCATTGGTGACGTTACCCGTGGACCAATCAGGCGGTGCCAGGTCACCGGGTCAGGTGGGTGCCAACCCACCAATCACGATTCGCCAGGTCACTGACATGCTCAGTGCGGCAAATCCTGGACTTAGATTCCACAAGCCCTGTCTCCCTCTGCAACCCAGGCTTAACATTGCTAGGCACAACTACCTGGGAGATAAACAGTGCTCGCGGACCTGCTAGGCGTTGAGGCTGACAGCGATGCTGAGCATCATCAGCTCCGGCTGGACCGAAATGGGACACCACAGAAGGTCCTGGACTATTTCAAATCCAGCACCAGACCGACGCCTAACATTATCCCCCTCCACTTGACGCTCATTTTCCTCCATGAGCCGGGGGGCAAGGATGTGGTCCAACGGGTCACAGAGAGGATTCACGAAACAGTGACCCCTCCGGTGTACAGGGTTACCTCTTTTAGGACGAGAAGCAGGATGGCAAGAAGTGACAACTGGTTCTCTATGTGTGGGATCCTTCAGGGGTGACAGGGAGAAAGGACCCGCCGGTCTCTGGCGAAAAGATTTATCTCTCGCACAGACGGAACACGCGAGAACAAAGTCCTTGACGTCCTGGCGCCACCGGGGCCACCAATAGGACCGTAGAAGAGACTTAGTGGTACGTTTGACCCCCAGGTGAGCTCCGGTCTTAGGAGCATGAGCCCGGGAGAGCACCATACTCCGTAGATTAGGGGAAACAAACGTCCTCACCGACGGAACCGGGTTGGAGGAAACTGCAGCCACCCTCTCTTCCTGAGATTTCTTTGCGACAAAATCTGACAAGGCCCGGGTCCTGGAAACAGACAAGGAATCGGTACCGGATGTCGCAATTATAGAAGGATCAGAGACTACCCTCCGGATGACTTTGACCAAACACTGAGATGTACAATTCTCACTCCAGGAAGAAATTCTCCCCGTATTCCAGTCAATGTGTGGAGTATGACAACGTAACCAGGGGAGCCCCAATAACACCTCGTCTAATCCACCGGGAATAATAAGAAATGAAATAACCTCCCGGTGGCCCTGGGGAAATGACATGGTGAGAGGAATCGACTGGTGGGTGATTTGTACATCCAGGAGTGAACCATTGACAACACTAATGTTCATTGGTCTTGAGAGTAACTCAATAAGGATGGCATGCCTCTGGGCAAACGTAGATGATAAAAAATTGCCATCAGCACCAGAATCCACCCACGCCTTGGCAGTGACTGCAGCTTTACCAAAGGACAAAGTCACATTATGTAATAATTTGGAGGAAGAAGTCCCGGAATATAATACCCCTCCACCAACGGTGGTAAGACCTACTCGTTTAACCGACTGCTTGGAACCCTTATTTACGGGGTGCTCTGAGATATGTGCAGAACGGGAACGAGAGGAACTAGACTTAGACCGGGGTACATCCGTAGCCTTAGGCTCCGGGTCGAGTGTCTTGGGTTTGAAAATGGGTCTAAAGGCGGATGGTGCCAACAGATACTGAGGTCTGGCAACCTCCAGCTCTAACTTGTGTTCCGCATGACGCAAGTCAATATGGTCAGCGAGAGATATTAACTCCTCCAGAGAGGTTGGGATTTCTCTGGTAGATAAAGCATCTTTAATATGCCCAGCCAGACCCCTCCAGAAAACCGGGATAAGCGACCGCTCAGACCAATCCAGTTCAGCCACTAGGGTTCTGAACTGGACGGCATAGTGACTGGCGGTGGCCGAACCCTGGACCAACGCAAGGAGCTTAAGAGCTGTATCATGCGTGACCTGAGGACCCAGAAAAACACTTTTTAGAGTCTTAAGGAATAGACCCACATTTACTACAACCGGGTCGTTCCGCTCCCATAGAGGAGTAGCCCACTCCAGAGCCCTGTGAGAGAGTAATGAAATAATATATCCCACTTTGGCTCTTTCGGAGGGGAACCGTGCCTCCATCATCTCCAAATGAATGGAGCATACGTTAATAAAACCCCTGCAAAGTTTACTATCTCCAGAAAATTTTTCCGAGAGAGCAAAAGGGGTAATGGGGCACTTGCAGTGGTTGTAGAATTCACCGCAGCTGAGTTAATAATATTGGCTGCTAGAGTAGCCGCCTGGGTAGCTACTGCAGTGATATCAGCGATCGGAGCAGTTTGTTCCAGAGATTTAAGTCAGGCCTCCAGTTGCTGTATGTACCGCTGCAGTTGTTTATTGTCGGCCATGTTCAGCAAGACCCTGGCGCTCTGATACTGTAGGAGGGCGGTTGCAGACAACTTTAATATAATGGAACGCAACCAACCCCGGGGTCCGCGATGCAGCCTGGCGGACTGCTGCCGAACACTTTACGGGTGGAAAGAGAAGCAACCAACTTAAATGTAAAACCCTTCCGTGTTTCTGCACACTGGAACGGTTATAGCAATTTGCACTATCTCCGTTAGCTGAACGAGAGATAGGCAGAGAAAAATTATCTGTAGTCCTGTTACAGCACAGGGACTACAGTGGCGGCGCTAGAATGCATGTGTGACTACGCCAACGGGTACACGTGCCCCCAGCCAGCGTGCTACCGGACTGAAGGGTTCAACTCCACGTGGCTGACAGGCGTTAGCCGTGAACAGGACGTCTGCAGGCTGCTCGGGGTGATAGGTGACCCCTTTGGCTGAGCCAGGCTGCTAGACGAAGCTACCTGCCTCTACGGAACTAACTTGCCTCTATGGAGCTAACCTGCCTAAGCAACCTGTGCTAATTAGCTGAGCGAACTCTGGCATTGGCAGGTCACGGAGAGAACAGCTAGGGAGCACGTGGAGCAGAGTTGTCCACACAACAGCATCACTTGCTCAAATGATCAGAGAACGCCATGTTTGTGGGCGGGCCTTTTAAAGACTAAGCCCTGCCCACCGACGCGCCATTGGTGACGTTACCCGTGGACCAATCAGGCGGTGCCAGGTCACCGGGTCAGGTGGGTGCCAACCCACCAATCACGATCCGCCAGGTCACGGACATGCTCAGTGCGGCAAATCCTGGACTTATATTCCACAAGCCCCGTCTGCCTCTGCAACCCAGGCTTAACATTGCTAGGCACAACTACCTGGGAGATACAGTGCTCACGGACCAGCTAGGTGCTGAGGCTGACGGCGATGCTGAGCAGCATCAGCCCTGGCTGGACCAAAATGGGAGACCACAGAAAATCCTGGACCATTTCAAATCCAGCAGCAGACCGACACCTAACACAGGCTGCCAGAGAGTCTCTCCACCTACATGGCTCCTAGGCTTTGGCAGAACCACAGGAGCCCCACCAGGGACCCTCTTTGCCGGGACCTGCCACATCTAGTCTCGGGTTGCAGGTCCAGGCAGGGGAGGAATCCTATTAGGCAGCCGAGGGCAGCAGACAGGGAGCCTAGGCATGAAGCTCACCATGTGACCAGGCTTCCGGCCTATACTGCAACAGGCTTCAACAACATGCGGTGGGGCCTTCCGGTGAGATGTCTATCGACAGGCCTGCTGGTTCTTCTCACAATGCTTCCTCAGGAGGGCTGGGGTCTTTGTGCCACATGAGGGGGTCATGGCTTCGCTGGTGAAGAGGTGTAGCAATCAGTCTGGTCAACGGTGGTTGTGTCTGCAGGACAAGATCTGCATGGATTGACAGGATATGGTCAGGTGGCTGACGGATCTACACCGGGTTCTAACAATCGGGATTCAGGACCTGCACTGGTGGGTTTTGTGTGGGGATGCAGCCTGCTGAGTTGGCTTCTATGTGCTGTTCGTCTTTTCCTAGTGCAGTTATGACAAGGGCGGGGAGTAGTATAATGTCTCCATCACAGGGTAATGTGAATAGGGGGGGCATATTAGATACAGAAAATGCATATATTGGGAACTTGTTAGGGGTGTACGGGAATTTTTTGATCGTCTTGAAAAAGGTAACCGTGTTTTGTGTGGTACCATGCCTCAGTATGGACAGCCAGAGGTAGTTTGGCAGCTCAGGTACTGAAAGTCGCTTCAGGTCAAGCAACTAGTGGAAACAGTACGTCAGTATCAGTTCAGACTGAAAAAGAAAAAGAGGGTGATAAAATTTGACTAGATGATAGGAACAAAGAGGAAGTATATGTTTGTTTTGAAGGCCCTCTGGGGGCGCATTTAAAGAAACAAGTGGAGGAGAAAATTTGGAAAGATGAATATGTCGAGATATTATTGCTACTTCCATTAGAAAAATTTAATTTGGATAAAGGGAAGAAGAAGGATGAGAGTAAAAAAGAAGAGAAAGAAAAACAAAGATGGCAGTTAATTTCAAAGACTTTTGTGAATTGGTTGGAAGCTTTTGTCATACTTGCAAGTGTAATCTGGGAAAATGCTCCAGAGAATTGTTCTGGGCTTTTTTGTTATTTGGATACGATTGGGGAAGCGTATCGTACCTATGGGGGTCTGATGTGGTTGAGGTACAATGAACAGTTTATACAGAGAAAGTCAGTGTGGCACAGTATACGTTGGGACCAAAAGGATATAGGCTTGTGGTTGAAGGTGATGGCACCATTACGTTTTAGTCAGTCCTTTCATGGGGAGCCGTTCTTTTGGCTAGCTTGGAACGTCAGGCAGGGGTCACAGCATAGGTTGGGAACGTCGGGTCAAAATTCGGACTTTGTTGGCAATTTAATGAGGGCCAATGTAAGTTCGGGGCTAAGTGTAGATTTAAAAAACAGTACTCTTCATGCGCTGAGTCGTCACATGGAGCAGCTTGTTTCTTTAGAAAAGGAAAGGTTAAGCCTGGGGGGGACATTGGAAAAAAGACAGACTCCGGTGAATCTTCATGGGAAGGCCCCTTATCTAAATAGATATTCCAATCGGGACATGGCTTTATTGTTAGAAAGTGGTTTTCAGTTTGGTTTTAAGATTCCTGCAGCGGCTCATGAGGTTCCGTTTAAACTTATGAATTTGAAGTCTGCTTATCATCATCCCTCAGTGGTAACGCAAAAAATTCAGTTTGAGGTGGCTTGTGGTAGAATGGTGGGTCCTTTCAATTCCCCTCTGTTGTCTCATTTGGTAGTCTCTCCATTGGTGCCTAAGAAGAAGCTGAATAAATTTCAGCTCGTTCAGCATTCATCTTTCCCAAAAGATTTTTCAGTGAACGACTGTATTGACCTGGAGCTTTGCTCGGTAGTCTATAACTCCTTTGATGAGGCAGTCAAGTAGGTTAGGAGGTATGGAAGTGGTGCATTATTAGCAAAAACAGATATTGAATCCGGTTTTCATTTACTACCTGTGCATCCTGATAGTTTACATTTGTTAGGTTGTTTTTGAGACGGCGGGTATTTTGTTGATTGCTGTCTTCAAAAGGGGTGCTCATTGTCATGTGCATTGTTTGAGGCATTTAGTTAATTTTTGGAATAGGCAATAAGGGATGCGGATAGGGTTTCATCAGTTATTCATTAATTGGACATTTTTTATGTATTGGTCCACCAGGATCACCTGTTTGTCAATTGTTGTTGAGGTCGATAGAATGGGTGGCTCAGCGTTTAGGGGTTACTTTAACTCAGGGAAAGACAGAGGGTCCCACCACTTGTCTTAGTTTTCTTGGAATCACTATACTGTAGATACAATATGAATAAAGTGCAGGTTGCCAGAAGAAAAAATTGTGGCACTGCGTGTAGAGGTTCATAGGACAATTCAGCTCAAAAAGATTAGACTAAGGGAGCTTCAATCACTGCTGGGAATGCTTAATTTTGCCTGCAGGATTATGCCGATGGGTAGGGGTTTTTCTCGGCGTCTGGCAGCAGCCACAGCTGAGGTTATAGCCCCTCACCATTTTATTCGCCTAACAAAGAATCTCAGGGACGATTTGTTAGTGTGGGAAGGGTTTCTGGAGAGATTTAAAGGTCGGTCTCTAATGATCACTGAGTTGGTCGATAATTTTGATAGTGAGTTGTTTACTCACGTAGCGAGTAGTTTAAGTTTTGAACCTTGCTTTAAAGGACAATGGTGTGTTGGCGGATGGCCAATTGTTGGGTGGATGCCGGGTTCACCAGGAATATTACCTTATTGGAATTTTTTCCGATTGTCATGGCATTGTCGGTTTGAGGAGAGTTTTTCCGAAATATGAAGATCAGGTTCCATTGTGACAATCTGTCAGCAGTGATGGCGATAAACAATTTATTTGCATCATCGCCTCCTGTGGTTCGATTGTTGCAACATTTTGTTTTGCGGGACTTATATCTTAATTGATGGATGATAGCAGTGCACATGCCTTAGGTAGAGAATTCCATAACCGATTCTCTTTCTAATTTGCAGTGGAACTATTTTCAAACTTTGGCACCGGGTGAGATGTACAGTACAGACCAAAAGTTTGGACACACCTTCTCATTTAAAGATTTTTCTGTATTTTCATGACTATGAAAATTGTACATTCACACTGAAGGCATCAAAACTATGAATTAACACATGAGGAATTATATACTTAACAAAAAAGTTTGAAACAACTGAAAATATGTCTTATATTCTAGGTTCTTCAAAGTAGCCACCTTTTGCTTTGATGACTGCTTTGCACATTCTTGGCATTCTCTTGATGAGCTTCAAGAGGTAGTCACCAAAAATGGTCTTCCAACAATCTTGAAGGAGTTCCCAGAGATGCTTAGCACTTGTTGGCCCTTTTGTCTTCACTCTGCGGTCCAGCTCACCCCAAACCATCTCGATTGGGTTCAGGTCTGGTGACTGTGGAGGCCAGGTCATCTGACTTAGTACACCATCACTCTCCTTCTTGGTCAAATAGCCCTTACACAGCCTGGAGGTGTGTTTGGGGTCATTGTCCTGTTGAAAAATAAATGATGGTCCAACTAAACGCAAACCGGATGGAATAGCATGCCGCTGCAAGATGCTGTGGTAGCCATGCTGGTTCAGTATGCCTCCAATTTTGAATAAATCCCCAACAGTGTCACCAGCAAAGCACCCCCACACCATCACACCTCCTCCTCCATGCTTCACGGTGGGAACCAGGCATGTAGAGTCCATCCGTTCACCTTTTCTGCATCGCACAAAGACACGGTGGTTGGAACCAAAGATCTCAAATTTGGACTCATCAGACCAAAGCACAGATTTCCACTGGTCTAATGTCCATTCCTTGTGTTCTTTAGCCCAAACAAGTCTCTTCTGCTTGTTGCCTGTCCTAAGCAGTGGTTTCCTAGCAGCTATTTTACCATGAAGGCCTGCTGCACAAAGTCTCCTCTTAACAGTTGTTGAAGAGATGTGTCTGCTGCTAGAACTCTGTGTGGCATTGAACTGGTCTCTAATCTGAGCTGCTGTTAACCTGCGACTTCTGAGGCTGGTGACTCGGATAAATTATCCTCAGAAGCAGAGGTGACTCTTGGTCTTCCTTTCCTGGGGAGGTCCTCATGTGAGCCAGTTTCTTTGTAGCACTTGATGGTTTTTGCAACTGCACTTGAGGACACTTTCAAAGTTTGCCCAATTTTTCGGACTGACTGACCTTAATTTCTTAAAGTAATGATGGCCACTCGTTTTTCTTTACTTAGCTGCTTTTTTCTTGCCATAATACAAATGCTAACAGTCTATTCAGTAGGAGTATCAGCTGTGTATCCACTAGACTTCTGCACAACACACCTGATGGTCCCAACCCCATTTATAAGGCAAGAAATCCAACTTATTAAACCTGACAGGGCACACCTGTGAAGTGAAAACCATTTCCAGTGACTACCTCCTGAAGCTCATCAAGAGAATGCCAAGAGTGTGCAAAGCAGTCATCAAAGCAAAAGGTGGCTACTTTGAAGAACCTAGAATATAAGACATATTTTCAGTTGTTTCACATTTTTTTGTTAAGTATATAATTCCACATGTGTTAATTCATAGTTTTGATGCCTTCAGTGTGAATGTACAATTTTCATAGTCATGAAAATACAGAAAAATCTTTAAATGAGAAGGTGTGTCCAAACTTTTGGGCTGTACTGTACATGGGCTGTGCATTGCCGGTAGAGCTCTGGGAATTGACTTGCGAGCATCAGGGCAATTAATAATCTTTAGTACATGGGCGACAGCAGCTTTGAGGGACCATGAGTGTTAGACTAGACTGTTAAGAGATGTCACACCTGAGGAAGATCAGGTAGGGGCTTTGCTGACTTGGTTAGGTTATGTAGCTAAAGAAGGTTGGTCATTTGCGCGAGTTAATAGATGGGTGGCAGGATTAGCTTTTGGCTGTAAGTTTAGAAGAGTTAGAGATTTTACGAAGAATTTCTTGGTGGGTCAAGCGTTAAAAGTATTTCGTAAAAGGGACCTGAAAGTAGATTGCCACAGGCCTGTTTCGTTTAAGTTGCTGGAGGAATTGAGGGAGAGGTTGGTCCAGGTGTCAGTTCGCCATTTGAGGTGCGTTATTTCAGTTGACTTTTTCTTAGTCCTTTTTGGGGCTGTGACGATAGGTGAGTTGGTATCACCATCATCAGTTATGGGAGGAGGTTTAGTGAGACAGGATGTGGGGGTGTTATGGGATTCAGTTGAATTTTGGGTATGTCGCTCTAAAACGGATTGATCAGGAAGAGGAAAGAAGGTAGCATTGGGCCAGTTGGTGGGTTTTAAGATGAGTCCTGTAGGTTCCATTGCAACATGAAGATGGCTCCTTTTTATCGTGGTATCAGTTTACTGCAGTTTTGAAGAAGTGTCTAACAGGGTTGGGTGGACAGATTAGCTCCTCATTCATTTAGAATTGGAGCAGCAACTGAGGCAGAATCTAAGGATCTTCCTGCGGATGTGATTCAGAAGATAGGTAGGTGGGAATTGAAGAGATCTAAGCTGTATGTGCATCCAAATTTGGTGTAATAGGTTGCTAAAAGGAATTGTTGGTAATTTTGCCTGACATAAGATACGTATTCGTATTTTTGTAAGTAAAAAAAAAAGTTATTGACTGGTGTACTTACACCTTATTCTTCCCTTCCTTCTCTCTTTTTTTATTTTTTTATAGTTAGGTGGCCTGCATTTAGTTTGGACTTTAGGGCATTTGTTTTCTTATTGGGGGCGGTTAGGGCAGATATGAGCAGAGAGGGGCGTCAAAAGGGTTGGTCAAAGAGTGACGTGGTAATTTTGTGGATAGGTGTCCGAAGCATGAGTGGGCGGAAAGTGTTACCAGAATTTTATCATGCCACTCAGCTAGATCGTTGTCCACAGGGTTTGGTCTTGCATGTTGAGGGGTAACGAACTTGGTGTTCGCTCCTGCCGGAATTTGATCGGGGATATACGTCACTATGTGTTTCACCTTTGGTTATCCTTTTCAAAATTGAAAATCATTTGATCAGATATTGTTCCTAGAAGGGTGTGGCGGGCTGCTAGATGCATTGAAAAAATTACAAAATGAGAATCAGTGTAAATAGGTAGGTGGGAGGTTTAAATAGTATAACAAAAATAACTTATTTTTATAGTGCCAAACATATTCTACAGCACTTTACAATTTTAGAGGGGACTTATACAGGCACTAGACACATTACAGAATAAGCATAACTCAGATATCAAAGGGAGTGAGGGCCCTGCTCGCAAGCTTACAATCTATGAGGAAATAGGGGAGACACAAAAGGTAAATGGTAAAATGTCCTTATATTGTACAATACAGTCATAATATACTAAATAGGGTATGCACATAATGCTGCATAAACTGGCTGCCAGACAGTATGTGTATAGTATAGACCTAGAGGGCTATTAAGTGCATGGAGGGTGTGATCAGATGCTACGGGCTCATTATTTTGAAGACAATTTTCTATGGGCCAAACGGGAAATGTTAGATAAATGAGGTGGGGCAATAGGCCAGTCTAAATAAATGCATTTTTAGGCCATGCTTAAAACTAGGTATTGGGACTTAATCAAATTGTCCTGGGTAGTGCATTCCAAAGAATTGGCACAGCACACGAAAAGTCTTGGAGATGGGAATGGGAGGTTCAGATTATTGAGGATTTTAGTTTTAAGTCATTAGCAGAATAGAGGGCACAAGTAGGGTGGTAGACTGACAGGGAGGAGATGTAGGGGGGTGCTGAATCATGGAGCGCTTTGTGTGTGATAGTGATAAGTTTATATTGAATCTGTATCAGATGGGAAACCAGTGCAACGACTGGCACAGGGTAGAGGCATCGGTGTAGCGGTTGGAAATATATAGAAAGAAATGGTGGCATAGTGATTAGCCATACAAATTTCGAAGCGGGAGAGGGAAATTTCTGGAGCAACGATGGCATGCATCTGAACGCAGTCGGTACTGACCTGTGGACCCTGAGGATTTAAGGAGGCGTGGAGAAGATGCTTCTTTTGGTGGGGTGACTCGCATCATAGAGGAGCCAAGTGATGCTTGCTGTGGCGGTGTGAAGGGGTTCTTGAAGTTGGTGGAAAATTGTGGTGGGAGGGTTGTGCATGAAGTAGATGGCACCCTCCAATTTTGTTTGGGATTTGGTAATGGCCTGGCAGTGTTTTTGTGACTCTTCAGGGTGGGGTCCCCGGGGAATCGGTGGCATTGTGAAAGTTTCCGGTGACAGAGGTGACCTCGAGCTGGTGGTCACGGCTGAGGGTAATGCCGGAAGATTTAAAAAATATTTTGGGTAACATCAGGTCTTTTTGGAGCTACAAGTACCACCTTCAACCAAAAGTTATTATTATTGTTATGTTTGTTATAATAAAGGCCAATTTGGCCAATTTAATCCAACACTTGGGTCTGTCATTATTTCATGAGGGAGCAAAGAATTGTTAAAAAGGAAAGTAGTCGTGGTGGAATGACAGCCTCTATAATACTCGAGTCAAGGTTGCAATACTGAGACATACTCTACTTAAAGCCATAACTGAACTGTGTAAGTACCTTCTAAGCTGAGTTAAAGTACAGGTGTCTGCTATATATTATAATACAGAGAGGAAAGTAAAACTGTTGTTGGAATAATGCCTATCAGTGTATATATTGCATCAACTACTATTTACTACTGTTTAATAGTGCACGAGTTTCTGTCTCCAACAATAGTGTTATATTGCCAATAATACATTGAAAAAAAAAACAGGAAGCTCCTGTTCACTCAGTGTGTGTGTGTTTGTGTAGATGGAGCACACTTTACTTTCAATTTGCAAGCTGACAGACAAGATGCTAAGATCCAAAGCTATAAGAAATACCTGTTGTAAGCTATGTTATCTGTGTTCCTGAATATATATTCACTGTTCAATAGCAGGACAGTACAGAGATTAATCCGCTGCCAACAGCTGTTCAGGCAGTTCTTGTATACAAAGGATTTTTTAATTATTTTTTTTTCATCTTGTTACTTTTTATTTTAAAGGGTAAACTACAGTTTATAGAAGCCCCTTGTGTCTCCTTCCCTGCTGGCCTGCATATAGACTGAGATGTATGGACCGGCAGTAGGTCTCCTGTCAAGAACTCAACAGTTCATATATGTCTATGAAGCTATTAAGTTCAGGTCCACAAATCCATGGCAGTCTGGACAATGCAGTCCATACATGGATCGTGAACGTCATATGTGTGAATGTAGCCTTATTCTGTGCATTTCTGGTCCAAACTATTAATGTGATTCTGAGCCACAAATGTGATGCTGAGTCATTACTCATGGACAAGCCGTGAGACAGAGTAGTCAAGAAGTCCACGGTTAGATACCAAGTGAGCTCATCATAAAGAGAGGAGAAAAACAAAGGTGTATTCAGGTCGCAGTCTGAGGTCAGAATTCCAGGAAGGTTACCGATCAAGACAAAGGTGCTAAGAAAACGGATGGTCAAAGGCAAGGTCCAAGGTCAAGCAGCAAAAGAAAACAAGGCACACACACACACACCACTAAGCTATAGCTATGGCTGGCAATAGTGAAACATTGAGAGCTAGCTAAATAGCCAGGTAGTCACCCAGAACAGGAGACACCTAGAAGAAACACAGCATGCCCCGCCCTGATTGGCAGATGGACTGTCACTCACAATACGGACAGCTCAGCACACCCCCTGCCTCAGATTGGATGGCTGAGCTGTCACAATATTGACAGCTCACCACGCCCATGCCCAGATTGGATGGCTGAGCTGTCACAATGCTGACAACTCAATAAGACCCTGATTCTATAAGGTGACTGAGCTGTCACTCAGTGCGTCCAAGACACAGTGAGTGGTGGAATCGTGGCAAATACTTGGCCGGTAATATTCAACAACTAAGATAAATTGTACAAGGAAATAAGGCGAGTCCATAAGAACTACTGTGAGGGAAAACAGGAGCATTAATAATGGTTGGACAATTCCTTCTGCCATCTCTTGAATGGAATGATGTACATTATTATTTTGCTGTAAAAATAGCAAACTTCATTGTCACATTAAATGACTAAGAGTTTTGGTTAGAAGGTGTAAAATGCATCTAAAACACATAATACATTTTGTACACTCCACATATTGCACTTGTACATGTGACAAAAGAAAAGAACGGTCTGATGCTAAGGTTTACTGAATGTAATAATAAGCTGCTAATACAAGGGCACCTTTAAAATATATAAGAAGTTCTTAATGCTGAATCCCTTCTGTTCAGGCCCATGTTTTTTACAAACAGAACTTGTGGTTACTTTACCTCATTATTTTCAATGTCATTCAACATGTATATTTTTGGCACAATAAAATGGCGTATCGGATCATTAAATTGCACAAAAGCCTTTCTCTCTAGCATTTACTATCTGTTGTGGCTGTTTAGTCATTCCTTTTATATAGCGTTTGTTATTATTTTTCTTTCAGGGATTATTAATACAATATATGACTGTGAACTACCTGTCTGTGGCTTCTACCATGTCCTTCTTATTACTTCCATAATCCATAGCTTTTCAGGTTTGTTTAATTGCTTCATAAACTAGAATATAGCTATTGTTGTAACCAGGGACAAAAGTTTTCCTGCACCCAGGACAATAATTCAGTTTGGCGACCCCTCCTATACACAGTGCAATGCAGCGTCTTGCGGCATTACTGTAATGGTCCAGGGTGTGTTTTGGCCGACCATGTACCTCCCCCAGGTGACTGGTCACATGACTGTGACATCGCACAGGTCCTGTGCACACAGAAGGTCTGATCACATGACTGTGACATCAGCACAGGTCCTGTGTGTGCACTAGAGGATATATAAACCCTGGTAGATTTGAGACAGGTGTGAAAGGCGTGAGGCCCGTTCCCTGTGTGGGACACCATTAGTGTGAAGCCTAGTGAGGGCTAGTGAAGCCTGGTGAAGCCTGAAAGGCAGAGGCTGGATCCTTATGTGTAAGCGATACCAGTAGACTTGGAGGGAAAGAGGCCTGGAAGGCAAGAGTCCTGGAAGGCATCGGTTGGATGTTAGGTGAGAAAACATACCAGTAGCCTTTGAAGGTACAAAGGCTGGAGACCCCCATCTGGGAAGCCGTAAAGCCACAGCAGTGGCAGAACAAATCTGACTGAAGCAGATAAAACCCGGCAAAAGTAAAACACTGCATTATATGGATGTTGATATAAGTGACTTTGCTGAAGGCTGTAACTGGAGCCAAGTGGGTCTGTCTGCCACTTGAAAGGCTCCTGGACATTATATATGTATGTCGGCAAGCCACTGAGTTGGACTCGATGATAAGCAGTAGTGAAGTGTAATAACTGCAGGATTGTGAAATACTGGAAAACGTGGCTGGTGTGCTTTAATTGACACGATGCAGTGAGTGTCCCCCTGTATGATGACTAGCGCTGCCTTACAACGGCTTAAGCAGTTTGAATAGTCATGTGACCGCTCCCTAATTCTCTCAATGTTCAGTGAAAAAGTACAGCCCCTGCTTCACTGATAGAAACAGGAACATATGCTAGTCAACCCATGACTGTATTCATCCAAATCGCATATTAGTGTTCATGTGATACTGATAACCACTGGAACTGGCAAGCAGATCCGAATTATGACAATCAATATATTAAACACTAATAGGATTGGGCATGTTACAGTGCGTTTTATAAATACAGCTTCTAACATAAATGCAGATGTAGTAATCCTTAACCTATCAAATGGCACAATACTTTATTAAGATAGTCAAGTATCATATTACATCTGACAAGTTTTGGATTGTTAAATGTGTACACAATCAGAAACAATAACAGCACAGGAATTCAGCACCAGAACCACCAACAATCCAGAAATACAGTATCACAACCATCATCAGTACATGAATACATAACCAAGACCATCATAAATACAGGAACAAAGCACAGTGCAGAAATACAGTATCCTAACCACTACATCCCGAGAACCACCAGTACCCGAATATATCACCAGAACCATGTCATTCATCTGTGTTCGAACACCTGAGCCTGTGCTTTGTGGTTGGCTTCTCTGCCCGACAAGCCACAGCAGAGTCCTTCAGTAGTGTCATAGCTGGCGGCTACTACCTATAAATCCATCTCCACGAGTGAAGCTCCTAAATGCCGCTCCTTATTGCAGAGAGTGATGACACTGAGCAAACTACAATTCGCAGCTTGAACACACTACCAATCCTACGCCTGTCTCCTTCATCAGGGATATCGTCCTCATTCATTTAAAGTAGCTCCTAGCTCGTACATCAATTACAAGTCAGGTAGACACATTCATTTACATAAAGTACTACATACACATATACACTCCTGTACATAGCAGTATATTAAAACTATACAATGACTAATCAAATATGAACAGCTCTATCTCTGTATTCAAGCCACATGGTTTCAATGAGTCTAATTCAAATATCTATTTAGTTTCTGCCCTAGACATTTAGTTTCTGCCCTACATCAAAAGTATGTCTTTTTTTCTCATCGGTGAAAAAAACCTTCTGATATTCTTACAAAGCTCTGATGAAACTCTGATGACACTGACGAAAATCTGAAGAAACTCTGAGGATAATCAGTTATAAGACTTGGTCCGTTTTTCTCGTATGTTTTTAAAATACTGACAAGTGAATAAGCCATAAGGCTTATGACTGTTATTGAAAAGACAGGTGGCTATATTGGTTACTGATATATTTTTTTGAAATGTCAGTAATGCATTTTAAGTTGTTTGGTTTTTATGCTCACTTTAACCCCTTAATCATGAATGATGGTTACAGCACGTCATGAGCCACATGTCATAGCATGTCAGGAGTATTGTGATGTGCTATACCCATCATGGATTTAAACTGTCAGTGTGTGTAAATTTACAGCAACCGCTCAGTGCTGAAGCAGTCGCCAACTGACTAATCAATCACAGCATGTGATCGGCAGGAAGGGCTAAAACATCAGCACTTCTCCACATGATCACTGCCAGGTGCTCAGTTTAGCTGACAGCTGAGCTCCTGGGGTAATACACAGGGCTGATGCCAGCAATGCCCAGGGCTGATGCCAGCAATGCCCTTGGCTGATAAACCCTCCAGATGCCGCGATCAATAGAGATTGCTGCAATTAAAAGGTTGTGAGAGGGAAGGAACTACCTCTTTCACCCACATTGGAAATTACAGTGAGCTGATGGTTGTCATGGCACCCAGGTGTGTCAGGTATGGTGGACTGTTAGATTCAGGCATAGGTAGGGTCTAAGGCTGTGTGCCCACGATGCGGTTTTTAAGCGTTTTCGCAGTGGCAAAAAACGCTGCAGAAACGCTTAAAAAACGCATGGTAGAAGGCCTGCCATGTTCCCCAATGATAATCCGCATGTGCTGTGCACATGCTGCGGAAATTTCCTCTGCGGATTATCATTGCGGAAAAAAACGCAGCACTACCAATTATTTTGCGGAAGCGCTGCGTTTTCGCTGCCATTGACTTGCATTAGAACGCATGGATTTCGCTTCACTAGATTAGCACATGCGGAATACATGCGTTCAATGTGCGGATGGTGTCCAGGTGTGAAGGAGAGGAAACTCTCCTCCGGACCCGGGTACCATAGAAAACTGTAAAAAAAAAAGAATAAAATAAAAAATAAATGTTATACTTACCTTCTGGCGGCCCCCGGTGCGCTCGTCCTCCCTTGCCGGCAGATCGCGATGGAATGAAGGACCTGCGCTGACGTCATTTAGTCATGTGACGGGTCACACGACGCTGACGTCGGCAGGTCCTTCAGTGTACCGTGATCTACCGGCAGCCAGGACAGAGTGAAGCAAGACTGCGGGGGCCATCGGAAGGTAAGTATAGATTTATTTTTTATTTTTAAACATTCTTTCGGTCACAGTATATAAATCCATGCCGGTTGCATGGATTTATATAGTGTGACCAAGTTGACAAGCACTTTCCAAGTGGTGCTAAAATTGCTTGGAAAAAACTTGTCAACCCGCATGCGGAAATGCAAGTGAAGAACGCTCCACATCCGCATGTCCCTGGCAGGAAAAACGCATGTACAATCCGCATGTACAATCCGCATGCGTTTTTTTTCTGCCAGGGAGATGCAGAAACGCTCAGGAAAAATCCAGAGCATTTCTGCATCGTGGGCACATAGCCTAACAGACGTTCTGCCAGTGTAATCTGAAAGGTCTCATTTATTTCAATACATGTCTACTGCAATGCATGAGACCAGTAATTCAGACAGATAAAAGTTAAAGTCCCATAGAGGGATTAAGTAAACAAATAAAAAAAAGTAAAGAAAAAAATTGCAAAAATTATAAAAACAAACCCAAACAAAATAAAGAACAAAAAATATTACCCGAATAAACATGCATATTTATGTGAAAACAAATATAAACAAAAAAACATATAGCAACATGATCTATAAAACTGTCACACTATTTAACCCTTACAGTCAACACCATAAAAAATATTAAAAACATGGCAAAAACTATGTTGCACTGAACAAAAAGTTGAATAAAATGTGATCAAAAAGTCATATATGAATAGGAATGATATCCATGAGAATGTCATTTTGTTGCGCAAAAAACAAGCCCTTATTGAGTACTATCAATGGAAAAATAAAAAGGAAATAGCTCTCTATTTCTTTTTCTATAAAATTTTTATTGTATAAAAGCAGCAAAACTTAAAAACTTACATACAGTGGGGAAAATAAATATTTGATACACTGCCAATTTTGCAAGTTTCCCATCCACAAAGAATGGAGAGGTTTGTAATTTTTATCGTTAGATACACTTCAACTGGGAGAGACAGAATCTAAAAATAAAAACCATAAAATCACATTGTATGATATTTAAATTAAATTGCATTTTATTCAGTTAAAAAAGTATTTGATCACTTAGCAACCAGCAAGAATTCTGTCTCTCACAGATCTGTTAGTTTTTATTTAAGAAGCCCTCCTACTCTGCACTCATTACCTGTATTAATTGCACCTGTTTGAACTTATTACCTGCATAAAAGACACCTGTCCACACACTAAATCAATCACACTCCAACCTCTCCACCATGGTCAAGATTAAAGAGCTTTCTAAGGACACCAGGGACAAAATTGTAGACCTGCACAAGCCCAGAACTAATGACCTGAAGACAGCTGGGACAACAGTCTCAAACATTACCGTTAATAACACACTACACCGTCATGGATTAAAATCCTACAGGGAAGGCAAGGTCACCCTGAACACGCCAGCAAATGTCCAGGCCCATTTGAAGTTCACCAATGACAATCTGGATGATCCAGTGGAGGCATGGGAGAAGTTCATGTGGTCAGATGAGACCAAAATAGAACTTTTGGTATCAACTCCACTTGCCAAGTTTGGAGGAAGAAGAGGGATGAGTACAACCCCAAGAACACCGTCCCAGCCATGAAGCATGATGGGGAAAACATCATACTTTGGGGGTGCTTTTCTGCAAAGGGGACAGGATGACTAATATTAAAGGAAGGGTGGATGGGGTCATTTATCGCCAGATTTCGGCCAACAACCTCCTTCCCTCAGTAAGAGCATTGAAGATGGGTCGACGAATTTCAAGATCCTGGAGTAGACTAGCCAGTCTCCAGACCTGAACCCAATAGAAAATCTTTGGGAGGGAGCTGAAACGCAATGTTACCCAGCGACAGCCATGAAAACTTGAAAGATCTGGAGAAGATCTGTATAGAGGAGAGGGCCAAAATCCCTGCTGCAGTGTGTACAAACTTGGTCAAAAACTACAGGAAACATCTGACCTCTGTAATTGCAAACAAGTTTCTGTACCAAATATTAGGTTATGTTTTTTCTATTGTATCAAATACTTATTTTATGCAATAAATTGCAATTTAACTATTTAAAAATCATACAATGTGATTTTCTGTTTTTTATTTTTAGATTCTTACAGTGGAAGTGTATCTATGATAAAAATTACAGACCTCTCCATTCTTTTTAGGTGGAAAAATTTGCAAAATTTGTAACTAATACTTATTTGCCCCACTGTAATTGTGGTATCACTGTAATCTTACTGATCCAAGAGTCATCACTTTTACCGCACAGTGAACAGTATAAGAAAAAAAAAACAATTCCTGAATTTCTGTATTTTGTTTTTTTTGCCTTCCTAAATCAGAATTTAAATTGATCAAAAAATGTTGTGCACTCCAAAATGGTTCTAATGAAAACTTCAACTGATGCCACAAAAAAACAAGCCCTCACATGACTGTCAGCAGATAACTGGAAAACTTATAGTTCTCAAAATATGGTGATAAAAAAATCAAATTTCAGTAAAAAAAAACAACATTTTTTAGTGTGTGATGGTAGCAAAATAAAAAAAAAATAGTATATAATTCTGGTACTGCTGCAATCGCATTAACCCAAATAATAAAGCCATCAATTCTTGAACTGCTGTTAATTTGTTCATTCTGCCTCCCAAAGATCGCAGTAAGACTTCGGCTCACATTTATCCTGTGCTGTATGCTGAGCACTTACACTTTCCATCTAAATTAAAAAAAAAACGTGATTCTGACAAAACCTCAATGGACAAAATGAGGCAGATGGAGTCACTTTGGTCAAGGATCCAATGATGTCCATCTTTTTTAGGCGTGCACTAAAATGTGGCCACAATTATGTGCAAAACTTAAAAGACAACTACCGTCGAATCGAAGCCACACAGAGTTCAGAGTAACTCTGCTACCTCGTTAGTGAATAATTCAATAGGGTTTCATCTGAATCACATAGTTTGTAGATTAAGATGGAAACCCAGATATAAGTGCTCAACGTAGAGCTCAAGATAAATGTAATCTAAATGTTCTGTACCACAAAATGGTACCAATTAAAGCTTCAATCCAACATACAAAAAACAAGTCACCTGCTAACAGAAATATAGGATGTTTCCATGTTACTGGTAGCACAAAGGCTCTGGAAAAGTGACATGGCTCCCTAATCCTCCCAATAGCAATGCAGCGAAATCTACACTTCAAAATCCAAGTGTCCCCCTCCCTTCTGAGCACTAGTGTGCCTAAACCACAGTTAGCGTCCACATGTTTAGCATTACTGTAGTGAAGAGATCCTGCTTAATCTATGGGGTGCATAGCTCCAGAAGCACAAGCTGGGCACAATGTACAGGGCATTACAATGCATTGGGCACTACAATGGTATATTTGCAAATTGACTCTGCAACATCCATTGCTGCATGTTTTTGGAAAACAACCATGGAGTCAAAATCATGACTAAACCCGTAGAGGAATTCCTAGAGGAGTGTAATTTCCAAATGGGGGTCACTTGAGGGAGGTTTCTGCTGTTCTGGCAGTTAGGGGCTCTGCAAATGGAGTCTGCCAAATATACTAGAAAAATATGCACCATAAAAGTCAAATAGCATTCCTTCCATCCCGAGTCTCGCCATGTGGCCAAACAGTACTGTAAAGCCACATGTGGGCTATTGCCATGTTCAGAAGAAAATGTGTGACAAATTATGTGGTAATTTTTACCTATGTCCCCTTGTGAAAATATAAAATCTGGGGCTAAAACAACATTTTAGTGTTAAAAATGTAATTATTTTTTTCTTTACTGTCCAACGGTATAATATTTAGTGAAACGTGTGGTGTCAATATGCTCGGTGCACCGCTAGATACTTTCTTTATAAGGTATAGTTTGTAAAATGGGGTCACCTATGGAGGGTCTACTACCTCAGAGGCTCAGCCAAATGTAACATGGCTCCCCCAAACCATTCCAGCCAAATCTGGATTCTGTTATGGCGCACATTTCTTTTTGAGTTTTGCACTGTGCCTGAAAAGTAGTTTCTGACCACATATAGGATATTGGTTTACTCAGGAGAAAATGGACCACAAAATTTGTTACACAATTTCTTCTATTAGCCCTTTTGACTTGAAGCTAAATCAACATTTTAGTGGAAACAAAATTATGTTCTGTTTTCACAGCCAAATGTTTTAAAATACCTGTGTGAACCTGTAGGTTTAAAATGCACCTCTAGAGGAATTCTTTGAGAGGTGTAGTTTCCAAAATGGGATCACTTGTGGGGGTTTCTGATTTTTTGGCATCTCAGGGGCTCTGCCAATTTGTCAGCAATCTATTCAAGCAAAAATTGTGCTCCAAAAGTCAAATTGAACTCTGTCCTCCGTGAGACCAGCTACTTGACCAAACAACAGTTTCTGACCACATATAGGATATCTCTGTACTTAGACCACATAATTTGTTATGCAATTTTTCCTATTTTCTCCTGTTATCCTTGTGAAAATTAAAAATTTAGGCCTTCAGTATTTTCACGGCCCAGTATTATAAAGTTCTTTGGGTTCAAGATAGTCATCACACCTAGATAAATTCCTTCAGGGGTATACTTTCCAAAATGTGGTCAATTTTGAGGGGTTTCTGCTGTTTTGGCACCTTGGAATCTTTCCAAATGTGACATGGCGTCCATAATCTATTCCAGATAATTTGCACTCCAAAAATCAAACAGTGCTCCTTACCCTCAGAACCCTGTCATGCACCTAAATATGAGAAATTGCATAACAAATTGTGGGTTTAATTTTTCTCCTGCTATTCTTATAAAAATGTAAATTTTGGGCTAAAACAACATTTTCATGGAAAAAAACGAAATGTTTCATTTCCACGGCTCCATGTTCTAAAATTCCGCAAATCACCTGTTGGTTTAAAATGCTCATTACACACCTAGATAAATTCCTCAAGGCGTACAGTTTCTAAAATGTGGTCACTTGTGGGGCTTTCTGCTGTGTTCTCTAAATGCAAAATGGCATCCACCATTTGTTCCAGCAAAAATTGCACTTCAAAAGTCAAATGGCACTCCTTCTCTTCCATGTGCCCAAACAGTAGTTTCCAACCATATATAAGGTATATTGTACTCAGGAGAAAATGTACCCAACAATCTATCGGGCAATCCCTCTTAATACACTTGTGAAAATGTGAAATTTGGGGCTAAAGCAACATTTTTGTGGAAAAAAAGTCATACTTAATATTTAATTTTCACGACCCAATATTATAAAATTCTGTGAAACACCTGTAGGTTCAAAATGGTCATCACACTCACAAATTAATTCCTTGAGGGTAGCAGTTTACAATTTGGGATTACATGTGAGGGGTTTTGGCATCTCAAGAGCTCTTCAATTGCAATATGGCATCTACAATCTATTGGAGTCAAATTTATGCTCCAAAAATCATACAACGCTACTTCCCTTCTGAAACCTGCCATGTATTCTAACAGTAGTTTTTACCACATATAGAGTATATGTACTCAGAAAAAATTGCACAACAAACTATGGTGTCTATTTTCACCTTTGACCCTTGTTAAAAAAAATGTGGGGCTAAAGCATCATTTTAGTAATATAGGATTTTAAATACTTTGAGGGGGGGGATTTAAAATCGAGTCTTTTTTGCCAGTTTTCTGATATGTAGGCCCCTAAAAGTCACTTCAGAAGGGAAGTGGTCCCTAAAAATATACGTTTTGTAAATTTCCTTGGAAAAATGAAAAATTACTGATAAAATTTTAACCCTTCTAAAAATTTCACAAAATAAAGTAATTTAAAAAAATTATGAAGGCATGTGGTAAATGTTATTTATTAACTATTTTGTGTGGCTATGGCTATCTGTTTTAAGAGCATTAGAATTAAAAGTTTGAAAATTGCATATTTTTCAAAATGTTTGTCAAATTTTAGATATTTTCATAAATAAACGCAAATCATATTGATCTAAATTTACTATTATCCTGAAGTACAATGCATCATGGAAAACCAATCTCCAGATTAATAGATAAAAATAAACAATTGAAATGAAAAAAAAAATCATTTAAATGCATAATAATTCTGCACACATATATTTTATCCTAAGAAAGACAAAGCCTCATTTTTACTTTCTTAAATATTAAGGTTTCAGGTTTATTAACCTTTTCAATTTACCGTCAACACTGTAGTTATTCAATAATGAAATGAATCATCAAAAATACATATTGCCTAATAACTGCACACAGTGCATGTGCATTATTTTTGGTGGTTTTTAACACTTTTTCAGGTGGGTTCCAGAAGGAGTCTGCCTAAAAAAGACATCATGAGCAAAAAAAAACAATTTTTGTATCACAAACTGACAGCTTCCGGCTATTGAAAAGTGGAGACATCGAGGGCCATGTTAAGTTTTATTTTTCTCTAGATTCAACTTGCTGTTACATTACTTGCCACTAGAAAACAACATTAATGCTGATCTCTTATCCCACTGCTTGGACACACGAGATCAAACTCGTGAGTCACAATGCATCAGTGAGTCTAATAGGTTGTTGTTAGTTACCCAAAACCAGCACAAGGGCATTGCTCCTGAAAATATCTTTGTTCCTTAACAGCAGAGATCTTGTGCTTAGGTGGGGTCAGTTGTCCAAGCTCACAGGTCAAGCAGGCATAAAAAAGATTTTGAATTCAATTTTCAATAAGTATTGCTGACTTTTTATGTCAAGGAATTGTCACACTCTGTTCTCCTTGCACTTAAAATAAGCAGTCACACGAGCAAAGAGTTGGGCTGCTTCATTTTTTACCCCTCCCAGACAGTCTATGGACCCACATTTTAATGAAGTTTATTACTGATTTAATTATTTTCCCTGATTGTACAGTAATCTAATTAGCTGCAGAAAGCCAATTACAGATTCGGACTGTCCGTGGCATCTACTGTACAATGGCTTGTGGAAGTATTCACCCCCTTGGTTTTTTGCCTATTTTGTTACATTACAACTTGTCTAAGTTGGTGAAGTAAAGTGAGAAATATATAGGCATAAATTACATTTATTGGATCAATAACTAAAATTTGGCATGTGCATATGTATTCACCCCTTTTGCTATGAAGCCCCTAAAAATTTCTGGTGCAAGCAATTACCTTCATAAGTCACATGCTTAGTGAAAGGAAGTCCACCTGTGTGCAAGTGTCACATGGTCTGTCAGTAAATACACACTTTATCTGAAAGGCCACAGAGGCTGTAACACCATTAAGGCCCCGTCACACTTAGCGATGCTACAGCGATCCCGACAACGATGCGACCTGTCAGGGATCGTTGCTGCCTCGCTATGTGGTCGCTTGTGAGCTATCAAACAGGCAGACTCACCAGCGATCAGGGGAGCAGCGACATCGTGGAAAGAATCTTTCCACGATGTCCTGCTCCTGGTTACCAGCCTGCTGAAGCAGGAGCAGGCTGGTAACTATGATAAACAGCGGGTTACTAGGGGCACACGTGCACCTAGTAACCCGCTGTTTATTATGGTTACCACTCTGCTATGGTGAGCGGGAAGTTACCGCTCACCGTAGCAGAGTGGTAACCATGATAAACAGCGGGTTACTAAGTGCGCGTGCGCCCCTAGTAACCGGCTGTTTATCATAGTTACCAGCCTGCTCCTGCTTCAGCAGGCTGGTAACCAGGAGCAGGACATCGTGGAAAGATTCTTTTTTTTCTTGATTTCTTTTAGTATTTCTTAAAGCCCTAAAGTTGCCATTTGAAATGACTTTAGTTTTGTGCCATGTCTGTGAACTGCTTTTTTTCAACATTAAACAACTGAATGAACATCCTCCTAGCCCGGTGATTCCATAATTTTTGCCAGGGGTTGTAGTTTTGCACACTGAAGATTTGAGTTATTTTGTCCTATTTGTTGTTTGCTTCACAATAAAAAGAAAAACAGATATTCACAGTTATAGGTATGTTATTTACATGAACTGAAGCAAACCCTAAAAAACAGTGAAATTCCAGGTTGAGAGGTAGCAAAACACAAAAAATGCAGAGAGGGTGAATACTTTCACAAGTCACTGTATGCTGAATATAATTACAAGTTATAATGGCTAGGAAAGACCATTTTATGTTAAACATCTTGTCAAAATTTGTCCATTATGACTTGAGGATGCACAGTACTGTAGATAAAAATGCAGAGTACATTGACTATATGGGAATATATTTTTCACTAATGCATTTGGCAGCATGTAAGATCACAAGCTTATCTGGTACATAGGAAGTATAGTGTCAAAAAAACATATTGTACACACACTGGTCTACAACACTTTTTAGGTTTCCTAGGACTGCATCCAACTCCTTTTAATCTTTTTAACGCAAACACAACTTTAATAATGTCAAAGTGACCTCACCATAGAAACGGTACAAACCAACAATCCATTTAATAACACAGTGCGGATAGATTTTACATGGCTTTTTAAACAAAAAAAAGGTCTAAAATTTTTCCCTTAGTCATTTATGATCACACATTTATTTTCTGCACAGAACTCTGATTCAAACTGATGGTGTCACAATGAGATGTTACTTCATCTTGTTGGGACTGAGATGAGTGATTTCCCTGAGCTTCCTACTCATTATGCTGCCTGTTGGGAGGCAAATGAGGCTAATTTTGGACTCCATCTGGTAACACTATGTCTGGCGTCAGTGCAGGTGGTGGTGGTGGTCCTGCTGCAGCTGGCAGCTCCCACATTCCTAGTCATAATATGTTTTTTTCTATTTTATTCCCCCTCTATTTCCAGTTGTTCTTTTACCATACTTTTTTTGTACAACACTATAAACTTTTGACAATCTTTTTTACCTCAATTATTCAACCCTTTAAATAAAAGACATAATATGAAATGTTAGGTTGGTAGGTACACAGCAGGCCACTGTATATGTGGTGTATATGGTTGTCAAATTGGACCAGTATATAGGTGTGCAAAAATAGACAGACACATATTAAATGTCTATTTTTTTTCAACAATATTAAACATCCCTTTCCAATACGACTGAAAATCAAGTACCTGTAATATGGCATTGTAATACTGTGGTACGTACAAATGTAAAATTTGACTGTAATAGAAAATATTAAAAATCGCTCTCTCCCTCCAAATACCTCTTCCTCCTCCCCTATACCATTTGTCAAATGAGCAAGAGATTGCAATCTAGAAGGCTGCTTTTATGCAAATGGCAGGGCACAAAAGAAGTGGCAAACTCAATTACTCAGGCTAATTATCATACCAAATGGAGAGATATGGGTGATGACTAGACACCTGAGTAAAAAGGAAAATCTCGTTAAAGCTTCAAAGGAGATCTGCCACACTCCTCACAATAGCCGGGTCATTCTCATTTGCACATGTGTTGAATCTGCAGTCTTGTAGGCACCAACACAAAATATGGAATATCAGAAGTTCTATAATTCCGATAATGATGGGACCCATATTTTTAGTGGAGGGGCTAGCTAAGTAACAATATGCATATTTTTCTGTATCTGTAAGCCCTCTCGGTGAGCTGTAACGCCAGAACACGAAAATAACGGACAGCAGTCATGTCATGTGTGGTCTCTAAGTAAAAGTAAAATCGCAATAAAACAGATGGCATCACTTGCTAACTTCAGCGATCAACCAGCAAAGAGTTATCGCAGAAAATTAGAGATTTAATAAAACCCTGAACGGCGGAGACCAGCCCAAGTAAGGTCATCACAGGGGAGTGTGAGGGCAGGGCCCCCTTCGGCAAGAAAGATTAAGCCGAATATTGGTCTATACTCATGCCGGGAGATACATATTTGTGTAAGCAGGAGTCCTTTTCCATAATGACCAGAATTGGAGTGCTTCCCTCCAGCTAAACTGAATCATCTCTGCAATCGGTCTAGTAAATTTCTTCTGTTAATCCCTTTTATTTTGTGTAATTGTGTATGCTGTATTGTCTTGTCCCCCTTTGTAAAATCTTTGTATATTTTTTCATACACACTGCCTCCCTTTTGGATTAAATATAAAATTTAATAGTCCTGTTTCTTTTGCTCTGTAATCTTTCCTCTCCCGAAGCCATATACGCTACCAGAAAGCAGGCGTCCAATCAGGCCTGTATTGAATATTTAAAACTGATTTGTGGTGACAGCGAATAATCTTAATTGGGCTATCGTGAAACTGGCAGTGATCGTACGGGGGCATATACACATATTCCATGCGTTGGAATTCGGAGGTGTGTACGCCATACGCTCACTGCTTGCTTGCCGATAGCTACGTAGTGAGTAATCGGGATTGTGTGTGTGCATAAATCCCTGACATTGACTAGGAAAACAAATATGCAAAAAAAAACAATAGTTGCGATATGTACACTTTGTGAGGTAAGTGATTGCAATTAAATGTCTGGATTTTAGGGGATTTTCTTTAGTATTTTTAAAAAATAATGATTTTTCCCATTCACAAAAATTATTGTAGAGTGGCATGTAAAAGTTTGGGCACCCCTGGTCAAAATTACTGTTATTGTTAACAGTTAAGCAAGCTGAAGATGAAATGATCTCTAAAAGGCCTAAAGTTAAAGATGACACATCACCGTTGTATTTTAGGCAAAAAATAAATATAGATTTTTTTTTCATCTTTTACATTTTAAAAATTGCAAAAAGGGTTATGGCTTGTTCACTATCATTGTTAGAAAAAGCCAGGTGATGCAACTTAGCCAGCTTTCTAAAAACACAGACTCCTCTAACCTTGTGCCAAAAACAGCAGCCATGAGTTCTTTTAAGCAGCTGCCTAGCACTCTGAAAATGAAAATAGTGGAGGCCCACAAAACAGGAGAAGGCTATAAGAAAATAGCAAAGCATTTTCAAGTTGCCTTTTCCTCAGTTTGAAATGTAATGAGAAATGGCAGTTAACAGGAACAGTGTTGGTCAAGATAAGATCTAGAAGACTTAGACAAAATTTCAGTAAGAGCTGCTGGTAGGATTGCTAGAGAGACAAATCAGAACCCCTGCTTGACTGCAAAAGACCTTCAGAAAGATTTAGCAGACTCTGGAGTTGTGGTACATTGTTCTACAGTCAATTGCACGGAGAACATTTCACAGGTAGAGGGAAAAATGGATTCAATGAAATTTCAACAAATTCTTGATGCAAACATAACACTTTTCTGTAAAAAAGCTGAAGTTGAAAAGAGGATGACTTCTACAAATAGATAATGATTGGTGATGAGCGAACATGCTCGACACTACTTGGTACTTGCCCGAGCAACACTATGCTCGGCATGCTCGGCACTTGGCGAGCATTTCCGGCTTGTTCAGGCGGAAGCTCAGGTCCCCGCCCTTCATGTTTGGCGCTCTTTTGGGAGCCAATAAATATTCAGGGATTGCTTGCCATGCACTGTAATGTCGTTGGTTGTGGGCATTACAGTGATTGGCTGGCCTCATAGCGTCATCGGGTTTATTTAAGACCTGGTGCCCCTATGATCGTCACAGAGTAGGGAGAGATGCTGCTGAGTGAGGGAGAGATTTGCTTGTTTATTAGTTAGTATAGGTATTTCACAACATATCTATATATCCATCTGAACTAACAGTCCTTCTGATGACTAATACAGCTGAATATATTCAGTGGTGATAGCAGGAGTTAGGCAGGCAGGCAGGGTCTGTCGCAGTGAATACAGCACAAGAGGGTCCATTACACGTTCTGTCTGATCCTGCTGTTACAGATATTTGTAGACATAACCCAAGATATCAGGGGCCAGGGCTAATTTTTTTTATCTTAATTCGGATTATTTGCTTAAAAAGAAAGGCTGGCAGGCAGGGTTTGTGGCAGTGTATGCAGCACAAGGGGGTCCATTGCACGTTCCGTCTGATGCTGCTGTTACAGATATTTGTAGACATAGCCCCAGATATCAGGGGCCAGGGCTAATTTTTTTTATCTTAATCCTGATTATTTGCTTAAAAAGCAATCCAGAGTACACCATTTTACGGCTCCATTTGCTTGTTAGCACTGCAGAATACAGCCAGATCTTTTCCATATCACAGCGATAAAAATCCAGACATTTATAGTGAATGTGGAAAATATTGGCCTCCATTTACCATTTGTAGCAGTGTGTCAGTGAAGCCATTCACACATGGTTGCTGTGAAGAATAGTAAACTACAGGGCCACTATTTAAAATCGTGGTTGTGAGTCAGAAATATCACATATAATGGTGGTTCAAATTCAGCCATTTCGGTCCTCCATTTACAGTTTGTAGCAGTGTGTCAGTGAAGCTATTCACACGTGGTCGCTGTGGAGAATACTAAACTATAAGCCTGCTATTTAAAACCGTGGTTGTCCGTCAGACGTATCACATGTAACTGCGGTCCAAATTCAGACATTTCTGTCCTCCATTTACAGTTTGTAGCAGTGTGTCAGTGAAGCTATTCACACATGGTCCCTATGAAGAATAGTAAACTATAGTGCCGCTATTTAAAACTGTGAGGGTCTGTCAGAGTATCACATATAACTGCAGTCCAAATTCCGCCATTTGCAGTAAACATGGAAAATATTATCCTCTATTTAAAATGTGCAAGATGCATGGCAAGGGAGGGGGAAGTGGACATGATAGTGATGCTGCATGCAGAGGCTGAGGCCGTGGACAAGCTGAAATTGTGCCACAACAAACACCCACATCTTGTCACCTGACCTTCCTGTCCTAATTATTAGGGGACCACAGAACATCACTATTGAACACAGAGCAGTGTGAAAAGGTTATTGGTTGGATAGCAGATAATGCTTCCAGTCACTTTGCCACCATCATCACCACCACCACCCTGTCTTCCACACCATCAAGTGTCAGTAGCCGTAAGCCTGGACCACATATTCCTCACTTTAATCCCCCTTCCTCCCACCATGCCAAGTGCCCGGAAACAACTGATCACACACTTGGACACTCAGAAGAGCTGTTCACTTTTACATTTATAGATTTGGGCCTCTCGCCTGGCCAAATTCAAGCAGGCGAGACTTCAGGCCACACTACTAAACTCACACATTTTGCGAATGCTTGCTCTCAAAATGTTTCCTTTTAGGCTCGGAGACACTGAAGCTTTCCACAACCTGATGGCGGCAGCCGTCCCTTGGTGCTCGGTCCCCAGCCGCCACTATTTCTCCCGGTGTGCCGTCCCCGCATTGCACAAGCATGTATCGCACAACATTAGCCGTGCCCTCAACAATGCAGTTACTGGGAAGGTCCACCTAGCCACGGACACGTGGACAAGTGCTTGTGGGCAGGGACGGTAGATCTCGCTGATGGCACACTGGGTTAAAATAGTGGAAGCCGGGACTCAGTCAGACCTTGGGATACAACACGTCCTTCCAATTCTACAGCCCCACATTCTACAGCTCCTGCACCTCCTCCTCCTACTCAACCTCCATGTCTGAAATGACCACATCAGTCACAAGCTGGAAGCACTGCCTCGGCCAAGGGGCAACAGGCTGTAGCGGCTGAAACTGCTGAACCTACAGCCAGGCATGATCATGTGTGACAATGGCCGGAACCTGGTGGGGGCTCTGAAGCGAGGCAAGCTCACACACGTACCATGCCTGGCCCATGTGCTTAACCTCGTGGTTCAGCGGTTTCTCAAAACTTACCCAGATTGGCTTGTCAAAGTACGCCGCATGTGTGCCCATTTTAGAAAATCAGCTACAGCTTCCGCCACCTTTGCAGTGCTTCAGCAGCGTTTGCAGCTTCCGGCTCACTGACTGGTATGCGATGTCCTCACGCTTTGGAACTCAACGTTGCAGATGTTGGGAAGGATTTGTGAGCAGCAGAGGGCAGTTGTTGACTACTAGCATCAACAAGGCCGTCGGTATTCAGTTCAGACTCCACACATAAGACCTCAGGAGTGGGCATGGATGTCAAACATTTGTCCATCTTCCAAAACTTTGAGGGCTCCACAAAGATGGTGAGCGGCGATGATGTCATAGCTAGCGCCACCATCCCGCTTCTCTGTCTTCTGAAATGCTCGCTGCTCACAATCAAAGAGGAGGCTTTGCAGGTAGATCACGATGAGATGGAGCAAGGAGCCACACAGGGTGATTCCATACAGCCAAGCCTCATCTCATCCCAGCGTGGATTGGGTGACAATGAAGAAGAGGAAGAGGAGGATGAACAGGAGCTAGTTTCCTACGCTATAGATGGTACTACCCGCACAACTGTCATACTGTCTGTTCAGCATGGATGGCCTGAGGAGAGGGAGGAGGAGGATGAGGAGAGCATGGTCAGTCGTCCTTGTGGTGAGGACACAGAAGTCTTGCCTGTTAGCAGTCTGGCACACATGGCTGAGTTTATGTTATGCTGCCTTTCCCGTGACCCTCGCATTCTCCAAATTTTGAGTGCCAGTCATTACCGGTTGGTGACACTTCTAGACCCACGCTACAAGGAGAACTTTCTATCTCTAATTCCCGTGGCGGACAGGCCTAATAAAATGGGGCAGTACCAGTAGGCCCTTGTTCTGGAACTATTAAAAAAATTCCCACCTGAAAACGCTGGCGGCAGAGGTCACAGTTCGTTGGACAACCAAGGAGTACAGGCGAGAGAGACATAAATCCAATCCAGCAGAGGCAGGAAAACACTGTCAAAGTTCTGGGACAGTTTTATGAGGCCCTCCCATCGCACAGGCCCTGATGCGCAGGGTACTCTCATAAGGAGGGAAAAGTTTGGGAAGATGCTGAAGGAATACCTTGCCGACCGTACCAACATCCTGCATGATTCCTCTGTTCCTTAGAATTATTGGGTATCCAAGCTGGACACATGGTATGAATTGGCTCTCTATGCCTTGGAGATCCTGGCCTGCCTTGCCGCTTTTGACAGAGAGGGATTTTAGTGCCGCTGGTGGAATTATAACTGATAGGCGCATCCGCCTGTCAACTAAAAATGCTGACAGGCTGATTCTTATAAAAATGAACAAGGGCTGGATTGGGCCAGACTTCTCAACCCCACCAAATGATAGCAGCTTAACAAACTCAAATCCAGAGTCTTTTTTGTGGGAGGTCTATTCCCATGCACCTCTTCACACCCAGACATGGGTATACACTTCCTGATTTTGTTTATTCGCTCTTGTCCTCCTCCTTCTCTTCCTCATCCTCCACCACATCTACCATATCACCATATCTATGTCTCTTCCATGAGGCACTGGAGTGGCTCCAAGTTTTTGGCAGCCCTTGCATTCACTGCATAAACAATAACAGTATGGGAAACCCACTTCCTAATAATGGGAACTTTTTTTCATGAAGCCCTCCTCTACGACTCTTGCAAGGGGTATTTGAGTGCGTCCAAATTTTTGGCAGCCCTTGCATTCACTGCATAGGCAATAACGTATGGGAGACCCACTTGCTAATAATGGGAAAAAAAATTTCATGAGGCCCTCCTCTACGTTGCTTCCAAGGGGCATTGGAGTTCGTCCAAATTTTTGGCAGACGTTGCAGTCACTGCATACCCTATAACTGTATAGTAGAACCACTCCTCTCTATTGGGAACATGTCATTACTGAGGCCCACCTATATGTGTCTTTAAATTGGTATTGGGGTTTTTCCCAAATTTAGGCAGCTGTTGGACTCACTGCATACTCTATAACTGTATAGCAGAACCGCTCCTTTCTAATGGGAACATGTCATTACTGAGGTCCACCTCTATGTGTCTTTAAATTGGTATTGGGGTTTTTCCAAAATTTAGGCAGCCGTTGGACTCACTGCATCCTCTATAAGTGTATAGCAGAACTGATCCTTTCTAATGGGAACATGTCATTACTGAGGCCCACCTCTATGAGTCTTTAAGTTGGTATTGTGGTTTTTCTCAAATGTAGGCAGCCGTTGAACTCACTACATACGCTATAACTGTATAGCAGAACTGCTCCTTTCTAATGGGAACATGTCGTTACTGAGGCCAACCTCTATGTGTCTTTAAATTGGTATTGGGGTTTTTCCAAAATTTAGGCAGCCCTTGGACTCCCTGCATACCCTATAACTGTATAGCAGAACTGCTCCTTTCTAATGAGAACATGTCGTTACTGAGGCCCACCTCTATGTGTCTTAAAATTGGTATTCAGGTTTTTCCCAAATGTAGGCAGCCGTTGAACTCACTGCATACCCTATAACTGTATAGCAGAACCGCTCCTTTCTAATGGGAACACGTCGTTACTGAGGCACACCTCTGTGTGTCTTTAAATTGGTATTGGAGTTTTTCCCAAATTTAGGCAGCCATTGGACTCACTGCATACCCTATAACTGTATAACAGAACTGCTCCTTTCTATTGGGAACATGTCGTTACTGAGGCCCCCCTCTATGTGTCTTCAAATTGGTAGTGGGGTATTTCACAAATTTAGGCAGCCCTTGCGTTCACTGTATGGGCATTACCACTATAGGAGACCCACTCTTTTGTAATAGGAAGTTGTTTTTTACTGAGGCCCTCCTCTATGTCTCTTCAAAGGGGTATTGGGGTGCGTCCAAATTTTTGGCAGCCCTTGCAGTCACTGCATACACAATAACAGTATAAGAGACCCACTGTTCAATAATGGGAACAACAAAGCATAGCTGGCTGATGGCTCTCTTAACAATAATGAGGGCTGACTGCTGGCCCTTTAAGAATAGTAAGGGCCGCCTGCTGGCCCTGTAAAAATGAGTGACGTTCTGAGTCCCTCCTTCATAAATGAAACAGGATGTATCTGATCATGTCTCACACACAACATGGCCAGATAAGGTAGTAAAATCTTAAAATGCAGAAGTGCAAAAATGCTTCAAAAACGCTACGTGTGAACATAGCACAGGGTGTAGAGGAGCATTTTTGTTTTTATATATTTATTTTGCCTTATATACAAGTCATTACCCTGGAAAGGATGTCCCTTAACATTTTTCCCAGGAAAATCCATTTTGGTTTTGTATGTTTTATTGTCAATCCGTAAAAGTGGCATAATACTCTGACAACATTGTTGACAGCAGTGACCTGGGAGTCAGAGATGCTTCCGGGGATCCTCCCCATGGTGTTTCCATGTCATTTGAGAACTGTTCTAATCGATTTTGGCAATTTTTTTTGGGGGGGGGGGGCGCCGGAAAAATGCTCGAGTTTCCGATACATTTCAAATTGCTCGACTTGAAAAACGAGTACCCGAGCATTTTAGTGCTTGCTCATCACTAATAATGATCCTAAACACTAAAGGAGCAAGCTGAAAGTCTTAGTCCCCAGACCAGTCCCCTGATCTGAACATCACTGAAAATCTGTGGTTAGACCTCAAAATAGCAGTGCATGCAAGACGACCCAGGAATCTCATAAAACTGGAAGAATTTTCCAAGGAAGAATGGATGAAAACCCCTCAAAAAAGAAAATTGAAAGTCTCTGAGCTGACTACAAAAAATGTTTACAAGCTGTGATACTTTCAAAAGGGTTGCTACTATGTACTAACCATGCAGGGTGCCCAAACTTTTGCACTTGCCCATTCTCCTTTTTGTAAGTTTTAAAATGCAAAAGATGAAATTTTTTTTTTTTTGCCTAAAATACAAAAGGAAATGTATTATCTTTAACTTTAAGCCGTTTATAGATCATTTAATCTTCAACTTGTTTAACTGTTCACAATAACATTAATTTTGACCAAAACTTTTACATGGCACTTTACAAGAAATGCAAAAAATCAGTACAGTCCCTTGTGACAAGCAAACCACCATTTGACATAATTTTAGTTTTTTTTTCTGAAAAATCTATTGTGCTATCTTGCTTATGCTTTCTACTGAACTAAGAAAAAAGAAAAAAATGTGTAAGGCTATGTGCCCACGATGCAGAAATGAAGCAGAAATTTTCCAGAGAATTTGTGCATGTCCTTAGCAGAAAAAACACATGAGGATTTTACACGCGTTTTTTAAGCGTTTTTACTTGCGGATTTGCCATGCGTTTTTCTAATGCATTGTATAGGAAAATCTGCATGCGGAAACGCACAAGAAATGGTCATGCTGCGTTTTTTTCCGCACCTAAAATCAACACAGAAAAAATCCTGACCATGTGCACAGAACTTGCAAAATGTCATAGGAAGTCATGGGATAAGAAGTACAATGCGTTTCTGCTGCATTTCCGCACGGAAAAAAACGCAAAAAAACCACACCAAATCCGCATCGTGTGCACATAGCCTTATTATAATTCAAATGCAGCAAGACAGATGTCAGTTACACCATATCACTGATCAATCACAAGTCTGTAACTGCTACAATATCTCTCTTCCCCATCAATTGAATCTCTGTATTGCAGTATAGCGCACACGTTCTAGTATTTGTCCAATGTTTTAGGACTTTCTCTTTCTATCTTTATTGCTGAGCTGAAAACTCTGATGTACTCTCATTAACCTGCTTAGGCTTTCATACAGGCTATGATAGTCTATCCTGATTGGATGCATTATGCTTGTGTGATGTGATAGCTGTAAGGCATTATGGTGAAAACTGAGTCATGTTAGCCTTTTGAGACTGATGCAATCTTCTAACATGTGCAAAAATATGGCAGGCATGTTTTTGGCGATTTACGTGAATCTAAATGCTAATTGTTCATTTTCACCAGGACTAGTGAATTTCATAAAATCCAGCTCTAATTCGATTTGTATTGATATGATTAGATCATCTCTGAAACATCTGACAGAAATGTCAGAAAAGTGTCAAGAGATCAAGTCATAATGCCTTGTTACTGCACTGTTTACACCCTACTTATCCCTGTGTACATCATTAGTCAGTGGGGGTAGCATACTAATGGTACTGAATTATGAAGTCACAGATTTTATAAACCTCCAGTAACACTAGAAAATAATTTAATTCTCAATAGTTACGTATTATATATATATATATACACACACACATTACATTCGGACTATAAGACACACACCCCACTTTCCTCCAAATTTTTTGAGGAAAAAAGTGTGTCTTATAGTCCGAAAAATACGTAACTATTGAGAATTAAATTATATATATACTGTGGCTGGTGGTGGGAGTGGCAGCGGCGGAGGAGCAGGGAACAGGAGGCAGGAGCGCTGCTGCAGCTCCTGCGTGTGCCAGCTGCTAAAGAAAATAAATATTCAGTGCTCCCCACGTCCACAGGCGTGGGGAGCCCTGAATATTCATTCTCCTTAATAACGGGCACACTGTATATATATATATATATATATATATATATATATATATATATATATATATACAGTATATATCGGACTATAAGATGCACCCCCCACTTTCCTCCAAAATTTTGGAGTAAAAAAGTGCGTCTTATAGTCCGAAAAATACGGTAAGCCTTTTAACATATGAATCCAGTGGGTTGTGTTGGAGACATCAGATTACTCTATTTGACCTATTGTACTGCACCTATATAATTATAGATATAATATTGTATTCATGGAGCAGTCTAGTAACTGGAAATCAATATTCTCTTTAACTCAACTCTATGTGACATTATTACTCACAGTAATCCTATGCTCATCATCATTTATATTCAGAACTTATCAGTAATTCAAGCTGTCGCATATAGGACAACAACAGTAGACCAGCAGGTGTGTACATATATATATATATATATATATATATGTATATATACAGTACAGACCAAAAGTTTGGACACACCTTCTCATTTAAAGATTTTTCTGTATTTTCATGACTATAAAAATTGTACATTCACACTGAAGGCATCAAAACTATGAATTAACACATGTGGAATTATATACTTAACAAAAAAGTGTGAAACAACTGAAAATATGTCTTATATTCTAGGTTCTTCAAAGTAGCCACCTTTTGCTTTGATGACTGCTTTGCACACGCTTGGCATTCTCTTGATGAGCTTCAAGAGGTAGTCACCGGAAATGGTCTTCCAACAATCTTGAAGGAGTTCCCAGAGATGCTTAGCACTTGTTGGCCCTTTTGCCTTCACTCTGCGGCCCAGCTCACCCCAAACCATCTCGATTGGGTTCAGGTCTGGTGACTGTGGAGGCCAGGTCATCTGGCGTAGCACCACATCACTCTCCTTCTTGGTCAAATAGCCCTTACACAGCCTGGAGGTGTGTTTGGGGTCATTGTCCTGTTGAAAAATAAATGATGGTGCAACTAAACGCAAACCGAATGGAATAGCATGCCGCTGCAAGATGCTGTGGTAGCCATGCTGGTTCAGTATGCCTTCAATTTTGAATAAATCCCCAACAGTGTCACAAGCAAAGCACCCCCACACCATCACACCTCCTCCTCCATGCTTCACGGTGGGAACCAGGCATGTAAAGTCCATCCATTCACCTTTTCTGCGTCGCACAAAGACACGGTGGTTGGAACCAAAGATCTCAAATTTGGACTCATCAGACCAAAGCACAGATTTCCACTGGTGTAATGTCCATTTCGTGTTCTTTAGCCCAAACAAGTCTCTTCTGCTTGTTGCCTGTCTTTAGCAGTGGTTTCCTAGCAGCTATTTTACCATGAAGGCCTGCTGCACAAAGTCTCCTCTTAACAGTTGTTGTAGAGATGTGTCTGTTGCTAGAACTCTGTGTGGCATTGACCTGGTCTCTAATCTGAGCTGCTGTTAACCTGCGATTTCTGAGGCTGGGGACTCGGATAAACTTATCCTCAGAAGCAGAGGCAACTCTGGGTCTTCCTTTCCTGGGGCGGTCCTCATGTGAGACAGTTTCTTTGTAGTGCTTGATGGTTTTTGCAACTGCACTTGGGGACACTTTCAAAGTTTTCCCAATTTTTCGGACTGACTGACCTTCATTTCTTAAAGTAATGATGGCCACTCGTTTTTCTTTACTTAGCTGCTTTTTTCTTGCCATAAGACAAATTCTAACAGTCTATTCAGTAGGACTATCAGCTGTGTATCCACCTGACTTCTGCACAACACAACTGATGGTCCCAACCCCATTTATAAGGCAAGAAATCCCACTTATTAAACCTGACAGGGCACACCTGTAAGGTGAAAACCATTTCCGGTGACTACCTCTTGAAGCTCATCAAGAGAATGCCAAGAGTGTGCAAAGCAGTCATCAAAGCAAAAGGTGGCCACTTTGAAGAACCTAGAATATAAGACATATTTTCAGTTGTTTCACACTTTTTTGTTAAGTATATAATTCCACATGTGTTACTTCATAGTTTTGATGCCTTCAGTGTGAATGTATAATTTTCATAGTCATGAAAATACAGAAAAATCTTTAAATGAGAAGGTGTGTCCAAACTTTTGGTCTGTACTGTATGTACACCCCTCAGCATTGAAATTGCAATACCATTTATGATGGATTCATGAAAATCACATGATCAAGAGACAATGATGATATGCAAGTGGTGAAAAAATGGAAGCAAAAGTATCAAAACATCTCAATTTATTCAGCATGAAGTATGGGCACCACGTACAGAAATCCACACATTTACATGTCTTGGCTACTATCACTGAGGATATTAATGGTTCTCTGAGGAATGTTCTGCCACACTGAATGGACTGCTGCTGGCAGCTCCCTTTTCAATTACTAACCAATGACGTCCCAGATGTCCTCAACGGGAGTGTGAAGATCTGAGTTTGTTGTTTTTTCTTAATCACCTAGGCAGGTTAACGATGCAACAATATTTTATTCCTTACATTCAAGGTAATACAGCAATTCCAGGTAAATGTCCAAAATACAATTGTCTCAGTCCACAATCCTCCATACAACAGAAAAATGATGGAAGCATGGGTATTCAGTAGCACAGTCCTTTACGAAAGTTTAAATCCAAAAGACAGATCCCACAACTGTAGCACGCTTATCCAGCCCAGTCGGTACTGATCTCCAGCCCAATCGATCCATCCATGGTCTAGAACCTCAGTCTCTATTCTATTCCTTTGATGTCCTTCCACACAGCTCCCACTAAACATGTCTCATCTTTCCTCTGGTCTCAGCCCCCTCAAAGGTCAAGAGTGATGACACCCTCCCCCTTAAGCACTTGCTTTTAGCTGAAACAATGAAGAATATTCCAGGAGCCTTCACCTGAGACTGCATGTAAGACGCCCTGTGGTGATGACAATCAACACTCACACAATGGGCCTAGTCCCTGTTTGGACAATGATTTAAGGCTCCTGAGACACTCATGAGATTACTGGAATGCGGGACAATTTACAAGTAAAATTAGTGTTCATAAACTAATAAACAAGCAGAACATTAATAAAACTCAGCCAGCAAATCTCTAATAAAACACAATAATAATATTGACGGAAACGGTGCTCCGTGCTGGAAAAGTATCATAGTCTTTAGTAAGAGGGCAGCTCCTCACAGGGAGATAATCGGAAAGGCTGAAGGCCAGAGTAGAAAGTTTAGGACACACTGGCTGCTCACAGTAGTTCTAGTAACATGTGGCTTATATACACCTGTCAGATTAAAGAAGATTTTCGAGGATGGATCGGACTTATGCTGGAGGAACTGAACTCAAAAAGCTAACATATTACATATTTTATGGCACTGTCCTAAAACAATCGACCTGTGGAAAGAAGTAGATAATTTATAAAGCAATATTAACAACTCTGTAGTTGAAATCTCTCCTCAACTAGTTTTGTTCTCGCTTGATTAAAATTGGCGCCCCCCCCAAAAATTAAACATCTCGCAATCCATCTATTTGCTGTAACAAAAATACTTATAGCATCTAAGTGTAAATCAATAGATGTTCCTTCCATTCCAGAAATAATTATTTTGACCATTCCTACGCTCAAAGAAACAATTCTTTACAAAAATACTTTTCCACATGATCACCTTGGAACCTATTTCTTTCCTCAAGTCGGAATGCCCCTTTTTAGAAAAAAAGCTTTATTATACAGTACAGACCAAAAGTTTGGACACACCTTCTCATTTAAACATTTTTCTGTATTTTCATGACTATGAAAATTGTACATTCACACTGAAGGCATCAAAACTATGAATTAACACATGTGGAATTATATCCTTAACAAAAAAAGTGTGAAACAACTGAAAACATGTCTTATATTCTAGGTTCTTCAAAGTAGCCACCTTTTGCTTTGATGACTGCTTTGCACACTCTTGGCATTCTCTTAATGAGCTTCAAGAGGTAGTCACCGGAAATGGTCTTCCAACAATCTTGAAGGAGTTCCCAGAGATGCTTAGCACTTGTTGGCCCTTTTGCCTTCACTCTGTGGTCCAGCTCACCCCAAACCATCTCGATTGGGTTCAGGTCTGGTGACTGTGGAGGCCAGGTCATCTGGCGTAGCGCACCATCAATCTCCTTCTTGGTCAAATAGCCCTTACACAGCCTGGAGGTGTGTTTAGGGTCATTGTTCTGTTGAAAAATAAATGATGGTCCAACTAAACGCAAACCGGATAAAACAGCATGCCGCTGCAAAATGCTGTGGTAGCCATGCTGGTTCACTATGCCTTCAATTTTGAATAAATCCCCAACAGTGTCACCAGCAAAGCACCCCCACACCATCACACCTCCTCCTCCATGCTTCACGGTGGGAACCAGGCATGTAGAGTCCATCCGTTCACCTTTTCTGCGTCGCACAAAGACATGGTGGTTGGAACCAAAGATCTCAAATTTGGACTCATCAGACCAAAGCACAGATTTCCACTGGTCTAATGTCCATTCCTTGTGTTATTTTGCCCAAACAAGTCTCTTCTGCTTGTTGCCTGTCCTTAGCAGTGGTTTCCTAGCAGCTATTTTACCATGAAGGCCTGCTGCACAAAGTCTCCTCTTAACAGTTGTTGAAGAGATGTGTCTGCTGCTAGAACTCTGTGTGGCATTGACCTGGTCTCTAATCTGAGCTGCTGTTAACCTGCGATTTCTGAGGCTGGTGACTCGGATAATCTTACCCTGCAGCAGAGGTGACTCTTGGTCTTCCTTTCCTGGGGCGGTCCTCATGTGAGCCAGTTTCTTTGTAGCGCTTGATGGTTTTTGCAACTGCACTTGGGGACACTTTCAAAGTTTTCCCAGTTTTTCGGACTGACTGACCTTCATTTCTTAAAGTAATGATGGCCACTCGTTTTTCTTCACTTAGCTGCTTTTTTCTTGCCATAATACAAATTCTAACAGTCTATTCAGTAGGACTATCAGCTGTGTATCCACCTGACTTCTGCACAACACAACTGATGGTCCCAACCCTATTTATAAGGCAAGAAATCCCACTTATTAAACCTGACAGGGCACACCTGTGAAGTGAAGACCATTTCCGGTGACTACCTCTTGAAGCTCATCAAGAGAATGCCAAGAGTGTGCAAAGCAGTCATCAAAGCAAAAGGTGGCTACTTTCAAGAACCTAGAATATAAGACATATTTTCCGTTATTTCACACTTTTTTGCTAAGTATATAATTCCACATGTGTTAATTCATAGTTTTGATGCCTTCAGTGTGAATGTACAATTTCCATAGTAAAGAAAATTCAAAAAAATCTTTAAGTGAGAAGGTGTGTCCAAACTGTTGATCTGTACTGTATGTCAAGAAGTACAAGTTCAATTACATATTTAACTAAACAAATTGAAAAATGTTTTGTTATAAATACTGTTTCAATAAAGGATGATCTTTTCACCTGTGCCGACTCTTCACATTTATCTGATCCAACCTTCCCCGTGGCCCTTTTCTTTCCTTCCCCGCTATCTTTCCTAACTTTTCCTTCCACATCCTTTTCCTCTTGCACTAACCCTTTTTCCTCTTTTGATTCTTCTTTGGATATAACTTCTTATTTACTTGTTTAATTGAATTAGTTTTAGATCACCCTATTATGTTTTATCACTCACTGTATTGACTATAAATTGACAATAACTATAATCCCCTTCCCAAAAATTGTTAAAAAATCCCCCATATAAAAAGAATATTGTTGTTATAAAACAGCTTTTGGGACAGTTTGGAGAAATGGCCGTATCACTGATTACATGGCCAAATCATTGTTAAGCCACACTTTTAGAGTACCTGGAATGAAGACTAGAACCGTCTGGCTAACAAACATTATGCCACCTCACACTATAATTCTGGGAGTAGAACAAGTGTGATGATTTGCATGCTCAGTGCGGCATAACATTCCTCAAACAACCATTAAACAATGATTGCAGTCAAGGCATGTGAGTAGATTTCTGCACATGACATCATACTTGATACTGAGAAAATTGAGATATTTTAACCACTTTAGCCTCGAAGGTGGTTCACACGTTAATGACCAGGCCAATTTTTACAATTCTGACCCCTGTCACTTTAGGACGTGATAATTCTGGAATGCTTAAACGGATCCCACTGATTCTGAGACTGTTTTTTCGTGACATACTGTACTTCATGACAGTGGTAAAATTACTTTGACATTATGACTTGTGTTAATTTGTGAAAAAATCGGAAATTTGGAGAAAATTTAGCAATTTTCAAACTTTGAATTTTCATGCCCTTAAATCAGAAAGATATGTCACACAAAATAGTTAATAAATAACATTTCCCACATGTCTAATTTACATCAGCACAATTTTGGAACCAAAATTTTTTTTGTTAGGAAGTTATAAGGATTAAAAGTTGACCAGTGATTTCTCATTTTTCCAACAAAATTTACAAAACCAATTTTTAGAGACCAGATCACATTTGAAGTGACTTTGACGGGCCTTTATGACAGAAAATACCCAAAAGTGACACCATTTTAAAAACTGCACCCCTCAAGGTGCTCAAAACCACATTCAAGAAGTTTATTAACCCTTCAGATGCTTCACAGGAATTTTTGGAATGTGGAAGAAAACAATAAACATTTAAATTTTTTTCACAAAAATGTTACCCAATTTTTTTTATTTTCGCAAGGGTAAAGGGAAAAAATGGACCCCAAAATTTGTTGTGCAATTTCTCCTGAGTACGCTGATACCCCATATGTGGGGGAAAACCACTGTTTGGGCACACGACAGGGTTCGGAAGAGAAAGAGCCATTAGACTTTTTGAATGTAAAATTTGCTTGAATAATTAGTGGACGCCATGTTGCGTTTGGGAAGGCCCTGATGTGCCTAAACAGTGGAAACTCCCCACAAGTGACACCATTTTGGAAACTAGACCCCTCAGGGAACTTATCTAGATGTGTGGTGAGCACCCTGCACCACCATGTGCTTCACAGAAGTTTATAACATAGAGCCGTGAAAATAAAAAAATCTAACTTTTTCCACAAATATTATCTTTTAGCCCCAAATTTTTTATTTTCACAAGGGTAAGAGGAGAAAATGGACCCCAAAAACTGTTGTACAGTTTCTCCTGAGTACGCCATTACTCCTTATGTGAGGAAAATACACTGTTTGGGTGCACGGAATGGTTCAGAAGGGAAGGAGCACTGTGACTTTTTGAGCGCAAAATTGTTGAAATCGAGAGCAGACACCATGTTGCATTTGGAGAGCCCCTGATGCCCCTAAATAGTGGAAACCCCCCACAAGTGACCTCATTTTGGAAACTAACATTTTGAACCCAGAGGTACGACACAGAATTTGATAACATTAGGTCATCATATTGAATATGTTGTCATTAGTCTTGAGCGCAAGTGCTCACTACTTGAGTTTGCAAATGGTACTCGGGTATGCACCAAGCATCGTGGGTGCTTGAGTGACATGCTCAAATCCCCGCCCTGCATGTTTCACGGTTGTTAAACACCCAAAAAGAAAATATGCAGGGATTGCTCATGCATGGCAGGCAATCCCTTCGTGTTATTTTTGGCTGTGTAACAGCCATGAAACATGTGCGGCGGGACTTGAGCATGTCAGTCGAGCAGCCACGATACTTTGTGCATACTCGAGCACCCGATGCAAACTCAAGTAGTGAGCACTTGTGCTCAACACTATTCGCCATATCGTCATCATTTTTTTTCTTTACTTTTGAAAAAATCGCAACCCCAACCCTAACACAACCTTAATCCTAACCGTAACCCTAATCGTAACCCTAACCGTAACCCTAACCTAACACAACCCTAACCCCAACACAACCCTAACCCCAACACAAACACAACCCTAACCCTAACACAACCCTATCCCGAGGGATCAATTCATTATAATGAGGCAGCAGAGTTACTCTGGACTCCGTCAGGCCTCTGTTTAGAGGTGTCCTTTTTTTCACAGATTCACAAAACTGTGGCCGACGGCACTTTTATGCACACCTAATGAAAAGACGGACACCGTGGGATCACAGGCCAGACAGCGTCCACTGTGCCTCCATCTGCCTCATTACAGAGAGTCTTCCGCCGGGGGTTCCGTCTGAATCACGTATCTCAGAGATTTACATGGTGTAAGCGCTCAGCGCAGAATAAATGTGAGCCGAGCCATACTGCAATCTTTGGGAGGCAGAATTAACAAATGAGCAGCAGGTGAAGATTTGGTTTTATTTAATTTTTACGCTGTTCCTCGTGCGGTATAATTGATTAGACGACTTTATTCTTCGGGTCGGCGCGATTACAGCAATACCAGATTTATATTGGGTTTTATGTTTGGTTGCCTTTCACACACTAAAAGACACTCTTTTTTTTATGCATGAAAATGATCTTGCTGCAGAATGCACGTTTCTTCTTCTTGAACCATGGAAGGAAGTGCTGTGTGAGAAACTCAACATACATTATGGAGTTCATCTTTACCCCTTCAGGGATCCTAAAAGGGCTGACAATCTCTCTCCCCATGATTCCAGCCCAAAACATTACTCCACCTCCTCGTTAGCGCCGTAGCCGTGTTTGCATGGGGTGTCCATCAACCAGCCATCCTCCACTCCATCCATCTGGACCATCGAGATCATTTCATGCATGATAATGCCCCGTCTCGTGCTGCACATAACACATCTGCATCTCTGGCTGCTATGGGCATAAAAGGGGACAAACTTATGGTGTGGCACCCATGCTCCCCTGACCTCAACCCCATTGATAACCTCTGGAGCATCATCAAAAGGAGTGTCTATGATGGCGGGAGGCAGTTCACATCTAAGCAACAGTTCTGGGAGGGTATTCTGTCCTCATGCAAAACAATTAAAGCAGAAACCATCCAAAACCTGACAAATTCAATGGACGAGAGAGTTCAGGATCTCCTTTCGAACAAGGGGTCCTATGTGCAAATGTAACATCACCTAGAATAAAGTTTTGAGTTGAAAACTGTTTGATTTCAGTTTGTAATAACCTGCTAATGCTTATAATTTCAAAAATGACCATTTTTTTGTTCTTTATTAAAATGAAAAGGTTGAAAACTCTGCTGTGCATAATAATTTGGAGCATGCATTTTGAGTGCAGTTTGAGGTTTTTTTTTTTTTTAAATATACTGTTATCATAGGCAGTTTGTACAAAAACCTTTCAATTGTACTCTAATAGTTATTTGACTGGAAAATTACAATGACTGCAATTCATATAGGTAATTTGGGAAAATCTGAGAAAATATTATTTGCATAATAATTTGGAACACAGTGCATTTTTCACCTGATGGAGCTGTATGGCAGCTTGTTTTTTGCAGGACAAGATGACATTTACAGCGGTACCATTTTTATTTACATTCTTTTTTATCGCATTTTATTCCACTTTTTGTTTGGCGGAATGATGATAAAGCATCGTTTTTTTGCTTTTTTTTTTTTTACCGTGTTAACTAAAAGGGTTAAATAGTGGGACAGTTTTATAGGTCAGGTCGCACCGGATACCAAATATGTGTACTTTTGTTTTTCCATAATATTTATTTATGTGTACAATATATATACTTTTTTATTATTATATTTTTTTATTTTTAAAAAAATATTTTTACAACTTTTTTTTTACTTTATTCTCACTTTTTTACTTTGTCCCACTATGGGACTTTCACTTTTAGCAGTCTGATCGCAGTTATACAGTAATGTATAACAGTGCAGGATCACTGCTATACATTATGACCTGTCAGCCCCGCAGACACAAGTTACTTTGATCATGTGCAGTATCTGGTGACCCGGATGTCGTCATGACGACATCGAGTCACCATGGAAATGGCGCAGAGTCTTTGATCCAAGGGCAGAGGGGCGGCTGTCCCTCCGCAGCCCCTCTGCTCACTCACTAACCCCCTAAATGATGCGATCGCAGCATTTAAAGTGCCAGGAACGATGCTCCTGGCATTGAGTGCCAGGTGTCAGCTGTAAGAATCAGCTGACATCCGGCGGCGATCGCGCCTGCACAGCCTGTATGCGGGCACGATCGCCATGTCGTAATAGTATGTACCTGGTCCATAAAGCCCAGGGATGTACGATTACTGACTATGTCAGTGAGGGGTAAAAAATGTAAAAGTTTCAATTTTTTTCATCATTTGCATATCATTAACATGTCTATTGATCCTGTGATTTCCATAATTCCACAAATGTTCCTTCTTGGTGTTACAATTTCATTGTTGAGAAGTATTTGTGAATGTTACATAGGCACAGCAGGAATATGTACACATATATGTACGTATAAACAGTGGGTACGGAAAGTATTCAGACCCCTTTAACGAGAAAAAAAATTACTTTTTAGAATTTACCAAATAGCTGCAATAAAACAAAGAGTGAAAAAGTACACTCTGCATGCACCCCATCTTGACTGAAAAAAAACAGAAATGTAGAAATTTTTGCAAATTTATTAAAAAAGAAATACTGAAATATCACATGGTCATAAGTATTCAGACCCTTTGCTCAGTATTGAGTAGAAGCACCCTTTTGAGCTAGTACAGCCATGAGTCTTCTTGGGAATGATGCAACAAGTTTTTCACACCTGGATTTGGGGATCCTCTGCCATTCTTCCTTGCAGATCCTCTCCAGTTCCATCAGGTTGGATGGTGAACGATGGTGGACAGCCATTTTCAGGTCTCTCCAGAAATGCTCAATTGGGTTTAGGTCAGGGCTCTGGCTGGGCCAGTCAAGAATGGTCACATTCAGGCACATGACAGCAAAGCACCTGACTAGTTTGGTCGAACACCAGAGTCCAGAAACAGTGTCTGGGGTGACTTCCCCTGTTGTTTTATTGGGGTTTTTTCATCTCTTCAAATGTGTATTGGAGTGTGTCCTAATTTTTGGCAGCCCTTGAAATTGCTGCATACACAAGAATCACTGCTTAATAATGGGAAGGACAATTCAAATAGATTCTATATTCTAGAATATTGCCTGTCTTATCAGAAAATCATTTACGGGTGAGGTATTACAATATTTACAATAGGGACAGGTGCTGCTAGATGGTATCATCAGCTTGAGATGAGGGTTCATTCTGGTCGCATAAATCTCTACCACAGTCCATACTTCTTTTTTTTTTACCTTATATACAAGTCATGACCCTGCAAAGAATGTTTGTTAACATTTCTTCCAGGAAAATCCATTTTAGCTTTGTTTTTGTATGTTTTATTGTTAGTCCGTAAAAATGGCGTAATACTCTGACAACATTGCTCACAGATCTGCTATTGGTCAGCGACCAGGTGTAAATAGGTTTGAACAACACACAACTGGCAGACTTTAAATGGAGTGTAATATCTGGCACACTCCCCAAAATGTCACGGTTGTAACCGCAGTAATATTGGATCACGTCTGATGACCACGGTTTTAGACAGTGGTGTCAGAGATATGGTATTGGTCAGCCACTAAGTGTGAATAGGTTGAACAACACACAACTGGCAGACTTTAACTGGAGTGTAATATTTGGCTCGCTCCAAAAAATGTGATGATTATTACTGGAGTAATATGGGATCACGTCTGATGACCATCGTTTTAGGCAGTGGCGTTAGCGATATGGTAGTGGCCAGTGACTAAGTGTGAATAGGTTGAACAAAACGCAACTAGCAGACTTTAACTGGAGTGTAATATTTGGCTCGCTCCAAAAAATGTGACAATTATTACCGCAGTAATATCGGATCACATCTTATGATGGACAAGTTTCTCTGCTTCCACAATACAGCAATGCAAATAAAATTAAAAAAAACTGTCCGTATTCTGCTAACAAGCAAATGGAGCAGTAAAATGGTGTATTGTATTGTTTTTTTACCAAAAAATCAGAATTAAGAGAAAAAAAAATTAGCCCTGATATCTAGGGCTATGGATATCTGTAACAGCAGCAGAGCAGACAGAACGTGCAATGGACCTTATTCTGCTCATACACTCTCCACAAACTCTGCCTGCCTAACTCTTGCTATCACCATTGAATATATGCTGCTGGATTAGTCCTTAGAAGGACTATTAGTTCAGATGTGTATATATAGCTGTGGAATACCTAATACCTCACTAATAAACCGCCAATTATCTCCCTAGCTCAGCAGCACCTCTCCCTACTCTGCCTGTCTGAAGGTTAGACTGTGACGAGCATAGGGTCACCAGGTGTGATATAGACCCGATGATGCTATGTGGCCAGCCAATTACTGTAATGCCACAACCAACATGGTTGAGGCATTACAGTGAGCGGCATGTAATCCCTACATGTTTATTCGCTGTTAAAACAGGGCCAAACATGTGGGGCTGGGAGCTCCCGCCTGAGCATCCCGGAAGTACACGCCACCGAGCACCGAAGATCTGAAGCAGTGAGATGCTCGGGCGAGTACAGAGCAGGAGCAAGCATGCTTGTTCATCACTAATAATGTTATCTGGAAAACCCCTTAGGCTATGTTCACGCATGTTGGAGTGTGGAGGGAAATCAGCTGTGTCAAAAACGCAGGTTTTGCTGCACTTTTTGCTGCATGTTTTGGTGCGATTTTGGTGCGGATTTTATACTTTTTTTGGTAGAATTGTGTCTCTTGTTCATGCTTTGTCTCTTTTATGCATGTACATTAAGTTCAGTGAACAAAAAAAATCTCATTCTGGTTTTGGTATAACAGTAGGGGAGGTGAATTGTCTAGAATAGCATAACTAACAAACTCAATGCACTGCCAGTGTGTATAACACTATTTACTTTCATACTATGGGGTCTGCCATTCATTTGCACAGGCACTGTTCAATTTCATACTTCACTGGGCCACAGGTATTGTTTAATTTCACACGTAGCTCAGCTAATGTTTACAATGTACACATCACTTATTTAATTAAACTCTCCTTATGCAAACTACCATCTCAGTGACCAAGACAAAATGGTAAAAACACAAAAATAAATGGTTCACATACTGTTGTACTTGCTTATTTTCACTAAAAACACAGCAAAATCTGTTCACACATGTTTTTTTCAGTGTTTTTCACTACCCATTACTTCCTATGGGTGAAAAAACGCTGAAAGAAGTGACATGCTCTATTTTCCAAAAACCCAACAAAGGCACAAAGTACGCAACAACAAAAACACATGATGTGTGAACAGAGAATTCTGGTTTCTCATAGATATTGCTGGTACTGCATAGACTTTGCTGGTAGTGCAAAACGCAGCTGAAAATTTGCATAAAAATCTGCAGCAATAAAAGCAAAAAAACCCAACATGTGTGAACATAGCCTTAGGCCACATTCTCACATTTGTGTGAAATGTCCGTGTGCTGCCAGAATTTTTTATCGGACGGCACAAGGACTTTCATTCACACATTGGTGAAAATCACGGATCTGAGAATGAGATCTGTGAGGGTCAGAGAATGTCCTGTTCTGATCCGATTTTGAGGATTAGAATAGGACATGCTCAATGCGTCAGTAAAACAGGGCAGCACACCGACACTGCACACTGATGCAGGAATGTAGCCTTATTATGTATAGCACAGTCCCTTGGTATATAATGTACCATATATACTCGTGTATAAGCCGACTTTTTTATCACATTTTTTATGCTGAAAAAGCCCTCCTCAGCTTATACTGGAGTGAGGGTCCCACTCACGGCCAGCGTCAGCACCCGATACACCTGGGCAAGTGCCGGGGCCCTGAGCCAGCGGGGGGGGGCCCACACTCCGTCGGAGACCCCAGCACGCTATGGGGCCCATGAATCGGCCCCCTCGCTTTCTTGCAATCCCTGCATGTGTCACAGTCGTGACACATGCAGCCGCGGCGGATCAAACACAGATGCTGAGCACCCAAGCGTGCTCGATTAAAGGGTTAAACGAGCACGCTCACTCATCACTAGCGGTTACCTTATTGTGGGCACATCTAATCAGGTTATTCAGCCTATTGGTTTTTTCATTGTTTTTACAACTCCTTTCTTTTGGACTTTCATGTTAATAAAATAGATATTTTATAGGTGATCCCTATGTAACATACTTCTTTTCTCTCCCTATATTTTGATACTTTTTATGTACTGTATGTGATAGGTTAATTGCAGTTGAGTTGGTGATGCCCTCGTTTCTAGTTATTTGCACACTGCCAGTCTCCTGGCATCAACATCCGGCTGGGGTCAGGGTCATAACGTGTTGTCCATTGATTGACCACAGCTTTCACATATTGCACAAACAGGAAGAAACATTTCTTTTCTTGTTCAGTCAAAAAGTAAAGCTTGCAGCCGATCAAAGATCACGGCAGCGCGAGACACTACCATGTGAAAGGGGTGGCACTGGTCAGGAAGAATACTTTTCTTTTTATTTTGACACCACTATAGCCCATTAAAGAGGTGGTCCAAAATACAAATATATTTTAATCATAATTTCCTATCTAACTAAAGCCATAATTTGATCTTTTTTTCTAATACACTTTAATTAAAAATTCCCTATCCTTCCCTCACTACTCTGTTTGTTTGTTTGTTTTTTTACTGCCTCTTTGCTTGAGAATCCTAGTGCATGCTGGGATACTCAAAGTGTCATCAGGGAGCAGATGCTGCTGTCACTGCTGCAGCCTCTGCCCCCTTCCTGAAACGAGGCATCATCAGTGACCTCCATTTTAGGGGCTGAGCTAGCCCCTGCGCTACTGAGAATGGGTCAATTGTCAATTCCCACATATTCTCAGTAGATTCTTGTCTCTTGTGCGATGTGCATAGTGACAGTGCGCTCTCTCTCTGACTCACAGCTGAAGTGATCAGTCAGCAGAAGAGTGCACCGTCAGTATGCATTGTAAGAATACCCGGTGTGCAGAGATCAGTGCCACCGCAGCAAGTGAGGAAGTAGTAAAAAAAAAAAAAAGCAGTTACATAGAATAGTGAGGCAAGGATATGTAATTTTTAATTAAAGTGTATTAGAAAAAAGATTAGATTATGACATTAAACAGATTGGGATTTTGGATTCAAAAGCAGACATGTCTTGGTGATTTTTTTTTTTTTCGTGGACTCACATTACAAAAAAACAAAAAACACAGACATTTGAAGAGATCTATAGATTATATTGGGTACGTGCTCAATCAGTGATAAACAGACGTCTGCATCAGGCCTTTGTTGGATCCAAATGATCATTTACCAACTTAAAGTTTCGGTAGAAAAGTGGCCAAGACACCTATAAGGACTATACCAATATGGGTTTTTATTTACGATGTCTTTACTCATCGGACATCAATGTTCTTTTTTTCCCATACAGTAGAACAAATGTTTATCTTTTCCCATTTTTAATGTTTTTCTTTCTGTTTCTGTATTTACTGTGTGAGTGAAAAACAATGTTTTCCCAAGAAGTGCTGTTACTCATGGCAGCATACTACAAGAATCTATCTATGATGACAGCTCTCTGTGAATTTGACAACAATTCTGATCCATTTTATGAATGATTTAGCACCTTTAATATGGCAAGTTGTAATCATCCTGGACCACAAGGAGCAATGCTTAGCAACACAGCTGTCATAATGCTCAGAAAGCCTATTATCTGAGTCCTGATGATTGCCCTGAACGTGATCTCTGCAAGGACAAGAAGGAAAAGGTACAGAAAGCAGAGGCAGAAATGCAGCCTGAGGAGCAACAGTTGTTCTCCAGCACAGGAGTGTTTACATAAGACTGGCCGAGCACAGGCGACAGCTGCTGCAGATCTGACACAGGGACACCTCTACACAAGAACAGAGCCCTCCACAGGAACCAGTGGCCACTAATGGCTTGCTGCACGGCGACCTGACATAGGGACACCTCTACACAAGCCCAGAGCCCGCCACAGGAACCAGTGGCCACTAATGGCTTTCTGCATGGCGACCTGACACAGGGACACCTCTACACAAGCCCAGAGCCCTCCACAGGAACCAGTGGCCACTAATGGCTTGCTGCATGGCGACCTGACACAGGGACACCTCTACACAAGCCCAGAGCCCTCCACAGGAACCAGTGGCCACTAATGGCTTGCTGCATGGCGACCTGACATAGGGACACCTCTACACAAGCCCAGAGCCCGCCACAGGAACCAGTGGCCACTAATGGCTTTCTGCATGGCGACCTAACACAGGGACACCTCTACACAAGCCCAGAGCCCTCCACAGGAACCAGTGGCCACTAATGGCTTGCTGCATGGCAACCTGACACAGGGACACCTCTACACAAGTCCAGAACCCGCCACAGGAACCAGTGGCCACTAATGGCTTGCTGCATGGCGACCTGACACAGTGACACCTCTACACAAGCCCAGAGCCCTCCACAGCAGTTATTAGCCAGCCAATAGGCACAGCAGGAAGCAGTGGCCACTAAAGGCTTGCTGCACGGCGACCTGACACAGCGACACCTCTACACAAGCCCAGAGCCCTCCACAGGAAGCAGTGGCCACTAAAGGCTTGTTGCACGGCAGCCTGGCACAGGGCACACTGATGCCTGGACTGGCTGTTAGATGTCATGCAGCCACACAGCTCGCCCAGACACCAGCACCCTCTATGTATAACACATTGCACCCTGTCTGCATCTGTAGCCACAAGGCAGAATGGCAGAGGGTGCCAATGCTCCATGCAGTAGCAGCTCAGCCCCCCGGCTACCTGAGCATGCAGAACATGCAGCTGCCTACAGACTGCACAGTGAGGGTGGGCGAGCAGCTCTTACCTTTAGAGGGTCTCCTCTGCTTTGTCTGCAGGGAGGAGAAGGTTCCCATCACTGCACCCATTGTGAAGATGACACTTGTGCCACTTGTCTTTCCCCTTCTTCTGTGGAAATCCGCTTGTAGTGAGAAATGTGAGAGCAGAAGCCAGAGAGCAGTGTAGTGTGCTCAGCCCCCCGCTCCCAGCCCCTCTCCCCCTCTCCTGCACAGCACACACTGACTCACACTGTAGCCTCACTTATTATGCACAGAAGATTCCCATACACCAGAGCAGGCAGCAGATTGGCAGGGCTGGCACATAAACAGTGGGCTTTTTCCTGGTATAATGTTCTGTCTAGCTCCTGCTCTCTATGGATCCCACCTCCAAGCTGCACACACACATCAACGCATCAGATATATGCTGCCATGGTGGGGGTCTCCAGGGGGGAATGGGCTCGTGCTCTGGGTACCAATGGATGAGATTCTGCTCTATGGGATTGATAGCATGGAAACAATCAGACAGGAGCAGAAGCTCAGAGGAATGAAGTCGCACTGGTAGATGTTATGCAATACAGGCTCTGCATAGAAATGGAGAGCTGGAGCACAGTGACTGGCAGCAGCAGGATCTCTCCATCACTGTTCAGCTCTGAGACCTGCTGCCTGTTTTCAGATTTCTCTTAGCTCTGCATGTTACTAGCGTTGCAATGTTTTATTTTTTACCATTTACTGTAATATATTACTATGTCTATCCCATATTATACTGTATTTAATATCCCATAGAGCTCTGCAGACATTTGCATCACTCACTGTCTCCATTGGGACTCACAATTGACCTTACCTTTTAGAGTGTGGGAAGAAACCATAGTATCCAGAGGAAACCCATGCAAACAAGAGAACATACTGTTGTTGCCGCTGTCGGATTTTAACCCAGGACCTCAATGCTGCAAGGCAACCAAACAGTCCATATCTATAGTAAAGCATAACGACTGTGGCTTCTTAAAATGTACACATCACATTGCCCCTCTTGATGTGATATTTAATCATAAAGATGAAATAAAGAATATTTCATTTTATAGAAGCCACAGTCATCATTATTTAAAGGGAACCTGTCATCAAGAAGTTAGACCACTAAGTAAAGGCATGTTTGTAAAGGCCATTTAATGCTCATTAAGTTCATACCTTTCTTGTAGTATTTAGTTTGGAAATTGTAGAGTAATCCATTTCTAAAGTTTTAATCACAAGTTCAGTAGGCGGACACTGCACTTCAAGCAATCGTCTCCATATTTCCCTACCCACTGTCGGCCTTAACTGACAGGCCACTCTTTCCTTCCCCTGCCCGAGATTCCATGCAGGCACCGAATCATTGCCCAGGATTGTCTCATCAGACAGCCATCATCATCTTTCTGGATAGTTACAATAGAGGGGCCAGCACATGCGCTGATTGTTAGGCCAGCACCCGCAATGTCATCAGGATGCTACAGAACGTGTGCTGCTCCCTCTGATGATACAACCCCAGGAATTGATTAAGCTTTTAATTTGGAATTTATACTCATGGTTGCTAGCGGGTTGACTGTGAAGCGATGATTATGAAGCATATCTGGGTAGGTGAGTTTATATTTCTATGGACAGTCCATTTGGGTATTCCCCATCTTTCTGTTCTATCTACAGTTCCAAACATACCTAACCCCATTGCATATTAGGTTTACTAGACAATTTCTGAACCTTCTGCAGTTTGCAATAATGTAATAAACTACATGGATAAAAATATCCTTTGTTACGTGTGACCTGCGCGGATGCACAGGGCACCAACGACAGGATTACAGTGGGGCCGACAGCAAGTCAGGTGAAAGTTACTGTCTCCGCGCCCTAATCGCTGCCATGATCAACCTCTCTCTAGCCTGACCATGGTGAGAGGGGAGCCTGGCCGATCAGCAGAGAGGAGGATGCTTTTCTTACATTGCATGCAGAATCCTTCTCTCTCAGTTTGCAGAGTTACCTCTAGTGCAGGCTCATGGAAGAGGGGGGAGGGGCAGAATACACACATCAGTAAGCACATGGACTGCCCAGCATAGTGTTGGCAGCAGAATAATCTCTGTGCTGTCCAGCCGTTCAACAGTGAAAATATATTTATTCAGTATTGAACGGCTGGGCCTTACAGAGTTTAATCTGCTACCTACTGATTATGGGCTCAGCAACCCAAAGACCCAGAGAACAGCCCAGAGAAGATAGAACTACGGTGAACTAAGAAGAAGAAGCAAAGATGGCCACCAGCAGCAACTCTGTGAAGTTCATAGTGCCAAATCTGATTAACCAGAACTACCAATCTTGGAAATTGAAGGTAAAGATGCTGCTAATAAGAGAAGATAAATGGAAATACACACAGGAGTCTAGACCCAACCCATTACCAGAAGACTGGGTAGAGGAGGCTCAAAATGTACAAATCATTATCTCCCTCAGTGTAGATGATCAGATTGTGCAAGTATGTAAATGTGAAACTGCAAAAGAAATGTGGAAACAGCTGCAGAAAGTGCATGAAAGGATACATCTCAGCAATAAGCTCAATTTAATGAGAAAACAGTATCAGTCTAAACTAAATAAGGTCCAAGATATGCAGGATTCATAAGAAATGCTCTAGAAATTGTGGAGAGCCTGCGGGGCATTGGGGAAGATCTAAAGGATTTCCATGTGGCTGCACTACTACTAAGCTATCTACCAGAAAGTTGTGAAGCACTTGGAACTGCACTAGCTGCACGCCAAGATTATGAACTTACATTGGATTATGTAAAAGGAAACCTTGTAGATGAGTATAAGAGAAAGACAGAAAGTGTAAGCAGCAGTGGAGTTTCCAAAGCAGAATCTACTTTAAAAGCCAAGATGTAACCAAAAATAAAAGTAATTCAAAGGAAACGTGAGTGTTTTGGCTGCATTAAATCAGGTCACCTAAACTGCAGAGTCTAGAAAGCTAGAATGAATCAGCTGAAAAATCAAAATAATCATCAAAGGGTTAAAAGTGCCATTAATGAAGAATATTAGACTTCAAGTACTGAAGCTGCATTTACTGTTAGTGCAAGTACATCAAAGCACACATGGTGTATAGACTCTGGGGCAACTAGTCATATGACTAATGACAGAAACTTCTTCTCTAACCTTAACCAAAGTAAGTTGGAGAAAGTGATCTTGTCTAATGGTCAGTATATGAATTCAGAAGGAAAAATCAAAGATGAGTTATACCAGCTAAAATGCAAGGAAAGTGGAAAACTGCTAAATATGAACAGCGCCATAATTATATCCATATATAGAACAGGCGTCTTACACATAGAGACCCAGAAGCAATAAGAAAGATAGTTCAAAACTACTTGCTGATAGTATTGCAGTCAATTTGTGTAATCAGACATTGAAATGTACTAGCCATCTGAAAGGGAAAATGTCAAGAAAATCCTTTCCTAAGAATAATGTTACAAAATCAGCTTCTGGACTTAATACACACAGATTTTCATGGTCCAATGAGTACTCAAACTCCTGAAAAGAAGAGATATTTTCTCATATTTATCAATGATTATTCAAGATATACAGTTGTCTATTTGCTTCACAGCAAAGAAGAAGTTCCAGAGCAACTTGAAATGTATCTCGCTGAAGTATATAACAAATTTGAAAGAATGGCAAAAATTTTGCATGCAGATAATGAAACTGAATATACAAATAATGAGACACAAAGCGTTTTAAGGGAAAATGGAATGGTATTTCAGACCACTGTACCATACAACCTTAACCCCTTGGTGGCTGGGCAAATTTTTTAGAAATCTGACCAGTGTCACTTCATGTAGTAATAACTCTGGAATGCTTCAAAATATCTCAGTGATTTTGACATTTTTTTTCATGACACATTATACTTTATGATAATGGTTGGTGTTGAGCGAACATGCTCGACACTGCTCGGTACTCGCCCGAGCATCACGCTACTCGGGATGTTCGGCGAGCACCGAGCATTTCCAGGTTACTCGGGCAGGAGCTCGGGTCTCCGCCCTGCATGTTTGGCGCTCTTTACAGAGCCAATGAACATGCAGGGATTGCCAGCCAGTCACTGTAATGCCGCAGCCATGTTGGTTGTGGGCACTACATTGATTACAGCGTCACCTCGAGTATTTAAAAACGGGTGCCGCCATCTTGGACACAGACGGCTGGGATCAGACAGTGTAGGGACAGCGCTGCTGATTTAGGGAGAGATATATACTGCAAAATAGTTAGTGTAGGGTCTGTAAAGGCTGCCAGATCAAACAAACAGTCCTTCTCAGGACTAATATCCATCCCAGATATCAGGCAGGCAGGCAGGCTGTATAGGAGATGCAGTGGTTATACCAGCCAAAGCTGCATTACAGTCCTGTGTACTCCTGTTGCTGAAATTGCTGGACTTAGCTCCAGGTCTCAGGGGCCAGGAAAAATCCTTTTTTTTTCATCTAAATCCTTTTTTTTTTTTCCTCCTTCACACTGTACAAATACCCGTCTTATTAACCTTTTGGTGTCACCCCCCCCCCAAAAAAAAAAAAGTGTGTCTGTGACAGTTCAGACACAAATATATCTGTTTAAAATAGTCTGGTGTAGGCCCGAGAAACAGAAGTGTGGTTTTGCAGTTCCACGGTTCAAACCTCTCTATTATCGACTTTTGGGCCATTTGTAACATAGTAACATAGTTTTTAAGGTTGAAGGAAGACTAAGTCCATCTACTTCAACCCATAGCCTAACATGTTGATCCAGAGGAAGGCAAAAAAACCCATGTGGCCAACACTAAGCTCCACATTGGGGGAAAAAATTCCTTCCCATACGACAATCAGACTAGTTCCCTGGATCAACGCCCTATCAAGGAATCTAGTATATATAACCTGTAATATTATACTTTTCAAGAAAGGCATCCATGCCCTTCTTAAATTTTAATAGTGAATCACTCATTACAACATCATGTGGCAGAGAGTTCCATAGTCTCACTGCTCTTATAGTAAAGAATCCCCGTCTGTGATTATGATTAAACCTTCTTTCCTCCAGATGTAGAAGATGCCCCCTTGTCCCCGTCTCTGGCCTCAGAGTAAAAAGATCAGTAGAAAGGTCTTTGTACTGTCCCCTCATATACTTGTACATAGTAATAAGATCACCCCTAAGCCTTTGTTTTTCTACAGTAAATAACCCCAAGTGTAATAACCTGTCTTGGTATTGCAGAACCCCAGTCCTCTAATAACCTTGGTCGCTCTTCTCTGCACCCTCTCTAGTTCAGCTATGTCTTTCTTACACACCGGAGACCAAAACTGTACACAGTATTCTAAGTGTGGTCGCACTAATGACTTGTATAGAGGTAAAATTATGTTCTCCTCATGAGCATCTATGCCTCTTTTAATGCATCCCATTATTTTATTTGCCTTTGCAGCAGCTGCCTGACACTGGCCACTAAACCGAGAGCTTGTCGTCCACCAATACACCCAGGTCTTTTTCAGTTACAGTTTTGCCCAGTGTTTTATAATTAAGCATATAATTATACATTTTATTTCCTCTGCCCAAGTGCATTACCTTACATTTATCCCCATTAAAGCTCATTTGCCATTTATCAGCCCAAGCTTCTAGTTTACATAGATCCTTCTGTAATATAAAATTGTCCTCCTCTGTATTGATTACCCTGCAGAGTTTAGTATCATCTGCAAATATTGAAGTATTACTATGTATGCCCCCTACAAGGTCATTAATAAATAAGTTAAAAAGAAGGGGGCCCAATACTGACCCCTGTGGTACCCCACTGTTAACTGAGACCCAGTCTGAGTGTTTTCCATTAATAACCACCCTTTGTTTCCTATCACTGAGCCAATTCTTAACCCACATACATATATTTTCCCCTATCCCCTTTGTTCTCATTTTATGTATCAACCTTTTGTGTGGAACCGTATCAAAAGCTTTTGAAAAGTCCATATACACAACATCCACCGTATTTCCTTGGTCCAGTCCAGAACTAGCCTCCTCATAAAAACTGATCAGATTAGTCTGACAGGAACGGTCCCTCGTGAACCCATGTTGATATTGGGTCATGAGGTTATTCTTCTTCAGATACTCTATTATAGCATCTCTTAGGAAACCCTTCAAGATTTTACCCACAGTAGAGGTTAAGCTTACTGGCCTATAATTTCCAAGTTCAGTTTTTGTCCCCTTTTTGAATATTGGCACCACATTTGCTATACGCCAGTCGTGTGGTACAGACCCTGTTATTATGGAATCTTTAAAGATTAAAAATAATGGTCTATCTATGACGTTACTTAATTCCTGCAGTACTCGCAGGTGTATCCCATCCGGGCCCGGGGATTTGTCAACTTTAGTGATTTTTAGACGCCGCCATACTTCCTGCTGGGTTAAGCAAGTGACATTTGCTAAAAAAAAAAACAGTTTGAGTGTGTCGCTCACTGTTCAGCCACAAATATATATATTTTAAAAAGTCTGGTATACACCAGTAAATTATAACTGTGGTTTTGCTGTTCCACGGTAAAAAATCTCTATTATCCTGCTTTTGGCATTTTTTGCCGTAAAAAAAAACTGTAATAGTGTCTCCCTGATATTTCAGACACAAATATATCTGTTTAAAATAGTCTGGTGTAGGCCAGAGAAACAGAAGTGTGGTTTTGCATTTCCACGGTTCAAACCTCTGTATTATCGACTTTTGGGCCCTTTGTACCTAAAAAAAAACAGTTTGAGTGTGTCGCTCACTGTTCAGCCGCAAATATATATATATTTAAAAAAGTGTGGAATACACCAGTAAATTATAACTGTGGTTTGGCTGTTCCAAGGTAAAAAATGTCTATTATCCTGCTTTTGGCATTTTTTGCCATAAAAAAAACCTGTAATATTGTCTCCTGATTGTTCAGACACAAATATATCTGTTTAAAATAGTCTGGTGTAGGCCAGAGAAACAGAAGTGTGGTTTTGCAGTTCCACGGTTCAAACCTCTGTATTATCGACATTTGGGCCATTTGTACCTAAAAAAAAACAGTTTGAGTGTGTCGCTCACTGTTCAGCCGCAAATATATATATTTAAAAAAGTGTGGTATACACCAGTAAATTATAACTGTGGTTTTGCTATTCCACGGTAAAAAATCTCTATTATGCTGCTTTTGGCATTTTTTGCCGTAAAAAAAAACCTGTAATAGTGTCTACCTCATTGTTCAGACACAAATATATCTGTTTAAAATAGTCTGGTGTAGGCCAGAGAAACAGAAGTGTGGTTTTGCAGTTCCACGGTTCAAACCTCTGTATTATTGACTTTTTGGCCATTTGTACCTAAAAAAAAACAGTTTGAGTGTGTCGCTCACTGTTCAGCCGCAAATATATATATTTTAAAAAGTCTGGTATACACCAGTAAATTATAACTATGGTTTTGCTATTCCACGGTAAAAAATCTCTATTATTCTGCTTTTGGCATTTTTTGCCGTAAAAAAAACCTGTAATAGTGTCTCCCTGATTGTTCAGACACAAATATATCTGTTTAAAATAGTCTGGTGTAGGCCAGAGAAACAGAAGTGTGGATTTGCAGTTCCACAGTTCAAACCTCTGTATTATCGACTTTTGGGCCATTTGTACCTAAAAACAAACAGTTTGAGTGTGTTGCTCACTGTTCAGCTGCAAATATATATATTTAAAAAAGTCTGGTATACACCAGTAAATTATAACTGTGGTTTTGCTGTTCCACAGTAAAAAATCTCTATTATCCTGCTTTTGGCATTTTTTGCCGTAAAAAAAAACTGTAATAGTGTCTCCCTGATATTTCAGACACAAATATATCTGTTTAAAATAGTCTGGTGTAGGCCAGAGAAACAGAAGTGTGGTTTTGCAGTTCCACGGTTCAAACCTTTGTATTATCGACTTTTGGGCCATTTGTACCTAAAAAGAACCAGTTTGAGTGTGTCGCTCACTGTTCAGCCGCAAATATATCTATTTAAAATTGTCTGGTATACTCCAGTAAACAATAACTGTAGTTTTGTCATTCCACGGTAAAAAATCTCTATTATTCAGCTTTTGGTATTTTTTCCGAAAAGAAAAACAGTAATAGTTTCTCCCTGATTGTTCAGATTGTTTTAAAGAGTCAGGTGTAGGCCAGAGAAATAGAACTGTGGTTTTCCTATTCCACGGTTCTAATCTACTTTTTATTACCCTTTTTCCATTGATAGTGCGAGTGTAAGCTATTTTACTTCCTTTACAATGGGCAAGGCGTGTGGCAAGGGACGTGGAACTGGGCGTTCTGGTGATGGTGCGTGCAGAGGACGGGGCCGTGGCCAAGGTGAAAATGTGCCACAACCAACAGCCACATCTTCTCGCTCCCACTTCTTAACCGAATTACTAGGGAAGCACAGAACAACACCAGTATTGCGAACTGATCAGTGTGAACAGGTTATTAATTGGATAGCAGATAATACTTCCAGTTACCTGGGCACCACGACCTCCGGTCTGTCTTCCACGCGATCAAATCTTAGTAGCCGTGAGTCTCGACCGCATACTCCTCCTCACCCTGATGCTCCTTCCTCCCACCATGCCGAGTGTCGTCAGACAGCAACTGATCCCACACTTGGACACTCTGAAGAGCTGTTCACTGGTCCATTTCCAGATTTGTGCCCCTCGCCTGCTCCGCTTGAAGTGGTGGAAGAGGAGATCCCATGTAGCGATGCCCAAATATTTGAACAGCCACGGCCACAGGAAGTCGACGCTGGCAATTTGTCACAAGAGGTGGATGATGACGAGACACAATTGCCAGGAAGTGAGGAGGAGGATCGTGGTGCGCAAGTGGAAGAGGAGGAGGTGGTGGATGATCTAGTAACTGACCTAATGTGGCAGGAGGACATGCAGAGCGAGGCCAGCAGCACACAGGGTGAGGTAGGCAGAGTACCCCAACAGGCAGGAAGAAGCAGTTTGGTGGCCGCACACAGAAGGCAGGCAATAGTTCCCCGTAACACCAACACGAGGGACGTTGCCAGTACAACCTGTAGGTCTTCCAGAGTCTGGAATTTTTTTAAAGACTCTGCTGATAACCCCAAAGAGGCCATTTGTACCACCTGCCATGCCAGCATCAGCAGGAGTGTCAAAACTACCAGCCTGACCACCACCAGCATGATCAGGCACGTGGCAGCAAAGCACCCGACTTTGTGAGGTGAACCCCAGGGTCCACGACCAGTGTCAGCGGGTGTCACCACTGCTTCTTCTGCTGTTGTGCGTGCAATAGAACCCCCTGATGTGTGTGCAAGGCAATCCCCTGTCCATACTGCATGCAAAGATGCCCCCTCCTCTCAGTCTTCACTTGTTATGGCAGTTTCTCAAGAAACAGTATCAACGTCCACGTCCCACCGCTGCGTTCAATTGTCCATATCCCAGACCTTTGAACGAAAGCGGAAATTCGCAGCTAACACCCCACAGGTCACAGTCCTAAATTCGCACATTTCACGACTGCTTGCAGTGGAAATGCTGCCTTTTAGGCTGGTGGAGACGGAATCCTTCCGCAACCTTATGGCGGTGGCCGTCCCTCGGTACTCGGTCCCCAGCCGAAACTATTTTGCCCGGTGTGCCATCCCCGCACTACACAAGCACGTGTCCCAAAACATCTGCCGTGCCCTCAACAACGCAGTTACTGGGAGAGTCCACCTGACAATGGACACGTGGACAAGTGCTTGTTTCCAGGGATGGTACATCTCCCTGATGGCACACTGGGTAAACATAGTGGAAGCCGGGACCCAGTCGGACCTTGGGAAGGAACACAACCTCCCCACACCGAGGATTGCTGGCCCTATGTCAGTCAGAGTTGCCCCCACAGTGTACAGCTCCTGCGCATCATCCTCCTCCTCCTCCTCATGTTCAGCCTCCATCTCAGATATCACCACATCAGTTACAAGCTGGAAGCACTGCAGTACTGCCTCCGCCAAGCGGCAACAGGCTGTGCTGAAACTCATAAGCTTAGGTAAGAAACCTCACACTGCTTGTGAGTTGTGGACAGCTGTGAAAGAGCAGGCAGATCTGTGGCTGACACCGCTGAACCTACATCCAGGCATGGTTGTGTGGGACAATGGCCGTAACCTGGTGGCGGCTCTGAGGCTAGGCGAGATCACACACGTACCATGGCTGGCTCATGTGCTTAACCTCGTGGTTCAGCGGTTTCTTAAATCGTACCCCGAGTTGCCAGATCTGTTCGTCAAAGTACGCCGCCTGTCAGCTAATTTTCGCAAGTCAGCTACAGCTTCCGCCGCCCTTGCTGTGTTGCAGCAGCGTTTGCAGCTTCCGTCACACCGACTGGTGTGTGATGTCCCCACACATTGGAACTCTACCCTCCACATGTTGCAAAGGATTTGGGAGCAGAAGAGATCAGTTGTGGAGTACCAGCTGCAACAAGGCCATCGATATTCTGGTCAGACTCCACACATAAGACCTCAGGAGTGGACCTGGATGTCTGACATATGTACCATCTTGACAAACTTTGAGGAGTCCACCAAGATGGTGAGTGGCGATGACGCCATCATTAGCGTCAGCATTCCACTTGTCTGTCTTTTGCAATGCTCTCTGCAGAGAATTAAAGAGGAGGCATTGCAGCCAGAGTATGATGAGATGGATCCAAAAGGGGTAGCGGGCGATTACACACAGCCCAGCCTCATCTCATCCCAATGTGCATTGGGGGACAATGAGGGAAAGGAGGAGGAGGAGGAAGAAGAACCGGAGCTGGTATCATGCGCTGTAGACGGTAGTACCTGTACAACTGTCATACAGTCGGTTCAGCGTGGGTGGCCTGAGGACAGGGGGGAGGAGGAGGAGGAGGAGAGCATGGTCTGTCGTCATCTTGGTGAGGACACGGAAGTCTTGCCCGTTACAAGTCTGGCACGCATGGCTGACTTTATGTTACTCTGCCTTAACCGTGACCCTCGCGTTGTCAAAATGTTGGGTGACAGTAATTACTGGTTGGTGACACTTTTAGACCCCCGCTACAAGGAGAACTTTCACTCTCTTATTCCTGAGGTGGAGAGGTCTACAAAAATGTGGCAGTACCAGAAGGCCCTTGCTGCAGAACTGTTAAAAAAATTCCCATCTGAACACGCTAGCGGCAGAGGTCACAGTTCGTTTACCAACCAAGGCGTACAGGCGAGAGAGACGCAACTCCAATCCAGCAGAGGCAGGGGAACACTGTCAACATTCTGTGACAGTTTTCTGAGACCCGCCCAGCTTACAGGCCCTGAGGCGCGGGGTACTCTCACAAGGAGTGGAAAGTTTCAAAAGATGGTGAGGGAGTACCTTGCCGACCGTACTAGCGTCCTCCGTGATTCCTCTGTGCCTTTTAATTATTGGGTATCCAAGTTGGACACTTGGAATGAACTCGCTCTGTACGCCTTGGAGGTCCTGGCCTGCCCTGACGCTAGCATGTTATTGGAGCGTGTTTTTAGTGCCGCTGGGGGAATTATAACTGATAAGCACACTCGCCTGTCAGCTGACAATGCTGACAAGCTGACCCTTATCAAAATGAACAAGGGCTGGATTGGGCCAGACTTCTCATCACCACCAAATAACAGCAGAGTAACATAAAGTCAAATCCACTGTGTTATTTCGGGAGGTGTATTCCCATGCACCGCTTCACACCCACACATGGGTATATGCTTCCTCATTTCGGCTGTATTTTGCTCTTCTCCTTATCCCCAGCCTCCACCACCACTATACCACCAGGGTGACCGTGGTCGATGTTGCCAGCATTGCAAGTTCCTCCGTCCTAATTTTTGCCAGCTTTTGCTTGGAAGGCATAGGCAAAGGCTATGGGAGACCCACTTTCCAATAATGTTTTTAATATGCTGTACTGCATGGCTCTTGTAAGGGGCATTAAAATTGTCTTGTTAAGCTACTGCAACCTCCACCAGTCTTCCAAGGGGCATTTAAACCGTCTTGTTAAGCTACTGCGACCTCCACCATTCTTCCAAGGGGCATTTAAATCGTCTTGTTAAGCTACGGCGAACTCCACGTCTCTTCCAAGGGGCATTAAAACCATCTTGTTAAGCTACTGCAACCTCCACGTCTCTTCCAAGGGGCATTTAAACCGTCTTGTTAAGCTACTGCGACCTCCACCATTCTCCCAAGGGGCATTAAAACCATCTTGTTAAGCTACTGCGACCTCCACGTCTCTTCCAAGGGGCATTAAAACCGTCTTGTTAAGCTACTGCGACCTCCACGTCTCTTCCAAGGGGCATTAAAACCGTCTTGTTAAGCTACTGCAACCTCCACGTCTCTTCCAAGGGGCATTTAAACCATCTTGTTAAGCTACTGCGACCTCCACCATTCTTCCAAGGGGCATTTAAACCGTCTTGTTAAGCTACTGCGACCTCCACCATTCTTCCAAGGGACATTTAAACCATCTTGTTAAGCTACTGCGACCTCCACGTCTCTTCCAAGGGGCATTAAAACAGTCTTGGTAAGCTACTGCAACCTCCACGTCTCTTCCAAGGGGCATTTAAACCATCTTGTTAAGCTACTGTGACCTCCACCATTTTTCCAAGGGGCATTTAAACAGTCTTGTTAAGCTACTGCGACCTCCACGTCTATTCCAAGGGGCATTAAAACCGTCTTGGTAAGCTACTGCGACCGCCACGTCTCTTCCAAGGGGCATTAAAACCATCTTGTTAAGCTGCTGCGACCTCCTACATTCTTCCTAGGGGCATGTAAACCGTCTTGTTAAGCTACTGCAACCTCCATCATTCTTCCAAGGGACATTTAAACCATCTTGTTAAGCTACTGCGACCTACACGTCTCTTCCAAGGGGCATTAAAACAGTCTTTTTGAGCTACTGCAACCTCCATGTCTCTTCCAAGGGGCATTTAAACCATCTTATTAAGCTACTGTGACCCCCACCATTCTTCCAAGGGACATTTAAACCATCTTGTTAAGCTACTGCGACCTCCACGTCTCTTGCAAGGGGCATTAAAACCGTCTTGTTAAGCTACTGCGACCTCCACATCTCTTCCAAGGGGCATTAACACCGTCTTGTTAAGCTACTTCAACCTCCTCGTCTCTTCCAAGGGGTCATTAAAACCGTCTTGTTAAGCTACTGCAACCTCCTCGTCTCTTCCAAGGGGCATTTAAACCGTCTTGTTAAGCTACTGCGACCTCCACCATTCTTCCAAGGGGCATTTAAACCATCTTGTTAAGCTATTGCGACCTCCACGTATCTTCCAAGGGGCATTAAAACAGTCTTATTAAGCTACTACAACCTCCATGTCTCTTCCAATCTTCCAAGGGGCATTTAAACCATCTTGTTACGCTACTGTGACCCACACCATTCTTCCAAGGGGCATTTAAACCATCCTGTTAAGCTACTGCGACCTCCACGTCTCTTGCAAGGGGCATTAAAACCGTCTTGTTAAGCTACTGCGACCTCCACGTCTCTTCCAAGGGGCATTAAAACCGTCTTGTTAAGCTACTGCAACCTCCTCGTCTCTTCCAAGGGGCATTTAAACCGTCTTGTTATGCTACTGCGACCTCCACCATTCTTCCAAGGGGCATTTAAACCATCTGTTTAAGCTACTGCGACATCCACGTCTCTTCCAAGGTGCATTAAAACTGTCTTGTTAAGCTACTGCGACCTGCACGTCTCTTCCAAGGGGCATTAAAACCGTCTTGTTAAGCTACTGCAACCTCCACGTCTCTTCCAAGGGGCATTTAAACCGTCTTGTTAAGCTACTGCGACCGCCACCATTCTTCCAAGGGGCATTTAAACCGTCTTGTTAAGCTACTGCGACCTCCACGTCTCTTCCAAGGGGCATTAAAACCATCTTGTTAAGCTACTGCGACCTCCACGTCTCTTCCAAGGGGAATTAACACCATCTTGTTAAGCTACTGCGACCTCCACCATTCTTCCAAGGGGCATTAAAACCGTCTTGTTAAGCTAATGCAACCTCCACGTCTCTTCCAAGGGGCATTAAAACCGTCTTGTTAAGCTACTGCGACCTCCACGTCTTTTCCGGGGGGCAATTTAACTGTCTTGTTAATCTACTGTGACCTCCACTATTCTTCCAAGGGGCATTTAAACCGTCTTGTTAAGCTACGGCGACCTTCTCCATTCTTCCATGGGGCATTTAAACCATTTTGTTAAGCTACTGTGACCACCACGTCTCTTCCAAGAGGCATTAAAACCGTCTTGTTATGCTACTGCAACCTCCACGTCTCTTCCAAGGGGCATTTAAACCATGTTGTTAAGTTACTGCGACATCCACCATTCTTCCAAGGGGCATTTAAATCGACTTGTTAAGCTACTGCGACCTCCACGTCTCTTTCAAGGGACATTAAAACCATCTTGTTAAGCTACTTTGACCTCCACGGCACTTCCAAGGGGCATTAAAACCATCTTGTTAAACTCATACAACATCCATGTCTCTTCAAAGGTGCATTAAAACCGTCTTGTTAAGCTACTGCGACCTGCACGTCTCTTCCAACGGGCATTAAAACCGTCTTGTTAAGCTACTGCGACCTCCACGTCTCTTCCAATGAGTATTAAAACCGTCTTGCTGAGCTACTGAAACCTCCACGTCTCTTCCAAGGGGCATTTAAACCGTCTTGTTAAGCGACTGCGACTGCCACCATTCTTCCAAGGGGCATTTAAACCATCTGTTTAAGCTACTGCGACATCCACGTCTCTTCCAAGGTGCATTAAAACTGTCTTGTTAAGCTACTGCGACCTGCACGTCTCTTCCAAGGGGCATTAAAACCGTCTTGTTAAGCTACTGCAACCTCCACGTCTCTTCCAAGGGGCATTTAAACCGTCTTGTTAAGCTACTGCGACCGCCACCATTCTTCCAAGGGGCATTTAAACCGTCTTGTTAAGCTACTGCGACCTCCACGTCTCTTCCAAGGGGCATTAAGACCATCTTGTTAAGCTACTGCGACCTCCACGTCTCTTCCAAGGGGAATTAAAACCATCTTGTTAAGCTACTGCGACCTCCACCATTCTTCCAAGGGGCATTAAAACCGTCTTGTTAAGCTAATGCAACCTCCACGTCTCTTCCAAGTGGCATTAAAACAGTCTTGTTAAGCTACTGCGACCTCCACGTCTCTTCCGGGGGGCATTTTAACTGTCTTGTTAATCTACTGTGACCTCCACTATTCTTCCAAGGGGCATTTAAACCGTCTTGTTAAGCTACTGCGACCTTCTCAATTCTTCCAAGGGGCATTTAAACCATTTTGTTAAGCTACTGTGACCACCACGTCTCTTCCAAGGGGCATTAAAACCGTCTTGTTATGCTACTGCAACCTCCACGTCTCTTCCAAGGGGCATTTAAACCTTGTTGTTAAGTTACTACGACCTCCACCATTCTTCCAAGGGGCATTTAAATCGACTTGTTAAGCTACTGCGACCTCCACGTCTCTTCCAAGGGGCATTATATCCATCTTCTTAAGCTACTTTGACCTCCACGGCACTTCCAAGGGGCATTAAAACCATCTTGTTAAACTCATACAACATCCATGTCTCTTCCAAGGTGCATTAAAACCGTCTTGTTAAGCTACTGCGACCTCCACGTCTCTATCAAGGGGCATTAAAACCGTCTTGTTAAGCTACTGCGACTTCCACGTCTCTTCCAGGGGGCATTAAAACCGTATTGTTAAGCTACTGAAACCTCCACGTCTCTTCCAAGGGACATTTAAGCCGTCTTATTAAGCTACTGCGACCTCCACCATTCTTCCAAGGGGCATTTAAACCATCTTGTTAAGCTACTGAGACCTCCATGTCTCTTCCAAGGGGCATTAAAACCGGCTGGTTAAGCCACTTCAACCTCCACGTCTCTTCCACTGGGCATTAATACCGTCTTGTTAAGCTACTGCAACCTCCACGTCTCTTCCAAGGGGCATTTAAACCATCTTGTTAAGCTACTGCAATCTCCACGTCTCTTCCAAGGGGCATTAAAACTATCTTGTTAAGCTACTGCGACCTCCACGTCTATTTCAAGGGGCATTAAAACCGTCTTGTTAAGCTACTGCAACCTCCACGTCTCTTCCAAGGGGCATTTAAACCGTCCTGTTAAGCTACTGCGACCTCCACCATTCTTCCAAGGGGCATTTAAACCGTCTTGTTAAGCTACTGCGACCTCCACTTCTCTTCCAAGGGGCATTAAAACTATCTTGTTAAGCTACTGCGACCTCCACGTCTCTTCCAAGGGGCATTAAAACCGTCTTGTTAAGCTACTGCAACCTCCACGTCTCTTCCAAGGGGCATTTAAACCGTCTTGTTAAGCTTCTGCAACCTCCACCATTCTTCCAAGGGGCATTTAAACCGTCTTGTTAAGCTACTGCGACCTCCACGTCGCTACCAAGGGGCATTAAAACAGTCTTATTAAGCTACTGCGACCTCCACGTCTCTTCCAAGGGGCATTAAAACTGTCTTGTTAAACTCCTACAACATCCATGTCTCTTCCAAGGTGCATTAAAACCATCTTGTTTAGCTACGGAGACCTCCACATCTCTATCAAGGGGCATTAAAACCGTCTTGTTAAGCTACTGTGACCTCCACGTCTCTTCCAAGGGGCATTAAAACCGTCTTGTTAAGCTACTGCAACCTCCACGTCTCTTCCAAGGGACATTTAAACTGTCTTGTTAAGCTACTGCGACCTCCTCCATTCTTCCAAGGGGCATTTAAACCATCTTGTTAAGCTACTGCGAATTCCACGTCTCTTCCAAGAGGCATTAAAATCGTCTTGTTAAGCTACTGCAACGTCCAAGTCTCTTCCAAGGGGCATTTAAACCGTCTTGTTAAGCTACTGCGACCTCCACCATTCTTCCAAGGGGCATTTAAACCGTCTTGTTAAGCTACTGCGACCTCCATGTCTCTTCCAAGGGGTATTAAAACCGTCTTGTTAAGCTACTGCAACCTCCACGTCTCTTCGGGGGGGCATTTTAACTGTCTTGTTAATCTACTGCGACCTCCACTATTCTTCCAAGGGGCATTTAAACCGTCTTGTTAAGCTACTGCGACCTTCTCCATTCTTCCAAGGGGCATTTAAACCATTTTGTTAATCTACTGTTACCACCACGTCTCTTACAAGGGGCATTAAAACCGTCTTGTTATGCTACTGCAACCTCCACGTCTCTTCCAAGGGGCATTTAAACCATGTTGTTAAGTTACTGCGACCTCCACCATTCTTCCAAGGGGCATTTAACTCATCTTGTTAAGCTACTGCGACCTCCACGTCTCTTCCAAGGGGCATTAAAACCGTTTTGATAAGTTCCTGCGACCTCCACGGCACTTCCAAGGGGCATTAAAACCATCTTCTTAAGCTCATACAACATCCATGTCTCTTCCAAGGTGCATTAAAACCATCTTGTTAAGCTACTGCGACCTCCACGTCTCTATCAAGGGGCATTAAAACCGTCTTGTTAAGCTACTGCGACCTCCACGTCTCTTCCAAGGGGCATTAAAACTGTCTTGTTAAGCTACTGCGACCTCCACGTCTTTTCCAAGGGGCATTTAAACCATCTTGTTAAGCAACTGAGACCTCCATGTCTCTTCCAAGGGGCATTAAAACCGTCCTGTTAAGCTACTGCGACCTCCACCATTCTTCCAAGGGGCATTTAAACCGTCTTGTTAAGCTACTGCGACCTCCACTTCTCTTCCAAGGGGCATTAAAACTATCTTGTTAAGCTACTGCGACCTCCACGTCTCTTCCAAGGGGCATTAAAACCGTCTTGTTAAGCTACTGCAACCTCCACGTCTCTTCCAAGGGGCATTTAAACCGTCTTGTTAAGCTTCTGCAACCTCCACCATTCTTCCAAGGGGCATTTAAACCGTCTTGTTAAGCTACTGCGACCTCCGCCATTCTTCAAAGGGGTATTTAAACCATCTTGCTAAGCTACTGCGACCTCCTCCTTTCTTCCAAGGGGTATTTAAACCATCTTGTTAAGCTACTGCGACCTCCACGTCTCTTCCAAGGGGCTTTAAAACCGTCTTGTTAAGCTACTGCAACTTCCACGTCTCTTCCAAGGGGCATTTAAATCGTCTTGATAAGCTACTGCGACCTCCACCATTCTTCCAAGGGGCATTTAAACCATCTAGTAAATCTACTGCGACCTCCATGTCTCTTCAAAGGGGCATTAAAACCGTCTTTTTAAGCTACTGCGACCTCCACGTCTATTTCAAGGGGCATTAAAACCGTCTTGTTAAGCTACTGCAACCTCCACGTCTCTTCCAAAGGGCATTTAAACCGTCTTGTTAAGTTACTGCGACCTCCACCATTCTTCCAAGGGGCATTTAAACCGTCTTGTTAAGCTACTGCGACCTCCACGTCTCTTCCAAGGGGCATTAAAACCGTCTTTTTAAGCTACTGCGACCTCCATGTCTCTTCCAAGGGCATTAAAACCGTCTTGTTAAGCTACTGCGAGCTCCACCATTCTTCCAAGGGGCATTTAAACCGTCTTGTTAAGCTACTGCGACCTTCACGTCTCTTCCAAGGGGCATTAAAACTGTCGTGTTAAGCTACTGAAACCTCCACGTCTTTTACAAGGGGCATTAAAACTGTCTTGTTAAGCTACTGCGACCTCCACGTCTCTTCTAAGGGGCTTTAAAACTGTCTTGTTAAGCTACTGCGACTTCCACGTCTCTTCCAAGGGTCATTAAAACCGTCTTGTTAAGCTACTGCAACCACCACGTCTCTTCCAAGGGGCATTTAAACTGTCTTGTTAAGCTACTGCGACCTCCACCATTCTTCAAAGGGGCATTTAAACCATCTTGTTAAGCTACTGCGACCTCCTCCTTTCTTCCAAGGGGTATTTAAACCATCTTGTTAAGCTACTGCGACCTCCACGTCTCTTCCAAGGGGCTTTAAAACCGTCTTGTTAAGCTACTGCAACTTCCACGTCTCTTCCAAGGGGCATTTAAATCGTCTTGATAAGCTACTGCGACCTCCATCATTCTTCCAAGGGGCATTTAAACCATCTAGTAAATCTACTGCGACCTCCATGTCTCTTCAAAGTGGCATTAAAACCGTCTTGTTAAGCTACTGCGACCTCCACATCTATTCCAAGGGGCATTAAAACCGTCTTGTTAAGCTACTGCAACCTCCACGTCTCTTCCAAGGGGCATTTAAACCGTCTTGTTAAGCTACTGCGACCTCCACCATTCTTCCAAGGGGCATTTAAACCGTCTTGTTACGCTACTGCGATCTCCACATCTCTTCCAAGTGGCATTAAAACTGTCTGGTTAAGCTACTGTGACCTCCACGTCTCTTCCAAGGGGCATTAAAACCATCTTGTTAAGCTACTGCAACCTCCTCTCTCTTCCAAGCGGCATTTAAACCATCTTGTTAAGCTACTGCGATCTCCACCATTCTTCCAAGGGGCACTTAAACCGTCTTCTTAAGCTACTGCGACCTCCACGTCGCTACCAATGGGTGTTAAAACTGTCTTGTTAAGCTTCTGCGACCTCCACGTCTCTTCCAAGTGGCATTAAAACCGTCTTGTTAAGCTACGGCAACCTCCATGTCTCTTCCAAAGGCATTTAAACCGTCTTGTTAAGTTACTGCGACCTCCACCATTCTTCCAAGTGGCATTTAAACCATCTTATTAGGCTACTGCGACCTCCACGTCTCTTCCACGGGGCATTAAAACCGTCTTGTTAAGCTACTGCGACCTCCACGTCTCTTCCAAGGGGCATTAAAACATCTTTTTAAGCTCCTGCAACATCCACGTCTCTTCCAAGGGGTATTAAAACCGTCTTGTTAAGCTACTGCGACCTCCACATCTCTTCCAAGGGGCATTAAAACCGTCTTGTTAAGCTACTGCAACCTCCACGTCTCTTCCAAAGGGCATTAAAACTGTCTTGTTAAGCTACTGCGACCTCCACGTCTCTTCCAAGGGGCATTTAAACCATCTTGTTAAGCTATTGCAACCTCCACGTCTCTTCCAAAGGGCATTTAATTTGTCTTGTTAAGCTACTGCGACCTCCACGTCTCTTCCAAGGGGCATTAAAACTGTCTTGTTAAGCTACTGCGACCTCCACGTCTTTTCCAAGGGGCATTTAAACCATCTTGTTAAGCAACTGAGACCTCCACCGCTTTTCCAAGGGGCATTAAAACCGTCTTGTTAAGCTACAGCGACCTCCACCACTTTTTCAAGGGGCATTGATATTGTCTTTTATAGCACTGCGAGCTCCACCATTCTTCCAACGGGCATTGCATTTCCTCCTAATTTTAGTCAGCTTTTGCTTTTCAATGCATAGGCGAACACTAAGGGAGACCCACTCCCCAATAATGGGTAGAAGGTTTTTAGTATGCTGTAATCCATGTCTGTTTCAAGGGGCATTGCAGTTCCTCATAATTTTTGGAAAGCCTTCCATTCACTGCTTAGGCCAACAGTGCACAGGATACCCAGTTGCTATAAATGGAAAATACGGTTTAGTTAAGGCCCTCTGACCTCCATGTCACTTCCAAGGGGCACTGGAGTGCCTCGAAATTTTTGGTAGGCATTGCACTCACTGCATGCCCTATAACTGTGTAGCCGAACCTCTCCTTTTGGTACAGAAACATATCCTACTAGACGTGTGGTTGACTGGCCTAATATTGATGTGAATGGTCCCTGTTCCTCCTGCTCTTTCTCCTTTGCCACCACCTCATCCATCATTCATCACCTGAAGCTTTGTTTTAACGGGAGTCATAGAACTGGGATAGTAGCAGGAAAACATCCAGCAATCCTTGGAGGAGGTAGGATATGTGCCAAAACGCTGACCAACTCAGGCCTAGCCGCTACTACATACATGCGCTTGCATTCCAAGAAAACAAAGCAGATGCTAACTTCTATCATCATCATCATGCTCCTCACCTTGGCACTCTTAACTCCCCTGATGGAGAAGCCAGGGCCCACCGGAGGAGTCTGGTTCTCTGGTGGGCTCGTCCAATGCTGCCCTAAAGCAGGCCGTACTAAGAAAAGTGTGTGGGGGGATGTTCCAAGGAGAAATACGGGCTGCTGGGGACCGTTTATGGACACCCGGCCGCCCTAGGCGGCTGGGAACCGTGTGTGGACACCCAGCCGCGGGTCGGCTGGGGACCAAGTATGGACACCCGGACTGCCCCCTGGCGGCTGGGGACCGAGCGTGGACACCCGGCCGCCGGGCGGCTGGAGACTGAGTATGGATACCAGGCCGCAGACGCAGCCATGACATGGTGGCCGGCGTCTGCCTCCACATGCCTAAAAGGCCCAATTTCAAGTGCAAGCAAGCTAGCACTATGGTATTGGAGCCTGGGGGTGGGTGGGTGGCAGGTTGCACACTTACTCTTGCATTCCAAGAAAACAAAGTGGATGCTATCTTCTATCATCATCATCATGCTCCTCACCTTGGCACTTTCAACTCCCCTGATGGAGAAGCCAGCGCCCACCGGAGGAGTCTGGTTCTCTGGTGGGCTCGTCCAATGCTGCCCTAAAGCAGGCCGGGCTAAGAAAAGTGTGGGGGGATGTTCCAAGGAGAAATAGGGGCGGCTGGGGACCGTTTATGGACACCCGGCCGCGGGGCGGCTGGGGACCGAGTATGGACACCCAGCCGCCCCCTGGCTGCTGGGGACCAAGCATGGACACCCGGCCGCCAGGCGGCTGGGGACTGAGTACCTCGCTGCCGAAGCAGCCATGAGGCAGTGGCCAGCTTCGGCCTCCTTCAAACTAAAAGGCCCCATTTCAAGTGCAATCAAGCTAGCAGTATGGTATTGCAGCCTGGGGGTGGGTGGCAGGCTGCATACTTGCGCTTGCATTGCAAGGAATGGGGGAGTTACAATTGAACACTGCCCTGGGACAAGGACTTGCACGGGGATAGTTGCAAGTCTGCTCTTCTGATGCGGCAAGGATCACTTCTGATGGGCACACTTTTAGGCAGTGACCTGGGAGTCAGAGATGCTTCCAGGGGTCTTCCCCATGCTGTCCCCATGTCTTTTCAGCACTGTATGCATGTGTCACACAGCACATGGCCAGATAAGGTTGTAAAATGTTAAAATGACATTTCCCGGTGAATGCATTCGTCACGGTTGAAAGCAATACAAAAGTGCAAAAACGCATAAAAAATGCTACTTGTGAACATAGCCCAAGATGTGGAGGAGTATTTTTGTTTGTGGTTATTTATTTTACCTTATACACAAATCTTTACCCTAGAAAGGAAGTTCCTTGACATATTTCACAGGAAAACCGTTTCAGTTTCGTTTTTGAACGTTTTATTGTGAGCCCGTAAAAATGGCTTAATACCTCTGACCACGTTGTTGACAGCAGTGACATGGGGGTCAGAAATGCTTCCTGGAGCAATGCCCATGCTGTCCCCATGTTTTTTTAGCACTGTCACTATCGTTTTGGGCACTTTTTAGGCTTTCTACAGACTGCCGGGGGTGCCGCCGCAAAAATGCTTGGGTCTCCCATAGACTGACATTGGGCTCGTTGCTCGGGTCGAGCACCCGAGTATCACGGCGAGCTCAGCCCGAGCTTTGAGCACCCGAGCATTTTAGTGCTCGCTCAACACTACTCAAGAGCCTACCTTTTTGTCTGAGTGGTATCAGATGACTTCTTGTGATGTTCTTTTATTAATATTGCACTGTTGCTTGAATGTTTTGTTTCTAAGTTATTCATGCTTGCTTTTGCACATTTTACCTTATTCGTGAATGTTATTTATTTATACTTTGTAAAACTTTTATAATCTGTCCCGAAACCATATTCTATTCTAACTTTATAAATACTCAGATAAATCTCAATTTAACTAAAATTTTTAGATTAATTAGAGTCCTCATAAGGCACAAAAGCAAATATGGAAACAAAGAGAAAAAAGGGGAAATTAATAACAAAGAATTCACCCTAGTTAATATATATACGCGCCAAATAGAGGCTAAATTTCATTTCTAAATAAATTAATGGAAAAAATAAAAAAAATTCAAAAGGCTGACAATCTTATTCAGAGATTTTAATGTCATTCCTGAGCTTAGATACTATACAATCTTCAAGACAAATTTTTTTTCCCTTAAAAATTGGCTTATAAGACAATACCTATATGACGTATTTAGGTGCCTCAATTCCTCCACCAAAGAGTTTATATATTACTCTGATAGAAATCATACTTTCTTCAAAATAGACTTAGTTCTAACATCTATTTACTCTTTAAAGAAATTTAGCAGGGTCATCATCAGTAAGAAATCTTGATCCGGCTACGCTCCTGTACTATTCACAATTATATCCTTTGTTGACCCTAACAATTCTAGATTGTGAAGATGTAATTCCTTTATGTTGAAACTCCCTTTCTACAAAGCAAAAAATTTCTCTCAAGAATTATCTCCTTTCACAATATGGAGTTCACATAAAGCAGTTATCAGAGGTGTATTAATATTAGAGATGAGCAAATATTTCAATATTCAGTTCGGTAACGTTTACCGAATTTGCAAATATTCGCTGATTTTATTAGTCGAATATTCATTGAACATTACCGAACGCCATAGGATTCAATGGGGGGTAAAAACAAACGCATACACAACACCTTCAAACGGGCCCAAAAGCTGCCAAAACAAATCAAATTAGGGTAGACACCAGGAAAGTGCCATCAATAGACCCAGAGTACAATTACTATAATTATAATTATTATTATTACAGCGACATTTATTCTGTGGCGCTTTACATGTGAAAAGGGGTCACCAACTGCTACTAGAGGAGGGAGGACCCTGCCTGCGAGGGTGCACAAACAATCTACAAGGGATGGGTGAGGATACAGTAGGTCAGGGTACAGCTAGTCGTGCAGCGGTATGCTGGAGCGAGGGTTGCCACAGATTGTACGCTTTTCACAAGAAGTGAGTCCTCAGCATCCTTTTCAAGGTTTCCATGGTAGGCGACAGTCTGATATGTTGGGGTACAGAGTTACACAGTAGGGGAGATGCACGAGACAAATCTTGTATGCGATTATGGCAAGAAGAGATAAGAGAGAAGTAGAGAAGGAGATCTTGAAAGAATGGGAGGTTGCATGCAGGTACCTAGTACTGGGAGACTAGGTCACACATATATGGAGGAGACAGGTTTTCGATGGCTTGGTATGCCAAAGTTAGGCTTTTCAACTGGAGTCTCTGGGCAACAGGGAGCCAGCGCAGGGATTGAGAGAGGGGAGAAGCCTGGGAATAGCGGGGTGACAAGTGGATTAATCGGCCTGCACAGTTTAGGATAGATTGGAGGGGTGCGAGAGTGGTAGAAGGTAGGTCACAGAGCAGGAGCTTGTAGTAGTCAAGGCGAGAGATGATGAGGGCATACACTGATGTTTTTCTACATTCATGGTTGAGGAATGTGCGGATCCCCGAGATACTTTGGAGTTGGAGTTAGCAGCAAGTGGAAAAAGCTTGCATCTGACATTTGAAGGACAGATCAGAGTCAAGCTTGCAGGACTCTGGATAGTGGGCAGCCATTCACTTTGATGGATAGGTCAGTTGGGAATGATGAATTTGTTTTTATCCATGTTAAGTTTTACAAATCTAGCAGAGAAGAAAGATGAAATAGAGGATACACATTGTGGGATTCTGGTTAATAAGGAGAGGATATCAGGTCCAGAGAGGTAGATCTGTGTGTCATCAGCATAAAGGTGATACTGAAAGCCGTGAATTGTCCCAGGCCGAAGGTGTAGATTTAGAAATGCAGGGGTCCTAGAACTGAATGTTGGGGGACACCGACACATGGGGGGCGAGATGAGGAGGTGGTGTGTGAGTGGGAGACACTGAATGTCCTGTCGGTTAGGTATGAAAAGATCCAAGATAGGGCCAAGTCTGTGATGCCGAGAAATGAGAGTCTGTAGTAAGAGGGAATGGTCTACTGCAGTGATAGCGAACCTTTTAGAGACCGAGTACCCAAACTGCAACCCAAAACCCACTTATTTATTGCAAAGTGTCAACACGGCAATTTAACGTGAATACTGAGGTTTTAGTTTAGAACAAACAGCTCATACAGAGAGCGGGGAAGGCAGCAGAGTAAGCAGGCATAATCAGAGAGTAGGCAAGGGCAACAGAGAACAGGCATATCAGAGAGCAAGCAGGGGCAACAGAGAGAAGGCATATCAGAGAGTGGGCAGGGGCCACAGAGAACAGATATATCAGAGAGGAGGCATGGGCAACAGAGAGCAGGCATATCAGAGAACGGGCAGGGGCAACAGAGAACAGGCATATCAGAGAGGGTGCAGGGGCAACAGAGAACAGGCAGGAACAACAGAGAGCAGGCAAGGGCAACAGAGAACAGGCATATCAGAGAGCAGGCAGGGGCAACAGAGAGCAGTCATATCAGAGAGCAGGCAAGGGCAACAGAGAACAGGTATATCACAGAGAAGGCAGGGACAGAGAGCAGGCATATCAGAGAGCAGACAGGGGCAACAGAGAGCAGGCATATCAGAGAGCAGGCAGCGGCAACAGAGAGCAGGCAGGGGCAACAGAGAGCAGGCATATCAGAGAGCAGATTGGGGCAACAGAAAGCAGGCATATCAGAGAGCAGGTAGGGACAACAGAGAGCAGGCAGGGGCAACAGAGAGCAGACAGGGGCAACAGAGAGCAGGCAGTGGCGACAGAGAGCAGGCAGGGGCAACACAGAGCAGGTATTTCAGAGAGCAGGCAGGGGCAACAGAGAGCAGGCGCACCTTAGAGCAGGCAGGGGCAACAGAGAGCAGGCACATCAGAGAGCAGGCAGGGGCAACAGAGAGCAAGCATATCAGAGAGCAGGCAGCGGAAACAGAGATCAGGCATATCAGAGAGCAGGCAGGGGCAACAGAGAGCAGGCAAGGACAACAGACAGCAGGCAAGGGCAACAGAGAACAGGCATATAAGAGAGTAGGCAGGACTAACAGGGCAGGCATATCAGAGAGCAGGCAGGGGCAAAAGACAGCAGGCAGGGAAAACAGAGAGCAGGCATATCAGAGAGCAGGCAGGGGCAACAGCAAGCAGGCAGGGACAACAGAGCAGGCAGGGACAATAGAGATCAGCTGGGGGCAACAGAGCAGGCAGCACGACAGAGCATACAGGGCGACAGAGAACAGGCAGAGGCAACAGAACAGATGGGGTGAAAGAGAGCGGGCAGGGACAACAGAACAGACAGGCAACAGAGAACAAATGGGGTGACACAGAGCAGGCGGGGATGACACAGAGCAGGCTGGGGCAACACAAAGCAGGCAGGGGCATTAGAGAAGGTGGGGGCGACAGAAAGCAGGCGGAGGTGACAAAGAGCAGGCGGAGGCATTAGAGAAGGCGGGGGCGACAGAGAGCAGGTGGGGGTAACAGAGAACGGGTAAGGGCACCAGAGAAAACAGGCAACAGAGAACAGGTGAGAGGGACAGAGAAAAGGCGGGGCGATAGAGTAGGTGGGGGGGGGACAGAGAGCAGGCAGGGGCGACAGAGAGCAGGCAGAGGCGACAGAGCAGGGGAGGCGACAGACAGCAGGGGAGGTGACAGAGAGCAGGGTAGGCAACACAGAGCAAGCAGAGCATTAGAGAAGGTGGGGGCGCCAGAGCAGGTGGGGGCGGCAAAGAGCAGGCGAGGGCATTAGAGAAGGTGCGGGCGACAGAGAGCTGGAGGGGGCATTAGAGAAGGTGGGGGGCGACAAAGAGCAGACAGGGCATTAGAAAAGGTGGGGGGCGACAGAGAGTATGCGGGGGCAGTAGAGAAGGTGGGGAAGACAGAGAGCAGGTGGGGGAAACTAAGTGCAGCCACAGACAGGAGCAGGGCAGCAGACTGCAGATATAAAGAGCAGTAAAGTGCAGGCAGCTGGCAGAGGAGAGACAATGGTAAATTACAGAATCAAGAAAGAGCAGAGATAGCAGAAAGCAAAGTAGACAGTGTTGAGAGGAAATAGAGATAAAGAAGAGCAGAGGGTTAACAGGCAGAACCCAGTGCCAGGCAGGGAGAGGGGCCATAGTGCGATCCCCAGTGCAGAGCAGGTGAGGTTACTGACAGGCAGTGGTTTCCGTGCGCGCTGCAGGATGTATCTCCCCGGGCACCTGCTGCTCTTCCTGTCTGCAGTGTGCGCCCGCCCCATCCTCCTCGGAGGTCCTGTTCCACTGCCCGCAGTGCACCCAGGAGCACCTGGCCGCATGCCCCATAGCCTCCTCCCGTCTGCCTGTGTGGAGCTGGTGTGGGCTCCTGCTCCATGTGCACCCGGCTGGAGGGGAAATCGCGAACTCGAACTGTACTGCTACCTTAACCCGGGCGCTGGTGCTTAGCCAATGGCGCGCGTGCCCACAGGGATGGCTCTGCGTGCCCCCTGTGGCACGCATGCCATAGGTTCGCCACAACTGGTCTACTGTGTCGGAGGCAGATGACAGGTCTAGGAGGAGGAGGACAGAGTAGTGTTGCTTGGATTTGGCAGTTAGTAGGTCATTGGTGACTTTAGTTAGGGCAGTTTCAGTGAAATGGTCGGAAACCAGATTGTAAGTGGTCAAAGAGGGAGCAAGAGGAGAGGTGGGAGGACAGTTCAACATGGATGTGTTGATCCAGTAGTTTGGAGGCATAGGGGAGAAGTGAGATGGGGCGATAGCTAGGCATAGGATGGGTTAAGGGAGGGCTTTTTGAGGATGGGTGTGATTGAGGTATGTTGGAATCATGAGGGGAAGATACCAGTTGTTAGTGACAGGTTGAAGAGGAAGGTTAGGCTTGGGATGAAGACTGTTTTACGGTTTGGAATGAGGTGGGATGGTATTGGGTCAAGTTCACAGGTGGTGAGATGTGATTTGGAGAGTAAAGATGATCTTCCATGATGGCGGAGAAGCTGGTTTTGGAGGAGGAGAGTTGAGTAGTTATGAAGAGGGGCTGTTGGGACTTTAAGCAAAAGCTTTGCCCTACGTTGTCAATCTTCTGCTGTCACGCACAGTGTAGGAAAGGAAAAGTGCAACATGAAGGGATGAGAGGAAGGGAGCCCAGCCACTAGTGAAAGGTGGAAGTGGAAACCTCCTAGACTGATCTGATATCACCCTGTCTCCCCCTACCGTCCCTATATTGGTTCCTCACCAATTGCCGCACAGAAACCTATCCCTGTATTTCCCTAGTTCTTGGCCATGGATAGGGAAGGGGGGATGAGCGCTAGTCGATCCTCACTGACAACTAAAGACAGCAAGGAGAGACAGACATGGGGGAAGTAGCTTAGCTTGTGTCGACTTCAGAGAGAAGGAACACATGTCCTCTTAGCAACAGAGAGGAAGTAAGAACTGCACTTGCTCTAGGCCTTCACAAGAGGTCATGTGAATTTCACCGACACCTCTGTGTAGCAACCAGGAAGTATTTAAACACCCAGGCCTGATTGTCAACTAGAGTAGGAGGGAGGTAGCCGCTGGGTCCTAGAGTGAGACAGCTAAGAGCATGTCTGTAATGACAAACGAAGGGATCTCCTGCAACCAACTGCAGGGCAACTGTCTGTCACATCTGACACACCCGTGACATCTGCTGGAAGAATGAGGCTAAGTCTTCAGCTGAGATGAGAGGAGAGGGAGGGGGAGATGGTGGACAGAGGAGAGATTAGAAAGTACTAAATAGCTGTTTAGGGTTGTGAGACACGTATGATACGAGAAATGAGAAATAGGTTTGTTTTGGTGCAATGATCAATTGTGCAGCATTTTGAAAACTTCTGTTACTGGACTCCACTACCTTTGTTTGGCAGTCGCACAGTGGTACGCCTTGTAGATGTGGGCAAGGAAGAACATGTGCTCCAGTAGATGACAAGTGCTGCATCAAGTGGCCTCTTCCTCTTCCTCCACCTTAACATCACACACAGTACATTCCTCAGAGGTGGCACCCCAATTACCCTTGTTTTCACCTGTGTCACAACTCTCCAACCGCCCAATTGAGTGTGAGGAAGCATAGATGGGTGAGTCTGCAGAGCTGTTCACACATTCTATTCCGGGGCATTAGAGGTCTGATCCAAAGCTTCACAGACTCAAGAGGGGGAAAGCATGTGTAGCGATGCCCAAAATTTTTTTCAGTTTATCTGGGCCTGGAAGAAGTAGGGTCCAAGAAGAATCCAAACCCTCATCACCAGATGTTAACTCCTGGGGGTGGACATGGATGGGTTGGAGAACAAAATAAATACACACCAGAACATGGAGAACTAAACTAATATACAACAGGGGTTGGAAAATTAACTACTGAAAAGTTAGGGATGGAGAACCAAACTACTACACACCAGGGGATGGAGAACTAAACCACTAGCCACCAGAAGATGGAGAACCAAACTAATAGACAACAGGGGTTGGAGAACTAAACTACTAAACAGCTAAGGTTGGAGAATGAGACAAATACACACCAGAACATGGAGAACTAAACTAATAGAAAACAAGGGTTGTAGAAATAAACTAATAAGACAAAAGGTGTTGGAAAACTAACCTACTAAACAGCTATGGTTGGAGAACTAAACTACTACACACCAGGGGATGGAGAACTAAACCACTAGACGCCAAGGTGTCACTAGACAGCAAGTGTTGGAATCCTCAAGGCTTGCGGGACAAACCTCTGTATCTAACACTTCCTCCTGTGCTTCTGCCTCCTCCACCTCCTCTAGGGCCTCCACCTGCACCCTCAATCTCTGCCTTAATGAGACACACATTGCAACAGTTCAGAGAGAATCCCCCCCACCTCCGTACTGCATCCAGGGCTCACAGCAATCAGGCAGTGTTAAAATTAATATGGTTTGGAGATCGCAGTCATACAGCTGAAGAGTTGTGGACAGCTCTCCAGGCCAAGTTTGAGCAATGGCTGTTTCCACTGAACCTGGAGCAAGGGAAGGCAATGTGCCTTGCATGGCTCGCATCCTCAGCCTAATGCTACAGCAATTTCTCTGCCACTATCCCTGCCTGGATGTGCTACGGCAGAATCCAAAGTCTTTGTGTGCTCACTTAAAACTTTAAAAATGGGCAGGATCTTTAGTATAAAAACCAGACTACTAGACGAGCAAACTCCTTCATGATGATAGAGGCCACCATCTCCTTAGCTTGCTGGTACTTTTCTGTGGGAATGAGCACACCACGGTTTGGTATTTGCATCCAGTACCAGAAGCGACACCATCCACAGTTTCCGTACCTCAGGAATTTTATTTGGTAGACTAGCTGTCCAAACATTAGTTTCTCACAAAGGAACTGAAGACATTGACTTGCAGAAGGTGCAAGTTTCTCCAGCATGACCTGTTTGTTATTGTTATCAGAGGGAGAACATAACTGGGCTTTGCCAAGGTGCCATATTGCATCTTAAGTCTTATAGACCCTGCACTTGCTGCCTTACATTCTACAGGATGGCGGGGAAGGAGACAGTAGGTTGTGGAGTTGCATTATCTCCGGTGGTGTTGAGGTGGCAGCAAAGCAATGGCAGGCTGTCTGAAGCATCCGAATGTGGTGGCTAATCCGACGTGTTGAGGCACAGAATTCCAGAGGATGGGGGATATTGGATAGAAGTCTTGGAGGTGATTGCATGAGTAACAAATAAGTGTAGAGGAGAGAAGGAGGTCTTGAGGAGACTAGAGATTACGTAAGGGAATATATCGGGAGATTAGTTCAGAGACATATGGAGAAGAAATGTTATGGATGGCTTTGTAGGTCAGTGTTAGAAGTTTGAACCGGATACACTGGGCAATTGGGAGCCAGTGAAGGGATCTTATAGATTGCACTCTTATAGATTGCTGGAGTCAGTCCACAGTAAAAAAAGCAGCCACAGAGTGTCCAAGAGCCTTCACATAGACTTTTCTTAGCTAGGGCTGCTTCTCGGCAGGGTTTGACGGGCCCACCAGAAAACCGGAGACTCTTCCGATGGGCCCTGGCTTCTCCTTCAGGAGAGTTCATAGTGCAAACCTTGCAGCTGCTATTGGGCTCTTGAGAGTAGGATAAAGGTGGTCCCTCAGAATTAAATCCTCTGGTGGACCCAATGTTCTTCAGTCTTACACTGCTTCTCGGTGACAGTTGTATTTCACCTCAGCCTTATACTTTAGCTCAGTAAAAAGACTGGTATAGAGGGAAACCGTTTCTACTCCAGTTGTCATTTCTCCCAGGAAAGTCCTCTATAGAGATGAGCGGTGTTCGACTCGAACTGTTCGACAATCTCAAATTCGAGCAGTTTTGGGTGGTTTTCGAGTCCTTCGACGAACTCGAATGATTTTCAAGAAATTCGGCTGTTCGAGGTTATGTTCGATAACTGTTCGTGCACCAAAAGCGTAACTGGATTTTTTCACAGTAATACTTTCGAGATGCTCGGGCGGGAGCTCGGGTCCCGTCCTGCATGTCAGGCGCTAATTAGAGCACCAATCATGCAGAGATTGTCTGCCACTCACTGTAATGCCACAGCCATGGTGGTTGTGGTATTACAGTGGTTGTCCAAATCGATGGGAACAGTGCTCACAGTGAAACATGAAAAGCCGGCAATTCATCAGCGGCATACACCGGCACCCGACAATTTAGAACAGAAAGAATAGAGCATCACGCATAGATTAGATAGATAGAAACATGTCAGTCACATATATAATAAATACAGTGACAGTGTTGGTTACTGTTCTTGTCATTTAGTGTTAAAGGATTTATTAAAAAAAGTAATAGTGTTTTCATGCACCCGTCTCTTTAAAAAAGCCGGCCGGCAATTCAGCATCGGTACCCGACAATTTAGAACAGAAAGAATAGAGCATCACACATAGATTAGATAGATAGAAACATGTCAGTCACATACATAATAAGTACAGTGATAGTGTTGATTACTGTACTTGTCATTTAGTGTTAAAATAAAGGATTTATTAAAAAAAAAATTGGCGTGGGGTTCCCCGTAATTTTAGTCTCTAGCGGAGGTTAAGCAGACGGCTGGAGCAGATATTTACTAGCTAATAAAATGGGGGACCCAAAACTGGCATTGCCTGCGCTCTGCAGTGTCTATGAAGGATGGCATGCTGGATGGTAGCGCTCAGCTGCGATCCAGCCGGTCATCTCAATGCCATCCCAGCGTGGGAGAATTCTCCTGCTCAAGCGCTGAGCGCAGGAGAATTCTCCCACGCTATCAGTGACGTGCATGAGGTGAGCTGAGGTATTTGGACATGAACTCAGCTCATCTGGATGCCGTCACAGCCAGACACTGAGGAGCTTCACTGAGGAGCTTCTCAGTGTCTGCGGCATGGCAAGCTGGATGGCAGCGTTCTGCTACGATCCAGCCTATCTTGTCAATGTAGCAGAGCTGAAGCTGTCCTGGGAACCATGGAAAGGTAAGGATGAGGTTGGTTTATTATTTTACTTTTATTGCAGAAGACATTGGTTTCAGCTGGAATGGGCGATACAGTAAGTAGGGTTTAATTTAGAACATTAACCCCTTAACCCCCGAGGGTGGTTTGCACGTTAATGACCAGGCCAATTTTTACAATTCTGACCACTGTCACTTTATGTGGTAATTACTCTGGAACGCTTCAACGGATCCCCCTGATTCTGAGACTGTTTTTTCGTGACATATTGTACTTCATGATTGTGGTAAAATTTCTTCGATATCACTTGCGTTTATTTGTGAAAAAACAGAAATTTGGTGAAAATTTTGAAAATTTTGCAATTTTCAAAATTTTAATTTTTATGCCCTTAAATCAGAGAGATATTTCACACAGAAGAGTTAATAAATAACATTTCCCACATGTCTACTTTACATCAGCACAATTTTGGAACCAACATTTTTTTTTGTTAGGGAGCTATAAGGGTTAAAAGTTGACCAGCGATTTCTCATTTTTCCAACAAAATTTACAAAACCATTTTTTTAGGGACCACATCACATTTGAAGTCACTTTGAGAGGTCTTTATGACAGAAAATACCCAAAAGTGACACCATTCTAAAAACTGCACCCCTCAAGGTGCTCAAAACCACATTCAATAAGTTTATTAATCCTTCAGGTGCTTCACAGGAATTTTTGGAATGTGGAAGAAAAAATTGAACATTTAACTTTTTTCACAAAAATGTTACTTTAGACCCAATTTTTTTTATTTTCACAGGGGTAACAAGAAAAAATGGACCCGAAAATTTGTTGTGCAATTTCCCCTGGGCACGCAGATACCTTACATGTGTGGAAAAAACACTATTTGGGCACACGGCAGGGATCGGAAGGGAAGGAGCGCCATTTGACTTTTTGATTGTAAAATTTGCTTGAATAATTAGCGGACGCCATGTTGCGTTTGGAGAGCCCTTGTGTGCCCAAACATTAGAGCTCCCCCACAAATGACCCCATTTTGGAAACTAGACCCCCCAAGGCACCTATCTAGATGCATAGTGAGCACTTGGAACCCCCAGGTGCTTCACAAATTGATTCGTAAAAATGAAAAAGTGTTTTTTTTTTCACTTTTTCATTTTTACGAATCAATTTGTGAAGCACCTAAGGGTTCCAAGTGCTCACTATGCATCTAGATAGGTGCCTTGGGGGGTCTAGTATCCAAAATGGGGTCACTTGTGGGGGAGCTCCAATGTTTGGGCACACAGGGGCTCTCCAAACGCAACATGGAGTCCGCTAACAATTTGAACCAATTTTCCATTCAATTTGTTAGTGCGTTTGGAGAGCCCCTGTGTGCCTAAACAGTGGAGCTCCCCCACAAGTGACCCCATTTTGGAAACTATACCCCTCAAGGATTTTATTAAGGTGTATAGTGAACATTTTGAACCCAGAGGTACGACACAGAATTTAATAACATTAGGTCATCATATTGAATAAGTTGTCATTAGTCTTGAGCGCAAGTGCTCGCTACTTGACTTTGCATCGGGTACTCAGGTATGCACCATGTACTGCCTGTGCTCGAGTGACATGCTCGAGTCCCCGCCTGGATGTTTCACGGTTATTAGACACCCGAAAAAAAACATGCGGGGATCGCTCGTGCATGGCAGGCAATCCTCGCAAAGTTTTTTGGGCCGTGAAGCATATGGGGCGGAGACTCGAGCATGTCACTCAAATACCCATGATACTCAATGCATACCAGAACACCCGATGCAAACTCAAGTAGAGAGCACTTGCGGTCAACACTAGTCGCCATATCGTCATCTTTTTTTCTTACTTTTGAAAAAAATCCCAACCCCATCACAACCCCAACCCCAGCCCTAACCCTAACACAACCCTAACCGTAGCACAACCCTAACCGTAGCACAACCCTAACCCTAGCAAAACCCTAACCCTAGCACAACCCTAACCCTAGCACAGCCCTAACCTGAGAGTTTACCTCATGTGGTATAAGTGATTAGACGACCTAATTCTTCGGGTCGGTGAGACTACAGCGATACCAGAATCATATGGGGTTTTTATGACTGACAGCTGTCACACACTAAAAGACGCATTTTTTGTAAAATCTAGTTTTTGCATCGCCATATTTTGAGAGCTATAATTTTTCCAGATTTTGGCAGACAGTCATTTGACGGCTTGTTTTTTGCGGGATGAGTTGACGTTGTTATTGGTGCCATTTTCAGGCACGTGACAATTTTTGATCGCTTTCTATTCAGATTTTTGGGAGGCAGAATAAACAAAAACCAACAATTCAGGAATTTTTATTTTTTTTTTTATTCTGTTCCGCGCGTGGTAAAATTGATAAGGCAGCTTTATTCTTTGGGTCAGTACGTTTACAGCGGTACCACATTTATATCGTATTTCTATGTTTTGCACTTTTACATAATAAAAGCAATTTTATAGAAAAAATTATTTTTTAGCATAGCTTTATTCTGAGAGCTATAACTTTTTTATTTTTCGGCTGATGGAGCTGTATTGTGGCTTGTTTTTTGCGGGACGAGATTAAGTTTTCAGCGGTACCATTTTTATTTATATTTGTCTTTTTGATCGCGTGTTATTCCATTTTTTGTTTGGTGGTATGGTGATAAAGCATTGTTTTTTACTTCGTTTTTTTTTTTTTTTTTTTTTTTTACCATGTTCACTGAAGGGGTTAACTAGTGGGACAGTTTGATAGGTCAGGTTGTTCCGGACGCGGCGATACCAAATATGTGTACTTTTATTGTTTGTTTTTTTTATAATAATATTTATTGATGGGTACATTATATTTTTATTTTTGGTGGATTATTTTTTTTATTTATTTTTTAATATTTTTACAATTTTTTTTTATTTTTTTTTCACTTTATGATAGTTTTAATACTTTATTACTTTGTCCCACTGTGGGACTTTCACTTTTTTTTCTCTGATCGCCTGCATGGCACAGGAATGCAGCACCATCCTTGTGTCATGCAGGCTGTCAGCGCTGGACAGGGAGAAGATTGTTTGGAGATGCACTGCGCATGTCCAAAAAATCTTCCTGCTGTCTGGTGACCCGGATGTTGTCATGACGACATCGGGTCGTCATGGCAACATCCTGGATGCCACGGCAGTCAGCGCTGGAAGCCGGAAGAGGAGGTGAGTATCTGCGATCACCTCCCCTTGCCACCGCAATGCTGCGATCGACTTCGATCGCAGCATCGCGGGGGTTAATGTGCTGGGAGTGGTGCAGGACCACTCCCTGCACATAGTACCGGGTGTCAGCTGTGACAATCAGCTGACACCCAGCGGCGATCGCGCCCGCACAGCCTGTGTGCGTGCGCAATCGCCATGACGTACTAATAAGGGTCTGGCTCTTAAGTCCCAGGACACAGACGCGTATTAGAACGTCAAATGTTGTTAAGGGGTTAAAGGAATGTGTCTTTATTTCAATTAAAGGACTTTATTCTGGGTGTTTGTGTTTTTTTTAACTTTGACTATGGGGTTAATAATGGGGGTGTCTTATAGACGCCTCTCCATTACTAACCTGGGCTTGATGTCAGCTGGCATTATAAGCTGACATCAACCCCAACCCTATTAACCCACTGCCACCGCTACAGGGCAGTGGGAAGAGCGAGGCTAAGTGCCAGAATTGGCACATCCTTTGGATGCGCCATTTCAGGGGCGGCTGACGGCTGGTGTTTCTAGCCTGGGAGGGGGCCAATATTCATGGCTCCCTTCCTGGGCTATTAATATCAGCCCCCAGCTGTCCCCCATTTTAATAGCTAGTAAAGGCTAGGTATTCAGCTGGGGGCTGATATTAGTAGCCTGGGAAGCTCCGTGGGTATTACCCCCTTCCCAGGCTTCAAACATCTGCCCCAGCCGTCTGCTTAACCTCCGCTAGAGACTAAAATTACGGGGAACCCCACGCCAATTTTTTTTTTTTAATAAATCCTTTATTTTAACACTAAATGACAAGTACAGTAATCAACACTATCACTGTACTTATTATATATATGACTGACATGTTTCTATCTATCTAATCTAAGTGTGATGCTCTATTCTTTCTGTTCAAAATTGTCGGGTACCGATGCTGAATTGCCGGCCGGCTTTTTTAAAGAGACGGATGCATGAAAACACTATTATTCTTTTTTAATAAATCCTTTAACACTAAATGACAAGTACAGTAACCAACATTGTCACTGTACCTATTATATATGTGAATGACATGTTTCTATCTATCTAATCTATGTGTGATGCTCTATTCTTTCTGTTCTAAATTGTCGGGTACCGATGTATGCCACTGCTGAATTGCCTGCTTTTCATGTTTCACTGTGAGCACTGTTCCCATCGATTTGGGCAACCACTGTAATGCCACAACCCCCATGGCTGTGGCATTACAGTGAGTGGCAGACAATCCCTGCCATTGGTTTTAACGGTGTTCGACGAACCGTTCCACGAACATGCCGGTGTTCGACGAACCGAACCCGAACACTATGGGGGTGGCTCAACACTAGTCCTCTAATGCAGCTTGTTCCATAAGCAATGACAGCCCGTCCAACAACAGCTCACACTTCTCGGTGGTGCTTCGACACACAAAGATCTTTCTTTGCGCCTTGAATTTCATGTCTACAGAGTTGGGCATTGTCCTGATCTGTAATGCGTTTTGAGAAATAACTTGCATAAACAAAGACACGGTTTAGGCCACTCAAGGTCATCATTAAGCGAAACTCATACAGCTTGCCCACAGACTGAAAGAGGGGTATCCAGACTTCCAAGACAGCCAAGAGTTCCCTGTCCTCACCAAGAGGACGACTGTCCATGTTCTCCTCCTCCTCCTCCTCATTATCACCCAATCTGTGTTGAGATGAGATGAGTCTGGGCTGTATAGTTCCTTGCTCCGCCTGCAATGCCTCCTCTTTAACTGTGAGCAGCGAGCATTTCAGTAAACAGAGAAGCGGGATGGTGATGATAATTATGGCATCATCGACGAGCACAATCTTGGTGGAGTCCTCAAGGTTTTGGAGGATGGCACAGATGTCAGACATCCATGCCCACTCAACAGCTCTTATGTGTGGAGCTGACCTGAATTCCAAAGGGCGTATTGAAGCTGGTACTCAACAACTGCCCTCTGATGCTCACAAATCCTTCCCAACATCTGCAACGTTGATTTCCAATGTGTGGTGACATCGCACTACAGTTGGTGAGCTGGAAGCTGCAAACGCTGCTGAAGCACTTCCAGGTTGGCGGAAACTGTAGCTGACTTTCTGAAATGGGCATACATGCGTTGTACTTTCACAAGCAGCTCTGACCGATCTGGGTAGGTTTTGGGAAACCGCTGAACTACTAAGTTGAGCACATTTGGTTTTCTCTCACTGCTAATGTGTACCCCTGTGACAACAATATCTGCACCAAAGAATTAATTTCACTAGAGTAGAACTAGTATAATGGCGACCGACAACTCGTCCACTACAGCCAGCCCAGCAGATGGAGACCCAACCTGGAGTGTTCACATTTCAAAAATTAGGTTCTGACACCACTATTTCCATGATCAACTAATTGGAGATGGTGGGGTTCAATCTCTTAGCTTTATCATGTGTAGGAGGAAAAAATCTTTTACGTGACCACAACTCCGGGACCGAAGACTGGCTGCATTGCTGAGATAGGGTAGAGTATGGTGAACCGGACAAACTGCTGGACTGTGAGTGAGGTGCAAGCGGAGATGTTACGGTGGGTTGAGAAAAATGTGGTGTGCTTGGTGAAACAAACACAGCAGGCATGTCCGCTTCCTTAGAGCTGACGGGCTCTCACTCAGCCTGATTGGAGCAGGTATACTACCAAAGGTTCTGCAGTCGGAGACCTGCGTGACAAAACTTGGCACGGTAACAGAGGAGGAGGAAGAAGCTGCAGATGCGTTTGTTGGGGATGCTGAAGGTTGTTTATTGAAAACCAATTTTGAGTTTATCATGTTTGTGTAAACCTGTGTGGAGAACAATATTTGCACCAAAAATTTTATTTCACTAGAGTATAACTATTATAATGGAGACCAAAACCCTTTCCACTGCAGACAACTTAGCAAATGGAGACCCAACCAGGAGTGCACCATCCTCTCCAGTCGTTCACCACGTGTTAGACTTGTACTCTGTAAGTTGGTCTAAAAATGTGTGAAAGGACGCACAGAAATTGCTTCTGCCACTTACATTACTGCTGCTGCTAATATTTTGGCCAATTGACGTGCCGGAGGTTGGAAGTGTAGAGCTGCGATTCACTCTGTGTGCCTCACTGCTGTCTTGGGGAAAACCTATATTAAGGTTGTGCAAAAGCGTGTTTCGATACCTCAGCATTCTTGGGTCCCTTTTTAGGGCGGGAAGCAACTGGCAAAATTTACTCTTATAACGTGGATGTAACAGAGTAGCAACCCAGTACTCAGCACTATTAAGAATCGTAACTATACGGGGATCATTGTTCAGATAGTGCAGAAAGAAGGCACTCATATGTCAGGCTCTTCCATGAGGTTCAAGCCCATGCTGTGCTGGTGGCTGGGTAATTCTGATGCTTGTTTCCTCTGTCCCCTCCCGCCAAACATGAACAGAGAGGGTATGATTATCCTCTTCATGTTCTGACTGTTGCTCGCTCATCCCCTCTTCCTCTTCCATTTTCACTAACAGTTTTTCTGGTATCACCAACCCCCCTAAATCGCAGTTTACCACCCTCCCTTGGCACTCTGAGATGCCCCCTAGTGTTTGAGGTTAGAAACAGAACAAAGTATTTTTTCAGTGTGGATGAGGACTGTATAAGATAGGAGATATGATATGAACAATTTCAAACTGAAATGTCCCCTAGTGTATCACATTACTAACAGAAGAAAGTATTTTTTTTAGTGTGGATGAGACCTGTATAACATGCACACGTGGTCAAAATTGTTGGTACTTGTACTTGAAATAGATCACTCTGTTTTTAATGACTCTATATAATATATGAGTTTCATTTTTTACATTGAAGAACTGAAATAAATTTACTTTTTGATGATATTCTGATTTAGTGAGATGCACCTGTATCTCCTACACAAGTGGTCAAAATTGTTGGTACCCCTCGTTTAATGAAAGAAAAACCCACAATGGTCACAGAAATAACTTGAATCTGACAAAAGTAATAATAAATTAAAAATCTATGAAAATGAACAAGTGAAATTCCGACATTGCTTTTCAACCCTGCTTCCACAGAATTTAAAAAAAAATGAAACTCATGACATAGGCCTGGACAGAAATGATGGTACTATTAACTTAATATTTTGTTGAACAACCTGTAGAGGCAATCACTGTAATCAAACGATTCCTGTAACTGTCATTGAGACTTCTACACCTCTCTACAGGTATTTTGGCCCACTCCTCATGAGCAAACTGCTCCAGTTGTCTCGTGTTTGAAGGTTGCCTTTTTCCAGATGGCATGTTTCAGCTCTTTCCAAAGATGCTCAATAGGATTTAGGTCAGGGCTCATAGAAGGCCACCTCATAATAGTCCAATGTTTTCCTCTTAGCCATTCTTGTTTTTTTTACCTGTGTGTTTTGGGTCATTATCCTGTTGCAAGACCCATGACCTGCAAATGAGAACAAACTTTCTGACACTGGGGAAAACATTTCTCTCTAGAATCCCTTGATAGTCTTGAGATTTCATTGTACCCTGCACAGATTCAAGACACCCTGTGCCAGATGCAGCAAAGCAGCCCCAGAACATAACAGAGCCTCCTCCATGTTTCCCAGTAGGAACAGTGTTCTTTTCTTGATATGCTTCATTTTTCCATCTGTGAACATAAAGCTGATGTGCATTGCCAAAAACTTCCATTTTTGTCTCATCTGTCCATAGGACATTCTCCCAGAAGCTTTGTGGCTTGTCAACTTGTAGTTTGGCAAATTCAAGTCTGTTTTTTTATGGTTGATTTTCAACAATGGTGTTCTCCTTGGTCGTCTCCCATGAAGTCCACTTTGGATCAAACAACGACGGATGGTGTGATCTTACATTTATGTTCCTTGACCTTGAAGTTCAACTTTAATCTCTTTAGAAGTTATCCTGGGCTCTTTTGTTACCAATTGCATTATCTGTCTCTTTGATTTGTCATCAATTTTCCTCCTTCAGCCATGTCCAGGGAGGTTGGCTACAGTCCCATGGATCTTATATTTATGAATTATATTTGCAGCTGTAGTCATAGGAACATGAAGCTGCTTGGAGAAGGTTTTATAACCTTAACCTTTAACATGGTTGTCTATAATTTTCTTTCTAATCTCCTGAGACAACTCTTTCCTTTGCTTCCTCTGGTCCATGTTGAGTGTGGTACACACCATGTCACCAAACAGCACAGTGAGTATCTGTAGCCCTATATACAGGCCCACTGACTGTTTACAAGATTGAAGACACCAGTGATGCTAATTAGTGGACACAACTTGATTAAACATGTCCCTATTGTCACATTATTTTCAGGGGTACCATCATTTCTGTCCAGGCCTATTTCATGAGTTTAATTTTTTTTAAAAATCTGTGAAAGCAGGGTTGAAAAGCAATATCTGACTTTCATTTGTTCATTTTCATAGATTTTTAATTTATTATTACTTTTGTCAGATTCAAGTTATTTCTGTGACCATTGTGGGTTTTCCCTTAATTAAATGAGGGGTACCAACAATTTTGACTACGTGTGTAGGAGATACAGGTGCATCTCACTAAATTAGAATATCATCAAAAAGTAAATGTATTTCAGTTCTTCAATGTAAAAAGTGAAACTCATATATTATATAGAGTCATTACAAACAGAGTGATCTATTTCAAGTGTTTATTTCTGTTAATGTTGATGATTATGGTTTACAGTCAATGAAAACACAAAAGTCATTATCTCAGTAAATTAAAATAATTAACAAAAAACACCTGTAAAGGCTTCCTAAGCCTTAAAAAGGTCTCTTAGTCTGTTTCAGTAGGCTCCACAATCATGGGGAAGACTGCTGACGTGACAGATGTTCAGAAGGCAGTCATTGACTCACTCCACAAGGTCCCAGAGTTCCAATTTTCATTTGGAAATCATGGTCCCAGAGTCTGGAGGAAGAGTGGAGAGGCACACAATCCAAGCTGCTTGAGGTCTAGTGTGAAGTTTCCACAATCAGTGATGGTTTGTGGAGCCATGTCATCTGCTGGTGTAGGTCCACTGTGTTTTATCAAGACCAAAGTCAGCGCAGCTATCTACCAGGAAATTTTAGCGCACTTCATGCTTCCCTCTGCCAACAAGCTTTTTGGAGATGGAAATTTCATTCTCCAGCAGGACTTGGCACCTGTCCACACTGCCAAAAGTGCCAATACCTGGTTTAAAAACAACACTATCACTGTGCTTGATTGGCCAACAAACTCGCCTGACCTTAACCCCATAAAGAATCTATGGGATATTGTCAAGAGGAAGATGAGAGACACCATACCCAACAATGCAGATGAGCTAAAGGCTGCTATCAAAGCAACCTGGGCTTCCATAACACCTCAGCAGTGCCACAGGCTGATCGCCTCCATGCCACGCCACATTGATGCAGTAATTGATGCAAAAGGAGCCCCGACCAAGTACTGAGTGCATTTACTGAACATACATTTCAGTAGGCCAACATTTCAGATTTTAAAAACATTTTTCAAGCTGTTATCATAAAGTATTCAAATTTACTGAGATAATGACTTTTGTGTTTTCATTGGCTGTAAGCCATAATCATCAACATTAACAGAAATAAACACTTGAAATAGATCACTCTGTTTGTAATGACTCTATATAATATATGAGTTTCACTTTTTGTATTGAAGAACTGAAATAAATTAACTTCTTGATTATATTCCATTTTATTGAGATGCACCTGTATGTCACGAACAATTTCAAACTGAGATATCCCCTGCTGTATAACATTAGGAATCAAAGACAGTATTTTTTGACTGTGGATGAGGCCTGTATGACATAGAATATATGCTCCAAGATATTTCAAACTCAGATCTAGCCTGCTGTATCGCGTTAGTCACAGCAAAAAATAGATTTTTTTACTCTGCATAAGCTCTGCGTACAGCTGAATTTCACCACCACTAACGTAGTAGGTGGCTTTTAGCAGAGTGTATCATGATTACGACAGATAAAAATATTTTTTGCAGTCTGGCTAGCAACAGAAAAAATCAAATTTTTTACTGTTAAAACACCTGAAGTTCAACGCCACTAATGTAGTAGGTGGCTTTTAGCAGAGTATATGACGTTTGCAATGCAAAAAAATATTTTTTGTGGTCTGGCTAGCAACATAAAAAAATATATTTTTTTACTGTACATACAGCTGAATTTCACCCACAAAAATTACAAATTGGGCTATTATAGCTTGCGCTATCACATTATCAAATGAAAAAAAAAAGTGTTTTGTGCTCTGCACTCAGGAGCTCTGCAGAGTCTGCATACAGCTGAATTTCAACCCCACTAAATGAACAGGTGGGCTAGTAGGGCTTGCTTGCTGTATAACATTAGCAAGTGAAAAAGGTAGATTGAAGGGATACTGGTGCATAGAGCACAATACAACCGGTGCACAACATAGTTCTGTGACATGGGCCCTGCTGTTTTTGTCTGCACCTGAGTAATTGCACAAAAAAAAAATGTGCTGCAAGGTCGATTTCACAGGTACACAGCAGAGTACTTATCTAAACTATCTGATTTCAAAACAATCGCCTATCTATCTAGCTAATATCTGTCATTAAACAGGAGCACACTGAGCAGCAGCGTCTATCACGAGTGACATGCATAAAATGGCACTGAGGGAATATGGCCGCTCTTTATATAGAGAGGACATGTGATTTCAGCAGCCAATGGCAGAAACCCTTGCGTCTGTACAGTGTGGATGTTTACTGTGTTCTGATTGGCTAGCCGTGCTTCGCTCACTTTAAGTTACAGAAAAAAAAAAGATTAAAGATTACAAGCGCGCTGCTCATCTGACCTCTTCTGAGCTCTCACCAGCCCCTCCACTCATCAAACACACACCCCCACTCATCATACACAAGCACTCTGCCAGCCAAACTGTTAAAATACTGTAGTTGCCCCGCAATCATTTTCCCGCACTTCGTCGAACGTTACCGATTTTCCCAAATTTAAGTAATAATGCTCGCCTTTCCGATCACGAATCCGAATGTGCCATATCGAAATGAAGTTTGGAGATCGGATTTCGAACATATTTGTTCATCACTAATTATTACAACTTAATTGTTAATATAAGAGATAAAATAAGGAAAAAATCCAATCTGTTTTATGGGAAATAAATACAGAAGAATTAAAACAACAAAACCATCCATCTGATCAAACTCACTCAAATACTAAGATTGAGAGCAAAACTGTCACGGTCTCCACACTTTCCTTGTCTGCTAGGTTACTATTGTGTGGAGGCTGTCAGTCTGTTTTGGGTTTGCTGGGTTGTTTCTGCAATCATCTGTGTTCACTTCCCTTGATTAGTCTTCTACTTAAGCATGCTAGCTCCTTCACCCAGTGTCAATTGTACACTTGGTATTACCTGTGTAGGACTGATCTCTCTGTGCTGTGCCTGACCCAGCCTGACTATTTTCCCTTACCTGGATTTTGACCATTTGCTTGTTATCTGACTACTCTTTTGTCTGCTCCCTTTGTACTGTGCTATCTTCCTGGACTTGACTTTGGATTGTTTGACCTCCCTATTTTTATCTAGTAAGTAGCTCTAATATTATATTTCTTTCAGTAATATTAGTCTCTTCTCTCCTCTTCTGAGACTGTTATTTCTGTAGTGACTCGCGTCACATTACAATTGACCGTTCACTTTTTTTTCCTTTTTCCCACCTATGGATCCGTTACGTACTTTGTGTGATCAGGTGGCGAATCTGACTCAGTTAGTTCAGGATCTGGCCTTGGAACAACACAAACTGGCGTCCTCACAGGCTCAGTTACAAGACCAGATTTGTGGTACGTTTACAGTCCCTCAGAATCTTTCCTCTCCGACCACTGTCAGGACTTCTGAACCATCTGACGTATCTTTGAGCCTCCCTGAACCGGCTATAGCACTCCCTAATCCTAATTTCTGAACAAGTCCCGAATCAATGAAATTAGCCGCGGCTCCACAGTCAATAAAGGCAAATGTTGATAGACAGTTTTTGAAACAGAAGTTCAGCATTCAACAACACTTTATCATAGGAGTAAAAGGGTACCTTTTCTGTTCAAGAAATATCATTCCTAGGCTTCATTGTGTCAGCCTCCGGGTTTAAGATGGATCCTGGGAAGGTTCAGGCCATCATTGATTGGGTTCAACCCAGCGACCTTAAGGCTCTGCAGCGCTTTTTAGGGTTCACAAATTATTACAGAAAATTTATTAAAGGTTTTTCTCAGATCGTCAAGCCTCTTACGGACCTCACTCCCAAAGGGGCGGAGCTAAAGGTTTGGTCGTCAGAAGCAGTCGGGGCTTTTGAAAACTTGAAGAAATGTTTTATGTCTGCTCCTGTACTTGTTAAACCAGATCTCCAGAGGCCGTTCATTGTGGAGGTGGATGCTTCCGAGGTTGGGGTGGGGGCTGTATTGTCTCAAGGTCCTAAAACTTTAACTAATCTGCGACCATGTGCCTTTTTCTCTAAGAAATTTTCTCCTGCTGAAAGAAACTATGATGTGGGTAATCGAGAGTTACTTGCTGTCAAATTGGCTTTTGAAGAATGGAGGCATTTTTTGGAGGGAGCCATTCATCTGGTCACCGTGGTGACAGATCACAAGAATCTAGCGTATATCGAATCTGCTAAGCGGTTGACACCTAGACAGGCCAGATGGTCTTTATTTTTTTCAAGATTTAATTTTTCTATTACGTTCAGGCCTGGGTCTAAGAACGTGAGGGCGGATGCCCTGTCTCGTAGCCTTGATTCTGTGTCCCCTCTGGAGCCTCCTTCCTCCATTCTTCCTCAGGGTATAGTTGTGGCCATGGTTTCCTCTGAGCTGGAAGCGGAAATTCGTACTGCTCAGTCCTTGGCTCCTTCCAATATTCCTGAATGCAAGTTGTTTGTCCCTGTGTATCTCAGATTACGCCTTTTGCAAGAATTCCATGATTCTGTGTTGAGTGGTCATCCTGGAGTTACTGCCACCCAGAAGGCAGTTGCTAGACTCTTTTGGTGGTCTGCTATGCATAGGGACATTAAAGATTTTGTGTCTGCTTGTGAAACTTGTGCACGCGCTAAAGTGCAACATTGCCGGCCGGCTGGGGAATTGGCTCCTTTGTCCATTCCAGAAAGACCATGGACTAATTTGTCCATGGATTTCATTTCCGATTTACCTCTGTCTGGGGGGATGACGGCTATTTGGGTGGTAGTCGATCGATTCAGCAAACAGGCTCACTTTGTTCCATTATCCGGGTTACCCAATTCAGAGACTCTCTCCAAACTGTTTATTACTCATGTGGTACGATTGCATGGGATTCCTCTTAATATTGTATCTGATAGGGGAGTACAATTCGTCTCTAGATTTTGGAGGGCTTTCTGCAGAAGGTTGGGGATTGATTTGTCCTTTTCTTCTGCTTATCATCCTGAAACTAACGGTCAGACCGAAAGGACAAATCAGTCTTTGGAACAAATTTTAAGATGTTTTGTCACTGATCAGCAGGAGAATTGGTCATCCTTTCTTCCTCTGGCTGAGTTTGCCTTTAACAGTCGGGTTAATCAGTCCACAGGAACCTCTCCGTTTTTCTGTAATTATGGGTTTCATCCTCATTTTGGTGAGTTCTCCAGGATAAGTTCTGCGTGTCCTGGGGTAGATGTAACCATTCAAGAGTTGGGGGATGTCTGGAGGGAGGTTATAAAGAATATTGGGGTGGCTCAGCATCGGCAGAAACAAAAGGCCGATAGGAAACGCTCGTCAGGTGCCGCCTTCAAAGTGGGGGATAAGGTATGGCTATCCTCTAAGAATATTAGATTGAAGATACCCTCGCTGAAGTTGGGTCCTCGATTCATTGGTCCATATGAGATTCTGGAGGTGGTCAATCTGGTTTCCTTCCGATTACGACTCCCTCAGTCTTTCCGTATTCCTAATGTGTTCCACAAGTCTTTGTTGAAGGAATTTATTCCCCCTGTTCTGTCTCCCTCACCCCCGCCTCCTCCGGTGTCTATTGAGGGAAGCTTAGAATATGAGGTACAAAAGATCATTGATTCCTGTATGGTCTGGAATTCCCTTCAATATCTTGTACATTGGAGGGGGTATGGACCTGAGGAATGGTCCTGGGTTCCAGCTCATTCTGTGAGGGCTGATTGGTTGGTCCGGGCCTTTCATCGGCGGTTTCCTGGGAGACCTGGGGGTCCGGTGGCCCCCCCTTGAAGAGGGGGTACTGTCACGGTCTCCACACTTTCCTTGTCTGCTATGTTACTATTGTGTGGAGGCTGTCAGTCTGTTTTGGGTTTGCTGAGTTGTTTCTGCAATCATCTGTGTTCACTTCCCTTGATTAGTCTTCTGCATAAGCATGCTAGCTCCCTCACCCAGTGTCAATTGTACACTTGGTATTACCTGTGTAGGACTGATCTCTCTGTGCTCTGTGCCTGACCCAGCCTGACTATTTTCCCTTACCTGGATTTTGACCATTTGCTTGTTATCTGACTACTCTTTTGTCTGCTCCCTTTGTACTGCGCCATCTTCCTGGACTTGACTTTGGATTGTTTGACCTCCCTATTTTTATCTAGCAAGTAGCTCTAATATTATATTTCTTTCAGTAATATTAGTCTCTTCTCTCCTTTTCTGAGACTGTTATTTCTGTAATGACTCGCATCACAAAAACTTAATTTACTAGTAGTGGATGAATATGACAAGATGCTACAATCCATTAAAGCGAATCATTATTTCTCTTATAAAAACCATGTACAAATTAATGCATTTGCATCATTTTACTCATCATTATGTAACTTAGAGACAAAAATGCACCCAAACCAATAATCAAATTATCAACCAGTTTCCTGACAATATACAGCTTCCAAAACAAAGTGAAAAACAATTAATAAACTTAAATACCCCCTTTACTCCAGACAAATGTAAATCTACTATCATCAAACTAAAGGAAAATAAATCTCCAAGCCCAGACGAATTTACAAATTAATATTATTGATAATGCAACAACTTATTAGTATTGCTGTTGGTAAAAATGTTTAATTAGGCTATGTGCCCACGATGCAGAAATGCTCTGGATTTTTCCTGAGTGTTTCTGCATCTCCCTGGCAGAAAAAATGCATGCGGATTTTACATGCATTTTTTTCTGCCAGGGACAAGCTTATGTCACGCGTTTTGCACATGCGATTTCGCATGCGGGTTGTCAAGCGCTTTTCCAAGCGATTTTGGAATCACTTGGAAAAGTGCTTGACAACTTGGTCACACTATATAAATCCATGCAACTGGCATGGATTTATATAGTGGGACCAAGTTAATAGTTAAAAAAGGAATAAAAACGGTAAAAAATAATAATAAAAAATTATACTCACCATCTGATGGCCCCCGGTCTTCTTCTCCGGTGCGTCCAGTGTCTTGGGCGGCTCGTGGTGGTGTAAAAGGACCTTCCATGACGTCATTTAGTCATGTGACAGGTCTCGCGTGACCTGTCACATGACTAAATGACGTAATGGAAGGTCCTTTTACACCATCGCGAGCCGCCGGGGATCCAGGATGCACCGGAGAGAAGACCACAGGCCATCAGAAGGTGAGTGTAATGTTTATTTCTTATTTTAAATTATTTTTTTTTACAAGTACTATGGTACCCGGGTCTGGAGAAGAGTCTCCTCTTCTCCAGACCCGGGTACCATCCGCACATTGAATCACAAAATATCCACATTTGCACATGTAGTCATGCTGATATTAAGCGATTTAATGCAAGTCAATGGTGGTGAAAACGCCGCGATTACGCAAAATTAATGGTAGTGCTGTGGATTTTTCCGCAATGATAATCCGCAGCGGAAATTTACGCAGCATGTGCATAGCACATGCAGATTATCATTGGGGAACACTGCAGACCTTCTACCAAGTGTTTTTTAAGCTTTTCCGCGGCAGAATTGCCGCTGCGGAAACACTTAAAAAACGCATCGTGGGCATGCAGCCTTATGCCGCTAATGAAGCCACATTTCCTAAAGAAATCCTTCAAGCTAATATAGCGGTGATCCCAAAACAAGGACGTCAGTCCTCAGTTGTATCTTATTTTAGACCAATTTCATTGTTAAATTCTCACATCAAACGCTATACCAAACTAATTACCCAAAGTTTATCCAAGATCCTTCCTGACCTTGTCCATTCTGACAAGGCAGGCTTCATCCATGGCAGACAAACATCTGACCAATTAGAAGGATTTTAACCCCTTTACAACCCAAGGTGGTTTGCACGTTAATGACCAGGCCAATTTTTACAATTCTGACCACTGTCATTTTATGAGGTAATTACTTTGGAACGCTTCAACGGATCCCCCTGATTCTGAGAATGTTTTTTCGTGACATATTGTACTTCATGATTGTGGTAAAATTTCTTCGATATCACTTGCGTTTATTTGTGAAAAAAACGAAAATTTGCCGAAAATTTAGAAAATTTTGCAATTTTCAAAATTTTTATTTTTATGCCCTTAAATCAGAGAGATACAGTACAGACCAAAAGTTTGGACACCTTTTCATTTAAAGATTTTTCTGTATTTTCATGACTATGAAAATTGTACATTCACACTGAAGGGATAAAAACTATGAATTAACACATGTGGAATTATATACTTAACAAAAAAGTGTGAAACAACTGAAAATATGTCTTATATTCGATTGGGTTAAGGTCTGGTGACTGTGGAGGCCAGGTCATCTGGCGTAGCACCCCATCACTCTCCTTCTTGGTCAAATAGCCCTTACACAGCCTGGAGGTGTGTTTGGGGTCACTGTCCTGCTGAAAATTAAATGATGGTCCAACTAAACGCAAACCGGATGGAATAGCATGCCGCTGCAAGATGCTGTGGTAGCCATGCTAGTTCAGTATGCCTTCAATTTTGAATAAATCCCCAACAGTGTCACCAGCAAAGCACCCCCACACCATCACACCTCCTCCTCCATGCTTCACGGTGGGAACCAGGCATGTAGAGTCCATCCGTTCACCTTTTCTGCATCGCACAAAGACACGGTGGTTGGAACCAAAGATATCAAATTTGGACTCATCAGACCAAAGCACAGATTTCCACTGGTCTAATGTCCATTCCTTGTGTTCTTTAGCCCAAACTTGTCTCTTCTGCTTGTTGCCTGTCCTTACAAGTGGTTTCCTAGCAGCTATTTTACCATGAAGGCCTGCTGCACAAAGTCTCCTCTTAACAGTTGTTGCAGAGATGTGTCTGCTGCTAGAACTCTGTGTGGCATTGACCTGGTCTCTAATCTGAGCTGCTGTTAACCTGCGATTTCTGAGGCTGGTGACTCAGATAAACTCATCCTCAGAAGCAGAGGTGACTCTTGGTCTTCCTTTCCTGGGGTGGTCCTCATGTGAGCCAGATTCTTTGTAGCGCTTGATGGTTTTTGCAACTGCACTTGGGGACACTTTCAAAGTTTTCCCAATTTTTTGGACTGACTGACCTTCATTTCTTAAAGTAATGATGGCCACTTGTTTTTCTTTACTTAGCTTCTTTTTTCTTGCCATAATACAAATTCTAACAGTCTATTCAGTAGGACTATCAGCTGTGTATCCACCTGACTTCTGCACAACACAACTGATGGTCCCAACCCCATTTACAAGGCAAGAAATCACACTTATTAAACCTGACAGGGCACACCTGTGAAGTGAAAACCATTTCCGGTGACTACCTCTTGAAGCTCATCAAGATAATGCCAAGAGTGTGCAAAGCAGTCATCAAAGCAAAAGGTGGCTACTTTGAAGAACCTAGAATATGAGACATATTTTCAGTTGTTTCACACTTTTTTGTTAAGTATATGATTCCACATGTGTTAATTCATAGTTTTGCTGCCTTCAGTGTTAATGTACAATTTTTAAAGTCATGAAAATACAGAAAAATCTTTAAATGAGAAGGTGTGTCCAAACTTTTGGTCTGTACTGTATGTCACACAAAATAATTAATAAATAACATTTCCCACATGTCTACCTTACATCAGCATAATTTTGGAACCAAAATTTTTTTTATTGGGGAGCTATAAGGGTTAAAAGTTGACCAGCGATTTCTCATTTTTCCAACAAAATTTACTAAACCATTTTTTTAGGGACCACATCATATTTAAAGTCACTTTGAGGGGTCTTTATGACAGAAAATACCCAAAAGTGACACCATTCTAAAAACTGCACCCCTCAAGGTGCTCAAAACCACATTCAAGAACTTTATTAACCCTTCAGGTGCTTCACAGGAATTTTTGGAATGTGGAAGAAAAAAATTAACATTTAACTTTTTTCACAAAAATGTTACTTTAGACCCAATTTTTTTATTTTCACAGGGGTAACAGGAAAAAATGGACCCCAAAATTTGTTGTGCAATTTCCCCATGGCACGCAGATACCCCATATGTGGGGGAAAACCACTGTTTGGGTGCACGGTAGGGTTCGGAAGGGAAGGAGCGCCATTTGACTTTTTGAATGTAAAATTTGCTTGAATAATTAGCGGACGCCATGTTGAATTTGGGGAGCCCCTGATGTGCCTAAACAGTGGAAACCCCCCACAAGTGACACCATTTTGGAAACTAGACCCCTCAGGGAATTTATCTAGATGTGTGGTGAGCACCTTGAACCCCCAGGTGCTTCACAGAAGTTTATAACATTGAGCCGTAAAAATAAAATTTTTACATTTTTCCCACAAAAATGTTTTTCAGCCCCCTCTTTTGCATTTTCATAAGGGTAACAGAATAAATTGCACTATGCAGCTTGTTGTGCAATTTCTCCTGAGTTAGCAGATACCCCATATGTGGGGAAAACCACTGTTTGGGCGCGCGGCAGGGTTCGGAAGGGAAGGAGCGCCATTTGACTTTTTGATTGTAAAATTTACTTGAATAATTAGCGGATGTGCCCCTGATGTGCCTAAACAGTGGAAACCCCCCACAAGTGACACCATTTTGGAAACTAGACCCCTCATGGAACTTATCTAGATGTGTGGTGAGCACCTTGAACCCCCAAGTCCTTTACAGAAGTTTATAACATGGAGCCATGAAAATAAAAAAATCAAACTTTTTCCACAAAAATGATGTTTTATCCCCATTTTTTTTATTTTCACAAGGGTAAGAGGAGAAAATGGACCCCAAAAACTTTTGTGCAATTTCTCCTGAGTATGCTAATACCCCATATGTAGGGAAAATACAGTGTTTGGGCGCACGGCAGAGTTCAGAAGGGAAGGAGCACTGTGTGACTTTTTGAACACAAAATCGGCTGGAATCGAGAGCGGACGCCATGTCACGTTTGGAGAGCCCCTGATGTGCCTAAATAGTGGAAACCCCCCACAAGTGACCCCATTTTGGAAACTACACCCCTCAAGGATTTTATCAATGGGTATAGTTAAAATTTTGAACCCAGAGGTACGACACAGAATTTGATAACATTAGGTCATCATATTGAATAAGTTGTCATTAGTCTTGAGCGCAAGTGCTCACTACTTGAGTTTGCATCGGGTACTCAGGTATGCACCATGTATCACGGGTGCTCAAGTGAAATGCTCGAGTCCCCGCCCGCATCTTTCACGGTTATTAGACACCCCCAAAAAACATGCGGGGATCGCTCGTGCATGGCAGGCAATCCCCGCAAGTTTTTTTTGGCCGCGAAGCATATGGGGCAGAGACTCGAGCACCCACAATACTCAATGCATACATGAGCACCCGATGCAAACTCAAGTAGCGAGCACTTGCATTCAACACTAGTTGCCATATCGTCATCTTTTTTTTTTTTTTACTTTTGAGAAAAAAAAACAACCCTAACCCCAACCCTAACCCCAACCCAGCCCAACCCTAACCCCAACCCTAACATTAGCACAACCCTAACCCCAACCACAGCCCTAGCGTTTATTTTTTACTCCGTTCCTAGTGCGGTATAAGTGATTAGATGACCTTATTCTTCGGGTCGGTGCGATTACAGACATACCAGAATCATATCGGGTTTTTATGATTGACAGCTGTCACACACTAAAAGACACATATTTTGTAAAATCTAGTTTTTGCATTGCCATATTTTGAGAGCTATAATTTTTCCATATTTTGGCCGACAGAGTCATGTGACAGCTTGTTTTATTGTGGGATGAGTTGATGTTTCTATTGGTGCCATTTTCAGGCATGTGACATTTTTTGATCGCTTTCTATTCCAGCTTTTAGGAGGCAGAATAAACAAAAACCAACAATTCAGGAATTGTTTTTTTTTTTATTTTATTATTCTACTCCGCGTGTTGTAAAATTGATAAGATAGCTTTATTCTTTGGGTCAGTACGTTTACAGCGGTACCACATTTATATAGTTTTTCTATGTTTTGGCGCTTTTACACAATAAAAACTATTTTATAGAAAAAAATATTTTTTGCATCGCTTTATTCTGAGAGCTATAACTTTTTTATTTTTTGGATGATGGGGCTGTATGGCGGCATGTTTTTTGCGGGACAAGATGACATTTTCAGCAGTGCCATTTTTATTTATATTCGTCTTTTTGATCGCGTGTTATTCCATTTTTTTTTGGCGGTATGATGATAAAGCATTGTTTTTTGCTTCGTTTTTTTTTTTTTTTTTTTTACCATGTTCACTGAAGGGGTTAACTAGTGGGACAATTTTATAGGTCAGGCCGTTCCGGACGCGGTGATACCAAATATGTGTACTTTTATTGTTTTTTTTTGTTTGTTTTTTATAATAATATTTATTGATGGGTACATTATATTTATATTTTTGGTGGATTATCTTTTTTATTTTTTTTTTAAATATTTAAAAAAAAATTTTTTTTCACTTTCTGACAGTTTTTTAATTTGTTTACTTTGTCCCACTCTGGGACTTTCACTTTTTTATTCTGATCGCCTGCATAGCATAGGGATGGAGCACCATCCCTGTGCCATGCAGGCTGTCAGCGCTGCACAGTGAGAAGATAGTTTGGTCATGTTCTGCGCATGACCAAAAAATCTTCCTGCCGTCTGGTGACCCGGATGTTGTCATGACGACATCGGGTCGTCATGTCAACATCCGGGAAGACGCGGCAGACAGCGCTGGAGGCTGGAAGAGGAGGTGAGTATACCGATCACCTCACCTTAGCCACCGCAATGCTGCGATCGACTTCGATCACAGCATTGTGGGGGCTAATGTGCCGGGAGCGGTGCGGGACTGCTCTCTGGACATAGTACCGGGTGTCAGCTGTGACAATCAGCTGACACTCGGCGGCGATCGCACCCGCACAGCCTGCGTGCGCGCGCGATCGCCATGACGTACTAATACTGGTCAGGCTCTTAAAGCCCAGGGCACTAACGCATATTAATACGTCATGGGCTTTAAAGGGGTTAAGATTTGATTTCATTGGTAGAAAGAGTCAGAGTTCCCTCATTAATTATATCAGTGGACTCCGAAAAAGCATTTGGTCGCATCCATCGGAGCTTAACATTTGTGACTCTTGACAAATTTAGCTTTGAAGGTCATATATTTTATGCCATCCAAGCTTTGTACACCTGCCCTTCCACTTACATCCTTGTAGACCCGAAGAAGAAAATAATTTTTTGGTTTCCAACTGTACCAGATAAAGGTGCCCCTTGTTATTCCTATTTTTTTCGTTAATTATGTAACCTTTAGTTGGAGTTGAAAATAATGAATCTTATAATTAAATGCATTCCTACCAATAATAAGCAATTTTGATTGCCGATGACACAATTTTAACCATAATTTACCCTCTAAACTGCTTATGAGAACTAACTAGAATAGCTAATTTGTTTTTACCAACGTCCTATTATAAAATTAACCCCGTTAAATCAAAAATATTAAATTTTAAATTAAATGCAGAGTTAATTGAAATAATAAAAAAGGAATTTATCTACTCATGGGGAAACACTCATATTCCATATTTAGGGATAAAGGTGATAAACCCTGGATCTAACATAATGGAAACTAACCTATCCAACATTCAAAAAGAAATACAAGATAATATTGTTAATATTGAAAAGAATGAATCCTTATGGCTAGGCAAAATCATCTTTTTTAAACTGGTATTCTTCCGAAAATCCAGTATATGTTTAGAGCCATACAACTATTTTTCTTTGATAAATGGTTAAATAAACTGCAAAAACAGCTAACCGAATAAATATATCTGGAACTCTAAGTCAGCTATAATTTCCAAAACAGATCCTATCAAAACCCAAATTAATAGGGTGAAGTAGTTTACTGAATTTATCTGTATATCACTTAACTAAGACCTCTTGGTTATATCTAGAAACATCATTTATTAATTATTTTCCACTCTCTTCTCAAATAATGGCTTTTTACTTTACCCTAAATTGTCTCTACTATCATGTCCCTTGATCAAGTCTGCTATTTTAGCATGGAGTCAGCTGATTAACAAATCTAACGCTCCTTGCACTATGATACCTTTACAAATGCTTCCAGTTGCTTTCCTTCATAAACCTCTCCCTAACGTCACGTATAAAAAATTGGAAAAATTAGGAATTTCTGATCTCTCGATGTTACAAAAAAAACCTAACTGTTTAATTCATTTTCAAGCATTAAAATTGAACTTCAGTATACCAGAAGAAAAACTTTACAACTTCTAAGAAGTGAGTAAATATTTGAGAAATCATCTCAAATTTTCTTTTGCTCTTCCAAAAGGTATCTTATCTCTTATACAAAGAGCTGTGATTGGCTGACGCACTGTGTAAAAAGAAAAAAAAGACATGGGGTCCCCTATATTTTTGATAACAAGCGCAGGTAAAACAGACAGCTGTGGGCCGCTGCCCTCAGCTGTCTGGTTTATCTTGGCTGGTTATCAAAAATAGGGGGGCTCCATGCTATTTTTTATTATCATGTAACCACTTTCTGATGTGAGACGTATCTATACATCCCTACACCCTGGGCCTTAATGACCAGGTATGTATAGGTACATCTCACGGATTGCGCACACGCAGAGGCTGTGCGTGTGCGATTGCCACTGGATGTCAGATAATTGTGACAGCTGACACCTGGCACTCAGTACCAGGAGCAGTGCCAGTACTGCTCTTAGCACTTTAACCCCCTACATGCTGAGATCGCTTCAATCGCAGCATTTAGAAAGCGAGCAGAGGAAAGCCCATCTGCTCTTGGATCAGAGACCCCGCGACATCATTGCAGGGTCCCGATCGGTGCCATCACTTCATCCAGGTCATCAGGCACTAGGAAGTTAGTTAGATCATGCTGTGCACCCAAACAGTGGTTTTCCCCCACATATGTGGTATCAGCATGCTCAGGAGAAATTTCACAACTAATTTTGGGGTCCATTTTTTCCTGCTACGCTTTTGTAATTTTGTTGAAAAAATTAGAAACCGCTGGTCAACTTTCAACTAGCGTTGAGTGAGCATACTCGCTATTGCTCAGTGCTCGCCTGAGCATCTCACTGCTTGAGAAGCTCGGCGCTTGCCAAGTAATTCCGGGATTGCTCGGTGGGAGCTCGGGTCTCCTCCCTGCAAGTTTGGCGCTCTTTACAGAGCCAATGAACATGCAGGGATTGCCTGTCACTCACTGTAATGCCGCCGTTGGTTGTGGCATTACAGTGATTTGCTGGCCGCCCAACGTCATCAGGTCTATGTCAGACCTGGCGCCGCCATGCTCGTCACAGTCACTCCGGAATCAGACAGTGTAGGGAGAGGTGCTGCTGAGCTAGGGAGAGATTTGCTTGCTTCTAGATAGTATAGGTGTACCAAACTATATTAGAGACACATATCCATCTCAACAAACTGTCCTTCTGAGGACTAATCCATTTGCAGAGATATCAAGCAGTGTATATAGGCAGGCAGGCAGGGTATATAGCAGACTGCAGGGCACATAGCACAAAAGACTCCATTCCAGTTTTGTCTGCTGCTATTTCTAGAAATAGGCCCAGGTCCCAGGGGGGCAAAAATTATTTTTTTGGATCTTAATCCTCATTATTTGCTTAAAAAGCTATCCAGAGAACACCGTTGTTCTGCTCCATTTGCTTGTTGGCACTGCAGAATCGTACTTGTTAAAGTATGATGCCTGTGTGCCCATTTTAGAAAGTCACCTACAGATTCCGCCGCCCTTGCCATATTTCAGCGGCATTTGTAGCTTCCAGCTCACAGACTGGTGTGTGATGTCCCCACGCATTGGAACTCTACACTGAAGATGTTGGGAAGGATTTGTGAACAGAAGAGGGCGGTTGTTGAGTACCAGCATCAACAAGGCCATCGGTATTCAGTTCAGACTCCACACATAAGACCTCAGGAGTGGACATGGATGTCAGACATATATACCATCCTCCAAAACTTTGAGGACTCCACGAAGATGGTGAGCGGCGATGATGCCATAATTAGTGTCACCATCCCGCTTCTCTGTCTTCTGAAACGCTCTCTGCTAACAATCAAAGAGGATGCATTGCAGGCGGAGCACGATGAGATGGAGCAAGGAACCATACAGTGTGATTACACACAGCCCAGCCTCATCTCATCCCAATGTGGATTGGGTGACAATGAGGAAGAGGAGGAGGAGGAAGCACAGGAGCTAGTTTCATGAGCTATAGACGGTACTACCTGCACAACTGTCATAACATCTGTTCAGCGTGGATGGCCTGAGGACAGAGAGAAGGAGGAGGAGGAGAGCATGGTCACTCGTCCTGTTGGTGAGGACAAGGAAGTCTTGCCTGTTAGCAGTCTGGCACGCATGGCTGAGTTTATGTTATGCTGCCTTTCCCACGACCCTCGCGTTCAAATTTTGGATGACAGTCATTGCTGGTTGGTGACACTTCTAGACCCACGCTACAAGGAGAACTTTATATCTCTTATTCCTGAGGCGGACAGGTCTAAAAAAATGGGGCAGTACCAGAAGGCCCTTGTTGCGGAACTATTAAAATAATTCCCATCTGAAAACACTGGTGGCAGAGGTCATAGTTAGTTGGACAACCAAGGACTATAAGCGAGAGAGACAAAACTCCAATCCAGCAGAGGCAGGGGAACACTGTTAAAGTGCTGGGAGAATTTTCTCAGCATTTCCCATCACACAAGCCCTGAGGCGCGGGGTACTCTCACAAGGAGTTCAAAGTTTGGGAAGATGCTGAGGGAGTACCTTGCCGACCGTACCAACGTCCTCCGTGATTCCTCTGTGCCTTATAATTATTGGGTATCCAAGGTGGATACGTGGAGTGAACTGGCTCTCTATGCCTTGGAGGTCCTTGACTGCCCTGCCGCTAGCATTTTATCAGAGCGTGTTTTTAGTGCCGCTGGTGAAATTATAACTGATAAGCGCATCCGCCTGTCAACTGAAAATACTGACAGGCTGACTCTTATAAAAATTAACAAGGGCTGGATTGGGCCAGACTTCTCAACACCACCGAATGATAGCAGCGTAACATAAACTCAAATCCAGTGTCTTTTTTTGGGAGGTGATTCCTGATTTTGGCTATTTGCTCTTGTCCTCCTCCTTCTCCTCATCCTCATCCTCCACCACCATATCACCAGGGTGACCATGGTCCGTGATGCAACACCCACATAATTTTTTTAAAGGGTGTTTATGATGCCCGCAAAAAAATGTTTTTATACAGTATGTTCATGTATACCCCCCAGGGGTAAATGTTTGTCAGTGCACACACTTAGTGCATGGGCATTACAAGTATCGGAGACCCACTTCCTCATAATCGGAACATTTTTTCATGAGGCCCTCCTCCACGTCTCTTCCAAGGGGCATTGGAGTGCCTCCAAATTTTTTGCAGCCCTTGCATTCACTGCATAGGCCAACACTCTGGGAGACCCTCTCCTTTCTAATAGGAATTTGTTGTTACTGTGGCCCTGCTCTATGTGTCTTTAAATTCTTAATGGGGTTTTTCCTAAATTTGGTCAGCCATTGGACTCACTGCATATCCTATAACTGTATAGCAGATCCTCTCCTTTCTAATGGGAACATGTTGTACTTGTTTCTGTTGCCCTGCTCTATGTGTCTTTAAATTGTTATTGGGGTTTTTCCTAAATTTGGTCAGCCGTTGGACTCACTGCATACCCTATAACTGTATAGCAAATCCTCTCCTTTCTAATGGGAACATGTTGTACTTGTTACTGTTGCCCTGCTCTATGTGTTTTTAAATTGTTAGTGGGATTTTTCCTAAATTTGGTCAGCCGTTGGACTCACTGCATACCCTATAACTGTATAGCAGATCCTCTCCTTTCTAATGGGAACATGTCGTACTTGTTACTGCGGCCCTGCTCTATGTGTCTTTAAATTCTTAGTGGGGTTTTTCCTAAATTTGGTCTGCCATTGGACTCACTGCATACTGTAAGGTAGGTCTATTCATCACTCTGGGGTACTCGCTTCACCGGGTCAATTAAAGCACACATGCAACGTTTTTCCGGTAATTCACAGTCCAGCAGTTTATTGCATATCATAAACCGCTCATAACATAGTCCATCTCAGTGGCTCGCCGACATGTTACACATATCGTATCCAAGAGCCGTTCCAGTGACAGATATGCCCACTTGGCTCCAGATACAGCCTTCAGCAAGGTAACAATATCAATGTCCCCATCAAGCAGCGTTTTTACCTTTGCAGGGTCTTAGCTGTTTCTCTCAGCTCTGTTCTGCCAAAGCTGTCGTTTAAGGCTCACTAGCTGTAGTCTCTAGGCCATGTGTCTTCCAAGGCTACTGGTATCCCAAAACACAGGGATCCAGCCTCTGCCTTCCAGGCTTCACCAGGCTTCTCTCACTCTCCTCTGTTTCAAACCACCAGGATTTATATATCCTTCTGTGCACACAGGACGTGTGATGATGTCACAGTCATGTGATCAGTCACCTGAGGGGCAGGTAAATGGTCAGCCAGAACACACCCACTGGACATTTTAGCAATGCAGCAAGCCGCTGCATTACAAATACCCCCCCTTTGTTCAAACTTGTGGGGTTGAAGACATAGTATACACAATGACATTATAACCCACGGTTCACACAGAGACCATGTACTTGACAATTGCGCTGCTCAGCCCCTGGAACATTAGTCATCAACATTATCCCATTCCTTAGGGACCTACCATCTGTCATTGTCACTAACTTTGTCAAGTCACTTTTCCGAGTCGTAACCTTGTCAGGCCTCCCCCGCTCCCACTGGTCAGTCGTAACCTTGTCAGACCTCCCCCGCTCCCAGCGGTCAATACAGCAGTGTGACTTACTTGCCCTTATATCTATGGTCAGGTCTGACTTCGTGCTGTCCCGTACTCTATTGAGTCGTTTGTTTGGGCCTCTCAGACCTGAGTTACTGGAGGTCTCACTACCTCTAAACCCACGCCCACTATCCTCAGGACATCTTGAAAGGTCTCTAACTTCTACTGTAGCCGTCCTGTTATTTGAAGGGCCCTTTCTCTGTCTGGTCTCACAATTTCTAGACGGCTGCTCAGATGATGCTGTCTTTCCATTCGCAGTCTGGCGAGATTCAACTGTTCTACCTCTCGCAGGTAGGTCACTCGGTACTCAATCAGCATGTGTATATATACAAGATTTTCTTCCGTTCCTACAGTGGAGAATGACACCATGCCGTCTTCATCTGGTATCGAGTCCTGATGATCAAATGGACTGCTTACTTTCATCACACCAGACTTCTTTACCATCATTTGCATAGCTTGGCCATTTCTCCCAATGAGCTTTCTTACAAGAGCATGAGGCACCCGGATGACTTCTTCCCGCAGACTTTGAGCTTTTCTCATAAGTACCAGTTGTCTAATGGCTTGTTCAGCCGGACAAAACGCTTCGTGCGAATACATCGCCAGTGCATGTCACTTAGGATAGCCACCCTCTACACTGTGACTTCGGTTGTGGACAGGACCACCAACTGTTTAGCTTCTGAGGTCAAGTACACCTTACAGGCTCCCACGGCCTTCTTAAACTCTTCATGCACTGACTCTCTGGTGCATTCTTCTCTCAAATCTTCGGGTACATCTATGAGACACTTGTACCGAGATGCTTCTGTCTCACCAGTGGTCTTCAAAAGATCATCTGGCTCAGGTTTCAGGGACAACTGACTTTCAGCTTCTTCACCCTGTATGCTTCCCCTGAGCTGACTCACAGCTATGAATTCAAGTATTCTCGTCTTGACCACTTCCATTTCATACTTATCTTCTTTTAACACTCTCTCAGCTCTCCTCAGGTCCACCTTCTCATGGAATGAAGGACTAAACGCAACTTGTTTGCCCTTTTCCTTCTCCAAGGAGGCCTCATTCACTGACTGGTACTTTGCCAGGCGACCTTTGAGCTCGACAACTTCTTCCTCTAGCTAAGCTACTCTCCTCTCAGCAACCCATCTCTGAAGCTCTTCCTGCTTCAATTGCTCCTTTATCAGCAGAATTGTCTCAGACCTCTCTGTCTCCAATGCGCACACACGGCTCTCGACAGCGAGTCTCTCAAGCTTCTCTTGCTTCAAATGGGCTTGTAACGTCTCCTTGAGCTCCTTGATCTCGGCTCTTACATCCACCGAATCATCCAAGCTCGCATTATTCGAAGAGGGATTTGCTTCATACCTTCCTTCTCCGATAGACTCCTCCATCCTGCAGATTCTATCCTTAAGGCACGTCTCTGCCCTCTGGAGATGACCACAGATCATCTGCAGCTCCTTCACCTGAGCTTCCAGTCCTGGGATCTTTCTGTGGAGATCATCATTCTCATCACGGGTGTCCTGTAGAGTAGTCTCAACCACGTGGCGCATGTGTTCTGCATCAGTTTTATCATCCTCTAGTTTTCCCTTAACCTTGAGGAGATCCTCATAGTCTCTCTCAATTTGTTGCAGTTCCCTATTGAACTTTTCATGCCTCTTTTCTGCCTCACGGTCGTGACCAGACACTTCATCTTTTATTGCCTCTTTCAGGGCAGATAGCTCCCGGTCTCACTGGTACAGAGAGTCCACCAGCTGCTCCTTCTCCTGCATTAGAGGCTTTACTTGGTCCTGGAATTGCTGCTGCTCCCTCATGAGTTCACCATACTCCTTCTTGGAGTCACACTCACACAGCTCCCTTTTGAACTGTTCGCGCAGTCGTTCTAGGTTTTGGTCACATCCAGAAACTTCATCCTGCAGTGCCTCTTTTAAGGCAGACAGCTCCCTATCCCTCTGGTGTAGACCCTCATCCATCTTTTGCTTCACCTGAATCAGCTCTAAGTGTACCAGGGAGAAACAATCTTTCATCTCGCACAGCTCATCTTCAAACTCCACTTTGTCCAACTGAAAAACCTCCTCTTTATTTTTCTGGAACTTTTCCTTCCAATTGTTGACTTCCTTTCTGCTTTCCTCCAGTTCTCGCTTTAAGTTCCTCACAACCTGGTTTATTTTCTGCCATTCAGACTCCAGGCTCAGCTGGTCTGAGGACACATCCTCTGGGCTTTTCCTTAGTTGCTGCACGTTACTCTGATACTGCTGCCTGACAGGCTCCAGCTCTTGGTCAGGATTGGCCACCTCCTCTTTCAGGGCTGCCGGTTCCCGATCTATCTGTCTCAGTAGATTATCCTGCTTGTAACCAATCTGCAGAACTGCATCCAACTCTTCTTCCTGATCTTCTAAAGGAGGATCCACACTCAGAGTAAAGTTTCACAACATTGCATTTTCTTTATTTGCCCTTTCAGCAAAGGCTACAGGTGCAACTTTTTTGTGGCCCTTGTGCCGTCGACGACGAGAGGGGGACTTTCTCACCTCGTCTAGCTCCTCCTGACTGAACTCTCTTTCTACTGTCCGAGTGTCACTGTCAGCTATGGGGTCTATGTCAATCCCCATGGTGTTGTGGACCAACAAGTCACCTCCCACTTTGACGTCAACCCCTTCTACTGGAGCTACCCTGTTATCGACGGTCAAATTGTCATTTTTAGGCAGTACCAACCCACAACCAGTAAACAATTTTGTTTTTTTATACTCCACACTCTTTTGAAACCCCGCCCCTTTTGAGACTCCGCCCCCTTTTGGACACCCACACTTGTAAGGGGATTTTTTTTTAAAAAAACACGCGATAGTCTTAGGACCCAGTTTACAACATCTCTTACCACCTCCCGGGCACTCTGGGACAATACCGGCGCCCCAGGAGAACTCACAGAATGGTCCACTGCCGCCATTTTATACGGTGCCAACAGCTCCTGCCGTTCCTGCACCATTTTAACAGGTACCTTAACCGCTCAGCAGCTTCAGTTTCATCTACTGCTCCCTTCACAGCCATTGTCATCTGCTCCTGCACCTCTTCAGAAAACTCTATTTTGCTGAAGAGTGTTTGCAGCCGGTCACCTAACCACTTCTCCATTCCGTCTGTGAATACTGCTCCATTCATAGCCATCGTTGGACACTGTTCACTCTAGACACTTCACACCGCTCTCCTCGGAAAATTTTCGTGGCCCTACCAAGCCACAGCAAACCAGGTTTGAGAGCGATGACAATTTTCGTAACCCCGCCGAGTTACAGCCAGATGCTTTAATCTTCGTGACCCCACCGAGCCACAGCAAACCAGGTTTGAGTGTGGCAACAATTTTCGTAAGCCCGCAAAGTTACAGCCAGATGCTTTAATCTTTGTGACCTCGCCTAGCCACAGCAAGATGCTTGCATCCACAATCGTCGTCCTGTGCCGTTACGCCTAGCAACCAGGCTACAGTTGCCCGCCTTCTCCAACCACATGTAAGGTAGCGCTATTCATCTCTCTGGGGTACTCGCTTCACCGGGTCAATTAATGCACACATGCAACGTTTTTCTGGTAATTCACAGTCCAGCAGTTTATTACATATCATAAACCGCTCATAACATAGTCCATCTCAGTGGCTCACCGACATGTTACACATATAATATCCAAGAGCCTTTCCAGTGACAGATATGCCCACTTGGCTCCAGATACAGCCTTCAGCAAGGTAACAATATCAATGTCCCCATCAAGCAGCGTTTTTACCTTTGCCGGGTCTTAGCTGCTTCTCTCAGCTCTGTTCTGCCAAAGCTGTCGTTTAAGGCTCACTAGCTGTAGTCTAAAGGCCACGTGCCTTCCAAGGCTACTGGTATCCCCAAACACAGGAATCCAGCCTCTGCCTTCCAGGCTTCACCAGGCCTCTCTCTCTCTCCTCAGTTTCAAACCACCAGGATTTATATATCCTTCTGTGGACACAGGACCTGTGATGATGTCACAGTCATGTGATCAGTCACCTGAGGGGAGGTAAATAGTCAGCCAGAACACACCCACTGGACATTTTAACAATGCAGCAAGCTGCTGCATTGCAATACCCTATATCCGTATAGTACACCCTTTCCTTTCTAATGGAAACATGTTGTACTAGTTACTGTGGTACTGCTCTATGTGTCTTTAAATTGTTAGTGGGGATTATCCCAAATTTTGGCAGCCGTTGCAGTCACAGCATGGGCATTACCACTATAGGAGACGCGCTCCTTTATAATGGGAACATTTTTTTTACTGAGACTTTCCTCTGTGTCTCTTCAAAGGGGTATTGGGTTGCGTCTGAATTTTTGGCAGCCCTTGCAATCACTGCATATGCAATAACAGTATAGGAGACCCACTCGTTAATAATGGAAACAACCCACTCGTTAATAATGGAAACAACAAAGCATAACCGGCTGATGGCGCTCTAACAATATCGAGGGCCGAATGCTGGCCCTATAAAAATAGGCTTGGTGACTTTCATAATCCCTCCTATAGAGTAACCTCGGCACTCAAGAGTTCATTAAAGTAAAAAAATTTAATGCAGTCCATAAATTAACAAAACGTTTCGGTCAAACAGACCTTCATCAGTACACTGTTGGACATAAATAAAAGAAAATAATGTAAGGAATAAAAAAAACATAAAGAAAATATAAATAGATAATGTAGCATCCTTCTAATGGTGCGGATAAATGCAATAGATCAAAAATAAAGATTGGGTATCACCTACCAGACTGCTTGTGGGAGCTAAAGTATAGATGCAGAGGAAGAGGACTCAGTGTCTCAAATAGCGTAAATCTATATGGGGAGCAGAAATGTGAGGCTTAGTTTCCATGTAATGTGGCTGCATGTCTAAGCAGTAGTGTAGGAATGGCATACCTTGGATGGAGTACGTATCTGGAGCTGGCAGGGAACGCGGTATCCACCGCTAGTTCCTGGAGCTGTGTGAGTGATAGTGGGAGGGTCCCTAGTTAAAAGAGAGTGGTGGGACAGCTGGTGAAATCCGGCCAATCACCGCAAAGTGGCAATATGCTAGCCGCGCTTGGCTGGAAATGCTCGCGTGACGTCACCGGAAGTGACGTATCGCTAGTGAAATGTATGCATTCCAAGTGCTTAGAGATTGCGTTCCACAGGGCCGGAAGTGAGTGTGCCTGGCCCTGGAGACATGCGTTCCACAGGCTGGAAGCATGTATATGTCGGGGCATGGTTAGAGATAGGTGAATCCACATGCTGTAGGCTGGTAGGATGCTACTTTATCTTTCACAGGTTTGTCACCAGAACTTATGTATGTCAAATAGTCCTTTAATTTATATTTTCTTTATGTTTTTTTGATTCATTACGTTATTTTCTTTTATTTATGTCCAACAGTGTACTGATGAAGGTCTGTTTGACCGAAACGTTTTGTTAATTTATGGACTGCATTAAAAATTTTTACTTTAATGAACTCTTGAGTGCCGAGGTTACTCTATAGCATAGTATGGGTTCGGCCCCTACTCGAGCACTAGTGTGCAGCGGTGCAGCTATTTTCTCTACTATTGTAACGCCGTTCCGCTTGTACGTTGTTGTGATATGACATCCATTACCTTCTCATATAATACGGATGAAGCCTCTACCATCCTTGCACAAGCCAGCATACCCAGTGATTTCTTGAGGGTCCCACCCAAAGAAACAAGGGGCCGTGACCTATAGAGGGAACAGCAACACCTGATCAACATAGAGTTGCATTGCGCCACTCTAACCGAATACTTGAGGGTCCAACGGATCCCCAGGGGATTGAGGGTACCTTTACGACCTACTTTATTTTCCGACCAGCCGGAATACTGTAATAAGTTTGAGCAAATCCTAAATAAATGCTCTTTTGATCTGATGACAACTGTTGACTTTTTGCACAAGGCCATCATCTCCATGAAAGACTAGATCAAAAATATTGAATCACAACTCACATCATCCATTAGTCCGGAGGAGTGGACTGCCCTTCAGAGTAAGATCAAGAGCAACATCGATCATCACAGAAAGGATACAGAATCCAGGAAAATAAGCAAATTTCTAAGGGATACTGAAGACTATGAGCAGAATAGGGTTTATCGATAGTAGAACAAATATTCTGCAGGGAGAAACCCACATTGATTTGCCAGATCATCTACCGAAATATCTTCCTCCGGCTCGGAGGCAGACAGGAGAGATCAATTTACCCCTTATTCTCGTTTTTAGGACAGCAAAGGAGACGTCCATCAAGAAGAAGACGAGAAGAGGCGGGCAACATCAGAGGCAACACGGATTTCATCAGGGCGACCTGATCCCAGGCACAGCCCCCCTGGTGGTAAATATTTCCACTAAAAGCCTAAGCATTGCCCAACTGTCTATATTACAAAAAGGTCTCTCCTTCTGTCCAGTCGGTCGATTTAACACCTTTAATCTCGACATGGAACTTCAGCGGTTCTATCGCTCTTTAAGACTTAAGACACACTTTGCCAAACCTGAGCTTACTGGCATTAGCAATTCCACCACTATTTCTTCTAACCCGGTGTGATGAACCCGTAGCCGCCATCTTGGTAAAGATAAATCATATCCAGGGATGGCCACACTTCAGCAGCCCCCACCCTTGGGACCTTCTGTTAAAAAGTCAACTAGATAGTTTCCCCCATCCAGGCTCCTGTGAGATAAGAAGAGCCAGGGCCTACTTAACACTTGAATGCTAGGAGCTTCAAAGGCTTCGAGAGGAAACACAGCCAGCAGGGGGGGGGTGCTTCGTCCATCTGTAACTGACCATTTGTCCCATAGGACTAGTTTCTTTGTCTGTCACAAGCATGGAGGCATAAGATATAGAAACATGAATAGTACACGCATGTTGCGTGGGATGGGCCAATAAAAAAATATCACGGCGTCCCGGAGCCATTGCGCACACAAGCCTCCGCGGTAGACGTTTGTACGTGCTCTGGAAGCCAAGATATAGCGCGGAGCCATTCCTGAGGACCGTATGGTATCATAATTGATATCAAAAGGTCGGTTACGGCGGCCCGAATCCATGGGAACCCCTGGGGGTATCATGAGACCATCCCAGAAGAAGTTATTGGGTTCCATAGAATTTGGGCTTCTGATCGAAGTTAGACCTGAGGGTGGAGACTGAGCCAGCTGACCTCACCAGCAGTGGGCGGGACGGGGCAGGTAAGATAGCAGGACAGACAAGAGATAAGTCAGTCTTGACCCAAGAGTGGTGTGCTGAACATCTGAGCACCAGCTGAGGCCACCAAGGGGAGGAGCAGTTTGACCATGCGGTGGTAGGCCTCAGCCTGTAACAAAGAACCGTGCCTGCGACCGCAGAATCCTCTCCCTGCGTCACAAGAAAATCAAGAAACCGGTAACTGATATGCTGTGGTGATTCTGTGTGTTGTATTCCATTGTTGTATAGTTTAGCCTGACCTTATACCTGTGTATATTTAGTTGTATATCGTGTATCTAGTGTATTATTATAATCAATTACCTCAAGTAATTGTGGGCCTGCCTTTTATTCTGCATAACGAACGCACGTCCGTGTGAGCTCGGCTCAAGCCAAAAACGCTATCCAGGGTTGGTTCCTGACCCGATATAGGCCCATTCACGGACTGGGCGTATATCTAAAATAGGGACTGGTGGCAGCATACCAACTGGGGATTGGGGAAGGCTGGTAGTGACGGTCGGAGGTTCAGATATATATATTCCTGGCGCGGCCAAAGAAGATATATATACCACCCTCACTACAGAGGGCCCCGATACCCAGTAGGTTACAGGACAGTCTCTCTGGCGACCGCTTATCCTAGGTGCAGTTCCTTGACTGACCTGAGGCTAAGAGGGCGCTAGCGAGTTGTGCTGTGTAGTGACGTTACGGTTTAGTGACGTTGAAGGGGAACACTCTACCGTGTTCCCTGCGCTGGTTGCAGCTTCCTGGCACTACTTTCTCTAGGTGCAGTACCTTGACTGACCTGAGAGGTAAGGGGGCGCCAGAGAGCTGCACCCACCGGCCGGCTTTCATCACACCCGGATGTAGCTATTACATCTAACAGCCTAGGTCTTTATATGAAAACCTCTTACAGGCCTCCCCTGGGCTCTCATGCCCTAGAAACCTTTATTGGTTTTGTAGACACGGCCTTTAAGGAATTACGGTCCAAGATTGATTGAGGTAAACTGCACTTTGAACCCAATCTGTCTCCCCTCGACCAACAAGCCCTCAATAGCCTGAAGGAAGATAAGAGTATTATTATAAAACCAGCAGACAAAGGGGGCACAATTGTTATCATGGACAAAAGTCAATACATCAAAGAGGTGGAATGTCAACTCAATGACACTACCACTTATCGTCGGTTACCCCAGGACCCTACATCCCAAATCAGTAGCTCGATATCTTCGGTCATCAACCGATTTGTTACAGCAGGCACTATTGACATTAAAACCGGCGAGTTTCTCACCAAGAAACACCCCATAACACCTGTCATTTACGTTTTGCCCAAAATCCACAAGAGCTTGATTGAACCTCCTAGACGACCAATAATGGCCTCCACCGAGTCACTACTTTCCCCTCTATCTATTTTCTTGGAGAAAATACTTACACCCCTAATACAAAAAAGCCCATCCTTTCTACTAGACACAGGATCCTTTCTCACAACATTAACCAATCTAAAACAGGTCCCTCCAGGAGCCATTTTGGTCTCCTTCGATGTTAAGAATCTCTATACATCCATACCCCACGATCAAACCTCTATACTAAGCCTACGGACCGAAATGGTCTATTACACGTTACTAGCAATCACCCAAGGTCCATTAAGAAATCCATACCCAAATCCCAATTACAAAGAGTTGACGGATCGTGACCAACGAATCCATTCGTAACCAGAGATTACAAGAAATGCGCTCTAAATTTAGCAAACGGGGATACCCGTCCTCTATATTACAACCACAGAAGAATTATCCCAAGAGGGTCCACGCAAACAATAAAGATCGCATTCCCTTTGTCCACACGTTCCACCCCTACGCTTATTCTACACAAAAACATTCGGAAACACTGGAACATATTATGGACAGGGTACCCCAATATCACTTCCTCTGAACAGCCGTTCATGCCTTGCTTCAAGAGAGTCCCAATTTTAGGGATTCTCTGGTACGTGCAGACATTGGCACAACAAACCAGGGACCGAAACAACGATTCCTTAAGAATCCTAAAATGGGAACTTTCCCTTGTCTGCAATGCTGGCAATGTAATAACGTTTTAAAGCGCAATATAGTCCATCATCACCACACAGGCAAGAAATACAATATTAAAAACTACTTTACCTGTGACAGTGCATTTGTCATATACCTCATCAAATGTCCATGTGGTCTGATTTACATAGGCGAAACTACTCAGCCCATCAAAGATAAAATCTCCAAACACAAGTCCACGATTCGGTGTAAGAATCTGCTACTACCCATTACCCATCACTTCATTTCAGCAGGCTATAACATATCCCAACTAAATTACCATGTTTTGGAACAGGTACTGCCACCACGCCGGGGGGGCGACCGGGTCCGCCTCCTGAAACAGAGGGAGGCCTATTGGATACATGAAATGGAATCCCTATCACCTAAGGGATTGAATAGGGAATATGATTTGCTTTCCTTTCTGTAGGGCTTTATTTTTGTTCTGTAATGCCTTAGTCCCTATTCCTCTATGTTGCACATTATGTGAATTATGCAGCAGTTTTTTACACTATTACCAATGCCACTGTTGACAGCATATTGAGAACTTTGTCATATATACAGTACAGACCAAAAGTTTGGACACACCTTCTCATTTAAAGATTTTTCTGTATTTTCATGACTATGAAAATTGTACATTCACACTGAAGGCATCAAAACTATGAATTAACACATGTGGAATTATATACTTAAGAAAAAAGTGTAAAACAACTGAAAATATGTCTTATATTCTAGGTTCTTCAAAGTAGCCACCTTTTGCTTCGATGACTTCTTTGCACACTCTTGGCATTCTCTTGATGAGCTTCAAGAGGTAATCACCGGAAATGGTCTTCCAACAATCTTGAAGGAGTTCCCAGAGATGCTTAGCACTTGTTGGCCCTTTTGACTTCACTCTACGGTCCAGCTCACCCCAAACCATCTCGATTGGGTTCAGGTCTGATGACTGTAGAGGCCAGGTCATCTGGCGTAGCACCCCATTACTCTCCTTCTTGGTCAAATAGCCCTTATACAGCCTGGAGGTGTGCTTGGGGTCATTGTCCTGTTGAAAAATAAATGATGGTCCAACTAAACGCAAACTGGATGGAATAGCATGCCGCTGCAAGATGCTGTGGTAGCCATGCTGGTTCAGTATGCCTTCAATTTTGAATAAATCCCCAACAGTGTCACCAGCAAAGCACCCCCACACCATCACACCTCCTCCTCCATGCTTCACGTGGGAACTAGGCATGTAGAGTCCATCCGTTCACCTTTTCTGCATCGCACAAAGACACGGTGGATGGAACCAAAGACCTCAAATTTGGACTCATCAGACCAAAGCACAGATTTCCACTGGTCTAATGTCCATTCCTTGTGTTCTTTAGCCCAAACTTGTCTCTTCTGCTTGTTGCCTGTCCTTAGCAGTGGTTTCCTAGCAGCTATTTTACCTTGAAGGCCTGCTGCACAAAGTCTCCTCTTAACAGTTGTTGAAGAGATGTGTCTGCTGCTAGAACTCTGTGTGGCATTGACCTGGTCTCTAATCTGAGCTGCTGTTAACCTGCGATTTCTGAGGCTGGTGACTCGGATAAACTTATCCTCAGAAGCAGAGGTGACTCTTGGTCTTCCTTTCCTGGGGCGGTCCTCATGTGAGCCAGTTTCTTTGCAGCGCTTGATGGTTTTTGCAACTGCACTTGGGGACACTTTCAAAGTTTGCCCAATTTTTCGGACTGACTGACCTTCATTTCTTAAAGTAATGATGGCCACTCATTTTTCTTTACTTCCAGTCTATTCAGTAGGACTATCAGCTGTGTATCCACCTGACTTCTGCACAACACAACTGATGGTCCCAACCCCATTTATAAGGCAAGAAATCCCACTTATTAAACCTGACAGGGCACACCTGTGAAGTGAAAACCGTTTCTGGTGACTACCTCTTGAAGCTCATCAAGAGAATGCCAAGAGTGTGCAAAGCAGTCATCAAAGCAAAAGATGGCTACTCTGAAGAGCCTAGAATATAAGACATATTTTCATTTGTTTCACACTTTTTTGTTAAGTATATAATTCCACATGTGTTAATTCATAGTTTTGATGCCTTCAGTGTGAATGTACAATTTTCAATGTCATGAAAATACGGAAAATTCTTTAAATGAGAAGGTGTGTCCAAACTTTTGGTCTGTACTGTATATATATATACATATATCTGCATGTTTTATCTATTTATTCTCAGCGGATGTCTTACCGTACTGTTGTTAATGCTGATGAGAAATACTGTATACCATAGAAATTTTGTATACCATAATAATTTCTTTTTTCCCCTTCTCTCCCCCTATTTTCCCTTTCCTCCTCCTGTTTTTCAGATATACCATCCTCTGGTCCCTCCCACAGGGATTCACCCATCTCTAGCTATGCCCCGACATATACATGCCTCCAGCCTGTGGATTCACCTATCTCTAACCATGCCCCGACATATACATGCTTCCAGCCTGTGGAACGCATGTCTCCAGGGCCAGGCACGCTCACTTCCCGCCCTGTGGAACGCAATCTCTGAGCGCTTGGAACGCATACATTTCACTAGCGATAATTTAATACTTTTTTACTTTAATGAACTCTTGTGTGCCGAGGTTACTCTATAGCATAGTATGGGTTCGGCCCCTACTCGAGCACTAGTGTCCAGCGGTGCAGCGATTTTCTCTACTATTGTAACGCCGTTCCGCTTGCATGTTGTTGTGATATGACATCCATTACCTTCTCATATAATGCGGATGAAGCCTCTACCATCCTTGCACAAGCAAGCATACCCAGTGATTTCTTGAGGGTCCCACCCAAAGAAACAAGGGGCCGTGACCTATAGAGGGAACAGCAACACCTGATCAACATAGAGTTGCATTGCGCAACTCTAACCGAATACTTGAGGGTCCAACGGATCCCCAGGCGATTGAGGGTACCTTTACGAATTACTTTATTTTCCGACCAGCCGGAATACTGTAATAAGTTTGAGCAAATCATAAATAAATGCTCTTTTGATCTGATGACATTAACTGTTGACTTTTTGCACAAGGCCATCATCTCCACGAAACACCAGATCAAAAATATTGAATCACAACTCACATCATCCATTAGTCCAGAGGAGTGGACTGCCCTTCAGAGTAAGATCAAGAGCAACATCGATCATCACAGAAAGGACACATAATCTAGGAAAAGAAGCAAATTTCTAAGGGATACTGAGGACTACGAGCAGAATAGGGTTTATCAATGGCAGGACAAATATTCTGCAGGGGGAAACCCACATCGATTTGCCAGATCATCTACCGAAATATCTTCCTCCGGCTCGGAGGCAGACAGGAGAGATCAATTTACCCCTTCTTCTCGTTTTATAGGATAGCAAAGGAGACGTCCATCAAGAAGAAGACGAGAAGAGGCGGGTAACATCAGAGGCAACACAGATTTCATCAGGGTGACCCGAACCCAGGCACAGACCCCCTGGTGGTAAATATTTCCTCCAAAACCCTAAGCATTGCCCAACAGTCTTTATTGCAAAAAGGTCTCTCCTTCTGTCCAGTTGGTCGATTTAACACCTTTAATCTCAACATGGAACTTCAGCGGTTCTATCGCTCTTTAAGACTTAAGATACACTTTGCCAAACCTGAGCTTACAGGCATTAGCAAATCCACAACTACTTCTTCTAAACTTGATGTAGCTATTACATCTAACAGCCTAGGTATTTATATGAAAAGCTCTTACAGGCCTCCCCTGGGCTCTCATGCCCTAGAAACCTTTATTGGTTTTGTAGACACCACCTTTAAGGAATTACGGTCCAAGATTGATAGAGGTAAACTGCACTTTGAACCCAATCTGTCTCCCCTCGACCAACAAGCCCTCAATAGCCTGAAGGAAGATAAGAGTATTATTATAAAACCGGCAGACAAAGGGCTCGTAATTGTTATCATGGACAAAAGTCAATACATTAAAGAGGTGGAACGTCAACTCAATGACACTACCACTTTTCGTCGGTTACCCCAGGACCCTACCTCCCAAATCAGTAGCTCGATATCTTCGGTCATCAACCGATTTGTTACAGCAGGCACTATTGACATTAAAACCGGCGAGTTTCTCACCAAGAAACACCCCATAACACCTATCATTTACGTTTTGCCCAAAACCCACAAGAGCTTGATGGAACCTCCTGGACGACCAATAGTGGCCTCCACCGAGTCACTATTTTCCCCTCTATCTATTTTCTTGGAGAAAATCCTTACACCCCTAATACAAAAAAAGCCCATCCTTCCTACTAGACTTAGGATCCTTTCTCACAACATTGACCAATCTAAAACAGGTCCTTCCAGGAACCATTTTGGTCTTCTTTGATGTTAAGAATCTCTATACATCCATACCCCACGATCACGGTATTAACACAGTACATGCCCTTCTAACAGAATCACTCATTGACCCGCAAACTATTGATCTCTCCATCGAATTACTTACCTTGGTACTTACCAAGAACTACTTCTTATTCCAAGACACTTATTATCTACAACTTAAAGCCACTGCCATGGGCTCCAACGTGGCTCCCCCATATGCAAATTGCTATATGGCCGCATTCAAAAGCCAGGTAGTGTATTCCAATTCCTTGTTCCAAGAACATTCCATCATTTGGAAACGGTACATTGACGATATCTTTTGCATATGGGGAGGCCCATTGGAGACTTTGGAAGCCTTCCATGTTTCCTGATTTCCGCTTGGCCCGACCTGGGCTTCACAATGACTCATGACCATCAGAAAGTGAGCTTTCTTGACACAATGGTAATGAAAGACGAGTACGGGTATCTTACAACAGACCGAAATGGTCTATTACACGTTACTAGCAATCACCCAAGGTCCATTAAGATATCCATACCCAAATCCCAATTACAAAGAGTTGAACGGATCGTGACCAACGAATCCATTCGTAACCAGAGATTACAAGAAATACACTCTAAATCTAGCAAACGGGGATACCCGTCCTCTATATTACAACCACAGAAGGAGGATCCCAAGAGGATCCGCTCAAACAATAAAGATCGCATTCCACAATTCGGTGTAAGAATCTGCTACTACCCATTCCCCATCACTTCATTTCAGCAGGCCATAACATATCCCAACCAAATTACCATGTTTTGGAACAGGTACTGCCACCACGCCGGGGGGGCGACCGGGTCCGCCTCCTGAAACAAAGGGAGGCCTATCGGATACATGAAATGGAATCCCTATCACCTAAGGGATTGAATAGGGAATATGATTTGCTTTCCTTTCTGTAGGGCTTTATTGTTGTTCTGTAATGCCTTAGTCCCTATTACTCTATGTTGCAAATTATGTGAATTATGTAGCAGTTTTTTACACTATTACCAATGCCACTGTTGACAGCATATTGAGAACTTTGTCATATATATATATATATATATATATATATATATACATATATCTGCATGTTTTATCTGTTTATTCTCAGCGGATGTCTTACCGTACTGTTGTTAATGCTGATGAGAAATTCTCTATACCATAGAAATTTTGTATACTGTTACGGATCCGGGTGGTGGAACCTCTGTGCTGCGGTGCAAGGAGGGGCCCAGAGGGGCGTAACTAAGTATCAACTCGGACCGACCCTGGTCGTGCGGCGGCTAATGACTCCGTGACCAGGGAGGGACCGAGCAGAGGGACCAGGTGCTACTCTGGGGACGACCTTGTAAGAGAGCAGGCGACTCCCACGGGTCAGATGGCAGAGACTGACCGATACTGCAGATGGGCACAGCAGGCAGGCTGACGAGAGGTCCGGGTAGATGAACTGGCAGAGACAGCAGGCGACAGGCGGAAGTCTCTAGGTAGGCTGCCAGGTGGTCACGGCAAGTGACGGGCAGGAGCCTCCGGGTAGGCAGACAGGTGGTCACAGCAAGTGACGGGCAGGAACCTCTAGGTAGGCTGTCAGGTGGTCATGGCAAGTGACGGGCAGGAGCCTCCGGGTAGGCAGACAGGTGGTCACGGCAAGTGACAGGCGGGAGCCTCCAGGTGGGCTGACAGGTAACAGGCAGGTGCTCCCAGGTAAGCAGGCGGGCGAAGCCCATAGACAGGCTGGCGGACTGAACAGAAGACAGACTGTCAGGCTGAAGAGTAGTCAGGCTGGCGAACTGGACTGATAGTCAGGCTGGCGGGCAGGACTAGTAGTCAGGCAAGCAGCGGGACCTGAGGGCTGAAGCAGAGGTAAGTACACTGTGCATCAACTATTGCTCGGGCACCTCCATTTTGGAGGAGGTGCCTTATTTATGGGGGGACCTCCGTCAATTGGCCAGGGACTCCTTAGGGCGGCGCAGCACAGTGCCCGGGAAGCTGCGCGCGCCGGCAGCAGAAGCAGGAAGAGGAGCGCTGGAGGACACCGGGCAGGGAGCGCGGCAGTGAGAGGGACGGCGTCTCTGCCTGGCATAGGGCAGAAACGCCAATGCTACATATACCATAATAATTTCTTCTTTCCCCTTCTCTCCCCCTTTTTTCCCTTTCCTCCTCCTGTTTTACAGATATACCATCCTCTGGTCCCTCCCACAGGGATTCACCCATCTCTAGCTATGCCTCGACATATACATGCATCCAGCCTGTGGATTTACCTATCTCTAACCATGCCCCGACATATACATGCTTCCAGCCTGTGGAACGCATGTCTCCAGAGCCAGGCATGCTCACTTTCAGCCCTGTGGAACGCAATCTCTGAGCGCTTGGAACGCATACATTTCACTAGCGATACGTCACTTCCGGTGATGTCACGCGGGCATTTCCAGCCAAGCGCGGCTAGCATATTGCTGCTTTGCAGTGATTGGCCGGACTTCACCAGCTGTCCCACCACTCTCTTTTAACTAGGGACCCTCCCACTATCACTCACACAGCACCAGGAACTAGCGGTGGATACCGCGTTCCCTGCCAGCTCCATATACGTACTCCATCCAAGGTATGCCATTCCTACACTACTGCTTAGACATGCAGCCACATTACATGGAAACTAAGCCTCACATTTCTGCTTCCCATATAGATTTACGCTATTTGAGACACTGAGTTCTCTTCCTCTGCATCTATACTTTAGCTCCCACAAGCAGTCTGGTAGGTGATACCCAATCTTTATTTTTGATCTATTGCATTTATCCGCACCATTAGAAGGATGCTACATTATCTTTCACAGGTTTGACACCAGAACTTATGTATGTCAAATAGTCCTGTTCTGCCCTGTGACCTCATTTGTGTCCATGTTCTGTTTAATTTATATTTTCTTTATGTTTTTTTGATTCTTTACGTTATTTTCTTTTATTTATGTCCAACAGTGTACTGATGAAGGTCTGTTTGACCGAAACGTTTTGTTAATTTATGGACTGCATTAAAAAATTTTACTTTACACTCCCTGACAGAAGTTATGTCGCTTATCCATGTTATGTAAATAAAAGCTTATAACCTGACGTTAAATTCATCCATTGGTTTTATAAATTACTCTTTTGAAAGCTGAAACCCTCCCAAATTTGGTTTAGGTTAAGAAAATAAATTGGCATCAATGCTGAAATATTGATCATTTAATGAACACAGAATGGTCAGATTTTGGCAAGACAAAAGTTTTGTCGCCTGGTCATATAATGCACCCAATCCTAGTTTACATCCTCACCAGTGCTCAGTAAATGATCGGTTAATTAGTGGGTGTGTATATAAAGAAATCCAGCACCCCAGACCTTCACTTGAACTGCAACTCGAGCTCTGACAACATGCCAAAAATCCACCCTGTGACCAAAGCCTTGATTATCAAGAGGCTGAAGACCAGATCCACTGCAGAGGTGGCTGACACCTTTAATGTGTCTCAGCATCAAGTACAAAGAATTAAAAAAAGATTTGAAGAGACTGGAGATGTGTTTGACAAGCCCAGGTCCGGCAGACCCTGCAAGACATCTGCTCAGGAGGAACGTTTGTTGGTTAGAAAATCCAAAGCAAGCCCCTCTTCCACTGCAGCTGAGCTCCAACAGGCCTGGTCACCTCAAGTCCCTGTGTCAACTAGAACATTTTGTAGGATTCTGTCTCGAAATGGCCTCCATGGTCGAATCATTGCCCAGAAGCCCGCACTAAACAAAAGGCAAATAAAAAACCGTGTGGCATTTGCAAAGTCCCACAGCCTGCTAAACAGATGAACGCTGGAAAAGTGGCAGAAGGTGGATTTCTCTGATGAATCTTCAGTAGAATTACACCACAGCCGCCACAAATACTGCAGGAGACCTACTGGAGCCCGAATGGATGCAAAATACACCCAGAAAACAGTTAAATTTGGTGGTGGAAAGATCATGGTCTGGGGTTACATTCAGTATGGGGTGTGCGAAACATTTGCAAGGTGGAAGGCAATATCAATAGCCTAACATATCAAGAAGTATTAGCTACCTCTTACATTCCAAATCATAAAAGGGGTAAAATTCTGCAGCAGGATAGTGCTCCATCTCATACATCCATCTCTACAACAAAGTTCCTCCAGGCAAAAAAGATCAAGGTGCTCAAGGACTTGCCAGCCCAGTCACCAGACATGAACATCATTGAGCATGTTTGGAGTAGGATGAAAGAGGAAGCTTGGAAGACAAAACCAAAGAATCTAAATGAACTCTGGGAGGCATGTAAGACTGCATTCTTTGGTATTCCTGATGACGTCATTAATAAACTGTATGAATCATTGTTGAACCACATGGATGCAGTCCTTCAAGCTCATGGAAGTCACACAAAATATTAAATATGACTCTAATAGCATCACAACTTCATTCACCAATGTTATGCAACATATATTTGTATTTTAAGATAATTATTTGTTTGAATATCACATTACTTTCTGTGGGCAACAAAACTTTTGTCTTGCCAAAATCTGACTATTCTGTGTTCATTAAATGAACAATATTTCAGCATTGATGCCAATTAATTTTCTTAACTGAAACCAAATTTGGGAGGGTTTCAGCTTTCAAAAGAGTAATTTATAAAACCAATGGATAAATTTAACGTCAGGTTATAAGCTTTTATTTACATAATATGGATAAGCGACATAACTTCTGTCAGGGAGTGTATTGAACTCTTGAGTGCCGAAGTTACTCTATAAGATAGTACGGGGTCAGCTCTTACTCGAGCACCAGTGTCCAGCAGTGCAGCGATTTTCTCTACTTTCAGAATCCCTCCATCATAAATGAAGCAGGATGTGTCTGATGATGCGTCACACACCACATTGCCAGATAAGGTTGTAAAATGTTACAATGACATTTCCCGGTGAATGCATTTGTCTTAAAAAAAAAAACAGTAGGATCTTACTTTAGTATAAAAAACAGAGTCGCCAATGTAATCTCAATGTAATCACATTGTTCAGCTCCTGCACCTCCTCCTCCATCTCCGAAATGACCACATCAGTCACAAGCTGAAAGCACTGCAGCACTGCTTGGCCAAGCGGCAACAGGCTGTGCTGAAGATAACATGCTTAATGCTTAGGTTACAAACCACCCAGAGCTGCAGAGTTGTTGAAAGCTGTAACACAGCAGACTGATCTGTGGCTCTCACCGCTGAACATACAGTGAGGCATGGTCATGTGTGACAATGAGCGAAACCTGGAGACGGAGAAATAACAGCCGGAGTAGATACGCTTTCACCGAGCAAAAGAATATGTCTGTGGAGAAATACAACTCCCACTGAGAAGCTGTTTCAGATTGTAAAGCATTAGGCCCACCAGAGGATTTGATTCTGAGGGCTCACCTTTCTTTCCCGCTCAAGAGCCCCATAGCAGCTGCAAAGTTAGTGCTATCATGAACTCTCCTGATGTAGAAGCCAGTTCACACCAGAGGATTCTCTGGTGGGACCGTCCAACCCTGCCGAGAAGCAGTCCTGGCTAAGTAAAGTGTGTGAGAAGGTTCCTGGACACTCTATGGCTGCTTTTTCACTGAGGTGGAAACCCACACAAACACGAGGAGAGCATACAAAATCTTTGCAGATGTTGTCCTTACTGGGATTTGAACCCAGGATCCCAGCGCTGCAAGTCTTCAGTGCTAACCACTGATCCAATGTGCTGCCGTTCACTCTCTGATCTTTAACAGGCTGGAGAAACTTGCACCTACTGCCACTCTATCTTCAGCTCCTTTGTGAGAAGCTAATGTATTTGGGCAGCCACTCAGTCTACCAAATAAAATAACTGAGAAGGAAATTGGGGATGGCTTTGCTACTGGTACTGGGGGCAGTGCTAATACCATGGCATCGTGCCATAGTTTACTGGTAGTATTCCAGGCTGGTAGGAGGCAAGCCGATTCCCACAGAAAAGTACCAGCAGTAATGTTCAGGGACCCGCGCTTGTAGAAGGCGGAGACGATACTGGAAGAAATAGTGGCAGCTGGGGACCGAATATGGACTCCCGGCCGCCGGCAGCATGAGGTTGTGAAAAGCTTCCGCATCCACGAGCCTAAAAGGCCACATTTCAAGTGCAAGCAGCTGGCAGTTTAGTTTTGCGGCCTGTCGGTGGGTGGCTGGCTGGCTGGCTGCATACTTGCTCTTGCATTCCAAGTAACAGAAAACTAAGCAGATGGTGGCCTCTATCATCATCATGGCCTCACCTTGGCACTATGTACTCTCCTGAAGGAGAAGCCAGGGCCCACTGGAGGAGTCTCCAGTTCTCTGGTGGGCCCGTCCAACCCTGCCGAGAAGCAGCCCTGGCTAAAAAAGTGTGTGGGAAGGTTCCCGGACACTCTATGGCTGCTTTTTTAATGTGGATTGGATGTGCTTATGCATGTTTTTTCTCAAACCGCATTGCAGATCAGGCCATTGCCCAACTCTGTAGTCATTAAATTAAAGGCACAAAGAAAGATGTTTGTGTGTCGAAGCACCACCGACAAGTGCGAGCTGATGTTGGACGGGCTGCCATTGCTTCTGCAACAAGCTGCATTAGAGGACTTCCTGGGAGAAATGACACCCAGAGTAGATATAGATTCCCTCTATGCCAGTCCTTTCACCGAGCTAAAGAATAGGGCTGTAGTGAAATACAACTCTCAGCAAAAAAAGCTGTGGACTAGCTCCATACCGTCCCTGGCCACATTCACCTGTCCACGTGTTTGTGGTTCGGCGGTCCTTCCCAGTAAGTGCACTGGGGAGGGTACGGGTAATGTTGTGGGACCCGTGCTTTTGGAAGGCGGAGACGATACCGGGAGAAATAGTGGCGGCTGGGGACCGAGTATGGACACCCGGCCACCGCTGGTATGAGGTTGTGGAAAGCTTCCACCTCCACAAGCCTGAAAGGCCACATTTCAAGTGAAAGCAGCTTTAGAGGACTTCCTGAGAGAAATGACAGCTGGAGCAGATATGGTTTCCCAAGTCCTTTCACCAAGCTAAAGAATATGGCTGTGGTGAAATACAACTCTCAGCAAAAAAAGCTGTGGACTGGCTCTGTACCATCCCTGGCCACATTCATTTGACCACGTATTTGTGGGTAGGCGGTCCTTCCCAGTAAGTTAACTGGGGAGTACACGGGTAATGATGTAGGACCTGTGCTTGTTGAAGGCGGAGACGACACTGGGACAAATAGTGGCGGCTGGGGACCGAGTATGGATACCCAGTCGCCGCCACCATAAGATTGTGGACAGCTTCCGCCTCCATGAGCCTAAAAGGCAACATTTCAAGTGCAAGCAGCTGTCAAAATTTTGGCAGTATAGTATTGCAGCCTTTGGGTGGGTGGGTGGCTGGCTGCATACTTGCGTTTGTATTCCAAGGAATGGGGTAGGGACAACTGAATGCTGCACTGGGACAAGGACGTGGACGGTGATTGTTGCAAGTCTGCAATGACAGGTGCATGGCGGGAGGCATCTTTGCATGTGTCAAGGATCACTTATGATGGGCACACTTTTAGCCAGTGATCTGGGAGTCAGAGATGCTTTCAGGGTTCTTCCCCATGCTGTTCCTATGTCTTTTTTAGCACTGTATGCATGTGTCTGATGATGTGTCACACACCACATGGTCAGATAAGGTTGTAAAATGTTAAAATGACATTTCCCAGTGAATGCATTTGTCTTGGTTGAAAGCAATGCAAAAGTGCAAAAACGCATCAAAAACACTACGTGTGAACATAGCCCAAGGTATGGAGAAGTATTTTTGTTTGTGGTTATTTATTTTGCCTTATATACAAGTCATTACCCTGGAAAGGATGTTCCTTAATATATTTCCCAGGAAAATCCTTTTTTGATTTGTTTTTGTATGTTTTATAGTGAGTCCGTTAAAGTGGCGTAATAGCCCTGACAATGTTGTTGACAGCAGTGACCTGGGAGTCATAAATGCTTTTGGCGGTCTTCCCCATGCTGTTCCCATGTCATTTGAGCACTGTTCCCATCGATGTGGGTAATTTTTAGGCCCTCTGCAGACCGCCGGGGGGAGCCGTCTTAAAAATGCTCGAGTTTCCCATAGACTTACATTGGGCTTGTTGCTCGACCCGAGTATCGAGCACCCAAGCATTTTAGTGCTCGCCCATCACTACTTTTAACCCTTCTAACTTCTTACCCCCAAAAAAATTTGGTTTCAAATTGTGCTGATATAAAGTAGACATGTGGGAAATGTTATATATTATCTATTTTGTCAGACATATCTTTCTAATTTAAGGGCATGGAAATTGAAAGTTTGAAAATTACAACATTCTCAAAATTTTCACTAAATTTTTGATTTTTTCACAAATAAACGCCAGTCATATCAAATAATTTTTACTACTATCATGAAGTAAAATATGTTCTGAAATAAACAGTCTCAGAATCAGTGACATCGACTGAAGTGTTCCAGAGTTATTACCTCATAAATTGACACTGGTTAGAAGTGTAAAAATTGGCCTGGTCATTAATGTTCAAAGATCCTTCAGGTGTAAAGGGGATAAATAAATACTTAAAAATAAGGAAGACCCCATGCACTTTTTTTAGATAACCAGCCAAGGTAAAGCAGACAGCTGGGGCTGATATTCTCAGACTGGGAAGGTCCATGGATATTTGGCCCTCCCCAGCCTAAAAATAGCAGCCTGCAGCCGCCCCGGAAAAGGCGCACCCATTAGATGAGCCAATTGTGGCACTTTGCCTAGCTCTAATATTTTGAGGTCGATATAAGCTGTGTAATGTCCGCTGACAATCAAGCCAAGGGGTTAGTAATGGAGAGGCATCTATCAGACACCCTCATTGCTAAACCTGTATTCAAAAGTAATAAACAAACACACAGAGAAAAGTCCTTTAATTGTACAAAACACCCGCTGACCCTCTTTTACCAATTACATTTAAAAAATAAAATAATCCAAAAGGGTCTGCCATAAATCTATCTGATGTCCCAGGATGATCGCCAACTCTGCTATATCCAGATCCAGTGCTGAGCTGTGACATCAGTAATGTGATCAATCAGCACGACAGCCGGAACACACTGACAGTAGTGTGAATCCGGCTGCTGCGAAGAGCGCTGATGTCAGTACGGTTATGGTTATCGCAGTTCATAGCCAATGCTGCTATCAGCGATACCAGGCACACAATGATGAGAGTATTAGTTATGAGCCAACACCTGACCGGCAGTAACCTTTTCACAGCCTGTCACAGCCGCTGGCTCACATGTTGTCCTCTGTGTGACAGCTGGGGAACCTGCAGCGGTCTGCGATATACAGCGGCTGTGACCGGTGGTGACTTCAGTAAGGTTACTACTAATCAAAGCTGGTGTTTCCCACGATGTCACACAGATGACACAGTGGGAACTGCCGGATGCACGGTCCGCCCTTTCACTTGAATGGGGTTCGGGATTAGAGATGAGCGTTGTTCTACTCGAACTGTTCGCCAATCTCAAATTTGAGCTGTTTTGGGCGATGTTCGAGCCGTTCGGCGAACACGAACGATTTGAGAAAAATTCGGCTGTTCGAGGTTATGTTCGATAACTGTTCGTGCACCAAAATCATAACTGGATTTTTTCTCAGTAATGATGAAAATTAATGTTAATACGCAGTTTGAGTGTACAGCGGGGTGGGGGGAGGGGCAGGGGATGGATCTCTGCAGGAATAATGAAGATCTCCATTTTTTTTTCTCTTTCCCGCATAACATGTCCGCCTGCATCTTCCTCACAGACCGGCAGTTTGCCGGGGACACCCCTATCAACCCCATCTAAGCACAACAGCCAGCCCTCGGTCCCTCAGATGTGGACAAGTAAAAGACCATTTCCTCCTAGCCATGAGAAAGCTAAGAGGTTGAATTTCACCATCTGCAAGCTCTTGGCTACAGAAATGCTGCCTTTCCGCCTAGTGGACACAGAGGATTTTCGCGACCTTATGTCCGTCGCAGTGCCCCAGTACCAGATGCCCAGTCGGCACTACTTCTCAAAGAAAGGTGTGCCTGCACTCCACCAGCATGTCGCACACAACATCACCGCTTCTTTGAGAAACTCTGTGTGTGACAGGGTGCATTTCACCACAGACACTTGGACGAGTAGGCATGGACAGGGGCGTTACATGTCGCTGACTGGGCACTGGGTAACTATGGTGACAGCAGGACAAGGGGCTGCTGTCCAAGTCTTGCCGTCCCCACGAGTTGTGCGTCAATCCTCTTTATGTCAAGGTTCCTCCACTGCTTCTGCCTCCTCAACCTCCTCTCGGTCTTCCACCTGCACCCAAAGCCTGTCTGGTCATGCCACAAGCTTTCTAACTGCGCAGAAGGGATCCTGCACACCTCCTTACTATGCTGGCAGTAGGGCTCAACGTCATCAGGCGGTTTTTACTTTGAAATGTCTGGGAAATGTGAGTCACACAGCTGAGGAGTTGTGGTCAGCTCTGGAGAACCAATTTCATGAATGGTTGTCTCCACTGGACCTGAAACCAGGGAAGGCCGTGTGCGACAATGCTGCAAACCTGGGTGCGGCCCTTCGCCGGGGCAATGTCACACACGTGCCTTGTATGGCTCACGTGTTGAACCTGGTTGTCCAGCAATTTTTAGCCCACTATCCCAGACTAGATGGCCTTCTGCAGAGGGCACGGTCGCTGTGTGCTCACTTCCGCCGTTCGCATCCCGCAGCTCAGCGACTTACATCTCTACAGAAGTCGTTGGGCCTGCCACTTCACCGGCTAAAATGCGATGTGCCTACCCGGTGGAATTCAACTCTGCACATGTTGCAGCGACTGTGGCAGCACCGACAAGCCCTGGTGCAATACGTTCTGACGTATAGCCTGGGCCAACGAGATCCAGACGTGGGGCAAATCACGCTGGAGGAGTGGTCTCAGATCAGGGACCTATGCAAACTTCTGCACAGTTTTGAAATGGCGACGAAGATGTTTAGTGCTGACGATGCCATTATCAGCATGACTATTCCGGTTATTTACATGCTGGAGCACATGTTAAACAGAATTCGGAGTCAGGTGGTGGCACAAGAGGAGGTGGAGGAAGTAGAGGAGGAGAAGTTGTATGCGGAAGGGCTAACATCTGCAAGGTCCAGACGGTCGGCAGCACCAAGGCGGCAGGCATGTGAGGGTGGGGGAGATGGTTTTACCAGGGCGCATGGTAGCAGCCAAACTAGTGAGGAAGGTGCAGGAGCCCAGGAAGAAGTGGAGGACGAACTGATGGAAGACTCATCAGATGAGGGAGACCTTGATCACATTTCTGTTGTGCGAGGTTGGGGGGAGAGGACAGAGGAAGGAAGCATGATTGTTACCTCGCCACCAACACAACAGGGACTTGGTGCTCCTGGATGCGCAACACACATGAGTGCCTTCTTGCTGCACTACCTGCAACATGACCCTCGAATTGTGAGAATTAGAAATAATCCTGACTACTGGGTTGCCACACTGTTAGATCCCCAGTACAAAAGTAAATTTGCAGAAATTATTCCTGCCATAGAAAGGGATGCACGCATGCAGGAGTATCAGCAGAGACTGTTGCAGAATCTTACATGTGCTTTTCCACAAAACACCAGTGGTGCACGTAGTGAATCTCACAGTTCCAACTTGCCAACAGTGGGACCGTCAAGTGTTCAGCACTCAAACCATAACAGAACCACAGTATCTGCTGGTAACATCAATTTTGCGCAATCATTTCACCACTTTTTTAGCCCATCCTTTGCAAGGCCACAGGAGACAAGAAGTCTGACACATAGTCAACGCCTAGAGACGATGGTACAGGAGTATCTCCAAGTAAACATTGAAGCCATGACTGTGTCACTGGACCCTTGCTCTTTTTGGGCTTCCAATCTGGATAAATGGCCGGAGCTAGCCACTTACGCCTTGGAGATCTTGTCATGCCCCGCAGCCAGCGTTCTGTCTGAACGTGTGTTCAGCGCTGCTGGTGGTGTGCTGACAGATAAGCGCACGCGGCTCTCCACTGATAATGTAGACAGACTCACGTTCATAAAGATGAACAAATCATGGATCCGAAACGACTTTTCTACCCCTGTGTTATCCTGGGGAGAGTAAAAGATGGATGGTTGGTTAAAATCACCCTACCAACCGTTTTAAGCTTTCAAATTACTAATCATGTTTATCTGTATCTTGGCTGGAAAATAATTTGGGCTTTGTAGCAGTGTGCAGCACAGATTCTATTAGGCCATCTATAATAAGCTCCACCAGACTTAAAATTACTTATCATGTTTATCTGTATCTTGGCTGGAAAATAATTTGGGCTTTGTAGCAGTGTGCAGCACTGATCCAATTAGGCCATCTATACTAAGCTCCACCAGATTTAAAATTAATAATAATTTTTAGCTGCATCTAGCCCGGAAAATAATTTTGGGGCTCCGAGATGCGCAAGACACATAAGTGCCTTTTTGCTGCACTACCTGCAACATGACCCTCATATTGTCAGAATTCAAAGTAATCATGACTACTGGGTTGCCACACTCTTAGATCCCCCAAACTTTTCGATCAACCTTTTCATTTTAATAAAGACCAAAAAAATGGTCATTTTTGAAATTATAAGCATTAGCAGGTTATTAGAAACTGAAATCAAACAGTTTTCAACTCAAAACTTTATTCTAGGTGATGTTACATTTTCACATAGGACCCCTTGTTCGAAAGGAGCTTCTGAACTCTCTCGTCCATTGAATTTGTCAGGTTTTGGATGGTTTCTGCTTCAATTGTTTTGCATGAGGACAGAATACCCTCCCAGAGCTGTTGCTTAGATGTGAACTGCCCCCCGCCATCATAGACACTCCTTTTGATGATGCTCCAGAGGTTCTGAATGGGGTAGAGGTCAGGGGAGCATGGGGGTCACACCATAAGTTTGTCCCCTTTTATGCCCATATCAGCCAGAGATGCAGATGTTTTATGTGCAGCATGAGATGGTGCATTATCATGCAAAAAAATGATCTTGCTGTGAAATACACGGTTCTTCTTCTTGAACCATGGCAGGAAGTGCTGTTTGAGAAAATCCACATACATTATGGAGTTCATCTTTAGCGCCTTCAGGGATCCTAAAGGGGCCGACAATCTCTCTCCCCATGATTCCAGCCCAAAACATTACTCCACCTCCTCCTTGTTGGCGCTGTAGCCGTGTTTGCGTGGGGTGTCCATCAACCAGCCATCCTCCACTCCATCCATCTGGACCATCGAGCGCTGCACGGCACTCATCCGTGAACAAAACAGTTTTGAAATCAGTCTTCATGTAATGTTTGGCCCACTGGAGCCGTTTCTGCTTGTGTGAAGTGGATAGAGGGGGTCGACAGGATGGCGTATGCACAGCTGCAAACCTCTGAAGGACCCTGCATCTTGTTGTTCGGGGGACATTGGAGGCACCAGCAGCTTCAAAAACTTGTCTGCTGCTATGACAAGGCTTTTTTGCCGCTGCTCTTTTAACCTGACGTAATTGCCTGTAGGAAAGAGTCCTCAATTTGCCCTTATCAGCACGCACACGTGTGTACTGTGAATCAGCTACATACTTCTTGATTGCCAAGACACTTCATCCTGATCATCGCACAATGTAGATTGTAGTCATGCCTTGACCTAAACACTCCACAATTTGTTGCTTCTCAGCAGCCGACACATCCTTTTTCTTTCCCATATTGGCAGAAAATGTAGGCTGCTTAATAATGTGAGACAGCCTTCTTAAGTAGTCTTGCCTTTCATTGGACTCACCTGCCAAACTAATTAGCACAGGTGTCTGCAATTGCTTACAGTGATATAAAGAGCCCTGACACACATCACCATCAATGAGTTTAACTGACAAACAAACAAATTCTTCCCTTATCACTCCTAAACACTTTTTGCATAATAATTTGGAACACAGTGTACATGTGCTTTTCCACAAAACACCAGTGGTTCACGTAGTGAATCTTACAGTTCTAACTTGCCAACCGTGGTCTGTATGGAGTTGTTCAATAAAGGGCCCTAAGTATTTGATACCCTGTGAGGGCCAGGCAAAGGGAAAGTTGGACTGGATGGAATCCTATATGGATTTGGGGAGGGAGACATCGAGGGCCTCAGACTTCGCTGCATTGATTTTAAAATTTGACCATGTAACAAAGTGATCTATTTCAGCCATAACAGCATGGATGGATATATGTGATTGAGTGATATATACTAGGACATCACTAGCAAATAGAGAGCACTTCTACTCGGTGCCTCCCACCTCAATCCACCTAATATTGGGGTTATGGCGAATTGATGAGAGCAGGTGCTCCGTCACTAGGATGTATAAGAGAGGGGACAGAGAACATCCCTGCCTTGTCCCATTGGTGATTATGAAAGGTGATGAAAATGTTCTGACGCGCCCCCTGGGCCTTGGGACACCCGGAGCCGGACCCTTTTTGGTGGATGCTGGTGGTTGTAGTCTCCGTGGCGGCGACCCGGTTCCGTGGCTCAGGGCGGTCAAACCAGTGGCGGAACTATTTATGTGGTTTTGATGTTTAAATGTCCGACTACGCCACCCGTGGAATGCGGTCAGAGTGAACCGCTGCTCCAGGGCAGACCGCTGAGGCTGGTGTTGTGGGTGCAGCAGAGCGTAGCATAACTCCCCACGGGAGAAGTATAGCCTCAGGGCAGTGTATGCGGAGGATGGGGGTAATGGTGCAGGGCAGCAGCAGTAACGACACGGAGTCAGTGATGCAGTCCAGGGCCTTTACTCACAGTTCTTATTATCCAGACCACGTCTGCAGGTAACGGCTGCCCACGTCGTACTGTGCTCACCAAGTGAGGGGCTCAGACAACTCCCAGATAACTTTGGAGCGCTTCACAGGACCCCCTTTGTGTGTCCTTTATCTGGCCTTTCTTACCAACCCTTCTGTCCGGCTGCCTCGGGCCTCCTCTTGGTAATCTTGGCGCCAGTTTCCCTGACCCTATGTGGTGCCTTCCTAGTGGGTGTAGCGAGGGGCTGCGCCACATAAAATGTCACAGCCTCCTGTTTCTAGCTGAGGGTCATTTCCTGCCTCCACTAGTTTCGGGGACCGGTCTCCCCCTTTGGCCTGACCCCTCCACGCAGGTGGATTCGGGCGTGCGGTGGCGACTCGCCCGTCCGCACCCCTGGGATCCCTTCATTCCTCGTTCCTGGAGCCTTCTCCGCTCCTCTTCCTTCCTTCTCCCTCTTCCAGGCCTGGGCCTCTGTTACTAGGCCCGCCTCCGGAGCAGAGCTCATGTAGAGCCCCTGCTCCCTGCCACTTCTGCTCAGACTTCTCTGCACTGAACTAAGATGGTGCCCACCTTTTATACTCCCTTCTCAATGCACCCAGGAACTGCTTCCTCCCTGCTCCTGCACTACAGGGTTCCCCTTCCTCAGTGTTCCCTCCCCCCACTCCAGCCAGGGACAGGGACTGTCGTGCCCATCTCAGGGGCATATTGGTCGCCCTGCCCCACGGCAATGTGGTGTAATGCATGCAGGTGTCGGGTCCTGATCCACACTCCATCCTTACCTGAGAGTGAGATATCACACCTCTGGGTGAGGTGCAATACCTCTGTAGCAACCGAGCCCTCAGGGTAATACAGTTCCATTTATCTTCAGCCTAGGTGACGTATTGCGATACAGGGCCGTGATTTTGGCTATTAAAGGGTCCCCTAGACCCCTACCCCAAGCTTTTTAAGAGAATCATATATTGCGTGCCAGGAGACTCTATGGAATGCTTTCTCAGCATCCAACGAGAGTATCTAATTACAAATTTTTAACTGCATCTAGCCCAAGAAATACTTTGTGCCTAGTAGCAGTGTCTGCTAGTCAGCGGATTATCCCGGCAGTTAAGCAAGCTACACCACCTGTAGTTTTGACACTTAATTTTTTCAAAGGAAATGCTTCGGGACCCCGGGATACTCAGTGAAGAGCATCAGGAGGCACCCCAAGGCATAGGGGCTGGGACTGGCAGTAGGATGCCTTGCGGTGGACAGCCGAGCTCGATCCTTATAAAAGCTTTTTAACTGCAGCAGCTTTAGTGGACGCTACTGGAGCTGGAATTACGCGGCTGCTGGCATGAGACTTGCCCTCCAATAGATCCTTGTAAATGGATTTAAAGTGTATTCATTCAAATTAGAGAGACAATTTAAATTAAAAAGCTTAGAGCTGCCTCCACCACAGGGGGGCTCGCTCGACCCACCAGCGGACAGGCACCAGTATTGGGAGAGGGGGGCTGGCCGTCAGGGTTCACCGCGGCTCTGGCACAAACCCGGCGACACGGAGGTGGCACGGGTAGGAGCGGACTGAACGTGTCGGCTTCTCACTTTTTGGATTTTAGAAGGGCATGACATGCCTATATCTGTGTCTCCCCCTCCTTTTACTCCTCCACCTCTTTTCTTTTCGCATGACTATATGTACTTGTCACTTTTCCATGTGTTAGTTGTGTCTTCAGAGCAGTTTGTCAGCTTTTGGACACCTTTGAAGGTGTTTTCTATGTGTTTCTATGTGTTTTTGTTTGCCTGCCATTGGTTTTAACGGTGTTCGAAGGTGTTCGACGAACAGTTCGACGAACAGTTCGGCGAACACACGGGTGTTCGACGAACCGAACCGAACTCGAACACTACGGGGGTGGCTCAACACTATTCGGGATCAAGTTCTTGTACCTGAATAAAAATTTTTATAAAGTGGTCTGCCCATCCCTACCCTTAATTATACATATTCTACAACTACTAATGCTACTTTGCTTAAATCCTTTATTATGTGTATAAACTTGAATGTTGACTTCTCTTGATCATGAAACAATGATGTTTGTTACTATGCTAATTGCATATTGTACTAAAGCCACCTAGATGTTGACTTAAAGAGCCCCTTGCTATAGCAACTATGTAAATTGATTAAATGCTCAAACAATGAGACCTGAGTCCTGTGAAATTATATCATCTCTAATCCTTGCCCTGTGGATGTGTACTTGTAAGAACAATTGTGAACTATTTAAGGAACAAGGCCTCTGTAGCAGGCTGACTTTACAAGGAGAATCAAAGATCAGACAGACTTTTCAGGACATCAGCCTGGTAATATGGCTCCATACAGAGAGAAACAGATTTGGATTCTACATGATTCCAGCCTAAGAGTACACGGCCCTGACTGGAAGGATAAGGACCTGCTCCATTGACCATTAGAGAACCCATGGATACATTTGGGGAGACCAGGTTGGGACGATGAAGTCATCTGGCCCCATGGATATGTTGTTTGGGCGTTGCCAGGTGGGACCCTCTGGTTGCCTGGAACCCATGGCGACATTCGGAGAAACCAGATTGGGACCAGCCGGTCATCTGGCCCCATGGAAACTCTCGGAGAGGTCAGAGTGGGACCCTGGCCTTGAAACTCTATGGACAGTCAGCTTCCTAAGTTTGCCTCTACCTCCTCTCTGTACGGGCCCATCAAAAGCGGGAGGCCACTGGTTGAGGTAGTTTGCCCTGGAAGTTCCAAAGTCGCAGCTGATCTATTCTCGGTGGTTCGGTGGTTCAGCGGAAGGGTGAGACTGTGTGATGTTGTACCATCTTGGGTATTTGCTGGGACTGTTCTATCTGTTTATTGTCCATTCGGTGGTTCAATAAAATATTGTCACACTGTTTAACCCTCACTCTGTGTTGTCTGAGTAGTATTATGCCTACGGAAGACCCTGTGTCTTCACATGAGGTGATGCCTTTTTCTGTACATAGTGAAACAAATGTATTGTGCCAACTATTTCTCATATAGATTGAGTTGAGAGCCCTTCCTACATGGGGACCCACTGGAGTATTCTCTTGTTTGCTAGTAGGCCAGTCCGAGCCTGATTAAGAGTGAACCTTTATCAAATCATTTGGGACTGTTTCAAAATCAAAACTTTATGGTAAGATGTTTATGCTCTTTTAAAGAGAATAACAAAACTTTAAATTCCATTGACGCTTCATCTCTCAGTGCTTTCTTTGGACATAGATGACTTTCCACCAAAATCTAAATCTTTCATTATACATTTGTTTTTAGTAACAAAAACCCTGTTGGCATCCAATTGGAAATCAACTAATCTTCCATTTATTGACAATATAAATGAGAAAGTTTCTACTCACAATACTTTTGAATTGTCTTTTGCTAGTAGAAACAACTCTCCAGCATTATAACAATAGATGGTTTCTATGGAATAAAAAATTCCCTTCCAAAGTCAGTGCCTCTACTCTACCAACTGCTTAATCAAAAAGGCCAGAATTCTTTCTCTTTTACCAATAGATAACAGTTTTATCTTTATATTTTCAATATGTATACAGTTGATATATTTGAGCATTTGCTTGGTGACCTTCTCTACATTGTATATTCTGTTACATTCCTTGTTTTAACCTTCCTCCCTTTCCTTTTTTTTTCTTCCCTAGTTACTCCCTATCCATCCCCTTTCCCTTCTTCCCTATATCTTCATCATAGATCTACTTTCCCAATTCCCTTTCTCCCTAAAGTTGAAAAACTTCAATAAAAGTAATTTGACAAAAAAAATTGTAGGTACTCCAATTGGCCTGAAAATACATGTGTAACACTTTGTGATCTCCTTTAACTCTTTTTCAATCTCTTTAAAGCAATCACAGCCTTAGAAATGTCCAATTGACCTCACCATAGAAGCAGATTTTAATCCTGTAGTAACCAACAGCCCATTTAATGGGTGGCTATGTGTTGATGGTTTTATAAGAACTATAAGTGTCAGTGATTAGGAATGCCAGTGACTAAATGAATATAGTAGTGATCATAAACTGCAGTTATGATGATCTACATATAAAGAAAACTGAATGAGTATCTCTGGTGCTTGATCTACATAGACAGAATAAGATAAGAAAAACACTGACACAGTAGTGTGTTTTTAAAGGCACTGATCATTATCAATATTTTAATAGATTATTAAATAAAAGTCAAGTTTTATCATATCCCTAAAGCTGGGTTTAGTTGTCCCTTGTGGGCAATATGGTAATTGATTAAATTTATCCCCATGGGGGTGTGAACACCTTGGGTTAGCATTTAATAACACAGTGCACTAACAGACTTTTCATGCTTTTTGTTAAATAAAAAAAATGTCCAAAAATGATCTCTCTCACTCATTTATGATCAGCAGATCGTTCTGTGCTGATCACTGACTCAAGCTGATGGTGTTATAGGTAACATCATTCTACTCTGACTGAGATGAGTGAAGTGCATTATATTCCATATTGACCTCTAATTCCTCTCCACTAATAATCTTGCCAGAATGAAAGAAGTCTTATGGCTTTGTTTGATGTTCCTCTGTAAATGAAGGATTTTGTTTTATTCTTTAGTAGCCGACAGAAAAATCATTGTGGCATGCTGTATTGGATGGTGTATGCATGGAAATAGGCAAAACCATGCATTTAAAGCATTAGTCCAAATTTCAAAATGGCCAAATTGTGCCCAAAGTGTCAATATTTTGTGTGGCCACCATTATTTTCAAGCACTGTCTTAACTGTCTTGGTCATGGAGTTCACAAGTGCTTCACAGGTTGCCACTGGAATCCTATTCCACTCCTCCATGAGGACATCACAGAGCTGGTTGATATTAGAGACCTTGCACTCCTCCACCTTCCGTTTGTGGATGCCACACAGATGCCACACAGATATTCAATAGGGTTTAGGACTGGATACATGCTTGGCCAATCCAGCACCTTTCCCTCCGTTTCTTTAGCAAGGCAGTGGTCCTCTTGGAGATGTGTTTGGGGGTCATTATCGTATTGGAATACTGCCCTGCAGCCCAGTTTCCGAAGGGAGAGATCATGCTCAGTTTTCAATATGTCACAGTACATGTTGGCATTCATGGTTCCCTCAATAAACTGTAGCTGCCCACAGCTGGCAGCGCTCATGTTGCTCCAAACCATGACACTCCAACCACCATGCTTGTCTGTAGACAACACACCAATTTGATGCAGTGTGTGGCGGCGTATGGTCTGACCACTGACAGGTTGAACCCCACACTTTTAACCTCTGCAGCAATGCAGGCAGTACTCATGAGTCTATTTTGAAAACACAACCCCTGGATATGACACTGAGCACATGCACTCAAATTCTTTGGTCGACCATGGCGAGACCTGTTCTGAGTGGAACTTGTCTTGTTAAACTGCTGTATGGTCATGGCCTCCATGCTGCAGATCAGTTTTAGGGTGTTGACAATCTTCTTATAGCCTAGGCCATTTTTATGTGCAGCAACAATTCTTTTTTTTCATATCCTCAGTGTGTCGTTTGCCATGAGGGGCTGTGTTGAAATTCCAATGACCAGTATGAGATAGTGTGAAGGCGATAACACCAAATTTAACACACCTGCTCCTCATTCACATATGAGGCCTTGTAACACTAATTAGTCACATGACGCCGGGGAGGAAAAATAGCTAATTGGGCACAATTTGGCCATTTCACTTAGTAGTGTACTCACTTTTTTTTCCAGAGGATTAGACATTAATGACTGTGTTTTGAGTTATTTAGTAGTGATGAGCGAGCACAAAAGTGCTTCGGCTACTCATTGTTCGAGTCAAGCAAATTTGAATGATCGAGTGCTCGATCTGAGCAATGAGTAGAGATGAGCGTTGTTCGACTCGAACTGTTCGCCAATCTCAAATTCGAGCTGTTTTGGGCGGTGTTCGAGCCGTTCGGCGAACACGAACGATTTGAGAAAAATTCGGCTGTTCGAGGTTATGTTCGATAACTGTTCGTGCACCAAAATCATGGATTTTTTCTCAGTAATGATGAAAATTAATGTTAATACGCAGTTTGAGTGTACAGCGGGGTGGGGGGAGGGGCAGGGGATGGATCTCTGCAGGAATAATGAAGATCTCCATTTTTTTTTCTCTTTCCCGCATTTACAGTGGGGAGGTGCAATCTGTCAGCCTATCAGCAGCGCACACACGGAGCGAAGTGCTTTTTTTCACACAAGAAAGGGCATGTGTCATTGGCAGTGTATGTCACATGTCCTTGCCCTATAAGACCAAGCCATTTTCCCCATCGCCACCATTTTCTCACTGCTGCAGCTGCGTGTTAGACGGCACCGCTGTTGCTGTGTGCGCTATACCTTGTTAATTTCAAGCCAATTTTCGCACAAATCTACAGATAGCTTGGGAGTAGGGAATAGTTGTGATTGCAGTCCTTTTAAGGACTAGGTTACAGCATTTCCTACGACTTTTATCAGGCAGGTCTGTGCTCTTAAATAGATAGATTATGGGAGTAAAGACTAATTGTAATTGCAGTCCTTTTCAGGACTAGGTTACATCAGTTCCTATCAGTTTTTGCCAGGCAGGTCTGTGCCAGTGCTGTGCAAGTTTTTTTCACAGCATTTGGCTGAATCTAGCAAACCTAATCCTTTTTGGCCTATTGCAGAGTGTGTTAGTCAGTGGAGTAGCCTATCTGTGTTGCAAGATATACCACCTGTGTATAGAATACCAATTTTTTTACTGCACCTAGTGAAGTAAAATCTTTTGGGCATAGCATCATTCTATTAGTCCATCTATACTGACCTCCATCAGGTTGCAAATTGAATATAATTTTTTTCTGCATCTAGCTCTGAAAAAATATTTGGGCTTCTAGCAGTGTGTGGGACTTGTTCTATTAGTCCATCTATACTGAACTCCATCAGGTTGCAAACTGAATATAATTTTTTTCTGCATCTAGCTCTGAAAAAATATTTGGCCTTCTAGCAGTGTGTGGGACTTGTTCTATTAGTCCATCTATACTGACCTCTATCACGCTGCAAATTCCAAATAATTTTTTGTCTGCATCTAGCTCTGAAAAAATATTTGGCCTTCTAGCAGTGTGTGGGACTTTCTCTATTAGTCCATCTATACTGACCTCCATCAGGTTGCAAATTAAAAATAATTTTTATCTGCATCTAGCTCTGAAAAAATATTTGGCCTTCTAGCAGTGTGTGGGACTTTCTCTATTAGTCCATCTATACTGACCTCCATCAGGTTGCAAATTAAAAATAATTTTTTGTCTGCATCTAGCTCTGAAAAAATATTTGGCCTTCTAGCAGTGTGTGGGACTTTCTCTATTAGTCCATCTATACTGACCTCCATCAGGTTGCAAACTGAATATATTTTTTTCTGCATCTACCTCTGAAAAAATATTGGGCTTCTAGCTGTGTGTGGGACTTGTTCTATTAATCCATCTATACAGACTAGAGATGAGCGTTGTTCTACTCGAACTGTTCGCCAATCTCAAATTCGAGCTGTTTTGGGCGGTGTTCGAGCCGTTCGGCGAACACGAACAATTTGAGAAAAATTCGGCTGTTCGAGGTTATGTTCGATAACTGTTCGTGCACCAAAATCATAACTGGATTTTTTCTCAGTAATGATGAAAATTAATGTTAATACGCAGTTTGAGTGTACAGCGGGGTGGGGGGAGGGGCAGGGGATGGATCTCTGCAGGAACAATGAAGATCTCCATTTTTTTTTCTCTTTCCCGCATTTACAGTGGGGAGGTGCAATCTGTCAGCCTATCAGCAGCGCACACACGGAGCGAAGTGCTTTTTTTCACACAAGCAAGGGCATGTGTCATTGGCAGTGTATGTCACATGTCCTTGCCCTATAAGACCAAGCCATTTTCCCCGTCGCCACCATTTTCTCACTGCTGCAGCTGCGTGTTAGACGGCACCGCTGTTGCTGTGTGCGCTATACCTTGTTAATTTCAAGCCAATTTTCGCACAAATATACAGATAGCTTGGGAGTAGGGAATAGTTGTGATTGCAGTCCTTTTAAGGACTAGGTTACAGCATTTCCTACGACTTTTATCAGGCAGGTCTGTGCTCTTAAATAGATAGGTTGTGGGAGTAAAGACTAATTGTAATTGGAGTCCTTTTCAGGACTAGGTTACATCAGTTCCTATCAGTTTTTGCCAGGCAGGTCTGTGCCAGTGCTGTGCAAGTTTTTTTCACAGCATTTGGCTGAATCTAGCAAAGCTAATCCTTTTTGGCCTATTGCAGAGTGTGTTAGTCAGTGGAGTAGCCTATCTGTGTTGCAAGATATACCACCTGTGTATAGAATACCAATTTTTTTACTGCACCTAGTGAAGTAAAATCTTTTGGGCATAGCATCATTCTATTAGTCCATCTATACTGACCTCCATCAGGTTGCAAACTGAATCTATTTTTTTTCTGCATCTATCTCTGAAAAAATATTGGGCTTCTAGCTGTGTGTGGGTCTTGTTCTATTAATCCATCTATACTGACCTCCATCAGGTTGCAAACTGAATATAATTTTTTTCTGCATCTAGCTCTGAAAAAATATTGGGCTTCTAGCTGTGTGTGGGTCTTGTTCTATTAATCCATCTATACTGACCTCCATCAGGTTGCAAAGTGAATATATTTTTTTCTGCATCTACCTCTGAAAAAATATTGGGCTTCTAGCTGTGTGTGGGACTTGTTGTATTAGTCCATCTATACTGACCTCCATCAGGTTGCAAACTGAATATATTTTTTTCTGCATCTACCTCTGAAAAAATATTGGGCTTCTAGCTGTGTGTGGGTCTTGTTCTATTAATCCATCTATACTGACCTCCATCAGGTTGCAAACTGAATATAATTTTTTTCTGCATCTAGCTCTGAAAAAATATTTGGCCTTCTAGTAGTGTGTCGGACTTTCTCTATTAGTCCATCTATACTGACCTCCATCAGGTTGCAAATTAAAAATAATTTTTATCTGCATCTACAGTACCTCTGAAAAAATATTTGGGCTTCTAGCTGTGTGTTGGACTTGTTGTATTAGTCCATCTATACTGACCTCCATCAGGTTGCAAACTGAATATAATTTTTTTCTGCATCTAGCTCTGAAAAAATATTGGGCTTCTAGCTGTGTGTGGGTCTTGTTCTATTAATCCATCTATACTGACCTCCATCAGGTTGCAAACTGAATATAATTTTTTTCTGCATCTACCTCTGAAAAAATATTGGGCTTCTAGCTGTGTGTGGGTCTTGTTCTATTAATCCATCTATACTGACCTCCATCAGGTTGCAAACTGAATATAATTTTTTTCTGCATCTAGCTCTGAAAAAATATTTGGCCTTCTAGCAGTGTGTGGGACTTGTTCTATTAGTCCACCTATGCTGACCTCCATCAGGTTGCAAACTGAATATATTTTTTTCTGCATCTACCTCTGAAAAAATATTGGGCTTCTAGCTGTGTGTGGGACTTGTTGTATTAGTCCATCTATACTGACCTCCATCAGGTTGCAAACTGAATATATTTTTTTCTGCATCTGTGGCACCCCAGGGGTCTGGTTTCCACAGTAACGGCAGTGTTATATCTGAGAGCAGGTGGGAGGTCTCTTGGTCAGGAATCCTATGCATGCCACACCTCCTGCCCAGTCCTGGGAGGGGAAGGACTTCCCCTATATAAACCTGGGGCTGAGGCAGGGTTAGAGAGTTCAGAGGGAGAGTTCAGCCAGGAGGGCTAACAGGGAGCTGTGGCCTCGGCTGGGCCCAGCTCCTGGGCCATGCCAGAAGTAGAGAAGAGAAGCAGCATAGGAAGAAACAACAGGAGCTCTGTGGGAGCAGTGTTACAAAGAGTCAGGGGCTGGCAGCTGCAGAGCTCGCCCTGACTGAGAAGATTTCTTACCGGACCCGGAGTCCGAGGCTGTGGGGACTAACTCCTACCCAGCAGCAGAATCCGTCAGGCAGGGGATTTCAGGTCCTCTGGCCAAGAAACCCGAAGGCACGGTCACACGCATGGGACCAGCACCACCGTCGTGGAGCGGAAGCTACTAGAAGGCCCCGAGTCACCGGCCATACGGGTGAGCACCACACGGTACACTCAGGGATGTGGGCTACTTATACTCGCTTCTAGCAAGGTAGCCAGAAGAGTATCGTTAGTTTGGGAGGCCTACAACTCCGCCTGGCCAGGGGAGATCCCATCTGCTCAAGGACTGACCAGGCCCCAACCGCTAGCCAGTACTCCGGGAGGGTCTATCCTTGTCACCAGTAAAGACCCTGAACTACACCGCATCATCTCTGAGTGGTTCCTGCTACCCCCATCATCCACGTCGGCTGCCCTGAGGCCATACCCCTCCCGTTGGGGGTTATACCATCCACGCTGCAACATCCTTCCACCGGCGTCAGCGGTCTGCCCTGCAGCGGCAGCTCCATAGCTGCATTCAACGGGTGGCATAGTCGTCCATCATCTACCGCTGATACAGCGCCACTTAGTTTGACTCCCTGGGCACGGACCGGATCACCGCCACGAGACTACAACTCTCAAGAGATCCGGCTCCGGGTAAGCTCCCGCGTGCGCAACGCTGCGCGACACAGGCCCAGGGGCGCGTCACATCTACCTCTGAAAAAATATTGGGCTTGTAGCTGTGTGTGGGTCTTGTTCTATTAATCCATCTATACAGACCTCCATCAGGTTGCAAACTGAATATCATTTTTTTCTGCATCTAGCTCTGAAAAAATATTTGGCCTTCTAGTAGTGTGTCGGACTTTCTCTATTAGTCCATCTATACTGACCTCCATCAGGTTGCAAATTAAAAATAATTTTTATCTGCATCTACAGTACCTCTGAAAAAATATTTGGGCTTCTAGCTGTGTGTGGGACTTGTTGTATTAGTCCATCTCTACTGACCTCCATCAGGTTGCAAACTGAATATATTTTTTTCTGCATCTACCTCTGAAAAAATATTGGGCTTCTAGCTGTGTGTGGGACTTGTTGTATTAGTCCATCTATACTGACCTCCATCAGGTTGCAAACTGAATATATTTTTTTCTGCATCTACCTCTGAAAAAATATTGGGCTTCTAGCTGTGTGTGGGTCTTGTTCTATTAATCCATCTATACAGACCTCCATCAGGTTGCAAACTGAATATAATTTTTTTCTGCATCTAGCTCTGAAAAAATATTTGGCCTTCTAGTAGTGTGTGGGACTTTCTCTGTTAGTCCATCTATACTGACCTCCATCAGGTTGCAAACTGAATATATTTTTTTCTGCATCTACCTCTGAAAAAATATTGGGCTTCTAGCTGTGTGTGGGACTTGTTGTATTAGTCCATCTATACTGACCTCCATCAGGTTGCAAATTGAATATAATTTTTTTCTGCATCTAACCCAGCCAATAGTTTTGGCCTAATACCACAGTTTGGCCACTCAGCTCTGCTCGGTTACCATCCATTGTTTTTTTGTGCAAACAACTCCAGAGTTGTGAATTAGTTAACCACCAAAATGAGTGGAAAAAGGCCTGCTGCTGGTGGAAAGGGGAATAGGCGTGTTGGGAAGGGGAAAAAAGGTTGTGTCCGTGGGGTAGGTGTTAAAGCAACAGTAACATCTGCAGAAGAAAGACCATCTTCCAGCCAAACTAAAATGTCTACTTCTTTTAGCGGACAATGTGATAAGATCCCTTTCTTACGGCCACGCCAATCGCTACAAATTCCAGATGAGGCACAAAAACAGCAGGTGCTTCAACGGATATCAAGTGCTCCTTTAAGTGGGCTCTCCTCCACATCAACTTCAACATCACAAATACTCCAGTCCTCAAAGGTGTCACCCAAATCGCACTTGCTTCCTCACAGCTCCCAAATCTCCAGCTGCCCGTCTGAGTATGAGGTAGAACAGATGGTTGAGTCTGCAGAGCTGTCGACTCCAGCGCTTCTGTGAATCCAGACGAGGAAATGATCTGCACTGATGCCCAGAATCTTTATGAGTCGGATCCAGGACCAGACGCAGAAGGTTCTGACCATAATGTAGATCCTCCTTCCCAAACTGTAACTCCTGTTGGTGGAGACAATGAGGAAGACGAAGACGATGATGAGACTCAAATACCTGATTGGAGCGACAACTTTAGTTTTTTGTCAGGGCAGGAACAGGTTGGCTCTGAGGACGACGGGTGTGATAACGCACAGGGTGATGATGATGAGGTTGGAGATCCCACTTACTGTCAACCCACAGTCAGCCAAGAGATGAGGTCAGCATATGGACATGAAGCATAAGTTGCAGTGGGAAGCTCAGTGTGCTACAATGCGGCCTAGCCGGCCGGGCCAACCACCGTCTGCCATATCTTGTGCATCCGCGGCCTCTTCATCCTCTGTGACTGGGGGGACAGCAGTCACACCTGTTTTGGGGCGCAGACCTGCCACCTCTTTACCCGCAACAGCCAGCGTGATTGGCAGGTCATCATTTTCTTTGGAGGTGGTAACACCAGCTGGTGTTGAGCGCTGTCCGACATCGATAGCACCACCTTTGGATCAAGGCAACCTAACATGTCCGCCTGCATCTTCCTCACAGACCGGCAGTTTGCCGGGGACACCCTTATCAACCCCGTCTAAGCACAATAGCCAGCCCTCGGTCCCTCAGATGTGGACAAGTAAAAGACCATTTCCTCCTAGCCATGAGAAAGCTAAGAGGTTGAATTTCACCATCTGCAAGCTCTTGGCTACAGAAATGCTGCCTTTCCGCCTGGTGGACACAGAGGATTTTCGAGACCTTATGTCCGTCGCAGTGCCCCAGTACCAGATGCACAGTCGGCACTACTTCTCAAAGAAAGGTGTGCCTGCGCTCCACCAGCATGTCGCACACAACATCACCGCTTCTTTGAGAAACTCTGTGTGTGACAGGGTGCATTTCACCACAGACACTTGGACGAGTAGGCATGGACAGGGGCGTTATATGTCGCTGACTGGGCACTGGGTAACTATGGTGACAGCAGGACAAGGGGCTGCTGTCCAAGTCTTGCCGTCCCCACGAGTTGTGCGTCAATCCTCTTTATGTCAAAGTTCCTCCACTGCTTCTGCCTCCTCAACCTCCTCTCTGTCTTCCACCTGCACCCAAAGCCTGTCTGGTCATGCCACAAGCTTTCTAACTGCGCAGAAGGGATCCTGCACACCTCCTTACTATGCTGGCAGTAGGGCTCAACGTCATCAGGCGGTTTTTACTTTGAAATGTCTGGGAAATGTGAGTCACACAGCTGAGGAGTTGTGGTCAGCTCTGGAGAACCAATTTCATGAATGGTTGTCTCCACTGGACCTGAAACCAGGGAAGGCCGTGTGCGACAATGCTGCAAACCTGGGTGCGGCCCTTCGCCGGGGCAATGTCACACACGTGCCTTGTATGGCTCACGTGTTGAACCTGGTTGTCCAGCAATTTTTAGCCCACTATCCCAGACTAGATGACCTTCTGCAGAGGGCACGGTCGCTGTGTGCTCACTTCCGCCGTTCGCATCCCGCAGCTCAGCGACTTACATCTCTACAGAAGTCGTTGGGCCTGCCACTTCACCGGCTAAAATGCGATGTGCCTACCCGGTGGAATTCAACTCTGCACATGTTGCAGCAACTGTGGCAGCACCGACAAGCCCTGGTGCAATACGTTCTGACGTATAGCCTGGGCCAACGAGATCCAGAGGTGGGGCAAATCACGCTGGAGGAGGGGTCTCAGATCAGGGACCTCTGCACCCTTCGGCACAGTTTTGAAATGGCGACGAAGATGTTTAGTACTGACGATGCCATTATCAGCATGACTATTCCGGTGATTTGCATGCTGGAGCACATGTTAAACAGAATTCGGAGTCAGGTGGTGGCACAAGAGGAGGTGGAGGAAGTAGAGGAGGAGGAGTTGTATGCGGAAGGGCTAACATCTGCAAGGTCCAGACGGTCGGCAGCACCAAGGCGGCAGGCATGTGAGGGTGGGGGAGATGGTTTTACCAGGGCGCATGGTAGCAGCCAAACTAGTGAGGAAGGTGCAGGAGCCCAGGAAGAAGTGGAGGACGAACTGATGGAAGACTCATCAGATGAGGGAGACCTTGATCACATTTCTGTTGTGCGAGGTTGGGGGGAGAGGACAGAGGAAGGAAGCATGATTGTTACCTCGCCACCAACACAACAGGGACTTGGTGCTCCTGGATGCGCAACACACATGAGTGCCTTCTTGCTGCACTACCTGCAACATGACCCTCGAATTGTGAGAATTAGAAATAATCCTGACTACTGGGTTGCCACACTGTTAGATCCCCGGTACAAAAGTAAATTTGCAGAAATTATTCCTGCCATAGAAAGGGATGCACGCATGTAGGAGTATCAGAAGAGACTGTTGCAGAATCTTACATGTGCTTTTCCACAAAACACCAGTGGTGCACGTAGTGAATCTCACAGTTCCAACTTGCCAACCGTGGGACCGTCAAGTGTTCAGCACTCAAACCGTAATAGAACCACAGTATCTGCTGGTAACATCAATTTTGCGGAATCATTTCACCACTTTTTTAGCCCATCCTTTGCAAGGCCACAGGAGACAAGAAGTCTGACACATAGTCAATGCCTAGAGATGATGGTACAGGAGTATCTCCAAGTAAACATTGAAGACATGACTGTGTCACTGGACCCTTGCTCTTTTTGGGCTTCCAATCTGGATAAATGGCCGGAGCTAGCCACTTACGCCTTGGAGATCTTGTCATGCCCCGCAGCCAGCGTTCTGTCTGAACGTGTGTTCAGCGCTGCTGGTGGTGTGCTGACAGATAAGCGCACGCGGCTCTCCACTGATAATGTAGACAGACTCACGTTCATAAAGATGAACAAATCATGGATCCGAAACGACTTTTCTACCCCTGTGTCATCCTGGGGAGAGCAAAAGCTTGATGATTGGTTAAAATCACCCTACCAACCGTTTTAAGCTTTCAAATTACTAATCATGTTTATCTGTATCTTGGCTGGAAAATAATTTGGGCTTTGTAGCAGTGTGCAGCACTGATTCTATTAGGCCATCTATAATAAGCTCCACCAGATTTAAAATTACTAATCATGTTTATCTGTATCTTGACTGGAAAATAATTTGGGCTTTGTAGCAGTGTGCAGCACTGATCCTATTAGGCCATCTATACTAAGCTCCACCAGATTTAAAATTAATAATAATTTTTGAAATTATAAGCATTAGCAGGTTATTAGAAACTGAAATCAAACAGTTTTCAACTCAAAACTTTATTCTAGGTGATGTTACATTTTCACATAGGACCCCTTGTTTGAAAGGAGCTTCTGAACTCTCTCGTCCATTGAATTTGTCAGGTTTTGGATGGTTTCTGCTTCAATTGTTTTGCATGAGGACAGAATACCCTCCCAGAGCTGTTGCTTAGATGTGAACTGCCTCCCGCCATCATAGACACTCCTTTTGATGATGCTCCAGAGGTTCTGAATGGGGTAGAGGTCAGGGGAGCATGGGGGTCACACCATAAGTTTGTCCCCTTTTATGCCCATATCAGCCAGAGATGCAGATGTTTTATGTGCAGCATGAGATGGTGCATTATCATGCAAAAAAATGATCTTGCTGTGAAATACACGGTTCTTCTTCTTGAACCATGGCAGGAAGTGCTGTTTGAGAAAATCCACATACATTATGGAGTTCATCTTTAGCGCCTTCAGGGATCCTAAAGGGGCCGACAATCTCTCTCCCCATGATTCCAGCCCAAAACATTACTCCACCTCCTCCTTGTTGGCGCTGTAGCCGTGTTTGCGTGGGGTGTCCATCAACCAGCCATCCTCCACTCCATCCATCTGGACCATCGAGCGCTGCACGGCACTCATCCGTGAACAAAACAGTTTTGAAATCAGTCTTCATGTAATGTTTGGCCCACTGGAGCCGTTTCTGCTTGTGTGAAGTGGATAGAGGAGGTCGACAGGATGGCGTATGCACAGCTGCAAACCTCTGAAGGACCCTGCATCTTGTTGTTCGGGGGACGTTGGAGGCACCAGCAGCTTCAAAAACTTGTCTGCTGCTATGACAAGGCTTTTTTGCCGCTGCTCTTTTAACCTGACATAATTGCCTGTAGGAAAGAGTCCTCAATTTGCCCTTATCAGCATGCACACGTGTGTACTGTGAATCAGCTACATACTTCTTGATTGCCAAGACACTTCATCCTGATCATCGCACAATGTTGATTGTAGTCATGCCTTGACCTAAACACTCCACAATTTGTTGCTTCTCAGCAGCCGACACATCCTTTTTCTTTCCCATTTTGGCAGAAAATGTAGGCTGCTTAATAATGTGAGACAGCCTTCTTAAGTAGTCTTGCCTTTCATTGGACACACCTGCCAAACTAATTAGCACAGGTGTCTGCAATTGCTTACAGCGATATAAAGAGCCCTGACACACATCACCATCAATGAGTTTAACTGACAAACAAACAAATTCTTCCCTTATCACTCCTAAACACTTTTTGCATAATAATTTGGAACACAGTGTACATGTGCTTTTCCACAAAACACCAGTGGTTCACGTAGTGAATCTTACAGTTCTAACTTGCCAACCGTGGTCTGTATGGAGTTGTTCAATAAAGGGCCCAAAATTAAGATAACATAGATGGGAGAGGTCTCTATGAATAGGAATTCCTAAGTATTTGATACCCTGTGAGGGCCAGGCAAAGGGAAAGTTGGACTGGATGGAATCCTATATGGATTTGGGGAGGGAGACATCGAGGGCCTCAGACTTCGCTGCATTGATTTTAAAATTTGACCATGTAACAAAATGATCTATTTCAGCCATAACAGCATGGATGGATATATGTGATTGAGTGATATATACTAGGACATCATCAGCAAATAGAGAGCACTTGTACTCGGTGCCTCCCACCTCAATCCACCTAATATTGGGGTTATGGCGAATTGATGAGAGCAGGTGCTCCGTCACTAGGATGTATAAGAGAGGGGACAGAGGACATCCCTGCCTTGTCCCATTGGTGATTGTGAAAGGTGATGAAAATGTTCTGATGCACCCCCTGGGCCTTGGGACACCCGGAGCCAGACCCTTTTTGGTGGATGCTGGTGGTTGTAGTCTTCGTGGCTGCGACCCTGTTCCGTGGCTCAGGGTGGTCAAACCAGTGGCGGAACTATTTATGTGGTTTTGATGTTTAAATGTCCGACTACGCCACCCGTGGATTGCGGTCAGAGTGAACCGCCGCTGCAGGGCAGACCGCTGAGGCTGGTGTTGTGGGTGCAGCAGAGCGTAGCATAACTCCCCACGGGAGGAGTATAGTCTCAGGGCAGTGTATGCGGAGGATGGGGGTGATTGTGCAGGGCAGCAGCAGTAACGACACGGAGTCAGTGATGCAGTCCAGGGCCTTTACTCACAGTTCTTATTATCCAGACCACGTCTGCAGGTAACGGCTGCCCACGTCGTACTGTGCTCACCAGGTGAGGGGCTCAGACAACTCCCAGATAACTTTGGAGCACTTCACAGGACCCCCTTTGTGTGTCCTTTGTCTGGCCTTTCTTACCAACCCTTCTGTCCGGCTGCCTCGGGCCTCCTCTTGGTAAACTTGGCGCCAGTTTCCCTGACCCTATGTGGTGCCTTCCTAGCGGGTGTAGCGAGGGGCTGCGCCACATAAAATGTCACAGCCTCCGGTTTCTAGCTGAGGGTCATTTCCTGCCTCCACTAGTTTCGGGGACCGGTCTCCCCCTTTGGCCTGACCCCTCCACGCAGGTGGATTCGGGCGTGCGGTGGCGACTCGCCCGTCCGCACCCCTGGGATCCCTTCATTCCTCGTTCCTGGAGCCTTCTCCGCTCCTCTTCCTTCCTTCTCCCTCTTCCAGGCCTGGGCCTCTGTTACTAGGCCCACCTCCGGAGCAGAGCTCATGCAGAGCCCCTGCTCCCTGCCACTTCTGCTCAGACTTCTCTGCACTGAACTAAGATGGTGCCCACCTTTTATACTCCCTTCTCAATGCACCCAGGAACTGCTTCCTCCCTGCTCCTGCACTACAGGGTTCCCCTTCCTCAGTGTTCCCTCCCCCCACTCCAGCCAGGGACAGGGACTGTCGTGCCCATCTCAGAGGCATATTGGTCGCCCTGCCCCACGGCAATGTGGTGTAATGCATGCAGGTGTCGGGTCCTGATCCACACTCCATCCTTACCTGAGAGTGAGATATCACACCTCTGGGTGAGGTGCAATACCTCTGTAGCAACCGAGCCCTCAGGGTGCTACAGTTCCATTTATCTTCAGCCTAGGTGACGTATTGTGATACAGGGCCGTGATTTTGGCTATAAAAGGGTCCCCTAGACCCCTACCCCAAGCTTTTTAAGAGAATCATATATGGCGTGCCAGGAGACTCTATGGAATGCTTTCTCAGCATCCAACGAGAGTATCTAATTACAAATTTTTAACTGCATCTAGCCCAGGAAATACTTTGTGCCTAGTAGCAGTGTCTGCTAGTCAACAGATTATCCCAGCTGTTAAGCAAGCTACACCATCTGTAGTTTGGACACTTAATTTTTTCAAAGGAAATGCTTCGGGACCACGGGATACTCAGTGAAGAGCATCAGGAGGCACCCCAAGGCATAGGGGCTGGGACTGGCAGTAGGATGCCTTGTGGTGGACAGCCGAGCTCGATCCTTATAAAAGCTTTTTAACTGCAGCAGCTTTAGTGGACGCTACTGGAGCTGGAATTACGCGGCTGCTGGCATGAGACTTGCCCTCCAATAGATCCTTGTAAATGGATTTAAAGTGTATTCATTCAAATTAGAGAGACAATTTAAATTAAAAAGCTTAGAGCTGCCTCCACCACAGGGGGGCTCGCTCGACCCACCAGCGGACAGGCACCAGTATTGGGAGAGGGGGGCTGGCCGTCAGGGTTCACCGCGGCTCTGGCACAAACCCGGCGACACGGAGGTGGCACGGGTAGGAGCGGACTGAACGTGTCGGCTTCTCACTTTTTGGATTTTAGAAGGGCATGACATGCCTATATCTGTGTCTCCCCCTCCTTTTACTCCTCCACCTCTTTTCTTTTCGCATGACTATATGTACTTGTCACTTTTCCATGTGTTAGTTGTGTCTTCTGAGCAGTTTGTCAGGTTTTGGACACCTTTGAAGGTGTTTTCTATGTGTTTCTATGTGTTTTTGTTTGCCTGCCATTGGTTTTAACGGTGTTCGAAGGTGTTCGACGAACAGTTCGACGAACAGTTCGGCGAACACACGGGTGTTCGACGAACCGAACCGAACTCGAACACTACGGGGGTGGCTCAACACTAGCAACGAGCCCAATGTAAGTCTATGAGAAACTCGAGCATTTTTCCGACGACCCCCCGAGGTCTGCAGAGGGCCTAAAAATTGCCCACCTCGATGGGAACAGTGCTAAAATGACATGGGAACAGCATAGGGAGCCCCTTGGAAGCATTTCTGACTCCCAGGTCACTGCTGTCAACAATGTTGTCAGAGTATTACGCCACTTTTATGGACTCACAATAAAACATACAAAAACAATAACAAAATGGATTTTCCTGGGAAAAATGTTAAGGAACATCCTTTCCAGGTTATTGACTTGTATATAAGGCAAAATAAATATACACAAACAAAAATGATCCTCCACACCTTGGGCTATGTTCACACGTCGTGTTTTTGATGCGTTTTTGCACTTTGCCTTGCTTTCAACGGTGAAAGATACATTTACCAGTAAATGTCATTTTAACATTTTACTACCTTAGCTTCCCATGTGGTGTGCGAGACATTATCAGACACATCAATACAGTGCTGAAAAGACATGGGAACAGCATATAGAAGACCTCTGGAAGCATCTCTGACTCCCAGGTCACTGCCTAAAACTGTGGTCATCAGAAGTGATCCTATATTACTGTGGTAATAATACATACATTTTTGGCAAAGTAACAAATATTGAACTCCATTTAAAATGGGCAAGGTGTGGGGCAAGGGATGGAGAAGTGGATGTTATGGTGCTGATGATAGTGCACACAGAGGCCGAAGCCGAGGCTGTGGGCAAGATGAAACTGTGCTTGCTGAGGGAGCACAACAAACACCAACATCATGTCAAACACCTTCCTGTCCCAATTTGTAGGGGGCCGGAGGAACACCACTCTTGAAGCCAGAGCAGTGTGAAAAGTTTGTTGGTTGGATAGCAGATAATGCTTCCAGTCAGTTTGCCACCACCACCACCACCACCCTGTCTTCCACATGGTCCAGTCTCAGTAGCCATGAGTCTGGACCACATTATTATTATTACTTTAATGCCCTTTATTCCATGGCGCTTTACATGTGAAAAAGGGGTATATTTCGCAAAAACAATTACAATAATCTTGAAAAAAAATGTGACAGCGACTGGTACAGGAGAGGACCCTGACCACGAGGGCTCACAGTCCACAAGGGATGGGTGAGGATACAGTAGGTGACAATAGAGCTGGTCATGCAGCGGTATGTTAGATCGAGGGTTACTGCAGGTTGTACTCTTGTCGGAAAAGGTGGGTCTTCAGGCGACTTTTGAAGGTTTCAACAGTAGGTGAGAGTCAGAAATGTTGGGGTAGAGAGTTCCAGAGAAGGGGGGATGCACAGGAGAAATCTTGAATGTGATTTTTTGAAGAGTAGATAAGAAGGGAGTAGAGGAGGAGATCTTGTGTGAGGTTGCGTGCAGGTAAGTACTGGGACACTAGTTCACAGATGTATTGAGGAGACAGGTTCTGGATGGCTTTGCATGCCAAGGTTAGGGTTTTGAACTGAAGTCTCTGAACAATGGGGAGCCAGTAAAGGGATTGACGGAGAGGAGAGGCCAGGAAATAGAGAGGGGACAGATGGATTAGTCGAGCAACAGAGTTTAGAATTAATTAGAGGAATGTGAGAGTGTTAGAAGGGAGGCCACAGAGCAGGAGGTTACAGTCGTCAAGAAGGGAGATGATGAGGGCGTGCACTAGTGTTTTTGCAGATTCATGGTTGAGAAATGTGCAAATCAGGGAGATTTTTTTTACTTGGAGTCGGCATCCTTCCTCCCACTATTCCGAGTGCCCTGATCCCTAACTTGGACACTCCGAAGAGCTGTTTTGTTCATCTTCCATTTCCTTTCCATTTTCTGGCCTCTCGCTCGGAAGTGGAAAGAGCTTGGATATGTGGTTTGAAGGAGAGATTAGAGTCCAGGGTTACCTCAAGAGCTGTTTCCTTTTCCATCTATAGATTTGGGCCTCTTGGCTGGCCAGCTTCAAGCAGAGCAGGGAAAGATCGCATGTAGCGATTTGAGCAGCCATCATCACCCGAAGGTGACTGTGGGAAAGTGCAATTACTGTTGCAAGAGGTGGATAATGATGAGTCAATGGACAGAAAGTCAGGAGGAGGTCCAGAGTGCGGAAGTGGAAGACGAAGCAGTGGATGATGAAGTCACTGACCCAACCTGGCAAGGGGACATGCAGAGCTAGGACAGCAGCACACAGGGGGAGGGAGGCGTAGCACCAAAACAGGCAGTAACAAGCAGTGTGGGGGCCACAAACAGAAGGCGGGCAACTGTTCTCCGTAACACCAACACGACAGAATTTGCCAGTACAACTGTTAGGTCTTCACAAATCTGGTTCTTTTTTAAAGACTGTTTAGAAAACCCCGAAAAGGCCATGACTGCAAAGCACCAGACTAGCTGGGCCGAACGCCAAAGTCAAGAAACAGTGTCTGCGGGTGACTCTACTGCCTCTTCCTCTGTTGTGCACGAATGCCAATCCCCTGTCCATGGCGCATGCAAAGATGCCTCCCGCCCTGCACCTGTCATTGCAGACTTGCAACCATCACCATCCACGTCCTTGTTTCTTCGCAGCGTTCAGTTGTCCCTACCCCAGTCCTTGAAAAACAAACGCAAGTATGCAGCCAGCCACCCACCCACAGGCCGCAATACTAAACTGCCACATTTCGGGACTGCTGCTTGCACTTGAAATGTTGCCTTTCAGGCTTGTGGAGGTGCAAGCTTTCCACAACCTCATGGCGGTGCATGGGTGTCCATACTCGGTCCCCAGTCACCACTGTTTCTCCTGGTGTTGTCTCCGCCTTCCACAAGCACAGGTCCCAAAACATTACCTGTGCCCTCCCCAGTGCACTTAGTGGGAATGATCACCCAACCACAAACACGTGGACAAGTGAATGTGGCCAGGGACAGTACATCTCTCTGATGTATTTCACTGGGTTAATATTGTGGAAGCAGGAACCCAGTGGGACCCTGGAATGGAATATATCCTCCTGACACAGAGGATTGGGGGCCCTGGTTCAATCAAGCTTGAAGGCAACAATGTTCACAAGGTAGACAGCAGCCATGGTCGGTCTCCTACTCAAAGAGTAAATTATTCATGATGGATCATCCATGTCCTTAACTTTGTGTTACTTGGAATGCAAGCGCAAGTATGCAGTCAAACACCTACCCCCAGGCTGCAATAGTAAACTGCCACATTTCTGGACTACTGATTGCACTTGAAATGTTGCCTTTTATATGACAAAAAGTCGAATTCTAGAGATGTTTTTAAGGTGCAGGTCACATGAGCGAGTCAGTGATTTACTACGTTTAATAAAGGAAAGTTTTGTGTCAAATATGAGTCCAAGACAGCAAACGTGTTGAGTGGGAGTTATGGTGGCACCACCTAAACGAAATTGCAAAGTCAGGTATAGGTAGGTTAGTAAAAGTCAGGTAAAGGAAAGGTAGGTTAGTGACAGTCAGATATAGGTAGGTTACTAAAAGTCAGTAGGTTAGTAGAGGGAGGAAACTGAAGGAGTTCATTTTTGGAGATATTAAGTTCAGGCTCTTGTTGAAGAATTCAAGTAAAAAAATAATTACCATCTGACAATGCTGGCGGCAGAGGTCACAGACAGTTCATTGGACTAGTACAAGCGAGGGAGACACAAACCAGATGTGGCAGAGGCAGGGGAATGCTGTCAAAGGTCTGTGACAGTTTTCTCAGACCATACCATCACCCAGGCTCTGACACACAGAGTACTCTGACAAGAAGCGAAACGTTTTGGAAGATGCTGAAGGACTTCTTTGGCGACTGTACCAGCGTCCTCCATGATTCCTTTCTGTGCCTTACAACTATTGGGTATCCAAGCTAGACACATGGCATGAACTGTCTCTCTACTCCTTGGAGGTCCTGGCCGCTAGCGTTTTGTCAGAAATGTTTTTTAGTGCCGCCGGGGGCATTATAACTGATATAACTGATCGGCGCATCCGCCTGTCAACTGAAAATGCTGACTGGCTGACTTAGGGCTGGATTGGGCCAGACTTCTCAACACCACAAGATGATAGCATCGAACATAAACTCAAATCCAGTGGTTATTTTTTGGGGGGGTTTATTACCATGCACCCCTTCACACTCAGACATGGGTATACACTTCAGGAATTGTTTTATTTTATGTCTCCCTCCTCCTTCTCCGCATCGTCCACCACCATCTCACCAGGTTGACCATCATGCCACGCCCACATATTTTTTTAAGGGTGTTTCTGACTACAGACAAGTGAATATTTCAATATTAGTTTCGAATTACGATTGCCGTTTTTGCAATATTCGACAATGTAATTGTCGATTATTCACCGAACACCATTGGATTCTATGGGGGCCAAAACCCAACCCATACACAACATCTTTAAACGGGACCAAAAGCTGCCAAAACACATCAATTTAGGGGCAGACACCAGGAAAGTGCATCAATTGACCCAGAGTACAAGTAGTATAATTATTATTTATTATTATTGTACCATTTATTCCATGGCGCTTTAGATGTGAAAAGAGGTCACCAACTTGTACAAGAGGAGAGAGGACACTGCCCGTGAGGGCGCACAAATAGTCTATAAGGGATGGGGGAGGAATAAGGATACAGTATGTGAGAGTACAGCTGGTCGTGCATCGGTACGGTAGAGCGAGGGTTACTGCAGGTTGTAGGCTTGTCGGGAAAGGTGGGTCTTCAGCTTCCTTTTAAAGATTTCAACAGTAGGCGAAAGTCTGATATGTTGGAGCACAGAGTTCCAAAGTAGGGGGGATGCACGGGAGAAATCTTGTATGTGATTGTGGGAAGAGGCGATAAGACTGGAGTAGAGAAGGAGATCTTGTGAGGATCAGAGGTTGCGTGCAGGTATGTACCGGGAGAATAGGTCACAGATATATGGAGGAGACAGGTTGTGTATGGCTTTGTATGTCATGTTTAGGGTTTTGAATTGGAGTCTCTGGGCAATGGAGAGCCAGTGAAGGGATCTTATAGATTGGTTGAGGTAGTCCACATTAAAAAAGCAGCCATATAGTTTCCAGGAACCTTTCCACAGACTTTTCTTAGCCAGGGCTGCTTCTCGGCAGGGTTGGACGAACCCACCAGAGAATCGGAGACTCCTCCGGTGGGCCCTGGCTTCTTCTTCAGGAGAGTTCATAGTGCAAACCTTGCAGGTCATTATGATGATAGAGGCCACCATCTCCTTAGCTTGCTGCTGGTACTTTTCTGTGGGAATCATCTTGGCTCCAACCAGCCTGGAATATTTCCAGTGAACTATGGCATGACGCCATGGTATTAGCAGTGCCCCCAGTACCAGTAGCAAAGCCATCCACAATTTCCTTCTCATGAATTTTATTTAGTAGACTGAGTGGCTGCCAAAATACATTAGTTTCTCACAAAGGAGCTGAAGATACTGAGTGGAAGTAGATGCAAGTTTCTCCAGCATGTTAGACCAGAGATTACGTAAGGGAATATATCAGGAGAGATTAGTTCAGAGATATATGGGGGAGAAAGGTTATGGGTGGCTTTGTAGGTCCGTGTTAGTAGTTTGAACTGGATACGCTGGGCAATGGGGAGCCAGTGAAGATAGATTACAATCTTATAGATTGCTGGAGGCAGTCCATGGTATTAAAGCAGCCATAGAGTGTCCGGGAACCTTCCCACAGACTTTTCTTAGAAAAAGACGGGTGCACCGGAGGATTCTCTGGTGCACCCGTCCAACCCTGCCTAGAAACAGTCCTGGCTTCTCCATCAGGAGAGTTCATCATAGTGCAAACTTTGCAGCTGATATGGAGCTCTTGAGCGGGGGAGAAAGGTGGACCCTCAGGATAAAATCCTCTGGTGGGCCCAATGTTCTTCAGAGGGAAACCGTATCTACTCTGGCTGTCATTTCTCCCAGGAAGTCCTCTAATGCAGCCTGTTTCATAAGCAATGGCAGCTCGTCCAACATCAGCTCACACGTCTCGGTGCTGCTTCTACACACAAAGATCTTTCTTTGCGCCATGAATTTCATGACTACAGAGCTGCATAAGCACATCCAATCCACAGTAAAAAAGCAGCCATAGAGTGTCCGGAAACCTTCACATAGACTTTTTGTCAACAATTCTGCAGCAGTGTGCGGTTTGTCACCAGGGCATTAAGCATATTATCTTCAGCACAGCCTGTTGCTGCTTGGCCAAGGCATTGCTGCAGTGCTTCCAGCTTGTGACTCATGTGGTCATTTCGGAGATGGAGGCCGAACAGGAGGAGGAGGGGGTGCAGGAGCTGAATAATGTGATTATATTAAGGTTACATTGACGAGTCTGGTTTTTATACTAAAAAGATCCTACTGTGTTTTTTTTTATTTATTTATTTATTTTTCGACTCATTAAATGTGTATTGGAATGCATCCTAATTTTTGGCAGCCCTTGAAATTGCTTCATATACAATAACAGTACCCACTCCTTAATAATGGGAAGGACAATTTAAATAGATTCTATATTCTAGAATATTAACTGTCTTATCTGAAATTCAATTACGGGTGAGGTATCGCAGTATGGATAGTGTATTACACCAATCCAGCCAGGTATTATTGCCTTATACTGAGTGCTGCTGGTGCTGCCCCCAAAAAATTAAAATCTATTCTATTCCCTATTGATAACGCTGTTAAATGCATTTACAATAGGGACAGGTGCTGTTAGGTGGTATCATCAGCTCCAGATGAGTGTTCATTCAGGTCACATAAATGTCTTCCACAGTCCATAACTTTTTTTTTTTTATTTCTTTGGCCTAATATACAAGTCATTACCCTGGAAAGAGTGTTTCTTAACATTTTTTTTCCATTTTAGCTTGTTTTTTGTATTTTTTTTTGTCAGTCCGTAAAAGTGGCGTAATACTCTGACAACATTGTTCACAGATATGCTATTTGTCAGCGACCAACTGTGAATGGGTTTGAACCCACAACTGCAATACTTTAAATGGAGTGTAATATTTGACATGCTCAAAAAATGCTGGATTATTAGGGCAGTCATATGTTATAACATCTGATGGCCACGGTTTCAGGCAGTCGCCTCATAGTATGGTATTTGTCAGCGACCAAGTGTCAATTGATTCAACAAAACACAGCGGGCTGACTTTAAATTTCTGTATTATTACAGGAGTCATATGGGATCACGTCTGATCATTGAAAAAAGTTTCTCTGCTTCCACAATACAGTAATGTGAATAACATAAAAAAAAATCTGTCTGTATTCTGCGAATAAGCAAATGGAGAAGTAAAATGGTGTACACTGACACACTGCTACAAACTGTAAATGGAGGACAATAGTTTCCACATTCAATATTTTCCACATTCACTACAAATGGCTGGATTTGTACCACAGTTATATGTGATAAGTCTGACGGACACCCACGGTTCTAAATAGCGGCCCTGTAGTTTCCTATTTGTTACAGTGACCACGTGTGAATAGCTTCACCAACACACAGTTACAAACTGTAAATGGAGGACAGAAATGGCTGGATTTGTGCCGCAGTTCTATGTGATATGTCTGACGGACACCCACGAATTTAAATAGTGGCCCTGTACTTTCCTATTTGTCACAGCGACCACGTGTGAATAACTTCACTGACACATTGCTACAAATTCTAAATGGAGGACAGAAATGGCTGGATTTGTGCCGCAGTTATAAGTGATACGTCTGATTGACACCCACGGTTTTAAAGAGCGGCCCTGTAGTTTACTATTCTTCACCACAACCATGTGTGAGTAGCTTCACTGACACACTGCTACAAACTGTAAATGGAGGACAGAAATGGCTAGATTTGTACCACAGTTGTTTGTGATACGTCTGACAGACACCCACGATTTTAATTAGCGGCTCTGTAGTTTCCTATTTGTCACAGCGACCACATGTGAATAGCTTCACTGACACACTGCTACAAACTGTAAATGGAGGACAGAAATGGCTGGATTTGTACCGTAGTTATATGTGATACGTCTGACGGACAACCACGGTTTTAAATAGCGGCCCTGTAGTTTACTATTCTTCACAGCGACCACGTGTGAATAGCTGCACTTACACACTGATGCAAAACTCTAAATGGAGGACAATGTTTTCCAAGTTCACTACAAATTTTTGGATTTTTATCACTGTAATATGGGATCACGTCTGATGGAAGAGATCTTGCTGTATTCTGCAGAGCTAACAAGCAAACAGAGCAATAAAATGGTGTACTCTTTATTAATTTTTAAGCAGATAATCAGGATTAAGATAAAAAAAAAATAGCCCTGGCCCCTGATATCTGGGGCTATGTCTATGGATATCTGTAACAGCAGCAGCAGACAGAACGTGCAATGGAACCTCTTGTGCTGTATACACTGCCACAAACCCTGCCTGCCTGCCTAACTCCTGTTATCACCTTCACCACTGAATATATACAGCTGGATTAGTCCTCAGAAGGACTGTTTGTTCAGATGGATATATATCTTGCTGTAGAATAGCTATATCTAAGTATTACACTGCCAATTCTGTCCCTAGCTCAGCAGCATCTCTGCCTACTCTGCCTGTTTCCGGGGTAGACTGTGATGAGCCTAGCAGCACCAGGTCTTATATAGACCCGATGACGCTGTGCGGCAAGCCAATCACTGTAATGCCACAACCAACATGGCTACAGCATTACAGTGCGTGGCAAGCAATCCCTGCATGTTCATTGGCTCTCTAAAGAGCGCCAAACATGCAGGGCGGGACCTCCAGCTCCCACCTAAGCAACTGGGAAATACTCGCCAAGTGCCGAGCATGTCGAGCAAAGTGATGCTCGGTCGAGTACCGAGCAGTAGGGAGCAGGCTCGCTCATCACTATTATTTAGTGGACATACCAAATTTACACTGTTGTTCAAGCTGTACACTACTTTACATTTTATCAAAGTGTCATATGCTCAGTGTTGTCCCTTGAAAAAGTATAATAAAATATTTATAAAAATGGAAGGGGTGTACTCACTTTTGTGATATACTGTAAATGGGAGCTAATAAAAATTCTTTGCCTTTTACTTTTAATAATCACCATTTTCTGGGAAAATGTTGGGATTTTTTGTATTACTTTTGTATTATTACAATAATTATTGCAAATCTAATTTTTCTCCTTAGCCAATAAAGGGATCACTCAAAAAAGTATTTGAACAGTATTATCACACCAAAATATTAGCACACAAAAATGTACAGTATATCCAGATATAGACATCTAAATTCCTAGAATAATTTCATATATTATGTTGTGCTTTTGAAAATTATTTATCCAATATTATAGTACTTTTCCTTTTCCTCACAGCTACAAACTTACAGCTTCATATTTTGTGACAGTATTGCTTGGGGAAAATACAGTGAGTCACCACAATGAGCAAGGCAGGTCACCATCTGGTGTCAGGGCTGTGTAGTAGAGTCTCTATATGACAGACGTAGAAAGAGAATTGAACTCTGATAGGATGTAGCTTTGTGTTAATTATACTAATTAAAATTGCCTAATTAACACTTTTATGCAGTTGACATAGATACAAAAAGAAACAAACCATTCTTTAGCTCAATGCTGAATTCAGTTGTAATTTTGACATAATTTCAAAATTGCAATGTCAGATTTTTTTGACTTATATATTTATTGCCTTCATGAAAATTCATGGATATTAAAGCAGATTTTAAATTTGTAAAGTAGTCATCATTATTTTAAAGCATTTTAAAGTTTAGTTTTTTGTCAGAGGCGAGAAATGCATATCCACTTTATGCCATCGGCTTCTCTGGTGTTGCTAATTGTTTCCTTTCTACAGTACACTATTTATATATTCAGATTTTTACTTATCCTGACCACAACCTTTTTATAATGCTTTATAGGTTGTTTAACCACAACCCACCATTAGTGTAACCTTTATAGAAGATACTGCCCATTTAAATCGCACATGGAAATTAGACATGTCGTTATCTACAGTATATACAATCCTCAACATTGAAATTGCAAGACCAAGAAAGAAAAGTCACAGATTTATGGAAATCACAGGTTCATTAGACTTAATGATGAAAAAATGAAAGGACAATTTGAAAAATATTTGATTTACTCAATATAAAGTATGAGTTCCACAGGGAGAAACACAGACCTACATGTCTTTGCTTTCAATCAAAGGCGGGCCTGCGTAAGGGGGCATGGTAGTGTTCATATAGAGCAGGAAACATAATTCGGTCCTGTCTGCACTGTAACACTTTCCTTTTCATGATATCTTCCCCCTCCATGTATTAGGAACTGACCTGGGTTGGAGTAGTGATAATGCAACCACTAAAGGCAGCATAGGTAGGTAGCGTAGTCAGAGAAGCCAGAAATCGGTACACAGGAAAGCAGTATAACTTGTATGAAGCAGCCAGAGATGGGAGAGCAGCAAGAACTGAAGTATTAAATGGAAAATATCCAGGAATAAATACTGGAAGCAAGCCATAATTAGTAAAAAATGGACTTTGGGATGTAGAACTGTGTTTGGAGTTATTATAGGCAAATTCTGCTGTTAAATAGCTGGTAAATAGCCCACCCTGTCATCTTGCAGGTAAGAAATAAAACAATGCAGGTATTGTTCGAGAGTTTGGTAAGTCATTTCAGTCTGGCAATTGGATTGCGGATGGAAGGCAGAAGAAAAACTGACACTAACTCCTAAAGCTGTACGGAAGATTTTCCAAAATTTTGATGTAAACTGAACACATTTATCAGAAATTACATTGTCAAGAATTCCATGCAACCTGAATATCTCTCTGACCATTAGTTCTGCGGTTTGTTCAGCAGTAGGAATCCCTTTAGTTGGAAGAAAATGGGCCATCTTTGTGAGCTGATCTACGACAACAAGGATAACAGTCATTTCGGTTATAAGAAGTTTCGCCCCCAGCAGTTTGTCCCCAGCAATTTGCCCCCAGCAGTTCGCCCCCGGGTATATTTCGCCCCTATCATTTCGCCCCCAGGAAGATTTGCCCCCGCACATTTTGCCCCCGGACGGGGGCGAACTGGGGGCGATATGTGCGGGAGCAAAACATCCTGGGGGCCAAATGCTGGGGACGAAATGTGCGGGGGCGAAATGTACCCGGGGGCGAATTGCTGGAGGCGAACTGCTGGGGGCAAAACATCCAATTCCCGTCATTTCTTTAGATGGAGGTAGGTCCACAATAAAATCCATTGAGATTGATCCCCAAGGCCTGGATATAACTGGAAGAGGCTGAAGGAGTCCTAAAGGAGAAGATCATGGCATCTTATTCCATGCACATGTTAGGAGGAAACATATTTTCTCAAATCCCTCCTACAATTAGGCCACCAAAAAGAACGGAGCAGTAGTTCTTGCGTTTTCATGACTCCAGGGTGTCCTACAAGTTTGGAATCATGGACTAGCTTGAGGACTTCCAGTTGAACAGATACAGGAAAATATATTTGGTGCTTCTGCATCCAAAACCCCTTCTTAAAAGAAAGATCAACATCTTTAGAAGGATGGTTAAGAAAAAAGTCAGTTTGGTATCCATCTTTATTTTTTGTAAAAAAATCTTTAGTGTTCAGTATAACCAAGAATTTTTTTGCTCGAAGAATGGTATAGTCAGAGTTATCAGATCAGTCTAGGGGTCTCCACTCCCTTTCCTTAGAGTCTGGGCTCCCTACTAGTGATGAGCGAGCACTAAAATGTTCGGGCACTCGTTGCTTAGGTTGAGCAAATTGGGATACTCGGCTGCTCGACCCGAGCAATGAGCCCAATGTAAGTCTATGGGAAACTCGAGCATTTTTCAGGCGGCTCCCCCCGGCGGTCTGCAGAGGGCCTAAAAATTGCCCAAATTGATGGGAACAGTGCTCAAATGACATGGGAACAGCATGGGGAAGACCCCTTGAAGAATCTCTGACTCCCAGATCACTGCTGTCAGCAACGTGGTCAGAGTATTACGCCACTTTTACGGACTCACAATAAAACATACAAAAACGAAACCAAAATGGATTTTCCGGGGAAATATGTTAAGGAACATCCTTTCCAGGGTAATGACTTGTATATAAGGCAAAATAAATAACCAAAACCAAAAATACTCCTCCACACCTTGGGCTATGTTCACACATAGCGTTTTTGATGCGTTTTTGCACTTTTGCATTGCTTTCAACAAAGACAAATGCATTCACTGGGAAATGTCATTTTAACAATTTACAACCTTATCTGGCCATGTGGTGTGTGACACATCATCAGACAGATGCATACAGTGCTGAAAAGACATGGGAACAGCATGGGGAAGACCTCTGGAAGCATCTCTGACTCCCAGCTCACTGCCTAAAAGTGTGCCCATCATAAGTGATCCTTGGCGCATGCGAAGATGCCTCCCACCATGCACCTGTCGTTGCAGGCTTGCAACAATCACCGTCCACGTCTTTGTCCCACTGCAGCATTCAGTTGTCCCTACCCCATTCCTTGGAATGCAAGTGCAAGTATGCAGGAAGCCACCGACCAACCCACAGGCTGCAATACTATACTGCCAAATTTTTGACAGCTGCTTGCACTTGAAATGTGGCCTTTTAGGATCGTGGAGGCGGAAGCTTTTCATAACCTCATGCCAGCGGTGGCCGGGTGTCCATACTTGGTTCCCAGCCGCCGCAATATTTCCCGGTATCGCCTCCGCCTTCCACAAGCACGGGTCCCACAACCTTACCTGTGGCCTCCCCAGTGCACTTACTGGGAAGGACCGCCTAACCACAAACACGTGGACAGATGAATGTGGCCAAGGACGGTACAGAGCCAGTCCACAACTTTTTTTTCTGATAGTTGTATTTAGCAAGGTGAAAGGACTGGCATAGAGGGAAACCGTATCTACCTTGCGTGTCATTTCTCTCAGGAAGTCCTCTAAAGCTGCTTGCACTTGAAATGTGGCCTGAACATTACTGCTGGTACTTTTCTGTGGGAATTTGCTTGCCTCCTACCAGCCTGGAATATTTCCAGCAAACTATGGTACAACGCCATGGTATTAGCACTGCCCCCAGTACCAGTAGCGAAGCCATCCCCAATTTCCTTCTCAGGAATTTTATTTGGTAGACTGAGTGGCTGCCCGAATACATTTTCTCACAAAAGAGCTGAAGATAGAGTGGCAGTAGGTGCAAGTTTCTCCAGCCAGTTATATATCATAGGGTGAATGGCAGCACATTGGATCATTGGTTAGCACTGAAGCCTTGCAGCGTTGGGATCCTGAGTTCAAATCCCAGCAAGGACAACATCTGAAAGGACTTTGTATGTTTTCTCCGTGTTTGCGTGTTTCCTCCTCAGTAAAAATAGAGTGTCCGGGAATCTTCCCACACACTTTTCTTAGCAAGGACTGCTTCTCGGCAGGGTTGAACGGTCCCACCAGAGAATACTCTGGTGTGCCTTGCCATCTACCTCAGGAGAGTTCATGATAGTGCTAGCTTTGCAGCTGCTATGGGGCTCTTGAGCAGATGAGAAAGGTTATTCCTCAGAATCAAATCCTCTGGTGGGCACAATGTTTTTCAATCTGAAACAGCTTCTCAGTGGGAGCTGTATTTCACCACAGCCATATTCTTTAGCTCGGTGAAAGGACTGGCATAGAGGGAAACTGTATCTACCCCGGCCGTCATTTCTACATCACCAGGTTTCGCCCATTGTGACACACGACCATGCCTGGCTGTATGTTCAGCGGTGAGAGCCACAGATCAAGCTGTTGTGTTACAGCTTTCTACAACTCTGCAGTGCTCGACGGTTTGTCAATTAAGCATTAAGCATGTTATCTTCAGTACAGCCTGTTGCCGCTTGGCCAAGGCAGTGCTGAAGTGCTATCAGCTTGTGACTGATGTAGTCATTTCGGAGATGGAGGAGGAGATGCAAGAGCTGAACAATGTGATTACATTGAGGTTAAGTTGGTGATGCTGTTTTTTACACTAAAAAAAGATTCTATTGTTTTGGGGTTTTTTTACCTATTTTTTAAGACAAATGCATTCACCGGGAAATGTCATTTTAACATTTTACAACCTTATCTGGCAATGTGGTGTGTGACACATCATCAGACACATCCTGTTTTATTTATGATGGAGGGACTCTGAAAGTCATAAAGCCTATTTTTATAGGGCCATCAGACGGCGCTTACTATTCTTAAAAGGCCAGCAGTCGGCCCTCGCTATTGTTAGAGAGCCATCAGCCGGCTATGCTTTGTTGGTCCCATTATTAACAAGTGGGTCTCCTATATTGTTATTGCACATCCAGTGACAGCTAGGGCTGCCAAAAATTTGGACGCAACCCAATACCCCTTTGAAGAGACATAGAGGAGGGTCTCAGTAAAAAAAATGTTCCCATTATAAAGGAGCGCGTGGTAATGCCCATGCTGTGACTGCAGGGGCTGCCAAAATTTGGGAAAAACCCCACTAAAAATTTAAAGACACATAGAGCAGGGTCACAGTAACGACAAATTCCATTTAGAAAGGAGAGAGTCTGCTATACAGTTATAGGGTATGCAGTGAGTCCAACGGCTGACCAATTTTAGGAAAAACCCCACTAAGAATTTAAAGACACACAGAGCAGGGCCACAGTAACAAGTACGACATGTTCCCATTAGAAAGAAGAGGCCTTAGAAGCCCGGAGGCACGGTCACAAGCAAGGGACCAGCACCGCCATCGTGAAGCGGAGGCTAACGGAAGGCCCCAAGTCACCGGCCATACGGGTGAGCACCACACGGTATACTCAGGGACGTGGGCTACTTCTACCCGCATAGAGCAAGGTAGCCAGGAAAGAGTGCAGATAGTCGGGGAGGCCTACAACTCCACCTGGCCAGGGGAGATCCTACTTGCTTACAGACTGACCAGGCCCCTACTGCTAACCAGTACTCCCGGAAGGGTCTGCGTTATACCATCAGTAAAGACCCTGAACTGCACCACACGTCTCTGTGTTTCATCGCCGCACCAGCACCATCAGTACTGGGACGCTCACACCATCACTCACATCATCCACACTAGCTGCCCTGAGGCAATACTTCTCCCGTGGGGAGTTATCCCATACTTGGCTGTGTATACAACATCAGCCTCAGCGGTCTGCAGCGCAGCGGCCGTCCCCACTGACCGCAATCCACGGGTGGCGTAGTCGGACATTTGTTATCACACTCAGACTGCCACTGGTTTGACCGCCCTGGGCACGGACCGGGTCACCGCCACACTGAGACTACAACCCCCAGCGATCCGGCTCCGGATATCCCCTGTACAGCACAGGCCCAGGGGGCGCGTCAACTTTGGCGTAGTCGGCAGGATTTCGTGCCCACAACCACTGGGTACTGCGTGCCAGAAAAAGACTTTTATACTTACCTGTGGTGAAGTTTCCCGCCGTCCGGAGTCGTTTCCCGCCATCGGACGCCATCTTGGGTCGTTTCCCACCATCTTCTGCCGTCTTCCCGCCATCCGCAGCCGCTTCCCGCCTTCGGACGCCATCTGTGGGATGCCGCGCGGGAAGAAGAGGGGCGTGGACGCCGAAAGCGCGTGAGATCCAAAGCTCCGCCCCACGCACTGACGCTGCGCAAGGTCCTGGAAGGGAGGAAGAGCGACGCTGACGTCATCGGAGCGCGACGCCAGGTCCTCTACCCCGACGATTGACTGCGGAGCCACGGCCTACGGAAGAAGAGCATCGCAAGGTAGGCCACGGTCCACTAGGGGGGTAGAAGGATGCCGGATACCGAGGGGAGCTCCACCGCCACACCGGCCGCCAGCGCAACCGCTGCAGCGGTCATGCCATTCACCATGCCCTATATCCCGGGGGCAACCTGGCTACCCCAGTACTCAGGGGAGTCACATACCCTGAGTGACTTTAGGGAAAAACTGGATAGCCTCTTCCAGGTATACCCCCTCACGGAAGAGCAAAAAGTGAGCATCCTGGTGGCCCAGTTAATCGGGGCAGCCCAAAGGGAGGTAAAGTCCTGGTCACCTGGGAAGAAGAGGACTGTCAGAGAAATACTATCCCGGCTGAAAGACACATTTGATACCCGAACCTCAGCCGAAATAAAGCTCAGATTCTACGGGTGCAAACAGCGGGCACATGAAACTATAAGAGACTATGCTCTAAACCTACAAGAGGCCCTGAGAGCCATTAAGCAGGCAGACCCTGACAGCGTGGGAAATGAAGACAAGCTGTTGACTAGTGTTGAGCCACCCCCGTAGTGTTCGAGTTCGGTTCGGTTCGTCGAACACCCGTGTGTTCGCCGAACAGTTCGTCGAACACCTTCGAACACCGTTAAAACCAATGGCAGGCAAACAAAAACACATAGAAACACATAGAAAACACCTTCAAAGGTGTCCAAAAGCTGACAAACTGCTCAGAAGACACAACTAACACATGGAAAAGTGACAAGTACATATAGTCATGCGAAAAGAAAAGAGGTGGAGGAGTAAAAGGAGGGGGAGACACAGATATAGGCATGTCATGCCCTTCTAAAATCCAAAAAGTGAGAAGCCGAGACGGCCAGTCCGCTCCTGCCCGTGCCACCTCCGTGTCGCCGGGTTTGTGCCAGAGCCGCGGTGAACCCTGACGGCCAGCCCCCCTCTCCCAATACTGGTGCCTGTCCGCTGGTGGGTCGAGAGAGCCCCCCTGTGGTGGAGGCAGCTCTAAGCTTTTTAATTTAAATTGTCCCTCTAATTTGAATGAATACACTTTAAATCCATTTACAAGGATCTATTGGAGGGCAAGTCTCATGCCAGCAGCCGCGTAATTCCAGCTCCAGTAGCGTCCACTAAAGCTGCTGCAGTTAAAAAGCTTTTATAAGGATCGAGCTCGGCTGTCCACCGCAAGGCATCCTAGTGCCAGTCCCAGCCCCTATGCCTTGGGGTGCCTCCTGATGCTCTTCACTAAGTATCCCGTGGTCCCGAAGCATTTCCTTTGAAAAAATTAAGTGTCCAAACTACAGGTGGTGTAGCTTGCTTAACAGCCGGGATAATCCGCTGACTAGCAGACACTGCTACTAGGCACAAAGTATTTCCTGGGCTAGATGCAGTTAAAAATTTGTAAGTAGATACTCTCGTTGGATGCTGAGAAAGCATTCCATAGAGTCTCCTGGCACGCCATATATGATTCTCTTAAAAAGCTTGGGGTAGGGGTCTAGGGGACCCTTTTATAGCCAAAATCATGGCCCTGTATCACAATACGTCACCTAGGCTGAAGATAAATGGAACTGTAGCACCGAGGGCTCGGTTGCTACAGACGTATTGCACCTCACCCAGAGGTGTGATATCTCACTCTCAGATAAGGATGGAGTGTGGATCAGGACCCGACACTTGCATGCATTACACCACATTGCCGTGGGGCAGGGCGACCAATATGCCCCTGAGATGGGCACGACAGTCCCTGTCCCTGGCTGGAGTGGGGGGAGGGAACACTGAGGAAGGGGAACCCTGCAGTGCAGGAGCAGGGAGGAAGCAGTTCCTGGGTGCATTGAGAAGGGAGTATAAAAGGTGGGCACCATCTTAGTTCAGTGCAGAGAAGTCTGAGCAGAAGTGGCAGGGAGCAGGGGCTCTGCATTAGCTCTGCTCCGGAGGCGGGCCTAGTAACAGAGGCCCAGGCCTGCAAGAGGGAGAAGGAAGGAAGAGGAGCGGAGAAGGCTCCAGGAACGAGGAATGAAGGGATCCCAGGGGTGCGGACGGGCGAGTCGCCACCGCACGCCCGAATCCACCTGCGTGGAGGGGTCAGGCCAAAGGGGGAGACCGGTCCCCGAACTAATGGAGGCAGGAAACGACCCTCAGCTAGAAACCGGAGGCTCTGACATTTTATGTGGCGCAGCCCCTTGCTCCACCCGCTAGGAAGGCACCACATAGGGTCAGGGAAACTGGCGCCAAGTTTACCAAGAGGAGGCCCGAGGCAGCCGGACAGAAGTGTTGGTAAGAAAGGCCAGACAAAGGACACACAAAGGGGGTCCTGTGAAGCGCTCCAAAGTTATCTGGGAGTTGTCTGAGCCCCTCACCTGGTGAGCACAGTACGACGTGGGCAGCCGTTACCTGCAGACGTGGTCTGGATAATAAGAACTGTGAGTAAAGGCCCTGAACTGCATCACTGACTCCGTGTCGTTACTGCTGCTGCCCTGCACCATCACCCCCATCCTCCGCATACACTGCCCTGAGGCTATACTCCTCCCGTGGGGAGTTATGCTACGCTCTGCTGCACCCACAACACCAGCATTAGCGGTCTGCCCTGTAGCGGCGGTTCACTCTGACCGCAATCCACGGGTGGCGTAGTCGGACATTTAAACATCAAAACCACATAAATAGTTCCGCCACTGGTTTGACCGCCCTGAGCCACGGAACCGGATCGCCGCCACGAAGACTACAACCACCAGCATCCACCAAAAAGGGTCCGGCTCCGGGTGTCCCAAGGCCCAGGGGGTGCGTCAGAACATTTTCATCACCTTTCACAATCACCAATGGGACAAGGCAGGGATGTCCTCTGTCCCCTCTCTTATACATCCTAGTGACGGAGCACCTGCTCTCATCAATTCGCCATAACCCCAATATTAGGTGGATTGAGGTGGGAGGCACCGAGTACAAGTGCTCTCTATTTGCTGATGATGTCCTAGTATATATCACTCAATCACATATATCCATCCCTGCTGTTATGGCTGAAATAGATCACTTTGTTACATGGTAAAATTTTAAAATCAATGCAGCGAAGTCTGAGGCCCTCGATGTCTCCCTCCCTAAATCCATATAGGATTCCATCCAGTCCAACTTTCCCTTTGCCTGGCCCTCACAGGGTATCAAATACTTAGGAATTCCTATTCATAGAGACCTCTCCCATCTATGTTATCTTAATTTTGGGCCCTTTATTGAACAATTCCATACAGACCACGGTTGGCAAGTTAGAACTGTAAGATTCACTACGTGAACCACTGGTGTTTTGTGGAAAAGCACATGTACACCGCGTTCCAAATTATTATGCAAAAAGTGTTTAGGAGTGATAAGGGAAGAATTTGTTTGTTTGTCAGTTAAACTCATTGATGGTGATGTGTGTCAGGGCTCTTTATATCACTGTAAGCAATTGCAGACACCTGTGCTAATTAGTTTGGCAGGTGTGTCCAATAAAGGCAAGACTACTTAAGAAGGCTCTCTCACATTATTAAGCAGCCTACATTTTCTGCCAAAATGGGAAAGAAAAAGGATGTGTCGGCTGCTGAGAAGCAACAAATTGTGGAGTGTTTAGGTCAAGGCATGACTACAATCAACATTGTGCGATGATCAGGATGAAGTGTCTTGGCAATCAAGAAGTATGTAGCTGATTCACAGTACACACGTGTGCGTGCTGATAAGGGCAAATTGAGGACTCTTTCCTACAGGCAATTACGTCAGGTTGAAAGAGCAGCGGCAAAAAAGCCTTGTCATAGCAGCAGACAAGTTTTTGAAGCTGCTTGTGCCTCCAACGTCCCCCGAACAACAAGATGCAGGGTCCTTCAGAGGTTTGCAGCTGTGCATACGCCATCCTGTCGACCTCCTCTATCCACTTCACACAAGCAGAAACGGCTCCAGTGGGCCAAACATTACATGAAGACTGATTTCAAAACTGTTTTGTTCACGGATGAGTGCCGTGCAGCGCTCGATGGTCCAGATGAATGGAGTGGAGGATGGCTGGTTGATGGACACCCCACGCAAACACGGCTACAGCGCCAACAAGGAGGAGGTGGAGTAATGTTTTGGGCTGGAATCATGGGGAGAGAGATTGTCGGCCCCTTTAGGATCCCTGAAGGCGCTAAAGATGAACTCCATAATGTATGTGGATTTTCTCAAACAGCACTTCCTGCCATGGTTCAAGAAGAAGAACCGTGTATTTCACAGCAAGATCATTTTTCTGCATGATAATGCACCATCTCATGCTGCACATAAAACATCTGCATCTCTGGCTGATATGGGCATAAAAGGGGACAAACTTATGGTGTGACCCCCATGCTCCCCTGACCTCTACCCCATTCAGAACCTTTGGAGCATCATTAAAAGGAGTGTCTATGATGGCGGGAGGCAGTTCACATCTAAGCAACAGCTCTGGGAGGGTATTCTGTCCTCATGCAAAACAATTGAAGCAGAAACCATCCAAAACCTGACAAATTCAATGGACGAGAGAGTTCAGAAGCTCCTTTCGAACAAGGGGTCCTATGTGAAAATGTAACATCACCTAGAATAAAGTTTTGAGTTGAAAACTGTTTGATTTCAGTTTCTAACAACCTGCTAATGCTTATAATTTCAAAAATGACCATTTTTTTGGTCTTTATTAAAATGAAAAGGTTGATCGAAAAGTTTGGGGGATCTAAGAGTGTGGCAACCCAGTAGTCATGATTACTTCGAATTCTGACAATATGAGGGTCATGCTGCAGGTAGTGCAGCAAGAAGGCACTTATGTGTCTTGCGCATCTCGGAGCCCCAAAATTATTTTCCGGGCTAGATGCAGCTAAAAATTATTTTTAATTTTAAATCTGGTGAAGCTTTAGTATAGATGGCCTAATAGGATCAGTGCTGCACACTGCTACAAAGCCCAAATTATTTTCCAGTCAAGATACAGATAAACATGATTAGTAATTTGAAAGCTTAAAACGGTTGGTAGGGTGATTTTAACCAATCATCAAGCTTTTACTCTCCCCAGGATGACACAGGGGTAGAAAAGTCGTTTCAGATCCATGATTTGTTCATCTTTATGAACGCGAGTCTGTCTACATTATCAGTGGAGAGCCGCGTGCGCTTATCTGTCAGCACACCACCAGCAGCGCTGAACACACGTTCAGACAGAACGCTGGCTGCGGGGCATGACAAGATCTCCAAGGCGTAAGTGGCTAGCTCCGGCCATTTATCCAGATTGGAAGCCCAAAAAGAGCAAGGGTCCAGTGACACAGTCGTGGCTTCAATGTTTACTTGGAGATACTCCTGTACCATCGTCTCTAGGCGTTGACTATGTGTCAGACTTCTTGTATGCTGTGGCCTTGCAAAGGATGGGCTAAAAAAGTGGTGAAATGATTCCGCAAAATTGATGTTACCAGCAGATACTGTGGTTCTGTTACGGTTTGAGTGCTGAACACTTGACGGTCCCACGGTTGGCAAGTTGGAACTGTGAGATTCACTACGTGCACCACTGGTATTTTGTGGAAAAGCACATGTAAGATTCTGCAACAGTCTCTGCTGATACTCCTGCATGCGTGCATCCCTTTCTATGGCAGGAATAATTTCTGCAAATTTACTTTTGTACCGGGGATCTAACAGTGTGGCAACCCAGTAGTCAGGATTATTTCTAATTCTCACAATTCGAGGGTCATGTTGCAGGTAGTGCAGCAAGAAGGCACTCATGTGTGTTGCGCATCCAGGAGCACCAAGTCCCTGTTGTGTTGGTGGCGAGGTAACAATCATGCTTCCTTCCTCTGTCCTCTCCCCCCAACCTCGAAAACAGAAATGTGATCAAGGTCTCCCTCATCTGATGAGTCTTCCATCAGTTCGTCCTCCACTTCTTCCTGGGCTCCTGCACCTTCCTCACTAGTTTGGCTGCTACCATGCGCCCTGGTTAAACCATCTCCCCCACCCTCACATGCCTGCCGCCTTGGTGCTGCCGACCGTCTGGACCTTGCAGATGTTAGCCCTTCCGCATACAACTCCTCCTCCTCTACTTCCTCCACCTCCTCTTGTGCCACCACCTGACTCCGAATTCTGTTTAACATGTGCTCCAGCATGTAAATCACCGGAATAGTCATGCTGATAATGGCATCGTCAGCACTAAACATCTTCGTCGCCATTTCAAAACTGTGCAGAAGGGTGCATAGGTCCCTGATCTGAGACCACTCCTCCAGCGTGATTTGCCCCACCTCTGAATCTCGTTGGCCCAGGCTATACGTCAGAACGTATTGCACCAGGGCTTGTCGGTGCTGCCACAGTCGCTGCAACATGTGCAGAGTTGAATTCCACCGGGTAGGCACATCGCATTTTAGCCGGTGAAGTGGCAGGCCCAACGACTTCTGTAGAGATGTAAGTCGCTGAGCTGCGGGATGCGAACGGCGGAAGTGATCACACAGCGACCGTGCCCTCTGCAGAAGGCCATCTAGTCTGGGATAGTGGGCTAAAAATTGCTGGACAACCAGGTTCAACACGTGAGCCATACAAGGCACGTGTGTGACATTGCCCCGGCGAAGGGCCGCACCCAGGTTTGCAGCATTGTCGCACACGGCCTTCCCTGGTTTCAGGTCCAGTGGAGACAACCATTCATGAAATTGGTTCTCCAGAGCTGACCACAACTCCTCAGCTGTGTGACTCACATTTCCCAGACATTTCAATGTAAAAACCGCCTGATGACGTTGAGCCCTACTGCCAGCATAGTAAGGAGGTGTGCAGGATCCCTTCTGCGCAGTTAGAAAGCTTGTGGCATGACCAGACAGGCTTTGGGTGCAGGTGGAAGACCGAGAGGAGGTTGAGGAGGCAGAAGCAGTGGAGGAAAAATGACATAAAGAGGATTGACGCACAACTCGTGGGGACGGCAAGACTTGGACAGCAGCCCCTTGTCCTGCTGTCACCATAGTTACCCAGTGCCCAGTCAACGACATGTAACGCCCCAGTCCATGCCTACTCGTCCAAGTGTCTGTGGTGAAATGCACCCTGTCACACACAGAGTTTCTCAAAGAAGCGGTGATGTTGTGTGCGACATGCTGGTGGAGCGCAGGCACACCTTTCTTTGAGAAGTAGTGCCGACTGGGCATCTGGTACTGGGGCACTGCGACGGACATAAGGTCTCGAAAATCCTCTGTGTCCACCAGGCGGAAAGGCAGCATTTCTGTAGCCAAGAGCTTGCAGATGGTGAAATTCAACCTCTTAGCTTTCTCATGGCTAGGAGGAAATGGTCTTTTACTTGTCCACATCTGAGGGACCGAGGGCTGGCTATTGTGCTTAGACGGGGTTGATAAGGGTGTCCCCGGCAAACTGCCGGTCTGTGAGGAAGATGCAGGCGGACATGTTAGGTTGCCTTGATCCAAAGGTGGTGCTATCGATGTCGGACAGCGCTCAAGACCAGCTGGTGTTACCACCTCCAAAGAAAATGATGACCTGCCAATCACGCTGGCTGTTGCGGGTAAAGAGGTGGCAGGTCTGCGCCCCAAAACAGGTGTGACTGCTGTCCCCCCAGTCACAGAGGATGAAGAGGCCACGGATGCACAAGATATGGCAGACGGTGGTTGGCCCGGCCGGCTAGACCGCATTGTAGCACACTGAGCTTCCCACTGCAACTTATGATTCATGTCCATGTGCCGGTTCATGCATGAAGTACTCAAACTATGTATTTTTTGGCCTCTACTTAGCTTTTGCTGACAAATGTTACAGATAACACGAGTTGGGTCATCTTTATCGATCTGAAAAAATGCCCAGGCTATGCAAGGCTTAGCACCCATGCGACCTGAAGAGCCACCACGACTTGTGGTGAGAGGCAGAGTTGTGTTTGAGGATGCAGTTGTTGACGTGCTTCCAGTACTACGTCTCTGTCCAGGAAGGCGCAACCTGACCTCGTCGTCACTAGCATCTTCCTCCACCTCCTCTGCTGACCTCATCTCTTGGCTGACTGTGGGTTGACAGTAAGTGGGATCTCCGACCTCATCATCATCACCCTGTGCGTTATCACACCCATCGTCCTCAGAGCCAACCTGTTCCTGCCCTGACAAAAAACTAAAGTTGTCGCTCCAATCAGGTATTTGAGTCTTATCATCGTCTTCCTCATTGTCTCCACCAACAGGAGTTACAGTTTGGGAATGAGGGTCTACATTATGGTCAGAACCTTCTGCGTCTGGTCCTGGATCCGACTCATAAAGATTCTGGGCATCAGTGCAGATCATTTCCTCGTCTGGATTCACAGAAGCGCTGGAGTCGACCTCTGATTCCCAGGCTATAGTATGAGTAAACAGCTCTGCAGACTCAACCATCTGTTCTACCTCATACTCAGACGGGCAGCTGGAGATTTGGGAGCTGTGAGGAAGCAAGTGCGATTTGGGTGACACCTTTGAGGACTGGAGTATTTGTGATGTTGAAGTTGATGTGGAGGAGAGCCCACTTAAAGGAGCACTTGATATCCGTTGAAGCACCTGCTGTTTTTGTGCCTCATCTGGAATTTGTAGCGATTGGCGTGGCCGTAAGAAAGGGATCTTATCACATTGTCCGCTAAAAGGAGTAGACATTTTAGTTTGGCTGGAAGATGGTCTTTCTTCTGCACCTACCCAACGGACACAACCTTTTTTCCCCTTCCCAACACGCCTATTCCCCTTTCCACCAGCAGCAGGCCTTTTTCCACTCATTTTGGTGGTTAACTAATTCACAACTCTGGAGTTGTTTGCACAAAAAAACAATGGATGGTAACCGAGCAGAGCTGAGTGGCCAAACTGTGGTATTAGGCCAAAACTATTGGCTGGGTTAGATGCAGAAAAAAATTATTTTTAATTTGCAACCTGATGGAGGTCAGTATAGATGGACTAATAGACCAAGTCCCACACACCGCTAGAAGCCCAAATATTTTTTCAGAGCTAGATGCAGAAAATTTTTTTCTTCAATTGCAACCTGATGGAGGTCAGTATAGATGGACTAATAGACCAAGTCCCACACACTGCTAGAAGCCCAAATATTTTTTCAGAGCTAGATGCAGAAAAAAATTATTTTTAATTTGCAACCTGATGGAGGTCAGTATAGATGGACTAATAGACCAAGTCCCACACACTGCTAGAAGCCCAAATATTTTTTCAGAGCTAGATGCAGAAAAAAATTATTTTTAATTTGCAACCTGATGGAGGTCAGTATAGATGTACTAATAGACCAAGTCCCACACACTGCTAGAAGCCCAAATATTTTTTCAGAGCTAGATGCAGAAAAAAATTATTTTTAATTTGCAACCTGATGGAGGTCAGTATAGATGGACTAATAGACCAAGTCCCACACACTGCTAGAAGCCCAAATATTTTTTCAGAGCTAGATGCAGAAAAAAATTATTTTTAATTTGCAACCTGATGGAGGTCAGTATAGATGGACTAATAGACCAAGTCCCACACACCGCTAGAAGCCCAAATATTTTTTCAGAGCTAGATGCAGAAATTTTTTTTATTCAATTTGCAACCTGATGGAGGTCAGTATAGATGGACTAATAGACCAAGTCCCACACACTGCTAGAAGCCCAAATATTTTTTCAGAGCTAGATGCAGAAAAAAATTATTTTTAATTTGCAACCTGATGGAGGTCAGTATAGATGGACTAATAGACCAAGTCCCACACACCGCTAGAAGCCCAAATATTTTTTCAGAGCTAGATGCAGAAAAATTTTTTATTCAATTTGCAACCTGATGGAGGTCAGTATAGATGGACTAATAGACCAAGTCCCACACACTGCTAGAAGCCCAAATATTTTTTCAGAGCTAGATGCAGAAAAAAATTATTTTTAATTTGCAACCTGATGGAGGTCAGTATAGATGGACTAATAGACCAAGTCCCACACACCGCTAGAAGCCCAAATATTTTTTCAGAGCTAGATGCAGAAAAAAATTATATTCAATTTGCAACCTGCTGGACGTCAGTATAGAAGGACTAATAGAACAAGTTCCACACACTGCTAGAAGCCCAAATATTTTTTCAGAGCTAAATGAAGAAAAAAATTATTTTTAATTTGCAACCTGATGGAGGTCAGTATAGATGGACTAATAGACCAAGTCCCACACACTGCTAGAAGCCCAAATATTTTTTCAGAGCTAGATGCAGAAAAAAATTATTTTTAATTTGCAACCTGATGGAGGTCAGTATAGATGGACTAATAGACCAAGTCCCACACACTGCTAGAAGCCCAAATATTTTTTCAGAGCTAGATGCAGAAAAAAATTATTTTTAATTTGCAACCTGATGGAGGTCAGTATAGATGGACTAATAGACCAAGTCCCACACACTGCTAGAAGCCCAAATATTTTTTCAGAGCTAGATGCAGAAAAAAATTATTTTTAATTTGCAACCTGATGGAGGTCAGTATAGATGGACTAATAGACCAAGTCCCACACACTGCTAGAAGCCCAAATATTTTTTCAGAGCTAGATGCAGAAAAAAATTATTTTTAATTTGCAACCTGATGGAGGTCAGTATAGATGGACTAATAGACCAAGTCCCACACACCGCTAGAAGCCCAAATATTTTTTCAGAGCTAGATGCAGAAAATTTTTTTATTCAATTTGCAACCTGATGGAGGTCAGTATAGATGGACTAATAGACCAAGTCCCACACACTGCTAGAAGCCCAAATATTTTTTCAGAGCTAGATGCAGAAAAAAATTATTTTTAATTTGCAACCTGATGGAGGTCAGTATAGATGGACTAATAGACCAAGTCCCACACACCGCTAGAAGCCCAAATATTTTTTCAGAGCTAGATGCAGAAATTTTTTTTATTCAATTTGCAACCTGATGGAGGTCAGTATAGATGGACTAATAGACCAAGTCCCACACACTGCTAGAAGCCCAAATATTTTTTCAGAGCTAGATGCAGAAAAAAATTATTTTTAATTTGCAACCTGATGGAGGTCAGTATAGATGGACTAATAGACCAAGTCCCACACACTGCTAGAAGCCCAAATATTTTTTCAGAGCTAGATGCAGAAAAAAATTATTTTTAATTTGCAACCTGATGGAGGTCAGTATAGATGGACTAATAGACCAAGTCCCACACACAGCTAGAAGCCCAAATATTTTTTCAGAGCTAGATGCAGAAAATTTTTTTATTCAATTTGCAACCTGATGGAGGTCAGTATAGAAGGACTAATAGAACAAGTCCCACACACTGCTAGAAGCCCAAATATTTTTTCAGAGCTAAATGAAGAAAAAAATTATTTTTAATTTGCAACCTGATGGAGGTCAGTATAGATGGACTAATAGACCAAGTCCCACACACTGCTAGAAGCCCAAATATTTTTTCAGAGCTAGATGCAGAAAAAAATTATTTTTAATTTGCAACCTGATGGAGGTCAGTATAGATGGACTAATAGACCAAGTCCCACACACTGCTAGAAGCCCAAATATTTTTTCAGAGCTAGATGCAGAAAAAAATTATTTTTAATTTGCAACCTGATGGAGGTCAGTATAGATGGACTAATAGAACAAGTCCCACACGCTGCTAGAAGCCCAAATATTTTTTCAGAGATAAATGAAGAAAAAAATTATTTTTAATTTGCAACCTGATGGAGGTCAGTATAGATGGACTAATAGACCAAGTCCCACACACTGCTAGAAGCCCAAATATTTTTTCAGAGCTAGATGCAGAAAAAAATTATTTTTAATTTGCAACCTGATGGAGGTCAGTATAGATGGACTAATAGACCAAGTCCCACACACCGCTAGAAGCCCAAATATTTTTTCAGAGCTAGATGCAGAAAAAAATTATATTCAGTTTGCAACCTGATGGAGGTCAGTATAGATGGACTAATAGAATGATGTTATGCCCAAAAGATTTTACTTCACTAGGTGCAGTAAAAAAATTGGTATTCTATACACAGGTGGTATATCTTGCAACACAGATAGGCTACTCCACTGACTAACACACTCTGCAATAGGCAAAAAAGGATTAGCTTTGCTAGATTCAGCCAAATGCTGTGAAAAAAACTTGCACAGCACTGGCACAGACCTGCCTGGCAAAAACTGATAGGAACTGATGTAACCTAGTCCTGAAAAGGACTCCAATTACAATTAGTCTTTACTCCCACAATCTATCTATTTAAGAGCACAGACCTGCCTGATAAAAGTCGTAGGAAATGCTGTAACCTAGTCCTTAAAAGGACTGCAATCACAACTATTCCCTACTCCCAAGCTATCTGTATATTTGTGCGAAAATTGGCTTGAAATTAACAAGGTATAGCGCACACAGCAACAGCGGTGCCGTCTAACACGCAGCTGCAGCAGTGAGAAAATGGTGGCGACGGGGAAAATGGCTTGGTCTTATAGGGCAAGGACATGTGACATACACTGCCAATCACACATGCCCTTGCTTGTGTGAAAAAAAGCACTTCGCTCCGTGTGTGCGCTGCTGATAGGCTGACAGATTGCACCTCCCCACTGCAAATGCGGGAAAGAGGAAAAAAAATGGAGATCTTCATTGTTCCTGCAGAGATCCATCCCCTGCCCCTCCCCCCGCCCCGCTGTACACTCAAACTGCGTATTAACATTAATTTTCATCATTACTGAGAAAAAATCCAGTTATGATTTTGGTGCACGAACAGTTATCGAACATAACCTCGAACAGCCGAATTTTTCTCAAATTGTTCGTGTTCGCCGACCGGCTCGAACACCGCCCAAAACAGCTCGAATTTGAGATTGGCGAACAGTTCGAGTAGAACAACGCTCATCTCTACTGTTGACCGAACAATTTATTGAGGGTCTACTGTGCAATGCCCACCGAACCCAGTTGCGGGCAATGGCCTTACAGGACCCTGACCTGGACTTTGCACAGTTCAAGGACAGAGCCATCCGGGTGCTCCGAGAACCGGCACCAGGTGGCGCTGTGACCCACAGGCGCCCTGCTATCACTTATCACCAGGGCGCGGCGCCCTTGTCTGCAGGGCCTGTGGGAGCTGATGCCCAGGCTTTGAACAATGACCCGGCTACAGACCTGCACCATCAGGTCCAAGAGCTGACTAAGAGCGTTGCCGCGCTAACCAGAACTGTGCAGTCTTTACAGGTCTGTTCTCCAGGAAAGATCCAGCTGGCATCCGGACCGCAGGACGTCCCGTGGCGCCGACTGAGGAGGACCCCACCGGCCAGAGGAAGACCCAGCGACAGATACAACGAGGACGGACGACCCATCTGCCGCCGCTGCAATCAACCCGGACATATGGCAAGGTACTGTCATTTAAACGGGCACAACCTGGGGTAGAGGGCCAACCCCCAGGCCTAAGATCATCAGGCTCATCGAACTGGCGTGACAAGTACGTAGGGGGACGTCCGGTCTTGCCTGTGGTACTGGATGGCATTCCTATGAGTGCTACTAGACACCGGGTAACAGGTCACCACCATCCCGTACGTGCTCTTCAAGCGGTACTGGAATGACTCGGACATAACCCGCTACCCAGATGACGACCTGAGCATTATAGCCAGCAATGGGCAGCCCGTGCCCCAGATAGGATTTAAAGAGGTGACCATCAAGGTCGGTAAAGTTGAACTGCCGGCACAAGGACTGATCATTGTGGACATTGACCGTCGCGAGAGTCACCCAAAAATAACCCTAGGTACTAATGTAATTGAAAACTGTCTTGCAGAGGTGATTCTTATTTTGCAGCAGGTTGCCAAGAACGCCAGTTCCAGCCAGCAGCGTGTGCTCCAAAAAGAGATCCGGGCACTGATGAAGCGGCAACAAGTGGAACTATCTGGTGGTGAGATAGGTAGCGTGAGAATGTGTGACCCGTTCCCTATTGCCATGCCCCCAAAAAGTGAGATGATGATTTGGTGCCGGGCAGCTATTGGTCTAAGAGGTAGAGACTACCAAGCAATGGTAGAACCCGTCTACTCAGACAGTAGGCCCACCATTTTGACAGCACGGGGGATGGTTGATGTACGTCATGGGAGGGTGCCCGTCCGCATCATAAATATCGGGGAGAGAGAAGTATACCTGCCCCGGTATGCCACGCTAGCCAAATTGTTCACCATCTACCAGAACTCTGTACAGGCCGTGGAACCCTTGCCTCCATCTCAACCAGAGGAAGGTAACGGCTCTTAGAAACCAATGGAGGACTGGTGTCAGCAACTGCCTTTGGGTACTGACTCCACTCCCTCACACCAAAAACAGGGAGTCTATCGGGTGGTCCAAGAGTACGAGAGAGTGTTTAGTAAACACCCGCTAGACTTCGGGCGAGTAAAGGGGGTAGAACATCACATCCCCATGGGAGACCATCCTCCCATAAAGGAGAGGTACCGACCCATACCCCCTGCACGCTATCAGCACGCCAAGGGGATGCTAAAAGACATGAAGGAGGCTGGGGTAATTAGGGACAGCTGTAGCCCCTGGGCAGCTCCACTAGTCTTAGTGAAAAAGAAAGACAACACCATGAGAATGTGTGTAGACTACAGGAATGTCAACCGTATCACACACAAAGATGCGTACCCGTTACCAAGGATAGAAGAGTCCTTAGCTGCATTAAAATCTGCTAACTTCTTCTCTACTTTGGATCTCACTAGCGGGTACTGGCAGGTTCCTGTGGCAGAGGCGGACCGGGAGAAAACCGCATTCACCACCCCGATGGGACTCAGTGAATTTAACTGTATGCCGTTCGGGCTCTGCAACGCACCAGGAACCTTCCAACGGTTGATGGAATGCTGTCTGGGACACCGGAACTTCGAGACGGTCCTATTATAACTGGACGACGTCATCGTCTATTCCAAGACCTATGAGGACCATCTGGAACACCTGGCAGAAGTGTTTGAAGCCCTGGCGAACTATGGCCTAAAGGTAAAACCCTCAAAGTGTCATCTACTGAAGCCAAAGGTACAGTACCTGGGACACGTGGTGAGTGCTGACGGAGTGGCTCCCAACCCTGGCAAGATCACCGTGATTAAGGACTGGCCAAGACCATCCAGCATAAAGGAAGTGCGGCAGTTCCTCGGGTTGGTAGGCTACTACCGAAGATTCATTCCCGGTTTTACCAAGAAGGCAGCTCCTATGCAGGACCTCCTGATAGGCCAGTCCAGGGAGGCCAAAAACCAGAAGCCACCCTTCAAATGGGAAAAGCTGGAAGAGGAGTCCTTCTGCCAGCTGAAGATGGCCCTCACGGGGGATGAAATCCTGGCGTACCCTGATTACAGCCAGCCCTTTATCCTCCACACGGACGCAAGCAACATCCGGCTAGGAGCCGTACTGTCCCAGATCCAGCAGGGGAGAGAACGGGTAATTGCTTACGCCAGCCGAAAACTGCGACCCACGGAAAGAAACCCTGAGAATTACAGCTCGTTCAAGCTAGAGTTCCTGGCAGTGGTGTGGGCAGTAACCGAACGTTTTAAGCATTACCTTGCCTCTTCCAGGTTCACCGTGTACACGGACAACAACCTGTTGACACACCTGGACACTGCAAGTCTGGGTGCCCTGGAGCAGAGATGGATGGCCCGCCTGTCCAATTATGAGTTCGCGATCAAATACCGGGCAGGACGCTCCAATACCAACGCGGACGCCCTGTCCAGGATGCCAAACCTACCGGACGAAGGGGAGGATCCAGAAGAATTGGAAGAGATCGAACTCCCTGCGTTTCACCGTTATGGGATTACCCAGTATTCCCACCGTGTGAGCGGCCAGCGATCCGCTACGTTCAACCCCTTACCCCACTACAACTGGGAGGAGACGCAAGACAGTGACCCCGCAGTCCGTCTGGTGAAGGAGATGCTGACCCAGGCTGACGCCCGCCTGGACCCAGATGCTCCGGAAGAGACCAAGCAACTGTGGAAGGAGAAGAGCAGACTGTTTCTCTACAAGGAGAAGTTATGCCGCCGAATGGTCAATTCCCGGACACATGAACTGATCTGGTAGGTTGTGGTACCGAGGCGGGACGAAGCAATGGTGCTGGAGGCCTACCACAATGGGGCAGGGCACTTCGGATGGAAGAAGCTGGAGTTCCTGCTGCGTGAACGGTTCTACTGGATAGGCATGAGAGGAGCCATTGAGAGGTGGTGTAGAGACTGTGGCCCGTGCAATCTAAGAAGAAGGGACCGTGCCAGCCAGAGGACTCCCCTGCAGCCCATCATCACTAGGCAGCCGCTGGAACTGGTCGCTCTGGACCATGTTAAACTGGCTCCAAGCAGAAGCGGGTATGTCTACGCCCTAACCATCGTGGATCACTACTCCCGATTCCTAGTGGTGGTCCCCGTCAAAGACTTAACAGCACAAACAGCAGCTAGAGCCTTCCAGCTGCACTTCTGCCGCCCACACGGGTACCCGGACCAAGTGCTGATGAACCAAGGACCAGCCTTCGAAGCGGAGGTCTTCCAGGAGTTCTGCAACCTGCATGGCTGCAAGAAGATAAGAACAATGCCCTATCACCCCCAAACCAATGGACTCTGCGAGAAGATGAACCAGGTGGTGATAGATCTACTAAAAACATTGCCCCTGGAAGAACGCAGTCTGTGGCCTGAGAAACTGCCCGATCTGGTGGACCTGTACAACCACATCCCGGTAGGTTCCACCAACTGTACCCCGGCTTACCTAATGCGAGCAAGACCTGGTAAGCTGCCTGTTTATCTGGATATGGGAGTCCTGATACCCGAGGACACCTCACCAGAGACAGACTGGGATACAGAATGGCAGCAGCAGTATCGGAAAGTACAGGAGAGCGTCGAGCGAAGTCTCTGTCAATCAAGGGAAAGGCAGGAGAGGACTTATAACCAACATGCTCCCGCTGTTCCCCTGGTACCTGGAAAGCAGGTCTTGAAAAGAAAAAGGCGGCTCCATAAGTTGGACGACCAGTGGGAAAAGGACCCGTACACCGTACTGCCCACAAGCCACAATAATCCAAAGGTGTACGTCATCAGCAAGGATGGAGGAGAGACCACAGCCACTGTCTCCAGAGACCACCTGAAAAAGTGCCCCGAGAAGTTGCAAAGCACGGATGAAGATCAGGAAGACCCTCAACCCGTAGAGGAAAACGAAGAAATGATCACCACCGTACTCGGAGACTTTCCCCGGTCCTGGACACAAGTAAACAACGCTATCGTGGTGCCCATCCTCACCTTTCTCCAGCCAGCCCCTCAAGTGCCTACAGAAGACCAGGTAGAGCTGGAAGAGCTGCCGGCCCAGGAGGCAGAAGAATCCACACCAGCAGCACAGGAAGATCAACCCTCTGCTAGTAGTGAGCCTGCCGTGCCCCTAGTGAGCCAAAGAGTGCGCAGACAGCTTACCCATAACACCTCCTACACCCTGTAGTGCAGGACCAGTTAGTGAGCTCCGTAGGTCCACTAGAGTCACTAGAGGTCAGATGCCCGCTCGCTGGAAAATCTAAACTAGTGCACTGTGAATTTATCTGTTTAACTGTTTATGGTTTTTGTTGTTGCCTGTTATTAATTATGTTTCTCAGTTACCCGACAGATTTCTATGGACTAACAGGTTATGGACACTGGATAACCGGAACAATTCTTGTAGATAGTTGCACCTTGGTGCCTCTTGTGAAGACGGCCGCGGAAGAGAAAACCTGTCTGGCGTGGCCTCCTTGCGGCCCAAAGTAGCTAGCTCCAGCCTTGCAGCCACGCCCAAGGCCAACGCAAGGGGTTTGCTTTGGACAGGTCCCCTACTTCGCTTAAAACTTCACCTTGGGTGACATGGACACCCTCTAGTTTCACAAACTCCGTGACCTTTAAAGAACTAAAGCTTCTTGTAAATATGTTATTGTATTATTGTTTATACCCTGCATTTATGTTTCTTTAAAAATGTGTTTAGTCCCGGAGTACTAAAATTTACTAGGGGGGGAATGTGGCACCCCAGGGGTCTGGTTGCCACAGTAATAGAAATATTATGTCTGAGAGCAAGTGGGAGGTTTCTCTGGTCAGGAGCCCTAAGCATGCAACACGGCCCACCCAGACCTGGGAGGGGAGGAATCAGCCCTTATAAACTGGGTCTGGGGCGGGATTAGGGAGTGAAGTCCCAGACAGAGATGCAGTCAGGTCTGGAGGACAGCAGACAGAGGGAAAGCAAGAACTAGGAGCTCTGTAGGAGCAGGAGCGAGTGCCAGAGGCTGGAAGCTAGAAAGCTCGCCTTGGCTGAAGACACTAAACCCGGACACGGAGTCCGAGTCCGAGGCTGTGGGGACATCCAGGTCCAGCAGCAGAATCCAACCGGCAGGGGATTCCATGTCCTCTGGCCTTAGAAGCCCAGAGGCACGGTCACAAGCAAGGGACCAGCACCGCCATCGTGAAGCGGAGGCTAACGGAAGGCCCCAAGTCACCGGCCATACGGGTGAACACCACACGGTATACTCAGGGGCGTGGGCTACTTCTACCTGCATAGAGCAAGGTAGCCAGGAAAGAGTGCAGATAGTCGGGGAGGCCTACAACTCCACCTGGCCAGGGAGATCCTACTTGCTTACAGACTGACCAGGCCCCTACTGCTAACCAGTACTCCTGGGAGGGTCTGCGTTATACCATCAGTAAAGACCCTGAACTGCACCACACGTCTCTGTGTTTCATCGCTGCACCAGCACCATCAGTACTGGGACGCTCACACCATCACTCCCATCATCCACACTAGCTGCCCTGAGGCAATACTTCTCCCGTGGGGAGTTATCCCATACTTAGCTGCGCATACAACATCAGCCTCAGCGGTCTGCAGCGCAGCGGCGGTCCCCACTGACCGCAATCCACGGGTGGCGTAGTCGGACATTTGTTATCACACTCAGACTGCCACTGGTTTGACCGCCCTGGGCACGGACCGGGTCACCGCCACACTGAGACTACAACCCCCCAGCGATCCGGCTCCGGGTATCCCCTGCACAGCACAGGCCCAGGGGGCGCGTCATATGCAGTGAGTCCAACGACTGACCAATTTTAGGAAAAACCCCACTAAGAATTTAAAGACACACGGAGCAGGGCCACAGTAACAAGGTACGACATGTTCCCATTAGAAAGGAGAGGGTCTGCTATACAGTTATAGGGTATGCAGTGAGTCCAACGACTGACCAATTTTAGGAAAAACCCCACTAAGAATTTAAAGACACATAGAGCAGGGCCACAGTAATGACAAATTCCCATGACAAAGGAGAGAGTCTCCCATAGTGTTGGCCTATGCAGTGAATGCATGGGCTACCAAAAATTTGGAGGCACTTTAATGACCCTTTGAAAAGACGTGGAGGAGGGCCTCATAAAAAATTTTTCCCATTAGAAAGGAGCGGGCCTCCTATACTTGTAATGCCCATGCACTTACTGTATTGGCTGACAAACATTTACCCCTGGGGGGTATACATGAACATACTGTATAAAAAACATTTTTTACGGGCATCATAAACACCCTTTAAAAAAATTATGTGGGTGTTGCATCAGGGACCACGGACACCCTAGTGATATGGTGGTGGAGGATGAGGAGAAGGAGGAGGACAAGAGCAAATAGCCAAAATCAGGAAGCATATACCCATGTGTGGGTGTGAAAAGGTGCATGGGAATACACCTCCCAAGAAAAGACACTGGATTTGAGTTTATGTTACGCTGCTATCATTCGGTGGTGTTGAGAAGTCTGGCCCAATCCAGCCCTTGTTTATTTTTATAAGAGTCAGCCTGTCAGCATTTTCAGTTGACAGACGGATGCGCTTATCAGTTATAATTCCACCAGCGGCACTAAAAACCCGCTCTGATAAAACGATGGCGGCAGGGCAGGCCAGGACCTCCAAGGCATAGAGAGCCAGTTCATTCCACGTATCCAGCTTGGATACCCAATAATTATAAGGCACAGCGGAATCATGAAGGACGTTGGTACGGTCGGCAAGATACTCCCTCAGCATCTTCCCAAACTTTGCACTCCTTGCGAGAGTACACCGCGCCTCCGGGCCTATGTGATGGGAGGGTCTGAGAAAATTCTCCCAGAACTTTGACAGTGTTCCCCTGCCTCTGCTGGATTGAAGTTGTGTCTCTCTCGCCTGTACTCCTTGGTTGTCCAACGAAGTGTGCCCTCTGCCGCCAGCATTTTCAGATGAGAATTTCTTTAATAGTTCCGCAACAAGGGCCTTCTGGTACAGCCCCATTTTTGTAGACCTGTCCGCCTCAGGAATAAGAGATAGAAAGTTCTCCTTGTAGCGTGGGTCTAGAAGTATCACCAACCAGTAATGACTGTCACCCAAAATTTTGAGAACGCGAGGGTCATGGGAAAGGTAGTGGAACATAAACTCAGCCATGCGTGCCAGACTACTAACAGGCAAGACTTCCGTGTCCTCACCAAGAGGATGACTGACCATGCTCTCCTCCTCCTCCTCCTCTCTGTCCTCTGGCCATCCACGCTGAACAGATGGTATGACAGCTGTGCAGGTAGTACCGTCTATAGTGCATGAAACTAGCTCCTGTCCTTCCTCCTCCTCCTCCTCTTCTTCATTGTCACCCAATCCACGTTGGGATGAGATGAGGCTTGGCTGTGTGTAATCACCCTGTATGGTTCCTTGCTCCATCTCATCGTGCTCCGCCTGCAATACATCCTCTTTGATTGTGAGCACAGAGCATTTCAGAAGACAGAGAAGCAGGATGGTGACGCTAATTATGGCGTCATCTCCGCTCACCATCTTGGTGGAGTCCTCAAAGTTTTGGAGGATGGTACATATGTCTGACATGTTCACTCCTGAGGTCTTATGTGTGGAGTCTGAACTGAATATCGACAGCCTTGTTGATGCTGGTACTCAACAACTGCCCTCTTCTGCTCACAAATCCTTCCCAACATCTGCAGTGTAGAGTTCCAATGCGTGGGGACATCACACACCAGTCGGGAGCTGCAAAGCTGCTGAAGCACGGCAAGGGCGGCGGAAGCTGTAGCTGACTTTCTAAAATGGGCACACAGGCGGAGTACTTTATCGAGCAGATCCAGCAGCTCCGAGTAGGATTTGAGAAACCGCTGAACCATGAGGTTAAGCACATGGCCCAGGCATGGTACGTGTGTGAGCTCGCCTTGCCTCAGAGCCGCCACCAGGTTCCGGCCATTGTCACACACGACCATGCCTGGCTGTAGGTTCAGCGGTGTGAGCTACAGATCTGCCTGCTCTTTCAGAGCTGTCCACAACTCTTCAGCATTGTGCTGTTTTTCAGCTAAGCATATTAGCTTCAGCACAGCCTGTTGCTGCTTGGCCGAGGCAGTGCTGCAGTGCTTCCAGCTTGTGACTGATGTGGTCATTTCGGAGATGGAGGCTGAAGAGGAGGAGGAGGCTGAGGAGGATGAGGTGCAGGAGCTGTAGACTGTGGGGGCAACCCTGATTGACCTAGGGCCTCCAATCCTTGGCGTCGGGAGGAGGTGTTCCGTCCCAAGGTCCGACTGGGTCCCGGCTTTCACTATATTAACCCAGTGTGCCGTCAGCGAGGTATACCATCCCTGCCCACAAGCACTTGTGCACGTGTCCGTGGTTAGGTGTACTTTACCGGTAACTGTGTTGTTGAGAGCACGACTAATGTTTTGGGACACATGCTTGTGTAATTCGGGGACGGCACACCGGGAGAAATAGTGGCAGCTGGGGACTGAGTACCGAGGGATGGCCGCCGCCTTCAGGTTGCGGAATGCTTCCGTCTCCACGAGCCTAAAAGGCAACATTTCGAGAGCAAGCAGCCATGGAATGTGAGAATTTAGTAGTGGTGCTTGTGGGACGTTGGCTGCATATTTGCGCATGCGTTCCAAGAACTGGGGTATGGACAACTGAACGCTGCGCTGGGACAAGGACATGGACGTGCTTCCTGATGCTGCTACTTGAGAGTGTGCAATGACAGGTGCAGGGCAGGAGGCGTCTTCGCATGCACCATGGACAGGGGATTGGCTTGCATGCACAACAGCAGAAGAAGCAATGGTGCCACCCGCAGACACTGTTCCTGGACCCTGGGGTTCGGCCCACAAAGTCGGGTGCTTTGCTACCATGTACCTGATCATGCTGGTGGTGGTCAGGCTGGTCGTTTTGCCACCCCTGCTGATGCTGGCCTGGCAGGTGGTGCAAATGGCCTTTTTGGGGTTATCGGCAGTCTTTAAAAAACAACCAGACTCAGGAAGACCTAACAGTTGTACTGGCAACTTCCTTCATGTTGGTGTTACGGGGAACGGTTGCCTGCCTTCTGTCTGCGGCCACCACATTGCTTCTTCCTGCCTGTTGGGGTGCTTTGCCTCCCTCCCCCTGTGTGCTGCTGTCCTCTCTCTGCATGTCCTCCTGCCAGGTTAGGTCAGTTACTATATCATCCACCACCTCGTCTTCCACTTCCGCACCCTGGTCCTCATCCTGACTTTCTGGCAATTGTGTCTCATCATCGTCCACCTCTTGTGACACTTTCCCAACAAGTGAACAGCTCTTCAGAGTGTCCAAGTATGGGATCAGTTGTCTCTGGGTACTCGGCATGGTGGGAGGAGGGAGGATCAGGGTGAGGATTATGCGGTCCAGACTCATGGCTACTGAGACTTGACCGTGTGGAACACAGGGTGGTGGTGGTGGCTAAGTGACTGGAAGCATTATCCGCTATCCAACCAACAACCTTTTGACACTGCTCTGGGTTCAACAGTGGTGTGCAGCGGTCCCCTAAAAATTGGGACAGGAAGGTCAGGAGAGAAGATGTGGGTGTTTGTTGTGGCACAATTTCGGCTTGCCCACGGCCTTGTCCTCTGCCTCTGCATGCACCATTATCATCACGTCCAGTTCCCCATCCCTTGCCATATGCCTTGCCCATTTTAAATGGAGGACATTATCTTCCCCGCTCACTACAAATGACTGAGTTTGGAGCGAACTTATATGTGATCCGTGTGATGAAGAAAACAGAGTTTTAAATACTTGGCCTGTAGGTAAGTAGTTTGAAAAGATGTGCGCCTTTGGGATAGGTGGGTAAGACCACCTTATCTTGGGCCTTCTTGTCGGGGTTATGCCCTTCTGCCTGAGAAGCAGTCTGGCAGTGAACCAGTACAGAGGGAGGTGGAGGGACCCATGCAGTTAGGGGGTGCCTCTGCATCGTACATTTCCCCGGAGATTCGCAAAAAAAAAGGCATGTGTATTTTTTGTGGAAAAAAGGGGCAATTTATTGTGGCCTGCCTGTTGATGCCTAAGCAAAAGGAAACTCAGTTAACCCTTGAATAGTCTGGAGTTGGATAAACAAGGGGTGCATTTATCATCACCCTGCAGTTCTCGGTTTGTCCTGACAGCGGAGGTGGTGCTAGAAAGCAAAACCAAGAACATTTCTGTGTTTGTTGACAGTGAAACTGGAGTCAGCATGGTTGATGCTGAGTTTGTGAAAATTCATGGTCTTGCTTGCTGTACTTTAGCTAAGCCTATTCCCATCTTCACCATTGAGTGCCATTTGCACAGAAAGCTCTAACTCAGCAGGGGATTATCTCATAATGAACCAACCCCACCCTCAGTCTTACATTATGCACAATCTATGTCCTGGATGGTCTTCCCACCCCAATTGTTTTGGGTCTGCCCTGGTTGATGAAACATAATCCATTGGTGGATTGGCAAGCCAGGGAGATCATTAAGTGGGAAGATTATTGCCATGAGAACTGTTTAGATATTTCCCTTTCTACAGTCTCTACGGAGATCTTACCTGCATTTCTGTCTGGTTTTGAGGACGTTTTTTCTGAGAAGGGGGTGTCAGGATTTGCCTCCTCATCGTGCATATGATTGTCCTATTAACCTGACCCCCGGAGCTAAACTATCTAAGTCCAGACTGTATAATGTTTCTAGCCCTGAGAGACAAACCATGAAGGATTTCATTGCACTAAGTCTGGAGAAGGGATATATCAGACCCTCATCTTCACCCATGGCGACAGGGTTCTTTTTCATGAAGAAAAAAGATGACGGCCTCCGTCCCTGTTTAGATTTCCGGGAATTAAATCAAATTACCATCCGAGATCCATACCCTCTTCCGCTGATTCCAGATTTGTTCAGCCAGGTTGTGGGAGCTAAGGTATTCTTCAAGTTGGATTTAAAGGGAGCCTATAATCTGGTTAGAATCAGAGAAGGGAATGAATGAAAAACATCTTTCAATACCCCTGAGGAGCATTTCGAGAGTCTGGTTAAGCCTTTCGGTCAGACCAGTGCACCTGCTGTGTTCCAGCATTTCATTAATGATATTTTCCATCATTTGATGGGCAGGTTTGTGGTGGTCTATTTGGATAATATTTTGGTTTACTATCCTGATTTTGAGACACATCAGGGGCTGGTTAAACAGGTGCTCCAGATATTAAGGATAACAAATTATATGGCAAACTAGAAAAATTTGTTTTCGCTGTCCAGTAGGTGCAGTTTTTGAGGTACCTGTTGTCATCTTCAGGTTTTCGGATGGATCCAGAGAAGATCCGTGCTGTCCTTGATTGGGACCGTCCCGAGAACCTGAAGGCTCTACAATATTTTCTAATTTTTACCCGAAATTCATCAAAAATTATTCAGTAATTGTGAAAACCCTTACTGACATGATAAGGAAGGGGTCTGATTTTTCCAAATGGTTGGATGCTGCTCTGCAGGCTTTTTCCTCCTTAAAGAACTGTTTTGCCATGGCACCTATACTCAGTCAACCGGATGTTTCCCAGCTCTTTATTGTGGAAGTTGATGCGTCAGAGGTGGGGGTTGGGACTGTGTTGTCTCGGGGTCCGTCCACTGGTAAATAGCGTCCATGCGCTTTCTTTTCTAAGAAATTATTTTTGGCTGAGAGAAATTATTATGTGGGTAATAGGGAACTTTTGGCAATTAAATTGGCATTTGAGGAATGGCGACATTGGTTGGGAGGGCTGTCCATCCTATTACTGTTAGCACTGACCATAAGCACCTGTCATATCTTCAATCGGCTTAACATCTCAACCCTAGGCAAGCTAGATGGTCCCTGGTTTTTACTAGATTCAATTTTGTTGTCACTTTTCGTCCAAGGGTCAAAAATGTCAAGGCTGATGCTTTGTCCCTGAGCTTCCCTGGTGGTATTGACCATGAGAACCCTGCCCTGATAATACAGAAAGGGGTAGTCATTTTGGCACTGTACCCTGAACTGGAGGGTGGGGGTTGGAGGCGCAGGTGGACACCCTTTCGTCCTGGAATTCAGGAACGTTATTTGTAACATCTAATCAGCGCCGCAAAGTAATTAAGGAACATCACAACTCTATGCTTGCTGGTCATCCAGGTGGTAAGGCAACTGCAGACCTCCTTTCTTGTCGTTTTTGGTTGCCAGGGTTGCATCGGGATGTGGTTGAACACGTATATACTTGTAGCATTTGCGCACATTCTAAAGTATTGCATACCCGTCCGTCTGGCTCTTCTTCAGCTACCTATTCCTAGCAGGCCATGAACACACTTGTCCATGGATTTTATTACTGACCTACCGATATCTGCAGGCAAAACTGTGGTTTTGGTGGTTGTAGATAGGTTCAGTAAAATGGTTCACTTCATCGCATTACCGGCACTTCCGAATGCCAAGACTTTTACTCAGGTGTTTATAAATGAGATCATGAAGCTTTACGGGGGTTCCTTCCGATGTGGTTTCAGATCGGAGGACTCAGTTTGTTTCCAAGTTCTGGAATGCATTCTGTTCTCAACTGGGGGTACAGCTGTCCTTTTCCTCTGCCTTCCATCCTCAGTCGAATGGACAGACTCAACACATTAATCAGAATTTGGAGACTTCCCTCAAGTGTTTTGTCTAAAAAAAAACGAGAGGATTGGGCATCCTACTTACCGCTGGCAGAATTTGCTATTAATAAACATCGTCAAAAATCTACTGGCAGGTCAACAATCTTTGCTGCATATGGTTACCATGCACAGTTTGGCTCTTTTAGTGGGGGAGGGGCTTCGGGAGTTCCTGAGGAGGAATGTTTTGCTTCGTTGCTCTCCTCTTTGTGGTGGGGGGTTCTGAGTAATTTAAATATCATGGGAGACAGGTACAAACGTATGGCTGACAGAAAACGCTTGTCAGGTTTGGACCTGAATGTGAATGACTTTGTGTGGTTGTCTACCAGGAATATCAAGTTGAAGGTTCCTTCTTGGAAGCTAGGATCTAGATTTATTGGCCCTTATAAAATAACCACCGTCATACACCCAGCAGCATTTCGTCTTGAGCTACCTCATGCTCTTAAGATCTACAATGTCTTCCACAGGTCTTCTTACTCAAGAAATGTGTGGAACCTCTTGAGTCATCACCCCAACCACCGCCCCCAATAATGGTTGATGGTAATCTGAAGTTTCAGATTTTGAGGATTGCAGATTCTCGTCTCCTGCGTCGTTCCCTACAATATTTGGTGCACTGGAAGGGTTATAGTCCAGAGGAGAGGATGTGGGTTTCAGCAACAGAGGTGAATGCTCCCAGGCTGGTTCATTTATTTCACACCTCTTATCCTGAGAAACCTGTTCCTGAGTGTCCGGAGGCCACTCATAGAATGGGGGGTACTGTCACTGGTGTGTCAGATGTGACAGACAGTTGCTCTGCAGCTGGCTGCAGAAGGTCACTTCGTTTGGCATTGCAGACACCTTATTAAATCTTTCTGACTTTAGGAGCCAGCGGCGACCTCTCTCCTGCTTTGATTGAAACCCTGGCCTGGGTGTTTAAATACTTTCAGTTTGCTGCAGGGAGGTGCCGGTGATATTCACATATTCCCTTGTGAAGGCTTGGAGCTATAGCAGTCAGCTTACGTCCTCTCTGGTGCTTTAGAGGACGTTTGGTATAATCTCTCTAGAGTCTGCTCAAGCTAAGTGTCTCCCCTTTTGTTTGTCTCTCTTGATGTCTTTAGTTTATATTGGGAACTGGCCAGTGCTCACCCACCCCTTCCCTATTCATTGCCTAGCCGCTAGGGATTTACAGGGCTCAGGTTTTCTGTTTGGCGATTGGTGTGGAACTAATATAGGGATGATAGGGGAGGCAGGGTGACATCAGATCAGCCTAGGGGTCTCCACTCCCTTTCCCTAGTGTCTGGGCTCCCTCCCCCTCATCCCTTCCTGTTACACTTCGTCTTTCCTACACTGTGCGTGACAGCATGATATTAGGGGATGGGAAGAAAATTTTCTGTTGAATATGGGCAATTTTTTCTTTAAGGTTAGCGGTTGGGGCCTGCACTCTTGGACTGAGGAGGGAATGAAATGTCGTTTAGGATTATTGGATAGTGTGATGATAAGAGTGTTGAAATAGGCTTGTTTGGAGAAGTGAAGGTCATAGTTATATTTTAAGCATAAACTTCTAATGAATGAAATCTTCGGCCAAAGGGGATTTTCTCCACAGATGTTCAGCACATCTGGAGCACCACTGTAGAAAACATGGTTGCAGCATGTGACAGCGTTGCTGCCATCATTGCCATGTGGTTCTCTGTGTAGGAGGTGCAGCTTCATCCAGGGCACTTTCCAGTGTTTCATTAAGTTTCTGGGTATTAATGACATGTATATTTCTTTAAGTGTGGTAGGTAGGGGTGTCCACAGCGAAGAGACAGTTCTTGACAGAGAATGAAAGAAGGTTGTGGTCAGAAAGCAGGAGAGGGGAGTTAGTGTAATTATGTACAAAGCATAGCCGGGAGAATATCAGATCCAGTGTGTTATCATCTTCATGGGTAGGTGCGTTAGAAAGCTGTGAAAGGCCAAAAGAGGAAGTTAGAGATAACAGAAGAGTGTCACATAGTGAGTGTGGATTCCCCCATGAGTTTGAGTTCCAAAATGCTTAATGTGGCAAAAATAAAGGGCATTCGAAATATTGAATAACAAGAATACAGAAATAGCATTTCAGGTGTATAAAGATCTAAAAAAAAATGTAAAAAAGAAATCTAACTAGCAATGTTAGCTACTGAAACACAAATCACTAGCGACATTAAAATAGATTGCAAAATTTTTTATAAATACATCAATGCCAAAAAGAAAAAAATTGATGGCATCAGCCCCTTGATAGATAATATTAACAAGATAATTATAGCAGAAAAGGCTGAGATCTGTGATGGGGAAGCATTCTTGGCACTGGTTGATACTCAATCAAGCATCGGGGTGCTCGGGTACACTCGGTAATCGAACGAGTATCACGGGTGCTCATGCGCCATGCTCAAGTCCATGCCTCGCATGTTTCACGCCTCTTAGACAGCCAATAAACATGCGGGGATTGTCTGACATACATGGTAATGCTGTAGCCATTTGGACTACTGGCATTACTATGATTGGCCAGCCACATTGCGTCATGGGTTCTTATTTAAGACCCAGTGACATGATGCTCGGCACAGTGTGTTCAGGAAGCAGTTCAGGAAGAGTTGTTATAGGAGGGAGAACGTAGCTTAGAGCAGGGATATAGTCATGTTTACTAAATTGCTATATGAGTAATTGTTTACTACTCCTGCAACATTAAAGCAACAGTTCTTTTCAAGGCTAAATATTTTCCTTTCTGTTGTATAACTGCTGTTACCCACATTCAGTAGAAGAAAGATTAGGATTAGCAGCATCTAAGCAGGTTTTAATATTACTATTGCAGTACTAGTATACCACCGCTGCTGCTGCTGCTCCCTTAAAACAAAAGTCCTTGTCAGGGCTAAATATATTCCTTTCTATTGTAGAACTGCTGTTACCTGCATTCAGTGATGGGAAAGTTTAGGATTAGAGGCATTTAGCCAGGGTTTAATATTCTATTGCAGTATTAGTGTACCACCGCTGCTGCTGCACCATTAAAACGACAATCCTTGTCAAAGCAAATTATTTTTTTCCCTAATAATACAGTGAAGTTTGCAGGCATATATACCTGATATAAAATGCGCAATATGGGGAAGAGGACAAGCTGCTAATGTTGCACGCAGAGGCCAATGCCGTGGGCCATGTGAAACTGTGCTTGCTGTCGGAGCACAACAAACATGCTCATGCATGAGACCTAGCTTCCTGTCCCACTTTGCAGGGGGGCGCGGGACACCACTCTTGAAACCAGAACAGTGCAAACAGGCGGTCGGTTGGATGGCAGATAATGCTTCGAGTATGTTTTCCAGCACCACCCTGTCTTCCACACGGTCCAGTCTCACTAGCCTAGGGTCTGGACCACATAATCCTCACCCTCATCCTCCTTTCTCTCACCATGGCGAGTCCCAGGAAACAAGTGATCCCACACTCAAACACTCCAAGGAGCTCCTTACATTTCCATTTTTTTATTCTGACAACGACCAACATATTTAAGGCACATGTCATCAAAGCACCCGACTAGGTGGGTCGAATGCCTGGGTCCACAATCAGTGTCTGTGGCTGACACCGCAAAAAACGTTTTTTAAGATGGTAGAAGAGTGCCTAGCCAACTGTACCAGCGTCCTCCGTGAGTCTTCTGTGCTGTACAACTATTGGATATCCAAGCAGGACACATGGCATGAATTGTTCCTCTACACCTTGGAGGTGCTGACCTGCTGACCACTGAAAATTCTGACAGGCTAACTTTTATCAAAATGAACAAGACCTGGATTGGCCCAGACTTCTCAATCCCACCGGATGACAGCAGCAGAACATAAAGTCAATTCAAATGTTCCTTTTTTTTCTGGTATATTCACATGCACCCCTTCCCATCCAAAAAAGGGTACACTGTTCATGGTATCCTTTTTTACTTGTTTTTCTACTCCAGTATATCAAATGGGCCATCAGGTGGCCCTCACTCAAAATCTTTATAGATTCAAGAGGTGGCCCTCACTCAAATCTTTGTAGGATCTTCAGGCGGCCCTCACTCTAAATCTTTATAGGGTCATCAGGTGGCCCTTACTCAAAATCTTTATAGGGTCATCAGGCAGCCCTCAATCAAAATCTTTATAGGGTCAACAGGCAGCCCTCACTCAAAATATTTATACGGTCATCAGTAGACCTTCACTCAAAATCTTTAGAGTAATCATGCGGCTCTCACTCAAAATGAACAAGGCCTGATTGGCCCAGATTTTTACAACCCCACCAGATGAGAGCAGAGGAACATAAAACCAATTCAAGTGTAGCATCATCAGGCAGCCCTCACTCTTTACAGGGTCATCAGGTGGTCTTCACAACTTTCCTTGTTACCTGCATTAAGTAAAGGGATTGTTTTGAATTATAGGCATCCAGACAGGGTTTAATATTGCTATTGCAGTGCTTGTATACCACTGCTGCACCGTTAAAATAACAGTACTTGTCGGGGCTAAATATTTTTCTTTTATGTAGTATAACCACTGTTACCTGCATTGAGTGACCATGGTCATCATGGTAGGCACAGAAAGTACTATCGAAAGTTGTTAGGGCATACACCTGAATGGATCGTCGCCATCATAGGGATGTGTGATCGACTTAAGGTTATCCAGTGTCATAATGCTTACGGGGAGAATGTAGCAAGGGGAGGATGTGGAGTACCATCCCGAGGCCACGTCTGGTGTCAATTCTCCAAATTTTTAGAGGGGCATCATGCGTCACTCTCCAAATTCTTAGAGGGTCATTCTAGTCACTCTCTACCGATCTTTAGAGAACCATTATGCATCACTCTTTCCAAATTTTTAGAAGATCATTATAGTCAGTCTCTAAATTAGTTATACTGTATATACAGTGGGTACTGAAAGTATGCAGACCCCTTTAAATTTTTCACTCTTTGTTTCATTGCAGCCATTTGGTAAATTCTAAAAAGTTCATTTTTTTTCTCATTTTTTTCCCGAGAGTGGTTTGCACGTTAATGACCGCGCCAATTATTACAATTCTGACCAATTTCACTTTATGAGGTAATACCTCTGGAAAGCTTCAACGGATCCCCCTGATTCTGAGACTGTTTTTTGTGACATATTGTACTTCATGACAGTGGTAAAATTTCTTCAATATCACTTGCGTTTATTTGTGAAAAAATCTGAAATTTGGCGAAAATTTAGAAAATATTGTAATTTTCATAATTTGAATTTTTATGCCCTTAAATCAGAGAGATATGTCACACAAAATAGTTAATAAATAACATTTCCCACATGTCTACTTTACATTAGCACAATTTTGGAACCAATTTTTTTTTTTATTAGGGAGTAGAGATGAGCGTTGTTCTACTCGAACTGTTCGCCAATCTCAAATTCGAGCTGTTTTGGGCGGTGTTCGAGCCGTTCGGCGAACACGAACAATTTGAGAAAAATTCGGCTGTTCGAGGTTATGTTCGATAACTGTTCGTGCACCAAAATCATAACTGGATTTTTTCTCAGTAATGATGAAAATTAATGTTAATACTCAGTTTGAGTGTACAGCGGGGTGGGGGGAGGGGCAGGGGATGGATCTCTGCAGGAACAATGAAGATCTCCATTTTTTTTTCTCTTTCCCGCATTTGCAGTGGGGAGGTGCAATCTGTCAGCCTATCAGCAGCGCACACACGGAGCGAAGTGCTTTTTTTCACACAAGCAAGGGCATGTGTCATTGGCAGTGTATGTCACATGTCCTTGCCCTATAAGACCAAGCCATTTTCCCCGTCGCCACCATTTTCTCACTGCTGCAGCTGCGTGTTAGACGGCACCGCTGTTGCTGTGTGCGCTATACCTTGTTAATTTCAAGCCAATTTTCGCACAAATATACAGATAGCTTGGGAGTAGGGAATAGTTGTGATTGCAGTCCTTTTAAGGACTAGGTTACAGCATTTCCTACGACTTTTATCAGGCAGGTCTGTGCTCTTAAATAGATAGGTTGTGGGAGTAAAGACTAATTGTAATTGGAGTCCTTTTCAGGACTAGGTTACATCAGTTCCTATCAGTTTTTGCCAGGCAGGTCTGTGCCAGTGCTGTGCAAGTTTTTTTCACAGCATTTGGCTGAATCTAGCAAAGCTAATCCTTTTTGGCCTATTGCAGAGTGTGTTAGTCAGTGGAGTAGCCTATCTGTGTTGCAAGATATACCACCTGTGTATAGAATACCAATTTTTTTACTGCACCTAGTGAAGTAAAATCTTTTGGGCATAGCATCATTCTATTAGTCCATCTATACTGACCTCCATCAGGTTGCAAACTGAATCTAATTTTTTTCTGCATCTAGCTCTGAAAAAATATTGGGCTTCTAGCTGTGTGTGGGACTTGTTGTATTAGTCTATCTATACTGACCTCCATCAGGTTGCAAACTGAATATATTTTTTTCTGCATCTACCTCTGAAAAAATATTGGGCTTCTAGCTGTGTGTGGGACTTTCTCTATTAGTCCATCTATACTGACCTCCATCAGGTTGCAAATTAAAAATAATTTTTATCTGCATCTACAGTACCTCTGAAAAAATATTTGGGCTTCTAGCTGTGTGTGGGACTTGTTGTATTAGTCCATCTATACTGACCTCCATCAGGTTGCAAACTGAATTTATTTTTTTCTGCATTTACCTCTGAAAAAATATTGGGCTTCTAGCTGTGTGTGGGACTTGTTGTATTAGTCCATCTATACTGACCTCCATCAGGTTGCAAACTGAATATATTTTTTTCTGCATCTACCTCTGAAAAAATATTGGGCTTCTAGCTGTGTGTGGGTCTTGTTCTATTAATCCATCTATACAGACCTCCATCAGGTTGCAAATAGTGTTGAGCCACCCCCGTAGTGTTCGAGTTCGGTTCGGTTCGTCGAACACCCGTGTGTTCGCCGAACTGTTCGTCGAACTGTTCGTCGAACACCTTCGAACACCGTTAAAAACAATGGCAGGCAAACAAAAACACATAGAAACACATAGAAACACCTTCAAAGGTGTCCAAAAGCTGACAAACTGCTCAGAAGACATAACTAACACATGGAAAAGTGACAAGTACATATAGTCATGCGAAAATAAAAGAGGTGGAGGAGTAAAAGGAGGGGGAGACACAGATATAGGCATGTCATGCCCTTCTAAAATCCAAAAAGTGAGAAGCCGACACGGCCAGTCCGCTCCTGCCCGTGCCACCTCCGTGTCGCCGGGTTTGTGCCAGAGCCGCGGTGAACCCTGACGGCCAGCCCCCCTCTCCCAATACTGGTGCCTGTCCGCTGGTGGGTCGAGCGAGCCCCCCTGTGGTGGAGGCAGCTCTAAGCTTTTTAATTTAAATTGTCTCTCTAATTTGAATGAATACACTTTAAATCCATTTACAAGGATCTATTGGAGGGTAAGTCTCATGCCAGCAGCCGCGTAATTCCAGCTCCAGTAGCGTCCACTAAAGCTGCTGCAGTTAAAAAGCTTTTATAAGGATCGAGCTCGGCTGTCCACCGCAAGGCATCCTACTGCCAGTCCCAGCCCCTATGCCTTGGGGTGCCTCCTGATGCTCTTCACTGAGTATCCCGGGGTCCCGAATCATTTCCTTTGAAAAAATTAAGTGTCCAAACTACAGGTGGTGTAGCTTGCTTAACAGCCGGGATAATCCGCTGACTAGCAGACACTGCTACTAGGCACAAAGTATTTCCTGGGCTAGATGCAGTTAAAAATTTGTAATTAGATACTCTCGTTGGATGCTGAGAAAGCATTCCATAGAGTCTCCTGGCACGCCATATATGATTCTCTTAAAAAGCTTGGGGTAGGGGTCTAGGGGACCCTTTTATAGCCAAAATCATGGCCCTGTATCGCAATATGTCACCTAGGCTGAAGATAAATGGAACTGTAGCACACTGAGGGCTCGGTTGCTACAGACGTATTGCACCTCACCCAGAGGTGTGATATCTCACTCTCAGGTAAGGATGGAGTGTGGATCAGGACCCGACACCTGCATGCATTACACCACATTGCCGTGGGGCAGGGCGACCAATATGCCCCTGAGATGGGCACGACAGTCCCTGTCCCTGGCTGGAGTGGGGGGAGGGAACACTGAGGAAGGGGAACCCTGTAGTGCAGGAGCAGGGAGGAAGCAGTTCCTGGGTGCATTGAGAAGGGAGTATAAAAGGTGGGCACCATCTTAGTTCAGTGCAGAGAAGTCTGAGCAGAAGTGGCAGGCAGCAGGGGCTCTGCATGAGCTCTGCTCCGGAGGCGGGCCTAGTAACAGAGGCCCAGGCCTGGAAGAGGGAGAAGGAAGGAAGAGGAGCGGAGAAGGCTCCAGGAACGAGGAATGAAGGGATCCCAGGGGTGCGGACGGGCGAGTCGCCACCGCACGCCCAAATCCACCTGCGTGGAGGGGTCAGGCCAAAGGGGGAGACCGGTCCCCGAACTAGTGGAGGCAGGAAACGACCCTCAGCTAGAAACCGGAGGCTCTGACATTTTATGTGGCGCAGCCCCTCGCTACACCCGCTAGGAAGGCACCACATAGGGTCAGGGAAACTGGCGCCAAGTTTACCAAGAGGAGGCCCGAGGCAGCCGGACAGAAGTGTTGGTAAGAAAGGCCAGACAAAGGACACACAAAGGGGGTCCTGTGAAGTGCTCCAAAGTTATCTGGGAGTTGTCTGAGCCCCTCACCTGGTGAGCACAGTACGACGTGGGCAGCCGTTACCTGCAGACGTGGTCTGGATAATAAGAACTGTGAGTAAAGGCCCTGGACTGCATCACTGACTCCGTGTCGTTACTGCTGCTGCCCTGCACCATCACCCCCATCCTCCGCATACACTGCCCTGAGGCTATACTCCTCCCGTGGGGAGTTATGCTACGCTCTGCTGCACCCACAACACCAGCCTCAGCGGTCTGCCCTGTAGCAGCGGTTCACTCTGACCGCAATCCACGGGTGGCGTAGTCGGACATTTAAACATCAAAACCACATAAATAGTTCCGCCACTGGTTTGACCGCCCTGAGCCACGGAACCGGGTCGCCGCCACGAAGACTACAACCACCAGCATCCACCAAAAAGGGTCCGGCTCCGGGTGTCCCAAGGCCCAGGGGGTGCATCAGAACATTTTCATCACCTTTCACAATCACCAATGGGACAAGGCAGGGATGTCCTCTGTCCCCTCTCTTATACATCCTAGTGACGGAGCACCTGCTCTCATCAATTCGCCATAACCCCAATATTAGGTGGATTGAGGTGGGAGGCACCGAGTACAAGTGCTCTCTATTTGCTGATGATGTCCTAGTATATATCACTCAATCACATATATCCATCCCTGCTGTTATGGCTGAAATAGATCACTTTGTTACATGGTCAAGTTTTAAAATCAATGCAGCGAAGTCTGAGGCCCTCGATGTCTCCTTCCCCAAATCCATATAGGATTCCATCCAGTCCAACTTTCCCTTTGCCTGTCCCTCACAGGGTATCAAATACTTAGGAATTCCTATTCATAGAGACCTCTCCCATCTATGTTATCTTAATTTTGGGCCCTTTATTGAACAACTCCATACAGACCACGGTTGGCAAGTTAGAACTGTAAGATTCACTACGTGAACCGCTGGTGTTTTGTGGAAAAGCACATGTACACTGCGTTCCAAATTATTATGCAAAAAGTGTTTAGGAGTGATAAGGGAAGAATTTGTTTGTTTGTCAGTTAAACTCATTGATGGTGATGTGTGTCAGGGCTCTTTATATCACTGTAAGCAATTGCAGACACCTGTGCTAATTAGTTTGGCAGGTGTGTCCAATGAAAGGCAAGACTACTTAAGAAGGCTCTCTCACATTATTAAGCAGCCTACATTTTCTGCCAAAATGGGAAAGAAAAAGGATGTGTCGGCTGCTGAGAAGCAACAAATTGTGGAGTGTTTAGGTCAAGGCATGACTACAATCAACATTGTGCGATGATCAGGATGAAGTGTCTTGGCAATCAAGAAGTATGTAGCTGATTCACAGTACACACGTGTGCGTGCTGATAAGGGCAAATTGAGGACTCTTTCCTACAGGCAATTACGTCAGGTTGAAAGAGCAGCGGCAAAAAAGCCTTGTCATAGCAGCAGACAAGTTTTTGAAGCTGCTTGTGCCTCCAACGTCCCCCGAACAACAAGATGCAGGGTCCTTCAGAGGTTTGCAGCTGTGCATACGCCATCCTGTCGACCTCCTCTATCCACTTCACACAAGCAGAAACGGCTCCAGTGGGCCAAACATTACATGAAGACTGATTTCAAAACAGTTTTGTTCACGGATGAGTGCCGTGCAGCGCTCGATGGTCCAGATGGATGGAGTGGAGGATGGCTGGTTGATGGACACCCCACACAAACACGGCTACAGCGCCAACAAGGAGGAGGTGGAGTAATGTTTTGGGCTGGAATCATGGGGAGAGAGATTGTCGGCCCCTTTAGGATCCCTGAAGGCGCTAAAGATGAACTCCATAATGTATGTGGATTTTCTCAAACAGCACTTCCTGCCATGGTTCAAGAAGAAGAACCGTGTATTTCACAGCAAGATCATTTTTCTGCATGATAATGCACCATCTCATGCTGCACATAAAACATCTGCATCTCTGGCTGATATGGGCATAAAAGGGGACAAACTTATGGTGTGACCCCCATGCTCCCCTGACCTCTACCCCATTCAGAACCTTTGGAGCATCATTAAAAGGAGTGTCTATGATGGCGGGAGGCAGTTCACATCTAAGCAACAGCTCTGGGAGGGTATTCTGTCCTCATGCAAAACAATTGAAGCAGAAACCATCCAAAACCTGACAAATTCAATGGACGAGAGAGTTCAGAAGCTCCTTTCGAACAAGGGGTCCTATGTGAAAATGTAACATCACCTAGAATAAAGTTTTGAGTTGAAAACTGTTTGATTTCAGTTTCTAACAACCTGCTAATGCTTATAATTTCAAAAATGACCATTTTTTTGGTCTTTATTAAAATGAAAAGGTTGATCGAAAAGTTTGGGGGATCTAAGAGTGTGGCAACCCAGTAGTCATGATTACTTTGAATTCTGACAATATGAGGGTCATGCTGCAGGTAGTGCAGCAAGAAGGCACTTATGTGTCTTGCGCATCTCGGAGCCCCAAAATTATTTTCCGGGCTAGATGCAGCTAAAAATTATTTTTAATTTTAAATCTGGTGAAGCTTTAGTATAGATGGCCTAATAGGATCAGTGCTGCACACTGCTACAAAGCCCAAATTATTTTCCAGTCAAGATACAGATAAACATGATTAGTAATTTGAAAGCTTAAAATGGTTGGTAGGGTGATTTTAACCAATCATCAAGCTTTTACTCTCCCCAGGATGACACAGGGGTAGAAAAGTCGTTTCGGATCCATGATTTGTTCATCTTTATGAACGTGAGTCTGTCTACATTATCAGTGGAGAGCCGCGTGCGCTTATCTGTCAGCACACCACCAGCAGCGCTGAACACACGTTCAGACAGAACGCTGGCTGCGGGGCATGACAAGATCTCCAAGGCGTAAGTGGCTAGCTCCGGCCATTTATCCAGATTGGAAGCCCAAAAAGAGCAAGGGTCCAGTGACACAGTCGTGGCTTCAATGATTACTTGGAGATACTCCTGTACCATCGTCTCTAGGCGTTGACTATGTGTCAGACTTCTTGTCTCCTGTGGCCTTGCAAAGGATGGGCTAAAAAAGTGGTGAAATGATTCCGCAAAATTGATGTTACCAGCAGATACTGTGGTTCTGTTACGATTTGAGTGCTGAACACTTGACGGTCCCACGGTTGGCAAGTTGGAACTGTGAGATTCACTACGTGCACCACTGGTATTTTGTGGAAAAGCACATGTAAGATTCTGCAACAGTCTCTGCTGATACTCCTGCATGCGTGCATCCCTTTCTATGGCAGGAATAATTTCTGCAAATTTACTTTTGTACCGGGGATCTAACAGTGTGGCAACCCAGTAGTCAGGATTATTTCTAATTCTCACAATTCGAGGGTCATGTTGCAGGTAGTGCAGCAAGAAGGCACTCATGTGTGTTGCGCATCCAGGAGCACCAAGTCCCTGTTGTGTTGGTGGCGAGGTAACAATCATGCTTCCTTCCTCTGTCCTCTCCCCCCAACCTCGCACAACAGAAATGTGATCAAGGTCTCCCTCATCTGATGAGTCTTCCATCAGTTCGTCCTCCACTTCTTCCTGGGCTCCTGCACCTTCCTCACTAGTTTGGCTGCTACCATGCGCCCTGGTAAAACCATCTCCCCCACCCTCACATGCCTGCCGCCTTGGTGCTGCCGACCGTCTGGACCTTGCAGATGTTAGCCCTTCCGCATACAACTCCTCCTCCTCTACTTCCTCCACCTCCTCTTGTGCCACCACCTGACTCCGAATTCTGTTTAACATGTGCTACAGCATGTAAATCACCGGAATAGTCATGCTGATAATGGCATCGTCAGCACTAAACATCTTCGTCGCCATTTCAAAACTGTGCAGAAGGGTGCATAGGTCCCTGATCTGAGACCACTCCTCCAGCGTGATTTGCCCCACCTCTGAATCTCGTTGGCCCAGGCTATACGTCAGAACGTATTGCACCAGGGCTTGTCGGTGCTGCCACAGTCGCTGCAACATGTGCAGAGTTGAATTCCACCGGGTAGGCACATCGCATTTTAGCCGGTGAAGTGGCAGGCCCAACGACTTCTGTAGAGATGTAAGTCGCTGAGCTGCGGGATGCGAACGGCGGAAGTGAGCACACAGCGACCGTGCCCTCTGCAGAAGGCCATCTAGTCTGGGATAGTGGGCTAAAAATTGCTGGACAACCAGGTTCAACACGTGAGCCATACAAGGCACGTGTGTGACATTGCCCCGGCGAAGGGCCGCACCCAGGTTTGCAGCATTGTCGCACACGGCCTTCCCTGGTTTCAGGTCCATTGGAGACAACCATTCATGAAATTGGTTCTCCAGAGCTGACCACAACTCCTCAGCTGTGTGACTCACATTTCCCAGACATTTCAATGTAAAAACCGCCTGATGATGTTGAGCCCTACTGCCAGCATAGTAAGGAGGTGTGCAGGATCCCTTCTGCGCAGTTAGAAAGCTTGTGGCATGACCAGACAGGCTTTGGGTGCAGGTGGAAGACCGAGAGGAGGTTGAGGAGGCAGAAGCAGTGGAGGAACTTTGACATAAAGAGGATTGACGCACAACTCGTGGGGACGGCAAGACTTGGACAGCAGCCCCTTGTCCTGCTGTCACCATAGTTACCCAGTGCCCAGTCAGCGACATGTAACGCCCCTGTCCATGCCTACTCGTCCAAGTGTCTGTGGTGAAATGCACCCTGTCACACACAGAGTTTCTCAAAGAAGCGGTGATGTTGTGTGCGACATGCTGGTGGAGCGCAGGCACACCTTTCTTTGAGAAGTAGTGCCGACTGGGCATCTGGTACTGGGGCACTGCGATGGACATAAGGTCTCGAAAATCCTCTGTGTCCACCAGGCGGAAAGGCAGCATTTCTGTAGCCAAGAGCTTGCAGATGGTGAAATTCAACCTCTTAGCTTTCTCATGGCTAGGAGGAAATGGTCTTTTACTTGTCCACATCTGAGGGACCGAGGGCTGGCTATTGTGCTTAGACGGGGTTGATAAGGGTGTCCCCGGCAAACTGCCGGTCTGTGAGGAAGATGCAGGCGGACATGTTAGGTCGCCTTGATCCAAAGGTGGTGCTATCGATGTCGGACAGCGCTCAACACCAGCTGGTGTTCCCACCTCCAAAGAAAATGATGACCTGCCAATCACGCTGGCTGTTGCGGGTAAAGAGGTGGCAGGTCTGCGCCCCAAAACAGGTGTGACTGCTGTCCCCCCAGTCACAGAGGATGAAGAGGCCGCGGATGCACAAGATATGGCAGACGGTGGTTGGCCCGGCCGGCTAGGCCGCATTGTAGCACACTGAGCTTCCCACTGCAACTTATGCTTCATGTCCATGTGCCGGTTGATGCATGAAGTACTCAAACTATGTATTTTTTGGCCTCTACTTAGCTTTTGCTGACAAATGTTACAGATAACACGAGTTGGGTCATCTTTATCGATCTGAAAAAATGCCCAGGCTATGCAAGGCTTAGCACCCATGCGACCTGAAGAGCCACCACGACTTGTGGTGAGAGGCAGAGTTGTGTTTGAGGATGCAGTTGTTGACGTGCTTCCAGTACTACGTCTCTGTCCAGGAAGGCGCAACCTGACCTCGTCGTCACTAGCATCTTCCTCCACCTCCTCTGCTGACCTCATCTCTTGGCTGACTGTGGGTTGACAGTAAGTGGGATCTCCAACCTCATCATCATCACCCTGTGTGTTATCACACCCGTCGTCCTCAGAGCCAACCTGTTCCTGCCCTGACAAAAAACTAAAGTTGTCGCTCCAATCAGGTATTTGAGTCTTATCATCGTCTTCCTCATTGTCTCCACCAACAGGAGTTACAGTTTGGGAATGAGGGTCTACATTATGGTCAGAACCTTCTGCGTCTGGTCCTGGATCCGACTCATAAAGATTCTGGGCATCAGTGCAGATCATTTCCTCGTCTGGATTCACAGAAGCGCTGGAGTCGACCTCTGATTCCCAGGCTATAGTATGAGTAAATAGCTCTGCAGACTCAACCATCTGTTCTACCTCATACTCAGACGGGCAGCTGGAGATTTGGGAGCTGTGAGGAAGCAAGTGCGATTTGGGTGACACCTTTGAGGACTGGAGTATTTGTGATGTTGAAGTTGATGTGGAGGAGAGCCCACTTAAAGGAGCACTTGATATCCGTTGAAGCACCTGCTGTTTTTGTGCCTCATCTGGAATTTGTAGCGATTGGCGTGGCCGTAAGAAAGGGATCTTATCACATTGTCCGCTAAAAGAAGTAGACATTTTAGTTTGGCTGGAAGATGGTCTTTCTTCTACAAAAAAACAATGGATGGTAACCGAGCAGAGCTGAGTGGCCAAACTGTGGTATTAGGCCAAAACTATTGGCTGGGTTAGATGCAGAAAAAAATTATATTCAATTTGCAACCTGATGGAGGTCAGTATAGATGGACTAATACAACAAGTCCCACACACAGCTAGAAGCCCAATATTTTTTCAGAGGTAGATGCAGAAAAAAATATATTCAGTTTGCAACCTGATGGAGGTCAGTATAGGTGGACTAATAGAACAAGTCCCACACACTGCTAGAAGGCCAAATATTTTTTCAGAGCTAGATGCAGAAAAAAATTATATTCAGTTTGCAACCTGATGGAGGTCAGTATAGATGGATTAATAGAACAAGACCCACACACAGCTAGAAGCCCAATATTTTTTCAGAGCTAGATGCAGAAAAAAATTATATTCAGTTTGCAACCTGATGGAGGTCAGTATAGATGGATTAATAGAACAAGACCCACACACAGCTAGAAGCCCAATATTTTTTCAGAGCTAGATGCAGAAAAAAATTATATTCAGTTTGCAACCTGATGGAGGTCAGTATAGATGGATTAATAGAACAAGACCCACACACAGCTAGAAGCCCAATATTTTTTCAGAGCTAGATGCAGAAAAAAATTATATTCAGTTTGCAACCTGATGGAGGTCAGTATAGATGGATTAATAGAACAAGACCCACACACAGCTAGAAGCCCAATATTTTTTCAGAGCTAGATGCAGAAAAAAATTATATTCAGTTTGCTACCTGATGGAGGTCAGTATAGATGGATTAATAGAACAAGACCCACACACAGCTAGAAGCCCAATATTTTTTCAGAGCTAGATGCAGAAAAAAATTATATTCAGTTTGCAACCTGATGGAGTTCAGTATAGATGGATTAATAGAACAAGACCCACACACAGCTAGAAGCCCAATATTTTTTCAGAGCTAGATGCAGAAAAAAATTATATTCAGTTTGCAACCTGATGGAGGTCAGTATAGATGGATTAATAGAACAAGACCCACACACAGCTAGAAGCCCAATATTTTTTCAGAGCTAGATGCAGAAAAAAATTATATTCAGTTTGCAACCTGATGGAGGTCAGTATAGATGGATTAATAGAACAAGACCCACACACAGCTAGAAGCCCAATATTTTTTCAGAGCTAGATGCAGAAAAAAATTATATTCAGTTTGCAACCTGATGGAGGTCAGTACAGATGGATTAATAGAACAAGACCCACACACAGCTAGAAGCCCAATATTTTTTCAGAGGTAGATGCAGAAAAAAATATATTCAGTTTGCAACCTGATGGAGGTCAGTATAGATGGACTAATACAACAAGTCCCACACACAGCTAGAAGCCCAATATTTTTTCAGAGGTAGATGCAGAAAAAAATATATTCAGTTTGCAACCTGATGGAGGTCAGTATAGGTGGACGAATAGAACAAGTCCCACACACTGCTAGAAGGCCAAATATTTTTTCAGAGCTAGATGCAGAAAAAAATTATATTCAGTTTGCAACCTGATGGAGGTTAGTATAGATGGATTAATAGAACAAGACCCACACACAGCTAGAAGCCCAATATTTTTTCAGAGGTAGATGCAGAAAAAAATATATTCAGTTTGCAACCTGATGGAGGTCAGTATAGATGGACTAATACAACAAGTCCCACACACAGCTAGAAGCCCAATATTTTTTCAGAGGTAGATGCAGAAAAAAATATATTCAGTTTGCAACCTGATGGAGGTCAGTATAGGTGGACTAATAGAACAAGTCCCACACACTGCTAGAAGGCCAAATATTTTTTCAGAGCTAGATGCAGAAAAAAATTATATTCAGTTTGCAACCTGATGGAGGTCAGTATAGATGGATTAATAGAACAAGACCCACACACAGCTAGAAGCCCAATATTTTTTCTGGGCTAGATGCAGAAAAAAATTATATTCAGTTTGCAACCTGATGGAGGTCAGTATAGATGGATTAATAGAACAAGACCCACACACAGCTAGAAGCCCAATATTTTTCCAGAGCTAGATGCAGAAAAAAATTATATTCAGTTTGTAACCTGATGGAGGTCAGTATGGATGGATTAATAGAACAAGACCCACACACAGCTAGAAGCCCAATATTTTTTCAGAGCTAGATGCAGAAAAAAATTAGATTCAGTTTGCAACCTGATGGAGGTCAGTATAGATGGACTAATAGAATGATGCTATGCCCAAAAGATTTTACTTCACTAGGTGCAGTAAAAAAATTGGTATTCTATACACAGGTGGTATATCTTGCAACACAGATAGGCTACTCCACTGACTAACACACTCTGCAATAGACCAAAAAGGATTAGCTTTGCTAGATTCAGCCAAATGCTGTGAAAAAAACTTGCACAGCACTGGCACAGACCTGCCTGGCAAAAACTGATAGGAACTGATGTAACCTAGTCCTGAAAAGGACTCCAATTACAATTAGTCTTTACTCCCACAACCTATCTATTTAAGAGCACAGACCTGCCTGATAAAAGTCGTAGGAAATGCTGTAACCTAGTCCTTAAAAGGACTGCAATCACAACTATTCCCTACTCCCAAGCTATCTGTATATTTGTGCGAAAATTGGCTTGAAATTAACAAGGTATAGCGCACACAGCAACAGCGGTGCCGTCTAACACGCAGCTGCAGCAGTGAGAAAATGGTGGTGACGGGGAAAATGGCTTGGTCTTATAGGGCAAGGACATGTGACATACACTGCCAATGACACATGCCCTTGCTTGTGTGAAAAAAAGCACTTCGCTCCGTGTGTGCGCTGCTGATAGGCTGACAGATTGCACCTCCCCACTGTAAATGCGGGAAAGAGAAAAAAAAATGGAGATCTTCATTGTTCCTGCAGAGATCCATCCCCTGCCCCTCCCCCCACCCCGCTGTACACTCAAACTGCGTATTAACATTAATTTTCATCATTACTGAGAAAAAATCCAGTTATGATTTTGGTGCACGAACAGTTATCGAACATAACCTCGAACAGCCGAATTTTTCTCAAATTGTTCGTGTTCGCCGAACGGCTCGAACACCGCCCAAAACAGCTCGAATTTGAGATTGGCGAACAGTTCGAGTAGAACAACGCTCATCTCTAGTTGCAAACTGAATATAATTTTTTTCTGCATCTACAGTACCTCTGAAAAAATATTTGGGCTTCTAGCTGTGTGTGGGACTTGTTGTATTAGTCCATCTATACTGACCTCCATCAGGTTGCAAATTGAATATATTTTTTTCTGCATCTACCTCTGAAAAAATATTGGGCTTCTAGCTGTGTGTGGGACTTGTTGTATTAGTCCATCTATACTGACCTCCATCAGGTTGCAAATTGAATATAATTTTTTTCTGCATCTAACCCAGCCAATAGTTTTGGCCTAATACCACAGTTTGGCCACTCAGCTCTGCTCGGTTACCATCCATTGTTTTTTGTGCAAACAACTCCAGAGTTGTGAATTAGCTAACCACCAAAATGAGTGGAAAAAGGCCTGCTGCTGGTGGAAAGGGGAATAGGCGTGTTGGGAAGGGGAAAAAAGGTTGTGTCCGTGGGGTAGGTGTTAAAGCAACAGTAACATCTGCAGAAGAAAGACCATCTTCCAGCCAAACTAAAATGTCTACTTCTTTTAGCGGACAATGTGATAAGATCCCTTTCTTATGGCCACGCCAATCGCTACAAATTCCAGATGAGGCACAAAAACAGCAGGTGCTTCAACGGATATCAAGTGCTCCTTTAAGTGGGCTCTCCTCCACATCAACTTCAACATCACAAATACTCCAGTCCTCAAAGGTGTCACCCAAATCGCACTTGCTTCCTCACAGCTCCCAAATCTCCAGCTGCCCGTCTGAGTATGAGGTAGAACAGATGGTTGAGTCTGCAGAGCTGTTTACTCATACTATAGCCTGGGAATCAGAGGTCGACTCCAGCGCTTCTGTGAATCCAGACGAGGAAATGATCTGCACTGATGCCCAGAATCTTTATGAGTCGGATCCAGGACCAGACGCAGAAGGTTCTGACCATAATGTAGACCCTCATTCCCAAACTGTAACTCCTGTTGGTGGAGACAATGAGGAAGACGATGATAAGACTCAAATACCTGATTGGAGCGACAACTTTAGTTTTTTGTCAGGGCAGGAACAGGTTGGCTCTGAGGACGACGGGTGTGATAACACACAGGGTGATGATGATGAGGTTGAAGATCCCACTTACTGTCAACCCACAGTCAGCCAAGAGATGAGGTCAGCAGAGGAGGTGGAGGAAGATGCTAGTGACGACGAGGTCAGGTTGCGCCTTCCTGGACAGAGACGTAGTACTGGAAGCACGTCAACAACTGCATCCTCAAACACAACTCTGCCTCTCACCACAAGTCGTGGTGGCTCTTCAGGTCGCATGGGTGCTAAGCCTTGCATAGCCTGGGCATTTTTTCAGATCGATAAAGATGACCCAACTCGTGTTATCTGTAACATTTGTCAGCAAAAGCTAAGTAGAGGCCAAAAAATACATAGTTTGAGTACTTCATGCATGAACCGGCACATGGACATGAAGCATAAGTTGCAGTGGGAAGCTCAGTGTGCTACAATGCGGCCTAGCCGGCCGGGCCAACCACCGTCTGCCATATCTTGTGCATCCGCGGCCTCTTCATCCTCTGTGACTGGGGGGACAGCAGTCACACCTGTTTTGGGGCGCAGACCTGCCACCTCTTTACCCGCAACAGCCAGCGTGATTGGCAGGTCATCATTTTCTTTGGAGGTGAGAACACCAGCTGGTGTTGAGCGCTGTCCGACATCGATAGCACCACCTTTGGATCAAGGCAACCTAACATGTCCACCTGCATCTTCCTCACAGACCGGCAGTTTGCCGGGGACACCCTTATCAACCCCGTCTAAGCACAATAGCCAGCCCTCGGTCCCTCAGATGTGGACAAGTAAAAGACCATTTCCTCCTAGCCATGAGAAAGCTAAGAGGTTGAATTTCACCATCTGCAAGCTCTTGGCTACAGAAATGCTGCCTTTCCGCCTGGTGGACACAGAGGATTTTCGAGACCTTATGTCCGTCGCAGTGCCCCAGTACCAGATGCCCAGTCGGCACTACTTCTCAAAGAAAGGTGTGCCTGCGCTCCACCAGCATGTCGCACACAACATCACCGCTTCTTTGAGAAACTCTGTGTGTGACAGGGTGCATTCCACCACAGACACTTGGACGAGTCGGCATGGACAGGGGCGTTACATGTCGCTGACTGGGCACTGGGTAACTATGGTGACAGCAGGACAAGGGGCTGCTGTCCAAGTCTTGCCGTCCCCACGAGTTGTGCGTCAATCCTCTTTATGTCAAAGTTCCTCCACTGCTTCTGCCTCCTCAACCTCCTCTCGGTCTTCCACCTGCACCCAAAGCCTGTCTGGTCATGCCACAAGCTTTCTAACTGCGCAGAAGGGATCCTGCACACCTCCTTACTATGCTGGCAGTAGGGCTCAACGTCATCAGGCGGTTTTTACATTGAAATGTCTGGGAAATGTGAGTCACACAGCTGAGGAGTTGTGGTCAGCTCTGGAGAACCAATTTCATGAATGGTTGTCTCCACTGGGCCTGAAACCAGGGAAGGCCGTGTGCGACAATGCTGCAAACCTGGGTGCGGCCCTTCGCCGGGGCAATGTCACACACGTGCCTTGTATGGCTCACGTGTTGAACCTGGTTGTCCAGCAATTTTTAGCCCACTATCCCAGACTAGATGGCCTTCTGCAGAGGGCACGGTCGCTGTGTGCTCACTTCCGCCGTTCGCATCCCGCAGCTCAGCGACTTACATCTCTACAGAAGTCGTTGGGCCTGCCACTTCACCGGCTAAAATGCGATGTGCCTACCCGGTGGAATTCAACTCTGCACATGTTGCAGCGACTGTGGCAGCACCGACAAGCCCTGGTGCAATACGTTCTGACGTATAGCCTGGGCCAACGAGATTCAGAGGTGGGGCAAATCACGCTGGAGGAGTGGTCTCAGATCAGGGACCTATGCACCCTTCTGCACAGTTTTGAAATGGCGACGAAGATGTTTAGTGCTGACGATGCCATTATCAGCATGACTATTCCGGTGATTTACATGCTGGAGCACATGTTAAACAGAATTCAGAGTCAGGTGGTGGCACAAGAGGAGGTGGAGGAAGTAGAGGAGGAGAAGTTGTATGCGGAAGGGCTAACATCTGCAAGGTCCAGACGGTTGGCAGCACCAAGGCAGCAGGCATGTGAGGGTGGGGGAGATGGTTTTACCAGGGCGCATGGTAGCAGCCAAACTAGTGAGGAAGGTGCAGGAGCCCAGGAAGAAGTGGAGGACGAACTGATGGAAGACTCAACAGATGAGGGAGACCTTGATCACATTTCTGTTGTGCGAGGTTGGGGGGAGAGGACAGAGGAAGGAAGCATGATTGTTACCTCGCCACCAACACAACAGGGACTTGGTGCTCCTGGATGCGCAACACACATGAGTGCCTTCTTGCTGCACTACCTGCAACATGACCCTCGAATTGTGAGAATTAGAAATAATCCTGACTACTGGGTTGCCACACTGGTAGATCCCCGGTACAAAAGTAAATTTGCAGAAATTATTCCTGCCATAGAAAGGGATGCACGCATGCAGGAGTATCAGCAGAGACTGTTGCAGAATCTTACATGTGCTTTTCCACAAAATACCAGTGGTGCACGTAGTGAATCTCACAGTTCCAACTTGCCAACCATGGGACCGTCAAGTGTTCAGCACTCAAACCGTAACAGAACCACAGTATCTGCTGGTAACATCAATTTTGCGGAATCATTTCTCCACTTTTTTAGCCCATCCTTTGCAAGGCCACAGGAGACAAGAAGTCTGACACATAGTCAACGCCTAGAGACGATGGTACAGGAGTATCTCCAAGTAAACATTGAAGCCACGACTGTGTCACTGGACCCTTGCTCTTTTTGGGCTTCCAATCTGGATAAATGGCCGGAGCTAGCCACTTACGCCTTGGAGATCTTGTCATGCCCCGCAGCCAGCATTCTGTCTGAACGTGTGTTCAGCGCTGCTGGTGGTGTGCTGACAGATAAGCGCACGCGGCTCTCCACTGATAATGTAGACAGACTCACGTTCATAAAGATGAACAAATCATGGATCCGAAACGACTTTTCTACCCCTGTGTCATCCTGGGGAGAGTAAAAGCTTGATGATTGGTTAAAATCACCCTACCAACCATTTTAAGCTTTCAAATTACTAATCATGTTTATCTGTATCTTGACTGGAAAATAATTTGGGCTTTGTAGCAGTGTGCAGCACTGATCCTATTAGGCCATCTATACTAAAGCTTCACCAGATTTAAAATTAAAAATAATTTTTAGCTGCATCTAGCCCGGAAAATAATTTTGGGGCTCCGAGATGCGCAAGACACATAAGTGCCTTCTTGCTGCACTACCTGCAGCATGACCCTCATATTGTCAGAATTCAAAGTAATCATGACTACTGGGTTGCCACACTCTTAGATCCCCCAAACTTTTCGATCAACCTTTTCATTTTAATAAAGACCAAAAAAATGGTCATTTTTGAAATTATAAGCATTAGCAGGTTGTTAGAAACTGAAATCAAACAGTTTTCAACTCAAAACTTTATTCTAGGTGATGTTACATTTTCACATAGGACCCCTTGTTCGAAAGGAGCTTCTGAACTCTCTCGTCCATTGAATTTGTCAGGTTTTGGATGGTTTCTGCTTCAATTGTTTTGCATGAGGACAGAATACCCTCCCAGAGCTGTTGCTTAGATGTGAACTGCCTCCCGCCATCATAGACACTCCTTTTAATGATGCTCCAAAGGTTCTGAATGGGGTAGAGGTCAGGGGAGCATGGGGGTCACACCATAAGTTTGTCCCCTTTTATGCCCATATCAGCCAGAGATGCAGATGTTTTATGTGCAGCATGAGATGGTGCATTATCATGCAGAAAAATGATCTTGCTGTGAAATACACGGTTCTTCTTCTTGAACCATGGCAGGAAGTGCTGTTTGAGAAAATCCACATACATTATGGAGTTCATCTTTAGCGCCTTCAGGGATCCTAAAGGGGCCGACAATCTCTCTCCCCATGATTCCAGCCCAAAACATTACTCCACCTCCTCCTTGTTGGCGCTGTAGCCGTGTTTGCGTGGGGTGTCCATCAACCAGCCATCCTCCACTCCATCCATCTGGACCATCGAGCGCTGCACGGCACTCATCCGTGAACAAAACTGTTTTGAAATCAGTCTTCATGTAATGTTTGGCCCACTGGAGCCGTTTCTGCTTGTGTGAAGTGGATAGAGGAGGTCGACAGGATGGCGTATGCACAGCTGCAAACCTCTGAAGGACCCTGCATCTTGTTGTTCGGGGGACGATGGAGGCACAAGCAGCTTCAAAAACTTGTCTGCTGCTATGACAAGGCTTTTTTGCCGCTGCTCTTTCAACCTGACGTAATTGCCTGTAGGAAAGAGTCCTCAATTTGCCCTTATCAGCACGCACACGTGTGTACTGTGAATCAGCTACATACTTCTTGATTGCCAAGACACTTCATCCTGATCATCGCACAATGTTGATTGTAGTCATGCCTTGACCTAAACACTCCACAATTTGTTGCTTCTCAGCAGCCGACACATCCTTTTTCTTTCCCATTTTGGCAGAAAATGTAGGCTGCTTAATAATGTGAGAGAGCCTTCTTAAGTAGTCTTGCCTTTCATTGGACACACCTGCCAAACTAATTAGCACAGGTGTCTGCAATTGCTTACAGTGATATAAAGAGCCCTGACACACATCACCATCAATGAGTTTAACTGACAAACAAACAAATTCTTCCCTTATCACTCCTAAACACTTTTTGCATAATAATTTGGAACGCAGTGTACATGTGCTTTTCCACAAAACACCAGCGGTTCACGTAGTGAATCTTACAGTTCTAACTTGCCAACCGTGGTCTGTATGGAGTTGTTCAATAAAGGGCCCAAAATTAAGATAACATAGATGGGAGAGGTCTCTATGAATAGGAATTCCTAAGTATTTGATACCCTGTGAGGGACAGGCAAAGGGAAAGTTGGACTGGATGGAATCCTATATGGATTTGGGGAGTGAGACATCGAGGGCCTCAGACTTCGCTGCATTGATTTTAAAATTTGACCATGTAACAAAGTGATCTATTTCAGCCATAACAGCAGGGATGGATATATGTGATTGAGTGATATATACTAGGACATCATCAGCAAATAGAGAGCACTTGTACTCGGTGCCTCCCACCTCAATCCACCTAATATTGGGGTTATGGCGAATTGATGAGAGCAGGTGCTCCATCACTAGGATGTATAAGAGAGGGGACAGAGGACATCCCTGCCTTGTCCCATTGGTGATTGTGAAAGGTGATGAAAATGTTCTGACGCACCCCCTGGGCCTTGGGACACCCGGAGCCGGACCCTTTTTGGTGGATGCTGGTGGTTGTAGTCTTCGTGGCGGCGACCCGGTTCCGTGGCTCAGGGCGGTCAAACCAGTGGCGGAACTATTTATGTGGTTTTGATGTTTAAATGTCCGACTACGCCACCCGTGGATTGCGGTCAGAGTGAACCGCTGCTACAGGGCAGACCGCTGAGGCTGGTGTTGTGGGTGCAGCAGAGCGTAGCATAACTCCCCACGGGAGGAGTATAGTCTCAGGGCAGTGTATGCGGAGGATGGGGGTGATGGTGCAGGGCAGCAGCAGTAACGACACGGAGTCAGTGATGCAGTCCAGGGCCTTTACTCACAGTTCTTATTATCCAGACCACGTCTGCAGGTAACGGCTGCCCATGTCGTACTGTGCTGACCAGGTGAGGGGCTCAGACAACTCCCAGATAACTTTGGAGCACTTCACAGGACCCCCTTTGTGTGTCCTTTGTCTGGCCTTTCTTACCAACACTTCTGTCCGGTTGCCTCGGGCCTCCTCTTGGTAAACTTGGCGCCAGTTTCCCTGACCCTATGTGGTGCCTTACTAGCGGGTGTAGCGAGGGGCTGCGCCACATAAAATGTCAGAGCCTCCGGTTTCTAGCTGAGGGTCGTTTCCTGCCTCCACTAGTTCGGGGACCGGTCTCCCCCTTTGGCCTGACCCCTCCACGCAGGTGGATTCGGGCGTGCGGTGGCGACTCGCCCGTCCGCACCCCTGGGATCCCTTCATTCCTCGTTCCTGGAGCCTTCTCCACTCCTCTTCCTTCCTTCTCCCTCTTCCAGGCTTGGGCCTCTGTTACTAGGCCCGCCTCCGGAGCAGAGCTCATGCAGAGCCCCTGCTCCCTGCCACTTCTGCTCAGACTTCTCTGCACTGAACTAAGATGGTGCCCACCTTTTATACTCCCTTCTCAATGCACCCAGGAACTGCTTCCTCCCTGCTCCTGCACTACAGGGTTCCCCTTCCTCAGTGTTCCCTCCCCCCACTCCAGCCAGGGACAGGGACTGTCGTGCCCATCTCAGGGGCATATTGGTCGCCCTGCCCCACGGCAATGTGGTGTAATGCATGCAGGTGTCGGGTCCTGATCCACACTCCATCCTTACCTGAGAGTGAGATATCACACCTCTGGGTGAGGTGCAATACGTCTGTAGCAACCGAGCCCTCAGGGTGCTACAGTTCCATTTATCTTCAGCCTAGGTGACGTATTGCGATACAGGGCCGTGATTTTGGCTATAAAAGGGTCCCCTAGACCCCTACCCCAAGCTTTTTAAGAGAATCATATATGGCGTGCCAGGAGACTCTATGGAATGCTTTCTCAGCATCCAACGAGAGTATCTAATTACAAATTTTTAACTGCATCTAGCCCAGGAAATACTTTGTGCCTAGTAGCAGTGTCTGCTAGTCAGCGGATTATCCCGGCTGTTAAGCAAGCTACACCAAATGTAGTTTAGACACTTAATTTTTTCAAAGGAAATGATTCGGGACCATGGGATACTTAGTGAAGAGCATCAGGAGGCACCCCAAGGCATAGGGGCTGGGACTGGCAGTAGGATGCCTTGCGGTGGACAGCCGAGCTCGATCCTTATAAAAGCTTTTTAACTGCAGCAGCTTTAGTGGACGCTACTGGAGCTGGAATTACGCGGCTGCTGGCATGAGACTTGCCCTCCAATAGATCCTTGTAAATGGATTTAAAGTGTATTCATTCAAATTAGAGAGACAATTTAAATTAAAACGCTTAGAGCTGCCTCCACCACAGGGGGGCTCGCTCGACCCACCAGCGGACAGGCACCAGTATTGGGAGAGGGGGGCTGGCCGTCAGGGTTCACCCCGGCTCTGGCACAAACCTGGCGACACGGAGGTGGCACGGGCAGGAGCGGACTGGCCGTGTCGGCTTCTCACTTTTTGGATTTTAGAAGGGCATGACATGCCTATATCTGTGTCTCCCCCTCCTTTTACTCCTCCACCTCTTTTATTTTCGCATGACTATATGTACTTGTCACTTTTCCATGTGTTAGTTATGTCTTCTGAGCAGTTTGTCAGCTTTTGGACACCTTTGAAGGTGTTTTCTATGTGTTTCTATGTGTTTTTGTTTGCCTGCCATTGGTTTTAACGGTGTTCAAAGGTGTTCGACGAACAGTTCGACGAACAGTTCGGCGAACACACGGGTGTTCGACGAACCGAACCGAACTCGAACACTACGGGGGTGGCTCAACACTATTAGGGAGCTATAAGGGTTAAAATTTGTCCAGCGATTTCTCATTTTTACACCAAAATTTACAAAACCATTTTTTTAGGGACCACATCACATTTGATATGACTTTGAGGGGCCTTTATGACAGAAAATACCCAAAAGTGACACCATTCTAAAAACTGCACCCCTCAAGGTGCTCAAAACCACATTCAATAAGTTTATTAATCCTTTAGGTGCATCACAGCAATTTTTGGAAAGTGGAAGAAAAAAATTAACATTTTACTTTTTTCACAAAAATGTTACTTTATACCCCAATTTTTTTTATTTTTGCAAAAGTAGCAGGAAAAAATGGTCCCCAAAATTTGTTGTGCAATTTCTACTGAGCACGCCAATACCCCATATGTGGGGGCAAACCACTGTCTGGGCACACAGCAGGGTTCGGAAGGGAAGGAGGGCCATTTGACCTTTTGAATGTAAAATTTGCTTGTATTATTAGCGAATAACATGTTGCCTTTGGAGAGCCCCTGATGTGCCTAAATAATAGAAACCCCCCACAAGTGACACCATTTTGGAAACTAGACCCCTCAGGGAACTTATCTAGATGTGTGGTGAGCACCTTGAACTCACAGGTGCTTCACAGAAGTTTATAACATTGAGCCGTAAGATAAAATTTTCACATTTTTCCCACAAAAATGTTTTTCAGCCCCCAATTTTGCATTTTCATAAGGATAACAGGAGAAATTGCCCCATGCCATTTGTTGTGCAATTTCTCTTGAGTAATCTGATACCCCATAAGTGGGAGAAAAAAACAGTTTGGGCGCACGGCAGGGTTCGGAGGGGAAGGAGAGCCATTTCACTTTTTGAATGTAAAATTTGCTTGAATAATTAGCGGACGCCATGTTGCGTTTGGAGAGCCCCTGATGTGCTAAACAGTGGAAACCCCCCACAAGTGACACCATTTTGGAAGCTAGACCCCTCAGGGAACTTATCTAGATGTTTGGTGAGTACCTTGACCCCCAGGTGCTTCACAGAAGTTTATAACATTGAGCCGTAAAAATAAAATTGATGTCAGCTGGCATTATAAGCTAACATCAACCCCAACCCTATAACCCCACTGCGAGTGCTACAAGGCAGTGGGCAGAGCAAGGCCAAGTGCCAGAATTGGCGCATTCTATGGATGCGCCATTTCTGGGGTGGCTGAGGGCTGGTGTTTCTAGCCTGGGAGGGGGCCAATATTCACCCTTCCTGGGCTATTAATATCAGCCCCCAGCTGTCTGCCTAGCCTTTACTAGCTATTAAAAAGTGGGACCCAAAAAAATGACATGGGGTCCCCCTATTTTAATAGCTAGCAAAGGCTAGGCAGACAGCTGGGGGGCTGATATTAATAGCTCAGGAAGGGTGCCATGAATATTGGCCCCCTCCCAGGCTAGAAACACCAGCCCTCATCCGCCCCAGAAATGGCGCATCCATAGGATGCGCCAATTCTGGCACTTGGCCTCACTCTGCCCACTGCCTTGTAGCCGTGGCAGTGGGGTTATAGGGTTGGGGTTCATGTCAGCTTATAATGCCAACTGACCTCAAGCCCAGGTTAATAATGGGGAGGCATCTATAAGACTCCACCATTACTAACCCCATAGTGTAAGTGAAATGTAAAATAAAACACCCACACCAAGAATAAAATATTTTATTTGAAATAAAGACAGAATTCCTTTAATATTCTAAATTAAACCATACTTACGGTTACCCCCATTCCAGTTGAAGCCAACAATCTCCTGAAATAAAAATGAAATAATAACTTCATTACAGGTGACTGTGGGCTTCGAGGATTAGGTGTAAGGTGAGTATATGGTGTTTTTTTTATTTTTTTGCAGGGGCGGCGAACATTGGGGACAAGGTGTAGGTGAGTATAATGTGTTTTATTTTTATTCTAATATTTTTTTATTAAGTTTACCTTTTTTTTTTTACATTCAGCACATCACAGGTGCCGGCGGATGGGAGACTACTGCTCCCATCCAGCGGCGCCTGTGCTTGCTGTTTCCTATGGCAGGAGGCACCGGCTAATGGCCTATGACCCGCGGTAAGCTTTTTAACGCTGGATCACTGTCACAGTTCTGGCATCATGACACCTGTCAGCATGATGCCACAGTGCTCGATACACCGTAATGCAATTACTGCCGATCAGAGCCTGTGTTTCCTACGCTGTCACGCAAATGGGAAACCAGGAAATTCAGGTCCCCCATTCAAATGAATAAGATCTGTGTTTGGGTTCGGGATTCGGGTATTGTTCTGGTACCTAAACCTGAACTTTCAAAAACCTGTTCAGTGTTCGGATATAGTAGCCAAACCTGAACAGTGACGGGTTCTCCCATAGTCTCCTATACTTGTAATGCCCATGCACTAAGAGCATTGGCTGAAAAACATTTACCCCTGGGGGGTATACAAGAACATACTGTATAACAAACATTTCCTACGGGCATCATAAACACCCTTAAAAAAATTATGCGGGTGTTGAATCATGGTCACCCTGGTGATATGGTGGTGGAGGATGAGGAGAAGGAGGAGGACAACACAAAATACACAAAATCAGGAAGCCTATACCCATGTCTGGGTGTGAAGAGGTGCATGGGAAAAAGACACAGGATTTGAGTTTATATTCCTCTGCTATTATTCGGTTGTGTTGAGAAGTCTGGCCCAATCCAACACATTTTTAGAAGAGTCAGCCTGTCAGCATTTTCAGTTGACAGGCAGATGCGCCTATCAGTTATAATTCCCCCGGCGGCACTAAAAACCCACTCTGACAAAATGCTAGTGGCAGGGCAGGCCAGGACCTCCAAGGTGTAGAGAGCCAGTTCATGCCATGTGCCCAGCTTGGATACCCAATGATTATAAGCCACAGAGGAATCTCGGAGGACGTTGGTATGGTCAGCAAAGCGTGCCTTTAGCATCTTCATAAAATTATCCCTTCTTGTGAGACTACCCCGCACATCAGGGCTTGTGCGATGGGAGGGTCTGTGAAAACTGTCGCAGAACTCTAAAAGTGTTCCCCTGCCTCTGCTGGATCATATTTGTGTCTCTCTCGCCTGTACTGGTTGTCCAAGGAATTGTGACCTCTGCCGCCAGAGTTTTCAGATGGGAATTTTTTTAATAATTCCACAACAAGGGCCTTCTGGTACTGCCCCATTTTATTGGACCTGTCCACTGCGGGAATAAGAGATAGAAAGTTTTCCTTGTAGCGTGGGTCTAGAAGTGTCACCAACCAGTAATGACTGTCACCCAAAATTTGGAGAATGCGAGGGTCACTGGAAAGGCAGAGTAACTGCTAACAGTCAAGACTTCCGTGTCCTCACCAAGAGGATGTTTGACCATGCTCTCCTCCTCATCCTCCTCTTCCTCGTTCTCCCTCTCCAAAGGCCATCCATGCTGAACAGGCGGTTTGACAGTTGTGTGGGTAGTACCGTCTATAGCGCAGGATACTAGCTCCTGTTCTTCCTCCTCCTCCTCCTTCTCTTTATTGTCATCCAATCCACGTTGGGATGAGATGAGGTTGGGCTGTGTGGAATCACCCTGTATGGTTCCTTGCTCCATCTCATCTTGCTCCGCCTGCAATGCCTCCTCTTTAATTGTGAGTAGCGATCATTTCAGAAGGCAGAGTAGCGGGATGGTGACACTAATTATGGCATCATGGCCGCTCATCATCTTGGTGGAGTCCTCAAAGTTTTGGAGGAAGGCACAGATGTCTGACATCCATGCCCACTTTTGAGGTCTTTTGTGCGGAGGATGACCTGAATACCGACGGACGGTTTGAAGCTGGTAATCAACAACTGCCCAGTGCTGCTCACAAATCCTCAGCAACATATGCAACACTGAGTTCCAATGCCTGGGGACGTTACACACCATTTGAGAGCTGGAAGCTGCAAAGGCTGCTGAAGCACGGCAAGGGTGGCAGAAACTGTAGATGACTTTCTAAAATGGGCACACACGCAGTGTATTTTGACAAGCAGATCCAGCAGATCTGGGTAGGTTTTGAGAAACCGCTGAACCACAAGATTGAGCACATGGGCCAGGCATGGTATGTGTGTGAGCTTGCCTCGCTTCAGAGCCACCACCAGCTTCCGGCCATTGTCACACATGGCCATGCCTGGCTGTAGGTTTAGCGGTGACAGCCACAGATCTGCCTGCTCTTTCAGAGCTGTCCACAACTCTTCAGCATTGTGCAGTTTGTCACCTAAGCATATTAGCTTCATCACAGCCTGTTGCCGCTTGGCCGAGGCAGTGCTACAGTGCTCCCAGCCATGACTGATATGATCATTTCAGAGATGGAGGTCGAAGATGAGGAGGAGGTGCAGGAGCTGAATGTGGGAGCAACCCTGATTGACCCAGGGCCCACAATCCTCAGCGACGGGAGGACGTGTTCCATCCCAAGGTCCGACTAGGTTCTAGCTTCCACTATATTAACCAAGTATGCTGTCAGCGAGATGTACCGTCCTTGCCCACAAGCACTTGTCCACGTGTCCTTGGTTAGTTGGACCTTCCCAGTAACTGCATTGTTGCGGGCACGGCTAATGTTTTGGGACATGTGCTTGTGTAATGCGGGGATGGCACACTGGAAGACATAGTGGCGGCTGGGGACTGAGTACTGAGGGACGGCCACTGCCATCAGGTTGTGGAAAGCTTCCATCTCCACGAGCTTAAAAAGGCAACATTTCGAGCGCAAGCATTGGCGAAATCTGTAAGTTTAGTAGTGTAGCCTGTGGGGCGTCGGCTGTGTATTTGCGATTGCGCTCCAAGGACTAGGGTAGGGACAACTGAACGCTGCGCTCGGATAAGGACGTGAACATGGATACTGATGATGGTAGTCGTGAGTGTGCAATGACAGGTGCAGGGCATGACGCATCTTTGCATGCGCCATGGACAGGGGATTGACGTGCACGCACAACAGTGGAACAAGCAGTGGTGTCACCCATAGACACTGTTTCTGGACTCTGACGTTCGGCCCACCTAGTCGGGTGCTTTGCTATCATGTACCTGAGCATGCTGCTGGTGGTCAGGCTGATAGTTTTGCCACCCCTTCTGATGTTGTACTGGAAGACGGTGCCAATGGCCTTTTTGGGGTTATCTGGAGTGTCTTTAAAAAAGATCCAGACTTAGTTAGACCTAACAGTTGTACTGGCAACTTCTGTCGTGTTGTTGTTCCGGGGAACGGTTGCCCGCCTTGTGTCTGTGGCCACGACACTGCTGGTTACTGCCTGCTGTGGTGCTACACCTCCCTCCACCTGTGTGCTGCTGTCCTCGCTCTGCATGTCACTTTACCATGTTGGGTCAGTGACTTCATCATCCACCACCTCATCTTCCACTTCCGCACCCTGGTCCTCCTCCTGACTTTCTGGCAATTGTGTCTCATCATCATCTACCTCTTATGTAATTGCACTCTCTCGTCGCCTTCATGTTACCGTGGCTGATCAAATATTTGGGCACCCCTACATACGATCTCCTCTTGCCCCGCTTGAAGCTGGCCAGGTGAGAGACCAGAAGAATCTATAAATGGAAAAGTGAATAGCTCTTCGGAGTGTCCAAGTGTGGGATCAGTTGTCTCCGGGCATTTGGCATGGTGGGAGGAAGGAGGATCAGGGTGAGGAATATGCGGTCCAGACTCATGGCAACTGAGACTTGACTGTGTGGAAGACAGGGTGGTGGTGGTGGTGGCAAAGTGACTGGAAGCATTTTCTGCTATCCAACCAAACAACCTTTTGACACTGCTCTGGGTTCAATAGTGGTGTGCTGCAGTCCCCTAGTAATTGGGACAGGAAGGTCGAGCGACAAGATGTGGGCGTTTGTTGTGGCACAATTTCAGCTTGCCCACGGCCTCGACCTGTGCATGCACCATCACCATCACGCCAACATCCCCGTCCCTTGGCATGCGCCTTGCCCATTTTAAATGGAGGATAATATTTTGCACGGTTGCTACAAATGGCTGGATTTGTACCGCAGTTATATGTGATATGTCTGACGGACGCCCACGGTTTTAAATAGCAGGCTTGTAGTTTCCTATTATTGCAAGTGACCACGAGAGAATAGCTCCATTGACACACTGCTACAAACTGTAAATGGAGGACAATATTTTCCACGGTCGCTACAAATGGCTGGATTTGTACCGCAGTTATATGTGATATATCTGACGGACGCCCACGGTTTTAAATAACAGGCTTGTTGTTTCCTGTTATTCACATCGACCATGTGTGAATAGCTTCACTGACACACTGCTGTCAAACTGAAAATGAAGGATAATAATTTCCACGTTCACTACAAATTTCTAGATTTTCATTGCTGTAATATGGGATTTCGTCTGATGATGCGAAAGATCTGGCTGTATTCTGCAGTGTTAACAAATAAATGGAGCAGTAAAATGTTGGACACTATTACTTTTTTAGAAAATAATCAGGATTAAGATAAAAAAAAAATTAGCACTGGCCCCTAATATCTGGGGCTATGTGTACGGATATATGTAACAGCAGGAGCAGACAGAACGTGCAATGGACCCTCTTGTGCTGTATACACTGCCACAAACCCTGCATGCCTGCCTAACTCCTGCTATCACCACTGAATATATACAGCTGAATTAGTACTCAGAATGACTGTTAGTTCAGATGGATATATATATACTCCTGGAGTTCCATTACCTATACCTAACTATTACACTGCCAATTCTGTCCCTCACACAGCAGCACCTCTCCCTACTCTGCCTGTCTAAAGGTTAGACTGTGACAAGCCTAGCATCACCAGGTCTTATACAGACCTGTTGACGCTATGCGGCCAGCCAATCACTGTAATGCCACAACCAACATGGCTACAGCATTACAATGCAAAAATCTAAAAAAGGACACAGGTCATAAAATGTCAAAATTTATTGGATCATAAAGTTAAAAACATGATGAGAGGATAAGAGAAAATGGGGGGGGGGGATCCAAAAGTTGAGAAAAAGGAAGGGGCATACACAGGGGGATATATAAGTAAATATCAATATCATGAAACTTTTTGAAGTGACGGGGAATGGTTTTCAGTTCATCAAAGGTGTCACTTTCTCTAGCTGCCTTTATATCCAGGACGTGTTCCCATGTCCTCCTACGAAGTTCTCTTGTTGTCATCCCAATGTAAATTTTGTTACAAGGGCACCTGGCACTGTAAATTACATACTGTATCGCAAGACATGGTATTAGTAAGCTCCTTGAGTTGTCAGCATTAGTGAATGTCTTTGTTAGTTCAATATTTGGGCAGGCTACATATCCACCACAAGGGCGACAGCCCCATTGTGGGCCCTTAGAGCCAAATAGTAAGTTCTTTTCTCTACATGCTAAATGGCTATAGACCAACAAGTCTCATAAATTCTGTGACCGTCGGTAGGTAATTGTTGGATTTCGTGAGACATAGCTTCCCAATGATTGATCTAATTGCAGGATTCGCCAGTGTTTCTTAAGCACAGCCCATATTTCCCCACTTCTAGCATTGAAAGTAGAGATAAATTTCACTAGGTCCGATGTTTCCGGTGTTCATGTTTTATATAATAAATCCTTCCTTTTGGGGAATTTAGCCCTCCGGTAGCTACATTGGATTATTTTGTCGCTGTAGTCCATATCGCGGAAGTAGATATCTTGTAGTAGCCCCTATCTTGTAGTAGATTTGCCTGAATCTCAAACTTCGCATCACTGGAACAAATGCGGCGCATTCTGACAAATTGTCCGGTTGGGATGCTATCAACAAGATTTCAATGGTGTGAAGAAGCAGCAAATAAGAGAGAATTTACTGAGGTCAGTTTACGGTAGACATCCGTTTGGATAAATCCATCTTGGTCGATGTCCAATAGGACGTCCAAAAAATCAATTTGATGTCGTCCATACTTGAAGGTAAGTCTAATGTTGAGGTCATTATCATTCAGGACAGTCATAAATGATGTAACATCCTCCTCAGAGCCCTGCCATAGAAAAAATACTTCATCAATAAATCAACCCCAATATAGGACCTTATCAATCTGGAGGATTGGATTAGTTATGAACACTTCTCTCTCCCACAGCCCCAGGAACAAATTGGCGTACGAGGGGGCGCAAGCTGCCCCCATAGCCGTGCCACAGAGCTGTAGGAAAAAGGCGTCCCTAAAAAGAAAAAAAATATGTTTCAAGACAAAATCCAATAGTGTGACAACCAGGTCACCAAAATTTCTGCCGATGTTAGACATCTTCAAAAAGGATGTCACTGCCCTAATTCCATCATCATGTCGTATTGATGTGTAGAGGGATTCTACATAGCATGTGACCATGATCACGCTCTTGTCTACTTGAATCCCATTCAGTCTTTTCAGGAGATCCGAAGTGTCCTTTAAATAGGACGGTAAGGTTTCTACAATGGGTCGCAGTGTATGGTCAATAAGTTTGGAGTTGATAACTTTTGTGAATCTGTCTGCAGAGACAATGGGCCTACTTGGGGGATCTTGAAGATCCTTGGGGATCTTTGAGAGTATGTAGAATGTTGGAATGCGTGGATCTTTATTGAAAAGATAGGCCATTTCCTGTCTGGTCAAAACCCCCCTCTGGACAGCATCGAAAAGTATGGATTCAAGAGAGCTCTGAAAACTGGATAAAGGATTGTACATTAATTTTTTATAGGTCGTTTGATCGCATAGTTGTCGTTTCACCTCCTTCTCATATTTAGACAATAGTAGCAAAACAATGTTGCCACCCTTGTCTGAAGGTTTAATAATTGTGTCCTGGAGGTTCTGTAATTCCTTAATTCTTGACTTATATTCTTGACAAAGTATTGGCAAAACGTGCGTCGGATGTGAGGTGTGGCGCCCAGGGGGTCAGTATTATTTATTAACTTCATTGTATTTTGAGCTCATGTTCCTTCCATCTTTTCATATTATATATCCACTTGCAGCATACTCTGCTACATACAGATCCCCTGAGTATTTAGCTAGGGGCATTACTATCCTTTAGGCACTGTGCACTTTATTTATGTTTTTGCTCCTATTTATAACTGTGGTATGTGTTATTAACATTTATATATTTTGGTGATGTTTTCTCCTACTGTGGTTATATATGCTATGTTATGTGGACATGAGAGTCATTTTATCATCTACTATTGATATTTACTTATATATCCCCGTGTATGCCCCCTCCTTTTTCTCTACTTTTGGATTCCTCCCCCCCTTTTCCCTTATCCTCTCATCATGTTTTTAACTTTATGATCCAATAAATTTTGAGATTTTATGACCCTATCATGGATTTTATGTTTCCTTTTCTAGGTTTTTGAATTCTGAGTGACACATAAATGTTATTTATTTGCTACTTCAGCTAATTTTTGTGGTTACGGCATTACAGTGCGTGGCAAGCAATCCTTGCATGTTCATTGGCTCTCTAAAGATCACCAAACATGCAGGGCTCCAGCCCGAACATCCCGGAAATACATGCCAAGCGCCGACCATCTCGAGCAGTGAGATGCTCGGGCGAGTGCAGAGCAGTAGCGAGCATGCTTGCTCTTCACTAGTAGTTATTTATTTTTCAACACTCAATGTAGTAAGGTTCTGTGACACACCCATGGTGTCAATATGACCGCTGCACCCCTATATGATTTCATTGAGAGGTATAGTTTTTAAAATGGGTTAACTTAAGGGGTGTTTCTGCTGTTCTGGCACTTCAGAGGCTCTGCCTATGTGACATGGCACCCTCAAATTATGCCAGCAAAATGTGCACTACAATATGGCGATCCTTCTCTTTGTGGATTTGCACTGTGCCTTAAAAGTAGTTTTTCACCACTTATGAGGTATTGGCGTATTGAGGAAAAATTGTGTAACATATTTTGTAGTTCATTTTCTCCTATTATTCCTTTTGAAAATTAAAAACTTGAGACCAAAGTAACATCTTAGTGGAAAAAATGGCAATTTTCCATTGACTCAGCCCAATGTGATACAATTCTATGAATCGCTTGAGAGTTAAAAATGGTCATTACATGACTAGATGAATTTCTCAAGACATGCAGTTTCCAAAATGGGGTCACTTGTGGGAGTTTTGGCATGTCAGGGGAAATTGCAATCTGTTCCTGCCAAAATTGCACTCCAGAATCCAATTGGCCCTCCTTCCCTTCCCTGCCATGTGCCCAAGCAGTAGTTGTTGTTTTTTACCACATATGGGGTATCTGTATACTCAGTAGAAACTGCCCAACAAATTGTATAGTCTGCTGGTAGAAATGAAATATTTGGGGCTAAAGCAACATTTTCGTGGGAAAAGTTTATTTTTTTATTTTTATGACTCAACGATATAAAATTCTGTGAAGCACCTGGGGATTCAAGATGCTCACCACACCTCTAGATAAGTACTTTGAGGGGTGTAGTTTCCAAAATGCAGTCACTTGTGGGGGCATTCCACTGATTAGGCAAATCAGAGGCTCTACAAATATGGCATGGCATCCGCTATCCACTTCAGACAATTTTGCATTCAAAAAGTCAATTGGCATTCCTTCACTTCCAAGCCCTGCCACGCGCCCAAACAGTAGTTTTCCCCCACATATGGGGTATCAGCGTATACAGGAGAAATTACACAACAAATTTTAAGGTCCATTTCTCCTGTTACCCTTGTAAAAACCAAAAAATTGGGGCTAAAGTAGTAATTTTTGTGAAAAAAGTAAAATGTTATTTTTTTCCTTCCACATTGCATTAATTCCTGTAAGGACCTAAAGGGTTAATAAACTTTTTGAATGTGGTTTTGAAGACTTTGAGGGGTGTAGATTTTAAAATTTTGTCACTTTTGGGTATTTTTTGTCATATAGGCCCCCTCAAAGTCACTTCAAATGTGATGTGGTCCCTAAAAAACTGTTTTTGGAAATTTCTGGTTTAAGGGCACAAAATTAAAAAAATTGAAAATTGGAAAATTTTCACCAAAATTCCGAATGTTCACAAATAAATGCAAATTATATTATCATGAAGTACAATATGTCAGAAGAAACAGTCTTAAAATAACTAGACTCCATTGAAGCGTTGCAGAGTTATTACCTCATAAAGTGACACTGGTAAGAATTGAAAAAATTGGCCTGGTTAGGAAGGTGAAAACAGGCTTTGGGTTGAAGGGGTTAAACTAATATTTAGCTAAAGTAACCACTGAATTTACAGCAGCATTCAGTCTTTTTGGATTGGAGTCTATCAGTAGGGCACATCTAGATTTGACAATCTTTGCCCATTCTTCCTTGCATTAGTTCTCTAAATCTGGTAGATTGCGAGAACATCTCCTGTGTAGAGCCTCCTCTTCAGTTTAACCAACAGATTTTCAATTGGATTCAGGAGTGAGCTCTGGCTTCTTCTGACAAGCCATCCTTTTGTTGATTTGGAGGGTTGTTGTAATGTTGAAAGGTGAAATTCATCTTTATCTTCAGCTTTTTTAGCAGAGGCCTGAAGGTATTATTGAAAATTTGCCTGATATTTGGTTCCGTTCAGAATTTTCTACACCTTGATTAATTCTCCAGTTCTGGCTAACGAAAAACAGCCCCAATGCACATTGCTACATTGCTGTCACCACCATGTTTCACTGTGGGTATGGTGTTCTTTTGGTGTTGCAGAGTGTCAACTTTGCGCCAAACATGCCTTTTGAAATTATGGCCTAAAAGTTCAACCTTTGTCTCATCAGATCATTATTTTCCCATATGCTTTTGGCAGACTTTATTTAAGTCTAGGCCAAACATGGCTGGGCTTGGATATTTTTCTTTGTAAAAGGTTTCTGCCTTTCCACTGTACCCCACAACCCAGAAATATTAAAAATGCGGGAAATTATTGCTATATGCAGTACACAACCAGTACTTGCCAGAATTTCCTGCTGCTTTTTTAATGTTGCTGTAAGCCTCTTTACAGTTTACAGACCTGTAACATGCAACAAATTGTAAAGAAAATGTCAGGAACATCTTACTAAAACCTCTAAACATTATACAGATTTAAGCAGAATCAGTTTAAATTATATCAGCTATTGACTACTATTTACATGAGTTTAAAATGATTTGTTGATTTAGAACTCAACCACATCCCCAATTATAAGAGGGTGTTCACACTTATGCAATCAGAATGTTTTAGTTTTGTTATTTTTATTTTCCCCTCAAAATGATTTTAGATTACTTCTCCACAGAGTTGTACTGATTTTGGGTGATATTAAAGTTTAATAATTCTTCATCATATGATATTTTTACATGACAAAAACCTGGTATTTTAACAGAGGTGTGTAGACATTTTATATCCACTGTAAGTAATGTGAAAGAGAAAGATTGCTCCCTTTTTCACTTTGTCGACTCCATGCAGTGCAATTGCAGAGTGCCAATGCGTGCTATAGAAACCAACGGGTTAGTAATGGACTCGAGGTCTATTAGAGCCCGATACACAGGGTCATACACAGTGTCAGAAGTGTGGCACCCCAGGGGTCTGGTCTCCACAATAATAGCAATATTATGTCTGAGAGCAGGTGGGAGGTCTCTTGGTCAGGGATCTTATGCATGCCACACCTCCTGCCCAGTCCTGGGAGGGGAAGAACTTCCCCTATATAAAGCTGGGGCTGAGGCAGGGTTAAGAGAGAGAGAGAACAAGAGTAGAGAAGAGAAGCAGCATAGGAAGAAACAACAGGAGCTCTGTGGGAGCAGTGCTACAAGGAGTCAGGGGCTGGCAGCTGCAGAGCTCGCCCTGACTGAGAAGTTATCACCGGACCCGGAGTCCGAGGCTGTGGGGACTAATCCTTACCCAGCAGCAGAAACCGACCGGCAGGGGATTGCAGGTCCTCTGGCCCAGAAACCCGATGGCACGGTCACACGCGTGGGACCAGCACCGCCATCGTGGAGCGGAAGCCATTAGAAGGCCCCGAGTCACCGGCCATACGGGTGAGCACCACACGGTACACTCAGGGACGTGGGCTACTTTTACCCGCCTCTAGCAAGGTAGCCAGAAGAGTACAGTTAGCTGGGAAGGCCTACAACTCCGCCTAGCCAGGGGAGATCCCATCTGCTCAAGGACTGACCAGGCCCCGATCACTAGCAAGTACTCCGGGAGGGTCTATCTTTGTCACCAGTAAAGACCCTGAACTACACGCATCGTCTGAGTGGTTCCTGCTACCCCCATCATCCACGTCGGCTGCCCTGAGGCCATACCCCTCCCGTTGGGGGTTATACCATCCCCGCTGCACCATCCTTCCACCGGCCTCAGCGGTCTGCCCTGCAGCGGCAGCTCCAAAGCTGCATTCAACGGGTGGCGTAGTCATCCAACATCTACTGCTAATAGACTCGCCACTTAGTTTGACTCCCTGGGCACGGACCGGGTCACCGCCACGAGACTACTACCCCCATCTGATCCGGCTCCGGGTAAGCCCCCGTGCACGCGATGCCGCACGACACAGAAGGCCCAGGGGCGCGTCAACTTTTGGCGTAGTCGGCAGGATTTCGTGCCCGCAACCACCGGGTACTGCGTGCCTGAAAAAGACTGTTCAAACTTACCAGTGGTGAAGATTCCCGCCATCCGGCGCCATCTTCTACCTTCTTCCCGCCATCCGCGAAGTTTTCCCGCCATCCGGCGCCATCTTCCGCCTTCTTCCCGCCATCCGTGGAGTTTTCCCGCCGTTGGACGCCATCTTGAAGACGCCGCGCGGGAAGAAGAGGGGCGTGGACTCTGAAAGCGCGCGAGAACTGAAGCCCCGCCTCACGTCAGGACGTTGCGTAAGGTCCTGGAAGGAGCCCAGCAGACGCCGACGTCACAGGAGCGCGACGGAAGTTCCTCGACCCTGACGATACACTGCGGAGCCGCGGCCTACGGAAGAGGATCATCGCAAGGTAGGCCACGGTCCACTGGAGGGGAGGAAGATGTCGGATACGGAGGAGAGCTTCACTGCCTCAACCCCCGCCAGCGCCAGCGCTGCTGCAGTCATGCCTTTCACCATGCCCTATATCCCGGGAGCAGCCTGGCTACCCCAATACTCAGGGGAGTCACATACCCTGAATGACTTTAGAGAAAAGCTGGATAGCCTCTTCCAGGTGTACCCCCTCACAGAAGAGCAAAAAGTGAGCATCCTGGTGGCCCAACTAACCGGGGCAGCCCAAAGGGAGGTAAAGTCCTGGCCACCTGGGAGGAGGACTGTCGCAGGGATACTAACCCGGCTGAGGGACACCTTTGATACCCGCACCTCAGCCGAGATTAAGCTTAGATTCTACGGGTGCAAACAGCGAGCACATGAGAATATAAGGGACTATGCACTAAACCTACAAGAGGCCCTGAGAGCCATTAAGCAGACCGACCCTGACAGCGTGGGAAACGAGGACAGGCTGTTGACCGAGCAATTTATAGAGGGACTATATTGCAATGTCCACCGAACCCAGTTGCGGGCCATAGCCTTACAGGATCCTCATCTGGACTTTGCACAGTTCAAGGACAGAGCCATCCGGGTGCTCCGAGAACCGGCACTGGGTGGCGTTGTGACCCACAGGCGCCCTACTACCACTTACCACCAGGAGGCGGCGCCCTTGTCGGCAGGGCCTGTGGGGGCTGATGCGCAGGCTTTGAACAATGACCCGGCTCCAGACCTGCACCATCAGGTCCAAGAGCTAGCTAAAAGCGTTGCTGCGCTAACCCGAACTGTGCAGTCTTTACAGGTTTCCACTCCAGGGAAGATCCAGCTGGCATCCGGACCGGAGGACATCCCGTGGCGCCGACCAAGGAGGACCCCACCGGCCAGAGGAAGACCCAGCGACCGATACAACGAGGACGGACAACCCATCTGCCGCCGCTGCAATCAACCCGGACATATGGCAAGGTACTGTCCTTTAAACTGGCACAACCTGGGGTAGAGGGCCAACCCCCAGGAAAAAGATCACCAGGCCCATCGAACTGGCGCGACAGATATGTGGGAGGACGTCCAGTCTTGCCTGTGGTACTGGATGGCATTCCTATGAGTGCCCTACTTGACACCGGGTCACAGGTCACCACCATCCCGTACGTGCTCTTCAAGCAGTACTGGAATGACTCGGATATAACCCGCTACCCTGACGACGACTTGAGTATCATCGCCAGTAATGATCAGACCGTGCCACAGATCGGATTTAAAGAAATGACCATTAAAATCGGTAGAGTCGAACTGGCAGCACAGGGATTGATCATTGTAGACATTGACAAGCGCGAGAGTCACCCAAAGATAACTCTAGGAACTAATGTGATTGAAAATTGTCTTGCAGAGGTGATTTTCATTTTACAGCAGGTTGCCAAGAACGCCAGCGCCGGCCAGCAGCGAGTGCTCCAGAAAGAGATCCGGGCACTGATGCGACGGCAACAGGTGGAACTCTCCGGTGGTGAGATTGGTAGCGTAAGAATGTGTGACCCTTTCCCTATTGCCATGCCCCCGAAAAGTGAAATGATGATTTGGTGCCGGGCAGCTATTGGTCTGAGAGGTAGAGATTACCAGGCCATGGTAGAACCAGTCTACTCAGACAGTAGGCCCACCATTTTGACAGCACGGGGGGTAGTTGATGTACGCCATGGGAGGGTGCCCGTTCGTATAATAAATATCGGGAAAAGGGAAGTATACCTGCCCCGGTATGCTACGCTAGCCAAATTATATACTATCAACCAAAATTCTATACAGTCTGTGGAACCCTTGCCTCCATCTCACCCGGAGGAAGGTAACGGCTCTACGAAAATAATGGAGGATTGGTGTCAGCAACTACATTTGGGTACTGACTCCACTCCCTCCCACCAGAAACAGGGAGTCTACCGGGTGGTTCGAGAGTACGAGAGAGTGTTTAGTAAACACCCGTTAGACTTCGGGCGAGTCAAGGGGGTAGAACACCACATCCCCACGGGAGACCATCCTCCCATAAAAGATAGGTATCGACCCGTACCCCCTGCACACTACCAACACGCCAAGGGGATGCTTAGAGACATGAAGGAGGCTGGGGTAATCAGGGATAGCTGTAGCCCCTGGGCAGCTCCACTAGTCTTGGTCAAAAAGAAAGACAACACCATGAGAATGTGTGTGGATTACCGGAAAATTAACCGTATCACACACAAAGATGCGTACCCCTTACCAAGAATAGAGGAGTCTTTGGCTGCTTTAAAATCTGCTAACTTCTTCTCCACCTTGGATCTCACTAGCGGGTACTGGCATGTTCCTGTAGCAGAGGCGGACCGGGAGAAGACCGCATTCACCACCCCGATGGGACTTAGCGAGTTTACCTGCATGCCGTTCGGACTCTGCAACGCACCAGGAACCTTCCAGCGATTGATGGAATGCTGTCTGGGACACCGAAACTTTGAGACGGTCCTGTTATACCTGGACGATGTCATCGTCTATTCCAAGACCTGCGAGGACCACCTGAAACACCTGGCGGAAGTGTTCGAAGCTCTGGCAAGTTACGGCCTAAAGGTGAAACCCTCCAAGTGTCACCTCCTGATGCCAAAGGTGCAGTACCTGGGACACGTGGTGAGTGCTGACGGAGTGGCCCCCGACCCTGATAAGATCACCGCAATTAAGGAATGGCCAAGCCCCTCCAGCGTAAAGGAAGTGAGGCAGTTCCTCGGGTTGGTAGGCTACTACCGAAGGTTCATTCCCAGTTTCACCAAAAAGGCAGCTCCTATGCAGGACCTCCTGATAGGCCAGTCCAGGAAGGCCAAGAACCAGAAGCCACCCTTCAGATGGGAGAAGCTGGAAGAAGAGTCCTTCCGCCAGCTGAAGATGGCCCTCACGGGGGATGAAATCCTGGCGTACCCTGATTATAGCCAGCCCTTTATCCTCTACACCGACGCCAGTAACATCGGGCTAGGAGCCGTACTGTCCCAGATCCAGCAGGGGAAGGAACGGGTAATTGCTTACGCCAGCCGAAAACTGCGACCCACCGAAAGAAACCCTGAAAATTACAGCTCATTTAAGCTAGAGTTCCTGGCAGTGGTGTGGGCAGTCACCGAACGCTTTAAGCACTACCTCGCTTCTTCCCGGTTCACCGTGTACACGGATAACAACCCGTTGACACACCTGGACACAGCAAGACTCGGTGCCCTAGAGCAGAGATGGATGGCCCGTTTGTCCAACTATGAGTTTACAATCAAATACCGGGCAGGACGCTCCAATACCAACGCGGACGCCCTGTCCAGGATGCCAAATCTACCGGACGTAGGGGAAGACTCAGAGGGACTGGAAGAAGTTGAACTCCCCGCATTCCACCGTCATGGGACTATCCAGTATTCCCACCGTGTAAGGAGTAAATCCGCTACGTTCAACCCTTTACCTCATTACAACTGGGCGGAGACGCAAGACAGTGACCCTGCCGTCCGACTGGTAAAGGAGATGCTGACTCGGCCAGATGCACGCCTTGACCCAGACGCTCCGGAGGAAGCCAAGCAACTGTGGGCTGAGAAGAGTCGACTGTTCCTTTATAAGGGGAAGTTGTGCCGCAGAATGGTTAACTCCCGGACGCATGAATTAATCTGGCAAGTAGTGGTGCCAAGAAGAGACGCAGCTATGGTGATGGAGGCATACCACGACGGAGCTGGGCACTTCGGATGGAAGAAGCTGGAGTTCCTGCTGCGCGGGCGGTTCCATTGGGTGGGCATGAGAGGAACCATCGAGAGGTGGTGCAGAGACTGTGGCCCGTGCAACCTAAGAAGGAAGGACCGTGCCAGCCAGAAGACTCCCCTGCAGTCCATCGTCACCCGGCAGCCGTTGGAACTGGTAGCCTTGGATCATGTAAAACTGACCCCAAGCAGAAGTGGCTACGTCTACGCACTAACCATCGTGGATCACTACTCCCGGTTCTTGGTTGTCGTCCCCGTCAAGGACTTAACAGCTCGAACAGCAGCTAGAGCCTTCCAGCAGCATTTCTGCCGCCCACACGGGTACCCGGACCAAGTGTTGACGGATCAGGGACCTGCCTTTGAAGCGGAGGTCTTCCAAGAATTCTGCACTCTGTATGGCTGCCGGAAGATAAGGACGACACCCTATCATCCGCAAACTAATGGACTTTGTGAGAAAATGAACCAGGTGGTGATAGATCTTCTAAAAACATTGCCCCTGGAAGAACGCAGTCTGTGGCCCGAGAGGTTGCCCGACCTAGTGGACCTATACAACCACATCCCGGTAGGTTCCACTAACTGTACCCCGGCTTACCTGATGAGGGCAAGGCCTGGTAAGCTACCTGTTGACCTGGAGATGGGAGTCCTGACACCCGAGGACACTTCACCAGAAGCAGACTGGGACACAGAGAGGCAGCAGCAGTACCGGAAAGTACAGGAGAGCGTGGAGCGCAGTCTCTGTCAAGCTAGGGAAAGACAAGAGAAAACTTACAACCAGTATGCTCCCGCTGTTCCCCTGGTGCCCGGAGAGCAGGTCTTGAAGAGGAAAAGACGGCTCCATAAGTTGGACGACCAGTGGGAGAAGGACCCGTACACCGTACTGCCCTCAAGCCACGACAACCCGAAGGTCTGTACCATCAGCAAAGACGGAGGGGAAACCACAACCATTGTATCCCGGGATCACCTGAAGAAGTGTCCCGAACAGCTACGGAACCCTGAAGAGGAACAAGAAGACCCTCGACCCGTAGAGGAAGGGAAAGATATGGTTAGTACTGTGCTCGGAGACTTCCCTCGGTCCTGGACTCAAGTCAATGGTGCAGTTGTGGTACCCGTCCTCACGTTCCTCCAACCAGAATCCCAAGTACTTACAGAGCAACCGGTAGAGCTGGAAGAACAGCCGGTCCAGGAGGCAGAAGACTCCACACAAGCAGACCAGGAGGATCAACCCTCTGCTTATAGTGAGCCTGCCATACCCCTAGTGAGCCAAAGGGTCCGTAGACGGCTGCCCAGTTTACCCTTGACAGCTCCTATACCCTGTAGCTCAGGACCAGTCAACCAGCTTCGTAGGTCCACTAGGGTCACTAGAGGCCAGCTGCCCGTACGGCGGAGGATCTAAGTGTTTAAGTTATTTTATTAATGTTTATCTGTTATTGTTGCTTGTGTATAATTTTGTGTTTCTAGTTATTTACAGGAGTCTTTGGTGGATTTACCGGGAATCCTTTGTGTATAGTTGGAGCGTAACCCAGGACGGACTAAAGACTGTTAAGGACTCGGGGCAGGACAGACCCCTACCTGGTTACGTCTCCCTGTTTTGGTGAAATGGACACCTTTGTTTTCTTCAAAGACTGCACCCGGTTGCGGACACACCGTGACCATCTTTATGTGTTTCCTTATTGTATTTTATTGTTGTTGTTATACCCTGTTATGTTTTTGTAAAATATGTTTAGTCCCGGAGTACTAAATTTCACTAGGGGGGAATGTGGCACCCCAGGGGTCTGGTCTCCACAATAATAGCAATATTATGTCTGAGAGCAGGTGGGAGGTCTCTTGGTCAGGGATCTTATGCATGCCACACCTCCTGCCCAGTCCTGGGAGGGGAAGAACTTCCCCTATATAAAGCTGGGGCTGAGGCAGGGTTAAGAGAGAGAGAGAACAAGAGTAGAGAAGAGAAGCAGCATAGGAAGAAACAACAGGAGCTCTGTGGGAGCAGTGCTACAAGGAGTCAGGGGCTGGCAGCTGCAGAGCTCGCCCTGACTGAGAAGTTATCACCGGACCCGGAGTCCGAGGCTGTGGGGACTAATCCTTACCCAGCAGCAGAAACCGACCGGCAGGGGATTGCAGGTCCTCTGGCCCAGAAACCCGAAGGCACGGTCACACGCGTGGGACCAGCACCGCCATCGTGGAGCGGAAGCCATTAGAAGGCCCCGAGTCACCGGCCATACGGGTGAGCACCACACGGTACACTCAGGGACGTGGGCTACTTTTACCCGCCTCTAGCAAGGTAGCCAGAAGAGTACAGTTAGCTGGGAAGGCCTACAACTCCGCCTAGCCAGGGGAGATCCCTTCTGCTCAAGGACTGACCAGGCCCCGATCGCTAGCAAGTACTCCGGGAGGGTCTATCTTTGTCACCAGTAAAGACCCTGAACTACACGCATCGTCTGAGTGGTTCCTGCTACCCCCATCATCCACGTCGGCTGCCCTGAGGCCATACCCCTCCCGTTGGGGGTTATACCATCCCCGCTGCACCATCCTTCCACCGGCCTCAGCGGTCTGCCCTGCAGTGGCAGCTCCAAAGCTGCATTCAACGGGTGGCGTAGTCATCCAACATCTACTGCTAATAGACTCGCCACTTAGTTTGACTCCCTGGGCACGGACCGGGTCACCGCCACGAGACTACTACCCCCATCTGATCCGGCTCCGGGTAAGCCCCCGTGCACGCGATGCCGCACGACACAGAAGGCCCAGGGGCGCGTCAGAAGCATGATCTATTAGGTTGCCTGTAAGTGTAAGGCTAAGTTCACACAATCGTATAAAAAAACTGTCCGATTTTCATCTAGAAAATAGTGGAATATTTTTCATCTGCCTTGGCATCAGTTTGCCATATATATGGCATCTATTTTAATGCATCAGCAGTTATTAACATTTACAAGTACAAGTAAAGCTAGTTATGTTAAAAAATTGCAATATATCCATAAAAATTAGATGCTATACAGTTGATCCTTATGGGATCTGATTCTGTTTGTACATTCATAGACTTGAATAGTCGAGTCTCAAGTGCATTTTGTGCTTAACAATCAAGCGCATTTCATTGTTAAGGTCATGTTTGGTATTTAAGTTTCTTAACAGCATTATTATTCTACCAAACAGAAGCCTAGGCTTAGTCTAGGCATACCATAGGGTACAACACTATTCAAAAACTCTACAGGGAAATTTTTCCTTTCTTTATCATTTTATCATTACTGATGTCAACAGAATCTTGACTCAAATAAGTTGTACATCACTAGTGATGAGCGAGTGTGCTTGTCACTGCTCGGTACCCGCCCCAGCATCTCACTGCTCGACATGCTCGCGCTCCTCGAGTATTTCCGGGATGCTCGGACGGGAGCTCGGTTCCCTGCCCTGCATGTTTGGTGCTCTTTAGACAGCCAATTAATATGCATGGATTGCTTGCCACGCACTGTAATGCCGTAGCCATGTTGGTTATGGCATTACAGTAATTGGCTGGCCGCATAGTCTCATCAGGTCTACATAAGACCTGGTGACCCTATGCTTGTCACAGTCTACCCCGGAAACAGGCAGAGTAATAATAATAATATAATAATAATAATAGTTTATTTTTATAGCGCCAACATATTCCGCAGCACTTTACAAATTTTAGGGGGGACTTATACAGACAATACAGAATAAGCATATCTCATATCGAACGGAGTGAGGGCCCTGCTCGCGAGCTTACAGTCTATGAGGAAGTGGGGGAGACACAAAAGGTAAAAATACATATATTGTATAATGCAGCCTTGATATACTGAATAGGATAAATAATAATACATGGACTGGTCGCCAGCCAGTATGTGTGCAGTCCTGACAGAGGCTTTTATGTGCATGGTTGGTTTGAACCCAAAGTTGAAGAAGATTTTAATATGGGGGAAAGCTGGGATGGACAGAGTGTGTTTAGGTGATACGCCAGTCTAAAGAAATGTGTTTTTAGGGTTCGCTTGAAACTGTGGGTATTGGGAATTAATCGAACTGTCCTGGGTAGTGCATTCCAGAGAATTGGCGCAGCACGCGAGAAATCTTGGAGACGGGAGTGGGAAGTTCGGATTATGGAGGATTTTAGTTTCAAGTCATTTGCAGAACGGAGGGCACGTGTAGGGTGGTAGACTGAGACAAGGGAGGAGATGTAGGGGGGTACTGAAGCATGGAGCGCTTTGTGGGTAAGCGTGATAAGTTTAAAACGAACTCTATATTGGATGGGCAACCAATGCAATGACTGGCACAGGGAAGAGGCATCTGAGTAGCGGTTGGCGAGGAATATGATCCTGGCTGCTGCGTTCAGGACGGATTGGAGAGGGGAGAGTTTAGTAAGAGGGAGACCGATTAGTAGAGCGTTGCAATAGTCAAGACGAGAATGAATAAGAGCGACAGTAAGAGTTTTTGCCGAGTCAAAGGTGAGAAAAGTCCTGATTCTTGAGATGTTTTTGAGGTGTAGATGACATGAACGAGCGAGTGATTTGATGTGAGGAGTGAAAGAAAGATCTGAATCAAAAATGACCCCAAGACAGCGGGCTTGTAGCTGGGGAGTAATGGTTGAGCCACGAACGGAGATGGCAATATCGGGCACAGGTAGATTAATGGAGGGAGGAAAGACGAGTAGTTCAGTTTTTGACAGATTCAGTTTTAGGTAGAGGGAGGACATAATGTTAGACACAGCAGAAAGACAATCACTGGTCTTTTGTAGTAATGCCGGGGTGATGTCCGGAGCAGAGGTGTATAATTGGGTGTCATCAGCATAGAGATGGTACTGAAAACCGAATCTACTGATTGTTTGTCCAATAGGAGCGGTGTATAAGGAGAAAAGAAGGGGGCCTAGGACTGATCCTTGAGGAACCCCGACAGTAAGAGGAAGTAGGGAGGAGGAGGAGCCGGCGAAAGACACAGAGAAGGAGCGGTCAGAGAGATAGGAGGAGAACCAGGAGAGAACCGTGTCCTTGAGGCCAATAGTGCGGAGCATAGTGAGGAGGAGCTGATGATCCACAGTGTCGAATGCTGCAGAGAGATCCAGGAGAATCAGCAGGGAGTAGTGACCATTAGATTTAGCTGTTAGTAGATCATTAGAGACTTTAGTGAGGGCAGTTTCAGTAGAATGTAAAGAGCGGAAACCAGATTGTAAAGGGTCAAGAAGAGAGTTGTCTGAGAGATAGCGGATTAGACGGGAGTGGACCAGGCGTTCCAGGAGTTTAGAGATAAAGGGAAGATTGGAAACAGGTCTGTAGTTGGCCGTGCAGTTCTGGTCGAGGGATGGTTTTTTAAGTAATGGTTGTATGCTGGCGTGTTTAAAAGAAGAGGGAAAGATACCAGATGAGAGGGAAAGGTTGAAAATTTTAGTTAGGTGAGAGGTGACAGCTGGAGCAAGGGACTGAAGGAGATGTGAGGGAATAGGGTCGCTGGTGCAGGTGGTAGGGCGAGAAGATGCAAGGAGCCTGATCACTTCATCTTCCGTGACTGGTTCGAAGTCAGAAAATGAGCAAGATACAATGTGGCGGGGGGGAGCATGCATAACATTTGGGGATTGGGAGAAAATTTCCTGTCGGATATGGTCAATTTTTTCTTTGAAATAGTTAGCCAGATCGTCAGCGCTGAGGTCGGTGGTCGGGGCCTGTGCTGTTTGATTGAGGAGAGAATGAAACGTGTCAAAGAGTCGTTTAGGATTATTGGAAAGTGAGATGATGAGGTTGTTAAAGTAGGTTTGTTTGGAGAGGTGAAGGGCAGAGTTATATGTTTTCAGCATAAATTTATAGTGGAGGAAATCTTCGGGCAGATTTGATTTTCTCCACAGCCGTTCAGCGCACCTGGAGTACCTCTGGAGAAGACGTGTTGTTCTTTGTGTAGGAGGTGCGGCTTCATCCAGGGCGCATAGCATTATTTTGTTATAATGCTTCAATGCAGAGTCGGGACATGAGAGGGAGGAGATTGGGGCCAATGATGATTGCAACCTTTTTATAAATTTCTGGGTGTTAATGGCGCGTAAATTTCTATAAGTGTGGACGGTGGGAGTGTCTTGAGTAGAGTCACAGTTCTTGACAGAGAATGAAAGAAGATTATGGTCAGAGAGTGGAAGGGGAGAGTTAGTAAAGTCATGTACTGAGCAAAGCCGGGAGAAGATCAGGTCCAATGTGTTCCCGTCCTCATGTGTAGGAGAATTAGCAAGCTGTGAAAGGCCGAAGGAGGAGGTTAATGATAAAAGATGCGTGGCAGATGGGGAAAGAGGATCGCCAATTGGGATGTTAAAGTCTCCCATGATTATCGTGGGGATGTCGCAGGATAGAAAATTTGTAAGCCAGGCAGCAAAGTGATCCAGGAATTGACGGGGGGGACCTGGGGGGCGATAGACAACCGCCACTCGCAGGGAGAAGGGCCGGTAGAGTCTGACTGTGTGGGCCTCAAAGGACGGGAAGATAAGGGAGGGTACAGGGGGGATAACCTGAAAAGTACATTTTGTTGAAAGAAGCAGACCAACACCTCCACCTGATCTGTTGTCAGGTCGCGGGGTATGAGAGAAATGTAGGCCACCATAGGAGAGAGCTGCAGCGGCGGTGGTGTCCGACTGCTGGATCCAGGTTTCAGTGAGAGCCAGAAGGTTGAGGGAATTAGAGAGGAAAAAGTCATGGATGTAAGAGAGTTTATTACAAGCTGAGCGTGCATTCCAAAGGGCACAGTTGAATGAGACAGAAGATATGCAGGGAATATTAATGAGATTAGCAGGGTTTCTGAATGCAATTAGGGAGTAGGGAGAGTAGGGAGAGGTGCTGCTGAGTGAGGAACAGAATTGTCAGTTTCATAGTTAGGTAAAGGTATTCCACAGCAAGAAATAGATGCATCTCACTAAATTAAAATATCATCAAAAAGTTAATTTATTTCAGTTCTTCAATACAAAAAGTGAAACTCATATATTATATAGAGTCATTACAAACAGAGTGATCTATTTCAAGTGTTTATTTCTGTTAATGTTGGTGATTATGGCTTACAGCCAATGAAACAAAATTTCAGATAAGACGGATAATATTCTAGAATATAGAATCGATTTGAATTGTCCTTCCCATTATTAAAGAGTGGGTTTCCTATACTGTTATTGGATATTCAGCAATTTCAAGGGCAGACAAAAATTAGGATGCACTTCAATACACATTTGAAGAGACGTAAAAACAAAATTACATTTAAAAAAACAGCTGAAACTTTAGTATAAAAACCAGACTTGCCAATGTAACCTCAATGTAATCACATTGTACAGTTCCTGCACCTCCTCCTCCTCTTTGGCCTCCATCTCCGAAATGACCACATCAGTGGCAAGCTGGAAGCACTGCAAGACCACCTCAGCCAAGTGGCAACAGGCTGTGCAGAAGATAATATGCTTAAGTGACAAACCGCCCACCACTGCAGAGTTGTTGAAAGCTGTAACAGAGCAGGCAGATCTGTGGCTCTCACCACTGAACATACAGCCAGGCATGGTCATGTGTGACAATGATCGGAACCTGGTGGCGGAGAAATGACATCCGGAGTAGGTATGGTTTCCCTCTATGCCAGTCCATTCACAGACCTAAAGAATATGGCTGTGGTGAAATACAAATTTCACCGAGAAGCAGCCCTGGCTAAGGAAATTCTGTGTGAAGGTTCCCGAAGACTCTATGGCTGGTTTTTTTTTACTGTGGACTGGCTCCAGCAATTTATAAGACTTAAGAAGATGCAATCTGGCACCTTGGCAAACCCAAATTCTGTTCTCCCTCTATCTAACAAACAGGTCATGCTGGAAAAACTTGCTACTCAGGGTCTTCAGCTCGTTTGTGAGAAACTGAATGCTTGGGTAGCCACTCAGAATACCAAATAAAATTCCTGAGAAGGAAATTGTGGATGGCTTTGCTTCTGGTACAGGGTGCCAATACCAAACCACTGGAAATATTCCTGGCTGGTTTGAGACAAGCTCACTCCCACAGAAAAGTACCAGAAGCAAGCTAAGGAGATGGTGGCCTCTATCATTACAAAGAATTTGCTTGTTGTCTAGGAGACCAACCACCACTGCTGTCTGCCTTGTGAATATTATGTTGAAGCTTGGTTGACCCAGAACCTGCAATCCTCTGCATCGGGAGGACTTGTTTCATCCCAGGTTCTGACTGGGTCATGGCTTCAACAATATTAACCCAGTGTGTCGGCAGTGAGATCTACTGTCCCTGGCCACAAGCACTTGTCCACGTGTCTGTGGTTAGGTGGTCCTTCCCAGTATCTGCGTTGGTGAGGGTACGGGTAATGTTCTGCGACTCATTCTTGTATAAGGCGGGGACGGCACACCGAGAGAAATAGTGGCAGCTGGGGGCTGAGTACTGAGGAACAGCCGCCGCCATGAGGTCGCGGAAAGATTCAGCCTCCATCAGCCTAAAAGACAAAATTTCTAGTGCAAGCAGACGTGAAATGTGGCAGCTTAGTATTGTGGTCTGTGGGTGGCTGCATATTTGCGCTTACGTTCCAAGGACTGGGGTAGGGACAACTGAATACTGATGGAAAACTGAGGAATATGCCGACTCCAAGTAAAAAAAAATCTCCTGGATCTGCACATTCCTCAACAAGAATCTGCAAAAGAATTGTGCATACCCTCATCATCTCCTGCCTCGACTTCTGAAAGCTCCTGCTCTGTGGCCTCCCTTCTAACACTTTCACACCCTCCAATCTATCCTAAACTCTGCTGCCCGACTAATTCACCTGTCCCCCCGCAATTCCCGGCCTCTTTTCTCTGTCAATCCCTTAACTGGCTCCCCATTGCCTAGCGACTCCAGTTGAAAAGCCTAACTTTGGCATACAAAGTCATGCACAACCTGTCTCCTCCATACATCTATGACCTAGTCTATCTGTACTTACCTGCACGCAACCTCCGATCCTCACAAGATCTCCTTCTCTATCTCCCGCCTCGACTTCTGAAAGCTCCTGCTCTGTGGCCTCCCTTCTAACACTTTCACACCCTCCAATCTATCCTAAACTCTGCTGCCCGACTAATTCACCTGTCCCCCTGCCATTCCCGGCCTCTTTTCTCTGTCAATCCCTTAACTGGCTCCCCATTGCCCAGCGACTCCAGTTGAAAAGCCTAACTTTGGCATACAAAGCCATCCACAACCTGTCTCCTCCATACATCTATGACCTAGTCTATCTGTACTTACCTGCACGCATCCTCCGATCCTCACAAGATCTCCTTCTCTACTCCCCTCTTATCTCCTCTTCCTACAAGTGCATATGAGATTACTCCCATTCATCCCCCTACTCTGGAACTCTACCCCAACATATCAGACTCTCGCCTAGTGTTGAAACCTTCAACAGGAACCTGAAAACCCACCTCTTCAGACAAGCGTACAACCTGCAGTAACCTTCGCTCCACCATACTGCTGCACGACCAGCTCTACCCTCACCTACTATATCCTCACCCATCCCTTGTAGACTGTGAGCCCTCGCAGGCTGGGTCCTCTCTAATCCTCTACCAGTTGCCGTCACATTTTTGTTCAAGATTATTGTAATTGTTTTTGCTATGTGTTCCCCTTTTTCACATGTAAAGTGCCATGGAATAAATTTCGCTCTAATAATAATAATGTTGTCCAGACTCATGGCTACTGAGACAGGACCGTGTGGAAAACTGGGTGGTGGTGGAAGCATTATTTATTTATCTGCTATCCAACAATAACCTATTCACACTGGTCTGGTTTCAAGAGTGGTATTCCGCAGTCCCCTAGAAAGTGGGACAGGAAGCTAGGTCGACATGATGTGGGTGCTTGTTGTGCTCCTTCAGCAGGCTGTAGCATTGGCGTCTCTGCCTCCTGCCCGGCAGAGACGCCGTCCCCCTTACCGCCGCTTTCCTGCTCCAGCGTCTTCTGGCCTCCCTGCAGCTGCTGCTGGTGCACGCAGCTTCCCCGCCGCCGTGCTTAGGGCGCACGCGTGCTCCCTCCCTCTTAAAGGGGCCATGCGGGCCATCCTACAAAGTCCCCGGCCAATGGCCGGAGGACTTTCCCTATAAAAGGCACCTCCTCCAATATGGAGGTGCCCGTGCAAGGTTGTAGCTTTGTGTTTGATACTCTGCTTCAGCCCTCAGGTCCCGCTGCTAGCCTGACTACAAGTCCAGCCCGCCAGCCTGTCTACAAGTCCTGTCTGTCTGCTTGTCTACTCTCCAACCCGACAGTCTGTCTACAGTCCAGTCCGCCAATCTGTCTATGGTCTCTGTCCACCTGCTTACCTGGAGGCTCCTGCCTGTCACTTGCCATGACCACCTGACAGCCTACCTAGAGACTCCCGCCTGTCACTTGCCGTGACCACCTGACTGCTTACCTAGAGGCTCCTGCCTGTCACTTGCCATGACCACCTGACTGCCTTCCTAGAGGCTCCTGCTCCTTACTTGCCTTGCCTGCCTGACAGCCTACCTAGAGGCTCCTGCCTGTTGCCTGCCGTGCCTACCTGTCAGCCTACCTGTAGGCTCTTGCTTGTTCCTGCCGTGTCTGCCAGTCCGTCTGTCCGGACCACCCCTCATCCTGCTTGCCGTGCTCTTCTGCTGAACCGGTCAATCCTTGCCATCTGACCCGTGGGAGTCACCTGCTCTCTTACAAGGTCGTCCCCAGAGTAGCACCTGGTCCCTCTGCTCGGTCCCTCCCTGGTCACGGAGTCGATTGAGCCGCCATACGACCCTGGTCGGTCCAAGTTGATACCTAGTTACACCCCTCTGGGTCCCTCCTTGCACCGCAGCACAGAGGTTCCACCACCCAGATCCGTAACACAGGCACAGTTTAATTTTACCCATGTCCTCGATATCTGGGTACACCATCACCATAATGTCCACTTCCCCATCCCTTGCCACGCGCCTTGCCCATTTTAAATGGAGTTTAATATTTTGTATGTTTTATTGTGAGTCCATAAAAGTTGCGTAATACTCCGACAACATTGTTTACAGCAGTAACCTGGGAGTCAGATGCTTCCAGGGGTCTTTCCCATGTGTTTCAGCACTGTTCTCATCGATTTGGGCAATTTTTAGGCCCCCTCAGACCTCCAGGGGGGGCTGCCAGAAAAATGCTTGAGTTTCCCATAGATATTGAGTCGTTGCTCAGGTCGAGCACCCGAGCAATACGATTTGCTCGACCCAAGCAATGAGCACCCGAGCATTTTAGTGCTCTCTCAGCCCTAATCATCACCTTCAATAATTCAATAATATTCATCAATTATTTATTCTATTATCAACCTCATTTTTGGGGCACGCAATTAGTGTTCTTTCAATTGACTACATTTTTTCAGCAACATTTATTTTTCCAAAGATTGCTTTCACAATGCAATTACTACATATAATATTTTGCAGTTTCTCAATCAAATCTTTACCAAGACAATCTTGATTGGTTAAACCTGCATTTCCAAGCTTTTAGGCTATGTGAACACGAAGCGATTTTAATGCGTTGTTGCGGCATATTTTCAATGTGAAAACGCCGCGAAAACGCATTAAAATCGTTGTAATAGGTCTGCCATTTATTGCAGTGCAAATCCGCATGTGCTGTGCACATCATGCGGAAATTTCCGCTGCAAATTCGCATTGCGGTAAAACCCGCAGCAAGACCAATTCTAGTGCGATTTCGAAGCGAAATCGCCACCATTGACTTGCGTTGGATCGCATACTGTAAGATCCGCAAGACTACATGTAGTCATGCGAATCTTATGCGAGTAATGCGCGAATGGTACCTGGGTCAGGAGAAGAGGAGACTCTACTCCAGACCCGGGTACCATAATACCTGTAAGTAAAAAAAAGAATTAAAATAAAAAATAACCTTATACTCACCTTCCGATGGCCCCCGTTCTGCTTACGGCGTCGCTGCTGGCTCCGTGGCGTGTATCGGTAATGTAAAAGGACCTTCCATAATGTCAGCGGTCATGTGACAGATCACGCGATCGCTGACGTTGGCGGTCGCGTGACCTGTCACATGACCGCTGATGTCATGGAAGGTCCTTTTACATTACCGGTACCCGCCACCGAGCCAGCAGCGACGGCGGGAGCAGACCCAGGCCGCCGGAAAGGTGAGTATAAGGTTATTTTTTATGTTCTAATTCTTTTTTTTTAACATTATGTTGGTCACACAATATAAATCCATGCTGGTTGCATGGATTTATATTGTGTGACCAACTTTCAAGCACTTTTCCAAGTGATGCTAAAATCGCTTGGAAAAGCGCTTGACAAAAGCATGCAAAATCTAATGATAAAACCGCTTGATAAACGCTTCTCTCTGGCAGAAAAAATGCATGTAAAATATACATGCGTTTTTTCCGCCAGGGAGATGCAGAAACACTCAGGAAAAATTCGGAGCATTTCTGCATCGTGGGCACATAGCCTTAAAAGCCATTTACTGTTGCCAGATTTTCAGAACTAACATCATTTGTAAGTTTAAGGTAAGAAAACATTTAAAACAGTAAGAAATTTCAGGTCTCAATACAGGTGGGATAATTTTTAAGCATTATCTAAAATCACCTCCCAGAATCATAACTTTCCCACCATAAGATAACTGAATATTCATAATTTCTCTTAAAACTTTAGCAATTTTATTGATAGCATGACATGAAGCCATTGTACATTCATCAATAATAAGGAATTCTGCATCTCTTATTCATCTCGCTGCCCCTGAATTTAAGTGAATTATGAAACAGATGTTTCATTACCTGACACTGGAAGTCTGAGTTCAACCACCAAGCAGCAATTTGGTGGCAATGCCAATTATTGCAAATGAAAATATTTCCTGTGCCTCATAAATTTTTCCACCACCATCAAGTCCATCAAGAAAAAAGCATTTTGAGTGAGACACCGAATCATTTGATCTTAGCTGTAGCAGTAATCAGCTCATTTTTACAATCAATTGTTTTATCAAATACATTTTTAATATCTTGTACTGTAGATGAAAGTTACATTTTTTTACAGGTGAAATCCTGTGTTTTCAATGTACAGACATAGAGCATATGTGACACCCCAGGGGTCTGGTTGCCACAGTGATAAAGATATTACGTCTGAGAGCAGGTGGGAGGTCTCTTGGTCAGGAATCCTATGCATGCCACACCTCCTGCCCAGTCCTGGGAGGGGAAGAACTTCCCCTATGTAAACCTAGGGCTGAGGCAGGGTTAGTGAGTAGAGAAGAAGTAGAGACAGAGAAAAGAAGCAAATATAGGAACAGAACATCAGGAGCTCTGTGGGAGCAGTGTTACAAGGAGTCAGGGGCTGGCAGCTGCAGAGCTCGCCCTGACTGAGAAAATTTCTTACCGGACCCGGAGTCCGAGGCTGTGGGGACTAACTCCTACCCAGCAGCAGAATCCGTCAGGCAGGGGATTCCAGGTCCTCTGGCCAAGAAACCCGAAGGCACAGTCACACGCGTGGGACCAGCACCGCCGTCGTGGAGCGGAAGCTACTAGAAGGCCCCGAGTCACCGGCCATACGGGTGAGCACCACACGGTACACTCAGGGACGTGGGCTACTTATACCCGCCTCTAGCAAGGTAGCCAGAAGAGTACAGTTAGTTTGGGAGGCCTACAACTCCGCCTGGCCAGGGGAGATCCTATCTGCTCAAGGACTGACCAGGCCCCAATCGCTAGCCAGTACTCCGGGAGGGTCCATCTTTGTCACCAGTAAAGACCCTGAACTACACCGTACCGTCTCCGAGTGGTTCCTGCTACCCCCATCATCCACGTCGGCTGCCCTGAGGCCATACCCCTCCCATTGGGGGTTATACTATCACGCTGCACAATCCTACCACCGGCCTCAGCGGTCTGCCCTGCAGCAGCAGCTCCTTAGCTGTACTCAACGGGTGGCGTAGTCGTCCAACATCTACCGCTGATACATCGCCGCTCAGTTTGACTCCCTGGGCACGGACCGGGTCACCGCCACGAGACTACAAACCTCAACAGATCCGGCTCCGGGTAAGCTCCCGCGTGCGCAACGCAGCGCGACACAGGCCCAGGGGCGCGTCAACTTTTGGCGTAGTCGGCAGGATCTCGTGCCCGCAACCACCGGGTACTGCGTGCCTGAAAAAGACTGTTCAAACTTACCTGTGGTGAAGATTCCCGCCATCCGGCGCCATCTTCAGACTTCTTCCCGCCATCGGTGAAGATTCCCGCCATCCGGCGCCATTTCCAGCCTTCTTCCCGCCTTCCGTGGAGTTTTCCCGCCGTTGGACGCCATCTTGAAGACGTCGCGCGGGAAGAAGAGGGGCGTGGACTCCGAAAGCGCGCGAGAACTGAAGCCCCGCCTCACGTCCGGACGTCGCGTAAGGTCCTGGAAGGAGCCCAGCAGACGCCGACGTCACAGGAGCGCGACGGAAGGTCCTCAACCCTGACGATCTACTGCGGAGCCGCGGCCTACGGAAGAGGATCATCGCAAGGTAGGCCACGGTCCACTAGGGGGGAGGAGGATGTCGGATACGGAGGAGAGCTTCACTGCCTCAACCCCCGCCAGCGCCACCGCTGCTGCAGTCATGCCTTTCACCATGCCCTATATCCCGGGAGCGGCCTGGCTACCCCAGTACTCAGGGGAGTCACATACCCTGAATGACTTTAGAGAAAAGCTGGATAGCCTCTTCCAGGTGTACCCCCTCACAGAAGAGCAAAAAGTGAGCATCCTGGTGGCCCAATTAACTGGGGCAGCCCGAAGGGAGGTAAAGTCCTGGCCACCTGGGGGGAGGACTGTCGCAGGGATACTAACCCGGCTGAGGGACACCTTTGATACCCGCACCTCAGCCGAGATCAAGCTTAGATTCTACGGGTGCAAACAGCGGGCACATGAGAGTATAAGGGACTATGCCCTGAACCTACAAGAGGCCCTGAGAGCCATTAAGCAGACCGACCCTGACGGCGTGGGAGACGAGGACAGGCTGTTGACTGAACAATTTATAGAGGGTTTATATTGCAATGCCCACCGAACCCAGTTGAGGGCAATGGCCTTACAGGACTCTCATCTGGGATTTGCACAGTTCAAGGACAGAGCCAACCGGGTGCTTCGAGAACCGGCACCAAGTGGCGTTGTGACCCCCAGACGCCCCACTACCACTTACCACCAGGAGGCGGCGCCCTTGTCGGCAGGGCCTGTGGGAGCTGATGCGCAGGCTTTGAACAATGACCCGGCTCCAGACCTGCACCATCAGGTCCAAGAGCTAGCTAAAAGCGTTGCTGCGCTAACCCGAACTGTGCAGTCTTTACAGGTTTCTACTCCAGGGAAGATCCAGCTGGCATCCGGACCGGAGGACATCCCGTGGCGTCGACCAAGGAGGACCCCACCGGCCAGAGGAAGACCCAGCGACCGATACAACGAGGACGGACGACCCATCTGCCGCCGCTGTAATCAACCCGGACATATGGCAAGGTACTGTCCTTTAAACTGGCACAACCTAGGGTAGAGGGCCAACCCCTAGGAAAAAGATCATCAGGCCCATCGAACTGGCGCGACAAATATGTGGGAGGACGTCCAGTCTTGCCTGTGGTACTGGATGGCATTCCTATGAGTGCCCTACTGGACACCGGGTCACAGGTCACCACCATCCCGTACGTGCTCTTCAAGCAGTACTGGAATGACTCGGATATTACCCGCTACCCTGACGACGACTTGAGTATCATCGCCAGCAATGGTCAGCCCGTGCCACAGATCGGATTTAAAGAGGTGACCATTAAAATTGGTAGAGTTGAACTGGCAGCACAGGGACTGATCATTGTAGACATTGACAAACACGAGAGTCACCCAAAGATAACTCTAGGAACTAATGTAATTGAAAATTGTCTTGCAGAGGTGATTTTCCTTTTACAGCAGGTTGCCAAGAACGCCAGCTCCGGCGAGCAGCGAGTGCTCCAAAAAGAGATCCGGGCACTGATGCGACGGCAACAGGTGGAACTCTCCGGCGGTGAGATTGGTAGCGTGAGAATGTGTGACCCTTTCCCTATTGCCATGCCCCCAAAAAGTGAAATGATGATTTGGTGCCGGGCAGCTATTGGTCTGAGAGGTAGAGATTACCCGGCAATGGTAGAACCAGTTTACTCAGACAGTAGGCCCACCATCTTGACAGCACGGGGGGTGGTTAATGTACGCCATGGGAGGGTGCCCGTTCGCATAATCAATATCGGGAAGAGGGAAGTGTACCTGCCCCGGTATGCCACGCTAGCCAAATTATATACCATTAACCAAAATGCTATACAATCTGTGGAACCCTTGCCTCCATCTCACCAGGAGGAAGGTAACGGCTCTAAGAAAACAATGGAGGACTGGTGTCAGCAACTACATTTGGGTACTGACTCCACTCCCTCACACCAGAAACAGGGAGTCTATCGGGTGGTTCAAGAGTACGAGAGAGTGTTTAGTAAACACCCGTTAGACTTCGGGCGAGTCAAGGGGGTAGAACACCACATCCCCACGGGAGACCATCCTCCCATAAAAGAGAGGTATCGACCCGTACCCCCTGCACACTACCAACACGCCAAGGGGATGCTTAGAGACATGAAGGAGGCTGGGGTGATCAGGGATAGCTGTAGCCCCTGGGCAGCTCCACTAGTCTTAGTCAAAAAGAAAGACAACACCATGAGGATGTGTGTAGATTACCGGAAAATCAACCGTATCACACACAAGGATGCGTACCCCTTACCAAGGATAGAGGAGTCTTTGGCTGCTTTAAGATCTGCTAACTTCTTCTCTACCTTGGATCTCACTAGTGGGTACTGGCAGGTTCCTGTAGCAGAGGCGGACCGGGAGAAGACCGCATTCACCACCCCGATGGGACTTAGCGAGTTTACCTGTATGCCGTTCGGACTCTGCAACGCACCAGGAACCTTCCAACGATTAATGGAGTGCTGTCTGGGCCACAGAAACTTCGAGACGGTCCTGTTGTACCTGGACGATGTCATCATATATTCTAAGACTTATGAGGACCACCTGAAACACCTGGCGGAAGTGTTCGAAGCTCTGGCAAGCTACGGCCTAAAGGTGAAACCCTCCAAGTGTCACCTCCTGAAACCAAAGGTGCAGTACCTGGGACACGTGGTGAGCGCTGACGGAGTGGCTCCCGACCCTGATAAGATCACCGCAATTAAGGAATGGCCAAGTCCCTCCAGTGTAAAGGAAGTGCGGCAGTTCCTCGGGTTGGTAGGCTACTACCGCAGGTTCATCCCCGGTTTCACCAAAAAGGCAGCTCCTATGCAGGACCTCCTGATAGGCCAGTCCCGGAAGGCCAAGAACCAGAAGCCGCCCTTCAGATGGGAGAAGTTGGAAGAAGAGTCCTTCCGCCAGCTGAAGATGGCCCTCACGGGGGATGAAATCCTGGCGTACCCGGATTACAGCCAGCCCTTTATCCTCTACACCGACGCAAGTAACATCGGGCTAGGAGCCGTGCTGTCCCAGATCCAGCAGGGGAAAGAGCGAGTAATCGCTTACGCCAGCCGAAAACTGCGACCCACCGAAAGAAACCCTGAGAATTACAGCTCATTTAAGCTAGAGTTCCTGGCAGTGGTGTGGGCAGTCACCGAACGCTTTAAGCACTACCTCGCTTCTTCCCGGTTCGTCGTGTACACGGATAACAACCCGTTGACACACCTGGACACGGCAAGACTCGGTGCCCTAGAGCAGAGATGGATGGCCCGCCTGTCCAACTACGAGTTCACCATCAAATACCGGGCAGGACGCTCCAATACCAACGCGGACGCCCTGTCCAGGATGCCAAACCTACCGGACATAGGAGAAGATCCAGAGGGACTGGAAGAAGTCGAACTCCCCGCGTTTCACCGTCATGGGACTATCCAGTATTCCCATCGGGTAAGGAGTAAGCAAGGCGCTACGCTTAACCCCTTACCTCACTACAACTGGGCGGAAACGCAAGACAGTGACCCTGCCGTCCGGCTGGTGAAGGAGATGCTGACTCGGCCAGAGGCTCGCCTTGACCCAGACGCTCCGGAGGAAGCCAAGCAACTGTGGGCAGAAAAGAGTAGACTGTTCCTTTACAAGGGGAAGTTGTGCCACAGGATGGTTAACTCCCGGACGCATGAACTAATCTGGCAAGTAGTGGTGCCACGACGAGACGCAGCCATGGTGATGGAGGCATACCACGATGGAGCTGGGCATTTCGGATGGAAGAAGCTGGAGTTCCTGCTGCGCGGGCGGTTCCATTGGGTAGGCATGAGGGGAACCATCGAGAGGTGGTGCAGAGACTGTGGCCCGTGCAACCTGAGGAGGAAGGACCGTGCCAGCCAGAAGACTCCCCTGCAGTCCATCGTCACCCGGCAGCCGTTGGAACTGGTAGCCTTGGATCATGTAAAACTGACCCCAAGCAGAAGTGGCTACGTCTACGCGTTAACCATCGTGGATCATTACTCCCGGTTCTTGGTTGTCGTCCCCGTCAAGGACTTAACGGCTCAAACAGCAGCTAGAGCCTTCCAGCAGCACTTCTGCCGTCCACACGGGTACCCGGACCAAGTGCTGACAGACCAGGGACCTGCCTTTGAAGCGGAGGTCTTCCAGGAATTCTGCAATCTGTATGGCTGCCGGAAGATAAGGACGACACCCTATCATCCGCAAACTAATGGACTTTGTGAGAAAATGAACCAGGTGGTAATGGATCTTCTGAAAACGTTGCCCCTGGAAGAACGCAGTCTGTGGCCTGAGAAGCTGCCCGATCTGGTGGACCTATACAACCACATCCCGGTAGGTTCCACCAACTGTACCCCGGCTTACCTAATGAGGGCGAGACCTGGTAAGTTACCTGTTGACCTGGAAATGGGAGTCCTGACACCCGAGGACACTTCACCAGAAGCAGACTGGGACACAGAGAGGCAGCAGCAGTACCGGAAAGTACAGGAGAGCGTGGAGCGAAGTCTCTGTCAGGCTAGGGAGAGACAAGAGAAAACTTACAACCAGTATGCTTCCGCTGTTCCCCTGGTGCCCGGAGAGCAGGTCTTGAAGAGGAAAAGACGGCTCCACAAGTTGGACGACCAGTGGGAGAAGGACCCGTACACCGTACTGCCCTCAAGCCACGAGAACCCGAAGGTCTGTACCATCAGTAAAGACGGAGGGGAGACCACAGCCATTGTATCCCGGGATCACCTGAAGAAGTGTCCTGAACAGCTACGGAACCCTGAAGAGGAACAAGAAGACCATCGACCCGTAGAGGAAAGGGAAGATATGGTTAGTACTGTGCTCGGAGACTTCCCTCGGTCTTGGACTCAAGTCAATGGTGCAGTTGTGGTACCCGTACTCACCTTCCTCCAACCAGCATCCCAAGCACCTACGGAGCAACAGGTAGAGCTGGAAGAACAGCCGGTCCAGGAGGCAGAAGACCCCACACCAGCAGAACAGGAGGATCAACCCTCTGCTTGCAGTGAGCCTGCCATATCCCTAGTGAGCCAAAGGGCCCGTAGACAGCTGCCCAATTTACCCTTGACAGCTCCTACACCCTGTAGTTCAGGGCCAGACAGTCAGCTCCGTAGGTCCACTAGGGCCACTAGAGGCCAGTTACCCGCACGTTGGAGGATTTGAAGTGTATAAATTGTTTTATTTGTGGTTACCTGTTTTTCTTGTTGCTTGTGTATAATTATGTGTTTCTAGCTGTTTATAGGAGTCTTTGGTGGATTTACCGGGAATCCTGTGTACATAGTTGGAGCGTAACCCAGGACGGACTAAAGACTGTTAAGGACTCGGGGCAGGACAGACCCCTACCTGGTTACGTCTCCCTGTTTTGGTGAAATGGACACCTTGCTTTCTTCAAAGACTGCACCCGGTTACGGACATGCCGTGACCACCTTTATGTGTTTCTTTATTGTATTGTTATTGTTATATCTTGTTATGTTTTTCTAAAATATGTTTAGTCCCGGAGTACTAAATTTCACTAGGGGGGAATGTGACACACCAGGGGTCTGGTTGCCACAGTGATAGAGATATTACGTCTGAGAGCAGGTGGGAGGTCTCTTGGTCAGGAATCCTATGCATGCCACACCTCCTGCCCAGTCCTGGGAGGGGAAGAACTTCCCCTATATAAACCTAGGGCTGAGGCAGGGTTAGTGAGTAGAGAAGAAGTAGAGACAGAGAAAAGTAGCAAATATAGGAACAGAACATCAGGAGCTCTGTGGGAGCAGTGTTACAAGGAGTCAGGGGCTGGCAGCTGCAGAGCTCGCCCTGACTGAGAAAATTTCTTACCGGACCCGGAGTCCGAGGCTGTGGGGACTAACTCCTACCCAGCAGCAGAATCCGTCAGGCAGGGGATTCCAGGTCCTCTGGCCAAGAAACCCGAAGGCACGGTCACACGCGTGGGACCAGCACCGCCGTCGTGGAGCGGAAGCTACTAGAAGGCCCCGAGTCACCAGCCATACGGGTGAGCACCACACGGTACACTCAGGGACGTGGGCTACTTATACCCGCCTCTAGCAAGGTAGCCAGAAGAGTACAGTTAGTTTGGGAGGCCTACAACTCCGCCTGGCCAGGGGAGATCCTATCTGCTCAAGGACTGACCAGGCCCCAATCGCTAGCCAGTACTCCGGGAGGGTCCATCTTTGTCACCAGTAAAGACCCTGAACTACACCGTACCGTCTCTGAGTGGTTCCTGCTACCCCCATCATCCACGTCGGCTGCCCTGAGGCCATACCCCTCCCGTTGGGGGTTATACAATCACGCTGCACAATCCTACCACCGGCCTCAGCGGTCTGCCCTGCAGCAGCAGCTCCTTAGCTGTACTCAACGGGTGGCGTAGTCGTCCAACATCTACCGCTGATACATCGCCGCTCAGTTTGACTCCCTGGGCACGGACCGGGTCACCGCCACGAGACTACAAACCTCAACAGATCCGGCTCCGGGTAAGCTCCCGCGTGCGCAACGCAGCGCGACACAGGCCCAGGGGCGCGTCACATACTTTTTTCATTCACTGCAGTCGCCATCCTTATGGTGCACTTTTAGGCAGTAGTCTTCCATTGTATCGGCATTTAAAATTTCCCACAGTCCGTTTGGGTCTGAAGGCAATGCAAAGACACAGATATAGGCAAACAGATTTCTTTTTCTTAGATATCATTCTTTTTCTTTGTTGTCTTGGTTTCCACAAACCTTACATACAATGCTCTAGAATTTCCCAGTAGTACCAGTTCTTTGCATTTTAATCAGTGGCATTTAAATGATATCATGTCATTAATGGAGAATTTCTCTGTGCCCTTTGAGCAAGGTCTTTCATGTCAAAGAACATGCTTTGTTCATCCAATAAATGGACAGCTAATCTTATTACTGCATTTGACTGGCAATGCAGCTATTCTTCAACATACCTCAGGAGAAATTATGTACATTGAGTCGACAAATTGGATGTTTATTCGTTATCTAACACATTTTTTTATTTCCACATTCACACAATCGTGGCCTTTATTTAGGGAGACATTTTACAATTTGAATTGAATTGCATACCTCTACGTTTACATGGCAGATGTATTTTTGCAGCAAATAAGGATTATATGGGACAAACCAAGAATTATTAATCACTTAATCACAATCTTTTGTTATGCAAACTGATTATTGCAGCAGCTGTGCGGATAGCTGGTCTCAGACAATCTTGGAGATGAAGATGCCGGTTGGATATTGTGGCAATACGACTCACTCGGGTGCAGTCGGAAGTAGACACAGGAACGTTTTCGTCTGCAGGTTTATTATGTCAGCATAAAGCACTGCAGGCTTCAGCAAAAATGAACTCAGCCTTGCTGGCATAAAGGTAAAGCAAAAGACAAATGGTAACACAGTCCATATGTGTGTGGGTTCATCCTGCATTAATTTGCAGCACCTTCAAGTCCTCTCTGAGCTGAAGTTACACAGCCTGGAGACTTGTCTCTCCAGACTCACCAACACACAAAAAAAACAGAACTGAGTATTTAAACTTGCTCAGCCACACCCTGAGGGGAAGTAGTGTGAATGGCTTCCCACCCTCTTTGCCATTCACAAAAAAACAAATCCTTTAAGTGAGTTAACCCCCAGCATATAACATGCTCTCAGAAAGTTTGTAGGTTTCAATTCACACAGGGAAGCAGCCGGAGTGACACATACCTCCCCTCATGTATAACACCAGTGTTTCTGTCACATATTCCCCCCTCTGCCCAAAGCCAGGGGTTTGGGCACCTTCAGACACCAAGCAGGGAATTCTGCAGACGGCATCAGCATTAGCGTGTAACTTCCCGGGTCTATGCTCCACGTGAAAATTAAAGTATTGGAGACCTAAGAACCACCTAGTTACCCAGGCATTCTTACCCTTCTTTTCCTTCAACCATCTCAAAGGGGCATGGTCTGACACCAATTTAAACTTTTGGCCAAGTAGGTAATATCTTAGCGTGTCTATGGCCCATTTTAAGGCTAAGCATTCTTTTTCCACAATGGCATAAATTTTCTCGCAGGACAAGAGCTTCCGGCTCATATATAGGGATGTTCTTCCCCAGTTATCTCCTGCGACAGCACAGCTCCTAGGCCAACTTCTGAGGCATCTATCTGGAGTAGAGATGAGAGGTGTTCGACTTGTTCTGCTACCATCCAGCCTGCCATCTCAATGCCGTCCCAGCGTGGGACAATTCTCCTGCTCAAGAGGTGACGTCATTTGCCGGCACCGCATGCGCAGGAGAATTCTCCCACACTGTCAGTGACGTGCATGAGGTGAGCTGAGTTCATTGGACATGAACTCGGCTCATCTGGATGCCGTCACAGCCAGACACTGAGGAGCTTCTCTGAGGAGCTTCTCAGTGTCTGCGGCATGGCAAGCTGGATGGCAGAGTTCTACTGCGCTCCAGCCTGTCATGTCAATGTAGCAGAGCAGAAGCTGTCCTGGGAACCATGGAAAGGTAAGGATGAGGTTGGTTTATTTTTTTACTTTTATTGCAGAAGACATTGGCTTCAGCTGGAATGGGCGTGATGGTAAGAAGAGTTTAATTTAGAACATTAAAGAATTGTGTCTTTATGTCAATTAAAGGACTTTATTCTGGGTGTTTGTGTTTTTTTTAACTTTCACTATGGAGTTAGTAATTGGGGCGTCTTATAGACGCTTCTCCATTACTAACCTGGGCTTGATGTCAGCTGGCATTATAAGCTGACATCAACCCCAGCCCTATTACCACACTGCCACCGCTACAGGGCAGTGGGAAGAGCGAGGCTAAGTGCCAGAATTGGCGCATCCTATGGATGCGACATTTCTGGGGCGGCTGACGGCTGGTGTTTCTAGCCTGAGAGGGGGCCAATATTCATGGCACCCTTCCTGGGCTATTAATATCAGCCCCCAGCTGTCTGCCTAGCCTTTGCTAGCTATTAAAATAAGGGGGACCCCATGTCATTTTTTTTGGGTCCCCCATTTTAATAGCTAGTAAAGGATAGGTATTCATCTGGGGGCTGATATTAGTAGCCTGGGAAGCTCCCTGGGTATTACCCCCTTCCCAGGCTTCAAACATCTGCCTCAGCCGTCTGCTAAACCTCTGCTAGAGACTAAAATTACGGGGAACCCCACGCCAATTTTTTTTTTTAATAAATCCTTTATTTTAACACTAAATGACAAGTACAGTAACCAACACTGTCACTGTACTTATTATATATGTGACTGACATGTTTCTATCTATCTAATCTATGTGTGATGCTCTATTCTTTCTGTTCTAAATTGTCGGTACCGGTGTATGCCCCTGCTGAATTGCCGGCTTTTCATGTTTCACTGTGAGCACTGTTCCCATCGATTTGGGCAACCACTGTAATGCCACAACCACCATGGCTGTGGCATTACAGTGAGTGGCAGACAATCCCTCCATGATTGGTGCTCTAAATAGCGCCAGACATGCAGTACGGGGACCCAAGCTCCCGCCAGAGCATCTCGAAAGTACTTGGCGAGCTCCGAGCATCTCGAGTACTGAGATGCTCAGGCGAGTACCGAGCAGTGGCGAGCATGCTCGCTCATCACTAATTAACATTATTACTGTGAAAAAATCCAGTTACTCTTTTGGTGCACGAACAGTTATCGAACATAACCTCGAACAGCCAAATTTTTTGCAAATCGTTCGAGTTCGTCGAACGACTCGAACACCGCCCAAAACAGCTCGAATTTGAGATTGGCGATCAGTTCGAGTCGAACACCGCTCATCTCTAGTAGTAAGTAACCGGAATGCCCCCTCAATGTCTGTTTTGGCTATTAGGGTGCCCCTTCCCAACTTCTTGACCCGCCTGATTGCCTTGTCAAAGGAGGTACAGTATATACTACTGTACTTGGTTCCGCGTCAATGTTCTTATTTACTGACCTGCCCCTTGAATATGAAAATTGGTGGATTAGTCCGAATGTATTGGGTTCCGTTTTTGGCACGACTCCCAATGGGGATACCACTACGTCTTGTAAGGAAAGTGTTCTGAATGGAACCGCCATTCTACCTAAAGATATTTATTTTTTTAATTGTCTTGTCACGACGTCTGGGTGTTGGTAGGCTGATTTTACATTTTTACTCCAGCCTTTCTTGATTTTAGAAGGGCATGACATGCCTATATCTGTGTCTCCTCCTCCTTTTACTCCTCCACCTCTTTTCGCATGACTATATGTACTTGTCACTTTTCCATGTGTTAGTTGTGTCTTCTGAGCAGTTTGTCAGCTTTTGGACACCTTTGAAGGTGAATTCTATGTGTTTTCTATGTGTTTCTATGTGTTTTTGTTTGCCTGCCATTGGTTTTAACGGTGTTCGACGAACCGTTCGACGAACCGTTCGGCGAACATGCCGGTGTTCGACGAACCGAACCAAACCCGAACACTACGCGGGTGGCTCAACACTAGTCTGGAGCACAAATTCTTTTGTAAAGTCTGGTGCGACCAGGACCAGCTGCTTACACAGTGCTAGCTTCAGCTGCTGGAACGCCATCTCAGTTTCAACTGTCCATCGTTGATACTGGATAAACCGCCGGTAATATCCCACGATTCCAAGAAATGCTCTCACCTGCTTCTTGGAGAGCTGTTGTGGCCAGTTCTGAATTGCCTCAATTTTATTGACATGTGGCTTAATTTCGCCTCTACCGGCGACATAGCCTAAGTACTTGCTCTCCTCCTTTCCAATAGCACATTTTTTCGGATTTATAGTAAATCCCGCCGTCTGCAGAGCATCCAGAATCGCCTGTACCTTTGGCAGATGACTAGCCCAGTCTGGGCTAAAGACAACAATGTCATCAAGGTAGGCTGTGGAAAACTTCTTATGTGGGCCGAAGATCCGATCCATGGCCCTCTGGAGGCATTCGGGTGTATTGGAAGCACCCATCAGGTGTTGAGAAAGCTGTTTTCTCCTTGGCCCTCTAGGACATGGGGATCTGCAAGTAGCTCTTCATCAAGTCGAGGTAATCTACCTCGCAGGTCCAAGCATCTCGAGGACTTCATCGATGCGGACCATCGGGTATGCATCACACTTGGATACCTCATTCAGCTTATTGTAGTCGTTACAAAATCTCTACTCCCCATCGGGCTTCGGCACGAGAACGATGGGACTCGACCATCTGCTCTTTGATTCCTCTATCACCCCGAGGTCCAGCATCCTCTTCACCTCGGCTGAAATCCCCTCTCGGCATGCTTCAGGAATCCTATATGGTTTAAGGTTTCCCCTAACATGCGCTTTTGTCAGCACCTGCGTAGACCCTTGCAACTCCGAGATCAGGTCACGGTTCTGTTGCAGCAGCTCTCTACATTGTTGCTTCTGTGACGGCAATAGACGTCCTTGACTTTGGCTTTGGGACTGGCTCCCAAACAAGGAGCCCCCAACGTTTCCCGATTTCACCATGGCTTGAGCAAGTTCACATGCTACACTTGGTGTGGCTTTCTTCGGCCAGGCTGGTGAACTTTGTAGTTAACTTCGCTGAGCACTCCCGAGCATGCCAGTATCTCTGTCTTTAATTTGGCATACTCCTGTGCATCCTGTAAGGCCAGATCATAGTAGGCCTGGAGACTTTTCTCTCCAGACTCATCAACACAGAAAAAAAACAGAACTGAGTATTTAAACTCACTCAGCCATACGCTGAGGGGAGGTAGTGTTAATGTCTTCCCAACCTCTTTGCCATTCACAAAAAAACACACCCTTTAAGTGAGTTAACCCCCAGCATATAACATGCTGGCAGAAAGTTTGTAGGTTTCAATTCATACAGGCTAGCAGCCGGAGTGACACATACCTTCCCTCGTGTATAACAACAGTGACTCTGTCACAATGTACAGTACTGCCAAATTCTCTGAAACACCTTTGGAGATGGCTTATGGTAGAGAAATGAACATTCAACTCATGTGCAACAGCTCTGGTGCACATTCCTGCTGTCAGCATGCCAATTGCATGCTCCTTCAAAAAACTTGTGACATCTGTGGCATTCTGCTGTGTGTAAAACTGCACAGTTTAGAGTAGCCTTTTATTGTGGCCAGCCTAATACCCACCTGTACAATAATCATGTGTCTAATCAGCATCTTGATATGCCACACCTGTGAGGTGAATGGATCATCTCGGCAAAGGAGAAGAGCTCACTAACACAGATCTAGACAAATTTATGAAAAATATTTGAGAGAAAAATGCCTTTTGTGTACATAGAAAAGTCTTAGATAGTGATGAGCAAACACGAAAATGCTCGGGTATTTGTTGCTCGGGTCGAGCAAATTGTAATACACGGGTGCTTGAACTGAGCAACGAGCCCAATGTAAGTCTATGGGAAACTCGAGCATTTTTCAGGTGGATCCCCCCAGCGGTCTGCAGAGTGCCTAAAAATTGCCCAAATCGATGGGAACAGTGCTCAAATGACATGGTAACAGCATGGGTAAGATCCCTGGAAGCATCTCTGACTCCTAGATCACTGCTGTCAACAACGTGGTCAGAGTATTACGCCACTTTTACGGACTCACAATAAAACATACAAAAAGGAAACCAAAATGGATTTTCCTGGGAAATATGTTAAGGAACATCCTTTCCAGGGTAATGACTTGTATATAAGGCAAAATAAATAACCAAAAACAAAAATACTCCTCCACACCTTGGGCTATGTTCACACGTAGCGTTTTTGATGCATTTTTGCACTTTTGCATTGCTTTCAACCAAGACAAAAGCATTCACCAGGAAATGTCATATTAACATTTTACAACCGTATCTGGCTATGTAGTGTGTGACACATCATCAGACACATGCATACAGTGCTGAAAAGACATGGGAACAGCATGGGGAAGACCACTGGAAGCATCTCTGACTTCCAGGTCACTGCCTAAAAGTGTGCCCATCATAAGTGATCCTTGGCGCATATGAAGATGCCTAACACCTTGCACCTGTTGTTGCAGACTAGCAACAATCACCGTCCACGTCCTTGTCCCACTGCCGCGTTCAGTTGTCCCTACCCCATTCCTCGGAATGCAAGCGCAAGTATGCAGGCAGCCACCCACCCACAGGCTACAATACTATACTGCCAGCTGCTTGCACTTGAAATGTGCCCTTTTAGGCTCGTGGAGGCGGAAGCATTTCATAACCTCATGCCGGCGGCGGCCGGGTATCCATACTCGGTCCCCAGCCGCCACTATATTTCCAGGTATCACCTCCGCCTTCCACAAGCACGGGTCCCACAACAGTACCCGTGCCCTCCCGAGTGCACTTACTGGGAAGGACCGCCTAACCACAAACACGTGGACAGGTGAATGTGGCCAGGGACGGTATGGAGCCAGTCCACAACTTTTTTTTGCTAAGAGTTGTATTTAGCTCGGTGCAAGGACTGGCATAGAGGGAAACCGTATTTACCCTGCGTGTCATTTCTCCCAGGAAGTCCTGTAATTGAGCTTGTTGCAGAAGCAATGGCAGCCCGTCCAACATCAACTCACTTGTCGGTGGTGTTTTTACACACACACATCTTTCTTTTCGCATTTAATTTCTTGAATACAGAGTTGGACAATGGCCTGATCTGTAATACGTTTTGAGAAATAACATGCATAAGCATGGCCAATCCACATTAAAAAAGCAGCCATAGAGTGTCCGGGAACCTTCCCCCAGACTTTTCTTAGCCAGGGCTGCTTTTCGTCAGGGTTGGACGGGCCCACCAGATAACCGGAGACTCCTCCGGCGGGCCCTGGCTTCTCCTTCAGGAGAGTTCATAGTGCAGAGGTGAGGCCATGATGATGATAGAAGCCACCATCTGCTTAGTTTTCTGTTACTTGGAATGCAAGTGCAAGTATGCACCCACCCACCCACACACCCACAGGCCGCAACACTAAACTGCCAGATTTCTGGGCAGCTCTTTGCACTTGAAATATGGTCTTTTAACATCGTGGAGGCGGAAGCTTTTCACAACCTTATGCCGGTGGCGACCGGGTATCCCTACTCGGTCCCCAGCCGCCATTATTTTTCCCGGTATCGTCTCCGCCTTCCACAAGCATGGGTCCCACAACATTACCTGTGCCCTCCCCAGTGCACTTACTGGGAAGGACCGCCTAAACACAAACACATGGACAGGTGAATGTGGCCAGGGATGGTACGGAGTCAGTCCACAACTTTTTTTGCTAAGAGTTGTATTTAGCTCGGTGAAAGGACTGGCATAGAGGGAAACCGTATCTACCCTGCGTGTCATTTCTCCCAGGAAGTCCTGTAATTGAGCTTGTTGCAGAAGCAATGGCAGCCCGTCCAACATCAACTCGCACTTGTCGGTGGTGTTTTGACACACACACATCTTTCTTTGCGCATTTAATTTCTTGAATACAGAGTTGGACAATGGCCTGATCTGTAATGCGTTTTGAGAAATAACATGCATAAGCATGGCCGATCCACATTAAAAAAGCAGCCATAGAGTGTCCGGGAACCTTCCCCCACACTTTTCTTAGCCAGGGCTGCTTTTCGTCAGGGTTGGACGGGCCCACCAGAGAACCGGAGACTCCTCCGGCGGGCTCTGGCTTCTCCTTCAGGAGAGTTCATAGTGCCGAGGTGAGGCCATGATGATGATAGAAGCCACCATCTGCTTAGTTTTCTGTTACTTGAAATGCAAGAGCAAGTATGCAGCCAGCCACCCACCCACCCACAGGCCGCAACACTAAACTGCCAGATTTCTGGGCAGCTCTTTGCACTTGAAATATGGCCTTTCAAGCTCGTGGAGGCGGAAGCTTTTCACAACCACATGCCGGCGGACACCGGGTATCCATAATCGGGCCCCAGTCGTCATTATTTTTCCCGGTATCGTCTCCGCCTTCCACAAGCACAGGTCCCACAACATTACCCGTGCCCTCCCCAGTGCACTTACTGGGAAGGACCGCCTAACCACAAACACATGGACAGGTGAATGTGGCAAGGGACGGTACGGAGTCAGTCCACAACTTTTTTTGCTGAGAGTTGTATTTAGCTCAGTGAAAGGACTGGCATAGAGGGAAACTGTATCTACCCTGCGTGTCATTTCTCCCAGGAAGTCCTGTAATTGAGCTTGTTGCAGAAGCAATGGCAGCCCGTCCAACATCAACTCGCACTTGTCGGTGGTGTTTTGACACACACACATCTTTCTTTGCGCATTTAATTTCTTGAATAGAATTGGACAATGGCCTGATCTGTAATGCGTTTTGAGAAATAACATGCATAAGCATGGCCGATCCACATTAAAAAAGCAGCCATAGAGTGTCCGGGAACCTTCCCCCACACTTTTCTTAGCCAGGGCTGCTTTTCGTCAGGGTTGGACGGGCCCACAAGAGAACCGGAGACTCCTCCGGCGGGCCCTGGCTTCTCCTTCAGGAGAGTTCATAGTGCCGAGGTGAGGCCATGATGATGATAGAGGCCACCATCTGCTTAGTTTTCAGTTACTTGGAATGCAAGTGCAAGTATGCAGCCAGCCACCCACCCACCCACAGGCCGCAACACTAAACTGCCAGCTTTCTAGGCAGATCTCTGCACTTGAAATATGGCCTTTAAGCTCGTGGAGGTGGAAGCATTTCACAACCTCATGCCGGCAGCTGCCGGGTGTCCATACTCGGTCCCCACCCGCCACTATATTTCCCGGTATCGCCTCCGCATTCCACAAGCACGGGTCCCACAACATTACCCGTGCCCTCCCCAGTGCACTTACTGGGAAGGACCGCCTATCCACAAACACGTGGACAGGTGAATGTGGCCAAGGACGGTACGGAGCCAGTGCACAACTTTTTTTGCTAAAAGTTGTATTTAGCTCGGTGAAAGGACTGGCATAGAGGGAAACCGTATCTACCCTGCATGTAATTTCTCCCAGGAAGTCCTCTAAAGCTGCTTGCACTTGAAATGTTGCCTGAACATTACTGCTGGTACTTTTCTGTGGGAATTTGCTTGTCTCCTACCAGCCTGGAAAATTTCCAGCAAACTATGGTACGACGCCATGGTATTAGCACTGCCCCCAGTACCAGTAGCGAAGCCATCCCCAATTTCCTTCTCAGGAAATTTTTTTGGCAGACTGAGTGGCTGCCCAACTACATTTTCTCACAAGGGAGCTGAAGATAGAGTGGCAATAGGTGTAAGTTTCTCCAGCCCATTAGATATTAGAGGGTGAACAGCAGTACATTGGATCAGTGGTTAGCACTGAAGCCTTGCAGCGCTGGGATCCTGGGTTCAAATCCCAGCAAGGACAACATCTGCAAGGACTTTGTATGTTCTCCCCATGTTTGCGTGTGTTTCCTCCTCAGTAAAAAAGCACCCATAGAGTGTCCGGGAACCTTCCCACACACTTTTCTTAGCCAGGACTGCTTCTCGGCAGGGTTGGACGGTCCCACCCGAGAATCCTCTGGTGTGCCTTGGTTTCTACCTCAGGAGAATTCATGATAGCGCTAACTTTGCAGCTGCTATGGGGCTCTTGAGCGGGTGAGAAAGGTTAGCCCTCAGAATCAAATCCTCTGGTGTGCACAATGTTTTTCAATCAGCTTCTCAGTGGGAGCTGTATTTCACCACAGCCATATTCTTTAGCTTGGTGAAAGGGCTGGCATAGAGGGAAACCGTATCTACCCCTGCTGTCATTTCTCCGTCACCAGGTTCCGCCCATTGTCACACACGACCATGCCTGGCTGTATGTTCAGCGGTGAAAGCCACAGATCAGGCTGCTGTGTTACAGCTTTCAACAACTCTGCAGCACTGGGCGGTTTGTCAATTAAGCATTAAGTATGTTATCTTCAGTACAGCCTGTTGCCGCTTGGCCAAGGCAGTGCTGCAGTGCTGTCAACTTGTGACTGATGTGGTCATTTCGGAGATAGAGGAGGAGGTGCATGAGCTGAACAAAGTGATTACATTGAGGTTAAATTGGTGACGCTGTTTTTTATAGTAAAGAAAGATCCTATTGTTTGTTTGTTTTTTACGTTATTTATTAAGACAAATGCATTCACCGGGAAATGTCATCTTAACATTTTACAACCTTATCTGGCAATGTGGTGTGTGACACATCATCAGACACATCCTGTTTTATTTATGATGGAGTGACTCTGAAAGTCATAAAGCTTATTTTTATAGGGACATCAGACGGCCCTTACTATTCTTAAAAGGCCAGCAGTCGGCCCTAGCTATTGTTAGAGAGCCATCAGCCAGCTATGCTTTGTTGTTCCCATTATTAACAAGTGGGTCTCCTATACTGTTATTGCGTATCCAGTGACTGCAAGGGCTGCCAAAAATTTGGACGCAACCCAATACCCCTTTGAAGAAACATAAAGGAAGGTCTCAGTAAAAAAAATGTTCACGTTATAAAGGAGCGGGTCTCCTATAGTGGTAGTGCCCATGCTGTGACTGCAAGGGCTGCCAAAATTTGGGAAAAATCCCACTAAGAATTTAAAGACACATAGAGCAGGGCCACAGTAACAAGGTACGACATGTTCCCATTAGAAAGGAAAGGGTCTGCTATACAGTTATAGGGTATGCAGTGAGTCCAACGGCTGACCAATTTTAGGAAAAACCCCACTAAGAATTTAAAGACACACGGAGCAGGGCCACAGTAACAAGGTTCGACATGTTCCCAATAGAAAAGAGAGGGTCTACTATACAGTTATAGGGTATGCAGTGAGTCCAACGGCTGACCATTTTTAGGAAAAACCCCACTAAGAATTTAAAGTTTAAAATTATTTGGGTGTTGCATCAAGGACCCCGGTCACCCTAGTGATGTAGTGGTGGAGGATGAGGAGAAGGAGGAGGACAAGAGCAAATAGCCAAAATCAGGAAGCGTATACCCATGTGTGGGTATGAAAAGATGCATGGGAATACACCTCCCAAGAAAAGACACTGGATTTGAGTTTATGTTACGCTGCTATCATTCGGTGGTGTTGAGAAGTCTGGCCCAATCCAGCCCTTGTTCATTTTTATAAGAGTCAGCCTGTCAGCATTTTCAGTTATCAGGCGGATGCGCTTATCACTTATAATTCCACCAGCGGCACTAAAAACCCGCTCTGATAAAACGCTGTCATCAGGGCAGGCAAGGACCTCCAAGGCATAGAGAGCCAATTCATTCCACGTATCCAGCTTGGATACCCAATAATTATAAAGCACAGAGGAATCACGGAGGACGTTGGTACGGTCGGCAAGGTACTCACTCAGCATCCTCCCAAGCTTTGCACTCCTTGTGAGAGTACCCTGCGCCTCAGGGCCTGTGCGATGGGAGGGTCTGAGAAAACTCTCCCAGAACTTTGACAGTGTTCCCCTGCCTCTGCTGGATTGAAGTTGTGTCTCTCTCGCCTGTACTCCTTGGTTGTCCAACGAAGTGTGCCCTCTGCCGCCATCATTTCCGATGGGAATTTTTTTAATAGTTCCGCAACAAGGGCCTTCTAGTACTGCCCCATTTTTGTAGACATGTCCGCCTCAGGAATAGGAGATTTAAAGTTCTCCTTGTAGCGTGGGTCTAGAAGTGTCACCAACCAGTATTGACTGTCACACAAAATTTTGAGAATGCGAGGGTCATGGGAAAGGCACAGTAACATAAACTCAGCCATGCGTGCCAGACTACTAACAGGCAAGAGTTCCGTGTCCTCACACAGAGGATGACTGACCATGCTCTCTTCCTCCTCCTCCTCCTCTCTGTCCTCTGGCCATCCACGCTGTACAGACAATATGACAGCTGTGCAGGTAATACCGTCTATAGTGCATGAAACTAGCTCCTGTCCTTCCTCCTCCTCCTCCTCGTCTTCATTGTCACCCATTCCACGATGGGGTGAGATGAGGCTTGGGTATGTGTAATCACCCTGTATGGTTCTTGCTCCATCTCATCGTGCTTCGCCTGCAATGCATCCTCTTTGAATGTGAGCAGAGAGCGTTTCAGAAGACAGAGAAGCGGGATGGTGATGCTAGTTATGGCGTCATCGCCGCTCACCATCTTGGTGGAGTCCTCAAAGTTTTGGAGGATGGTACATATGTCTGACATCCATGTCCACTGCTGAGGTCTTATGTGTGGAGTCTGAACTGAATACCGACGGCCTTGTTGATGCTGGTACTCAACAACTGCCCTCTTCTGCTCACAAATCCTTCCCAACATCTGCAGTGTAGAGTTCCAACACGTGAGGACATCACACACCAGTCTGTGAGCCGGAAGCTGCAAATGCTGCTGAAACACTGCAAGGGCGGCGGAAGCTGTAGCTGACTTTCTAAAATGGGCACACAGGCGGAGTACTTTAACAAGCATATCCGGAAGCTGAGGGTAGGATTTGAGAAACCGCTGAACCATGAGGTTAAGCACATGGGCCAGGCATGGTACGTGTTTGAGCTCGCCTCGCCTCAGAGCCGCCACTAGGTTCCGGCCATTGTCACACACGACCATGCCTGGCAGTATGTTCAACGGTGTGAGCCACAGATCTGCCTGCTCTTTCAGAGCTGTCCACAACTCTTCAGCATTGTGCGGTTTTTCACCTAAGTATATTAGCTTCAGCACAGCCTGTTGCAGCTTGGCCGAGGCAGTGCTGCAGTGCTTCTAGCTTGTGACTGATGTGGTCATTTCGGAGATGGAGGCTGAAGAGTAGGAGGATGCTGAGGAGGATGAGGTGCAGGAGCTGTAGACCGTGGGGGCAACCCTGATTGACCTAGGGTCCGCAATCCTTGGCATCGGGATGACGTGTTCCGTCCCAAGGTTCGACTGGGTCCCGGCTTCCACTATGTTAACCCAGTGTGCTGTCAGCGAAATGTACCGTCCCTGCCCACAAACACTTGTCCACGTGTCAGTGGTTAGGTGGATTTTACCGGTAACTGCATTGTTGAGAGCTCGGCTAATGTTTTGGGATACATGTTTGTGTAATGCGGGTATGGCACACCGGGAGAAATAGTGGTGGCTGGGGACCGAGTACCAAGGGATGGACGCCGCCATCAGGTTGTGGAATGCTTCCATCTCCACGAACCTAAAAGGTAGCATTTTGAGCGCAAGCAGTAGTGAAATGTGAGAATTTAGTAGTGTGGCTTGTGGGGCGTTGGCTGTATATTTGCGCTTGCGTTCCAAGGACTGGGGTATGGACAACTGAACGCTGCGCTGCGCTGGGACAAGGACATGGACGTGCTTCCTGATGCTGCTACTTGAGAGTGTGCAACGACGGGTGCAGGGCAGGAGGCATCTTCACATGCACCATGGACAGGGTATTGGCTTGCATGCACAACAGCGGAAGAAGAAATGGTGCCACCCGCAGACACTGTTTCTGGACCCTGGGGTTCGGCCCACAAAGTCGGGTGCTTTGCAGCCATGTGCCTGATCATGCTGGTGGTGGTGAGGCTGGTCGTTTTGCCACCCCTGCTGATGCTGGCCTGGCAGGTGGTGCAAATGGTCTTTTTGGGGTTATCGGCAGAGTTTTTTAAAAACAACCAGACTCAAGAAGACCTAACAGTTGTACTGGCAACTTCCTTCATGTTGGTGTTATGGGGAACGGTTGCCTGCCTTCTGTCTGCGTCCACCACACTGCTTTTTCCTGCCTGTTGGGGTGCTCTGCCTCCCTCTCCCTGTGTGCTGGTGTTCTCGCTCTGCATGTCCTCCTGCCAGGTTGTGTCAGTTACTTTATCATCCACCACCTCGTCTTCCACTTCCGCACCCTGGTCCTCTTCCTGACTTTCTGGCAATTGTGTCTCATCATCGTCCACCTCTTGTGACACTTTCCCACCGTCGCCTTCGTGTGACCGTGGCTGCTCAAATATTTGGGCATCGCTACATGTGATCTCCTCTTGCCCCACTTCAAGTGGACGGGGCGAGAGGCCCGAATCTATAAATGGAAAAGTGAACAACTCTTCAGAGTGTCCAAGTGTGGGATCAGTTGTCTCTGGGTACTTGGCATGGTGGGAGGAAGGAGGATCAGGGTGAGGAATATGTGGTCAAGACTCATGGCTACTGAGACTTGACCGTGTGGAAGACAGGGTGGTGGTGGTGGTGGCTAAGTGACTGGAATCATTATCCGCTATCCAACCAACAACCTTTTGACACTGCTCTGTGTTCAATAGTGGTGTGCTGCGGTCTCCTAGAAATTGGGACAGGAAGGTCAGGCGAGAAGATGTGGGTGTTTGTTGTGGCACAATTTCGGCTTGCCCACGGCCTTGTCCTCGGCCTCTGCATGCACCATTACCATCAAGTCCAGTTCCCCATCCCTTGCCAAGAGCCTTGCCCATTTTAAATGGAGGATAGTATCTTCCACGCTCACTACAAATGACTGAGTTTGGAGTGAACTTATATGTGATCCGTGTGATAGAGAAAACAGAGTTTTAAATACCTGGCCTGTAGGTAAGTACACTGTGTTCCAAATTATTATGCAAATAATATTTTCTCCGATTTTCCCAAATTACCTATATGAATTGCAGTCATTGCAATTTTCCAGTCAAATAACTATTAGAGTACAATTGAAAGGTTTTTGTAGAAACTGCCTATGATAACAGTATATTTTTAAAAAAATAAAAAACTCAAACTGCACTCAAAATGCATGTCCCAAATTATTATGCACAGCAGAGTTTTCAACCTTTTCATTTTAATAAAGAACAAAAAAATGGTCATTTTTGAAATTATAAGCATTAGCAGGTTATTAGAAACTGAAATCAAACAGTTTTCAACTCAAAACTTTATTCTAGGTGATGTTACATTTGCACATAGGACCCCTTGTTCGAAAGGAGCTTCTGAACTCTCTCGTCCATTGAATTTGTCAGGTTTTGGATAGTTTCTGCTTTAATTGTTTTGCATGAGGACAGAATACCCTCCCAGAGCTGTTGCTTAGATGTGACCTGCCTCCCACCATCATAGACACTCCTTTTGATGATGCTCCAGAGGTTCTCAATGGGGTTGAGGTCAGGGGAGCATGGGTGCCACACCATAAGTTTGTCCCCTTTTATGTCCATAGCAGCCATTGATGCAGATGTGTTATGTGCAGCATGATAACTCTAATAGTCATTTGACTGGAAAATTACAATGACTGCAATTCATATAGGTAATTTGGGAAAATCTGAGAAAATATTATTTGCATAATAATTTGGAACACAGTGTAGTTTGAACAGCAAACTGTGGTGAATTGCTTCACTGACACACTAAAGGAAATTTTTAATGGAGGCCAGAAATGGCAGTATTTTCTGACAACGTATATGTGATCTGTTTGACGGAGAAAACTCAGTTTTAAATAGCTGGATTTCTAGCGCTCTAATATGGAAAGGACCTGGGTGTATTCTGCAGTGCCAACAAGCAAATGGCGCAGAAAAAACGGTGTACTCCGGATTGCTTTTTAAGCAAATAATGAGGATTAAGATCCAAAGAAAAGTATTCCTGGCCCCTGAGACCTGGGCCTTTGTATATAAATATCTAACAGCAGCAGAAGGCAGAATTGGAATGGAGCCTCTTGTGCTATACACAATCACATCTCTCCCTAACGCAGCAGCAGCTCTCCCTACACTGTCTGATCCGGAGTGACTGTGACGAGCATGTCGGAGCCAGGTCTGATATAAACCTGATGACACTGTGCGGCCAGCCAATCACTGTAATGCCCACAACCAACATGGCTACGGCATTACAGTGCATGGCAGTCAATCCCTGCATGTTCATTGGCTCTCTAAAGAGCGTCAAACATGCAGGGAGGGGACCCGAGTTCCCGCCCGAGCAACCCGGAAATACTCGGCGAGCGCCGAGCATCTCGAGCAGTGAGATACTCGGGCGAGCACCGAGCAGTAGCGAGCATGCTCGCTCATCAGTAGTCTTAGATAGTGATGAGCGAGTATATTTTGTTAACCCTTTCGCCGAGTATACTCGGCCGACCACTGAGTAATTATAGCATGCTCGGGCTTTAAGTTTTCATCGCTCCGTGAACATGATTTGCAACTGTTTGACAGATTTAATACATGTGAGGAATGCCTGTTTTTCCAGCATTCCTCACATGTATTAAATCTGTCAAACAGTTGCAAATCATGTTCACGGAGCGACGAAAACTTAAAGCCCGAGCATTCTATAAATACTCAGTGCTCTGCCGAGTATACTCGGCGAAAGGGTTAACAAAACATACTCGCTCATCACTATTCTTTGATCTTTGAGTTCAGCTCATGAAAAATGGGAGCAAAAACAAAAGTGTTGGGTTTATATTTTTGTTTAGTGTAGTATCGTTTACCTTGAGAGCGATTATGTTTAATCACCATTTAAATTTCTGACTTGTGAAATCTATAATAGATTGCTTCTGCACATGTTACTTGTTCTATTTCATGCAAAATTCTACACTGTGTGCACAATTATTAGACAATTTGTATTTTTGATGATTACTTTTATTATTGAACAACTATAGTGCTGTCAATGAATTCAAAAGATTAATAATCCTGAAATCTGAATATTTAAGAAAGTAAAAGTGATGTGTGCAGAATTGTTGGAAAACTATCAGTGAGCAGAATTATTACGCAACTAAATGAAAATGTAATTTTTTCCATCTCAATTGTTTATTTTCATCTAATAAAGTGAGAATAATAACCAAATAAATCAAAATGTACAATACATTTCTGACATTTAAAAAAATATATATCAGTGACCACTATAGCGACTTTTCTTTTTAATAACAGTCATAAATCTGCCATCCATGGATTTTGTCAGTTACTTAATCTGTTGACAATCTACTTTTTGGGCAACACCAAACACAGCCTCCTAGCAACTGTTCAGAGAGGTGACTATTTTTCTCCCACGTAATTTTCCATTTAAGCTGGAACCACAAGCTCTGAAAAGACTTTAGGTCAGGTGAGGAAGGGCCATGTTATTATTCTGTCATCCTTAAGGCCTTTACAAGCTAGCCAAGTGCTGGGTTGGATCATTCTCCTACATAAAAATCATGGTTTTATGGAAAAATGCAGAATTTTCCTGTCGCAGTTTGATGAAAGTGTCTTCTAAAAACTGGCAGTAGCTTTGAGAGTTTGTTTTAAGTTTATTTTTAGCCCCCAAAAGCCAAGTAGCTCATCTTTAAATGCAAAACCCCACCTCCACCTTGCTGGCTTCTGAGTCGGAGTGGAGCTCTCTGCCCTTTACTGATCCAGCCACAGGCCCTCCCATCTAGTCCATCAAGAGTCACTCTCATCTCATCAGTCTCATCACTGACTTTCCAGAGTCAGTTAAATTAATTTTTTGGCCCATTTTTTATCTGAGGAAAACAAGCTGCCTAATAATCATGCACACTTTGATAAAGAGTGTTGATACAGTTAGTCTACACCCCCTCTTTACACGAATACACATCACCTGATTTGCTCCAACCAATAAGCATTCACATTTATACTACTTGGCGTTATAAAATATGCATGAGAAGGATGATATATATGGTAAAAATACTCACTTGCCATATAATTTTGCACACAGTGTAAAATATAGCTATAAAACACACTAAACAAGAGCAGAGGATGTGTGCAGGTGTCTATCAGTGTAGGGTCAGAAATGGAAACCCCAAAAGCAGCAGTACAGTATAGCACTAGAAATCACAGTGGTCAGGCAGATGTATGACTGACGTAGCTGTGTAGTGATACTTCACAAAATAAAGATATCAAGAAGCAAGCTAGGCAGTGTAGGGCCAACAATGGAAGCTCTGCTAGTAGCAGTTCTATATTATAGGTGATATAATGCACAGGGAGTAGAAAGGCAGATGGTATAAGCCATAAGTTAATGAAAGTCGGGACTGTTCCATGCCTGATTCATTTTGACAATTGTGAAGTTTTTCAACGCTTGAGGTGGATGGCTCACTTAGGTGTGAAAAGCAACAGGCCATACTGAATATGCTCTCTGACAGTTCATTGTAGGATGGACATGACAGTATGCCACTGGTCCAATCTACTGACCCAGAAGTCCATGGGATCAAGTCTCTCAATCAGATAGACCAGTCTAGCACAGTCTAGATGCTGATTATGGCTGTTCAGTTGGTGTGGCTTTGTTTGCTGAAGTGTGTCAGGTTGGCACAATGGCAGATAACATTTTTGGTTCATCATGTGAAAATACTGTAGCTGTTGCTGCTGCTACCTTGTTGCAGCCCTCAAACAAGTGATGGAGTACTGGTTCTGTGAGGAGAAGAGAAAGGTGTTATGGTCAGTTTTGTGGTCAGCAGGCATCTGCATGATTGACCGGCACACCCCTCTTCTTCCTGCAGAACCAATGTGTCACCACCATAGAAGGTAACACAACTTTTCCTTGTAATAAGAATATTTGGACTCCCTTTCGGAAGAAATAATAAAATCCACTGTTTTGCTTTTATAGCGAGAATTTAAAAGCATTAATATCCAATAGTTATCCGTTTGATGGTAAAAATATGCTTGTCATCCCACAAGCATTCCAGCATGCAGCATGACCAAGGACCTCATTGATTCACTTTCATCACTCCACTCCAATGGTTGGTTGTAACAGTGTCATCATTATTTTCACTCTATCAGCTTCTCCCCACCCCCTTGCCTGTACATATTCAATGTTTCCCTCTACTTCCACCTGCTGCTGCTCCTTCTCCTCCTCTTTTTCCTCCACAACCTGCTGCATGTAACAAGAAACCTTGAGGGTCCCAAACAGACACAGGGCAGTAATGACCATGTACAAGTTGCTGTTCTTCCTCCTTCCCTCTTGGTGAGCGTTTTCCCAGGACAAATATGAAGTTCAAAGCATTGTTGATTTCACAGTTGAGACAATTTTGTAGCCTTTTCAAAGTGCTTCATTTGGGAACATGCATCCCTTACAAGCTGCCACTGCCATTGGCTGATCTCAAGGAATCACATGCTGTAGTTCATCAATGCATTTTGCTGCTCCAACATATGCATCGTTGAATTCACCAGGCTGATATTTGTCAAATCAGGCAGTGCTATGGCAGACCTTTCTGTTTTTGCAAAGCAAGGAGACCATGCATTTTATTTTTTGTTCATACTATTATCCCTCACCCCCTCCCAAAAAAATGTAACCAACAATGCTACATAGATTGGTAGGTACACACATGGAAAGGAACTTGCGGCAATAACCAACTTTATTGTGGCTAAACGTCGCCTTTTTTTGCATTCTGTTATAGATTTTTTTGGGTTTCAAAATTCCTCCTCTTAATAAAAATTTTTGTACCTAAAAACTATTTTGCTATGGAAAAGTTGCAGCAACAGTAAACACTATTGCTGTGGCATGTAATATTATTAAATTAGACAAGGTAAACCGTTTGCAAAATCTTTTTCTTTTTTTGTATTTTATTTCCAATGTTTTTCTATTTAAATTATGCTCCCTTGATCAAAAATGCAATGTACCCATAAATTATGCATTGATAAGTAAGTACATGGAGATTTACATGTGACAATAGCATAGAACATGATCTTGGGATGTACAAAAAGTGTGAAAAAAAGTGTTTGCCCTCTTCCTGATTTTTTATTCTTTTGCATGTTTGTCACACTTAAATGTTTCAGTTCACAAAACAAATTTAAATATTAGACAAAGATAACACAAGTAAACACAAAATGCAGTTTTTAAATGAAGGTCTTTTTTATTAAGGGAAAAAGAAATCCAAACCTACTGGGCCCTGTGTGAAAAAGTGATTGCCCCCTGAACCTAATAACTGGTTGGTCACCCTTAGTAGCAACAACTGCAATCAAGTGTTCGCGATAACTGCCAATGAGTCTAGAGGAATTTAACCCACTCATCTTTTCAAAATTGTTGTAATTCAGCACATTGGAGGGTTTCCGAGCATGAACCACCTTTTAAGGTCAGAGGCTTGGGAGCTGTGAGGAAGCAAGTGCGAATGGGGTGACACCTCTGAGGACTGGAGTATTTGTGATGTTGAAGTTGAGGTGGAGGAGAGCCCACTTAAAGAAGCACTTGATATCCGTTGAAGCACCTGCTGTTTTTGTGCCTCATCTGGAATTTGTAGCGATTGGCGTGGCCGTAAGAAAGGGATCTTATTACATTGTCCGCTAAAAGAAGTGGACATCTTAGTTTGGCTGGAAGATGGTCTTTCTTCTGCAGATGTTACTGTTGCTTTAACACCTACCCCATGGACACAACCTTTTTTTCCCTTCCCAACATGCCTATTCCCCTTTCCACCAGCAGCAGGCCTTTTTCCACTCATTTTGGTGGTTAACTAATTCACAACTCCGGAGTTGTTTGCAAAAAAAACAATGGATGGGAACCGAGCAAAGCTGAGTGGACAAACTGTGGTATTAGCCCAAAAGTATTGGCTGGGTTAGATGCAGAAAAAAAGTATATTGAATTTGCAACCTGGTGGAGGTTAGTATAGATGGACTAATAGAGAAAGTCCCACACACTGCTACAAGCCGAAATATTTTTTCAGAGCTAGATGCAGATAAAAATAATTTTGAATTTGCAACCTGGTGGAGGTTAGTATAGATGGACTAATAGAACAAGTCCCACACACTGCTACAAGCCGAAGCCCAAATATTTTTTCAGAGCTAGATGCAGATAAAAATTATATTTAATTTGCAACCTGGTGGAGGTTAGTATAGATGGACTAATAGAACAAGTCCCACACACTGCTACAAGTCAAAATATTTTTTCAAAGCTAGATGCAGAAAAAAATTATATTGAATTTGCAACCTGGTGGAGGTTAGTATAAATGGACTAATAGAACAAGTCCCACACACTGCTACAAGCCGAAATATGTTTTCAGAGCAAGATGCAGAAAAAAATTATATTGAATTTGTAACCTGGTGGAGGTTAGTATAGATGGACTAATAGAACAAGTCCCACACACTGCTACAAGCCGAAATATATTTTCAGAGCTAGATGGAGAAAAAAATTATATTGAATTTGCAACCTGGTGGAGGTTAGTATAGATGGACTAATAGAACAAGTCCCACACACTGCTACAAGCCGAAATATTTTTTCAGAGCTAGATGCAGATAAAAATTATTTTGAATTTACAACCTGGTGGAGGTTAGTATAGATGGACTAATAGAACAAGTCCCACACACTGCTACAAGCCCAAGCCCAAATATTTTTTCAGAGCTAGATGCAGATAAAAATTATATTGAATTTGCAACCTGGTGGAGGTTAGTATAGATGGACTAATAGAACAAGTCCCACACACTGCTACAAGCCGAAATATTTTTTCAGAGCTAGATGTAGAAAAAAATTATATTGAATTTGCAACCTGGTGGAGGTTAGTATAGATGGACTAATAGAACAAGTCCCACACACTGCTAGAAGCCGAAATATTTTTTCAGAGCTAGATGCAGAAAAAAATTATTTTGAATTTGCAACCTGGTGGAGATTAGTATAGATGGACTTATAGAATGATGCTATGCACAAAATGCTTTACTTCACTAGGTGTAGTAAAAAAATTGGTATTCTATACACAGGTGGTGCAGCTTGCAACACAGATAGGCTACTCCACTGACTAACACACACTGCAAGATGCAAAAAAGGATTTGCTTTGCTAGATTTAGCCAAATGCTGTGAAAATAACTTGCACAGCACTAAAACAGACCTGCCTGGCAAAAAGTGATAGGAACTGATGTAACCTAGCCCTCAAAAGAACTGCAATTACAATTAGTGTTTACTCCCAACCTATCTATTTAAGAGCACAGACCTGCCTGATAAAAGTGATAGGAACTGATGTAACCTAGCCCTGAAAAGGACTGCAATTACAATTAGTCTTTACTCCCAACCTATCTATTTAAGAGCACAGACCTACCTGATAAAAATCGTAGGAAATGATGTAACCTAGTCCTCAAAAGGACTGCAATCACAACTATTCCCTACTCCCAAGCTATTTGTAGATTTGTGCGAAAATTGGCTTGAAATTAACAAAGTATAGCGTACACAGCAACAGCGGTGCCGTCTAACACGCAGCTGCAGCAGTGAGAAAATGGTGGTGACGGGGAAAATGGCTGGGTCTTATAGGGCAAGGACATGTGACATACCCCGCCAATGACACATGCCCTTGCTTGTGTGAAAAAAAGCAGTTCGCTCCGTGTGTGCGCTGCTGATAGGCTGACAGATTGCACCTCCCCACTGTAAATGCAGGAAAGAGAAAAAAAAATGGAGATCTTCATTATTTATGCAGAGATCCATCCCCTGCCCCTCCCCCGCCCCGCTGTACACTCAAACTGCGTATTAACATTAATTTTCAGCATTACTGAGAAAAAATCCAGTTATGATTTTGATGCACGAACAGTTATCGAACATAACCTCGAACAGCCAAATTTTTTTCAAATTGTTCGTGCTCGCCGAACGGCTCGAACACCGCCCAAAACAGCTCGAATTTGAGATTGGCAAACAGTTCGAGTCGAACACCGCTCATCTCTAGTCATCACTCAGACTTTTTCAATCAAAGACCATTTATTTAGAGTAAAATTACAAAGCAAAGCAAAAGATTAGGAGTTAACTCACAGTTACCTTTGACTGAAGTAGTGCCCCATTGTTTAGCTTATTCATTGACTGAACAAGTCCAAAAGATATTTATCATATGGCCTTAACTATACAATATTCCATAACCCAAAATCACTTAAAGGAGTTGTCCAGTCAAAAGTGATGTCTGCAGTCACTCTATGCGGCTACAGACTTATGAATCCCCCCAGCGCAGGCACTATGTGCTACGGGGATTCGTCGGTATAGGACCTAGTAACGGTTATGGTTACACATACCCCCGGCCAGTGGGTGTGGCCTCGCTCTCCATACACTTGTATTGAGCGAGGTCATGTCTTCTAGTCGGACGTGCCCACTGGCCGTCCACGTCAGTAGACGGGGCGTGGCCTCGCTCCATACAAGTGTATGAACCAATGCAGCCCTTAATGGATGGGGGTATGTATAATTTACACATATCCTCCGGTCCCGGGTCTCATACCGGTGAATCCCTGCAGTGCACAGTACCTGGGCTGGGGGGATTCATAAGTCTGCAGTCAAACAGACTGACTGCAGACTTATCGCTTTTGACCAGACAACACCTTTAATATTAACCCCTTCACTCCCGAGGGGACCTTCCTGACCAGGCCAAATTTTACAATTCTTCCCAGTGTCAATTTATATGGTAATAACTCTGGAATGCTTCAACGGATCCCAGTGATTCTGAGACAGTTTTTTCATGACAAATTGTACTCTGTGTTGATGGTAAATTTAGGTCAATACTTTTTGCATTTACAGTGGGTATGGAAAGTATTCAGACCCCTTTAAATTTTTCACTTTTTGTTTCATTGCAGCCATTTGGTAAATTCTAAAAAGTTAATTTTTTTCTCATTAAAGAACACTCTGTACCCCATCTTGACTGAAAAAAAACAGAAATGTAGACATTTTTGCAGATTTATTAAAAAAGAAAAACTGAAATATCACATGGTCATAAGTATTCAGACCCTTTTCTCAGACACTCATATTTAAGTCACATGCTGTCCATTTCCTTGTGATCCTCCTTGAGATGGTTCTACTCCTTCATTGGAGTCCAGGTGTGTTTAATTTAACTGATAGGACTTGATTTGGAAAGACACACACACCTGTCTATATAAGACCTCACAGCTCACAGTGCATGTCAGACCAAATGAGAATCATGAGCTTAAAGGAACTGCCCAAGAAGCTCAGAGACAGAATTGTGTCAAGGCACATATCTGGCAAAGGTTATAAAAGAATTTTTGCAGTACTCAAGGTTCCTAAGAGCACAGTGGCCTCCATAATCCTTAAATGGAAGAAGTTTGAGACCACCAGAAGTCTTCCTCGACCTGGCCGTACAGCCAAACTGAGCAATCGTGGGAGAAGAGTCTTGGTGAGGGAGTAAAGAAGAACCCCAAGATCACTGTGGCTGAGCTCCAGAGATGCAGTAGGGAGATGGGAGAAAGTTCCACAAAATCAACTATCATTGCAGCCCTTCACCAGTCGGTTCTTTATGGCAGAGTGGCCTGAAGGAAGCGTCTTCTCAGTGCAACACATATGAAAGCCCGCATAGAGTTTGTTCTAAAACACATGAAAGACTCCCAGACTATGAGAAATAAGATTCTCTGGTCTGATGAGACGAAGATAGAACTTTTTGGTGATAATTCTAAGCGGAATGTGTGAAGAAAACCAGGCACTGCTTATCACCTGCCCAATACAATCCCAACAGTGAAACATGGTGGTGGCAGCATCATGTTATGGGGGTGTTTTTCAGCTGCAGGGACAGGATGACTGATTGCAATTGAAGGAAACATGAATGCTGCCAAGTACAGAGATCTCCTGGATGAAAACCTCTTCCAGAGTGCTCTGGACCTCAGACTTGGCCGAAGATTCACCTTCCAATAAGACAATTACCCAAAGCACACAGCTAAAATAACAAAGGAGTGGCTTCAGAACAAATCTGTGACCATTCTTGACTGGCCCAGCCAGAGCCCTGACCTAAACCAAATTGAGCATCTCTGGAGAGACCAGAAAATGGCTGTCCACCAACGTTCACCATCCAACCTGATGGAGCTGGAGAGGATCTGCAAGGAAGAATGGCAGAGGATCCCCAAATCCAGGTGTGAAAAACTTGTTGCATCATTCCCAAGAAGACTCATGGCTGTACTAGCTCAAAAGGGTGTTTCTACTCAATACTGAGCAAAGGGTTTGAATACTTATGACCATGTGATATTTCAGTTTTTCTTTTTTAATAAATTTGCAAAAATTTCTACATTTGTTTTTTTCAGTCAAGATGGGGTGCAGAGTGTACTTTAATGAGAAAAAAAATGAACTTAATAGAATTTACCAAATGGCTGCAATGAAACAAGCGTGGAAAATTTAAAGGGGTCTGAATACTTTCTGTGCCCACTGTATTTGTGAAAATGTTGGAAATTTTGGCAAAAATTTAGAAAATTAAAATGTCACAATTTTCAAACTTTTAATTGATATGCTATTAGACCAGATAGTTATATCACACAAAATAATTAATAAATAACATTTACCACATGTCTGCTTTACATCACCATCATTTTTGAAACATAATTTCTTTTTGTTAGGAAGTTAAAAGGGTTTATCAGCAATTTCTCATTTTTCCAACAACATTTACAAAATCAAGTTTTTTAGGGACCACATAACATTTGAAATAACTTTGAGTGGCATATGTGATAAAAAATAGCCAAAAGTGACACCATTTTAAAAACTGCAACTCTCAAAGTGCTCAAAGCCACAAATTTCAGGTGTTTCACAAGAATTAAAGGAATGTAGAAGGAAAAAAATGAAAATTTTACTTTTTCCCACAAAAAAATTTGCTTTAGCCCTAAATTTTGCATTTTCACAAGGGCAACAGGAGAAAATCGAACATACCATTTTTTTTAAATTGTCATGAGTACAACAATACATGATATGTAGTGGAAAACTACTGTTTGGGCGCATGGCAGAACCATTTGACTTTTGGAGTGTAAAATTAGCTGGAATAGATACTGGACACCATGTTGCGTTTGCAGAGCCCCCAATGTGCCTAAACAGTGGAAATCCCCCACAAGTGACCCCATTTTGGAATCTTCACCCTCAACAAATTTATCTAGAGGTATGGTGAGCACTTTGAACCCCCAGGCGCTTCACAATTTTATTAAGTTGAACCGTGAAAATAAACAATCTAATTTTTCCCACAAAAATGTTTCCTTACCCCCAAATTTTGCATTTTTGCAAGAGTATCAGGGAGGAATTAACCATATCATTTGTTATACTATTGCTATTGAGTATGCTGATGCCCCATATGTGGGGAAAACAACTGTTTGGGCACATGACAGGGCTCAGAAGGGAAAGACCATCTATTTGACTTTTTGAACACAGATTTGGCAGGGTTAAACTTATTTTATTCCACTAAAATTTTGTCTTAGCCCTAAGTTTTTATTTTTCAAAAGTGCTATTAGGAGGAAATGGACCACATAATTTGTTATGCAATTTCTTCTGAGTTCACCAATATCCTATGTGTGGTCAGAAACTACTTTTCAGGCACAGTGTAAATCTTAGAAGGGAAGGAATGCCATATTTAAATGCAGATTTGCTGGATTGGTTTGCGAGCGTCATGTCATGTTGGCCGGGCCCCTGTTTTAGCCCCAGATTTTTTATTTTCACAAATGGAAAGGGGTAAAAAAGGCAGTGACGATTTTTATGCTATGGCCATTTTACATAAACAAACACGAAGTGAAAGTTGCAGAGTGAAAATTGCAAATATGCCATTGTAGTGCCCAGTACACTGTGCCCAGATTGTGCCTCTGTAGCCATGCACCGTATATTAAGTGGGCCCTCCTCACTACGCTAAAGTCAAACATGAGGATGCTAACTGCAGTTTAGGCACATTATGGAGCTCAGAAGGGAGGGGGCATTTGGATTTAGGAGTGCAGATTTCAGTAGATTTCTTTTGGTGGGAGCCATGTTGCATTTCCAGAGCCTTTGTGCTACCAGTAACTTGGACACCCTCTACATTTCTGTTAACAGGTGATGGACCACAGTGGGGACTTGTTTTTTGTGTGTTGAGTTGAAGCTTTTATTGGTGGCATTTTGGGGTAGAAAACATTTTGGATCAGTTCACATTTATCCCGTGCGATATGCTCAGCACTTACATTAGGTTTTCCTCCTAAATATCTGAAACATGTGATTCAGATGAAACCCCGACAGATCCATTCACTAATGAGGCAGGCGGAGTTACTCTGGACTTTGTTGGCCTCTGTTTAGCGGTGTCTGGCTTTTCAGAGATGCACAGAACTATGGCCGACTGCGCTTTTGTGCACGCCTAAAAAGACACCTAAAAAGATGGACACCACCAGGTCATAGGCCAGACAGCATCCAAAGTGCCTCATTATAGGGAATCTTCCATCAGGGGTTCTGTTTTAACAACGTATTACAGAGATTTACACGGAAACCGTGATGTAAGCACTCCATGTAGGTTAAATGTGAACCGAGCCATACTGCGATCTTTTGGAGGCAGAATATCTTTGGGAGGCAGAATAAACAGATCAAAAGCGAGTCAAGAATTGGTTCATTTATTTTTAACGCTGTTCCTTGTGTGGTATAAGTGATAAGATGGCATCTCGAGATATATATATATATATATATATATACAGTACAAACCTAAAGTTTGGACACACCTTGTTGTTTAAAGATTTTTCTGTATTTTCATGACTATGAAAATTGTACATTCACAGTGAAGGCATCAAAGCTATGAACTAACACATGTGGAATTATATACTTTACAAAAAAATGTGAAACAACTGAAAATATGTCTTATATTCTGGGTTCTTCAAAGTAGCCACCTTTTTCTTTGATGACTGCTTTGCACACTCTTGGCATTCTCTTGATGAGCTTCAAGAGGTAGTCACCGGAAATGGTCTTCCAACAATCTTGAAGGAGTTCCCAGAGATGCTTAGCACTTGTTGGCCCTTTTGCCTTCACTCTGCGGTCCAGCTCACCCCAAACCTTCTCGATTGGGTTCAGGTCTGGTGACTGTGGAGGCTAGGTCATCTGGCGTAGCACCCCATCACACTCCCCCTTGGTCAAATAGCCCTTACACAGCCTGGAGGTGTGTTTGGGGTCATTGTCCTGTTGAAAAATAAATGATGGTCCAACTAAACGCTAACCGGATAGAATAGCATGCCGCTGCATGATGCTGTGGTAGCCATTCTGTTTCAGTATGCCTTCAATTTTAAATAAATCTCCAACAGTGTCACCAGCAAAGCACCCCCACACCATCACACCTCCTCCTCCATGCTTCACGGTGGGAACCAGGCATGTAGAGTCCACCCGTTCACCTTTTCTGTGTCACACAAAGACACGGTGGTTGGAACCAAAGATCTCAAATTTGGACTCATCAGACCAAAGCACAGATTTCCACTGGTCTAATGTCCATTCCTTGTGTTCTTTAGCCCAGACAAGTCTCTTCTGCTTGTTGCCTGTCCTTAGCAGTGGTTTCCTAGCAGCTATTTTACCATGAAGGCCTGCTGCACAAAGTCTCCTCTTAACAGCTGTTGTAGAAATGTGTCTGCTGGTAGAACTCTGTGTGCCATTGACCTGGTCTCTAATCTGAGCTGCTGTTAACCTGCGATTTCTGAGGCTGGTGACTTGGATAAACGTATCCACAGAAGCAGAGGTGACTCTTGGTCTTCCTTTCCTGGGGCGGTCCTCATGTGAGCCAGTTTCTTTGTAGCGCTTGATGGTTTTTGCAACTGCACTTGGGGACACTTTTAAAGTTTGCCCAATTTTTCGGACCGACTAAACTTCATTTCTTAACGTAATGATGTCCACTCGTTTTTCTTTACTTAGCTGCTTTTTTCTTGCCATAATACAAATTCTAGCAGTCTATTCAGTAGGACTATCAGCTGTGTATCGACCTGACTTCTGCACAACACAACTGATGGTCACAACCCCATTTCTAAGGCAAGAAATCCCACTTATTAAACCTGACAGGGCACACCTGTGAAGTGAAAACCATTTCCAGTGACTACCTTTTGAAGCTCATCAAGAGAATGCCAAGAGTGTGCAAAGCAGTCATCAAAGCAAAAGGTGGCTACTTTGAAGAACCTAGAATATAAGACATATTTTCAGTTGTTTCACACTTTTTTGTTAAGTATATAATTTCACATGTGTTAATTCATAGTTTTGATGCCTTCAGTGTGAATGTACAATTTTCATACTCATGAAAATACAGAAAAATCTTTAAATGAGAAGGTGTGTCCAAAGTTTTGGTCTGTACTGTATATAAATATATATATATATATATATATATTTTAATTTCCATGTAAAGAGTGTCACAGTGAAGGACACTATATTCAATGAGGTCTAAAGAGGAGGACATTATACAGTATGCTTGCTAAAGAGGTGGACATTATACTTTATAGGGAGTCAGAGAGGGAGCCATACATTAAATGGGGAGCCAGAGAGGGGGACATTTTATACAATCGGGGCCAAAAAGAAAGAATTCATACAAAATGGGGCCAAAGGGAGGGACATTATCTAAATGGGACCAAATAGGTGATCATTTTACTTATGGAGAGAAACAGACGGGACATTATGCTAAATGGAGGCCAAAGAGATGGACATTATACAGTGTAGGGGCTAAGAGGGGGACATTATACTAAATTGTGGCCAAAAAGGGGGATATTATGTAATAATATGTGCTCTGATCATGGTATGCTGGTTTTTGTCATTTTCATGTGGTATTCAGTTACCATGTGGTGGTAATATGTGGTCTGGTCATATGTAGTGTGGTATTATTCAGTTGATAATTTGTGTTAAATATGTGACCTTGTCATAGTGTGGTGATATTTGACCCTTGTATGTGATATTATTCAGTCACCACGTGGTGGTAATATGTGGTCTGGTCATGGTGTGGCAATAGTTGTTACTTTTATGTGGTATCATTCGGTCACCATGTGGTGGTAATATGTGGTCTGGTCAGAGTGTGGCGATATTTGACTATTGTATGTGGTATTATTCAGTCACTATGTGGTGGTAATATGTGGTCTGGTCATGATCTGATAGTATTTGTCACTTGTATGTGGTATTATTCAGTCACTGTGTGGTGGTAATATATTTTCTGGCTATGGTGTGGTGGTTAGAGATGAGCGTTGTTCTACTCGAACTGTTCGCCAATCTCAAATTCGAGCTGTTTTGGGCGGTGTTCGAGCCGTTCGGCGAACACGAACAATTTGAGAAAAATTCTGCTGTTCGAGGTTATGTTCGATAACTGTTCGTGCACCAAAATCATAACTGGATTTTTTCTCAGTAATGATGAAAATTAATGTTAATACGCAGTTTGAGTGTACAGCGGGGTGGGGGGAGGGGCAGGGGATGGATCTCTGCAGGAACAATGAAGATCTCCATTTTTTTTTCTCTTTCCCGCATTTACAGTGGGGAGGTGCAATCTGTCAGCCTATCAGCAGCGCACACACGGAGCGAAGTGGTTTTTTTCACACAAGCAAGGGCATGTGTCATTGGCAGTGTATGTCACATGTCCTTGCCCTATAAGACCAAGCCATTTTCCCCGTCGCCACCATTTCCTCACTGCTGCAGCTGCGTGTTAGACGGCACCGCTGTTGCTGTGTGCGCTATACCTTGTTAATTTCAAGCCAATTTTCGCACAAATATACAGATAGCTTGGGAGTAGGGAATAGTTGTGATTGCAGTCCTTTTAAGGACTAGGTTACAGCATTTCCTATGACTTTTATCAGGCAGGTCTGTGCTCTTAAATAGATAGGTTGTGGGAGTAAAGACTAATTGTAATTGGAGTCCTTTTCAGGACTAGGTTACATCAGTTCCTATCAGTTTTTGCCAGGCAGGTCTGTGCCAGTGCTGTGCAAGTTTTTTTCACAGCATTTGGCTGAATCTAGCAAAGCTAATCCTTTTTGGCCTATTGCAGAGTGTGTTAGTCAGTGGAGTAGCCTATCTGTGTTGCAAGATATACCACCTGTGTATAGAATACCAATTTTTTTACTGCACCTAGTGAAGTAAAATCTTTTGGGCATAGCATCATTCTATTAGTCCATCTATACTGACCTCCATCAGGTTGCAAACTGAATCTAATTTTTTTCTGCATCTAGCTCTGAAAAAATATTGGGCTTCTAGCTGTGTGTGGGTCTTGTTCTATTAATCCATCTATACTGACCTCCATCAGGTTGCAAACTGAATATAATTTTTTTCTGCATCTAGCTCTGAAAAAATATTGGGCTTCTAGCTGTGTGTGGGTCTTGTTCTATTAATCCATCTATACTGACCTCCATCAGGTTGCAAACTGAATATAATTTTTTTCTGCATCTAGCTCTGAAAAAATATTGGGCTACTAGCTGTGTGTGGGTCTTGTTCTATTAATCCATCTATACTGACCTCCATCAGGTTGCAAACTGAATATAATTTTTTTCTGCATCTAGCTCTGAAAAAATATTTGGCCTTCTAGCAGTGTGTGGGACTTGTTCTATTAGTCCACCTATACTGACCTCCATCAGGTTGCAAACTGAATATATTTTTTTCTGCATCTACCTCTGAAAAAATATTGGGCTTCTAGCTGTGTGTGGGACTTGTTGTATTAGTCCATCTATACTGACCTCCATCAGGTTGCAAACTGAATATATTTTTTTCTGCATCTACCTCTGAAAAAATATTGGGCTTCTAGCTGTGTGTGGGTCTTGTTCTATTAATCCATCTATACTGACCTCCATCAGGTTGCAAACTGAATATAATTTTTTTCTGCATCTAGCTCTGAAAAAATATTGGGCTTCTAGCTGTGTGTGGGTCTTGTTCTATTAATCCATCTATACTGACCTCCATCAGGTTGCAAACTGAATATAATTTTTTTCTGCATCTAGCTCTGAAAAAATATTGGGCTTCTAGCTGTGTGTGGGTCTTGTTCTATTAATCCATCTATACTGACCTCCATCAGGTTGCAAACTGAATATAATTTTTTCCTGCATCTAGCTCTGAAAAAATATTGGGCTTCTAGCTGTGTGTGGGTCTTGTTCTATTAATCCATCTATACTGACCTCCATCAGGTTGCAAACTGAATATAATTTTTTTCTGCATCTAGCTCTGAAAAAATATTGGGCTTCTAGCTGTGTGTGGGTCTTGTTCTATTAATCCATCTATACTGACCTCCATCAGGTTGCAAACTGAATATAATTTTTTTCTGCATCTAGCTCTGAAAAAATATTTGGCCTTCTAGCAGTGTGTTGGACTTGTTCTATTAGTCCACCTATACTGACCTCCATCAGGTTGCAAACTGAATATATTTTTTTCTGCATCTACCTCTGAAAAAATATTGGGCTTCTAGCTGTGTGTGGGACTTGTTGTATTAGTCCATCTATACTGACCTCCATCAGGTTGCAAACTGAATATATTTTTTTCTGCACCTACCTCTGAAAAAATATTGGGCTTCTAGCTGTGTGTGGGTCTTGTTCTATTAATCCATCTATACTGACCTCCATCAGGTTGCAAACTGAATATAATTTTTTTCTGCATCTAGCTCTGAAAAAATATTGGGCTTCTAGCTGTGTGTGGGTCTTGTTCTATTAATCCATCTATACTGACCTCCATCAGGTTGCAAACTGAATATAATTTTTTTCTGCATCTAGCTCTGAAAAAATATTGGGCTTCTAGCTGTGTGTGGGTCTTGTTCTATTAATCCATCTATACTGACCTCCATCAGGTTGCAAACTGAATATAATTTTTTTCTGCATCTAGCTCTGAAAAAATATTTGGCCTTCTAGCAGTGTGTGGGACTTGTTCTATTAGTCCACCTCTACTGACCTCCATCAGGTTGCAAACTGAATATATTTTTTTCTGCATCTAGCTCTGAAAAAATATTGGGCTTCTAGCTGTGTGTGGGTCTTGTTCTATTAATCCATCTATACTGACCTCCATCAGGTTGCAAACTGAATATAATTTTTTTCTGCATCTAGCTCTGAAAAAATATTTGGCCTTCTAGCAGTGTGTGGGACTTGTTCTATTAGTCCACCTATACTGACCTCCATCAGGTTGCAAACTGAATATATTTTTTTCTGCATCTACCTCTGAAAAAATATTGGGCTTCTAGCTGTGTGTGGGACTTGTTGTATTAGTCCATCTATACTGACCTCCATCAGGTTGCAAACTGAATATATTTTTTTCTGCATCTACCTCTGAAAAAATATTGGGCTTCTAGCTGTGTGTGGGTCTTGTTCTATTAATCCATCTATACTGACCTCCATCAGGTTGCAAACTGAATATAATTTTTTTCTGCATCTAGCTCTGAAAAAATATTTGGCCTTCTAGCAGTGTGTGGGACTTGTTCTATTAGTCCACCTATACTGACCTCCATCAGGTTGCAAACTGAATATATTTTTTTCTGCATCTACCTCTGAAAAAATGTTGGGCTTCTAGCTGTGTGTGGGACTTGTTGTATTAGTCCATCTATACTGACCTCCATCAGGTTGCAAACTGAATATATTTTTTTCTGCATCTACCTCTGAAAAAATATTGGGCTTCTAGCTGTGTGTGGGACTTGTTGTATTAGTCCATCTATACTGACCTCCATCAGGTTGCAAATTGAATATAATTTTTTTCTGCATCTAACCCAGCCAATAGTTTTGGCCTAATACCACAGTTTGGCCACTCAGCTCTGCTCGGTTACCATCCATTGTTTTTTTGTGCAAACAACTCCAGAGTTGTGAATTAGTTAACCACCAAAATGAGTGGAAAAAGGCCTGCTGCTGGTGGAAAGGGGAATAGGCGTGTTGGGAAGGGGAAAAAAGGTTGTGTCCGTGGGGTAGGTGTTAAAGCAACAGTAACATCTGCAGAAGAAAGACCATCTTCCAGCCAAACTAAAATGTCTACTTCTTTTAGCGGACAATGTGATAAGATCCCTTTCTTACGGCCACGCCAATCTCTACAAATTCCAGATGAGGCACAAAAACAGCAGGTGCTTCAACGGATATCAAGTGCTCCTTTAAGTGGGCTCTCCTCCACATCAACTTCAACATCACAAATACTCCAGTCCTCAAAGGTGTCACCCAAATCGCACTTGCTTCCTCACAGCTCCCATATCTCCAGCTGCCCGTCTGAGTATGAGGTAGAACAGATGGTTGAGTCTGCAGAGCTGTTTACTCATACTATAGCCTGGGAATCAGAGGTCGACTCCAGCGCTTCTGTGAATCCAGACGAGGAAATGATCTGCACTGATGCCCAGAATCTTTATGAGTCGGATCCAGGACCAGACGCAGAAGGTTCTGACCATAATGTAGACCCTCATTCCCAAACTGTAACTCCTGTTGGTGGAGACAATGAGGAAGACGATGATAAGACTCAAATACTTGATTGGAGCGACAACTTTAGTTTTTTGTCAGGGCAGGAACAGGTTGGCTCTGAGGACGACGGGTGTGATAACACACAGGGTGATGATGATGAGGTTGGAGATCCCACTTACTGTCAACCCACAGTCAGCCAAGAGATGAGGTCAGCAGAGGAGGTGGAGGAAGATGCTAGTGACGACGAGGTCAGGTTGCGCCTTCCTGGACAGAGACGTAGTACTGGAAGCACGTCAACAACTGCATCCTCAAACACAACTCTGCCTCTCACCACAAGTCGTGGTGGCTCTTCAGGTCGCATGGGTGCTAAGCCTTGCATAGCCTGGGCATTTTTTCAGATCGATAAAGATGACCCAACTCGTGTTATCTGTAACATTTGTCAGCAAAAGCTAAGTAGAGGCCAAAAAATACATAGTTTGAGTACTTCATGCATGAACCGGCACATGGACATGAAGCATAAGTTGCAGTGGGAAGCTCAGTGTGCTACAATGCAGCCTAGCCGGCCGGGCCAACCACCGTCTGCCATATCTTGTGCATCCGCGGCCTCTTCATCCTCTGTGACTGGGGGGACAGCAGTCACACCTGTTTTGGGGCGCAGACCTGCCACCTCTTTACCCGCAACAGCCAGCGTGATTGGCAGGTCATCATTTTCTTTGGAGGTGGGAACACCAGCTGGTGTTGAGCGCTGTCCGACATCGATAGCACCACCTTTGGATCAAGGCAACCTAACATGTCCGCCTGCATCTTCCTCACAGACCGGCAGTTTGCCGGGGACACCCTTATCAACCCCGTCTAAGCACAATAGCCAGCCCTCGGTCCCTCAGATGTGGACAAGTAAAAGACCATTTCCTCCTAGCCATGAGAAAGCTAAGAGGTTGAATTTCACCATCTGCAAGCTCTTGGCTACAGAAATGCTGCCTTTCCGCCTGGTGGACAAAGAGGATTTTCGAGACCTTATGTCCGTCGCAGTGCCCCAGTACCAGATGCCCAGTCGGCACTACTTCTCAAAGAAAGGTGTGCCTGCGCTCCACCAGCATGTCGCACACAACATCACCGCTTCTTTGAGAAACTCTGTGTGTGACAGGGTGCATTTCACCACAGACACTTGGACGAGTAGGCATGGACAGGGGCGTTACATGTCGCTGACTGGGCACTGGGTAACTATGGTGACAGCAGGACAAGGGGCTGCTGTCCAAGTCTTGCCGTCCCCACGAGTTGTGCGTCAATCCTCTTTATGTCAAAGTTCCTCCACTGCTTCTGCCTCCTCAACCTCCTCTCGGTCTTCCACTAGCACCCAAAGCCTGTCTGGTCATGCCACAAGCTTTCTAACTGCGCAGAAGGGATCCTGCACACCTCCTTACTATGCTGGCAGTAGGGCTCAATGTCATCAGGTGGTTTTTACATTGAAATGTCTGGGAAATGTGAGTCACACAGCTGAGGAGTTGTGGTCAGCTCTGGAGAACCAATTTCATGAATGGTTGTCTCCACTGGACCTGAAACCAGGGAAGGCCGTGTGCGACAATGCTGCAAACCTGGGTGCGGCCCTTCGCCGGGGCAATGTCACACACGTGCCTTGTATGGCTCACGTGTTGAACCTGGTTGTCCAGCAATTTTTAGCCCACTATCCCAGACTAGATGGCCTTCTGCAGAGGGCACGGTCGCTGTGTGCTCACTTCCGCCGTTCGCATCCCGCAGCTCAGCGACTTACATCTCTACAGAAGTCGTTGGGCCTGCCACTTCACCGGCTAAAATGCGATGTGCCTACCCGGTGGAATTCAACTCTGCACATGTTGCAGCGACTGTGGCAGCACCGACAAGCCCTGGTGCAATACGTTCTGACGTATAGCCTGGGCCAACGAGATTCAGAGGTGGGGCAAATCACGCTGGAGGAGTGGTCTCAGATCAGGGACCTATGCACCCTTCTGCACAGTTTTGAAATGGCGACGAAGATGTTTAGTGCTGATGATGCCATTATCAGCATGACTATTCCGGTGATTTACATGCTGGAGCACATGTTAAACAGAATTCGGAGTCAGGTGGTGGCACAAGAGGAGGTGGAGGAAGTAGAGGAGGAGGAGTTGTATGCGGAAGGGCTAACATCTGCAAGGTCCAGACGGTCGGCAGCACCAAGGCGGCAGGCATGTGAGGGTGGGGGAGATGGTTTTACCAGGGCGCATGGTAGCAGCCAAACTAGTGAGGAAGGTGCAGGAGCCCAGGAAGAAGTGGAGGACGAACTGATGGAAGACTCATCAGATGAGGGAGACCTTGATCACATTTCTGTTGTGCGAGGTTGGGGGGAGAGGACAGAGGAAGGAAGCATGATTGTTACCTCGCCACCAACACAACAGGGACTTGGTGCTCCTGGATGCGCAACACACATGAGTGCCTTCTTGCTGCACTACCTGCAACATGACCCTCAAATTGTGAGAATTAGAAATAATCCTGACTACTGGGTTGCCACACTGTTAGATCCCCGGTACAAAAGTAAATTTGCAGATATTATTCCTGCCATAGAAAGGGATGCACGCATGCAGGAGTATCAGCAGAGACTGTTGCAGAATCTTACATGTGCTTTTCCACAAATACCAGTGGTGCACGTAGTGAATCTCACAGTTCCAACTTGCCAACCGTGGGACCGTCAAGTGTTCAGCACTCAAATCGTAACAGAACCACAGTATCTGCTGGTAACATCAATTTTGCGGAATCATTTCACCACTTTTTTAGCCCATCCTTTGCAAGGCCACAGGAGACAAGAAGTCTGACACATAGTCAACGCCTAGAGACGATGGTACAGGAGTATCTCCAAGTAAACATTGAAGCCACGACTGTGTCACTGGACCCTTGCTCTTTTTGGGCTTCCAATCTGGATAAATGGCCGGAGCTAGCCACTTACGCCTTGGAGATCTTGTCATGCCCCGCAGCCAGCGTTCTGTCTGAACGTGTGTTCAGCGCTGCTGGTGGTGTGCTGACAGATAAGCGCACGCGGCTCTCCACTGATAATGTAGACAGACTCACGTTCATAAAGATGAACAAATCATGGATCCGAAACGACTTTTCTACCCCTGTGTCATCCTGGGGAGAGTAAAAGCTTGATGATTGGTTAAAATCACCCTACCAACCGTTTTAAGCTTTCAAATTACTAATCATGTTTATCTGTATCTTGACTGGAAAATAATTTGGGCTTTGTAGCAGTGTGCAGCACTGATCCTATTAGGCCATCTATACTAAAGCTTCACCAGATTTAAAATTTAAAATAATTTTTAGCTGCATCTAGCCCGGAAAATAATTTTGGGGCTCCGAGATGCGCAAGACACATAAGTGCCTTCTTGCTGCACTACCTGCAGAATGACCCTCATATTGTCAGAATTCGAAGTAATCATGACTACTGGGTTGCCACACTCTTAGATCCCCCAAACTTTTCGATCAACCTTTTCATTTTAATAAAGACCAAAAAAATGGTCATTTTTGAAATTATAAGCATTAGCAGGTTGTTAGAAACTGAAATCAAACAGTTTTCAACTCAAAACTTTATTCTAGGTGATGTTACATTTTCACATAGGACCCCTTGTTCGAAAGGAGCTTCTGAACTCTCTCGTCCATTGAATTTGTCAGGTTTTGGATGGTTTCTGCTTCAATTGTTTTGCATGAGGACAGAATACCCTCCCAGAGCTGTTGCTTAGATGTGAACTGCCTCCCGCCATCATAGACACTCCTTTTAATGATGCTCCAAAGGTTCTGAATGGGGTAGAGGTCAGGGGAGCATGGGGGTCACACCATAAGTTTGTCCCCTTTTATGCCCATATCAGCCAGAGATGCAGATGTTTTATGTGCAGCATGCGATGGTGCATTATCATGCAGAAAAATGATCTTGCTGTGAAATACACGGTTCTTCTTCTTGAACCATGGCAGGAAGTGCTGTTTGAGAAAATCCACATACATTATGGAGTTCATCTTTAGCGCCTTCAGGGATCCTAAAGGGGCCGACAATCTCTCTCCCCATGATTCCAGCCCAAAACATTACTCCACCTCCTCCTTGTTGGCGCTGTAGCCGTGTTTGCGTGGGGTGTCCATCAACCAGCCATCCTCCACTCCATCCATCTGGACCATCGAGCGCTGCACGGCACTCATCCGTGAACAAAACTGTTTTGAAATCAGTCTTCATGTAATGTTTGGCCCACTGGAGCCGTTTCTGCTTGTGTGAAGTGGATAGAGGAGGTCGACAGGATGGCGTATGCACAGCTGCAAACCTCTGAAGGACCCTGCATCTTGTTGTTCGGGGGACGTTGGAGGCACAAGCAGCTTCAAAAACTTGTCTGCTGCTATGACAAGGCTTTTTGGCCGCTGCTCTTTCAACCTGACGTAATTGCTTGTAGGAAAGAGTCCTCAATTTGCCCTTATCAGCACGCACACGTGTGTACTGTGAATCAGCTACATACTTCTTGATTGCCAAGACACTTCATCCTGATCATCGCACAATGTTGATTGTAGTCATGCCTTGACCTAAACACTCCACAATTTGTTGCTTCTCAGCAGCCGACACATCCTTTTTCTTTCCCATTTTGGCAGAAAATGTAGGCTGCTTAATAATGTGAGAGAGCCTTCTTAAGTAGTCTTGCCTTTCATTGGACACACCTGCCAAACTAATTAGCACAGGTGTCTGCAATTGCTTACAGTGATATAAAGAGCCCTGACACACATCACCATCAATGAGTTTAACTGACAAACAAACAAATTCTTCCCTTATCACTCCTAAACACTTTTTGCATAATAATTTGGAACGCAGTGTACATGTGCTTTTCCACAAAACACCAGCGGTTCACGTAGTGAATCTTACAGTTCTAACTTGCCAACCGTGCTCTGTGTGGAGTTGTTCAATAAAGGGCCCAAAATTAAGATAACATAGATGGGAGAGGGGACAGAGAACATCCCTGCCTTGTCCCATTGGTGATTGTGAAAGGTGATGAAAATGTTCTGACGCGCCCCCTGGGCCTTGGGACACCCGGAGCCGGACCCTTTTTGGTGGATGCTGGTGGTTGTAGTCTCCGTGGCGGCAACCCGGTTCCGTGGCTCAGGGTGGTCAAACCAGTGGCGGAACTATTTATGTGGTTTTGATGTTTAAATGTCCGACTACGCCACCCGTGGATTGCGGTCAGAGTGAACCGCCGCTCCAGGGCAGACCGCTGAGGCTGGTGTTGTGGGTGCAGCAGAGCGTAGCATAACTCCCCACGGGAGGAGTATAGCCTCAGGGCAGTGTATGCGGAGGATGGGGGTGATGGTGCAGGGCAGCAGCAGTAACGACACGGAGTCAGTGATGCAGTCCAGGGCCTTTACTCACAGTTCTTATTATCCAGACCACGTCTGCAGGTAACGGCTGCCCACGTCGTACTGTGCTCACCAGGTGAGGGGCTCAGACAACTCCCAGATAACTTTGGAGCACTTCACAGGACCCCCTTTGTGTGTCCTTTGTCTGGCCTTTCTTACCAACACTTCTGTCCGGCTGCCTCGGGCCTCCTCTTGGTAAACCTGGCGCCAGTTTCCCTGACCCTATGTGGTGCCTTCCTAGCGGGTGTAGCGAGGGGCTGCGCCACATAAAATGTCAGAACCTCCGGTTTCTAGCTGAGGGTCATTTCCTGCCTCCACTAGTTCGGGGACCGGTCTCCCCCTTTGGCCTGACCCCTCCACGCAGGTGGATTCGGGCGTGCGGTGGCGACTCGCCCGTCCGCACCCCTGGGATCCCTTCATTTCTCGTTCCTGGAGCCTTCTCCGCTCCTCTTCCTTCCTTCTCCCTCTTCCAGGCCTGGGCCTCTGTTACTAGGCCCGCCTCCGGAGCAGAGCTCATGCAGAGCCCCTGCTCCCTGCCACTTCTGCTCAGACTTCTCTGCACTGAACTAAGATGGTGCCTACCTTTTATACTCCCTTCTCAATGCACCCAGGAACTGCTTCCTCCCTGCTCCTGCACTACAGGGTTCCCCTTCCTCAGTGTTCCCTCCCCCCACTCCAGCCAGGGACAGGGACTGTCGTGCCCATCTCAGGGGCATATTGGTCGCCCTGCCCCACGGCAATGTGGTGTAATGCATGCAGGTGTCGGGTCCTGATCCACACTCCATCCTTACCTGAGAGTGAGATATCACACCTCTGGGTGAGGTGCAATACGTCTGTAGCAACCGAGCCCTCAGGGTGCTACAGTTCCATTTATCTTCAGCCTAGGTGACGTATTGCGATACAGGGCCGTGATTTTGGCTATAAAAGGGTCCCCTAGACCCCTACCCCAAGCTTTTTAAGAGAATCATATATGGCGTGCCAGGAGACTCTATGGAATGCTTTCTCAGCATCCAACGAGAGTATCTAATTACAAATTTTTAACTGCATCTAGCCCAGGAAATACTTTGTGCCTAGTAGCAGTGTCTGCTAGTCAGCAGATTATCCCGGCTGTTAAGCAAGCTACACCACCTGTAGTTTAGACACTTAATTTTTTCAAAGGAAATGATTCGGGACCATGGGATACTTAGTGAAGAGCATCAGGAGGCACCCCAAGGCATAGGGGCTGGGACTGGCATTAGGATGCCTTGCGGTGGACAGCCGAGCTCGATCCTTATAAAAGCTTTTTAACTGCAGCAGCTTTAGTGGACGCTACTGGAGCTGGAATTACGCGGCTGCTGGCATGAGACTTGCCCTCCAATAGATCCTTGTAAATGGATTTAAAGTGTATTCATTCAAATTAGAGAGACAATTTAAATTAAAAAGCTTAGTGCTGCCTCCACCACAGGGGGGCTCGCTCGACCCACCAGCGGACAGGCACCAGTATTGGGAGAGGGGGGCTGGCCGTCAGGGTTCACCGCGGCTCTGGCACAAACCCGGCGACACGGAGGTGGCACGGGCAGGAGCGGACTGGCCGTGTCGGCTTCTCACTTTTTGGATTTTAGAAGGGCATGACATGCCTATATCTGTGTCTCCCCCTCCTTTTACTCCTCCACCTCTTTTATTTTCGCATGACTATATGTACTTGTCACTTTTCCATGTGTTAGTTATGTCTTCTGAGCAGTTTGTCAGCTTTTAGACACCTTTGAAGGTGTTTTCTATGTGTTTCTATGTGTTTTTGTTTGCCTGCCATTGTTTTTAACGGTGTTCGAAGGTGTTCGACGAACAGTTCGACGAACAGTTCGGCGAACAGACGGGTGTTCGACGAACCGAACCGAACTCGAACACTACGGGGGTGGCTCAACACTAGTGGTGGTATATGTCGTTTTTATGTGATATTCATTTACTGTGTGGTGGTAATATGTGGTCTGGTCATGGTATGGCTGTATTTGTTTCTTGTATGTTGTATTATTCAGTCACTATGTGAAGGTAATATGAGCTTTGATTATAGTATGTCGGTATTTGTGGTATTATTCAGTTACTGTGTGGTGGTAACATGTGGTCTGGATATGGTGTCTGTAACTGAATAATACATACAAAGGAAAAATACTAATTGGTGGTAAATATGTGGTCTGGTCATAATGTGGCAATATTTGACCCTTGGATGTGATATTATTCAGTCACCATGTGGTGGTAATATATGGTCTGATCGATCATGGTGTGGCGATATTTGATCCTTGTATGTGATATCATTCGGTCACCATGTGGTGGTAATATGTGTTCTGGTCTTAGTGTGGAGATATTTGACCCTTGTATGTGGTATTATTCAGTCAATATGTGACATAAATATGTGGTCTGATCATAGTGTAGCACTCTTTGTCCCTTTTTTTATTGAATGCTCAACCACCGTGTTAGAGGGACTGTTGCATCAACTTTATTAAAATGATATGCAACTGAACCCCGGGGTCCGCGATGCAGCCACGAAGACTGAGGCCGAACACTCACTGGGTAAGAGTGTAAGACAACCAACTTACAGTGTAAATCCCTCCAGTGTTACAACACACCTGGATGGGAAAAGGGGTTCGCACTATCTCCGTTAACTACACGAAAGATGTGCCACAAATAATCATAGTGGTAGCCCTGTTAACTGCACAGAGGCTACGCAGCAGGCGCTAGGAAGTGTGTGTGACTCACGCCGGCATGTACATGCTCCAGCCGGTGTTGGACCGGACTGCGGAGTAACTCTCTATGTGGCTAATAGGCGGTGCCAGGGATACGGAGCCCGTAGTCTGCTCGAGGTGTATAGCAACCTCCTTGCTGGAGCCAGACTACCAAACGTGAACTACCTGCCTCCCCCAGCTAAGTCTGCCTAAGCCCCGCTAAACCGGCCTAAGCGCCGCTAAACCTGCCTAAGCGACCTGTGCTAATCAGCCGAGCGAACTCTGGCATCGGCAGGTCATGGAGAGAGCAGCTAGAGAGCACGTGGAGCCAAACAGCAAAGCGTCCACACAGGAACATAACCTAAACTCAATGATCAGAGCACACCGCCATGCTTGTGGGCAGGCTATTTAAAGACTAAGCCCTGCCCACTGTCGCATTATTGGTCGCACTACTGATGACGTCACCCGTGACCAATCAGGCAGTGCCAGGTCACCGGATCAGCTGATACCAAACCACTAATCACGGTCCGCCATGCCACGGGCATGCTCAGTGCAGTGCATCCTGGACTTAGACTGTAGCAGCCCTGTTTACCTCCGCAACCTATGCTTAACACTACTAGGAACAAAGACCCAAAAGACAGCCTGTACATCTCGAGCACTGGCTAGGCATTGGGACTGACGGTGATGCTAAGCAGCATCTACCCTAGCTTGACCAGAATGGGAGACCACAGAATCCACTGATGACTCTGACCCAATTTCAGGTCCAGCAACTGCCCGACACCTAACATTATCCCCCCTTCTAACATCCCCCTCCACTTGACACTCATATTCCTCAATGAACAGGGGAGCATGAATGTGGTCCACCGGTTCCCAGGAGCGATCCTCAGATCCATGACCCCTCCAGTGTATTAGGTAGTATTTTGTCCCACGAACCATCTTAGACCCCACGATCACCTGTACCTCGAGATCATCACCCCTGGTGTGTGTAGCAGGTTAGGGTTCAGCGAATTTTGTCAGGCGAACGGGCTTAAGGAACGACACATGAAAAGTGTTGTGACTCCTCAGGTGTCGTGGTAACTGTAAACGGTACACTACGGGGTTTACTTGGGCCAAAATTTTGAAAGGACCAATAAAGCAGGGGGAAAACTCAGATTCTGATATTGCGAGCCGTGAGCCAAATCCTGTTGCCTGGAGAGAATACGGGGCCTGGACGGCGATGAGTGTCAGCCGACTCTCTCATCCGATTCTTGGAGGCCAATATAGCATCCTGGGTATGGTCCCAAACCTCCCGCGCCTCCAGAGACCAATCTCTGACCCCAGGTTCCACAGAGGGAACTGGCATAGGAACCAGAACGCGCGGAAGTTGGCCACTATTCAGAAGAAACGGGGTCTGACCTGTAGAATCCGCCATGGGTAACGGATAAAGAAGCCCAGCCGGACTTTGATGGGATGATTTATCTATTGCACAGGAGACACATGCTAGAACATATTCCTTAACGTCCTGGCGCCACCGGGGCCACCAACACGACCGTTGGAGAAACTTCAAAAAAATGACCCCTGATCTTAGAAGCAAGTGCCCAGGAGAGCACCTAATTTTGTAGATTAGGAGGAACAAACGTCCTCCCAGAAGGAACCTGGTTTAGGGACACTGGAGCCACCATCCGCATACTCCATGAAGGAAAGGTAAGCCTGGGCTCGTCATCATCCTCAACCTCATCCAGGGATAGGGACAAGGATTCTTTTTGATATAATCAGACATGACCTGGGTCTCGGGGACAGACAGAGTATAAACCCTACCGCGAGGAGACTCTGTGCCGGGGACCAAATCAATAGGACAGCCATACGGTCGGAGGCAAGGCAAAGTCTCTGCAGCCATTTTGGAGAAGACATCCGCAAAACTCTGATATTGCACAGGGTGAGCGGCCAAGTCGGTAGAAGACTCAGAGACTACCCTCCGGGCGGCTGTAACCATACACTGAGACACACAATTCTCACCCCAGGAAGACATTCTCCCCGTACCCCAGTCAATGTGTGGAGTGTGCCAACGTAGCCATGGAAGACCCAATAGCACCTCATCTAATCCACCGGGAATAATAAGAAAGGAGATAACCTCCCGGTGACCCTGAGGAAACGACATGGTGAGGGGAATCGACTGATGAGTGATTTGCGTGTCCAGCAGTGAACAGTTGACTACCCTAATGTTCATTGGTTTTGGCAGTAACTCTATAGGAATGGCATGCTTCTGGGCAAACGTAGATGACAAAAAATTGCCATCAGCACCAGAATCCACCCATGCCTTGGCAGAAACCGTGGTTGTTCCGAAGAGCAACATCACCTTATACAATAATTTGGAGGAAGAAGCCCCAGAATCTAACACACCTCCTCCAACGGTGGTTAGACACACTCGTTTTCCCGACTGCTTGGAACCCTTATTAATGGGGTACTCCAAGAGATGTGGAGGTCAGGAACGAGAGGAGCTAGACTCAGTCCAGGATATATCCAGAGCCTCAGGCTCCGAGTCGGGAGTCGCGGCTTTGGAAATGGGTCTAGAGAATGAAGGTGCCAACCGAAATGGAGGTCTGGAGACCTCCAGCTCTAACTTGTGTTCTGCATGACGCAAATCTATTCGGTTAGCGAGAGAGATTAACTCCTCCTGAGAGGTTGGAATCTCTCTGGTAGATAGAGCATTTTTAATATGCCCAGCCAGACCCTTCCAGAACACTGGGATTAACGACCTCTCAGACCAATCCAATTCAGCTGCTAAGGTTCTGAACTGGATGGCATAGTGGCTGGTGGTGGCCGAACCCTGGACCAATGCAAGAAGCTTAAGATCCGTATGATGCGTGACCTGAGGACCTAGGAAAACAGTCTTTAGGGCTCTAAGAAAGAGCCACTACCGGGTCACTCCACTCCCACAGAGGGGTAGCCCACTCTAAGGCCCTGTGAGAAAGTAACAAGATGACAAAACCCACTTTGGCCCTTTCGGAGGGGAACCGTGCTTCCATCATCTCTAACTGAATGGAGTACAGATTAATAAAACCTCTGCAGGATCGGCTGTCGCCAGAAAATTTTTCCGGGAGAGCAAAACAAGGTAATGGGGCAATTGCAGCTGCCGCAGCATTCCTTGCAGCCGTGTTCACCAGATTGGCCACCTGAGAAGCTGCCTGGGTCACTACTGCAGTGATATCAGCCACCGGGGCAGCTAGTTCCAGAATCCTAAGCCTGGCCTCAAGTTGCTGTGTATAGCGCGGCAGTTGCTGGTTGTCAGCTTTGTTCAGCAAGACCCTGGCGCTCTGATACTGTTAGGGGGACAGTTGCAACAACTTTATTAAAATGATATCCAACTGAACCCCGGGGTCTGCGATGCAGCCACGAAGACTGCCGCCGAACACCAACTGGGTAAGAGTGTAAGACAACCAACTTAAAGTGTAAATCCCTCCAGTGTTACAACACACCTGGAAGGGAAAAGGGGTTCACACTATCTCCGTTAACTACACGAAAGATGTGCCACAAATAATCATAGTGGTAGCCCTGTTAACTGCACAGAGGCTACGCAGCAGGCGCTAGGAAGTGTGTGTGACTCACGCCGGCATGTACGTGCTCCAGCCGGTGTGGGACCGGACTGCGGAGTAACTCTCCACGTGGCTAATAGGCAGTGCCAGGGATACAGAGCCCGTAGTCTGCTTGAGGTGAATAGCAACCTCCTTGCCAGAGCCAGACTACCAAATGGGAACTACCTGCCTCCCCCAGCTAAGTCTGCCTAAGCCCCGCTAAACCTGCCTAAGCGCCGCTAAACCTGCCTAAGCAACCTGTGCTAATCAACCGAGCGAACTCTGGCATCAGCAGGTCTCGGAGAGAGCAGCTAGAGAGCACGTGGAGCCAAACAGCAAAGCGTCCACACAGGAACACAGCCTAAACTCAATGATCAGAGCGCACCGCCATGCCTGTGTTCAGGCTATTTAAAGACTAAGCCCTGCCCACCATCGCATTATTGGTCGCACTGCTGATGACGTCACCCGCGACCAATCAGGCAGTGCCAGTGACGCACCCCCTGGGGCGTGGGGTACTCGCTGCCGGGCCGGTCGTTGCTAGGGGAGATGTCACAGTGGCGGTGACCTGGTCTGTGACCCAGGGCGGTCAATCAAAAGGGGAATATTATTTACAGGGGATTTATAGTTTGTTATATAAAGTTCGTGAAGCCACCTGTGGTATGCGTCTATGTGGAGCCGCCGCTGCAGAGCAGTTCCTCTGGAGCTGATGTAAATGCAGCAGGGTTGGTTAAGCTCTCCACAGGTAGAGCTTAGCTCCAGGGCTGGGTAGATGTTGTAGATGTTGCTGGGCATTGTAGTGCAGTGTAGTGCAGGGGGTGATGGCGCAGCAGTAATTTACAGAGACAGTGGGGTGCAGTCTTTAGAGTTTACTCACAGTTAAGTTCCTCACGTTGCACTGTACAGATTACAGCCTCCCACGTCGCGCTGCGTTCACCAGGCAGGGGTTCAGTAATCCCTCAGGTAATTCAAGAGTGCTTAACAGGACCTCCTTCTGTGTGCCTTTCTCAGTCGTCTTCCTGCGCTGGCTCTCACCCTCCAGTCCTGCGCCTCACAAACAGTGTCCCAATCCGGTAGTCTCGGGTCTTGTCGGGCAACCTGCAGTCCCCTGGGCCCTCTCTGGCCACCTTTTCGGCAATGTAATTGTGACTATGGCAACTGCACCCTAAAAGTACAGAAGCCTCCGGTTTCTAGCTGAGGCTTGTAGTTCTCCACTAGTTTAGGGGCCCCTCTGTGGCTTGATCCTTCCACACCAGGTAGATTTCCGGCATACTGGTGGCCTCCAGCACTGCACGTACCCCTAGGATCCCCTCGTTCTTCCTGGAGCCTTAAGTCCCGCTCCTCTCTCTCTCTCCCTCTTCTGGGCCTCTCTCACTAGGCCCACTCTGGAGCAGAGCTCGTGCAGAGCCCCTGCTCCCCTCACTTTCCTCTTCTAACTGATTCCTCTTTACAAGATGACTTCCCATTTTATACAACTCCTTCCAAGTGCTCCCCTGATCTGCTTCCTCCACCCACACCCACTACATGGTTCCCTCTCACTTGGTTTCCCTCCACAGCCAGGGACCAGGGACTGTGCTCTCCCTTAGGAGCAATCTCGCCCTGCCCTACTGAAGTGGATGTGTTGGATGCAGGTGTTAGGGTCCCGGACAGTACTCCATCCTTACCGGAGAGTGGGATACCACACCTCTGGGTGATATGCAGTACCTCTGTGGTGACTGAACCCTCAGGGGCGCCACACCAGGTCACCGGATCAGCTGATACCAAACAACCAATCACGGTCCGCCATGTCATAGGCATGCTCAGTGCAGTGCATCCTGGACTTAGACTGTAGCAGCCCTGTTCCCCTCCGCAACCTATGCTTAACACTACTAGGAACAAAGACCCAAGAGACATCCTGTACATCTCGTGCACTGGCTAGGCATTGGGACCAATGGTGATGCTAAGCAGCATTTGCCCCAGCTGGACCAGAATGGGAGACCACAGAATCCACAGATGACTCTGACCCAATTTCAGATCCCGCAACCGCCTGACACCTAACACACCATTCCATTAATAATAACAATTATTATTTCTATAGAGCTAACATATTCCGCAGCACTTTACATTTTAGAGGGGAATTATACAGACAATACAGACGTTACAGAATAACAATAATCACATAACTCAGACACAGGGAATGAATGGAACATAAGCTTGCAAGCAGGGACCTCACTCCTCCTATGTGGCTGCCGAGCGCTGCACTAGGCTTTTTCTGGCAGTCCAATGGAGGCTAACCAAAGGAGGGCTCAGACATCCAATCTGCCATTCCATTTTGAAACCCGAATAAAAGTGTATTGCCAGGGATAACAGTTACCCACTATTCTGATCAACCGCAAGTCCCAGATTATTAAGTTATCAGCTGTTCCTGATTAAGTCACAGGTCAAGAACTTGGGGTGATTTTGGGATCAATTGCTTGAAATTTTAGTGCAGTTATCTTCAACATATTCATTAAAATGGGATGATCAACTAAATCTGCTTACTTTCTTGAGAAGACACTCAGGTGTACTAACTTCTGTACATGGGTACATAGAGTAGTTTTAACTGGAATTTTATGGTGCAGTCATGGTTGAGTTTTAAATAATTGGTGGTGTCTGAACACAGCTTTAAAAGGAATATGTCAGCAAGATCACCCCCCTCCCCATGGTGTCTAATTGGGCATGCAAGTCATAGAAAATTGAATAATAATACCCTGATATTTGGGATCCACTTTTTTTATCATATAAATTAAGTGTTAAGATCTGTGGGTATGACACAAACCTCCCTTGGAATCTGTCTCCAGAGCTAATTTTAAATGAAAGAGGGTGATACCAATCTGAGACACGTAATGATTGACAGTTGGTGTGATTTGTATTGTGTATTTTTTGGTAACAAGTCTAGTGCTTTTTTAGTACAAGGTGACCATATTTTGAGAATCTGTGGATACGTGTGAGATTCCCAGCTGGAGGGTTCTTCAAGGCGATTTATCAATTGTATTTTAGTTTTCCAATTTGAGTGAATAGGAGGTGTTAATTGTTTCCAATGTAAAGGGTTAAGGTGTTTTTCTGCAAAAGTGGTAACAAGTCAAGTTTTTGGGGTTTAAAGTATTTGGGATGGCGAGATAGTAGGACTTTTATGGGAGTTAACGAATGGTTAATGAGGCCTAGATATCTAAAAGTCTCCGTCCAAAATGTTTTTATTCTAGGACAGAACCAAAATATGCGAGAAAGCGTAGGTTTGACTCTGTCAAATCTAAATGATGTAAGAATTCAGAAATTCTGAACCAGAGGGACAGTATTTTATATGTATTTTATTGCAGAGAAATACATCTGGAGAAATCATGTGGACTTAACTTCAGAGTCAGACAGGTTAATGTTTAATTCTTTTTCCCAAGAGATTATAAAACACTGTGTTTATAATAAGCATACGTTGGTGAGATTAAATAGTTGTAAATCTTTGAGATTCCCCTGGGAACAGGGAAGAGAGGTCTTGAAAGTAAGCCAAGCCAGGTCCATTCTCGACTTGTCTGGAATTTTGTTTTTAAAAGAGTAAGGACATGAGAGACATGGTTTAATTGTAGTTAATTACAGGAGCGACAAGTGACCTCTTCTTGCCATGTATCTATCATAGGAATTTTGTAGGATAAGAGTTGGGAGATGTTATTAGGCACATAGGACAATACTTTATTTATATTCATTAAAAACTATAACTTCTATATTAGACAGTTTATTAAAACATATGTATAAAATATAGAAATAGGGTGCCCAGTAGGGGGACAGCACCACATGCCTAGTAATACGTTTGTTATTCACATGGGAGATCCAAAGTTTGAAGATGAAGGTGAATAAAACTCTCAATTGTGACAGTATGTGCTGAAACCCAATGAATGCTCTGAATGAGGTACAGAAAAAATGGCATAAATCTAGCAGAAAGAAAAATAATCCTACAGCCTAGCTTAAAAAGAGTGCATAGCAGCATAGCATATATGAGTGCTCATAATGTGGGTACTAAAGCCCTACATTTAGACTATAGTGAGTTCACTATGTACAGTTGTGCTCAAAAGTTTACATACCCCGGCAGAATTTTTGCTTTCTTGGCCTTGCTTCAGAGAATATGAATGATGACAAAAAAACATTTTCTCTACTCATGGTTATTGGTTGGATGAAGACATTTATTGTCAAACGACTGTGTTTTCTCTTTTTAAATCTTAATGACAACCAAAAACATCCAAATGACCCTGATCAAAAGTTCACATACTCTGGTGATTTTGGCCTGATAACATGCACAGAATTTGTCACAAATGGGTTTGAATGGCTACTAAAGGTAACATCCTCACCTGTGACCTGTTTGCATGTAATCAGTGTGTGTGCATAAAAGCTGAGTGAGTTTCTGGGATCCAGACAGACTCTTGAATCTTTCATCCAGCCACTGACGTTTCTGGATTGTGAGTCATGGGGAAAGCAAAAGAATTGTCAACGGATCTACGGGAAAAGGTAGTTGAACTGTATAACACAGGAAAGGGATACAAAAAAATATCTAAGGAATTGATAATGCCATTCAGCAGCGTTCAAACTGTGATTAGCAAATGGAAAATCAGGGGCTCTGTAAAAACCAATCCACGGTCAGGTAGAACAACAAAAATTTCGGCCACAACTGGCAGGAAAATTGTTCGGGATGCAAAGAAAAACCCACAAATAACAGCAGCTGAAATTCAGGACTCTCTGAAAACTAGCGGTGTGGCTGTTTCAAGATGCACAATAAGGAAGCACTTGAAGAAAAATGGGCTGCATAGTCGAGTCGCCAGAAGAAAGCCATTACTGCGCAAATGCCACAAAGTATCTCACCTACAATACGCCAAACAGCACAGAGACAAGCCTCAAAACTTCTGGTACAAGATAATTTGGAGTGATGAAACCAAAATTAAACTTTTTGGCCCCAATCATAAACATTACATTTGGAGAGAGGTCAACAAGGCCTATGATGAAAGGAACACCATTCCTACAGTAAAGCACGGAGGTGGATTGCTTATGTTTTGGGGATGTGTGAACTACAAAGGCACAGGAAACTTTGTAAAAGTTGAAGGAAAGATGAATACAGCACGTTATCAGCAAACACTGGAGGTAAATTTGCACTCATCAGCCCGGAAACTGCGCATGGGATGTACTTGGACGTTCTAACATGACAATGATCCAAAACACAAGGCCAAGTTGACCTGTCATTGGCTACAGTAGAACAAGTTGAAGGTTCTGGAGTGGCCATCTCTTCTCCTGACCTCAATATCTTTGAGCCACTCTGGGGAAATCTCAAGCATTCAGTTCATGCTAGAGAGCCCAGGAATTTGCAAGAATTGGAAGCTTTTTGCCAAGAAGAATGGGCAGATTTACCATTTGAGAAATTAAAGAAACTCATCCACCACTACCACAAAAGACTTCAAGCTGTCATTGATGTTAGAGGGGGCAATACACGGTTTTAAGAAATGGGGTATGTGAACTTTTGATCAGGGTCATGTGGATGTTTTTGGTTGTCATTAAGATTTAAAAAGAGAAAACACAGTCGTTTGACAATAAATGGCTTCACCCAACCAATAACCATGAGTGGAGAAAAAGTTTTTTTATTATCGTTCATATTCTCTGAAACAAGGCCAAGAAAGGAAAAATTCTGCCGGGGTATGTAAACTTTTGAGCACAATTGTATTTAGCTTATAAACATGCATAAGCAAGGCCGAGAGTATTATTATTTTATTATTATTATTTATTATTATAGCGCCATTTATTCCATGGCGCTTTACATGTAATAGGGATATACATTTCAAAAACATTTACATAACCTTAACAAAACGAGTCAGCGACTGGTACAGGAGGAGCGAGGACCCTGCCCGCGAGGGCTCACAGTCTACAAGGGATGGGTGAGGATACAGTAGGTGGGGGTAGAGGAGGTCATGCAGTAATGTGGTGGAGCGGTGGTTACTGCAGGTTGTAGGCTTGTCAGAAGAGGTAGGTCTTCAGGTTTCTTTTGAAGGCTTCCATGGTAGGCGAGAGTCTGATGTGTTTGGGTACAGAGTTGCAGAGTGGGGGGATGCACGGGAGAAATCTTGTATGCGATTGTGGGAAGAGGAGATAAAAGGGGAGCAGAGAAGGAGATCTTGTGAGGATCGGAGGTTGCGTGCAGGTAAGTACCGGGAGACTAGGTCACAGATGTATGGAGGAGACAGGTTGTGGATGGCTTTGTATGCCATGGTTAGGGTTTTGAACTGGAGTCTCTGGGCAATGGGGAGCCAGTGAAGGGATTGACAGGGGAATAGCGGTGGTACAGGTGGATTAGTCGAGCAGCAGAGTTTAGGATAGATTGGAGGGGCGCAAGAGTGTTGGAAGGGAGGCCACAGAGCAGGAGGTTGCAGTAGTCGAGGCGGGAGATGATGAGGGCATGCACTAGTGTTTTTGCAGAGTCTTTGCTGAGGAATGCACGGATCCGGGAGATATTTTTGAGTTGGAGTCGGCAGGAAGTGGAAATGGCTTGGAAATGTGGTTTGAAGGAGAGATCAGAGTCAAGGGTTACCCCAAGGCAGCGAGCTTGTGGGAGTGGGGAGAGTAAGCAGCCATTGACGTTGATGGATAGGTCAGATGGGGGATATGAATGAGAGGGTGGAAAGATGATGAACTCTGCTTTATCCATGTTGATTTTTAGAAATCTGGCAGAGAATAAGGATGAGATGGCGGACAGACATTGTGGGATTTTGGTTAGTAGGGAGGAGATATCGGGTCCAGAGTGGTAGATCTGTGTGTCATCAGCATAGAGGTGATACTGAAAGCAGTGAGTCTCTATGAGCTGTCCCAGGCCAAAGGTGTAGATGGAGAAGAGCAGAAGTCCTAGAACTGAACCTTGGGGGACACCGACAGATAGGGGGCGAGATGAGGAGGTGGTGCGTGAGTGGGAGACGCTGAATGTCCTGTCTGTTAAGTATGAGGAGATCCAAGATAGGGCCAAGTCCGTGATGCCAAGAGATGAGAGAATCTGTAGTAAGAGGGAATGGTCCACTGTGTCGAAGGCAGATGACAGGTCCAAAAGGAGGAGGATGGAGTAGTGTCGCTTGGATTTGGCGCTTAGTAGGTCGTTGGTGACTTTGATCAGGGCAGTTTCAGTCGAGTGATGCGGTCTGAAGCCAGATTGCAGGCAGTCGAAGAGGGAATCATAGAATCATAGAATCTGTAGCAAGAGGGAATGGTCCACTGTGTCGAAGGCAAATGACAGGTCCAGAAGGAGGAGGATGGAGTAGTGTCGCTTGGATTTGGCATTTAGTAGGTCGTTGGTGACTTTGATCAGGGCAGTTTCAGTCGATTGATGCGGTCTGAAGCCAGATTGCAGGTGGTCGAAGAGGGAACAGGAGGAAAGGTGGGAGGACAGTTCAAGGTGGAAATGTTGTTCTAGTAGTTTTGAGGCATAGGGGAGAAGTGATATGGGGCGGTAGCTAGTCAGAGAGGATGGGTCAAGGGAGGGCTTTTTGGGTGTGATTGCGGCATGTTTGAAACATGAGGGGAAGACACCATTTGTTAGTGACTAGTGTTGAGTGAGCACTAAAATGCTCGGGTGCTCGAAGCTCTGGCTGAGCTCGCCGTGATACTCGGGTGCTCGACCTGAGCAACGAGCCCAATGTTAGTCTATGGGAGACCCGAGCATTTCTGCGGCAGCACCCCCGGCAGTCTTTTAAAAGCCTAACAAGTACCCAAAACGATAGTGACAGTGCTCAAATTACATGGGGACAGCATGGGGATTGCTCCAGGAAGCATTTCTGACCCCCAGGTCACTGCTGTTAACAACGTGGTCAGAGGTATTAAGCCACTTTTAAGGGCTCGCAATAAAACTTACAAAAACGAAACTGAAACTGTTTTCCTGTGAAATATGTTAAAGAAGTTCCTTTCCAGGGTAAAGACTTGTGTATAAGGTAAAATAAATAACAAAAAAAAAAATACTCCTCCACACCTTGGGCTATGTTCACAAGTAGCATTTTTTATGCGTTTTTGCACTTTTGTGTTGCTTTCAACCGTGACAAATGCATTCATCGGGAAATGTCATTTTAACATTTTACAACCTTATCTGGCCATGTGCTGTGTGACACATGCATACAGTACTGAAAAGACATGGGAACAGCATGGGGAAGACCCCTGGAAGCATCTCTGACACCGAGATCACTGCCTAAAAGTGTGCCCTTCAGAAGTCATCCTTGCCGCATCAGTAGATGCAGACTTGCCACTATCCCCGTGCAAGTTCTTGTCCCAGGGCACTGTCCAATTGTACCTCCCCCATTCCTTGCAATGCAAGCACAAATATACAGCCAACCACCCACCCGCAGGCTGCAATACCATAGTGCTTGCTTGCACTGGAAATTGGGCCTTTTAGGCATGTGGAGGCGGAATCTGGCCACCACGTCATGGCTGCGTTGGCGGCCTGGAATCCATGCTCAGTCCCCAGCCGCCTGGCGGTCGGGTGTACACACTCTGTCCCCAGCCGCCAGGAAGCGACCGGGTGTCCATAAACGGTCCCCAGCCGCCCCTATTTCTCCTGTCAACTTCCCCCCACACACTTTTCTTAGCCCGGCCTGCTTTAGGGCAGCATTGGACGAGCCCACCAGAGAACTAGACTCCTCCGGTGGGCCCTGGCTTCTCCATCAGGGGAGTTGAGAGTGCCAAGGTGAGGAGCATGATGATGATGATAGAAGTTAGCATCTGCTTTGTTTTCTTTAAAAGCAAGCGTAAGAGTGCAGCCTGCCACCCACCCACCCCCAGGCTGCAATGCCATACTGCTAGCTTGCACTTGAAATGGGGCCTTTTAGTTTGGAGGAGGCCGAAGCTGGCCACTACCTCATGGATGCTTCAGCAGCGAGGTATCCATACTCAGTCCCCAGCCGCCCCTATTTGTCCCGGTGTGCCTTATACATAAGATTAAGCGCGCATACCAAAACATTACCTGTGCACTCCCCAGTGCATTTAGTGGGAAGGACAGCCTATTCCTCTGTAGTGTGTGCATGCCAAAACCCTGTTCATGGTACATGCGAAGATGCCTCCCACCCTGCACCTGTCGTTGCAGACTTGCAACTATCCCCGTTCAAGTCCTTGTCCCAGGGCAGTGTTCAATTGTACCTCTCCCATTCCTTGCAATGCAAGCGCAAGTATGCAGCCTGACACCCACCCACCCACACACCCCCAGGCTGCAATACCATACTGCTTGCTTGCACTTGAAATTGGGCCTTTTAGGCATGTGGAGGCGGAATCTGGCTACCACGTCATTTCTGCGTTGGTAGCCAGGTATTCATACTCAGTCCCCAGCCGCCCGGCGGCCGGGTGTCCACACTCGGTCCTCAGCTGCCAGGGGGCGGCCGGGTGTCCATACTTGATCCCCAGCCGCCTTGTGGCAACCGGGTGTCCATAAACGGTCCCCAGCCGCCCCTATTTCTCCTGTCAACTTCCCCCCACACACTTTTCTTAGCCCGGACTGCTTTAAGGCAGCATTGGACGAGCCCACCAGAGAACCAGACTCCTCCGGTGGGCCCTGGCTTCTCCATCAGGGGAGTTGAGAGTGCCAAGGTGAGGAGCATGATGATGATGATAGAAGTTACCATCTGCTTTGTTTTCTTGGAATGCAAGCGCATTTATGTAGTAGCGGCTAGGCCTGAGGTGGTCAGTGTTTTGGCGCATATTCTACCTCCTCCGAGGATTGCTGTATGTTTTCCTGCTACTATCCCAGTTCTATGACTCCCGTTAAAACAAAGCTTCAGGTGATAAATGATGGATGAGGTGGTGGCAAAGGAGAAAGAGCAGGAGGAACAGGGACCATTCACATCAATATCAGGCCAGTCAACCACATATGTCTTGTAGGATATGTTTCTGTAACAAAAGGAGCGGTTCGGCTACACAGTTATAGGGCATACAGTGAGTGCAATGCCTACCAAAAATTTTGAGGCACTCCAATGCCCCTTGGAAATAACATGGAGGTCAGAGGGCCTTAACTAAACCGTTTTTTCCATTTATAGCAGCTGGGTCTCCTGTACACTGTTGGCCTAAGCAGTGAAAGGAAGGCTTTCCAAAAATTATGAGGAACTGCAATGCCCCTTGAAACAGACGTGGATTACAGGGTACTAAAAACCTTCTACCCATTATTAGGGAGTGCGTCTCCCTTAGTTTTTGCCTTTGCATTGAGAAGCAAAAGCTGACTAAAATTAGGAGGAAATGTAATGCCCGTTGGAAGAGTCGTGGAGGTTAGAGGTAATTGAAAACAAAATTTCAATGCCCCTTGGAAGAGCTGTGGAGTTCAGAGTGGCTTAAGAAGACGCTTTAATGCCCCTTTGAAGAGACGTGGAAGTCACAGTAGCTTAACAAGATGGTTTTAATGCCCCTCGGAAAAGACGTGGAGGTCCCAGTAGCTTAACAAGACGGTTTGAATGCCCCTTGGAAGAGACGTGGAGGTCACAGTAGCTTAACAAGACGGTTTTAATGCCCCTCGGAAAAGTGGTGGAGGTCGCAGTAGCTTAACAAGATGGTTTTAATGCCCCTTACAAGAGCCATGCAGTACAGCATATTACAAACATTATTCCCATTATTGGGGAGTGTGTCTCCCATAGTCTTTGCTTATGCCTTCCAAGCAAAAGCTTCCAAAAATTAGGACAGAGGAACTTGCAATGCCCCTTACAAGAGCCATGCAGTACAGCATATTACAAACATTATTCCCATTATTGGGGAGTGTGTCTCCCATAGTCTTTGCTTATGCCTTCCAAGCAAAAGCTGCCAAAAATTAGGACGGAGGAACTTGCAATGCTTCTTACAAGAGCCATGCAGTACAGCATATTACAAACATTATTCCCATTATTGGGGAGTGTGTCTCCCATAGTCTTTGCTTATGCCTTCCAAGCAAAAGCTGCCAAACATTAGGACAGAGGAACTTGCAATGCCCCTTACAAGAGCCATGCAGTGCAGCATATTACACACATTATTCCCATTATTGGGGAGTTTGTCTCCCATAGTCTTTACTTATGCCTTCCAAGCAAAAGCTGCCAACAAATAGGACGGAGGAACTTGCAATGCCCCTTACAAGAACCATGCAGTACAGCATATTACGAACATTATTCTCATTATTGGGGAGTGGGTCTCCCATAGTCTTTGCTTAGGCCTTCCAAGCAAAAGCTGACAAAAATAAGGACGAAGGAACTTTCAATAATGGCAGCACGGACCACGGTCACCCTGGTGGTATAGTGGTGGTGGAGGCTGAGGATAAAGAGAAGAACATAAAACAGCCGAAATGAGGAAGCGTAAACCCATGTGTGGGTGTGAAGCGGTGCATGTGAATACACCTCCCGAAATAACACAGTGGATTTGACTTTATGTTACTCTGCTGTCATTTGGTGGTGATGAGAAGCCCAATCCAGCCCTTGTTCATTTTGATAAGAGTCAGTTTGTCAGCATTGTCAGTTGACAGACGAGTGCGCTTATCAGTTATAATTCCCCCAGCGGCATTAAAAACACGCTCCGATAACATGCTAGCGGCAGGGCAGGCCAGGACCTCCAAGGCGTACAGATCGAGATCATACCAAGTGTCCAGCTTGGATACCCAATAATTGAAAGGCACAGAGGAATCAAGGAGGACGCTGGTAAGATCGGCAAGGTACTCCCTCACCATCGTTTGAAACTTTCCACTCCTTGTGAGAGTACCCCGCTCCTCAGGGCCTGTAAGTTGGGCGGGTCTCAGAAAACTGTCCCAGAATGTTGACAGTGTTCCCCTGCCTCTGCTGGATTGGAGTTGCCTCCCTCTCGCTTGTATGCCTTGGTTGGTCAACGAACTGTGACCTCTGCCCCTAGCGTGTTCAGATGGGAATTTTTTTAACAGTTCTGCAGCAAGGGCCTTCTGGTACTGCCCCATTTTTGTAGACCTCTCCAACTCAGGAATAAGAGAGTGAAAGTTCTCCTTGTAGCGGGGGTCTAAAAGTGTCACCAACCAGTAATGACTGTCACCCAACATTTTGACAACGTGAGGGTCACGGTTAAGGCAGCGTAACATAAAGTCAGCCATGCGTGCCAGACTGGTAACGGGCAAGACTTCCATGTCCTCACCAAGATGACGACTGACCATGCTCTCCTCCTCCTCCTCCTCCCCCCTGTCCTCAGGCCACCCACGCTGAACCGACGGTATGACAGTTGTACAGGTACTACCGTCTACAGCGCATGATACAAGCTCCTGTTCTTCCTCCTGCTCCTCCTCCTCTCCCTCATTGTCCCCCAATGCACATTGGGATGAGATGAGGCTGGGCTGTGTGTAATCGACCACTACGGCTTCTTAATCCATCTCATCATACTCTGGCTGCAATGCCTCCTCTTTAATTCTCTGCAGAGAGCGTCGCAAAAGACAGACAAGTGGAATGCTGACGTTAATGATGGCGTCATCGCCACTCACCATCTTGGTGGACTCCTCAAAGTTTGTCAAGATGGTACATATGTCAGACATCCAGGTCAACTCCTGAGGTCTTATGTGTGGAGTCTGACCTGAATATCGATGGCCTTTATGCAGCTGATACTCCACAACTGCTCTCTTCTGCTCACAAATCATTTGCAACATGTGGAGGGTAGAGTTCCAACGTGTGGGGACATCACACACCAGTCAGTGTGACGGAAGCTGCAAACGCTGCTGCAACACAGCAAGGGCGGCGGAAGCTTTAGCCGACTTGCAAAAATGAGGTGACAGGCGGCGTACTTTGACGAGCAGATCTGGCAACTCGGGGTACGATTTAAGAAACCGCTGAACCACGAGGTTAAGCACATTAGCCAGGCATGGTACGTGTGTGATCTCGCCTAGCCTCAGAGCCGCCACCAGGTTATGGCCATTGTCACACATGACCATGCCTGGATGTAGGTTCAGCGGACTCAGCCACAGATCTGCCTGCTCTTTCACAGCTGTCCACAACTCACAAGCAGTGTGAGGTTTCTTACCTAAGCTTATGAGTTTCAGCACAGCCTGTTGTCACTTGGCGGAGGCAGTACTGCAGTGCTTCCAACTTGTAACAGATGTGGTGATATCTGAGATGGAGGCTGAACATGAGGAGGAGGAGGAAGATGATGCGCAGGAGCTGTACACTGTGGGGGCAACTCTGACTGACACAGGGCCCGCAATCCTTGGTGTGGGGAGGATGTGTTCCGTCCCAAGGTCCGACTGGGTCCCGGCTTCCACTATGTTTACCCAGTGTGCCGTCAGGGAGATGTTCCGTCCCTGGCCACAAGCACTTGTCCACGTGTCCATTGTCAGGTGGACTCTCCCAGTAACTGCGTTGTTGAGGGCACGGCAGATGTTTTGGGACACGTGCTTGTGTAGTGCGGGGATAGCATACCGGGCGAAATAGGCACGGCAGATGTTTTGGGACACGAGTACCGAGGGACGGCCACCGCCATAAGGTTGCGGAAGGATTCCGTCTCCACCAGCCTAAAAGGCAGCATTTCCAATGCAAGCAGTCGTGAAATGTGTGAATTTAGGACTGTGGCCTGTGGGGTGTTAGCTGCGAATTTCCGCTTTCGTTAAAAGGTCTGGGATATGGACAATTGAACGCTGCGGTGGGACGTGGACGTGGATGTTGATGCTATTTCTTGAGAAACTGCCATAACAAGTGAAGACTGAGAGGAGGGGGCATCTTTGCATGCAGTATGGACAGGGGATTGCCTTGCACACACAACAGGGGGTTCTATTACAAGCACAACAGTGGAAGAAGCAGTGGTGACACCCGCTGACACTGGTCGTGGCCCTGGGGTTCGCCCCACAAAGTCGGGTGCTTTGCTGCCATGTGCCTGATCATGCTGGTGGTGGTCAGGCTGGTAGTTTTGTCACCCCTGCTGATGCTGGCATGGCAGGTGGTACAAATGGCCTTTTTGGGGTTAGTAGCAGAGTCTTTAAAAAAATTCCAAACTCTGGAAGACCTACAGGTTGTACTGGCAGCGTCCCTCGTGTTGGTGTTACGGGGAACTGTTGCCTGCCACACTGCTTCTTCCTGCCTGTTGGGGTACTCTGCCTCCCTCACCCTGTGTGCTGCTGGCCTCGCTCTGCATGTCCTCCTGCCATGTTGAGTCAGTTACTAGATCATCCACCACCTCCTCCTCTTCCACTTGCGCACCACGATCCTCCTCCTCACTTCCTGGCAATTGTGTCTCGTCATCGTCCACCTCTTGTGACAAATTGCCAGCGTCGATTCCTGCGGCCATGGCTGTTCAAATATTTGGGCATCACTACATGGGATCTCCTCTTCCACCACTTCAAGCAGAGCAGACGAGGGGCACAAATCTGGAAATGGACCAGTGAGCAGCTCTTCAGAGTGTCCAAGTGTGGGATCAGTTGCTGTCTGACGACAGTCGGCATGGTGGGAGGAAGGAGCATCAGGGTGAGGAGGAGTATGCGGTCGAGACCCACGGCTACTAAGAGTTGACCGTGTGGAAGACAGACCGGAGGGGGTGGTGGCCAGGTAACTGGAAGTATTATCTGCTATCCAATTAAAAACCTGTTCACACTGATCAGTTCGCAATACTGGTGTTGTTCTGTCCTTCCCTAGTAATTCGGTCAAGAAGTGGGAGCGAGAAGATGTGGCTGTTGGTTGTGGCACATTTTCACCTTGGCCACGGCCCCATCCTCTGCACGCACCATCACCAGAACGTCCACTTCCACGTCCCTTGCCACGCGCCTTGCCCATTGCAAAGGAAGTAAAATAGCTTACACTCACACTATCAATGGAAAAAGGGTAATAAAAAGTAGATTAGAACGGTGGAAGAGGAAAACCACAGTTCTATTTCTCTGGCCTACACCCGATTCTTTTAAACAATCTGAACAATGAGGGAGAAACTATTACTGTTTTTCCTTATGGAAAAAATACCAAAAGCTGAATAATAGAGATTTTTTACCGTGGAATGGCAAAACCACAGTTATTGTTTACTGGGGTATATCAGAAAATGTTAAATAGATATATTTGCTGCTGAACAGTGAGCGACACACTCAAACTGTTTTTTTTTAGGTAAAAATGGCCCAAAAGTGAATAATACAGAGGTTTGAACTGTGGAACTGCAAAACCACACTTGTATTTCTCGGGCCTACACCAGACTATTTTCAACAGATATATTTGTGTCTGAACAATCAGGAGACACTATTACTGTTTTTTTTACGGCAATAAATGCAAAAAAGCAGGATAATACAGAGATTTGACCCGTGGAACTGCAAAACCACAGTTCTAGTAATCTGGCCTACACCAGACTATTTTCAACAGATATATTTGTGTCTGAACAATCAGGAGACACTACTGTTTTTCTTTACGGCAAAAAATGCAAAAAAGCAGGATAATACAGAGATTTGACCCGTGGAACTGCAAAACCACACTTGTATTTCTCGGGCCTACACCAGACTATTTTCAACAGATATATTTGTGTCTGAACAATCAGGAGACACTACTGTTTTTCTTTACGGCAAAAAATGCAAAAAAGCAGGATAATACAGAGATTTGACCCATGGAACTGCAAAACCACACTTGTATTTCTTGGGCCTACACCAGACTATTTTCAACAGTTAGATTTGTGTCTGAACAATCAGGAGACACTACTGTTTTTCTTTACAGCAAAAGATGCAAAAATGCAGGATAATACAGAGATTTGACCCATGGAACTGCAAAACCACACTTGTATTTCTCAGGCCTACACCAGACTATTTTCAACAGATATATTTGTGTCTGAACAATCAGGAGACACTACTGTTTTTCTTTACGGCAAAAAATGAAAAAAAGCAGGATAATACAGAGATTTGACCTGTGGAACTGCAAAACCACACTTGTATTTCTCAGGCCTACACCAGACTATTTTCAACAGATATATTTGTGTCTGAACAATCAGGAGACACTTCTGTTTTTCTTTATGGCAAAAGATGCCAAAAGCAGGATAATACAGAGATTTGACCCGTGGAACTGCAAAACCACAGTTCTAGTAATCTGGCCTACACCAGACTATTTTCAACAGATATATTTGTGTCTGAAAAATCAGAGACACACTTTTTTTTTGGGGGGGGGAGGGGACACCAAAAGGTTAATAAGACGAGTATTTGTACAGTGTGAAGGAGGAAAAAAAAATGAGGATTTAGTTGAAAAAAAAGGATTTTTCCTGGCCCCCGAGACCTGGAGCTAAGTCCAGCAATTTCAGCAACAGGAGCACACAGGACTGTAATGTAGTGCTTGCTGGTATAACCACTGCGTCTCCTATACAGCCTGCCTGCCTGCCTGCCGGAAATCTGCGATGGATATTAGTCCTGAGTAGTGTTGAGCCACCCCCGCAGTGTTCGAGTTCGGTTCGGTTCGTCGAACACCCGTGTGTTCGCCGAACTGTTCGTCGAACTGTTCGTCGAACACCTTCGAACACCGTTAAAACCAATGGCAGGCAAACAAAAACACATAGAAACACATAGAAAACACCTTCAAAGGTGTCCAAAAGCTGACAAACTGCTCAGAAGACACAACTAACACATGGAAAAGTGACAAGTACATATAGTCATGCGAAAAGAAAAGAGGTGGAGGAGTAAAAGGAGGGGGAGACACAGATATAGGCATGTCATGCCCTTCTAAAATCCAAAAAGTGAGAAGCCGAGACGGCCAGTCCGCTCCTGCCCGTGCCACCTCCGTGTCGCCGGGTTTGTGCCAGAGCCGCGGTGAACCCTGACGGCCAGCCCCCCTCTCCCAATACTGGTGCCTGTCCGCTGGTGGGTCGAGAGAGCCCCCCTGTGGTGGAGGCAGCTCTAAGCTTTTTAATTTAAATTGTCCCTCTAATTTGAATGAATACACTTTAAATCCATTTACAAGGATCTATTGGAGGGCAAGTCTCATGCCAGCAGCCGCGTAATTCCAGCTCCAGTAGCGTCCACTAAAGCTGCTGCAGTTAAAAAGCTTTTATAAGGATCGAGCTCGGCTGTCCACCGCAAGGCATCCTAGTGCCAGTCCCAGCCCCTATGCCTTGGGGTGCCTCCTGATGCTCTTCACTAAGTATCCCGTGGTCCCGAAGCATTTCCTTTGAAAAAATTAAGTGTCCAAACTACAGGTGGTGTAGCTTGCTTAACAGCCGGGATAATCCGCTGACTAGCAGACACTGCTACTAGGCACAAAGTATTTCCTGGGCTAGATGCAGTTAAAAATTTGTAAGTAGATACTCTCGTTGGATGCTGAGAAAGCATTCCATAGAGTCTCCTGGCACGCCATATATGATTCTCTTAAAAAGCTTGGGGTAGGGGTCTAGGGGACCCTTTTATAGCCAAAATCACGGCCCTGTATCACAATACGTCACCTAGGCTGAAGATAAATGGAACTGTAGCACCGAGGGCTCGGTTGCTACAGACGTATTGCACCTCACCCAGAGGTGTGATATCTCACTCTCAGATAAGGATGGAGTGTGGATCAGGACCCGACACCTGCATGCATTACACCACATTGCCGTGGGGCAGGGCGACCAATATGCCCCTGAGATGGGCACGACAGTCCCTGTCCCTGGCTGGAGTGGGGGGAGGGAACACTGAGGAAGGGGAACCCTGCAGTGCAGGAGCAGGGAGGAAGCAGTTCCTGGGTGCATTGAGAAGGGAGTATAAAAGGTGGGCACCATCTTAGTTCAGTGCAGAGAAGTCTGAGCAGAAGTGGCAGGGAGCAGGGGCTCTGCATGAGCTCTGCTCCGGAGGCGGGCCTAGTAACAGAGGGCCAGGCCTGCAAGAGGGAGAAGGAAGGAAGAGGAGCGGAGAAGGCTCCAGGAACGAGGAATGAAGGGATCCCAGGGGTGCGGACGGGCGAGTCGCCACCGCACGCCCGAATCCACCTGCGTGGAGGGGTCAGGCCAAAGGGGGAGACCGGTCCCCGAACTAGTGGAGGCAGGAAACGACCCTCAGCTAGAAACCGGAGGCTCTGACATTTTATGTGGCGCAGCCCCTTGCTCCACCCGCTAGGAAGGCACCACATAGGGTCAGGGAAACTGGCGCCAAGTTTACCAAGAGGAGGCCCGAGGCAGCCGGACAGAAGTGTTGGTAAGAAAGGCCAGACAAAGGACACACAAAGGGGGTCCTGTGAAGCGCTCCAAAGTTATCTGGGAGTTGTCTGAGCCCCTCACCTGGTGAGCACAGTACGACGTGGGCAGCCGTTACCTGCAGACGTGGTCTGGATAATAAGAACTGTGAATAAAGGCCCTGAACTGCATCACTGACTCCGTGTCGTTACTGCTGCTGCCCTGCACCATCACCCCCATCCTCCGCATACACTGCCCTGAGGCTATACTCCTCCCGTGGGGAGTTATGCTACGCTCTGCTGCACCCACAACACCAGCCTTAGCGGTCTGCCCTGTAGCGGCGGTTCACTCTGACCGCAATCCACGGGTGGCGTAGTCGGAGATTTAAACATCAAAACCACATAAATAGTTCCGCCACTGGTTTGACCACCCTGAGCCACGGAACCGGATCGCCGCCACGAAGACTACAACCACCAGCATCCACCAAAAAGGGTCCGGCTCCGGGTGTCCCAAGGCCCAGGGGGTGCGTCAGAACATTTTCATCACCTTTCACAATCACCAATGGGACAAGGCAGGGATGTCCTCTGTCCCCTCTCTTATACATCCTAGTGACGGAGCACCTGCTCTCATCAATTCGCCATAACCCCAATATTAGGTGGATTGAGGTGGGAGGCACCGAGTACAAGTGCTCTCTATTTGCTGATGATGTCCTAGTATATATCACTCAATCACATATATCCATCCCTGCTGTTATGGCTGAAATAGATCACTTTGTTACATGGTAAAATTTTAAAATCAATGTAGCGAAGTCTGAGGCCCTCGATGTCTCCCTCCCTAAATCCATATAGGATTCCATCCAGTCCAACTTTCCCTTTGCCTGGCCCTCACAGGGTATCAAATACTTAGGAATTCCTATTCATAGAGACCTCTCCCATCTATGTTATCTTAATTTTGGGCCCTTTATTGAACAATTCCATACAGACCACGGTTGGCAAGTTAGAACTGTAAGATTCACTACGTGAACCACTGGTGTTTTGTGGAAAAGCACATGTACACCGCGTTCCAAATTATTATGCAAAAAGTGTTTAGGAGTGATAAGGGAAGAATTTGTTTGTTTGTCAGTTAAACTCATTGATGGTGATGTGTGTCAGGGCTCTTTATATCACTGTAAGCAATTGCAGACACCTGTGCTAATTAGTTTGGCAGGTGTGTCCAATGAAAGGCAAGACTACTTAAGAAGGCTCTCTCACATTATTAAGCAGCCTACATTTTCTGCCAAAATGGGAAAGAAAAAGGATGTGTCGGCTGCTGAGAAGCAACAAATTGTGGAGTGTTTAGGTCAAGGCATGACTACAATCAACATTGTGCGATGATCAGGATGAAGTGTCTTGGCAATCAAGAAGTATGTAGCTGATTCACAGTACACATGTGTGCGTGCTGATAAGGGCAAATTGAGGACTCTTTCCTACAGGCAATTACGTCAGGTTGAAAGAGCAGCGGCAAAAAAGCCTTGTCATAGCAGCAGACAAGTTTTTGAAGCTGCTTGTGCCTCCAACGTCCCCCGAACAACAAGATGCAGGGTCCTTCAGAGGTTTGCAGCTGTGCATACGCCATCCTGTCGACCTCCTCTATCCACTTCACACAAGCAGAAACGGCTCCAGTGGGCCAAACATTACATGAAGACTGATTTCAAAACTGTTTTGTTCACGGATGAGTGCCGTGCAGCGCTCGATGGTCCAGATGAATGGAGTGGAGGATGGCTGGTTGATGGACACCCCACGCAAACATGGCTACAGCGCCAACAAGGAGGAGGTGGAGTAATGTTTTGGGCTGGAATCATGGGGAGAGAGATTGTCGGCCCCTTTAGGATCCCTGAAGGCGCTAAAGATGAACTCCATAATGTATGTGGATTTTCTCAAACAGCACTTCCTGCCATGGTTCAAGAAGAAGAACTGTGTATTTCACAGCAAGATCATTTTTCTGCATGATAATGCACCATCTCATGCTGCACATAAAACATCTGCATCTCTGGCTGATATGGGCATAAAAGGGGACAAACTTATGGTGTGACCCCCATGCTCCCCTGACCTCTACCCCATTCAGAACCTTTGGAGCATCATTAAAAGGAGTGTCTATGATGGCGGGAGGCAGTTCACATCTAAGCAACAGCTCTGGGAGGGTATTCTGTCCTCATGCAAAACAATTGAAGCAGAAACCATCCAAAACCTGACAAATTCAATGGACGAGAGAGTTCAGAAGCTCCTTTCGAACAAGGGGTCCTATGTGAAAATGTAACATCACCTAGAATAAAGTTTTGAGTTGAAAACTGTTTGATTTCAGTTTCTAACAACCTGCTAATGCTTATAATTTCAAAAATGACCATTTTTTTGGTCTTTATTAAAATGAAAAGGTTGATCGAAAAGTTTGGGGGATCTAAGAGTGTGGCAACCCAGTAGTCATGATTACTTCGAATTCTGACAATATGAAGGTCATGCTGCAGGTAGTGCAGCAAGAAGGCACTTATGTGTCTTGCGCATCTCGGAGCCCCAAAATTATTTTCCGGGCTAGATGCAGCTAAAAATTATTTTTAATTTTAAATCTGGTGAAGCTTATTATAGATGGCCTAATAGGATCAGTGCTGCACACTGCTACAAAGCCCAAATTATTTTCCAGTCAAGATACAGATAAACATGATTAGTAATTTGAAAGCTTAAAACGGTTGGTAGGGTGATTTTAACCAATCATCAAGCTTTTACTCTCCCCAGGATGACACAGGGGTAGAAAAGTCGTTTCGGATCCATGATTTGTTCATCTTTATGAACGTGAGTCTGTCTACATTATCAGTGGAGAGCCGCGTGCGCTTATCTGTCAGCACACCACCAGCAGCGCTGAACACACGTTCAGACAGAACGCTGGCTGCGGGGCATGACAAGATCTCCAAGGCGTAAGTGGCTAGCTCCGGCCATTTATCCAGATTGGAAGCCCAAAAAGAGCAAGGGTCCAGTGACACAGTCGTGGCTTCAATGTTTACTTGGAGATACTCCTGTACCATCGTCTCTAGGCGTTGACTATGTGTCAGACTTCTTGTCTCCTGTGGCCTTGCAAAGAATGGGCTAAAAAAATGGTGAAATGATTCCGCAAAATTGATGTTACCAGAAGATACTGTGGTTCTGTTACGGTTTGAGTGCTGAACACTTGACGGTCCCACGGTTGGCAAGTTGGAACTGTGAGATTCACTACGTGCACCACTGGTATTTTGTGGAAAAGCACATGTAAGATTCTGCAACAGTCTCTGCTGATACTCCTGCATGCGTGCATCCCTTTCTATGGCAGGAATAATTTCTGCAAATTTACTTTTGTACCGGGGATCTAACAGTGTGGCAACCCAGTAGTCAGGATTATTTCTAATTCTCACAATTCGAGGGTCATGTTGCAGGTAGTGCAGCAAGAAGGCACTCATGTGTGTTGCGCATCCAGGAGCACCAAGTCCCTGTTGTGTTGGTGGCGAGGTAACAATCATGCTTCCTTCCTCTGTCCTCTCCTCCCAACCTCGCACAACAGAAATGTGATCAAGGTCTCCCTCATCTGATGAGTCTTCCATCAGTTCGTCCTCCACTTCTTCCTGGGCTCCTGCACCTTCCTCACTAGTTTGGCTGCTACCATGCGCCCTGGTAAAATCATCTCCCCCACCCTCACATGCCTGCCGCCTTGGTGCTGCCGACCGTCTGGACCTTGCAGATGTTAGCCCTTCCGCATACAACTCCTCCTCCTCTACTTCCTCCACCTCCTCTTGTGCCACCACCTGACTCCGAATTCTGTTTAACATGTGCTCCAGCATGTAAATCACCGGAATAGTCATGATGATAATGGCATCGTCAGCACTAAACATCTTCGTCGCCATTTCAAAACTGTGCAGAAGGGTGCATAGGTCCCTGATCTGAGACCACTCCTCCAGCGTGATTTGCCCCACCTCTGAATCTCGTTGGCCCAGGCTATACGTCAGAACGTATTGCACCAGGGCTTGTCGGTGCTGCCACAGTCGCTGCAACATGTGCAGAGTTGAATTCCACCGGGTAGGCACATCGCATTTTAGCCGGTGAAGTGGCAGGCCCAACGACTTCTGTAGAGATGTAAGTCGCTGAGCTGCGGGATGCGAACGGCGGAAGTGAGCACACAGCGACTGTGCCCTCTGCAGAAGGCCATCTAGTCTGGGATAGTGGGCTAAAAATTGCTGGACAACCAGGTTCAACACGTGAGCCATACAAGGCACGTGTGTGACATTGCCCCGGCGAAGGGCCGCACCCAGGTTTGCAGCATTGTCGCACACGGCCTTCCCTGGTTTCAGGTCCAGTGGAGACAACCATTCATGAAATTGGTTCTCCAGAGCTGACCACAACTCCTCAGCTGTGTGACTCACATTTCCCAGACATTTCAATGTAAAAACCGCCTGATGACGTTGAGCCCTACTGCCAGCATAGTAAGGAGGTGTGCAGGATCCCTTCTGCGCAGTTAGAAAGCTTGTGGCATGACCAGACAGGCTTTGGGTGCAGGTGGAAGACCGAGAGGAGGTTGAGGAGGCAGAAGCAGTGGAGGAACTTTGACATAAAGAGGATTGACGCACAACTCGTGGGGACGGCAAGACTTGGACAGCAGCCCCTTGTCCTGCTGTCACCATAGTTACCCAGTGCCCAGTCAGCGACATGTAACGCCCCTGTCCATGCCTACTCGTCCAAGTGTCTGTGGTGAAATGCACCCTGTCACACACAGAGTTTCTCAAAGAAGCGGTGATGTTGTGTGCGACATGCTGGTGGAGCGCAGGCACACCTTTCTTTGAGAAGTAGTGCCGACTGGGCATCTGGTACTGGGGTACTGCGACGGACATAAGGTCTCGAAAATCCTCTGTGTCCACCAGGCGGAAAGGCAGCATTTCTGTAGCCAAGAGCTTGCAGATGGTGAAATTCAACCTCTTAGCTTTCTCATGGCTAGGAGGAAATGGTCTTTTACTTGTCCACATCTGAGGGACCGAGGGCTGGCTATTGTGCTTAGACGGGGTTGATAAGGGTGTCCCCGGCAAACTGCCGGTCTGTGAGGAAGATGCAGGCGGACATGTTAGGTTGCCTTGATCCAAAGGTGGTGCTATCGATGTCGGACAGCGCTCAAGACCAGCTGGTGTTACCACCTCCAAAGAAAATGATGATCTGCCAATCACACTGGCTGTTGCGGGTAAAGAGGTGGCAGGTCTGCGCCCCAAAACAGGTGTGACTGCTGTCCCCCCAGTCACAGAGGATGAAGAGGCCACGGATGCACAAGATATGGCAGACGGTGGTTGGCCCGGCCGGCTAGGCCGCATTGTAGCACACTGAGCTTCCCACTGCAACGTATGCTTCATGTCCATGTGCCGGTTCATGCATGAAGTACTCAAACTATGTATTTTTTGGCCTCTACTTAGCTTTTGCTGACAAATGTTACAGATAACACGAGTTGGGTCATCTTTATCGATCTGAAAAAATGCCCAGGCTATGCAAGGCTTAGCACCCATGCGACCTGAAGAGCCACCACGACTTGTGGTGAGAGGCAGAGTTGTGTTTGAGGATGCAGTTGTTGACGTGCTTCCAGTACTACGTCTCTGTCCAGGAAGGCGCAACCTGACCTCGTCGTCACTAGCATCTTCCTCCACCTCCTCTGCTGACCTCATCTCTTGGCTGACTGTGGGTTGACAGTATGTGGGATCTCCGACCTCATCATCATCACCCTGTGCGTTATCACACCCGTCGTCCTCAGAGCCAACCTGTTCCTGCCCTGACAAAAAACTAAAGTTGTCGCTCCAATCAGGTATTTGAGTCTTATCATCGTCTTCCTCATTGTCTCCACCAACAGTAGTTACAGTTTGGGAATGAGGGTCTACATTATGGTCAGAACCTTCTGCGTCTGGTCCTGGATCCGACTCATAAAGATTCTGGGCATCAGTGCAGATCATTTCCTCGTCTGGATTCACAGAAGCGCTGGAGTCGACCTCTGATTCCCAGGCTATAGTATGAGTAAACAGCTCTGCAGACTCAACCATCTGTTCTACCTCATACTCAGACGGGCAGCTGGAGATTTGGGAGCTGTGAGGAAGCAAGTGCGATTTGGGTGACACCTTTGAGGACTGGAGTATTTGTGATGTTGAAGTTGATGTGGAGGAGAGCCCACTTAAAGGAGCACTTGATATCCGTTGAAGCACCTGCTGTTTTTGTGCCTCATCTGGAATTTGTAGCGATTGGCGTGGCCGTAAGAAAGGGATCTTATCACATTGTCCGCTAAAAGAAGTAGACATTTTAGTTTGGCTGGAAGATGGTCTTTCTTCTGCACCTACCCCACGGACACAACCTTTTTTCCCCTTCCCAACACGCCTATTCCCCTTTCCACCAGCAGCAGGCCTTTTTCCACTCATTTTGGTGGTTAACTAATTCACAACTCTGGAGTTGTTTGCACAAAAAAACAATGGATGGTAACCGAGCAGAGCTGAGTGGCCAAACTGTGGTATTAGGCCAAAACTATTGGCTGGGTTAGATGCAGAAAAAAATTATTTTGAATTTGCAACCTGATGGAGGTCAGTATAGATGGACTAATAGACCAAGTCCCACACACCGCTAGAAGCCCAAATATTTTTTCAGAGCTAGATGCAGAAATTTTTTTTATTCAATTTGCAACCTGATGGAGGTCAGTATAGATGGACTAATAGACCAAGTCCCACACACTGCTAGAAGCCCAAATATTTTTTCAGAGCTAGATGCAGAAAAAAATTATTTTTAATTTGCAACCTGATGGAGGTCAGTATAGATGGACTAATAGACCAAGTCTCACACACCGCTAGAAGCCCAAATATTTTTTCAGAGCTAGATGCAGAAAAAAATTATATTCAATTTGCAACCTGCTGGAGGTCAGTATAGAAGGACTAATAGAACAAGTCCCACACACTGCTAGAAGCCCAAACATTTTTTCAGAGCTAAATGAAGAAAAAAATTATTTTTAATTTGCAACCTGATGGAGGTCAGTATAGATGGACTAATAGACCAAGTCCCACACACTGCTAGAAGCCCAAATATTTTTTCAGAGCTAGATGCAGAAAAAAATTATTTTTAATTTGCAACCTGATGGAGGTCAGTATAGATGGACTAATAGACCAAGTCCCACACACCGCTAGAAGCCCAAATATTTTTTCAGAGCTAGATGCAGAAAATTTTTTTATTCAATTTGCAACCTGATGGAGGTCAGTATAGATGGACTAATAGACCAAGTCCCACACACTGCTAGAAGCCCAAATATTTTTTCAGAGCTAGATGCAGAAAAAAATTATTTTTAATTTGCAACCTGATGGAGGTCAGTATAGATGGACTAATAGACCAAGTCCCACACACTGCTAGAAGCCCAAATATTTTTTCAGAGCTAGATGCAGAAAAAAATTATTTTTAATTTGCAACCTGATGGAGGTCAGTATAGATGGACTAATAGAACAAGTCCCACACGCTGCTAGAAGCCCAAATATTTTTTCAGAGATAAATGAAGAAAAAAATTATTTTTAATTTGCAACCTGATGGAGGTCAGTATAGATGGACTAATAGACCAAGTCCCACACACTGCTAGAAGCCCAAATATTTTTTCAGAGCTAGATGCAGAAAAAAATTATATTCAGTTTGCAACCTGATGGAGGTCAGTATAGATGGACTAATAGAATGATGCTATGCCCAAAAGATTTTACTTCACTAGGTGCAGTAAAAAAATTGGTATTCTATACACAGGTGGTATATCTTGCAACACAGATAGGCTACTCCACTGACTAACACACTCTGCAATAGGCCAAAAAGGATTAGCTTTGCTAGATTCAGCCAAATGCTGTGAAAAAAACTTGCACAGCACTGGCACAGACCTGCCTGGCAAAAACTGATACAAACTGATGTAACCTAGTCCTGAAAAGGACTCCAATTACAATTAGTCTTTACTCCCACAATCTATCTATTTAAGAGCACAGACCTGCTTGATAAAAGTCGTAGGAAATGCTGTAACCTAGTCCTTAAAAGGACTGCAATCACAACTATTCCCTACTCCCAAGCTATCTGTATATTTGTGCGAAAATTGGCTTGAAATTAACAAGGTATAGCGCACACAGCAACAGCGGTGCCGTCTAACACGCAGCTGCAGCAGTGAGAAAATGGTGGCGACGGGGAAAATGGCTTGGTCTTATAGGGCAAGGACATGTGACATACACTGCCAATCACACATGCCCTTGCTTGTGTGAAAAAAAGCACTTCGCTCCGTGTGTGCGCTGCTGATAGGCTGACAGATTGCACCTCCCTACTGCAAATGCAGGAAAGAGAAAAAAAAATGGAGATCTTCATTGTTCCTGCAGAGATCCATCCCCTGCCCCTCCCCCCGCCCCGCTGTACACTCAAATTGCGTATTAACATTAATTTTCATCATTACTGAGAAAAAATCCAGTTATGATTTTGGTGCACGAACAGTTATCGAACATAACCTCGAACAGCCGAATTTTTCTCAAATTGTTCGTGTTCGCCGACCGGCTCGAACACCGCCCAAAACAGCTCGAATTTGAGATTGGCGAACAGTTCGAGTAGAACAACGCTCATCTCTAGTCCTGAGAAGGACTGCTTGTTTGATCTGGCAGCCTTTACAGACCCTACACTAACTATTTCACAGGATATATCTCTCCCTAAATCAGCAGTGCTGTCCCTACACTGTCTGATCCGGAGCGACTGTGTCCAAGATGGCGGCACCCGGCTTTAAATACTCGAGGTGACGCTGTGCGGCCAGCCAATCACTGTAATGCCCACAAACATCATGGCTGCGGCATTACAGTGACTGGCTGGCAATCCCTGCATGTTCATTGGCTCTGTAAAGAGCGCCAAACATGCAGGGCGGAGACCCGAGCACCCGCCCGAGTAACCCGGAAATGCTCGGTGCTCACCGAACATCCCGAGTAGCGTGATGCTCGGGCGAGTACTGAGCAGTGTCGAGCATGCTCGCTCAACACTACTAGTGACAGGTTGAAGAGGTGGGTAAGGGTTGGGATGAAGACTGTGGTAAGTTTAGGGATGAGGTAGGATGGGATTGGGTCAAGTTTGCAGGTGGTGAGGTGTGATTTGGAGAGTAAAGAGGAGACTTGACCTTCTGTAATGGTGGAAAAGTGGGGTTTGGAGGAGGAAGGTTGAGTAGATATGAGGAGGGGTTGTGCGGACTTTAGGCAGAAACTTTGTATGATGGTGTCAATCTTCTGCTTGAAGAATGAGTCAAAGTCTTCGGCTGAGATGAGAGAAGAGGGAGGAGGTGCTGGGGGATGAAGGAGAGAATTGAAAGTGTTAAATAGCTGTTTAGGGTTGTGAGACAGGGAGGATATGAGAGATCAGAAGTAGGTTTGTTTTGTTGTAGTGAGTGCGAACTTGAAAATAGTGAGGGATTGTTTGAATGCGATGAAGTGCTTGATGGAGTGAGACCTTTTCCATCTCCGCTCTGCAACCCTGGAGGCCCGTCGCAGTTCTTTAGAAAGTTTGGTGTGCCAGGGTTGCCTGTTGATTGTGCGAGATTTGGTAGGTGTGAGAGGGGCGATCGAGTCGAGAGCTGCAGCTATTGTGGTGTTATATGAAGCGGCAGCAACATCTGCATTGTGTAAGGAATTTATGTCTGTAAGAAGGAGGAGGGATTCAGAGAGTGAGTGTAGGTCAAGGTGTTTGAGGTTTCTGCGAGTGTGTGTAAGTTTGTGGAGTGAGGATTGTGCACCTGGAGAGGAGAGGGTAGAGAATGTGAGGAAGTTATGGTCAGAGAGAGGGAGGTTTGAGTTAGAGAGGTTAGATAGGGAACAGAGGCGGGTGAAGATGAGGTCCAGTGTGTGACCATCTTTATGAGTAGCTGCCGAAGACCCTTGAGCAAGGCCAAAGGAGGAAGTGAGGGATAGGAGCTTAGAGACAGACGAGTGGGAAGTGTCAATGGGGATGTTGAAGTCACCCATTATGAGAGTGGGGATGTCAGTGGAAAGGAAGTGAAGCAGCCAGATAGTGAAGTGGTCTAAGAAAGTGGTGGCTAGCCCTGGGGGTCGGTAAATGATGGCCAGTTGGAGGTCAGAGGGGGAATAGATGTGCACACAGTGCACCTCAAAAGAGGGGAGTGTAACGGAGGGTGGCAGTGATATTTGGGTGAAAGCGCAGGTATCTGACAGGAGAAAACCTACGCCTCCTCCATGTTTGCCATTGGGGCGGGGGGGTGAGAAAGGTGGAATCTGCCATATGAAAGTGCAGCTGGGGAGGCTGTGTTAGAGGGGTTGAGCCATGTTTCGGTGATGGCGAGGAAGGAAAGTTTGCTAGTAATGAAAAGGTTGTGGATGTAGGAAAGTTTGTTGCAGACGGAGCGAGCGTTCCATAGAGCTCCTGTTAGTGCAACTGAGAAAGTGGGGATTAGTTGGATGTGTATGAGGTTTGAAGGGTTGCGACAGTTTGTGGAAGGTCGTGGATAGGAGGTAGAAGTAACTGTGGGGATATGGCGAGGAGGACCAGGATTTGGAGAGATATCTCCAGCAGTGAGGAGGAGCAGAGAAAGTGTTAGCAGGTGGGAGCAAGAGAGAGCATGAGGTGGCTGTCTGTGTTTGGAGATCCAGGATTGAATGTTGAGGAATAATTCGGAGGAGGAGGTGAGATGAATGGGGAGGATGGAGGGAGAGATGAAGAGTTTCTTACTAGGTGTAGGGATTTGAGTGGTTACTAGAAAGTGGAGGACTATAGAGGAAAAAGTGAGAGCTAACAGAAACATAGTTAAAAGAGAGTAAGTGGTCAAAGTGTTGGTTACCTGACTCCTGCCCTGACTAACTGCCTCTGAAATAACTGCCACTTATCTCCGAAGCCACTTTGCACAAGAAGACTCAAGAGTATCAACAGACATTGGGAGGAAAATACCTTCAGAGGAGGAATATGAGGCGCAGACAGGTGATGCAGAATGTGAGCGGTGTTCCCTTCACCTCGATGCGCGTTTCACCACTAGCTTCTCCTGGGCACCCATACATAGTGAACACATTATAGTTGCCATGTAGGACTTTAGTACCCACATTATGAACACTCATATATGCTATGCTGCTCTGGACTCTGCACTCTTATTAAGCTAGGCTGTAGAATTATTTTTCTTTCTACTAGATTTATGGCATTTTGTCTGTATTTCATTCAGAGCATTCATTGGGTGTCAGTACAAACTGTCACAACTGGGGGTTTTATTCACCTTTATCTTTAAACTTTGGTTCTCCCATGTGAATAACAAACATATTACTAGGGAAGTGGTGGTGTCCCCCTTCTGGGCACTATGTTTCTATATTCTATATTTTATACATACTGTATGTTCTAATAAACTGCCTAATAAAGAAATGATAGTTTTTAATGAATATGGATCTCATCTTGACTCTGGATCTAGATAACACAAGCAGAGTACGTGTTTTGTTTGAAGTGCCATAGGTGTAATTTTGGACATTTTTTGATAACAGAATAAGTTATATATGTCTGAATCATTGGAATCTAAAAGATATGGCATAGTCAAAATAGGAGCTAGAGCTGAGGAAGTATTTGATGGAGTTAAGACTTTTTCTATGGTTTGTTTAATAGATAGAGTAGCGGAAGTAATACTATCATGGCAGGTATCATATGGAGGAAGGGAGTTAGACCAGATGTATCGGTGGGTGTTTTTGTTTAATAATAGGAATTCTATGTCTGATTTGTTCTTTTGTTTTGAAGAGTTGGCAAGTTTCAAACATCTGAATAGGTGGATTGCTGTATATTAGAATTTCAACTATTGAGTCTTAAAGATGGACACCTGGCATGAGCTGTCCCTCTATGCCTTGGAGGTGTTGTGCTCCCCTACCGCTAGAGTATTGTCTAAGGGGGTTTTTAGAGCCACCAGGGGGTTCATAACAGACAGGCTCTTTCGCCTGCCAACATAAAATGCTGACAGGCTCACTCTCATAAAAATGAACAAAGCCTGGATTAGCCCCACTTTTCCACACCACCAGATGACAGCAGAACATAATATGCTTTTAATATTCAATATTTGAATGTTGTTGCCATTCAGGGGTCTATGGATTACCCTCCTTATAATTTTTTCCTGGCATTGCACTTTGTGAAAAGCCTTTATGAGTGTGGAGGCACATCAACTACAGTTTCAAAATATTTCCATTCTACATTTTTTTTGTATTCAATGACTCATCCATACTGTTTAACATGGTTATTGTTGCATTATGTTGGTATGTTAAACTTACAAAAAGCGTTGAAAACTATTTTTGGTTTAGATTACTCATCCATAGAGTATTAAGTCCTCTGGAGCACATTTCGGTTGTATATAACCGTCCAAAAAAAGGATCAAAAATATATCGCTATGATTTTGCTTATCCATAGAGTATTATGTGTTCTTTGGTAAATTTCGGTGGTATATAACCGTCCAAAAAATTAATAAAAAATGTATTGGTATTATATTGCTCATCCACAGATTATTATGTGTTTTTAGGTACATTTTGGAGGTATATAACCCTCAAAAATATTGATCCAAAATTTATAAGTATTATATTGCTCACCCATAGAGTGTTACGTGCTCTTGGGAACATTTCAAAGGTATATAACCCTCAAAAAACTTGTCAAAAAATGTATCGGCATTATATTGCTTATCCACAGAGTTTTATGTGTTCTGTGGTATATTTCGGTGGTATGTAACACTCCAAAAAAGCGTTCAAAAAAGTTTCTGGATTGAATTACTGATCCATACAGTGTAACATGCTTAGTGTGCGACAAGGCAACAAAGATGTCTGAATCCTGCAAGATTCCCACGGGAGCCACCAAAGGAATATTGGAGCCAGACCAAGCTGGTGTGATAGTGGAGGTGGCAGTAGCCTGTGGTTCGGAGCAGGCCGCTTTCCCAGAACTGCCAAGCCCGAACCCGAGCTGCAGCCTTCACCACTGGGTTTTTGGTGGACTGCAGCCAGGAGAGCCAGTAACCAACAACTAGTGAGTGGACTGTGGTACCTAGGCTTATTGGAAGTGAGAAGTAGGTGAGCCACGACCAGGGCTGCAGAAATGCTAGCAGGCCCGCAAGCTGCAAGGTACCGAAAGTTGGCATCCTGGGGGAAGGCCGTTACGTATGACCAGCAGCAGAGAAGGGGGTCCATCGAAGAGTTTGGGACCTGTCATCACATCTCATTCAACCAGCAGGCAGTAGAGACTAAACACTTGCCTCGAAGGCTGCTAGAGCTGTTGGCTGTAACCAGGGTCACGTTCCTCAAAATGCAGGGTCAACCTCGCTGGTATGTGGTGTGCATGATGACAGAAGGAAGGGAGCTGGATGAACCGTTCTTGAGAAATGAACAGCCCTGGGAGAGACTCCTTGAGGCAACTTGAGAAGGGACTACCGCCCCCGAGAGATCATACTGTTTTTGGGGTTCCTCACCTCCTATGATGGAGCAGACAATGATGCAGGTGACACAGGGAGCTGTCGCTTATTTCTACATGACACATGCTCTGGCATTACCCGAAGCTGGGTCACTTACAGCCCAGGCACCTGAGAATCGAGCTTCAGGAAGCAGGTGGAGGCAGTTGCACCAACCTCTCGAGGAAGGAGAAGTGTACACCTAAAGGGGCATAGTGTATTACCCTCCTTTAATTTTTTCCTGGTTTTGCACTTTCTACAAAGCGTTTAGGAGTGGATGAGTACATGAAGTACACTTTCAAAATATTTATTTTCAAAAAAATTTCTGGATTCAGTAAGTCATCCATACAGTTTAACGTGGTTCTTGTTACATTACAGTAGTATAGAAAACAAACAAAAATAACTTCCACATTTTTTTCTGGATTCAATTAGTCATCCATACAGTTTAATGTGCTTTGTATAAAATTACAGTGAGTTAAAATTCATAAAAACCTCTTGTCCTGGTACACTTTACAAAATATTTTTATTCCAAAAATTGACTATTGTCAAATATACTCTAAAACTTGGTTTGTGTGAAATTTCATTGGTTTAAAATAAAAAATGGCCTGCTGCAGATGCAGAAATTTGGTTGTTCAAAAATTGACTATTACTATCAAGATTTGTTTGTTTTTTTACAACAAAAAGATATAAAGATATTTTGCCACACAGTATACTTTTAGTTAATAATCTTTTCAGTCAAAGATGTTTCATTTCTTGCAAGCTGTACAATTAAAAAAAATGTTTAAATGAAGCAAAAAAAAAGTGGGCTACTTGTGATATATACTGTCGAATTTGGTTCACGTGAAACTTTGCTGTTTCACAAAAAAAAACTAAATTGGACTGGCACTGGTGTAGAAATTTGGTAGTTCAAAAACTGACTATTGTCACAGATACTCTAAAACTTGATTTGTGTGAATTTTCGTCTGTTTTAAAAAAAAAATTGGGCTCCTACAAATGTAGAAATTTGGTTGTTCAAAAATTGACTATTACCATCAATATTTTTTTTTTTACAACATAGATATTTTCTCACACAGTTTGCATTTTCTTAACAATATTCTCACTAAGGCTATGTGCCAACGATGCAGAAATGCTCCGGATTTTTTCCTGAGCGTTTCTGCATCTCCCTGGCAGAAAAAACGCATGCGGATTGTACATGTGGATTGTACATGCGTTTTTCCTGCCAGGGACAAGCGGATGTGAAGCGTTCTTCACATGCATTTCCGCATGCGAGTTGTCAAGTGCTTTCCAAGCGATTTTAGCATCACTTGGAAAGTGCTTGACAACTTGGTCACACTATATAAATCCATGCAAACGGCATGGATTTATATAGTGTGACCGTAAAAGAATGTTAAAAAATAAAAAAAATATATCATACTTACCTTCTGATGGCCCCCAGAGTCTTTATTCTATGCGTCTCAGCTTGCCGGCAGCTCGCGGAACACTGAAGGACCTGCCATCACATGACTAAATGACGTCAGCGCAGGTCCTTGAGTCCACCGCAATCTACCGGCAAGCCAAGACAAGCACACCGGGAGCCATCAGAAGGTAAGTATAATATTTATTTTTTATTTTATTCTTTTTTTACAGGTTCTATGGTACCCGGGTCCGGAGGAGAGTCTCCTCTTCTCCAGACCCGGGTACCATCCGCACATTGAAATGCATGGAATGCGCATGTACAGATCCAGTGATGAGGATTCCATGCGTTCCAATGCAAGTCAATGCCGGCAATGTAACATCCCTGGTGGCGTGTTGGCATGGCTTACCACCTCCCACCATGCAAGACCACCATCTTACCTATCAGTCCAGGCTGCACACTTTGCTCCAGTACCTGCTGTGTGCATGTTTCTTGTCTGATTGCTTAGGGCGGTGGCGCGGTTACTGCCTGATTCTTATAGTTACTGTGTGTGCACTCCTAATGCATCCCCAGCCTATTGCTGTGAGTCACTGGATACTTAAACCCTCTCCACCCAGTAGGAGGTGCCGGAGCAACACTTTCTTTCAGTGTGTTCTGTGCAACTGAGTTGCCAGGTCCTGTCCTGTATCTAGTCTGTTCCACCACCCTGGGGGCTGTATACCCAGGCCCGTTATCTGTATCTGTGACTTCTAGTCTTTTCCGCCACCCTGGGGGCTGTATACCCAGGCCCGTTATCTGTATCTGTGACTTCTAGTCTGTTTCCGCCACCCTGGGGGCAGAGCTCCCAGGCTGGTTCCTGTATCTTGTTCCGGGTTCAGTTCCTGTCTGAACTGTATGCTAGCCCGTTACCTGTTTGTCTCTATGTCCATACCTGCCCTTTTCCTGCAGTGTCTGAACCTGCACCGAACTCCAACTCGCTGTCTTTGTACTTCTGTTTGTGAGTTTTGTGTCCACTCGCTACTACATTGTAAGTACCTTGTGTGTATCTGGTTCTGCTTGTCCCGTTTCCCTGCCTCCGTATCTACCTCCTGTGTTCTAACTATTTTCCTGTATTTTCCAGTCTGTTCCATGTGAACAGAGCCCTGTTCTGTCTGCCTGCACCTTCTGCTCGGTTCTGCTCTGCTTGTCCACCGCACCGGCGGTTTCGCTCTGCTCTGCTTGTCCACTGCATCTGCTGTTTCGCTCTGCTCTGCTTGTCTACAGAATCTGCAATTTCGCTCTGCTCTGCTTGTTCACCGCACCTGTGGTTTCGCTCTGCTCTGCTTGTTCACCGCACTTGCAGTTTCGCTCTGCTCGTTCACCGCACCTGCGGTTTTGCTCCACTCTGCTTGTCCACCGCACCTGCAGTTTCGCTCCGCTCTGCTTGTCCACCGCACCTGCGGTTTCGCTCTGCTCTGCTCCGCTTATCCTCCGTGCCTGCGGTTCTGGTCTGCTGTACTGGTCTCTATCCAGCCTGCGTTCCTACCTGCCAGTATCTGCCAGTCTGCATGCCAGCCGTGCCTGCCAGCACCCGCCTGTCTGCATACCAGTCGTGCCTGCCAGTACTCGCCTGTCTGCATACCAGCCGTGAAGGCCAGTACCCACCTGTCTGCATACCAGCTGTGCCTGCCCGTTCCTGCATTCCCCGGTGTGGGTCAACAGCTGTGACCAGGGTCTGACCTGGAGTAGCACCTGGTCCCTCTGCTCGGTTCCTCCCTGGTTCACGGAGTCGACTGAGCCGCCGTGCGACCTGGGTCGGACCGAGTTGATACTTAGTCACGCCCCTCCAGGCACTCCTCGGTTCATGGTCCAGTGGGATCACTAACCACGCTCACGCCAGTCAGTCCGGGCGTGAGCGTAACAGGCGAAAATGCAGCGCTTCCGCAAAATAATTGGTAGTGCTGCGTTTTTTTCCGCAATGATAATCCGCAGCGGAAATTTCTGCAGCATGTGCACAGCACATGCGGATTATCATTGGGGAACATGGCAGGCCTTCTATCAAGCGTTCTTTAAGCGTTTCTGCAGCGGAATTGCCGCTGCGGAAATGCTTAAAAAATGCATCGTGGGCACACAGCCTAACAAGATGTTTCATTTCTTGCAAACTGTACAGCTTTTCATTGATTTTAAGAAAATAAATAAATTGGGCTGGGACAGGTGTAGAAATTTGGATGTTCAAAAATTAACTATTGTCACATAAACTGTAGAACTTGGTTTACGTGAAAATTCATTGCTTTGAAATAAAACCCAAAAAATTGTCCTCTCTTCACACAACTCACACCTCTAGCTTCAAGCCAGATTATAACAAGCTATCACTGACAACTTTGCAAGATGAGAGGTGAGCATTTATACCAGAAGGGAGAACTCACAACAGCTGAGATAACTCAAGAGGGAGAGCTCTAGGAGACAAACAAAACTGTTTAGCCCTTGCAACAAAACAGAGCAAGATAAATTGCACAGCTTATCTCTTGCAACACCAGAACAAGGGAAATTTGCACAGCTAACTGGAAGGCAAAGCAGATCTATCCAGCTCAGGTGCACATGTAGCCAGATGCCACAAACTTTTGACCCCTCTCTGTCACTCTATCCCCGTAACAGTACCCCCCTCCTAAGGCCACGACCCCACTATCAATATTTGATCAGTAAGTATTTGTTCAGTATTTTTTCTCAGGAGTGGGAGCCAAAACCAGGTGAGGAACAATCATAGAAAAGGTATAATAGAAACAATTGCACCAATTCTGCATTTATCACCCACTCCTGAGATAAAATACTCACTGAATACTGACCAATTACTGATAGTGGGGCCGTGTCCTAAGAGGGGATTCTGGACCATCAGGACCAGGTTTATCTGGATGTGAGGCATGAAAAAACTGAACCAACCTGATCACATGAACATCAGATGCTGGTACTCACATTCTCTCCTCTGGATCGTAACCTTTCCATTGTACCAAAATACTGAAGCGACCGGAATACAAAGCAAGAATTGAAAATCTTAGCTATCTGGAACTCCAGATTCCCATTAAGAATGATCAGGGAAGGTGGTGGTAGAGCCGGTTCTGAGGAAGCAATATATTTTTTGAGAAGTGATCGGTGAAACACATAATGGATTTTGAAAGTAGATGGCAATGCAAGGATAGACTATGGACAATGTGACGATACAGCGTAAAATCTTAATTATGGCAGACATATTTTCTGATGGCAAGAGAAGTATACCTTTATTTTTATGTTGAATTTTTAACCTATGATCTTCTTTGGTTAATTAACACAGACTATTGTTTGAATAATCCTGAATGTTGATTTAAAGAGCCCACTGTATGCCAACTATGTTAATTGAATAACCTTTGTTGACCCTGTGGCTTATTGACTCACAAGACAGGAGGTCAAACTAAGCAAATTCATTAAATGCTCAAACAATGAGACAAGAGGCTGCCCTTCCCTCCCCAACCTGTGGATGTGTACTTCAAAAGGGCATGTGCTTCTGTAGCAGAGAGACTTGGAACATAAATTGGAAAGAGACTTTACAAGGAGAGTCAAGGATCGGACTCTCTGAGAACGTCAGCTTGGAAGTATGGCTTTACCCAAAGAGACACAGATTTGGATTCTACATGATTCTAGCCTAAGGGTATTTAGCCCCGACTGGAAAGATATGGATCTGCTCCATTGACCATCAGAGAGCCCATGGATACATTTGGGGAGACCAGGTTGGGACGATGGATATGTTGTTTGGGGTTGCCAGACGGGACCGTCTGGTCACCTGGAACCCATGGTGACATTCAGAGAAGCCAGATTGGGACCTGCCAGTCATCTGGCCCTATGGAAACTCTCGGAGAGGCCAGGGTGGGACCCTTGGGTCTCCTAGCCTTGTACCTCGATGGACTGCTAGCTTCCTAAGCTTGCTGCTATCTTCTTTTTGTGGGGGCCCGCCAGAAGCGGGGGACCACTGGTTGAGGTAGTTGGCCCTGGAAGGCCCAAAATCTCAGCTGTTCTATCCCAGGCGGGGAGAGCAGAAGGGTGAGACTGTGTAATGTTGTACCATCTTGGGTATTTGATGGGACTGTTCTATGGGTTTATTGTCAGCTTTGTGGTTCAAAAAAGTATTCCCACACTGTTTTACCCGCACCCTGTGTTGCCTGAGAATCGTTATGCCCACGGAAGACCCCGGGTCTTCACAGACACTATTTTATAGGGACCGATGAACCAGGGTTCCAGTTTCCCAGAAGAAACTTTCAACTTAATGTTCTTAGCCGACAACCATATCAAATCACCAACACACAGAACCGGACCAACCAAGTGCTTCTGATCAGCCATACTATTATATTTGGAACCCATCATCCTTAAATTATTAAAAACACCCCACCACACAGAGGTAATAGACAAAGAAAACCACTCCTCCCCAGGCACTCCTGAAGAACGATTTCCATTAAAGGTGCAGAATAAAGGATGAATACTTTATGTCCCAAAAAAACGTGGTCTTGCCATGATGACTGTTATTGACAGTGAACTCAGCTAAAGGTAATTAAGAGACCCAATCCTCAAAAAAATAAAACACCTTAGGTACGTCTTAAGATTCTGATGCACCTCTTCAGTCTGCCCATTTGATTGTGGATGAAAGGCGGCCGAAAATGAGAGATAAATCACAAGCGAGCACAAAATGCCTTTCAAAACTTTTATATGGAGAGTGACACACCAGCTCTGGCACGTCAAGGTAAGGAGGCTTATTCGCCATGCAATGCTCCTCTGGGAAATTTAATATGCAAATTGCCTCTTCAGAGAAAAAGAGGACTTGTACTCTATAGCGCCACCTATTGGAAGCAGCAATCCTACAAGTCACAATCAACCCTTTAACGAGTCGTGCAATATGACTTAGGATAAAAGCCAAATCAGAATCTCAATTTGCAGACACTTTGTTTCAGGCTGTTGGCCCTCGTCAGTGCAAAGTATGAGAACTGATTTGGCTTTTATATCAATTGGGTCCCCCGATCAGAAACAATTCAGATGGTGTTTCACAATCTCATTAATGAGAACTTGTGCCAAAGCTTTAGTATTCGGGAGTGCAAAAAAATTAGTAATTTTGCTTAAGCTATCTACTACCACTAAAATTACCATGCTACCTGCAGACAAGAGCAGATGAGTGATAAAATCCACCGAAAGATGAGTCCATCTACAAGTCATCTACAAGGAATAACCAAAGGTTGCAGAACCCCAGACAGATAAGTATGGGGGCTCTTTAAACACGCACAAGTACTACAAGACGAAACACCATCCCAAACATCCTGATGCAATCTTGACCAACAAAAACGACAAAGAAGTAGATCCAAGCAAGAACTGAATCATGACGTTTACTTAATATTAAGTCAGAAGTTCACAGGGACAAACAGTTTACCTGGAGGACAAGTGTGGCGCCCCTGAGGGTTCAGTCGCCACAGAGGTACTGCATCTCACCCAGAGGTGTGGTGTCTCACTCTCAGGTAAGGAAGGAGTACAGCCCGGGACCCTAACACCTGCATCCAACACTACACTACTCCAGACCAGCTGGAAGGGCAAGATGTGTCGCGCTTCCTGCTGAGCCCTGTCCCTGGCTGGAGTTGGGGGAACCAAAGAAGGGGGAACCATGTAGTGGGTGTGGGTGGAGGACGTAGATCAGGGGAGCATTGAAAGGAGTGATATAAAAAGAGGGTGGAACCATCTAGAAGAGACAGTCCAGACACATCTTCAGTGAGAGGAGTTGGGAGCAGGAGCTCTGTAGGAGCTCTGCTCAGGAGGAGGGCCTGAGGAGAGGCCCAGGACTGAAGAGAGAGAGTGAGGAGCAGGAAAGGCTCCAGGAACGAGGAAGGGACCCCAGGGGTACGGGCAGTCCTGGAGGCCACCCGTACGCCCGAATCTGCCAGGCAGTGGAGGGGTCAGGTCGCACAAAGGGGACCGGTCCCTAAACTAGCAGAGTTCTTCAAGTATCAACTAGGAAACCGGAGGCTGTAGTATTTCAGGTACTGCAGCCACAGTACACATCAGTCTCACCAAGAAAGTAGCCATAGGCGACCCAGGGGACAGAGAAGACGTCGTCCGACAAGGTCCGGGGTCACTGGATTGGGGCACTAGGTGTGAGGTGCAGGGACACGGCCAGAAGGAACACACAGAAGGGGGTCCTGCTATGTACTCTGGAGGTACCTGAGGGTCGGCTGAACCCCTACCTGGTGAATGCAGCGTGACATTGGAGGCTGTAAGCTGGACAGTGCAACCTGATGAACTTAACAACTGTGAGTAAACTCTGAAGACTGCACCCCACTGTCTGTCTGTGAAGTTATTGCTGCGCCAACATCCCCTGCACTACACTGCAACATCTTTAACATTGACACTGCCCTGGAGCTAAGCTCTACCTGTGGAGAGCTAAACCAACTCTTCTGCATTTACACCAGCTCCAGAGGTTCTGCAACGCAGCGGCGGCTCCATATAGCCGCATACCACAGGTGACGTCACGAACTGTAAATAAAAACTATAAATCCCCTGTAAATATTACCCCATTTTTACTGACTGCCCTGGATTATGGACCGGGTCACCGCCACTGTGACATCTCCCCTAGCAACGACCGGCCCGGCACCGAGTACCCCACGGCCCAGTGGGCGCGTCACAAGCGGTAGGGGAACCTATGACCTCCTTCTCTAGATCCGAACATACTGAAGCAATGACTACTCCTTTCTGCAAAATGGGTACAGGCTCACCACCACTTCTTCCCCCCCAGAAAACAACTGAACAATGCATCAGCATTGACGTTTTTATCCTCAAGTCGATAAGTCACAAAATAGTTAAATTTTGCGAAAAATAAAGACCACCTTGCATGTGTAGGAGTAAGTCATTTAGCTGATTCCAGATATAATACATTTTTATGATCCATGATGATCATTAGTGATGAACAAACGTGCTCGCCACTGCTCGGTACTTGGTGCTCGACAAGCTCGGCGAGTATTTCCCGGGTTGCTCGGGCGGGAACTTGTGCCCCTGCCTTGCATATTTGGTGCTCTTTAGAGAGTCAATGAACATGCAGGGGTTGCTTGTCATGCACGGTAATGCCGTAGCCATGTTGGTTGTGGGCATTAAAGTGATTGGCTGGCCGCACAGCACGATCAAGTCTATATAAGATCTGGCGCCGCTATGCTCGTCACAGTCTACCCCAGAACCAGGCAGAGTAGAGAGGCAGCTGCTGTTGAGTCAGGGAGAGATTTGCTTGTTTATATTTAGTAAAAGTATTCCACAACATATCTATATATCCATCTGAACTAACAGTCCTTCAGACACACTTCGGTGCAGTGTGTCGGTGAAGCTATTCACAATAGTTGTGAAGAATAGTATTAGTAAACTACAGGCCTGCTAATTAAAACAGTGGTTCTCTATCAGACCTATCTCACTTATAACAGCGTTCCAAAATCAGCCATTTCTGCCTTCCATTTCGTTGCAGTGTGTCGGTGAAGCTATTCACACTAGGTCTCTGTGAAGAATAGTATTAGAAAACTACAGGCCTGCTATTTAAAACCGTGGTTCTCTGTCAGGCATATCTCACATAAAAGAGCGTTCCAAAATCAGCCATTTCTGCCTTACATTTTGATGGAGTGTGTCAATGAAGCTATTCACACTATGTCTCTGAGAAGAATAGTATTAGTAAACTACAGGCCTGCTGTTTAAATTTGTGTTTCTCTGTCAGACGTATCTCACACATAGCAGCGTTCCAAAATCAGCCATTTCTGCTTTCCATTTCGTTGCAGTGTGTCTGTGAAGCTATTGACACTAGGTCTCTGTGAAGAATAGTATTAGTAAACTACAGGTCTGCTATTTAAAACCGTGGTTCTCTGTCAGACGTATCTCACATATAACAGCGTTCCAATATTAGCCATTTCTGAATTCCATTTCGATGGAGTGTGTTGGTGAAGCTATTCACACTATGTCTCTGAGAAGAATAGTATTAGTAAACTACAGGCCTGCTGTTTAAATTTGTGTTTCTCTGTCAGACGTATCTCACACATAGCAGCGTTCCAAAATCAGCCATTTCTGCTTTCCATTTCGTTGCAGTGTGTCTGTGAAGCTATTGACACTAGGTCTCTGTGAAGAATAGTATTAGTAAACTACAGGTCTGCTATTTAAAACCGTGGTTCTCTGTCAGACGTATCTCACATATAACAGCGTTCCAATATTAGCCATTTCTGCCTTCCATTTCGATGGAGTGTGTTGGTGAAGCTATTCATACTAGGTCTCTGTGAAGAATAGTATTAGTAAACTACAGCCCGCTATTTGAGCAGCCATGGTTACACGAAGGCAACGGTTGGAAAGTGTAATTACTGTCGCAGGAGGTGGATGAAGATGATGAGACACAATTGCCAGTAAGTCAGGAGGAGGGCCAGGGTGCGGAAGTGAAAGATGAGGTGGTGGATGATATAGAAACTGACTCAACCTGGCAGGGGGACATGCAGAGCGAGGACAGCAGCACACAGGGGGAAGGAGGCATAGCACCACAACAGGTAGGAAGAAGCAGTGTGGTGGCCACAGACACAAGGCGGGAAAGCGCTCCTTGTAACACGAACACGACAGAAGTTGCCAGTGCAACTATTTGGTCTTCCCAAGTCAGGTTGTTTTTTAAAGACTTTGCAGATAACCCCAAAAATGCCATTTGCACCACCTTCCAGGCCAGCATCAGCAGGGGTAGCAAAACTAACAGCTTGACCACCACCAGCATGATCAGGCACATGGCAGCAAAGCACTCGACTAAGTGGGCCAAACCCCAGGATCCAGAAACAGTGTCTGCGGGTGACACCACTGCTTGTTTCGCTGTCGCCAATCCCCTGTCCACAGCACATGCAAAGATGCCTCCCGCGCTACACTTGTCATTGCACAATCGCAACTAGCACAATCAGCAAGCACGTCCATGTCCTTGTCCCAGCGCAGCGTTCAGTTGTCCCTACACCAGTCCTTGGAACTCAAGCGCAAATATGCATCCAACGCCCCACAGGCCGCACTACTAAATTCACACATTTCGCAAATGCTTGCGCTCAAAATGTTGCCTTTTAGGTTCATGGAGACAAAAACTTTCCGCAACCTGATGGCAGTGGCCATCATTTGTTACTCGGTACCAAGCCGTTACTATTTCTCCCGGTGTGCCGTCCCCGCATTACACGAACATGTGTCCCACAACATTAGCCATGCCCTTAACGTGGACAAGTGCTTGTGGGCAAGCACGGTACATCTCACTGATGGCACACTGGCTTAATATAGTGGAAGCCGGGATCCAGTTGGACCTCGGGACGGAACACGTCCTCCCAACTCTGAGGATTGTGGGTCCTGGGTCAATCAGGGTTGCCCCACATTCTATAGCTCCTGCACCTCTTCCTCCTCCTCTTCAGCCTCCATTTCCAAAATGACCACATCAGTCGCAAGCTGGAAGCACGGCAGCACTGCCTCAGACAAGTGGCAACAGGCTATGCTGAAGCTAATATGCTGACGTGACAAAACACACAAGGCTGAAGAGTTGTGGGCAGCTCTGAAAGAGCAGGTAGATCTGTGGCTGACACCGCTGACCCTACAGCCAGGCATGGTCCTGTGTGACAATGGCCGGAATCTGGTGGCGGCTCTGAAGTGAGGTGAGATCACACACGTACCATGCCTGGCCCATGTGCTTAACCTCATGGTTCAGCGGTTTCACAAAAACTACCCGGATTTGATGGATCTGCTTGTCAAAGTACGCTGCGTGTGTGCCCGTTTTAGAAAGTTAGCTACAGCTTCTGACATCCTTGTCGTGCTTCAGAAGCGTTTCCAGCTTCCAGCACACCGACTAGTGTGTGATGTCCCCATCTGTTGGAACTATACATTGCAGATGTTGGGAAGGATTTGTGAGCAGAAGAGGGCAGTTGTTGACTACTAGCATCAACAAGGCCATCGGGTATTCAGTTCAGACTCCACACGTAAGACCTCAGGAGTGGACATGGATGTCAGACATCTGTACCATCCTACAAAAGTTTGAGGACTTCACCAAGATGGTGGGCAGTGATGATGCCATAATTAGTGTCACCATCCCACTTCTCTGTCTTCTGAAACGCTCTCTGCTCACAATTAAAGAGGATGCATTGCAGGCGGAGCACGATGAGATGGAGCAAGGAACCATACAGGGTGATTCCACACAGCCCAGCCTAATCTGATCCCAACGTGGATTGGGCAACAATGAAGAAGAAGAGGAGGAGGAGGAGGAAGAACCGGACTAGTTTCATGCGCTATATATGGTACTACCTGCATAGTCTGTTCAGCGTAGTTGGACTGAGGACAGAAAGGAGGAGGAGGACGAGCATGAGGAGGAGAGCATGGTGAGTCATCCTTTTGTTGAGAACACAGAAGTCTTGCCTCTTTGCAGTCTTGCACACATGGCTGAGTTTATGTTATACTGCCTTTCCCGTGACCCTCACGTTGTCCAAGTTTTGGGTAACAGTCATTACTGGTTGGTGACACTTCTAGACCCATGCTACAAGTAGAACTTTCTGTCTCTTATTCCCACGCCGGACAGGCCTAATAATATAGGGCAGTACCAGAATGCCCTTGTTGCGGAATTTGCAGTGTGGCACACATGGATGGGTTCATGTTACACTGACTTTCCCGTGACCCTCGCGTTGTCCAAATTTTAGGTGACAGCCATTATTGTTTGGTGAACAAGGAGAACTTTCTGTATTTTATTCCCTTGCAGGACAGGCCCTTGTTGCGGAATTATTAAAAAAAATCCCATCTGAAAACACTGGCGGCAGAAATCACAGTTCGTTGGACAACCAAGGAGTACAGGCGAGAGAGACACAAATGCAATCCAGCAGGTAGGGGAACACAGTCAAAGTTCTGGGACAGTTTTCTTAGACCCTCCCATCGCACAAGCCCTGAGGCGCGGGGTACTCTCAGAAGGAGGGAAACGTTTCGGAAGATGGTGAGGAAGTACCTGGCCGACCGTACCAACATTCTCCGTGATTCCTCTGTGCCTTATAATTATTGGATATCCAAGCTGGACACGTGGCATGAACTGGCTCTCTACGCCTTGGATGCCCTGGCCTGCCCTGCCGCTAGTGTTTTTTCAGAGTGGGTTTTCAATGCCACTGGTGGAATTATAACCGATAGGCGCCTGAAAATGCTGACAGGCTGACTCTTATAAAAATGAACAAGGGCTGGATTGGGCCAGACTTCTCAACACCACCGAATGATAGCAGCGTAACATAAACTCAAATACAGTGTCTTTTTTTTGGGAGGTCAAATTCTATTCCCATGCACCCCTGTCTTCACACCCAGACGTGGGTATACGCTTCCTGATTTTGTCTATTTGCTCTTGTCTTCCTCCTTCTCCTCATCCTCATCCTCCACCACCATATCACCACCATATCTACCATATCACCATATCTACGTCTTTTGCAAGGGACATTGAAGTTCCTTCAAATTTTTGGGAGCCGTTGCATTCACTGCATAGGCAAACAGTATGGGAGACCCACTTTCTAATAATGGGAACATTGTTTTCAGGAGGCCCTCCGACCTCTACTGTCACACAAGACTTAGTGCAACACAAAGGGAAGAGGGAAAGGGAGCCCAGACTCTCGGGAAAGGGGGAAAGTGGAGACCTCCTAGGTTGATCTAACATCACCCTGTCTCCCCTAATGTCCCTGTATTGGCTCTTCACCAATCGCCGCACCTGTGCCTCGCTCTGTCTTTCCCTGGTATATGGCTATGGCTAGGGAAGGGAGGAGATGAGGACTAGTCGATCTCCACTAAACACTATAGGCAAAAAGTGTACACAAACAGGAGGAAATTGCTTAGCTTTAGACGACATCAGACAAATGCGCATACGTCCTCAAGCTCCATAGAGGACAAAGTACTGCTCTTGCTAAGCCTTCACAAGTAGTAATGAATATTGCAGACACCTCCCTCTGAAACACATCAGGTCTTTATTCACCCAGGCAGAGTGTTAATTAGCCAGAGGAAGGTAGCCGCTGGGTCCTAGTGACAGCCTCTAAGAAGATGTCTGTAATGCCAAACGTAGAGATCTCCTGCAACCAACTGCAGGGCGACTGTCTGTCACTTCTGACCCACCCGTGACATCTACGTCTCTTGCAAGAGACATTGGAGTTCCAAATCTTTTACAGCCATGCATTCACTGCATAGGCAAACAGTATGGGAGACCCACTTCCTAACAATGGGAACATTGTTTTCCGGAGGCCCTCCGACCTCTACGTCTCTTGCAAGAGACATTGGAGTTCCTCCAAATTTTTGGAAGCCGTTGCATTCACTGCATAGGCAAACAGTATGGAAGACCCACTCATTTTTAATGGGAACATGTCGTTACTGTGGCACAGCTCTACTGTATGTGTCTTTAAATTGCTAATGGGATTTTTCAGAAATTTTGGCAGCCATTGGACTCACTGCATACCCTTTAACTGTATAGCAGACCCCCTCCTTTCTAATGGAAACATGTCATTACTGTGGCCCAGCTCTATGTGTCTTTAAATTGCTAGTATTGTTTTTTCCTAAATTTTGGCAGCCGTTGGACCCACTGCATACCCTATAACTGTATAGCAGACCCTCTCCTTTCTAATGGGAGCATGTCATTACTGAGGCCCAGCTCTATGTGTCTTTAAATTGTTAGTAGGGTTTTTCCTAAATTTTGGCAGCTGTTGGACTCATTGCATACCCTATAACTGGATAGCAAACCCTCTCCTTTCTAATGGAAACATGCCGTTACTGTGACCCAGCATTATATGTCTTTAAATTGTTAGTAGTGTTTTTCCTAAATATTGGCAGCCGTTGGACCCACTGCATACCCTATAACTGTATAGCAGACCCTCTCCTTTCTAATGGGAGCAAGTCATTACTGAGGCCCAGCTCTATGTGTCTTTAAATTGTTAGTAGGGTTTTTCCTAAATTTTGGCAGCCGTTGGACTCATGGCATACCCTATAACTGGATAGCAGACCCTCTCCTTTCTAATGGAAACATGCCATTACTATGACCCTGCATTATATGTCTTTAAATTGTTAGTAGTGTTTTTCCTAAATTTTGGCAGCCGTTGGACGCACTGCATACCCTATAACTGTATAGTGGACCCTTCACCTTTCTAATGGGAACATGTCATTACTGAGGCCCAGCTCTATGTGTCTTTAAATTGTTAGTAGGGTTTTCCCTAAATTTTGGCAGCCGTTGGACTCATGGCATACCCTATAACTGGATAGCAGACCCTCTCCTTTCTAATGGAAACATGCCATTACTGTGACCCAGCATTATATGTCTTTAAATTGTTAGTAGTGTTTTTCCTAAATTTTGGCAGCCGTTGTACTCACTGCATACCCTATAACTGTATAGCAGAACCTCTCCTTTCAAATGGGAACATGTCGTTACTGTGGCCCAGCTCTATGTGTCTTTAAATTGTTAGCAGAGTTTTTCCAAAATTTTGGCAGCCGTTGGACTCACTGCATACCCTATAACTGTATAGCAGACCCACTCCTTTCTAATGGGAACATGTCGTTTCTGAGGCCCAGCTCTATGTGTCTTTAAATTGTTATTGGGGTTTTTCCCAAATTTTGGCAGCCCTTACAGTCACTGCATGGTCATTACCACTGTAGGAGACCCACTCCTTTATAATGGAAACATTTTTTTTACTGAGACCCTCCTCTATGTCTCTTCAAAGTGGAGTGCATCCAAATTTTTGTAGCCCTTGTAGACACTGCATATGCAATAACAGTATAGGAGACCCACTCTTTAATAATGGGAACAGCAAAGGATAGCCGACTGCTGGCCCTTTAAGAATAGTAAGGGTCGCCTGATGGCCTGATAAAAATAGTGTTTGTGACTTTCAGAGTCCTTCCTTCATAAATGAAACGGGATGTGTCTGATGATGAAATGTGAAATTGACATTTCTCCGTGAATGAATTTTTCACCGTTGAAAGCAATGCAAAAGTGCAAAAAAGCATCAAAGACGCTACGTGTGAACATAGCCCAGGGTGTGGAGGAGCATTTTTGTTTTTGGTTATTTATTTTGCCTTACATACAAGTCATTACCCTGGAAAGGATGTTCTTTAACATTTTTCCCAGGAAAATCCATTTTGGTTTAGTTTTTGTATACTTTATTGTGAGTCCGTAAAAGTGGTGTAATACCTCTGACAACGTTGTTGACAGCAGTGACCTGGGAGTCAGAGATGCTTCCATAGATATATGGGTGCTCATGCAGCTATTAAGACAGTAATTGCTCCACCTCACTAACTCCCATGCCTGCCATTCCATTACAGGATTGTGTAACGTCAGCCAAGGAAGGCAAAGAACCACCGAGGAGGGGGTGCAGAAACTATAGCGATTATGTTAATAAGCTTGGCAATTTATGAGCAGATAGGCCTTGGGTCTGGATGTCAACCTAATTAAACTCCGCCTCACAATCCAAAAAAGTGGAAATTAACCCCTTCCTTCTACCTAAAAGGATCTCGTCGGGCAGAAAGAATTGCACCCTAAAAATGGAGGACATATGTGCACCCAGGTTGCTATTCTCCATGCAACCTGGGTTCCTTTGTTTTTCAACAGCTATTTGCAGTCACGTATTGAGGGACAGGTACCTACAAAATGACTCTGACCTAGGTTCATTAGACATAAGACTCCTCGTAAATAGACCCACCTTCTCCTTTTGTCTTTCTCGGAGGCGGTGGTCCACATGGATAGCTAGAGACATGGAGGCCTCGAGAGCAACAGGTGTCTCATAAAGGACAAAACATATTTTACTCTCTCAGAAAGACCTGGACAGAAATGACTCTGGAGAGCGGTATTACTCCACCTGGTGTCCGTGGACCATCTGCAGAACTCCTCAGTTGGCCGTTCTTTCTGCTGAAGCTGATCTAGTTTACACTCAGCCAGGGAGACACGGTTGGGATCATCATACAAAAATCCCAGAGCACTAAAAAATTCCTCAATAGTCCGCAGCCACTGAGAACCGGCCGGAAAGGAAAAAGCCCAGGCTTGAGGGTCACCTTGGAAAAGGGAGATGACTATCCCCACCTACTGCTCCTCGGTACCCGAGGATTGCAGTCACAGCCTAAAGTATAATTTGCAGTCCTTCCTAAAATCCACAAACTTTTCTTGACCTTCAGAGAACCTATCCGGCAAGGCCAGTCTAGGCACAGACGGGAGATGCCAGGGATAAGCGGCTGTTAAACCCTGGGTCAGTAATGGGTGCGGCAAGGTCGCATAATGCAGGTCTGCCACCTCCAGACATAGATTTTGCAAGTACTCAGCCAGTGCAGGTACAGAGTCCATCTTTGACCCAAATAAGGTGAGGCCAGTGATAATGTCACGCTTCTGCCAGAAGAATGACGGCGCACGGTGAGACTGAAGGGAAGCTCCCGTCCCTAGAGAAAGATTAAAGAGGAGCATCTCTGAACTTTCCCTGCGCAACCCTAAGCTCCCTAGCATTCCTAGATGGGTTCTTTCACCCCACGCGGCGATCATGTTTTTATCTCTGTCTTACCCTGAGAACGACCCTAACTAGTGTGTGGGGCTGAAGGAACGCTTGTCCTGCTCTAACAGAAAGACACAACAGGAAACAGACAAGTTTAAAAGAAATAGCATTCACTCAACACACTCCCAGACTACAGAAAAGGGAAGGATAAGGTGAGGCAAACCAAATAGAAGATAAGGTAATGGAAGACACTCAAACAAACTTCCAAATAGATATCTCCAGAGACAACTCCTAGACAACTTCTCTTCACACAGCTCACACTTCCAGCTCCAAACCAAATTATAGCAAGCTATCACTGGCAGCTAATCAAGCCAAAAGGTGAATATTTATACCAGAGGGGAGTGGAGAACTCAGAACAGCTGAGATAGCTCAGGACAGAGAACTCTAGGAGACAAACAGAACTGATTAACCCTTGCAACAATAGAGCAAGGGAAATCTGCACAGCTTAACTTTTGCAACACCAGAACAAAGGAAATCTGCACAGCTATCTGGAAGGCAAAGCAGATCTATCCAGCGCAGGTACACGCGTAGCCAGACACTGCAATCTACTGACACGTCTTTGTCATGGTATCCACGTGACATGGTGGTTCTGATGCTGTATTCATGTGCTGATGGTGGGTCTGGTGCTGCATTCATGTACTTTGGTGATTCTGGCGCTGTATTCCTGTACTGATGGTAATACTGGTGATGCATTCCTTTTAAGGAGACAGTGATTTGTTTTATACATTATAAGCAATCGGACTATCATAGGTTTAATTCAGCTAAGAGGAAAAAATAATAATGAATGAATACCATAAAATCTATCCCCTAGAGCATTGCAGGTTGTTCACTGAAGGTTTAAATTGCACTGTGAGGAGTGTCATCATTTTAATTTTTGGCAATAGAAAAGCTAGAATTGGTCTTGTCCCTGGAGAACAGGGTTAAAAGTCCAATTTGTTATTGGCTTGTACAACAAATAAAAAGAATGAAGCACTACATGTCACTATTATTATTTAGTGCCCATATTTTTAGCACAAAAGAAGAACTCAACAATTATGTGGCAAAAGGATTATATCCATTTATACTTTCAGAAATCCCTAAGAGATTATTGAAATACATGAATACAAGCAGGCTTGGACTGGCCCACAGGAGAACTGGAGAATCCTCTGTTGGGTCCCCATGCAAGAGTGAGCCATCTCCCTCTTATATGAGCAGTACTTGGCCTAGATACGTGATTCACTATATACCGACAAATGCAGCATCTTGTTCATTTAACAACAACTCAGTTTATTGCTATAGAAATTTGCAAATGAGGGTAAAGTCATATTTGCATGTAGCTGAAAGTGGGGTCCTGGAGTTGATGTTACTGGTGGGCCCTTGGCGTATCAGTCTGACACTGAGAAGAATACTTGATGTGGTGAATTTTTTGATTTTTACTTGTTTTACCTACAGTTGAGCTTTTTTTTAGAATTCAGCTTATCACCACCCATTTATAGTGCTTCATAAAGAGCTGTCTTTTTCCCTGATCAATATCAACTGATCTAATTTAAGAGTAGAAGTAGCTAATATTAAAGCGTTGCTGCCCTCTAGTGCTAAAACACTGCTTTATTTCTGAATGTGAATATTATTCAGCCACAAACTAAATGTATAAAATAAATCTATACTGTAATCACTTAAAAACATCTACAGAAATGTAAATAAAATGTTTGTTTTATATAAACATTAATTTGCAAAATGTTTAGGCAGGTGTGGAAAAAATGCTGCAACATAAGAATTAATTTAAAGAGTTAATAGTTTATTTTATCAGTTAAAATGCAAAATGAATAAACAAAAAATAAATCTAAATCAGATCAATATTTGGTGTGACCACCCTTTGGTTTCAGAACAGCATAAGTTAATCTCACACACTTTCATTGATATTGAGATTAGTGTTGAGCCACCCCCGTAGTGTTCGAGTTCGGTTCGCCGAACTGTTCATCGAACTGTTCGTCGAACACCTTCGAACACAGTTAAAACCAATGGCAGGCAAACAAAAACACATAGAAACACATAGAAAACACCTTCAAAGGTGTCCAAAAGCTGACAAACTGCTCAGAAGACACAACTAACACATGGAAAAGTGATAAGTACATATAGTCATGCGAAAAGAAAAGAGGTGGAGGAGTAAAAGGAGGGGGAGACACAAATATAGGCATGTCATGCCCTTCTAAAACCAGAAAAGTGCGAAGCCGACACGGCCAGTCCGTTCCTGCCCGTGCGACCTCCGTGTCGCCGGGTTTGTGCCAGAGCTGCTGTGGACCCTGACGGCTAGCCCCCCTCTCCCAATACTGGTGCCTGTCCGCTGGTGGGTCGAGCGAGCCCCCCTGTGGTGGAGGCAGGTCTAAGTTTTTTAATTTAAATTGTCTCTCTAATTTGAATGAATACACTTTAAATCCATTTACAAGGATCTATTGGAGGGCAAGTCTCATGCCAGCAGCCGCGTAATTCCAGCTCCAGTAGCGTCCACTGAAGCTGCTGCAGTTAAAAAGCTTTTATAATGATCGAGCTCGGCGGTCCACCGCAAGACGTCCTACCGCCAGTCCCAGCCCCTATGCCTTGGGGTGCCTCCTGATGCTCTTCACTGAGTATCCCATGGTCCCGAAGCATTTCCTTTGAAAAAATTAAGTGTGTAAACTACAGGTGGTGTAGCTTGCTTAACAGCCGGGATAATCCGCTGACTAGCAGACACTGCTACTAGGCACAAAGTATTTCCTGGGCTAGATGCAGTTAAAAATTTGTAATTAGATACTCTCGTTGGATGCTGAGAAAGCATTCCATAGAGTCTCCTGGCACGCCATATATGATTCTCTTAAAAAGCTTGGGGTAGGGGTCTAGGGGACCCTTTTATAGCCAAAATCACGGCCCTATATCACAATACGTCACCTAGGCTGAAGATAACTGGAACTGTAGCACCCTGAGGGCTCGGTTGCTACAGAGGTATTGCACCTCACCCAGAGGTGTGATATCTCACTCTCAGGTAAGGATGGAGTGTGGATCAGGACCCGACACCTGCATGCATTACACCACATTGCCGTGGGGCAGGGCGACCAATATGCCTTGAGATGGGCACGACAGTCCCTGTCCCTGGCTGGAGTGGGGGGAGGGAACACTGAGGAAGGGGAACCCTGTAGTGCAGGAGCAGGGAGGAAGCAGTTCCTGGGTGCATTGAGAAGGGAGTATAAAAGGTGGGCACCATCTTAGTTCAGTGCAGAGAAGTCTGAGCAGAAGTGGCAGGGAGCAGGGGCTCTGCATGAGCTCTGCTCCGGAGGCGGGCCTAGTAACAGAGGCCCAGGCCTGGAAGAGGGAGAAGGAAGGAAGAGGAGCGGAGAAGGCTCCAGGAACGAGGAATGAAGGGATCCCAGGGGTGCGGACGGGCGAGTCGCCACCGCACGCCCGAATCCACCTGCGTGGAGGGGTCAGGCCAAAGGGGGAGACCGGTCCCCGAAACTAGTGGAGGCAGGAAACGACCCTCAGCTAGAAACCGGAGGCTGTGACATTTTATGTGGCGCAGCCCCTCGCTACACCCGCTAGGAAGGCACCACATAGGGTCAGGGAAACTGGCGCCAAGTTTACCAAGAGGAGGCCCGAGGCAGCCGGACAGAAGGGTTGGTAAGAAAGGCCAGACAAAGGACACACAAAGGGGGTCCTGTGAAGTGCTCCAAAGTTATCTGGGAGTTGTCTGAGCCCCTCACCTGGTGAGCACAGTACGACGTGGGCAGCCGTTACCTGCAGACGTGGTCTGGATAATAAGAACTGTGAGTAAAGGCCCTGGACTGCATCACTGACTCCGTGTCGTTACTGCTGCCCTGCACCATCACCCCCATCCTCCGCATACACTGCCCTGAGGCTATACTCCTTCCGTGGGGAGTTATGCTACGCTCTGCTGCACCCACAACACCAGCCTCAGCGGTCTGCCCTGCAGCGGCGGTTCATTCTGACCGCAATCCACGGGTGGCGTAGTCGGACATTTAAACATCAAAACCACATAAATAGTTCCGCCACTGGTTTGACCACCCTGAGCCACGGAACTGGGTCGCTGCCACGAAGAGTACAACCACCAGCATCCACCAAAAAGGGTCCGGCTCCGGGTGTCCCAAGGCCCAGGGGGTGCATCAGAACATTTTCATCACCTTTCACAATCACCAATGGGACAAGGCAGGGATGTCCTCTGTCCCCTCTCTTATACATCCTAGTGACGGAGCACCTGCTCTCATCAATTCGCCATAACCCCAATATTAGGTGGATTGAGGTGGGAGGCACCGAGTACAAGTGCTCTCTATTTGCTGATGATGTCCTAGTATATATCACTCAATCACATATATCCATCCATGCTGTTATGGCTGAAATAGATCACTTTGTTACATGGTCAAATTTTAAAATCAATGCAGCGAAGTCTGAGGCCCTCGATGTCTCCCTCCCCAAATCCATATAGGATTCCATCCAGTCCAACTTTCCCTTTGCCTGGCTCTCACAGGGTATCAAATACTTAGGAATTCCTATTCATAGAGACCTCTCCCATCTATGTTATCTTAATTTTGGGCCCTTTATTGAACAACTCCATACAGACCACGGTTGGCAAGTTAGAACTGTAAGATTCACTACGTGAACCACTGGTGTTTTGTGGAAAAGCACATGTACACTGCGTTCCAAATTATTATGCAAAAAGTGTTTAGGAGTGATAAGGGAAGAATTTGTTTGTTTGTCAGTTAAACTCATTGATGGTGATGTGTGTCAGGGCTCTTTATATCACTGTAAGCAATTGCAGACACCTGTGCTAATTAGTTTGGCAGGTGTGTCCAATGAAAGGCAAGACTACTTAAGAAGGCTGTCTCACATTATAAAGCAGTCTAAATTTTCTGCCAAAATGGGAAAGAAAAAGGATGTGTCGGCTGCTGAGAAGCAACAAATTGTGGAGTGTTTAGGTCAAGGCATGACTACAATCAACATTGTGCGATGATCAGGATGAAGTGTCTTGGCAATCAAGAAGTATGTAGCTGATTCACAGTACACACGTGTGCGTGCTGATAAGGGCAAATTGAGGACTCTTTCCTACAGGCAATTAGGTCAGGTTGAAAGAGCAGCGGCAAAAAAGCCTTGTCATAGCAGCAGACAAGTTTTTGAAGCTGCTTGTGCCTCCAACATCCCCCGAACAACAAGATGCAGGGTCCTTCAGAGGTTTGCAGCTGTGCATACGCCATCCTGTCGACCTCCTCTATCCACTTCACACAAGCAGAAACGGCTCCAGTGGGCCAAACATTACATGAAGACTGATTTCAAAACTGTTTTGTTCACGGATGAGTGCCGTGCAGCGCTCGATGGTCCAGATGGATGGAGTGGAGGATGGCTGGTTGATGGACACCCCACGCAAACACGGCTACAGCGCCAACAAGGAGGAGGTGGAGTAATGTTTTGGGCTGGAATCATGGGGAGAGAGATTGTCGGCCCCTTTAGGATCCCTGAAGGCGCTAAAGATGAACTCCATAATGTATGTGGATTTTCTCAAACAGCACTTCCTGCCATGGTTCAAGAAGAAGAACCGTGTATTTCACAGCAAGATCATTTTTCTGCATGATAATGCACCATCTCATGCTGCACATAAAACATCTGCATCTCTGGCTGATATGGGCATAAAAGGGGACAAACTTATGGTGTGACCCCCATGCTCCCCTGACCTGTACCCCATTCAGAACCTTTGGAGCATCATTAAAAGGAGTGTCTATGATGGCGGGAGACAGTTCACATCTAAGCAACAGCTCTGGGAGGGTATTCTGTCCTCATGCAAAACAATTGAAGCAGAAACCATCCAAAACCTGACAAATTCAATGGACGAGAGAGTTCAGAAGCTCCTTTCGAACAAGGGGTCCTATGTGAAAATGTAACATCACCTAGAATAAAGTTTTGAGTTGAAAACTGTTTGATTTCAGTTTCTAACAACCTGCTAATGCTTATAATTTCAAAAATGACCATTTTTTTGGTCTTTATTAAAATGAAAAGGTTGATCGAAAAGTTTGGGGGATCTAAGAGTGTGGCAACCCAGTAGTCATGATTACTTCGAATTCTGACAATATGAGGGTCATGCTGCAGGTAGTGCAGCAAGAAGGCACTTATGTGTCTTGCGCATCTCGGAGCCCCAAAATTATTTTCCGGGCTAGATGCAGCTAAAAATTATTATTAATTTTAAATCTGGTGAAGCTTTAGTATAGATGGCCTAATAGGATCAGTGCTGCACACTGCTACAAAGCCCAAATTATTTTCCAGCCAAGATACAGATAAACATGATTAGTAATTTGAAAGCTTAAAACGGTTGGTAGGGTGATTTTAACCAATCATCAAGCTTTTACTCTCCCCAGGATGACACAGGGGTAGAAAAGTCGTTTCGGATCCATGATTTGTTCATCTTTGTGAACGTGAGTCTGTCTACATTATCAGTGGAGAGCCGCGAGCGCTTATCTGTCAGCACACCACCAGCAGCGCTGAACACACGTTCAGACAGAACGCTGGCTGCGGGGCATGACAAGATCTCCAAGGCGTAAGTGGCTAGCTCTGGCCATTTATCCAGATTGGAAGCCCAAAAAGAGCAAGGGTGCAGTGACACAGTCGTGGCTTCAATGTTTACTTGGAGATACTCCTGTACCATCGTCTCTAGGCGTTGACTATGTGTCAGACTTCTTGTCTCCTGTGGCCTTGCAAAGGATGGGCTAAAAAAGTGGTGAAATGATTCCGCAAAATTGATGTTACCAGCAGATACTGTGGTTCTGTTACGGTTTGAGTGCTGAACACTTGACGGTCCCACGGTTGGCAATTTGGAACTGTGAGATTCACTACGTGCACCACTGGTATTTTGTGGAAAAGCACATGTAAGATTCTGCAACAGTCTCTGCTGATACTCCTGCATGCGTGCATCCCTTTCTATGGCAGGAATAATTTCTGCAAATTTACTTTTGTACCGGGGATCTAACAGTGTGGCAACCCAGTAGTCAGGATTATTTCTAATTCTCACAATTCGAGGGTCATGTTGCAGGTAGTGCAGCAAGAAGGCACTCATGTGTGTTGCGCATCCAGGAGCACCAAGTCCCTGTTGTGTTGGTGGCGAGGTAACAATCATGCTTCCTTCCTCTGTCCTCTCCCCCCAACCTCGCACAACAGAAATGTGATCAAGGTCTCCCTCATCTGATGAGTCTTCCATCAGTTCGTCCTCCACTTCTTCCTGGGCTCCTGCACCTTCCTCACTAGTTTGGCTGCTACCATGCGCCCTGGTAAAACCATCTCCCCCACCCTCACATGCCTGCCGCCTTGGTGCTGCCGACCGTCTGGACCTTGCAGATGTTAGCCCTTCCGCATACAACTCCTCCTCCTCTACTTCCTCCACCTCCTCTTGTGCCACCACCTGACTCCGAATTCTGTTTAACATGTGCTCCAGCATGTAAATCACCGGAATAGTCATGCTGATAATGGCATCGTCAGCACTAAACATCTTCGTCGCCATTTCAAAACTGTGCAGAAGGGTGCATAGGTCCCTGATCTGAGACCACTCCTCCAGCGTGATTTGCCCCACCTCTGAATCTCGTTGGCCCAGGCTATACGTCAGAACGTATTGCACCAGGGCTTGTCGGTGCTGCCACAGTCGCTGCAACATGTGCAGAGTTGAATTCCACCGGGTAGGCACATCGCATTTTAGCCGGTGAAGTGGCAGGCCCAACGACTTCTGTAGAGATGTAAGTCGCTGAGCTGCGGGATGCGAACGGCGGAAGTGAGCACACAGCGACCGTGCCCTCTGCAGAAGGCCATCTAGTCTGGGATAGTGGGCTAAAAATTGCTGGACAACCAGGTTCAACACGTGAGCCATACAAGGCACGTGTGTGACATTGCCCCGGCGAAGGGCCGCACCCAGGTTTGCAGCATTGTCGCACACGGCCTTCCCTGGTTTCAGGTCCAGTGGAGACAACCATTCATGAAATTGGTTCTCCAGAGCTTACCACAACTCCTCAGCTGTGTGACTCACATTTCCCAGACATTTCAATGTAAAAACCGCCTGATGACGTTGAGCCCTACTGCCAGCATAGTAAGGAGGTGTGCAGGATCCCTTCTGCGCAGTTAGAAAGCTTGTGGCATGACCAGACAGGCTTTGGGTGCAGGTGGAAGACCGAGAGGAGGTTGAGGAGGCAGAAGCAGTGGAGGAACTTTGACATAAAGAGGATTGACGCACAACTCGTGGGGACGGCAAGACTTGGACAGCAGCCCCTTGTCCTGCTGTCACCATAGTTACCCAGTGCCCAGTCAGCGACATGTAACGCCCCTGTCCATGCCTACTCGTCCAAGTGTCTGTGGTGAAATGCACCCTGTCACACACAGAGTTTCTCAAAGAAGCGGTGATGTTGTGTGCGACATGCTGGTGGAGCGCAGGCACACCTTTCTTTGAGAAGTAGTGCCGACTGGGCATCTGGTACTGGGGCACTGTGACGGACATAAGGTCTCGAAAATCCTCTGTGTCCACCAGGTGGAAAGGCAGCATTTCTGTAGCCAAGAGCTTGCAGATGGTGAAATTCAACCTCTTAGTTTTCTCATGGCTAGGAGGAAATGGTCTTTTACTTGTCCACATCTGAGGGACCGAGGGCTGGCTATTGTGCTTAGACGGGGTTAATAAGGGTGTCCCCGGCAAACTGCCGGTCTGTGAGGAAGATGCAGGCGGACATGTTAGGTTGCCTTGATCCAAAGGTGGTGCTATCGATGTCGGACAGCGCTCAACACCAGCTGGTGTTACCACCTCCAAAGAAAATGATGACCTGCCAATCACGCTGGCTGTTGCGGGTAAAGAGGTGGCAGGTCTGCGCCCCAAAACAGGTGTGACTGCTGTCCCCCCAGTTACAGAGGATGAAGAGGCCGCGGATGCACAAGATATGGCAGACGGTGGTTGGCCCGGCCGGCTAGGCCGCATTGTAGCACACTGAGCTTCCCACTGCAACTTATGCTTCATGTCCATGTGCCGGTTCATGCATGAAGTACTCAAACTATGTATTTTTTGGCCTCTACTTAGCTTTTGCTGACAAATGTTACAGATAACATGAGTTGGGTCATCTTTATCGATCTGAAAAAATGCCCAGGCTATGCAAGGCTTAGCACCCATGCGACCTGAAGAGCCACCACGACTTGTGGTGAGAGGCAGAGTTGTGTTTGAGGATGCAGTTGTTGACGTGCTTCCAGTACTACGTCTCTGTCCAGGAAGGCGCAACCTGACCTCGTCGTCACTAGCATCTTCCTCCACCTCCTCTGCTGACCTCATCTCTTGGCTGACTGTGGGTTGACAGTAAGTGGGATCTCCAACCTCATCATCATCACCCTGTGCGTTATCACACCCGTCGTCCTCAGAGCCAACCTGTTCCTGCCCTGACAAAAAACTAAAGTTGTCGCTCCAATCAGGTATTTGAGTCTTATCATCGTCTTCCTCATTGTCTCCACCAACAGGAGTTACAGTTTGGGAATGAGGGTCTACATTATGGTCAGAACCTTCTGCGTCTGGTCCTGGATCCTACTCATAAAGATTCTGGGCATCAGTGCAGATCATTTCCTCGTCTGGATTCACAGAAGCGCTGGAGTCGACCTCTGATTCCCAGGCTATAGTATGAGTAAACAGCTCTGCAGACTCAACCATCTGTTCTACCTCATACTCAGACGGGCAGCTGGAGATTTGGGAGCTGTGAGGAAGCAAGTGCGATTGGGGTGACACCTTTGAGGACTGGAGTATTTGTGATGTTGAAGTTGATGTGGAGGAGAGCCCACTTGAAGGAGCACTTGATATCCGTTGAAGCACCTGCTGTTTTTGTGCCTCATCTGGAATTTGTAGCGATTGGCGTGGCCGTAAGAAAGGGATCTTATCACATTGTCCGCTAAAAGAAGTAGACATTTTAGTTTGGCTGGAAGATGGTCTTTCTTCTGCAGATGTTACTGTTGCTTTAACACCTACCCCACGGACACAACCTTTTTTCCCCTTCCCAACACGCCTATTCCCCTTTCCACCAGCAGCAGGCCTTTTTCCACTCATTTTGGTGGTTAACTAATTCACAACTCTGGAGTTGTTTGCACAAAAAAACAATGGATGGGAACCGAGCAGAGCTGAGTGGCCAAACTGTGGTATTAGGCCAAAACTATTGGCTGGGTTAGATGCAGAAAAAAATTATATTCAATTTGCAACCTGAGGGAGGTCTGTATAGATGGATTAATAGAACAAGTCCCACACACAGCTAGAAGCCCAATATTTTTTCAGAGGTAGATGCAGAAAAAAATATATTCAGTTTGCAACCTGATGGAGGTCAGTATAGATGGACTAATACAATAAGTCCCACACACAGCTAGAAGCCCAATATTTTTTCAGAGGTAGATGCAGAAAAAAATATATTCAGTTTGCAACCTGATGGAGGTCTGTATAGATGGATTAATAGAACAAGTCCCACACACAGCTAGAAGCCCAATATTTATACAGAGCTAGATGCAGAAAAAAATATATTCAGTTTGCAACCTGATGGAGGTCTGTATAGATGGATTAATAGAACAAGTCCCACACACAGCTAGAAGCCCAATATTTTTTCAGAGGTAGATGCAGAAAAAAATATATTCAGTTTGCAACCTGATGGAGGTCAGTATAGATGGACTAATACAACAAGTCCCACACACAGCTAGAAGCCCAATATTTTTTCAGAGGTAGATGCAGAAAAAAATATATTCAGTTTGCAACCTGATGGAGGTCAGTATAGATGGACTAATACAACAAGTCCCACACACAGCTAGAAGCCCAATATTTTTTCAGAGGTAGATGCAGAAAAAAATATATTCAGTTTGCAACCTGATGGAGGTCTGTATAGATGGATTAATAGAACAAGTCCCATACACAGCTAGAAGCCCAATATTTTTTCAGAGGTAGATGCAGAAAAAAATATATTCAGTTTGCAACCTGATGGAGGTCTGTATAGATGGATTAATAGAACAAGTCCCACACACAGCTAGAAGCCCAATATTTTTTCAGAGGTAGATGCAGAAAAAAATATATTCAGTTTGCAACCTGATGGAGGTCTGTATAGATGGATTAATAGAACAAGTCCCACACACAGCTAGAAGCCCAATATTTTTTCAGAGGTAGATGCAGAAAAAAATATATTCAGTTTGCAACCTGATGGAGGTCAGTATAGATGGACTTATCCACCAAGTCCCACACACAGCTAGAAGCCCAATATTTTTTCAGAGGTAGATGCAGAAAAAAATATATTCAGTTTGCAACCTGATGGAGGTCAGTATAGATGGACTAATACAACAAGTCCCACACACAGCTAGAAGCCCAATATTTTTTCAGAGGTAGATGCAGAAAAAATATATTCAGTTTGCAACCTGATGGAGGTCTGTATAGATGGATTAATAGAACAAGTCCCACACACAGCTAGAAGCCCAATATTGTTTCAGAGGTATATGCAGAAAAAAATATATTCAGTTTGCAACCTGATGGAGGTCTGTATAGATGGATTAATAGAACAAGTCCCACACACTGCTAGAAGCCCAATATTTTTTCAGAGGTAGATGCAGAAAAAAATATATTCAGTTTGCAACCTGATGGAGGTCTGTATAGATGGATTAATAGAACAAGTCCCACACACAGCTAGAAGCCCAATATTTTTTCAGAGGTAGATGCAGAAAAAAATATATTCAGTTTGCAACCTGATGGAGGTCTGTATAGATGGATTAATAGAACAAGTCCCACACACAGCTAGAAGCCCAATATTTTTTCAGAGGTAGATGCAGAAAAAAATATATTCAGTTTGCAACCTGATGGAGGTCTGTATAGATGGATTAATAGAACAGGTCCCAGACACAGCTAGAAGCCCAATATTTTTTCAGAACTAGATGCAGAAAAAAATTATATTCAATTTGCAACCTGATGGAGGTCAGTATAGATGGACTAATAGAATGATGCTATGCCCAAAAGATTTTACTTCACTAGGTGCAGTAAAAAAATTGGTATTCTATACACAGGTGGTATATCTTGCAACACAGATAGGCTACTCCACTGACTAACACACTCTGCAATAGGCCAAAAAGGATTAGCTTTGCTAGATTCAGCCAAATGCTGTGAAAAAAACTTGCAAAGCACTGGCACAGACCTGCCTGGCAAAAACTGATAGGAACTGATGTAACCTAGTCCTGAAAAGGACTCCAATTACAATTAGTCTTTACTCCCACAATCTATCTATTTAAGAGCACAGACCTGCCTGATAAAAGTCGTAGGAAATGCTGTAACCTAGTCCTTAAAAGGACTGCAATCACAACTATTCCCTACTCCCAAGCTATCTGTAGATTTGTGCGAAAATTGGCTTGAAATTAACAAGGTATAGGGCACACAGCAACAGCGGTGCCGTCTAACACGCAGCTGCAGCAGTGAGAAAATGGTGGCGACGGGGAAAATGGCTTGGTCTTATAGGGCAAGGACATGTGACATACACTGCCAATGACACATGCCCTTGCTTGTGTGAAAAAAGCACTTCGCTCCGTGTGTGCGCTGCTGATAGGCTGACAGATTGCACCTCCCCACTGCAAATGCGGGAAAGAGAAAAAAAAATGGAGATCTTCATTGTTCCTGCAGAGATCCATCCCCTGCCCCTCCCCCCACCCCGCTGTACACTCAAACTGCGTATTAACATTAATTTTCATCATTACTGAGAAAAAATCCAGTTATGATTTTGGTGCACGAACAGTTATCGAACATAACCTCGAACAGCCGAATTTTTCTCAAATTGTTCGTGTTCGCCGAACGGCTCGAACACCGCCCAAAACAGCTCGAATTTGAGATTGGCGAACAGTTCGAGTAGAACAACGCTCATCTCTAATTGTGTTATAGTTTTTACCACTATCAAGTTCATACCATCACCATTACATGAAGATTACAGAATGCTACAGTCTATTTAATTGAGTATGAATGAGGGTTAAGCTGTATGCTAAATCCCCCACAGCATCATACGTGGAGGAAGGCAGAACAATGATGAATTTGGCGATACTGATGAGACTCGGATACCTGAGGTGCACATGGACTGTACTGTGCTGTCAGGGAAGGAAGGGGAGGAGGCTGACTCTCAGGCCGAGGAGTGGGATAATAGATAGGATGATGATGAGGTTGAAGATCCCAATTGGTGTGAACCCAGAGGCACGCAGCTAAGTAGTTCAGCAGAGAAGGTGGAGGAGGAGGAGGCGGAAGAGGAGAAGGTTATGTTGCGGCTTCCTGCACAGACACTGAGTGATGCAACCATGACAAGCACTGCATCCACAGCCAAACTGTGGCCAACAGTTGTCGTGGATCTGCAGTTCGTAGGGACGGCAAAGGTTAAATAGCCTGGGTCTTTTTGGAGACCGCAAAGGATGACACAACTCACGTTATTTTTGTTAAAAACATAGAGTAGAGGCAAAAATTGCAATAATTTTACTACTACATGCATGAACTGGCACAAGTGCGATCAACATGCATTGAACTTGGAGTCTCACTGCGCTAAAATGCAGACTAGCGGGCCCTGCCAACCACCGGCCGAAACATTAACCATAACTGCTGCTTCTTCATGCTCCGTCATCGTGGATAGTGTTTCCACACACGTCTCCAGCCACAGAACCTCCGCTTGTTTATACGCTACAGTTGGGGTGAGCGAGCGAGAGCCCATCAGTTGTTACCGAAGTGGGCATGTCTGCTGATTTTGACCGATCTCAGACGCCGGGCACTCCCCTCACTCCTCACAGTCCAGCAGTTTGTCGTGTTCACCCTACTCCACCCTCTCTCAGCACAGCAGCCAGCCCTCGGTCCAGCAGTCAAAGTTTAAGCTAGAAATGCTTCTCCAAGCCCTGACCAATGCTTAAATGTGGCATGGTTTCAGGACCATGCTATTACCACAACCAATTTAGATGATGAAATTTGGACTCTTGGATGGAGCAAAATATTAGCACAAAATATTTATAAGCTGGAATGTGGCCTGATTTCTGGACCACTCTATTAGCACAAAGAATTTATAATGTGAAATGTGGACTCCTTGCTGGAGCACAATACTAGCACAAAAATAATTAAAAGATAAAATGTGCCCTGCTTTATGTAGCATGGTAGTAACAGAAAAAAATCGATTTTTTACTGTGGATAAGCCTTGGATACAGCAGAATCTCAGCGTTAAAAAATTAGAACCTCAGAGGTGGCCTATTTTCAGTTGAACAGTAATAACAGAACAAATTTTGATTCTGTCATATAAAACCCTGTATGGAGAAGAATATCAGCACCAAAGAATTAAAAGCTGAAATGCGGCCTGCTTCATGTAGCACTATAATAAGACAACAAATTTAGATTTTATCATGTGAACCCCTGTATGGAGAAGAATATCAGCAACAAAGAATTAAAAGCTCAAATATGGCATGGTTTTTGTAGCACGGTAGTAAGACAACAAAGTTAGATTTTATCATGTCAACCCCTGTGTGGAGAACAATATCAGCACCAAAGAACTAAAAGCTGAAATGTGGCCTACTTTTATGTTGCACTGTTATGTCCCATGATTTGGGAATTTACAGACTGCATTGCACTTCTTTCAATTGTCATGTATTGCTGTTTTATTGCTATGCAATAATGTTTGCTTTCCATAATAGTTTGTCCTTTCTATCTCCCTGTCTCCCTCTGATGTGGCTGTGATATAAGTAACCCCTCCCTTCTACCCCATGTTTCTTCACATTCTCCATTTTAGCCATAATAGAAGCTCATGTGCACTCAGCCTATGTCTGAGAAAAGTTTTTTTACCTTCTGCTGTATGTACTATAACAAGATTGTAACGGGTCCGGGAGGCGGAACCTCTGAGCTATTATACAAGGGGGCGGCCCTTGTAAGGGAGCGGGTGGCAGTCTCTGGGTGAACGGACAGGGAGTTACGGCAAGTGATCAGGGCAGTCTCTGGGTAAGGGGTAGGTACGACCTGTGATGGCAGAGCCTCCGGGTAGGCTAGCAGGCAGATGGTAGATGTGTGCTCCCAGGTGAGCAAGCGAGAGTCTCTGGAATAGCAGGTGGTCTCGGCACGTGACGGCAGAACCTCCGGGCTGGCAGGCAGGTAGGTAACGGAGAAGCGCTCCCAGGTGAGCGGGCAAGAGTCTCTGGAATAGCTGGTGGTCACCGCACGTGACAACGGGACCTCCGGGCTGGCAAGTAGGCAGGTAACGGAGATGCGCTCCCAGGTGAGCGGGCAAGAGTCTCTGAGATAGCTGGTGGTCACAGCACGTGACAACGGAGCCTCCGGGCTGGCAAGCAGGCAGATAACGGAGAAGCGCTCCCAGGTGAGCGGGCAAGCTGGTCCATAGACAGACTGACCGGAGTAGTAAGGCAGACCGTCGGACCTCAGGCAAGCAGGCAGGTAGCTGATATGCGCTCCCAGGTGAGCGGGCAGGCTGGTCCTTTAGACAGACTGACAGGAGTAGTAAGGCAGACCGTCGGACCTCAGACTGGCAGACAGGTAACAAGTATTCAGGCAGGAATCAGGCAGGTAACTAGCAGGAAACTGGCAGGAAACTGGCAGGTAACTGGCAGGTAACTGGCAACGGGACCTGAGGGCTGAAGCACAGGTGAGACACAGGTGCAAACAACATTGCTCGGGCACCTCCATCTTGGAGGAGGTGCCTTATATATGATGAAGTCCTCCGGCCATTGGCCGGGGACTCCTTAGGACGGCGCGCGCGGTCCCTTTAAGAGGAGGGGAGCGCGCGCGCGCGCGCCCTAAGCACAGGGGCCGGGAAGGAGCGCGCGCTGAGAGCAGAGCGGGAGGAGGACGCCGGGAAGGAGCGCGCGCTGACAGCAGAGCAGGAGGAGGACGCCGGGACGGAGCGCGCGCTGACAGCAGAGCGGGGAGAGGACGCCGGGCACGGAGCAGAGCGGTGAGGGGAGCAGCGTCCCTGCCTAGCAGAGGGCAGGGACGCCAGCGCTACAAAGATTTCTGCAAGAAAAATAAAGCTTCATCTGAATCTTCACAACGTGCCTTCCTGCAACTGAGTTAAACTGTCTGTGGACATCGTTTCCATGTGATTAAGGTGAAGAGGCAATCTGGAAACAGTGTCTCACAGCGCCCTATACTTGCAGCACAGCCATGGAGACAGAATAAGCACAGTAGTAAAACAACAAATTTAGATTTTATCATGTGAACCCCTGTATGGAGAACAATATCAGTACCAAAGAATGTAAATCTAAAATGTGGCCTGCTTCATGTAGCACAGTAGTAAGACAACAAATTTAGATTTTATCATGTGAACCCCTGCATGGAGAACAATATCAGCACCAAAAGAATTACAACCTCAGATGTGGCCTACTTTTTGTAGCATGGTAGTAACAGAACAAATTTAGATTTTATCATGTCAATCCCTGTTTGGAGAACAAGGAGTCTTCACATTTCAAAAAATTAAGGGAAGACACCATCAAATTTGCATCAATTTCACCAGAGTAGAAATAGTATAATGGGGTCTGACACTCCTTCCACTTCAGAAAACACATCAGATGGAGACCCAATGAGAAGTCTCCACATTTCAAAAAATTAGAGGCAGACACCACCAAAGTGGCATCAATTTCACCAGAGTAGAAATAGTATAATGGAGGCTGACACTCCTTCCACTACAGAAAACCCACCAGATGGAGACCCAATCAGGAGTATCCACATTTCAAAAAATTAGGGGCATACACCACCAAATTTGCATCAATTTCACCAGAGTAGAAATAGTATAATGGGGACTAACACTCCTTCCACTCCAGAAAACCCACCAGATGGAGACCCAACGATGAGTCTCCACATGTCAAAAAATTAGGGGCAGACACCACCAAAGTTGCATCAATTTCACCAGAGTAGAAATCGTATAATGGGGACCGACACTCCTTCCACTACAGAAAACAAATCATATGGAGACCCAATATGAAGTATCCACATTTCAAAAAATTAGGAGTATACACTAACAAAGTGGCATCAATTTCACCATAGTAGAAATAGTATAATGGGGACCGACACTCTTTCCACTACAGAAAACCCACCAGATGGAGACCCAATGAGGAGTCTCCACATTTCAAAAAATTAGGGGCAGATTAGGGGCAGACACCACCAAAGTGGCATCAAATTCACCCGAGTAGAAATAGTATAATGGGGACTGACACTCCTTCCACTACAGCCAACCCATCAGATGGAGACTCAATTAGGAGTCTCCACAATTAAAAAACATATTGTTAACATCAGCAGCAGCAACAGCAGGCACAGAAGCCATGACAAAGATATCACAGACTGCGATTATGAGAGATCAATACAGCACACTAAAAACTACAAACTACACCTAGTCTGCACAGTCTGCGATTCGGCTGCAAAAGTTTTTGGAGATCCATGACTTGTTCATCTTGATGAAAGTTAGGTGGTCTACACTTTAATGGGACAGCTGGTTGCGCTTATCCGTCAGTGCACCACCAGCAGCGCTGAAGAAACGTTCTGAGAAAACTCTGGCTGCCGGGCATGATAAAACCTTCAAGGTGTGACAGGTGAGCTCCGGCCACCCTTCCATTTTTGAAGACCAAAATGTAAAGTGGTCCAAACCCTCCATGATGGTATTGATATTGAGCTTGAGATACTCCTGCACCATCCTCTCCAGTCGTTCACCACATGTCAGACTTGTATTCTGTTGTGTTAGTGCACGAGCTGGTCTAAAAAATGTGTGAAAGGACTTACAGAAATTGCTTCTGCCACTTACACTGCTACTGCTGCTGCTAATGTTTTTGCATTAACGAATTGATATTCCTGAGTTTGGAAGTCTAGAGCTGATATGCACACTGTGTGCCTCACTGCTGTCTTGGGGAAAATCTCTCTTAAGGTTGTGTAAAAGTGTGTTTTGATACTCCAGCATGCGCAGGTCCCTTTCCAGGGCTGTAAGCATCTGGCAAAATTTACTTTTGGATCTAAAAGCATGGCAACCCAGTAGTAAGCACTATTTTGAATCCTAACTATACGGGTATCATTTTGCAGATAGTGCAGCAAAAAGGTGCTCATGTGTTGGGCTCTTCCTTGAGGTCTAAGCCCATGGTGTGTGTAACATACCTGGCGGCGTCCTTGCATAGTGGTCCATCTCCCACTGTGCAAGAGCGCGTACTTGATCTCCAGTCCAGTTTGCTAGCCTGGCTTCCCTCCATGCTGTCTGTTTGCCTCTGTGTCTGCTGCTTAAGGGCGGCGCCCGATCACTTCCTGCTTTTTGTACCTGCTGCAGACACACCCCTTGTGCGTCCTCAGCCTATTGCTGTCTGCCATCTGGTATTTAACCCAGCTGCTCCAATGAATCCCTGCCTGAGCATTGTGTTCTGTCAGTTGGCCTTTGGTCACTGATATGCCAGGTCCCGATTATGTTTCCTGCCTTCGGTATCAGTTCCCGTGTCTGAACTGTGTCCTGTCTGTATTATCTTCTAGACTGTTGTCTTCTGCCTATCCTGGAGGCTGTATTTCCAGGCCTGTGTGAACCCGCTCCTGTATCTTGCTGCTGTGTCTGTTCTTGTCTGAATACTCTCCTAGCCTGTTTTGTTTTTTTCTATGTCCGCACTTTCCCTTTTTCTGCAGAGTCTGAACTCGTACCTAACTCCTGCTCGTTGTCACTGTACTTCCGTTTGTGAGTTTGTGGTCCACTCACTACTTCTCTGCAAGTACCCTGTGGGTATCTGGTTCTGCCTTTCCCTTCTAGTCTGTTCCGTGTGTACAGAGCTCTGTCCACCGCGTCTGCGGTTTTCGCTTTGCTCAGCTCTGTCCACCGCGTCTGCGGTTTTCGCTTTGCTCAGCTCTGTCCACCGCGTCTGCGGTTTTCGCTTTGCTCAGCTCTGTCCACCGCGTCTGCGGTTTTCGCTTTGCTCAGCTCTGTCCACCGCGTCTGCGGTTTTCGCTTGGCTCAGCTCTGTCCACCGCGTCTGTGGTTTTCGCTTTGCTCAGCTCTGTCCACCGCGTCTGCGGTTTTCGCTTTGCTCAGATCTGTCCACCGCGTCTGCGGTTTTCGCTTTGCTCAGCTCTGTCCGCCGCGTCTGCGGTTTTCGCTTTGCTCAGCTCTGTCCGCCGCGTCTGCGGTTTTCGCTTTGCTCAGCTCTGTCCGCCGCGTCTGCGGTTTTCGCTTTGCTCAGCTCTGTCCGCCGCATCTGCGGTTTTCGCTTTGCTCAGCTCTGTCCGCCGCGTCTGCGGTTTTCGCTTTGCTCAGCTCTGTCCGCCGCGTCTGCGGTTTTCGCTTTGCTCAGCTCTGTCCGCCGCGTCTGCGGTTTTCGCTTTGCTCAGCTCTGTCCGCCGCGTCTGCGGTTTTCGCTTTGCTCAGCTCTGTCCGCCGCGTCTGCGGTTTTCGCTTTGCTCAGCTCTGTCCGCCGCGTCTGCGGTTTTCGCTTTGCTCTGCCCTGTCCGCCGCGTCTGCGGTTTCAAATTTGTCTCCCAGTCTGTACTGGACCCTACCCAGCCTGCGCTCTAGTCTGCCTGTTCCTGTATTCCCCGGTGTGGGTCAACAGCCGTGTCCGGAGTCTGACCTGGAGTAGACCCTGGTTCCTCTGCTCGGTTCCTCCCTGGTGCACTGGCGTCGTATGCCGTCGTGCGACCTTGGTCGGATCGGGCAGATACTTAGTTACGCCCCTCCAGGCACTCTCCGGTTCATTGCACAGTGGAATCACTACATAAACACGCACACGCCAGTCAGTCCGGGCGTGTGCATTACAGCATGCTCAGGCCATGGTTCCCGTTGAGCCTCACGGCCTTCGCTCTCTGAGACGTTTTCCAGCGAATACGTGCATTAAAAATAATTTTTTTTTTTTTTTCTCTAGCTGAGTTCCAGGCGAATTACGCACCTGTCCAGATGGATCTATTAGCTCTCGTTCCTGCGGATCCGCCACGGTACAATGGGGATCCAAGACAGAGTCGTGCATTTGTGGAGCAATGCATGCTACACTTCAAGTTCTACCCTCTTTGTTTTCCCACCGATCGGGTTAAGGTGGGATTCATTATGTCTAACCTAGCGGGTGATGCCTTGGAATGGATCAACCCCCTATGGGAAACACAGGATCCTATAGTCCTGGACATAATGGCCTTCCTTGTGGCCTTTCTAATGGTCTTTGATGATCCTAACCCGGAGGCTCCTGCTGAAGCTTCACTTCCCAATATCCCGGAGCAGCCCCGATGGGTAATGTGTGTGGGTAGCGCAATAGTCCTCCAGCCCAATGAGACTACTGCCCACCCAGAATCCTCACAGGGTGACTACGCTCTCCGGAATACTTCTCCCAACCTCAAGAGGCAGTCCAGACGTGATAGACGTAGAGGCAAGCCGTCACGCCAGGGTCTGTCCTCCCTGAGACTTACTGACCCCAACCTTGAAGTCCCTACTGAAGCTTCATCTCCCTGTATCCCGGAGAAGCCCCAACGGGTAATGTGCGTGGGTAGTGCACCAGTTCTCCTGCCCGAAGAGACTACTGCCCATTCAGACTCCACACAGGAGAACTTCCTGCACCCGGCATCAGATACTTCACCCACTTTAACCAGTGTGCATGTCCAAGGATGCTCCAAAGCTGTGATTACCTCCGAGTCTGTGCACCTCTACTACATGGCGGAGGACCCCCTGTTGCCTCCTGAATCCTCTGGGATACCACTCGATGACAAATGGAGAGAGACTTCTCTACACCCAGTACTCGATACTTTGTCCGCTACGTCCTGTGAGCCTGACAATGGGTACCCCAAAGTGGTAGTTACACCCGAGTCTCTACACCCCTCCGACCAGGCGGAGGACCTCCAGTTGTCTCCAGAACCCTTCAGGGTGCCACCTGGTGGTGAATGGACAGAGACTCTACTATATCCTGGATCTGATACCTCGCCCGCTTCATTCAGTGAGTCCGACCTAGTGTACTCCAAAGCAGAGGTTACCCCCGAGTCTCTACACCCCTCCGACCAGGCGGAGGACCTCCTGTTGTCTCCTGAACCCTTCGGGGTGCTACCTGATAGCGAATGGACAGAGACTTTCCTATACTCGGTACCTGATACCTCGGCTGCTTCATCCAGTGAGTCTGAACAAGTGTACTCCGAAGCAGAGGTCATCCCCGAGTCTCTACACCCCTCCGACCAGGTGGAGGACGTCCAGTTGTCTCCAGAACCCTTCGGGGTGCTACCTGATAGCGAATGGACAGAGACTCTCCTATACTCGGTACCTGATACCTCGCCCGCTTCTTCCAGTGAGTCCGACCTAGTGTACTCCGAAGCAGAGGTTATCCCCGAGTCTCTACACCCCTCCGACCAGGCGGAGGACCTCCAGTTGTCTCCTGAACCCTTCGGGGTGCTACCTGATAGCGAATGGACAGAGACTCTCCTATACTCGGTACCTGATACCTCGCCTGCTTCTTCCAGTGAGTCCGACCTAGTGTACTCCGAAGCAGAGGTTACCCCCGAGTCTCTGCACTCTTCCGACCAGGCGGAGGACCCCCAGTTGTTTCCTGAATCCTCCGGGGTACCACCTGATAACAAAGAGACAGTGACTTTTCTACACCTTGTACCTGATACCTCGCCCATTTCATCCTGTGAGCTTGACAAGATGTACCCCGAAGCAGAGGTTACCCTCGAGTCTCTGCACCCCTCCAACCTGTCGGAGGGCTTTCAGTTGTCTCCTGAACCCTCTGGGGTGCTACCTGATAATAAGTGGAGAGAGACTTCCTTGTGTGCTATTCCTGGTACTCCACCCGTTTCGTCTGTTGCTGAGGATGGCTAGATAGGAGGTAGCATCCTAGCTAACCAGAGGAGACCAGTTTTTCCGGTGGACAGTGGAAGTGATCTCCTTGAAGTAAAGGATTGGCCCTCGAATTCCCTGCGGAACATTCTGGCAGGCCTGAAGAAGAGGGGGCGTAAGGGGGGGGTACTGTAACATACCTGGCGGCGTCCTTGCATAGTGGTCCATCTCCCACTGTGCAAGAGCGCGCACTTGATCTCCAGTCCAGTTTGCTAGCCTGGCTTCCCTCCATGCTGTCTGTTTGCCTCTATGTCTGCTGCTTAAGGGCGGCGCCCGATCACTTCCTGCTTTTTGTACCTGCTGCAGACACACCCCTGGTGCGTCCTCAGCCTATTGCTGTCTGCCATCTGGTATTTAACCCAGCTGCTCCAATGAATCCCTGCCTGAGCATTGTGTTCTGTCAGTTGGCCTTTGGTCACTGATATGCCAGGTCCCGTTTATGTTTCCTGCCTTCGGTATCAGTTCCCGTGTCTGAACTGTGTCCTGTCTGTATTATCTTCTAGCCTGTTGTCTTCTGCCTATCCTTGAGGCTGTATTTCCAGGCCTGTGTGAACCCGCTCCTGTATCTTGCTGCTGTGTCTGTTCTTGTCTGAATACTCTCCTAGCCTGTTTTGTTTTTTTCTATGTCCGCACTTTCCCTTTTTCTGCAGAGTCTGAACTCGTACCTAACTCCTGCTCGTTGTCACTGTACTTCCGTTTGTAAGTTTGTGGTCCACTCGCTACTTCTCTGCAAGTACCCTGTGGGTATCTGGTTCTGCCTTTCCCTTCTAGTCTGTTCCGTGTGTACAGAGCTCTGTCCACCGCGTCTGCGGTTTTCGCTTTGCTCAGCTCTGTCCACCGCGTCTGCGGTTTTCGCTTTGCTCAGCTCTGTCCACCGCGTCTGCGGTTTTCGCTTTGCTCAGCTCTGTCCACCGCGTCTGCGGTTTTCGCTTGGCTCAGCTCTGTCCACCGCGTCTGTGGTTTTCGCTTTGCTCAGATCTGTCCACCGCGTCTGCGGTTTTCGCTTTGCTCAGCTCTGTCCACCGCGTCTGCGGTTTTCGCTTTGCTCAGCTCTGTCCGCCGCGTCTGCAGTTTTCGCTTTGCTCAGCTCTGTCCGCCGCATCTGCGGTTTTCGCTTTGCTCAGCTCTGTCCGCCGCGTCTGCGGTTTTCGCTTTGCTCAGCTCTGTCCGCCGCGTCTGCGGTTTTCGCTTTGCTCAGCTCTGTCCGCCGCGTCTGCGGTTTTCGCTTTGCTCAGCTCTGTCCGCCGCGTCTGCGGTTTTCGCTTTGCTCTGCCCTGTCCGCCGCGTCTGCGGTTTCGAATTTGTCTCCCAGTCTGTACTGGACCCTACCCAGCCTGCGCTCTAGTCTGCCTGTTCCTGTATTCCCCGGTGTGGGTCAACAGCCGTGTCCGGAGTCTGACCTGGAGTAGACCCTGGTTCCTCTGCTCGTTTCCTCCCTGGTGCACTGGCGTCGTATGCCGTCGTGCGACCTTGGTCGGATCGGGCAGATACTTAGTTATGCCCCTCCAGGCACTCTCCGGTTCATTGCACAGTGGAATCACTACATAAACACGCACACGCCAGTCAGTCCGGGCGTGTGCATTACAGTGTGTTAGTGGCTGGGTAACCCTGGTGTTTGTTTCCTCCTTTACCTCCCACCAACTGCAACCAACAGAGAGGGGATCATTATCCTCTGTTGTTCGCCCATCACCTCTTCCTCCTCCATTTATTCCCCAGCTCCTGTCCCTTCACTTACAGTTTGTCTGGTACCACCAGCCTTCTCAATCGCTGTAATCCACCCTCCCTTGACACCTGCCTGATGATGACAGTCGGGAACATAGAGACATTGTTATCCCTTCTGTTATGCACACGCCCGGGCTGAGCGGCGTGTGCGTGTGATTGTAGTGATTCCACTGGACCATGAACCGGAGAGTGCCTGGAGGGGCGTGACTAAGTATCTGGCCGATCCGACCAAGATGGCACGACGGCATACGACGCCAGTGCACCAGGGAGAAACCGGGCAGAGGGACCAGGTGCTACTCCAGGTCAAACTCCGGACACGGGGGTTGACCCACACAGGGATTACTGGATCAGGCTGGTTAGGCTGGCGCACAGACTGGAGGGTATAGGCAGGCACGACTGGTATGCAGGCAGGCGGGTAAAGGCAAGCGCAGCTAGAGTGCAGACAGGGAGGCACTAGCAGGTAGGAACACAGGCGGGATAGGACCCAGTACACACTGGGACTCAGGAACAGGCAGGTTAGGCTGGCACAGACTGGTGGATATAAGCAAACACGGCAGGTATGCAGATGGGTGGATACAGGCGAGTATGCAGGCAGGGAGGTACTGGCCGAAAGGACGGGCTGGAGCACAGAAAGGTTAAGACCCAGTACAGACTGGGTCACAGAACCGCAGATGCGGTAGACAACCACAGCAGAGAGGGAACGCCCGAAGCGGTGGGCAAGAACAGAGCAGGACAGGGCTGCAGGAGCAGCGAGCACAAGCAGGGCAGGACAGGACTGCCGGAGCAGCGGGCAGAAGCAGGGCAGGACAGGACTGCCGGAGCAGCGGGCAGAAGCAGGGCAGGACAGGACTGCCGGAGCAGCGGGCAGAAGCAGGGCAGGACAGGACTGCCGGAGCAGCGGGCAGAAGCAGGGCAGGACAGGACTGCCGGAGCAGCGGGCAGAAGCAGGGCAGGACAGGACTGCCGGAGCAGCGGGCAGAAGCAGGGCAGGACAGGACTGCCGGAGCAGCGGGCAGAAGCAGGGCAGGACAGGACTGCCGGAGCAGCGGGCAGAAGCAGGGCAGGACAAGACTGCCGGAGCAGCGGACAGAAGCAGGGCAGGAAAGGACTGCCGGAGCAGCGGGCAGAAGCAGGGCAGGACAGGACTGCCGGAGCAGTGAGCAAGGAGTCAGAGCAGGCTAGATTCGCCGGAGCGGTAAGCAAAGGAGTCAGAGCAGACTTGAACCGCCGGAGCGGTGAGCAAAGGAGTCAGAGCAGGCTAGGCTGAGTAAGGGGGACAGGGCTCTGTTCACACGGAACAGACAGGAAGGGAAAGGCAGAGCCAGACACCCACAGGGTACTTGCAGTGAAGTAGCGAGTGGACCACAAACTCACAAACGGGAGTACAGAGACAACAAGCAGGAGTTAGGTACGAGTTCAGACTCTGCAGAAAAAGGAAGGGAACGGACATAGAGGCAAAACAGGTAAAGGATAGGAGAGAGTTCAGACTGGAACTGAGTGTACGGAGGAGACCGACACTGCAGCGGAATACAGGAGCGGGTCTGGGAATACGGCCCCCAGAGAGGCAGGACGAACAGGCAAGGAGCGTGTTCAGACAGGACAGACAAGATACAGGAGCGGGTCTAGGTAATCGGCCCCTAGAAGGCGGGAGGAACAGGCTAGGAGCGTGTTCAGACAGGTAAGACAAGATACAGGAACGGGTCTAGGTAATCGGCCCCTAGAAGGCAGGAGGAACAGGCTAGGAGCGTGTTCAGACAGGCCTGGAAATACAGCCTCCAGGATAGGCAGACAAGAGAATACAGAACGGGACCTGGCACCTTCAGAGTGCAAGCACACACTGAATGAAACACTATGCTCAGGCAGGGATAGATGGCCGCAGCTGAGCTATATACCAGGTGACAGACAGCAATAGGCTGAGGACGCACAAGAGGTGTGACCCACAGCAGGTACAAAAAGCAGGAAGTGATCGGGCGCCGCCCTTAAGCAGCAGAAACAGACACAAACAGACAGCATGGAGGGAAGCCAGAGAGACATTCTGGACAGGAGATCAAGTGCGCGCTCTTGCACAGTGGGAGATGGACCACTATGCAAGGACGCCGCCAGGTATGTTACAGTACCCCCCCCCTTACGCCCCCTCTTCTTCAGGCCTGCCAGAATCTTCCGCAGGGAATTCGAGGGCCAATTCTTCACTTCGAAGAGATCACTTCCACTGTCCACCGGAAAAACTGGTCTACTCTTGGTAGCTAGGATGCTACCTCCCATCCAGCCACCCTTAGCAACAGACGAAACGGGTGGAGTACCAGGAACAGCACACAAGGAAGTCTCTCTCCACATATTTTCAGGTGGCACCCCAGAGGGTACAGGAGACAACTGGAAGTCCTCCACCGGGTTGGAGGGGGACAGAGACTTGGGGGTAATCTCTGCTTCGAGGTACATCTTGTCAAGCTCACAGGAAGAAATAGACGGGTTATCAGGTACATAATGAGGAAAAGTCACTGTCTCTTTGTTTTCTGGTGGTACCCGGGAGGATTCAGGAAACAACTGGAGGTCCTCCGCCGGGTCAGAAGAGTGCAGAGGCTCAGAGAAAACATCTGCTTCAGAGTACACTAGGTCGGACTCACTGGACGAAGCAGGCGAGGTATCGGGTACCGAGTATAGGAAAGTCTCTGTCCATTCTCCACCAGGTGGCACCCCAAATGGTTCTGGAGACAACTGGCGGTCCTCCGCCTGGTCAGAGGGGTGTAGAGACTCACGGGTAACCTCTGCTTCAGAGTACACTAGGTCGGACTCACTGGACGAAGCAAGCGAGGTATCAGATCCAGGATATAGGAAAGTCTCTGTCCATTTACCACCAGGTGGCACCCCGAAGGGTTCTGGAGACAACTGGAGGTCCTCCGCCTGGTCAGAGGAGTGTAGAGACTCGGGAGTAACCACTGCTTCAGAGTACACTAGGTTGGACTCACTGGACGAAGCGAGCGAGGTATCAGGTACAGAGTATAGGAGAGTCTCTGTCCTTTCGCTACCAGGTAGCACCCCGAAGGGTTCAGGAGACAACTGGAGGTCCTCCGCCTGGTCGGAGGGGTGTAGAGACTCGGGAGTAACCTCTGCTTCGGAGTACACAAGGTTGGACTCACTGGATGAAGCGAGCGAGGTATCAGGTACAGAGTATAGGAGAGTCTCTGTCCTTTCGCTACCAGGTAGCACCCCGAAGGGTTCAGGAGACAACTGGAGGTCCTCCGCCTGGTCGGAGGGGTGTAGAGACTCGGGGGTAACTACCACTTTGGGGTACCCATTGTCAGGCTCACAGGACGAAGCGGACAAAGTATCGAGTACCGGGTGTAGAGAATTCTCTCTCCATTTGTCATCGAGTGGTATCCCGGAGGATTCAGAAGGCAACATGGGGTCCTCCGCCAGGTAGTAGAGGTGCACAGACTCTGAGGTAACCACAGCTTTGGAGCATCCTTGGACATGCACACCGGTTAAAGTGGGTGAAGCATCTGATGCCGGGTGCAGGAAGATCTCCTGTGTAGAGTCTGGATGGGCAGAAGTCTCTTCGGGCAGGAGAACTGGTGCACTACCCACGCACATTACCCGTTGGGGCTTCTCCGGGATACAGGGAGATGAAGCTTCAGTAGGGACTTCAAGGTTGGGGTCAGGAGGTCTCAGGGAGGACAGACCCTGGCGTGACGGCTTGCCTCTATGTCTAGCACGTCTGGACTGCCTCTTGAGGTTGGGAGAAGTATTCCGGAAAGCGTAGTCACCCTGTGAGGATTCTGGGTGGGCAGTAGTCTCATTGGGCTGGAGGACTATTGCGCTACCCACACACATTACCCGTCGGGGCTGCTCCGGGATATTGGGAAGTGAAGCTTCAGCAGGGGCTTCAGGGTTAGGGTCCTCGAAGACCATACGAAAGGCCACCAGGAAGGCCTGCAGGTCAAGGACGACAGGATCCCATGCTTCCCATAGGGGGGTGACCCATTTCAAGGCATCACCCGCTAGGTAGTCAATCATAAAGGCCACTTTAGCCCAATCGGAAGGAAAATAGAGAGGGTAGGCCTTAAAGTGTAGCATGCATTGCTCCACAAATGCACGACACTGTCTTGGATCCCCATAGTAACGTGGCGGATCCGCAGGAACGAGAGCTGATAGATCCATCTGGACGGTGCGTAATTCGCCTGGAACTCAGCTAAGGAAAAAAAAAATTATTTATTTATTTTAATGCATGTATTCGCTGGAAAACTTCTCAGAGAGCGAAGGCCGTGGGGCTCAACGGGAACCATGGCCTGAGCATGCTGTTATGCACACGCCCGGGCTGAGCGGCGTGTGCGTGTGATTGTAGTGATTCCACTGGACCATGAACCGGAGAGTGCCTGGAGGGGCGTGACTAAGTATCTGGCCGATCCGACCAAGATGGCACGACGGCATACGACGCCAGTGCACCAGGGAGAAACCGGACAGAGGGACCAGGTGCTACTCCAGGTCAAACTCCGGACACGGGGGTTGACCCACACAGGGATTACTGGATCAGGCTGGTTAGGCTGGCGCACAGACTGGAGGGTATAGGCAGGCACGACTGGTATGCAGGCAGGCGGGTAAAGGCAAGCGCAGCTAGAGTGCAGACAGGGAGGCACTAGCAGGTAGGAACACAGGCGGGATAGGACCCAGTACACACTGGGACTCAGGAACAGGCAGGTTAGGCTGGCACAGACTGGTGGATATAAGCAAACACGGCAGGTATGCAGATGGGTGGATACAGGCGAGTATGCAGGCAGGGAGGTACTGGCCGAAAGGACGGGCTGGAGCACAGAAAGGTTAAGACCCAGTACAGACTGGGTCACAGAACCGCAGATGCGGTAGACAACCACAGCAGAGAGGGAACGCCCGAAGCGGTGGGCAAGAACAGAGCAGGACAGGGCTGCAGGAGCAGCGAGCACAAGCAGGGCAGGACAGGACTGCCGGAGCAGCGGGCAGAAGCAGGGCAGGACAGGACTGCCGGAGCAGCGGGCAGAAGCAGGGCAGGACAGGACTGCCGGAGCAGCGGGCAGAAGCAGGGCAGGACAGGACTGCCGGAGCAGCGGGCAGAAGCAGGGCAGGACAGGACTGCCGGAGCAGCGGGCAGAAGCAGGGCAGGACAGGACTGCCGGAGCAGCGGGCAGAAGCAGGGCAGGACAGGACTGCCGGAGCAGCGGGCAGAAGCAGGGCAGGACAGGACTGCCGGAGCAGCGGGCAGAAACAGGGCAGGACAGGACTGCCGGAGCAGCGGACAGAAGCAGGGCAGGACAGGACTGCCGGAGCAGCGGGCAGAAGCAGGGCAGGACAGGACTGCCGGAGCAGTGAGCAAGGAGTCAGAGCAGGCTAGATTCGCCGGAGCGGTAAGCAAAGGAGTCAGAGCAGACTTGAACCGCCGGAGCTGTGAGCAAAGGAGTCAGAGCAGGCTAGGCTGAGTAAGGGGGACAGGGCTCTGTTCACACGGAACAGACAGGAAGGGAAAGGCAGAGCCAGACACCCACAGGGTACTTGCAGTGAAGTAGCGAGTGGACCACAAACTCACAAACGGGAGTACAGAGACAACAAGCAGGAGTTAGGTACGAGTTCAGACTCTGCAGAAAAAGGAAGGGAACGGACATAGAGGCAAAACAGGTAAAGGATAGGAGAGAGTTCAGACTGGAACTGAGTGTACGGAGGAGACCGACACTGCAGCGGAATACAGGAGCGGGTCTGGGAATACGGCCCCCAGAGAGGCAGGACGAACAGGCAAGGAGCGTGTTCAGACAGGACAGACAAGATACAGGAGCGGGTCTAGGTAATCGGCCCCTAGAAGGCGGGAGGAACAGGCTAGGAGCGTGTTCAGACAGGTAAGACAAGATACAGGAACGGGTCTAGGTAATCGGCCCCTAGAAGGCAGGAGGAACAGGCTAGGAGCGTGTTCAGACAGGCCTGGAAATACAGCCTCCAGGATAGGCAGACAAGAGAATACAGAACGGGACCTGGCACCTTCAGAGTGCAAGCACACACTGAATGAAACACTATGCTCAGGCAGGGATAGATGGCCGCAGCTGAGCTATATACCAGGTGACAGACAGCAATAGGCTGAGGACGCACAAGAGGTGTGACCCACAGCAGGTACAAAAAGCAGGAAGTGATCGGGCGCCGCCCTTAAGCAGCAGAAACAGACACAAACAGACAGCATGGAGGGAAGCCAGAGAGACATTCTGGACAGGAGATCAAGTGCGCGCTCTTGCACAGTGGGAGATGGACCACTATGCAAGGACGCCGCCAGGTATGTTACACCTTCCACATCCTTCTCGGCTTCCTCCTCTTACCTGGGACCACCACCTCCTTCGGCAGTCTATTCAAAGTGTGCTTCAGCATGAAGATGACCGGAATAGTGATGCTGATGATGGCATCGTTAGCGCTAACCATCATAGTAGCCATTTCAAGACTGTGCAGTAAGGTGCAGAGGTCCTTAATCTGTACCCACTCCACAAGTGTGACTTGCACCGTACAGGGTTGGCCTAGGCTAAACAACACAGTCACTGCAATATGTGCAGAGTGGAATTTCACCGTGTCGGCACATCGTATATCATAACTGGTATGGACAAAGACCTCTTTATTGATGCAAGTCGATGACCTGCAGGATGCGAACGGAAGAAGTGAGTACACAGCAACCGTGCTATCTGCAGCAGTGCATCCAGGCTGGGATAGTGGCGGAAAAATTGCTGTACCACCAGGTTGAGGACATGAGCCATGCAAGGCACGAGTGTGAGGTTGCCTCGGCATAGGGATGACTCTAGGCTTGCATCGTTATCGCACACAGCCTTCCATGGCTCGAGGTTCAGCGGCAAAAGTCATTGCTCAAACTCAGACTGGATAGGTGCCCACAACTCTTCAGCTGACTGCAATCTCCAAGGCGTATTAACTGCGTAATTGCTGTGAGCCCTGACTGTGCTGTACAGAGGTGATGGGGATTCTCTTCACTGTTGGAACGCGTGTCTCATTAAGGCAGAGTTTGAGGGTGGAGGTGGAGGCCCTATTTGATGTGGAGGAGGCAGAAACAGTGGAGGAAGTGTTAGAATCAGAGGTTTGTCCCACAAGCCTTGGGGATTCCAAGACTTGTAGAGCAGCCCCTTCCCCAACTACCCCCACAGTCGTCAGAGTCACCCAGTGCTCAGTCAGTAAAATGTAATGCCCCTGGCCATGCTTACTTGTCCAGGTGTCTGTGGTGAAATGCACCATGGCAGACACATATTTAGTCAAGGAATGGGTGATATTGTCTGCGACATGCTGGTGTAGTGCAGGCAGCTTTCTTAGAGAAGCAATGGTGACTGGGCAATTGGTACTGGGGGACTGAGCCGGCCATCAGCTTTCGAAAACTGTCTGTATCCACCAGGTGGAAAGGCAGCATTTCCATGGCAAACAGATTTGTAGATGGTGGAGTTCAACCTCTTAGCTTGGTCATGAGTAGGAGGAAAGTATCTGTTATGTGACCACAACTGTGGGATCGGGGGCTGCCTGCTGTGCTCAGAGAGGGTGGGGTAGGGTGAACATGACAAGCTGCTGGACCGTGAATGAGGTGCAGGCAGAGATGTTATGGTGGATTAAGAAAGATGTGGTGTGCTCGGTGAAGCAAAAACAGCATGTCCACTTCTGTTACAGCTGACGGGCTCTCACTCAGCCTGACTGGAGCGGGTAAGGCTAAGTGCCCACGAAGCAGAAATGCTCCGGATTTTTTCTGCATCTCCCTGGCAGGAAAAATGCATGCGAATTTTACATGCGTTTTTCCTGCCAGGTAGAAGCATTTGTCAAGCGTTTTTGCATACATTTTTGCTTGCGGGTTATCAAGCGCTTTTCGAAGCCATTTTAGCATCACTTGGAAAAGTGCTTGACAACTTGGTCACATTATATAAATCCATGCAACCGCCATGGATTTATAAAGTGTGACCAAGTAAATAGTTAATAGTTAATAGTGTAAAAGGACCTTTCGGCTATGTGCCCACGATGCAGAAATGAAGCAGAAAATTCCTGCAGCCATTTCTGCATCTCCCTGGCAGAAAAAACGCATGCAGATTGTGCATGCGTTTTTCCTGCAGAATACATGCGGATCCACATGCGGATTCACATGCGTTTCCGCATGCAGATTGACAAGCGCTTTCCAGGCGATAGCATCACTTGGAAAGTGCTTGACAACTAGGTCACACTGTATAAATCCATGCAAACAGCATGGATTTATACAGTGTGAACCGTAAAAATTAAAACAAATAAAGCTATACTCACCCCCGAGGCCCCGGTGTGTGCTGCAGCGCTGCTTCCTGTTTGGTTCCCGGCTGCCGGCATATCGTGAGACAGAGCGGTGAAGGGCCTGCGGTCACATGACTGTGACGTCACCGCAGGTCCTCAAGCGATGCCGGCATTCAGAGAGAAGCCGTTGGACAGGTGAGTATAAACTTTATTTGTTATTTTATTCTTTTTTTACAGGTACAATGGTACCCAGGTCTGGATGAGAATCTTCTCTCCTCCAGAACTGGGTACCATCCGCACATAGAGACCCATAGAAGCCGCTTGTACAAATGTACAGTCGCGGTTTCTATGCGTCTCAATTCAAGTCAATGGCGGGAGTTCCGCTGCGCTTCCGCAAAATTAAATGACATGCTGCGGATTTTTGTACGCAGCATAAACGCTGCGGAAAAATCCACAGCATGTGCATAGAACATGCGGAATCCCCTTGGGGACCATGGGGTGCGGATTACCTAGCGTTTCACAAGCGTTTATGCTGCGGAAATTCCGCAGCATAAACGTTTGAAAAACGCTACGTGGGCACCCAGCCTTCATGACGTCATTTTGTCTTGTGGCAGGTCACGCGACTGCTGACCGGGGGCCATCGGAAGGTAAGTATAATGTTTTTTTTTATTTTAATTCTTTTTTAACTACAGGTACTATGGTACCCGGGGCTGGAGGAGAGTCTCCTCTTATCCAGACCCGAGTACCATCCACACACTGAATCGCTTAATATCCGCATGTGTACATGAACACATGCGGATATTAAGCGATTCAATGCAAGTCAATGGTGGCGATTACGCTGCGTATCCGGAAAAATAATGGACATGCTGCAGATTTTTCTTCAATGATAATCCGCAGTGGAAATTTCCCGCAGCATGTGCACAGCACATACGGATTATCACTTGCCATCCACTGGAGCACATGCTCTTTCTGGCACTCATCTACAAGGCGTACTGCTGCCAAAGAAAGGGAGTGCAGTTGCCTGTACAGTTACACAAGTTGTCAGTTGTCTTTGGATAGGACATGACGATGTTTTTTCACTAGAGCTTTCACTAACATTACCACCTACCCTACCATACACCTTGAACACCAAGCCTATTCCCCTTTCCACCACGACCTCGCTTTTTCCCACTCATGTTGCTCCGATAGTGTGGTTGAAGCAAGCTATTAGCGACAAAAAAATTAAATTTTTTTACTGTGGAGCCCTGGATACAGCAGAATCTCAGCGCAAAAAAATTACAAGCTGAGATGTGGCCTGCTGTATCACATTAGTAACAGAAGAAATTACATTTTTTACTGTGGATAAGTTCTGGATACAGTAGAATATACGCTTCAAAAAAATACAAGCTGAGATGTGGCCTGCTGTATCACGTTAGTAACAGAAGAAATTAGATGTTTTCCTGTGGACATGTCCTGTATACAGCAGAATATATTAGCCAAAAAAATTCAAGCTGAGATGTGGCCTGCTGTATCACATTAGTAACAGAAGAAATTTGATTTTTTTTACTGTGCATGAGGCCTGTATACAGCAGAATATATGTGCCAAAAAAAAATAAGCTGAAATGTGACCTGCTGTATCACGTTAGTAACAGAAAAAAAATTGTTTGTTTTTTTACTTTGGACGAGCCCTGTATACAGCAGAATATACGCGCCAAAAAATTTCAAGCTGAGATGTGGCCTGATGTATCACATTAGTAACAGAAGAAATTAGATTTTTTTTTTACTGTGGATGAGGCCTGTATGCAGCAGAATATATTCTCCAAAAAATATCAAGCTGAGATGTGGTCTGCTGTATCACGTTAGTAACAGAAGAAATTCAATTTTTTATTGTGGACAAGGCCTGTATACAGCAGAATATATATGACAAAAAAATTCAAGCTAAGATATGGCCTGCTGTATCACCTTAGTAACAGAAAAGAAATAGATTTTTTTACTGTGGACAAACGCTGTGTACAGCAGAATATATGTGCCAAAAGATTAAAAGCTCAGATGTGGCCTCCTGTATGTATCATGGTAATAACAGAAGAAATTTGATTTTTTTTTTCCTGTGGATAAAGTCTGTATACAGCAGAATATATACGCCAAAAAATTACAGGCTGAGATGTGACCTGTAGTAACAGAAGAAATTAGATTTTTTACTGTGGAGCCCTGGATACAGCGGAATCTCAGAGCAAAAGAATTACAATGTCAAATGTGGCTTGCTTAATGTAGCACGGTAGGAAGAGAAAAAATTTATGTTTCAAAGGTGTACTCGTGCATGGAGCACAACATAAGCAGTGCTCAAGAGAGTTATATGCTGAAATGTGCCCTGCTGTCTCTGTCTGGACATCACTAATAGCAAAAACGATTAATCTGATGAAAGATCGATTACCCAGCCACCTAGGACCCTATCTATCTAAACTATCTGACTTAGAAGCAACCAACTAGCTAACTATCTCAAATCTCTCAGTATCCTGGACCAGAGTCAGGAGCAGCCTCTCTGGCTGTTATACTGACAAAATGGAGCTAAAACAACATGTCCGCTCTTTATATGGAGATGGACATGTGACTTCAGCAGCCAATGTCACAAGCCCTTGTGACTGGACATTGTAGATGGTTCCTGCACCTTGATTGGCATGCCGGAATCTGCACACATTAAGTAAGGGAAAAAAAATTAGATTAACTCCTCTAAGCTCTCCTCACCCCCTCTCTTCATCAAATACATTTCCCACGCTCATCATACAGCACCACTATCCTAGCCAAAGTCATAAAAAACGCTATCATTTTCTGCACTTTTATCGAATTGGCCCGATTTTAAGTAAAAACACTAGGGTGATCGATCACGAATCCCGAATGTGCAATGTTGATGACGAATTTGAAATTGGCGAACGTTTTCCGAACATATTCGCTCATCTAATTGGGATAGGATCTTGACGATTGGAATACCCCTTTAGTCGCTGTGTGCCGACGCATAGTATATGTCTATTCACACCATATTTAAATGTAAGCATTCAAAATCTTACCTATACCTAAACAATGACCTTTTCACATGCGTCAACTAAGCATTTTTTTTCTACTGTATTTCAAGATGTACTCTTATCTGAGTATATTCAAGTATAACTTAGGAAGAGAAACTGCCAACTACTGGATAAAACTGTTCAAATCGAAACGGGATTGAGAAATGTAATACAGTTGTATATTTTATTAATGAACAAGCAAATAAATCTTGGTAGATGAGTGAATACCAGCTATGTGTACAAGAAAGAAAACTGTTGTGATATGATCTAAGTTGTTCCACTTCCACTTGCTAGCACCAGTAGCAGCTCAGTTACCAATGAAATCTACACTGCAGGTGACAGCATACGTCTTGGGAGACCTTACAGCACTTGTCAACACCAGTTCTAATAGCAGCAGTCAGTGGTGTCGCCATCTAATTATCAGCAAACCTTACTTTGTCCACCTTTCTCTGCACTTTATTTCCATACATCATTTTATTATTGATACATGACTTTTCTCAATATCATCAAGACTTTAACGTTTTCTTAGCCCAGCCTTACTGACAAATAACAGTTTTAACTATTTACAAAGGATAGTTATTTTTACAGAGCTTTAAAAGGCACAAAATGCAGAGGAATTTAAGAAAGTGTCATCACAACATGGCAAGAAATTAGTAAGAAACTACTGCTGCTTAAACCATATACATTGTTCTCACTAACAGACAGTTTTAGCTATGTTGTTCAGTAAGTGCACCGGACACTATACATTTTTTGCATTTTAATATTTAAATACTGTTTTTGTCTTTAATGGCAGTTTAGCTTCTTACCATCAATTCTTGGGAGCTGTGGTTGAGGCATAAGAGAGATTCATACCTTACCATTTATGGCTAAAAGATGAGTTTAATTGTTGTGATTAATGGAAGCAGAGTGAAACCAGCCAAGAATAGCCATCCTATGCGTGGAGCACTGCTCTTTTACTGGACACTTTTTCACTTTGTCTTTACTGGAATATGGAAAAGTGAGCAAAATATCCAGAGACAACTAGATACTGTAAGTATTATTTATGGAGTAATATTTTCCGATCATATAACAAAATAAGACTCTTAAGTATTTAAAAATTATGTTGAAATCTTTTTAAAAGTTGCCCTCATAAATATTGCATGTGTATTGTTTATGTATTTCCTCTTTTCATATCAGATTGTACATGACACAATATAATGACATAATTGACAATAATGCAGCATGTCATCAGTGAAAATCTACTTACATTTAACTAGAAAAAAAGCTCACTTTTATAGGTGTAGAAAGATGCGTAATTTTGAGTAGTAAATAGCTATTAAACAAAATCTACAATAGCAATACAATAATTGCAGAACAATTTGTAATGTATTTATTTACAAAGTGCAATCTAAAAATATGACTCTTCTCATGACACATTGTAAGTAAAAATATTATCTACTGAAGGTAATCTTACAAGTGGATTCATTGTAGGATGTCATCCCCTGGACAGTCCTATTGCATGTTACCTGTGGTTTAAACATTTTATTTTATTGTAATGATCAAAAATACCAATTAGATATGAGGTGTTTTAGATAAGTAAATGCAACAGTGAAAAAAAATAGAATGACTAACAGTCGCCTGTTTAGAAACATAAACAGATGATAGATAGATATGTGCTAGATAGATAGATAGCCTTGTGATAGATAGATGATAGATAGATAGATATAGATGATAGATAGAGAGATAGATATGGGGTAGAAAGATAGATACTAGATAGATACATATGTGATAGATAGATGATAGAGATAAATGATGGACAGATATGGGATAGATAGATAGATACTAGATAGATAGATATATATGTGATAGATGATAGAGAAAGAGAGATAGATAGATAGATGGATAGATATAGGAAAGATAGATAAATAGATACTAGATAAATAGATTATAGATAGATCAATACAGTGGGGAAAATAAGTATTTGATACACTGATGATTTTGCAAGTTTTCCCACCTACAAAGAATGGAAAGGTCTGTAATTTTTATCATAGGTACACTTCACCTGTGAGGCTGTGTGCCCACGATGCGTTTTTTAAGCGTTTCCGCAGCGGCAAAAACGCTGCAGAAACGCTTAAAAAACACATGGTAGAAGGCCTGCCATGTTCCCCAATGACAATCCGCATGTGCTGTGCACATGCTGCGGAAATTTCCGCTGCGGATTATCATTGCGGAAAATAACGCAGCACTACCAATTATTTTGCGGAAGTGCTGCATTTTCGTAGCCATTGACTTGCATTGAAATGCATGGATTACGCATCACTGTATATGTAGATGCGCATTCCACGCATTCCAATGTGCGTATGGTACCCGGGTGTGGAGGACAGGAGACTCTCCTCCGGACCCGGGTACCATAGAACCTGTAAAAAAAAGAATTAAATAAAAAAGAAATATTATATTTACCTTCTGATGGCCCCCGCTGCGGTCATCCTCCCTCGGCAGTAGATCGCGGTGGACTGAAGGACCTGCGCTGACGTCATAGACATGTGACGGCAGGTCCTTCAGTGTACCGTGATCTGCCGGCAGCCAGGATGGAGCGAAGCAAGACTGCGAGGGCCATCGGAAGGTAAGTATAGATTTATTTTTTATTTTTAACCATTCTTTACAGTCACACTATATAAATCCATGCCGTTTGCACTTTCCAAGTGATGCTAAAATCGCTTGGAAAGCACTTGTCAACCCGCATGCGGAAATGCATGTGAAGAACGCTTCACATCCGCATGTCCCTGGCAGGAAAAACGCATGTACAATCCGCATGTACAATCCGCATGCGTTTTTTCTGCAAGGGAGATGCAGAAACGCTCAGGAAAAATTTGGAGCATTTCTGCATCGTGGGCACATAGCCTGAGAGACAGTATCCAAAAATAAAAAACAGAAAATCACATTGTATGATTTTTAAATAATGAAATTGCATCTTATTGCATGAAATAAGTATTTGATCACCTACCAACCAACAAGAATTCTGGCTCTCACAAACTTGTTAATTTTTCTTTAAAAAGCCCTCGAACTATCCACTCATTACCTGTATTAATTGCACCTGTTTGAACTCGTTACCTGTATAAAAGACACCTGTCCACACACTCAATCAATCACACACCAACTTCTGGCCAAGACCAAAGAGCTGTCTAAAGACACCAGGGACAAAATTATAGACCTGCACGAGGATGGGATGGGCTACAGGACAATAGGCAAGCAGCTTGGTGAGAAGGCAAAAACTGTCAATGTTCCCCAGTCTGGGACTCCATGCAAAATCTCACCTTGTGGGGTAATGATGATTCTGAGAAAGGTCAGGAATCAGACCAGAACTAGGACCTGGTCAATGACCTGAAGAGAGCTGGGACCACAGTCTCAAACATTAGTGCTAGTAACACACTACACCATCATGGATTAAAATCCCTCAGGGCACACAATGTCTAGATCCATTTAAAGTTCGCCAATGATCATCTGGATGATCCAGAGGAGGCATGGAGAAGGTCATGTGGTCAGATGAGACCAAAATAGAACTTTTTGGTATCAACTCCACTCGTCGTGTTTGGAGGAAGAGAAAGGATGAGTACAACCCCAAAAAAACACCATCCCAACCATGAAGCATGTTGGGGAAACATCATTCTTTGGGGGTGCTTTTATGCAAAGTGGACAGGGCGACTGCACCGTATTGACGGAAGGATGGATGGTGTCATGTATCGTGAGATTTTGGCCAACAACCTCCTTCCCTTAGTAAAAGCATTGAAGATGGATCATGGCTGAGTTTTCTAGCATGACAGTGACCCAAAACACACAGCCAGGACAACTAAGGAGTGGCTCTATAAGAAGCATTTCAAGATTTTGGAGTGGCCTAGCCAGTCTACAGACCTGAACCCAATAGAAAATCTTTTGAGGAAGCTGAAACTCAATGTTGCTCAGCGACAGCCCCGAAACCTGAAAGATTTGGAGAAGATCTGTATGGAAGAGTGAGCCAAAATCCGTGCTGCAGTGTGTGTAAAGTTTGTCAAGAATTACAGGAAATGATTGGCCTCTGTAATTGCAAACAAAGGTTTCTTTACCAAATATTAGGTTCTGTTTTTCTATTGTATCAAATACTTATTTCATGTAATAAAATCATACAATGTGATTTTCTGGATTATTTTTTAGATTCGGTCTTTCACAATTGAAGTGTACCTACGATAAAAATGAGAGATCTCTCTATTCTTTCTAGTTGGGAAAGCATGCAAAATCAGCAGTGTATCAAATACTTATTTTCCCCACTGTAGATAGATAGATAGCTATGTGATAGATAGTTGTAAAAAAAGGCAGGCAGCACTCCAAACAATTTCTTTGAAAAAAGGTGGACTTTATTAGCCTATATAGTTGTGACTAGAGATGAGCGTTGTTCTACTCGAACTGTTCGCCAATCTCAAATTCGAGCTGTTTTGGGCGGTGTTCGAGCCGGTCGGCGAACACGAACAATTTGAGAAAAATTCGGCTGTTCGAGGTTATGTTCGATAACTGTTCGTGCACCAAAATCATAACTGGATTTTTTCTCAGTAATGATGAAAATTAATGTTAATACGCAGTTTGAGTGTACAGCGGGGCGGGGGGAGGGGCAGGGGATGGATCTCTGCAGGAACAATGAAGATCTCCATTTTTTTTTCTCTTTCCCGCATTTGCAGTGGGGAGGTGCAATCTGTCAGCCTATCAGCAGCGCACACACGGAGCGAAGTGCTTTTTTTCACACAAGCAAGGGCATGTGTGATTGGCAGTGTATGTCACATGTCCTTGCCCTATAAGACCAAGCCATTTTCCCCATCGCCACCATTTTCTCACTGCTGCAGCTGCGTGTTAGACGGCACCGCTGTTGCTGTGTGCGCTATACCTTGTTAATTTCAAGCCAATTTTCGCACAAATATACAGATAGCTTGGGAGTAGGGAATAGTTGTGATTGCAGTCCTTTTAAGGACTAGGTTACAGCATTTCCTACGACTTTTATCAGGCAGGTCTGTGCTCTTAAATAGATAGATTGTGGGAGTAAAGACTAATTGTAATTGGAGTCCTTTTCAGGACTAGGTTACATCAGTTCCTATCAGTTTTTGCCAGGCAGGTCTGTGCCAGTGCTGTGCAAGTTTTTTTCACAGCATTTGGCTGAATCTAGCAAAGCTAATCCTTTTTGGCCTATTGCAGAGTGTGTTAGTCAGTGGAGTAGCCCATCTGTGTTGCAAGATATACCACCTGTGTATAGAATACCAATTTTTTTACTGCACCTAGTGAAGTAAAATCTTTTGGGCATAGCATCATTCTATTAGTCCATCTATACTGACCTCCATCAGGTTGCAAACTGAATATAATTTTTTTCTGCATCTAGCTCTGAAAAAATATTTGGGCTTCTAGCAGTGTGTGGGACTTGGTCTATTAGTCCATCTATACTGACCTCCATCAGGTTGCAAATTAAAAATAATTTTTTTCTTCATTTATCTCTGAAAAAATATTTGGGCTTCTAGCAGCGTGTGGGACTTGTTCTATTAGTCCATCTATACTGACCTCCATCTGGTTGCAAATTAAAAATAATTTTTTTCTGCATCTAGCTCTGAAAAAATATTTGGGCTTCTAGCAGTGTGTGGGACTTGGTCTATTAGACCATCTATACTGACCTCCATCAGGTTGCAAATTGAATAAAAAAATTTTCTGCATCTAGCTCTGAAAAAATATTTGGGCTTCTAGCGGTGTGTGGGACTTGGTCTATTAGTCCATCTATACTGACCTCCATCAGGTTGCAAATTAAAAATATTTTTTTTCTGCAACTAGCTCTGAAACAATATTTGGGCTTCTAGCAGTGTGTGGGACTTGGTCTATTAGTCCATCTATACTGACCTCCATCAGGTTGCAAATTAAAAATAATTTTTTTCTTCATTTATCTCTGAAAAAATATTTGGGCTTCTAGCAGCGTGTGGGACTTGTTCTATTAGTCCATCTATACTGACCTCCATCAGGTTGCAAATTAAAAATAATTTTTTTCTTCATTTATCTCTGAAAAAATATTTGGGCTTCTAGCAGCGTGTGGGACTTGTTCTATTAGTCCATCTATACTGACCTCCATCAGGTTGCAAATTAAAAATAATTTTTTTCTGTATCTAGCTCTGAAAAAATATTTGGGCTTCTAGCAGTGTGTGGGACTTGGTCTATTAGTCCATCTATACTGACCTCCATCAGGTTGCAAATTAAAAATAATTTTTTTCTGCATCTAGCTCTGAAAAAATATTTGGGCTTCTAGCAGTGTGTGGGACTTGGTCTATTAGTCCATCTATACTGACCTCCATCAGGTTGCAAATTAAAAATAATTTTTTTCTGCATCTAGCTCTGAAAAAATATTTGGGCTTCTAGCAGTGTGTGGGACTTGGTCTATTAGTCCATCTATACTGACCTCCATCAGGTTGCAAATTAAAAATAATTTTTTTCTGCATCTAGCTCTGAAAAAATATTTGGGCTTCTAGCAGTGTGTGGGACTTGGTCTATTAGTCCATCTATACTGACCTCCATCAGGTTGCAAATTAAAAATAATTTTTTTCTTCATTTATCTCTGAAAAAATATTTGGGCTTCTAGCAGCGTGTGGGACTTGGTCTATTAGTCCATCTATACTGACCTCCATCAGGTTGCAAATTAAAAATAATTTTTTTCTGCATCTAGCTCTGAAAAAATATTTGGGCTTCTAGCAGTGTGTGGGACTTGGTCTATTAGTCCATCTATACTGACCTCCATCAGGTTGCAAATTAAAAATAATTTTTTTCTTCATTTATCTCTGAAAAAATATTTGGGCTTCTAGCAGCGTGTGGGACTTGTTCTATTAGTCCATCTATACTGACCTCCATCAGGTTGCAAATTAAAAATAATTTTTTTCTGCATCTAGCTCTGAAAAAATATTTGGGCTTCTAGCAGTGTGTGGGACTTGGTCTATTAGTCCATCTATACTGACCTCCATCAGGTTACAAATTAAAAATAATTTTTTTCTGCATCTAGCTCTGAAAAAATATTTGGGCTTCTAGCAGTGTGTGGGACTTGGTCTATTAGTCCATCTATACTGACCTCCATCAGGTTGCAAATTAAAAATAATTTTTTTCTGCATCTAGCTCTGAAAAAATATTTGGGCTTCTAGCAGTGTGTGGGACTTGGTCTATTAGTCCATCTATACTGACCTCCATCAGGTTGCAAATTAAAAATAATTTTTTTCTGCATCTAGCTCTGAAAAAATATTTGGGCTTCTAGCAGTGTGTGGGACTTGGTCTATTAGTCCATCTATACTGACCTCCATCAGGTTGCAAATTAAAAATAATTTTTTTCTTCATTTATCTCTGAAAAAATATTTGGGCTTCTAGCAGCGTGTGGGACTTGTTCTATTAGTCCATCTATACTGACCTCCATCAGGTTGCAAATTAAAAATAATTTTTTTCTGCATCTAGCTCTGAAAAAATATTTGGGCTTCTAGCATTGTGTGGGACTTGGTCTATTAGTCCATCTATACTGACCTCCATCAGGTTGCAAATTGAATAAAAAAAATTTCTGCATCTAGCTCTGAAAAAATATTTGGGCTTCTAGCGGTGTGTGGGACTTGGTCTATTAGTCCATCTATACTGACCTCCATCAGGTTGCAAATTAAAAATAAATTTTTTCTGCATCTAGCTCTGAAAAAATATTTGGGCTTCTAGCAGTGTGTGGGACTTGGTCTATTAGTCCATCTATACTGACCTCCATCAGGTTGCAAATTAAAAATAATTTTTTTCTTCATTTATCTCTGAAAAAATATTTGGGCTTCTAGCAGCGTGTGGGACTTGTTCTATTAGTCCATCTATACTGACCTCCATCAGGTTGCAAATTAAAAATAATTTTTTTCTTCATTTATCTCTGAAAAAATATTTGGGCTTCTAGCAGCGTGTGGGACTTGTTCTATTAGTCCATCTATACTGACCTCCATCAGGTTGCAAATTAAAAATAATTTTTTTCTGCATCTAGCTCTGAAAAAATATTTGGGCTTCTAGCAGTGTGTGGGACTTGGTCTATTAGTCCATCTATACTGACCTCCATCAGGTTGCAAATTAAAAATAATTTTTTTCTGCATGTAGCTCTGAAAAAATATTTGGGCTTCTAGCAGTGTGTGGGACTTGGACTATTAGTCCATCTATACTGACCTCCATCAGGTTGCAAATTAAAAATAATTTTTTTCTTCATTTATCTCTGAAAAAATATTTGGGCTTCTAGCAGCGTGTGGGACTTGTTCTATTAGTCCATCTATACTGACCTCCATCAGGTTGCAAATTAAAAATAATTTTTTTCTGCATGTAGCTCTGAAAAAATATTTGGGCTTCTAGCAGTGTGTGGGACTTGGTCTATTAGTCCATCTATACTGACCTCCATCAGGTTGCAAATTAAAAATAATTTTTTTCTGCATCTAGCTCTGAAAAAATATTTGGGCTTCTAGCAGTGTGTGGGACTTGGTCTATTAGTCCATCTATACTGACCTCCATCAGGTTGCAAATTGAATAAAAAAATTTTCTGCATCTAGCTCTGAAAAAATATTTGGGCTTCTAGCAGTGTGTGGGACTTGGTCTATTAGTCCATCTATACTGACCTCCATCAGGTTGCAAATTGAATAAAAAAAATTTCTGCATCTAGCTCTGAAAAAATATTTGGGCTTCTAGCGGTGTGTGGGACTTGGTCTATTAGTCCATCTATACTGACCTCCATCAGGTTGCAAATTAAAAATAATTTTTTTCTGCATCTAGCTCTGAAAAAATATTTGGGCTTCTAGCAGTGTGTGGGACTTGGTCTATTAGTCCATCTATACTGACCTCCATCAGGTTGCAAATTAAAAATAATTTTTTTCTTCATTTATCTCTGAAAAAATATTTGGGCTTCTAGCAGCGTGTGGGACTTGTTCTATTAGTCCATCTATACTGACCTCCATCAGGTTGCAAATTAAAAATAATTTTTTTCTTCATTTATCTCTGAAAAAATATTTGGGCTTCTAGCAGCGTGTGGGACTTGTTCTATTAGTCCATCTATACTGACCTCCATCAGGTTGCAAATTAAAAATATTTTTTTTCTGCATCTAGCTCTGAAAAAATATTTGGGCTTCTAGCAGTGTGTGGGACTTGGTCTATTAGTCCATCTATACTGACCTCCATCAGGTTGCAAATTAAAAATAATTTTTTTCTGCATCTAGCTCTGAAAAAATATTTGGGCTTCTAGCAGTGTGTGGGACTTGGTCTATTAGTCCATCTATACTGACCTCCATCAGGTTGCAAATTAAAAATAATTTTTTTCTTCATTTATCTCTGAAAAAATATTTGGGCTTCTAGCAGCGTGTGGGACTTGTTCTATTAGTCCATCTATACTGACCTCCATCAGGTTGCAAATTAAAAATAATTTTTTTCTGCATCTAGCCCAGCCAATAGTTTTGGCCTAATACCACAGTTTGGCCACTCAGCTCTGCTCGGTTACCATCCATTGTTTTTTTGTGCAAACAACTCCAGAGTTGTGAATTAGTTAACCACCTAAATGAGTGGAAAAAGGCCTGCTGCTGGTGGAAAGGGGAATAGGCGTGTTGGGAAAGGGAAAAAAGGTTGTGTCCGTGGGGTAGGTGCAGAAGAAAGACCATCTTCCAGCCAAACTAAAATGTCTACTTCTTTTAGCGGACAATGTGATAAGATCCCTTTCTTACGGCCACGCCAATCGCTACAAATTCCAGATGAGGCACAAAAACAGCAGGTGCTTCAACGGATATCAAGTGCTCCTTTAAGTGGGCTCTCCTCCACATCAACTTCAACATCACAAATACTCCAGTCCTCAAAGGTGTCACCCAAATCGCACTTGCTTCCTCACAGCTCCCAAATCTCCAGCTGCCCGTCTGACTATGAGGTAGAACAGATGGTTGAGTCTGCAGAGCTGTTTACTCATACTATAGCCTGGGAATCAGAGGTCGACTCCAGCGCTTCTGTGAATCCAGACGAGGAAATGATCTGCACTGATGCCCAGAATCTTTATGAGTCGGATCCAGGACCAGACGCAGAAGGTTCTGACCATAATGTAGACCCTCATTCCCAAACTGTAACTCCTGTTGGTGGAGACAATGAGGAAGACGATGATAAGACTCAAATACCTGATTGGAGCGACAACTTTAGTTTTTTGTCAGGGCAGGAACAGGTTGGCTCTGAGGACGACGGGTGTGATAACGCACAGGGTGATGATGATGAGGTCGGAGATCCCACTTACTGTCAACCCACAGTCAGCCAAGAGATGAGGTCAGCAGAGGAGGTGGAGGAAGATGCTAGGGACGACGAGGTCAGGTTGCGCCTTCCTGGACAGAGACGTAGTACTCGAAGCACGTCAACAACTGCATCCTCAAACACAACTCTGCCTCTCACCACAAGTCGTGGTGGCTCTTCAGGTCGCATGGGTGCTAAGCCTTGCATAGCCTGGGCATTTTTTCAGATCGATAAAGATGACCCAACTCGTGTTATCTGTAACATTTGTCAGCAAAAGCTAAGTAGAGGCCAAAAAATACATAGTTTGAGTACTTCATGCATGAACCGGCACATGGACATGAAGCATAAGTTGCAGTGGGAAGCTCAGTGTGCTACAATGCGGCCTAGCCGGCCGGGCCAGTCACCGTCTGCCATATCTTGTGCATCCGCGGCCTCTTCATCCTCTGTGACTGGGCGGACAGCAGTCACACCTGTTTTGGGGCGCAGACCTGCCACCTCTTTACCCGCAACAGCCAGCGTGATTGGCAGGTCATCATTTTCTTTGGAGGTGGTAACACCAGCTGGTGTTGAGCGCTGTCCGACATCGATAGCACCACCTTTGGATCAAGGCAACCTAACATGTCCGCCTGCATCTTCCTCACAGACCGGCAGTTTGCCGGGGACACCCTTATCAACCCCGTCTAAGCACAATAGCCAGCCCTCGGTCCCTCAGATGTGGACAAGTAAAAGACCATTTCCTCCTAGCCATGAGAAAGCTAAGAGGTTGAATTTCACCATCTGCAAGCTCTTGGCTACAGAAATGCTGCCTTTCCGCCTGGTGGACACAGAGGATTTTCGAGACCTTATGTCCGTCGCAGTGCCCCAGTACCAGATGCCCAGTCGGCACTACTTCTCAAAGAAAGGTGTGCCTGCGCTCCACCAGCATGTCGCACACAACATCACCGCTTCTTTGAGAAACTCTGTGTGTGACAGGGTGCATTTCACCACAGACACTTGGACGAGTAGGCATGGACAGGGGCGTTACATGTCGCTGACTGGGCACTGGGTAACTATGGTGACAGCAGGACAAGGGGCTGCTGTCCAAGTCTTGCCGTCCCCACGAGTTGTGCGTCAATCCTCTTTATGTCAAAGTTCCTCCACTGCTTCTGCCTCCTCAACCTCCTCTCGGTCTTCCACCTGCACCCAAAGCCTGTCTGGTCATGCCACAAGCTTTCTAACTGCGCAGAAGGGATCCTGCACACCTCCTTACTATGCTGGCAGTAGGGCTCAACGTCATCAGGCGGTTTTTACATTGAAATGTCTGGGAAATGTGAGTCACACAGCTGAGGAGTTGTGGTCAGCTCTGGAGAACCAATTTCATGAATGGTTGTCTCCACTGGACCTGAAACCAGGGAAGGCCGTGTGCGACAATGCTGCAAACCTGGGTGCGGCCCTTCGCCGGGGCAATGTCACACACGTGCCTTGTATGGCTCACGTGTTGAACCTGGTTGTCCAGCAATTTTTAGCCCACTATCCCAGACTAGATGGCCTTCTGCAGAGGGCACGGTCGCTGTGTGCTCACTTCCGCCGTTCGCATCCCGCAGCTCAGCGACTTACATCTCTACAGAAGTCGTTGGGCCTGCCACTTCACCGGCTAAAATGCGATGTGCCTACCCGGTGGAATAAAACTCTGCACATGTTACAGCGACTGTGGCAGCACCGACAAGCCCTGGTGCAATACGTTCTGACGTATAGCCTGGGCCAACGAGATTCAGAGGTGGGGCAAATCACGCTGGAGGAGTGGTCTCAGATCAGGAACCTATGCACCCTTCTGCACAGTTTTGAAATGGCGACGAAGATGTTTAGTGCTGACGATGCCATTATCAGCATGACTATTCCGGTGATTTACATGCTGGAGCACATGTTAAACAGAATTCGGAGTCAGGTGGTGGCACAAGAGGAGGTGGAGGAAGTAGAGGAGGAGGAGTTGTATGCGGAAGGGCTAACATCTGCAAGGTCCAGACGGTCGGCAGCACCAAGGCGGCAGGCATGTGAGGGTGGGGGAGATGGTTTTACCAGGGCGCATGGTAGCAGCCAAACTAGTGAGGAAGGTGCAGGAGCCCAGGAAGAAGTGGAGGACGAACTGATGGAAGACTCATCAGATGAGGGAAACCTTGATCACATTTCTGTTGTGCGAGGTTGGGGGGAGAGGACAGAGGAAGGAAGCATGATTGTTACCTCGCCACCAACACAACAGGGACTTGGTGCTCCTGGATGCGCAACACACATGAGTGCCTTCTTGCTGCACTACCTGCAACATGACCCTCGAATTGTGAGAATTAGAAATAATCCTGACTACTGGGTTGCCACACTGTTAGATCCCCGGTACAAAAGTAAATTTGCAGAAATTATTCCTGCCATAGAAAGGGATGCACGCATGCAGGAGTATCAGCAGAGACTGTTGCAGAATCTTACATGTGCTTTTCCACAAAATACCAGTGGTGCACGTAGTGAATCTCACAGTTCCAACTTGCCAACCGTGGGACCGTCAAGTGTTCAGCACTCAAACCGTAACAGAACCACAGTATCTGCTGGTAACATCAATTTTGCGGAATCATTTCACCACTTTTTTAGCCCATCCTTTGCAAGGCCACAGGAGACAAGAAGTCTGACACATAGTCAACGCCTAGAGACGATGGTACAGGAGTATCTCCAAGTAAACATTGAAGCCACGACTGTGTCACTGGACCCTTGCTCTTTTTGGGCTTCCAATCTGGATAAATGGCCGGAGCTAGCCACTTACGCCTTGGAGATCTTGTCATGCCCCGCAGCCAGCGTTCTGTCTGAACGTGTGTTCAGCGCTGCTGGTGGTGTGCTGACAGATAAGCGCACGCGGCTCTCCACTGATAATGTAGACAGACTCACGTTCATAAAGATGAACAAATCATGGATCCGAAACGACTTTTCTACCCCTGTGTCATCCTGGGGAGAGTAAAAGCTTGATGATTGGTTAAAATCACCCTACCAACCGTTTTAAGCTTTCAAATTACTAATCATGTTTATCTGTATCTTGACTGGAAAATAATTTGGGCTTTGCAGCAGTGTGCAGCACTGATCCTATTAGGCCATCTATAATAAGCTTCACCAGATTTAAAATTAAAAATAATTTTTAGCTGCATCTAGCCCGGAAAATAATTTTGGGGCTCCGAGATGCGCAAGACATATAAGTGCCTTCTTGCTGCACTACCTGCAGCATGACCCTCATATTGTCAGAATTCGAAGTAATCATGACTACTGGGTTGCCACACTCTTAGATCCCCCAAACTTTTCGATCAACCTTTTCATTTTAATAAAGACCAAAAAAATGGTCATTTTTGAAATTATAAGCATTAGCAGGTTGTTAGAAACTGAAATCAAACAGTTTTCAACTCAAAACTTTATTCTAGGTGATGTTACATTTTCACATAGGACCCCTTGTTCGAAAGGAGCTTCTGAACTCTCTCGTCCATTGAATTTGTCAGGTTTTGGATGGTTTCTGCTTCAATTGTTTTGCATGAGGACAGAATACCCTCCCAGAGCTGTTGCTTAGATGTGAACTGCCTCCCGCCATCATAGACACTCCTTTTAATGATGCTCCAAAGGTTCTGAATGGGGTAGAGGTCAGGGGAGCATGGGGGTCACACCATAAGTTTGTCCCCTTTTATGCCCATATCAGCCAGAGATGCAGATGTTTTATGTGCAGCATGAGATGGTGCATTATCATGCAGAAAAATGATCTTGCTGTGAAATACACGGTTCTTCTTCTTGAACCATGGCAGGAAGTGCTGTTTGAGAAAATCCACATACATTATGGAGTTCATCTTTAGCGCCTTCAGGGATCCTAAAGGGGCCGACAATCTCTCTCCCCATGATTCCAGCCCAAAACATTACTCCACCTCCTCCTTGTTGGCGCTGTAGCCGTGTTTGCGTGGGGTGTCCATCAACCAGCCATCCTCCACTCCATTCATCTGGACCATCGAGCGCTGCACGGCACTCATCCGTGAACAAAACAGTTTTGAAATCAGTCTTCATGTAATGTTTGGCCCACTGGAGCCGTTTCTGCTTGTGTGAAGTGGATAGAGGAGGTCGACAGGATGGCATATGCACAGCTGCAAACCTCTGAAGGACCCTGCATCTTGTTGTTCGGGGGACGTTGGAGGCACAAGCAGCTTCAAAAACTTGTCTGCTGCTATGACAAGGCTTTTTTGCCGCTGCTGTTTCAACCTGACGTAATTGCCTGTAGGAAAGAGTCCTCAATTTGCCCTTATCAGCACGCACACGTGTGTACTGTGAATCAGCTACATACTTCTTGATTGCCAAGACACTTCATCCTGATCATCGCACAATGTTGATTGTAGTCATGCCTTGACCTAAACACTCCACAATTTGTTGCTTCTCAGCAGCCGACACATCCTTTTTCTTTCCCATTTTGGCAGAAAATGTAGGCTGCTTAATAATGTGAGAGAGCCTTCTTAAGTAGTCTTGCCTTTCATTGGACACACCTGCCAAACTAATTAGCACAGGTGTCTGCAATTGCTTACAGTGATATAAAGAGCCCTGACACACATCACCATCAATGAGTTTAACTGACAAACAAACAAATTCTTCCCTTATCACTCCTAAACACTTTTTGCATAATAATTTGGAACGCGGTGTACATGTGCTTTTCCACAAAACACCAGTGGTTCACGTAGTGAATCTTACAGTTCTAACTTGCCAACCGTGGTCTGTATGGAATTGTTCAATAAAGGGCCCAAAATTAAGATAACATAGATGGGAGAGGTCTCTATGAATAGGAATTCCTAAGTATTTGATACCCTGTGAGGGCCAGGCAAAGGGAAAGTTGGACTGGATGGAATCCTATATGGATTTAGGGAGGGAGACATCGAGGGCCTCAGACTTCGCTGCATTGATTTTAAAATTTTACCATGTAACAAAGTGATCTATTTCAGCCATAACAGCAGGGATGGATATATGTGATTGAGTGATATATACTAGGACATCATCAGCAAATAGAGAGCACTTGTACTCGGTGCCTCCCACCTCAATCCACCTAATATTGGGGTTATGGCGAATTGATGAGAGCAGGTGCTCCGTCACTAGGATGTATAAGAGAGGGGACAGAGGACATCCCTGCCTTGTCCCATTGGTGATTGTGAAAGGTGATGAAAATGTTCTGACGCACCCCCTGGGCCTTGGGACACCCGGAGCCGGACACTTTTTGGTGGATGCTGGTGGTTGTAGTCTTCGTGGCGGCGATCCGGTTCCGTGGCTCAGGGCGGTCAAACCAGTGGCGGAACTATTTATGTGGTTTGAATGTTTAAATGTCCGACTACGCCACCCGTGGATTGCGGTCAGAGTGAACCGCCGCTACAGGGCAGACCGCTAAGGCTGGTGTTGTGGGTGCAGCAGAGCGTAGCATAACTCCCCACGGGAGTAGTATAGCCTCAGGGCAGTGTATGCGGAGGATGGGGGTGATGGTGCAGGGCAGCAGCAGTAACGACGCGGAGTCAGTGATGCAGTTCAGGGCCTTTACTCACAGTTCTTATTATCCAGACCACGTCTGCAGGTAACGGCTGCCCACGTCGTACTGTGCTCACCAGGTGAGGGGCTCAGACAACTCCCAGATAACTTTGGAGCGCTTCACAGGACCCCCTTTGTGTGTCCTTTGTCTGGCCTTTCTTACCAACACTTCTGTCCGGCTGCCTCGGGCCTCCTCTTGGTAAACTTGGCGCCAGTTTCCCTGACCCTATGTGGTGCCTTCCTAGCGGGTGGAGCAAGGGGCTGCGCCACATAAAATGTCAGAGCCTCCGGTTTCTAGCTGAGGGTCGTTTCCTGCCTCCACTAGTTCGGGGACCGGTCTCCCCCTTTGGCCTGACCCCTCCACGCAGGTGGATTCGGGCGTGCGTTGGCGACTCGCCCGTCCGCACCCCTGGGATCCCTTCATTCCTCGTTCCTGGAGCCTTCTCCACTCCTCTTCCTTCCTTCTCCCTCTTGCAGGCCTGGGCCTCTGTTACTAGGCCCGCCTCCGGAGCAGAGCTCATGCAGAGCCCCTGCTCCCTGCCACTTCTGCTCAGACTTCTCTGCACTGAACTAAGATGGTGCCCACCTTTTATACTCCCTTCTCAATGCACCCAGGAACTGCTTCCTCCCTGCTCCTGCACTGCAGGGTTCCCCTTCCTCAGTGTTCCCTCCCCCCACTCCAGCCAGGGACAGGGACTGTCGTGCCCATCTCAGGGGCATATTGGTCGCCCTGCCCCACGGCAATGTGGTGTAATGCATGCAGGTGTCGGGTCCTGATCCACAGTCCATCCTTATCTGAGAGTGAGATATCACACCTCTGGGTGAGGTGCAATACGTCTGTAGCAACCGAGCCCTCGGTGCTACAGTTCCATTTATCTTCAGCCTAGGTGACGTATTGTGATACAGGGCCGTGATTTTGGCTATAAAAGGGCCCCCTAGACCCCTACCCCAAGCTTTTTAAGAGAATCATATATGGCGTGCCAGGAGACTCTATGGAATGCTTTCTCAGCATCCAACGAGAGTATCTACTTACAAATTTTTAACTGCATCTAGCCCAGGAAATACTTTGTGCCTAGTAGCAGTGTCTGCTAGTCAGCGGATTATCCCGGCTGTTAAGCAAGCTACACCACCTGTAGTTTGGACACTTAATTTTTTCAAAGGAAATGCTTCGGGACCACGGGATACTTAGTGAAGAGCATCAGGAGGCACCCCAAGGCATAGGGGCTGGGACTGGCACTAGGATGCCTTGCGGTGGACAGCCGAGCTCGATCCTTATAAAAGCTTTTTAACTGCAGCAGCTTTAGTGGACGCTACTGGAGCTGGAATTACGCGGCTGCTGGCATGAGACTTGCCCTCCAATAGATCCTTGTAAATGGATTTAAAGTGTATTCATTCAAATTAGAGGGACAATTTAAATTAAAAAGCTTAGAGCTGCCTCCACCACAGGGGGGCTCTCTCGACCCACCAGCGGACAGGCACCAGTATTGGGAGAGGGGGGCTGGCCGTCAGGGTTCACCGCGGCTCTGGCACAAACCCGGCGACACGGAGGTGGCACGGGCAGGAGCGGACTGGCCGTCTCGGCTTCTCACTTTTTGGATTTTAGAAGGGCATGACATGCCTATATCTGTGTCTCCCCCTCCTTTTACTCCTCCACCTCTTTTCTTTTCGCATGACTATATGTACTTGTCACTTTTCCATGTGTTAGTTGTGTCTTCTGAGCAGTTTGTCAGCTTTTGGACACCTTTGAAGGTGTTTTCTATGTGTTTCTATGTGTTTTTGTTTGCCTGCCATTGGTTTTAACGGTGTTCGAAGGTGTTCGACGAACAGTTCGACGAACAGTTCGGCGAACACACGGGTGTTCGACGAACCGAACCGAACTCGAACACTAGGGGGGTGGCTCAACACTAGTTGTGACCAACCTTTGTCAAGCAAAAGTGATAGATAGATAGATAGATAGATAGATAGGAGTTGCATACTTTTCAAGCTACTGTAATTTGAACCCTGACATGCACCTGTTAGATGACACATATGAATGTATTTACATCTGTTTTGCTTTGCTTCTTGGGGTGAATGACATAAATCTTCACCCAAAAATCGCATGCATGCACCCCAAGAAAAACAGTTAGTGGTATATGTGTATGCAGCTTCCATGCGCTTACTATACCTTGCAAATATTTAGATCTGTTCACACCATATTTAATGCATAAACTGGTAAAATCTTCCTACATCTAATCAAACAATTAATTTTGACTTGTGAAGGCATTCTTTTTTTTAACTGTATTTCAAGGTGAAGTTTTATCTGAGAATATGTAAATATAAATTAGCGACTTGGATTAAAAACTGATCACAGTGAAGCGGGGTTGAGAATTGCAATACAGTTGTATATTTTGTTGATGAACAAGCAAATAATCTTGGTAGATGATAGATAGATACCATCAATGTGTACAAGATAGAAAACTGTTGTGATGTGATCTAAGTTGTTCCTTTTATTAGATGTGCCAGAATTCTGGTGTAATTTGCATAAAAAGATGTCTGTAATAACTTGCATCATATACAATGGGGAAAAAAAGTATTTAGTCAGCCACCAATTGTGCAAACTCTTAGCTCCAGTTCTGTTGCAAACCTTTTCTGAAGCGCTTTCGGGACACTCACTTACCCAATCCTTCTATGATGCTACTATAGTATTGGTCCCCAAGCCAGATAAACCAACTGAGGAATGTAGTTCTTATTTCTCTATATCCCTATTGAATACAGATTACAAAATACTTACGAAACTCATAGCCAATAGATTAAAAACAGTAATATTAAACATTGTACGTGAGGAGGATCAATCTGGCTTTAGGCCGGGAAGGTCTACTTCATCTAATATTAGAAGAGCTCAAGTGTTAACACAGATAGGCCATAAATATCAGAACCCTGGGCTATAGGTTTTTTAGATACGGTGAAAGCCTTTGAATCCTTGGAGTGGACCTTCCTACAGTGTGTGCTCCTGAAATTTGGGTTTTCTGATAAATTTTGTAACTGGATTAAATTGATCTACTATATGCCAAGGGCTAACATTCTAGTAAATGGAATACTATCGGAATACTTTAACCTGGGTAGAGGAACTAGACAGGGCTGCCCCTTTTCTCCGATGCTCTTCTCTCTAGCGATAGAGACTATTGCCATTAAAATTAGGCAGTACCACCTGGTGGAGGGTGTTAGTATAAATTCTAGAATAGATAAAGTGGGGTTATATGCAAACGACCTGATCCTCTTTCTAAACAGAATAGAACAATCCCTTCCAAGAGCAACTGACCTTATGTTAGGAGGGCGGTTGCAGACAACTTTAATATAATGGAATGCAACCGACCCCGGGGTCCGCGATGCAGCCTGGTGGACTGCTGCCGAACACTTTTCGGGTGGAAAGGAAAGCAACCAACTTAAATGTAAAACCCTTCCGTGTTACTGCACACGGTAACGGGTATAGCGGTTCGCTCAATCTCCGTTAACAGCACAGGAGATGGGCGACCGAGAAACTAACGGGCATAGCAGTTCGCTCGATCTCCGTTAACAGCATGGGAGATGTGCGACCGGAAAACTATCTGTAGTCCTGTTACAGCACAGGGACTACAGTGGCGGCGCTAGGATGCGTGTGTGACTACGCCAACGGGTACACGTGCCCCCAGCTGGCGTGCTACCGGACTGATGGGTTAAACTCCACGTGGCGAACCGGTGTTAGCCATGCACAGGACGTCTGCAGGCTACTCGGGGTGATAGGCGACCCCTTTGGCTGAGCCAGGCTGCCAGACGAAGCTACCTGCCTCTATGGAGCTAACCTGCCTCTATGGAGCTAACCTGCCTATACGACCTGTGCTAATCAGCTGAGTGAACTCTGGCATCGGCAGGCCACAAAGTGAACAGCTAGGGAGCACGTGGAACAGAGTTGTCCACATAACGGCATCACTTGCTCAAATGATCAGAGCGCGTCGCCATGTTTGTGGACGGGCCTTTTAAAGACTAAGCCCTGCCCACCGACGCGCCATTGGTGACTTTACCCGTGGACCAATCAGGCAGTGCCAGGTCACCGGGTCAGGTGGATGCCAACCCATCAATCATGATCCGCCAGGTCACGGACATGCTCAGTGCGGCAAATCCTGGACTTAGATTGCACAAGCCCTGTTTCCCTCTGCAACCCAGGCTTAACATTGCTAGGCACAACGACCTGGGAGATAAACAGTGCTTGCGGACCAGCTAGGCGATGAGGCTGATGGTGATGCTGAGCACCATCAGCTCTGGCTGGACAGAAATGGGAGACCACAGAAGGTCCTGGACCCATTTCGAATCCAGCACCAGACTGACACCTAACACCTTATTAATTACTTTGGGTAATTATCGGGCCTTAAAATCAATTGGACCAAATCTGTGGTTATGTCACTTATAGATAACATAGCCGAACCATTTTTTTTTTATTATAGGTAGTACAAAAATTCAAATATCTAGGCATTATAATTATTCAAAATCCGATTATGGACCTGAAGGACAATGTGTACCCCTTAAAGGATATGATAAGGAAAAAATTTGGAAACTGGTCCCAACTTCCATTGTCTGTGGCGGGAAGAATTAACCTAATCAAAATGATCATCCTTCCAAAATGTTTGTATGTATTAGAACATTCTTCCATTAAAATCCCCAAAGAATTTTTTCGGAAACTGCACGGCATGATGGCGACATTTATATGGGGCTCAGGAGGGCCCAGAACTAAGTATTAGATCTCTGCAGAGACCTAAGGATCAGGGGGTAGTGCGGTGCCTGACCTATTTCTCTATTATTTAGCTGGTCAGATACGACATTTGAAGTGTTGGATAAGCAGTGATTAACTAATACAGAAGAACATCTTATACATTTTTTAAATGAGAATACACCATGGACTACATTAGAAGGCTCCTACAGACCACCATAGGGCTTATTGTTTGCACATAGCCTAGCGATGCAGGTGTGGCGTGAGAGTAGGAGTATCGTGGGGTTTACTGATCAAATGGGAGAAATCCAAATATGGGATAATCCTGAATTTCCACAGTTTAAAAACCTACAGAACACAATCTTCTGGAAGCAACACGGAATAACAATAATCAGATTTTTGAAAATGAAATTTTATTGTCACTTGATCAAATTTGGATAAAGTTTGGGATCCCACATAGGGATTTCTACAGATATCTACAAATGAGGCATGCTATAACACATCAATTCCCATATCCTAGGAGGCGAATATCTAAAAACCCATTAATAGGAGTACTTAAAACTCAAGGACCTACAGGCATGGTATGTTCTCTATATACTTTTCAACTGAATTCTAAAATCACTTCTACCCAACTTTCTGTTGAGAGTAAATGGCGGCAATTAATCCCTTCTATAACTGATGATCAGTGGAATGATGCAATGGAAGCACATATGGTGGTGTCACCAGCCGCAAAGAATAAATTAATTCAATTATATATACTACATCAATCTTACCTGACCCCAGTGAGAATGTATAGATTTGGTAGAATGGCATCTGATGAGTGCCACAGATATGGGGAATCAGGAGCGGATTTCTGGCATCTTATTTGCAATTGTGGGATAATACGCAAATATTGGGGAGAAGTGATAACTACACTGGAACGGATAGTTGGGATGCTAATTGAATGTAGTCCAGAGTTTTGTGTCTTGGGTGTTGTGGACGAGGAAATGTGGACACACTATGATCAGATATTCCTTTGGGAGGCTATATTTATGGCTAGGAAAGCGATAGCACCAAGATGGATGGGAGGAAAGTCTCCTACTATCAACCAATGGAAAAAACTAGTGAATGATACAATACCGTATGAAAATATAGTATATAGGAATAGGGGATGTCCTCAGAAATTCCAAAGGATATGGGAAAGATGGTGTAACTCGCCCTTAACACACTTGTCCCCTGGTGCCATGACTTCGCTAATCTCACGTTATGAGTCCTGATATATGCCCTTTTGAGTGCATGGAAAATGACATATGATATATATGGGCTGTAAGAATGGACCTCTATTGCAACTGTAATTGATATATATACTGAATTCTGATAAGGAATGGGCCGGTTTTGTAAAGAGTGCAGTGCTCCACAATGAAGCTTATGTTTCAAACTATTTGTTTTTTTTCTTTTTCTGTTTACTCTGGTTAATGAGAACGTGATGTAAATTGTATTAAACTGAGAATAGTTAATGTTTGGATTACCCTGACCTTATATTATGACAGTATCTGTTTGTAACCATTATCCTGCAGAATTTTTCAATTAAAAGAGTTTAAAAAAAATTGTGCAAACTCTCCCACTGAAAAAGATGAGAGAGGCCTGTAATTGACATCATAGTTAGACCTCAACTATGAGAGACAAAATGAGAAAACAAATCCTGAAAATCACATTGTCTGATTTGGAAATAAATTTTTGTTCAAATTTTGATGGAAAATAAGTACTTGGTCAATTACAAAAGATCATCTCAATACTTTGTTATACAGTTATACGAAAAAGTTTGGGCACCCCTATTAATCTTAAGCTTAATGTTTTATAAAAATTGGTGTTTTTGCAACAGCTATTTCAGTTTGATATATGTAATAACTGTTGGACACAGTAATGTTTTTGCCTTGAAATGAGGTTTATTGTACTAGCAGAAAATGTGCAATCTGCATTCAAACAAAATTTGTCAGGTGCATAAGTATGGGCACCCTTATCATTTTCTTGTTTTAAATACTCCTACCTACTTTTTACTGACTTACTAAAGCACTTTTTTTGTTTTGTAACCTCATTGAGCTTTGAACTTCATAGCCAGGTGTATGCAATCATGAGAAAAGCTACTTAAAGTGGCCACTTGCAAGTTGTTCTCCTGTTTGTATCTCCTCTGAAGAGTGGCATCATGGGTTCCTCAAAACAACTGTCAAATGATCTGAAAACAAAGATTATGCAACATAGTTGTTCAGGGGAAGGATACAAAAAGCTGTCTCAGAGATTTAACCTGTCAGTTTCCACTGTGAGGAACATAGTAAGGAAATGGAAGAACACAGGGACAGTTCTTGTTAAGGCCAGAAGTGGCAGGCCAAGAAAAACATCAGAAAGGCAGAGAAGAAGAATGGTGAGATCAGTCAAGGACAATCCTCAGACCACCTCCAGAGAGCTGCAGCATTGACTTGCTGCAGATGGTGTCACTGTGCATCGGTCAACTATACAATGCACTTTGCACAAGGAGAAGCTGTATGGGAGAGTGATGCGAAAGAAGCCGTTTCTGCAAGCATGCCACAAACAGAGTCGGCTGAGGTATGCAAAAGCACATTTGGAGAAGCCAATTTCTTTTTGGAAGAAGGTCCTGTGGACTGATGAAACCAAGATTGAGTTGTTTGGTCATACAAAAAGGCGTTATGCATGGCGGCAAAAAAACACAGCATTCCAAGAAATACACTTGCTACCCACAGTAAAATTTGGTGGAGGTTCCATCATGCTTTGGGGCTGTGTGGCCAATGCCGGCACCGGGAATCTTGTTAAAGTTGAGGGACGCATGGATTCCACTCAGTATCAGCAGATTCTTGACGATAATGTTCAAGAATCAGTGATAAAGTTGAAGTTACGCAGGGGATGGATCTTTCAGCAAGACAATGATCCAAAACACCGCTCCAAATCTACTCAGGCATTCATGCAGAGGAACAATTACAATGTTCTGGAATGGCCATCCCAGTCCCCAGACCTGAATATCATTGAACATATGGGATCATTTGAAGAGGGCTGTCCATGCTTGGCGACCATCAAACTTAACTGAACAGGAATTGTTTTGTAAAGAGGAATGGTCAAAGTACCTTCATCCAGGATCCAGGAACTCGTTAAAAGCTACAGGAAATGACTAGAGGCTGTTATTTTTGCTAAAGGAGGATCTACTAAATATTAATGTCACTTTTCTGGTGAGATGCCCATACTTATGCACCTGTCAAATTTTGTTTGAATGCAGATTGCACATTTTCTGTTAGTACAATAAACCTCATTTCAAGGCAGAAACATTACTGTGTCCAACAGTTATTACATATATCAAACTGAAATAGCTGTTGCAAAAACACCAATTTTTATAAAACATTAAGCTTAAGATTAATAGGGGTGCCCAAACTTTTTCATATAACTGTATATCCTTTGCTGCCAATGACAAAGGTCAAACATTTTCTGTAAGTCTTCACAAGGTTGGCACACACTGTTGCTGGTATGTTGGCCCATTCCTCCATGCAGATCTCCTCTAGAGCAGTGATGTTTTGGGGCTGTCGCTGGGCAACACGGACATTCAACACCATCCAAAGGTTTTCTATAGGGCTTAGATCTGGAGACTGGCTAGGCCACTTCTGGAGGTGTGTACTCAAAATCTCACGATACATGGCCCTATTCATTCTTTCATGTACACGGATCAGTCGTCCTGGTTCCTTGGCAGAGAAAAAGCCCCAAAGCATGATGTTGCCACCCACCATGCTTCACAGTATGTATGGTGTTCTTTGAATGCAACTCAGCATTCTTTCTCTTCCAAACACGACAAGTTGTGTTTCTACCAAACAGTTCTACTTTGGTTTCATCTGACCATATGACATTCTCCCAATACTCTTCTGGATCATCAAATGCTGTCTAACAAATTTCAGACGGACCCGGACATGTAATGGCTTAAGCAGGGGGACACGTCTGCCACTGCAGGATCTGAGTCCCTGGCGGAACCCTGTGTAACGTTGGTCCCAGATCTCTGCAGGATATTCACTAGGTCCCTCCATGTGGATCACGGGGTGAGATCTTGTGTGAATCCCCAGATCGAGGGAGATTATCAGTGGTCTTGTATGTCTTCCATTTCCTAATTATTGCTCCCACAGTTGATTTCTTCACACCAAGTTGCTTGCCTATTGCAGATTCAGTCTTCCCAGCCTGGTGCAGGGCTACAATTTTGTTTCTGGTGTCCTTCAAAAGCTCTTTGGTCTTCATGTAGCGCCCCGAGGGTTCAGCCGCTACAGGGGTATTGCACCTCTGCCAGAGGTGTGGTATTCCACTCCTGAGTCAGGATGGAGTATGGACCAGGGCTCAGTTAGCTGCATGCATCACACACACCCCATTTCCGGGGGACAGCTCAACGGTGCTCCCATTTATACAGTAATGCAGGCACGACAGACCATGTCCCTGGCTGGAGTGGGGAGGGGGGAGGAATACCCAGTGATGTAGGAGCAGAAGGGGATGGTTTCTGTAGCATAGGTAGGAGCTCATTGGTTGCTGGTCACCTGAGCTCACACACTAGGGAGAGGTATATAAGGTGGGCACCATCTTAGTTCTGGGTCAGTCAGTCAGAGAAGAAGCAGAGTGAAGGAGTAGAGAGCTGAAAGGGAGCTGCGGCTCAGCCTGAGCTCAGCTCCACTTGGCAGGCCTAGGGTGATGGCCGGAGCCAGAGAAGAGAGGGGAACAGTAACAGAAAGGAACAGAAATAGAAAGGAACAGAAAAGGAAGAGAAGTACCCAAAGTGTAGAAGGGCTCAGGAACAAGAAGACAGATGGGACCCTAAGGACCAATGTGAAATTGGGTGACGGGTCAGGCGAGAAAAGGGTACCGGATCCCAAGTTGGTGGAGGCAAATAATCCTCAGCCAAGAACCGGAGGTCATGATCATTACTTGGTGCGACCCCCTGCTAAACCTTGTTAGGAAGGCACCATATAGGATAGCGGGAAACGGGGCCCACGTTTACCCGCATAGATCCGTGGCAGCTGGACAAAAGCTTTGTCACTGGTGGGGCACGAGCCAGAGGAAGGATAGAAGGGAGTCCTGTGCCATACTCCGGAATTGCCTGGGGGTTGACCGAGCCCCTCACCTGGTGGACACGTCACGGCTTGGGCAGTCACTACCTGTACAGAAGTGGCTTGGAGTATACGAACTGTGAGTAAAAGACCCTGGACTGCAACATGTTGTCTTTGTGCTTCTTACTTCGCCAGCACTAATGGTACTGGGACTCCCTGCACCATCACCCCCACCATCTACTACATTGCCCTGAGGCTACACTCTTCCCGTGGGTTGCCACTACTACCCCGATCATTACACTGAAGCCCGGTTCCGGGTGCCCCAAGGCCCAGGGGGCGTGTCAGCTTTGGCGTAGTCGGCAGGATTGTGACCAACCCGCCACAAAAGGGGATTGCGTGCCTGAAAAGAGACTGTTTTACTGTATTAAAGATGGCGCCCACCCCAGAAGAATGAGCGCCATAATGTGTGCACCAAAAGACAACAGGAAGCCACCTCCCATCGTGGGCCAGGTCCCAGAATGGCACCAAAGAAGGAGCCCAACAGCCATGAGTGCGGCTGTAGAGATGTCCATCAAAGTGGGAGGGCTGCCCCTGAAAGTGATTGTCAGCAGATTGCCCCAAGACCACCCCCAATGGGGGCAGAAAGAGAAGAAAACTGCGGGGCAGGGGGTGGTCTGGATCAGTCTCACCAGGCCACACCCGGAGATGGAGAGAGGAGCCAGCTCCAACACCTTGGCGAGGGGCCTGCTGCAGGCCGAACCACCATGCAGCTTCACGGAGCTGTTAGCGCACCTCCCCAAGGAAGACCCCTAGTATGTGCAGGCTGCGCTGGAGGAGCTGGACTGGAGGATGTTCCGGGCGCAGCGGGACGTGATTGCCGGGTGGAAGGAAGAGATGGCCCGGCAGGCCGTGATCCTGCAGCAGGAGGCGCCGCCAACACCCTGAAGCACGCCTGCCTCCGAGGGCGGTGAAAACAGAATGGAGGCCGAGGACGACGCCGCGGAGGAGGCCGCGACAGCAGAGGCAGGTAATGGAGACGCCCTTACTCCGAGTCCTGGGGACGCCGATCTGCCCCTGCGCACTGTTGCAGAGCCAGAAGTACCTGAAACCGCCACCATCACTGCGCCTCCACCGCTACCAACCGGCTCCCAGGCCGTCGACACCGCCAGCGAGCCCCGCCCCACGCCATGCCCTCTGACCCCGGGCGTGATCAGGAGACCACCGTCGCAGGCCTGGTCGCAAGGCCTAGCGCCCCCGGGTGCCGCTGCCCCGCCAGAACCCCCTGCCTCTGCTGTGCCACCCCCGGGTGCGACCAGGAAACGACCACCGCCGGCCTGGTCGCAAGGCCGAGTACCTCCGGGCGCTGCTAACCCGCTCGCGCCCCCAGCCCCTGCAATACCACCCCTGGGCGCGGATCTGTTCGCCCAGCATGCCGGTCCGGATGGGCTCCCTTTCAGCTGGCCCCCCGAGAATGTTAACTCCCGCCTTCGGAGAAGCCCGTCCGCGGAGGCTGGAGTACCATCTGAGCCCCTCATACCCGCTCCGGAGCCCCTGGAAGTCTCCCATCCCCCATTGGAGGACGCTCAGTACGAGTGGGATCCGACCGGAGAGGACCTGATAGGATTTACGCAGGAAACGCGGGCGGCCGCAGCCCACCGACGGGAGTCCTGCCGCCAACAGCTGGTGCTGTTTGAGAGGGAGCAGCGGGAGCGGCACGTAAAGCAGGAGAAGTTGCAAGCCCAAAGAGCGGAGCAGAAAATGAGGACCCAGTGAGATCCCCGAGCTGCCCGCGGTCCCCGAGTCACCGGGACTGTGGTAAAGTTTCAGATGGAGCACGGCTGGGGCTTCATCAGAGACCCGGACACCATCAGCGACGTATTTGTGACCCGAAGGGATGTAGAGAGCCACCTGCCAGAAGGTCATTGAGGGCGGGATCTATATCCAGGAGACGTGGTGTCCTACACCCGACACCAAGGCGTGAAGGGATGGTACGCCCTCCACGTCCACAGAGTAGTAGAAGAGGAGGAGCAGTACCACTCGGACCCCGAGTACCAAGAGGGTCCGGACGGGCCTGAAGATTACGAGGAGCAAGGCGCATCAGGAGGACACCGTTACCAGTAAACCGTAGAGTGTGACAGTACATAGTTACCCGTCAGGGTACAGAGAACTGTTATGGGACTGTTACCTGCTAAAGTTGTCCCCTTCCCCAAGTTACCTGGCTGAGGACTGAGAACAGCCGCCCCTTTTCCGTAACCTGGCTGAGGGCTGAGAGCAGCCATCCCCTTCCTAAACTGGCCGAGGACTGAGAACGGCCGCCCATGTAAATAGTTGCGCTTCCTAAAGCGCCCCCTACTGGTTTTATAAAAAGACTGCAACGTCTACCTCAAGACAAGTTTGCCCAAGTGTTGCACCTTTAAGAAGAATGAACACCTGGTTGCAAGTTGCACCGCGGCCAGGGCACAAGAATATGTCTTACTTAAAAATGTTTTATATGAAGAGTTTTATGTGCTGCTAGGTGATAATGCAAATGTTTTATATGATGATTTATATGACAAAAGAGTTCCGGTAGTATTAACAATGTTTTATAAAGAAAAATGTTGAAAAATAGAAAAGTGTTTCCCATAAAGGGAATTGAACAATGTCGTCCGTTTTCTAATGTGAAAAGTTATTGAAAAAGTTGTGCATGTCTTGTAATCAAATGTCTTTGCTCTTTTCCAGCCCGAGGACGTGCTGTGGTTTACCGGGGGGGAATGTAGATCCCCGAGGGTTCAGCCGCTACAGGGGTATTGCACCTCTGCCAGAGGTGTGGTATTCCACTCCCGGGTCAGGATGGAGTATGGACCAGGGCTCAGTTAGCTGCATGCATCACGCACACCCCATTTCCGGGGGACAGCTCAACGGTGCTCCCATTTATACAGTAATGCAGGCACGACAGACCATGTCCCTGGCTGGAGTGGGGAGGGGGGAGGAATACCCAGTGATGTAGGAGCAGAAGGGGACGGTTTCTGTAGCATAGGTAGGAGCTCATTGGTTGCTGGTCACCTGAGCTCACACACTAGGGGGAGGTATATAAGGTGGGCACCATCTTAGTTCTGGGTCAGTCAGTCAGAGAAGAAGCAGAGTGAAGGAGTAGAGAGCTGACAGGGAGCTGCGGCTCAGCCTGAGCTCAGCTCCTCTTGGCAGGCCTAGGGTGAAGGCCGGAGCCAGAGAAGAGAGGGGAACAGGAACAGAAAGGAACAGAAATAGAAAGGAACAGAAAAGGAAGAGAAGTACCAAAAGTGTAGAAGGGCTCAGGAACAAGAAGGCAGAAGGGACCCTAAGGACCAACCTGAAATCGGGTGACGGGTCAGGCGAGAAAAGGGTACCGGATCCCAAGTTGGTGGAGGCAAATAATCCTCAGCCAAGAACCGGAGGTCGTGATCATTACTTGGTGCGACCCCCTGCTAAACCTTGCTAGGAAGGCACGATATAGGATAGCGGGAAACAGGGCCCACGTTTACCCGCATAGATCCGCGGCAGCTGGACAAAAGCTTGGTCACTGGTGGGGCACGAGCCAGAGGAAGGATAGAAGGGAGTCCTGTGCCATACTCCGGAATTGCCTGGGGGTTGACCGAGCCCCTCACCTGGTAGACACGTCACGGCTTGGTCAGTCACTACCTGTACAGAAGTGGCTTGGAGTATACGAACTGTGAGTAAAAGACCCTGGACTGCAACATGTTGTCTTTGTGCTTCTTACTTCGCCAGCACTAACGGTACAGGGACTCCCTGCACCATCACCCCCACCATCTACTACATTGCCCTGAGTCTACACTCTTTCCGTGGGGAGTTATACTAACTCAGCTGCACACACCATCAGCCTCAGGGGACTGCCTTGCAGCGGCGGTTCATGATAGCCGCAATCCACGGGTGGCGTAGTCGGACATTACCTAAAACATATAAAAGACTGCCACTGGTCTGACCACCCTGAGCCACGAGACCGGGTCGCCACTACTACCCCCATCGTTACACTGAAGCCCGGTTCCGGGTGCCCCAAGGCCCAGGGGGCGAGTCATTCACCATAGTGGAGTTTGGAGGGTGACTGTTTGAGGACAGGTGTGTTTTATACTGATAACAAGTTCAAACAGGTGCCAGTACTACAGGTAATGAGTGGAGGACAGAGAAGCCTTTTAAAGAAGAAGTTACAGGTCTGTGAGAGCTAGAAATCTTGCTTGTTTGTAATTGAACAAACACTTATTTTCCACCAAAATTTGAAAAAAACTCTTTCCAAATCAAACAATGTGATTTTCAGGATTTGTTTTCTCATTTTGTCTCTCATAGTTGAGGTCTACCTATGATGTTACTTACAAGCCTCTCTCATCTTTTTAAGTGGGAGAACTTGCACAATTGGTGGCTGACTAAATACTTTTTTTCCCCACTGTTTATTGTGTGTTATAGACACATCTAGGTTTATTTATTATTACAGTCTAATTCTTAGACAGTGCAAACTTAACCCCTTCAAACCCCAAGGCCGTTTGCACCTTCATGACCAGGCCAAATTTTATAATTCTGACCAGTGTCAATTTAAGAGGTAATAACTGTGGAACTCTTGAAAGGATCCTATTGATTGTGACACAGTTTTTTCGTGACATATTGTACTGATAGTGGTAAAATTTCTTTGATATTACATGCGTTCATTTGTGAAAGAAAAATTTAATTTGGCGAAAATTTTGCAATTTTCAAACTTTAAATATTTATGCCCTTAAACGAGAGAGATATGACACACAAAATAGTTAATGATTAATATTTCCCACATGCCTACTTTACTTCAGCACAATTTTTTTGTTATGCAGTTATAAAGGTTAAAAGTTGACCAGTGATTTCTCATTTTTCCAACAAAAATCTACAAAACCATTTTTTCTAGGGACCACATTACATTTGAAGTGACTTTGAGGGGTCAATATCCCACAAAATACCCAAAAGTGACACCATTCTAAAAACTGCACCCCTCAAGGTGCTCAAAACCACATTCAAGATGTTTATTAATCCTTCAGGTGCTTCACAGGAATTTTTGGAATGTGGAAAAATAATGAACATTTAACTTTTTTTCACAAAAATTTTACTTTAGACCCAATTTTTTTTGGGGAAAACCACTGTTTGTGTGCACAGCAGACCTCGAAAGGGAAGGAGCTCCATTTGAAATTTTGAATGTAAAATTTGTGGTCGCCATGTCGCCTTTGGAGAGCGTGTGATGTGCCTAAACAGTGGAAAGTGCCCACAAATGACACCATTTTGGAAACTAGACCCTTCAAGGAACTTATCTTGATGTGTGTTGAGCACATTGAACCACCAGATGCTTTATAGAAGTTTATAACATTGAGATATGAAAATAAAAAAAATAAAAAATTTCCCACAAAAAAGTTTTTTTAGCCCCAAATTTAGCATTTTTACAAGGGTTACAGGATAAATTACACAACACAATTTGTTATGCAATTTATCCTGAGCATGCCGATACCCAATATGTGGAGGAAAACTACTATTTGGGTGCACGGCAGGACTCTGAGGAGAAGGAACGCCATTTGAGTTTTTGAATGCAAAATTTGCTGGAACAATTAGCGAATACCAAGCCACATTTGGAGAGCCACTGATGTGCTTAAACAGTGGAAATCCCTCACAAGTGACACCATTTTGGAAACTAGACTCCTCAGGGAACTTATCTAGATGTGTGGTGAGCCCCTTGAACTCCCAAATGCTTCACAGAAGTTTATAACATTAAGTCGTGAAAATAAAAAAATTACATAAATGTTTTTAGCCCCAAATTTAGCATTTTGAAAAGAGTAATAGGAGAAATTGAACCCTAAAATTTGTTATTCCAATTCTCCTGTGTACGCCAATAGACAATAATTTGACTTTTTTAACCCAAATTTGCTGGAATCATTAGCAGACGCCATGTCTCATTTGGAAAGCCCCTGATGTGCCTATGTAGCACCCTGAGGATTCGGCTGCTACAGGGGTATTGCACCTCAACCCAGAGGTGTGGTATTCCACTCCCGGGTAAGGATGGAGTGTGGAACTGAGCTCAGAAAGCTGCATGCACTACACACATCCCATTTCCGAGGAACAGACCAACGGTACTCCCACTTAGAAATGTGCAGGTACGAACGAGTCTGTTCCTGGCTGGAGTGGGAGGGGGGTGGTACATCCCAGTAGTGTAGGGGCAGATAGGGGGAGCAGCCTGGGTAAAGTTAGGAGCTCATTGGGTGCTGGTCACCTGAGCTCACACATAGAGGGAGTATTTAAGGTGGGCACCATCTAAGATCAGGGTCAGTCAGTCAGTCTGAGAGAAGTCAGTCAGTAAGTCTTTGCAGAGGAGTGGAAGAGAGCAGAAGAGCAGAGCAGAGGAGAAGAGCAGCCCCAGGCCCAGAGAGAGTGAGAGAGGAGAGCAAGAAAGACCCAGAGGGGGAGACAGAAGGAGCTCTGAGAACCCAAGTACAACCCTAGGGTGAAGAGTTGGCAACAGGGTACCGGATCCCAAACTGGTGGGGGCTAAAGCATACCTCAGCCAGAGACCGGAGGCCGTGGGCAGGATCTGCCACGGCCACCCACCACATCCACCCTGAAGGCAAACCACGTGTAGGGTCAGGGAACCCAAGGCCAAGGGTCTCCCAACAGAAGGCCCGAGGGAGCTGGACCTAGGTGGATCCCTGGTGGGGACGGCCAGAAGAAAGGACAAGAAGGAGGGCTCAGGGACACGCTCCGGACTTGCTTGGGGGTTGGCTGAATCCAGGACCTGGTGGACGCAGCACGGCTCGGGTGGTCACTCAAGGCCGGAGTGACCGGAATATCTGCAGTAAGTAAACACCCTGAACTGCACAACCCGACTCTGTCTTTAATTATCATCTACGCTGCACCACCACAACCCCCATCCTCTACACCTGACCCCCCTGAGGCCATACCCCTCCCGTTGGGGGTTATACTATCTAAAGCTGCACCAACACCATCAGCCTCAGCGGACCCTGCTGCAGCGGCGGCCATAGTGACCGCAATCCAACGGGTGGCGTAGTCGACATAACGAACTTTGTAACATCTGTAGGACTGCCACATACTCTGAGCTTGACACCCTGGGCACGGACCGGGTCACAGCCACTCGGAGACTACAACCCTCATCTGATCCGGCTCCGGGTATTCCCCTAAAGAATATGGCCCAGGGGGCGCGTCAACTTTGGCGTAGTCGGCAGGATTACGTGCCCGCAACACCCGGGTACTGCGTGCCTGAAGAAAAGAACAAGTTTACCTCAAAAAGAAGTCTCCCGCCGGTTCCGGAGGGTCCCCGCCATCGGACTCCATCACAGATCGATTCCCGCCGGTTGTCCGCCATTAACAGCTTTTTCCCGCCATCTGCAGAGTTTCCCGCCACTGGGAGATGATTCCCGCCATTTCCAAAGGTTTCCCGCCTTGTCAGAGCGGACGCCATTATGGGCGTGCCAGAGGATGGCAAGAGGCCGCCTTCCATCGTGGGCCAGGACCGAAAATGGCGCCAAAAGTGGAAACCGCCCCCACCAACGGAGACTGTGATGCTAGAGGTGTCTGTCAGCGTGAAAGAACTGCCCCTGGAGCTGACAATCACCAAGTGGCCCCTGGACCGCCCTCGAAGTGGGAGGACTGAGAAGAAGAGAGCAAAGATGGGTGTCGCCTGGAGCAGTCTGGAGAGAGCGCACCCGGAGACAAGAAGCCTAGAGCTGAGTCCAGAAGAAGCTTACCCGGAGATGGAAGAAGAGCAGAGCAGCACCGGCCCGCTGGCCAGGAGCCTGCTGGAGACAACGGAAGGAGAGCAGAGCAGCACCGACCCGTTGGTCAGGAGCCTGCTGGAAGCAACGACCCCACTAGGCTTAGTGGAGGTCCTGGCACGGCTCCCCCGAGATCGGGAGTGTGCACAGACCGCGCTGGAGGGCCTCGCACGGAGGATGGCCCGGGTGCAGCGAGAGACGTTAGCAGAATGGAGCCGTGAGATGGTCCAGCAGACAAGAACTCGTCAGCGGAGCACACCACCCGAGACGAGGAGACAGACCGCCTCTGAGGATGGCGCAGGAGGACTGAAGGCCGGAGACGGCGCCGAGAAGGGAGCCGAACGAAAGGAGGCAGGTAAAGGGGACGTCTCTACCCCAAACCGGGAAACCGCGTACCTGCCCCAGCTCCCCGTCGCAGAGCCCGAAGTATCCCCTGCCGTGCCCATCGCTGCAACGTCACCGCCGCAGACTAGGCCTCAAACGGGAGCCGCGACCCCTGTGACGTCATACGCCTCGACCCCGAGCGTGACCAAGCAGGAAGTACCACCAGCCTGGTCGCAGGGCCTAGTACCCCCGGGCGCCGCAATACCAACAGCGCCCCCTACCTCCGCGGAGCCACCGGCCTGGTCGCAGGGCCAAGTAGCCCAGGGCGCCGCCGTCCTTACGGTGCCCTTCACTTTCCAGGTGCCCCAGGCCTGGCCGCAAGGCCTGGGCAACCCGGGCGCCACCACCACCGCGCCCATAAAACCAAAAGTGCCGCATCTGGGAGAAGATCTGTTCGCCCAACATACGTGCCCGGATGGGCAGCCCTTTATATGGCCACCGGAGTTTCACCATCCCCGACTCCGGAAAGAGAGACCCCTAGACGAACCCCTGATCCCGGCTCCAAAGCCCATAAAGAGGATCTCGCCCCCGCTAGAAGAGACCCAGTTTGAGTGGGACCCCACCGGAGAAGACCTCATGGGGTTCACTCAGGAGACTCGGGCAGCCGCAGCGGAGCGTGCAGAGTGCTGCCGCCAGCAGCTCGAGGTCTTTGAGAGGGAGCGGAGAGAGAGGCGGGTCCGAGAACAACAAGCGCAGATAAGGAGCGCGGAGCAGAAGAGCCGGGCCAGGAGGAATCCCCGTGCAGCTCATGGTCCCCCTTCCACCGGGACTGTGATCAAGTTCAATATGCAGCACGGGTGGGGCTTCATCCGAGATCACCGCACCCCAGGCGACGTCTTCGTGACAAGAAGAGACGTTGAGTCCCACCTACCGGAGGGACACAGAGGTCGTGACCTTTATATAGGGGACGAGGTCACCTTCACCCGGCACAAGTGTGCCAAAGGACCCTACGCTCTCCATGTGCATCGCCTGACGGAGGAGGAGCTGCGGTGTGAGGAGGAGCAAGAGGACCCGGACGGGTCTGAAGTTAAAGTTAACCACAAAGAAAGAGCAGGAGGACGTCGTCGTTGAGTACAGCAATGTAGAAGCTGTATATAGTTGCCCGTCGGGGCACAGTGAACCGTTGCTGCTATTATAGTCCCCGTTGGGACCAGAGAATTGAACTGTTACCCGTATTTCCCTTAATCCCTCTGACCGAGGACTGAGAGCGGTCATCCCTTTCCTAAATACCTGGCCGAGGACTGAGAGCGGCCATATCCCCTTGTATATAGTTGCGCTTCCTAAAGCGCCCCCTACCGGTTTTATAGGAAAACCATTTTTCTAAAGAAACTGTTGCACTTTTCCCGGGCACACGTTGCACAGTGTCCGGAGGAGGAGCTAGAAGCAAGAGAAGTCTACGAGAATGTTATTTATGAAAAAAAGTTTTATTGCTGATATATATGTTTTATATGTTTTTATTATGTTGTTTATGCAAAAATTGTATGTTTTGGTGTTTTTATATCTTACAGCCCGAGGACGTGCTGTGATTTACCAGGGGGGAATGTAGCACCCTGAGGATTCGGCTGCTACAGGGGTATTGCACCTCAACCCAGAGGTGTGGTATTCCACTCCCGGGTAAGGATGGAGTGTGGAACTGAGCTCAGAAAGCTGCATGCACTACACACATCCCATTTCCGAGGAACAGACCAACGGTACTCCCACTTAGAAATGTGCAGGTACGACCGAGTCTGTTCCTGGCTGGAGTGGGAGGGGGGTGGTACATCCCAGTAGTGTAGGGGCAGATAGGGGGAGCAGCCTGGGTAAAGTTAGGAGCTCATTGGGTGCTGGTCACCTGAGCTCACACATAGAGGGAGTATTTAAGGTGGGCACCATCTAAGATCAGGGTCAGTCAGTCAGTCTGAGAGAAGTCAGTCAGTAAGTCTTTGCAGAGGAGTGGAAGAGAGCAGAAGAGCAGAGCAGAGGAGAAGAGCAGCCCCAGGCCCAGAGAGAGTGAGAGAGGAGAGCAAGAAAGACCCAGAGGGGGAGACAGAAGGAGCTCTGAGAACCCAAGTACAACCCTAGGGTGAAGAGTTGGCAACAGGGTACCGGATCCCAAACTGGTGGGGGCTAAAGCATACCTCAGCCAGAGACCGGAGGCCGTGGGCAGGATCTGCCACGGCCACCCACCACATCCACCCTGAAGGCAAACCACGTGTAGGGTCAGGGAACCCAAGGCCAAGGGTCTCCCAACAGAAGGCCCGAGGGAGCTGGACCTAGGTGGATCCCTGGTGGGGACGGCCAGAAGAAAGGACAAGAAGGAGGGCTCAGGGACACGCTCCGGACTTGCTTGGGGGTTGGCTGAATCCAGGACCTGGTGGACGCAGCACGGCTCGGGTGGTCACTCAAGGCCGGAGTGACCGGAATATCTGCAGTAAGTAAACACCCTGAACTGCACAACCCGACTCTGTCTTTAATTATCATCTACGCTGCACCACCACAACCCCCATCCTCTACACCTGACCCCCCTGAGGCCATACCCCTCCCGTTGGGGGTTATACTATCTAAAGCTGCACCAACACCATCAGCCTCAGCGGACCCTGCTGCAGCGGCGGCCGTAGTGACCGCAATCCAACGGGTGGCGTAGTCGACATAACGAACTTTGTAACATCTGTAGGACTGCCACATACTCTGAGCTTGACACCCTGGGCACGGACCAGGTCACAGCCACTCGGAGACTACAACCCCCATCTGATCCGGCTCCGGGTATTCCCCTAAAGAATATGGCCCAGGGGGCGCGTCACCTAAACAGTGAAAAAAAAACACAAATGATCCCATTTAGAAACTAGACCCCTCAAGGAATGTATCTAGATGTGTGGTGAGCACCTTGAATGCCCAGGTGGTTCACAGAAGTTTATAATGTTGAGCAGTGAAAATAAAAATCTAATTTTTCCCACAAAAATGTTTTTTTTTTAGCCCCAATTTTTTTTATTTTCCTAAGGGTAACAGGAGAAATTGCACCATACAATGTTTTATGCAATTTCTCCCGCATACGCCGATATGCCATATGTGGAGGAAAACTACTGTTTGGGCACACGGCAATACTCAGAAAGGAAGGCGTGATGTTTTGGAACACAGACTTTGATGGAATGGGCTGCGGGTGTCATGTCGTGTTTGGAGGGTCCCTGATGTGCCTAAATAGTGGAATCTCCTGACAGTTGACTCCACTTTGGAAACTAGCCCCTCAAGAAATTTATCTAGACATGTGGTGAGCACCTTGAACCCACAGGTGCTTCACAGAATTTTACAACTTTGATCTTTGAAAATAAAAAAATATGTATTTCCCTCCAAAATTTTGTTTTAGCCCCAATTTTTTTACAATTTCACAAAGATAGCAGGAGAAAATGGACCCCAAAATGTGTTGTGCAATTTCTCCTGAGTACACCGTTACTCCATATGTGGTTTAAAACTTATTTTGAGCCACAGTGCAAAGCTCAGAAGGGAAGAAGCACCATATTGTAGTACAAATTTTGCTGGAATGGTTTGAGAGGGCCATGTCACATTGGCTTTGCCCCTGAGGTGCCAGAACATCAGAAACCCCCCAATAAGTGACCTCATTTTACAAACTACACCCTCCAATGAATTTATCTAGGGGTGCAATGATCATATTGACACCTCATGTGCCTAAGAATTTTAAACCATTGGGCAGTGAAGAAATAATTAATTATATTTTTACCACTATAATGTTGTTTTAGTCCTAAGTTTTTAATTTTTGCAAGGTCTAATTGGAGAAATTTTTACAACAAAATCAGGTCCATTTTTTCCTGAGTGTGACAATACCCTGCATGTAATCGGAAAATACTTTTCAGGCACAGTGCAGAGCTCAGAAGGGAAGGAGCGTCAGATTATAGTGCAGAGTTTACTGTAATGGTTTGCAGATGCCATGACCCACTGGGAGAGCCCCTGAGGTGCCAGAACAGCAGAACCCCCCATAAGTGACCCTATTTTACAAACTACACCTTTCAACAAATTCATTTAGCGATGCAGTGATCATATTGACACTGCGAATATGTCACAGAATTTTATACCATTGGGCAGTGAAGAAAAAATGATTACATTTTTACCACCATTTGTTTTAGCCCCAGATTTTACATTTTCACATGGGGAACTGGGTAAAAATGGAACCAAAATTTGTTTCACAATCTCTTCTGGATGTTGAAGTACCCCGTATGTGACTGTACAGTACTGCTCAGCCACACAGAGAGACTCTGGAGGGATGGAGTGCTATTTGGTTCCTGGAGTGCAGATTTTTCTAGAATAGTTTGCAAACTCCATATACAGAGCCACTAAGTGCTAGAAGAGCAGAATCCCCACTCAAGTGACCCCATTTTGGAAATTATACTCCTTTGGGAATTTATCTACAGGTGTTTTAATGATTTTGACTGGATGGGTGTTTTCCAGAAACAAGCAAAAGTGGATATTGCTGAGTGAAAGTTGCAAACTGCCTTTAGTATGACCAGTAAATTGTAGTGACCAGTACATTGTGCCCAGCTCATGCTTCTGGAAACATGCACCTGTAAATTAGGCAGGCTCTCATCGCTACAGAAATGACAAACATGTGGATACAAACTGTGGTTTAGGCAAACTGGGGCTCAGAAGGGAGGGGGACATTTGGATTTGGGAGCACAGAATTTGTTGAATTTCTTTTGGGGGGCAAGGAGCCATTTAGCTTTCCAGAACTTTTGTACTACCAGTAATGTGAAAGCCCCTTATATTTCCGATAACAGATGACAGACCTGAGTAGGGGAATATTTTTGTGGATTGATTGAAGCTTTTGTTGGGAACATTTTATATAACATTTTGGATCACATTTATCCTCCACTCCACGCTTTGCACTTACATCGGGGTTCCTCTCCAAAATCTCCAAGTGAAGTGATCCACATGAAACCCCAGAGGGATTCATTCAGTATAATTAGGCAGCAGAGTTACTTGTGACTCTTTCTGGTCTCTGTTCAGAGGTGTCTTTTTCAGAAGTGCACAAACTGGGCAGACCACACTTTTATGCACGTCTAAAAATACGGACACCGCCAGATCACAGGCCAGACGGCATCCATGGTGCCTCCATCTGCCTCATTATAGGAAATCTTCCGCCAGGGGTTCCATCTGAATCACATATTTCAACGATTTATATGGAAACACCAGTGTAAGCGCTTAGTGCAGAGGGCAGAAAAAATGTGCACCGAACTTTAATGCGATCTTTGGGAGGCAGAATGAACAAATCAACAGCAGGTGAAGAACTGGTTTTATTTATTTTTTACGCCATTCCTCATGCAGTATAAGTGATTACATGACTTCATTGTTCGGGTCAGTGTCATTATAGCAATACCAGATTTATATTGGGTTGTTTTATTTGGCAGCGTCACACAGTAAAAGATGCTTTTTTTGGCAAAAACTAGTTTTTGCATCGCCATATTTTTCCAAATGAAAAATCCGTCCTGGCTTGCCGGCAGTTCGCGATAGTCTAAAAGAACCTGCCATAACGTCATTTAGTCATGTGACGGGTCATGCGACCGCCGACATCAGCGGTCGCGTGACCAGTCACATGACTAAATTCCGTCATGGCAGGTCCTTTTAGACTATCGCAAGCTGCCAGCAAGCCAGGACGGATCGCTAAGAACACCAGGGGCCATCAGAAGGTAAGTATAATGTATATTTTTTATTTTATTCTTTTTTTTACAGGTACTATGGTACCCAGGTCTGGAGGAGAGTCTCCTCTTCTCCAAAACAGGGTACCATCCTCACATTGAACCGCATGATATCCGCATGATATCCGCATGTGCAGATGCAGTGATGCGGATGTTATGCGGTCCAATGCAAGTCAAAGGAGGCGAAAATGCTACGATTCCACAAAATAATTGGTAGTGCTGCGGATTTTTCCGCAATGATAATCCGCAGAGGAAATTTCCTCAGCATGTGCAGAGCACATGCAGATTATCATTGGGGAACATGGCAGATCTTCTACCAAGCGTTTTTTAAGAATTTCTGCAGCAGAATTGCCACTGCGGAAATGCTTAAAAAACGCATAGTGGGCACACAGCCTTATACAATAAAAATTGTTTTTTAAAAAAATTATGATTTTTGCATCGCTTTATTCTGAGAGCTATAACTTTTTTACTTTTCCGCTGATGGAGCTGTATAGCAGCTTGTTTTTTACAGGGTAAGATGACATTTTCAGAGGTATAACTTTTATTTACATTCGTCTTTTTGATCGCGTTTTATTCTTTTCTAATATGATGATGAAGCATCGTTTTTTGCCTTTTTTTTTTTTTTAATTTATGATGTACACTAAAGGGGTTAACTAGTGAAACAGTTTTATAAGTCTGGTCGTTCCGGATGCGGCGATACCTAATATGTGACCTTTTTTTCTTCTTTTGTTTATATTTTTTTTTTAGAAAAATATTTATGGTTGCAATATATTTTTTATTTTTTTATTATGTTCCCCAACATCATCTATTGAGGAAGAATTACAGAACCCCATCCACATTAGAATGATGGATATCAGCAGGTCCTGACAACCTTAGTCTGCCTATGAGGACCTATAGACTAGCCCGTCTTAATACAGTTATATGAAAAATTTTGGGCACCACTATTAATCTTAACCTTAATGTTTTATAAAAATTGGTGTTTTTGCAACAGCTATTTCAGTTTGATATATGCAATAACTGTTGGACACAGTAATGTTTTTGCCTTGAAATGAGGTTTATTGTACTAACAGAAAATGTGCAATCTGCATTCAAACAAAATTTGACAGGTGCATAAGTATGGGCACCTCACCAGAAAGGTGACATTAATATTTAGTAGATCCTCCTTTTGCAAAAATAACAGCCTCTAGTCGCTTCCTGTAGCTTTTAATGATTTCCTGGATCCTGGATGAAGGTATTTTTGACCATTCCTCTTTACAAAACAATTCCAGTTCAGTTAAGTTTGATGGTCGCCGAGCATGGACAGCCCTCTTCAAATGATCCCACAGATGTTCAATGATATTCAGGTCTGGGGACTGGGATGTCCATTCCAGAACATTGTAATTGTTCCTCTGCATGAATGCCTGAGTAGATTTGGAGCGGTGTTTTGGATCATTGTCTTGCTGAAAGATCCATCCCTTGCGTAACTTCAACTTTGTCACTGATTCTTGAACATTATTGTCAAGAATCTGCTGATACTGAATGGAATCCATGCGTCCCTCAACTTTAACAAGATTCCCGGTGCCGGCATTGGCCACACAGCCCCAAAGCATGATGGAACCTCCACCAAATTTTACTGTGGGTAGCAAGTGTTTTTCTTGGAATGCTGTGTTTTTTTGCCGCCATGCATAACGACCTTTTTTTATGACCAAACAACTCAATCTTGGTTTCATCAGTCCACAGGACCTTCTTCCAAAAAGAAATTGACTTCTCCAAATGTGCTTTTGCATACCTCAGCCGACTCTGTTTGTGGCGTGCTTGCAGAAACGGCTTCTTTCGTATCACTCTCCCATACAGCTTCTCCCATACAGCAAAGTGCGTTGTATAGTTGACCGATGCACAGTGACACCATCTGCAGCAAGTTGATGCTGCAGCTCTCTGGAGGTGGTCTGAGGATTGTCCTTGACTAATCTCACCATTCTTCTTCTCTGCCTTTTTGATGTTTTTCTTGGCCTGCCACTTCTGGCCTTAACAAGAACTGTCCCTGTGTTCTTCCATTTCCTTACTATGTTCCTCACAGTGGAAACTGACAGGTTAAATCTCTGAGACAGCTTTTTGTATCCTTCTCCTGAACAACTATGTTGAATAATCTTTGTTTTCAGATCATTTGACAGTTGTTTTGAGGAGCCCATGATACCACTCTTCAGAGGAGATTCAAACAGGAGAACAACTTGCAAGTGGCCACTTTAAGTAGCTTTTCTCATGATTGCTTACACCTGGCTATGAAGTTCAAAGCTCAATGAGGTTACAAAACCAAAAAAAGGGCTTTAGTAAGTCAGTAAAAAGTAGGTAGGAGTATTTAAAACAAGAAAATGATAAGGGTGCCCATACTTATGCACCTGTCAAATTTTGTTTGAATGCAGATTGCACATTTTCTGTTAGTACAATAAACCTCATTTCAAGGCAAAAACATTACTGTGTCCAACAGTTATTACATATATCAAACTGAAATAGCTGTTGCAAAAACACCAATTTTTATAAAACATTAAACTTAAGATTAATAGGGGTGCCCAAACTTTTTCATATAACTGTATGTACCTGATATACCATTGTGTTTTAAGCTGTTTTATAAATCATCATCTACTGTATAGTAGTGATGAGAGAGCAGGCTTGCAACTGCTCGGTACTCGCCTAAGCATCTCGGTGATTGAGATGCTCAGTGATCTGTGAGTACTTCCTGAATGCTTGGACGGTAGCTCGAGTCCCAACCTCGAATGTTTGACGCTGTTTAGACAGCGAATTAACATGCGGGGATTGCCTGCAAGTCACTGTAATGCCACATCCACTTTGGTTGTGGTATTACAGTGATTGGCTGGCCACATAGCATCATCGGGTCTATACAAGACCCGGTAACTCTATGCTCGTCACAGTCTACCCTTCAGACAGGCAGAGTAGGGAGACAATTGGCGGTTGATTTAGTCAGATATTCCACAGCACTATACATCTAAACTAACAGTCCTTCTAAGGTCTAATTCAGATGCATATCAATCCTGGTGACAGCAGGAGTTAGGCAGGCATAGTTTGTAGAGAGTGTATACAACAGAATAGGGTCCATTGCATGTTCTGTCTGCTGCCGTTACAGATATCCATAACCCTAACAGGGTTAATATTCTTTTGGCTCATAATCTTGATTATTTTGGTGAAAAGCAATATAATATACTATTTTTACTGCTCCATTTGCTTGTTAGCAGCATCCAGCCAGATTTGGTTGATTCTAATAGCATTGCTGTATTGTGGAAGCAGAGAAATTTGTCCATCATCTAAGGTGACCCTACATTACTGCGGTAATAATCCTGACATTTTTGGGAACGTGACAAATATTATACTCCATTTAAAGTCTGCCAGTTGTGTGTTGTTCAAACCTATTCACACTTGGTCGCTGATCAATACTGTACTATTAGGTCACTGCCTAAAACCGTGGTCATCAGACGTGATCCTATATTACTGCGGTAATAATACAGTCATGTTTGGGAACAAATTATACTCCATTTAAAATGGGCAAGGCGCGTGGCAAGGGACGGGGAATAGGACGTGATTGTGATGGTGCACAAAGAGGCTAAGGCCGTGGGCAAGCTGAAATTGTGCCTGCTGAGGGAGCACAACAAGCACCCACATTATGTCACCCTACTTTCCTGTCCCACTTTGTAGGGGGCTGCGGGACACCACTATTGAAGCCAGAGCAGTGTGAAAAGGTTGTTGGTTGGATAGCAGATAATGCTTTCAGTCATTTGACAACCACCATCATCCTGTCTTCCACATGGTCCAGTCTCAGTAGCCGTGAGTCTGGACCACATATTTGTCACCCTGATCCTCCTTCCTCCCACCATGCCGAGTGTCCGGAGACAAGTAATCCTACATTTGGACAGTTCAAAGAGCTGTTCACTTTTCCATTTATAGATTTGGGCCTCTCGCCCAGCCCACATTAAGCGGGGCATGATGAGATCGTATGTAGCGATGCCCAAATATTTGAGCAGCCACGGTCACACGAATGGTGGGAAATTGCAATTACTGTCGCAAAAGGTGAATGATGATGATGAGACACAATTGCCAGCAAGTCAGGATTAGGCCCAGGGTGTGCACGTGGAAGACTAGGTGGTGGACGATGAAGTCACTGACGCAACCTGGAAAAGTGATGTGCATAGCGAGAACAGAAGCACAGATTGAGAGGGAGGAGTAGCACCACAAGAGTCAAGAACAAGCAGTGGGGTGGCCACAGGCACAAGGCGGGCAACTGTTCCCCAGAACACCAACACGAGGGAAGTTGCCAGTCCAACTGTTAGGTCTTCCCAAGTTTTTTAAAGACTGTTCAGTAGTCATGGGCGAGCACTAAAATGCTTAGGTGCACGATGCTCGGGTCGAGCAAATTGGAAAGCTTGGTTGCTCGACTCGAGCAACGAGCCCAATGTAAGTCTATGGGAAACTCAAGCATTTTTAAGGTGGCTCTCCCCAGTGGTCTGCAGTGGCCTAAAAATTTCTCAAATCTATGGGAACAGTGCTCAAATGACATGGGAACAGCATGGAGAAGACCCCTGGAAGCATTTCTGACTCCGAGGCCACTGCTGCGAACAGCACTTTTACGGACTCATAAAACATACAAAAACAAAAACAAAATGGATTTTCCTGGAAAATATGTTAAGGAACATCCTTTCCAGGGTAATGACTTGTATGTAAGGCAAAATAAATAACCAAAACAAAAAATACGCCTTCACACCTTGGGCTGTGTTCACACGTAGCATTTTTGATTCCGTTTTAGCACTTTTGTATTGCTTTCAACCGTGACAAATGCATTCACCGGGAGATTTAATTTTAACATTTTACAACCTTATCTGGCCATGTGGTGTGTGACACCTCATCAGACAAATCCTGTTTCATCGCCGCTCACCATTTTCGTGGAGTCCTCAAAGTTTTGGAGGATGGTACAGTTGTCTGACATCCATGTCAACTCCTGAGGTCTTATGTGTGGAGTCTGAACTGAATACCGAGGGCCTTGTTGATTCTGGTGGACAACAATTGTCCTCTTCTGCTCACAAATCCTTCCCAACATCTGCAGTGTAGAGTTCCAATGTGTGGGGACATCACACAACAGTCGGTGAGCCGGAAGCCGCAAACGCTGCTGAAGTATGGAAAGGGTGGCGGAAGCTGTAGCTGACTTTCTAAAATGGGCACACAGGTGGCGCACTTTGACAAGGAGATCCGGCAGCTCTGGGTAGGTTTTGAGAAACCGCTGAACCACGAGGTTAAGCACATCGGCCAGGCATGGCATGGTAGGTGTGTGAGCTCACCTCGCCTCAGAGCCGCCACCAGATTCCGGTCATTGTCACACACAATCATGCCTGGCTGTAGGTTCAGCTGTGTCAGCCACAGATCTGCCTGCTCTTTCAGAGCTGTCCCAAACTCTTCAGCATTGTGCGGTTTGTCACCTAAGAATATTAGCTTCAGAACAGCCTGTTGTCGCTTGGCTGAGGTAGTGCTGCAGTGCTTCCAGCTTGTGACTGATGGGGTTATTTCGGAGATGGAGGCTGAAGAGGAGGAGGAGGCTGAGGTGGAGGAGGTTCAGAAGCTGTAGACTGTGGGGACAACCCTGATTGACCTAGGGCCTGCAATCCTCGGCGTCGGGAGGATGTGTTCCGTCCCAAGGTCTGACTGGGTCCCAGCTTCCACTTTGTTAACCCAGTGTGCCGTCAGCGAGATGTACCGTCACTACCCACAAGCACTTGTCCACGTGTCCGTGGTTAGGTGGACTTTCCTTGTAACTGCATTGTTGATCGCATGGCTAATGTGTGAAGCGGGGATGGCAAACTGGGAGAAACAGTGGCGGCTGGGGACCGAGTACCGAGGAACGGCCGCCGCCATCAGGTTGTGGAAAGCTTCCGTCTCCACAATCCTAAAAGGCAACATTTCGAGCGCAAGAATTCGTGAAATGTGGAAATTTAGTAATGTGGCCTGTGGGGCATTGGTTGCGTATTTGTGCTTGCATTCCAAAGACTGTGGTATGGACAACTGAACACTGCGCTGGGACAAGGACGTGCTTGCTGGTAGGGCTAGTTGAGAGTGTGCAACGACAGGTGCAGGGCAGGAGGCATCTTCGCATGCACTCTGGACAGGGGATTGGCTTGCACGCACAACAGCGGAAGAAGCAGTGGTGTCACCTGCAGACACTGTTTACACTGTTCCTGAACCCTGGGGCTCGGCCCACAAAGTCGGGTGCATTGCTGCCATGTGCCTGATCATGCTGGTGGTTGTGGTCAGGCTGGTAGTTTTGCTACCCCTGCTGATGCTGGCCTGGCGGGTGGTGCAAATGGCCTTTTTGGGGTTATCTGCAGAGTCTTTAAAAAACAATCAGACTCTGGAAGACCTAACAGTTGTACTGGTAAATTGTTGGTGTTACGGGGAATGGTTGCCTGCCTTCTGTCTGCGGCCACCACACTGCTGCTTCCTGCCTGTAGGGGTGCTCTGCCTTCCTCCCCCTGTGTGCTGCTGTCCTCGCTCTGCATGTCCTCCTGCCAGGTTGGTCAGTTACTATATCATCCACCACCTTGTCTTCCACTTCCGCACCCTGGTCCTCCTCCTGACTTTCTGGCAATTGTGTCTCATCATTGTCCACCTCTTGTGACACCTTCCCATGGTCGCCTTTGTATTAGCATAGCTGCTCAAATATTAGGGCATCGCTACATGCGATCTCCTCTTGTCCCGCTTCAAGTGGACCAGGCGAGAGGCCCGAATCTATAAATGGAAAAGTGAACAGCTCTTGCGAGTGTCCAAGTGTGGGATCAGTTGTCTCTGGGCACTCGGCATGGTGAGAGGAAGGAGGATCAGGGTGAGAAATATGCGGTCCAGACTCATGGCTATTGAGACTTGACGGTGTTTTGAAGACAGGGTGGTGGTGGTGGAAGCATTATCTGCTATCCAACCAATAACCATTTCACACTGCTCTGTGTTCAATAGCGGTGTTTTGCGGTCCCCTATTAATTGTGACAGGAAGGTAGAGCAAGAAGATGTGGGTGTTTGTTGTTGCACAATTTCAGCTTGCCCGCGGCCTCGGCCTCTGCATGCACCATCACCATCACGTCCAGTTCCATGTCCCTTGCCACATGCCTTGCACCTTTTAAATGGAGGACAATATCTTCCACGCTCACTACAAATGGCTGAATTTGGAGCGAACTTATATGTGATTCGTGTGACGGACAAACCACAGTTTTAAATAGCAGGCCTGTAGGTAACTATTTTTATCAGCGCCGACCTTGTGTCAATAAGTTCACTGACATACTGCAACAAAATGGCCAGAAATGGTAATATTTTCAGTGCAATTATATGTGATCCGTGTGATGAACAAACCACAGTTTTAAATAGCTGGATTTTTAGCGCTGTAATATGGAAAGGACCTCGCTGTATTCTGCAGTGCCAACAAGCAAATGGTGCAGAAAAAACAGTGCTCTCTGGATTGCTTTTTAAGCAAATAATCAGGATTAAGATAAAAAAAAAATATTCCTGGCCCCAGATACCTGGGGCTATTTCTACAAATATCTGTAAAAGCACCAGCAGACAGAACTGGAATGGACCCTCTTGCTATGTGCACTGCAGTCTGCTATATACCCCGCCTGCCTGCCTAGCACTTATATCTCTGCAGCTGGATTAGTCCTCAGAAGGACTGTCAGTTGAGATGGATATGTGTCTCTAATATAGTCTTGTATACTTACACTAACTAAAAACAAGCAAATCTCTCAATAGCTCAGCAGCAGCTCTCCCGACACTGTCTGATTCCAGAGTGACTGTGACGAGCATGGCGGTGCCAGGTCTGATAAAGTCCTGATGTGTGGCCAGCCAATCACTGTAATGCCACAACCAACATGGCTTCGGCATTACAGTGTGGGGCAGAAAATCCCTGCATGTTAATTGGCGTTCTAAAGAGCGCCAAAAATGCAGGGAGGGGACCCGAGCTCCCGCCGAGCAAACTTGGAAATACTCGGCGAGCGCCGATCATCTCAAGCAGTGAGATGCTCGGGCATGCACCGAGCTGTAGCAAGCATGCTCACTCATCACTACTGTCCAGTTAATCCCAAAAAGGCCAATTGCAACATCTTCCATGTCAGGATCAGCAGGGGCAGCAAAAGTACCAGCCAGACCACCACCAGCATGGGGCTGAACACCAGGGTGCAGAAACAGTGTCTGCCAGTGACAACACTGCCTTTTCTGCTGTTGTGCGTACATGACAATCCTCTGTCTATGGCACAGGCGAAGATGCCTCCTGCCCTGCATCTGTCATTACACGCTTAAAACCACCACCATGAGCAACCACGTCCACGTCCTTGTCCTAGCACAGAATTCAGTTTTCCCTACCCCAGTCCTTTGAATGCAAGTGTAAATACGCAGCTAACACCCCACAGTCCACAGCACTAAACTTGAAATGTTGCCTTTTAGGCTAGTGGAGACGGAATCTTTACGCAACCTCATGGTGGCGACCATCCCTCGGTACTCGGTCTCCTGCCACCGCTATTTCATCCAGTATGCCATCCCCGCCTTACACAAGCACGTGTATACCTAACCACAGACAAGTGGACTGCACACTCGGTTAATATAGTGGAATCTGTGACCCAGTCGGACCCTGGGAACACGTCTTCCCGACGTCGAGGATTCTGGGCCCTGGGTCTATCAGGGTTGCCCCCACATTCTACAGCTCCTCACATCCTCCTCCGACATGACCACATCAGTTGGAAGCTGGAAGCAGTGCAACATTGCCTCAGTCAAGCAGAAAAAGGCTGTTCTGAAGCTAATATTCTTATGTGATACGCACATGGCTGCCGAGTTGTTGACAACTGTAACAGAGCAGGCAGATCTGTGGCTGTCACTGCTAAACCTACACTCAGGCATGGTCATGTGTGACAATGGAACCTGGTGGTGGCTCTGAGGCTTGGCAACCTTGCACACGTACCATGCCTGGCCCATGTCTCAACTTAGTGGTTCAGCAGTTTCTCAAAACCTACCTAGATCTGCCTGAGCTGCTTGTGAAAGTATGCTGCGTGTGTGCCCATTTCAGAAAGTCAGCAACAGCTTCCTCCTCCCTGACAGTGCTTTAGCAGCATTTGCAGCTTTCAGCTCACCGACTGGTGTGCGATGTCACCAAGCGTTGGAACTCAACATTGCATATGTTGGGAAGGATTTGTCAGCAGCAGAGGGCATTTTTTGAGTACCAGCTTCAACACGCCCATCGGTATTTAGAGCAGCCTCTACATATAAGAGCTGATGAGTGAGCATGGATGTCTGATGCCCGTGCCATGCTCCAAAACTTTGAGGGCTTGACCAACATGGTGAGTGGCGATGACGTCATAATTAGCGTCACCATCTCGCTTCTCTGTCTACTGAAATGCTCGCTGCTCACAATTAAAGAGGAGGCATTTCAGGTGGAGCACAATGAGATGAAGCAAGGAATGATTCTACACAGCCCAGCCTCATCTCATCTCAACGTGGATTGGGTGAAAATGGGGAGGAGAGGCCAGAGGAGGAGCAGCAGGAGCTTGTTTTCTGCACTACAGACGGTACTACCCACACAACATTCATACCGTCTGTTCAGCGTGGATGGCCTGAAGAGGGGGAGAACGAGGAGCAGGATGAGGAGGAGAACAGGGACAGCTGCCCTCTTGGTGAGGACAGGGAACTCTTGGCCGTTGGCAGTCTAGCACACATGGCTGAGTTTATGTTCCGCTGCCTTTCTCATGATCCTTGCGTTGTACACATTTTGGGCAACAGTAATTACTGGTTGTTTACACTTCTAGACCCGTGCTACAAGGAGAACTTTCTATCTCTCCTTCCCGTGGCGGACAGGTCTAATAAAATGTTCCTTGGATAACCAATTAATACAGGCTAGAGAGACGAAAACTAGATGCAACAGAGGCAGGGGAACACTATTAAAGGTCTGGGACATAATTCTCAGAGCCTCCCAACGCCTAGGCCCTGATGAGCAGGGTTCTCTGACAAGGAGGGAAAAGTTTTGGAAGATGCTGAAGGAGTACCTTGCTGACCGTACCAGCATCCTCCATGATTCCCCTGTGGCTTATAACTATTGGGTATCCAAGCTGGACACATGGCATGAACTGTATCTTTACGCATTGGAGGTCCTGGCCTGCCCTGCCGCCAGAGTTTTGTCAGAGCGGGTTTTTACTGCTGCCGGGGGTATTATAACTGATAGGCGCATCTGCTTGTCAACTGAAAATGCTGTCAGGCTGACTCTTATCAAAATGAACAAGGGCTGGATTGGGCCAGACTTCTTCTTTAGGGAGGTGAATAAGTGGCTAAAGAGTTGGGGCAAGGCAGAAGGGTTTGGGTTCATGGAGAACTGGGCCGACTTCGCGGTCGGCTACAGGCTCTACCGTAGGGACGGGCTGCACCTCAATGGGGAGGGTGCAGCGGTGCTGGGGAAGAAGATGGCTAATAGGTTGGAGGAGTTTTTAAACTAGAGACGGGGGGGGGAAACCAAGGAAATAAGTGGGATGTGAGGCAAGCAAGGGGGAAGGGGAGAAGTGAATATAATGAGGGTGGAGAGGGGGGTGGGGATAGTACAGTTAGATCGTTAGAGAAGAATAGGATGCTAAATAACCCCAAAGTTTTATCTTGCATGCTGACCAACGCAAGAAGCCTGACCAATAAGGTGGATGAGCTGCAGGCGCTTATATCGGAGGAGAGGTATGACATCGTAGGTATAACAGAGACTTGGCTAGACGATAGCTACGACTGGGCGGTAAATTTATTAGATTATAGTTTATTTAGAAGGGACCGGAAACAGGGGAAAGGCGGAGGAGTCTGCTTATATGTAAAGTCATGTCTAAAACCCAGACTAAGGGAAGATATAGGAGAGGGAGAAGAGGGGGACGAGTCCATGTGGGTAGAGATAGAGGGAACTAAAAATAATAATAAAATATTACTGGGGGTCTGCTATAAGCCACCCAATATAACAGAGGAGAATGAGAATCTGCTATTAGGACAAATAGACAAAGTAGCAAAACATAATAAAGTGATTGTAATGGGGGATTTCAACTACCCGGATATTGACTGGGAAACAGAATCCTGTAGATCTCAGAAAGGAAAAAGGTTCTTGACAAATATTAAGGATAATTATCTCTCCCAACTAGTGCAGGAACCAACGAGAGGGAAGGCCGTGTTGGACTTAATATTGACTAATAGGCCTGATAGAATAACTGAGGTACAGATAGGGGGGCACCTAGGTAATAGCGACCATAATATTATCGACTTCAAAATGCCCTTCAGTAGGGTTATCAATAAGGGAACAACAAAAACATTAAACTTTAGGAGGGCGAAGTTTGATCAGCTGAAAGAAAGCCTTCAACTTATTGACTGGGACAAAGTTCTTAATCAAAGGAATACGAATAGTAAATGGGAAACCTTCAAAAGAATTCTGAATACTCAGTGCGAGAGATATATACCGTATGGGAATAAAAGGGCCAGAAATAAGAGGAAACCAATATGGTTGAACAAGAATGTAAAAGGGGCGTTAAATAGCAAAAAAGAGGCATTCAAGAGATTAAAACAGAAAAACAGTAAGGAGGCACTAATGTGTTACAAGGAAAAAACGAGAACCTGTAAAAAACAAATAAAAATAGCGAAGGAGGAAACAGAGAGACGTATTGCTAGGGAAAGTAGATCAAATCCCAAACTGTTCTTTACGTATATAAATAGTAAAAGGATTAAATCGGATAATATTGGACCGATAAAAAGTGAGGAAGGCAAAATCATAGAGAAAGATGAGGATAAAGCTAATCTATTAAATAATTTTTTTTCGACAACTTTCACAAAGGAAATCGAACTAACAGGAGAAATGAGAAGTGACAAACTTAATCCTCCACTAAGTATGACAAATCTAACCCAAGCTGGGGTACAGAAACGCCTCAGTAACATTAAAATAAACAAATCACCAGGACCTGATGGCATACACCCACGGGTACTAAGGGAACTAAGTAATGTGATAGACAGACCGTTATATCTTATATTTAAGGACTCTGTTGAGACTGGGTCTGTGGCACTTGATTGGCGACAGGCGAATGTAGTGCCAATATTCAAAAAGGGAGCGAAAAGTGACGCCGGAAACTATCGGCCGGTGAGTCTGACGTCCGTTGTGGGCAAAATTTTTGAAAGCTTCATTAAAGAGGCAATTGCGGAGCATCTTGATGCTAATAATCTTTTAATCCCGAACCAACATGGATTCATGAGGAATCGCTCCTGCCAAACAAACCTGATTGACTTCTACGAGGAGGTTAGCTCTCGAGTAGATCAAGGGGAACCAGTGGATGTCGTGTATCTCGACTTCTCAAAAGCGTTCGATAGTGTGCCACATAATAGGTTGGTATACAAAATGAGAATGATGGGGCTGGGGGAAAATGTCTGCAAGTGGGTAGCTAACTGGCTAAAGGATAGAAGGCAGAGGGTGGTTATAAATGGAATATACTCAGATTGGGTAAGCGTCACTAGTGGGGTACCACAGGGGTCTGTACTAGGCCCAATGTTATTTAATATCTTTATTAACGACATAGTCAATGGGATAAATAGTAAAATATCAATATTTGCAGATGACACAAAGTTATGTAAAACAATTAATACAAAAGAGGACAGTGCAGACCTACAGAGGGATTTGGATAAGCTGGGTAGGTGGAGCATTAAATGGCAAATGAGGTTTAACGAGGAGAAATGTAAGGTCATACATATGGGAAGGAAAAATGGAAGTCACCAGTACTCACTGAATGGGAAATCATTGGGGAATTCAGAGATGGAGAAGGACTTGGGCATCTTGATTGATAGCAAACTAAATTGGAGTGCCCAAAGTCAGGCCGCTGCTGTAAGGGCAAACAGGGTAATGGGATGTATCAGAAGAGGTATAGCTGCAAAGGATGAGAACATTGTTCTTCCACTGTACAAAGCACTGGTCAGACCACACTTGGAATACTGTGCTCAGTTATGGGCCCCAATATATAGAAAGGATATAAATGAGCTTGAAAAGGTACAAAGGAGGGCAACAAAATTAATAAAGGGAATGGAGGGACTGTAATAGCCAGAGAGGTTGGCAAAATTAGGACTATTCAGCCTGGAAAAGAGAAGGTTGAGGGGGGACATAATAAATGTGTACAAATATGTTAGGGGACAGTATAGAGATCTTGCCCGAGATTTGTTCAAAAGGAGGGATATTACGGTAACAAGAGGGCACTCACTAAGACTGGAAGAAGGTTTCAGCACCAGCATAGGAAGGGGTTCATTACGGTAAGAGCAGTGAGAATATGGAATTCACTGAGTAAGGAGACGGTAATGTCGGATTCACTACACCAGTTCAAGCGGGGACTGGATGCATTTCTAGATACCAGGCAGATTTCAGCATATACTTAAAAATAAAATAAAATAGTAGGTTGATACAGGGATTTATTCTGACTGCTGGTTTCAGAGTCGGAAGGGAATTTTTCCTCAGGTGAAGATTGGCCAAATCATTTGGGGTTTTTGCCCTCCTCTGGATCAACTTTAGCAATTACAGAACTAACAGGTCGAACTTGATGGACGCAAGTCTTTATTCGGCTTTACAAACTATGTTACTATGTTACTATGTTCTCAACACCACCGGATGATAGCAGCGGAACATAAACTCAAATCCAGTGTTTTTTTTGAAGGGTCTACTCCCATGCACCCCTTCACAATCAGACATGGGTATATGCTTCAGGATTCCGTCTATTTTATGTCATCCTCTTCGTTACCCTAATCCTCCACCACCAGATCACCAGGTTGACAATCATGCAACGCCCACATAATTTTCTTAAGAGTGTTTTTGATGCTCATAGGAACTATTTTTAGAGGCCTTCCTCTAACATTCTATATAGTATATATATATATATATATATAAATATATACAGTACAGACCAAAAGTTTGGACACACCTCATTTAAAGATTTTTCTGTATTTTAAAGACTATGAAAATTATACATTCACACTAAAGGCATCAAAACTATGAATTAACACATGTGGAATTATATACTTAACAAAAAAAGTGTGAAACAACTGAAAATATGTCTTATATTCTAGGTTCTTCAAAGTAGCCACCTTTTGCTTTGATGACTGCGTTTCACACTCTTGGCATTCTCTTGATGAGCTTCAAGAGGTAGTCACCAGAAATGGTTTTCACTTCACAGGTGTGCCCTGTCAGGTTTAATAAGTGGGATTTCTTGCCTTATAAATGGGGTTGGGACCATCAGTTGTGTTGTGCAAAAGTCTGGTGGATACACAGCTGATAGTCCTACTGAATAGACAGCTAGAATTTGTATTATGGCAAGAAAAAAGCAGCTAAGTAAAGAAAATCTAGTGGCCATCATTACTTTAAGAAATGAAGGTCAGTCAGTCCGAAAAATTGGGAAAACTTTGAAAGTGTCCTCAAGTGCAGTTGCAAAAACCATCAAGCGCTATAAAGAAACTTGCTCACATGAGGACCGCCCCAGGAAAGGAAGACCAAGAGTCACCTCTGCTTCTGAGGATAAGTTTATCCGAGTCACCAGCCTCAGAAATCGCAGGTTAACAGCAGCTCAGATTAGAGACCAGGTCAATACCACACAGAGTTCTAGCAGCAGACACATCTCTTCAACAACTGTTAAGAGGACACTTTGTGCAGCAGGCCTTCATGGTAAAATAGCTGCTAGGAAACCACTGCTAAGGACAGGCAACAAGCAGAAGAGACTTGTTTGGGCTAAAGAACACAAGGAATGGACATTAGACCAATGGAAATCTGTGCTTTGGTCTGATGAGTACAAATTTGAGATCTTTGGTTCCAACCACCATGTCTTTGTGCGACGCAGAAAAGGTGAATGGATGGACTCTACATGCCTGGTTGCCACCGTGAAGCATGGAGGAGGAGGTGTGATGGTGTGGGGGTGCTTTGCTGGTGACACTGTTGGGGATTTATTCAAAATTGAAGGCATACTGAACCAGCATGGCGACCACAGCATCTTGCAGCGGCATGCTATTCCATCCGGTTTGCGTTTAGTTGGACCATCATTTATTTTTCAACAGGACAATAACCCCAAACACACCTCCAGGCTGTGTAATGGCTATTTGACGAAGAAGGAGAGCGATGGGGTGCTACGCCAGATGACCTGGCCTCCTCAGTCACCAGACCTGAACCCAATCGAGATGGTTTGGGGTGAACTGGACCGCAGAGTGAAGGCAAAAGGGCCAACAAGTGCTTAACATCCCTGGGAACTCCTTCAAGATTGTTGGAAGACCATTTCCGGTGACTACCTCTTGAAGCTCATCAAGAGAATGCCAAGAGTGTGCAAAGCAGTTATCAAAGTAAAAGGTGGCTACTTTGAATAAGCTAGAATATAAGACATATTTTCAGTTGTTTCACACTTTTTTGTTAAGTATATAATTCCACATGTGTTAATTCATAGTTTTGATGCCTTCAGTGTGAATGTACAATTTTTATAGCCAAGAAAACACAGACAAATCTTTAAATGAGAAGGTGTGTCCAAACTTTTGGTCTGTACTGTATATATATATATATATATATATACAGTGGTGGCCAAAAGTATTGGCACCCCTGCAATTCTGTCAGATAATACTCAATTTCTTCCTGAAAATGATTGCAATCACAAATTCTTTGGTATTATTATCTTCATTTAATTTGCTTGCAAGGAAAAAACACAAAAAGAATTGTCCTAAAGCCAAATTGGATATAATTCCACACCAAACCTAAAAAAGGGGGTATATATACACCCCAGATTTAAATGTTTTTTTAGCCGATGCACTTAGTGCATAGGCATTACCATTCTAGGAGACCCTTTCCTTAATAATGGAAAATACATTTTTTACTGAGGCCCTCCATTACGTCTTTTCAAATTGGTATTGTAGTTCGTTCTAATTTTTAGCATCCTTGCACTTACTGCATACACAATAACAGTATAGAAGACCCACTCCTTAATAATTTTTAAAACAATTTTTCTGAGGCCCTCCATTACGTCTCTTAAAATTGGTATTGAAGCTCATCCTTAATTTTTGGCAGCCCTTGAACTTGCTGCATATGCAATAGCAGTATAGGAAACCCACTCCTAAATAATGCAAAGGCCAATTCAAATCAATTCTATATTCTACAATATTAACTGTATTTGAAATTTCTGTACGGGTGAGCTATCGCACCATGGATAGCGTATTACATGCATCCAGACAGGGATTATTGCCTTATACTCTTGCTGCTGCAAGCAAAAAATAATAATCTATTCCCTATAGATAGCACTGTTAGCTGCTTTTAGAAAAGGGACAGGCGCTAGGTATCATTAGCTGGAAATGAATGTTCATATTCTGGTCACATACATATCTTCCACAGTGCATAACTTGATAGATTTTCTCCATGTACTTGTTGACTGATTCATAATTTTTAACGGTGATCTGTAATTATAAATTCATCAAAGCAGGCAGAGCTGAATGCGTTCCTTTACAGTTTAGTGGTGCAATGTACAAAAAAACCCTCTTCGGAGCTGGTTAAATTCTTTTTTTTATTTTACAATATTAGCTCTCTTATCTGAGATTCATGTAAGGTTGAACTATAGTAGTTGGGATAGCATCTTACAGGCATATAGTCAGAGATTATTGTATTATATTCCGTTCTGAAAAAGAACAAAAAACAATTCTATTCCCTATTGAGAACTCTGTTAGCTGCTATTAAAATACGGACATGTGCTAAATGGTACCATGAGCTAGAAAGGAATGTTCATTCTGTTCTACATCCCTAGAACAATCCATAACTTGATATATTTTTCCATCCACTCGTTGACTGATTCATAATTTTTAATGTTGATCTGTAATTAGAAATTCATCAAGCAAGCAGTGTTGCTTTCGTTCCTTTACAGTTTGGTGGTGCAACGTACCAAAAAATCCTCTTTGGAGCCAGTTAAATTCTATTTTTTACTGTACTATATTACCTCTCTTTTCTGAGATTCTTGTACTGGTGACCTATAGCAGTTGGGATAGCGTCTTACAAGCATCTATTCAGAGATTATTGTATTATACTCCATGCTGTAAAGAAAATCATATTCCCTATTGATAATGCTGTTAGCTGCTTTAGAATAGGGACAGGTGCTAGATGGTACCATCAGCTGGAAAGGAGTGTTCATTCTGGTCACATACATATCTTCCACAGTGCATAACTTGATAGATGTTTTCCATGCACTAGCTGATCGATTCATAATTTTTACGGTGATCTGTACTCAGAAATTTATCAAGGTTGACAGAAATTAATCATAATTAAATCCTATAAAAATTAAACGCTGCACAAATATCAAATACATTTCATATTTATTAAACAAGAAATCAAATATACCTCACAAAAAATAGTGGGGAATACACAATTTCCCTAGTGAAAGCCAGTGAGGCGAAACGTGCATCAGGATTTACTCTGCATGAGAGGTCTGTACCATACTATTTACAGCCTATCTATTATATATTGTCATCTTCAACTGACCGCACTAATGGCACTTTATACCCACATTTTGTTTACAGATATAAGCACTAGCACTTTCCATATGTATATATGACCATGTTGATATTAATCTGTTCACTTTATATTGATTAATTGCACTGTAGCATTTTTATGGGTATATTTGTCCGCCATTCGTTTCAAATTTAATTGGTGCAGAAATGGCTATTTTATGCAGAATTATACCTCTCATCCAGTCTTTTTTAATTGTGTATTCCCCACTATTTTTTGTGAGATATATTTGGTTTCTTGTTAAATAAATAGGAAATTTATTTGATATTTGTGCAACATTCCATTTTTATAGGATTTAATAATTGTATGGGTACATGCAATATGTAACCAACTTTTTATACATGCAATAATCTGCATGTCTATTTTTTGGTTATAGAAATTTATCATAGTTGACAAAAATTCATCTAAGTTGGCAGAAATTATTCAAATTTGACAGAACTTAATCAAACTTAAAAAAATTTCCTGATTTAATGTCTCCATTTGCAGTTTCTTTGTAGCTTCTGTATGTAAGAGATAGTGGTGGGAGACTTTACGCTGCTGGAGCTGGAATTACCACTTCAGAACTCTTAAATGCTTTGTTTCCATCCATTTCTGGGTGTTTCTTGAACTATGTTTGGGGTCATTGTCCTGCTGGAAGACCCATGACCTAGGATACAAACCCAGCTTTATCAAACTGGGCACTACATTGCAAGCCAAAATCCTTTGGAAATCTTCACATTTCATGATGCTTTGCACACAGTCAAGGCACCCTGTGCCAGAGATAGCAAACCAACCCCTAAATATCGTTGAACCTCCACCATATTTGACTAGAAGTTCTGTGTTCTTTTATTTGTATGCCACATTCCATTTACACTAAACAGTTGAATGATGTGCGGTACCAAAAAACTCTATCTTGGTCTCATCTGTCCCCAAGACGCCTGCTGGCACTCTATAAATTGTGAGCGCCGCTTGCTGGACATCCATAAATTGTAAGGATGACCTGCTGTACATCCAAATTTCAAACTTTACAGAATATATACCAAAAATAAGATTTGACCACCTCAGATGGATACGTTATATAGCATTAGCAATATACCGTTATGCAAAGCATAGCCGGTTTATGGCCCTCTAACAATAATGAGGCCCGACTGCTGGCCCTTTAACCCCATTACCACCGAAGGTGGTTTGCACATTAATGACCAGGCCAATATTTACAATTCTGACCACTGTCACCTTATGAGGTAATAACTCTGGAACACTACAACGGATCCCACTGATTCTGAGATTTTTTTTCCGTAACATACATAGTTACATAGTTTACAAGGCCGAAAAAAGACAAGCGTCCATCCAGTTCAGCCTATTTCTTGTGCACTGCAGCTATTCTGCAGCGTTGAACCAGGGGAAGGCAAAAAAAAACCATGCGGTATAGGCCAATTTACATCATTGAGGAAAAATTCACTTCCCGACTCCAATCTGACAGTCAGATTAAATCCCTGGATTAATTAACTATCACTAAGCATAAGATGTAATTTTATTGTTCTCAAGAAAGGCGTCCAGGCCTCAAATGTTCCGTGAAGTTAGACGTAGTCGGCAGGATGTTGTACTTGTTGTACATGTTGTACTTCATGATAATGGTAAAATTTCTTCAATATGGCTATGTGCCCACGATGCAGAAATGCTCTGGATTTTTCCTTGGTGTTTCTGCATCTCCCTGGCAGAAAAAGCGCATGCGGATTGTACATGCGTTTGTTCTGCCAGGGACAAGCGGAAGTGAAGCGTTCTTCACATGCATTTCCGCATGCGGGTTGTACTATGGTACCCGGGTCTGGAGGAGAGTCTCCTCTTCTCCAAACCCGAGTACCATCTACACATGGAAACGCATGGATTCCATATCTGCAGATGCAGTGATGCGGATTCCATGCGTTCCAATGCAAGTCAATGCGTTTCTGTGGCGGATTTGCCGCTGCGGAAACGCTTAAAAAATGCATAGTGGGCACACAGGCTATGACTTGCGTTACTTTGTGAAAAAATAGGAAATTTTGCAATTTTCAAACTTTGAATTTTCATGCCCTTAAATCAGAGAGATACAGTTGAAACCAGAAGTTTACATACACTATATAAAAAGACACATATGCATGTTTTTCTCAATATCTGACATGAAATCAGAATAAACCTCTCCCGTTTTAGATCAATTACGATTACCATAATTTTTATTATTTGCCAAATGCCAGAATAATGAGAGAGAGAATGTTTTAAGGTATTTTTATTACTTACTGCAAAGTCAAAAGTTTACACACACTAAGATCAGTATACCTTTAAACAATTCTGAACTGCCCACATAATGATGAGACACATGAGACACAACTTTGTATGTATTTTAATGCACACCTGAAGCACACTGCTTCTTTGTGTAGCATCATGAAAAAGTCTAACGAAATCAGCTAAGATATCAGGAAGAGAATTGTGGACTTGCATAATCTGGCTCATCCATGGGTACAATTTCAAGATACCCGAAGGTGCGTCGTTCATCTTTACAAACAATTGTATGCAAGTACAAACAAGATTGGAATGTCCAGCCATCATAGCGTTCAGGAAGGAGACGGGCTCTGTGTCCCAGGGATGAGCGTGCTTTGGTCAGAGATGTGCATATCAACCCAAGGACAAAAGAAAAAGACCTTTTGAAGATGATGACGGAAGCTGGTAAGATTGTGTCAATAACCACAGTGAAATGAGTACTGTATCAACATGGGCTGAAAGGCCACTCTGCCAGGAAGAAACCATTACTCCAAAAGAAACATAAAAAAGCCAGACTAATTTTTGCAAATGCACACAGGAACAAAGACCTTCATTTTTGGGGACATGTCCTGTGGTCTGATGAAACTAAAATTGAACTTTTTGGGCATAATGTCCATCGTTACACTTGGAAGAAAAAGGGCGAAGCTTGGAAGCCTGAGAACACCATCCTAACTGTGAAACACGGGGGTGGCAGCATCATGTTGTGGGGTTGTTTTGCAGCATGAGGGACTGGTGCACTTCACAAAATAGATGTTATCATGAGAAAAGAAGATTATGTGGCAATACTGAAACAACATCTCAAGACATCAGCCAGGAAGTTAAAGCTTGGGCAGAAATGGGTCTTCCAAATGGATAATGACCCGAAGCATACTGCCAAAATAGTAACAAAGTGGCTTAAGAATAACAAAGTCAATGTTTTGGAGTGGCCATCACAAAGCCCTGATCTCAATAATATTGAAAATTTATGGGCAAAGCTGAAAAGGCAGGTGCGAGCAAGGCGACCTACATACCTAGATCAGTTATACCAGTTTTGTCAGGAGGAATGGGCCCAAATTCTGACCAACTATTGTGAAAAGCTTGTGGAAGGATATCCCAAACGTTTGACCCAAGTCATTCAGTTTAAGGACAATGGTACCAAATACGAATTAAATGTATATTAACTTTTGACTTTGCAGTAAGTAATAAAAATGCCTTAAAACATTCTCTATCTCATTATTCTATCATTTGGCAAATAATAAAAATTATGGTAATCCAAATAGACCTTAAACGGGAAAAATGTATTCTGATTTTATGTCAGATATTGATAAAAACATGCATATGTGTCTTTTTATATAGAATATGTAATATTCTGGTTTCAACTGTATGTGTTAAGGGGACGGTTGCAAAAAACTTTATTAATAATGGAAAGCAACCGAACACGGGGTCCGCGATGCAGCCTGGAAGACGGCGGCGGAACACCTTCCAGGTAAGAAGGTAAAACAACCAACTAATATATAAATCCCTCCCGTGTTACTGCACACCGGGACAGGAAGAGGTATTCGCACTATCTCCATTAACTGCACGAGAGATGTGCGACAAATAATGTGGCCGTAGCCCTGTTAACTTCACAGAGGCTACACAGCAGGCGCTAGGATGTGTGTGTGACTCATGCCGGCATATACGTGCTCCTAGCCGGTGTGCGACCGGACTACGGAGTAACTCTCCACAGGGCTAACAGGCAGTGCCAGGAATACAGAGTCCGCAGTCTGCTCAGGATGTATAGCGACACCATTGTCGGAGCCAGACTGTCAAATGGAACTACCTGCCTCCCATCAGCTAAAACTGCCTATCCCCAGCTAAACCTGCCTGTCCGAAGCTAGAGCAGCAAGAGAGCACGAGGAGCTGAAACAGACAAGCAACCACACATGAACACAACCTTAGCTCAATGATCAGAGCGCGCCGCCATGCTTGTGGGCGGCCTATTTAAAGACTAAGCCCTGCCCACTGTCGCACTACGGATGACTTCACCCGCGGCCAATCAGGCGGTGCCAGGTCACCGGATCAGCTGACACCAAAGCACCAATCATGTTCCACCATGTCACGGGCATGCTCAGTGCAGTGCATCCTGGACTTAGGCTGTAGAAGCCCTTGTTCCCCTCCGCAACCTATGCTTAACACTACTAGGAACAAAGACACAAGAGACATCCTGTACTTCTCGTGCACTGGCTAGGCGTTGGGATCGACAGCGATGCTAAGCAGCATCTGCCCCAGCTGGACCAGAATGGGAGACCACAGATGATTCTGACCCAATTTCAGGTCCAGCAAGCGCCTGACGCCTAACAGTATGTCACACGAAATAGTTAATAAACAACATTTCACACATGTCTACTTTACATCAGCAGAATTTTGGAACCAAAAAGTTTTTTGTTAGAAAGTTATAAGGGTTATTAGGGTTAAAAGGTGACCAACAATTTCTCATTTTTCCAACAAAATTAACAAAACCATTTTTTTAAGGATCACATCACATTTGAACTGACTTTGAGGGGGCTTTATGGCAGAAAATACCCAAAAGTGACACCATTCTAAAAACTGCACCCCTCAAGGTGCTCAAAACCACATTCAAGAAGTTTATTAACCCGTCAGGTGCTTCACAGGAATTTTTGGAATATGAAAGCAAACAATGAACATTTAACTTTTTTTCATAAAAATGTTAATTTAGACCCAATTTTTTTATTTTTGCAAGGATAACAGGAAAAAATGGACCACAAAATTTGTTGTGCAATATTTCCTGAGCACGCCAATACCCTATATGTGGGGGAAGAACCACTGATTGGGCACACGGCAAAGCTTGTAAGGGAAGGAGCGCCATTAGACTTTTTTAATGTAAAATTTGCTTGAATAATTAGCGGACACCATGTCGCATTTGGGGAGCCCCTGATGTGCCTAAAGAGTAGAAACTCCCCACAAGTGACACCATTTTGGAAACTAGACCCCTCAGGGAACTTATTTAGATGTGTGGTGAGCACCTTGAACCCCCAAGTGCTTCACAGAAGTTTTTAACATTAAGCCGTAAAAATAAAATTTTCACATTTTTCCCACAAAAATGTTTTTCAGCCTCCAATTTTGCATTTTCATAAGGGTAACAGGAGAAATTGCACCATACTATTTGTTGGGCAATTTCTCCTGAATAAACTGATATCCCATATGTGGGGGGAAAACCATTGTTCGGGCGCACAGCAGGGTTCAGAAGGGAAGGAGCGCCATTTGACTTTTTGAATGCAATATTTGCTTGAATAATTAGCGGATGCCATGTCCCAAAAACTGTTGTGCTATCTCTCCTGGAGAGCCCCTGATGTGCCTAAACAGTGGAAACCTCCCCTAAAGTGACCCCATTTTGGAAACTAAACCCCTGAAGGACATTATCAAGGGGTATAGTGAACATTTTTAACCCAGAGGTACGACACAGAATTTGATAATATTAGGTCATCATATTGAATAAATTGTCATTAGTCTTGAGCGCAAGTGCTCGCTACTTGAGCTTGCATCTGGTACTCGGGTATGCACCATGTATTGCAGGAGCTCGAGTGACATGCTCGATTCCCCATCACATATGTTTCACAGTTGTTAGACACCCAAAAAAAAACATGCGGAGATTGCCCGTGCATGATAGGTAATCCTCGCATGTTTTTTTTGGCTGTATAACAGCCGCAAAACATATGAGGCGGAGACTCGTGCATGTCAATTGAGTACCCGTGATATTCGGTGCATACCTGAGCACCCAGTGCAAGCTCAAGTAGCAAGCATTTGCGCTCAACCAAGGTCACCAAATCATCATCATTTTTTTCTTTACTTTTGAAAAAATCCCAACCCCAACACAACCCTAACACAACCCTAACCCCAACCCTAATACGACCCTAACCCTAACACAACCCTAACCCTAGTCCTAACCGTAACCCTAATCCTAACCTTAACACAACCCTAACACTAACACAACCCTAACCCTTACACAACCCGAACCCTAACCCAACCTTAACCCTAACACAACCCTAACCTTAGCACAACCCTAACCCTAACACAACCCTAACCCTAACACAACCCTAACACAACTCTAACACAATCCTAACACAACCCTAACCCAACCCTAACCCTAATCCAACCCTAACCCTAATACAACCATAACCCTAACACAACCCTAACCCTAACACAAACCTAACCCTAACACAACTCTAACCCTAACACAACCCTAACCCTAACACAACCCTAACCCTAGCACAGCCCTAACCCTAACACATCCCTAACCCTAACAGAACCCTAACCCTAACACAACCCTAATCCTAACCATAACTCTAATCCTAGAGTTTATTTTTTATTCCGTTCATCGTGCGGCATAAGTAATTAGATGACTTTATTCTTTGGGTCGATGCGATTACAGCGATACCAGATTCATATCGGGTTTTTATGTTTGGCAGCTGTCACACACTAAAAGACGCTCTTTATTTTGCAAAGACTAGTTTTTGCAATCATTTTTCCATATTTCGGCCGACAGAGTCCTCTAACACCAACAATTCAGGAATTGTTTTTTTTTTTATGTGGTAAAATTGATAAGGCAGCTTTATGTTTCGGGTCAGTACATTTACAGCGATACTACATTTATATTTTTTTTATGTTTTGGCGCTTTTACATAATAAAACTATTTTATAGAAAAAATAATTTTATTTGCAACTCTTTATTCTGAGAGCTATATCTTTTTTATTTTTCTGATGGAGCTATATGGTGGCTTGTTTTTTGCAGGACAAGACGATTATTTCAGAGGTACAATTTTTATTTACACTTGTCTTTTTTATCGCGCTTTATTCCATTTTTTGTTTGGCTGTATGATGATAAAGCATTGTTTTTTGCTTTGTTTTTTATTTTTACCATGTTAACTAAAGGGGTTAAATAGTGGGACAGTTTTATAGGTGAGGTCATTCCGGACGCGGCGATACCAAATATGTGTACTTTTTTTTATAATAATATTTATTTATGGGTACAGTATACTTAAATATTTTTGGATTCGTTTTTAATTTTTTTTAAAAATACTTTGACAATTTTTTTCATTTTTTTTTCACTTTCTGACATTTTAACACTTTGTCCCACTATGGGACATTCATTTTTTGCAGGATGATCGCTTGTATAGCATCGGGATGCAGTAGCATTCCTGTGCTATTCAGGCTGTTAGCTCTGCACTGGCACAAGTTAGATACAACCCCTGGCAAAAATTATGGAATCATGGGGCTCGGAGGATGTTCATTCAGTTGTTTAATGTTGTTGATCACAGACATGGCACAAAACTATAGTCATTTCAAATGGCAACTTTATGGTCTTTAAGAAACACTAAAAGAAATCAAGAAAAAAAATGTGGTACTCAGTAAGGGTAATTTTTTTCAGACCAAGCAGAAAAAATTATGGAATCACTCCTATCTGAGGAGAAAATTATGGAATCATGAAAAACAAACACCTAAGAACACTCCAATACATCACTAGTATTTTGTTGCACCACCTCTGGCTTTAATAACAGCTTGCAGTCTCTGAGGCATGGACTTAATGAGTGACAAACAGTACTCTTCATCAATCTGGCTCCAACTTTCACTGATTGCTGTTGCCAGATCAGCTTTGCAGGTTGGAGCCTTGTCATGGACCATTTTCTTCAACTTCCACCAAAGATTTTCAATTGGATTTAGATCTGGACTATTTGCAGGCCATGACATTGACCTTATGTGTCTTCTTTCAAGGAATGTTTTCACAGTTTTTGCTCTATGGCAGGATGCATTATCATCTTGAAAAATGATGTCATCAACCCCAAACATCCTTTCAATTGATGGGATAAGAAAACTGTCCAAAATATCAATGTAAACTTTGGCATTTATTGAAGATGTAATGACTGTTAGAACTCTCCTGTTAGTTTTTTTTTAGTTTGCTGGTCACATGACCATTTTTGCCTATTTAATCCGGCTCCGCTCTCCTGGCCTTGCTGGACTTCATTGTATTTACTACTCTTGAGCTAGCTTGGTGCTCTGTTGCCGTTCTCTATTAGTTTTGCTAGGTCTTCTGACCTCTATGCTTTTTGTTGTGTGTTTGTCTTTGACTGCTACTATTTCTGCTAGGAGGTGTCCAACTTATCCCAGTCCCTAGTTCTTGTAGGGATCCCTCCCTCACTTCTATAGGTCTTTGTACAGACTAGCCGAGGACTTTAGCGGGTCTGATCGCAGGATCAGGTTCCCCGTTACATCGTAGGGATCTAGTTTAGTTCTATTGTAGGGACAGATCTCCTGTCTTTCCTTAGTCCCTGTAGCAGATCATAACAGTAAGTCCAGCCCTAAAAGAAAAAAAAAAAAAAAAAATTTCTCTAAGGAAAGACCTCCAGTTTTCCATCATGGTCTCGGTTCAAGATTTGGCTCAACGCTTGCAGGGACTCTCTCTGGAGGTGGCCAAGCTCCAACAACATGTGAGTAGCTGTTCTGGAGCACATTTTGTGGAACCAAAGGTACATCTGCCTTATTTATTTTTTGGCGAACAACAAGATTTTTTTTCTTTTAAAAATGCTTGTTTATTGTATTTTCGTTTGAGACCCGGATCCTCTGGTGATGAATCACAGCGCATAGGGTTCATAATGTCACTTTTGCGCAAAGATCCTCAGGGATGGGCCTTCTCTCTCCAACCTAGTGATCCGTGCTTTAGATCAGTGGATAGTTTTTTTTCTGCTTTGGGTTTGTTGTACGATGATCTTGATCGTGTCTCATCTGCTGAGTCTGAATTGAGACGTTTGAGGCAGGGATCAGGTAATGTGGAAAAATATTGTTCTCACTTCCGTCGGTGGTCTGCCCAGGTGGGGTGGAACGATTCAGCTTTGAAAAGCTTGTTTCTTGCAGGGCTAGGTGAAAGGGTTAAGGATTTACTGATTGCTTATCCCACACCTGGAAACTTGCAGGAGGCAATGCAATTAGCTATACGGGTGGACAGGAGACTGCGTGCAAGGGTTAATGAGAGAAAATCCTCTGCTATGTCAGCTCCGAGTCCTGAGAGGGTCTGTGCTGACAATGGAGAGCCGATGGAGATTGGGGCGATGGCACCCCGCTCTCAGGAAAAAGACCGCAGGCTTTCTGAAGGCTTGTGCTTCTATTGTGGAAATTCTGGTGATTTTATTAAGAACTGTGTGCTTCGTATGAAGAAAGAAAAAAAATGGTCAGTCATGCACGTATTGCCTGTTTAAATTCTAAGGGAGTATTCCTATCTGCTACTACCGCTGCTCAGGATGAATTAATTGAATTTCGGGTATTTGTGGATTGTGGTTCTACTCTGAATGTGATTGATGGGGGATTCTTGGAAAAACTTAGATTAGAACCTAAAACTTTGTCGTCCCCTATTGCTGTGGTTTCTGTTGATGGCTCTCCCTTGAAGAGTGTTACTCATAAGGTCTGTGAATTTCCCCTCACTATTAATGGTATTCATCAAGAGAATTTGGATTTGGTGGTATTGGATAATTTGCCTTCTCCAGTTATATTGGGGTTACCCTGGTTAAAATTGCACAATCCTGTACTGGATTGGTCTACCAATGAAATTAAGTCCTGGAGCCCTAAGTGTTATGACAAGTGTTGTAACGGACGTATTGCAGCGGTGGAAAAAGGGGAATTACCTGTACCTATTCAGGATTTTTGGAGAGTTTTTTCTGAGGAGGAGTCACAAATTTTGCCTCCCCATAGAGACTATGATTGTACCATTGAATTTGTCCCTGGAGCGACTCTTCCTAAAAGTCGTTTATTTAATCTTACTATTCCTGAGTAGAGATGAGCGTTGTTCTACTCGAACTGTTCGCCAATCTCAAATTCGAGCTGTTTTGGGCGGTGTTCGAGCCGTTCGGCGAACACGAACGATTTGAGAAAAATTCGGCTGTTCGAGGTTATGTTCGATAACTGTTCGTGCACCAAAATCATAACTGGATTTTTTCTCAGTAATGATGAAAATGAATGTTAATACGCAGTTTGAGTGTACAGTGGGGTGGGGGGAGGGGCAGGGGATGGATCTCTGCAGGAATAATGAAGATCTCCATTTTTTTTTCTCTTTCCCGCATTTGCAGTGGGGAGGTGCAGTCTGTCAGCCTATCAGCAGCGCACACACGGAGCGAACTGCTGTTTTTCACACAAGCAAGGGCATGTGTCATTGGCAGTGTATGTCACATGTCCTTGCCCTATAAGACCAAGCCATTTTCCCCGTCGCCACCATTTTCTCACTGCTGCAGCTGCGTGTTAGACGGCACCGCTGTTGCTATGTGCGCTATACCTTGTTAATTTCAAGCCAATTTTCGCACAAATCTACAGATAGCTTGGGAGTAGGGAATAGTTGTGATTGCAGTCCTTTTAAGGACTAGGTTACAGCATTTCCTATGACTTTTATCAGGCAGGTCTGTGCTCTTAAATAGATAGACTGTGGGAGTAAAGACTAATTGTAATTGCAGTCCTTTTCAGGACTAGGTTACATCAGTTCCTATCAGTTTTTTCCAGGCAGGTCTGTGCCAGTGCTGTGCAAGTTTTTTTCACAGCATTTGGCTGAATCTAGCAAAGCTAATCCTTTTTGGCCTATTGCAGAGTGTGTTAGTCAGTGGAGTAGCCTATCTGTGTTGCAAGATATACCACCTGTGTATAGAATACCAATTTTTTTACTGCACCTAGTGAAGTAAAATCTTTTGGGCAAAGCATCATTCTATTAGTCCATCTATACTGACCTCCATCAGGTTGCAAATTGAATATAATTTTTTTTCTGCATCTAGCTCTGAAAAAATATTTGGGCTTCTAGCAGTGTGTGGGACTTGTTCTATTAGTCCATCTATACTGACCTCCATCAGGTTGCAAACTGAATATAATTTTTTTCTGCATCTACCTCTGAAAAAATATTTGGCCTTCTAGCAGTGTGTGGGACTTTCTCTATTAGTCCATCTATACTGACCTCCATCAGGTTGCAAATTAAAAATAATTTTTATCTGCATCTAGATCTGAAAAAATATTTGGCCTTCTAGCAGTGTGTGGGACTTTCTCTATTAGTCCATCTATACTGACCTCCATCAAGTTGCAAATTAAAAATAATTTTTATCTGCATCTAGCTCTGAAAAAATATTTGGCCTTCTAGCAGTGTGTGGGACTTTCTCTATTAGTCCATCTATACTGACCTCCATCAGGTTGCAAATTAAAAATTATTTTTATCTGCATCTAGCTCTGAAAAAATATTTGGCCTTCTAGCAGTGTGTGGGACATTCTCTATTAGTCCATCTATACTGACCTCCATCAGGTTGCAAATTAAAAAGAATTTTTATCTGCATCTACCTCTGAAAAAATATTTGGGCTTCTTGCTGTGTGGGGGACTTGTTCTATTAGTCCATCTATACTGACCTCCATCAGGTTGCAAACTGAATATCATTTTTTTCTGCATCTAGCTCTGAAAAAATATTTGGCCTTCTAGCAGTGTGTGGGACTTTCTCTATTAGTCCATCTATACTGACCTCTATCAGGTTGCAAACTGAATATATATTTTTTCTGCATCTACCTCTGAAAAAATATTGGGCTTCTAGCTGTGTGTGGGACTTGTTCTATTAATCCATCTATACAGACCTCCCTCAGGTTGCAAACTGAATATATATTTTTTCTGCATCTACCTCTGAAAAAATATTGGGCTTCTAGCAGTGTGTGGGACTTGTTCTATTAATCCATCTATACAGACCTCCATCAGGTTGCAAACTGAATATAATTTTTTTCTGCATCTAGCTCTGAAAAAATAGTTGGCCTTCTAGCAGTTTGTGGGACTTTCTCTATTAGTCCATCTATACTGACCTCCATCAGGTTGCAAATTAAAAATAATTTTTATCTGCATCTAGCTCTGAAAAAATATTTGGCCTTCTAGCAGTGTGTGGGACTTTCTCTATTAGTCCATCAATACTGACCTCCATCAGGTTGCAAATTAAAATTAATTTTTATCTGCATCTAGCTCTGAAAAAATATTTGTCATTCTAGCAGTGTGTGGGACTTTCTCTATTAGTCCATCTATACTGACCTCCATCATGTTGCAAATTAAAAATAATTTTTATCTGCATCTACCTCTGAAAAAATATTTGCGCTTCTAGCTGTGTGTGGGACTTGTTCTATTAGTCCATCTATACTGACCTCCATCAGGTTGCAAATTAAAAATAATTTTTATCTGCATCTAGCTCTGAAAAAATATTTGGCCTTCTAGCAGTGTGTGGGACTTTCTCTATTAGTCCATCTATACTGACCTCCATCAGGTTGCAAATTAAAATTAATTTTTATCTGCATCTAGCTCTGAAAAAATATTTGGCCTTCAAGCAGTGTGTGGGACTTTCTCTATTAGCCATCTATACTGACTGTTATGCACACGCCCGGGCTGAGCGGCGTGTGCGTGTGATTGTAGTGATTCCACTGGACCATGAACCGGAGAGTGCCTGGAGGGGCGTGACTAAGTATCTGGCCGATCCGACCAAGATGGCACGACGGCATACGACGCCAGTGCACCAGGGAGAAACCGGGCAGAGGGACCAGGTGCTACTCCAGGTCAAACTCCGGACACGGGGGTTGACCCACACAGGGATTACTGGATCAGGCTGGTTAGGCTGGCGCACAGACTGGAGGGTATAGGCAGGCACGACTGGTATGCAGGCAGGCGGGTAAAGGCAAGCGCAGCTAGAGTGCAGACAGGGAGGCACTAGCAGGTAGGAACACAGGCGGGATAGGACCCAGTACACACTGGGACTCAGGAACAATACAGGTAGAGGGGTACAGGCAAGCACAGCTAGAGTGCAGACAGGGAGGCACTAGCAGGTAGGAACACAGGCGGGATAGGACCCAGTACACACTGGGACTCAGGAACAGGCAGGTTAGGCTGGCACAGACTGGTGGATATAAGCAAACACGGCAGGTATGCAGATGGGTGGATACAGGCGAGTATGCAGGCAGGGAGGTACTGGCCGAAAGGACGGGCTGGAGCACAGAAAGGTTAAGACCCAGTACAGACTGGGTCACAGAACCGCAGATGCGGTAGACAACCACAGCAGAGAGGGAACGCCCGAAGCGGTGGGCAAGAACAGAGCAGGACGGGGCTGCAGGAGCAGCGAGCACAAGCAGGGCAGGACAGGACTGCCGGAACAGCGGGCAGAAGCAGGGCAGGACAGGACTGCCGGAACAGCGGGCAGAAGCAGGGCAGGACAGGACTGCCGGAACAGCGGGCAGAAGCAGGGCAGGACAGGACTGCCGGAACAGCGGGCAGAAGCAGGGCAGGACAGGACTGCCGGAGCAGCGGGCAGAAGCAGGGCAGGACAGGACTGCCGGAGCAGCGGGCAGAAACAGGGCAGGACAGGACTGCCGGAGCAGCGGGCAGAAGCAGGGCAGGACAGGACTGCCGGAGCAGCGGGCAGAAGCAGGGCAGGACAGGACTGCCGGAGCAGCGGGCAGAAGCAGGGCAGGACAGGACTGCCGGAGCAGCGGGCAGAAGCAGGGCAGGACAGGACTGCCGGAGCAGCGGGCAGAAGCAGGGCAGGACAGGACTGCCGGAGCAGCGGGCGGAAGCAGGGCAGACTAGAACCGCCGGAGCGGTGAGCAAAGGAGTCAGAGCAGGCTAGAACCGCCGGAGCGGTGAGCAAAGGAGTCAGAGCAGGCTAGAACCGCCGGAGCGGTGAGCAAAGGAGTCAGAGCAGGCTAGGCTGAGTAGGGGGGACAGGGCTCTGTTCACACGGAACAGACAGGAAGGGAAAGGCAGAGCCAGACACCCACAGGGTACTTGCAGTGAAGTAGCGAGTGGACCACAAACTCACAAACGGGAGTACAGAGACAACAAGCAGGAGTTAGGTACGAGTTCAGACTCTGCAGAAAAAGGAAGGGAACGGACAAAGAGGCAAAACAGGTAAAGGATAGGAGAGAGTTCAGACTGGAACTGAGTGTACGGAGGAGACCGACACTGCAGCGGGATACAGGAGCGGGTCTGGGAATACGGCCCCCAGAGAGGCAGGACGAACAGGCAAGGAGCGTGTTCAGACAGGACAGACAAGATACAGGAGCGGGTCTAGGTAAATCAGCCCCTAGAAGGCGAGAGGAACAGGCTAGGAGCGTGTTCAGACAGGTCAGACAAGATACAGGAACAGGTCTAGGTAATCGGCCCCTAGAAGGCAGGAGGAACAGGCTAGGAGCGTGTTCAGACAGGCCTGGAAATACAGCCTCCAGGATAGGCAGACAAGAGAACACAGAACGGGACCTGGCACCTTCAGAGTGCAAGCACACACTGAAAGAAACACTATGCTCAGGCAGGAATAGATGGGCGCAGCTGAGCTATATACCAGGTGACAGACAGCAATAGGCTGAGGACGCACAAGAGGTGTGACCCACAGCAGGTACAAAAAGCAGGAAGTGATCGGGCGCCGCCCTTAAGCAGCAGAAACAGACACAAACAGACAGCATGGAGGGAAGCCAGAGAGACATTCTGGACTGGAGATCAAGTGCACGCTCTTGCACAGTGGGAGATGGACCACTATGCAAGGACGCCGCCAGGTATGTTACAGTACCCCCCCCCTTACGCCCCCTCTTCTTCAGGCCTGCCAGAATCTTCCGCAGGGAATTCGAGGGCCAATTCTTCACTTCGAAGAGATCACTTCCACTGTCCACCGGAAAAACTGGTCTCCTCTGGGTAGCTAGGATGCTACCTCCCATCCAGCCACCCTTAGCAACAGACGAAACGGGTGGAGTACCAGGAACAGCACACAAGGAAGTCTCTCTCCACATATTTTCAGGTGGCACCCCAGAGGGTACAGGAGACAACTGGAAGTCCTCCACCGGGTTGGAGGGGGACAGAGACTTGGGGGTAATCTCTGCTTCGAGGTACATCTTGTCAAGCTCACAGGAAGAAATAGACGGGTTATCAGGTACATAATGAGGAAAATTCACTGTCTCTTTGTTTTCTGGTGGTACCCCGGAGGATTCAGGAAACAACTGGAGGTCCTCCGCCGGGTCAGAAGAGTGCAGAGGCTCAGAGAAAACATCTGCTTCAGAGTACACTAGGTCGGACTCACTGGACGAAGCAGGCGAGGTATCGGGTACCGAGTATAGGAAAGTCTCTGTCCATTCTCCACCAGGTGGCACTCCGAAGGGTTCTGGAGACAACTGGTGGTCCTCCGCCTGGTCAGAGGGGTGTAGAGACTCACGGGTAACCTCTGCTTCAGAGTACACTAGGTCGGACTCACTGGACGAAGCAAGCGAGGTATCAGATCCAGGATATAGGAAAGTCTCTGTCCATTTACCACCAGGTGGCACCCCGAAGGGTTCTGGAGACAACTGGAGGTCCTCCGCCTGGTCAGAGGAGTGTAGAGACTCGGTAGTAACCACTGCTTCAGAGTACACTAGGTTGGACTCACTGGACGAAGCGAGAGAGGTATCAGGTACAGAGTATAGGAGAGTCTCTGTCCTTTCGCTACCAGGTAGTACCCCGAAGGGTTCAGGAGACAACTGGAGGTCCTCCGCCTGGTCGGAGGGGTGTAGAGACTCGGGAGTAACCTCTTCTTCGGAGTACACTAGGTTGGACTCACTGGACGAAGCGAGCGAGGTATCAGGTACAGAGTATAGGAGAGTCTCTGTCCTTTCGCTACCAGGTAGCACCCCGAAGGGTTCAGGAGACAACTGGAGGTCCTCCGCCTGGTCGGAGGGGTGTAGAGACTCGGGGGTAACTACCACTTTGGGGTACCCATTGTCAGGCTCACAGGACGAAGCGGACAAAGTATCGAGTACCGGGTGTAGAGAATTCTCTCTCCATTTGTCATCGAGTGGTATCCCGGAGGATTCAGGAGGCAACAGGGGGTCCTCCGCCAGGTAGTAGAGGTGCACAGACTCTGAGGTAACCACAGCTTTGGAGCATCCTTGGACATGCACACCGGTTAAAGTGGGTGAAGCATCTGATGCCGGGTGCAGGAAGTTCTCCTGTGTGGAGTCTGGATGGGCAGAAGTCTCTTCGGGCAGGAGAACTGGTGCACTACCCACGCACATTACCCGTTGGGGCTTCTCCGGGATACAGGGAGATGAAGCTTCAGTAGGGACTTCAAGGTTGGGGTCAGGAGGTCTCAGGGAGGACAGACCCTGGCGTGACGGCTTGCCTCTACGTCTAGCACGTCTGGACTGCCTCTTGAGGTTGGGAGAAGTATTCCGGAAAGCGTAGTCACCCTGTGAGGATTCTGGGTGGGCAGTAGTCTCATTGGGCTGGAGGACTATTGCGCTACCCACACACATTACCCATTGGGGCTGCTCCGGGATATTGGGAAGTGAAGCTTCAGCAGGAGCCTCCGGGTTAGGATCATCGAAGACCATTAGAAAGGCCACCAGGAAGGCCATTAGGTCCAGGAGGATCGGATCCTGTGTTTCATATAGGGGGTTGATCCATTCCAAGGCATCACCCGCCAGGTAAGACATAATGAATGCCACCTTAACCCGATCGGTGGGAAAACATAGAGGGTAGAACTTGAAGTGTAGCATGCATTGCTCCACAAATGCACGACTTTGTCTAGGATCCCCATAATAACGTAGCGGATCCGCGGGAACGAGAGCAGATAGATCCATCTGGACGGGTGCGTAATTCGCCTGGAACTCAGTTAAAGGAAAAAAAAAAATATTTATTTATTTATTTTAATGCATGTATTCGCTGGAAAACTTCTCAGAGAGCGAAGGCCGTGGGGCTCAACGGGAACCATGGCCTGAGCATGCTGTTATGCACATGCCCGGGCTGAGCGGCGTGTGCGTGTGATTGTAGTGATTCCACTGGACCATGAACCGGAGAGTGCCTGGAGGGGCGTGACTAAGTATCTGGCCGATCCGACCAAGATGGCACGACGGCATACGACGCCAGTGCACCAGGGAGAAACCGGGCAGAGGGACCAGGTGCTACTCCAGGTCAAACTCCGGACACGGGGGTTGACCCACACAGGGATTACTGGATCAGGCTGGTTAGGCTGGCGCACAGACTGGAGGGTATAGGCAGGCACGACTGGTATGCAGGCAGGCGGGTAAAGGCAAGCGCAGCTAGAGTGCAGACAGGGAGGCACTAGCAGGTAGGAACACAGGCGGGATAGGACCCAGTACACACTGGGACTCAGGAACAATACAGGTAGAGGGGTACAGGCAAGCACAGCTAGAGTGCAGACAGGGAGGCACTAGCAGGTAGGAACACAGGCGGGATAGGACCCAGTACACACTGGGACTCAGGAACAGGCAGGTTAGGCTGGCACAGACTGGTGGATATAAGCAAACACGGCAGGTATGCAGATGGGTGGATACAGGCGAGTATGCAGGCAGGGAGGTACTGGCCGAAAGGACGGGCTGGAGCACAGAAAGGTTAAGACCCAGTACAGACTGGGTCACAGAACCGCAGATGCGGTAGACAACCACAGCAGAGAGGGAACGCCCGAAGCGGTGGGCAAGAACAGAGCAGGACGGGGCTGCAGGAGCAGCGAGCACAAGCAGGGCAGGACAGGACTGCCGGAACAGCGGGCAGAAGCAGGGCAGGACAGGACTGCCGGAACAGCGGGCAGAAGCAGGGCAGGACAGGACTGCCGGAACAGCGGGCAGAAGCAGGGCAGGACAGGACTGCCGGAACAGCGGGCAGAAGCAGGGCAGGACAGGACTGCCGGAGCAGCGGGCAGAAGCAGGGCAGGACAGGACTGCCGGAGCAGCGGGCAGAAACAGGGCAGGACAGGACTGCCGGAGCAGCGGGCAGAAGCAGGGCAGGACAGGACTGCCGGAGCAGCGGGCAGAAGCAGGGCAGGACAGGACTGCCGGAGCAGCGGGCAGAAGCAGGGCAGGACAGGACTGCCGGAGCAGCGGGCAGAAGCAGGGCAGGACAGGACTGCCGGAGCAGCGGGCAGAAGCAGGGCAGGACAGGACTGCCGGAGCAGCGGGCGGAAGCAGGGCAGACTAGAACCGCCGGAGCGGTGAGCAAAGGAGTCAGAGCAGGCTAGAACCGCCGGAGCGGTGAGCAAAGGAGTCAGAGCAGGCTAGAACCGCCGGAGCGGTGAGCAAAGGAGTCAGAGCAGGCTAGGCTGAGTAGGGGGGACAGGGCTCTGTTCACACGGAACAGACAGGAAGGGAAAGGCAGAGCCAGACACCCACAGGGTACTTGCAGTGAAGTAGCGAGTGGACCACAAACTCACAAACGGGAGTACAGAGACAACAAGCAGGAGTTAGGTACGAGTTCAGACTCTGCAGAAAAAGGAAGGGAACGGACAAAGAGGCAAAACAGGTAAAGGATAGGAGAGAGTTCAGACTGGAACTGAGTGTACGGAGGAGACCGACACTGCAGCGGGATACAGGAGCGGGTCTGGGAATACGGCCCCCAGAGAGGCAGGACGAACAGGCAAGGAGCGTGTTCAGACAGGACAGACAAGATACAGGAGCGGGTCTAGGTAAATCAGCCCCTAGAAGGCGAGAGGAACAGGCTAGGAGCGTGTTCAGACAGGTCAGACAAGATACAGGAACAGGTCTAGGTAATCGGCCCCTAGAAGGCAGGAGGAACAGGCTAGGAGCGTGTTCAGACAGGCCTGGAAATACAGCCTCCAGGATAGGCAGACAAGAGAACACAGAACGGGACCTGGCACCTTCAGAGTGCAAGCACACACTGAAAGAAACACTATGCTCAGGCAGGAATAGATGGGCGCAGCTGAGCTATATACCAGGTGACAGACAGCAATAGGCTGAGGACGCACAAGAGGTGTGACCCACAGCAGGTACAAAAAGCAGGAAGTGATCGGGCGCCGCCCTTAAGCAGCAGAAACAGACACAAACAGACAGCATGGAGGGAAGCCAGAGAGACATTCTGGACTGGAGATCAAGTGCGCGCTCTTGCACAGTGGGAGATGGACCACTATGCAAGGACGCCGCCAGGTATGTTACACTGACCTCCATCAGATTGCAAATTAAAAATAATTTTTATCTGCATCTACCTCTGAAAAAATATTGGGCTTCTAGCTGTGTGTGGGACTTGTTCTATTAATCCATCTATACAGACCTCCATCAGGTTGCAAAATGAATATAATTTTTTTCTGCATCTAGCTCTGAAAAAATATTTGGCCTTCTAGCAGAGTGTGGTACTTGTTCTATTAGTCCACCTATACTGACCTCCATCAGGTTGCAAATTCAAAATATTTTTTTGTCTGCATCTAGCTCTGAAAAAATATTTGGCCTTCTAGCAGTGTGTGGGACTTTCTCTATTAGTCCATCTATACTGACCTCCATCAGGTTGCAAACTGAATATATTTTTTTTCTGCATCTACCTCTGAAAAAATATTTGGGCTTCTAGCTGTGTGTGGGACTTGTTCTATTAGTCCATCTATACTGACCTCCATCAGGTTGCAAATCGAATATAATTTTTTTCTCCATCTAACCCAGCCAATAGTTTTGGCCTAATACCACAGTTTGGCCACTCAGCTCTGCTCGGTTCCCATCCATTGTTTTTTTGTGCAAACAAGTCCAGAGTTGTGAATTAGTTAACCACCAAAATGAGTGGAAAAAGGCCTGCTGCTGGTGGAAAGGGGAATAGGCGTGTTGGGAAGGGGAGAAAAGGTTGTGTCCGTGGGGTAGGTGTTAAAGCAACAGTAACATCTGCAGAAGAAAGACCATCTTCCAGCCAAACTAAAATGTCTACTTCTTTTAGCGGACAATGTGATAAGATCCCTTCCTTACGGCCACGCCAATCGCTACAAATTCCAGATGAGGCACAAAAACAGCAGGTGCTTCAACGGATATCAAGTGCTCCTTTAAGGGGGCTCTCCTCCACATCAACTTCAACATCACAAATACTCCAGTCCTCAAAGGTGTCACCCCAATCGCACTTGCTTCCTCACAGCTCCCAAATCTCCAGCTGCCCGTCTGAGTATGAGGTAGAACAGATGGTTGAGTCTGCAGAGCTGTTTACTCATACTATAGCCTGGGAATCAGAGGTCGACTCCAGCGCTTCTGTGAATCCAGACGAGGAAATGATCTGCACTGATGCCCAGAATCTTTATGAGTCGGATCCAGGACCAGACGCAGAAGGTTCTGACCATAATGTAGACCCTCATTCCCAAACTGTAACTCCTGTTGGTGGAGACAATGAGGAAGACGATGATGAGACTCAAATACCTGATTGGAGCGACAACTTTAGTTTTTTGTCAGGGCAGGAACAGGTTGGCTCTGAGGACGACGGGTGTGATAACGCACAGGGTGATGATGATGAGGTTGGAGATTCCACTTACTGTCAACCCACAGTCAGCCAAGAGATGAGGTCAGCAGAGGAGGTGGAGGAAGATGCTAGTGACGACGAGGTCAGGTTGCGCCTTACTGGACAGAGACGTAGTACTGGAAGCACGTCAACAACTGCATCCTCAAACACAACTCTGCCTCTCACCACAAGTCGTGGTGGCTCTTCAGGTCGCATGGGTGCTAAGCCTTGCATAGCCTGGGCATTTTTTCAGATCGATAAAGATGACCCAACTCGTGTTATCTGTAACATTTGTCAGCAAAAGCTAAGTAGAGGCCAAAAAATATATAATTTGAGTACTTCATGCATGAACCGGCACATGGACATGAAGCATAAGTTGCAGTGGGAAGCTCAGTGTGCTACAATGCGGCCTAGCCGGCCGGGCCAACCACCGTCTGCCATATCTTGTGCATCCGCGGCCTCTTCATCCTCTGTGACTGGGGGGACAGCAGTCACACCTGTTTTGGGGCGCAGACCTGCCACCTCTTTACCCGCAACAGCCAGCGTGATTGGCAGGTCATCATTTTCTTTGGAGGTGGTAACACCAGCTGGTGTTGAGCGCTGTCCGACATCGATAGCACCGCCTTTGGATCAAGGCAACCTAACATGTCCGCCTGCATCTTCCTCACAGACCGGCAGTTTGCCGGGGACACCCTTATCAACCCCGTCTAAGCACAATAGCCAGCCCTCGGTCCCTCAGATGTGGACAAGTAAAAGACCATTTCCTCCTAGCCATGAGAAAGCTAAGAGGTTGAATTTCACCATCTGCAAGCTCTTGGCTACAGAAATGCTGCCTTTCCGCCTGGTGGACACAGAGGATTTTCGAGACCTTATGTCCGTCGCAGTGCCCCAGTACCAGGTGCCCAGTCGGCACTACTTCTCAAAGAAAGGTGTGCCTGCGCTCCACCAGCATGTCGCACACAACATCACCGCTTCTTTGAGAAACTCTGTGTGTGACAGGGTGCATTTCACCACAGACACTTGGACGAGTAGGCATGGACAGGGGCGTTACATGTCGCTGACTGGGCAATGGGTAACTATGGTGACAGCAGGACAAGGGGCTGCTGTCCAAGTCTTGCCGTCCCCACGAGTTGTGCGTCAATCCTCTTTATGTCAAAGTTCCTCCACTGCTTCTGCCTCCTCAACCTCCTCTCGGTCTTCCACCTGCACCCAAAGCCTGTCTGGTCATGCCACAAGCTTTCTAACTGCGCAGAAGGGATCCTGCACACCTCCTTACTATGCTGGCAGTAGGGCTCAACGTCATCAGGCGGTTTTTACATTGAAATGTCTGGGAAATGTGAGTCACACAGCTGAGGAGTTGTGGTCAGCTCTGGAGAACCAATTTCATGAATGGTTGTCTCCACTGGACCTGAAACCAGGGAAGGCCGTGTGCGACAATGCTGCAAACCTGGGTGCGGCCCTTCGCCGGGGCAATGTCACACACGTGCCTTGTATGGCTCACGTGTTGAACCTGGTTGTCCAGCAATTTTTAGCCCACTATCCCAGACTAGATGGCCTTCTGCAGAGGGCACGGTCGCTGTGTGCTCACTTCCGCCGTTCGCATCCCGCAGCTCAGCGACTTACATCTCTACAGAAGTCGTTGGGCCTGCCACTTCACCGGCTAAAATGCGATGTGCCTACCCGGTGGAATTCAACTCTGCACATGTTGCAGCGACTGTGGCAGCACCGACAAGCCCTGGTGCAATATGTTCTGACGTATAGCCTGGGCCAACGAGATCCAGAGGTGGGGCAAATCACACTGAAGGAGTGGTCTCAGATCAGGGACCTATGCACCCTTCTGCACAGTTTTGAAATGGCGACGAAGATGTTTAGTGCTGACGATGCCATTATCAGCATGACTATTCCGGTGATTTACATGCTGGAGCACATGTTAAACAGAATTCGGAGTCAGGTGGTGGCACAAGAGGAGGTGGAGGAAGTAGAGGAGGAGGAGTTGTATGCGGAAGGACTAACATCTGCAAGGTCCAGACTGTCGGCAGCACCAAGGCGGCAGGCATGTGAGGGTGGGGGAGATGGTTTTACCAGGGCGCATGGTAGCAGCCAAACTAGTGAGGAAGGTGCAGGAGCCCAGGAAGAAGTGGAGGACGAACTGATGGAAGACTCATCAGATGAGGGAGACCTTGATCACATTTCTGTTGTGCGAGGTTGGGGGGAGAGGACAGAGGAAGGAAGCATGATTGTTACCTCGCCACCAACACAACAGGGACTTGGTGCTCCTGGATGCGCAACACACATGAGTGCCTTCTTGCTGCACTACCTGCAACATGACCCTCGAATTGTGAGAATTAGAAATAATCCTGACTACTGGGTTGCCACACTGTTAGATCCCCGATACAAAAGTAAATTTGCAGAAATTATTCCTGCCATAGAAAGGGATGCACGCATGCAGGAGTATCAGAAGAGACTGTTGCAGAATCTTACATGTGCTTTTCCTCAAAACACCAGTGGTGAACGTAGTGAATCTCACAGTTCCAACTTGCCAACCGTGGGACCGTCAAGTGTTCAGCACTCAAACCGTAACAGAACCACAGTATCTGCTGGTAACATCAATTTTGCGGAATCATTTCACCACTTTTTTAGCCCATCCTTTGCAAGGCCACAGGAGACAAGAAGTCTGACACATAGTCAACGCCTAGAGACGATGGTACAGGAGTATCTCCAAGTAAACATTGAAGCCATGACTGTGTCACTGGACCCTTGCTCTTTTTGGGCTTCCAATCTGGATAAATGGCCGGAGCTAGCCACTTACGCCTTGGAGATCTTGTCATGCCTCGCAGCCAGCGTTCTGTCTGAACGTGTGTTCAGCGCTGCTGGTGGTGTGCTGACAGATAAGCGCACGCGGCTCTCCACTGATAATGTAGACAGACTCACGTTCATAAAGATGAACAAATCATGGATCCGAAACGACTTTTCTACCCCTGTGTCATCCTGGGGATAGTAAAAGCTTGATGATTGGTTAAAATCACCCTACCAACCGTTTTAAGCTTTCAAATTACTAATCATGTTTATCTGTATCTTGGCTGGAAATTAATTTGGGCTTTGTAGCAGTGTGCAGCACTGATTCTATTAGGCCATCTATAAGAAGCTCCACCAGATTTAAAATTACTAATCATGTTTATCTGTATCTTGGCTGGAAAATAATTTGGGCTTTGTAGCAGTGTGCAGCACTGATCCTATTAGGCCATCTATACTAAGCTCCACCAGATTTAAAATTAATAATAATTTTTAGCTGCATCTAGCCCGGAAAATAATTTTGGGGCTCCGAGATGCGCAAGACACATAAGTGCCTTCTTGCTGCACTACCTGCAACATGACCCTCATATTGTCAGAATTCGAAGTAATCATGACTACTGGGTTGCCACACTCTTAAATCCCCCAAACTTTTCGATCAACCTTTTCATTTTAATAAAGACCAAAAAAATGGTCATTTTTGAAATTATAAGCATTAGCAGGTTATTAGAAACTGAAATCAAACAGTTTTCAACTCAAAACTTTATTCTAGGTGATGTTACATTTTCACATAGGACCCCTTGTTCGAAAGGAGCTTCTGAACTCTCTCGTCCATTGAATTTGTCAGGTTTTGGATGGTTTCTGCTTCAATTGTTTTGCATGAGGACAGAATACCCTCCCAGAGGTGTTGCTTAGATGTGAACTGCCTCCCGCCATCATAGACACTCCTTTTGATGATGCTCCAGAGGTTCTGAATGGGGTAGTGGTCAGGGGAGCATGGGGGTCACACCATAAGTTTGTCTCCTTTTATGCCCATATCAGCCAGAGATGCAGATGTTTTATGTGCAGCATGAGATGGTGCATTATCATGCAAAAAAATGATCTTGCTGTGAAATACACGGTTCTTCTTATTGAACCATGGCAGGAAGTGCTGTTTGAGAAAATCCACATACATTATGGAGTTCATCTTTAGCGCCTTCAGGGATCCTAAAGGGGCCGACAATCTCTCTCCCCATGATTCCAGCCCAAAACATTACTCCACCTCCTCCTTGTTGGCGCTGTAGCCGTGTTTGCGTGGGGTGTCCATCAACCAGCCATCCTCCACTCCATCCATCTGGACCATCGAGTTTTGAAATCAGTCTTCATGTAATGTTTAGCCCACTGGAGCCGTTTCTGCTTGTATGAAGTGGATAGAGGAGGTCGACAGGATGGCGTATGCACAGCTGCAAACCTCTGAAGGACCCTGCATCTTGTTGTTCGGGGGACGTTGGAGGCACCAGCAGCTTCAAAAACTTGTCTGCTGCTATGACAAGGCTTTTTTGCCGCTGCTCTTTTAACCTGACGTAATTGCCTGTAGGAAAGAGTCCTCAATTTGCCCTTATCAGCACGCACACATGTGTTCTGTGAATCAGCTACATACTTCTTGATTGCCAAGACACTTCATCCTGATCATCGCACAATGTTGATTGTAGTCATGCCTTGACCTAAACACTCCACAATTTGTTGCTTCTCAGCAGCCGACACATCCTTTTTCTTTCCCATTTTGGCAGAAAATGTAGGCTGCTTAATAATGTGAGACAGCCTTCTTAAGTAGTCTTGCCTTTCATTGGACACACCTGCCAAACTAATTAGCACAGGTGTCTGCAATTGCTTACAGTGATATAAAGAGCCCTGAGACACATCACCATCAATGAGTTTAACTCACAAACAAACAAATTCTTCCCTTATCACTCCTAAACACTTTTTGCATAATAATTTGGAACACAGTGTACATGTGCTTTTCCACAAAACACCAGTGGTTCACGTAGTGAATCTTACAGTTCTAACTTGCCAACCGTGGTCTGTATGGAGTTGTTCAATAAAGGGCCCAAAATTAAGATAACATAGATGGGAGAGGTCTTTATGAATAGGAATTCCTAAGTATTTGATACCCTGTGAGGGCCAGGCAAAGGGAAAGTTGGACTGGATGGAATCCTATATGGATTTGGGGAGGGAGACATCGAGGGCCTCAGACTTCGCTGCATTGATTTTAAAATTTGACCATGTAACAAAGTGATCTATTTCAGCCATAACAGCATGGATGGATATATGTGATTGAGTGATATATACTAGGACATCATCAGCAAATAGAGAGCACTTGTACTCGGTGCCTCCCACCTCAATCCACCTAATATTGGGGTTATGGCGAATTGATGAGAGCAGGTGCTCCGTCACTAGGATGTATAAGAGAGGGGACAGAGGACATCCCTGCCTTGTCCCATTGGTGACTGTGAAAGGTGATGAAAATGTTCTGATGCACCCCCTGGGCCTTGGGACACCCGGAGCCGGACCCTTTTTGGTGGATGCTGGTGGTTGTAGTCTTCGTGGCGGCGACCCGGTTCCGTGGCTCAGGGTGGTGAAACCAGTGGCGGAACTATTTATGTGGTTTTGATGTTTAAATGTCCGACAACGCCACCCGTGGATTGCGGTCAGAGTGAACCACCGCTGCAGGGCAGACCGCTGAGGCTGGTGTTGTGGGTGCAGCAGAGCGTAGCATAACTTCCCACGGGAGGAGTATAGCCTCAGGGCAGTGTATGCGGAGGATGGGGGTGATGGTGCAGGGCAGCAGCAGTAACGACACGGAGTCAGTGATGCAGTCCAGGGCCTTTACTCACAGTTCTTATTATCCAGACCACGTCTGCAGGTAACGGCTGCCCACGTCGTACTGTGCTCACCAGGTGAGGGGCTCAGACAACTCCCAGATAAGTTTGGAGCGCTTCACAGGACCCCTTTGTGTGTCCTTTGTCTGGCCTTTCTTACCAACCCTTCTGTCCGGCTGCCTCGGGCCTCCTCTTGGTAAACTTGGCGCCAGTTTCCCTGACCCTATGTGGTGCCTTCCTAGCGGGTGTAGCGAGGGGCTGCGCCACATAAAATGTCAGAGCCTCCGGTTTCTAGCTGAGGGTCGTTTTCTGCCTCCACTAGTTTCGGGGACCGGTCCCCCCTTTGGCCTGACCCCTCCACGCATGGTGGATTCGGGTGTGCGGTGGCGACTCGCCCGTCCGCACCCCTGGGATCCCTTCATTCCTCGTTCCTGGAGCCTTCTCCGCTCCTCTTCCTTCCTTCTCCCTCTTCCAGGCCTGGGCCTCTGTTACTAGGCCCGCCTCCGGAGCAGAGCTCATGCAGAGCCCCTGCTCCCTGCCACTTCTGCTCAGACTTCTCTGCACTGAACTAAGATGGTGCCCACCTTTTATACTCCCTTCTCAATGCACCCAGGAACTGCTTCCTCCCTGCTCCTGCACTACAGGGTTCCCCTTCCACAGTGTTCCCTCCCCCCACTCCAGCCAGGGACAGGGACTGTCGTGCCCATCTCAGAGGCATATTGGTCGCCCTGCCCCACGGCAATGTGGTGTAATGCATGCAGGTGTCGGGTCCTGATCCACACTCCATCCTTACCTGAGAGTGAGATATCACACCTCTCGGTGAGGTGCAATACCTCTGTAGCAACCGAGCCCTCAGGGTGCTACAGTTCCATTTATCTTCAGCCTAGGTGACGTATTGCGATACAGGGCTGTGATTTTGGCTTTAAAAGGGTCCCCTAGACCCCTACCCCAAGCTTTTTAAGAGAATCATATATGGCGTGCCAGGAGACTCTATGGAATGCTTTCTCAGCATCCATCGAGAGTATCTAATTACAAATTTTTAACTGCATCTAGCCCAGGAAATACTTTGTGCCTAGTAGCAGTGTCTGCTAGTCAGCAGATTATCCCGGCTGTTAAGCAAGCTACACCACCTGTAGTTTGGACACTTAATTTTTTCAAAGGAAATGCTTCGGGACCACGGGATACTCAGTGAAGAGCATCAGGAGGCACCCCAAGGCATAGGGGCTGGGACTGGCAGTAGGATGCCTTGCGGTGGACAGCCGAGCTCGATCCTTATAAAAGCTTTTTAACTGCAGCAGCTTTAGTGGACGCTACTGGAGCTGGAATTACGCGGCTGCTGGCATGAGACTTGCCCTCCAATAGATCCTTGTAAATGGATTTAAAGTGTATTCATTCAAATTAGAGAGACAATTTAAATTAAAAAGCTTAGAGCTGCCTCCACCACAGGGGGGCTCGCTCAACCCACCAGCGGACAGGCACCAGTATTGGGAGAGGGGGGCTGGCCATCAGGGTTCACCGCTGCTCTGGCACAAACCCGGCGACGCGGAGGTGGCACGGGCAGGAGCGGACTGAACGTGTCGGCTTCTCACTTTTTGGATTTTAGAAGGGCATGACATGCCTATATTTGTGTCTCCCCCTCCTTTTACTCCTCCACCTCTTTTCTTTTCGCATGACTATATGTACTTGTCACTTTTCCATGTGTTAGTTGTGTCTTCTGAGCAGTTTGTCAGCTTTTGGACACCTTTGAAGGTGTTTTCTATGTGTTTCTATGTGTTTTTGTTTGCCTGCCATTGGTTTTAACGGTGTTCGAAGGTGTTCGACGAACAGTTCGACGAACAGTTCGGCGAACACACGGGTGTTCGACGAACTGAACAGAACTCGAACACTACGGGGGTGGCTCAACACTATTCCTGAGAGAAAGGCTTTGGAGGAATACATACAGACAAGCTTGGCCGCCGGTCACATTAGGCCTTCCAAGTCTCCTGTGGCTGTTGGATTTTTTTTTGTAAAAAAAAAAGATGGCGGTTTACGTCCTTGTCTGGACTTTCGTGAGATTAATAAAATTACTGTACGCAATCCTTACCCACTGCCATTGATTCCTGATTTATTTAACCAGTTAGTGGGGGCCAAGTGGTTCTCTAAAATTGATCTCCGGGGGGCATACAATTTGTTGCGCATGAAGGAGGGTGATGAATGGAAGACTGCTTTTAACACTCCTGTGGGTCATTTTGAGAATCTGGTGATGCCTTTTGGTCTTACCAATGCTCCAGCATTTTTTCAGAATCTTATTAATGACATCCTTAGACCTTTAATCGGCAAAAATGTGGTTGTGTATTTGGATGACATTCTGATTCATTCGCCTGATCTGGAGTCTCATTGGCGGAGCGTACGTGAGGTATTACAGTTATTAATGGACAATTCGCTTTTTGCTAAGCTGGAGAAATGTGAGTTCGCTGTACAGAGAATTAGTTTTTTGGGCTACATTATCTCCAGTGAAGGTTTTGAGATGGACCCGGTTAAAGTTCAAGCTGTGCAGGAATGGCCTAGGCCTATTGGTTTGAAATCGATACAGAGGTTTTTGGGTTTCGCCAATTATTACAGAAAATTCATAAAAAAAAATTTCTATTATTGTCAAACCACTGACCGATCTCACCAGGAAAGGTGCTAATGCGGTTCAGTGGACTTCTGAGGCCATTGAATCTTTTGTGTTTCTAAAGGAGAGGTTCACCTCTGCTCCCATCCTTATGCAGCCTGATGTGTAGTATTGAGCCACCCCCGTAGTGTTCGAGTTCGGTTCGTCGAACACCCGTGTGTTGGCCGAACTGTTCGTCGAACTGTTCGTCGAACACCTTCGAACACCGTTAAAAACAATGGCAGGCAAACAAAAACACATAGAAACACATAGAAAACACCTTCAAAGGTGTCCAAAAGCTGACAAACTGCTCAGAAGACATAACTAACACATGGAAAAGTGACAAGTACATATAGTCATGCGAAAATAAAAGAGGTGGAGGAGTAAAAGGAGGGGGAGACACAGATATAGGCATGTCATGCCCTTCTAAAATCCAAAAAGTGAGAAGCCGACACGGCCAGTCCGCTCCTGCCCGTGCCACCTCCGTGTCGCCGGGTTTGTGCCAGAGCCGCGGTGAACCCTGACGGCCAGCCCCCCTCTCCCAATACTGGTGCCTGTCTGCTGGTGGGTCGAGCGAGCCCCCCTGTGGTGGAGGCAGCTCTAAGCTTTTTAATTTAAATTGTCTCTCTAATTTGAATGAATACACTTTAAATCCATTTACAAGGATCTATTGGAGGGCAAGTCTCATGCCAGCAGCCGCGTAATTCCAGCTCCAGTAGCGTCCACTAAAGCTGCTGCAGTTAAAAAGCTTTTATAAGGATCGAGCTTGGCTGTCCACCGCAAGGCATCCTACTGCCAGTCCCAGCCCCTATGCCTTGGGGTGCCTCCTGATGCTCTTCACTAAATATCCCATGGTCCCGAATCATTTCCTTTGAAAAAATTAAGTGTCTAAACTACAGGTGGTGTAGCTTGCTTAACAGCCGGGATAATCCGCTGACTAGCAGACACTGCTGCTAGGCACAAAGTATTTCCTGGGCTAGATGCAGTTAAAAATTTGTAATTAGATACTCTCGTTGGATGCTGAGAAAGCATTCCATAGAGTCTCCTGGCACGCCATATATGATTCTCTTAAAAAGCTTGGGGTAGGGGTCTAGGGGACCCTTTTATAGCCAAAATCACGGCCCTGTATCGCAATACGTCACCTAGGCTGAAGATAAATGGAACTGTAGCACCCTGAGGGCTCGGTTGCTACAGACGTATTGCACCTCACCCAGAGGTGTGATATCTCACTCTCAGGTAAGGATGGAGTGTGGATCAGGACCCGACACCTGCATGCATTACACCACATTGCCGTGGGGCAGGGCGACCAATATGCCCCTGAGATGGGCACGACAGTCCCTGTCCCTGGCTGGAGTGGGGGGAGGGAACACTGAGGAAGGGGAACCCTGTAGTGCAGGAGCAGGGAGGAAGCAGTTCCTGGGTGCATTGAGAAGGGAGTATAAAAGGTGGGCACCATCTTAGTTCAGTGCAGAGAAGTCTGAGCAGAAGTGGCAGGGAGCAGGGGCTCTGCATGAGCTCTGCTCCGGAGGCGGGCCTAGTAACAGAGGCCCAGGCCTGGAAGAGGGAGAAGGAAGGAAGAGGAGCGGAGAAGGCTCCAGGAACGAGGAATGAAGGGATCCCAGGGGTGCGGACGGGAGAGTCGCCACCGCACACCCGAATCCACCTGCGTGGAGGGGTCAGGCCAAAGGGGGAGACCGGTCCCCGAACTAGTGGAGGCAGATAACGACCCTCAGCTAGAAACCGGAGGCTCTGACATTTTATGTGGCGCAGCCCCTCGCTACACCCGCTAGGAAGGCACCACATAGGGTCAGGGAAACTGGCGCCAAGTTTACCAAGACGAGGCCCGAGGCAGCCGGACAGAAGTGTTGGTAAGAAAGGCCAGACAAAGGACACACAAAGGGGGTCCTGTGAAGTGCTCCAAAGTTATCTGGGAGTTGTCTGAGCCCCTCACCTGGTGAGCACAGTACGACGTGGGCAGCCGTTACCTGCAGACGTGGTCTGGATAATAAGAACTGTGAGTAAAGGCCCTGTACTGCATCACTGACTCCGTGTCGTTACTGCTGCTGCCCTGCACCATCACCCCCATCCTCCGCATACACTGCCCTGAGGCTATACTCCTCCCGTGGGAAGTTATGCTACGCTCTGCTGCACCCACAACACCAGCCGCAGCGGTCTGTCCTGGAGCGGCGGTTCACTCTGACCTCAATCCACGGGTGGCGTAGTCGGACATTTAAACATCAAAACCACATAAATAGTTCCGCCACTGGTTTGACCACCCTGAGCCACGGAACCGGGTTGCCGCCACGGAGACTACAACCACCAGCATCCACCAAAAAGGGTCCGGCTCCGGGTGTCCCAAGGCCCAGGGGGCGCGTCAGAACATTTTCATCACCTTTCACAATCACCAATGGGACAAGGCAGGGATGTTCTCTGTCCCCTCTCTTATACATCCTAGTGACGGAGCACCTGCTCTCATCAATTCGCCATAACCCCAATATTAGGTGGATTGAGGTGGGAGGCACCGAGTACAAGTGCTCTCTATTTGCTGATGATGTCCTAGTATATATCACTCAATCACATATATCCATCCCTGCTGTTATGGCTGAAATAGATCACTTTGTTACATGGTCAAATTTTAAAATCAATGCAGCGAAGTCTGAGGCCCTCGATGTCTCCCTCCCCAAATCCATATAGGATTCCATCCAGTCCAACTTTCCCTTTGCCTGTCCCTCACAGGGTATCAAATACTTAGGAATTCCTATTCATAGAGACCTCTCCCATCTATGTTATCTTAATTTTGGGCCCTTTATTGAACAACTCCATACAGACCACGGTTGGCAAGTTAGAACTGTAAGATTCACTACGTGAACCGCTGGTGTTTTGTGGAAAAGCACATGTACACTGCGTTCCAAATTATTATGCAAAAAGTGTTTAGGAGTGATAAGGGAAGAATTTGTTTGTTTGTCAGTTAAACTCATTGATGGTGATGTGTGTCAGGGCTCTTTATATCACTGTAAGCAATTGCAGACACCTGTGCTAATTAGTTTGACAGGTGTGTCCAATGAAAGGCAAGACTACTTAAGAAGGCTCTCTCACATTATTAAGCAGCCTACATTTTCTGCCAAAATGGGAAAGAAAAAGGATGTGTCGGCTGCTGAGAAGCAACAAATTGTGGAGTGTTTAGGTCAAGGCATGACTACAATCAACATTGTGCGATGATCAGGATGAAGTGTCTTGGCAATCAAGAAGTATGTAGCTGATTCACAGTACACACGTGTACGTGCTGATAAGGGCAAATTGAGGACTCTTTCCTACAGGCAATTACGTCAGGTTGAAAGAGCAGCGGCCAAAAAGCCTTGTCATAGCAGCAGACAAGTTTTTGAAGCTGCTTGTGCCTCCAACGTCCCCCGAACAACAAGATGCAGGGTCCTTCAGAGGTTTGCAGCTGTGCATACGCCATCCTGTCGACCTCCTCTATCCACTTCACACAACCAGAAACGGCTCCAGTGGGCCAAACATTACATGAAGACTGATTTCAAAACAGTTTTGTTCACGGATGAGTGCCGTGCAGCGCTCGATGGTCCAGATGGATGGAGTGGAGGATGGCTGGTTGATGGACACCCCACGCAAACACGGCTACAGCGCCAACAAGGAGGAGGTGGAGTAATGTTTTGGGCTGGAATCATGGGGAGAGAGATTGTCGGCCCCTTTAGGATCCCTGAAGGCGCTAAAGATGAACTCCATAATGTATGTGGATTTTCTCAAACAGCACTTCCTGCCATGGTTCAAGAAGAAGAACCGTGTATTTCACAGCAAGATCATTTTTCTGCATGATAATGCACCATCTCATGCTGCACATAAAACATCTGCATCTCTGGCTGATATGGGCATAAAAGGGGACAAACTTATGGTGTGACCCCCATGCTCCCCTGACCTCTACCCCATTCAGAACCTTTGGAGCATCATTAAAAGGAGTGTCTATGATGGCGGGAGGCAGTTCACATCTAAGCAACAGCTCTGGGAGGGTATTCTGTCCTCATGCAAAACAATTGAAGCAGAAACCATCCAAAACCTGACAAATTCAATGGACGAGAGAGTTCAGAAGCTCCTTTCAAACAAGGGGTCCTATGTGAAAATGTAACATCACCTAGAATAAAGTTTTGAGTTGAAAACTGTTTGATTTCAGTTTCAAACACCTGCTAATGCTTATAATTTCAAAAATGACCATTTTTTTGGTCTTTATTAAAATGAAAAGGTTGATCGAAAAGTTTGGGGGATCTAAGAGTGTGGCAACCCAGTAGTCATGATTACTTCGAATTCTGACAATATGAGGGTCATGCTGCAGGTAGTGCAGCAAGAAGGCACTTATGTGTCTTGCGCATCTCGGAGCCCCAAAATTATTTTCCGGGCTAGATGCAGCTAAAAATTATTTTAAATTTTAAATCTGGTGAAGCTTTAGTATAGATGGCCTAATAGGATCAGTGCTGCACACTGCTACAAAGCCCAAATTATTTTCCAGTCAAGATACAGATAAACATGATTAGTAATTTGAAAGCTTAAAACGGTTGGTAGGGTGATTTTAACCAATCATCAAGCTTTTACTCTCCCCAGGATGACACAGGGGTAGAAAAGTCGTTTCGGATCCATGATTTGTTCATCTTTATGAACGTGAGTCTGTCTACATTATCAGTGGAGAGCCGCGTGCGCTTATCTGTCAGCACACCACCAGTAGCGCTGAACACACGTTCAGACAGAACGCTGGCTGCGGGGCATGACAAGATCTCCAAGGCGTAAGTGGCTAGCTCCGGCCATTTATCCAGATTGGAAGCCCAAAAAGAGCAAGGGTCCAGTGACACAGTCGGGGCTTCAATGTTTACTTGGAGATACTCCTGTACCATCGTCTCTAGGCGTTGACTATGTGTCAGACTTCTTGTCTCCTGTGGCCTTGCAAAGGATGGGCTAAAAAAGTGGTGAAATGATTCCGCAAAATTGATGTTACCAGCAGATACTGTGGTTCTGTTACGGTTTGAGTGCTGAACACTTGACGGTCCCACGGTTGGCAAGTTGGAACTGTGAGATTCACTACGTGCACCACTGGTATTTTGTGGAAAAGCACATGTAAGATTCTGCAACAGTCTCTTCTGATACTCCTGCATGCGTGCATCCCTTTCTATGGCAGGAATAATTTCTGCAAATTTACTTTTGTACCGGGGATCTAACAGTGTGGCAACCCAGTAGTCAGGATTATTTCTAATTCTCACAATTCGAGGGTCATGTTGCAGGTAGTGCAGCAAGAAGGCACTCATGTGTGTTGCGCATCCAGGAGCACCAAGTCCCTGTTGTGTTGGTGGCGAGGTAACAATCATGCTTCCTTCCTCTGTCCTCTCCCCCCAACCTCGCACAACAGAAATGTGATCAAGGTCTCCCTCATCTGATGAGTCTTCCATCAGTTCGTCCTCCACTTCTTCCTGGGCTCCTGCACCTTCCTCACTAGTTTGGCTGCTACCATGCGCCCTGGTAAAACCATCTCCCCCAACCTCACATGCCTGCCGTCTTGGTGCTGCCGACCGTCTGGACCTTGCAGATGTTAGCCCTTCCGCATACAACTCCTCCTCCTCTACTTCCTCCACCTCCTCTTGTGCCACCACCTGACTCCGAATTCTGTTTAACATGTGCTCCAGCATGTAAATCACCGGAATAGTCATGCTGATAATGGCATCGTCAGCACTAAACATCTTCGTCGCCATTTCAAAACTGTGCAGAAGGGTGCATAGGTCCCTGATCTGAGACCACTCCTCCAGCGTGATTTGCCCCACCTCTGAATCTCGTTGGCCCAGGCTATACGTCAGAACGTATTGCACCAGGGCTTGTCGGTGCTGCCACAGTTGCTGCAACATGTGCAGAGTTGAATTCCACCGGGTAGGCACATCGCATTTTAGCCGGTGAAGTGGCAGGCCCAACGACTTCTGTAGAGATGTAAGTCGCTGAGCTGCGGGATGCGAACGGCGGAAGTGAGCACACAGCGACCGTGCCCTCTGCAGAAGGCCATCTAGTCTGGGATAGTGGGCTAAAAATTGCTGGACAACCAGGTTCAACACGTGAGCCATACAAGGCACGTGTGTGACATTGCCCCGGCGAAGGGCCGCACCCAGGTTTGCAGCATTGTCGCACACGGCCTTCCCTGGTTTCAGGTCCAGTGGAGACAACCATTCATGAAATTGGTTCTCCAGAGCTGACCACAACTCCTCAGCTGTGTGACTCACATTTCCCAGACATTTCAATGTAAAAACCGCCTGATGACGTTGAGCCCTACTGCCAGCATAGTAAGGAGGTGTGCAGGATCCCTTCTGCGCAGTTAGAAAGCTTGTGGCATGACCAGACAGGCTTTGGGTGCAGGTGGAAGACCGAGAGGAGGTTGAGGAGGCAGAAGCAGTGGAGGAACTTTGACATAAAGAGGATTGACGCACAACTCGTGGGGACGGCAAGACTTGGACAGCAGCCCCTTGTCCTGCTGTCACCATAGTTACCCAGTGCCCAGTCAGCGACATGTAACGCCCCTGTCCATGCCTACTCGTCCAAGTGTCTGTGGTGAAATGCACCCTGTCACACACAGAGTTTCTCAAAGAAGCGGTGATGTTGTGTGCGACATGCTGGTGGAGCGCAGGCACACCTTTCTCTGAGAAGTAGTGCCGACTGGGCATCTGGTACTGGGGCACTGCGACGGACATAAGGTCTCGAAAATCCTCTGTGTCCACCAGGCGGAAAGGCAGCATTTCTGTAGCCAAGAGCTTGCAGATGGTGAAATTCAACCTCTTAGCTTTCTCATGGCAAGGAGGAAATGGTCTTTTACTTGTCCATATCTGAGGGACCGAGGGCTGGCTATTGTGCTTAGACGGGGTTGATAAGGGTGTCCCCGGCAAACTGCCGGTCTGTGAGGAAGATGCAGGCGGACATGTTAGGTTGCCTTGATCCAAAGGTGGTGCTATCGATGTCGGACAGCGCTCAACACCAGCTGGTGTTCCCACCTCCAAAGAAAATGATGACCTGCCAATCACGCTGGCTGTTGCGGGTAAAGAGGTGGCAGGTCTGCGCCCCAAAACAGGTGTGACTGCTGTCCCCCCAGTCACAGAGGATGAAGAGGCCGCGGATGCACAAGATATGGCAGACGGTGGTTGGCCCGGCCGGCTAGGCCGCATTGTAGCACACTGAGCTTCCCACTGCAACTTATGCTTCATGTCCATGTGCCGGTTCATGCATGAAGTACTCAAACTATGTATTTTTTGGCCTCTACTTAGCTTCTGCTGACAAATGTTAGAGATAACACGAGTTGGGTCATCTTTATCGATCTGAAAAAATGCCCAGGCTATGCAAGGCTTAGCACCCATGCGACCTGAAGAGCCACCACGACTTGTGGTGAGAGGCAGAGTTGTGTTTGAGGATGCAGTTGTTGACGTGCTTCCAGTACTACGTCTCTGTCCAGGAAGGCGCAACCTGACCTCGTCGTCACTAGCATCTTCCTCCACCTCCTCTGCTGACCTCATCTCTTGGCTGACTGTGGGTTGACAGTAAGTGGGATCTCCAACCTCATCATCATCACCCTGTGTGTTATCACACCCGTCGTCCTCAGAGCCAACCTGTTCCTGCCCTGACAAAAAACTAAAGTTATCGCTCCAATCAGGTATTTGAGTCTTATCATCGTCTTCCTCATTGTCTCCACCAACAGGAGTTACAGTTTGGGAATGAAGGTCTACATTATGGTCAGAACCTTCTGCGTCTGGTCCTGGATCCGACTCATAAAGATTCTGGGCATCAGTGCAGATCATTTCCTCGTCTGGATTCACAGAAGCGCTGGAGTCGACCTCTGATTCCCAGGCTATAGTATGAGTAAACAGCTCTGCAGACTCAACCATCTGTTCTACCTCATACTCAGACGGGCAGCTGGAGATTTGGGAGCTGTGAGGAAGCAAGTGCGATTTGGGTGACACCTTTGAGGACTGGAGTATTTGTGATGTTGAAGTTGATGTGGAGGAGAGCCCACTTAAAGGAGCACTTGATATCCGTTGAAGCACCTGCTGTTTTTGTGCCTCATCTGGAATTTGTAGCGATTGGCGTGGCCGTAAGAAAGGGATCTTATCACATTGTCCGCTAAAAGAAGTAGACATTTTAGTTTGGCTGGAAGATGGTCTTTCTTCTGCAGATGTTACTGTTGCTTTAACACCTACCCCACGGACACAACCTTTTTTCCACTTCCCAACACGCCTATTCCCCTTTCCACCAGCAGTAGGCCTTTTTCCACTCATTTTGGTGGTTAACTAATTCACAACTCTGGAGTTGTTTGCACAAAAAAACAATGGATGGTAACCGAGCAGAGCTGAGTGGCCAAACTGTGGTATTAGGCCAAAACTATTGGCTGGGTTAGATGCAGAAAAAAATTATATTCAATTTGCAACCTGATGGAGGTCAGTATAGATGGACTAATACAACAAGTCCCACACACAGCTAGAAGCCCAATATTTTTTCAGAGGTAGATGCAGAAAAAAATATATTCAGTTTGCAACCTGATGGAGGTCAGTATAGATGGACTAATACAACAAGTCCCACACACAGCTAGAAGCCCAATATTTTTTCAGAGGTAGATGCAGAAAAAAATATATTCAGTTTGCAACCTGATGGAGGTCAGTATAGGTGGACTAATAGAACAAGTCCCACACACTGCTAGAAGGCCAAATATTTTTTCAGAGCTAGATGCAGAAAAAAATTATATTCAGTTTGCAACCTGATGGAGGTCAGTATAGATGGATTAATAGAACAAGACCCACACACAGCTAGAAGCCCAATATTTTTTCAGAGGTAGATGCAGAAAAAAATATATTCAGTTTGCAACCTGATGGAGGTCAGTATAGATGGACTAATACAACAAGTCCCACACACAGCTAGAAGCCAAATATTTTTTCAGAGGTAGATGCAGAAAAAAATATATTCAGTTTGCAACCTGATGGAGGTCAGTATAGGTGGACTAATAGAACAAGTCCCACACACTGCTAGAAGGCCAAATATTTTTTCAGAGCTAGATGCAGAAAAAAATTATATTCAGTTTGCAACCTGATGGAGGTCAGTATAGATGGATTAATAGAACAAGACCCACACACAGCTAGAAGCCCAATATTTTTTCAGAGGTAGATGCAGAAAAAAATATATTCAGTTTGCAACCTGATGGAGGTCTGTATAGATGGACTAATACAACAAGTCCCACACACAGCTAGAAGCCCAATATTTTTTCAGAGGTAGATGCAGAAAAAAATATATTCAGTTTGCAACCTGATGGAGGTCAGTATAGGTGGACTAATAGAACAAGTCCCACACACTGCTAGAAGGCCAAATATTTTTTCAGAGCTAGATGCAGAAAAAAATTATATTCAGTTTGCAACCTGATGGAGGTCAGTATAGATGCATTAATAGAACAAGACCCACACACAGCTAGAAGCCCAATATTTTTTCAGAGCTAGATGCAGAAAAAAATATATTCAGTTTGCAACCTGATGGAGGTCAGTATAGGTGGACTAATAGAACAAGTCCCACACACTGCTAGAAGGCCAAATATTTTTTCAGAGCTAGATGCAGAAAAAAATTATATTCAGTTTGCAACCTGATGGAGGTCAGTATAGATGGATTAATAGAACAAGACCCGCACACAGCTAGAAGCCCAATATTTTTTCAGTGCTAGATGCAGAAAAAATTATATTCAGTTTGCAACCTGATGGAGGTCAGTATAGATGGATTAATAGAACAAGACCCACACACAGCTAGAAGCCCAATATTTTTTCAGAGCTAGATGCAGAAAAAAATTATATTCAGTTTGCAACCTGATGGAGGTCAGTATAGATGGATTAATAGAACAAGACCCACACACAGCTAGAAGCCCAATATTTTTTCAGAGCTAGATGCAGAAAAAAATATATTCAGTTTGCAACCTGATGGAGGTCAGTATAGATGGATTAATAGAACAAGACCCACACACAGCTAGAAGCCCAATATTTTTTCAGAGGTAGATGCAGAAAAAAATATATTCAGTTTGCAACCTGATGGAGGTCAGTATAGGTGGACTAATAGAACAAGTCCCACACACTGCTAGAAGGCCAAATATTTTTTCAGAGCTAGATGCAGAAAAAAATTATATTCAGTTTGCAACCTGATGGAGGTCAGTATAGATGGATTAATAGAACAAGACCCACACACAGCTAGAAGCCCAATATTTTTTCAGAGCTAGATGCAGAAAAAAATTATATTCAGTTTGCAACCTGATGGAGGTCAGTATAGATGGATTAATAGAACAAGACCCACACACAGCTAGAAGCCCAATATTTTTTCAGAGCTAGATGCAGAAAAAAATTAGATTCAGTTTGCAACCTGATGGAGGTCAGTATAGATGGATTAATAGAACAAGACCCACACACAGCTAGAAGCCCAATATTTTTTCAGAGCTAGATGCAGAAAAAAATTAGATTCAGTTTGCAACCTGATGGAGGTCAGTATAGATGGACTAATAGAATGATGCTATGCCCAAAAGATTTTACTTCACTAGGTGCAGTAAAAAAATTGGTATTCTATACACAGGTGGTATATCTTGCAACACAGATAGGCTACTCCACTGACTAACACACTCTGCAATAGGCCAAAAAGGATTAGCTTTGCTAGATTCAGCCAAATGCTGTGAAAAAAACTTGCACAGCACTGGCACAGACCTGCCTGGCAAAAACTGATAGGAACTGATGTAACCTAGTCCTGAAAAGGACTCCAATTACAATTAGTCTTTACTCCCACAACCTATCTATTTAAGAGCACAGACCTGCCTGATAAAAGTCGTAGGAAATGCTGTAACCTAGTCCTTAAAAGGACTGCAATCACAACTATTCCCTACTCCCAAGCTATCTGTATATTTGTGCGAAAATTGGCTTGAAATTAACAAGGTATAGCGCACACAGCAACAGCGGTGCCGTCTAACACGCAGCTGCAGCAGTGAGAAAATGGTGGCGACGGGGAAAATGGCTTGGTCTTATAGGGCAAGGACATGTGACATACACTGCCAATGACACATGCCCTTGCTTGTGTGAAAAAAAGCACTTCGCTCCGTGTGTGCGCTGCTGATAGGCTGACAGATTGCACCTCCCCACTGTAAATGCGGGAAAGAGAAAAAAAAATGGAGATCTTCATTGTTCCTGCAGAGATCCATCCCCTGTCCCTCCCCCCACCCCGCTGTACACTCAAACTGCGTATTAACATTAATTTTCATCATTACTGAGAAAAAATCCAGTTATGATTTTGGTGCACGAACAGTTATCGAACATAACCTCGAACAGCCGAATTTTTCTCAAATTGTTCGTGTTCGCCGAACGGCTCGAACACCGCCCAAAACAGCTCGAATTTGAGATTGGCGAACAGTTCGAGTAGAACAACGCTCATCTCTACTGATGTGACTAAGCCGTTTTTGGTTGAGGTTGATGCTGTTATGTTCTGCTACCAAAGCTAAGGAAAGAGAGGAGATCTGTCCCTACTATAAGACTCAGCTGAATCCCTACGATGTAACAGGGAACCTGATCCTGCGATCAGACCTGCTAAAGTCCTAATCTAGTCTGTACGGAGACCTATAGATTTGGGGAGGGAATCCCTACAAGTACTAAGGACTGGGAGGAATATGGGACACCTCCTAACAGAAATAGCAGCAGACAGACGAACAAACAAAATAGATAGAACCTAGAGGTCCGTAGACCAAGCAAACTAACAGAGTTAGATACAGAGCACAGGCTAGCTAGAAAGTAGATATACAATGAAGTCCAGCAAAGCCAGAAGGGCGGAGCAGGATTAAATAGGCCAACAAAGTCATGTGACCAGCAAAGGAAAAAAAACCTAACAGCAAGGTTCTAACAGTACCCCCCCTTCTAAGAGGATCCTCCGGATCCCCTAGGACCAGGCTTATCAGGAAATCTCCTGTGAAACGCTCTGATAAGTCTGGACGCGGAAACATCATCTGACCTCACCCAAGAGTTATCCTCGGGTCCGAAACCTTTCCAGGCCACAAGATACTGCAAACTACCTCTATACCGTCTAGAGTCAAGGATGCGAGAAATTTCATATTCCCCGTCCTCCACCACCGGAGGAACAGAGGCAGAGGCGTCACCATCCGACACAACAGCTTTTTTTAACAGAGAGACATGAAAGACCGGATTAATTCTCCAGGAGGTAGGAACCTCCAACCTAACAGCAGATTGGTTGACAACCTGAAGCACCTTAAAGGGCCCTACAAACTTGGGACCCAATTTCTTAGAAGGAATCCTCAACCGCAGATTCCTAGAGGACAACCAAACCATGTCACCAACAGCGAACAAAACCTCCTGTCGTTTCCTATCAAAGTAGTCTTTAGATTTTCTGTTGGCCTCCTGAAGATTACCACGCACATCCGTCCAAACTCTTTCCAAATCACCGGAAAAATTCTCCTCCTCAGGCACGGCAGATCCCAACTTGGAGAACGACCCAAACGACGGATGTCTCCCAGAACAACAAAAAAAAGGCGAACAACCAGCAGAAGAAGATGTATGATTGTTCAGAGCAAATTCGGCAAGTGGCAGAAACTCAGACCACCCCTCTTGATTGTCTGCCACAAAACAACGCAAGAACTGCTCAACATCCTGGTTTTTCCTTTCTGTCTGGCCATTAGATTCAGGATGATATCCGGACGAAAACGACAAATGAATTCCCAACCTGTCACAAAAGGCACGCCAAAAACGAGCCACGAACTGAGGACCCCTATCAGAAACAATGTCAGTAGGAACGCCATGAAGTCTGACAATTTCCTTGACAAAGGCCTTAGCGAGAGTTTTAGCGCAGGGCAGTTTGACGAAGGGAACCAAGTGACACATCTTGCTAAAACGGTCCACGACCACCCAGATGACAGTAAAACCCTCAGAGGGGGGAAGGTCAGTTATAAAGTCCATAGCCAAATGTGTCCAAGGAGCACTGGGGACCTCCAAAGGACAAAGCAACCCCGCAGCAGGAGTATGTGAGGACTTAGATCTAGCACATATAGTACATTGGCGCACCCACTTAATGACTTCCTTCTGCCATCCAGGCCACCAAAAACTGCGACCCACCAGTCTCTTGGTCTCAGAGATTCCGGGATGACCTGCCAACCGAGATTCGTGACACTCAACAAACAAATCTCTCCTAAAGGTCCCAGGCACAAACAACCTCCCATGAGGAGTGTTAGATGGGGCATTCTCCTGAGCTTTAAGAATCTCATCTTCCAAAACGGAGTCTAAAGCAGCTATCACAACACCTTCTTGTAAAATGTTTTCCTCTTTCTCAGCACCGACTATGGGAGAAAAACTGCGAGACAAGGCATCCGCCTTAACATTCTTAGTACCAGGGATGTAAGTAACGGAGAAATTAAACCGCGAGAAAAACAGTGCCCACCTAGCCTGACGGGCATTCAGGCGCTTGGCAGCGTCAAGATATATCAGATTTTTATGATCCGTAAGAACCTGAACGGGAAATTCCGCACCTTCCAAGAAGTGGCGCCAGTGTTCAAATGCGAGTTTAATAGCCAATAATTCCCGATTACCAATATCGTAATTCAATTCAGTCTCCGAAAATTTTTTTGAAAAAAATGCACAGGGATGTAATCCATCCCCGTTATCCTGAGACAATACTGCGCCAACCCCCACAGAGGAAGCATCAACCTCAACCAAAAACGGCCTAGTAACATCAGGCTGCATAAGGATGGGAGCAGAGGTGAACCTCTCCTTGAGATACACAAAAGCTTCAATGGCCTCAGAAGACCACTGAACCGCATCAGCACCTTTCCTGGTGAGATCAGTCAGAGGTTTGACAATACTAGAAAAATTTTTTATGAATTTTCTATAGTAATTGGCGAAACCCAAAAACCTCTGTATTGATTTCAAACCAATAGGCCTAGGCCATTCCTGCACAGCCTGAACCTTAACCGGATCCATCTCAAAACCTTTGCTGGAGATAATGTAGCCCAAAAAACTAATTCTCTGTACAGCGAACTCACATTTCTCCAGCTTAGCAAAAAGCGAATTGTCCATTAATAACTGTAATACCTCACGCACGCTCCGCCAATGAGACTCCAGATCTGGCGAATAAATCAAAATGTCATCCAAATACACAACCACATTTTTACCGATCAAAGGTCTAAGGATGTCATTAATCAGATTCTGAAAAAATGCAGGAGCATTAGTAAGACCAAAAGGCATAACCAGATTCTCAAAATGACCCACAGGAGTGTTAAAAGCAGTCTTCCATTCATCACCCTCCTTCATGCGCAACAGATTGTATGCCCCCTTAAGGTCAATTTTAGAGAACCACTTGGCCCCCAATAACTGGTTAAACAGATCAGGAATCAATGGCAGTGGGTAAGGATTGCGTACCGTAATTTTGTTAATCTCACGAAAATCCAGACAAGGACGTAAACCGCCGTCCTTTTTTTTTACAAAAAAAAATCCAACCGCCACAGGAGACTTAGAGGGCCTAATGTGACCGGCGGCCAAACTTGTCTGTATGTATTCCTCCAAAGCCTTCCTCTCAGGAATAGTAAGGTTAAATAAACGACTTTTAGGAAGAGTCACTCCAGGGACAAATTCAATAGAACAATCATAGTCTCTATGGGGAGGCAAAACCTGCGATTCTTTCTCAGAAAAAACTCTCCAAAAATCCTGAATAGGAACAGGCAATTCTCCCCTATCCAAAGCTGCAATACGCCCGTTACAACACTTGTCATAACATTTATGGCTCCAGGATTTAATTTCACTGGTAGACCAATCCAGTACAGGATTGTGAAATTTTAACCAGGGCAAACCCAATATTACTGGAGAAGGCAAGTTATTCAACACTACCAAATCCAATTTCTCATGGTGAACACCATTAATAGTGAGAGGAAATTCACTGACCTTGAGAGTAATATTCTTCAAAGGGGAGCCATCCACAGAAACCACAGCAATGGGGAATGATAAAGGTTCAGGTTTTAAATTGAGTTTTTCCACGAATCCCCCATCAATAACATTCAGTGTAGACCCGCAATCAACAAACACCCGAAATTCCATTAATTTTTCCTGAGCAATCGTGGAAGCAGCTAAAAATATACCCTTGGAATTTAAACAGGCAATACGGGCGTGACTGACCATTTTTTTTTCTTTCTTCATACGAAGCTCACAGCCTTTAATCAAATGACCAGATTTTCCACAATAGAAACACAAGCCTTCTGAAAAACGACGGTGTTTTTCTTGAGAGCGAGGTGCCACCGATCCAATCTCCATCGGTTCACCACTGTTAGTACACACATTATCATAACCAGAAACTGACATAGCAGAGGATTTGCTCTCATTAACCCTAGCACGCAGTCTTCTGTCCACCCGTATAGCTAATTGCATAGCCTGTTGCAAATCCTCAGGTGTAGGATAAGCAATTAGCAGGTCTTTAACCTTTTCACTGAGCCCAGCAAGAAATAGACTTTTCAGAGCAGAATCGTTCCACCCTGTTTGAGTGGACCAACGACGAAAATGTGTACAATATTTTTCCATATTACCTGATCCTTGTTTTAAACGTCTCAACTCAGTCTCAGCTGATGCCACACGGTCAGGATCATCATATAATAGTCCTAAAGCAGAAAAAAAACTATCCACTGATCTGAAGCATGTATCACTAGGTTGCAAAGAAAAGGCCCACTCCTGAGGCTCTTTGCGCAAAAGTGACATTATGAACCCTACGCGCTGGGATTCATCCCCAGAGGACTTGGGTCTCAAACGAAAATACAATAAGCAAGCATTTTTAAATGAAAAAAATTCTCGATGTTCACCAAAAAATAAATCCGGCAAACATACCTTAGGCTCCAAGAAATATGCTCCAGGACAGTTACTCACGTGCTGACGGAGCTCGGCCACTTCCAGAGAGAGTCCCTGCAGGTGTTTAGCCAAATCCTGAACCGACACCATGATGGAACAAAAAATAATCTTTCCTTAGAGAATTTACAGGCTGGACTTACTGTTATGTTCTGCTACCAAAGCTAAGGAAAGAGAGGAGATCTGTCCCTACTATAAGACTCAGCTGAATCCCTACGATGTAACAGGGAACCTGATCCTGCGATCAGACCTGCTAAAGTCCTAATCTAGTCTGTACGGAGACCTATAGATTTGGGGAGGGAATCCCTACAAGTACTAAGGACTGGGAGGAATATGGGACACCTCCTAACAGAAATAGCAGCAGACAGACGAACAAACAAAATAGATAGAACCTAGAGGTCCGTAGACCAAGCAAACTAACAGAGTTAGATACAGAGCACAGGCTAGCTAGAAAGTAGATATACAATGAAGTCCAGCAAAGCCAGAAGGGCGGAGCAGGATTAAATAGGCCAACAAAGTCATGTGACCAGCAAAGGAAAAAAAACCTAACAGCAAGGTTCTAACAGATGCTTCTTCGGTGGGGGTCGGTGCGGTGTTGTCTCAGGAAAACAAGGATGGAGTACATCCCTGTGCCTTTTTTTCAAAAAAATTTTCTGAGACTGAACTTAATTATGATATTGGTAATCGGGAATTGCTGGCGATTAAACTCGCATTTGAACACTGGCGTCACCTCTTCAAAGGTGCTGAATTTCCCATTCAGGTTTTCACTGATCATAAAAATCTGATCTATCTTGATGCTGCCAACCGCTTGAATGCCCGTCAGGCTAGGTGGGCACTTTTTTTCTCGCGGTTTAATTTTTACGTTACTTACATCCCGGGTACCAAGAATGTTAAAGCGGATGCTTTGTCTCGCAGCTTTTCTCCCATGGTCGGTGTTGAGGAGGAAGAGGAGAGCATTTTACAAGAAGGTGTTGTGATTGCTGCTTTGGACTCCGTTTTGGAGGATGAGATTCTTAAAGCTCAGGAGAATGCCCCATCTAACACTCCCCATGGGAGGTTGTTTGTGCCTAGGACCTTTAGGAGAGATTTGTTTGTTGAGTGTCATGAGTCTCGGTTGGCAGGTCATCCAGGAATTTCTGAGACCAAGAGACTTGTGGGTCGCAGTTTTTGGTGGCCTGGATGGCAGAAGGAAGTCATTAAGTGGGTGCGCCAATGTACTGTGTGTGCTAGATCCAAGTCTTCGCATGCTCCTGCTGCGGGGTTGCTTTGCCCTCTGGAGGTTCCTAGTGCACCTTGGACACATCTGGCTATGGACTTTATTACTGACCTTCCCCCCTCTGAAGGTTTCACGGTCATCTGGGTGGTCGTGGACCGTTTTAGCAAGATGTGTCACTTGGTTCCCTTCATCAAACTGCCTTGCGCTAAGACACTCGCTAAGGCCTTTGCCAAGGAAATTGTCAGACTACATGGTGTTCCTACTGACATTGTTTCTGATAGGGGACCTCAGTTCATGGCTCGTTTTTGGCGTGCCTTTTGTGACAGGTTGGGAGTTCATTTGTCATTTTCATCCGGATATCATCCTGAGTCTAATGGCCAGACAGAAAGGAAGAACCAGGATGTTGAGCAGTTCTTGCATTGTTTTGTGGCCGACAATCAAGAGGGGTGGTCTGAGTTTCTGCCACTTGCTGAATTTTCTCTTAACAACCATACATCCTCTTCTGCTGGGTGTTCGCCTTTTTTTTGTTGTTCTGGGAGACATCCGTCTTTTGGGTCATTCTCCAAATTGGTTTCGGCTGTGCCTGAGGAGGAGAGTTTTTCCGGTGATTTGGAGAGAGTTTGGACGGATGTGCGTGGTAATCTTCAGGAGGCTAACAAAAAATCTAAGAGGTACTTTGATAGGAAACGGCAAGAGGTTTTGTTTGCTGTTGGTGACATGGTTTGGTTGTCCTCTAAGAATCTGCGATTCAGGATTCCTTCTAAAAAATTGGGTCCCAAGTTCGTAGGGCCCTTTAAGGTGCTTCAGATAGTTAACCAATCTGCTGTTAGGTTGGAGGTTCCTACTTCCTGGAAGATTAACCCGGTGTTTCATGTTTCTCTGTTGAAAAAAGCTGATGTGTCGGATGGTGACGCCTCTGCCACTGTTCCTCCGGTGGTGGAGGACGGGGAATATGAAATTTCCCGCATCCTAAATTCTAGACGGTATAGAGGGAGTTTGCAGTATCTCATCGCTTGGAAGGGTTTCGGACCTGAGGATAACTCATGGGTGAGGGCGGATGATGTTTCTGCTTCCAGACTTGTCAGAGCTTTTCACAGGAGGTTTCCTGGTAAGCCTGGGCCTAGGGGATCCGGAGGATCCTCTTAGAAGAGGGGGTACTGTTACAACTCTCCTGTTAGTTTTTTTTTAGTTTGCTGGTCACATGACCATTTTTGCCTATTTAATCCTGCTCCGCCCTCCTGGCCTTGCTGGACTTCATTGTATTTACTACTCTTGAGCTAGCTTGGTGCTCTGTTGCCGTTCTCTATTAGTTTTGCTAGGTCTTCTGACCTCTATGCTTTTTGTTGTGTGTTTGTCTTTGACTGCTACTATTTCTGCTAGGAGGTGTCCAACTTATCCCAGTCCCTAGTTCTTGTAGGGATCCCTCCCTCACTTCTATAGGTCTTCGTACAGACTAGCCGAGGACTTTAGCGGGTCTGATCGCAGGATCAGGTTCCCCGTTACATCGCAGGGATCTAGTTTAGTTCTATTGTAGGGACAGATCTCCTGTCTTTCCTTAGTCCCTGTAGCAGATCATAACAATGACAGCCATCTCCCCAGTGCCTTTACCTGACATGCAGCCCCATATCATCATTGACTGTGGAAATTTGCATGTTCTCTTCATGCAGTCATCTTTATAAATCTCATTGGAACCGCACCAAAGAAAAGTTCCATCTTCATCACCTTGCCCAATGCAGATTCGCGATTCATCACTGAATATGACTTTCAGCCAGTCATCCACAGGCCACAATTGCTTTTCCTTAGCCCATTGTAATCATGTTTTTTTCTGTTTAGGTGTTAATGATGGCTTATGTTTAGCTTTTCTGTATGTAAATCCTATTTCCTTTAGGCGGTTTCTTACAGTTCGGTCACAGACATTGACTTCAGTTTCTTCCAACTCATTCCTCATTTGTTTTGTTGTGCATTTCCTGTTTTGGAGACATATTGCTTTAAGTTGATGCTTTGATGTCTTCCTTGGTCTACCAGTATATGTTTGCCTTTAACAACCTTCCCATGTTGTTTGTATTTGGTCCAGATTTTAGACACAGCTGACTGTGAACAACCAACATCTTTTGCAACATTGCGTGATAATCCTCTCCTTTGTTTCAATTGACATCTCTCGTGTTGGAGCCATGATTCATGTCAGTCCATTTGCTCATGATCTATCTAGCTTCCTGATGCCTGGTGACCCATATGTCATCATGACGACATCGGGTCACCATGGCAACGATCGGGACCCCGTGCTCACAGCACTAGGTCTATGATCCAAGGTAAGAGGGGCGCTCTTAACTTTGCCTGCCTCGGAAATGCTGTGATTGAATTCGATCGCAGAATTTTGGAGGTTAATGTGCCGGGAGAGTGGCGGGACTGCTCCTGGCTCAGAGTACTAGGTGTCAACTGTCAGAATAAGCTAACACCCGGCGGCGATCGCGTCTGCACAGCTTCTGCGCGAATGCGATCAGTGATGCATAATAATATGCACCTGATCATTAAGGCCCAGGTCACAGAGAGGTATTATTATGCATGAGGTCAGAACGGGGTTAACAATAGCAAGGGTTACCTGATGGCTCTGTAAAAATAAGCTTTGTGACTTTCAGAGTCCATCTTTCATAAATAAAAAAAAAAATGTGTCTGATAAAGTTTCATACACCACATGGCCAGATAAGGTAATAAAAAGTTAAAAGTACATTTACTGGTGAATGTATTTTTCACCATTGAAAGCAATTGAAAAGTGCAAAAATGCATCAAAAACACTTTGTGTGAACATAGCCTAAGATGTGGAGGAGCATTTTTGTTTTTGGTTTATTTATTCATTTTGCCTTATATTCAAGTCATTACCCTGGAAATCATGTTTCTTAACATTTTTTCCAGGAAAATCCATTTTAGCTTCTTTTTTGTATGTTTTATTGTCAGTCCGTAAAAGTGGTGTAATACTCTGTCAACATTGTTCACTGCAGTGACCTGGGATTCAGAGATGCTTCCAGGGGTCTTCCCCATGCTGTTCCCATGTCATTTCAGCACTGTTTCCATCGATTTGACCAATTTTTAGGCCTCCTCCTGACTTCCAGGGGGGCCACCGGAAAAATGCTCAGTTGTCCCATTTACTTACATTGGGCTTGTTACTCGGGTCGAGCACCCGAGCATTACGATTTAATAGACCAGAGTAGCAAGTACCCGAGCATTTTAGTGCTCTCGCATCACTAGTTGTCAATCTTCTGCTTGAAGAATGAGGCAAAGTCTTCAGCTGAGATGAGAGGTAAGGGAGAGGGCGCTGGTGGACGAAGGAGAGAATTTAAAGTACTGAAAAGCTGTTTAGGGTTGTGAGACAGGGATGATATGAGAGATGAGAAGTAGGTTTGCTTTGCTGCAGTGAGCAATTGCGCAGCATTTTGAACATTTCTGTTACTGTACTCCACTCCCTTTCTTTGGCAACCTCACAGTGGTATGCCTTGTAAATGAGGGCCAGAAAGAGCATGTGCTCCAGTAGATGGCAAGCGCTGCATCAAATGGCCTCTGCTCCTCTTTCTCCACCTTAACATCACACACAGTACAGTCCTCAGAGGTGACACTACAATTATCCTTGTTTTCCCCCACGTCACAACTCTCCAACCGCCCAACTGACTTTGGGGGACCACAGATGGGCGAGCCTGCAGAGCTGTTAACACATTCTATTCAGGGGCATCAGAGGTCTGATCCAAAGACTCACAGACTGAAGAGGAGGAATGCATGTGCAGCAATGCCCAAAATGTTTTCAGTTTGATGCGGGGCAGTCAACATTACTTCTGTGCATTAAGCTGTACCTGCGATACACCAGCATGTTGCAGACAACATCACCTTGAAAAAATCTAGGTCTGACAGGGTGCATTTCACAACTGACACCTGGACAAGCAAGCATGGCCAGTGGTGTTAAATCTCGCTGACTAGGCACTGGGTGACTCTGGTGGCTGTGGGGCAGGCAGGGAATGGACTGCTCCACAAATCTTGGAATCCCCAAGACTTTTAGGGCACCTGGGGATGGAGAACTAAACCACTACCCCCAAGAAGATGGAAAACTAAACTATTAGACAACAGGGGTTGGAGAACTAAACTACTAAATAGCTAGGGTTGGAGAACGAAACAAATACACACCAGAACATGGAGAACTTAACTAATAGACAACAGGGGTTGGAGAACTAAACTGCTAAACAGCTAGGGATGGAGAACTAAACCACTACATACCAGGGGATGGAGAACTAAACCACTAGACACCAAAGTGTCACTTGACACCAAGTTTTAAAATGCCCAAGGCTTGCGGGACAAAACTCTATATCTAACACTTCCTCCAGTCCTTCTGCCTGCTCCAGCTCCTCTAGGGCCTTCACCTGCGCCCTCAACCTCTGCCTTAATGAGGCACAACAGTACAGAGAGAATCTCCACCACTTCCGTACTGCGCTGCCAGGGCTCTCCACAATCAGGCAGTGTTTATATTAATATGCCTTGGATATCACAGTCATACAAATCAAGCATTGTAGACAGTTATCCATGCTGAGTTTGAGCAATAGCTGTCTCCACTGAACCTGGAGTAAGGGAAGGCCGTATGCGAAAATGGTGCAAACCTGGTGGCGGCCCTAAGCCAGGGCACCTCACACACATGCCTCGCATGACTCACATCCTCAACCTGATGGTACAGCAATTTCTCTGCCACTATCCTGGCTTGGATGCACTGCTGCAGGAACCACGGTTGCTGTGTGCTCACTTCCGCCATTCGCAAACCTCATGTCATCGACTTGCATCTCTAGAAAGATCTTTCGGCCTACCGGTTAAACGGTTGATATGCGATGTGCCGACATGGTGTAATTCAACGCTGCACATATTGCAGTGACTGTGGCATCAGCAACGAGCACTGACGCAGTATTGCCTGGGCAAACGCAGTACGGATCTGGTGCAAATCACACTTGTGGAGTGAACACAGATGAAGGACCTCTGAACCTTTCTGCACATTTTAAAAATGGCTACTAAGACGGTTACTGCTTACGATGCTGTCATCAGCATCACTATTCCGGTCAGCTACATTCTGGAGCACACTTTGAGTAGTCTGCGGGAGGAGGTGGGGGTTCCAGGTGAAGAGGAGGAAGCAGAGGAGGATGCTGAAGGGCTAACAATATCTCTAAGCTCCGGACTGTCATCGCACAGGTGGTTGCCATGGCAGGGTGGATTACAGTGATCGGGGAGGGCTCATAGACCCAGACAAACTGTTAGTGAAGGTGCAGGAGCCGAGGCACAAATGGAGGAGGACGAGGAGGAAGAGGTGATTGACACGAGATGAAGAGGATAATTATCCCCGCTCTGTTTTCCGTGGTTGACAGGAGGGCATGGAGGAAGCTAGTTTGATTACTATCCCACCACCAACACACTATGGCCTTGGACCTCATGAAAGAAACCGACCCATCATTGCCTTCTTGCAGCACTATCTGCAACATGATTGTTGCTCGTATTGTTAGGATTAGAAATAGTGCTGACTACTGGGTTTCCACTCTGTTCGATCTACAGTACCAGAGTAAATTTTGCAAGATGCTTTGCCCACCCCTGGAAAGGGACACGCCCTTGCTGGAGTATCAAAACACGCTTAAAGACAATCATTAGGCTGTGTACCCACGATGCGTTTTTAATGCGTTTCTGCAGCGTTTTTGCAGCTGCGGAAACGCTGCGGAAAAGCATTAAAAACGCATGGTAGAAGGGCAGCAATGTTCCCCAATGATAATCCGCATGTGCTGTGCACATGCTGTGGAAATTTCCGCTGCGGATTATCATTGCGGAAAAAAACGCAGCACTACCAATTATTTTGCGGAAGTGCTGCATTTTCGCCACCATTGACTTGCATTAAAATGCGCCAATTCCGCAAGACTGCATCTGTACTTGCATAATTGGCGCGTTCCAATGTGCGGATGGTAGAGGAGAGGAGAGTCTCATCCACACCCAGGTACCATTAAAAAATCTGTAAAAAAAATGAATAAAATAAAAAATAAATGTATATTTACCTTCCGGCGGCCCGCGCTGTGCTCCTCCTTGCTTCCCGGCACTTCACAGTGGATTGAAGGACCTGCGCTGATGTCAGAGTCATGTGACGGGTCATGCGACGCTGACGTCGGCAGGTCTTTCAATTCACCACTGCCGGCAGCCGGGACCGAGCGAAGCAAGCCAGCGCGGGCCATCGGAGGGTAAGTATATATTTATTTTTCTATTTTTAACCACTCTCTCGGTCACAGTATATAAATCCATGCCGTTTGCATGGATTTATATAGTGTGACCTAGTTGTCACAAGCACTTTCCAAGTGATGCTAATAGCTTGGAAAGCGCTTGTCAATCCGCATGCGGAAATGTCAGTGAATGACGCTCCATTTCCGCATGTCCCTGGCAGGAAAATGCATGTACAATCCGCATGTACAAACCGCATGCGTTTTTTTCTGCCAAGGAGATGCAGAAATGCTCAGGAAAAAATCCTGAGCATTTCTGCATCGTGGGCACATAGCCTCAGAGTGGTTTTCCCCAAGATAGCATTAAGGCACACAGTGTGCATTGCAGTTATAGACTTCCAACCCCGGGAATGTTGAATCTTCAATGCAAAAACATTACCAGCTTTGCAGCGCTGGGGTCCTGTGTCCCAGCCCCACCAAGGAGAACATCTGCAAGGAGTTTGTATGTTCTCCTCGTTTTTGTTTAGGTTTCCTCCGGGTACTCATTTTTCTTTCCACACTCCAAAGACAGATAGAAAATTTAGATTGGGAGCCCCAATAGGGACGATGCCACTAATGTCTGGAAAGTGTTGTGGAATTATTGGCGCTATATCATTAAAATACAGTACAGATCAAAAGTTTGGACACACCTTCTCATTTAAAGATTTTTCTGTATTTTCATGACTATGAAAATTGTACATTCACACTGAAGGCATCAAAACTATGAATTAACACATGTGGAATTATATACTTAACAAAAAAGTGTGAAACAACTGAAAATATGTCTAATATTCTAGACAGAAAAATCTTTAAATGAGAAGGTGTGTCCAAACTTTTGGTCTGTACTGTAAATATAAAAAAAATTAATTCTGAGAGTCGTTTCACTCCTTTTTTAGACCAGACTGTGCACCTGCAGAACAGAGTACAAGTCTGACATGTAGTGAACGACTGGAGAAGATGGTGCAGGAGTATCTCAAGCTCAATAACAATGCCATCAGGGGAATTTGTACACTTTTGAATTTTGGCCTAGAAAAATTGAAGAGTGCCCTGAGCTCACCTATAACACCTTAGAAGTTTTGTCAGTGTTCTCTCAGAACATGTCTTCAGTGCTGCTGGTGTGATCATTGATAAGCGCATCTGACTGTCCCCTGAAAGTGTAGACTATCAAACTTTCATCAAGATGAACTAGTCATGCATCTCCAATGACTTTTGCAACCCAGTTACAGACCAGGAAGACTAGGCGATGGTGTACTTTTTAGTGGGCTGCATTGATCTCATGTAATTGCAGTCTGTGACACCTTTGTCGTGGCTTCTGTGTCTGTTGTTGCTAGTGCTAATGATGATACTAAAAAAAATTTAAAATGTGGAGACTCCAAGTTGGGTCTATATCTCATGGGTTGCCTGTAGTGGAAGGGGTGTCAGAGCCCCATTACACTATTTCTACTATGGGGAAATTGATAATGTATGTAAAGTGTTGTGGAATTATTGGCACTATATAAGTGAATAAAATAAATATAAATTGATGCCATTTTTGTGGTATCTGCCCATAATTATTGGAAATGTTTACCTCCAAGTTGGGTCTCCTTCATGTGTGCTGCCTGAATTTGGCAGAGCTCTCAGAGCACTAAGCCTACACCTGTCACTCATTCACCAGTTACTGCTCAAAGTTTAACTTAGAAATGCTGCTCCAAGCCCTGTCCAATGCTGAAATGTGTCATGGTTTCAGGACCAGGCTATTAACCCAACCAATTTAGATTCTTAAATGTGGACTCCTGGCTGTAGCATAAAATAATTAAAAGATGAAGTGTGGCCTAGTTTCTGTAGCATGGTAGTAACAGAAAAAAAAATAGATTTATCATGTGAACCCTGTATAGAGCAGAATATCACCACCAAAGAATTAAAGGATGAAATGTAGCCTGGTTTAGGTAGCACGGCAGTAAGAAAGCTAATTTTGGTTTTATCATGTGTACCCCTTTATTGAGAACAATATCTGCACTAAAGAATTAAAAGATGAAATGTAAACTGATTTAGGAAGCACGGTAGTAAAAAAAACATTTTTGATTTTATCATATGTATCCCTGTATGGAAAACAATATCAGCACAAAAAAAAATCAAACTGACATCTGGCCTGCTATATCACGTTACGAACCGATTTTTTTTTTTTTTACTGTGGATGAGGCCTGTATGCAATTGAATATATGCTCCAAACAATTTCAACCTGACATCTGGCCTGCAGGTCTCACATTACTAACAGAAGAACTAATTTTCTATATTGTGCATGAGACCGGTTTTCAATAGAATATATGCTCCAAACAATTTCAAACTGACATCTGGCCTGCTGTATCATGTTACTAACAGAAGACATTTTTTTACTGTGGATGAGACCTGCATAATATAGAAAATATGCTCCAAGAAATTTCAAACTGAGATCTGGCCTGCTGTATCATGTTAGTAGTAGTGTTGAGCCACCCCTGTAGTGTTCGGGTTCGGTTTGGTTCGTCGAACACCGGTATGTTCGCCGAACTGTTCGTCGAACTGTTCATCAAACACCATCGAACACCGTTAAAACCAATGGCAGGCAAACAAAAACACATAGAAACACATAGAAAACACCTTTAAAGGTGTCCAAAAGCTGACAAACTGCTCAGAAGACACAACTAACACATGGAAAAGTGACAAGTACATATAGTCATGCGAAAATAAAAGAGGTGGAGGAGTAAAAGGAGGGGGAGACACAGATATAGGCATGTCATGCCCTTCTAAAATCAAGAAAGGCTGAACTAAAAATCTAAAATCAGCCTACCAACACCCAGACGTCGTGACAAGAAAATTAAAAAAATAAATATCTTTAGGTAGAATGGCGGTTCCATTCAGAACATTTTCCTTACAAGACGTAGTGGTATCCCCATTGTGAGTTGTGCCAAAAAAGGAACATTCGGACTAATCAACCATTTGTCATATCCAAGGGGCAGGTCCGTAAACGACAACATCGACGCGGAACCAAGTAAGGTAGTATATACTGTACATCCTTTGACAAGGCAATCAGGCGGATCAAGAAGTTGGGAAGGGTCACCCTAATGGCCAAAACAGACATTGATGCGGCATTCCGGTTACTTACTACCTGTGCCTCCGAATAGTGTCCACCTATTGGGCTGCTTCTGGGAAGGAGCATACTATATAGATCGCTGTTTGCCCATGGGGTGGTCCAGATCCTGCTCACTATTTGAGGCATTTAGTTGCTTCCTCGAATGGGTTGTAATGGACGTTTCTAAGGGGGCACATATTATCCATTACCTCGACAACTTCTTATGCCTGGGCCCAAAAGATTCGCCACAGTGTGAATACACGCGGTAGTCCACCTGTGAGAAGAAGAGAGCAGGAGGGAGGGCGGACACCACAGAGCCGAAGGATTAGATGGAGAACGGAAGAAGGAAAGAGGGCGAGGGAGGTAAGGGAGTACAGTGGAAGGCCGACCTGAGCTCCCCCACATTCCTGCTGGGCGGGGAACAGCCCTGGGAAGAAAAGCCGTTTGCGCATCCCTTTGAGGTTACGGGCGCGAGCGGGCAGAGGGACTACGCTGGAGTGCGAAGCCGACACGGCCAGTCCGTTCCTGCCCGTGCGACCTCCGTGTCGCCGGGTTTGTGCCAGAGCCACGATGGACCCTGATGGCCAGCCCCCCTCTCCCAATACTGGTGCCTTTCTGCTGGTGGGTCTAGCCCCCCCGCGGTGGGGGGGGAGTAACATCTGCAGAAGAAAGACCATCTTCCAGCCAAACTAAGATGTCTACTTCTTTTCGTGGATAATTTGATACGATCCCTTTCTTACGGAGAAGCCCATCGCTACAAATTCCAGATGAGGCACAAAAACAGCAGGTGCTTCAAAGGATATCAAGTGCTCCTTCAAGTGGGCTCTCCTCCACCTCAACTTCAACATCACAAGTACTCCAGTCCTCAGAGGTGTCACCCCAATCTCACTTGCTTCCTCACAGCTCCCAAGTCTCCAGCTGCCCGTCTGAGTACGGGGTAACACAAATGGTTGAGTCTACAGAGCTGTTTACTCATGCTATAGCCTGTGAAACGGAGGTCTGCTCCAGAGCTTCTGTTAATCCAGATGAGGAAATGATCTGCACTGAAGCCCAGAATCTTTATGAGTTGGATCCAGGACCAGATGAAGAAGGTTCTGAGCATTATGTAGACCCTCGTTCCCAAACTGTAACTCCTGTTGATGGAGACAATGATGAAGACGATGATGAGACTCAAATACCTGAGCGACAACTTGACAACTTGACTTTTTGGTCAGGGCAGGAAGAGGTTGGCTCTGAGGACGACGGGTGTGAGAACACACAGGGTGATGATGACAAGGTTGGAGATCCCACTTACTGTCAACCCACAGTCAGCCAGTCGATGAGGTCAGCAGAGGAGGTGGAGGAGGATGCTATTGACGACGAGGTTAGGTTGTGCCTTCCTGGACAGAGACGGAGTACTGGAAGCACATCAACAACTGCATCCTCAACCACAACTCTGCCTCTCACCACAAGTCGTGGTGGCTCTTCAGGTCGCATGGGCTCTAAGCCTTGCATAGCCTGGGCATTTTTTCAGATCGATAAGGATCACCCAACTCGTGTTATCTGTAATATTTGTCACCAAAAGCTAAGTAGAGGCCAAAAAATCCATAGTTTGAGTACTTCATGCATGAACCGTCACATGGATATGAAGCATAAGTTGCAGTGGGAAGCTCACTGTGCTACAATGCGGCCTAGCGGGCCAGGCCAAACACCGTCTGCCCCATATTGTGCATCCGCGGCCTCTTCATCCTCTGTGACTGGGGGTAGAGCAGTCACACATGTTTTTGGACACAGACCTGCCACCTCTTTACCCGCAACAGCCAGAGTGATTGGCAGGTCATCATTTCATTTGGAGGTGGAAACACTAGCTGGTGTTGAGCGCTCTGCGACATCGAGAGCACCACCTTTAGATCAAGGCAACCTAACTTTTCCGCCTGCAAGTTCCTCACAGCCCGGTAGTTTGCCAGGGACACCCTACTCAACCCAGTCTAAGCACAACAGCCAGCCCTTGGTCCCTCAGATGTGGACAAGTAAAAGACCATTTCCTCCTAGCCATGACAAAGCTAAGAGGTTGAATTTCACCATCTGCAAGCTGTTGGCTACATAAATGCTGACTTTCGGCCTGGTGGACACAGAGGATTTTCGAGACCTTATGTCCGTCGCAGTGCCCCAGTACCAGATGCCCAGTCGGCACTACTTCTCAAAGAAAGGTGTGCCTGCGCTACACCAGCATGTCGCACACAACATCACCGCTTCTTTGAGAAACTCTGTGTGTGACAGGGTGCATTTCACCACAGACACTTGGACGAGTAGGCATGGACAGGGGCGTTACATGTCGCTGACTGGGCACTGGGTAACTATGGTGACAGCAGGACAAGGGGCTGCTGTCCAAGTCTTGCCGTCCCCATGAGTTGCGCGTCAATCCTCTTTATCTAGAAGTTCCTCCACTGCTTCTGCCTCCTCAACCTCCTCTGGGTCGTCCACCTGCACCCAAAGCCTGTCTGGTAATGCCACCCACTTTCTAACTGCGCAGAAGGAATCCTGCACACCTCCTTACTATGCTGGCAGAAGGGCTCAATGGCATCAGACGGTGTTTACTTTGAAATGTCTGGGAAATGTGAGTCACACAGCTGAGGAGTTGTGGTCAGCTCTGGAGACCCAGTTTCATGAATGGTTGTCTCCACTGGACCTGCAACCAGGGAAGGCCATGTGCGACAATGCTGCAAACCTGGGTGTGGGCCTTCGCCGGGGCAATGTCACACACGTGCCTTGTATGGCTCACGTGTTGAACCTGGTTGTCCAGCAATTTTAAGCCCACTATCCCGGACTAGATGGCTTTCTGCAGAGGGCACGGTCGCTGTGTGCTCACTTCCGCCGTTCGCATCCCGCAGCTCAACGACTTACATCTCTACAGAAGTCATTGGGCCTGCCAGTTCACCGGCTGAAATGCGATGTGCCGACACGGTGGAATTCAACTCTGCACATGTTGCAGCGACTGTGGCAGCACCGACAAGCCCTGGTGCAATAATTTCTGACGTATAGTCTGGGCCAAAGAGATCCAGAGGTGGGACAAATCACGCTGGAGGAGTGGTCTCAGATCAGGGACATATGCACACTTCTGCACAGTTTTGAAATGGCGATGAAGATGTTTAGTGCTGACGATGCCATTATCAGCATGACTATTCCGGTGATTTACATGCTGGAGCACACGTTAAACATAATTCGGAGTCAGGTGGTGGGACAAGAGGAGGTGGAGGAAGTAGAGGAGGAGTCGTATGCGGAAGGGATAATATCTCCAAGGTCCAGACGGTCGGCAGCACCAAGGCGGCAGGCATGGGAGGGTGGGGGCGAGGGATTAACCAGGGCACATGGTAGCAGCCAAACTGTTGAGGAAGGTGCAGGAGCTGAGGAAGAAGAGGAGGACGAACTGGCGATGGGCATGGAAGACTCATCAGATGAGGGAGACCTTGATCACATTTCTGTTGTGCGAGGTTGGGGGGAGAGGGCAGAGGAAGGAAGCATGATTCTTACCTCGCTACCAACACAACAAGGACTTGGTCCTCCTGGATGCTCAAGACACATGAGTGCCTTCTTGCTGCACTACCTGCAACATGACCCTTGGATTGTCAGAATTCGAAGTAATCCCGACTACTGGGTTGCCACACTCTTAGATCCCCGGTACAAAAGTAAATTTGCCAAAATAATTCCTGCCATAGAAAGGGATTCAGCAGAGGCTGTTGCAGAATCTTATATGTGCTTTTCCACAAAACACCAGTGGTGCACGTAGTGAATCTCACAGTTCTAACTTGACAACCGTGGGACTGTCGAGTCTACATCACTCAAACAGTAACAGTAACACAGTATCTGCTGGTAACAGCAATTTTGTGGAATCGTTTCACCACTTTTTTAGACCATCCTTTGCAAGGCCAGAGGAGACAAGAAGTCTGACACATAGTCAATGCCTAGAGAGGATGGTACAGGAGTATCTCCAAGTGAACATCGAAGCCATGACTGTGTCACTGGACCCTTGCTCATTTTGGGCTTCTAATCTGGGAAAATGTCCGGAGCTCGCCACTCACGCCTTGGAGATCTTGTCCTGCCCTGCAGCCAGCGTTCTCTCTGAACGTGTGTTCAGCGCTGCTGGTGGTGTGCTGACATAAGCGCACGCGGCTGTCCACTGAGAATGTAGACAGACTCACGTTCATAAAGATGAACAAATCATGGATCTGCAAGGACTTTTCTACCCCTGTGTCATCCTGGGGAGACTAAAAGCTTGAGGATTTGGTAAAATCACCTCACCAACTGTTTTAAGCAACTCTGGGGCAATTGATGCCACTTAAGTGGTGTCTGTGCCACAATTTTTGGAAAAAATGGAGACTCTTTTTGGAGTCCCCTTGCTGTGTTTTACGTGACGTTGGCATCGTCAATTCCCAGTGGGTTGGGTCCCCCCCCTTTTAACCGTAAGAAACTACATACACTAAGGCTTGGGGTAACACAGATGGTTGAGTCTGAAGAGCTGTTTACTCAGAGGTCTGCTCCAAAGCTTCAGTGTCTGCTAGTCAGCGTAGTAGCCCAGCTCTGAAGCAAGCTACACCGCCTGTGTATCTAATAAGAATTTTTAACTGCATCTAGCCTAGGCAGACTGTGGGGACCCCCTACCAAACCCAGATGCTCAGCCCCCCTACCGCCCCCTTTCCTTGACAATACAATAATGTAACTCTTACAACTGGATGGGTGAGGATTGGTCACAGCTTTATTAACTCTTTATACTCATTCCATTAGAAAGGCATTTTATTTCTAAAATAATTCAGCTTGTTGCAGCATGCCCTGGGTCTCCACACCGGCAAGTTGGCAACAAGTGTAACTCTCCAACATGTCCTTTCTATTTCCAGGCCACGGAGGATCCTGCTTACTCGTATGCAAGACTCTGAACCCCATCCATCACTCTTAATGCTTGTTCCACTCCGTCCTGGAGTCCTGACAGGAATATGTCCAGTCCAATATCCATTAAGTGAACACCGTCGGGCCGTATGAGGCCTGCTTTATCTCCTTCCATTTGTCGGTGTCGTATCATTACACCGCCTCTGTCTCTTCTAAATTTTGCCATCCGAATATTTATTGCCCCCTTGTCCGTTCGATGGCCGTGATGTCTCGCGCACCTTGCCATACCGCTATTGTCACAATCTCTGACCACACTATAGTTAGTTTTGTGAAAAATTCTCTGAAGCGCTCAGTGTCTAGTTTCATTATTGCCATTAGTTATGCGCTCTTGTGATGACCTAGGTCATTTCCCCCGGCCTGTATAACTAAGATGACTGGACCTCTTGACTCTCTCCCTCCCTTGATTACTTCCATTAGTACCTGTGGCCATTGCAGGTCTCTAATACCTCTCCAGTTGAAATATGTGTTATGAAACTCTAATTTCCTCCCGCCTGGGCGGACTTTCGCCCTTTTTTCTGCCCAATATATATACGAGTGGCCTATCACCCACACTGTTGGCTTAGCGTCACCTGTAAAAGAAACAAACCACGTTAGGATAACAAGTCCGGTCGTATGTATCTCGCCAAACACGTGGATCGCCATCTCCCTATCCTCTGAACTTACATTTCTGACAGTCCTGCTCTTCCTGCTTCCGTGGCCACGCCTATGCGGAATGAGTGTGTCCCATAGTCTTTGGGGTGGTTCCTTGCCTATGTTAGGTATTTATTAAATATAGCTTGGAACTGGTATCTTGATAATGGCGTTCCATCAATGTGTGATAGGAAGAAATTACTTTGTGATCTGATGGTTATATATGTTTTTACTATTGTTACCCGACTCAGTGTACCGTTTGTGGGTTGTAGAAGTACCCAAGTGCCCCTGCCCGCTGGAACCGTTTTCGATTTACGTATGCGTAGACGTATTGCATTATTAGCTATGACTACGTCCTGGTGTAATAAGCCTTCACTGGTGGTAATTTTGGATTGAGGGACTAATTCGCTTATGCATAGCGCCCCGAAGAAGGCGATCGCAAATGCAGTAGACAGTAGCGTTGCTTCAAATTGTGAGTGTCATGTTAATGGTGTTAGGGATATGATGTGAGAAATCAGTTTTAGTGACACGGGACCCCTTTTCCACCCTTTTATGGATTGTCTGATGATGAATCTCTTTGTCACATCTCCCCAATTCAGTAGTTGGAAGTGAAATGCTACTCCGGTCAGACACCGCTGCGCTGAGGCCCCTGATATGCCCCTCATCATTAGCTGGTGGAGAATTCTATAGTGACCTGTAATCTGGCTTGTTCACATTGGTCAACCCGTCTGCCTGCTACTAGTCGTGTCCACTCATCCCATGCCTTACCGTATGCTTGCCACGTCGACGAGGCAACTGACTCTCTGATTAATGGCATCAACTATTCACCACTAGATCCCATAGGGAGGGTGGGCAACTGTTGCCCGATGGGTGGGCGTTTGGGAGGAGCTCTGTGAAAATCTGCCAATTGAATTGTGATAAAGCATTAGCAGCAGCGTTAGACCCCTCAGCATCGTGGCTAGCGCGGACCCATACATTGTGTTTTAGGCACAGGAATGGTAGCCGGCGTAGTAGGCCTAGCACTGGGAGAGACGATGATGCCATCTTATTAATGCAGTGCGCTATGCTGCTGTTTTTGTTATGAAGCGTATATTTTTGTTAGCCAGGCGAGCGCCCCATATTTCTATTGCTACTACTATTGGGAAGAAAAATTATTTTCCGGGCTAGATGCAGCTAAAAATTATTATTAATTTCAAAGCTGGTGGAGCTTGGTATAGATGACCTAATACAATGAGTACCACACACTGCTACTATGCCCCAAATTATTTTCTGGGCTAGATGCAGCTAAAAATTATTATTAATTTCAAAGCTGGTGGAGCTTGGTATAGATGGCCTAATACAGTGAGTACCACACACTGCTACTATGCCCAAAATTATTTTCCGTGCTAGATGCAGCTAAAAATTATTATTAATTTCAAAGCTGGTGGTGCTTGGTATAGATGGCCTAATACAATGAGTACCACACACTGCTACTATGCCCAAAATTATTTACCGGGCTAGATGCAGCTAAAAATTATTATTAATTTCAAAGCTGGTGGAGCTTGGTATAGATGGCCTAATACAATGAGTACCACACATTGCTACTATGCCCAAAATTATTTTCCGGGCTAGATGCAGCTAAAAATTATTATTAATTTCAAAGCTGGTGGAGCTTGGTATAGATGGTGTTAAGGGGAGCGGTTGCAGACAACTTTATTTAATGGAACGCAACCGACCCCGGGGTCCGCGATGCAGCCTAGAGGACTGCTGCCGAACACTTCCCGGGTGGAAAGGCAAACGACAACTAAAAGATAAACCCCTCCGCGTTAACTACACACCGGACAGGGTATAGCGGTACGCTGTATCTCCGTTTACTGCACAGAGGAGAGAGCGACCGGCGACGCACCTAACAAATATCGGAAGGGTAAGACGGTACGCACAATCTCCTAGAACCGCAGGGAGATGTGCGTCCGTGGGAACAGCAGTAGCCCTGTCTTTGATACAGGCGCTACGCTATGGGGATTGGCGCTAAAGCGTTTCACACAATCTCCAAGAACCGCAGGGAGACATGTGACCGGACTATGAGCAGTAGCCCTGTCTTCGGTACAGGCGCTACGCTATAGGAGACGGCGCTAGCGTGCCGGTGATTCCCGCCGGGTAATCGAGCACTCAGCCGGCGTGCTACCGGACTGAACAAACCCGCTCTATTTAGCTCACAGGCGGCTCGGGGTGTAAGGCGAACCACCTGGTTAGAGCCAGTCAGCGAGGCAAAGCTACCTGCCTACTAAAGCTATGGCTCTTTGAGCCCGGCCTGCCTAGCTAAAGCTATGGCTCTTTGAGCCCGGCCTGCCTAACTAAAGCTATGGCTCTTTGAGCCCAGAGTAAGCGTGCACACCAAACAGCTAGCTCAAATGATCTGAGCGCGCCGACATGTTTGTGGGCGGGCCTATTAAAGACTAAGCCCTGCCCAGCGACGCGCTATTGGTGACGCTACCCGTGAACCAATCAGGGAGTGCCAGGTCACTGAGTCAGGTGGGTGCCAACCCACCAATCATGATCCGCTAGGTCACGGACATGCTCAGTGTGGCGAATCCTGGACTTAGACTCCACGAGCCCTGTCTCCCTCTGCAGCCTATGCTTAACACTGCTGGGCACAAATGCCTGGGAGACAATCTGCAGGGCTCGTGGAACAGCTAGGCACTGGGACTGACAACAATGCTGAGCTGTATCAGCCCCAGCTGGCCAGGAATGGGAGACCACAGAAGGTCCTGGACCAATTTCAAATCCAGCCCCAGACCGACACCTAACAGATGGCCTAATACAATGAGTACCACACACTGCTAGTATGCCCAAAATTATTTACCAGGCTAGATGCAGCTAAAAAATATTATTAATTTCATAGGTGGTGGAGCTTGGTATAGATGGCCTAATACAATGAGTACCACACACTGCTACAGGCCCAAAATTATTTTCCGGGCTAGATGCAGCTAAAAATTATTATTAATTTCAAAGCTGGTGGAGCTTAGTATAGATGGCCTAATAGATTGAGTACCACACACTGCTACTATACCCAAAAGGTTTTACTTGGCTAGGTGCAGTAAAAAATTCGTATTACATACACAGGTGGTATAGCTTGCAACACAGATAGGCTACTCCACTGACTAACACACACTGCAAAAGGCCCAAAAGGATTTGCTTAGCTAGATTTAGCCAAATGCTGTGAAAAACCCTTGCACAGCACTAAAACAGACCTGCCTGGCAAAAAGTCCTAGGAAATGCTGTAACCTAGCCCTCAAAAGGGCAGCAATTATAATTAGTCCCTACTCCCAACCTATCTGTCTATTTAAGAGCAAATTCGCTTGCAATTCACACAGTTAGAAAGTATAGCACCCACAGCAGCAGTGGTGCCGTCTAACACTCAACTGCAGCAGTGAGAAAATGGTGGCGACGTGGAAAATGGCTGGGTCTTATAGGGCAAGGACATGTGACATACACAGTCAATGACACATGCCCTTGCTTGTGTGAAAAAAAGCACTTCGCTGCGTGTGTGCGCTAGTGTTGAGCCACCCCCGTAGTGTTCGAGTTCGGTTCGGTTCGTCGAGCACCCGTGTGTTCGCCGAACTGTTCGTCGAACTGTTCGTCGAACACCTTCGAACACCGTTAAAAACAATGGCAGGCAAACAAAAACACATAGAAACACATAGAAAACACCTTCAAAGGTGTCCAAAAGCTGACAAACTGCTCAGAAGACATAACTAACACATGGAAAAGTGACAAGTACATATAGTCATGCGAAAATAAAAGAGGTGGAGGAGTAAAAGGAGGGGGAGACACAGATATAGGCATGTCATGCCCTTCTAAAATCCAAAAAGTGAGAAGCCGACACGGCCAGTCCGCTCCTGCCCGTGCCACCTCCGTGTCGCCGGGTTTGTGCCAGAGCCGCGGTGAACCCTGACGGCCAGCCCCCCTCTCCCAATACAGGTGCCTGTCCGCTGGTGGGTCGAGCGAGCCCCCCTGTGGTGGAGGCAGCTCTAAGCTTTTTAATTTAAATTGTCTCTCTAATTTGAATGAATACACTTTAAATCCATTTACAAGGATCTATTGGAGGGCAAGTCTCATGCCAGCAGCCGCGTAATTCCAGCTCCAGTAGCGTCCACTAAAGCTGCTGCAGTTAAAAAGCTTTTATAAGGATCGAGCTCGGCTGTCCACCGCAAGGCATCCTAATGCCAGTCCCAGCCCCTATGCCTTGGGGTGCCTCCTGATGCTCTTCACTAAGTATCCCATGGTCCCGAATCATTTCCTTTGAAAAAATTAAGTGTCTAAACTACAGGTGGTGTAGCTTGCTTAACAGCCGGGATAATCCGCTGACTAGCAGACACTGCTACTAGGCACAAAGTATTTCCTGGGCTAGATGCAGTTAAAAATTTGTAATTAGATACTCTCGTTGGATGCTGAGAAAGCATTCATAGAGTCTCCTGGCACGCCATATATGATTCTCTTAAAAAGCTTGGGGTAGGGGTCTAGGGGACCCTTTTATAGCCAAAATCACGGCCCTGTATCGCAATACGTCACCTAGGCTGAAGATAAATGGAACTGTAGCACCCTGAGGGCTCGGTTGCTACAGATGTATTGTATCAGGTGTGATATCTCACTCTCAGGTAAGGATGGAGTGTGGATCAGGACCCGACACCTGCATGCATTACACCACATTGCCGTGGGGCAGGGCGACCAATATGCCCCTGAGATGGGCACGACAGTCCCTGTCCCTGGCTGGAGTGGGGGGAGGGAACACTGAGGAAGGGGAACCCTGTAGTGCAGGAGCAGGGAGGAAGCAGTTCCTGGGTGCATTGAGAAGGGAGTATAAAAGGTGGGCACCATCTTAGTTCAGTGCAGAGAAGTCTGAGCAGAAGTGGCAGGGAGCAGGGGCTCTGCATGAGCTCTGCTCCGGAGGCGGGCCTAGTAACAGAGGCCCAGGCCTGGAAGAGGGAGAAGGAAGGAAGAGGAGCGGAGAAGGCTCCAGGAACGAGGAATGAAGGGATCCCAGGGGTGCGGACGGGCGAGTCGCCACCGCACGCCCGAATCCACCTGCGTGGAGGGGTCAGGCCAAAGGGGGAGACCGGTCCCCGAACTAGTGGAGGCAGGAAACGACCCTCAGCTAGAAACCGGAGGCTCTGACATTTTATGTGGCGCAGCCCCTCGCTACACCCGCTAGGAAGGCACCACATAGGGTCAGGGAAACTGGCGCCAAGTTTACCAAGAGAAGGCCCGAGGCAGCCGGACAGAAGTGTTGGTAAGAAAGGCCAGACAAAGGACACACAAAGGGGGTCCTGTGAAGTGCTCCAAAGTTATCTGGGAGTTGTCTGAGCCCCTCACCTGGTGAGCACAGTACGACGTGGGCAGCCGTTACCTGCAGACGTGGTCTGGATAATAAGAACTGTGAGTAAAGGCCCTGGACTGCATCACTGACTCCGTGTCGTTACTGCTGCTGCCCTGCACCATCACCCCCATCCTCCACATACACTGCCCTGAGGCTATACTCCTCCCGTGGGCAGTTATGCTACGCTCTGCTGCACCCACAACACCAGCCTCAGCGGTCTGCCCTGGAGCGGCGGTTCACTCTAACGGCAATCCACGGGTGGCGTAGTCGGACATTTAAACATCAAAACCACATAAATAGTTCCGCCACTGGTTTGACCGCCCTGAGCCACGGAACCGGGTTGCCGCCACGGAGACTACAACCACCAGCATCCACCAAAAAGGGTCCGGCTCCGGGTGTCCCAAGGCCCAGGGGGCGCGTCAGAACATTTTCATCACCTTTCACAATCACCAATGGGACAAGGCAGGGATGTTCTCTGTCCCCTCTCTTATACATCCTAGTGACGGAGCACCTGCTCTCATCAATTCGCCATAACCCCAATATTAGGTGGATTGAGGTGGGAGGCACCGAGTACAAGTGCTTTCTATTTGCTGATGATGTCCTAGTATATATCACTCAATCACATATATCCATCCCTGCTGTTATGGCTGAAATAGATCACTTTGTTACATGGTCAAATTTTAAAATCAATGCAGCGAAGTCTGAGGCCCTCGATGTCTCCCTCCCCAAATCCATATAGGATTCCATCCAGTCCAACTTTCCCTTTGCCTGTCCCTCACAGGGTATCAAATACTTAGGAATTCCTATTCATAGAGACCTCTCCCATCTATGTTATCTTAATTTTGGGCCCTTTATTGAACAACTCCATACAGACCACGGTTGGCAAGTTAGAACTGTAAGATTCACTACGTGAACCGCTGGTGTTTTGTGGAAAAGCACATGTACACTGCGTTCCAAATTATTATGCAAAAAGTGTTTAGGAGTGATAAGGGAAGAATTTGTTTGTTTGTCAGTTAAACTCATTGATGGTGATGTGTGTCAGGGCTCTTTATATCACTGTAAGCAATTGCAGACACCTGTGCTAATTAGTTTGGCAGGTGTGTCCAATGAAAGGCAAGACTACTTAAGAAGGCTCTCTCACATTATTAAGCAGCCTACATTTTCTGCCAAAATGGGAAAGAAAAAGGATGTGTCGGCTGCTGAGAAGCAACAAATTGTGGAGTGTTTAGGTCAAGGCATGACTACAATCAACATTGTGCGATGATCAGGATGAAGTGTCTTGGCAATCAAGAAGTATGTAGCTGATTCACAGTACACACGTGTGCGTGCTGATAAGGGCAAATTGAGGACTCTTTCCTACAGGCAATTACGTCAGGTTGAAAGAGCAGCGGCCAAAAAGCCTTGTCATAGCAGCAGACAATTTTTTTGAAGCTGCTTGTGCCTCCAACGTCCCCCGAACAACAAGATGCAGGGTCCTTCAGAGGTTTGCAGCTGTGCATACGCCATCCTGTCGACCTCCTCTATCCACTTCACACAAGCAGAAACGGCTCCAGTGGGCCAAACATTACATGAAGACTGATTTCAAAACAGTTTTGTTCACGGATGAGTGCCGTGCAGCGCTCGATGGTCCAGATGGATGGAGTGGAGGATGGCTGGTTGATGGACACCCCACGCAAACACGGCTACAGCGCCAACAAGGAGGAGGTGGAGTAATGTTTTGGGCTGGAATCATGGGGAGAGAGATTGTCGGCCCCTTTAGGATCCCTGAAGGCGCTAAAGATGAACTCCATAATGTATGTGGATTTTCTCAAACAGCACTTCCTGCCATGGTTCAAGAAGAAGAACCGTGTATTTCACAGCAAGATCATTTTTCTGCATGATAATGCACCATCTCATGCTGCACATAAAACATCTGCATCTCTGGCTGATATGGGCATGAAAGGGGACAAACTTATGGTGTGACCCCCATGCTCCCCTGACCTCTACCCCATTCAGAACCTTTGGAGCATCATTAAAAGGAGTGTCTATGATGGCGGGAGGCAGTTCACATCTAAGCAACAGCTCTGGGAGGGTATTCTGTCCTCATGCAAAACAATTGAAGCAGAAACCATCCAAAACCTGACAAATTCAATGGACGAGAGAGTTCAGAAGCTCCTTTCGAACAAGGGGTCCTATGTGAAAATGTAACATCACCTAGAATAAAGTTTTGAGTTGAAAACTGTTTGATTTCAGTTTCTAACAACCTGCTAATGCTTATAATTTCAAAAATGACCATTTTTTTGGTCTTTATTAAAATGAAAAGGTTGATCGAAAAGTTTGGGGGATCTAAGAGTGTGGCAACCCAGTAGTCATGATTACTTTGAATTCTGACAATATGAGGGTCATGCTGCAGGTAGTGCAGCAAGAAGGCACTTATGTGTCTTGCGCATCTCGGAGCCCCAAAATTATTTTCCGGGCTAGATGCAGCTAAAAATTATTTTAAATTTTAAATCTGGTGAAGCTTTAGTATAGATGGCCTAATAGGATCAGTGCTGCACACTGCTACAAAGCCCAAATTATTTTCCAGTCAAGATACAGATAAACATGATTAGTAATTTGAAAGCCTAAAACGGTTGGTAGGGTGATTTTAACCAATCATCAAGCTTTTACTCTCCCCAGGATGACACAGGGGTAGAAAAGTTGTTTCGGATCCATGATTTGTTCATCTTTATGAACGTGAGTCTGTCTACATTATCAGTGGAGAGCCGCGTGCGCTTATCTGTCAGCACACCACCAGCAGCGCTGAACACACGTTCAGACAGAACGCTGGCTGCGGGGCATGACAAGATCTCCAAGGCGTAAGTGGCTAGCTCCGGCCATTTATCCAGATTGGAAGCCCAAAAAAAGCAAGGGTCCAGTGACACAGTCGTGGCTTCAATGTTTACTTGGAGATACTCCTGTACCATCGTCTCTAGGCGTTGACTATGTGTCAGACTTCTTGTCTCCTGTGGCCTTGCAAAGGATGGGCTAAAAAAGTGGTGAAATGATTCCGCAAAATTGATGTTACCAGCAGATACTGTGTTTCTGTTACGGTTTGAGTGCTGAACACTTGACGGTCCCACGGTTGGCAAGTTGGAACTGTGAGATTCACTACGTGCACCACTGGTATTTTGTGGAAAAGCACATGTAAGATTCTGCAACAGTCTCTGCTGATACTCCTGCATGCGTGCATCCCTTTCTATGGCAGGAATAATTTCTGCAAATTTACTTTTGTACCGGGGATCTAACAGTGTGGCAACCCAGTAGTCAGGATTATTTCTAATTCTCACAATTCGAGGGTCATGTTGCAGGTAGTGCAGCAAGAAGGCACTCATGTGTGTTGCGCATCCAGGAGCACCAAGTCCCTGTTGTGTTGGTGGCGAGGTAACAATCATGCTTCCTTCCTCTGTCCTCTCCCCCCAACCTCGCACAACAGAAATGTGATCAAGGTCTCCCTCATCTGATGAGTCTTCCATCAGTTCGTCCTCCACTTCTTCCTGGGCTCCTGCACCTTCCTCACTAGTTTGGCTGCTACCATGCGCCCTGGTAAAACCATCTCCCCCACCCTCACATGCCTGCCGCCTTGGTGCTGCCGACCGTCTGGACCTTGAAGATGTTAGCCCTTCCGCATACAACTCCTCCTCCTCTACTTCCTCCACCTCCTCTTGTGCCACCACCTGACTCCGAATTCTGTTTAACATGTGCTCCAGCATGTAAATCACCGGAATAGTCATGCTGATAATGGCATCGTCAGCACTAAACATCTTCGTCGCCATTTCAAAACTGTGCAGAAGGGTGCATAGGTCCCTGATCTGAGACCACTCCTCCAGCGTGATTTGCCCCACCTCTGAATCTCGTTGGCCCAGGCTATACGTCAGAACGTATTGCACCAGGGCTTGTCGGTGCTGCCACAGTCGCTGCAACATGTGCAGAGTTGAATTCCACCGGGTAGGCACATCGCATTTTAGCCGGTGAAGTGGCAGGCCCAACGACTTCTGTAGAGATGTAAGTCGCTGAGCTGCGGGATGCGAACGGCGGAAGTGAGCACACAGCGACCGTGCCCTCTGCAGAAGGCCATCTAGTCTGGGATAGTGGGCTAAAAATTGCTGGACAACCAGGTTCAACACGTGAGCCATACAAGGCACGTGTGTGACATTGCCCCGGTGAAGGGCCGCACCCAGGTTTGCAGCATTGTCGCACACGGCCTTCCCTGGTTTCAGGTCCAGTGGAGACAACCATTCATGAAATTGGTTCTCCAGAGCTGACCACAACTCCTCAGCTGTGTGACTCACATTTCCCAGACATTTCAATGTAAAAACCGCCTGATGACGTTGAGCCCTACTGCCAGCATAGTAAGGAGGTGTGCAGGATCCCTTCTGCGCAGTTAGAAAGCTTGTGGCATGACCAGACTGGCTTTGGGTGCAGGTGGAAGACCGAGAGGAGGTTGAGGAGGCAGAAGCAGTGGAGGAACTTTGACATAAAGAGGATTGACGCACAACTCGTGGGGACGGCAAGACTTGGACAGCAGCCCCTTGTCCTGCTGTCACCATAGTTACCCAGTGCCCAGTCAGCGACATGTAACGCCCCTGTCCATGCCTACTCGTCCAAGTGTCTGTGGTGAAATGCACCCTGTCACACACAGAGTTTCTCAAAGAAGCGGTGATGTTGTGTGCGACATGCTGGTGGAGCGCAGGCACACCTTTCTTTGAGAAGTAGTGCCGACTGGACATCTGGTACTGGGGCACTGCGACGGACATAAGGTCTCGAAAATCCTCTGTGTCCACCAGGCGGAAAGGCAGCATTTCTGTAGCCAAGAGCTTGCAGATGGTGAAATTCAACCTCTTAGCTTTCTCATGGCTAGGAGGAAATGGTCTTTTACTTGTCCACATCTGAGGGACCGAGGGCTGGCTATTGTGCTTAGACGGGGTTGATAAGGGTGTCCCCGGCAAACTGCCGGTCTGTGAGGAAGATGCAGGCGGACATGTTAGGTTGCCTTGATCCAAAGGTGGTGCTATCGATGTCGGACAGCGCTCAACACCAGCTGGTGTTCCCACCTCCAAAGAAAATGATGACCTGCCAATCACGCTGGCTGTTGCGGGTAAAGAGGTGGCAGGACTGCGCCCCAAAACAGGTGTGACTGCTGTCCCCCAGTCACAGAGGATGAAGAGGCCGCGGATGCACAAGATATGGCAGACGGTGGTTGGCCCGGCCGGCTAGGCCGCATTGTAGCACACTGAGCTTCCCACTGCAACTTATGCTTCATGTCCATGTGCCTGTTCATGCATGAAGTACTCAAACTATGTATTTTTTGGCCTCTACTTAGCTTTTGCTGACAAATGTTACAGATAACACGAGTTGGGTCATCTTTATCGATCTGAAAAAATGCCCAGGCTATGCAAGGCTTAGCACCCATGCGACCTGAAGAGCCACCACGACTTGTGGTGAGAGGCAGAGTTGTGTTTGAGGATGCAGTTGTTGACGTGCTTCCAGTACTACGTCTCTGTCCAGGAAGGCGCAACCTGACCTCGTCGTCACTAGCATCTTCCTCCACCTCCTCTGCTGACCTCATCTCTTGGCTGACTGTGGGTTGACAGTAAGTGGGATCTCCAACCTCATCATCATCACCCTGTGTGTTATCACACCCGTCGTCCTCAGAGCCAACCTGTTCCTGCCCTGACAAAAAACTAAAGTTGTCGCTCCAATCAGGTATTTGAGTCTTATCATCGTCTTCCTCATTGTCTCCACCAACAGGAGTTACAGTTTGGGAATGAGGGTCTACATTATGGTCAGAACCTTCTGCGTCTGGTCCTGGATCCGACTCATAAAGATTCTGGGCATCAGTGCAGATCATTTCCTGGATTCACAGAAGCGCTGGAGTCGACCTCTGATTCCCAGGCTATAGTATGAGTAAACAGCTCTGCAGACTCAACCATCTGTTCTACCTCATACTCAGACGGGCAGCTGGAGATTTGGGAGCTGTGAGGAAGCAAGTGCGATTTGGGTGACACCTTTGAGGACTGGAGTATTTGTGATGTTGAAGTTGATGTGGAGGAGAGCCCACTTAAAGGAGCACTTGATATCCGTTGAAGCACCTGCAGTTTTTGTGCCTCATCTGGAATTTGTAGCGATTGGCGTGGCCGTAAGAAAGGGATCTTATCACATTGTCCGCTAAAAGAAGTAGACATTTTAGTTTGGCTGGAAGATGGTCTTTCTTCTGCAGATGTTACTGTTGCTTTAACACCTACCCCACGGACACAACCTTTTTTCCCCTTCCCAACACGCCTATTCCCCTTTCCACCAGCAGCAGGCCTTTTTGCACTCATTTTGGTGGTTAACTAATTCACAACTCTGGAGTTGTTTGCACAAAAAAACAATGGATGGTAACCGAGCAGAGCTGAGTGGCCAAACTGTGGTATTAGGCAAAAACTATTGGCTGGGTTAGATGCAGAAAAAAATTATATTCAATTTGCAACCTGATGGAGGTCAGTATAGATGGACTAATACAACAAGTCCCACACACAGCTAGAAGCCCAATATTTTTTCAGAGGTAGATGCAGAAAAAAATATATTCAGTTTGCAACCTGATGGAGGTCAGTATAGGTGGACTAATAGAACAAGTCCCACACACTGCTAGAAGGCCAAATATTTTTTCGTAGCTGGATGCAGAAAAAAATTATATTCAGTTTGCAACCTGATGGAGGTCAGTTTAGATGGATTAATAGAACAAGACCCACACACAGCTAGAAGCCCAATATTTTTTCAGAGGTAGATGCAGAAAAAAATATATTCAGTTTGCAACCTGATGGAGGTCAGTATAGGTGGACTAATAGAACAAGTCCCACACACTGCTAGAAGGCCAAATATTTTTTCAGAGCTAGATGCAGAAAAAAATTATATTCAGTTTGCAACCTGATGGAGGTCAGTATAGATGGATTAATAGAACAAGACCCACACAGCTAGAAGCCAAATATTTTTTCAGAGGTAGATGCAGAAAAAAATTAGATTCAGTTTGCAACCTGATGGAGGTCAGTATAGATGGACTAATAGAATGATGCTATGCCCAAAAGATTTTACTTCACTAGGTGCAGTAAAAAAATTGGTATTCTATACACAGGTGGTATATCTTGCAACACAGATAGGCTACTCCACTGACTAACACACTCTGCAATAGGCCAAAAAGGATTAGCTTTGCTAGATTCAGCCAAATGCTGTGAAAAAAACTTGCACAGCACTGGCACAGACCTGCCTGGCAAAAACTGATAGGAACTGATGTAACCTAGTCCTGAAAAGGACTCCAATTACAATTAGTCTTTACTCCCACAACCTATCTATTTAAGAGCACAGACCTGCCTGATAAAAGTCGTAGGAAATGCTGTAACCTAGTCCTTAAAAGGACTGCAATCACAACTATTCCCTACTCCCAAGCTATCTGTATATTTGTGCGAAAATTGGCTTGAAATTAACAAGGTATAGCGCACACAGCAACAGCGGTGCCGTCTAACACGCAGCTGCAGCAGTGAGAAAATGGTGGCGACGGGGAAAATGGCTTGGTCTTATAGGGCAAGGACATGTGACATACACTGCCAATGACACATGCCCTTGCTTGTGTGAAAAAAAGCACTTCGCTCCGTGTGTGCGCTGCTGATAGGCTGACAGATTGCACCTCCCCACTGTAAATGCGGGAAAGAGAAAAAAAAATGGAGATCTTCATTGTTCCTGCAGAGATCCATCCCCTGCCCCTCCCCCCACCCCGCTGTACACTCAAACTGCGTATTAACATTAATTTTCATCATTACTGAGAAAAAATCCAGTTATGATTTTGGTGCACGAACAGTTATCGAACATAACCAGGGGAGGAGTCCTGAGGAGATAATTTGCATATTCCCACTGCATTTTGGGGTAAGTGAAGAGTCTCCGCGAGCTCAAAGAACACTGGATTTTGGCTGTTGGAGCTGAAAAGAGGACATCGGTAAACCGCGCGCATTTTGAAGCTTTCTTTTTAAGCTTTTTTCACTGTTTTCAGAACATTAACAATAAGAACATGGAAGAGTCCAGGAGCCATTTGGTGAGCTGCATATCCTGCTACATGTTCACAGACTTGCCAGTGGAAAAGCCAGACTTCACATGCCAGAAATGCAAGCTTGTGTCCCTGTTGGAGGAAAAGTTGCGAAATCTAGAAGAGAGGTTAACTACCTTGAAAATCATTAAGGAAGGTGAAGAGTTCTTAGACAGAGCAGAATTATCTCTTCATGATTCAGAAAGAGAAGAAATTCGAACTGCACCTGACGAAACAGAGGAATGGAAGCATGTGACCCACAGAAGCAGGAGGATCGAGAGGCAGTCAGCACCCATACTGCTCAGGAACCAGTACCAGGCTCTCACACAGGAGAACCATGAAGAAATACAGCAAGATAAGACTTTGCCAGCAATGAATAACCTTGTAAGCCCTCAGAATCCTCCTGGATGGAGAAAGAAGAATGTTGTGAAGAAAAAACGGAGAGTGGTGGTCATGGGGGATTCCCTGTTAAGAGGAACAGAGGCCGCTATCTGCAGACCAGACATAACCTCAAGAGAAATGTGCTGTCTTCCAGGAGCAAAAATTAAAGATGTGTCTGACAGGATATCAAGACTAAAAGGCTAAAAGGATACAACTTATTTGCAAGAAACAGACTTGATAAACGAGGAGGAGGTGTTGCATTGTATGTTAGAAAAGCATATATCTGCACAGAGATTGAAGCTTCAGAGACTGGGAGTTCTATGGAAACTGTTTGGGTAAGAATACAAGGAGAGAACAACGGAAAGGACACCATTGTAGGCATTTACTACAGGCCACCTGGGCAAGCTGAAGATATGGATGAACTCTTTATGTATCAAATGACCAAGTTCTCCAAAAAATATGACGTAGTGGTCATGGGAGATTTCAACTATCCAGACATTTGTTGGGAATCTCTCTCAAGTAAAACTAACAGGTCAAGCAAATTCTTATCCTCTCTTGCTGACAACTTTATCTTCCAAAAGGTAGGGGAGAAAACAAGGGGATCTGCTACTTTGGATCTAATCCTTATAAACAGGGAGGAAATGGTTGAGGAGGTAAAGGTGGCTGGGACCCTAGGAGGCAGCGATCATGCTATTGTAGAATTTTGGATAACTAGAGGAGGAAGACATGTGAAGACTCAAACTTCAAGGTTAGATTTTAGAAAGGCAGATTTTAAGAGACTCAGAAAGAGAATAGGAGGGATCCAATGGCTGGATGTCCTTAAGGACAAAAATGTCCAGGAAGGATGGGAAATTTTTAAAAATGAGATTCTCAAAGCACAATCGTTAACAATCCCGAAAAGTAGGAAGAATGGGAAGCATTTAAGGAAACCAGGATGGATGAACACAGAACTTAAACACATGCTAAAAAGAAAGAAAGAAATGTTTATTAAATGGAAAGAGGGAGGCATATCTAAAGAAGATTATAATGCAGTCTGCAGATCCTGCAGGGCACGTATCAGGTTAGCTAAAGCTGACAATGAATTAAGGCTTGCAAGAGATGTCAAAAGCAATAAAAAAGGATTTTGGGGGTATGTCAAAAGTAAAAGAAAAGTCAAAGATGCTATAGGATTTTTACAGGATGAAAATGGAGAAATGGTAAGAGAGGATGTTGAGAAGGCCGAACTTTTTAATTCCTATTTTGCATCTGTTTTCTCTCAGAAAGAAAATGTAACATCAACTGATCTTCACTGTCCTTTTAAAGGAATAGAGGAATCCAAGTTATCAGTAAACAGAAAGATTGTGAGGGAATATTTAGCTAACATAAATGAGTTCAAGTCTCCAGGTCCAGATGAATTACACCCCAGAGTACTGAAGGAGATTGTAGAAGAAATTTTAGAACCACTCTCCATAATCTTTGAAAATTCTTGGAGAACAGGAGAAGTCCCAGAAGACTGGAGAAGAGCAAATGTTGTTCCTATCTTCAAAAAGGGGAAGAAGGTGGACCCAGGGAACTATAGGCCGGTGAGTCTGACTTCTATACCAGGAAAGATCTTTGAACAAATTATTAAACAACATGTATGTAAGTACATGGATAAGAATGAAGTGATTAACCAGAGTCAGCATGGGTTTGTAACTAACAAGTCATGTCAGACTAACTTAATTTCCTTCTATGACAGAATCACTGACTGGGTGGATCAGGGAAATGCTGTAGATATAGTATATCTTGACTTCAGCAAAGCATTTGACAAAGTATCTCACATCATCCTTATTGAAAAAATGACCAAGTATGCAATGGACCAGTCAACTGTTAGGTGGATTCATAACTGGCTTAGTGATCGGACTCAAAGGGTGGTTGTAAATGGCTTCACATCCAGCTGGATGAATGTCTCAAGTGGGGTACCACAGGGCTCCGTCCTGGGACCTGTATTGTTCAACATCTTTATCAATGATTTAGATGAAGGAATTGAGGGTAAACTGATTAAATTTGCTGATGACACAAATCTAGGAGGGATAGCTAATACTAGAGAAGAGAGAGAGAGGATTCAAAAAGACCTAAATAAACTGGAGCAGTGGGCAGCAACCAACAGAATGGGTTTTAACAGGGAAAAATGCAAAGTACTACATCTGGGCAATAAAAATGAAAAAAGCATATACAGAATGGGAGGAATAGAGCTAAGCAACAGTACATGTGAAAAAGACTTAGGTATACTAATAGATCATAGACTGAACATGAGTCAACAGTGTGATGCAGCAGCAAAAAAGGCAAATATAATTCTGGGATGTATTAACAGAAGCATACAGTCTAGATCACGTGAAGTCATTATCGGTCTTTACTCCTCTTTGGTCAGACCTCATCTGGAATACTGTGTACAGTTTTGGGCACCACATTTTAAAAAAGACATAGACAAACTGGAGCAAGTTCAGAGAAGAGCGACCAGAATGGTGACTGGTCTGCAAACCATGTCCTATGAGGAACGGTTGCAGGATTTGGGAATGTTTAGCTTGCAAAAAAGAAGACTGAGAGGAGACTTAATAGCTGTCTACAAATATGTCAAGGGCTGTCACATTGTAGAAGGATCATCTTTATTCTCATTTTCACAAGGAAAGACTAGAAGCAATGGGATGAAACTAAATGGGAGGAGACACAAATTAGATATTAGAAAAAACTTTTTGACAGTTAGGGTGATTAATGAGTGGAACAGGCTGCCACGAGAGGTGGTGAGTTCCCCTTCAATGGACGTCTTCAAACAGAGGCTGGACAGACATCTGTCTGAGATGATCTAGTGAATCCTGCTTTGAGCAGGGGGTTGGACCAGATGACCCAGGAGGTTCCTTCCAACTCTACCATTCTATGATTCTATGATTCTATGATAACCTCGAACAGCCGAATTTTTCTCAAATTGTTCGTGTTCGCCGAACGGCTCGAACACCGCCCAAAACAGCTCGAATTTGAGATTGGCGAACAGTTCGAGTAGAACAAGGCTCATCTCTAGTGTGCGCTGCTGATAGGCTGACAGACTGCACCTCCCCACTGTAAACGTAGGAAAGGAAACAAAAATGGAGATCTTCATTATTTCGGCAGAGATCCATCCCCTGCCCCTCCCCCCGCCCACTGTACACTCAAACTGAGTATTAACATTGATTAACAGCATTACTGTGAAAAAATCCAGTTACGATTTTGGTGCACGAACAGTTATCGAACATAACCTCGAACAGCCGGATTTTTTTCAAATCGTTCGTGTTCGTCGAACGGCTCGAACACCACCCAAAACAGCTCGAATTTGAGATTGGCGAACAGTTCGAGTTGAACACCGCTCATCTCTACTGATGACCCTGTAAAAATAGGCTTTGTGACTTTCATAGTCCCTCCTTCATAAATGAAACAGGATGTGTCTGATCATGTCTCACACACCAGATTGCCAGATAAGGTTGTAAAATGTTAAAATGACATTTCCCGGTGAATCCATTTGTCACAGTTGCAAGCAATGCAGAAGTGCAAAAAAGCATCAAAAACGCTACGTGTGAACATAGGCCAAGGTGTGGAGGCATTGTTTTTGGTTATTTATTTTGCCTTATATATAAGTCATTACCCTGGAAAGGAGGTTCCTTAACATATTTCCCTGGAAAATCCATTTTGGTTTAGTTTTTGTATGTTTTATTTTGAGTCCGTAAATGTGGTGTAATACCTCTAACAACGTTGTTGACAGCGGTGACCTGGGAGTCAGAAATGCTTCCAGGGGTCTTCCCATACTGTTCCCATGTCATTTGAGCCCTGTTTCCATCGATTTGCACAATTTTTTGGCCCTCTGCAGACTGCCTGGGGGGAGCTACCTGAAAAATGCTCGAGTTTCCCATAGACTTACATTGGGCTCATTGCTCGGGTCGAGCACCCGAGCATTCCAATTTGCTCGACCCGAGCATCGAGCACCAAAGCATTTTAGTGCTCGCCCCTCACTAGCCATTACCTTTGACAGGCACATATGGCTCCGGGCACGGATAGAAGGAAAGACAGTAGTCAGACGGGGACCAGCAGACGCCAGAGTGGCATCGCGAAAGTGGATAGAGAGTTACGGGGGAAACGAGCAGCGAGTTGTGATAGAAACAGTATTGCCAAAGTTTTAAAAGACTGCCCCTTTCCCACTATAGTTAATATAGTTCCCATTCCCTCCAGTAGATCATTTTAAACTACCAGCCCCTTAATTCTAGTGTATTCTGATAATTTATTCTGTTATGTGACTGAAAGGTTTTCTGAGTATCTGTCAGGGTGGGAGGTTTATTTGAGAACCGATAACAGTCCCCTTTTCTCATCTCGAAAATGCAAAGTTAGAAGCGCTGGAACAAAGATGGGTTGTCCAAGTACCTGTACAGAATCGCGTATCGGTCAAAAGCTCAGAATACCCATGTCGATACACTGTCTCGAGACACTCCAATAAGTCCAAAGGGAGACACAGGTGAAGATCTAGAGAGCGACGAGATCCCGGATTTCAACTGTTGTGGCTGCTCAAGAAAAAGAAGGAGGGCGTAAAGCCACCCAGGTCCTGTGACCCCCAAGGGAGGAGTGGATTTATCTCCAGCAGTCCAATCCTGAACTTGCAGAGTTGAGGAAGTGGGTTACATTGGGGCAGAAACCTGATCAGGAGTTAAGAGCGTCTCTATCAGCAAGTACGTTGCAGATCTTAGGCCAATGGGAACGACTTGTCAAGAAGAATGGTCTGCTGTGCTGAAAGATTCAGCTGCCTCGGGAGATGGACGTCACCTGGCAAGTGGTGATCTCTGAAGAAATGGCAATGAGTCTGGCAAAGGAAGCTCATGAACAAGGGGCCGATTTCGGCACTGAAAAGACTTTCTGATGGCTGTAACGATTGGTGTACTGGCATCAGCTGTGACAGACAGTGGTAGAAGCGTGTCGAAGGTGCCATTAGTGTGAGTTAACCAAGCCTCCAGAACAAAGAGCACCAGTCCAAACTATAACAATGTCTGCCCTGTTGAAATTATTTGTGGTGGATTACTGGATGATCGGAACATCCTACAGGGGTTATGAACATTGTTTGGCAATGACCGACCACTTCACAAAGTTCGCTGTGGTCACTCCGACTCGAGATCAGACGGAAGAAACAGCGGCCAAAGCAATTTCTTGCGTGTGTATGGGTGCCCGAAACGAATTCATTCAGAACAAGGAGCCTGCTTCCGAGGGAAGATAATGGAGGAAGTGCACCTACGGTATAGACAAATCCCCGACCACGCCATACCACCCACAGGGAAATGGAGCTTGCGAACGCTTCAATAGAACTCTGTTACAAATGCCACAAACACTTGAAGAAGATTAGAAAATGAGGTGGCCTGAGTTTGCCTCCGATCTGGTGTCGGTGTATAACAATCGGGTCCATGCGACCACTGGATACACACCCTACACAATACTGTTTGGGTGAGGTAGTCGAGACATTACTGAATTAGGACTAGAGTTAGAGGATGAATATCCATCATCGACTTCAAATAATGAGACGCTTTGTGGAACAAAGACTTAAGGAGATAGGTTACCACATCAAAAGTCCAACACAGGAAGAACCCTTTTGGGCAGAAGAGTGGGTGTTAATACGAGCCAAGCGACCCAAGAATAAGTTAGATAATTGGTATGAAGAAGTGCCCTATCAAATTGCGAGTCCACCCAAAATAGCCCGGTTTATGAAGTTCGACCGGAAGGTGAAGAGAGTGCCCCACGCGAGTGTTGCACAGAAATATACTTCATCCATGCTTTTCTGAGATGGAAAAATGGGAAAAGGTGCTCCCCCTGAAGACCCCACTAGAAACAATTACTGAACAGGTGGTCGATCATGAAGGATGGATCAACGTACTGACGGAACCACCAGGGCCGACGCCTAGTGAACCGACTAGAACCTCAGATCTCTCAGGAGAACATCTATCGGGAGAACTGTGCAGGACAGAACGAGCCAATGCAGGCATTCCTCCTAGCCGGTATGCACAAGATGAGTTCATCTCGATGCAAATCCAACAGAAAACTCAGGAATGAGTGCCGCTCTTGGCAGAAGTTGGACTATCCTTGAAGAAGCAACACACATTTGTAAACTTCCCTCGCCTAGTGACTGGGAGATAAAAGAAAGGAGGAATGTAAGGAGACAAGACACTATGGAACCAGAAGAGCATGGAGACGTGGCATAGGGGAGGAGTTTGATCACGTCTCTGGGGTCAGCGTTCTCAGGGAAACAAGCTAAGGAGAAAAACAGCATGTGTTTTTCTCAAGCAGCTTGGATTGTGTGCCTCTCCACTCTTCCTCCAGACTCTGGGACCTTGATTTCAAAATGAAATACAAAATTTACTTTCATCTGAAAACAACACCTTGGACCACTGAGCAGCAGTCCAGATCTTTATCTCCTTGGCCCAGGTAAGACACTTCTGGCATTGTCTATTGGTCATGAGTGGCTTGACACAAGGAATGCGACACTTGTAGCTCATGTCCTGTACACATCTGTGTGTGGTGGCTCTTGAAGCAATGACTACAGGAGCAGTCCACTCCTTGTGAATCTCCCCCAAATTTTTGAATGGCCTTTTCTTAACAATCCTTTCAAGGCTGCGGTTATCCCGGTTGCTTGTGCACCTTTTCCTACCACACTTTTTCCTTCGACTCAACTTTCCATTAATATGCTTGGATATAGCACTCTGTGAACAGCCAGCTTCTTTAGTAATGACATTTTGTGGCTTACCCTCCTTGTGGAGTGTGTCAATGACTGCCTTCTGGACATTTGTCTAGTCAGCAATCTTCCACATGATTGTGGAGCCTACTGAAACATACTAAGGGACCTTTTTAAACAGGTAGAAAGCCTTTGCAGGTGTTTTTGTTAATTATTCTAATTTACTGAGATAATCAGTTTTGTGTTTTCTTTGGCTGTAAGCCATAATCATCAACATTAACAGAAATAAACACTCGAAATAGATCACTTTGTTTGAAATGACTGTATATAATATATGAGTTTCACTTTTTGTATTGAAGAACTGAAATAAATTAACTTTTTGATGATATTCTAATTTATTGAGAACCACTTGTATTTATTGCCAATGATCATATGATCATTAATGGATGTTTTTATATACACTTATTTTGAATGACGAAGATCTATTTATATCACTCACTGTATAATTGATTTGCTATTTGTATTAGAATAAGATCACTTTTATAAACCACTGTTATCCACCATGAACTGAAAAGACATACAGATAGTGATGAGCGAGCATGCTCGCTACTGCTCGGTGCTCGTCCGAGCATCTCACTGCTCGAGATACTCGGCGCTCGCCGAGTATTTCCGGGGTTGATCGGCGGGAGCTTGGGTCCCCTCCCTGCATGTTTGGTGCTCTTTAGAGCGCCAGTCAACATGCAGGGATTGTCTGCCACACACTGTAATGCCGCAGCCATGTTGGTTGTGGCATTACAGTGATTGGCTGGCTGCACAGCGTCATCAGGTCTATGTCAGACCTGGCACTGCGTTCTCATCACAGTCTACTCTGCAATCAGGCAGCGTAGGAAGAGGTGCTGCTGAGCTAGGGAGAGATTCGGTTGTTTATTAGTTAGTGTAGGTATTCTACAATGCAAGATTCCCTACATATCCATCTCAACTAACAGTCCTTCTGAGGATTAATCCAGCTGCAGAGATATCAGTGCTAGGCAGGCAGTCAGGTATATAGCAGAATGCAGTGCGCATACTGTAGCAAGAGGGTCCATTCCAGTTCTGTCGGCTGCTGCTTTTACAGATATTTATATAAATAGGCCCAGGCATCAGGGGCTAAGAATAATTTTTTTTTTATCTTAATCCTGATTATTTGTTTAAAAAGCAATCCAGAGAACACAGTTTTTCTGTGCCATTTGCTTGTTGGCACTGCAGAATACAGCCAGGTCCTTTCCGTATTACAGCGCTAAAAATCCAGCTATTTAAAACTGTGGTTTGTCCGTCACACGGATCACATATAATTGTGCTTAAAATTCTGCCATTTCTGGCCTAGATTAAAATTTTGTTTCAGTGTGTCAGCAAATTTATTGACACCAGTTTGCTGTTAAAAAAAGTTACCTACTGGCCAGCTACATAAAACTGTGGTTTGTCCATCACACGGATTACATATAATTGCACTGAAAATTCTGCCATTTCTGGCCTCCATTAAAATTTTGTTTCAGTGTGTCAGCAAAGTTATTGACACCAGTTTTGTGTTAAAATTATTTACCTACAGGCCAGCTATTTAAAACTGTGGTTTGCAGCTGGATTAGTCCTCAGAAGGACTGTTAGTGGAGATGGATATGTAGAGAATCTTGTACAATACCGACACACATATAAGTTCGCTCCAAATGCAGCCATTTGTAGTGAGCGTGGAAGATATTGTCCTCCATTTAAAATAGGCAAGGCACGTGGCAAGGGACGGGGAACTGGACATGATGGTGATGGCGCATGCAGAGGCCGAGGCCGTGGGCAAGCTGAAATTGTGCCACAACAAACACCCACATCTTCTCACCTGACCTTCCTGTCCCAATTAATAGGGGACCACAGAACACCACTATTAAACAAAGAGCAGTGTCAAAAGGTTGTTGGTTTGATAGAAGATAATGCTTCCAGTCACTTAGCCACCACCACGACACTGTCTACCACATGGTCAAGTCTCAGTAGCCGTGAGTCTGAACCGCATATTCCTCACCCTGATCCTCCTTATTCCCACCATGCCGAGTGCCCAGAGACAACTGATCCCACACTTGGACATTCTGAAGAGCTGTTCACATTTCCATTTATAGATTCGGGCCTCTCGCCTAGTCCACTTGAAGCGGGGCAAGAGGAGATCGCATGTAGCGATGCCCAAATATTTGAGCAGCCAAGGTCATACGAAGGCGATGGTGGGAAACTGTCACAAGAGGTGGACGATAATGAGACACAATTGCCAGAAAGTCAGGAGGAAGACCAGGATGCGTAAGTCGAAGACGAGGTGGTGGATGATATAGTAACTGACCCAACCTGGCAGAAGGTTGCGCAGAGCGAGGACAGCAGCACATAGGGAGAGGGAGGCAGAGCACCCCAACAGGCAGGAAGAAGCAGTTGGTGGCCTCAGACAGAAGGCGGGCAACCGTTCCTCGTAATAGCAACACGACGGAAGTTTCCAATACAACTGTTAGGTCTTCCCGAGTTTAGTTGTTTTTTTAAAGACTCTGCCGATAACCCCAAAAAGGCCATTTGCACCACATGCCAGGCCAGCATCAGCAGGGGTAGCAAAACTACCAGCCTGACCACCACCAGCATGATCAGGCACATGGCAGCAAAGCACCCGACTTTGTGGGCTGTACCCTAGGTTCCAGGAACAGTGCCTGAAGGTGACACCACTGCTTCTTCCGCTGTTGTGCGTGCAAGCCAATCCACTGTCCATAGTGCATGCGAAGATACCTCCTGTCCTGCACCTGTCTTTGCACACTCTCAACTACTACCATCAGCAAGCACATTCTTGTCCCAGCGTAGCGTTGAGTTGTCCATACCCCAGTCGTTGGAACTCAAGCGCAAATACGCAGTCAATGCCCCACAGGCCACACAACTAAAGTCCCACATTTCGCGACTGCTTGCGCTAAAAATATTGCCTTTTAGGCTCGTGGATACGGAAGCTTTCTGCAACCTGATGGTGGCGGCCGTCCCTCAGTACGCGGTCCCAAGCCGCCACTATTTCTCCCTGTGTGCCATACCCGCATTACAAACACGTGTCCCACAACATTAGCCGTGCCCTCAACAATGCAGTTGCTGGGAAAGTCAACCTAACCACGGACACGTGGACATGTGCTTGCGGACAGGGATGGTACATCTCGCTGACAGCACACCGAGTTAACATAGTGGAAGCAGGGACCCAGTCGGACCTTGGGACGGAACACATCCTCCCGAAGCCAAGGACTGCGGGCCCTAGATCAATCAGGGTTGCCCTCACAGTCTACAGCTCCTGCACCTCATCCTCCTCAGCCTCCTCCTCCTCTTCAAGGAAAAGCAAAACCCAGCACTCACGTGTTGGTGATTAATTCAAATGAATTAATCATCAAGACGTGAGTGCCGGGATTTGCTTTTCCTAGAAACACTATTTTCCACGTGCACCACCCCATCTTCACGGAGTGCCGACTAGATTCTTTTGATTCTCCTCCTCTTCAGCCTTCAACTCCGAAATGACCACATCAGTCATAATCTGGAAAGCACTGCAGCACTGCCTCAGCCAAGCGGCAACAGGCGGTGCTGAAGCTAATATGCTTAGGTGTCAAACCACAGAATCCTGAAGAGTAGTGGACAGCTCTGAAAGAGCAGGCAGATTTGTGGCTGATACCGCTGAACCTACAGCCAGGCATGGTTGTGTGTGACAATGGCCGGAACCTGGTGGCGGCTATGAGGTGAGGCGAGCTCACACATGTTCCATGCATGGCCAATGTGCTTCACCTCGTGGTTCAGCGGTTTCTCAAAACCTACCCGGATCTGTCGGATATGCTTGTCAAAGTACGCCACCTGTGTGCCCATTTTAGAAAGTCAGGTACAGCTTCCACCACCCTTGCCGTGCTTCAGCAGCGTTTGCAGCTTCCATCTCACCACCTGGTGTGTGATGTCTCCACGCATTGGAACTCTACCCTGCAGATGTTGGGAAGGATTTGTGAGCAGAAGAGGGCAGTTGTTGCCTACCAGCATCAACAAGGCCATCGGTATTCAGTTCAGACTCCACACATAAGACCTCAGGAGTGGACATGGATGTCAGACATATGTACCATCCTCCAAAATTTTGAGGACTTCACCAAGATGGTGAGCGGCGATGACTCCATAATTAGCATCGTCATCCCATTTCTCTGTCTTCTGAAATGCTCTCTGCTCACAATCAAAGAGGATGCATTGCAAGAGGAGCCCGATGAGATGGAGCAAGGAACCATACAGGGTGATTACACTCAGCCCAGCCTCATCTTATCCCAACGTGGATAGGGTGACAATGAAGAAGAGGAGGAGGAAGAACAGGAGCTAGTTTCATGCGCTATAGACGGTACTACCTGCACAACTGTCATACCATCTGCTCAGCTGGGATAGCCTGAAAACAGTGAGTATAAGGAGGTGGAGGAGGAGGAGGAGGAGGAGAGCATGGTCAGTCATCCTCTTGGTGAGGACACAGAAGTCTTGCCTGTTAGCCGTGTGGCACGCATGACTGAGTTTATGTTACGCTGCCTTTCCCGTGACCCTTGCGCTCTCCAAATTTTAGGTGACAGTCATTACTGGTTGGTGACACTTCTAGACCCACGCTACAAGGAGAACATTATATCTCTTATTCCTGAGGCGGACAGGTCTACAAAATGGTTCAGCACCAGAAGGTCCTTGTTGTGAAACTATTAAAAAAATTCCCATCTGAAAACGCTGGCGGCAGAGGTCAAAGTTCATTGGACAACCAATGAATACTGGCGAGAGACACAACTCCAATCCAGCAGAGGCAGGGGAACCTGTCAAAGTTCTGGGAGAGTTTTCTCAGCCCCGCCCATCGCACACGCCCTGAGGCGCGGGGTACTCTAACAAGGAATGCAAAGTTTGGGAAGATTCTGAGGGAGTACCTTGCCGACCATACCAACGTCCTCTGTGATTCCTCTGTGCCTTATAATTATTGGGTATCCGAGCTGAACACGTGGAATGAACTGGCTCTCTACGCCTTGGAGGTCCTGGCCTGCTAGCGTTTTATCAGAGTGGGCTTTTAGTGCTGCTGGTGGAATTATACATATAAAAGGTGTCCGCCTGTCACCTGTCATGCTGACAGGCTGACTCTTAGAAAAATGAACAAGGGCTGGATTGGGCTAGACTTCTCAACACCACCGAATGATAGCAGAGATTTTTTTTTCTTTCCCATTTTGCTTGATACCCTGTGGCCTGCTTAATAATGTGGAAAGTCCATCTTACGTAGTTTGGGCTCACCTGGCAAACTAATTATCAAAAGTGTTTGAGATTGATTTCAGTGACCCAAAGAGCCCTGAGTTTGTGGTGGATAATCGGATGTGGGAGGTTATTGGGTAAAGAATGAATAAGTGTGGAGGAAAGAAGGAGGTTTTGGGAGGACTTGAGATTACATGAGGGAAGATATTGGGAGATTAGTTCGAAAACGTACAGAGGAGACAGGTTATGGATGGCTTTGTAGGTCAGTATTAGTAGTTTGAACTGGATACATGGGGGAATTGGGAGGCAATATAGGGATTAGCAGAGGGGAGAAATAGAGGTGTAGTGAGGAGAGAGATGATTTAATCGGGCAGCAAAGTTAAGGATGGACTGGAGAGGTGCGAGAGTGTTAGCAGGTAGGCCAGGGAGGAGGATGTTGCAGTAGTCGAAGAGGGTGATGATGAGGACATGCACAAGCATTTAGTAGATTGCCGGTTGAGGAAAGGATGGATTATAAAATATATTTGAGACAGGGGGTGGAAAGAGCTTGGATGTACAGTTTGAAGGACAGGGCAGAGTCAAGGGTTACTCCAAAGCAGCAGATCACGGGAAAGCGTGATATCACTTATTGTGATTGATAGATAGATCAGGTAGGGAAAATACGTGAGGTGGAAAAAAGATGATGAGTTCAGATTTGTTCACATTGAGCTTGAGGAAGGGAGAAGAGAAGAAGGAGGATATGGTTGATAGACACTTTGGGATTTTGGACAGCAGAGAGATGACATCCGGGCCAGAGAGGTAGATCTGCATATAGGTGGTACTGGAAGTCATGAGACTTTTGAGTTGTCCCAAGCCAAAGGTATAGATGAAAAAGAGTAGGGGTCCTAGGACAGAGCCTTGAGAGACTTCAACAGAGAGAGGGCGGGATGAGGAGGTAGTCTGGGAGTGGTAGACGGTAAATGTGTGGTTGGAAAGGTATGAGGAGATTCAGGATAAGGCAAGAACTTTGATGCCAAAGGAAAAGAGGATCTGTAGTAGGAGGCATTGGTCAACTGTGTCAAAGGCAGAGGACAGGTTTAGAAGGAGGAGAATAGAGCATTGTCTGTTAGCTTTGGCTGTGAGTATATCATAAGTAATTTTGGTCAGGGCAGTTTCAGGGGAATGATGGGGACAGAAGCCAGATTGCAGGTTGTCGAAAAGCGAGTTAGATAAAAGGTGGGAGGAAAGTTCAGCGTGGCCATACTGCTCAAGGAGTTTGGAAGCAAGTGGGAGCAGCAATATGGTGCAATAGCTTGACATAGTGGTCGGGTCAAGGGATGGCTTTTTGAGAATAGACTTGATTGTGGCATTTAACCCCTTAGTGACCAATAGACATCTTTTTACTGACCTGCGATATAAGAGACTAGCATTCCTTGACAGGTGTAACTGTTAGCTGTACACTATAGCTGACAACTTGCTGCACCAGCCACGGTCAGTGTTGGCACCGACCGTGGACATTTAACCCCTTAGATTCTGCTGTCAATAGTGATTACAGAATCTAAATAGTTATGAGAGTGTGGGGTCTTCCTTTTTAACCTCAGTGGCACCCTGAGATCTTGATTGTGTGGTCTTGATGTTTGTCATGGCAGGTAATGGCCAAGTAACGGCCTTAGAGTCTGCTGGCTATAGTGGCCTGTTAAGAAGTTATCAAAATTTAGGCAGTAAAAATAAACATTTTCTTTCTTGTCATGCCACTTTCCATTACTTCCTGAAAAGAACGTGAAGGGTTAATGAACTACCTGAAAGCAATTTTAAATATGTTGAGGAGTGCAGTTTTTGAAATGGTATCACTATTGGGTGGTTTCCAACATATAGGACCCCAAAAGTCATTTCAAAACTGAACAGGTCCCTATGGTCCCTACAAAAATTTGTTTTGTAAATGTACGTGAAAAAATGAAAAATTACTGCCACATTTTTAAACCTTCTAAAATGCTAACAAAATAAAACAACACTTTACAAATGGTGCTGATGTAAAGCAAGGGAAATGTTATTTAGTAATGTTTTTGTGTGGTATGACTATTGGGATTAAATGGATAGTCATTCAAAGTTTGAAAATTGAAATTTTATAACATTTTTGTCAAATTTCTGATATTTTTATAAATAAACGCAAAACATGTCAACCTAAATTTACCATTATTATAAAGTATCATGTGTCACAAAAACAGTCTCAAAATCAGTGGGATATGTTGAAGCATTCCAGAGTTATTATTACATAAAGTGACACTGGTCAGATTTTAAAAAAATTGGTCCGGTCACTAAGGGGTTAAATCATCTTATAAAACGCTAACAATATGAATTCTAGTACACTAACAGCAACAATACTGGCATACAGAAGTAAGAAAAGCAAAGCAAAACAAATTAGTTTCAAATAATGTTCTAGAATGTGGGAATGCAGACACAACACACAAAAAAAACATCAGTGAATGCATGTTGGTCAAGAAAGAAAATAAAAGTGTCAGAGGACATTAAATAGGAGATTTCCTCACAATTCCTGCCATTTTTACAAAAGATAAAGTGAAGCATGCTGCTGATTTTTTTTCAGACTTCCAAAAGGAGCTTATTATAATCTATGACATTTGTTTTTTGGCAGTTTTTGCAGTTGCATCATAAGAGTTTCCATTTTCCATCATTAGAGTTTCCATTTTCCATCGTAAGAGTTTCCATTTTCCATCATAAGAGTTTCCATTTTTGTGTTGCTATCACAGACCCAAAAATCAGAACTCCAAATGTTAATTTCAGCCCCATTGTTGCTTGGGGAGATATCATGGATTTATTCATATAGTGTCTATATTTTATGTTTCCTCCCAACAGTAATCAATACATTGTGAATTCTACAGCTACACTGAGAAGGATCACATTTTGTCCTTGGACTACTAAAAAAGTAATTGAAGGAAGAGATAAATGAATGAACAATGGGAAAGAAACTTTTCATGGCCCAAAAGAGAGGGGAAACACGTGCAGTTTGTTTGGGTATCGGAATGATTATTTGCTCCGTGATGATGTTTTTTCTACTGGGAGTGACAGTGCTGCCTAAATATATAAAAAGGTAATGTATCTTGAATATATTTTACTTTGTTTATCATTGAGGGAACAATACTTATTTCTTAATATGATGGTCACATTCTAAATAATGTAGAATTTCAGCTACATTGGGGGAAAAAGTATTTGATACACTGCAACTTTTCCCACCTACAAAGAATGAAGAGGTCTGCAATTTTTAACGTAGGTACACTTCAACTGTGAGACACAGAATCTTAAGAAAAACACAGAAAATCACATTGTATGATTTTTACATCATTAATTTGCATTTTATTGCATGAAAAAAGTATTTGATACAATAGAAAAACAAAACTTAATATTTCGCACAAAAACCTTTGTTTGCATTACAGAGGTCAGACATTTCCTGTAGGTCTTGACCGGATTTGCACACACTGCAGCAGGGTTTTTGGCCCACTCCTCCATACAGATCTTCTCCAGATCTTTCAGGTTTCGGAGCTGTGCAACACTGAGTTTCAGCTCCCTCCAAAGATTTACTATTGGCTTCAGGTCTGGAGACTGGCTAAGCCACTCCAGGACCCTGAAATGCTTCTTACAGAGCCATTCCTTAGTTGGCCTGGCTGTGTGTTTCGGGTCATTTTCATGCAGAAAAATCCAGCCACTACACATCTTCAATGCTCTTACTGAGGGAAGGAGGCTGTTGGCCAAAATCACGCAATACATGCTTCGCCTGTGCTGTTTTGGAGACCTACAAGTTCCAGTGAGTCTAAGTGAGGCTGCAGAGCAGAGCAGGGGCTGCTTTAAAGTATGGAGGAGGCAGATAAGTGCATAGTTAAACACAATATTATACACTGCTCAAAAAAATAAAGGGAACACTCAAATAACACATGCTAGATCTGAATGAATGAAATATTCTCATTGAATACTTTGTTCTGTACAAACTTGAATGTGCTGACAACAAAATCACACAAAAATCATCAATGGAAATCAAATTTATTAACCAACGGAGGCGTGGATTTGGAGTCACCCCCAAAATTAAAGTGGAAAAACACACTACAGGCTGATCCAACTTTGATGTAATGTCCTTAAAACAAGTCAAAATGAGGCTCAGTATTGTGTGTGGCCTCCATGTGCCTGTATGACCTCCCTACAACGCCTGGGCATGCTCCTGATGCAGTTGTGGATGGTCTCCTGTGGGATCTCCTCCCAGTCCTGGACTAAAGCATCCGCCAACTCCTGGACAGTCTGTGGTGCAGCGTGACGTTGGTGGATGGAGCGAGACATGATGTCCCAGATGTGCTCAATTGGATTCAGGTCTGGGGAACGGGTGGGCCAGTCCATAGCTTCAATGCCTTCATCTTGCAGGAACTGCTGACACACTCCAGCCACATGAGGTCTGGCATTGTCCTGCATTAGGAGGAACCCAGGGCCAACCGCACCAGCATAAGGTCTCACAAGGGGTCTGAGGATCTCATCTCTGTACCTAATGGCAGTCAGGCTACCTCTGGCGAGCACATGGAGGGCTGTGCGACCCTCCAAAGAAATGCCACCCCACACCATTACTGACCCACTGCCAAACTAGTCATACTGAAGGATGTTGCAAGCAGCAGATCGCTCTCCATGGCATCTCCAGACGCTGTCACGTCTGTCACGTGTGCTCAGTGTGAACAAGCTTTCATCTGAGAAGAGCACAGGGTGCCAGTGGTGACTTTGCCAATCCTGGTGTTCAGTGGCAAATGCCAAGTGTCCTGCACGGTGTTGGGCTGTGAGCACAACCCCCATCTGTGGACGTCGGGCCCTCATACCACCCTCATGGAAACAGTTTCTAACCGTTTGTGCAGACACACGCACATTTGTGCCTGCTGGAGGTCATTTTGCAGGGCTCTGGAAGTTCTCCTCCTGTTCCTCGTTGCACAAAGGCGGAGGTAGCGGTCCTGCTGCTGGGTTGTTGCCCTCCTACGGCCCCCTCCACGTCTCCTGGTGTACTGGCCTGTCTCCTGGTAGCGCCTCCAGCATCTGGACACTACGCTGACAGACACAGCAAACCTTCTTGCCACAGCTCGCATTGATGTGCCATCCTGGATGAGCTTCACTACCTGAGCAACTTCTGTGGGTTGCAGAGTCCGTCTCATGCTACCACGAGTGTGAAAGCACAACTAAAATTCAAAAGTGACCAAAACATCAGCCAGAAAGCATTGGTACTGAGATGTGGTCTGTGGTCCCCACCTGCAGAACCACTCCTTTATTGAGTGTATCTTGATAATTGCCAATAATTTCCATCTATTGTCTATTCTATTTGCACAACAGCATGTGAAATTGATTGTCAATCAGTGTTGCTTCCTAAGTGGACAGTTTGATTTCACAGAAGTTTGATTTACTTAGAGTTATATTCTGTTGTTTAAGTGTTCCCTTTATTTTTTGAGCAGTGTAGTTTAACCCAAGAGCATAGTTTGGTGTTTTTCTTACTAGCTTTCCATTGTTTGTCTGCTTTTATCTATATTGTTTATCCCCATTTAATATGTGCTCCATGGACAATGCTACCAGGTGTGCATCTTGTGAGATGTATGCATGCCTTAAACAGCTGTTTGAGGGTGAATATGTCTGCGCTCAATGCCAGCGAGTTACATGTTTGAAAGCCCAGATACTGGATCTAAATATGTAGCTAGCAACACTCAGGGCCATTGCAAACCTGGAGAAGAGTTTAGAGCTTATTGAGCATGCGTTTGGCTGGGGCCAGTGATATGGAGGAGTGTGGAGGTGGGGAAGATCAGGACCCAGAAGTACGTAGCTGAGTAACAATTACAAGGAAGAAATAGAGGGAATAGTGCCAGAGAGCCCAGTCCTGATATGGCATAACTATCACGGGTATGTCAGGCTCTTCAGACAGTCATACGGTGTCCGGATGTAGAAAGTTGCTGTAATTGGCCTTATAAAGTGGTGGAGGGGCTTCGGGAGTTCCAGAGGAAAAAGGTTTTGCTTCGTCGCTCTCTTCTGTGTGGCAGGGGGTTCAGAATAAATTGAAACTCATGGAAGACAGATACAAAAGTATGGCTGATAGGAAATGCTCGCCAGGTTCGGATCTAAGTGTGAATGATTTTGTGTGGTTGTCTACAAGGAATAACAAGTTGAAAGTTCCTTCCTGAAAGCTGGGATATAGGTTTATTGCTCCCTATAAAATAACCGCCATCATTAACCCAGCAGCGTTTTGTCTGGAGTTACCTCAAGCTCTTAGGATCCACAATGTGTTTCACATGTCTCTGCTTGAGAAGTATGTGGTACCTCTTGAGTCCTCCCCCTTTCTGCCAACCGCAATCACTGTTGATGGCAATTTAGAGTTCCAAATATTGAAAATTGTGGATTCTCATCTTCAGCGTCATTCCCTTCAGTACTTGGTGCACTGGAGGGGTTACGGTCCAGAGGAAAAGATGTGGGTTTCAGCATCGGAGGTGAATGCCCCTAGGTTGGTTCGGTCATTCTATGCCTCTCATCCGGATAAACCTGGTCTTGAGTGTCCAGAGCCCTCTCGTAGAAGTGGGGGTACTTTCACGGGTCTGTCAAGGTTGACAGAAAGTCATACAGTGTCCATCTGTAGAAGGTCGCTGTGTTTGGCCTTACAAACATCTCCTTAATCCTTTTAATGATTCCTCTCTCTCTAGGACCCAGCGGTGATCATCACCTTACTTGGTGATTATACCTTTCCTTTTAGGACACTGAGGTATCCTCACCTTTCTGCTGTTAATCAGCACCCTCCTTGCTGTGTCGTTAAATACACTCAAATCCTCAGAGAGTTGCTGGTGATAGCGTGTTATACCTATTTGGGCCTGAGGTTCTAGTAGTCGACTAGAATTACCTTGGATTGTTACCCTGCTCTCCGGTGTCACCTTTGAGCTAAGTTTATTCCCCTGTTTGTTTCCCCTGTGTGTACATTAGTTTGTAGTGAGGCTGACTTAGTGCTCACCCCTCCTGCTCCTTAACTAGGGCCCAGACTTAGGGTCAGCTAGGGCCAGGTTTCCTGTTCGGCGATAGGTGCAAAACCTATTTAGGGTATATAGGGAAGTCAGGGTTTGTCGTTAGATCTGTTTAGCGGTCTCCACTCTCCCTTTCTCTAGTTGTAGGGCTCCCTCCCCTTTTTATGCTATTATATGCTGGATTCTCCCCATACCTAGCGTGACAACAACCTAGTAAATATGCCTGTTTGGCTTATCTTAGGAATGTAAGCCAGAACTAGGAATATGATCACTACAGCAGAAATTTCTCCTGACAACCAGGAAAATTACAGCTGTAGCAAGGAGGGAGTGCAGCAAAGGCAAGACAAATGTTGGAGGTAGGGGACTCTATAATTAGGACAGACAGAGTCATCTGCCACCAAAAGGTGTTTTCAGAAATACTGCCAGTGCCACAAGCGTCACTAGAGAGTGGGAGCTTAGTGAGATAAATAAGTTGCTTAGAAATTAATGCAGGAAGGAAGGGTTTGGGTTAAAGGAGAACTGGGCCGACTTATCTATCAGTTACAAGCTCTATGGTATGGACGGGCTGCACCTCAATGGGGAGGGTGCAGCTGTGCTTGGGGAAAAAATCGTAAGATGGATGAAGGAGCTAATAAGGGGATAGATAGAGTTGACAAAGAGAGTGAGACAGTAGCAGTTAATGAGGATTAAGTGTGGCTGGGATATGAAAGGAAAATGGAGAGCTGAGTAGGAGTAACAAATGTGCTAATAGTAATAAATGTCTGCTGGCAAATGCCAGAAGTCTCACGAACAAAATGATTGAATTGGAGACTCTTACAGTATGTGGGTCACAGAATACGATGTGGTGGGCATTGCGGAAACCTAGCTGGATGAAAGCCATAACTGGATAACAAACGTAGAGGGGTACACTACATTTAGAAAGGACAGGAAAGATTTTCATAAAATCAAACTTAAAACCTGTGCTAAGCGATGACATTGGGGGGAGCTGTGACAATATAGAGTCAGTATGGGTAAATATACATGGGGATGGCAATAATGGAAAGCTGCTAATTTGAGTTTGCTACAAGACTCTTAATATAGCTAGAGGATGAAATGTTGAAGCAAATAATAATAGGGTCCTTATTATGGGGGATTTTAACTATCCAGACATTCAATGAAACATAGAATCTTCTGGTTTTGCTAAAAGCTGCAAATTCTTATCCACAGTTCAGGACAATTACCTCTCTCAGCTGGTAGATGAACCAACCGAGGGAGGTAATCTGCTGGATCTGGTGCTGTCAAATAGACCAGATACAATTTCAGATCTGCATTTGGGAAGCAGTGACCATAATATGGTAAGTTTCAATGTAATTTTCAATCAAACATTCAAAAGGGGAAATGCAAAAACCTTTAGGAAAGCTGATTTCAACAAGTTAAGGGAACAGCTTAATCGTGTAGACTGAGACCATGTCATGATAACTGGTGATGCCAAACATAGATTGGGCATTTTAAGGAAATACAGGTGCTTCTCACTAAATTAGAATATCATCAAAAAGTTAATTTATTTCAGTTCTTCAATGCAAAAAGTGAAACTCATATTATATAGAGTCATTACAAACAGAGTCATCTATTTCAAGAGTTTATTTCTGTTAATGTTAATGATTATGGCTTACACTCATTAAGGATGGAAGAAAGGCGATTCTGGCAGCTAAATAGGAAACATTTTTTTACAGTTGGAGCCGTTAGATCATACAATGCCCAATCACAAGAGGTAGTAATGGCAGACATTATAACAGCTTTTAAAAAAGGACTGGATGTTTTCCTTGATACATATAACATTGTGGGTTATAGTTAAATTAGCGACAAAATGACCAATTGGTAAAGAAAGATTGAACTTGATGTACCTATATCTTTTTCAACCTATGTAACTATGACCCCACCCATCCTCCCTTCAATAAGGTGCTGTTTTCCTGTCCCCTTTGCAGAAAAGCATCCCCAAAGTATGATGTTTCCCCTACCATGCTTCACAGTTGGGACGGTGTTCTTGGGGTTGTACTCATCCTTCTTATTCCTCAAAACGGTGAGTTCAGTTGATACCAAAAGTTTTATTTTGGTCTCATCTGACCACATGACCTTCTCCCATGCCTCCTCTGGATCATCCAGATGGACACCGGCAAACTTCAAACGGGCCTGGACATGTGCTGGCGTGAGCAGGGGGACCTTACGTGCACTGCAAAATTTTAATTCATGGCGGCGTAGTATGTTACTAATGGTAATGTTTGAGGCTGTGGCCTCAGCACTCTTCAGGTCATTGACCAGGTCTTCCCGTGTAACTCTGGGCTGATTCCTGACCTTTCTCAGAACCATCTTTACCTCATGAGGCGAGATCTTGTATGGAGCCCAAGACCAAGGAAGATTGACAGTCATCTTGTGTTTCTTCTATTTTCTAATAATTGTGCCAACAATTGTTGCCTTCTCACCAAGCTGCTTGCCTATTGTCCTGTACCCATCCCAGCCTTGTGTAGGTCTACAATTTTGTCCCTGGTGTCCTTAGACTGCTCTTGGGTCTTGGCCATGGTGAAGAGGTAGGAGTGTGATTGAGTGTGTGGACCGGTGTCTTCTATACAGGTAATGACTTCAAACAGGTGCAATTAGTACTGAGTAATGAGTGCTGAGTAGGAGGGTTTCTTAAAGAAAAACTAACAGGTCTGTGAGAGGTCTGTGGTTGGTAGGTGATCAAATACTTACTTCATGCAACAAAATGCAATTTAATTATTTACAAATCATACAATGAGGTTTTTTTATTTTTTTTTTTATTTTTAGATTCTGTTTCTCACAGTTGAAGTGTACCTATGATAAAAATTACAGACCTCTCAATCCTTTGTTGGTGGGAAAATTGCAAAATTGTCAGTGTATCAAATACAGTCCTGCATATTGTTATTGACACCCATAAAGCTTAAGTACCTAATGTGGAATATCTCCTGAAAAAAATGAAACAAGTGAAACAGTTTTCTTGTATAAAGCACTCGTGTTAAATACAAAAGAGCAAATGATGAACAATAATTTAAAGCAAAAAACAATGGGAGAGAAAAATAGAAAAACCTAAAGCTTGCTGTGTCACTGGTGTTGGCACCCTTTACATTAATTTAGTATGGAAACACATTTTGACTTACCAGTGGTAAATCACAAAAGAAATTCACCTGTGATTAATTGTCGGTGCTCATGTGACATGAATTAACCAATGAATGATTACTTTAGTGTTTTAAAAAGCCACATGACAGGCCCTGTTCCTTTGTCACACTAGTGAAGACAAAGAAGTGTATGAGGACATCTGAATTGCTATTATTAGCAAACACAAGACTTCCAAAGGTTATTAGGCCATCTACAAAGACCAGGGCATCCCAGTTTAAACAGTGCGCTATGTTATTAAGAAGTTTGCCAAGCATTGAAACGTCAAGAACATCCTTGGACGTGGGGGAAAGAGGAAAATTGACAAGAGATGTCGTCAAAGGTTGGTGTGAGTGGTGGAAAAAACACCACGCCAAACATCCAAAGACTTGAAGGCCAACCTGGAACAGTCTGGGGTCATGATTTCAGAAAGTACCATACGCCACACACTAAACCAAGCAGACCTTTATGGGCGAAGGCCAAGGAAGAAACCGTTGCTGAAGAAAAGACATAAAAAGGAAAGACTGATCTTTGCCAAAGAGTACCTTGACAAACCACTATCCTTCTGGAAAAATGTTCAGTGGGGTTTCTTGTCACTTGGGTGCATCGGGAAGCAAACAGGAAGAATTTTCCTTTAAATGTCCATATCGGTTTATTACATCATAAACATGGCAAAAGCAAAAGGAATACAAACAGCCTTTAGTTCAGACAAAACAAAGTAAAGAGTGCTTAAGGCAAAGTCTCTGGTTAGCCGGTCCTGTGGGCACACAGGCTAGAGAGCATTCAGCTCACTGGCTCAGTCTGGATACAACAACACACAGGAGGCCTTCTCCCTCCAAACACAGACCATGTGCCAAACAATGGCCTCCATTTTATATCTTAACCACACCCAGAGTTGAGGTATGTGGGTAGCCAGACCTGCTTATCTCTCATGGCTACCCGTAACCCAGCCACAGGTGCACCAAACAGTCCTCTTAGTGCTTATGTGCACTTGAGCAATACTTCGGGTTACATCACAGAGGACAGCCATCTTTGTGATATATACCTCCCATCCACTATGCGTCCGTTAGCCACCTTACAACAGATAAAACAAAAATTAGCAAACAAAAGACTTCCAAAGGGTATAAGGCCATCTCCAAAGACCTTGATATCTGAGTTTCAACAGTGCGCAATGTTATTAAGAAGTTTGCCAAGCATAGAACTGTCAAGAACCTCCCTGGATGTGGGGGAAAGATGAAAGTTGACAAGAGATCTCTTTGAAGGTTGGTGCGAATGGTGGAAAAAACACCACACCAGACATCCAAAGAACCTGGAACAGTCTGGGGTCAAGGTTTCAACAAGTACCATGCGCCACACACTAAACCAAGCAGAGCTTTATGGACGAAGGCCAAGGCAGAAACCATTGCTGAAGAAAAGATATAAAAAATAACAACTGATCTTTGCCAAAGAGTACCTTGACAAACCACAATCCTTCTGGGAAAATGTTCTGTGGACAGATGAAACAAAAATAGAGCTTTTTGGCAATGCAAAGCAACAGTTTGTTTACAGATGGCACAATGAAGCTTATAAGGAAAAGAACACCTTAGCAACAGTTAAGCATGGTGGAGAATCCATAATGCTGTGGAGTTGCTTTGCTGTGTCTGGTACTAGAGGCCTTGAATATATCACAGGAATCATGAAATCAGAGAATTATCAAGAGATTTTAGAGCGAAATGTCCTACATCGTGTAAGAAAACTTGATTTGGGTCGAAGACCGTGGAACCTCCAGCAAGACAAGGACCCAAAGCACACATCAAAAAGTAAACAGGAATGGTTGAAAAAAAAATGGACAGTTTAAAAATGGCCAGCAATGAGTCCTGATCTCAATCCCATTGAAAATCGTTGGGGTGAGCTGAAATCTGCCACTGGAAAAAAGAACCCTGCAAACATTCAAGAGCTTGAACAAACTGCAAAGGAAGAGTGGGAGAAAATTCCAGCTAAGAAGTGCAAGAAGCTTATACAGTAGATGGCTACAAGAAATGTTTGGAGGCTGTCATCAATGTGCAACCAACTATTAATTAAGGGTGCCTTTATTGCTGCACATGCTGTTTATTCTGTTTTTTCTTTAATATTGCAACATGGAAGTTAAAAGACAATGTTTTATTGTTGTATTACGTTGGACCACTAATTAAAAAATCCTGAAGACATAACTTTGGTACATTTCCATTTATTTCTGAAGATATTGGACAGTCTATAAAAAAATGAAGGGATATCAATAATGGAGAGCAGCACTGTACTTATTTTCCCCACTATATAAGGAAATAATAATAATGATTTGTTATCAAGGATTAGTTGCATCTGAGTTTCAAACATCTGGTCTCTGCTAGATCATCTTACTAGAAAACTCCCTATCAATCAACATCTTACAAGACATTCCAAGCCTGCCTGTAGGCCTACCCTTAATTTCTTTGGCTGAAATGAGGAAAAACAGGATTTTTTAAAGCTGAAAAATAGCTGCCATAAAACAAGCAATATAACATATTGGCAAATTATAAATTATAACAATAATGATAATTTTCTTTATCTTGCGTCCTAAAAAATAAAATAAAAAAAAGTGATGGTCATATGTATTCTAAAATGATACCAATTAAAATACAAACCCTCATACATCTCTTTAACCTCTTAATGCCAAAACCTGTTTTGACCTTTCTAACAGAGTCCCTTTTTTCAAATCTGACATGTTATTTATGTCACTTTATATGCCAATAACTTTGCAATACTTTTTCAAATTCCAGTGATTTTGAAAATGCTTTATTCGATACACTTTATACTTCATAATAGTGGTTAATGTGGGTCAATAAAATGTACATTAATTTATAAAAATATCAGAAATTTGACCTCAATTTACAAAAATTAGCAATTTTCAAACTTTGAAATTTCATGTCCTTATAAAAATAATCGTTATGCCACACAAACATTTTTATTAATAACATTTCCCATATTTTGAGTTTACGTCAATATAATTTTTGCATCGCCTTTTTATTTTGTTGTGATGTTAAAAAAATAACTTTTAGGAGCAATTTTAATTTTTTCAACAAAATTTTCAATATTTATTGTTTTACAGACCTATAATGTGACATTGAGGGGTATATATGTCAGAAATCTCCCCCAAAGTGAAACCATTTAAAAAACTGCACCCCGAGAAGTACTCAAAATTGCAGTCATGTAGTTTAACACTTCAGGTGCCTTAAAGGATTAATATAAAGTATAATGAAAAATATAAAAACGACATTCTTTCAACTGAAATGTTGCTTTAGCTTCAATTTATTTATTTTCACAAGCTATAATGGGAGAAATGTCTATGCCTTTACCCGATATGTGATCAGAATCTACTGTTTGAGCACACAGCATGGCACAGAAGGTAAAGTGGGCTATTTGACTTTTGAAATGCAATTTTTGCTGTATCTGCTTGTGGACTACTTGTCACAATTTCAGAGCTTCCAAGATGGTGAAACAGTAGAACGCCCACATAAGTGACACCTGCACCTCATTTACTTTAAATTTATATAGGGGTGTAGTGATCTTTTTATGTTCACAGGTGCTTCACGAAAGTTTATAACATTGGGACGGACATGAAAATTAAAAATTATTTTTTTTCACACTAAAATTATGTTAGCCTCAGATTTTTCTTTTCACAAGGATAGTAGGAGAACATTTACTGAACAATGTGTAAAAAAAAACAATTTATGCTGAGTACGCCGATAACCTATATATGGTAAGAAATTATTTTTGGGCACATAGCCAGCACAGTTTAACTTTTGGTCTACAATTGTGGCTGGAATTGATTGTTAATGCCATGTTGCATTTACAGAGCACCCATTGTGCCAAAACAGCAGAATTCCTCAAGTTTTGGAAGCTATGCACTTCAAGGAATTAATTTGGGAGTGTAGTGACCTTTTTGGACCAACACGCACTTCTCCAAAGTTTATAACATTGGGACACAAAAATGAAAAATTGTGTTTCTTTCACTAAAATAATGCTTTAGCCCCAAATTTTTCATTTTTACAAGGTGTAATAGAAGAAAATTGACCCAAAATTAGCAAATATTCTGCTGTGATAGAAAACGACTGTTTGTACACATGGCAGGGCTTAAAGTGACTCCATTTTGAAAACAACACTTATCAAGAATTTCATATAAGGCCACGTTCACACATTCAGTATTTGGTCAGAATTTTACATCAGTATTAGTAAGCCAAAACAAGGAGTGGGCGAAAAATGCAGAAGTTGTGCTTATAAATACTGATGTATAAATACAGACCACATAATGAACTTGTGAACGAGGCCTAAGGGTGTAACTCCTCTGACGGTGGCCAGTACTAAGCAATGTTCAGGCAGAAGACAGCATCACCGTGCAATGCTTGGTGGCTGCTGCTGAGTACATTCATTTGAATGGGAGATGAAGAGCAGGATTCATATTTGGCCACTAAGCAATATACTGGACTGCTATGGTCTTCCTGTACATCACTAATTCCAGTAGCTGCCAGAGTAGTTGCCAACTGATCAGTGGGTGATTCAGGTGCCTGATCACCAACATCTCAGTCTTATTTATGTGGATTATATTTAAGTAGGTTTTCCCCTTTGCAGCAGGGCTCATGAACGGGATCATTTGGCTTTGGGTGCATGGATTTGACTGGATTGTTTTTAGGCGCCCTGATGTTTTTCCAGTGCATTTCAGCTACTAGTACCATAGATGACTCCTATTTTTCCATTGACAGATGACAAATCTGAGTAGAGGCTTATTTTTTGCAGAATGAGTTGAAGTTTTTATTGTTACTCTTTGGGGGTACACAACACGTTTAATCTCTTTTTTATTTAGACTTTTAGGAAACAGCATAAACAAATAAACAGCAATTTTAGAATAGTATTAAATATTTTTTTTATGCTGTTCACAATGCGGTAAAAATGATAGCTGATTTTATCCTTCAGGTCAGTACAATTACAGCAACACTAGAGTTACGGTTTCTAAAATTTGATATTTTTGCTAACTAAAAACTCTGTTTTTTAATTTTCCAACAAATGAGCTGTGTGAGGGCTTGTTTTTTTACTGGAGGAATTAAATTATTATATTGAACTGCGTAACATTTTTTGACCACTTTTTTTCAATTTATGGGTGGCAGAGTAACCAAAAGCCATCAATTCATGATTTTTTTTGTTTTAGAAACTCCATTCACCATTCGAGAAAAGTGATAATGTCAGTACCATTATAGTGGTACCAGATTTATATATTTATTTTATGTTTTGCTACTTGTTCACTCTAAAAACTTTTAACTTTAACTTTTGTATTTTTTTTGCTGACAAAGCAGTATATTATTCAATCTTTTTGTATGTCAGGATAATGAAAAAAAATGTTTTTAGCAAGTTTTTTATTCTTTTTTTTATTTGGTTTAACTCCCAGATCACTGCTATAAACAATGTTGTCAGAGTATTACACCACTTTTACGGACTCACAATAAAACATACAAAAACAAAACCAAAATGGATTTTCCTGGGAAATATGTTAAGGAACATCCTTTCCTGGGTAATTACTTGTATATAAGGCAAAATAAATAACCAAAAACAAAAATGCTCCTCCACACCTTGGGCTATGTTCACACATAGCATTTTTGATGCGTTTTTGCACTTTTGCATTGCTTTCAACTGTGAAAAATGCATTCACCAGGAAATGCCATTTTAACATTTTACTACCTTATCTGGCCATGTGGTGTGTGAGACATGATCAGGCACATCGTGTTTCATTTATGAAGGAGGGACTCTGAAAATTGCAAACACTATTTTTACAGCATTACTATTATTAAAGGGCCATCAGTCGGCTATGCTTTGCTGTTCCCATTATTAAAGAGTGTGTCTCCTATACTTTAATTGAGTATGCAAGGCTGTCAAAAATTTGAACGCAACCCAATACCCCTTTGAAGAGACATAGAGGAGGGTCTCAGTAAAAAAAATGTTCACATTATAAAGGAGTGGGTCTCCTATAGTGGTAATGCCCATGCTGTGACTGCAAGGGCTGCCAACATTTGGAAACAAAAAACACTAAAAATTTAAAGACACATAGAGACTAGTGTTGAGCATTCCGATACTGAAATATCGGGTATCGGCCGATATTCGCGGTATCGGAATTCCGATACTTAATTCCGATACTTTTGCAATATCGTATACCGGAATCGGAAGTTCCCATAATGCAATGAGCCAGTTTCATTTTATTCAGCCAATGAGGATCCTAAGAAGTGTGGGCACATCCTGTTAGGCATGTAGGCATCTTAACTAATGGCATGGCTGTGATTGGCTGCTGAAATGATGTCATGATGCACTATAAAAGCCGCCGCCGCCATTTTCAGCTCACTCTGCTGTGAATTCAGTTAGGGATAAGACGCTGTTGTTCTGAGGGACAGTTTTAGCTACCTATTTGGTCTATTCTGCTTTTCCCAAGCTACTTTATAAATCTCTGTGCCTTGCAGTGCTAGTGCACAGTTCTCTGTGCTGTTCACCGCTGTCTGCAAGGTCTGTGTGTGTGAGTGCAGCTCACCCTGTAGTGTGTGCTTCAGCCACGTCTGGTTGTAGTGCACTCAGTGTGTGTCACTGCCTCATACATTGTCCTTTTTTGCCAATTCATAATTTTTCCTGATATCTCCTATTAGTGTGGTGGTTCCATCCGTATTCAGCTAAATTGGTTCCAAACACACTATATAGGAGTAGATAGAGAATTTTTTTAGGTCTTGCAGCGCTAGTGCACAGTGTTCTGCATCTGCACTGTTCACCGCTGTCTGCAAGGTCTGTGTGTGTGAGTGCAGCTCACCCTGTAGTGTGTGCTTCAGCCACGTCTGGTTGTAGTGCACTCAGTGTGTGTCACTGCCTCATACATTGTCCTTTTTTGCCAATTCATAATTTTTCCTGATTTCTCCTATTAGTGTGGTGGTTCCATCCGTATTCAGCTAAATTGGTTTCAAACACACTATATAGGAGTAGTTAGAGGAGCCTTTCTGCAGCATTGTGCCCTGCAGCCCCAGCCAGATTAGTATTAGCCTATATTTTGTAGCCTCGTCTATTGCATTGTAGGTTACCTTCCTACATTGTAATAGCTACAAAAAGTTTGTGATGCTATCGGTATTACATCTTTGGGCACATCCAGTGTCTTTTTGTGACAAAAAAAAACTAAATAAAGTTCACCAAACACTCCATTTTACAGTTGTGTAGGCCACATTTGCTCATATTAAAGTCTAGTCCACACTTTATAAAATTAGTGTTTCTTATACCTGTTAGCAGCTGTTCAGGAATAAGCACACTAAGCCCTTAGTACTTTTCTGCCTATCTTTATCAGTCTACCAAGATGAAGAAGGCAGGGAGTAAGGCATGTGGTTGTGGTCGTGGGTGTGGAGTTTCTGCAGGGAGAGGACGTGAGGATTCTGTGCCTGCAGGGAGAGGACGTGGGGATTCTGTGCCTGCTGCGGGCACCAGTGACTCAGCATCCCCCAGTTTTACCAGGGAACAGTCCTTTATGCGCAGCTTTGTAGGAGCTAGCCATACCCCACTGCTGCGGGAGGACCAAATTGAAGCTGTTGTCGGATGGATGGCAGCTAACGCATCGACTTCAATTAGTTCCAGATCCTCTCAGGTCCTGAGCACTGAAGAGCACCCATCTGTCTCTTCACCACCTGCCAAATTGCCCAGGCAGTCAGAGAGCCCAGGACAGGAGCCATCTCTACTTCTGTTCTCTGAATCTCTTGGCTTGGAAAGAGGGGGCCAGCCAAGCAGAATTCGAGAATTTGAAGAAGAGGTAGTATGCAGTGATGCGCAACTGTTTTGTCTCTCTGAAACTGAAGAGGTGGGTGGGCCAGTGCCTATGGTCAGCAGCACACCTCAGTACGCATCTGATGATGAGACTCAGGTGCCACTTTCTGGTGCGTACTGTGCTGTCGAGACTACTCAGGAGAAGCAGTTGTTTGAAGAAGGTGGTGTAGATGATGAGGTCCTTGACCCATCATGGCGTGAGGGACAGGAAGGTGGTGGGAGCAGCTCTGAGGAAGAGATTCCCCGAACGGCCCAAAAAGGAGGGAGATGGAGGGGGCAGACTTGGTTGCCTGTAGCCTCCACTTCGGCACCCATTAGGAGCATGGCTCTTCCAAAATCCAAAGCGGGCGCTCCCAAGACTTGCAGTGCCTGGTCCTTTTTTGACACAGTTGCAGATGACATTTGCTTTGTCAAATGCAAGCTGTGTAATCAGAAGGTGAAAAGAGGGAAAAGTGTCAGCAACCGCAATACCACAAATATGTGGAAACATGTGCACGTGGTGGAGTTACAAAAACACACTGAAAACCTAGGCCAACCTACAGCGCCACCTATCACCTCTTCAGCTCGTGTTGTAGCCTCTTCCTCCAGCTCACACACAGCTGGTTCGGCTTCCTCACAGGATCGCCATGGAAGGACCTCTGGCACTGTTGTACAGAGACACAGTGTAATTCCACCCACAGCACCACTTTCCCGGTCATCCTCACACTCCCAGGCCAGTCTACAGCCATCGTTAGCACAGGCATGGGAGAAAAGGCGCCCATACTCGGCAAACCACCCCCAAGCACAGGCTCTGAATGCTGGCATTGCTAAACTACTGGCCCTTGAAATGCTATCATTCAGGCTGGTGGAGACTGACACCTTACGTAACTTTATGGCATTGGCAGTCCCACAATACAACGTGCCCAGCCGCTTTTATTTCAGCAGGCAAGCCGTCCCTGCCCTGCAACAGCATGTGGAGGGAAAAATTAAACATGCGCTACAAAACGCCATCAGTAGCAAGGTCCATCTGACCACCGATGCTTGGACCAGTAAGCATGGACAGGGATGATACCTTTCCCTCATGCCCATTGGTTAAATGTTGTGGAGCCGGGTACAGATCTTGAGAGTGGCGCTGTACATGTTCTGCCAACTCCAAGGATTGCAGGAATCCAGTCTGTACACATTGACTCCTCCTCATACTCCAGTTCCTCTGAATCAGCGCTGCAGGAGCCGTCACGGTCTACCTCCACATCGACCCGTGAACGGTTACCTGTTATGATGACCGATATGAGCACAGCCGTGGCCAAACGTCAACAGGCCGTATTAAAATTAATTTCTTTGGGGAATCGAAGCCACACAGTGCAGGAGCTCTGGAATGCCATCAAGCAGCAGAGCGACGTGTGGTTTGTGCCAGCGAATCTCCAGCCAGGCATGGTAGTGTGTGACAATGGCCGAAATCTGGTGCAGCTCTGGGCCTAGGCAACCTCACTCACATCCCATGTCTGGCACATGTGCTCAACTTGGTTGTGCAGAGTTTTTTGAGGGACTATTCGGATCTTGATGCACTGCTTCACAAGGTCCGCATAAAGTGCGCTCACTTGCGGCGTTCCAGCAACGCAAGATCGCGCATTGCAGCTCTGCAGCGCCGATTACGTCTTCCGGAACATCGCATCATATGTGACCTACCCACCAGGTGGAATTCAATGTTACATATGTTGGAGAGGTTGTGTGAGCAGCAGGCAGCAGTAATGGAGTACCAGCTGCAGCAGGCGCAAACAAGTCGCAGTGCGCGCCGTTCACACTTCACCACCACTGAGTGGGCCTCTATGAAGGACATTTGCCTCATTTTGCGTGCCTTCGATTATTCCACGCGGATGGCGAGTGCAGATGATGCACTAGTCAGCATGACTATCCCCCTTATCTGCCTGCTTGAAAAAACACTGCAAGCACTAAGGGACGAGGTTTTGGAAGAGGTGGAGGATGAGGAGTCACAAATGCCATCTGATTCTCAACAGTGTGCGCAACGTGGTTCCTCACAAAGGCCTAGGCAGGGGACACTTTGTGAGGAGGATGAGGAGGAGTCAATGGAGGAGGAAGACATCTGTCCAGAGGAGGGAGGTATACAATGCTCTAGTAGTCAGTATCTAGAGCGAGGGTGGGGTGATGCAGAGCAGGCAGAGATCACGCCTCAAGCAGGGGACAGCGTTTCTTGGCCAGTTGGCAGTCTGCAGCACATGGTTGATTTCATGCTGCAGTGCCTGAGAAACGACTGCCGCATCGCCCACATTCTCAACACGGCTGATTATTGGGTGTCCACCCTCCTAGATCCTCGCTACTGGGACACCTTACAAAGCCTCATAACACCATTGAACCGGGAGCGTAAAATGCGGGAGTATCATGTTCTCCATTCCAACCGAGAGCAGTGCTGCTAGTGCTTTACAAAGCAGCTCAGTGCGTCGAGGCAGTGGAGGAAGCTCTGCACAAAGAGGGAGCAGAAACAGCGCCTCAGCAGTAGGCAAGACCAGTATGGCCGAAATGTGGCAAAGTTTTGGGTCCCCGCCGCCACAAATGTCTACACCATCACAGACGGCTCCAGTCAGCAGGAGGCAATGTTTCCGTCAGATGGTGACAGACTACATGTCTTGCCCTCTCAGTGTACTCCCAGACGGCTCTTCTCCCTTCAAGTTTTGGGTCTGTAAGCTGGATACATGGCCAGAGCTTAGCCAGTATGCACTGGAGGTGCTAGCTTGCCCTGCTGCTAGTGTATTATCGGAACGCGTCTTTAGTGCCGCAGGTGGTGTACTAACAGACCGTCGCATGCGACTATCCTCCGATAACGTTGACCGGCTTACTTTTCTCCAAATGAACAAGGCCTGGATGTCTCATGAATTTGCCAGTCCTCTTCCAGAATAAATAATTGGTTGGCAACAGTATCCAGGTCTCCTGTTGTGTTCATGTTTCTACCACCTGAACTGTAATCCCTGAGCGCCAACACTGCCTGTTGGCGCTCAGAAATGCTGTCTGCACAGTCAACACTTGCTGCCGTGTTATTGGGGTTCAGTAACGTCAGCTGTTCCCCTGCTGTGCGGACGGCAATTTCTCCTGCTCTGTCCACATTCTCACTACTACAGATTTTAAAGTTGCTCCAATTACACCTCTGGCTCCTCTGTTTTCAGTATTATCCCTGAGCTCCAACACCGCCAGTTGACGCTCAGAAGTGCTGTCTGCACAGTCAACACTTGCTGCCGTGTTATTGGGGTTCAGTAACGTCAGCTGTTCCCCTGCTGTGCGGACGGCAATTTCTCCTGCTCTGTCCACATTCTCACTACTACAGATTTTAAAGTTGCTCCAATTACACCTCTGGCTCCTCTGTTTTCAGTATTATCCCTGAGCTCCAACACCGCCAGTTGACGCTCAGAAGTGCTGTCTGCACAGTCAACACTTGCTGCCGTGTTATTGGGGTTCAGTAACATCAGCTGTTCCCCTGCTGTGCAGACGGCAATTTCTCCTGCTCTGTCCACATTCTCACTACTACAGATTTTAAAGTTGCTCCAATTACACCTCTGGCTCCTTTGTTAGTATTTACCTTGGGCTCCAATACCGCTAGTTGCTGCTCAGAAGTGCCGTCTGCACAGTCAACGCTTGCTCCAGTGTTATTGGGGTTCAGTAACGTCAGCTGATCCCCAGCTGTGTGTCCGGCAAATTCTCCTGCTTTGTCCACATCCACTGTACTACTGATTTAAAACTTTCTCCAATTACACCTCTGGCTCCTCTGTTTTTAGTATTTACCCTGGGCTCCAATACCGCTAGTTGCTGCTCAGAAGTGCCATCTGCACAGTCAACTCTTGCTCCAGTGTTATTGAGGTTCAGTAACGTCAGCTGATGCCCAGCTGTGTGTCCGGCAAATTCTCCTGCTTTGTCCACATCCACTGTACTACTGATTTAAAACTTGCTCCAATTACACCTCTGGCTCCTCTGTTTTTAGTATTTACCCTGGGTTCCAATACCACTAGCTGCTGCTCAGAAGTGCCGTCTGCACAGTCAACGCTTTCTCCATCGTTATTGGGGTTCAGTAACGTCAGCTGATCCCCAGCTGTGTGTCCGGCAAATTCTCCTGCTTTGTCCACATCCACTGTACTACTGATTTAAAACTTGCTCCAATTACACCTCTGGCTCCTCTGTTTTTAGTATTTACCCTGGGCTCCAATACCGCTAGTTGCTGCTCAGAAGTGCCGTCTGCACAGTCAACGCTGGCTCCAGTGTAATTGGGGTTCAGTAACGTCAGCTGATCCCCAGCTGTGTGTCCGGCAAATTCTCCTGCTTTGTCCACATCCACTGTACTACTGATTTAAAACTTGCTCCAATTACACCTCTGGCTCCTCTGTTTTTAGTATTTACCCTGGGCTCCAATACCGCTAGTTGCTGCTCAGAAGTGCCGTCTGCACAGTCAACGCTTGCTCCAGTGTTATTGGGGTTCAGTAACGTCAGCTGATCCCCAGCTGTGTGTCCGGCAAATTCTCCTGCTCTGTCCACATTCACACTACTACAGATTTTAAAGTTGCTCCAATTACGCCTCTGGCTCCACTCTGTTTTTAGTATTTACCCTGGGTTCCAGCACCGCCAGCTGTTTCCCAGCAGTGTCTTTGGCACGGGTTCTCCCTCCTGCCCAGCGTGGTTCCAGCATGTCAGCTGTTTCCAGGTAGTGTCAACGTCACTTTGCCTCTAATGCATTGTCCTGTCGTGTTGGGGTCGGGTTAGCCGACTCTATGGTGCCTGCAGTTTAGGTGACTCCTGTGTGGGCTGCGGGATCTGGCAATGAAGGCTGCTTCCATAGTGCCAATAAGACAAGCACCCCCTGTAGGACTGTGGGTTTCGGTAACTGCGGCCGGCTCGCGGCCTTGCAAATTTATTTTACATGGGTACCTTCTGCTACCCATCCGGGTTCCAGTACCATCAGCTGGTTCTCGGCAGTGCCTTTGGCTTAGGTGCCTCCTTCTCGGTATCCAAGTTCCACCAACGTCTGCTGGTCCTTGGTAGTGCTTTCTGGCACAGGTACCTCCTGCTTAGTAACCAAGTTCCAGTACCGTCAGCTGGTCCTCGGTAGTTCCATTGGCTCTTGTACCTTCTGCTACCCATCTGGGTTCCAGTACCATCAGCTGGTTCTCGGCAGTTCCTCAGCCTTCTTGTACCTTCTGCTACATTTCCAAGTTCAAGCTTTATGAAATGGTTCTTGGTAATCACTCTGGATCTCCCTGACGAGGACCGTGAAGACCACCCCGAAGAAGACGAGGACCCCAAAGACGAGGACCCTGAAGACGAGGACCCTGAAGACCAACCCAAAGAAGACGAGGACCCCGAAGACGAGGGCCCTGAAGACGACCCCGAAGAAGACGAGGACCCCAAAGACGACGACCCTAAACACGAGGACCCTGAAGACCACCCCGAAGAAGACGAGGACCCCGAAGACGACAACCCTGAATACGAGGACCCCGAAGACGACGACCCTGAAGACGACGACCCTGAAGACCACCCCGAAGAAGACCAAGAATATGACCCTGAAGAAGTTGACCAAGAGGACAAAGAAGAAGAAGACAACCACCAAGATACAGAAGAACAAGAGACAGAAAACCAAGAAGCAGAAGTACAAGAAGCTGCAGAACAAAAAGCGGAAAAACATTAAGCATAAGACTAAAAATCAGAGCAAAAGATAATATCTAAATTATAAGCAGAAGATGACTAAGCAGTGTATGGGGGTGAGTCCGTTCCTCCTCGTGGTGCCTCTGGAAAAGATCTGCTGCTGCAGGCCAAACTGAACGCGGACAAATCCTGTTGTAAATCTTTTGTGACGGGCAGAACGAAAGGTGTAATGTTCAAACTTTTATAGATAACAACTACAAGAATGCCTGTCACAAATAAGAATATGATGAAGATGAAGAAAATGAAGAAGATGAAGAAGTAGAATATGAAGAAGAATAATAGTTGAATAAGAAGAATATGAAGAATGTAAAAAAAAAGAATAATACGAAGAAGGTGAAGAAGATGAAGAAGGTGAAGAAGAAGTTGATGAAAAAGATGCTGATGCTGAGGATCATGAAGGAGAAAGTGTGGGAGAAGTAAAAAAGAAGGTGAAGAGCATGGAAGTAGTGAAACATAAATATCTGACAAAATATAAAAATACTTAACATAGTCAATATTTCCGTAACTCAGAACGTCTTATAAAAAAATATTAATTCCTGCTATTCCAGGAATATTCCAGGAATATTCCTGTCTCCCCCACCTCCCCCAATACATTCTACATTATTCTTAGTTGTTTTCCTTCATGTAGAATTAACCTACAAGGAAAGAAAGGGTTTATTTTCATTCCGATATTTCTGTCCCATTGACTTGCATTGGTTTCCGGTATTGGAATCGGCGATATCCGATACTTTTTGGGTATCGGTCCGATCCAATCCGATCCGATATTTCCCGATATCGGAAGGTATTGCTCAACACTAATAGAGACTCCTGAAAACAATGTTCCCATTAATAGGAAGTGGGTCTCCCATACTGTTTACCTATGCAGTGAATGCAACGGCTGCCAAAAATTTGGAGGAACTCCAATGCCCCTTGCAAAAGACATAGATATGGTGAAATGGTAGATATGGTGGTGATATGGAGGAGGATGTGAAGGATGAGGATGAGGAGGAGGAGGACAAGAGCAAATAGACAAAATCAGGAAGTGTATACCCATGTCTGGGTGTGAAGACAGAGGTGCATGGGAATAGAATTAGATCTCTCCAAAAAAAACACTGCATTTGAGTTTGTTACGCTGCTATCATTTGGTGGTGTTGAGAAGTCTGACCAAATCCAGACTTTGTTAATTTTTATAAGAGGCAGCCTGTCAGTATTTTCAGTTGACAGGCGGATGCGCCTATCGGTTATAATTCCACCGGCGGCACTAAAAACCCTCCTTGGGAGAGTACCCCGCGCCTCAGGGCCTGTGCGATGGGACAGTCTGAGAAAACTGTCCCAGAAATTTACAGTGTTCCCCTGCCTATTCTGGATTGCATTTGTGTCTCTCTTGCCTGTACTCCTTGGTTGTCCAGCAAACTGTGACCTCTACCGCCAGCGTTTTCAGATGGGAATTTTTTAAATAATTACGCAACAAGGGCTTCTCGTAATGCACCATTTTATTAGGCCTGTCCTGAAAGGGAATAAGAGACAGAAAGTTCTCCTTGTAGCATGGGTCTAGAAGTGACACCAACCAGTAATGACTGTCACCCAAAATTTGGACAACGTGAGGGTCACGGGAAAGGCAATGTAACATAAACTCAGCCATGTGTGCCAGACTGCTAACAGGAAAGACTTCCGTGTCCTCACCAAGAGGACGACTGACCATGCTCTCCTCCTCCTCTTCCTCCCTGTCCTCAGGCCATCCACGCTGAACAGACAATATGACAGTTGTGCAGGTAGTATAGCGCAGGAAACTAGCTCCTGTTCTTCCTCCTCCTCCTACTCCTTTTCCTCTTTGTCACCCAATCTATGTTGGGATGAGATGAGGCTGGGCAGAGTGGAATCACCCTGTATGCTTCCTTGCTCCATCTCATCGTGCTCTGCCTTCAATGCATCCTCTTTAATTGTGAGCAGAGAGCGTTTCAGAAGACAGAGACGCGGGATGGTGACGCTAATTATGGCATCATCGCCACTCACCATCTTGGTGGAGTCCTCAAAGTTTTGGAGGATGGTACATATGTCTGACATCCATGTCCACTCCTGAGGTCTTATGTGTGGAGTGTGACCTGAATACTGATGGCTTTGTTGATGCTGGTAGTCAACAACTGCCCTCTTCTGCTTACAATTCGTTCCAAACATTTGCAATGTAGAGTTCCAACGCGTGGGGAAATCGCATATCAGTTGGTGAGCAGGAAGCTGTAAATGCTGCAAGGGCGGTGGAAGCTGTAGCTGATTTTCTAAAATGGGCACACGGGCGGTGTACTTTGACAAGCAGATCCAGGTAGGTTTTGAGAAACCTCTGAACCACGAGGTTAAGCACATGGGCCAGGCATGGTACGTGTGTGAGCTCGCCTCGCATCAGAGCCGACGCCAAGTTCCGGCCATTGTCACACATGACCATGCCAGGCAGTAGGGTCAGCAGTGTCAGCCACAGATCTACCTGCTCTTTCAGAGCTGTCCACAACTCTTCAGTGTTGTGCGGTTTGGCACCTAAGCATATTAGCTTCAGCACAGACTGTTGCCGTTTGGCCGAGGCAGTGTGGCAGTGCTTCCAGCTTGCGACTGATATGGTCATTTTGGAGATGGAGGCTGAAGACGAAGAGGAGGTGCAGGAGCTGTAGAATGTGGGGGCAACCCTGATTGACCCAGGGCATGAAATCTTTGGCGTCGGGAGGACATGTTCTGTCCCAATGTCCAACTGGGTCCCGGCTTCCACTATATTAACCCAGTGTGCCATCAGCGAGATGTACCATCACTGCTCATAAGCATTTGTCCACGTGTCCGTGGTTAGGTGGACTTTCTCAGTAACTGCGTTTTTGAGGGCATGGTCTTGCAAGGACGCCACACCGGGAGAAATAGAGTACCAAGGGACAGCCGCCGCCATCAGGTTGCGGAAAGCTTCCGTCTCCGTGAGACTAAAAGGCAACATTTCGAGTGCAAGCAGTCGCGAAATGTGTGAATTTAGTAGTGTGGCCTGTGGGGGGTTGGCTGCGTATTTGCACTTGCGTTCCAAACACTGGGGTAGGGACAACTTAACACTGCGCTGGGACAAGGACTTAGACGTGCTTGCTGATGGTGCTAGTTGAGAGTGTGCAATGATAGGTGCAGGGCGAAAGGCATTTTCGCATGTGCCGTGGACAGGGGATTGGCATGCACGCCCAACAGCGGAAGAATCAGTGGTGTCACTTGCAGACACTGTTTCTGGACCCTGGGGTTTGGTCCTCTTAGTCGGGTGCTTTGCTGCCATGTGCCTGATCATGCTGGTGATTGTCAGGCTGCTAGCTTTGCTACCCCTGCTGATGCTGGTCTGGCAGATGGTGCAAATGGCCTTTTTGGGGTTATCTGCAGAGTCATTAAAAAACAACCAGACTCGCGAAGACCTAACAGTTGTACTGCAAACTTCCGTCGTGTTGGCGTTACGAGAAACACTTTCCCGTCTTGTGCTGCGGCCACCACACTGCTTCTTCCTGCCTGTTGTGGTGCTATGCCTCCCTCCCCCTGTGTGCTGCTGTCCTCGCTTTCTTTCAATTGTGTCTCATCATCATCATCATCCACCTCTTGCGACAGTAATTGTACTTTCCCAACGTTACATTCATGTGACTGTGGCTGCTCCAATATTTGGGCATCGCTGCACGCGTTCTCCGCTTGAAGCTAGCCGAGTGAGAGGCCCGAATCTACAAATGGAAAAGTGAACAGCTCTTCTGAGTGTCTAAGTGTGGGATGAGCTGTCTCCGGGGCACTCGGCATGGTGGGAGGAAGGAGGATCAGGGTGTGGATTATGCGGTCCAGACTCACGGCCACTGAGACTTGACCATGTGCAAGACAGGGTGGTAGTGGTGGTGCAAAGTGACTGTAAGCATTAAATGCTATCCAACCAACAACCTTTGTACACTGCTCTGGGTTCAATAGTCATGTACTGCGGTTCCCTAGTAATTGGGACAAGAAGGTCTAGCGACAAGATGTGGGTGTTTGTTGCGGCACAATTTCAGCTTGCCCACGGCCACGTCCTCGACATGCACAACTACCATCATGTCCACTTCCCCTTCCCTTGCCACACACCTTACCCATTTTAAATGGAAGACAATATTTTCCACGTTCATGAGAAATGGCTGATTTTGGAACGCAGTTATATGTGATGGGTCTGACAGAGAACCATGGTTTTAAATAGCAGGCCTGTAATTTACTAATATTATTCTACACAGAGACCTATTGTGAATAGCTTGACCGACACACTGTAACAAAATGAAAATGGAAGAAATGGCTGATTTTGGAACACTGTTATAGGTGATATGTCTGACAGAGAACCATGGTTTAAATAGCAGGCCTGTAATTTACTAATACTATTCTTCACAGACACCTAGTGTGAATAGCTTGACCGACTCACTGCAACAGAATGGAAAAGTAGACCAATATTTTCCACGTTCAATTAAAATTTCTGGATTTTTATTGCTGAAATATAGAACAGATCTAACTGTATTCTAAAGTACTAACAAGCAAATTGAGCAGAAAAATGGTGTACTCTGGATTGCTTTTTAAGAAAATAACCAGGATTAAGATAAAAAAAAAATTTGATTTGCCCTGGCCACTGATAACTGGGGCTATGTCTACAAATATGTTTAATTATTACAGCAGCAGCAGACAGAACGTTCAATGGACCCTCTTGCGCTATATGCACTGCAGTCTGTCACATACACTGCCCGCCTGCCTAACTCCTACCTAGCACTGATTATAGGCAGCTGGTTAGTCCTCAGAAGGACTGTTAGTTCAGAAGGATATATATATATATATATATATATATATATATATACTGTATATATATATATTGTGGAATACTTATACTAACAGGACGTTCAATGGATCCTTTTGCACTATATGCACTGCAGTCTGCCACATACCCTGTCTGCCTGCCTAACTCCTGCTATCACCACTGAATATATGCAGCTGGATTAGTCCTCAGAAGGACTGTTAGTTCAGATGGATATATAGATATGCTGTGGAATACTTTTACTAACTATAAACAAGCAAATCTCTCCCTGACTCAGCAGCAGCTCTCCGTATTCTGCCTGATTCCAGGGTAGACAGTGACGAGCATAGCGATGCCAGGTCTTATATAGACCTGATGATGATGTGCGGCCAGCCAATCACTGTAATGCCACAACTAGTGTTGAGCCACCCCCGTAGTGTTCGAGTTCGGTTCGGTTCGTCGAACACTCGTGTGTTCGCCGAACTGTTCGTCGAACTGTTCGTCGAACACCTTCGAACACCGTTAAAACCAATGGCAGGCAAACAAAAACACATAGAAACACATAGAAAACACCTTCAAAGGTGTCCAAAAGCTGACAAACTGCTCAGAAGACACAACTAACACATGGAAAAGTGACAAGTACATATAGTCATGCGAAAAGAAAAGAGGTGGAGGAGTAAAAGGAGGAGGAGACACAGATATAGGCATGTCATGCCCTTCTAAAATCCAAAAAGTGAGAAGCCGAGACGGCCAGTCCGCTCCTGCCCGTGCCACCTCCGTGTCGCCGGGTTTGTGCCAGAGCCGCGGTGAACCCTGACGGCCAGCCCCCCTCTCCCAATACTGGTGCCTGTCCGCTGGTGGGTCGAGATAGCCCCCCTGTGGTGGAGGCAGCTCTAAGCTTTTTAATTTAAATTGTCCCTCTAATTTGAATGAATACACTTTAAATCCATTTACAAGGATCTATTGGAGGGCAAGTCTCATGCCAGCAGCCGCGTAATTCCAGCTCCAGTAGCGTCCACTAAAGCTGCTGCAGTTAAAAAGCTTTTATAAGGATCGAGCTCGGCTGTCCACCGCAAGGCATCCTAGTGCCAGTCCCAGCCCCTATGCCTTGGGGTGCCTCCTGATGCTCTTCACTGAGTATCCCGTGGTCCCGAAGCATTTCCTTTGAAAAAATTAAGTGTCCAAACTACAGGTGGTGTAGCTTGCTTAACAGCCGGTATAATGCGCTGACTAGCAGACACTGCTACTAGGCACAAAGTATTTCCTGGGCTAGATGCAGTTAAAAATTTGTAAGTAGATACTCTCGTTGGATGCTGAGAAAGCATTCCATAGAGTCTCCTGGCACGCCATATATGATTCTCTTAAAAAGCTTGGGGTAGGGGTCTAGGGGACCCTTTTATAGCCAAAATCACGGCCCTGTATCACAATACGTCACCTAGGCTGAAGATAAATGGAACTGTAGCACCGAGGGCTCGGTTGCTACAGACGTATTGCACCTCACCCAGAGGTGTGATATCTCACTCTCAGATAAGGATGGAGTGTGGATCAGGACCCGACACCTGCATGCATTACACCACATTGCCGTGGGGCAGGGCGACCAATATGCCCCTGAGATGGGCACGACAGTCCCTGTCCCTGGCTGGAGTGGGGGGAGGGAACACTGAGGAAGGGGAACCCTGCAGTGCAGGAGCAGGGAGGAAGCAGTTCCTGGGTGCATTGAGAAGGGAGTATAAAAGGTGGGCACCATCTTAGTTCAGTGCAGAGAAGTCTGAGCAGAAGTGGCAGGGAGCAGGGGCTCTGCATGAGCTCTGCTCTGGAGGCGGGCCTAGTAACAGAGGCCCAGGCCTGCAAGAGGGAGAAGGAAGGAAGAGGAGCGGAGAAGGCTCCAGGAACGAGGAATGAAGGGATCCCAGGGGTGCGGACGGGCGAGTCGCCACCGCACGCCCGAATCCACCTGCGTGGAGGGGTCAGGCCAAAGGGGGAGACCGGTCCCTGAACTAGTGGAGGCAGGAAACGACCCTCAGCTAGAAACCGGAGGCTCTGACATTTTATGTGGCGCAGCCCCTTGCTCCACCCGCTAGGAAGGCACCACATAGGGTCAGGGAAACTGGCGCCAAGTTTACCAAGAGGAGGCCCGAGGCAGCCGGACAGAAGTGTAGGTAAGAAAGGCCAGACAAAGGACACACAAAGGGAGTCCTGTGAAGCGCTCCAAAGTTATCTGGGAGTTGTCTGAGCCCCTCACCTGGTGAGCACAGTACGACGTGGGCAGCCGTTACCTGCAGACGTGGTCTGGATAATAAGAACTGTGAGTAAAGGCCCTGAACTGCATCACTGACTCCGTGTCGTTACTGCTGCTGCCCTGCACCATCACCCCCATCCTCCGCATACACTGCCCTGAGGCTATACTCCTCCCGTGGGGAGTTATGCTACGCTCTGCTGCACCCACAACACCAGCCTTAGCGGTCTGCCCTGTAGCGGCGGTTCACTCTGACCGCAATCCACGGGTGGCGTAGTCGGACATTTAAACATCAAAACCACATAAATAGTTCCGCCACTGGTTTGACCGCCCTGAGCCACGGAACCGGATCGCCGCCACGAAGACTACAACCACCAGCATCCACCAAAAAGGGTCCGGCTCCGGGTGTCCCAAGGCCCAGGGGGTGCGTCAGAACATTTTCATCACCTTTCACAATCACCAATGGGACAAGGCAGGTATGTCCTCTGTCCCCTCTCTTATACATCCTAGTGACGGAGCACCTGCTCTCATCAATTCGCCATGACCCCAATATTAGGTGGATTGAGGTGGGAGGCACCGAGTACAAGTGCTCTCTATTTGCTGATGATGTCCTAGTATATATCACTCAATCACATATATCCATCCCTGCTGTTATGGCTGAAATAGATCACTTTGTTACATGGTAAAATTTTAAAATCAATGCAGCGAAGTCTGAGGCCCTCGATGTCTCCCTCCCTAAATCTATATAGGATTCCATCCAGTCCAACTTTCCCTTTGCCTGGCCCTCACAGGGTATCAAATACTTAGGAATTCCTATTCATAGAGACCTCTCCCATCTATGTTATCTTAATTTTGGGCCCTTTATTGAACAATTCCATACAGACCACGGTTGGCAAGTTAGAACTGTAAGATTCACTACGTGAACCACTGGTGTTTTGTGGAAAAGCACATGTACACCGCGTTCCAAATTATTATGCAAAAAGTGTTTAGGAGTGATAAGGGAAGAATTTGTTTGTTTGTCAGTTAAACTCATTGATGGTGATGTGTGTCAGGGCTCTTTATATCACTGTAAGCAATTGCAGACACCTGTGCTAATTAGTTTGGCAGGTGTGTCCAATGAAAGGCAAGACTACTTAAGAAGGCTCTCTCACATTATTAAGCAGCCTACATTTTCTGCCAAAATGGGAAAGAAAAAGGATGTGTCGGCTGCTGAGAAGCAACAAATTGTGGAGTGTTTAGGTCAAGGCATGACTACAATCAACATTGTGCGATGATCAGGATGAAGTGTCTTGGCAATCAAGAAGTATGTAGCTGATTCACAGTACACACGTGTGCGTGCTGATAAGGGCAAATTGAGGACTCTTTCCTACAGGCAATTACGTCAGGTTGAAAGAGCAGCGGCAAAAAAGCCTTGTCATAGCAGCAGACAAGTTTTTGAAGCTGCTTGTGCCTCCAACGTCCCCCGAACAACAAGATGCAGGGTCCTTCAGAGGTTTGCAGCTGTGCATACGCCATCCTGTCGACCTCCTCTATCCACTTCACACAAGCAGAAACGGCTCCAGTGGGCCAAACATTACATGAAGACTGATTTCAAAACTGTTTTGTTCACGGATGAGTGCCGTGCAGCGCTCGATGGTCCAGATGAATGGAGTGGAGGATGGCTGGTTGATGGACACCCCACGCAAACACGGCTACAGCGCCAACAAGGAGGAGGTGGAGTAATGCTTTGGGCTGGAATCATGGGGAGAGAGATTGTCGGCCCCTTTAGGATCCCTGAAGGCGCTAAAGATGAACTCCATAATGTATGTGGATTTTCTCAAACAGCACTTCCTGCCATGGTTCAAGAAGAAGAACCGTGTATTTCACAGCAAGATCATTTTTCTGCATGATAATGCACCATCTCATGCTGCACATAAAACATCTGCATCTCTGGCTGATATGGGCATAAAAGGGGACAAACTTATGGTGTGACCCCCATGCTCCCCTGACCTCTACCCCATTCAGAACCTTTGGAGCATCATTAAAAGGAGTGTCTATGATGGCGGGAGGCAGTTCACATCTAAGCAACAGCTCTGGGAGGGTATTCTGTCCTCATGCAAAACAATTGAAGCAGAAACCATCCAAAACCTGACAAATTCAATGGACGAGAGAGTTCAGAAGCTCCTTTCGAACAAGGGGTCCTATGTGAAAATGTAACATCACCTAGAATAAAGTTTTGAGTTGAAAACTGTTTGATTACAGTTTCTAACAACCTGCTAATGCTTATAATTTCAAAAATGACCATTTTTTTGGTCTTTATTAAAATGAAAAGGTTGATCGAAAAGTTTGGGGGATCTAAGAGTGTGGCAACCCAGTAGTCATGATTACTTCGAATTCTGACAATATGAGGGTCATGCTGCAGGTAGTGCAGCAAGAAGGCACTTATGTTTCTTGCGCATCTCGGAGCCCCAAAATTATTTTCCGGGCTAGATGCAGCTAAAAATTATTTTTAATTTTAAATCTGGTGAAGCTTTTTATAGATGGCCTAATAGGATCAGTGCTGCACACTGCTACAAAGCCCAAATTATTTTCCAGTCAAGATACAGATAAACATGATTAGTAATTTGAAAGCTTAAAACGGTTGGTAGGGTGATTTTAACCAATCATCAAGCTTTTACTCTCCCCAGGATGACACAGGGGTAGAAAAGTCATTTCGGATCCATGATTTGTTCATCTTTATGAACGTGAGTCTGTCTACATTATCAGTGGAGAGCCGCGTGCGCTTATCTGTCAGCACACCACCAGCAGCGCTGAACACACGTTCAGACAGAACGCTGGCTGCGGGGCATGACAAGATCTCCAAGGCGTAAGTGGCTAGCTCCGGCCATTTATCCAGATTGGAAGCCCAAAAAGAGCAAGGGTCCAGTGACACAGTCGGGGCTTCAATGTTTACTTGGAGATACTCCTGTACCATCGTCTCTAGGCGTTGACTATGTGTCAGACTTCTTGTCTCCTGTGGCCTTGCAAAGGATGGGCTAAAAAAGTGGTGAAATGATTCCGCAAAATTGATGTTACCAGCAGATACTGTGGTTCTGTTACGGTTTGAGTGCTGAACACTTGACGGTCCCACGGTTGGCAAGTTGAAACTGTGAGATTCACTACGTGCACCACAGGTATTTTGTGGAAAAGCACATGTAAGATTCTGCAACAGTCTCTGCTGATACTCCTGCATGCGTGCATCCCTTTCTATGGCAGGAATAATTTCTGCAAATTTACTTTTGTACCGGGGATCTAACAGTGTGGCAACCCAGTAGTCAGGATTATTTCTAATTCTCACAATTCGAGGGTCATGTTGCAGGTAGTGCAGCAAGAAGGCACTCATGTGTGTTGCGCATCCAGGAGCACCAAGTCCCTGTTGTGTTGGTGGCGAGGTAACAATCATGCTTCCTTCCTCTGTCCTCTCCCCCCAACCTCGCACAACAGAAATGTGATCAAGGTCTCCCTCATCTGATGAGTCTTCCATCAGTTCGTCCTCCACTTCTTCCTGGGCTCCTGCACCTTCCTCACTAGTTTGGCTGCTACCATGCGCCCTGGTAAAATCATCTCCCCCACCCTCACATGCCTGCCGCCTTGGTGCTGCCGACCGTCTGGACCTTGCAGATGTTAGCCCTTCCGCATACAACTCCTCCTCCTCTACTTCCTCCACCTCCTCTTGTGCCACCACCTGACTCCGAATTCTGTTTAACATGTGCTCCAGCATGTAAATCACCGGAATAGTCATGCTGATAATGGCATCGTCAGCACTAAACATCTTCGTCGCCATTTCAAAACTGTGCAGAAGGGTGCATAGGTCCCTGATCTGAGACCACTCCTCCAGCGTGATTTGCCCCACCTCTGAATCTCGTTGGCCCAGGCTATAAGTCAGAACGTATTGCACCAGGGCTTGTCGGTGCTGCCACAGTCGCTGCAACATGTGCAGAGTTGAATTCCACCGGGTAGGCACATCGCATTTTAGCCGGTGAAGTGGCAGGCCCAACGACTTCTGTAGAGATGTAAGTCGCTGAGCTGCGGGATGCGAACGGCGGAAGTGAGCACACAGCGACCGTGCCCTCTGCAGAAGGCCATCTAGTCTGGGATAGTGGGCTAAAAATTGCTGGACAACTAGGTTCAACACGTGAGCCATACAAGGCACGTGTGTGACATTGCCCCGGCGAAGGGCCGCACCCAGGTTTGCAGCATTGTCGCACACGGCCTTCCCTGGTTTCAGGTCCAGTGGAGACAACCATTCATGAAATTGGTTCTCCAGAGCTGACCACAACTCCTCAGCTGTGTGACTCACATTTCCCAGACATTTCAATGTAAAAACCGCCTGATGACGTTGAGCCCTACTGCCAGCATAGTAAGGAGGTGTGCAGGATCCCTTCTGCGCAGTTAGAAAGCTTGTGGCATGACCAGACAGGCTTTGGGTGCAGGTGGAAGACCGAGAGGAGGTTGAGGAGGCAGAAGCAGTGGAGGAACTTTGACATAAAGAGGATTGACGCACAACTCGTGGGGACGGCAAGACTTGGACAGCAGCCCCTTGTCCTGCTGTCACTATAGTTACCCAGTGCCCAGTCAGCGACATGTAACGCCCCTGTCCATGCCTACTCGTCCAAGTGTCTGTGGTGAAATGCACCCTGTCACACACAGAGTTTCTCAAAGAAGCGGTGATGTTGTGTGCGACATGCTGGTGGAGCGCAGGCACACCTTTCTTTGAGAAGTAGTGCCGACTGGGCATCTGGTACTGGGGCACTGTGACGGACATAAGGTCTCGAAAATCCTCTGTGTCCACCAGGCGGAAAGGCAGCATTTCTGTAGCCAAGAGCTTGCAGATGGTGAAATTCAACCTCTTAGCTTTCTCATGGCTAGGAGGAAATGGTCTTTTACTTGTCCACATCTGAGGGACCGAGGGCTGGCTATTGTGCTTAGACGGGGTTGATAAGGGTGTCCCCGGCAAACTGCCGGTCTGTGAGGAAGATGCAGGCGGACATGTTAGGTTGCCTTGATCCAAAGGTGGTGCTATCGATGTCGGACAGCGCTCAAGACCAGCTGGTGTTACCACCTCCAAAGAAAATGATGACCTGCCAATCACGCTGGCTGTTGCGGGTAAAGAGGTGGCAGGTCTGCGCCCCAAAACAGGTGTGACTGCTGTCCCCCCAGTCACAGAGGATGAAGAGGCCGCGGATGCACAAGATATGGCAGACGGTGGTTGGCCCGGCCGGCTAGGCCGCATTGTAGCACACTGAGCTTCCCACTGCAACTTATGCTTCATGTCCATGTGCCGGTTCATGCATGAAGTACTCAAACTATGTATTTTTTGGCCTCTACTTAGCTTTTGCTGACAAATGTTACAGATAACATGAGTTGGGTCATCTTTATCGATCTGAAAAAATGCCCAGGCTATGCAAGGCTTAGCACCCATGCGACCTGAAGAGCCACCACGACTTGTGGTGAGAGGCAGAGTTGTGTTTGAGGATGCAGTTGTTGACGTGCTTCCAGTACTACGTCTCTGTCCAGGAAGGCGCAACCTGACCTCGTCGTCACTAGCATCTTCCTCCACCTCCTCTGCTGACCTCATCTCTTGGCTGACTGTGGGTTGACAGTAAGTGGGATCTCCGACCTCATCATCATCACCCTGTGCGTTATCACACCCGTCGTTCTCAGAGCCAACCTGTTCCTGCCCTGACAAAAAACTAAAGTTGTCGCTCCAATCAGGTATTTGAGTCTTATCATCGTCTTCCTCATTGTCTCCACCAACAGGAGTTACAGTTTGGGAATGAGGGTCTACATTATGGTCAGAACCTTCTGCGTCTGGTCCTGGATCCGACTCATAAAGATTCTGGGCATCAGTGCAGATCATTTCCTCGTCTGGATTCACAGAAGCGCTGGAGTCGACCTCTGATTCCCAGGCTATAGTATGAGTAAACAGCTCTGCAGACTCAACCATCTGTTCTACCTCATACTCAGACGGGCAGCTGGAGATTTGGGAGCTGTGAGGAAGCAAGTGCGATTTGGGTGACACCTTTGAGGACTGGAGTATTTGTGATGTTGAAGTTGATGTGGAGGAGAGCCCACTTAAAGGAGCACTTGATATCCGTTGAAGCACCTGCTGTTTTTGTGCCTCATCTGGAATTTGTAGCGATTGGCGTGGCCGTAAGAAAGGGATCTTATCACATTGTCCGCTAAAAGAAGTAGACATTTTAGTTTGGCTGGAAGATGGTCTTTCTTCTGCACCTACCCCACGGACACAACCTTTTTTCCCCTTCCCAACACGACTATTCCCCTTTCCACCAGCAGCAGGCCTTTTTCCACTCATTTTGGTGGTTAACTAATTCACAACTCTGGAGTTGTTTGCACAAAAAAACAATGGATGGTAACCGAGCAGAGCTGAGTGGCCAAACTGTGGTATTAGGCCAAAACTATTGGCTGGGTTAGATGCAGAAAAAAATTATTTTTAATTTGCAACCTGATGGAGGTCAGTATAGATGGACTAATAGACCAAGTCCCACACACCGCTAGAAGCCCAAATATTTTTTCACAGCTAGATGCAGAAAATTTTTTTATTCAATTTGCAACCTGATGGAGGTCAGTATAGATGGACTAATAGACCAAGTCCCACACACTGCTAGAAGCCCAAATATTTTTTCAGAGCTAGATGCAGAAAAAAATTATTTTTAATTTGCAACCTGATGGAGGTCAGTATAGATGGACTAATAGACCAAGTCCCACACACCGCTAGAAGCCCAAATATTTTTTCAGAGCTAGATGCAGAAAATTTTTTTATTCAATTTGCAACCTGATGGAGGTCAGTATAGATGGACTAATAGACCAAGTCCCACACACTGCTAGAAGCCCAAATATTTTTTCAGAGCTAGATGCAGAAAAAAATTATTTTTAATTTGCAACCTGATGGAGGTCAGTATAGATGGACTAATAGACCAAGTCCCACACACTGCTAGAAGCCCAAATATTTTTTCAGAGCTAGATGCAGAAAAAAATTATTTTTAATTTGCAACCTGATGGAGGTCAGTATAGATGGACTAATAGAACAAGTCCCACACGCTGCTAGAAGCCCAAATATTTTTTCAGAGATAAATGAAGAAAAAAATTATTTTTAATTTGCAACCTGATGGAGGTCAGTATAGATGGACTAATAGACCAAGTCCCACACACTGCTAGAAGCCCAAATATTTTTTCAGAGCTAGATGCAGAAAAAAATTATTTTTAATTTGCAACCTGATGGAGGTCAGTATAGATGGACTAATAGACCAAGTCCCACACACTGCTAGAAGCCCAAATATTTTTTCAGAGCTAGATGCAGAAAAAAATTATATTCAGTTTGCAACCTGATGGAGGTCAGTATAGATGGACTAATAGAATGATGCTATGCCCAAAAGATTTACTTCACTAGGTGCAGTAAAAAAATTGGTATTCTATACACAAGTGGTATATCTTGCAACACAGATAGGCTACTCCACTGACTAACACACTCTGCAATAGGCCAAAAAGGATTAGCTTTGCTAGATTCAGCCAAATGCTGTGAAAAAAACTTGCACAGCACTGGCACAGACCTGCCTGGCAAAAACTGATAGGAACTCATGTAACCTAGTCCTGAAAAGGACTCCAATTACAATTAATCTTTACTCCCACAATCTATCTATTTAAGAGCACAGACCTGCTTGATAAAAGTCGTAGGAAATGCTGTAACCTAGTCCTTAAAAGGACTGCAATCACAACTATTCCCTACTCCCAAGCTATCTGTATATTTGTGCGAAAATTGGCTTGAAATTAACAAGGTATAGCGCACACAGCAACAGCGGTGCCGTCTAACACGCAGCTGCAGCAGTGAGAAAATGGTGGCGACGGGGAAAATGGCTTGGTCTTATAGGGCAAGGACATGTGACATACACTGCCAATCACACATGCCCTTGCTTGTGTGAAAAAAAGCACTTCGCTCCGTGTGTGCGCTGCTGATAGGCTGACAGATTGCACCTCCCCACTGCAAATGCGGGAAAGAGAAAAAAAAATGGAGATCTTCATTGTTCCTGCAGAGATCCATCCCCTGCCCCTCCCCCCGCCCCGCTGTACACTCAAACTGCGTATTAACATTAATTTTCATCATTACTGAGAAAAAATCCAGTTATGATTTTGGTGCACGAACAGTTATCGAACATAACCTCGAACAGCCGAATTTTTCTCAAATTGTTCGTGTTCGCCGACCGGCTCGAACACCGCCCAAAACAGCTCGAATTTGAGATTGGCGAACAGTTCGAGTAGAACAACGCTCATCTCTAGTCAGCACATTCAACTTTGTACAGAACAAAGTATTCAATGAGAATATTTCATTCATTCAGATCTAGGATGTGTTATTTGAGTGTTCCCTTTAATTTTTTGAGCAGTGTATATTTAATTGCAAAATTTCTATATATCAATATGTATCCACACAATTGTTACAGCCTGTAGAATTAATTCAATAAATTATTTACTGTGAGACATAACTAGAGAAGAAACAAAAAAAGTTCCTTTTTTCTATATTTGTGTCACAAAAATAATATAGAAATATACGCACAGTTGAAACCAGAAGTTTACATACACTATATATATAAGACACATATGCATGTTTTTCTCAATATCTGACATGAAATCAGAATAAATCTTTCCCGTTTTAAGTCAATTAGGATTACCATAATTTTTAATATTTGCCAAATTCCAGAATAATGAGAGAGAATGTTTTAAGGTATTTTTATTACTTACTGCAAAGTTAAAAGTTTACATACATTTCATTAGTATTTGGTACCATTGCCCTTAAACTGAATGAATTGGGTCAAACATTTGGGATATCCTTCACAAGCTTCTCACAATAGTTGGTCGGAATTTGGGCCCATTCCTCCTGACTAAACTGGTGTAACTGATCCAGGTTTGTAGGTCGCCTTGCACGCACCTGCACGCACCTGCCTTTTTAGCTTTGCCCATAAATTGTGGAAGACCCATTTTCACTTAAGCTTTAACTTCCTGGCTGATGTCTTGAAATGTTGCTTCAGTATTGCCACATAATCTTCTTTTCTCATGATGCCATCTATTTTGTGAAGAGCACCAGTACCACCTGCAGAAAAACAACCCCACAACATGATGCTGCCACCCCCATGTTTCACAGTTGGGATGGTGTTCTTAGACTTCGAAACTTCTCCCTTTTTTCTCCAAACGTAATTATGGTCATTATGCCCAAAAAGTTAAATTTTATTTGCATCAGACCACAGGACATGTCTCCAAAAACATTAATCTGGCTTTTTTATGTCTCTTTTGGAGTAATGGCTTCTTCATGGCAGAGTGAACTTTTGACTTAGCAGTAAGTAATAAAAATGGTTTAAAACATTCTCTCTGTCTCATTATTCTGGCATTTGGAAAATATTAAAAATTATGGTAATCCTAATTGACCTAAAATGGCAAAGAATTATTCTAATTTCATGTCAAATATTGAGAAAAACATGCATATGTGTCTTTTTATATATTGTATGTAAACTTATGGTTTTAACTGTATACTTCAAAATAGTGCTAAAAAATGAAACAATTTTTTCCTCATAAAACGTCCCACACAAACAAGTCTGTAGAAAAATAAAAGGTTATGGGTGCTGAAATGAAAATAGTTAACACCTTCACGATCTTGAACATACCCATACTTCCTGGTTGGGAAGGTGTTCTCGACCTAGAACGTATAGAAAAGTCATGCTGATCATGCAGGTACAGGAGCAGTCAAGATCCCCGCCAGGAGCTCCACTTACATGACAGTTGATATCCAGCTCTCACAGCCAGGAGCAGTGCTTGCACCGCCCCTGGCTGTTTAAACCCCTGAATGCCGTAATTGATATCAAATGCAACATTTAGGAGGCTAGGCAAGGGAGGGGGCTCCCTATCCTGTCAAATCGGTGCCCCTGAGACGTCATCACGAGGGCACAATCATTGCCATGGCAACCCAAGATTGTCATGACGACATCCAGGTTTACCAGCTACGAAAGTCTGCACTGACTATTAGGCCTCTTAACATGGCCTAATAGTTAGTGCAGCATTAAATGCATTATACCAGCAATCAGAGTGATAAAGATAAGTTAAAGTACCAAAGAGGGACTAAGTAAAAAAAAAGTAAAAAAAATAATAAAAAAATATTTTTTAAATAATCACAAAATAGTAATAATAGTAATAATAATAATAAACCCATAAATGCTAGTGATGAGCAAGTACTAAAATGCTTGGGTGCTCGTTGCTCGGGTAAAGCAAATGATAATGCTGAAGTGCTCAACTCGAGAAACGAGCCCAATGTAAGTCAATGGGAAACCTGAGCATTTTTACGGTGCCCCCCCAGTGGTTTAAAGGGGGAATAAAAATTGGTCAAACCGATGGAAACAGTGCTAAAATGACATGGGAACAGCATGGGAAAGAATCCTGGAATCATCTCTGACTCCCAGGTCACTGTTGTGAAAAATAAAACATACAAAAATGAAGCCAAAATGGATTTTCCTTGGAAAAAATGTTAAGAAACATTCTTTCCAAGGTAATGACTTATACAGGTCTGGCAAAAATTAAGAGACCACAGCAAAATTTTCAGTATCTCTGATTTTTCTCTTTATAGGTATATTTTTGAGTAAAATGTACATTGTTGTATTAGTCTATAAACTGCTGACAACATGTCTCCGAAATTCAAAGGTAAAAATTTTGTATTAATTTGCAGCAAGTGATAAAGCGTCAAAATGCTAAAAAAGAAACAGTGCTTTCAGACCTCAAATTACTCATGTTTTAACTCAGGAACAGTTCAGAAATCAATATTTGGTGGATTAACCATGATTTTTAATCACAGCTTTCATGAGTCTTAGCATGCTTTCCACCAGTCTTTCCATGCTTTTCAAAAGAAAACTGTTCAGTGGTCTCTTAATTTTTGCCAGAGCTGTATATAAGCCAAAATAAATAGCCAAAAACAAAAATGCTCCTCCACATCTTGGGCTATGTTCACACGTAGAGTTTTTGATGTGTTTTTGCACTTTTGCATTTCTTTCAACTGTGAAAAATACATTCACTAGTAAATATAATTTTAACATTTTACTACCTTATGTGGCCATGTTGTGTGAGACATTATCAGACACATCCAGAATGATATCAGCTGGTATTTCCAGCTGATAATACCATCTAACACCTGTCCCTATTTTAAAAGCAGCTAACAGCATTATCAATAGGGAATAGATTTTTTTCTTTTCAGCACGGAGAATAATACAATAATCCCTTACTAGATGCCTGTAAGATGCTATCCCAACTACTATAGGTCACTTGTACACGAATCTCAGATAAGAGAGGTAATATAGAAATACAATAGAAAATAGAATTTAACCGACTCCCAAGAAGTTTTTTTGGTATGTTGCACCACCAAACTGTGAAGGAAAGCAAGCAACCCTGTCTGCTTTCATCAATTTCTAATTACAGATCAACGTTAAAAATTATGAATCGGTCAACGAATGCATGGGAAAAATCTATCAAGTTATGGAGTGTTGTAGAGATGTATGCAACAAGAATGAACACTCATTTCTAGCTGATAATACCATCAATCCATCGTTATCAATAGGGAATAATTGCTTTTTTTCAGCACGGAGTATAATACAATAATCCCTGACTAGATGTAAGACGCTATCTCTACTGCTATAGGTCACTAGTACACAAATCTAAGATAAGAGAGGTAGTATTGTACAAAAAAAAATTGATTTTAACCAGACCCAAAATGTTTTTTTTGGATGTGGCAGCAACAAACTGTGAAGGGACGTAAGCAACCCTGCCTGCTTTAATGAATTTGTGAGTAAAGATCACCGTTAAAAAATATGAAATTGGTCAAGGAGTACATGGAGAATATCAAGTAATGCACTGTGGAATAGATATATTCGACGACTATGAACAACACTCAACTCCAGCTGCTGATACCTTACACCTGTCTCTATTGTAAATGCAGCTAAAAGTGGTATCAATAGGGATTAAAATAGATTTTTTTTTTGCAGCAGCAGCAGTACGCAGTATAAGGCAATAATGTCTGGCTGGATTGGTGTAATGCACTATCCATACTGCGATAGCTCACCTGTAAATTAATTTCTGATAAGAGAGGTAATATTGTTGAATATTGAATTGATTTGAATTGGCCTTCCCATTATTAACGAGTGGGTCTCCTATACTGTTATTGCATATATGTTATAATACCCCCGGCAGCACAAAAAAACATCTCTGACAAAACGCTGGTGTCCAGGACCTCCAAGGCATAGAGAGGCAGTTCATACCATGTGTCCAGCTTGGATACCCAATTGTTGCAAGGCACAGAGGAATCACAGAGGATTGCCAAAGTAGCACTTCAGCATCTTCCAAAACGTTTCCCTCCTTACCAGAGTACCCCACGCATCAGGGCCTGGGTGCTGGGAGGGTCTGAGAAAACAGTCCCAGACCTTTGACAGTGTTCGGCTGCCTCTGCAGCATTGTATTTGTGTCTCCCTTGCCTGTACTCCTTGGTTGTCAAACAAAGTGTGACCTCTGCCGCCAGCGTTTTCAAATAGGAATTTTTTTTAATAATTCTTCAACAGGGGCCTTCTGGTACTGCAACATTTTATTGAACCTCACCTCCATGTTGGCCAAAATGTGTACAACACGAGGGTCAAAGGAAAGGTAGTGGAACATAAAGTCAGCCAAGACTTCCCTGTCCTGACCAAGAAAACGACAGTCCATGCTCTCCTCCTCCTCATCCTCCACCTGGTCTTTCCCCTCATTCTTCCTTTCCTCAGGCCATCCACCCTGAATAGACGGTATGAAGGTTGTGTAGGTAGTACCATCTGTAGCGCAGGAAAGCAGCTCCTGTTCCTCCCCCTCCTCCATTTTCTCCTCCTTGTCATTATCACCCAAATCCACGTTGAGATGAGGCTGGGCTGTGTAGCATCACCCTTTATAGGTCCTTGCTCATCTCATTATGCTCCGCCTACAATGCCTCCTCTTTAATTGTGAGCAGCAAGAGTTTCAGTAGACAGAGAAGCAGGATAGTGACGCTAACCATCTTGGTTCTTGGTGAAGTCCTCAAAGTTTTGGAGCACGGCACAGATGTCAGACATCCATGCCCACTCAACAGCTCTTATGTGCGGAGGCTGACCTGAATACCGATAGATGTGTTGAAGCAAGGTACTCAACAACTACCCTCTGCTGGTCATAAATCCTTCCCAACATATGCAACGTATCCAACACGTGGTGACATCGCACACCAGTCGGTGAGTTGGAAGCTGCAAACGCTGATGAAGCACTGCGAGGGTGTCAAAATCTGTAGTTGACTTTCTAAAATGGGCACACACGCGGCGTACTTTCACAAGCAGCTCAGGCAGATCTGGGTAGGTTTTGAGAAACCGCTAAACCACTAGGTTGAGCAAATGGGCCAGGCATGGTATGTGTGCAAGGTTCTGGCCATTGTCACACATGACCATGCCTGGCTGCAGGTTCAGCGATGACAGCCACAGATCTATCTGCCTATTCTTTTACAGCTGTCAACAACTCTTCAGCGGTGTGCGGTTTGTCACCTAAGCATATTAGCTTCAGCACAGTCTGTTATCGCTTGGCCGAGGCAGTGCTGCAGTGCTTCCAGTTTCCGACTGATGTGGCCATTCCAGAGATGGAGGCTGAAGAGGAGGAGGAAGAGGACGAGGTGCATGAGCTGCAAAATATGTGGGCAACCCTGATTGACCCAGGGCCCGCAATCTTCAGCGTCGGGAAGACGTGTTCCGTTCCAGGGTCTGACTGGGTCCAAGCTTCCACAATATTAACCCAGTGTGCCATCAGTGACATGTACCATCCCTGGCCATAACCACTTGTCCACATTTCCGTGGTTAGGCGGACTTTCCCAGTAACTGCGTTGGTGAGGGCACGGGTAATGTCCTAGGATACGTGCTTGTGTAAGGCAGGGACGGCACACCAGAAGAAATAGTGGTGGCTGTGGACTGAGTACCAAGGGGTGGCTGCTGCCATGAGATTGCGGAAAGCTTTTGTCTCCACAAGCCTAAAAGACAACATTTCCAGTGCACGCAGTCAAGAAATGTGGCAGTTTGATATTGTGGACTGTGGGTGGTTTGCTGTTTATTTGCGCTTGCGTTGCAGTGGTGGAAAACTGACTAAAAGCATTATCTGCTATCCAACCAACAACCTTTTCACACTTCAAGAGTGGTGTTCTGCGGCCCCCTACAAAGTGGGACAGGAAAGTATGGCAACATGATGTGGGTGCTTGTTGTGCTCCCTCAGCAGGCACAATTTCAGCTTGCCCACGGCCTCGGCCTCTGCGTGCACCATCACCATCACGTCCACTTCCCTGTCCCTTACTATGTATTTTGCCCATTTTAAATGGAGTAGAATATTTGTCACGTTCCCAAAAATGTCAAGATTATTACCGCAGTCATACAGGATCACGTCTGATGGCCACAGTTTTAGGCAGTGGCCTTATAGATATGATATTGGTCAGCAACCAAGTGTGAATAGGTTTAAATACACAACTGGCAGACTTTAAATGGAGTAGAATATTTGTCACGTTCAAAAAAATGTCAGGATTATTACCGCAGTAATATAGGATCACGTCTGATGACCTCAGTTTTAGGCAGTGGCCTAATAGATATGGTATTGGTCAGTGACCAAGTGTAAATAGGTTTAACCCCTTTCCGGCCTAAGGCGTACTAATAGGTGCGCGACCAAAGTAACTTATCCCTGTGCAGCTCTGACAGGCTGTATAGCACAGGGATGATGCTGCATTCCTGTGCTATACAGACGATCAGAATGTAAAAAGTGAAAGTCCCACAGTGGAAAAAAAAGAAAAATGTCAGAAAGTGAAAAAAAAAAGAAAAAAAATTGTAAATATATAAAATTTAAAAAAAATCCGAAAATAATTAAAATATATTGTACCCATAATTAAATAATCTTATGAAAAAAAATAATAAACCAATAAAATTACACATATTTGGTATTGCCGCATCTGGAACGACCTGACCTATAAAACTGTCCCACTAGTTAACTCCTTTAGTGAACACAGTAAAAATAAATAAAATAAAAAATGAAGCAAAAAATGATGCTTTATCATCATACTGCCAAACAAAAAATGGAATAAAGCGCGATCAAAATGACTATTGTAAATAAAAATGGTACCACAAAAGACAAGCTGCCATACAGCTCCAGCGGCCAAAAAATAAAAAAGTTTTAGCTCTCAGAATAAAGCGATGTAAAAACAATTCTTTTTTCTATAAAATAGTTTTTATTGTGTAAAAGTGCCAAAACATAAAAAAACAATATAAGTGTGGTACCACTGTAAACGTACTGACCCGAAGAATAAATCAGCCTTATCAATATTACCACACATGGAATGGCATTAAAAAAAAACAAAAAAAACAATTCCTCAATTGTTGTTTTTTGTTTATTCTGCCTCCCAAAAATCGGAATAGAAAGCGATCAAAAAATGTAACATGCTTCAAAATGGTACCAATAACAACGTCAACTTGTCCTGCTACAAACAAGCCATCACATGACTCTGTCAGCTGAAATATGGAAAAAATTTTAGTGTGTAACAGCTGTCAAACATAAAAACCCAATATGAATCTGGTTTCACTGTAATTGCACCGACCCGAAGAATAAAGTTGTCTAATAACTTATACCGCACGAGGAACGGCGTAAAAAATAAACTTTAGGGTTAGGGTTGTGCTAGGGTTAGGGTTGTGCTAGGGTTAGGATTGGGCTAGGGTTAGGGTTGGGCTAGGGTAAGAGTTGGGATTTAGGTTTGTGTTGGGATTTTTTCAGAAGTAATAAAAAAAATGACAACGATATGGCGACTAGTGTTGTGCGCAAGTGCTTGCTACTTGAGTTTATATCAGGTGCTGGGGTATGCACCGAGAATAGCGGGTGCTCCAGTGACATGCTCGAGTCTCCGCCCCATATGTTTTGCAGCTGAAATACAGCCAAAAAAACCTTGCGGGATTACCTGCCATGCACGAGCGATTCCAGCATGTTTTTTTTTGGTTGTCTAATAACCGTAAAACATGCGGGCAGGGACTCGAACATGTCACTTCAGCACCTGCGATACTTGGTGCATACCTGAGTACCCGATGCAAACTCAAGTAGCGAACACTTGCACTCAAGACTAATAACAACTTATTCAATATGATGACCTAATGTTATCAAATTCTGTGTCGTACATCTGGGTTCAAAATGTTCACTATACTCCTTGATAAAATCCTTTAGGCGTGTAGTTTCCAAAATGGAGTCACTTGTTGGAGATTTCCACTGTTTAGGCACATCAGGGGCTCTCCAAATGCAACATGGCGTCCGCTAATTATTCAAGCAAATTTTACATTCAAAAAGTCAAATGGCGCTCCTTCCCTTCCAAACCCTGCCATGCACCCAAGCAGTGGCTTTCCTCAACATATGGGGTATATGCTTACTCAGGAGAAATAGTGCAACAAATTGCATGGTGCAATTTTTCCTGTTACCCTCATGAAAATGCAAACTTGGAGGCTGAAAAACATTTTTGTTGGAAAAATGTGAAAATTTTATTTTTACGGCTCAATGTTATAAACTTCTGTGATGCACCTGGGGGTTCAGGGTGCTCATCACATATCTAGATAAGTTCTGTGAAGGGTCTAGTTTCCAAAATGGGGTCACTTGTGGGGAGTTTCCACTGTTTAGGCACGTCAGGAGCTCTCCAAACGCAACATGGCCTCCGCTAATTATTCAAGCAAATTTTACATTCAAAAAGTCAAATGGCGCTCCTTCCCTTCCGAACCCTGCCGAGTGCTCAAACAGTGGTTTTCTCTCACATATCCTGGGGTATCAGCATGCTCAGGCGGAATTGCACAACAAATTTTAGGTTCATTTTTTAATGATACCCTTGCAAAAATAAAAAATTGGGGTCTAAAGTAACATTTTTGTGAAAAAAAATAAATGTTCTTTTTTTTCTTCCCCATTCCAAAAATTCAAGTGAATCACTTGAAGGGTTAATAAACTTCTTGAATGTGGTTTTGAGCAACTTGAGGGGTGCAATTTTTAGAATGGTGTCACTTTTGGGTATTTTATGTCATAAAGGGCCCCTCAAAGTCGCTTCAAATGTGTTGTGGTCCCTAAAAAAATGGTTTTGCAAATTTTGTTGTAAAAATGAGAAATCGCTGGTCAACTTTTAACCCTTATAGCTCCCTAACAAAAAAAAATGTTGGTTCCAAAATTGTGAATTTGTGCTGATGTAAAGTAGACATGTGGGAAATATTATTTATTAACTACTTTGTGTGACATAGCTCTCTGATTTAAGGGAATAGAAATTCAAAGTTTGAAAATTGCAAAATTTTCACCAAATTTTAGTTTTTTTTTCACAAATAAACGCAAGTGATATCAAAGAAATTTTACCACTATCATGAAGTACAATATGTCATGAAAAAACATTCTCAGCATCAGTGGGATCCGTTGAAGCATTCCAGAGTAATTACCTCTTAAAATTACAGTGGTTAGAATTGTAAAATTTGGCCTGGTCATTAACGTGAAAACCACCCTTGTGGGTAAAGGGGTTAAACAGACAGCTGGCAGACTTTAAATGGAGTAGAATATTTGTCACGTTCACAAAAAATTTCAGGATTATTGCCACAGTAATATTTGACCACCTGAGATAATGGACAAGTTTCTCTGATTCCACAATACAGCAATGCTTTTAAAATCAACCAAATCTGGCTGTATGTTGCTAACAATCAAATGGAGCAGCAAAAAATGTGTTTTATGTTGCTTTTCACCAAAATAATCAGAATTAAGAGCAAAAATATTATTAGCCCCGATATCTAGGGCTATGGATATGAATAACAGCAGCAGAAAGAATGTGCAATGGACCCTATCCTATTGTATACGCTCTCCACAAACTCTGCCTGCCTAAATACTGCTATAACCAGGATTAATATTCAGTAGAATTAGTCCTTAGAAGGACTGTTAGTGTAGATTTGTAATGCTGTGGAATACCTCAATAAAACAACCGCCAATTCTCTCCCTCACTCAGCAGCACCTCTCCCTACTTTGTCTGTTTCCGGGGTAGACTGTGACGAGCATAAGGTCCTGGGTTTTATATAGACCCGATGACGCTATGTGACCAGTCAATCACTGTAATGCCACAACCAACATGGCTGCAGCATTACAGTGACTGGCAGGCAATCCCCACATGTTAATTTTCTGTCTAAACAGCGTCAAACATACGGGGTGACGACTCAAGCTCCTGTGTGAGCATTTAACTCTGGCGGGTACCGAATACTGGTGAGCATGCTGGCTCGTCACTAATAAATACGTGTTTTTGTGTAAAAAACCCCCCACATATTTGGTACTGATCAGTCTGGAAGGACCCGACCTATAAAACGGTCACACTTGTTAACCCCTCCAATAAATATTGTGAAAAATAAATAAAAACAAGTAAAAAACTATGCTTTTTCAACATACAGCCGAATAAAAAGTGGAATAAAACATTATCAAAAAGACGAATGTAAATAAAAATGATACCTCTGAAAACGTCATCTTGTCTCGAAAAAAGCAAAATGCAACACAGCTCCATCAGTGAAAAATAAAAAAGCTATAGCTCTCATAATAAAGTGATGCAAAAATAATTATTTTTTCTATAAAATAGTTTTATTGTATAAAAGTGGCAACATTTTTTAAAAATTATATAAATGGGGTATCACTGTAATCGCACTGACCTGAAGAATTAAAGCAACCTTATCAATTTTACCATACGCGGAGCGGCATAAAAAAAATCAAAAAAACAATTCCTGAATTTCTGGTTTTTGTTCTTTCTGGCTCCAAAAAATCGGAATAGAAAGTGATCAAAAATTTGTATGTACCCTAAAACTCTACCAATAAAAACGTCAAATCACCCAACAAAAAACAAGCTCTCACGTGACACTGTCGGCAGAGAAATGAAAATGTCATAGCTCTCACATATGGCGATGCAAAAACTTGTTTTTGAAAAAAAAAAAAGCATCTGTTAGTGTGTGACAGCAGCCAAACATAAAAAACAATATAAATCTGATATCGCTGTAATCGCATGGACCCAAAGAATAAAGTCATCTAATCACTTATACTGCACGAGGAATGGCGTAAAAAAAAAATAAAACTAATTTTTGACCTGCTGTTGATTTGCTCATTCTGCATCACAAAGATCTCATGTTCTGCTCACATGTATTCTGCGCTCTGCGCTGAGCACTTACACAAGATTTTCTGCGTAAATCTTTGAAATCCGTGATTCAGATGGAACCCCCGGCCGAAGATTCCCTATAATGAGGCAGATGGAGACACTGTGGAAGCCATCTGTTCTATGATTCAGTGGTGTCCATCTTTTTAAGGGTGCATAAAATTGCGGTCGGCCACAGTTTTGTGCACTTCTGAAAAAAAGGGACACTGGTTAAAAGAGGCCAGACGGAGTACAGAGTAACTCTGCTGCCTTATTATAATGATTGGATCCATCGGGCTTGTCATCTGAATCACGTCACTTGGAGATTTAGATGAAAACCCCAATGTAAGAGCTAAGTATAGACAGGATAAGCATGACCAATAAAAGCTTCTACTCAATCTACAAAAAATGCAAGTCCTCACTCAAGTCCATCATTCGTTAATGGAAATATAAGGGGCTTACATGTTAATGGTAGCACAAAGGCTCTGGAAAAGCAAAATGGCTCTCTTCAAAAGAAATTCTGCAAATTCTGCACTCCCAAATCTAAAGCCCCTCTTTCTTCTGAGCCCCACAGCTTGCCTAAACCACATTTAGTGTCCACATGTTGGCATTTCTGTAGAAATGAGAGTCCACCTAATTTTCAAGTGCATGTCTCCAGTAGCACGAGCTGGGCATAATGTACTGGGCACTACAACAAACTGGGCATTACAATGTAAGGACACTAAAATAGCAGATTTTAAATTTTCACTCAGCTGCTTGTTTCTGGAAAACACCCATGGAGTCAAATCTTCAGTACATCTGTAGATAAATTCCTAAAGAGGTATAATTTCCAAAATGGGGTCCATTGAGTGGGGTATTCTGCTCTTCTAGCTCTTATGAAGTTTGCATACTATTCTAGGAAAATCTGTGCTCCAAGAGGCAAATAACGCTCCGTTCCTCTCGAGTCTCGTCGCGCAGCTAAGAAGTACTGTGCAGCCACATATTTCCATATTCAGCAGAAATTATGTGACAAATTTTGGTACCATTTTTACTCATTTCCCAGTGTGAAAATGTAAAATCTGGGTCTAAAATGACATTGTTTTTGTGGTTAAAATGTCATTATTTTTTCTTCACTGCCCATTGATATAAAATTCTGAGACACACCTGTGATATCAATATGATCACTGCAACCTAAGATTATTTAATTGAGAGGTGTAATTTTTAAAATGCAGTCAATTATGGGGGGTGGAGTTCTGCTGTTCTGGCACCTCAGGGGCTCTCCCAGTGGGTCATGGCACCAGTAAACCTTAACGTTACACAAATCTACACAATAATATGGCGCTCTTTCCCTTCTGAGCTTTCCACTGTTCCTGGAAAGTAGTTCCCGATTACACGCAGGGTATTGGTGCATTCAGGAGAAATTGCACAATAAACTTTGTTGTCCATTTTTTCATATTAGCCCTTATAAAAATTAAAAACTTGGGGCTAAAACAACATTTTAGTGGTAAAGTTGTAATTATTTTTTCTTCACTGCCCAATGGTATAAAATTATGTGAGGCATATGTGGTGTCAACATGCTCAATGCACCCCTAGATGAATTTGATGTGGGGTGTTTGAAAAATGTGGTCACTTCTAGTTTTTTTTTGCTGTTCTGTCACCTCAGAGGTTCTGCCAATGTGACATGGCACCCTCAAACATTCCAGAAAAATCTGAACTCCAATATGATGCTTCTTCCCTTCTGACCTTTGCACTGTGCCTCAAAAGTAGTTTTTGACCACATGTGGGGTATTGGCGTACTCGGGAGTAATTGCATAACAAATTGTGCAGGTAATTTTCTATTATCCCTTTTGAAAATTAAAAACTTGGGGCCAAAGCAACATTTTAGTGTAAAAAAATATAGTTTTCCCTTTACTAAGCCTAATTTGTTATATAATTCTATGAATAGCTCATTACACCCCTAGAAAAATTACTCAAGCGTTGTAGTTTCCAAAATGGGGTCACTTGTGGGGGTTCCTGCTGTTTTTGAATGTCAGGGGCTCGTCAAATGTGACATGGCATCCGCAATCTATTCCAGCCAAAATTGAGCTCCAGAATTCAGTTGGTGCTCCTTCCCTTCTGAACCCTGCTGTGCGCCAAAACAATAGTTTTTCACCATATATGGAGTATTATCATACTAAGGAGAAATTTCACAACAAATTGTATGGTTCATTTTGCTACTGTTACCCTTGTGAAAATGAAAAATTTAGGGCAAAACCAACATTTTTTCAGAAATCATTTATTTTTTCAATTTCACGACTCAACATTATAAAATTCTGTCAGTTTAAAATGCTCACCACACTTCTAGATAAATTCCCTGAGTGGTGTAGTTGCCAAAATGGAGTCACTTTTAAGGGGTTCTCACTGTTTAGGCACATCAGGGGCTTTGCAAATGTGACATGGCATCCGTTATCTATCCCAGCAAATTTTGCTCTCTAAAAGTCAAAAGGTTCTCCTTCCCTTCCAAGCCCTGCCATGTACCCAAACAGTAGTTTCCCACCACATATGGGGTGTCAGTGTACTCAGGAGAAATTGCACAACAAATTGAATGGTCCAGCTTCTCCTGTTACCTTTGTGAAAATGATAAATTTGGGGCTAAAAACATTTTTGAGGGAAAAAGAAAAATTTTCATTTTTTCATTCCACTATGCTTTAATTCCTGTGAAGCACCTGAAGGATTAATAAACTTACTATATATGGTTTTGAGCACTTTCGGTGGTGCAGTTTTTAAAATTTTGTCACTTTTGGGTACTTTCTGTCATATAGACCCCTCAAAGTCACTTCAAATGTGATGTGTTCCCTACAAAAATCGGCTTTGTATATTTTGATGGAAAATTGAGCAATTTGCTGATCAACTTTTAACCTATCTAACTTTCTAAAAAAAATGATTTTTCAAAAATTATACTGATATAAAGTAGACATGTGGTTAATGTTATTTATTAACTAGTTTGTCTGCAACACCGAACCATACGGCAAAAATTAACTATATTGCCAAAGTTAGAATTGTTAAACTTTTTTGAGATATACAGTATAAAACGCAAGCTTAGTGTAAACATGATTAAAAAATAAAAACCACCACAAATGAGGAATAGGTGGGTGAACTTAGACATGCAAAATATAAACAGTAATTACTAAATTTACACAAATATCACAAGAGGTGGATGTATAAAAATCAATGTTGTTCAAAAAAGTGCTTGTGCGTGATGATCAATCATACATTCACTGTAACATGAAAGTAAATATGGTTTGTCCAACTTGCTTAGATGTAAAGGGAGGTCATATATACCTATAAATAAATACAAGGTTATATATAATATATAAAGTATAAACCATCAAATTATTATCAATCCTATAATAGGGGTATGTTGAATGGTCACTCCCTGTATACCTCAAAATGAAAGCACATATACCAATAAATAGTAAGTACAATGTGATTATAAAGACACAATACAAAGACTACCTGAAGCTAGAATATAACAAAATGAAAATTTTACCTAGAGAAGTATACAGTGCTGGCCAAAAGTATTGGCACCCCTGCAATTCTGTCAGATAATACTCAGTTTCTTCCTGAAATTGATTGCAATCACAAATTCTTTGGTATTATTCTCCTCATTTAATTTGTCTTCAATGAAAAAAACACAAAAAGAATTGTCCTAAAGCCAAATTGGATATAATTCCCCACCAAACCTAAAAAAGGGGGTGGACAAAAGTATTGGCACCCTTTGAAAAATCATGTGATGCTTCTCTAATTCGTGTAATTGACAGCACCTGTAACTTACCTGTGGCCCCCAACAGGTGTTGGCAATAACTAAATCACACTTGCAGCCAGTTAATATGGATTAAAGTTGACTCAACCTCTGTCCTGTGTCCTTGTGTGTACCACATTGAGCATGGAGAAAAGAAAGAAGACCAAAGAACTGTCTGAGAACTTGAGAAACCAAATTGCGAGGAAGCATGAGCAATCTCAAGGCTACAATTCCATCTCCAAAGACCTGAATGTTCCTGTGCCTTCCGTGCGCAGTGTCATCAAGAAGTTTAAAGCCCATGGCACTGTGGCTAACCTCCCTAGATGTGGACGGAAAAGAAAAATTGACAAGAGATTTCAACGCAAGATTGTGCGGATGGTGGATAAAGAACCTCGACTAACATCCAAACAAGTTCAAGCTGCCCTGCAGTCCGAGGGTACAAAAGTGTCAACCCGTACTATCCGTCGGCGTCTGAATGAAAAGGGACTGTATGGTAGGATACCCAGGAAGACCCCAATTCTTACCCCGAGACATAAAAAAGCCAGGCTGGAGTTTGCCAAAACTTACCTGAGAAAGCCTAAAATGTTTTGGAAGAATGTTCTCTGGTCAGATGAGACAAAAGTAGAGCTTTTTGGGAAAAAGCATCAACATAGAGTGTACAGGAAAAAAAAAGAGGCATTCAAAGAAAAGAACACGGTCCCTACAGTCAAACATGGCGGAGGTTCCCTGATGTTTTGGGGTTGCTTTGCTGCCTCTGGCACTGGACTGCTTGACCGTGTGCATGGCATTATGAAGTCTGAAGAAGTCTGAAGACTACCAACAAATTTTGCAGCATAATGTAGGGCCCAGTGTGAGAAAGCTGGGTCTCCCTCAGAGGTCATGGGTCTTCTAGCAGGACAATGACCCAAAACACACTTCCAAAAACACGATAAAATGGTTTTAGAGAAAGCATTGGAGACTTCTAAGGTGGCCAGCAATGAGTCCAGACCTGAATCCCATAGAACACTTGTGGAGAGATCTCAAAATGGCAGTTTGGAGAAGGCACCCTTCAAATATCTGGGACCTGGAGCAGTTTGCCAAAGAAGAATGGTCTACAATTCAAGCAGAGCATTGTAAGAAACTCATTGATGGTTACCTGAAGCGGTTGTTCGCAGTTATTTTGGCTAAAGGTTGTGCAACCAAGTATTAGGCTGAGGGTGCCAATACTTTTGTCCGGCCCTTTTTTGGAGTTTTGTGTGAAATGATCAATGATTTGATTTTTGCTTCATTCTCTTTTGTGTTTTTCCTTGCAAGCAAATTAAATGAAGAGAATAATACCAAAGAATTTGTGATTGCAATCATTTTCAGGAAGAAACTGAGTATTATCTGACAGAATTGCAGGGGTGCCAATACTTTTGGCCAGCACTGTATATGCAGTCCTGGCACCAACCTGTGCCTAAAAACACTGAACAACACTGTCATGAATGAAGAATGCTATCTAAACACCCTCAAAAAACAATTTCTCCCACCTATACAGGAGCAATTTGGTGATTAACGAAGCTTTTTACAGCATGAAGAAGTATCATGTAACAAGGCAAAAATGATAACCAAGTGGCTTGGTGAACAAAACAGTGAAATTTTGAGTCCATTGCAAGGAAACCTCCAAGATCTCAATCATATTGAGAAAATGTGGTCAATTCTCAAAGAGGGGAGTTGGGCACAAACAGAAACACATAAAAACTCCCAGCACTAGTTAGTCAAGAATGTGATGTCATTGGTCAGGACTTGGTCCTGGAGCTGATATTCAGAATTCCAGTATAAATTGCAGAAGTCTTAGAAAATAAGGTTCAACATTGCAAATATTAAGTATTTCCACAAATGTGATATATTGTGAAATATGAATTTTTTGTCAATTTCAAAACTTTTGGCCATAACTGTAGAAAAAAGCTATCCTGCCTTCTCTGGCAATTAGCTGCGAGAACAGTCAGGAGGGAAGCACAGAAGAGGTGAGATGACAGATGTGGAAGATGTTTTCTAACACAGGTCATACAATCAGCAGCAGTTACACTCAGCACTAGTGTTGAGCGATACCTTCCGATATCGGGAAATATCGGATCGGATTGGATCGGACCGAAACCCAAAAAATATCGGATATCACCGATTCCGATACCGGAAACCAATGCAAGTCAATGGGACACAAATATCGGAATGAAAATAAACCCTTTCTCATACACTCAGTATTTCTGCATGTGCAAGCCACAGTTCTTGCTGTCCCAGGCCCAGCCTAGGTTTAGTGTCTGCCTCAGATGACGCAGAGCTTTTCATGGAAAGTGACAATCTTTATAGCCTTAGCCCCCCCAGCACCACTGTCTACAGCTCCTCTCATTGTCTCAGGCCATAGGATCACTTTGCATAAAAGCCACAACTCATTGTGTTAGGACACCTTGCCATAGACATTCAAAGGGCAGGCAAGCTCAATTAATACATTGGGGTCACTTTAGATTGTGACTTTCAGTTCTTGCCCCAAAACAATACCTTAGGTCAGGATTCTCCTCCACTTTGGAAGTCGCCAAAAGATAGTCGCAAAGGAAGGTTTCATAACCACTCATAATTTCCACAGCCACTTCACTACAAAAATGTCTCTCTGCAGGATCTGTTATTGCGGAAGTCACACGCAAGTCACTTGACAAATGAATTAACTATCTGACAAGTGTAACCTATGGTTGGCTCAGTCACAGACGTTACTTAACCTTTCTGCGTCTGGGCACAAGACATAGTAACACCACTTTTACATATCTTCTCCTACCAAACTGCTAGACCTTTTAAAGAAGTATGTCTTTTTTCCAATATACTAAACTACCTACTGAGTGCAACGTTAGAAAATGTGTGTCATATTTTACCTGAACTGCTTTGCATAAATTAATGTCATTCTTCTAAAATAACAAAACCTAATTTGATGATTATTTTCATAGCGTATGGACTGCAGAAAGTAAGTGTACCCTTGTTCAAGCTGCTTTTAAAGATGGAGCCAATTGTATTCATAATTCCAACACAAAGCCTGAGAGTATAATAAAATACCCATGCCTGGAGGTATTGGTGAATGTGAATTTTTCAGAAGATGTGTTTATGCTATATCACACCGAGGAATCCTCAGAATGGAATGACAAGGTAATATGAGCCAAAGTTTGTTTGCCTGTAAGCTGGTTAACAGTAAGTTTCTATATAGTTAAAGGAGTTGGCCATTTTTCAGAAAACTTTATGATATATGAAGTTAGTTATGAAAAAATATATATATATCAATTACCCTCCCCGGGTCCAGTGCCTGTTCTCTGTCACTGCACCGATCTCTGTTGTTTGGATGCAGCTGTGAGATTACATTGACAGTACATTAGTCAATCACTGAGCTCATCAGATGTGCCTGTATAGATGGCTGCAGCAATGTCAGTGTGTTGTCACCTCCACACCTACATCCAAAATTCAGAGACCAGCACAGTGATGGACAGATGGCGCTGGACACAAAGGTGGGTAAGTAATACTACGGGGTTTTCTTTTTACTAATTAAGAGTATTGCGTAAAAGTTTCTGAAAAGAGATAATGCCTTTAAATATCCACTGTTGTTTCAACAAACATATTCTTTTTAAATGGCTTATCTAGATATACTTTATTACCAAAATTATTTTTGAGTGAAAATTTGCACTAAAGTTATGGCCACTGTCTTCTTTCTTAGCAACTTGCTGTTCAAACTGATCCATCTATAGTTCCAGACAAGCAGGGTAAAATACAGCAACTGCTTGGTGGTGGTGGTGGGTGGTTCTTACAAGCCTAACGCAGCTCCTCGCTCTTACATATATAGAATGATGCAGGACCTTGATGATGCACATAGCCTCAGCACAGTAAACGTTGGGGAGCCGTTGAACTTTTATCATGCCTGTATCTGTCTATGACTGTTTTTATCAGTTTTTCACTTATCTGCAATAGCCTGCTCATTTTCATAGCAGATCATCTGATCTGTGCAATTCTAAAAGCTTATCCTCCCCTCAGACTTATTTCCAATGTCATTGGTTTCCATCCATACAAGTATTCAACTTGACTCCTTGTTTCTTATAGCAGATCAGCAGTGTAATTTTCTTCTGATCTCCTTCACTTGTGTCTTGTGTAGTGGGAAAATGTGGGGTAAAACTGTGTTCACTATGAAAGTCACTAACCCAGCTTTATCACTGTTATACAAACTATTTAATGATATATATAAGATGATAGACAAGATAAATGGACAGGCCATAAAGCCAAGTGCTTTTTTCTGTTGCCCTTAGTGTTCAACTGAAAAAATCAACATCCTTGTTTTTTTACCCCCCAAATGTTTGCTCTGTTATTGGGTTTGTTAATCAGTAATATGTGTGTAACGGGGCGCAGGGTGGTAGTCATGGGCGAGTGTCGCAGTGTTTTCTTCATCACCAAGGCCAGCTACAGAAAAAGGGGGATGTGGTTGTCCCTGGGTGTGTGTGGGGTGCTGTAGTTTGGGCTGTATGCTGTGGAAGTCTTTACTCACTTTCATCCTGGGGTCAGATGGGTGCAGAACTTCTGCGCTTTGAATGAAAGATGAGACCGTTCTTTAAAAACTAAACAGTCCAGTTTACTTGTTCAGCACGGCCTTAAAAACAGGGAATTACAGGTACAACACTTGTTGCAAAACACGGCATTCACATATGGTAAAACACAGTCTCAATCTCCACACAGTGCTAATCACGGTGAGACTCAGACCTAGGGGAAACTGCCTCTGGACTTTCTCATGGGGAAGCCCCGGCTTCACTCCACGGCTCCCAATACCTGACTCTAGCAGGGACTACCTCGCTTCTGAGGCTCCCAAGTCTGGGCACGTCCATTACTGCCTATCGGCTGGAAGAGGCCATGATCCACAAATGGACCTTTAGAGTATAGATTAGGCTGTGGTGTGCCCGTTGCTGTTAATCCTCCTGGTTTCTCCCACACACACCCGTCTCTGCTCTTCCCTGTGCTCTCAGCACGTCTGTCCTTGCTCACTGTTACTTCTTAACTAACTAAGATGGCCGAATCTAATATCCCAGAGATCCCTCAGTCCCCAGCTTGTACTGAGGGTGGCCCCCCAAACTAGTTAACCCTGTGTTTCACTGACATATGTTATGATCTGCAACATAAACTAGGGAAGGATGGGGAGAGCTGTCCCTACAGTAAGACTGAGCTGAGTCCCTACGTTGTAGCGGGCAACCTGTTCCTTGTGAACAGACCCGCCTTCGTCCTCGGCTAGTCTGAACGGAGACCTATAGAGAAAGGGAGGGGTCCCTAAAAGAACTAAGGACTGGGACAAAAATGGGACACCTCCTAACAGAAGTTGTTGCAGAGCAAAAGATAGACTGACAAAAGTACTAGAGGTCCCAGAGGACCAAGCAAACTAGAGATAGATTGGCACAAAAGCACCTGGCTAAAGAGACAGTCAAAACAACACTGAAGTCCAGCAAAGCCAGAAGGGTGGAGCTGGAATATATAGGAAGATGGTCACGTGACCGCAAAACACAAGATAGAAACAAAAACAAACAGGAGGGTTCTAACAGTACCCCCTCTTTTATGAGGATCCTCCGGATCCTCCAGGCCTAGGCCTATCCGGAAATCTCCTGTGGAAAGCTCTGACAAGTCTAGGGGCAGAGACATCATCCACCTTTACCCAGGAGTTATCCTCGGGACCGAAACCTTTCCAAGCGACGAGATACTGCAATCTCCCTCTATGCTCTCTGGATTTCAGGATACGAGAAATTTCATATTCGCCGCCTTCCACCACCGGAGGAACTGTGACAGTGGCCTCCCTATCCGATACATCAGCCTTTTTCAACAAGGAAACATGAAACACAGGATTAACCTTCCAAGAAGAGGGAACCTCCAACCTAACAGCAGACTGGTTAACCACCTGAAGCACCTTAAATGGCCCCACAAACTTCGGACCCAATTTTTTAGAAGGAATCCTCAACCGCAGATTCTTTGAGGACAACCAAACCATGTCACCCACAGTAAACAAAACCTCTTTATGTTTCCTGTTAAAATACTTCTTGGACTTTTTGTTAGCCTCTTGAAGGTTACAACGAACATTAGTCCAAACTCTCTCCAAATCACTGGAAAAATTCTCCTCCTCCGGCACCACCGACCCCAATTTGGAGAACGAACCAAAAGACGGATGTCTCCCAGTACAACAAAAAAATGGAGAACACCCAGCAGAGGAGGATGTATGGTTGTTAAGAGCAAATTCTGCGAGTGGCAGAAACTCAGACCACCCCTCTTGATTGTATGCCACAAAACAACGCAAAAACTGTTCAACATCCTGGTTCTTTCTTTCAGTCTGTCCATTAGACTCAGGATGACAACCAGACGAAAATGACAAATAGACTCCCAACCTGTCATAAAAAGCACGCCAAAATCGAGCCACAAACTGAGGTCCCCTATCAGAAACAATGTCGGTGGGAACGCCATGGAGCCTGACAATTTCCTTAACAAACGCCTTAGCGAGTGTCTTAGCGCAGGATAGCTTAATGAATGGAGCCAAATGACACATCTTGCTAAAACGGTCCACGACCACCCAGATGACAGTGAAACCCTCAGATACAGGAAGGTCAGTAATAAAATCCATTGCTAGAAGCATCCAAGGCGCACTAGGAACCTCCAGAGGGCAAAGCAACCCCACAGCAGGGGTATGTGAAGCCTTTGACCTAGCACACACCGTACATAGACGCACCCACTTGATGACTTCCTTCTGCCACCCAGGCTACCAAAAACTGCGACTTATTCTTAGTCTCAGAAATTCCTGGATGACCTGCCAACCGAGACTCATGATACTCCACAAACAAATCTCTCCTAAAGGTTCTAGGCACAAACAACCTCCCATGAGGAGTGTTAGATGGGGCATCCTCTTGGGCTTTCAGAATCCCATCTTCCAAAACGGAGTCCAATGCAGCTACCACAACTCCTTCCTGTAAAATGCTCTCCTCCTCCTCGGTACAAACCATGGGAGAAAAGCTGCGAGATAAAGCATCGGCTTTAACATTCTTAGTAACAGGGATATAGGTAACAGAAAAATTAAACCGAGAAAAAAAAAGTGCCCACCTAGCTTGACGGGCATTCAAGCGTTTGGCAGCATCCAGATAGATCAAATTCTTATGATCTGTGAAAACCTGAATGGGAAATTTAGCACCTTCCAAGAAATGACGCCAATGTTCAAACGCGAGTTTAATAGCCAGCAATTCCCGATTACCAACATCGTAATTAAGTTCGGTTTCAGAAATTTTTTTTTTTTAAAAAAAGCACAGGGATGTACTCCATACTTGTTTTCCTGAGACAAAACTGCACCGACCGCCACCGAAGAAGCATCAACCTCGACCAAAAAAGGCTTGGTCTCATCAGGCTGCATAAGGAGAGGGGCAGAACTGAACCTCTCTTTGAGATACACAAAAGCTTCAATGGCCTCAGTAGTCCACTGGACCGTATTTGCACCTTTCCTGGTGAGATCGGTCAGCGGCTTAACAATTATAGAAAAATTCTTAATGAATTTCCTGTAATAATTGGCGAAATCCAAAAATCTCTGTATTGATTTCAAACCAATAGGCCTAGGCCATTCCTGCGCAGCCTGAACCTTCACCGGGTCCATCTCAAAGCCCTCGCTGGAGATAATGTAGCCAAAAAACTAATTCTCTGCACAGCGAACTCACATTTCTCCAGCTTAGCAAGAAGTGAATTATCACTCAATAACTGCAACACCTCACGTACGCTCTGCCAATGGGACTCCAGATCTGGTGAATAAATCAGAATGTAATCCAAATACACAACCACATTCTTTCCAATCAAAGGTCTCAGGATGTCATTAATAAGGTTCTGAAAAAATGCGGGTGCATTGGTAAGACCAAAAGGCATCACCAGATTCTCAAAATGACCTACCGGAGTGTTAAAAGCAGTTTTCCATTCATCACCCTCCTTCATTCGTAACAAATTGTATGCCCCCCGGAGATCAATTTTAGAGAACCACTTGGCCCCCACTAACTGGTTAAACAAGTCAGGAATTAACGGCAATGGGTAAGAATTGCGTACGGTAATCTTATTAATTTCACGAAAGTCCAGACATGGACGTAAACCGCCGTCCTTTTTTTAACAAAGAAAAATCCAACGGCCACAGGAGACTTAGAAGGTCTAATGTGACCAGCAGCCATGCTCGTCTATATGTATTCCTCCAAGGCCTTTCTTTCAGTGATAGTCAGATTAAATAAGCGACTCTTGGGAAGAGTAGCTCCAGGAACAAACTCAATGGTGCAATCATAGTCCCTATGAGGAGGTAAAACTTGCGACTCCTCCTCTGAAAAAACCTTTCAAAAATCCTGAATAGGTACAGGTAATTCCCCTTTTTCCACAGCCGCAATGTGACCATTACAACATTTATCATAGCACTTATGACTCCAAGACTTAATCTCATTAGTAGACCAGTCCAGTATAGGATTGTGCAGTTTTAACCAAGGCAAACCCAAAACGACTGGAGAGGGCAAATTATTTAATATCACCAAATCCAAATTTTCTTGGTGAATGCCATTGATAGTGAGGGGAAATGCAGCAACCTTGTGAGTAATACATTTCAAAGGAGTGTTATCAATTGCTATCACAGAAATAGGTGATGACAAAGGTTTGGATTCCAATTTAAGTTTTTCCAAAAACCCCTTATCAATCACATTAAGTGTTGAACCACAATCCACAAATACCTGAAATTCAATCAAATCTTCCTGCAATGAGGTACTCCCTGAAAGAAATACTCCCTTTGAGCTCAAACAAGCAATACGGGCGTAACTGACCTTTTTTTTTTCTTTACTTAAACGAAGCTCACAGTTCTTAATCAAATGGTCAGGTTTACCACAATAAAAACACAATCGATTGGAAAACCTGCGGTCTCTTTCCTGAGAGCGGAGTGACATCGCCTCTACCTCCATCGGTTCTCTGCCGTCCGAGCAAACCCTCTGGGGACTAGGAGCTGCCATTGCAGGAATTTTTTCATCATTAACCCTGGCATGCAGTCTCCGGTCAACACATATAGCTAATTGCATGGCTTCTTGCAAGGTCTCAGGTGCAGGGAATGCAATAAGCAGATCCTTAACCCTTTCACTTAGACCAGCAAGAAAAAAACATTTTAACGCCGAATCATTCCATTTCACTTCTGAGGACCACCTTCTGAAGTGTGTACAATAATTTTCAACGTCACCTGACCACTGATTCGAACGACTCAGTTCTGTCTCGGCAGATGAGACTCGATCAGGATCGTCATACAATAGCCTGATAGCAGAAAAAAAATCATCCACTGACCTAAAACACGGATCATTAGGTTGGAGAGAAAAGGCCCACCCCTGTGGTTCCTTGCGCAAAAGTGACATGATAAACCCAATGTGCTGTGATTCATTCCCAGAGGACCTTGGTCTCAAACGAAAATATAATAAACAAGCATTTTTAAAGGAAAAAAAATCTTGTTGTTTACCATAAAAATATCAGGGAGTCCTACCTTGGGCTTGACAAAATGCGCTCCAGAACAGCTACTCACGTGTTGCCGGAGTTCGGACACCTCCAGAGACATTCCCTGCAGGCATTGAGCCAAATTTTGAACAGAAACCATACTGATCCCCGTATTTCTTTCCTTAAAGTTTTTTTTTGTTTGGGCTGGACTTACTGTTATGATCTGCAACATAAACTAGGGAAAGATGGGGAGAGCTGTCCCTACAGTAAGACTGAGCTGAGTCCCTACGTTGTAGCGGGCAACCTGTTCCTTGCGAACAGACCCGCCTTTGTCCTCGGCTAGTCTGAACGGAGACCTATAGAGAAAGGGAGGGGTCTCTAAAAGAACTAAGGACTGGGACAAAAATGGGACACCTCCTAACAGAAGTTGTTGCAGAGCAAAAGATAAACTGACAAAAGTACTAGAGGTCCCAGAGGACCAAGCAAACTAGAGATAGATAGGCACAAAAGCACCGGGCTAGAGAGACAGTCAAAACAACACTGAAGTCCAGCAAAGCCAGAAGGGCGGAGCTGTAATATATAGGAAGATGTTCACGTGACCGCAAAACACAAGATAGAAACAAAAACAAACAGGAGGGTTCTAACACATAAGGGTAATGTAATCTCAAACAGTATCTCTGCTGCCATCTAATGGCCATACAGGGGAGTGGAGTAGACATTCTGCACACACCCCTCACACGTGCAAGCTTATTCCAGTGTTTAAAGCTTTGCTTTTATCCTTTGTTCTAACAGACACTGCACTCCTGGCAGCAGCAGCTTCTGATTAGAAATGAGTGAATAGTTTCAAATTTAAATTCACTGGCTCTATTGAATTTTAACAAAAAATTTGATGAGCAGCTGATAAATTTGGCCCAAATCGCAATACTGCAAAGTCTCTAGATGGCTGGAAAACCCGTGTATAACATTCTTATATCGTTCACTGGCTCCACTTCTTCCCCACTTCCTCTCACTATTGGGGTTCCTCAGGGTTCAGTCCTTGGTCCTCTTCTTTTCTCTCTCTCTACACGGCCCCAATTGGACAGACCATTAGCAAATTTGGCTTTCAGTACCATCTTTATGCTAATGACAAACAACTCTACACCTCATCCCCTGAACTTACCCACACTGTACTATAGAACACAAATGACTGTCTGGTAGTGTTGAGCCACCCCCGTAGTGTTCGAGTTCGGTTCGGTTCGTCGAACACCCGTGTGTTCGCCGAACTGTTCGTCGAACTGTTCGTCGAACACCTTCGAACACCGTTAAAACCAATGGCAGGCAAACAAAAACACATAGAAACACATAGAAAACACCTTCAAAGGTGTCCAAAAGCTGACAAACTGCTCAGAAGACATAACTAACACATGGAAAAGTGACAAGTACATATAGTCATGCGAAAATAAAAGAGGTGGAGGAGTAAAAGGAGGGGGAGACACAGATATAGGCATGTCATGCCCTTCTAAAATCCAAAAAGTGAGAAGCCGACACGGCCAGTCCGCTCCTGCCCGTGCCACCTCCGTGTCGCCGGGTTTGTGCCAGAGCCGCGGTGAACCCTGACGGCCAGCCCCCCTCTCCCAATACTGGTGCCTGTCCGCTGGTGGGTCGAGCGAGCCCCCCTGTGGTGGAGGCAGCTCTAAGCTTTTTAATTTAAATTGTCTCTCTAATTTGAATGAATACACTTTAAATCCATTTACAAGGATCTATTGGAGGGCAAGTCTCATGCCAGCAGCCGCGGTAATTCCAGCTCCAGTAGCGTCCACTAAAGCTGCTGCAGTTAAAAAGCTTTTATAAGGATCGAGCTCGGCTGTCCACCGCAAGGCATCCTACTGCCAGTCCCAGCCCCTATGCCTTGGGGTGCCTCCTGATGCTCTTCACTAAGTATCCCATGGTCCCGAAGCATTTCCTTTGAAAAAATTAAGTGTCTAAACTACAGGTGGTGCAGCTTGCTTAACAGCCGGGATAATCCGCTGACTAGCAGACACTGCTACTAGGCACAAAGTATTTCCTGGGCTAGATGCAGTTAAAAATTTGTAATTAGATACTCTCGTTGGATGCTGAGAAAGCATTCCATAGAGTCTCCTGGCACGCCATATATGATTCTCTTAAAAAGCTTGGGGTAGGGGTCTAGGGGACCCTTTTATAGCCAAAATCACGGCCCTGTATCGCAATACGTCACCTAGGCTGAAGATAAATGGAACTGTAGCACCCTGAGGGCTCGGTTGCTACAGATGTATTGCACCTCACCCAGAGGTGTGATATCTCACTCTCAGGTAAGGATGGAGTGTGGATCAGGACCCGACACCTGCATGCATTACACCACATTGCCGTGGGGCAGGGCGACCAATATGCCCCTGAGATGGGCACGACAGTCCCTGTCCCTGGCTGGAGTGGGGGGAGGGAACACTGAGGAAGGGGAACCCTGTAGTGCAGGAGCAGGGAGGAAGCAGTTCCTGGGTGCATTGAGAAGGGAGTATAAAAGGTGGGCACCATCTTAGTTCAGTGCAGAGAAGTCTGAGCAGAAGTGGCAGGGAGCAGGGGCTCTGCATGAGCTCTGCTCCGGAGGCGGGCCTAGTAACAGAGGCCCAGGCCTGGAAGAGGGAGAAGGAAGGAAGAGGAGCGGAGAAGGCTCCAGGAACGAGGAATGAAGGGATCCCAGGGGTGCGGACGGGCGAGTCGCCACCGCACGCCCGAATCCACCTGCGTGGAGGGGTCAGGCCATAGGGGGAGACCGGTCCCCGAACTAGTGGAGGCAGGAAACGACCCTCAGCTAGAAACCGGAGGCTCTGACATTTTATGTGGCGCAGCCCCTCGCTACACCCGCTAGGAAGGCACCACATAGGGTCAGGGAAACTGGCGCCAAGTTTACCAAGAGGAGGCCCGAGGCAGCCGGACAGAAGTGTTGGTAAGAAAGGCCTGACAAAGGACACACAAAGGGGGTCCTGTGAAGTGCTCCAAAGTAATCTGGGAGTTGTCTGAGCCCCTCACCTGGTGAGCACAGTATGACGTGGGCAGCCGTTACCTGCAGACGTGGTCTGGATAATAAGAACTGTGAGTAAAGGCCCTGAACTGCATCACTGACTCCGTGTCGTTACTGCTGCTGCCCTGCACCATCACCCCCATCCTCCGCATACACTGCCCTGAGGCTATACTCCTCCCGTGGGGAGTTATGCTACGCTCTGCTGCACCCACAACACCAGCCTCAGCAGTCTGCCCTGTAGCGGCGGTTCACTCTGACCGCAATCCACGGGTGGCGTAGTCGGACATTTAAACATCAAAACCACATAAATAGTTCCGCCACTGGTTTTACCGCCCTGAGCCACGGAACCGGGTCGCCGCCACGAAGACTACAACCACCAGCATCCACCAAAAAGGGTCCGGCTCCGGGTGTCCCAAGGCCCAGGGGGTGCGTCAGAACATTTTCATCACCTTTCACAATCACCAATGGGACAAGGCAGTGATGTCCTCTGTCCCCTCTCTTATACATCCTAGTGACGGAGCACCTGCTCTCATCAATTCGCCATAACCCCAATATTAGGTGGATTGAGGTGGGAGGCACCGAGTACAAGTGCTCTCTATTTGCTGATGATGTCCTAGTATATATCACTCAATCACATATATCCATCCATGCTGTTATGGCTGAAATAGATCACTTTGTTACATGGTAAAATTTTAAAATCAATGCAGCGAAGTCTGAGGCCCTCGATGTCTCCCTCCCCAAATCCATATAGGATTCCATCCAGTCCAACTTTCCCTTTGCCTGGCCCTCACAGGGTATCAAATACTTAGGAATTCCTATTCATAGAGACCTCTCCCATCTATGTTATCTTAATTTTGGGCCCTTTATTGAACAACTCCATACAGACCACGGTTGGCAAGTTAGAACTGTAAGATTCACTACGTGAACCACTGGTGTTTTGTGGAAAAGCACATGTACACTGCGTTCCAAATTATTATGCAAAAAGTGTTTAGGAGTGATAAGGGAAGAATTTGTTTGTTTGTCAGTTAAACTCATTGATGGTGATGTGTGTCAGGGCTCTTTATATCACTGTAAGCAATTGCAGAAACCTGTGCTAATTAGTTTGGCAGGTGTGTCCAATGAAAGGCAAGACTACTTAAGAAGGCTCTCTCACATTATTAAGCAGCCTACATTTTCTGCCAAAATGGGAAAGAAAAAGGATGTGTCGGCTGATGAGAAGCAACAAATTGTGGAGTGTTTAGGTCAAGGCATGACTACAATCAACATTGTGCGATGATCAGGATGAAGTGTCTTGGCAATCAAGAAGTATGTAGCTGATTCACAGTACACACGTGTGCGTGCTGATAAGGGCAAATTGAGGACTCTTTCCTACAGGCAATTACGTCAGGTTGAAAGAGCAGCGGCAAAAAAGCCTTGTCATAGCAGCAGACAAGTTTTTGAAGCTGCTTGTGCCTCCAACGTCCCCCGAACAAGAAGATGCAGGGTCCTTCAGAGGTTTGCAGCTGTGCATGCGCCATCCTGTCGACCTCCTCTATCCACTTCACACAAGCAGAAACGGCTCCAGTGGGCCAAACATTACATGAAGACTGATTTCAAAACTGTTTTGTTCACGGATGAGTGCCGTGCAGCGCTCGATGGTCCAGATGGATGGAGTGGAGGATGGCTGGTTTATGGACACCCCAGGCAAACACGGCTACAGCGCCAACAAGGAGGAGGTGGAGTAATGTTTTGGGCTGGAATCATGGGGAGAGAGATTGTCGGCCCCTTTAGGATCCCTGAAGGCGCTAAAGATGAACTCCATAATGTATGTGGATTTTCTCAAACAGCACTTCCTGCCATGGTTCAAGAAGAAGAACCGTGTATTTCACAGCAAGATCATTTTTCTGCATGATAATGTACCATCTCATGCTGCACATAAAACATCTGCATCTCTGGCTGATATGGGCATAAAAGGGGACAAACTTATGGTGTGACCCCCATGCTCCCCTGACCTCTACCCCATTCAGAACCTTTGGAGCATCATTAAAAGGAGTGTCTATGATGGCGGGAGGCAGTTCACATCTAAGCAACAGCTCTGGGAGGGTATTCTGTCCTCATGCAAAACAATTGAAGCAGAAACCATCCAAAACCTGACAAATTCAATGGACGAGAGAGTTCAGAAGCTCCTTTCGAACAAGGGGTCCTATGTGAAAATGTAACATCACCTAGAATAAAGTTTTGAGTTGAAAACTGTTTGATTTCAGTTTCTAACAACCTGCTAATGCTTATAATTTCAAAAATGACCATTTTTTTGGTCTTTATTAAAATGAAAAGGTTGATCGAAAAGTTTGGGGGATCTAAGAGTGTGGCAACCCAGTAGTCATGATTACTTCGAATTCTGACAATATGAGGGTCATGCTGCAGGTAGTGCAGCAAGAAGGCACTCATGTGCCTTGCGCATCTCGGAGCCCCAAAATTATTTTCCGGGCTAGATGCAGCTAAAAATTATTTTTAATTTTAAATCTGGTGAAGCTTTAGTATAGATGGCCTAATAGGATCAGTGCTGCACACTGCTACAAAGCCCAAATTATTTTCCAGTCAAGATACAGATAAACATGATTAGTAATTTGAAAGCTTAAAACGGTTGGTAGGGTGATTTTAACCAATCATCAAGCTTTTACTCTCCCCAGGATGACACAGGGGTAGAAAAGTCGTTTCGGATCCATGATTTGTTCATCTTTATGAACGTGAGTCTGTCTACATTATCAGTGGAGAGCCGCGTGCGCTTATCTGTCAGCACACCACCAGCAGCGCTGAACACACGTTCAGACAGAACGCTGGCTGCGGGGCATGACAAGATCTCCAAGGCGTAAGTGGCTAGCTCCGGCCATTTATCCAGATTGGAAGCCCAAAAAGAGCAAGGGTCCAGTGACACAGTCGTGGCTTCAATGTTTACTTGGAGATACTCCTGTACCATCGTCTCTAGGCGTTGACTATGTGTCAGACTTCTTGTCTCCTGTGGCCTTGCAAAGGATGGGCTAAAAAAGTGGTGAAATGATTCCGCAAAATTGATGTTACCAGCAGATACTGTGGTTCTGTTACGGTTTGAGTGCTGAACACTTGACGGTCCCACGGTTGGCAAGTTGGAACTGTGAGATTCACTACGTGCACCACTGGTATTTTGTGGAAAAGCACATGTAAGATTCTGCAACAGTCTCTGCTGATACTCCTGCATGCGTGCATCCCTTTCTATGGCAGGAATAATTTCTGCAAATTTACTTTTGTACCGGGGATCTAACAGTGTGGCAACCCAGTAGTCAGGATTATTTCTAATTCTCACAATTCGAGGGTCATGTTGCAGGTAGTGCAGCAAGAAGGCACTCATGTGTGTTGCGCATCCAGGAGCACCAAGACCCTGTTGTGTTGGTGGCGAGGTAACAATCATGCTTCCTTCCTCTGTCCTCTCCCCCCAACCTCGCACAACAGAAATGTGATCAAGGTCTCCCTCATCTGATGAGTCTTCCATCAGTTCGTCCTCCACTTCTTCCTGGGCTCCTGCACCTTCCTCACTAGTTTGGCTGCTACCATGCGCCCTGGTAAAACCATCTCCCCCACCCTCACATGCCTGCCGCCTTGGTGCTGCCGACCGTCTGGACCTTGCAGATGTTAGCCCTTCCGCATACAACTCCTCCTCCTCTACTTCCTCCACCTCCTCTTGTGCCACCACCTGACTCCGAATTCTGTTTAACATGTGCTCCAGCATGTAAATCACCAGAATAGTCATGCTGATAATGGCATCGTCAGCACTAAACATCTTCGTCACCATTTCAAAACTGTGCAGAAGGGTGCATAGGTCCCTGATCTGAGACCACTCCTCCAGCGTGATTTGCCCCACCTCTGAATCTCGTTGGCCCAGGCTATACGTCAGAACGTATTGCACCAGGGCTTGTCGGTGCTGCCACAGTCGCTGCAACATGTGCAGAGTTGAATTCCACCGGGTAGGCACATCGCATTTTAGCCGGTGAAGTGGCAGGCCCAACGACTTCTGTAGAGATGTAAGTCGCTGAGCTGCGGGATGCGAACGGCGGAAGTGAGCACACAGCGACCGTGCCCTCTGCAGAAGGCCATCTAGTCTGGGATAGTGGGCTAAAAATTGCTGGACAACCAGGTTCAACACGTGAGCCATACAAGGCACGTGTGTGACATTGCCCCGGCGAAGGGCCGCACCCAGGTTTGCAGCATTGTCGCACACGGCCTTCTCTGGTTTCAGGTCCAGTGGAGACAACCATTCATGAAATTGGTTCTCCAGAGCTGACCACAACTCCTCAGCTGTGTGACTCACATTTCCCAGACATTTCAATGTAAAAACCGCCTGATGACGTTGAGCCCTACTGCCAGCATAGTAAGGAGGTGTGCAGGATCCCTTCTGCGCAGTTAGAAAGCTTGTGGCATGACCAGACAGGCTTTGGGTGCAGGTGGAAGACCGAGAGGAGGTTGAGGAGGCAGAAGCAGTGGAGGAACTTTGACATAAAGAGGATTGACGCACAACTCGTGGGGACGGCAAGACTTGGACAGCTGCCCATTGTCCTGCTGTCACCATAGTTACCCAGTGCCCAGTCAGCGACATGTAACGCCCCTGTCCATGCCTACTCGTCCAAGTGTCTGTGGTGAAATGCACCCTGTCACACACAGAGTTTCTCAAAGAAGCGGTGATGTTATGTGCGACATGCTGGTGGAGCGCAGGCACACCTTTCTTTGAGAAGTAGTGCCGACTGGGCATCTGGTACTGGGGCACTGCGACGGACATAAGGTCTCGAAAATCCTCTGTGTCCACCAGGCGGAAAGGCAGCATTTCTGTAGCCAAGAGCTTGCAGATGGTGAAATTCAACCTCTTAGCTTTCTCATGGCTAGGAGGAAATGGTCTTTTACTTGTCCACATCTGAGGGACCGAGGGCTGGCTATTGTGCTTAGACGGGGTTGATAAGGGTGTCCCCGGCAAACTGCCGGTCTGTGAGGAAGATGCAGGCGGACATGTTAGGTTGCCTTGATCCAAAGGTGGTGCTATCGATGTCGGACAGCGCTCAACACCAGCTGGTGTTACCACCTCCAAAGAAAATGATGACCTGCCAATCACGCTGGCTGTTGCGGGTAAAGAGGTGGCAGGTCTGCGCCCCAAAACAGGTGTGACTGCTGTCCCCCCAGTCACAGAGGATGAAGAGGCCGCGGATGCACAAGATATGGCAGACGGTGGTTGGCCCGGCCGGCTAGGCCGCATTGTAGCACACTGAGCTTCCCACTGCAACTTATGCTTCATGTCCATGTGCCGGTTCATGCATGAAGTACTCAAACTATGTATTTTTTGGCCTCTACTTAGCTTTTGCTGACAAATGTTACAGATAACACGAGTTGGGTCATCTTTATCGATCTGAAAAAATGCCCAGGCTATGCAAGGCTTAGCACCCATGCGACCTGAAGAGCCACCACGACTTGTGGTGAGAGGCAGAGTTGTGTTTGAGGATGCAGTTGTTGACGTGCTTCCAGTACTCTGTCCAGGAAGGCGCAACCTGACCTCGTCGTCACTAGCATCTTCCTCCACCTCCTCTGCTGACCTCATCTCTTGGCTGACTGTGGGTTGACAGTAAGTGGGATCTCCGACCTCATCATCATCACCCTGTGCGTTATCACACCCGTTGTCCTCAGAGCCAACCTGTTCTTGCCCTGACAAAAAACTAAAGTTGTCGCTCCAATCAGGTATTTGAGTCTTATCATCGTCTTCCTCATTGTCTCCACCAACAGGAGTTACAGTTTGGGAATGAGGGTCTACATTATGGTCAGAACCTTCTGCGTCTGGTCCTGGATCCGACTCATAAAGATTCTGGGCATCAGTGCAGATCATTTCCTCGTCTGGATTCACAGAAGCGCTGGAGTCGACCTCTGATTCCCAGGCTATAGTATGAGTAAACAGCTCTGCAGACTCAACCATCTGTTCTACCTCATACTCAGACGGGCAGCTGGAGATTTGGGAGCTGTGAGGAAGCAAGTGCGATTTGGGTGACACCTTTGAGGACTGGAGTATTTGTGATGTTGAAGTTGATGTGGAGGAGAGCCCACTTAAAGGAGCACTTGATATCCATTGAAGCACCTGCTGTTTTTGTGCCTCATCTGGAATTTGTAGCGATTGGTGTGGCCGTAAGAAAGGGATCTTATCACATTGTCCGCTAAAAGAAGTAGACATTTTAGTTTGGCTGGAAGATGGTCTTTCTTCTGCAGATGTTACTGTTGCTTTAACACCTACCCCATGGACACAACCTTTTTTCTCCTTCCCAACACGCCTATTCCCCTTTCCACCAGCAGCAGGCCTTTTTCCACTCATTTTGGTGGTTAACTAATTCACAACTCTGGAGTTGTTTGCACAAAAAAACAATGGATGGTAACCGAGCAGAGCTGAGTGGCCAAACTGTGGTATTAGGCCAAAACTATTGGCTGGGTTAGATGCAGAAAAAAATTATTTTGAATTTGCAACCTGATGGAGGTCAGTATAGATGGATTAATAGAACAAGACCCACACACAGCTAGAAGCCCAATATTTTTTCAGAGGTAGATGCAGGAAAAAAATATATTCAGTTTGCAACCTGATGGAGGTCAGTATAGATGGACTAATACAACAAGTCCCACACACAGCTAGAAGCCCAAATATTTTTTCAGAGGTACTGTAGATGCAGATAAAAATTAGTTTTAATTTGCAACCTGATGGAGGTCAGTATAGATGGACTAATAGAGAAAGTCCGACACACTACTAGAAGGCCAAATATTTTTTCAGAGGTAGATGCAGAAAAAAATATATTCAGTTTGCAACCTGATGGAGGTCAGTATAGATGGACTAATAGAGAAAGTCCGACACACTACTAGAAGGCCAAATATTTTTTTAGAGCTAGATGCAGAAAAAAATTATATTCAGTTTGCAACCTGATGGAGGTCAGTATAGATGGATTAATAGAACAAGACCCACACACAGCTAGAAGCCCAATATTTTTTCAGAGGTAGATGCAGAAAAAAATATATTCAGTTTGCAACCTGATGGAGGTCAGTATAGATGGACTAATACAACAAGTCCCACACACAGCTAGAAGCCCAATATTTTTTCAGAGGTAGATGCAGAAAAAAATATATTCAGTTTGCAACCTGATGGAGGTCAGTATAGATGGACTAATACAACAAGTCCCACACACAGCTAGAAGCCCAAATATTTTTTCAGAGGTACTGAAGATGCAGATAAAAATTAGTTTTAATTTGCAACCTGATGGAGGTCAGTATAGATGGACTAATAGAGAAAGTCCGACACACTACTAGAAGGCCAAATATTTTTTCAGAGCTAGATGCAGAAAAAAGTTATATTCAGTTTGCAACCTGATGGAGGTCAGTATAGATGGACTAATAGAGAAAGTCCGACACACTACTAGAAGGCCAAATATTTTTTCAGAGCTAGATGCAGAAAAAAATTATATTCAGTTTGCAACCTGATGGAGGTCAGTATAGATAGATTAATAGAACAAGACCCACACACAGCTAGAAGCCCAATATTTTTTCAGAGGTAGATGCAGAAAAAAATATATTCAGTTTGCAACCTGATGGAGGTCAGTATAGATGGACTAATACAACAAGTCCCACACACAGCTAGAAGCCCAATATTTTTTCAGAGGTAGATGCAGAAAAAAATATATTCAGTTTGCAACCTGATGGAGGTCAGTATAGATGGACTAATACAACAAGTCCCACACACAGCTAGAAGCCCAAATATTTTTTCAGAGGTACTGTAGATGCAGATAAAAATTAGTTTTAATTTGCAACCTGATGGAGGTCAGTATAGATGGACTAATAGAGAAAGTCCGACACACTACTAGAAGGCCAAATATTTTTTCAGAGCTAGATGCAGAAAAAAATTATATTCAGTTTGCAACCTGATGGAGGTCAGTATAGATGGATTAATAGAACAAGACCCACACACAGCTAGAAGCCCAATATTTTTTCAGAGGTAGATGCAGAAAAAAATATATTCAGTTTGCAACCTGATGGAGGTCAGTATAGATGGACTAATACAACAAGTCCCACACACAGCTAGAAGCCCAATATTTTTTCAGAGGTAGATGCAGAAAAAAATATATTCAGTTTGCAACCTGATGGAGGTCAGTATAGATGGACTAATACAACAAGTCCCACACACAGCTAGAAGCCCAAATATTTTTTCAGAGGTACTGTAGATGCAGATAAAAATTAGTTTTAATTTGCAACCTGATGGAGGTCAGTATAGATGGACTAATAGAGAAAGTCCGACACACTACTAGAAGGCCAAATATTTTTTCAGAGCTAGATGCAGAAAAAAATTATATTCAGTTTGCAACCTGATGGAGGTCAGTATAGATGGATTAATAGAACAAGACCCACACACAGCTAGAAGCCCAATATTTTTTCAGAGGTAGATGCAGAAAAAAATATATTCAGTTTGCAAAATGATGGAGGTCAGTATAGATGGATTAATAGAACAAGTCCCACACACAGCTAGAAGCCCAATATTTTTTCAGAGGTAGATGCAGAAAAAAATATATTCAGTTTGCAACCTGATGGAGGTCAGTATAGATGGACTAATACAACAAGTCCCACACACAGCTAGAAGCCCAATATTTTTTCAGAGGTAGATGCAGAAAAAAATATATTCAGTTTGCAACCTGATGGAGGTCAGTATAGATGGACTAATACAACAAGTCCCACACACAGCTAGAAGCCCAAATATTTTTTCAGAGGTACTGTAGATGCAGATTAAAATTAGTTTTAATTTGCAACCTGATGGAGGTCAGTATAGATGGACTAATAGAGAAAGTCCGACACACTACTAGAAGGCCAAATATTTTTTCAGAGCTAGATGCAGAAAAAAATTATATTCAGTTTGCAACCTGATGGAGGTCAGTATAGATGGATTAATAGAACAAGACCCACACACAGCTAGAAGCCCAATATTTTTTCAGAGGTAGATGCAGAAAAAAATATATTCAGTTTGCAACCTGATGGAGGTCAGTATAGATGGATTAATAGAACAAGTCCCACACACAGCTAGAAGCCCAACATTTTTTCAGAGGTAGATGCAGAAAAAAATATATTCAGTTTGCAACCTGATGGAGGTCAGTATAGATGGACTAATACAACAAGTCCCACACACAGCTAGAAGCCCAATATTTTTTCAGAGGTAGATGCAGAAAAAAATATATTCAGTTTGCAACCTGATGGAGGTCAGTATAGATGGACTAATACAGCAAGTCCCACACACAGCTAGAAGCCCAAATATTTTTTCAGAGGTACTGTAGATGCAGATAAAAATTAGTTTTAATTTGCAACCTGATGGAGGTCAGTATAGATGGACTAATAGAGAAAGTCCGACACACTACTAGAAGGCCAAATATTTTTTCAGAGCTAGATGCAGAAAAAAATTATATTCAGTTTGCAACCTGATGGAGGTCAGTATAGATGGACTAATAGAGAAAGTCCGACACACTACTAGAAGGCCAAATATTTTTTCAGAGCTAGATGCAGAAAAAAATTATATTCAGTTTGCAACCTGATGGAGGTCAGTATAGATGGATTAATAGAACAAGACCCACACACAGCTAGAAGCCCAATATTTTTTCAGAGGTAGATGCAGGAAAAAAATATATTCAGTTTGCAACCTGATGGAGGTCAGTATAGATGGACTAATACAACAAGTCCCACACACAGGTAGAAGCCCAAATATTTTTTCAGAGGTACTGTAGATGCAGATAAAAATTAGTTTTAATTTGCAACCTGATGGAGGTCAGTATAGATGGACTAATAGAATGATGCTATGCCCAAAAGATTTTACTTCACTAGGTGCAGTAAAAAAATTGGTATTCTATACACAGGTGGTATATCTTGCAACACAGATAGGCTACTCCACTGACTAACACACTCTGCAATAGGCCAAAAAGGATTAGCTTTGCTAGATTCAGCCAAATGCTGTGAAAAAAACTTGCACAGCACTGGCACAGACCTGCCTGGCAAAAACTGATAGGAACTGATGTAACCTAGTCCTGAAAAGGACTCCAATTACAATTAGTCTTTACTCCCACAACCTATCTATTTAAGAGCACAGACCTCCCTGATAAAAGTCGTAGGAAATGCTGTAACCTAGTCCTTAAAAGGACTGCAATCACAACTATTCCCTACTCCCAAGCTATCTGTATATTTGTGCGAAAATTGGCTTGAAATTAACAAGGTATAGCGCACACAGCAACAGCAGTGCCGTCTAACACGCAGCTGCAGCAGTGAGAAAATGGTGGCGACGGGGAAAATGGCTTGGTGTTATAGGGCAAGGACATGTGACATACACTGCCAATGACACATGCCCTTGCTTGTGTGAAAAAAAGCACTTCGCTCCGTGTGTGCGCTGCTGATAGGCTGACAGATTGCACCTCCCCACTGCAAATGCGGGAAAGAGAAAAAAAAATGGAGATCTTCATTGTTCCTGCAGAGATCCATCCCCTGCCCCTCCCCCCACCCCGCTGTACACTCAAACTGCGTATTAACATTAATTTTCATCATTACTGAGAAAAAATCCAGTTATGATTTTGGTGCACGAACAGTTATCGAACATAACCTCGAACAGCCGAATTTTTCTCAAATTGTTCGTGTTCGCCGAACGGCTCGAACACCGCCCAAAACAGCTCGAATTTGAGATTGGCGAACAGTTCGAGTAGAACAAGGCTCATCTCTACTGTCTGGCCGCAGTTTCCTACTTCACGTTCGCTTTCTATCTGAAACTCAACCTTTCCAAAACTGAACTTCTTCTGCACCCACTGTCTACTCACCTCCCTAAATCTGACATCTCCCTCTCCATGTGTGGCACCACAATAACACAGAGCCAGCAGGTGCGCTGTCTAGGCGTTGTGTTTTATACTAATCTTTCCTTCACCTTCCACATACAATCTCTTGCCCTCTCTTGTCACTTGTGTAATAGTGGGGAAGGGCGTAGCCTTCCCTTGAGACTGAGAGAGTAAAAGGAAGAGTTCCTGAAGACAGACCTCCCCAACTGTGGTAGGCCAAGCTAAGGGGGTTAGCTTTAGTGGTCCGGTTGGTAGAGCAGAGGGGGAACTTAGTGCCCTTATCAAGCCTAGAGAGATATAGAGCTTGTTCCTGGTATAGTTCCTTCTGGGCTGTAGTACCTGAAAACAGCCACAAGATGCCACTGTTCGGGGTGCAGATGTCAGGATGAGTCTGCTAGCCGAGCTATAGACAGTGATGGGTTAAGGTTCTGTGATGACAGCTCACTGAGGGTGGGCATATTAGGAAAGTCTCTGTTTTAATTTCCTGAATCAGGAAGTGATAGAGTAGTACAAGAAGGGATTGCGACCTCATGAGACAGCCTTACTATAGTGGCTGCTAGGGTAGACGGGAGCTCCGAACCCTCAGACAGTGAGATCCCAGTGCGCAGTTCTCCCCACGCAAGAGCACGAGTCCTGTTCGCTCGCCGTAGAAACTCACCAAAGCGTAGTGAGGACACGGGGCACTTCTGGTCTGCAGGCAGCAGAGGAAGCTAAACAGTACTCCAAGCCAAGACGTGGGGGAGAGATATCGGATCCATTCACTGTTAATACAGAGGAGTCTCTAGGGCCAGGAATTATAGCCACAGAGATGCTCCGCTTAAAGAGGGAACCAGGGCTGAAGCAGTTAACGGCGCCTGTGAGGGAGATGATTACCTGTCGGGCCTTATCCATTATATCTGACTGTAAATACTGTAAATATTCCTCTTCCCCAAGTAAAGTCCAAGTTCTGGTTAAGAACCTCGTGTCCTCTGAAATTATTGCTGCCCTGGTCCCAGAAGAAAATTGCCTGGAGACAGCCGCGATCGGATGGCGTGAAGTAAGTGAAGAGCACTACATACACAGCCACACTTCAGAGAGAGGACACGTATTGTCTGTAGGGTGCCATAGCGAGAGGGGGCTACAGCTCGCCCACGACTACCTCGCTGGTGCACCTTACACTTGCACCTGAAGAACATCTCTAAAATCTGCCCCTTTCTCACCTTGGAAACAACAAAAACCCTCACTGTTGCCCTGATCCACTACCGCCTTGACTACTGTAACTCTCACTGAACTTTCACCTCTCCAGTCCACCCTTAATGTTGCAGCCAGGGTCATCTATCTGGCTAATCGTTACTCGGGCGCTTCCACTCTATGCCAGTCATTGCGCTGGCTGCCCATACATTATAGGATCCAATTTAAATTGCTTGTTCTCACCCATAAAACTCTCCACAGTGCCACACCCCCTACATCTCCTCACTCATTTATTTTTATTGGACTACCCGTTCTCTACTCTCCGCAAGCGACTTTGACTAACATCTGCACTAATCCGTACCTCCCTTTGTCTCCCCCTTAGGTAGATAAAAATTATAAAATAAAATATTTTTTTTTCCAATCTTTGCAGTTAGGGTTAGGATTAGGATTAGGGTTATGGTTGTGTTAAAGTTAGAGTTAGCATTAGGGTAAGGGTTGTGTTAGGGTTGTGCTAGGGTTAGGATTAGGGTTAGGGTTGTGTTAAGGTTAGGATTAGGGTTGGGTTAAGGTTATGTTAGGGTTAGGATTAGGGTTGGGGTTGTGTTAGGGTTATGGTTGTGTTATGGTTAGGGTTAGGGTTCTGATAGGGTTAAGGCTTTGTTAGGGTTAGGGCTTTGTTAGGGTTAGGATTGTGTTAGGGTTATGGTTGGATTAGAGTTAGGGTTGTGTTAGGGTTAGGATTAGGGTTAGAGTTGTGTTAGGGTTGTGCTAGGGTTATGGTTACGTTTAGGATTAGAGTTAGGGTTGTGTTAGGGTTAGGGTTGTGTTAATGTTGGGTTTAGGGTTGTATTAAGGATAGGGTTGGGGTTGGGATTTTTTCAAAAATAAAGAAAAAAATGATGATGATATGTTGACTAGTGTTGAGCGCAAGTGCTCGCGACTTGAGTTAGGTATTCCACAACATATATATATTGAACGATTGAACGTCCTGTCTGCTGCTGCTGTAATAATTACAGATATTTCTAGATATAGCCCCAGATATCAGGGGCCAGGGCAAATTTGTTTTTGATCTTAATCCTGGTTATTTGCTGAAAAAGCGATCCAGAGTACACAATTTTTCTGCTCATTGCAGAATAAAGTCAGATCTGTTCCATATTACAGTAATAAAAATCCAGAAATTTAAACTGAACGTGGAAAATATTGGCCTTCTTTTACATTCTATTGCAGTGTGATTGGCTAAGTAATGTGAAGTAATCTTCTACTCCTTATGCGAGAGCCTTTTGATAAACGACATTCTTAGTTCTTCCTTCAGGTGCAAACACGAATAGATTTTTGGCTGTTCCAACTCTTGAACAGGCCACATAAAGTTGACCATGAGAAAAGCATGGAGATTATAAATCGATTCCAACTACTTTCAAGGACTGTCCCTGAGCCTTGTTGATGGACATAGCAAATGCCAGTAGAACAGGAAACTGGAGGAGTTTAAAATCAAAAGGCAAATGAGATGGAATGAGAGAAATTGTTGGAATGAAAACATCTTCTCCTGTGGCACATCCTGTCAAAATGATTGCCTCAATTACATGTAGAAACAGGTTCTTAATCAAGAGTCTTGTTCCATTACACAGCTTTGGTGGATCCAAATTTCTCAATAGCAGAGTAGGTGCTCCAGGTTTTAGAAAGAGGTTGTGAGGAGGAAGTCCTTGTGGCTCCAAGGAATTGAGGAACTCAGTTGGATAAAATAATGCTTGAGCAGGGTCTATTACTGTATCCACTGACTTGTAGGTTGTGCACACACCTGGAAGGAGATTTAGAATTTGAAGATTGATCTTGTTGACACTGTCATTTTTGGGAGCTAGAATAGCCCTTTCACACAGCCAGCTAGAATTTTTGAAGTGGAGTTGAATGTTTGGAAAAACCTTTGCTTTCAATCCTCAATGGAAGTCACAATGCAACAAAAGTTGCTTGGGAAGGTGATCTGTCCAGTGGTTGAGTTTACTGGTTCCTTGCCATCTCCAATAGTCAACAGCTGGCTCGAAAACAGTCCAGCAGAAACATCGCCTGTCATGTAGACCCTCATGTTTGTGTTCAGTGACATTTTCTTTACTTTTCTCCAAAGGTACGATGCTTTGAGACAGGCATTCAGTTCGTCTGCAGGGTTTGATCTTGGAATAACAGGTAGTGTTTGGCGGAAGTCACCTGCCAAAACAACAACTACTCCTACCATGATATATTTGTTGCTACGCAGGTCTTGCAGCAGTCTGTCCACTGCTTCCAGAGCCCTTTTGTGTGACATGGTGCATTCATCCCAAATGATGGCACTGCATTTTTGAAGCAATTTGGCCCGTCCTGATCCCTTGGCAATATTACACACAGGGCTGTCACTATGAGTCAGGTTAAGTGGTAGTTTGAATGTCGAAGGTGCTGTCCTGCCACCTTTTAAAAGCATAGCTGCAATTCCAGAAGATGCCACTGCAAGTGCAATCTATTTTTGTTGTCGAAATTTTGCCAGGAGCAAGTTGATTACAAATGTCTTTCCTATGCCACATGGAACATCAAGGAAGACAATCCCACCTTTGTTGGTTTCACCGGAACTTAAAATGTAGTTATAGGCGTCCCTTTCATCTGGTACCAATATTGGCTCGTTCTGAGACACAAATGCTATCAGTTCATCAATATTGTAGTTTGTTTCTAGGAAAATCTCCCTACACATTTGGATGCCTTCAGGATTTCTTATTGGAGCAGGCAAACCAAGCAACTGTAAGGCTTTTTCTGACATTGCTATGCACTGATCTTCAAGGAGCATTAAAGTTTCATTGAACATTTCCTCAGTGAAGTTGATGAGTTGCTGAGGATTTTCCCTTCTAATCTGCATGAGGATGTCCTCACTGAGATCAGTTTTGTACTTTGTCCAAATCTCAAGAGGATTTGAAATGCTCAGGTTGTTAGAATAAGAGCCAAGAGGTGTCTTAGTCGCTTTGGGGTTTGTGTGGTTGCTGCTTCACTGAGGGTCATTTCCCAGTGTCCATCATTTTCCAAAAGTCCTTTTCTTTGGCAAGCTTCCCTGAATGTTTTACACACATGGCCTCCGACGGTTTTCAGGTCAGAAAATGATGTAGGGCCTTTGACAACATGAAGTAAAATGAGGAGGTAGAAGCACTCTGCATTTAACGGATGAACTGTGTAGACATGACCAAAAGTATCAGTTGCTTTCACCCCTGGATAGCCTTCAATATCAAGCCCCCGTTTCCTCCTTTCGAGTGTTTTTCTGGAGGCATTCCAAGTGTAGTACTTTGGTAAATCACAGTAGAGAATTGTTTTTGCAAAAGGGTCTTGTTGACACCGCTCATAAAATGCCAAGAGGGTGGTCTTAGGTGGTGTTAGGAGCTGCTGCTGCAAGTTTGCTGGGTTAAAGTAAATTCTCTGTCCATTTTCCTAGTGCACACTCAGATGCACAACTGGTGGGTAGCGCCCATGAATGGAGAATCCTAGTATTCTCCAAACAGCTTCATTGCTGCTTATGTACCTGCCCATCTGGAATGCCTCCACTTCATCAATAATAGGTCCATTTTTCTGGATTTCAAAAACTGCTTGATCACTAGAGATGAGCGTTGTTCTACTCGAACTGTTCGCCAATCTCAAATTCGAGCTGTTTTGGGCGGTGTTCGAGCCGTTCGGCGAACACGAACAATTTGAGAAAAATTCGGCTGTTCGAGGTTATGTTCGATAACTGTTCGTGCACCAAAATCATAACTGGATTTTTTCTCAGTAATGATGAAAATTAATGTTAATACGCAGTTTGAGTGTACAGCGGGGTGGGGGGAGGGGCAGGGGATGGATCTCTGCAGGAACAATGAAGATCTCCATTTTTTTTTCTCTTTCCCGCATTTACAGTGGGGAGGTGCAATCTGTCAGCCTATCAGCAGCGCACACACAGAGCGAAGTGCTTTTTTTCACACAAGCAAGGGCATGTGTCATTGGCAGTGTATGTCACATGTCCTTGCCCTATAAGACCAAGCCATTTTCCCCGTCGCCACCATTTTCTCACTGCTGTAGCTGCGTGTTAGACGGCACCGCTGTTGCTGTGTGCGCTATACCTTGTTAATTTCAAGCCAATTTTCGCACAAATATACAGATAGCTTGGGAGTAGGGAATAGTTGTGATTGCAGTCCTTTTAAGGACTAGGTTACAGCATTTCCTACGACTTTTATCAGGCAGGTCTGTGCTCTTAAATAGATAGGTTGTGGGAGTAAAGACTAATTGTAATTGGAGTCCTTTTCAGGACTAGGTTACATCAGTTCCTATCAGTTTTTGCCAGGCAGGTCTGTGCCAGTGCTGTGCAAGTTTTTACACAGCATTTGGCTGAATCTAGCAAAGCTAATCCTTTTTGGCCTATTGCAGAGTGTGTTAGTCAGTGGAGTAGCCTATCTGTGTTGCAAGATATACCACCTGTGTATAGAATACCAATTTTTTTACTGCACCTAGTGAAGTAAAATCTTTTGGGCATAGCATCATTCTATTAGTCCATCTATACTGACCTCCATCAGGTTGCAAACTGAATCTAATTTTTTTCTGCATCTAGCTCTGAAAAAATATTTGGCCTTCTAGCAGTGTGTGGGACTTGTTCTATTAGTCCACCTATACTGACCTCCATCAGGTTGCAAACTGAATACATTTTTTTCTGCATCTACCTCTGAAAAAATATTGGGCTTCTAGCTGTGTGTGGGACTTGTTGTATTAGTCCATCTATACTGACCTCCATCAGGTTGCAAACTGAATATATTTTTTCTGCATCTACCTCTGAAAAAATATTGGGCTTCTAGCTGTGTGTGGGACTTGTTGTATTAGTCCATCTATACTGACCTCCATCAGGTTGCAAACTGAATATATTTTTTTCTGCATCTACCTCTGAAAAAATATTGGGCTTCTAGCTGTGTGTGGGTCTTGTTCTATTAATCCATCTATACTGACCTCCATCAGGTTGCAAACTGAATATAATTTTTTTCTGCATCTAGCTCTGAAAAAATATTTGGCCTTCTAGTAGTGTGTCGGACTTTCTCTATTAGTCCATCTATACTGACCTCCATCAGGTTGCAAATTAAAAATAATTTTTATCTGCATCTACAGTACCTCTGAAAAAATATTTGGGCTTCTAGCTGTGTGTGGGACTTGTTGTATTAGTCCATCTATACTGACCTCCATCAGGTTGCAAACTGAATATATTTTTTTCTGCATCTACCTCTGAAAAAATATTGGGCTTCTAGCTGTGTGTGGGACTTGTTGTATTAGTCCATCTATACTGACCTCCATCAGGTTGCAAACTGAAAATATTTTTTTCTGCATCTACCTCTGAAAAAATATTGGGCTTCTAGCTGTGTGTGGGTCTTGTTCTATTAATCCATCTATACAGACCTCCATCAGGTTGCAAACTGAATATATTTTTTTCTGCATCTACCTCTGAAAAAATATTGGGCTTCTAGCTGTGTGTGGGTCTTGTTCTATTAATCCATCTATACTGACCTCCATCAGGTTGCAAACTGAATATAATTTTTTTCTGCATCTAGCTCTGAAAAAATATTTGGCCTTCTAGTAGTGTGTCGGACTTTCTCTATTAGTCCATCTATACTGACCTCCATCAGGTTGCAAATTAAAAATAATTTTTATCTGCATCTACAGTACCTCTGAAAAAATATTTGGGCTTCTAGCTGTGTGTGGGACTTGTTGTATTAGTCCATCTATACTGACCTCCATCAGGTTGCAAACTGAATATATTTTTTTCTGCATCTACCTCTGAAAAAATATTGGGCTTCTAGCTGTGTGTGGGACTTGTTGTATTAGTCCATCTATACTGACCTCCATCAGGTTGCAAACTGAATATATTTTTTTCTGCATCTACCTCTGAAAAAATATTGGGCTTCTAGCTGTGTGTGGGTCTTGTTCTATTAATCCATCTATACAGACCTCCATCAGGTTGCAAACTGAATATAATTTTTTTCTGCATCTAGCTCTGAAAAAATATTGGGCCTTCTAGTAGTGTGTGGGACTTTCTCTGTTAGTCCATCTATACTGACCTCCATCAGGTTGCAAACTGAATATATTTTTTTCTGCATCTACCTCTGAAAAAATATTGGGCTTCTAGCTGTGTGTGGGTCTTGTTCTATTAATCCATCTATACTGACCTCCATCAGGTTGCAAACTGAATATAATTTTTTTCTGCATCTAGCTCTGAAAAAATATTTGGCCTTCTAGTAGTGTGTCGGACTTTCTCTATTAGTCCATCTATACTGACCTCCATCAGGTTGCAAATTAAAAATAATTTTTATCTGCATCTACAGTACCTCTGAAAAAATATTTGGGCTTCTAGCTGTGTGTGGGACTTGTTGTATTAGTCCATCTATACTGACCTCCATCAGGTTGCAAACTGAATATATTTTTTTCTGCATCTACCTCTGAAAAAATATTGGGCTTCTAGCTGTGTGTGGGTCTTGTTCTATTAATCCATCTATACAGACCTCCATCAGGTTGCAAACTGAATATAATTTTTTTCTGCATCTAGTTCTGAAAAAATATTTGGCCTTCTAGTAGTGTGTGGGACTTTCTCTGTTAGTCCATCTATACTGACCTCCATCAGGTTGCAAACTGAATATATTTTTTTCTGCATCTACCTCTGAAAAAATATTGGGCTTCTAGCTGTGTGTGGGTCTTGTTCTATTAATCCATCTATACTGACCTCCATCAGGTTGCAAACTGAATATAATTTTTTTCTGCATCTAGCTCTGAAAAAATATTTGGCCTTCTAGTAGTGTGTCGGACTTTCTCTATTAGTCCATCTATACTGACCTCCATCAGGTTGCAAATTAAAAATAATTTTTATCTGCATCTACAGTACCTCTGAAAAAATATTTGGGCTTCTAGCTGTGTGTGGGACTTGTTGTATTAGTCCATCTATACTGACCTCCATCAGGTTGCAAACTGAATATAATTTTTTTCTGCATCTAGCTCTGAAAAAATATTTGGCCTTCTAGTAGTGTGTCGGACTTTCTCTATTAGTCCATCTATACTGACCTCCATCAGGTTGCAAATTAAAAATAATTTCTATCTGCATCTACAGTACCTCTGAAAAAATATTTGGGCTTCTAGCTGTGTGTGGGACTTGTTGTATTAGTCCATCTATACTGACCTCCATCAGGTTGCAAACTGAATATATTTTTTTCTGCATCTACCTCTGAAAAAATATTGGGCTTCTAGCTGTGTGTGGGACTTGTTGTATTAGTCCATCTATACTGACCTCCATCAGGTTGCAAACTGAATATATTTTTTTCTGCATCTACCTCTGAAAAAATATTGGGCTTCTAGCTGTGTGTGGGACTTGTTGTATTAGTCCATCTATACTGACCTCCATCAGGTTGCAAATTGAATATAATTTTTTTCTGCATCTAACCCAGCCAATAGTTTTGGCCTAATACCACAGTTTGGCCACTCAGCTCTGCTCGGTTACCATCCATTGTTTTTTTGTGCAAACAACTCCAGAGTTGTGAATTAGTTAACCACCAAAATGAGTGGAAAAAGGCCTGCTGCTGGTGGAAAGGGGAATAGGCGTGTTGGGAAGGGAAAAAAAGGTTGTGTCCGTGGGGTAGGTGTTAAAGCAACAGTAACATCTGCAGAAGAAAGACCATCTTCCAGCCAAACTAAAATGTCTACTTCTTTTAGCGGACAATGTGATAAGATCCCTTTCTTACGGCCACGCCAATCGCTACAAATTCCAGATGAGGCACAAAAACAGCAGGTGCTTCAACGGATATCAAGTGCTCCTTTAAGTGGGCTCTCCTCCACATCAACTTTAACATCACAAATACTCCAGTCCTCAAAGGTGTCACCCAAATCGCACTTGCTTCCTCACAGCTCCCAAATCTCAAGCTGCCCGTCTGAGTATGAGGTAGAACAGATGGTTGAGTCTGCAGAGCTGTTTACTCATACTATAGCCTGGGAATCAGAGGTCGACTCCAGCGCTTCTGTGAATCCAGACGAGGAAATGATCTGCACTGATGCCCAGAATCTTTATGAGTAGGATCCAGGACCAGACGCAGAAGGTTCTGACCATAATGTAGACCCTCATTCCCAAACTGTAACTTCTGTTGGTGGAGACAATGAGGAAGACGATGATAAGACTCAAATACCTGATTGGAGCGACAACTTTAGTTTTTTGTCAGGGCAGGAACAGGTTAGCTCTGAGGACGACGGGTGTGATAACACACAGGGTGATGATGATGAGGTTGGAGATCCCACTTACTGTCAACCCACAGTCAGCCAAGAGATGAGGTCAGCAGAGGAGGTGGAGGAAGATGCTAGTGACGACGAGGTCAGGTTGCGCCTTCCTGGACAGAGACGTAGTACTGGAAGCACGTCAACAACTGCATCCTCAAACACAACTCTGCCTCTCACCACAAGTCGTGGTGGCTCTTCAGGTCGCATGGGTGCTAAGCCTTGCATAGCCTGGGCATTTTTTCAGATCGATAAAGATGACCCAACTCGTGTTATCTGTAACATTTGTCAGCAAAAGCTAAGTAGAGGCCAAAAAATACATAGTTTGAGTACTTCATGCATGAACCGGCACATGGACATGAAGCATAAGTTGCAGTGGGAAGCTCAGTGTGCTACAATGCGGCCTAGCCGGCCGGGCCAACCATCGTCTGCCATATCTTGTGCATCCGCGGCCTCTTCATCCTCTGTGACTGGGGGGACAGCAGTCACACCTGTTTTGGGGCGCAGACCTGCCACCTCTTTACCCGCAACAGCCAGCGTGATTGGCAGGTCATCATTTTCTTTGGAGGTGGTAACACCAGCTGGTGTTGAGCGCTGTCCGACATCGATAGCACCACCTTTGGATCAAGGCAACCTAACATGTCCGCCTGCATCTTCCTCACAGACCGGCAGTTTGCCGGGGACACCCTTATCAACCCCGTCTAAGCACAATAGCCAGCCCTCGGTCCCTCAGATGTGGACAAGTAAAAGACCATTTCCTCCTAGCCATGAGAAAGCTAAGAGGTTGAATTTCACCATCTGCAAGCTCTTGGCTACAGAAATGCTGCCTTTCCGCCTGGTGGACACAGAGGATTTTCGAGACCTTATGTCCGTCGCAGTGCCCCAGTACCAGATGCCCAGTCGGCACTACTTCTCAAAGAAAGGTGTGCCTGCGCTCCACCAGCATGTCGCACACAACATCACCGCTTCTTTGAGAAACTCTGTGTGTGACAGGGTGCATTTCACCACAGACACTTGGACGAGTAGGCATGGACAGGGGCGTTATATGTCGCTGACTGGGCACTGGGTAACTATGGTGACAGCAGGACAAAGGGCTGCTGTCCAAGTCTTGCCGTCCCCACGAGTTGTGCGTCAATCCTCTTTATGTCAAAGTTCCTCCACTGCTTCTGCCTCCTCAACCTCCTCTCGGTCTTCCACCTGCACCCAAAGCCTGTCTGGTCATGCCACAAGCTTTCTAACTGCGCAGAAGGGATCCTGCACACCTCCTTACTATGCTGGCAGTAGGGCTCAACGTCATCAGGCGGTTTTTACTTTGAAATGTCTGGGAAATGTGAGTCACACAGCTGAGGAGTTGTGGTCAGCTCTGGAGAACCAATTTCATGAATGGCTGTCTCCACTGGACCTGAAACCAGGGAAGGCCGTGTGCGACAATGCTGCAAACCTGGGTGCGGCCCTTCGCCGGGGCAATGTCACACACGTGCCTTGTATGGCTCACGTGTTGAACCTGGTTGTCCAGCAATTTTTAGCCCACTATCACAGACTAGATGGCCTTCTGCAGAGGGCACGGTCGCTGTGTGCTCACTTCCGCCGTTCGCATCCCGCAGCTCAGCGACTTACATCTCTACAGAAGTCGTTGGGCCTGCCACTTCACCGGCTAAAATGCGATGTGCCTACCCAGTGGAATTCAACTCTGCACATGTTGCAGCGACTGTGGCAGCACCGACAAGCCCTGGTGCAATACGTTCTGACGTATAGCCTGGGCCAACGAGATCCAGAGGTGGGGCAAATCACGCTGGAGGAGTGGTCTCAGATCAGGGACCTATGCACCCTTCTGCACAGTTTTGAAATGGCGACGAAGATGTTTAGTGCTGATGATGCCATTATCAGCATGACTATTCCGCTGATTTACATGCTGGAGCACATGTTAAACAGAGTTCGGAGTCAGGTGGTGGCACAAGAGGAGGTGGAGGAAGTAGAGGAGGAGGAGTTGTATGCGGAAGGGCTAACATCTGCAAGGTCCAGACGGTCGGCAGCACCAAGGCGGCAGGCATGTGAGGGTGGGGGAGATGGTTTTACCAGGGCGCATGGTAGCAGCCAAACTAGTGAGGAAGGTGCAGGAGCCCAGGAAGAAGTGGAGGACGAACTGATGGAAGACTCATCAGATGAGGGAGACCTTGATCACATTTCTGTTGTGCGAGGTTGGGGGGAGAGGACAGAGGAAGGAAGCATGATTGTTACCTCGCCACCAACACAACAGGGACTTGGTGCTCCTGGATGCGCAACACACATGAGTGCCTTCTTGCTGCACTACCTGCAACATGACCCTCGAATTGTGAGAATTAGAAATAATCCTGACTACTGGGTTGCCACACTGTTAGATCCCCGGTACAAAAGTAAATTTGCCGAAATTATTCCTGCCATAGAAAGGGATGCACGCATGCAGGAGTATCAGCAGAGACTGTTGCAGAATCTTACATGTGCTTTTCCACAAAACACCAGTGGTGCACGTAGTGAATCTCACAGTTCCAACTTGCCAACCGTGGGACCGTCAAGTGTTCAGCACTCAAACCATAACAGAACCACAGTATCTGCTGGTAACATCAATTTTGCGGAATCATTTCACCACTTTTTTAGCCCATCCTTTGCAAGGCCACAGGAGACAAGAAGTCTGACACATAGTCAACGCCTAGAGACGATGGTACAGGAGTATCTCCAAGTAAACATTGAAGCCACGACTGTGTCACTGGACCCTTGCTCTTTTTGGGCTTCCAATCTGGATAAATGGCCGGAGCTAGCCACTTACGCCTTGGAGATCTTGTCATGCCCCGCAGCCAGCGTTCTGTCTGAACGTGTGTTCAGCGCTGCTGGTGGTGTGCTGACAGATAAGCGCACGCGGCTCTCCACTGATAATGTAGACAGACTCACGTTCATAAAGATGAACAAATCATGGATCCGAAACGACTTTTCTACCCCTGTGTCATCCTGGGGAGAGTAAAAGCTTGATGATTGGTTAAAATCACCCTACCAACCGTTTTAAGCTTTCAAATTACTAATCATGTTTCTCTGTATCTTGACTGGAAAATAATTTGGGCTTTGTAGCAGTGTGCAGCACTGATCCTATTAGGCCATCTATAATAAGCTCCACCAGATTTAAAATTAAAAATAATTTTTAGCTGCATCTAGCCCGGAAAATAATTTTGGGGCTCCGAGATGCGCAAGACACATAAGTGCCTTCTTGCTGCACTACCTGCAGCATGACCCTCATATTGTCAGAATTCGAAGTAATCATGACTACTGGGTTGCCACACTCTTAGATCCCCCAAACTTTTCGATCAACCTTTTCATTTTAATAAAGACCAAAAAAATGGTCATTTCTGAAATTATAAGCATTAGCAGGTTGTTAGAAACTGAAATCAAACAGTTTTCAACTCAAAACTTTATTCTAGGTGATGTTACATTTTCACATAGGACCCCTTGTTCGAAAGGAGCTTCTGAACTCTCTCGTCCATTGAATTTGTCAGGTTTTGGATGGTTTCTGCTTCAATTGTTTTGCATGAGGACAGAATACCCTCCCAGAGCTGTTGCTTAGATGTGAACTGCCTCCCGCCATCATAGACACTCCTTTTAATGATGCTCCAAAGGTTCTGAATGGGGTAGAGGTCAGGGGAGCATGGGGGTCACACCATAAGTTTGTCCCCTTTTATGCCCATATCAGCCAGAGATGCAGATGTTTTATGTGCAGCATGAGATGGTGCATTATCATGCAGAAAAATGATCTTGCTGTGAAATACACGGTTCTTCTTCTTGAACCATGGCAGGAAGTGCTGTTTGAGAAAATCCACATACATTATGGAGTTCATCTTTAGCGCCTTCAGGGATCCTAAAGGGGCCGACAATCTCTCTCCCCATGATTCCAGCCCAAAACATTACTCCACCTCCTCCTTGTTGGCGCTGTAGCCGTGTTTGCGTGGGGTGTCCATCAACCAGCCATCCTCCACTCCATCCATCTGGACCATCGAGCGCTGCACGGCACTCATCCGTGAACAAAACAGTTTTGAAATCAGTCTTCATGTAATGTTTGGCCCACTGGAGCCGTTTCTGCTTGTGTGAAGTGGATAGAGGAGGTCGACAGGATGGCGTATGCACAGCTGCAAACCTCTGAAGGACCCTGCATCTTGTTGTTCGGGGGACGTTGGAGGCACAAGCAGCTTCAAAAACTTGTCTGCTGCTATGACAAGGCTTTTTTGCCGCTGCTCTTTCAACCTGACGTAATTGCCTGTAGGAAAGAGTCCTCAATTTGCCCTTATCAGCACGCACACGTGTGTACTGTGAATCAGCTACATACTTCTTGATTGCCAAGACACTTCATCCTGATCATCGCACAATGTTGATTGTAGTCATGCCTTGACCTAAACACTCCACAATTTGTTGCTTCTCAGCAGCCGACACATCCTTTTTCTTTCCCATTTTGGCAGAAAATGTAGGCTGCTTAATAATGTGAGAGAGCCTTCTTAAGTAGTCTTGCCTTTCATTGGACACACCTGCCAAACTAATTAGCACAGGTGTCTGCAATTGCTTACAGTGATATAAAGAGCCCTGACACACATCACCATCAATGAGTTTAACTGACAAACAAACAAATTCTTCCCTTATCACTCCTAAACACTTTTTGCATAATAATTTGGAACGCAGTGTACATGTGCTTTTCCACAAAACACCAGTGGTTCACGTAGTGAATCTTACAGTTCTAACTTGCCAACCGTGGTCTGTATGGAATTGTTCAATAAAGGGCCCAAAATTAAGATAACATAGATGGGAGAGGTCTCTATGAATAGGAATTCCTAAGTATTTGATACCCTGTGAGGGCCAGGCAAAGGGAAAGTTGGACTGGATGGAATCCTATATGGATTTGGGGAGGGAGACATCGAGGGCCTCAGACTTTGCTGCATTGATTTTAAAATTTTACCATGTAACAAAGTGATCTATTTCAGCCATAACAGCAGGGATGGATATATGTGATTGAGTGATATATACTAGGACATCATCAGCAAATAGAGAGCACTTGTACTCGGTGCCTCCCACCTCAATCCACCTAATATTGGGGTTATGGCGAATTGATGAGAGCAGGTGCTCCGTCACTAGGATGTATAAGAGAGGGGACAGAGGACATCCCTGCCTTGTCCCATTGGTGATTGTGAAAGGTGATGAAAATGTTCTGACGCACCCCCTGGGCCTTGGGACACCCGGAGCCGGACCCTTTTTGGTGGATGCTGGTGGTTGTAGTCTTCGTGGCGGCGACCCGGTTCCGTGGCTCAGGGCGGTCAAACCAGTGGCGGAACTATTTATGTGGTTTTGATGTTTAAATGTCCGACTACGCCACCCGTGGATTGCGGTCAGAGTGAACCGCCGCTACAGGGCAGACCGCTGAGGCTGGTGTTGTGGGTGCAGCAGAGCGTAGCATAACTCCCCACGGGAGGAGTATAGCCTCAGGGCAGTGTATGCGGAGGATGGGGGTGATGGTGCAGGGCAGCAGCAGTAACGACACGGAGTCAGTGATGCAGTCCAGGGCCTTTACTCACAGTTCTTATTATCCAGACCACGTCTGCAGGTAACGGCTGCCCACGTCGTACTGTGCTCACCAGGTGAGGGGCTCAGACAACTCCCAGATAACTTTGGAGCACTTCACAGGACCCCCTTTGTGTGTCCTTTGTGTGGCCTTTCTTACCAACCCTTCTGTCCGGCTGCCTCGGGCCTCCTCTTGGTAAACTTGGCGCCAGTTTCCCTGACCCTATGTGGTGCCTTCCTAGCGGGTGTAGCGAGGGGCTGCGCCACATAAAATGTCAGAGCCTCCGGTTTCTAGCTGAGGGTCGTTTCCTGCCTCCACTAGTTCGGGGACCGGTCTCCCCCTTTGGCCTGACCCCTCCACGCAGGTGGATTCGGGCGTGCGGTGGCGACTCGCCCGTCCGCACCCCTGGGATCCCTTCATTCCTCGTTCCTGGAGCCTTCTCCGCTCCTCTTCCTTCTTTCTCCCTCTTCCAGGCCTGGGCCTCTGTTACTAGGCCCGCCTCCGGAGCAGAGCTCATGCAGAGCCCCTGCTCCCTGCCACTTCTGCTCAGACTTCTCTGCACTGAACTAAGATGGTGCCCACCTTTTATACTCCCTTCTCAATGCACCCAGGAACTGCTTCCTCCCTGCTCCTGCACTACAGGGTTCCCCTTCCTCAGTGTTCCCTCCCCCCACTCCAGCCAGGGACAGGGACTGTCGTGCCCATCTCAGGGGCATATTGGTCGCCCTGCCCCACGGCAATGTGGTGTAATGCATGCAGGTGTCGGGTCCTGATCCACACTCCATCCTTACCTGAGAGTGAGATATCACACCTCTGGGTGAGGTGCAATACGTCTGTGGCAACCGAGCCCTCAGGGTGCTACAGTTCCATTTATCTTCAGCCTAGGTGACGTATTGTGATACAGGGCCGTGATTTTGGCTATAAAAGGGTCCCCTAGACCCCTACCCCAAGCTTTTTAAGAGAATCATATATGGCGTGCCAGGAGACTCTATGGAATGCTTTCTCAGCATCCAACGAGAGTATCTAATTACAAATTTTTAACTGCATCTAGCCCAGGAAATACTTTGTGCCTAGTAGCAGTGTCTGCTAGTCAGCGGATTATCCCGGCTGTTAAGCAAGCTACACCACCTGTAGTTTAGACACTTAATTTTTTCAAAGGAAATGCTTCGGGACCATGGGATACTTAGTGAAGAGCATCAGGAGGCACCCCAAGGCATAGGGGCTGGGACTGGCAGTAGGATGCCTTGCGGTGGACAGCCGAGCTCGATCCTTATAAAAGCTTTTTAACTGCAGCAGCTTTAGTGGACGCTACTGGAGCTGGAATTACGCGGCTGCTGGCATGAGACTTGCCCTCCAATAGATCCTTGTAAATGGATTTAAAGTGTATTCATTCAAATTAGAGAGACAATTTAAATTAAAAAGCTTAGAGCTGCCTCCACCACAGGGGGGCTCGCTCGACCCACCAGCGGACAGGCACCAGTATTGGGAGAAGGGGGCTGGCCATCAGGGTTCACCGCGGCTCTGGCACAAACCCGGCGACACGGAGGTGGCACGGGCAGGAGCGGACTGGCCGTGTCGGCTTCTCACTTTTTGGATTTTAGAAGGGCATGACATGCCTATATCTGTGTCTCCCCCTCCTTTTACTCCTCCACCTCTTTTATTTTCGCATGACTATATGTACTTGTCACTTTTCCATGTGTTAGTTATGTCTTCTGAGCAGTTTGTCAGCTTTTGGACACCTTTGAAGGTGTTTTCTATGTGTTTCTATGTGTTTTTGTTTGCCTGCCATTGATTTTAACGGTGTTCGAAGGTGTTCGACGAACAGTTCGACGAACAGTTCGGCGAACACACGGGTGTTCGACGAACCGAACCGAACTCGAACACTACGGGGGTGGCTCAACACTCTTGATCACTTCCTTTGTGGACATATTTGCAGATATACTTGATTGATTTCACTGAGTGGCAAGATTCGATATTTATGTGGGCCTGGATGATTTTTGAGAGCAAAGGGTTGTAAGGCACTACCCACCTGTTGTCAATTTCTATCTCTTGGAGTGATGATCCAACACGCATTTTGAGCTTTGCTATGAAACCACCATCCCTTGGCTTTTTTCTTCGGTAGACTAGATATCCATCTTGTCCTGTTTGGATTTCTTGGACCAGGGATCGTGGGTAATGCTTTGAACACCTGCCATCAATCATACAGGGAGAATTTTTGTTCAGACTCCCACACGGACCATGGATCATGTTTTTTGTGATGGTGTCAAACAGCAATGGGTCAATCTGAGGGTCTGGCAATTCGGCACTGATGATATTGTCAATTTCGGTAGGCTGTATTTTATGCTTAAGCCAAATCAAGATGTGGGCGTGAGGAAGGCCTCTTTTTTGCCATTCAACTGAATAAATCCAGCACTGCATCTCACCATAAATATGTGATTTTGTGATGAGATTAGTCATTTTTTAAAGTTTCTGTTTGAAAACCCGAGCAATATGGTCATGGCGATTCACTGTTTTTTGGCCCGGCAAAAGGTGCCCTCCAATTTCCTCCCATTCAGGATTGCAAGTAAAGGTGATGAAAAGATCTGGATGGCCATACTTTCTCACATAAGTCATTGCATCCTGTGTGTATTCATGCATGTGTCGTGGGCTTCCAGTGACAGTTTATGGAAGAATAACCTTTTTCCCTAACTCTTTTGGATCAGCATAATTTGCAACAGCATCTCTAAGGTGAATATATTCCTCTGCCCTGAGCTTCTTTTGATTTAGTCGGATATATAAAAGACGTTCACTCTCAATCTTTGCATACATGTCAACAATAAATTGGTGGTAGAGGTGTTTGCATTTCAAGATGTGATTTTCCTCTGCAAATCTTGTCTTGATCCCATATGCATAGAACTCCATGGCAGACACTTTTTTTTCCTGAAGGGTTGCCTGTTGTAGGATCTGTCTGAGGTATTCCAAAGTGATAGCCATCCTGTCCCTGCCAAAAGATGATTGGATATTGCAGAGCATCATAGGACCTGTGAGTTTCTGCTACTCATTGCAAACTATTGTTCCTTTTCTGAAGCACAATGTCACGGCTTTGAGAATCATTACCTACAATCAAGATGGCTACCTCATCAAATGTGGGAGCATTGAAACATCGCTGATGTTCACCTTGTGGTGTTTTGTCAGCTCGAATGACAACCTTGTAATCGTCATTTGGCATGCATTCAAGTGCAGTCTTGAAAAGTTGAACATATAGATTGTTGGAGTGAAGGAACTGCTGCAAAATAGTGACAATATCAAGGCGAGTGTTAGGAATTAAAGAGCATCTCCGCTGAGCCCCTGCTTTTGCATTTCCCATAAAGAAGAGTTGAAGAAATTGAGGTTCTTCTCCTTGTAATGGAAGCAGTGAGCCAATTGAGGGGTAAACCTGTCCTTGAACTTTAAATGTCGGCATAAATCCTGTTGTAAACATTTCTTTTGTTGCACCAAATGATGTCATTTGGAAGCAGGAGTTGTACTTCCTAATGTTGTCCAAGAAATGCTTTGATATTGTACTGGTACCAGTCATCAGAGACTTTAGGGGATCTAGTGGTGACTGGAGAGGTGGAAGTTTTATCTTGCCATTTGCACAGCATAAACCTGGTGGTTCATCTTTCTATTTCAGGGCACTGCAGTACATGCAGAACTGACTGGTTACAAAAGGCAGCATGTTTCAAATCTCCAACCATTTCCTGTGCCCTGGTGGAAGAAATAGCAATTCTCTTAGTGGCAAGTCGGCCTTCTCTCTGCTGAGATGACTCATTGGCCCTTGAGGAAGCAGCTCTTCTTCTCTTATCTGCAAGCCTCGCTTCCCTCTCCTCAGAAAGTTCATTGGCTCTTGAGGAAGCAGTTCTTGTTCTCTTGTCTGCAAGCCTCGCTTCCCTCTCCTCAGAAAGTTCATTGGCCCTTGAGGAAGCAGCTCTTGTTTTCATGTCTGCAAGCCTTGCTTCCCTCTCCTCAGAAAGTTCATTGGCTCTTGAGGAAGCAGCTCTTGTTTAAATGTCTGCAAGCCTCGCTTACCTGTCCTCAGAAAGCTCATTGGCTCTTGAGGAAGCAGCTCTTGTTTTCATGTCTGCAAACTTCACTTCCCTCTCCTCAGAAAGTTCATTGGCCCTTGAGGAAGCAGCTCTTGTTCTCTTGTCTGCAAGCCTCGCTTTCCTCTGCTCATAAAGTTCATTGGCTCTTGAGGAAGCAGCTCTTGTTCTCTTGTTTGCAAGCCTCGCTTCCATCTGCTCAGAAAGTTCATTGGCTCTTGAGGAAGCAGCTGCTGTTCTCATGTGTGTCAGCCTTGTTTCTCGGTCTTCACATTTTTCATTGGCCCGTAATGCAGCTTTTCTTTTCGCATCAGCTTACATTCGTACCATGAAATTCCTTTTCTTATGAGGCATTATTGTGGTAAAAATAGTCTATAACTGGCAGTTTCTATATCCTCTCAAATAGAAGCAATGTGACTGACATCAGCCTTTCCACCAACACACCCTAACTGACATCTTATTACCTTACACAAGCTTTGTTATACTGAGAATGTCCTTTGTTGCCTATATTAACCAATCACAGCTCAGATTAATTAACTGTAGCAAAATAGAAGCTGAGCTGTGATTGGTTGCTATTGGCAGCCTGATAAATCTTTGTGAGATGAGTTTTGTGTGTGCTGAGGGTGGTATATGTGTTCAAGCACGTGGTAGTGTGTGGCGCATTTTGTGTGTGTGTTCATATCCCCGTGTGTGGTGAGTATAAGTATCCCATGTCGGGGCCCCACTTTAGCAACTGTACGGTATATGCTCTTTGGCGCCATCGCTCTCATTCTTTAATTCTCCCTTGTTCACATGTGGCAGCTGTCAATTTGCACTTTTCCTTTCACTTTTTCCCCATTATGTAGATAGTGGCAAAATTGTTTGGTGAATTGGAACGCGCGGGGTTAAAATTTTGCCTCACAACATAGCCTATGACGCTCTCGGGGTCCAGATGTGTGACTGTGCAAAATTTTGTGACTGTAGCTGCGACTGTGCAGATGCCAATCCCGGACATACACTTATACATACATACACACACACACATTCAGCTTTATATATTAGATTACAGGCCTGCTATTTAAAATTGTGGTTCTCTGTCAGACATATCACATATAACGGCTTTCCAAAATCAGCCATTTCTCGTGAACGTGGAAAATGTTGTCCTCCATTTAAAATGGGCAAGGTGCATGGCAAGGGACGGGGAAGTGGACGTGATGGTGATGGTGCATGCTGAGGCCGAGGACGTGGCCATGGGCAAGGTGAAATTGTGCCACAACAAACACTCACATCTTGTCGCTCAACCTTCCTGTCCCAATTACTAGGGGACCACAGATCACCACTATTGAACACAGAGCAGTGTGGAAAAGTTATTGGTTGGATAGCAGACAATGCTTCCAGTCACTTGGCCACCACCACCTCCACCCTGTCTTCCACACGGTCAGGTCTCAGTAGCCGAGAGTCTGGACTGCATATTCCTCACCCTGAACCTCCTTCCTCCCACCATGTCGAGTGCCCGCAGACAACTGATCCCACACTTGGACACTCCGAAGAGCTGTTCACTTTTCCATTTGTAGATTAAGGCCTCTCGCCCAGCCAGCTTCAAGCGAGTCAAGAGGAGATCGCATGTAGCGATGCCCAAATTTTTCACCAGCCACGGTCACATGAAGGTTACAGTGGGAAACTGTCACAAGAGGTGGACGATGATGATGACACACAATTGCCAGAAATCACTGATCGAGGACCTTCAGACTCAAAAGACTCCACTAATTAAACTATAAATTCACTGACTGCGGTGGAATCCCCAATAAAAACTAACCTTTTTTCTTTTATATAAAACACCCTGTATCCACCGTACCCAAATTGCAGTCTGTCTGTTCTGCACCATTATGTGTCCGAAGCAGATGCAAATGAAACAATTATTTAACATATAGATTGTCCGGATGATTATTTTTGTTATCTGTATTTTAAATGTGTGGGGTCTAATTATAAACAGAACCCACCACTCATATACTACACTCCCAGGGAGATTTTCAGCTATACAGCTTATATACTTCATAGAATATTGCACTATTTTAATGATAATGCACACTTTGCTCTTTGTGGTTGTCAATATTGCACTCTGCCCTTAATTATTCACATATAATATAGGTGCCACATATATTAAATGGCAGCCAATTATTAACACAGAGTCATTTGTTATTGCTTCTTGCTCACAATTAGAATAAACTACTACGTACATTCATAAAGTCTAGTCCACTGCGCTTTAAATAAATACTCAGTGAGAAAAGTGAGAATCTTTCTTGAGATTTAATCAAATATCACCCAAGCCAATTCATGCATATGACTGCTCTGGCTCCTTTGTTCATTATAAATGCTTCTCTCTCAGCATTTCTCTATCTGATACCATCAATTTTGTAGCTGCTGTCAAGCTGTTAGTGAAACAATGTCTCCACCTTACAGTTTATACACTAAGGCTATGTGCCCATGATGCAGATTTGAAGCAGACATTTCCTGAGCATTGCTGCATCTACTTGGCAGAAAAAAAACGCATGCGGATTTTACATGCATTTTTTCAGCGTTTTTACATGCGTTTATGCATGCGTTTTTCCAAGCGATTTTGAGCATCACTTGGAAAATGGCTTGACAAGTTGGTCACACAATATAAATCAATGCAACTGGCATGGATTTATATTGTGTGACCAACTTAGAGGACATTTCTACTTCAAATGCTGCATCTAAAGTAAAAAAAAAGAATTAAAAAGTAAAAGCAAATGAAAAACCTTATATTCACCAGCATCCCGAGGTCTCCTCTGGCAGCGTCCTCTCTCCTCGGCATCCCGCGGTGTACTGGAAGGACCTGCGGTGACGTCATTTAGTCAGCTGATGGTCATGCGATCATCACCTGATGGCTGATGTCAGCGGTCGTGTGACTATCAGCTGACTAAATGACGTCACCGCAGGTCCTACAAGTACACCGCGGGACGCCGAGGAGAGAGGACGCGGCCAGGAGGAGTCCGGGGGCCTCCGGAGAGGTGACTATGGATATTTAATTTTAAATTTTTGCTTTATTATTCTTTTTTTAACTTGCAGGTACCATGGTACCTGGGTTGGAGGAGAGTCTCTTCTTCTCGAGACCCGGGTACCATCAGCGCATTGAACCACATAACATCCGTATGTATACATGTATACATGCGGATATTATGCGGTACAATGTAAGTCAATGGGCGCAATTTTGCTGTGAAATTGCACCCAAATTGATTGTGCTGTGGATTTTTCCTCAATGATAATCCGCAGTGGTAATTTCCGCAGGATGTGCACAGTACATGCGGATTATCATTGGGATTCATCCCAGACCTCTTACCAAGCAATTTTAATGTGTTTCCGCCTAAGGCTAAGTGCCCACGATGCAGAAATGCTGCTGATTTTTTCTGCATCTCCCTGGCAGGAAAAACGCATGCGGATTTTACATGCGTTTTTCCTGCCAGGTAGAAGCGTTTGTCAAGCGGTTTTGCATCTATTTCTGCATGCGGGTTATCAAGAGCTTTCCCAAGCGATTTTAGCATCACTTGGAAAAGTGCTTGACAACTTGGTCACACTATATAAATCCATGCAAACGGCATGGATTTATATAGTGTGACCAAGCTAATAGTTAAAAAAGGAATAAAAATGGTAAAAAATAAAAAAAAAAACATTATACTCACCTTCTGATGGACCCCAGTCTCCTCCTCCGGTGAGTCCGGTCTATTGTATGGCTTGCGGTGGTGTAAAAGTACCTTCCATGACGTCATTTAGTCATGTGACAGGTCACGCGACCGCCGATGTCAGTGGTCGCGTGACCTGTCACATGACTAAATAACGTCATGGAAGGTCCTTTTCCACCATCGCGAGCCGCCGGGGAGCCAGGACGCACCGTACAGGAGATCGGGGGCCATCAGAAGGTGAGTATAATGCATATTTTTTTTTTTTTTATTTTTTTTTTTTAACAGGTACTATGGTACCCGGGTCTGGAGGAGAGTCTCCTCTTCTCCAGACCCGGACACCATCCGCACATTGAATCGCTTAATATCTGCATGTGCACATGTCGTCATGCGGATATTAAGCGATTCAATGCAAGTCAATGGCGGAAATTACGTGACGTGTCCGCAAAATTAATGGACATGCTGTGGATTTTACTGCAATGATAATCCCCAGGGGAAATTTCCACAGCATGTAAACAGCCCATGCGGATTAGCATTGGGAACCATGGGGCATGTATTACCAAGCATTTTTTAAGCATTTTCGCTGCAGAAATTCCACTGCAAAAACGCTTGAAAAACTCATAGTGGGCACACAGCCTGAGTCTCCGCTACAAACTCAGGATTATCTGATGCTCACGCTCCCTCACTTGCCTTATTTAATCCTGAGCTTGTAGCAGAGACTTGTGTATAAACTGTGGGTGGAGACATTGTTTCACTAACAGCTTGACAACAGCTACAAAAGTGATCCTATCAGATACAGAAATGCTGAGAGAGAAGCATTTATAATGAATGAATGAGCCAGAGCAGTCATATGCATGAATTGGCTTGGGTGAAATCTGATTAAATTCCAGGAAAGATTCTCAGTGAGGATTTATTTAAAGTGTATTGGACTAGACTTTATGAATGTAGTAGTTTATTCTAATTGTGGGCAAGAAGCCCAGGGCTGCTACAGTCTAAGTCCAGGATGCACTGCACTGAGCATGCCCGTGACATGGCGGACCGTGATTGGTGGTTTGGTATCAGCTGATCCGGTGACCTGGCACCGCCTGATTGGTCACGGGTGACATCATCAGTAGCGCGATCAATAATGTGACGGTGGGCAGGGCTTAGTCTTTAAATAGCCCGCCCACAAGCATGGTGGTGCACTCTGATCATTGGGCTTAGGTTGTGTTCCTGTGTGGACGCTTTGCTGTTTGGCTCCACGTGCTCTCTAGCTGCTCTCTACGTGACCTGCCGATGCCAGAGTTTGCTCGGCTGTTTAGCGGTGCTTAGGCAGGTTTAGCGGGGCTTAGGCAGACTTAGCTGTGGGAGGCAGGTAGTTCCCGTTTGGTAGTCTGGTTCCGACAAGGAGGTTGCTATACACCTCGAGCAGACTACGGGCTCCGTATCCCTGGCACCGCCTGTTAGCCACGTGAGAGTTACTCCGCAGTCCGGTCCCACACCGGCTGGAGCACGTACATGCCGACTTGAGTCACACACACTTCCTAGCTCCTGCTGCATAGCCTCTGTGCAGTTAACAGGGCTACGACCACGATTATCTGTGGCACATCTCTCGTGTAGTTAACGGAGATAGTGCGAATCCCTTTTCCCCTCCAGGTGTGTTGCAACACTGGAGGGATTTACACTTTAAGTTGGTTGTCTTACACTCTTACCCGGTGGGTGTTCGGCTGCAGTCTTCGTGGCTGCATCGCGGACCCCGAGGTTCAGTTGCATATCATTTTAATAAAGTTGTTGCAACCGTCCCCCTAACACGGACAATCTACATGCAAAATATTTGTTTCATTTGCATCTGCTTCGCTCACATAATGGCGCAGAACAGATAGGCTGCAATTTGGGTACAATTGCCAGAAAGTCAGGAGGAGGACCAGGATGCGGAAGTGGAAGACGAGGTGGTGGATGATATAGTAACTGATCCTACCTGGCAGAGGGACACACAGAGCGAAGAGAGCAGCACACAGGTGGAGGGAGGCATAGCACCTCAACAGGCAGGAAGAAGCCGTGTGGTGGCCAAGACACAAGGTGGGAAAGCGTTCTTCGTAATGCCAACATAACGGAAGTTGCCAGTACAACTGTTAGGTCTTCTCGAGTCTGGTTATTTTTAAAAGACTCTGCAGATAACCCCAAAAAGGCCATTTGCACCACCTGCCAGGCCAGCAGCAGCAGGGGTAGCAAAACTACCAGCCTGACCACCACCAGCATGATCAGGCACATGGCAGCATATCACCAAACTAAGTGGGCTGAACCCCAGGCTCCAGCAGCAGTGTCTGCGGGTGACACCACTGCTTGTTCCGCTGTTGTGTGTGCATGCCAATCCCCTGTCGATGGCACATGCCAAGATGCCTCCCCCCATCAGCAAGCACGTCCACATCCTTGTCCCAGCGCAGCGTTCAGTTGACCATACCCCAGTCCTTAGAATGCAAGCGCAAATATTCAGCTAACGCCCCACAGGCCACACTAGTAAATTCACACGTTTCGTGAATGCTTGCGCTCAAAATGTTGCCTTTTCGGCTCGTGGAGATGGAAACTTTCCACAGCCTGATAGCGGCGGCCACCCCTCGGTACTCGGTCCCCAGCCACCCCTATTTCTCCCGGTGTGCCGTCCACACATTATACGAGCACGTGCCCCACAATATTAGACGTGCCCTCAACAAAGCAGTTACTGGGAAAGTCCACCTAACCACGGACATGTGGACAAGTGCTTGTGGGCAGGGACGGTAGACCTCGCTGATCGCACACTGGGTTAATATAGTGGAAGCCGGGACACAGTTGGACCTTGGGACGGAACACATCCTCCTGACGCCGAGGATTGCGGGCCCTGGGTTAATCAGGGTTGCCCCTACATTCTACAGCTCCTGCATCTCCACCTCCTCCTCATCAGCATCCATCTCCGAAATGACCACATCAGTCGCAAGCTGGAAGCACTGCAGGACTGCCTCGGCGAAGAGGCAACAGACTTTGTTGACGCTAATATGCTTATGTACAACGCTGAAGAGTTGTGGACAGCTCTGAAAGAGCAGGCAGATCTGTGGCTGACACCGCTGACCCTACAGTCATGTGTGACAATGGCCGGAATCTGGTGGTAACTCTGAGGTGAGGAAATCTCACACACGTACCATGCCTGGCCCATGTGCTTAACCTCATGGTTCAGCGGTTTCTCAAAACCTACCCGGATCTGCTTGAACTGCTGGTTAAAGTACACCAATTGTGTGCCCATTTTAGAAAGTCATATTCAGCTTCCGCTGCCCTTGTCGTGGTTCAACAGCGTTTGCAGCTTCCAGCTTACCAACTGATATGCGATGTCCCCACGCCTTGGAACTCTACATCGCAGATATTGGGAAGGATTTGTGAGCAGAAGAGGGCAGTTGCTGACTACCAGCATCAACAAGGCCATCGGTATTCAGGTCAGACTACGCACATAAAACCTCAGGAGTGGACATGGATGTCAGACATCTGTACCATCCTCCAAAACTTTGAGGACTCCACCAAGATGGTGAGCGATGATGATGCTATAATTAGCGTCACCATCCACTTCTCTTTCTTCTGAAACACTCTCTGCTCTCAATCGAAGAGGATGCATGGCAGGCAGATCAGGATGAGATGGAGCAAGGAACCATACATGGTGATTACACACAGCCCAGCCTCTTCTCATCCCAACGTGGATTGGGTGACAATGAGGAAGAGGAGAAGGAGGAGGAGGAAGAACAGGAGCTAGTTTCCTGTGCTATAGAAGGTACTAGCTGCACAACTGTCATACTTTCTGTTCAGCGTGGATGGCCTGAGGACAGGGAGGAGGAGGAAGAGGAGGAGAGCATGGTCAGTCGTCCTCTTGGTCAGGACACGGAAGTCCTGCCTCTTTGCAGTCTGGCACACATGGCTGAGTTTATGTTACGCTGCCTTTCCCGTGACCCTCGCGTTTTTGGTTTTGGTGACAGTCATTACTAGTTGGTGAGGCTTCTAGACCCAAGCTACAGGGCGAACTTTCTGTCTCTTATTCCCTTGCAGGACAGGCCTAATAAAATGGTGCAGTACGAGAAGGCCCTTGTTGTGGAATTATTAAAAAAATTCCCATCTGAAAACGCTGGCGGCAGAGGTCACACTTCGTTGGACAACCAAAGAGTACAGGCGAGAGAGCTACAAATGCAATCCAGCAGAGGCAGGGGAAAACTGTCAAAGTTCTGGGACTATTTTCTCAGACCCTCCCATCGCACAGACCCTGAGGCACGGGGTACTCTCCCAAGGAGAGCAAAGTTTTGAAGGATGCTGAGGGAGTACCAACGTCCACCGTGATTCCTCTGTGCCTTATAATTATTGCGTATCCAAGCTGGACACGTGGCATGAACTGACTCTCTATGCATTGGAGATCCTGGCCTGCCCTGGCGTTAGCGTTTTGTCAGAGCGGGTTTTTAGAGTCGCCGGTGGAATTATAACCAATAGGCGCATCCACCTGTCAACTGAAAATGCTGACAGGCTGACTCTTATAATGGCTAGATTAGGCCAGACTTCTCAAAACCACCGAATGATAGGAGTGTAACATAAACTAAAATACAGTGTCTTTTTTTGGGGAGGTCTAACTCTGTTCCCATGCATACTAACTCTGTTCTTCACACCCAGACATGGGTATACGCTTCCTGATTTTGTCTATTTTCTCTTGTCCTCCTCCTTCTCCGCATTCTCATCCTCCACCACCATATCTCCACTATATGTACTTTATCAACATATCTACATCTCTTGCAAGGGGCATTGGAGTTCCTCCAAATTTTTGGGAGCCGTTGCATTCACTGCATAGGCAAACAGTATGGGAGACACACTTCCTAATAATGGGAACATTGTTTTCAGGAGGCCCTCCGACCTGTACGTCTCTTGCAAGGGGCATGGGAGTTCCTCCAAATTTTTGGCAGCTGTTGCATTCTCAGCATAGGCAAACAATATTGGAGACACACTTTCTAATAATGGTAACATTGTTTTTAGGAGGCCCTCCGACCTCTGCATCTTTTGGAAGGGGCATTGAAGTTCCTCCAAATTTTTGGTAGCCATTGCGTTCACTGCATACTCTTTAACTGTATTGCTGACCCTCTCCTTTCTAATGGGAACATGTCGTTACTGTGGCCCACCTCTATGTGCCTTTAAATTGTTAGTGGAATTTTTCCCAAATTTTGGCAGCCCTTGCAGTCACAGCATGGGCAGTACCACTAAAGGAGACCTGCTCGTTTATAATGGGAACATTTTTTTTTGCTGAGACCCACCTCTATGTCTCTTCAAAGAGAAACCAAGGAAATAGGTGGGATGTGAGGCAAGCAAGGGGGAAGGGGAGAAGTGAATATAATGAGGGTGGAGAGGGGGGTGGGGATAGTACAGTTAGATCGTTAGAGAAGAATAGGATGCTAAATAACCCCAAAGTTTTATCTTGCATGCTGACCAACGCAAGAAGCCTGACCAATAAGGCGGATGAGCTGCAGGCGCTTATATCGGAGGAGAGGTATGACATCGTAGGTATAACAGAGACTTGGCTAGATGATAGCTACGACTGGGCGGTAAATTTATTAGATTATAGTTTATTTAGAAGGGACCGGAAACAGGGGAAAGGCGGAGGAGTCTGCTTATATGTAAAGTCATGTCTAAAACCCAGACTAAGGGAAGATATAGGAGAGGGAGAAGAGGGGGTCGAGTCCATGTGGGTAGAGATAGAGGGAACTAAAAATAATAATAAAATATTACTGGGGGTCTGCTATAAGCCACCAAATATAACAGAGGAGAATGAGAATCTGCTATTAGGACAAATAGACAAAGTAGCAAAACATAATGAAGTGATTGTAATGGGGGATTTCAACTACCCGGATATTGACTGGGAAACAGAAACCTGTAGATCTCAGAAAGGTAAAAGGTTCTTGACAAATATTAAGGATAATTATCTCTCCCAACTAGTGCAGGAACCAACGAGAGGGAAGGCCGTGTTGGACTTAATATTGACTAATAGGCCTGATAGAATAACTGAGGTACAGATAGGGGGGCACCTAGGTAATAGCGACCATAATATTATCGACTTCAAAATGCTCTTCAGTAGGGTTATCAATAAGGGAACAACAAAAACATTAAACTTTAGGAGGGCGAAGTTTGATCAGCTGATAGAAAACCTTCAACTTATTGACTGGGACAAAGTTCTTAATCAAAGGAATACGAATAGTAAATGGGAAACCTTCAAAAGAATTCTGAATACTCAGTGCGAGAGGTATATACCGTATGGGAATAAAAGGGCCAGAAATAAGAGGAAACCAATATGGTTGAACAAGAACGTGAAAGGGGCGTTAAATAGCAAAAAAGAGGCATTCAAGAGATTAAAACAGGAAAACAGTAAGGAGGCACTAATGTGTTACAAGGGAAAAACGAGAACCTGTAAAAAACAAATAAAAATAGCGAAGGAGGAAACAGAGAGACGTATTGCTAGGGAAAGTAGATCAAATCCCAAACTGTTCTTTACGTATATAAATAGTAAAAGGATTAAATCGGATAATTTTGGACCGATAAAAAGTGAGGAAGGCAAAATCATAGAGAAAGATGAGGATAAAGCTAATCTATTAAATAATTTTTTTCGACAACTTTCACAAAGGAAATCGAACTAACAGGAGAAATGAGAAGTGACAAACTTAATCCTCCACTAAGTATGACAAATCTAACCCAAGCTGGGGTACAGAAACGCCTCAGTAACATTAAAATAAACAAATCACCAGGACCTGATGGCATACACCCACGGGTACTAAGGGAACTAAGTAATGTGATAGACAGACCGTTATATCTTATATTTAAGGACTCTGTTGAGACTGGGTCTGTGCCACTTGATTGGCGACAGGCGAATGTAGTGCCAATATTCAAAAAGGGAGCGAAAAGTGACGCCGGAAACTATCGGCCGGTGAGTCTGACGTCCGTTGTGGGCAAAATTTTTGAAAGCTTCATTAAAGAGGCAATTATGGAGCATCTTGATGCTAATAATCTTTTAATCCCGAACCAACATGGATTCATGAGGAATCGCTCCTGCCAAACAAACCTGATTGACTTCTACGAGGAGGTTAGCTCTCGAGTAGATCAGGGGGAACCAGTGGATGTCGTGTATCTCGACTTCTCAAAAGCGTTCGATAGCGTGCCACATAATAGGTTGGTATACAAAATGAGAATGATGGGGCTGGGGGAAAATGTCTGCAAGTGGGTAGCTAACTGGCTAAAGGATAGAAGGCAGAGGGTGGTTATAAATGGAATATACTCAGATTGGGTAAGCGTCACTAGTGGGATACCACAGGGGTCTGTACTAGGCCCAATGTTATTTAAATCTTTATTAATGACATAGTCAACGGGATAAATAGTAAAATATCAATATTTGCAGATGACACAAAGTTATGTAAAACAATTAATACAAAAGAGGACAGTGCAGACCTACAGAGGGATTTGGATAAGCTGGGTAGGTGGAGCATTAAATGGCAAATGAGGTTTAACGAGGAGAAATGTAAGGTCATACATATGGGAAGGAAAAATGGAAGTCACCAGTACTCACTGAATGGGAAATCATTGGGGAATTCAGAGATGGAGAAGGACTTGGGCATCTTGATTGATAGCAAACTAAATTGGAGTGCCCAAAGTCAGGCCGCTGCTGTAAGGGCAAACAGGGTAATGGGATGTATCAGAAGAGGTATAGCTGCAAAGGATGAGAACATTGTTCTTCCACTGTACAAAGCACTGGTCAGACCACACTTGGAATACTGTGCTCAGTTATGGGCCCCAATATATAGAAAGGATATAAATGAGCTTGAAAAGGTACAAAGGAGGGCAACAAAATTAATAAAGGGAATGGAGGGACTGCAATACCCAGAGAGGTTGGCAAAACTAGGACTATTCAGCTTGGAAAAGAGAAGGTTGAGGGGGGACATAATAAATGTGTACAAATATGTTAGGGGACAGTATAGAGATCTTGCCCGGGATTTGTTCAAAAGGAGGGATATTACGGTAACAAGAGGGCACTCACTAAGACTGGAAGAGAAAAGGTTTCAGCACCAGCATAGGAAGGGGTTCTTTACGGTAAGAGCAGTGAGAATATGGAATTCACTGAGTGAGGAGACGGTAATGTCGGATTCACTACACCAGTTCAAGCGGGGACTGGATGCATTTCTAGATACCAGGCAGATTTCAGCATATACTTAAAAATAAAATAAAATAGTAGGTTGATACAGGGATTTATTCTGACTGCTGGTTTCAGAGTCGGGAGGGAATTTTTCCTCAGGTGAAGATTGGCTAAATCATTTGGGGTTTTTGCCCTCCTCTGGATCAACTTTAGCAATTACAGAACTAACAGGTCGAACTTGATGGACGCAAGTCTTTATTCGGCTTTACAAACTATGTTACTATGTTACTATGTTACTATTTAGTTGCGTCCAAATTTTTGGCAGACCTTGCAGTCACTGCATACACAATAACAGTATGGGAGATCCACTCGTTAATTATGGGAACAACAAAGCATAGCCGGCTGACGGCTCTCTAACAATAGCGAGGGCCGACTGCTGGCCCTTTAAGAATAGTAAGGGCCGCTTGATGACCCTATAAAAATAGGCTTTGTGGCTTTCAAAGTCCCTTCATCATAAATGAAACAGGATGTGTCTGATGATGTGTCACACACCACATGGCCAAATAAGGTTGTAAAATGTTAAAATGACATTTCCTGCTGAATGCATTTGTGTTAAAAAAATGAAAAAATAAAGTAGGATCTTTGTTTAGTAAAAAACAGATTTGCCAATGTAACCTCAATGTAATCACATTGTTCAGGTCCTGCACCTCCTCCTCCAGTTCTGCCTCCATCTCTGAAATGACCACATCAGTCACAAGCTGAAAGCACTGCAGCACTGCCTTGGCCAAGAAGCAACAGGCTGTGCTGAAGATAACATGCTTAATGCTTAGGTGAGAAACCGCCCATCACTACAGAGTTTTTGAAAGCTGTAACAATGCAGCCTGATCTGTGGCTCTCACCGCTGAACATACAACCAGGCATGGTCGTGTGTGACAATGGGCAGAACATGGCGACGGAGAAACGACAGCAGGAGTAGATACAGTTTGCCTCTATGCCAAACCTTTTACCGAGCTAAAGAATATGGCTTTGGTGAAATACAACTCCCACTGAGAAGCAGTTTTGAACTGAAAAACATTGGACCCACCAGAGGATATGATTATAAGGGCTTACCTTTCTGACCCGCTCAAGAGCCCCACAGCTGCTGCAAATTTTGCGCTATCATGAACTCTCCTGTTGGAAAAGCCAGGACCCACCCGAGGATTCTCTGGTGGGTCTGTCCAACCCTGCCGAGAATCAGTCCTGGCTAAGAAATGTGTTTGGTAAGGTTCCTGTACACTCTATGGCTGCATTTTTAATGTGGACTGGCTCCGTACCATCCCTGTCCTCATTCACCTGTCCACATGTTTGTGGTTAGGCGGTTCTTCCCACCTAAGTGCACTGGGGAGGGCACGGGTAATGTTGTGGGACCCCTGCTTGTGGAAGGCGGAGACGACAGCGGCAGAAATGGTGGCGGCAGAGGACCGAGTATGGACACCCGGCCACCGTTATGAGGTTGTGGAAAGCTTCCGCCTCCACGAGCCTAAAAGGCCACATTTCAAGTACAAGCAGCTGTCAAAAATTTGGCAGTATAGTATTGCAGCCTGTGGGTGGGTGGGTGGCTGGCTGCATACTTGCGCTTGCATTCCAAGGAATGAGGTAGGGACAACTGAACATTGCGCTGGGACAAGGACGGTGATTGTTGCAAGTCTGCACCGACAGGTGCATGACGGGAGGCATATTCGCATGGGCCGAGGATAACTTATGATGGGCATACTTTTAGGTAGTGACCTGGGAGTCAGAGATGCTTCCAGGGGTCTTCCTGAGGACTGTAATTGACATCATAAGTAGACCTCAACTGTGAGAGACAAAATGAGAAAACAAATCCTGAAAATCACATTGTCTGATTTGGAAAGAATTTTTTTTTCAAATTTTGGTGGAAAATAAGTATTTGATCACCTACAAAAGTTCATCTCAATACTTTGTTATATATCCTTTGTTGGCGATGACAAAGGGCAAATGTTTTCTGTAATTCTTCACAAGGTTGGCACACACTGTTGCTGGTATGTTGGCCCATTCCTCCATGCAGATCTCCTCTAGAGCAGTGATGTTTTGGGGCTGTCGCTTGGCAACACAGACTTTCAACTCCCTCCAAAGGTTTTCTATAGGGTTTAGATCTGGAGACTGGCTAAGCCACTCCATGACCTTGAAATGCTTCTTACGAAGCTACTCCTTTGTTTCCCTTGCGGTGTGCTTGGGATCATTGTCATGCTGAAAGACCCTGCCACGTTTCATCTTCAATGCCCTTGCTTATGGAAAGAGGTTTGCACTCAAAATCTCACAATGCATGGCCCCATTCATTCTTTCATGTGCACGGATCAGTCGTCCTGGTCCCTTGGCAGAGAAACAGCGCCAAAGCATGATGTTGCCACCCCTATGCTTCACAGTACGTATGGTGTTCTTTGGATGCAACTCAGCATTCATCTCTTCCAAACACGACGAGTTGTGTTTCTACCAAACAGTTCTACTTTGGTTTCATCTGACCATATGACATTTTCCAAATTCTCTTCTGAAACCATTCAAATACTCTCTAGCAAACTTCAGACTGGTCCGGACATGTAATGGCTTACACAGGGGGATATGTCTGGCACTGCAGGAACTGCAGATCATTTTGACCCCACGGGGTGAGTTCTTGTGTGAAGCCCCAGATCGAGGGAGGTATGTCTTCCATTTTCTAATTATTCCTCCCACAGTTGATTTCTTCTTGCCTATTGCAGATTCAGTCTTCCCAGCCAGGTGCAGGGCTACAATTTTGTTTCTGGTGTCCTTCGACAGCTCTTTGGTCTTCACCATAGTGGAGTTTGGAGTGTGACTGTTTGAGATTGCGGACAGGTGTCTTTTATACTGATAACAAGTTCAAACAGGTGCCAGTGCTACAGGTAATGAGTGAAGGACAGAGGAGCCTCTTAAAGAAGAAGTTACAGGTTTGTGAGAGCCAGAAATCTTGCTTGTTTGTAGGTGACCAAATACTTATTTTCCACCAAAATTTGAAAAAAATGTATCTCCAAATCAGACAATGTGATTTTCAGGATTTATTTTCTCATTTTGTCTCTCATAGTTGAGGTCTACCTATGATGTCAATTACAGGCCTCACTTATCTTTTAAAGTGGGAGAACTTGCACAATTGGTGGCTGACTAAATATTTTTTTCCCCACTGTATCTGAGATAGTTTAGTAAATCCTGCATTGAACAGGGGGTTGGACACGATGACCCTGGCGGTCCCTTCCATCTCTAACATTCTATAATTTTATGAAAGCTCAGTACTGTTGTATTATGCCTGACATATTGCTGCTGCTACTTCTGAACATGTACTGAACAGAGAAAATAGAGCAGGAATCCCTTTGTTTTTGTGTACTATGTACAGGAGATATCATAGCAGCTAGTCTCCTCCAACTCGATCAAAGAGAACAGAACAATGAAGAAAGAATCTTAGCCACTTACTAACATGACTAATTTCCATTTTTGCATTTTAGTTTTTTCCTCTTCCAAGGGATATCACTTTATTTTTCCATCCACAAAGCCATATACAGGCTTGTTTTTTTTCGAGACAAGATGTAGTTTTGAATGACAACCATTCATTTTACCAGACAATTATAGGCATAAAATAATTCCAAGCACGGGGAAATTGCAATTAAAAAAGACACAATTCAGACATTTTTTGTGGGGAACTGTTTTTACGATGCACGGTGTGTGGTAAAAATAACCTTCTATCATGATTGTCCAGGTCAGCATGATTACAGCCATACCAAACTTGTCCATTTTTTTATTATATTAATGGTGAGAAAAAAATTGGAAATTTGTTAGAATTTTTTTTTTGTGTCACCATTTTCCGAGACCCATGCTTTTTAATTTTTCCGTTGATGGAGATGAGTAAGGGCTTATATTTTGTGAGGTGAGCCAATGTTTTTATTAATACCATTTTGAGATAAATATGACATTTTGATTGCTTCTACAGCATTTTTTATCAGAGTTGCTGATAAATTGCTGTTTTAATTTTTTTCTACTTTTTATTCAATGTATTTCTTAGTCTCCTTAAGGGACTTTAACCTGAAATTGACAGATCGTTTGTACTCTATACAGCAATACTATAGCATTGCTATACAGTGGTGGCCAAAAGTATTGGCACCGCTGCAATTCTGTCAGATAATATTCAGTTTCTTCCTGAAAATGATTGCAATCACAAATTCTTTGGTATTATTATCTTCATTTAATTTGTCTTCAATGAAAAAACACAAAAATAATTGTCCTAAAGCCAAATTGGATACAATTCCACACCAAACCTAAAAAAGGGGGTGGACAAAAGTATTGGCACTATTTGAAAAATCATGTGATGCTTCTCTAATTCGTGTAATTAACAGCACCTGTAACTTACCTGTGGCACCTAACAGGTGTTGGCAATAACTAAATCACACTTGCAGCCAGTTAACATGGATTAAAGTTGACTCAACCTCTGTCCTGTGTCCTTGTGTGTACCACATTGAGCATGGAGAAAAGAAAGAAGACCAAAGAACTGTCTGAGGACTTGAGAAACCAAATTGTGAGGAAGCATGAGCAATCTCAAGGCTACAAGTCCATCTCCAAAGACCTGAATGTTCCTGTGTCTTCCGTGCGCAGTGTCATCAAGAAGTTTAAAGCCCATGGCACTGTGGCTAATCTCCCTAGATGTGGACGGAAAAGAAAAATTGACGAGAGATTTCAACGCAAGATTGTGCGGATGTTGGATAAAGAACCTCGACTAACATCCAAACAAGTTCAAGCTGCCCTGCAGTCCGAAGGTACAACAGTGTCAACCCGTACTATCCGTCGGCATCTGAATGAAAAGGGACTGTATGGTAGGATACCCAGGAAGACCCCACTACTTACCCCGAGACATAAAAAAGCCAGGCTGGAGTTTGCCAAAACTTACCTGAGAAAGCCTAAAACGTTTTGGAAGAATGTTCTCTGGTCAGATGAGACAAAAGTAGAGCTTTTTGGGAAAAAGCATCAACATAGAGTGTACAGGAAAAAAAAGAGGCATTCAAAGAAAAGAACACGGTCCCTACAGTCAAGCATGGCGGAGGCTCTCTGATGTTTTGGGGTTGCTTTGCTGCCTCTGGCACTGGACTGCTTGACCGTGTGCATGGCATTATGAAGTCTGAAGACTACCAACAAATTTTGCAGCATAATGTAGGGCCCAGTGTGAGAAAGCTGGGTCTCCCTCAGAGGTCATGGGTCTTCCAGCAGGACAATGACCCATAACACACTTCCAAAAGCACTATAAAATGGTTTGAGAGAAAGCACTGGAGACTTCAGAGGTGGCCAGCAATGAGTCCAGACCTGAATCCCTTAGAACACCTGTGGAGAGATCTCAAAATGGCAGTTTGGAGAAGGCACCCTTCAAATATCAGGGACCTGGAGCAGTTTAACAAAGAAGAATGGTCTACAATTCCAGCAGAGCATTGTAAGAAACTCATTGATGGTTACCGGAAGCGGTTGTTCGCAGTTATTTTGGCTAAAGGTTGTGCAACCAAATATTAGGCTGAGGGTGCCAATACTTTTGATTTTTGCTTCATTCTCTTTTGTGTTTTTTCCTTGCAAGCAAATTAAATGAAGAAAATAATACCAAAGAATTTGTGCTTGCAATCATTTTCAGTAAGAAACTGAGTATTATCTGACAGAATTGCAGGGGTGCCAATACTTTTGGCCACCACTGTATAGTCAAAAAACACAGTCTCCTTCGAAGCCTGGTCACAGGCTAATGTTTCAATGAAGCTTCATAAAAACAGACACGGGGGTTTTCGATATACCCCCAGCTGTCATCGCAACCCATCTGTGCCCGGTAATCACGTCGTGGGGCGACCGATAGGTGCACAAAATGATGTGATCACGTGCCGGCTGTTAGAGGCAGTTCATTACTGTGACACAACCATAACCTGCCTGGTATGGCGTGGGCTCAGCCTGTCAGCCACTCCATGTACCCAGTCCCGACTTGTGCCACACATGTATGGTGGATATTGGGAAGGAATTATGAAAGTGCAAAGACTAATGTCATTAATTGTGGGGGTACATTGAAGGGTTTTAGTCACCAAAACGAATCAGTGTCATTGGGCAAATTAGCGGCAACATGCTACGCTACACCCCTATTGTTAGTCTACAAGCAGAGGCACTAGTAAGGCACAAAAAACAGTTAGGGGAGAAAAAGAAAACTATTTGGAAATTGAGAGTATGAGGTAATTAGGGAAGCACCTGCTGTGATAAGTGTAGTGTATGAAAGGGATGCATACAAAAAAAAAATGTAGTGACTAAATTGCTCAATGCTGTGAGAGTAATTTGGCAGTGATGATATAGTTTAATATGCCAGTTTAAATGGTTCCCTTTTAATGGACCTTTGCAATAATGGCGATGAACTGCACTATATATCATCTCACTTCATAGCTGGGAAAGACAGTAACCATGTATGTCAGAATGTAACAGAGGTGTGGTTGGTTATAAATATATAGCAATAGTCCATCCCAATAACAAAATGAGATGTCGTTTAGTGCAGACACATAGGCACTGTAAAACTTATTCAAATATATACAAGCAGTGCACTGAGTTAGTTTATATACTGATCGATGACCGATGAAATACTGTGCTGATTAGAGATGAGAAAACCCAAACTGTAAAGTTTGGAGTTCGTACTGGACACCTAGTGTCCGGTACCGAACCCCGAAAACGGACTTCTTACTGTACGTCCATGTTACTGTTCGGGTTAGGCAGACTAATAAAGCTTGTTGAAAGGCTACAGCACAGCCAATCAACAAGCTTTAAGGCTACGGGCAGTTCTGGTCCTATCACAGCCATGCCAAGTATTGGCATGGGTGTGATTAGCCAAAGCAGCATGTGACCCGGCTTGACATTGTGAAATAAATAATTAAAAAAAATGACATGTAGTCCCCTCTATTTTTTATAACTAGCCAAGAGAAAGTAGACAGCTGTGAGCTGGTCTTATTATGTTGGGAAGGGGCCAATATCCATGAACCGACCCAGCCTATTAATATCAGCCTGCAGGTTTCTGCTTTGCCTTTGCTGGTTTTTAAAAATGGAGGGACCCAAAAAAAAGACTTGGGGTCTCCCTTGTTTTTAATAACCAGCAAAGGCTAAGCAGACAGCTGCAGGCTGATATTAATAGGCTGGAAAAGGACATGAATATTGCAGTCCAGCACTCGCACTGCCCTCTTGAGAACCAGCTGCTGTGAGCTGAGGTAACCTTACTGACATCACCTCAGTTCACAGCGGTCGGGTCTTGCAGAGTACAGCGTCAGGCCCGGCAGCGGCTGCTGCATCAGTCTATGGAACTGCTTTCTCTGAACGAGGCTCCATAGACTGGATGAAGAAGACTGGGATCATCATGGGACCTCCATTTGCATTATGAAGGACCTCTGTGGATTTTTTTTTGTAATAAATGAGTAAAAGAGGGAACTTGTGTGGGACAAATTTTTACAAATAAAGGACTTTTCTGTATGTGTTTATTTCTTTTGACTATGAATTCAGTATTGAGGGTGTCTGACAGATGCCTCGCTATTACTAACCCCTGGGCTTAGTGTTAGCGGACATTACACAGCTGACATCAATCCTAAAAACATTATACCGATTGCCACCGCACCAGGGGAATCGAGAAGAGCTGGGGCTAAGCGCCAGAATTGGCGCATCTATTGGCAGCAATACAGAGTAGTTGAGCCCTGATCACAGATTCAAAAAGTAGCGACTTCTCTGGGAGCTATTCTCAGCAGGAAGTGGGTTACTTGTTTATGGCTACAAAGGAAATGTTCGCTCATACTGATGATCTTCTCGTTGGTTTGATTGACAAAGGAGAACAGCAATATGTCTGTGGGCAGCATGCAGGAAGGCAGAGGGAATTTTCGCTCCTGGAAGCAAGTGAGAGTGGCTGTGCCCAGCCTTCTCAATGACCCGTCACTGCATTTTATTAACTTTTTGCCTTAAAATCAAGCAAACTGTCATGGGGTATCTCTTGTTTCATGACCGCCTGACTTTGGACAAAAAGAGACAGGCACTATTTAGCTAGATATTTTTTTTCTAAAAAAGTGCATTTTATAGTCTGAAAAATACTGCACATCTCCCAAAACAACAGCACCTCAAGCACCATTTTGGTGAAAATATCTGTAAATTGATGAAAAATGTGCAATTTTCAAACTTATATCCTTAACCCCTGCTTATATCCTTAACTCCTTTCTGACGTCAGGCGTAATAATACGTATCTGCGCCCTGGGCCTATTGGACCAGATACGTATTATTACGCCTTGGCGATCAGGCCCGCACACAGGCTGTGCGATTGCCGCCGAATATCAGCTGATTCTCACAGCTGATACCAGGTGTTATGTGCAAGGAGCAGTGCCGCACCACTCCTGGCACATTAACCCCCAAAATGCTGCAATCGAAGTCGATCGCAGCATTCCACGAGCAACGGGATGTAAGCGCGGCTTACTTACCTATAGTGTTGAGCCACCCCCGTAGTGTTCGAGTTCGGTTCGTCGAACACCCGTGTGTTCGCCGAACTGTTCGTCGAACTGTTCGTCGAACACCTTCGAACACCGTTAAACCCAATGGCAGGCAAACAAAAACACATAGAAACACATAGAAAACACCTTCAAAGGTGTCCAAAAGCTGACAAACTGCTCAGAAGACACAACTAACACATGGAAAAGTGACAAGTACATATAGTCATGCGAAAAGAAAAGAGGTGGAGGAGTAAAAGGAGGGGGAGACACAGATATAGGCATGTCATGCCCTTCTAAAATCCAAAAAGTGAGAAGCCGACACGTTCAGTCCGCTCCTGCCCGTGCCACCTCCGCGTCGCCGGGTTTGTGCCAGAGCCGCGGTGAACCCTGACGGCCAGCCCCCCTCTCCCAATACTGGTGCCTGTCCGCAGGTGGGTCGAGCGAGCCCCCCTGTGGTGGAGGCAGCTCTAAGCTTTTTAATTTAAATTGTCTCTCTAATTTGAATGAATACACTTTAAATCCATTTACAAGGATCTATTGGAGGGCAAGTCTCATGCCAGCAGCCGCGTAATTCCAGCTCCAGTAGCGTCCACTAAAGCTGCTGCAGTTAAAAAGCTTTTATAAGGATCGAGCTCGGATGTCCACCGCAAGGCATCCTACTGCCAGTCCCAGCCCCTATGCCTTGGGGTGCCTCCTGATGCTCTTCACTGAGTATCCCGTGGTCCCGAAGCATTTCCTTTGAAAAAATGAAGTGTCCAAACTACAGGTGGTGTAGCTTGCTTAACAGCCGGGATAATCCGCTGACTAGCAGACACTGCTACTAGGCACAAAGCATTTCCTGGGCTAGATGCAGTTAAAAATTTGTAATTAGATACTCTCGTTGGATGCTGAGAAAGCATTCCATAGAGTCTCCTGGCACGCCATATATGATTCTCTTAAAAAGCTTGGGGTAGGGGTCTAGGGGACCCTTTTATAGCCAAAATCACGGCCCTGTATCGCAATACGTCACCTAGGCTGAAGATAAATGGAACTGTAGCACCCTGAGGGCTCGGTTGCTACAGAGGTATTGCACCTCACCCAGAGGTGTGATATCTCACTCTCAGGTAAGGATGTAGTGTGGATCAGGACCCGACACCTGCATGCATTACACCACATTGCCGTGGGGCAGGGCGACCAATATGCCCCTGAGATGGGCACGACAGTCCCTGTCCCTGGCTGGAGTGGGGGGAGGGAACACTGAGGAAGGGGAACCCTGTAGTGCAGGAGCAGGGAGGAAGCAGTTCCTGGGTGCATTGAGAAGGGAGTATAAAAGGTGGGTACCATCTTAGTTCAGTGCAGAGAAGTCTGAGCAGAAGTGGCAGGGAGCAGGGGCTCTGCATGAGCTCTGCTCCGGAGGCGGGCCTAGTAAGAGAGGCCCAGGCCTGGAAGAGGGAGAAGGAAGGAAGAGGAGCGGAGAAGGCTCCAGGAACGAGGAACGAAGGGTTCCCAGGGGTGCGGACGGGCGAGTCGCCACCGCACGCCCGAATCCACCTGCGTGGAGGGGTCAGGCCAAAGGGGGAGACCGGTCCCCGAAACTAGTGGAGGCAGGAAATGACCCTCAGCTAGAAACAGGAGGCTGTGACATTTTATGTGGCGCAGCCCCTCGCTACACCCGCTAGGAAGGCACCACATAGGGTCAGGGAAACTGGCGCCAAGTTTACCAAGAGGAGGCCCGAGGCAGCCGGACAGAAGGGTTGGTAAGAAAGGCCAGACAAAGGACACACAAAGGGGGTCCTGTGAAGCGCTCCAAAGTTATCTGGGAGTTGTCTGAGCCCCTCACCTGGTGAGCAGAGTACGACGTGGGCAGCCGTTACCTGCAGACGTGGTCTGGATAATAAGAACTGTGAGTAATGGCCCTGGACTGCATCACTGACTCCGTGTCGTTACTGCTGCTGCCCTGCACCATCACCCCCATCCTCCGCATACACTGCCCTGAGGCTATACTCCTCCCGTGGGGAGTTATGCTACGCTCTGCTGCACCCACAACACCAGCCTCAGCGGTCTGCCCTGGAGCGGCGGTTCACTCTGACCGCAATCCACGGGTGGCGTAGTCGGACATTTAAACATCAAAACCACATAAATAGTTCCGCCACTGGTTTGACCACCCTGAGCCACGGAACCGGGTCGCCGCCACGGAGACTACAACCACCAGCATCCACCAAAAAGGGTCCGGCTCCGGGTGTCCCAAGGCCCAGGGGGCGCGTCAGAACATTTTCATCACCTTTCACAATCACCAATGGGACAAGGCAGGGATGTTCTCTGTCCCCTCTCTTATACATCCTAGTGACGGAGCACCTGCTCTCATCAGTTCGCCATAACCCCAATATTAGGTGGATTGAGGTGGGAGGCACCGAGTACAAGTGCTCTCTATTTGCTGATGATGTCCTAGTATATATCACTCAATCACATATATCCATCCATGCTGTTATGGCTGAAATAGATCACTTTGTTACATGGTCAAATTTTAAAATCAATGCAGCGAAGTCTGAGGCCCTCGATGTCTCCCTCCCCAAATCCATATAGGATTCCATCCAGTCCAACTTTCCCTTTGCCTGGCCCTCACAGGGTATCAAATACTTAGGAATTCCTATTCATAGAGACCTCTCCCATCTATGTTATCTTAATTTTGGGCCCTTTATTGAACAACTCCATACAGACCACGGTTGGCAAGTTAGAACTGTAAGATTCACTACGTGAACCACTGGTGTTTTGTGGAAAAGCACATGTACACTGTGTTCCAAATTATTATGCCAAAAGTTTTTAGGAGTGATAAGGGAAGAATTTGTTTGTTTGTCAGTTAAACTCATTGATGGTGATGTGTGTCAGGGCTCTTTATATCACTGTAAGCAATTGCAGACACCTGTGCTAATTAGTTTGGCAGGTGTGTCCAATGAAAGGCAAGACTACTTAAGAAGGCTGTCTCACATTATTAAGCAGCCTACATTTTCTGCCAAAATGGGAAAGAAAAAGGATGTGTCGGCTGCTGAGAAGCAACAAATTGTGGAGTGTTTAGGTCAAGGCATGACTACAATCAACATTGTGCGATGATCAGGATGAAGTGTCTTGGCAATCAAGAAGTATGTAGCTGATTCACAGTACACACGTGTGCGTGCTGATAAGGGCAAATTGAGGACTCTTTCCTACAGGCAATTACGTCAGGTTGAAAGAGCAGCGGCAAAAAAGCCTTGTCATAGCAGCAGACAAGTTTTTGAAGCTGCTGGTGCCTCCAACGTCCCCCGAACAACAAGATGCAGGGTCCTTCAGAGGTTTGCAGCTGTGCATACGCCATCCTGTCGACCTCCTCTATCCACTTCACACAAGCAGAAACGGCTCCAGTGGGCCAAACATTACATGAAGACTGATTTCAAAACTGTTTTGTTCACGGATGAGTGCCGTGCAGCGCTCGATGGTCCAGATGGATGGAGTGGAGGATGGCTGGTTGATGGACACCCCACGCAAACACGGCTACAGCGCCAACAAGGAGGAGGTGGAGTAATGTTTTGGGCTGGAATCATGGGGAGAGAGATTGTCGGCCCCTTTAGGATCCCTGAAGGCGCTAAAGATGAACTCCATAATGTATGTGGATTTTCTCAAACAGCACTTCCTGCCATGGTTCAAGAAGAAGAACCGTGTATTTCACAGCAAGATCATTTTTTTGCATGATAATGCACCATCTCATGCTGCACATAAAACATCTGCATCTCTGGCTGATATGGGCATAAAAGGGGACAAACTTATGGTGTGACCCCCATGCTCCCCTGGCCTCTACCCCTTTCAGAACCTTTGGAGCATCATTAAAAGGAGTGTCTATGATGGCGGGAGGCAGTTCACATCTAAGCAACAGCTCTGGGAGGGTATTCTGTCCTCATGCAAAACAATTGAAGCAGAAACCATCCAAAACCTGACAAATTCAATGGACGAGAGAGTTCAGAAGCTCCTTTCGAACAAGGGGTCCTATGTGAAAATGTAACATCACCTAGAATAAAGTTTTGAGTTGAAAACTGTTTGATTTCAGTTTCTAACAACCTGCTAATGCTTATAATTTCAAAAATGACCATTTTTTTGGTCTTTATTAAAATGAAAAGGTTGATCGAAAAGTTTGGGGGACCTAAGAGTGTGGCAACCCAGTAGTCATGATTACTTCGAATTCTGACAATATGAGGGTCATGCTGCTGGTAGTGCAGCAAAAGGCACTTATGTGTCTTGCGCATCTCGGAGCCCCAAAATTATTTTCCGGGCTAGATGCAGCTAAAAATTATTATTAATTTTAAATCTGGTGAAGCTTTAGTATAGATGGCCTTATAGGATCAGTGCTGCACACTGCTACAAAGCCCAAATTATTTTCCAGTCAAGATACAGATAAACATGATTAGTAATTTTAAATCTGGTGGAGCTTATTATAGATGGCCTAATAGAATCAGTGCTGCACACTGCTACTAAGCCCAAATTATTTTCCAGCCAAGATACAGATAAACATGATTAGTAATTTGAAAACTTAAAACAGATGTTAGGGTAATTTTAACCAATCATCAAGCTTTTACTCTCCCCAGGATGACACAGGGGTATAAAAGTCGTTTCGGATCCATGATTTGTTCATCTTTATGAACGTGAGTCTGTCTACATTATCAGTGGAGAGCCGCGTGCGCTTATCTGTCAGCACACCACCAGCAGCGCTGAACACACGTTCAGACAGAACGCTGGCTGCGGGGCATGACAAGATCTCCAAGGCGTAAGTGGCTAGCTCCGGCCATTTATCCAGATTGGAAGCCCAAAAAGAGCAAGGGTCCAGTGACACAGTCATGGCTTCAATGTTTACTTGGAGATACTCCTGTACCATCGTCTCTAGGCGTTGACTATGTGTCAGACTTCTTGTCTCCTGTGGCCTTGCAAAGGATGGGCTAAAAAAGTGGTGAAATGATTCCGCAAAATTGATGTTACCAGCAGATACTGTGGTTCTGTTACGGTTTGAGTGCGGAACACTTGACGGTCCCACGGTTGGCAAGTTGGAACTGTGAGATTCACTACGTGCACCACTGGTATTTTGTGGAAAAGCACATGTAAGATTCTGCAACAGTCTCTGCTGATACTCCTGCATGCGTGCATCCCTTTCTATGGCAGGAATAATTTCTGCAAATTTACTTTTGTACCGGGGATCTAACAGTGTGGCAACCCAGTAGTCAGGATTATTTCTAATTCTCACAATTCGAGGGTTATGTTGCAGGTAGTGCAGCAAGAAGGCACTCATGTGTGTTGCGCATCCAGGAGCACCAAGTCCCTGTTGTGTTGGTGGCGAGGTAACAATCATGCTTCCTTCCTCTGTCCTCTCCCCCCAACCTCGCACAACAGAAATGTGATCAAGGTCTCCCTCATCTGATGAGTCTTCCATCAGTTCGTCCTCCACTTCTTCCTGGGCTCCTGCACCTTCCTCACTAGTTTGGCTGCTACCATGCGCCCTGGTAAAACCATCTCCCGCACCCTAACATGCCTGCCGCCTTGGTGCTGCCGACCGTCTGGACCTTGCAGATGTTAGCCCTTCTGCATACAACTCCTCCTCCTCTACTTCCTCCACCTCCTCTTGTGCCACCACCTGACTCCGAATTCTGTTTAACATGTGCTCCAGCATGTAAATCACCGGAATAGACATGCTGATAATGGCATCGTCAGCACTAAACATCTTCGTCGCCATTTCAAAACTGTGCAGAAGGGTGCATAGGTCCCTGATCTGAGACCACTCCTCCAGCGTGATTTGCCCCACCTCTGGATCTCGTTGGCCCAGGCTATACGTCAGAACGTATTGCACCAGGGCTTGTCGGTGCTGCCACAGTCGCTGCAACATGTGCAGAGTTGAATTCCACCGGGTAGGCACGTCGCATTTTAGCCGGTGAAGTGGCAGGCCCAACGACTTCTGTAGAGATGTAAGTCGCTGAGCTGCGGGATGCGAACGGCGGAAGTGAGCACACAGCGACCGTGCCCTCTGCAGAAGGCCATCTAGTCTGGGATAGTGGGCTAAAAATTGCTGGACAACCAGGTTCAACACGTGAGCCATACAAGGCACGTGTGTGACATTGCCCCGGCGAAGGGCCGCACCCAGGTTTGCAGCATTGTCGCACACGGCCTTCCCTGGTTTCAGGTCCAGTGGAGACAACCATTCATGAAATTGGTTCTCCAGAGCTGACCACAACTCCTCAGCTGTGTGACTCACATTTCCCAGACATTTCAATGTAAAAACCGCCTGATGACGTTGAGCCCTACTGCCAGCATAGTAAGGAGGTGTGCAGGATCCCTTCTGCGCAGTTAGAAAGCTTGTGGCATGACCAGACAGGCTTTGGGTGCAGGTGGAAGACCGAGAGGAGGTTGAGGAGGCAGAAGCAGTGGAGGAACTTTGACATAAAGAGGATTGACGCACAACTCGTGGGGACGGCAAGACTTGGACAGCAGCCCCTTGTCCTGCTGTCACCATAGTTACCTAGTGCCCAGTCAGCGACATGTAACGCCCCTGTCCATGCCTACTCGTCCAAGTGTCTGTGGTGAAATGCACCCTGTCACACACAGAGTTTCTCAAAGAAGCGGTGATGTTGTGTGCGACATGCTGGTGGAGCGCAGGCACACCTTTCTTTGAGAAGTAGTGCCGACTGGGCATCTGGTACTGGGGCACTGCGACGGACATAAGGTCTCGAAAATCCTCTGTGTCCACCAGGCGGAAAGGCAGCATTTCTGTAGCCAAGAGCTTGCAGATGGTGAAATTCAACCTCTTAGCTTTCTCATGGCTAGGAGGAAATGGTCTTTTACTTGTCCACATCTGAGGGACCGAGGGCTGGCTATTGTGCTTAGACGGGGTTGATAAGGGTGTCCCCGGCAAACTGCCGGTCTGTGAGGAAGATGCAGGCAGACATGTTAGGTTGCCTTGATCCAAAGGTGGTGCTATCGATGTCGGACAGCGCTCAACACCAGCTGGTGTTACCACCTCCAAAGAAAATGATGACCTGCCAATCACGCTGGCTGTTGCGGGTAAAGAGGTGGCAGGTCTGCGCCCCAAAACAGGTGTGACTGCTGTCCCCCCAGTCACAGAGGATGAAGAGGCCGCGGATGCACAAGATATGGCAGATGGTGGTTGGGTCGGCCGGCTAGGCCGCATTGTAGCACACTGAGCTTCCCACTGCAACTTATGCTTCATGTCCATGTGCCGGTTCATGCATGAAGTACTCAAACTATGTATTTTTTGGCCTCTACTTAGCTTTTGCTGACAAATGTTACAGATAACACGAGTTGGGTCATCTTTATCGATCTGAAAAAATGCCCAGGCTATGCGAGGCTTAGCACCCATGCGACCTGAAGAGCCACCACGACTTGTGGTGAGAGGCAGAGTTGTGTTTGAGGATGCAGTTGTTGACGTGCTTCCAGTACTACGTCTCTGTCCAGGAAGGCGCAACCTGACCTCGTCATCACTAGCATCTTCCTCCACCTCCTCTGCTGACCTCATCTCTTGGCTGACTGTGGGTTGACAGTAAGTGGGATCTCCAACCTCGTCATCATCACCCTGTGCGTTATCACACCCGTCGTCCTCAGAGCCAACCTGTTCCTGCCCTGACAAAAAACTAAAGTTGTCGCTCCAATCAGGTATTTGAGTCTTATCATCGTCTTCCTCATTGTCTCCACCAATAGGAGTTACAGTTTGGGAATGAGGGTCTACATTATGGTCAGAACCTTCTGCGTCTGGTCCTGGATCCGACTCATAAAGATTCTGGGCATCAGTGCAGATCATTTCCTCGTCTGGATTCACAGAAGCGCTGGAGTCGACCTCTGATTCCCAGGCTATAGTATGAGTAAACAGCTCTGCAGACTCAACCATCTGTTCTACCTCATACTCAGACGGGCAGCTGGAGATTTGGGAGCTGTGAGGAAGCAAGTGCGATTGGGGTGACACCTTTGAGGACTGGAGTATTTGTGATGTTGAAGTTGATGTGGAGGAGAGCCCACTTAAAGGAGCACTTGATATCCGTTGAAGCACCTGCTGTTTTTGTGCCTCATCTGGAATTTGTAGCGATTGGCGTGGCCGTAAGAAAGGGATCTTATCACATTGTCCGCTAAAAGAAGTAGACATTTTAGTTTGGCTGGAAGATGGTCTTTCTTCTGCAGATGTTACTGTTGCTTTAACACCTACCCCACGGACACAACCTTTTTTCCCCTTCCCAACACGCCTATTCCCCTTTCCACCAGCAGCAGGCCTTTTTCCACTCATTTTGGTGGTTAACTAATTCACAACTCTGGAGTTGTTTGCACAAAAAAACAATGGATGGTAACCGAGCAGAGCTGAGTGGCCAAACTGTGGTATTAGGCCAAAACTATTGGCTGGGTTAGATGCAGAAAAAAATTATATTCAATTTGCAGCCTGATGGAGGTCAGTATAGATGGACTAATAGAACAAGTCCCACACACAGCTAGAAGCCCAAATATTTTTTCAGAGGTAGATGCAGAAAAATGTTTTATTCAGTTTGCAACCTGATGGAGGTCTGTATAGATGGATTAATAGAACAAGTCCCACACACAGCTACAAGCCCAATATTTTTTCAGAGGTAGATGCAGAAAAAAAATATATTCAGTTTGCAACCTGATGGAGGTCAGTATAGATGGACTAATAGAGAAAGTCCCACACACTGCTAGAAGGCCAAATATTTTTTCAGAGCTAGATGCAGACAAAAAATTATTTTGAATTTGCAACCTGATGGAGGTCAGTATAGGTGGACTAATAGAACAAGTTCCACACACTGCTAGAAGGCCAAATATTTTTTCAGAGCTAGATGCAGAAAAAAATTATATTCAGTTTGCAACCTGATGGAGGTCTGTATAGATGGATTAATAGAACAAGTCCCACACACAGCTAGAAGCCCAAATATTTTTTCAGAGGTAGATGCAGATAAAAATTATTTTTAATTTGCAACCTGATGGAGGTCAGTATAGATGGACTAATAGAGAAAGTCCCAAACACTGCTAGAAGGCCAAATATTTTTTCAGAGCTAGATGCAGATAAAAATTATTTTTAATTTGCAACCTGATGGAGGTCAGTATAGATGGACTAATAGAGAAAGTCCCACACACTGCTAGAAGGCCAAATATTTTTTCAGAGCTAGATGCAGATAAAAATTATATTCAATTTGCAACCTGATGGAGGTCAGTATAGATGGACTAATAGAACAAGTCCCACACACAGCTAGAAGCCCAAATATTTTTTCAGAGGTACTGTAGATGCAGATAAAAATTATTTTTAATTTGCAACCTGATGGAGGTCAGTATAGATGGACTAATACAACAAGTCCCACACACAGATAGAAGCCCAATATTTTTTCAGAGGTAGATGCAGAAAAAAATATATTCAGTTTGCAACCTGATGGAGGTCAGTTTAGATGGAGTAATAGAACAAGTCCCACACACAACTAGAAGCCCAAATATTTTTTCAGAGGTAGATGCAGATAAAAATTATTTTTAATTTGCAACCTGATGGAGGTCAGTATAGATGGACTAATAGAGAAAGTCCCACACACTGCTAGAAGGCCAAATATTTTTTCAGAGCTAGATGCAGATAAAAATTATATTCAATTTGCAACCTGATGGAGGTCAGTATAGATGGACTAATAGAGAAAGTCCCCCACACTGCTAGAAGGCCAAATAATTTTTCAGAGCTAGATGCAGATAAAAATTATAATCAATTTGCAACCTGATGGAGGTCAGTATAGATGGACTAATAGAACAAGTCCCACACACAGCTAGAAGCCCAAATATTTTTTCAGAGGTACTGTAGATGCAGATAAAAATTATTTTTAATTTGCAACCTGATGGAGGTCAGTATAGATGGACTAATAGAGAAAGTCCCACACACTGCTAGAAGGCCACATATTTTTTCAGAGGTAGATGCAGAAAAAAATATATTCAGTTTGCAACCTGATGGAGGTCTGTATAGATGGATTAATAGAACAAGTCCCACACACAGCTAGAAGCCCAATATTTTTTCAGAGCTAGATGCAGAAAAAAATATATTCAGTTTGCAACCTGATGGAGGTCAGTATAGATGGACTAATACAACAAGTCCCACACACAGCTAGAAGCCCAATATTTTTTCAGAGGTAGATGCAGAAAAAAATATATTCAGTTTGCAACCTGATGGAGGTCTGTATAGATGGATTAACAGAACAAGTCCCACACACAGCTAGAAGCCCAATATTTTTTCAGAGGTAGATGCAGAAAAAAATATATTCAGTTTGCAACCTGATGGAGGTCAGTATAGATGGACTAATACAACAAGTCACACACACAGCTAGAAGCCCAATATTTTTTCAGAGCTAGATGCAGAAAAAAATTATATTCAATTTGCAACCTGATGGAGGTCAGTATAGTCGGACTAATAGAATGATGCTATGCCCAAAAGATTTTACTTCACTAGGTGCAGTAAAAAAAATTGGTATTCTATACACAGGTGGTATATCTTGCAACACAGTAAGGCTTTGTGCCCACGTAGCATTTTTCAAGCGTATATGCTGCGGAATTTCCGCAGCGTAAACGCTTGAAAAACGCATGGTAATCCGCACCCCATGGTCCCCAATGGGATTCCGCAACTTCTATGCACATGCTGCGGATTTTTCCGCAGCGTTTATGCCGCGTTCAAAAATCCGCAGCATGTCATTTAATTTTGCGTTTCCGCAAGCGGAATTGCCTTAGTCCAATGCCTAAAAAACGCAAGGCAATTCCGCATGTGGAAAACGCGTGATAAACGCGCGAAAAATGCGCGATAAACGCGTGCGGAATTCCGCATGCGTTTTTCCGGGAGAGGACTTGCATTTATGCAGCAGAAATTTTCTGCTTCATAAATGCAACGTGGGCACATAGCCTTAGGCTACTCCACTGACTAACACACTCTGCAATAGGCCAAAAAGGATTAGCTTTGCTAGATTCAGCCAAATGCTGTGAAAAAAACTTGCACAGCACTGGCACAGACCTGCCTGGCAAAAACTGATAGGAACTGATGTAACCTAGTCCTGAAAAGGACTCCAATTACAATTAGTCTTTACTCCCACAATCTATCTATTTAAGAGCACAGACCTGCCTGATAAAAGTCGTAGGAAATGCTGTAACCTAGTCCTTAAAAGGACTGCAATCACAACTATTCCCTACTCCCAAGCTATCTGTAGATTTGTGCGAAAATTGGCTTGAAATTAACAAGGTACAGCGCACACAGCAACAGCGGTGCCGTCTAACACGCAGCTGCAGCAGTGAGAAAATGGTGGCGACGGGGAAAATGGCTTGGTCTTATAGGGCAAGGACATGTGACATACACTGCCAATGACACATGCCCTTGCTTGTGTGAAAAAAAGCAGTTCGCTCCGTGTGTGCGCTGCTGATAGGCTGACAGATTGCACCTCCCCACTGTAAATGCGGGAAAGAGAAAAAAAAAAATGGAGATCTTCATTGTTCCTGCAGAGATCCATCCCCTGCCCCTCCCCCCACCCCGCTGTACACTCAAACTGCGTATTAACATTAATTTTCATCATTACTGAGAAAAAATCCAGTTATGATTTTGGTGCACGAACAGTTATCGAACATAACCTCGAATAGCCGAATTTTTCTCAAATTGTTCGTGTTCGCCGAACGGCTCGAACACCGCCCAAAACAGCTCGAATTTGAGATTGGCGAACAGTTCGAGTAGAACAACGCTCATCTCTACTTACCTCCTCTCCAGCGTCCTGTGCTGTCTGTGCCGGGTCCCGGTAGTTGTCATTTTGACCCGATGTCATCATGACGACATCCGGGTCACCAGGCAGAAGGAAGTTACTTTGATCATGCGCAGTGCACGATTAAAGTAACTTCTGCCTGTGCAGCACTGACACGCAGCATAGCATAGAGATGCTGCTGCATCTCTATGCTATGCAAGTGATCAACCTGCAAAAAATGAAATTCTCATAGTGGGACAAAGTGTAAAAGTGAAAAAAAAAGTATCAGAAAGTGAAAAAAAAATATTTAAAGAAAAAATGAAAAAAATAATCCAAAAAAATAAAAATATACTGTACGCAAAAATAAATATTATTATAAAAAAAATAACACTAAAAGTACATATACTTGGTATCACCGTGTCCGGAACGACCTGACCTACAAAACTGTCCCACTAGTTAACCCCTTTAGTGAACACGGTAAAAAATAAAAATAAAAAACTAAGCAAAAACGATGCTTATCATCATACTGCCAAACAAAAATGGAATAAAACTCAATCAAAAAGATGAATGTAAATAAAAATGGTACCACTGAAAACGTCATCTTGTCCTGCAAAAAACAGGCCACTATGTGGCGCCCCTGAGGGTTCAGTCGCCACAGGGGTACTGCACCTCAGCTTGAGGCGTGGTATCTCCTCTTCCTGGTAAGGATGGAGCATTTCTCAGGACCCCACTTTACCACTCAACACTACACCACTCCTGTCCTGTAGGGGGCCTAAATGCACCAGGGTGCTGCCCCGGCCCGGGATAGAGGAGATGGGGGGAACCAAAGATAGGGGGAACCATGTAGTGGGTGAGGGTGGAGAACACACTTTTAGGAAACACTTATAGATTCAGATTTAATCTACGGCCATCTTTAGTTCAAGGTCTTTGATTGAGGGTCTTCTGTCAGGGTCCAGCAAGAGGCTGTAGCTGGCGGAAGGTTCACGGTCCTCGTACTCTGGCCTTGAGACGAGGAGCGGATCAGAGTTAACCGCTGTCTCTGCCCGGTCAAGGTCCTGACCTAAGAAGGCCTTGGAGGGGAGCAGAGGAGATAGGCTCCACAGGCAAAAGGATCCTAGTCAGAGGGATTCCTGCTGCAAGAGGGGTAACCGGCCCCCGACATCTGACTTTGCTACTTCACGTCTCAGTCAGAAAAGCCCGGAGGCTTAGTGGATCCCAGGGGGGTACAGACGGAGCGGATTCACCACCTGTATCTCTCACACTGCATTTATCCAGTGGGACCCAGCCTTACACCACGTTCTAGCCACACACAGTCAGGAGAAAACTTAGTGGAAGAACTTAACAAGGAGAGGAACACACACCAGAGGGGTCTCGACAGGTGCTCCAGATCTATCTGGGAAGTGCTGTACCCCCTTCCCGGTGGCCGCAGTACGCCGTGTGTAGCAGAGAGAAGCTTTGCGGCTGAAAGTTCAACTGAAAGTGAGTAAAGACCCTGATGACTTCACACACCGCCTCAGCCTGTTATTTCCTGCGCGGCACTGCACCCACCATTCCTTCTCACACTGCCCTGAGGCCTGCTCCGCCTGTGGGGAGCCGTCCCATCTTAGCTGCCCATAGCACCAGCCTAAGTGGACTGTTGCAATGCTGGTGTCCATCACCGGAAACCACAGGTGGCGTAGTCGAAATACCACTCATCCTAAAGAAGCCCATTATTTTTATGTGACAGCCCTGGGCACGGAACGGGTCTAGGCCACGACTGCATCCCCGCAACCCCTACACCGACCCAGCTTCGAGTATCCCCATTGCTCAGGGAGGGCTAGAGCGTCACAACCATACAGTTCCATAAGCCGAAAAATAAAAAAGTTATAGCTCTCAGAATAAAGCGATACAACATTTTTTTTTTTATAAAAGTTTTTATTGTGTAAAAGCACCAAAACATAAAGAAAAAAATATAAATGTGGTACCGCTGTAAACGTACTGACCCGAAGAATAAAGCTACTTTATCAATTTTACCACGCGCGGAATGGAATAAAAAAAAACAGGAAAAAAAAACAATTCCTGAATTGTTGGTTTTTGTTTATTCTGCCTCCCAAAAATCGGAATAGAAAGCGATAGAAAAATGTCATGTGCCCGAAAATGGTACCAATAAAAACGTCAACTTGGCCAGCAAAAAACAAGCCATCAAATGAATCTGTCGGCTAAATATGAAAAAATTATAGCATTCAAAATATGGCGATACAAAAACTAGGCTTTGCAAAAAAAAAAAAGGTTTTTTTAGTGTTTGACAGCTGTCAATCATAAAAATCCGATATGAATATGGTATTGCTGTAATCACACTGACCAGAAGAATAAAGTCATCTAATCACTTACCCCACAAGGAAAGCTATAAAAAAAAACTATAAGGTTAGGATTGTGTTAGGGTAAAGCCCCCATCACACTAAGCAAGATCGCTAGCGAGATCGCTGCTGAGTCACAAGTTTTGTGACGCAACAGCGACCTCAGCAGCGCTCTCTCTACATTTGACATGTAGCAGCGACCAGGCCCCTGCTGTGAGATCGCTGGTCATGTCGAAATGGCCTGGACCATTTTTTGATCGTTGAGGTCCCGCTGGGTAGCATGCATCGGTGTGTTTGACACCTTACCAACGACCTCGTTGGCGACTCAGAACTGAGACACATAGGCGTGCATTTGCGTTGCATCATTATACAGGTCGCTACGGGTCGCCGTATCATTGCTGCATCATTGGCAACATCTGACTGTTTGACATCTCACCAGCAACCACACAGCGACGCCGCAACGATCCCTGCCAGGTCGTATTGTTGTCGGGATCGCTGTAGCGTCGCTAAGTGTGACGGCACCTTTAGAGTTGTGTTAGGGTTATGCTAAGGTTGTGCTAGAGTTGTGCTAGGTTTAGGGTTAGGGTTGTGCTAGGGTTATCATTAGGGTTGTGCTAGGGTTAGGGTTGTGCTAGGGTTAGGGTTGGGTTAGGGTTAGGATTGTGCTAGGGTTAGGGCTAGGGTTGTGCTAGGGTTGTGCTAGGTTTAGGGTTGCGGAAGGGTTGTGCTAGGGTTAGGGTTGTGCTAGGGTTAAGGTTGTACTATGGTTAGGGTTGTGCAAGGGTTTGGATTGTGCTACGGTTAGGGTTGTGCTAGGGTTAGGGTAAGGGTTTGCTAGGGTTATGTTTAGGGTTGTGCTGGGGTTAGGGTTGTGCTAGGATTACGGTTGTGTTGGGTTGGGATTTTTTCAAAAGTAAAGAAAAAAAATGATGATGACATGGCGACTAGTGTTGAGAATAAGTGCTCGCTACTTGAGTTTGCATCGGGTGCTTGGGTATGCACCGAGTATCGCGGGTGCTCTAGTGACATGCTCGAGTCTCCACCCTATGTGCTTCACGGCCGAAAAAACCTAGTGGGAATTGCCTGCCATTGCATGAGCGATCCCCTCATGTTTTTTTTGGGTGTCTAAAAACCATGAAACATGCGGAGCGGGGACTCGAGCATGTCACTCGAGCACCCACAGTACATGCAGAGAGCAAAAAACAAGCCATCAAATGACTGTTGGCCAAAATATGAAAAAAATATAGCTCTCAAAATATGGCGATGCAAAAATTAGTCTTAGCAAAAAAAAAATTTTTTTTAGTGTGTGACAGCTGTCAGTCATAAAAATCCGATATGAATATGGTATTGCTGTAATCGCACCGACCAGAAGAATAAAGTCATCTAATCACTTACCTCACAATGAAAGCCGTAAAGAATAAACTCTAAGGTTAGGATTGTGCTACGGTTAGGGTTGTGTTAGGGTTAGGTTATGCTAGTGTTGTGCTAGAGTTGTGCTAGGTTTAGGGTTAGAGTTGTGCTAGGGTTATGATAAGAGATGAGCGTTGTTCTACTCGAACTGTTCGCCAATCTCAAATTCGAGCTGTTTTGGGCGGTGTTCGAGCCGTTCGGCGAACACGAACAATTTGAGAAAAATTCGGCTGTTCGAGGTTATGTTCGATAACTGTTCGTGCACCAAAATCATAACTGGATTTTTTCTCAGTAATGATGAAAATTAATGTTAATACGCAGTTTGAGTGTACAGCGGGGTGGGGGGAGGGGCAGGGGATGGATCTCTGCAGGAACAATGAAGATCTCCATTTTTTTTTCTCTTTCCCGCATTTGCAGTGGGGAGGTGCAATCTGTCAGCCTATCAGCAGCGCACACACGGAGCGAAGTGCTTTTTTTCACACAAGCAAGGGCATGTGTCATTGGCAGTGTATGTCACATGTCCTTGCCCTATAAGACCAAGCCATTTTCCCCGTCGCCACCATTTTCTCACTGCTGCAGCTGCGTGTTAGACGGCACCGCTGTTGATGTGTGCGCTATACCTTGTTAATTTCAAGCCAATTTTCGCACAAATATACAGATAGCTTGGGAGTAGGGAATAGTTGTGATTGCAGTCCTTTTAAGGACTAGGTTACAGCATTTCCTACGACTTTTATCAGGGAGGTCTGTGCTCTTAAATAGATAGGTTGTGGGAGTAAAGACTAATTGTAATTGGAGTCCTTTTCAGGACTAGGTTACATGAGTTCCTATCAGTTTTTGCCAGGCAGGTCTGTGCCAGTGCTGTGCAAGTTTTTTTCACAGCATTTGGCTGAATCTAGCAAAGCTAATCCTTTTTGGCCTATTGCAGAGTGTGTTAGTCAGTGGAGTAGCCTATCTGTGTTGCAAGATATAACACCTGTGTATAGAATACCAATTTTTTACTGCACCTAGTGAAGTAAAATCTTTTGGGCATAGCATCATTCTATTAGTCCATCTATACTGACCTTCATCAGGTTGCAAACTGAATATAATTTTTTTCTGCATCTAGCTCTGAAAAAATATTTGGGCTTCTAGCAGTGTGTGGGACTTGGTCTATTAGTCCATCTATACTGACCTCCATCAGGTTGCAAATTAAAAATAATTTTTTTCTTCATTTAGCTCTGAAAAAATATTTGGGCTTCTAGCAGTGTGTGGGACTTGTTCTATTAGTCCTTCTATACTGACCTCCAGCAGGTTGCAAATTGAATATAATTTTTTTCTGCATCTAGCTCTGAAAAAATAGTTGGGCTTCTAGCGGTGTGTGGGACTTGGTCTATTAGTCCATCTATACTGACCTCCATCAGGTTGCAAATTAAAAATAATTTTTTTCTGCATCTAGCTCTGAAAAAATATTTGGGCTTCTAGCAGTGTGTGGGACTTGGTCTATTAGTCCATCTATACTGACCTCCATCAGGTTGCAAATTAAAAATAATTTTTTTCTGCATCTAGCTCTGAAAAAATATTTGGGCTTCTAGCAGTGTGTGGGACTTGGTCTATTAGTCCATCTATACTGACCTCCATCAGGTTGCAAATTAAAAATAATTTTTTTCTGCATCTAGCTCTGAAAAAATATTTGGGCTTCTAGCAGTGTGTGGGACTTGGTCTATTAGTCCATCTATACTGACCTCCATCAGGTTGCAAATTAAAAATAATTTTTTTCTTCATTTAGCTCTGAAAAAATATTTGGGCTTCTAGCAGTGTGTGGGACTTGTTCTATTAGTCCTTCTATACTGACCTCCAGCAGGTTGCAAATTGAATATAATTTTTTTCTGCATCTAGCTCTGAAAAAATATTTGGGCTTCTAGCGGTGTGTGGGACTTGGTCTATTAGTCCATCTATACTGACCTCCATCAGGTTGCAAATTAAAAATAATTTTTTTCTGCATCTAGCTCTGAAAAAATATTTGGGCTTCTAGCAGTGTGTGGGACTTGGTCTATTAGTCCATCTATACTGACCTCCATCAGGTTGCAAATTAAAAATAATTTTTTTCTGCGTCTAGCTCTGAAAAAATATTTGGGCTTCTAGCGGTGTGTGGGACTTGGTCTATTAGTCCATCTATACTGACCTCCATCAGGTTGCAAATTAAAAATAATTTTTTTCTGCATCTAGCTCTGAAAAAATATTTGGGCTTCTAGCAGTGTGTGGGACTTGGTCTATTAGTCCATCTATACAGACCTCCATCAGGTTGCAAATTAAAAATAATTTTTTTCTGCATCTAGCTCTGAAAAAATATTTGGGCTTCTAGCAGTGTGTGGGACTTGGTCTATTAGTCCATCTATACTGACCTCCATCAGGTTGCAAATTAAAAATAATTTTTATCTGCATCTACAGTACCTCTGAAAAAATATTTGGGCTTCTAGCAGTGTGTGGGACTATTTGTATTAGTCCATCTATACTGACCTCCATCAGGTTGCAAATTCAAAATAATTTTTTTCTGCATCTAACCCAGCCAATAGTTTTGGCCTAATACCACAGTTTGGCCACTCAGCTCTGCTCGGTTACCATCCATTGTTTTTTTGTGCAAACAACTCCAGAGTTGTGAATTAGTTAACCACCAAAATGAGTGGAAAAAGGCCTGCTGCTGGTGGAAAGGGGAATAGGCGTGTTGGGAAGGGGAAAAAAGGTTGTGTCCGTGGGGTAGGTGTTAAAGCAACAGTAACATCTGCAGAAGAAAGACCATCTTCCAGCCAAACTAAAATGTCTACTTCTTTTAGCGGACAATGTGATAAGATCCCTTTCTTACGGCCACGCCAATCGCTACAAATTCCAGATGAGGCACAAAAACAGCAGGTGCTTCAACGGATATCAAGTGCTCCTTTAAGTGGGCTCTCCTCCACATCAACTTCAACATCACAAATACTCCAGTCCTCAAAGGTGTCACCCAAATCGCACTTGCTTCCTCACAGCTCCCAAATCTCCAGCTGCCCGTCTGAGTATGAGGTAGAACAGATGGTTGAGTCTGCAGAGCTGTTTACTCATACTATAGCCTGGGAATCAGAGGTCGACTCCAGCGCTTCTGTGAATCCAGACGAGGAAATGATCTGCACTGATGCCCAGAATCTTTATGAGTCGGATCCAGGACCAGACGCAGAAGGTTCTGACCATAATGTAGACCCTCATTCCCAAACTGTAACTCCTGTTGGTGGAGACAATGAGGAAGACGATGATAAGACTCAAATACCTGATTGGAGCGACAACTTTAGTTTTTTGTCAGGGCAGGAACAGGTTGGCTCTGAGGACGACGGGTGTGATAACGCACAGGGTGATGATGATGAGGTCGGAGATCCCACTTACTGTCAACCCACAGTCAGCCAAGAGATGAGGTCAGCAGAGGAGGTGGAGGAAGATGCTAGTGACGACGAGGTCAGGTTGCGCCTTCCTGGACAGAGACGTAGTACTGGAAGCACGTCAACAACTGCATCCTCAAACACAACTCTGCCTCTCACCACAAGTCGTGGTGGCTCTTCAGGTCGCATGGGTGCTAAACCTTGCATAGCCTGGGCATTTTTTCAGATCGATAAAGATGACCCAACTCGTGTTATCTGTAACATTTGTCAGCAAAAGCTAAGTAGAGGCCAAAAAATACATAGTTTGAGTACTTCATGCATGAACCGGCACATGGACATGAAGCATAAGTTGCAGTGGGAAGCTCAGTGTGCTACAATGCGGCCTAGCCGGCCGGGCCAATCACCGTCTGCCATATCTTGTGCATCCGCGGCCTCTTCATCCTCTGTGACTGGGGGGACAGCAGTCACACCTGTTTTGGGGCGCAGACCTGCCACCTCTTTACCCGCAACAGCCAGCGTGATTGGCAGGTCATCATTTTCTTTGGAGGTGGTAACACCAGCTGGTGTTGAGCGCTGTCCGACATCGATAGCACCACCTTTGGATCAAGGCAACCTAACATGTCCGCCTGCATCTTCCTCACAGACCGGCAGTTTGCCGGGGACACCCTTATCAACCCCGTCTAAGCACAATAGCCAGCCCTCGGTCCCTCAGATGTGGACAAGTAAAAGACCATTTCCTCCTAGCCATGAGAAAGCTAAGAGGTTGAATTTCACCATCTGCAAGCTCTTGGCTACAGAAATGCTGCCTTTCCGCCTGGTGGACACAGAGGATTTTCGAGACCTTATGTCCGTCGCAGTGCCCCAGTACCAGATGCCCAGTCGGCACTACTTCTCAAAGAAAGGTGTGCCTGCGCTCCACCAGCATGTCGCACACAACATCACCGCTTCTTTGAGAAACTCTGTGTGTGACAGGGTGCATTTCACCACAGACACTTGGACGAGTAGGCATGGACAGGGGCGTTATATGTCGCTGACTGGGCACTGGGTAACTATGGTGACAGCAGGACAAGGGGCTGCTGTCCAAGTCTTGCCGTCCCCACGAGTTGTGCGTCAATCCTCTTTATGTCAAAGTTCCTCCACTGCTTCTGCCTCCTCAACCTCCTCTCGGTCTTCCACCTGCACCCAAAGCCTGTCTGGTCATGCCACAAGCTTTCTAACTGCGCAGAAGGGATCCTGCACACCTCCTTACTATGCTGGCAGTAGGGCTCAACGTCATCAGGCGGTTTTTACATTGAAATGTCTGGGAAATGTGAGTCACACAGCTGAGGAGTTGTGGTCAGCTCTGGAGAACCAATTTCATGAATGGTTGTCTCCACTGGACCTGAAACCAGGGAAGGCCGTGTGCGACAATGCTGCAAACCTGGGTGCGGCCCTTCGCCGGGGCAATGTCACACACGTGCCTTGTATGGCTCACGTGTTGAACCTGGTTGTCCAGCAATTTTTAGCCCACTATCCCAGACTAGATGGCCTTCTGCAGAGGGCACGGTCGCTGTGTGCTCACTTCCGCCGTTCGCATCCCGCAGCTCAGCGACTTACATCTCTACAGAAGTCGTTGGGCCTGCCACTTCACCGGCTAAAATGCGATGTGCCTACCCGGTGGAATTCAACTCTGCACATGTTGCAGCGACTGTGGCAGCACCGACAAGCCCTGGTGCAATACGTTCTGACGTATAGCCTGGGCCAAGGAGATTCAGAGGTGGGGCAAATCACGCTGGAGGAGTGGTCTCAGATCAGGGACCTATGCACCCTTCTGCACAGTTTTGAAATGGCGACGAAGATGTTTAGTGCTGACGATGCCATTATCAGCATGACTATTCCGGTGATTTACATGCTGGAGCACATGTTAAACAGAATTCGGAGTCAGGTGGTGGCACAAGAGGAGGTGGAGGAAGTAGAGGAGGAGGAGTTGTATGCGGAAGGGCTAACATCTGCAAGGTCCAGACGGTCGGCAGCACCAAGGCGGCAGGCATGTGAGGGTGGGGGAGATGGTTTTACCAGGGCGCATGGTAGCAGCCAAACTAGTGAGGAAGGTGCAGGAGCCCAGGAAGAAGTGGAGGACGAACTGATGGAAGACTCATCAGATGAGGGAGACCTTGATCACATTTCTGTTGTGCGAGGTTGGGGGGAGAGGACAGAGGAAGGAAGCATGATTGTTACCTCGCCACCAACACAACAGGGACTTGGTGCTCCTGGATGCGCAACACACATGAGTGCCTTCTTGCTGCACTACCTGCAACATGACCCTCGAATTTTGAGAATTAGAAATAATCCTGACTACTGGGTTGCCACACTGTTAGATCCCCGGTACAAAAGTAAATTTGCAGAAATTATTCCTGCCATAGAAAGGGATGCACGCATGCAGGAGTATCAGCAGAGACTGTTGCAGAATCTTACATGTGCTTTTCCACAAAATACCAGTGGTGCACGTAGTGAATCTCACAGTTCCAACTTGCCAACCGTGGGACCGTCAAGTGTTCAGCACTCAAACCGTAACAGAACCACAGTATCTGCTGGTAACATCAATTTTGCGGAATCATTTCACCACTTTTTTAGCCCATCCTTTGCAAGGCCACAGGAGACAAGAAGTCTGACACATAGTCAACGCCTAGAGACGATGGTACAGGAGTATCTCCAAGTAAACATTGAAGCCACGACTGTGTCACTGGACCCTTGCTCTTTTTGGGCTTCCAATCTGGATAAATGGCCGGAGCAAGCCACTTACGCCTTGGAGATCTTGTCATGCCCCGCAGCCAGCGTTCTGTCTGAACGTGTGTTCAGCGCTGCTGGTGGTGTGCTGACAGATAAGCGCACGCGGCTCTCCACTGATAATGTAGACAGACTCACGTTCATAAAGATGAACAAATCATGGATCCGAAACGACTTTTCTACCCCTGTGTCATCCTGGGGAGAGTAAAAGCTTGATGATTGGTTAAAATCACCCTACCAACCGTTTTAAGCTTTCAAATTACTAATCATGTTTATCTGTATCTTGACTGGAAAATAATTTGGGCTTTGTAGCAGTGTGCAGCACTGATCCTATTAGGCCATCTATACTAAAGCTTCACCAGATTTAAAATTAAAAATAATTTTTAGCTGCATCTAGCCCGGAAAATAATTTTGGGGCTCCGAGATGCGCAAGGCACATAAGTGCCTTCTTGCTGCACTACCTGCAGCATGACCCTCATATTGTCAGAATTCGAAGTAATCATGACTACTGGGTTGCCACACTCTTAGATCCCCCAAACTTTTCGATCAACCTTTTCATTTTAATAAAGACCAAAAAAATGGTCATTTTTGAAATTATAAGCATTAGCAGGTTGTTAGAAACTGAAATCAAACAGTTTTCAACTCAAAACTTTATTCTAGGTGATGTTACATTTTCACATAGGACCCCTTGTTCGAAAGGAGCTTCTGAACTCTCTCGTCCATTGAATTTGTCAGGTTTTGGATGGTTTCTGCTTCAATTGTTTTGCATGAGGACAGAATACCCTCCCAGAGCTGTTGCTTAGATGTGAACTGCCTCCCGCCATCATAGACACTCCTTTTAATGATGCTCCAAAGGTTCTGAATGGGGTAGAGGTCAGGGGAGCATGGGGGTCACACCATAAGTTTGTCCCCTTTTATGCCCATATCAGCCAGAGATGCAGATGTTTTATGTGCAGCATGAGATGGTGCATTATCATGCAGAAAAATGATCTTGCTGTGAAATACACGGTTCTTCTTCTTGAACCATGGCAGGAAGTGCTGTTTGAGAAAATCCACATACATTATGGAGTTCATCTTTAGCGCCTTCAGGGATCCTAAAGGGGCCGACAATCTCTCTCCCCATGATTCCAGCCCAAAACATTACTCCACCTCCTCCTTGTTGGCGCTGTAGCCGTGTTTGCGTGGGGTGTCCATCAACCAGCCATCCTCCACTCCATCCATCTGGACCATCGAGCGCTGCACGGCACTCATCCGTGAACAAAACAGTTTTGAAATCAGTCTTCATGTAATGTTTGGCCCACTGGAGCCGTTTCTGCTTGTGTGAAGTTGATAGAGGAGGTCGACAGGATGGCGCATGCACAGCTGCAAACCTCTGAAGGACCCTGCATCTTGTTGTTCGGGGGACGTTGGAGGCACCAGCAGCTTCAAAAACTTGTCTGCTGCTATGACAAGGCTTTTCTGCCGCTGCTCTTTCAACCTGACGTAATTGCCTGTAGGAAAGAGTCCTCAATTTGCCCTTATCAGCACGCACACGTGTGTACTGTGAATCAGCTACATACTTCTTGATTGCCAAGACACTTCATCCTGATCATCGCACAATGTTGATTGTAGTCATGCCTTGACCTAAACACTCCACAATTTGTTGCTTCTCAGCAGCCGACACATCCTTTTTCTTTCCCATTTTGGCAGAAAATGTAGGCTGCTTAATAATGTGAGAGAGCCTTCTTAAGTAGTCTTGCCTTTCATTGGACACACCTGCCAAACTAATTAGCACAGGTGTCTGCAATTGCTTACAGTGATATAAAGAGCCCTGACACACATCACCATCAATGAGTTTAACTGACAAACAAACAAATTCTTCCCTTATCACTCCTAAACACTTTTTGTATAATAATTTGGAACGCAGTGTACATGTGCTTTTCCACAAAACACCAGTGGTTCACGTAGTGAATCTTACAGTTCTATCTTGCCAACCGTGGTCTGTATGGAGTTGTTCAATAAAGGGCCCAAAATTAAGATAACATAGATGGGAGAGGTCTCTATGAATAGGAATTCCTAAGTATTTGATACCTTGTGAGGGCCAGGCAAAGGGAAAGTTGGACTAGATGGAATCCTATATGGATTTGGGGAGGGAGACATCGAGGGCCTCAGACTTCGCTGCATTGATTTTAAAATTTTACCATGTAACAAAGTGATCTATTTCAGCCATAACAGCATGGATGGATATATGTGATTGAGTGATATATACTAGGACATCATCAGCAAATAGAGAGCACTTGTACTCGGTGCCTCCCACCTCAATCCACCTAATATTGGGGTTATGGCGAATTGATGAGAGCAGGTGCTCCGTCACTAGGATGTATAAGAGAGGGGACAGAGGACATCACTGCCTTGTCCCATTGGTGATTGTGAAAGGTGATGAAAATGTTCTGACGCACCCCCTGGGCCTTGGGACACCCGGAGCCGGACCCTTTTTGGTGGATGCTGGTGGTTGTAGTCTTCGTGGCGGCGACCCAGTTCCGTGGCTCAGGGCGGTCAAACCAGTGGCGGAACTATTTATGTGGTTTTCATGTTTAAATGTCCGACTACGCCACCCGTGGATTGCGGTCAGAGTGAACCGCCGCTACAGGGCAGACCACTGAGGCTGGTGTTGTGGGTGCAGCAGAGCGTAGCATAACTCCCCCCGGGAGGATTATAGCCTCAGGGCAGTGTATGCGGAGGATGGGGGTGATGGTGCAGGGCAGCAGCAGTAACGACACGGAGTCAGTGATGCAGTTCAGGGCCTTTACTCACAGTTCTTATTATCCAGACCACGTCTGCAGGTAACGGCTGCCCACGTCGTACTGTGCTCACCAGGTGAGGGGCTCAGACAACTCCCAGATAACTTTGGAGCACTTCACAGGACCCCCTTTGTGTGTCCTTTGTCTGGCCTTTCTTACCAACACTTCTGTCCGGCTGCCTCGGGCCTCCTCTTGGTAAACTTGGCGCCAGTTTCCCTGACCCTATGTGGTGCCTTCCTAGCAGGTGTAGCGAGGGGCTGCGCCACATAAAATGTCAGAGCCTCCGGTTTCTAGCTGAGGGTCGTTTCCTGCCTCCACTAGTTCGGGGACCGGTCTCCCCCTTTGGCCTGACCCCTCCACGCAGGTGGATTCGGGCGTGCGGTGGCGACTCGCCCGTCCGCACCCTTGGGATCCCTTCATTCCTCGTTCCTGGAGCCTTCTCCGCTCCTCTTCCTTCCTTCTCCCTCTTCCAGGCCTGGGCCTCTGTTACTAGGCCCGCCTCCGGAGCAGAGCTCATGCAGAGCCCCTGCTCCCTGCCACTTCTGCTCAGACTTCTCTGCACTGAACTAAGATGGTGCCCACCTTTTACACTCCCTTCTCAATGCACCCAGGAACTGCTTCCTCCCTGCTCCTGCACTACAGGGTTCCCCTTCCTCAGTGTTCCCTCCCCCCACTCCAGCCAGGGACAGGGACTGTCGTGCCCATCTCAGGGGCATATTGGTCGCCCTGCCCCACGGCAATGTGGTGTAATGCATGCAGGTGTCGGGTCCTGATCCACACTCCATCCTTACCTGAGAGTGAGATATCACACCTCTGGGTGAGGTGCAATACGTCTGTAGCAACCGAGCCCTCAGGGTGCTACAGTTCCATTTATCTTCAGCCTAGGTGACGTATTGCGATACAGGGCCGTGATTTTGGCTATAAAAGGGTCCCCTAGACCCCTACCCCAAGCTTTTTAAGAGAATCATATATGGCGTGCCAGGAGACTCTATGGAATGCTTTCTCAGCATCCAACGAGAGTATCTAATTACAAATTTTTAACTGCATCTAGCCCAGGAAATACTTTGTGCCTAGTAGCAGTGTCTGCTAGTGAGCGGATTATCCCGGCTGTTAAGCAAGCTGCACCACCTGTAGTTTAGACACTTAATTTTTTCAAAGGAAATGCTTCGGGACCATGGGATACTTAGTGAAGAGCATCAGCAGGCACCCCAAGGCATAGGGGCTGGGACTGGCAGTAGGATGCCTTGCGGTGGACAGCTGAGCTCGATCCTTATAAAAGCTTTTTAACTGCAGCAGCTTTAGTGGACGCTACTGGAGCTGGAATTACCGCGGCTGCTGGCATGAGACTTGCCCTCCAATAGATCCTTGTAAATGGATTTAAAGTGTATTCATTCAAATTAGAGAGACAATTTAAATTAAAAAGCTTAGAGCTGCCTCCACCACAGGGGGGCTCGCTCGACCCACCAGCGGACAGGCACCAGTATTAGGAGAGGGGGGCTGGCCGTCAGGGTTCACCGCGGCTCTGGCACAAACCGGGCGACACGGAGGTGGCACGGGCAGGAGCGGACTGGCCGTGTCGGCTTCTCACTTTTTGGATTTTAGAAGGGCATGACATGCCTATATCTGTGTCTCCCCCTCCTTTTACTCCTCCACCTCTTTTATTTTCGCATGACTATATGTACTTGTCACTTTTCCATGTGTTAGTTATGTCTTCTGAGCAGTTTGTCAGCTTTTGGACACCTTTGAAGGTGTTTTCTATGTGTTTCTATGTGTTTTTGTTTGCCTGCCATTGGTTTTAACGGTGTTCGAAGGTGTTCGACGAACAGTTCGACGAACAGTTCGGCGAACACACGGGTGTTCGACGAACCGAACCGAACTCGAACACTACGGGGGTGGCTCAACACTAGTTATGATTAGGATTGAGCTAGGGTTAGGGTTGTGCTAGGGTTAGGGTTGTGCTAGGGTTAGGGCTAGGGTTGTGCTAGGTTTAGGGTGCGCTAGGGTTGTGCTATGGTGAGGGTTGTGCTAGGGTTAGGGTAAGGGTTTTGCTAGGGTTATGGTTGGGGTTGTGCTGGGGTTAGGGTTGTGCTAGGATTAGGGTTGTGTTGGGGTTGGGATTTTTTCAAAAGTAAAGAAAAAAAAATGATGACGACATGGCAACTAGTGTTGAGAATAAGTGCTTGCTACTTGAGTTTGCATTGGGTGCTTGGGTATGCATCGAGTATTGCGGGTGCTCTAGTGACATGCTAAAATCTTCACGGCCAAAAAAACCTTGTGGGAATTGCCTGCCATGCACGAGCGATCCCCTCATGTTTTTTTTGGGTGTCTAACAATCATGAAACATGCGGGGCAGGGACTCGAGCATGTCACTTGAGCACCCACAATACATGGTGCATACCCGAGTACCCGATGCAAACTCATGTAGCAATCACTTGTGCTCAAGACTAATGACAACTTATTCAATATGATGACCTAATGTTATCAAATTCTGTGTCATACCCCTGGGTTCAAAATGTTCACTATACCCATTGATAAAATCTTTGAGGTGTCTAATTTCCAAAATGGGGTCACTTGTGAGGGGTTTCAACTATTTAGGTGCATCAGGGTTTCTCCAAATGTGACATAGCGTCCGCTCTCGATTCCAGCCAATTTTGCGTTGAAAAAGTCACACAGTGCTCCTTCCCTTCTGAACCCTGCCGTGCACCCAAACAGTGTATTTTTCCCACATATAGAGTATCGGCGTACTCAGGAGAAATTGCACAACAGTTTTTTTTGTCATTTTTGTGGAAAAAGTTAGATTTTTTATTTTTACGGCTCCATGTTATAAATAGTGTTGAGCCACCCCCGTAGTGTTCGAGTTTGGTTCGGTTCGTTGAACACCCGTATGTTCGCCGAACTGTTCGTCGAACTGTTCGTCGAACACCTTCGAACACCGTTAAAACCAATGGCAGGCAAACAAAAACACATAGAAACACATAGAAAACACATAGAAAACACTTCAAAGGTGTCCAAAAGCTGACAAACTGCTCAGAAGAGACAACTAACACATGGAAAAGTGACAAGTACATATAGTCATGCGAAAAGAAAAGAGGTGGAGGAGTAAAAGGAGGGGGAGACACAGATATTGGCATGTCATGCCCTTCTAAAATCAAGAAAGGCTGGAGTAAAAATCTAAAATCAGCCTACCAACACCCAGACGTCGTGACAAGAAAATTAAAAAAAGAAATATCTTTAGGTAGAATGGCGGTTCCATTCAGAACACTTTCCTTACAAGACGTAATGGTATGCCCGTTGTGAGTTGTGCCAAAAACGGAACCCAATACATTTGGACTAATCCACCATTTGTCATATCCAAGGGGCAGGTCAGTAAACGACAACATCGACGCGAAACCAAGTACAGTAGTATATACTGTACATCCTTTGACAAGGAAATCAGGCGGATCAAGAAGTTGGGAAGGGTCACCCTAATGGCCAAAACAGACATTGATGCGGCGTTCCGGTTACTTACTACCTGTGCCTCCGAATAGTGTCCACCTATTGGGCTGCTTCTGGGAAGGAGCATACTATATAGATCGCTGTTTGCCCATGGGGTGCTCCAGATCCTGCTCACTATTTGAGGCGTTTAGTTGCTTCCTCGAATGGGTTGTAATGAACATTTCTAAGGGGGCACATATTATCCATTACCTTGACGACTTCTTATGCCTGGGCCCAAAAGATTCACCACAGTGTGAATACACACGGTAGTCCACCTGTGAGAAGGAGAGAGCTGGAGGGAGAGCGGACACCACAGAGCCGAAGGGTTAGATGGAGAACGGAAGAAGGAAAGAGGGCGAGGGAGGTAAGGAAGTACAGTGGAAGGCCGACCTGTGCTCCCCCACTTTCCTGCTGGGCAGGGAACAGCCCAGGGAAGAAAAGCCGCTTGCGCATCCCTTTGAGGTTAAGGGCGCGAGCGAGCAGAGGGACTATGCTGGAGTGCGAAGCCGACACGGCCAGTCCGTTCCTGCCCGTGCGACCTCCGTGTCACCGGGTTTGTGCCAGAGCCGCGGTGGACCCTGACAGCCAGCCCCCATCTCCCAATACTGGTGCCTCTCTGCTGGTGGGTCGAGCCCCCCCCGCGGTGGGGAGGAGTAACATCTGCAGAAGAAAGACCATCTTCCAGCCAAACTAAGATGTCTACTTCTTTTCGTGGACAATGTGATATGATCCCTTTCTTACGGACATGCCCATCGCTATAAATTCCAGATGAGGCACAAAAACAGCATGTGCTTCAACGGATATCAAGTGCTCTTTCAAGTGGGCTCTCCTCCACCTCAACTTCAACATCACAAATACTTCAGTCCTCAGAGGTGTCACCCCTATCGCACTTGCTTCGTCACAGCTCCCAAGTCTCCAGCTGCCCGTCTGAGTATGGGGTAACACAGATGGTTGAGTCTGCACAGCTGTTTACTCATACTATAGCCTGGGAAACGGAGGTCTGCTCCAGAGCTTCTGTTAATCCAGACGAGGAAATGATCTGCACTGATGCCCAGAATCTTTATGAGTCGGATCCAGGACCAGATGAAAAAGGTTCTGAGCATAATGTAGACCCTCGTTCCCAAACTGTAACTCCTGTTGGTGGAGACAATGATGAAGATGATAATGAGACTCAAATACCTGATTGGAGCGACAACTTGACTTTTCGGTCAGGGCAGGAAGAGGTTGGCTCTGAGGATGACGGGTGTGAGAACACACAGGGTGATGATGATGAGGTTGGAGATCCCACTTACTGTCAACCCACAGTCAGCCAGTCGATGAGGTCAGCAGAGGAGGTGGAGGAGGATGTGACTAGCCCAGGGGATGGGAATGACTCGGTACCCGGGCCTTTGCCTGGCCTTTGAGATATCGCGGTGGTCGGCTCCCGGGCCCGCACCCTGGGGTCACTCTTTAAAAGGTTGGATAATTGGCAATTTTATAAGAGTTCGTGACGCCACCTGTGATATCTGGTGAGAAGCACCAGCGCTGCAGCAGTCCACTGAGGCCGGTGATAAGGCAGCTCGATGGTATAGCTCCCCACAGGTGGAGCTAGGCCTCAGGGCAGCGTATGCAGGGAGAATGCAGGACAGGCGAGACCCAGCTGGGTCAGAGCAAGAAAGGGAACGGACACGGTAGTCACTTCAGTACCTTTTACTGGTAGAAATTCAGGCACATCCCGGAGCACTGTAGGGTGAAGGGTGCATATCAGGATCCTCCCCAATGAGTGGGTGTAGGGCCTCCTGTTTCTTGCCTCTGAGTAGTAAGTTTCTGACCTGCCTGGAGCTAGGTCTAACTTTGTCTCTGTCCTGCGCTGGCTGACCTTGTTGTAGGGCCTTGTCTTGGAGTTCACGCTCCCAGTATTCGGGGCCTAAGCATCTCCTGGCTCTGTTACGTATCAGCACCTTAGCGATCCTGGGACTTGTAGTTCTCCAGGGATTCTGGTTATGCCTTACTGGGTCATAGAGATCCCGGTAAGCTCGGATCCAGTGTCCGGTAAATGCTTCGGGGTGAGCTGGTTAAGCTCCTCTGCCCCCTATGTACTAACTCTCCACTCGCCTTCGGCCTACTCGGGCCCTCACTAGGCTATACACACTAACGGCAGCTTGCCGTGCTTCACCAATCTTATGGCGCCGGCACACCTTAAGCTCTAACTGGGCTCCCTGAATCTAGCTAGCAGGAGCCTCGTGCTCCACTGCAGAACTATTAACTGAGTTCTTTAGACTAGACTGAGCTACACTGCAGACTGACCTCTCTTAGGCTTCTCTACTGCAGGAACTCTTCAGAGGAACTGAACTGCCTAGCTCCACTTTCCCTATTTATATCCCTAACGGGCTCCCTCTGCTGGTCTGAGGTGGAAGGTGGAGATGTGTGAATGTTTATGGGGTCCTCTTGTGGAGGATTCCATCAATGCACTCTTCTACAGTCATGGCCAAAAGTATTGTGAATGAGACAAATAGTAATTTTTCCAAAGTTTACTGCTTCATTTTTTGTAATGGCAATTTGCATATACTCCTGAATGTCAAAGAGTGATCAGCTTAACAGCAATTACTGTACTTGCAAAGTCAATATTTGCCCAGAAAATGAACTTTAACCCCCAAAACACATTTCAACATCATTGCAGTCCTGCCTTAAAAGGAGCAGCTAACATCGTTTTAGTGATTGATCCATTAACACAGGTGTGGGTGTTGATGAGGACAGGGCTGGCGATCAATCAGTCATGATTAAGTAAGAATGACATCACTGGACACTTTAAAAGGAGGCTGGTTCTTGGTAACATTGTTTCTCTTCAGTTAACCATGGTTATCTCTAAAGAAACACGTGCAGCCATCATTGCACTGCACAAAAATGGCCTAACAGGGAAGAGTATCGCAGCTACAAAGATTGCACCTCAGTCAACAATCTATCGCATCATCAAGAACTTCAAGGAGAGAGCTTCCATTGTTGTCAAAAAGGCTCCAGGGCGCCCAAGAAAGACCAGCAAGCGCCAGGACCGTATCTTAAAACTGTTTCAGCTGTGGGATCGGACTACCAGCAGTGCCGAGCTTGCTCAGGAATGGCAGCAGGCTGGTGTGAGTGCTTCTGCACGCACTGTGAGGCGGAGACTCTTTGAGCAAGGGCTGGTTTCAAGGAGGGCAGCAAAGAAGCCACTTCTCTCCAGAAAAAACATCAGGGACCGACTGATATTCTGCAAAAGGTACAGGGAGTGGACTGCTGAGGACTGGGGCAAAGTCATTTTCTCTGATGAATCCCCTTTTCGATTGTTTGGGACATCTGGAAAACAGCTTATTCGGAGAAGAAGAGGTGAGCGCTACCACCAGTCTTGTCTCATGCCAACTGTAAAGCATCCTGAAACCATTCATGTGTGGGGTTGCTTCTGAGCCAAGGGAATCGGCTCACTCACAGTCTTGCCTAAAAACACAGCCATGAATAAAGAATGGTACCAGAATGTCCTCCAAGAGCAACTTCTATCAACCGTCCAAGAGCAGTTTGGCGCCCAACAATGCCTTTTCCAGCATGATGGAGCACCTTGCCATAAAGCAAAGGTGATAACTAAATGGCTCATGGAACAAAACATAAGAGATTTTGGGTCCATGGCCTGGAAACTCCCCAGATCTTAATCCCATTGAGAACTTGTGGTCAATCATCAAGAGACGGCTGGACAAACAAAAACCAACAAATTCTGGCAAAATGCAAGCATGGATTATGCAAGAATGGACTACTATCAGTCAGGATTTTGTCCAAAAGTTGATTGAGAGCATGCCAGGGAGAATTACAGAGGTCTTGAAGAAGAAGGGGCAACACTGCAAATATTGTCTTGCTGCATTAACTCATTCTAACTGTCAATATAACCTATTGGTACTCATAATATGATTGCAATTATATTTCTGTATGTGATATAAACATCAGACAAACACTAATAAAAACCAGAGGCCAGCAGATCATGTGAAAATATAATTTTGGTGTCATTCTCAAAACTTTTGGCCATGACTGTAGGATCTGTGATGCCAAGCACAGCTGGGCGTCACAGATGCTATTGACGACGATGTTAGGTTGCGCCTTCCTGGACAGAGACGGAGTACTGGAAGCACGTCAACAACTGCATCCTCAACCACAACTCTGCCTCTGACCACAAGTCGTGGTGGCTCTTCAGGTCGCATGGGCTCTAAGACTTGCATAGCCTGGGCATTTTTTCAGATCGATAAGGATGACCGAACTCGTGTTATCTGTAATATTTGTCACCAAAAGCTAAGTAGAGGCCAAAAAATCCATAGTTTGAGTACTTCATGCATGAACCGTCACATGGACATGAAGCATAAGTTGCAGTGGGAAGCTCACTGTGCTAAAATGCGGCCTAGCGGGCCGGGCCAACCATCGTCTGCCCCATCTTGTGCATCCGCGGCCTCTTCATCCTCTGTGACTGGAGGGACAGCAGTCACACATGTTTTTGGACGCAGACCTGCCACCTCTTTACCCGCAACAGCCAGTGTGATTGGCAGGTCATCATTTCATTTGGAAGTGGAAACACCAGCTGGTGTTGAGCGCTCTCCGACATCGAGAGCACCACCTTTGGATCAAGGCAACCTAATTTTTCCGCCTGCATCTTCCTCACAGACCGGCAGTTTGCTGGGGACACTCTACTCAACCCCGTCTAAGCACAACAGCCAGCCCTCGGTCCCTCAGATGTGGACAAGAAAAAGACCATTTCCTCCTAGCCATGACAAAGCTAAGAGGTTGAATTTCACCATCTGCAAGCTGTTGGCTACAGAAATGCTGCCTTTCCGTCTGGTGGATACAGAGGATTTTCGAGACCTTATGTCCGTCGCAGTGCCCCAGTACCAGATGCCCAGTCGGCACTACTTCTCTAAGAAAGGTGTGCCTGCGCTACACCAGCATGTCGCACACAACATCACCGCTTCTTTCAGAAACTCTGTGTGTGACAGGGTGCATTTCACCACAGACACTTGGACGAGTAGGCATGGACAGGGGCGTTACATGTCGCTGACTGGGCACTGGGTAACTATGGTGACAGCAGGACAAGGGGCTGCTGTCCAAGTCTTGCCGTCCCCACTAGTTGTGCGTCAATCCTCTTTATCTCGAAGTTCCTCCACTGCTTCTGCCTCCTCAACCTCCTCTCGGTCCTCCACCTGCACCCAAAGCCTGTCTGGTAATGCCACCCACTTTCTAACTGCGCAGAAGGAATCCTGCACACCTCCTTACTATGCTGGCAGCAGGGCTCAACGGCATTAGGCAGTGTTTACTTTGAAATGTCTGGGAAATGTGAGTCACACAGCTGAGGAGTTGTGGTCAGCTCTGGAGACCCAGTTTCATGAATGGTTGTCTCCACTGGACCTGCAACCAGGGAAGGCCGTGTGCGACAATGCTGCAAACCTGGGTGCGGCCCTTCGCCGGGGCAATGTCATACACGTGCCTTGTATGGCTCACGTGTTGAACCTGGTTGTCCAACAATTTTTAGCCCACTATCCCAGACTAGATGGCCTTCTGCAGAGGGCACAGTCGCTGTGTGCTCACTTCCACCGTTCGCATCCCGCAGCTCAACGACTTACATCTCTACAGAAGTCGTTGGGCCTGCCAGTTCACCGGCTGAAATACGATGTGCCGACATGGTGGAATTCAACTCTGCACATGTTGCAGCGACTGTGGCAGCACCGACAAGCCCTGGTGCAATACGTTCTGACGTATAGCCTGGACCAACGAGATCCAGAGGTGGGGCAAATCACGCTGCAGGAGAGGTCTCAGATCAGGGACCTGTGAAGTTGACACGCCGTGGGGTACCCAGAGCCGGGCCGGTAGACGCTGGGGGTTGTAGTCACTGTGGCGGTGACCCGGTCCGTGACCCAGGATGGTCAATCCAAGGGTAATTTGCATATATGGGCTTTATAATATCCGACTACGCCACCTGTGGAGTGCGGCCAAAGGGGCCGCCGCTGCGGAACAGTCCTCTGAAGCTGGTGGTTTTGCAGCAATGGTATTATTACTCCCCACAGGAAGAGTGTAGCTTCAGGGCAGTGTGGGTGGATGATGGTGGTTGTAGTGCAGGGAGTCAGTAATGAACACAGAGTCCGTGTGATGCAGTCCCAAGATCTTTACTCACAGTTGTTGCAGTCCAGATTACAGGTACCAGAGCAATCTCCCCCTTCGTGCTGTGCGCACTCAGTGAGGAGCTCAGTCCACCCCCAGATAGCTCCGGAGTACTTAGCAGGACCCCCTTCTGTGTGTCCTTTCTCTGGCCTTCTCCCTGCACCTCACACCCAGTGACACTTCTATCCAGTATCCTCGGGCCTTGGCGGGCGACGTGTGTTCCTTCCCCTGGGTCCTATGTGGCTACCTTCTTAGTGAGACTGGTGTGGACTTTGGCCTGCAGTACATGAAATGCTGCAGCCTCCGGTTTCTAGTTGAGCCTTGCTGTTTCTCCGCTAGTTGATTGACCGGTTCCCCTTATCTGGCCTGACCCCTCTACCTCCTGGTAGCAGCGGGCGTACAGGTGGCCTTCTACACGGCCCGTACCCCTAGGGTCCCTTCGGTTCCTGGAGCCTTCCTGCTCCCACTCCTCTCTTCTCTCCTTCAGTACTGGGCCTCCCAGGCTAGGCCCGCCTCCGGAGCAGAACTCATGCAGAGCCTCTGCTCCTGTCACTTCTCCTCCTCTGACTGGCTTGCTCTTTCTAAGATGGCTTCCTATTTATACTCTCCCTGTCATGTGCTCCCCTAAGCTGCTTTCTCCACCCACACCCACTACATAGGACACTCCCACCAACTAGGGACCTGTGACTGTGCTCTCCCTTAGGAGCAATCTCGCCCTACCCCCACTGCGGGTATGTGTTGGATGCAGGTGTTAGGGTCCCAAGCCATACTCCTTCCTTACCTGAGGGTGAGATACAACACCTCTGGGTGAGATGCAGTACCTCTGTGGTGACTGAACCCTCAGGGGCGCCACATACCCTTCTGCACAGTTTTGAAAAGGCGACGAAGATATTTAGTGCTGATGATGCCATTATCAGCATGACTATTCCGGTGATTTACATGCTGGAGCACACGTTAAACAGAATTCAGAGTCAGGTGGTGGGACAAGAGGAGGTGGAGGAAGTAGAGGAGGAGTCGTATGCAGAAGGGATAACATCTTCAAGGTCCAGACGGTCGGCATCACCAAGGCGGCAGGCATGGGAGGGTGCGGGAGAGCAATTAACCAGGGCGCATGGTAGCAGCCAAACTGTTGAGGAAGGTGCAGGAGCCTAGGAAGAAGTGGAGGACGAACTGGTGATGGGCATGTAAGACTCATCAGATGAGGGAGACCTTGATCACATTTCTGTTGTGTGAGGTTGGGGGGAGAGGGCAGAGGAAGGAAGCATGATTCTTACCTCGCTACCAACACAACAAGGACTTGGTCCTCCTGGATGTGCAAGACACATGAGTGCCTTCTTGCTGCACCACCAGCAACATGACCTTTGGATTGTCAGAATACGAAGTAATCCCGACTATTGGGTTGCCACACTCTTAGATCCCCGGTACAAAAGTAAATTTGCCGAAATAATTCCTGCCATAGAAAGGGATTCACGCATGCAGGAGTATCAGCAGAGGCTGTTGCAGAATCTTACATGTGCTTTTCCACAAAACACCAGTGGTGCACGTAGTGAATCTCACAGTTCTAACTTGCAAACCGTGGGACTGTTGAGTCTTCATCACTCAAACCGTAACAGTAACACAGTATCTGCTGGTAACAGCAATTTTGTGGAATCGTTTCACCACTTTTTTAGACCATCCTTTGCAAAGCCACAGGAGACAAGAAGTCTGACACATAGTCAACGCCTAGAGAGGATGGTACAGGAGTATCTCCAAGTGAAAATCGAAGCCATGACTGTGTCACTGGACCCCTGCTCATTTTTGGATTCTAATCTGGAAAAATGTCCGTAGCTCGCCACTCACGCCTTGGAGATCTTGTCCTGCAGCCAGCGTTCTCTCTGAATGTGTGTTCAACGCTGCTGGTGCTGTGCTGACAGATAAGCGCACGCGGCTGTCCACTGAGAATGTAGACAGACTCATGTTCATAAAGATGAACAAATCATGGATCCGCAAGGACTTTTCTACCCCTGTGTCATCCCGGGGAGACTAAAAGCTTGAGGATTTGGTAAAATCACCTCACCAACCATTTTAAGCAACTCTGGGGCAATTGATGCCACTTAAGTGGTGTCTGTGCCACAATTTTTGGAAAAAATGGAGACTCTTTTTGGAGTCCCCTTGCTGTGTTTTACGTGACGTTGGCATCGTCAATTCCAGGTGGGTTAGGTGACTCCCCCCCCTTTTAACCATAAGAAACTACATACACTATGGCTTGGGGTAACACAGATGGTTGAGTCTGAAGAGCTGTTTACTCAGAGGTCTGCACCAAAACTTCAGTGTCTGCTAGTCAGCGTAGAATTTTTAACTGCATCTAGCCTAGGCAATACTTTAGGCATAGTAGCCCAACTGCGAAGCAAGCTGCACTGCCTGTGTATCTAATAAGAATTTTTAAATGCATCTAGCCTAGGCAGACTGTGGGGACCCCCAACCAAACCCAGACGAGTCCCCTTGCTGTGTTTTACGTGACGTTGGCATCGTCAATTCCAGGAGGGTTGGGTCACCTCCCCACTTTTAACCATAAGAAACTACATACACTATGGCTTGGGGTAACACAGATGGTTGAGTCTGAAGAGCTGTTTACTCAGAGGTCTGCTCCAAAGCTTCAGTGTCTGCTAGTCAGCGTAGAATTTTTAACTGTATCTAGCCTAGGCAGGACTCTGACCCCCATCCATCACTCTTAACGCTTGTTCCACTTCGTCCTGGAGTCCTGACAGGAATATTTCCAGTCCAATATCCATTAAGTGAACACCGTCGGGCCGTGTGAGGCCTGCTTTGTCTCCTTCCAGTTGTCAGTGTTGTATCACTACACCTCCTCTGTCTCTTCTAAATTTTGCCATCCGAATATTTATTACCCGCCTTGTCCGTTCGATGGTCATGATGTCTCCCGCACCTTGCCATACCGCTATCGGCACAATCTCTGACCATACTATAGTTAGTTTTGTGAAAAATTCTCTGAAGCGCTCAGTGTCTAGTTTCATTATTGCCATTAGTTATGCGCTCTTGTGATGACCTAGGTCGTTTCCCCCGGCCTGTATAACTAAGATGACCGGATCTCTTGCCCCTCTCCCTACCTTGATTACCTCCATTAGTACCTGTGGCCATAGCAGGCCTCTAATACCTCTCAAGTTGAAATATGTGTTATGAAACTCTAATTTACTCCCGCCTGGGCGGACTCTCGCCCTTTTTTCTGCCCAATATATATACGAGTGGCCTATCACCCACACTGTTGGCTTAGCGTCACCTGTAGAAGAAACCAACCACGTTAGGATAACAAGTCCGATCTTATGTATCTCTCCAAACACGTGGATCGCCATCTCTCTATCCTCTGAACTTCCGTTTCTGACAGTCCTGCTCTTGCTGCTTCCATGGCCGCGCCTATGCGGAATGAGTGTGTCCCATAATCTTTGGGGTGGTTCCCTGCCGATGTTATGCATTTATTAAATATAGCTTGGAACTGGTATCTTGATAATGGCATTCCATCAATGTGTGATAGGAAGAAATTACTTTGTGATCTGATGGTTATATATGTTTTTACTATTGTTACCCGACTCAGTGTACCGTTTGTGGGTTGTAGAAGTACCCAAGTGCCCCTGCCCGCTGGAACCGTTTTCGATTGGCGTATGCGTAGACGTATTGCATTATTGGCTATGACTACATCCTGGTGTAATAAGCCTCCACTGGTGGTAATTTTGGATTAAGGGACTAATTCGCTTATGCATAGCGCCCCGAAGAAGGCGATCGCAAATGCAGTAGACAGTAGTGTTGCTTCGAATTGTAAGTGTCATGTTAATGGTGTTAGGGATATGATGTGAGAAATCAGTTTTAGTGACACGGGACGGGACGTCTACACTCCAGACTTGGCTGACCCCTTTTCCACCCTTTTATGAATTGTCTGATGATGAATCTCTCTTTGTCACATGTCCCCAATTCAGTAGTTGGTAGTGAAATGCTACTGCGTTCAGACACCGCTGCTCTGACACCCCTGATATGCCCCTCATCATTAGCTGGTGGAGAAATTCTATGGTGAGTTGTAATCTGGCTTGTTCACATTGGTCAACCCTTCTGCCTGCTACTAGTCGTGTCCACTCTTCCCATGCCTTACCGTACTGATGCTCTGAGTAATGGCATCAACTATTCGCCACTAGATCCCATAGGGAGGGTGGGCAACTGTTGCCCGATGGGTGGGCGTTGGGGAGGAGCTCTGTGAAAATCTGCCAATTGAATTGTGATAAAGCGTTAGCAGCTGCTTTAGACCCCTCAGCATCGTGGCTAGTGCGGACCCATACATTGTGTTTTAAGCACAGGAATGCTAGCCGGCATAGTAGGCCTAGCACTGGGAGTGACGATGATGCCATCTTATTATTGCAGTGCGCTAGGCTGGTGTTTTTGGTTATGAAGCGTATATTTCTGTTAGCCAGGCGCGCGCCCCATATTTCTATTGCTACCACTATTGGGAAGAAAAATTATTTTCCGGGCTAGATGCGCTAAAAATTATTAGTAATTTGAAAGCTGGTGGAGCTTAGTATAGATGACCTAATAGAAGGAGTACCACACACTGCTAAGATGCCCAAAATTATTTTCCAGGCAAGATGCTGCTAAAAATTATTATTAATTTCAAAGCTGGTGGAGCTTGGTATAGATGGCCTAGTACAAGGAGTACCACACACTGCTAATATGCCCAAAATTATGTTACAGGCAAGATGCAGCTAAAATTTTTTATTAATTTCAAAAAGCTGTTGGAGCTTAGTATAGATGGCCTAATACAATGAGTACCACACACTGCTAATATGCCCAAAATTATTTTCCAGGAAAGATGCAGCTAAAAATTATTAGTAATTTGAAAGCTAGTGGAGCTTAGTATAGATTGCCTAATACAATGAGTACCACAAACTGATAATATGCCCAAAATTATTTTGCAGGCAAGATGCAGCTAAAAATTATTATTAATTTCAAAGCTGGTGGAGCTTGGTATAGATGGCCTAATACAATGAGTACCACACACTACTACTATGCCCAAAATTATTTTCCAGGCAAGATGCAGCTAAAAATTATTAGTAATTTGAAACCTGGTGGAGTTTAGTATAGATGGCCTATTAGAAGGAGTACCACACACTGCTAATATGCCCAAAATTATTTTCCAAGAAAGATGCAGCTAAAAAGTATTAGTAATTTGAAAGCTGGTGGAGCTTAGTATAGATGGCCTGATAGAATGAATGCCACACACTGCTAAAATGCCCAAAATAATTTTACAGGCAAGATGCAGCTAAAAATTATTATTAATTTCAAAGCTGGTGGAGCTTGGTATAGATGGCCTAATACAATGAGTACCACACACTACTACTAGGCCCAAAATTATTTTCCAGGCAAGATGCAGCTAAAAATTATTAGTAATTTGAAAGTTGGTGGAGCTTAGTATAGATGGCCTAATAGAAGGAGTACCACACACTACTACTATGCCCAAAATTATTTTCCAGGCAAGAAGCAGCTAAAAATTATTAGTAATTTGAAACCTGGTGGAGCTTAGTATAGATGGCCTAATAGAAGGAGTACCACACACTGCTAATATGCCCAAAATTATTTTCCAGGAAAGATGCAGCTAAAAATTATTAGTAATTTGAAAGCTGGTGGAGCTTAGTATAGATGGCCTAACAGAATGAATACCACACACTGCTAATATGCCCAAAATTATTTTCCAGGCAAGATGCAGCTAAAGATTATTATTAATTTCAAAGCTGGTGGAGCTTGGTATAGATGGCCTAATACAATGAGTACCACACACTACTACTATGCCCAAAATTATTTTCCAGGCAAGATGCAGCTAAAAATTATTCGTAATTTGAAAGCTGGTGGAGCTTAGTATAGATGGCCTAATAGAATGAATACCACACAATGCTAATATGCCCAAAATTATTTTCCAGGCAAGATGCAGCTAAAAATTATACGTAATTTGAAAGCTGGTGGAGCTTAGTATAGATGGCCTAACAGAATGAATACCACACACTGCTAATATGCCCAAAATTATTTTCCAGGCAAGATGCAGCTAAAAATTATTATTAATTTCAAAGCTGGTGGAGCTTGGTATAGATGGCCTAATACAATGAGTACCACACACTGCTAATATGCCCAAAATTATTTTCCTGGAGAGATGTAGCTAAAAATTATTAGTAATTTGAAAGCTGGTGGAGCTTAGTATAGATGACATAATAGAAGAAGTACCACACACTGCTAATATGCCCACAATTATTTTCCAGGCAAGATGCAGCTAAAAATTATTATTAATTTCAAAGCTGGTGGAGCTTGGTATAGATGGCCTAATACAATGAGTACCACAAACTGCTAATATGCCCAAAATTATTTTGCAGGCAAGATGCAGCTAAAAATTATTATTAATTTCAAAGCTGGTGGAGCTTGGTATAGATGGCCTAATACAATGAGTACCACACACTACTACTATGCCCAAAATTATTTTCTAGGCAAGATGCAGCTAAAAATTATTAGTAATTTGAAAGCTGGAGGAGCTTAGTATAGATGGCCTAATAGAAGGAGTACCACACACTGCTAATATGCCCAAAATTATTATCCAGGCAAGATGCAGCTAAAAATTATTAGTAATTTGAAAGTTGGTGGAGCTTAGTATAGATGGCCTAATATAATGAATACCACACACTGCTAATATGCCCAAAATTATTTTACAGGCAAGATGCAGCCAAAGATTATTATGAAGTTCAAATCTGGTGCAGCTTGGTATAGATGGCCTAATACAATGAGTACCACACACTACTACTATGCCCAAAATAATTTTACAGGCAAGATGCGGCGAAAAATTATTTGTAATTTGAAAGCTGGTGGAGTATAGATGGCCTAATACAATGAGTGCCACACACTGCTACTAAGCCCAAAATTATTTTCTGGGCTAGATGCAGCAAAAATTTTTTAGTAATTTCAAAGCTGGTGGAGCTTGGTACAGATGGCCTAATACAATGAGTACCACACACTACAACTATGCCCAAAATTATTTTCCATGCAAGATGCAGCTAAAAATTATTAGTAATTTGAAAGCTGGTGGAGCTTAGTATAGATGGCCTAATAGAAGGAGTACCACACACTGCTAATATGCCCAAAATTATTTTCCTGAAAAGATGCAGGTAAAAATAATTAGTAATTTGACAGTTGGTGGAGCTTAGTATAGATAACCTAATAGAAGGAGTACCACACACTGCTAATATGCCCAAAATTATTTTCCAGGCAAGATGCAGCTAAAAATTATTATTAATTTCAAAGCTGGTGGAGCTTGGTATAGATGGCCTAATAGAAGGAGTACCACACACTGCTAATGTGTCCAAAATTATTTTACAGGCAAGATGCAGCTAAAGATTATTATTAATTTCAAAGCTGGTGGAGCTTGGTATAGATGGCCTAATACAATGAGTACCACACACTGCTAATATGCCCAAAATTATTTTCCAGGAAAGATGCAGCTAAAAATTATTAGTAATTTGAAAGCTTGTGGAGCTTAGTATAGATGGCCTAATAAAATGAGTACCACACACTGCTAATATGCCCAAAATTATTTTACAGGCAAGATGCAGCTAAAAATTATTAGTAATTTGAAAGCTGGTGGAGCTTAGTATAGATGGCCTAGTAGAATGAGTACCACACACTGCTAATATGCCCAAAATTATTTTACAGGCAAGATGCAGCTAAAAATTATTATTAATTTCAAAGCTGGTGGAGCTTGGTATAGCTGGCCTAATACAATGAGTACCACACACTACTACTAGGCCCAAAATTATTTTCCAGGCAAGATGCAGCTAAAAATTATTAGTAATTTTAAAGCTGGAGGAGCTTAGTATAGATGGCCTAATAGAAGGAGTACCACACACTGCTAATATGCCCAAAATTATTATCCAGGCAAGATGCAGCTAAAAATTATTAGTAATTTGAAAGCTGGTGGAGCTTAGTATAGATGGCCTAATATAATGAATACCACACACTGCTAATATGCCCAAAATTATTTTACAGGCAAGATGCAGCCAAAGATTATTATGAAGTTCAAATCTGGTGCAGCTTGGTATAGATGGCCTAATACAATGAGTACCACACACTACTACTATGCCCAAAATAATTTTACAGGCAAGATGCGGCGAAAAATTATTTGTAATTTGAAAGCTGGTGGAGTATAGATGGCCTAATACAATGAGTGCCACACACTGCTACTAAGCCCAAAATTATTTTCTGGGCTAGATGCAGCAAAAATTTTTTAGTAATTTCAAAGCTGGTGGAGCTTGGTACAGATGGCCTAATACAATGAGTACCACACACTACAACTATGCCCAAAATTATTTTCCATGCAAGATGCAGCTAAAAATTATTAGTAATTTGAAAGCTGGTGGAGCTTAGTATAGATGGCCTAATAGAAGGAGTACCACACACTGCTAATATGCCCAAAATTATTTTCCTGGAAAGATGCAGCTAAAAATAATTAGTAATTTGACAGTTGGTGGAGCTTAGTATAGATAACCTAATAGAAGGAGTACCACACACTGCTAATATGCCCAAAATTATTTTCCAGGCAAGATGCAGCTAAAAATTATTATTAATTTCAAAGCTGGTGGAGCTTGGTATAGATGGCCTAATAGAAGGAGTACCACACACTGCTAATGTGTCCAAAATTATTTTACAGGCAAGATGCAGCTAAAGATTATTATTAATTTCAAAGCTGGTGGAGCTTGGTATAGATGGCCTAATACAATGAGTACCACACACTGCTAATATGCCCAAAATTATTTTCCAGGAAAGATGCAGCTAAAAATTATTAGTAATTTGAAAGCTTGTGGAGCTTAGTATAGATGGCCTAATAAAATGAGTACCACACACTGCTAATATGCCCAAAATTATTTTACAGGCAAGATGCAGCTAAAAATTATTAGTAATTTGAAAGCTGGTGGAGCTTAGTATAGATGGCCTAGTAGAATGAGTACCACACACTGCTAATATGCCCAAAATTATTTTACAGGCAAGATGCAGCTAAAAATTATTATTAATTTCAAAGCTGGTGGAGCTTGGTATAGCTGGCCTAATACAATGAGTACCACACACTACTACTAGGCCCAAAATTATTTTCCAGGCAAGATGCAGCTAAAAATTATTAGTAATTTGAAACCTGGTGGAGTTTAGTATAGATGGCCTATTAGAAGGAGTACCACACACTGCTAATATGCCCAAAATTATTTTCCAAGAAAGATGCAGCTAAAAAGTATTAGTAATTTGAAAGCTGGTGGAGCTTAGTATAGATGGCCTGATAGAATGAATGCCACACACTGCTAATATGCCCAAAATAATTTTACAGGCAAGATGCAGCTAAAAATTATTATTAATTTCAAAGCTGGTGGAGCTTGGTATAGATGGCCTAATACAATGAGTACCACACACTACTACTAGGCCCAAAATTATTTTCCAGGCAAGATGCAGCTAAAAATTATTAGTAATTTGAAAGTTGGTGGAGCTTAGTATAGATGGCCTAATAGAAGGAGTACCACACACTACTACTATGCCCAAAATTATTTTCCAGGCAAGAAGCAGCTAAAAATTATTAGTAATTTGAAAGCTGGTGGAGCTTAGTATAGATGGCCTAACAGAATGAATACCACACACTGCTAATATGCCCAAAATTATTTTCCAGGCAAGATGCAGCTAAAAATTATTCGTAATTTGAAAGCTGGTGGAGCTTAGTATAGATGGCCTAACAGAATGAATACCACACACTGCTAATATGCCCAAAATTATTTTCCAGGCAAGATGCAGCTAAAAATTATTATTAATTTCAAAGCTGGTGGAGCTTGGTATAGATGGCCTAATACAATGAGTACCACACACTGCTAATATGCCCAAAATTATTTTCCTGGAGAGATGTAGCTAAAAATTATTAGTAATTTGAAAGCTGGTGGAGCTTAGTATAGATGACATAATAGAAGAAGTACCACACACTGCTAATATGCCCACAATTATTTTCCAGGCAAGATGCAGCTAAAAATTATTATTAATTTCAAAGCTGGTGGAGCTTGGTATAGATGGCCTAATACAATGACTACCACACACTGCTAATATGCCCAAAATTATTTTACAGGCAAGATGCAGCCAAAGATTATTATTAATTTCAAATCTGGTGGAGCTTGGTATAGATGGCCTAATACAATGAGTACCACACACTGCTAATATGCCCAAAATAATTTACAGGAAAGATGCAGCTAAAAATTATTAGTAATTTGAAAGCTGGTGGAGCTTAGTATAGATGGCCTAATAGAATGAGTACCACAAACTGCTAATATGCCCAAAATTATTTTGCAGGCAAGATGCAGCTAAAAATTATTATTAATTTCAAAGCTGGTGGAGCTTGGTATAGATGGCCTAATACAATGAGTACCACACACTACTACTAGGCCCAAAATTATTTTCCAGGCAAGAAGCAGCTAAAAATTATTAGTAATTTGAAAGTTGGTGGAGCTTAGTATAGATGGCCTAATAGAAGGAGTACCACACACTACTACTATGCCCAAAATTATTTTCCAGGCAAGAAGCAGCTAAAAATTATTAGTAATTTGAAACCTGGTGGAGTTTAGTATAGATGGCCTAATAGAAGGAGTACCACACAGTGCTAATATGCCCAAAATTATTTTCCAGGAAAGATGCAGCTAAAAATTATTAGTAATTTGAAACCTGGTGGAGCTTAGTATAGATGGCCTAACAGAATGAATACCACACACTGCTAATATGCCCAAAATTATTTTCCAGGCAAGATGCAGCTAAAAATTATTATTAATTTCAAAGCTGGTGGAGCTTGGTATAGATGGCCTAATACAATGAGTACCACACACTACTACTATGCCCAAAATTATTTTCCAGGCAAGATGCAGCTAAAAATTATTCGTAATTTGAAAGTTGGTGGAGCTTAGTATAGATGGCCTAATAGAATGAATACCACACAATGCTAATATGCCCAAAATTATTTTCCAGGCAAGATGCAGCTAAAAATTATTCGTAATTTGAAAGCTGGTGGAGCTTAGTATAGATGGCCTAACAGAATGAATACCACACACTGCTAATATGCCCAAAATTATTTTCCAGGCAAGATGCAGCTAAAAATTATTATTAATTTCAAAGCTGGTGGAGCTTGGTATAGATGGCCTAATACAATGAGTACCACACACTGCTAATATGCCCAAAATTATTTTCCTGGAAAGATGTAGCTAAAAATTATTAGTAATTTGAAAGCTGGTGGAGCTTAGTATAGATGACATAATAGAAGAAGTACCACACACTGCTAATATGCCCACAATTATTTTCCAGGCAAGATGCAGCTAAAAATTATTATTAATTTCAAAGCTGGTGGAGCTTGGTATAGATGGCCTAATACAATGACTACCACACACTGCTAATATGCCCAAACTTATTTTACAGGCAAGATGCAGCCAAAGATTATTATTAATTTCAAATCTGGTGGAGCTTGGTATAGATGGCCTAATACAATGAGTACCACACACGGCTAATATGCCCAAAATAATTTACAGGAAAGATGCAGCTAAAAATTATTAGTAATTTGAAAGCTGGTGGAGCTTGGTATAGATGGCCTAATACAATGAGTACCACACACTACTACTATGCCCAAAATTATTTTCTAGGCAAGATGCAGCTAAAAATTATTAGTAATTTGAAAGCTGGATGAGCTTAGTATAGCTGGCCTAATAGAAGGAGTACCACACACTGCTAATATGCCCAAAATTATTATCCAGGCAAGATGCAGCTAAAAATTATTAGTAATTTTAAAGCTGGTGGAGCTTAGTATAGATGGCCTAATAGAATGAATACCACACACTGCTAATATGCCCAAAATTATTTTACAGGCAAGATGCAGCCAAAGATTATTATGAATTTCAAATCTGGTGGAGCTTGGTATAGATGGCCTAATACAATGAGTACCACACACTACTACTATGCCCAAAATAATTTTACAGGCAAGATGCGGCGAAAAATTATTTGTAATTTGAAAGCTGGTGGAGTATAGATGGCCTAATACAATGAGTGCCGCACACTGCTACTAAGCCCAAAATTATTTTCTGGGCTAGATGCAGCAAAAATTTTTTAGTAATTTCAAAGCTGGTGGAGCTTGGTATAGATGGCCTAATACAATGAGTACCGCACACTACAACTATGCCCAAAATTATTTTCCATGCAAGATGCAGCTAAAAATTACTAGTAATTTGAAAGCTGGTGGAGCTTGGTATAGATGGCCTAATAGAATGAGTACCACACACTACTACTATGCCCAAAATAATTTTCCAGGCAAGATGCAGCTAAAAATTATTAGTAATTTGAAAGCTGGTGGAGCTTAGTATAGATGGCCTAATAGAAGGAGTACCACACACTGCTAATATGCCCAAAATTATTTTCCTGGAAAGATGCAGCTAAAAATAATTAGTAATTTGACAGTTGGTGGAGCTTAGTATAGATAACCTAATAGAAGGAGTACCACACACTGCTAATATGCCCAAAATTATTTTCCAGGCAAGATGCAGCTAAAAATTATTATTAATTTCAAAGCTGGTGGAGCTTGGTATAGATGGCCTAATAGAAGGAGTACCACACACTGCTAATGTGTCCAAAATTATTTTACAGGCAAGATGCAGCTAAAGATTATTATTAATTTCAAAGCTGGTGGAGCTTGGTATAGATGGCCTAATACAATGAGTACCACACACTGCTAATATGCCCAAAATTATTTTCCCGGAAAGATGCAGCTAAAAATTATTAGTAATTTGAAAGCTTGTGGAGCTTAGTATAGATGGCCTAATAAAATGAGTACCACACACTGCTAATATGCCCAAAATTATTTTACAGGCAAGATGCAGCTAAAAATTATTATTAATTTGAAACCTGGTGGAGCTTAGTATAGATGGCGTAATAGAAGGAGTACCACACACTGCTAATATGCCCAAAATTATTTTCCAGGAAAGATGCAGCTAAAAATTATTAGTAATTTGAAAGCTGGTGGAGCTTAGTATAGATGGCCTAGTAGAATGAGTACCACACACTGCTAATATGCCCAAAATTATTTTACAGGCAAGATGCAGCTAAAAATTATTAGTGATTTGAAAGCTGGTGGAGCTTAGTATAGATGGCCAAATAGAATGAGTACCAGAAACTGCTAATATGCCCAAAATTATTTTGCAGGCAAGATGCAGCTAAAAATTATTATTCATTTCAAAGCTGGTGGAACTTGGTATAGATGGCCTAATACAATGAGTACCACACACTACTACTAGGCCCAAAATTATTTTCCAGGCAAGATGCAGCTAAAAATTATTAGTAATTTGAAAGCTGGAGGAGCTTAGTATAGATGGCCTAATAGAAGGAGTACCACACACTGCTAATATGCCCAAAATTATTTTCCAGGCAAGATGCAGCTAAAAATTATTAGTAATTTGAAAGCTGGTGGAGCTTAGTATAGATGGCCTAATAGAATGAATACCACACACTGCTAATATGCCCAAAATTATTTTACAGGAAAGATGCAGCTAAAAATTATTAGTAATTTGAAAGTTGGTGGAGCTTAGTATAGATGGCCTGAAAGAATGAATACCACACACTGCTAATATGCCCAAAATAATTTTACAGGCAAGATGCAGCTAAAAATTATTATTAATTTCAAAGCTGGTGGAGCTTGGTATAGATGGCCTAATAGAAGGAGTACCACACACTACTACTAGGCCCAAAATTATTTTCCAGGCAAGATGCAGCTAAAAATTATTATTAATTTCAAAGCTGGTGGTGCTTGGTATAGATGGCCTAATACAATGAGTACCACACACTACTACTATGCCCAAAATAATTTTACAGGCAAGATGCGGCTAAAAATTATTTGTAATTTGAAAGCTGGTGGAGCTTAGTATAGATGGCCTAATACAATGAGTACCATACACTGCTACTAAGCCCAAAATTATTTTCCGGGCTAGATGCAGCTAAAAATTATTAGTAATTTCAAAGCTGGTGGAGCTTGGTATAGATGGCCTAATACAATGAGTACCACACACTACTACTATGCCCAAAATTATTTTCCAGGCAAGATGCAGCTAAAAATTATTAGTAATTTGAAAGCTGGTGGAGCTTGGTATAGATGGCCTAATAGAAGGAGTACCACACACTACTACTATGCCCAAAATTATTTTCCAGGCAAGATGCAGCTAAAAATTATTAGTAATTTGAAAGTCGGTGGAGATTAGTATAGATGACCTAATAGAAGGAGTACCACACACTGCTAATATGCCCAAAATTATTTTCCAGGCAAGATGCAGCTAAAAATTATTATTAATTTCAAAGCTGGTGGAGCTTGGTATAGATGGCCTAATACAATGAGTACCACACACTGCTAATATGTCCAAAATTATTTTACAGGCAAGATGCAGCTAAAGATTATTATTAATTTCAAAGCTTGTGGAGCTTGGTATAGATGGCCTAATACAATGAGTACCACACACTACTACTATGCCCAAAATTATTTTCCACGCAAGATGCAGCTAAAATTTATTAGTAATTTGAAAGCTGGTGGAGCTAAGCATAGATGGCCTAATAGATGGAGTACCACACACTGCTAATATGCCCAAAATTATTTTACAGGCAAGATGCAGCTAAAAATTATTATTAATTTCAAAGCTGGTGGAGCTTGGTATAGATAGCTTAATACAATGAGTACCACACACTACTACTATGCCCAAAATTATTTTCCGGGCAAGATGCAGCTAAAAATTATTAGTAATTTGAAAGCTGGTGGAGCTTAGTATAGATGGCCTAATAGAATGAGTTCCACACACTGCTTATATGCCCAAAATTATTTTCCAGGCAAGATGCAGCTAAAAATTATTATTAATTTCAAAGCTGGTGGAGCTTGGTATAGATGGCCTAATACAATGAGTACCACACACTACTACTAGGCCCAAAATTATTTTCCAGGCAAGATGCTGCTAAAAATTATTAGTAATTTGAAAGCTGGTGGAGCTTAGTATAGATGGCCTAATAGAAGGAGTACCACACACTGCTAATATGCCCAAAATTATTTTACAGGCAAGATGCAGCTAAAAATTATTATTAATTTCAAAGCTGGTGGAGCTTGGTATAGACGGCCTAATACAATGATTACCACACACTACTTCTATGTCCAAAATTATTTTCCAGGCAAGATGCAGCTAAAAATTATTAGTAAGTTGAAAGCTGGTGGAGCTTAGTATAGATGGCCTCATAGAAGGAGCATCACACACTGCTAATATGCCCAAAATTATTTTCCAGGAAAGATGCAGCTAAAAATTATTAGTAATTTGAAAGCTGGTGGAGCTTAGTACAGATGGCCTAATAGATTCAGTACCACACATTGCTAATATGCCCATAATTATTTTCCAGTCAAGATGCAGCTAAAAATTATTATTAATTTCAAAGCTGGTGGAGCTTGGTATAGATGGCCTAATAGTTTGAGTACCACACACTGCTACAGGCCCAAAAGGTTTTACTTGGCTAGGTGCAGTAAAAAATTTGTATTACATACACAGGTGGTGTAGCTTGCAACACAGATACGCTACTCCACTGACTAACACACACTGCAAGAGGCCCAAAAGGATTTGCTTAGCTAGATTTAGCCAAATGCTGTGAAAAACACTTGCACAGCACTAAAACAGACCTGCCTGGCAAAAAGTGATAGGATCTGATGTAGCCTAGCCCTCAAAAGGGCTGGAATTACAACTAGTCACTACTCCCAACCTATCTGTCGATTTAAGAGCACAGACCTGCCTGCTAAAAGTGCTAGGAACTGCTGTAACCTAGCCCTCAAATGGGCTGCAATTACCAACTAGTCCCTACTCCCTAAACCTTTCTGTCTATTTAAGAGAAAATTTTCTTGCAATTCAGTTACACAATATAGCGCTAACAGCATCAGCAGTGCCGTCTAACACAGCTGCAGCAGTGAGAAAATGGTCGCGACGGGGAAAATGGCTAGGTCTTATAGGGCAAGGACATGTGACATACACAGCCAATGACACATGCCCTTGCTTGTGTGAAAAAAAGCACTTCGCTCCGTGTGTGCGCTGCTGATAGGCTGACAGACTGCACCTCCCCACTGTAAATGCGAGAAAGAGAAAAAAAAATGGAGATCTTCATTATTCCTGCAGAGATCCATCCCATGCTCCTCCCCCCGCCCCGCTGTACACTCAAACTGTGTATTAACATTGATTATCAGCATTACTGTGAAAAAATCCAGTTACGATTTGGGTGCACGAACAGTTATCGAACATAACCTCGAACAGCCGGATTTTTTTCAAATCGTTCAGGTTCGTCGAACGGCTCGAACACCGCCCAAAACAGCTCGAATTTGAGATTGGCGAACAGTTTGAGTCGAACACCGCTCATCTCTAGTTATAAACTTCTGTGAAGCACCTGGGGATTCAGTTTGCTCACCACACATCTAGATAAGTTCCCTGAGGGGTCTAGTTTCCAAAATGATGTCACTTGTGTAGGGTTTCCACTGTTTAGGCACAGCAAGGGCTCTCCAAATGCAACATGGTGCCCGCTAATTATTCCAGCAAATTTTAGATACAAAAAGTCAAATGGCTCTACTTCCCTTCTGAGCCATGCCGTGTGCCCAAACAGTGATTTTCTCTCACATATGGAGTATTGGTGTGCTCAGGAGAAGTTGAACAACAAATTTTGGGGTCCATGTTTTCTTGTTAACCTTGCGAAAATAAAAAAAATTGGGGTCTAAAATAACATTTTTGTGAAAAAAGTTAAATGTTAACTTTTTTCTTCCACATTCCAAAAATTCCTGTGAAGCACCTGACGGGTTAATAAACTTCTTGAACGTGGTTTTGAGCACTTTGAGGGGTGCAGTTTTTAGAATGGTGTCACTTTAGGGTATTTTCTGTCATAAAGGCCCCTCAAAGTCACTTCAAATGTGATGTGGTCCCTAAAAAAATGTTTTTTTTAAATTTTGTTGGTAAAATGAGAAATCGCTAGTCAACTTTTAACCCTTATAAGTTCCTAAGAAAAAAAAATGTTGCTTCCAAAATTGTGCTGATGTAAAGTAGACACGTGGAAATGTTACTTATTAACTATTTTGTGTGACATATCTCTCTGGTTTAAGGCCATGAAAATTCAAAGCTTGAAAACTGCGAAACTTTCAACATTTTCGCCAAATTTTCAGATTTTTTCACAAATAAACGCAAGTCAAATCGAAGAAATTTTACCACTATCATGAACTACAATATGTCACGAAAAAACATTCTCAGAATTAGTGGTATCCGTTGAAGCGTTCCAGAGTTATCACCTCATAAAGTGACAGTGGTCAGAATTGTAAAAATTGGCCTGGTCCTTAACATGCAAACCACCCTCGGGGGTAAAGAGGTTAAACAAGACAATACGACACACTATAGTTATTAAATAACATATCTACTTTATGGCTGCATCATTTTTCAAAACATTGTTGCGATGTTAGATGGGTTAAAATTTAGCAGTAATTTTATTTTTTTTAAGGATATTTACAAATACCATTTTTTATGACCTATTCGGACTTGAAGTGACTTTGAGAGGCCTATATGATAGAAAATCCTAAGAAGTGGTACTTTTTTACAAACTGCACCCCTCAAAATATTCAAAACCTCTTTCAGGAAATTTGCTAACCCTTCAGGTGGTACACTGAAATTAAAGGGTAAGTCCGAAACCTAAAAGTAAATTTCAATTAATAAATCTTTAATGTTTATGAAGGAGGGACTCTGAAACTCACAAACCCTAAGCAGTTAATGCAAGAACTGCCAAAAATTAGAAGGAAGAGGTACTCCGATACTATCTGTATTAGCTATAAAGGAGTGCCTCATACACATTTTGTTAAAATTGTTAGGTAGTGAGACTCCTAAAGCCTATAAACTGAGTGCAAGGGTTGTCAAAAATTAGAAGGATGTACTGCAATACACACTGGAAAACAAGTAGAGGAGGCCTCAGAAAACATTTTTTCCCATTTTTAAGGAGTGGGACCCCTAGACCAGTAAAGCTTATGCACTAAGTTTGCAAAAGCTGAAAAACATTTACTTCTGAGGGGTATACATATATGAGAGTTGTAGAGGTAGGCCTCATACAGATCCTGTAATAATTATGAAGGAGGGCATCATACACACCCTGGAAAAATTAAGAGCGATTGCCGCCGGATGACCCTCTAAAAACTATGAGCGAGGGCTGCCTGTTTACCCTCCAAAAATTAAGATCAAGTGCCACATGATGACCCTGTAGAATTTTTGAGTAAGGGTCGCATGATGAACCTGTAAAAAATTTTGAGCAAAGACCTAATGATGACTCTGCAAAAATTTTGAATATCAAAAGACTGACCGTCACTTCAAAAAAAGAAAACTGCTGTGTACAAGTGCTTTCTAAAAGTAGCCATCTCCATATATAACTAACAAACAAAGCAGCACTTTCTAGCGCTATAGTATGAAAACATGAAATATATGAAATTTGAATTGTACCCGTGGTTGCCAGGTACACATGAATTGGCCAATGTCTACACTATATATTCACAAATTATTTATATTTTCTAGAGCAGTAAAGCAATGCAAATTTCATATATGTCATGTTTGCATACTATAGCACTACAGAGTGCTACTTTATTTGTTTGCAAAAATTTTGAGTGAGGCCCGCATGATCACCCTGTAAAAATTTTGAGCGAGGGCTCCATGATGACCCTGTAAAAATCTGAGCAAAGTACGCATGATGACCTTGTAAACATTTTGAGCGAGGGCCGCATGATGACTCTGTAAAAATTTGAAGCGAGAGCCATATACTGACATTGTTGATATGGCTTAGGAGGAGGAGGATAAGAAAAATAAGAAACCATGAACCATATGACCCTTTTTGAGTGGGAAGTGTTGCATGGGAATTCACCAGAAAAAGAACAACATTTGAATTGACTTTATGTTCCATTGCTGTCATCCGGTGAGGTTGAGAAGTCTAGGTCAATCCAGGCCTTGTTCATTTTGATAAGAATCAGCCTGTCTGAATTTTCAATTGACATGTGGATGCTCCTATCATTTATAATGACCCTGGCAGTGCTAAAACCCCACTCTAACAAAACGCTAACAGCAGAGCAGGCCAGCACCTCCAAAGCGTAGAGGGACAGTTCATGCCACATGTTCAGCTAGGATACCCAATAGTTGTATGGCACAGAGGAATCATGGAGAATGCTTGTACAGTCGGCTAGGTATGATTTCACTCTCTTCGAAAAACTTTTCACTGCTTTATAGACTACCCCACGCATCAGGGCCTGGGTGCTGGGGGGGTCTAATTAAACTGTCCAAGACTTGTCCAAGTGTTTGTCTGCCTCTGTTGGATCTGGTATGTGTCTCCCTCATCTCTCCTCCTTTGTTTCCCAAGTATCTATGACCTCTGCCACCAGCATTATCAGATGGAATTTTTTTTTACTAATTGTTCAACTAGCGCCTTCTGGTATTGCACTATTTTACAAGCCCTCTCTGCCGCAGGAAGAAAAGATGGAAAATCCTCCTTGTTGAGAGGGTTGAGAGGGGTGAACAACCAGTAATCAGTGCTGGCTAAAATGCGTATAATGCGAGAATAACAAAAAAGGCAGTGGGACATAAAGTCAGCCTTGTGAGCCAAACTCCCAACAGGAAAAACGTCCCTGTCCCAACCAGGAGGACAATGCTCCATCTACTCCTCCTTTTTCCCTTTTCTCCTCATCCTCCTCTTCAGCCAATCCACTCTGAAGAGACAGGATGAAGCTTGTGTGGGTAGTACCCTCTGTAGTGCAGGCAACCATCTCCTGTTCCTCCTCAGCCTCCTCCACCTCATTATCACTAAAATCGCATTGAAATGATGAGATGAGGCTGGGCTAGGTAGTATCACCTTGTGAAATTTTTCTCTCCATATGGTCCACATGCAAAGCTTCCTCTTTACTTGTGAGCAGCAAGTGTTTGAGTAGCCACAGAAGCGGTATGGGTACATTGATTATGGTGTCATCGCCACTCACCATCTTGGTTGATTCCTCAAAGTTTTGGAGAATCTCAGAGATGTCAGACATCCATGCCCACTCGTCGGTTGTTATGTGCTGAGGCTGACTGGAATAATAACATGTTGGCATTCAACTACTGACCTCTGATGCTCAGTAAGACTTGCCAACACAAGTAATGTGGAGTTCCAGTGCATGGTAATGTCGCGCACCAGTCGGTGAGCCGGCACTTGCAAACGCTGCGGACTTTCAGAAATGGACCAACACTCAGCTAATCTTTACAAGTAGCTCAGGGAAATCTGGGTAGGTTTTCAGTAATTGCCACATGGGCCAAGGCAAGCTTGCCAAGCTTCAGAGCTGCCACCAGGTTGCAACCATTATCACATACAACCATGCCTAGTTGTAGGTTCAGCAGCGAGAGCCACAGATATGTCTGGTCTGTTATAGCTTTCCACAACTCTGCGGCTGTGTGCTGTTTGTCACCTAAACAAATCAGCAGGTTCTGTTCCCATTTCACCGAGGCAGTGTTGCAGTGCTTCTAGCTTTCAACTAGCATGGATGGCGTGCTCCCAGATGACAATTTTGAAATGGAGGATGAGAAAGATGAGGGAGAGCAGAAACTGGTGTAGGAGGTGGAGGAAACCCTGATGGAACTAGTAGTGCCCGCAATCCTCGGCATCAGTAGCATGTGTGCCGTCCCAGGAATCGACTCGGTCTGGGCCTCCATGATGACCCTGTAAAAATTTGAAGCAAGGGCTACATGATAACCCTGTAAAAATTTTGAGCGAGGGCCGCATGATGACCCTGTAAAAAATTACAGCAAGGGCTGCAGTTGTGTCACCCACAGACACTGATTGTGGACCTTGGCATTTGGCCCACCTAATCAGGTGCTTTGATGACATGTGCCTGAGCATGATGTTGGTGGTCAAGCTGGTAGTGGTTAGGCCCCTGCTGATCTTGGTTTGGCACAGGTTTCAAATTACCATTCTTTTATTGTCTGCATTTTCTTTAAAAAGTGCCCGACCAGGGAACACTTAACCATTGGCCTGAGAACTTGCGGCATGTGGGTGCTCTGCGGAACAGTTGCCCGCCTTCTGCCTATGGCCACACCACTGCCTCCTCCTGCCTGTTGAGGTTCTGCAGATCTCTCTCCCTTTGCACCCGTTGTTCTCGCTCTGGATGGCACCGTCCAAGTTTGGGTCAGTTACTTTATCGTCCACCACCTCGTCTTCCACTTCCGCACTCTGGGCTTCCTGACTTGTTGGCTTAACAATATCACTTATTGACATCTGTTTTCATCATCATCTACCTCTTGAGACACTAATTGCCGTTCCACACCATCATCTTCTGACCGTAGCTGCTCAAATACACTATTTGGGCATCACTACACACGATCTCCTCATGTCTCTCTTGAAACGTGCAGGATGAGAGGCCAGAATAAATAAATGGAAATGTAAAAATCTCATCGGAGTGTCCAAGTGTGGGATCACTTGTCTCCTGAGACTTGCGATGGTGGAAGGAAGGAGGATCAGGGTGAGGATTATGTGGTCTAATCCCCGAATGTTCATTGGCTGTCTAACAAGGGCAAAACGTGCGGCGCATGGCGCTTGAGCACCCACAATACTGAATTGAGTAATGAGCATACCCGAGCACCCCGATGCTTGATTGAGTATCGAGCAAGCGGAGAACATTCTTGCTAATCACTACCCCTAACTACCCCTGTGAGAACAGCAGAAAACCCACAAAAGTTACCACATTTTAGAACTTAAACCTGTTAATTAGTTCATTTATGGTTGCCATAACTATTTTGACATTGCAAGTGTTTTCACTTTGCAACATCCACTCCATTTTTTTACTGAGAATTGCAAATATGCCAGTTTGGTATCTATACATTATGCCTAGCTTGTACTTATGGAAACATGCACCCCATATTTTGTTAAGTGGACTATCCTGAAAACAGCAATGCCAATACTACTAACTGCAGTTTAGGTACACTACAGATCTCAGAAGGGAGGAGGCCGTTTGGAGTTGTCAATGCAGATTTCACTGGATTTAACAGTGGGTGGTTACAGTTCATAAGGGGGATGGTGTGGAAGTAATATTTTATAGTAGAGGACACTGTTAAGACCATACACCTTAGGAGGGACAGTTTAGGGGGTCATATTTTGTGCAGGGAGCACAGTGACGGGCACAACGTTTTTTTTTTCAGGGAAATTATAATGAAACTTCTTGTTTTGAGGACACTGTTTCAGGATGTTCTGTAGAAGACTGGAAAAGAGGAAGTCTGCAGAAATGAACTGCGGATGGAAAGAGTATTCTGAACTAACATGTCATCTGGACTAGATGAAGAAGAAAAAGATGAGAACGACTGAAATCAGTGTTCCTACTTCCTGGCATTCATTTTTATGTTGTCTTTTTTTTTGACCAGGGGGCATTCATCCCAAAAACTGTGAACTATCCGCAAAATTTGTACATGAATTATTACAGTAAATTGAGACATTTAACTGTGCAAGTCTGTTTCACCACTTGTTTAAATGTTGTCACACTAGAGATACATATATGGAAACAGGGAGGGAAAGAGGAGGAGAGTCAGCTCATCGGAATGCAGTCTGTAAATCCTCTGTCCAGAGATCCTAGCAGGGAGCCGCCCTGGCTCGGGTCGGTGCAATGAAGAGAAAAAAAAAGGGAAATTCTCCAGTGTAGGGTAAAGTTAAAACATAGTAATTTATTAGGTCCAAGATAAAAAAATCTTTGAGTTCATCCGAGAAATACAAGCAGCATCACATATATCTGCTCCAGTGAGGAATTACATCAGTCATTTACATCATGAATAAGACTTGTCTGAGTTGAAACGCGTCAATTTGACTGATGTAAATCCTCACTGGAGCAGATATATGTGATGCTACTTGTATTTCTCAGATGAACTCAAAGATTGTTTTATCTTGGCCCTAATAAATTACTATGTTTTAACTTTACCCTACTCTGGAGGATTTCCCTTTTTTTCACTAGAGATACATACACACCACACTAATTGTAGGAGTAGACTGTTGTTGAATTATCAGGCTGATGCCATATCTTTGTGGACTTGGATAATTTGTCAACAAAGTTTTAAAACAAAGATTATCCCCGTGTCCAAAATGTATACTAAACCCAAACATGGCATGGTTAACGAAGTGGTAGGGCAATAGGTAAAAACAACTAATATCACGAATATGGATGTGTTAACCCCTAGCAGCATCTGCACTGGCACTGTTGACAGCATATGTCCCAGCAGCAGCAGTACCAAACATAGGTCACATTTGGCCTCTATTGCCTCTGGCAAGCATATTAGTGCACAGGGTGTAAAGAAGTATTGTTCCCATCACTCATCTCAATCACAACAAGATTATGTAGCCTCTGACAGCTACACTATCTAGGGAAGGCAGTGTTCTGCCTTCTCCTGCTACCATAACACTTAATGTTGTACAGAGAGGAATCTCTGATCTGTCAATGACACTGGTTTCTTTTCTGCCCCATAGTTCCCTAATCAACAGCGCCCTGAGGGCTAAAGAACATACTACAGAACAATTTCCTTCCAGTTAATTTATTGGAACAGATGAACTTGTCTTTATTCTTACATGATTCTTTATTCTTAGATGACAGGAGGCTTAAGGAGATGAATATCATGAATTTAATGACAAGAAGTGTTACTGACTGTGAGCCATCGTGGTAGGGGCAATGGCAGTGGTGGTAGCATCCTGGCTCTGGATAAATGTTAAGGTGGAAATCAGGCAGGGGGCCATTTATCAAACAGAGGCACCTGTCAACAAATTCAGGGATGATCATGATGATAATTCTGGGGTGGACAAGACATGGGAACCAGATAGTAGAACCAAGGCACTGATGTCACCATAGGAGGAAGTTATTGGCCTAAGTGCGCAGGCAATGTGTGGTTAAAACAGTGACTGGGGCAAAAGCTGTTTGTTCAACAATCAGTTTGGGAGCAGGTGATGTTGCAACTGTTGTTGATGTAGGCGGCTCAACAGTGAATGAAAGCTCTTGTGGTAGCAAATCCTATTAGTGGGCATCTTATGTGTGAGAATTTTTTTTCATGTTGACGGAGGACCAATCTGATGCAATGTATACTCTGTGTTGTTGGAAAATAGGCTTGGTACATCCTGGCACACATCACTCCATCAGCACTTGCAATGGCATGATCTGCTAATTTTGAGAAAGCAAAATGAGCAAAGCTTAAGCTGTACTCCTTTCTCTACATGTGATAGTCTTTCTAGAAACTAGTCTTCACTTACAAGTATTGCCTTGCAGTTGTCAACAGCCTCATCATCATCCTCACCTACAGTTTTTCAAACACTTCTTGCTTGACCACCATTGCATCATCAGTTCCCTATTTACTGTATGTGCATAAAAACATGTGTTCAGTCACACAATTAAATGGAAATTTATTTCCAAGTATCAAAGTACATTATAATTGATTCTAGACCACCTAGATTGTACTGCCTTTTGCAAAATAATAGCGTATGCTCAAGTTTAAAGGTACCAGATCTTTGCTATGTAATCTGAGAGCACCAAGATGTAGTGGAAGCTTGATTACAGTGATGAGTCACTTACTGTTCTGTATTTTGACGTTTCAATACAATCAGTGTTTTGTCAGCAGGAGATTGTCACTACAGTACAACTGGCCTTGTGCGTCCTATACCAACTACACCCTCATCACTGATTAGCATTTTTCTATCACTATGTAATGCACACAGAAACATGTGAAGTCGACGCCTTATGCACTGCTGAGCTCTGCTAGATCTGCAGCAGAGAAAACTGTGACTTTATCATAACTGCTGCTCCCAGTAAACTAAGTAATACATCTTTAGAATCAAGGACTCTGTCCCTGCCCGTACTGTTGTCAGATCACATAGCAAAAACCTGCTGACAGATTTCTTTGAAAGGAAGACACCTAGCTGTCAATATTTATTGTTCTAAAAAGACATCCCTGCCATGCTTGAATGCAAATTCCTAAATATTTTCAACCGCAAAATTTATTGTGTCATGGGTATCAATTTTTATGGGTATCAACGTTTAACTCCTTAATAAACGCCGTAACGCATTTTCATGGCGGCAGTTAAGGGTACTTATGCCTTAGTGCCGCTCTTTCACGGCACTGAGGAATAACAGTGTAGCGCCCCCCAGCATTGAAAAATCTCTGGGCTGTCAGCTCCCGGGGGTAGCTGAGATCATAGAGACATGATCAGGGCCGGTTTTTCCAGTCCCCGATAGCGGAAAAAAAAAGTGTACCTGCAGTTACAATGATTTCTCTCTTTTCTGACATGTATATCATGTCAAAGGAGAGAGAAATTAAACCCCCCCCCGAAGCCTTCCCGGTACCTCTACCATCCTCTGGATCTCCTGATCCGTCCCCTGGCCTTCTGTCATCTTCCGGTAAAAAAAAAGGCGGGCGCACGCTTAGTGTGCCCGCTGAGATTTGCCGGCCGATACCCAGCAACAAAAGGGAATTTTCCCTATTGGTTCCTTTTGATCACTGTGATAAACCCTATCACATCACAATGATCAAAAGAAAAAAATAAATAAGTTAGATAAAAATTATAAAATTAAAAAAATATTTTTTTCCATTCTTTGCAGTTAGGGTTGGGTTAAGGATTTGGGGTTGGGTTTAGGATTTAGGGTTAGGATTAGGGTTAGGATTAGGGTTAGGGTAGTGTTAGGATTAGGATTAGGGTTAGAATTAGAGTTAGGATTAGGGTAAGGATTAGGGTTAAAATTAGGGTTAGAATTAGGGGTAGGATAGGGTTAGGATTAGGGTTAGAATTAGGGTTAGGATTAGGGTTAGGGTTGTGCTAGGATTAGGGTTAGAATTAGGGATGGGGTTAGGATTAGGGTTAAAATTAGGGTTAGAATTAGGGGTAGGATTAGGGTTAGGATAAGGGGTAGGAATAGGGGTAGGATTAGGAGTAGGACTAGGGGTAGGTAGTGATAAGCGAGAGCTAAAATGCTCTGGTGATCGTTGCTCAGATCGAGCCAATCGTAATGCTTAGGTGCTCGACCCGAGCATTGAGCCCAATGTAAGTCAATGGGAAACTAGAGCATTTTTCCGGTGGCCCTCCCCCCGGAGGTTTGCAGAGGGCCTAAAAACTGCCCAAATCGATGGGAATAGTGCTGAAATTACATGGGAACAGCATGGGGAAAACCCTTGAAAGCACCTCTGACTCATAGGTCACTGTTGTGAACAATGTTGTCAGAGTATTTGGTCACTTTTACGGACTCGCAATAAAACATACAGAAAAGTAATTCATAGAATCATAGAATGGTAGAGTTGGAGGGGACCTCCTGGGTCATCTGGTCCAACCCCCTGCTCAAAGCAGGATTCACTAAATCATCTCAGACAGATATCTGTCCAGCCTCTGTTCGAAGACATCCATTGAAGGGGTACTCACCACCTCTCATGGCAGCCTGTTCCACTCATTGATCACCCTAACTGTCAAAAAGTTTTTTCTAATATCTAATCTGTGTCTCCTCCCATTCAGTTTCAAAATGGATTTTCCTGGAAAAAATGTTAAAGAACATTCTTTCCTTGGTAACGACTTGCATATAAGGCAAAATAAATATCCCCTCAAAAAAATTATCCTCCACACCTAGGGCTATGTTCACACGTAGAGTTTTTGATGTGTTTTTGCACTTTTGCATTGCTTTCAAAGGTGAAAAATACATTCACCAGTAAATGTCATTTTAACATTTTGCTAACTTATCTGGCCATGTGGTGTGTGAGACATTATCAAACACATCCATACAGTGCTGAAATGACATGGGAACAGCATGGGAAGACCCCTGGAAGCATCTCTGACTCCCACTACTATTAGGCCGCTGCTTAAAACTGTGGTTATCAGACGTGATCCTATATTACTGCAGAAATAATACAGACATTTTTGGCATTGTGACAAAAATTAAACTCCATTTAAAATGGGTAAGGCGCATGGCAAGGAACAGGGAAGTGGACATAATGGTGATGGTGATGGTGAATGTAGAGGCTGAGGCCGTGGGCAAGATGAAACTGTGCCTTCTGAGGGAGCACAACAAGCACCCACATCATGTCGACCTAGCTTCCTGTCCCACTTTCTAGGGGGGCGCGGAATACCACTCTTGAAGCCACACCAGTGTGAAAAGGTTATTGGTTGGATAGAAGATAAATAAATAATGCTTCCAGTCAATTTGCAACCATCAACACCTTGTCTTCCACACAGTCCAGTCTCAGTAACCCAGAAGTCTGGACCACATATTCCTCACCCTGATCCTCCTTCCTGACACTATGCCGAGTGCCCGGAGACAACTGATCCCACACTTGGACACTCCAAAGAGCTGTTCACTTTTCAATTTATAGATTTGGGCCTCTCGCCGGGTCAGCTTCAAGCAAGGCAAGAGGAGATCGCATGTAGCAATGCCCAAATATTTGAGCAGCCACGGTCACATGAAGGTGATTATTATTATTACTATTATTTATTATTACAGTGCCTTACATGTGAAAAAGGGGTATACATAGCAAAAACAATTACAATAATCTTGAGCAAAAACGTGACGGCGACTGGTACAGGAGGAGAGAGGATTCTGCCCGCAAGGGCTCACAGTCTACAAGGGATGGGTGAGGAATAGGACACAGTGTGTGAGGGTATGGATGGTCATGCAGGGGTATGGTGGAGCGAGGGTTACTGCAGGTTGTATGCTTGTCGTCAAGGTTCCTTTTGAAGGTTTCAACAGTAAGCGAGTAGGAGAGTCTGATATGTTGGGGTAGAGAGTTCCAGAATAGGGGGGATGCATAGGAGAAATCTTGTATGCGGTTGTGTGAAGAGGAGATAAGTGACATGTTGAGTATGGAGAGAACCCAGCATATAACAACAGGAAAAGGGAAGGGTGCCCTACAAGTGGGGAAAGGGGGAGTGGAGACCCATAAACAGCTCAAATGACAAACCCTGACTCCCCTATGGACCATATATAGGTTCTGAACTTATTGCCGAGCAGTAAACCTGGCCCTAGCTGAGCCTAAAGCTAGGCCCTAGGTATGGAGGGGGAGGGGTGAGCACTACTCAGCCCCACTGCAAACTAAAGTACACACAAGGTAAACAAACTTGTTTAAGTTACACTTAGCTTAAAGATGACACTGGGGAAAACAAGGCAACAGTCCACAAAGGAACTCCACGAAAATTCTAGCCGGCTACTAGAATTCCAAGCCTGAATAGATAAGAACAGTCCATCACCAGGCACTCTCTGGAGAAACTGAGTGTATATAAGGATACAGCAAGGGTGTGGTAATTAGCAGAAGAAGATGAGCATCACTGTTGGGTCCTAATTGTGTAATCCCCAAGCAAGGTGTGGATCACCCCTGGGTCCTAGAGAGAGAGGGATCATGAAAGGATCAGAAAGATGTTTGCAAGGCCAAACGCAGCAACCTTCTACAGCCAGACTGTTTGTCAAACCTGACACACCTGTGACAATAAGAGGGGAGTATAGAAGCAAATATTGTGAGGATCTGAGGTTGTGTGTAAGTATGTACCAGGAGAGAAGGTTACAGAGGTATGGAGGAGACAGGTTGTGGATGGCCTTGTATGCCAAGGTTATGGTTTTGAACTGGAGTCTCTGGGGAATGCGGAGCCAGTGAAGCGATTCACAGAGAGAAGAGGCCGGGGAATAGCGGAGGAACAGGTGGACTAGTCAGGCAGCAGAGTGTAGCATAGATTGGAGGGGTGCAAGAGTGTTAGAAGGGAGGCCACAGAGCAGGAGTTGCAGTAGTTGAGGCGGAAGATGATAAGGGCATGCGTTAATGTTTTTGCAGATTATGGTTTGAGGAATGTGCGGATCCGCAAGATTTTTTTTACTTGGAGTCGGCATATTCCTCCCCCTGATCCTCCTTCCTCCCACCATGCCGACTGCCCGGAGACAACTTATCCCACACTTGGAAACTCTGAAGAGCTGTTCTGTTCATCTTTCCATTCATAGATTCGGGCCTCTGGCTTGGTCCGCTTCAAGCGGGGCAACAGAAGATCACATGCAGCGATACCCAAATATTTGAGCAGCTATGGTCACCTGAAGATGATGGTGGGAAAGGGCAAATACTGTTGCAAGAGGTGGATGATGATGAGACACAATGGATAGAAAGTCAGGAAGAGGACCAGGGTGCGGAAGTGTAAGACAAGGTGGTGGACGATTAAGTCGATGGGCCGAACGCCTGGGTCCAGAAAAAGTGTCTGTGGGTGACACCACTGCCTCTTCCCTTGTTGTACGTGCAAGCCAAGTCTCCATTCATGATGCAGGCGAAGATGCCTCCCACCCTGCACCTGTCATTGCACACTTGCAACCATGACCATCAGCAACCATGTCCTTGTCCCACCACAGAGTTCACTTGTTCAGTACTCGGTCCCCAGTCACCACTATTTCTCTCTGTGTGCCATCCTCACTTTACACAAGCTCATGTTCCAGAACATTTCCCGTTCCCTCACCAATGCAGTTACTGGGAAGGACCACCTAACCACAAACACGTGGACAAGTGCTTGTGGCCAGGGATGGTACATTTCACTGACTGCACACTGGGTTAATATTGTGGAAGCCGAGACACAGTTGGACCCTGGGATGGAACACGTCCTCCCGACGCAGAGGATTGAGGGTCCTTGGTCAGTCAAGGTTCCCCCACATTCTACAGCTCCTTCACCTCTTCAGCCTCCATTTCCATCACTTGATTCATTTTTTTCAGGAGATATTCCAGATTATGTACTTAAACATCATGAGTGCCAATAACAAGGAGCAGGAATGTATGCTTGGGTGACACACCGCACACAGCTGCAGAGTTGTTGAAAGCTGTAACAGAGAAGGCAGATCTGTGGCTCTCACCGCTGAACCTACAGCCAGGCATGGTCATGTGTGATAATGGCTGGAACCTGGTGGTGGATCTGAAGGTAGGCAAGCTTGCACATGTACCATGCCTGGCCCATGTGCTCATCCTCGTGGCTCAGTGGTTTCAGTGGCTGTGCTGAAGCTAATATGCTTAAGTGTCAAACCACAGAATCCTGAAGAGTAGTGGACAGCTCTGAAAGAGCAGGCAGATTTGTGGCTGATACCGCTGAACCTACAGCCAGGCATGGTTGTGTGTGACAATGGCCGGAAGCTGGTGTCGGCTATGAGGCGAGGCGAGCTCACACATGTTCCATGCATGGCCAATGTGCTTCACCTCGTGGTTCAGCGGTTTCTCAAAACCTACCCGGATCGGCCTGACCTGCTTGTCGAAGTACGCCACATGTGTGCCCATTTCTGAATGTAACCTACAGTTTCCGTCGCTATTGACGTGCTTCAGCAGCGTTTACAGCTTTCAGCTTACCGACTGGTGTGTGATGTCACCACACGTTGGAAATCAATGTTGCAGATGTTTGGAATGATTTGTGAGCAGCAGAGGGCAGTTGTTGAATACCAGCTTCAACGCGCAAGTTGGAATTCAGGTCAGCCTCTGCACATAAGAGCTGATGAGTGGGCATGAATGTATGACATCTGTGCTGTCCTCCAAAACTTTGAGGACTCCACCAAGATGGTGAGCGGCAATGACGCCATAATTAGCATCACCATCCCAGTTCACTGTCTACTGAAACGCTCACTGCTCACAATTAAAGAGGAGGCAATGCATTGAGATGGACAAGAAACCAAACAGGGTGATGCTACACAGCCCAGCCTCATCTCATCTCAACGCGGATTGGGTGATAATGAGGAGAAGGAGGAAGAGGAGGAGAACATGGACAGTCGTCCTCTTGGTGAGGACAGTCTTGGCTGTTGGCAGTCTGGCACATATGGCTGCCTTTATGTTCCGCTGCCTTTACTGTAACCCTCGCATTGTACCCATTTTGGGCATTAAAGAAAACTGGCGTGGCACAAGAGAAGTCTTGGAGATGGAGGTGAGAGGTTCAGATTAAGGAGGCTATTACTGTTAGATCAGTTGCAGAATGGGGGGGCAAGGGAGGGGTGATAGACAGAAATAAGGGATGAGATATAGGGAGGTGGAGAACTATAGAGAGCTTGGTGGGTGAGAGAGATGAGTTTGTATTGTATTCTGTAGTGAATGGGTAACCTAACCAGTGCAATGACTGGCACAGGGTAGAGGTATTGGTGAATCGACTTGATAGAAATACGACTCTGGCTGTTGCATTCTGATTGGATTGGAGAAGAGAGAGTTTGTTTACAGGGAGACCGATTAGAAGAGAGTTGCAGTAGTGAATAAGAGCGACAGTAAGAGTTTTTGCAGCATCAAAAGTGAGAAAAGGTCGGGTTTTGGAGATGTTTTTAAGGTGCAGGTGACATGAGCGAGTGAGTGATTTTCCATGGAGAATAAAGGAAAGTTGTGTGTCAAATATGACTCCAAGACTGCAGGCGTGCTGAGTGGGTGTTATGGTGACACTACCTAAAGGAAATTACAAAGTCAGGTATATGTAAGTTAGTAAAAGTCAGATATAGGTAGGTTAGTATTAGTAAAAGTCAGATATAGGTAAGTTAGTAAAAGTCAGATATAAGTAGGTTAGTAAAAGTCAGGTATAGGTAGGTTAGTAAAAGTCAGGTATAGGTAGGTTAGTAGAGGGAGGAAACAGAAGTTCATTTTTGGAGATATTCAGTTCAGGCCCTTGTTGAAGAATTATATAAAAGAAAAATTCCCATCTGAAAACGCTGGTGGCAGAGTACAGGCGAGGGAGACACAAACTAGATGCGGCAGAGGCAGGAGAATGCTGTCGAAGGTCTGGGACAGTTTTCTCAGACCCTCCCAGCACCCAGGCCCTGATACACAGGGTACTCTGATGAGGAGGTAAAAGTTTTGGAAGGTGCTGAAGGACTACCTTGTCGACCGTACCAGCGTTCTCCATGATTCCTCTCTGTGCCTTACAACTGATGGGTATCCAAGCTGGTCACGTGGGATAAACTGTCTCTGTACACTTTGGTGGTCATGGCCGCTAGCGTTTTCTCAGAGATGGTTTTTAGTGCCGCCAGGGGCATTATAACTGATAGGCGCATCCAACTGTCAACTAAAAATGCTGACAGGCTTACTTATCAAAATTAACAAGGGCTGGATTGGGCCATACTACTCAACACCACTAGATGATAGCATCGAACAGAAACTCACATCTAGTGGTTATTTTTTTGGGGGGTCTATTCCCATCCACCCCTTCATACCCAGACATGGGTAATATATAAGCTTCAGGATTTCTTCTATTTTATGTCACCCTCCTCCTTCTCCTTCTTTGCATCCTCCACCACCATATCACCAGGGTGGCCATCATGCAATGCCCAAATAATTTTTTTAAGGATGTTTGTGATGCGTGTAGGAACTATTTTTAGAGGCCTACCTCTAACTTCATATTTAATATATATCTATACCCTCCAGGGGTCAATGTTTTTCAGCCCATGCGCTAAGTGCATGGGCATTACCAGTGTAGGAGACCCACTCCTTAATTATAGAAAATACATTTTTAACTGTGGCCCCCCACTACTGTGACAAAACAGCTTATAATCTTAATCAGCCAGACAGTTAGATTTGTTAAGCCAAGAGAAATACACTATTGTGTTTGTGTTGACTTGTGAATGTATGTGTATTTCTGTGGTGGGTCAAGAAGGACAGACCAGTACTTGTATGACCCTGATTATTGTCTTCTCTTGGATCTGAAACAATGATGTTTGTTTCTAGTGATGAGCAAGCATGCTTGTCACTGCTCGGTATTCGCTCGAGTATCTCACTTCTCGAGATGCTTGGCGCTCTTTGAGTATTTTTGGGATGCTAGGGCGGGAGCTTGGTTTCCCTCCCAACATGTTTTGTGCTCTTTAGAGAGTCAATTAACATGCATGGATTGCCTGCCACTCACTGTAATGCCATAGCCATGTTGGTTGTGTCATTTCAGTGATTTGCTGGCCGCATAGCGTCATTAGGTCTGTATAAGATCTGGTGACCCTATGCTCATTACAGTGTACCCTAGAAAGAGGCAGAGTAGGGAGAGGTGCTGCTGAGTGAGGAATATAATTGCTTGTTGTTCTTGTTGTTTTAGTGAGGTATTCCACAGCTATATACAGAATACATATAAACTATCAATCCTTCTGAGGACTAATCCAGCTGCATATATTACTAGTGACAGCAAGAGTTAGGCAGGGTTTGTGGACAGTGTAAACAGCACAATAGGGTCCATTGCATGTTTTGTGCACATTCTGTCTGCTGCTGCTGCTGTTACAGATATCCATAGCCCTAGATATCCTGATTATTTGCTTTTTTCTGCTCCATTTGCAGGCAGATTTTTATTTTATTCACATTGCTGTATTGTGGAAGCAGAGAAACTTTTCCAGTATCACGCGTGATCCCATAATACTGTGGTAATAATTGTGACATTTTTTGGAGAGTACCAAATATTCCACTCCATTTAAAGTCAGCCATCTGTGTTTTGTTGAACCTATTCACACTTGATCACTGACCAAAACCATGCTACAAGGCCACTGCCTAAAACCGTGGTCATCACATGTGATCCGAGGTTACTGCGGTATTAATCGTGACATTTTGGGGAGCGTGCCAAATATTATACTCCATTTAAAGTCAGCCATCTGTGTCTTGTTGAGCCTATTCACACTTGGCCACTGACCAATACTATACTACAAGGCCACAGCCTAAAACCGTGGTCGTCACACGTGATCGCATATTACTGAGGTAATAATACAGACATTTTATGGAGCGTGCCAAATATACTCTATTTAAAGTCAGCCACCTGTTTTGTTGAATTTATTCACACTTGATCACTGACTAATACTATACTACAAGGTCACAGCCTAAAACCGTGGTCATCACACGTGATTGCATATTAGTGCAGTAATAATACAGACTTTTTGTGGAGCAGGCCAAATATTACATTCCATTTAAAATGGTAAAGGCGCGTGGCAAGAGACGGGGAAGTGGATGTGATGGTGTACACAGAGGCCGAGGCCGTGGGCAAGTTGAAACTGTGCCTGCTGAGGGAGCACATCAAGCACCCACATCATGTCAACCTAGCTTTCTGTCCCACTTGCTAGGGGGCTGCAGAACATCACTCTTGAAGTTAGAGCAGTGTGGAAAGGTTGTTGGTTGGATAGCAGATAATGCTACCAGTCACTTTGCCACCTCCACCACAACCCTGTCTTCCACAAGGTCAAGTCTCAGTGACCGTGAATCTGGACCACATATTCCTCACCCTGATCCTCTTTCCTGCCACCATGCCGAGTGCCCGGAGACAACTGATCCCCCTCTTGGACACTCCGAAGAGCTGTTCACTTTTCGATTTATAGATTCGGGCATCTTGCCCGGCCAGCTTCAAGTGAGGCAAGAGGAGATCGCATGTAGTGATGCCAAAATATTTGAGCAGCCACGGTCACACGAAGGCGACGGTGGGCAACTGTCACAAGAGGTGGATGATGAAGATGAGACACAATTGCCACCAAGTCAGGAGGAGGCCCAGGGTGCGTACATGAAAGACAAGGTGGTGGACAATGAAGTCATTGACCCAACCTGGCAAGGTGACATGCAGAGCGAGGAAAGCAGCACACATGGGGAGGGAGGTGTAGCACCACAACAGTCAAGAACAAGCAGTGTGGTGGCCACAGACACAAGACAGGCAATAGCTCCCCGGAACACCAACACGACGGAAGTTGCCAGTCCAATTGTTAGGTCTTCCTGGGTCTGGTTATTTTATAACGACTGTTCAGATAACCCCAAAAAAGCCATTTGCAACATCTGCCAGGCCAGCATCAGAAGGGGTAGCAAAACTACGAGCCTGACCACCATTAGCATGCTCAGGCACATGACCGTAAAGCACCCAACTATGTGGGCCGAACGCCAGGGTCCAGAAACAGTGTCTTAGGGTGACACCACTGCCTGTTCCACTGTGTGTGCACGCCAATCCCCTTGCAAATGTTGCAAAGGATTTGTGAGCAGCAGAGGGCAGTTGTTTAGTACCAGCTTCAACATACCTGTCGGAAATCAGGTCAGCCTCCACACATAAGAACTGATGAGAGGGCATGGATGTCAGACATCTGTGTCATCCTCCAAAACTTTGAGGACTCCACCAAGATGGTGAGCGACGATGACACCATAATTAGCATGACCATCCTGCTTCTCTGTGTTCTGAAACGCTCGCTGCTCACAATTAAAGAGAAGGCATTGCAGGTGCAACATGATGAGAAGGAGCAAGGAAGCATACATGGTGATGCCACACAGCCCTGCCTCATCTCATCCCAAAGCAGATTGGGGTGTTAATGAGGAGGAGGATGAGGCGGAACAGGAGCTGGTTTCCTGTGCTACAGACGGTAGTACCCACACCACATTTATACCGCCTGTTCAGCAGGGATGGCCTGAGGAAAGGGAGAATGAGGAGGAGGAGGATGAGGAGGAGAGCATGGACAGTTGTCAACTTGGTGAGGACAGGGAAGTCTTGGCTGTTGGCAATCTGGCACACATGGCTGACTTTATGTTCTGCTGCTTTTCCCGTGACCCTCGTGTTGCATGCATTTTGGCTAACAGTAATTACTGGTTGGTCACACTTCTAGACCCACGCTACAAGGAAAACTTTCTATCTCTCCTTCCCGTGGCGGAGAGGTCTAGTAAAATGTTGCAGTACCAGAAGGCCCTTGTTGCGGAATTATAAAAAAAATTCCCATCTGAAAACGCTGGTGGCAGAGGTCACAGTTTCTTAGACAACCAAGGAGTACAGACGAGGGAGACACAAATGCGACGCAGCAGATGCAGGGGAACACTGTCAAAGGTGTGGGACAGTTTTCTCAGACCCTAATGCGTGGGGTATTCTGACAAGGAGGGGAAAGTTTTGGAAGATGCTGAAGGACTACCTTGCCAACCATACCAATATCCTCTGTGATTCCTCTGTGTCTTATAATTATTGGGTATCCAAGCTGGACATGTGGCAAGAACTGACTCTCTACGCCTTGGAGGTCCTGGCCTGCTCTGCAGCTAGAATTTTGTCAGAGCGGGTTTTTAGTGTCGTTGGGGGCATTATAACTAATAGGCGCATCCGCCTGTCAACTGAAAATGCTGACAGGCTGACTGTTATAAAAATGAACAAGGGCTGGATTGTACCAGACTTCTCAATGCCACCGGATGATATCAGCAGAACATAAAGTCAAACCCAGTGGCTTTTTTGGGGGGGATTCTATTCCCATGCACCTCAACGTTATAACAGTATAGGAGATCCACTCCTTTATAATAGGAACATTTTTTTTAACTGAGGCCCTCCTCTATGTCTCTTCAAAGATGTATTGGGTTTTTTCTAAATTTTGGGTAGGCTTTACAGTTACTGCATAAGTTATACCAGTATAATTAATGGAAATATTTTTTTTTATATCAGGCCCTCTATGTGTCTTCAAAGGCGTATTGGTTTTTTTCTGAATTTTGGGCAGGCTTACAGTCACTGCATATGCTATAACAATATAGCAGACCCACTCCTTAATAATGGAAAATTATTTTTTTTTAAATCAGGCCCTCTATGTCTCTTCAAAGGTGTATTGGGGTTTTTCTAAATTTTGGGTAGGCCTTACAGTCACTGTATCTGCTATAACAATATAAGAGACCCGCTCCTTAATAATGTATTTTTTTTTTATATCAGGCCTTCTATATGTCTTCAATGTGTTTAGGGTTTTTTCTAAATTTTGGGCAGGTCTTACAGTTACTGCATATGCTACACCGGTATAGGAGACCCGCTTCTTATTAATGGGAAAACATTTTTTTAAATCAGGCTCTCTATGTGTCTTCAAAGGCGTATAGGGTTTTTTCTAAATTTTGGGCAGGCCTTACAGTTACTGCATACAGGTAATAGGAAAGACGATGATCCAGCTCCACAGAAAACAATGGTAAAAACAAATGTCTTTTATTTAGAATTTTTTTTAAATATCCAGATAGCGATAATGTAACTCCAGCTGGTGTAAGAACAATAATAGAAGGGAAACACAGGGGCACCAAGGAGGGGTGTGCTATCAGATGCGTTTCGAGCGAAGACCGCTCTCAAACTTGGTATGAATAAGTGTCAGACATAAGGGGAGAAACCCTTCTTTAATCAAGAAAAGGTGCTGCAGGTGTGTAACAACCCAAGATTGCAAAGAAAAAAATAATAATTTTTTTGTAAGAATAGTGAATTAAAAAGCAACGGGAATTTTTAAAAAACAAAAATGAGACACCAAGTCAGTAATGTAACATGAACTCTTTTCTATAATTCAAGCCTGAGGGAATTCTAGTATCCAGTACAAAAATCCAAAACGCCTCCCTATTTCTGAGAGTATTTTGTCTGTCTCCGCCACGGATGTGGCGGGGAACATGTTCTATAGCATAAGCTAATAGGCCTTTAGTGCATTTATTATGACAATTGATAAAATGTCTGGAAGCACCAGACATACTACGATTAGATTGATGGGAAATATCATATAAATGTTCCCTCAGGCGTACTTTAAATTTCTTAGTAGTTGATCCGATATATTTTAGATTACAAATAGTGCACTCAATCATGTAAATAACATGATCAGTGTTACAATTCAGAAACCCTTTTATTGGATATACCTTGGAATTATTTTTATCCGTGAACGTTAATTTTTTTGATGAAACCAGACATGATTTGCAGTTTGTGAAACCGCACTTATGGTAGCCACTAGTTGATAGCCAGCTACCAGTCGTTTTGATGGGCTTTCCTCTGTATAAACTTGGAGAGATTTTGTTGCCTATTGTTGGTGCTCTGCGTGGAACTACCCTAATTCCGTCCTTTAATATTGCATCCATGACTGAATCCTCTCTCAGAATATCTATGTTGCGTTTTACTATATTAGATATTGCAGAAAAATTAATGTTATAGGTGAGAGCTAATGTTGGAATATTAGAGCTGGTGTTGCTGTGGTGGTTCCTTTTGGTAATGAAATTAGTTCTAGATTTACTATCTACTATTTTTCTTCCTCTATCTAAGGTCCATTTTGGATAATTTCTACATGATATTCTAGAATTAATGGTGGTACATTCTTTTGAGAAGGAAATGAAGTCACTACAATTCCTGCTAGCTCTAGTAATTTCTCCTACTGGAATGGCTTTTAGGACATGGGGTGGGTGAAAACTGTGCGCATGCAAAATTGTATTCCCTGATGTGGGTTTCCTGAATGTTTTAGTAGTGATTAGTTCATTATTTTGACCATTTAGTTCTAAGTCCAAAAAAGTAATAGAGTTACGGTTGGTGGTGTATGTAAATCGTAAATTAAATTCATTATTATTCAAATACGATATAAATTCTGGAATGTCATCATTGTTGCCCCCCCAAACCATTAAAATATCATCAATAAATCTTGAGTAATAAATGAGGGATGTACAAAAGGGGTTATGGGCACTGTACACATAGCATTCCTCCCACCAAGCCATAACAAGATTAGCAACCGAAGGGGAAAATTTAGCCCCCATAGAAACTCCACCGGTTTGGAGAAAAAATTTCCCATTGAGCATAAAATAATTATGTGTTAATAGAAAAGATAAAACTGTTTTAATGAACGATTGAAGTTCATGGGAGTAAGAACTATATTTGAACATATGGTGATCTATGGCAGAGATTGCTATGTGGTGAGGAATGCTAGTGTACAGTGCCGTGACATCACAAGTAAGCCATGACCATGAATTTGACCAGGTAACATTATCAAATAAATTCAGGAACTCGCATGAGTCCTCAAGATGACCTGGAATACGCATGACAAGTGGCTGTAAAGCAGAGTCCAACCATTGACTTAATCTTTCTCCCAGCGATCCAATTCCTGAAATAATTGGGCGCATGGGTGGTGGTAGTTCATTCTTGTGAGTCTTACGTAAGACATGTAAGATGGGAATAGTTGGAGAATCCACAATAAGGAATTCTGATTCTTTTTTAGTGAAAAAGCCCAAAGAAAAGCCCTCTTGTACTAATTTGATGAGTTTTTCCTGAAAAAATGCCGTTGGGTCATTGGAAAGAATGGTATATATATTGTGATCTTGCAACATGTTATTAATAGAAAGGACATAATCCTCACTATTCAAGACTACCACTGATCCACCCTTGTCTGACATCTTGATCACAATGTCTGTTCTTTTGGAAAGATGGTCTAAGGCAAGTTTTTCAATTCTGGACAAATTGCACTTTCCTCTATGAATTTGCATGGGTTCCTGCTGTAATGTTTTCAAGTCACGTTCTATATTTTCTTGGAATCTGTCCATGGTGTCAGTACGTGTTTGTACTGGATAAAACTGTGAATTTTTGGTCCGGAATGAGGAGATGGAAGATAAATCCTTAATAGGAGTTTCCTCTGAGTTGAGATCTGTTAGGCATGAAAGTGCAAGTTGTTCTGGAAATCTTAAACCCCTGTACAGATTGGTATGTTTCTGAGGGAGCGTTTGGTTTTGTGAGTCATCTGACCAGAAATGTTTTTAATGGTTAAGTCTCTCACAAAACGGTTAATATCTTTGATGATAGAGAAGATATCAAGTTTGCTGTTTGTGACAGCAAAATTTAACCCTTTAGAAAGCAGTCGGTGTTTAGCAGTAGTGAGGGGAGTGGATGATAAATTAACCACATTTACTGTTGGAATCTGCTCCTGTTCCGGAATGATTCCACATTTTTTCCGGTGCTTGCGACCTGCTCTTCTCCCCCGTTTTCTGAAACGCGCTGTTTTCTAAAGTAATAATATTGGGGTTTTACATTCACTGGATCTCCCTCAGAGGCATCAGTAGAATTATCTGATTCAAATTCAGATGAGGAAAACGTGACTGCATACGCTACACCCGTATAGGAGACCCGCTCCTTATTAATGGGAAATCATTTTTTTAAATCAGACCCACTATATGTCTTCAAAGGTGTATTGGGTTTTTTCTAAATTTTGGGCAGGCCTTACAGTCACTGCATATGCTATAACAGTATAGGAGACCCGCTCCGTAATAATGGGGAATTTTTTTTAACATAAATCACGCCCTCTATGTCTCTTCGAAGGTGTATTGGAGTTTTTCTAAATTTTGGGCAGGCCTTACAGTCACTGCATATGCTATAAATATATAGGAGACCCGCTCCTTAATAATGGGATTTTTTTTTTTAAATCAGGCCCTCTATGTGTCTTCAAAAGTGTATTGGGTCTTACCAAATTTTGGGTAGGCCTTACAGTTACTGTATACACTATACCAGTATAAGGAGACATGCTCCTTAATAATGGGAAATTATTTTTTTAAATCAGGCCCTCTATGTGTCTTCAAAGGTGTATTGGGGTTTTTCTAAATTTTGGGCAGACCTTACAGTCGGTTTATATGCTGTAACAGTATAGGAGACCTGCTCCTTAATAATGGGGAATTTTTTTTAGCACAAAAACACCAATACACCTTTGAAGAGACATAGAGGGGAGTGATTTATAAATTTTGGGCAGGCCTTACAGTCACTGCATATGCTATAAATATATATGAGACCCGCTCCTTAATAATGGGATTTTATTTTTAAATCAGGCCCTCATGTGTCTTCAAAAGTGTATTGGGTTTTTCCAAATTTTGGGAAGGCCTTACAGTTACTGCATACGCTGTACCAGTATAGGAGTCCTGCTCCTTAATAATGGGAATTTTTTTTTTAAATCAGGCCTTCTATGTGTCTTCAAAAATTTCTGGATTAGTATCACAGAAATATCTGATATGTCTCATGAACATGGTTTTAGCCACTGCCCTTTTAGTATAGTATTGGTCAGCAACCAAGTGTGAATAGTTTGGAACAACACACAACTGCCAGACTTTAAATGAAGTATAATATTTGAAACGTTCCTTAAAAATTTCTGGATTAGTACCGCAGAAATATCTGATACGTCTGATGACCACAGTTTTAGCCTTGTAATATGGTATTGGCCAGAGACCAAGCGTGAATAGTTTGGAACAACACACAACTGCCAGGCTTTAAATGGAGTATAATATTTGACACGCTCCCAAAAATTTCTGGATTATTATCTCAGTAAGATGGGATCATGTCTGATGACCACGCTTTTAGGCACTTGCCTTGTAATATACTATTGCTCAGCGACCAAGCGTGAATAGGTTGAACAACACAAAGCTGCCTTACATTAAATGGAGTATAATATCTGACACGTTCCCTAAAAATTTCTGAATTAGTACCACAGAAATATCTGATACGTCTGACGAACACGGTTTTAGCCACTGGACTTGTAGCATTGTATTGATCAGTGACCAAGTGTGACTAATTTGGAACAACACACAACTGGCAGACTTTAAATGGAGCACTTTGACACGCTTCAAAAATTTCAGGATTATTACCACAATATTATGGGATTACATACAAGGATTAGGTACTGGCCTTGTAATATGCTATTGGTCAGCGACCAGGTGTGAATAGGTTTAACAACACACAGCCGCCATACTTTAACTGGAGTATAACATCTGACATGTTGCCTAAAAATTTCTAGATTAGTACCAAAGAAATATCTGATACGTCTGATGACCACAGTTTTAGCCACAGGCCTTGTAGTACACTTAGTATTGGTCAGCGACCAGGTGTGCATAGGTTCAACAACACACAGCTGCCATACTTTAAATGGAGTTTAATATTTGACACGCTCCCAAAAATTTCAGGATTATTATCGCAGTAATATGGGATCACATCTGATGACCTTAGCTTTAGGCAGTGGCCTATTTGTATGATATTGGTCAGAGACCAAGTGTGAATAGGTTGAACAACACACAACTGGCAGACTTTAACTGGAGTGTAATATTTGTCACGCTCCAAAAAATGTCACCATTATTACGGAAGTAATATGGGATCACGTCTGATGATGGACAAGTTTCTCTGCTTCTACAATACAGCAATGCGAATAAAATAAAAAAAATCTGGTTGTATTTTGCTAACAAGCAAATGGAGCAGTAAAATGGTGTACTGTATTGCTTTTTAAGCAAATAATCAGGATAAAGAGCAAAAAAAAATTAGCCCTGATTTCTAGGGCTATGGATATCGGTAACAGCAGCAGACAGAACATTTAATGGACCCTATTCTGCTGTATACAGTGTCCATAAACTCTACCTGCCTAACTCCTACTATCACCAGTAATATATATCCATCTGAACTAACAGTCCTTCTAAGGACTAAACCAGCTGCATATATCTTGCTGTGGAATACCTATACCTAACTAATAAATTCTGTCCCTCACTCAGCAGCACATCTCCCTACTCTGCCTGTCTAAAAGGTAGACTGTGGTGAGCATAGGGTCACCAGGTCTTATATAAACCCGATGACGCTATGCGGCCAGCTAATCAATGTAATGACACAACCAACATGGCTACAGCATTACAGTGAGTGGCAGGCAATGCCTGCATGTTAATTGGCTGTTTAAAGAGCACCAAACATGCGGGGCAGGGACCATAGCTCCCGCTAAAGCATCCCGGAAGTACTTGCAGAGCGCTGAGCATCTCGAGCAGTGAGATGCTCGGGTGAGTACAGAGCAGTGGCGAGCATGCTCGCTCATCACTGATAAACACCCTTTAAAAAATGATGTGGGTGTTGCATCATGGTCACCCTGATGATATGGTGGTGGAGGATGAGGAGAAGGAGGAGAACAACAGAAAATAGATCAAATCAGGATGCGTATACCCATGTCTGGGTGTGAAGAGGTGCATGGGAATACACCCCCCACAAAAAAGCCACTGGATTTGACTTTATGTTCCCCTGCTATCATCCGGTCATGTTGAAAAGTCTGACCCAGTCCAGCACTTATTCATTTTGATAAGAATCAGCATGTCAGCATTTTCAGTTGACTGGCTGGTGCGCCTATCAGTTATAATGCCTCTGGTGGCATTAAAAACCCGCTCTGACAAAATATTAGCGGCAGGGCAGGGCAGGCCAAGACCTCCAAGGCATAAAGAGTCAATTTATGCCACCTGTCCAGCTTGAATACCCAATAGCTGTAAGGCACAGAGGATTCAAGGAGGACATTGGTATGGTTCAGCATCTTACAAAACTTTTTCTTCCTTGTCAGAGTACCCCACGCATCAGGGCCTGGGTGCTGGGAGGGTCTGAGAAAACTGTCCCACACCTTTGACAGTGTTCCTTTGCCTCTGCTGCATCATGTTTGTGTCTCTCTCGTCTGTACTCCTTGGTTGTCCAAGGAACTGTGACCTTTGCTGCCAGCGTTTTCAGAATTTTTTAAATAATTCCTCGACAAGGGACTTCTGGTACTCCAAAATTTTACTAGTCCTCTCTGCCATGGGAAGGAGAGATAGAAAATTCTCTTTGTAGCGTGGGTCTAGAAGTGTGATCAGCCAGTAATTACTGTTGGCCAAAATGTGTACAACTGCAAGGGTCATGGGAAAGGCAGAAGAACATAAAGTCAGGCATGTGTGCCAGACTGCCAACAGCCAAGTCTTCCCTGTCCTGACCAATAGGACAACTATCCATGCTCTCCTCCTCCTCCTCCTCCTCCTCCTCATTCTCCCTCTCCTCTGGCTGGCCATGCTGAACAGACGGTATGACAGTTGTGTGGATAGTATCATGTGTAAAGCAGGAAAACAGCTACTGTTCCTCCTCCTCTTCCTCATGTTCATTATCACCTGTAAGGTTGCAGCCAGACAGGTCGTGGACGGGAGGTATGTGTCCCCAAGGTGCTAAACCTTGATGATGTAGGAATCGGAAAAGCAGGCTCCAGCACACATAGTGCAGAGAGGTTTTTAATGGGCCCGGATTATAGGGCTGCGTTTTATGAGCAGCTGAAAAAGCTGGGAGTGGGATCAGCTGCTCACTTACCTCCAGTCCAGGTCTTTGAAGGCCTGATTTAAGACAGCTGCACCTGTCTCAGTCTGTCTGTGTATTGTGCAAGGTGAGCAGGCTTGCATGGGCTGCTCAGGCCTTGCTGAAGGCAGAGAAAGGCATCTGCATCTAAACGGCTGAGGCCGTGCTGTATATGGACTTGTTATTTTGTGTTTTGTTATACCTTTTTGGAACCTGAAAGAGGCTTTGATATTTTAGTTTCCTGCCTGGTTTATGGACATTTAATAAACCACCAGTTTGTTTGAACCTGCGGACTGCATCCCTGTGTGAACCAGCGCCTACCACAGAGCTGATCCCTCACACCCAATCCGTGTTGGGCTGTGGAGCATCACCCTGTATGGTTCCTTGCTTCATCTCATCGTGCTCCTCCTGCAATGCCTCCTCTTTAATTGTGAGCAGCAATCATTTCAGTAGACAGAGAGGCGGGATGGTGATGCTAATTATGGCGTCATCGCCGCTCACCATCTTGGTGGAGTCCTCAAAGTTTTGGAGGATGGCACAGATGTCTGACATCCATGCCCACTCATCAGCTCTTATGTGCGGAGGCTAACCTGAATAATGACGGGCATGTTGAAGCTGGTACTCAACAACTGCCCTCTACTGCTCACAAATCCTTCCCAACATCTGCAACCTTGAGTTACAACTCGTGGTGACATTGCACACCAGTCGGTGAGCTGGAAGCTGCAAACGCTGCTGAAGCATGGCGAGGGCGTCAAAGTCTGTGGCACAGATGTCTGACATCCATGTCCACTCATCAGCTCTTATGTGTGGAGGCTGACCTGAATAACGATGGGCGTGTTGAAGCTGGTACAAGCTAAAGCATGGCGAGGGCGTGAAAATCTGTAGCTGACTTTCTAAAAAGGGTACACATGTGGGGTACTTTCACAAGCAGCTCAGGCATAACCAGGTAGGTTTTGAGAAACTGCTGAACCACTAGATTGAGCACATGGGCCAGGCATGGTACGTGTGCGAGCTTGCCTAGCTTCAGAGCTGCGATCAGGTTCCGGCCATTGTCGCACATGACCATGTCTGGCTGTAGGTTCAGCAGTGATCTGCCTGCTCTTTTACAGCTGCCAACATCTCTGCAGTGGTGTGCGGTTTGTCACCTAAGCATATTAGCTTCAGCACAGCCTGTTGCTGCTTGGCTGAGGCAGTGCTGCAATGCTTCCAGCTTCCGACTGATGTACTGGTGTACCGTCCCTGACCACAAGCACATAACCATGTGTCAGGGTTAGGTGGACCTTCCCAGTAACTTTGTTTTTGAGGGCACGGGTAATGTTCTGCTGTGGGGACGGCACACCGGGAGAAATAGTGGTGGATGGGGACCGAGTACCGAGGAACCGCCACCATCAGATTGCGGAAAGATTCAGTCTCCACGAGTCTAAAAGGCAACGACATTACAGTGAGTGGCAGGCAATCCTCGCATGTTTATTCACTGTCTAAATAGTGCCAAACATGCGGGGCAGGGACCCGAGCTCACGCCCGAGCATCCCTGAAGTACTCGCCGAGCATCTTGAGCAGTGAAGTGCTCAGGCGAGTACTGAGCAGTTGCGAGCACGCTCGCTCATCACTAGAGTTAGGGTTAGGTTTAGCTTAGTATTGTATTGCGGTTAGGATTAGGGTTGTGTTAGTGTTATGGTTGGGGTTAGGGTTATGTTGTTTTTTTTTCAAAAGTAAAAAAAAAAAATGATGACGATATGTTTAATTTTAATTTTCACGACTCTATATTTTTTTAAATCCATGTTATAAACTTCTGTGAAGCACCTGGGGGTTCAAGATGCTCACCACACATCTAGATAAGTTACATGAGGGGTCTAGTTTATAAAATAGTGTCACTTGTGGGGGCTGTCCACTGTTTATTCACTTCAGGGGCTCTCCAAATGAGACATGGCGTCCGCTCTAGATTCCTGCCAACTTTGCGTTCAAAAATTCAAATGGTGCTCCTTCCCTTAGGAGCACTGCCGTGTGCCCAAATAGTGGTTTTACCCCACATATGGGGCATCTGCGTAATCAGAACAAATTGCACAGCAAATTTTGTGGTCCATTTTCTTTTGTTACCCTTGTAAAAAAAAAAAAAATTGGGGTCTGAAGTAAAATTTGAGTGAAAAAAGTTAAATGTTAATTTTTTTCCTTCCACGTTTCTTCAGTTTCTGTGAAGCATGTGAAGAGTTAATAAACTTCTTGAATGTGGTTTTGAGCACCATGAGGGGTTCAGTTTTTAGAATGGTGTCTCTTTTGGGGATTTTCTGTCATAGACCCCTCAAAGTCACATCTAAAAAATGGTTTTGTAAATTTTGTTGGAAAAATGAGAAATCACTGATCAATTTTTAACCCTTATAACTTCCTAACAAAAAAAAATTTTGTTGCAAAAATTGTGATTATGTAAAGTAAACATGAGGGAAATGTTATTTATTAACTATTTTGTGCGACATACCTCTCTGATTTAAGGGCATAAAAATTCAAAGTTTGAAAATTGCTAAATTTTCGACCAATTTCCGTTTTTTTTTTCACAAATAAACACAAGTCAAATCAAACAAATGTTACCACTATCATTAAGTACAATATGTCAAAAAAACAATCTCAGACAAAATTTGGCTTGGTCATTAAGGACATAATTGGCTCTGTCACTAAGGTGTTAATGAAGTCAACATTAGAGATGAGCGTTGTTCTACTCGAACTGTTCGCCAATCTCAAATTCGAGCTGTTTTGGGCGGTGTTCGAGCCGTTCGGCGAACACGAACGATTTGAGAAAAATTCGGCTGTTCGAGGTTATGTTCGATAACTGTTCGTGCACCAAAATCATAACTGGATTTTTTCTCAGTAATGATGAAAATTAATGTTAATACGCAGTTTGAGTGTACAGCGGGGTGGGGGGAGGGGCAGGGGATGGATCTCTGCAGGAATAATGAAGATCTCCATTTTTTTTTCTCTTTCCCGCATTTACAGTGGGGAGGTGCAATCTGTCAGCCTATCAGCAGCGCACACACGGAGCGAAGTGCTTTTTTCACACAAGCAAGGGCATGTGTCATTGGCAGTGTATGTCACATGTCCTTGCCCTATAAGACCAAGCCATTTTCCCCGTCGCCACCATTTTCTCACTGCGGCAGCTGCGTGTTAGACGGCACCGCTGTTGCTGTGTGCGCTATACCTTGTTAATTTCAAGCCAATTTTCGCACAAATCTACAGATAGCTTGGGAGTAGGGAATAGTTGTGATTGCAGTCCTTTTAAGGACTAGGTTACAGCATTTCCTACGACTTTTATCAGGCAGGTCTGTGCTCTTAAATAGATAGATTGTGGGAGTAAAGACTAATTGTAATTGCAGTCCTTTTCAGGACTAGGTTACATCAGTTCCTATCAGTTTTTGCCAGGCAGGTCTGTGCCAGTGCTGTGCAAGTTTTTTTCACAGCATTTGGCTGAATCTAGCAAAGCTAATCCTTTTTGGCCTATTGCAGAGTGTGTTAGTCAGTGGAGTAGCCTATCTGTGTTGCAAGATATACCACCTGTGTATAGAATACCAATTTTTTTACTGCACCTAGTGAAGTAAAATCTTTTGGGCATAGCATCATTCTATTAGTCCATCTATGCTGACCTCCATCAGGTTGCAAATTGAATATAATTTTTTTCTGCATCTAGCTCTGAAAAAATATTTGGGCTTCTAGCAGTGTGTGGGACTTGTTCTATTAGTCCATCTATACTGACCTCCATCAGGTTGCAAACTGAATATAATTTTTTTCTGCATCTAGCTCTGAAAAAATATATGGCCTTCTAGCAGTGTGTGTGACTTTCTCTATTAGTCCATCTATACTGACCTCCATCAGGTTGCAAACTGAATATATTTTTTTTCTGCATCTACCTCTGAAAAAATATTGGGCTTCTAGCTGTGTGTGGGACTTGTTCTATTAATCCATCTATACAGACCTCCATCAGGTTGCAAACTGAATATAATTTTTTTCTGCATCTACCTCTGAAAAAATATTTGGGCTTCTAGCAGTGTGTGGGACTTGTTCTATTAGTCCATCTATACTGACCTCCATCAGGTTGCAAATTAAAAATAATTTTTATCTGCATCTACCTCTGAAAAAATATTTGGGCTTCTAGCTGTGTGTGGGACTTGTTCTATTAGTCCATCTATACTGACCTCCATCAGGTTGCAAACTGAATATAATTTTTTTCTGCATCTAGCTCTGAAAAAATATTTGGCCTTCTAGCAGTGTGTGGGACTTTCTCTATTAGTCCATCTATACTGACCTCCATCAGGTTGCAAACTGAATATATTTTTTTTCTGCATCTACCTCTGAAAAAATATTGGGCTTCTAGCTGTGTGTGGGACTTGTTCTATTAATCCATCTATACAGACCTCCATCAGGTTGCAAACTGAATATAATTTTTTTCTGCATCTACCTCTGAAAAAATATTTGGGCTTCTAGCTGTGTGTGGGACTTGTTCTATTAGTCCATCTATACTGACCTCCATCAGGTTGCAAACTGAATATAATTTTTTTCTGCATCTAGCTCTGAAAAAATATTTGGCCTTCTAGCAGTGTGTGGGACTTGTTCTATTAATCCATCTATACAGACCTCCATCAGGTTGCAAACTGAATATAATTTTTTTCTGCATCTACCTCTGAAAAAATATTGGGCTTCTAGCTGTGTGTGGGACTTGTTCTATTAATCCATCTATACAGACCTCCATCAGGTTGCAAACTGAATATAATTTTTTTCTGCATCTACCTCGGAAAAAATATTTGGGCTTCTAGCTGTGTGTGGGACTTGTTCTATTAGTCCATCTATACTGACCTCCATCAGGTTGCAAACTGAAAATAATTTTTTGTCTGCATCTAGCTCTGAAAAAATATTTGGCCTTCTAGCAGTGTGTGGGACTTTCTCCATTAGTCCATCTATACTGACCTCCATCAGGTTGCAAATTAAAAATAATTTTTATCTGCATCTACCTCTGAAAAAATATTTGGGCTTCTAGCTGTGTGTGGGACTTTCTCTATTAGTCCATCTATACTGACCTCCATCAGGTTGCAAACTGAATATAATTTTTTTCTGCATCTAGCTCTGAAAAAATATTTGGCCTTCTAGCAGTGTGTGGGACTTTCTCTATTAGTCCATCTATACTGACCTCCATCAGGTTGCAAATTAAAAATAATTTTTATCTGCATCCAGCTCTGAAAAAATATTTGGCCTTCTAGCAGTGTGTGGGACTTTCTCTATTAGTCCATCTATACTGACCTCCATCAGGTTGCAAATTAAAAATAATTTTTATCTGCATCCAGCTCTGAAAAAATATTTGGCCTTCTAGCAGTGTGTGGGACTTTCTCTATTTGTCCATCTATACTGACCTCCATCAGGTTGCAAATTAAAAATAATTTTTTGTCTGCATCTAGCTCTGAAAAAATATTTGGCCTTCTAGCAGTGTGTGGGACTTTCTCTATTAGTCCATCTATACTGACCTCCATCAGGTTGCAAATGAAAAATAATTTTTATCTGCATCTAGCTCTGAAAAAATATTTGGCCTTCTAGCAGTGTGTGGGACTCATTGTATTAGTCCATCTATACCAAGCTCCACCAGCTTTTAAATTAATAATAATTTTTAGCTGCATCTAGCCCTGAAAATAATTTTTCTTCCCAATAGTGGTAGCAATAGAAATATGGGGCGCGCGCCTGGCTTACAAAAATATATGCTTCATAACAAAAAACACCAGCCTAGCGCACTGCATTAATAAGATGGCATCATCGTCTCCCCCAGTGCTAGGCCTACTACCCAGGCTAGCATTCCTGTGCCTAAAACACAATGTATGGGTCCGCGCTAGCCACTATGCTGAGGGGTCTAAAGCTGCTGCTAACGCTTTATAACAATTCAATTGGCAGATTTTCACAGAGCTCTTCCACAACGCCCACCCATCGGGCAACAGTTGCCCACCTTCCCTATGGGATCTAGTGGCGAATAGTTGATGCCATTAATCAGAGCGTCAGTTGCCCCGTCGACGTGGCAAGCATACGGTAAGGCATGGGAAGAGTGGACACGACTAGTAGCAGGCAGACGGGTTGACCAATGTGAACAAGCCAGATCACAAGTCACCATAGAATTTCTCCACCAGCTAATTATGAGGGGCATATCAGGGGCGTCAGCGCAGCGGTGTCTGACCGGAGTAGCATTTCACTTCCAACTACTGAATTGAGGAGATGTGACAAAGGTTCATCATCAGACAATCCATAAAAGGGTGGAAAAGGGGTCAGCCAAGTCAGGAGTGTAGACGTCCCGTCCCGTGTCACTAAAACTGATTTCTCACATCATATCCCTAACACCATTAACATGACACTCACAATTTGAAGCAACACTACTGTCTACTGCATTTGTGATCGCCTTCTTCGGGGCGCTATGCATAAGCGAATTAGTCCCTCAATCCAAAATTACCACCAGTGGAGGCTTATTACACCAGGACGTAGTCATAGCCAATAATGCAATACGTCTACGCATACACAAATCGAAAACGGTTCCAGCGGGCAGGGGCACTTGGGTACTTCTACAACCCACAAACGGTACACTGAGTTGGGTAACAATAGTAAAAACGTATCTAACCATCAGATCACAAAGTAATTTCTTCCTATCACACATTGATGGAATGCCATTATCAAGATACCAGTTCCAAGCTATATTTAATAAATGCATAACATCGGCAGGGAACCACCCCAAAGATTACGGGACACACTCATTCCGCATAGGCGCGGCCACGGAAGCAGCAAGAGCAGGACTGTCAGAAACGGAAGTTCAGAGGATAGGGAGATGGCGATCCACGTGTTTGGCAAGATACATAAGACCGGACTTGTTATCCTAACGTGGTTTGTTTCTTTTACAGGTGACGCTAAGCCAACAGTGTGGGTGATAGGCCACTCGTATATGTATTGGGCAGAAAAAAGGGCGAAAGTCTGCCCAGGCGGGAGGAAATTAGAGTTTCATAACACATATTTCAACTAGAGAGGTATTAGAGGCCTGCTATGGCCACAGGTACTAATGGAGGTAATCAAGGTAGGGAGAGAGGCAAGATGTCCGGTCATCTTAGTTATACAGGCCGGGGGAAACAACCTAGGTCATCATAACAGCGCATAACTAATGGCAATAATGAAACTAGACACTGAGCGCTTCAGAGAATTTTTGACAAAACTAGCGAGAGTATGGTCAGAGATTGTGCCGATAGCAGTATGGCAAGGTGCGCGAGACATCACGGCCATCGAACGGACAAGGCGGGTAATAAATATTCGGATGGCAAAATTTAGAAGAGACAGAGGCGGTGTAGTGGTACGACACTGACAACTGGAAGGAGATAAAGCAGGCCTCATACGGCCCGACGTTGTTCACTTAATGAATATTGAACTGGACGTATTCCTGTCAGGACTCCAGGACGGAGTGGAACAAGTGTTAAGAGTGATGGGTGGGGGTCAGAGTCCTGCATACGAGTACGCAGGATCCTCCGTGGCCTGGAAATAGAAAGGACATGTTGGAGAGTTACACTTGTTGGCCAACTTGCCGGAGTGGAGACCCAGGGCATGCTGCAACAAGCTGAATTATTTTAGAAATAAAATGCCTTTCTAATGGAATGAGTATAAAGAGTTAATAAAGCTGTGACCGATCCTCACCCATCCAGTTGTAAGAGTTACATTATTGTATTGTCAAGGAAAGGGGGGCGGTAGGGGGGCTGAGCGTCTGGGTTTGGTTGGGGGTCCCCACAGTCTGCCTAGGCTAGATGCATTTAAAAATTCTTATTAGATACACAGGCGGTACAGCTTGCTTCGCAGCTGGGCTACTACGCCCAAAGTATTGCCTAGGCTAGATGCAGTTAAAAATTCTACGCTGACTAGCAGACACTGAAGATTTGGAGCAGACCTCTGAGCTCTTCAGACTCAACCATCTGTGTTACCCCAAGCCATAGTGTATCTAGTTTCTTACAGTTAAAAAGGTGGGGGAGCGTCCCAACCCACCTGGAATTGACGATGCCAACGTCACGTAAGACACAGCAAGGGGACTCCAAAAAGAGTCTCCATTTTTTCCCAAAATTGTGGCACAGACACCACTTAACCCTAGAACGCATACCTGGGGCCTCGCAGGCCCGCCCTGTTAATTGTTTTCTATTTTCTGCAAGATTACTTTAGTTAGAATTTTGAAACTCTAGGTATTCTTCATGTATATAGTTGTTTGTCATTTGAGTTTGAGTTATTCCATGTTATTTGCACACGTGCCTAAAAGGCCCCAGGTATATGAAAGTGTAGATTTTTATGGTCATGCGTTCTAGGGTTAAGTGGCATCAATTGCCCCACAGTTGCTTAAAACGGTTGGTGAGGTGATTTTACCAAATCCTCAAGGTTTTAGTTTCCCAAGGATAACACAGGGGTAGAAAAGTCCTTGCGAATCCATGATTTGTTCATCTTTATGAACGTGAGTCTGTCTACATTCTCAGTGGACAGACGCGTGTGCTTATCTGTCAGCACACCACCAGCAGCGCTGAACACACGTTCAGAGAGAACTCTGGCTGCAGGGCATGACTAGAGATGAGCGTTGTTCTACTCGAACTGTTCGCCAATCTCAAATTCGAGCTGTTTTGGGCGGTGTTCGAGCCGGTCGACGAACACGAACAATTTGAGAAAAATTCGGCTGTTCGAGGTTATGTTCGATAACTGTTCGTGCACCAAAATCATAACTGGATTTTTTCTCAGTAATGATGAAAATTAATGTTAATACGCAGTTTGAGTGTACAGCGGGGCGGGGGGAGGGGCAGGGGATGGATCTCTGCAGGAACAATGAAGATCTCCATTTTTTTTTCTCTTTCCCGCATTTGCAGTTGGGAGGTGCAATCTGTCAGCCTATCAGCAGCGCACACACGGAGCGAAGTGCTTTTTTTCACACAAGCAAGGGCATGTGTGATTGGCAGTGTATGTCACATGTCCTTGCCCTATAAGACCAAGCCATTTTCCCCGTCGCCACCATTTTCTCACTGCTGCAGCTGCGTGTTAGACGGCACCGCTGTTGCTGTGTGCGCTATACCTTGTTAATTTCAAGGCAATTTTCGCACAAATATACAGATAGCTTGGGAGTAGGGAATAGTTGTGATTGCAGTCCTTTTAAGGACTAGGTTACAGCATTTCCTACGACTTTTATCAGGCAGGTCTGTGCTCTTAAATAGATAGATTGTGGGAGTAAAGACTAATTGTAATTGGAGTCCTTTTCAGGACTAGGTTACATCAGTTCCTATCAGTTTTTGCCAGGCAGGTCTGTGCCAGTGCTGTGCAAGTTTTTTTCACAGCATTTGGCTGAATCTAGCAAAGCTAATCCTTTTTGGCCTATTGCAGAGTGTGTTAGTCAGTGGAGTAGCCTATCTGTGTTGCAAGATATACCACCTGTGTATAGAATACCAATTTTTTTACTGCACCTAGTGAAGTAAAATCTTTTGGGCATAGCATCATTCTATTAGTCCATCTATACTGACCTCCATCAGGTTGCAAACTGAATATAATTTTTTTCTGCATCTAGCTCTGAAAAAATATTTGGGCTTCTAGCAGTGTGTGGGACTTGGTCTATTAGTCCATCTATACTGACCTCCATCAGGTTGCAAATTAAAAATAATTTTTTTCTTCATTTAGCTCTGAAAAAATATTTGGGCTTCTAGCAGTGTGTGGGACTTGTTCTATTAGTCCTTCTATACTGACCTCCAGCAGGTTGCAAATTGAATATAATTTTTTTCTGCATCTAGCTCTGAAAAAATATTTGGGCTTCTAGCGGTGTGTGGGACTTGGTCTATTAGTCCATCTATACTGACCTCCATCAGGTTGCAAATTAAAAATAATTTTTTTCTGCATCTAGCTCTGAAAAAATATTTGGGCTTCTAGCAGTGTGTGGGACTTGGTCTATTAGTCCATCTATACTGACCTCCATCAGGTTGCAAATTAAAAATAATTTTTTTCTTCATTTATCTCTGAAAAAATATTTGGGCTTCTAGCAGCGTGTGGGACTTGTTCTATTAGTCCATCTATACTGACCTCCATCAGGTTGCAAATTAAAAATAATTTTTTTCTGCATCTAGCTCTGAAAAAATATTTGGGCTTCTAGCAGTGTGTGGGACTTGGTCTATTAGTCCATCTATACTGACCTCCATCAGGTTGCAAATTAAAAATATTTTTTTTCTGCATCTAGCTCTGAAAAAATATTTGGGCTTCTAGCAGTGTGTGGGACTTGGTCTATTAGTCCATCTATACTGACCTCCATCAGGTTGCAAATTGAATAAAAAAATTTTCTGCATCTAGCTCTGAAAAAATATTTGGGCTTCTAGCGGTGTGTGGGACTTGGCCTATTAGTCCATCTATACTGACCTCCATCAGGTTGCAAATTAAAAATAATTTTTTTCTGCATCTAGCTCTGAAAAAATATTTGGGCTTCTAGCAGTGTGTGGGACTTGGTCTATTAGTCCATCTATACTGACCTCCATCAGGTTGCAAATTAAAAATAATTTTTTTCTTCATTTAGCTCTGAAAAAATATTTGGGCTTCTAGCAGTGTGTGGGACTTGTTCTATTAGTCCTTCTATACTGACGTCCAGCAGGTTGCAAATTGAATATAATTTTTTTCTGCATCTAGCTCTGAAAAAATATTTGGGCTTCTAGCGGTGTGTGGGACTTGGTCTATTAGTCCATCTATACTGACCTCCATCAGGTTGCAAATTAAAAATAATTTTTTTCTGCATCTAGCTCTGAAAAAATATTTGGGCTTCTAGCAGTGTGTGGGACTTGGTCTATTAGTCCATCTATACTGACCTCCATCAGGTTGCAAATTAAAAATAATTTTTTTCTGCATCTAGCTCTGAAAAAATATTTGGGCTTCTAGCAGTGTGTGGGACTTGGTCTATTAGTCCATCTATACTGACCTCCATCAGGTTGCAAATTAAAAATAATTTTTTTCTTCATTTAGCTCTGAAAAAATATTTGGGCTTCTAGCAGTGTGTGGGACTTGTTCTATTAGTCCTTCTATACTGACCTCCAGCAGGTTGCAAATTGAATATAATTTTTTTCTGCATCTAGCTCTGAAAAAATATTTGGGCTTCTAGCGGTGTGTGGGACTTGGTCTATTAGTCCATCTATACTGACCTCCATCAGGTTGCAAATTAAAAATAATTTTTTTCTGCATCTAGCTCTGAAAAAATATTTGGGCTTCTAGCGGTGTGTGGGACTTGGTCTATTAGTCCATCTATACTGACCTCCATCAGGTTGCAAATTAAAAATAATTTTTTTCTGCATCTAGCTCTGAAAAAATATTTGGGCTTCTAGCAGTGTGTGGGACTTGGTCTATTAGTCCATCTATACTGACCTCCATCAGGTTGCAAATTGAATAAAAAAATTTTCTGCATCTAGCTCTGAAAAAATATTTGGGCTTCTAGCGGTGTGTGGGACTTGGTCTATTAGTCCATCTATACTGACCTCCATCAGGTTGCAAATTAAAAATAATTTTTTTCTGCATCTAACCCAGCCAATAGTTTTGGCCTAATACCACAGTTTGGCCACTCAGCTCTGCTCGGTTACCATCCATTGTTTTTTTGTGCAAACAACTCCAGAGTTGTGAATTAGTTAACCACCAAAATGAGTGGAAAAAGGCCTGCTGCTGGTGGAAAGGGGAATAGGCGTGTTGGGAAGGGGAAAAAAGGTTGTGTCCGTGGGGTAGGTGCAGAAGAAAGACCATCTTCCAGCCAAACTAAAATGTCTACTTCTTTTAGCGAACAATGTGATAAGATCCCTTTCTTACGGCCACGCCAATCGCTACAAATTCCAGATGAGGCATAAAAACAGCAGGTGCTTCAACGGATATCAAGTGCTCCTTTAAGTGGGCTCTCCTCCACATCAACTTCAACATCACAAATACTCCAGTCCTCAAACGTGTCACCCAAATCGCACTTGCTTCCTCACAGCTCCCAAATCTCCAGCTGCACGTCTGAGTATGAGGTAGAACAGATGGTTGAGTCTGCAGAGCTGTTTACTCATACTATAGCCTGGGAATCAGAGGTCGACTCCAGCGCTTCTGTGAATCCAGACGAGGAAATGATCTGCACTGATGCCCAGAATCTTTATGAGTCGGATCCAGGACCAGACGCAGAAGGTTCTGACCATAATGTAGACCCTCATTCCCAAACTGTAACTCCTGTTGGTGGAGACAATGAGGAAGACGATGATAAGACTCAAATACCTGATTGGAGCGACAACTTTAGTTTAGTTGGCTCTGAGGACGACGGGTGTGATAACGCACAGGGTGATGATGATGAGGTCAGAGATCCCACTTACTGTCAACCCACAGTCAGCCAAGAGATGAGGTCAGCAGAGGAGGTGGAGGAAGATGCTAGTGACGACGAGGTCAGGTTGCGCCTTCCTGGACAGAGACGTAGTACTGGAAGCACGTCAACAACTGCATCCTCAAACACAACTCTGCCTCTCACCACAAGTCGTGGTGGCTCTTCAGGTCGCATGGGTGCTAAGCCTTGCATAGCCTGGGCATTTTTTCAGATCGATAAAGATGACCCAACTCGTGTTATCTGTAACATTTGTCAGCAAAAGCTAAGTAGAGGCCAAAAAATACATAGTTTGAGTACTTCATGCATGAACCGGCACATGGACATGAAGCATAAGTTGCAGTGGGAAGCTCAGTGTGCTACAATGCGGTCTAGCCGGCCGGGCCAACCACCGTCTGCCATATCTTGTGCATCCGCGGCCTCTTCATCCTCTGTGACTGGGGGGACAGCAGTCACACCTGTTTTGGGGCGCAGACCTGCCACCTCTTTACCCGCAACAGCCAGCGTGATTGGCAGGTCATCATTTTCTTTGGAGGTGGTAACACCAGCTGGTCTTGAGCGCTGTCCGACATCGATAGCACCACCTTTGGATCAAGGCAACCTAACATGTCCGCCTGCATCTTCCTCACAGACCGGCAGTTTGCCGGGGACACCCTTATCAACCCCGTCTAAGCACAATAGCCAGCCCTCGGTCCCTCAGATGTGGACAAGTAAAAGACCATTTCCTCCTAGCCATGAGAAAGCTAAGAGGTTGAATTTCACCATCTGCAAGCTCTTGGCTACAGAAATGCTGCCTTTCCGCCTGGTGGACACAGAGGATTTTCGAGACCTTATGTCCGTCGCAGTGCCCCAGTACCAGATGCCAGATGCCCAGTCGGCACTACTTCTCAAAGAAAGGTGTGCCTGCGCTCCACCAGCATGTCGCACACAACATCACAGCTTCTTTGAGAAACTCTGTGTGTGACAGGGTGCATTTCACCACAGACACTTGGACGAGTAGGCATGGACAGGGGCGTTACATGTCGCTGACTGGGCACTGGGTAACTATGGTGACAGCAGGACAAGGGGCTGCTGTCCAAGTCTTGCCGTCCCCACGAGTTGTGCGTCAATCCTCTTTATGTCATTTTTCCTCCACTGCTTCTGCCTCCTCAACCTCCTCTCGGTCTTCCACCTGCACCCAAAGCCTGTCTGGTCATGCCACAAGCTTTCTAACTGCGCAGAAGGGATCCTGCACACCTCCTTACTATGCTGGCAGTAGGGCTCAACGTCATCAGGCGGTTTTTACATTGAAATGTCTGGGAAATGTGAGTCACACAGCTGAGGAGTTGTGGTCAGCTCTGGAGAACCAATTTCATGAATGGTTGTCGCCACTGGACCTGAAACCAGGGAAGGCCGTGTGCGACAATGCTGCAAACCTGGGTGCGGCCCTTCGCCGGGGCAATGTCACACACGTGCCTTGTATGGCTCACGTGTTGAACCTGGTTGTCCAGCAATTTTTAGCCCACTATCCCAGACTAGATGGCCTTCTGCAGAGGGCACGGTCGCTGTGTGCTCACTTCCGCCGTTCGCATCCCGCAGCTCAGCGACTTACATCTCTACAGAAGTCGTTGGGCCTGCCACTTCACCGGCTAAAATGCGATGTGCCTACCCGGTGGAATTCAACTCTGCACATGTTGCAGCGACTGTGGCAGCACCGACAAGCCCTGGTGCAATACGTTCTGACGTATAGCCTGGGCCAACGAGATTCAGAGGTGGGGCAAATCACGCTGGAGGAGTGGTCTCAGATCAGGGACCTATGCACCCTTCTGCACAGTTTTGAAATGGCGACGAAGATGTTTAGTGCTGACGATGCCATTATCAGCATGACTATTCCGGTGATTTACATGCTGGAGCACATGTTAAACAGAATTCGGAGTCAGGTGGTGGCACAAGAGGAGGTGGAGGAAGTAGAGGAGGAGGAGTTGTATGCGGAAGGGCTAACATCTGCAAGGTCCAGACGGTCGGCAGCACCAGGGCGGCAGGCATGTGAGGGTGGGGGAGATGATTTTACCAGGGCGCATGGTAGCAGCCAAACTAGTGAGGAAGGTGCAGGAGCCCAGGAAGAAGTGGAGGACGAACTGATGGAAGACTCATCAGATGAGGGAGACCTTGATCACATTTCTGTTGTGCGAGCTTGGGGGGAGAGGACAGAGGAAGGAAGCATGATTGTTACCTCGCCACCAACACAACAGGGACTTGGTGCTCCTGGATGCGCAACACACATGAGTGCCTTCTTGCTGCACTACCTGCAACATGACCCTCGAATTGTGAGAATTAGAAATAATCCTGACTACTGGGTTGCCACACTGTTAGATCCCCGGTACAAAAGTAAATTTGCAGAAATTATTCCTGCCATAGAAAGGGATGCACGCATGCAGGAGTATCAGCAGAGACTGTTGCAGAATCTTACATGTGCTTTTCCACAAAATACCAGTGGTGCACGTAGTGAATCTCACAGTTCCAACTTGCCAACCGTGGGACCGTCAAGTGTTCAGCACTCAAACCGTAACAGAACCACAGTATCTGCTGGTAACATCAATTTTGCGGAATCATTTCACCACTTTTTTAGCCCATCCTTTGCAAGGCCACAGGAGACAAGAAGTCTGACACATAGTCAACGCCTAGAGACGATGGTACAGGAGTATCTCCAAGTAAACATTGAAGCCACGACTGTGTCACTGGACCCTTGCTCTTTTTGGGCTTCCAATCTGGATAAATGGCCGGAGCTAGCCACTTACGCCTTGGAGATCTTGTCATGCCCCGCAGCCAGCGTTCTGTCTGAACGTGTGTTCAGCACTGCTGGTGGTGTGCTGACAGATAAGCGCACGCGGCTCTCCACTGATAATGTAGACAGACTCACGTTCATAAAGATGAACAAATCATGGATCCGAAACGACTTTTCTACCCCTGTGTCATCCTGGGGAGAGTAAAAGCTTGATGATTGGTTAAAATCACCCTACCAACCGTTTTAAGCTTTCAAATTACTAATCATGTTTATCTGTATCTTGACTGGAAAATAATTTGGGCTTTGTAGCAGTGTGCAGCACTGATCCTATTAGGCCATCTATAATAAGCTTCACCAGATTTAAAATTTAAAATAATTTTTAGCTGCATCTAGCCCGGAAAATAATTTTGGGGCTCCGAGATGCGCAAGACACATAAGTGCCTTCTTGCTGCACTACCTGCAGCATGACCCTCATATTGTCAGAATTCGAAGTAATCATGACTACTGGGTTGCCACACTCTTAGATCCCCCAAACTTTTCGATCAACCTTTTCATTTTAATAAAGACCAAAAAAATGGTCATTTTTGAAATTATAAGCATTAGCAGGTTGTTAGAAACTGAAATCAAACAGTTTTCAACTCTAAACTTTATTCTAGGTGATGTTACATTTTCACATAGGACCCCTTGTTCGAAAGGAGCTTCTGAACTCTCTCGTCCATTGAATTTGTCAGGTTTTGGATGGTTTCTGCTTCAATTGTTTTGCATGAGGACAGAATACCCTCCCAGAGCTGTTGCTTAGATGTGAACTGCCTCCCGCCATCATAGACACTCCTTTTAATGATGCTCCAAAGGTTCTGAATGGGGTAGAGGTCAGGGGAGCATGGGGGTCACACCATAAGTTTGTCCCCTTTTATGCCCATATCAGCCAGAGATGCAGATGTTTTATGTGCAGCATGAGATGGTGCATTATCATGCAGAAAAATGATCTTGCTGTGAAATACACGGTTCTTCTTCTTGAACCATGGCAGGAAGTGCTGTTTGAGAAAATCCACATACATTATGGAGTTCATCTTTAGCGCCTTCAGGGATCCTAAAGGGGCCGACAATCTCTCTCCCCATGATTCCAGCCCAAAACATTACTCCACCTCCTCCTTGTTGGCGCTGTAGCCGTGTTTGCGTGGGGTGTCCATCAACCAGCCATCCTCCACTCCATTCATCTGGACCATCGAGCGCTGCACGGCACTCATCCGTGAACAAAACAGTTTTGAAATCAGTCTTCATGTAATGTTTGGCCCACTGGAGCCGTTTCTGCTTGTGTGAAGTGGATAGAGGAGGTCGACAGGATGGCGTATGCACAGCTGCAAACCTCTGAAGGACCCTGCATCTTGTTGTTCGGGGGACGTTGGAGGCACAAGCAGCTTCAAAAACTTGTCTGCTGCTATGACAAGGCTTTTTTGCCGCTGCTCTTTCAACCTGACGTAATTGCCTGTAGGAAAGAGTCCTCAATTTGCCCTTATCAGCACGCACACGTGTGTACTGTGAATCAGCTACATACTTCTTGATTGCCAAGACACTTCATCCTGATCATCGCACAATGTTGATTGTAGTCATGCCTTGACCTAAACACTCCACAATTTGTTGCTTCTCAGCAGCCGACACATCCTTTTTCTTTCCCATTTTGGCAGAAAATGTAGGCTGCTTAATAATGTGAGAGAGCCTTCTTAAGTAGTCTTGCCTTTCATTGGACACACCTGCCAAACTAATTAGCACAGGTGTCTGCAATTGCTTACAGCGATATAAAGAGCCCTGACACACATCACCATCAATGAGTTTAACTGACAAACAAACAAATTCTTCCCTTATCACTCCTAAACACTTTTTGCATAATAATTTGGAACGCGGTGTACATGTGCTTTTCCACAAAACACCAGTGGTTCACGTAGTGAATCTTACAGTTCTAACTTGCCAACCGTGGTCTGTATGGAATTGTTCAATAAAGGGCCCAAAATTAAGATAACATAGATGGGAGAGGTCTCTATGAATAGGAATTCCTAAGTATTTGATACCCTGTGAGGGCCAGGCAAAGGGAAAGTTGGACTGGATGGAATCCTATATGGATTTAGGGAGGGAGACATCGAGGGCCTCAGACTTCGCTGCATTGATTTTAAAATTTTACCATGTAACAAAGTGATCTATTTCAGCCATAACAGCAGGGATGGATATATGTGATTGAGTGATATATACTAGGACATCATCAGCAAATAGAGAGCACTTGTACTCGGTGCCTCCCACCTCAATCCACCTAATATTGGGGTTATGGCGAATTGATGAGAGCAGGTGCTCCGTCACTAGGATGTATAAGAGAGGGGACAGAGGACATCCCTGCCTTGTCCCATTGGTGATTGTGAAAGGTGATGAAAATGTTCTGACGCACCCCCTGGGCCTTGGGACACCCGGAGCCGGACCCTTTTTGGTGGATGCTGGTGGTTGTAGTCTTCGTGGCGGCGATCCGGTTCCGTGGCTCAGGGCGGTCAAACCAGTGGCGGAACTATTTATGTGGTTTTGATGTTTAAATGTCCGACTACGCCACCCGTGGATTGCGGTCAGAGTGAACCGCCGCTACAGGGCAGACCGCTAAGGCTGGTGTTGTGGGTGCAGCAGAGCGTAGCATAACTCCCCACGGGAGGAGTATAGCCTCAGGGCAGTGTATGCGGAGGATGGGGGTGATGGTGCAGGGCAGCAGCAGTAACGACACGGAGTCAGTGATGCAGTTCAGGGCCTTTACTCACAGTTCTTATTATCCAGACCACGTCTGCAGGTAACGGCTGCCCACGTCGTACTGTGCTCACCAGGTGAGGGGCTCAGACAACTCCCAGATAACTTTGGAGCGCTTCACAGGACCCCCTTTGTGTGTCCTTTGTCTGGCCTTTCTTACCAACACTTCTGTCCGGCTGCCTCGGGCCTCCTCTTGGTAAACTTGGCGCCAGTTTCCCTGACCCTATGTGGTGCCTTCCTAGCGGGTGGAGCAAGGGGCTGCGCCACATAAAATGTCAGAGCCTCCGGTTTCTAGCTGAGGGTCGTTTCCTGCCTCCACTAGTTCGGGGACCGGTCTCCCCCTTTGGCCTGACCCCTCCACGCAGGTGGATTCGGGCGTGCGGTGGCGACTCGCCCGTCCGCACCCCTGGGATCCCTTCATTCCTCGTTCCTGGAGCCTTCTCCGCTCCTCTTCCTTCCTTCTCCCTCTTGCAGGCCTGGGCCTCTGTTACTAGGCCCGCCTCCGGAGCAGAGCTCATGCAGAGCCCCTGCTCCCTGCCACTTCTGCTCAGACTTCTCTGCACTGAACTAAGATGGTGCCCACCTTTTATACTCCCTTCTCAATGCACCCAGGAACTGCTTCCTCCCTGCTCCTGCACTGCAGGGTTCCCCTTCCTCAGTGTTCCCTCCCCCCACTCCAGCCAGGGACAGGGACTGTCGTGCCCATCTCAGGGGCATATTGGTCGCCCTGCCCCACGGCAATGTGGTATAATGCATGCAGGTGTCGGGTCCTGATCCACACTCCATCCTTATCTGAGAGTGAGATATCACACCTCTGGGTGAGGTGCAATACGTCTGTAGCAACCGAGCCCTCGGTGCTACAGTTCCATTTATCTTCAGCCTAGGTGACGTATTGTGATACAGGGCCGTGATTTTGGCTATAAAAGGGTCCCCTAGACCCCTACCCCAAGCTTTTTAAGAGAATCATATATGGCGTGCCAGGAGACTCTATGGAATGCTTTCTCAGCATCCAACGAGAGTATCTACTTACAAATTTTTAACTGCATCTAGCCCAGGAAATACTTTGTGCCTAGTAGCAGTGTCTGATAGTCAGCGGATTATCCCGGCTGTTAAGCAAGCTACACCACCTGTAGTTTGGACACTTAATTTTTTCAAAGGAAATGCTTCGGGACCACGGGATACTTAGTGAAGAGCATCAGGAGGCACCCCAAGGCATAGGGGCTGGGACTGGCACTAGGATGCCTTGCGGTGGACAGCCGAGCTCGATCCTTATAAAAGCTTTTTAACTGCAGCAGCTTTAGTGGACGCTACTGGAGCTGGAATTACGCGGCTGCTGGCATGAGACTTGCCCTCCAATAGATCCTTGTAAATGGATTTAAAGTGTATTCATTCAAATTAGAGGGACAATTTAAATTAAAAAGCTTAGAGCTGCCTCCACCACAGGGGGGCTCTCTCGACCCACCAGCGGACAGGCACCAGTATTGGGAGAGGGGGGCTGGCCGTCAGGGTTCACCGCGGCTCTGGCACAAACCCGGCGACACGGAGGTGGCACGGGCAGGAGCGGACTGGCCGTCTCGGCTTCTCACTTTTTGGATTTTAGAAGGGCATGACATGCCTATATCTGTGTCTCCCCCTCCTTTTACTCCTCCACCTCTTTTCTTTTCGCATGACTATATGTACTTGTCACTTTTCCATGTGTTAGTTGTGTCTTCTGAGCAGTTTGTCAGCTTTTGGACACCTTTGAAGGTGTTTTCTATGTGTTTCTATGTGTTTTTGTTTGCCTGCCATTGGTTTTAACGGTGTTCGAAGGTGTTCGACGAACAGTTCGACGAACAGTTCGGCGAACACACGGGTGTTCGACGAACCGAACCGAACTCGAACACTACGGGGGTGGCTCAACACTAGACATGACAAGATCTCCAAGGCGTGAGTGGCGAGCTCCGGCCATTTTTCCAGATTGGAATACCAAAATGAGCAAGGGTCCAGTGACACAGTCATGGCTTCGATGTTCACTTGGAGATACTCCTGCACCATCCTCTCTAGGCGTTGACTATGTGTCAGACTTCTTGTCTCCTGTGGCCTTGCAAAGGATGGTCTAAAAAAGTGGTGAAACGATTCCACAAAATTGCTGTTACCAGCAGATACTGTGTTACTGTTAAGGTTTGAGTGATGAAGACTCGACAGTCCCACGGTTGGCAAGTTTGAACTGTGAGATTCACTACGTGCACCACTGGTGTTTTGTGGAAAAGCACATGTAAGATTCTGCAACAGCGTCTGCAGATACTCCTGCATGCGTCAATCCCTTTTTATGGCAGGAATTATTTAGGCAAATTTACTTTTGTACCGGGGATCTAAGAGTGTGGCAACCCAGTAGTCGGGATTACTTCGAATTCTGACAATCAGAGGGTCATGTTGCAGGTAGTGCAGCAAGAAGGCACTCATGAGTCTTGCGCATCCAGGAGGACCAAGTCCTTGTTGTGTTGGTAGCGAGGTAAGAATCATGCTTCCTTCCTCTGCCCTCTCCCCTCAACCTCGCACAACAGAAATGTGATCAAGGTTTCCCTCATCTGATGAGTCTTCCATGCCCATCGCCAGTTCGTCCTCCACTTCTTCCTCGGCTCCTGCACCTTCCTCAACTGTTTGGCTGCTACCATGCGGCCTGGTTAATCCCTCTCACCCACCCTCCCATGCCTGCCGCCTTGGTGCTGCCAACCATCTGGACCTTGGAGATGTTATCCCTTCTGCATACGACTCCTCCTCTACTTCCTCCACCTCCTCTTGTCCCACCACCTGACTCTGAATTCTGTTTAGTGTGTGCTCCAGCATGTAAATCACCGGAATAGTCATGCTGATAATGGCATCGTCAGCACTAAACATCTTCGTCGCCATTTCAAAACTGTGCAGAAGGGTGTGTGGCACCCCTGAGGGTTCAGTCGCCACAGAGTTACTGCATATCATCCAGAGGTGTGGTATCTCACCCTCAGGTAAGGAAGGCATATGGCTCGGGACCCTAACACCTGCATCCAACACATACCCGCAGTGGGGGTAGGGCAAGATTGCTCCTAAGGGAGAGCACAGTCCCAGGTCCATAGCTGGTGGAAGGGTCCTATGTAGTGGGTGCTTAGGGGAGCAGTTTAGCGGAGCACATGACAGGGAGAGTATAAATAGGAAGCTATCTTAGAAAGAGCAAGCCAGTCAGAGGAGGAAAAGTGACAGGAGCAGAGGCTCGGCATGAGCTCTGCTCCAGAGGTGGGCCTAGCCTGGGAGGCCCAGGACTGAAGGAGAGAAGAGAGGAGTGGGAGCAGGAAGGCTCCAGGAACCGAAGGGACCCTAGGGCTATGGGCCGTGCAGAAGGCCACCCGTACTCCTGCTGCTACCAGGAGGTAGAGGGGTCAGACCAGATAAGGGGAACCGGTCCCTCAACTAGCGGAGAAACAGCAAGGCTCAACTAGAAACCGGAGGCTGCAGCATTTCATGTACTGCAGGTAAAAGTCCACACCAGTCTCACTAAGAAGGTAGCCACATAGGACCCAGGGGACGGAACACAAGTCGCCCGCCAAGGCCCGAGGATACCGGATAGAAGTGTCACTGGGTGTGAGGTGCAGGTAGAAGGCCAGAGAAAGGACACACAGAAGGGGGTCCTGCTAAGTACTCCGGAGCTATCTGGGGGTGGACTGAGCCCCTCACTGAGTACGCACAGCACGACGGGTGAGATTGCTCTGGTACCTGTAATCTGGACTGCAACAACTGTGAGTAAAGATCTTGGGACTGCATCACACGGACTCTGTGTTCATTACTGACTCCCTGCACTACAACCACCATCATCCACCCACACTGCCCTCAAGCTACTCTCTTTCTGTGGTGAGTAATAATACCATTGCTGCAAAACCACCAGCTTCAGAGGACTGTTCCGCAGCGGCGGCCCCTTTTGCCCCACTCCAGAGGTGGCATAGTCGGACATTATAAAACCCATATATACAAATTACCCTTGGATTGACCGCCCTGGATCACGGACCGGGTCACCGCCACAGTGACTACAACCCCCAGCGTCTACCGGCCCGGCTCAGGGTACCCCACGGCCCAGGGGGCGCATCAACTTCATAGGTCCCTGATCTGAGACCACTCCTGCAGCGTGATTTGCCCCACCTCTGGATCTCGTTGGCCCAGGCTATACGTCAGAACGTATTGCACCAGGGCTTGTCGGTGCTGCCACAGTCGCTGCAACATGGTCAGAGTTGAATTCCACCATGTCGGCACATCGCATTTCAGCCGGTGAACTGGCAGGCCCAACGACTTCTGTAGAGATGTAAGTCAATGAGCTGCGGGATGCGAACGGCGGAAGTGAGCACACAGCGACCGTGCGCCCTGCAGAAGGCCATCTAGTCCGGGATAGTGGGCTAACAATTTATGGACAACCAGGTTCAACACGTGAGCCATACAAGGCACGTGTGTGACATTGCCCCGGCGATGCAGCATTGTCGCACACGGCCTTCCCTGGTTGCAGGTCCAGTGGAGATAACCATTCATGAAACTGGGTCTCCAGAGCTGACCACAACTCCTCAGCTGTGTGACTCACATTTCCCAGACATTTCAAAGTAAACACTGATGCCTTGAGCCTTGCTGCCATCATAGTAAGGAGGTGTGCAGGATTCCTTCTGCGCAGTTAGAATGCAGGTGGCATTACCAAACAGGCTTTGGGTGCAGGTGGAGGACCGAGAGGAGGTTGAGGAGGCAGAAGCAGTGGAGGAACTTTGAGATAAAGAGGATTGACGCACAATTCGTGGGGACGGTAAGACTTGGACAGCTGCCCCTTGTCCTGCTGTCACCATAGTTACCCAGTGCCCAGTCAGCGACATGTAACGCCCCTGTCCATGCCTACTCGACCAAGTGTCTGTGGTGAAATGCACCCTGTCACACACAGAGTTTCTCAAAGAAGCGGTGATGTTGTGTGCGACATGCTGGTGGAGCGCAGGCACACCTTTCTTTGAGAAGTAGTGCCGACTGAGCATCTGGTACTGGGGCACTGAGACGGACATAAGGTCTCGAAAATCCACTGTGTCCTCCAGGCGGAAAGGCAGCATTTCTGTAGCCAAGAGCTTGCAGATGGTGAAATTCAACCTCTTAGCTTTCTCATGGCTAGGAGGAAATGGTCTTTTACTTTTCCACATCTGAGGGACCGAGGGCTGGCTGTTGTGCTTAGACGGGGTTGAGTAGGATGTCCCCGGCAAACTGCCGGTCTGTGAGGAAGATGCAGGTGGACATGTTAGATTGCCTTGATCCAAAGCTGGTGCTCTCGATGTCAGAGAGCGCTCAACACCAGCAGGTGTTTCCACTTCCCAATGAACTGATGACCTGCCAATCACACTGGCTGTTGCAGGTAAAGAGGTGGCAGGTCTGCGTCCAAAAACATGTGTGACTGCTGTCCCCCCAGTCACAGAGGATGAAGAGGCCGAGGATGCACAAGATGGGGCAGACGGTGGTTGGCCCAGCCTGCTAGGCCGCATTGTAGCACAGTGAGCTTCCCACTGCAACTTATGCTTCATATCCATGTGCCGGTTCATGCATGAAGTACTCAAACTATGGATTTTTTGGCCTCTACTTATGTTTTGGTTACAAATATTACAGATAACACGAGTTGGGTCATCCTTATCATTCTGAATAAATGCCCAGGCTATGCAAGGCTTAGAGCCCATGCGACCTGAAGAGCCACTACGACTTGTGGTCAGAGGCAGAGTTGTGGTTGAGGATGCAGTTGTTGACGTGCTTCCAGTACTCCATCTGTGTCCAGGAAGGCGCAACCTAACCTCGTCGTCAATAGCATCTGTGACGCCCCGCTGTGCTTGGTATCACATATCCTAGAAGAGTGTATTGATGGAATCCTCCACAAGAGGCCCCCATAAACATTCACACATCTCCACCTTCCACCTCAGACCAGCAGAGGGAGCCCGTTAGGGATATAAATAGGGAAGGTGGAGCTAGGCAGTTCAGTTCCTCTGAAGAGTTCCTGCAGTAGAGAAGCCTAAGAGAGGTCAGTCTGCAGTGGAGCTCAGTCTAGTCTAGAGAACTCAGTTAATAGTTCAGCAGTGGAGCACGAGGCTCCTGCTAACTAGATTCAGTAAGGCATAACCGGAATCCCTGGAGAACTACAAGTCCCAGGATGTCTAAGGTGCTGATACGTAACAGAGCCAGGAGACGCTAAGGCCCCGCATAGTGGGAGCGTGAACTCCAAGAGAAGGCCCTACCACAAGGTCAGCCAGCGCAGGACAGAAACAAAGTTAGGCCTAGCTCCAGGCAGGTCAGAAACTTACTACGCAGAGGCAAGAAACAGGAGGCCCTACACCCGCTCATTGGGGAGGATCCTGATATTCACCCTTCACCCTACAGTGCTCCGGGATGTGCCTGAATTTCCTCCAGTAAAAGGTACTGAAGTGACTACCGTGTCCGTTCCCTTTCTTGATCTGACCCAGCTGGGTCTCACCTGTCCTGCATTCCCCCTGCATACGCTGCCCTGAGACCTAGCTCCACCTGTGGGGAGCTATACCATCGAGCAGCCTTATCACGGGTCTCAGTGGACTGCTGCAGCGCTGGTGCTTCTCACCAGATACCACAGGTGGCGTCACAAACTCTTATAAAATTAACAATTATCCACTCTTTTAAAGAGTGACCCCAGGGTACGGGCCAGGGAGCCGACCACCGCGACATCCCCAAGGCCAGGCAAAGGCCCGGGTACCGAGTCATCAACATCCCATGGGCTAGTCACATCCTCCTCCACCTCCTCCGTTGAACTCATCGACTGGCTGACTGTGGGTTGACAGTAAGTGGGATCACCAACCTCGTCATCATCACCCTGTGTGTTATCACACCCGTCGTCCTCAAAGCCAACCTCTTCCTGCCCTGACCGAAAAGTCAAGTTGTCGCTCCAATCAGGTATTTGAGTCTCATCATCGTCTTCATCATTGTCTCCACCAACAGGAGTGACAGTTTGGGAACGAGGGTCTACATTATGCTCAGAACCTTCTTCATCTGGTCCTGGATCCGACTTATAAAGATTCTGGGCATCAGTGCAGATCATTTCCTCGTCTGGATTAACAGAAGCTCTGGAGCAGACTTACGTTTCCCAGGCTATAGTTTGAGTAAACAGCTCTGCAGACTCAACCATCTGTGTTACCCCATACTCAGACGGGCAGCTGGAGACTTGGGAGCTGTGAGGAAGCAAGTGCGATTGGGGTGACACCTCTGAGGACTGGAATATTTGTGATGTTGAAATTGAGGTGGAGGAGAGCCCACTTGAAGGAGCACTTGATATCCGCTGAAGCACCTGCTGTTTTTGTGCCTCATCTGGAATTTGTAGCGATGGGCGTGTCCGTAAGAAAGGGATCGTATCACATTGTCCACGAAAAGAAGTCGACATCTTAGCTTGGCTGGAAGATGGTCTTTCTTCTGCAGATGTTACCCCCCCCCCCACACTGCGGGGGGGCTCGACCCACCAGCGGACAGGCACCAGTATTGGGAGAGGGGGGCTGGCCGTCAGGGTCCACCGCGGCTCTGGCACAAACCCGGCGACACGGAGGTGGCACGGACAGGAACGAACTGGCCGTGTCGGCTTCTCACTTTTTGGATTTTAGAAGGGCATGACATGCCTATATCTGTGTCTCCCCCTCCTTTTACTCCTCCACCTCTTTTCTTTTCGCATGACTATATGTACTTGTCACTTTTCCATGTGTTAGTTATGTCTTCTGAGCAGTTTGTCAGCTTTTGGACACCTTTGAAGGTGTTTTCTATGTGTTTCTATGTGTTTTTGTTTGCCTGCCATTGGTTTTAACGGTGTTCGAAGGTGTTCGACGAACAGTTCGACGAACAGTTCGGCGAACACACGGGTGTTCGACAAACCGAACCGAACTCGAACACTACGGGGGTGGCTCAACACTAGTCAACATCTTTCTAAACTTAGGTATATTCAGTTTTATTTTGACTGCATCTGGGGTGAATTTTCCTGGTGCTATCCTGATCAGAATTATCTGAAAGGACTGAAATTGAAATTAATTGAATTATTTGAAATATTTGAATTTGATTAACCTCTTCACCACCTTGCGATTTCCTTTTTTGCGCTTTCCTTTTTTGCTCCCATTCTTCCTAGAGCCATAACTTCTTTATTTTTCCATCAACATAGCCATATGAGTGTTTGTTTTTTGTAGTCCAGGACATGGGCTACAAGCGTCGCATTCCTTGTGTTAAGCTACTCATGACCAATAGACAACGCCAGAAGCATCTTACCTGAGCCAAGGAGAAAAACACCTGGACTGTTGCTTAGTGGTCCAAGGTGTTGTTTTCAGATGAAAGTAAATTTTGCATTTCATTTGGAAATCAAGGTCCCAGAGTCTGGAGGAAGAGTGGAGAGGCACACAATCCAAGATGCTTGAGGTCTAGTGTGAAGTTTCCACAATCAGTGATGGTTTGGGGAGCCATGTCATCTGCTGGTGTAGGTCCACTGTGTTTTATCAAGACCAAAGTCAGCACAGCCGTCTACCAGGAAATTTTAGAGCACTTCATGCTTCCCTCTGCCGACAAGCTTTTTGGAGATGGAAATTTCATTCTCCAGCAGGACTTGTCACCTGTCCACACTGCCAAAAGTACCAATACCTGGTTTCAAAACAACAGTATCTCTGTGCTTGATTGGCCAGCAAACTCGCCGGACTTTATCTTCATAAAGAATCTACGGGGTATTGTCAAGAGGAAGATGAGAGACCCAGACCCAACAATGCAGAAGAGCTGAAGGCTGCTATCAAAGCAACCTGGGCTTCCATAACACCTCAGCAGTGCCACACGCTGATCTCCTCCATGCCATGCTACATTGATGCAGTAATTGATGCAAAAGGAGACCTGACCAAGTATTGAGTGCATTTACTGAACATACATTTCAGTAGGCCAACATTTCAGATTTTTAAAACATTTTTCAAGCTGTTGTCATAAAGCTATTGTTAAAATTCTAATTCACTAAGATAATTACTTTTGTGTTTTCATTGGCTGCAAGCCATAATCATCAACATTAACAGAAATAAACACTTGAAATAGATCACTCTGTTTGTAATGACTATGTAATATATGAGTTTCACTTTTTGTATTGAAGAACTGAAATAGATTTACTTTTTCATGATATTCTAATTTAGTGAGATGCGCCTGTACCAAACATGTATAGGTTCTTTTTTCTTTACCGTATTCTTCGGACTATAAGACGCACTTTTTCCCTCCAAAATTTTGGAGGAAAGTGGGGAGTGTGTCTTATAGTCCGAATACTATATACATGGCTGTGCGTGGTGGTGGGTGTGGGGTTCGTGGCAGCGGGGGATCAGCGTGGCAAAGGAGGCAGCAGCCGCCTGCTGCAGCCTACACTCTGCCCACTACTAAAGAAAATGAATCTCCCTCCCATGGGTTGTAGTGAATATCCATGGTCTTTAATAGCAGGCACACAGACCACAGAGTGGCAGCAGGAGCCGCGCTGTGGTACAGTATGCCGGCTATTGAACAGACTGAATGGTCACTACTCCCATGCACAGAGTCCCAGCATGGGGAGCAGTGACTATTCTAGTACGGCATCTCACACTGTGTGAGGGCGCATGGCAGGGACGCAATGAGCACCCTACCATGCGCGGCTCACACAGTGAGAGTGTCGGCCGCAGTGCGGGACAGCACTGGAGGAGAGAGGAGGTGAGTATGATTGTTTATTTTTTTTTGCAGGCAGTGTGATGAGGGCTCAGAGGGTGCCATGCATACCAGGATTGGGACTCAAGGGGTGCCATGCATACCAGGATGGGGGCTCAGAGGGTGCCATGCATACCAGGATGGTGGTTCAAGGGGTGCCTTGCATACCAGGATGGGGGCTCAAAGGGTGCCATGCATACCAGGATGGGGCTCAGAGGGTGCGATGCATACCAGGATGGGGGCTTAAGGGGTGCCATGCATACCAGGATGGGGTATCAAGGGGTGCCATGCATACCAGGATGGGGGCTCAGAGGATGCCATGCATATCCGGATGGGGGCTCAAGGGGTGCCATGCATACCAGGATGGGTGCTCAAGGGGTGCCATGTATACCAGGATTGGGGCTCAGAGGATGCCATGCATACCAGGATGGGGGCTCAAGGGGTGCCATGTATACCAGGATGGGGGATAAAAGGGTGCCATGCATACCAGGATGGGGGATCAAGGGGTACCATGCATGCCAGGATGGGGATGAGGGCCAGGTATACCAGGATGGGATGGGGGCCACTTATAACAGGAAGGAGGGGCCATGGAGGATATTAACAGAATTGGGGGGCATTACCCCAATACCAGCAGCAGACCCCCTCCCCCATAACAGGGCATCATAACCAAATTTTTTGCTTCAATTTTTTTCTCCTATTTTCCTACCTTTAAAACCTATGTGCGTCTTATAGTCCGAAAAATACACTAAGTGGTGAAAAAAAATCAAAAGTTTGTAAAAGAAAAAAAAATTGCGTTATTTTCCAAGACCAGTAGTGCCTCCATTTTTTGTGATCTGGGGCCGAATGAGGGCTTATTTTTTTGCATGTTGAGCTGACGTTTTCATTGTTACCATTTTGAGGTAGATACAATGTTTTGATCGCCTGTTAATGCATTTTATAGCAATGTTTCGTCAACGAAGAAAACCTAATTCCGGCTTTTTGATATTTTACCAATTACACCGTTTACCAATTGGATTAAGTTTTTTTTTATATTTTGATAGATCATGCGTTTCTGAAAGCGGCAATACCAAATATGTGTGTTTTTTTATTTTTTTATTGTTTTATTTTGAATGGAACAAAAGAGGGATGATTTGAAATTTCATATTTTTTAAAAAATTTTTATATTTTTACATGATTCCATAGCCTCAATAGGAGACTTGAAGCTGCAATCGTCTGCTTCGGCCCTATGTGTAACAGAAATGCTCATCTGCTACTGGGCAGCACTCATAGCACATCAGCAATGACAACCACAAGGATCTCCTGCAGACCGCAGGTTGTCATTAGTGTTCAGCGAGTATGTTCTGTTAACCCTTTCGTCGAGGACGCTCGGGCCGAGCACCGAGTATTTATAGCTGCTCAGTGATATGCTTGAATCACTCCCGTGTGCATGATTTGCAACTGTTTGACAGTTTTATTACATGGGAGGAATGTCTATTTCTTACACATTCCTCACAAGTAATAAAGCTGCCAAACAGTTGCAAATCATGCACACGGGAGCGATTTAACCATATCACCGAGCAGCTATAAATACTCGGAGATCGTCCGAGCATACTCGGACAGAACATACTCGCTCAACCCTAGTTGTTATGCCAAACCATCGGCGCCCCGTGATTATGTGTCACACTGGCCTGGATGCCACAAATATAATAAAGCTGTGTCTGAGAGCAAGGGGGAGGTTCTCTAGTCAGGGGAACATTAGCATGCAATACCTTCTGTCTCAGGCCAGTAGGGGGAGCAGGCTGCCCCTATAAAAGCTGGAACTGGGGGCAGGGTTAGGGAGAACTGGACGTCCTGTCTCAGGACTGAGAGGTGTCCCAGAGCAGAGAGGGACAGTTGTATTGCACCCTAAGAGGACGTGTGGCAGTAGGAGAGCCACAAGCCAGGGACAAGAGGTGAAGTACGCCTGTCCTGGCAGACAAAGAGACTACTCTACCAGACTTTGGTGTCTGAGGCTGTGAGGATTCCACGTCCTACAGTAGATAACCAGTCCGCAGGGGACTGTATGTTCCTTGGCCTAAGAAGCCCGGAGGTTCCGCCACACCAGAAGGGACCAGCAGAGCCGTACCAGGCCGGGAGTAGAAAGGAACCCACGTTGCAAACCATACGGGCGAGAAGAGACGGTGAGCTCGGGACCGTGGGCTGTTACCCTACCAGGAGGTGATAGCCAGAAGGAGCGCAGAGAGCACGGTAGACCTACACCCTCACCCTGACCAGGGCCAATTTCCCAATTGCTGTCAGACATCCAGGTCCCCTCCTAGCCGGGACTGTTTGTGGGTCAGTTCACCTGTTCTAGTAAAGACCCTGGACTGCAATCTGTTGTCTGTGTGCTCCTTGCTCCTCCAGCACTAACGGTACTGGGACGCCCTACACCATCACCCCCATCTTCCATTATACTGCCCTGGGGCCGCACTCTTCCCGTGGGGAGTCACACTATCCCAGCTGCATACATCATCAGCCCCAGCGGTCTACCTGGCAGCGGCGGTCCGCACTGACCGCAATCCACGGGTGGCGTAGTGGGACATCACTTAAAACTTATAAAGGGACTACCACTGGTCTGAACACCCTGAGCCACAGACCGGGTCACCACTACTACCCCCATCGTCTCCCTATTGCCCGGTTCCGAGTGCCCCACGGCCCAGGGGGCGAGTCAGCTTTGGCGTAGTCGGCAGGATAGTAACCAACCCGCCACAAACTGGTATTGCGTGCCTGAAAAAGACTGTACACGTACCTGAAGAGAGGTTTCCCGCCATCCGGAGCCATTTCCCGCCATTTTCAGCCATCTCCCGCCATCTTCTGTCGGTTCCCGCCATCTTCAGCCGTTTTCCCGCGATCGGACGTCATCTTCAGGACGCCGCGCGGGAAGAAGAGGGGCGTGGACGTCCAAACCGCGTGAGACCCGAAGCTCCGCCCCACGCACCGATGCTGCGCAAGGTCCTGGAAGGGAGAGAGAGCGACGCTGACGTCACCAGAACGCGACGCATGATCCTCATCCGGAGCAGCATCAGCGGAGCCGCGGCCTACAGAAGAGGATCGTCGGAAGGTAGGCCGCGCTTAACTAGGGGGGAGGAAGATGTCGGACACAGAGGCGCCCACTACCACCAGCGCAGCTGCAGCAGCGTTGATGCCATTTTCCCTGCCCTACATCCCTGGAGCGGCCTGGTTGCCTAAGTACTCAGGGGAGCCCCATGCCCTGACTGATTTTAAGGAAAGGCTGTACAGTTTGTTCCAAGTTTACCCCCTGACAGAGGAACAGAAGGTCAGCATACTGACAGGTCAGTTAACTGGCGCAGCCCAGCGGGAGGTAAAGTCATGGCCCGCTGAGGAGAAAAGGACTGTGAAGGGTATTCTGGCCTGGCTGCGGGGTACCTTTGACACACGTACCTCCGCTGAAATTAAAATGAGGTTCTATGGATCTAAGCAGCGGACACAGGACAGCATCAGAGACTATGCCCTAAATTTGCAGGAAGCCTTGAGGGCCATCCAACAAGCTGACCCTGGCAGCGTGCAGGATACGGATAAGCTACTAACAGAACAGATTATAGAAGTTCTGCTGTCTAGCGCCCACAGGACCCAGCTGCGCCTCATGGTCTTTCAGAACCCTGACCTGACCTTTGCCCAATTCAAGGACAGGGCCATAAGGGTGATCCATGAACCCGCAACAAGTGGCGCTATAAACCCCCGGCGCCCTGCTCTCACCTACCACCAGGAGGCAGCGTCCTCCCCTATGGACTCTGTGGGGGCTGACGCACAGGCCCTGAACCAAGCCCCGTCGAAAGATCTGCACCACCAAGTCCAGGAGCTGACCAGGAGCATCGCGGCGTTGACCAGGACCGTCCAGGCGCTACAAGTGGACCCGTCAAGACCCATCGAGCTGGCTTCAAGTCCGGAGGATGTCCCGTGGCGTCGACAAAGGAGGATCCCGTTGTTCCGAGGGAGGCCCACAGACCGCTACGCAGAGGATGGACAGCCCATTTGCCTTCGATGCAACCAGCCCGGACACATTTCCAGGTACTGTAATTTAAACGGGTCCAACCTGGGGTAGAGGGCCGACCCCAGGCATAAGATCACCAGGCCCTTATAATTGGCGTGATAAGTACGTTGGGGGGCGCCCGGTTTTACCCGTGGTGCTGGACGGTATCCCCATGAGCGCCTTGCTGGATACTTGGTCGCAAGTAACCACTATCCCTTATGTACTTTTAAAGTAGTATTGGACTGATGCTGATATCACACGGTATCCAGACAGTAACTTGAGCATCATCGCCAGTAATGGCTTACCCGTGCCGCAGATGGGGTTCAAGGAGATGACCATTAAAATTGGTAAAGTTGAACTACCGGCACAGGGAGTAATTATTGTGGACATTGACCGTCGTGAAAGTCACCCTAAAATAACTGTGGGTACTAACGTGATTTAAAATTGTCTTTCAGAGGTAATTGTAATTCTACAACAGGTGGCGGTGAATGCTAGTTCCAGCCAACAGAGAGTCCTCAACAAGGAGATAAAAGCCCTGATGAGATGGCAGCAGGTAGAACTGTCTGGTGGTGACATCGGTAGCGTAAGGGTGAGTGACCCATTCCCCGTTTCCATGTCTCCCAAAAGTGAAATGATGATCTGGTGTCGGACTGCAATCGGGTTGAGAGGTAGAGACTACCAAGCCATGGTAGAACCCGTGCACTCAGACAGCAGGCCCACCATTTTGACAGCCCGGGGGGTGGTTGATGTTCGTCATGGGAGGGTGCCCGTTCGCATTCTCAACATTGGGGAGAGAGAGGTACACTTACCCAGGTACGCTACACTTGCCAAACTGTTTGTTGTCGAACACAAAGCTATCAGGGCCATGGAACCCTTGCCTCCATCTCCACAGGCGGAGGGTAATGGCTCCCAGAAACAAAAGGAGGACTGGTGCCAGAAACTCCATGAGGGTGCTGACTCCACTCCCCTGCACCAAAAACAAGGAGTCTACCGGGTGGTTCAGGAGTACGAGAGAATTTTTAGTAAGCACCCGCTAGACTTCGGCAGAGTAAAAGGGATAGAACACCATATCCCCACAGGGAGCCACCCACCAATAAAAGAGAGACACAGGCCTGTACCCCCTGCACATTATCAGAACGCAAAGGGCATGCTAAGAGAAATTAAAGAAGCTGGGGTCATTAGAGATAGCTGTAGCCCCTGGGCAGCCCCCCTGGTTCTGGTAAAAAAGAAAGACGGCACCATGAGAATGTGCGTGGACTATAGACAAATCAACCGTATCACCCACAAAGACGCATATCCGCTGCCTAGAATAGAGGAGTCTTTAGCCGCACTAAAATCAGCTAACTTCTTTTCTACTTTGGACCTTATTAGTGGGTACTGGCAGGTTCCTGTGGCAGAGGCTGACAAGGAGAAGACCGCCTTCACCACCCCGATGGGACTGAGTGAGTTCAACTGTATGCCCTTCAGGCTCTGCAACGCACCAGGGACCTTCCAGAGGCTGATGGAATGCTGTCTAGGGCACCGAAACTTCGAGACGGTCCTCCTTTACCTGGACGACGTGATCGTCTATTCGAAGACTTACGAGGACCATCTAAAGCACCTGGCCGAGGTATTCGAAGCCCTGGCAGGCTACGGCCTGAAGGTGAAACCATCAAAGTGTCACCTGTTGAAACCGAAGGTCCAGTACCTAGGGCACGTGGTAAGTGCGGAAGGAGTAGCCCCCGACCCTGACAAGGTCACGGCAATCAAGAGCTGGCCAAGCCCTTCGAACATCAAGGAAGTGAGGCAATTCCTCGGGTTGGTAGGCTACTACCGAAGGTTCATCCCCGGGTTCACTAAGATGGCAGCTCCTATGCAGGACCTCCTGATAGGACAGTCTAAGTCCTGAAGCCAAAAGCCACCCTTCAAGTGGGATAAACCGGAAGAGGAGTCCTTCCGCCAGTTGAAGATGGCCCTCACAAGGGATGAGATCCTGGCCTACCCTGATTATGGCCAGCCTTTTATTCTCCACACAGATGCCAGTAATGTGGGACTGGGAGCTGTACTGTCACAAAACCAACAGGGCAGAGAAAGGGTGATCGCGTACGCCAGCCGGAAGCTGAGGCCCACCGAGAGGAACCCGGAGAATTACAGCTCCTTCAAGCTAGAATTCTTGGCGGTGGTGTGGGCCTTAACGGAACGCTTCAAGCATTACCTGGCCTCTGCAAAGTTCACTGTGTACACGGACAACAACCCGTTGACACACCTAGACAGTGCAAGACTTGGTGCCCTGGAACAGCGGTGGATGGCCCGTCTCTCCAATTATGACTTCGTGATCAAGTACCGGGCAGGCAAAACCAATGCCAACACTGACCCGCTGTCGAGAATGCCTCACTTACCTGAAGGTGACGAAGACCCAGAAGAGCTGGAGGAGGTAGAACTCCCCGCGTTTCACCGGTATGGGGCCGCTCAATACTCCCACCGCGTGAAAGAGGAAGATTTAACAACTGTTATGATCAATCCCCTACCTCACCACAGCTGGGCCGAGACCCAAGATAGTGACCCTGCAGTCCGCCTGGTGAAAGATCTGCTGACCCAGGAAGACGCCCGCTTAGGTCCGGATGCTCCAGTGGAAGCCAAGCAGCTATGGAAAGAGAAGAGCAGGCTGTTCCTCTATGAAGGCAAGCTGTGCAGATGACTTGTCAACTACCGGACACATGAGCTGACCTGGCAAGTCGTGGTCCCAAGGCGGGATGCAGCTATGGTCCTGGGGGCTTACCATGACAGAGCGGGGCACTTCGGTTGGAAGAAACTGGAGTTCCTGCTAAGAGGACGGTTCTTTTGGGTCGGCATGAGAGGTGCTGTAGAGAAGTGGTGCCGGGACTGTGGCCCTTGTAACTTAAGGAGAAAAGACTGCACCAGCCAGAAGACACCCTTGAAGCCCATCGTCACCCAGCAACCTCTTGGGCTGGTAGCTCTGGACCACGTCAAATTGGCTCCAGCCGGTCAGGATACATCTACGCCCTGACGATCGTGGACCACTATTCCCGTTTTCTAGTGGTGGTCCCGGTGAAAGACTTGACAGCCCAAACGGCGGCCAGAGCCTTCCAACAATACTTCTGCCGTCCACACGGGTATCCGGAACAGGTCCTGACAGACCAGGGTCCAGCGTTCGAGGCTGAAATCTTCCAAGAGTTCTGCAACCTCTATGGCAGTAAGAAGATTCGGACAACGCCTTACCACCCACAAACCAACGGGATGTGTGAGAAAATGAACAATATAGTCATTGATCTCCTGAAGACGTTGCCCCTAGAGGAACGCAGCCTGTGGCCAGAAAAACTGCCGGATCTAATAGACTTATACAACCATATCCCGGTGAATGCTACAAACTGCACCCCGGCTTACCTGATGCGAGCTAGACCAGGTAAGCTGCCCGTAGACCTGGAGATGGGAGTCCTAACACCTGAGGACACTTCCCTGGATGCGGACTGGGATACGGAAACCAACATGCCCCTGCTGGTCCCCTAGAACCTGGTGAGCAGGTCCTGAAGTGAAAGAGAAGGCTACATAAGTTGGACGACCAGTGGGAAAGGGAACCCTACACCGTACTGCAGTCTGATCACGACAACTCGAAGGTGTGCGTGATCACCAAGGATGGAGGAGAAACCACTAGTACCGTCTCCAGAGACCACCTAAAAAGGTGCCCCGAGCAACTCCGTAGTGCAGAAGAAGATCAAAGTGACCTTGAACCCGCAGAGGACAAGGAAGAAATTATCAGCACCGTTCTCGGAGAGTTCCCTCAGTCCTGGACTCGAATAAACGATGCCATAGTGGTACTCGTCCTGCATTTTCTGCAACCGGCTCCGCAACAACCTACACCAGAGCCGGAAGGTGAAAAAGAGCAAGCAGTTCCAGAGGCAGAAGAGCCTGTACCAGCAGCCCAGGAGAGTCAACCCTCTGCTGACAGTGAGCCTGCCATGCCTGCGGTAAGCCAAAGGACCCGCAGACAGCTGCCTGCCCTACCTGTACACCCAGCTGGTAGCTGTACCCCTAACGCTAGTGGGGAAAGCCAGGTCGGTCCACCACCAGACAGTGGGTTAAGGAGGTCAACCAGGAGCACGAAGGGGCAGATACCCGCTCGCTGGAGAATATAGAGTACCTGCGTGATTATTAATAGTGTATTTCAGTTTCTTGCAGTTACCGTACGGACTCAAAGGTTATGGACTTTTAATAACCGGGACTTTGTATGGACTGCGTTCGGAGCCTGACCAAGGAATGAACTATGACTGTAAAGGACTTGGGGTAGGACCGACCCCCACCTGGTTAAGGCTCCCCGTTGTGTTGGTGATATGGACACCCGGTCACAGACCACACTGTGACCTTAAGAACTCAATCTGTGCGTCACTTTCCAGATAATGTTTTATGGTCATGCATATTGTCTTTGTTTATTGTTTAGTCCCGGAGTGCTAAATTTTACTAGGGGGGAATGTGTCACCCTGGCCTGGATGCCACAAATATAATAAAGCTGTGCCTGAGAGCAAGGGGGAGGTTCTCTAGTCAGGGGAACATTCGCATGCAATACCTCCTGTCTCAGGCCAGTAGGGGGAGCAGGCTGCCCCTATAAAAGCTGGAACTGGGGGCAGGGTTACGGAGAACTGGACGACCTGTCTCAGGACTGAGAGGTGTCCCAGAGCAGAGAGGGACAGTTGTATTGCACCCTAAGAGGACGTGTGGCAGTAGGAGAGCCACAAGCCAGGGACAATAGGTGAAGCACGCCTGTCCTGGCAGACAAAGAGACTACTCTACCAGACTTTGGTGTCTGAGGCTGTGAGGATTCCACGTCCTACAGCAGATAACCAGTCCGCAGGGGACTGTATGTCCCTTGGCCTAAGATGCCCGGAGGTTCCGCCACACCAGAAGGGACCAGCAAAGCCGTACCAGGCCGGGAGTAGAAAGGAACCCACGTTGCAAACCATACGGGCGAGAAGACACGGTGAGCTCGGGACCGTGGGCTGTTACCCTACCAGGAGGTGATAGCCAGAAGGAGCGCAGAGAGCACGGTAGGCCTACACCCTCACACTGACCAGGGCCAATTTCCCAATTGCTCTCAGACATCCAGGCCCCCTCCTAGCCGGGACTGTTTGTGGGTCAGTTCACCTGTTCTAGTAAAGACCCTGGACTGCAATCTGTTGTCTGTGTGCTCCTTGCTCCTCCAGCACTAACGGTACTGGGACGCCCTACACCATCACCCCCATCTTCCATTATAATGCCCTGGGGCCGCACTCTTCCTCTGGGGAGTCACACTATCCCAGCTGCATACATCATCAGCCCCAGCAGTCTACCTGGCAGCGGCAGTCAGCACTGACCGCAATCCACGGGTGGCGTAGTCGGACATCACTTAAAACTTATAAAGGGACTACCACTGGTCTGACCACCCTGAGCCACGGACCGGGTCACCACTGCTACCCCCATCATCTCCCTTTAGCCCGGTTCCGAGTGCCCCACGGCCCAGGGGGCGAGTCAATTATTTGACAGAGACCCTAATGGGCGAAGCTAGTGATGCACTTCCATCGCAGGCATGTTAAATGCAGCTGTCAGAAATTGACAGCGGCATTTAATATGTTAAGCAGCACGGGTGGATCATGATTCCACCTGTGGCTGTTGTGGTCACATGATAGCTGGTCAGATCAGCTGTCATGTGTCTGAAAACATGTGGGATCAGCGCAAGAGCCCATTTAAAAGAGGGTGAGGCGACCTATTACATACTTATACGTCATAGGTCATAAAGGGGTTAAAAAGGCTGTATTTGCATTACAGAGCTAAAATAAGGTTGAATAGACTTCAAGGGAAATTCAGAGTGTTTGACACAGATTTTCCAGGCAATTAGTGGCTTTTTATGGTCTATAAGTTCGAATTTCAAAATCATCCGCTCATTTGTAGGTGTAACTGTCATGGGTGTGTCAGAGGTGACAGACAGTCGTCCTGCAGTGGTTTACAGGAGATCTCCAAGTCTGGCAATACAGACAGCTGCCTAGATAGGAGGCTGCTTTTAGCACCCAGCGACTACCTCCCTTTAGTCTGGGTGTATATATACCTGATGTGTCTAGGTGGGCGTCGCCGGTTATACTCATTTCAACTTGGAACTTGTCTGAAGCAGCATCACGTCCGCTCTGGAGTCTTGTGCCCTGTTAGAGATCTTCTAAAGCTAAGTTATAATTCCCCTGTGTTGTCTTCCCCTTTTGTCTTTAGAGTGCTAGCGGAGGTTGACTAGTGCTTATCTCCTTCCACCCCCAGCTATAGCCTTACGCCAGGAATAATAGGGCGAGGCATGTGATCGACGACAGCTGCGGAGGCTGTATAGGGACATTAGGGGGAGACAGGGTGACGCTAGTCCCGATTAGGAGGTCTCCTCTTCCCGCTTTCCCTAGTATCTGGGCTGTCTTTCCCTTTCCCCTCTGTGTTACACCCACACCTGGCATGACTCTCTGTGTTGCACTCACACCTGGTGTGACATTTTAACTGGCTGAGCACGTTTTTGGGAAAATAAAAACGACACAAGATTGACATTTTTTTTTCTTTGTGTGTTTTTGGGCGTGCACCTTTTTTTTTCCTTACTCCCTTTAATATGGGATCAGTTGCAGAGCTGGCAGAGTAGTTCCTCTGTCTGTCTCTGGAGGTAAATGACCTCCGCTGTGAGATTCAGCAGCAGTATCAGCGGTTACACGTCGCCGATGTGGGGGTCTCTGCAGGTAGGCCTGAACTCAAAATTGCCCTCCTGTCAGGTTTTCAGGAGGTAGGGACAGTTTTTTTGTGTTTAAGGAGGCATGCAAATTGTATTTCAAGCTTCGTCTCTACTCCTCCAGTAATGAGGAGCAACGGGTTGGCATTGTGATCTCTCTACTACAGAGAGTCCTCAGACGTGGGCGTTTTGGTTACCGCAGTATTCGGTTTGTCTCCAATCTGTGGAGGGTGTTTTGGAGCTCTTGCCCTCATCTATGATGACCCTGACCGAGTCGCCTTGGCTGAGTCCAAGCTACGTCACCTTCAGCAGGGGATTCGGTCAGTAGAAACATACAGTTCGGAATTCCGTAGATGGGTAACGGATTCCAAATGAAATGACTCAGCCCTTAAAAGTCAATTTTTTGAGGGGCTAATGGAAAGGTTGAAAGATGCCTTGGCTGTATATGATACCCCTCAGTCCTTGGAGGCTGCCATATCTTTGGCCATACGTCTGGATAGGCGCCTTCGGGATAGACGGGTGCGACCTCCTTCTCCGGAGCCTTCTTGTCGGGGTTGTGTACCTTTGCCAAGGGAGCGGTCTGGGGGTGAACCAGTACTGAGGGAGGTGGAGGAACCTATGCAGTTAGGGGGTGTCTCTACATCATACATCTCCCTGGAGATTCGCAAGAAAAAAGGCGCATGCTTTTTTTGTGGGAAAAAGGGACACTTTTTTGGGACCTGTCCTTCAATTCCTAAACAAAATGAGACTTGATTAACTCTCTGTATTCTGGGGTGCATTTGTGGCCAAACTGCAGTTCCCGCTTTGTTCTAACTGCAGAGGTGGTGCTAAAGAACAAAATCGAAAAAAATTCTGTGTTTGTTGACAGTGGAGCCGGGGTCAGCATGGTTGATGCGGAGTTTGTGAAAATTCATGGTCTTGCTTGCTGTGCTTTAGCTGAACCTATTTCCATCTTTGCCATTGACTCGGCGCCACTTACACAGAAAGAATTTACTCGGATTGTGCATAATGTAAAACTGAGGGAGGGGTCAGTTCATTGTGAAATCATTCCTTGCTATGTTTTGGAGAATCTCCCTACTCTGATTGTTTTAGGTATCCCCTGGCTTGTTAAACATAATCCTTTGATGGATTGACAATCCGGGGAGATTATGGAATGGGGAGATTACTGCCATGAGAACTGTCTGAATGTTTCCATTGCTGCGGCTGTCTCTGCAGAGATACTGCCTGCTTTTCTGTCTGGTTTTGAGGACGTTTATTCTGAGAAGGGGTGTCAGGATTTGCCTCCTCATCGTGCTTATTACTGTCCTGTTAACCTGACCCCCGAGCTAAACTATCCAAGTCCAGACTGTATAATCTTTCTGGCCCTGAGAGACAAGCCATGAAGGATTTCATTGCGGAAAGTCTGGAGAAGGGACATATCAAACCCTCGTATTCGCCCGTGGCGGCAGGGTTCTTCTTTGTGAAGAAAAAAGATGGTGGTCTACGTCTCTGTTTAGATTTCTGTGAATTAAATCAGATTACCATCCGTGATCCATACCCTCTTCCTCTGATTCCTGATTTGTTCAGCCAGGTTGTGGGAGCTAAGGTATTCTCCAAGTTGGATTCAAGTGGAGCCTATAATCTAGTTAGAATCAGAGAAGGGGACGAATGGAAGACCGCGTTCAATACCCCGGAAGGTCATTTAGAGAGTCCGGTTATGCCTTTTGGCTTGACCAATGCACCTGCGGTATTCCAGCATTTCATAAATTATATTTTTCATCATTTGGTGGGGAGGATTGTGGTGGTTTATCTGGATGATATTTTGGTTTATTCACCTGATTTTGAGACCCATCGGGGGCATGTTAAGCAGGTGCTCCAGATATTAAGGGATAAGAAACTCTATGCCAAACTAGAGAAATGTGTTTTCAGGAGGTGCAGTTTTAATGTACTTGTCATCTTCAGGTTTTCGGATGGATCCGGAGAAGATCCGTGCAGTCCTTGACTGGGAACGTCCCAAGAACCTGAAGGCCCTACAACGTTTTCTGGGCTTTACTAATTTTTACAGGAAATTCATCCAAAATTACTCTGTTGTAGTGAAACCCCCTACTGACATGACTAAGAAGGGGTCTGATTTTTCCAAATGGTCGGAGGCTTCCCTCCAGGCTTTTTCTTCCTTAAAGAATCACTTTGCCATTGCACCTATACTTAGTTAACCCGATGTTTCTCAATGCTTCTGATGTTGGGGTTGGGGCTGTGTTGTCTCATGGTTCGTCCCCTGATAAATGGCGTCCATGCGCCTTCTTTTCTAAAAAATTGTCTTCGGCTGAGAGAAATTATGACGTGGGTAATAGGGAACTTTTAGCAATAAAATTGGCGTTCGAGGAATGGTGACACTGGTTGGAGGGGGCTGTCCATCCTATTACTGATATTACTGACGATAAGAACCTGTCATATCTCCAGTCAGCTAAACGTCTCAACCCTAGGCAAGCCAGATGGTCCCTGTTTTTTACTAGGTTCAATTTTGTTGTCACTTTTCGTCCAGGGGTCAAAAACGTCAAGACTGATGCTTTGTCCCGGAGCTTCCCTGGTGGTGGTGACCATGAGAACCCTGCCCCTATATTACAGAAAGGGGTAATTATTTCGGCTCTTTTTCCTGAACTTGAGGGGGAGGTGCTAGAGGCTCAGGGGGACACCCCTGCCTCCTGCCCTTCATGAAAGTTATTTGTACCACCTGATATGCGCCGTAAAGTAATCAAGGAACATCATAACTCTGTGCTTGCTGGGCATCCAGGTGGTAAGGCAACCACGGACCTCCTCTCTCGTCATTTTTGGTGGCCGGGGTTGCATCGGGATGTAATTGAACACGTAGCTGCTTGTAGTATTTGCACGCGTTCTAAGGTTTCACACACCCGACCATCTGGTACTCTTCTTCCGTTACCTATCCCTAGCAGGCCATGAACACACTTGTCCATGTATTTTATTACTGATCTACCGGTTTCTGCAGGCAAAACGGTGGTTTTGGTAGTAGTAGATAAGTTCAGTAAAATGGTTCACTTCATCGCTTTACCTGCACTTCCCAATGCTAAGCCACTTGCCCAGGTGTTCATAAATGAGATTGTGAAACTTCATGGGGTTCCCTCCGATGTGGTGTCTGATTGGGGGACCCAGTTTGTTTCCAAGTTCCACAATGCCGTAACTCAGTTGTTGTTTTGGCCAGAAATGCTTGCTTGCTTCCGGTAGGACATGACCACCACTTCCCATTGAAGTTTGCAAGTGATGGGTGTACTGGGTGTCCTTTGGCACAATCCCTGTCTTTTGAAGCTACACTTGGTTTACGAGTACAAATACCACTGCAAAATACTTATATGTAAAAATGTAAAGTAGTTATAATTGTCCACTTGCGCATAGCTTTATTTTGATCAATAGTTTGCATTAATATTTTTAATCTAAAACTGAAAGATCAAAAAAGAAAATCTATAATGGAAATAATTGCAACTTTTTTTTGTTTTGGATCTACACCTGTTTTTGGCCTAACAACACTGATGCAAAATACAGGATACTGCCATGTGAAAATGGCCTGTGTCTCATTATTAATGGAAAAATAATAATTCTCTGCTCCAAATGTGGCAATGAGAGTAAACGCCTTTGTCAATTACCCATTTCTAGCAATCTAGTACACATATATTGTAAAATTAGATTTTTCATCAAAGACATACAGATTCTTCTTGAAGTCACCCAATGAATCAACCATCACGACATATCATGGTAGGAAGTTCCATATTCTCCGCTTGTATACTAAAGAACTAAAGATCTGTGAAGGTGGTGAAACCTTCCTTTCTCTTAAAGCCTTGTCATAGTAACAGACCAAAGCAAAAGATCTGTGCACTGTTTATTAATATATCTGTTCTTATTAATTAGATTGTCCCTATGTATGTTCAGAAAGGCCTTACTTGTAATGTTACGTATTAACAGAATTGTGACCCTTTTTTTCTCTTTGCAGTGCACCTACATTCCTGACTGTAAGGAAAACAACACTGAAGTGGAAATTCATGTACAAGAAATTCAGGGAAAATTTAATAAGTCCTCTTCATTTACTTGCTATTTTGATCCTAAGGGGAGACAAAGAAGCATTATTTTAACAAGGAAGTTTGGACCTCAAAAGATGATCTCATACTTTTTCTGGCCAACATCAATGTTTACAGTTGGACTTTTTGTGGTTATTATTGTAAAAATAAGTCAGTATTCTGCCATGGCTTCTGTGCAAGCAAACCGAGCAAATACCTGATTTTATTATTTTTTTTCTACATATAATCCATGTTTAATATTACCCACATATGCTAATTACATATTACTAGCATAATTCTAATGATGTGATATTACACAATACACAGATATACAGTAGTTTAGTTTGATTATACTATTCATTTTATTCATTTATTAGTGATTTTATATCTATATATGTAAGCGTGAATACACAAGAATTACTGATTTCAGGGTCAGGCAAGGCAGCAAATAAATGAATATTAAAACAGCTCCAGGCCCAAATAACATGTGAATTTTTCTTGCAGTTGAGGAGTCATTTTCTAAAGCATTATATAGTTTACTTGAGAATTATAGTAAATGCAAAGGAATCGAAAGTGGAGGTCTACTTTAAATGTTAAAATTCTGCCTGTCCACTGCTTCCACATGATAGAGCTTCCTGAAGTTGTAGTTGAAAAGTAACCATAATTTCAAGGAACTTTTCAGAATAAGCGGTCCCGTGTGGAATAATACTATTTTACTCATGATATGACTTGTATCCTGCATTTTCACCAGTTACCCCCCTCCAGAGGCTCTATATGTTAATTTGCAATTGACTCTGATTTGGAGGGAGGAGGCTAGCTGCAGTAATTTTTCTCATACACAACACAGCACAACACACAGAGATTTATTTCTGTTCTTCATTCATTTTTTAGCACACATTAAGAAGCAGCAGCAGCATGGAGGACATTATACAGCGGTACTTAGCTGTGTAGGTGTGAATCTAGCTCTAGATGAGATAAAAGACTTGTGAGAGAGCTCAGAAAGACCTCTCTGTGTCACCCACAGCCTGTTTCCTGAGTCTACTCCTCACTCCTTCTTCTTTCTTCCTTTCCATAGAGTACAATAGAAAGTGTAATGTGACACCATAGTGAACTGCAGTCTGTCTTATCTGAGCAAGATAGAGTTGAGCTATTTTTTTTCCATAGTGGATTGTGAGTGTGGAGAAAGAAGCTGCATTTTGTGATTTAATATAATACAAATATTCTTATATTTACCCTATAATATTAAATTATGCAAGATTTTTTTGATAGTTCAGTTTCCATTTAAGGTCAGCAGACTTGGAATGCATAAAATGTAAAGTGGTGCGGAATATGTCGGCGCTATAGAAATAAAAAAAAATATTATTATACTCCAAAACCTGATGTAATCAGTAAATAATATTTATTTTAAGAAGATAGTTAAAAAAGAGGTCTCGTCTTCACTTCAAAGGTGCTCATTTCTTGCACTTACGCTTTTTCTGGTCCTCTCCTGAGTATTCTGATTTTTTTAAATCCACATTACAGTTTCAAAAATATGGGCCTTTTTTTTTTGCATACCCAACATGTTAATTTTTATGATCTTTACCAAGGGGTCATTCCTAACAGGATTCTAAGGGGGCCTTTCATTAGACTGAAAAAAAGAGCAGCTAACCGGCACCAGCTCTGCCTTCAGCTTTTACTAGCACAATCCTGAGTCCTTGGCTAATCCACTGCGGGTGGTGCTGCATCAATTGAAGTGAATGATCATGAGGCACACATAAGAAAAAAGAAATGATCGCACTCACCACGGGATGCCATGTGAACGATCCTTTATTACAGATCTGGCGTGTAATCATAGGCGCGTGTACATGGGTGTGGGGGTGAAAAGGGAGGACGACGGCCGTTTGGCGCGTATGTAGCGCTTCCACGAGTCCAGTGTGGCAGGCAGGAGGATACCTTCCGGTTAAGTATCCTTCAGTCTATGATACCTCCGCCTGCACACCTGCATCAATTACCGTCAAACTTCTTGTGAAAACACTTAAAGATACATAACAATTAAAAACGGTATAAAAGAATGCTATTACAGAAACACGGACATATCCAATCTATCATTTAAGCCTAATGGGCCTTGAGCATTTGATTTCAGGATTAATTTGGCTTCTCTTTTTAATAAAAGGCTGTTGTGATCACCTCCATTTAAAGGGGACTTTACTTTAACTAAGCCAGCAAAACGTAGCTTCTCTGGATCACTGTTATGTGCTTTTCTCATATGATTAATCAATCGAGGTGACCCCTTACCAGAGGCTATAGAGTTATAAAAATAGGTATAAAAATACCGGCATGGGCAAAATAACACTAAACCGCATATTTTGTCTTACATGTAATGAAGTCACTTGTGCTCCATCTAAGTCCACCCAGTTGTAAAAAAGTATCAGTGAGATGTAAATGGAAATAAGAACATTGCCCACCCTTATAATTACCTTTTGGAATGCTTTTTTCAAGCCAATTAGGGTTAACATCCCTGTGTTGACGGTTCTTTACCAACTGGTTGGCCAAATTTGTGCACGTTCTGTGCACAAATAGCGGTTTGTTTTTTGCCCTTACTTGCAAATCGTCATCTGTTTCCAACACGTGCCAATTTCTTCTACTGACTGCATGGATTACCCTATCCATGTTGGTATGTTTGAAAGAAAAAGCAAATCGATCCATTGTTCCCTTATTCCTCTTGCTTCTCAGCAAATTTTTTGGAGGAATTCTAGATACCTTTTGCAATGTATTGTCCAAAAGTCCCACCAAGTACCCCCTGTCCAGGAAATCATTTTTTAATTCATCGACTTGAGCTTTAAAGGTGGTTTCACTATTATTGATTTTGCGTAGCCTTAAGAACTGACTGTACAATAAACTGTCATATCTCAATAATGAGTTTGATGCAGTAGGTTTTTTAGAGTTTTCCGTACAGATAACACCTTCCTTTATGCTGACTTTAACGTCTAAGAAATTAATGGACTCTCCTCCCCATATTGCCGTGAACTTCATGTTATCTGAATTGGTTCTATTTAAATGGTCTATGAACGCAAAAAAATTATTTTTGTTCCCTGACCATACCACAAACACATCATCCACGTACCGTAGGTACGTACGGATGTGTTTAAGGTATGGATTACTGGTGGTGGTGATGTAAATGTTTTCAAATAAAGCCAAAAATAAATTAGTGAAAGTGGGAAGAGACCGGTGTAACCCCATTGACGTGCCGGTTTTTTGGCAATACCATCTATCCTGGAATTGGAAGGTATTATGGGATAGAACGAAGGATAATCCTTGGCAAATAAAGTCTATTAAATTTCTGTTTAGGTCATGATTCACTAGTATTTTTTCTATAGCCTCTATGCCTTTTTGCTGTGGAATTCGAGTGTATAGACTCTTAATATCTATTGAAATTAGAATAAAATCATCTTGCCCTGTGATCTCATCGAGGGCTTTCAAAAAATCACTTGTATCCTTTAGATAAGAGGGTACCGCACGTAACATAGGTCTTAAAAGCCAATCCAGATATTGCGAAAGGGGCTCGGTAATTGATCCTATGCCCAAAATTATGGGTCTGCTGGGGAGGGCCTGGGGGGATTTATGCACCTTGGGAATATAACACCACTATGGTTTAGATGGAAAATCTGGAATTAATTAGTTGGCCATTTTTTGTGATAATACTCCGCGTTCGACTTGTTGACGCAGGAACATTTTTAATTTATTCCTATATCCATTAGTAGGGTCTTCCCATAACTCTGCATAAGTTGTATTATCTGTTAACTGTCTCAATGATTCTTGTATGCAATTGCTTTTCTTTATTAGCACAAGGTTACCCTCCTTGTCTGCTCTTCTAATAATAGTGTCTGTCCAAAACTTAATTTCTTTGAGAGCTAGCAACTCCCCTGAATTTAAATTCTTGCATGGTGATTTGTAACACAGGGCTTCTACATCCTTTATAACCCTGTCATAGAATAGATCTATGATGTTGCCTGGGCTTATAGGTGGCACGAAAGTTAATTTTACTCCACCCATAAAAATATTATCGGAAGGATTTTTTTCCGGAATTTCATTTATTGAAGTATTCTCATTGCATAAGCTTAATAACACGTCAATATCATTTGGGAGACTGGTGTTACCTGGATCAGATACCATAAACCCCATAGGGTGCAAAATGATTGGACTTTCACCTATAAAATGGTTGTCCGATGTAACCTCCCCTTTCGTTTTAAACATTTTGAACAAATGAATTTTCCTGGTAGCCTTGTACATATCAATTTTAAAGTCAGATATATTGAACTGATCAGGGATGGAGAAATTGAGGCCCTTAGAAAGTAATGACTTATGATAAACATTTAAATCATGCTCAGTCAAATTTATTATTCCAGAGGAACTATCAGTCCTGGGGTTTACTTTCTCCACGTTATTTGCTTCCTTTTTGTGCCGGTTCTTCTGGACCCTTTTTCTTCCTCTCCTGGTCCATCTCCTAAAGGGCATATTCCATTGAAGTATCAGATGGGGCTCCATCTCCTATTAGATTTGGGTCTTCATTTTTACTAGAGTCGGAATCAGTGGTCCATCCATCTCTGTTGGATCACCTTCTTTTATTAGGCTTAAAGGCTTTATTTTTATTCCAAGATCTGAAATTGTTTTTGTATCTGTTGTTGAATTTGCCTTTTTTATTCCAAGAAAAGACTGCAGGATTTTCAAAGTCTATCTTATCCCTGACAAGCTGATTCTTCATATGACTTCAATGATTTGATAGTCAAGAATAATTTAATTTCTTTTCTTCAGCCAATGTTCCAATCTTAAACTCCAATTTTTTTGTGCCCATAGCTTTATTTTCAACAATGAGATTACAGACCGTAAAATACACCCCCGCGCCTTCTCTTTCTGCCAAGATACCGCCTTTTGCTGAGGGCTCATCTGCGGATACTTGTGGCTGGCTGTCCATACTATCTTGGATTCTGGTTGGAATTGCTGTGCCAAAGCTACAAAGAAACAAGCACTGTCAAATACTGAACAAAAGAGCAGCTAACCGGCACCAGCTCTGCCTTCAGCCTTTACTATCACACAGTCCTATAATGCAGGAAATCCTGAGTGCTTGGCTAATCCACTGCTGGTGGTGCTGCATCAATTGAAGCGAATGATCATGAGGCACACATAAGAAAAAAGAAATGATCGCACTCACCACGGGATGCCTTGTGAATGATCCTTTATTTCAGATCTGGCGTGTAATCATAGGCACAGGTACATGGGTGCGGGGGTGAAAAGGGAGGACGACGGCCGTTTCGCGCGTGTGTAGCACTTCCACGAGTCCAGTGTGGCAGACAGTACAATAATGAGTTTGATGCAGTAGGTTTTTTATAGTTTTCCATACAGATAACACCTTCCTTTATGCTGACTAGTGTCTAAGAAATTGGATATGTCCGTGTTTCTGTAATAGCATTCTTTTATACGGTTTTTAATTGTTATGTATCTTTAAGTGTTTTCACAAGATGTTTGAAGGTAATTGATGCAGGTGTGCAGGCGGAGGTATCATAGACTGAAGGATACTTAACCGGAAGGTATCCTCCTGCCTGCCACACTGGACTCGTGGAAGCGCTACATACGTGCCTAACGGCCATCGTCCTCCCTTTCCACCCCCGCACCCATGTACCCGCGCCTATGATTACACGCCAGATCTGAAATAAAGGATCGTTAACAAGGCATCCCATGGCGAGTGCGATCATTTCTTTTTTCTTATGTGTGCCTTTCATTAGACTGCTCTATATAATCATGCTGTCAGCGTCTCCCCTTTGTAAAAAATTTGCATAATTGGTGCAATAAATAAAAAGACCAATATTTTTGGAACCGTATGGTTAATTTAAAAAAATAAAAATAAGATACAATACTCATGTGAGCAGTGGGAATAAACTAAGAGCAGAAATGTGCCAATTTTGACCTGGTGGCCGGTCATTTTTAACCCCTTATTGACTGTCAATATGCTGTTTTTTTACAGCCATCATTAATTACATGGCATCACAACCAGTATACTGTTTTTTCAACAATATAGTCATAGGAGGGCTTGTTTCTTTTTGAACGAGCTGTATTTTTTAGTGTAATCATTTACGTATACATTCCACTGCACACTTATAACTTTTTTTTACAAAACTTTTATTAATTCTTTATGGGAAGGAATACAAACAAATCAGCAATTCTGCAATTGTTTTTTTTTTTTTCGTTTTAAATTTTATGCTGTTCACTGTGCTGCACAAACAGAAAGCGTTAATGTTATTCTATGGATCAGCACAACTATCATTTTCTCTATGCTGAGCACATCATGGTTTCCATCCTAAATCAGCGAAAAATGTGATTCAGATGAATCCCCCTGACGGAATCATTCACTATAACGAGGAAGATGGAGTCACTTTAAACTCTGTCTGACCTCTTTCTGTCAGTGTCCTGTGTGATTAAATGGGCACAAAAGTGTGGTTGACCATAGTTTTGTACATGTACTGTATAAAAGACACCAATAGATCAGAAACTACACAGAGTCCAAAGTAAGTACATCTATCTTAATATAATGGTTCAGTCTGAGTCCCATTTTTTTGGAACTTAGATGCAAACCCTACGAAGATCACAGCATACAAGTGAACCTAGCCTTACAAGCGATTATGTCTACCAAAATTCTAAGCGTAAAAACTTCAGCTCTTATCACAGCAAATAAGCCCTTACTCATCTGTCAACAGAAATATTGGGGAGTTCCACATTACTGGTAACTCAAAGGCTTTAAAAAGCAAATGCAGCAAAATCTACTCTCCTAAAGTCAAATGGCCCCATCTCTTTTCTGAGCCCCACAGTGTGTCCAAACCACAGCTAGTCTCCAAGTTTATGGAATTGATGTAGCATGGGAGAAACCTCTTATCAATTTTCAGGGTGCATTTTTCCATAAGCACAAGTTGGGCACAAAATGTTAGGCACTAAAATGGCAATTTTGCAATTTTCACTCTGAAACATCCATTGCGTGCTTATTTCTGGAAAAACAACTGAGGGGTAGTGATGAGCGAGCACGAAAATGCTCGGGTGCTCATTGTTCAAATCAAGCAAATTGGAATGTTCGAGTGCTCGGTCCGAGTAACGAGCCCAATGTAAGTCTATGGGAAACTTGAGCATTTTTCCAGCGGCTCCCCCCGGCGGTCTGCAGAGGGCCTAAAAATTGCCCAAATCGATGGGAACAGTGCTCAAATGACATGGGAACAGCATGGGGAAGACCCCTGGAAGCATTTCTGACTTCCAGGTCACTTCTGTCAACAACGTTGTAAAAGGTATTACGCCACTTTCACGGACTCACAATAAAACATACAAAAACGAAACCTAAATGGATTTTCCTGGGAAATATGTTAAGGAGCATCCTCTCCAGGATAATGACTTGCATATAAGGCAAAATAAATATACAAAAACAAAAATCCTCCTCCACACCTTGGGTTATGTTCATACGTAGCAGTTTTGATGCGTTTTTGCACTTTTGCATTGCTTTCAATCAAGAGAAATGCATTCACCGGGAAATGTCATTTTAACATTTTACAACCTTATCTGGCCATGTTGTGTGTGACATGGGAACAGCATGGGGAAGACCCCTGGGGCTGGAAGCATCTCTGACTCCCAGGACACTGCCTAAAACTGTGGTCATCTCATCAGACGTGATCCTATATTACTGCGGTAATAATACAGACATTTTTGGCAACGTGACAAATCTTAAACTCCATTTAAAATGGGCAAGGTGTGTGTCAAGGGACGGGGAAGTGGACGTTATGGTGATGGTGATAATGCATGCAGATGGATGGAGTGGAGGATGGCTGGTTGATGGACACCCCATGCAAACACGGCTACGGCGCTAACAAGGAGGAGGTGGAGTAATGTTTTGGGCTGGAATCATGGGGAGAGAGATTGTCGGCCCTTTTAGGATCCCTGAAGGGGTAAAGATGAACTTCATAATGTATGTTGAGTTTCTCAAACAGCACTTCCTTCCATGGTTCAAGAAGAAGAACCGTGCATTCCGCAGCAAGATCATTTTCATGCATGATAATGCCCCTTCTCATGCTGCACATAACACATCTGCATCTCTGGCTGCTATGGGCATAAAAGGGGACAAACTTATGGTGTGGCACCCATGCTCCCCTGACCTCAACCCCATTGAGAACCTCTGGAGCATCATCAAAAGGAGTGTCTATGATGGCGGGAGGCAGTTCACATCTAAGCAACAGCTCTGGGAGGGTATTCTGTCCTCATGCAAAACAATTGAAGCAGAAAACATCCAAAACCTGACAAATTCAATGGACGAGAGAGTTCAGAGGCTCCTTTCGAACAAGGGGTCCTATGTGCAAATGTAACATCAAATAGAATAAAGTTTTGAGTTGAAAACTGTTTGATTTCAGTTTGTAATAACCTGCTAATGCTTATAATTTCAAAAATGACCATTTTTTTGTTCTTTATTAAAATGAAAAGGTTGAAAACTCTGCTGTGCATAATAATTTGGAACATGCATTTTGAGTGCAGTTTGAGTTTTTTATTTTTTTAAAAATATACTGTTATCATAGGCAGTTTGTACAAAAACCTTTCAATTGTACTCTAATAGTTATTTGACTGGAAAATTACAATGACTGCAATTCATATAGATAATTTGGTAAAATCTGAGGAAATATTATTTGCATAATAATTTGGAACACAGTGTAGTTCTTTTTTAAAGATTGTTTAGATAACCCGAAAAAGGTCATTTGCAACACCTGCCAGGCCAGCATCAACAAGAGCACCAAAACTATCAACCTGACCACCACCAGCATGCAGGCACATGACCGCAAAGCACCTGACAAGCTGGGCCAAACACCAAGGTCCAGAAACATTGTCTGCAGGTGACACCACTGCCTTTTCCGCTGTTGTGCATGCATGCCAATCCCCTGTCCATGGCGCATGTGAAGATGCCTCCCGTCCTGCACCTGTCATTGCAGACTTGCAACCATCACTGTCCACGTCATTGTCCCTTTGCAGCGTTCAGTTGTCCCTACCACACTTCTTGGAATGCAAGCGCAAGTATGCAGCCAGCCACCCACCCACCCACAGGCCGTAATACTAAACTGACACATTTCTGGACTACTTGCACTTGAATTGTTGCCTTTTAGGCTCGTGAAGGCGGAAGCTTTTCACAACCTTATGGCGGCGACGGCCGGTCGTCCATACTCGGTCCCCAGCAGCCACGGTATCGTCTCCGTCTTCCACAAGCGCGGGTCCCAGAAAATTACCCGTGCCCTTTCCAGTGCACGTAAGTGGGAAGGACTGCCTAACCACAAACACGTGGACAAGTGAATGTGGCCAGGGACGGTACATCTCACTGACGCATATCACTGGGTTAATATTGTGCTCGATCTACTAGACAACGACCAAATTATTCCTGATGGTTGGATCATCCATCTCCTTAACTTTGTGTTACTTGGAATGGAAGTGCAAGTATGCAGCCAACTACCCCCCCACCCTCAGGCCACAACACTAGACTGGCACATTTCTGGACTGCTTGCACTTGAAATGTTGCCCTTTAGGCTCATAGAGGAGGAAGCTTTCCACAACCTCATGGCAGCAGGGGCCGGGTGTCCATACTGGATCCCCAGCTTCCACTATTTCTCCCGCTATTGTCTCCGCCTTCCACAAGCGCTGGTCCCAGAAAATTACCCGTGCCCTCCCGAGTGCACGTACTGGGAAGGACCGCGTAACTACAAACACGTGGACAGGTGAATGTGGCCAGGTGAATGTGGCCAGGGACAGTACGGAGCCAGTCCACGGTAAAAAAACAGCCATAGAGTGTACGGGAACCTTCCCACACACTTTTCTTAGCCAGGACTGCTTCTCGGCAGGGTTGGACGGGCCCACAAGAAAGCCAAAGACTCCTCTGGTGGGCCCTGGCTTTTCCATCAGAAGAGTTCATGGTGCCGAGGTGAGGTCGTGATGATTATTGTTAGAACCTTGCTCTTAGATTTTTTCCTTTGCTGGTCACATGACCTTGTTGGCCTATTTAATGCTGCTCCGCCCTTCTGGCTTTGCTGGACTTCATTGTATAACTACTTTCTAGCTAGCCTGTGCTCTGTATCTAACTCTGTTAGTTTGCTTGGTCTACGGACCTCTGTGTTCTATATATTTTGTTTGTTCGTCTGTCTGCTACTATTTCTGTTAGGAGGTGTCCATTTTCCTCCCAGTCCTTAGTACTTGTAGGGATTCCTTCCCCACATCTATAGGTCTCCGTACAGACTAGCTTAGGACTTTAGCAGGTCTGATCGCAGGATCAGGTCCCCTGTTACATCGTAGGGATAAAGCTGAGTTCTATCGTAGGGACAGATCTCCTCTCTTTCCTTAGCTCTGGTAGCAGAACATAACAGTAAGTCCAGCCTGCAAATTCTCTAAGGAAAGATTTTTCTGTTCCATCATGGTGTCGGTTCTGGATTTGGCTAAACGCCTGCAGGGACTCTCTTTGGAGGTGACCGAGCATCGTCAGCACGTGAGTAACTGTCCTGGAGCACATTTCTTGGAGCCTAAGGTATGTTTGCCGGATTTATTTTTTGGTGAACACCGAGAATTTTTTTCATTTAAAAATGCTTGCTTATTGTATTTTCGTTTGAGACCCAAGTCCTCTGGGGATGAATCCCAGCGCATAGGGTTCATAATGTCACTTTTGCGCAAAGAACCTCAGGAGTGGGCCTTTTCTTTGCAACCTAGTGATTCATGCTTCAGATCAGTGGATAGTTTTTTTTCTGCTTTGGGGCTATTATATGATGATCCTGACCGTGTCTCATCAGCTGAGACTGAGTTAAGACGTTTGAAACAGGGATCAGGTAATGTGGAAAAATATTGTACTCATTTCCGTCGATGGTCTACTCAAACAGGGTGGAACGATTCTGCTCTGAAAAGTCTGTTTCTTGCTGAGCTCAATGAAAGGGTTAAAGACCTGCTAATTGCTTATCCTACACCTGAAGATTTGCAACAGGCTATGCAATTAGCTATACGGGTGGATAGGAGACTGCGTGCAAGGGTTAATGAGAGCAAATTCTCTGCTATGTCAGTTTTTGGTTATGAGAATGTGTGTACTAACAGTGGTGAACCGATGGAGATTGGATCGGTGGCACCTCGCTCTCAAGAAAAAGACCGTAGATTTTCTGAAGGCTTGTGTTTCTATTGCGGAAAATCTGGTCATTTGATTAAAGGCTGTGAGCTTCGTATGAAGAAAGAAAAAAAAATGGTCAGTCATGCCCGTATTGCCTGTTTAAATTCCAAGGGTGTATTTTTAGCTGCTTCCACGATTGCTCAGGAAAAATTAATGGAATTTCGGGTGTTTGTTGACTGTGGGTCTACTCTGAATGTAATTGATGGGGGATTTTTGGAAAGACTCAATTTAAAACCCGAACCTTTATCATCCCCCATTGCTGTGGTTTCTGTGGATGGTTCCCCTTTGAAGAATATTACTCTCAAGGTCTGTGAATTTCCTCTCACTATTAATGGTGTTCACCATGAGAAATTGGATTTGGTAGTTTTGAATAACTTGCCTTCTCCAGTAATATTGGGATTGCCCTGGTTAAAATTTCACAATCCTGTACTGGATTGGTCTACCAGTGAAATTAAATCCTGGAGCCATAAATGTTATGACAAGTGTTGTAACGGGCGTATTGCAGCTTTGGATAGGGGAGAATTGCCTGTTCCTATTCAGGATTTTTGGAGAGTTTTTTCTGAGAAGGAATCGCAGGTTTTGCCTCCCCATAGAGACTATGATTGTTCTATTGAATTTGTCCCTGGAGCGACTCTTCCTAAAAGTCGTTTATTTAACCTTACTATTCCTGAGAGGAAGGCTTTGGAGGAATACATACAGACAAGCTTGGCCGCCGGTCACATTAGGCCCTCTAAGTCTCCTGTGGCGGTTGGATTTTTTTTTGTAAAAAAAAAGGACGGCGGTTTACGTCCTTGTCTGGATTTTCGTGAGATTAACAAAATTACTGTACGCAATCCTTACCCACTGCCATTGATTCCTGATCTGTTTAACCAGTTAATGGGGGCCAAGTGGTTCTCTAAAATTGACCTTAAGGGGGCATACAATCTGTTGCGCATGAAGGAGGGTGACAAATGGAAGACTGCTTTTAACACTCCTGTGGGTCATTTTGAGAATCTGGTTATGCCTTTTGGTCTTACTAATGCTCCTGCATTTTTTCAGAATCTTATTAATGACATCCTTAGACCTTTGATCGGCAAAAATGTGGTTGTGTATTTATATGACATTTTGATTTATTCGCCGGATCTGGAGTCTCATTGGCGGAGCGTACGTGAGGTATTACAGTTATTAATGGACAATTCGCTTTTTGCTAAGCTGGAGAAATGTGAGTTCGCTGTACAGAGAATTAGTTTTTTGGGTTACATTATCTCCAGCGAAGGTTTTGAGATGGACCCGGTTAAAGTTCAAGCTATACAGGAATGGCCTAGGCCTATTGGTTTGAAATCGATACAGAGGTTTTTAGGTTTCGCCAATTATTACAGAAAATTCATTAAAAATTTTTCTAGTATTGTCAAACCTCTGACCGATCTCACCAGGAAAGGTGCTGATGCGGTTCAGTGGTCTTCTGAGGCCATTGAAGCTTTTGTGTATCTCAAGGAGAGGTTCACCTCTGCTCCCATCCTTATGCAGCCTGATGTGACTAAGCTGTTTTTGGTTGAGGTGGATGCTTCCTCTGTGGGGGTTGGCGCAGTATTGTCTCAGGATAACGGGGATGGATTACATCCCTGTGCCTTTTTTTCAAAAAAAATTTCGGAGACTGAACTGAATTACGATATTGGTAATCGGGAATTATTAGCTATTAAACTCGCATTTGAACACTGGCGCCACTTCTTGGAACGTGCGGAATTTCCCGTTCAGGTTCTTACGGATCATAAAAATCTGATATATCTTGATGCTGCCAAGCGCCTGAATGCCCGTCAGGCTAGGTGGGCACTGTTTTTCTCGCGGTTTAATTTCTCCGTTACTTACATCCCTGGTACTAAGAATGTTAAGGCGGATGCCTTGTCTCGCAGTTTTTCTCCCATAGTCGGTGCTGAGAAAGAGGAGAACATTTTACAAGAAGGTGTTGTGATAGCTGCTTTGGACTCCGTTTTGAAAGATGAGATTCTTAAAGCACAGGAGAATGCCCCATCTAACACTCCTCATGGGAGGTTGTTTGTGCCTGGGACCTTTAGGAGAGATTTGTTTGTTGAGTGTCACGAATCTCGGTTGGCAGGTCATCCCGGAATCTCTGAGACCAAGAGACTGATGGGTCGCAGTTTTTGGTGGCCTGGATGGCAAAAGGAAGTCATTAAGTGGGTGCGTCAATGTACTATATGTGCTAGATCTAAGTCCTCACATACTCCTGCTGCGGGGTTGCTTTGTCCTTTGGAGGTTCCCAGTGCTCCTTGGACACATTTGGCTATGGACTTTATAACTGACCTTCCCCCCTCTGAGGGTTTTACTGTCATCTGGGTGGTCGTGGACCGTTTTAGCAAGATGTGTCACTTGGTTCCCTTCATCAAACTGCCCTGCGCTAAAACTCTCGCTAAGGCCTTTGTCAAGGAAATTGTCAGACTTCATGGCGTTCCTACTGACATTGTTTTTGATAGGGGTCCTCAGTTCGTGGCTCGTTTTTGGCGTGCCTTTTGTGACAGGTTGGGAGTTCATTTGTCGTTCTCGTCCGGATATCATCCTGAATCTAATGGCCAGACAGAAAGGAAAAACCAGGATGTTGAGCAGTTCTTGCGTTGTTTTGTGGCAGACAATCAAGAGGGGTGGTCTGAGTTTCTGCCACTTGCTGAATTTGCTCTGAACAATCATACATCTTCTTCTGCTGGTTGTTCGCCTTTTTTTTGTTGTTCTGGGAGACATCCGTCGTTTGGGTCGTTCTCCAAGTTGAGATCTGCCGTGCCTGAGGAGGAGAATTTTTCCGGTGATTTGGAGAGAGTTTGGACGGATGTGCGTGGTAATCTTCAGGAGGCCAACAGAAAATCTAAAGACTACTTTGATAGGAAACGACAGGAGGTTTTGTTCGCTGTTGGTGACATGGTTTGGTTGTCCTCTAGGAATCTGCGGTTGAGGATTCCTTCTAAGAAATTGGGTCCCAAGTTTGTAGGGCCCTTCAAGGTGCTTCAGGTTGTCAACCAATCTGCTGTTAGGTTGGAGGTTCCTACCTCCTGGAGAATTAATCCGGTATTTCATGTCTCTCTGTTGAAAAAAGCTGTTGTATCGGATTGTGACGCCTCTGCCTCTTTTCCTCCGGTGGTGGAGGACGGGGAATATGAAATTTCTCGCATCCTTAACTCTAGACGGTATAGAGGTAGTTTGCAGTATCTTGTGGCCTGGAAAGGTTTCGGACCCGAGGATAACTCTTGGGTGAGGTCGGATGATGTTTCCGCGTCCAGACTTATCAGAGCGTTTCACAGGAGATTTCCTGATAAGCCTGGTCCTAGGGGATCCGGAGGATCCTCTTAGAAGGGGGGGTACTGTTAGAACCTTGCTCTTAGGTTTTTTCCTTTGCTAGTCACATGACCTTGTTGGCCTATTTAATCCTGCTCCGCCCTTCTGGCTTTGCTGGACTTCATTGTATAACTACTTTCTAGCTAGCCTGTGCTCTGTATCTAACTCTGTTAGTTTGCTTGGTCTACGGACCTCTGTGTTCTATATATTTTGTTTGTTCGTCTGTCTGCTACTATTTCTGTTAGGAGGTGTCCGTTTTCCTCCCAGTCCTTAGTACTTGTAGGGATTCCTTCCCCACATCTATAGGTCTCCGTACAGACTAGCTTAGGACTTTAGCAGGTCTGATCGCAGGATCAGGTCCCCTGTTACATCGTAGGGATAAAGCTGAGTTCTATCGTAGGGACAGATCTCCTCTCTTTCCTTAGCTCTGGTAGCAGAACATAACAATTATAGAGGCCCCCATCTCCTTAGGTTGCTGCTGGTACTTTTCTGTGGGAATCAGCTTAGCTCCAACCAGCCTGGAATATTTCCAGTGGTTTGGTATTGGCACTCAGTACCAGAAGCGAAGCCATCCACAATTTCCGTCTCAGGAATTTTATTTGGCAGACTGAGTGGCTGTCCAAATACATTAGTTTTGTGGAGGCAGAAGTTTTCCACAACCTCATGGCGGTAGCGGCCAAGTGTTCATACTCGCTCCCCAGTCGCCTTTATTTCTCCCGGTATCATCTCTGCCTTCCACAAGCGTGAGTCCCAGAACATTACCCGTGCCCTCCCCAGTGCACGTAAGTGGGAAGGACTGCCTAACCACAAACACGTGGACAAGTGAATGTGGCCAGGGACGGTACATCTCACTGACGCCTATCACTGGGTTAATATTGTGCTCGGTCTACTAGACAACGACCAAATTATTCCTGATGGTTGGATCATCCATCTCCTTAACTTTGTGTTACTTGGAATGGAAGTGCAAGTATGCAGCCAACTACCCCCCCACCCTCAGGCCACAACACTAGACTGGCACATTTCTGGACTGCTTGCACTTGAAATGTTGCCCTTTAGGCTCATAGAGGAGGAAGCTTTCCACAACCTCATGGCAGCAGGGGCCGGGTGTCCATACTGGATCCCCAGCCACCACTATTTCTCCCGCTATTGTCTCCGCCTTCCACAAGCGCTGGTCCCAGAAAATTACCCATGCCCTCCCGAGTGCACGTACTGGGAAGGACCGCGTAACTATAAACACGTGGACAGGTGAATGTGAAACGCTCGCTGCTCACAATTAAAGAGGAGGCATTGCAGGCGGAGCAATGAACTGTTCAAGGTGATGCTACCCAGCCCAGCCCAGCCTTATCTAAGCACGGATTGAGTGATAATGAGGAGGAGGAGAAAGAGAACATGGACAGTAATACTCTTGGTGAGAACAGGGAAGTATTGGCTGTTGGCAGTCTGGCACACAAGGCCAACTTTATGTTCATCTGCCTTTACCATGACCATCGCGTTGTATGCATTTTGGTCATTACAGAAAACTGGCACGGCACAAGAGAATTCTTGGAGACAGAGGTGTGAGGTTCAGATTAAGGAGCATGTCAGTCTTAGATCAATTGCAGAACTCAGGGCACAGGAGGGGTGATACACAGAAATGAGGGAAGAGATATAGGCCAGTGCAGAACTGTGGACAGCTTGGTTGGTGAGAGAGATGAGTTTGTATTGTATTCTGTAGTGATTGTTTAACCTAACCCTTGCAATGACTGGCACAGGGTAGAGGCGTCGGTGAAGGGGCATGATAGAAATGCGACCCTGGCTGCTGAATTCTGAAGGGATTGGAGAGGAGACAGCTTGTTTAGAGGGAAACCGATTAGAAGAGAGTTGCACTAGTGAATAAGAGTGACAGTAAGAGTTTTGCAATATCAAAAGTGAGAAAAGGTTGAATTCTGGAGAAGTTTTTAAGGTGCAGGTGATATAAGCGAGTGAGTGATTTTCCAAGTTGAATAAAGGAAAGTTGTGTGTCAAATATGACTCCAAGATAGCAGGCGTGCCAAGTGGGAGTTATGGTGGCAGCACCTAAAGGAAATTAGGTATAGGTAGCTTAGCAGGGGGAGGAAACAGTAGGTGAGAGTCTGATATGTTGGGGTACACAGTTCAAGAGGAGAAGGGAAAAACAGGAAAAATCTTAAATGCGATTGTGGGAAGAGGAGAGAAAACAGGTGCAGAGAAGGAGATCTTGTGAGGATCGGAGGTTGCGTGCTGGTATGTACCGGAAGACTAGGTCACAGATATATGGAGCAGGTAGGTTGTGGATGGCTTTGCATGTCATGGTTACGGTTTTGAACTGAAGTCTCTAGCCAATGGAGAGCCAGTGAAGGGATCATAAATTGCAATCTTATAGATTGCTGTAGCCAGTCCAAGGTAAAAAAGCAGCCATAGACTGTCCAGGAAACTTCTGACACACTTTTCTTAGCCAGGGCTGCTTCTCTGCAGGGTTTTATGCGCCCACCAGAGAATCCTCTGGCCCTGGCTTCTCCATCAGGAGAGTTCATGATAGTGCAAACTTTATTTTTTTTTATTTCTTTGGTCTTATATAAAAGTTATTACCCTGGAAAGAATGTTTCTTAACATTTTTTACATTTTTTCCATTGTTGTTTGTATGTTTTTTTGTCAGTCTGCAAAAGTGGCATAATACTCTGACATCATTGTTCACAGATATGCTATTTGTCAGCAGCCAACTGAGAATAGGTTTGAACCCTCAACTGCAATACTTTAAATGGAGTGTAATATTTGACAAACTCACAATAATTGCTGGATTATTAGAGCAGTCATATAAGCTAACGTCTGATGGCCACGGTTTCAGGCAGTTGCCTAATAGTATGGTATTTGTCAGAGACCAAGTCAGGTGGCAGACTTTAAAAGGAGTGGAATATTGGGCACGCTCCACAAAATTTCTGCAATATTATGGCAGTCATATGGATCACGTACGTTTGATCTTTGAAAAAAGTTCCTCTGCTTTCACAATACAGTAATATGAATAAAAAATCTGGCTGTATTCTGCGAAAAAGCAAATGAAGCTGTAAAATGGTGTACACTGACACACTGCTATAATCTTTAAATGGAGGACAATATTTTCCACGTTCACTACAAATGGCTGGATTTGAACTGCAGTTATATGTGATACGTCTGACAGAGAACCACGGTTTTAAATAGCAGGCCTGTAATACTATCCTTCACAGACACCTAGTGTGACTAGCTTGACCGACACACTGCAACGGACTGAAAATGAAAGAAATGTCTGATTTTGGAACACCCTTACAGGTTTTATGTCTGACAGAGAACCACGGTTTTAAATAGCAGGCCTGTAATTTACTAATACTGTTCTTCACAGAGACCTAGTGTGAATAGCATGACTGACACACTGCAACAGAATGGAAGAGGAGGCCAATATTTTCCACGTTCAGTTTAAATTTCTGGATTTTTATCGCTGAAATATGGAACTGATCTGGCTTTATTCTTCAGTGAGAACAAGCAAATGGAGCAGAAAAATGGTGTACTCTGGATTGCTTTTTAAGCAAATAACCAGGATTAAGATAAAAAAAATGTCCCTGGCCCCTGATATCTGGGGCTATGTCTACAAATATCTGTAAGAACAGCAGCAGCAGGATGTTCAATGGACCCTCTTGCACTATATGCACTGCAGTCTGCCACATACACTGCCTGCCTGCCTAATTCTTGCTATCACCACTGAATATATGCAGCTGGATTAGTCCTCAGAAGGACTGTTAGTTCAGATGGATATATATGTTGTGGAATACCTATACTAACATGAAGTTCAATAGACCCTCTTGTGCTGTATCATGCACTGCAGTCTGCCACATACACTGCCTGCCTGCCTAACTCCTGCAAACACCACTGAATATATGCAGCTGGATTAGTCCTCAGAAGGACTGTTAGCTCAGATGGATATTAGAGATATATGTTATGGAATACCTATACTAACTATAAACAAGCAAATCTCTCCCTGACACAGCAGCACCTCTCCCTACTCTGCCTCATTCCGGGGTAGATGAGCATGGCGGCGCTCGGTCTTATATACACCTGATGATGCTGTGCGGCTAGCCAATCACTGTAATTCCCACAACCAACTTAGCTACGACATTACAGTGCATGGCAGGCAATCCCTGCATGTTCATTGGCTCTCTAAAGAGCACCAAACAAGCTGGGAGGGGACCCGAGTTCCCGCCGGAGTAACCCGGAAATACTAGCCGAGCTCATCGAGCACAGTGATGCTCGGGCGGGTACCGAGCAGTGGCGAGCACGTTTGCTCATCACTACTGAGGGGTCAAAAGAGTCACTATACTCATTGAAGAATTAATTCCCACAGGAATGTAATTTCCAAAATGTGGTCACTTTTGGGAGGTTTCAACTGTTACAGCACCTTACAGGCTTTGCAAGTGGTACCCACAAACTACGCCAACAAAATCAGTGCTCCAAAAGTCAAATAGTGCTGTCCAGTGCCCAGTCAGTAGTTTTTGACCACATGTGGGTTACTGTCATTGGGACAAATTTGGTAACAAATTAAAAGGTCCATTTTCTCCTATGATCCCTTGTGAAATTTAAACATGTGAGGCTGAAGCAACACTTTACTGGAAAAAAAGAATATATACTGCTCAAAAAAATAAAGGGAACACTTAAACAGCAGAATATAACTCCAAGTAAATCAAACTTCTGTGAAATCAAATTGTCCACTTAGGAAGCAACACTGATTGACAATCAATTTCACATGCTGTTGTGCAAATGGAATAGACAATAGATGGAAATTATTGGCAATTATCAAGACACCCTCAATAAAAGGAGTGGTTCAGCAGACCACAGACCACATCTCAGTACCAACGCTTTCTGGCTGATGTTTTGGTCACTTTTGAATGTTGGTTGTGCTTTCACACTCGTAGTAGCATGAGACGGACTCTACAACCCACAGAAGTTGCTCAGGTAGTGCAGCTCATCCAGGATGGCACATCAATGCGAGCTGTGGCAAGAAGGTTTGCTGTGTCTGTCAGCAAAGTGTCCAGAGGCTGGAGGTGCTACCAGGAGACAGGCCAGTACACCAGGAGACGTGGAGGGGGCCGTAGGAGGGCAACAACACACCAGCAGGACCCCTACCTCTGCCTTTGTGCAAGGAGGAACAGGAGGAGCACTGCCAGAGCCCTGCAAAATGACCTCCAGCAGGCCACAAATGTGCATGTGTCTGCACAAATGGTTAGAAACCGACTCCATGAGGGTGGTATGAAGGCCCGAAGTCCACAGATGGGGGTTCTGCTCACAGCCCAATACCATGCAGGACGCTTGGCATTTGCAACAGAACACCAGGATTGGCAAAGTTGCCACTGGCAGCCTGCGCTCTTCACAGATGAAAGCAGGTTCACACTGAGCACATGTGACAGACGTGACAGAGTCTGGAGACGCCGTGGAGAGCGATCTGCTGCCTGCAACAACCTTCAGCATGACCAGTTTGGCAGTGGATAAGTAATGGTGTGGGGTAGCATTTCTTTGGAGGGCAGCACAGCCCTCCATGTGCTCGCCAGAGGTAGCTTGACTGCCATTAGGTATCGAGATGAGATCCTCAGACCCCTTGTGAGACCATATGCTGCAGCAGTTGGCCCTGGGTTCCTTCTGATGAAGGACAATGGCAGACCTCATGTGGCTGGAGTGTGTCAGCAGTTCCTGCAATATGAAGGCATTGAATCTATGGACTGGCCCGCCCGTTCCCCAGACCTGAATCCGATTGAGCACATCTGGGACATCATGTCTCGCTCAATCCATCCACGTGACGTTGCACCACAGATTGTCCAGGAGTTGGCGGATGCTTTAGTCCAGGTCTGGGATGAGATCCCACAGGAGACCATTCGCAACATCATCAGGTGCATGCCCAGGCGTTGTAGGGAGGCCATACAGGCACGTGGAGGCCACACACAATACTGAGCCTCATTTTGACTTGTTTTAAGGACATTACATCAAAGTTGGATCAGCCTGTAGTGTGTTTTTCGACTTTAATTTTGGGGGTGAGTCCAAATCCAGGCCTCCATCGGTTAATATATTTGATTTCCATTGATGATTTTTGTTTGATTTTGTTGTCAGCACATTCAACGTTGTACAGAACAAAGTATTCAATGAGAATATTTCATTCATTCTTATCTAGGATGTGTTATTTCAGTGTTCCCTTTATTTTTTTGAGCAGTGTATATTTTTTTTACAGCCCAATAAAATTCTTTGAAGAACCTGTGGGTTGAAAATGCTCAATACACCTCTAGATTAATTTATTGAGGGATTCATTGTCTAAAATAATGTCACGTGTGGGTAATTTCTAGTGATGAGCGAGTACTAAAATGTTCAGGTACTCGTTGTTTGGGTCGAGCAAAATGGAATGCTCGAGTGCTCAGTCCAAGTAACGAGCCCAATGTAAGTCTCGGAAACGCGAGCATTTTTCCAGCGGCTCCACCCGGCGGTCTGCAGAGGGCCTAAAAATTGCCCAAATCGACGTGAACAGTGCTCAAATGACATGGGGACAGCATGGGGAAGACCCCTGGAAGCATTTCTGACTACCAGGTCACTGCTGTCAACAACGTTGTCTGAGGTATTACGCCACTTTTACGGACTCAAAATAAAACATGCAAAAAAGAAACCAAAATGGATTTTCCTGGGAAATATGTTAAAGAAAATCCTTTCCAAGGTAATGACTTGTATATAAAACAAAATAAAAAAACAAAAACAAAAATGCTCCTCCACACCATGAGCTATGTTCGCACGTAGCATTTTTGCGCTTTTGCATTCAACCAAGAGAAATGCATTCACCGTAAAATGTCATTTTAATATTTTACAACCTTATCTGGCCATGTGGTGTGTGACACATCATCAGACACATGCATACAGTGCTGAAAAGATATGGAAACAGAATGGGGAAGACCCCTGGAAGCATCTCTGACTCCTAGGTCACTGCCTAAAAGTGTGCCCATCATAAGTGATCCTTGGCGCATGCGGCGACGATGCCTCCCGCCATGCACCTGTCGTTGCAGACTTGCAACATTCACTGTCCACGTCCTTGTCCCAGCGCAGCATTCAGTTGTCCCTACCCCATTCCTTGGAATCCAAGCACAAGTATGCAGCCAGCCACCCACCCACAGGCTGCAATACTATACTACCAAATTTTTGACAGCTGATTGCACATGAAATATGGCCTTTTAGGCTCATGGAGGCGGAAGTTGTCCACAACGGTGGTGGCCGGGTGTCCATACTCTGTCCCCAGCTGACACTATTTGTCCCGGTATCGTCTCCGCCTTCCACAATCGCGGGTCCCACAACATTACCCGTGCCCTCCCCAGTACACAGAGAAGGACCGCCTAACCACAAACATGTGGACAGGTAAATGTGGCCATGGATTACACAGAGCCAGTCCACATTAAACATGCAGCCATAGAGTGTCCGGGAACCTTCGCACACACTTTTCTTAGCCAGGGTTGCTTCTCGGCAGAGTTGGACGGGCCCACCAGAGAACTGGAGACTTCTCCGGTGGGCCATGGCTTCTCCTTCAAGAGTGTTCCTAGTGCCGAGGTGAGGCCATGATGATGATAGAGGCTGGTATTTGCTTAGTTTTCTGTTACTTGGAATGCAAGCGCAATTGTGAAGCCAGCCACCCACCCCCTCACAGGCTGCAATACTATAATGCCAAATTTTTGACAGCTGCTTGCACTTGAAATGTGTCCTTTTAGGCACGTGGGGGTGGAAGCTGTCCACAACCTTATGGCGGCGGCCAAGTGTCCATGCTCGCTCCCCAACCGGTGTAGTCTCTGTCTTCCACAAGCACGGGTCCCACAACATTACCTGCGCCCTCCCCAGTGCACTTACAGGAGATGACCGCCTAACCACAAACATGTGGTCAAGTGAATGTGGCCATGGTCGGTACGGAGCCAGTCCACAGCTTTTTTTCTGAGAGTTGTATGTCACCAGAGCCATATTCTTTAGCTTGGTGAAAGGACTTGGAAAACCGTATCTACCCCAGCTGTCATTTCTCCCAGGAAGTCCTCTAAAGCTGCTTGCTTTTGAAATGTGGCATTTTAGGCTCGTGGAAGCGGAAGCTGTCCACAACCTCATGGCGGCGGCAGCCAGGTTTCCATACTCGGTCCCCAGCCTCCAATATTTCTCCCAATGTTGTCTCCGCCTTCCACAAGCACAAGTCCCGCAAAATTACCCGTACCCTCCCCAGTGCACTTACTGGGAAGGACCACCTAACCACAAACACGTGGTCAAGTGAATGTGGCCATGGTCGGTACGGAGCCCTTGTTCATTTTTATAAGAGTCAGCCTGTCAGCTATTTCAGTTGACAGGCGAATGTGCCTAACGGTTATAATTACACCGGCAGCACTAAAACCCCGTTCTGACAAAACGCTAACGGCAGGGCAGGACAGGCCAGGACCTCCAAGGCGTAGAGAGCCAGTTCATGCCACGTGTCCAGCTTGGATACCCAATAATTATAAGGCACAGAGGAATCACGGAGGACTTTGGTTCGGTCGGCAAGGTAGTCCCTCACCATCTTCCAAAACTTTGCACTCCTTGTGAGAGTATCCCCCGCCTCAGGGCCTGTGTGATTGGGGGGTCTGAGATAACTGTCCCAGAACTTTGACAGTGTTCCCCTGCCTGGAAAAAATTCTCTGGGAATTTTTTCACTAATTCCGCAACAAGGGCCTTCTCGTACTGCTCCATTTTATTAGGCCTGTCCTGCAAAGGAATAAGAGACATAAAGTTCTCCCTGTAGCGTGGGTCTAGAAGCGTCACCAACCAGTAATGACTGTCACCCAAAATTTGGACAACACGAGGGTCTTGGGAAAGGCAGCATAACAAAAACTGAGTCATGTGTGCCACACTGCAAAGAGGTATGACTTCCATGTCCTCACCAAGAGGACGACTGACTATGCTCTCCTCCTCATCCTCCTCCTCTTCTTCCTCCTCCCTGTTCTCAGGCCATCCACGCTGAACAGACAGTATGGCAGCTGTGCAGGTAGTACCATCTATAGTGCAGGAAACTAGCTCCTGTTCTTCCTCCTCCTCCTCCTCTTCCTCATTGTCACCCAATCCACGTTGGGATGAGATGAGGCTGGACTGTGTGTAATCACACTGTATGGTTCCTTGCTCCATCTCATCGTGCTCCGCCTGCAATGCATCCTCTTTAATTGAGATGAGAGAGACAGAAGACAGAGAAGCGGGAAGGTGACTCTAATTATGGTGTCATCGCCGCTCACCATCTTGGTGGAGTCCTCAAAGTTTTGGAGGATGGTACAGTTGTCTGACATCCATGTCCACTCCTGAGGTTTTATATGTGGAGTCTGACCTGAATACCCGCTGGCCTTGTTGATGCAGGTAGTCAACAACTGCCCTCTTCTGCTCACAAATCCTTCCCAACAACTGCAATGTTGAGTTCCAATGCGTGTGGACATCACACACTAGTCGGTGAGCCGGAAACTGCAAAGGCTGCTGAAGCACGGCAAAAGAGGCGGAAGCTGTAGTTGACTTTCTAAAATGGGTACACAGGTGGCGTACTTTGACAAGCAGATCCGACAGATCCAGGTAGGTTTTGAGAAACCACTGAACCACTAGGATAAGCACATGGGCTAGGCATGGTATATGTGTGAGCTCGCCTCGCCTCAGAGCCGCCACCAGGTTCCAGCCATTGTCACACACGACCAATCAGCAAACCGTGTTAGTGAAGACCGGAGATCGTGTTTAAATTTGGCGCCAAAATTGTTGATTGGTCGTGGCCGGCGACCGCGACTAGAGTTGAGCCACCCCCGTAGTGTTCGGGTTCGGTTTGTCGAACACCGGTATGTACGCCGAACTGTTCGTCGAACTGTTCGTCGACCACCGTTAAAATCAATGGCAGGCAAACAAAAACACATAGAAACACATAGAAAACACCTTCAAACGTGTCCAAAAGCTGACAAACTGCTCAGAAGACACAACTAACACATGTAAAAGTGACAAGTACATATAGTCATGCGAAAAGAAAAGAGCTGGAGGGGGAGACACAGATATAGGCATGTCATGCCCTTCTAAAACCAAGAAAGGCTGGAGTAAAAATCTAAAATCAGCCTACCAACACCCAGACGCCGTGACAAGAAAATTAAAAAAAGAAATATCTTTAGGTAGAATGGCGGTTCCATTCAGAACACTTTCCTTACAAGACATAGCGGTATCCCCGTTGGGAGTCGTGCCAAAAACGGAACCCAATACATTCGGACTAATCTACCATTTGTCAGTAAACGACAACATCAACGCAGAACCAAGTACAGTAGTATATACTGTACATCCTTTGACAAGGCAATCAGGTGGGTCAAGAAGTTGGGAAGGGGCACCCTAATGGCCAAAACAGACATTGAGGGGGCGCCTATTGGGCTGCTTCTGGGAAGGAGCATACTATATAGATCGCTGTTTGCCCATGGAGTGCTCCAGATCCTGCTCACTATTTGAGGCGTTTAGTTGCTTCCTCGAATGGGTTGTCATGGACGTTTCTAAGAGGCCACAGATTGTCCATTACCTCGACAACTTCTTATGCCTGGGCCCAAAAGATTCGCCACAGTGTGAATACATGCGGTAGTCCACCTGTGAGAAGGAGAGAGCTGGAGGGAGAGCGTACACCACAGAGCCGAGGGGTTAGATGGAAAGAGGGCGAGGGAGGTAAGTGAGTACGGTGGAAGGCCGACCTGAGCTCCCCCACGTTACTGCTGGACGGGGAACAGCCCTTGGAAGAAAAGCCACTTGCGCATCCCTTTGAGGTTACGGGCGTGAGCGGGCAGAGGGACTATGCTGGAGTGCGAAGCCAACACGGCCAGTCCGCTCCTGCCCGTGCGACCTCCGTGTCGTCGGGTTTGTGCCAGAGCCGAGGTGGACCCTGATGGCCAGCCCCCCTCTCCCAAAACTGGTGCCTGTCCGCTGGTGGGTCGAGACCCCCCGCGGTGGAGACAGGTCTAATCTCTGTAATTTAAATTGGCTCTGTAATTTGAATGAGTACACTTTAAATCCTTTTACAAGGATCTATTGGAGGGCAAGTCTCATGCCAGCAGCCACGGTAGCAGGAAGTGGAGGAGGTGTGGCCTGTGTTCCTAGCTGAGTGAGAGCTGTGTGGAGGAGCTCCTGGGAAGCTCCAACTAGGACTTTTTTCTAAGCCCGACCCTTGCCTCTTCATTTTCCCAGGACCGAGGCAGGGGTGTCGGGGGGTATCCCCAGGCTCCGGCCCTCCCGGTCTGGGCCGGGTGGGGTCGGAGGACTGAATATGGATCCATCGGAGGACTCTGTGAGGAGGTCTGGGAGGCTGTCCCAGCATGAAGCGGCTACGGTGAGCATGCCGGCATCGGCTAACAAGGTGACTGGCAAGCCCAAGGGAAGCAAGGGGAGTGCCCCATGGGCCGAGAGGGGCCCGGACGAGTCAGCGGAGGCTTTCTCCCAGCGGGTGGTGGAGATGTTGCGGTGCCACGAAAAGGGGAAGGTGGCACTGGCGAAACTCCTGCTGGACTTGCGGCAGGCCAAGGCGCTATATAATGCAGCAGCCCAGAGGAAGCGCCCGGCGATCGCCACGCAAATCCAGAGGGTCAAGGATAGGATTGCCGAGGTGGAGCAGAGGCTGGCGGAAATAGAGAGGGCTGCGGGTCCCTTTCTGGAGAAATTCTCTAATGATCGGCGGTTCTCGGGCCAGGAGGGGTTAACCACGCAGCAAGGAAGGGGGGCGTATGAAGGGGGCCTGCCGGCCAGTGAAGGCACTCCCAGGACTATGCATGGCAGCCAGGAGCCTGGAAAGGAACATTTGTCTGGAGCCCCGCCCCCTGTCCCACCCACCACAGCTCTGGGTGCTGCCTCGGGGGTTACCCCAGCCATGGAGGAGGAGAAGGTGGGGGGTGGAGGAAGTGGCGCGCTGTTAGTGCGAGCAGAGGATAGTGTGGGTGCGGGCACAAAGGCCGAGGGATCGCGGTCCGGGGCTCCGCCCCTTGCCCCACCCACCTCAGCGCTCGGCGTGGCCACCATGAGAGACACACGTAGAACTGCAGAGCCCAGCGGCACCCGGTCTGCCGGCCCGCCCCTAGCCCCGCCCACCTTGGCACTCGGCGTGGCCACCATGCGAGACACACGTGGAACTGCAGAGCCCAGCGGCACCCGGCCTGCCAGCCCGCCCCTAGCCCTGCCCACCTCGGCGCTCAGCGCGGCCACCATGAGAGGCACACGTGGAACTACCGAGCCCAGCGGCCCCCAGTCTGCCAACCCGCCCCAAGCCCCGCCCACCTCGGCACTCGGCGTGGCCACCATGAGAGAGACACGTGGAACTGCAGAGCCCAGCGGCACCCGGTCTGCCGGTCCGCCCCTAGCCCCGCCCACCTCGGCACTCGGCGTGGCCACCATGAGAGAGACACGTGGAACTGCAGAGCCCAGCGGCACCCGGTCTGCCGGTCCGCCCCTAGCCCCGCCCACCTCGGCACTCGGCGTGGCCACCATGAGAGAGACACGTGGAACTGCAGAGCCCAGCGGCACCCGGTCTGCCGGTCCGCCCCTAGCCCCGCCCACCTCGGCACTCAGCACGGCCACCATGAGAGGCACACATGGAACTACCGAGCCCAGCGGCCCCCAGTCTGCCAACCCGCCCCAAGCCCCGCCCACCTCAGCGCTCGGCGCAGCTACCATGAGAGCCGCGAGTGGAACTGCAGAGCCCAGCAGTTCCCGGTCTGCTGGTCCGCCTCTAGTCCCGCCCACCGCAGCTCTCTGCACTGCCTCTGTACAGTCTGTGGGCGGAGGGAAGGAGGGAGGCAGGAGGGACATGAAAGAAAAAGCAGCAAGCAATGCTTATAGTACCACAAGGCTCAGCAAGCCTTGCGCCGGTGCCCCGCCCCTCGTCCTGCCCACCACAGCACCTGGAGTTGCCCAGAAGAAACCTGCGGCTGGGAGGGAGGCAGCAGGGAAAACAGCAGGGAAGACAGAGACGGATCCAGGAACAGTGTCCCAGGAGGTGGCAGTAACCCCGGTCGAGCAGCCTGCCGGCGTTACTGGGGAGCCTCCTAAATCTTCCGGTCTGTGTCCTGAGCAGGTGGCGCTGCCTGCCTCCAGCACATCAGAGGAGGAGGACATGGAGGCGTCTTCGGGGTCCGGGGGCTCATGGCGGCCATCCGGTTGCTGGAGTCCCCGGTGAACCTCCAGCATTTTTGTTTCGGGGACGAAGATCCGGGACCCGGAAAGAAGAAGGGGCGCAAGAAGAAGGCACAGGAGACTGTGAGTATGCGTTATGTGTTTAATGATGATACTGATGCTGCTGCTGTCTCCTGTGTAACCCCCACCGGTCAAGGGCGCCCGAATCATGAAGTTGGTCCTCGGCGCAGGTCCGGTGGGGAGAGTAAAGGCAAATGTAAGGCGAGTGGTGATGGTGTGGCGATCCCTATGGAGGACAGTAGGGATGGCAAAGGGTCATCGCTGGCGGTGGCGCCAGACATATTCAGTGTGGTGGAGTTCCCGTCTCTGTCTCCCATGGCCTCTGGGTCTCGGGCAGAGGGAGGTGGGGGTTGTGGCGGTGGAGCCGGAGCAGCTTTTTCAGAGATCTTGGCTGAGGTCCGGAGGATGGTGGGGGAGGAGAGAGACACTGCTTCCATATCTGGCCAGAGGGTTGAGGGGCCGCATGCTGGGGACAAGGCAGCCGGGGGTAAACCGGCCGGGGTGTCTGCACCTGTGAGGTTGGTAAAACCCGGCGCCCAAAATCCCGGCCCCTGTGATACCCAGCGCATGAATATTGGAGGGTCCAAGGTGGCAGAGGGGGAGAAGGGGAGTAAGGACAATGCTGCGGATGTGGTGAGTGTCCTGAAACCCCCCCCAGTGATGCCAGGACCTTGGGTAAAGCGGTTAGTACCCCACCTGTTCTGGCTGGCATGGATGGGGTGCATGAGGTGGGGATGAATGGGGTACATGAAGGAGGTGAGGATGGAGGTGAGGATGCAGGTATGGAAGTGGTGAGTGGTACGGCTGGTGGTGATGGTAGTGGTGCAGGGGCGGCAGGTGAGGCTGTGAGGCAGAGTGTGAGTGTGAATGAGGGGCCAAGTGTGAGGCCAAGGAATCCCAGTTCGTTGGCGGCCTCGTTAGAGGGCGGTTCACATGTCCGCTGCCGTGGGTAGTGGAGGGTCCTTGTCAGGGGACACTGGGCAGGGTTACTTGCAATGGCGTCTCCTGGATGCCCTGAAGAGGGGAGAGCAGTCCATTACAGTGGAGGGTAGGGAGGTAGATTTATCGTTCTGGATAGACCGACATGGTCTGTCCGCCTTCCGAGAGTTAGGGGCAGAGAACGTTACGTGGTCTCTGCCGACAGCAGGGCAGGGTGGCGTCCGTAGGAATGTGGTCCGTCTCCGGTGGGAAGGCAATGAAACGTGCCCCTCTAGGGACAAGGTGGTGGAGCTTTTCCTGGGGATGGGCTTCAGGGCTGATGACATCTATGCCCTGATTCATCCCTATGGTGCCACCTTTTTCGACGTCAGCTTTGTGAGATCGGAGGGCCTAGAGCTCTTCTGGTCTCAGTACGAGCTGGCTCGGATTTGCCCTGAATGGCGAGGGTTTATAGTCCAGGCTATCTCTCGCCAAAACTCAGTGAAGAAAGTGACCGTGCTCACCAGTAACGAGTCACTTTCTGAGATGGACATCATGACCTGGCTGAGCAGGTATGGGGAGGTGGTCCAGATTCCCAAAAAGAATCTGGACAAGCATGGCATCTGGTCAGGGGCCTGGACCTTTATGGTAAAACTGAAGGTCTCGGGTTACTCGGTTACCCACATTCCCACTTCAACATTCTTGGGAAGGGACCGAATCCTGATCTTTTACCAGGGGCAGCCGAAGTTGTGCCACAGGTGCGGCAGCCCCTCTCACTTCAGCACGGGGTGCAAGGTGGAGAAGTGCGCAATGTGTGGAGGGGTGGGTCATCTGGCCGCAACCTGTAGGGACATTCGGTGTAACCTGTGTGGTGTCTTGGGACACCCGTTTAGTCACTGTCCGCGCTCCTATGCCAATGTTGGCCTGAATCCGGGAGGTGCTGGTAGGGAGGAGGCGAGGACCAGACCAGCCGGTGAAGGGACTAGCGGCGGCGTAGGAAGTAAGGGACCGGTGAGTAGCAGAACTCCCCCTGAGGCGGGAGGGAAAGAGCAGCATCCGAGGAGAGTGGTGGAGAGGGACCAGGGGATTATGTCCCTGCCTCTGGTCCCTAGTTCGGGGGAGCTTGCAGCTGAGGTCCCGGACAGTGAGATAGACGAAGAGGTCAGGAGGATGGTCAGGGAGGATGGGGCCACCTCTCCCTTATCCTCATCCAGCGAAGGTGTGGATGAGGGGGGGAATGAAGAGTGGCAACAGCAAAAGAAGAGGGAGAAGAAAAGGGTGAGGAAGAAGGGTAACTCGAAGGAGAAGGCAACCCGGGGCCAGGTGCCAAAGGAAGGCTCTTCCTCCCTTCCTCCGGTGGAGCTCTCCAACCAGTACCAGGCCCTAAGCGAGTCTCCCTTGTCTTCAGATGGGGGGGAGGAGGGGGGTCTGGTGCTGGGGGTTGCGGACAAGGATGTAGGGGCTAAAGGGGGCGCCAGGCCCTCAACATCGGGGGTCGGGGAAACCGGGCCTCTGGTGGGGGGGGGTCGACCCAGGGCCTCCTGACAAGGGCAAGGGTGCGCCTGAAACAGTTGTGCCCGTTAAAGTTGTGTGTGGAACAGCAGGTATGGATGTGTCGGTGTGCCTGAAACGTGCTATATCGTCCTCTGAGGAGGAAAATGGAGCACATGTAAAGGGTAAGGTGGGTGGGAAGAAGGTCGCTGTCCAACCTGATCACTCATGATAGCGGCACTCACTCCGTTGACGCTGGCGACCATTAATGTTGCCAGCATAAAGTCTGATGCGGCTAGGTTCACGGCCTTTCATTTTCTCGGCCAGCTTGATGCCGACATTTTGTTTTTGCAGGAGACCAGGTTGGTCGATCTCACGTCCCTTAAAAAAGCTAAGAGGGAGTGGATACACGGGCCTTCCTATTGGTCTCTTGCGGCTGAGCCGTATAGCGGTGTGGCGGTCCTTTTCAAGACCGCAGATGTAGTATGCCGACGGGTTATTGAGTTGGAAATGGGGAGGTGCTTGATCTTGGATGTGTTCATAAGGGGACAAGAGCTTCGGCTCATAAACATCTATGGTCCCCAGACTAAGTGGGACTGCAAGTGTCTCTTTATGAGTATTAAACCCTTTTTGTTTTGTAGCCGACTGGTGGTCTTTGGAGGGGACTTCAACAATGTCTCGAGGCCCCAAGACAGAGGAGGTTCCAGAGACCGGTTGGCCTACGACAGCGTCGCCTTGAATAGCATAGTTAGTGAGGCTCGCCTAGTGGATGTCCACATCCGGAACACCACGGGCCACGCGGGTTACACTTATTTCAGAGGTAGTCAGACTAGGTCTAGAATAGACAGGTTTTATTTGAAGGAGGAGGCAGTCTCTTCACCTTTATCGGTGGTAGAGGTTGAATTCTCCGACCACTGCCTGATTATGTTTTCTCTGAATGTTACAGAGACTCCTCGGATGGGAAGAGGTTTTTGGAAGCTGAATTCGTCACTCCTGAAGGAAGCAGCTGTAAGACAGTCCTTTGAGGATTTCTTTCAAAGTCAGGTACCGCTACTGGGCCTTGGTAACACTAAGTCGGAGTGGTGGGAGATCTTCAAACATCGGGTGGCGAGATTCTTCCGCCAGCTTTCTAACCTCAGAAGCCTGAACAGGGATCTCCTGTATCGGGGCCTGAGGAGGAAACTCGAGGAACTTGTCTCGACTGGGGGTGGCCGTGAGGACATCACCAGGGTGAAAGCCTTACTCAAGAGATGTCAGTATGATAGGCACACATCTTTGGTTTTTGAGAGGGACTTCGGGAAGTATCGCTCACCCGACCCCTACAGAAACTGCAAGATGTCAGTGAGTAGTAAGATAGTGGCGGGTCTGAGGGACAGTACAGGATCCCTGACCAGGTTCAGGTCAGGGATCTTGGAGGTCGTCAGATCCTTTTACTCACATCTCTTGGGGAGGAAGGAGCTGGATCGAGATGAGACGTCGGCTTTCCTGGCTGAGGCCATTCCTGAATCAGGGGTAGACCCCTCGCTCGATGTCTTGGTGGATGAGATCAAAGAAGAGGAAGTTAGACTGGCGATTGACGGGCTCCAGCTCAAAAAATCACAGGTCCGGACGGCTTAACGTCGGAGTTCTACAAGACCTTTAAGGACATTTTGGTCCCCTTATTGACTCAGGTTTTTAATGAGTGTCTCTCCTCGGGCACTCTTCCGAGATCAATGAGGAGGTCAGCTTTGATCCTTCTTTCTAAGGGAAAGGATCCGTCGCACATTGAGAACTGGAGGCCCATAGCGCTTCTCAATGTGGACAGGAAGGTTTTGGCTAAAGTACTCTTTAACAGGTTGGTGAAGTTTGCGCCATGGCTCCTTTCTGAGTCCCAGCACTGCTGTGTTCCTGGCCGTAGCACTTTTAGTGCTGTTCTCGGTGTCTGGGAGGCTGTGGAACAGGGTAGGGCTGGCCTCTGGAAGGGGTATCTGCTGTCCTTGGATCAGGCCGAAGCCTTTGACTGGGTTGATCACGAGTACCTGTGGTCCGCTCTTCTGAGGTATGGTCTGCCAGGGAGGTTCGTGGACTGGCTGAAGACATTGTACAGAGGGGCGGAGAGTTTCCCACTTGTGAATGGTTGGATTGGACAGGCCTTTGCGGTGGGCTCCGGCGTTCGTCAGGGATGTCCTCTCAGTCCCCTGCTGTATGTGTTCACGATTGATCCCTTCATAAGGAGGGTGGATCATGGACCAATAGCGGGGGTGAGGATGGACCAGGCGGGCGAACGGGAGGCCGCCCTGAAGGTAGTGGCCTATGCTGATGATGTCTCTGTTTTTGTCTCCTCGGAAGAGGAGGTGCGGGCAGTGATGTCTGAGGTGGAGGGCTACTCCAGGGCCTCTGGTTCCATTGTCAATCGGAGCAAGTGTGGGAGTCTTTGGCTGGGGGTAGGAGATCCCAGGTTTGATCTCCCGGACACCCTCCCAGAGCCCCAAGAGTATGCCAAGATCCTAGGCGTTGAATTTGGCCAGGGTGATTACCCAACCAAAAACTGGGAAAGTAGACTTAAAACTGCCGACCAGAGAGTGGACCAGTGGAAGGGTTGGTCTTTGACCCTGAGGGAAAGGGTGAGCTTGTGCAAAGGTTTCCTGCTCCCATTGTTAATGTATCTAGGCAGCATTTGCATTTTGCCAGAGCCTCTCTGGACGCGGGTCTATGGCCTGTTTTTCCAACTGTTATGGGGAAACAGGCTGAACCTAGTCAAGCGGGAGGTTACTTACCGTACGAGGAGACTAGGGGGGTTGAATATGGTCAACCCCGTGGTGTTCTTGGTTTGCACCTTTCTTAAACTAAATATATCAAACCTCTGGAAAGAGAGGGCTCCTCTGTGGGTATTCTCCTGTAGGGGATGGTTGCAGTCCTTCTTCCAGGATTGGGAGACAGGAGGGCGTGTGAAGGATCTTCGCACACCGCACGGGCATCTCCCGGCTTATGTTACCCCGGTTTTGAAAGTAATACGCCGGTGGGGTTTGGGAGTGTGGGAGGTGAGGACTCTCACGAGGAAACTTCTCGAGGGGAGGATCTTATCGACCCATTTTCAAAAGCCACTGGCACTCAGGGACTGCCAAAGTCGGGATCTGGAGGTGGGGTTGCGTCTTTTAAATTCAAAACGGATCCCCGCGAAGTATTGGGACTTGACTTGGCGCTGCTTTCAGGGTAAGCTGTATGTGAGGGACAACTTGAAGTACAGGAACTCCGAGGATAGGAATTGTCCTCGTGAGAGTTGTGCTGACACGCTTGAGAGCATGGAGCACTTCCTGCTTCAGTGTCCCTTTAATGCAGAGGTATGCAACAGGGTGGGCGCTTCCATTGACTGGCCTAGGCTGGCGGGCCTCTCCTACGCTGAGTGGGCCTATGGAGCATTCAGAGACCTTGGTGGACGGGACCAGTGCACTCTTTTTCTAGTTAGCCTAGTGGTTAGGTTTTTCACATGGAATGCACGGTGTTTAGTGTCGATGGGCAGTAAAATCCTCCCAGTGGGTGAGGTATGTAGCAACATCCTTGGTGACCTGGTGAAGGTGCGCTCCTTGGAGTATGAAAGGCTGGGTGCATTGGGGGCCTCCCATCTCTGGAGGGGTTTCTCCTTCCAGGTGCCTTAGTTCTGGATTGCTCCAAGCCTCCTGGTGGTGGGCTAAATTCTCACCGTAGCTTTTTGTTTTGAGAATGGTATCATGAAAAGGGGTTACAAGCACCGAACCGGTGCGGATGGTATTTTTGTTATTGTTCTTGTTGTTATTATTATTGTTGTCTTATTGTTCTTTTACTTTGGGGGTTAGTTAGGTGGGGTGGGGGTTTTGAGGGGGGTTAAGCATGAACTTGGACTGGCCCGGGCCCAAAACTGTCAGGGTTCGCCCTAAGTCCGGAAGGACTTTTTCGGAACTTAGAGGCCGATTCGGGTTGGGGGTATAGTGAGAGTTGGGGTAGTGTATGTGTTATTATGTGTTACTCATGATTTAAGTGTTGTGTGTTATTTCATATGGTTTATGTGGTTTATATTTTGTTATATGTATTTTGCTTCTGCATCTCTGGTTTTTGTTACGGCAGAATCAGGTGTAAGTGTGGAGGAAGTTTGAGGTATGTTTGGATAGGCTGTGGCTGTATGGTGGTTGTCAGGCAGGTGGGGTCCCTTGTATATACATTGTTTATGTATCGGTTATATTGCTGGAAATTGTTTTCGTTACTTGTACTAGTTTGTGTTTTTACATTTATAATAAAATAGAGTTCCAGCTCCAGTAGCGTTCACTAAAGCTGCTGCAGTTAAAAAGCTTTTATAAGGATCGAGCTTGGCGGAATACCACAAGGCGTGCTGCCACCAGTCCCAGCCCCTTTGCCTTGGGATGCCTCCCTGATGCTCTTCACTGAGTGTCCCGGGGGCCCGAAGCGTTTCTTTTGAAAAAATTAAGTGTCCAAACCACAGGTGGTGTAGCTTGCTTAACAGCTGGGCTACTCTGCTGACTAGCAGACACTGCTACTAGGCCCAAAGTATTGACTGGGCTAGATGCAGTTAAAAATTTGTAATTAGATCTACAGGCGATGGCTACTCCGCTGACTAGCAGACACTGAAGCTTTGGAGCAGACCTCTAATTCCCAGGCTATAGTATGAGTAAACAGTTCTTCAGACTCAAACATCTGTGTTACCCCAAGCCATAGTGTATGTAGTTTCTTACAGTTAAAAGGGGGGGAGAGACCCGACCCACCTCGAATTGATGATGCCAACATCATGTAAAACACAGCAAGGGGACTCCAAAAAGAGTCTCCATTTTTTCCAAAAATTGTGGCACAGACACCACTTAAGTGGCATCAATTGTCCCAGAGTTGCTTAAAATGGTTGGTGAGGTGATTTTCCAAAATCCTCAAGCTTTTAGTCTCCCCAGGATGACACAGGTGGGGAAGATGGTGGTTGGTCTGGCCTGCTAGGCCACATTGTAGCACAGTGAGCTTCGCACTGCAACTTATGCTTCATATCCATGTGACGGTTCAAGCATAAAGTACTCAAACTATTGTTTTTTGGGCCTCTACTTAGCTTTTGGTGACAAATGTTACAGATAACATGAGTTGGGTCATCCTTAGCGATCTCAAAAACTGTCCAGGCTATGCAAGGTTTAGAGTCCATGCGACTCTGCTACTAGCAATACTAGCAAATGATTGGCTGGGTTAGATGCAGTAAAAAATAGTTATTAGATACACAGGCGGTGCAGCTTGCTTCACAGCTGGGCTACTACGCCCAAAGTATTGGTAGACTCCATACTAAAGGAGTCACTGACTGTGGTGGCCCCTCCGTGGGCCGTGGCGATTGGTCATCCCCTTTCGCTGTCCCTTACTCAACGAATTCACAAACATCTCCCGTCGGTTTGGAGTCCCATTATGCCCAACAAAAACCATAGGCCCCACAACAAAGCTATCTTTCTTAGGCATCGAAATCGACACCACAGCAAGGTTGTTCCGCCTCCCATGGGAAAAAATACCAAAACATTACACCTGATCGAGGGTTTTTGCGCAGTATGGAAAGTAACACTACAGCAGATGCAAGTATTACTAGGTCTCCTCGTGTTTACGAGCTGGGTGATGCCAGTCGGAAGGTTTTTTTCTCGTCATTTATCGCCCGCAACAAAGGGGCATCAAAACCGAGTCATAGAATCATAATCAGCAGGCAGCTACGGGCGGACTTAGAGGTGTGCAAAACCTTCTTATAATCATTCAACGGACTCACGTTATTTATGTCAGCAGAACAGTCCAACATTGAACTAAGATTATTCACCGGGGCGGCAGAATCAGGTGGATATGCAGCGATGCTAAATAACCAATGGTGCACAAGCTTATGGCCTCTGTATTGGGCAGAACAAGTGCTGACAAAAAAAACAGACACTCCTGGAACTCTTCCCAATAGTGGTAGCAATAGAAATATGGGGCGCACGCCTGGCTAACAAAAATATACGCTTCATAACAAAAAACACCAGCTTAGCACACTCCATTAATAAGATGGCATCATCGTCTCTCCCAGAGCTAGGCCTACTACTCCGGCTAGCATTCCTGTGCCAAAAACACAATATATGGGTCCGTGCTACCCTCGATGCTGAGGGGTCTAACGCTGCTGCTAACGCTTTATCACAATTCAATTGTCAGATTTTCACAGAGCTCCTCCCCAATGTCCACCCATCGGGCAACAGTTGCCCACCCTCCCTATGGGATCTAGTGGCGAATAGTTGATGCCATTAATCAGAGCATCAGTTGCCCCGTCGACGTGGCAAGCATACGGTAAGGCATGGGAACAGTGGACACGACTAGTAGTAGGCAGACGGGTTGACCAATGTGAGCAAGCCAGATTACAAGTCACCATAGAATTTCTCCATCAGCTAATGATGAGGGGCATATCAGGGGTGTCAGCGCAGCGGTGGCTGACCAGAGTAGCATTTCACTTCCAACTACTGAATTGGGGAGTTGTGACTAGTGTTGAGCCACCCCCGTAGTGTTCGAGTTCGGTTCGGTTCGTCGAACACCCGTGTATTTTCGCCGAACTGTTCGTCGAACACCTTCGAACACCATTAAAACCAATGGCAGGCAAACAAAAACACATAGAAACACATAGAAAACACGTTCAAAGGTGTCCAAAAGCTGACAAACTGCTCAGAAGACACAACTAACACATGGAAAAGTGACAAGTACATATAGTCATGCGAAAAGAAAAGAGGTGGAGGAGTAAAAGGAGGGGGAGACACAGATATAGGCATGTCATGCCCTTCTAAAATCCAAAAAGTGAGAAGCCGACACGTTCAGTCCGCTCCTGCCCGTGCCACCTCCGTGTCGCCGGGTTTGTGCCAGAGCCGCGGTGAACCCTGACGGCCAGCCCCCCTCTCCCAATACTGGTGCCTGTCCGCTGGTGGGTCGAGCGAGCCCCCCTGTGGTGGAGGCAGCTCTAAGCTTTTTAATTTAAATTGTCTCTCTAATTTGAATAAATACACTTTAAATCCATTTACAAGGATCTATTGGAGGGCAAGTCTCATGCCAGCAGCCGCGTAATTCCAGCTCCAGTAGCGTCCACTAAAGCTGCTGCAGTTAAAAAGCTTTTATAAGGATCGAGCTCGGCTGTCCACCGCAAGGCATCCTACTGCCAGTCCGAGCCCCTATGCCTTGGGGTGCCTCCTGATGCTCTTCACTGAGTATCCCGTGGTCCCGAAGCATTTCCTTTGAAAAAATGAAGTGTCCAAACTACAGGTGGTGTAGCTTGCTTAACAGCCGGGATAATCCGCTGACTAGCAGACCCTGCTACTAGGCACAAAGTATTTCCTGGGCTAGATGCAGTTAAAAATTTGTAATTAGATACTCTCGTTGGATGCTGAGAAAGCATTCCATAGAGTCTCCTGGCACGCCATATATGATTCTCTTAAAAAGCTTGGGGTAGGGGTCTAGGGGACCCTTTTATAGCCAAAATCACGGCCCTGTATCGCAATACGTCACCTAGGCTGAAGATAAATGGAACTGTAGCACCCTGAGGGCTCGGTTGCTACAGAGGTATTGCACCTCACCCAGAGGTGTGATATCTCACTCTCAGGTAAGGATGTAGTGTGGATCAGGACCCGACACCTGCATGCATTACACCACATTGCCGTGGGGCAGGGCGACCAATATGCCCCTGAGATGGGCACGACAGCCCCTGTCCCTGGCTGGAGTGGGGGGAGGGAACACTGAGGAAGGGGAACCCTGTAGTGCAGGACCAGGGAGGAAGCAGTTCCTGGGTGCATTGAGAAGGGAGTATAAAACGTGGGCACCATCTTAGTTCAGTGCAGAGAAGTCTGAGCAGAAGTGGCAGGGAGCAGGGGCTCTGCATGAGCTCTGCTCCGGAGGCGGGCCTAGTAACAGAGGCCCAGGCCTGGAAGAGGGAGAAGGAAGGAAGAGGAGCGGAGAAGGCTCCAGGAACGAGGAACGAAGGGATCTCAGGGGTGCGGACGGGCGAGTCGCCACCCCACGCCCGAATCCACCTGCGTGGAGGGGTCAGGCCAAAGGGGGAGACCGGTCCCCGAAACTAGTGGAGGCAGGAAACGACCCTCAGCTAGAAACAGGAGGCTGTGACATTTTATGTGGCGCAGCCCCTCGCTACACCCGCTAGGAAGGCACCACATAGGGTCAGGGAAACTGGCGCCAAGTTTACCAAGAGGAGGCCCGAGGCAGCCGGACAGAAGGGTTGGTAAGAAAGGCCAGACAAAGGACACACAAAGGGGGTCCTGTGAAGCACTCCAAAGTTATCTGGGAGTTGTCTGAGCCCCTCACCTGGTGAGCACAGTACGACGTGGGCAGCCGTTACCTGCAGACGTGGTCTGGATAATAAGAACTGTGAGTAAAGGCCCTGGACTGCATCACTGACTCCGTGTCATTACTGCTGCTGCCCTGCACCATCACCCCCATCCTCCGCATACACTGCCCTGAGGCTATACTCCTCCCGTGGGGAGTTATGCTACGCTCTGCTGCACCCACAACACCAGCCTCAGCGGTCTGCCCTGGAGCGGCGGTTCACTCTGACCGCAATCCACGGGTGGCGTAGTCAGACATTTAAACATCAAAACCACATAAATAGTTCCGCCACTGGTTTGACCGCCCTGAGCCACGGAACCGGGTTGCCGCCACGGAGACTACAACCACCAGCATCCACCAAAAAGGGTCCGGCTCCGGGTGTCCCAAGGCCCAGGGGGCGCGTCAAAACATTTTCATCACCTTTCACAATCACCAATGGGACAAGGCAGGGATGTTCTCTGTCCCCTCTCTTATACATCCTAGTGACGGAGCACCTGCTCTCATCAATTCGCCATAACCCCAATATTAGGTGGATTGAGGTGGGAGGCACCGAGTACAAGTGCTCTCTATTTGCTGATGATGTCCTAGTATATATCACTCAATCACATATATCCATCCATGCTGTTATGGCTGAAATAGATCACTTTGTTACATGGTCAAATTTTAAAATCAATGCAGCGAATTCTGAGGCCCTCGATGTCTCCCTCCCCAAATCCATATAGGATTCCATCCAGTCCAACTTTCCCTTTGCCTGGCCCTCACAGGGTATCAAATACTTAGGAATTCCTATTCATAGAGACCTCTCCCATCTATGTTATCTTAATTTTGGGCCCTTTATTGAACAACCCCATACAGACCACGGTTGGCAAGTTAGAACTGTAAGATTCACTACGTGAACCACTAGTGTTTTGTGGAAAAGCACATGTACACTGTGTTCCAAATTATTATGCAAAAAGTGTTTAGGAGTGATAAGGGAAGAATTTGTTTGTTTGTCAGTTAAACTCATTGATGGTGATGTGTGTCAGGGCTCTTTATATCACTGTAAGCAATTGCAGACACCTGTGCTAATTAGTTTGGCAGGTGTGTCCAATGAAAGGCAAGACTACTTAAGAAGGCTGTCTCACATTATTAAGCAGCCTACATTTTCTGCCAAAATGGGAAAGAAAAAGGATGTGTCGGCTGCTGAGAAGCAACAAATTGTGGAGTGTTTAGGTCAAGGCATGACTACAATCAACATTGTGCGATGATCAGGATGAAGTGTCTTGGCAATCAAGAAGTATGTAGCTGATTCACAGTACACACGTGTGCGTGCTGATAAGGGCAAATTGAGGACTCTTTCCTACAGGCAATTACGTCAGGTTGAAAGAGCAGCGGCAAAAAAGCCTTGTCATAGCAGCAGACAATTTTTTTGAAGCTGCTTGTGCCTCCAACGTCCCCCGAACAACAAGATGCAGGGTCCTTCAGAGGTTTGCAGCTGTGCATACGCCATCCTGTCGACCTCCTCTATCCACTTCACACAAGCAGAAACGGCTCCAGTGGGCCAAACATTACATGAAGACTGATTTCAAAACAGTTTTGTTCACGGATGAGTGCCGTGCAGCGCTCGATGGTCCAGATGGATGGAGTGGAGGATGGCTGGTTGATGGACACCCCACGCAAACACGGCTACAGCGCCAACAAGGAGGAGGTGGAGTAATGTTTTGGGCTGGAATCATGGGGAGAGAGATTGTCGGCCCCTTTAGGATCCCTGAAGGCGCTAAAGATGAACTCCATAATGTATGTGGATTTTCTCAAACAGCACTTCCTGCCATGGTTCAAGAAGAAGAACCGTGTATTTCACAGCAAGATCATTTTTCTGCATGATAATGCACCATCTCATGCTGCACATAAAACATCTGCATCTCTGGCTGATATGGGCATAAAAGGGGACAAACTTATGGTGTGACCCCCATGCTCCCCTGACCTCTACCCCATTCAGAACCTTTGGAGCATCATTAAAAGGAGTGTCTATGATGGCGGGAGGCAGTTCACATCTAAGCAACAGCTCTGGGAGGGTATTCTGTCCTCATGCAAAACAATTGAAGCAGAAACCATCCAAAACCTGACAAATTCAATGGACGAGAGAGTTCAGAAGCTCCTTTCGAACAAGGGGTCCTATGTGAAAATGTAACATCACCTAGAATAAAGTTTTGAGTTGAAAACTGTTTGATTTCAGTTTCTAACAACCTGCTAATGCTTATAATTTCAAAAATGACCATTTTTTTGGTCTTTATTAAAATGAAAAGGTTGATCGAAAAGTTTGGGGGATCTAAGAGTGTGGCAACTAGTGTTGAGCCACCCCCGTAGTGTTCGGGTTCGGTTCGGTTCGTCGAACACCGGGATGTTCGAGGAACTGTTCGTCGAACTTGTTCGTCGAACACCTTAGAACACCGTCGAACACCGTTAAAACCAATGGCAGGCAAACAAAAACACACAGGAACACATAGAAAACACCTTCAAAGGTGTCCAAAAGCTCACAAACTGCTCAGAAGACGCTTTCTTTAAAAAAGCCGGCCGGCAATTCAGCATCTGTACCCGACAATTTATAACAGACAGAATAGAGCTTCACACATAGATTAGATAGATAGAAACATGTCAGTCACACATATAAGAAGCACAGTGACAGTGTTGCTTACTGTAATTGTCATTTAGTGTGAAGGATTTATCAAAAAAAATAATAGTGTTTTCATGCACCGTCTCTTTAAAAAAGCCGGTCGGCAATTCAGCATCTGTACCCGACAATTTAGAATAGAAGGAATAGAGAATCACACATAGATTAGATAGATAGAAACATGTCAGCCACATATATACGAAGTACAGTGACAGTGTTGCTTACTGTAAATGTCATTTAGTGTAAAGGATTTATCAAAAAAAATAATAGTGTTATCATGCACCGTCTCTTTAAAAAAGCCGGCCGGCAATTCAGCATCTGTACCCGACAATTTATAACAGACAGAATAGAGCTTCACACATAGATTAGATAGATAGAAACATGTCAGTCACATATATAATAAGTACAGTGATAGTGTTGGTTACTGTACTTGTCATTTAGTATTAAAATAAAGGATTTATTATTAAAAAAAATTGGCGTGGGGTTCCCCGTAATTTTAGTCTCTAGCGGAGGTTAAGCAGACAGCTGGGGCAGATGTTTGAAGCCTGGGAAGGGGGTAATACCCACGGAGCTTCCCAGGCTACTAATATCAGCCCCCAGCTGAATACCTAGCCTTTACTAGCTATTAAAATGGAGGACCCCCCCAAAAAAAATGACGTGGGGTCCCCCCTAATTTAATAGCTAGCAAAGGCTAGGCAGACAGCTGGGGGCTGATATTAATAGCCCAGGAAGGGAGCCATGAATATTGGCCCCCTCCCAGGCTAGAAACACCAGCCGTCAGCCGCCCCAGAAATGGCACATCCATAGGATGCGCCAATTCTGGCACTTAGCCTCGCTCTTCCACGCTGCCCTGGTGCGGTGGCAGTGGGGTAATAGGGCTGGGGTTGATGTCAGCTTATAATGCCAGCTGACATCAAGCCCAGGTTAGTAATGGAGAGGCGTCTATAAGACACCCCCATTACTAACCCCATAGTCAAAGTTAAAAAAAAAACACAAACACCCAGAATAAAGTCCTTTAATTGAAATAAAGACGCAATTCTTTATTGTTCTAAATTAAACCATACTTACCATCACGCCCATTCCAGCTGAAGCCTACGATCTCCTGCAATAAAAGAAAAATAATAAAGCAACCTCATCCTTACCTTTCCATGGTTCCCAGGACAGCTTCAGCTCTGCTACATCGAGATGACAGGCTGGACCGCAGCAGAACGCTGCCATCCAGCCTGTCATCCCGCAGACACTGAGAAGCGCAGGCATGCTTGCGCTCCTCAGTGTCTGACTGTGACGGCATCCAGATGAGCCGACAATGAACTCGGCTCACCTCATGTACGTCACTGACAGCGTGGGAAAATTCTCCTGCACTCAGCGCTTCAGCGTGAGAATTTTCCCACGCTGTCAGTGACGTGCATGAGGTGAGCCGAGTTCATTGGACATGACCTCGGCTCATATGGATGCCGTCACAGCCAGACACTGAGTAGCGCAAGCAAGCCTGCGCTTCTCAGTGTCTGCGGGATGACAGGCTGGATGGCAGCGTTCTGCTGCGGTCCAGCCTGTCATCTCGATGTAGCAGAGCTGAAGCTGTCGTGGGAGCCATGGAAAGGTAAGGATGATGTTGCTTTATTATTTTACTTTTATTGCAGGAGATCATTGGCTTCAGCTGGAATGGGCGTGATGGTAAGTATGGTTTAATTTAGAACAATAAAGAATTGTGTGTTTATTTCAATTAAAGGACTTTTTTCTGGGTGTTGTGTTTTTTTTAAATACTTTACTAGAAATTCATGGTGGTCATGTCTAATATTGGCGTGACCCCATGAATTTCGGGCTTAGGGCCAGCTGATAATGCCAAGCTGGCCTTAACCCCTTTATTACCCAGTGAGCCACCGCACCAGGGCCCTGGATGAGTTGGGTACAGCGCCAGAAGATGGCGCTTCTATGAACGCGCCATTTTCCGGGGCGGCTGCGGACTGCAATTTGCAGCAGGTGGGGCCCAGAAAGCTTGGGTCTCCCTGCGCTGCAGATTCCAGCCCCCAGCTGCCTAGTTGTACCTGGCTGGACACAAAAATAGGGCGAAGCTCCACGTATTTTTTTTTTAAATTCATGAAATTCATGGAATAATTAAGAAAAAAAGGGCTTCCCTATATTGTTGTGTCCAGCTAGGTACAAATAGGCAGCTGGTGGTTGGGAGCAGCCCGTTCCTGCCTGCTGTACCTGACTGGACACAAATATAGGGCGAAGCCCCACATCAATTTTTTTTTCATTATTTCATGAATTTCCTGAAATAATTTAAAAAAAATTGACGTCGGGATTCGCCCTATATTTGTGTCCAGTCAGGTACAGCAGGCAGGAACGGGCTGCCCCCAACCACCAGCTGCCTATTTGTACCTGGCCGGACACAACAATATAGGGAAGCCCTTTTTTTCTTAATTATTCCATGAATTTCATGAAATAATTAAAAAAAAAAATGCGTGGGGCTTCGCCCTATTTTTGTGTCCAGCCAGGTACAACTAGGCAGCTGGGAGCTGGAATCCGCAGCGCAGGGAGACCCAAGCTTTCTGGGCCCCCCGCTGCAAATTGCAGTCCGCAGCCGCCCCAGAAAATGGCGCGTTCATAGAAGCGCCATCTTCTGGCGCTGTACCCAACTCATCCAGGGCCCTGGTGCGGTGGCTCACTGGGTAATAAAGGGGTTAAGGCCAGCTTGGCATTATCAGCTGGCCCTAAGCCCGAAATTCATGGGGTCACGCCAATATTAGACATGACCACCATGAATTTCTAGTAAAGTATTTAAAAAAACACAACACCCAGAATAAAGTCCTTTAATTGAAATAAACACACAATTCTTTATTGTTCTAAATTAAACCATACTTACCGTCACGCCCATTCCAGCTGAAGCCAATGTCTTCTGCAATAAAAGTAAAATAATTAAGCAACCTCATCCTTACCTTTCCATGGTTCCCACGACAGCTTCAGCTCTGCTACATCGAGATGACAGGCTGGACCGCAGCAGAAAGCTTCCATCCAGCCTGTCATCCCGCGGACACTGAGAAGCGCAGGCATGCTTGCGCTCCTCAGTGTCTCGCTGTGACGGCATCCAGATGAGCCGAGGTCATGTCCAATGAACTCGGCTCACCTCATGCATGTCACTGACAGCGTGGGAAAATTCTCACGCTGAAGCGCTGAGTGCAGGAGAATTTTCCCACGCTGCCAGTGATGTGCATGAGGTGAGCTCATTCATGTCCAATGATCTCAGCTCACCTCATGCACGTCACTGACAGCGTGGGAAAATTCTCCTGCACTCAGCGCTACAGCGTGAGAATTCTCCCACGCTGTCAGTGACGTGCATGAGGTGAGCTCATTCATGTCCAATGAACTCAGCTGACCTCATGTACGTCACTGACAGCGTAGGAGAATTCTCACGCTGAAGTGCTGAGTGCAGGAGAATTCTCCCACGCTGTCAGTGACGTGCATGAGGTGCGCCGAGTTCATTGGACATGAACTCGTCTCATCTTTATGCCGTCACAGCCAGACACTGAGGAGCGCAAGCATGCTTGCGCTTCTCAGTGTCTGCGGGATGACAGGCTGGATGGCAGCGTTCTGCTGCGGTCCAGCCTGTTATCTCGATGTAGCAGAGCTGAAGCTTTCGTGGGAACGATGGAAAGGTAAGGATGAGGTTGCTTTATTATTTTTCTTTTATTGCAGGAGATCGTTGGCTTCAGCTGGAATGGGCGTGATGGTAAGTATGGTTTAATTTAGAACAATAAAAGAATGTGTCTTTATTTCAATTAAAGGACTTTATTCTGGGTGTTTGTGTTTTCTTTTAACTTTGACTATGGGGTTAGTAATGGGGGTGTCTTATAGACGCCTCTCCATTACTAACCTGGGCTTGATGTCAGCTGGCATTATAAGCTGACATCAACCCCAACCCTATTACCCCACTGCCACCGCTACAGGGCAGTGGGAAGAGCGAGGCTAAGTGCCAGAATTGGCGCATCCTAAGGATGCGCCATTTCTGGGGCGGCTGACTGCTGGTGTTTCTAGCCTGGGAGGGGGCCAATATTCATGGAACCCTTCCTGGGCTATTAATATCAGTCCCCAGCTGTCTGCCTAGCCTTTGCTAGCTATTAAAATAGGGGGGACCCCACGTCATTTTTTTGGGGGGTCCCCCATTTTAATAGCTAGTAAAGGCTAGGTATTCCGCTGGGGGCTGATATTAGTAGCCTGGGAAGCTCCATGGGTATTACCCCCTTCCCAGGCTTCAAACATCTGCCCCAGCCGTCTGGTTAACCTCCGCTAGAGACTAAAATTAGGGGGAACCCCACGCCAATTTTTTTTAAAATAAATCCTTTATTTTAACACTAAATGACAAGTACAGTAATCAACACTGTCACTGTACTTCATATATATGTGACTGACATGTTTCTATCTATCTAATCTATGTGTGATTCTCTATTCCTTCTATTCTAAATTGTCGGGTACAGATGCTGAATTGCCGGACGGCTTTTTTAAAGAGACAGTGCATGAAAACACTATTATTTTTTTTAATAAATCCTTTATACTAAATGACAAGTACAATAAGCAACACTGTCACTGTACTTCATATATATGTGACTGACATGTTTCTATCTATCTAATCTATGTGTGATTCTCTATTCCTTCTATTCTAAATTGTCGGGTACAGATGCTGAATTGCCGGCCGGCTTTTTTAAAGAGACGGTGCATGACAACACTATTATTTTTTTTAATAAATCCTTTACACTAAATGACAACTACAGTAAGCAACACTGTCACTGTGCTTCTTATATGTGTGACTGACATGTTTCTATCTATCTAATCTATGTGTGAAGCTCTATTCTTTCGGTTCTAAATTGTCGGGTACCGGTGTAAGCCGCTGCTGAATTGCCGGCTTTTCATGTTTCACTGTTGGCACTGTTCCCATCGATTTGGGCAATCACTGTAATGCCACAACCACCATGGCTGTGGCATTACAGTGAGTGGCAGACAATCCCTGCATGATTGGTGCTCTAAATAGCGCCAGACATGTAGGACACGCTTTTGGTGCACGAACAGTTATCGAACATAACCTCGAACAGCGGAATTTTTTGCAAATCGTTCGGGTTCGGGAACAACTCGAACACTGCCCAAAACAGCTCGAATTTGAGATTGGCGAACAGTTCTAGTCGAACACCGCTCATCTCTAGTGGCAACCCAGTAGTCATGATTACTTCGAATTCTGACAATATGAGGGTCATGCTGCAGGTAGTGCAGCAAGAAGGCACTTATGTGTCTTGCGCATCTCGGAGCCCCAAAATTATTTTCCGGGCTAGATGCAGCTAAAAATTATTATTAATTTTAAATCTGGTGAAGCTTTAGTATAGATGGCCTAATAGGATCAGTGCTGCACACTGCTACAAAGCCCAAATTATTTTCCAGTCAAGATACAGATAAACATGATTAGTAATTTTAAATCTGGTGGAGCTTATTATAGATGGCCTAATAGAATCAGTGCTGCACACTGCTACAAAGCCCAAATTATTTTCCAGCCAAGATACAGATAAACATGATTAGTAATTTGAAAGCTTAAAACGGTTGGTAGGGTGATTTTAACCAATCATCAAGCTTTTACTCTCCCCAGGATGACACAGGGGTAGGAAAGTCGTTTCGGATCCATGATTTGTTCATCTTTATGAACGTGAGTCTGTCTACATTATCAGTGGAGAGCCGCGTGCGCTTATCTGTCAGCACACCACCAGCAGCGCTGAACACACGTTCAGACAGAACGCTGGCTGCGGGGCATGACAAGACCTCCAAGGCGTAAGTGGCTAGCTCCGGCCATTTATCCAGATTGGAAGCCCAAAAAGAGCAAGGGTCCAGTGACACAGTCGTGGCTTCAATGTTTACTTGGAGATACTCCTGTACCATCGTCTCTAGGCGTTGACTATGTGTCAGACTTCTTGTCTCCTGTGGCCTTGCAAAGGATGGGCTAAAAAAGTGGTGAAATGATTCCGCAAAATTTATGTTACCAGCAGATACTGTGGTTCTGTTACGGTTTGAGTGCTGAACACTTGACGGTCCCACGGTTGGCAAGTTGGAACTGTGAGATTCACTACGTGCACCACTGGTATTTTGTGGAAAAGCACATGTAAGATTCTGCAACAGTCTCTGCTGATACTCCTGCATGCGTGCATCCCTTTCTATGGCAGGAATAATTTCTGCAAATTTACTTTTGTACCGGGGATCTAACAGTGTGGCAACCCAGTAGTCAGGATTATTTCTAATTCTCACAATTCGAGGGTCATGTTGCAGGTAGTGCAGCAAGAATGCATTCATGTGTGTTGCGCATCCAGGAGCACCAAGTTCCTGTTGTGTTGGTGGCGAGGTAACAATCATGCTTCCTTCCTCTATCCTCTCCCCCCAACCTCGCACAACAGAAATGTGATCAAGGTCTCCCTCATCTGATGAGTCTTCCATCAGTTCGTCCTCCACTTCTTCCTGGGCTCCTGCACCTTCCTCACTAGTTTGGCTGCTACCATGCGCCCTGGTAAAACCATCTCCCCCACCCTCACATGCCTGCCGCCTTGGTGCTGCCGACCGTCTGGACCTTGCAGATGTTAGCCCTTCCGCATACAACTCCTCCTCCTCTACTTCCTCCACCTCCTCTTGTGCCACCACCTGACTCCGAATTCTGTTTAACATGTGCTCCAGCATGTAAATCACCAGAATAGTCATGCTGATAATGGCATCGTCAGCACTAAACATCTTCGTCGCCATTTCAAAACTGTGCAGAAGGGTGCATAGGTCCCTGATCTGAGACCACTCTTCCAGCGTGATTTGCCCCACCTCTGGATCTCGTTGGCCCAGGCTATACGTCAGAACGTATTGCACCAGGGCTTGTCGGTGCTGCCACAGTCGCTGCAACATGTGCAGAGTTGAATTCCACCGGGTAGGCACATCGCATTTTAGCCGGTGAAGTGGCAGGCCCAATGACTTCTGTAGAGATGTAAGTCGCTGAGCTGCGGGATGCGAACGGCGAAAGTGAGCACACAGCGACCGTGCCCTCTGCAGAAGGCCATCTAGTCTGGGATAGTGGGCTAAAAATTGCTGGACAACCAGGTTCAACACGTGAGCCATACAAGGCACGTGTGTGACATTGCCCCGGCGAAGGGCCGCACCCAGGTTTGCAGCATTGTCGCACACGGCCTTCCCTGGTTTCAGGTCCAGTGGAGACAACCATTCATGAAATTGGTTCTCCAGAGCTGACCACAACTCCTCAGCTGTGTGACTCACATTTCCCAGACATTTCAATGTAAAAACCGCCTGATGACTTTGAGCCCTACTGCCAGCATAGTAAGGAGGTGTGCAGGATCCCTTCTGCGCAGTTAGAAAGCTTGTGGCATGACCAGACAGGCTTTGGGTGCAGGTGGAAGACCGAGAGGAGGTTGAGGAGGCAGAAGCAGTGGAGGAACTTTGACATAAAGAGGATTGACGCACAACTCGTGGGGACGGCAAGACTTGGACAGCAGCCCCTTGTCCTGCTGTCACCATAGTTACCCAGTGCCCAGTCAGCGACATGTAACGCCCCTGTCCATGCCTACTCGTCCAAGTGTCTGTGGTGAAATGCACCCTGTCACACACAGAGTTTCTCAAAGAAGCGGTGATGTTGTGTGCGACATGCTGGTGGAGCGCAGGCACACCTTTCTTTGAGAAGTAGTGCCGACTGGGCATCTGGTACTGGGGCACTGCGACGGACATAAGGTCTCGAAAATCCTCTGTGTCCACCCGGCAGAAAGGCAGCATTTCTGTAGCCAAGAACTTGCAGATGGTGAAATTTAACCTCTTAGCTTTCTCATGGCTAGGAGGAAATGGTCTTTTACTTGTCCACATCTGAGGGACCGAGGGCTGGCTATTGTGCTTAGACGGGGTTGATAAGGGTGTCCCCGGCAAACTGCCGGTCTGTGAGGAAGATGCAGGCGGACATGTTAGGTTGCCTTGATCCAAAGGTGGTGCTATCGATGTCGGACAGCGCTCAACACCTCCTGGTGTTACCACCTATAAAGAAAATGATGACCTGCCAATCACGCTGGCTGTTGCGGGTAAAGAGGTGGCAGGTCTGCGCCCCAAAACAGGTGTGACTGCTGTCCCCCCAGTCACAGAGGATGAAGAGGCCGCGGATGCACAAGATATGGCAGACGGTGGTTGGCCCGGCCGGCTAGGCCGCATTGTAGCACACTGAGCTTCCCACTGCAACTTATGCTTCATGTCCATGTGCCGGTTCATGCATGAAGTACTCAAACTATGTATTTTTTGGCCTCTACTTAGCTTTTGCTGACAAATGTTACAGATAACACGAGTTGGGTCATCTTTATCGATCTGAAAAAATGCCCAGGCTATGCAAGGCTTAGCACCCATGCGACCTGAAGAGTCACCACGACTTGTGGTGAGAGGCAGAGTTGTGTTTGAGGATGCAGTTGTTGACGTGCTTCCAGTACTACGTCTCTGTCCAGGAAGGCGCAACCTGACCTCGTCGTCACTAGCATCCTCCTCCACCTCCTCTGCTGACCTCATCTCTTGGCTGACTGTGGGTTGACAGTAAGTGGGATCTCCAACCTCATCATCATCACCCTGTGCGTTATCACACCCGTCGTCCTCAGAGCCAACCTGTTCCTGCCCTGACAAAAAACTAAAGTTGTCGCTCCAATCAGGTATTTGAGTCTTATCATCGTCTTCCTCATTGTCTCCACCAACAGGAGTTACAGTTTGGGAATGAGGGTCTACATTATGGTCAGAACCTTCTGCGTCTGGTCCTGGATCCGACTCATAAAGATTCTGGGCATCAGTGCAGATCATTTCCTCGTCTGGATTCACAGAAGCGCTGGAGTCGACCTCTGATTCCCAGGCTATAGTATGAGTAAACAGCTCTGCAGACTCAACCATCTGTTCTACCTCATACTCAGACGGGCAGCTGGAGATTTGGGAGCTGTGAGGAAGCAAGTGCGATTGGGGTGACACCTTTGAGGACTGGAGTATTTGTGATGTTGAAGTTGATGTGGAGGAGAGCCCACTTAAAGGAGCACTTGATATCCGTTGAAGCACCTGCTGTTTTTGTGCCTCATCTGGAATTTGTAGCGATTGGCGTGGCCGTAAGAAAGGGATCTTATCACATTGTCCGCTTAAAGAAGTAGACATTTTAGTTTGGCTGGAAGATGGTCTTTCTTCTGCAGATGTTACTGTTGCTTTAACACCTACCCCACGGACACAACCTTTTTACCCCTTCCCAACACGCCTATTCCCCTTTCCACCAGCAGCAGGCCTTTTTCTACTCATTTTGGTGGTTAACTAATTAACAACTCTGGAGTTGTTTGCACAAAAAAACAATGGATGGGAACCGAGCAGAGCTGAGTGGCCAAACTGTGGTATTGGGCCAAAACTATTGGCTGGGTTAGATGCAGAAAAAAATTATATTCAATTTGCAACCTGATGGAGGTCAGTATAGATGGACTAATAGAGAAAGTCCCACACACTGCTAGAAGGCCAAATAATTTTTCAGAGCTAGATGCAGATAAAAATTATTTTTAATTTGCAACCTGATGGAGGTCAGTATAGATGGACTAATAGAGAAAGTCCCACACACTGCTAGAAGGCCAAATATTTTTTCAGAGGTAGATGCAGAAAAAAATATATTCAGTTTGCAACCTGATGGAGGTCTGTATAGATGGATTAATAGAACAAGTCCCATACACAGCTAGAAGCCCAATATTTTTTCAGAGGTAGATGCAGAAAAAAATATATTCAGTTTGCAACCTGATGGAGGTCAGTATAGATGGACTAATACAACAAGTCCCACACACAGCTAGAAGCCCAATATTTTTTCAGAGGTAGATGCAGAAAAAAATATATTCAGTTTGCAACCTGATGGAGGTCTGTATAGATGGATTAATAGAACAAGTCCCACACACAGCTGGAAGCCCAATATTTTTTCAGAGGTAGATGCAGAAAAAAATATATTCAGTTTGCAACCTGATGGAGGTCAGTATAGATGGACTAATACAACAAGTCCCACACACAGCTAGAAGCCCAATATTTTTTCAGAGGTAGATGCAGAAAAAAATATATTCAGTTTGCAACCTGATGGAGGTCTGTATAGATGGATTAATAGAACAAGTCCCACACACAGCTAGAAGCCCAATATTTTTTCAGAGGTAGATGCAGAAAAAAATATATTCAGTTTGCAACCTGATGGAGGTCAGTATAGATGGACTAATACAACAAGTCCCACACACAGCTAGAAGCCCAATATTTTTTCAGAGGTAGATGCAGAAAAAAATATATTCAGTTTGCAACCTGATGGAGGTCTGTATAGATGGATTAATAGAACAAGTCCCACACACAGCTAGAAGCCCAATATTTTTTCAGAGGTAGATGCAGAAAAAAATATATTCAGTTTGCAACCTGATGGAGGTCAGTATAGATGGACTAATACAACAAGTCCCACACACAGCTAGAAGCCCAATATTTTTTCAGAGGTAGATGCAGAAAAAAATATATTCAGTTTGCAACCTGATGGAGGTCTGTATAGATGGATTAATAGAACAAGTCCCACACACAGCTAGAAGCCCAATATTTTTTCAGAGGTAGATGAAGAAAAAAATATATGCAGTTTGCAACCTGATGGAGGTCAGTATAGATGGACTAATACAACAAGTCCCACACACAGCTAGAAGCCCAATATTTTTTCACAGCTAGATGCAGAAAAAAATTATATTCAATTTGCAACCTGATGGAGGTCAGTATAGATGGACTAATAGAATTATGCTATGCCCAAAAGATTTTACTTCACTAGGTGCAGTAAAAAAATTGGTATTCTATACACAGGTGGTATATCTTGCAACACAGATAGGCTACTCCACTGACTAACACACTCTGCAATAGGCCAAAAAGGATTAGCTTTGCTAGATTCAGCCAAATGCTGTGAAAAAAACTTGCAAAGCACTGGCACAGACCTGCCTGGCAAAAACTGATAGGAACTGATGTAACCTAGTCCTGAAAATGACTCCAATTACAATTAGTCTTTACTCCCACAATCTATCTATTTAAGAGCACAGACCTGCCTGATAAAAGTCGTAGGAAATGCTGTAACCAAGTCCTTAAAAGGACTGCAATCACAACTATTCCCTACTCCCAAGCTATCTGTAGATTTGTGCGAAAATTGGCTTGAAATTAACAAGGTATAGCGCACACAGCAACAGCGGTGCCGTCTAACACGCAGCTGCAGCAGTGAGAAAATGGTGGTGACGGGGAAAATGGCTTGGTCTTATAGGGCAAGGACATGTGACATACACTGCCAATGACACATGCCCTTGCTTGTGTGAAAAAAAGCACTTCGCTCCGTGTGTGCGCTGCTGATAGGCTGACAGATTGCACCTCCCCACTGTAAATGCGGGAAAGAGAAAAAAAAAATGGAGATCTTCATTGTTCCTGCAGAGATCCATGCCCTGCCCCTCCCCCCACCCCACTGTACACTCAAACTGCGTATTAACATTAATTTTCATCATTACTGAGAAAAAATCCAGTTATGATTTTGGTGCACGAACAGTTATCGAACATAACCTCGAACAGCCGAATTTTTCTCAAATTGTTCGTGTTCGCCGAACGGCTCGAACACCGCCCAAAACAGCTCGAATTTGAGATTGGCGAACAGTTCGAGTAGAACAACGCTCATCTCTAGTTGTGACAAAGAGATTCATCATCAGACAATACATAAAAGGGTGGAAAAGGGGTCAGCCAAGTCAGGAGTGTAGACGTCCCGTGTCACTAAAACTGATTTCTCACATCATATCCCTAACACCATTAACATGACACTCACAATTTGAAGCCATACTACTGTCTACTGCATCTGCGATCGCCTTCTTCGGGGCGCTATGCATAAGCGAATTAGTCCCTCAATCCAAAATTACCACCAGTGGAGGCTTATTACATCAGGACGTAGTCATAGCCAATAATGCAATACGTCTACGCATACGCAAATTGAAAACGGTTCCAGCGGGCAGGGGCACTTGGGTACTTCTACAACCCACAAACGGTACACTGAGTCGGGTAACAATAGTAAAAACATATATAACCATCAGATCACAAAGTAATTTCTTCCTATCACACATTGATGGAACGCCATTATCATGATACCAGTTCCAAGCTATATTTAATAAATGCCTAACATCGGCAGGGAACCACCCCAAAGATTACGGGGCACACTCATTCCGCATAGGCGCGGCCACGGAAGCAGCAAGAGCAGGACTGTCAGAAACGGAAGTTCAGAGGATAGGGAGATGGCGATCCACGTGTTTGGCGAGATACATGAGACCGGACTTGTTATCCTAACGTGGTTTGTTTCTTTTACAGGTTACGCTAAGCCAACAGTGTGGGTGATAGGCCACTCGTATATATATTGGGCAGAAAAAAGGGCGAAAGTCCGCCCAGGCGGGAGGAAATTAGAGCTTTGTAACACATATTTCAACTGGAGAGGTATTAGAGGCCTGCTATGGCCACAGGTACTAATGGAGGTAATCAAGGTAGGGAGAGAGGCAAGAGGTGCGGTCATCTTAGTTATACTGGCCGGGGGAAACGACCTAGGTCATCACAAGAGCGCAGAACTAATGGCAATAATTAAACTAGACACAGCGCTTCAGAGAATTTTTCACAAAACTAACTATAGTATGGTCAGAGATTGTGCCGATAGCAGTATGGCAAGGTGCATTAGACATCATGGTCATCGAACGGACAAGGCGGGTAATAAATATTCGGATGGCAAAATGTATAAGAGATAGAGGCGATGTAGTGATATGACACCGACAACTGGAAGGAGATAAAGCAGGCCTCATACGGCCCGACGGTGTTCACTTAATGGATATTGGACTGGACATATTCCTGTCAGGACTCCAGGACGGAGTGGAACAAGCGTTAAGAGTGATGGATGGGGGTCAGAGTCCTGCATACGAGTATGCAGGATCCTCCGTGGCCTGGAAATAGAAAGGATATGTTGGAGAGTTACACTTGTTGGCCAACTTGCCGGTGTGGAGACACAGGGCATGCTGCAACAAGCTGAATTATTTTAGAAATAAAATGCCTTTCTAATGGCATGAGTATAAAGAGTTAATAAAGCTGTGACCGATCCTCACCCATCCAGTTGTAAGAGTTACATTATTGTATTGTCAAGGAAAGGGGGGCGGTAGGGGGGCTGAGCGTCTTGGTTTGGATGGGGGTCCCCACAGTCTGCCTAGGCTAGATGCAGTTAAAAATTCTTATTAGATACACAGGTGGTGCAGCTTGCTTCACAGCTGGGCTACTACGCCCAAAGTATTGCCTGGGCTAGATGCAGTTAAAAATTCTTATTAGATACACAGGTGGTGCAGCTTGCTTCACAGCTGGGCTACTACGCTGACTAGCAGATACTGAAGCTTTGGAGCAGACCTCTGAGTAAACAGCTCTTGAGACTCAACCATCTGTGTTACCCCAAGCCATAGTGTATGTATTTTCTCACGGTTAAAGGGGGGGGGGGAGCGACCCAACCCACCTGGAATTGACGATGCCAACGTCACGTAAAACACAGCAAGGGGACTCCAAAAAGAGTCTCCATTTTTTCCAAAAATTGTGGCACAGACAACACTTAAGTGGCATCAATTGCCCCAGAGTTGCTTAAAACGGTTGGTGAGGTGATTTTACCCCAGGACGACACAGGGGTCGAAAAGTCCTTGCGCATCCATGATTTGTTCATCTTTATGAACGTGAGTCTGTCTACATTCTCAGTGGACAGCTGCGTGCGCTTATCTGTCAGCACACCACCAGCAGCACTGAACACACGTTCAGAGAGAACGCTGGCTGCGGGGCATGACAAGATCTCCAAGGCGTGAGTGGCGAGCTCAGGCCATTTTTCCAGATTGGAAGCCCAAAATGAGCAAGGGTCCAGTGACACAGTCATGGCTTCGATGTTCACTTGGAGATACTCCTGTACCATCCTCTCTAGGCGTTGACTATGTGTCAGACTTCTTGTCTCCTGTGGCCTTGCAAAGGATGGTCTAAAAAAGTGGTGAAATGATTCCAAAAAATTGCTGTTACCAGCAGATACTGTGTTACTGTTACGGTTTGAGTGAAGACTCGACAGTCCCACGGTTGGCAAGTTACAACTGTGAGATTCACTACGTGCACCGCTGGTGTTTTGTGAAAAAGCACATGTAAGATTCTGCAACAGCCTCTGCTGATACTCCTGCATGCGTGAATCCCTTTCTATGGCAGGAATTATTTCGGCAAATTTACTTTTGTACCGGGGATCTAAGAGTGTGGCAACCCAGTAGTCGGGATTACTTCGAATTCTGACAATCCGAGGGTCATGTTGCAGGTAGTGCAGCAAGAAGGCACTCATGTGTCTTGCGCATCCAGGAGGACCAAGTCCTTGTTGTGTTGGTGGCGAGGTAAGAATCATGCTTCCTTCCTCTGCCCTCTCCCCCCAACCTCGCACAACAGAAATGTGATCAAGGTCTCCCTCATCTGATGAGTCTTCCATGCCCATTGCCAGTTCGTCCTCCAGTTCTTCCTGGGCTCCTGCACCTTCCTCAACAGTGTGGCTGCTACCATGCGCCCTGGTTAATCCCTCTCCCCCACCCTCCTATGCCTGCCACCTTGGTGCTGCCGACCGTCTGGACCTTGGAGATGTTATCCCTTCATACGACTCCTCCTCTACTTCCTCCACCTCCTCTTGTCCCACCACCTGACTCCGACTTCTGTTTAACGTGTGCTCCAGCATGTAAATCACCGGAATAGTCATGCTGATAATGGCATCGTCAGCACTAAACATCTTCGTCGCCATTTCAAAACTGTGCAGAAGTGTGCATAGGTCCCTGATCTGAGACCTCTCCTGCAGCGTGATTGGCCCCACCTCTGGATCTCTTTGGCCCAGGCTATACGTCAGAACGTATTGCACCAGGGCTTGTCGGTGCTGCCACAGTGGTGTTTAAATTTTGCGCCAAGATCGCTGATTGGTCGCGCCCGCCGGCCGCCGGTCCTCCCTTCACGCTGATCTACCGATGGTAGCCACATGGAGATCAGTGGCGCAGCCGGTCGGGGTCCTTCTGCTGCGAGCGCCGGTCATCTCCCGGCTGCATCGCCTCTGACCTCCGTGCGGCAGATGAGCCGCTAACAGCCACCATATTTTTCTGAAATCCCGCGTCGCTAATTGGCCGCGGACGGACGAATCAGCTACGCAGGATTTCCTGGACAGACGGACAGACAGACGGGATAAGACGATTATATATATTAGATACGTGTGATGGAAAAACCACAATTTTAAATAGCTGGCCTGTAGGTTACTATTTTTCACAGCGACCTCGTGTCAATAACTTCACTGACACAGTGCAACAAAATTTAAATGGAGGCCTGAAATGCCTGAATTTGGAGCACACTTATATGTGATACGTGTGATGGAAAAACCACAGTTTTAAATAGCTGGCCTGTAGGATACTATTTTTCACAGCGACCTCATGTCAATAACTTCACTAACAACCTGCAACAAAATTTAAATGTTTAAATATTTTCCATATTCACTACAAATTTCTGGATTTTTATCTCTGTAATATGGAAAGAACCTGACTGTATTGCTGTGGCAACAAGCAAATGGAACAGAAAGGCTGCGTGCCCACTATGCGTTTTTCAAGCGTTTTTGGCACGGAATTTCCGCAGCGAAAAGGCTTAAAAAACGCTTGGTAATACGTGCCCCATGGTCCCCAATGATAATCCGCATGTGCACATGCTGCGGAAATTTCCGCTGCGGAATATCATTGCGGAAAAATACGCAGCATGTCCATTATTTTTGCGGACACGCAGCGTAATTGCGCCATTGACTTGCATTGAATTGCTTAATATCCGCATGACTATATGTACACATGCAGATATTAAGCGATTCAATGTGTGGATGGTACCCGGGTCTGGAGAAGAGGAGACTCTCCTCCAGACCCGGGCACTATAGTACCTGTTAAAAAAAGAATTTAAAATAAAAAATAAACATTATACTCACCTTCTGATGGCCCCCAGTCTCCTGTACGATGCGTCTGGTCTCTTGTACGGCTCGCGATGGTCTAAAAGGACCGCTGACGTTGGCGGTCGCGTGACCTGTCACATGACTAAATGACATCATATGGAGCACACGGAGAAATGGTCCGTGGAAACACACTGATGTGCAAAGACCCATAAATTTGAATGGGTGTTCGTGTGTCAGTGTCTCCGGTACGTGTGGAAACACTCACCACACGTACTGGAAACACATAGTTGATACAGAAAGACATAATCCCTTTAACACATCCATAGTTATCCAATGGGATTTCTATTAAAAATTTCAATTTGTCCTAGTGTTATGACTTTTCTATCAGAATACCTTTATTTCAACAGGCCAGGCAAAAGAAAGCTGTGTAATTTTACTATCATTTAAAAAAAAATAAAATCCAAACTAGTCTGCTCTACTCTTTTATACAATGTAAGTCTATGGTAACAGCGTTTTAAAGGAATGGCATCCTGTTGCATCATTCTGTTTGCTACTTGATTTTTATATTGATTTAAACAAAACCTGTTACAATGCATATCTGCAGTAGAAAGATATGTGACTGAATGTACTAAGAAGATGGATATATAGGTTTATCAGAAAAGACACATTTTTTTTGCATTTTATACATTGAGATTAGAGAGAATTTTAAGAAATTTGCAAATTCTAAAAATTTGCAATTTGATTCACACAAATCACAAAAAAAGCGGTCCATCTTTTTCTACATTGCAGGACATTGTATTAGTCACAGAGGGCTAACATGAACTAAGGAGTGACCTCACAGGCTTCCCCATAATGTTTTACAGCTATCACATCACATGATATTGGCAGCAAATCAGAAGGGACTATCATAGTATAGTATAGTAAAATAAAAGCCTAATCAGGAAATGCAGCAGCCATTTTAGGTTGATTTTATGATAGTGAGAGTTTGCCAGTGCTCACAGCTTAGCAATAGAGACAGGAAAATAAAAACCTAAAACATTGGACAAATACTCCAGACAGTAACATGCTAAATAACTGCACAAGTGAAAAAAATCTGAATAGTCATCTTTAAATAATACAGAGATTCACTTGGTAGAGAAAAAGAAAGGTAAACCATATGCCAGCAGCAGTGACAGGGGATTTGATCAGTGATATGGTGTAGCTGGCATCTGTCCTGTTGCATTTAAATTACAATAACACATTTTTTTCCTTGTTCTTAAGCACTAAAAAGCAGAAGCAATACAGTACAATTGTATTTATAGAAAAAAAAATCAGAAATCAGTATTAGTTAGAGATGATGTACTTGCTTGAAATAATTGTTTTTAAAAATACAAAATCAAATTTACCAAAACCCAGACATTTAACTGTGTATCTCGCCTAGTGTATAGGTCGCAAACATTTTCTTTGCAGATGTTTTACTAGTCAAATTTTACATCTGTACATGCCACCCTAATACAGTGTCCTGTTGCAGGTGCTTGTTTTTAGATTGGGCATGGGCAACTACCTAGCAACTCTTATTATGTTATTTTTGGAAAAGACATTGAATTTTGTTGAAAAAAATATAATAAAAATGTATACATTCAACAGTAAAGTTGATCGCATACTGACGCATTTTGCAAATTGTACCTGTACCTACCCAACGTGTGTGAGAAAGTAAAAAAAAACATACCACTGCAAAGAATGTGGCAGCTCCTGGCAGCAGAAGAAACAACACCACCACTGGCACAAGCCGCAGTGCTACCACAATTGGCCTCATTTGCCTCTAACAAGCGCATGTGTGGAAAAAGCAGATATATGGAATATATTGCACATCACTTGTCTCAATCAAAGTAGGATGATTAAGGATCAACCCATTTACTACTAAATTTACAATGAGTAATTACAGTGGTGTGAAAATGTGTTTGCCCCTTCCTGATTTCTTATTCTTTTGCACGTTTGTCACACTTTAATATTTCAGATCTCAAAACAAATTTAAATATTAGACAAAGATAACACAAGTAAAGACAAAATGCAGTTTTTAAATGAAGGTCTTTATTATTAAGGGAAACATAAATCCAAACCTACAGGGCCCTGTGCAAAAAAAGTGATAGGCCCACACCCTTAAAACATAAACTAACTGTGGTTTATCATATCTTTGGGAAGCTGAGTTCAATTTCCCTAGCCACACACAGGCCTTATTACTGCCACACCTGTTCTCAATCAAGAAATCACTTATATGGGACCTATGTGACATAGTGAAGTAGACCAAAAGATTCTCAAAAGCTAGACATCATGCAGCAATCCAAAGAAATCAGGAACAAATGAGAAACAAAGTAATTGAGATCTATCAGTCTGGAAAAGGTTATAACTAGTGATTTATTTATTTATTTTTTTACTCACTTATAGCGCTATTAATTCCACAGTGCTTCACAGACAATATCGGCACTGTCCTCAATGGGGCTCACAATCTAGATTCCCTATCAGCATGTCTTTGAAGTGTGGGAGGAAACCGGAGAACCCGGAGGAAACCCACGCAAACACGGGGAGAACATACAAACTCCTTGTAGATGTTGCCCTTGGTGGGATTTGAACCCAAGACCCCAGTGCTGCAAGACTGCAGTGCTAACCACTGAGGCACTGTGCTGCCCTGATGAGCAAATATGTTCGAAATCCGATCTAAAATTTTAAGTTCGACACGAATATGGCACATTCGGATTTGTGATCGGAAATACGAGCATTTTTCTTAAAATTAGTAAAAATCTGTAACATTCGGCAAAAAAGTGTGGGAAAATTATTGCGGTGCAACTAAAGTGTTTTTAACACTTTTCCTAGCATATTACTTGTGTATGATGTGTGAGGGGATGTGTTTGATGAGGGGAGGGGCTGTGGGGAGAGCAGCGCCGTGCTTCTAATTTGTTTTCTAACTTTATATGTGCAAATCGCGGCTAACCAATCAGAGCGCAGGAAGCATCCACACTGTCCAGATACAAGGACTTGTGCCATTGGCTGCTGAAATCAAATGTCCTCTCTATATAAAGAATGGACATGTTCTGTGAGTGCCATTTTATGCATGTAACTGGTCACAGATGCTGCTGCTGGACCCTGCTTCTGTATACTGAGAGATTTTAGCTAGATAGATAGGCAGTTGCTTGCAAGTCAGATAGTTTAGATAACTAGTGTCTTGTGTGTCTGTGAAATCTACGTTACAGCAGATTCTTTTTTCTTGTGCTATTACTGAGGTCCAGACAAAGACAGCAGGGCCCATGTCATAGAACTCTGTTGTGCACTGCTTCTATTGGGCTCCATGCAGGAGTATCCTTTAAAAAATCTATTTTTTCACTTTAATGTGATCTAACAAGCAAGCAAGCAAACCCTACTAGCCTACCTTTTCATTTTTTGGGGTTGAAATTCAGCTGTATGCAGAGTACAAAAATAAATTCTTCCATTTGCTAATGTGATAGCGCAAGCTATGGTAGTCCACCTTGTCATTTTGGGGGGTGAAATTCACAGTAAAAAAATATTTTTTTTTTCATTGCTAGCCAGAGTACAAAAAATATTATTTTCTGTGACAAACGTGATACAGTCTGCTATAAGCCACCTAGTCATTTTGTGGTGTTGAAAGTCATCTGTTTTCAGAGTAAAAAAATATATTTTTTCTGTTGCTAGCCAGAGTACAAAAAAATATTTTTTTTCTGCGAGAAATGTGATACAGTCTACTAAAAGCCACCTATTCCTTTTGTGGTGTTGAAATTCAGCTGTTTTCAGAGTAAAAAAATTAATTGGTTCTGTTGCTAGCCAGAGTACAAACAATATTTTTTTCGGTGACAAACGTGATACAGTTTGCTATAAGCCACCTAGTCCTTTTGTGGTGTTGAAATTCAGTTGTTTTCAGAGTAAAAAAAATCTATTTTTACTGTTGCTGTCCAGAGTACAATTTTTTTTTTTTTCTGCGACAAACGTGATACAGTCTGCTATAAGCCACCTAGTCCTTTAGTGGCGTTGATATTAAGCTGTATGCAGAATTTATGCAGAGAAAAAAATCTATTTTTTTCTGTGACTAACATGATTAGTGTTGAGCCACCCCCGTAGTGTTCGAGTTCGGTTCGGTTCGTCGAACACCCGTGTGTTCGCCGAACTGTTCGTCGAACTGTTCGTCGAACACCTTCGAACACCGTTAAAACCAATGTCAGGCAAACAAAAACACATAGAAACACATAGAAAACACCTTCAAAGGTGTCCAAAAGCTGACAAACTGCTCAGAAGACACAACTAACACATGGAAAAGTGACAAGTACATATAGTCATGCGAAAAGAAAAGAGGTGGAGGAGTAAAAGGAGGGGGAGACACAAATATAAGCATGTCATGCCCTTCTAAAATCCAAAAAGTGAGAAGCCGACACGGCCAGTCCGTTCCTGCCCGTGCCACCTCTGTGTCGCCGGGTTTGTGCCAGAGCCGCGGTGGACCCTGACGGCCAGCCCCCCTATCCCAATACTGGTGCCTGTTAGAGATGAGCGTTGTTCTACTCGAACTGTTCGCCAATCTCAAATTCGAGCTGTTTTGGGCGGTGTTCGAACAATTTGTTCGAACACGAACAATTTGAGAAAAATTCGGCTGTTCGAGGTTATGTTCGATAACTGTTCGTGCACCAAAATCATAACTGGATTTTTTCTCAGTAATGATGAAAATTAATGTTAATACGCAGTTTGAGTGTACAGCGGGGCGGGGGGAGGGGCAGGGGATGGATCTCTGCAGGAACAATGAAGATCTCCATTTTTTTTTCTCTTTCCCGCATTTGCAGTGGGGAGGTGCAATCTGTCAGCCTATCAGCAGCGCACACACGGAGCGAAGTGCTTTTTTTCACACAAGCAAGGGCATGTGTGATTGGCAGTGTATGTCACATGTCCTTGCCCTATAAGACCAAGCCATTTTCCCCGTCGCCACCATTTTCTCACTGCTGCAGCTGCGTGTTAGACGGCACCGCTGTTGCTGTGTGCGCTATACCTTGTTAATTTCAAGCCAATTTTCGCACAAATATACAGATAGCTTGGGAGTAGGGAATAGTTGTGATTGCAGTCCTTTTAAGGACTAGGTTACAGCATTTCCTACGACTTTTATCAAGCAGGTCTGTGCTCTTAAATAGATAGATTGTGGGAGTAAAGACTAATTGTAATTGGAGTCCTTTTCAGGACTAGGTTACATCAGTTCCTATCAGTTTTTGCCAGGCAGGTCTGTGCCAGTGCTGTGCAAGTTTTTTTCACAGCATTTGGCTGAATCTAGCAAAGCTAATCCTTTTTGGCCTATTGCAGAGTGTGTTAGTCAGTGGAGTAGCCTATCTGTGTTGCAAGATATACCACCTGTGTATAGAATACCAATTTTTTTACTGCACCTAGTGAAGTAAAATCTTTTGGGCATAGCATCATTCTATTAGTCCATCTATACTGACCTCCATCAGGTTGCAAACTGAATATAATTTTTTCTGCATCTAGCTCTGAAAAAATATTTGGGCTTCTAGCAGTGTGTGGGACTTGGTCTATTAGTCCATCTATACTGACCTCCATCAGGTTGCAAATTAAAAATAATTTTTTTCTTCATTTAGCTCTGAAAAAATATTTGGGCTTCTAGCAGTGTGTGGGACTTGTTCTATTAGTCCTTCTATACTGACCTCCAGCAGGTTGCAAATTGAATATAATTTTTTTCTGCATCTAGCTCTGAAAAAATATTTGGGCTTCTAGCGGTGTGTGGGACTTGGTCTATTAGTCCATCTATACTGACCTCCATCAGGTTGCAAATTAAAAATAATTTTTTTCTGCATCTAGCTCTGAAAAAATATTTGGGCTTCTAGCAGTGTGTGGGACTTGGTCTATTAGTCCATCTATACTGACCTCCATCAGGTTGCAAATTAAAAATAATTTTTTTCTTCATTTATCTCTGAAAAAATATTTGGGCTTCTAGCAGCGTGTGGGACTTGTTCTATTAGTCCATCTATACTGACCTCCATCAGGTTGCAAATTAAAAATAATTTTTTTCTGCATCTAGCTCTGAAAAAATATTTGGGCTTCTAGCAGTGTGTGGGACTTGGTCTATTAGTCCATCTATACTGACCTCCATCAGGTTGCAAATTAAAAATAATTTTTTTCTGCATCTAGCTCTGAAAAAATATTTGGGCTTCTAGCAGTGTGTGGGACTTGGTCTATTAGTCCATCTATACTGACCTCCATCAGGTTGCAAATCGAATAAAAAAAATTTCTGCATCTAGCTCTGAAAAAATATTTGGGCTTCAAGCGGTGTGTGGGACTTGGTGTATTAGTCCATCTATACTGACCTCCATCAGGTTGCAAATTAAAAATAATTTTTTTCTGCATCTAGCTCTGAAAAAATATTTGGGCTTCTAGCGGTGTGTGGGACTTGGTCTATTAGTCCATCTATACTGACCTCCATCAGGTTGCAAATTAAAAATAATTTTTTTCTTCATTTAGCTCTGAAAAAATATTTGGGCTTCTAGCAGTGTGTGGGACTTGTTCTATTAGTCCTTCTATACTGACCTCCAGCAGGTTGCAAATTGAATATAATATTTTTCTGCATCTAGCTCTGAAAAAATATTTGGGCTTCTAGTGGTGTGTGGGACTTGGTCTATTAGTCCTTCTATACTGACCTCCATCAGGTTGCAAATTAAAAATAATTTTTTTCTGCATCTAGCTCTGAAAAAATATTTGGTCTTCTAGCAGTGTGTGGGACTTGGTCTATTAGTCCATCTATACTGACCTCCATCAGGTTGCAAATTGAATAAAAAAATTTTCTGCATCTAGCTCTGAAAAAATATTTGAGCTTCTAGCGGTGTGTGGGACTTGGTCTATTAGTCCATCTATACTGACCTCCATCAGGTTGCAAATTAAAAATAATTTTTTTCTGCATCTAGCTCTGAAAAAATATTTGGGCTTCTAGCAGTGTGTGGGACTTGGTCTATTAGTCCATCTATACTGACCTCCATCAGGTTGCAAATTAAAAATAATTTTTTTCTTCATTTAGCTCTGAAAAAATATTTGGGCTTCTAGCAGTGTGTGGGACTTGTTCTATTAGTCCTTCTATACTGACCTCCAGCAGGTTGCAAATTGAATATAATTTTTTTCTGCATCTAGCTCTGAAAAAATATTTGGGCTTCTAGCAGCGTGTGGGACTTGTTCTATTAGTCCATCTATACTGACCTCCATCAGGTTGCAAATTAAAAATAATTTTTTTCTGCATCTAGCTCTGAAAAAATATTTGGGCTTCTAGCAGTGTGTGGGACTTGGTCTATTAGTCCATCTATACTGACCTCCATCAGGTTGCAAATTAAAAATAATTTTTTTCTTCATTTAGCTCTGAAAAAATATTTGGGCTTCTAGCAGTGTGTGGGACTTGTTCTATTAGTCCTTCTATACTGACCTCCAGCAGGTTGCAAATTGAATATAATTTTTTTCTGCATCTAGCTCTGAAAAAATATTTGGGCTTCTAGCAGTGTGTGGGACTTGGTCTATTAGTCCATCTATACTGACCTCCATCAGGTTGCAAATTGAATAAAAAAATTTTCTGCATCTAGCTCTGAAAAAATATTTGGGCTTCTAGCGGTGTGTGGGACTTGGTCTATTAGTCCATCTATACTGACCTCCATCAGGTTGCAAATTAAAAATAATTTTTTTCTGCATCTAACCCAGCCAATAGTTTTGGCCTAATACCACAGTTTGGCCACTCAGCTCTGCTCGGTTACCATCCATTGTTTTTTTGTGCAAACAACTCCAGAGTTGTGAATTAGTTAACCACCAAAATGAGTGGAAAAAGGCCTGCTGCTGGTGGAAAGGGGAATAGGCGTGTTGGGAAGGGGAAAAAAGGTTGTGTCCGTGGGGTAGGTGCAGAAGAAAGACCATCTTCCAGCCAAACTAAAATGTCTACTTCTTTTAGCGGACAATGTGATAAGATCCCTTTCTTACGGCCACGCCAATCGCTACAAATTCCAGATGAGGCACAAAAACAGCAGGTGCTTCAACGGATATCAAGTGCTCCTTTAAGTGGGCTCTCCTCCACATCAACTTCAACATCACAAATACTCCAGTCCTCAAAGGTGTCACCCAAATCGCACTTGCTTCCTCACAGCTCCCAAATCTCCAGCTGCCCGTCTGAGTATGAGGTAGAACAGATGGTTGAGTCTGCAGAGCTGTTTACTCATACTATAGCCTGGGAATCAGAGGTCGACTCCAGCGCTTCTGTGAATCCAGACGAGGAAATGATCTGCACTGATGCCCAGAATCTTTATGAGTCGGATCCAGGACCAGACGCAGAAGGTTCTGACCATAATGTAGACCCTCATTCCCAAACTGTAACTCCTGTTGGTGGAGACAATGAGGAAGACGATGATAAGACTCAAATACCTGATTGGAGCGACAACTTTAGTTTTTTGTCAGGGCAGGAACAGGTTGGCTCTGAGGACGACGGGTGTGATAACGCACAGGGTGATGATGATGAGGTCGGAGATCCCACTTACTGTCAACCCACAGTCAGCCAAGAGATGAGGTCAGCAGAGGAGGTGGAGGAAGATGCTAGTGACGACGAGGTCAGGTTGCGCCTTCCTGGACAGAGACGTAGTACTGGAAGCACGTCAACAACTGCATCCTCAAACAAAACTCTGCCTCTCACCACAAGTCGTGGTGGCTCTTCAGGTCGCATGGGTGCTAAGCCTTGCATAGCCTGGGCATTTTTTCAGATCGATAAAGATGACCCAACTCGTGTTATCTGTAACATTTGTCAGCAAAAGCTAAGTAGAGGCCAAAAAATACATAGTTTGAGTACTTCATGCATGAACCGGCACATGGACATGAAGCATAAGTTGCAGTGGGAAGCTCAGTGTGCTACAATGCGGCCTAGCCGGCCGGGCCAACCACCGTCTGCCATATCTTGTGCATCCGCGGCCTCTTCATCCTCTGTGACTGGGGGGACAGCAGTCACACCTGTTTTGGGGCGCAGACCTGCCACCTCTTTACCCGCAACAGCCAGCGTGATTGGCAGGTCATAATTTTCTTTGGAGGTGGTAACACCAGCTGGTCTTGAGCGCTGTCCGACATCGATAGCACCACCTTTGGATCAAGGCAACCTAACATGTCCGCCTGCATCTTCCTCACAGACCGGCAGTTTGCCGGGGACACCCTTATCAACCCCGTCTAAGCACAATAGCCAGCCCTCGGTCCCTCAGATGTGGACAAGTAAAAGACCATTTCCTCCTAGCCATGAGAAAGCTAAGAGGTTGAATTTCACCATCTGCAAGCTCTTGGCTACAGAAATGCTGCCTTTCCGCCTGGTGGACACAGAGGATTTTCGAGACCTTATGTCCGTCGCAGTGCCCCAGTACCAGATGCCCAGTCGGCACTACTTCTCAAAGAAAGGTGTGCCTGCGCTCCACCAGCATGTCGCACACAACATCACCGCTTCTTTGAGAAAATCTGTGTGTGACAGGGTGCATTTCACCACAGACACTTGGACGAGTAGGCATGGACAGGGGCGTTACATGTCGCTGACTGGGCACTGGGTAACTATGGTGACAGCAGGACAAGGGGCTGCTGTCCAAGTCTTGCCGTCCCCACGAGTTGTGCGTCAATCCTCTTTATGTCAAAGTTCCTCCACTGCTTCTGCCTCCTCAACCTCCTCTCGGTCTTCCACCTGCACCCAAAGCCTGTCTGGTCATGCCACAAGCTTTCTAACTGCGCAGAAGGGATCCTGCACACCTCCTTACTATGCTGGCAGTAGGGCTCAACGTCATCAGGCGGTTTATACATTGAAATGTCTGGGAAATGTGAGTCACACAGCTGAGGAGTTGTGGTCAGCTCTGGAGAACCAATTTCATGAATGGTTGTCTCCACTGGACCTGAAACCAGGGAAGGCCGTGTGCGACAATGCTGCAAACCTGGGTGCGGCCCTTCGCCGGGGCAATGTCACACACGTGCCTTGTATGGCTCACGTGTTGAACCTAGTTGTCCAGCAATTTTTAGCCCACTATCCCAGACTAGATGGCCTTCTGCAGAGGGCACGGTCGCTGTGTGCTCACTTCCGCCGTTCGCATCCCGCAGCTCAGCGACTTACATCTCTACAGAAGTCGTTGGGCCTGCCACTTCACCGGCTAAAATGCGATGTGCCTACCCGGTGGAATTCAACTCTGCACATGTTGCAGCGACTGTGGCAGCACCGACAAGCCCTGGTGCAATACGTTCTGACTTATAGCCTGGGCCAACGAGATTCAGAGGTGGGGCAAATCACGCTGGAGGAGTGGTCTCAGATCAGGGACCTATGCACCCTTCTGCACAGTTTTGAAATGGCGACGAAGATGTTTAGTGCTGACGATGCCATTATCAGCATGACTATTCCGGTGATTTACATGCTGGAGCACATGTTAAACAGAATTCGGAGTCAGGTGGTGGCACAAGAGGAGGTGGAGGAAGTAGAGGAGGAGGAGTTGTATGCGGAAGGGCTAACATCTGCAAGGTCCAGACGGTCGGCAGCACCAAGGCGGCAGGCATGTGAGGGTGGGGGAGATGATTTTACCAGGGCGCATGGTAGCAGCCAAACTAGTGAGGAAGGTGCAGGAGCCCAGGAAGAAGTGGAGGACGAACTGATGGAAGACTCATCAGATGAGGGAGACCTTGATCACATTTCTGTTGTGCGAGGTTGGGGGGAGAGGACAGAGGAAGGAAGCATGATTGTTACCTCGCCACCAACACAACAGGGACTTGGTGCTCCTGGATGCGCAACACACATGAGTGCCTTCTTGCTGCACTACCTGCAACATGACCCTCGAATTGTGAGAATTAGAAATAATCCTGACTACTGGGTTGCCACACTGTTAGATCCCCGGTACAAAAGTAAATTTGCAGAAATTATTCCTGCCATAGAAAGGGATGCACGCATGCAGGAGTATCAGCAGAGACTGTTGCAGAATCTTACATGTGCTTTTCCACAAAATACCAGTGGTGCACGTAGTGAATCTCACAGTTCCAACTTGCCAACCGTGGGACCGTCAAGTGTTCAGCACTCAAACCGTAACAGAACCACAGTATCTGCTGGTAACATAAATTTTGCGGAATCATTTCACCACTTTTTTAGCCCATCCTTTGCAAGGCCACAGGAGACAAGAAGTCTGACACATAGTCAACGCCTAGAGACGATGGTACAGGAGTATCTCCAAGTAAACATTGAAGCCACGACTGTGTCACTGGACCCTTGCTCTTTTTGGGCTTCCAATCTGGATAAATGGCCGGAGCTAGCCACTTACGCCTTGGAGATCTTGTCATGCCCCGCAGCCAGCGTTCTGTCTGAACGTGTGTTCAGCGCTGCTGGTGGTGTGCTGACAGATAAGCGCACGCGGCTCTCCACTGATAATGTAGACAGACTCACGTTCATAAAGATGAACAAATCATGGATCCGAAACGACTTTTCTACCCCTGTGTCATCCTGTGGAGAGTAAAAGCTTGATGATTGGTTAAAATCACCCTACCAACCGTTTTAAGCTTTCAAATTACTAATCATGTTTATCTGTATCTTGACTGGAAAATAATTTGGGCTTTGTAGCAGTGTGCAGCACTGATCCTATTAGGCCATCTATAATAAGCTTCACCAGATTTAAAATTAAAAATAATTTTTAGCTGCATTTAGCCCGGAAAATAATTTTGGGGCTCCGAGATGCGCAAGACACATAAGTGCCTTCTTGCTGCACTACCTGCAGCATGACCCTCATATTGTCAGAATTCGAAGTAATCATGACTACTGGGTTGCCACACTCTTAGATCCCCCAAACTTTTCGATCAACCTTTTCATTTTAATAAAGACCAAAAAAATGGTCATTTTTGAAATTATAAGCATTAGCAGGTTGTTAGAAACTGAAATCAAACAGTTTTCAACTCAAAACTTTATTCTAGGTGATGTTACATTTTCACATAGGACCCCTTGTTCGAAAGGAGCTTCTGAACTCTCTCGTCCATTGAATTTGTCAGGTTTTGGATGGTTTCTGCTTCAATTGTTTTGCATGAGGACAGAATACCCTCCCAGAGCTGTTGCTTAGATGTGAACTGCCTCCCGCCATCATAGACACTCCTTTTAATGATGCTCCAAAGGTTCTGAATGGGGTAGAGGTCAGGGGAGCATGGGGGTCACACCATAAGTTTGTCCCCTTTTATGCCCATATCAGCCAGAGATGCAGATGTTTTATGTGCAGCATGAGATGGTGCATTATCATGCAGAAAAATGATCTTGCTGTGAAATACACGGTTCTTCTTCTTGAACCATGGCAGGAAGTGCTGTTTGAGAAAATCCACATACATTATGGAGTTCATCTTTAGCGCCTTCAGGGATCCTAAAGGGGCCGACAATCTCTCTCCCCATGATTCCAGCCCAAAACATTACTCCACCTCCTCCTTGTTGGCGCTGTAGCCATGTTTGCGTGGGGTGTCCATCAACCAGCCATCCTCCACTCCATTCATCTGGACCATCGAGCGCTGCACGGCACTCATCCGTGAACAAAACAGTTTTGAAATCAGTCTTCATGTAATGTTTGGCCCACTGGAGCCGTTTCTGCTTGTGTGAAGTGGATAGAGGAGGTCGACAGGATGGCGTATGCACAGCTGCAAACCTCTGAAGGACCCTGCATCTTGTTGTTCGGGAGACGTTGGAGGCACAAGCAGCTTCAAAAACTTGTCTGCTGCTATGACAAGGCTTTTTTGCCGCTGCTCTTTCAACCTGACGTAATTGCCTGTAGGAAAGAGTCCTCAATTTGCCCTTATCAGCACGCACACGTGTGTACTGTGAATCAGCTACATACTTCTTGATTGCCAAGACACTTCATCCTGATCATCGCACAATGTTGATTGTAGTCATGCCTTGACCTAAACACTCCACAATTTGTTGCTTCTCAGCAGCCGACACATCCTTTTTCTTTCCCATTTTGGCAGAAAATGTAGGCTGCTTAATAATGTGAGAGAGCCTTCTTAAGTAGTCTTGCCTTTCATTGGACACACCTGTCAAACTAATTAGCACAGGTGTCTGCAATTGCTTACAGTGATATAAAGAGCCCTGACACACATCACCATCAATGAGTTTAACTGACAAACAAACAAATTCTTCCCTTATCACTCCTAAACACTTTTTGCATAATAATTTGGAACGCGGTGTACATGTGCTTTTCCACAAAACACCAGTGGTTCACGTAGTGAATCTTACAGTTCTAACTTGCCAACCGTGGTCTGTATGGAATTGTTCAATAAAGGGCCCAAAATTAAGATAACATAGATGGGAGAGGTCTCTATGAATAGGAATTCCTAAGTATTTGATACCCTGTGAGGGCCAGGCAAAGGGAAAGTTGGACTGGATGGAATCCTATATGGATTTAGGGAGGGAGACATCGAGGGCCTCAGACTTCGCTGCATTGATTTTAAAATTTTACCATGTAACAAAGTGATCTATTTCAGCCATAACAGCAGGGATGGATATATGTGATTGAGTGATATATACTAGGACATCATCAGCAAATAGAGAGCACTTGTACTCGGTGCCTCCCACCTCAATCCACCTAATATTGGGGTTATGGCGAATTGATGAGAGCAGGTGCTCCGTCACTAGGATGTATAAGAGAGGGGACAGAGGACATCCCTGCCTTGTCCCATTGGTGATTGTGAAAGGTGATGAAAATGTTCTGACGCACCCCCTGGGCCTTGGGACACCCGGAGCCGGACCCTTTTTGGTGGATGCTGGTGGTTGTAGTCTTCGTGGCGGCGATCCGGTTCCGTGGCTCAGGGCGGTCAAACCAGTGGCGGAACTATTTATGTGGTTTTGATGTTTAAATGTCCGACTACGCCACCCGTGGATTGCGGTCAGAGTGAACCGCCGCTACAGGGCAGACCGCTAAGGCTGGTGTTGTGGGTGCAGCAGAGCGTAGCATAACTCCCCACGGGAGGAGTATAGCCTCAGGGCAGTGTATGCGGAGGATGGGGGTGATGGTGCAGGGCAGCAGCAGTAATGACACGGAGTCAGTGATGCAGTTCAGGGCCTTTACTCACAGTTCTTATTATCCAGACCACGTCTGCAGGTAACGGCTGCCCACGTCGTACTGTGCTCACCAGGTGAGGGGCTCAGACAACTCCCAGATAACTTTGGAGCGCTTCACAGGACCCCCTTTGTGTGTCCTTTGTCTGGCCTTTCTTACCAACACTTCTGTCCGGCTGCCTCGGGCCTCCTCTTGGTAAACTTGGCGCCAGTTTCCCTGACCCTATGTGGTGCCTTCCTAGCGGGTGGAGCAAGGGGCTGCGCCACATAAAATGTCAGAGCCTCCAGTTTCTAGCTGAGGGTCGTTTCCTGCCTCCACTAGTTCGGGGACCGGTCTCCCCCTTTGGCCTGACCCCTCCACGCAGGTGGATTCGGGCGTGCGGTGGCGACTCGCCCGTCCGCACCCCTGGGATCCCTTCATTCCTCGTTCCTGGAGCCTTCTCCGCTCCTCTTCCTTCCTTCTCCCTCTTGCAGGCCTGGGCCTCTGTTACTAGGCCCGCCTCCGGAGCAGAGCTCATGCAGAGCCCCTGCTCCCTGCCACTTCTGCTCAGACTTCTCTGCACTGAACTAAGATGGTGCCCACCTTTTATACTCCCTTCTCAATGCACCCAGGAACTGCTTCCTCCCTGCTCCTGCACTGCAGGGTTCCCCTTCCTCAGTGTTCCCTCCCCCCACTCCAGCCAGGGACAGGGACTGTCGTGCCCATCTCAGGGGCATATTGGTCGCCCTGCCCCACGGCAATGTGGTGTAATGCATGCAGGTGTCGGGTCCTGATCCACACTCCATCCTTATCTGAGAGTGAGATATCACACCTCTGGGTGAGGTGCAATACGTCTGTAGCAACCGAGCCCTCGGTGCTACAGTTCCATTTATCTTCAGCCTAGGTGACGTATTGTGATACAGGGCCGTGATTTTGGCTATAAAAGGGTCCCCTAGACCCCTACCCCAAGCTTTTTAAGAGAATCATATATGGCGTGCCAGGAGACTCTATGGAATGCTTTCTCAGCATCCAACGAGAGTATCTACTTACAAATTTTTAACTGCATCTAGCCCAGGAAATACTTTGTGCCTAGTAGCAGTGTCTGCTAGTCAGCGGATTATCCCGGCTGTTAAGCAAGCTACACCACCTGTAGTTTGGACACTTAATTTTTTCAAAGGAAATGCTTCGGGACCACGGGATACTTAGTGAAGAGCATCAGGAGGCACCCCAAGGCATAGGGGCTGGGACTGGCACTAGGATGCCTTGCGGTGGACAGCCGAGCTCGATCCTTATAAAAGCTTTTTAACTGCAGCAGCTTTAGTGGACGCTACTGGAGCTGGAATTACGCGGCTGCTGGCATGAGACATGCCCTCCAATAGATCCTTGTAAATGGATTTAAAGTGTATTCATTCAAATTAGAGGGACAATTTAAATTAAAAAGCTTAGAGCTGCCTCCACCACAGGGGGGCTCTCTCGACCCACCAGCGGACAGGCACCAGTATTGGGAGAGGGGGGCTGGCCGTCAGGGTTCACCGCGGCTCTGGCACAAACCCGGCGACACGGAGGTGGCACGGGCAGGAGCGGACTGGCCGTCTCGGCTTCTCACTTTTTGGATTTTAGAAGGGCATGACATGCCTATATCTGTGTCTCCCCCTCCTTTTACTCCTCCACCTCTTTTCTTTTCGCATGACTATATGTACTTGTCACTTTTCCATGTGTTAGTTGTGTCTTCTGAGCAGTTTGTCAGCTTTTGGACACCTTTGAAGGTGTTTTCTATGTGTTTCTATGTGTTTTTGTTTGCCTGCCATTGGTTTTAACGGTGTTCGAAGGTGTTCGACGAACAGTTCGACGAACAGTTCGGCGAACACACGGGTGTTCGACGAACCGAACCGAACTCGAACACTACGGGGGTGGCTCAACACTAGTGCCTGTCCGCCGGTGGGTCGAGGCCCCCCACGGTGGGGGGGGGGAAGTAACATCTGCAGAAGAAAGACCATCTTCCAGCCAAACTAAGATGTCGACTTCTTTTCGTGGACAATGTGATACGATCCCATTCTTACGGACACGCCCATCGCTGCAAATTCTAGATGAGGCACAAAAACAGCAGGTGCTTCTACGGATATCAAGTGCTCCTTCAAGTGGGCTCTCCATCACCTCAATTTCAACATCACAAATACTCCAGTCCTCAGAGGTGTCACCCCAATCGCACTTGCTTCCTCACAGCTCCCAAGTCTCCAGCTGCCCGTCTGAGTATGGGGTAACACAGATGGTTGAGTCTGCACAGCTGTTTACTCATACTATAGCCTGGGAAATGGAGGTCTGCTCCAGAGCTTCTGTTACTCCAGATGAGGAAATGATCTGATCTGATGCCCAGAATCTTTATAAGTCGGATCCAGGACCAGATGAAGAAGGTTCTGAGCATAATGTAGACCCTTGTTCCCAAACTGTAACTCCTGTTGGTGGAGACAATGATGAAGACGATGATGAGACTCAAATACCTGATTGGAGCGACAACTTGACTTTTCGGTCAGGGCAGGAAGAGGTTGGCTCTGAGGACGACGGGTGTGATAACACACAGGGTGATGATGATGAGGTTGGAGATCCCACTTACTGTCAACCCACAGTCAGCCAGTCGATGAGGTCAGCAGAGGAGGTGGAGGAGGATGTGACTAGCCCTGGGGATGGGGATCACTCGGTACCCAGGCATTTGCTGGCCCTGGGGATGTCGCGGTGGTCGGCTCCCTGGCCCGTACCCTAGGGTCTCTCTTTAAAAGGGTGGATAATTGTTAATTTTATAAGAGTTCATGACGCCACCCGTGGTATCTGGTGACAAGCACCAGCGCTGCAGCAGTCCACTGAGGCCGGTGATAAGGCAGCTCGATGGTATAGCTCCCCACAGGTGGAGCTAGGTCTCAGGGCAGCGTATGCAGGGGGAATGCAGGACAGGCGAGACCCAGCTGGGTCAGAGCAAGAATGGGAACGGACACGGTAGTCACTTCAGTACCTTTTACTGGTGGAAATTCAGGCACATCCCGGAGCACTGTAGGGTGAAGGGTGCATATCAGGATCCTCCCCAATGAGCGGGTGTAGGGCCTCCTGTTTCTTGCCTCTGCGTAGTAAGTTTCTGACCTGCCTGGAGCTAGGCCTAACTTTGTCTCTGTCCTGCGCTGGCTGACCTTGTGGTAGGGCCGTCTCTTGGAGTTCACGCTCCCAGTATGCGGGGCCTAAGCGTCTCCTGGCTCTGTTACATATCAGCACCTTAGCGATCCTGGGACTTGTAGTTCTCCAGGGATTCCAGTTATGCCTTACTGGGTCATAGAGATACCGGTAAGCTCGGATCCTGTGTCCGGTAAATGCTTCGGGGTGAGCTGGTTAAGCTCCTCTGCCCCTTATGTACTAACTCGCCACTCGCCTTCGGCCTACTCGGGCCCTCACTAGGCTATACACACTAACGGCAGCTTGCCGCGCTTCACTGATCTTACGGCACCGGCACACCTTAAGCTCTATCTGGGCTCCCTGAATCTAGCAAGCAGGAGCCTCGTGCTCCACTGCTGAACTATTAACTGCGTTCTCTAGACTAGACTGAGCTCCACTGCAGACTGACCTCTCTTAGGCTTCTCTACTGCAGGAACTCTTTAGAGGAACTGAACTGCCTAGCTCCACCTTCCCTATTTATATCCCTAACGGGCTCCCTCTGCTGGTCTGAGGTGGAAGGTGGAGATGTGTGAATGTTTATGGGGGCCTCTTGTGGAGGATTCCATCAATGCACTCTTCTAGGATCTGTGATACCAAGCGCAGCGGGGCATCACAGATGCTATTGACGACGAGGTTAGGTTGCGCCTTCCTGAACAGAGACGGAGTACTGGAAGCACATCAACAACTGCATCCTCAACCACAACTCTGCCTCTGACTACAAGTCGTAGTGGCTCTTCAGGTCACATGGGCTCTAAGCCTTGCATAGCCTGGGCATTTATTCAGATCGATAAGGATGACCCAACTCGTGTTATCTGTAATATTTGTCAGCAAAAGCTAAGTAGAGGCCAAAAAATCCATAGTTTGAGTACTTCATGCATGTACCGTCACATGGATATGAAGCATAAGTTGCAGTGGGAAGCTCACTGTGCTACAATGCGGCCTAGCCGGCTGGGCCAACCACCGTCTGCCCATCTTGTGCATCCGCAGCCTCTTCATCCTCTGTGACTGGGGGGACAGCAGTCACACATGTTTTTGGACGCAGACCTGCCACCTCTTTACCCGCAACAGCCAGTGCGATTGGCAGGTCGTCAGTTCATTGGGAAGTGGAAACACCTGCTAGTGTTGAGCGCTCTCCGACATCGAGAGCACCACCTTTGGATCAAGGCAACCTAACATGTCCGCCTGCATCTTCCTCACAGACCGGCAGTTTGCCGGGGACACCCTACTCAACACCGTCTAAGCACAACAGCCAGCCCTCGGTCCCTCAGATGTGGAAAAGTAAAAGACCATTTCCTCCTAGCCATGAGAAAGCTAAGAGGTTGAATTTCACCATCTGCAAGCTGTTGGCTACAGAAATGCTGCCTTTCCACCTGGAGGACATAGAGGATTTTCAAGACCTTATGTCCGTCACAGTGCCCCAGTACCAGATGCCCAGTCGGCACTACTTCTCAAAGAAAGGTGTGCCTGCGCTCCACTAGCATGTCGCACACAACATCACCGCTTCTTTGAGAAACTCTGTGTGTGACAGGGTGCACTTCACCACAGACACTTGGAAGAGAAGGCATGGACAGGGGCGTTACATGTCGCTGACTGGGCACTGGGTAACTATGGTGACAGCAGGACAAGGGGCTGCTGTCCAAGTCTTACCGTCCCCACGAGTTGTGCGTCAATCCTCTTTATCTCGAAGTTCCTCCACTGCTTCTGCCTCCTCAACCTCCTCTCGGTCCGCCACCTGCACCCAAAGCCTGTCTGGTAATGCCACCTGCTTTCTAACTGCGCAGAAGGAATCCTGCACACCTCCTTACTATGCTGGCAGCAGGGCTCAACGGCATCAGTGTTTACTTTGAAATGTCTGGGAAATGTGAGTCACACAGCTGAGGAGTTGTGGTCAGCTCTGGAGACCCAGTTTCATGAAAGGTTGTCTCCACTGGACCTGCAACCAGGGAAGGCCGTGTGCGACAATGCTGCAAACCTGGGTGCGGCACTTCGCCGGGGCAATGTCACACACGTGCCTTGTATGGCTCACGTGTTGAACCTGGTTGTCCAGCAATTTTTAGCCCACTATCCCGGACTAGATGGCCTTCTGCAGAGGGCACGGTCGCTGTGTGCTCACTTCCGCCGTTTGCATCCCGCAGTTCAACGACTTACATCTCTACAGAAGTCGTTGGGCCTGCCAGTTCACCGGCTGAAATGCGATGTGCCGACACGGTGGAATTCAACTCTGCACATGTTGCAGCGACTGTGGCAGCACCGACAAGCCCTGGTGCAATGCGTTCTGACGTATAGCCTGGGCCAACGAGATCCAGAGGTGGGGCAAATCACGCTGCAGGAGTGGTCTCAGATCAGGGACCTATGAAGTTGATGCTCCCCCTGGGCCATGGGGTACCCTGAGCCGGGCCGGTAGACGCTGGGGGTTGTAGTCACTGTGGCGGTGACCCAGTCCGTGACCCAGGGCGGTCAATCCAAGGGTAATTTGTATATATGGATTTTGTAATGTCTGACTACGCCACCTGTGGAGTGCGGCCAAAGGGGCCGCCGCTGCGGAACAGTCCTCTGAAGCTGGTGGTTTTGCAGCAACGGTATTATTACTCACCACAGGAAGAGTGTAGCTTCAGGGCAGTGTGGGTGGATGATGGTGGTTGTAGTGCAGGGAGTCAGTAATGAACACAGAGTCCGTGTGATGCCGTCTCAAGATATTACTCACAGTTGTTGTAGTCCAGATTACAGGTACCAGAGCAATCTCCCCCGTCGTGCTGTGCATACTCAGTGAGGGGCTCAGTCCACCCCCAGATAGCTCCGGAGTACTTAGCAGGACCCCCTTCTGTGTGTCCTTTCTCTGGCCTTCTCCCTGCACCTCACACCCAGTGACACTTCTATCCGGTATCCTCGGGCCTTGGCGGGTGACGTGTGTTCCGTCCCCTGGGTCCTATGTGGCTACCTTCTTAGTGAGACTGGTGTGGACTTTGGCCTGCAGTACATGAAATGCAGCAGCCTCCGGTTTCTAGTTGAGCCTTGCTGTTTCTCCGCTAGTTGAGGGACCGGTTCCCCTTATCTGGCCTGACCCCTCTACCTCCTGGTAGCAGCGGGAGTACGGGTGGCCCTTCGGTTCCTGGAGCCTTCCTGCTCCCACTCCTCTCTTCTCTCCTTCAGTCCTGGGCCTCCCAGGCTAGGCCCGCCTCCGGAGCAGAGCTCATGCCTAGTCTCTGCTCCTGTCACTTTTCCTCCTCTGTCTGGCTTGCTCTTTCTAAGATGGCTTCCTATTTATACTCTCCTTGTCATGTGCTCCCCTAAGCTGCTCCCCTAAGCACCCACTACATAGGACCCTCAAACTAGCTAGGGACCTGGGACTGTGCTCTCCCTTAGGAGCAATCTCGCCCTACCCCCACTGCGGGTATGTGTTGGATGCAGGAGTTAGGGTCCCGAGCCATACGCCTTCCTTACCTGAGGGTGCGATACCACACCTCTGGGTGAGATGCAGTAACTCTGTGGCGACTGAACCCTCAGGGGCGCCACACACCCTTCTGCACAGTTTTGAAATGGCGACGAAGATGTTTAGTGCTGACGACGATGCCATTATCAGCATGACTATTCCGGTGATTTACATGCTGGAGCACACATTAAACAGAATTCAGAGTCAGGTAGTGGGACAAGAGGAGGTGGAGGAAGTAGAGGAGGAGTCGTATGCGGAAGGGATAACATCTCCAAGGTCCAGACGGTTGGCAGCACCAAGGCGGCAGGCATGGGAGGGTGGGGGAGAGGGATTAACCAGGGCGCATGGTAGCAGCCAAACTGTTGAGGAAGGTGCAGGAGCCGAGGAAGAAGTGGAGGACGAACTGGCGATGGGCATGGAAGACTCATCAGATGAGGGAGACCTTGATCACATTTCTGTTGTGCGAGGTTGGAGGGAGAGGGCAGAGGAAGGAAGCATGATTCTTACTTCGCTACCAACACAACAAGAACTTGGTCCTTCTGGATGCGCAAGACACATGAGTGCCTTCTTGCTGCACTACCTGCAACATGACCCCCGGATTGTCAGAATTCGAAGTAATCCCGACTACTGGGTTGCCACACTCTTAGATCCCCGGTACAAAAGTATATTTGCCGAAATAATTCCTGCCATAAAAAGGTATTGACGAATGCAGGAGTATCTGCAGACGCTGTTGCAGAATCTTACATGTGCTTTTCCACAAAACACCAGTGGTGCACGTAGTGAATCTCACAGTTCTAACTTGCCAACGGTGGGACTGTCGAGTCTTCATCACTCAAACAGTAACAGTAACACAGTATCTGCTGGTAACAGCAATTTTGTGGAATCGTTTCACCACTTTTTTAGCCCATCCTTTGCAAGGCCACAGGAGACTAGAAGTCAGACACATAGTCAATGCCTAGAGAGGATGGTACAGGAGAATCTCCAAGTGAACATCGAAGCCATGACTGTGTCACTGGACCCTTGCTCAATTTGGTATTCCAATCTGAAAAAATCGCCGGAGCTCGCCACTCACGCCTTGGAGATCTTGTCATGCCATGCAGCCAGCGTTCTCTCTGAACGTGTGTTCAGCGCTGCTGGTGGTGTGCTGACAGATAAGCGCACGCGGCTGTCCACTGAGAATGTAGACAGACTCACGTTCATAAAGATGAACAAATCATGGATTCGCAAGGACATTTCTACCCCTGTGTCATCCTTGGGAGACTAAAAGCTTGGGGATTTGGTAAAATCACCTCACCAACCGTTTTAAGCAACAGTGGGGCAATTGATGCTACTTAACCCTAGAACGCATGACCATAAAAATCTACACTTTCACATACCTGGGGCCCTTTAGGCCCGTGTGCAAATAACATGGAATAACTCAAACTCAAATGACAAACAACTATATACATGAAAAATACCTAGAGTTTCAAAATTCTAACTAAAGTAATCTTGCAGAAAATAGAAAACAATTAACTAGGCGGGCCTGCAAGGCCACAGGTATGCGTTCTAGGGTTAAGTGGTGTCTGTGCCACAATTTTGGGAGTCCCCTTGCTGTGTCTTACGTGACGTTGGCATCGTCAATTCCAGGTGGGTTGGGTCGCACCCCCCCCCCCTTTTAACTGTAAGAAACTACATACACTATGGCTTGGGGTAACACAGATGGTTGAGTCTGAAGAGCTGTTTACTCAGAGGTCTGCTCCAAATCTTCAGTGTCTGCTAGTCAGCGTAGAATTTTTAACTGCATCTAGCCTAGGCAATACTTTGGGCGTAGTAGCCCAGCTGCGAAGCAAGCTGCACCGCCTGTGTATCTAATAAGAATTTTTAAATGAATCTAGCCTAGGCAGACTGTGGGGACCCCCAACCAAACCCAGACGCTCAGCCCCCCTACCACCCCCCTTTCATGGACAATACAATAATGTAACTCTTACAACTGGATGGGTGAGGATCGGTCACAGCTTTATCAACTCTTTATACTCATTCCATTAGAAAGGCATTTTATTTCTAAAATAATTCAGCTTGTTGCAGCATGCCCTGGGTCCCCACTCCGGCAAGTTGGCCAACAAGTGTAACTCTCCAACATGTCCTTTCTATTTCCAGGCCACGGAGGATCCAGCGTACTCGTATGCAGGACTCTGACCCCCACCCATCACTCATAACGCTTGTTCCACTCCGTCCTGGAGTCCTGACAGGAATATGTCCAGTCCAATATCTATTAAGTGAACACCGTCGGGCCGTATGAGGCCTGCTTTATCTCCTTCCAGTTGTCGGTGTCGTATCACTACACCGCCTCTGTCTCTTCTAAATTTTGCCATCCGAATATTTATTACCCGCCTTGTCCATTCGATGGCCGTGATGTCTCGCGCACCTTGCCATACCGCTATCGGCACAATCTCTGACCATACTATAGCTAATTTTGTGAAAAATTCTCTGAAGCGCTCAGTGTCTAGTTTCATTATTGCCATTAGTTATGCGCTCTTGTGATGACCTAGGTTGTTTCCCCCGGCCTGTATAACTAAGATGACCGGACCTCTTGCCTCTCTCCCTACCTTGATTACCTCCATTAGTACCTGTGGCCATAGCAGGCCTCTAATACCTCTCCAGTTGAAATATGTGTTATGAAACTCTAATTTCTTCCCGCCTGGGCGGACTTTCGCCCTTTTTTGTGCCCAATGTATATACGAGTGGCCTATCACTCACACTGTTGGCTTAGCGTCACCTGTAAAAGAAACAAACCACGTTAGGATAACAAGTCCGGTCTTATGTATCTCGCCAAACACGTGGATCGCCATCTCCCTATCCTCTGAACTTCCGTTTCTGACAGTCCTGCTCTTGCTGCTTCCGTGGCCGCACCTATGCGGAATGAGTGTGTCCCGTAATCTTTGGGGTGGTTCCCTGCCGATGTTATGCATTTATTAAATATAGCTTGGAACAGGTATCTTGATAATGGCGTTCCATCAATGTGTGATAGGAAGAAATTACTTTGTGATCTGATGGTTAGATATGTTTTTACTATTGTTACCCGACTAAGTGTACCGTTTGTGGGTTGTAGAAGTACCCAAGTACCCCTGCCCGCTGGAACCATTTTCGATTGGTGTATGCGTAGACGTATTGCATTATTGGCTATGACTATGTCCTGGTGTAATAAGCCTCCACTGGTGGTAATTTTGGATTGAGGGACTAATTCGCTTATACATAGCGCCCCGAAGAAGGCGATCACAAATGGAGTAGACATTAGTGTTGCTTCAAATTGTGAGTGTCATGTTAATGGTGTTAGGGATAAGATGTGAGAAATCAGTTTTAGTGACACGGGACGGGATGTCTACATTCCTGACTTGGCTGACCCCTTTTCCACCCTTTTATGGATTGTCTGATGATGAATCTTTGTCACATCTCCCCAATTCAGTAGTTGGAAGTGAAATGCTACTCCGGTCAGACACCGCAGCGCTGACACCCCTGATATGCCCCTCATCATTAGCTGGTGGAGAAATTCTATGGCGACTTGTGATCTGGCTTGTTCACATTGGTCAACCCGTCTGCCTGCTACTAGTCGTGTCCACTCTTCCCATGCCTTACCGTATGCTTGCCACGTTGACGGGGCAACTGACGCTCTGATTAATTGCATCAACTATTCGCCACTAGATCCCATAGGGAGGGTGGGCAACTGTTGCCCGGTGGGTGGGCGTTGTGGAAGAGCTCTGTGAAAATCTGCCAATTGAATTGTTATAAAGCGTTAGCAGCAGCTTTATACCCCTCAGCATAGTGGCTAGCGCGGACCCATACATTGTGTTTTAGGCACAGGAATGCTAGCCTGCGTAGTAGGCCTAGCACTGGGAGAGACGATGATGCCATCTTATTAATGCAGTGCGCTAGGCTGGTGTTTTGTGTTATGAAGCGTATATTTTTGTTAGCCAGGCGCGCGCCCCATATTTCTATTGCTACCACTATTGGGAAAAATTATTTTCAGGGCTAGATGCAGCTAAAAATTATTATTAATTTCAAAGCTGGTGGAGCTTGGTATAGATGGCCTAATACAATGAGTCCCACACACTGCTAGAAGCCCAAATATTTTTTCAGAGCTAGATGCAGATAAAAATTATTTTTAATTTGCAGCCTGATGGAGGTCAGTATAGATGGAGTAATAGAACAAGTCCCACACACTGCTAGAAGCCCAAATATTTTTTCAGAGCTAGATGCAGATAAAAATTATTTTTAATTTGCAGCCTGATGGAGGTCAGTATAGATGGACTAATAGAACAAGTCCCACACACTGCTAGAAGGCCAAATATTTTTTCAGAGCTAGATGCAGACAAAAAATTATATTCAGTTTGCAACCTGATGGAGGTCAGTATAGATGGACTAATAGACCCAGTCCCACACACTGCTAGAAGCCCAAATATTTTTTCAGAAGTAGATGCAGAAAAAAATTATATTCAATTTGCAACCTGATGGAGGTCAGTATAGATGGACTAATAGAACAAGTCCCACACACAGCTAGACGCCCAAATATTTTTTCAGAGCTAGATGCAGACAAAAAATTATTTTGAATTTGCAACCTGATGGAGGTCAGTATAGATGGACTAATAGAGAAAGTCCCACACACTGCTAGAAGACCAAATATTTTTTCAGAGCTAGATGCAGATAAAAATTATTTTTAATTTGCAACCTGATGGAGGTCAGTATAGATGGACTAATAGAGAAAGTCTCACACACTGCTAGAAGGCCAAATATTTTTTCAGAGCTAGATGCAGAAAAAAATTATATTCAATTTGCAACCTGATGGAGGTCAGTATAGATAAACTAATAGAACAAGTCCCACTCACTGCTAGAAGCCCAAATATTTTTTTAGAGCTAGATGCAGATAAAAATTATTTTTAATTTGCAACCTGATGGAGGTCAGTGTACATGGACTAATAGACCAAGTCCCACACACTGCTAGAAGCCCAAATATTTTTTCAGAAGTAGATGCAGAAAAAAATGATATTCAATTTGCAACCTGATGGAGGTCCGTATAGATAGACTAATAGAACAATTCCCACACACTGCTAGAAGGCCAAATATTTTTTCAGAGCTAGATGCAGACAAAAAATTATTTTGAATTTGCAACCTGATGGAGGTCAGTATAGATGGACTAATAGAACAAGTCCCACACACAGCTAGAAGCCCAAATATTTTTTCAGAGGTAGATGCAGATAAAAATTATTTTTAATTTGCAGCCTGATGGAGGTCAGTATAGATGGACTAATAGAGAAAGTCCCACACACTGCTAGAAGGCCAAATATTTTTTCAGAGCTAGATGCAGATAAAAATTATTTTTAATTTGCAACCTGATGGAGGTCAGTATAGATGGACTAATAGAGAAAGTCCCACACACTGCTAGAAGGCCAAATATTTTTTCAGAGCTAGATGCAGACAAAAAATTATTTTGAATTTGCAACCTGATGGAGGTCAGTATAGATGGACTAATAGAGAAAGTCCCATACACTGCTAGAAGGCCAAATATTTTTTCAGAGCTAGATGCAGATAAAAATTATTTTTAATTTGCAACCTGATGGAGGTCAGTATAGATGGACTAATAGAGAAAGTCCCACACACTGCTAGAAGGCCAAATATTTTTTCAGAGCTAGATGCAGATAAAAATTATTTTTAATTTGCAACCTGATGGAGGTCAGTATAGATGGACTAATAGAGAAAGTCCCACACACTGCTAGAAGGCCAAATATTTTTTCAGAGCTAGATGCAGATATAAATTATTTTTAATTTGTAACCTGATGGAGGTCAGTATAGATGGACTAATAGAGAAAGTCCCACACACTGCTAGAAGGCCAAATATTTTTTCAGAGCTAGATGCAGAAAAAAATTATATTCAGTTTGCAACCTGATGGAGGTCAGTATAGATGGACTAATAGAACAAGTCCCACACACTGCTAGAAGGCCAAATATTTTTTCAGAGCTAGATGCAGAAAAAAATTATATTCAATTTGCAACCTGATGGAGGTCAGTATAGATGGACTAATAGAATGATGCTATGCCCAAAAGACTTTACTTCACTAGTTGCAGTAAAAAAATTGGTGTTCTATACACAGGTGGTATATCTTGCAACACAGATAGGCTACTCCACTGACTAACACACTCTGCAATAGGCCAAAAAGGATTAGCTTTGCTAGATTCAGCCAAATGCTGTGAAAAAACTTGCACAGCACTGGCACAGACCTGCCTGGCAAAAACTGATAGGAACTGATGTAACCTAGTCCTGAAAAGGACTGCAATTACAATTAGTCTTTACTCCCACAATCTATCTATTTAAGAGCACAGACCTGACTGATAAAAGTCGTAGGAAATGCGGTAACCTAGTCCTTAAAAGGACTGCAATCACAACTATTCCCTACTCCTAAGCTATCTGTAGATTTGTGCGAAAATTGGCTTGAAATTAACAAGGTATAGCGCACACAGCAACAGCGGTGCCATCTAACACGCAGCTGCAGCAGTGAGAAAATGGTGGCGACGGGGAAAATGGCTGGGTCTTATAGGGCAAGGACATGTGACATAGACTGCCAATGACACATGCCCTTGCTTGTGTGAAAAAAAGCACTTCGCTCCGTGTGTGCGCTGCTGATAGGCTGACAGATTGCACCTCCCCACTGTAAATGCGGGAAAGAGAAAAAAAAATGGAGTTCTTCATTATTCCTGCAGAGATCCATCCCCTGCCCCTCCCCCCACCCCGCTGTACACTCAAACTGCGTATTAACATTAATTTTCATCATTACTGAGAAAAAATCCAGTTATGATTTTGGTGCACGAACAGTTATCGAACATAACCTCGAACAGCCGAATTTTTCTCAAATCGTTCGTGTTCGCCGAACGGCTCGAACACCACCCAAAACAGCTCGAATTTGAGATTGGCGAACAGTTCGAGTAGAACAACGCTCATCTCTAAACATGATACAACAGGCTAGATCTGAGTTTGAAATATCTTGCAGCATATATTCTATGTTATACAGGCCTCATCCAAAGTCAAAAAATACGTTCTTCGATTCCTAACGTTATAGTGCAGGGGACTTCTTAGTTTGAAATAGTTTGGAGCATTTCTCCTATGTTATACAAGCATCATCCACGCTAAAAAATACTTTCTTCTGTTACTAATGTGATACAGCAGGGTACATCTCAGTTTGAAATAGTTTGGAGCATATCTCCTATGTTACAGAGGTGTCAGCCACAGTAAAAAAATACTTTCTTCTGTTACTAATGTGATACAGCAGGGTACATCTCAGTTTGAAGCAGTTTGGAGCATATATCCTACTAGATGGTGGCCCGATTCTAATGCATCAGGTATTCTAGAATATGTATGCGGCCGACAGGGTGCAATCAGCAGAGCGGTGTTTAAATTTGGCGCCAAAATCACTGATTGGTCGAGGCCGGCAACCGTGACCAATCACCAAAGCGGTGTTAAAATTTGGCGGCTATATCGCAGATTGGTCACGTCGGTGGTCGCGACTAATCAGCAGAGCGGGGTTTAAATTTGGCGCCAATAATGCTGATTGGTCGCGGGCAGTGAACGCGACCAATCAGCAGAGCGTTATTTAAATTTGGCGCCAATAATGCTGATTAGTCGCGGCCGGCAACCGCGACCAATCAGCAGAGCGGTGTTAAAATTTGGCACCAATATCGCTGATTGGTCACGGCCGGTGGTTGCGACTAATCAGCAGAGCGGGGTTTAAATTTTGCGCCAATACTGCTGATTGGTCGCAGCCGGCGACCACGACCAATCAGCAGAGCGTTGTTAAAATTTGGTGCCAATATTGCTGATTGGTCGCGACCGGCGACCGCGACTAATCAGCAGAGAGGTGTTGAAATTTTGCGCCAATACTGCTGATTGGTCGCAGCCACCGACCGCAGCCAATCAGCAGAGCGGGGTTTAAATTTTGCGCCAAAATCGCTGAATGGTCGCGCACGGCGGTCGTGACCAATCAGCAGAGCGGGGTTTAAATTTGGCGCCAATACTGCTGATTGGTCGCGGCCGGCAGCCGTGACCAATCAGCAGAGCGTTGTTTAAATTTGGCGCCAAAATCGCTGATTGGTCGCTCCCGGCGGCCGCGACCAATCAGCAGAGCGGGGTTTAAATTTGCCGCCCATATCCCTGATTGTTCGCCGGGGAGCGGCGCTGCCTGTGCGGGTACTTCCACTGCGGCGCCGCTCCTCGATCCTCCATTCACACTTGCCATCGGGAGATCAGAGCGTTGTTTAAATTTGGCGCCAATCTCTCTGATTGGTCACGATCGGCTGGCATCCGAGACCAATCAGCAGAGCGTTGTTTAAATTTGGCCAATCTCGCTGATTGGTCGCACCTGCCATTGGCGACCAATCAGCAGAGCGTTGTTTAAATTTGGCGCCAATCTTGCTGATTGGTCGCGACTGGCAGCCGCGACCAATCAGCAGAGCGTTGTTTAAATTTGGCGCCAATCTCGCTGATTGGTCGCGGCTGGCGTCCGCTCCCAATCAGCAGAGGGTTGTTTAAATTTAGCGCCAATCTCGCTGATTGGTCGCGGCTGGCAGCCGCTCCCAATCAGCAGAGCGTTGTTTAAATTTTGAGCCAATCTCGCTGATTGGTCGCGGCTGGCAGCCACGACCAATCAGCAGAGCGTTGTTTAAATTTTGCGCCAATCTCGCTGATTGGTCGCGGCTGGCATCCGCGCCCAATCAGCACAGCAGTGTTTAAATGTGGCGCCACGATCGGTGATTGGTCACGGGCGGAGAGCGCGACCAATCAGCGAATCGTATTGGTGAGGACCGGGGAGCGGAATCGTATTGGTGAGGACTGGGGAGCGCCGCTGCCTGTGCGGGTACTTCCGCTGAGAGAAGCCGGGAGATGAGCGACTGCTCGCAGCAGAAGTATCCCGACCCGCAGCGGCGCTCCCCGGTCCTCCCTTCCGCATGGATGTCAGCGCCGCTGCCTGTGCGGTTACTTCCGCTGCGAGCAGCTGGGAGATGAGCGGCCGCTCGCAGCAGAAGTATCCCGACCGCAGCGCCGCTCCCCGGTCCTCCCTTCCGCATGGAGGTCAGCGGCGCAGGCGGTCGGGGTCCTTCTGCTGCTACCGGCCGGGAGATGAGCGCCTTGCACCGGTCATCTCCCGGCTGCATCTCCGTCCCGCAGATGAGCCGCTAACGGCCACCATCTTTTTTCAGAAATCCCGCGGCGCTGATTGGCCACTGCCGGACCAATGGGCGACGCGGGATTTCCAGGACAGACAGACAGACAGACGGGATAAGACGATTATATATATAGATGTTATAGAGGTGTCAGCCACAGTAAAAAAAAAATACTTTCTTCTGTTACTAACGTGAAACAGCAAAGGACATCTCAGCTTTAGTCATGAGCGAGTACCGTAATATTCGTAATCGATATACTCGTAACGAGTACTTTGTAATAATCGTGTATTCATTCCGAATAGCGAGTACAGTGTAAGTCAATGGGAAATTTGAGTAATTTTCTGCTGTACCCTACAAAGGGGTCTGGGGGCCTGGGGAAAAGGCTAAAATGGATGAGAAAGTGATGAAACAGGATGGGAAGAGCCTGGAGAATGTGCCTGCATGCATTTCTGACTCGCATATGGTTTTTGGGAATAAGTTTGTTGCAGTATTACACCACTTTTACAGACACACAAGAACAACTACCAAACCTAACCTAAATTGCATTTAACAGGCCAAAAAGGTTAAGAAACAGTTTTTCCTGCACAATCACTTGTATATAAGGCTAAATAAACCAAAGAAACAAAAAAAATATCCCTAAATTCAAATGTTCAGAGGGCCTGCAGTAGGCAGGAAAGCTGAGTTTTGTGAGAGCCCTCGTGTGGCCCTGTAACATACATTTTGAAGTGCCCTTCTCTAGAAATTTTGGAGGTGCCTCTTGTGCACATTTGAGAGTGCCCTCACTTATTCATATTGTAGGGCCCTCACTCTATTATTTAACTCATTTAAGAGCAGAGACTACAGAGAAAAAGGCCAAGAGACATGGAGTACTAGAAGGTAGCAGTGAGTGCAGCCTACGATCCTCAGGTATGACTGAACTCTGTGTACCAGAAAAATAAAGCTGCACTAATCAACTGGATGATGAGCTCAAATAAATCATCAAATAAATCATCCTCCAGGATGGGTTGGAGAAGCTTCTCCAAATGGCTCAGAGATTTTGATTGTCAATATTCCCCAGATTATATAGGAAGAGAAAACTTCTTGATACTGTACTACTTGGTCCAGTGCAGAATCTGCATCGTATTTCCAAAAATTACTCCTGGGGGCTGTGTCGTAGGTGCAGGAAGATTCCATGACAAGGGCCTCCCTTGTCAAACATTATGTACAATGGAGTACTGTAGAAGTTGTGGCCTTCAATTCAAGTTTTCAGAGGCCCATCAGTCGGTCATCAACAGTCAGTGTAAATTTCTATTGAATATGTATCCCCTTTCTCAGTCACAATGTGGCACAAGCCAGGCATGTTTTTGCCAAATAGGGTGACTGACAGTACATTTCTATTGAATATGTATGTCCCCTATCTCAGTCACAATGTGGCACAACCTGTGACAAGGGACTCCAATGTCAAATATTAGTTTGGCAGGACCACTGTACATTCCAGATTTGTCCACTGCACAATGTACGTAGGTAGCCAACATCCCAAGGGCCTCCAATCACAAATAGTAATTAGGCTGGAGTAGGAATACTGTCCTGGTTTGTCCACTGCACAATGTGCATAGGGTTTGTAAAAATTAGCCCTATGGGCTGAGTCATGGTTGACGTAGGTAGCCACCATCAAAAGGGCCTCCAATCACAAATAGTAGTTAGGCTGGAGTAGGAATACTGTCCTGGTTTGTCCACTGCAAAATGTGCATAGGGTTTGTAAAAATTAGCCCTATGGGCTGAGTCATGGTTGACGCAGGAAGCCACCATCCCAAAGGCCTCCAATCACAAATAGTAGTTAGGCTGGAGTAGAGAGAGCCTCCGCTCGATGTCCATTGACGCGCACTTGGCACAGATGGGGTTCCGCTGTTCGTCCGACAGGGTCCGCGGTGTAGACGGTCCAAGCATACATAGATAGCCTGTGGTTAAACCCACAGTCCATGGTTTCAACAGTCGGGGCAGTGGCAGCCATATGTCCTGGCCCTTGGCATTGCCAGCACCTAATAGCGGTGGCACCGTCAGTTATCGAAACCGATTTAGGGGAAGCTGGTCTCCTGACACCCTCACTCCGGAGTGCCCCCACAGTGTGGGTTTGGTTCCTACTGTCCACAGCAGAGGGACGTGACCCTTTCCCAGGCTCCGGGGTTTGCTGGGGCCGGCATGCCATTCGCAATAGGGCAGAGTCTAATACAAAGTCCAAGGTGGCTGTATAACGCTCGATCAGGCTAACCATCTGGTCTATGTTACCTGGGTCCCATTGTCCCACCCATGGTTTTCGCCGCCATTGTCTTGCATTGGAATGCATGAAATCCGCATCACTGCATCTGTACTCTCCTCCGGACACGGGTACCATACAACCTGTAAAAAAAAGAATAAAATAAAAAATAAATATTATACTTACCTTCTGATGGCCCTCGGTGTCTTTATCCGATGCGTCCTGGCTTGCCGACAGCTCGCGGTAGACTAAAGGACCTGTGGTGACGTCATTTAGTCATGTGACGGGTCACGCGACCGCTGATGTCGGCAGGCCATCAGAAGGTAAGTATATATATTTTTTTTATTTTTTACCATTCTTTTACTGTCACACTATATAAATCCATGCCGGTTGCATGGATTTATATAATGTGACCAAGTTGTCAAGTACTTTTCCAAGTGATGCTAAAATCGCTTGGAAAGCGCTTGACAACCCGCATGTGAAGAATGCTTCACATCCACTTGTCCCTGGCAGGAAAAACGCATGTACAATCCGCATGCGTTTTTTCTGCCAGGGAGAGCAGAAACGCTCAAAAAAAATCCAGAGCATTTCTGCATCGTGGGCACATAGCCTTGCATTAATTGTATGGCTTAATATTGAACACAAGTAGCCATCTATACACAGCGGGAGGCTGCACGTAACCATCTATACACAGCAGGAGGCCGCACGTAGCCATCAATACACAGCAGGAGGCCGCACGGTGCCATCAATACAGAGCAGGAGGCCACACATAGTCTTCTATACACAGCGGGAGGCCGCACGTAGCCATCTATACACAGCGGGAGGCAGCACGTAGCCATCAATACACAGCAGGAGGCCGCATGTAGCTATAAACAGCGGGAGGCCGCACGTAGCCATCTATACACAGCGGGAGGCCGCAAAGTGCCATCTATACAAAGCAGGAGGCCGCACATAGCCTTCTATACACAGCAGGAGGCCGCACTTAGCCCTCTATACACAGCAGGAGGCTGCACGTAGCCATCTATACACAGCAGGAGGCCACACGTAGCCATCTATACACAGCAGGAGGCTGCACGTAGCCATCTATACATAGCAGGAGGCTGCACGGAGCATTTCTGCATCGTGGGCACATAGCCTTGCATTAATTGTATGGTTTAATATTGAACACACGTAGCCATCTATACACAGCAGGAGGTCGCACGTAACCATCTATACACAGCAGGAGGCTGCATGTAGCCATCTATAAACAGCGGGAGGCTGCACGTAGCCATCTATACACAGCGGGAGGCCGCAAGGTGCCATCTATACAAAGCAGCAGGCCACACATAGCCAACTATACACAGCGGGAGGCTGCACATAGCCATCTATATACAGCAGGAGGTGGCACGTAGCCATCTATACACAGCAGGAGGCCGCACATAGCCATCTATATACAGCGGGAGGCCGCACGTAGCCATCTATACACAACAGGAGGCCGCACGTAGCCATCTATACACAGCAGGGGGCCACACGTAGCCATCTATACACAGCAGGGGGCCGCATGTAGCCATCTATACACAGCAGGAGGCCGCATGTAGCCATCTATACACAGCAGGAGGCCGCATGTAGCCATCTATACACAGCAGGAGGCCGCACATAGCCATCTATACATAGCAGGAGGCCGCACGTAGCCATCTATACACAGCAGGAGGCTGCACGTAGCCATCTATACACAGCAGAAAGCCGCACATAGCCATCTATATACAGCAGGAGGCCGCACGTAGCCCTCTATACACAGCAGGAGGCCGCACATAGCCATCTATACATAGCAGGAGGCCGCACGTAGCCATCTATACACAGCAGGAGGCTGCACGTAGCCATCTATACACAGCAGAAGGCCACACATAGCCATCTATATACAGCAGGAGGCCGCACATAGCCATCTATACACAGCAGGAGGTGGCACGTAGCCATCTATACACAGCAGGAGGCCGCACATAGCCATCTATATACAGCGGGAGGCCGCACGTAGCCATCTATACACAACAGGAGGCCGCACGTAGCCATCTATACACAGCAGGGGGCCGCACATAGCCATCTATACACAGCAGGGGGCCGCACGTAGCCATCTATACACAGCAGGAGGCCGCATGTAGCCATCTATACACAGCAGGAGGCTGCACGGCGCCATCTATACACAGCAGGAGGCCGCACGGCGCCATCTATACACAGCAGGAGGCCGCACGTGCCATCTATGCACAGCAGAAGGCCGCATGCAGTCACGCACACACACAAACATATACAGACATATACTGTACATACACGCATAAACACATTTGAAACACAAAAATACATATAAACAGACATCACACAATGATATCTGCCTGCATACACACACACACTCACATGCTCTGACACACACACACACACTCTCACTCAAACACACACACTCACCATCCCCCGGCTCGGCTCCAGTCCTCCATCTCCTCTCCGGTGCAGCAGTGCAGCGTGCTCTGCGTGACGTCACACTAGCAGACACGGCCGCGCACAGGGCCATGTCTCCTAGCAGTGACGCGGCCGGGCCAGCACACAGGGAAGTTAACAGGTGCAGTGCTGGCCCGGCCGAAGAAGAAGTAGCAGCCGTGCGCCACTGCTGGGGGAGCGGTCCAGGGGTTCCACCGCCTCTGACTGCTGGTATGTGCCACGGCTCCGCACATATTATAATGAGGGCAATCTGGCCATGGGCCCCCTGGAGCCCCGGGGCCCCAGGCGGTAGACCAGATTGCCCTCATTATAATCCGCCTATGACCAGGGTACCAAATCTGCATCTGCAGGTCAAACCAATAATAATAATACTCTTTATTTATATAGCACCAAACTATTCCGCAGCGCTTTACAATTCAGAGGTTCATATTCAATAGTCATAAGTAACATAGATAAAGATAATACAATAATTAAAGCAAAAATAATGACGACCCTGCTCGTAAGAGCTTTCAATCTACAATGAGGTTGGAGTAATACAAAGTACAGGGGCTGACTTACAATGATGGTCCAGCCATCTTGAGGGGATGAGGGATAAATAAAAGCTGCATGAGCTCATCACCAGTAGAGATGAGCATTGTTCTACTCGAACTGTTCGCCAATCTCAAATTCGAGCTGTTTTGGGCGGTGTTCGAGCCGGTCGGCGAACACGAACAATTTGAGAAAAATTCGGCTGTTCGAGGTTATGTTCGATAACTGTTCGTGCACCAAAATCATAACTGGATTTTTTCTCAGTAATGATGAAAATTAATGTTAATACGCAGTTTGAGTGTACAGCGGGGCGGGGGGAGGGGCAGGGGATGGATCTCTGCAGGAACAATGAAGATCTCCATTTTTTTTTCTCTTTCCCGCATTTGCAGTGGGGAGGTGCAATCTGTCAGCCTATCAGCAGCGCACACACGGAGCGAAGTGCTTTTTTTCACACAAGCAAGGGCATGTGTGATTGGCAGTGTATGTCACATGTCCTTGCCCTATAAGACCAAGCCATTTTCCCCGTCGCCACCATTTTCTCACTGCTGCAGCTGCGTGTTAGACGGCACCGCTGTTGCTGTGTGTGCTATACCTTGTTAATTTCAAGCCAATTTTCGCACAAATATACAGATAGCTTGGGAGTAGGGAATAGTTGTGATTGCAGTCCTTTTAAGGACTAGGTTACAGCATTTCCTACGACTTTTATCAGGGAGGTCTGTGCTCTTAAATAGATAGGTTGTGGGAGTAAAGACTAATTGTAATTGGAGTCCTTTTCAGGACTAGGTTACATGAGTTCCTATCAGTTTTTGCCAGGCAGGTCTGTGCCAGTGCTGTGCAAGTTTTTTTCACAGCATTTGGCTGAATCTAGCAAAGCTAATCCTTTTTGGCCTATTGCAGAGTGTGTTAGTCAGTGGAGTAGCCTATCTGTGTTGCAAGATATAACACCTGTGTATAGAATACCAATTTTTTTACTGCACCTAGTGAAGTAAAATCTTTTGGGCATAGCATCATTCTATTAGTCCATCTATACTGACCTCCATCAGGTTGCAAACTGAATATAATTTTTTTCTGCATCTAGCTCTGAAAAAATATTTGGGCTTCTAGCGGTGTGTGGGACTTGGTCTATTAGTCCATCTATACTGACCTCCATCAGGTTGCAAATTAAAAATAATTTTTTTCTGCATCTAGCTCTGAAAAAATATTTGGGCTTCTAGCGGTGTGTGGGACTTGGTCTATTAGTCCATCTATACTGACCTCCATCAGGTTGCAAATTAAAAATAATTTTTTTCTGCATCTAGCTCTGAAAAAATATTTGGGCTTCTAGCAGTGTGTGGGACTTGGTCTATTAGTCCATCTATACTGACCTACATCAGGTTGCAAATTAAAAATAATTTTTTTCTGCATCTAGCTCTGAAAAAATATTTGGGCTTCTAGCAGTGTGTGGGACTTGGTCTATTAGTCCATCTATACTGACCTCCATCAGGTTGCAAATTAAAAATATTTTTTTTCTGCATCTAGCTCTGAAAAAATATTTGGGCTTCTAGCAGTGTGTGGGACTTGGTCTATTAGTCCATCTATACTGACCTCCATCAGGTTGCAAATTAAAAATAATTTTTTTCTGCATCTAGCTCTGAAAAAATATTTGGGCTTCTAGCGGTGTGTGGGACTTGGTCTATTAGTCCATCTATACTGACCTCCATCAGGTTGCAAATTAAAAATAATTTTTTTCTGCATCTAGCTCTGAAAAAATATTTGGGCTTCTAGCAGTGTGTGGGACTTGGTCTATTAGTCCATCTATACTGACCTCCATCAGGTTGCAAATTAAAAATAATTTTTTTCTGCATCTAGCTCTGAAAAAATATTTGGGCTTCTAGCGGTGTGTGGGACTTGGTCTATTAGTCCATCTATACTGACCTCCATCAGGTTGCAAATTAAAAATAATTTTTTTCTGCATCTAGCTCTGAAAAAATATTTGGGCTTCTAGCAGTGTGTGGGACTTGGTCTATTAGTCCATCTATACTGACCTCCATCAGGTTGCAAATTAAAAATAATTTTTTTCTGCATCTAGCTCTGAAAAAATATTTGGGCTTCTAGCAGTGTGTGGGACTTGGTCTACTAGTCCATCTATACTGACCTCCATCAGGTTGCAAATTAAAAATAATTTTTTTCTGCATCTAGCTCTGAAAAAATATTTGGGCTTCTAGCAGTGTGTGGGACTTGGTCTATTAGTCCATCTATACTGACCTCCATCAGGTTGCAAATTAAAAATATTTTTTTTCTGCATCTAGCTCTGAAAAAATATTTGGGCTTCTAGCAGTGTGTGGGACTTGGTCGATTAGTCCATCTATACTGACCTCCATCAGGTTGCAAATTAAAAATAATTTTTTTCTGCATCTAGCTCTGAAAAAATATTTGGGCTTCTAGCAGTGTGTGGGACTTGGTCTATTAGTCCATCTATACTGACCTCCATCAGGTTGCAAATTAAAAATAATTTTTTTCTGCATCTAGCTCTGAAAAAATATTTGGGCTTCTAGCGGTGTGTGGGACTTGGTCTATTAGTCCATCTATACTGACCTCCATCAGGTTGCAAATTAAAAATAATTTTTTTCTGCATCTAGCTCTGAAAAAATATTTGGGCTTCTAGCAGTGTGTGGGACTTGGTCTATTAGTCCATCTATACTGACCTCCATCAGGTTGCAAATTAAAAATATTTTTTTTCTGCATCTAGCTCTGAAAAAATATTTGGGCTTCTAGCAGTGTGTGGGACTTGGTCTATTAGTCCATCTATACTGACCTACATCAGGTTGCAAATTAAAAATAATTTTTTTCTGCATCTCGCTCTGAAAAAATATTTGGGCTTCTAGCGGTGTGTGGGACTTGGTCTATTAGTCCATCTATACTGACCTCCATCAGGTTGCAAATTAAAAATAATTTTTTTCTGCATCTAGCTCTGAAAAAATATTTGGGCTTCTAGCAGTGTGTGGGACTTGGTCTATTAGTCCATCTATACTGACCTACATCAGGTTGCAAATTAAAAATAATTTTTTTCTGCATCTAGCTCTGAAAAAATATTTGGGCTTCTAGCGGTGTGTGGGACTTGGTCTATTAGTCCATCTATACTGACCTCCATCAGGTTGCAAATTAAAAATAATTTTTTTCTGCATCTAGCTCTGAAAAAATATTTGGGCTTCTAGCAGTGTGTGGGACTTGGTCTATTAGTCCATCTATACTGACCTCCATCAGGTTGCAAATTAAAAATAATTTTTTTCTACATCTAGCTCTGAAAAAATATTTGGGCTTCTAGCGGTGTGTGGGACTTGGTCTATTAGTCCATCTATACTGACCTCCATCAGGTTGCAAATTAAAAATAATTTTTTTCTGCATCTAGCTCTGAAAAAATATTTGGGCTTCTAGCGGTGTGTGGGACTTGGTCTATTAGTCCATCTATACTGACCTCCATCAGGTTGCAAATTAAAAATAATTTTTTTCTACATCTAGCTCTGAAAAAATATTTGGGCTTCTAGCGGTGTGTGGGACTTGGTCTATTAGTCCATCTATACTGACCTCCATCAGGTTGCAAATTAAAAATATTTTTTTTCTGCATCTAGCTCTGAAAAAATATTTGGGCTTCTAGCAGTGTGTGGGACTTGGTCTATTAGTCCATCTATACTGACCTCCATCAGGTTGCAAATTAAAAATAATTTTTTTCTTCATTTAGCTCTGAAAAAATATTTGGGCTTCTAGCAGTGTGTGGGACTTGTTCTATTAGTCCTTCTATACTGACCTCCATCAGGTTGCAAATTAAAAATAATTTTTTTCTGCATCTAGCTCTGAAAAAATATTTGGGCTTCTAGCGGTGTGTGGGACTTGGTCTATTAGTCCATCTATACTGACCTCCATCAGGTTGCAAATTAAAAATAATTTTTTTCTGCATCTAGCTCTGAAAAAATATTTGGGCTTCTAGCAGTGTGTGGGACTTGGTCTATTAGTCCATCTATACTGACCTACATCAGGTTGCAAATTAAAAATAATTTTTTTCTGCATCTAGCTCTGAAAAAATATTTGGGCTTCTAGCGGTGTGTGGGACTTGGTCTATTAGTCCATCTATACTGACCTCCATCAGGTTGCAAATTAAAAATAATTTTTTTCTGCATCTAGCTCTGAAAAAATATTTGGGCTTCTAGCAGTGTGTGGGACTTGGTCTATTAGTCCATCTATACTGACCTCCATCAGGTTGCAAATTAAAAATAATTATTTTCTGCATCTAGCTCTGAAAAAATATTTGGGCTTCTAGCGGTGTGTGGGACTTGGTCTATTAGTCCATCTATACGGACCTCCATCAGGTTGCAAATTAAAAATAATTTTTTTCTGCATCTAGCTCTGAAAAAATATTTGGGCTTCTAGCAGTGTGTGGGACTTGGTCTATTAGTCCATCTATACTGACCTACATCAGGTTGCAAATTAAAAATAATTTTTTTCTGCATCTAGCTCTGAAAAAATATTTGGGCTTCTAGCGGTGTGTGGGACTTGGTCTATTAGTCCATCTATACTGACCTCCATCAGGTTGCAAATTAAAAATAATTTTTTTCTGCATCTAGCTCTGAAAAAATATTTGGGCTTCTAGCAGTGTGTGGGACTTGGTCTATTAGTCCATCTATACTGACCTCCATCAGGTTGCAAATTAAAAATAATTTTTTTCTGCATCTAGCTCTGAAAAAATATTTGGGCTTCTAGCGGTGTGTGGGACTTGGTCTATTAGTCCATCTATACTGACCTCCATCAGGTTGCAAATTAAAAATAATTTTTTTCTGCATCTAGCTCTGAAAAAATATTTGGGCTTCTAGCAGTGTGTGGGACTTGGTCTATTAGTCCATCTATACTGACCTCCATCAGGTTGCAAATTAAAAATAATTTTTTTCTACATCTAGCTCTGAAAAAATATTTGGGCTTCTAGCGGTGTGTGGGACTTGGTCTATTAGTCCATCTATACTGACCTCCATCAGGTTGCAAATTAAAAATATTTTTTTTCTGCATCTAGCTCTGAAAAAATATTTGGGCTTCTAGCAGTGTGTGGGTCTTGGTCTATTAGTCCATCTATACTGACCTCCATCAGGTTGCAAATTAAAAATAATTTTTTTCTTCATTTAGCTCTGAAAAAATATTTTGGCTTCTAGCAGTGTGTGGGACTTGTTCTATTAGTCCTTCTATACTGACCTCCATCAGGTTGCAAATTAAAAATAATTTTTATCTGCATCTACAGTACCTCTGAAAAAATATTTGGGCTTCTAGCAGTGTGTGGGACTATTTGTGTTAGTCCATCTATACTGACCTCCATCAGGTTGAAAATTCAAAATAATTTTTTTCTGCATCTAACCCAGCCAATAGTTTTGGCCTAATACCACAGTTTGGCCACTCAGCTCTGCTCGGTTACCATCCATTGTTTTTTTGTGCAAACAACTCCAGAGTTGTGAATTAGTTAACCACCAAAATGAGTGGAAAAAGGCCTGCTGCTGGTGGAAAGGGGAATAGGCGTGTTGGGAAGGGGAAAAAAGGTTGTGTCCGTGGGGTAGGTGTTAAAGCAACAGTAACATCTGCAGAAGAAAGACCATCTTCCAGCCAAACTAAAATGTCTACTTCTTTTAGCGGACAATGTGATAAGATCCCTTTCTTACGGCCACGCCAATCGCTACAAATTCCAGATGAGGCACAAAAACAGCAGGTGCTTCAACGGATATCAAGTGCTCCTTTAAGTGGTCTCTCCTCCACATCAACTTCAACATCACAAATACTCCAGTCCTCAAAGGTGTCACCCAAATCGCACTTGCTTCCTCACAGCTCCCAAATCTCCAGCTGCCCGTCTGAGTATGAGGTAGAACAGATGGTTGAGTCTGCAGAGCTGTTTACTCATACTATAGCCTGGGAATCAGAGGTCGACTCCAGCGCTTCTGTGAATCCAGACGAGGAAATGATCTGCACTGATGCCCAGAATCTTTATGAGTCGGATCCAGGACCAGACGCAGAAGGTTCTGACCATAATGTAGACCCTCATTCCCAAACTGTAACTCCTGTTGGTGGAGACAATGAGGAAGACGATGATAAGACTCAAATACCTGATTGGAGCGACAACTTTAGTTTTTTGTCAGGGCAAGAACAGGTTGGCTCTGAGGACGACGGGTGTGATAACGCACAGGGTGATGATGATGAGGTCGGAGATCCCACTTACTGTCAACCCACAGTCAGCCAAGAGATGAGGTCAGCAGAGGAGGTGGAGGAAGATGCTAGTGACGACGAGGTCAGGTTGCGCCTTCCTGGACAGAGTACTGGAAGCACGTCAACAACTGCATCCTCAAACACAACTCTGCCTCTCACCACAAGTCGTGGTGGCTCTTCAGGTCGCATGGGTGCTAAGCCTTGCATAGCCTGGGCATTTTTTCAGATCGATAAAGATGACCCAACTCGTGTTATCTGTAACATTTGTCAGCAAAAGCTAAGTAGAGGCCAAAAAATACATAGTTTGAGTACTTCATGCATGAACCGGCACATGGACATGAAGCATAAGTTGCAGTGGGAAGCTCAGTGTGCTACAATGCGGCCTAGCCGGCCGGGCCAATCACCGTCTGCCATAACTTGTGCATCCGCGGCCTCTTCATCCTCTGTGACTGGGGGGACAGCAGTCACACCTGTTTTGGGGCGCAGACCTGCCACCTCTTTACCCGCAACAGCCAGCGTGATTGGCAGGTCATCATTTTCTTTGGAGGTGGTAACACCAGCTGGTGTTGAGCGCTGTCCGACATCGATAGCACCACCTTTGGATCAAGGCAACCTAACATGTCCGCCTGCATCTTCCTCACAGACCGGCAGTTTGCCGGGGACACCCTTATCAACCCCGTCTAAGCACAATAGCCAGCCCTCGGTCCCTCAGATGTGGACAAGTAAAAGACCATTTCCTCCTAGCCATGAGAAAGCTAAGAGGTTGAATTTCACCATCTGCAAGCTCTTGGCTACAGAAATGCTGCCTTTCCGCCTGGTGGACACAGAGGATTTTCGAGACCTTATGTCCGTCGCAGTGCCCCAGTACCAGATGCCCAGTCGGCACTACTTCTCAAAGAAAGGTGTGCCTGCGCTCCACCAGCATGTCGCACACAACATCACCGCTTCTTTGAGAAACTCTGTGTGTGACAGGGTGCATTTCACCACAGACACTTGGACGAGTAGGCATGGACAGGGGCGTTACATGTCGCTGACTGGGCACTGGGTAACTATGGTGACAGCAGGACAAGGGGCTGCTGTCCAAGTCTTGCCGTCCCCACGAGTTGTGCGTCAATCCTCTTTATGTCAAAGTTCCTCCACTGCTTCTGCCTCCTCAACCTCCTCTCGGTCTTCCACCTGCACCCAAAGCCTGTCTGGTCATGCCACAAGCTTTCTAACTGCGCAGAAGGGATCCTGCACACCTCCTTACTATGCTGGCAGTAGGGCTCAACGTCATCAGGCGGTTTTTACATTGAAATGTCTGGGAAATGTGAGTCACACAGCTGAGGAGTTGTGGTCAGCTCTGGAGAACCAATTTCATGAATGGTTGTCTCCACTGGACCTGAAACCAGGGAAGGCCGTGTGCGACAATGCTGCAAACCTGGGTGCGGCCCTTCGCCGGGGCAATGTCACACACGTGCCTTGTATGGCTCACGTGTTGAACCTGGTTGTCCAGCAATTTTTAGCCCACTATCCCAGACTAGATGGCCTTCTGCAGAGGGCACGGTCGCTGTGTGCTCACTTCCGCCGTTCGCATCCCGCAGCTCAGCGACTTACATCTCTACAGAAGTCGTTGGGCCTGCCACTTCACCGGCTAAAATGCGATGTGCCTACCCGGTGGAATTCAACTCTGCACATGTTGCAGCGACTGTGGCAGCACCGACAAGCCCTGGTGCAATACGTTCTGACGTATAGCCTGGGCCAACGAGATTCAGAGGTGGGGCAAATCACGCTGGAGGAGTGGTCTCAGATCAGGGACCTATGCACCCTTCTGCACAGTTTTGAAATGGCGACGAAGATGTTTAGTGCTGACGATGCCATTATCAGCATGACTATTCCGGTGATTTACATGCTGGAGCACATGTTAAACAGAATTCGGAGTCAGGTGGTGGCACAAGAGGAGGTGGAGGAAGTAGAGGAGGAGGAGTTGTATGCGGAAGGGCTAACATCTGCAAGGTCCAGACGGTCGGCAGCACCAAGGCGGCAGGCATGTGAGGGTGGGGGAGATGGTTTTACCAGGGCGCATGGTAGCAGCCAAACTAGTGAGGAAGGTGCAGGAGCCCAGGAAGAAGTGGAGGACGAACTGATGGAAGACTCATCAGATGAGGGAGACCTTGATCACATTTCTGTTGTGCGAGGTTGGGGGGAGAGGACAGAGGAAGGAAGCATGATTGTTACCTCGCCACCAACACAACAGGGACTTGGTGCTCCTGGATGCGCAACACACATGAGTGCCTTCTTGCTGCACTACCTGCAACATGACCCTCGAATTGTGAGAATTAGAAATAATCCTGACTACTGGGTTGCCACACTGTTAGATCCCCGGTACAAAAGTAAATTTGCAGAAATTATTCCTGCCATAGAAAGGGATGCACGCATGCAGGAGTATCAGCAGAGACTGCTGCAGAATCTTACATGTGCTTTTCCACAAAATACCAGTGGTGCACGTAGTGAATCTCACAGTTCCAACTTGCCAACCGTGGGACCGTCAAGTGTTCAGCACTCAAACCGTAACAGAACCACAGTATCTGCTGGTACCATCAATTTTGCGGAATCATTTCACCACTTTTTTAGCCCATCCTTTGCAAGGCCACAGGAGACAAGAAGTCTGACACATAGTCAACGCCTAGAGACGATGGTACAGGAGTATCTCCAAGTAAACATTGAAGCCACGACTGTGTCACTGGACCCTTGCTCTTTTTGGGCTTCCAATCTGGATAAATGGCCGGAGCTAGCCACTTACGCCTTGGAGATCTTGTCATGCCCCGCAGCCAGCGTTCTGTCTGAACGTGTGTTCAGCGCTGCTGGTGGTGTGCTGACAGATAAGCGCACGCGGCTCTCCACTGATAATGTAGACAGACTCACGTTCATAAAGATGAACAAATCATGGATCCGAAACGACTTTTCTACCCCTGTGTCATCCTGGGGAGAGTAAAAGCTTGATGATTGGTTAAAATCACCCTACCAACCGTTTTAAGCTTTCAAATTACTAATCATGTTTATCTGTATCTTGACTGGAAAATAATTTGGGCTTTGTAGCAGTGTGCAGCACTGATCCTATTAGGCCATCTATAATAAGCTTCACCAGATTTAAAATTAAAAATAATTTTTAGCTGCATCTAGCCCGGAAAATAATTTTGGGGCTCCGAGATGCGCAAGGCACATAAGTGCCTTCTTGCTGCACTACCTGCAGCATGACCCTCATATTGTCAGAATTCGAAGTAATCATGACTACTGGGTTGCCACACTCTTAGATCCCCCAAACTTTTCGATCAACCTTTTCATTTTAATAAAGACCAAAAAAATGGTCATTTTTGAAATTATAAGCATTAGCAGGTTGTTAGAAACTGAAATCAAACAGTTTTCAACTCAAAACTTTATTCTAGGTGATGTTACATTTTCACATAGGACCCCTTGTTCGAAAGGAGCTTCTGAACTCTCTCGTCCATTGAATTTGTCAGGTTTTGGATGGTTTCTGCTTCAATTGTTTTGCATGAGGACAGAATACCCTCCCAGAGCTGTTGCTTAGATGTGAACTGCCTCCCGCCATCATAGACACTCCTTTTAATGATGCTCCAAAGGTTCTGAATGGGGTAGAGGTCAGGGGAGCATGGGGGTCACACCATAAGTTTGTCCCCTTTTATGCCCATATCAGCCAGAGATGCAGATGTTTTATGTGCAGCATGAGATGGTGCATTATCATGCAGAAAAATGATCTTGCTGTGAAATACACGGTTCTTCTTCTTGAACCATGGCAGGAAGTGCTGTTTGAGAAAATCCACATACATTATGGAGTTCATCTTTAGCGCCTTCAGGGATCCTAAAGGGGCCGACAATCTCTCTCCCCATGATTCCAGCCCAAAACATTACTCCACCTCCTCCTTGTTGGCGCTGTAGCCGTGTTTGCGTGGGGTGTCCATCAACCAGCCATCCTCCACTCCATCCATCTGGACCATCGAGCGCTGCACGGCACTCATCCGTGAACAAAACAGTTTTGAAATCAGTCTTCATGTAATGTTTGGCCCACTGGAGCCGTTTCTGCTTGTGTGAAGTGGATAGAGGAGGTCGACAGGATGGCGCATGCACAGCTGCAAACCTCTGAAGGACCCTGCATCTTGTTGTTCGGGGGACGTTGGAGGCACAAGCAGCTTCAAAAACTTGTCTGCTGCTATGACAAGGCTTTTTTGCCGCTGCTGTTTCAACCTGACGTAATTGCCTGTAGGAAAGAGTCCTCAATTTGCCCTTATCAGCACGCACACGTGTGTACTGTGAATCAGCTACATACTTCTTGATTGCCAGGACACTTCATCCTGATCATCGCACAATGTTGATTGTAGTCATGCCTTGACCTAAACACTCCACAATTTGTTGCTTCTCAGCAGCCGACACATCCTTTTTCTTTCCCATTTTGGCAGAAAATGGAGGCTGCTTAATAATGTGAGAGAGCCTTCTTAAGTAGTCTTGCCTTTCATTGGACACACCTGCCAAACTAATTAGCACAGGTGTCTGCAATTGCTTACAGTGATATAAAGAGCCCTGACACACATCACCATCAATGAGTTTAACTGACAAACAAACAAATTCTTCCCTTATCACTCCTAAACACTTTTTGTATAATAATTTGGAACGCAGTGTACATGTGCTTTTCCACAAAACACCAGTGGTTCACGTAGTGAATCTTACAGTTCTAACTTGCCAACCGTGGTCTGTATGGAGTTGTTCAATAAAGGGCCCAAAATTAAGATAACATAGATGGGAGAGGTCTCTATGAATAGGAATTCCTAAGTATTTGATACCCTGTGAGGGCCAGGCAAAGGGAAAGTTGGACTGGATGGAATCCTATATGGATTTGGGGAGGGAGACATCGAGGGCCTCAGACTTCGCTGCATTGATTTTAAAATTTTACCATGTAACAAAGTGATCTATTTCAGCCATAACAGCATGGATGGATATATGTGATTGAGTGATATATACTAGGACATCATCAGCAAATAGAGAGCACTTGTACTCGGTGCCTCCCACCTCAATCCACCTAATATTGGGGTTATGGCGAATTGATGAGAGCAGGTGCTCCGTCACTAGGATGTATAAGAGAGGGGACAGAGGACATCACTGCCTTGTCCCATTGGTGATTGTGAAAGGTGATGAAAATGTTCTGACGCACCCCCTGGGCCTTGGGACACCCGGAGCCGGACCCTTTTTGGTGGATGCTGGTGGTTGTAGTCTTCGTGGCGGCGACCCAGTTCCGTGGCTCAGGGCGGTCAAACCAGTGGCGGAACTATTTATGTGGTTTTCATGTTTAAATGTCCGACTACGCCACCCGTGGATTGCGGTCAGAGTGAACCGCCGCTACAGGGCAGACCACTGAGGCTGGTGTTGTGGGTGCAGCAGAGCGTAGCATAACTCCCCACGGGAGGAGTATAGCCTCAGGGCAGTGTATGCGGAGGATGGGGGTGATGGTGCAGGGCAGCAGCAGTAACGACACGGAGTCAGTGATGCAGTTCAGGGCCTTTACTCACAGTTCTTATTATCCAGACCACGTCTGCAGGTAACGGCTGCCCACGTCGTACTGTGCTCACCAGGTGAGGGGCTCAGACAACTCCCAGATAACTTTGGAGCACTTCACAGGACCCCCTTTGTGTGTCCTTTGTCTGGCCTTTCTTACCAACACTTCTGTCCGGCTGCCTCGGGCCTCCTCTTGGTAAACTTGGCGCCAGTTTCCCTCACCCTATGTGGTGCCTTCCTAGCGGGTGTAGCGAGGGGCTGCGCCACATAAAATGTCAGAGCCTCCGGTTTCTAGCTGAGGGTCGTTTCCCGCCTCCACTAGTTCGGGGACCGGTCTCCCCCTTTGGCCTGACCCCTCCACGCAGGTGGATTCGGGCGTGCGGTGGCGACTCGCCCGTCCGCACCCCTGGGATCCCTTCATTCCTCGTTCCTGGAGCCTTCTCCGCTCCTCTTCCTTCCTTCTCCCTCTTCCAGGCCTGGGCCTCTGTTACTAGGCCCGCCTCCGGAGCAGAGCTCATGCAGAGCCCCTGCTCCCTGCCACTTCTGCTCAGACTTCTCTGCACTGAACTAAGATGGTGCCCACCTTTTATACTCCCTTCTCAATGCACCCAGGAACTGCTTCCTCCCTGCTCCTGCACTACAGGGTTCCCCTTCCTCAGTGTTCCCTCCCCCCACTCCAGCCAGGGACAGGGACTGTCGTGCCCATCTCAGGGGCATATTGGTCACCCTGCCCCACGGCAATGTGGTGTAATGCATGCAGGTGTCGGGTCCTGATCCACACTCCATCCTTACCTGAGAGTGAGATATCACACCTCTGGGTGAGGTGCAATACGTCTTTAGCAACCGAGCCCTCAGGGTGCTACAGTTCCATTTATCTTCAGCCTAGGTGACGTATTGCGATACAGGGCCGTGATTTTGGCTATAAAAGGGTCCCCTAGACCCCTACCCCAAGCTTTTTAAGAGAATCATATATGGCGTGCCAGGAGACTCTATGGAATGCTTTCTCAGCATCCAACGAGAGTATCTAATTACAAATTTTTAACTGCATCTAGCCCAGGAAATACTTTGTGCCTAGTAGCAGTGTCTGCTAGTAAGCGGATTATCCCGGCTGTTAAGCAAGCTGCACCACCTGTAGTTTAGACACTTAATTTTTTCAAAGGAAATGCTTCGGGACCATGGGATACTTAGTGAAGAGCATCAGGAGGCACCCCAAGGCATAGGGGCTGGGACTGGCAGTAGGATGCCTTGCGGTGGACAGCCGAGCTCGATCCTTATAAAAGCTTTTTAACTGCAGCAGCTTTAGTGGACGCTACTGGAGCTGGAATTACCGCGGCTGCTGGCATGAGACTTGCCCTCCAATAGATCCTTGTAAATGGATTTAAAGTGTATTCATTCAAATTAGAGAGACAATTTAAATTAAAAAGCTTAGAGCTGCCTCCACCACAGGGGGGCTCGCTCGACCCACCAGCGGACAGGCACCAGTATTGGGAGAGGGGGGCTGGCCGTCAGGGTTCACCGCGGCTCTGGCACAAACCCGGCGACACGGAGGTGGCAGGGGAAGGAGCGGACTGGCCGTGTCGGCTTCTCACTTTTTGGATTTTAGAAGGGCATGACATGCCTATATCTGTGTCTCCCCCTCCTTTTACTCCTCCACCTCTTTTATTTTCGCATGACTATATGTACTTGTCACTTTTCCATGTGTTAGTTATGTCTTCTGAGCAGTTTGTCAGCTTTTGGACACCTTTGAAGGTGTTTTCTATGTGTTTCTATGTGTTTTTGTTTGCCTGCCATTGGTTTTAACGGTGTTCGAAGGTGTTCGACGAACAGTTCGACGAACAGTTCGGCGAACACACGGGTGTTCGACGAACCGAACCGAACTCGAACACTACGGGGGTGGCTCAACACTAATCACCAGCCAGTATCTGTAGTGCTTTTGGGTTCAGTGGAGATTTATGACATGTCGCCTGGGCTATGTCCTTCAGAATCTGCTGTTCAAGAAGCAGGCGCTCATACCTCCTGCCCACAAGCTGTGGTTGCTCACACACAACAAACATCAACCACATCCACTTCATTGTGCCAGCAAAGCATCCAATTGTCCTTGCCTGAGAGCATGGAAAGAATGCGGAAATACCCAGCCACACACCCACAGACACAAATACTAAACTCGCACATTGCCAAATTGCTAGCTGTGGAGATGTTGCCGTTTAGGATTGTGGGAACACAGTCTTTCCTTGATCTCTTGGCTGTGGCGCCCCACGATACAGTGTTCCCAGCCGCCACTATTTTACCCGGTGTGCCGTCCCTATGTTACACAAGCACGTGTTAAACAATCTGAACCGTGCTCTCACCAACTCTGTAACCAGGAAGGTGCACCTAACAACAGACACCTGGACAAGTTGTTGTGGACAGGGACAATACATTTCTGTCACGGCACACTGGGTGAACCTGGTGGAGGGTGGGACAAAGGTACAAATGGGAACATCATACATCCTACCCACGCCAATTATAGCGGGCCAAACTTCTGTCAGGGTTTCCGCCTCTTCATATTCCACTTCCTCTCTCCCCTCCTCCTGCTCCTCATCCTCTGCTGAATTACACTCCCCATCACTGCCAAGCTGGGACCTGTGCAGCAGCGCATCAGCAAAGAGGCAACATACTCTGCTGAAGCTGATCTGTTTAGGTCAGAAAGCACACACTGCAGCAGAGCAGTGGCAAGATTTAAAACAACAGATCGATCAGTGACTCTCCCCGCTGCAGCTCCAGCCCGGTCTAGTTGTCTGCAATAATGGGCGTAACCTGGTGGCGGCTTTAAAGGTTGGCAAGCTGGTACACGTGCCATACATGGCTCACGTGCTGAACCTAGTTGTTCAGAAATTTCTGAAAACTTACCGTGACTTGCCGTACCTACTTGAGAAGGTGCGCCATATTAGCGCCCATTTCCGACATTTCCGCTCTTACAGAGCTGCAAAAGTGCTTGAATTTGCCAAGTCACCGACTCATTTGCGACCTGACCATGCAGTGGAAGGCCACCTATCATATGTTGGTGAGGATTAGTAAACAGCAGAGGGCAGTAGCAGAATACCAGCTTCAACATGCCCGTCAGACTGAGAGTCAGCCACCACACATAACAACTGTCGAGTGGGTGTGGATCGCTGACATTTGTAAGGTTCTTGAGAACTTTAAGTACTGCACCAACCTCGTGAGCGGTGATCAGCTATTATCAGCGTAACCATCCCGCTGCTGTGTCTCTTGAAACAATCACTGCATAATCTCAAAGAGGAAACTTTGAGTGCCCAGCATGTTGTTATAGAGCCAGATTTCCCAATGGGTGTTACTACCCAGCCCAGTCAATATTCTGAGGCAACAATGGGTGATAAGGAGGAAGATGAGGAGGGAGAGAACTTGTTTTTCTGTGTTACCAAGGGGGCTCGTAATGCTACAGAGGGGACACCCAACCCAAGCTGCATGTCTGTCCAGGCTGGATGGGCTGGAGAGGAGGACGAGAAGGTGGAGTAGAAGGAGGAGGCGACTCAGCGTGAGGAGAGAATGGGTACTTTTTCTACTGTTGGGGACACGGAACATTTGCCTTTTTGCAGCTTGGCCCACATGGCACAGTTCATGTGTAAGTGTCTGTGGCAAGACTCTCGCATGATACACATTTTGTCCAACAACCTATACTGGTTGGCCACTTTTTTCGATCCTTTTGGAGTCACCAAAGAGTTTTACAATGGAATCGCTCAAGAGGGCCGTTGTAGATCAGTTGTTGAAAACATCACCCTCAGACAATGCTAGTGGCAGAGGTAACGGCTCTTTTCAACACCAAGAGATAATGGGGAGAGACACGAACATCAGCTCCAACAGAGATGGGGGGAAAATGCGCACAAATTGGGCAATTTTCAATAAACCACAACAGCAGCAAGGGCTATGTGTGCCTGTAACAATGCCAAAGAGGGATAAGGTGCAGAACATGGTCAAGGGGTACTTAAGTGACCATACGTGTGTCCTTTCTGACGGTTCAGTTCCCTTTAATTATTGGGAGTCTAAGCTGAACACTTGGCCCGACCTCTCCTTATATGCCTTGGAGGTGCTGGCCTGCCTTGCTGCTAGTGTGGTGTTTGACGTGTTTTCAGTTCCGCTGGGGCAATCATCATTGATAGGAGCACACGCCTCTCCACGGAAAATGCAGACAGACTTACTCTGATTATATTCAACAAGGACTGGATATCTCCACAGTTTGTAATCCCTCCAGATGACAGCAAGCCAACCTAAATTCACCAAAGATGCAGATTCATGCTACTGCTGTTAACGTCACCCCCTTCCCATAAAAACCTGTTTACTTCCTTCGTCAACTATGACTCAGCCCATAGGGCTAATTTTTACAAACCCTGTGCACATTGTGCAGTGGACAAACCAGGACAGTATTCCAACTCCAGCCTAACTACTATTCGTGATTGGAGGCCTTTGGCATGGTGGCTACCTACGTCAACCATGACTGAACCCATAGGGCTAATTTTTACAAACCCTATACACATTCTGCAGTGGACAAACTGGACAGTATTCCTACTCCAGCCTAACTACTATTTGTGATTGAAGGCCCTTGGGATGGTGGCTTCCTACGTTAAACCATGACTCAGCCCATAGGGCTAATTTTTACAAACCCTGTGCACATATTGCAGTGGACAAACCAGGACAGTATTCCTACTCCAGCCTAACTACTATTTGTGATTGGAGGCCCTTGGCGTGGTGGCTACCTACGTCAACTATGACTCAGCTCATAGGGCTAATTTTTAAAAACTCTGTGCACATTGCGCAGTGGACAAACCAGGACAGTATTCCTACTCCAGCCTAACTACTATTTGTGATTGGAGGCCCTTGGGATGGTGGCTACCTATGTCAACCATGACTCAGCCCATAAGGCTAATGTTTACAAACCCTATGCACATTGTGCAGTGGACAAGCCAGGACAGTATTCCTTCTCCAGCCTAACTACTATTTGTGATTGGAGGCCCTTGGCGTGGTGGCTACCTACGTCAACCATGACTCAGCTCATAGGGCTAATTTTTAAAAACTCTGTGCACATTGCGCAGTGGACAAACCAGGACAGTATTCCTACTCCAGCCTAACTACTATTTGTGATTGGAGGCCCTTGGGGTGGTGGCTACCTACGTCAACCATGACTCAGCCCATAGGGCTAATTTTTACAAACCCTATGCACATTGTGCAGTGGACAAACTGGGACAGTATTCCTACTCCAGCCTAACTACTATTTGTGATTGGAGGCCTTTGGGATGGTGGCTTCCTGCGTCAACCATGACTCAGCCCATAGGGCTAATTTTTACAAACCCTATGCACATTTTGCAGTGGACAAACCAGGACAGTATTCCTACTCCAGCCTAACTACTATTTGTGATTGGAGGCCCTTTGGATGGTGGCTACCTACGTCAACCATGACTCAGCCCATAGGGCTAATTTTTACAAACCCTATGCACATTGTGCAGTGGACAAACCAGGACAGTATTCCTACTCCAGCCTAATTACTATTTGTGATTGGAGGCCCTTGGGATGTTGGCTACCTACGTACATTGTGCAGTGGACAAATCTGGAATGTACAGTGGTCCTGCCAAACTAATATTTGACATTGGAGTCCCTTGTCACAGGTTGTGCCACATTGTGACTGAGATAGGGGACATATATATTCAATAGAAATGTACTGTCAGTCACCCTATTTGGCAAAAACATGCCTGGCTTGTGCCACATTGTGACTGAGAAAGGGGATACATATTCAATAGAAATTTACACTGACTGTTGATGACCGACTGATGGGCCTCTGAAAACTTGAATTGAGGGCCACAACTTCTACAGTACTCCATTGTACATAATGTTTGACAAGGGAGGCCCTTGTCATGGAATCTTCCTGCACCTACGACACAGCCCCCAGGAGTAATTTTTGGAAATACGATGCAGATTCTGCACTGGACCAAGTAGTACAGTATCAAGAAGTTTTCTCTTCCTATATAATCTGGGGAATATTGACAATCAAAATCTCTGAGCCATTTGGAGAAGCTTCTCCAACCCATCCTGGAGGATGATTTATTTGATGATTTATTTGAGCTCATCATCCAGTTGATTAGTGCAGCTTTATTTTTCTGGTTCACAGAGTTCAGTCATACCTGAGGATCGTAGGCTGCACTCACTGCTACCTTCTAGTACTCCATGTCTCTTGGCCTTTTTCTCTGTAGTCTCTGCTCTTAAATGAGTTAAATAATAGAGTGAGGGCCCTACAATATGAATAAGTGAGGGCACTCTCAAATGTGCACAAGAGGCACCTCCAAAATTTCTAGAGAAGGGCACTTCAAAATGTATGTTACAGGGCCACACGAGGGCTCTCACAAAACTCAGCTTTCCTGCCTACTGCAGGCCCTCTGAACATTTGAATTTAGGGATATTTTTTTTGTTTCTTTGGTTTATTTAGCCTTATATACAAGTGATTGTGCAGGAAAAACTGTTTCTTAACCTTTTTGGCCTGTTAAATGCAATTTAGGCTAGGTTTGGTAGTTGTTCTTGTGTGTCTGTAAAAGTGGTGTAATACTGCAACAAACTTATTCCCAAAAACCATATGCGAGTCAGAAATGCATGCAGGCACATTCTCCAGGCTCTTCCCATCCTGTTTCATCACTTTCTCATCCATTTTAGCCTTTTCCCCAGGCCCCCAGACCCCTTTGTAGGGTACAGCAGAAAATTACTCATATTTCCCATTGACTTACACTGTACTCGCTATTCGGAACGAATACACGATTATTACAAAGTACTCGTTACGAGTATATCGATTACGAATATTACGGTACTCGCTCATGACTAAAGCTGAGATGTCCTTTGCTGTTTCACGTTAGTAACAGAAGAAAGTATTTTTTTTTTACTGTGGCTGACACCTCTATAACATCTATATATATAATCGTCTTATCCCGTCTGTCTGTCTGTCTGTCCTGGAAATCCCGCATCGCTCATTGGTCCGGCAGTGGCCAATCAGCGCCGCGGGATTTCTGAAAAAAGATGGCGGCCGTTAGCGGCTCATCTGCGGGACGGAGATGCAGCCGGGAGATGACCGGTGCAAGGCGCTCATCTCCCGGCCGGTAGCAGCAGAAGGACCCCGACCGCCTGCGCCGCTGACCTCCATGCGGAAGGGAGGACCGGGGAGCGGCGCTGCGGTCGGGATACTTCTGCTGCGAGCGGCCGCTCATCTCCCAGCTGCTCGCAGCGGAAGTAACCGCACAGGCAGCGGCGCTTCCCAGTCCTCACCAATACGATTCCGCTCCCCGGTCCTCACCAATACGATTCGCTGATTGGTCGCGCTCTCCGCCCGTGACCAATCACCGATCGTGGCGCCACATTTCAACACTGCTGTGCTGATTGGGCGCGGACGCCAGCCGCGACCAATCAGCGAGATTGGCGCAAAATTTAAACAACGCTCTGCTGATTGGTCGTGGCTGCCAGCCGCGACCAATCAGCGAGATTGGCTCAAAATTTAAACAACGCTCTGCTGATTGGGAGCGGCTGCCAGCCGCGACCAATCAGCGAGATTGGCGCTAAATTTAAACAACCCTCAGCTGATTGGTCGCGGACGCCAGCCGCGACCAATCAGCGAGATTGGCGCCAAATTTAAACAACGCTCTGCTGATTGGTTGCGGCCGCCAGCCGACCGCGACCAATCAGCGAGATTATCGCCAAATGTAAACAACGCTCTGCTGATTGGTCGCGGCTGCCAGTCGCGACCAATCAGCAAGATTGGCGCCAAATTTAAACAACGCTCTGCTGATTGGTCGCCAATGGCAGGTGCGACCAATCAGCGAGATTGGCCAAATTTAAACAACGCTCTGCTGATTGGTCGCGGATGCCAGCCGATCGTGACCAATCAGAGAGATTGGCGCCAAATTTAAACAACGCTCTGATCTCCCGATGGCAAGTGTGAACGGAGGATCGAGGAGCGGCGCCGCAGTGGAAGTACCCGCACAGGCAGTGCCGCTCCCCGGCGAACAATCAGGGATATGGGCGGCAAATTTAAACCCCGCTCTGCTGATTGGTCGCGGCCGCCGGGAGCGACCAATCAGCGATTTTGGCGCCAAATTTAAACAACGCTCTGCTGATTGGTCACGGCTGCCGGCCGCGACCAATCAGCAGTATTGGCGCCAAATTTAAACCCCGCTCTGCTGATTGGTCACGACCGCCGTGCGCGACCATTCAGCGATTTTGGCGCAAAATTTAAACCCCGCTCTGCTGATTGGCTGCGGTCGGCGGCTGCGACCAATCAGCAGTATTGGCGCAAAATTTCAACACCTCTCTGCTGATTAGTCGCGGTCGCCGGTCGCGACCAATCAGCAATATTGGCACCAAATTTTAACAACGCTCTGCTGATTGGTTGTGGTCGCCGGCTGCGACCAATCAGCAGTATTGGCGCAAAATTTAAACCCCGCTCTGCTGATTAGTCGCAACCACCGGCCGTGACCAATCAGCGATATTGGTGCCAAATTTTAACACCGCTCTGCTGATTGGTCGCGGTTGCCGGCCGCGACTAATCAGCATTATTGGCGCCAAATTTAAATAACGCTCTGCTGATTGGTCGCGTTCACTGCCCGCGACCAATCAGCATTATTGGCGCCAAATTTAAACCCCGCTCTGCTGATTAGTCGCAACCACTGGCGTGACCAATCTGCGATATAGCCGCCAAATTTTAACACCGCTTTGGTGATTGGTCACGGTTGCCGGCCTCGACCAATCAGCGATTTTGGCGCCAAATTTAAACACCGCTCTGCTGATTGCACCCTGTCGGCCGCATACATATTCTAGAATACCTGATGCATTAGAATCGGGCCACCATCTAGTAGGATATATGCTCCAAACTGCTTCAAACTGAGATGTACCCTGCTGTATCACATTAGTAACAGAAGAAAGTATTTTTTTACTGTGGCTGACACCTCTGTAACATAGGAGATATGCTCCAAACTATTTCAAACTGAGATGTACCCTGCTGTATCACATTAGTAACAGAAGAAAGTATTTTTTAGCGTGGATGATGCTTGTATAACATAAGAGAAATGCTCCAAACTATTTCAAACTAAGAAGTCCCCTGCACTATAACGTTAGGAATCGAAGAACGTATTTTTTGACTTTGGATGAGGCCTGTATAACATAGAATATATGCTGCAAGATATTTCAAACTCAGATCTAGCCTGTTGTATCATGTTTAGAGATGAGCGTTGTTCTACTCGAACTGTTCGCCAATCTCAAATTCGAGCTGTTTTGGGCGGTGTTCGAGCCGTTCGGCGAACACGAACGATTTGAGAAAAATTCGGCTGTTCGAGGTTATGTTCGATAACTGTTCGTGCACCAAAATCATAACTGGATTTTTTCTCAGTAATGATGAAAATTAATGTTAATACGCAGTTTGAGTGTACAGCGGGGTGGGGGGAGGGGCAGGGGATGGATCTCTGCAGGAATAATGAAGAACTCCATTTTTTTTTCTCTTTCCCGCATTTACAGTGGGGAGGTGCAATCTGTCAGCCTATCAGCAGCGCACACACGGAGCGAAGTGCTTTTTTTCACACAAGCAAGGGCATGTGTCATTGGCAGTGTATGTCACATGTCCTTGCCCTATAAGACCCATGCTCTGGATTTTTTTTGAGCGTTTCTGCTCTCCCTGGCAGAAAAAACGCATGCGGATTGTACATGCGTTTTTCCTGCCAGGGACAAGTGGATGTGAAGCATTCTTCACATGCGGGTTGTCAAGCGCTTTCCAAGCGATTTTAGCATCACTTGGAAAAGTACTTGACAACTTGGTCACATTATATAAATCCATGCAACCGGCATGGATTTATATAGTGTGACAGTAAAAGAATGGTAAAAAATAAAAAAAAAATATATACTTACCTTCTGATGGCCTGCCGACATCAGCGGTCGCGTGACCCGTCACATGACTAAATGACGTCACCACAGGTCCTTTAGTCTACCGCGAGCTGTCGGCAAGCCAGGACGCATCGGATAAAGACACCGAGGGCCATCAGAAGGTAAGTATAATATTTATTTTTTATTTTATTCTTTTTTTTACAGGTTGTATGGTACCCGTGTCCGGAGGAGAGTACAGATGCAGTGATGCGGATTTCATGCATTCCAATGCAAGACAATGGCGGCGAAAACCATGGGTGGGACAATGGGACCCAGGTAACATAGACCAGATGGTTAGCCTGATCGAGCGTTATACAGCCACCTTGGACTTTGTATTAGACTCTGCCCTATTGCGAATGGCATGCCGGCCCCAGCAAACCCCGGAGCCTGGGAAAGGGTCACGTCCCTCTGCTGTGGACAGTAGGAACCAAACCCACACTGTGGGGGCACTCCGGAGTGAGGGTGTCAGGAGACCAGCTTCCCCTAAATCGGTTTCGATAACTGACGGTGCCACCGCTATTAGGTGCTGGCAATGCCAAGGGCCAGGACATATGGCTGCCACTGCCCCGACTGTTGAAACCATGGACTGTGGGTTTAACCACAGGCTATCTATGTATGCTTGGACCGTCTACACCGCGGACCCTGTCGGACGAACAGCGGAACCCCATCTGTGCCAAGTGCGCGTCAATGGACATCGAGCGGAGGCTCTCTTTGACTCAGGGAGCCTAGTGACCCTTGTCCATGGGTTATTGATCTCTGGGTTGGAACCCACTGGGGTAAGGTGGGGGTCATATGCATTCATGGTGAACCGACGGCAGAGGTTACCTTTTCCACTCCATGCGGAGAGGTTAAGCATGTGCCCCCTGACGAAGGCCTGCCGAAACGCGCGTAGGGGTGACACCACTAGGCCCCCCTTCCCCCTTCTTTTTTCCTCCATCTGTTGCACCACTGGTATTTGCAAATTTGGGTAATTATTGGCTATTCATTTTTGATATTTTGCCTTTTACTTCCCATATGCTTTACTTGCTCTCTCCTTCTTTTTGCATACTCTTAGGTATCTGGGAATTGTCCCTTATTGATGCTATTATCTATATATGCCTTTGTGGTGCTACTGATACATACCTCTGATTGCTGTTAATATTGGGTTATTGTGTTCCCCCCCCCCCGGGGGGGAGGGAGGGGGAGAGAGGGAGGGGGTGTCTCTTGGTGTCCTTGGTTTTTTAATCACATATGTGGCACTTTGTGCCTTTAAGCTCTTTCATGTATTACTTTTTTGACTTGTGTATTTAATAAAATTATATATTTTTTCTATTCTCATTTGGGGCCTTGTTGTCGCTTTTCTTTTTCTCTCATTTTTTCATGTTTCTTTGCGATGCCCCTTATACCTATATTATTATATTCCTATGTCTGCATACTAGTATTCCATGATTGATTGATATGATTATGCGGGCGTTTCTGTGGTATATTCTTTATATAAATTTTACTGTGGTTTTCACAGATTTTTTTCTATCTACAGACATGGATTACAGAGCCAAAGAACAGGGTTGGCTCTCTCATTTCGACCAAACATTTAGAGCTGAAGGCACTGGTGACTTGAGGGAGGATGACCACAACTGGGACAAGCAATCCAATACACTTCATCAATTTTTGATTAAGCGCACTAAATTATGGTGGAATAGGGCATTTCTCCAAAAATACATTTTGTGCAACCTGATACCTCGAGGACTTCGTGTCCGTACCATCCCCACCTTCATAGTTGATGATTGTGACTTTATAGCAGGATGGGAGGCGGCCTGCAGTAAGTGTTCCACCACACTTATGCAACTCCTGATTGATCATAACACCAAACTAATTGTAGATCTTGATAAATCTATTGATGAACTACAACTCATCTTTAAGACGTCCTGCCCGGTTGAACGCCTCGAAGCATTGAATGTTCGCATTGAGAAAAATATAGACGAGTGTGTACAAAAAATTAAGGATACACAAACTAAAAAACTAGTAAGAGATCAAAATGATTTCAGTAATAATTCAGTTTATTTATGGAAAAGAAATAGTGGCCATATTTCCAGGGAGATGCGTCTTCCTTCCGATGCTTCGCTTTCCTCCACTAGTATATCCTCTGCCACCTCCATTTCCTCCATGAGAACACGATCTGGGCGTGAGCCCCATAAGTCACGCAACTTTGAATTCCATCCTTATAAAAGACGTAATTTCAACTCCCCCGAGGGAACAAAGATGGATAACAAGGTAATCAACCTTAGTGATTATCAACTTAGTTCTACTGATCTTGATATTTTGAATAAAGGCCTTACTTATGTTCCGAAGGCCAAATTTGATTGTTTCATGGCCATTAAAGATCTCCATCTTTTTGCACGCAAGTTGATTTATAAAAAACATTTTTTTGATGCACATCTTCACTCTCTCTTCCCTACAGAGGAGGAACAAGAAGCGTTAGATACTTTGGAGGATTTGGCCCGTGAGAATACGGACACCGAAGGAGGTAAGATCCCCAGTTCCATCAGGCCTCGCTCCAAAAAATTCCCTCCACTCTCCACCTGTGCCAGTGTTGATATGTTCGTCCAGGTGGTGTCTAAGGAATTTAATAAGATTCCTCACTTTGTGGAACATGATAATCTATCTAGTTTTGAAAGGGAGAGGTTGAGGTTGCTTCGTGGGCTCCCCGGCGTGGTGCTCAAGCCAGCCGATAAAGGCGGTAATGTTGTTATATGGCCTACTACTCTTTATGAGAATGAGGCCTACCGTCAACTTTCTAATGAACTGTGCTATAAACGTTTGACATTTAATCCATTACAGTCATTCGTTGCTAAACTATCTAAAATTATTAACACGGCGATGGAGAATGGAGTTATAACAAAAGAGCTGGCTTCGGCGTTACAGGTCGTGGAGCCCTCGATAGCAACCTTTTACCTTCTCCCTAAGATACATAAGAATTTAGAGACACCACCTGGACGCCCTATCATATCTGGCACGGTTGGTTTTCTCGAAAATGTCAATTCATGGATTGAATCCAAACTCCAACCGTTAGTGGAGACTTTGCCCTCGTTCCTGTTGGATACTGGGGATCTGCTCAAAAAGGTGGACGGTCTTAGCCTCAGTGAGGATATGCTGTTGGTGACAGGTGACGTCGAGTCACTATATACGAGTCTTAAACACACAGATGGCATTAAGGCCACTCATTTCTTCCTCACTAGTTCTAATTTGCCGGCTGATATTGTACTGCTTATTCTTGAGCTTCTCGAATTCTCGCTCACACACAATTTTTTTATTTTTAAAGGTTCCTTCTACCTCCAGCTCCAGGGAACGGCCATGGGGGCCTCTTTTGCACCAGCTTATGCCAACTTATTCCTGGGGCTGTGGGAGAGGGACCTTGCCCTGCACGATCGGCTGTCATCAATGGACCGCATCCCCTTTTGGATGCGGTACATTGATGACATACTGTTCATCTGGCAGGGAACTGAAGAACAATTACAATTTTTTATGCAGTCTCTCAACCTAAATGATCTTAATATTTTTATTACATTTCATTGCGATAAAAATAAAATTACGTTCTTAGATGTTACTATTCAAAAAGATGAGCGTGAATTCCTGCAGACTAGTATTTTCAGGAAAACTACGGCTACCAACTGCCTACTACATGCCTCTTCAGCACACCCAAGGTACATGATTCATTCAGTGCCTATTGTCGAATTTGTTCCGACGATCGGGAATTTATTAAGCAAGCTAATGATCTCAAGATACGATTTTTTGAGAGAGGCTATAGCAGACGTTCTGTTAAAAAGGCGTTCAACCGGGCACTATGGTCTAAACGACATGATCTACTGTATAAAAATACAGCTAAGGCCAAACAGAAGAACTATGTGAGATTTATCACACAATATCACTCCCAATTTGCCCGTATGCGTTCTTGCCTTTCCAAGGCTTGGTCTATTTTGCAAACGGATCCTATTATTTCCAAGTTTATACCCTCTGCTCCCAACATCACTATTAGGAGGTCTAGAAATCTTCGAGACCTTTTGGTTCACAGCCACTATCAACCCACTCGGGGAAGGGTTTTTATTGACGGGTCTGGTCCTGCGCCTGGATGCAGGCCGTGTGGCCGCTGCATTGCCTGCCCTAATATTGAACATGCTACCCAATTTTTCAATTCTACTCATACAAGGACATATGATATACGCAAGTCGATCAATTGTATGTCTAGATACGTGATCTACTTTGCCACCTGTCCTTGTGGTCTCATATATGTGGGACTTACCTCCAGCCAACTTAAAATTCGAGTACGTGAGCATGTTCTGGGCATTCAGTCTGCGGCAGGCCACGCGGATGCTTCCACGATCAGGACCATTCCCCGTCACTTTAAGCTTTATCACGATTGTGACAGTTCTGGGTTGAGAGTTCGAGGTATAGACTCTCTCCTCTCTACCATTCGTGGTGGTAAAATGAGCCAACGGCTGGCCCAATTGGAGGCCCGCTGGATATGGCAATTAGACACTGTACACCCTAAGGGCTTGAACGAGTCCCTTAGCTTTGTTCCCTTTTTGTGATTGCCTCCTGGTTGTGTTCATCCTCTCATCACTTCACCTATGTTGCCATTTATGTATTATGTGTTACTAATTTGTTTCACATTTTTATTTATTTTTAGATTTTTTTATTTCATCTATTTACGTGGTCAACACACTGTGGTCTCCATTCTAGCCTCCTTATTCGGTGCAAAATTCTACATCTGCTGCTTCTTTATTTCATGTTCCCTAGGCGGATCCATCGTCCGGTCAACTAAGTTATTTGTTATATAATTCTTTTGTATTTTTGTACATTATAGATATTGCTGATATCAGCTTTTTATTTAATGTATGGCTGTTATGAAAATTTATCCTTGACAATATTCTTGGCTATTTCGTCCCTACTATGACAATTTGGTCTCTATAATGGTATTTATATTGTTCCTTGATATAATAATTATATGCTATTGTTATTGCACCTGATTGTTAAATATATTTAAAAAAAAATTTTTTTTTGCCATACCTATTTGGTGGGTGCGAACTTGATACTATGCATATTTTTGCTTTGTTTGCTTCTGGTGTATTGCCTTATTTCCCACTCCACCTCTGTGTTTGCTGGCTTGGTCTTATTTGCTACCTATTATGGGCAGGCCTCGCCATCCTACACACCTATCTGGGTTGCCCAGTGACCGTGAACGCTTTCGTGTCACGTCGGCGGCGCGCGCCGCGGCTCTCTGCATCTTTATGTGAGGACCTGCGGGCCGGTCAGCTGACCGGCACGTGGGTGTCACATGATGCGGACGCCGCGGTTCGCCCCGCCCACTATGACGCGAAAAGCGTCACTTTAGGTCCTTGGGCATACGTCTACATGTTCTTAGCAGCTGTGCACCATTAACTAATTAGGTGATTTGCTATTTATGAGGCCCCAGTGCTCTTTACCCCCATGCCCCCTGACGAAGGCCTGCCGAAACGCGCGTAGGGGTGACACCACTAGGCCCCCCTTCCCCCTTCTTTTTTCCTCCATCTGTTGCACCACTGGTATTTGCAAATTTGGGTAATTATTGGCTATTCATTTTTGATATTTTGCCTTTTACTTCCCATATGCTTTACTTGCTCTCTCCTTCTTTTTGCATACTCTTAGGTATCTGGGAATTGTCCCTTATTGATGCTATTATCTATATATGCCTTTGTGGTGCTACTAATACATATCTCTGATTGCTGTTAATATTGGGTTATTGTGTCCCCCCCCCCGGGGGGGAGGGAGGGGGAGAGAGGGAGGGGGTGTCTCTTGGTGTCCTTGGTTTTTTAATCACATATGTGGCACTTTGTGCCTTTAAGCTCTTTCATGTATTACTTTTTTGACTTGTGTATTTAATAAAATTATATATTTTTTCTATTCTCATTTGGGGCCTTGTTGTCACTTTTCTTTTTCTCTCATTTTTTCATGTGGTCAGAGTGGTAAAGTCTCTTCCTTACGGGACTGTACTGGGAAGAGATTTGCCACTGTTTTGGTCCTTGTGGGAGAGTAAGATTAACCCTCCCAGAATAAAAGTGTGTCCGGGAGCGGAACCCAAAGATCCCGAGTCAGGGATACCTGCCGTAGGGGTTGCCAACCTAGGGACAGAGTGTAACCCCAATAGGTTTCCCTTAGAGGTATTGGCAGGAGAGGTCGAGGAGACCGCATCAATGCCAGAGCTGGAAGGGTCCTGGGGAGCATTTGGGACAGCTCAATTACAGGATCCTACCCTGACCCGGGCACGGGAAAGAGTAATAGAGGTAAATGGGGTGGCTCAGCCACCGGGTGCAGAGACAGTTTTTCCGCGCATGGTGGTCAACTAAGATTTACTCCATAGGGTTGACAAAATCCCGGACGAGGTCGTGGAACAATTATTAGTGCCTCAGTCATACCGTCAGGCGGTACTCGAGATGGCCCACACACACCTGCTGGGGGGGGGGCATCTAGGGGTTAAAAAGATGCAAAATCGCATCTTGCAGCGGTTCTTTTGTCCTGGGATTTATGCTAACGTACAGAGGTATTGTGATTCGTGCCCGGAATGTCAGATGACCACACCCACTGCAAGCTTCCGTAGCCCATTGGTACCTCTGTCAATTATAGAGGTACCTTTTGAACAGATTGCGATGGATTTGGTGGAGCCCATTGTAAAGTCCGCTCCTGGCCCCCAACACATACTTGTGGTCGTCGATTATGCAACCAATTACCCAGAATCCATTCCGCTATGCCACATGTTACACGTACGCCGCCTAAGTTCAGATAGGGCCAAGACCGGTTACATGAATTTGTTGGAACCCTGGGGGAACTGTTACTCAGGGCGATCATAGGCTGCAGCTTCTCTCAGGCACACGATAGATTCAGTTGCTGACCTGACACATCTGACAAGAGTCTTCATAAACGGTAGAACAGTAACATTTAATGAGGCACGGCCAGTGCAATGCAAATGTCTCTTTGAGCAACAGGCTCCAATAATAACAGTACAGTCTCCTTTGCAGCACCGCAGTACACAGTCTATTATCCGGTAGCACAGTACAACCCAGTTCTAATACATAAACAACCACAGGCTTTTCCTTCACAAGGACTCAATAGTACACAGCATTCTTTATCCTGCATGGAGATGGAGGGGGGAAGGGTGTGATGAGGGAGATGATCTCTATGACAGACTTCCTTCCATTCCTGATCTTCCTGGCTAATAGACTCCCTGAGCTAACAGTGTGGAGAATTATCTGACCTGTGTTTAGCTTCCCTCCTGACCTGAATTCTGTTCCCTTGCCTTCTGTGAGATACAGATCATAAGTCACCTTTCTCTTTGGCTGGCCAGACAGTAAACAATTTCCCCACAATCCCCCTGGGGCTCTGCTAAAATACTCCTCTTCTCCTGTGACTGTGTTAACCCGTCTAGTTGCTTGATGCTTCTGGAGCACAACACTTCCTGTCTCCTGTGCTTGTGTTACTTCTAATAGTTGCTGGATGCTTTTAAAGCAACAGCACTACTTCTGCATGTCACACACACTTCAGCTAAACTTATTGCATGGGAGCTGTTTGCCATGTTCTGTCGCCTTGGGCTGCCTAAGGAGATCCTTACAGATCAGGGGACTCCTTTTATGTCCAAAGTGACAAAGGAACTGTGTAACCTGCTGAAAATAAAACAGTTGCGCACGTCGGTGTACCATCCACAGACCGACGGGCTAGTCGAGCGATTTAATAAAACCCTCAAGTCCATGCTAAAAAAGGTGGTTTCCAAGGATGGGGGAGGGATTGGGACATGTTACTTTCCTATTTAATGTTTGCTATCCATGAGGTACCACAGACTTCTTACCCTTTGAGCTACTGTACGGCAGGCATCCCAGGGGTCTGCTGGATGTAGCCAAAGAGACGTGGGAACAGGAGCCAACTCCGCATAAGAGTGTAATTGAGCATGTCGTAAATATGCAAGATTGGATCGCAGCAGTCATGCCTATAGTAAAAGAGCATCTAATGGATGCCCAGGCACCGCAGAGTCGCACATATAATAAAAGGGTCACAGTCAGGTCCTTCAAAGAATGGGATCAGGTATTCGTATTAGTGTCCACTGCAGAGAGTAAGCTCCTAGCCATGTGGCAAGGGCCATATGAAGTCCGGGAAAAGGTGGGGGAGGTAAATTATACCAGCCCGGGAAGAGGAAACCCGAACAGTTCTACCAAGTCAATTTGCTTAAAGCCTGGAAAGACCGGGAATGTATGATTACGGAGGCGACTCCAATCGTATCGTCTGTGGACCCTCCGACACTGGCCCGGGAGGAGACCAGAGGAGTAGTAAAAATAAGTGACGATCTCACTAAATATCAGCGGAGGGAGGCTCAGAAATTAGTTCAGCAGAATGGTGACGTATTCTCCGAACCGCCAGGCCGTACTTCTGTCATCCAACTTGACATTGTCTCGGGTCATGATGCAAATGAAACCGTACCGTGTACCCGAATCCCAGAGGCAAGCCATTGCAGCAGAAGTAAAACAAATACTTAAACTAGGGGTAATCGAGGAAGCCCGGGACTTGGGGAACGTGATTGGCTGTGGGGTTATCAAACCCCAAATAAACAAGATCGAGACCATTCAAAACTGGCCCAAACCTGTGAGTACTAAATAAGTGAGAGCGCTCTTGGCATCGTTGGGTACTACCAACGATTTATACCTAACTTTGCTGGGAGAACGACGCCCTTGACCGATCTGTTAAAAGGTAAGAAGTCGGTAGTGGTTCGGTGGAACCCTCAAGCATCGGAAGCATTCCAGTCAATGAAGTTGACGTTTGTGTGGACAGCCAGTTCTCACCAGCCCCAACTTCAAGAAAACATCCATCGTGCAAACTGATGCCTCAGAAGTAGGCATAGGTGCGGTACTGTCACAGGAAGTGAACAGAGAAGAACATCTGGTCACCTACTTGAGCAGGAAACTTACCCCAGCAGAGAAAAATTATAGCGTAGTGGAGAAGGAGTGCTTTGCAATTAAATGGGCCTTGGAGTCCCTACGCTATTATTTGCTCGGCGACAGTTTCGCTTAGTTATGTACCATTCGCCCCTCGTCTGGAAGAGAAACGCAAAGGAGAGGAATGCTCGGGTCCTTCCTGTCCCTACAAAATTTTAGCTTTTCGGTGGAACATCGGGCTGGAAAGTCACAGGGAAATTCAGATGCCCTGTCACAGGCACCATGTATGGTGACAAATGTTCAAACCCACAAGTTTGAACAGAGGGGGGATATGTGAGGCAGTGACCGGAATCATATGCGAGGGACGGTATGTTTCTCCTAGAATGTGCATAGAGGCATATTAAACCCACTGGAGTGCATTGCAGTCACAGAGATAACTGTGATTGCAGTACAGAATAAAAGTAAGTTTGGACTTGGTCAAACAGGTTGTCCAAGGCAGAATTGGTAAAACCCAGCATGTGTTTTTATTCTTGGATTGGACTACAGGAATGGCAGTGGGGCGGTCCACTCCCTTCAGTCCAGGTCTTACAGGTGGCCACAGATTCCTTTTTAAAACCTGCAGCAAAGGTTTGGGGTGTCAGTGTTTTGTCTACAAGCTGCAGAGCAGGTGGCTCGGCAACACAGGCCTGTGGAAAGCTGAACACAGAGCAAAGGGAAGCAAAACTCCTGTGGCACCTCAGCGCGACACGGCGGTGCCGCCGCTCTTGGTAACTTGTTGGAAAAGGACTGTGTTACGACCCAGCTGGGATCCAGAGGATACCGTTTACCTTTACTTTGTGAGTTTTTGCTGAATAAAGCCATTTAAGTTGGACTTTCCTTGGGTCACTGTTTCATTACTGCACAGTGTGGACACCACCGCACTACAGCGGACAATGTTGGCATTTTGGCCATTGAGTAACACTAACAAGGTCCATGGGTCTCCTTGCACAGGTGTTAATCCTATTGCATCGGCCCTGGTGAGATTTTCTGGTATCCGTAAACTTGTGCCCCTCTTGCTGGCACATCAACTGCAGGCTTTCCCCACTCAAGTTTACAACTTGAGCCACAACTGCATCCATTATCCTGATAGAGTTTATCCTTTAGGCCGTTTACTAGAGTGTAGTATTATATGATGGTATTCCCTTGAATCTGTTATTATACAGGATTTTGCACTATATCACATTAGCATTGCACTTTGTCTACTCTGTGTGTTGAGCACTACATGTGTCATTTAGAGTACTATTTTATCAGTATACAGTACAGACCAAAAGTTTGGACACACCTCATTTAAAGATTTTTCTGTTTTTTAATGACTATGAAAATTGTACATTCATACTGAAGGCATCAAAGCTATGAATTAACACATGTGGAATTATATACTTAACAAAAAAAGTGTGAAACAACTGAAAATATGTCTTATATTCTAGGTTGTTCAAAGTAGCCACCTATTGCTTTGAAGACTGCTTTGCACACTCTTGGCATTCTCTTGATGAGCTAAACGCAAACCGGATGGAATAGCATGCTGCTGCAAGATGCTGTGGTAGCCATGCTGGTTCAGTATGCCTTAAATTTTGAATAAATCCCCAACAGTGTCACCAGCAAAGCACCCCCACACCATCACACCTCCTCCTCCATGCTTCACTCATGGTGGGAACCAGGCATGTAGAGTCCATCCATTCACCTTTTCAGCGTCGCACAAAGACACGGTGGTTGGAACCAAAGATCTAAAATTTGGACTCATCAGACCAAAGCACAGATTTCCACTGGTCTAATGTCCATTCCTTGTGTTCTTTAGCCCAAACAAGTCTCTTCTGCTTGTTGCCTGTCTTTAGCAGTGGTTTCCTAGCAGCTATTTTACCATGAAGGCCTGCTGCACAAAGTCTCCTCTTAACAGCTGTTGTAGAGATGTGTCTGCTGCTAGAACTCTGTGTGGCATTGACCTGCTCTCTAATCTGAGCTGCTGTCAACCTGCGATTTCTGAGGCTGGTGACTCGGATAAACTTATCCTCAGAAGCAGAGGTGACTCTTGGTCTTCCTTTCCTGGGACAGTCCTCATGTGAGCCAGTTTCTTTTAGCGCTTGAAGGTTTTTGCAACTGCACTTGGGGACACTTTCAAAGTTTGTCCAATTTTTCGGACTGACTGACCTACATTTCTTAAAGTAATGATGGCCACTCATTTTTCTTTACTTAGCTGCTTTTTTCTTGCCATAATACAAATTCTAACAGTCTATTCATTAGGACTATCAGCTGTGTATCCACCTGACTTCTGCACAACACAACTGATGGTCCCAACCCCATTTATAAGGCAAGAAATCCCACTTATTAAACCTGACAGGGCACACCTGTGAAGTGAAAACCATTTGCGGTGACTACCTCTTGAAGCTCATCAAGAGAATGCCAAGAGTGTGCAAAGCAGTCATCAAAGCAAAAGGTGGCTACTTTGAAGAACCTAGAATAAAAGACATATTTTCAGTTGTTTCACACTTTTTTGTTAAGTATATAATTCCGCATTCGGGATTTCTCAGGAGCATTGACACCACTTACTTTATTTTTGATTCAATGTCGTATTTAAAAGATGCACATATTTTTCTTATATGTACAGTAAATGAGCTGTTCCAGGCTATGGCCCAGACACTGATATGCAAGAGACTCTGCCTCCTGGACAAATTTTTAATAAAAGAGTGCGTTACCAGTGGGAGATGTGTAGCTAACACATAATAGTAGAATTGAACTTTGACTCATGACAAACACATTTTGTCATTGTCCATGAAGCTCATTCCAGGTAATGGGTCTCTCAGAAACAATATATTTGGAGTCTTCATCTTTTCTTACTGGGGTTTGAAGCCCCACTGTGTGCTCCTCGACCATGGGGCGTGTCAGCCTCCTTCTCCTTAGTTCCCAGTTTGGACAGTCTTGCGATATGCGTTCCCTTTCACCACAGGTCCAGCATTTTGCCATGCGTTCCACTGATGGATTGCGGATATTGCATGGTAGGCCACGTGGGGAACGGCCTTCCCACTCTGACCGTTCTTCTTTTCGAGCTGTGGTGGCAGGTGTGGTAATGTCAGTGGGGGTCCCCTTGATGCTACGTAGCTCACCTCGGATATCCTGTATTTCTTGGCATAGCTCTCGGGCCCAGCCGGGCTCTCTACTTGTCAGCCCTGGGGTAGCCACTTCCTGGCTCCATACCGTACATGTCAAGACAAGGGCTTCCCGTTCTTAGACTCGGGCCTCTGCTCCAACTTTCAGGAAGCTAACATTGAGGTTCAGCCGTAGGCGCTAATTACAATGCCTGGCTTAGGTAAGGATCCCTCAATCCAGTGACCAATTGGTCCCGCAGCAGTTCATCTAATGGCCTCTGTACCCCTCTTGGGTCTTCTTAGTGATTTGGGCCATCACTTCCTGCAGCGCCTTTACATATTGGGCTACAGTCTTGCCCTTTCCCTGGACCCGCTGGAACAAACATATATGAAGGTGGCCTAAGTCTGTGGTGTCACCATGCATGTCTTCTAAAATTTTAATCACTTCATCCACAGTGTCACGGTCTCTCGACTAGCAGTACATGACAGTTTGTCAGGCCTGGGTAGCATACTTTTCAGTCTCTCTACCCAATCCCACAGTAACAAGTTACTTCCTGTGAGTTTCAGAAGGTTACTGAGCATAGCCCCCAGGGTTATATTTCTCCTGACAGGCTCGGTCACTAACTGATCTGCCATGACTGCACTAGAATGTTGCATCCTGCCGACTACGCCAAATGTAATACAAGAGACTGGATGCAATGCACAAATAAACACGAGGCAGTAACAGCCAATAAACTAATTATTTCCCTTGTTTTGGGGGGAACTTGCAGTAGTTAAGAAACAGTTAAACAGTTTAAACAGGGTGATCACAAGTAGATTATAAAGTACAGAACATATAATGAGTTTTAGGCTATGTGCCCACGTTGCATTTATGAAGCAGAAAATTTCTGCTTCATTTCTGCAAGTCCTCTCCCGGAAAAACGCATGCGGAATTCCGCACGCGTTTATCGCGCATTTTTCACGCGTTTATCACGCGTTTTCCACATGCGGAATTGCCTTGCGTTTTTTATGCATTGGACAAAGGCAATTCTGCTTGCGGAAACGCAAAATTAATTGACATGCTGCGGATTTTTGAACGCAGCATAAACGCTGCGGAAAAATCCGCAGCATGTGCATAGAACTTGCGGAATCCCATTGGGGACCATGGGGTGCGGGTTACCAAGCATTTTACAAGCGTTTCCGCTGCGGAAATTCCGCATCAAAAACGCTTGAAAAACGCTACGTGGGCACACAGCCTATAAGTACAATTAGGATGGCAGTAAAGTCTCTCAGGAATTATACTAGTGTTCCTCGGACAGGGGTGATACACCCGTCCCTGTGAGAGCTACTACTTTGGCTCCTCCTGAAGTACCGGCCCTAGCGGGAGTCGCTGGTTGTTCCTGCTAAGCCATAAGTCCTCCTGATAAAGTGTACTAATGCACGTTGAGCCTTCTTCTCTCCAACTGACCCCCACCCTTTCTGTTTTCCTAGCCTAGGCCGATCCCTGTACCGTACGTCAGTGCTGGAAGTGACGGACCGACTCACTCGTGCCTTCCTTCTATGACTGCAAGCGTCCTCCTTCTGGCGGAGTCTCCTCATGGGTCTTCGGTGCTTGACTAACGACCGTCGTCTCCCAGATCTGGGGAGAAGAGGGCTAGGCTCCAGATCTTGACTGGTGTAGTCAGGGTTTGATATCATGACCAGTGCAGGTTTGGGATTTGGGCCTTGATCATTGTAGATCGGGGGCCTGGATCTGATTTGGTGTCATTTGGATCCCGTCTGCAAGCAGCCAGCAACCTGCTGGCACACTCTTCCTGCTGTAGCTTGTCACTCTGGCTGCAGCTTCTTCTCCTGTGCACATCTGCACCTCTCTCTCGTGGGGCCAAAACCCACTCAAGCTTGGCGTGCAGACCCTTTATATCAAGGAACTCTGTCATCCGTAGCACGTGATTGGGTGTTGCATCTGAATATGTCCTCCTGCAATTCTTTCTGCTCCAATTAGTTCCACTTGGTCCCTTCTGAACAGCAGGTGGCAGTCTTCTTTCACCAATGATACACATCGTCGGGATTTCTCAGGAGCATTGTCACCTCTTACAATATTTGCGATTCAATGTCATATTCGTGGGGCCAAAACCCACTCAAGCTTGCGTGCAGACCCTTTATATCAAGGAACTCTGTCATCAGTAGCACGTGATTGGGTGTTGCATCTGAATCCGTCCCCCCTGCAATTCTTTCTGCTCCAATTAGTACCACATGGTCCCTTCTGAACAGCAGGTGGCAGTCTTCTTTCACCAATGATACACATCTTCGGGATTTCTCAGGAGCATTGACACCACTTACTTTATTTTTGATTCAATGTCATATTTAAAAGATGCACATATTTTTCTTATATGTACAGTAAATGAGCTGTTCCAGGCTATGGCCCAGACACTGATATGCAAGAGACTCTGCCTCCTGGACAAATTTTTAATAAAAGAGTGCGTTACCAGTGGGAGATGTGTAGCTAACACATAATAGTAGAATTGAACTTTGACTCATGACAAACACATTTTTTTTGCAGACCTTACAACTCTGCAGTGAGAGGACACCTGTAGATATGTCATAACCACACACAACTTTGCAGTGAGATTAGGAGAGCAGAGATCAGCCATTATATAACACACTGGTAATGCCCTTTTATATTATAAGTAAGCTCTGAAGGCCGATTCTCATGAAGATCAGTGTCTGGCCTCTAGCCCTGAACAGCTCATTTACATATAAGAAAAATATGGATGTCTCTGGAATAAGATATTGGATAGCAGACATCAAGGTATCATTGTATTCAGCTTTCTATAACTTACATGCCCATATACAGTTGAAAAAAGAAGTTTACATACACTATATAAAAAGACACATATGCATGTTTTTCTCAATATCTGACATGATACCAGAATAAACCTTTCCCATTTTAGGTTAATTAGGATTACCATAATTTTTAATATTTGCCAAATGCCAGAATAATGAGAGAGAAAGAGAACGTTTCAAGGCATTTTTATTACTTACAGCAAAGTCAAAAGTTTACATACACTAAAATTACTAGGCTTTTAAACAATTCTGGACTGCCCATATGATGATGCCATGTGTTTGGAAGCTTCTGATAGGTTTTTGGCAACATCTGAGTTAATTAGAGACACACCTGTGGATGTATTTTAATGCACACCTGAAACACACTGCTTCTTTGTGTAACATCATGGGAAAGTCTAAAGAAATCAGCCAAGATATCAAGAAGAGAATTGTGGACTTGAACAAGTCTTGCTCATCCTTGGGTACAATTTTAAGCTACCTGAAGATGCCTCGTTCATCTGTACAAACAATTATACACAAGTACAAACAAGCTGGGAATGTCCAGCCATCATAGCGCTCAGGAAGGAGACCGGTTCTGTGTCCAGGAGATGAAGTGCTTTGGTCCAACTTGTGCATATCAACCCAAGGACAAAAGCAAAAGACCTTGTGAAGACGATGGCGGAAGTTGGTAATACTGTGTCAATATTCACAGTGAAAGAGTACTGTATCAACATGGGCTGAAAAGCCATTCTGCCTGGAAGAAGCCATTACTCCAAAAGAAACATAAAAAAGCCAGATTAATGTTTGCAAATGCACACAGGAACAAAGACATTAATTTTTGGAGATATGTCCTGTGGTCTGGTGAAACTAAAATTGAACTTTCTGGGCATAATGACCATCGTTACGTTTGGAGGAAAAAGGGAGAAGCTTAGAAGCCTAAAGAAATCAGCCAGGAAGTTAAAGCTTGGGCGGAAATGGGCCTTCCAAATGCACAATGACCTGAAGCATAATGCCAAAATGGTAATGTGACTTAAGGATAGCAAAAGTTAATGTTCTGGAGTGGCCATCACAAAGCCCTGATCTCAATCCTATTGAAAATGTTTGGGCAAAGCTGAAAAGGCAGGTGCAAGCAAGGCGACCTACAAACCTGGATCAGTTACACCACTTTTGTCAGGAGGAATGGACCCAAATTCCGACCACCTATTGTGAGAAGCTTGCGGAAGGATATCCCAGACGTTTGACCCAAGTCATTCAGTTTAAAGGCAATGGTACCAAATATTAATGAAATGTATGTAAACTTTTGACTATGCAGTAAGTAATAAAATGCCTTAAAACATCCTCTCTCTCTCTCATTAATCTGGCATTTGGCAAATATTAAAAATTATGGTAATCCTAATTGACCTAAAACAGGAAAGGCTTATTCTGATTTCATGTCAGATATGGAGAAAAACATGAATATACTGTATGTCTTTTTATATAGTGTATGTAAACTTCTGGTTTCAACTGTAGACAGTGGAGGAGGCATGATCCTGCTGACAGATTCCCTTTAATTCATGGTAGCTGAGCATAATTCATGTTTATTATACTATATTTCAATTACATATTATTTGTTTATAATGAATGTGTCTTTTGATTTCTTTGAATGTGCCAGTTGATAATATGTTTTGAAATATTGTATACCTTTAATATATTGTATATTTTTGTATTCATTAGTCATTATCATTTAATTGAACTGTATTAGCCATGGTGCGGGACTCCTTTTATTCTTGCATCTTTGTAAAACACCACCTCTACAAACTTTGCTTGGTGGTGTACTACATCCTCTGTGCTATCTCCAAAGGACTCCAAGTTCATGTGTTTTTATAGGTGATTGTAAAGACATTTCTTGTACATAATAGACTAGTAGCCAATCCCACCAATATCAGCCTGTTCTTTGACTTTAGTTGCCCCCCATACACATTAGTGTATGGGGGGGCAACACAGAGATGGAAGGGACAGATCAGAGAAAACTTGCCTTAAAGGGGTTGTCTAGTCACAAGATGTTGATGACCAGTTATAAATATCAGGTTAATAGGTTCCAAAACCTGACACCTCAACCGATCAATGTGTAGCGGTCACTGCCAAGTACTGCAAAATAGATCCTAGTTAAGAGAAGGTAAACTAGGGTTATGGGAAAGCTACACTTATGCTGCATAGTGCCGCAACTGGTCATTTAACAATGGTCATTGATTAACAAGTTGCTTCATTTTTTATTTTAAAAGCAAATAATTATTTTGTTTTGTGCAAATGTGTGCATAGCTTTTAATGGCCACTATAGAAAGGAGAATTGACTGCTATTATAGGGTTAATATGATTAAAACTACAGAACTGAAACTCTGGCACTAAGAACATGGTTCTTTGTTAGGAAAATACGTATATATTGCATGAATATACTTTAGAAAAGTCAAATCTTAATTGTATTATGTGCTACACTAGCTTGAAGAAATGTATTATCAAGCTGGGTTAATTAACCAAACACTGTTAATTAAAATGCTAATAAAAACAGGCCTTCTCCAGCTTAAACATTTTAATTCAGCAACTTGCATTGCTTTTATATTGGACACTAAAATGACCTCTTCATGCTCTGTAGAGCTATTGCTCTGCCAAGTCTCACATTTACTGGCTTCTATTAGACAAACATTGGGTATATGTCTACTGAAAAGTAAAGAAGTCATTAACTACAATTATTATCTAAAGCACTATACCACTGAGCGATTTTAATCTAGTTTACAAAAACCTTCAACTCTTTATTTCATAGATAATTTTATGACTTAAAAAAGCAGGCTGGCTGAAACTTCAGCCACAAAATCTCCACATATCCTGAATATTCAACACTTTCTCCCATGTAGGTGTCATGGCTTCATCACTCACCATGGCTTATGGAAGCTGTGAGTGACAGCTCAGCCACCCTATAGGATCTAGAGTGTGCTGGACTATCAGTAAATTGAGTGACATCCCAGTCATCCAATCTGAGGCTAGGCTGTCGGCATTTTGATTGACAGTTCTGCTGCTCAATCTGGCCTGGCCTGTGACTTTCCTCCAGGTGTTTCCCATTCTGGTTAATTTGTAAACTATTTAGCAGAAAACGGCACAACAAGTTGTTTTTCTTTAGAACTCATCCGAAAATATTTCATCTAGAATACACAAGTAATAGAAATAACTTTGGAGCATATTCACCTCTGAACAAATCATCCAGACTGCGGTACGGGCTTGAGCAAGCATCTGACTTGCAGACAGATTCTGGGTGTGGGTGATCCCTGTGCAGACAGGCACTTTTACAGATTGAGCAGGAGAGCAGAGACACTGACCGACTATAACGGAATCACACCTGCAGCGATATTTCGTGGGACCTCCTTCACCTTTCTCAAGCCTGCAATCTTTCTTCCATACCTTCATTTTAACAACGCACGCCATGTGACCCAGCGCCAATCTTGACACCAGGGACTAAAACATATAAAACCAATTTCATACAAAACAGCTTGGTTACATTCATTAGTTTCGAAAACCATTGTAATATATCTTTTCACAACTGCATTCTAAAAAGCAAGTGTTATAAAAAAAAATGCATAAGAAACGCATCTTGTAATATTTACAAAAATACATTAAAGTTAGATCTCTCATTTAACCCTGTTGGAGAAATGGTATCCAGGGAAAACACCCAATATAGTTCTCTTTTTAATAACCTCTTTTTTATCTGACATACAGTATATCCTTAGTATACACCTCTTCAAGCACAATCCATTTTAATTCTGAGAGCATACAGTCCTGATCATCGCTATTGGCACCCATGAAGTTTAAATACTAGTGATGAGCATGCTCGTCACTGCTTGGTACTCGCCCGAGCATTTCGCTGCTCAAGATTTTCGGTGCTCCTCGAATATTTCCGGGATACACGGGCGGGAGATTGGGTCCCGGCTCCGTATGTTTGGCGCTCTTTAGACAGCAAATTAACATGCAGGGATTGCCTGCCACTCACTGTAATGCTGTAGCCATGTTGGTTGTGGCATTACAGTGATTGGCTGGCTGCATAGCATCATCAGACCGATATAAGACCTTGTGACCCTATGCTCGTCACAGTTTACCCCAGAAAGACACAGAGTAGGTAGAGGTGCTGCTGAGTGAGGGATAGAATTGATGGTAGTTTTAGTGAGGTATTCCACAACTATACATACATCTAAACTAACAGTCCTTCTGAGGAATAATCCAGCTGCATATATTACTGGTGATAGCAGGAGTTAGGCAGGCAGGGTTTGTGGACAGTGTATACAGAACAATAGGGTCCATTGCACTTTCTTTCTGCTGCTACTGTTACAGATATCCATAGCCTTAGACAGCAGGGATATTTTTTTTGCTCTTAGTCCTGATTATTTGCTTAAAAAGCAATACAGTACTCCATTTTACTGCTCCATTTGCTTGTTAGCAGAATACAGGCAGATTTTTTTTATTTTATTCCCATTGCTGTATTACGTAAGCAGAGAAAGTTTTCCATCATCACACGTGATTCCATATTACTGTGGTAATAAAACAGAGATTTTATGGAGTGGGCCAAATATACTCTTGAAGACAGACCGGTGTGAAAAGATTGTTGGTTGGAAAGCAGATAATGCTTGCAGTCAGTTTGCCACCACTACCACTCTCTCTTCCACATGGCTCAGTCTCAGTAGCCGTGAGTCTGGACCACATATTCCTCAACCTGATCCTCTTCCTCCCACCATGCCGAGTGGAGACAAGTGATCCCACACTTGGACACTCCGAAGAGCTGTTCACTTTTCCATTTATAGATTTGGGCCTGTTGCCCGGCCAGCTTCAAGCGGGGCAAGAGGAAATCGCATGTAGCGATGCCCAAATATTTGAGCAGCGATGGTCACAAGAAGGCAAAGTGGGAAACTATCACAAGAGGTGGATGATGATGATGAAGCACAATTGCCACCAAGTCAGGAGAAGGCCCAGGGTGTGTAAGTGGAAGACAAGGTGGTGGACGATGAAGTCTCTGACCCAACCTGGCAAGGTGACATGCATTGCGAGGACAGCAGCACACAGGGGGAGGGAGGCGTAGCACCACAACAGGCAAGAACAAGCAGTGTGGTGGCCACTGACACAAGGTGGAAGTTGTCGGTCCAACTGTTAGGTCTTCCAGAGTCTGGCTCTTTTTTAAAGACTGTCCAAATGACCCCAAAAAGGCCATTTGCAACATATGCCAGGCCAGCATCAGCAGTAGCAGAAAAATTACCAGCCTGACCATCACCAGCATGCTCAGGCACATGACTGCAAAGCAACCGTTTAGGAGGGCCTAACGCCACGGTCCAGAAACAGTGTCAGCGGGAGACACCACTGCCTCTTCCGCTGTTGTGTGTGCACACAAATCCCCTGTCCATGGTGCATGCGAATATGTCTCCCGCCCTGCACCTGTCGTTGCACACTTGTAACCATCACCGTCCATGTCCTTGTCCCAGCGCAGCGTTCAATTGCCCCTACCCCAGTCCTTGGAATGAAAGTGCAAATATGCAGCCAACGCCCCACAGGCCACACTATTAAACACCCACATTTCGCGAATGCTTGCACTTGAAATGTTGCCTTTTAGGCTCCTGGAAATGGAATCTTTCCACAACCTGATGGCGGCGGCCGACCCTTAGTACTCGGTTCTCAGCCGCCACTATTTCTCCCGGTGTGCCATCCCTGCATTACACAAGCACGTGCCCCAGAACATTACCCGTGCCCTCAACAATGCAGTTACTGGGAAGGTCCACCTAACCACAGACATGTGGACAAGTGCTTATGGCCAGGGATGGTACATCTCGCTGATGGCACACTGGGTTAATATAGTGGAAGCTGTGACCCAGTCAGACCCTGGGACAGAACCCGTCCTCCCGACGCAGAGGATTGCGGGCTCTGTGTCTATCAGGGTTGCCCACAAATACCTCCTCCTTCTCCTCCTTAGCCTCCATCTCCGAAATGACCATAACTATCGGAAGCTGGAAGCACTGCAGCACTGCTCGACCAAGTGGCAACAGGCACTGCTGAAGCTAATATGCTTAGGGGACAAACTGCACACCTCTCAAGAGTTGTTGACAGCTGTAACAGAGCAGGCAGATCTGTGGCTGTCACCGCTGAACCTGCAGTCAGGCATGGTCGTGTGTGACAATGGTCAGAACCTGGTGGCGGCACTGAAGCTAGGCAACTTCACACACGTACTATGCCTGGCCAATGTGCTCAACCTCGTGCTTCAGAGGTTTCTGAAAACCTACCCAGATCTGCCTGAGTATGCCATGTGTGTGCACATTTCAGAAAGTCACCTACAGGTTCCACCACCCTCACCGTGCTTCAGCAGCCTTTGTAGCTTTCAGCTCAACGACTGGTGTGCGAAGTCACCGCTCATTGGAACTCAACGTTGAAGATGTTGGGAAGGATTTGTGAGCAGCTGAGGGCAGTTGCTGAGTACCAGTTTCAAAATGCCTGTCGTCATTCAGCTCAGTCTCCACACATAAGAACTGAGGAGTGGGCATGTATATCAGACATCTGTGTTGTCCTCCAAAACTTCGAAAACTCCGTCCCTCCAGCAAGATGGTGAGCAGTGATGATGCCATAATTAATGTCAGCATCCCACTTCTCTGTCTTCTGAAATGCTCGCTGCTCACATTTAAAGAGGAGACATTGCAGGCGCAGCACGTTGAGATGGAGCAAGTAAACATACAGGGTGACGCCACACAGCCCAGCCTCATCTCATCCCAATGTGGATTGGGTGCTAATGAGGAGGAGGAGGAACAGGAGCTGTTTTCCTGCGCTACAGATACTATCCACACAACATTCATGCTGTCTATTCAGCGTGAATGGCCTGAGGAAAGGGAGAATGAGAAGGATGAGGAGGAGAGCAAGGACATTCGTCCTCTTGGTCAAGACAGGGAAGATTTGGGTGGTAGCAGTCTGGCACACATGGCTAACTTTATGTTCCTCTGTCTTTTCCGTGACCCTTGCGATGTACGCATTTTGGCTGACAGTAATTATTGGTTGGTCACACTTCTAGACAAACACTTCAAGGAGGACCTTCTATCTCTTTATCGGAGAGGTCTAGTAAAATGTTGCAGGACCAGAAGGCCCTTGTTGCGGAATAATTAAAAATATTCCTATCTGAAAACACTGGTGGCAGAGGTCACAGTTTCTTGGACAATCAAGGAGTACAGGCGAGGGAGATACAAATACGAGGTAGCAGAGGCAGGGGAACACTGTCAAAGGTGTGGGACAGTTTTCTCAGACTCATTCAATTCCCTGGACAGAAAAGGACATGGTATTTACTATGGGGGTTGAGCCGCTCTCATATTCCACTATTTTATCTGAAGATGTTATGTATATAGACGAAATAAAGCTGTGTTTATTTTTGGCATGGATTTTAATGACCCCAGTGTGAATTGAACACACAAATGAGATCCATTGAAAAATTGCTTATCAAGGAGATGAAAACCGGGTGGGATTGCACCACTCTACAGTCATATTTAAAAACACATGGTGCCAAGAGGCCTGCGCATCAATAAGTTACCTACTACAACTTTTTTGGAAGAGTTCAATAAAAAAATGGGAGGATATCCTGAGTGACTGCTCACTTAAGCTCATGCAGCTAATTGTTTCATACGAGGAGGAATTTTTAGTGACTATTAAAAAGGACATCGCAGATGTTAAAATTTCACTTAAAGATTATTCCACCTCCAGGCAATATGACAAATGAAATCTTTCCATCCAAAATAATATCACGCATTTGGAGGATAAAATTACAGCTATTAAAAAATCCAAATTTAATCGTGATCTCTCTTGGACTATTCCAGAAATGAAGTTTAGGATACAGCCTTACTATCAGTTTTTGGTCACTATTCAGTCAATATTTTTTCTTAGGAGTAGGAGACAAAACCAGGAGTGGGTGATAAATGCAGGATTGGTGAACTGGTTTCTATTATACCTTTTCTCTGATTGTTCCACTCCTGATTTTGTCTCCCACTCCTGAGAAAAAATACTGACCGAATACTGACCAAATACTGATAGTGGGGCTGTGGCCTTACAGGTGTAAATGTAGTACTCCTATGCACCTTACCAAATCTATTCTTAGAACACAGGAACACAATAGAAGCACGAAACATTTTTTTTCCAAGAGGGTCAGATTCTCAGACACGGATTCATCTGTGGATTTATTGGTCATTAATGCAGAAGATTCTTCTTCTTTTCTTGGAACAGGCCGGAAAAAGTACTACACGTAGGAGTACAATCTATAACAAAGGCACTTCACCTGCTGATACAACCAACCCCCAAGATCTTTCAAAAAACGAAAGAGGAGGAGGCGGGGCAGCAGGAAACATAAAACACCAACAGTCTACACTGCACAGAAACAAGAAAACGCATCGCAGGTGGTAATCAATCTGTCTAGCTACATCTTGACGGATGATGAAATTTCTGTATTATCAAAAGGACTGTCTTTTGCTCCAACAAATTGATTTGACATTTATAAAACTATACTGGACGTCAATAGATTTGCCAGTTTACAGTGTCATTTTCAAGAAGACGAAAACTTGACTAATAACGATAATATTTCAAACCATGAACTAATCCCTGATGTATTCAAAATTGGATCCTTTGAAGAAACCCAGGCAGTGCTTGATCTAAGACTTCTGGCGAGTAAATCAGAGAGAGACTCTTGTGATTCACAATCCATGTGGATTAATCTATATTACTACCCGATCCAGTCCCGTCCCCCGGTATTAAACACCTTTCAAGAAATAGAAGAACACGATCTGCAGGTGTTGAAAAATTCCCTTTGACAATTCCCTTGTCCAGCAAATGTCACACGGGGGTAAAAGAAAGCTAAAGAAAGAAAGGACTTGATCATCAGGTAAGCGGACAAGGGAAAAGCGGTGGTTCTGCTTAATGCCGGGTTATACAAGAAAATGAACTATGATCTGTTAAAAGACACCCAGGTCTACAGGGAGCTGAGTTTCAATCCCACTGAAAAATTCCATATTGCTTTAAATTTGTTATTGAAAGAAGGTATCAAGATGGGTGCTATAATGGAAAAACTAGTCAAAGATCTTATAACACAATATCCCATTATACTTATTACCAAAAATACATAAGAACAAATTCCCTCCCCCACTACGATCTATAGTGGTGGGCATTGGTAGTTTGGGGGAGAAGCCTAATTGCACCAGTTGTGTAGTTACGGATTGTAACGCCCATTGCAATGTGGAGACTATTTGCTTTAATCATGCTAATTGCATGGTTTTAAGGGTTAGGCTCAGATTGGTTTCAACATGATCACGTGTCCACATGAAAAATAGTATATATGCTTACTAGTTTAGACAGGACACTCATGGAATGATTAAGGACCTGGAGGTCTGAAACGTGTCCGATTACCATCTCCCCCCAAGGGGTTGTGACTTTCTCTGTATACTTTTACTATTTTTTCAATAAAGGAATTACAGATTTTAAGAAGTCTACATGATGGATTATCCTTCTAATTGTTCAATTTTCTCCCTGGGCACTATTGGCTTTTTCTGTGCATTTAACATCTGAGTAAGTTGAAATGACCTTTTTTTATTTTTTGATTCTTTCCCTATATTACTTTATCACAGTACATTAACACAAACTATTAATTTTTCACAATTATATGCATACTATTCATTACACATGTACCTGTTTTATCAGGAAGAGATACAGAGCATGCGCAGGCATTCATACACCCTTACATTCTTCCCTCCTAAAACATGGTTGTCCCCGACCATACGGTACCGGTAGAATAATGTACCTACAAATACTCATCTATGCCTTATTAAAAACATTTAAACATATTTTCAAATATTCAAACCTTCATAAAACCACATAATAAAGCATTAATTACATATATTAATTTTGATACATTGCAAAATATACATTCTGCTACCCTCAGCAATTAGTGTCCAAGTGCACAGGGACAAAGTCTGTTGCTTCTTCAACCCGACACGCACTTCAGGTCATCCAATCATTTAAATGGGTCCGTCGGACCCTGGTCCCTCCGCTGCAGAAACCCACTATAAGTGTCCAAGTTCTTTTAAATAAGGGTCTGACTGACCCTAGTCCTCTTGCTCCTGGGACCCACAAAAGTGTATACTTTAAAACACAACAGGCCCTTTGGCCAAAAAATCCTGCATCGGGTTGCCAAACACAGGAAGTTCTTTTTAATAACACAATGGTCCACTGGCCAACTTACACCAGCTCCGATAGTCCAGGAGCAGTGACCCGGCACGTTCCTCGGGTCATCCAGACAGTTTCCCTCCTCTCTCCTATCTGCTGAGTACGGCCCCTTTAAACAAATGTGCTGCTCCTCATCCCTGTAGGGAAAGTTCAAGGTAAAAGCAAGGGCAGTTCATGGTTTAAAAGGCCACAGTCAATAGAGCAGCTGCGCACTGTCCGTTTTCAAGGGATATTTAACCCTATATGGGTTTTAGTCTCGTAATCCAGCAGAGGAATGCGCAAATGTGCGGGGGGAAACAAACACACACAAAAACTAACTTCTGGCCCGTTTTTACAGCACTGATTTATTCTCGGCGCCATCAGGGCTCCTTACTCTATAAGAGACGTGGAATAGTCTCTTTAGCGGTGGCCACATTTTTGCCATCTCCGGTAGTTTCCCAAATAATTAGGAGCTTCTACCCCCCAGGAACGCAGAACACTTCCTTTTTCTTCTGTGTAACTAGCACTCAACTTCCGGCCACCACTTTTAACCTTCTAGCTCGGCCATATTACACCTACATTTCAACGGGCTCCTCCCTTGCCCACGTAGGTGACTGACTTTGGACCCTGATACTCGTACAAAGTGGTACCTGTCTCCTCCATTTGGCTGGACCTCTTGCTGCTAGTGGCAGAGGAGGTACTGGAGCTGCTTTCTCCACTACCCCTGTGTGTTCCCCCCTCCTCTTCCTTATACATGCTGGGCAGGTTCTTAGGGACATGGAGCTGTGGTGGACTCACCGACCAAATAGCGATGTCTTGCTTCAGCTGCACACCGCCATCACTAGGCCACAACTGCTGATATCCATCTGCTTCTGTATGGTCCTCCAGCCGTTGTTTCCGTTCGGCCCACCCGGGCCCACCATGGAAGGCGATGCCATAGTGCCAATTGTCCTGATCCACTGGAAACAAAAACCTTTCCATCTAGACTTCTGGTTATTCTCTCACTCACTTTCACTGTAAACCTGGCTCCGGCATGGTCACCTCAGGGGGTCCTTCTTTCTGACCCCGCTCATCCCTGAGTGGGGTCACTTCTGTCAGTTCCACCCATTCAGCTACAATTTCCTCCTGCTGCTTAGGGAACATTATTAACAGGCGGGGTTTCTTCTTCCTTCGCCGTACCCACGATGGGTGGGCACTGCTCACAGGGGGCTGCAACCTGGGCTCAGGCCAACACCCACGCCAGATCAATTTTCGCACTGTTTTACTTACAGGATGCCCACGACATGAGAAGCTATCGCCAGCCTCCGCACCATCATCTGCCATTTTAGTGTCTCTAACAGCTGCCATCTTTGCTGTTTTGGGGGCCCCTCCTCTTTCTGAACGTGAGGAATCATAATCCTGCCGACTACGCAAATTTTGTGAGATGTACAGGGTGGTAGTTGTAGCGAGGGGCTGCTGCTGTTTTCCCACACCCTAACTCCCCACAAAGAATAAATAATGTCCAGTCTGTCTTATAGTTTGTGTGTACTGAATAACACTCACAGTTTTCCTTGAGGGTGCCACCTGCTCCAGAGTTTCAGCCTCAGCTGCAGGAATACAATCAAGCACCGGCTCTTGTTCCTTTTTCAACAGAACTATTTTACTTATCTTTTCCAGTTCAGTTTTGGTCACAGCACATTGTGATACAGCAGTCACAGTTTCAGATACAGTACAGCACATGTTCTGTTGCTCATCCTGAGCTCTTCTTGTAAACAGAGAGATTGTGAGGGAATATTTAGCTAACATAAATGAGTTCAAGTCTCCAGGTCCAGATGAATTACACCCCAGAGTACTGAAGGAGATTGTAGAAGAAATTTTAGAACCACTCTCCATAATCTTTGAAAATTCTTGGAGAACAGGAGACGTCCCAAAAGACTGGAGAAGAGCAAATGTTGTTCCTATCTTCAAAAAGGGGAAGAAGGTGGACCCAGGGAACTATAGGGCGTGAGTCTGACTTCTATACCAGGAAAGATCTTTGAACAAATTATTAAACAACATGTATGTAAGTACATGGATAAGAATGAAGTGATTAACCAGAGTCAGCATGGGTTTGTAACTAACAAGTCATATCAGACTAACTTAATTTCCTTCTATGACAGAATCACTGACTGGGTGGATCAGGGAAATGCTGTAGATATAGTATATCTTGACTTCAGCAAAGCATTTGACAAAGTATCTGACACCATCCTTATTGAAAAAATTACCAAGTATGGAATGGACAAGGCAACTGTTAGGTGGATTCATACTGGCTTAGTGATCGGACTCAAAGAGTGGTCGTAAATGGCTTCACATCCAATTGGATGAATGTCTCAAATGGGGTACCACAGGGCTCTGTCCTGGGACCTGTATTGTTCAACATCTTTATCACTGATTTAGATGAAGGAATTGAGGGTAAACTGATTAATTTAGCTGATGACACAAAGCTAGGAGGGATAGGTAATACTAGAGAAGAGAGAAAGAGGATTCAAAAAGACCTAAATAAACTGGAGCAGTGGGCAGTAACTAACAGATTGGTTTTTAACAGGGAAAATGCAAAGTACTACATCTGGGCAAGAAAAATGAAAAAAGCATATACAAAATGGGAGGAATAGAGCTAAGCAACAGTACATGTGAAAAAGACTTAGGTATACTAATAGATCATAGACTGAACATGAGTCAACAGTGTGATGCAGCAGCAAAAAAGGCAAATACAATTCTGGGATGTATTAACAGAAGCATACAGTATAGATCATGTGTAGTCATTATCGGACTTTACTCCTCTTTGGTCAGACCTCATCTGGAATACTGCGTCCAGTTTTGGGCACTACATTTTAAAAAAGACATCGACAAACTGGAGCAAGTTCAGAGAAGAGCGACCAGAATGGTGACCGGTCTGCAAACCATGTCCTATGAGGAATGGTTCTAGAATTTGGGAATGTTTAGCTTACAAAAAAAAGAAGACTGAGAGGAGACTTAATCACTGTCTACAAATATCTCAAGGGCTGTCACATTGTAGAAGGATCATCTTTATTCTCATTTGCACAAGGAAAGACTAGAAGCAATGGGATGAAACTGAATGGGAGGAGACACAGATTAGATATTAGAAAAAAAATTTTGACAGTTAGGGTGATCAATGAATGGAACAGGCTGCCACGAGAGGTGGTGAGTTCCCTTTCAATGGACGTCTTCAAACAGAGGCTGGACAGATATCTGTCTGAGATGATTTAGTGAATCCTGCTTTGATCAGGGGGTTGGACCAGATGACCCAGGAGGTCCCCTCCAACTCTACCATTCTATGATTCTATGATTCTTCCTACATTCTCTGTCACCTCAGGTTCTCTAATGTCTTCCTTATCCAATACAGTTTTCATGCTTCCTGACCCACTATTCTGCTGTTTCAGCATCCCACTGAGCAAAGTGGTGGACATCTGCATACTGTGTATCCTACCCTTTAGCATGCTTTTCATACTTTCTCCAGCTCCAGTCCTAATCTGCTTCTTCTCAGTTCTCTCTTCTCTCTGCATCACTATTGACCTTCAGCCCAATGGCCCTGAACTTCTTCACTTTCTCTCAGTTATCCCTCCTGCACAAGCTTAAATGTTCCAACTTCTTCAACTCTTTTCCCCTATCTCACCCAAACATGAAGTGCTCCTACTATTTATAACCTTCCTACTCCTCCCAACTGGGAAAGTCCCTTGACCTAATTAGTATAACTTCTACCTATTCATCACACTACAGTGCCCCCTGTCTTCTACTTAACCCCTGATACCTAATTAACCTTATCTTATTCCTACATTCATACCCTATTCTTTCCTTATATTACTTTATCACAGTACATTAACACAAACTTTCAATTATTCACAATTATATGCATACTATTCATTACACATGTACCTGATTTAGCAGGAAGAGATGCAGAACATGTGCAGGCATTCACACACCCTTAAAATACAAAAAGCAGGCCACATCTCAGATTCTAATATTTTTGCGTAGAGATTCTGCTGTATCCATTGCTCGTCCACAGTAAAAAAAATGTAATTTCTTCTGTTACTACTGTGATACATACAGCAGGCCACATCTCAGCTTGTAATTGTTTTGAGTAGAGATTTTGCTGTATCCAAGGCTCGTCTACAGTAAAAAATCGAATTTCTTCTGTTACTACTGTGCTACATACAGCAGGCCATATCTGACCTTCTTATTCTTTGGCGCTGAAATTCTGCTGTACCCAGGGCTCATCCACAGTAAAAAATATAATTTCTAATACTCCTGGGAGGAGGTTTCCTCAGTCAGTAAATATAGCCTCATCAGCCTAATCGGTGAAAGGTGCTTTATACAGTGCCAGCTGGATGGACTCCTGGTAAAAGCACTATGGGACACAGGAGCCCACCAACTGACACCAGATTGCTGTTCAAAATAGTTATCTACAGGCCAGGTATTTAAAACTGTGTTTTCTCTATCACACGGATCACATATACCTTTTCAGAAAATACTGCCATTTCTGGCCTCCATTAAAAATTTGTTTCAGTGTGTCAGTGAAGCAATTTACACCAGGTTGCTGTTAAAAATAGTTACCTACAGGCCAGGTATTTAAAACTGAGTTTTCTCTGTCACACGAATCACATATATATTTTCAGAAAATACTGCCATTTCTGGCCACCATTAAAAATTTGTTTCAGTGTGTCAGGCTAAGTGCCCACGTAGCGTTTTTCAAGCGTATATGCTGCAGAATTTCCACAGCGTAAACGCTTGTTAAACGCTAGGTAATCCGCCCCCCATGGTCCCCAAGGGGATTCCGCAAGTTTTATGCCCATGCTGCGGATTTTTCCACAGCTTTTATGCTGCGCTCAAAAATCCGCAGCATGTCCATTAATTTTGCGGAAGCGCGGCGTAATCGCCGCCATTGACTTGCATTGAGATGCATATAATCCATGTCAGTACATTTGTACTCACGGATTATATGCATTTCAATGTGCGGATGGTACCCAAGTCTGGAGGAGAGGAGACTCTCATCCAGACCTGGGTACCATTGTACCTGTAAAAAAAAGAATAAAATAAAAAATAAAGTTTATATTCACCTTCTGATGGCCCCCGGTCTCCTTCCCTGGGCTTGCAAGCAGGACTGAAGGACTATCGGTGACGTCACAGTCATGTGACCGCAGGCCCTTCAGTGCAGTGTCCCGCGATCAGCTGGCAGCCAGGAACAAGCGCAGCTATACACGCCGGGCCATCGGAAGGTAAGTATAGGTTTATTTTTTTATTTTTAAACATTCTTACGGTCACACTATATAAATCCATGCAGTTTGCATGGATTTATATAGTGTGACCTAGTTGTCAAGCACTTTCCAAGTGATGCTAAAATCGCCTGGAAAGCGCTTGTCAACCCGCATGCAGAAACGCATGTATATAACGCTTCAAATCCGCATGTATTTGGCAGGAAAAACGCATGCTCAATCTGCATGCGTTTTTTCTGCCAGGGAGATGCAGAAATGCTGCAGAAATTTTCTGCTTCATTTCTGCATCGTGGGCACATAGCCTCAGTGAAGCAATTGACACCAGTTTGCTGTTCAAAATAGTTACCAACAGGCTACGTATTTAAAACTGTGGTTTGTCCGTCACACGGATAACATACACGTTTTCAGAAAATACTGCTATTTCTGGCCTCCATTAAAAATTTGTTTCAATGTGTCAGTGAAGCAATTGGCACCAGTTTGCTGTTCAAAATAGTTACCTACAGGCCAGGCATTTAAAATTGTGGATTGTCCGTCACACGGATCACAAGTTCGCTTCAAATTCAGTCATTTGTTGTGAGCATGGAAGATATTGTCCTCATTTAAAATCGGCAACGCACGTGGCAAGGGATGGGGAACTGGACGTGATGGTTATGGTGGTGCAGGCAGCAGCAGCGGCCGAGGTCGTGGGCAAGCTGAAATTGTGCCACAACAAACACCCAAATCTTCTCTCTTGACCTTCCTGTCCCAATTAATAGGGGACCGCAGAACACCACTATTGAACACAGAGCAGTGTGAAAAGGTTATTGGTTGGATAGCAGATAATGCTTCCAGTCACTTAGCCACCACCTCCGCCACCTTGTCTTCCACACGGTCAAGTCTCAGTAGCTGTGAGTCTGGACCGCATATTCCTCACTCTGAACCTCCTTCCTCCCACCATGCCGAGTGCCCAGAGACAACTGATCCCACACTTGGACACTCCGAAGAGCTGTTCACTTTCCCATTTATAGATTCGGGCCTCTCGCCCGGTCCACTTGAAGCGGGGCAAGAGGAGATTTGCATGTAGCAATACTCAAATATTTGAGCAGCCACGGTAACACGAAGGCGACAGTGGGAAAGTGTCATAAGAGGTGGACGATGATGAGACTCAATTGCCAGAAAGTCAGGAGGAGGACCAGAGTGTGGAAGTGGAATACAAGGTGGCGGATGATATGATAACTGACCCAACCTGGCAGGAGGACATGCAGAGCGAGGAAAGCAGCACACAGGGGAAGGGAGGCAGAGCATTCCGCAACCTGATGGCGGAGGCCATCCCTCGGTACTTGGTCCCCAGCCACCACTATTTCTCCCTGTGTGCCGTCCCCGCATTACACAAGCACGTGTCCCAAAACATTAGCCGTGCCCTCAACAACTCAGTTACCGGGAAAGTCCACCTAACCACGGACATGTAGACAAGTGCTTGTGGGCAGGGACGGTACATCTCGCTGATGGCACACTGGGCTAACATAGTGGAAGCCGGGACCCAGTCGGACCTTGGGACGGAACACGTCCTCTCGACGCCAAGGATTGCGTGCCCTAGGTCAATCAGGATTGCCCCCACAGTCTACAGCTCCTGCACCTCATCGTCCTCAGCCTCCTCCTCCTCTTCAGCCTCCATCTTTGAATTGACCACATAAGTCACAAGCTGGAAGCACTGCAGCACTGCCTCAGCTTAGCGGCAATAGGCTGTGCTGAAACTAATATGCTTAGATGACAAACAGCACAATGCTGAAAAGTTGTGGATAGCTCTGAAAGAGCAGTCAGATCTGTGGCTCACACCGCTGAACCTACAGCCAGGCATGGTGGTGTGTGACAATGGCCGGAACCTGGTGGCGGCTCTGAGGCGAGGCGAGCTCACACACATGCCATGCCTGGCCCATGTGCTTAACCTCGTGGTTCAGCGTTTTCTCAAATCCTACCCAGAGCTGCCGGATATACTTGTTAAAGTATGCCCATTTTGCAAAGTCACCTACAGCTTCCACCGCCCTTGCCATGTTTCAGCAGCCTTTGCAGCTACCGGCTCACAGACTGGTATGTGATGTCCCCACGCATTGGAACTCTTCACTGCAGATGTTGGGAAGGATTTGTGAGCAGAAGAGGGCAGTTTTTGAGTACCAGCATCAACAAGGCCGTCGGTATTCAGTTCAGACTCCACACATAAGACCTCAGGAGTGAACATGGATGTCAAACATATGTACCATCCTCCAAAACTTTGAGGATTCCACCAAGATGGCGAGCGGCGATGACGCAATAATTAGCGTCACCAACCCGCTTCTCTGTCTTCTGAAATGCTTTCTGCTCACAATCAAAGAGGATGCATTGCAGGCAGAGCACGATGAGATGAAGCAAGGAACCATACAGGGTGATTCCACACAGCCCAGCCCCATTTCATCCCAACGTGGATTGGGTGACAATGAGGAAGAGGAGGAAGAGGAGGAAGAACAAGAGCTAGTTTCATGCGCTATAGACGGTACTACCTGCACAACTGTCATACCGTCTGTTCAGCATTGATGGCCAGAGGACAGAGAGGAGGAGGAGGAGAAGGAGGAGGAGAGCATGGTCAGTCGTCTTCTTGGTGAGGACACGGAAGTCTTGCCTGTTAGCAGTCTGGCACGCATGGCTGAGTTTATGTTACGCTGCCTTTCCCATGACCCTCGCGTTCTCAAAATTTTGGGTGACAGTCAATACTGGTTGGTGAAACTTCAAGACCCATGCTACAAGGAGAACTTTATATCTCTTATTCTTGAGGCGGACAGGTGTACAAAAATGGGGCAGTAGCAGAAGGTCCTTGTTGCGGAACTATTAAAAATATTCCCATTTGAAAACGCTGGTGGCAGAGGTCACAGTTCGTTGGACAACCAAGGAATACAGGCGAGAAAGACACAAATGAAATCCAGCAGAGGAAGTGGAACACTGTCAAATTTCTGGGAGAGTTTTCTCAGACCCTCCCATCGCACAGGCCCTCAGGTGCGGGGTACTCTAACAAGGAGTGAAAAGTTTGGGAAGATGCTGAGAGAGTACCTTGCCGACTGTACCAACGTGCTCCGTGATTCCTCTGTGCCTTATAATTATTCGGTATCCATGCTGGATACATGGAATGAACTGGCTCTCTATGCCTTGGAGGTCCTGGGCTGCCCTGCCGCTAGCATTTTATCAGTTTTAAGTGCCCCTGGTGGAATTATAACTGATAAGCGCATCCACCTGTCAACTGAAAATGCTGACAGGCTGACTCTTATAAAAATGAACAAGGCCTGAATTGGGCAAGACTTCTCAACACCACCGAATGATAGCAGCATAACTTAAACTCAAATCCAGTGTCTTTTTTCGGGAGATGTATTCCCATGCACCTCTTCACACCCACACATGGGTATACGCTTACTGATTTTGACTATTTGCTTTTGTCCTCCTCCTTCTCCTCATCCTCATCCTCCACCACCATATCTCCAGGGTGATCGTGGTCCGTGATGCAACACCCACATAATTTTTATAAAGGGTTTTTATGATGCCCGTAAAAAATTTTTTTTATACAGTATGTTCATGTATACCCCCCAGGGGTAAATGTTTGTCAGCCCATACACTTAGTGCATGGGCATTACAAGTATAGGAGACCTGCTCCTTTCTAATGGAAACATTTTTTTATGAGGCCCTCTAAGTCTCTTCCAAGGGGCATTGGAGTGCCTCCCAATTTTTGGCGGCCCTTGCATTCACTGCATAGGCCAACACTATGGGAGACCCTCTGCTTTCTAATGGAAATTTGTCGTTACTGTGGCCCTGCTCTATGTGTCTAAATTCTTAGTGAGGTTTTTCCTAAATTTGGTCAGCTGTTGGACTTACTGCATACCCTATAACTGTATAGCAGACCCTATTCTTTCTAATGGGAACATGTCGTACTTGTTACTATGGCCCGGCTCTATGTGTCTTTAAATTCTTAGTGGGGTTTTTCCTAAAATTGATCAGCTGATGGACTCACTGCATACCCTATAACTGTATAGCAGACCCTCTCCTTTCTAATGGGAACATGTCATACTTGTTACTGTGGCCCTGTTCTTTGTGTCTTTAAATTCTTAGTGGGATTTTTCCTAAATTTGGTCAGCCGTTGGACTCACTGCATACCCTATAACTGTATAGCAGACTCTCTCCTTTCTAATGGGAATTTGTCATTACTGTGGCCCTGCTATAAGTGTCTTTAAATTCTTATTGGGGTTTTTCCTAAAATTGTTCAGCTGTTGGACTCACTGCTTAACCTATAACTGTATAGCAGACCCTCTCCTTTCTAATGGGAACATGTCATACCTTGTTACTATGGCCCTTCTCTATGTGTCTTTAAATTCTTAGTGGGGTTTTTCCTAAAATTGGTCAGCCGTTGGACTCACTGCATACCCTATAACTGTATAGCAGACCCTCTCCTTTCTAATGGGAACATGTCGTACTTGTTACTGTGGCCCTGCTCTATGTGTCTTTAAATTCTTAGTGGGGTTTTTCCTAAAATTGATCAGCTGATGGACTCACTGCATACCCTATAACTGTATAGCAGACCCTCTCCTTTCTAATGGGAACATGTCGTACTTGTTACTGTGGCCCTGTTCTATGTGTCTTTAAATTCTTAGTGGGGTTTTTCCTAAATTTGGTCAGCCGTTGGACTCACTGCATACCCTATAACTGTATAGCAGACGCTCTCCTTTCTAATGGGAATTTGTCATTACTGTGGCCCTGCTCTATGTGTCTTTAAATTCTTATTGGGGTTTTTCCTAAAATTGGTCAGCTGTTGGACTCACTGCATACCCTATAACTGTATAGCAGACCCTCTCCTTTCTAATGGGAACATGTCGTACTTGTTACTGTGGCCCTGTTCTATCAGTCTTTAAATTCTTAGTGGGGTTTTTCCTAAAATTGGTCAGCCGTTGGACTCACTGCATACCCTATAACTGTATAGCAGACTCTCTCCTTTCTAATGGGAATTTTTCGTTACTGTGGCCCTGCTCTATGTGTCTTTAAATTCTTAGTGGGGTTTTTCCTAAAATTGGTTAGCCATTGGACTCACTGCATACCCTGTAACTATATAGCAGACCCTCTCTTTTCTAATGGGAACATGTCATACCTTGTTACTGTGGCCCTGCTCTATGTGTTTTTAAATTCTTAGTGGGGTTTTTCCTAAAATTGGTCAGTCATTGGACTCACTGCATACCCTATAACTGTATAGCAGACCCTCTCCTTTCTACTGGGAACATGTCGTACTTGTTACTGTTGCCCTGCTCTATGTGTCTTTAAATTCTTAGTGGTGTTTTTCCTAAAATTGGTCAGCCGTTGGACTCACTGCATACCCTATAACTGTATAGCAGACCCTCTCCTTTCTAATGGGAACATGTCATACCTTGTTACTGTGGCCCTGCTCTATGTGTCTTTAAATTCTTAGTGGGGTTTTTCCTAAACTTGGTCAGCCGTTGGACTCACTGCATATCCTATAACTGTATAGCAGACCCTCTCCTTTCTTTTTCTTTTAAACATCTTTTTATTGAAGTTTTGTAAAGGAGTAACTCTTTGAATACATATATTGCCATTTGATAAACTGTTTTTTCTTTTTTCTATATAACTTATCTTGTCAAACAGAATTTCGGATGTTTTCAAAAATGTTTACAAAGGGGGTTGAAAAAGGTAGAAGAATGCTAGGGATAGCATTTAAAGTAACCAAATTCAATCATTAGTCATATTTAGCATCATTTAAGAAAGTAGCAGTTTTCTTGTAGAATATATCTATTACCGTGACATAAATAAAGTAACAGAAAAACCAGATTTAGAGGAGGTGGAGTAAAGGTAGGAAGGGGGGGGGGATATCAGGAAGTATGGGGATTGGAGGGGGAAGGAAAAAGGGTTAGTGGTCCGAGTTGCCTAGGGTTAATGTTTTGTTGTCAGAAAGGTATTTGCGCCATGGACGCCATATCTCTGTGAATTGTTTATGCTTCTTTCCTTCCCAGCTAACTAGTTCTTCCAGTCTGTATATTAGCTCTACTTTAGCTTTTCAAAGAAAAATAGATGGGAGTTTTATCAGATTTCATGGTGGGCACTAAGATCTTAGCAGAGGCAAGGAGCTGTCTAAGAAGTGTTTGTTTTGCTTTAGGAGTATTGTCTGGAAACAGGAAAAGCAAACAAACTTCTGATGAAACGGGAAGTTGCAAGTTTAAAATTTTGTTTACAATATGGATTATTTCCGCCCAAAAGGGTTTAATATTTTGGCAGTTCCACCACATATGTAACATAGTGCCCACCTCAGAGGAACTCTCCAACAGTTAGGATTAAGTTCTCTATTAAATTTGTGGAGTTTTGATGGAGTCATATACCACCTGGAAAGAACTTTATAGCTATTCTCTTGAATTCGGATACATCTAGAAGAAGATCTTGGGGCTACCAGTATTATTTTAATCTCAGAAGGGGAGAGGGATCTGTTCAGGTCCTGTTCCCATTTCGAAACGAAAGGGAGTTTTCCTGGGGTACTTGCAGAGGTTAATAGTTTTTGTAGAGTGGATAATGTTTTTTTTCTAGGAATTTTTGCTGCAATGAGAGTTTCAAATTCAGTCAATTCTCTATTGTAGTTGGGAGTTTTAAATAAAGATTTAAGATTAGATATGAATTTTTGGTAAATAAGGGAGAGTTGTACCTAGAAGATGGTTAAGTTCAGAATTAGAAGGGATGGTTCCACTATCAATGATATCCTGAAGTAATGTAGTTGAGTTGCGTATTGAATTATGTATAGTAGCATTATGAATAGGAGAGGGGGAGAGGGTAAAATCTCTTATTTAAAGACGGGGGGAAGGGAATGGAGAACAGAGTTGTCTGATATTTGATCTCAACCAAATTTTATAGGTTGTAGTGGTAAATTTGTTTTAATTAAAGTAGATTTAATACTGTTCGTGACGGAAAAGATACGTTGTCTGAGAGGGAATTCAAGGTTTGCTTCTTCTACTCCAATCCATTTTTTTGTGGTGAGCATCTGATCCATTCTATGATTCTTTGAAGATGAGTGGCATGTTGTAGCACTCTTAGATTTGGGAGATCGATGCCACCTTCATGATATGGGAGGGATATTTACGGGGCTATTTTGGGTTTTTGGTTATGCCAGAGAAATCGGCTGAGTAGTTTTTGGGTATCCATGAAAAAAGATTTAGGAAGGTCAATAGCAATGGCTTGTATTAAATAGGTTATTTTGGGCCAGATTATGCTTTTTAGTAGATTTTTCCTACCTAACCAGGATAAATAGGAGATGTTCCACTTGGGTATGAGTTTAGTAATGCTCTGTAGCAATGGAGGAAAGTTGATTTTAAAGAGCTCTTGTAAATTTGGTGAGATCATGACTCCTAGGAAGCAAATAGAGGGGAGGGACCAATTGAAGGGAAACTGAGCTGCCAGCTGGTTTTTTTGAGATTTAGAAATGTTTATATTAAGAATTTGTGACTTATTAAGATTTATTTTGAATTTAGAAAGTGCGCCAAACTCATCAAATAACTCTAGGACAATTGGAACAGCCGATTTTGGGTTAGAAATCAATATTAGTAGATCATCTGCATAAGCTGCTACCTTATGCTCAGCACCCGCGCATTTGATGCCCATAATTTTCTTCTCCTCCCTTAATTTTTGCAAAAAAGTTTCTAAGGTGATAATAAAGAGTAGAGGAGAGAGTGGGCATCCCTGCTTGGTGCCATTTGAAATATTAAATGATGCAGACAAATTATTATTTACTAGAACTATCGCTGTTGGTTTGCCATACATCGAAAAAATAGCCTCTATAAATTGTTTGGGAATATTGAAAGCTGCTAGCGCTTCTCACATGTATAGCCAATCAACGAGATCGAACGCTTTGTCTGCGTCTGTTCCTAGCAGAATTAAGGGCAAAGATGAGGTCTTAGAATACTGAATTAATTGAATTACACTGTGAGGCTATGAGCCCACGTAGCAGATTTGATGCTGAGTGTTTTTGCCTCTCTCTGGCAGAAAAAATCGCATGCAGACTTACATGCGTTTTTTCTACCAGAGAGAAGCGTTTTTACATGCGTTTTCGCATGCGTTTTTTCAAGCAGTTTTCCAAGCGATTTTGAGCATCACTTGGAAAAGTGCTTGACAAGTTGGTCACACAATATAAATCCATGCAACCGGCATTGATTTATAATGTGTGAACAACTGGATGCTTTAAATGCAGCATCTACAGTAAATAAAAGAGAATTAAAACGTTAAAAATGAAAAAAAAACTGTATACTCACCTCTCCGGTCTCCTCCAGTCTGCTCCCGGCGGCGTCCACTCTCCTCGGCGTCCCACAGTGTACTGTCACGACCTGCGGTGACGTCATTTAGTCAGCTGGTGGTCACGCGACCATCACCTGACCGCCGACGTCAGCGGTCGCGTAACCATCAGGAGACTAAATGACGTCAACGCAGGTCCTGACAGTACACCGCGGGATACCAAGCAGAGAGAACGTGGCCGGGAGCAGACCGGGGGCCACCAGAGAGGTGAATATACAGGTTTTGTTTATTTTTAACTTTTTTATTTATTTTTTTAACCGCGTGGTAGCCGGGATGAAGAGGAGTTGTAGTCTCCTCTTCATCCCGTGTACCACAAGCACCGCGATTAGGCTGCATTGAATTTAATTGAAACGCAGCAAATCCACATATACCTGCGGGTTTGCTGCGTTTCAATGTTCCTCAATGGCCGCGAATTTGCAGTGTAATCGTGGTAGAAATGGTCATGCTGCGGTTTGCAATGCAATGCAAATTCGGCGAGCGCATCATGTGCACAGCACATCCGAATTCACATTGCTTTGCATGTTAGACTGTTTTACAAGCGTTTTCGCAGCCGTAAAAACGCCGCAAAAACGCTACAAAAACGCTACGTGGGCACTTAACCTGAATGTTGTCTTTTCCCTCTCTTCCCGGGACAAAACCAACTTGGTCTATATTTATAATGTCTGGAAGTAGAGTTCTCAGCCTGTTAGCTAAGATTTTAGCAAACAGTTTTAGATCCGTATTTAACAGAGATATTGGCCTGTAACTGCTGCATAAAGTGTTATCTTTTCCGTTTTTTGGAATTTTAGAGATTTTGGCTAAGAGTGTTTGTTGGTGGAGAGGAATGCCATTGAGTGCTTCGTTGAAAAGTCTCACTAGATAAGAGCGAAGGGTTTGGCCAAAAACATTATAATAGAAAGAGGAGAATCCGTCTGGACCAGGAGATTTATTCTTTGGTGCAGAGGCCACCACATCGGCAACTTCTTTTTCTGTGATCGGGGAGCAGAGAGTATTTATCTGAGAGTCATTGATCTGTGGAAGAGAAACTGTCTTAAGGAAATTTTGGATTTTATCTTTTTTATCGCTATTGAGTTCTTGGGATTGCACGCCTAGATTGTATAATGACTCATAGTATTTTTTAAATTCTTCTGCTATCTCATCTGTTTTAAAAACAGTGGATCCGGTGTCAGATTTCACCTGGGGGATAAAAGATTTCGCTTTTCTTTGTTTGACTTGAGCCATCATAAAACTAGTCGGTCTGTCACCGTGGGCGTAATATTTATATTTGGAGTATAAATAGTTTTTAGCGGATTGTAAATTTAAGAGATTGCATAATTTGGTTCTGAGTTCGCTTAGTTGGGTATATTGGGAGAGAAGCAGGTTCTGCTTATGTTGTTTTTCAATGTGTTGAATTTTGTTGAGTAATTCTTGTTGCTCTTTCGCTCTCATTTTTTTTTTTTGTGAGCAGCAAGAGAGATGAATTCTCCTCTAATAAAGTACTTGTGGGCTTCCCATACCATTTGGAGGGAAACTTCTCCGTTGTCATTTATTTGAAAGAATGCTGTTATTTTTTGGGTTATTTCTTTACAATTATCTATATCTTTTAGGATGTATTCGTTTAGTTTCCAACCAAATTCTTTCTTTGGCAAGTGGGGGATAAAGAGATGGACTTCGATTGGGGAATGGTCCGAGAATATATGGCAACCTATTTCTGGGTTAGAGAATTGACCTACGTATTGTGTTTGTACCAGAATATAATCTGTCCTTTGGTATGAGTTGTGGGGGGCTGAAAATGGGTAAAATCTTTAATTGTGGGGTTAGTGAGTCTCCATAGATCAACTAGATCCATATTATGAAGCTTGTGTCTAAGTTTGGTTAGCACTTTCTGAGAGAAAGCGGATTTTCCTGAGGAGGTATCAATATTAGGTTCAAGGGCAATATTTAGATCTCCTCCCAGAACTAGGATCCCTTCTTAGAATTCTTGAAGTATATCAATGGTTTTAATAAGCTAGTTAATCTGATTGTTTGGTGCGTATATGTTTGCAATTGTTAAAGGAGTGGAACCTATTTTACCTTTTATAAAGACGTACCTGCCGTCTTTATCCATCAATTGGTCAAGCAGGGTGAAAGGTACTTGGTTGCTCATACCAATGCTCACTCCCTTTGACTTCCCTGAGATAGAGGGACTGTGTATCCACTTGGAGAAAAGAGAGTTGGGGAGGGATGGGATGTGTCCGTCTTTAAAATGGGTTTCTTCTATTAGACAGAAGTCTGACTTCTTTTTTTTTTTAGGTATTTAATGACTTGGCCACGTTTGGCTGGGGAATTAATTCCTCTAATATTATAAGACAAAATTTTAACATTCGCCATACTTACATAAGTGTGGGTCTAGAAGATTCTCGGGACGGCTGGATGAGTGATCTGAGTGAAGGTGTAGAGCTATGCGACAAGCTGAGTACATTTGATGATTTGACGTCCTTGAATGATGGAGTAGGAGATATCTATTTGTAATAGAAAATCATACCGTTTGGGAGGTTAAGCGGAGAGTGAACAGGTATTGGAAAAAGTAGGAAGGTAGACTGTTGGGGGGGGGTGGAAGCAAACCATTGTTCAACAGGAACATTGAATCTAATAAGAAAACATATTATTAAGTTTATTGTATAACTAAGTGTACTTAAAGATACAGTGCAAAACATTAGAGTAAATTCACACTATGTCAACACATGAACTCTATCTGGTAACAAATATATTAAGGATAATATCAAATTCGAACGGAGAAAAATTAAGGTCAAAATGATAAATCTAAACAGACTTGTAGTCACATTGCAGACCAGGAAAAGAAGAGAGGACCCCGTTCTGAAACCAGAAGGTCGTACAAGCGATCTTCTTCTGAAAAGTCAAAAGGGTAGAAGAAGACCAAAGACACATTGTCTGTTTCAGATGTGTGCTCAGTCTGAGATTGAACGTTTGGGAGTGAGTTTTCCTTGTCATCCAATTTGTTTACCCGGATGTCCAGTTGGAGCAAGTTCCCATGCATGAGGAGGAGGGACTGGGAGCAAAGTCGCCAGGTCCTGCACGATATTTCAATTCTCTATATGGATATCTGGGAGGTTTAATAGTGTAAGAGCCTCTTCCAATTCTTCTTTAGTGTGAACAATCATTCTTTTGCCCTCTACAGTAAATGATATACCAAAAGGGAATAGCCAGGAATAGAGAATTTTCTTTTGTCTTAGGGCATCTGTAAGTGGTTTCAAGATCCTTCTTTTCTGAAGAATTTGAGGGGAGATATCTTGGAAGATCAAGATGCGTGCATCTTCAAAAGAAATGCAATCTGAACTCCTGGAGCTTTTAGGATGTCCTCTTTAACTTTGTAGTTCAGGAGGCAGCATATTATGTCTCTAGGTGGTTCGAAGGGTTTAGGTTTTTTCCTCAGAGCCCTATGAGCTCTTTCTATTACGATCTCCTCCTGGTAGTTCTCACCTAGGATTTGGATAAAGAGGTTTTTTATTGTAGAGGGGATGCATTCTGGGAAAAAGGTTTCTGGGAGGCCTCTAATTGGGAGGTTGTTCCAGCAACCTCAGTTCTCTTGGTCTTCAAGGGCTTCAAAGGCCAAATTTAGATAGTGTTGGCATTTTTGGAGACTGTCCACAGTGGCTACAGAGAAGCTGCATAAAGAATCTAGAGTTGTTTCAAGTGTATCTACTCTGGATCCGACCTGTGTGATATCTTGCTTTAGATCTTTTATTTCCTTCAAGAGGGGATCAAGTGCCGATTGAAGGGCTTTGTGAATAAAGGAACGAGACACCGGTCTTGTATCATGTGCAGTCTCCTCTGTGTCACTATCTTGGTCTTCGTTTAAAGAAATTTTTAAAGTTGGAGTACAGACATTTAAGGGAGGTGAAGTTTTGTTGGATGACACTGAAGGAGGAATATTAGTTTTTTTAATAATTTTCTTTTAAGAAATTGTTCCATGTCTCCTTTCAGATTCTTTGAGTGCAGGTTTGCGTCTCTTGAGGGTCCTCCGCCTATTTTGACCATTTTGCAAGGGGTCCTTAGTAGTGTTGAGCGAGCATGCTCGACACTGCTCGGTACTCGCCCGAGCATCACGCTACTCGGGATGTTCGGCGAGCACCGAGCATTTCCGGGTTACACGGGCGGGAGCTCGGGTCTCCGCCCTGCATGTTTGGCGCTCTTTACAGAGCCAATGAACATGCAGGGATTGCCAGCCAGTCACTGTAATGCCGCAGCCATGTTGTTTGTGGGCATTACAGTGATTGGCTGGCCGCACAGCGTCACCTCGAGTATTTAAAACCGGGCGCCGCCATCTTGGACACAGACGCTCCAGATCAGACAGTGTAGGGACAGCACTGCTGAGATAGGGAGAGATTTTTCCTGCAAAATAGTTAGTGTAGGGTCTGTAAAGGCTGCCAGAACAAACAAACAGTCCTTCTCAGGACTAATATCCATCCTAGATATCAGGCAGGTAGGCTGTATAGGAGACGCAGTGGTTATACCAGCAAACGCTGCATTACAGTCCTGTGTGCTCCCGTTTCTGAAATTGCTGGACTTAGCTGCAGGTCTCGGGGGCCAGTAAAAATCCTTTTTCTTCATCTAAATACTCTTTTTTTTTTTCCTCCTACACACTGTACAAATACCCGTCTTATTAACCTATTGGTGTCCCCACCCCCCAAAAAAAAAAAAGTGTCCCTCTGATTTTTCAGACACAAATATATCTGTTGAAAAGAGTCTGGTATAGGCCACAGAGACAGAAGTGTGTTTTTGCAGTTCCACGGGTAAAATCTCTGTAGTATCCAGCTTTGGGCCTTTGGTATCTAAAAAAAAACAGTTTGAGTGTGTCGCTCACTGTTCAGCCGCAAATCTATATTTTTAAAAAAAGTCTGGTATATACACCAGTAAATTAAAACTGTGGTTTTGCTGTTCCACTGTAAAATATCTCTATTATCCTGCTTTTCGCATTTTTTGCAGTAAAAAAAACAGTAGTGTCTCCTGAGTGTTCTGACACAAAAATATATCTGTTGAAAATAGTCTGGTGTACGCCTGACAAATCCCAGTGTGGTTTTGCAGTTCTACGGGTAAAATCTCTGTAGTATCCAGCTTTGGGCCTTTGGTATGTAAAAAAAAAATAGTTTGAGTGTGTCACTCACTGTTCAGCCACAAATCTATATTTTTAAAAAAGTCTGGTATATATACACCAGTAAATTAAAACTGTGGTTTTGCTGTTCCACGGTAAAAAATCTCTATTATCCTGCTTTTCGCATTTTTTGCAGTAAAAAAACGGTAGTGTCTCCTGAGTGTTCTGACACAAAAATATATCTGTTGAAAGTAGTCTGGTGTACGCCTGACATATCCCAGTGTGGTTTTGCAGTTCTATGGGTAAAATCTCTGTAGTATCCAGCTTTGGGCCTTTGGTATGTGAAAAAAAAACAGTTTGAGTGTGTCGCTCACTGTTCAGCCGCAAATCTATATTTTTAAAAAAGTCTGGTATATACACCAGTAAATTAAAACTGTGGTTTTGCTGTTCCACGGTAAAAAATTTCTATTATCCTGCTTTTTGCATTTTTTGCAGTAAAAAAAACAGTAGTGTCTCCTGAATGTTCTGACACAAAAATATATCTGTTGAAAATAGTCTAAGGTACGCCTGACAAATCCCAGTGTGGTTTTGCAGTTCTACGGGTAAAATCTCTGTAGTATCCAGCTTTGGGCCTTTGGTATCTAAAGAAAAACAGTTTGAGTGTGTCGCTCACTGTTCAGCCACAAATCTATATTTTTAAAAAAGTCTGGTATATACACCAGTAAATTAAAGCTTTTCGCATTTTTTGCAGTAAAAAAAACAGTAGTGTCTCCTGAGTAGTGTTGAGCCACCCCCGTAGTGTTTGAGTTCGGTTCGGTTCGTCGAACACCCGTATGTTCGCCAAACTGTTCGTCGAACTGTTCGTCGAACACCTTCGAACACCGTTAAAACCAAAGGCAGGCAAACAAAAACACATAGAAACAGATAGAAAACACCTTCAAAGGTGTCCAAAAGCTGACAAACTGCTCAGAAGACACAACTAACACATGGAAAAGTGACAAGTACATATAGTCATGCGAAAAGAAAAGAGGTGGAGGAGTAAAAGGAGGGGGAGACACAGATATAGGCATGTCATGCCCTTCTAAAACCAAAAAAGTGCGAAGCCGACACGGCCAGTCCATTCCTGCCCATGCAACCTCCGTGTCGCCGGGTTTGTGCCAGAGCCGCGGTGAACCCTGACGGCCAGCCCCCCTCTCCCAATACTGGTGCCTGTCCGCTGGTGGGTCGAGCGAGCCCCCCTGCGGTGGAGGCAGGTCTAATCTTTTTAATTTAAATTGTCTCTCTAATTTGACACTTTAAATCCTTTTACAAGGATTTATTGGAGGGCAAGTCTCATGCCAGCAGCCGCGTAATTCCAGCTCCAGTAGCATCCACTAAAGCTGCTGCAGTTAAAAAGCTTTTATAAGGATTGAGCTTGGTGGTCCACAGCAAGGCGTCCTACCGCCAGTCAAAGCCCCTGTGCCTTGGGGTGCCTCCCCGATGCTCTTCACTGAGTGTCTCAGGGGCCCGAACCATTTCCTTTGAAAAAATGAAGTGTCCAAACTACAGGTGGTGTAGCTTGCTTAACAGCTGGGATAATCCGCTGACTAGCAGACACTGCTACTAGGCACAAAGTATTTCCTGGGCTAGATGCAGCTAAAAATTTGTAATTAGATACTCTGGTTGGATGCTGAGAAAGCTTTCCATAGAGTCTCCTGGCAAGCCATATATTATTCTCTTAAAAAGCTTGGGGTAGGGGTCTAGGGGACCCTTTTATAGCCAAAATCACGGCCCTGTATCGCAATACGTCACCTAGGCTGAAGATAAATGGAACATTTTCATCACCTTTCATAATCACCAATGGGACAAGGCAGGGATGTCCTCTGTCCCCTCTCTTATACATCCTAGTGACGGAGCACCTGCTCTCATCAATTCGCCATAACCCCAATATTAGGTGGATTGAGGTGGGAGGCACCGAGTACAAGTGCTATGCATTTGCTGATGATGTCCTAGTATATATCACTCAATCACATACAGTAAAGACCAAAAGTTTGGACACACCTTCTCATTTAAAGATTTTTCTGTATTTTCATGACTATGAAAATTGTACATTCACACTGAAGGCATCAAAACTATGAATTAACACGTGGAATTATATACTTAACAAAAAAGTGTGAAACAACTGAAAATATGTCTTATATTCTAGGTTCTTCAAAGTAGCCACCTTTTGCTTTGATGACTGATTTGCACACTCTTGGCATTCTCTTGATGAGCTTCAAGAGGTAGTCACCGGAAATGGTTTTCACTTCACAGGTGTGCCCTGTCAGGTTTAATAAGTGGGATTTCTTGCCTTATAAATGGGGTTGGGACCATCAGTTGTGTTGTGCAGAAGTCAGGTGGATACACAGCTTATAGTCCTATTGAATAGACTGTTAGAATTTGTATTATGGCAAGAAAAAAGCAGCTAAGTAAAGAAAAACGAGTGGCCATCATTACTTTAACAAATGAAGGTCAGTCAGTGTGAAAAATTGGGAAAACTTTGAAAGTGTCCCCAAGTGCAGTTGCAAAAACCATCAAGCGCTACAAAGAAACTGGCTCACATGAGGACCGCCCCAGGAAAGGAAGACCAAGAGTCACCTCTGCTTCAGAGGATAAGTTTATCCGAGTCACCAGCCTCAGAAATCGTAGCTTAACAGCAGCTCAGATTAGAGACCAGGTCAATGCCACACAGAATTCTAGCAGCAGATACATCTATTCAACAACTGTTAAGAGGAGACTTTCTGCAGCAGGCCTTCATGGTAAAATAGCTGATAGGAAACCACTGCTAAGGACAGGCAACAAGCAGAAGAGACTTGTTTGGGCTACAGAACACAAGGAATTGACATTAGACCAGTGGAAATCTGTGCTTTGGTCTGATGAGTCCAAATTTGAGATCTTTGGTTCCAACCATCGTGTCTTTGTGCGACGCAGAAAAGGTGAACGGATGGACTCTACATGCCTGGTTCCCATCGTGAAGCATGGAGGAGGAGGTGTGATGGTGTGGGGTGCTTTGCTGGCGACACTGTTGGGGATTTATTCAAAATTGAAAGCATACTGAACCAGCATGGCTACCACAGCATCTTGCAGCGGCATGCTATTCCATCCAGTTTGCGGTTAGTTGGAGCATCATTTATTTTTCAACAGGACAATGACCACAAACACACCTCCAGGCTGTGTAAGGGCTATTTGAAAAAGAAGGAGAGTGATGGGGTGCTACGCCAGATGACCAGGCCTCTACAGTCACCAGACCTGAACCCAATTGAGATGGTTTGGGGTGAGCTGGACCGCAGAGTGAAGGCAAAAGGGCCAACAAGTGCTAAGCATCTCTGGGAACTCCTTCAAGATTGTTGGAAGACCATTTCCGGTGACTACCTCTTGAAGCTCATCAAGAGAATGCCAAGAGTGTGCAAAGCAGTCATCAAAGCAAAAGGTGGCTACTTTGAAGAGCCTAGAATATAAGACATATTTTCAGTTGTTTCACACTTTTTTGTTAAGTATATGATTCCACATGTGTTAATTCATAGTTTTGATGCCTTCAGTGTGAATGTACAATTTTCATAGTCATGAAAATACAGAAAAATCTTTAGATGAGAAGGTGTGTCCAAACTTTTGGTCTGTACTGTATATCCATCCCTGATGTTATGGCTGAAATAGATACCAAAGGCCCAAAGCTGGATACTACAGAGATTTTACCCGTAGAACTGCAAAACCACACTGGGATTTGTCAGGCGTACATTAGACTATTTTTAACAGATATATTTTTGTGTCAGAACACTCAGGAGACACTACTGTTTTTTTTACTGCAAAAAATGCAAAAAGCAGGATAATAGAGATTTTTTACTGTGGAACAGCAAAACCACAGTTTTAATTTACTGCAGCGAAGTCTGAGGCCCTCGATGGTTTCAGAAGGGCATGACATGCCTATATCTGTGTCTCCCCCTCCTTTTACTCCTCCACCTCTTTTCTTTTCGTATAACTATATGTACTTGTCACTTTTCCATGTGTTAGTTGTGTCTTCTGAGCAGTTTGTCAGCTTTTGGACACCTTTGAAGGTGTTTTCTATGTGTTTCTATGTGTTTTTGTTTGCCTGCCATTGGTTTTAACGGTGTTCGAAGGTGTTCGACGAACAGTTCGGCGAACATACGGGTGTTCGACGAACCGAACCGAACTCAAACACTACGGGGGTGGCTCAACACTACTTAGGAGACACTACTGTTTTTTTTACTGCAAAAAATGCAAAAAGCAGGATAATAGAGATTTTTTACCGTGGAACAGCAAAACCACAGTTTTAATTTACTGCAGCGAAGTCTGAGGCCCTCGATGTCTCCCTCCCCAAATCCATACAGGATTCCATTCAGTCCAACTTTCCCTTTGCCTGGCCCTCACTGGGTATCAATACTTATGAATTCCTATTCATAGAAACCTCTCCCGTCTATGTTATCTTAATTTTGGGCCCTTTATTGAACAACTCCATACAGACCACGGTTGGCAAGTTAGAACTGTAAGATTCACTACGTGAACCACTGGTGTTTTGTGGAAAAGCACATGTACACTGTGTTCCAAATTATTATGCAAAAAGTGTTTAGGAGTGATAAGGGAAGAATTTTTTTGTTTGTCAGTTAAACTCATTGATGGTGATGTGTGTCAAGGCTCTTTATATCAGTGTAAGCAATTGCAGACACCTGTGCTAATTAGTTTGGCAGGTGTGTCCAATGAAAGGCAAGACTACTTAAGAAGGCTGTCCCACATTATTAAGCAGCCTACATTTTCTGCCAAAATGGGAAAGAAAAAGGATGTGTCGGCTGCTGAGAAGCAACAAATTGTGGAGTGTTTAGGTCAAGGCATGACTACAATCAACATTGCCAAGACACTTCATCCTGATCATCGCACAATCAAGAAGTATGTAGCTGATTCACAGTACACATGTGTGCATGCTGATAAGGGAAAATTGAGGACTCTTTCCTACAGGCAATTACGTCAGGTTAAAAGAGCAGCGGCAAAAAAGCCTTGTCATAGCAGCAGACAAGTTTTTGAAGCTGCTGGTGCCTCCAACGTCCCCCAAACAACAAGATGCAGGGTCCTTCAGAGGTTTGCTGCTGTGCATAAGTCATCCTGTCGACCTCCTCTATCCACTGTACACAAGCAGAAACAGCTCCAGTGGGCCAAACAATACATGAAGACTGACTTCAAAATTGTTTTGTTCACCGATGAGTGCCATGCAACGCTTGTTGGTCCAGATCGATGGAGTGGAGGATGGCTGGTTGATGGACACCCCATGCAAACATGGCTACGGCGCCAACAAGGAGGAGGTGGAGTAATGTTTTGGGCTGGAATCATGGGGAGAGAGATTGTCGGCCCCTTTAGGATCCCTGAAGGGGTAAAGATGAACTCCATAATGTATGTGGAGTTTCTCAAACAGCACTTCCTGCCATGGTTCAAGAAGAAGAACAGTGTATTCCGCAGCAAGATCATTTTCATGCATGATAATGCACTGTCTCATGCTGCACATAACACATCTGCATCTCTGGCTGATATGGGCATAAAAGGGGACAAACTTATGGTTTAACCCCCATGCTCCCCTGACCTCAACCCCATTGAGAATCTCTGGAGCATCATCAAAAGGAGTGTCTATGATGGCGGGAGGCAGTTCACATGTAAGCAACAGCTCTGGGAGGGTATTCTGTCCTCATGCAAAACAATTGAAGCAGAAACCATCCAAAACCTGACAAATTCAATGGACGAGAGAGTTCAGAAGCTCCTTTCGAACAAGGGGTCCTATGTGCAAATGTAACATCACCTAGAATAAAGTTTTGAGTTGAAAACTGTTTGATTTCAGTTTCTAATAACCTGCTAATGCTTATAAATTCAAAAATAACCATTTTTTTGTTCTTTATTAAAATGAAAAGGTTGATCGAAGAGTGTGGGGGATATAAGAATGTGGCAACCCAGTAGTCAGGATTATTTCGAATTCTGACAATCTGAGGGTCATGTTGCAGATAGTGCAGCAAGAAGGCACTCATGTGTCTTGCACATCTAGGAGCCCCAAAATTATTTTCCGGGCTAGATGCAGCTAAAAATTATTATTAATTTGAAAGCTGGTGGTGCTTAGTATAGATGGCCTAATAGAATCAGTACTGCAAACTACTACAAGGCCCAAATTATTTTCCAGCCAAGATACAGATAAACATGATTAGTAATTTTAAATCTGGTGGAGTTTAGTATAGATGGCCTAATAGAATCAGTACTGCAAACTGCTACAAGGCCCAAATTGTTTTCCAGCCAAGATACAGATAAACATGATTAGTAATTTTAAATCTGGTGGAGCTTAGTATAGATTGCCTAATAGAATCAGTACTGCACACTGCTACAAGGCCCAAATTATTTTCCAGCCAAGATACAGATAAACATGATTAGTAATTTTAAATCTGGTGGAGTTTAGTATAGATGGCCTAATAGAATCAGTACTGCACACTGCTACAAGGCCTAAATTATTTTCCAGCCAAGATACAGATAAACATGATTAGTAATTTGAAAGCTTAAAACGGTTGGTGAGGTGATTTTAACAAATCATCAAGCTTTTACTCTCCCCAGGATGACTCAGGGGTAGAAAAGTCGTTTCGGATCCATGATTTGTTCATCTTTATGAACGTGAGTCTGTCTACATTATCAGTGGAGAGCCTCGTGCGCTTATCTGTCAGCACACCACCAGCAGCGCTGAACGCTGGCTGCGGGGCATGACAAGATCTCCAAGGCGTAAATGGCGAGCTCCGGCCATTTATCCAGATTGGAAGCCGAAAAAGAGCAAGGGTCCAGTGACACAGTCATGGCTTCAATGTTTACTTGGAGATACTCCTGTACCATTGTCTCTAGGCGTTGACTATGTGTCAGACTTCTTGTCTCCTGTAGCCTTGCAAAGGATGGGCTAAAAAAGTGGTGAAATGATTCCGCAAAATTGATGTTACCAGCAGATAGTGTGTTTCTGTTACGTTTTGAGTGCTGAACACTCGACGATCCCACGGTTGGCAAGTTGGAACTGTGAGATTCACTACGTGCACCACTAGTGTTTTGTGGAAAAGCACATGCAAGATTCTGCAACAGTCTCTGCTGATATTCCTGCATGCGTGCATCTCTTTCTATGGCAGGAATAATTTCTGCAAATTTACTTTTGTACCAGGGATCTAACAGTGTGGCAACCCACTAGTCAGGATTATATCTAATTCTCACAATTCGAGGGTTATGTTGCAGGTAGTGCAGCAAGAAGGCACTCATGTGTCTTGCGCATCCAGGAGCACCAAGTCCCAGTTGTGTTGGTGGCGAGCTGAGAATCATGCTTCCTTCCTCTGCCCTCTCCCCCCAACCTCGCACAACAGAAATGTGATCAAGGTCTCCCTCATCTGATCAGTCTTCCATCAGTTCGTCCCCCACTTCTTCCTGGGCTCCTGCACCTTCCTCACTAGTTTGGCTGCTACCATGCGCCCTGGTAAAACCATTTCCCCCACCCTCACATGCCTGCCGCCTTGGTGCTGCCGACCGCCTGGACCTTGCAGATGTTAGCCCTTCCGAATACAACTCCTCCTCCTCTACTTCCTCCACCTCCTCTTGTGCCACCACCTGACTCCGAATTCTGTTTAACATGTGCTCCAGCATGTAAATCACCGGAATAGTCATGCTGATAATGGCATCGTCAGCACTAAACATCTTCGTCGCCATTTCAAAACTGTGCAGAAGGGTGCATAGGTCCCTGATCTGAGACCACTCCTCCAGCGTGATTTGCCCCACCTCTGGATCTCGTTGGCCCAGGCTATACATCACAACTTATTGCACCAGGGCTTGTCTGTGCTGCCACATTCGCTGCAACATGTGCAGAGTTGAATTCCACCGGGTAGGCACATAGCATTTTAGCCGGTGAAGTGGCAGGCCCAACAACTTCTGTAGAGATGTAAGTCACTGAGCTGCGGGACGCAAACGGCGGAAGTGAGCACACAGCGACCGTGCCCTCTGCAGAAGGCCATCTAGTCCGGGATAGTGGGCTAAAAATTGCTGGACAACCAGGTTCAACACGTGAGCCATACAAGGCACGTGTGTGACATTGCCCCGGCTTGCAGCATTGTCGCACACGGCCTTCCCTGGTTTCAGGTTCAGTGGAGACAACCATTCATGAAACTGGTTCTCCAGAGCTGACCACAACTCCTCAGCTGTGTGACTCACATTTCCCAGACATTTCAAAGTAAAAACTGCCTGATGACGTTGAGTCCTGCTGCCAGCATAGTAAGGAGGTGTGCAGGATCCCATCTGCGCAGTTAGAAAGCTTGTGGCATGACCAGACAGGCTTTGGGTGCAGGTGGAGGACCGAGAGGAGGTTGAGGAGGCAGAAGCAGTGGAGGAACTTCGAGATAAAGAGGATTGACGCACAACTCGTGGGGACAGCAAGGCTTGGACAGCAGCCCCTTGTCCTGCTGTCACCATAGTTACCCAGTGCCCAGTCAGCGACATGTATCGCCCCTGTCCATGCCAACTCGTCCAAGTGTCTGTGGTGAAATGCACCCTGTCACACACAGAGTTTCTCAAAGAAGCGGTGATGTTGTGTTCGACATGCTGGTGGAGCGCAGGCACATCTTTCTTTGAGAAGTAGTGCTGACTGGGCATCTGGTACTGGGGCACTGCGATGGACATAAGGTCTCAAAAATCCTCTGTGTCCACCAGGCGGAAAGGCAGCATTTCTGTAGCCAAGAGCTTGCAGATGGTGAAATTCAACCTCTTATCTTTCTCATGGCTAGGGGGAAATGGACTTTTACTTGTCCACATCTGAGGGACCGAGGGCTGGCTGTTGTGCTTAGACGTTGTTGAGAAGGGTGTCCCCGGCAAACTGCCGGTCTGTGAGGAAGATGCAGGCGGACATGTTAGGTTGCCTTGATCCAAAGGTGGTGCTATCGATGTCGGACAGCGCTGAACACCAGCTGGTGTTTCCACCTCTAAAGAAAATGATATCCTGCCAATCACGCTGGCTGTTGCGGGTAAAGAGGTGGCAGGTCTGCGTCCCAAAACAGGTGTGGCAGACGGTGGTTGGCCCGGCCGGCTAGGCCGCATTGTAGCACAGTGAGCTTCCCACTGCAACTTATGCTTCATATCCATGTGCCGGTTCATGCATTAAGTACTCAAACCATGTATTTTTTGGCCTCTACTTAGCTTTTGCTGACAAATGTTACAGATAACACGAGTTGGGTCATCCTTATTGATATGAAAAAATGCCCAGGCTATGCAAGGCTTAGCACCCATGCGACCTGAAGAGCCACCACGACTTGTGGTCAGAGGCAGAGTTGTGTTTGAGGATGCAGTTGTTGACGTGCTTCCAGTACTACGTCTCTGTCCAGAAAGGCACAACCTGACCTCGTCATCACTAGCATCCTCCTCCACCTCCTCTGCTGACCTCATCGACTGGCTGACTGTGGGTTGACAGTAAGTGGGATCTCCAACCTCGTCATCATCACCCTGTGTGTTATCACACCCGTCGTCCCCAGAGCCAACCTCTTCCTGCCCTGACAAAAAACTAAAGTTGTCGCTCCAATCAGGTATTTGAGTCTCATCATCGTCTTCCTCATTGTCTCCACCAACAGGAGTTACAGTTTGGGAACGAGGGTCTACATTATGGTCAGAACCTTCTGTGTCTGGTCCTCGATCCAACTCATAAAGATTCTGGGCATCAGTGCAGATAATTTCCTCGTCTGGATTCACAGAAGCTCTGGAGCCGACATCTGATTCCCAGGCTATAGTATGAGTAAACAGCTCTGCAGACTCAACCATCTGTTCTACCCCATACTCAGACAGGCAGCTGGAGACTTGGGAGCTGTGAGGAAGCAAGTGCGATTGGGGTGACACCTCTGAGGACAGGAGTATTTGTAATTTTGAAGTTGAGGTGGAGGAGAGCCCACTTAAAGGAGCACTTGATATCCGTTGAAGCACCTGCTGTTTTTGTGCCTCATCTGGAATTTGTAGCGATTGGCGTGGTCGTAAGAAAGGGATCTTATCACATTGTCCGCTAAAAGAAGTAGACATCTTAGTTTGGCTGGAAGATGGTCTTTCTTCTGCAGATGTTACTGTTGCTTTAACACCTACCCCATGGACACAACCTTTTTTTCCTTTCCCAACACGCCTATTCCCCTTTCCACCAGCAGCAGGCCTTTTTCCACTCATTTTGGTGGTTAACTAATTGACAACTCTGGAGTTGTTTGCACAAAAAACAATGGATGGGAACCGAGCAGAGCTGAGTGGCCAAACAGTGGTATTAGCCCAAATGTATTGGCTGGGTTAGATGCAGATAAAAATTATATTGAATTTGCAACCTCGTGGAGGTTAGTAAAGATGGACTAATAGAACAAGTCCCACACACTGCTACAAGCCGAAATATTTTTTCAGAGCTAGATGCAGATAAAAATTACTTTGAATTTGCAACCTGGTGGAGGTTAGTATAGATGGCCTAATAGAACAAGTCCCACACACTGCTACAAGCCAAAATATTTTTTCAGAGCTAGATGCAGATAAAAATTATATTGAATTTGCACCCTGGTGGAGGTTAGTATAGATGGACTAATAGAACAAGTCACACACACTGCTACAAGCCGAAATATTTTTTCAGAGCTAGATGCAGATAAAAATTATATTGAATTTGCAGCCTGGTGGAGGTTAGTATAGATGGACTAATAGAAAAAGTCCCACACACTGCTACAAGCCGAAATATTTTTTCAGAGCTAGATGCAGATAAAAATTATATTGAATTTGCAAACTGGTGGAGGTTAGTATAGATGGACTAATAGACCAAGTCCCACACATTGCTACAAGCCGAAATATTTTTTCAGAGCTAGATGCAGATAAAAATTATATTGAATTTGCAACCTGGTGGAGGTTAGTATAAATGGACTAATAGAACAAGTCCCACACACTGCTACAAGCCGAAGCCAAAATATTTTTTCAGAGCTAGATGCAGATAAAAATTATATTGAATTTGCAACCTGGTTGAAGTTAGTATAGATGGACCAATAGAAAAAGTCCCACACACTGCTACAATCCGAAGCCAAAATATTTTTTCAGAGCTAGATGCAGATAAAAATTATTTTGAATTTGCAACCTGGTGGAGGTTAGTATAGATGGACTAATAGAATGATGATATGCCCAAATGGTTTTACTTCACTAGGTACAGTAAAAAAATTTGTATTCTATACACAGGTGGTGTAGCTTGCAACACAGATAGGCTACTCCACTGACTAACACACACCGCAAGAGGCCAAAAAGGATTTGCTTTGCTAGATTTAGCCAAATGCTGTGAAAAAAACTTGCACAGCACTGGCACAGACCTGCCTGGCAAAAAGTGATAGGAACTGATGTAACCTAGCCCTCAAAAGGACTGCAATTACAATTATTCTTTACTCCCAACCTGTCTATTTAAGAGCACAGACCTGCCTGATAAAAGTCATAGGAACTGATGTAACCTAGCCCTCAAAAGGACTGCAATTACAATTAGTCTTTACTCCCAACCTATCTATTTAAGAGCACAGACCTGCCTGATAAAAGTCGTAGGAAATGATGTAACCTAGTCCTCAAAAGGACTGCAATCACAACTATTCCCTACTCCCAAGCTATCTGTAGATTTGTGAGAAAATTGGCTTGAAATTAACACTGAAAGTACAGCGCACACAGCAACAGCGGTCCCGTCTAACACGCAGCTGCAGCAGTGAGAAAATGGTGGCGACGGGGAAAATGGCTGGGTCTTATATGGCAAGGACATGTGACATACACTGCCAATGACACATGCCCTTGCTTGTGTGAAAAAAAGCAGTTAGCTCCGTGTGTGCGCTGCTGATAGGCTGACAAATTGCACCTCCCCACAGTAAATGCGGGAAAGAGAAAAAAAATTGGAGATCTTCATTATTTCTGCAGAGATCCATCCCCTGCCCCTCCCCCCGCCCCGCTGTACACTCAAACTGCGTATTAACATTAATTTTCAGCATTACTGAGAAAAAATCCAGTTATGATTTTGGTGCACGAACAGTTATCGAACATAACCTCGAACAGCCGAATTTTTTTCAAATTGTTCGTGTTCACCGAACGGCTCGAACACCGCCCAAAACAGCTCGAATTTGAGACTGGCGAACAGTTCGAGTCGAACACCGCTCATCTCTACTCCTGAGTGTTCAGACAAAAAAAATATATATCTGTTGAAAATAGTCTGGTGTACGCCAGACAAATCCCAGTGTGGTTTTGCAGTTCTACGGGTAAAATCTCTGTAGTATCCTGCTTTGAGCCTTTGGTATCTAAAAAAAAACAGTTTGAGTGTGTGGCTCACTGTTTAGCCACAAATCTATATTTTTAAAAAAGTCTGGTATATACAGCAGTAAATTAAAACTGTGGTTTTGCTGTTCCACGGCTAAAAAATCTCTATTATCCTGCTTTTCGCATTTTTTTGCAGTAAAAAAAACAGTAGTGTCTCCTGAGTGTTCTGACACAAAAATATATCTGTTGAAAATAGTCTGGAGTACGCCTGACAAATCCCAGTGTGGTTTTGCAGTTCTACGGGTAAAATCTCTGTAGTATCCAGCTTTGGGCCTTTGGTATCTAAAAAAAACAGTTTGAGTGTGTCGCTCACTGTTAAGCCGCAAATCTATATTTTTAAAAATATCTGGTATATACACCAGAAAATTAAAACTGTGGTTTTGCTGTTCCACAGTAAAAAATCTCTATTATTCAGGTTTTGGTATTTTTCCCGTAAGGAAAAACAGTAATAGTTTCTCCCTGATTGTTCTGAATGTTTAAAAGAGTCGGGTGTAGGCCTGAGAAATAGAACTGTGGTTTTCCTCTTCCACGGGTCTAATCTACTTTTTATTACCCTTTTTCCATTGATAGTGCGAGTGTAAGCTATTTTACTTCCTTTACAATGGGCAAGGCGCGTGGCAAGGGACGTGGAACTGGACGTTCTGGTGATGGTGCGTGCAGAGGATGGGGCAGTGGCCAAGGTGAAAATGTGCCACAACCAACAGCCACATCTTCTCGCTCCCACTTCTTGACCGAATTACTAGGGAAGCACAGAACAACACCAGTATTGCGAACTGATCAGTGTGAACAGGTTATTAATTGGATAGCAGATAATACTTCCAGTTACCTTGGCACCACCACCTCCGGTCTGTCTTCCACACGGTCAACTTTTAGTAGTCGTGAGTCTCGACCGCATACTCCTCCTCACCCTGATGCTCCTTCCTCCCACCATGCCGAGTGTCGTCAGACAGCAATTGATCCCACACTTGGACACTCTGAAGAGCTGTTCACTGGTCCATTTCCAGATTTGTGCCCCTCGCCAGCTCCGCTTGAAGTGGTGGAAGAGGAGATCCCATGTAGCGATGCCCAAATATTTGAACAGCCATGGCCACAGGAATTTGACGCTGGCAATTTGTCACAAGAGGTGGACAATGACGAGACACAATTGCCAGGAAGTGAGGAGGAGCATCGTGGTGCGCAAGTGGAAGAGGAGGAGGTGGTGGATGATCTAGTAACTGACCCAACGTGGCAGGAGGACATGCATAGTGAGGCCAGCAGCACACAGGGGAGGGAGGCAGAGAACCCCAACAGGCAGGAAGAAGCAGTGTGGTGGCCGCAGACAGAAGGCGGGCAACAGTTCCCCATAACACCAACACAAGGGACGTTGCCAGTACACGCGGTAGGTCTTCCAGAGTCTGAATTTTTTTGAAAGACTTTGCTGATAACCCCAAAAAGGCCATTTGTACCACCTGCCATGCTAGCATCAGCAGGGGTGACAAAAGTACCAGCCTGACCACCACCAGCATGATCAGACACATGGCAGCAAAGCACCCGACTTTGTGGGCCGAAACCCAGGGTCCACGACCAGTGTCAGCGGGTGTCACCACTGCTTCTTCCACTGTTGTGCATGCAATAGAACCCCCTGTTGTGTGTGCAAGGCAATCCCCTGTCCATACCGCATGTAAAGATGCCCCCTCCTCTCAGTCTTCACTTGATATGGCAGTTTCTCAAGAAACAGCATCAACGTCCACGTCCACGTCCCACCGCAGCGTTCAATTGTCCATATCCCAGACCTTTGAATGAAAGCGGAAATTCGCAGCTAACGCCCCACAGGCCACAGTACTAAATTCGCACATTTCACGACTGCTTGCATTGGAAATGCTGCCTTTCAGGCTGGTGGAGACGGAATCCTTCCGCAACCTTATGGCGGTGGCCGTCCCTCGGTACTCGGTCCCCAGCTGACACTATTTTGCCCGGTGTGCCATCCCCGCACTACACAAGCACGTGTCCCAAAACATCTGCCGTGCCCTCAACAACGCAGTTACTGGGAGAGTCCACCTGACAACGGACACATGGACCAGTGCTCGTGGCCAGGGATGGTACATCTCCCTTACGGCACACTGGGTAAACATAGTGGAAGCCGGGACCCAGTCGGACCTTGGGACGGAACACATCCTCCTCACACCAAGGATAGCGGGCCCTATGTCAGTCAGAGTTGCCCCCACAGTGTACAGCTCCTGCGCATCATCCTCCTCCTCCTCCTCCTCATGTTCAGCCTACATCTCAGATATAACCACATCAGTTACAAGCTGGAAGCACTGCTGTACTGCCTCCGCCAAGCGGCAACAGGCTGTGCTGAAACTCATAAGCTTAGGTGAGAAACCTCACACTGATTGGGAGTTGTGGACAGCTGTGAAAGAGCAGGCAGATCTGTGGCTAAGACCGCTCAACCTACATACAGGCATGGTCGTGTGTGACAATGGCCATAACCTGGTGGCGGCTCTGAGGCGAGGAGAGATCACACACGTACCATGCCTGGCTCATGTGCTTAACCTCGTGGTTCAGCGGTTTCTTAAATCGTACCCCGAGTTGCCTGATCTGCTCGTGAAAGTACGCCGCCTGTCAGCTAATTTTCGCAAGTTGACTACAGCGTCCGCCGCCCTTGCTGTGTTGCACCAGCGTTTGCAGCTTCCGGCACACTGACTGGTGTGTGATGTCCCCACACGTTGGAACTCTACCCTCCACATGTTGCAAAGGATTTATGAGCAGAAGAGAGAAGTTGTGGAGTACCAGCTGCTAAAAGGCCGTCGATATTCAGTTCAGACTCCACACATAAGACCTCATGAGTGGACCTGGATGTCTGAAATATGTACCATCCTGACAAACTTTGAGGAGCCCACCAAAATGGTGAGTGGCGATGACGCCATCATTAGTGTCAGCATCCCACTTGTCTGTCTTTTACAACGCTCTCTGCAGAGAATTAAAGAGGAGGCATTGCAGCCAGAGTATGATGAGATGGATCAAGAAGCCGTAGTGGGCGATTACACACAGCCCAGCCTCATCTGATCTGAACATGCATTGGGGGACAATGAGGGAGAGGAAGAGGAGGAGGAAGAACAGGAGCTGTTATCATGCACTGTAGACGGTAGTACCTGTACAAGTGTCATACCGTCGGTTCAGCGTGGGTGGCCTGAGGACAGGGGGGAGGAGGAGGAGGAGGAAGAGGAGGAGGAGAGCATGGTCAGTCGTCATCTTGGTGAGGACACGGAAGTCTTGCTCGTTGCCAGTCTGGCACGCATGGCTGACTTTATGTTACGCTGCCTTAACCGTGACCCTCGCGTTGTCAAAATGTTGGGTGACAGTCATTACTGGTTGGTGACACTTGTAGACCCCGCTACAAGGAGAACTTTCACTCTCTTATTCCTGAGGTGGAGAGGTTTACAAAAATGGGCCAGTACCAGAAGGCCCTTGCTGCAGAACTGTTAAAAAAATTCCCATCTGAACACGCTAGCGGCAGAGGTCACAGTTCGTTGACCAACAAAAGCGTACAAGCGAGAGAGAGGCAACTCCAATCCAGCAGAGGCAGGGGAACACTGTCAACATTCTGGGACAGTTTTCTCAGACCCTTCCTTCGGACAGACCCTGAGGCGCGGGGTACTCTCCCAAGGAGTGGAAAGTTTCAAAAGATGGTGAGGGAGAACCTTGCCGACCGTACCAGCGTCCTCCATGATTCCTCTGTGCCTTTTAATTATTGGGTATCCAAGCCGGACACTTGGAATGAACTCGCTCTGTACGCCTTGGAGATCCTGGCCTGCCCTGCCACTAGCGTGTTATCGGAGCTTGTTTTTAGTGTCGCTGGGGGAATTATAACTGATAAGCGCACTCGCCTGTCAACTGACAATGCTGACAAGCTGACCCTTATCAAAATGAACAAGGGCTGGATTGGGCCAGACTTCTCATCACCACCAAATGACAGCAGAGTAACATAAAGTCAAATCCACTGTGTTATTTCGGGAGATGTATTCACATGCACCACTTCACACCCACACATGGGTATACGCTTCCTCATTTCGGCTGTTTTATGTTCTTCTCCTTATCCTCAGCCTCCACCACCACTATACCACCAGGGTGACTGTGGTCCGTGTTGCCATTATTGAAAGTTCCTCCGTCCTTATTTTTGGCAGCTTTTGCTTGGAAGGCATAAGCAAAGACAGTGGGAGACCCACTCCCCAATAATAGGAATAATATTTTTAAGATGCTGTACTGTATGGCTCTTGTAAGGGGCATTAAAAGCGTCTTGTTATACCACTCTGACCTCCACGTCTCTTGTAAGGGGCATTAAAAGCGTCTTGTTATACAACTCAGACCTCCACGTCTCTTGTAAGGGGCATTAAAAGCATCTTGTTATACCACTCCGACCTCCTGGTCTCTTCTGAGGGGCATTAAAAGCATCTTGTTATACCACTCTGACCTCCACGTCTCTTGTAAGGGGCATTAAAAGCATCTTATTATACCACTCTGACCTCCACGTCTCTTCTGAGGGGCATTAAAAGCGTCTTGTTATACCACTCTGACCTCCACGTCTCTTGTAAGGGGCATTAAAAGCATCTTGTTATACCACTCTGACCTCCTCGTCTCTTGAAAGGGGCATTAAAAGCATCTTGTTATACCACGCTGACCTCCACGTCTCTTGTAAGGGGCATTAAAAGCATCTTGTTATACCACTCTGACCTCCACGTCTCATGTAAGGGCCATTAAAAGCGTCTTGTTATACCACTCTGACCTCCACGTCTCTTCTGAAGGGTATTAAAAGCGTCTTGTTATACCACTCTGACCTCCATGTCTCTTGTAAGGGGCATTAAAATCATCTTGTTATACCACTCTGATCCCACGTCTCTTTTAAGGGGCATTAAAAGTGTCTTGTTATACCACTCTGACCTCCACGTCTCTTGTAATGGGCATTAAAACCGTCTTGTTATACCACTCTGACCTCCACGTCTCTTCTGAGAGGCATTAAAAACGTCTTGTTATACCACTCTGACCTCCACGTCTCTTCTGACGGGCATTAAAAGCATCTTGTTATACCACTCTGACCTCAACATCTCTTGTAAGGGGCATTAAAAGCTTCTTGTTATACCACTCTGACCTCCACGTCTTTTGTAAGGGGCATTAAAAGCATCTTGTTAAACCACTCTGACCTCCACGTCTCTTCTGAGGGGCATTAAAAGCATCTTGTTATACCACTCTGACCTCCACGTCTCTTGTAAGGGGCATTAAAAGAATCTTGTTATAACACTCTGACCTCCACATATCTTGTAAGGGGCATTAAAAGCGTCTTGCTATACCACTCTGACCTCCACTTCTCTAGTAAAGGGCATTAAAAGCGTTTTTTTATACCACTCTGACCTCCACGTCTCTTCTGAGGGGCATTAAAACCGTCTGGTTATACCACTCTGACCTCCACGTCACTTCTGACGGGCATTAAAAGCGTCTTGTTATACCACTCTGACCTCCACATCTCTTGTTAGGGGCATTAAAAGCGTCTTGTTATACCACTCTGACCTCCACGTCTCTTGTAAGGGGCATTAAAGTGTCTTGTTAAACCACTCTGACCTCTACGTCTCTTGAAAGGGGCATTAAAAGCATCTTGTTATACCACTCTGACCTCCACGTCTCTTCTGACAGGCATTAAAAGCGTCTTGTTGCACCACTCTGACCTCCACATCTCTTGTAAGGGGCATTAAAAGCGTCTTGTTATACCACTCTGACCTCCACGTCGCTTGTAATGGGCATTAAAACGTCTTTTGATACCACTCTGACCTCCACGTCTCTTGTAAGGGGCATTAAAAGCATCTTGTTATAACACTCTGACCTCCACGTCTCTTGAAAGGAGCATTAAAACCGTCTTGTTAAGCTACTGGGACCTCCACGAGTCTTCGAACGGGCATTGCATTTCCTCCTAATTTTTGGAAGCTTTTGCTTGGAAGGCATAAACAAATACTATGGGAGACCCACTCCCCAATAATGGGACTTATGTTTGTAATATGCTGTACTGCATGGCTCTTGTAAGGGGCATTGTTAATTGCTTCATCTTAATTTTTGGAAGCTTTTGCTTGGAAAGCATAAGCAAATACTATGGGAGACCCACTCCCCAATAATGGGAATAATGTTTGTAATATGCTGTACTGCATGGCTCTTGTAAGGGGCATTGCAAGTTGCTCCGTCTTAATTTTTGGAAGCTTTTGCTTGGAAGGCATAAGCAAATACTCTGGGAGACCCACTCCCCAATAATGCGAATAATGTTTGTAATATGCTGTACTGCATGGCTCTTGTAAGGGGCATTGCAAGTTGCTCCATCTTAATTTTTGGAAGCTTTTTCTTGGAAGGCATAAGCAAATACTATGGGAGACCCACTCCCCAATAATGGGAATAATGTTTGTAATATGATGTACTGCATGGCTCTTGTAAGGCGCATTGCAAGTTGCTTCGTCTTCGTTTTTGGAAGCTTTTGCTTGGAAAGCATAAGCAAATACTATGGGAGACCCACTCCCCAATAATGGGAATAATGTTTGTAATATGCTGTACTGCATGGCTCTTGTAAGGGGCATTGCAAGTTGCTCCGTCTTAATTTTTGGAAGCTTTTGCTTGGAAGGCATAAGCAAATACTATGGAAGACCCACTCCCCAATAATGGGACTTATGTTTGTAATATGCTGTACTGCATGGCTCTTGTAAGGGGCATTGCAAGTTGCTCCATCCTAATTTTTGGAAACTTTTGCTTGGAAGGCTTAAGCAAATACTATGGGAGACCCACTCCCCAATAATGCGAATAATGTTTGTAATATGCTGTACTGCATGGCTCTTTTAATGGGCATTGCAAGTTGCTCCGTCTTAATTTTTGGAAGCTTCTGCTTGGAAGGCATAAGCAAATACTATGGGAGACCCACTCCCCAATAATGGGAATAATGTTTGTAATATGATGTACTGCATGGCTCTTGTAAGGGGCATTGCAAGTTGATCCGTCTTAATTTTTGGAAGCTTTTGCTTGGAAAGCATAAGCAAATACTATGGGTGACCCACCCCCCAATAATGGGAATAATGTTTTTAATATGCAGTACTGCATGGCTCTTGTAAGGGGCATTGCAAGTTGCTCCGTCTTAATTTTTGGAAGCTTTTGCTTGGAAGGCATAAGCAAATGCTATGGGAGACCCACTCCCCAATAATGGGAATAAAGTTTGTAATATGCTGTACTGAATTGCTCTTGTAAGAGGCATTGCAAGTTGCTCCGTCTTAATTTTTGGAAGCTTTTGCTTGGAAGGCATAAGCAAATACTCTGGGAGACCCACTCCCCAATAATGCGAATAATGTTTGTAATATGCTGTACTGCATGGCTCTTGTAAGGGGCATTGCAAGTTGCTCCATCTTAATTTTTGGAAGCTTTTTCTTGGAAGGCATAAGCAAATACTATGGGAGACCCACTCCCCAATAATGGGAATAATGTTTGTAATATGATGTACTGCATGGCTCTTGTAAGGCGCATTGCAAGTTGCTTCGTCTTCGTTTTTGGAAGCTTTTGCTTGGAAAGCATAAGCAAATACTATGGGAGACCCACTCCCCAATAATGGGAATAATGTTTGTAATATGCTGTACTGCATGGCTCTTGTAAGGGGCATTGCAAGTTGCTCCGTCTTAATTTTTGGAAGCTTTTGCTTGGAAGGCATAAGCAAATACTATGGAAGACCCACTCCCCAATAATGGGACTTATGTTTGTAATATGCTGTACTGCATGGCTCTTGTAAGGGGCATTGCAAGTTGCTCCATCCTAATTTTTGAAAACTTTTGCTTGGAAGGCTTAAGCAAATACTATGGGAGACCCACTCCCCAATAATGCGAATAATGTTTGTAATATGCTGTACTGCATGGCTCTTTTAATGGGCATTGCAAGTTGCTCCGTCTTAATTTTTGGAAGCTTCTGCTTGGAAGGCATAAGCAAATACTATGGGAGACCCACTCCCCAATAATGGGAATAATGTTTGTAATATGATGTACTGCATGGCTCTTGTAAGGGGCATTGCAAGTTGATCCGTCTTAATTTTTGGAAGCTTTTGCTTGGAAAGCATAAGCAAATACTATGGGTGACCCACCCCCCAATAATGGGAATAATGTTTTTAATATGCAGTACTGCATGGCTCTTGTAAGGGGCATTGCAAGTTGCTCCGTCTTAATTTTTGGAAGCTTTTGCTTGGAAGGCATAAGCAAATGCTATGGGAGACCCACTCCCCAATAATGGGAATAAAGTTTGTAATATGCTGTACTGAATTGTTCTTGTAAGAGGCATTGCAAGTTGCTCCGTCTTAATTTTTGGAAGCTTTTGCTTGGAAGGCATAAGCAAATACTCTGGGAGACCCACTCCCCAATAATGCGAATAATGTTTGTAAGATGCTGTACTGCATGGCTCTTGTAAGGGGCATTGCAAGTTGCTCCATCTTAATTTTTGGAAGCTTTTGCTTGGAAGGCATAAGCAAATACTATGGAAGACCCACTCCCCAATAACGGGACTTATGTTTGTAATATGCTGTACTGCATGGCTCTTGTAAGGGGCATTGCAAGTTGCTCCGTCTTAATTTTTGGAAGCTTTTGCTTGGAAAGCATAAGCAAATACTATGGGTGACCCACCCCCCAATAATGGGAATAATGTTTTTAATATGCTGTTCTGCATGGCTCTTGTAAGGGGCATTGCAAGTTGCTTCGTCGTAATTTTTGGAAGCTTTTGCTTGGAAGACGTAAGCAAATGCTATGGGAGACCTACTTCCCAATAATGGGACTTATGTTTGTAATATGCTGTACTGCATGGCTCTTGTAAGGGGCATTGCAAGTTGCTCCATCCTAATTTTTGGAAACTTTTGCTTGGAAGGCTTAAGCAAATACTATGGGAGACCCACTCCCCAATAATGGGAATATTGTTTGTAATATGCTGTACTGCATGGCTCTTGTAAGGGGCATTGCAAGTTGCTCCATCTTAATTTTTGGAAGCTTTTGCTTGGAAAGCATAAGCAAATACTCTGGGAGACCCACTCCCAAATAATGCGAATAATGTTTGTAATATGCTGTACTGCATGGCTCTTTTAATGGGCATTGCAAGTTGCTCCGTCTTAATTTTTGGAAACTTTTGCTTGGAAGGCATAAGCAAATACTATGGGAGACCCACTCCCCAATAATGGGAATAATGTTTGTAATGTACTGCATGGCTCCTGTAAGGGGCATTGCAAGTTTCTTCGTCTTCATTTTTGGAAGCTTTTGCTTGGAAAGCATAAGCAAATACTATGGGAGACCCACTCCCCAATAATGGGAATAATGTTTGTAATATGCTGTACTGCATGGCTCTTGTAAGGGGCATTGCAAGTTGCTCCGTCTTAATTTTTGGAAGCTTTTGCTTGGAAGGCATAAGCAAATACTATGGGAGACCCACTCCCCAATAATGGGAATAATGTTTGTAATATGCTGTACGACATGGCTCTTGTAAGGGGCATTGCAAGTTGCTCCGTCTTAATTTTTGGAAGCTTTTGCTTGGAAGGCTTAAGCAAATACTATGGGAGACCCACTCCCCAATAATGGGAATATTGTTTGTAATATGCTGTACTGCATGGCTCTTGTAAGGGGCATTGCAAGTTGCTCCATCTTAATTTTTGGAAGCTTTTGCTTGGAAAGCATAAGCAAATACTCTGGGAGACCCACTCCCAAATAATGCGAATAATGTTTGTAATATGCTGTACTGCATGGCTCTTTTAATGGGCATTGCAAGTTGCTCCGTCTTAATTTTTGGAAGCTTTTGCTTGGAAAGCATAAGCAAATACTATGGGAGACCCACTCCCCAATAATGGGAATAATGTTTGTAATGTACTGCATGGCTCTTGTAAGGGGCATTGCAAGTTTCTTCTTCTTCATTTTTGGAAGCTTTTGCTTGGAAAGCATAAGCAAATACTATGGGAGACCCACTCCCCAATAATGGGAATAATGTTTGTAATATGCTGTACTGCATGGCTCTTGTAAGGGGCATTGCAAGTTGCTCCGTCTTAATTTTTGGAAGCTTTTGCTTGGAAGGCATAAGCAAATACTATGGGAGACCCACTCCCCAATAATGGGAATAATGTTTGTAATATGCTGTACGACATGGCTCTTGTAAGGGGCATTGCAAGTTGCTCCGTCTTAATTTTTGGAAGCTTTTGCTTGGAAGGTATAAGCAAATACTATGGGAGACCCACTCCCCAATAATGGGAATAATGTTTGTAATATGTTGTACTGCATGGCTCTTGAAAGGGGCATTGCAAGTTGCTTCGTCTTAATTTTTGGAAGCTTTTGCTTGGAAGGCATAAGCAAATACTATGGGAGACCCACTCCCCAATAACGGGACTTATGTTTGTAATATGCTGTACTGCATGGCTCTTGTAAGGGGCATTGCAAGTTGCTTCATCTTAATTTTTGGAAGCTTTTGCTTGGAAAGCATAAGCAAATACTATGGGTGACCCACTCTCAAATAATGGGATTAATGTTTTTAATATGCTGTTCTGCATGGCTCTTGTAAGGGGCATTGCAAGTTGCTCCTTCGTAATTTTTGGAAGCTTTTGCTTGGAAGGCATAAGCAAATACTTTGGGAGACCCACTCCCCAATAATGGGACTTATGTTTGTAATATGCTGTACTGCATGGCTCTTGTATGGGGCATTGCAAGTTGCTCCATCCTAATTTTTGGAATCTTTTGCTTGGAAGGCATAAGCAAATACTATGGGAGACCCACTCCCCAATAATGGGAATATTGTTTGTAATATGCTGTACTGCATGGCTCTTGTAAGGAGCATTGCAAGTTGCTCCATCTTAATTTTTGGAAGCTTTTGCTTGGAAAGCATAAGCAAATACTATGGGAGACCCACTCCCCAATAATGGGAATAATGTTTGTAATATGCTGTACTGCATGGCTCTTGTAAGGGGCATTGCAAGTTGCTCCGTCTTAATTTTTGGAAGCTTTTGCTTGGAAGGCATAAGCAAATACTATGGAAGACCCACTCCCCAATAACGGGACTTATGTTTGTAATATGCTGTACTGCATGGCTCTTGTAAGGGGCATTGCAAGTTGCTCCGTCTTAATTTTTGGAAGCTTTTGTTTGGAAAGCATAAGCAAATACTATGGGTGACCCACCCCCCAATAATGGGAATAATGTTTTTAATATGCTGTTCTGCATGGCTCTTGTAAGGGGCATTGCAAGTTGCTTCGTCGTAATTTTTGGAAGCTTTTGCTTGGAAGACGTAAGCAAATGCTATGGGAGACCCACTCCCCAATAATGGGACTTATGTTTGTAATATGCTGTACTGCATGGCTCTTGTAAGGGGCATTGCAAGTTGCTCCATCCTAATTTTTGGAAACTTTTGCTTGGAAGGCTTAAGCAAATACTATGGGAGACCCACTCCCCAATAATGGGAATATTGTTTGTAATATGCTGTACTGCATGGCTCTTGTAAGGGGCATTGCAAGTTGCTCCATCTTAATTTTTGGAAGCTTTTGCTTGGAAAGCATAAGCAAATACTCTGGGAGACCCACTCCCAAATAATGCGAATAATGTTTGTAATATGCTGTACTGCATGGCTCTTTTAATGGGCATTGCAAGTTGCTCCGTCTTAATTTTTGGAAGCTTTTGCTTGGAAGGCATAAGCAAATACTATGGGAGACCCACTCCCCAATAATGGGAATAATGTTTGTAATGTACTGCATGGCTCTTGTAAGGGGCATTGCAAGTTTCTTCGTCTTCATTTTTGGAAGCTTTTGCTTGGAAAGCATAAGCAAATACTATGGGAGACCCACTCCCCAATAATGGGAATAATGTTTGTAATATGCTGTACTGCATGGCTCTTGTAAGGGGCATTGCAAGTTGCTCCGTCTTAATTTTTGGAAGCTTTTGCTTGGAAGGCATAAGCAAATACTATGGGAGACCCACTCCCCAATAATGGGAATAATGTTTGTAATATGCTGTACGACATGGCTCTTGTAAGGGGCATTGCAAGTTGCTCCGTCTTAATTTTTGGAAGCTTTTGCTTGCAAGGTTTAAGCAAATACTATGGGAGACCCACTCCCCAATAATGGGAATATTGTTTGTAATATGCTGTACTGCATGGCTCTTGTAAGGGGCATTGCAAGTTGCTCCATCTTAATTTTTGGAAGCTTTTGCTTGGAAAGCATAAGCAAATACTCTGGGAGACCCACTCCCAAATAATGCGAATAATGTTTGTAATATGCTGTACTGCATGGCTCTTTTAATGGGCATTGCAAGTTGCTCCGTCTTAATTTTTGGAAGCTTTTGCTTGGAAGGCATAAGCAAATACTATGGGAGACCCACTCCCCAATAATGGGAATAATGTTTGTAATGTACTGCATGGCTCTTGTAAGGGGCATTGCAAGTTTCTTCGTCTTCATTTTTGGAAGGTTTTGCTTGGAAAGCATAAGCAAATACTATGGGAGACCCACTCCCCAATAATGGGAATAATGTTTGTAATATGTTGTACTGCATGGCTCTTGTAAGGGGCATTGCAAGTTGCTCCGTCTTAATTTTTGGAAGCTTTTGCTTGGAAGGCATAAGCAAATACTATGGGAGACCCACTCCCCAATAATGTGAATAATGTTTGTAATATGCTGTACGACATGGCTCTTGTAAGGGGCATTGCAAGTTGCTCCGTCTTAATTTTTGGAAGCTTTTGCTTGGAAGGTATAAGCAAATACTATGGGAGACCCACTCCCCAATAATGGGAATAATGTTTGTAATATGTTGTACTGCATGGCTCTTGAAAGGGGCATTGCAAGTTGCTTCGTCTTAATTTTTGGAAGCTTTTGCTTGGAAGGCATAAGCAAATACTATGGGAGACCCACTCCCCAATAACGGGACTTATGTTTGTAATATGCTGTACTGCATGGCTCTTGTAAGGGGCATTGCAAGTTGCTTCATCTTAATTTTTGGAAGCTTTTGCTTGGAAAGCATAAGCAAATACTATGGGTGACCCACTCCCAAATAATGGGATTAATGTTTTTAATATGCTGTTCTGCATGGCTCTTGTAAGGGGCATTGCAAGTTGCTCCGTCGTAATTTTTGGAAGCTTTTGCTTGGAAGGCATAAGCAACTACTTTGGGAGACCCACTCCCCAATAATGGGACTTATGTTTGTAATATGCTGTACTGCATGGCTCTTGTATGGGGCATTGCAAGTTGCTCCATCCTAATTTTTGGAATCTTTTGCTTGGAAGGCATAAGCAAATACTATGGGAGACCCACTCCCCAATAATGGGAATATTGTTTGTAATATGCTGTACTGCATGGCTCTTGTAAGGGGCATTGCAAGTTGCTCCATCTTAATTTTTGGAAGCTTTTGCTTGGAAAGCATAAGCAAATACTATGGGAGACCCACTCCCCAATAATGGGAATAATGCTTGTAATATGCTGTACTGCATGGCTCTTGTAAGGGGCATTGCAAGTTGCTCCGTCTTAATATTTGGAAGCTTTTGCTTGGAAGGCATAAGCAAATACTATGGAAGACCCACTCCCCAATAACGGGACTTATGTTTGTAATATGCTGTACTGCATGGCTCTTGTAAGGGGCATTGCAAGTTGCTCCATCTTAATTTTTGGAAGCTTTTGCTTGGAAAGCATAAGCAAATACTATGGGTGACCCACCCCCCAATAATGGGAATAATGTTTTAATATGCTGTTCTGCATGGCTCTTGTAAGGGGCATTGCAAGTTGCTTCGTCGTAATTTTTGGAAGCTTTTGCTTGGAAGACCTAAGCAAATACTATGGGAGACCCACTCCCCAATAATGGGACTTATGTTTGTAATATGCTGTACTGCATGGCTCTTTTAATGGGCATTGCAAGTTGCTCCGTCTTAATTTTTGGAAGCTTTTGCTTGGAAGGCATAAGCAAATACTATGGGAGACCCACTCCCCAATAATGGGAATAATGTTTGTAATGTACTGCATGGCTCTTGTAAGGGGCATTGCAAGTTTCTTCGTCTTCATTTTTGGAAGCTTTTGCTTGGAAAGCATAAGCAAATACTATGGGAGACCCACTCCCCAATAATGGGAATAATGTTTGTAATATGCTGTACTGCATGGCTCTTGTAAGGGGCATTGCAAGTTGCTCCGTCTTAATTTTTGGAAGCTTTTGCTTGGAAGGCATAAGCAAATACTATGGGAGACCCACTCCCCAATAATGGGAATAATGTTTGTAATACGCTGTACTACATGGCTCTTGTAAGGGGCATTGCAAGTTGCTCCGTCTTAATTTTTGGAAGCTTTTGCTTGGAAGGTATAAGCAAATACTATGGGAGACCCACTCCCCAATAATGGGAATAATGTTTGTAATATGTTGTACTGCATGGCTCTTGAAAGGGGCATTGCAAGTTGCTTCGTCTTAATTTTTGGAAGCTTTTGCTTGGAAGGCATAAGCAAATACTATGGGAGACCCACTCCCCAATAACGGGACTTATGTTTGTAATATGCTGTACTGCATGGCTCTTGTATGGGGCATTGCAAGTTGTTTCATCTTAATTTTTGGAAGCTTTTGCTTGGAAAGCATAAGCAAATACTATGGGTGACCCACTCCCAAATAATGGGATTAATGTTTTTAATATGCTGTTCTGCATGGCTCTTGTAAGGGGCATTGCAAGTTGCTCCGTCGTAATTTTTGGAAGCTTTTGCTTGGAAGGCATAAGCAAATACTATGGGAGACCCACTCCCCAATAATGGGACTTATGTTTGTAATATGCTGTACTGCATGGCTCTTGTATGGGGCATTGCAAGTTGCTCCATCCTAATTTTTGGAATCTTTTGCTTGGAAGGCATAAGCAAATACTATGGGAGACCCACTCCCCAATAATGGGAATATTGTTTGTAATATGCTGTACTGCATGGCTCTTGTAAGGGGCATTGCACGTTGCTCCATCTTAATTTTTGGAAGCTTTTGCTTGGAAAGCATAAGCAAATACTATGGGAGACCCACTCCCCAATAATGGGAATAATGTTTGTAATATGCTGTACTGCATGGCTCTTGTAAGGGGCATTGCAAGTTGCTCCGTCTTAATTTTTGGAAGCTTTTGCTTGGAAGGCATAAGCAAATACTATGGGAGACCCACTCCCCAATAATGGGAATAATATTTGTAATGTACTGCATGGCACTTGTAAGGGGCATTGCAAGTTTCTTCGTCTTCATTTTTGGAAGCTTTTGCTTGGAAAGCATAAGCAAATACTATGGGAGACCCACTCCCCAATAATGGGAATAATGTTTGTAATATGCTGTACTGCATGGCTCTTGTAAGGGGCATTGCAAGTTGCTCCGTCTTAATTTTTGGAAGCTTTTGCTTGGAAGGCATAAACAAATACTATGGGAGACCCACTCCCCAATAATGGGAATAATATTTGTAATACGCTGTACTACATGGCTCTTGTAAGGGGCATTGCAAGTTGCTCCGTTTTAATTTTTGGAAGCTTTTGCTTGGAAGGTATAAGCAAATACTATGGGAGACCCACTCCCCAATAATGGGAATAACGTTTGTAATATGTTGTACTGCATGGCTCTTGAAAGGGGCATTGCAAGTTGCTTCGTCTTAATTTTTGGAAGCTTTTGCTTGGAAGGCATAAGCAAATACTATGGGAGACCCACTCCCCAATAACGGGACTTATGTTTGTAATATGCTGTACTGCATGGCTCTTGTAAGGGGCATTGCAAGTAGTGTTGAGCCACCCCCGTAGTGTTCGAGTTCGGTTCGGTTCGTCGAACACCCGTGTATTCGCCGAACAGTTCGTCGAACTGTTCGTCGAACACCTTCGAACACCGTTAAAACCAATGGCAGGCAAACAAAAACACATAGAAACACATAGAAAACACCTTCAAAGGTGTCCAAAAGCTGACAAACTGCTCAGAAGACACAACTAACACATGGAAAAGTGACAAGTACATATAGTCATGCGAAAAGAAAAGAGGTGGAGGAGTAAAAGGAGGGGGAGACACAGATATAGGCATGTCATGCCCTTCTAAAATCCAAAAAGTGAGAAGCCGAGACGGCCAGTCCGCTCCTGCCCGTGCCACCTCCGTGTCGCCGGGTTTGTGCCAGAGCCGCGGTGAACCCTGACGGCCAGCCCCCCTCTCCCAATACTGGTGCCTGTCCGCTGGTGGGTCGAGAGAGCCCCCCTGTGGTGGAGGCAGCTCTAAGCTTTTTAATTTAAATTGTCCCTCTAATTTGAATGAATACACTTTAAATCCATTTACAAGGATCTATTGGAGGGCAAGTCTCATGCCAGCAGCCGCGTAATTCCAGCTCCAGTAGCGTCCACTAAAGCTGCTGCAGTTAAAAAGCTTTTATAAGGATCGAGCTCGGCTGTCCACCGCAAGGCATCCTAGTGCCAGTCCCAGCCCCTATGCCTTGGGGTGCCTCCTGATGCTCTTCACTAAGTATCCCGTGGTCCCGAAGCATTTCCTTTGAAAAAATTAAGTGTCCAAACTACAGGTGGTGTAGCTTGCTTAACAGCCGGGATAATCCGCTGACTAGCAGACACTGCTACTAGGCACAAAGTATTTCCTGGGCTAGATGCAGTTAAAAATTTATAAGTAGATACTCTCGTTGGATGCTGAGAAAGCATTCCATAGAGTCTCCTGGCACGCCATATATGATTCTCTTAAAAAGCTTGGGGTAGGGGTCTAGGGGACCCTTTTATAGCCAAAATCACGGCCCTGTATCACAATACATCACCTAGGCTGAAGATAAATGGAACTGTAGCACCGAGGGCTCGGTTGCTACAGACGTATTGCACCTCACCCAGAGGTGTGATATCTCACTCTCAGATAAGGATGGAGTGTGGATCAGGACCCGACACCTGCATGCATTACACCACATTGCCGTGGGGCAGGGCGACCAATATGCCCCTGAGATGGGCACGACAGTCCCTGTCCCTGGCTGGAGTGGGGGGAGGGAACACTGAGGAAGGGGAACCCTGCAGTGCAGGAGCAGGGAGGAAGCAGTTCCTGGGTGCATTGAGAAGGGAGTATAAAAGGTGGGCACCATCTTAGTTCAGTGCAGAGAAGTCTGAGCAGAAGTGGCAGGGAGCAGGGGCTCTGCATGAGCTCTGCTCCGGAGGCGGGCCTAGTAACAGAGGCCCAGGCCTGCAAGAGGGAGAAGGAAGGAAGAGGAGCGGAGAAGGCTCCAGGAACGAGGAATGAAGGGATCCCAGGGGTGCGGACGGGCGAGTCGCCACCGCACGCCCGAATCCACCTGCGTGGAGGGGTCAGGCCAAAGGGGGAGACCGGTCCCCGAACTAGTGGAGGCAGGAAACGACCCTCAGCTAGAAACCGGAGGCTCTGACATTTTATGTGGCGCAGCCCCTTGCTCCACCCGCTAGGAAGGCACCACATAGGGTCAGGGAAACTGGCGCCAAGTTTACCAAGAGGAGGCCCGAGGCAGCCGGACAGAAGTGTTGGTAAGAAAGGCCAGACAAAGGACACACAAAGGGGGTCCTGTGAAGCGCTCCAAAGTTATCTGGGAGTTGTCTGAGCCCCTCACCTGGTGAGCACAGTACGACGTGGGCAGCCGTTACCTGCAGACGTGGTCTGGATAATAAGAACTGTGAGTAAAGGCCCTGAACTGCATCACTGACTCCGTGTCGTTACTGCTGCTGCCCTGCACCATCACCCCCATCCTCCGCATACACTGCCCTGAGGCTATACTCCTCCCGTGGGGAGTTATGCTACGCTCTGCTGCACCCACAACACCAGCCTTAGCGGTCTGCCCTGTAGCGGCGGTTCACTCTGACCGCAATCCACGGGTGGCGTAGTCGGACATTTAAACATCAAAACCACATAAATAGTTCCGCCACTGGTTTGACCGCCCTGAGCCACGGAACCGGATCGCCGCCACGAAGACTACAACCACCAGCATCCACCAAAAAGGGTCCGGCTCCGGGTGTCCCAAGGCCCAGGGCGTGTGTCAGAACATTTTCATCACCTTTCACAATCACCAATGGGACAAGGCAGGGATGTCCTCTGTCCCCTCTCTTATACATCCTAGTGACGGAGCACCTGCTCTCATCAATTCGCCATAACCCCAATATTAGGTGGATTGAGGTGGGAGGCACCGAGTACAAGTGCTCTCTATTTGCTGATGATGTCCTAGTATATATCACTCAATCACATATATCCATCCATGCTGTTATGGCTGAAATAGATCACTTTGTTACATGGTAAAATTTTAAAATCAATGCAGCGAAGTCTGAGGCCCTCGATGTCTCCCTCCCTAAATCCATATAGGATTCCATCCAGTCCAACTTTCCCTTTGCCTGGCCCTCACAGGGTATCAAATACTTAGGAATTCCTATTCATAGAGACCTCTCCCATCTATGTTATCTTAATTTTGGGCCCTTTATTGAACAATTCCATACAGACCACGGTTGGCAAGTTAGAACTGTAAGATTCACTACGTGAACCACTGGTGTTTTGTGGAAAAGCACATGTACACCGCGTTCCAAATTATTATGCAAAAAGTGTTTAGGAGTGATAAGGGAAGAATTTGTTTGTTTGTCAGTTAAACTCATTGATGGTGATGTGTGTCAGGGCTCTTTATATCACTGTAAGCAATTGCAGACACCTGTGCTAATTAGTTTGGCAGGTGTGTCCAATGAAAGGCAAGACTACTTAAGAAGGCTCTCTCACATTATTAAGCAGCCTACATTTTCTGCCAAAATGGGAAAGAAAAAGGATGTGTCGGCTGCTGAGAAGCAACAAATTGTGGAGTGTTTAGGTCAAGGCATGACTACAATCAACATTGTGCGATGATCAGGATGAAGTGTCTTGGCAATCAAGAAGTATGTAGCTGATTCACAGTACACACGTGTGCGTGCTGATAAGGGCAAATTGAGGACTCTTTCCTACAGGCAATTACGTCAGGTTGAAAGAGCAGCGGCAAAAAAGCCTTGTCATAGCAGCAGACAAGTTTTTGAAGCTGCTTGTGCCTCCAACGTCCCCCGAACAACAAGATGCAGGGTCCTTCAGAGGTTTGCAGCTGTGCATACGCCATCCTGTCGACCTCCTCTATCCACTTCACACAAGCAGAAACGGCTCCAGTGGGCCAAACATTACATGAAGACTGATTTCAAAACTGTTTTGTTCACGGATGAGTGCCGTGCAGCGCTCGATGGTCCAGATGAATGGAGTGGAGGATGGCTGGTTGATGGACACCCCACGCAAACACGGCTACAGCGCCAACAAGGAGGAGGTGGAGTAATGTTTTGGGCTGGAATCATGGGGAGAGAGATTGTCGGCCCCTTTAGGATCCCTGAAGGCGCTAAAGATGAACTCCATAATGTATGTGGATTTTCTCAAACAGCACTTCCTGCCATGGTTCAAGAAGAAGAACCGTGTATTTCACAGCAAGATCATTTTTCTGCATGATAATGCACCATCTCATGCTGCACATAAAACATCTGCATCTCTGGCTGATATGGGCATAAAAGGGGACAAACTTATGGTGTGACCCCCATGCTCCCCTGACCTCTACCCCATTCAGAACCTTTGGAGCATCATTAAAAGGAGTGTCTATGATGGCGGGAGGCAGTTCACATCTAAGCAACAGCTCTGGGAGGGTATTCTGTCCTCATGCAAAACAATTGAAGCAGAAACCATCCAAAACCTGACAAATTCAATGGACGAGAGAGTTCAGAAGCTCCTTTCGAACAAGGGGTCCTATGTGAAAATGTAACATCACCTAGAATAAAGTTTTGAGTTGAAAACTGTTTGATTTCAGTTTCTAACAACCTGCTAATGCTTATAATTTCAAAAATGACCATTTTTTTGGTCTTTATTAAAATGAAAAGGTTGATCGAAAAGTTTGGGGGATCTAAGAGTGTGGCAACCCAGTAGTCATGATTACTTCGAATTCTGACAATATGAGGGTCATGCTGCAGGTAGTGCAGCAAGAAGGCACTTATGTGTCTTGCGCATCTCGGAGCCCCAAAATTATTTTCCGGGCTAGATGCAGCTAAAGATTATTTTTAATTTTAAATCTGGTGAAGCTTATTATAGATGGCCTAATAGGATCAGTGCTGCACACTGCTACAAAGCCCAAATTATTTTCCAGTCAAGATACAGATAAACATGATTAGTAATTTGAAAGCTTAAAACGGTTGGTAGGGTGATTTTAACCAATCATCAAGCTTTTACTCTCCCCAGGATGACACAGGGGTAGAAAAGTCGTTTCGGATCCATGATTTGTTCATCTTTATGAACGTGAGTCTGTCTACATTATCAGTGGAGAGCCGCGTGCGCTTATCTGTCAGCACACCACCAGCAGCGCTGAACACACGTTCAGACAGAACGCTGGCTGCGGGGCATGACAAGATCTCCAAGGCGTAAGTGGCTAGCTCCGGCCATTTATCCAGATTGGAAGCCCAAAAAGAGCAAGGGTCCAGTGACACAGTCGTGGCTTCAATGTTTACTTGGAGATACTCCTGTACCATCGTCTCTAGGCGTTGACTATGTGTCAGACTTCTTGTCTCCTGTGGCCTTGCAAAGGATGGGCTAAAAAAGTGGTGAAATGATTCCGCAAAATTGATGTTACCAGCAGATACTGTGGTTCTGTTACGGTTTGAGTGCTGAACACTTGACGGTCCCACGGTTGGCAAGTTGGAACTGTGAGATTCACTACGTGCACCACTGGTATTTTGTGGAAAAGCACATGTAAGATTCTGCAACAGTCTCTGCTGATACTCCTGCATGCGTGCATCCCTTTCTATGGCAGGAATAATTTCTGCAAATTTACTTTTGTACCGGGGATCTAACAGTGTGGCAACCCAGTAGTCAGGATTATTTCTAATTCTCACAATTCGAGGGTCATGTTGCAGGTAGTGCAGCAAGAAGGCACTCATGTGTGTTGCGCATCCAGGAGCACCAAGTCCCTGTTGTGTTGGTGGCGAGGTAACAATCATGCTTCCTTCCTCTGTCCTCTCCCCCCAACCTCGCACAACAGAAATGTGATCAAGGTCTCCCTCATCTGATGAGTCTTCCATCAGTTCGTCCTCCACTTCTTCCTGGGCTCCTGCACCTTCCTCACTAGTTTGGCTGCTACCATGCGCCCTGGTAAAATCATCTCCCCCACCCTCACATGCCTGCCGCCTTGGTGCTGCCGACCTTCTGGACCTTGCAGATGTTAGCCCTTCCGCATACAACTCCTTCTCCTCTACTTCCTCCACCTCCTCTTGTGCCACCACCTGACTCCGAATTCTGTTTAACATGTGCTCCAGCATGTAAATCACCGGAATAGTCATGCTGATAATGGCATCGTCAGCACTAAACATCTTCGTCGCCATTTCAAAACTGTGCAGAAGGGTGCATAGGTCCCTGATCTGAGACCACTCCTCCAGCGTGATTTGCCCCACCTCTGAATCTCTTTGGCCCAGGCTATACGTCAGAACGTATTGCACCAGGGCTTGTCGGTGCTGCCACAGTCGCTGCAACATGTGCAGAGTTGAATTCCACCGGGTAGGCACATCGCATTTTAGCCGGTGAAGTGGCAGGCCCAACGACTTCTGTAGAGATGTAAGTCGCTGAGCTGCGGGATGCGAACGGCGGAAGTGAGCACACAGCGACCGTGCCCTCTGCAGAAGGCCATCTAGTCTGGGATAGTGGGCTAAAAATTGCTGGACAACCAGGTTCAACACGTGAGCCATACAAGGCACGTGTGTGACATTGCCCCGGCGAAGGGCCGCACCCAGGTTTGCAGCATTGTCGCACACGGCCTTCCCTGGTTTCAGGTCCAGTGGAGACAACCATTCATGAAATTGGTTCTCCAGAGCTGACCACAACTCCTCAGCTGTGTGACTCACATTTCCCAGACATTTCAATGTAAAAACCGCCTGATGACGTTGAGCCCTACTGCCAGCATAGTAAGGAGGTGTGCAGGATCCCTTCTGCGCAGTTAGAAAGCTTGTGGCATGACCAGACAGGCTTTGGGTGCAGGTGGAAGACCGAGAGGAGGTTGAGGAGGCAGAAGCAGTGGAGGAACTTTGACATAAAGAGGATTGACGCACAACTCGTGGGGACGGCAAGACTTGGACAGCAGCCCCTTGTCCTGCTGTCACCATAGTTACCCAGTGCCCAGTCAGCGACATGTAACGCCCCTGTCCATGCCTACTCGTCCAAGTGTCTGTGGTGAAATGCACCCTGTCACACACAGAGTTTCTCAAAGAAGCGGTGATGTTGTGTGCGACATGCTGGTGGTGCGCAGGCACACCTTTCTTTGAGAAGTAGTGCCGACTGGGCATCTGGTACTGGGGCACTGCGACGGACATAAGGTCTCGAAAATCCTCTGTGTCCACCAGGCGGAAAGGCAGCATTTCTGTAGCCAAGAGCTTGCAGATGGTGAAATTCAACCTCTTAGCTTTCTCATGGCTAGGAGGAAATGGTCTTTTACTTGTCCACATCTGAGGGACCGAGGGCTGGCTATTGTGCTTAGACGGGGTTGTTAAGGGTGTCCCCGGCAAACTGCCGGTCTGTGAGGAAGATGCAGGCGGACATGTTAGGTTGCCTTGATCCAAAGGTGGTGCTATCGATGTCGGACAGCGCTCAAGACCAGCTGGTGTTACCACCTCCAAAGAAAATGATGACCTGCCAATCACGCTGGCTGTTGCGGGTAAAGAGGTGGCAGGTCTGCGCCCCAAAACAGGTGTGACTGCTGTCCCCCCAGTCACAGAGGATGAAGAGGCCGCGGATGCACAAGATATGGCAGACGGTGGTTGGCCCGGCCGGCTAGACCGCATTGTAGCACACTGAGCTTCCCACTGCAACTTATGCTTCATGTCCATGTGCCGGTTCATGCATGAAGTACTCAAACTATGTATTTTTTGGCCTCTACTTAGCTTTTGCTGACAAATGTTACAGATAACACGAGTTGGGTCATCTTTATCGATCTGAAAAAATGCCCAGGCTATGCAAGGCTTAGCACCCATGCGACCTGAAGAGCCACCACGACTTGTGGTGAGAGGCAGAGTTGTGTTTGAGGATGCAGTTGTTGACGTGCTTCCAGTACTACGTCTCTGTCCAGGAAGGCGCAACCTGACCTCGTCGTCACTAGCATCTTCCTCCACCTCCTCTGCTGACCTCATCTCTTGGCTGACTGTGGGTTGACAGTAAGTGGGATCCCGACCTCATCATCATCACCCTGTGCGTTATCACACCCGTCGTCCTCAGAGCCAACCTGTTCCTGCCCTGACAAAAAACTAAAGTTGTCGCTCCAATCAGGTATTTGAGTCTTATCATCGTCTTCCTCATTGTCTCCACCAACAGGAGTTACAGTTTGGGAATGAGGGTCTACATTATGGTCAGAACCTTCTGCGTCTGGTCCTGGATCCGACTCATAAAGATTCTGGGCATCAGTGCAGATCATTTCCTCGTCTGGATTCACAGAAGCGCTGGAGTCGACCTCTGATTCCCAGGCTATAGTATGAGTAAACAGCTCTGCAGACTCAACCATCTGTTCTACCTCATACTCAGACGGGCAGCTGGAGATTTGGGAGCTGTGAGGAAGCAAGTGCGATTTGGGTGACACCTTTGAGGACTGGAGTATTTGTGATGTTGAAGTTGATGTGGAGGAGAGCCCACTTAAAGGAGCACTTGATATCCGTTGAAGCACCTGCTGTTTTTGTGCCTCATCTGGAATTTGTAGCGATTGGCGTGGCCGTAAGAAAGGGATCTTATCACATTGTCCGCTAAAAGAAGTAGACATTTTAGTTTGGCTGGAAGATGGTCTTTCTTCTGCACCTACCCCACGGACACAACCTTTTTTCCCCTTCCCAACACGCCTATTCCCCTTTCCACCAGCAGCAGGCCTTTTTCCACTCATTTTGGTGGTTAACTAATTCACAACTCTGGAGTTGTTTGCACAAAAAAACAATGGATGGTAACCGAGCAGAGCTGAGTGGCCAAACTGTGGTATTAGGCCAAAACTATTGGCTGGGTTAGATGCAGAAAAAAATTATTTTTAATTTGCAACCTGATGGAGGTCAGTATAGATGGACTAATAGACCAAGTCCCACACACCGCTAGAAGCCCAAATATTTTTTCAGAGCTAGATGAAGAAAATTTTTTTATTCAATTTGCAACCTGATGGAGGTCAGTATAGATGGACTAATAGACCAAGTCCCACACACTGCTAGAAGCCCAAATATTTTTTCAGAGCTAGATGCAGAAAAAAATTATTTTTAATTTGCAACCTGATGGAGGTCAGTATAGATGGACTAATAGAACAAGTCCCACACGCTGCTAGAAGCCCAAATATTTTTTCAGAGATAAATGAAGAAAAAAATTATTTTTAATTTGCAACCTGATGGAGGTCAGTATAGATGGACTAATAGACCAAGTCCCACACACTGCTAGAAGCCCAAATATTTTTTCAGAGCTAGATGCAGAAAAAAATTATTTTTAATTTGCAACCTGATGGAGGTCAGTATAGATGGACTAATAGACCAAGTCCCACACACCGCTAGAAGCCCAAATATTTTTTCAGAGCTAGATGCAGAAAAAAATTATTTTTAATTTGCAACCTGATGGAGGTCAGTATAGATGGACTAATAGACCAAGTCCCACACACCGCTAGAAGCCCAAATATTTTTTCAGAGCTAGATGCAGAAATTTTTTTTATTCAATTTGCAACCTGATGGAGGTCAGTATAGATGGACTAATAGACCAAGTCCCACACACTGCTAGAAGCCCAAATATTTTTTCAGAGCTAGATGCAGAAAAAAATTATTTTTAATTTGCAACCTGATGGAGGTCAGTATAGATGGACTAATAGACCAAGTCCCACACACTGCTAGAAGCCCAAATATTTTTTCAGAGCTAGATGCAGAAAAAAATTATTTTTAATTTGCAACCTGATGGAGGTCAGTATAGATGGACTAATAGAACAAGTCCCACACGCTGCTAGAAGCCCAAATATTTTTTCAGAGATAAATGAAGAAAAAAATTATTTTTAATTTGCAACCTGATGGAGGTCAGTATAGATGGACTAATAGACCAAGTCCCACACACTGCTAGAAGCCCAAATATTTTTTCAGAGCTAGATGCAGAAAAAAATTATTTTTAATTTGCAACCTGATGGAGGTCAGTATAGATGGACTAATAGACCAAGTCCCACACACTGCTAGAAGCCCAAATATTTTTTCAGAGCTAGATGCAGAAAAAAATTATTTTTAATTTGCAACCTGATGGAGGTCAGTATAGATGGACTAATAGACCAAGTCCCGCACACTGCTAGAAGCCCAAATATTTTTTCAGAGCTAGATGCAGAAAAAAATTATTTTTAATTTGCAACCTGATGGAGGTCAGTATAGATGGACTAATAGAACAAGTCCCACACGCTGCTAGAAGCCCAAATATTTTTTTCAGAGATAAATGAAGAAAAAAATTATTTTTAATTTGCAACCTGATGGAGGTCAGTATAGATGGACTAATAGACCAAGTCCCACACACTGCTAGAAGCTCAAATATTTTTTCAGAGCTAGGTGCAGAAAAAAATTATTTTTAATTTGCAACCTGATGGAGGTCAGTATAGATGGACTAATAGACCAAGTCCCACACACCGCTAGAAGCCCAAATATTTTTTCAGAGCTAGATGCAGAAAAAAATTATATTCAGTTTGCAACCTGATGGAGGTCAGTATAGATGGACTAATAGAATGATGCTATGCCCAAAAGATTTTACTTCACTAGGTGCAGTAAAAAAATTGGTATTCTATACACAGGTGGTATATCTTGCAACACAGATAGGCTACTCCACTGACTAACACACTCTGCAATAGGCCAAAAAGGATTAGCTTTGCTAGATTCAGCCAAATGCTGTGAAAAAAACTTGCACCGCACTGGCACAGACCTGCCTAGCAAAAACTGATAGGAACTGATGTAACCTAGTCCTGAAAAGGACTCCAATTACAATTAGTCTTTACTCCCACAATCTATCTATTTAAGATCACAGACCTGCCTGATAAAAGTCGTAGGAAATGCTGTAACCTAGTCCTTAAAAGGACTGCAATCACAACTATTCCCTACTCCCAAGCTATCTGTATATTTGTGCGAAAATTGGCTTGAAATTAACAAGGTATAGCGCACACAGCAACAGCGGTGCCGTCTAACACGCAGCTGCAGCAGTGAGAAAATGGTGGCGACGGGGAAAATGGCTTGGTCTTATAGGGCAAGGACATGTGACATACACTGCCAATCACACATGCCCTTGCTTGTGTGAAAAAAAGCACTTCGCTCCGTGTGTGCGCTGCTGATAGGCTGACAGATTGCACCTCCCCACTGCAAATGCGGGAAAGAGAAAAAAAAATGGAGATCTTCATTGTTCCTGCAGAGATCCATCCCCTGCCCCTCCCCCCGCCCCGCTGTACACTCAAACTGCGTATTAACATTAATTTTCATCATTACTGAGAAAAAATCCAGTTATGATTTTGGTGCACGAACAGTTATCGAACATAACCTCAAACAGCCGAATTTTTCTCAAATTGTTCGTGTTCGCCGACCGGCTCGAACACCGCCCAAAACAGCTCGAATTTGAGATTGGCGAACAGTTCGAGTAGAACAACGCTCATCTCTAATTGCAAGTTGCTTCATCTTAATTTTTGGAAGCTTTTGCTTGGAAAGCATAAGCAAATACTATGGGTGACCCACTCCCAAATAATGGGATTAATGTTTTTAATATGCTGTTCTGCATGGCTCTTGTAAGGGGCATTGCAAGTTGCTCCGTCGTAATTTTTGGAAGCTTTTGCTTGGAAGGCATAAGCAAATACTATGGGAGACCCACTCCCCAATAATGGGACTTATGTTTGTAATATGCTGTACTGCATGGCTCTTGTATGGGGCATTGCAAGTTGCTCCATCCTAATTTTTGGAATCTTTTGCTTGGAAGGCATAAGCAAATACTATGGGAGACCCACTCCCCAATAATGGGAATATTGTTTGTAATATGCTGTACTGCATGGCTCTTGTAAGGGGCATTGCAAGTTGCTCCATCTTAATTTTTGGAAGCTTTTGCTTGGAAAGCATAAGCAAATACTATGGGAGACCCACTCCCCAATAATGGGAATAATGTTTGTAATATGCTGTACTGCATGGCTCTTGTAAGGGGCATTGCAAGTTGCTCCGTCTTAATTTTTGGAAGCTTTTGCTTGGAAGGCATAAGCAAATACTATGGGAGACCCACTCCCCAATAATGGGAATAATGTTTGTAATATGCTGTACTGCATGGCTCTTGTAAGGGGCATTGCAAGTTGCTCCGTCTTAATTTTTGGAAGCTTTTGCTTGGAAGGCATAGGCAAATACTATGGGAGACCCACTCCCCAATAATGGGAATAATATTTTTAAGATGCTGTACTGTATGTCTCTTGTAAGGGGCATTAAAACTGTCTTGTTAAGCTACTGTGACCTCCACGTCTGTTCCAAGGGGCATTCAAACCGTCTTTTTAAGCTACTGCGACCTCCACCACTTTTCTGAGGGGCATTAAATCCGTCTTGATAAGCTACTGTGGCCTCCACGTCTCTTCCAAGGGGCATTCAAACCGTCTTGTTAAGCTACTGGGACCTCCACGTCTTTTCCGAGGGGCATTAAAACCGTCTTGTTAAGCTACTGCGACCTCCACGTCTCTTCAAAGGGGCATTAAAAGCGTCTTCTTAAGCCACTCTGCACTCCACAGCTCTTCCAAGGGGCATTGAAATGTTGTTTTTAATTACCTCTAACCTCCACGACTCTTCCAACGGGCATTGCATTTCCTCCTAATTTTAGACAGCTTTTGCTTTTCAATGCAAAGGCGAAAACTAAGGGAGACCCACTCCCCAATAATGGGTAGAAGGTTTTTAGTATGCTGCAATCCACGTCTGTTTCAAGGGGCATTGCAGTTCCTCATAATTTTTGGAAAGCCTTCCATTCACTGCTTAAGCTAACAGTGTACAGGAGACCCAGTTGCTATAAATGGAAAAAATGGTTTAGCTAAGGCCCTCTGACCTCCATGTAATTTCCAAGGGGCATTGGAGTGCCTCAAAATTTTTCGTAGGCATTGCACTCACTGTATGCCCTATAACTGTGTAGCCGAACCGCTCCTTTTGTTACAGAAACATATCCTACAAGACATATGTGGTTGACTGGCCTGATATTGATGTGAATGGTCCCTGTTCCTCTTGCTCTTTCTCCTTTGCCACTACCTCATCCATCATTTATCACCTGAAGCTTTGTCATAGAACTGGAAAACATCCAGCAATCCTCGGAGGAGGTAGGATATGCGCCAAAACGCTGACCACCTCTGGCCTAGCCACTAGTACATACATGCTCTTGCATTCCAAGAAAACAAAGCAGATGCTAACTTGCATCATCAACATCATGGTCCTCACCTTGGCACTCTCAACTCCCCTGATGGAGAAGCCAGGGCCCACCAGAGGAGTCTGATTCTCTGGTGGGCTCTTCCAATGCTGCCCTAAAGCAGGCTGGGCTAAGAAAAGTGTGTGGGGGGGAAGTTGACAGGGGAAATAGGGGTGGCTGGGGACAGTTTATGGAGTCCCGGCTACCCCCAGGCGGCTGGGGACCGTGTGTGGACACCCGGCCACGGGGCGGCTGGGGACCGAGTATGGACACCCGGCCGCCCCCTGGCGGCTGGGGACCGAGTGTGGACACCCGGCCGCCGGGCGGCTGGGGACTGAGTATGGATTCCAGGCCGCCAACACAGCCATGACATGGTGGCCAGATTCCGCCTCCACATGCCTAAAAGACCCAATTTCAAGTGCAAGCAATCAATATGGTATTGCAGCCTGGGGGTGGGTGGGTGGTTGGCTGCATATTTGCGCTTGCATTGCAAGGAATGGGGGAGGTACAATTGAACACTGCCCTGGGACAAGAACTTGCACGGGGATAGTTGCAAGTTTGCATCTTCTGATACGGCAAGGATCACTTCTGATGGGCACACTTTTAGGCAGTGACCTGGGAGTCAGAGATGCTTCCAGGGGTCTTCCCCATGCTGTTCCCGTGTCTTTTCAGCACTGTATGCATGTGTCACACAGCACATGGCCAGATAAGGTTGTAAAATGTTAAAATTACATTTCCCCGTGAATGCATTTGTCACTGTTGAAAGCAATACAAAAGTGCAAAAACGCATAAAAAATGCTACTTGTGAACATAGCCCAAGGTGTAGAGGAGTATTTTTTGGGGGGGTTATTTATTTTACCTTATACACAAGTCTTCTTTACCCTGGAAAGGAAGTTCCTTAACATATTTCACAGGAAAGCAGTTTCAGTTTCGTTTTTGAACATTTTATTGTGAGCCCTTAAAAGTGGCTTAATACCTCTGACCACGTTGTTGACAGCAGTGACCAGGGGGTCAGAAATGCTTCCTGGGGCGATCCCCATGCTGTCCCCATGTCATTTGAGCACTGTCACTATCTTTTTGGGCACTTGTTAGGCTTTTAAAACACTGCCGGGGGTGCCGCCGCGAAATAGACTAACATTGGGCTCGTTGCTCGGGTCGAGCACCCGAGTATCACGGCGAGCTCGGCCCGAGCTTCGAGCACCCGAGCATTTTAGTGCATTTTAGTGCTCGATCAACACTAGTCCTTAGTTAAAGATTAATATTAGAGTTCTGTGTTGAATTTTGTAAGGTTCACATATTATCAATTGAGTTGATGAAGGGTATTTGAGTTGTAAGAAACTTTTTTGAGGTGGACGATTTTAGAAGTTACATCACATTACTACGTGGTGAATCAGACAATGATGAATTGCTTTGTAACGAACAGACTTCAGCCACTAGATGTCAACAGAGATCTTTTAGAGTAGAATGCTTTGGTAAAATGAGACTATTTTCTTAATATGGCTGGTTTTTAATGCTGTTTCCAAGTAGGAATAAGGAATAGGAAAAGTCACTGTCTCTTGATCAGATCTATAGATTTATATATATAAATAGAAGGTAAGATTCTGATTAATTAGATCTCTATATCATTGATTGTATTCGTGGAGTTTGTGATGTTTGTGGTGGGGGAGGGTCGTCCTTCTACACGTTGCAGGTAACTCCACAAAGGACTGGGTTTTATGAAGAATAACTGTAGGAGTTAGGGAGGGAGAAAATGATATAAAGCTGGGGCCTTTCTCTTTCTATATGTGTCCCAGAGTGGGTTAATGATCTTCAGCCCTTATTTATTATTGTTGTGGTTCAGGGGCCTTCTCCCTTATGTGCTTCGGTGCTTCCAAGATAGCGGCGGTTCCCGTGGTGGGAAAAGGCCCAGACAGCCAAGGCAAAGCAACCCCCGCAAGGACTCACCAGGCTATGGGCCCCCGGATCCGAGGCACAGCAGCTGCACCTCTCCCAGGCAGACCGCGAAGGTCACCAGACCCAGCATGGACCTCCGCAGCAGAAGGGAGCAGAGTAGGTAAGGTTATGCTCCCGTTTTCGGGTCTTTATGCGGCAGTTGGTGGTGTGGTGGGAGCGGGGGTTGCGGTACCTTGCGCCGTGCGTCTCCCAGGCTCCTTCTAGGTCCAGCGGTGGTCGCAGCTTTCTGAGGATGGGGCCTCCGTCGCACGCGCTGGGTCCCTCCCGTTGTCTCAGCCAGATGCGCCCCGGTCTGTTCAGGTGGTAGCAGTGCTCGGCAGCAGTGCTCAGCAGCAGTGTCACTTGGCTGGCTTGCCGCCGATCACTGGGGGGTCGAACCGTGCAGTGACCAGGTCAATCACCCATGTAGCTGCCAGCTCTATCCCGTGGGTCATCCTTCCGGTGTGCGCACACCTGCAGGAAAGGCCGTGGTCCCGGGCTTCACAGTAGGTCCAAACCTTCAAAGCGGGATCTCCGCTGGAAAAAAAGTTTATACAGGGCCAGATGAGCCCACAGAGACTCCTGAGGTGCCCGATTGGGTCCAATTGAGGAAAAAAAACCAGAAAAAGTCCAAAAAATAGGGTCCATACTGGGAGCTCTGCAAAGTGTGACGTTCTCTCTCAGTGGTTAAACATGCCCTCTCCTTTCTAATGGGAACATGTCGTACTTATTACTGTGGCCCTGCTCTATGCATCTTTAAATTCTTAATGGGGTTTTTCCTAAAATTGGTCAGCCGTTGGACTACTGCATACCCTATAACTGTATAGCAGACTCTTTCCTTTCTACTGGGAATTTGTCGTTACTGTGGTCCTGCTCTATGTGTCTTTAAATTCTTAGTGGGTTTTTTGCCAAATTTTGGCAGCCCTTGCAGTCACAGCATTGGCATTACCACTATAGGAGACCTGCTCCTTTATAATGGGAACATTTTTTTTACTGAGACCCTCCTCTATGTCTCTTCAAAGGGGTATTGGGTTGCGTCCAAATTTTTGGCAGCCCTTGCAGTCACTGCATACGCAATAACAGTATAGGAGACCCACTTGTTAATAATGGGAACAACAAAGCATAGCCGGCTGATGGCTCTCTAACAATAGCGAGGGCCGACTACAGGCCTTTTAAGAATAGTAAGGGCCGTCTGATGGCCCTATAAAAATAGGCTTTATGACTTTCAGAGTCCCTCCATCATAAATGAAACAGGATGTGTCTGATGATGTGTCACACACCACAATGCCAGATAAGGTTGTAAAATGTTAAAATGACATTTCCCGGTTAATGCATTTGTCTTAAAAATAACGTAAAAAAAAAAAAGAAGATCTTTCTTTAGTATAAAAAACAGCATTGCCAATTTAACCTCAGTGTAATCAAATTGTTCAGCTCCTGCACCTCCTCCTCCATCTCCGAAATGACCACATCAGTCACAAGCATAACAACACCTACGCTGCCTTGGCCTATCGGCAACTGGCTGTGCTGAAGATAACATGCTTAATGCTTAGGTGACAAACCGCTCAGCGCTGCAGAGTTGTTGAAATCTGTAACACAGCTGCCTGATCTGTGGCTCTTACTGCTCATCATACAGCCAGGCATGTTTGTGTGTGACAATGGGCGGAACCTGGTGACGGAGAAATGACAGCCATAGTAGATATGGTTTCCCTCTATGCCAGTCCTTTCACCGAGCTAAAGAATATGGCTGTGGTGAAACACAACTCCCACTGAGAAGCTGTTTCAGATTGAAAAACATTGTGCCAACCAGAGGATTTGATTCTGAGGGCTCACCTTTCTCCCCCGCTCAAGAGCCCCATAGCAGCTGCAAAGTTAGCTTTATCATGAACTCTCCTGATGGAGAAGCCAGGGCACACCAGAGGATTCTCTGGTGGGACCGTCCAACACTGCCGAGAAGCAGTCATGGCTAAGAAAAGCGTGTGGGAAGGTTCCCAGATATTCTATGGCTGCTTTTTTACTGAGGAGGAAACACACACAAACACGGGGAGAACATACAAGTCCTTGCAGATGTAGTCTTTGCTGGGATTTGAACCCAGGATCCCAGCTCTGCAAGGCTTCAGTGCTAACCACTGATCCAATGTGCTGCCGTTCACCCTCTAATATCTAACTTGCACCTACTGCCACTCTATCTTCAGCTTCTTTGTGAAAAACTAATGTATTTGGGCAGCCACTCAGTCTACCAAATAAAATTCCTGAGAAGGAAATTGGGGATGGCTTCGCTACTGGTACTGGGGGCAGTGCTAATACAATGGCGTCATACCATAGTTTACTTGAAATATTCCAGGCTGGTAGGAGGCAAGCAAACCCTTGCTTGTAGAAGGCAGAGACAACACTGGGAAAAATAGTGACAGCTTGGGACCGAGCATGGACACGAGGCAAGAGGTTGTGAAAAACTTCCGCCTCCATGAGCCTAAAAGGCCACATTTTAAGTGCAAGCAGCTGCCCAGAAATCTGGCAGTTTAGTATTGCGGCCTGTGGGTGGGTGGATGGCTGGCTGCATACTTGCGCTTGCATTCCAAGTAACAGAAAACTAAGCAGATGGTGGCCTCTATCATCATCATGGCCTCACCTCGGCACTATGAACTCACCTGAAGGAGAAGCCAGGGCCCACCAGACGAGTCACTGGTTTTCTGGTGTGTCCGTCCATCCCTGCCGAGAAGCAGCCCTAGCTAAGAAAAGTGTGGGGGAAGGTTCGCGGACACTCTAAAGCTGCTTTTTTAATGTGGATCGGAAGTGCTTATGCATGTTATTTCTGAAACCACATTGCACATCAGGCCATTGCCCAACTCTGTAGTCATGAAAGTAAATGCGCAAAGAAAGATGTTTGTGTGTCATAGCACCACCAACAAGTGCGAGTTGATGTTGGATGGGCTGCCATTGTTTCTGCAACACGCTGCTTTTGAGGACTTCCTGAGAGAAATGACACCCAGAGTAGATACGGTTTCCCTCTATGCCAGTCCTTTCACCAAGCTAAATACAACTCTCAGCAAAAAAAGCTGTGGACTGGCTCTGTCCCTGGCCACATTCTCCTGTCCACGTGTTTGTGGTTAGGCAGTCCTTCCCAGTAAGTGCACTGGGGAGGGCACGGGTAATGTTGTGGAACCCGTGCTTGTGGAAGGCGGAGACAACACCGGGAAAAACAGTGGCGAGTATGGACACCTGGATGCCACCGGCATGAGGTTATGAAAATCTTCCACCTCCACGAGCTTAAAAGGCCACATTTCAAGTGAAAGCAGCTTTAGAGGACTTTCTGGGAGAAATGACATTTCTCCCATATGTTTTCCCTCTATGCCAATCCTTTCACCGAGCTAAATACAACTCTCAGCAAAAAAGCTGTGGACTGGCTCCATACGGTCCCTGGCCACATTCACCTGTCCTCGTGTTTGGTTGTGGAAAGGCCACATTTCAAGTGCAAGCAGCTATCAAAAATTTGTCAGCATAGTATTGCAGCCTGTGGGTGGGTGGCTGCATACTTGCGCTTGCATTCCAAGGAATGGGGTAGGGACATCTGAAAGCTGCACTGGGACAAGGATGTGGACGGTGATTGTTGCAAGTCTGCAATGACAGGTGCATGACGGGAGGCATCTTCGCATGCGCCAAGGATCACTTATGATGGATAAACTTTTAGGCAGTGACCTGGGAGTCAGAAATGCTTCCATAGGTCTTCCCCATGCTGTTCCCATGTCTTTTTGTCTTTTCAGCACTGTATGCATGTGTCTGATCATGTGTCACACACCACAGGGCCAGATAAGGTTGTAAAATGTTAAAATGACATTTTCCAGTGAATGCATTTGTCTTGGTTGAAAGCAATGCAAAAGTGCAAAATGCATCAAAAACGCTACGTGTGAACATAGCCCCAGGTGTGGAGGAGTATTTTTGGTTTTGGTTATTTATTTTGCCTTATATACAAGTCATTACCCTGGAAAGGATGTTCCTTAACATATTTCCCAGGAAAATCCATTTTGGTATAGTTTTTGTATGTTTTATTGTGAGTCCGTAAAAGTGGCATAATACTTTGACAACGTTGTTGACAGCAGTGACCTGGGAGCCAGAAATGCTTCCAGGGGTCTTCCCCACGCTGTTCTCATGTCATTTGAGCACTATTCCCGTCGATTTGGGCAATTTTTAGGCCCTCTGCAGACCGCCGGGGGAGCCGCCTGAAAAATACTCGAGTTTCCCATGGACTGACATTGGGCTCGTTGCTCGGGTCGAGCACCCGAGTATTCCAATTTGCTCAACCCGAGCAACGAGCACCCGAGCATTTTAGTGCTCGCTCATCACTAATGGTCAGTAAATGCACTCAATACTTGGTCGGGGCTCCTATCTCATCAAGTTCTGCAGCAATGCGGCATTATATGGAGGCAATCAGCCTGTGGCACTGCTGAGGTGTTATGGAAGCCCAGGTTGCTTTGATAGCAGCCTTCAGCTCTTTTGCATTGTTGGGTCTGGTGTCTCTTATCTTTCTCTTGACAATACTCTATGGGTTCTCTATGGGGTTAAGGTCAGGCGAATTTGTTGGCCAATCAAGCACAGTGCTACTGTTGTTTTTAAACCAGGTATTAGTACTTTTGGCTGTGTAGACAGGTGCCAAGTCCTGCTGGAGAATGAAATTTCCATCTCCAAGAAGCTTATCGGCAGATGGAAGCATGAAGTGCTCTAAATTTCCTGGTAGACGGCTGCACTGACTTTGGTCTTGATAAAACACAGTGGACCTACACCAGCAGATGACATGGCTCCCCAAACCATCACTGATTGTGGAAACTTGTCACTAGACCTCAAGCAGCTTGGATTGTGTTCTTCTCCACTCTTCCTTTAGAGTCTGGGACCTTTATTTCCAAATTAAATGCAAAATTTACTTTCATCTGAAAACAACACCTTGGACCACTGAGTCCGGGTCTTTTCTTCTTGGCCCAGGTAAGACGCTTCTGGCATTGTCTATTGGTCATGAGTGGCTTGATACAAGGAATGCGACACTTGTAGCCCATGTCCCAGATAAGTCTGTGTGTGGTGGCTCTTGAAGCAATGACTCCAGCAGCAGTCCACTCCATGTGAATCTCCCCCAAATTTTTGAATGGCCTTTTCTTAACAATCCTTTCAAGGCTGCAGTTATCCCAGCTACCTGTGCACCTTTTCCTACCACAATTTTTCCTTCCAATCAACTTTCCATAAATATGCTTAAATACAGCACTCTGTGAACAGCCAGCTTCTTTAGCAATGACCTTTTGTGGCTTCCCCTCCTTTTGGAGTGTGTCAATGACTGCCTTCTGGACATCTGTCCAGTCAGCAGTCTTCCGCATGATTGTGGAGCCTTCTGAGGGACCTTTTTAAACCATAGGAAGCCTATGCAGGTGTTTTTTGTTAATTATTCTAATTTACTGAGATAATTACTTTTTTTTATTTTCCTTGGCTGTAAGCCATAATCATCAACATTAACAGAAATAAACACTTGAAATAGATCACTCTAAATTCAAATTTAGTGAGAAGCACTTGTATGTATTTAATTAATAAATAAATGAATAAAAAAAATAAAGTGGGAACCCACATATTATTCTTAAGCAGCTAAGAGAAAGTGGACACCTAGGGGCTGATATTAATAGTGTGAAAGGGGGTAATAAGCATTGATTTTCCCAGGCTACTAATATCAGCTCACAGTTGTGTACTTAGCCTTTACTGATTATTAGTTAGGGGGAGCCCACAAAAAAAAGGAGGATCACAAGGAAATGGACAGCATGTGACTTAAATATGAGTGTCTGAGCAAAGGGTCTGAATACTTATGATCATGTGATATTTCAGTTTCTCTTTTTCAATAAATTTGCAAAAAATTCTACATTTCTGTTTTTTTCAGTCAAGATGGGGTGCATAGTGTACTTTAATGAGAAAAAAATACACTTTTTAGAATTTACCAAATGGCTGCATTGAAAAAAGAGTGAAAAATTTAAAGGGGTCTGAATACTTTCCATACCCATGTCGGTAAGGGGTTAATGGGCTAGAAAGGTGCCATGGATATTTGCACCCTCCCAGACTAAGGCCATCAGCTTTCAGCAGCCCCAGAAATTTCGCATCCATCAAATGCGCCAATTCTGGCGCTTAGCCTCTGCTCTTACCACTTGCCCTGGTGCAATGGCAAGTGGGGTAATAGTTGTAGAGTTGATGTCAACTTTTTTATGACCACTGACATCAAGACAAGGGGTTAGTAATGGAGAGGCATCTATAAGACACCCCCATTACTAACCGCATTGTCAAATTTAATAAACACACAGAGTAAAGTCTTTTACTTGAGATAAACACTCCCCCTCTCCAACATCCATGGCCCTTTCCTAGCCTGTTAATATCAGCCTGCAGCTGTCTGTCTAGTTTTTGCTGGTTATTAAAAATAGGGGGGAACCCCATGTCATATTTTTTGTGGGGTCCACCCTTATTGTTAATCAGTAAAGCCTAAGTACTAATTCGTTCCTAATTCTACAATTTCTACTGTAGTGAAATTGATGTCACTTTGCAGGTGTCTGCCACTAATTTTTGGAAATGTGGGTAATCCTGATTGGTTCTCCATCTATTGGGTTTGGCTGTAGTGGAAAAGGTGTCGGTCCTAATTACACTATTTCTACTGTAGTGAAATTAATGACACTTTGCTGGTGTCTGCCACTAATTTTTGGAAATGTGGAGAATTCTGCTTTGGTCTCCATCTATTGGGTTTGGCTGTAGTGGAAGAGGTTTCTGTCTCCATTAAACTTCTTCTACTCTAGTGAAATTGATGCCACTTTGGTGGTGTTAGGCCCTAATTTAGGGAAAATTAAACACTTCTGAATGAGTCTCCATCTAATGGGTTGGCTGTACTGGAAGAGGTGTCGGTCCTAATTACACTATTTTCATTGTAGTGAATTTGATACCACTTTGCTGGTGTCTGCCACTAATTTTTGGAAAGTGGGAAATCCTGACTGGGTCTCCATCTATTGGATTTGGCTGTAGTGGAGGAGGTTTCTGTCTCCATTAAACTACTTCTTCTCAGGTAAAATTGATGCCACTTTGCTGGTGTCTGTCACTAATTTTTGGAAATGTGGAAAATCCTGATTAGGTCTCCATTAGTGATGAGTGAACGTGCTCGCCACTGCTCGGTACTCGCCCGAGCATCACTGTGCTCGACAAGCTCGGCGAGTATTTCCGGGTTGCTCAGGCGGGAAATTGGGTCCCCTCTCTGCATGTTTGGCGCTCTTTAGAGAGCTAATGATCATGCAGGGATTGCCTGCCATGCACTGAAATGCCGTAGCCATGTTGGTTGTGGGCATTACAGTGATTGGCTGGCCGCACAGCATCATCAGGTGTATATAAGACCGGACGCCGCCATGTTCGTCACAGTCATCCTCGGAATAAGGCAGAGTAGGGAGAGGTGCTGCTGCGTTAGGGAGAGATTTGCTTGTTTAGAATTAGTATAGGTATTCCACAACATATATACATTTTTCTGCTCACTGCAGAATCAAGCCAGATCTGTTCCATATTTCAGCGATAAAAATCCAGAAATCTGAACTGAACTTGGAAAACATTAGCCTCCTTTTCCATTCTGTTGCAGTGTGTCGGTGAAGCCATACACACTAGGTCTCCGTGTAGAATAATATTAGTAAATTACAGGCCTACAATTTAAAGCCGTGGTTCTCTGTCAGACATATAACCGAAAATACTTAAAAAATCATACATTTCTTCCATTTTCATTTTTCATTCCGTTGCAGTGTGTCGGTGAAGCTATTAACACTACTTCTCCATGTAGAATAATATTAGTAAATTTAAGGCCTACAATTTAAAGCTGCGGTTCACTGTCAAACATATCACCAAAAAGACTGTTCAAAAATCATACATTTCTTCCATTTTCATTCCGTTACAGTGTGTCAGTGAAGCTATTCACACTATGTCTCCGTGAAGAATGATATTAGTAAATTACAGGCCTACAATTTAAAGCCGTGGTTCTGTGAGACATATAATCGAAAAGACTTCAAAGATCATACATTTGTTCCATTTTCATTCCATTGCAGTGTGTCGGTGAAGCTATTCACTTTATGTCTCCGTGTAGAATAATATTAGTATATTACAGGACTACAATTTAAGGTTGTGGTTCTCTGTCAGACATATCACGTAAAAGACTGTTCAAAAATCATACATTTCTTCCATTTTAATTCCGTTGCAGTTTGTCGGTCAAGCTATTCATACTAGGTCGCTGTGTAGAATAATATTAGTAAATTACAGGCCTACAATTTAAAGCCGTGGTTCTCTGTCAGACATATCACTTAAAACACTAAAAAAAAATCATGCATTTCTACCATTTTCATTCCGCTGCAGTGTGTCGGAGAAGCTATTCACACTAGGTCTCCGTGTAGAATAATATTAGTAAATTACAGTCCTGCTATTTAAAATCGTGGTTCTCTGTCAGACATATAACTGTGTTCCAAAATCAGCCATTTCTCATAAACGTGGAAAATATTGTTCTCCATTTAAAATGGGCAAGGTGCGTGGCAAGGGACGGGGAAGTGGACGTAATGGTGATGATGCATGCAGAGGCCGAGGACGTGGCCGTGGGCAAAGTTAAATTGTGAAACAACAAATACCCACATATTGTCGCTCAACCTTCTTGTCCCAATTATTAGGGGACTGCAGAGCACCACTATTGAACAGAGAGCAGTATAATAAGGTTATTGGTTGGATAGCAGATAATGCTTCCAGTCACTTGGCCACCACCACCTCCACCCTGTCTTCCACACGGTCAAGTCTCAGTAGCCGTGAGTCTGTCGAGCCCATGTGCTTAACATCGTGGTTCAGCGATTTCTCAAAACATACCCGGATCTGTCGGATCTGCTTTTCAAAGTACGCCACCTGAGTGCCATTTTTAGAAAATCACCTACAGCTTCCGCTGCACTTTCCGTGCTTCAGCAGCATTTACAGCTTCCAGCTCACCGTCTGATCTGCGATGTCTCCACACTTTGGAACTCTAGATTGCAGATGTTCGAAAGGATTTGTGAGCAGAAGATGGCAGTTGTTGACTACCAGCATCAAGAAGGCCATGGGTATTCAGGTCAGACTCCACACATAAAACCTCAGGAGTGGACGTAGATGTCAGACATACAGTACAGACCAAAAGTTTGGACACACCTTCTCATTTAAAGATTTCTCTGTATTTTCATGACTTTGAAAATTGTACATTCACACTGAAGGCATCAAAACTATGAATTAACACGTGGAATTATATACTTAACAAAAAAGTGAGAAACAACTGAAAATATGCCTTATATTCTAGGCTCTTCAAAGTAGCCACCTTTTGCTTTGATGACTGCTTTGCACACCCTTGGCATTCTCTTGATGAGCTTCAAGAGGTAGTCACCGGAAATGGTTTTCACTTCACAGGTGTGCTCTGTCAAGTTTAATAAGTGGGATTTCTTGCCTTATTAATGGGATTGGGACCATCAGTTGTGTTGTGCAGAAGTCAGCTGGATACACAGCTGATAGTTCTACTGAATAGACTGTTAGCTGCTTTTTTCTTGCCATAATACAAATTCTAAGTAAAGAAAACCGAGTGGCCATCATTACTTTAAGAAATGAAGGTCAGTCAGTCCGAAAATTGGGAAAACTTTGAAAGTGTCTCCAAGTGCAGTTGCAAAAACCATCAAGCGCTACAAAGAAACTGGCTCACATGAGGACCGCCCCAGGAAAGGAAGACCAAGAGTCACCTCTGCTTCTGAGGATAAGTTTATCCAAGTCACCAGCCTCAGAAATCGCAGGTTAACAGCAGCTCAGATTAGAGACCAGGTCAATGCCACACAGAGTTCTAGCAGCAGACACATCTCTTCAACAGCTGTTAAGAGGAGACTTTGCGCAGCCGGCCTTCATGGTAAAATAGCTGCTAGGAAACCACTGCTAAGGACAGGCAACAAGCAGAAGAGACTTGTTTGGGCTAAAGAACACAAGGAATGGACATTAGACCAATGGAAATCTGTGCTTTGGTCTGATGAGTCCAAACAGGAGATCTTTGGTTCCAACCACCGTGCCTTTGTGCGACGCAGAAAAGGTGAATGGATGAACTCTACATGCCTGGTTCCCACCGTGAAGCATGGAGGAGGAGGTGTGATGGTGTGGGGGTGATTTGCTGGTGACACTGTTGGGGATTTATTCAAAATTGAAGGCATACTGAACCAGCATGGCTACCACAGCATCTTGCAGTGGCATGCTATTCCATCCGGTTTGCGTTTAGTTGGACCATCATTTATTTTTCAACAGGACAATGACCCCAAACACACCTCCAGGCTGTGTAAGGGCTATTTGACCAAGAAGGAGAGTGATGGGGTGCTACACCAGATGACCTGGCCTCCACAGTCACCAGACCTGAACCCAATTGAGATGGTTTGGGGTGAGCTGGACCGCAGAGTGAAGGAAAAAGGGCCAACAAGTGCTAAGCATCTCTGGGAACTCCTTCATGATTGTTGGAAGACCATTTCCGGTGACTACCTCTTGAAGCTCATCAAAAGAATGCCAAGAGTGTGCAAAGCAGTAATCAAAGCAAAAGGTGTCTATTTTGAAGAACCTAGAATATAAGACATATTTTCAGTTGTTTCACACTTTTTTGTTAAGTATATAATTCCGCTTGTGTTAATTCACAGTTTTGATGCCTTCAGTGTGAATGTACAATTTTCATAGTCATGAAAATACAGAAAAATCTTTAAATGAGAAGGTGTGTCTAAACTTTTGGTCTGTACTGTATGTACCATCCTCCAAAACTTTGAGGACTCCACCAAGATGGTGAGCGGCAATGACGCCATAATTAGCATCACCATCCCGCTTCTCTGTCTTCTAAAACGTTCTCTGCTCGCAATTAAAGAGGATGCATTGCAGGCGGAGTACGATAAGATGGAGCAAGGAACCATACAGGGTGATTACACACAGCCCAGTGTCATCTCATCCCAACGTGGATTGAGTGGCAATAAGGAAGAGGAGGAGGAAGAACAAGAGCTAGTTTCATGCGCTATAGACGGTACTACCTGCACAATTGTCATACCATCTGTTCAGCATGGATGGCCTGAGGACAGAGAGGAGGAGGATGAGGAGAGTATGGTCAGTCGTCCTCTTGGTGAGGACACGGAAGTCTTGCCTCTTTGCAGTCTGGCACACATGGTTGAGTTTTTATTACGCTGCCTTTCCCATGACCCTCGCGTTGTCCAAATTTTGGGTGACAGTCATTACTGGTTGGTGACGCTTCTAGACCCACACCACAAGGAGAACTTTATGTCTTATTCCTTTGCATGACAGGCCTAATAAAATGGTGCAGTATGAGAAGGCCCTTGTTGTGGAACTATTAAAGAAATTCCCATCTTAAAACGCTGGCTGCAGTGGTCACAGCTCGTTGGACAACCAAGGAGTGCAGATAAGAGAGCGACAAATGCAATCCAGCAGAGGCAGGCAAACACTGTCAAAGTTCTGGGACAGTTTTTTCATACTCTCCCAATGCACAGACCCTGAGGCGTGGGGTACTCTCCCAAGGAGTGAAAAGTTTTGGATGATGGTGAGAGAGTACCTTGCTGACGATACCAACATCCTCCGTGATTCCTCTGTGCCTTATAATTACTGATAATCCAAGCTGGACACGTGGCATGAACTGGCTGTCTATGCCTTGGGGGTCCAGGCCTGCCCTGCCGCTAGCGTTTTGTCAGAGCGGGTTTTTAGTTTTTATAACTGACAGGCGCATTCGCCTGTCAACTGAGAATGCCGACAGGCTGACTCTTCCCATGCACCTCTGTCTTCACACCCAGATATGGGTATATGGTTCCTGATTTTGTCTATTTGCTCTTGTGCTCCTCCTTCTCCACATCCTCATCCTCCACCACCATGTAACCACCATATGTACCATATCAACATATCTACGTCTCTTGCAAGAGGCATTGGCGTTCCTCCAAATTTTTTGGCAGTCGTTGCTTCACTGCATGGGCAAACAGTATGGGAGACACACTTCAAAATAATGGTAAAATTGTTTTCAGGAGGCACTCTGACTCTTTGTCTCTTGCAAGGGGCATTGGAGTTCCTTCAATTTTTTGACATCCGTTGCATCACTGTATAGGCAAACAGTAAGGGAGACACATTTCCTTATAATGGGAGCATTTTTTAGAGGAGGCCCTCCAAACTCTACGTCTCTTGCAAGGGGCATTGGAGTTCCTTCAATTTTTTGGCAGCAGTTGCTTCAATGTATAGGCAAACTGTATGGTAGACACACTTCCTAATAATGTGAGCATTTTTTACAAGAGGCCCTCCAACATCTACATCTCTTGCGAGGGGCATTAAAGTTCCTCCAAATTTTTGGCAACCATTGCTTCCATGATTAGGTAAACAGTATAGGAAACACATTTCCTAACAATGGTAGCATTTTTTGCAGGAGGCCTTCCGACCTCTACGTCTCTTGCAAGGGGCATTGGAGTTCCTCCAAATTTTTGGCAGCCGTTGCTTCACTATATAGGCAAACAGTATGGGAGACACACTTAATAATAGTGGGAGGATTGTTTTCTGGAGAGCCTCCGACCTCTGCGTCTCTTCCAAGGGACATTGAAGTTCCTCCAAATTTTTTGGCAGCCGTCGCTTCACTGCATGGGCAAACAGTATGGGAGACACACTTACTAATAATGGTAACATTGTTTTCAGGAGGCCCTCTGAACTATACATCACTTGCAAGGGGAATTAAAGTTCCTTCAAAATTTTGGCATCCATTGCTTCACTGCATAGGCAAACTGTATGGGAGACACACTTACTAATAATGGTAACATTGTTGTCAGGAGGCCCTCCGACATCTATGTCTCGTGCAAGGGGCATTGGAGTTCCTTCAATTTTTGACAGCCGTTGCTTCACTGCATAGGCAAACAATATGGGAGACACACTTCCAAATAATGGTAACATTGTTTTCAGGAGGCCCTCCGAACTCTGGCAAAAATTTGGAGGAACTTTAATGCCCCTTGCAAGTGATGCAGAGTTCGGAGGGCCTCCTGAAAACAATGTTACCATTATTTGGAAGTGTGTCTCCCATATTGTTTGCCTATGCAGTGAAGCAATGGCTGGCAAAAATTTGGAGGAACTTTAATGCCCCTTGCAAGTGATGCAGCCATTGCTTCACTGCATAGGCAAACTGTATGGGAGACACACTTCCTAATAATGGAAGCATTTTTTGCAAGAGGCCCTCCGACCTCTACGTCTCTTGCAAGGGGCATTGGAGTTCCTCCAAATTTTTGACAGCCATTGCTTCACTGCATAGGCAACCAGTATGGGAGACACACTTCCTAATAATAGGAGCATTACTTGCTGGAAGCCCTCCGATCTCTTCGTCTCTCGCAAGGTGCATTGGAGTTCCTCCAAATTTTTGGCAACCATTGCTTCACTATATAGGTTAACAGAATGGGAGACACACTTCCTAATAATGGGAGCATTTTTTTCAGGAGACGCTCCGACCTCTACGTCTCTTCCAAGGGACATTGAAGTTCCTCCAAATTTTTTGGCAGCCGTTGCTTCACTGAATAGGCAAACAGTATGGGAGACATACTTCCTAATAATGGTAACATTGTTTTCAGGAGGCCATCCGGCCTCTACGTCTCTTGCAAGGGACTTTGGAGTTCCTCCAAATTTTTTATCAAAATTTGCTTCACTGCATGGGCAAACATGGGAGCATTTTTTAGAGGAGGCCCTTCGAACTCTACGTCTCTTGCAAGGTGCATTGGAGTTCCTCCAAATTTTTGGCAACCATTGCTTCAAAGATTAAGCAAATAGTATGGGAGACACACTTCCTAATTATGGGAGCATCTTTTGCAGGAGGCCCTCTGACCTCTACGTCTCTTGAAAGGTGCATTGGAGTTCCTCCAAATTTTTGGCAGCCGTTGCTTCACTGCATAGGCAACCAGTATGGGAGACACACTTCCTAATAATAGGAGCATTATTTGCTGGAAGCCCTCCGATCTCTTCGTCTCTCGCAAGGTACATTGAAGTTCCTCCAAATTATTGGCAGCCATTGCTTTATTATATAGGCAAACAGTATAGGAGACACACTTCCTAATAATGGGAGCATTTTTTTCAGGAGACCCTCCGACCTCTACATCTCTTTCAAGGTGCATTGGAGTTCGTCCATATTTTTGGCAACCATTGCTTCAATGCAGTATGGGAGACAACACTTCCTAATAATAGGAGCATTTTTTGCAGAAAGCCATCCAACCTCTACGTCTCTTGCAAGGGGCATTGGAGTTCCTCTAAATTTTTGGCAGCTGTTGCTTCACAGTATAGGCAACCAGTATGGGAGACAAACGTCCTACTAATGGGAGCATTTTTTGCAGGAGGCATTCCGACCTGTACGCGTCTTGCAAGGGGCATTGGAGTTCCTCCATATTTTTGCCAGCCATTGCTTCACTGCATAGGCAAAACGTATGGGAGACACTCGTCCTAATAATGGGACCATTTTTTACAGGAGGCTCTCCGACCTCGACGTCTCTTGAAAGGGGCATTAAAGTTCCTCCAAATTTTTGGCAGCCATTGCTTCACTGCATAGGCAAACAATATGGGAGACACACTTCCTAATAATGGAAACATTGTTTTCAGGAGGCCCTCTGACCTCTACGTCTCTTGCAAGGGGCATTAGAAGCCCTTCAAATTTTTGACAGCCGTTACTTCACTGTATAGGCAAAAAATATGGGAGACATACAGTACTTCCTAATAATTGGAGCATTTTTTACAGGTGGCCCTTCGACCTCTATGTCTCTTGCAAGGGGCATTGGAGAGTCTCCAAAGTTTTGGCAGCTATTGTTTCACTGTATAGGCAAACTGTATGAAAGACACACTTCCTAATAATGGTAACATTGTTTTCAGGAGGCCCTCCAACCTCTATGTCTCTTGCAAGAGGCATTGGAGTTCCTTCAATTTTTTGACAGTCGTGCTTCACTGCATAGCCAAACAGTATGGGAGACACACTTCCTAGTAATGGCAACATTGTTTTCAGGAGGCCCTCCGACCTCTACGTCTCTTGCAAGGGACATTGGAGTTCCTCCAAATTTTTTGGCAGCCGTTGCTTCACTCCATGGGCAAACAGTATGGGAGACACACTTCCTAATAATGGTTGCGTTTTTTGCAGGAGGCCCTCCGACCTGTACGTCTCTTGCAAGGTGCATTGGAGTTCCTTCAATTTTTTGGCAACCATTGCTTCAATGATTAAGCAAACAGTATGGGAGACACACTTCCTAATTATGAGAGCATCTTTTGCAGGAGGCTTTCCGACCTCTACGTCTCTTGCAAGGGGCATTAGAGTTCCTCCAAATTATTGGCAGCCACTGCTTCACTGCATAGGCAAACAGTATAGGAGATGCACTTTCTAATAATAGGAGCATTTTTTGCAGAAAGTCGTCTGACCTCTACATCTCTTGCAAGGGGCATTGGAGTTCCTCCAAATTTTTTGGCAGCCGTTGCTTCACTATATAGGCAGACAGTATGGGAGACACATTTCCTAATAATGGGAGCATTTTTTCAGGAGACCCTTTGACCTCTATGTTTCTTGCAAGTGACATTGTAGTTCCTTGAAATTTTCTGCCAGCCGTTGGTTCACTGCATAGGCAAACAGTATGGAAGACACACTTCCTAATAATGGAAACATTGTTTTCAGGAGGCCCTCTGACCTCTATGTCTCTTGCAAGGGGCATTGGATTTCCTTCAATTTTTTGGCAGCCGTTGCTTCAATGATTAAGCAACCAGTATGGGAGACAACACTTCCTAATATTAGGAGCATTTTTTGCAAAAAGACATCCAACCTCTTCGTCTCTTGCAAGGGGCATTGGAGTTACTCCAAATTTTTGCCAGCAGTTGCTTCACTGCATGGGCAAACAGTATGGGAGACACACTTCCTAATAATGAAAACATTGTTTTCAGGAGGCCCTCTGACCTCTATGTCTCTTGCAAGGGGCATTGGATTTCCTTCAATTTTTTGGCAGCCGTTGCTTCACTGCATAGGCAACCAGTATGGGAGACACACTTCCTAATAATGGGAGCATATTTTACAGGAGGCCCTCTGACCTCTACTTCTCTTGCAAGGTGCATTGGAGTTCCTCCAAATTTTTGGCAACCATTGCTTCAATGATTAAGCAAGTACTATGGGAGACACACTTCCTAATAAAGGGAACATTGTTTTCAGGAGGCCCTCCGACCTCTACATCTCTTGCAAGGGGCATTGGAGTTCCTCCAAATTTTTGGCAGCCATTGCTTCACTGCACAGGCAAACAGTATGGGAGACATACTTCCTAATAAAGGGAGCATTTTTTGCTGGAGGCCCTCCAACCTCTACGTCTCTTGCAAGGGGAATTGGAGTTCCTCCAAATTTTTGGCAGCCATAGGTTCACTGCACAGGCAAACAGTATGGGAGACATACTTCCTAATAATGGAAACATTGTTTTCAGGAGGCCCTCTGACCTCTATGTCTCTTGCAAGGGGCATTGGATTTCCTTCAATTTTTTGGCAGCCGTTGCTTCACTACATAGGCAAACAGTATGGGAGACACACTTCCTAATAATGGGAGCATATTTTACAAGAGGCTTTCCGACCTCGAAGTCTCTTGCAAGGGGCATTAGAGTTCCTCCAAATTATTGGCAGCCACTGCTTCACTGCATAGGCAAACAGTATAGGAGATGCACTTTCTAATAATAGGAGCATTTTTTGTAGAAAGTCGTCTGACCACTACGTCTCTTGCAAGGGGCATTGGAGTTCCTCCAAATTTTTTGGCAGCCGTTGCTTCACTATATAGGCAGACAGTATGGGAGACACATTTCCTAATAATGGGAGCATTTTTTCAGGAGACCCTTTGACCTCTATGTTTCTTGCAAGTGACATTGCAGTTCCTTGAAATTTTCTGCAGGCCGTTGGTTCACTGCATAGGCAAACAGTATGGAAGACACACTTCCTAATAATGGAAACATTGTTTTCAGGAGGCCCTCTGACCTCTATGTCTCTTGCAAGGGGCATTGGATTTCCTTCAATTTTTTGGCAGCCGTTGCTTCACTGCATTGACAAACTGTATGGGAGACACACTTCCTAATAATGGAAACATTGTTTTCAGGAGGCCCTCTGACCTCAACGTCTCTTGCAAGGGGCATTAATGTTCCTCCAAATTTTTGGCAGCCATTGCTTCACTACATAGGCAAACACTATGGCAGACACGCTTCCTAATAATTGGAGCATTTTTTGCAGGAGGCCCTCCGACCTCTACTTCTCTTGCAAGGTGCATCGGAGTTCCTCCAAATTTTTGGCAGCCGTTGCTTCAATGATTAAGCAACAAGTATGGGAGACAACACTTCCTAATATTAGGAGCATTTTTTGCAAAAAGACATCCAACCTCTTCGTCTCTTGCAAGGGGCATTGGAGTTACTCCAAATTTTTGCCAGCAGTTGCTTCACTGCATGGGCAAACAGTATGGGAGACACACTTCCTAATAATGAAAACATTGTTTTCAGAAGGCCCTCTGACCTCTATGTCTCTTGCAAGGGGCATTGGATTTCCTTCAATTTTTTGGCAGCCGTTGCTTCACTGCATAGGCAACCAGTATGGGAGACACACTTCCTAATAATGGGAGCATATTTTACAGGAGGCCCTCTGACCTCTACGTCTCTTGCAAGGTGCATTGGAGTTCCTCCAAATTTTTAGCAACCATTGCTTCAATGATTAAGCAAGTACTATGGGAGACACACTTCCTAATAAAGGGAACATTGTTTTCAGGAGGCCCACCGACCTCTACGTCTCTTGCAAGGGGCATTGGAGTTCCTCCAAATTTTTGGCAGCCATTGCTTCACCGCACAGGCAAACAGTATGGGAGACATACTTCCTAATAAAGGGAGCATTTTTTGCTGGAGGCCCTCCAACCTCTACGTCTCTTGCAAGGGGAATTGGAGTTCCTCCAAATTTTTGGCAGCCATAGGTTCACTGCACAGGCAAACAGTACGGGAGACATACTTCCTAATAATGGAAACATTGTTTTCAGGAGGCCCTCTGACCTCTATGTCTCTTGCAAGGGGCATTGGATTTCCTTCAATTTTTTGGCAGCCGTTGCTTCACTACATAGGCAAACAGTATGGGAGACACACTTCCTAATAATGGGAGCATATTTTACAAGAGGCTTTCCGACCTCGAAGTCTCTTGCAACGGGCATTAATGTTCCTCCAAATTTTTGGCAACCATTGCTTCAATGAGTAAGGCACCAGTATGGGAGACAACACTTCCTAATAATAGGAACATTTTTTGCAGAAAGCCGTCCAACCTCTACATCTCTTGCAAGTGGCATTGGAGTTTCTCCAAATTTTTGGCAGCCATTGCTTCACAGTTGAGGCAACCAGTATGGGAGACAAACTTCCTAATAATGGGAGCATTTTTTTCAGGAGACCCTCCGACCTCTACGACTCTTGCAAGGGACATTGGAGTTACTCCAATTTTTTTGCCAGCCGTTGCTTCACTGCATGGGCAAGCAGTATGGGAGACACACTTACTAATAATGGAAGCATTGTTTTCAGGAGGCCCACGACCTCTACGTCTCTTGCAAGGGGCATTGGAGTTCCTTCAATTTTTTGGCAGCCGTTGCTTCACTGCATAGGCAAAAAGAATGGGAGACACACTTCCTAATAAGGGGACCAATTTTTACAAGAGGCCTTCCGACCTCAAAGTCTCTTGCAAGGTGCGTTGGAGTTCCTCCAAATTTTGGGCAGCCATTGCTTCACTGCATAGATAAACAGTATGGGAGACACACTTCCTAATAATGGGAGCATTTTTTGCAGGAGACCTTCCGACCTCTACGTCTCTTGCAAGGTGCGTTGGAGTTCCTCCAAATTTTTGGCAACCATTGCTTCAATGATTAAGCAAGCAGTATGGGAGACACACTTCCTAATAAACGGAACATTGTTTTCAGGAGGCCCTCCGACCTCTACGTCTCTTGTAAGGGGCATTGGAGTTCCACCAAATTTTTGGCAGCCATTGCTTCACAGTATAGGCAACCAGTATGGGAGACACACTTCCTAATAAACGGAACATTGTTTTCAGGAGGCCCTCCGACCTCTACGTCTCTTGTAAGGGGCATTGGAGTTCCACCAAATTTTTGGCAGCCATTGCTTCACAGTATAGGCAACCAGTATGGAAGACACACTTCCTAATAATGGAAACATTGTTTTCAGGAGGCCCTCCGACCTCTACGTCTCTTGCAAGGGGCATTGGAGTTCCTTCAATTTTTTGGCAGCCGTTGCTTCACTGCATAGGCAAAAAGAATGGGAGACACACTTCCTAATAATGGGACCAATTTTTACAAGAGGCCCTCCGACCTCGAAGTCTCTTGCAAGGGGCATTAATGTTCCTCCAAATTTTTGGCAGCCATTGCTTCACTGCATAGATAAACAGTATGGGAGACACACTTCCTAATAATGGGAGCATTTTTTGCAGGAGGCCTTCCGACCTCTACATCTCTTGCAAGGTGCGTTGGAGTTCCTCCAAATTTTTGGCAACCATTGCTTCAATGATTAAAGCAAGCAGTATGGGAGACACACTTCCTAATAAAGGGAACATTGTTTTCAGGAGGCCCTCCGACCTCGAAGTCTCTTGCAAGGGGCATTGGAGTTCCTCCAAATTTTTGGCAGCCATTGCTTCACCGCACAGGCAAACAGTATGGGAGACATACTTCCTAATAAAGGGAGCATTTTTTGCAGGAGGCACTCCGACCTCTACGTCTCTTGCAAAGGGGAATTGGAGTTCCTCCAAATTTTTGGCAGCCATAGGTTCACTGCATAGGAAAACGGTATGGGAGACCCACTTCCGAATAATGGGAGCATTTTTTGTAGGAGGCCCTCTGACCTCTACGTCTATTGAAACGTGCATTGGAGTTCCTCCAAGTTTTTGGCAGCCATAAGTTCACTGCGTAGGCAAGCAGTATGGGAGAGACATTTCCTAATAATGGAAACATTGTTTTCAGGAGGCCCTCCGACCTCTACATCTCTTGAAACGTGCATTGGAGTTCCTCCAAATTTTTGGCAACCATTGCTTCAATGTTTAGGCAAAAAGTATGGGAGACACACTTCCTAATAATGGGACCATTTTTACAGGAGGCCCTCCGACCTCTACGTCTCTTGCAAGGGGAATTGGAGTTCCTCCAAATTTTTGGCAGCCGTTACTTCACTGCACACGCAAACAGTATGGGAGACATACTTCATAATAAAGGGAGCATTTTCGGCAGGAGGCCCTCCGACCTCTACGTCTCTTAAAAGGTGCATTCGAGTTCCTCCAAATTTTTGCCAGCCGTTACTTCACTGCATAGGCAAACAGTATGGGAGACGCACTTCCAAATAATGGGAGCATTTTTTGCAGGAAGCTGTCCGACCTCTATGTCTCTTGCAAGGGGCATTGAAGTTCCTCCAAATTTTTGGCAGCCGTTGCTTCACTGTACAGGCAACCAGTATGGGAGACAAACTTCCTAATAATTAGAGCATTTTTTGCAGGAGGCCCTCCGAACTCTACGTCTCTTGCAAGGGGCATTGGAGTTCCTCCAAATTTTTTGCCAGCTGTTGCTTCACTATATAGGCAGACAGTATGGGAGGCACATTTCTTAATAATGGGAGCATTTTTTTCAGGAGATCCTCCGACCTCTACGTTTCTTGCAAGTGACATTGGAGTTCCTCCAAATTTTTTGACAGTCGTTGGTTCACTGCATGGGCAAACAGTATGGGATACACACTTCCTAATAATGGAAACATTGTTTTCAGGAGGCCCTCTGACCTCTATGTCTCTTGCAAGGGGCATTGGAGTTCCTTAAATTTTTTGGTAGCCGTTAGTTCACTGAATAGGCAAAAAGTATGGGAGACACTCTTCCTAATAATGGGAACATTGTTTTCAGGAATCCCGCCGACCTCTACGTCTCTTGCAATGGGCATTAGAGTTCCTCCAATTTTTTGGCAGCTTTTACTTCACTGTATAGACACACAGTATGGGAGACACACTACCTAATAATGGGAGCATTTTTTGCAGGAGGCCCTCCGACCTCTACGTCTCTTGCAAGGGGAATCGGAGATTCTCCAAAGTTTTGGCAGCCGTTGCTTCACTGTATAAGCAAACTGTATGGAAAACACACTTCCTAATAATGGGTGCATTTTTTGCAGGAGGCCCTCCGACCTCTATGTCTCTTGCAAGGGGCATTGGAGATTCTCCAAAGTTTTGGCAGCCGTTGTTTCACAGTATAGGCATACTGTATGTAAGACATACTTCCTAATAATGGGAGCAATTTTTACAGGAGGCCCTCCGACCTCTACATCTCTTGCAAGGGGCATTGGAGTTTCACCAAATTTTTGGCAGCTGTTTCTTCACTGTATAGGCAAACAGTATGGGAGACACACTTCCTAATAATGGGTACATTGTTTTCAGGAGGCCCGTCGACCTCTACGTCTCTTGCAAGGGGCATTGGAGCTCCTCCAAATTTTTGTCAGACCTTGCTTCACAGCATAGTTAAACAGTATGGAAGACATACTTCCTAATAATAGGAGCATTTTTTGCAGGAGGCCCTCCGAGCTCTATGTCTCTTGCAAGGGGCATTGGAGTTCCTACAAATATTTTGGCAGCCGTTTCGTCACTTCTATAGACAAACAGTATGGGAGACGCACTTCCTAATAATGGGAACATTGTTTTGAGGAGGCCCTCCGACCTCTACGCTTCTTGCAAGGGGCATTGGAGTTCCTTCAATTTTTTGGCAGCCGTTGTTTCACTGCATAGGCAAACAGTATGGGAGACACACTTCCTAGTAATGCGAGCATTTTTTGCAGGAGGCCCTCTAAACTCTATGTCTCTTGCGAGAGGCATTGGAGTTCCTCTAGATTTTTGGCAGCTGTTGCTTCACTGCATAGGCAAACAGTATGGGAGACATACTTCCTAATAATGGGAACATTGTTTTCAGGAGACCCTCCGCCCTCTCCATCTCTGCAGGGGGCATTGGAGTTTCTTCAAATTTTTGGCAACCATTGCATGCACTTCATACCTTTTAACTGTATAGCAGATCCTCTCTCTTCTAATGGGAACATGTCGTTACTGTGGCAAAGCTCTATGCATTTTTAAATTGTTAGTGGGGTTTTTCCCAAATTTTGGCAGCCCTTGCAGTCACAGCATGGGCATTGCCACTATAAGAGACCCGCACTTCTATAATGGGAACATTTTTTTCACTGAGACCCTCCTCTATGTCTCTTCAAAGGGGTATGGGGTTGCGTCCAAATTTTTGACACCCCTTGCAGTCACTGCATACGCAATAACAGTATATGAGACCCACTTGTTAATAATGGGAACAACAAAGCATAACTGGCTGATGCCTCTCTAACAATAGCGAGGGCAGACTGCTGGCCCTTTAAGAATAGCAAGGGCCGCCTGATGACCCTACAAAACAAGACTTTGTGGCTTTCAGAGTCCCTCCATCATAAATGAAACAGGATGTGTCTGATGATGTGTCACACACTACATGACTAGATAAGGTTGTAAAATGTTTAAATTACATTTCCCGGTGAATGCATGTGTCTTAAAAAATAACGTAAAAAAATAAAAAATAAAAACTAGACTCGCCAATGTAAAGTCAATGTAATCACATTGTTCAGCTGCTGCACCTCCTCCTCCAGTTCGGACTCCATCTCCGAAATGACCACATCAGTTACAAGCTGAAAGCACTGCAGCACTGCCTTGGCCAAGCGGCAACAGGCTATGTTGAAGATAACATGCTTAATGCTTAGGTGACAAACCGCCCACCACTGCAGAGCTGCTGAAAGCTGTAACACAGCAGCTTGATCTGTGGCTTTCACCGCTAAACATACAGCCAGGCATGGTTATGTGTGACAATAGGCGGAACCTGGTGACGGAGAAATGACAGCCGGAGTAGATACGATTTCCCTCTATGCCAGTCCTTTCACCGAGCTAAAGAATATGGCTGTGGTGAAATACAACTCCCTCTTAGAAGCAGTTTCAAACTGAAAAACATTGGGCCCACCAAAGGATTTGATTCTGAGGGCTTACCTTTCTCCCCTGCTCAAGAGCCCCATAGCTGCTGCAAAGTTTGCACTATCATGAACTCTCCTGATGTAGAAGCCAGGGCCCACCCGAGAATTCTTTGGTGGGATCGTCCAACTCTGCCGAGAAGCAGTCCTTGCTAAGAAAAGTGTGTTAGAAGGTTCCCAGACACTCTATGGCTGTTTTTTTACTGAGGTGGAAACCCACTCAAACACGGGGAGAACATACAAAGTCCTTGCAGATGGTGTCCTTGTTGGGATTTGAACCCAGGAACCCAGTGCTGCAAGGCTTCAGTACTAACTAGAGATGAGCGTTGTTCTACTCGAACTGTTCGCCAATCTCAAATTCGAGCTGTTTTGGGCGGTGTTCGAGCCGTTCGGCGAACACGAACGATTTGAGAAAAATTCGGCTGTTCGAGGTTATGTTCGATAACTGTTCGTGCACCAAAATCATAACTGGATTTTTTCTCAGTAATGATGAAAATTAATGTTAAAACGCAGTTTGAGTGTACAGCGGGGCGGGGGGAGGGGCTGGGGATGGATCTCTGCAGGAATAATGAAGATCTCCATTTTTTTTTCTCTTTCCCGCATTTACAGTGGGGAGGTGCAATCTGTCAGCATATCAGCAGCGCACACACGGAGCGAAGTGCTTTTTTTCACACAAGCAAGGGCATGTGTCATTGGCAGTGTATGTCACATGTCCTTGCCCTATAAGACCAAGCCATTTTCCCCGTCGCCACCATTTTCTCACTGCTGCAGCTGCGTGTTAGACGGCACCGCTGTTGCTGTGTGCGCTATACCTTGTCAATTTCAAGCCAATTTTCGCACAAATCTACAGATAGCTTGGGAGAAAAGACTAATTGTAATTGCAGTCCTTTTCAGGACTAGGTTACATCAGTTCCTATCAGTTTTTGCCAGGCAGGTCTTTGCCAGTGCTGTGCAAGTTTTTTTCACAGCATTTGGCTGAATCTAGCAAAGCTAATCCTTTTTGGCCTATTGCAGAGTGTGTTAGTCAGTGGAGTAGCCTATCTGTGTTGCAAGATATACCACCTGTGTATAGAATACCAATTTTTTTACTGCAACTAGTGAAGTAAAATCTTTTGGGCATAGCATCATTCTATTAGTCCATCTATACTGACCTCCATCAGGTTGCAAATTGAATATAATTTTTTTCTGCATCTAGCTCTGAAAAAATATTTGGGCTTCTAGCAGTGTGTGGGACTTGTTCTATTAGTCCATCTATACTGACCTCCATCAGGTTGCAAATTCAAAATAATTTTTTGTCTGCATCTAGCTCTGAAAAAATATTTGGCCTTCTAGCAGTGTGTGGGACTTTCTCTATTAGTTCATCTATACTGACCTCCATCAGGTTGCAAATTAAAAATAATTTTTATCTGCATCTAGCTCTGAAAAAATATTTGGCCTTCTAGCAGTGTGTGGGACTTGTTCTATTAGTCCATCTATACTGACCTCCATCACGTTGCAAATTCAAAATAATTTTTTGTCTGCATCTACCTCTGAAAAAATATTTGGCCTTCTAGCAGTGTGTGGGACTTTCTCTATTAGTCCATCTATACTGACCTCCATCAGGTTGCAAATTAAAAATAATTTTTATCTGCATCTACCTCTGAAAAAATATTTGGGCTTCTAGCTGTGTGTGGGACTTGTTCTATTAGTCCATCTATACTGACCTCCATCAGGTTGCAAACTGAATATAATTTTTTTCTGCATCTAGCTCTGAAAAAATATTTGGCCTTCTAGCAGTGTGTGGGACTTTCTCAATTAGTCCATCTATACTGACCTCCATCAGGTTGCAAATTAAAAAATATTTTTTATCTGCATCTAGCTCTGAAAAAATATTTGGCCTTCTAGCAGTGTGTGGGACTTTCTCTATTAGTCCATCTATACTGACCTCCATCAGGTTGCAAACTGAATAAAATTTTTTTCTGCATCTACCTCTGAAAAAATATTTGGGCTTCTAGCTGTGTGTGGGACTTGTTCTATTAGTCCATCTATACTGACCTCCATCAGGTTGCAAACTGAATATAATTTTTTTCTGCATCTAGCTCTGAAAAAATATTTGGCCTTCTAGCAGTGTGTGGGACTTGTTCTATTAGTCAACCTATACTGACCTCCATCAGGTTGCAAATTCAAAATAATTTTTTGTATGCATCTAGCTCTGAAAAAATATTTGGCCTTCTAGCAGTGTGTGGGACTTTCTCTATTAGTCCATCTATACTGACCTCCATCAGGTTGCAAACTGAATATATTTTTTTTTCTGCATCTACCTCTGAAAAAATATTTGGGCTTCTAGCTGTGTGTGGGACTTGTTCTATTAGTCCATCTATACTGACCTCCATCAGGTTGCAAATTGAATATAATTTTTTTCTGCCTCTAACCCAGCCAATAGTTTTGGCCTAATACCACAGTTTGGCCACTCAGCTCGGCTCGGTTCCCATCCATTGTTTTTTTGTGCAAACAACTCCAGAGTTGTGAATTAGTTAACCACCAAAATGAGTGGAAAAAGGCCTGCTGCTGGTGGAAAGGGGAATAGGCGTGTTGGGAAGGGGAAAAAAGGTTGTGTCCGTGGGGTAGGTGTTAAAGCAACAGTAACATCTGCAGAAGAAAGACCATCTTCCAGCCAAACTAAAATGTCTACTTCTTTTAGCGGACAATGTGATAAGATCCCTTTCTTACGGCCACGCCAATCGCTACAAATTCCAGATGAGGCACAAAAACAGCAAGTGCTTAAACGGATATCAAGTGTTCCTTTAAGTGGGCTCTCCTCCACATCAACTTCAACATCACAAATACTCCAGTCCTCAAAGGTGTCACCCCAATCGCACTTGCTTCCTCACAGCTCCCAAATCTCCAGCTGCCCGTCTGAGTATGAGGTAGAACAGATGGTTGAGTCTGCAGAGCTGTTTACTCATACTATAGCCTGGGAATCAGAGGTCGACTCCAGCGCTTCTGTGAATCCAGACGAGGAAATGATCTGCACTGATGCCCAGAATCTTTATGAGTCGGATCCAGGACCAGACGCAGAAGGTTCTGACCATAATGTAGACCCTCATACCCAAACTGTAACTCCTTTTGGTGGAGACAATGAGGAAGACGATGATGGGACTCAAATACCTGATTGGAGCGTCCACTTTAGTTTTTTGTCAGGGCAGGAACAGGTTGGCTCTGAGGACGACGGGTGTGATAACGCACAGGGTGATGATGATGAGGTTGGAGATCGCACTTACTGTCAACCCACAGTCAGCCAAGAGATGAGGTCAGCAGAGGAGGTGGAGGAGGATGCTAGTGACGACGAGGTCAGGTTGCGCCTTCCTGGACAGAGATGGAGTACTGGAAGCCCGTCAACAACTGCATCCTCAAACACAACTCTGCCTCTCACCACAAGTCGTGGTGGCTCTTCAGGTCGCATGGGTGCTAAGCCTTGCATAGCCTGGGCATTTTTTCAGATCGATAAAGATGACCCAACTCGTGTTATCTGTAACATTTGTCAGCAAAAGCTAAGTAGAGGCCAAAAAATTCATAGTTTGAGTACTTCATGCATGAACCGGCACATGGACATGAAGCATAAGTTGCAGTGGGAAGCTCACTGTGCTACAATGCGGCCTAGCCGGCCGGGCCAACCACCGGTTGCCATATCTTGTGCCTCCTCGGCCTCTTCATCCTCTGTGACTGGGGGGACAGCAGTCACACCTGTTTTAGGGCGTAGACCTGCCACCTCTTTACCCGCAACAGCCAGCGTGATTGGCAGGTCATCATTTTCTTTGGAGGTGGAAACACCAGCTGGTGTTCAGCGCTGTCCGACATCGATAGCACCACCTGTGGATCAAGGCAACCTAACATGTCCACCTGCATCTTCCTCACAGACCGGCAGTTTGCCGGGGACACCCTTATCAACCCCGTCTAAGCACAATAGCCAGCCCTCGGTCCCTCAGATGTGGACAAGTAAAAGACCATTTCCTCCTAGCCATGAGAAAGCTAAGAGGTTGAATTTCACCATCTGCAAGCTCTTGGCTACAGAAATGCTGCCTTTCCGCCTGGTGGACACAGAGGATTTTCGAGACCTTATGTCCGTCGCAGTGCCCCAGTACCAGATGCCCAGTCGGCACTGCTTCTCAAAGAAAGGTGTGCCTGCGCTCCACCAGCATGTCGCACACAACATCACCGCTTCTTTGAGAAACTCTGTGTGTGACAGGGTGCATTTCACCACAGACACTTGGACGAGTAGGCATGGACAGGGGCGTTACATGTCGCTGACTGGGCACTGGGTAACTATGGTGACAGCAGGACAAGGGGTTGCTGTCCAAGTCTTGCCGTCCCCACGAGTTGTGCGTCAATCCTCTTTATCTCAAAGTTTCTCCACTGCTTCTGCCTCCTCAACCTCCTCTCGGTCCTCCACCTGCATCCACAGCCTGTCTAGTCATGCCACAAGCTTTCTAACTGCATAGAAGGGATCCTGCACACCTCCTTACTATGCTGGCAGTAGGGCTCAATGTCATCAGGCGGTTTTTACTTTGAAATGTCTGGGAAATGTGAGTCACACAGCTGAGGAGTTGTGGTCAGCTCTGGAGAACCAATTTCATGAATGGTTGTCTCCACTGGACCTGAAACCAGGGAAGGAAGTGTGCGACAATGCTGCAAACCTGGGTGCAGCCCTTCGCCGGGGCAATGTCACACACGTGATTTGTATGGCTCACGTGTTGAACCTGGTTGTCCAGCAATTTTTAGCCCACTATCCCAGACTAGATGGCCTTCTGCAGAGGGCACGGTCGCTGTGTGCTCACTTCCGCCGTTCGCATCCCGCAGCTCAGCGACTTACATCTCTACAGAAGTCGTTGGGCCTGCCACTTCACCGGCTAAAATGCGATGTGCCTACCCGGTGGAATTCAACTCTGCACATGTTGCAGCGACTGTGGCAGCACCGACAAGCCCTGGTGCAATACGTTCTGACGTATAGCCTGGGCCAACGAGATCCAGAGGTGGGGCAAATCACGCTGGAGGAGTGGTCTCAGATCAGGGACCTATGCACCCTTCTGCACAGTTTTGAAATGGCGACGAAGATGTTTAGTGCTGACGATGCCATTATCAGCATGACTTTTCTGGTGATTTACATGCTGGAGCACATGTTAAACAGAATTCGGAGTCAGGTGGTGGCACAAGAGGAGGTGGAGGAAGTAGAGGAGGAGGAGTTGTATGCGGAAGGGCTAACATCTGCAAGGTCCAGACGGTCGGCAGCACCAAGGCGGCAGGCATGTGAGGGTGGGGGAGATGGTTTTACCAGGGCGCATGGTAGCAGCCAAACTAGTGAGGAAGGTGCAGGAGCCCAGGAAGAAGTGGAGGACGAACTGATGGAAGACTCATCAGATGAGGGAGACCTTGATCACATTTCTGTTGTGCGAGGTTGGGGGGAGAGGACAGAGGAAGGAAGCATGATTGTTACCTCGCCACCAACACAACAGGGACTTGGTGCTCCTGGATGCGCAACACACATGAGTGCCTTCTTGCTGCACTACCTGCAACATGACCCTCGAATTGTGAGAATTAGAAATAATCCTGACTACTGGGTTGCCACACTGTTAGATCCCCGGTACAAAAGTAAATTTGCAGAAATTATTCCTGCCACAGAAAGGGATGCACGCATGCAGGAGTATCAGCAGAGACTGTTGCAGAATCTTACATGTGCTTTTCCACAAAACACCAGTGGTGCACGTAGTGAATCTCACAGTTCCAACTTGCCAACCGTGGGACCGTCGAGTGTTCAGCACTCAAACCGTAACAGAACCAAAGTATCTGCTGGTAACATCAATTTTGCGGAATCATTTCACCACTTTTTTAGCCCATCCTTTGCAAGTCCACAGGAGACAAGAAGTCTGACACATAGTCAACGCCTAGAGACGATGGTACAGGAGTATCTCCAAGTAAACATTGAAGCCATGACTGTGTCACTGGACCCTTGCTCTTTTTGGGCTTCCAATCTGGATAAATGGCCGGAGCTAGCCACTTACGCCTTGTAGATCTTGTCATGCCCCGCAGCCAGCGTTCTGTCTGAACGTGTGTTCAGCGCTGCTGGTGGTGTGCTGACAGATAAGCGCACGCGGCTCTCCACTGATAATGTAGACAGACTCACGTTCATAAAGATGAACAAATCATGGATCCGAAACGACTTTTCTACCCCTGTGTCATCCTGGGGAGAGTAAAAGCTTGATGATTGGTTAAAATCACCTCACCAACCGTTTTAAGCTTTCAAATTACTAATCATGTTTATCTGTATCTTGGCTGGAAAATAATTTGGGCTTTGTAGCAGCGTGCAGCACTGATTCTATTAGGCCATCTATAATAAGCTCCACCAGATTTAAAATTACTAATCATGTTTATCTGTACCTTGGCTGGAAAATAATTTGGGCTTTGTAGCAGTGCAGCACTGATTCTATTAGGCAATCTATACTAAGCTCCACCAGATTTAAAATTAATAATAATTTTTAGCTGCATCTAGCCCGGAAAATAATTTTGGGGCTCTGAGATGCGCAAGACACATAAGTGCCTTTTTGCTGCACTACCTGCAACATGACCCTCATATTGTCAGAATTCGAAGTAATCCTGACTACTGGGTTGCCACACTCTTAGATCCCCCAAACTTTTCAATCAACCTTTTCATTTTAATAAAGACCAAAAAAATGGTCATTTTTGAAATTATAAGCATTAGCAGGTTATTAGAAACTGAAATCAAACAGTTTTCAACTCAAAACTTTATTCTAGGTGATGTTACATTTTCACATAGGACCCCTTGTTCGAAAAGAGCTTCTGAACTCTCTCGTCCATTGAATTTGTCAGGTTTTGGATGGTTTCTGCTTCAATTGTTTTGCATGAGGACAGAATACCCTCCCAGAGCTGTTGCTTAGATGTGAACTGACTCCCGCCATTATAGACACTCCTTTTGATGATGCTCCAGAGGTTCTGAATGGGGTAGAGGTCAGGGGAGCATGGGTGTCACACCATAAGTTTTTCCCCTTTTATGCCCATATCAGCCAGAGATGCAGATGTTTTATGTGCAGCATGAGATGGTGCATTATCATGCATAAAAATGATCTTGCTGTGGAATACATGGTTCTTCTTCTTGAACCATGGCAGGAAGTGCTGTTTGAGAAACTCCACATACATTATGGAGTTCATCTTTACCCCTTCAGGGATCCTAAAGGGGCCGACAATCTCTCTCCTCATGATTCCAGCCCAAAACATTACTCCACCTCTTCCTTGTTGGCGCTGTAGCCGTGTTTGCGTGGGGTGTCCATCAACCAGCCATCCTCCACTCCATCCATCTGGACCATCGAGCGTTGCACGGCACTCATCCGTGAACAAAACAGTTTTGAAATCAGTCTTCATGTAATGTTTGGCCCACTGGAGCCGTTTCTGCTTGTGTGAAGTGGATAGAGGAGGTCGACAGGATGGCGTATGCACAGCTGCAAACCTCTGAAGGACCCTGCATCTTGTTGTTCGGGGGACGTTGGAGGCACCAGCAGCTTCAAACACTTGTCTGCTACTATGACAAGTCTTTTTTGCCGCTGCTCTTTTAACCTGACGTAATTGCCTGTAGGAAAGAGTCCTCAATTTGCCCTTATCAGCACGCACACGTGTGTACTGTGAATCAGCTACATACTTCTTGATTGCCAAGACACTTCATCCTGATCATCGCACAATGTTGATTGTAGTCATGCCTTGACCTAAACACTCCACAATTTGTTGCTTCTCAGCAGCCGACACATCCTTTTTCTTTCCCATTTTGGCAGAAAATGTAGGCTGCTTAATAATGTGGGACAGCCTTCTTAAGTAGTCTTGCCTTTCATTGGACACACCTGCCAAACTAATTAGCACAGGTGTCTGCAATTGCTTACAGTGATATAAAGAGCCCTGACACACATCACCATCAATGAGTTTAACTGACAAACAAACAAATTCTTCCCTTATCACTCCTAAACACTTTTTGCATAATAATTTGGAACACAGTGTACATGTGCTTTTCCACAAAACACCAGTGGTTCACGTAGTGAATCTTACAGTTCTAACTTGCCAACCGTGGTCTGTATGGAGTTGTTCAACAAAGGGCCCAAAATTAAGATAACATAGATGGGAGAGGTCTCTATGAATAGGAGTTCCTAAGTATTTGATACCCTGTGAGGGCCAGGCAAAGGGAAAGTTGGACTGGATGGAATCCTGTATGGATTTGGGGAGGGAGACATCGAGGGCCTCAGACTTCGCTGCATTGATTTTAAAATTTGACCATGTAACAAAGTGATCTATTTCAGCCATAACAGCATGGATGGATATATGTGATTGAGTGATATATACTAGGACATCATCAGCAAATAGAGAGCACTTGTACTCGGTGCCTCCCACCTCAATCCACCTAATATTGGGGTTATGGCGAATTGATGAGAGCAGGTGCTCCGTCACTAGGATGTATAAGAGAGAGGACAGAGGACATCCCTGCCTTGTCCCATTGGTGATTGTGAAAGGTGATAAAAATGTTCTGATGCACCCCCTGGGCCTTGGGACACCCGGAGCCGGACCCTTTTTGGTGGATGCTGGTGGTTGTAGTCTCTATGGCGTCGACCCGGTTCTGTGGCTCAGGGCGGTCAAACCAGTGGCGGAACTATTTATGTGGTTTTGATGTTTAAATGTCTGACTACGCCACCCGTGGATTGCGGTCAGAGTGAACCGCCGCTGCAGGGCAGACCGCTGAGGCTGGTGTTGTGGGAGCAGCAGAGCGTAGCATAACTCCCCACGGGAGGAGTATAGCCTCAGGGCAGAGTATGCGGAGGATGGGGGTGATGGTGCAGGGCAGCAGCAGTAACGACACGGAGTCAGTGATGCAGTCCAGGGCCTTTACTCACAGTTCTTATTATCCAGACCACGTCTGCAGGTAACGGCTGCCCACGTCTTACTGTGCTCACCAGCTGAGGGGCTTAGACAACTCCCAGATAACTTTGGAGCGCTTCACAGGACCCCCTTTGTGTGTCCTTTGTCTGGCCTTTCTTACCAACCCTTCTGTCCGGCTGCCTCGGGCCTCCTCTTGGTAAACTTGGCGCCAGTTTCCCTGACCCTATGTGGTGCCTTCCTAGCGGGTGTAGCGAGGGGCTGCGCCACATAAAATGTCACAGCTTCCGGTTTCTAGCTGAGGGTCGTTTCCTGCCTCCACTAGTTTCGGGGACCGGTCTCCCCCTTTGGCCTGACCCCTCCATGCAGGTGGATTCGGGCGTGCGGTGGCGACTCGCCCGTCCGCACCCCTGGGATCCCTTCATTCCTCGTTCCTGGAGCCTTCTCCGCTCCTCTTCCTTCCTTCTCCCTCTTCCAGGCCTGGGCCTCTGTTACTAGGCCCGCCTCCAGAGCAGAGCTCATGCAGAGCCCCTGCTCCCTGTCACTTCTGCTCAGACTTCTCTGCACTGAACTAAGATGGTGCCCACCTTTTATACTCCCTTCTCAATGCACCCAGGAACTGCTTCCTCCCTGATCCTGCACTACAGGGTTCCCCTTCCTCAGTGTTCCCTCCCCCCACTCCAGCCAGGGACAGGGACTGTCGTGCCCATCTCAGGGGCATATTGGTCGCCCTGCCCACGGCAATGTGGTGTAATGCATGCAGGTGTCGGGTCCTGATCCACACTCCATACTTACCTGAGAGTGAGATATCACACCTCTGGGTGAGGTGCAAAACCTCTGTAGCAACCGAGCCCTCAGGGTGCTACAGTTCCATTTATCTTCAGCCTAGGTGACGTATTGCGATACAGGGCCGTGATTTTGGCTATAAAAGGGTCCCCTAGACCCCTACCCCAAGCTTTTTAAGAGAATCATATATGGCGTGCCAGGAGACTCTATGGAATGCTTTCTCAGCATCCAACGAGAGTATCTAATTACAAATTTTTAACTGCATCTAGCCCAGGAAATACTTTGTGCCTAGTAGCAGTGTCTGCTAGTCAGCGGATTATCCCAGCTGTTAAGCAAGCTACACCACCTGCAGCTTGGACACTTAATTTTTTCAAAGGAAATGCTTCGGGACCACGGGATACTCAGTGAAGAGCATCAGGAGGCACCCCAAGGCATAAGGGCTGGGACTGGCAGTAGGATGCCTTGCGGTGGACAGCTGAGCTCGATCCTTATAAAAGCTTTTTAACTGCAGCAGCTTTAGTGGACGCTACTGGAGCTGGAATTACGCGGCTGCTGTCATGAGACTTGCCCTCCAATAGATCCTTGTAAATGGATGTAAAAAGCTTAGAGCTGCCTCCACCACAGAGGGGCTCGCTCGACCCACCAGCGGACAGGCACCAGTATTGGGAGAGGGGGGCTGGCCGTCAGGGTTCACCGCGGCTCTGGCACAAACCCGGCGACACGGAGGTGGCACGGGCAGGAGCGGACTGGCCGTGTCGGTTTCTCACTTTTTGGATTTTAGAAGGGCATGACATGCCTATATCTGTGTCTCCCCCTCCTTTTACTCCTCCACCTCTTTTCTTTTCGCATGACTATATGTACTTGTCACTTTTCCATGTGTTAGTTGTGTCTTCTGAGCAGTTTGTCAGCTTTTGGACACCTTTGAAGGTGTTTTCTATGTGTTTCTATGTGTTTTTGTTTGCCTGCCATTGGTTTTAACGGTGTTCGAAGATGTTCGACGAACAGTTCGACGAACAGTTCGGCGAACACACGGGTGTTCGACGAACCGAACTGAACTCGAACACTACGGGGGTGGCTCAACACTAGTGGCAACCCAGTAGTCGGGATTACTTCAAATTCTGACAATCCGAGGGTCATGTTGCAGGTAGTGCAGCAAGAAGGCACTCATGTGTCTTGCGCATCCAGGAGGACCAAGTCCTTGTTGTGTTGGTAGCGAGGTAAGAATCATGCTTCCTTCCTCTGCCCTCTCCCCCCAACCTCGCACAACAGAAATGTGATCAAGGTCTCCCTCATCTGATGAGTCTTACATGCCCATCGTCAGTTCGTCCTCCACTTCTTCCTCGGCTCCTGCACCTTCCTCAACAGTTTGGCTGCTACCATGCACCCTGGTTAATCCCTCTCCCCCACCCTCCCATGCTTGCCGCCTTGGTTCTGCCGACCGTCTGGACCTTGGAGATCTTATCCCTTTCGCATACAACGCCTCCTCTACTTCCTCCACCTCCTCTTGTCCCACCACCTGACTCTGAATTCTGTTTAACGTGTGCTCCAGCATGTACATCACCGGAATAATCATGCTGATAATGGCATCGTTGTCAGCACTAAACATCTTCGTTGCCATTTCAAAACTGTGCAGAAGGGTGTGTGGCGCCCCTGAGGGCTCAGTCGCCACAGAGTTACTGCATCTCACCCAGAGGTGTGGTATCTCACCCTCAGGTAAGGAAGGAGTATGGCTCGGGACCCTAACACCTGCATACAACACATACCCGCAGTGGGGGTAGGGCAAGATTGCTCCTAAGGGAGAACACAGTCCCAGGTCCCTAGCTGGCGGGAGAGTCCTATGTAGTGGGTGCTTAGGGGAGCAGCTTAGGGGAGCACAAGACAGGGAGAGTATAAATAGGAAGCCATCTTAGAAAGAGCAAGCCAGTCAGAGGAGGAGAAGTGACAGGAGCAGAGGCTCTGCATGAGCTCTGCTCCGGAGGTGGGCCTAGCCTGGGAGGCCCAGCACTGAAGGAGAGAAGAGAGGAGTGGGAGCAGGAAGGCTCCAGGAACCGCAGGGACCCTAGGGGTACGGGCCGTGCAGAAGGCCACCCGTACGCCCGCTGCTACCAGGAGGTAGAGGGGTCAGGCCAGATAAGGGGATCCGGTCCCTCAACTAGTGGAGAAACAGCAAGGCTCAACTAGAAACCGGAGGCTGCAGCATTTCATGTACTGCAGGCCAAAGTCCACACCAGTCTCACTAAGAAGGTAGCCACATAGGACCCAGGGGACGGAACACACGTCGCCCGCCAAGGCCCGAGGATACCGGATAGAAGTGTCACTGGGTGTGAGGTGCAGGGAGAAGGCCAGAGAAAGGACACAAAGAAGGGTGTCCTGCTAAGTACTCCGGAGCTATCTGGGGGTGGACTGAGCCCCTCACTGAGTACGCACAGCACGACGGGGGAGATTGCTCTGGTACCTGTAATCTGGACTGCAACAACTGTGAGTAAAGATCTTGAGACTGCATCACACGGACTCTGAGTTCATTACTGACTCCCTGCACTACACTCTTCCTGTGGGGAGTAATAATACCATTGCTGCAAAACCACCAGCTTCAGAGGACTGTTCCACCGCAGCGGCCCCTTTGGCCGCACTCCACAGGTGGCGTAGTCGGACATTATAAAACCCATATATACAAATTACCCTTGGATTGACCGCCCTGGGTCATGGACCGGGTCACCGCCACAGTGACTACAACCCCCAGCGTCTACCGGCCCGGCTCTGGGTACCCCACGGCCCAGGGTGCGCGTCACCTTCATAGGTCCCTGATCTGAGACCACTCCTGCAGCGTGATTTGCCCCACCTCTGGATCTCGTTGGCCCAGTCTATACGTCAGAACGTATTGCACCAGGGCTTGTCGGTGCTGCCACAGTCGCTGCAACATGTGCAGAGTTGAATTCCACCGTGTCGGCACATCGCATTTCAGCCGGTTAACTGGCAGGCCCAACAACTTCTGTAGAGATGTAACGTGTGTGACATTGCCCCGGCGAAGGGCCGCACCCAGGTTTGCAGCATTGTCGCACACGGCCTTCCCTGGTTGCCGGTCCAGTGGAGACAACCATTCATGAAACTGGGTCTCCAGAGCTGACCACAACTCCTCAGCTGTGTGACTCACATTTCCCAGACATTTCAAAGTAAACACTGCCTGATGCCGTTGAGCCCTGCTGCCAGCATAGTAAGGAGGTGTGCAGGATTCCTTCTGTGCAGTTAGAAAGCAGGTGGCATTACGAGACAGGCTTTGGGTGCAGGTGGAGGACCGAGAGGAGGTTGAGGAGGCAGAAGCAGTGGAGGAACTTTGAGATAAAGAGGATTGACGCACAACTCGTGGGGACGGTAAGACTTGGACAGCAGCCCCTTGTCCTGCTGTCACCATAGTTACCCAATGCACAGTCAGCGACATGTAACGCCCCTGTCTATGCCTACTCGTCCAAGTGTCTGTGGTGAAATGCACCCTGTCACACACAGAGTTTCTCAAAGAAGCGGTGATGTTTTGTGCGACATGCTGGTGGAGCGCAGGCACACCTTTCTTTGAGAAGTAGTGCCGAATGGGCATCTGGTACTGGGGCACTGCGACGGACATAAGGTATAGAAAATCCTCTGTGTCCACCAGGCGGAAAGGCAGCATTTCTGTAGCCAAGAGCTTGCAGATGGTGAATTTCAACCTCTTAGCTTTGTCATGGCTAGGAGGAAATGGTCTTTTACTTGTCCACATCTGAGGGACGGAGGGCTGGCTGTTGTGCTTAGACGGGGTTGAGTAGGGTGTCCCCGGCAAACTGCCGGTCTGTGAGGAAGATGCAGGCGGACATGTTAGGTTGCCTTTATCCAAAGGTGGTGCTCTTGATGTCAGAGAACGCTCAACACCAGCAGGTGTTCCCACTTCCAAATGAACTGACGACCTGCCAATCAAACTGGCTGTTGCAGGTAAAGAGGTGGCAGGTCTGCGTCCAAAAACAGGTGTGACTGCTGTCCCCCCAGTCACCGAGGATGAAGAGGCCGCGGATGCACAAGATGGGGCAGACGGTGGTTGGCCCGGCCCGCTAGGCCGCATTGTAGCAAGGGTGAGCTTCCCACTGCAACTTATGCTTCATATCCATGTGACGGTTCATGCATGAAGTACTCAAACTATGGATTTTTTGGCCTCTTCTTAGCTTTTGGTGACAAATATTACAGATAACACAAGTTGGGTCATCCTTATCGATCTGAAAAAATGCCCAGGCTATGCAAGGCTTAGAGCCCATGCGACCTGAAGAGCCACTACGACTTGTGGTCAGAGGCAGAGTTGTGGTTGAGGATGCAGTTGTTGACGTGCTTCCAGTACTCCGTCTCTGTCCAGGAAGGCGCAACCTAACCTCGTCGTCAATATCATCTGTGATGCCCCGCTGCGCTTGGTATCACAGATCCTAGAAGAGTGCATTGATGGAATCCTCCACAAGAGGCCCCCATAAACATTCACACATCTCCACCTTCCACCTCAGACCAGCAGAGGGAGCCCGTTAGGGATATAAATAGGGAAGGTGGAGCTAGGCAGTTCAGTTCCTCTGAAGAGTTCCTGCAGTAGAGAAGCCTAAGAGAGGTCAGTCTGCAATGGAGCTCAGTCTAGTCTAGAGAACTCAGTTAATAGTTCAGCAGTGGAGCACGAGGCTCCTGCTAGCTAGATTCAGGGAGCCCAGTTAGAGCTTAAGGTGTGCCGGCGCCATAAGATCGGTGAAGCACGGCAAGCTGCCGTTAGTGTGTATAGCCTAGTGAGGGCCCGAGTAGGCCGAAGGCGAGTGGCGAGTTTGTACATAAGGGGCAGAGGAGCTTAACCAGCTCACCCCGAAGTGTTTACCGGACACCGAATCTGAGCTTACCGGGATCTCTATAACCCAGTAAGGCATAACCGGAATCCCTGAAGAACTACAAGTCCCAGGATCGCTAAGGTGCTGATACGTAACAGAGCCAGGAGACGCTTAGGCCCCGCATACTGGGAGCGTGAACTCCAAGACAAGGCCCTACCATAAGGTCAGCCAGCGCAGGACAGAGACAAAGTTAGGCCTAGCTCCAGGCAGGTCAGAAACTTACTACGCAGAGGCAAGAAACAGGAGGCCCTACACCCGCTCATTGGGGAGGATCCTGATATGCACCCTTCACCCTACAGTGCTCCGGGATGTGCCTGAATTTCCACCAGTACAAGGTACTGAAGTGACTACCGTGTCCGTTCCCATTCAGCTGGGTCTCGCCTGTCCTGCATTCCCCCTGCATACGCTTTTCTGAGGCCTAGCTCCACCTGTGGGGAGCTATACCATCGAGCTGCCTTATCACTGGCATCAGTGGACTGCTGCAGCGCTGGTGCTTCTCACCAGATACCCCAGGTGGCTTCACGAACTCTTATAAAATTAACAATTATCCACCCTTTTAAAGAGTGACCCCAGGGTACGGGCCCAGGAGCCGACCACCGCGACATCCCCAAGGCCAGGCAAAGGCCCGGGTATCGAGTCATCCCCATCCCCTGGGCTAGTCACATCCTCCTCCACCTCCTCTGCTGACCTCATCGACTGGCTGACTGTGGGTTAACAGTAAGTGGGATCTCCAACCTCGTCATCATCACCCTGTGTGTTCTCACACCCGTCGTCCTCAGAGCCAACCTCTTCCTGCCCTGACCGAAAAGTCAAGTTGTCGCTCCAATCAGGTATTTGAGTCTCATCATCGTCTTCATCATTGTCTCCACCAACAGGAGTTACAGTTTGGGAACGAGGGTCTACATTATGCTCAGAACCTTCTTCATCTGGTCCTGGATCTGACTTATAAAGATTCTGGGCATCAGTGCAGATCATTTCCTCGTCTGGATTAACAGAAGCTCTGGAGCAGACCTCCGTTTCCCAGGCTATAGTATGAGTAAACAGCTGTGCAGACTCAACCATCTGTGTTACCCCATACTCCGACGGGCAGCTGGAGACTTGGGAGCTGTGAGGAAGTGCGATTGGGGTGACACCTCTGAGGACTCGAGTATTTGTGATGTTGAAGCTGAGGTGGAGGAGAGCCCACTTGAAGGAGCACTTGATATCCGTTGAAGCACCTGCTGTTTTTGTGCCTCATCTGGAATTTGTAGCGATGAGTGTGTCCGTAAGAAAGGGATCATATCACATTGTCCACGAAAAGAAGTAGACATCTTAGTTTGGCTGGAAGATGGTCTTTCTTCTGCAGATGTTACTCCCCCCCACCGCGGGGGGGCTCGACCCACCAGCGGACAGGTACCAGTATTGGGAGAGGGGGGCTGGCCGTCAGGGTCCACCGTGGCTCTGGCACAAACCCGGTGACACGGAGGTCGCACGGCCAGGAACGGACTGGCCGTGTCGGCTTCGCACTTTTTTGGTTTTAGAAGGGCATGACATGCCTATATCTGTGTCTCCCCCTCCTTTTACTCCTCCACCTCTTTTCTTTTCGCATGACTATATGTACTTGTCACTTTTCCATGTGTTAGTTGTGTCTTCTGAGCAGTTTGTCAGTTTGTCAGCTTTTGGACACTTTGAAGGTGTTTTCTATGTGTTTCTGTGTGTTTTTGTTTGCCTGCCATTGGTTTTAATGGTGTTCGAAGGTGTTCGACGAACAGTTCGAACGAACAGTTCGAACGAACAGTTCGGCGAACATACGGGTGTTCGACGAACCGAACCGAACTCGAACGATACAGGGGTGGCTCAACACTAATGTTAAGGTGGAGGAAGAAGAGAAGAGACGACTGTAGCGTCGGCGTCCCTGCCTCCTGCTAGGCAGAGACGCCGTTCCCCTCACCTCACTGCTCCATCCTCGGCGTCCTCTGCCCGCGCTGCTGGTAGCGCTCACTGCTTCCCGGGCACTGTGCTTAGGAGAGAGGGAGGGCGCGCGCGCCATCCTAAGGAGTCCCCGGCCAATTGCCGGTGGAGCTCCCATATATAAGGCACCTCCTCCAAAATGGAGGTGCCCGAGCAAAGTTGTTTGCACTGTGACTTCCTGTGCTTCAGCCCTCAGGTCCCGCTGCTAGCCTGACTTCTCGTCCTGCCTGCCAGCCTGTTATCCATCAGTTACCTGCCTGTTACCTGCCTCGTCGGTCAGACCGCTCACCTGGGAGCATCCTTCAGTTACCTGCCTGTTACCTGCCTCGTCTGTCAGACCGCTCACCTGGGAGCATCCACCAGTTACCTGCCTGTTACCGGACTTGTCTGCCAGACCGCTCACCTGGGAGCATCCACCAGTTACCTGCCTGTCCCCCGCCTCGTCTGTCAGACCGCTCACCTGGGAGCGTCCACCAGTTACCTGCCTGTTACCTGCTGTCTCCATCAGCCCGCTCACCTGGGAGCGCCCGCCAGTTACCTGTCAGGTATCTGCCTCGTCTGTCTACCCAGAGACTGTCCCCGTCACTTGCCGTGACCACCTGCCTGTCTACCCAGAGACTGTCCCCGTCATTTGCCGTGACCACCTGCCTGTCTACCCAGAGACTGTCCCCGTCACTTGCCGTGACCACCTGCCTGTCTACCCAAAGACTGTCCCTGTCACTTGCCGTGACCACCTGCCTGTCTACCCAGAGACTGTCCCAGTCACTTGCTGTGACTACCTGCTTGCTTTCCCTGGGAGTCACCCGCTTCCTTACAAGGACTTCCCCTTTGTATTGCAGCTCAGAGGTTCCACCTCCCAGACCCGTTACAGTTTGCTCGGGCCATGGAACCCGGTGGCACCGAAGCTCCCTCGCTCTCTGACCTATGTCATGAACTTTCCCGCCAGAGGTCCCAACATGACTCCATCTTGGGCCAGCTGTGTAGTGTTCACTCCCGCCTGGACACACTGACAGCCTCGTCGGGAGCTGCTTCTACTCGCACAACTACTACCCCGGCTGCGCCGCTGCCCATCAATACCATGGCATCCCTTCCCGGTTCCCGTCTTTCCGCCCCGCCTCGTTTTGGTGGAGATCCCGGTCAGGCACGGGGCTTCATTAACCAGTTCACCCTGCACTTCGAACTTTTGGCACACCAGTTTTCCACCGACCGAGCCAAAGTGGCCTTCATCATGTCTCATCTCACGGGGGAGGCGCTGGCTTGGCTAAATCCTCAATGGGAGAGAGGAGACCCCCTGGTGTCCAACCTGCCAGCCTTTCTCACGGCCTTCCGGAAAGTCTTCGACGAACCAGGACGAAAGACCTCATCCGCCTCATCTCTGCTACGTCCCCGTCAAGGGAGTCTCACCGTGGGCCAATATGCCATACGGTTCCGTACCCTTGCTTCGGAGCTTGCTTGGGATAACGACGCCCTGGTGTCCGTCTTCTGGGAAGGTCTATCCGGCCGGATTAAAGATGAACTTGCCGGTCGGGACATTCCTACCACTCTCGACGACTTAATAACACTTGCCACCCGGATTGACATCCGGTTCCAGGAGCGTACCAAAGAGGTCACCCATGAGAGGAGGTTTCCTCGCCTTGCTCCTACCTTCCAGAATCCCGTCACTTCCTCTGTTACTCCCCAGGCACACTCACCCGAGCCTATGCAGGTCAACCAGACCAAGATGGTCAAAACCCGTCAAGAGTCATGCCGTGCCGAGGGGAGCTTCTTCTACTGTGGCAGTAAGGAGCATGGGATCCGTTCCTGCTCGGAGAGGTCGGGAAACGTCTGTGTCTAGGATCGCTCAGAGAGGTCGTCCTAGACAAGAATAAACCCTCTCCATCTCTGATGCTGTTGGTCTCTATCAACTGCGGGGAGAACCGTTACTTTGAACTAGCTCAACTTGATTCTGGAGCTGCCGGATATCTCATTTCTCTGTCCCTGGTAGAGAAATACCGCATTCCCACCAAACCTCTGTCTGAACCCTTATCTGTCGCCTCCGTGGACGGGGGTCTCTTACCGCATCCCATCCAACTTATCACCGAACCCATAACTCTGCAGGTGGGAATGCTGCACTCTGAGAGCATCTTCTTCCATGTTCTACCTGGACTCTCTCATGCCCTTTTGCTTGGCCTTCCTTGGCTCCAGAGACATGTACCTGTGCTTGATTGGCAGACCGGAGAAGTCCTTCGCTGGGGACAGGACTGCCATAAGACTTGTTTAATTCCCGTTCGTCCTGCCTGTCCTTTGCCTCCCTTAGCCAATCTACCCGGCCTGCGGGTACCCTATTGGTCTTATGCTGATGTCTTTAATAAAAAGGAAGCAGAGACATTACCTCCTCATAGACCATACGATTGCCCTATCGACTTGGTACCTGGTGCTACTCCGCCCCAAGGGCGTATCTACCCTTTGTCCACTGCTGAGACCCGGTCCATGTCTGAATATATCGAGGAGAACCTGGCCTGGGGATTTATCCGGAAATCTACATCCCCGGTGGGAGCAGGCTTCTTCTTCATTAAAAAGGACGGCTCACTCCGTCCCTGCATAGACTATAGAGGCCTTAACCAGATCACGGTGAAGAATAAATACCCCCTTCCGCTCATTCCCGAATTATTTGACCATCTGAGGGGTGCTAGAATCTTCACCAAGCTGGATCTCCGTGGGGCTTATAACTTGGTTCGTATCCGTCAGGGAGATGAATGGAAGACGGCATTCAACACCCGGGACGGCCACTATGAATACCTCGTAATGCCCTTCGGTCTCTGTAATGCTCCCGCCGTCTTTCAAGAGTTGGTCAATGATATCTTCCGTGACCTTCTCTACTCCTGCGTGGTGGTATACCTGGACGACATCTTGGTCTTCTCTCCGGATCTTCCCACACACCGGAGGGACGTTCGTCAGGTCCTGCTCAGGCTCAGGCAAAACCACCTCTACGCAAAATTTGAGAAGTGCCTCTTTGAGCAGACCTTGCTTCCATTTCTGGGCTACATCATCTCTCAGACCGGTCTACGAATGGATCCTGAGAAACTTTCTGCCATCCGGAAGTGGCCTCGACCGGAGGGGTTGAAGGCTATCCAGCGGTTACTGGGATTCGCCAACTACTACCGCTTCTTCATTCCGCACTTCTCTTCCCGGACTGCCCCTATCTCTGCGCTCACCCATAAGGGCGCTTATCCCAAAGAATGGCCGCCCGAGGCAGAGGAGGCCTTCCTGTCTTTGAAACAAGCTTTCTCCTCCGTTCCTGTGCTGCACCGTCCGGACAGCAACAAACAATTCTTCTTAGAAGTAGATGCTTCCTCCTCCGGAGCCGGAGTGGTGCTCACCCAAAAGTCGTCATCCGGAAGAATGGTAACCTGCAGCTTTTTCTCCAAACTCTTCTCCTCATCTGAGAGCAATTATTCTATAGGAGACCGAGAATTGTTAGCCATTAAGTTGGCACTGGAGGAGTGGCGTTACCTGCTCGAGGGGGCTCTTCACCCGGTAATAATCCACATGGATCACAAAAACTTGGCTTATCTCCAGAGTGCCCAAAGACTTAACCCGCGCCAAGCCCGGTGGTCCTTGTTCTTCGCCCGCTTTGATTTCATTCTTCATTTTCGCCCGGCAGACAAAAATATCAAAGCTGATGCCTTGTCCCGATCCTTTTTGTTCTCCGATCTAGAGGAGGAGCCTAAGCACATCATCGACCCTGCCAAGGTAATGCTGGTGGCTCCAGTGGATCTAAATCGTCTTCCACCCGGTAAGACGTTCGTAACAGTACCTGATCGTGAGAAAGTCCAACACTGGGGACATTCGTCTAAGCTAGCTGGCCATGCTGGCCAGAAAAAGACCCTCCTGCTTATTACCCAGCATTACTGGTGGCTCACCCTGCACAAGGACGTAATAGACTTTGTCTCAGCCTGTGCGTCCTGTGCCCGCAACAAGGTTTCGAGACATCTGCCAGCCGGCCGCCTTCTGCCTCTTCCCATACCTGCTGCCCCGTGGCAGCATATAGCCATGGACTTTATAATGGATCTCCCTGTCTCTGCTGGTTGTACGGTCATTTGGGTGGTCGCTGACCGCTTCTCTAAGATGGCTCACTTCATTCCCCTGCCGGGTCTTCCGTCTGCATCAGAATTGGCTAAAGACTTTATCCATCATATTTTCCGTCTTCATGGTCTCCCTCTCCACATCGTATCCGACCAAGGAGTTCAGTTCACTTCTCGCTTCAGGAGAGCCATGTGTAAACTGCTGGGGGTCAACTTGGACTTCTCCTCTGCTTATCACCCACAGTCCAATGGTCAAGTAGAGCGGATCAACCAAATTTTAACCAGTTACCTCCGGCACTTTGTTAATGTCCACCATTCCGACTGGGTGGATCTTTTACCGTGGGCCGAATTTTCCTATAATAATCATGAGCGAGTCTTCCTCCAAATCCCCGTTTTTTATTGTCTAAGGTCAGCATCCTCGGATCCCGTTTCCCGTCTCCGCCTCGGTGGATAATCCGGCCGCGGTATCCCTTGTTAGCGAATTCTCCTCCATTTGGGAGAGTACCAGATCCGCACTTCTTCAGTCCTCTGAGCGGATGAAGAAACATGCTGACAAAAGACGTCTGGATCCGCCCCAATTCCGTCCTGGAGATAAAGTCTGGCTCTCGTCCAAATATGTCCGGCTCAAGATTCCTTCCTACAAGTTAGGGCCTCGGTTCATCGGCCCACTGGAAGTTATCAAACAAATCAACCCGGTGGCCTATAAATTGAAACTCCCGGCCAACTTGCGGATTCCCAACTCCTTCCATGTTTCTCTCCTCAAACCCATGGTACTTAACTTTGGTCCTGAGGAGAGAACGTGGGAGCCCCGGGAGAACATCCATGCCCCGCTCATCCTTGATAAATTTCTCTCCGACCAAAAAAAGGGGGGGCCTAAAGGGGGGAAACTGTAGCGTCGGCGTCCCTGCCTCCTGCTAGGCAGAGACGCCATTCCCCTCACCTCCCTGCTCCGTCCTCGGCGTCCTCTGCCCGCGCTGCTGGTAGCGCTCGCTGCTTCCCGGGCACTGTGCTTAGGGCGCGCGCGCTCCCTTTCTCTTGAAGGGGCCGCACGCGCCATCCTAAGGAGTCCCCGGCCAATTGCCGGTGGAGCTCCCATATATAAGGCACCTCCTCCAAAATGGAGATGCCCGAGCAAAGTTGTTTGCACTGTGACTTCCTGTGCTTCAGCCCTCAGGTCCCGCTGCTAGCCTGACTTCTCATCCTGCCTGCCAGCCTGTTATCCATCAGTTACCTGCCTGTTACCTGCCTCGTCTGTCAGACCGCTCACCTGGGAGCGTCCTTCAGTTACCTGCCTGTTACCAGCCTCGTCTGTCAGACCGCTCACCTGGGAGTGTCCACCAGTTACCTGCCTGTTACCGGCCTTGTCTGCCAGACCGCTCACCTGGGAGCATCCACCAGTTACCTGCCTGTCCCCCGCCTCATCTGTCAGATCGCTCACCTGGGAGCGTCCACCAGTTACCTGCCTGTTACCTGCTGTCTCCGTCAGCCCGCTCACCTGGGAGCGCCCGCCAGTTACCTATCAGGTATCCGCCTCGTCTGTCTACCCAGAGACAGTCCCCGTCACTTGCCGTGACCACCTGCCTGTCTACCCAGAGACTGTCCCCGTCACTTGCCGTGACCACCTGCCTGTCTACCCAGAGACTGTCCCCGTCACTTGCCGTGACCACCTGCCTGTCTACCCAGAGACTGTCCCCGTCACTTGCCGTGACCACCTGCCTGTCTACCCAAAGACTGTCCCCGTCACTTGCCGTGACCACCTGCCTGTTTACCCAGAGACTGTCCCCGTCACCTGCCGTGACCACCTGCCCGCTTACCCAGAGACTGCCCCGTCACTTGCTGTGACTACCTGCTTGCCTTCCCTGGGAGTCACCCGCTTCCTTACAAGGACTTCCCCTTTGTATTGCAGCTCAGAGGTTCCACCTCCCAGACCCGTTACAACGACTTGATGCAGCGCTTGCCATCTACTGAAGCACATGTTCTTCCTGCCCCTCATCTACAAGGTTTACCGGTGTTTGACTGCCAAAGAAAGGGAGTGGAGTCCAGCAAAACAAATTTACTTCTCATCTCTCATATCATACATCTCACAACCCTAAACAGCTATTCAGTACTTTGAAGTCCCTCCTCTGTCCACCAGCTCTTCCTCCCTCTCCTCTACTATCATTTCAGCTGAAGACTTAGCCTCAGTCTTCAAGCAGAAGATTGACAGCATAGGGCAAATCTTTTGATTAAAGTCCCAACAGCCCCTTCTCATAACGATTCAACTCTCCTCCTCTAAAACCAGCTTCTCCGCCATCATGGAAGATCATCTTTACTCTCCAAATCACATCTAACCACCTGTAAACTTAATCCAATACCATCCCACCTCATTCCAAACCATACCACAGTCTTCATCCTAAGCCTAACCCTCCTCTTCAACCTGTCACTAACAACTGCCATCTTCCCCTCATGATTCAAACATACCTTGATCACACCCATCCTCCAAAAGCCCTCTCTTGACCCATACTATGTTTAGCTATAACCCATCTCACTTCTCCCCTATGCCTCCAAACTACTGGATCAACACGTCTATTTTGAAATGTCCTCCCACCTCTCCTCCTGGTCCCTCTTTGACCGCTTACAATCTGGCTTCAGAGCTCACCATTCCACTGAAACTGCCCTAACTAAAGTCACCAATGACCTACTTACTGCCAAATCCAAGCCAGACTACTCTGTCTTCCTCCTCCCAGACCTTTCATCTGCCTTTCACACAGTAGACCATACCCTCTTACTACAGACACATCTCTTGGCATCACAGACTTGGCCCTGTCTTTGATCTTTTCATACCTAACTGACAGGACATTCAGTGTCTCACAATCACACACCACCTCCTCATTTCACCCCCTATGTGTCAATGTCCCCTAAGGTTCAGTTCTAGGACCCAGGCTCTTCTCCATCTACACCTTCTGCCAGGGACAGCTTATAGTCTCACGGCTTTCAGTATCACCTCTATGCTGATGACACACAGATCTACTTCTCTGGACCTGATATCACCTCCTTACTAACCAGAATCTTACAATGTGTGTCCTGTATTTCATCTTTCTTCTCTACTAGATTAAAAAATTAAGATGGATAAAACAGAATGCCTCATCTTTCCACCATCTCATTCATCCCACCCACCAACTGACCTATCCATCAAAGTGAATGGCTTCCCACTCTCCCCAGTCCCACAAGCTTGACTCTGATCTGTCCTTTTAACGTCAGATCGAAGCCGTTTCCACTTGCTGCTGACTCCAACTCCAAAGTATCTCGGGAATCCACACATTCCTCAACCATGAATCTAGAAAAAAACAGTGCACACCCTCATCATCTCCTGCCTCGACTACTACTCCTGCTCTGTGGCCTCCCTTCTACCACTCTTGCACTCCTCCAATCCATCCTAAATTGTTCTGGCTGATTAATCCATCTGTCACCCCGCTATTCCCAGTCTTCTCCCTCTGTCAATCCCTGCGCTGGCTCCCAGTTGCCCAGAGACTCCAGTTGGAAAGCCTAACTTTGGCATACCAAGCCATCTAAAACCTGTCTCCCCATACATGTCTGACCTAATCTCCCTGTACTAGTTACCTGCACGCAACCTCCCATACTTCCAAGATCTCCTTCTCTACTTCCCTCTTATGTCTTCTTGTCACAATCACATACAGGATTTGTCCCATGCATCTCACCTATTGTGTAACACTGTACCCCAACACATCAGACTGTCGCCTACCATGGAAACCTTGAAAAGGAAGCTGAAGACCCACTTCTTGTGACAAGCATACAATCTGTGGTAATCCATGCTCCCGCATACCGCTGCATGACTAGCTGTACCCTGACCTCCTGTACCCTCACTCATCCCTTGTACATTGTTTGTGTGCTCTCGCGGGCAGGGTCCTCTCTCCTCTTGTACCAGTCGGTCACCCTTTTTCACATGTAACATGCCACGGAATAAATGTCGCTGTAATAGTAATAATTATTATAGTACTTGAACTCTGGGTCAATTGATGGAACTTTCCTGGTGTCTACCCCTTATTTGATGTGTTTTGGAAGCTTTTGGGCCCATTTGAAGGTGTTGCATATGCTTTTTTTACCTCCATTGAATCCTATAGCATTTGGTAATGTGCGACGAACATTTGACGAATAAATTTGGCGAATGTCTAAATATTCGGCGAACATTTCCAAACCGAACATTGAAACGTTCGCTCATCTCTAGTTGGAGTATCTATTAGACTGAATATTAAAGCTGATTTTTCATAGAAAACCTGATTTTGAGGACAACTGGAACATGAACAAACTAGGTCAAACATAAATCATTCTTTGCACTAACCATGAAACATTAACGCATTGCGTTCACCTGAGTTGAAAATAGGCCATTTACTGTGTAGATTTGTTTCTTCTTAAACCATTAATAACTTGATTCTATTATTGTAAAAATAGTATGTAAGTATTTGATTTGGACAAACTCATTTGAGTAGAATTGAATTTTTTTGTAATTGATTTGTGATGTTTTGCAATTCACTCAGGGTGAATGAAACAAAATGGCGGCTGTCTAACATGAGCCACAACCTTATGACAAGCACTATTGGTTGGGACTTTCAGGTGCGACAAGGCTCAGGACATCCCTGCACAGGCATGTGTTATAGCAGAAGATGAGGCCCCTCAAGTTCAAAGACCCCATCTATGCTATATAAGCCTGACAGTTACTTTAGGTCAAAATAACAACGGCTGAATGTTCCTTCCTTGTATCAATAATGTGTCCTTGCTAGAAGATAACGTGGCCTTGCTAGCCAGATACGTCTAATTAAATGTTTCAGAGCATACAGAAACTATTTTTTTGCTTGCGCAGCTAAATTGTATAATCGAACCATATATGGTAAATCCGTTTCCTGCCTTCAGGGTGTATATTAACCCTGTGTTTGTAATAAAGTTTAGAGCTTGTTGACACATACATCCTGTCCTGTGTCTCATTCTCTCCGATATCGTAATCCAAGGATAGAAGACCCAGAATGCAGTGACGACAGTTGGCGCCTGAACAGGGACCTTGAGTTAATCTACCCAGGGGTGCTCGACCGGTCCGAGACGTGGGACGAGTGAAACTCTTTGTTGGTGATATATACAGTGCTGAGGTAAGAATAACTGTTATATTCTACCTAATTATATCACTACATAGAAGAGACTCCCTCACCCCCGAGCGGTCGGCTCCCAGGTAATTCACAGATTGTTGTCTGGCTCAGGTCCCTTTGAACCAGTAGAATTCCCTCAGATAAATTGACAGTCCTGCCTTCTATCCTTTGGAAAAACTTAAGAATGACAGTATGGATCCGATGATTGTGTTGTGGGTGTGTCTTGGGATCGGTGTTTTTGGTCCGTTTTTCTGGCTGGCGTATAAGTTCTGGAAGGCTAGTAGTGGTGTGGTTCAGAAACCTTTGTGGCCCATTGTCTAAGTGACCATTGTCTAAGTCAGAGGTCCCCAACTGCCGGTCCGCGGACCAGGACCGGGCCGTTGGGGTTTTTCAGCCGGTCCACGGCGCTGCTGACAGTTGTAGAGGATCAGCAGGGAGAAAGCCAGCATGTGATCAGTAGCCTATAAGAAAAGAGGAGGAGGGACTGGCAGTGAATAGATAATTAGCCATGCGGCCCTACTCGCAGAATGTGCTCAGGCAGGAGCAGGAACAAGCAGGTCATGTGTGTCCAGCGCTCCTTCCCCTCCTGCTAGCTGCGAGTTGGAGGGGGAGGGGCTCTGGATGCTAATGGGCAGCTAAATATGACGTCAGGTGTCCCACCCTTATGACTCCTGTAGCTGTGTTCTTGTGTCGTGCGGCCCAGCAGCAGATTTTCTGGTTAAAGTGAAAAAAGCAAATAACAGTGAAAATTCATAGCAGCAGTGGCTGTATCCAGTAGCAGCAGTAGTGGTCATCATCATCAGATGGGACCTAGATGGGACCGTCTTGTTGCAGGAAAACAAGCCCAGTGCTCCCACTGATCCAGGGAAACAAGCCTGGTGCTCCCACTCATTCTGAACCTATGGTAAGTTGAATCACATTCTCATTATAAATGTCATAATTATATGATAAGTATGCACTAAGCTCCACCCCTCCATAACCCCACCCACATATGACCAAAGCCCCGCCACCACCCCCACCGGGCCATTGAAAACTGGTCTTGCTTAAAGCCGGTCCCTGGTGCAAAAAAGTTTACCGACCACTGGTCTAAGTGACTGAGGAGTCTACTCTAAGTGAGGAGAACCAAAAGAATGGGGAACCAAAATGCCAAAGAAGGCATTACAGCCAAAGACTTAGTAGTACGCAGAGAAGGGAAACAGGCACTGATTGGAATTGACAAAATATTGTGTAAAGCGGGAATGAATGAGAATGGAGAGATGAACGGAGAGAAATGGAAATCCTTCTTTAACTCCTATCATGGATGGCTGAAAGATAAGGGTCTGTTGAAGACAGTGGATGTATGGATGGATGCATGCGTTTATTTTGAAGGAAAGATTGAAGAACTAGGAGACGGATGTTACAGACTGACAAAAAACGGAATGACAGATTTTCCTCCCGGTCCGCCCCCGTCACCCCCACCCCAGTACCAGAATTCTCAGGAACCCAATTGTTGGGTTTGCCCCAGATGTGGACAGCAGAACCCCTTGACAGTAGACATCTGTGTGGCAAGTGGAGGACCGAGACCCCACCCAGCTAGTCTTTTTCCAATGAGAACAATAGTAATACAGGGAGCCCCAGGTGCACCAGGAGCGGACCAGCAAGTCCCAGGACAAGAACCCCGCACGGTGTTAATATATAGACGGTGGAGTCCCTCAGAGCAATTGGCACTGATCTCCCAGCTGCCAGATCCGTCCCAGTCCCCTATGGGTTTTGCCAGAATGATAAGAACCATACAGGATACGTATAATGCAACTAGGTTGGATTTACAGGGAGTGATAAAAGGAAAATTGGCAGATGAGGCACGATATGACAGACTGACTGACGAAACGTACAAGCAATACCCAAATAGAACAGGGCCGGAAGATAATAATGCAGCGGCCGGTGTTTCATTCGCTGCTGCCTTGATTAAGGCATGCAAAGAGAGACAGGGTGACAAAGCGGTCACGTTAGAGGACAGAACCCAGGGAAAAGAGGAGGACCCCAAGGACTATTTTTGGGCTCTGAAGAAAGCATGGAGTGAGATGGGTTTTAATGAAGGAAATAAGACTAGTGAGAGGGTCCTAGCAAGTGCTTTTATGAACAGATTGAAAAAGGAAGTAGCTGAGAAGGTAAAAGCAAGTAGACCAGACTGGAGAGCAGTGAAGGCAGAAGATTTAGCTAGAATAGCTCAAGGGGCACAGCATGATATAGCACAGGCAAAAAGAGCCGTAAAAGTACACGAAATGGGGACTGGTTTTAGGAATAACAGAGGCCGGGGACGGAATGAAGGAGGAGGACAGAAACTGTGTTAAGGATGTAAAAAGCCAGGACATTTTAGAAAGGACTGTAGGACCAACCCGTATCCAAATGCTCAGAGTACGGGTCCTCCAGCTGACCAAACAACGCCCCTATAGGATGAGGGTAGCTTGCACATGAACCCCCTCATCTCCTTACCCCCAACTCCCAGTTGTATAGTGCAGGTGAACCTACCAGGGGGACATGAAATCGATTTCCAAGTAGATACGGGGGCCGACAATTCAGTAATTACGCAAGGTGATTGGCCATACACTGACACTGATTTTTCACATCATGTCATTGCCACCCCCTTCAATTCCCCGTCTATCCTGCTCCCTGTCACTAAGAGAATTCCCCTGCAAATTCAAGGAGCTACTGTACATAGCCAGCTCATGGTATTGCCCCGAGGCCAATGTAATCTTTTGGGAAATGATGTGTTGTCCCAGTTACAAGCACATATTGAATATCATCCCGATGGCACTGTCACCATGACCCCAGGTTTAAAACCAAGTACCCTTTGTAAAATTTTGTCACTAGATATTGCCAGCATAGAAGAGAAAAATGATTTTCCCCTGATATTGGAGCATGCTGTGCCACATGATTTTTGGGCCTCAGACAAAACAGATGTTGGTAGGTTAAGAGTTCAACCAGTAATGGTAAAATTAAAACCAGGAGCAATCTTACCCCAACAGAGGCAGTATCCCCTTAGCTCAGCTCAGGAGAATGCCATAGCCCAGCAAGTCCAAAAATTACTACACAGGGGAGTCCTAGTCAAAACCCAGTCCCCTTGCAACATTCCCCTGTTCCCAGTAAAGAAAAAGAGCGTGCCAGGACAACCAGCCGCATATAGAATGGTCCATGACCTTCGGTTGGTTAACAAAGCCACAGAACTTCTAACACCAGTTGTGCCCAACCCTCATACTCTTCTGTCACAGATACCTTCTAACTCTCTTTGCTTTTCAATGGTCGATTTGGCAAATGCATTTTTCAGTGTACCATTACATCCTGACTGCCAGTACTTGTTTGCTTTCACATTCCAGGGTAGTCAATATACATGGACAGTGTTGCCACAGGGTTCCCAGAATTCACCCACAATGTACACTGTAAGTCTGCAGGAAATACTGGAGGGATGGTCTGAACCACATATCGTTGTTCTGTAATATGTCGCTGACCTGCTCATTTGTGCCCCCTCCAGGAAACAATGTCATAGTGCAACTATATCGCTTATGGTGTTTCTCTATCACGCTGGCTGCAAGGCATCGAAAGATAAGCTTCAGTTTTGTAAATCTTCAGTCACCTTTTTGGGACATTGCATTACACCAGGAGCTCGTCATTTAACAAATGCACGCAAACAAGCAGTACAGGCATTCACCGTCCCCATTAATGTTGCAGCCCTCAGAAGTTTTCTTGGACTGGTCTCCTATTGCAGACAGTGGATTCATGCCGTTTCTATTTTGATGCAGCCCCTCTATGACTGTCTTACCCCAACACCTTTTGTACTAACACCAGAGGCAATAGACTGTTTTTATTCACTCAAAAAACGTATTTTGGCCGCTCCAGCTTTGGGTACCCCTAACTATGAGCTCCCATTTACTCTGTACCTTCATGAACAAGCTGGATATGCAGCAGGAGCTTTAACTCAAACACACGGTGATAATCAGAGACCTGTTGCCTACTTTAGTGGCAGATTAGACGCGGTAGCTAGAGGTGCGCCATCCTGCGTACGTGCTCTGCATGCTGTTCGACTATTACTCCATAAATCCGCAGACATTGTTCTTGACCACCCGCTCACCGTTCTAACACCTCATGATGTCTACACTATACTGAATCAAGTGCAACCCGCTCACCTCTCAGCAGCACGTCATCTTAGGTTACAATGTGCACTGTTAATGCCTCCCAATGTTTCTTTACAGAGGTGTACTACCCTGAATCCAGCAACTTTGTTACCTCTCTCGGATCTAAAGGAGGGGTCAGGTACTGTGCTTTATAAGGAAGATCCAAGAGAGGAAGTTCCTCATGACTGTGTACAAATGATGGCACAAGAAACGGCAGGTTTACCTACTGTATTTGAACATGAATTAGAAAATGCAGATTTTGAATTTTTTGTAGATGGATCCCGTCATCAGGACGATTCAGGTACTTTCCATACTGGATATGCAGTTGTCTCCCTCAATGCAATAATCAAGGCAGAACCAATGATCCCACATCAATCGGCTCAAGAGGCTGAACTTAGGGCCCTAACCAAGGCCTGTAAACTAACAGAAGGTAGTATTGTTAACATTTACACAGATTCTAGGTACGCATTCGGTATAGCCCATGATTTTGGTCCCATATGGAAGTCAAGAGGTTTCCTGACGGCAGCAGGACACCCCATTAAGAATGCTGATGCGGTCCAGCAGTTAATTGATGCACTACAACTACCCAAAAAAGTAGCCGTCATAAAGGTAAGAGCACATACCAGACGCACCGAGCAGGTGAGTAGAGGAAACGCGATGGCAGATGCAGCGGCAAAAACAGAAGCCTGTAAGCCACAACAAGGGCCAACAGTATGTCAGTTAAGTGCCCCTAAAAACCTCTTTGTGTCGGAGGACATCTTATCCCAAATGCAGGCTCAGGCTCAAAAGGAGGAGGTTGATAAGTGGTTAAAGGAAGGTGCATGCCTGAATGAAGCAAATGGGGTATGGGGGAAAGGGACAAGACGATGCTTTCCAAGGGCACTGTACCCAGCAGCTGCCCAGATACTACATGGGTCGACACACCAGTCTAAAACGGCTGTGATGAGTGTGATGCAGAAACATTGGGTGGCACCAGGATTCTCCACCTGTATAGAAAGCCTGATACAAGGGTGCATGATATGTGCTACACATAATCAGGGTAGAGTAGTTAAAACACCACCCAAACACACCCCCCGGCCCCTCTATCCATTCCAGAGACTGCAAATTGATTATATTCAGCTGCCAAAGTCAGGATCATGGGAATATGTGTTGGTCTGTATTGATTTGTTCTCAGGATGGCCAGAGGCTTTCCCGATTGCCAAAGCCACGGCTGCGGCAACCACAAAGAAACTGCTTGCGGAGGTGGTCTGCAGGTATGCGGTACCAGAGGTAATTGAGAGTGACAGAGGTACACACTTCACAGGTGAAATAATGAATGAAGTCATGTCAGCTCTAGGAATTCAACAAGCATTCCACACCCCATATCACCCGCAAAGCAGTGGTAAAGTGGAAAGACTGAATGGGACATTGAAATTAAAAATTCAGAAAGCCATGGCTGAGACAGGAAAACCATGGCCAGACTGTTTACCGCTTGCTCTGTTTTCAGTAAGATACACGCCTAATAAAAAGACTGGACTCTCTCCATATGAGATATTGTTTGGCAACGTACCCAGCCTAGGGTGTTTCTATCCACAAGCATTAGAAATGAACAACCATGTGCTAAGTTCCTACGTGAGGGCTTTACACAAAAAGATTAAGCAAGTACATGATAATGTCTTCAGTTCTCTTCCAGATCCAGATCAAGCCTCTAGCAGCCATACGCTGCAACCTGGAGACTGGGTGGTTATAAAAAGACACGTGAGGAAAAGCCTAGATCCACGGTTTGACGGACCCTTTCAAGTTCTGCTGACCACAAGTACAGCCATTAAGCTAGAGGGAAAAGAGACCTGGATCCACGCGTCCCATTTCAAAAAGATACTAGGAGAACCAGCGGACAAAGAATGATGACATTGTTTATACTTACCTGCATACTTACAACCACAGGTGCATGGACTAGGTTGAGCTCCACAGATGGAGACCACAATAGATTCATTAAACACCATCTTGCTCTAATCGATGGACTAAAGGAGCAAAACCAGACCATTGTTGGACATGTACACATGCCCCTGTGACGTCCACTAGCATACCCTTTCTCACTGTCCCAGTCTCATGGGAAGAGATAAACTTTTGGGTGAACTGTTCAGATAATAGGGCCCGCATATTGCCACTATATAGACAATTCTAGTGTATTGACGCTGAAGCATAAGTTAGAAGACGTGGTAAAATTAAGGAGACTTTATGATGAGGCCAACCTCAAGAATCAGGATTCCTGGTGGGCAAATACCTTTTCCTTTCTAAATCCCGCAAATTGGTTTAAAGGTATCGGTGGGTGGTTGGCTGGTATAGTGCAAGCTATTTTTCAGGTTTTGCTAATGTGCCTTGCGGTTTATTTGGTTTTTAAGCTTTTTCTAATGTGTATTCAGCGTTGTACTGAAAGAAAATATAGAGAATCATATTGATAAATGAAGGAACAAAAGGATGGAATGTTATAGCAGAAGATGAGGCCCCTCAAGTTCAAAGACCCCATCTATGCTATATAAGCCTGACAGTTACTTTAGGTCAAAATAACAGCGGCTGAATGTTCCTTCCTTGTATCAATAATGTGTCCTTGCTAGAAGATAAGGTGGCCTTGCTAGCCAGATACGTCTAATTAAATGTTTCAAAGCATACAGAAACTAGTCTTTTGCTTGCGCAGCTAAATTGTATAATCGAACCATATATGGTAAATCCGTTTCCTGCCTTCAGGGTGTATATTAACCCTGTGTTGGTAATAAAGTTTAGAGCTTGTTGACACATACATCCTGTCCTGTGTCTCATTCTCTCCGATATCGTAATCCAAGGATAGAAGACCCAGAATGCAGTGACGACACATGCCTAGCGTGAACGTGCACAAGATTTCAGCGCGGAGCGACAGTAAGAAGAGGCGCCGTGGATAGTAATCAGTAGAGGTGAGCAGTGAGGTGAAATTTTTTTTAATATACATATCTTACAATTAAAACACCCTTGGGTATCTAAAGATACCAAAACATAAGAAGGGTCATTTAATTAGAGAAGAATAAATTAGCTGCAAATCAAATTTCCTGTAAAATATGCAGGTTTTTGACTAATTTGAATCTCGTCATCCCTACTGAGTACTTAACTTGATTGATACTGTCCATAGATATGTCCTATTATATACTGTCCATTGATACTGTCCATAGATATGTCACAGGGGTGTTTACTAACACCCCCGTGACTGCTCCTGATCAATGTGAGTGGTATGTACACTTGTATCTATGTATTATGTTTATGTGCCCTGTAGCGATCAGTCCTACATCTATATCTATATAGGTTGCATATTGTTAGCTACAGTGCCTACAAGTAGTATTCAACCCCCTGCAGATTTAGCTGGTTTGATAAGATGCAAATAAGTTAGAGCCTTCAAACTGCAAACGAGAGTAGGTTTTATGAACAGAAGCATAAATCTTACAAACCAAAAAGTTATGTTGCTCAGTTGAATTTTATTAAATTTTAAACATAAAAGTGTGGGTCAATTATTATACAACCCCTATGTTTAATATTTTGTGGAATAACCCTTGTTTGCAATTACAGCTAATGATCGTCTTTTATAAGACCTGATCAGGCCGGCACAGGTCTGTGGAGTTATCTTGGCCCACTCCTCCATGCAGATCTTCTCCAAGTTATCTAGGTTCTTTGGGTGTCTCATGTGGACTTTATTCTTGAGCTCCTACCACAAGTTTTCAATTGGGTTAAGGTCAGGAGACTGACTAGGCCACTCCAACACCTTGACTTTTTCCCTCTTGAACCAGGCCTTGGTTTTCTTGGCTGTGTGCTTTGGGTCGTTGTCTTGTTGGAAGATGAAATTACGACCCATCTTAAGATCCTTGATGGAGGAGCGGAGGTTCTTGGCCAAAATCTCCAGGTAGGCCGTGCTATCCATCTTCCCATGGATGCGGACCAGATGGCCAGGCCCCTTGGCAGAGAAACAGCCCCACAGCATGATGCTGCCACCACCATGCTTGACTGTAGGGATGGTATTCTTGGGGTCGTATGCAGTGCCATCCAGTCTCCAAACGTCACGTGTGTGTTTGGCACCAAAGATCTCGATCTTGGTCTCATCAGACCATAGAACCTTGAACCAGTCTGTCTCAGAGTCCTCCAAGTGATCATGAGCAAACTGTAGACGAGCCTTGACATGACGCTTTGAAAGTAAAGGTACCTTACGGGCTCGTCTGGAACGGAGACCATTGCGGTGGAGTACGTTACTTATGGTATTGACTGAAACCAATGTCCCCACTGCCATGAGATCTTCCCGGAGCTCCTTCCTTGTTGTCCTTGGGTTAGCCTTGACTCTTCGGACAAGCCTGGCCTCGGCACGGGAGGACACTTTCAAAGGCTGTCCTGGCCGTGGAAGGCTAACAGTAGTTCCATAAGCCTTCCACTTACGGATGATGCTCCCAGCAGTGGAGACAGGTAGGCCCAACTCCTTGGAAAGGGTTTTGTACCCCTTGCCAGCCTTGTGACCCTCCACGATCTTGTCTTTGATGGCCTTGGAATGCTCCTTTGTCTTTCCCATGTTGACCATGTCTGAGTGCTGTTCACAAGTTTGGGGAGGGTCTTAAATAGTCAGAAAAGGCTGGCAAAAGAGATCTTTAATCCACACATGTGAAGCTCATTATTCTTGGTGCCTGAACTACTTCTTAATACTTTTGGGGGACCAAACAGAATTCTTGTGGTTTGAGGGGTTGAATAATAAATGACACTCTGAATTAACTTTTAACGTTTTTAAAAAAAAAAAAAAAAATTTGCTGCAGTGCATTTCCCACTTCCAGGCTGATCTACAGTACAAATGTCACAATGCCAAGTTAATTCCGCATGTGTCAACCAGCTAAATCTGCAGGGGGTTGAATACTACTTGTAGGCACTGTATGTACTATACTTTACAGGGGTGTTTTGCTATGATATATTAAATTATGATTATAGCGTACCTTCTAACAATTATTTATCTGTGCTTTTTGTGGTTGCACGGTGACGTGACCTTTGGTTCGTAACCATATGCGCTTTGCACTTTGGTCCCCCAATTATGTATGTAATTTTATATATAAATAAATAAAGGTTATATATTTGATTAATACTGTGGCCTACTATTGTTCTTTTTGGTGGTTTATCTGTTGTCTTAACTACGATTGGCCCTATAATAGTCCTCTTTTTGTGGTAGTTTTAATTACATTAACTCATACTTATATTTTGATGTCACTTTGACTGAGCTACCGTTATTCCTATGAATCGTTTTTATTATGTCCTATAAAATTATGCTGAGTGACAGTGATGAAAAAAGAGCAATAAAGCAATGCAAGCTCCAAAAAACCATGGTGGTAAGTACTGAGACACATGTAAGGGCTACTTTACATGTCCGTATTGTATGTCCGTATGCGGTCCATTTTTTAAGTACCGCAAATATAGGCATACGCAGATAGTATTCAATGGTGGTGCACACATGTCAGGTTTTTTACACGGACCGTGTGTCCATGTGAAAAACCCACGGACATATCCTTTTTTTAATGTACAAAATGCATGCTGCACATTAATGACACACAGATCACATCCGTGTGTCATCAGTGTGGCACGTACTGACATTTGGAAAAAGCAGTACAGTTCGCGCTGTTCCCAGGCTCCGGGTGCTGAATGCAGCTCTCATTATTGTTGCCTGGTCTTCCTGCGATCAGTAAGACCAGGAAAGTTTCATGACAGCTATAGTCAGCGGCCGCTGTCTCTGTCCAGCGCTGACTACAACTGTCATCTTTGGGGCGTTACTTGTGATGCGGGACCGGGCATTTTTACATTCCTGCTAGGTAAGTTCGATAAACTTAAACCGGTGCTCCTATTTGGGAGGGCATTAACTTATAACTCTTTTGCATAGACTCATATTATTTCAGGAGTTGTATTAGTATATTTAACAGCAAGGCTTATATCGAGCTGAGCCCTATGTAGGGACGTTTTTTGCATATTTACTCCTTATGTTGTTCACTGGGTAGAGAGGTGGGGCCTATATTGGAAAGGAAACCCCTCCTATGACTACTAATTTATATGTATGAGATCTCAACATCGGGGATGTATCCTGGTCCACACGTGCCCACATTCTTTTGATTCATCCTTTCCTCTTTAATTTTTTTAATCATTTGTGGTTTTGTAATAAGAATTTTTTTTTTTTTTTTTTAAATTTCAATAAAGATTGTTGTTATATTAGTTGCAGGTGGTATTTGGATTTATTCCAAGTTTAGGTTGCATCATTGTCACCTGGTCTCCCTGCTATCAGCGAGACCAGGCGAGTCTGATGACAGTTTTAGTCCATGGACGCGGCCGCCATCAGTGTCTAGCGCGTATTTAATAAATAATTGAAAAAAAATGGTGTGCTGTGCCCCGTAATATTCCTAACCAACTGAGGGAAAGCCGATGGCTGGGAGCTGATGTTGATATTATGGAAGGGTCCAATAGCCATAAAGGTTCCCAGACTATTATTATCAGCTCACTGCTGTTTGCTTATCCTTTACTGGTTATTATAGATGAGACCACCCCAAAAAATTACATGTGGTCCCCCTATATTTACTAACCAGCAAAGGCTAAACAGACAGCTGCGGGTTAATATTAACCCCTTCATCCCTGGGCCATTTTCCATTTTTGAGCTTTAATATTTTCCTCCCCTCTAGTCTCCATGGGAGACTAGAAACTGCAATCATCTATCAGATCGAGTATCAGATCACTTATGTGTAGCAGAAATGCTCACTTGCTATGAGCGCCGACCGCTGAACGACGCTCATAACATCCTGGCAATGACAACCATAGGGGACTCCTGTAGACGCTGGGTTGTCATGTGACATGGTCATGTGACATGGGTGCCAATGGGCGGAGCTAATGACATGCTTCCAGCGCGATCATGTTAAATGCCGCTGTCAGAGACTGACAGCAGAATTTAACATGTTAACATCGCATGTTTGTGGCACATGATCAGCTGTCATGTCCTCGGAAGGGTGCAGGCTCATCCCTGGAGCCTGCGCTTAAGGGAGAGACATGACATGTGCCGTACATGTACGGAACATGTTGGTAAGGGGTTAATAGGCTCGGAAACGGCCATGTATATTAGCCCCCTCAGACTAAGAACATCAGCCCTCAGCCACCCCAGAAATGGTGCATCAATGCGGGGTGAGGTGACTACCTCTTGAAGCTCATCATGAGAATGCCAAGAGTGTGCAAAGCCGTCATCAAGGCAAAAGGTGACTACTTTGAAGAACCTAGAATATAAGACATATTTTCAGTAGTTTCACACTTTTTTGTAAAGTATATAATTCCACATGTCTTAATTCATAGTATTGATGCCTTCAGTGTGAATGTACAATTTTCATAGTCATGAAAATACAGAAAAATCTTTAAATGAGAAGGTGTGTCCAAACTTTTGGTCTGTACTGTATACATATACCTCAGCACAAAAGCCCCAATTAACACAGTCATGAGGGAGGCCTTACACAAACAAATGCCAGCTAAGAACTGGTACAAGCTAACTAAAATGCAAATATATTTCCTCTTAACACAGACCTGAGATAGATGGACACCTTCTCCCAGGCTAGAGTTTTGAGGAAAGAGGAAATGGTTTGTTAAGTTCAAAGGCACTCACAAACAATTCCTGGCCACCATAGCCAGGTGGACTCCGATGTGAAATATGAAATATCGTGAGTTCCATACGTCCGGCAATAACAGGACCCATATTTTTAGAGATAAAATCAGCAACGGAATGATAGGGATATTTTTTCTGCCACTGAAAAATGCTATCTAGAGCTGTAGCGCAAAAAACCCAGAATAGCAGACTGCAACTATGCGAAGTGTGGTCTCTAAATGAAGATAAAATCATAAGAGAAAAAATGACATCAATGAGCGATGAGTTATCGCAGAAGTTAGCGATTTTAATAAGAATGTACAGACTGGAGACCAGCCCACATGATGTCATCACAAGGGGCATGTGACCAGATCTCCCCTTAGGTATAAGAGAACTCATGAACAGTACAGACTCACTCATTGCCAGGGGGGAATAAGAATTATAAGCAACGGGTTCTGTTCGATAACAGCGTAATCAACTGGGGAGCCCCTCCTCCACCTATACTGAGTCGTCGCAGCGAATTTTATAGTGTAAGTTTCACCTTTTTATCCAGTTTATTCTATGTAACTGCTTATGTAATTTTAATGTCTCCTTGATAACATCCTTGTATATATTTTTCCTAAACACTGCCTCCCTTTTGGATTAAATATAAAATGTAATAGTTCTGTTTCTTTTGTTTACTATAATCATTCCCTTCCCCGAAGCCATATACGCTGCAAAAAAGCAGGTGTCCGGCCAGGCCTGTATTATATCTCAAACTCGGCCAGTGGTGACAGAGAATAATTGTGAAGCTGACAGTGACGGGATGGAAGGCGTAAACACGGATTCCATGCTTTGGAATCCAGAGATGTGATGCCCATACGCGCACTGGTGGCTTACCGATACCTACGCAGCGAGTAGTCTGGATCGCGTGCTCACGACTCTGGTCGAAATACGGACAGCGTGACGGCAACGGCGAGATATTGCGTGATCTCCCCGGTGTCGTCGTCCCTCTGTGTTGGAATCCCTGACGTAAACTATGTCTTAAATTAAAAAAAATAGGGAAAGAGACATAATGATCGCTTTATGGGACAATTATTTAATTTTATAAAAACTAAATATTTACAATTGATGACAAAATGTGAAAAGTAACAGCATTAATTCTGTATCTTTATATATATTCTTTAATGGTATCATCTTTGTAATAAAAGGCTAGTCTTCTTCTGCTAACTGTATAAACAAGAAATAATTTTAAGGCCACCGACCTCTAGTCACAGCCACAAATTTCACAGCCCATTCTCATCTTAGAAATCACAGCCACCATGCATTTTATCCTCTTTCTCAGTAGTGGCATTCACTGCCTTAATAGCTTAGTCACGGCTATGATCTTCCTCAGCCTACCTTACTGGCATTTGCCACATGGCACCTGGCCTATTCCCTCCCTTTTTGCTCCCTCAGTATGCCCTCTTCTGGCAGGCAGCATTTAGAGATTGTAGAATTTTTATTGAAGCTCAAACTGTAAGTTGTTGAATGATGAATGGTAGAATGTACTCTAGACACATTGCAAAACATGTCCGGGAAGGTTGGGGCAGTGTTTTGAATTTTATTTGTGATGTGATTCCACTATTACAGTATGGCCTCAGTGTCGGATTGGGGTGCCAAGGGCCCACCAGTAACCAACTCCAGGACCCCACTTTTCAGCTACATCCAAATGTGACATTATCCTCGATCACAAATTTATATAACAATGAATTGCGTTGATTGTTAAATGAATAAGATGCTGCCTTTGTCTGTACATAGTGATTCAAGTATATAGTGCCAAGTACTGGTCATATAAGAGGGTTGTGGCCCACTCTTGCATAGGGGCCCACCGGAGAATTCTCCTCTTCTCCTGTGGGCTTGTCCAAGCCTGTGTGCAGTGGTATGCAAACTGCAGTGAGTTACCACTTTTCTATGATTTTATAGTAGCAGTTCTTATAAAATTACTGTTCAATAAAAGTCTACGTAGGATTATTACCTTTTTTGTCATGGATATGTTTTAATTTTTTCTATTTATATACAATTTATAAAGATTATTTGCAAATACCGTATATAAATAGTAATGTAGGAGTGTGTCACTTAGGTATCGAGTGTACTAGTGGCTTTTTGTAAATAATAACAGCTACCTGTTTGAGCTATTTCTAAATTCATCATTAGGCTTCCTCCACATCTGCAGAGAATACCTCTGTTGACTAATAAAGGGAAAAATTAGAGCAGGAAATGATACACACCGTGATAGAAACGTGACCTTTTGTGTCCCTTGATGTAACTGATCATTGCTCTGCATGAGATTTTTCTGTTCCTATAACAAAACTGAGAAGCAAAATTTAATACACAAAAAATTCATCACCAAGAATGACTATACCATTTAAACATCAAAAATTCATGAGTATGTCCCCCAAAATTAAGCTGGCTGAACAAACTTTGTAAGGCTCTATTCACATCTGCAATAAAAAATAGGTATTTAGATGTATATGTTCAGAAAGTCTACACAACTTTAAAAAAGATCAACTACTAAGCATGACATATCACTTAGAGATACCTGAGCAAAGCTGCTGAGGCGAGAGCCCTTAAAATTGATGGCCTATCCTTAATAGATATCTGATCGTTCGGGACAGTGTTAGGGTAGAGTCAAAAGTCTGTCGTCCAGGCCCACCGATATCAGCAAGACTGGCTGAAGTTAGTCTAATGTTAGTCCAAAAAAAATTTGACCAGCAGAAGGGCTTATAATAAAATCCATAGATTTATTATTGAATTCTTTGTACAAGATTAAAAAACACCAAGCAGTCTGCACATAAAAACACAGGTTACGCGTTTCTGGCCCTCAGGCCCTTAGTCTCTACCTGAATACAAAACATATTGTATGAACTTTTATAGGGAAAAACCTAAACCACAAACAGATACCTCCCCACATAGGGTGGAGCTCAAATATTACAGGTGAACAAATCAGTAAATACAAAATAAACGCAATGAGGCATATAAGAACGGAGAGGAGGAGGAAAAAAAAATATGATTTTTTTTTTATTTACTTTTAGAATCAATAATGCAAGATTAAATCAGTCTAATGTTAGTCTAACATGTAAATGAGCCTTTAGAATAGGACATCAATATTATATGGTGGTGCTCTAACTTTCTTCACCCATCAGTTTTTAGTAGGAGCCATGGGATTTGATTGAGTACTGCAGCCTTTTCATTCTTTAGATTGTGTTTTACAATATCAGCATAGATCTCTTTTAGTGAATTAGCACGGTAGTCATTTTAGGCAGCTGGTCAATGAGGATGCTGTGAGCAGGACCCTTACCTGTCAAATAATGGTAGCCTATAAAAAGTAATTTTTAAAGCATTATACTATCTTACACCAGAACTCGATTGTCATTTCAATGTAAAATAGTATTTATAATGTCTTAAGCACTTTGCTGGCATGAAAATCTGTAACATTCCTTAAAAGGAACCCATCATCCTGGAAATGCTGTGCAATACATTGGCAAGCAGGAGAAGCTTAAAAAATCCCATGCAACAAATTTACCAAAGTTCATAGTACCAGTATAATTTCTGAGATGGTAAAGTCCCTATATTAAGTTCTAAATAGTTAGATTTCATTTTTTTGGGTGAAAGACTCCATTATATACAGTAAATAAAATACAAGTTAATGTATGTTAACACATCATAATTTTACGACTTTATTTCTCATGTTTTCAGCCAGAAAAAATGCTGCGTTTTACTGTTCCAGGAAAATGAATGAGATTTCTGAAGTCACATGCACACGTTGCTATTTTTTTCTTTGCAGATTTCAAGCAGTTTAAAATTTGCAGCATGTCAATTCTTTCAGTGTTTTTGCAGCATTTTTTAAACAAATTTAATGAATGAGAAAAAAAACAATAAAAAAGTATAAAAACACATGTTAAAATGCACTAAAAAAAGCAGCAAAAATGCTTTTTTATGCAGCGTCCTTTGTGCCAAGAGATGCGTTTTTTTATGCAGAAATGTCTGCAGAAAATACTTAATCTGTGTACACACCCTTGTACTGAATCTTTTTCCAATAAACCCCATATATCTATGTAATTAGCTCAGTCTTCTGCTCAACATTCTGCTCGCCCCATGTTCAGTGTGACCAGTTTCATTTTAGGAGTGCAGATTTTTTCCTCTCCATGTGAAGGGACGTTGACATTGCCATTGACATGCAATGCGCTGAATTTAGAGTGAAGTTGGCCTGACTGATGGGATTGTGCATTGGCGAAATATACTGAAAGGCACAATCCCCTATAGGCAACATTGTGCTCAGAAGTATGGACATCACTTTAGTACACGCAATGGTCTATGCAAACTTGCATATTTAACTAAAGAGTGGGCATTCTTCTGATCTATTGCTTAATGCACACAAATATTTAATATGGCAATACGCTGAATAAATAATTGCTAGATATGACCTTTCCATACTACTACATCAATAGAAGGCCAAGTTACATGTCCCCTAAGGAAATCTTGCATCAATAGCTGACAGTCAGTGAAAATATCAATTATGTCAGGAAAAGAGCATGTGGGCTGTTTTGCAAAGATATTAAACATATACTGTATTTCTTGAGCTGGACTACATTGGTGCTCTTGGAGCTCCAGCTCTAAACCCACTTATCTGCTGACTCAAGTCCCCAGCATATTTTGCGTGGTCTAGGTATGCACACAATTTCAGCAAAATTACTGAGATTTTACTACAGATTACATTTAACTGTATTGTTTTTGGAAATGTTGTTAATCTCCTGTTATTTTGCACAAATCACAACTAGTGATGAGCGAGCCTGCTCGCCACTATTGGGTACTCGCCTGGGCATCTCAGTGCTTGAGATGCTCGTGTGGAAACTCGAGTCCCAGCCTCGCATGTTTGATGCTGTTTAGACAGCAAATTAACATGCTGGGATTACCTGCCAGTCCCTGTAATGCCGCAGCCATGTTGGTTGTGGTATAACAGTGATTGGCTGGACGTGTAGCGTCATCAGGTCTAAATAAGACCTGGTGACACTATGCTCGTCACATTGTGCCGGTAAAGCAGGCAGAGAAGAAAGACGTGCTGCTGAGTGAGGGAGAGAATTGGCGGTTGATTTAGTGAGGTATTCCTCACTAACAGTCCTTCTAAGGACTAATTCTGATGCATATCAATCCTGGTGATAGCAGGAGTTACGCAGGCAGAGTTAGAGCATTGCTGTATTGTGGAAGCAGAGAAACTTGTTCATCATCTCAGGTGGTCAAATATTACTGCGGTAATAATCCTGACATTTTTGGGAACATGACAAATATTCTACTCCATTTAAAGTCTGCCAGTTTTGTGTTTAAACCTATTCACACTTGGTCGCTGACCAATACCATATCTATTAGGTTACTGCCTAAAACCGTGGTCATCAGACGTGATCCTATATTACTGCGGTAATAATCATGACATTTTTGGGACCGTGACAAATATTCTAATCCATTTAAAATCTGCCAGTTGTGTGTTTAAACCTATTCACACTTGGTCGCTGAGCAATACCATATCTATAAGGCCACTGCCTAAAACCGTGGTCATCAGACGTGATCTTATATTACTGCTATAATAATCCTGACATTTTTGGGAACGTGACAAATATTATACTCCATTTAAAATGGGCAAGGTGCATGGCAAGGGATGGGGAAGTGGGCGTGATGGTTATGGTGATGGTGCACGCAGAGGCCGAGGCCATGGGCAAGCTGAAATTGTGCCTGCTGAGGGAGCACAACAAGCACCCACATCATGTCGCCCTACCTTTCTGTCCCATTTTCTAGGGTGATGCGGAACACCAATTTTGAAGCCAGAGCAGTGAAAAGGTTGTTGGTTGGATAGCAGATATTTCCAGTCAGTCTGCCACCACCACCACCCTGTCTTCCACACGGTTCAATCCTAGTAGCCGTGAGTCTGGACCACATATTCCACATCTTGATCCTCCTTCCTCCCACCATGCCGAGTGCCTGGAGACAAGTGATCCCACACTTGGACACTCCGATGAGCTGTTCACATTTCAATTTCTAGATTCTAGCCTGTCGCTCAGTCCACTTCAAGAGGGCCAAGAGGAGATTGCATGTAGCGATGCCCAAATATTTGAACAGGCACGGTCACACAAAGGTGACAGTGGGAAAGTGCAATTACTGTCACAAGAGGTGGATGATAATGATGAGACACAATTGCCAGGAAGTCAGGAGGAGGCCCAGGTTGCGTACATGGAAGACGAGGTTGTTGGACAGTGAAGTCACTGACCCAACCTGGCAAGGTGGCATGCATAGCGAGGACAGAAGCGCACAGGGGGAGGGAGGCGTAGCATCACAACAGGCAGGAATAAGCAGTGGGGTGGCCACAGACACAAGGTGGGCAACTGTTCCCCAGAACACCCACAGAACACCAGAGAGAGTCTGGCTTTCTTTCAAAGAATGTTTAGCTAATCTCAAAAAGGCCATTTGCAACATCTGAAATTCCAGCATCAGCAGGGGCAGCAAAACTAAAAGGCTGACCACCACTAGCATGCTCAGGCACATGACAACAAAGCACTCAACTAGTTGGGCCGAACACCAGGGTTCAGAAACAGTGTCTGCAAGTGACACCACTGCCTGTTTACTCTGTTGTGCGTGCACGCCAATCTCCTGCCCATGGCGCAGGCAAAGATGCCTTCCACCATTCACCTGTTGTTGCACACTTGCAACCATCACCATCAGCAACCATTCCCACGTCCTTGTCCCAGCACAGCGATCAGTTGTCTATACCCCAGTCCTTTGAACGAAAGTGCAAATAAGCAGTAAACCAACCACAGTTCACAATGCTAAACTGCCACATTTATCGACTGCTTGCCTTGGAAATGTTGCCTTTTCGGCTCGTGGAGACAGAAGCTTTCCGCAACCTCATGGTGACTGCCATCCCTCAGTACTCAGTCTTCAGCCATCACTATTCCTCCCAGTGTGTCGTCCCTGCCTTACACAAGCACAAGTCCCAGAACATTATCCGTGCCCTCACCAACGCAGTTAATGGGAAGGTCCACCTAACCACAGACACATGGACAAGTGCTTGTGGCCAGGGATGGTATATATCTCACTGACGGCACACTGGGTTAATATTGTGAAAGTCGGGACTCAGTCAGACCCTGGTATGGAACATGTCCTCCCGACGCCACGGATTGTGGGCCCTGGGTCAATCAGGGTTGCCCCCACATTCTACAACTCCTGCACTTCCTTCTCTTTCTCCTCTTCAGCCTTCATCTATGAAATTACCGCGGCAACAGGCTGTGCTGAAACTAATATGTTTAGGTGACAAACCGCACACCGCTGCAGAGTTGTTGAAAGCTGTAACAGAGCAGGCAGATCTGTGTCTCTCACCACTGAACCTACAGCCAGGCATGGTCGTGTGTCACAATGGCTGGAACCTGGTGGCGGCTCTGATGCTTTTCAACCTTGCACACGTACCATGCCTTGCTCATGTGCTCAACCTAGTGGTTCAGTGGTTTCTCAAAACCTACCCGGATGTGCCTGCTTGTGAAAGTACGCCACATGTGTGCCCATTTCAGAAAGTCAGCTACAGCTTCCGCCGCCTTTGCCGTGCTTCAGCAGCCTTTGCAGCTTCCAGCTCACCGACTGGTGTGCGATGTCACCACTCATTGGAACTCAACATTGTAGATGTTGGGAGGGATTCGTGAGCAGCAGAGGGAAGTTGTTGAGTACCAGTTTAACATGCCCATCGGTATTCAGGTCATCTCCGCACATAAGAGCTGATGAGTGGGCATGGATGTCTGAGGAAATTTGAGGACTCCACCAAGATAATGAGCGGTGATGATGCCATAATAAGCATCACCATCCTGCTTCTCTGTCTACTGAAACGCTCACTACTGACAATTAAAGAGGATGCATCGCAGGCAGAGCACGATGAGATGGAGCAAGAAACAATACATGGTGAAGCTACACAGCCCAGCCTCATCTCATCTAAACATGGATTGGTTGATAATGAAGAGGAGGAGAAAGAGGAGGAGGAACAGGAGCTGATTTCCTGCTCTACAGATGGTACTACCCACACAACATTCACACCGTCTGTTCAGTGATGATGGCCTAAGGAGAGGGAGAACAAGGAGGAGGACCAGGAGGAGGATGATGAGGAGGAGACCTTGGACAGTTGTCCTCTTGGTCAGGACAGGGAAGTCTTGGCTGTTGGCAGTCTGGTACACATGGTTGACTTTATGTTCCACCGCCTTTCCCATGACCCTCGCGTTGTATGCATTTTGGCCAACACAATCATTACTGTTAGGTCACACTTCTAGACCGACACTACAAGGAGAACTTTCTATTTCTCCTTGCATGGCGGAGATCTTTAATAAAATGTTGCAGTACCAGAAGGCAATTGTTGAAGAATTATTAAAAATATTCCCATCTGAAAACGCTGACGGCAGAGGTCACAGTTTGTTGGACAACCAAGGAGTACAGGCGAAAGAGACACAAATACGATGCAGCAGAGGCAGGGAAACATTGTCAAAGGTGTGGGACAGTTTTCTCAGACTCTCCCAGTGCCCAGGCCCTGATGCGTGGGGTACCCAGACAAGGAGGGAAACGTTTTGGAAGATGCTGAAGGAGTACATTGCAGACCGTACCAGCGTCCTCCGTGATTCTTCTGTGCCTTATAGCTATTGGGTATCCAAGCTGGACACGTAGCATAAACTGGCTCTCTGCTCCTTGGAGGTCCTGGCGTTTTGTCAGAGCAGGTATTCAGTGCCGCCGGGGGCATTATAACTGATAGGCAAATCTGCCTGTCAACTGAAAATGCTGACATGCTGACTCTTATCAAAATGAACAGGGGCTGGATTGGGCCAGAATTCTCAACACCACCGAATGATAGCAGCGGAACATAAAGTAAATCCAGTGGTTATTTTTGGAGGCCTATTTCCATGCACATCTTCACACCCAGACATGGGTATACACTTCATCATTTTGTCTATTTTATGCTTCCCTCCTCCTTCTCATCTTCCACCACCATATCAACAGGGTGACCATCATGCAACACCCACATAATTTTTTTATAAGTGTTTATGATGCCTGTAGGAAATATTTTTAGATGCCTACTTCTAATATTCTGTATGTTATACAGTATGTTCATGTATACAGTATGTTCATGTATACCCCCCTAGGGGTAAATGTTTTTATGCTCATGCACTTAGTGCATGGGCATTATCAGTATAGGATTCCCATTCCTTAAAAATGGGAAGACTTTTTTTTAATGAGGCACTTCTCTACGTCTCTTCAAAGGGGTATTGGAGTGCATCCTAATTTTTGGCAGCCCCTGCAGTTACTGCATAGGCAATAACAGTATATGAGACCCACTCCTTTATAATAGGAACATTTTTTAATGAGGCCCTCCTCTACGTCTCTTCAAAGGGGTATTGGAGTGCATCCCAACTTTGGGCAGCCCTTGCAATCACTGCATACACAATAAGAGTATAGGCGACTGTGAGGATACAGCTTAAAATCTTAATAAGCCAGAATATTAGAGAAATACACTATTGTGTATGTGTACTTAAAAAAGAGATATGCTTCTGTAGCAGTCAGACTTGGGACAGAGAATCAAGAAGAAGCAAGAGGACAATCAGACTCTCTCAGACCATCAGATTGGAAGGATGGCTTTACCCAAAGAGACACAGATTTGGATTCTGCATGATTCTAGCCTAAGGGTATATATCCCTGACTGGAAAGATACGGATCTGCACCATTGACCATCAGAGAGCCCATGGATACGTTTGGGGAGACCAGGTTGAGACGATGAAGTCTCCAGCCCCATGGATATGTTGTTTGGGGTTGCCAGATGGGTCCCATTCGAAGAAGCCAGATTGGGACCAGCCAGTCATCTCGCCTCATGGAAACTCTTGTAGAGGCCAGAGTGGGACCCTCAAGCCTCCTGGCCTTGTACCTTGATGGACTGTCAGCTTCCTAAGCTTGCCACTACCTTCTCTCTGTGGGGGCCCGCCAGAATCGAGGGCCACTGGTTGAGGTAGTTGGTCCTGGAAGTCCCAAAGTCACAGCTGTTCTATCCCAGGTGGGTGGAGCGGAAGGGTGAGAATGTGTAATGTTTTACCATCTTAGGTATTTACTGGGACTGTTCTATGTGTTTATTGTTCACTTTGTGGCTCAATAGAGTATTGCCATTTATCCTCGCTGGATTGATGGTATTATCAGCTGGAAATGAGTGCATTTTTAGGGGCATGCGTCCCTCTGTGAGTAATAATTCCTAGAAGGATTTTCTTGTTTGGTAGCTCAATGTCTCTGTAAGCTTTGAATGGGTCCTGGAATTCCATCAATTTTAGCCTAAAGATCAAATGGTGCGCCATCTATTATAGGCACAGCTGTGTTTCCAGTGCTCACATCGGTGCCATATTGGATGTACTTTCGAATATTGAAAAACTAGTGCAATAAAATTTGAGCTGTGTTCCTAGGAACATACAAAAAAGATTTATAAAAGAGATAGTGAAAACAATGCAAACTGTAAATTTTCAAACTTGTGTTGCATCAACTGCATAAAAAATGGTGATATCAAACTACTCACTACCTACCTAGATAAATACATAACAGGTGTAAGGCAGCACTAGTCATCATAATGGGGGATACTCGCTGCACCGGGTAAATTAAGCACACGTGCAATGTCCTTCCGGTATTTTCTCAATACAGCAGTTTATTATATTATCATAAACCACATATCACACAGTCCTTCTTAGTTTATCACCGGCATGTTTACACACTTAACATCCGGGAGTCTCTCAAGTAGCAGACAGGCCCAATTTGCCCAAGTTACAGCCTTCAGCAAGGTAATACTATAGCAATGTCTATATAAGTGTCCATATAACAAAGTGTATTACCTTTGCCGGGTTTAGTTGCTGCAGTCCATTTAATCCGCCACCACTGTGGCTTTAAGGCTTTCCCAGGTGGGGGTCTCTAGCCGTCGTCCCGTCTAAGGCTACTGGAATGTTTCACTCACACACATCCAGTCTGCACCTTTCTGGACTCTTCACCAAGCCACTGCCTTCCAAAGCCACTGGCATCTACACAAGATCCAGCCTCGACCTTTCAGGCTGCCAGGCTTCACTGTATCATGGTGTCCCACACACACGGGGAACAGGCCTCACGCCCAACACACCTGTCTCCCATCAAGCAAGGTTTATATATCCATCCCGTGCACACACACACACAGACAGGACCTTGCTGATGTCACAGTCATGTGATCAGACAGACATTCTGTGCACGCAGGACCTGTGCTATGTCACAGTCATGTGACCAGTCACCTGAGGGGGAAGGTACATGGTCAGGTAAAACACATCCTGGACCATTACCGTAATGCCAGCAAGTCGCTGCATTACATATCCCCCCCCCCTCTGTTCAAACTTGTGGGGTTTAACACATAATATACACAATCACTATATAACCCCCAGTTCACACAGAGACCATGTACTTTACAATTGTGCTACTCAGCCCCTGGAACATTAGTCAACGACATTAGCCCATTCCTTAGGGACCTACCATTTGTCACTGTCACTGACTTAGTCAGGTCACCTTTCCGGGTCGTAACCTTGTCAGAGCTCCCCCCGCTCCCAGTGGTCAGTTGTAAACTTGTCAGGTCTCCCCCACTCCCAGCGGTCAGTCGTAACCTTATCAGGTCTCCCCCGCTCCCAGCGGTCAGTCATAATCTTGTCAGACCTCCCCCGCTCCCAGCAGTCAGTCGTACAGCGGTGTGACTCACATGCTCTGGTATCTAAGGTCCGGTTCGACTCCGTACTGTCCCGTCCTCTATTGGTTCATTTGTATGGGCTGCTCAAACCAGAGTTACTGGAGGTCTCACTACCTTTAAACCCACGCCCACTACTCTCAGGACATCTTGAAAGGTCCCTATCTCCAGCTATAGCTGTTCTGTTATTTAGGGGGCCCTTTCTCTGTCTGGTCTTATAATTTCTAGACGGCTGCCATCTTCTGCTACTCAGATGATGCTGTCTATCCACTCGCAGTCTAGCGAGATTCAACTGTTCTACCTCTCACAGGTAGGTCACTCGGTACTCCAACAGCATGCGCATATATCCCAGGCTTTCTTCTGTTCCTACAGCGGAGAATGATACCATGCTGTCTTCGTCTGGTATCCAGTCCTGACGATCACGTGGACTGCTTACTTTCACCACACCAGACTTCTTGACCATCATCTGCATGGCTCGACCATTTCTCCCAACGAGCTTCCTCACCAGAACATGAGGCACCCGGATGACCTCTTCACGCATACTGTGAGCTTTCCTCATCAACTCCAGTTGTCTAACAGCTTGTTCCGTCTTCAACTGGAGAAACCACTTCGTGCGAATACATCGCCAGTGCATGTCACTTAGGACAGCCACCCTCTTCACTGTGACTTCGGTTGTGGACAGGACCACCAGCTGTTTAGCTTTTGAGGTCAAGTACACCTTACAGGCTCCCACAGCCTTCCTAAACTCTTCATGCACGGACTCACTGGTGCATTCTTCCCTCAAATCCTCGGGTACATCTACGAGGCATTTGTAATGAGACATTTCTGTCTCACCAGTGGTTTCCAGACGATCACCCAGCTCAGGTTTCAGGGACCACTGACCTCCAGCTTCTTCACCCTGTATGCTTCCCCTGAGCTGACTCACAGCTACAAATTCACGAATTTTCGTCTTGACCACTTCCATCTCATATTTATCTGTGGTTAACACTCTCTTAGCTCTCCTCAGGTCCACCCTCTCTTGGTATATGGGAGTGAGTGCAACGTGTTCGCCCTTTTCCTTCACCAAGAAGGCCTCGTTCACTGAGTGATACTTTGTCAGGTAACTTTTGAGCCCGGAAACTTCTTCCTCTTGCTCCGCCACTCGCCTCTCAGCGGCCCGTCTCTGAAGCTCTTCCTGCTTCCAATGGGTTTGTAGCGACTCCTTGAGCTCCTTGATCTCGGCTCCTACATCCACCGAATCATCCGAGCTCACATCACTCGAGGAGGTATCTGCTTCATACCTCCCATCACCAGCGGCCAACTCCTGGCCCTGGTCTGTGGCTTCTCCGATAGACTCCTCCATCTGTTTCTGCTCAGCCTCCATCTTGCTGAGCCTTTCCTTAAGGCACGTCTCTGCCCTCTGGAGATTATCACAGAACGTCTGCAGCTCCTTCACCTGAGCTTCCAGACCTAAGGTCTTTCTGCGGAGATCACCATTTTCATTTCGGGTGTCCTGCAGAGTGGTCTCAACCACTTGGCGTATGTGCTCTGCATCCACCTTATCATCCTCTAGTTTTCCTTTAACCCTGAGGAGATCCTCATAGTCTCTCTTGATTTGTTGCAGTTCCCTCATGAGTTCACCATATTCCTTCTTGGAGTCACTTAGCTCCCGGTTGAACTGTTCGCGCAGTCGTTTTAGGTTTTGGTAACGTCCGGAAACTTCAACCTGCAGCGCCTCTTTTAAGGCAAACAGCTCTCTATCCCTCTGGTGTAGTCCCTCATCCAGCTTTTGCTTCACTTGTATCAGCTCTACGTGTACCAGGGAGAACCTATCTTTCAACTCGCACAGCTCATCTTCAAACTCCGCTTTGTCAAGCCCCAAACTGAAAAAGCTTCTCTTTATTTCTCTGGAACTTTTCCTTCCAATTGTTGACTTCCTTGCTGTTTTCCTCCAGTTCACGCTGCAAGTTCCTCACAACCTGGTTTATTTTCTGTCTTTCAGACTCCAGGTTCTGCTGGTCTGAGGACACGATCTCCAGGTTTCCACATAGTTGCTGCATGTCACTCTGACACTGCTGGCTTATAGGCTCCAGCTCTTGGTCACGACTGGCCGCCTCCTCTTTCAGGGCTGTCAGATCCTTCTGACTCGGTATCGTACCGGAGCTTGCTACTGGCAACGTCACCTCCTCTTCTGCCTCGGAAGGAGGATCCACCCTTGAAACAAAGGCACACAGTACTACATTTTCCTTATTTTGACTTTCAGCCAAGTCTACAGGAGCAACCTTTTTGTGGCCCTTGCGCCGTCTACGAGATGGGGATATTCTCACCTCGTCTAGCCCCTCCTGACTGACCTCTCCTTCTACTTTCGTAGTGTCACCGTCAGCTACGGGGTCTGTGTCACTCCCCATGGTGTTGTGGACTAACAGGTCACCTCCCACTTTGACGTCACCCCCTTCTACTGGAGCTACCCTGTTATCAACGGTCACATTGTCATTTTTAGGAGGTACCAACCCACCACCAGTAATTTTTTTTGATTTTCTATCCTCCACACTGTTTTGAACAACCGCCCCTTTATTAGACTCCCCCCCTTTTTAACAACCACACCTGCAGGGGAATTTTTACAAGAAAAATCAACAATAGTCATAGGACTCAGTTCACAACAGCTCTTACCACCTCCCCGGGCACTCTGGGACAACAAGGGCGCCCCCAGAGAGTTCAAGGAATGGTCCGCTGCCGCCTCTCTGTAACGGGCCAACAGTTCCTGCCTTTCCTGCACCACGACCTCTTGTCGCTTCTCTCATACCTGCTGTTGTTTCTCAAATGCCTGCTGCGAGTCCTGTTGTTGTTTCTCCCATACCTGCTGTTGTTTCTCAAATGCCTGCTGCGAGTCCTGTTGTTGTTTCTCCAATACCTGCTGCTGCGACTCCAACAGGCATTTCAATCGCTCAACAGCTTCAGACTCATCCGCTGCTCCCTTCACAGCCATCATTATCTGCTCCTGCATTTCTTCAGGAAACTCCATTATGCCGAAGAGTGATTGCACACGGTTATTTAACTCCTTCTCCATTCCGTCTGGAGATACTGCACCATTCATGGCCATCACGGTACACACTAGACACTTTACACCGCTCTCCCTGAAAATTTTCGTGGCCCCGCCGAGCCACAGCAAAACCGGATTTGAGTGCGACGACAACCTTCGCAACCCCGCCGAGTTGCAGCCAAATGCTTTAAACTTCGTGAGCCCCGCCGAGCCGCAGCAAACTAGGCTTGAGTGCGACGACAATCTTCGCAACCCCACCGAGTTGCAGCCAGATGCTTTAATCAACACTCGTCGTCCTATAGCGTTGCCCCTAGCAACCGGGCTGCACTTGCCCCTAGCAACCGGGTTGTCGTTGCCTCTAGCAACCGGGCTGCAGTTGCCCCTATTCTCCAACCATACGTAAGGCAGCACTAGTCATCATAATGGGGGATACTCGCTGCACCGGGTAAATTAAGCACACGTGCAATGTCATTCCGGCATTTTCTCAATACAGCAGTTTATTATATTATCATAAACCGCATATCACACAGTCCTTCTTAGTTTATCACCGGCATGTTTACACACTTAACATCCAGGAGTCTCTCAAGTAGCAGACAGGCCCAATTGGCCCAAGTTACAGCCTACAGCAAGGTAATACTATAGCAATGTCTATATAAGTGTCCATATAACAAAGTGTATTACCTTTGCCGGGTTTAGTTGCTGCAGTCCATTTAATCCGCCACCACTGTGGCTTTAAGGCTTTCCCAGGTGGGGGTCTCTAGCCATCGTCCCGTCTAAGGCTACTGGAATGTTACACTCACACACATCCAGTCTGCGCCTTTCTGGACTCTTCACCAAGCCGCTGCCTTCCAAGGCCACTGGCATCTACACAAGATCCAGCCTCGACCTTTCAGGCTGCCAGGCTTCACTGTATCACGGTGTCCCACACACATGGGGAACAGGCCTCACGCCCAACACACCGAACACACCTGTCTTCCATCAAGCAAGGTTTATATATCCATCCCATGCACACACACACAGACAGGACCTTGCTCATGTCACAGTCATGTGATCAGACAGACATTCTGTGCGTGCAGGACCTGTGCTAAGTCACAGTCATGTGACCAGTCACCTGAGGGGAAGGTACATGGTCAGGTAAAACACATCCTGGACCATTACCGTAATGCCAGCAAGTCGCTGCATTACACAGGGTATAATTTACAAAAAATACATTTATAGGGGATTTCTGTTGCTGTTGGACCACACAAGCTCTGCAAATATGACAATCTATTCCAAATAGAGCCAAATTTGTGTTCCAAAATTCAAATATTGCTCCTTCCGCTCCGAGCTCTGCCATTTGTCCAAACATAACTTTTGACTACTTGTGGGGTATCTCCACACTCATAAGAAAGTGGGTAACAAATTGTGGTGTCTACTTTTTGGTGTTACCTCTATAAAACATGAGAAAGTTGGGGTTAACATAAGATTTTTTGTGAAAAAAATGATTTTTTTCAATATGATGACCAAATATTAACAAATTCTGTGTTATACCTGTGGGTTCAAAATGCTCACTATAGCCATGGATAAAATCCTTGAGGTGTCTAGTTTCCAAAATGGAGTCATTTGTGGGGGGTTTCCACTGTTTAGGCACCTTACAGGACCTGCAAATGGAACATGGTGCCCGCCATCTCTTTTAGCTAAATTTGTGTTCCAAAATTCAAATATTGCTCCAAGCTCTGCCGTTTGTCCAAACAGAACCTTTTGACTACATGTGGAATATCACTACTCTCGTAAGAAAGTGGCTAACAAATTTTAGGGTCCCTTTTCTCTTGTTACCCTTGTGAAAATAAACAAGTTTGGGTCTGAAGTAAATTTTTTGGAAAAAAAGCTAAATGTCCATTTTTTCCTGCCACATTGCTTTAGTTTCTGTGAAGCACGTGAAAGCTTAATAAACTTCCTGAATGTGGTTTTGAGCACTTTGAGTAGTGCAGTTTTTAGAATGGTGTCACTTTTTGTTATTTTCTGTCATATAGACATCTCAAAGTCAATTCAAATGTGATGTGGTCCGTAGAAAAATGGTTTTGTAAATTTTGGTGGAAAAATGAGATATCGCTAATAAACTTTTAACCCTTATAACTTCATAAAAAAAAAATATTTCAAAAATTGTGCTGATGTAAAGTAGACATGTGGAAAATGTTATTTATTAACTATTTTGTGTGACATAGCTCTCTGATATAAAGGCATAAGAATTCAAAGTTTAAAAATTGCAAAATTTTAGAAATTTTTGCCAATTTCCATTTTTTTCACAAATAAACGCAAGTGATATCAAAGAAATTTTCATCTATCATGAAGTTCAATATGTCACAAAAAAAAAACAATCTCAGAATCAGTGGGATCCGTTGAAGCGTTCCAGAGTTATTACCTTATGAAGTGACACTAATCAGAATTGTAAAATTTGGCTTGGTCATTAAGGAAATAATTGGCTCCATCCTTAAGGGGTTAATGATAGATTATGGTTTTCCATAGTGTCAATAATAACTTTTTATTGTCCGTGACTGTTTAATAAGCTGTCCAGAAAATATTAACGAAAAAACTGGAGAGTGCAGGTATGAGTGCGTTTCGCGTGGATCGCTTTATCAAGAGGATGCCTCTTAATAAAGCGATCCACGCGAAACGCGCGTCGAGGTTTGCGGGCTCCACACCTGTCGTCTCCTGCTGTGCCAGTCTACCCTCCTGTCCTCCTTCCCTCTGATACTTCTATTGGTGAGTTATCCTTATACATAATGATTATATATGCTGGATGCTTTCTAATGCTTTATGTCTTTGGGCTGATTGTATGTGTAAGTAATTTTTTTGTACCCAGTTTCTCTTTGAACCCTGGAGTCATGGACTCCCTGCTCCCAATCTAAGTATACTACTATCTATGTAAACCTGGTCATACCTGCACTCTGGGAGAACACTTTTATTGATGATTTATTTTAGGACTTTGTCCTGGATTACCTCGTACTACTAGTCTGTATGTTCTCCTTCAATGCAGCATGACTTTGGCTGCTTTTTCTACTCTTCACCTTGTGATATGTTCCGCAACTTTCATATATTTGTAATTTACACTTTTTAATGTGACTTTTCAATATTTAATAAAGTTTTTTGTTATTACGCCGTATGCTCGATGCTTTCCAGTTTTTTCGTATCTATTTTCGAGTTGGCTATTTATCATGGGTATGGAGGATAAGTTGTTTTTCTTCTATACCGGATTCCCATGATATTATTTATGTTGGTCGATTTGTTTATAACCAGAAAATATTAAGTTGTCATCCTTGAGAGGAACCTCTGCATAAGGATTTACACAGTCATTATTGAACTCTATGGTAAGTTCATGAGCAGTGTCTCCTCCTTGTGGCAGCAGGAATGTTATCATTAAACTTCACAGAAATTGCTCAGAGAGGCTTTTATTGTTCAATCATATGTCTTTAATCTACAGTAATGGAAATGTCTTACTGGATACTGCTTACTTCATGATCACTGATCTCAATTTTTATGAACAACACTTTGCAGTACCATATAATGTTATTTATTGTTCCAACTTGCTTGTAAATGTTTTAAATAGGGATTAATCCAGCTTTGTTTAAGCCATTAGTTTTTACGACTAACTATATAATACATTCTACTTTAAACAATGTATGTGTGACTAACAAAATCAATACTCGTTCTAGTTAAGAGAAATGGTTCTATAATGAAGAGGCATAGAATCAACTGAACTGCAGTTGTAAAGGTTAATACACTACCAATATTCATACAGAAGGGAAGCAATCATGAGAAAATCACTGTGGAGAATATTGGAGATATGAGTCCATTTCAATCATTGTATCCTATTTTGTAGAGGATTATAGAGCCCTCTTCAGAGTGCAGTTGTAACAGCTTCAGGAGGAAGGGGGTTAAGAGACTGAGTGACAAATATCACACCTCTTGCCAGCTCTCTCAAAACAAAGGAATTTCATGACATGTGGTCCCAAGTAGAGATGAGCGGTGTTCGACTCGAACTGTTCGTCAATCTCAAATTCGAGCTGTTTTGGGCGGTATTCGAGCCGTTCGGCGAACACGAACGATTTGAAAAAAATTAGGCTGTTCGAGGTTATGTTCGATAACTGTTCGTGCACCAAAATCATAACTGGATTTTTTCACAGAAATGCTGAAAATTAATGTTAATACGCAGTTTCAGTGTACAGCGGGGTGGGGGGAGGGGCAGGGGATGGATCTCTGCAGGAATAATGAAGATCTCCATTTTTTTTTCTGTTTCCCGCATTTACAGTGGGGAGGTGCAATCTGTCAGCCTATCAGCAGCGCACACACGGAGCGAAGTGCTTTTTTTCACACAAGCAAGGGCATGTGTCATTGGCAGTGTATGTCACATTTCCTTGCCCTATAAGACCCAGCCATTTTCCCCGTCGCCACCATTTTCTCACTGCTGCAGCTGCGTGTTAGACGGCACCGCTGTTGCTGTGTGCGCTATACCTTGTTAATTTCAAGCCAATTTTCGCACAAATCTACAGATAGCTTGGGAGTAGGGAATAGTTGTGATTGCAGTCCTTTTAAGGACTAGGTTACATCATTTCCTATGACTTTTATCAGGCAGGTCTGTGCTCTTAAATAGATAGGTTGGGAGTAAAGACTAATTGTAATTGCAGTCCTTTTCAGGGCTAGGTTACATCAGTTCCTATCACTTTTTGCCAGGCAGGTCTGTGCTAGTGCTGTGCAAGTTTTTTTCACAGCATTTGGGTAAATCTAGCAAAGCAAATCCTTTTTGGCCTATTGCAGAGTGTGTTAGTCAGTGGAGTAGCCTATCTGTGTTGCAAGCTACACCACCTGTGTACAGAATACAAATTTTTTTACTGCACCTAGTGAAGTAAAACCTTTTGGTTATAGCATCATTCTATTAGTCCATCTATACTAACCTCCACCAGGGTGCAAATTAAAAATATTTTTTTTCTGCATCTAGCTCTGAAAAAATATTACAGCTTCTAGCCGTGTGTGGGACTTAGCCTATTAGTCCATCTATACTGACCTCCATCAGGTTGCAAATTCAATATAATTTTTTTTTGCATCTAGCTCTGAAAAAATATTTAGGCTTCTAGCAGTGTGTGGGACTTGTTCTATTAGTCCATCTATACTAACCTCCACCAGGTTGCAAATTCAATATCATTTTTTTCTGCATCTAGCTCTGAAAAAATATTTAGGCTTCTAGCAGTGTGTGGGACTTGTTCTATTAGTCCATCTATACTGACCTCCACCAGGTGGCAAATTAAAAAAAAAAAAAATTCTGCATCTAGCTCTGAAAAAATATTTAGGCTTCTAGCAGTGTGTGGGACTTGGTCTATTAGTCCATCTATACTGACCTCCATCAGGTTGCAAATTCAATATAATTTTTTTCTGCATCTAGCTCTGAAAAAATATTTGGGCTTGTAGCAGTGTGTGGTACTCATTGTATTAGGCCATCTATACCAAGCTCCACCAGTTTTGAAATTAATAATAATTTTTAGCAGCATCTAGCCCTGAAAATAATTTTTCTTCCCAATAGTGGTAGCAATAGAAATATGGGGCGCGCACCAGGCTAACAAGAATATACGCTTCATAACAAAAAACACCAGCCTAGCGCACTGCATTAATAAGATGGCATCATTGTCTCTCCCAGTGCTAGGCCTACTACGCCGGCTAGCATTCCTGTGCCTAAAACACAATGTATGGGTCCGCGCTAGCCACGATGCTGAGGGGTCTAAAGCTGCTGCTAACGCTTTATCACAATTCAATTGGCAGATTTTCACAGAGCTCTTCCCCAACACCCACCCATCGGGCAACAGTTTCCCACCCTCCCTATGGGATCTAGTGGCGAATAGTTGATGCCATTAATCAGAGCGTCAGTTGCCCCGTCGACGTGGCAAGCATACGGTAAGGCATGGGAAGAGTGGACTCGACTAGTAGCAGGCAGACGGGTTGACCAATGTGAACAAGCCAGATCACAAGTCACCATAGAATTTCTCCACCAGCTAATGATGAGAGGCATATCAGGGGCGTCAGCGCAGCGGTGTCTGACCGGAGTAGCATTTCACTTCCAACTACTGAATTGGGGAGATGTGACAAAGATTCATCATTAGACAATCCATAAAAGGGTGGAAAAGGGGTCAGCCAAGTCAGGAGTGTAGACGTCCCGTCCTGTGTCACTAAAACTGATTTCTCACATCATATCCCTAACACCATTAACATGACACTCACAATTTGAAGCAACACTACTGTCTACTGCATTTGCGATGGCCTTCTTCGGGGCGCTATGCATAAGCGAATTAGTCCCTCAATCCAACATTACCACCAGTGGAGGCTTATTACACCAGGACGTAGTCATAGCCAATAATGCAATACGTCTACGCATACGCCAATCGAAAACGGTTCTAGCGGGCAGGCGCACTTGGGTACTTCTACAACCCGCAAAAGGTACACTGAGTTGGGTAACAATAGTAAAAACATATATAACCATCAGATCACACAGTAATTTCTTCCTATCACACATTGATGGAACACCATTATCAAGATATCAGTTCCAAGCTATATTTAATAAATGCATAACATCGGCAGGGAACCACCCCAAAGATTATGGGACACACTCATTCCACATAGGCGCGGCCACGGAAGCAGCAAGAGCAGGACTGTCAGAAACGGAAGTTCAGAGGATAGGGAGATGGCGATCCACGTGTTTGGCGAGATACATAAGACCGGACTTGTTATCCTAACGTGGTTTGTTTCTTTTACAGGTGACGCTAAACCAACAGTGTGGGTGATAGGCCACTCGTATATATATTTGGCAGAAAAAAGGGCGAAAGTCCACCCAGGCGGGAAGAAAATAAGAGTTTCATAACACATATTTCAACTGGAGAGGTATTAGAGGCCTGCTATGGCCACAGGTACTAATGGAGGTAATCAAGGTAGGGAGAGAGGCAAGAGGTCTGGTCATCTTAGTTATACAGGCCGGGGGAAACAACCTAGGTCCTCACAAGAGCGCATAACTAATGGCAATAATGAAACTAGACACAGAGCGCTTCAGAGAATTTTTCACAAAACTAACTATAGTATGGTCAGAGATTGTGCTGATAGCGGTAAGGCAAGGTGCGCGAGACATCACGACCATCGAACGGACAAGGCGGGTAATAAATATTCGGATGGCAAAATTTAGAAGAGACAGAGGCGGTGTAGTGATACGACACCGACAACTGGAAGGAGATTGTCACGCTGTCTCTGTATACTGGAGGTAGGGGGCCTAAGCTGACCCTAAGCTGGGGCCCTGACTAATCCCTCAACCTGGAGGTACTGTTAAAGGTACAGAGGTCCAGGCCACCAGCGTAACCCCTACCTCCTGAGGATCCCTGCACCTAAGTAATCTAGTCCTGAGAAGGACCCCGATCACAACAAAAGGGGACAAGTAACAATATGCTCACACACAGTACTTAGACGAACGAGACGGTACAAGGGAAAAACCAAAACCACCTTGCATACAACAACTACACAACTACAACAGAGGGAACACCAACGGGAAAGGAGATAAATGATAAAGCGAGGAAGGGAAAAAACATTCCAAATACACTTATCTCAGAAACTCCAAATACCACGATCCGCTCTGTTAGTCAGAATGAAAAGCTTTCCCCGACACTTCCCAAACAGACCAGCAGGCATTTGAAGGAGTCTCACTACAGCAGTATTGATTGCAGCTGGGCGAGGCTGGACCTCGTCTAGCACAGAGAGAGAGAGAATTAACTCCCTCACTGCCGAAAAACACAAAGCACCAACAAGTCAGCTGCGAGAAGTCAGGCTGTGTACTCGTGACGATCTTCGTGGCAACACACCCATGACAGTACCCCCCCTTCTACGAGGGGCCTCCGGACCCTCAGGGCCAGGTTTATCCGGGTGAGTCGTGTGGAAGGCCCGAACTAATCGGTCTGCGTTAATATCCGACGCAGGAACCCACATCCTCTCCTCAGGACCATACCCTTTCCAATGAACCAGGTACTGAAGGGACCGGCGATTAAAGCGTGAATCGATGACCCTCGATACCTGGAACTCCAAGTTACCATTGACCACCACTGGAGGGGGAGGTAAAGGTGACGGTACCACCGGCGCCACATACCTCTTAAGCAACGATCTGTGGAACACGTTGTGAATTTTAAACGTAGGGGGGAGGTCAAGATGGAATGCCACCGGATTAATAATAGAACTGATTCTGTACGGCCCGATGAACCTGGGACCCAGTTTCCAGGAGGGAACCTTAAGTTTAATATTCCTGGTAGACAACCATACCCGATCGTTCACACTTAGGTCCGGACCAGACACTCTCCTCCTATCAGCCATACATTTGTATCGGTTCCCCATAGTATTCAGATTCTTCAGCACCCCTCTCCATACTGAAGCGAGTGATGAGGAAAATCGTTCCTCCTCAGGAACCCCCGAAGAGCCCCCCCTACTGAAAGTACAAAACTGGGGGTGAAAACCATATGCCCCAAAAAACGGGGACTTACCAGTGGACTCGCTCCGCCTATTATTAAGAGCAAACTCTGCCAGAGGTAAGAAAGAAGCCCAGTCCTCCTGGTTCTCTGACACAAAACACCGGAGATATGTCTCCAAGCTCTGGTTCATACGTTCCGTCTGACCATTGGTCTGAGGATGAAAAGCCGATGAGAATGACAAATGCATCCCCCGCCGTGCACAAAACGCCTTCCAGAACTTGGACACAAACTGAGACCCCCAATCAGACACCACCTCGGAGGGTACCCCGTGAAGCCTCACAATCTCCCCAATGAACACCTGCGCAAGAGTTTTAGCATTAGGGAGAGCCGGAAGAGCGATAAAATGTGCCATCTTGCTGAACCTGTCCACTACAACGAGTATGACCGTTTTACCCGAAGACGGAGGGAGGTCCGTAATAAAGTCCATAGACAGATGAGTCCAAGGACGCTCCGGGATCTTCAAAGGTAAGAGGGCCCCAGGCGGACAGGTATGTGAGGTCTTAGAGCGCGCACAAACCCCACAGGACGCGACAAAAGTTACCACCTCCTTATGTAAGTTAGGCCACCAAAACCGACGCGAGAGGAGATCCACAGTTGCTTTACTCCCCGGGTGTCCTGCAAAAACTGAGTTATGGTGTGCCTCGATCACCTTTTGTCGCAACTGATCTGGAACAAACAGTCTCCCCGGAGGTCCAACAGGGGCGTCCCCCTGAGCCTCCAATACCTCCTCCTCCAGCTCAGAGCATACTGCCGAAACCACCACCCCCTCCTGAAGGATAGGAATCGGGTCGTCCGTATTCCCGGCCCCAGGGAAACTACGAGATAAGGCATCCGCCTTTACATTTTTTGACCCAGGACGATATGTAACGAAAAAATTAAACCTGGTAAAAAACAATGACCACCTAGCTTGTCTGGGATTCAGACGTTTCGCGGACTCCAGATATAGCAGGTTCTTGTGATCGGTGATGACGGTGACCGGATGGACTGCCCCCTCCAAAAAATGGCGCCACTCCTTATTACCTTATTAAGTGACACTAATCAGAATTGTAAAATTTGGCTTGGTCATTAAGGAAATAATTGGCTCCATCCTTAAGGGGTTAATGATAGATTATGGTTTTCCATAGTGTCAATAATAACTGTTTATTGTCCGTGACTGTTTAATAAGCTGTCCAGAAAATATTAACGAAAAAACTGGAGAGTGCAGGTATGAGTGCGTTTCGCGTGGATCGCTTTATCAAGAGGATGCCTCTTAATAAAGCGATCCACGCGAAACGCGCGTCGAGGTTTGCGGGCTCCACACCTGTCGTCTCCTGCTGTGCCAGTCTACCCTCCTGTCCTCCTTCCCTCTGATACTTCTATTGGTGAGTTATCCTTATACATAATGATTATATATGCTGGATGCTTTCTAATGCTTTATGTCTTTGGGCTGATTGTATGTGTAAGTAATTTTTTTGTACCCAGTTTCTCTTTGAACCCTGGAGTCATGGACTCCCTGCTCCCAATCTAAGTATACTACTATCTATGTAAACCTGGTCATACCTGCACTCTGGGAGAACACTTTTATTGATGATTTATTTTAGGACTTTGTCCTGGATTACCTCGTACTACTAGTCTGTATGTTCTCCTTCAATGCAGCATGACTTTGGCTGCTTTTTCTACTCTTCACCTTGTGATATGTACCGCAACTTTCATATATTTGTAATTTACACTTTTTAATGTGACTTTTCAATATTTAATAAAGTTTTTTGTTATTACGCCGTATGCTCGATGCTTTCCAGTTTTTTCGTATCTATTTTCGAGTTGGCTATTTATCATGGGTATGGAGGATAAGTTGTTTTTCTTCTATACCGGATTCCCATGATATTATTTATGTTGGTCGATTTGTTTATAACCAGAAAATATTAAGTTGTCATCCTTGAGAGGAACCTCTGCATAAGGATTTACACAGTCATTATTGAACTCTATGGTAAGTTCATGAGCAGTGTCTCCTCCTTGTGGCAGCAGGAATGTTATCATTAAACTTCACAGAAATTGCTCAGAGAGGCTTTTATTGTTCAATCATATGTCTTTAATCTACAGTAATGGAAATGTCTTACTGGATACTGCTTACTTCATGATCACTGATCTCAATTTTTATGAACAACACTTTGCAGTACCATATAATGTTATTTATTGTTCCAACTTGCTTGTAAATGTTTTAAATAGGGATTAATCCAGCTTTGTTTAAGCCATTAGTTTTTACGACTAACTATATAATACATTCTACTTTAAACAATGTATGTGTGACTAGCAAAATCAATACTCGTTCTAGTTAAGAGAAATGGTTCTATAATGAAGAGGCATAGAATCAACTGAACTGCAGTTGTAAAGGTTAATACACTACCAATATTCATACAGAAGGGAAGCAATCATGAGAAAATCACTGTGGAGAATATTGGAGATATAAGTCCATTTCAATCATTGTATCCTATTTTGTAGAGGATTATAGAGCCCTCTTCAGAGTGCAGTTGTAACAGCTTCAGGAGGAAGGGGGTTAAGAGACTGAGTGACAAATATCACACCTCTTGCCAGCTCACTCAAAACAAAGGAATTTCATGACATGTGGTCCCAAGTAGAGATGAGCGGTGTTCGACTCGAACTGTTCGTCAATCTCAAATTCGAGCTGTTTTGGGCGGTGTTCGAGCCGTTCGGCGAACACGAACGATTTGAAAAAAATTAGGCTGTTCGAGGTTATGTTCGATAACTGTTTGTGCACCAAAATCATAACTGGATTTTTTCACAGAAATGCTGAAAATTAATGTTAATACGCAGTTTGAGTGTACAGCGGGGCGGGGGGAGGGGCAGGGGATGGATCTCTGCAGGAATAATGAAGATCTCCATTTTTTTTTCTGTTTCCCGCATTTACAGTGGGGAGGTGCAATCTGTCAGCCTATCAGCAGCGCACACACGGAGCGAAGTGCTTTTTTTCACACAAGCAAGGGCATGTGTCATTGGCAGTGTATGTCACATTTCCTTGCCCTATAAGACCAAGCCATTTTCCCCGTCGCCACCATTTTCTCACTGCTGCAGCTGCGTGTTAGACGGCACCGCTGTTGCTGTGTGCGCTATACCTTGTTAATTTCAAACCAATTTTCGCACAAATCTACAGATAGCTTGGGAGTAGGGAATAGTTGTGATTGCAGTCCTTTTAAGGACTAGGTTACATCATTTCCTATGACTTTTATCAGGCAGGTCTGTGCTCTTAAATAGATAGGTTGGGAGTAAAGACTAATTGTAATTGCAGTCCTTTTCAGGGCTAGGTTACATCAGTTCCTATCACTTTTTGCCAGGCAGGTCTGTGCTAGTGCTGTGCAAGTTTTTTTCACAGCATTTGGGTAAATCTAGCAAAGCAAATCCTTTTTGGCCTATTGCAGAGTGTGTTAGTCAGTGGAGTAGCCTATCTGTGTTGCAAGCTACACCACCTGTGTATAGAATACAAATTTTTTTACTGCACCTAGTGAAGTAAAACCTTTTGGTTATAGCATCATTCTATTAGTCCATCTATACTAACCTCCACCAGGGTGCAAATTAAAAATATTTTTTTTCTGCATCTAGCTCTGAAAAAATATTACAGCTTCTAGCCGTGTGTGGGACTTAGCCTATTAGTCCATCTATACTGACCTCCATCAGGTTGCAAATTCAATATAATTTTTTTTTGCATCTAGCTCTGAAAAAATATTTAGGCTTCTAGCAGTGTGTGGGACTTGTTCTATTAGTCCATCTATACTAACCTCCACCAGGTTGCAAATTCAATATCATTTTTTTCTGCATCTAGCTCTGAAAAAATATTTAGGCTTCTAGCAGTGTGTGGGACTTGTTCTATTAGTCCATCTATACTGACCTCCACCAGGTGGCAAATTAAAAAAAAAAAAAATTCTGCATCTAGCTCTGAAAAAATATTTAGGCTTCTAGCAGTGTGTGGGACTTGGTCTATTAGTCCATCTATACTGACCTCCATCAGGTTGCAAATTCAATATAATTTTTTTCTGCATCTAGCTCTGAAAAAATATTTGGGCTTGTAGCAGTGTGTGGTACTCATTGTATTAGGCCATCTATACCAAGCTCCACCAGCTTTGAAATTAATAATAATTTTTAGCAGCATCTAGCCCTGAAAATAATTTTTCTTCCCAATAGTGGTAGCAATAGAAATATGGGGCGCGCACCAGGCTAACAAGAATATACGCTTCATAACAAAAAACACCAGCCTAGCGCACTGCATTAATAAGATGGCATCATTGTCTCTCCCAGTGCTAGGCCTACTACGCCGGCTAGCATTCCTGTGCCTAAAACACAATGTATGGGTCCGCGCTAGCCACGATGCTGAGGGGTCTAAAGCTGCTGCTAACGCTTTATCACAATTCAATTGGCAGATTTTCACAGAGCTCTTCCCCAACACCCACCCATCGGGCAACAGTTTCCCACCCTCCCTATGGGATCTAGTGGCGAATAGTTGATGCCATTAATCAGAGCGTCAGTTGCCCCGTCGACGTGGCAAGCATACGGTAAGGCATGGGAAGAGTGGACTCGACTAGTAGCAGGCAGACGGGTTGACCAATGTGAACAAGCCAGATCACAAGTCACCATAGAATTTCTCCACCAGCTAATGATGAGAGGCATATCAGGGGCGTCAGCGCAGCGGTGTCTGACCGGAGTAGCATTTCACTTCCAACTACTGAATTGGGGAGATGTGACAAAGATTCATCATTAGACAATCCATAAAAGGGTGGAAAAGGGGTCAGCCAAGTCAGGAGTGTAGACGTCCCGTCCCGTGTCACTAAAACTGATTTCTCACATCATATCCCTAACACCATTAACATGACACTCACAATTTGAAGCAACACTACTGTCTACTGCATTTGCGATGGCCTTCTTCGGGGCGCTATGCATAAGCGAATTAGTCCCTCAATCCAACATTACCACCAGTGGAGGCTTATTACACCAGGACGTAGTCATAGCCAATAATGCAATACGTCTACGCATACGCCAATCGAAAACGGTTCTAGCGGGCAGGCGCACTTGGGTACTTCTACAACCCGCAAAAGGTACACTGATTCGGGTAACAATAGTAAAAACATATATAACCATCAGTTCACACAGTAATTTCTTCCTATCACACATTGATGGAACACCATTATCAAGATATCAGTTCCAAGCTATATTTAATAAATGCATAACATCGGCAGGGAACCACCCCAAAGATTATGGGACACACTCATTCCACATAGGCGCGGCCACGGAAGCAGCAAGAGCAGGACTGTCAGAAACGGAAGTTCAGAGGATAGGGAGATGGCGATCCACGTGTTTGGCGAGATACATAAGACCGGACTTGTTATCCTAACGTGGTTTGTTTCTTTTACAGGTGACGCTAAACCAACAGTGTGGGTGATAGGCCACTCGTATATATATTGGGCAGAAAAAAGGGCGAAAGTCCACCCAGGCGGGAGGAAATTAGAGTTTCATAACACATATTTCAACTGGAGAGGTATTAGAGGCCTGCTATGGCCACAGGTACTAATGGAGGTAATCAAGGTAGGGAGAGAGGCAAGAGGTCTGGTCATCTTAGTTATACAGGCCGGGGGAAACAACCTAGGTCCTCACAAGAGCGCATAACTAATGGCAATAATGAAACTAGACACAGAGCGCTTCAGAGAATTTTTCACAAAACTAACTATAGTATGGTCAGAGATTGTGCTGAAAGCGGTAAGGCAAGGTGCGCGAGACATCACGGCCATCGAACGGACAAGGCGGGTAATAAATATTCGGATGGCAAAATTTAGAAGAGACAGAGGCGGTGTAGTGATACGACACCGACAACTGGAAGGAGATTGTCACACTGTCTCTGTATACTGGAGGTAGGGGGCCTAAGCTGACCCTAAGCTGGGGCCCTGACTAATCCCTCAACCTGGAGGTACTGTTAAAGGTACAGAGGTCCAGGCCGCCAGCGTAACCCCTACCTCCTGAGGATCCCTGCACCTAAGTAATCTAGTCCTGAGAAGGACCCCGATCACAACAAAAGGGGACAAGTAACAATATGCCCACACACAGTACTTAGACGAACGAGACAGTACAAGGGAAAAACCAAAACCACCTTGCATACAACAACTACACAACTACAACAGAGGGAACACCAACGGGAAAGGAGATAAATGATAAAGCGAGGAAGGGAAAAAACATTCCAAATACACTTATCTCAGAAACTCCAAATACCACGATCCGCTCTGTTAGTCAGAATGAAAAGCTTTCCCCGACACTTCCCAAACAGACCGGCAGGCATTTGAAGGAGTCTCACTACAGCAGTATTGATTGCAGCTGGGCGAGGCTGGACCTCGTCTAGCACAGAGAGAGAGAGAATTAACTCCCTCACTGCCGAAAAACACAAAGCACCAACAAGTCAGCTGCGAGAAGTCAGGCTGTGTATTCGTGACGATCTTCGTGGCAACACACCCGTGACAGAGATAAAGCAGGCCTCATACGGCCCGACGGGGTTCACTTAATGGATATTGGACTGGACATATTCCTGTCAGGACTCCAGGACGGAGTGGAACAAGCATTAAGAGTGATGGGTGGGGGTCAGAGTCCTGCATACGAGTACGCAGGATCCTCCGTGGTCTGGAAATAGAAAGGACATGTTGGAGAGTTACACTTGTTGGCCAACTTGCCAGAGTGGAGACCCAGGGCATGCAGCAACAAGCTGAATTATTTTAGAAATAAAATGCCTTTCTAATGGAATGAGTATAAAGAGTTAATAAAGCTGTGACCGTTCCTCACCCATCTAGTTGTAAGAGTTACATTTTTGTATTGACAAGGAAAGGGGGGCAGTAGGGGGGCTGAGCGTCTGGGTTTGTTTGGGGGTCCCCTCAGTCTGCCTAGGCTAGATGCATTTAAAAATTCGTATTAGATACACAGGCGGTGCAGCTTGCTTCGCAGCTGGGCTACTACGCCCAAAGTATTGCCTAGGCTAGATGCAGTTAAAAATTCTACGCTGACTAGCAGACACTGAAGCTTTGGAGCAGACCTCTGATTAAACAGCTCTTCAGACTCAACCATCTGTGTTACCCCAAGCCATAGTGTATGTAGTTTCTTACAGTTAAAAGGGGGGGGGGAGAGACCCAACCCACCTGAAATTGATGATGCCAATGTCACGTAAGACACAGCAAGGCAACTCCAAAAACAGTCTCCATTTTTTCCCAAAATTGTGGCACAGACACCACTTAACCCTAGAACGCATACCTGGGGCCTCGCAGGCCCGCCCTGTTAATTGTTTTCTATTTTCTGCAAGATTACTTTAGTTAGAATTTTGAAACTCTAGGTATTCTTCATGTATATAGTTATTTGTCATTTGAGTTTGAGTTATTCCATGTTATTTGCACACGGGCCTAAAAGGCCCCAGGTATGAGAAAGTGTAGATTTTTATGGTCATGCGTTCTAGGGTTAACCCTCCATCAGGGGCAACTGATCTGACAGGCGCAGCTCACTTAGTTTAATTTCTCTATTTTAAGTGGTTTGTCTGGGAAACACCCTCCTCCCAGAAACTTCCTAACTTTAAAGGCTGTGTGATTATGTGTATTCTCATTTATTACATTCCTATTAAGGTAACTGATCACTTTTAGAGCATTAAAATTTAAAAAAAAAGGAAAATATAGCCAATTTTCTAGCCTGTGCCTGACAAGCGCAATGCCCCTAAACTTGTTATGAAACATATTGCCCCTGACGGCAGGTTAAGTGCCATCAATTGCCCCACAGTTGCTTAAAACGGTTGGTGAGGTGATTTTACCAAATCCTCAAGCTTTTAGTCTCCCCAGGATGACACAGGGGTATAAAAGTCCTTGCGAATCCATGATTTGTTCATCTTTATGAACGTGAGTCTGTCTATATTCTCAGTGGACAGCCGCCTGCGCCTATATGTCAGCACACAACCAGCAGCGCTGAACACACGTTCAGAGAGAACGCTCGCTGCAGGGCATGACAAGATCTCCAAGGTGTGAGTGGCGAGCTCCGGCCATTTTTCCAGATTGGAATCCCAAAATAAGCAAGGGTCCAGTGACACAGTCATGGCTTCGATGTTCACTTGGAGATACTCCTGTACCATCCTCTCTAGGCGATGACTATGTGTCAGACTTCTTGTCTCCTGTGGCCTTGCAAAGGATGGTCTAAAAAAGTGGTGAAACGATTCCACAAAATTGCTGTTACCAGCAGATACTGTGTTACTGTTACAGTTTGAGTGATGAAGACTCGACAGTCCCACGGTTGGCAAGCTAGAACTGTGAGATTCACTACGTGCACCACTGGTGTTTTGTGGAAAAGCACATGTAAGATTCTGCAACAGCGTCTGCAGATACTCCTGCATGCATGAATACCTTTCTATGGCAGGAATTATTTTGGCAAATTTACTTTTGTACCGGGGATCTAAGAGTGTGGCAACCCAGTAGTCGGGATTACTTCGAATTCTGACAATCATAGGGTCATGTTGCAGGTAGTGCAGCAAGAAGGCACTCATGTGTTTTGCGCATCCAGGAGGACCAAGTCCTTGTTGTGTTGGTAGCGAGGTAAGAATCATGCTTCCTTCCTCTGCTCTCTCCCCCCAACCTCGCACAACAGAAATGTGATCAAGGTCTCCCTCATCTGATGAGTCTTCCATGCCCATCGCCAGTTCGTCCTCCACTTCTTCCTCAGCTCCTGCACCTTCCTCAACAGTTTGGCTGCTACCATGCACCCTGGTTAATCCCTCTCCCCCACCCTCCCATGCCTGCCGCCTTGGTGCTGCCGACTGTCTGGACCTTGGAGATGTTATCCTTTCCGCATACGACTCCTCCTCTACTTCCTCCACCTCTTCTTGTCCCACCACCTGACTCTGAATTCTGTTTAATGTGTGCTCCAGCATGTAAATCACCGGAATAGTCATGCTGATAATGGCATCGTCGTCAGCACTAAACATCTTCGTCGCCATTTCAAAACTGTGCAGAAGGGTATGTGGCGCCCCTGAGGGTTCAGTCGCCACAGAGTTACTGCATCTCACCCAGAGGTGTGGTATCTCATCCTCAGGTAAAGAAGGAGTATGGCTCGGGACCCTAACACCTGCATCCAACACATACCCGCAGTGGGGGTAGGGCGAGATTGCTCCTAAGGGAGAGCACAGTCCCAGGTCCCTAGCTGGCGGGAGGGTCCTATGTAGTGGGTGCTTAGGGGAGCAGCTTAGGGGAGCACATGACAGGGAGAGTATAAATAGGAAGCCATCTTAGAAAGGGCAAGCCAGTCAGAGTAGGAGAAGTGACAGGAGCAGAGGCTCTGCATGAGCTCTGCTCCGGAGGCGAGCCTAGCCTGGGAGGCCCAGGACTGAAGGAGAGAAGAGAGGAGTGGGAGCAGGAAGGCTCCAGGAACCGAAGGGCCACCCGTACTCCCGCTGCTACCAGGAGGTAGAGGGGTCAGGCCAGATAAGGGGAACCGGTCCCTCAACTAGCGGAGAAACAGCAAAGTTCAACTAGAAACCGGAGGCTGCAACATTTCATGTACTGCAGGCCAAAGTCCACACTAGTCTCACTAAGAAGGTAGCCACATAGGACCCAGGGGACGGAACACAAGTCGCCCGCCAAGGCCCGAGGATAACGGATAGAAGTGTCACTGGGTGTGAGGTGCAGGGAGAAGGCCAGAGAAAGGACACACAGAAGGGGGTCCTGCTAAGTACTCCGGAGCTATCTGGGGGTGGACTGAGCCCCTCACTGAGTACGCACAGCACAACGGGGGAGATTGCTCTGGTACCTGTAATCTGGACTGCAACAACTGTGAGCAAAGATCTTGGGACTGCATCACATGGACTCTGTGTTCATTACTGACTCCCTGCACTACAACCATCATCATCCACCCACACTGCCCTGAAGCTACACTCTTCCTGTGGGAAGTAATAATACCATTGCTGCAAAACCACCAGCTTCAGAGGACTGTTCCGCAGCGGTGGCCCCTTTGGCCGCACTCCACAGGTGGCGTAGTCGGACACCATGAAACCCATATATACAAATTACCCTTGGATTGACCGCCCCGGGTCACGGACCGGGTCACAGCCACAGTGACTACAACCCCCAGAGTCTATCGGCCCGGCTCCAGGTGCCCCACGGCCCAGGGGGCGCATCAACTTCATAGGTCCCTGATCTGAGACCACTCCTGCAGCGTGATTTGCCCCACCTCTGGATCTCGTTGGCCCAGGCTATACATCAGAACGTATTGCACCAGGGCTTGTCGGTGCTGCCACAGTCGCTGCAACATGTGCAGAGTTTAATTCCACCATGTCGGCACATCGCATTTCAGCCGGTGAACTGGCAGGCCCAACGACTTCTGTAGAGATGTAAGTCATTGAGCTGCGGGATGCGAAAGGCGGAAGTGAGCACACAGCGACCGTGCCCTCTGCAGAAGGCCATCTAGTCCGGGATAGTGGGCTAAAAATTGCTGGACAACCAGGTTCAACGCGTGAGCCATACAAGGCACGTGTGTGACAATGCTGCAAACCTGGGTGCGGCCCTTCGCAGGGGCAATGTCGCACACGGCCTTCCCTGGTTGCAGGTCCAGTGGAGACAACCATTCATGAAACTGGGTCTCCAGAGCTGACCAATAACTCCTCAGCTGTGTGACTCACATTTCCCAGACATTTCAAAGTAAACACTGATGCCGTTGAGCCCTGCTGCCAGCATAGTAAGGAGGTGTGCATGATTCCTTCTGCGCAGTTAGAAAGCAGGTGGCATTACCAGACAGGCTTTGGGTGCAGGTGGAGGACCGAGAGGAGGTTGAGGAGGCAGAAGCAGTGGAGGAACTTCGAGATAAAGAGGATTGACGCACAACTCGTGGGGACGGCAAGACTTGGACAGCAGCCCCTTGTCCTGCTGTCACCATAGTTACCCAGTGCCCAGTCAGCGACATGTAACGCCCCTGTCCATGCCTACTCGTCCAAGTGTCTGTGGTGAAATGCACCCTGTCACACACAGAGTTTCTCAAAGAAGCGGTGATGTTGTGTGCGACATGCTGGTGGAGCGCAGGCACACCTTTCTTTGAGAAGTAGTGCCGACTGGGCATCTGGTACAGGGGCACTGTGACGGACATAAGGTCTCGAAAATCCTCTGTGTCCACCAGGCGGAAAGGCAAAATTTCTGTAGCCAACAGCTTGCAGATGGTGAAATTCAACCTCTTAGCTTTCTCATGGTTAGGAGGAAATGGTCTTTTACTTGTCCACATCTGAGGGACCGAGGGCTGGCTGTTGTGCTTAGATGGGGTTGAGTAGGGTGTCCCCAGCAAAACTGCCGGTCTGTGAGGAAGATGCAGGCGGACATGTTAGGTTGCCTTGATCCAAAGGTGGTGCTCTCGATGTCGGAGAGCGCTCAACACCAGCAGGTGTTTCCACTTCCAAATGAACTGACGACCTGCCAATCAAACTGGCTGTTGCGGGTAAAGAGGTGGCAGGTCTGCATCCAAAAACATGTGTGACTGCTGTCCCCCCAGTCACAGAGGATGAAGAGTCCGCGGATGCACAAGATGGGGCAGACGGTGGTTGGCCCGGCCCGCTAGGCCGCATTGTAGCACAGTGAGCTTCCCACTGCAACTTATGCTTCATATCCATGTGACGGTTCATGCATGAAGTACTCAAACTATGGATTTTTTGGCCAGAGTTGTGGTTGAGGATGCAGTTGTTGACGTGCTTCCAGTACTCCGTCTCTGTCCAGGAAGGCGCAACCTAACCTCGTCGTCAATAACATCTGTGACGCCCTGCTGCGCTTGGTATCACAGACCCTAGAAGAGTGCATTGATGGAATCCTCCACAAGAGGCCCCCATAAACATTCACACATCTCCACCTTCCACCTCAGACCAGCAGAGGGAGCCCGTTAGGGATATAAATAGGGAAGGTGAAGCTAGGCAGTTCAGTTCCTCTGAAGAGTTCCTGCAGTAGAGAAGCCTAAGAGAGGTCAGTCTGCAATGGAGCTCAGTCTAGTCTAGAGAACTCATTTAATAGTTCAGCAGTGGAGCACGAGGCTCCTGCTAGCTAGATTCAGGAAGCCCAGTTAGAGCTTAAGGTGTGCCGGCGCCATAAGATCGGTGAAGCGCGGCAAGCTGCCGTTAGTGTGTATAGCCTAGTGAGGGCCCGAGTAGGCCGAAGGCGAGTGGCAAGTTAGTACATAAGGGTCAGAGGAGCTTAACCAGCTCACCCCGAAGCATTTACCGGACACCGGATCCGAGCTTACCGGGATCTCTATGACCCAGTAAGGCATAACCAGAATCCCTGGAGAACTAAAAGTCCCAGGATCGCTAAGGTGCTGATACGTAACAGAGCCAGGAGACGCTTAGGCCCCGCATACTGGGAGCGTGAACTCCAAGACAAGGCCCTACCATAAGGTCAGCCAGCGCAGGACAGAGACAAAGTTAGGCCTAGCTCCAGGCAGGTCAGAAACTTACTACGCAGAGGCAAGAAACAGGAGACCCTACACCCGCTCATTGGGGAGGATCCTGATATGCACCCTTCACCCTACAGTGCTCCGGGATGTGCCTGAATTTCCACCAGTAAAAGGTACTGAAGTGACTACAGTGTCCGTTCCCGTTCTTGCTCTGACCCAGCTGGGTCTCGCCTGTCCTGCATTCCCCCTGCATACGCTTTTCTGAGGCCTAGCTCCACTTGTGGGGAGCTATACCATCGAGCTGCCTTATCACCGGCCTCAGTGGACTGCTGCAGAGCTGGTGCTTCTCACCAGATACCACAGGTGGCGTCACGAACTCTTATAAAATTAACAATTATCCACCCTTTTAAAGAGTGACCCCAGGGTACGGGCCTGGGAGCCGACCACAGCGACATCCCCAAGACCAGGCAAAGGCCCGGGTACCGAGTCATCCCCATCCCCTGGGCTAGTCACATCCTCCTCCACCTCCTCTGCTGACCTCATCGACTGGCTGACTGTGGGTTGACAGTAAGTGGGATCTCCAACCTCGTCATCATCACCCTGTGTGTTCTCACACCCGTCGTCCTCAGAGCCAACCTCTTCCTGCCCTGACTGAAAAGTCAAGTTGTCGCTCCAATCAGGTATTTGAGTCTCATCATCGTCTTCATCATTGTCTCCACCAACAGTAGTTACAGTTTGGGAACGAGGGTCTACATTATGCTCAGAACCTTCTTCATCTGGTCCTGGATCCGACTTATAAAGATTCTGGGCATCAGTGCAGATCATTTCCTTGTCCGGATTAACAGAAGCTCTGGAGCAGACCTCCATTTCCCAGGCTATAGTATGAGTAAACAGCTGTGCAGACTCAACCATCTGTGTTACCCCATACTCAGAAGGGCAGCTGGAGACTTGGGAGCTGTGAGGAAGCAAGTGCGATTGGGGTGACACCTCTGAGGACTGGAGTATTTGTGATGTTGAAGTTGAGGTGGAGGAGAGCCCACTTGAAGGAGCACTTGATATCCGTTGAAGCACCTGCTGTGTTTGTGCCTCATCTGGAATTTGTAGCGATGGGCGTGTCCGTAAGAAAGAGATCGTATCACATTGTCCACGAAAAGAAGTAGACATATTAGTTTGGCTGGAAGATGGTCTTTCGTCTGCAGATGTTACTCCCCCCCACCGCGGGGGGGGGCTCGACCCACCAGCGGACAGGCACCAGTATTGGGAGAGGGGGGCTGGCCGTCACGGTCCACCGCGGCTCTGGCACAAACCCGGCGACACGGAGGTGGCACGGGCAGGAACGGACTGGCCGTGTCAGCTTTGCACTTTTTTGGTTTCAGAAGGGCATGACATGCCTATATCTGTGTCTCCCCCTCATTTTACTCCTCCACCTCTTTTCTTTTCGCATGACTATATGTACTTGTCACTTTTCCATCTGTTAGTTGTGTCTTCTGAGCAGTTTGTCAGCTTTTGGACACCTTTGATGGTGTTTTCTATGTGTTTCTATGTGTTTTTGCTTGCCTGCCATTGGTTTTAACGGTGTTCGAAGGTGTTCAACGAACAGTTCGACGAACAGTTCGACGAACATACGGGTGTTCGACGAACCGAACCGAACTCGAACACTACGGGGGTGGCTTAACACTAGTTCCAATCCATGTTGGTTTCCTTTAATTAGATAGATAGGAATTCCATATCGAGTTATGGAAACATTATACGTCTTAGCCATACACCGAATAGATTTTTGAAATCTTGAGCACATAGTAGATGTCTGCCTGGGTCCCGATCCAGTCTAGCACATAGGGATAGGGAGATACATGGCACAGCAATTTGGAAATCCCTAGGGACACTGTGTTTACTCTCCATGCGTAGCAGGGGTCTGGCTGGATCCGATGACACCATAACCGGCTCCCTATTACCGTCCATTAAGGCGTTATGTCCCGACTTCGTTTCTGGAGTTTCTAGCTGCTTGAAGCCACGGGTGTCTATAAAAGGATGAAGTTGGTGCCGGGAATAAAAACCGCGCTCCTCCGTGGTGAAGAAATCCACTTCCTCAGGTACATAGCAGATGTAGACCGATTCATCAAACGGTCTTATATACAGGAATCCACACGTGGTAAAAAAAGCCTGCCGTTATTCTTGGCGTCAAAAACAACAAATGGTTTACAGAAAAACAATGAAATTTATGATTAATTGATTAAATGAAAATATTGATCGACTAGTTACACTTTTATGGATATATAATGAAAACCATAAAACAAATAATATAACCTCTGGAATGGAATCATCCAAATACAAAATATAATTACATTTATATTTGAGCACATATTGCTGTTAACCATTGTGAGGGATCTTCTCCTCTCTTCCTGTATTTGATTTATTTGTGTCTTTATATCTTATAAATTTTTCTTAGTTTTTGCCAGTGTCTGGTACGCGATAAAGGAATTAAGGGTTTTGGTGGGACCCTTGTCATTGCAACCAGGTTTCTGAACTAATGTGGGGATTGGACCAGTGTTAATACCTTTGTATACCCCTGTGTCCATTCTAGATTGTTTGACATTAACTGGATTGTCCTGTATGTTATCCTCAGGCAATATTGGGGCTGCTGTTGCTTTTGTGTTGTGAGTAGGGGAAGAACTGATAAGTTCACCTCCATTAATGCTCTTTCTCTGAGGAGAGACAATAGTGATGGATATGTCTGTAGTCACTTTGTCCATCTCTAAGGAGGTCCACAGTTATCTATCTCCTCATGCCCGTCCTCCCTCCTCTCCCCCTTTCTTTACTGACAAACACCACATACCTAATACACTAAAAGCAGGCTTGCACCTTTATACAGGGAATATATTGCACTTTCTTCCATTCTTTCAGCTCTCGCGTTTCTGCCTGTCAGCCGACAAGGTGTGAGGTCTGGCATAGCGGTCTGGACGCTCTGATCTTTCACATATGATACAAAAGAGCCAAGACTTTGGGATCGCATACACTGCAGTCCATGGTCAACTACAATAGTTTATCCAATGTGCTCAAATATAAATGTAATTATATTTTGTATTTGGATGATTCCATTCCAGAGGTTATATTATTTGTTTTATAGTTTTCATTATATATCCATAAGAGTGTAACTAGTCGATCAATATTTTCATTTAATCTATTTATCATTAATCCCATTGTTTTTCTGTAAACCGTTTGTTGTTTTTGGCGCCCAGAATAACAGCGGGCTTTTTTTTTTATACAATCTCTCGTCAAATTTCTTCACCACGGAGGAGCGCGGTTTTTATTTCTGGCACCAACTTCATCCTTTTACAGACAACCTTACAAGATCCCTAGGGATTCTGTGCTGGCTTCAGCCCTTCGCTACAAATTCTTACATGAGTTGTGCACTACACAACTCATAAAGGTGAGCACACTTTTTATTTTACCTACTTGGCTGTTGTTGGATAACAGCGTTATTGTGCCCCTATCTCTCTACTTATTTTCAGAAGCCAGGGGTGGAGATTTAGGTCCAGCCCAAGGGGCAGAAGGGGGGTGACCCAGAGGGGTTAAAAAGCTCCTGCAGCTCTTGGCCTTTTGCTTTTTAGGCCATAACAACACATCGTGTTGGAGAAGTCACCCAACAAAGGGAACCGCAAGTCTCCCATGTGGCAGCCATTCCCTGCAAGCCAGGCCTTCCATCTGTCTGGTAATTGACTCTTAACCCCTTCATGACCGGACATTTTCCATTTTAGCGTTTTCGTTTTTTGCTCCCCTTCTTCCCAGAGCCATAACTTTTTTATTTTTCAGTCAATATGGCCGCGTGAGGGCTTATTTTTTGCGGGACAAGGTGTACTTTTGAACAACATCACTGGTTTCACCATATTGTCTACTGGAAAATGGGAAAAAAATTCTAAGTGCTGTGAAATTGCAAAAAAAGTGCAATTCCAGTTTTTTTTTTACCACATTCACTGAATGATAAAACTAACCGGTCATTATTATTCTCCAGGTCATTCTGAGTTCATAGATACCAAATAAGTATAGGTTCTTTTTTATTTAAGTGGTGAAAGTTTGCTAAAAAAAATAAAATAAATAAAATGTTGCCATTTCTCCAAGACCTCTAGTGTCTCCGTTTTTTGTGATCTGGGGCCAGGTGAGGGCTTATTTTTTGTGGGCCAAGCTGACGTTTTTATTAATATCATTTTCGGGTAGATACAATGTTTTGATCGCCCGTTATGGCATTTAATTGCAGTGTTGCGGCGAGTTGGAGTTTAGAATTTTTTTTATTATTACGCTGCTTACCGATCGGATTAATTCTTTGTTTATTTTGATAGATCGGGCAATTCTGAACTCGGCGATGCCAAATATGTGTATGTGTGGTTTTTTTTATACTGTTTTAATTTGAATGGGGCGAAAACTTTTTTATATTTTTTTATATTTTATATTTTTAAAAACATTTTTTATTTACTTTTTGCATGCTTCATGAGAGACTTGAAGCAGCACTTGTCTGATCTTCTGTACTATACACAGGCGATGATCAGATCGCCTCTGTGTAGCAGGTTTGCTCACTTGCTATGAGCGCCGACCACTGGGCGGTGCTCATAGCAATCTGCCAATGACAAACACAAGGGTCTCCATGCCAGCCCAAAAGTGACCCGCCAATGATGCACTTCCTGGAAGCGCAATTTAAATTTCGCTGTCAGAGATTGACAACGGCATTTAACTAGTTAACAGCCGTGGTGGACCGCGATCCCACCCGCAACTGTTGCAGGCACATGTCAGCTGTATAAATCAGCTGACATGTGACTGGAAAGGTGCAGGCTCAGCACTGGAGCCCGCACAAAACCATTGGATAAGACGTGGAGCGTACTATTACTCTACACGTCAGAAAGGGGTTAATATCTGCATTTTCTACCACTACTATTGTGTTTGCATCTATGACCATTATATATGTATAGCCATTATGTATAAAGTGTATTGTCTAGTGTGCCCTTAAGGCGATTAAATGTATAATTTAACCTTGGGCTGCTCTTTTATCTCGATCCACGAATCCACACATCCATTGTTCAGTTCAATTTGCATGCTACTGGGGCTGGTTTCTGGCCTGATATAATTCCTGTTACGAACTGTGGCTTATGTCTAACTGATGGCTGTTCTATCTGGCTGATAAGGTTCTACTTCACTGGGGTCAGTGAGAGGGGCCTTTCATCTTGTCAAGGGTGTGAGTGAGTGTGGTTCCACACTACACAGTGACTGAGTGGCCCACCTCCTTTCACTCCCGGTACCTTCCTGAACCCATGAGGATAGGGAGTATCTGTGTAGAACTGTACCAATCTGACCCTACGTGTCCCCAAGGGGGTGCAGAACGTCATGTTTGTGTGAAGTGCGGATCCATATCACATGATCCGTCTAGCATAATAGCAACGTCAGGCGGGAGGCGCGGTGGGGATCCTTCACAAGTGATGGCAGCGGTGGGAATCTGTGTGATCTCTCTGGTGCCTTTCATAACAATCACCTATAGTTTAAATCAGGTTTTTATGTTTGATGTATTTTCAAAAAAGTTGCATTTTTTTCATTCTTCCATATTACAATCTTTATTAAAAAAAATTAAGCTAGCCATTTTTACAATGGCCACTAAGACTTTTTTACACTCATTTTTATTGTTCTTTCGGGAAACTTTTTCAGTCAGGCTTCATATCATCAGAGGTAGGATTACAAACCTATACAGACAACAAATATCTCACCATTCAACACAGGCGATGCCACAGCTGACCCTGTTTCCCCTTCCTTCACAGTGACCTTTGCACAGGCTCATTTGATCCTTCAGTACAAAAGATAGGGTCAGTGTCTGTTCATTTTGGCTATGTAAGGGCAAACCTATGATTGGTGCCACCTGTGCAACATTGCCACCTCATAAGCAGGTGGAATTGTGCATTATGATGAGCTATTGGACTGGAAAGGATCCATACATTCTTCTTGCACATGGGCTCTCATCTGTCTCTGTCTACTAGTGGGCTAAATACATGTGTATTTCTTGAAAGAACAGAAAATAAAAGGGAATTTGTCACCCTTTTGAGTTCTTTTAGTTAATAATGTGGGCATACAGGTTGTATACAGGTAAAATTAGTCATAAATGTATGCCTCCTGGATGTGGCATTGTTAAAGGGAACCTGTCACCAGTTTTTTAGTATCCCAACTAGTGATGAGCGAGCACTAAAATGCTTGGGTACTCGTTGTTCGAGTCGAGCAAATTGGAATGCTCGAGTGCTCGGTCCGAGTAGTGAGCCCAATGTAAGTCTATGGGAAACTTGAGCATTTTTCCGGCGGCTCCCCCCTGCGGTCTGAAGAGAGCCTAAAAATTGCCCAAATCAATGGAAACAGTGCTCAAATGACATGGAAACAGCATGGGGACGACCCCTGGAAGCATTTCTGACTCCCAGGTCACTGCTGTGAACAATACAAAAAAAAAAAACATACAAAAACGAAATCAAAATGGATTTTCATGGGAAATATGTTAAGTAACATCCTTTCTAGGGTAATGACTTTTATATTAGGCAAAACAAATAACCAAAAACAAAAATGCTCCTCCACACATTGGGCTATGTTCATATGTAGCGTTTTTGATGCGGTTTTGCATTTTTGCTTTACTTTCAACCAAGAAAAATGCATACACCGGGAAATGTAATTTTAACATTTTACAACCTTATCTGGCCATGTGGTGTGTGACATGGGAACAACATGGGGAAGACCCCTGGGGCTGGAAGCATCTCTGACTCCCAAGGCACTGCCTAAAACTGTGGTCATCTCATCAGATGTGATCCTGATGTTACTGCGGTAATAATAGACATTTTTGGCAACTAGACAAACCTTAAACTCCATTTAAAATGGGCAAGGTGTGTGTCAAGGGACAGAGAAGTGGACGTTATGGTGAAGGTGATAGTGCACGCAGAAGCCGTGGGCAAGATGAAACTGTACCTGCTGAGGGAGCACAACAAACACCCACGTCATGTCAAACTACTTTCCTGTCCCAATTTCTAGGTGGCCGCAGAACACCACTATTGAAGCCAGAGCAGTGTGAAAAGGTTGGTTGGATAGCAGATAAAGTTTCCAGTCAGATTATCACCACCACCCTGTGTTCAACATTGTCCAGTCTCAATAGATGTAAGTCAGGATCACATTATTATTATTACTTTATCGCCATTTATTCCATGGCGCTTTATATGTGAAAAAGGGTTATACATCGCAAAAACAATTACAATAATCTTAAACAAAAATGTTACAGCGGCTGGTACAGGAGAGGAAAGGACCCTGCCTGTGAGGGCTCACAGTCTACAAGGCATGGTTAAGGATACAGTAGGTGAGGATAGAGCTGGTCTTGCAGTGGTATGGTGGAGCGAGGGTTGCTGCAGGTTTCAAGCATGTAGCAATAGGTGGGTCTTCAGCTTCCTTTTAAAGGTTTCAACAGTAGACGATTCTGGGAAGAGGAGATAAGAAGGGAGTAGAGAAGTAGATCCTGTGAGGATCGGAGGTTGCATGCAGGTAAGTACCGGGAGACTAGGTCACAGATATATGGAGGAGAAAGGTTGTGGATAGCTTTGCATGCCAAGGTTAGGGATTTGAACTGGAGCCAGTGAAGGGATTGACAGAGAGGAGAGGCCAAGGAATAGCGAGGGGACCTCCTGATGAGGTTGCGGATGGTCTCCTGTGGATCTCCTCCCAGACCTGGACTAAAGCATCTGCCAACTCCTGGACAGTCTGTGGTGCAACGTGACGTTGGTGGATGGAGCGAGGCATGATGTCCCAGATGTGCTCAATTGGATTCAGGTCTGGGGAATGGGCGGGCCAGTCCATAGCTTCAATGCCTTCATCTTGCAGGAACTGCTGACACACTCCAGCCACATGAGGTCTGGCATTGTCCTGCATTAGGAGGAACCCAGGGCCAACCGCACTAGCATATGGTCTCACAAGGGGTCTGAGGATCTTATCTCGGTACCTAATGGCATTCAGGCTACCTCTGGCGAGCACATGGAGAGCTGTGCGGCCCTCCAAAGAAATGCCACCCCACACCATTACTAACCCACTGCCAAACCAGTCATGCTGAAGGATGTTGCAGGCAGCAGATCGCTCTCCATGACATCTCCAGACTCTGTCACGTCTGTCACAGTGTGAACCTGCTTTCATTTATGAAGAGCAAAGGGCGCCAGTGGCGACTTTGCCAATCCTGGTGTTCTGTGGCAAATGCCAAGTGTCCTGCACGGTGTTGGGCTGTGTGCACCACCCCCATCTGTGGATGTCAGGCCCTCATACCACCCTCATGGAGTCGGTTTCTAACCGTTTGTGCAGACACATGCACATTTGTGGCCTGCTGGAGGTCATTTTGCAGGGCTCTGGCAGTGCTCCTCCTGTTCCTCCTTGCACAAAGGAGGAGGTAACGGTCCTGCTTCTTTTTGCTGTCCTCCTATGGCTCCCTCCACATCTCCTGGTATCTGCTCCATGCTCTGGACACTGTGCTGACAGACACAGCTACCCTTCTTGTCACAGCTCGTACTGATGTGCCATCCTGGACGAACTGCACTACCTGAGCAACTTCTGTCGGTTGTACTGTAGACACCGCCTCATGCTACTGTACTTCTAAGGGTGAGAGCAATGGCAAAATGAAAAAGTGACAACAGCCAAAAAGGATGAGAACAGAGAAATGGTCTGTGGTCACCACCTGCAGAATTACTCCTTTATAGGGGGTATCTTGCTAATTGCCTATCATTTCTACCAGTTGTCTGTTCCATTTGTACAACAGTAGGAGAAATTGATTCACAATCAGTGTTGCTTCATAACTGGATAGGTAGATTTCACAGAAGTGTTAATGACTTGGAGTTACATTGTGTTGTTTAAGTGTTCCTTTTATTTTTTGAGCAGTGTACAGTACAGACCAAAAGTTTGGACACAGCTTCTCATTTAAAGATTTTTCTGTATTTTCATGACTATGAAAATTGTACATTCACACTGAAGGCATCAGAACTATGAATTAACACATGTGGAATTATATACTTAACAAAAAAGTGTGAAACAACTGAAAATATGTCTTATATTCTAGGTTCTTCAAAGTAGCCACCTTTTGCTTTGATGACTGCTTTGCACACTCTTTTCATTCTCTTGATGAGCTTCAAGAGGTAGTCACCGGAAATGGTCTTCCAACAATCTTGAAGGAGTTCCCAGAGATGCTTAGCACTTGTTGGCCCTTTTGCCTTCACCATCTCGATTGGGTTCAGGTCTGGTGACTGTGGAGGCCAGGTCATCTGGCGTAGCACCCCATCACTCCCTTTCTTGGTCAAATAGCCCTTACACAGCCTGGAGGTGTGTTTGGGGTCATTGTCCTGTTGAAAAATAAATGATGGTCCAACTAAATGCAAACCAAATGGAATAGCATGCTGCTGCAAGATGCTGTGGTAGCCATGCTGGTTCAGTATGCCTTCAATTTTGAATAAATCCCCAACAATGTCACCAGCAAAGCACCCCACACCATCACACCTCCTCCTCCATGCTTCACGGTGGGAACCAGGCATGTAGAGTCCATCCGTTCACCTTTTCTGCATCGCACAAAGACACGGTGGTTGGAACCAAAGATCTCAAATTTGGACTCATCAAACCAAAGCACAGATTTCCACTGGTCTAATGTCCATTCCTTGTGTTCTTTAGCTCAAACAAGTCTCTTCTGCTTGTTGCCTGTCCTTAGCAGTGGTTTCCTAGCAGCTATTTTACCATGAAGGCCTGCTGCACAACGTCTTCTCTTAACAGTTGTTGTAGAGATGTGTCTGCTGCTAGAACTCTGTGTGGCATTGACCTGGTCTCTAATCTGAGCTGCTGTTAACCTGCGATTTTTGAGGCTGGTGACTCGGATAAACTTATCCTCAGTAGCAGAGGTGACTCTTGGTCTTCCTTTCCTGGGGTGGTCCTCATGTGAGCCAGTTTCTTTGTAGCGCTTGATGGTTTTTGCAACTGCCCTTGGGGACACTTTCAAAGTTTGCCAAATTTTTCGGACTGACTGACCTTCATTTCTTAAAGTAATGATGGCCATTCATTTTTCTTTACTTAGAATTTGTATTATGGCAAGAAAAAAGCAGCTAACAGTCTATTCAGTAGGACTATCAGCTGTGTATCCACCTGACTTCTGCACAACACAACTGATGGTCCCAACCCCATTTATAAGGCAAGAAATCCCACTTACTAAACCTGACAGGGCACACCTGTGAAGTGAAAACCATTTCCGGTGACTACCTCTTGAAGCTCATCAAGAGAATGCCAAGAGTGTGCAAAGCAGTCATCAAAGCAAAAGGTGGCTACTTTGAAGAACCAAGAATATAAGACAGTTGTTTCACACTTTTTTTTGTTAAGTATATAATTCCACATGTGTTTTGATGCCTTCAGTGTGAATGTACAATTTTCAAAGTCATGAAAATACAGAAAAATCTTTAAATGAGAAGGTGTGTCCAAATTTTTGGTCTGTACTGTATATATATATATATATATATATATATATATATATATATATATATATTGTGGAATACCTATACTAACTAAAAGCAAGCAAATCTCTCCCTGACTCAACAACACCTCTCCCTACTCTGCCTGTTTCCGCGGTAGACTGTGACAAGCATAGCGGCGCCAGGCCTTATATAGACCTGATGATGCTGTGCGGCCAGCCAATCACTGCAATGCCCACAACCAACATGGCTATGGTGGTGCGTGGCAGGCAATCCCTGCATGTTCATTGGCTCTCCAAAGAGCGCCAAACATTCAGGGAGAGGACCCGAGTTCCCGCCCGAGCAACCCGGAAATACTCGCCGAGCTTGTCGAGCACAGTGATGCTCAGACGAGTACCGAGCAGTGGCGAGCACGTTCACTCATCACTAATCTCAACAAATGCAACCCCTTTTTCCCCTTTTTTTGCATTTCATAAATGAATACATTGCCTACAGACTCCCCCTGTACACCTGCACAGCAGCATCTGCCCTACTGCAGCAGAGCAAAGAACAGCAATGCACATGCCCTCAGTAGGGCAGAGCAAAGTGTGCATGACCGATGATGCTACTGCACAGGCATGAGACTTCGTTCCGCTATGGGGATGACACAAGATGCATCATCCATATCAATCAGAGCTGGAGGTCGGCTTTTACCAGCAGAGAGGAGGAACAGACGCTGCAAGGAGGAAGTCCATTGGACTGGACCAGCCTCATTTACATACAGCGCGGAACCAAATCAAATGGTCTTTTTGAGGTGTTCAGGGGGAGGCTGGAGGCAATGTAATAATTTGTAAAAATGCATAAAAACAGCAATTTGTTGAGATACTAAAAAACTGGTGACAGATTCCCTTTAAATAAAAATCATCTTTTATACCTTCAATCTTCCAGGCTGAGGGGCATAGTCTGCATGGAAGATGAGACTGCCTTTGGTCTTATTACACAGGTTTTCTCTTCCCCTATTCTTCATATATCCTTTTCATGTTATGTGCGATGCAGGAAATCCCAATCATGCGCTTTATAAATTTGAGAGACCTGGAGCAATTTGCAAAAGAAGAGTGGTCCAAAATTCCAGTTCAGAGGTGTAAAAAGCTTGTTGATGGTTTTAGGAAGTGATTGATTGCAGTTATTTGTTCCACTGGACATGTAACCAAATATTAAGTTGAGGGTGCCAACAATTTTGTCCCGCTCATTTTTGGGGCTTTTGTGTGAAATTATGTCCAATTTGCCTTTTTTTCTCTGTTTTTTTTGTGTTGTTCCAATACACACAAAGGAAATATAAATGTGGATAACAAAACATGTGTAATTGCAATCATTTTCTGGAACAATTTCAAGGGTACCAACACTTTCAGCCATGAATATGTGCTGTTTTGAATAAAGTTTATGTCTTTTGTATACAGTGGAATGTAAACATTTGAGCACACCTGGTCAAAATGCATCAGGCTTGTTTAGATGTTCTTTTGCATACTTCTGACACTGAATTTTATGCTGAGGATGCAGGAGAGGTTTTCTTCTGATGACTCTTCCATGAAGGCCATATTTGTGCAGGTGCCTCTGAACAATAGCCTCCTCATAACTTTTTCCTGGCTTTGCACTTTGTGCACAGTACAAAGCCCTTATGAATGTTGGAGTACATCAACTATAATTTCAAAATATTTGAATGACGCCTGCCAGTTGTTGCCTTTCAGGGGTCTATGTATGACTGGATGACTCTCCTTATATTTTTTTCCTGGCTTTGCACTTTGTACAAATCCTTTATAAGGGTAAGAGTACATCAACTAAACTTGCTAAATATTTGAATGAGGCCCACCAGTTGTTGCCTTTCAAGGGTCTATGGATGACTGGATGACCCTCCTTATAAATAAGTGCCACAACTACACTTTAATTTTTTTATGAGACACTTCATTTGGTGCCTTCAAGGGTGCATGGCTGACCCTCCTTATATTTTTTTCAGGCATTGCACTGTGTGCAGAGCCTTTGAGTGTAGGAGCACCAGAACTACACTTTCTTAATATTTGAATGAGGCCCTATAGTTGGTGCCTTCAAGTGTCTATGGATGACCCTGCTTGTAATTTTTGGCAGGCTTTGCACTTAATGCATAGCATTTAAGAGTCTAGGATTCTACTACATGACAATTTGAACCTAATGTGTATGAGGTCCTCCATTATGCCTAATACAGGGTGTATCTGAGTCCCTCTTCAATCAAATTCTTGGCAGTTCTTGCTTCCTTCATAAATTAAAATGAAATTTCTAATTTTTTTATAAAAAACTCAATTTTGGTTTGCTTAAATTATTATCATTTTTTAAATCCTTTTTCAATTTTGCGTTATATACCATTCATTATACAGGAAAGAATGTTACTCCAATTTCTTTTCGATTTTGAATGCTTAAAGTGGAGTAAAAGTGTTACACCAATGTTCTGAGCAGCGATTTGGGAGTCAGAGATGCTTCCAGGGGTCTTCCTCTTGCTGTTTTTCTTCCATTCAGCACTTTTTCCATCCATTTCAACATTTTCCTGCCGCCCAGACCTCCTTGTATAGTCTGCTGGAAAAATGATCGGATTTCCCTTTGTGTCCCATTATACTCATTACTCAAAATGAGCATCTGAGCATTAGTAATTGCTCGGTCCAAGTAACGAGCATCCGAGCATTTTAGTGCTTGCTCATCCCTACTGGCTATATATTTTTGATCTGAAGTCCTCATCATCACCTCTTGATTCTATCTCCATCTTTTCATAGCTCTCATTTTGTTTCATGTTTATTTCATGGTTATTCCCCAAAGAAATTGAAGAAAAAAACTGAAGCACATTTCCTCCAACATATGCATTAATCTATAATGGTTGATTATTTAACCAGTCATTTGAGCTGTTATGTATTACATTTTATATGTTGATTTTGTATCTAGACCATATTATAGCACCCTCAATTCCGATACTCTTGTTTGCAATTATACATGCATTGCAATTTAAATCCCACCCTTTACCCCCCCCCTTTTTTTCCAATATATGTCTGATTTTCACAACTATTCAATCTCATTTTTTTAATGGATTTATTTTAGTTTGATGAAGGTCTGTATTTTAAGACAGAAACGTTACGTTATTTTGGGAATTGCACAACAATTAAAGGTTTATTTTCATTTACTACACCTTGATTGCTGGATTCCTTTTCAGAAAGCAACATAAACATACAAACAGTATGAGGGGGTGGAGGTTTCTGACAGATTCCAAGTGTTAGTTAAAGGGAGAATGTCATAACGTAATAAGTATTCAAACCAAGTACAGACCTTCTGTGCAACCTTAGCATGGCCAAATAGTTTAGTGCACCTTCCCACCTACTTGTCCTCCATTTGCGCCCTTTTCTGGCTCTTCAAAGCAGAGCTGTCATTCAAAGAAAAATGGGGTTGGAGATAGGGGGAAAGCAAGTAGGTGGAAAGTTGCATTTAAATTTGCTCATCTGGCTCAGCTGCATCTAGTGCTTCCAGCTCCATTTGCCCTTTGCCATCCTGCATACCCTACTATACTGATCCTCGCTAATCCACATACTATTCGGCGAGTCCATTGCCTCTGGCACATAGTAGTCACTCTGATCTACTGCTTTGACAATCCAACTCATTAGGTGAGCTCATAAGAGGCAGACTGATAAAGGAGTATGGTGTAGTGAATGTCAAAAGAAGTTACCTGACTGCATCGTGCCAACTGTAACGTTTGGTGAAGGAGGAATTACACTATGCAATTGATTTTCAGGAGTTGGTTTAGGCCCCTCAATTGCAGTGAACCAATATCTTGATGTTTTAGCACACCAAGACATGAGACAATTATTTGCTTCTAATTTTGTGGAAAGTTTTAGTCTCTTTTATGTTACAACATGACTGTACTCAAGTGCTTTGAACTTGACAGGTCTACACTGAGGTCTTTCTTGGTAGGTTGAAGAGGAGAAATCATGACCACACCACGCAAAATAGCTGCAGTCGATGATTAACTTGAGTAACTAGTGCTGAAAAATGTCAACAAAGACCAGGGTAGTGCTGGACCTGAGGAGGGTATAGCTGTGATTATTTTCTATGTCTGCACACCTATTGGGGAAAAAATAATAATCCTAAGCAACTCCACATATTGATGTCCATTGTCTAAGGTGGTTGTTTAATATCATGGATGTGCATGTTACGTGGTTAATATTGTATACAATTGTATTGTGTAATACAACTGTATTGTATAACACAGTCACAGTATAAGATTATTTAATAGTTTAGAATGCTGAAGGGTGTTAATGGGGTTGTACAGTTGAAAAAAAAAACATTTTTTCACTTATGTTACTAATCTTAATATATAAAGCTTAAATGATATACAATTATTTCCAAAGGGTGCTTGATCTTCAGCTTTCAGCTGACATAGGAAACTTTCTCCTGTATTGAACACAAAATGGAAGTGAAGGTGTCAGGACTCGAACTGAAGTTGAGAGCTGAAGACAGAAGAACCTTTGGAAATAAAATTATATTAAGCTCTATATGGTAACCAGAAAAAAAACTCATGAAAATTGCTCATAAAAAAAACCACTGTCATTTATGAGAACAAGAAAAATGTCCATACAGAAAAATGCCCACACACAACATTACTCAAATGAGGTTATGGAATTTAAAGGGATTTTCTGGACAAAAAGAAAAGTTCCCCAGTGGACTGGAGCTATAAATAATAAAAACCTAGGTGATTCTCACCTACCAGCACACACATGGATGGAATGGAGGCCACTCTGTTGTTTGCACTGACAAATGAAGAGGAGAAGCCATCATGCCACCAGCAGCAAAACAATGGAGGCCTTTGATTGGCTGCAGCTGTCCTGTGACATGAGCATCGCATTATCAGAAAAACATCCGATGATGTTCCGATCATGTCACCTGAGTAGAGATTTCTTGACTGTGCTTTGAACGGCTCAATTAGTTGCTCTGCAGTGAGCTCTGAACAGTGATGTCATGGTGGATGTAGTAGGCTTGACTTAGGCTCGACAAGTTGTAAGTCACTGAAGATGTGCACAGGAAGGGAGGGAGAGCAGGGTGAGCACATTACTGGTTCCACATACAACAAATAATTGTATCATTTTGTGACTTTTGCTAAAGGGGATGGTACTGGGCTTTCAGAGTGGTAGATTACATGATAAAACTTGGATACATTCTCCTCCTGTCGCCTCCAGCTCAAAAATATTTCCAGAATCCGTCCTTTCCTCAACCCTCAATCTACTAAACGGCTTGTGCATGCCCTCATCATCTCCCACCTCGACTACTGCAACACCCTCCTCTGTGGCCTACCTGCTAACTCTCTCACACCCAAACAGTCCATCCTTAACTCTGCTACGTGACTAGTTCATTTCTCAACTCGCTACTCCTCTGCTACCCTCCTTTGCAAATCCCCTCACTGGCTCCCAATTGCCCAGCGTATCCAGTTCAATCTACTAACACTGACCTACAAAGTCATCCATAACCTTTCTCCTCCGTACATCTCTGAACTAACCTCCCGATATATTCCCTCACCTAATCTCCGGTCCTCCTAAGACCTCATGCTCTCCTCCACAATTATTCGTTCCTCACCCTATCACCTCCAAGACTTATCCCAAATATCCCCCATCCTCTGGAATTCTGTGCCCCAACATGTCCGACTATCCACCACACTTGAATCCTTCAGACGGAACATGAAAACCCATCTCTTCAAAAAAGCCTACAGCCTGCCATGACGCCGCTGCCTCCTCAATACCACTGGAGCTGCTGCCTTACCAACACCGGAACTGCTGCAACTCCCCACCTACTGTCTCCTTCCTCATCATCCTGTAGAATGTAAGCTCAGAAGGGCAGGGTCCTCTTCCCTCTGTACCAGCTTATTTGTTACTGTAAGTGATATTTTTATTTTGTATGTAACCCTTTCTCATGTACAGCACTATGGAATCAATGGCGCTATATCAATAAATAATAATACATTTTATGACACATTGCTTCCCTACAGAATACTGAGCCTGTAACATTGCTGACTGCAGGAGTTCTCAATACACTTCACACAAGATGAAATGGGAAGAATGTTAGAAAGGAGAAACCGTATGTTCAGTGATTTACCCATCTTCAAACTTTATAGGAGATTTGGAGGTGATGTGGGAGGCCACTGAGGATGAGAGTGAGGCCACTGGGGGTGTGAGTGAGGCTACTGTGAGTTAGAGTAAGGTCACTGTGGGTGAGCGTAAGGTCACTGTGGGTGAGACTGTTCTGCCAGACCTTCGGAGAGGTGGAAGAAGCTAGAAGACACCTGCCTCTTGGACGAGTCACAACATCCCCAGCCGCACTTTCAGCTGTTTTTCTCTAAAGCACTGCAGCATGTCAGAGTGAAACATAGATGATTGTAATGCAGAAGCTGATTCGGGCTGCCTGTGCTTCAGTCAACATTAATCAGCTGATGGATTAACTTTAAATATTATATTGCATAACCATAGGTATTAAAAAATGTAAAATATCAAAGGATATGTGTCAATATGGATGCAATTAAAACCTATCTTAATTGAAAATGTTCAGATGAATTTCTAAAACATACTCTCCTTTTACATATAGTGCTCAACATAAATGAGTATAATCCAACAGATTTGTCAGAAAATCTTTAGTTTTCTCTCAAAATCAACAGTATCTATGGGATACCATATTAAAAATATACCCGAAAATATGTGCCATTCATTGCAAACAAGATTTGTTATTTTCCCACCCAAAAATGTAATTTCTTAACAAATTCATTCAAGACCATTTTGCAAAAATAAGTAAACTCCCAATGACAGTCTTAGGAGCAAAGCTAAAGTTTAGTTATAAAAATTCTAATTAACAAGAATTCATCCGCAGGCAAGTGATGAAACACGAAACAGATGTCCAGCAGATAAATGACTATAAAAGGGAGTTACTTAAAGCGAATCTGGCAGCAGGTTTTTGTTATGTAATCGGAAGACAGCATGAGGAAGGGATTAAAACACAGATTTCAGTGATGCCTCACTTATAAAAACTCAGTGGCTTTGCTTGCTTGCAATGATTGTTTTATCACCAGTAGCTTATCAGACACAGGAGCGCTACCTACTGATCAAGCAATGCCCTCTCCTGTGATGAGTTCCTCACTGTCTATGGACAGTGCATATACAGAGCCTGGTGTGGGCGGTGGAAGCTTTTTCAGATCTGCTTAATTCTAAATCTAGGGAAAAAAAAAATATATATATATATATTTTTGTGCTGTGTTAGCCAGCAGATAGAAAAATATTTAGATTTGAGGCTGTGTGCCCACGTAGCGTTTTTCAAGCGTATATGCTGCGGAATTTCCGCAGCGTAAACGCTTGAAAAACGCATGTATATCCTCACCCCATGGTCCCCAATGGCATTCCGCAATGTCAATGCCCATGCTGCGGATTTTTCCGCAGCGTATATGCTGCGGTCAAAAATCCGCAGCATGTTCATTAATTTTGCGGAAGCGCAGCGGAATCAATGTGCGGATGGTACCCAAGTCTGGATGAGAGGAGACCCAAAGAACCTGTAAAAAAAAGAATAAAATAAAGTTTATACTTATCTTCTGATGTTTTCCCTCCGTCGCGCTGTTGTCTGAAGGACCTGCCACGTCATTGAGTCATGTGACCCACCACATGACTCAATGACGTCACCGCAGGTCCTGCACACAACAGCGTGAGCCGCTCAAGCCTCCGGACGGGGCAGAGAATGCATCAGAAGGTGAGTATAAAGTTTATTTTTTTATTTTTTACCATTCTGAACAAGTTGTCAAGCACTTTTCCAAGTGATGCTTGGAGAAGTGCTTGATAACCCGCATGCGGAAATGCATGCAAAGACGCCTCACAAATGCTTCTACCTGGCGGGAAAACCGCATGTAATATCCGCATGCGATTTTCCCGCCAGGGAGAAGCATAAAAAATATGCTTCAGGTCCGCAACGTGGGCACATAGCCTGAGAGTCCTCGAAAGTTTGCAACCTGTTACCATCTTTTCAGTTAGCCATTTAAAGGTATCAACCACTGAGGACTCTCAAATCTAAATATTATTCTAAATCTAAAAACTCTGATTGTGAGAACAGCTACACAAAGTGATAGATGACTAGATTCAGCTTCTTTTTGCCTACATCAGTCTGCTCTCAGATGAGATAACAAAATCCTGACAGATTCCATTTAGCAAAGAAAATCCTTTCCCATTTTATGCTGTCAGCAATGGCACTGCATAGAAAAGAAATGTCACAAGACCAGAAAAAGAAAATCATTTTTTTAATAAGGAAAAGTGAAGACTACAAGAAGATCAGCGAAGCTTTACTTATCAGTCAGAATAATGCAGAAAAAGTGATGCAAAACTTTAACAAAGATGGCACTGTAGCCATCTAACAGCAACATCCAGGCCGACCTCGGACGTTACCACTATATGAAAAGTTTTAGGAGAAACTCAAGAGGTTTCTCATGTTTGCCAGTTCTGATCAAATCAGGGAGTCGATCGATTGGAGACAAGAGAAACACAACAAATTCTGTCTGTGTCCCAGACTTGTCTGCCCTCAGATGCCTGGTCACAAGTTTTTATTACAAACACAAAGATAAGAAAAGTGGGAATGGCTTACATTACGTTACCTAAAAAGTAAGATAAGTTGGAAAAAACAAGTTTGTAAATTATGTATTCTGCTGCATTCCTTAGGATCTGGCTATATCTAGTTTACTATACGTTCAGAAACAAAGGAAGGCTTTAATACATCTCTATATCAAAAACAACACCCTGTTATTTATGAATAACACTTATAAAGCTAATATTAACATACAAAATTATCAAAGATATATGAATTGTCTAAATAATAAAGCAAAGTATAAATATTTACCATAACACCACTAAAACAGGAGTGTCTTCTGATAAGAAGGGTTGAAGAAAATCAACATGAAAGTTTACTAGAGAAGTAAAGAAGTAGAAAGCCAAATCGAGATTTTTTCCATAACACAACACAGCATACACTGCAGAGGAATGACATGCATGGGTGTCATCCATGAAAGAAGCCCTTGGTAAAAAAAAAAAGCAGCGTAAACGCTTGGGAAATGCTTGGTAAACCTTCCCCCATGGTCTTTCAATGCCCATGCTGCGGATTTTTCCGCAGCGTTTATGCTGCGCTCAAAAATCCGCAGCATGTCCATTAATTTTGCGGAAGTGCTGCGTTTTCACCACCATTGACTTGGATTAGAACGCGCTAATTCCGCAAGACTGCATCTGTACTTGCGTAATTGGCGCGTTCTAATGTGCGGATGGTACCCGGGTGTGGAGGAGAGTCTCATCCACACCCAGGTACCATTAAAAAAGCTGTAAAAAAAGAATAAAATAAAAAATAAATGTATACTTACCTTCTGGCATTCCCCGATGTGCTCCTCCTTGCTTCCCGGCACTTCGCGATGGAATGAAGGACCTGCGCTGACGTCAGAGTCATGTGACGGGTCACGCGACGCTGGCGTCGGCAGGTCCTTCAGTCTACCGCTGCCATCAGCTGGGACCGAGCGAAGCAAGCCAGCGCGGCCATCGGAGGGTAAGTATATTTTTATTTTTTTATTTTTTGACATTCTCTCGGGTCACACTATATAAATCCATGCTGTTTGCATGGATTTATATAGTGTGACCAAGTTGTCAAGCACTTTTCAAGTGATGCTAAAATCGCTTGGAAAGTGCTTGTCAACCCGCATGCGGAAATGCAAGTGAAGAACGGTTCATTTCCGCATGTCCCTGGCAGGAAAACGCATGTACAATCCGCATGCATTTTTTTCTGCCAGGAAGATGCAGAAACGCTCAGGAAAAAATCCTGAGCATTTCTGCATTGTGGGCACATAGCCATACAGGGACTCTGAATAATGAGTTTGTTAGATATATTAAATACCATTGTAGGGTGTGTGCCAGTCTATCTTAGGGGGATGAGCTGTGGATATTGGAGCCCTGTGGAATAATATCATCCCTAATCCTTGACCTGTAAAGGCCCCGTCACACTTTGCGACGCTGCAACGATCCCGACAACGATATGACCTGTCAGGGATCGTTGCTGCGTCGCTATGTGGTCGCTGGTGAGCTGTCAAACAGGCAGGCTCACCAATGATCAGGGGAGCAGCGACATCGTGGAAAGAATCTTTCCACGATGTCCTGCTCCTGGTTACCAGCCTGCTGAAGCAGGAGCAGGCTGGTAACCATGATAAACATTGGGTTACTAGGGGCACACGTGCCCCTAGTAACCCGTTGTTTATCATGGTTACCACTCTGCTACAGTGAGCGGGAGGTTACCGCTCACTTTAGCAGGCTGGTAACCATGATAAACATCGGGTTACTAGGGGCACACGCGCACCTAGTAACCTGATGTTTACCATGGTTACCACTCTGCTACAGTGAGAGGGAGGTTACCGCTCACTTTAGCAGGCTCGTAACCATGATAAACAACGGGTTACTAGGTGCGCGTGAGCCCCTAGTAACCCAATGTTTATCATGGTTACCAGCCTGATCGTTGCTCCCGCTGGTCACACGCAGCGATGTGTGCTGACCAGCGGGAGGGCAACGACCAAAAAATGGTCCAGGACACTTTGCAGCGATCAGCGACCTCACAGCAGGGGCCTGATCGCTGCAAAGTGTCACACATAGCGACATCGCTGGTGAGGTCGCTTTTGCGTCACCAAAACCGTGACACAGCAGCGATCTCGCTAGCGATCTCGCTATGTGAGACGGGGGCTTAAATGTTTGTTTCAAAGAACAATTGTGAACTATTTAAGGGACAATACCTCTTAAGCAAACAGACTTGAAGAATAGACAGCCAAGAGAGAAAACAGAACACATGGCTCCATCAACAGGAATACAGATCTGCTCCATTGAATATTACTGAACTCCTAGACACGTTATGAAGAAATCCAGGTTGGGACACTTTGGTCACCTGGCCACATATCTCACTGTCCTATCCCAGGCGGGCCAGCGGAAGGGTGAGACTATGTAATGTTGTACCATATTGGGTATTTGCTGGGACTGTCCTGTTTATTGTCCGCTTTGTGGTTCAATAAAGTATTGTCACACTGTTTTACCCTCTCCCTGTGTTGTCTGAGTAGTGTTATACCCACGGAAGACCCCGAGTCTTCACAATGGTTGTGGCAGTGTTCCTATGTGGAACTGCATGAGAGCTGCTGGTGTTGGGGACCTACATTTCACTGATGGTATCATGAATTTACAGGTGTACGGCTCTAAATTCAAAGAGCAGACGCAACCATCCATCCGTGCCCTTGGTAGACGTGCACTTTCCCAATATGACAATGATTCAAAGCACACATCTAAGGCCACTATTTCATTTCTGCAGAAGAATAGGGTGAAAGTAGTTTAGTTGCCAAGTATGTCTCCTGATATAAACCCAATTAAAGATCTATGGGGAATTCTGAAGATACAAGTTAAGCATCACTCTACCTTCAGGCTCTAAAATAGGTCGTTCTTGAAGAATACAAAAAAATAGATGTTGTAATATGTTGCCAACTGGTTCATTCCATTCCATCGGTGCTGTCTTTAAAAATCATGGAGGACATACAAAATACTAGAAGTAGTATTTTTGATGTGGGGTATATATGTATTCATATTTACATGAACTAATTTAAGAAAAACTGAAGGTTTTGTAATGAAAGTTATATTATTAACCATACTTTCATGTTTTGGGTTAAAAGGATGTTCTATGAAACTCAGTTTTGTCGAAATTTTGGAAATTGTTCTTGTGTTTAGCCAACCATGTAATACTTACAGTGGTCTAGGAAGAAGAAATATTAGGAGACGTTGAGTCCTTGCTCTCCTTCCAAGAACTATAACATTTTTTGTTTTTCTGTCAACATATGAGAGCTATTTTTGTGGCAAAAGCTGAAGTTGTGAATGACATTATGAACAATATAATGTACTGAAAAAATAGGAAAAAATGTATGCTGGCTGAAATGATTTGTATTAGTTCTATTTTGGGGTACATACGACATCTACTTCCATTTTTTGGCAGGAGGAGGTGACCCATAAACAGCAATTTGCTTTTTGTTCTTTTTATGCCATTTACCATGTGGGTTAAATAATTATATAGTTTGAAAGATCTCACTTTTATATGCAGAACAATACCGAATATACTTATTTTTCTTTTTTTTAATAAGAGATTAAAAATGTTAAAAATATATGTATGTATAAATGTTAAAACAATTTTTGACATATTATTTGTGTTGCTCTTGAAACTTGCAATCATTTGTTAAATATAATACAACAGTACAGCAGTATTGTCAAATTATATAAAAAAAAAACATTTATTTTTATCAATTAAAATACAAAGCGCATCAACAAAACAGATCAAAATCGAATCAATATTTAGTGTGACCTCACTTTGGCTTCAAAACAGAATTAAAGCATTAATTCTCCTAGGTACATTTGCACAGTTTTGAAGGATCTCGGCACAGAGATTGTTCCAAACATCTTAGAGAGCAAACCACAGATCTTCTGTTATTGGAGGCCTGCACAAATCCTTCTGTCTCTTTTTGTAATCCCAGACAGACTCCATGATTAGCTGAGTGCTGTGTTGTGGTCAAGCCATCACTTCTAGAACATAAGTTAATTTATTTGCTGAAGAGCAAGAGAGTGGTACAATATTTATTGTCTGCAGGCAACAATGAAGCATGGGGGAGGTTCCTTGCAAGTCTGAGGCTGCATTTCAGCAAATGGAGTTGGAAATTTGGCAAAGATTAATGGTGCCCTCAATGCCTAGAAATAAATGCAGATATGTATCCATCATGTAATAGCATCAAGGAGGTGTCTGATTGGCCTCAGTGGCCACATGTAGTCATGCAAATACTAACCAGTATAGTCATCTGTCACACTTGCATCAGTATTTGTTAGCCAAGCCCAGTGTGGGACATAAAAAGAAAGCATAACTCTGTTTTAACCTTCGTTTCATGTCTACTGTTTGTTTTTTCTTGCAAATACTGATGTGAAATAATGACCAAAATGCTAAACTGTGAAAAAATGCTTATACAATAACACATTCAAATGACGGATCACCACACATATCATATCCGGTTTCTCGCCTACATGGTTTAATAATAGAAAGATCTTATCTCACAGCAACTGGATGTTGAAGTTATTCTAACCCAGTGTTTCCCCAACTCCAGTCCTAATGTCCCCCAATATGTCATGTTTTCAGGATTTCCTCAATATTGCACAAGTGATGGAATTATTACTAAGACATCAGAGACTGTCACAGGATCTCTCACCTGTGCAATACTAAGGAAATCCTGAAAACATGATCTGTTTGAGGCCGCAAGGATGGGGTTTAAGAAACACTAATCTAACCCTTCAAACTCTCACTTTGGTAGAATAATCTCTAGTTTCTGTACTTAACTACAAATTCTACTTATTTTCTGATACTCGCCATAGTAAGAGTTGAGTCTACAGATGTTTTTTGAGAATGTTTAGCTTAATATGTGGAAAAGATTACATAACGGACACAATTTTGCACAGTTGTTTGATTTTTCTTCATTGACTTCATGGCATAAAATGGTAAGAAAAGGTATTTTCTGTTTGGAAGACTTATGCTTTTGCTGACATTTTTCCAAACACTTAGTTCAAGGGTTTATGGATTTGGAGCTAAACTCTTATGAAAACAAATGGAGCCAAGTTCTTCCTATGTACTTGTGAAGTTGTGAGTGTGACCGTCTCACAAAGCTGGTCCTCATTGCTTGTCCAACAGCGAACATATGTAACACATAGTCCTGTGGGTTATAATGGGGCCAAGGCAATAATGCCCGCTGCTTTTACAAATGATTCCGGGTGACTGATTATTCCACTACAAGCTCTTTAATATGCTCAGTTAGTGATTTATGTCACCAGTAATAATCTAGGAATAACTGCATTTATTTAGCTTCTCAGCACTTACATGCAGCAGTTTAGAGTCCTTTTGGGAGCTTTAGCTGTTTACACCCGTGGGAGCGTCAGCATGCTCGTAGCTGTGACATAAATATGACTCATGCATTTTAATGGGTAAAGCATGAGAGGGGGAAACACATCATAAGAGCTGCAATTCCACTACAACCACTTCATGTGTTCATATTATAATGCAGTGTGTATAACAAGGATTCGTATGTACTGAGGGGGTCTATGAACAATGGTTTGTACAGGGCTAAGGACTCAAAAGGGTGACAAATAAGTGGAGAAGTGCTGTGGGAGCAAACTAGTTATGTAGACATAGCCACAAATACTCGTATCACTAAGCAATCACAAATATAAATTGATTTGAGTCTGTCTGATATGTACACAATGCTATCTGCCATATTTTACTGCTTAAATCAAATGGTAAAACTAGAGAGACAAAAAGCGCAAAGAGGGTCTTATCTGATTACCAAGTGGTAGAAAATGTTATAGGTACGCTCACCTGATGGGATCTGACAGTCACAACTTCTACAGAAGCATGTGAAGGCTACAGCAGTACCACCAATGAGTTATGATGCAATAAATGAGGAATACGGAGGTTCAGAGTCAGCACTGCTCACTGGTTCAAATATACGATCACACGCGAAGGAGAAGCATGAATGCGGTTTATGTCAACGCATTTGGTCCTGATGAAGAGGTTTGAAAACCTTGAAATGCGTTGACAAAATAAACTGCATTCATGCTTCACCTTCGTGTGTGATCGTATCTTGGAACCTTGGGCAGCGCGGACTCTGAACCACCATATTCCTCATTTAGTGCAACATTTTACTTCTTTGAGTACATAAATACACAGTAGAGCTGTGAAATGACATATTTCCATCCAAGTCAAAGGAGGAATAGATTGAATGAAGAGAAAGAGGACAGGTACAACCATAATGCATGAACCAATCTGCTCTAGAAGAGCTAATTATTTCCTGCTGATCTCGAGTGTAGGGATCAACTGGCTCAACATGAGGAACAAAAATTCAGTGCACCTAGCCAAATCAGTTCTCATACTTTGTACTGACGAGGGCCAACAGCCCGAAACACCGTGTCTGCAAATTGAGATTCTGATTTGGCTTTTATCCTAAGTCATATTGCACGACTCGTTAAAGGGTTGATTGTGACTTCTAGGATTGCTACTTCCAATAGGTGGCGCTATAGAGTACAAGTCCTCTTTTTCTCTAAAGAGGCAATTTGCATAGTGCATTTTAATAAATACATATTAATGAGTAAATAAATGTACCACAATTTATTAAATACAGTACATAATGTGCACAACACTTTCTGCTTTGTTTCTTTTTTATTAAATAAAAAAAGTGTGTAAAATGTAAGAAAAAAAGAGTAGCAACCACAGCTTTTACAAAAGTGGATTTTTCTTGATGAGCAGTCTCGATGTTGAACAGCAGTATAGTCAATTTCCACTTAGTATGTTATCATGAAACCAAAAGACCACTATTTAAAGATGAAAAAGAGTCATCTCTTCAGTTTGATATAAAAGGAATCTTCACAAGAAACACATACATACATTTGCTGTCTGGACAGATTTGAAAAATAGTTAAATCCTCCTTATATTAGTTTTTGTTAACAGCCAGGGGTTATGTTCAGAGTGATAAGGGTAAATGGTTCATTGATATCAGCAGCAGGGTTTCTCCATTTATTGCTACAATGGTGCTGTGTAGAATAGAGACAATTGCCGCTTGTCTGCTCTGCAATGGATTCCTCTCATCAGTGCTGACTCCTATGTATCATACAGCCCTATCATCACTGCTGACTCTTCAGTGCCATATTACTACTTCAGCAAACTCCTAACAGGCCATATTGATTGTCCTACAGATGTTCTGCCGAAGAAGAATATTTAGCTTACAGAAATATTTCTCTTCTTGAAATAACTGATACTTACAAGAGCAGCAAAAAGTGCTATTCAGTCTCCTCCAGCCCTCCTTAGTAGACCGGAAACACTCAGTTATTTTTTTCCTGTCTATTTATTTCAAGATGGTTGAATATTAACAATATGAATAACAGATCAATACAGACAGACTTTAGTCCTTAGGGTTTTCAATATGATAAATGGTATTTGCTTACATTCCTGGGTGCACATTGCCTAATCAGGCAAACATAACATACAGTATGTTGTGCCATTTACTGGTGTCTGGGCAGCATAATCAGGACACAATTTTTGGGGAGCCATACCACTTTTTCTCAAGCTTGAATGCACCACACATTTCCCAAATCTTTGTGTTATTAACTTTGCTTAAGAAAAGAAGCTCAGGTGACAGTAACAAAACACCACAATGTTCATGCCTTTCCCTAGTGATTAGTGACTACCATGAATGTAAGAGTATGAAGATCATAACTGGCCATATGGACTCTGGAAAACCCAACACATATACAATGCAATTTCATTTTGCAGCCAATCTCAGTTGTAAGACAGAAATACAGCAGCATGTAACAGACAAGCCACTTTTCGTATTTTGCATATTGGCAATATTCACCCGTCACTGAAATAAATGGAAGCAAAAAAAATTATAAAAGTGTTTGCTAGAAGAAATTTGTGGCATTATATACCGTGAAATGTTTCATAGATTTTAAAGGGAACCTGTCACGAGAAAAAATGCTATTAACCTGCAGATATGGGGTAAATTAACAGGTTAAGAGCATTATAATGCTGGCCAGCGTCGGCACTTAGCCTAACGCTGCCGGAGGAAAATGAATTTTATTCTCCCCAGCAGCGTTCCCGCTTCAGTCACGGCGGACGGCAGCTGTGACTGACAGCCAGCCCCAATGCAGAGCCAATGTCAGTCAGGGTCAGGGTGCACAGTTACAATGAATGCTGTGTATGCACAGAGTGGTGACAGAACCGTCTCAGTGGCTGAAACTGCCCCCCCCCCCCCGGCCCTGACTGACACTGGCTCTGCATTGGGGCTGGCTGGCAGTCAGGGCCAAGGGCATGGTATCAATCACAAGGGCGGCACCGGCGCTGGTTCAGTCACAGATCTAGGTATACAAAGTGGCCGCTGTAACTATGCCCCAAGCCCTGACTGACAGCCGGCTCCAATGCAGAAGTAGTGTCAGTCAGGGCTGGGGGCGCAGTTACAGCCACTGCTCTGTATACCTAGAGCGGTGACTGAACCCACCCATGCGCCGCCCCTGTGACTGAAATGGGAATGCTGCTGGGGAGAATAAAGTTAATTTTATCCCCACAGCATTAGGCTACATGCAGGCACCGGCCAGCATTATAAAGCTATTAACCTGCAGATTAACCCCATATCTGCAAGTTAATAGCAATTTTTCTGGTGACAGGTTTCTTTTAAGGTTGAAGGTAGACTTAAGTCCATCGAGTTTAACCTATAGCTTAACATGTTGATCAAGTGGAATGCAAAAACCCCATGGGGCAGATATTAATAGCTCCATATTAGGGGGAAAAATCCTTCCTGACTCCATACAGCAATCAGACTAGTTTCCTGGGTCAATGCCCCATCATAGAATCTAATACCTATAACCTATAAAATCATATTTTTCAATTAAGGCGTCCAGACCATCCTTGAACTTTAATAGTCAATCAATGATTACAACATCATGCGGCAAAGTGTCCTATAGTCTCACTGCTCTTACAGTAAAGAATCTGCTTCTGTGATTATGATTAAAACTTTCTTCCTCTAGACATAGAGGATACGCCCCCCCCCCTTCTCCCCGTCGACGGCCTAAGTGTATAAAGATCATTAGAAAGATCTCTGTACTGGTCCCTCATATATTTGTACAATGTAATAAGATTGCCCCTAAGCCTTTGCTTGTCCAAAGGGGATAACTGATTGTTTTTTTTCTTAAACTAAGTAAAGCAAAATAAATAACAATATCAAAGTCAAGAAACATGGAGAGAAGCATTTCTTCTTATTGTAAGAGTAAAGAGTAAAAAAGCAAACTTTTGCCTGCAACAAGAACAGTGTGGTAGGCCTGAGTAGTTCAAGGGAGGAAGCTTGAAGATGTTGGGACTAAGTGGTGACTGTGAACTGTACAGAAGGTGTAAATGGGATCAGTGTCAAGTTGCTTATGAGTAACAGTTTGTTCATATGCGCAAATAATCATCTAAACTGCGAACAATGCAATCATACAGCAACTCACGACTAGCAAATTATATTAGATATGTGTTTATAAAGGACGAGAAATGGTTGAAAAGCGATTGTCCCATTCTTCCTGTTTGTTGGTTTAATTGCTGAATGAGTTAACAATGTCCATTTACATTATATAATCTTCAAAAAACATATGAGAATTCATTCACTCGCCTAAATGGTTTTATGTACAATAAATGGGCGTTTTAGCTGAACCCACCGACATTACACAAGTATCAATGGATTGTTACCGTGATAATCTGATAGATTATCGGCCAGCGTAAATGCTCATTCTGTTATTGTAAAAGATTTCTATGCTTCAGTATGACAAAAGATTACACAGCCAAAAAAGGAGTTTTTGGGAGACATTTACATAAACTTATAGTTGATGTTGATGTTTTGGTTATCTTTTAATAACCCACCAAAATAATCATACGATTTGGATTTACAATTTCAGTACTTTTTGTACTGTATCCTATGTGCTAATCAGTAATACCGTTACCATAGAGTTGAAGACCCGATTGTCTTGTAACAATGACACCTGTCAAAGGGTTAAATATATTAGGCAGCAAAAAAAACAGTTAGTTATTGAAGTTGATTTGTTGGAAGCAGGAAAGATGAGCTATCATAAGAATCTGGTCAACATTGTAAGGGTCAAAACTCTGATTGTTAGATGACTGGTTGGAAGCATCTCTAAAAGCAGAGACCAGAGCCGGGTGTCCAAGGTTTATTGGTCATTTTGAAGAGCGAAGTCTAACCCATTTAGTCTGATCCCACAAAAGAGCTACTGTAAACACAAGTTGCTGGAAAAATGAATCAGGTTTTCTAGAGACCTTGCTTCAACTGGTTTGAGCCACTTCACCAACGATGAAGACCTAAACAATATTTGGCAGGTGGCTTCAATGTTACGGCTGATCGTTGTGGAGCACTTCGAATGCTATGGTATGTGTTTAGATAATGATGTATGTAGATATGATGTAGCATCATGGATTGTTTAGATTAGGAGTAGATAGATATGTTATTTGTTCATGGAATGGGTTCCAAGTTCCATGATAAGTAAAATAGAAAAATAAATTCCCACACCCAATATAAATTAACCAACTGCTGGTATGCAAACTTTATGCAAATGGGCATTAGGTTCTTAGAACACATTATAATCAAATTATATAAACCCCCATGCCACTTCAGGCCAATGTTATTTAACTCTAAAAAGATGTTTCAAAGGAACCCAAGAAATTGCAAGGAAGTGGCAAGGGGACGATATAGTTTGATCAAAGTGTGTACTAAAACCGTCATGTTTATTCCTTAAATATTTTGGTTAGTAGTAATAAAACACTGGAGTAAAAGAATGCGTAGTCCATTTTTTTCTGCAATTTAGATGTGGTTAAACTTGCTCAGATATATGCAAACTTGATCAATTACAGTGTCAGAATACCATTCGTACCATAAAACATTCTGTTTAATGCAGACTTATAAATCACAGGCTGTCCAAGTCTGTCGCTCTCGTAGACAAATGTATCCGACCGATACCGCGTTGCGAAGAATGACATTGAAAGTATTATATACTGAATTATATCAGTGAAAATAGATCATATACAACTGTGTAGCTGTATAATTTTGGGGGGTTAAAGTGACCCTAGGGAGAAAAACCTGTTAATGGAGATTAACTTTACAGTTTTTCAATTCCAGTTATGATAGGTACACAAGTAAAAAATGACTGATAGAAAGTATAATATAGAACATATGATAAATTCAAAGACACAATCGTAACTGTAAAATTAGATTTCTTAATTCTTTTAGCATATGATCTATTTGCTTAAACAAAATATATGAAGATAGTGAGCAACATTTTTTGAAAGTTCAATGAAGCTTACAAATAAAGCTACAAACACGCTGGCAAGATCTTAATTTAAATTATGATTATTCAGCAAGCATCAGTTCTACAACTTCAATGTCTAGACGGAAATTGGAAGCCAAAAAAGCGCATAGATTGATTATCTATTGGAAGGATAGAAAACTGCAGGGTTAGTTTTCTGCAAGTGAAATGATGATTGCAATTCAGTTGGATTCAGTACGAAACAACATAAAGTATACACAGTAGAGATTGGTGTAGTATTTCTTAGTAAATAGCGCAACGAGTTTAATTTTGCTCATTTTATAGGACTGCCATCAATATTGTGTTTCACATACAATTCAGAAGTTTTCTTTTACATTAAAATAGGTATTTCCAAGTGACATATCAGTGAAACATTCATATGTATCGAACTCAGATCTGTTTTTGGGAAAGCCAGGTGACAACATTTCTGGTTCCTTACTCTACATCAGTCCCATATATACACCTGGGACTGCCTACTGTAGCCTTACCTATAAGCAATAATTTTCCTATAAAGGTATTTTAAGTCTACATATAAATACAATAATGCAAGTGTAGGAGGTATCATTTCATAACTGAGCTGACTTGCATTTTGTAGGGAGGTTTGGCGACAGCAGGTGGGCATGCTGGCTGTCACTTAGTTTTCTGGGATATAAATGAAAGAAAACTGCTGAATAAAACCATTAACTTGATATAGAAAAACAAATTACAGTTATGTTTTCCATAACTTAGTATCACAGCGACCTGCAACATGATACAATTCATGAAAATTAGCTCAAAGTAGTTCACGTGAAACCAGTACAATTGGTACAATACATACAGTACATCAATCTCAGTCGCCAAAAGTCTGAGATGGCCACAAAATCCAAAGACAGAGGGATAATGGCTTGCTGTGCACCAATGCCAGTCCAGGGTAAATCAGTGCATTTACCAGAACATATAGGGAATATGTCAATACTTCTAACACCTGGACTGATTCATCTCATCACCTTGGCTATTAATGCAATTTGTAAAAGTCTTTCTCCAAGAAGAAGACATGAAATGCAAGAGAATGCCTAAGCAAAGCAACATTTCCCAGTTGTGAATGAGCCCAGAACACAATAGACAGACACAGTAGCAGGACTGCAGCACTTTCTGCACTCCACAGCAGAGCCACTAACAAGTGCCTACTGCACCTATACAATACCTGCATTTCATAGCGCAGCCAGGAAAGTGATTGAAGCCATGTCTTACCTTTATGGAGAGTACCTGTCAGGAGCTTATAAATGGTCTGGAAACAACGGAAAAGCCCATGCTTACATCTCCTGGAGCACCCACTCATGATTCCTGCAGGGATTTTTTTTCAGCTCAGAAACAGAAGATGCTTTCCACAACTTTTCTGCAGTTAACTCTAGAGATAATCACATAGAGCGGAGTCTTCTGCTAAGACTGAGAATGTTCCTAATAAAAATGTTGTTTGATGCACCGCTTACTGCGGATGTAGTATCCTATATGGTATCTCTTGCTGTTAATTTGCCTGGATTGTATACACGGAGTGCCACAATATCTGGTCCCCTGTGTCTATGCTGGTCCTGGATAGCAGTTAATAAATGCAGGCACTACAGGAGCATCAGTGGAGAGCAGTGGAGAGGGGAGGGAGGAGGATGTGTCTTAGCAGGCAGTAGTAATGCAGCAATTAATGCAGAAGACGTAAGGAGAGCGCAGCGCACAGACACTATGTCATTATCATTACTATTATATTAATCTATCTGGTGACATAAAAGCAGCCGGTATACAGGCACTTCTGCATTCTGGAGGGGAATCACAACTGCAGTCATACTGGATGTTTCTACTTGTGTGCATAGAAGGGTTTTTTCTTATGAATTGCTTGAAAATGACTCCTGAATCATGAGTTAATTTTACTGCATACTAAATATTATACAATTTAAAATATTTTAACTATTAGATTATAATCTAATTATATTCTATCATTTCATCTATCTATACTTTAATAGCTATCTACATTTTTTGGAACCATTTTTTTTTATGTTGGTTGTGTAAGAGTTAAGGTTTCTCCGTGTGGAGAATGCCAAGTTGATATAGGGGGATTTATAGGCCATGCAATGGTCCTTTGGGAATACACAAATTGCCTCTTCAAAGAGGAAGAGGACAAGGACTCTAGTGCCACGTTTTGGAGGCAGCAAACCTAAAAGTCAATACTGACCCTTTAAAGAGCCTTGCCACAAGGTTTGGGATAGGAAGCCAAAATGTAAACTCCATGCATCTAGGTCTTAAAGAGATTGTCCACTTCAACCAAAGATGGTAAAAAAGTCAAGGAAACATGACACTAAATGTTTGGTATCCCTGTAGAGCCCCCTCAGTGGAAATTAAAGGGGTTTTCTCAAGTTTTTAAATGGTTAAAAATAAATGTGCTTGAATCCTTAAATCTGCTGCATCAAATTGAACGAAAACTGTTTAATAGGACATCCTATTGCATATTTATTTTGTGCTCTTGATTCCCAAGGGGATTAACTATAAAACAAGATATCATTTTATACTATTAATTCCAATTGGTTGCAATGCTCTCTGGACATTGTAGCACTGTTCTTCTTTTCCTATTTGCTATGTCCTTTTTCTTTTTCTACTAACATTGTGATATCATTCCTACGCTCTTGGTTTTTAGACTGTCTGTGTCATTTGTATGGTGCCACACTGTCAAACTTTTAATGAAAAAAAAAAACAAAAGCTTAATTTTAAAGGATACATAGGATATTTTTCCTTTGCTTAGCTATGCAAATAAGGTTTTAGCCTGATTTATGAATGGCGCCTTTCTAAAAAGTTGCATAAAAAGTCGTAAACGCAATCCAGTAAGGAAAGGGGGGTGGCTTAAAAAGAAATAAATTAGTTATAGACAGAAGTCATAAGTATAAGGCCACATTCATAAGTTCAGTATTTGGTCAATATTTTACATCAGTATTTGTGGCCAAAACCAGGAGTGAATGAAAAATGCAGAATTGATGACGTGTTTCTTTTATACTGTTCCTCTGATTGATCCACTCCTGATTTTCTGCTACAAAAACTGACCAAATACTGAACATGTGTACGTGGCCTTAAGGTGCACAAAGTTTATGAAACATCATGAGAGACTTTGCTAAATTTGGCTCAAACAATGTCAGAGCTCTCATAAGGAAAACTGAATCTGTGACAAAAACCTAACAGAAACTCTGGGTCAACATACCCTTAGGGTATGTGCCCACGATGCGTACCAGCCTGCGGCCCCGGCGCTCCGGGATAGCCGCGCGGTTTCGATCATCATTATGCAAAGGAGCGGTGACATTTTTTTTTCACCTGCGGACTTTCGTTATAGAGGTTAGGTCTATGAGGAAAGCCCCCATGCGGACTCACAAGAAACATTGACATGCTGCGGTCTGGAATACATTAAACATTTGCATACATTAAAATAGATAGAAACTAGTGATGAGCGGGCGTGCTCGCCACTGCTCAGTCCTCGCCCAAGCATCACCCTGCCCGACATGCTCGGCAAGTATTTCCAGGTTGCTTGGGCGGGAGCTCGGGTCCCTGCCCCGCATGCCTGGCACTCTTTAGAGAGCCAATGAACATGCAGGGATTGTCTGCCACACACTGTAATGCCATAGCCATGTAGGTTGTGGCATTACAGTGATTGGCTGGCCGCATAGCGTCATCGGGTCTATATAAGACCTGGTGATGCAAGGCTTGTCACGGTCTATCCCGGAAACAGGCAGAGTAGGGAGAGGTGCTGCTGTGTGAGGGACAGAATTGATGGTGTAATAGTTACATATACAGTACAGACCAAAAGTTTGGACACACCTTCTCATTTAAAGATTTTTCTGTATTTTCATGACTTTGAAAAATGTACATTTACACTGAAGGCATCAAAACTATGAATTAACACATGTGGAATTATATACTTAACAAAAAAGTGTGAAACAACTGAAAATATGTCTTATATTCTAGGTTCTTCAAAGTAGCCACCTTTTGCTTTGATGACTGCTTTGCACACTCTTGGCATTCTCTTGATGAGCTTCAAGAGGTAGTCACTGGAAATGGTCTTCCAACAATCTTGAAGGAGTTCCCAGAGATCTCAAATTTGGACTCATCAGACCAAAGCACAGATTTCCACTGGTCTAATGTCCATTCCTTGTGTTCTTTAGCCCAAACAAGTCTCTTCTGCTTGTTGCCTGTCCTGCTTGTTGCCTGTCCTTAGCAGTGGTTTCCTAGCAGCTATTTTACCACGAAGGCCTGCTGCACAAAGTCTCCTCTTAACAGTTGTTGAAGAGATGTGTCTGCTGCTAGAACTCTGTGTGGCATTGACCTGGTCTCTAATTTGAGCTGCTGTTAACCTGCGATTTCTGAGGCTGGTGACTCGGATAAACTTTTCCTCGGAAGCAGAGGTGACTCTTGGTCTTCCTTTCCTGGGGCGGTCCTCATGTGAGCCAATTTCTTTGTAGCGCTTGATGGTTTTTGCAGCTGCACTTGGGGACACTTTCAAAGTTTTCCCAATTTTTCGGACTGACTGACCTTAATTTCTTAAAGTAATGATGGCCACTCATTTTTCTTTACTTATCTGCTTTTTTCTTGCCATAATGCAAATTCTAACAGTCTATTCAGTAGGACTATCAGCTGTGTATCCACCTTACTTCTGCACAACACAACTGATGGTCCCAACCCCATTTATAAGGCAAGAAATCCCACTTATTAAACCTGACAGGGCACACCTGTGGAGTGAAAACCATTTCCTGTGACTACCTCTTGAAGCTCATCAAGAGAATGCCAAGAGTGTGCAAAGCAGTCATCAAAGCAAAAGGTGGCTACTTTGAAGAACCTAGAATATAAGACATATTTTCAGTTGTTTCACACTTTTTTGTTAAGTATATAATCCCACATGTGTTAATTCATAGCTTTGATGCCTTCAGTGTGAATGTACAATTTTCATAGTTATGAAAATACAGAAAAATCTTTAAATGAGAAGGTGTGTCCAAACTTTTGGTCTGTACTGTAGGTAGTGGTACTCCAGGAGTATATATATATCCATCTGAACTAACAGTCCTTCTGAGTACTAACCCAGCTGCATATATTAATCCTAATAGCAGGAGTTAGGCAGGCAGGCAGGCTGGAAGGCAAGGCTTGTGGCAGACATTCTGCCTGCTTCTGCTGTTACAGATATCCGTAGACATAGTCCCAGATATCAAGGGTCAGGGCTATTTTTTTTTTTATCTTAATCCTGATTATTTGCTTAAAAATTAATCCAGAGTACACCATTTTACTGCTCCATTTGCTTGTTAGCACTGCAGAACACAGCCAGATCTTCTCCATCATCAGACGTGATTCCATATTACAGCGATAAAAATCCAGAAATTTGTAGTGAACATGGAAAATACTATCCTTCATTTGCAGTTTGTAGCAGTGTGTCAGTGAAGCTATTCACATGTGGTCACTGTGAATAATAGGAAACTATAAGCCCGCTTTTTAAAACCGTTGGCACCCATCAGACTTATCAAATATAACAGGGATACAAATCCAGCCATTTGTAGCGACCGTGGAAAATATTGTCTTCCAATTACAGTTTGTAGCAGTGTGTCAGTGAAGCTATTCACATGTGCTCGCTGTGAATAATAGGAAACTACAAGCCCACTATTTAAAACCATTAGTGTCCGTCAGACGTATCACATATAATTGCGGGACAAATCCATTTGTAGCTACCGTGGAAAATATTGTCTTCCATTTAAAATGGGCTAGGCGATTGGCAAGGGATGGGGAAGTGGACGTAATGCTGATGGTGCATGCAGAGGCCGAGGCTGTGGGCAAGCTGAAATTATGCCACAACAAACACCCACATCTTGTCGCCCGACCTTCCTGTCCCAATTGCTAGGGGATCGCAGTAGACCACTATTACACCCAGAGCAGTATCAAAAGGTTGTTAGTTGGATAGCAGATAATGCTTCCAGTCACTTTGCCACTACCACCACCATCATGTCTTCCACACGGTCAAGTCTCAGTAGCTGTGAGTCTGTACCACATATTCCACATCCCGATCCTCCATCCTCCCACCATGCCGAGTGTCTGGAGACAACTGATCCCACACTTGGACGCTTCGAAGAGCTGTTCACTTTTCCATTTATAGATTCGGGCCTCTCGCCCAACCAGCTTTAAGCAGAGCAAGAGGAGAACGCGTGTAGCGATACCCAAATATTTGAGCAAACACGGTCACACAAAAGCGACAGTGGGAAAGTGCAATTACTGTAGCAAGAGGTAGATGATGATGATGATGAGACACAATTGCCAGAAAGTCACGAGGAGGATTAAGGTGCAGAAGTGGAAACAAGGTGGTGGACGATAAAGTCACTGACCTAAACTGGCAAGGTGATATCGACATGCAGAGCGAGGACAGCAGCACACAGGGGGAGGGAGGTGTAGCATCATAACAGGCAGGAACAAGAAGTGTGGTGGCCATAGACACAAGGCGGGCAACCGTTCCCCGGAATACCAACAAGACAGAAGTTGCCAGTGCAACTGTTAGGTCTTCCCGAGTCTGGCTCTTTTTTAAAGACACTGCAGAAAGCCACAAAAAGGCCATTTGCACCATCTTCCAGGCCAGCATCACCAGGGTAGCAAAACTAGCAGTCTGACCACCACCAGCATGATCAGGTATATGACAACAAAACACCTGACTAAGTAGGCCGAACGCCAGGGTCCAGAAACAGTGTCTGTTGGTGACATCACTGCTTCTTCCACTGTTGTGCATGCATGCCAATCCCCTGTCCATGGTGCATGCAAAGATGCCCTGCACCTGTCGTTGCACACTCTCAACTAGCAAGATCAGCAGCCACGTCAAAGTCCTTGTCCCAGCGCAGCGTTCAGTTGTCCCTACCCCAGTCCTTGGAAAGCAAGCGCAAATACGCAGCCAACACCCCACAGGCCACACTACTAAATTTACACATTTTGCGAATGCTTGCACTTAAAATGTTGCCTTTTACGCTCATGGAGACTGAAGCCTTTCGCAACCTGATGGTGGCGGCCATCCTTCAGTACTCAGTCCCCAGCCGCCACTATTTCTCCCTGTGTGCTGACCCCACATTACACAAGCACGTTTCCCAGAACATTAGCTGTGCTCTCAACAATGCAGTTACTGAGAAGATCCACTTAATCACGGACACGTGGACAAATGCTTGTGGGCAGGGACAGTACATCTCGCTGATGGCACACTGGGTTAATATAGTGGTAGCCAGGACCCAGTCAGACCTTGGGACAGAACACGTCCTCCTGACACCGAGGATTACGGGCCCTGTGTCAATCACGGCATCTTGCAAGGTGTGGGAAAGACTTAGTTAAACACAAAGGGAAGAAAGGGAGCCCAGACTCAAGGGAAAGGGGGGAAGTGGAGACCTCGTTGGTTGACCCAGCGTCAGCGAGTTTCCCCTACCGTCTCTGTATTGGCTCCTCACCAATCGCCGAACGCGTGCCTCACCCTGTCTTTCCCTGGCATATGGCTAAGGCTAGGTAAGGGAGGAGATGAGCACTAGTCGATCTCCACTAAAAACTATAGACAACAGGGGTGAACAAACAGGGGGAAATTGCTTAGCTTTAGGTGACGCCAGACAAATGTGCAAACATCCTCAAGCTCCAGAGAGGAAGTACTGCTCTTACTAAAGCCGTCTCGAGGAATAATGAATATCGCCAGTACCTCCCTCTGAAACAGAGCAGGTATTTATACACCCAAGCAGGGAGTTAATTAACCAGAGGAAAGTAGCCACTGGGTCCTAATGACAGCCTCTAAGAAGATGTCTGTAATGCCAAATGCACAGTGAGTACGGAAAGTATTCAGACCCCTTTACATTTTTCACTCTGTTTCATTGCAGCCATTTGGTAAATTCTAAAAAGTTCATTTTTTCTCATTAAAGTACACTCTGCACCCCATCTTAACTGAAAAAAAACAGAAATGTAGAAATTTTTGCAAATTTATTAAAAAAAACAAAACTGAAATATCACATGGTCATAAGTATTCAGATCCTTTGCTCAGTATTGAGTAGAAGCACCCTTTTGAGCTAGTATGGCCATGAGTCTTCTTGGGAGTGATGCAACAAGTTTTTCACACCTGGATTGGGGATCCTCTGCCATTCTTCCTTGCAGATCCTCTCCAGTTCTGTCAGGTTGGAGTTTGAATGTTGGTGGACAGTCATTTTCAGGTCTCTCCAGAGATGCTCAATTGGGTTTAGGTCAGGGCTCTGGCTGGGCTAGTCAAGAATGGTCACAGAGCTGTTCTGAAGCTGTGTGCTTAGGGTCATTGTCTTGTTGGAAGGTGAACCTTCGTCCAAGTCTGAGGTCCAGAGCACTCCGGAAGAGGATTTCATCCAGGATATCTCTATACTTGGCTGCATACATGTTTCCTTCAAATGCAACCAGTTGAAAAACACGCCCATAGCATGATGCTGCCACCACCATGTTTCACTGTTGGGATTGTATTGGGCAGATGATGAGCAGTGCCTGGTTTTCTCAACACATACCGCTTAGAATTATCACCAAAAAGTTCTATCTTCATCTCATGAGACCAGAAAATCTTATTTCTCATAGTTTGGGAGTCCTTCATGTGCTTTTGAGAAAACTCTATGCGGGCTTTCATATGTCTTGCACTGAGTATAGGCTTCTGTCTGGCCACTCTGCCATAAAGGCCCGACTGGTGGAGGGCTGCAGTGATAGTTGACTTTGTGGAACTTTCTCCCATCTCCCTACAGCATCTCTGGAGCTCAGCCACAGTGATCTTGGGGTTCTTCTTTACCTCTCTCACCAAGGCTCTTCTCCCACGACTGCTCAGTTTGGCTGGATGGCCAGGTCTAGGAAGACTTCTGGTGGTCCCAAACTTCTTCCATTTAAGGATTATGGAGGCCACTGCGCTCTTTGGAACCTTGAGTAATGCAGAAATTCTTTTGTAACCTTGGCCAGATCTGTGCCTTGCCACAATTTTGTCTCTGAGCTCCTTGGGCAGTTCCTTTTGAGCTCATGATTCTCATTTGGTCTGACATGCAATGTCAGCTGTGAGGTTTTATATAGACAGGAGTGTGCCTTTCCAAATGAAGTCCTATCAGTTTAATTAAACGCAGCTGGACTCCAATGAAGGAGTTGAACCATCTCAAGGAGGATCACAAGGAAATGGACAGCATGTGACTTAAATATGAGTGTCTGAGCAAAGGGTCTGAATACTCATGACCATGTGATATTTCAGTTTTTCTTTTTCAATAAATTTGCAAAATCTGAGGTGCAGAGTATACTTAAATTCTAAAAAGTTCATTTTTTTCTCATTAACCAATGGCTGCAATGAAACAAAGAGTGAAAAAATTAAAGGGGTCTGAATACTTTCTGTATCCACTGTAGAGTTCTCCTACAACCAACTGCAGGGCGACTGTCTGTCATTTCTGATACACCCGTAACATATGGTTGTCCTACCATAAAACTTCTGAACCTCCACCGCCTCCTCCTCCTCTTCAGCCTTCATCTCTGAAATGACCACATCAGTAAAAAGCTGTAAGCACTGCAGCATGGCCCCGGGCAAGCGGCAACAGGCTGTGCTGAAGCTAATATGCTTAGTTGACAAAAAGCACACCGCTGAAGAGTTGTGGACAGCTCTGCAAGAGCAGGCAGATCTGTGGCTGTTACCGCTGAACCTACAGCCAGACATGGTCGTGTGTGACAATGGCCGGAACCTGGTGACGGCTCTGAAGCGAGGCGGACTCACACACATACCATGCCTGGCCATGTGCTTAGCTTCGTGGTTCAGCGGTTTCTCAAAACCTTCCCAGATCTGCTGGATCTGCTTGTCAAAGTTCGCTGCATGTGTGCCCATTTTAGAAAGTCAGCTCCAGCTTCCGCCGCCCTTGCTGTGATTCAACTGTATTTGTGGCATCCACCTCATCGACTGGTATGTGATGTCCCCACATGTTGGAACTCAACCTTGCAGATGTTGGGAAGGATTAGTGAGCAGCACAGGGCAGTTGTTCAGTACCAGCTTCAAAACTCCCATCGGTATTTAGTTCAGCCTCCACACATAAGAGCTGAGGAGTGAGCATGGATGTCAGATATCTGTGCCATCTTCCAAAACTTTGAGGACTCCACCAAGATGGTGAGCAGTGATGACACCATAATTAGCATCACCATACTGCTTCTCTGTCTTCAGAAATGATCGCTGCTCACTATTAAAGAGGATGCATTGCAGGCAGAGCACGATGAGATGGAGCAAGGAACTATACAGGGTGATTCCACACAACCCAGCCTCATGTCATCCCAACATGGAATGGGTGACAATGAGGAATAGGAGGAGGAGGAAGAACAGGAGCTATTTTCCTGCGCTATAGACGATACTACCCACACAACTTTCATACCGTCTGTTCAATGTGAATGGCCTGAGGAGAGGGAGGAGGAGAGTATGGTTGGTTGTCCTCTTGGTGAGGACACGCAAGTCTTGGAAGTCAGCAGTCTGGCACACATGGCTGAGTTTATGTTATGCTGCCTTTCCCGTGACCCTCGCGTTCTCCATATTTTGGATGACAATCATTACTGGTTGGTGACACTTCTAGACCTACGCTACAAGGAGAAATTTTTATCTCTTATTCCCGTCGGCAGACAGGGCTATTGAAATGGGTCAGTACCAGAAGGCCATTGATGCGGAATTATTAAAAAAATTCCCATATGAAAACGCTGGCTGCAGTGGTTGCACTTCCTTGGACAACCATGGAGTACAGGCAAAAGAGACATGAATACGATCCAGCAGAAGCAGGGGAACACTGTCAAGGTTCTGGGACAGTTTTCTCAGACCCTCCCATCGCACACGCCCTGATGCGCAGGGTAGTCTCACAAGTAGGGATAATTTTACGAAGATGCTGAAGGAGTACCTTGCTGACCGTACCAACATCCTCCATGATTCCTCTGTGCCTTATAATTATTAGATATCCAAGCTGGACATGTGGCATGAACTGGCTCTCTACGCCTTGGAGGTCCTGGCCTGCCCTGTCGCTAGTGTTTTGTCAGTGCAGGTTTTTAGTGCCGCCGGGGGAATTATAACTGATAGGCGCATCCGCCTATCAACTGATAATGCTGACAGGCTCGCTCTTATCAAAATCAACAAGGGCTGTGTTTGGCCAGACTTCTCAACACCACTGAATGATAGCAGCGTAACATAACCTCAATTCCAGTGTCTTTTTTTTTAGAGGTTTATTACCATGCACCTCTTCACACCCAGACATGGGTACACGCTTCCGGATTTTGTCTATTTGCTGTTGTCCTCCTCCTTCTCCTCATCCTCCTCATTCTCCACCACCATATCAGCACCATATCTACCATATCTATGCCTATTACAAGGGGCATGGGATTACCTCCAAATTTTTGGCAGCCCTTGCATTCACTGCATAGGCAAAAACAGTATGGGAGACCCACTTCCTAATAATGGGAACACTTTTTTCATAAGGCCCTCCTCTACATCTCTTCCAAGGGGCATTGGAGTGCGTCCAAATTTTTGGGAGCTGTTGCAGTCACTGCATACGCAATAACTGTATAGCAGAACCACTCCTTTACAATGGGAACATTTTGTTACTGAGGCCCACCTCTATGTGTCTTTAAATTGGTATTTGGGTATTTCCCAAATTTAGGAAGCCATTGTACTCACTGCATACGCAATAACTGTATAGCAGAACCGCTCCTTTATATTGGGAACATGTTGCTACGGAGGCCCCCTCTATGTGTCTTTAACCCCTTTAAAGCCCATGACGTACTAATACGCGTCTGTGCCCTGGACTTTGAGAGCCTGACCCGTATTAGTACGTCATGGCGATCGCGCGTGCACACAGGCTGTGCGGGCGTGATCGCCGCCGGGTGTCAGCTGATTGTCACAGCTGACACCCGATACTATCTGCAGGGAGCAGTCCTGCACCGCTCCCAGCACATTAACCCCAGCAAGGGGAGGTGATCGGTATACTCACCTCCTCTTCCGGCCTCCAGCGCTGTCTGCCGCGGCTTCCCGGGTGTTGCCATGATGACACGATGTCGTCATGACAACATCTGGGTCACCAGACTGCAGGAAGATTGTTTGGACATGCGCAGTGCATCTCCAAACTATCTTCTCCCTGTCCAGCGCTGACAGCCTGCATGGCACAGGGATGGCGCTGCATTCCTGTGCCATGCAGGCGATCAGAATAAAAAAAGTGAAAGTCCCATAGTGGGACAAAGTAAAAAAGTAAAAAAAACTGTCTGGAAGTGAAAAAAAAAATAAAAAAAAAATTGTAAAAATATTTTAAAAAAAATAAAAAAAAGAATCCACTAAAAATAAAAATATAATGTACCCATCAATAAAAATTATGAAAACAAACAAACAATAAAAGTACACATATTTGGTATCGCCACGTCCGTAACGACCTGACCTAGAAAATTGTTCCACTAGTTAACCCCTTCAGTGAACACGGTAAAAAAAAAAAAAAAAAACAAAGCAAAAAACAATGCTTTACCATCATACCGCCAAACAAAAAATGGAATAACACGCGATCAAAAAGACGAATATAAATAAAAATGGTACCGCTGAAAACGTATTCTCATCCCGCAAAAAACAAGCTGCAATACAGCTCCATCATCTAAAAAATCAAAAAGTTAGAGCTCTCAGAATAAAGCGATGCAAAAAAATAATTTTTTCTATAAAATAGCTTTTACTGTGTAAAAGCGCCAAAACATAAAAAAACGATATAAATGTGGTACCGCTGTAAACGTAATGACCCGAAGAATAAAGCTACCTTATCAATTTTACCACACCCGGAGCAGAATAAAAAAATGTAAAAAAAACACAATTCCTGAATTGTTGGTTTTTGTTTATTCTGCCTCCCAAAAATAGGAATAGAAAGCGATCAAAAAATGTCACGTGCCTGAAAATGGCACCAATAAAAACGTCAACTCATCCCGCAAAAAACAAGCCATCACATGACTCTGTCTGCCAAAATATGGCGATGCAAAAAACTAGATTTTACAAAATATGTGTCTTTAGTGTGTGACAGCTGTCAATCATAAAAACCCGATATGATTCTGGTATCGCTGTAATCGCACCGACCCGAAGAATAAAGTAATCTCATCACTTATACCGCATGAGGAATGGCGTAAAAAATAAACGCTAGGGCTGGGGTTGGGGTTGTGCTAATGTTAGGGTTCGGGTTGTTTTTTTTTCCAATGTAAAAAAAAAAGAAAAAAAACGATGACGATATGGCGACTAGTGTTGAGCGCAAGTGCTCGCTACTTGAGTTTGCATCGGGTGCTCGGGTATGCACTGACTATCGCGGGTGCTCGAGTTTTCGCCCCATATGCTTCGCGGCCAAAAAGACCTCGCGGGGATTGCCTGCCATGCACGAGCGATCCCCGCATGTTGTTTTGGGGGTGTCTAATATCCGTGAAACATGCGGGCGGGGACTTGAGCATTTCACTTGAGCACCCGTGATACATGGTGCATACCTGAGTACCCGATGCAAACTCAAGTAGCGAGCACTTACGCTCAAGAGTAATGACAACTTATTCAATATGATGACCTAATGTTATCAAATTCTGTGTCGTACCTCTGGGTTCAAAATGTTCGCTATACCCCTTAATAAAATCCTTGAGGGGTATAGTTTCCAAAATGGGGTCACTTGTGGGGGAGCTCCACTGTTTAGGCACATCAGGGGCTCTCCAAATGCGACATGGTGTCCGCTAACAAATTGAATGGAAAATCGGCTCAAATTGTTAGCGGACACCATGTTGCGTTTGGAGAGCCCCTGTGTGCCTAAACATTGGAGCTCCCCCACAAGTGACCCCATTTTGTCATTTGGGCACTGTTCCCATCAATTTGGGCAGTTTTAAGGCCCCCTGCAGACCTTGGGGGGGGGGAGCCGGAAAAATCCTCGAGGTTCCCATAGACTTACATTGGGCTCGTTGCTCGGTTCGAGCACTCGAGCATTCCAATTTGCTCGACTCGAGCAACAAGTACTTGAGCAATTTAGTGCTCGCTCATCACTAATAGAAACGTTTTAGGCTGATAACCTAATAACCCTCAATACCATTTGTTATGAGATATCCATTTGACTCTAAAGAGATTTTATCATAATAATAAATGAGTAAAATTGCAAAATGCTTATAGAACCAAACCACTTGTTATTCTACTGTTCCTCTCAAGATGAATTTTTAAATCTATAGTTTACTGCTTGTTGCTTGGTTACTAGCCACCTCCACAATCTACTAGATATTGCCTGATTTTTAGGCAAGGAGCATGCCTTTGCATGGTCTTTGCTTATCTGCCTCCATTACTTGCAGCTTGGGTTAAGGCAGAGTTTACACCAGTGGTGCAACATTGCTACTTGTCTAAACTATCAAACATTCAGAACATAATTTTTGATGTTACTACCTCGTAGGTAGACCTTTCGCCTATTCTCACTGTAGTGAATCCTTAGCTTTGTAGATGTTTAAATTACTTTTCCTTTACACGTAAAGAAAATAACTTGTTTTTTTTTTGTAAAATCCTTAAAAAGAGTAGATCATCAGATTTTTGTAGTGACCACACACACACAGGCATAAATAGACTGACCAAACACATAAATATATACAGTAGTGCTCAAAATAATAGCAGTGTGTTCAAAAACATGAGTTAAGCACAAAATCTTTATAATAGTTTTTATTTCCATACATTGGGAACATTGTACACTGTTTTCTAATTCAAAACATGATTACAAATGTATATAATTTTTAACTACTTTACAGACAATAACAAATAATGAACATTGGGCTATTCTAAAAAATAGCAGTTTCTGCATTTGTCTTTAAAAACTTATAATATGTACTTTTTTTAGGATTTGGCATTCCTGTGAATCCCTAACCTAATATTTAGTTGTATACCCACAGTTTTTTAGAAATACTTCACATCTATGTTGCATCGAGTCAACCAACTTCGGTCACATGTCAACTGTTATTCCAGCCCAGGATGCTTTGACTACATCCCACAATCTTTTGCCATTTATTGATTTTGCCTCAGAAATGGCATTTTTGATTTCATCTCACAAGTGTTCTATCGGATTAAAGTCCGGGAATTGGGCTGGCCACTCCATAACCTTAATTTTGTTGGACTGGAACAAAGATTTTGCTCATTTACTGGTGTGTTTAGGGTTGTTGTCTTATTGAAACGCCCATTTCAAGGGCATATCCTCTTCAGCATAAGGCAACATGATCTCTTCAAGTATTTTAATATTTGCAAACTGGTCCATAATCCTTGGTATGCGCTAGAGAGATCTGGCACCATAGTAAGAGAAACGTGCCCATATCATGATGTTTGCATCATCATGCTTCACTGTCTTCAGAGTGTACATTGGCTTGAATGCAGAGTTTGGGGGTCATCTGACTAAATGTCTGCGGCCCTTGGACCCAAAAAGAACAATTTTACTTTAATCAGTCCACAAAATGTTTCTCCATTTCTCTTTAGGCCAGTTGATGTGTTCATTGGCAAATTGCACCCGCTTCAGTACTTGTCTTTTTTAACAGTGGGACTTTGCGGGGACTTCTTGCTAAGAGATTAGTTTCACACAAGCGTCTTCTAACTGTCACAGTACTCACAGTTAACTTGAGACTGTCTTTGATCATCCTTGAGCTGATCATTGTCTCAGCCTTTGCCATTCTGGCTATTCTTCGATCCATTCGAATAGTAGTCTTCTGTTTTCCCCCACGTCTCTCTGGTTTGTGTTTTCCATTTTCATAGTAATGAAAATACAGAAAAATCTTTAAATGAGAAGTTGTGTCCAAACTTTTGGTCTGTACTGTATGTACAGTGAAGAAAATAAGCATTTGACACATAGCCAATTTTGCAAGTTTTCCCACCTACAAAGAATGGAGAGGTCTGTACTTTTTATCATAGGTACACTTCAACTGTGAGAGACAGAATCTTCAAACGAAATCCCAAAAATCTCATTGTATAATTTATACATAGTTATATTGCATTTTTTGCATGAAACAAGTATTTTATACAATAGAAAAATAGAACTTAAAATTTTGCACAAAAACCTTTGTTTGCAATTATGGAGGTCAGATATTTCCTGTAGTTCTTGACCAAGTTTTCACACACTGCAGCAGGGTTTTGGCCCACTCCTCCATACAGATCTTCTCCAGATCTTTCAGGTTTCAGGACTGTCGCTGAGCAACATTGAGTTTCAGCTCCCTCCAAAGATTGGGTTCAAGTCTGGAGACTTTCTAATGCTTCTAACTAAGCCACTCCTTAGTTGCCCTGGCTGTGTCTTTCGGGTCATTGTCATGCTAGAAGACCCAGTCACGACCCATCTTCACTGCTCTTAAGGAGGTTGTTGACCAAAATATTGCGATGCTTGACACCATCCATCCTCCCTTTAATATGGTGCAGGCATTCTATCCTCTTTGCAGAAAAGCACCCCCAAAGTATGATGTTTTCATCATGCTTCATGGTTGGGACAGTGTTCTTGGGGTTGTACTCATCCTTCTCCCTCCAAACAAGGCGAGTGGAGTTAATACCCAAAAGTTCTATTTTGGTGCCATCTGACCACATGACCTTCTCCCATGCCTCCTCTGGATCATCCAGATGGTCACTGGCGACCTTCAAATGAGCCTTGACATGTGCTGGCGTGAGCTGGGAGACCTTGTGTGCCCTGCAGGATTTTAATCCATAATGGTGTAGTGTTATAATGGTAATGTTTGAGACTGGTCATTGACCAGGTCTTCTTATATAGTTCTGGCCTGATTCCTGACCTTTCTTAAAATCATCCTTACCCAATGAGGTGAGTAGAGATGAGTGAACATTTCGATGTTTCGTTCGGAAACGTTCGCGGAATATTTAAACATTTGCCAAATTTTGTTTGTCGAACATTTCCGAAACGCCATAGAATTCAATAGGGGGGGGACAAAAAAAACAAAAATACAACACCTTCAAATGGGCCCAAAAGCTGCCAAAACACATAAAATTAGGGGTAGACATCAGGAAAGTGCCATCAATTGACCCAGAGTACAAGTACTATAATTATTATTGCTATCACAGTGACATTTATTCCGTGGCACTTTACATGTGAAAAGGGGTCACCGACTGGTACAAGAGGACAGAGGACCCTGCCTGTGAAGGCGCACAAACAATCTACAAGGGATGGGTAAGGATACAGTAGGTCAGGATACAGCTAGTCATGCAGCGGTATGCTGGAGCCAGGGTTACCGCAGATTGTACACTTGTCAGTGGATCTTCAGCTTCCTTTTCAAGGTTTCCATGGTAGGCGACAGTCTGATGTGTTGAGGTACAGCGTTATCACAGTAGTGGAAATGCACGGGACACAACTGGGCAGATTAACCCTTGCACCGATTAATATGAAGGAGAAAGGACTCTAATGACTGCAAGCGTGGGAGGAATCAGACGTTGCGGTCTTCTGGCTCCTCTCTGTCTCGGTAAACCCGTGACACCTCGCAAGCTTCTAATCAATGATCACAAGGTAGACAGCAGCAGTGGTCGGTCTCCTAGACAATGAGCTAACTACTTTATGATGATAGAGGACAACATCTGCAAGTAGTTTCTATGTTCTCCCCGTGTTTGCGGGGGTTTCCTCCAGGTTCTCCGGTTTCCTCCTCAGTAAAAAAAAGCAGCCATACAGGAGTATTCACAGTTCAAAAAATTAGGACCTGACACCACCATTTCCATGGCCAATAGATTGGAGATTGTGGAGTTCGACCTCTCAGCTTTGTCATGTGTAGGAGGAAATAATCTTTTATATGACCACAACTTCGGGACCGAGGGCTGGCTGCAGTGCTGAGAGAGGTCGGAGTACAGTGAAAAGAACAAACTGCTGGACCGTGAGTGAGGTGCAAGCGCAGATGTTACCATGGATTGAGAAAGATGTGGTGTGCTTGGTTTAACAAACACAGCAGGCATGTCTGCTTCCGTTACAGCTGATAGTCTCTCGCTCAGCCTGTCTTGAGTGGGTAGAGAACCAGAGGTTCTGCGGTTGGAGACCTGCATGACAATACTTTGCACAGTAACAGAGAAGAAGGAAGAAGCAGCGGATGCAGTTGATGGGGCAGCTGATGGTTGCTGAGGTCCACATTTTAGCGCATGTCAAGGTTCATGCATGTAGTAATCAAATTATTGCACTTTTTACCTCTACTGAGTTTTTTATCGCAAAGTTTGCAGATAGCGTGAGTTGGCTCATCCTTTGCGGTCGTAAGAAAGGCCCAGACTAGGCAACCCTTGCCAACCATGTAAGCTGCAAACCCGTGACCACTGCTAGTCACTGCCACAGTTGTGGGTCAGGATACAGTGCTTCTCGTGCTTGCATCACTCCATGTCTGTGCCATAGGACGCAACGTAACCTCCTCGCCTTTCTCCTCCTCAGCTGCGTGCCTCTGGGTTCACACCAAGTTGGATATACAACCTCATCATCATCCAATGTGTTATCCCATTCCTCGCCCTCAGAATCACCCTCCTCCTCTTCTTGCCCTGACAGTACAGTACAGTCGAGGGTCAGAAAGCTGCTTGTACCCAACCATCCGCCCCCCCATGAATGGAGAACAATATCTGCCCTAAACAATTTTAAGCGGATATGTAGCCTGCTTTATATACCAATTTTGAGTTTATCATGTCTGTGTACCCCTGTGTGGAGAAGAATATCTACCCCAAAAAATTTATTTCACTAGAGTATACAGTAACTATTGGAAAGGAGATCAAAACCTCTTCCATTACAGCCAACCCAGCAGATGGAGACACAATCAAAACTGTTCACATTTAAAAAAATGAGGGCCTAACACCACCGAAGTGGCATTAATTTCAGAAGAGTATAAGTAGTATAATGAGGACTGACACCTCTTCCACTACAGCCAACACAGTAGATGGTTACCCAATCAAAATTCTCATCATTTCAAAAAATTAGTGGCAGACACCAGCAAAGTGGCAACAATTTCAGTACAGTATAAATTGTAGAATTAGGAAAGACACCTCTTCCACTACAGCCAACCTAGCAGATGGAAACCTTATTAGGAGTGTTCACATTTCCCTAAATGAGGGCCTAACACCAGCAAAGTGGCATCAATTTCAGTAGAGTACAAATTGTAGAATTAGGAGTGACACCTCTTCCACTACAGCCAACCAAATAGATGGAGACCCAATCAAAATTCTCTACATTTCAAAAAATTAGCGGCAGACGCCAGCAAAGTGGCAACAATTTCAGTACAGTATAAATTGTAGAATTAGGAAAGACACCTCTTCCACTACAGCCAACCTAGTAGATGGAAACCTTATTAGGAGTGTTCACATTTCCCTAAATTAGGGAATAACACTAGCAAAGTGGCATAAATTTCAGCAGAGTAGAAATTGTACAATTAGGAATGACACCTATCCACTACAGCTAACTCAGTAGATGATAACCCAATCAGGATTCTCCACATTTCAAAAAATTAGGGCCTAAAACCTGCAGCAGCAAGAGCAGGCACACAAGCCATATCACAGACTGCAATTCTGCAAGATCAATGCAGCACACTAACAAATACAACATCACCTAGTCTGTACAGTCTGCGATCGGGGTGCAAAAGTCCTTGGAGATCCATGACTTGTTCATCTTGATTAAAGTCAGGTGGTCTACATTTTCATGGGACAGCCGGCTGCACTTATCCATCAGGACACTATCAGCAGTGCTAAAGACACGTTTTGAGAGAACGCTGGCAGCCAGGCATGATAAAACCTCCAAGGCGTGATAAGCGAGCTTAGGCCATTCATCCATTTTTGAAGACCAAAATGTAAAGGGTCCAAATCCTACCTGATGGTATTCATATTGAGCTCTAGATACTCCTGCACCATCCTCTCCAGTCGTTCACCACGTGTCAGACTTGAACTCTGCTGTGCTGGTGCTCAAGCTGGTCTAAGTAATGCATGAAAGGACTCACAGTAATTGCTTCTGCCACTTACTCTGCTTCTGCTGTTATTGTTTTGGCGTTGATGAACTGACATGCTGGAGGTTAAAAGACGACAGCTGCGATGCACACTGTGTGTCCTATCTTGGCGAAAAGCTCTATTAAGGTTGATTAAAAGCTTGTTTCGATACTCCAACATTAGCGGGTCCCTTTCCAGGGTGGGAAGCATCTGGCAAAATTTACTCTTATAACGAGAATCTAACAGAGTGGCAACCCAGTAGTCAGCATTATTTAACCCCTTCCCGACCCGTGTCACACCGTTTGTGACATGGAAAACAGTTCCTTCCCGACCCATGTCACAGCGTCTGTGACATGGAGGGAAAGAGCCCCTGCAGCGCCTGCGAGCGGGGTCGCTCAGGTTTCACAGTTGCTACTGCAACTGGACATCCTGAAGTCGACCCCCCGGGGGGTGGATTAACCCCCCCGTGCCTGGGACCCCTCCGATTGGCTGTTTCATTTTCACTTTTAATGAAACTGCCAATCGGTATGAATTAAATATTTCACCAATGAAAATTGGTGTAATATTTAAATCTGGGCATGGCCTGATGCTTACAGCATCAGCCATTGGCTGGGGGGAGTGTCACCTCTGTCCCCCCCCTCCCCCCAGATCTGATTGGGGGGCTAGCGTCACATGGATACTAGCCCCAATCAGATGTGGAGGGAGTTTTTAATGATGGCCGCAACTGCCCGTCCATGGATCGTGTGCCGGCCGTTGTGGACCCTCTGCTGCTGCCCCCCCCGTGGACCCTCTGCAGCTGCCCCCCCGTGGACCCTCTGCTGCTGAGCTCGTGGATCGCTTCTGCCGCCGCTGATCGCCTGCTGCCGCCGCTGATCTGCATCAGGTAGTATTGCCCCCGCTCCCCCCCGACCCCCCCTCCACTCCACCCTGCCCCCCCTCCACCCCCGACCCCCCCTCCAACCCCCGACCCCCCCTCCATCCCCCCCTCCACCCCCCCTCCACTTTCATACCTGCACCCCGACCTCCGCTCCCTCTGCTCCCTCTCCCACGTCTTCATCCACCGGCTGCTGCTCTCCTTCTGACAGCCGGTGGACTGTGATCACAGCAGCAGCAGGCTCAGTGTAAATGCCCTGCTCCTGTGATCAAGCCCACCATCCCCCAGTCCCAGTGATATCACCCCCCACCTCCCAATAATCACCCCTCCCCCCAGTGTTCACCCCCCCAGTGTTCACCCCCCCTGTCCCCAGTGTTCACCCCCCCTGTCCCCAGTGTTCACCCCCCCAGTCCCCAGTGTTCACCCCCCCCTGTCCCCAGTGTTCACCCCCCCTGTCCCCAGTGTTCACCCCCACCTGTCTCCAGTGTTCACTCCCCATCCCCAGTGTGCACCCCCCCATCCCAGTGATCACCCCCCTGCTGCTGGCTCCTGCTCCGCTTTCTTCCCCAGTAATCACCCCCCTGATGCTGCCGGCCTCCTACCCCCCTTGCTGCTGCCGGCTCCTGCCCCAGTGATCACCCCCCTTGCTGCTGCCGGCTCCTGCCCCAGTGATCACCCCCCTTGCTGCTGCCGGCTCCTGCCCCAGTGATCACCCCCCTTGCTGCTGCCGGCTCCTGCCCCAGTGATCACCCCCCTTGCTGCTGCCGGCTCCTTCCCCAGTGATCACCCCCCTTGCTGCAGCTGCTGGCTCCTCCATCTCCAACATTGGAGCTCCCCAACAAGTGACCCCATTTTGGAAACTAGACCCCCCAAGGCACCTATCTAGATGCATAGTGAGCACTTGAAACCCCCAGGTGCTTCACAAATTGATTCATAAAAATGAAAAAGTGGAAAAAAAAACACTTTTTTATTTTTACGGATTAATTTGTGAAGGACCTGGGGGTTCCAAGTGCTCACTATGCATCTAGATAGGTGCCTTGGGGGGTCTATTTTCAAAATGGGGTCACTTGTGGGGGAGCTCCAATATTTGGGCACACAGCGGCTCTCCAAACGCAACATGGTGTCTTCTAACAATTTGAGCCGACAATTTGTTAGCGGACACCATGTTGCTTTTGGAGAGCCGCTGTGTGGCCAAACATTGGAGCTCCCCCACAAGTGACCCCATTTTGGAAACTAGACCCCCCCAAGGCACCTATCTAGATGCATAGTGAGCACTTGGAACCCCCAGGTGCTTCACAAATTGATTCATAAAAATGAAAAAGTGGAAAAAAAAACACTTTTTTATTTTTACGGATTAATTTGTGAAGGACCTGGGGGTTCCAAGTGTATTCCCTTCTGAGCCCTGCCGTGTGCCCAAACAGTGGTTTATGACCACATATGAGGTATCAGTGTACTAAGGAGAAATTGACCAACAAATTTTAGGATGCATTTTATCCTGTTACCCATGTGAAAATTAAAAAATTTAGGCTAAAAGAAAATTTTTGTTAGAAAAATAAAAATGTTAATTTTTTTCTTCCATGTGGCTTTAGTTCCTGTGATGCACCTGAAGGGTTAATAATCTTCTTGAATGTAGTTTTGAGTAGCTTGAGGGGTGCAGTTTTTGGAATGGTGTCACTTTTGGGTGTTTTCTGTCATAAAGACCCCTCAAAGGGACTTCAAATGTGATGTGGTCACTAAAAAAATGGTTTTGTAAATTTTGCTGGAAAAAAGATAAATTGCTGATGAACTTTGAACCCTTCAAACTTCCTACCAAAATTTTTTTTTTTCCAAAAATTGTGCTGATCTAAAGTAGACATGTGGGAAATGTTATTTATTAACTATTTTGTGTCACATCACTCTCTGGTTTAGTAGAATAAAAATTCAAAATTTGAAAATTGCAAAATTTTCAAATTTTTTCCCATATTTTTGATTTTTTCACAAATAAACGCAAATATTATCGACCTAAATTTAATACTAACATGAAGCCCAATATGTCACGAAAAAACAATCTCAGAATCGCTAGGATCCGTTGAAGTGTTCCAGAGTTTTTACTTCGTAAAGGGACACTGGTCAGAATTGACAAAAATGCCAAGGTCTTTAGGGTCAAAATAGGCTGGGTCCTGAAGGGGTTAAAATCCTAACTATACGGGGATCATGTTGAAAATAGTGCATCAAGAAGGCACTTATATGTCGGGCTCTTCCAGGTGGTCCAAAGCCAGGCTGTATTCATGGCTGTGTAACACTGATGCTTGTTTCCTCTGTCCTCTCCTCCTAACCACGTTCAACAGAGAGGGGATGATTATCCTCTTTATCTTCTGAATGTTGCTCGCCCATCAACTCTTCCTCCTCCATTTGTTCCTCGGCTCTTGAACTTTCACTAACATTTTGACTGATATCACCAAACCCCCTCGATTGCAGGAATCACAGTCACTTGGCATCCGCCTTTATGACAACAGTCTGGAACTTTGAGACATTCTTATACCTTCTGTATCCTCCTCATCTTCTTCTGGGAAACCACCTTGTGCCGCACGCTATTCAAAGTCTGCTCTAGCATGTAGATGACTGGAATAGTGATGCTGATGACGACATCGGCAGCGCTAACCATTTTAATAGCCATTTCAAAACTGTGCAGAAAAGTACAGAGGTCCTTAATCTGATCCCACACATAAACGTGATATGCCCCACATCTGTACTGCGTTGGCCCACAGGCTATACTGCATGACATACTACCTCAGGACTCATTGCTGCTGACACAGTTGCTGCAACATGTGCAGAGTGGAATTCCTGGGTCGGCACACCGTATATCAACCTGTTAACTGGCATTGACAAAAACTTCTGTATCGATGCAAGTCGAACGGTGGAAGTGAGCACGCAGTTTCCGGACTTTCTGTAGCAGCTCATTCAGGCCGGGATAGTGGCAGAGAAATCGCTGCACCACCAGGTTGAAGATGTGAGCCATGCAAGGCATGTGTGTGAGCTAGCCTCGACCTAGGGCCGCCACCAGGTTCACACCGTTATCGCACACGGCCTTCCCTGGTTCTAGTTTTATCGGAGACAGCCATTGCTCAAACTGAGCCTGGAGAGGTGTCCACAACTCTTCACCTGTATGACTGCGATCTCCAAGGCTCCAAGGTTGGTTCTACAAACCTTGGGTATTCCAAGATTTGTTGAGCAACCCCTTACCTGCCTGTCCCCACAGCCACCAGAGTCACCCAGTGTCCAGTCAGTGAGATGTAACGCCCTTGGCCATGTTTATTCGTCCAGGTGTCTGTGGTGAAATGCACCGTGGCAGAATTATGATTAGTCAAGGAATGGGTGATGTTGTCTGTGACATGCTGGTGTAGTGCTAGCACAGCTTTCTTAGAGAAGTAATGGCAACTGGGCAACTGGTACTGGGGGACTGCGACAGCCATCAGCTTCCGGAAACCGTCTGTGTATACCAGGCTAAAAGGCATCATTTCTGTGGCCAACAGATTGGAAATGGTGGAGTTCAACCTCTTAGCTTTGTCATGTGTAGGATGAAACAATCTTTTACGTGACCACAACTGCGGGACCGAGGGCTGGCTGCAGTGCTGAGAGAGGGTGGAGTACGGTGAAATGAAAAACTGCTGGACCATGAGTGAGGTGCAGGCACAGATGTTACGGTGGATTGAAAAACATGTTGTGTGCTTGGTGAAACAAACACAGCAGGCATATTCGCTTCCGTTACAGCTGACGGGCTCTCACTCAGCCTGACTGGAGTGAAAAGAGAATCGGAGGTTCTGCGGTGGGAGACCTGCATGACAATACTTTGCACGGTGAAAAGAGGAGAAGGAAGAAGCAGTAGATGCGGTTGATGGGGCAGCTGATGGTCCGCATTTCAGCGTGGTGAGTTTCCCACGCATGTTGTTTGCGCACGTGAACGTTCAGGCATGTAGTAGTCAAATTATTTCAGATTTTCCCTCAACTGAGTTTTCATAGCAAAGTTTGCAGATAACGTGAGTGGGCGCATCCTTTGCGGTGACAACAAAGGCTCTGGCTAGGCAACCCTTGCCGCCCCTGGGAGCTGCAGACCCGCGACCACTGCTGGCCACAGCCACAGTTGTGGCTAAGGATGCAGTGTTCCTCGTGCTTGCATCACTTCGTGTCTGCGCTGTGGGGTGAAACATAATCTCCTCGTCTTCCTCCTCCTCCATCTCCTCAGATGAGATACTCGGCTGCATGACACTGGGTTCACACCAAGTAGGATCTTCAACCTTATCATCAAATAATGTGTTATCCCATTCCTCGCCCTCACAGTGACTCTTCTCCTCTTGTTGCCCTGACAGCACAGTACAGTCTGCATGAGCCTCAGGTATCTGAGTATTAGGATCATCTCCCTCCCCAGTGGTTAACATCTGGTCACGAGCGTCAGGAACCTGCTTTGTCCTACCCCAAATCCAACCTAAAAAAATTTTGGGCATCGGTGTAGATGCTTTCCTCTTCTTGACTCTGTGAATGTTTGGAGTACACTTCTGATGCCCATGGTATAGAATGGATTAACAGTTCTACAGACTCGTCCATCTGTGGTTCCCTACAGTCAGTTGGGCAATGGACAGTTGTGATGTGGGGAGAAGCAAGGGTAATTGGGGTGCCACCTCTGTGGACTGTACTGTGTGTGATATTAGGTGGAGGAAGAAGAGTTCAGGCCACTTGAAGCAGCGCTTTCCTTCCATTGGAGCACCTGCTCTTTCTAGCCCTCATCAACAAGGCGTATCGCTGTGCTGCAGCCAAGGAAAGGAAGTGGAGCAGCCCGTCCAGTAACAGAAGTTGCCAGTTGTCTTTGGATAGGACATGATGCTGTTGGTTCACTAGTGCTTTCACTAACATTACCAGCTAACCAACGTATACTTTGAACACCAAGCCTATTCCCCATTCCACCACGACCTCTCTATTTCCCACTCATGTTGCTCAGATACTGTGGTTGGAGCACGCTATTAGCAAAACAAAATTAAATTTTTTCCTCTGCAATAGCTCTGCACACACCTGAAATTCAGCGGCACTAAATGACAAGGTAAGATATGGCTTTCTGTATAACGTTACTAACAGAAGAAAGTATTTTTTAAGTGTGGATGAGGCCTGTATAACATATGAGTAGTGTTGAGCCACCCCCGTAGTGTTCGAGTTCGGTTTGGTTCGTCGAACACCCGTGTGTTCGCCGAACTGTTCGTCGAACTGTTCGTCGAACACCTTCGAACACCGTTAAAACCAATGGCAGGCAAACAAAAACACATAGAAACACATGGAAAACACCTTCAAAGGTGTCCAAAAGCTGACAAACTGCTCAGAAGACACAACTAACACATGGAAAAGTGACAAGTACATATAGTCATGCGAAAAGAAAAGAGGTGGAGGAGTAAAAGGAGGGGGAGACACAGATATAGGCATCTCATGCCCTTCTAAAATCCAAAAAGTGAGAAGCCGACACGGCCAGTCCGTTCCTGCCCGTGCCACCTCTGTGTCGCCGGGTTTGTGCCAGAGCCGCGGTGAACCCTGACGGCCAGCCCCCCTATCCCAATACTGGTGCCTGTCCGCCGGTGGGTCGAGGCCCCCCACGGTGGGGGGGGGGGAGTAACATCTGCAGAAGAAAGACCATCTTCCAGCCAAACTAAGATGTCGACTTCTTTTCGTGGACAATGTGATACGATCCCATTCTTACGGACACGCCCATCGCTACAAATTCTAGATGAGGCACAAAAACAGCAGGTGCTTCAACGGATATCAAGTGCTCCTTCAAGTGGGCTCTCCATCACCTCAATTTCAACATCACAAATACTCCAGTCCTCAGAGGTGTCACCCCAATCGCACTTGCTTCCTCACAGCTCCCAAGTCTCCAGCTGCCTGTCTGAGTATGGGGTAACACAGATGGTTGAGTCTGCACAGCTGTTTACTCATACTATAGCCTGGGAAACGGAGGTCTGCTCCAGAGCTTCTGTTAATCCAGATGAGGAAATGATCTGATCTGATGCCCAGAATCTTTATAAGTCGGATCCAGGACCAGATGAAGAAGGTTCTGAGCATAATGTAGACCCTTGTTCCCAAACTGTAACTCCTGTTGGTGGAGACAATGATGACGACGATGATGAGACTCAAATACCTGATTGGAGCGACAACTTGACTTTTCGGTCAGGGCAGGAAGAGGTTGGCTCTGAGGACGACGGGTGTGATAACACACAGGGTGATGATGACGAGGTTGGAGATCCCACTTACTGTCAACCCACAGTCAGCCAGTCGATGAGGTCAGCAGAGGAGGTGGAGGAGGATGTGACTAGCCCAGGGGATGGGGATGACTCGGTACCCGGGCATTTGCCTGGCCTTGGGGATGTCGCGGTGGTCAGCTCCCTGGCCCGTACCCTGGGGTCTCTCTTTAAAAGGGTGGATAATTGTTAATTTTATAAGAGTTCATGACGCCACCTGTGGTATCTGGTGACAAGCACCAGCGCTGCAGCAGTCCACTGAGGCCGGTGATAAGGCAGCTCGATGGTATAGCTCCCCACAGGTGGAGCTAGGTCTTAGGGCAGCGTATGCAGGGGGAATGCAGGACAGGCGAGACCCAGCTGGGTCAGAGCAAGAACGGGAACGGACACGGTAGTCACTTCAGTACCTTTTACTGGTGGAAATTCAGGCACATCCCTGAGCACTGTAGGGTGAAGGGTGCATATCAGGATCCTCCCCAATGAGCGGGTGTAGGGCCTCCTGTTTCTTGCCTCTGCGTAGTAAGTTTCTGACCTGAATGGAGCTAGGCCTAAATTTGTCTCTGTCCTGCGCTGGCTGACCTTGTGGTAGGGCCTTCTTTTGGAGTTCACGCTCCCAGTATGCGGGGCCTAAGCGTCTCCTGGCTCTGTTACATATCAGCACCTTAGCGATCCTGGGACTTTTAGTTCTCCAGGGATTCCGGTTATGCCTTACTGGGTCATAGAGATACCGGTAAGCTCGGATCCTGTGTCCGGTAAATGCTTCGGGGTGAGCTGGTTAAGCTCCTCTGCCCCTTATGTACTAACTCGCCACTCGCCTTCGGCCTACTCGGGCCCTCACTAGGCTATACACACTAACGGCAGCTTGCCGCGCTTCACTGATCTTACGGCACCGGCACACCTTAAGCTCTATCTGGGCTCCCTGAATCTAGCAAGCAGGAGCCTCGTGCTCCACTGCTGAACTATTAACTGCGTTCTCTAGACTAGACTGAGCTCCACTGCAGACTGACCTCTCTTAGGCTTCTCTACTGCAGGAACTCTTCAGAGGAACTGAACTGCCTAGCTCCACCTTCCCTATTTATATCCCTAACGGGCTCCCTCTGCTGGTCTGAGGTGGAAGGTGGAGATGTGTGAATGTTTATGGGGGCCTCTTGTGGAGGATTCCATCAATGCACTCTTCTAGGATCTGTGATACCAAGCGCAGCGGGGCATCACAGATGCTATTGACGACGAGGTTAGGTTGCGCCTTCCTGAACAGAGATGGAGTACTGGAAGCACATCAACAACTGCATCCTCAACCACAACTCTGCCTCTGACCACAAGTCGTAGTGGCTCTTCAGGTCACATGGGCTCTAAGCCTTGCATAGCCTGGGCATTTATTCAGATCGATAAGGATGACCCAACTCGTGTTATCTGTAATATTTGTCAGCAAAAGCTAAGTAGAGGCCAAAAAATCCATAGTTTGAGTACTTCATGCATGTACCGTCACATGGATATGAAGCATAAGTTGCAGTGGGAAGCTCACTGTGCTACAATGCGGCCTAGCCGGCTGGGCCAACCACCGTCTGCCCCATCTTGTGAATCCGCAGCCTCTTCATCCTCTATGACTGGGGGGACAGCAGTCACACATGTTTTTGGACGCAGACCTGCCACCTCTTTACCCGCAACAGCCAGTGTAATTGGCAGGTCGTCAGTTCATTGGGAAGTGGAAACACCTGCTAGTGTTGAGCGCTCTCCGACATCGAGAGCACCACCTTTGGATCAAGGCAACCTAACATGTCCGCCTGCATCTTCCTCACAGACCGGCAGTTTGCCGGGGACACCCTACTCAACACCGTCTAAGCACAACAGCCAGCCCTCGGTCCCTCAGATGTGGAAAAGTAAAAGACCATTTCCTCCTAGCCATGAGAAAGCTAAGAGGTTGAATTTCACCATCTGCAAGCTGTTGGCTACAGAAATGCTGCCTTTCCACCTGGAGGACACAGAGGATTTTCAAGACCTTATGTCCGTCACAGTGCCCCAGTACCAGATGCCCAGTCGGCACTACTTCTCAAAGAAAGGTGTGCCTGCGCTCCACTAGCATGTCGCACACAACATCACCGCTTCTTTGAGAAACTCTGTGTGTGACAGGGTGCACTTCACCACAGACACTTGGACGAGAAGGCATGGACAGGGGCGTTACATGTCGCTGACTGGGCACTGGGTAACTTTTGTGACAGCAGGACAAGGGGCTGCTGTCCAAGTCTTACCGTCCCCACGAGTTGTGCGTCAATCCTCTTTATCTCGAAGTTCCTCCACTGCTTCTGCCTCCTCAACCTCCTCTCGGTCCTCCACCTGCACCCAAAGCCTGTCTGGTAATGCCACCTGCTTTCTAACTGCGCAGAAGGAATCCTGCACACCTCCTTACTATGCTGGCAGCAGGGCTCAACGGCATCAGTGTTTACTTTGAAATGTCTGGGAAATGTGAGTCACACAGCTGAGGAGTTGTGGTCAGCTCTGGAGACCCAGTTTCATGAAAGGTTGTCTCCACTGGACCTGCAACCAGGGAAGGCCATGTGCGACAATGCTGCAAACCTGGGTGCGGCCCTTCGCCGGGGCAATGTCACACACGTGCCTTGTATGGCTCACGTGTTGAACCTGGTTGTCCAGCAATTTTTAGCCCACTATCCCGGACTAGATGGCCTTCTGCAGAGGGCACGGTCGCTGTGTGCTCACTTCCGCCGTTCGCATCCCGCAGTTCAACGACTTACATCTCTACAGAAGTCGTTGGGCCTGCCAGTTCACTGGCTGAAATGCGATGTGCCGACACGGTGGAATTCAACTCTGCACATGTTGCAGCGACTGTGGCAGCACCGACAAGCCCTGGTGCAATACGTTCTGACGTATAGCCTGGGCCAACGAGATCCAGAGGTGGGGCAAATCATGCTGCAGGAGTGGTCTCAGATCAGGGACCTATGAAGTTGACGCGCCCCCTGAGCCATGGGGTACCCTGAGCCGGGCCGGTAGACGCTGGGGGTTGTAGTCACTGTGGCGGTGACCCAGTCCGTGACCCAGGGCGGTCAATCCAAGGGTAATTTGCATATATGGATTTTGTAATGTCTGACTACGCCACCTGTGGAGTGCGGCCAAAGGTGCCGCCACTGCGGAACAGTCCTCTGAAGCTGGTGGTTTTGCAGCAAAGGTATTATTACTCACCACAGGAAGAGTGTAGCTTCAGGGCAGTGTGGGTGGATGATGGTGGTTGTAGTGCAGGGAGTCAGTAATGAACACAGAGTCCGTGTGATGCCGTCTCAAGATATTACTCACAGTTGTTGTAGTCCAGATTACAGATACCAGAGCAATCTCCCCCGTCGTGCTGTGCATACTCAGTGAGGGGCTCAGTCCACCCCCAGATAGCTCCGGAGTACTTAGCAGGACCCCCTTCTGTGTGTCCTTTCTCTGGCCTTCTCCCTGCACCTCACACCCAGTGACACTTCTATCCGGTATCCTCGGGCCTTAGCGGGTGAAGTGTGTTCCGTCCCCTGGGTCCTATGTGGCTACCTTCTTAGTGAGACTGGTGTGGACTTTGGCCTGCAGTACATGAAATGCAGCAGCCTCCGGTTTCTAGTTGAGCCTTGCTGTTTCTCCGCTAGTTGAGGGACCGGTTCCCCTTATCTGGCCTGACCCCTCTACCTCCTGGTAGCAGCGGGAGTACGGGTGGCCTTCTGCACGGCCCGTAGCCGTAGGGTCCCTTTGGTTCCTGGAGCCTTCCAGCTCCCACTCCTCTCTTCTCTCCTTCAGTCCTGGGCCTCCCAGGCTAGGCCCGCCTCCGGAGCAGAGCTCATGCCTAGTCTCTGCTCCTGTCACTTTTCCTCCTCTGTCTGGCTTGCTCTTTCTAAGATGGCTTCCTATTTATACTCTCCTTGTCATGTGCTCCCCTAAGCTGCTCCCCTAAGCACCCACTACATAGGACCCTCACACCAGCTAGGGACCTGGGACTGTGCTCTCCCTTAGGAGCAATCTCGCCCTACCCCCACTGCGGGTATGTGTTGGATGCAGGAGTTAGGGTCCCGAGCCATACGCCTTCCTTACCTGAGGGTGAGATACCACACCTCTGGGTGAGATGCAGTAACTCTGTGGTGACTGAACCCTCAGGGGCGCCACACACCCTTCTGCACAGTTTTGAAATGGCGACGAAGATGTTTAGTGCTGACGACGATGCCATTATCAGCATGACTATTCTGGTGATTTACATGCTGGAGCACACATTAAACAGAATTCAGAGTCAGGTGGTGGGACAAGAGGAGGTGGAGGAAGTAGAGGAGGAGTCGTATGCGGAAGGGATAACATCTCCAAGGTCCAGACGGTTGGCAGCACCAAGGCGGCAGGCATGGGAGGGTGGGGGAGAGGGATTAACCAGGGCGCATGGTAGTAGCCAAACTGTTGAGGAAGGTGCAGGAGCCGAGGAAGAAGTGGAGGACGAACTGGCGATGGGCATGGAAGACTCATCAGATGAGGGAGACCTTGATCACATTTCTGTTGTGCGAGGTTGGAGGGAGAGGGCAGAGGAAGGAAGCATGATTCTTACCTCGCTACCAACACAACAAGGACTTGGTCCTTCTGGATGCGCAAGACACATGAGTGCCTTCTTGCTGCACTACCTGCAACATGACCCCCGGATTGTCAGAATTCGAAGTAATCCCGACTACTGGGTTGCCACACTCTTAGATCCCCAGTACAAAAGTATATTTGCCGAAATAATTCCTGCCATAAAAAGGTATTGACGAATGCAGGAGTATCTGCAGACGCTGTTGCAGAATCTTACATGTGCTTTTCCACAAAACACCAGTGGTGCACGTAGTGAATCTCACAGTTCTAACTTGCCAACGGTGGGACTGTCGAGTCTTCATCACTCAAACAGTAACAGTAACACAGTATCTGCTGGTAACAGCAATTTTGTGGAATCGTTTCACCACTTTTTTAGACCATCCTTTGCAAGGCCACAGGAGACAAGAAGTCTGACACATAGTCAATGCCTAGAGAGGATGGTACAGGAGAATCTCCAAGTGAACATCGAAGCCATGACTGTGTCACTGGACCCTTGCTCATTTTGGTATTCCAATCTGGAAAAATCGCTGGAGCTCGCCACTCACGCCTTGGAGATCTTGTCATGCCATGCAGCCAGCGTTCTCTCTGAACGTGTGTTCAGCGCTTCTGGTGGTGTGCTATCAGATAAGCGCACGTGTCTGTCCACTGAGAATGTAGACAGACTCACGTTCATAAAGATGAACAAATCATGGATTCGCAAGGACATTTCTACCCCTGTGTCATCCTTGGGAGACTAAAAGCTTGGGGATTTGGTAAAATCACCTCACCAACCGTTTTAAGCAACAGTGGGGCAATTGATGCCACTTAACCCTAGAAAGCATGACCATAAAAATCTACACTTTCACATACCTGGGGCCCTTTAGGCCCGTGTGCAAATAACATGGAATAACTCAAACTCAAATGACAAACAACTATATACATGAAGAATACCTAGAGTTTCAAAATTCTAACTAAAGTAATCTTGCAGAAAATAGAAAACAATTAACAGGGCGGGCCTGCGAGGCCCCAGGTATGCGTTCTAGGGTTAAGTGGTGTCTGTGCCACAATTTTGGGAGTCCCCTTGCTGTGTCTTACGTGACGTTGGCATCGTCAATTCCAGGTGGGTTCGGTCGCACCCCCCCCCCCTTTTAACTGTAAGAAACTACATACACTATGGCTTGGGGTAACACAGATGGTTGAGTCTGAAGAGCTGTTTACTCAGAGGTCTGCTCCAAATCAGTGTCTGCTAGTCAGCGTAGAATTTTTAACTGCATCTAGCCTAGGCAATACTTTGGGCGTAGTAGCCCAGCTGCGAAGCAAGCTGCACCGCCTGTGTATCTAATAAGAATTTTTAAATGAATCTAGCCTAGGCAGACTGTGGGGACCCCCAACCAAACCCAGACGCTCAGCCCCCCTACTGCCCCCCTTTCATGGACAATACAATAATGTAACTCTTACAACTGGATGGGTGAGGATCGGTCACAGCTTTATTAACTCTTTATACTCATTCCATTAGAAAGGCATTTTATTTCTAAAATAATTCAGCTTGTTGCAGCATGCCCTGGGTCCCCACTCCGGCAAGTTGGCCAACAAGTGTAACTCTCCAACATGTCCTTTCTATTTCCAGGCCACGGAGGATCCAGCGTACTCGTATGCAGGACTCTGACCCCCACCCATCACTCTTAACGCTTGTTCCACTCCATCCTGGAGTCCTGACAGGAATATGTCCAGTCCAATATCTATTAAGTGAACACCGTCGGGCCGTATGAGGCCTGCTTTATCTCCTTCCAGTTGTCGGTGTCGTATCACTACACCGCCTCTGTCTCTTCTAAATTTTGCCATCCGAATATTTATTACCCGCCTTGTCCATTCGATGGCCGTGATGTCTCGCGCACCTTGCCATACCGCTATCGGCACAATCTCTGACCATACTATAGCTAATTTTGTGAAAAATTCTCTGAAGCGCTCAGTGTCTAGTTTCATTATTGCCATTAGTTATGCGCTCTTGTGATGACCTAGGTTGTTTCCCCCGGTCTGTATAACTAAGATGACTGGACCTCTTGCCTCTCTCCCTACCTTGATTACCTCCATTAGTACCTGTGGCCATAGCAGGCCTCTAATACCTCTCCAGTTCAAATATGTGTTATGACACTATAATTTCCTCCCGCCTGGGCGGACTTTCGCCCTTTTTTGTGCCCAATATATATACGAGTGGCCTATCACTCACACTGTTGGCTTAGCGTCACCTGTAAAAGAAACAAACCACGTTACGATAACAAGTCCGGTCTTATATATCTCGCCAAACACGTGGATCGCCATCTCCCTATCCTCTGAACTTCCGTTTCTGACAGTCCTGCTCTTGCTGCTTCTGTGGCCGCACCTATGCGGAATGAGTGTGTCCCGTAATCTTTGGGGTGGTTCCCTGCCGATGTTATGCATTTATTAAATATAGATTGGAACAGGTATCTTGATAATGGCGTTCAATCAATGTGTGATAGGAAGAAATTACTTTGTGATCTGATGGTTAGATATGTTTTTACTATAGTTACCCGACTCAGTGTACCGTTTGTGGGTTGTAGAAGTACCCAAGTACCCCTGCCCGCTGGAACCGTTTTCGATTGGTGTATGCGTAGACGTATTGCATTATTGGCTATGACTACGTCCTGGTGTAATAAGCCTCCACTGGTGGTAATTTTGGATTGAGGGACTAATTCGCTTATACATAGCGCCCCGAAGAAGGCGATCACAAATGCAGTAGACATTAGTGTTGCTTCAAATTGTGAGTGTCATGTTAATGGTGTTAGGGATAAGATGTGAGAAATCAGTTTTAGTGACACGGGACGGGACGTCTACATTCCTGACTTGGCTGACCCCTTTTCCACCCTTTTATGGATTGTCTGATGATGAATCTTTGTCACATCTCCCCAATTCAGTAGTTGGAAGTGAAATGCTCCTCCGGTCAGACACCGCTGCGCTGACGCCCCTGATATGCCCCTCATCATTAGCTGGTGGAGAAATTCTATGGTGACTTGTGATCTGGCTTGTTCACATTGGTCAACCCGTCTGCCTGCTACTAGTCGTGTCCACTCTTCCCATGCCTTACCGTATGCTTGCCACGTTGACGGGGCAACTGACGCTCTGATTAATGGCATCAACTATTCGCCACTAGATCCCATAGGGAGGGTGGGCAACTGTTGCCCGATGGGTGGGCGTTGTGGAAGAGCTCTGTGAAAATCTGCCAATTGAATTGTTATAAAGCGTTAGCAGCAGCTTTATACCCCTCAGCATAGTGGCTAGCGCGGACCCATACATTGTGTTTTAGGCACAGGAATGCTAGCCTGCGTAGTAGGCCTAGCACTGGGAGAGACGATGATGCCATCTTATTAATGCAGTGCGCTAGGCTGGTGTTTTGCGTTATGAAGCGTATATTTTTGTTAGCCAGGCGCGCGCCCCATATTTCTATTGCTACCACTATTGGGAAAAATTATTTTCAGGGCTAGATGCAGCTAAAAATTATTATTAATTTCAAAGCTGGTGGAGCTTGGTATAGATGGCCTAATACAATGAGTCCCACACACTGCTAGAAGCCCAAATATTTTTTCAGAGCTAGATGCAGATAAAAATTATTTTTAATTTGCAACCTGATGGAGGTCAGTATAGATGAACTAATAGACCCAGTCCCACACACTGCTAGAAGCCCAAATATTTTTTCAGAGCTAGATGCAGAAAAATATTATATTCAATTTGCAACCTGATGGAGGTCAGTATAGATGGACTAATAGAACAAGTCCCACACACTGCTAGAAGCCCAAATATTTTTTCAGAGCTAGATGCAGAAAAAAATTATATTCAATTTGCAACCTGATGGAGGTCAGTATAGATGGACTAATAGACCAAGTCCCACACACTGCTAGAAGCCCAAATACTTTTTCAGAGCTAGATGCAGATAAAAATTATTTTTAATTTGCAACCTGATGGAGATCAGTATAGATGGACTAATAGACCAAGTCCCACACACTGCTAGAAGCCCAAATATTTTTTCAGAGCTAGATGCAGATAAAAATTATTTTTAATTTGCAACCTGATGGAGGTCAGTGTAGATGGACTAATAGACCAAGTCCCACACACTGCTAGAAGCCCAAATATTTTTTCAGAAGTAGAGGCAGAAAAAAATTATATTCAATTTGCAACCTGATGGAGGTCAGTATAGATGGACTAATAGAACAAGTCCCACACACTGCTAGAAGCCCAAATATTTTTCCAGAGCTAGATGCAGATAAAAATTATTTTTAATTTGCAGTCTGATGGAGGTCAGTATAGATGGACTAATAGACCCAGTCCCACACACTGCTAGAAGCCCAAACATTTTTTCAGAAGTAGATGCAGAAAAAAATGATATTCAATTTGCAACCTGATGGAGGTCAGTATAGATGGACTAATAGAACAAGTCCCACACACTGCTAGAAGGCCAAATATTTTTTCAGAGGGAGATGCAGAAAAAAATTATATTCAATTTGCAACCTGATGGAGGTCAGTATAGATGGACTAATAGAACAAGTCCCACACACTGCTAGAAGGCCAAATATTTTTTCAGAGCTAGATGCAGAAAAAAATTATATTCAGTTTGCAACCCGATGGAGGTCAGTATAGATGGACTAATAGAACAAGTCCCACACACAGCTAGAAGCCCAAATATTTTTTCAGAGGTAGATGCAGATAAAAATTATTTTTAATTTGCAACCTGATGGAGGTCAGTATAGATGGACTAATAGAGAAAGTCACACACACTGCTAGAAGGCCAAATATTTTTTCAGAGCTAGATGCAGATAAAAATTATTTTTAATTTGCAACCTGATGGAGGTCAGTATAGATGGACTAATAGAGAAAGTCCCACACACTGCTAGAAGCCCAAATATTTTTTCAGAGCTAGATGCAGAAAAAAATTATATTCAGTTTGCAACCTGATGGAGGTCAGTATAGATGGACTAATAGAACAAGTCCCACACACAGCTAGAAGCCCAAATATTTTTTCAGAGGTAGATGCAGAAAAAAATTATATTCAGTTTGCAACCTGATGGAGGTCTGTATAGATGGATTAATAGAACAAGTCCCACACACAGCTACAAGCCCAATATTTTTTCAGAGGTAGATGCAGAAAAAAAATATATTCAGTTTGCAACCTGATAGAGGTCAGTATAGATCGACTAATAGAGAAAGTCCCACACACTGCTAGAAGGCCAAATATTTTTTCAGAGCTAGATGCAGACAAAAAATTATTTTTAATTTGCAACCTGATGGAGGCCAGTATAGGTGGACTAATAGAACAAGTCCCACACACTGCTAGAAGCCCAAATATTTTTTCAGAGGTAGATGCAGAAAAAAATTTTATTCAGTTTGCAACCTGATGGAGGTCAGTATAGATGGACTAATAGAACAAGTCCCACATACTGCTAGAAGCCCAAATATTTTTTCAGAGCTAGATGCAGAAAAAAATTATATTCAATTTGCAACCTGATGGAGGTCAGTATAGATGGACTAATAGAATGATGCTATGCCCAAAAGATTTTACTTCACTAGGTGCAGTAAAAAAATTGGTATTCTATACACAGGTGGTATATCTTGCAACACAGATAGGCTACTCCACTGACTAACACACTCTGCAATAGGCCAAAAAGGATTAGCTTTGCTAGATTCAGCCAAATGCTGTGAAAAAAACTTGCACAGCACTGGCACAGACCTGCCTGGCAAAAACTGATAGGAACTGATGTAACCTAGTCCTGAAAAGGACTGCAATTACAATTAGTCTTTACTCCCACAATCTATCTATTTAAGAGCACAGACCTGCCTGATAAAAGTCGTAGGAAATGCTGTAACCTAGTCCTTAAAAGGACTGCAATCACAACTATTCCCTACTCCCAAGCTATCTGTAGATTTGTGCGAAAATTGGCTTGAAATTAACAAGGTATAGCGCACACAGCAACAGCGGTGCCGTCTAACACGCAGCTGCAGCAGTGAGAAAATGGTGGCGACGGGGAAAATGGCTTGGTCTTATAGGGCAAGGACATGTGACATACACTGCCAATGACACATGCCCTTGCTTGTGTGAAAAAAAGCACTTCGCTCCGTGTGTGCGCTGCTGATAGGCTGACAGATTGCACCTCCCCACTGTAAATGCGGGAAAGAGAAAAAAAAAATGGAGATCTTCATTGTTCCTGCAGAGATCCATCCCCTGCCCCTCCCCCCACCCCGCTGTACACTCAAACTGCGTATTAACATTAATTTTCATCATTACTGAGAAAAAATCCAGTTATCGAACATAACCTCGAACAGCCAAATTTTTCTCAAATCGTTCGTGTTCGCCGAACGGCTCGAACACCGCCCAAAACAGCTCGAATTTGAGATTGGCGAACAGTTCGAGTAGAACAACGCTCTTCTCTACATATGAGATATTCTCCAAACTATTTCACACTGAGATGTCCCTGCTGTATAACGTTAGGAACTGAACAAAGTATTTTTTTTTTACTGTGGATGAGGCCTATATAACATAGGAGATATTCTCCAAACTATTTCAAACTAATATGTCCCTGCTGTATACCGTTAGCAACCAAACAATGTATATTTTAGTGTGGATGAGGCTAGTATAACATAGGAGATATTTTCCAAACTATTTCAAACTAAGATGTCCCTGCTGTATAACCTTAGGAACCGAACAAAGTATTAGTGTTGATGAGGCCTGTATAACATACGAGATATTCTCCAAACTATTTCAAACTCAGATCTAGCCTGCTGTATCACGTTAGGAACAGCAAAAAATAGCCTTTTTTTACTCTGCATACAGCTGAATTTCACCGCCACTAAAGGACTAGTTGGCTTATAGCCAAGTGTAACACGTTTGCGACAGAAAACATTTTTTTTGGACTCTGCCTAGCAGCAGAAAAAAAAAAATGTTTTACTCTGAAAACAGCCAAACTTCAACAACACTAAAATAGTAGGTGGCTTTTAGCAGAATGTATCACGTTTACGACACAAAAAAATCTTTGGTGGACTGTGGCTAGAAACAGAAAAAATATATTTTTTTACTCTGAAAAAAATCAGAAGTTCACTGCCACTAATGTAGTAGCTGACTTATAGCAGAGTGTATCACGTTTGCCACAGAAAAAAATATTTTTTGGACTCTGCCTAGCAAGAGAAAAAGTCTTTTTTTTTACTCTGAAAACAGCCGAACTTCAAAGCCACTAAAATAGTAGGTTGTTTTTAGCAGAGTGTATCACGTTTGCGACACAAAAAAATCTTTGGTGGACTGTGGCTAGCAACAGAAAAAATATCTTTTTTTGATTTTAAAATCTTAAATGTTGGCCTACTGAAATGTATGTTCAATAAATGCACTGAACACTTGGTCGGGGTTCCTTTTGCATCAATTACTGCATAAATGCGGCGTGGCATAGAGGCGATCAGCCTGTAGCACTGCTGAGGGGTTATGGAAGCCCAGGATGCTTTAATAGCAGCCTTCAGCTCATCTGCATTGTTGGGTCTATTGTCTCTCATCTTCCTCTTGACAAGGTCAGGCGAGTTTGCTGGCCAGTCAAGCACAGTGATACTGTTGTTTGTAAACCAGGTATTGGTACTTTTGGCAGTGTGGACAGGTGCCAAGTCCTGCTGGAGAATGAAATTTCCATCTCCAAAAACCTTGTCAGCAGAGGGAAGCGTGAAGTGCTCTAAAATTTCCTGGTAGATGGCTGCGCTGACTTTGGTCTTGATAAAACAGAGTGGACCTACATCAGCAGATGACATGGCTCCCCAAACCATCACTGATTGTGGAAACTTCACACTAGACCTCAAGCAGCTTGGATTGTGTGCCTCTCCACTCTTCCTTTAGACTCTGGGACCTTGATTTCTAAATGAAATGCAAAATTTACTTTCATCTGAAATCAACACCTTAGACCACTGAGCAACAGTCTAGGTCTTTTTCTCCTTGGCCTGGGTAAGACGCTTCTGGTGTTGTCTATTGGTCATGAGTGGCTTGACACAAGGAATTCGACACTTGTAACCCAAGTCCTAGATACTTCTGTGTGTGATGGCCCTTGAAGCAGTGACTCCAATAGCAGTCCACTCCTTGTGAATTTCCCCCAAATTTTTGAATGGCTCAACTTCCCATTAATATGTTTGAACAGCCAGCTTATTTAGCAATAACCTTTTATAGCTTACCCTCCTTGTCGAGTGTCAATGACTGCCTTCTGGACATCTGTCAAGTCAGCATTCTTCCCCATGATTGTGGAGCCTACTGAAACAGACTAAGGGACCTTTTTAACCACTTAGGAAGTTTTTGCAGGTGTTTTTTGTTAATTATTCTAATTTACTGAGATAATGACTTTTGTGTTTTCCTTGGCTGTAAGACATAATCATCAACATTAACAGAAATAAACACTTGAAATAGATCACTCTGTTTGTACTGACTCTATATGATATATGAATTTCACTTTTTGTATTGAAGAACTGAAATAAGTTAACTTTTTGATGATATTCTAATTGTGTGATTAACACCTGTATATGGCATGCCATATGCTATGACCTACTTCCCAGGTTCTTATATTTTTGGTTCATTTCACATGTTTACTGTTATTGCACTTTTGTAAAAATAATATTTCATTCTGGCATACTACTAGACTAGTGGTATATCTTGCAGATAGGTGATGACTTCTTTCAACTAGTCAACCTCATTAAATTTGTACTGTAGCTTGTAATTTTATGCTACTGGAAACTCTTACACCTAGGCTTGTGCACATAACCGTATTTTTGATCCAAATGCTACCCATTAAAAAAACAGATTGCAATCGGGCCAATGTTATTCGATGCGCTAGTGCAGATGAAGGATTTTTTTCACTGATCAAATCTATGTGTGAAAAAATCACAGCAAGCACGATTTTTTTTCGGAAATCGGATGAGACTCACCCACTCAAGTCTATGAGTGCGATGCCATACAAAGCCACGGTATAGTATCTGATTTTTGCAGATACATTGCAATTCTGTAACATAGGAATCTTTAAATGGTCTTGTTAATAATTAATAGCTGTTGCTGTGAAAAAAAAGATTCTATGCAGATGACGACTGAGAAAAAAATTCCAGGAAGAAACTCAGAACAATTTTTCATACTGTTGTGTGAACCTACCCTTAGTGTTTGTCTACATTCACACACCCATGAGAAATGTTAGTGTGTATTCAGACTCACTGATTATGTACTATTTTGAGCCTCAAAATTGGATCAGATTAGGAAATACTTTGATCCTCCTGGATCTCACGCTCAGATCTGTGATTTTCACATATGTGTTAATATATCCATGAAACTCTACGAGTCTGAGTGCTTTCCAATAAAAAGTCATCCAGTACACGGACATTTCACATGGATGTGTGAATGTAGTCTTAGGGATATTGCATGTGCAGCCTATTTAGCTAAACAATGGGCCTGAGGGGGAGGGTGGTATTAAAACAAGAATGATTAATCTTGTTTCCTCTGAATGTGCAAAATCTTTCAATATCTTTTCTACTGCTAAACAATCATACATTAAATATTATTTTGTAACTTGCCCTATATATTATAGTGTTTGTTGAAGATTCAATCAATGACCGCATCAATTAAACTACAAGCTAATTGGGTTCTCCTCTATATCAGCAGAAAAAAACAATCAAACTGCACAAACAGATACATAATAAAATATCGGAAAACGATGGAAAAACAAGAGCACACACATGTAATTTTGGACATTCCTGTCAATTTGACTGTCAAATAAAGGTAGTAATTGATCAAAACCCTGACATTTTGCAGCCACCTCCAGGGACTCTCAATTTAAAAAATCATTGAGTTTAAATCTTAGGATATACTAAAGGGTACAATATTCACGTAGCCTTATATATAACTAGTTATTGAACCCGTTCTATGCCCAGGTGGCGATCATTTTATTGGTACATTTTTAATTTTATTAATGGCACCGGAGTCAGCACATGCGCATACCGTGCTATCCTGCTCCATTTTTTTAAAGACATTGTCTGCGAATTCACATATATAGTGTCTTCAATAAAATGGTGCCGTAGTGTGGTATGCAAACGTACTGACTCTGGCGCCTCATTGCGCTGGCACCACCCATCCCGGCTTCGAACAGAAGGACGCGTCCAGCATATATAAAATGTACTTTATATACAGGGGGTGTACTCACTTACGCTGAGAACTGTATGTATATCGTAATGACAATACATGGGGGTGTACTCACTTATGCTAAGCGCTGTATGTATAATGTACTGAGAATACAGGGGGTGTACTCACTTACGCTGAGCGCTGTATATATAACGTACTGAGAGTACAGAGGGGTGTACTCACTTACGCTGAGCGCTGTATGTATAACGAACTGAGAATACAGGGGGTGTACTCACTTATGCTGAGCGCTGTATATATAGCGCACTGAGAATACAGGGGGGTGTACTCACTTATGCTGAGCGCTGTATGTATAAAGTACTGAGAATACAGGGGGTGTACTCACTTACGCTGAGCGCTGTATATATAATGTACTGAGAATACAGGGGGTGTACTCACTTACGCTGAGTGCTGTATATATAATGTGCTGAGAATACCGGGGGTGTACTCACTTACGCTGAGTGCTGTCTATATAATGTACTGAGAATACAGGGGTGTACTCACTTACGCTGAGTGCTGTATATATAACGTACTGAGAATACAGGGGGTGTACTCACTTACGCTGAGTGCTGTATATATAATGTACTGAGAATACATGGGTGTACTCACTTACGCTGAGTGCTGTATATATAACGTACTCAGAATACAGGGGGGTGTACTCACTTACGCTGAGCGCTGTATATATAATGTACTGAGAATACAGGGGGTGTACTCACTTATGCTGACAGCTGTATATATAACGTACTGAGAATACAGGGGGTGTACTCACTTATGCTGAGTGCTGTATATATAACGTACTGAGAATACAGGGGGGTGTACTCACTTACGCTGAGTGCTGTATATATAATGTACTGAGAATACCGGGGGTGTACTCACTTACGCTGAGTGCTGTATATATAACGTACTCAGAATACAGGGGTGTACTCACTTACGCTGAGCGCTGTATATATAATGTACTGAGAATACAGGGGGTGTACTCACTTATGCTGAGTGCTGTATATATAACGTACTGAGAATACAGGGGGGTGTACTCACTTATGCTGAGTGCTGTATATATAATGTACTGAGAATACAGGGGGTTTACTCACTTACGCTGAGTGCTGTATATATAATGTGCTGAGAATACCGGGGGTGTACTCACTTACGCTGAGTGCTGTCTATATAATGTACTGAGAATACAGAGGGGTGTACTCACTTACGCTGAGTGCTGTATATATAACGTACTGAGAATACAGGGGGTGCACTCACTTACGCTGAGTGCTGTATATATAATGTGCTGAGAATACCGGGGGTGTACTCACTTACGCTGAGTGCTGTCTATATAATGTACTGAGAATACAGAGGGGTGTACTCACTTACGCTGAGTGCTGTATATATAACGTACTGAGAATACAGGGGGTGTACTCACTTACGCTGAGTGCTGTATATATAATGTACTGAGAATACAGGGGGTGTACTCACTTACGCTGAGTGCTGTATATATAATGTGCTGAGAATACCGGGGGTGTACTCACTTACGCTGAGTGCTGTCTATATAATGTACTGAGAATACAGAGGGGTGTACTCACTTACGCTGAGTGCTGTATATATAACGTACTGAGAATACAGGGGGTGTACTCACTTACGCTGAGTGCTGTATATATAACGTACTGAGAATACAGGGGGTGTACTCACTTACGCTGAGTGCTGTATATATAACGTACTGAGAGTACAGAGGGGTGTACTCACTTATGCTGAGCGCTGTATATATAGCGCACTGAGAATACAGGGGGGTGTACTCACTTATGCTGAGCGCTGTATGTATAAAGTACTGAGAATACAGGGGGTGTACTCACTTACGCTGAGCGCTGTATATATAATGTACTGAGAATACAGGGGGTGTACTCACTTACGCTGAGTGCTGTATATATAATGTGCTGAGAATACCGGGGGTGTACTCACTTACGCTGAGTGCTGTCTATATAATGTACTGAGAATACAGGGGTGTACTCACTTACGCTGAGTGCTGTATATATAACGTACTGAGAATACAGGGGGTGTACTCACTTACGCTGAGTGCTGTATATATAATGTACTGAGAATACATGGGTGTACTCACTTACGCTGAGTGCTGTATATATAACGTACTCAGAATACAGGGGGGTGTACTCACTTACGCTGAGCGCTGTATATATAATGTACTGAGAATACAGGGGGTGTACTCACTTATGCTGACAGCTGTATATATAACGTACTGAGAATACAGGGGGTGTACTCACTTATGCTGAGTGCTGTATATATAACGTACTGAGAATACAGGGGGGTGTACTCACTTACGCTGAGTGCTGTATATATAATGTACTGAGAATACCGGGGGTGTACTCACTTACGCTGAGTGCTGTATATATAACGTACTCAGAATACAGGGGTGTACTCACTTACGCTGAGCGCTGTATATATAATGTACTGAGAATACAGGGGGTGTACTCACTTATGCTGAGTGCTGTATATATAACGTACTGAGAATACAGGGGGGTGTACTCACTTATGCTGAGTGCTGTATATATAATGTACTGAGAATACAGGGGGTGTACTCACTTACGCTGAGTGCTGTATATATAATGTGCTGAGAATACCGGGGGTGTACTCACTTACGCTGAGTGCTGTCTATATAATGTACTGAGAATACAGAGGGGTGTACTCACTTACGCTGAGTGCTGTATATATAACGTACTGAGAATACAGGGGGTGCACTCACTTACGCTGAGTGCTGTATATATAATGTGCTGAGAATACCGGGGGTGTACTCACTTACGCTGAGTGCTGTCTATATAATGTACTGAGAATACAGAGGGGTGTACTCACTTACGCTGAGTGCTGTATATATAACGTACTGAGAATACAGGGGGTGTACTCACTTACGCTGAGTGCTGTATATATAATGTACTGAGAATACAGGGGGTGTACTCACTTACGCTGAGTGCTGTATATATAATGTGCTGAGAATACCGGGGGTGTACTCACTTACGCTGAGTGCTGTCTATATAATGTACTGAGAATACAGAGGGGTGTACTCACTTACGCTGAGTGCTGTATATATAACGTACTGAGAATACAGGGGGTGCACTCACTTACGCTGAGTGCTGTATATATAATGTACTGATAATACAGGGGGTGTACTCACTTACGCTGAGTGCTGTCTATATAATGTACTGAGAATACAGAGGGGTGTACTCACTTACGCTGAGTGCTGTATATATAACGTACTGAGAATACAGGGGGTGTACTCACTTACGCTGAGTGCTGTATATATAACGTACTGAGAATACAGGGGGTGTACTCACTTACGCTGAGTGCTGTATATATAACGTACTCAGAATACAGGGGGGTGTACTCACTTACGCTGAGCGCTGTATATATAATGTACTGAGAATACAGGGGGTGTACTCACTTATGCTGACAGCTGTATATATAACGTACTGAGAATACAGTGGTGTACTCACTTATGCTGAGTGCTGTATATATAACGTACTGAGAATACAGGGGGGTGTACTCACTTACGCTGAGTGCTGTATATATAATGTACTGAGAATACCGGGGGTGTACTCACTTATACTGAGCCCTGTATATATAATGTACTGAGAATACCGGGGGTGTACTCACTTACGCTGAGTGCTGTATATATAACGTACTCAGAATACAGGGGGTGTACTCACTTACGCTGAGCGCTGTGTATTTAACGTACTGAGAATACAAGGTGGTGTACTCACTTACGCTGAGCGAATACATGGGGGTGTACTCACACTGAACGCTGTATGTATAATGTACTGATAATACAGGGGAGTGTACTCACTTACGCTCAGCGCTATATGTATAACGTACTGACAATACAGGGGGGTGTACTCACGCTGATCGCTGTATGTATAACGTACGGAGAATACAGGGGGGTGTACTCACTTATGTTGAGCGCTGTATGTATAGCGTACTGAGAATACAGGGGGGTGTACTCATTTACGCTGAGCGCTGTATGTATAACGTACTGAGAATACAGGGGGGTGTACTCACTTACGCTGAGCGCTGTATGTATAACGTACTGAGAATACAGGGGGGTGTACTCACTCACGCTGAACGCTGTATATATTGTGTACTGAGAATACAGGGGGGTGTACTCATGCTGAACGCTGCATGTATAACATACTGAGAATAAAGGGGGGTGTACTTACTTACGCTGAACGCTTTATATATAATGTACTGAGAATACAGGGGGGTGTACTCACACTGAACGCTGTATATATAGTGTACTGAGAATACAGGGGGGTGTACACACGCTGAGCGCTGTATGTATAACATACTGAGAATAAAGGGGGGTGTACTCACTTACGCTGAGTGAATACAGGGGGTGTACTCACTTACGCTGAGCGCTGTATGTATACCGAACTGAGAATACAGGGGGTGTACTCACTTACTCTGAATGCTGTATACATAGTGTACTGAGAATACAGGGGGGTTTACTCACTTCCGCTGAGCGCTGTTTACATAGTGTACTGAGAATACAGGGGGGTTTACTCACTTACGCTGAGCGCTGTATGTATAACGTACTGAGAATACAGGGGGTGTACTCACTTACGCTGAGCGCTGTATGTATAAAGTACTGAGAATACAGGGGGGTGTACTCACTTACGCTGAGCGCTGTATGTATAAAGTACTGAGAATACAGGGGGTGTACTCACTTACGCTGAGCGCTGTATGTACAGTCATATGAAAAAGTTTGGGCACCCCTATTAATCTTAAGCTTAATGTTTTATAAAAATTGGTGTTTTTGCAACAGCTATTTCAGTTTGATATATGTAATAACTGTTGGACACAGTAATGTTTCTGCCTTGAAATGAGGTTTATTGTGCTAACAGAAAATGTGCAATCTGCATTCAAACAAAATTTGACCGGTGCATAAATATGGGCACCCTTATCATTTTCTTGTTTTAAATACTCCTGCCTACTTTTTACTGACTTACTAAAGCACTTTTTTTGGTTTTGTAACCTCATTGAGCTTTGAACTTTATAGCCAGGTGTATGCAATCATGAGAAAAGCTACTTAAAGTGGCCACTTGCAAGTTGTTCTCCTGTTTGAATCTCCTCTGAAGAGTGGCATCATGGGCTCCTCAAAACAACTGTCAAATGATCTGAAAACAAAGATTATTCAACATAGTTGTTCAGGGGAAGGATACAAAAAGCTGTCTCAGAGATTTAACCTGTCAGTTTCCACTGTGAGGAACATAGTAAGGAAATGGAAGAACACAGGGACAGTTCTTGTTAAGGCCAGAAGTGGCAGGCCAAGAAAAACATCAGAAAGGCAGAGAAGAAGAATGGTGAGATCAGTCAAGGACAATCCTCAGACCACCTCCAGAGAGCTGCAGCATCAACTTGCTGCAGATGGTGTCACTGTGCATCGGTCAACTATACAACGCACTTTGCACAAGGAGAAGCTGTATGGGAGAGTGATGCGAAAGAAGCCGTTTCTGCAAGTACGCACAAACAGAGTCGGCTGAGGTATGCAAAAGCACATTTGAAGAAGCCTATTTCTTTTTGGAAGAAGGTCCTGTGGACTGATGAAACCAAGATTGAGTTGTTTGGTCATACAAAAAGGCGTTATGCATGGTGGCAAAAAAACACAGCATTCCAAGAAAAACACTTGCTACCCACAGTAAAATTTGGTGGAGGTTCCATCATGCTTTGGGGCTGTGTGATCAATGCCGGCACTGGGAATCTTGTTAAAGTTGAGGGACGCATGGATTCCACTCAGTATCAGCAGATTCTTGGCAATAGTGTTCAAGAATCAGTGATAAAGTTGAAGTTACGCAGTGGATGGATCTTTCAGCAAGACAATGATCCAAAACACCGCTCCAAATCTACTCAGGCATTCATGCAGAGGAACAATTATAATGTTCTGGAATGGCCATCCCAGTCCCCAGACCTGAATATCATTGAACATCTGTGGGATCATTTGAAGAGGCTGTCCATGCTCGGCGACCATCAAACTTAACTGAACTGGAATTGTTTTGTAAAGAGGAATGGTCAAAAATACCTTCATCCAGGATCCAGGAACTCATTAAAAGCTACAGGAAGCGACTAGATGCTGTTATTTTTGCAAAAGGAGGATCTACTAAATATTAATGTCACTTTTCTGGTGAGGTGCCCATACTTATGCACCTGTCAAATTTTGTTTGAATGCAGATTGCACATTTTCTGTTAGCACAATAAACCTCATTTCAAGGCAGAAACATTACTGTATCCAACAGTTATTACATATATCAAACTGAAATAGCTGTTGCAAAAACACCAATTTTTATAAAACATTAAGCTTAAGATTAATAGGGGTGCCCAAACTTTTTCATATGACTGTATAAAGTACTGAGAATACAGGGGGGTGTACTCACTTACACTGAGCGCTGTATACATAGTGTACTGAGAATACAGGGAGGTTTACTCACTTACGCTGAGCGCTGTATGTATAAAGTACTGAGAATACAGGGGGTGTACTCACTTACGCTGAGTGCTGTATGTATAACGTACTCAGAATACAGGGGGGTGTACTCACTTATGATGAGCGCTGTATATATAATGTACTGAGAATACAGGGGGTGTACTCACTTATGCTGAGCGCTGTATAAATAGCGTACTGAGAATACTGGGGGGTGTACTCACTTACGCTGAGCACTGTATGTATAATGTACTGAGAATACAGGTGGTGTACTCACTTACGCTGAGCACTGTATGTATAACGTACTGAGAATACAGGGGGTGTACTCACTTACGCTGAGCGCTGTATGTATAAAGTACTCAGAATACAGGGGGTGTACTCACTTACGCTGAGCGCTGTATGTATAAAGTACTGAGAATACAGGGGGGTGTAGTCACTTACGCTGAGCGCTGTATACATAGTGTACTGAGAATACAGGGGGGTTTACTCACTTACGCTGAGCGCTGTATGTATAAAGTACTGAGAATACAGGGGTGTACTCACTTACGCTGAGTGCTGTATGTATAACGTACTCAGAATACAGGGGGGTGTACTCACTTACGCTGAGTGCTGTATGTATAAAGTACTAAGAATACAGGGGGTGTACTCACTTACGCTGAGCGCTGTATATATAATGTACTGAGAATACAGGGGGTGTACTCACTTATGCTGAGCGCTGTATATATAGCGTACTGAGAATACAGAGGGGTGTACTCACTCACGCTGAGCACTGTATGTATAATGTACTGAGAATACAGGTGGTGTACTCACTTACGCTGAGCACTGTATGTATAACGTACTGAGAATACAGGGGGTGTACTCACTTACGCTGAGCGCTGTATGTATAAAGTACTCAGAATACAGGGGGTGTACTCACTTACGCTGAGCGCTGTATGTATAAAGTACTGAGAATACAGGGGGGTGTAGTCACTTACGCTGAGCGCTGTATACATAGTGTACTGAGAATACAGGGGGGTTTACTCACTTACGCTGAGCGCTGTATGTATAAAGTACTGAGAATACAGGGGGTGTACTCACTTACGCTGAGTGCTGTATGTATAACGTACTCAGAATACAGGGGGGTGTACTCACTTACGCTGAGTGCTGTATGTATAAAGTACTAAGAATACAGGGGGGTGTACTCACTTACGCTGAGCGCTGTATATATAATGTACTGAGAATACAGGGGGTGTACTCACTTATGCTGAGCGCTGTATATATAGCGTACTGAGAATACAGAGGGGTGTACTCACTTACGCTGAGCACTGTATATATAACGTACTGAGAATATAGGGGGGTGTACTCACTTACGCTGTATATATAATGTACTGAGAATACACGGGGGTGTAATCACTTACGCTGAGTGAATACAGGAAGGTGTACTCACTTATGCTGAGCGCTGTATATATAATGTACTGAGAATACAGGGGGTGTACTCATTTACGCTCAGCGCTATATGTATAACGTGCTGACAATACAGAGGGGTGTACTCACGCTGATCGCTGTATGTATAACGTACTGAGAATACAGGGGGGTGTACTCACGCTGATCGCTGTATGTATAACGTACTGAGAATACAGGGGGTGCACTCACTCACGCTGAACGCTGTATATATTGTGTACTTAGAAAACAGGGGGGTACTCATGCTGAACGCTGCATGTATAACATACTGAGAATAAAGGGGGGTGTACTTACTTACGCTGAACGCTTTATTTATAATGTACTGAGAATACAGGGGGGTGTACTCACACTGAACGCTGTATATATAGTGTACTGAGAATACAGGGGGGTGTACACACGCTGAGCGCTGTATGTATAACATACTGAGAATAAAGGGGGGTGTACTCACTTACGCTGAGTGAATACAGGGGGTGTACTCACTTACGCTGAGCGCTGTATGTATACCGAACTGAGAATACAGGGGGTGTACTCACTTACTCTGAATGCTGTATACATAGTGTACTGAGAATACAGGGGGGTTTACTCACTTACGCTGAGTGAATACAGGGGGTGTGCTCACTTACGCTGAGCACTGTATGTGTAATGTACTGAGAATACAGGGGGTGTACTCACTTACGCTAAATGCTGTATATATAATGTACTGAGAATACAGGGGATTTAATCATTTACGCTGAGTGAATACAGGGGGGTGTACTCTCTTATGCTGAACGCTGTATATATAACGTACTGAGAATACAGGGGGGTGTACTCACTTACGCTGAGCGCTGTATGTATAACGTAGTGAGAATACAGGGGGTGTACTCACTTACGCTGAGCGCTGTAAGTATAACGTACTGACAATACAGAGGGGTGTACTGACGCTGATCGCTGTATGTATAACGTACAGAGAATACAGGGGGGTGTACTCACTCATGCTGAACGCTGTATATATTGCGTACTGAGAATACAGGGGGTGTACTCACTTACGATGAGCGAATACAGGGGGTGTACTCACTTACTCTGAGCGCTGTATGTATAACGTACTGAGAACACAGGGGGGTGTACTTACGCTGAGCGCTGTATGTATAACGTACTGAGAACACAGGGGGGTGTACTCACTTACGCTGAGCGCTGTATGTATAACGTACTGAGAATACAGGGGGTGTACTCACTTATGCTGAACGCTGTATACATAGTGTACTGAGAATACAGGAGGGTGTAATCACTTACGCTGAGCGAATACAGGGGGGTGTACTCACTTACTCTGAGCGCTGTATGTATATCGAACTGAGAATACAGAGGGTGTACTCACGCTGAATGCTGTATAGTGTACTGAGAATACAGGGGGGTGTGCTCACTTACGCTGAGTGAATACAGGTGGGTGTGCTCACTTAAGCTGAGCACTATATGCTATATACTATAATGCACTGAGAATACAGGGGGGTGTGCTCACGTTGAGCGCTGTATGTATAACGTACTGAGAATATAGGGGGTGTAATCATTTATTCTGAGATAATACAGAATATTTTCTCCGATTTACCCAAATTACCCATATGAATTGCAGTCATTGTAATTTTCCAGTCAAACAACTATTAGAGTACAATTGAAAGGTTTTTGTACAAACTGCCTATGATAACAGTATATTTAAAAAAAATAAAAAACTCAAACTGCACTCAAAATGCATGTTCCAAATTATTATGCACAGCAGAGTTTTCAACCTTTTCATTTTAATAAAGAACAAAAAAATGGTCATTTTTGAAATTATAAGCATTAGCAGGTTATTACAAACTGAAATCAAACAGTTTTCAACTCAAAACTTTATTCTAGGTGATGTTACATTTGCAAATAGGACCGCTTGTTCGAAAGGAGCTTCTGAACTCTCTCGTCCATTGAATTTGTCAGGTTTTGGATGGTTTCTGCTTTAATTGTTTAGCATGAGGACAGAATACCCTCCCAGAGCTGTTGCTTAGATGTGAACTGCCTCCCGCCATCATAGACACTCATTTTGATGATGCTCCAGAGGTTCTCAATGGGGTTGAGGTCAGGGGAGCATGGGTGCCACACCATAAGTTTGTCCCCTTTTATGCCCATAGCAGCCAGAGATGCAGATGTGTTATGTGCAGCATGTGACGGGGCATTATCATGCATGAAATGATCTCGATGGTCCATATGGATGGAGTGGAGGATGGCAGGTTGATGGACACCCCATGCAAACACTGTTATGGCGCTAACAAGGAGGAGGTGGAGTAATGTTTTGGGCTGGAATCACGGCGAGAGAGATTGTCGGCCCTTTTAGGATCCCTGAAGGGGTAAAGATGAACTCCATGATGTATGTTGAGTTTCAAACAGCACTTCCTTCCATGGTTCAAGAAGAAGAACCGTGCATTCCGCAGCAAGATCATTTTCATGCATGATAATGCCCCGTCTCATGCTGCACATAACACATCTGCATCTCTGGCTGCTATGGGCATGAAAGGGGACAAACTTATGGTGTGGCACCCATGCTCTCCTAACCTCAACCCCATTGAGAACCTCTGGAGCATCATCAAAAGGAGTGTCTATGATGGCGGGAGGCAGGTCACATCTAAGCAACAGCTCTGGGAGGGTACTCTGTCCTCATGCAAAACAATTGAAGCAGAAACCATCCAAAACCTGACAAATTCAAGAGAGAGAGGGAGCGCGCGCATGCGCGCCCTAAGCACAGTGACCGGGAAGCAGAGTGCGCTGCCAGTAGAGCGGGAGGAGGACGCCGGGCACGGAGCGGAGAGGTGAAGGGAACGGCGTCCCTGCCTAGCAGGAGGCAGGGACGCCGACGCTACAGTACCCCCCCCTTTAGGCCCCCCTTTTTTAGGCCCGAGAGAAATTTATCAAGGATGAGAGGGGCATGGATGTTCTCCCGGGGCTCCCACGTTCTCTCCACAGAACTAAACCCCTTCCAATCCACTTGAAAAAAGGTCTTACCCTTTTGGTGGCCAGAATGTTCTCTACCTCAAACTCGTTTTCAGCGGAAACCGGAGCAGGAGGCGTACCTGTAGACTTGGAAAAAGAGTTAAGTACAACGGGTTTGAGTAGAGATACATGGAAGGAGTTAGGGATCCGCAAGTTGGCCGGGAGTTTCAATTTATAGGCCACCGGGTTGATTTGTTTGACATCTTTCAGTGGGCCGATGAACCGAGGCCCTAACTTGTAGGAAGGAATCTTGAGCCGGACATATTTGGACGAGAGCCAGACTTAATCTCCAGGACGGAATTGTGGCAGATCCAGACGTCTTTTGTCAGCCTGTTTTTTCATCCGCTCAGATGACTGAAGAAGTGCGGATCTGGTACTTTCCCAAATGGAGGAAAATTCGCTAACAAGAGATTCCGCAGCCGGATTGTCCACCGAGGTGGAGACGGGAAACGGGATCCGAAGATGCTGACCGTAGACTATATAAAACGGGGATTTGGAGGAAGATTCGCTCTCGTGATTATTGTAGGAAAATTCGGCCCACGGTAAAAGATCCACCCAGTCGGAATGGTGAGCATTAACAAAGTGCCGGAGGTAACTGGTTAAAATTTGGTTGATCCGCTCTACTTGACCATTGGACTGTGGGTGATAAGCAGAAGAGAAGTCCAAGGTGACCCCCAGCAATTTACACATGGCTCGCCAGAAGCGAGAGGTGAAATGAACTCCTCGATCGGATACGATGTGGAGAGGAAGACCATGAAGACGGAAAATATGATGGATAAAGTCTTTAGCCAACTCAGATGCAGACGGGAGGCCCGGCAGGGGAATGAAGTGAGCCATCTTAGAAAAGCGGTCAGCGACCACCCAAATGACCATACAACCGGCAGAGACAGGGAGGTCCGTTATAAAGTCCATGGCTATATGCTGCCACAGGGCAGCAGGTACAGGAAGAGGCAGGAGGCGGCCGGCTGGCAGGTGTCTAGGAACCTTGTTGCGGGCGCAGGATGCACAGGCTGAAACAAAGTGTATTACGTCCTTGTGCAGGGTAGGCCACCAGTAATGCCGGGTAATAAGCTGGAGGGTCTTTTTCTGACCAGCATGGCCAGCTAGCTTAGACGAATGTCCCCAGTGTAGGACCTTCTCACGATCAGGTACTGTTACGAACGTCTTACCGGGTGGAAGACGATTTAGATTCACGGGGGCTACCTGCATTACTTTGGCGGGGTCGATGATGTGCTTAGGCTCCTCCTCTAGATCAGAGACCAAAAAGTATCGGGACAAGGCATCAGCTTTGATGTTTTTGTCTGCCGGGTGAAAATGAAGAATGAAATCAAAGTGGGCGAAGAACAAGGACCCCCGGGCTTGGCGCGGGTTAAGTCTCTGGGCACTCTGGAGGTAAGCCAAGTTCTTGTGGTCCGTGTAAATTATTACTGGGTGAAGAGCCCCCTCGAGCAGGTAACACCACTCCTCCAGTGCCAGCTTAATGGCTAATAATTTTCGGTCTCCTATAGAATAATTGCGCTCAGAAGAGGAGAAGAGTTTGGAGAAGAAGCCGCAGGTTACCATTCTTCCGGAAGACGACTTTTGGGTGAGTACCGCTCCAGCTCCGGAGGAGGAAGCGTCTACTTCTAGGAAGAATTGTTTGTTGCCGTCCGGACGATGCAGGACAGGAGCGGAGGAGAAAGCTTGTTTCAAGGAAAAGAAGGCCTCCTCTGCTTCGGGCGGCCATTCTTTGGGATTAGCGCCCTTACGGGTGAGCGCAGAGATAGGGGCAGTCCGGGAAGAGAAGTGCGGAATGAAGAGGCGGTAGTAGTTGGCGAAGCCCAGGAACCGCTGAATAGCCTTCAACCCCTCCGGTCGGGGCCACTTCTGGATGGCAGACAGTTTCTCAGGATCCATTCGTAGACCGGTCTGAGAGATTATGTAGCCCAGAAACGGAAGCGAGGTCTGCTCAAAGAAGCACTTCTCATATTTTGCGTAGAGGTGGTTCTGCCTGAGCCTGAGCAGGACCTGACAAAAGTCCCTCCAGTGTGTGGGAAGATCCGGAGAGAAGACCAAGATGTCGTCCAGGTACACCACCACGCAGGAGTAGAGAAGGTCACGGAAGATGTCATTGACCAACTCTTGAAAGACGGCGGGAGCATTACAGAGACCGAAGGGCTTTACGAGGTATTCATAGTGGCCGTCCTGGGTGTTGAATGCCGTCTTCCATTCATCTCCCTGACGGATACGGACCAGGTTATACGCCCCACGGAGATCCAGCTTAATGAAGATTCTAGCACCCCTCAGACGGTCAAATAATTCAGGAATGAGCAGAAGGGGGTATTTATTTTTCACCGTGATCTGGTTAAGGCCTCTATAGTCTATACAGGGACAGAGTGAGCCGTCTTTCTTTTTGATGAAGAAGAAGCCTGCTCCCGCTGGGGAGGTAGATTTCCGGATAAATCTCCGGGCCAGATTCTCCTCGATATATTCAGACATGGACCGGGTTTCAGCAGCGGACAAAGGTAAATACGCCCACGGGGAGGAGTAGCGCCGGGTATCAGGTCGATTGGGCAATCGTATGGTCTATGAGGGGGTAATGTCTCTGCTTCTCTTTTGTTAAAGACGTCCGCATAAGACCAATAAGGAACCGGTAGGCCGGGTAGATTGGCTGGGGTAGGAGAAGGACGGGCAGGACGAACGGGAACAAAACAAGTCTTATGGCAGTCCTGCCCCCAGCGAAGGACTTCTCCGGTCTGCCAATCAAGCACAGTGCATGTCTCTGGAGCCAAGGTAGGCCTAGCAAGAGGGCGTGAGAGAGTCCAGGCAGAACATGGAAGAAGATGTTCTCAGAGTGCAGCATTCCCACCTGCTGATTTATGGATTCGGTGATGAGTTGGATGGGATGCGGTAAGAGACCCCCATCCACGGAGGCGACAGATAAGGGTACAGCCAGAGGTTTGGTGGGAATGCGGTATTTCTCTACCAGGGACTGAGAAATGAGATTTCCGGCAGCTCCAGAATCAAGTTGAGCAAGTTCAAAGTAACGGTTCTCCCCGCAGATGATAGAGACCGACAGCACCAGAGAAGGAGAGGATTTATTCTTGTCTAGGATGACCTCTTTGAGCGATCCTAGACACAGGCGTTTCCCGACCTCTCCGGGCAGGAACGGATCCGGTGCTCCTTACTACCACAGTAGAAACAGCTCCCCTCGGCACGGCGAGACTCTTGACGAGTTTTGACCATCTTGGTTTGGTCGACCTGCATGGGCTATGGCGAGTGCGCCCGGGGAGTTACAGAGGAAGAGACGGGATTCAGAAAAGTAGGAGCAAGGCGTGGAAGCCTCCTCTCACGGGTGACCTCTTTGGTGCGCTCCTGGAACCGGATGTCAATCCGGGTGGCAAGTGTCACTAAGTCATCGAGAGTGGTAGGAATGTCCCGACCGGCAAGTTCATCTTTAATCCGGCCGGACAGGCCCTCCCAGAAGACGGAAACCAATGCCTCATTATCCCAGGCAAGCTCGGAAGCTAGGGTACGGAACCGTATGGCATATTGGCCCACGGTGAGGCTCCCTTGACGGAGGCGTAGCAGAGATGAGGCGGATGAGGTCTTTCGTCCTGGTTCGTCGAAGACTTTCCGGAAGGCCGTGAGAAAGGCTGGCAGGTTGGATACCAGGGGGTCTCCTCTCTCCCATAGAGGATTTAGCCAAGACAGTGCCTCCCCAGTGAGATGGGACATGATGAAGACCACCTTGGCTCGGTCAGTGGTGAACTGGTATGCCAAAAGTTCAAAGTGCAGGGTGCACTGGTTAATGAAGCCTCGTGCCAGGCTGGGATCTCCACCAAAACGAGGCGGGGCGGAAAGGTGTGGACCGGGAAGGGGTGCCATGGTGTTGATGGGCAGCGGCGCTGCCGGAGTAGTAGTTGTGCGGGTGGAAGCAGCTCCCGATGAGGCGGTCAGGTCTTTGTAACGATCAGCGATCTCACAGCAGGGGCCTGATCGTTGCTACCTGTCAGACATAACGAGATCGCTAGTGAGATCGCTATTGCGTCACAAAAACCGTGACGTATCAATGATCTCGCTAGCGATCTCGTTATGTGTGACGGGGCCTTTACTCAGTTAAACCAGTGGAGGTGCACTTGCACTGCTGGCTTGTAGTCAGTGGAAGGGCCAAGATCATTTTGTGTGGTTCCGCAGTTGGTCTGATTCACCCACCTGTGCTGTATAGTGTTGTTAATAAAGAGTAGCTAGCAACACAATAATTTCTGTAAAAAAGTAAAATATAGCAAACAAACGTTGTGCAGACTGTTTCTGCAAAAATACTTTTGACGCGCCCCCTGGGCCATATTCTTTAAGGGGAATATCCGGAGCCGGATCAGGTGGGAGTTGTAGTCTTCCGAGTGGCTGTGACCCGGTCCGTGCCCAGGGTGTCAAACTCAGTTGTATGTGGCAGTCCTACAGATGTTATAAAGTTCTTTATTGTCGACTACGCCACCCGTTGTATTGCGGTCACTATGGCCGCTGCTGCAGCAGGGTCCGCTGAGGCTGATGGTGTAGGTGCAGCTTTTGGTGGTATAACCCCCAACGGGTGGGGTATAGCCTCAGGGGGTCAGGTGCAGAGGATGGGGGTTGTGGTGGTGCAGCATAGATGTTAAAGGAAGACAGAGTCGGGTTGTGCAGTTTAGGGTATTTACTCACTGCTGATGTTCCGGTCACTCCAGCTTCAAGTGACCTCCCGAGCCGTGCTGCGTCCACCAGGTCCTGGATCCAGCCAACCCCCAAGCGAGTCCGGAGCGTGACCCTGAGCTCTCCTTCTGTCCTTTCTCTGGCCGTCCCCACTATTGATCCACCCAGGTCCAGCTCCCTCGGGCCTTCTGTTGGGTGACCCTTGGCCTTGGGTTCCCTGACCCTCCACGTGGTATGCCTTCGTGGTGGATGTGGTGGGTGGCCGTGGCAGACGCTGCCCACGGCCTCCGGTCTCTGGCTGGGGTGTGTTTTTGCCCCCACCAGCTTGGGTTCCGGTACCCTAATGCCGACTCTTCACCCGTAGCTTGAATTTGGGTTCTCAGAGTCCTCTCTTTGTCCCCTCTCTGGGTCTTTCCTTCTTTCTCCTCTCTCTCTCTCTCTAGGGCTTCTCTGCTCCTCTTCCTCCTCTGACTTCTCTCTGCAAAAGGCTGACAGACTGACTGACTGACCTGCAAAGACTGACCCTGTTCTCTGATGGTGCCCACCTTATATACACCCTCTATGTGTGAGCTCAGGCGACCAGCACCCAATGAGCTCCTATCTTTACCCAGGCTGCTCCCCCTATCTGCCCCTACACTACTTGGGATGTTCCACCCCCCTCCCACTCCAGCCAGGAACAGACTCGGTCGTACCTGCACATTTCTAAGTGGGAGTACCGTCGGTCTGCTCCTCGGAAATGGGATGTGTGTAGTGCATGCAGCCTACCGAGCTCAGTTCCACACTCCATCCTTACCCGGGAGTGGAATATCACACCTCTGGATTGAGGTGCAATACCCCTGTAGCAGCCGAATCCTCAGGGTGCTACATTCCCCCCTGGTAAATCACAGCACGTCCTCGGGCTGTAAGACATAACATCCACAAACATACTTTTTTTTTTTTTTCATAAACATAAACATAATAAAACATCATATAAAACTTTTCATATAATCATTCTCGTCGCCTCAGGCTCCTCCTCCGGTCACTGTGCAACGTGTGACCGGGTAAAGTGCGACAGTCTCTCTGGAAAACTGGTTTCCCTATAAAACCGGTAGGGGGCGCTTTAGGACGCGCAACTATTTACAGGGATATGGCCGCTCTCAGTCCTCGGCCAGGTATTGGGGAGGAATGACCGCTCTCAGTCCTCGGTCAGTGGGATTTAGGGGTTAAACGGGTAACAGTTCACACTTGCTGGTCCCAACGGGGACTATTTTTAGCAACAGTTACAGTTTCAGTTTCAGTTTATGGTGCCCCGACGGGCAACTATATACAGCTCCTGCTTCGCTGTACTTAACGACGGCGTCCTCCTGCTCTTTCTTTATTGTTACCTTTGGCTCTAGTTTCAGACCCGTCCGGGTCCTCTTGTTCTTCCTCCTCACACCGCAGCTCTTCCTCCGTCAGACGATGCACATGGAGGGCGTAGGGTCCTTTGGCACACTTGTGCCGGGTGAAAGTGACCTCGTCCCCGATGTAAAGGTCACGACCTCTGTGTCCCTCCGGTAGGTGGGACTCAACGTCTCTCCTGGTCACGAAGACGTCGCCTAGGGTGCGGTGGTCTCGGATGAAGCCCCACCCATGCTGCATGTTAAACTTTATCACAGTCCCGGTGGTGCGGGGACTATGCGCTGCACGGGGGTCTCTCCTGGCCCGGCTCTTCTGCTCCGCGCTCCTTACTTGAGCTTGCTGTTCCCGGACCCGCCTCTCTCTCCGCTCCCTCTCAAAGTCCTCGAGCTGTTGGCGGCAGCACTCAGCACGCTCCGCTGCAGCTGCCCGAGTCTCTTGAGTGAACCCCATGAGATCTTCTCCGGTGGGGTCCCACTCGAACTGCGCTTCTGCTAGCGGGGGCGAGATCCTCTTTACGGGCTTTGGAGCCGGGATCAGAGGTTCATCCAGGGGTCTCTCTCTCCGGAGTCGGGGATGGTGGAACTCCGGTGGCCATATAAATGGCTGCCCATCCGGGCACGTATGCTGGGCGTACAGGTCCTCTCCCAGATGCGGCACTTTAGGTCTTATGGGCGCGGTGGTGTTAGCGCCCGGGTTGCCCGGGCCTTGCGGCCAGGCCTGGGGTATCTGGAAGGTGAAGGGCACCGTAAGGACGGCGGCGCCCTGGGCTACTTGGCCCTGCGACCAGGCCGGGGGCTCCGCGGAGGTAGGGGGCGCTGTTGGTATTGCGGCGCCCGGGGGTACTAGGCCTTGCGACCAGGCTGGTGGTACTTCCTGCTTGGTCACGCTCGGGGTCGAGGCGTGTGACGTCACAGGGGTCGCGGCTCCCGTTTGAGGCCTAGTCTGCGGCGGTGACGTTGCAGCGACGGGCACGGCAGGATAGACTTCGGGCTCTGCGACGGGGAGCTGGGGCAGGTACGCGGTTTCCCGGTTTGGGGTATAGACGTCCCCTTTACCTGCCTCCACTCGTTCGGCTCCCTTCTCGGCGCCGTCTCCGGCCTTCAGTCCTCCCGCGCCATCCTCAGAGGCGGTCGGTCTCCTCGTCTTGGGTGGCGTGCTCCGCTGACGGGTCTCGGTCTGCTGGGCCATCTCTCGGCTCCACTCCGCCAACGTCTCTCGCTGCACCCGGGCCATCCTCCTTGCGAGGCCCTCCAGAGCGGTCTGCGCACACTCCCGGTCTCGGGGGAGCTGTGCTAGGACCTCCACTAGGCCTAGTGGGGTCGTTGTTTCCAGCAGGCTCCTGACCAACGGGTCGGTGCTGCTCTGCTCTCCTTCTGTTGTCTCCAGCAGGCTCCTGGCCAGCGGGCCGGTGCTGCTCTGCTCTCCCTCTTCTGATTCTAGCAGGCTCCTGGCCAGCGGGCCGGTGCTGCTCTGCTTTCTCGCCATCTCCGGGTAAGCTCCTCCGATACTCTTCTCCAGGCTTCTTGCCTCCGGGTGCGCTCGCTCTAGACTCCTCCAGGCGGCACCCATCTTCGTTCTCTCCTTTCGTCTCCTCCCACCTCGAGGGCGGTCCCGTGGCCACTTGGTGACTGTCAGCTCCAGGGGCTGTTCTTTCAGGCTGACAGACACCTCTAGCATCACAGTCTCTGTTGGTGGGGGCGGTTTCCACTTTTGGCGCCATTTTCGGTCCTGGCCCACGATGGGAGGTGGCCTCTCGCCACCCTCTGGCACGCCCATAATGGCGTCCGCTCTTCCAAGGCGGGAAACCTTTAGAAATGGCGGGAATCGCTTCCCAGTGGCGGGAAACTCTGCAGATGGCGGGAAAAAGCTGTTAATGGCGGACAACCGGCGGGAATCGACCTGTGATGGAGTCCGATGGCATGGACCCTCCGGAACCGACAGGAGACTTCTTTTTGAGGTAAACTTGCACTTTTCTTCAGGCACGCAGTACCCGGGTGTTGCGGGCACGTAATCCTGCCGACTACGCCAAAGTTGACGCGCCCCCTGGGCCATATTCTTTAAGGGGAATATCCGGAGCCGGATCAGGTGGGAGTTGTAGTCTTCCGAGTGGCTGTGACCCGGTCCGTGCCCAGGGTGTCAAACTCAGTTGTATGTGGCAGTCCTACAGATGTTATAAAGTTCTTTATTGTCGACTACGCCACCCGTTGTATTGCGGTCACTATGGCCGCTGCTGCAGCAGGGTCCGCTGAGGCTGATGGTGTAGGTGCAGCTTTTGGTGGTATAACCCCCAACGGGTGGGGTATAGCCTCAGGGGGTCAGGTGCAGAGGATGGGGGTTGTGGTGGTGCAGCATAGATGTTAAAGGAAGACAGAGTCGGGTTGTGCAGTTTAGGGTATTTACTCACTGCTGATGTTCCGGTCACTCCAGCTTCAAGTGACCTCCCGAGCCGTGCTGCGTCCACCAGGTCCTGGATCCAGCCAACCCCCAAGCGAGTCCGGAGCGTGACCCTGAGCTCTCCTTCTGTCCTTTCTCTGGCCGTCCCCACTATTGATCCACCCAGGTCCAGCTCCCTCGGGCCTTCTGTTGGCTGTTGGGTGACCCTTGGCCTTGGGTTCCCTGACCCTCCACGTGGTATGCCTTCGTGGTGGATGTGGTGGGTGGCCGTGGCAGACGCTGCCCACGGCCTCCGGTCTCTGGCTGGGGTGTGTTTTTGCCCCCACCAGCTTGGGTTCCGGTACCCTAATGCCGACTCTTCACCCGTAGCTTGAATTTGGGTTCTCAGAGTCCTCTCTTTGTCCCCTCTCTGGGTCTTTCCTTCTTTCTCCTCTCTCTCTCTCTCTAGGGCTTCTCTGCTCCTCTTCCTCCTCTGACTTCTCTCTGCAAAAGGCTGACAGACTGACTGACTGACCTGCAAAGACTGACCCTGTTCTCTGATGGTGCCCACCTTATATACACCCTCTATGTGTGAGCTCAGGCGACCAGCACCCAATGAGCTCCTATCTTTACCCAGGCTGCTCCCCCTATCTGCCCCTACACTACTTGGGATGTTCCACCCCCCTCCCACTCCAGCCAGGAACAGACTCGGTCGTACCTGCACATTTCTAAGTGGGAGTACCGTCGGTCTGCTCCTCGGAAATGGGATGTGTGTAGTGCATGCAGCCTACCGAGCTCAGTTCCACACTCCATCCTTACCCGGGAGTGGAATATCACACCTCTGGATTGAGGTGCAATACCCCTGTAGCAGCCGAATCCTCAGGGTGCTACACTTTCTTCCTTCCATCCCTACTTTTTGCTGCTATACATTCAGTAGGTTTGCAAACACAATAAATGGTGCTGGAATGACTACTACAGTTTGTTGATATGTGTAATAGTTTCTCTAGACTGTATTGTATATCGTTTTAAGTTTATTTGCTTTTTGTGTGTCTTCTTTTCCAGGATTGATGATAAAGATTGGTTACTGCTAGGGTTGAGCAAACGTGCTCGGTGATACTTGGTTATCACTGAAGTATCACGGTGCTTGGATGTGCTCATTACTTGGCGAGCAATGGGCAGTGCTCGAATTCAAACTCAAATCCCCGCATCGTTTATGTTTATTATGCCCCCGAAGAGCATGTAAGGATTTCCTGTGTGTTACTATAATGCCATCTTGGTAGTGGCATTACTGTGATTTTCTGGCCATATGACATCATCAGAGATTATAAAAGAGCAGGCCGCGCCAGGCTTGTTACACTGGTGCCATTGCACAGCTCTGTCACATTTCATATTGGAAGGAGAGAGTGCTTGTACAGGCGTGTGTGCACAGTATAACGATTGATACTGGTGCTGAAGCAGAACCATCATGCTAAAAGCCCTTGTCAGGGTTAATCCCTTGCTTTGCTGTTTGTGTCACATACATTCTGTATTAAGTGTAGGGAGGGAGAGAGTGCTTGTACAGGAGTATGTGCACAGTATAACGATTCAGAGTCTTGTACTGTTGATACTGGTGCTAAGGCTGATTTATTCTACTAACAGCCCTTGGCAGGGCTAATCCTTTGCTTTGCTGTTTGTACATTGTACATTTAGTGTAGGGAGGTAGAGAGAGTCACAGGAGATGTTGGCAAATATATAACTGTAGCTTTTTTGGTGGGGGCTGAAAAAATTGAATATATTTTGATCCAACAAGTATTATGAACTTTAAATGAAGTCCATCAAGTATTATGTTTTTTTTTGTGTTACATCACTCCCAAAAATTATTGAAACATTTTCCTGGTTTCCATTTCTCAGCCATACAGTATGACGTGGTCTGCGAAAATTTCTGTGATCTATAAATCTGATTAAAAGCTGTTAAAAATGTTTTCTAGGGTTCTATTTTCCAGCCACACAGTGTATCGTGGTCTGTGAACATTTATGTGATCTGCAAAAAACTGATTAAAAGCTGTTAAAATTATTCTTGGGTTCCATTTCTCAGCAAAACAGATTACCATGGTCTGTGAACCATTCTGTGATGTATAAAACTGATCAAAAGCTGTTAAAATTTTTCTAGGGTTCCATTTCTCTGCCATACAGTGCTACATGCTTAGTGGGCGACAAAGACGGCAGAAGCATGCAAGACTCCTGAGGGAATGAGCATAGGAATCTCACAGTCAGAGGAACCTGGCACAACAGCAGAGGAGGCAGGAGATTGTCGTCCTGATCCATTAAATATCCCTGATCCACCAAGGCCTGAAGCCAGGCTGCACCCTTTCCAAGTGGGGTTCTTACGCACTGCCGATGGGAAAGTCAGGATTCAGGAACTGGTGAGAAGACTGCGGGGCCTAGACTGGTCGAAAGAGACAAGGACCAGGTATAGGCAAATGTTGTTGAACCTGCTAGCCATAAAATACCAAGAGTTTACATCCCAGGGTGTGGTAGTTACTTACGACTGTCAGCAGAGAAGGGGGTCCACTGAAGAGTTTGGGACCCATCATCAACTTGACTCGAAGGCTGCAAGAGCTGACGGCTGGAACCAGAGTCACGTTCCTCAAAATGGAGGGGCAACATCGCTGCTATGCAGCGGGTGTGATACCAGAAGGAAGGGCGCAAGATGAACAATTCTTGAGGAATGAATGGACCTGGAAGAGGCTTCTTGATGCAGCTCGAGACAGGGCTACCATCAGCCCCGAGAGATCGTATTGTCCTTGGGATTTAAAAAATGATCTCAAGTTTTAAATTCAGCACGAATATGGCACATTTGGATTTGTGATTGGAAAAACAAGCATTTTTTGTTAAAATCTGCAAAAATCTGAAAAATTCGGTGAAAAAGTGTGGGAAATTATTGCAATGCAACTAAAGCATTTTTAAACTTTGGCTAGCATACTGGTAGTGTATGATAAGCGGGTGGACGTGTTTGATGAGGGGAGGGGCTGGGGAGAGCTGACAGGAGCTGAGAGCAGCGCCGTGCTTTTAGTCTCTTTTTTTCCACCTAACTTTGTGTGTGCAAATCACGGCTAGTCAATCAGGGTGCCGGAAGCACCCACTCTGTCCAGACACAAGGGCTTGTGCCATTGGCTGCTGAAATGACATGTCCTCTCTATATAAAGACAGGACATGTTGTGTCAGTTCCATTTTCTGATAATATCAGGTCACAGACACTGCGGCTGACGTTGCTCCTGCATACTGAGAGATTTTAGCTAGCTAGATAGGCAGTTGATTCTAAGTCAGATAGTTTAGATAGCTAGTGTCCTGTGTGGCTGTGAAATCTACATTCTAGCAGATATTTTTTGTCTTGTACCATTATTGAGGTCTACACAAAGACAGCAGGTTCCATGTCATAGAAGTCTGTTGGGCACTGCTTCTATTGTGCTCCATGCACAAGTACACCTTTAAAAATATTTTTTTTCACTTGGTAATGTGATACACCAAGCCCTAGTAGCTCACCTTGTCATTTTGTGGGGTTGAAATTCAGCTGTATGCAGAGCTCCTGAGTGCAGAGTACAAAAATCTATTTTTTTCATTTGCTAATGTGATACAGCAAGCTATAGTAGCCCATATTGCCATTTTGTGGGGGTAACATTCAGCTGTATGCATATTTAAAAAATATTTTTTCTTTCTGTGAGTAATGTGACACTGCATGCCATAAGCCACCTTGTCATTTTGTGGCGTTGAAATTCACCTGTGTCCACACAGAGTAAACAAGCCTTTTTTTCTGTTGCTAACAAGAGTAAAAAATATATATTTTTTTCTGTGACAAATGTGATACAGTCTGCCATAATCCACCTTGTCATTTTGTAGTGGTGAAATTAAGCTTTATGCCGATTTAAAAAATAGTTTTTTTTCTGTGAGTAACGTGACGCTGCACACCATAAGCCACCTCGTCATTTTGTGGCGTTGAAATTCACCTGTGTGCACATTGAGTAAACAAACCTTTATTTTCTGTTGCTAACAAGAGTTAAAAAATATTTTTTTTTCTGTGACAAATGGGATATAGTCCACCATAAGCCACCTGTGGCATTGAAATTAAGCTGTATGCATAGTAAAAAAATCTATTTTTTTCTGTGACAAACGTGATTCAGCAGGCTAGATCTGAGTTTGAAATTGTTTGGAGCATAACTTCTCTGTTATACAGGCCTCATCCACATCAAGAAAAAAAATCTTCTGTTACTAACGTGATACAATAGGGGAGATCTGTCATGGATGTGTCAGGTGTGACAGACAGTCGCTCTGTATCTGGCTGTAGAAGGTCACTGGGCTTGGCACTGCAGATGCCTTCTTGATCCTCTCATCTTTGTAGTATAGTTTTATCCTTCTTCCTTTGGGACCCAGTGGCGACCTCCACCTCCTGCTGCTGATTGCCGCACCCTTGCTTGGTAGTTGCCCTTGGAGGACAGTTGGCATTACCTCTCTGGTGTCTGCTCAATCTAAGTGTATCCCTTTTGTTTGTCTACCTTGTTGTCTTTAGTTTGTAGTGGGGCCTGACCAGTGCTCACCTCGTCCCCTCCCAGAGAGATCATTGAGTGGGTAGATTACTGACATGAGAACTGTTTAAACATTATTCTTTCTAAAGTCTCTACAGAAACCTTACCTGCATTTTTGTCTGGTTTTGAGGACGTTTTTTGTGAGAGGGGGTATCAGGATTTGACTCCTCATCATGCATATGATTGTCCTATTAACCTGACTCCAGGAGCTAAACTACCAAAGTCCAGACTGCATAATCTTTCTGGCCCTGAGCGACAAGCCATGAAGGATTTCATTGCGGACAGTCTGGAGAAGGAAGATATCAGACTCTCATCTTAGCAAGTGATGTCAGGGTTCTTCTTCGTACCTGTTTAGATTTCTGGGAATTGAATCAAATTACTATCCAAGATCCATACTCTCTTTCTCTGTTTCCAGATTTGTTCAGCCAGGTTGTAGAAGCTAAGGTGTTCTCCAAGTTGGATTTAAGGAGAACCTACCATCTGATTAGAATCAGAGAGGGGGATGAATGGAAAACAGTGTTCAATACCCCTGAAGGGCATTTCAAGAGTCTGATTATACCTTTCGGTCTGACCAATGCACCTGCGGTGTTCCAGCTTAGCATTTCATAAATTATATTTTATATCATTTGGTGGGCAGGTTTGTGGTGGTCTATCTGGATAATATTTTGATTTACTCACCTGATTTTGAGACACATCGGGAGCATGTTAAACAGGTGCTTCAGATATTAAAGGATAACAAACTATATGCCAAACTAGAAAAAAGTATGGCCCGGACTGCATCCCCCCATAGGGGGCTTAAGGGGTGGGCTGCATGACTCAGGAGGTCTGCTAGGCCGTAATTTGGGATGGTAAGGGGTTAATGTAAGGAATAGAGTTTTGGGCGCGAATTTGTAGGGGAGGAGTATAGGGTCAGGGGGATAGCACGGGGTTATCTGATTGGCTAGGGGGGGGTATCTCTGTGGGGGGTATATAAGGTGAGAGGCGGTGGGGGTAGTCCATTCGGGAAAGTTTAATGTACCTGAATCTACGTCGGGTCCTGAGTAGTGTTGAGCCACCCCCGTAGTGTTCGGGTTCGGTTCGGTTCGTCGAACACCGGGATGTTCGAGGAACTGTTCGTCGAACACCTTAGAACACCGTCGAACACCGTTAAAACCAATGGCAGGCAAACAAAAACACATAGGAACACATAGAAAACACCTTCAAAGGTGTCCAAAAGCTGACAAACTGCTCAGAAGACGCTCTCTTTAAAAAAGCCGGCCGGCAATTCAGCAGCGGCATACACCGGTACCCGACAATTTAGACATGAAGGAATAGAGCATCACACATAGATTAGATAGATAGAAACATGTCAGTCACATATATATGAAGTACAGTGACAGTGTTGCTTACTGTACTTGTCATTTAGTGTAAAGGATTTATTAAAAAATATAATAGTGTTTTCGTGCACCGTCTCTTTAAAAAAGCCGGCCGGCAATTCAGCAGCGGTACCCGACAATTTATAACAGACAGAATAGAGCTTAACACATAGATTAGATAGATAGAAACATGTCAGTCACATATATATGAAGTACTGTGACAGTGTTGCTTACTGTACTTGTCATTTACTGCAAAGGATTTATTAAAAAAAATAATAGTGTTTTCATGCACCGTCTCTTTAAAAAAGCCGGCTGGCAATTCAGCATCTGTACCCGACAATTTAGAATAGAAGGAATAGAGAATCACACAAAGATTAGATAGATAGAAACATGTAAGCCACATATATACGAAGTACAGTGACAGTGTTGCTTACTGTAATTGTCATTTAGTGTAAAGGATTTATCAAAAAAAATAATAGTGTTTTCATGCACCGTCTCTTTAAAAAAGCCGGCCGGCAATTCAGCATCTGTACCCGACAATTTATAACAGACAGAATAGAGCTTCTCACATAGATTAGATAGATAGAAACATGTCAGTCACATATATAATAAGTACAGTGATAGTGTTGGTTACTGTACTTGTCATTTAGTATTAAAATAAAGGATTTATTATTAAAAAAAATTGGCGTGGGGTTCCCCGTAATTTTAGTCTCTAGCGGAGGTTAAGCAGACAGCTGGGGCAGATGTTTGAAACCTGGGAAGGGGGTAATACCCACGGAGCTTCCCAGGCTACTAATATCAGCCCCCAGCTGAATACCTAGCCTTTACTAGCTATTAAAATGGAGGACCCCCCCAAAAAATTGACGTGGGGTCCCCCCTAATTTAATAGCTAGCAAAGGCTAGGCAGACAGCTGGGGGCTGATATTAATAGCCCAGGAAGGGAGCCATGAATATTGGCCCCCTCCCAGGCTAGAAACACCAGCCGTCAGCCGCCCCAGAAATGGCGCATCCATAGGATGCGCCAATTCTGGCACTTAGCCTCGCTCTTCCACGCTGCCCTGGTGCGGTGGCAGGAGGTAATAGGGTTGGGGTTGATGTCAGCTTATAATGCCAGCTGACATCAAGCCCAGGTTAGTAATGGAAAGGCGTCTATAAGACACCCCCATTACTAACCCCATAGTCAAAGTTAAAAAAAAAACACAAACACCCAGAATAAAGTCCTTTAATTGAAATAAAGACACAATTCTTTATTGTTCTAAATTAAACCATACTTACCATCACGCCCATTCCAGCTGAAGCCAACGATCTCCTGCAATAAAAGAAAAATAATAAAGCAACCTCATCCTTACCTTTCCATGGTTCCCAGGACAGCTTCAGCTCTGCTACATCGAGATGACAGGCTGGACCGCAGCAGAACGCTGCCATCCAGCTTGCCATGCTGCACACACTGAGAAGCGCAGGCATGCTTGCGCTCCTCAGTGTCTGACTGTGACGGCATCCAGATGAGCCGACAATGAACTCGGCTCACCTCATGTACGTCACTGACAGCGTGGGAAAATTCTCCTGCACTCAGCGCTTCAGCGTGAGAATTTTCCCACGCTGTCAGTGACGTGCATGAGGTGCGCCGAGTTCATTGGACATGACCTCGGCTCATCTGGATGCCGTCACAGCCAGACACTGAGTAGCGCAAGCATGCCTGCGCTTCTCAGTGTCTGCGGGATGACAGGCTGGATGGCAGCGTTCTGCTGCGGTCCAGCCTGTCATCTCGATGTAGCAGAGCTGAAGCTGTCGTGGGAGCCATGGAAAGGTAAGGATGATGTTGCTTTATTATTTTACTTTTATTGCAGGAGATCGTTGGCTTCAGCTGGAATGGGCGTGGCGGTAAGTATGGTTTAATTTAGAACAATAAAGAATTGTGTGTTTATTTCAATTAAAGGACTTTTTTCTGGGTGTTTGTGTTTTTTTTAAAAACTTTACTAGAAATTCATGGTGGTCATGTCTAATATTGGCGTGACCCCATGAATTTCGGGCTTAGGGCCAGCTGATAATGCCAAGCTGGCCTTAACCCCTTTATTACCCAGTGAGCCACCGCACCAGGGCCCTGGATGAGTTGGGTACAGCGCCAGAAGATGGCGCTTCTATGAACGCGCCATTTTCCGGGGCGGCTGCGGACTGCAATTTGCAGCGGGTGGGGCCCAGAAAGCTTGGGCCTCCCTGCGCTGCAGATTCCAGCCCCCAGCTGCCTAGTTGTACCTGGCTGGACACAAAAATAGGGCGAAGCTCCACGTATTTTTTTTTTAAATTCATGAAATTCATGGAATAATTAAGAAAAAAAGGGCTTCCCTATATTGTTGTGTCCGGCTAGGTACAAATAGGCAGCTGGTGGTTGGGAGCAGCCCGTTCCTGCCTGCTGTACCTGACTGGACACAAATATAGGGCGAAGCCCCACATCAATTTTTTTTTCATTATTTCATGAATTTCCTGAAATAATTTAAAAAAAATTGACGTGGGGCTTCGCCCTATATTTGTGTCCAGTCAGGCACAGCAGGCAGGAACGGGCTGCCCCCAACCACCAGCTGCCTATTTGTACCTGGCCAGACACAACAATATAGGGAAGCCCTTTTTTAAAAAAATTATTTCATGAAATAATTAAAAAAAAATTGACGTGGGGCTTCGCACTATATTTGTGTCCAGCCAGGTACAGCAGGCAGGGACGGGCTGCCCCCAACCACCAGCTGCCTATTTGTACCTGGTTGGACACAACAATATAGGGAAGCCCTTTTTTTCTTAATTATTCCATGAATTTCATGAAATAATTTTAAAAAAAAATGCGTGGGGCTTCGCCCTATTTTTGTGCCCAGCCAGGTACAACTAGGCAGCTGGGAGCTGGAATCCGCAGCGCAGGGAGGCCCAAGCTTTCTGGGCCCCACCCGCTGCAAATTGCAGTCCGCAGCCGCCCCAGAAAATGGCGCGTTCATAGAAGCGCCATCTTCTGGCGCTGTACCCAACTCATCCAGGGCCCTGGTGCGGTGGCTCACTGGGTAATAAAGGGGTTAAGGCCATCTTGGCATTATCAGCTGGCCCTAAGCCCGAAATTCATGGGGTCACGCCAATATTAGACATGACCACCATGAATTTCTAGTAAAGTATTTAAAAAAACACAACACCCAGAATAAAGTCCTTTAATTGAAATAAACACACAATTCTTTATTGTTCTAAATTAAACCATACTTACCGTCACGCCCATTCCAGCTGAAGCCAATGTCTTCTGCAATAAAAGTAAAATAATTAAGCAACCTCATCCATACCTTTCCATGGTTCCCATGACAGCTTCAGCTCTGCTACATCGAGATGACAGGCTGGACCGCAGCAGAAAGCTGCCATCCAGCCTGTCATCCCGCGGACACTGAGAAGCGCAGGCATGCTTGCGCTCCTCAGTGTCTCGCTGTGACGGCATAAAGATGAGACAAGTTCATGTCCAATGAACTCGGCGCACCTCATGCACGTCACTGACAGCGTGGGAGAATTCTCCTGCACTCAGCACTTCAGCGTGAAAATTCCCCCACGCTGTCAGTGACGTACATGAGGTCAGCTGAGTTCATTGGACATGAATGAGCTCACCTCATGCACGTCACTGACAGCGTGGGAAAATTCTCACGCTGAAGCGCTGAGTGCAGGAGAATTTTCCCACGCTGTCAGTGACGTGCATGAGGTGAGCTCATTCATGTCCAATGATCTCAGCTCACCTCATGCACGTCACTGACAGCGTGGGAAAATTCTCCTGCACTCAGCGCTACAGCGTGAGAATTCTCCCACGCTGTCAGTGACGTGCATGAGGTGAGCTCATTCATGTCCAATGAACTCAGCTGACCTCATGTACGTCACTGATAGCGTGGGAGAATTCTCACGCTGTAGCGCTGAGTGCAGGAGAATTTTCCCACGCTGTCAGTGACGTGCATGAGGTGAGCTGAGATCATTGGACATGAATGAGCTCACCTCATGCACGTCACTGACAGCGTGGGAAAATTCTCCTGCACTCAGCGCTTCAGCGTGAGAATTTTCCCACGCTGTCAGTGACGTGCATGAGGTGAGCTCATTCATGTCCAATGATCTCAGCTCACCTCATGCACGTCACTGACAGCGTGGGAAAATTCTCCTGCACTCAGCGCTACAGCGTGAGAATTCTCCCACGCTGTCAGTGACGTGCATGAGGTGAGCTCATTCATGTCCAATGAACTCAGCTGACCTCATGTACGTCACTGACAGCGTGGGAGAATTCTCACGCTGAAGTGCTGAGTGCAGGAGAATTCTCCCACGCTGTCAGTGACGTGCATGAGGTGCGCCGAGTTCATTGGACATGACCTCGGCTCATCTTTATGCTGTCACAGAGAGACACTGAGGAGCGCAAGCATGCCTGCGCTTCTCAGTGTCTGCGGGATGACAGGCTGGATGGCAGCGTTCTGCTGCGGTCCAGCCTGTTATCTCGATGTAGCAGAGCTGAAGCTGTCGTGGGAACCATGGAAAGGTAAGGATGAGGTTGCTTTATTATTTTTCTTTTATTGCAGGAGATCGTTGGCTTCAGCTGGAATGGGCGTGATGGTAAGTATGGTTTAATTTAGAACAATAAAGGAATGTGTCTTTATTTCAATTAAAGGACTTTATTCTGGGTGTTTGTGCTTTCTTTTAACTTTGACTATGGGGTTAGTAATGGGGGTGTCTTATAGACACCTCTCCATTACTAACCTGGGCTTGATGTCAGCTGGCATTATAAGCTGACATCAACCCCAACCCTATTACCCCACTGCCACCGCTACAGGGCAGTGGGAAGAGCGAGGCTAAGTGCCAGAATTGGCGCATCCTATGGATGCGCCATTTCTGGGGCGGCTGACGGCTGGTGTTTCTAGCCTGGGAGGGGGCCAATATTCATGGAACCCATCCTGGGCTATTAATATCAGCCCCCAGCTGTCTGCCTAGCCTTTGCTAGCTATTAAAATAGGGGGGACCCCACGTCATTTTTTTGGGGGGTCCCCTATTTTAATAGCTAGTAAAGGCTAGGTATTCCGCTGGGGGCTGATATTAGTAGCCTGGGAAGCTCCGTGGGTATTACCCCCTTCCCAGGCTTCAAACATCTGCCCCAGCCGTCTGGTTAACCTCCGCTAGAGCCTAAAATTATGGGGATCCCCACGCCAATTTTTTTTTAAATAAATCCTTTATTTTAACACTAAATGACAAGTACCGTAATCAACACTGTCACTGTACTTCATATATATGTGACTGACATGTTTCTATCTATCTAATCTATGTGTGATTCTCTATTCCTTCTATTCTAAATTGTCGGGTACAGATGCTGAATTGCCGGCCGGCTTTTTTAAAGAGACAGTGCATGAAAACACTATTATTTTTTTTAATAAATCCTTTATACTAAATGACATGTACAGTAAGCAACACTGTCACTGTACTTCATATATATGTGACTGACATGTTTCTATCTACCTAATCTATGTGTGATTCTCTATTCCTTCTATTCTAAATTGTTGGGTACAGATGCTGAATTGCCGGCTGGCTTTTTTAAAGAGACGGTGCATGAAAACACTATTATTTTTTTTAATAAATCCTTTACACTAAATGACAAGTACAGTAATCAACACTGTCACTGTACTTCATATATATGTGACTGACATGTTTCTATCTATCTAATCTATGTGTGAAGCTCTATTCTGTCTGTTATAAATTGTCAGGTACCGCTGCTGAATTGCCGGCCGGCTTTTTTAAAGAGACGGTGCATGAAAACACTATTATTTTTTTTGATAAATCCTTTACACTAAATGACAAGTACAGTAAGCAACACTGTCACTGTGCTTCTTATATGTGTGACTGACATGTTTCTATCTATCTAATCTATGTGTGATGCTCTATTCCTTCATGTCTAAATTGTCGGGTACCGGTGTATGCCGCTGATGAATTTCCGGCTTTTCATGTTTCACTGTTGGCACTGTTCCCATCGATTTGGGCAATCACTGTAATGCCACAACCACCATGGCTGTGGCATTACAGTGAGTGGCAGACAATCCCTGCATGATTGGTGCTCTAAATAGCGCCAGACATGCAGGACACGCTTTTGGTGCACGAACAGTTATTGAACATAACCTCGAACAGCCGAATTTTTTGCAAATCGTTCGGGTTCGTCGAACAACTCGAACACCGCCCAAAACAGCTCGAATTTGAGATTGGCGAACAGTTCTAGTCGAACACCGCTCATCTCTAGTCCTGAGGAATGGAGGCTCTTTTTCAGGAGTTCCGTTCCTTGGCTGAGAGCAGGGGACAGCTGTGGCTCCAGGATCAGCTGCAGTGATGGAACACTGAAGGGACGGCCGGAGAGGTGGCTGCACCCGCAGCACCTCAGAGAGGTGCAAGGAGGTCCAGGCCACCAGAGAGACTCAGCCCGGAAGGGACTCCACGGACCAGGCGCCGGTTGCAAAGCCCCTCCTCCAGGGACCCCTCCGGATGACAGGCACAACCCCAGCCCCCATCTGCCACACGCCGCTCTGGAAGAATCTCTCAGCGTTGGCATCATCCAGAGGCCGGGGTGAGTGACGTTGTTGGCTCCGGCCCCCCCTGTGAGGTCATCCCGGTCATGTGGCACCACTATCCAGGAAGTGCGGGCTGTTCAGGAGAGCAGGGCCTCTGCTGTTGCAGGAGGGAGAGAGACATTATATGAACGGCCGGGGCATCCACTCCGGGCCCAGCGAGCAGCCAGGGGAAGGAGAGCTGAGCCTGAAGGATGCCGGACCCAGGGAGCAGAAGGAGGCAGGAGGGTGAACAGGTCAGCCGGAGCTATTTCAGGTGCGGCAGGCACAGCCGTGCCAGGCCCATGCAGCAGAGAAAGCAAAGGAGTACCGGTCAGTTGGAGCTGATCCAGAAGAACAGCAGGTGCAACCGCACCGGGCCCAGGCGTCAGGATCAGCAGGACCCCGGCGGCGGAGATCGGGAAGACCAGTGCGGGGGGCCAGGAGACGACCCACCCGGGATGTCGGTAGCACTGAGGACCGGTGCGATGTCCATGGGAGAGGGCGGATTGCTGCTAGGGATGTGGGCTTCAGGCATGTAGCTGAAGTCTCTCCTCCTCCCAGACAGCGCGCTATTGTGGATAGGAGGTCCAGGTCTAGCGGTGGGTTGACTCCGTTGGGTTTACCTGGCGATACCCCCGAGCCTGACTCTGCCTCTGAAGAAGAGGGCCAGATTTCATCTGGCAGTGAAGAGAGTGGGGACGATCGCCGCGGATGGGGCGATGTTGTTTCGGAATTTCTTAGCATGGTGCGGGGTTTTTTGTCACCTGCGGTAGGTCCTAGTGGAGTTTGGCAGGGTGGTGCTGGAGGTTCAGGGGCGGTTGCAGAGACCCCGGCAGTTGTGAGTGGAGGGATTCCCGCACCAGTTGCAGCTAATGAGACGGTTGCGGCACGAGCAGCTGCGGCGACTCCAGTGGATACGGTGCGGTTGGATGACAGAGCGAGGGGCGAGGTTTATGTGTGCTTTGATGGCCCCTTGGGAGCTCATTTAAAGCAGGAGGTGCGAGAAAAAATATGGAAGGATGAGTACGTGGAAATTTTTTCTTTGTTACCGTTGGAGAAGTTTAATTTGGACAGGGTAAAGCCAGATGAGAGTAAGAAGGATGAGGAGGAGCACAGGCGTTATCGTCTGATTCCTCGCACTTTTCAAAATTGGCTGCAGGCGTTTAACACACTAGCGAGTGTCATTGGGGAGAAAGCTCCGGAGAACTGTTCTGCATTATTTTGTTATTTAGATTCGATTAGTGAAGCATACCGTGTTTATGGCGGGACGGCCTGGCTGAGGTATGATGAACAATTTAGGCAAAGAAAGGCAGTCCGTCCCAGTTTACGGTGGGACCACAAGGAGATTAGTTTGTGGTTGCGATTGATGGCAGCACCAAAGTCGGCCTCGCAGTCCTTTCCTGGGAGTAGCGGGGGTTCTGCCAATTCGGCGGCATCCTCGTCAGGCTCCAGGAAGGGGCTGTGCTGGCAGTTTAACGAGCAGGAATGCCGTTTTGGCACAGACTGTAAGTTTAAGCACGAATGTTCAGGCTGCGGAGGGTCTCACACCAATTCCCAGTGCCTTAAGAAAGGAAAGAAAAAATCAAGCGACTCTTTTTCAAAAAGGGAGGACACCAGTGAGAATAGATCGGATGCTTCCGTTTCTAAGTAGGTATCCGGATAAGGAAGCAGCTGTGTTGTTGAGGGATGGTTTTAATTTTGGCTTCAGGACTCCGTCGGCAGTTGTGCCACGTACGGTGCGGCCTAAGAATTTGATTTCGGCTCGGATGCATGCGGCAGTTGTTAAGGAAAAATTGGATAAGGAAATTAAGTTAGGTCGCATGGCTGGTCCTTTTTGGAACCTCCGTTGCCGTGTTTATGTGTTTCTCCTCTGGGCATTGTGCCCAAAAAGGAGCCTAACAAGTTTCGGTTAATCCATCACTTGTCGTATCCTCATGGTAGTTCAGTTAATGATGGCATTGATCCAGATTTGGCATCTGTATCGTATGTTTCTTTTGACAAGGCCGTGGACTGGGTGCGGAGGCTGGGAAAAGGATCTCTCATGGCAAAAACGGACATTGAGTCCACTTTTCATCTGTGCACCCAGACAGTTTTTATTTACTTGGTTGTTTTTGGGATGGTCATTATTACGTGGATTGTTGTCTACCGATGGGATGTTCGATCTCGTGTTCCTACTTTGAAAAGTTTAGTTGTTTTATTGAATGGGTAGTTAGGGAGGAATCCGGCTTGGACTCCGTATTGCACTATTTAGATAATTTTTTGTGTATTGGGCCAGCTGGGTCCTCAGTTTGTTCTTTGCTGCTTAGGACGGTTGAACAGGTAGCATCTCGCTTTGGCATTCCGTTGGCCTCAGAGAAAACGGAGGGCCCCTTCACGGTTTTGAAGTTTTTGGGCATTGAATTGGATTCCGTCAGGATGGAATGCCGCTTGCCAGAGGACAAGTTGTTAGATCTGAAGTCTTGTGTCCAAGAGGCTTTGCGGGCAAAGAAATTGCGCCTGCGCCAACTGCAATCTCTTTTGGTTAAGTTAAATTTTGCGTGCAGGATTTTACCTATGGGAAGAGTTTTTTCACGTAGGTTGGCTCAGGCGACAGCAGGCATTAAACATCCGTTGCCTTTTGTAAGATTGAATTCGGAACACAAGGCGGATTTGTCCATTTGGGCGGATTTTCTTCAATTTTATAATGGCAGGTCGGTTTGGATGGATCAAGTCATTTCTAATGTGGATCTGGTTTTGTTTACAGACGCGTCAGGTTCTTATGGTTTTGGGGCCTATTTCGGTGGAAAATGGTGTGTGGGAGAGTGGCCGGAATCATGGAAGGATGCCGGTTTGACAAGAAACATGGCATTGCTGGAAATGTTTCCTGTTGTGGTTGCTTTGGAGGTTTGGGGCTCTAAGCTGAGGAACAAGAAAGTGCGTTTCATCTGTGACAACTTGAGTGTAGTGCATTGTATTAACAACTTGTCAGCTGTTTCATTGCCGGTTCTGTCTCTTTTGCGCCATCTAGTGCTCAGGTGTTTGGATTTTAATGTCTGGCTTTGTGCTGTTCATGTACCGGGTGTTCAGAATTCAATAGCTGATGCATTGTCTCGCTTCCAGTGGGATCATTTTCGGGAACTGGCGCCGGACGCGGAGCAGTTGGAGACCGATTGGCCCCGGTGGTTGTGGGATCTAGTGTTCGTGCAACGTTGAATTTGGTGAGGTGTTCTGTTAACCCCAGTACTTGATCTAGATATGTTTCTGCGTGGCGTCTTTGGCAGGAGCTAGAGGAGTCGGCAGGTGAGCAGGTGACGGAAGCGTCCCTATTTATTGTTGTATATGATCGGCAGGGCATTTCAGGAGGGTTTATCGGGCTCAGCTGTAGCTGGTAGGTTAGCAGGTTTGGCCTTCTTCTTTAAGTTAAGTGGTTGGAGGGACTTTACCAAGGATTTCTTGGTTCGCCAGGCGATGAAGGCATTTCGGAGGAGCTATCCGGTACGAGATTGGCGGCGCCCGGTATCGTTTGAAATACTGGGTCAGCTTTTGCGTTGCCTTAGCGGTGTGTGTAGTTCTGAATATGAATGTCGGCTATTTGGGGCGGCCTTTGTTCTGGCGTTTTTTGGGGCATTTAGGAAAAGCGAATTGGTGAGCAGGAATGTTAAGTGTCATGGCTGTTATCACAGGATGTAGTGTGCTCGGAGGAGGCAGTACGGTGTTATTTGAGGCGGTCAAAAACCGATACAGCCGGTAAGGGTTGTTTGGTGGAATTGTGGGCTGTGGACGGTTTGTTTGAATGCACGGTGAGATGGGTTTCTGCATTTCTGGAGGTGAGAGGGCCATCATCAGGTGACTTTTTGTTACATCAAGATGGATCTGCATTATCGGTGTATCAGTTTATTACCATCTTCAGGCGGGGTTTAGCTAGTTGTGGTCTGAATGGTTTGGAGTTTGGTTCTCATTCATTTCGGATTGGGGCTGCCACTGAGGCTGCTCGCTGGGGTTTGGAGGTTAAAGCTGTGAAAAAGATTGGTCGCTGGGAGTCAGCGAGGTATCGGTCTTATGTCCGGCCTCATATGTTATAAGATTTTCCCCCAATTTTTAATAGCGTTATTATTTGGCTGGAAGTTCCGTCTAGGGAATTTCTGCGGTCTGATGGGGTCCATTTGAATGATATTGGCATAGATATGTGGGCATTAGCACTGATGGAGGGAGTGGAAAAGGCACTTTTGGTATGGCGGGACTCTCAGGCATAAGGGGTCATGCCTGCTCGCTATGGCGGAAAAGTAGGGGGGTTTTGAAGGCGGTTGCTTACATCGAAGGAGGATGGGGGAGCCCACTGCAGGGATGGGTGACTCCCATTGGTGTTAAGCAGGTGTTAAAATTTAAAACGGGTCCCTACTGAGCGAGGTCTCAGCGGGACATTTTTGGAAGGGCAACAGTCAGCTGGGTCCCCCTGGGCCGGTTGCGGTGCGGCTAGGGGTGGCATGGTGGAGCTGTTTGTTGCAATTTTTCAAAAATGTATGGGCAACAGTCAGCTGGGTCCCCCTGGGCCAGTTGCGGTGCGGCTAGGGGTGGCATGGTGGAGCTGTTTGTTGCAGTTTTCAAAAATGCATGGGCAACAGTCAGCTGGGTCCCCCTGGGTCGGTTGTGGTGCGGCTAGGGGTGGCATGGTGGAGCTGTTTGTTGCAGTTTTTTCCAAAATGGTGGAGCCTTCAATTCCCCTCCTCCTTTTTCAGAATTAATTTAATGTTAATTAATGTTATTTATGTTTACATGCTGTTATATAATAAATGAGGCTGCTGTGGCCATTATAACCCATGTCACAGTATGGTGGTTTTATTTATAGTAAGTGGGGGGTTTTCAGTGGGCTGCGTATAGTAGGCCGTATAGTCATACATTCCGAAGTCATGTGTTTTCTCCATCCAGGAGGGGAAGTTTTTGAGGTACCTGTTGTTATCTTCTGGTTTTTAGATGAATCCGGAGAAGATCTGTGCTGTCCTTGATTGGGACCATCCCGAGAACCTGAAGGTTTTTCAAAGTTTTCTGGGCGTTACTAATTTTTACCAGAAATGTAGCCAAAATTATAAGGAAATTGTGAAACCCCTCACTGAGATGACAAGGAAGGGGTCTGTTTTTTCTAAATGGTCGGATGCTGCCCTGCAGGCTTTTTCCTCCCTAAAGAGTTGTTTTACCACTGCACCAATACTCAGTCAACCCGATGTTTCCCAATCCTTTATGGCGGAAGTTGATGCATCGGAGATGGGGGTTGGGGTTGGGACTGTGTTGTCTCAGAGGCCGTCCCCTGATAAATGGCATCCATGCGCTTTCTTTTACAAGAAATTATCTTCAGCTGAGAGAAATTATGACGTGGGTAATAGGGAACTTTTGGCAATTAAATTGGCATTCGAAGAATGGCTACATTGGTTGGAGGGGGCTGTCCATTCTATTACTGTTATCGCAGACCATAAGAACCTGTCATATCTTCAATCGACTAAATGTCTCAATCATAGGCAGGCTATATGGTCCCTGTTTTTTACTAGGTTCAATTTTGTTGTCACTTTTCGTCCAGGGGTCAAAAACGTCAAGGCTGATGCTTTGTCCCGGAGCTTCCTTGGTGGTGGTAACTATGAGAAGGTTGCCCCGATTTTGCAGAAAGGGGTAGTCATTTCGGCTTTGTAAACTAAACTGGAGGGTGAGGTGTTGGAGGCTCTGGGGGGATAGCCCCTGCCTCCTGCCCTTCAGGGAAGGTTATTTGTACCATCTAATCTGCACCAAAAAGTAATTAGGGAACATCACAACTCTGTGCTTGCTAGTCATCCAGGTGGTAAGGTAACTGCAGACCTCCTTTCTTGTCATTTTTGATTGCCGGGGTTGCATCGTGTCTGCTAGTATTTGCGTGCGTTCTAAAGTATCGCATACCCATTCGTCTGGTACTCTTCTTCCACTGCCTATTCCTAGCAGACCATGGACACACTTGTCCATAGATTTTATTACTGACCTATCGGTATCCGCAGGCAAAACTGTGGTTATGAAGGTTGTAGATAGGTTCAGTAAAATGGTTCACTTTGTCACATTACAGCCACTTTCAAATGCCAAGTCTCTTGCTCAGATATTTATAAATGAGATCGTGAAGCTTCACGGGGTTCCCTCCAATGTGGTGTCAGACCCAGTTTATTTCTAAGTTCTGGAAGGTGTTCTTTTCTCGACTGGGGGTGCAGCTGTCCTTTTCCTCTGCCTTCCATCCTCAGTCGAATGAGCAGACCGAGTACATTAATCAGAATTTAGAGACTTACCTCAGGTGTTTTGTCTCTGAAAACCAGGAGGATTGGGCATCTTACTTACAGTTGGCAGAATTTGCTATTAATAATAATCTCCAGGAATCTACCAGCAGGTCACCGTTCTTTGGTGCGTACAATATCCATCCACAGGTACAAACATATGGCTGACAGGAGACGCTCGCCAGGTTCGGACCTGAGTATGAATGACTTTGGGTGGTTGTCTACCAGGAATATCAAGTTGAAGGTTCCTTCCTGGAAGCTGGGATCTACATTTATTGGTCCCTATTAGTGATGAGCGAAAGTGCTCGCCACGGCTCTGTACTCGCCCGAGCATCACTGTGCTCGACAAGCTCGGCGCTCAGTGAGTATTTCCGAGTTGCTCGGGCAGGAACTCGGGTTCCCTCCTTGCATGTTTGACGCTCTTTAGAGAGCCAATGAACATGCAGAGATTGCCTGCCATGCACTGTAATGCCGTAGCCATGTTGGTTGTGGGCATTACAGTGATTGGCTGACCGCACAGCATCATCAGGTCTATATAAGACCTGGCGCCGCTATGCTCGTCACAATCTACCCCAAAAAACAAGCAGAGTAGGGAAAGTTGCTGCTGAGTCAGGGAGAGATTTGCTTGTTTATAGTTAGTATAGGTATTTCACAACATATACATATCCAACTGAACTAACAGTCCTTCTGAGGACTAATACAGCTGCATATAATCAGTGCTAGGCAGGCAGGCAGTGTATGTGGCAGACTGCATTGTATGATACAGCACAAAAGGGTGCATTGAACATCTGTCTGCTTCTCCAGTAATAATTACATATATTTGTAGACATAGCCCCAGATATCAGGGGCCAGGGCAAAAATTTTTAATCTTAATCCTGTTTATTTGCTTAAAATAGTACACTATTTTTCTGCTCCATGTGATTGTTCTCACTGCAGAATAAAGCCAGATCTGTTCCATATTTCAGGGATAAAAATCCAGAAATTTGGACTGAACGTGGAAAATATTGGCCTCTTTTTCCATTCTGTTGCAATGTGTCGGTCAAGCTATTCACACTAAGTGTCTGTGAACAATAGTCTTAGTAAATTACAGGCCTGCTATTTAAAACTGTGGTTCTCTGTCAGACATATCACCTATAACTGCATTCCAAAATCAGCCATTTCTCGTGAACGTGGAAAATATTGATCTCTATTAAAAATTGCAAGGTGCGTGATAAGGGACGGTGAAGTGGACGTGATGGTGATGGTGCATGCAGAGGTCGAGGCCAAGGACGTGGCTGTGGGCAAGCTGAAATTGTGCCACAACAAACACTCACATCTTGTCGCTCGACATTCCTGTCCAAATTAATAGGGGACCGCATTACACCACTATTGAACACAGAGCAGTGTCAAAAGGTTGTTGGTTGGATAGCAGATAATGCTTACAGTCACTTTGCCAACACCACCACCACACTGTCTTCCACACGGTCAAGTATCAGTAGCCGTGAGTCTGGACCGCATATTCCTCACCCTGATCCTCCTTCTTCCCACCATGCCGAGTGCCCGGAGACAACTGATCCACACTTGGACACTCAGAAGAGCTGTTCACTTATCCATTTGTAGATTTGGGCCTCTCGTCCGGCAAGCTTCAAGCGAGTCAAGAGGAGAATGTGTGTAGTGATGCCCAAATATTGGAGCAGCCACAGTCACATGAAGGCGACGGTGGGAAAGTGCAATCACTGTCTCAAGAGGTGGATGATGATGATTATGATGAGACACAATTACCAGAAAGTCAGGAGGAGGACCAGGGTGCGGAAGTGGAAGACGAGGTGATGGATGATATAGTAACTGACCCAACCTGGCATGGGGACATACACAGCAAGAACAGCAGCACACAGGGAGAGGGAGGCATAGCTCCACAACAGGCAGAAAGAAGCAGTGTGGTGGCTGCAGACACAAGGTGGGAAAGCACGATGGAAGTTACCAGTATGACTGTTAGGTCTTCCGGAGTCTGGTAGTTTTTTAAAGACTCTGCAGGTAACCCCAAAAAGGCTATTTGCCCCTCCTGCCAGGCGAGCATCAGCAGGGGTAGTAAAACTAGCAGCCTGAGCACCACCAGCATGATCAGGCACATGGAAACAAAGCACCCAACTAAGTGGGCCGAACCCCAGGGTCCAGCAACAGTGTCGGCGGGTGACACCACTGCTTGTTCCACTGTTGTGCGTGCATGCTAATCCCGTGTCCATGGAGCTTGCCAAGATGCCACCCGCCCTGCACCTGTCGTTGCACACTCTCAAATATCACCATCAGCAAGCATGTCCACGTCCTTGTCCCAGCACAGCATTCAGTTGTCCATACCCCAGTCCTTGGAATGCAAGCTCAAATAAGCAGCCAACACCCCACACGCCACACTACTAAATTCACCCATTTCATGAATGCTTGTGCTCGAATTGTTGCCTTTTAGGCTTGTGGAGATGGAAGCTTTCCACAACCTGATGGTGGCGGCCGTCCCTCAGTACTCAGTCCCCAGCCACCACTATTTCTCCCTGTGTGCTGTTCCTGCATTACACGAGCATGTGTCCCACAACATTAGATGTGCCCTCAACAATGCAGTTACTGGGAAAGTCCACCTATGCACTGACACGTGGACAAGTACTTGCGAGCAGGGACGGTACATTCTGCTGACAGCACACTGGGTTAATATAGTGGAAGCCGGGACCCAGTCGGACCTTGGGACGGAACAAGTCATCCCGACGCCGAGGATTGCGGGCCCTGGGTCAATAAAGATTGCCCCCACATTCTACAGCTCCTGCACCTCCTCTTCAGCCTCTATCTTCGAAATGACCAGATCAGTCGCAAGCTGGAAGCACTGCAGCACTACCTCGGCCAAGCAGCAACAGGCTGTGCTGAAGGTAATATGCTTAGGTGACAAACAGCACAACGCTGAAGAGTTGTGGACAGCTATAAAAGAGCAGGCAGATCTGTGGCTGACACCGTTGACCCACAGCCTGGCATGGTCCTGTATGACAATGGCCGGAACAAGATGGCAGCTCTGAGGCGAGGCGAGCTCACACACGTACCATGCCTGGCCCATGTGCTTAACCTCGTGGTCCAGTGGTTTCTCAAAATCTACCCGGATCTGATGGATCTGCTTGTCAAAGTACGTCTCCTGTGTGCCAATTTTAGAAAGTCAGATACATCTTTAGCTGCCCTTACCGTGCTTCAGCAGCGTTTGCAGCTTCCAGCTCACCGACTGATCTGCGATGTCCTCATTCATTGGAACTCTACATTGAAGATGTTGGGAAGGATTTGTGAGCAGAAAAGGGCAGTTGTTGACTACCAGTATCAACAAGGCCATCGGTATTCAGTTCAGACTCCACACATAAGACCTCAAGAGTTGACATGGATTTTCAGACATGTACCATCCTTCAAAACTTTGAGGACTCAACCAAGATGGAGAGCGGCGATGACGCCATAATAAGCATCACCATCCCGCTTCTCTGTCTTCTGAAACGCTCTCTGCTCACAATCAAAGAGGATGCATTGCAGGTGGAGCATGATGAGATGGAGCAAGGAATCATACAGGGTGATTCCACACAGCCCAGCCTCATCTCATCCCAATGTACATTGGGTGACAATGAGGAAGAGGAGGAGGAAGAACAGGAGATAGTTTCCTGCGCTATAGATGCTACTACCTGCACAACTGTCATATTGTTAGTTCAGCGTGGATGGCCTGTGGACAGGGAGGAGGAGGAGGAAGAGGAGGAGGAGGACGAAGAGGAAGAGGATGAGGAGGAGAGCATGGTCAGTCATCCTCTTAGTAAGGACACGGAAGCCTTGCCTCTTTGCAGTCTGGCACACATGGCTGAGTTTATGTTACTCTGCCTTTCCCGTGAACCTCGCATTGTTCAAATTTTGGGTGACAGTCATTACTGGTTGGTGACACTTCTAGACTCACACTACAAGGAAAACTTTCTGACTCTTATTCCCACGCTGGACTGGCCCAATAAAATGGGGCAGTGCCCGAATGCCCTTGTTGCGGAATTTTTTTAATAATTCCGATCTGAAAATGCTGGCGGCAGAGGTCACAGTTCGTTGGACAGCCAAGTACAGGCGAGAGAGACACAAATGCAATCCAGCAGAGGCACTGTCAAAGTTCTGGGACAGTTTTCTCAGACCCTCCCATCGCACAAGCCCTGATACGTGGGGTACTCTCACAAGGAGGGACAAGTTTCGGAATATGCTGAGGGAGTACCTTGCCGACGTCCTCCATGATTCCTCTGTGCCTTATAATTGTTGGGTATCCAAGCATGAACTGTCTCTCTACGCCTTGGAGGTCCTGGCCTTCCCTGACGCTAGCGTTTTGTTAGAGAGGGTTTTTAGTGCCGCTGGTGGAATTATATCCGATAGGCGCATCCGCCTATCAACTGAAAATGCTGACAGGCTGACTCTTATAAAAATGAACAAGGGCTGGATTGGGCCAGACTTCTCAACACCACCGAATGATAGCAGCGTAACCTAAACTCAAATACAGTGTCTTTTTTTGGGAATTCTAACTCTATCCTCATGCACCTCTGTCTTCACACCCAGACATGGGTGTACGCTTCCTGATTTTGTCTATTTTTTCTTGTCCCCCTCCTTCTCCGCATACTCATCCTCCACCACCATATCACCACCATATGTACCATATCAACATATCTACATCTCTTGCAAGGGACATTGGAGTTCCTCCAAATTTTTGGCAGCCGTTGCTTCACTACACAGGCAAACAGCATGGGAGACCCTGTCCTTTCTAATGGGAATATGTCATTACTGAGGTCCACCTCTATGTGTCTTTAAATTGTAAGTGGGGTTTTTCCTAAATTTGGTCAGCCGTTGGACTCAGTGCATACCCTATAACTGAATAGCAGACCCTCTCCTTTATAATGGGAATATGTTGCACTCGTTACTGTGGCCCAGCTCTATGTGTCTTTAAATTGTTATTGGGGTTTTTCCTAAATTTTGGCAGCCGTTGGACTCTGTGCATACCCAATAACTGAATAGCAGACCCTCTCCTTTCTAATGGGAACATGTCGTTACTGTGGCCCAGTTCTATGTGTCTTTAAATTGTTAGTAGGGTTTTTTCTAAACTTTGACAGCCGTTGCACTCACTGCATACCCTATAACGGAATATCAGACCCTCTCCTTTCTAATCTAAACATGTCATTACTGTGGCCCAGCGCTATGTGTCTTTAAATTGCTAGTAGGGTTTTTCCTAAATTTTGGCAGCTGTTGGACTCACTGCATACCCTATAACTGAATATCAAACCCTTCCCTTTCTAATGGGAACATGTCATACTCGTTACTGTGGCCCAGCTCTATGTGTCTTCAAATTGTTATAAGGTATGCAGTGAGTGCCAAAATTTAGGAAAAACCCCACTAACTGTATAGAAGACCCTCTCCTTTCTAATAGGAACATGTCGTTACTGTAGCCCAGGTCTATGTGTCTTTAAATTGTTAGTAGGTTGTTTACTAAATTGAGGCAGCCGTTACACTCACTGCAAACCCTATAACTGAATAGCAGACCCTCTCCTTTCTAATGGGGACATGTCGTTAATGTGGCCCAGCTGTATGTGTCATTAAATTGTTAGTGGGGTTTTTCCCGAATTTTGGCAGCCCTTGCAGTCACAGCATGGACATTACCACTATAGGAGACGCGCTTGTTTATAATAGCAACATTTTTTTTACTGAGACTCTTCAAAGTGGTATTGGGTTGCGTCCAAATTTTTGGCAGCCCTTGCAGTCCACTGCATATGCAATAACAGTTTAGGAGACCCACTCGTTAATAATAGGAACAACAAAGCATAGCCGGCTGACGGATTATTAACAATTGCGAGGGCCGACTGCCAGCCCTTTAAGAATAGTAAGGGCCGCCTGATGGCCCTATAAAGATAGGCTTTGTGACTTTCAGAGTCCCCCCATCATAAATGAAACAGGATGTGTCTGATGATGTGTGACATACGACATGGCCAGATAAGGTTGTAAAATGTTAAAATTATATTTCCAGGTGAATCATTTGTCTTGGTTGAAAGCAATGCAAAAGTGTCAAAACGCTACGTGAGAACATAGCCCAAGATGTGGAGGAGCATTTTTGTTTTTGTATATTTATTTTGCCTTATATACAAGTCATTACGCTGGAAAAAATGTTCCTTAACATATTTCCCAGGAAAATCCACTTTGGTTTTGTTTTTGTATGTTTTATTGTGAGTCCTTAAAAGTGGTGTAATACCTCTGACAACATTGTTGACAGCAGTGACCTGGGAGTCTGAAATGCTTCCAGCGGTCTTCCCCATGCTGTTCCCATGTCATTTGAGCACTGTGCTTATTGATTTGGGCAATTTTTGGGCCCTCTGCAGACCGCCGAGGAGAGCCGCCGGAAAAATACTCTAGTTTCCCATAGACTTAAATTGGGCTTGTTACTCAGACCAAGCACTCGAGCATTCCAATTTGCTCGACTCGAACAACAAATACCTGAGAATTTTAGTACTCGCTCATCACTAGTCTCTATAAAATAACCGTCGTCATTAACTCAGCAGCGTTTCGTCTTGAGCCATCTCAGGTTCTTAAGTTCCACAATGTCTTTCACAGGTCTCTGCTCAAATATTATGTGGAACCTTTTGAGTCCTCACCTCTACCGCCACCCTTCAATCATGGTTGATGGTTGAGGATTCTCGCCTCCAGCGTCGTTCCTTACAGTACTTGGTGCACTGGAAGGGTTATGGTCCAGAGGAAAGGATTGTAGGTTTCAGCATCAGAGGTGAATGCCCCCAGGCTGGTTCATTCTACACCGCTTATCCTGAGAAACCGGGAACTGAGTTTTCGGAGACCACTCTTAGACGGTCACAGGTGTGTCACCGGTGTGTCAGGTGTGACAGACAGTTGCTCTTGATCTGGCTGTAGAAGGTCAATGCTCTTGGCATTGCAGACGCCTTCTTGAGCCTCTCATCTTTGTAGTATAGTTTTATTCTTTAGGACCCAGCGGCGAGCTCCACTTCCTGCTACTGATTGACACACCCTTGCTTGGTAGTTAAAAACTCTCAGTTGGCTCCAGGGAGTCGCCGGTGAAAGCTCTATGTACCTTTGTGCAGGCTTAGAGCATTAGCAGTAGAGATGAGCGGTATACGACTCGAACTGTTTGCCAATCTCAAATTCGAGCTGTTTTGGGCGGTGTTCGAGCCGTTCAACGAACCCGAACGATTTGCAAAGAATCCGGCTGTTCGAGGTTATGTTCGATAATTGTTCGTGCACCAAAATCGTAACTGGATTTTTTCACAGTAATACTGTTAATCAATGTTAATAGACAGTTTCAGTATAGAGTGGACGGGGGGAGGGGCAAGGGATGGATCTCTGCAGAAATAATGCCAATCTCCATTTTTTTTTTTTTTCCCGCATTTACAATGGGGAGCGGCAGCCTGTCAGCCTATCAGCAGCGCACACACGCAGCGAAGTGCTTTTTTTTCACAAGGGCATGTGTCATTGGCTGTGTATGTCACATGTCCTTGCCCTATAAGACGCAGCCATTTTCCCCGTCACCACCATTTTCTCACTACTGCAGCTGAGTGCTAGACGGCATCGCTGCTGCTGTGGGCGCTATACTTTGTAAATGTGTGAATTGCAAGCGAATTTGCTCTTAAATAGACAGATAGGTTTAGGGAGTAGGGATTAGTTGTAATTGCAGCCCTTTCGAGGGCTAGGTTACAGCAGTTCCTAGCACTTTTTGCCAGGCAGGTCTGTGCCAATGCTGTGCAAGTGTTTTTCACAGCATTTGGCTAAATCTAGCTAATCCAATCCTTTTTGGCATCTAGCAGTGTGTGTTAGTCAGTGGAGTAGCCTATCTGTGTTGCAAGCTACACCACATGTGTATCTAATACCAATTTTTTACTGCACCTAGCCAAGTAAAACCTGTTGGGCATAGTAGCAGTGTCTGTTACTCATTGGAGTAGCCCATCTGTACCAAGCTACACCACCTTTGTATTTAATAACAATTTTTTACTGCATCTAGCCAGGTAAAACCTTTTGGGCATAGTAGCAGTGTCTGGTAGTCAGTGGAGTAGCCCATCTGTACCAAGCTACACCACCTTTGTACTTAATAACAATTTTTACTGCATCTAGCCCAGTAAATACTTTTGGGCTTGTAGCAGTGTCTGTTACTCTTTGTAGTAGCCCATCTGTACCAAGCTACACCACCTTTTGTATTTAATAACAATTATTTACTGCATCTAGCCCAGTAAATACTTTTGGGCCCGTAGCAGTGTCTGTTACTCATTGGAGTAGCCCATCTGTACCAAGCTACACCACCTTTGTATTTAATAACAATTTTTTACTGCATCTAGCCCAGTAAATACTTTTGGGCCTGTAGCAGTGTCTGTTACTCATTGTAGTAGCCCATCTGTACCAAGCTACACCACCTTTGTATTTAATAACAATTTTTACTGCATCTAGCCCAGTAAATACTTTTGGGCCTGTAGCAGTGTCTGTTACTCATTGTAGTAGCCCATCTGTACCAAGCTACACCACCTTTGTATTTAATAACAATTTTTTACTGCATCTAGACCAGTAAATACTTTTGGGCCTGTAGCAGTGTCTATTACTCATTGTAGTAGCCCATCTGTACCAAGCTAAACCACCTTTGTATTTAATAACAATTTTTTACTGCATCTAGCCCAGTAAATACTTTTGGGCCTGTAGCAGTGTCTGTTAATCATTGTAGTAGCCCATCTGTACCAAGCTACACCACCTTTGTATTTAATAACAATTTTTTACTGCATCTAGTCCAGTAAATACTTTTGGGCCTGTAGCAGTGTCTGTTACTCATGGTAGTAGCCCATCTGTACCAAGCTACACCACCTTTGTATTTAATAACAATTTTTTACTGCATCTAGCCCAGTAAATACTTTTGGGCCTGCAGCAGTGTCTGTTACTGATTGTAGTAGTCCATCTGTACCAAGCAACACCACCTTTGCATTTAATAACAATTTTTTACTGCATCTAGCCAAGCAAAACCTTTTGGGCATAGTAGCAGTGTCTGGTAGTCAGTGGAGTAGCCCATCTGTACCAAGCTACACCACCTTTATATTTAATAACATTTTTTTACTGCATGTAGCCCAGCAAATACTTTTTGGCCTGTAGCAGTGTCTGTTACTCATTGTAGCAGACCATCTGTACCAAGCTACACCACCTTTGTATTTAATAAAATTTTTTTACTGCATCTAGCCCAGTAAATACTTTTGGGCCTGTAGCAGTGTCTGTTACTGATTGTAGTAGTCCATCTGTACCAAGCTACACCACCTTTGCATTTAATAACAATTTTTTACTGCATCTAGCCACGTAAAACCTTTTGGGCATAGTAGCAGTGTCTTGTAGTCAGTGGAGAAGCCCATCTGTACCAAGCTACACCACCTTTGTATTTAATAACAATTTTTTACTGCATGTAGCCCAGTAAATACTTTTTGGCCTGTAGCAGTGTCTGTTACTCATTGTAGTAGCCCATCTGTACCAAGCTACACCACCTTTGTATTTAATAAAAATTTTTTACTGCATCTAACCAAGTAAAACCTTTTGGGCCTGTAGCAGTGTCTGTTACTCATAGGAGTAGCCAATCTGTACCAAGCTACACCACCTTTGTATTTAATAACAATTTTTTACTGCATCTAGCCAAGTAAAATCTTTTGGGCCTGTAGCAGTGTCTGTTACTCATTGGAGTAGCCCATCTGTACGGATATGCAGCAATACTAAATAACCAATGGTGTACAAGCTTATGGCCTCCGTATTGGGTAGAACAAGTGCTGAAAAAAAAACAGACACTCGTGGAACTCTTCCCAATAGTGGTAGCAATAGAAATATGGGGTGCGCGCCTGGCTAACAAAAATATACGCTTCATAACAAAAAACACCAGTCTAGCGCACTGCATTAATAAGATGGCATCATCGTCTCTCCCAGTGCTAGGCCTACTACGCCGGCTAGCATTCCTGTGCCTAAAACACAATGTATGGGTCCGTGCTAGCCACGATGCTGAGGGGTCTAACGCTGCTGCTAACACTTTATCACAATTCAATTGGCAGATTTTCACAGAGCTCCTCCCCAACGCCCACCCATCGGGCAACAGTTTCCCACCCTCCCTATGGGATCTAGTGGCGAATAGTTGATGCCATTAATCAGAGCGTCAATTGCCCCGTCGACGTGGCAAGCATACGGTAAGGCATGGGAAGAGTGGACACGACTAGTAGCAGGCAGATGGGTTGACCAATGTGAACAAGCCAGATTACAAGTCACCATAGAATTTCTCCACCAGATAATGATGAGGGGCATATCAGGGGCGTCAGCGCAGCGGTGTCTGAACGGAGTAGCATTTCACTTCCAACTACTGAATTGGGGAGATGTGACAAAGAGATTCATCATCAGACAATCCATAAAAGGGTGGAAAAGGGGTCAGCCAAGTCAGGAGTGCAGACGTTCCGTCCCGTGTCACTAAAACTGATTTCTCACATCATATCCCTAACACCATTAACATGACACTCAAAATTTGAAGCAACATTACTGTCTACAGCATTTGCGATCGCCTTCTTCAGGGCGCTATGATAATCGAATTAGTCCCTCAATCCAAAATTACCACCAGTGGAGGCTTATTACACCAGGACGTAGTCATAGCCAATAATGCAATACGTCTATGCATACGCAAATCGAAAACGGTTCCAGCGGGCAGGGGCACTTGGGTACTTCTACAACCCACAAACGGCACACTGAGTCGGGTAACAATAGTAAAAACATATATAACCATCAGATCACAAAGTAATTTCTTCCTATCACACATTGATGGAACGCCATTATCAAGATACCAGTTCCAAGCTTTATTTAATAAATGCCTAACATTGGCAGGGAACCACTCCAAAGATTACGGGACACACTCATTCCGCATAGGTGCGGCCACGGAAGCAGCAAGAGCAGGACTGTCAGAAATGGAAGTTCAGAGGATAGGGAGATGGCGATCCACGTGTTTGGCGAGATACATAAGGCCGGACTTGTTATCCTAACGTGGTTTGTTTCTTTTACAGGTGACGCTAAAAAAACAGTGTGGGTGATAGGCCACTCGAATATATATTGGGCAGAAAAAAGGGCGAAAGTCCGCCCAGGCGGGAAGAAATTAGAGTTTCATAACACATATTTCAACTGGAGAGGTATTAGAGGCCTGCAATGGCCACAGGTACTAATGGAGGTAATCAAGGTAGGGAGAGAGGCAAGAGGTCTGGTCATCTTAGCTATACAGGCCGGGGGAAACGACCTACGTCATCACAAGAGTGCATAACTAATGGCAATAATGAAACTAGACACTGAGCGCTTCAGAGAATTTTTCACAAAACTAACTATAGTATGGTCAGAGATTGTGCCAATAGGGGTATGGCAAGGTGCGCGAGATATCACGGCCATCGAACGGACAAGGCGGGTAATAAATATTCGGATGGCAAAATTTAGAAGAGACAGAGGCGGTGTAGTGATACAACACCGACAACTGGAAGGAGATAAAGCAGGCCTCATACGGCCCGACAGTGTTCACTTAATGGATATTGGACTGGACATATTCCTGTCAGGACTCCAGGACGGAGTGGAACAAGCGTTAAGAATGATGGATGGGGGTCAGAGTCCTGCATACGAGTATGCAGGATCCTCCGTGGCCTGGAAATAGAAAGGACATGTTGGAGAGTTACACTCGTTGGCCAACTTGTCGGTGTGGAGACACAGGGCATGCTGAAATAAGCTGAATTATTTTAGAAATAAAATGCCTATCTACTGGAATGAGTATAAAGAGTTAATAAAGCTGTGACCGATCCTCACCCATCCAGTTGTAAGAGTTACATTATTGTATTGTCAAGGAAAGGGGGGCGGTAGGGGGGCTGAGCGTCTGGGTTTGGTTGGGGGTCCCCACAGTCTGCCTATGCTAGATGCAGTTAAAAATTCTTATTAGATACACAGGCGATGTAGCTTGCTTCAGAGCTGGGCTACTACGCTGACTAGCAGACACTGAAGCTTTGGAGCAGACCTCTGAGTAAGCAGCTCTTCAGACTAAACCATCTGTGTTACCCCAAGCCATAGTTTATGTAGTTTCTTACGGTTAAAAGGGGGGGGAGCGACCCAACCCACCTGGAATTAACGATGCCAACGTCACGTAAAACACAGCAAGGAGACTCCAAAAAGAGTCTCCATTTTTTCCAAAAAATTGTGGCACAGACACCACTTAAGTGGCATCAATTGCCCCAGAGTTGCTTAAAACGGTTTGTGAGGTGATTTTACCAAATCCTCAAGCTTTTAGCCTCCCCAGGATGACACAGGGGTACAAAAGTCATTGCGCATCCATGATTTGTTCATTGTTATGAACGTGAGTCTGTCTACATTCTCAGTGGACAGCCGCGTGCGCTTATCTGTCAGCACACCACCAGCAGCGCTGAAAACACGTTCAGAGAGAACGGTGGCTGCAGGGCATGACAAGATCTCCATGGCGTAAGTGGAGAGCTCCGAACATTTTTCCAGATTGGAAGCCCAAAATGAGCAAGGGTCCAGTGACACAGTCATGGCTTCGATGTTCACTTGGAGATACTCCTGTACCATCCTCTCTAGGCGTTGACTATGTGTCAGACTTCTTGTCTCCTGTGGCCTTGCAAAGGATGGTATAAAAAAGTGGTGAAGCGATTCCACAAAATTGCTGTAACCAGCAGATACTGTGTTACTGTTACGGTTTGAGTGATGAAGACTCGACAGTCCCACGGTTGGCAAGTTAGAACTGTGAGATTCACTACGTGCACCACTGGTGTTTTGTGGAAAAGCACATGTAAGATTCTGCAACAGCCTTTGCTGATACTCCTGCATGCGTGAATCCCTTTCTATGGCAGGAATTATTTTGGCAAATTTACTTTTGTACCGGGGATCTAAGAGTGTGGCAACCCAGTAGTCGGGATTACTTAGAATTCTGACAATCCGAGGGTCATGTTGCAGGTAGTGCAGCAAGAAGGTACTCATGTGTCTTGCGCATCCAGGAGGACCAAGTCCTTGTTGTGTTGGTAGCGAGGTAAGAATCATGCTTCCTTCCTCTGCCCTCTCCCCGCAACCTCGCACAACAGAAATGTGATCAAGTTCTCCCTTGATCAAAATGTGATCAAGATCAGATGAGTCTTCCATGCCCATCGCCATGTCGTCCTCCACTTCGTCCTCGGCTCCTGCACCTACCTCAACAGGTGCACCCTGGTTAATCCCTCTCCCCCACCCTCCCATGCCTGCCGCCTTGGTGCTGCCAACCGTCTGGACCTTGGAAATGTTATCCCTTCCGCATACGACTCCTCCTCTAGTTCCTCCACCTCCTCTTGTCCCACCACCTGACTCCGAATTCTGTTTAACGTGTGCTCCAGCATATAAATCACCGGAATAGTCATGCTGATAATGGCATCGTCAGCACTAAACATCTTCGTCGCCATTTCAAAACTGTGCAGAAAGGTGCATAGGTCCCTGATCTGAGACCACTCCTGCAGCGTGATTTGCCCCACCTCTGGATCTCGTTGGCCCAGGCTATACGTCAGAACGTATTGCACCAGGGCTTGTCGGTGCTGCCACAGTCGCTGCAACATCTGCAGAGTTGAATTCCACAGTGTCGGCACATCGCATTTCAGCCGGTGAGCTGGCAGGCCCAACGACTTCTGTAGAGATGTAAGTCGTTGAGCTGCGGGATGCGAACGGCGGAAGTGAGCACACAATGATCGTGCCCTCTGCAGAAGGCCATCTAGTCCGGGATAGTGGGCTAAAAATTGCTGGACAACCAGGTTCAACACGTGAGCCATACAAGGCACGTGTGTGACATTGCCCCGGCTAAGGGCCGCACCCAGGTTTGCAGCATTGTCGCACATGGCCTTCCCTGATTGCAGGTCCAGTGGAGACAACCGTTCATCAAACTGGGTCTCCAGAGCTGACCACAACTCCTCAGCTGTGTGACTCACATTTCCCAGACATTTCAAAGTAAACACCGCCTGATGCCGTTGAGCCCTGCAGCCAGCATATTAAGGAGGTGCGCAGGATTCCTTCTACGCAGTTAGAAAGCGGGTGGCATTACCAGACAGGCTTTGGGTGCAGGTGAAGGACTGAGAGGAGGTTGAGGAGGCAGAAGCAGTGGAGGAACTTTGACATAAAGAGGATTGACGCACAACTCGTGGGGACGGCAAGACTTGGACAGCAGCCACTTGTCCTGCTGTCACCATAGTTACCCAGTGCACAGTCAGCGACATGTAACGCCCCTGTCCATGCCTACTCGTCCAAGTGTCTGTGGTGAAATTCACCCTGTCACACACAGAGTTTCTCAAAGAAGCGGTGATGTTGTGTGCGACATGCTGGTGTAGCGAAGGCACACCTTTCTTTGAGAAGTAGTGCCGACTGGGCATCTGGTACTGGGGCACTGCGAAGGACATAAGGTCTCAAAAATCCTCTGAGTCCACCAGGCGGAAAGGCATCATTTCTGTAGCCAACAGCTTGCAGATGGTGAGATTCAACCTCTTAGCTTTCTCATGGCTAGGAGGAAATGGTCATTTACTTGTCCACATCTGAGGGACCGAGGTCTGGCTGTTGTGCTTAGATGGGGCTGATTAGGGTGTCCCCGGCAAACTGCCGGTCTGTGAGGAAGATGCAGGCGGAAAAGTTAGGTTGCCTTTATCCAAAGGTGGTGCTCTCGATGTCGGAGAGCGCTCATCACCAGCTCGTGTTCCCACTTCCAAATGAAATGATGACCTGCCAATCACACTGGCTGTTGCAGGTAAAGAGGTGGCAGGTCTGCATCCAAAAACATGTGTGACTGCTGTCCCCCCAGTCACAGAGGATGAAGAGGCCGCGGATGCACAAGATGGGGCAGACGGTGGTTGGCCCGGCCCGCTAGGCCGCATTGTAGCATAGTGAGCTTCCCACTGCAACTTATGCTTCATATCAATGTGACGGTTCATGCATGAAGTACTCAAACTATGGATTTTTTGGCCTCTACTTAGCTTTTGGTGACAAATATTACAGATAACACGAGTTGGGTCATCCTTATCGATCTGAAAAAATGCCCAGGCTATGCAAGGCTTAGAGCCCATGCGACCTGAAGAGCCACCACGACTTGTGGTCAGAGGCAGAGTTGTGGTTGAGGATGCATATGTTGACGTGCTTCCAGTACTCCGTCTCTGTCCAGGAAGGTGCAACCAAACCTCGTCGTCAATAGCATCCTCCTCCACCTCCTCTGCTGACCTCATCGACTGGCAGACAGTAAGTGGGATCTTCAACCTCGTCATCATCACCCTGTGTGTTCTCACACCCGTCGTCCTCAGAGCCAACCTCTTCCTGCCCTGACCGAAAAGTCAAGTTGTCGCTCCAATCAGGTATTTGAGTCTCATGATCGTCTTCCTCATTGTCTCCACCAACAGGAGTTACAGTTTGGGAACGAGGGTCTACATTATGCTCAGAACCTTCTTCATCTGGTCCTGGATCCGACTCATAAAGATTCTGGGCATCAGTGCAGATCATTTCCTCGTCTGGATTAACAGAAGCTCTGGAGCAGACCTCCGTTTCCCAGGCTATAGTATGAGTAAACAGCTGTGCAGACTCAACCATCTGTGTTACCCCATACTCAGACGGGCAGCTGGAGACTTGGGAGCTGTGAGGAAGCAAGTGCGATTGGGGTGACACCTCTGAGGACTGGAGTATTTGTGATGTTGAAGTTGATGTGGAGGAGAGCCCACTTGAAGGAGTACTTGATATCCATTGAAGCACCTGCTGTTTTTGTGCCTCATCTGGAATTTGTAGCGATGGGCGTGTCCGTAAGAAAGGGATCGTATCACATTGTCCACGAAAGGAAGTAGACATCTTAGTTTGGCTGGAAGATGGTCTTTCTTCTACAGATGTTGCGCCCCCCTCACCGCGGGGGGGCTCGACCCACCAGCGGACAGGCACCAGTATTGGGAGAGGGGGGCTGGCCGTCAGGGTCCACCGCGGCTCTGGCACAAACCCAGCGACACGGAGGTCGCACGGGCAGGAACGGACTGGCCGTGTCGGCTTCGCACTCCAGCGTAGTCCCTCTGCCCGCTCGCGCCAGGTTCCTCAAAGGGATGTGCAAGCGGCTTTTCTTCCCAGGGCTGTTCCCCGCCCAGCAGGAATGTGGGGGAGCTCAGGTCGGCCTTCCACTGTACTCCCTTACCTCCCTCGCCCTCTTTCCTTCTTCCGTTCTCCATCTAACCCCTCGGCTCTGTGGTGTCCGCTCTCCCTCCAGGTCTCTCCTTCTCACAGGTGGACTACCGAGTGTATTCACACTGTGGCGAATCTTTTGGACCCAGGCATAAGAAGTTGTCGAGGTAATGGGTAATATGTGCCCCCTTAGAAACGTCCATTACAACCCATTCGAGGAAGCAACTAAACGCCTCAAATAGTGAGCAGGATCTGGACCACCCCATGGGCAAACAGCGATCTATATAGTATCCTCCTTCCCAGAAGCAGCCCAATAGGTGGACACTATTTGGAGGCACAGGTAGTAAGTAACCGGAATGCCGCATCAATGTCTGTTTTGGCCATTAGGGTGACCCTTCCCAACTTCTTGATCCGCCTGATTGCCTTGTCAAAGGATGTACAGTATATACTACTGTACTTGGTTCCACGTCGATGTTGTCGTTTACTGACCTGCCCCTTGGATATGACAAATGGTGGATTAGTCTGAATGTATTGGGTTCCGTTTTTGGCACAACTCCCAACGGGGATACCACTATGTCTTGTAAGGAAAGTGTTCTGAATGGAACCGCCATTCTACCTAAAGATATTTCTTTTTTTAATTTTCTTGTCACGACGTCTTGGTGTTGGTAGGCTGATTTTAGATTTTTACTCCAGCCTTTCTTGATTTTAGAAAGGCATGACATGCCTATATCTGTGTCTCCCCCTCCTTTTACTCCTCCACCTCTTTTCTTTTCGCATGACTATATGTACTTGTCACTTTTCCATGTGTTAGTTGTGTCTTCTGAGCAGTTTGTCAGCTTTTGGACACCTTTGAAGGTGTTTTCTATGTGTTTCTATGTGTTTTTGTTTGCCTGCCATTGGTTTTAATGGTGTTCGACGGTGTTCGACGAACACACCGGTGTTCGACGAACCGAACCTGAACACTACAGGGGTGGCTCAACTCTAATTAGCAGTCAGCTAGCTTCTCTGGTGCCCTTGGAGGACAGTTGGCGTTATCTCTCTGGTGTCTTCTCAAGCTACAGTGCATTGTGAAAGTATTTGGCCCCCTTGAACTTTTCTACCTTTTGCCTCATTTCTGGCTTCAAATATAAAGATATAAAGTTCTAATTTTTTGAGGAAGAATCAACAACAAGTGGGACACAATCGTGAAGTGGAACGAAATTTATTGGATATTTTAAACTTTGTTAAATTTGTCCCGGTGTGCCTTATATATAAGATTAAGCACGCATACCAAAACATTACCTGTGCCCTCCCCAGTGCATTTAGTGGGAAGGACAGCCTATTCCGCTGTAGTGTGTGCATGCCAAACCCCTGTTCATGGTACATGCGAAGATGCCTCCCACTCTGCACCTGTCATTTCAGACTTGCAACTATCCCCGTTCAAGTCCTTGTCCCAGGGCAGTGTTCAATTGTACTTCTCCAAATCCTTGCAATGCAAGTGCAAGTATGCAGCCTGCCACCCACCCACCCCCAGGCTGCAATACCATACTGCTTGCTTGCACTTGAAATTGGGCCTTTTAGGCATGTGGAGGCGGAATCTGGCCACCACGTCATGGCTGCGTTGGCGGCCTGGAATCCATACTCAGTCCCCAGCCGCCTGGCGGCCGGGTGTCCACACTCAGTCCCCAGCCGCCAGGGGGCGGCCGGGTGTCCATACACGGTCCCCAGCCACCTGGGGGCAGCCGGGTGTTCATAAATAGTCCACAGCCGCCCCTATTTCTCCTTGGAACATCCCCCCACAAACTTTTCTTAGCCCGGCCTGCTTTAGGGCAGCATCGGACGAGCCCACCAGAGAACCAGACTCCTCCGGTGGGCCCTGGCTTCTCCATCAGGGGAGTTGAGAGTGCCAAGGTGAGGAGCATGATGATGATGATAGAAGTTAGCATCTGCTTTGTTTTCTTGGAATGCAAGCGCATGTATGTAGTAGTGGCTAGGCCTGAGGTGGTCAGCATTTTGGCGCATATCCTACCTCCTCCGAGGATTGCTGGAAGTTTTCCTGCTACTATCCCAGTTCTATGGCTCCCGTTAAAACAAAGCTTCAGGTGATAAATGATGGATGAGGCAGTGGTAAAGGAGAAAGAGCAGGAGGAACAGGGACCATTCACATCAATATCAGGCCAGTCAACCACATATGTCTTGTAGAATATGTTTCTGTAACAAAAGGAGCGGTTTAGCTACACAGTTATAGGGCATACAGTGAGTGCAATGCCTACCAAAAATTTTGAGGCACTCCAATGCCCCTTGGAAATGACATGGAGGTCAGAGGGCCTTAACTAAACCGTTTTTTCCATTTATACCAACTGGGTCTCCTGTACACTGTTAGCCTAAGCAGTGAATGGAAGGCTTTCCAAAAATTATGAGGAACTGCAATGCCCCTTGAAACAGACGTGGATTACAGCATACTAAAAACCTTCTACCCATTATTGGGGAGTGGGTCTCCCTTAGTTTTCGCCTTTGCATTGAAAAGCAAAAGCTGACTAAAATTAGGAGGAAATGCAATGCCCGTTGGAAGAGTCGTGGAGGTTAGAGGTAATTAAAAACAACATTTCAATGCCCCTTGGAAAAGCTGTGGAGTTTAGAGTGGCTTAAGAAGACGCTTTTAATGCCCCTTTGAAGAGACGTGGAGGTCACAGTAGCTTAACAAGATGCTTTTAATGCCCCTCGGAAAAGTGGTGGAGGTTGCAGTAGCTTAACAAGACGGTTTTAATGCCCCTTACAAGAGCCATACAGTACAGCATCTTAAAAACATTATTCCCATTATTGGGGAGTGTGTCTTCCATAGTCTTTGCTTATGCCTTCCAAGCAAAAGCTGCCAAAAATTAGGACGGAGGAACTTGCAATGCCCCTTACAAGAGCCATGCCGTACAGCATATTACAAATATTATTCCCATTATTGGGGAGTGTGTCTCCCATAGTATTTGCTTTTGCCTTCCAAACAAAAGCTGCCAAAAATTAGGACGGAGCAACTTGCAATGCCCCTTACAAGAGCCATGCCGTACAGCATATTACAAATATTATTCCCATTATTGGGGAGTGTGTCTCCCATAGTATTTGCTTATGCCTTCCAAACAAAAGCTGCCAAAAATTAGGACGGAGGAACTTGCAATGCCCCTTACAAGAGCCATGCAGTACAGCATATTACAAACATTATTCCCATTATTGGGGAGTGTGTCTCCCATAGTTTTTGCTTATGCCTTCCAAGCAAAAGCTGCCAAAAATTAGGACGGAGGAACTTGCAATGCCCCTTACAAGAGCCATGCAGTACAGCATATTGCAAACATTATTCCCATTATTGGGGAGTGTGTCTCCCATAGTATTTGCTTAAGCCTTCCAAACAAAAGCTGCCAAAAATTAGGACGGAGCAACTTGCAATGCCCCTTACAAGAGCCATGCCGTACAGCATATTACAAATATTATTCCCATTATTGGGGAGTGTGTCTCCCATAGTATTTGCTTATGCCTTCCAAACAAAAGCTGCCAAAAATTAGGACGGAGGAACTTGCAATGCCCCTTACAAGAGCCATGCAGTACAGCATATTACAAACATTATTCCCATTATTGGGGAGTGTGTCTCCGATAGTTTTTGCTTATGCCTTCCAAGCAAAAGCTGCCAAAAATTAGGACGGAGGAACTTGCAATGCCCCTTACAAGAGCCATGCAGTACAGCATATTGCAAACATTATTCCCATTATTGGGGAGTGTGTCTCCGATAGTCTTTGCTTATGCCTTCCAAGCAAAAGCTGCCAAAAATTAGGACGGAGGAACTTGCAATGCCCCTTACAAGAGCCATGCAGTACAGCATATTACAAACATTATTCCCATTATTGGGGAGTGGGTCTCCCATAGTATTTGCTTATGCCTTCCAAGCAAAAGCTGCCAAAAATTAGGACGGAGGAACTTGCAATGCCCCTTACAAGAGCCATGCAGTACAGCATATTACAAAAATGATTCCCATTTTTGGGGAATGGGTCTCCCATAGTATTTGCTTATGCCTTCCAAGCAAAAGCTGCCAAAAATTAGGAGGAAATGCAATGCCCGTTCAAAGAGTCGAGGAGGTTAGAGTTAATTAAAAACAATATTTCAATGCCCCTTGAGTGGTTTAACAAGACGCTTTTAATGCCCCTCAGAAGAGACGTGGAGGTCCCAGTAGCTTAACAAGACGGTTTTAATGCCCCTCGGAAAAGTGGTGGAGGTCCCAGTAGCTTAACAAGATGCTTTTTATGCCCCTCGGAAAAGTGGTGGAGGTCCCAGTAGCTTAACAAGACGCTTTTAATGCCCCTCAGAAAAGTGGTGGAGGTCACAGTAGCTTAACAAGATGCTTATAATGCCCCTTACAAGAGTCATACAGTACAGCATCTTAAAAATATTATTCCCATTATTGGGGAGTGGGTCTCCCACAGTCTTTGCTTATGCCTTCCAAGCAAAAGCTGACAAAAATAAGGACGGAGGAACTTTCAATAAAGGCAACATGGACCACGGTCACCCTGGTGGTATAGTGGTGGTGGAGGCTGAGGATAAGGAGAAGAACATAAAACTGCTGAAATGAGGAAGCGTATACCCATGTGTGGGTGTGAAGCGGTGCATGTGAATACACCTCCCGAAATAACACAGTGGATTTGACTTTATGTTACTCTGCTGTCATTTGGTGGTGATGAGAAGTCTGGCCCAATCCAGCCCTTGTTCATTTTGATAAGGGTCAGCTTGTCAGCATTGTCAGTTGACAGGCGAGTGCTTGTAGCAGATCTTAACAGTAAGTCCAGCCCAAAAAAAAAAAAAAAAAAATTTCTCTAAGGAAAGACCTCCAGTTTCCATCATGGTCTCGGTTCAGGATTTGGCTCAACGCTTGCAGGGACTCTCTCTGGAGGTGGCCGAGCTCCAACAACACGTGAGTAGCTGTTCTGGAGCGCATTTTGTGGAGCCAAAGGTACGTCTGCCTGATCTATTTTTTGGTGAACAGTGAGATTTTTTTTCCTTTAAAAATGCTTGTTTGCTGTATTTTCGTTTGAGGCCCAGATCCTCTGGTGATGAATCACAGCGCATAGGGTTCATAATGTCACTTTTGCGCAAAGAACCTCAGGCATGGGTCTTTTCTCTCCAACCTAGTGATCCATGCTTTAGATCAGTGGATAGTTATTTTTTCTGCTTTGGGGTTGTTGTATGATGATCCTGATCGTGTCTCATCTGCTGAGTCTGAATTAAGACGTTTGAGGCAGGGATCAGGTAATGTGGAAAATTATTGTACTCACTTCCGTCGGTGGTCTGCTCAGATGGGGTGGAACGATTCAGCTTTGAAAAGTTTGTTTCTTGCCGGGCTAGGTGAAAGGGTTAAGGATCTGCTGATTGCTTTTCCTTCACCTGGAAACTTGCAGGAGGCAATGCATTTAGCTATACGGGTGGACAGGAGACTGCGTGCAAGGGTTAATGAGAGTAAATCCTCTGCCATGTCAGCTCCGAGTCTTGAAAGGGTCTGTACTGACATTGGAGAGCCGATGGAGATTGGGGCGATGTCACCCCGCTCTCAGGAAAAAGACCGCAGATTTTCTAAAGGTTTGTGCTTTTATTGCGGTGGATCTGACCATTTCATTAAGAACTGTGTGCTTCGTATGAACAAAGAAAAAAAAAAGGTCAGTTACGCCCGTATAGCCTGTTTAAATACTAAGGGTCTACTTCTTTCTGCTACTACCACTGCTCAGGAAGAATTAATTGAATTTCGGGTATTTGTGGATTGTGGTTCTACTCTGAATGTGATTGATGGGGGATTCTTGGAAAAACTTAAATTGTCGATGGCTCTCCCTTAAAAAGTGTTACTCACAAGGTCTGTGAATTTCCCCTCACTATTAATGGTATTCACCAAGAGAATTTGGATTTGGTAGTATTAAATAATTTGCCTTCTCCAGTAGTGTTGGGGTTACCCTGGTTAAAATTGCACAATCCTGTACTGGATTGGTCTACCAATGAAATTAAGTCCTGGAGCCCTAAGTGTTATGACAAGTGTTGTAACGGACGTATTGCTCCTGTGGATAAAGGGGAATTGCCTGTACCTATTCAGGATTTTTGGAGAGTTTTTTCTGAGGAGGAGTCACAAATTTTGCCTCCCCATAGAGACTATGATTGTACCATTGAATTTGTCCCTGAAGCGACTCTTCCTAAAAGTCGTTTATTTAACCCCTTAAGCCCCGCGGGTGGTTTGCACGTTAATGACCGGGCCAATTTTTACAATTCTGACCACTGTCACTTTATGAGGTAATTACTCTCGAACGCTTCAACGGATCCCCCTGATTCTGAGATTGTTTTTTCGTGACATATTGTACTTCATGATTGTGGAAAAATTTCTTCGATATCACTTGCGTTTATTTGTGAAAAAAACGGAAATTTGGCGAAAATTTTGAAAATTTTGCAATTTTCAAAATTTGAATTTTTAAGCCCTGAAATCAGAGCGATATGTCACACAAAAGAGTTAATAAATAACATTTCCCACATGTCTACTTTACATCAGCACAATTTTGGAACCAAAATTTTTTTTTGTTAGGGAGCTATAAGGGTTAAAAGTTGACCAGCGATTTCTCATTTTTCCAACAAAATTTACAAAACCATTTTTTTAGGGACCACATCACATTTGAAGTCACTTTGAGAGGTCTTTATGACAGAAAATATCCAAAAGTGACACCATTCTAAAAACTGCACCCCTCAAGGTGCTCAAAACCACATTCAAGAACTTTATTAACCCTTCAGGTGCTTCACAGGAATTTTTTGAATGTGGAAGAAAAAAATGAACATTTAACTTTTTTCACAAAAATGTTAATTTAGACCCAATTTTTTTTATTTTCACAGGGGTAACAAGAAAAAATGGACCCCAAAGTTTGTTGTGCAATTTCCCCTGGGCACGCAGATACCCAATATTTGGGGAAAAAATACTGTTTGGGCGCACGGCAGGGCTCGGAAGGGAAGGAGCGCTATTTGACTTTTTGATTGTAAAATTTGCTTGAATAATTAGCGGACGCCATGTTGTGTTTGGAGAGCCCATGTGTGCCCAAACTTTGGAGCTCCCCCACAACTGACCCCATTTTGGAAACTAGACCCCCCAAGGCACCTTTCTAGATGCATAGTGAGCACTTGGAACCCCCAGGTGCTTCACAAATTGATTCGTAACAATGAAAAAGTGAAAAAAAAAAACACTTTTTCATTTTATGAATCAATTTGTGAAGCACCTGAGTGTTCCAAGTGCTCACAATGCATCTAGATAGGTGCCTTGGGGGGTCTAGTTTCCAAAATGGGGTCACTTGTGGGGGAGCTCCAATGTTTGGGCACACAGCGGCTCTCCAAACGCAACATGGTGTCGCTAACAATTTGAGCCGATTTTCCGTTAAATTTGTTAGAGGACACCATGTTGCATTTAGAGAGTCCCTGTGTGCCCAAACATTGGAGCTCCCCCACAAGTGACCCCATTTTGGAAACTAGACCCCCCAAGGCACCTATCTAGATGCATAGTGAGCACTTGGAACCCCCAGGTGCTTCACAAATTGATTCGTAACAATGAAAAAGTGAAAAAAAAAACACTTTTTGATTTGTATGAATCAATTTGTGAAGCACCTGAGGGTTCCAAGTGCTCACAATGCATCTAGATAGGTGCCTTGGGGGGTCTAGTTTCCAAAATGGGGTCACTTGTGGGGGAGCTCCAATGTTTGGGCACACAGCGGCTCTCCAAACGCAACATGGTGTCGCTAACAATTTGAGCCGATTTTCCGTTAAATTTGTTAGAGGACACCATGTTGCATTTAGAGAGTCCCTGTGTGCCCAAACATTGGAGCTCCCCCACAAGTGACCCCATTTTGGAAACTAGACCCCCCAAGGCACCTATCTAGATGCATAGTGAGCACTTGGAACCCCCAGGTGCTTCACAAATTGATTCGTAACAATGAAAAAGTGAAAAAAAAAACACTTTTTGATTTGTATGAATCAATTTGTGAAGCACCTGAGGGTTCCAAGTGCTCACTATGCATCTAGATAGGTGCCTTGGGTGGTCTAGTTTCCAAAATGGGGTCACTTGTGGGGGAGCTCCAATATTTGGGCACACAGCGGCTCTCTAAATGCAACATGGTGTCCGCTAACAAATTTAACGCAAAATTGGCTCAAATTGTTAGCGACACCATGTTGCGTTTGGAGAGCTGCTGTGTGCCCAAACATTGGAGCTCCCCCACAAGTGACCCCATTTTGGAAACTAGACCCCCCAAGGCACCTATCTAGATGCATAGTGAGCACTTGGAACCCCCAGGTGCTTCACAAATTGATTCGTAACAATGAAAAAGTGAAAAAAAAAACACTTTTTCATTTTTATGAATCAATTTGTGAAGCACCTGGGGGTTCCAACTGCTCACTATGCATCTAGATAGGTGCCTTGGGGGGTCTAGTTTCCAAAATGGGGTCACTTGTGGGAGAGCTCCAATGTTTGGGCACACAGGGACTCTCTAAATGCAACATGGTATCCGCTAACAAATTGAATGGAAAATCGGCTCAAATTGTTAGCGGACACCACATTGCGTTTGGAGAGCTTCTCTGTGCCCAAACTTTGGAGCTCCCCCACAAGTGACCCCATTTTGGAAACTAGACCCCCCAAGGCACCTTTCTAGATGCATAGTGAGCACTTGGAACCCCCAGGTGCTTCACAAATTGATTCGTAATAATGAAAAAGTGAAAAAAAAAACACTTTTTCATTTTTACGAATCAATTTGTGAAGCACCTAGGGGTTCCAAGTGCTCACTATGCATCTAGATAGGTGCCTTGGGGGGTCTAGTTTCCAAAATGGGGTCACTTGTGGGGGAGCTCCAATGTTTGGGCACACAGGGACTCTCTAAATGCAACATGGTATCCGCTAACAAATTGAATGGAAAATCGGCTCAAATTGTTAGCGGACGCCACATTGCGTTTGGAGAGCCCCTCTGTGCCCAAACTTTGGAGCTCCCCCACAAGTGACCCCATTTTGGAAACTAGACCCCCCAAGGCACCTTTCTAGATGCATAGTGAGCACTTGGAACCCCCAGGTGCTTCACAAATTGATTCGTAATAATGAAAAAGTGAAAAAAAAAACACTTTTTCATTTTTACGAATTAATTTGTGAAGCACCTAGGGGTTCCAAGTGCTCACTATGCATCTAGATAGGTGCCTTGGGGGGTCTAGTTTCTAAAATGGGGTCACTTGTGGAGGAGCTCCAATGTTTGGGCACACAGGGACTCTCCAAATGCAACATGATATCCGCTAACAATTTGAGCCGACAATTTGTTAGCGGATATCATGTTGCATTTGGAGAGTCCCTGTGTGCCCAAACATTGGAGCTCCCCCACAAGTGACCCCATTTTGGAAACTAGACCCCCCAAGGCACCTATCTAGATTCAAAGTGAGCACTTGGAACCCCAGGTGCTTCACAAATTGATTCATAAAAATGAAAAAGTGTTTTTTTTTTCACTTTTTCATTTTTACGAATCAATTTGTGAAGCACCTGGGGGTTCCAAGTGCTCACTATGCATCTAGAAAGGTGCCTTGGGGGGTCTAGTTTCCAAAATGGGGTCACTTGTGGGGGAGCTCCAAAGTTTGGGCACAGAGGGGCTCTCCAAACGCAATGTGGTGTCCGCTAACAATTTGAGCCGATTTTCCATTCAATTTGTTAGCGGATACCATGTTGCATTTAGAGAGTCCCTGTGTGCCCAAACATTGGAGCTCCCCCACAAGTGACCCCATTTTGGAAACTAGACCCCCCAAGGCACCTATCTAGATTCATAGTGAGCACTTGGAACCCCAGGTGCTTCACAAATTGATTCATAAAAATGAAAAAGTGTTTTATTTTCACTTTTTCATTTTTACGAATCAATTTGTGAAGCACCTGGGGGTTCTAAGTGCTCACTATGCATCTAGATAGGTGCCTTGGGGGGTCTAGTTTCCAAAATGGGGTCACTTGTGGGGGAGCTCCAATGTTTGGACACACAGGGGCTCTCCAAACGCAACATGGCGTCCGCTAACAATTTGAGCCGATTTTCCATTCAATTTGTTAGCGGACACCATGTCGCGTTTGGAGAGCCCGTGATGTGCCTAAACAGTGGAGCTCCCCCACAAGTGTCCCCATTTTGGAAACTATACCCCTCAAAGATTTTATTAAGGTGTATAGTGAACATTTTGAACCCAGAGGTACGGCACATTATTTGTTTACATTAGGTCATCATATTGAATAAGTTTTCATTATTCTTGAGCGCAAGTGCTCGCTACTTGAGTTTGCATCGGGTACTCAGGTATGCACCATGTACAGCGTGTGCTCGAGTGACATGCTCGAGTCCCTGCTCCGCATGTTTCACGGTTATTAGACACCCAAAAAAAAACATGCGGGGATCGCTCATGCATGGCAGGCAATCCCCGTAAAGTTTTTTGGCCGCGAAGCATATGGGGCAGAGACTCGAGCATGTCACTCAAATACCCACGATACTAAATGCATATCAGAGCACCCGATGCAAACTCAAGTAGCGAGCACTTGCTCTCAACACTAGTCGCCATATCGTCATCTTTTTTTCTTACTTTTGAAAAAAATCCCAACCCCAGCCCTAACCCTAGCACAACCCTAGCCCCAGCACAACCCTAGCCCCAGCACAACCCTAGCCCCAGCACAACCCTAGCCCCAAACCCAGCCCTAACCCTAGCCCAATCCTAACTCAAGAGTTTATTTTTGACGCCGTTCCTTGTGCGGTATAAGTGATTAGACGACTTTATTCTTCGGGTCGGTGTGATTACAGCAATGCCAGAATCATATGGGGTTTTTATGACTGACAGCTGTCACACACTAAAAGACGCATTTTTTGTAAAATCTAGTTTTTGCATCGCCATATTTTGAGAGCTATAATTTTTCCAGATTTTGGCAGACAGTCATGTGACAGCTCGTTTTTTGCGGGATGACTTGACGTTGTTAATGGTGGCATTTTCAGGCACGTGACATTTTTTGATCGCTTTCTATTCCGATTTTTAGGAGGCAGAATAAACAAAAACCAACAATTCAGGAATTGTTTTTTTTTTTTTTTTTTATTTATTCTGTTCCGCGTGTGGTAAAATTGATGAGGCAGCTTTACTCTTCGGGTCAGTACGTTTACAGCGGTACCACATTTGTATCATTTTTCTATGTTTTGGCGCTTATACACAATAAAAGCTATTTTATAGAAAAAAATATTTTTTAGTATCGCTTTATTCTGAGAGCTATAACTTTTTTATTTTTCGGCTGATGGAGCTATATGGCAGCTTGTTTTTTGCGGGACGAGATGACGTTTTCAGCGGTATCATATTTATTTATATGCGTCTTTTTGATCGCGTGTTATTCCACTTTTTGTTTGGCGGTATAGTGATAAAGCATTGTTTTTTGCTTGTTTTTTTTTTTTTTTTTTTACCGTGTTCACTGAAGGGGTTAACTAGTGGGACAGTTTTATAGGTCAGGTTGTTCCGGACGCGGCGATACCAAATATGTGTACTTTTATTGTTTTTTTTTTATTTTTTTTATAATAATATTTATTGATGGGTACATTATATTTTTATTTTTGGTGTATTATTTTTTTTATTTTTTTATAATATTTTTGCACATTTTTTTTTTTTTTTTTTCCACTTTCACACAGTTTATACACTTTATTACTTTGTCCCACTCTGGGACTTTCACTTTTTTTTTTCTGATCGCCTGCATGGCACAGGAATGGAGCACCATCCCTATGCCATGAAGGCTGTCAGAAGTGCACAGTGTGAAGATTGCTTGGAGATGCACTGCGCATGTCCAAGCAATCTTCCTGCTCTCTGGTGACCCGGATGTTGTCATGACGATGTCATGACGACATCGGGTCGTCATGGCAACACCCGGGAAGCCTTTGCAGACTGCGCTGGAAGCCGGAAGAGGAGGTGAGTATCGCCGATCACCTCCCCTTGCCCCCGCAATGCCGCGATCGACTTCGATCGACTTCGATCGCAGCATCGCGGGGGTTAATGTGCTGGGAGCGGTGCGTGACCGCTCCCTGCACATAGTACCGGGTGTCAGCTGTGACAATCAGCTGACACCCGGCGGCGATCGCGCCCGCACAGCCTGTGTGCGGGCGCGATCGCGATGACGTACTAATACGGGTCTGGCTCTTAAGTCCCAGGGCACAGACGCGTATTAGTACGTCAGATGTTATTAAGGGGTTAATCTTACTATTCCTGAGAGAAAGGCTTTGGAGGAATACATACAGACAAGCTTGGCCGCCGGTCACATTAGGCCTTCCAAGTCTCCTGTGGCTGTTGGATTTTTTTTTGTTATAAAAAGGATGGCGGTTTATGTCCTTGTCTGGACTTTCGTGAGATTAATAAAATTACTGTACGCAATCCTTACCCACTGCCATTGATTCCTGATTTGTTTAACCAGTTAGTGGGGGCCAAGTGGTTCTCTAAAATTGATCTCCGGGGGGCATACAATTTGTTGCGCATGAAGGAGGGTGATGAATGGAAGACTGCTTTTAACACTCCTGTGGGTCATTTTGAGAATCTGGTTATGCCTTTTGGTCTTACCAATGCTCCAGCATTTTTTCAGAATCTTATTAATGACATCCTTAGACCTTTGATCGGCAAAAATGTGGTTGTGTATTTGGATGACATTTTGATTTATTCGCCTAACCTGGAGTCTCATTGGCGGAGCGTACGTGAGGTATTGCAGTTATTGATTGACAATTCGCTTTTTGCTAAGCTGGAGAAATATGAGTTCACTGTTCAGAGAATTAGTTTTTTGGGCTACATTATCTCCAGCGAGGGCTTTGAGATGGACCCGGTGAAAGTTCAAGCTGTGCAGGAATGGCCTAGGCCTATTGGTTTGAAATCGATACAGAGGTTTTTGGGTTTCGCCAATTATTACAGAAAATTCATTAAAAAATTTTCTATTATTGTCAAACCACTGACCGATCTCACCAGGAAAGGTGCTAATACAGTTCAGTGGACTTCTGAGGCCAATGAAGCTTTTGTGTTTCTAAAGGAGAGGTTCACCTCTGCTCCCATCCTTATGCAGCCTGATGTGACTAAGCCGTTTTGGTTGAGGTTGATGCTTCTTCTGTGGGGGTCGGTGCGGTGTCTCAGGAAAACAAGGATGGAGTACATCCCTGTGCCTTTTTTCAAAAAAAATTTCTGAGACTGAACTTAATTACGATATTGGTAATCGGGAATTGCTGGCTATTAAACTCGCATTTGAACACTGGCGTCATCTCTCGGAAGGTGCTGAATTTCCCATTCAGGTTTTCACTGATCATAAAAATCTGATCTATCTTGATGCTGCCAAGCGCTTGAATGCCCGTCAGGCTAGGTGGGCACTTTTTTTCTCGCGGTTTAATTTTTCCGTTACTTACATCCCGGGTACCAAGAATGTTAAAGCTGATGCTTTGTCTCGCAGCTTTTCTCCCATGGTCGGTGCTGAGGAGGAGGAGAACATTTTACAAGAAGGTGTTGTGATTGCTGCTTTGGACTCCATTTTGGAGGATGAGATTCTTAAAGCTCAGGAGAATGCCCCATCTAACACTCCCCATGGGAGGTTGTTTGTGCCTAGGACCTTTAGGAGAGATTTGTTTGTTGAGTGTCATGAGTCTCGGTTGGCAGGTCATCCAGGAATTTCTGAGACCCGGAGACGTGTGGTTCGCAGTTTTGGTGGCCTGGATGGCAGAAGGAAGTCATTAAGTGGGTGCGTCAATGTACTGTGTGTGCTAGATCTAAGTCTTTGCATGTTCCTGCTGCGGGGTTGCTTTGCCCTCTGGAGGTTCCTAGTGCACCTTGGACACATCTGGCTATGGACTTTATTACTGACCTTCCCCCCTCTGAGGGTTTCACGGTCATCTGGGTGGTCGTGGACCGTTTTAGCAAGATGTGTCACTTGGTTCCCTTCATCAAACTGCCCTGCGCTAAGACACTCGCTAAGGCCTTTGTCAAGGAAATTGTCAGACTATATGGCGTTCCTACTGATATTGTTTCTGATAGGGGACCTCAGTTCGTGGCTCGTTTTTGGCGTGCCTTTTGTGACAGGTTGGGAGTTCATTTGTCGTTTTCATCCGGATATCATCCTGAGTCTAATGGCCAGACAGAAAGATAGAACCAGGATGTTGAGCAGTTCTTGCATTGTTTTGTGGCAGACAATCAAGAGGGGTGGTCTGAGTTTCTGCCACTTGCTGAATTTGCTCTTAACAACCATACATCCTCTTCTGCTGGGTGTTCACCTTTTTTTTGTTGTTCTGGGAGACATCCGTCTTTTGGGTCATTCTCCAAATTGGTATCGGCTGTGCCTGAGGAGGAGAGTTTTTCCGGTGATTTGGAGAGAGTATGGACGGATGTGCATGGTAATCTTCAGGAGGCTAACAAAAAATCTAAGAGGTACTTTGATAAGAAACGGCAAGAGGTTTTGTTTGCTATTGGTGACATGGTTTGGTTGTCCTCTAAGAATCTGCGATTGAGGATTCCTTCTAAAAAATTGGGTCCCAAGTTTGTAGGGCCCTTTAAGGTGCTTCAGATAGTTAACCAATCTGCTGTTAGGTTGGAGGTTCCTACCTCCTGGAAGATTAATCCGGTGTTTCATATTTCTCTGTTGAAAAGAGCTGATGTGTCGGATGGTGACGCCTCTGCCACTTTTCCTCCGGTGGTGGAGGACGGGGAATATGAAATTTCCCGCATCCTAAATTCTAGACGGTATAGAGGGAGTTTGCAGTATCTCGTCGCTTGGAAGGGTTTCGGACCCGAGGATAACTCATGGGTGAGGGCGGATGATGTTTCTGCTTCCAGACTTGTCAGAGCGTTTCACAGGAGGTTTCCTGATAAGCCCGGGCCTAGGGGATCCGGAGGATCCTCTTAGAAGAGGGGGTACTGTTAGAACTCTCCTGTTAGGTTTTTTCTAGTTCCTGGTCACATGACCTTTTTGCCTATTTAATCCTGCTCCGCCCTCCTGGCCTTGCTGGACTTCATTGTAATTTCTACTCTTGAGCTAGCTTGGTGCTCTGTTACCTTTCTCAGTCAGTTTTGCTAGGTCTTCGGACCTCTATGTTCTATGTTGTTTGTTTGTCTTATTTCTGCTACAATTTCTGCTAGGAGGTGTCCATCTTTCTCCCAGTCCCTAGTTCTGGTAGGGATCCCTTCCTCACATCTATAGGTCTTCGTTCAGACTAGCCGAGGACTTTAGCGGGTCTGATCGCAGGATCAGGTTCCCCGTTACATCGTAGGGATCCAGCTTAGTTCTCTTGTAGGGACAGATCTCCTGTCTTTCCTTAGTGCTTGTAGCAGATCTTAACAGCTGGGCTGTGTGTAATCGACCGCTATGGCTTCTTGATCCATCTCATCATACTCTGGCTGCAATGCCTTCTCTTTAATTCTCTGCAAAGAGCGTTGCAAAAGACAGAGAAGTGGAATGCTGACACTAATGATGGCGTCATCGCCACTCACCTTCTTGGTGGACTCCTCAAAGTTTGTCAAGATGGTACATATGTCAGACATCCAGGTCCACTCCTGAGGCCTTATGTGTGGAGTCTGACCTGAATATCGACGGCCTTGTTGCAGCTGGTACTCCACAACTGCTCTCTTCTGCTCACAAATCCTTTGCAACATGTGGAGGGTAGAGTTCCAACGTGTGGGGACATCACACACCAGTCGGTGTGACGCAAGCTGCAAACGCTGCTGCAACACAGCAAGGGCGGCGGAAGCTGTAGCCGACATGCGAAAATGAGCTGACAGGCGGCGTACTTTGACGAGCAGTTCTGGCAACTCGGGGTACGATTTAAGAAACCGCTGAACCACGAGGTTAAGCACATGAGCCAGGCATGGTAGGTGTGTGATCTCGCCTCGCCTCAGAGCCGCCACCAGGTTACGGCCATTAACACACACGACCATGCCTGGATGTAGGTTCAGCGGTCTCAGCCACAGATCTGCCTGCTCTTTCACAGCTGTCCACAACTCCCAAGCAGTGTGAGGTTTCTCACCTAAGCTTATGAGTTTCAGCACAGCCTGTTGCCGCTTGGCGAAGGCAGTACTGCAGTGCTTCCAGCTTGTAACTGATGTGGTGATATCTGAGATGGAGGCTGAACATGAGGAGGAGGAGGAGGATGATGCGCAGGAGCTGTACACTGTGGGGTCAACTCTGACTGACATAGGGCCCACAATCCTCGGTGTGGGGAGGATGTGTTCTGTCCCAAGGTCCGACTGGGTCCCGGCTTCCCTATGTTTACCCAGTGTTCCGTCAGGGAGATGTACCGTCCCTGGCCACAAGCACTTGTCTGTTGTCAGGACTCTCCCAGTAACTGCGTTGTTGAGGGCTCGGCAGATGTTTTGGGACACGTGCTTGTGTAGTGCGGGGATGGCACACCGGGCAAAATAGTTTCGGCTGGGGACCGAGTACCGAGGGATGGCCACCGCCATAAGGTTGCGGATGGATTCCATCTCCACCAGCCTAAAATGCAGCATTTCCAACGCAAGCAGTCATGAAATGTGTGAATTTAGGACTGTAGCCTGTGGGGCGTTAGCGGCGAATTTCCGCTTTCGTTCAAACGTCTGGGATATGGACAATTGAACGCTGCGGTGGGACGTGGACGTGGACGTGGACGTTGATGCTGTTTCTTGAGAAACTGCCATAACAAGTGAAGACTGAGAGGAGGGGGCATCTTTGCATGCAGTATGGACAGGGGATTGCCTTCACACACAAGAGGGGGTTCTATTGCATGCACAAGAGCGGAAGAAGCAGTGGTGACACCCGCTTACACTGGTCGTGGACCCTGGGGTTCGCCCCACAAAGTCGGGTGCTTTGCTGCCATGTGCCTCATCATGCTGGTGGTGGTCAGGCTGGTAATTTTGTCACCCCTGCTGATGCTGGCATGGCAGGTGGTACAAATGGCCTTTTTGGGGTTATCAGCAGAGTCTTTAAAAAAATTTCAGACTCTGGAAGACGTACAGGTTGTACTGGCAACGTCCCTCATGTTGGTGTTACGGGGAACTGTTGTTCGCCTTCTGTGTGTGGCCACCACACTGCTTCTTCCTGCCTATTGGGGTACTCTGCCTCCCTCCCCCTGTGCGCTGCTAGCCTCACTCTGCATGTCCTCCTGCCACGTTGGGTCAGTTACTAGATCATCCACCACCTTTTCCTCTTCCACTTGCCCACCACGATCCTCCTCCTCACTTCCTGGCAATTGTGTCTCGTCATCGTCCACCTCTTGTGACAAATTGCCAGCGTCGACTTCCTGTGGCCGTGGCTGTTCAAATATTTGGGCATTACTACATGGGATCTGTGCGATCGAGACTCATGGCTACTAAGAGTTGACTGTGTGGAAGACAGATCGGAGGTGGTGGTGCCCAGGTAACTGGAAGTATTATCTGCTATCCAATTAATAACCTGTTCACACTGATCAGTTCGCAATACTGGTGTTGTTCTGTGCTTCCCTAGTAATTCGATCAAGAATTTTGAGCAAGAAGATGTGGCTGTTGGTTGTGGCACATTTTCACCTTGGCCACGGCCCGTCCTCTGCACGCACCATCACCAGAACGTCCAGTTTCACGTCCCTTGCCACGTGCCTTGCCCATTGAAGTAAAATAGCTTACACTCGCACTATCAATGGAAAAAGGGTAATAAAAAGTAGATTAGAACCGTGGAAGAGGAAAACCACAGTCCTATTTCTCTGGCTTACACCCGACTCTTTTAAACAATCTGAAAAATCAGGGTGAAACTATTACTGTTTTTCTTTACGGAAAAAATACCAAAAGCTGAATAATAGAGATTTTTTACCATGGAATGGCAAAACCACAGTTATTGTTTACTGGGGTATACCAGAAAATTTTAAATAGATATATTTGCGGCTGAACAGTGAGCGACACACTCAAACTGTTTTTTTATAGGTAAAAATGGCCCAAAAGTGGATATTACAGAGATTTGACCCGTGGAGCTGCAAAACCACACTTGTATTTCTTGGGCCTACACCAGACTATTTTCAACAGATATATTTGTGTCTGAACAATCAGGAGACACTACTGTTTTTCATTACAGCAAAAAATGCAAAAAAGCAGGATAATACAGAGATCTGACCAGTGGAACTGCAAAACCACACTTGTATTTCTCGGGCCTACACCAGACTATTTTCAACAGATATATTTGTGTCTGAACAATCAGGAGACACTACTGTTTTTCTTTACAGCAAAAATGTAAAAAAGCAGGATAACACAGAGATTTGACCTGTGGAACTGCAAAACCACACTTGTATTTCTCGGACCTACACCAGACTATTTTCAACAGATATATTTGTGTCTGAACAATCAGGAGACACTACTGTTTTTCTTTACAGCAAAAAATGCAAAAAAGCAGGATAATACAGAGATTTGACCCGTGGAACTGCAAAACCACACTTGTATTTCTCGGGCCCTACACCAGACTATTTTCAACAGATATATTTGTGTCTGAACAATCAGGAGACACTATTATTTTTTTTTTGACGGCAAAAAATGCCAAAAGCAGGATAATAGAGATTTTTTACCGTGGGACTGCAAAACCACAGTTATAATTTACTGGTGTATACCAGACTATTTTCAACAGATATATTTGTGTCTGAACAATCAGGAGACACTATTATTTTTTTTTTACGGCAAAAAATGCCAAAAGCAGGATAATAGAGATTTTTGACCGTGGAACTGCACAACCACAGTTATAATTTACTGGTGTATACCAGACTATTTTCAACAGATATGTTTGTGTCTGAACAATCAGGAGACACTATTATTTTTTTTTTACGGCAAAAAATGCCAGAAGCAGGATAATAGAGATTTTTTACCGTGGAGCAGCAAAACCACAGTTATAATTTGCTGGTGTATACCAGACTATTTTCAACAGATATATTTGTGTCTGAACAATCAGGAGACACTACTACTGTTTTTCTTTACAGCAAAAAATGCAAAAAAACAGGATAATATAGAGATTTGACCCGTGGAACTGCAAAAGCACACTTGTATTTCTCGGGCCTACACCAGACTATTTTCAACAATATATTTGTGTCTGAACAATCAGGAGACACTACTGTTTTTCTTTACAGCAAAACATGCAAAAAAGCAGGATAATACAGAGATCTGACCAGTGGTACTGCAAAACCACACTTGTATTTCTCGGGCCTACACCAGACTATTTTCAACAGATATATTTGTGTCTGAACAATCAGGAGACACTACTGTTTTTCTTTACAGCAAAAAATGCAAAAAAGCAGGATAATACAGAGATTTGACCCTTGGAACTGCAAAACCACATTTGTATTTCTCGGGCCCTACACCAGACTATTTTCAACAGATATATTTGTGTCTGAACAATCAGGAGACACTACTACTGTTTTTCCTTACGGCAAAAAATGCCAGAAGTAAGATAATAGAGATTTTTGACCGTGGAACTGCAAAACCACAGTTATAATTTACTGGTGTATACCAGACTATTTTCAACAGATAAATTTGTGTCTGAACAATCAGGAGACACTATTATTTTTTTTTTACGGCAAAAAATGCCAGAAGCAGGATAATAGAGATTTTTGACCATGGAGCAGCAAAACCACAGTTAGAATTTACTGGTGTATACCAGACAATTTTCAACAGATATATTTGTGTCTGAACAATCAGGAGACACTACTACTGTTTTCTTTACGGCAAAAAATGCCAAAAGCAGGATAATAGAGATTGTTGACCGTGGAACTGCAAAACCACAGTTATAATTTACTGGTGTATACCAGACTTTTTTAAATATATATATTTGCGGCTGAACAGTGAGCTACACACGCAAACTGTTTTTTTTAGATACAAATGGCCCAAAACTGGATAATACAGAGGTTTGAACCGTGGAACTGCAAAACCACACTTCTATTTCTCTAGCCTACACCAGACTATTTTCAACAGATATATTTGTGTCTGAAAAATCAGAGACACACTTTTTTTCTTTTCTGGGGGGGTGGACACCAAAAGGTTAATCAGACGGGTATTTGTACAGTGTGAAGGAGGAAAAAAAAAAGAGGATTTAGATGAAAAAAAAGGATTTTTCCTGGCCCCCGAGACCTGGAGCTAAGTCCAGCAATTTCAGCAACAGGAGCACACAGGGCAGTAATGCAGCGTTGGCTGGTATAACCACTGCGTCTCCTATACAGCCTGCCTGCCTGCCTGATATCTGGGATGGATATTAGTCCTGAGAAGGACTGTTTGTTTGATCTGGCAGCCTTTACAGACCCTACACTAACTATTTCGCAGGATATATCTCTCCCTAAATCAGCAGCGCTGTCCCTACACTGTCTGATCCGGAGCAACTATGTCCAAGATGGTGGCGCCCGGTTTTAAATACTCGAGGTGACGCTGTGCGGCCAGCCAATCACTGTAATGCCCACAAACAACATGGCTGTGACATTACAGTGACTGGCTGGCAATCCCTGCATGTTCATTGGCTCTGTAAAGAGCGCCAAACATGCAGGGTGGAGACCCGAGCTCCCGCCCGAGTAACCCGGAAATGCTCGGTGCTCGCCGAACATCCCGAGTAGCGTGATGCTCGGGCGAGTACCGAGCAGTGTCGAGCATGCTCGCTCAACACTAGACCCAATCAGAAGTGTTCACATTTGAAAACATTTGGGCCTAAAACCACCAAAGTGGTATTAATTTCACTAGAGTATAAGTAGTACGAGGACCTCGTATAATGGGGACCGACAGCTCTTCCACTACAGCCAAACCAATAGATAGAGAACCAATCAGGATTCTCTACATTTCTAAAAATTAGTGTCAGACACTATCAAAGTGCCATCAATTTCAGTACAGTAGAAATTGTAGAATTAGGAACGACACCTCTTCCAATGCAGCCAACCCAATGGATTGAGAGTAGTGTTGAGCCACCCCCGTAGTGTTCGAGTTCGGTTCGGTTCTTCGAACAACCGTGTGTTCGCCGAACTGTTCGTCGAACTGTTCGTCGAACACCTTCGAACACCGTTAAAACCAATAGCAGGCAAACAAAAACACATAGAAACACATAGAAAACACCTTCAAAGGTGTCCAAAAGCTGACAAACTGCTCAGAAGACACAACTAACACATGGAAAAGTGACAAGTACATATAGTCATGCGAAAAGAAAAGAGGTGGAGGAGTAAAAGGAGGGGGAGACACAGATATAGGCATGTCATGCCTTTCTAAAATCCAAAAAGTGAGAAGCCGACACGTTCAGTCCGCTCCTGCCCGTGCCACCTCCGTGTCGCCGGGTTTGTGCCAGAGCCGCGGTGAACCCTGACGGCCAGCCCCCCTCTCCCAATACTGGTGCCTGTCCGCTGGTGGGTCGAGCGAGCCCCCCTGTGGTGGAGGCAGCTCTAAGCTTTTTAATTTAAATTGTCTCTCTAATTTGAATGAATACACTTTAAATCCATTTACAAGGATCTATTGGAGGGCAAGTCTCATGCCAGCAGCCGCGTAATTCCAGCTCCAGTAGCGTCCACTAAAGCTGCTGCAGTTAAAAAGCTTTTATAAGGATCGAGCTCGGCTGTCCACCGCAAGGCATCCTATTGCCAGTCCCAGCCCCTATGCCTTGGGGCGCCTCCGGATGCTCTTCACTGAGTATCCCGTGGTCCCGAAGCATTTCCTTTGAAAAAAATTAAGTGTCCAAACTACAGGTGGTGTAGCTTGCTTAACAGCCGGGATAATCCGCTGACTAGCAGACACTGCTACTAGGCACAAAGTATTTCCTGGGCTAGATGCAGTTAAAAATTTGTAATTAGATACTCTCGTTGGATGCTGAGAAAGCATTCCATAGAGTCTCCTGGCACGCCATATATGATTCTCTTAAAAAGCTTGGGGTAGGGGTCTAGGGGACCCTTTTATAGCCAAAATCACGGCCCTGTATCACAATACGTCACCTAGGCTGAAGATAAATGGAACTGTAGCACCCTAAGGGCTCGGTTGCTACAGAGGTATTGCACCTCACCCAGAGGTGTGATATCTCACTCTCAGGTAAGGATGGAGTGTGGATCAGGACCCGACACCTGCATGCATTACACCACATTGCCGTGGGGCAGGGCGACCAATATGCCTCTGAGATGGGCACAACAGTCCCTGTCCCTGGCTGGAGTGGGGGGAGGGAACACTGAGGAAGGGGAACCCTGTAGTGCAGGAGCAGGGAGGAAGCAGTTCCTGGGTGCATTGAGAAGGGAGTATAAAAGGTGGGCACCATCTTAGTTCAGTGCAGAGAAGTCTGAGCAGAAGTGGCAGGGAGCAGGGGCTCTGCATGAGCTCTGCTCCGGAGGCAGGCCTAGTAACAGAGGCCCAGGCCTGGAAGAGGGAGTAGGAAGGAAGAGGAGCAGAGAAGGCTCCAGGAACGAGGAATGAAGGGATCCCAGGGGTGCGGACGGGCGAGTCGCCACCGCACGCCCGAATCCACCTGCGTGGAGGGGTCAGGCCAAAGGGGGAGACCGGTCCCCGAAACTAGTGGAGGCAGGAAACGACCCTCAGCTAGAAACCGGAGGCTGTGACATTTTACACCCGCTAGAAAGGCACCACATAGGGTCAGGGAAACTGGCGCCAAGTTTACCAAGAGGAGGCCCGAGGCAGCCGGACAGAAGGGTTGGTAAGAAAGGCCAGACAAAGGACACACAAAGGGGGTCCTGTGAAGCGCTCCAAAGTTATCTGGGAGTTGTCTGAGCCCCTCACCTGGTGAGCACAGTACGACGTGGGCAGCCGTTACCTGCAGACGTGGTCTGGATAATAAGAACTGTGAGTAAAGGCCCTGGACTGCATCACTGACTTCGTGTCGTTACTGCTGCTGCCCTGCACCATCACCCCCATCCTCCGCATACACTGCCCTGAGGCTATACTCCTCCCGTGGGGAGTTATGCTACGCTCTGCTGCACCCACAACACCAGCCTCAGCGGTCTGCCCTGCAGCGGCGGTTCACTCTGACCGCAATCCACGGGTCGGACATTTAAACATCAAAACCACATAAATAGTTCCGCCACTGGTTTGACCACCCTGAGCCACGGAACCGGGTCGCCGCCACAAAGACTACAACCACCAGCATCCACCAAAAAGAGTCCGGCTCCGGGTGTCCCAAGGCCCAGGGGGTGCATCAGAACATTTTCATCACCTTTCACAATCACCAATGGGAAAAGGCAGGGATGTCCTCTGTCCCCTCTCTTATACATCCTAGTGACGGAGCACCTGCTCTCATCAATTCGCCATAACCCCAATATTAGGTGGATTGAGGTGGGAGGCACCGAGTACAAGTGCTCTCTATTTGCTGATGATGTCCTAGTATATATCACTCAATCACATATATCCATCCATGCTGTTATGGCTGAAATAGATCACTTTGTTACATGGTCAAATTTTAAAATCAATGCAGCGAAGTCTGAGGCCCTCGATATCTCCCTCCCCAAATCCATATAGGATTCCATCCAGTCCAACTTTCCCTTTGCCTGGCCCTCACTAGAGATGAGCATTGTTCTACTCGAACTGTTCGCCAATCTCAAATTCGAGCTGTTTTGGGCGGTGTTCGAGCCGTTCGGCGAACACAAACAATTTGAGAAAAATTCGGCTCTTCGAGGTTATGTTCGATAACTGTTCGTGCACCAAAATCATAACTGGATTTTTTCTCAGTAATGATGAAAATTAATGTTAATACGCAGTTTGAGTGTACAGCGGGGTGGGGGGAGGGGCAGGGGATGGATCTCTGCAGGAACAATGAAGATCTCCATTTTTTTTTTCTCTTTCCCGCATTTACAGTGGGGAGGTGCAATCTGTCAGCCTATCAGCAGCGCACACACGGAGCGAAGTGCTTTTTTTCACACAAGCAAGGGCATGTGTCATTGGCAGTGTATGTCACATGTCCTTGCCCTATAAGACCAAGCCATTTTCCCCGTCGCCACGATTTTCTCACTGCTGCAGCTGCGTGTTAGACTGCACCGCTGTTGCTGTGTGTGCTATACCTTGTTAATTTCAAGCCAATTTTCGCACAAATCTACAGATAGCTTGGGAGTAGGGAATAGTTGTGATTGCAGTCCTTTTAAGGACTAGGTTACAGCATTTCCTACGACTTTTATCAGGCAGGTCTGTGCTCTTAAATAGATAGATTGTGGGAGTAAAGACTAATTGTAATTGGAGTCCTTTTCAGGACTAGGTTACATCAGTTCCTATCAGTTTTTGCCAGGCAGGTCTGTGCCAGTGCTGTGCAAGTTTTTTTCTCAGCATTTGGCTGAATCTAGCAAAGCTAATCCTTTTTGGCCTATTGCAGAGTGTGTTAGTCAGTGGAGTAGCCTATCTGTGTTGCAAGATATACCACCTGTGTATAGAATACCAATTTTTTTACTGCACCTAGTGAAGTAAAATCTTTTGGGCATAGCATCATTCTATTAGTCCATCTATACTGACCTCCATCAGGTTGCAAATTGAATATAATTTTTTTCTGCATCTAGCTCTGAAAAAATATTGGGCTTCTAGCTGTGTGTGGGACTTGTTGTATTAGTCCATCTATACTGACCTCCATCAGGTTGCAAACTGAATATATTTTTTTCTGCATCTACCTCTGAAAAAATGTGGCCTTCTAGCAGTGTGTGGGACTTGTTCTATTAATCCATCTATACTGACCTCCATCAGGTTGCAAACTGAATATATTTTTTTCTGCATCTACCTCTGAAAAAATATTGGGCTTCTAGCTGTGTGTGGGACTTGTTCTATTAATCCATCTATACAGACCTCCATCAGGTTGCAAACTGAATATATTTTTTTCTGCATCTACCTCTGAAAAATTATTGGGCTTCTAGCTGTGTGTGGGACTTGTTGTATTAGTCCATCTATACTGACCTCCATCAGGTTGCAAACTGAATATATTTTTTTCTGCATCTACCTCTGAAAAAATATTGGGCTTCTAGCTGTGTGTGGGACTTGTTCTATTAATCCATCTATACAGACCTCCATCAGGTTGCAAACTGAATATATTTTTTTCTGCATCTACCTCTGAAAAAATATGTGGCCTTCTAGCAGTGTGTGGGACTTTCTCTATTAGTCCATCTATACTGACCTCCATCAGGTTGCAAACTGAATATAATTTTTTTCTGCATCTAGCTCTGAAAAAATATTTGGCCTTCTAGCAGTGTGTGGGACTTTCTCTATTAGTCCATCTATACTGACCTCCATCAGGTTGCAAATTAAAAATAATTTTTATCTGCATCTACAGTACCTCTGAAAAAATATTTGGGCTTCTAGCTGTGTGTGGGACTTGTTCTATTAGTCCATCTATACTGACCTCCATCAGGTTGCAAATTGAATATAATTTTTATCTGCATCTAGCTCTGAAAAAATATTTGGCCTTCTAGCAGTGTGTGGGACTTTCTCTATTAGTCCATCTATACTGACCTCCATCAGGTTGCAAATTGAATATAATTTTTATCTGCATCTAGCTCTGAAAAAATATTTGGCCTTCTAGCAGTGTGTGGGACTTTCTCTATTAGTCCATCTATACTGACCTCCATCAGGTTGCAAATTAAAAATAATTTTTATCTGCATCTACCTCTGAAAAAATATTTGGGCTTCTAGCTGTGTGTGGGACTTGTTGTATTAGTCCATCTATACTGACCTCCATCAGGTTGCAAACTGAATATATTTTTTTCTGCATCTACCTCTGAAAAAATATTGGGCTTCTAGCTGTGTGTGGGACTTGTTATATTAGTCCATCTATACTGACCTCCATCAGGTTGCAAATTAAAAATAATTTTTATCTGCATCTACAGTACCTCTGAAAAAATATTTGGGCTTCTAGCTGTGTGTGGGACTTGTTCTATTAGTCCATCTATACTGACCTCCATCAGGTTGCAAATTGAATATAATTTTTATCTGCATCTAGCTCTGAAAAAATATTTGGCCTTCTAGCAGTGTGTGGGACTTTCTCTATTAGTCCATCTATACTGACCTCCATCAGGTTGCAAATTAAAAATAATTTTTATCTGCATCTTGCTCTGAAAAAATATTTGGCCTTCTAGCAGTGTGTGGGACTTTCTCTATTAGTCCATCTATACTGACCTCCATCAGGTTGCAAATTAAAAATAATTTTTATCTGCATCTACTTCTGAAAAAATATTTGGGCTTCTAGCTGTGTGTGGGACTTGTTCTATTACTCCATCTATACTGACCTCCATCAGGTTGCAAACTGAATATATTTTTTTCTGCATCTACCTCTGAAAAAATATTGGGCTTCTAGCTGTGTGTGGGACTTGTTGTATTAGTCCATCTATACTGACCTCCATCAGGTTGCAAATTGAATATAATATTTTTCTGCATCTAACCCAGCCAATAGTTTTGGCCTAATACCACAGTTTGGCCACTCAGCTCTGCTCGGTTCCCATCCATTGTTTTTTCGTGCAAACAACTCCAGAGTTGTGAATTAGTTAACCACCAAAATGAGTGGAAAAAGGCCTGCTGCTGGTGGAAAGGGGAATAGGCGTGTTGGGAAGGGGAAAAAAGGTTGTGTCCGTGGGGTAGGTGTTAAAGCAACAGTAACATCTGCAGAAGAAAGACCATCTTCCAGCCAAACTAAAATGTCTACTTCTTTTAGCGGACAATGTGATAAGATCCCTTTCTTACGGCCACGCCAATCGCTACAAATTCCAGATGAGGCACAAAAACAGCAGGTGCTTCAACGGATATCAAGTGCTCCTTTAAGTGGGCTCTCCTCCACATCAACTTCAACATCACAAATACTCCAGTCCTCAAAGGTGTCACCCCAATCGCACTTGCTTCCTCACAGCTCCCAAATCTCCAGCTGCCCGTGTGAGTATAAGGTAGAACAGATGGTTGAGTCTGCAGAGCTGTTTACTCATACTATAGCCTGGGAATCAGAGGTCGACTCCAGCGCTTCTGTGAATCCAGACGAGGAAATGATCTGCACTGATGCCCAGAATCTTTTTGAGTCGGATCCAGGACCAGACGCAGAAGGTTCTGACCATAATGTAGACCCTCATTCCCAAACTGTAACTCCTGTTGGTGGAGATAATGAGGAAGACGATGATAAGACTCAAATACCTGATTGGAGCGACAACTTTAGTTTTTTGTCAGGGCAGGAACAGGTTGGCTCTGAGGACGACGGGTGTGATAACGCACAGGGTGATGATGATGAGGTTGGAGATCCCACTTACTGTCAACCCACAGTCAGCAAAGAGATGAGGTCAGCAGAGGAGGTGGAGGAAGATGCTAGTGACGACGAGGTCAGGTTGCGCCTTCCTGGACAGAGACGTAGTACTGGAAGCACGTCAACAACTGCATCCTCAAACACAACTCTGCCTCTCACCACAAGTCGTGGTGGCTCTTCAGGTCGCATGGGTGCTAAGCCTTGCATAGCCTGGGCATTTTTTCAGATCGAGAAAGATGACCCAACTCGTGTTATCTGTAACATTTGTCAACAAAAGCTAAGTAGAGGCCAAAAAATACATAGTTTGAGTACTTCATGCATGAACCGGCACATGGACATGAAGCATAAGTTGCAGTGGGAAGCTCAGTGTGCTACAATGCGGCCTAGCCGGCCGGGCCAACCACCGTCTGCCATATCTTGTGCATCCGCGGCCTCTTCATCCTCTGTGACTGGGGGGACAGCAGTCACACCTGTTTTGGGGCGCAGACCTGCCACCTCTTTACCCGCAACAGCCAGCGTGATTGGCAGGTCATCATTTTCTTTGGAGGTGGTAACACCAGCTGGTGTTGAGCGCTGTCCGACATCGATAGCACCACCTTTGGATCAAGGCAACCTAACATGTCCGCCTGCATCTTCCTCGCAGACCGGCAGTTTGCCGGGGACACCCTTATCAACCCCGTCTAAGCACAACAGCCAGCCCACGGTCCCTCAGATGTGGACAAGTAAAAGACCATTTCCTCCTAGCCATGAGAAAGCTAAGAGGTTGAATTTCACCATCTGCAAGCTCTTGGCTACAGAAATGCTGCCTTTCCGCCTGGTGGACACAGAGGATTTTCGAGACCTTATGTCCGTCGCAGTGCCCCAGTACCAGATGCCCAGTCGGCACTACTTCTCAAAGAAAGGTGTGACTGCGCTCCACCAGCATGTCGCACACAACATCACCGCTTCTTTGAGAAACTCTGTGTGTGACAGGGTGCATTTCACCACAGACACTTGGACGAGTAGGCATGGACAGGGGCATTACATGTCGCTGACTGGGCACTGGGTAACTATGGTGACAGCAGGACAAGGGGCTGCTGTCCAAGTCTTGCCGTCCCCACGAGTTGTGCGTCAATACTCTTTATGTCAAAGTTCCTCCACTGCTTCTGCCTCCTCAACCTCCTCTCGGTCTTCCACCTGCACCCAAAGCCTGTCTGGTCATGCCACAAGCTTTCTAACTGCGCAGAAGGGATCCTGCACACCTCCTTACTATGCTGGCAGTGGGGCTCAACGTCATCAGGCGGTTTTTACATTGAAATGTCTGGGAAATGTGAGTCACACAGCTGAGGAGTTGTGGTTAGCTCTGGAGAACCAATTTCATGAATGGTTGTCTCCACTGGACCTGAAACCAGGGAAGGCCGTGTGCGACAATGCTGCAAACCTGGGTGCGGCCCTTCGCCGGGGCAATGTCACACACGTGCCTTGTATGGCTCACGTGTTGAACCTGGTTGTCCAGCAATTTTTAGCCCACTATCCCAGACTAGATGGCCTTCTGCAGAGGGCACGGTCTCTGTGTGCTCACTTCCGCCGTTCGCATCCCGCAGCTCAGCGACTTACATCTCTACAGAAGTCGTTGGGCCTGCCACTTCACCGGCTAAAATGCGATGTGCCTACCCGGTGGAATTCAACTCTGCACATGTTGCAGCGACTGTGGCAGCACCGACAAGCCCTGGTGCAATATGTTCTGACGTATAGCCTGGGCCAACAAGATCCAGAGGTGGGGCAAATCACGCTGGAGGAGTGGTCTCAGATCAGGGACCTATGCACCCTTCTGCACAGTTTTGAAATGGCGACGAAGATGTTTAGTGCTGACGATGCCATTATCAGCATGACTATTCCGGTGATTTACATGCTGGAGCACATGTTAAACAGAATTCGGAGTCAGGTGGTGGCACAAGAGGAGGTGGAAGAGGTAGAGGAGGAGGAGTTGTATGCGGAAGGGCTAACATCTGCAAGGTCCAGACGGTCGGCAGCACCAAGGCGGCAGGCATGTGAGGGTGGGGGAGATGGTTTTACCAGGGCGCATGGTAGCAGCCAAACTAGTGAGGAAGGTGCAGGAGCCCAGGAAGAAGTGGAGGACGAACTGATGGAAGACTCATCAGATGAGGGAGACCTTGATCACATTTCTGTTGTGCGAGGTTGGGGGGAGAGGACAGAGGAAGGAAGCATGATTGTTACCTCGCCACCAACACAACAGGGACTTGGTGCTCCTGGATGCGCAACACACATGAGTGCCTTCTTGCTGCACTACCTGCAACATGACCCTCGAATTGTGAGAATTAGAAATAATCCTGACTACTGGGTTGCCACACTGTTAGATCCCCGGTACAAAAGTAAATTTGCAGAAATTATTCCTGCCATAGAAAGGGATGCACGCATGCAGGAGTATCAGCAGAGACTGTTGCAGAATCTTACATGTGCTTTTCCACAAAATACCAGTGGTGCACGTAGTGAATCTCACAGTTCCAACTTGCCAACCGTGGGACCGTCAAGTGTTCAGCACTCAAACCGTAACAGAACCACAGTATCTGCTGGTAACATCAATTTTGCGGAATCATTTCACCACTTTTTTAGCCCATCCTTTGCAAGGCCACAGGAGACAAGAAGTCTGACACATAGTCAACGCCTAGAGACGATGGTACAGGAGTATCTCCAAGTAAACACTGAAGCCATGACTGTGTCACTGGACCCTTGCTCTTTTTGGGCTTCCAATCTGGATAAATGGCCGGAGCTAGCCACTTACGCCTTGGAGATCTTGTCATTCCCCACAGCCAGCGTTCTGTCTGAACGTGTGTTCAGCGCTGCTGGTGGTGTGCTGACAGATAAGCGCACGCGGCTCTCCACTGATAATGTAGACAGACTCACGTTCATAAAGATGAACAAATCATGGATCCGAAATGACTTTTCTACCCCTGTGTCATCCTGGGGAGAGTAAAAGCTTGATGATTGGTTAAAATCACCCTACCAACCGTTTTAAGCTTTCAAATTACTAATCATGTTTATCTGTATCTTGGCTGGAAAATAATTTGGGCTTTGTAGCAGTGTGCAGCACTGATTCTATTAGGCCATCTATAATAAGCTCCACCAGATTTAAAATTACTAATCATGTTTATCTGTATCTTGACTGGAAAATAATTTGGGCTTTGTAGCAGTGTGCAGTACTGATCCTATTAGGCCATCTATACTAAAGCTTCACCAGATTTAAAATTAATAATAATTTTTAGCTGCATCTAGCCCGGAAAATAATTTTGGGGCTCTGAGATGCGCAAGACACATAAGTGCCTTCTTGCTGCACTACCTGCAGCATGACCCTCATATTGTCAGAATTCGAAGTAATCATGACTACTGGGTTGCCACACTCTTAGATCCCCCAAACTTTTCGATCAACCTTTTCATTTTAATAAAGACCAAAAAAATGGTCATTTTTGAAATTATAAGCATTAGCAGGTTGTTAGAAACTGAAATCAAACAGTTTTCAACTCAAAACTTTATTCTAGGTGATGTTACATTTTCACATAGGACCCCTTGTTCGAAAGGAGCTTCTGAACTCTCTCGTCCATTGAATTTGTCAGGTTTTGGATGGTTTCTGCTTCAATTGTTTTGCATGAGGACAGAATACCCTCCCAGAGCTGTTGCTTAGATGTGAACTGCCTCCCGCCATCATAGACACTCCTTTTAATGATGCTCCAAAGGTTCTGAATGGGGTAGAGGTCAGGGGAGCATGGGGGTCACACCATAAGTTTGTCCCCTTTTATGCCCATATCAGCCAGAGATGCAGATGTTTTATGTGCAGCATGAGATGGTGCATTATCATGCAAAAAAATGATCTTGCTGTGAAATACACGGTTCTTCTTCTTGAACCAAGGAAGGAAGTGCTGTTTGAGAAAATCCACATACATTATGGAGTTTATCTTTAGCGCCTTCAGGGATCCTAAAGGGGCCGACAATCTCTCTCCCCATGATTCCAGCCCAAAACATTACTCCACCTCCTCCTTGTTGGCGCTGTAGCCGTGTTTGCGTGGGGTGTCCATCAACCAGCCATCCTCCACTCCATCCATCTGGACCATCGAGCGCTGCACGGCACTCATCCGTGAACAAAACAGTTTTGAAATCAGTCTTCATGTAATGTTTGGCCCACTGGAGCCGTTTCTGCTTGTGTGAAGTGGATAGAGGAGGTCGACAGGATGGCGTATGCACAGCTGCAAACCTGTGAAGGACCCTGCATCTTGTTGTTCGGGGGACGTTGGAGGCACCAGCAGCTTCAAAAACTTGTCTGCTGCTATGACAAGGCTTTTTTGCCGCTGCTCTTTCAACCTGACGTAATTGCCTGTAGGAAAGAGTCCTCAATTTGCCCTTATCAGCACGCACACGTGTGTACTGTGAATCAGCTACATACTTCTTGATTGCCAAGACACTTCATCCTGATCATCGCACAATGTTGATTGTAGTCATGCCTTGACCTAAACACTCCACAATTTGTTGCTTCTCAGCAGCCGACACATCCTTTTTCTTTCCCATTTTGGCAGAAAATGTAGGCTGCTTAATAATGTGAGACAGCCTTCTTAAGTAGTCTTGCCTTTCATTGGATACACCTGCCAAACTAATTAGCACAGGTGTCTGCAATTGCTTACAGTGATATAAAGAGCCCTGACACACATCACCATCAATGAGTTTAACTGACAAACAAACAAATTCTTCCCTTATCACTCCTAAACACTTTTTGCATAATAATTTGGAACACAGTGTACATGTGCTTTTCCACAAAACACCAGTGGTTCACGTAGTGAATCTTACAGTTCTAACTTGCCAACCGTGGTCTGTATGGAATTGTTCAATAAAGGGCCCAAAATTAAGATAACATAGATGGGAGAGGTCTCTATGAATAGGAATTCCTAAGTATTTGATACCCTGTGAGGGCCAGGCAAAGGGAAAGTTGGACTGGATGGAATCCTATATGGATTTGGGAAGGGAGACATCGAGGGCCTCAGACTTCGCTGCATTGATTTTAAAATTTGACCATGTAACAAAGTGATCTATTTCAGCCATAACAGCATGGATGGATATATGTGATTGAGTGATATATACTAGGACATCATCAGCAAATAGAGAGCACTTGTACTCGGTGCCTCCCACCTCAATCCACCTAATATTGGGGTTATGGCGAATTGATGAGAGCAGGTGCTCCGTCACTAGGATGTATAAGAGAGGGGACAGAGAACATCCCTGCCTTGTCCCATTGGTGATTGTGAAAGGTGATGAAAATGTTCTGACGCGCCCCCTGGGCCTTGGGACACCCGGAGCCGGACCCTTTTTGGTGGATGCTGGTGGTTGTAGTCTCCGTGGCGGCGACCCGGTTCCGTGGCTCAGGGCGGTCAAACCAGTGGCGGAACTATTTATGTGGTTTTGATGTTTAAATGTCCGACTACGCCACCCGTGGATTGCGGTCAGAGTGAACCGCCGCTCCAGGGCAGACCGCTGAGGCTGGTGTTGTGGGTGCAGCAGAGCGTAGCATAACTCCCCACGGGAGGAGTATAGCCTCAGGGCAGTGTATGCGGAGGAAGGGGGTGATGGTGCAGGGCAGCAGCAGTAACGACACGGAGTCAGTGATGCAGTCCAGGGCCTTTACTCACAGTTCTTATTATCCAGACCACGTCTGCAGGTAACGGCTGCCCACGTCGTACTGTGATCACCAGGTGAGGGGCTCAGACAACTCCCAGATAACTTTGGAGCGCTTCAGAGGACCCCCTTTGTGTGTCCTTTGTCTGGCCTTTCTTACCAACCCTTCTGTCCGGCTGCCTCGGGCCTCCTCTTGGTAAACTTGGCGCCAGTTTCCCTGACACTATGTGGTGCCTTCCTAGCGGGTGTAGCGAGGGGCTGCGCCACATAAAATGTCACAGCCTCCTGTTTCTAGCTGAGGGTCGTTTCCTGCCTCCACTAGTTTCGGGGACCGGTCTCCCCCTTTGGCCTGACCCCTCCACGCAGGTGGATTAGGGCAGGCGGTGGCGACTCGCCCGTCCGCACCCCTGGGATCCCTTCGTTCCTCGTTCCTGGAGCCTTCTCCGCTCCTCTTCCTTCCTTCTCCCTCTTCCAGGCCTGGGCCTCTGTTACTAGGCCCGCCTCCGGAGCAGAGCTCATGCAGAGCCCCTGCTCCCTGCCACTTCTGCTCAGACTTCTCTGCACTGAACTAAGATGGTGCCCACCTTTTATACTCCCTTCTCAATGCACCCAGGAACTGCTACCTCCCTGCTCCTGCACTACAGGGTTCCCCTTCCTCAGTGTTCCCTCCCCCCACTCCAGCCAGGGACAGGGACTGTCGTGCCCATCTCAGGGGCATATTGGTCGCCCTGCCCCACGGCAATGTGGTGTAATGCATGCAGGTGTCGGGTCCTGATCCACACTACATCCTTACCTGAGAGTGAGATATCACACCTCTGGGTGAGGTGCAATACCTCTGTAGCAACCGAGCCCTCAGGGTGCTACAGTTCCATTTATCTTCAGCCTAGGTGACGTATTGCGATACAGGGCAGTGATTTTGGCTATAAAAGGGTCCCCTAGACCCCTACCCCAAGCTTTTTAAGAGAATCATATATGGCGTGCCAGGAGACTCTATGGAATGCTTTCTCAGCATCCAACGAGAGTATCTAATTACAAATTTTTAACTGCATCTAGCCCAGGAAATACTTTGTGCCTAGTAGCAGTGTCTGCTAGTCAGCGGATTATCCCGGCTGTTAAGCAAGCTACACCACCTGTAGTTTGGACACTTAATTTTTTCAAAGGAAATGCTTCGGGACCACGGGATACTCAGTGAAGAGCATCAGGAGGCACCCCAAGGCATAGGGGCTGGGACTGGCAGTAGGATGCCTTGCGGTGGACAGCCGAGCTCGATCCTTATAAAAGCTTTTTAACTGCAGCAGCTTTAGTGGACGCTACTGGAGCTGGAATTACGTGGCTGCTGGCATGAGACTTGCCCTCCAATAGATCCTTGTAAATGGATTTAAAGTGTATTCATTCAAATTAGAGAGACAATTTAAATTAAAAAGCTTAGAGCTGCCTCCACCACAGGGGGGCTCGCTCGACCCACCAGCGGACAGGCACCAGTATTGGGAGAGGGGGGCTGGCCGTCAGGGTTCACCGCGGCTCTGGCACAAACCCGGCGACGCGGAGGTGGCACGGGCAGGAGCGGACTGAATGTGTCGGCTTCTCACTTTTTGGATTTTAGAAGGGCATAACATGCCTCTATCTGTGTCTCCCCCTCCTTTTACTCCTCCACCTCTTTTCTTTTCACATGACTATATGTACTTGTCACTTTTCCATGTGTTAGTTGTGTCTTCTGAGCAGTTTGTCAGCTTTTGGACACCTTTGAAGGTGTTTTCTATGTGTTTCTATGTGTTTTTGTTTGCCTGCCATTGGTTTTAACGGTGTTCGAAGGTGTTCGACGAACAGTTCGGCGAACACACGGGTGTTCGATGAACCGAACCGAACTCAAAGACTACGGGGGTGGCTCAACACTAGCCCTCACATGGTATCAAATACTTAGGAATTCCTCTTCATAGAGACCTCTCCCATCTATGTTATCTTAATTTTGGGCCCTTTATTGAACAACTCCATACAGACCACGGTTGGCAAGTTAGAACTGTAAGATTCACTACGTGAACCACTGGTGTTTTGTGGAAAAGCACATGTACACTGTGTTCCAAATTATTATGCAAAAAGTGTTTAGGAGTGATAAGGGAAGAATTTGTTTGTTTGTCAGTTAAACTCATTGATGGTGATGTGTGTCAGGGCTCTTTATATCACTGTAAGCAATTGCAGACACCTGTGCTAATTAGTTTGGCAGGTGTGTCCAATGAAAGGCAAGACTACTTAAGAAGGCTGTCTCACATTATTAAGCAGCCTACATTTTCTGCCAAAATGGGAAAGAAAAAGGATGTGTCGGCTGCTGAGAAGCAACAAATTGTGGAGTGTTTAGGTCAAGGCATGACTACAATCAACATTGTGCGATGATCAGGATGAAGTGTCTTGGCAATCAAGAAGTATGTAGCTAATTCACAGTACACACGTGTGCGTGCTGATAAGGGCAAATTGAGGACTCTTTCCTACAGGCAATTACGTCAGGTTAAAAGAGCAGCGGCAAAAAAGCCTTGTCATAGCAGCAGACAAGTTTTTGAAGCTGCTGGTGCCTCCAACGTCCCCCGAACAACAAGATGTAGGGTCCTTCAGAGGTTTGCAGCTGTGCATACGCCATCCTGTCGACCTCCTCTATCCACTTCACACAAGCAGAAACGGCTCCAGTGGGCCAAACATTACATGAAGACTGATTTCAAAACTGTTTTGTTCACGGATGAGTGCCGTGCAGCGCTCGATGGTCCAGATGGATGGAGTGGAGGATGGCTGGTTGATGGACACCCCATGCAAACACGGCTACAGCGCCAACAAGGAGGAGGTGGAGTAATGTTTTGGGCTGGAATCATGGGGAGAGAGATTGTCGGCCCCTTTAGGATCCCTGAAGGCGCTAAAGATGAACTCCATAATGTATGTGGATTTTCTCAAACAGCACTTCCTGCCATGGTTCAAGAAGAAGAACCGTGTATTTCACAGCAAGATCATTTTTTTGCATGATAATGCACCATCTCATGCTGCACATAAAACATCTGCATCTCTGGCTGATATGGGCATAAAAGGGGACAAACTTATGGTGTGACCCCCATGCTCCCCTGACCTCTACCCCATTCAGAACCTCTGGAGCATCATCAAAGGAGTGTCTATGATGGCGGGAGGCAGTTCACATCTAAGCAACAGCTCTGGGAGGGTATTCTGTCCTCATGCAAAACAATTGAAGCAGAAACCATCCAAAACCTGACAAATTCAATGGACGAGAGAGTTCAGAAGCTCCTTTCGAACAAGGGGTCCTATGTGAAAATGTAACATCACCTAGAATAAAGTTTTGAGTTGAAAACTGTTTGATTTCAGTTTCTAATAACCTCCTAATGCTTATAATTTCAAAAATGACCATTTTTTTGGTCTTTATTAAAATGAAAAGGTTGATCGAAAAGTTTGGGGGATCTAAGAGTGTGGCAACCCAGTAGTCATGATTACTTTGAATTCTGACAATATGAGGGTCATGTTGCAGGTAGTGCAGCAAGAAGGCACTTATGTGTCTTGCGCATCTCAGAGCCCCAAAATTATTTTCCAGGCTAGATGCAGCTAAAAATTATTATTAATTTTAAATCTGGTAGAGCTTAGAATAGATGGCCTAATAGGATCAGTGCTGCACACTGCTACAAAGCCCAAATTATTTTCCAGTCAAGATACAGATAAATATGATTAGTAATTTTAAATCTGGTGGAGCTTATTATAGATGGCCTAATAGAATCAGTGCTGCACACTGCTACAAAGCCCAAATTATTTTCCAGCCAAGATACAGATAAACATGATTAGTAATTTGAAAGCTTAAAACGGTTGGTAGGGTGATTTTAACCAATCATCAAGCTTTTACTCTCCCCAGGATGACACAGGGGTAGAAAAGTCATTTCGGATCCATGATTTGTTCATCTTTATGAATGTGAGTCTGTCTACATTATCAGTGGAGAGCCACGTGCGCTTATCTGTCAGCACACCACCAGCAGCGCTGAACACACGTTCAGACAGAACGCTGGCTGCGGGGCATGACAAGATCTCCAAGGCGTAAGTGGCTAGCTCCGGCCATTTATCCAGATTGGAAGCCCAAAAAGAGCAAGGGTCCAGTGACACAGTCATGGCTTCAATGTTTACTTGGAGATACTCCTGTACCATCGTCTCTAAGCGTTGACTATGTGTCAGACTTCTTGTCTCCTGTGGCCTTGCAAAGGATGGGCTAAAAAAGTGGTGAAATGATTCCGCAAAATTCATGTTACCAGCAGATACTGTGGTTCTGTTACGGTTTGAGTGCTGAACACTTGACGGTCCCACGGTTGGCAAGTTGGAACTGTGAGATTCACTACGTGCACCACTGGTGTTTTGTGGAAAAGCACATGTAAGATTCTGCAACAGTCTCTGCTGATACTCCTGCATGCGTGCATCCCTTTCTATGGCAGGAATAATTTCTGCAAATTTACTTTTGTACCGGGGATCTAACAGTGTGGCAACCCAGTAGTCAGGATTATTTCTAATTCTCACAATTCGAGGGTCATGTTGCAGGTAGTGCAGCAAGAAGGCACTCATGTGTGTTGCGCATCCAGGAGCACCAAGTCCCTGTTGTGTTGGTGGTGAGGTAACAATCATGCTTCCTTCCTCTGTCCTCTCCCCCCAACCTCGCACAACAGAAATGTGATCAAGGTCTCCCTCATCTGATGAGTCTTCCATCAGTTCGTCCTCCACTTCTTCCTGGGCTCCTGCACCTTCCTCACTAATTTGGCTGCTACCATGCGCCCTGGTAAAACCATCTCCCCCACCCTCACATGCCTGCCGCCTTGGTGCTGCCGACCGTCTGGACCTTGCAGATGTTAGCCCTTCCGCATACAACTCCTCCTCCTCTACTTCCTCCACCTCCTCTTGTGCCACCACCTGACTCCGAGTTCTGTTTAACATGTGCTCCAGCATGTAAATCACCGGAATAGTCATGCTGATAATGGCATCGTCAGCACTAAACATCTTCGTCGCCATTTCAAAACTGTGCAGAAGGGTGCATAGGTCCCTGATCTGAGACCACTCCTCCAGCGTGATTTGCCCCACCTCTGGATCTCGTTGGCCCAGGCTATACGTCAGAACGTATTGCACCAGGGCTTGTCGGTGCTGCCACAGTCGCTGCAACATGTGCAGAGTTGAATTCCACCGGGTAGGCACATCGCATTTTAGCCGGTGAAGTGGCAGGCCCAACGACTTCTGTAGAGATGTAAGTCGCTGAGCTGCGGGATGCGAATGGCGGAAGTGAGCACACAGCGACCGTGCCCTCTGCAGAAGGCCATCTAGTCTGGGATAGTGGGCTAAAAATTGCTGGACAACCAGGTTCAACACGTGAGCCATACAAGGCACGTGTGTGATATTGCCCCGGCGAAGGGCCGCACCCAGGTTTGCAGCATTGTCGCACACGGCCTTCCCTGGTTTCAGGTCCAGTGGAGACAACCATTCATGAAATTGGTTCTCCAGAGCTGACCACAACTCCTCAGCTGTGTGACTCACATTTCCCAGACATTTCAAAGTAAAAACCGCCTGATGACGTTGAGCCCTACTGCCAGCATAGTAAGGAGGTGTGCAGGATCCCTTCTGCGCAGTTAAAAGCTTGTGGAATGACCAGACAGGCTTTGGGTGCAGGTGGAAGACCGAGAGGAGGTTGAGGAGGCAGAAGCAGTGGAGGAACTTTGACATAAAGAGGATTGACGCACAACTCGTGGGGACGGCAAGACTTGGACAGCAGCCCCTTGTCCTGCTGTCACCATAGTTACCCAGTGCCCAGTCAGTGACATGTAACGCCCCTGTCCATGCCTACTCGTCCAAGTGTCTGTGGTGAAATGCACCCTGTCACACACAGAGTTTCTCAAAGAAGCGGTGATGTTGTGTGCGACATGCTGGTGGAGCGCAGGCACACCTTTCTTTGAGAAGTAGTGCCGACTGGGCATCTGGTATTGGGGCACTGCGACGGACATAAGGTCTCGAAAATCCTCTGTGTCCACCAGGCGGAAAGGCAGCATTTCTGTAGCCAAGAGCTTGCAGATGGTGAAATTCAACCTCTTAGCTTTCTCATGGCTAGGAGGAAATGGTCTTTTACTTGTCCACATCTGAGGGACCCAGGGCTGGCTATTGTGCTTAGACGGGGTTGATAAGGGTGTCCCCGGCAAACTGCCGGTCTGTGAGGAAGATGCAGGCGGACATGTTAGGTTGCCTTGATCCAAAGGTGGTGCTATCGATGTCGGACAGCGCTCAACACCAGCTGGTGTTACCACCTCCAAAGAAAATGATGACCTGCCAATCACGCTGGCTGTTGCGGGTAAAGAGGTGGCAGGTCTGCGCCCCAAAACAGGTGTGACTGCTCTCCCCCCAGTCACAGAGGATGAAGAGGCCGCGGATGCACAAGATATGGCAGACGGTGGTTGGCCCGGCCGGCTAGGCCGCATTGTAGCACACTGAGCTTCCCACTGCAACTTATGCTTCATGTCCATGTGCCGGTTCATGCATGAAGTACTCAAACTATGTATTTTTTGGCCTCTACTTAGCTTTTGCTGACAAATGTTACAGATAACAAGAGTTGGGTCATCTTTATCGATCTGAAAAAATGCCCAGGCTATGCAAGGCTTAGCACCCATGCGACCTGAAGAGCCACCACGAGTTGTGGTGAGAGGCAGAGTTGTGTTTGAGGATGCAGTTGTTGACGTGCTTCCAGTACTACGTCTCTGTCCAGGAAGGCGCAACCTGACCTCGTCGTCACTAGCATCTTCCTCCACCTCCTCTGCTGACCTCATCTCTTGGCTGACTGTGGGTTGACAGTAAGTGGGATCTCCAACCTTATCATCATCACCCTGTGCGTTATCACACCCGTCGTCCTCAGAGCCAACCTGTTCCTGCCCTGACAAAAAACTAAAGTTGTCGCTCCAATCAGGTATTTGAGTCTCATCATCATCTTCCTCATTGTCTCCACCAACAGGAGTTACAGTTTGGGAATGAGGGTCTACATTATGGTCAGAACCTTCTGCGTCTGGTCCTGGATCCGACTCATAAAGATTCTGGGCATCAGTGCAGATCATTTCCTCGTCTGGATTCACAGAAGCGCTGGAGTCGACCTCTGATTCCCAGGCTATAGTATGAGTAAACAGCTCTGCAGACTCAACCATCTGTTCTACCTCATACTCAGACGGGCAGCTGGAGATTTGGGAGCTGTGAGGAAGCAAGTGCGATTGGGGTGACACCTTTGAGGACTGGAGTATTTGTGATGTTGAAGTTGATGTGGAGGAGAGCCCACTTAAAGGAGCACTTGATATCCGTTGAAGCACCTGCTGTTTTTGTGCCTCATCTGGATTTTGTAGCGATTGGCGTGGACGTAAGAAAGGGATCTTATCACATTGTCCGCTAAAAGAAGTAGACATTTTAGTTTGGCTGGAAGATGGTCTTTCTTCTGCAGATGTTACTGTTGCTTTAACACCTACCCCACGGACACAACCTTTTTTCCCCTTCCCAACACGCCTATTCCGCTTTCCACCAGCAGCAGGCCTTTTTCCACTCATTTTGGTGGTTAACTAATTCACAACTCTGGAGTTGTTTGCACAAAAAAACAATGGATGGGAACCGAGCAGAGCTGAGTGGCCAAACTGTGGTATTAGGCCAAAACTATTGGCTGGGTTAGATGCAGAAAAAAATTATATTCAATTTGCAACCTGATGGAGGTCAGTATAGATGGACTAATAGAACAAGTCCCACACACTGCTAGAAGCCCAAATATTTTTTCAGAGGTAGATGCAGAAAAAAATTATTTTTAATTTGCAGCCTGATGGAGGTCAGTATAGATGGACTAATAGAGAAAGTCCCACACACTGCTAGAAGGCCAAATATTTTTTCAGAGCTAGATGCAGACAAAAAATTATTTTTAATTTGCAACCTGATGGAGGTCAGTATAGATGGACTAATAGAGAAAGTCCCACACACTGCTAGAAGGCCAAATATTTTTTCAGAGCTAGATGCAGACAAAAAATTATTTTTAATTTGCAACCTGATGGAGGTCAGCATAGATGGACTAATAGAGAAAGTCCCACACACTGCTAGAAGGCCAAATATTTTTTCAGAGCTAGATGCAGATAAAAATTATTTTTAATCTGCAACCTGATGAAGGTCAGTATGGATGGACTAATAGAGAAAGTCCCACACACTGCTAGAAGGCCAAATATTTTTTCAGAGCTAGATGCAGAAAAATTTTTTATTCAGTTTGCAACCTGATGGAGGTCAGTATAGATGGACTAATAGAACAAGTCCCACACACAGCTAGAAGCCCAAATATTTTTTCAGAGGTAGATGCAGAAAAAAATTATATTCAGTTTGCAACCTGATGGAGGTCTGTATAGATGGATTAATAGAACAAGTCCCACACACAGCTAGAAGCCCAAATATTTTTTCAGAGGTAGATGCAGAAAAAAATCATATTCAGTTTGCAACCTGATGGAGGTCTGTATAGATGGATTAATAGAACAAGTCCCACACACAGCTAGAAGCCCAATATTTTTTCAGAGGTAGATGCAGAAAAAAAATATATTCAGTTTGCAACCTGATGGAGGTCAGTATAGATGGACTAATAGAGAAAGTCCCACACACTGCTAGAAGGCCAAATATTTTTTCAGAGCTAGATGCAGACAAAAAATTATTTTTAATTTGCAGCCTGATGGAGGTCAGTATAGATGGACTAATAGAGAAAGTCCCACACACTGCTAGAAGGCCAAATATTTTTTCAGAGCTAGATGCAGACAAAAAATTATTTTTAATTTGCAACCTGATGGAGGTCAGTATAGATGGACTAATAGAGAAAGTCCCACACACTGCTAGAAGGCCAAATATTTTTTCAGAGCTAGATGCAGACAAAAAATTATTTTGAATTTGCAGCGTGATGGAGGTCAGTATAGATGGACTAATAGAACAAGTCCCACACACTGCTAGAAGGCCAAATATTTTTTCAGAGCTAGATGCAGAAAAAAATTATATTCAGTTTGCAACCTGATGGAGGTCAGTATAGATGGACTAATAGAACAAGTCCCACACACTGCTAGAAGCCCAAATATTTTTTCAGAGCTAGATGCAGAAAAAAATTATATTCAATTTGCAACCTGATGGAGGTCAGTATAGATGGACTAATAGAATTATGCTATGCCCAAAAGGTTTTACTTCACTAGGTGCAGTAATAAAATTGGTATTCTATACACAGGTGGTATATCTTGCAACACAGATAGGCTATTCCACTGACTAACACACTCTGCAATAGGCCAAAAAGGATTAGCTTTGCTAGATTCAGCCAAATGCTGTGAAAAAAACTTGCACAGCACTGGCACAGACCTGCCTGGCAAAAACTGATAGGAACTGATGTAACCTAGTCCTGAAAAGGACTGCAATTACAATTAGTCTTTACTCCCACAATCTATCTATTTAAGAGCACAGACCTGCCTGATAAAAGTCGTAGGAAATGCTGTAACCTAGTCCTTAAAAGGACTGCAATCACAACTATTCCCTACTCCCAAGCTATCTGTAGATTTGTGCGAAAATTGGCTTGAAATTAAAAAGGTATAGCGCACACAGCAACAGCGGTGCCGTCTAACACGCAGCTGCAGCAGTGAGAAAATGGTGGCGACGGGGAAAATGGCTTGGTCTTATAGGGCAAGGACATGTGACATACACTGCCAATGACACATGCCCTTGCTTGTGTGAAAAAAAGCACTTCGCTCCGTGTGTGCGCTGCTGATAGGCTGACAGATTGCACCTCCCCACTGTAAATGCGGGAAAGAGAAAAAAAAATGGAGATCTTCATTATTCCTGCAGAGATCCATCTCCTGCCCCTCCCCCCACCCCGCTGTACACTCAAACTGCGTATTAACATTAATTTTCATCATTACTGAGAAAAAATCCAGTTATGATTTTGGTGCACGAACAGTTATCGAACATAACCTCAAACAGCCGAATTTTTCTCAAATCGTTCGTGTTCGCCGAACGGCTCGAACACCGCCTAAAACAGCTCGAATTTGAGATTGGCGAACAGTTCGAGTCGAACAACGCTCATCTCTAATTGAGAGACCAAATCTGTATTCTCCTCATTTAAAAAAATTAGGGCCTAAAACCTGCAGAAGCAGCAAGAGCAGGCACACAAGCCATATCACAGACTGCAATTCCGCAAGATCAATGCAGCACACTAAAAACTACAACATCGCCTAGTCTGTATAGTCTGCAACTGGGGTGCAAAAGTCCTTTGAGATCCATGACTTGTTCATCTTGATGAAAGTTAGGTGGTCAATATTTTCATGGGACAGCCGGTTCCGCTTCTCCGTCAGGACACCACCAGCAGTGCTGAAGATACATTCTGAGAGAACGCTGGCTGCCGGGCATGATAAAACCTCCAAGGTGTGTCAGACGAGCTCAGGCCATTCCTCTATTTTTGAAGACCAAAATGTAAAAGGGTTAAAATACTCCCTAATCATATTCATATTGAGCTCTAGATACTCTTCCACAAGCCTCTCCAGTCGTTCACCACGTGTCAGACTTGTGCTCCATTGTGCTAGTCCACGAGCTGGTCTAAAAAATGTGTGAAACGACTCAGAGAAATTGCTTCTGCTGCTTACTCTGCTGCTGCTGCTGCTAATGTTTTGGCGTTGATGAACTGATGTGCTGGAAGTTGAAAGACTACAGCTCCGATGCACACTGTGTGCCTCATTCCTTTCTTGGGGAAATGCACTATTAAGATTGCTTAAAAGCTTTTTTCAAAACTCCAACATTAGCGGGTCCCTTTCCAGGGCGGGAAGCACCTGGCAAAATTTACTCTTATAAAGTAGATCTAAAAGAGTAGCAATCCAGTAGTCAGCATTATTACGAATCTTAACTTTACGGGGATCATGTTGCAGAAAGTGCAGCAATAAGGCATTCATATATCGGGCTCTCCCAGGTGGTCCAAAGCCAGGCTCTATTGTTGGCTGAGTAACACTGATGCATGTTTCCTCCATCCCCTCCTGTCAACCACGTTCAACAGAGAGGGGATGATTATCCTCTTCATCTTCTGACTGTTGCTCGCCCATCACCTCGTCCTCCTCCATTTGTTCCTCGGCCCTTGCACCTTCACTAACAGTTTGTCTGGTGTCACCAAACCGCTTCGATCGCAGGAATCCACCATCACTTGGCATCTGCCCTTGTGATGGCTGACGTTCTTATCCCTTCCGCATCCTCCTCTTCTTCTGGGACAACTACTTCATGCCACATGCTATTCAAACTCTGCTCCAGCATGTAGATGCCCGGAGTAGTGATTCTGATGATGGCATTGTCACCGCTAACTATATTAGTAGCCATTCCAAAACTGTGCAGAAGGGTGCAGAGGTCCTTAATCTGTTCCCACTCCGTAAACGTGATACACATGTGGTCAAAATTGTTGGTACCCCTCATTTAATGAAAGAAAAACCCATATACCTGTCGTGAGGTGCAGAAGTCTCATTGACAGGTACAGGAATCGTTTGATTGCAGTGATTGCCTCAAAAGGTTGTTCAACAAAATATTAAGTTAAAAGTACCATCATTTCTGCCCAGGCCTATTTCATGAGTTAATTTATTTTAAATTCTGTGGAAGCAGGGTTGAAAAGCAATATCTTTAATTTATTATTACTTTTGTCAGATTCAAGTTATTTCTGTGACCATTGTGTTTTTTTCTTTCATTAAATGAGGGGTACCAACAATTTTGACCACCTGTGTATGCCCCATGACCATACTGTGTTTGCCCAGGCTACATGTCATACTGCATCAGGGCTCGTTGCTGCTGACACAGTCGCTGCAACATGTGCAGAGTGGAATTCCACTGGGTCAGCACATCCCATATCAACCTGTTAACTAGCATAAAAAAGACTTCTTTATCGATGCAATTTGATGATATGAGCGGTGTGAACGGTGGAAGTGAGCACACAGTTTCCATACTTTCTGAAGCAGCTCTTCCAGGCTGGGATAGTGGCTGAGAAATCGCTGTACCACCAGGTTGAAGAAGTGAGCCATGCAACGCACATGTGTGAGTTCGCCACCAACAGGTTCGCACCATTATCGCACATGGCCTTCCATTGCTCCACGTTCAGCGTAGACAGCCATTTCTCAAACTGAGCGTGGAGAGATGTCCACAACTCTTCAGTTGTATGACTGCGAGCTCCAAGGCACATTAATTTGAATGCTGCCTGACTGCGGTGAGCCGTGGCTGCGCAGTATGGAGGTTGTGTGGATTTTCTCTGCACTGTTGGAACACGTGTAAGGCAGAGGTTGAGTGTGCAGGTGGAGGCCCTAGAGGAGGTGGAGGACACAGAAGCAGTGGCGGAAGTGTGAAAAAGAGAGGTTTGTTCTGAAAGCCTTGGGGATTCCAAGATTTGTGGAGCAGCATCTTCCCCACCTGTCCCCACAGCCACCAGAGTCACACAGAGTCCAGTCAGCGAGATGTAACGCCCTTGGCCATGCTTACTCGTCCAGGGATCTGTGGTGAAATGCACCGTGGCAGAATTAGATTTAGCCAAGGAATGGGTGATGTTGTTTGCAACATGCTTGTGTAGTGCTGGCACATCTTTCTTAAAGAAGTAATGGAGACAAGGCAACTGGTACTGGGGAACTGCAACAGCCATCAGCTTTCAGAAACCGTCTATATCTACCAGGCAGACAGGCAGCATTTCCATGGCCAACAGATTGGAGATGGTAGAGTTCAACCTCTTAGCTTTGTCATGTGTAGGATGAAACAATCTTTTACATGACCACAACTACGGGACCGAGGGCTGGCTGCAGTGCTGAGAGAGGGTGGAGTTCAGTGAAACAGACAAATTGGTGGACTGTGAGTGAGGTGCAGGCGCAGATGTTACGGTGGATTGAGAAAGATGTGGTGTGCTCGGTGAAACAAACACAGCAGGCATATACGCTTCAGTTACAGCTGACGGGCTCTCACTCAGCCTGACTGGAGCGGGTAGAGAACCGGGGGTTCTGCGGTGGGAGACCTGCGTGCCAATACTTGGCACGGTAACAGAGGAGGAGGAAGAAGCAGCGGATGTGGTTGATGGGGCAGCTGATGGTTGCTGAGGTCCGCTGGTTCGCATTTCAGAGCGGTGAGATTCCCAGCTTCACACATGTAGTTTGCGTGAACGTTCATGCATGTAGTAGTCAAATTATTGCAGTTTTTCCCTCTACTGAGTTTTTTACCGCAAAGTTTGCTGATAACGTGAGTTGGCTCATCCTTTGCGGTGACAAAAAAGGCCCAGGCTAGGCAACCCTTGTCGCCCCCGCGAGCTGCAGACCCGTGACAGCTGCTGGCCACTGGCACAGTTGTGGCTAAGGATGCAGTGCTCCTCGTGCTTGCATCACTCCGTGTCTGCGCTGTAGGGAGAAAGGTAACCTCCTCGTCTTCCTCCTCTACTTCATCAGATGAGCTACTCGGCTGCGTGACTCTGAGTTCACACGAAGTAGGATCTTCAACCTCGTCATCATCCAATGTGTTATTACATTCCTGGCCTTCAGAGTGACCCTTGTCCTTTTGTTGCCCTGACAGCAAAGTACAGTCCGCATGAGCCTCAGGTATCTGAGTCTCATCAGGATCACCCCCCTCCCCGGTGGTTAACGTCTGGTGACGAGGGGCCGAAACCAGCTCGGACCCTACTCCGTCCTGACCCGAATCCAACCGAAAAAAATTTTGCCCATCTGTGGAAATGCTTTCCTCCTCTTCTTGACTATGTGAATATTTGTAGTACACTTCTGATGCCCATGGTATAGAATGGGTGAACAGTTCTTCAGACTCACCCATCTGTGGTTCCCTACAGTCAGTTGGGCGCTTGGACAGTTGTGACACAGGGGGAAGCAAGGGTAACTGGGGTGTCACCTCTGTGGACTGTACTGTGTGTGATGTTGAGGTGGAGGAAGAAGAGGAGAGGCCACTTGAAGCAGCGCTTGCCATCCACTGGAGCACCTGCTCATTCTGACCCTTATCAACAAGGCATATCGCTGTCCAGCTGCCAAAGAAAGGGAGTGGAGTAGCCTGTCCACTAACAGAAGTTGTCAGTTGTCTTCAGATAGTGCATGATGGTGTTGGTTCACTAGTGCTTTCACTAACATTACCACCTACACCATGTATACTTTGAACACCAAGCCTATTTCCCGTTCCACCACGACCTTTGTTTTTCCTACTCATGTTGCTCAGATACTGTGGTAGAACACAATATTAGAAAAACAAAATTAGATTTTTTCCACTGCAATAGCTCTTCGCACACATGAATTTGAGCTGCACTAAATGACAAGGTAAAATATGGCTTGCTGTATAACATTAGGAACCGAACAAAGTATTTTTTTTACTGGTGATGATGCGTGTATAACATATGAGATATTCTCAAAACTATTTCAAACTGAGATGTCCCTGTTGTATAACGTTAGGAACCAAAGTATTTTTTTACTGTGGATGACGCCTGTATAACATAGGAGATATTCTCCAAACTATTTCAAACTCAGATCTAGGCTGCTGTATCACGTTAGGATCAGCAAAAGATAGATTTTTTCTACTCTGCATAAGCTCTGCATAAGCTCTGAATACAGCAAAATTTCATCACCACTAAAAGGACTAGGTGGCTTATAGAAGAGTGTAACACGTTTGCGACAGAAAAAAATATTTTTTGGACTCTGAAAACAGCTGAAGATCACTGCCATTAACGTAGTGGCTGACGTATAGCAGAGTGTGACATTTGCCACACAAAAAATCTTTGGTGGACTATGCCTAACAAGACAAAAAATCTATTTTTTTTACTCTGAAAACAGCTGAGGTTCACCACCACTAAGATAATATGTGTCTTTTAGCAGAGTGTATCAAGTTTGCTTCACAAAAAAATCTTTGGTGGACTCTGCCTGCCAACAGAAAAGCTATACTTGTTTTATTGTGCATACAGCTGAAGTTCACCCACCAAAAAAAATGACAAACTGGGCTAACACAGCTTTCACTATCACATTAGCAAAGGAAAAAAAAAGGGTTTTGTGCTCTGCACTCAGAAACTCTGCACTAACAAGCTCAGCAGATAGCTGAATTTCAACCCCACAAAATCCAAAAGGTGCCCAAAAGGGCTTGCTTGCTTGCTTTATTACATTAGCAAGTGCAAAAATAGATTGAAGGTATACCCCTGCATGGAACACAGACAGCACAACCGGTGCTCAACACTGTTCTATGGCATGGGCCCTGCTCGTTCTGTCAGAATCTCAGTAATTAGATCACAAAAATATATATATAATAAATAGGGATCAAGAAACAGCTAACAGTGAATACCCTAAAATTTAACTTTTAATAAAAGCGATTAAAAATACTCAATTAGGACGTGCTCACTGTCTATGAACAAACAAAGTGCAAAAAACATGCTTAAGTGCGATAATGCAGATGCCACTTATTAGTATAATCCTATGAGATAACAGCCTATATGCCACAATCCAGATGATACACATAATATATATATATATATATATATATATGACCTCTATAGCTCTACACTAAGAGCAATAAAATAATATCAAGAGACACTTTAACATAGGTGGCTGCAAACAGCAGGCAGATGCAGTTCATGCATGAATGCCAGCAGGACAACGGTCCCTGATACCCATATTCTACCGATGAACCAACATCACCTCGGGAAACGCGTCAAGAGTTGCTGGGGGAGGCAAAATGACTTCTATAAGACTCGCATTCCTCTATATAAGGGTTATTGTGTTATTATACTTCATCATATACTGAGTGTAGAGTCCGCTTTGTTTGGCTTCATTAAAGATCTGACCCATATTAGATAACATTTCATCTGGATAAATATACCTGATGGGGGATCTCGTACACACATGGAAAATGTATGGCACATGAGTTTCTATCATATGTTCTAAGGGATTTGATTAAATCCCTGTAGTGTGTGCACGCAGACTTCATGTAATGAGATATTGACTAAAAAACACTCTGTGAATTACATCTGTCCTGCTGTTTGCGGCCACCTATTCTCAAGTGTTTCTTGATATTATTTTATTGCTCTTAGTGTAGAGCTATGGAGGCCATATATAAATATACAGTACAGACCAAAAGTTTGGACACACCTTCTCATTTAAAGATTTTTCGGTATTTTCATGACTATGAAAATTGTACATTCACACTGAAGGCATCAAAACTATGAATTAACACATGTGGAATTATATACTTAACAAAAAAGTGTGAAACAACTGAAAATATGTCTTATATTCTAGGTTCTTCAAAGTAGCCACCTTTTGCTTTGATGACTGCTTTGCACACTCTTGGCATTCTCTTGATGAGCTTCAAGAGGTAGTCACCGGAAATGGTTTTCACTTCACAGGTGTGCCCTGTCAGGTTTAATAAGTGGGATTTCTTGCCTTATAAATGGGGTTGGGACCATCAGTTGTGTTGTGCAGAAGTCTGGTGGATACACAGCAGATACTCCTACTGAATAGACTGTTAGAATTTGTATTATGGCAAGAAAAAAGCAGCTTAGGAAAGAAAAACGAGTGGCCATCATTACTTTAAGAATTGAAGGTCAGTCAGTCCAAAAAATTGGGCAAACTTTGAAAGTGTCCCCAAGTGCAGTTGCAAAAACCATCAAGTCAACATCGGGGAGATCACACAATATCTCACGTGCCATCACTCTGTCAGGATTTCATTAGGGATTTGCAAGCACACGGTCCCCACTACTCACTACGGAGGTATCGGCAAGCGACCAGTGAGCGTATGGTGTCACACTTCTGGATTCCAACGCATGGAATATTTGTTTATGCCCTCCGTACAGTCACTGTCAGCTTCACGATAGCAAGATAATTGATATTATTCTCTGCCACCACCGGCCGAGTTTGAAATATAATACAGGCCTGGCCGGACGCCTGCATTCTGGTAATGTATGGCATTGGGGGAGGGAACGATTACAGGACAAAAGAAACAGAACTATTAAATTTTATATTTAATTCAAAAGGGAGGCAGTGTTTAGGAAAAATATACAAAAGATTTCACAAAAGGAGACAATATAATACATAAGCAGTTACACAAAATAATAAGGATTAAAGCAGAAACTTACTATATGAATGCTGAGACAATTCAATATAGCTAGAGGGGAACTCTCCTCTGATTTGACTGTTATTGAACAGGATCCGTTGCATATAATAACTGTATACTCATGCAATGAATATGGATCAATCTTCAGTTGGCTCTTTTATGCCTAAGGGGAGATCTGCACAAACACTCCTGTGGTGACATCACGTGGGCTCAGGCTCCACCCTTCATGTTTTTCTTAAAATAACTAACTTCTGGGATAACATCACTTGTTGATCGCAGAAGCTTGCAAACGACGCCATTTTTTCCAATATGAATTTACCGTTGCGTAGAGACCACGCATGGTGTATTTGCAACCCATTTTTCTGATGCTTTTACGCTACAGCTCCACGGAGGGGTTTACAGCGACAGGAAAATATCCCTCCCGTTCCCTAGCTGACCCTGTCTCTAAAAATATGGATCCAATCATTATCGGATGTATGGAACTTTCATTATTTCATATTTCGTTTTCGGCTCCAAAGAGTCTGTAGACTTTTGTTAAAATCTCTTTGAAGCCCTGGAATGAAATTTCAACAGGTATCTGCAGATTTATCCTATGCCTGCATCTAATTGTCCCCTGCCTTTGCCAGGGGAAATCTACTCGTATTTTAAGTAGGTTGGTGGCACCTATCTTGCCAGCATTTGAGTACAAAACCTTACTCAGGATTGAGTTAATTGGGGTTTTGTGCTGAGATTTACATGGAGAAAGCTCTTGTACTGACAAGTGGTCAATTGCTAGCTCTTGTCTTGTGATAAAAGGTGGGTAAGGCAGGGGTGGAGAAGGGCTTTGGAGAAAAACTACTTATTATCTATGACAGGGGGAAAAAGAATATTTTCAATATTTCTCAATATTTCCCTGACACAGACTGCATCTCCAATATATATTGTTCTCCACACAGGCGTACACAGAACTGATAAACTCAAAATGGGTATATAAAGCAGGCTTCATTTCCGCTTAAAATTGTTTGGGGCAGATATTCTTCTTCACACAGGGGTACACAGACTGATAAACTCAAAATGGTATATAAAGCAGGCTACATCTCCTCTCAAAATTGTTTGGGGCAGATGTTCTTCTCCACACAGGGGTACACAGACCTGATAAACTCAAAATGGGTATATAAAGCAGGCTACATCTCAGCTTAAAATTGCTTGGGGCGGATATTGTTCTTCACACAGGGGTACACAGACCTGATAAACTCAAAACTGGTATATAAAGCAGGCTACAGCTCAGCTTAAAATTGTTTGGGGCAGATATTCTTCACACAGGAGTACACAGACCTGATAAACTCAAAATTGATATATAAAACAGACAACTCTGCTTAAATTTGTTTGGGGAAGATATTGTTCTCCATACAGGGGGAAAAAAAGGTTGGGTATGAGCAGCTTCCTGACCCTCAACTGTTCTGTGCTGTCAGGGCAAGAAGAGGAGAAGGGTCACTCTGAGGGCGAGGAATGAGATAACACATTTGCTGATGATGAGGTTGTACATCCAACTTGGTGTGAACCCAGAGGCACAAAGCTGATATCTCATCTGAGAAGGTGGAGGAGGAGGAAGATGAGGAGGTTACGTTGCAATCTATGGCGCAGACAAGGAGTGATGCTGTAAAGTCCTCACGGTACAAGGAATTCGAGAGAGTAGGTTTTATCTGTATTTTATTCTTCTCCTTCTTCCTCCAACACACTGCATAACATGTTTCTCAGCAGACTAGAAACCGAAACTAAACTAAAACTCCCCAACTAACTTCCTGTCTCTTACTCCCCAGTCACAAGACTTCCTTTTCTTAAAGAGACAGATCTAAACATTACACATTATCCCTTTTTTTTTTTTTTCTTTTATACTAACAACATAAGAAGAACATTTATAATGCAGCAGTGCAAAAGAAAGTCCAAGAAAGAAAAAAAAATAATTATATCTCTTCAATGAGTCTCGATGGAGCCCTTCTTTCTCGTGTAGGGTAATGTCTGTGTTCATTGGGGGTGTCCATCGGCGACGGATCTGCTACCTCCTGTTGGCCCTCTCCACCTTCAGGTACCAAATCTTCCATCAGTGGGAGCCCATTACCATTGTTCTGCGGTATGATTTTAAAATGTGAGGAATTTCTGGTTATGGAGTGTCCCTCCCGCTCAGCCGTGACCATGTTGCCTTTTCGCTCAGTAACATTATATTTTGCAGGACTATATACAGTTGAGGTTTTGTTGGTTGATCTTTGACACACAACAACGATATCACCTCTTTTTATGGCATTTGGCTGTGTCCTTCGCCGTCTGTCTGCATAATTTTTCATGGCTTGCTTGTTAAAGAAATCCGTTGATCGCACTGAAGAGTCACTTGGTAAGGGATGACTGGTCACATCAGGGATCCGTATACGAGGCGTTCTGCTGAACATTAGATGAGATGGAGCAGCATTAGTGGTGGAATGTGGCGTATTGCGGTAATTGCGCATGAATTTGTATAAAAACTGTAGCTGTCTTGATTCGCTTCCCCATAGTGCGCATGAAACGTTCTATGACTCCATTGGCTTGCGGCCAGCAAGGTGTGATTTTCCTGTGGCTGAACCCCAAGTATTCAGAAAATTGTGTGAACACATGTCCATTGAATGGAGGTTCATTGTCTGTTTTGACCACTCTTGGAATGCCATATGCAGAGAAAATGTTGTCCAGTTCTGGTATGACACTATTAGCAGACGTTGCAGAGATGAATGAAATGACAGGGTATCTAGAATATTCATCAATTGTTACTAGAATGTATTGGCCATTTGGTAATGGTCCATATATGTCGACTGCCACTTCCTCCCATACAGCAGTGGGTAACGGAGACATTTGTAATGGTTCTAAGTATGATGAAGGAGTAATTAGTTGACAAGTGGAGCAGTGTCTAATCTTCTCTTCCACCAATCTAGTATTTATAATCGTCTTATCCCGTCTGTCTGTCTGTCCTTCTGTCCAGGAAATCCCGCGTCGCTGATTGGTCCGGCCGCGAACAATCAGTGACGCGGGATTTAAGAAAAAGATGGCGGCCGTTAGCGGCTCATCTGCCGCACGGAGGTCAGCGGCGATGCAGCCGGGAGATGACCGGCGCTAGCCAGTCATCTCCCGGCTGCTCGCAGCAGCAGTACCCCGACCGGCGCCGCCACTGACCTCCATGCGGTTACCGTCGGGAGATCAGAGGCTAGGGTCGCTGATCTCCCGACGGCAAGTGCGAAGGGAGGACCGTGGAGCAGCGCCGCCGGTCGGGATACTTCTGCTGTGAGCAGCAGCTCATCTCCCGGCAGCTCGCAGCGGAAGTACCCGCAAAAACAGCGCCGCTCCTCACTAATACGATTCGCTGATTGGTCGTGGCTGCCGGCCGCGACCAATCAGCGATATTGGCGCCAAATTTAAACACCGCTCTGCTGATTGGTCGCGGCCACCAGCCTCGAGCAATCAGCAATTTTGGCGCCAAATTTAAACACTGCTCTGCTTATTGCGCCCGGTCGGCCGCATACATATTCTAGAATACCCGATGCGTTAGAATCGGGCCACCATCTAGTTTATCCATATTTGGGAACCACACCTTTTCTCTGAGGAACTTTTTTGTGACAACAATTCCTAGATGACCTTCGTGTGCTATTTGTATGACTAAGTTGCGCAAGGCCTTAGGTACAACCAGTTTGGTACCTCGAAGGATGGGGTGTTCTTCAGTAACTGACAATTCCTCACGTACATTTGAGAATAATTTTAATTCTTTCAGATCAATCCCATAACTGGGAAATTTTGTCTTTTGAATTTCATGCCACCTTCGATTTTGAATGATTTGTATTAAGGCACAGAGTGTCTTGTCACATGTTGTTGTATTCACAAACTGATCAACAGAAAGTGCTTTTGGCACTGCGTGAGCTGCAACAACATGTATGTATTCTTCAATGGAGGACTGTACATGTAGATCATCATTCGTAGGATGTCTTGAGAGATAATCAGCCGGATTACTGTATTTTCCAGGTTTGTGAACAATTTTAGAATTGTAGTCCTGTAGACGTAGACTCCATCGTTTGATTCGTGCAGGCATTTTAACTCTGGGATTTCCAAAAATTGTGAGGAGGGCTTGATGATCTGTGACAATGGTAAAGGGAGCTCCATAGAGAAATAAGTGAAAGTGTTCACATCCCCAGACAACTGCCAAGCTTTCTTTTTCAGGTTGTGAATATTTTCTTTCAGTTTTTGTTAAGCTTTTACTTGCATAAGAAATGATGTGGGGATTTTGATTGTCATCCTTGTATTGCGCTAAAATGGCACCCAGTCCCACGGGACTGGCGTCCACAATCAGTTTGGTTCAAAGAGTTGGATCAAAATAGGCCATGGTTGTTGTTGAGCAGAGTTCGTTCTTAATTGTGTCAAAAGAGGCCTGACAGTCTTGGGACCAGTGAAAAACACAGCTTTGTTTTGTAAGTTCCCTTAATGGAGTGCTGATTGTTGAAAAATTTTAAATGTATCTAGCACAGTAGCTTGCCATTCCAAGAAAAGAGTGCACCTCGCTGGCATTCTGTGGAATTGCGGCTGCTCTGATAGATTCCACTTTCTTGGGATCAGGTTGTACTCTTTTCGCCGAGAAAATGTGACCATAGAACTCCAATGAACTTTTATCAAATTCACATTTCTCTTTGTTTAAAGTGAGTCCAGCAGAGAGCAGACATTCGAAAATAGCATATAGAGCACAATTGTGTTCAGCTTGAGTTTTCCCAAAAACTAATATGTCATTGTGGCGCCCCTGAGGGTTCGGTCTCCACAGAGTTATTGCATCTCATCCAGAGATGTGGTACCTCACTCTCAGGTAAGGAAGGAGTATGGCTCAGGACCCTAACACTACATCCACTATACCACATTTCCGGGGGACAGGGCGAGATTGCTCCTACGGGAGAGCACAGTCCCTGATCCCTGGCTGGAGTGGGGAGGAACCACTTAGAGAGGGGGAACTATGCAGTGGATGAGTGGAGGATGTAGATCCTGGGAGCACTGGAGTAGAGGTAGTTCAGTCAGTGTGGAGTTCCGTTCAGTTCAGTCTGAGGAGAATTGACAGGAGCAGAGGCTCTGCATGGGCTCTGCTCCAGAGGCGGGCCTAGTCAGGAGGCCTGAGCCTGGAAGGAGAAGAGAGGAGAGGGAGCAGGAAGGCTCCAGGAACCAAAGGGACCCTAGGGGTACGGGCCGTGCAGCAAGCCACCCGTACGCCCGCCGCTACTAGAAGAGTAGGGGGGTCAGGCCAGAATAGGGGAACCGGTCCCCCAACTAGCACAGAGCTACAAGGCCCAACTAGGAAACCGGAGGCTGCAGCATTTCAAGTACTGCAGGCCACAAGTCCACACCAGTGCACTAAGAAGGTGGCCGCATAGGACTCAGGGGACGGAACACACGTCGGCCGCCAAGGCCCGAGGACACCGGATAGAAGTGCTGCTAGGTGTGAGGTGCAGGGAGCAGGCCAGAGAGAGGACACACAGAAGGGGTCCTGTAATATGCTCCGGAGATACCTAAGGGTCGACCGAGCCCCTCACTGCGTGAACACAGGACGCCGTGGGCCCCTACACTGGCCCTGTATCTGGAACTGCTAAAATCGTGAGTAAAAGACCTGGGACTGCACTATCTGACTCTGTGTCATTACTGACTACCTGCACCATAATCACCATCATCCATACACGCTGCCCTGAAGATCCACTCTACCTGTGGGGAGTCACATCACCTTGCTGCACACACCATCAGCTTCAGTGGACTGCTCCGCAGCGGCGGTTCCCAATAACCGCATCCCTCAGGTGGCGTAGTCGGACTATATATAACAGAAACCCATAGACTACCCTGGTTTGACCGCCCTGGGTCACGGACCGGGTCACCGCCACGGTGACTACAACCCCCAGCATCTACAGGCCCGGCTCCGGGTGCCCCCCGCGGCCCAGGGGGCGCGTCATCATCACTGTAATTAAAAGCATTTGGAATGTGTTGGATGACGCTTCTTATTGTATCTTGAAAAATTTCCGCTGCTGAGCAGACCTCAAAAGTCAATCTCTTGTATCTTCTGAGACCCACATGGGTGGAAAATGTTGTCAAGTATCTGGATTCTGAACTCAGTTCCAATTGATGATAGCCCTTATTGAGGTCGAGCTTTGAAAAGACTGTTGCTCCATTTAATAAGTGGATGATGTCATCATTTGTGGGTGAGATATGTCTTTCTCTCTGAATAGCGGTGTTGGGCAGGCGCATATCAACACACAGTCTCACCTGCTCTGGAGTCTTTGGTTTTGGAACTACCACAAGTGGAGAGACCCATGGAATGGGACCAGTAACAGTTTCAATAACGTCCTCATCCATGAGCAATTGGAGCTCCTTTTCTACCTTCTTTCTCAGGTGAAATGGAATACGCCTGTGAGCCTGGGCTACTGGACGAACACTGTCATCCACATGAAGATGCACTTGAGAGTCCTTTAGTTTTCCCAATCCACTAAATAGGGAGGGAAAGCTGTTCACCATGGCTTGTACATCCAGATCCGCAGGATCGGTTATGGTATGAATAATCTGGATGAGTCCTAGTTTCAAGGCAGTGTGATAACTGAGAAGACAGCCTCCCGATCATTGCAATGTATGAAAAGTGGTTTTCTGCCTGTTTTCGTTATGGCTAAGTTCAGCGTCAAATGGTCCCATTGTAACAAGAGGTGTTTTAGATCCGTATGGAAAGATCTTAGTATGCACTTGCTGTAGGACTGGCTTTGTTTTCAATTGTTCATATGCATTGCTGTCTATGATATCCACTGAATCTCCCGTATCTATTGTAAAAGTGATATCAGTGTTGCAGAGGGTGAGCGTGATACAGTGAGACTGTACTGAGCCAGAGACAGAGGTAGTGAACACATAATTCTCAGCCACCGACATTTCTTCTACATCCTGATTCACCATCTTTACATTTGCGGGCTTTGTCATACAGTGGTGGCCAAAAGTATTGGCACCCCTGCAATTCTGTCACATAATACTCAGTTTCTTCCTGAAATTGATTGCAATCACAAATTCTTTGGTCTTATTATCTTCATTTAATTTGCTTGCAAGGAAAAAACACAAAACAGAATGAAGCAAAAAAACAGAGGAGACTTGTTGTGCGCTGACTTGCAGACAGCTGCAAAATGGTTCCCTTTTCTGCATTTACTGCATGTTTGTCCCATAGCTGGACATCTGTTCAGGGGGTGAGGGAAATCTTGTCCACATCTATAGCATTTCTTCTGTTTCGGGGCTTGCTTGTCTTGTGTACTTTACATGTGCATAATCTCAAACATAAAATTATCCCCATTCTCCATTGCAGTGGCCTGATGATCTGCTATCTCTATAGCACGGGCCATCTTTAGCAAATCATGCAGAGAAAGATCCTGCTGCAAAGATTTACATCTTATATTATTAGACGAGCAGGTGACAATTACTTGAGTTAGAATTTCATCATCTACGTCCGTAAATGCACATCTATGTGCTAGCTGCTTAGCAATCCTGAACTTGTATCTTTCATATCTAATGTTTTGTTTGGGGTTGAAGAAGTCAGTGAGAGCTTTGGCGCAGTTGCTGTACGTGTCTGTCTCTGCTGCAGGTAACGTGCTGTATATGTCATAGACTCCTGTGCCCGCGCAATGTTGGAGCATGGCTCTCTTTCTTTTCTCCTCTTTTATGTCCATAGCTTCCAGAAAGTTCTCAAACCAGTTTAGCCATTTTCTTCAGTTATGAGAGAGATTAATGACATCAGTCATATCAAACTGTGGGAATGTGTGCAAGTAGTCAGCCATGATGGAGTCTCTCAGTGATGAGGGCGTGTGAAGCGGTAAAGCAGGAGTCAGTACCCACAGCAGCAGGTGATTCAATCCCATCCTCATCGCCAGTTGTAATGTCCTCATGGTACAAGGAATTCAAGAGAGTAGAGTTTATCTGTATTTTATTCTTCTCCTTTCTCCAGCACACTGCATAACATGTTTCTCAGCAGACTAGAAACCGAAACTAAACTAAAACTCCCCAACTCACTTCCTGTCTCTAACTCCCCAGTCACAAGACTTCCTTTTCTTAAAGAGACAGATCTAAACATTATACATTACAGATGCAAGCACAACGAACACTGCATCCTTAGCAACAAGTGACCAGCAGCGGTTGTGGGTCTGGGCTTTTTTTTGAGACCACAAAGGATGAGCCAGCTCATGTTATCTCCAAACTTTGCGCTAAAAAACTCAGAAGAGGTAAAAAGTGCAATAATGTGACTACTGCATGAACCTTCGCATGCGCAATCAACATGCGTTACACTGGCAATCTCACTGCGATAAAATCTGGACTTCAACAACCATCAGCTGCCCCATCAACCACATCGGCTGCTTCTTCCTCCTCCTCTGTTACCATGCCAAATATTGCCACGCAGGTCTCCCACTGCAAAACTTCTGGTTTTCTAACCGCTCCAGTCAGGCTGGGTGAGAGCTGTCATCTGTAACAGAAGCGGACATGCCTGCTGTGTTTGTTTCACCGAGCACACCACATGTTTCTCAATCCACCATAACATCTGCGCCTGCAACTCACTCACGGTCCAGCAGTTTGTCCGTTTCACTGTACTCCGACCTCTCTCAGCACTGCAGCCAGTTCTCGGTCCCACAGATGCAGTCACGTAAAAGATTGTTTCCTCCCACACATGACAAAGCTAAAAGGTGAAACTATCTCCAATCTGTTGGCCACGGAAATTATGGTGTCAAGCCCTAATTTTTTGAACTGTGAACACTCCTGTATGGCTGCTTTTTTACTGAGGTAACTTGGGGGAAACCCCAGCAAACACAGGGCGAACATACAAACTACTCGCAGATGTTGTCCTCTGTCATCTTAAAGGAGTTAGCTCGTTGTCTAGGAGACCAACCACCGCTGCTGTCTACCTTGTGTACATTGTTTTGAAGCTTGCAAGGTGTCACGGGTTTACCGTGACAGAGAGGAGCCAGAAGACTGCAGCATCTGATTTCTTCCACTCCTACAGTCATTAGAAGCCTTTTGCCTTCATATTAACAGAGGAGGAGGTAGAAGCAGCGGATGCAGTTGATAGGGGAGCTGATAGTTGTTGAGGTCCACATTTTATCGCAGTGAGATTGCCAGACTAATGCACTCCTGCAGTCATTAGAAAGAAGCCTTTCGCCTTCATATTAATCGGTGCAGGTATTAATCAGCTCAGTTGTAAGCTCTTGGAAGCTTACAGTGATTTAGGCTCTCAGCAGTTTTGTCCCATGCATCTTCCTTACTGTGATAACGCTGTACCCCAACACATCAGACTGTCGCCTACCGTTCAAACCTTGAAATGGAAGCTGAAGATCTACTTCTTGTGACAAGCTTACAATCTGAGATAACCCTCGTTCCAGAATACTGCTGCACAACAAGCTGTACCCCGACCTACTGTATCCTCACCCATCCCTTGTAGATTGTTTGTGCGCCCTCGTAGGCATGGTCCTCTCTCCTCTTAAACCAGTCGGTGACCCCTTTTCACAATTAATGCGCCACAGAATAAATGTCGCTGTAATAGTAATAATAATTATAGTACTTGTACTCTGGTTCAATTGACCGCACTTTCCTGGTGTCTACCCCTAATTTGATGTTTTTGGCAGCTTTTGGGCCTGTTTGAACGTGTTGTATATGCTTTTGTTTTTGAATCCTATGGTGTTCGGAAATGTTCGTTGAATGTTCGATGAATAAAATCGGCGAATGTCTAAATATTCAGCGAACACTTCCGAACCGAACATTGAAATGTTCACTCATCTCTAATCACAACTCTCTGCTTGCTGATCATCCAGGTGGTAAGGCAACCGCGGACCTCTTCTCTCGTCATTTTTGGTGGCCGGGGTTGCATCGGGATGTGGTTGAACAAGTATCTGCTTGTAGTATTTGCGTGTGTTCTAAAATATCGCATACCCATCCGCCTGGTACTCTTTTTCTGCTACTTATCCCTAGCAGGCCATGGACACACTTGTCCATGGATTTTATTACTGACCTACTGGTTTCTGCAAGCAAAACGGTGGTTTGGGTGGTTGAAGATAGATTCAGTAAAATGGTTCACTTCGTCGCATTACCGGCACTTCCAAATGCCAAGACTCTAACTCCGGTGTTTATAAATGAGATTGTGAAGATTCCCAGGGTTCCCTCCGATGTGGTGTCAGATCGGGGGACTCAGTTTGCTTCCAAGTTCTGGAAAGAATTCTGTTCTCGACTGGGGTTGCAGCTGTCCTTTTCCTCTGCTTTACATCTTCAGTCGAATGGACAGACCGAACGTATCAGTCAGAGTTTGGAGACCTACCTCAGGTGTTTTGTCTCTGAAAACCAGGAGGATTGGGCATCCTACTTACCACTGGCAGAATTTGCCATTAATAATTAGTGTTGAGCCACCCCCGTAGTGTTCGAGTTCGGTTCGGTTCGTCGAACACCCGTGTGTTCGCCGAACTGTTCGTCGAACTGTTCGTCGAACACCTTCGAACACCGTTAAAACCAATGGCAGGCAAACAAAAACACATAGAAACACATAGAAAACACCTTCAAAGGTGTCCAAAAGCTGACAAACTGCTCAGAAGACACAACTAACACATGGAAAAGTGACAAGTACATATAGTCATGCGAAAAGAAAAGAGGTGGAGGAGTAAAAGGAGGGGGAGACACAGATATAGGCATGTCATGCCCTTCTAAAATCCAAAAAGTGAGAAGCCGACACGGCCAGTCCGTTCCTGCCCGTGCCACCTCTGTGTCGCCGGGTTTGTGCCAGAGCCGCGGTGGACCCTGACGGCCAGCCCCCCTATCCCAATACTGGTGCCTGTCCACCGGTGGGTCGAGGCCCCCCACGGTGGGGGGGAGTAACATCTGCAGAAGAAAGACCATCTTCCAGCCAAACTAAGATGTCGACTTCTTTTCGTGGACAATGTGATACGATACCATTCTTACGGACACACCCATCACTACAAATTCTAAATGAGGCACAAAAACAGCAGGTGCTTCAACGGATATCAAGTGCTCCTTCAAGTGGGCTCTCCATCACCTCAATTTCAACATCACAAATACTCCAGTCCTCAGAGGTGTCACCCCAATCGCACTTGCTTCCTCACAGCTCCCAAGTCTCCAGAGCTTCTGTTAATTCAGATGAGGAAATGATCTGATCTGATGCCCAGAATCTTTATAAGTCGGATCCAGGACCAGATGAAGAAGGTTCTGAGCATAATGTAGACCCTTGTTCCCAAACTGTAACTCCTGTTGGTGGAGACAATGATGAAGACGATGATGAGACTCAAATACCTGATTGGAGCGACAACTTGACTTTTCGGTCAGGGCAGGAAGAGGTTGGCTCTGAGGACGACGGGTGTGATAACACACAGGGTGATGATGACGAGGTTGGAGATCCCACTTACTGTCAACCCACAGTCAGCCAGTCGATGAGGTCAGCAGAGGAGGTGGAGGAGGATGTGACTAGCCCTGGGGATGGGGATGACTCGGTACCCGGGCATTTGCCTGGCCTTGGGGATGTCGCGGTGGTCGGCTCCCTGGCCCGTACCCTGGGGTCTCTCTTTAAAAGGGTGGATAATTGTTAATTTTATAAGAGTTCATGACGCCACCTGTGGTATCTGGTGACAAGCACCAGCGCTGCAGCAGTCCACTGAGGCCGGTGATAAGGCAGCTCGATGGTATAGCTCCCCACAGGTGGACCTAGGTCTCAGGGCAGCGTATGCAGGGGGAATACAGGACAGGCGAGACCCAGCTGGGTCAGAGCAAGAACGGGAACGGACACGGTAGTCACTTCAGTGCCTTTTACTGGTGGAAATTCAGGCACATCCCAGAGCACTGTAGGGTGAAGGGTGCATATCAGGATCCTCCCCAATGAGCGGGTGTAGGGCCTCCTGTTTCTTGCCTCTGCGTAGTAAGTTTCTGACCTGCCTGGAGCTAGGCTTAACTTTGTCTCTGTCCTGCGCTGGCTGACCTTGTGGTAGGGCCTTCTCTTGGAGTTCACGCTCCCAGTATGCGGGGCCTAAGCGTCTCCTGGCTCTGTTACATATCAGCACCTTAGCGATCCTGGGACTTGTAGTTCTCCAGGGATTCCGGTTATGCCTTACTGGGTCATAGAGATACCGGTAAGCTCGGATCCTGTGTCCGGTAAATGCATCGTGGTGAGCTGGTTAAGCTCCTCTGCCCCTTATGTACTAACTCGCCACTCGCCTTCGGCCTACTCGGGCCCTCACTAGGCTATACACACTAACGGCAGCTTGCCGCGCTTCACTGATCTTACGGCACCGGCACACCTTAAGCTCTATCTGGGCTCCCTGAATCTAGCAAACAGGAGCCTCGTGCTCCACTGCTGAACTATTAACTGCGTTCTCTAGACTAGACTGAGCTCCACTGCAGACTGACCTCTCTTAGGCTTCTCTACTGCAGGAACTCTTCAGAGGAACTGAACTGCCTAGCTCCACCTTCCCTATTTATATCCCTAACGGGCTCCCTCTGCTGGTCTGAGGTGGAAGGTGGAGATGTGTGAATGTTTATGGGGGCCTCTTGTGGAGGATTCCATCAATGCACTCTTCTAGGATCTGTGATACCAAGCGCAGCGGGGCATCACAGATGCTATTGACGACGAGGTTAGGTTGCGCCTTCCTGAACAGAGACGGAGTACTGGAAGCACGTCAACAACTGCATCCTCAACCACAACTCTGCCTCTGACCACAAGTCGTAGTGGCTCTTGAGGTCACATGGGCTCTAAACCTTGCATAGCCTGGGCATTTATTCAGATCGATAAGGATGACCCAACTCGTGTTATCTGTAATATTTGTCAGCAAAAGCTAAGTAGAGGCCAAAAAATCCATAGTTTGAGTACTTCATGCATGTACCGTCACATGGATATGAAGCATAAGTTGCAGTGGGAAGCTCACTGTGCTACAATGCGGCCTAGCCGGCTGGGCCAACCACTGTCTGCCCCATCTTGTGCATCCGCAGCCTCTTCATCCTCTGTGACTGGGGGGACAGCAGTCACACATGTTTTTGGACGCAGACCTGCCACCTCTTTACCCACAACAGCCAGTGTGATTGGCAGGTCGTCAGTTCATTGGGAAGTGGAAACACCTGCTAGTGTTGAGCGCTCTCCGACATCGAGAGCACCACCTTTGGATCAAGGCAAACTAACATGTCCGCCTGCATCTTCCTCACAGACCGGCAGTTTGCCGGGGACACCCTACTCAACACCGTCTAAGCACAACAGCCAGCCCTCGGTCCCTCAGATGTGGAAAAGTAAAAGACCATTTCCTCCTAGCCATGAGAAAGCTAAGAGGTTGAATTTCACCATCTGCAAGCTGTTGGCTACAGAAATGCAGCCTTTCCACCTGGAGGACACAGAGGATTTTCAAGACCTTATGTCCGTCACAGTGCCCCAGTACCAGATGCCCAGTCGGCACTACTTCTCAAAGAAAGGTGTGCCTGCGCTCCACTAGCATGTCACACACAACATCACCGCTTCTTTGAGAAACTCTGTGTGTGACAGGGTGCACTTCACCACAGACACTTGGACGAGAAGGCATGGACAGGGGAGTTACATGTCGCTGACTGGGCACTGGGTAACTATGGTGACAGCAGGACAAGGGGCTGCTGTCCAAGTCTTACCGTCCCCACGAGTTGTGCGTCAATCCTCTTTATCTCGAAGTTCCTCCACTGCTTCTGCCTCCTCAACCTCCTCTCGGTCCTCCACCTGCACCCAAAGCCTGTCTGGTAATGCCACCTGCTTTCTAACTGCGCAGAAGGAATCCTGCACACCTCCTTACTATGCTGGCAGCAGGGCTCAGCGGCATCAGTGTTTACTTTGAAATGTCTGGGAAATGTGAGTCACACAGCTGAGGAGTTGTGGTCAGCTCTGGAGACCCAGTTTCATGAAAGGTTGTCTCCACTGGACCTGCAACCAGGGAAGGCCATGTGCGACAATGCTGGGTGCGGCACTTCGCCGGGGCAATGTCACACACGTGCCTTGTATGGCTCACGTGTTGAACCTGGTTGTCCAGCAATTTTTAGCCCACTATCCCGGACTAGATGGCCTTCTGCAGAGGGCACGGTCGCTGTGTGCTCACTTCCGCCGTTCGCATCCCGCAGTTCAACGACTTACATCTCTACAGAAGTCGTTGGGCCTGCCAGTTCACCGGCTGAAATGCGATGTGCCGACACGGTGGAATTCAACTCTGCACATGTTGCAGCGACTGTGGCAGCACCGACAAGCCCTGGTGCAATACGTTCTGACGTATAGCCTGGGCCAACGAGATCCAGAGGTGGGGCAAATCACTCTGCAGGAGTGGTCTCAGATCAGGGACCTATGAAGTTGACGCGCCCCCTGGGCCATGGGGTACCCTGAGCCGGGCCGGTAGACGCTGGGGGTTGTAGTCACTGTGGCGGTGAACCAGTCCATGACCCAGGGCGGTCAATCCAAGGGTAATTTGTATATATGGATTTTATAATGTCTGACTACGCCACCTGTGGAGTGCGGCCAAAGGGGCCGTCGCTGCGGAACAGTCCTCTGAAGCTGGTGGTTTTGCAGCAACGGTATTATTACTCACCACAGGAAGAGTGTAGCTTCAGGGCAGTGTGGGTGGATGATGGTGGTTGTAGTGCAGGGAGTCAGTAATGAACACAGAGTCCGTGTGATGCCGTCTCAAGATATTACTCACAGTTGTTGTAGTCCAGATTACAGGTACCAGAGCAATCTCCCCCGTCGTGCTGTGCATACTCAGTGAGGGGCTCAGTCCACCCCCAGATAGCTCCGGAGTACTTAGCAAGACCCCCTTCTGTGTGTCCTTTCTCTGGCCTTCTCCCTGCACCTCACACCCAGTGACACTTCTATCCGGTATCCTCGGGCCTTGGCGGGTGACCTGTGTTCCGTCCCCTGGGTCCTATGTGGCTACCTTCTTAGTGAGACTGGTGTGGACTTTGGCCTGCAGTACATGAAATGCAGCAGCCTCCGGTTTCTAGTTGAGCCTTGCTGTTTCTCTGCTAGTTGAGGGACCGGTTCCCCTTATCTGGCCTGACCCCTCTACCTCCTGGTAGCAGCGGGAGTACGGGTGGCCTTCTGTACGGCCCGTAGCCGTAGGGTCCCTTTGGTTCCTGGAGCCTTCCAGCTCCCACTCCTCTCTTCTCTCCTTCAGTCCTGGGCCTCCCAGGCTAGGCCCACCTCCGGAGCAGAGCTCATGCCTAGTCTCTGCTCCTGTCACTTTTCCTCCTCTGTCTGGCTTGCTCTTTCTAAGATGGCTTCCTATTTATACTCTCCTTGTCATGTGCTCCCCTAAGCTGCTCCCCTAAGCACCCACTACATAGGACCCTCAAACCAGCTAGGGACCTGGGACTGTGCTCTCCCTTAGGAGCAATCTCGCCCTACCCCCACTGCGGGTATGTGTTGGATGCAGGAGTCAGGGTCCCGAGCCATACGCCTTCCTTACCTGAGGGTGAGATACCACACCTCTGGGTGAGATGCAGTAACTCTGTGGCGACTGAACCCTCAGGGGCACCACACACCCTTCTGCACAGTTTTGAAATGGCGACGAAGATGTTTAGTGCTGACGACGATGCCATTATCAGCATGACTATTCCGGTGATTTACATGCTGGAGCACACATTAAACAGAATTCAGAGTCAGGTGGTGGGACAAGAGGAGGTGGAGGAAGTAGAGGAGGAGTCGTATGCGGAAGGGATAACATCTCCAAGGTCCAGACGGTTGGCAGCACCAAGGCGGCAGGCATGGGAGGGTGGGGGAGAGGGATTAACCAGGGCGCATGGTAGCAGCCAAACTGTTGAGGAAGGTGCAGGAGCCGAGGAAGAAGTGAAGGACGAACTGGCGATGGGCATGGAAGACTCATCAGATGAGGGAGACCTTGATCACATTTCTGTTGTGCGAGGTTGGAGGGAGAGGGCAGAGGAAGGAAGCATGATTCTTACCTCGCTACCAACACAACAAGGACTTGGTACTTCTGGATGCGCAAGACACATGAGTGCCTTCTTGCTGCACTACCTGCAACATGACCCCCGGATTGTCAGAATTCGAAGTAATCCCGACTACTGGGTTGCCACACTCTTAGATCCCCGGTACAAAAGTATATTTGCCGAAATAATTCCTGCCATAAAAAGGTATTGACGAATGCAGGAGTATCTGCAGACGCTGTTGCAGAATCTTACATGTGCTTTTCCACAAAACACCAGTGGTGCACGTAGTGAATCTCACAGTTCTAACTTGCCAACGGTGGGACTGTCAAGTCTTCATCACTCAAACAGTAACAGTAACACAGTATCTTCTGGTAACAGCAATTTTGTGGAATCGTTTCACCACTTTTTTAGACCATCCTTTGCAAGGCCACAGGAGACAAGAAGTCTGACACATAGTCAATGCCTAGAGAGGATGGTACAGGAGAATCTCCAAGTGAACATCGAAGCCATGACTGTGTCACTGGACCCTTGCTCATTTTGGTATTCCAATCTGGAATAATCGCCGGAGCTCGCCACTCACGCCTTGGAGATCTTGTCATGCCATGCAGCCAGCGTTCTCTCTGAACGTGTGTTCAGCACTGCTGGTGGTGTGCTGACAGATAAGCGCACGCGGCTGTCCACTGAGAATGTAGACAGACTCACGTTCATAAAGATGAACAAATCATGGATTCGCAAGGACATTTCTACCCCTGTGTCATCCTTGGGAGACTAAAAGCTTGGGGATTTGGTAAAATCACCTCACCAACTGTTTTAAGCAACAGTGGGGCAATTGGAGCCACTTAACCCTAGAACGCATGACCATAAAAATCTACACTTTCACATACCTGGGGCCCTTTAGGCCCGTGTGCAAATAACATGGAATAACTCAAACTCAAATGACAAACAACTATATACATGAAGAATACCTAGAGTTTCAAAATTCTAACTAAAGTAATCTTGCAGAAAATAGAAAACAATTAACTGGGCGGGCCTGCAAGGCCACAGGTATGCGTTCTAGGGTTAAGTGGTGTCTGTGCCACAATTTTGGGAGTCCCCTTGCTGTGTCTTACGTGACGTTGGCATCGTCAATTCCAGGTGGGTTGGGTCGCACCCCCCCCCTTTTAACTGTAAGAAACTACATACACTATGGCTTGGGGTAACACAGATGGTTGAGTCTGAAGAGCTGTTTACTCAGAGGTCTGCTCCAAATCTTCAGTGTCTGCTAGTCAGCGTAGAATTTTTAACTGCATCTAGCCTAGGCAATACTTTGGGCGTAGTAGCCCAGCTGCGAAGCAAGCTGCACCGCCTGTGTATCTAATAAGAATTTTTAAATGAATCTAGCCTAGGCAGACTGTGGGGACCCCCAACAAAACCCAGACGCTCAGCCCCCCTACCGCCCCCCTTTCATGGACAATACAATAATGTAACTCTTACAACTGGATGGGTGAGGATCGGTCACAGCTTTATTAACTCTTTATACTCATTCCATTAGAAAGGCATTTTATTTCTAAAATAATTCAGCTTGTTGCAGCATGCCCTGGGTCCCCACTCCGGCAAGTTGGCCAACAAGTGTAACTCTCCAACATGTCCTTTCTATTTCCAGGCCACGGAGGATCCAGCATACTCGTATGCAGGACTCTGACCCCCACCCATCACTCTTAACGCTTGTTCCACTCCGTCCTGGAGTCCTGACAGGAATATGTTCAGTCCAATATCTATTAAGTGAACACTGTCGGGCCGTATGAGGCCTGCTTTATCTCCTTCCAGTTGTCGGTGTCGTATCACTACACCGCCTCTGTCTCTTCTAAATTTTGCCATCCGAATATTTATTACCCGCCTTGTCCATTCGATGGCCGTGATGTCTCGCGCACCTTGCCATACCGCTATCGGCACAATCTCTGACCATACTATAGCTAATTTTGTGAAAAATTCTCTGAAGCGCTCAGTGTCTAGTTTCATTATTGCCATTAGTTATGCGCTCTTGTGATGACCTAGGTTGTTTCCCCCGGCCTGTATAACTAAGATGACCGGACCTCTTGCCTCTCTCCCTACCTTGATTACCTCCATTAGAACCTGTGGCCATAGCAGGCCTCTAATACCTCTCCAGTTGAAATATGTGTTATGAAACTCTAATTTCCTCCTGCCTGGGCAGACTTTCGCCCTTTTTTGTGCCCAATATATATACGAGTGGCCTATCACTCACACTGTTGGCTTAGCGTCACCTGTAAAAGAAACAAACCACGCTAGGATAACAAGTCCGGTCTTATGTATCTCGCCAAACACGTGGATCGCCATCTCCCTATCCTCTGAACTTCCGTTTCTGACAGTCCTGCTCTTGCTGCTTCCGTGGCCGCACCTATGCGGAATGAGTGTGTCCCGTAATCTTTGGGGTGGTTCCCTGCCGATGTTATGCATTTATTAAATATAGCTTGGAACAGGTATCTTGATAATGGCGTTCCATCAATGTGTGATAGGAAGAAATTACTTTGTGATCTGATGGTTAGATATGTTTTTACTATTGTTACCCGACTCAGTGTACCGTTTGTGGGTTGTAGAAGTACCCACGTACCCCTGCCCGCTGGAACCGTTTTCAATTGGTGTATGCGTAGACGTATTGCATTATTGGCTATGACTACGTCCTGGTGTAATAAGCCTCCACTGGTGGTAATTTTGGATTGAGGGACTAATTCGCTTATACATAGCGCCCCGAAGAAGGCGATCACAAATGCAGTAGACATTAGTGTTGCTTCAAATTGTGAGTGTCATGTTAATGGTGTTAGGGATATGATGTGAGAAATCAGTTTTAGTGACACGGGACGGGACGTCTACATTCCTGACTTGGCTGACCCCTTTTCCACCCTTTTATGGATTGTCTGATGATGAATCTTTGTCACATCTCCACAATTCAGTAGTTGGAAGTGAAATGCTACTCCGGTCAGACACCGCTGCGCTGACGCTCCTGATATGCCCCTCATCATTAGCTGGTGGAGAAATTCTATGGTGACTTGTGATCTGGCTTGTTCACATTGGTCAACCCGTCTGCCTGCTACTAGTCGTGTCCACTCTTCCCATGCCTTACCGTATTCTTGCCACGTTGACGGGGCAACTGACGCTCTGATTAATGGCATCAACTATTCGCCACTAGATCCCATAGGGAGGGTGGGCAACTGTTGCCCGATGGGTGGGCGTTGTGGAAGAGCTCTGTGAAAATCTGCCAATTGAATTGTTATAAAGCGTTAGCAGCAGCTTTATACCCCTCAGCATAGTGGCTAGCGCGGACTGATACATTGTGTTTTAGGCACAGGAATGCTAGCCTGCGTAGTAGGCCTAGCACTGGGAGAGACGATGATGCCATCTTATTAATGCAGTGCGCTAGGCTGGTGTTTTGTGTTATGAAGCGTATATATTTGTTAGCCAGGCGCGCGCCCCATATTTCTATTGCTACCACTATTGGGAAAAATTATTTTCAGGGCTAGATGCAGCTAAAAATTATTATTCATTTCAAAGCTGGTGGAGCTTGGTATAGATGGCCTAATACAATGAGTCCCACACACTGCTAGAAGCCCAAATATTTTTTCAGAGCTAGATGCAGATAAAAATTATTTTTAATTTGCAACCTGATGGAGGTCAGTATAGATGAACTAATAGACCAAGTCCCACACACTGCTAGAAGCCCAAACATTTTTTCAGAAGTAGATGCAGAAAAAAATGATATTCAATTTGCAACCTGATGGAGGTCAGTATAGATGGACTAATAGAACAAGTCCCACACACTGCTAGAAGGCCAAATATTTTTTCAGAGGTAGATGCAGATAAAAATTATTTTTAATTTGCAGCCTGATGGAGGTCAGTATAGATGGACTAATAGAGAAAGTCCCACACACTGCTAGAAGGCCAAATATTTTTTCAGAGCTAGATGCAGACAAAAAATTATTTTTAATTTGCAACCTGATGGAGGTCAGTATAGATGGACTAATAGAGAAAGTCCCACACTCTGCTAGAAGGCCAAATATTTTTTCAGAGCTAGATGCAGAAAAAAATTATATTCAGTTTGCAACCTGATGGAGGTCAGTATAGATGGACTAATAGAACAAGTCCCACACACAGCTAGAAGGCCAAATATTTTTTCAGAGGTAGATGCAGATAAAAATTATTTTTAATTTGCAGCCTGATGGAGGTCAGTATAGATGGACTAATAGAGAAAGTCCCACACACTGCTAGAAGGCCAAATATTTTTTCAGAGCTAGATGCAGACAAAAAATTATTTTGAATTTGCAACGTGATGGAGGTCAGTATATATGGACTAATATAACAAGTCCCACACACTGCTAGAAGGCCAAATATTTTTTCAGAGCAAGATGCAGAAAAAAATTATATCCAGTTTGCAACCTGATGGAGGTCAGTATAGATGGACTAATAGAACAAGTCCCACACACTGCTAGAAGCCCAAATATTTTTTCAGAGCTAGATGCAGAAAAAAATTATATTCAATTTGCAACCTGATGGAGGTCAGTATAGATGGACTAATAGAATGATGCTATGCCCAAAAGATTTAACTTCACTAGGTGCAGTAAAAAAATTGGTATTCTATACACAGGTGGTATGTCTTGCAATACAGATAGGCTACTCCACTGACTAACACACTCTGCAATAGGCCAAAAAGGATTAGCTTTGCTAGATTCAGCCAAATGCTGTGAAAAAAACTTGCACAGCACTGGCACAGACCTGCCTGGCAAAAACTGATAGGAACTGATGTAACCTAGTCCTGAAAAGGACTGCAATTACAATTAGTCTTTACTCCCACAATCTATCTATTTAAGAGCACAGACCTGCCTGATAAAAGTCGTAGGAAATGCTGTAACCTAGTCCTTAAAAGGACTGCAATCACAACTATTCCCTACTCCCAAGCTATCTGTAGATTTGTGCGAAAATTGGCTTGAAATTAACAAGGTATAGCGCACACAGCAACAGCGGTGCCGTCTAACACGCAGCTGCAGCAGTGAGAAAATGGTGGCGACGGGGAAAATGGCTGGGTCTTATAGGGCAAGGACATGTGACATACACTGCCAATGACACATGCCCTTGCTTGTGTGAAAAAAAGCACTTCGCTCCGTGTGTGCGCTGCTGATAGGCTGACAGATTGCACCTCCCCACTGTAAATGCGGGAAAGAGAAAAAAAAATGGAGTTCTTCATTATTCCTGCAGAGATCCATCCCCAGCCCCTCCCCCCACCCCGCTGTACACTCAAACTGCGTATTAACATTAATTTTCATCATTACTGAGAAAAAATCCAGTTATGATTTTGGTGCACGAACAGTTATCGAACATAACCTCGAACAGCCGAATTTTTCTCAAATCGTTCGTGTTCGCCGAACGACTCGAACACCGCCCAAAACAGCTCGAATTTGAGATTGGCGAACAGTTCGAGTAGAACAACGCTCATCTCTATTAATAATCTTAGTCAAGAATCCACTGGCATGTCACCGTTCTTAGCTGCATACGGTTACCACCCACAGTTTGGTACTTTTAGTGGGGGAGGAGCTTTGGGAGTTCCTGAGGAGGAACATTTTTCTTCTTTGCTCTCCTCGGTATGGCGGGGGTTCTGATTAATTTGAAGATCATGGGAGACAGGTACAAACGTATGGCTGACTGAAAACGCTTGACAGGTCCGGACCTGAATGTGAATGACTTTGTGAGGTTGTCTACCAGGAATATCAAGTTGAAAATTCCTTTTTGGAAGCTGGGACCTAGGTTTATTGGTCCCTATAAAATAATCATCATCATAAACCTAGAGCTTTTCGTCTTGAGCTACCTCAGGACCTTATGATCCACAATGTATTTCACAGGTCTCTACTCAAGAAATATGTGGAACCTCTTGAGTCCTCACCCCTACTGCCGCCCCCAATAATGGTTGATGGTAATCTAAAGTTTCAGTTTCAAGAATTGTAGTTTCTCGTCTCCAGCGTCGATCCCTACAATATTTGGTGCTCTCGAAGGGTTATGGTCCAGAGGAGAGATTGCCGGTTTCAGCATCAGAGGTGAACGCACCCAGGCTAGTTCGTTCATTCGACACCTCTTATCCTGACAAGCCTGGTCCTGAGTGCCCGGAAGTCACTCGTAGAAGGGGTGGGTACTGTCACGGGTGTGTCAGATGTGACAGACAGTCGCTCTGCAGTTGGCTGCAGAAGATCTCTTCTTTTGGCATTGCAGACACCTTCTTAAATCTGTCTTACTTTAGGACCCAGCGGCTACCTCCCTCCTACTCAGATTGACACCCTGGTCTGGGTGTTTAAATATTTTCAGTTTACTACAGAGAGGTGGTGGTGATATTCACATGTTCCCTTGTGAAGGCTTGGAGCTATTGCAGTCTGCTCACTTTCTCTCTTGTGCTCGGAGGACGTGTGGTATAATCTCTCTGAAGTCAGCTCAAGCTAAGTTTATTCCCCCTGTGTTTGTCTCCCTTGTTGTCTTTAGTTGTTAGTGGGGACTGACTAGTGCTCACCCCCTCTTCCCTATCCAGGACCTAGCTCTAGGGAGATACAGGGCTTAGGTTTCCTGTGCGGCGATTGGTGAGGAACCAATATAGGGTTGGTAGGGGAGACAGGTTGATATTAGATCAGCCTAGGAGGTCTCCACTCCCCTTTTCCCTAGTGTCTGGGCTCCCTTCCCCTCACCCCTTTGTGTTGCACTTTGTCTTTCCTACACTGTGCATGACAGTGACTAATGGATTGCTCTGTAGGTAGTAAGGTATGTGATGCTGTCATGGCATTTTGCAGGGGTCTGGAGTGAGTTCCATTGTACTATTGACCATTTATAAGATGAAGATCCCTTGTGTTGTTGAGATCAACTGACAAGTTTTCAGAGCTGCTAAGAAAATTGCACAGACAGCAACGATGTAAAAATGTTACAAACCTTTGATATGACTTATACATTCCCCTTTAACATGAATCTATGCAGTACTTACAATAATGTGGATCAATGTAACCATTTCGGGGGTCCATTGCAAATATGGTGCCCCGATAAGGAACAGAGGGTTCTTCAGTTAAGTAATAGAGCCTTGAATCTCTTTCTTTATTAAAAATGTCCTCTCCTTGCTCGATGTAGAAAGCTCCTCACTGATTTTACCAAGGCCTTGTTCTCATTATGGCTGCATGGTAAATTGCGTTCTTTCGTTCCCTGTGAAATGTCTGTCCATGGGTTTCATCCTCATTGGACGTTGTACAATATACTGTATATATTAACAGAGGAGAAGCATAAATTGCTATTGTATGTCGGCAATCTGCAAAAAGTATTCAATCAGTTTGAACATTAATAAAGAATTTCAAATTATGCTCTATGAAATGTGCTATAAATTACTTTCACAATATCGTAAATGTGATTGTGTTACACACCTGTTCTAGATGCAGGCTCTGCTCCCTTCATATTGGTCCGCTGCCCTCTACTGAATTCCACATATGGATTTGCAGGTTGTCTGGCATGTGACATCGTCTCCTTAGGCCTTTTAAAACCCATTAGAACTCACACCTGCGTCTTTGGATTGGTATTGAAGATTGGCTGGCCTGATGACTTAACTGCATATATCTTGCTGTTCCCAAGATTCCAGAGGGTGCCTCGACCTCGTTCTCTATGTGTCCTCCTGCCAGCTGCACTGACACTTGGGACCCGTATACCCATTCGGATTTGTGGTTTAGTGGGTCCACTTCACCAGTTGATCCGTAATTGATTGCTGATTCAATTTTGTACAAATGCTGGTGTATAATAGCTGATTAGGTTGTGTAAGATTGGTATTGCACATCATGGTTAAGCAGAAGTCAGCATGCACTGTTCTATCATCGGCACTATGCTACACCATATGATATTATGAGTAGACTTTTATTATCCACTATAAATTCATGCATAAAGCCTATAACTCTGCCCTTCATCTAGTCAAACAATCCTACTTCACCACCCTCATCACTTCACTATCCAACAATCCAAAATGACTTTTCGAAACCTTAAACTCCCTCCTGAACCCTAAAGCACAGGCCCCCATTGCCAACCTCAGAGGTGAGGATCTGGCCACTTATTTCCTAAAGAAAATCAAACGCATCCATCAGGACATCTCAACCCAATCTCCCCAGTGCCTGGATCCCCTTCCCTGCTGCAATTCAAGCTTTAGTTTAATTATTTATTTTACTCACTTATATAGTGCCATTAATTCCACAGCGCTTTTAAGACATTATGGGCACTGTCCCAATTGGGGCTCACAATCCAAATTCCCTATCGGTATGTCTTTTGGAATGTGGGAGCAAACCGGAGTACCTGGAAGAAACCCATGCAGACACGGGGAGAACATACAAACTCCTTGTAGATGTTGTCCTTGGTGGGATTCGAACCCAGGACCCCAGCGCTGCAAGGCTGCAGTGCTAACCACTGAGCCACCGTGCTGCCCACTCACTTGCCTTCTTTGAGTCTGTCACAGAAGAAGAAGTTACCCAGCTCCTCGCTTCTTCTCGGCCTACAACCTGCAACAGTGACTCCAATCCCTCACATCTCCTGCAGTCTCTCTCACTGATGGTCACCACTCACCTGACTAAAATATTTAACCTCTCTCTTTCTTCAGGTATCTTTCCCACCTCATTTAAGCATGCCATCATAACCCATTTACTTAAAAAGCCATCCCTGGACCAGAACTGCACTGCTAACTACAGACCTGTCTCTAATCTCCCCTTCATCTCTAAACTCCTGGAACGCTTGGTCCATTCCTGTCTAATCCGCTATCTCTCAGATAACTCTCTTCTCAACCCTCTACAATCCGGTTTCCGCTCTTTACACGCCACTGAAACTGCCATCACTAAAGTCTCTAATGATCTACTAACTGCTAAATCCAAAGGTCATTGCTCCCTGCTGATTCTCCTGGATCTCTCTGCAGCATTTGACACTGTGGATCACCAACTCGTCCTCACTATGCTCCACTCTATTGGCCTCAAAGAAACCATTCTTTCCTGGTTCTCCTCCTATCTCTCTGACCGCTCCTTCACTGTATCTTTTGCTGACTCCTCTTCCTCTCCTCGTCCCCTTACTATCGGGGTTCTGTAGGGCTCAGTCCAAGGCCCCCTTCTCTTCTCTCCCAAACACTGCCCCTATTGGACAAGCCATAAGCAGATTTTGGTTCCAGTATCATCTCTATGCTGACGACCCAATTATACACTTCTTCCCCTGACATCACCCCTAACCTAATACAAATTACCAATGATTGTCTGTCTGCTGTCTCTAACATCTTGTCCTCCCTCTATCTTAAAGTGAATCTCTCCAAAACTGAACTTCTTGTGTTTCTCCCCTCTACTAACCTAACTGTACCTGACATTGAAATTACCTTGGAGGGTTCAATCATAACTCCCAAGCAGCACACCCACTGCCTTGGGGTCATATTCGACACTTAACTTTCCTTTACTCCCTATATCTGATCACTCACCCGCTCTTGTCACTTGCATCTTAAAAACATCTCCAGAATCCGACCTTTTCTCACCTTTGAAACTGCTAAAACTCTTACTGTCGCTCTTTTTCATTCTCATCTGGACTAATGCAACTCTCTTCTGATCGGTCTCCCTCTTGCCAAACTTTCTCATCTCCAATCCGTCCTCAATGCGGCAGTCAGGGTCGTATTTCTGTCCAGCCGCTTCACTGATGCCTCCATCTTGTCCCAGTCATTACACTGGTTACCCATTCACTACAGGGTCCAATATAAACTCATCGCTCTCACCCATAAAGCTCTCCACAGTTCTGCACCACTTTATATCTCCTGTCTCATCTCTGTCTATCACCCTACACGTGCCCTCCATTCTACAAATGACCTAAGACTAACATCCACCATAATACGAACCTCGCACCTCCGTCTTCAAGACTTCTCTTGTGCTGCACCAGTTCTCTGGAATGCACTACCCCAGACGATCCAACTGATGCCTAGCCCCCACGTCTTTAAACAAGCCTATCACTTCACCTCAGTAAACTACCTTTCCTCTGTTCCCTCCTTCTAAATATTATTCAGAATCTGCACCCTACTATTCATCTGTCTCCACACCCTCAATGCACATGATAACTGCTCTCTATACTTGATTATTGCACTTAAACATACTGGCTGATGACCGGATCATGCAGTCTTATATGAAAATCCCTACTTATTATAATTGCTAGACCTGAAATAACAAGCTCTTTTCATCTATTGTGTCCACCCATCTCCTAGATTGTAAGCTTGCGAGCAGGAACCTCACTCCTAATGTAACTGTTTAAACTGTCTTAACTTGGACAGAATTTATTGTCTGTCCCCGCTTAATTGTAAAGTGCTGTGGACAATGTTGACGCTATATAAATAAAAATTATTATTATGAGAATTGAGATGTGAGGCTATATACAGCATCCCACATGGCATGATCTAGAGCAGTGTTTCCCAAAGCCCGTCCTCACGGCCCCCAACACATGATGTTTTTAGGATTTCCTTAGTATTGCACAGGTGGGAGAACCAGTGGCAATTCCTGATGCCTTGATAATAATTCTGTCACCTGTGCAACACTAAGAAATCCTGGAAACATCATCTACTTGGTGTTCGTGAGGACTGGAGTTTGGGAAATTCTGGTCTAGAGGTGTGCATAGCCTGGCAGTAGCATTGAACTCAAAGATGTGGATAACAACAGTAGACTGTCATTGTTATTGTAATTATGGACAGTGGAATTGTCCCTCTATGTACTGTATATCCCTGAGATTATGTCTGGACAAGATTGTTCCAACCCGCGTTTTGTTGGTATTACCAATTTGTTCTAGGGGCAGCGGCGGTTGTATGTGTGGCACCCCAGGGGTCTGGTTGCCACATTGGTAGAAATATCATGTCTGAGAGCGAGCATGGGTTTTCCTGGTCAGGAGCACTGTTGCATGCAACGCCTCCTGCCCCAGTCCAGGGAGGGGAGGAACCTGCCCTTTATAAACTGGATCTGGAGCGGGATTAGTGGAGTCTAGTCCAGTCTAGTCAGAGAAGGAGCTCTGGAGGCAACACAGGAGCAGAGAGCCAGGGATTGGAGCTGATAGAGCTCATCCTGGCAGAAGACGCAGAGAACCGGACACCAGAGTCCGAGGCTGTGAGAATATACACATCCAGCAGCAGAAACCACCTGGCAGGGGATTTCAGGTCCCCTGGCCATAGAAAGCCCAGAGGCTCAGTCACACGCAAGGGACCGGCACAGCCACTGAGGAGCGGAAGGTACCAAAGGCCCCAAGTCACCAGCCATAAGGGTGAGCACCACACGGTACACTCAGGGACGTGGGCTACTACACGACTACAGCAAGGTAGCCAGGAAGAGTGCAGTCAGACGGGAAGGCCTACACCTCCACCTCACAGACTGACCAGGCCTCTAATGTTAGCCAGTAAGCCCGGCAGGGCCTTCTTCATTACCAACAGTAAAGACTAGAGATGAGCGGTGTTCGACTCAAACTGTTCGCCAATCTCAAATTCGAGCTGTTTTGAGCGGTGTTCGAGCCGTTCGGCGAACACGAACGATTTGAAAAAAATCCGGCTGTTCGAGGTTATGCTCGATAACGGTTTGTGCACCAAAATCATAACATTGATTATCAGCATTACTGTGAAAAAATGCAGTTAATACGCAGTTTGAGTGTACAGCGGGGCGGAGGGAGGGGCAGGGGATGGATCTCTGCATAAATAATGAAGATCTCCATTTGTTTTTCTCTTTCCCGCATTTACAGTGGGGAGGTGCAATCTGTCAGCCTATCAGCAGCGCACACACGGAGCGAACTGCTTTTTTTCACACAAGCAAGGGCATGTGTCATTGGCAGTGTATGTCACATGTCCTTGCCCTATAAGACCCAGCCATTTTCCCCATCGCCACCATTTTCTCTGCTGCAGCTGCGTGTTAGACAGCACCACTGTTGCTGTGTGCGCTATACTTTCAGTGTTAATTTCAAGCCAATTTTCTCAGAAATATACAGATAGCTTGGCAGTAGGGAATAGTTGTGATTGCAGTCCTTTTGAGGACTAGGTTACAGAATTTCCTACGACTTTTAGCAGGCAGGTCTGTGCTCTTAAATAGACAGCTTGGGAGTAGGGACTAGTTGTAAATGCAGTCCTTTTGAGGACTAGGTCACAGCATTTCCTAGGACTTTTTGCCAGGCAGGTCTGTGCCAGTGCTGTGCAAGTGTTTTTCACAGTATTTGGCTAAATCTAGCTAAGCAAATCCTTTTTGGCCTCTTGCAGTGTGTGTTAGTCAGTGGAGTAGCGTATCTGTGTTGCAAGCTACACCACCTGTGTATAGAATACAATTTTTTTTACTGCACCTAGCCAAGTAAAACCTTTTGGGCATAGCATCATTCTATTAGGCCATCTATACTAAGCTCCACCAGCTTGCAAATTCAAAATAATTTTTGTCTGCATCTAGCTCGGAAAATAATTTTGGGCTTGTAGCAGTGTGTGGGAATTATTCTATTAGTCCATCTATACTAAGCTCCAAAAGCTTGCAAATTACAAATAATTTTTAGCTGAATCTTGTCTGGAAAATAATTTTGGGCATAGTAGCAGTGTGTGGTACTCATTCTATTAGGCCATCTATACTAAGCTCCACCAGCTTGCAAATTACAAATAATTTTTAGCTGCATCTAGCTCGAAGAATAATTTTGCGCTTGTAGCAGTGTGTGGGACTTATTCTATTAGTCCATCTATACTAAGCTCCACCAGCTTGCAAATTACAAATAATTTTTAGCTGCATCTTGCCTGGAAAATAATTTAGGGCATAGTAGCAGTGTGTGGTACTCATTCTATTAGGCCATCTATACTAAGCTCCACCAGCTTGCAAATTACAAATAATTTTTAGCTGCATCTAGCTCGGAAAATAATTTTGGGCTTTTAGCAGTGTGTGGGACTTATTCTATTAGTCCATCTATACTAAGCTCCACCAGCTTGCAAATTACAAATAATTTTTAGCTGCATCTAGCTCGGAAAATAATTTTGGGCTTGTAGCAGTGTGTGGGACTCATTCTATTAGGCCATCTATACTAAGCTCCACCAGTTTGCAAATTACAAATAATGTTTAGCTGTATCTTGTCTGGAAAATAATTTTGGGCATAGTAGCAGTGTGTGGTACTCATTCTATTAGGCCATCTATACTAAGCTCCACCAGTTTGCAAATTACAAATAATTTTTAGCTGCATCTTGTCTGGAAAATAATTTTGGGCATAGTAGCAGTGTGTGGTACTCATTCTATTAGGCCATCTATACTAAGCTCCACCAGCTTGCAAATTACAAATAATTTTTAGCTGCATCTAGCTCGGAAAATAATTTTGGGCTTGTAGCAGTGTGTGGGACTCATTCTATTAGTCCATCTATACTAAGCTCAACCAGTTTTAAAATTACAAATAATTTTTAGCTGCATCTTGTCTGGAAAATAATTTTGGGCATAGTAGCAGTGTGTGGTACTCATTCTATTAGGCCATCTATACTAAGCTCCACCAGCTTGCAAATTACAAATAATTTTTATCTGCATATAGCTCGGAAAATAATTTTGGGCTTGTAGCAGTGTGTGGGACTAATTCTATTAGTCCATCTATACTAAGCTCCACCAGCTTGCAAATTACAAATAATGTTTAGCTGTATCTTGTCTGGAAAATAATTTTGGGCATAGTAGCAGTGTGTGGTACTCATTCTATTAGGCCATCTATACTAAGCTCCACCAGTTTGCAAATTACAAATAATTTTTAGCTGCATCTTGTCTGGAAAATAATTTTGGGCATAGTAGCAGTGTGTGGCACTCATTCTATTAGGCCATCTATACTAAGCTCCACCAGCTTGCAAATTACAAATAATTTTTAGCTGCATCTTGTCTGGATAATAATTTTGGGCATAGTAGCAGTGTGTGGTACTCATTCTATTAGGCCATCTATACTAAGCTCCACCAGCTTGCAAATTACTAATAATTTTTAGCTGCATCTTGTCTGTAAAATAATTTTGGGCATAGTAGCAGTGTGTGGTACTCATTCTATTAGGCCATGTATACTAAGCTCCACCGGCTTGCAAATTACAAATAATTTTTTTCTGCATCTAGCTCGGAAAATAATTTTGGGCTTGTAGCAGTGTGTGGGACTCATTTTATTAGTCCATCTATACTAAGCTCCACCAGCTTGCAAATTACAAATAATTTTTATCTGCATCTAGCTCGGAAAATAATTTTGGGCTTGTAGCAGTGTGTTGGACTCATTCTATTAGTCCATCTATACTAAGCTCCACCACCTGTGTATGTAATAAAATTGTTTTACTGCATCTAACCCAGACAATCCTTTTGGGCTAATACCACAGTTTGGCCACTCAGCTCTGCTCGGTTCCCATCCATCGCTTTTTGTGCAAACAACTCCAGAGTTGTCAATTAGTTAACCACCAAAATGAGTGGAAAAAGGCCTGCTGCTGGAGGAAAGGGGAATAGGCGTGTTGGGAAGGGAAAAAAAGGTTGTGTCTGTGGGGTAGGTGTTAAAACAACAGTAACATCTGCATTAGAAAGACCACCTTCCAGCCAAACTAAGATGTCTACTTCTTTTAGCGGACAATGTGATAAGATCCCTTTCTTACGGCCACGCCAATCGCTACAAATTCCAGATGAGGCACAAAAACAGCAGGTGCTTCAACGGATATCAAGTGCTCCTTTAAGTGGGCTCACCTCCACCTCAATTTCAACATCACAAATACTCCAGTCCTCAGAGGTGTCACCCCAATCGCACTTGCGTCCTCACAGCTCCCAAGTCTCCAGCTGCCCGTCTGAGTATGGGGTAGAACAGATGGTTGAGTCTGCAGAGCTGTTTACTCATACTATAGCCTGGGAATCAGAGGTCGGCTGCAGAGCTTCTGTGAATCCAGACGAGGAAATGATCTGCACTGATGCCCAGAATCTTTGAGTCGGATCCAGGACAAGACGCACAAGGTTCTGACCATAATGTAGACCCTCATTCACAAACTGTAACTCCTGTTGGTGGAGACAATGAGGAAGACGATGATGAGACTCAAATACCTGATTGGAGCGACAACTTGAGTTTTTTGTCAGGGCAGGAAGAGGTTGGAAGAACACACAGGGTGATGATGACGAGGTTGCAGATCCCACTTACTGTCAACCCACAGTCAGCCAGTCGATGAGGTCAGCAGAGGAGGTGGAGGAGGATGCTAGTGACGACGAGGTCAGGTTGAGCCTTCCTGGACAGAGACGTAGTACTGGAAGCACGTCAACAACTGCATCCTCAAACACAACTCTGCCTCTGACCACAAGTCGTGGTGGCTCTTCAGGTCGCATGGGTGCTAAGCCTTGCATAGCCTGGGCATTTTTTCAGATTGATAAGGATGACCCAACTCGTGTTATCTGTAACATTTGTCACCAAAAGCTAAGTAGAGGCCAAAAAATCCATAGTTTGAGTACTTCATGCATGAACCGTCACATGGATATGAAGCATAAGTTGAAGTGGGAAGCTCACTGTGCTACAATGCGGCCTAGCGGGTCGGGCCAACCACCGTCTGCCTCATCTTGTGCATCTGTGGCCTCTTCATCCTCTGTGACTGGGGGGACAGCAGTCATACATGATTTTGGACGCAGACCTGCCACTTCTTTACCGGCAAAAGCCAGTGTGACTGGCAGGTCATCATTTCATTTGGAAGTGGAAACACCAGCTGGTTTTGAGCGCTCTCCGACATCGAGAGCACCACCTTTGGATCAAGGCAACCTAACTTTTCCGCCTGCATCTTCCTCACAGACCATCAGTTTGCCGGGGACACCCTTCTCAACCCCGTCTAAGCACAACAGCTGGCCCTCGGTCCCTTAGATGTGGACAAGTAAAAGACCATTTCCTCCTAGCCATGAGAAAGCTAAGAGGTTGAATTTCACCATCTGCAAGCTCTTGGCTACAGAAATGCTGCCTTTCCACCCGGTGGACACAGAGGATTTTCGAGACCTTATGTCCATCGCAGTGCCCCAGTACCAGATGCCCAGTCGGCACTACTTCTCAAAGAAAGGTGTGCCTGCGCTCCACCAGCATGTCGCACACAACATCACCGCTTCTTTGAGAAACTGTGTGTGTGACAGGGTGCATTTCACCACAGACACTTGGACGAGTAGGCATGGACAGGGGCGTTACATGTCGCTGACTGGGCACTGGGTAACTATGGTGACAGCAGGACAAGGGGCTGCTGTCCAAGTCTTGCCGTCCCCACGAGTTGTGCGTCAATCCTCTTTATCTCGAAGTTCCTCCACTGCTTCTGCCTCCTCAACCTCCTCTCGGTCCTCCACCTGCACCCAAAGCCTGTCTGGTCATGCCACACGCTTTCTAACTGCGCAGAAGGGATACTGCACACCTCCTTACTATGCTGGCAGCAGGGCTCAACGTCATCAGGTGGTTTTTACTTTGAAATGTCTGGGAAATGTGAGTCACACAGCTGAGGAGTTGTGGTCAGCTCTGGAGAACCAGTTTCATGAATGGTTGTCTCCTCTGGACCTGAAACCAGGGAAGGCCGTGTGCGACAATGCTGCAAACCTGGGTGCGGCCCTTCGCCGGGGCAATGTCACACACGTGCCTTGTATGGCTCACGTGTTGAACCTGGTTGTCTAGAAATTTTTAGCCCACTATCCCGGACTAGATGGCCTTCTGAAGAGGGCACGGTCGCTGTGTGCTCACTTCCGCCGTTCGCATCCCGCAGCTTATCGACTTACATCTCTACAGAAGTCGTTGGGCCTGCCACTTCACCGGCTAAAATGTGATGTGCCTACCCGGTGGAATTCAACTCTGCACATGTTGCAGTGACTGTGGCAGCACCGACAAGCCCTGGTGCAATACGTTCTGACGTATAGCCTGGGCCAACGGGATCCAGAGGTGGGGCAAATCACGCTGGAGGAGTGGTCTCAGATCAGGGACCTATTCACCCTTCCGCACAGTTTTGAAATGGCGACGAAGATGTTTAGTGCTGACGATGCCATTATCAGCATGACTATTCCGGTGATTTACATGCTGGAGCACATGTTAAGCAGAATTCGGAGTCAGGTGGTGCAACAAGAGGAGGTGGAGGAAGAAGAGGAGGAGGAGTTGTATGCGGAAGGGCTAACATCTGCAAGGTCCAGACAGTCGGCAGCACCAAGGCGGCAGGCATGTGAGGGTGGGGGAGATGGATTTACCAGGGTGCATGGTAGCAGCCAAACTAGTGAGGAAGGTGCAGGAGCCCAGGAAGAAGTGGAGGATGAACTGATGGAAGACTCATCAGATGAGGGAGACCTTGATCACATTTCTGTTGTGCGAGGTTGAGGGGAGAGGGCAGAGGAAGGAAGCATGATTGTTACTTCACCACCAACACAACAGGGACTTGGCGCTCCTGGATGCGCAAGACACATGAGTGCCTTCTTGCTGCACTACCTGCAACATGACCGTCGAATTGTCAGAATTCGAAATAATCCTGACTACTGGGTTGCCACACTCTTAGATCCCCGGTACAAAAGTAAATTTGCTGAAATAATTCCTGCCATAGAAAGGGATTCACGCATGCAGGAGTATCAGCAGAGACTGTTGCAGAATCTTACATGTGCTTTTCCACAAAACACCAGTGGTGCACGTAGTGAATCTCACAGTTCTAACTTGCCAAACGTGGGACTGTCGAGTGTTCAGCACTCAAACCGTAACAGAAACACAGTATCTGCTGGTAACAGCAATTTTGCGGAATTATTTCACAGCTTTTTTAGCCCATCCTTTGCAACGCCACAGAAGATGAGAAGTCTGACACATAGTCAACACCTAGAGACGATGGTACAGGAATATCTTTAAGTAAACATCGAAGCCATGACTGTGTCACTGGACCCTTGCTCTTTTTGGGCTTCCAATCTGGATAAATGGCCAGAGCTCGCCACTTACGCCTTGGAGATCTTGTCATGCCCCGCAGCCAGAGTTCTCTCTGAATGTGTGTTCAGCGCTGCTGGTGGTGTGCTGACAGATAAGCGCACGCAGCTGTCCACTGAGAATGTAGACAGACTGACGTTCATAAAGATGAACATATTATGTATCCGCAAGGAATTTTCTACCCCGGTGTCGTCCTGGGGAGAGTAAAAGCTTGAGGATTTCATAAAATCACCTCACCAACCGTTTTAAGCTTTCAAATTACTAATAATTTTTAGCTGCATCTTGTCTGGAAAATAATTTTGGGCCTGGCAGTGTGCAGTACTCATTCTATTATGCCATCTATACTAAGCTCCACCAGCTTGCAAATTACTAATAATTTTTAGCTGCATCTTGTCTGGAACATAATTTTGGGCCTGTAGCAGTGTGCGGTACTCATTCTATTATGCCATCTATACTAAGCTCCACCAGTTGGCAAATTACTAATAATTTTTAGCTGCATCTTGTCTGGAAAATAATTTTGGGCATAGCAGCAGTGTGTGGTACTCATTCTAACCAACCGTTTTAAGCAACTCTGGGGCAATTGATGCCACTTAAGTGGTGTCTGTGCCACAAATTTTTGGAAAAAATGGAGACTCTTTATGGAGTGCCCTTGCTTTGTTTTACGTGATGTTGCCATCATCAATTAGAGGTGGGTCCCCCCCCCCCCTTTTAACCGTAAGAAAATACATACACTATGGCTTGGGGTAACACAGATGGTTGAGTCTGAAGAGCTGTTTACTCAGAGGTCTGCTCCAAAGCTTCAGTGTCTGCTAGTCAGCGTAGTAACCCAGCTGTGAAGCAAGCTGCACCGCCTGTGTATCTAGTAATGATTTTTAAATGTATCTAGCCTAGGCAGACTGTGGGGACCCCTAACCAAACCCAGAAGCTCAGCCCCCTAACGCCCACCTTTCATTGACAATACAATCATATAACTCTTACAACTGGATGGGTGAGGATCGGTCACAGCTTTATTAACTGTTTATACTCATTACATTAGAAATGCATTTTATTTCTAAAATAATTCAGCTTGTTGCAGCATGCCCTGTGTCTCCAGTCTCCACAACGGCAAGTTGGCCAACAAGTGTAACTCTCCAACATGTCCTTTCTATTTCCAGGCCACGGAGGATCCTGCTTACTCGTATGCAGGACTCCAACCCCCATCCATCACTCTTAACGCTTGTTCCACTCCGTCCTGGAGTCCTGACAGTAATATGTCCAGTCCAATATCCATTAAGTGAACACCGTCGGGCCGTATGAGGCCTGCTTTATCTCCTTCCAGTTGTCGGTGTCGTATCACTACACAGCCTCTGTCTCTTATAAATTTTGCCATCGGAATATTTATTACCTGCCTTGTCCGTTCGATGGCCGTGATGTCTCACGCACCTTGCCATACCGTTCTCGGCACAATCTCTGACCATACTATAGTTAGTTTTGTGAAAAATTCTCTGAAGCGCTCAGTGTCTAGTTTCATTATTGCCATTAGTTATGCGCTCTTGTGATAAGCTATGTTGTTTCCCCCGGCCTGTATAACTAAGATGACCGGACCTCTTGCCTCTCTCCCTACCTTGATTACCTCCATTAGTATCTGTGGCCATTGCAGGCCTCTAATACCTCTCCAGTTGAAATATGTGTTATGAAACTCCAATTTTCTCCCGCCTGGGCGGACTTTCACCCTTCTTTCTGCACAATATATATACAAGTTCTTAATCATTAGAAAGCAAAAAAACAGCAAGGAAGTGGCATTTATATGTCATGTCCTGCTATGCACCTGTTTAAGGCTGAGTTAATCAGAAATTTAAACACACATACCATGTTAAAATCGTATAGCATAGAAACAATGCATATAAATGTAAATAATCAAATAGAAAAAGAAAAGAAGAAAAAAGGAACATATATATAATAATAATCTATAAATGATCACTCATAATGATACATCAAATCATGTCTGATGTTTAAACCCGCTGGTACACGTGTATTTAAAGTATAAATCCACCAACTTTCTCTATTAACAGCTTCCCGACCACCCACTGTAGATAAACGTCCGCGCTGCCTGGGCTCTGTGCAGCGCGGACATTTAAAAACGGTGGGTGGTCCCGCAGCGCTCAGGACCCCCAGGGTCCTGCAAGCACTGCAGGAGCGGTGCAGAGCGATAGCTCTGACAGGGAACATCATCGGGACCTGATGATCTATAGTGATTGCGGCATATAGAAGACAGCAGGAGGAGAGGGGGTCGTCCACTTACCTCTCCGACGACCCCTGATACCTTCCAGGACCTTGGGTTGCTATGGCAGCTGGAGGTCACATGATCGCCTCCAGCTCTGCCATATATGGTGTCCTGCCTGGCTCAGCCTGCAGCCTGCAGCTGAAGTCTGTCAGGAGACTCTGACTGTGAAAGTCAGTGAAGATCTCATGTAATGTAATATATGTCTATTACATTACATGAGATCAGGGATCAGAAAAATAAAAATTAATGTCCCATACAGGGACTAAGTAAAAATGTAAAAAAAAAGTAAAAAAAATGTTTTGAAACTGTTAAAAAAAATACAAATTAAATTAAAATAAATAAATAAAATATGAAACCGATAAATCCGTATATTTATGCAAAAATAAAAAAAGTACACATATTTGGTATTGCCGCGTCCGAAACAACCCGAGCTATAAAACTGTCACACTAATTAACTCCTTCTGTGCACACCGTAATAAAAATAAATAAAAAACGGAGCAAAAATCTACGCAATTTTTTCCACTTTTTGTTTGGCGATATGAGGAAAAAGCAATCAAAAAGCAAAATGGAAATAAAAATGGTACCACTGAAAACGTCATCTTGTTCCGCAAAAAAATTGCCGCCATACAGCTCCATCAGTCGAAAAATAAAAAAGTTATAGCACTCAAAATAAAGCAATGCAAAAAAAATATTTTTTCTATAAAATTGTTTTATTGTGTAAAAGCGCCAAAACATAAAAAAATTATACAGTAAGTGTAGTATCGCTGTAAACGTACTGACCCGAAGAATAACGCTGCCTGATCACTTTTACCACACGCAGAACGGCATAAAAAAACCCCTCAAAAAACAATTCCTGAATTGTTGTTTTTTGTTAATTTTACCTCCCAAAAAACGGAATAGAAAGCGATCAAAAAATGTCCCGTACCCAAAAATGGTACCAATTAAAATGTCAACTCGTCCCGCAAAAAACAAGCTGTCACATGACTCTGTCGGTCGAAATATGGAAAAATTATAGCTCTCAAAATATGGCGATGCAAAAACTAGATTTTGCAAAAAAAAAGCATCTCTTAGTGTGTGACAGCTGTCAGTCATAAAAACCCGATATAAATCTGGAATCTCTGTAATCGCACTGACCCGAAGAATAAAGTAATCTAATCAGTTATATCACACTAGGAACGGCGTAAAAAAATAAATAAAACCAATTCTTCACCTGCTACTGATTTGTTTATTATGTCTCCCAAAGATCGCAGTATGGCTCGGCACACATTTATCCTGCTCTCTGCGCTGAGCACTTACGCCAGAGTTTCCGTGTAAATCTCTGAAATATGTGATTCAGCCGGAACCCATGACGGAAGATTCCCTGTAATGAGGCAGATATAGGCCACTGTGGATGCCGTCTGGCCTGTGATCCCACGGTGTCATTTGTTTTAGGCGTGCATAAAAGTACGGTTGGCCACAGTTTTGTGCCCTTCTGAAAAAAAGGACACCACTAAACAGAGGCCAGACGGAGTCCAGAGTAACTCTGCTGCCTCATTACAGTGAATGGATCCCGCTGGGGTTTCATCTCATTTACATCACTTCGAAATTTAGATGGAAACCCCGATGTAAGTGCTCAGCCTAGAGCGCCGGATAAATGTTACATAAAATGTTCCCAATAAAAGCTTCAACTCAGTCCTCAACAAAAGCTAGTCCCCACTCAGGTCCGTCATCTGTTAAAAATATAAGGGACTTCCAAGTTACTGGTAGCAGAAAGGCTCTGGAAAAGCAAAATGGCCCTTGCCCCCCAAAAGAAATTCAGAAAATTTTGTGCTCCCAAATCCAAATGCCTATTCTACAATAATTTGTTCTCCAATTGTCAAATAGCGCTCCGTCCCCCCCAGATCTCGCCGTATGGCTGAGCGGTATGATACAGCCACATATGGGGTATTGCCACTTTTAGAAGAAATTGTGTGACATATTTCGGCACCATTTTTACCCATTGCCCTGTGTGAAAATGCAAAATCTGAGGGTAAAACATTTTTTGTGGTAAAAATATAATTATGTTATTTTCCCTGCCCAATGGTATAATTAAAAAATTAAAAAATACTCACAACTTCCCTAGATGAATTCCTTGAGAGGTGTAGTTTAAAAAATGGGGTCACTTGTGGGGGTTTTTGCTGTTTCGGCATGTCAGCGACTCTTCAAATGTGACATGGTGCCTGCTGCCTATCCCAGCCAACATAGCGCTCCTTTTTCTTCCGAACCCTGCCGTACACCAAAGCAGTGGTTTTCCCCCACATATGGGGTATCAGCGTACTCAGGAGAAATTGTACAACAAATTTCATGGTGCAATTTATCCTGTTACCCTTATGATAATGCAAAATTAGGGAATGAAAAACATTTTTTGTGGGAAAACTGTGAAAATTTTATTTTTATGGCTCAATATTATAAACTTCTGTGAAGCAGCTGGGGGTGCAAGGTGCTCACCACACATCTAGATAAGTTCCCTAAGGGGTCTAGTTTCCAAAATGGTGTCACTTGTGGGGGGTTTCCACTGTTTAGGCACATCAGGGGCTCCCCAAATGCAACATGACGTCCGCTAATTATTCAAACAAATTTTACATTCAAAAAATCAAATGGCGCTCCTTCCCTTTCAAACCCTGCCGTGCGCCCAAACAGTGGTTTGCCTCCACATATGGGGTATCGGCGTGTTCAGGAGAAATTGCACAACAAATTTCATGGTGCAATTTATCCTATTACCCTTATGATAATGCAAAATTAAGGGATGAAAAACGTTTTTGTGGGAAAAATGTGAAAATTTTATTTTTACAGCTGATTATTATAAACTTCTGTGAAGCACCTTGGGGTTCAAGGTGCTCACCACACATCTAGATAAGTTCCCTAAGGGGTCTAGTTTCCAAAATGGTGTCACTTGTGGGGGGTTTCCACTGTTTAGGCACATCAGGGGCTCCCCAAATGCAACATGGCGTCCGCTAATTATTCAAACAAATTTTACATTCAAAAAGTCAAATGGCGCTCCTTCCCTTCCAAACCCTGCCGTGCGCCCAAACAGTGGTTTGCCTCCACATATGGGGTATCGGCGTGTTCAGGAGAAATTTCACAACAAATTTCATGGTGCAGTTTATCCTATTACCCTTATGATAATGCAAAATTAAGGGATGAAAAACGTTTTTGTGGGAAAAATGTGAAAATTTTATTTTTACAGCTCAATATTATAAACTTCTGTGAAGCACCTTGGGTTCAAGGTGCTCACCACACATCTAGATATGTTCCCTAAGGGGTCTAGTTTCCAAAATGGTGTCACTTGTGGGGGGTTTCCACTGTTTAGGAACATCAGGGGCTCTCCAAACGCAACATGGCGTCTGCTAATTATTCGACAAATTTTACATTCAAAAAGTCTAATGGCGCTCCTTCCCTTCCGAGCCCTGCTGTGCGCCCAAACAGTGGTTTTCCCTCACATATGGGGTATCAGCGCGCTCAAGAGAAATTTCACAACAAATTTCATGGTGCAGTTTATCCTATTACCCTTATGATAATGCAAAATTAAGGGATGAAAAACGTTTTTGTGGGAAAAATGTGAAAATTTTATTTTTACAGCTCAATATTATAAACTTCTGTGAAGCACCTTGGGTTCAAGGTGCTCACCACACATCTAGATATGTTCCCTAAGGGGTCTAGTTTCCAAAATGGTGTCACTTGTGGGGGGTTTCCACTGTTTAGGAACATCAGGGGCTCTCCAAACGCAACATGGCGTCTGCTAATTATTCGACAAATTTTACATTCAAAAAGTCTAATGGCGCTCCTTCCCTTCCGAGCCCTGCTGTGCGCCCAAACAGTGGTTTTCCCTCACATATGGGGTATCAGCGCGCTCAAGAGAAATTGCACCAAAAATTTTGGGGTCCATTTTTTCCTGTTACCCCTGTGAAAATAAAGAAAATTGGGTCTAAAGTAACATTTTTGTGAAAAAAGTTAAATGTTAATTTTTTTCTTCCACATTCCAAAAATTCCTGTGAAGCACCTGAAGGGTTAATAAAGTTCTTGAATGTGGTTTTGAGTACCTTGAGGGGTGCAGTTTTTAGAATGGTGTCACTTTTGGGTATTTTCTGTCAGAAAGACCCCTCAAAGTGACTTCAAATATGATATGTTCCCTAAAAAAATGTTTTTGTAAATTTTGTTGGAAAAATTAGAAATCGCTGGTCAAATTTTAACCCTTATAGCTCCCTAACAAAAAAAATTTTGGTTCCAAAATTGTGCTGATGTAAAGTAGACATGTGGGAAATGTTATTTATTAACTAATTTGTGTGACATATCTCTCTGATTTAAGGGCATGAAAATTCAAAGTTTGAAAATTGCAAAATTTTCAAAATTTTCGCCAAATTTCCAATTTTTTCACAAATAAACGCAAGTGATATCAAAGAAATTTTACCACTATCATGAAGTACAATATGTCACGAAAAAACATTCTCAGAATCAGGGGAATCCGTTGAAGCGTTCCAGAGTAATTACTTCATAAAGTGACAGTGGTCAGAATTGAAAAAATTGGCCCGGTCACGAAGTGCGAAGTGGTTAAGGAGCTTTCTCCTATAATCATCCACCAAATCTCAACCAATCACCACGGCCCATGGAGGGGCCACCACAGTCAGTGAATCCTTCCTTATTTTGTATAGAGTCTACCAATACTTTGGGCGTATTAGCCCAGCTGCGAAGCAAGCTGCACTGCCTGTGTATCTAATGAGAATTTTTAACTGCATTTAGCCTAGGCAGACTGTGGGGACCCCCAACCAAACCCAGACGCTCTGCATCTAACCCAGCCAATCATTTGATAGTATTGCTAGTAGTAGAGTCGCATGGGCTCTAAACCTTGCATAGCCTGTGCATTTTTTCAGATCGCTAAGGATGACCCATCTCGTGTTATCTGTAACATTTGTCACCAAAAGCTAAGTAGAGGCCAAAAAATACATAGTTTGAGTACTTCATGCATGAACCGTCACATGGATATGAAGCATAAGTTGCAGTGGGAAGCTCACTGTGCTACAATGCGGCCTAGCGGGCTGGGACAACCACCATCTTGGGGAGACTAAAAGCTACTGCGTAGTCTTTTCCAAAAATTTGAGGGAATTACCACGGGAATGGTTTGGAAGAGGTATAAGAGTTTAGGTAGAAAGTTCATTTTTGGTATACTTATTCTGCCGAGCCAGGAAAAATCCTTCACCGTCCAAGAAGTAAGATCTTTATGGAGTTGTTCAATAAAGGGCCCAAAATTAAGATAAAATAGACGGGAGAGGTCTCTATGAATACAAATTCCTAAGTATTTGATACCCTGTGAGGGCCAGGCAAAGGGAAAGTTGGACTGGATGGAATCATGTATGGATTTGGGGAGGGAGACATCGAGGGCCTCAGACTTCGCTGCATTGATTTTAAAATTTGACCATGTAACAAAGTGATCTATATCAGCCATAACAGCAGGGATGGATATATGTGATTGAGTGATATATACTAGGACATCATCAGCAAATGCAGAGCACTTGTACTCTGTGCCTCCCACCTCAATCCACATAATATTGGGGTTATCGCGAATTGATGAGAGCAGGTGCTCCATCACTAGGATGTATAAGAGAGGGGACAGAGGACATCCCTGCCTTGTCCCATTGGTGATTATGAAAGGTGATGAAAATGTTCCATTTATCTTCAGCCTAGCTGACGGATTGCGATACAGGGCCATGGTTTTGGCTATAAAAGGGTCCCCTAGACCCCTACCCCAAGCTTTTTAAGAGAATAATATATGGCGTGCCAGGAGACTCTATGGAATGCTTTCTCGGCATCCAACGAGAGTATCTAATTACAAATTTTTAACTGCATCTAGCCCAGGCAATACTTTGGGCCTAGTAGCAGTGTCTGCTAGTCAGCAGAGTAGCCACCGCCTGTAGATCTAATTACAAATTTTTAACTGCATCTAGCCCAGGAAATACTTTGGACCTAGTAGCTGTGTCTGCTAGTCAGCGGAATATCCCACCTGTAGTTTGGACACTTAATTTTTTCATAGGAAATGGTTCGGGCCCCCGGGACACTCAGTGAAGAGCATCGGGGAGGCACCCCAAGGCACAGGGTCTGGGACTGGCGGTAGGACGCCTTGCGGTGGACCGCCAAGCTCGATCCTTATAAAAGCTTTTTAACTGCAGCAGCTTTAGTGGACGCTACTGGAGCTGGAATTCCCGCGGCTGCTGGCATCAGACTTGCCCTCCAATAGATCATTGTAAAAGGATTTAAAGTGTACTCATTCAAATTACAGAGACAATTTAAATTATAAAGCTTAGACCTGCCTCCACCGCAGGGGGACTCGCTCGACCCACCAGCGGACAGGCACCAGTATTGGGAGAGGGGGGCTTGCCGTCAGGGTCCACCGCAGCTCTGGCACAAACCCGGCGACACGGAGGTCGCATGGGCAGGAACGGACTGGCCGTGTCAGCTTCGCACTTTTTTGGTTTTAGAAGGGCATGACATGCCTATATCTGTGTCTCCGCCTCCTTTTACTCCTCCACCTCTTTCCTTTTCGCATGACTATATGTACTTGTTACTTTTCCATGTGTTAGTTGTGTCTTCTGAGCAGTTTGTCAGCTTTTGGACACCTTTGAAGGTGTTTTCTATGTGTTTCAATGTGTTTTTGTTTGCCTGCCATTGGTTTTAACAGTGTTCAACGGTGTTCGACGAACAGTTCGACCAACAGTTTGGCGAACATACGGGTGTTCGACGAACCGAACCGAACTCGAACACTACGGGGGTGGCTCAACTCTAGTAAAGACCCTGAACTGCACTGCACAGACTCTGAGTCATTTCTGCTGCGCCCATGCACCACAACCCTCACCATCTACACACGCTGCCCTGAGGCTATACTCCTCCCATGGGGAGTTATACTACCCCCTGCTGCGCACCCAACATCAGCCTGAGCGGTCTGCCCCGCAGCGGCGGTTCTCAGTGACCGCAATCCACGGGTGGCGTTGTCGGACATTTAAACATTAAAAACCAAATAAACAGATCCGCCACTGGTTTGACCACCCTGAGCCACGGGACCGGGTCGCCGCCATGGAGACTACAAACCCCCAGCATTACACGGTTAACTAGGGGGGAGGAAGACACCAGGAATGGAGGGAGCTCCCACTGCCAGAGCGGCTGCTGCCGCAGTGATGCCGTTCACGATGCCATATATCCCCGGAGCAGCATGGTTACCCCAGTACTCAGGGGAGTCGCATACCCTGAGCGACTTTAAAGAAAGACTGAATAGCCTATTCAAAGTATACCCCCTGTCCGAGGAACAAAAAGTGAGCATCCTGATAGGCCAGTTAATCGGAGCAGCCCAAAGAGAAGTGAAGTCCTGGTCAGCCAGGGAAAATGGGACTGTAAAGGAAATACTGGCCCATCTAAAGGACACTTTTGATACCCGCACTTTAGCAGAGATCAAGCTAAAATTTTATGGGTGCAAACATCGGGCACAAGACAGTTTACGGGAGTATGCTTTGAATTTGCAAGAGGCCCTGAGAGCCATTAAGCAGGCAGACCCTGACAGCATGCAGAATGAGGATAAGCTGTTCACTGAACAGTTCATTGAGGGTCTACAGTCCAGCGCCCACCGAACCCAGTTGCGTGTAATGGCCTTGCAGAACCCTGATTTGGACTTTGCGCAGTTTAAAGACAGAGCCATCCGGGTGCTCCGAGAACCGGCACCAGGTGGCACTGTAACCCACAGGCGCCCTGCTATCACCTATCTCCAGGAGGCGGCGCCCTTGTCTGCGGAGCCTGTGGGAGCTGATGCACAGGCTTTGGACAAAGCCCCGGCTGCAGACCTGCACCATCAGGTCCAAGAGCTGACCAAAAGCGTTGCCGCGCTAACCAGAACTGTGCAATCTTTACAGGTGTCCCCTCCAGGAAAGATCCAGCTGGCTTCCAGTCCGGAGGAAGTCCCTTGGAGCCGACAGAGGAGGGTCCCATCATCCAGAGGAAGGCCCAGCGACTGCTACGACCAGAACGGACAACCCATCTGCCGCCGCTGCAACCAACCAGGACATATGGCAAGGTACTGTCATTTAAACGGGCCCAACCTGGGGCAGAGGGCCGACCGCCAGGCATAAGACCATCAGGCCCATCGAGCTGGCGTGATAAGTATGTAGGGGGACGACCGGTCTTGCCTGTGGTGCTGGATGGCATTCCTATGAGTGCACTACTGGACACCGGGTCACAGGTAACCACCATCCCCTATGTGCTTTTTAAGCGGTACTGGAATGACTCAGATATTACCCGCTACCCAGATAACGATTTGAGCATCATCGCCAGCAATGGTCAGCCCGTGCCGCAGGTGGGATTCAAGGAGGTGACCATAAAAATTGGTAAAGTTGAACTGCCAGCGCAAGGACTGATTATTGTGGACATTGACCGTCGTGAAAGCCACCCTAAGATAACCTTGGGTACTAATGTTATTGAAAATTGTCTTGCAGAGATAATTGTCATATTACAGCAGGTTGCGATGAACGCCAGCTCCAGCCAGCAGCATGTCCTACAAAAAGAGATCAGAGCCCTGATGAACAGGCAACAGGTAGAACTGTCTGGTGGTGAGATTGGTAGTGTTAGGATGAGTGACCCGTTCCCTATCGCCATGCCCCCAAAAAGTGAGATGATGATCTGGTGCCAGACTGCAATCGGGTTAAGAGGAAGGGAATACCAAGCCATGGTAGAACCCGTCTACTCAGACAGTAGGCCCACCATTTTGACAGCGCGGGGGGTGGTCAATGTACGCCATGGGAGGGTACCCGTCCACATCCTAAACATTGGGGAAAGAGATTATACTTGCCCCGGTATGCCACTCTAGCCAAATTGTTCAGCGTTAACCAAAACTCTGTAAAGGCCGTGGAACCCTTGCCTCCATCTCAACCAGAGGAGGGTAACGACTCCAAGAAACAAATGGAGGACTGGTATCAGAAGCTGCATTTGGGCAAAGACTCCACTCCCTCACACCAAAAACAGGGAGTCTACCGGGTGGTTCAGGAGTACGAAAGAGTCTTTAGCAAACACCCTCTAGACTTTGGGCAAGTAAAGGGGGTAGAACACCACATCCCCACGGGAGACCATCCACCCATAAAGGAAAGATACTGACCTGTACCCCATGCACACTATCAGAATGCCAAGGGAATGTTGCGAGAAATGAAGGAGGCTGGGGTAATCAGGGACAGCTGTAGCCCCTGGGCACCTCCACTAGTTCTTGTGAAAAAGAAAGATGGCACCATGAGAATGTGTGTAGATTACAGAAAGGTCAACCGTATCACACACAAAGATGCGTACCCGTTACCTAGGATAGAGGAATCTTTAGCTGCATTAAAGTCTGCTAACTTCTTCTCCACTTTGGATCTTACTAGCAGGTACTGACAGGTTCCTGTAGCAGAGGCAGAAAAGGAGAAGACCGCGTTCACCACCCCGATGGGTCTCAGAGAATTCAACTGTATGCCGTTCGGGCTCTGAAATTCACCAGGAACCTTCCAGCGGTTGATGGAGTGCTGTCTGGGGCACAGGAATTTCGAGACGGTCCTGCTATACCCGGACGATGTCATCGTGTATTCCAAAACATATGAGGACCATCTGAAACACCTGGCAGAAGTGTTTGACGCCCTGGCAAGCTACGGCCTAAAGGTGAAACCCTCCAAGTGTCATCTACTGAAACCAAAGGTACAGTACCTGTGACATGTGGTGAGTGCTGACGGAGTAGCTCCAGACCCTGATAAGATCACAGTGATTAAGGACTGGCCAAGACCCTCCAGCATAAAGGAAGTGCGGCAGTTCCTCGGGTTGGTAGGCTACTACCGAAGATTCATCCCCGGGTTCACCAAAATGGCAGCCCCAATGCAAGACCTCCTGTTAGGTCAGTCAAAGACCAAGAATCAGAAGCCGCCCTTCAGGTGGGACAAGCTGGAAGAGGAGTCTTTCCACCAGCTGAAGATGGCCCTCATGGGGGATGAGATCCTGGCTTACCCTGATTACGGCCAGCCTTTCATCCTCCACACAGACGCCAGTAATGTGGGGCTGGGAGCCATACTATCCCAGATCCAGCAGGGCATAGAGAGGGTAATTGCTTACGCCAGCCGAAAACTACGGCCCACAGAGAGAAACCCTGAGAATTATAGCTCCTTTAAGCTAGAGTTCCTGGCAGTGATGTGGGCAGTGACGGAACGTTTCAAACATTACCTTGCCTCTGCCAAGTTCACTGTGTACACGGACAACAACCCGTTGACACACCTGGACACTGCAAGACTTGGTGCCCTGGAGCAAAGATGGATGACCAGGCTGTCCAACTATGAGTTTACTATCAAATACCGGGCGGGATGCACAAATGCCAACGCAGACGCCCTGTCCAGGATGCCAAACTTGCTGGACAGAGGGGAAGATCCAGAAGAACTGGAAGAGATTGAACTCCCTGCGTTCCACCGTCATGGGATTACCCAGTGTTCCCACTGTGTAAGGGACAAGCACTCTGCCACGTTCAATCCCTTACCCCACTACAGCTAGGCGGAGATGCAAGACAGTGACCCACCCGTCTGCCTGGTAAAAGAGATGCTGACACAGGCTGATGCCCGCCTTGACCCAGATGCTCCGGAAGAGACCAAACAGCTGTGGAAGAAGAAGAGTAAACTGTTTCTCTACAAGGGGAAGCTGAGCCGGAGAATTGTCAACTCCCGGACACATGAGCTGACCTGGCAGGTAGTGGTCCCGAGACGAGACGCGGCTATGGTCCTGGAGGCATACCACGACAGAGCAGGGCACTTTGGATGGAAGAAGTTGGAGTTCCTGTTGTGTGAACGTTTCTTCTTGGTAGGCATGAGAGGGGCCATTGAGAGATGGTACAGAGACTGCGGCCCATGCAACCTGAGAAGAAAGGACCGTGCCAGCCAGAGGACTCCCCTGCAGCCCATCATCACCAAGCAGCCCCTGGAACTGGTAGCCCTGGACCATGTGAAGCTGGCTCCGAGTAGGTCCGGGTACGTCTACGCCCTCACCATCGTAAACCACTACTCCCGGTTCTTGGTCGTGGTCTCTGTCAAGGACTTAACAGCTCAGACAGCAGCTAGAGCCTTCCAGCAGCACTTCTGCGGCCACATGGGTATCCGGAGCAAGTGTTGACTGACAAAGGTCCAGCCTTCGAAGTGGAGGTCTTCCAGGAGTTCTGCAACCTGTATGGATGCAAGAAGATAAGGACAACGCCCTATCACCCCCAAACCAACGGATTGTGCGAGAAGATGAACCAGGTGGTGATAGACTTGCTGAAAACGTTGCCCCTGGAAGAGTCTGTGGCCTGAAAAACTGCCTGATCTGGTGGACTTGTATAACCACATCCCAGTAAATTCCACCAACTGCAACCCCGGCTTACCTAATGAGAGCAAGACCTGGTAAGCTGCCTATTGACCTGGATATGGGAGTCCTGACACCCGAGGACACCTCGCCAGAGGCAGACTGGGATGCAGAACGGCAGCAGCAGTACCGGAAAGTGCAGGATAGCGTTGAGAGAAGTCTGTCTCAAGCAAGAGAAAGGCAAGAGAGGACTTACAACCAGCATGCTCCCGCTTTTCCCCTGGCACCTGGAGAGCAGGTCTTGAAGAGGAACAGGCGGCTCCATAAGTTGGATGACCAGTGGGAGAAAGACCCGTACACAGTACTGCCCTCAAGCCATGAAAATCCGAAAGTATGCATTATCAGTAAGGATGGAGGAGAGACCACAGCCACTGTCTCCAGAGACCACCTGAAGAAGTGTCCCGAGCAGCTGCAAAGCACTGATGAAGACCAAGATAGCCCTCAACCTGCAGAGGAAAGGGAAGAAATGGTCAGTACAGTACTCAGAGAATTTCCCCAGTCCTGGACACAAATTAACAACGCTATTGTGGTACCAGTCCTTACCTTTCTCCAGCCAGCCCCTCAAGGGCCTACAGAAGAGCAAGTAGTGTTGGAAGAGCAACCGGCCCCGGAGGCAGAAGATTCCATACCAGCAGCCCAGGAGAATCAACCCTCTGCTAGTAGTGAGACTGCCGTGCCCGTGGTAAGCCAAAGAGTACGCAGAAAGCTGCCCCACCTACCCGTAACATCTCCAAACACCTGTAGTGCAGACACTAGCGAGCCCACTACACAAGGGGTGGAAACAGGGGACCCAGAAAGAACACCACCAGATAGTGTGTTACGTAGGTCCACCAGGAGTACTAGAGGTCAGAAGCCCGCTCGCTGAAGAATCTAAAAAAAAAATGGTATATAACTGTATATTGCAAATGTTGAAATGTTTGTTGCATGAATAATAATTATGTTTCTCAAGTTACTCGACAGGGTTTATGGACTGACAGGTTATGGACAATGAATAACCGGAACTGTACCTTGTAAATAGTTGCACCTGTTAAGTGCCCCTTTTGTCCGGACCACAGAATAAAAACCCGTGGAGGTGGCTGAAGACGTGGTCCAACGCCGGATCATCGATGCCCTGTAGCCACCCCAGGGCCTACGTGGAGGGTTTGGGACGGGTCCCTCAAAATACTTCTTGGGTGACAAGGACACCTGGTTACGGAAGCGCCGTGACCTATAAAGACTGAACTCCTTGTACATATGTTGATGTGTTATTGCTTATATCCTGTTATGTATGTTTTCATAAAATGTGTTTAGTCTTGGAGTACTAAAATTTACCAGGGGGGAATGTGGCACCCCTGGGGCCTGGTTGCCACAGTGGTAGAAATACCATGTCTGAGAGCGAGCATGGGTTTTCCTGGTCAGGAGCACTGTTGCATGCAATGCCCCCTGCCCCAGTCCAGGGAGGGGAGGAACCTGCCCTTTATAAACTGGATCTGGAGCGGGGTTAGTGGAGTCTAGTCCAGTCTAGTCAGAGCAGGAGCTCTGGAGGCAACACAGGAGTAGAGAGCCAGGGATTGGAGCTGATAGATCTCATCCTGGCAGAAGACGCAGAGAACCGGACACCGGAGTCTGAGGCTGTGAGGATATCCACATCCAGCAGCAGAAATCACCTGGCAGGGGATTTCAGGTCCTCTGGCCATAAAAAGCCCGGAGGCTCAGTCACACGCAAGGGACTGGCACCGCCATCGAGGAGCGGAAGGTACCAAAGGCCCCAAGTCACCAGCCATACGGGTGAGCACCACATGGTACACTCAGGGACGTGGGCTACTACACGACTACAGCAAGGTAGCCAGGAAGAGTGCAGTCAGACGGGAAGGCCTACACCTCCACCTGGCCAGGGGGACTCTTGTTCGCTCACAGACTGACCAGGCCTCTAATGTTAGCCAGTCCTCCCGGCAGGGCCTTCTTCATTACCAACAGTAAAGACCCTGAACTGCACTGCACGGACTCTGAGTCATTTCTGCTGCGCCCATGCACCACAACCCTCACCATCTACACACGCTGCCCTGAGGCTATACTCCTCCCGTGGGGAGTTATATTACCCTCTGCTGCGCACCCAACATCAGCCTCAGTGGTCTGCCCCGCAGCGGCGGTTTTCAGTGACCGCAATCCACGGGTGGCGTAGTCGGACATTTAAACTTTAAAAACCAAATAAACAGATCCGCCACTGGTTTGACCACCCTGAGCCACGGGACCGGGTCGCCGTCACGGAGACTACAAACCCCCAGCATTACACAGAGACCCGGCTCCGGGTATTCCCCCACACACGGCCCAGGGGGCGCGTCATATGTACAGCCTATTTAAAGGTGGTTTCCTGATTGATAGATGTATCAGCCACTAGGCAATGCTTCAATATGGAAAAAGTTACAGTATATTTAATCTGTAGCTACATAGATGAAATAGAAATCATATGATGTGTCAGTCCATATAAACCATAGGGAAAAAATCATAATTATAATGAAATTAATAAAGATTAACAACAAAAGAAATTAAATCTATATTAAATAATAGTGGTAGTATAATTATTAGCAATATATTATAATATACGTGGTATTTTAGCTTTAGTGTCATAGGTATTCCTCATGGTGATTAAATCATTAAATTTTACAAATATAGCAAATATAACAAACATGCAGCATAAATAGCACTATGGTCATGGGGTGTACAGTAGACAAATAAAACAGATATTCTAAAATAAAATGGGACCTTTTAAATTAGAGATAAAGAAAAAAAGGTCTTTACAAAATAGATTAGCATTAATTGCCACAAGCAGGCGCATGCAACTGGCAGCTGTATGTAGGTGGCTTGTGTACACATCTAACAATAGAGTATTGGAGTAATGAAGGGGGCTCAGAAAGTTATGTTTACAAAAGTTACTCATTTTATTATAAAATAATATGCACACTCTAGTAAGTAAATATTTGTATTTAAACTTTAGGATGTTGTACTTTTCTCTTAAAAAAAATAAGTAAAATTATTATTATTATTTTTTTTTTAAAAAAAGGCTGTTACCAAATAGGATGGGACCAGAAAATGTAAGTTGAATCACGTCCCAATAGCAAGCGCCATCAACTGACCACTTTATTCAGGTACATGTGTACGTGTTTAAAAAAATATTTTGAGCCCTCTTCATTGCTCCAATATTATTATTAAAGGGAACTTGACAGGTCCCCCATGCCCTCCAAACCACCAGCGTTTGCATATACTTGTTGCTAAATACCCGGCCTAACCAGCCTCTTATAGTCTCAAAAAGTCTTTTTAAACTTTGCTTTTCATATGTTAATTAGTCTTTTGACAAACAGAAGCAAGCCTTGAATTCAGAATTTGGAAGCATGTGTGAAATGGCACTAGGCATTTCTTTTTTACTCATCCTCTCAAATCAAATTGCAGATTTTTCGAATTCATCTGCTCATCTATGGCAAGTATGCTTGTGCTCGTAAGACTGAAAAAGTATTGTACATGTCAATAGGACAGCATATGGCAGAATAAAGGTTTCTCTCCTTTTTTATTTCATCATAAAAAGTTTCCTGAGAGCAATTGCTTAAAATGTTTTTTTTTTTTACTTTAGTGATAAAAGAATTTGTTTGTCCTGTATTTGCATTGTGTCAGCATAAGCTATCTAAAATATAATTTTTCAACATAAACCTTAATGTATTTGAAGTTTGAAATACTATACAGTACAAAGTGATCTTACATCACAAATCTGCTGACATATCTGCAGCCTGCCATAGACTTGCTTACTAAGGATTGAAAACAAGAGGCTGCAGGAAAAAGATATATTCCAGCAAGTTACTTAAATAACCATTTGCTATCACAAAGCTAATACTCTGATTACAGCACATTCATGCGCATAGAAATTTGGCAAATACACTTCTCTGTACCTTATATTGAAAATTTCAGTCAACCATGCCTTATGATACAAAAGTGATCATATCTAAAGAAACCCATAATCTTCATGTTCTCATTTTTTTAATGGACTTTAAAAGCAGTTTTAAGCAACTGTCAGAGGGGAATTTAGGTTTTCCTGCAGCCGAGGCACAAATTTAGCTTGGCGGCCTTTCCTATACACAGCTTAAAGAAGCAATCCTATCAAAATTTTTATCCTCTTAATATATTGCAGTCATCATATTATATAGCACTGTGTGCTTGCAATTGCTCATTTTCCCTTTTCAGCTAATTCTTCTGTTTTCCATTAGGTCTATGACATCACGTGATTAAATCTTACTAGCTGAATCCTAAGCTGTATGTAGAAAGAGGACGTCTCTTTTCCCTGCATGGTTCATCATTACAACTACAATCCTACATCACCTCAAAGTCTTTGGTATGGGGGGGAGCCGAACAGCTGGGTCAGGAGTTGAGAGGTTGATGACTCATGCAGGGAAAATTGACCTCCTGTTTCTACATAGAGCTTAGAAGGATTCAGCTAGTCAGTTTATAATCACGTGATGTCATAGACCTAATGGAAAAGAGAAGAATTAGCTGGGTAGAAAGGCAAACTGATCAATTGTAAGTACACAGTGCTCTATAACAGGATGATTAAGAGGATAAAAACTGCTTCTTTAAGTGGTTCAAGTAGTCGTCATGTGACCGTTCATTTGTTTTTCCCACTTTCAGACAAGTGCCGACTTGCTGCTCTTTCTAATTCTGTCAGTGCTAAGGGAGAAAGTACAGTTGGCATTTGTCTGTCAGTATGAAAATTTCATATAAGTGGTCATGTGATGACTAGAGATGAGCGGTGTTCGACTCGAACTGTTCTGGGCGGTGTTCGAGCCGTTCGGCGAACACGAACAATTTGAAAAAAATTCAGCTGTTCGAGGTTATGTTCGATAACTGTTCGTGCACCAAAATCATAACTGGATTTTTTCTCAGTAATGATGAAAATTAATGTTAATACGCAGTTTGAGTGTACAGCGGGGCGGGGGAAGGGGCAGGGGATGGATCTCTGCAGGAATAATGAAGATCTCCATTTTTTTTTCTCTTTCCCGCATTTACAGTGGGGAGGTGCAATCTGTCAGCCTATCAGCAGCGCACACATGGAGCGAAGTGCTTTTTTTCACACAAGCAAGGGCATGTGTCATTTGCAGTGTATGTCACATGTCCTTGCCCTATAAGACCAAGCCATTTTCCCCGTCGCCACCATTTTCTCACTGCTGTAGCTGCGTGCTAGACGGCACCGCTGTTGCTGTGTGCTCTATACTTTGTTAATTTCAAGCCAATTTTCGCACAAATCTACAGATAGCTTGGGAGTAGGGAATAGTTGTGATTGCAGTCCTTTTAAGGACTAGGTTACATCATTTCCTACGACTTTTATCAGGCAGGTCTGTGCTCTTAAATAGATAGGTTGGGAGTAAAGTCTAATTGTAATTGCAGTGCTTTTCAGGGCTAGGTTACATCAGTTCCTATCACTTTTATCAGGCAGGTCTGTGCTCTTAAATAGATAGGTTGGGAGTAAAGACTAATTATAATTGCAGTCCTTTTGAGGGCTAGGTTACATCAGTTCCAATCACTTTTTGCCAGGCAGGTCTGACGAAGGACGTGTTGGCCGAAACGCGCGTCAGGGTTTGCGCGTGGTGCCACTCACATTAGCTGCTGTAGACACAGGTATGCGATTCATTATCTGATTGACTGTATGTTGCTACCCTTATTGTTGGTTTTGGCAGTCCAGATGTATTGGACATAGATATGGCCATAATTATGGTGCACATAGTACCCTTATATATACTGATTGGCCATATACTTGCTTTTCTATCCTGGATTCTCAGGAGATTGTTACCATACGTGAATTTGATTCTCAGCAATACGGTTTGATATTTGTACCTGTTGCATTTCTATCATGTATTGTATAATGCAGCTCATCATGTAAATTCTACACGGTGATTTTTGTTTGTGTTTGGACTCTATAATGCGGCTTTCCTTTTGCATGTAGTGCCACTTGTTACCTTTACCATAATAAAAGTGATTTATTTGATCCTTTGCCTCATTGGACCTATCATTCGGTGGTTCTCTTTTTCTTCATGTGTGTTACCGAATGGTCTGCCATTCCTATTGGTCCATATACTAAAGCACGTGGTATTAGTTAGACCGGGCCAGTCTACGGGTGATAGTATGGTCTGTGTCCTGTGCTTCGAGATTCAGTGTTTTTTGCCTCTCTTAAATAAATAGGTTGGGAGTAAAGACTAATTGTAATTGCAGTCCTTTTGAGGGCTAGGTTACATCAGTTCCAATCACTTTTTGCCAGGCAGGTCTGTTTTAGTGCTATGCAAGTTTTTTTCACAGCATTTGGCTAAATCTAGCAAAGCAAATCCTTTTTGGCCTCTTGCAGTGTGTGTTAGTCAGTGGAGTAGCCTATCTGTGTTGCAAGCTACACCACCTGGGCATAGAATACCAATTTTTTTACTACACCTAGTGAAGTAAAACCTTTTGGGCATATCATCATTCTATTAGTCCATCTATACTAACCACCACCAGGTTGCAAATTCAAAATAATTTTTATCTGCATCTAGCTCTGAAAAAATATTTCGGCTTGTAGCAGTGTGTGGGACTTGTTCTATTAGTCCATCTATACTAACCTCCACCAGGTTGCAAATTCAAAATAATTTTTATCAGCATCTAGCTCTGAAAAAATATTTCAGCTTGAAGCAGTGTGTGGGACTTGTTCTATTAGTCCATCTATACTAACCTCCACCAGGTTGCAAATTCAATATAATTTTTTTCTGCATCTAGCTCTGAAAAAATATTTTGGCTTGTAGCAGTGTGTGGGACTTGTTCTATTAGTCCATCTATACTAACCTCCACCAGGTTGCAAATTCAATATAATTTTTTTCTGCATCTAGCTCTGAAAAAATATTTCGGCTTGTAGCAGTGTGTGGGACTAGTTCTATTAGTCCATCTATACTAACCTCCACCAGGTTGCAAATTCAATATAATTTTTTTCTGCATCTAGCTCTGAAAAAATATTTCGGCTTGTAGCAGTGTGTGGGACTTGTTCTATTAGTCCATCTATACTAACCTCCACCAGGTTGAAAATTCAATATAATTTTTTTCTATATCTTGCTCTGAAAAAATATTTCGGCTTGTAGCAGTGTGTGGGACTTGTTCTATTAGTCCATCTATACTAACCTCCACCAGGTTGCAAATTCAATATAATTTTTTTCTGCATCTAGCTCTGAAAAAATATTTCGGCTTGTAGCAGTGTGTGGGACTTGTTCTATTAGTCCATCTATACTAACCTCCACCAGGTTGCAAATTCAATATAATTTTTATCTGCATCTAACTCTGAAAAAATATTTGGGCTTCGGCTTGTAGCAGTGTGTGGGACTTGTTCTATTAGTCCATCTATACTAACCTCCACCAGGTTGCAAACTCAAAATAATTTTTATCTGCATCTAGCTCTGAAAAAATATTTTGGCTTGTAGCAGTGTGTGGGACTTGTTCTATTAATCCATCTATACTAACCTCCTCCAGGTTGCAAATTCAATATAATTTTTTTCTGCATCTAGCTCTGAAAAAATATTTCGGCTTGTAGCAGTGTGTGGGACTTGTTCTATTAGTCCATCTATACTAACCTCCTCCAGGTTGCAAATTCAATATCATTTTTTTCTGCATCTAGCTCTGAAAAAATATTTCGGCTTGTAGCAGTGTGTGGGACTTGTTCTATTAGTCCATCTATACTAACCTCCACCAGGTTGCAAATTCAAAATAATTTTTAAGTGCATCTAACCCAGCCAATACTTTTGGGCTAATACCACACTTTGGCCACTCAGCTCTGCTCGGTTCCCATCCATTGTTTTTGTGCAAACAACTCCAGAGTTGTGAATTAGTTAACCACCAAGATGAGTGGAAAAAGGCCTGCTGCTGGAGGAAAGGGGAATAGGCGTGTTGGGAAGGGAAAAAAAGGTTGTGTCCGTGGGGTAGGTATTAAAGGAACAGTAACATCTGCAGAAGAAAGACCATTTTCCAGCCAAACTAAGATGTCTACTTCTTTTAGCGGACAATGTGATAAGATCCCTTTTTTACGGCCACGCCAATCGCTACAAATTCCAGATGAGGCACAAAAACATCAGGTGCTTCAACGGATATCAAGTGCTCCTTTAAGTGGGCTCTCCTCCACCTCAACTTCAACATCACAAATACTCCAGTCCTCAGAGGTGTCACCCCAATCGCACTTGCTTCCTCACAGCTCCCAAGTCTCGACCTGCCCGTCTGAGTATGGGGTAGAACAGATGGTTGAGTCTGCAGAGCTGTTTACTCATACTATATCCTGGTAATCAGAGGTCGGCTCCAGAGCTTCTGTGAATCCAGACGAGGAAATGATCTGCACTGATGCCCAGAATCTTTATGAGTCGGACCCAGGACCAGACGCAGAAGGTTCTGACCATAATGTCGACCCTCGTTCCCAAACTGTAACTCCTGTTGGTGGAGACAATGAGGAAGACGATGATGCGACTCAACCTTGTATGGCTCACATGTTGAACCTGGTTGTCCTGCAATTTTTAGCCCACTATCCCGGACTAGATGGCCTTCTGCAGAGGGCACGGTCTCTGTGTGCTCACTTCCGCCGTTCGCATCCCGCAGCTCAGCGACTTACATCTCTACAGAAGTCGTTGGGCCTGCTACTTCACCGGCTAAAATGCGATGTGCCTACCCGGTGGAATTCAACTCTGCAGATGTTGCAGCGACTGTGGCAGCACCGACAAGCCCTGGTGCAATACGTTCTGATGTATAGCCTGGGCCAAGGAGATCCAGAGGTGGGGCAAATCACGCTGGAGGAGTGGTCTCAGATCAGGGACCTATGCACCCTTCTGCACAGTTTTGAAATGGCGACGAAGATGTTTAGTGCTGACGATGCCATTATCAGCATGACTATTCCGATGATTTACATGCTGGAGCTCATGCTAAACAGAATTCGGAGTCAGGTGGTGGCACAAGAGGAGGTGGAGGAAGTAGAGGAGGAGGAGTTGTATGCGGAAGGGCTAACATCTGCAAGGTCCAGACGGTCGACAGCACCAAGGCGGCAGACATGTGAGGGTGGGGGAGATGGTTTTACCAGGGCGCATGGGAGCAGCCAAACTAGTGAGGAAGGTGCAGGAGCCCAGGAAGAAGTGGAGGACGAACTGATGGAAGACTCATTAGATGAGGGAGACCTTGATCACATTTCTGTTGTACGAGGTTGGGGGGAGAGGGCAGAGGAAGGAAGCATGATTGTTACCTCGCCACCAACACAACAGGGACTTGGTGCTCCTGGATGCGCAAGACACATGAGTGCCTTCTTGCTGCACTACCTGCAACATGACCTTCGAATTGTGAGAATTAGAAATAATCCTGACTACTGGGTTGCCACACTGTTAGATCCCCGGTACAAAAATAAATTTGCAGAAATTATTCCTGCCATAGAAAGAGATGCACGCATGCAGGAGTATCAGCAGAGACTGTTGCAGAATCTTACATGTGCTTTTCCACAAAACACTAGAGGTGCACGTAGTGAATCTCACAGTTCCAACTTGCCAACCGTGGGACCGTCAAGTGTTCAGTACTCAAAACGTAACAGAAACACAGTATCTGCTGGTAACATCAATTTTGCAGAATCATTTCACCATATTTTTAGCCCATCCTTTGCAAGGCCACAGGAGACAAGAAGTCTGACACATAGTCAACGCCTAGAGACCTAGAGACGATGGTACAGGAGTATCTCCAAGTAAACATTGAAGCCATGACTGTGTCACTGGACCCTTGCTCTTTTTGGGCTTCCAATCTGGATAAATGGCCGGAGATCGCCACTTACGCCTTGGAGATCTTGTCATGCCCCGCAGCCAGCGTTCTGTCTGAACGTGTGTTCAGCGCTGCTGGTGGTGTGCTGACAGATAAGCGCACGCGGCTCTCCACTGATAATGTAGACAGACTCACGTTCATAAAGATGAACAAATCATGGATCCGAAACGACTTTTCTACCCTGTGTCACACTGGGGAGAGTGAAAGCTTGATGATTTGTTAAAATCACCTCACCAACCGTTTTAAGCTTTCAAATTACTAATCATGTTTATCTGTATCTTGGCTGGAAAATAATTTGGGCCTTGTAGCAGTGTGCAGTACTGATTCTATTAGGCCATCTATACTAAACTCCACCAGATTTAAAATTACTAATCATGTTTATCTGTATCTTGGCTGGAAAATAATTTGGGCCTTGTAGCAGTTTGCAGTACTGATTCTATTTGGCCAACTATACTAAGCTCCACCAGATTTAAAATTAATAATAATTTTTAGCTGCATCTAGCCCGGAAAATAATTTTGGGGCTCCTAGATGCGCAAGACACATGAGTGCCTTCTTGCTGCACTACCTGCAACATGACCCTCAGATTGTCAGAATTCGAAATAATCCTGACTACTGGGTTGCCACACTCTTAGATCCCCCACACTCTTCGATCAACCTTTTCATTTTAATAAAGAACAAAAAAATTTTCATTTTTGAAATTATAAGCATTAGCAGGTTATTAGAAACTGAAATCAAACAGTTTTCAACTCAAAACTTTATTCTAGGTCATGTTACATTTGCACATAGGACCCCTTGTTCGAAAGGAGCTTCTGAACTCTCTTGTCCATTGAATTTGTCAGGTTTTGGATGGTTTCTGCTTCAATTGTTTTGCATGAGGACAGAATACCCTCCCAGAGCTGTTGCTTAGATGTGAACTGCCCCCTGCCATCATAGACTGTCCTTTTGATGATGCTCCAGAGGTTCTCAATGGGGTTGAGGTCAGGGGAGCATGGGGGTGACACCATAAGTTTGTCCCCTTTTATGCCCATATCAGCCAGAGATGCAGATGTGTTATGTGCAGCATGAGATGGTGCATTATCATGCATGAAAATGATCTTGCTGCGGAATACACGGTTCTTCTTCTTGAACCATGGCAGGAAGTGCTGTTTGAGAAATTCCACATACATTATGGAGTTCATCTTTACCCCTTCAGGGATCCTAAAGGGGCCGACAATCTCTCTCCCCATGATTCCAGCCCAAAACATTACTCCACCTCCTCCTTGTTAGCGCCGTAGCCGTGTTTGCATGGCGTGTCCATCAACCAGCCATCCTCCACTCCATCCATCTGGACCATCGAGCGTTGCAGGGCACTCATCGGTGAACAAAACAGTTTTGAAGTCAGTCTTCATGTATTGTTTGGCCCACTGGAGCCATTTCTGCTTGTGTACAGTGGATAGAGGAGGTCGACAGGATGCTTACACACAGCTGCAAACCTCTGAAGGACCCTGCATCTTGTTGTTCGGGGGACGTTGGAGGCACCAGCAGCTTCAAAAACTTGTCTGCTGCTATGACAAGGCTTTTTTGCCGCTGCTCTTTTAACCTGACATAATTGCCTGTAGGAAAGAGTCCTCAATTTTCCCTTATCAGCATGCACACGTGTGTACTGTGAATCAGCTACATACTTCTTGATTGTGCGATGATCAGGATGAAGTGTCTTGGCAATGTTGATTGTAGTCATGCCTTTACCTAAACACTCCACAATTTGTTGCTTCTCAGCAGCCGACACATCCTTTTTCTTTCCCATTTTGGCAGAAAATGTAGGCTGCTTAATAATGTTGGACAGCCTTCTTAAGTAGTCTTGCCTTTCATTGGACACACCTGCCAAACTAATTAGCACAGGTGTCTGCAATTGCTTACAGTGATATAAAGAGCCCTGACACACATCACCATCAATGAGTTTAACTGACAAACAAAAAAATTCTTACCTTATCACTCCTAAACACTTTTTGCATAATAGTTTGGAACGCAGTGTACATGTGCTTTTCCACAAAACACCAGTGGTTCACGTAGTGAATCTTACAGTTCTAACTTGCCAACCGTGGTCTGTATGGAGTTGTTCAATAAAGGGCCCAAAATTAAGATAACATAGACGGGAGAGGTCTCTATGAATACGAATTCCTTAGTATTTGATACCCTGTGAGGGCCAGGCAAAGGGAAAGTTGGATTGGATGGAACCTTGTATGGATTTGGGGAGGGAGACATCAAGGGCCTCAGACTTCGCTGCATTGATTTTAAAATTTGACCATGTAACAAAGTGATCTATTTCAGCCATAACAGCAGGGATGGATATATGTGAATGAGTGATATATACTAGGACATCATCAGCAAATGCAGAGCACTTGTACTCGGTGCCTCCCACCTCAATCCACCTAATATTGGGGTTATGGCGAATTGATGAGAGCAGGTGCTCCGTCACTAGGATGTATAAGAGAGGGGACAGAGGACATCCCTGCCTTGTCCCATTGGTGATTATGAAAGGTGATGAAAATGTTCCATTTATCTTCAGCCTAGGTGACGTATTGCGATACAGGGCCGTGATTTTGGCTATAAAATGTCCCCTAGACCCCTACCCCAAGCTTTTTAAGAGAATAATATATGGCGTGCCAGGAGACTCTATGGAATGCTTTCTCAGCATCCAACGAGAGTATCTAATTACACATTTTTAACTGCATCTAGCCCAGGAAATACTTTGTGCCTAGTAGCAGTGTCTGCTAGTCAGCGGATTATCCCAACTGTTAAGCAAGCTACACCACCTGTAGTTTGGACACTTAATTTTTTCAAAGGAAATGGTTCGGGGACACTCAGTGAAGAGCATCGGGGAGGCACCCCAAGGCACAGGGGCTGGGACTGGCGGTAGGACGCCTTGCGGTGGACCGCCAAGCTCGATCCTTATAAAAGCTTTTCAACTGCAGCAGCTTTAGTGGACGCTACTGGAGCTGGAATTACCGCGGCTGCTGGCATGAGACTTGCCCTTCAATAGATCCTTGTAAAAGGATTTAAAGTGTACTCATTCAAATTAGAGAGACAATTTAAATTAAAAAGATTAGACCTGCCTCCACCGCAGGGGGGCTCGCTCGACCCACCAGCGGACAGGCACCAGTATTGGGAGAGGGGGGCTGGCCGTCAGGGTCCACTGCAGCTCTGGCACAAACCCGGCGACACGGAGGTCGCACGGGCAGGAACGGACTGGCCGTGTCGGCTTCGCACTTTTTTGGTTTTTGAAGGGCATGACATGCCTATATCTGTGTCTCCCCCTCCTTTTACTCCTCCACCTCTTTTCTTTTCACATGACTATATGTACTTGTCACTTTTCCATGTGCTAGTTGTGTCTTCTGAGCAGTTTGTCAGCTTTTGGACACCTTTGAAGGTGTTTTCTATGTGTTTCTATGTGTTTTTGTTTGCCTGCCATTGGTTTTAACGGTGTTCGAAGGTGTTCGACGAACAGTTCGACGAACAGTTCGGCGAACATACGGGTGTTCGATGAACCAAACAGAACTCGAACACTACGGGGGTGGCTCAACACTAGTGATGACCCTTGGAACCAGCAAGCAGAGCCAAATCTTGACAGTGAGTACATTGCACCATGTTAGGAGCATTAATTTTAAAAGTAAGCACTGTAGCATGCCAAATCCCAACAGTAATACTAGTGTAGTATTCTGTATGACTCTAAACTTTTCAGATGGCACAGTGCTTTATTAACATGGCCATATGTCACATTATCTAACAAGTTGCTACATGTGAGCAGGATCAGAACCAAGCACAAGAATACAAAACCAGAAGTGCAAACACAACACCAAGCTTAGTATAGTGATCAATTGTAATGTCAGGTCAGCCCATGTATATTTGTATCCTATGAACCTTCAAGTTCTGGTTTGTCTTTAACAATGGAAAGGAGATACTGGGAGTTGTTGTTACCAGATATCATCAGACCCCGGACTATACAGGAATCACAGCACTGATGAGCTGTAGGCAGTATCACATATATACATATACAGGTGCATCTCACAAAATTAGAATATCATCAAAAAGTTAATTTATTTCAGTTCTTCAATACAAAAAGTGAAACTCATATTATATAGAGTCATTACAAACAGAGTGATCTATTTCAAGTGTTTATTTCTGTTTTGTTGATGATTATGACTTACATACAATGAAAACACAAAAGTCATTATCTCAGTAAATTAAAATAATTAACAAAAAACACATGTAAAGGCTTCTTTAGCATTTAAAAAGGTCCTTTAGTCTGTTTCAGTAGGCTCCACAATCATGGGGAAGACTGCTTACTTGACAGATGTCCTGAAGGCAGTCATTGACACACTCCACAAGGTCCCAGAGTTCCAATTTTCATTTGGAAATCAAGGTCCCAGAATCTGGAGGAAGAGTGGAGAGGCACACAATCCAAGCTGCTTGAGGTCTAGTGTGAAGTTTGAAGTTTCCACAATCAGTGATGGTTTGGGGAGCCATGTCATCTGCTGGTGTAGATCCTCTGTGTTTTATAAACACCAAAGTCAGCGCAGCCATCTACCAGGAAGTTTTAGAGCACTTCATGCTTCCCTCTGCCGACAAGATTTTTGGAGATGGAAATTTCATTCTCCAGCAGGATGTGGCACCTGTCCACATTGACAAAAGTACCAATACCTGGTTTAAAAACAACAGTATCACTGTGCTTGATTGGCCAGCAAACTCTCCTGACCTTAACCCCATAGAGAGTCTATGTGGTATTGTCAAGAGGAAGATGAGAGACACCAGACCCAACAATGCAGACCAGTTGAAGGCTGCTATCAAAGCAACCTGGGCTTCCATAACACTTCAGCAGTGCCACAGGCTGATCGCCTCCATGCCACGCCACATTGATGCAGTAATTGATGCAAAAGGAGCACTGACCAAGTATTGAGTGCATTTACTCAACATACATTTCAGTAGGACAACATTTCGGATTTTAAAAACATTTTTCAAGCTGCTGTTATAACGTATTCTAATTTACTGAGATAATGACTTTTGTGTTTTCATTGACTATAAGCCATAATCATCAACATTAACAGAAATAACCACTTGAAATAGATCACTCTGTTTGTAATGACTCTATATAATATATGAGTTTCACTTTTTGTACTGAAGAACTAAAATAAATTAACTTTTTGATGATATTCTAATTTTGTGAGATGCACCTGTATATCCAGATACATTATAGGTGACATCTTTTCTGATTTGAGTCGTTCTCATTCTTTTCTTTTCCATCTTGTCCAGACATCATGATGACTTTTCACATTCATAGCTTATATCTGCAGATTTCTCTTTTCTCCATTCTTCTGTCACACATCTCTACATAGTATCTTTAAAAGAAACAGTGTCATTAAAATGTTCCTGAATAAAAATATCTGCCCTACACTCTGCTCCAGAATTATTGTCACTCACTGTGCTCACTGCACAAAATCTGACTCCAACACTGTCTCTCTTATGGTACATTGACTCCACAATCTCCTATCCTTTCCATACCGGGCTCCGCTTCACACTGCCCCCTCACACTGTGTCCTCCCTACACTGCTTAGTGTCTATACTGGGTCACTTCCTCTCACTCATCCCCTCTGCAAACTGCCTGTTCCATAATATGCCCTTACACTGTCCCCCATGCACCTCCCTCTCATACATGCCCCCCACACTACCCAGTCTTTATACTGTGCCTCCTTACACTTTTCTCCCCCCATACTACCCCCGCACACATTTCTGCCCCATACTGGCCCCTCACACATTTAATCTTCCATATTGTCCCTTCATAGGGGATCCCCTTACTGTTTCCTCACACATTCCCCACTCATCCCCATGTTATATTCTCACATTTACCCCTTCCTCACAGTTTCCTCACACATTCCTCCCTTCCCCAAACTGTCTCCTCAAAAATTTATCCCTCTCATACTGTCTCCTCACACATTTCCCTCACTCCTCATACTGTCTCCTTACACATTCACCCACTCCCCATACTGTTATCTCCTCACTCCCCCCTCATCTAAATAAAACTATTGTTTCTTTGGCTCCATTGCAGCACTTACTTTGCCATCAAAAACCTCATATGTCCTGCAGTTATGATATCAGCAGTGTGATCAGCAGACCTGATCATGCTGATGATTTCGCTCTGACGCAAAAGTTTAGGCAGTCAGGGTTTCAATTGTACTTGTGCCTGAAAGACATGAGTACAATTGAATTCTGGGAGCTGAAGGTTTACATATTCTCTGAGCCTGCTGTCAGTATGACAACAGGCTCAGAGAATGGCCAAATCCCACTACTGGGAAGGCGGCAAAATTCAATTGCTGGAAGATATCTCAGACTGCCGCATTGAGTAGCTTAATGGCGCCTCAGTGCTGGATGTTCCAAGGGCAAATGCTAAGCCTGCCCTAACCCCCTAAATATGCCTCTGCACCGTATAGATAAACAAGGTAAAACTTACTGAGAACTGTTTAGGGTTCACACTTATACAGTCCACTCCACTGAGTATTTTGCTGAGCTTGCTATTGGAATTCCCCCTCAAAACTGTATGCCAGCGAGAATCCCGACAGAGCCATAATGGAGCCATTCAAATAAATGGAGCTGACAGAGTGACTGTGGACATTGTTTGGCATCCCGCTTGACAGTGTTTGTCTTTTTCCAGATATGTACTGAAACAATACACACAGTGTCTTCTTCATCTTCATTCAAGAGTATGGCTAATGACTTTTATAAATTGCTGCAGTTGGTTCTTCTTGAATTAGAACTTCGAGACTTGGTGATAGACAGGGCTCATAGAATCCCAAAATCGAAAAATCTTAATCCTGCGTTGCCACAGGATATTTTGGCTAGATTTCATTTTTATAAAACTAAGGAAACCTTCTTGCAGAATTTAAGGAAGAAACCAGATTTACTAATAACTTTCAAAATATACTGGTTTTCCCAGATTTGTCTATGGCAACACTTTATAGAAGAAAAGAATTTGTGAATGTGGCTAAAATCCTGAGAGACAATAATATTACATATAGATGGGGATTTCATGTTAAAATTATGATTTCTTTATTCAGGATCGATGCATGTCTGCTAAACACTAGTGATGAGCGAGCACTGAAATGCCCAGGTGCTCGTTGCTCGGGTCAAGCAAATTGGAATTCTCTGGTGCTTGAAACAGTGCTCAAATGACATATGAACAGCATGGAGAAACCCTTGGAAGCATCTCTTACTCCCTGGTCACTGTTGTGAACAATGCTTTCACAGTATTATGCCACTTTTACAGGCTCACAATAAAACAAACCAAAATGGATTTTCCAGGGAAAATTGTTAAGGAACATCCTTTCCAGGGTAGTGACTTGTATATAAGGCAAAATAAATATCCAAAAACAAAAATGCTCCTCCACATCTTGGGCTATGTTCGCATCTAGCGTTTTTGATGCATTTTTTATGTGTTTTTGCACTCTTGCTCATGCTGCACATAACACATCTGCATCTCTGGCTGCTATGGGCATAAAAGGGGACAAACTTATGGTGTGGCACCCATGCTCCCCTGACCTCAACCCCATTGAGAACCTCTGGAGCATCATCAAAAGGAGTGTCTATGATGGCGGGAGGCAGTTCACATCTAAGCAACAGCTCTCAGAGGGTATTCTGTCCTCATGCAAAACAATTAAAGCAGAATCCATCCAAAACCTGACAAAGTCAATGGACGAGAGAGTTCAGAAGCTCCTTTCGAACAAGGGGTCCTATGTGCAAATGTAACATCACCTAGAATAAAGTTTTGAGTTGAAAACTGTTTGATTTCAGTTTGCAATAACCTGCTAATGCTTATAATTTCAAAAATGACCATTTTTTTTGTTCTTTATTAAAATGAAAAGGTTGAAAACTCTGCTGTGCATAATAATTTGGAACATGCGTTTTGAGCGCAGTTTGAGTTTTTTATTTTTTTAAAAATATACTGTTATCATAGGCAGTTTGTACAAAAACCTTTCAATTGTACTCTAATAGTTATTTGACTGGAAAATTACAATGACTGCAATTCATATAGGTAATTTGGGAAAATCTGAGAAAATATTATTTGCATAATAATTTGGAACACAGTGTAGAGGAGGACACCAGTAACAAAATGTGCCCATTATAAAGGAGTGGGTCTGCTATACAGTTATTGCGTATGCAGTGACTGCAAGGGCTGCCAAAAATTAGGACGCACTCCAATACCCCTTTGAAGAGTCATAGAGGAGGGCCTCAGTAAAAAAATGTTCCCATTATTAGGAAGTGGGTCTCCTATACTGTTATTGCCTATGCAGTGAATGTTAGGGCTGCCAAAAATTTGGACGCATCCCAATACCCCTTTGAAGAGACATAGAAGAGGGCCTCAGTAAAAAAAATGTTCCCATTATAAATGAGTGGATCTCCTATAGTGGTAATGCCCATGCAGTGAAAGCAAGGGCTGCCAAAAAATTGGACTCCCACCAATACCTCTTTGAAGAGATGTAGAGGAGGTCCTCAACCTGGTGAAATGGTGGTGGAGGATGAGGAGTAGGAGAAGGAGGAGGACAACAAAAAATTTATAAAAAATGAACAAGGGCTGGGTTGGGCCAGACTTCTTAACACCACCGGATGATAGCAATGGAACATAAAGTCAAATCCAGTGGCTTTTTTTGGGGGAGGTCTAATCCCATGCACCTCTTCACTCCCAGACATGGATATACGCTTCCTGATTTTGTATGAGTCAGCCTGTCAGCATTTTCAGTTGACAGGCATCCGCAGCGCTGAACAGACGCTATGACAGTTTTGCAGGTAGTCCATAGCGCAGGAAACTAGCTCCTGTTCTTCCTCCTCCTCTTCCTCATTGTCATCCAATCCACGTTGGGATGAGGTAAGGCTGGGTTGTGTGGAATCACCCTGTATGGTTCCTTGCTCCATCTCATCATGCTCTGTCTGCAATCCCTCCTCTTTAATTGTGAGCAGCTAGCATTTCAGTACACAGAGAGATGGGATGGTGACGCTAATTATGGTATTAACGCCGCTCACCAGTCGATGGTGAAGATGGGAATAGGCTTAGTTAAAGTACAGCAAGCAAGACCATGAGTTCACACAAACTCAGCATAAACCACACTGACTCCAGCTCCATTGTCAACAAACACAGATATTTTCTCGGTTTTGCTCTCTAGCACTACCTCGGCTGTCAGGACAAACCGGGAACTGCAGGTTGACGGCAAATGCACCCCTTTCTTATTCAAGTCCAGACTACCAAGGGTTAATCAGGTTTCCTTTTGTTTAGGAATTGAAGGACAGGCCCCAATAAAATGTCCCTTTTTCACCACAAAAAAAACATACTCCTTTTTTTTTAGAATCTCCGGGGAAATGTCTGATGCAGAGGCACCCCCAAACTGCATGGGTTCCTCCGCCTCCCCGAGTATTGGTTCACCGCCAGACCACTCCCCCACCCGGCAAGAGGGCATAACCCTGACAAGAAGGCCCCGGAGAAGGTGGTTTCACCCACTTATCCCGAAGGCGTCTATCAACACGTATAGCCAACGACATAGCAGCCTCCAAGGACTTAGGGGTTTCATACACTGCCAAAGCATCTTTCAACCTTTCAGTAAGGCCCTGACAAAATTGGCTTCTAAGAGCTGAGTTACTCCATTTAGTATCCATTGCCCATCTACGGAATTCAGAGTTGTACGTCTCCACTGACCGATTCCCCTGTAGGAAGCGAAGTAGCCTAAACTCAGCCAAGGCGACTCGGTCAGGGTCATCATAGATGAGGAATAGAGCCCCAAAAAAAACCTCCACAGACTGGAGACAAACTGAATCCTGCGGCAAAGAAAAAGCCCAGGATTGAGGATCTCCCTGCAGCAGTGAGATCACAATTCCCACTCGTTGCTCCTCACTTCCGGAGGAGTAAGGACAGGGTTTATTGCACAGTTTGCAGGCCTCCTTGAACACAAAAAATTTGTCCCTATCTCCAGAAAACCTGTCAGGGAGAGCAACCTTGGGTTCAAGCTGGACCGGCCTACCTGCAGAGACCCCAACATTAGCGACCTGCAGCCCCTGATGCTGCTGCTGAACCTCACAGGGAAGGTCAGTCATCTCCAGAAACAGACAGCGCACCTGCTCTGCCAGCTCAGCAACCGAATCCATAACTAAAGGAGAAAGAAAAAAAACCAAAACTGACGTCTGAAAAAAACCCCACACAAATAAGACCACGTGTCAGTTTCTTTTTTTATCTAAATATGCACGGCCGGTGATAATGTCACATACAGTGTAAGAAAAACAAAGTGCAACACGAAGGGGTGAGGGGAAGGGAGCTCAGACACTAGGGAAAGGGGGAGAGGACACCTCCTAGGCTGATATAATATCACCCTGTGTCTCCTACCAATCCTATATTGGTTCCTCACCAATCACAGAAGAGGAAAACTAAGCCCTGTATATCCCTTAATCAAGGCCCTGGATAGGGAAGGGGGGTGAGCACTGGTCAGTCCCCATTATAAACTAAAGACAACAAGGGAGACAAACACAGTGGGGAGAAACTTAACTTGAGCAGACTTCAGAGACATTATACCACACGTCCTACAGAGCACCAAAGAGGAAGTAAACCGACTGCAATAGCTCCAAGCCTTCACAAGTGAACATGTGAATATCACGGGCCCCTCCCTGAAGAAAACCAAGTATTTAAACACCCAGGCCAGGGTATCAATCAGAGCAGGAGGGAGATAGCCGCTGGGTACTAAAGTAAGACAGATTTAAGAAGGCGTCCATAATGCCAAACGAAGTGACCTTCTGTAACCAGCTACAGAATGACTGTCTGCTATATGTGATACACCCATGACAGTGACATGATATGGATACTTGTTGTGGCACAATTTCAGCTTGCCCACTGCCTCGGCCTCTGCATGCACCTTCACCATCACGTCCACTTCCCCGTCCTCTGCCATGCGCCTTGTCCATTTGAAATTGAGTATACTATCTTGAACGTCCCCTACAAATTGCTGGATTTGTACAGCAGTATTATCTAATACAGTTTTAAGCACTGCCCTTCTATTTTAGTATTCCTCAGTGACCATGTGTGAATAGTTTCACTACCACACTACTGCCAAACTGTAAATGAAGTATAATATCTTGCACGTCCACTAAATATTGCTGGATTTGCACCGCAGTAATATCTGATATGTGTTACGGGCCACCCATGGTTTTAAGCACTGCCCTCCTAGTTTAGTATTGCTCAGCCATTATGTGTGAATAGGTTCACCAGCACACTTTTGCTAAACTGTAAATGGAGTATAATATTTTGAACATCCCCTACAAATTGCTGGATTTGTACCATAGTAATATGGGATCATGGCTAATGATGGAAAAGATCTGGCTGTATTCTACAGTGCTAACAAGCAAAAGGAGAAGTAAAATGTTGGACTGTATTGCTTTTTAAAGAAATAATCAGGTTTAAGAGCAAAAAAAATTTAGCCCTGATATCTAGTCCAGTGGATATCTGTAACAGGCAGCAGCAGCAGACAGAATGTGCAGTTGACCCTATTGTGCTGTATAGTGTCCACAATCTCCGCCTGCCTAACTCCTGCAATCACCACTGAATATATGGATTAGTCCTCAGAAGGACTGTTAGCTCAGATGGATATATACTATATATACAGGTGTGTGGCACCCCTGCGGGGAATTACCACAGGATCCATAGGTGCAGGGAGAGATGTACACTTGGGCTCACACAACACCTTCCACCCCAGGTCTGAGGGGAGGAGTCAGTTTCCAGGGAGACAGCAAAGCAGCAGTTAGTCTAGAGACGGGTGAAGGAGGAGAGAGACAGAGAGCTGTTGGCTGAGGATCAGTTAAGCCCTGAACTAGGAAACAGGTCTGTGTTGTGAAGCGCCCTAGAGAGAGGGACGGAGGCTAGAAGGAGAAAGAAAGAGATAAAACTATTATCCCTTTAGCTCACCCGGACACCGGAGTCCGAGATTGCTATTAATTCAGGAATAGCATAGAAAACCCGGAAAGATCAGGAGGATCTACTCCCCCTGAAGAAGAAGGGGAAACTTGCCAAACTTGACCAAGTATAGGACCAGGGGCCCAAAAAGAGAATTGGTAGCCACAAGGAAAGGTCATCATTGTCAGTTGTGGAGAAGGACCCCAAAGAAAGTAAAAGGTGGCAGGTTCAGCTTAAGGCAGGACTGATCCCAAACAACACACATATTGTTAGAGGAGGCCTCACAAATCTCCAGAGTGAATATCTCTACCTGCACCGAAAACCTAGTTACCCTCTTGAACTGTAACTGTTACCGGACATCAGTAAAAGAAAGGTACTGAAACAAAGACTTAATGTGTGTGTGCCTACTTTGACATTACTGCCTATAGCGTTTGTGCAAGCCATATGCCGATCACCTCAGCAACCATACACAGCGCTGGTAACCGATTTTACCAGTTACCACAGGAGGCGTCAGGACACAATACTCCCATCATCCTCACCCCCATCCCTTTACTGACCGTCCAGGGCACGAAATCGGGAACCGACCCACCGTGATCCCCACAGAAGTAACCCATCCATCCCGGTATCCGAGTACCCCTACCCTGTCGACCGAATCAGTTTGGCATCACGAACAGGATACCGGGCCCGGTAGAACTAGGTACTGTGTGCTTAAATTGGACTTTATTGAAAGTTTGTGTACTGTAAAACAGGCCGTCATTACTGCGTCATAGAGAAATTAAACTGCGTCACAGAGTGGAGAGAGTCGCGGGGATAAAGGAGCGCGAGGATAGCCCCTCCGGTTTTTTTTAGTCACCGGTTACTGAAGGAGTTAATCGTAGCGGCTGGCAACAGTTAACTAAGGGGGCATCGTCATGAGTGAAGCAAACAATATTCGAGACCTTGAGGGAGGGGATGCCCAAGACGCAGCAGCAGCCGGTTCCTCAGCTGGTGAAGGAGCCGCAGCATCTGGAGCGATGGCCCCGATAATGCCAATTGCCTTGCCGTATGTACAGGGGGCCAAATGGTTACCGATGTATGAAGGTAAACCAGGTACCTTAGCAGCTTTCAAATGTAAAATGTGTGCGGTGCTGTACATGTATACAATGACAGGAAAGCAGCGAGCCTCCGTTGTGCAGGGACAATTAATAGGTGCAGAGGAGCTAGAAGCTGAGACTTGGAGCGATGCTGATGGAGGCTCCATAGAAAATGTGTTTGATAAGCTCAAAGCTGCTTTTGAAAAATGCACACAGACTGAACTAAGGATGCTATTCTACCAATGCAAGCAGAGACCGCAAGATACCATCAGAGACTTTGCCCTACGTTTACAAGCGGCACTCCGGTCCATAAAACAGGTAGATCCAGCAAGTGTGCAAGACGAAGATAAATTGCTTGCAGAACAGTTTATGAATGGGTTGAGATCAGACTTTCACCATCAGCAGGTGCACATGTGGGTCCTAGATCATCCAGATGTGGATTTTAATACCTTAAAGGACCGTGCTATAATTGTACTACGAGACCCATTACCTGCAAAATCTGCAATCCCATCCTGCCAGGTTAATACTTCTCACATGAACTTAGAGCCTACCCCTAAAGACTCTGTAAAAGCGGTAGGACAAGCTGTCATACCAGAATCTGCTGATAACCTACGAAATCAAGTGTTACAACTAACCAAAAACATGGACTACGTGCTAAAACTCTTGCAAGCCAGACCGGAGGCACAACCATTAAGCAAAACCCATTTAGCTGAATCCCCTGAGGATGTTCCGTGGATGAGGAGAAAGCTCATGTCGCCTGTGCAGGGGACCAATGCACCATTACAATGCAGAGCCATGTCGCCCGTGGAGGGGATCAACAATTCGCCCGTTCAGGGGACCAACGCACCATTCCGACGCAGAGCCACCGACCACACGGATTCTTCAGGACAACCCGTTTGCCTTCATTGCAACAAACTGGGCCACTTTGCAAGAAGATGTCATTTAAACCCGAGATTCCTGGGTCCCAGGGCCAACCCCCAGGAATAAAACGGCAGGGCACATATGACTGGCGTTGTCGGTATGTGGGAGGCCTCTGTACCTCAACATTACACTAGAAGGAGTCCCCACATCGGCCCTATTGGACACTGGGTCACAAGTCACCACAATCCCACATATCCTTTACAAGCAATTTTGGTCTGATGCTGATCTTAGCCCCCCAGACTCTAGTCTTGTCATTTTAGCAGCTAATGGTCAACCACTGAATCAGGTGGGGTTTAGAGAGGTGACAATAAAGCTGGGGAGGGTGGAGTTGAGAGGCCAAGGGTTATGTGTGGTAGGAGATGACCCCGATAACAAATGTCCTTACATGGTGCTTGGTACTAATGTGATTGAAAACTGCCTTGAAGAAGTGCTGTTTTTACTCCAACAGATTACAGAGACTGCTGGCATTGGGCGGAGGAGAGTCCTTCAAAGAGAAATCTATCTGGGGGGAAGATTGGCAGTGCGCGGGTAACAGACCTGTTTCCCATTGTATTACCACCAAACAGTGAAATGATGATATGGTGTTGAGCAGCTATGGGTATCAGAAGAAAGGAATACCAGGCAATTGTAGAACCGGTATATTCAGAGCATAGACCTACACTGCTGACAGCTAGAGGGGTGGTGGATGTACGCAGGGGAAGAGTACCAATCCGTGTGTTGAATTGTGGTGAGGAAGAAGTGAAACTACCCCGTTATGCTACTGTAGCAAAGCTGTACACTGTCAGTAATAACAACATACAGACATTAGAGCCCTTGCCCCCCTCAAGTCAGGGGGAGGACAACAACCCCAAGGGACAGCTGGAGGAATGGTGTCAGCAGTTGCACATAGGGACTGATGCCACTCCCGACTACCAGAAGCAAGGAGTTTACCGGGTAGTACAAGAGTTTAGCCAAGTATTCAGTAAGCATCCATTAGATTATGGGAGGATAAAAGGGGTACACCATCACATACCCACAGGAGATCATCCCCCGATTAAAGTGAGACAAAGACCCATCCCACCAAACCACTACCAGTGTGCTAAAGAGATGCTGCAGGACATGAAGGAGACCGGGGTTATAAGAGATAGCTGTAGTCCCTGGGCGGCCCCCTTAGTCTTAGTCAGAAAAAAAGATGGCACTATGAGGATGTGTGTGGATTACAGGGAGGTCAATAAGATCACTCACAAATATGCTTACCTGTTACCCAGGATAGAGGAGTCTCTTGCTGCATTAAAGATGGCTAAGTATTTCTCCACATTAGATCTCACTAGTGGGTATTGGCAGGTCTCCGTTGCAGAAGAAGATCGGGAGAAAACAGCATTCACAACACCAATGGGCCTATGCGAATTCAATGGCATGCCATTTGGGTTATGCAATGCACCGGGGAAGTTTCAGAGACTCATGGAGTGCTGCCTGGGACACCGGAATTTTGAGACGGTACTTTTATACCTGGATGACATCATAGTGTATTCCAAAACCTATGAAGAACATCTGGCAGAGGTATTTAAAGCTCTAACAAAGTATGGAATGAAACTCAAACCATCTAAATGTTACCTGCTGAAGCCAAAAGTCCAATACCTAGGGCATGTGGTCAGCGCGGATGGCGTAGCACCAGATCCGGAAAAAGTGACAGCTATCCAGGACTGGCAGAAGCCGACCACCGTCAGAGAGGTACGTCAGTTCTTAGGTTTGGTTGGGTTTTACAGAAGATTTATTAAGGGCTACACGAAGATGGCAGCGCCCCTACAAGATCTTCTGGTAGGCCAAGCTAAGAAGAGAAGGTCTTCAGAGCCACCAGGCCCTGACCGGTGAGGAAATCTTGGCGTACCCAGATTATAACCTACCATTTGTCCTCTACATGGATGCAAGTAATGTAGGCCTGGGAGCAGTACTGTCCCAAATACAAGAAGGCAAGGAAAGAGTAATTGCCTATGCCAGTAGAAGACTTCGACCTAACGAGAGGAACCCGGAAAATTACAGCTCTTTTAAGTTGGAGTTCCTGGCGTTGGTCTGGGCAGTCACGGTGAGGTTCAAGTGTGACGCCTCGCTCCCGCTCGCTGGCCCTACCCTGAGAGATGGGGGTACTCGGAACCGGACCTCCTGGTGTACGGTGGATGCAGTCGTGGCCTAGGCCCGGCCCGTGCCCACGGTCGTCACAGTAAAAATAAGGACCAGGAGGGACGGTGGTAATCGAGTGGATGTAATGACTACGCCACCTGTGGAGTCTGGTGATTCGCCACCAGCACTGTGGCAGTCCTCTGAGGCGAGATGTAGTGGCAGCAGAAGATGGTACTACTCCCCACAGGCGGAGCAGGGCCTCAGGGCAGAGAAGACGGATCAGGGGAGTCGTAGTGGGTGGTGCGGGGTGGTGTAAGGGACCGGAGGCAATGTATGCAGTCTTCAAAGCTTTACTCACGTTGTTAGGTGCCAGCTGCAAGGCTTCTCCTTGCTCCTCACGGCGCGCTGTGGCCACCAGGAAGGGGTTCAGCACACTCCGGGTAGTTCAGGTGCATCAATCAGGACCCCCTGCACCATAGTTTTCCTAGACTTTCCCAATAGGTCCTCTCCTGTCCGTATGTGGTGCATGTTACAAGGCTGGGGGGTCCCTCTGGCTATACACAGAACAATGGTACGGGTGGCGACTCCGCTCCGTCTGTTACCCGGTGGGATCCTCCAAGCCTCCGGGCTTTCCTGACCAGGACATGAAGTAGCAAAGCCAGATATTGGGGGCTGGTACTCCTTTTGCAGCAGGAATCCCTCTGACTAGGCCAGAATAGTGAGGACAGGTGGCGTATGCCGCTCCGTCTGCATCCCCCTGGGATAATTTTGCCTGTGGAGCTTGTCTCCTCTGCTCCCCTCCAGGCCTTCTTAGGTAGGGACTAGTGTTGAGCCTCCCCCGTAGTGTTCGAGTTCGGTTCGGTTCGTCGAACACCCGTGTGTTCGCCGAACTGTTCGTCGAACTGTTCGTCGAACACCTTCGAACACCGTTAAAACCAATGGCAGGCAAACAAAAACACATAGAAACACATAGAAAACACCTTCAAAGGTGTCCAAAAGCTGACAAACTGCTCAGAAGACACAACTAACACATGGAAAAGTGACAAGTACATATAGTCATGCGAAAATAAAAGAGGTGGAGGAGTAAAAGGAGGGGGAGACACAGATATAGGCATGTCATGCCCTTCTAAAATCCAAAAAGTGAGAAGCCGACACGGCCAGTCCGCTCCTGCCCGTGCCACCTCCGTGTCGCCGGGTTTGTGCCAGAGCCACGGTGAACCCTGATGGCCAGCCCCCCTCTCCCAATACTGGTGCCTGTCCGCTGGTGGGTCGAGCGAGCCCCCCTGTGGTGGAGGCAGCTCTAAGCTTTTTAATTTAAATTGTCTCTCTAATTTGAATGAATACACTTTAAATCCATTTACAAGGATCTATTGGAGGGCAAGTCTCATGCCAGCAGCCGTGTAATTCCAGCTCCAGTAGCGTCCACTAAAGCTGCTGCAGTTAAAAAGCTTTTATAAGGATCGAGCTCGGCTGTCCACCGCAAGGCATCCTACTGCCAGTCCCAGCCCCTATGCCTTGGGGTGCCTCCTGATGCTCTTCACTGAGTATCCCATGGTCCCGAAGCATTTCCTTTGAAAAAATTAAGTGTCTAAACTACAGGTGGTGTAGCTTGCTTAACAGCCGGGATAATCCGCTGACTAGCAGACACTGCTACTAGGCACAAAGTATTTCCTGGGCTAGATGCAGTTAAAAATTTGTAATTAGATACTCTCGTTGGATGCTGAGAAAGCATTCCATAGAGTCTCCTGGCACGCCATATATGATTCTCTTAAAAAGCTTGGTGTAGGGGTCTAGGGGACCCTTTTATAGCCAAAATCACGGCCCTGTATCGCAATACGTCACCTAGGCTGAAGATAAATGGAACTGTAGCACCCTGAGGGCTCGGTTGCTACAGACGTATTGCACCTCACCCAGAGGTGTGATATCTCACTATCAGGTAAGGATGGAGTGTGGATCAGGACCCGACACCTGCATGCATTACACCACATTGCCGTGGGGCAGGGCGACCAATATGCCCCTGAGATGGGCACGACAGTCCCTGTCCCTGGCTGGAGTGGGGGGAGGGAACACTGAGGAAGGGGAACCCTGTAGTGCAGGAGCAGGGAGGAAGCAGTTCCTGGGTGCATTGATAAGGGAGTATAAAAGGTGGGCACCATCTTAGTTCAGTGCAGAGAAGTCTGAGCAGAAGTGGCAGGGAGCAGGGGCTCTGCATGAGCTCTGCTCCGGAGGCGGGCCTAGTAACAGAGGCCCAGGCCTGGAAGAGGGAGAAGGAAGGAAGAGGAGCGGAGAATGCTCCAGGAACGAGGAATGAAGGGATCCCAGGGGTGCAGACGGGCGAGTCGCCACCGCACGCCCGAATCCACCTGCGTGGAGGGGTCAGGCCAAAGGGGGAGACCGGTCCCCGAACTAGTGGAGGCAGGAAATGACCCTCAGCTAGAAACCGGAGGCTCTGACATTTTATGTGGCGCAGCCCCTCGCTACACCCGCTAGGAAGGCACCACATAGGGTCAGGGAAACTGGCGCCAAGTTTACCAAGAGGAGGTCCGAGGCAGCCGGACAGAAGTGTTGGTAAGAAAGGCCAGACAAAGGACACACAAAGGGGGTCCTGTGAAGTGCTCCAAAGTTATCTGGGAGTTGTCTGAGCCCCTCACCTGGTGAGCACAGTACGACGTGGGCAGCCGTTACCTGCAGACGTGGTCTGGATAATAAGAACTGTGAGTAAAGGCCCTGGACTGCATCACTGACTCCGTGTCGTTACTGCTGCTGCCCTGCACCATCACCCCCATCCTCCGCATACACTGCCCTGAGGCTATACTCCTCCCGTGGGGAGTTATGCTACGCTCTGCTGCACCCACAACACCAGCCTCAGCGGTCTGCCCTGTAGCGGCGGTTCACTCTGACCGCAATCCACGGGTGGCGTAGTCGGACATTTAAACATCAAAACCACATAAATAGTTCCGCCACTGGTTTGACCGCCCTGAGCCATGGAACCGGGTCGCCGCCACGAAGACTACAACCACCAGCATCCACCAAAAAGGGTCCGGCTCCGGGTGTCCCAAGGCCCAGGGGGTGCGTCAGAACATTTTCATCACCTTTCACAATCACCAATGGGACAAGGCAGGGATGTCCTCTGTCCCCTCTCTTATACATCCTAGTGACGGAGCACCTGCTCTCATCAATTCGCCATAACCCCAATATTAGGTGGATTGAGGTGGGAGGCACCGAGTACAAGTGCTCTCTATTTGCTGATGATGTCCTAGTATATATCACTCAATCACATATATCCATCCCTGCTGTTATGGCTGAAATAGATCACTTTGTTACATGGTAAAATTTTAAAATCAATGCAGCGAAGTCTGAGGCCCTCGATGTCTCCCTCCCCAAATCCATATAGGATTCCATCCAGTCCAACTTTCCCTTTGCCTGGCCCTCACAGGGTATCAAATACTTAGGAATTCCTATTCATAGAGACCTCTCCCATCTATGTTATCTTAATTTTGGGCCCTTTATTGAACAATTCCATACAGACCACGGTTGGCAAGTTAGAACTGTAAGATTCACTACGTGAACCGCTGGTGTTTTGTGGAAAAGCACATGTACACCGCGTTCCAAATTATTATGCAAAAAGTGTTTAGGAGTGATAAGGGAAGAATTTGTTTGTTTGTCAGTTAAACTCATTGATGGTGATGTGTGTCAGGGCTCTTTATATCACTGTAAGCAATTGCAGACACCTGTGCTAATTAGTTTGGCAGGTGTGTCCAATGAAAGGCAAGACTACTTAAGAAGTCTCTCTCACATTATTAAGCAGCCTACATTTTCTGCCAAAATGGGAAAGAAAAAGGATGTGTCGGCTGCTGAGAAGCAACAAATTGTGGAGTGTTTAGGTCAAGGCATGACTACAATCAACATTGTGCGATGATCAGGATGAAGTGTCTTGGCAATCAAGAAGTATGTAGCTGATTCACAGTACACACGTGTGCGTGCTGATAAGGGCAAATTGAGGACTCTTTCCTACAGGCAATTACGTCAGGTTGAAAGAGCAGCGGCAAAAAAGCCTTGTCATAGCAGCAGACAAGTTTTTGGAGCTGCTTGTGCCTCCAACGTCCCCCGAACAACAAGATGCAGGGTCCTTCAGAGGTTTGCAGCTGTGCATACGCCATCCGGTCGACCTCCTCTATCCACTTCACACAAGCAGAAACGGCTCCAGTGGGCCAAACATTACATGAAGACTGATTTCAAAACTGTTTTGTTCACGGATGAGTGCCGTGCAGCGCTCGATGATCCAGATGGATGGAGTGGAGGATGGCTGGTTGATGGACACCCCACGCAAACACGGCTACAGCGCCAACAAGGAGGAGGTGGAGTAATGTTTTGGGCTGGAATCATGGGGAGAGAGATTGTCGGCCCCTTTAGGATCCCTGAAGGCGCTAAAGATGAACTCCATAATGTATGTGGATTTTCTCAAACAGCACTTCCTGCCATGGTTCAAGAAGAAGAACCATGTATTTCACAGCAAGATCATTTTTCTGCATGATAATGCACCATCTCATGCTGCACATAAAACATCTGCATCTCTGGCTGATATGGGCATAAAAGGGGACAAACTTATGGTGTGACCCCCATGCTCCCCTGACCTCTACCCCATTCAGAACCTTTGGAGCATCATTAAAAGGAGTGTCTATGATGGCGGGAGGCAGTTCACATCTAAGCAACAGCTCTGGGAGGGTATTCTGTCCTCATGCAAAACAATTGAAGCAGAAACCATCCAAAACCTGACAAATTCAATGGACGAGAGAGTTCAGAAGCTCCTTTCGAACAAGGGGTCCTATGTGAAATTGTAACATCACCTAGAATAAAGTTTTGAGTTGAAAACTGTTTGATTTCAGTTTCTAACAACCTGCTAATGCTTATAATTTCAAAAATGACCATTTTTTTGGTCTTTATTAAAATGAAAAGGTTGATCGAAAAGTTTGGGGGATCTAAGAGTGTGGCAACCCAGTAGTCATGATTACTTCGAATTCTGACAATATGAGGGTCATGCTGCAGGTAGTGCAGCAAGAAGGCACTTATGTGTCTTGCGCATCTCGGAGCCCCAAAATTATTTTCCGGGCTAGATGCAGCTAAAAATTATTTTTAATTTTAAATCTGGTGGAGCTTATTATAGATGGCCTAATAGGATCAGTGCTGCACACTGCTACAAAGCCCAAATTATTTTCCAGTCAAGATACAGTTAAACATGATTAGTAATTTGAAAGCTTAAAACGTTTGGTAGGGTGATTTTAACCAATCATCAAGCTTTTACTCTCCCCAGGATGACACAGGGGTAGAAAAGTCGTTTCGGATCCTTGATTTGTTCATCTTTATGAACGTGAGTCTGTCTACATTATCAGTGGAGAGCCGCGTGCGCTTATCTGTCAGCACACCACCAGCAGCGCTGAACACACGTTCAGACAGAACGCTGGCTGCGGGGCATGACAAGATCTCCAAGGCGTAAGTGGCTAGCTCCGGCCATTTATCCAGATTGGAAGCCCAAAAAGAGCAAGGGTCCAGTGACACAGTCGTGGCTTCAATGTTTACTTGGAGATACTCCTGTACCATCGTCTCTAGGCGTTGACTATGTGTCAGACTTCTTGTCTCCTGTGGCCTTGCAAAGGATGGGCTAAAAAAGTGGTGAAATGATTCCGCAAAATTGATGTTACCAGCAGATACTGTGGTTCTGTTACGGTTTGAGTGCTGAACACTTGACGGTCCCACGGTTGGCAAGTTGGAACTGTGAGATTCACTACGTGCACCACTGGTATTTTGTGGAAAAGCACATGTAAGATTCTGCAACAGTCTCTGCTGATACTCCTGCATGCGTGCATCCCTTTCTATGGCAGGAATAATTTCTGCAAATTTACTTTTGTACCGGGGATCTAACAGTGTGGCAACCCAGTAGTCAGGATTATTTCTAATTCTCACAATTCGAGGGTCATGTTGCAGGTAGTGCAGCAAGAAGGCACTCATGTGTGTTGCGCATCCAGGAGCACCAAGTCCCTGTTGTGTTGGTGGCGAGGTAACAATCATGCTTCCTTCCTCTGTCCTCTCCCCCCAACCTCGCACAACAGAAATGTGATCAAGGTCTCCCTCATCTGATGAGTCTTCCATCAGTTCGTCCTCCACTTCTTCCTGGGCTTCTGCACCTTCCTCACTAGTTTGGCTGCTACCATGCGCCCTGGTAAAACCATCTCCCCCACCCTCACATGCCTGCCGCCTTGGTGCTGCCGACCTTCTGGACCTTGCAGATGTTAGCCCTTCCGCATACAACTCCTCCTCCTCTACTTCCTCCACCTCCTCTTGTGCCACCACCTGACTCCGAATTCTGTTTAACATGTGCTCCAGCATGTAAATCACCGGAATAGTCATGCTGATAATGGCATCGTCAGCACTAAACATCTTCGTCGCCATTTCAAAACTGTGCAGAAGGGTGCATAGGTCCCTGATCTGAGACCACTCCTCCAGCGTGATTTGCCCCACCTCTGAATCTCGTTGGCCCAGGCTATACGTCAGAACGTATTGCACCAGGGCTTGTCGGTGCTGCCACAGTCGCTACAACATGTGCAGAGTTGAATTCCACCGGGTAGGCACATCGCATTTTAGCCGGTGAAGTGGCAGGCCCAACGACTTCTGTAGAGATGTAAGTCGCTGAGCTGCGGGATGCGAACGGCGGAAGTGAGCACACAGCGACCGTGCCCTCTGCAGAAGGCCATCTAGTCTGGGATAGTGGGCTAAAAATTGCTGGACAACCAGGTTCAACACGTGAGCCATACAAGGCACGTGTGTGACATTGCCCCGGCGAAGGGCCGCACCCAGGTTTGCAGCATTGTCGCACACGGCCTTCCCTGGTTTCAGGTCCAGTGGAGACAACCATTCATGAAATTGGTTCTCCAGAGCTGACCACAACTCCTCAGCTGTGTGACTCACATTTCCCAGACATTTCAATGTAAAAACCGCCTGATGACGTTGAGCCCTACTGCCAGCATAGTAAGGAGGTGTGCAGGATCCCTTCTGCGCAGTTAGAAAGCTTGTGGCATGACCAGACAGGCTTTGGGTGCAGGTGGAAGACCGAGAGGAGGTTGAGGAGGCAGAAGCAGTGGAGGAACTTTGACATAAAGAGGATTGACGCACAACTCGTGGGGACGGCAAGACTTGGACAGCAGCCCCTTGTCCTGCTGTCACCATAGTTACCCAGTGCCCAGTCAGCGACATGTAACGACCCTGTCCATGCCTACTCGTCCAAGTGTCTGTGGTGAAATGCACCCTGTCACACACAGAGTTTCTCAAAGAAGCGGTGATGTTGTGTGCGACATGCTGGTGGAGCGCAGGCACACCTTTCTTTGAGAAGTAGTGCCGACTGGGCATCTGGTACTGGGGCACTGCGATGGACATAAGGTCTCAAAAATCCTCTGTGTCCACCAGGCGGAAAGGCAGCATTTCTGTAGCCAAGAGCTTGCAGATGGTGAAATTCAACCTCTTAGCTTTCTCATGGCTAGGAGGAAATGGTCTTTTACTTGTCCACATCTGAGGGACCGAGGGCTGGCTATTGTGCTTAGACGGGGTTGATAAGGGTGTCCCCGGCAAACTGCCGGTCTGTGAGGAAGATGCAGGCAGACATGTTAGGTTGCCTTCATCGAAAGGTGGTGCTATCGATGTCGGACAGCGCTCAACACCAGCTGGTGTTACCACCTCCAAAGAAAATGATGACCTGCCAATCACGCTGGCTGTTGTGGGTAAAGAGGTGGCAGGTCTGCGCCCCAAAACAGGTGTGACTGCTGTCCCCCCAGTCACAGAGGATGAAGAGGCCGCGGATGCACAAGATATGGCAGACGGTGGTTGGCCCGGCCGGCTAGGCCGCATTGTAGCACACTGAGCTTCCCACTGCAACTTATGTTTCATGTCCATGTGCCGGTTCATGCATGAAGTACTCAAACTATGTATTTTTTGGCCTCTACTTAGCTTTTGCTGACAAATGTTACAGATAACACGAGTTGGGTCATCTTTATCGATCTGAAAAAATGCCCAGGCTATGCAAGGCTTAGCACCCATGCGACCTGAAGAGCCACCACGACTTGTGGTGAGAGGCAGAGTTGTGTTTGAGGATGCAGTTGTTGACGTGCTTCCAGTACTACGTCTCTGTCCAGGAAGGCGCAACCTGACCTCGTCGTCACTAGCATCTTCCTCCACCTCCTCTGCTGACCTCATCTCTTGGCTGACTGTGGGTTGACAGTAAGTGGGATCTCCGACCTCATCATCATCACCCTGTGCGTTATCACACCCGTCGTCCTCAGAGCCAACCTGTTCCTGCCCTGACAAAAAACTAAAGTTGTCGCTCCAATCAGGTATTTGAGTCTTATCATCGTCTTCCTCATTGTCTCCACCAACAGGAGTTACAGTTTGGGAATGAGGGTCTACATTATGGTCAGAACCTTCTGCGTCTGGTCCTGGATCCGACTCATAAAGATTCTGGGCATCAGTGCAGATCATTTCCTCGTCTGGATTCACAGAAGCGCTGGAGTCGACCTCTGATTCCCAGGCTATAGTATGAGTAAACAGCTCTGCAGACTCAACCATCTGTTCTACCTCATACTCAGACGGGCAGCTGGAGATTTGGGAGCTGTGAGGAAGCAAGTGCGATTTGGGTGACACCTTTGAGGACTGGAGTATTTGTGATGTTGAAGTTGATGTGGAGGAGAGCCCACTTAAAGGAGCACTTGATATCCGTTGAAGCACCTGCTGTTTTTGTGCCTCATCTGGAATTTGTAGCGATTGGCGTGGCCGTAAGAAAGGGATCTTATCACATTGTCCGCTAAAAGAAGTAGACATTTTAGTTTTGCTGGAAGATGGTCTTTCTTCTGCAGATGTTACTGTTGCTTTAACACCTACCCCACGGACACAACCTTTTTTCCCTTCCCAACACGCCTATTCCCCTTTCCACCAGCAGCAGGCCTTTTTCCACTCATTTTGGTGGTTAACTAATTCACAACTCTGGAGATGTTTGCACAAAAAAACAATGGATGGTAACCGAGCAGAGCTGAGTGGCCAAACTGTGGTATTAGGCCAAAACTATTGGCTGGGTTAGATGCAGAAAAAAATTATTTTGAATTTGCAACCTGATGGAGGTCAGTATAGATGGACTAATAGAGAAAGTCCGACACACTACTAGAAGGCCAAATATTTTTTCAGAGGTAGATGCAGAAAAAAATATATTCAGTTTGCAACCTGATGGAGGTCAGTATAGATGGATTAATAGAACAAGACCCACACACAGCTAGAAGCCCAATATTTTTTCAGAGGTAGATGCAGAAAAAACTATATTCAGTTTGCAACCTGATGGAGGTCAGTATAGATGGACTAATAGAACAAGTCCCACACACTGCTAGAAGCCCAAATATTTTTTCAGAGGTACTGTAGATGCAGATAAAAATTAGTTTTAATTTGCAACCTGATGGAGGTCAGTATAGATGGACAAATAGAGAAAGTCCGACACACTACTAGAAGGCCAAATATTTTTTCAGAGGTAGATGCAGAAAAAAATATATTCAGTTTGCAACCTGATGGAGGTCAGTATAGATGGACTAATACAACAAGTCCCGCACACAGCTAGAAGCCCAAATATTTTTTCAGAGGTACTGTAGATGCAGATAAAAATTATTTTTAATTTGCAACCTGATGGAGGTCAGTATAGATGGACTAATAGAGAAAGTCCGACACACTACTAGAAGGCCAAATATTTTTTCAGAGGTAGATTCAGAAAAAAATATATTCAGTTTGCAACCTGATGGAGGTCAGTATAGATGGACTAATACAACAAGTCCCACACACAGCTAGAAGCCCAAATATTTTTTCAGAGGTACTGTAGATGCAGATAAAAATTAGTTTTAATTTGCAACCTGATGGAGGTCAGTATAGATGGACTAATAGAGAAAGTCCAACACACTACTAGAAGGCCAAATATTTTTTCAGAGCTAGATGCAGAAAAAAATTATATTCAGTTTGCAACCTGATGGAGGTCAGTATAGATGGATTAATAGAACAAGACCCACACACAGCTAGAAGCCCAATTTTTTTCAGAGGTAGATGCAGAAAAAAATATATTCAGTTTGCAACCTGATGGAGGTCAGTATAGATGGACTAATAGAACAAGTCCCACACACTGCTAGAAGCCCAAATATTTTTTCAGAGGTACTGTAGATGCAGATAAAAATTAGTTTTAATTTGCAACCTGATGGAGGTCAGTATAGATGGACTAATAGAGAAAGTCCGACACACTACTAGAAGGCCAAATATTTTTTCAGAGCTAGATGCAGAAAAAAATTATATTCAGTTTGCAACCTGATGGAGGTCAGTATAGATGGACTAATAGAGAAAGTCCGACACACTACTAGAAGGCCAAATATTTTTTCAGAGCTAGATGCAGAAAAAAATTATATTCAGTTTGCAACCTGATGGAGGTCAGTATAGATGGATTAATAGAACAAGACCCACACACAGCTAGAAGCCCAATATTTTTTCAGAGGTAGATGCAGAAAAAAATATATTCAGTTTGCAACCTGATGGAGGTCAGTATAGATGGACTAATGGAACAAGTCCCACACACTGCTAGAAGCCCAAATATTTTTTCAGAGGTACTGTAGATGCAGATTAAAATTAGTTTTAATTTGCAACCTGATGGAGGTCAGTATAGATGGACTAATAGAGAAAGTCCGACACACTACTAGAAGGCCAAATATTTTTTCAGAGCTAGATGCAGAAAAAAATTATATTCAGTTTGCAACCTGATGGAGGTCAGTATAGATGGACTAATAGAGAAAGTCCGACACACTACTAGAAGGCCAAATATTTTTTCAGAAGTAGATGCAGAAAAAAATATATTCAGTTTGCAACCTGATGGAGGTCAGTATAGATGGATTAATAGAACAAGACCCACACACAGCTAGAAGCCCAATATTTTTTCAGAGGTAGATGCAGAAAAAGCTATATTCAGTTTGCAACCTGATGGAGGTCAGTATAGATGGACTAATAGAACAAGTCCCACACACTGCTAGAAGCCCAAATATTTTTTCAGAGGTACTGTAGATGCAGATAAAAATTAGTTTTAATTTGCAACCTGATGGAGGTCAGTATAGATGGACTAATAGAGAAAGTCCGACACACTACTAGAAGGCCAAATATTTTTTCAGAGGTAGATGCAGAAAAAAATATATTCAGTTTGCAACCTGATGGAGGTCAGTATAGATGGATTAATAGAACAAGACCCACACACAGCTAGAAGCCCAATATTTTTTCAGAGGTAGATGCAGAAAAAAATATATTCAGTTTGCAACCTGATGGAGGTCAGTATAGATGGACTAATAGAACAAGTCCCACACACTGCTAGAAGCCCAAATATTTTTTCAGAGGTACTGTAGATGCAGATAAAAATTAGTTTTAATTTGCAACCTGATGGAGGTCAGTATAGATGGACTAATAGAGAAAGTCCGACACACTACTAGAAGGCCAAATATTTTTTCAGAGCTAGATGCAGAAAAAAATTATATTCAGTTTGCAACCTGATGGAGGTCAGTATAGATGGACTAATAGAGAAAGTCCGACACACTACTAGAAGGCCAAATATTTTTTCAGAGCTAGATGCAGAAAAAAATTATATTCATTTTGCAACCTGATGGAGGTCAGTATAGATGGATTAATAGAACAAGACCCACACACAGCTAGAAGCCCAATATTTTTTCAGAGGTAGATGCAGAAAAAAATATATTCAGTTTGCAACCTGATGGAGGTCAGTATAGATGGACTAATGGAACAAGTCCCACACACTGCTAGAAGCCCAAATATTTTTTTAGAGGTACTGTAGATGCAGATAAAAATTAGTTTTAATTTGCAACCTGATGGAGGTCAGTATAGATGGACTAATAGAGAAAGTCCGACACACTACTAGAAGGCCAAATATTTTTTCAGAGCTAGATGCAGAAAAAAATTATATTCAGTTTGCAACCTGATGGAGGTCAGTATAGATGGACTAATAGCGAAAGTCCGACACACTACTAGAAGGCCAAATATTTTTTCAGAAGTAGATGCAGAAAAAAATATATTCAGTTTGCAACCTGATGGAGGTCAGTATAGATGGATTAATAGAACAAGACCCACACACAGCTAGAAGCCCAATATTTTTTCAGAGGTAGATGCAGAAAAAGCTATATTCAGTTTGCAACCTGATGGAGGTCAGTATAGATGGACTAATAGAACAAGTCCCACACACTGCTAGAAGCCCAAATATTTTTTCAGAGGTACTGTAGATGCAGATAAAAATTAGTTTTAATTTGCAACCTGATGGAGGTCAGTATAGATGGACTAATAGAGAAAGTCCGACACACTACTAGAAGGCCAAATATTTTTTCAGAGGTAGATGCAGAAAAAAATATATTCAGTTTGCAACCTGATGGAGGTCAGTATAGATGGATTAATAGAACAAGACCCACACACAGCTAGAAGCCCAATATTTTTTCAGAGGTAGATGCAGAAAAAAATATATTCAGTTTGCAACCTGATGGAGGTCAGTATAGATGGACTAATACAACAAGTCCCACACACAGCTAGAAGCCCAAATATTTTTTCAGAGGTACTGTAGATGCAGATAAAAATTAGTTTTAATTTGCAACCTGATGGAGGTCAGTATAGATGGACTAATAGAGAAAGTCCGACACACTACTAGAAGGCCAAATATTTTTTCAGAGCTAGATGCAGAAAAAAATTATATTCAGTTTGCAACCTGATGGAGGTCAGTATAGATGGATTAATAGAACAAGACCCACACACAGCTAGAAGCCCAATATTTTTTCAGAGGTAGATGCAGAAAAAAAAATTTCAGTTTGCAACCTGATGGAGGTCAGTATAGATGGACTAATAGAACAAGTCCCACACACTGCTAGAAGCCCAAATATTTTTTCAGAGGTACTGTACATGCAGATAAAAATTAGTTTTAATTTGCAACCTGATGGAGGTCAGTATAGATGGACTAATAGAGAAAGTCCGACACACTACTAGAAGGCCAAATATTTTTTCAGAGCTAGATGCAGAAAAAAATTATATTCAGTTTGCAACCTGATGGAGGTCAGTATAGATGGACTAATAGAGAAAGTCCGACACACTACTAGAAGGCCAAATATTTTTTCAGAGGTAGATGCAGAAAAAAATATATTCAGTTTGCAACCTGATGGAGGTCAGTATAGATGGATTAATAGAACAAGACCCACACACAACTAGAAGCCCAATATTTTTTCAGAGGTAGATGCAGAAAAAACTATATTCAGTTTGCAACCTGATGGAGGTCAGTATAGATGGACTAATAGAACAAGTCCCACACACTGCTAGAAGTCCAAATATTTTTTCAGAGGTACTGTAGATGCAGATAAAAATTAGTTTTAATTTGCAACCTGATGGAGGTCAGTATAGATGGACTAATAGAGAAAGTCCGACACACTACTAGAAGGCCAAATATTTTTTCAGAGGTAGATGCAGAAAAAAATATATTCAGTTTGCAACCTGATGGAGGTCAGTATAGATGGATTAATAGAACAAGACCCACACACAGCTAGAAGCCCAATATTTTTTCAGAGGTAGATGCAGAAAAAAAAATTTCAGTTTGCAACCTGATGGAGGTCAGTATAGATGGACTAATAGAGAAAGTCCAACACACTACTAGAAGGCCAAATATTTTTTCAGAGCTAGATGCAGAAAAAAATTATATTCAGTTTGCAACCTGATGGAGGTCAGTATAGATGGATTAATAGAACAAGACCCACACACAGCTAGAAGCCCAATATTTTTTCAGAGGTAGATGCAGAAAAAAAAATTTCAGTTTGCAACCTGATGGAGGTCAGTATAGATGGACTAATAGAGAAAGTCCAACACACTACTAGAAGGCCAAATATTTTTTCAGAGCTAGATGCAGAAAAAAATTATATTCAGTTTGCAACCTGATGGAGGTCAGTATAGATGGATTAATAGAACAAGACCCACACACAGCTAGAAGCCCAATTTTTTTCAGAGGTAGATGCAGAAAAAAATATATTCAGTTTGCAACCTGATGGAGGTCAGTATAGATGGACTAATAGAACAAGTCCCACACACTGCTAGAAGCCCAAATATTTTTTCAGAGGTACTGTAGATGCAGATAAAAATTAGTTTTAATTTGCAACCTGATGGAGGTCAGTATAGATGGACTAATAGAGAAAGTCCGACACACTACTAGAAGGCCAAATATTTTTTCAGAGCTAGATGCAGAAAAAAATTATATTCAGTTTGCAACCTGATGGAGGTCAGTATAGATGGACTAATAGAGAAAGTCCGACACACTACTAGAAGGCCAAATATTTTTTCAGAGCTAGATGCAGAAAAAAATTATATTCAGTTTGCAACCTGATGGAGGTCAGTATAGATGGATTAATAGAACAAGACCCACACACAGCTAGAAGCCCAATATTTTTTCAGAGGTAGATGCAGAAAAAAATATATTCAGTTTGCAACCTGATGGAGGTCAGTATAGATGGACTAATGGAACAAGTCCCACACACTGCTAGAAGCCCAAATATTTTTTCAGAGGTACTGTAGATGCAGATTAAAATTAGTTTTAATTTGCAACCTGATGGAGGTCAGTATAGATGGACTAATAGAGAAAGTCCGACACACTACTAGAAGGCCAAATATTTTTTCAGAGCTAGATGCAGAAAAAAATTATATTCAGTTTGCAACCTGATGGAGGTCAGTATAGATGGACTAATAGAGAAAGTCCGACACACTACTAGAAGGCCAAATATTTTTTCAGAAGTAGATGCAGAAAAAAATATATTCAGTTTGCAACCTGATGGAGGTCAGTATAGATGGATTAATAGAACAAGACCCACACACAGCTAGAAGCCCAATATTTTTTCAGAGGTAGATGCAGAAAAAGCTATATTCAGTTTGCAACCTGATGGAGGTCAGTATAGATGGACTAATAGAACAAGTCCCACACACTGCTAGAAGCCCAAATATTTTTTCAGAGGTACTGTAGATGCAGATAAAAATTAGTTTTAATTTGCAACCTGATGGAGGTCAGTATAGATGGACTAATAGAGAAAGTCCGACACACTACTAGAAGGCCAAATATTTTTTCAGAGGTAGATGCAGAAAAAAATATATTCAGTTTGCAACCTGATGGAGGTCAGTATAGATGGATTAATAGAACAAGACCCACACACAGCTAGAAGCCCAATATTTTTTCAGAGGTAGATGCAGAAAAAAATATATTCAGTTTGCAACCTGATGGAGGTCAGTATAGATGGACTAATAGAACAAGTCCCACACACTGCTAGAAGCCCAAATATTTTTTCAGAGGTACTGTAGATGCAGATAAAAATTAGTTTTAATTTGCAACCTGATGGAGGTCAGTATAGATGGACTAATAGAGAAAGTCCGACACACTACTAGAAGGCCAAATATTTTTTCAGAGCTAGATGCAGAAAAAAATTATATTCAGTTTGCAACCTGATGGAGGTCAGTATAGATGGACTAATAGAGAAAGTCCGACACACTACTAGAAGGCCAAATATTTTTTCAGAGCTAGATGCAGAAAAAAATTATATTCACTTTGCAACCTGATGGAGGTCAGTATAGATGGATTAATAGAACAAGACCCACACACAGCTAGAAGCCCAATATTTTTTCAGAGGTAGATGCAGAAAAAAATATATTCAGTTTGCAACCTGATGGAGGTCAGTATAGATGGACTAATGGAACAAGTCCCACACACTGCTAGAAGCCCAAATATTTTTTTAGAGGTACTGTAGATGCAGATAAAAATTAGTTTTAATTTGCAACCTGATGGAGGTCAGTATAGATGGACTAATAGAGAAAGTCCGACACACTACTAGAAGGCCAAATATTTTTTCAGAGCTAGATGCAGAAAAAAATTATATTCAGTTTGCAACCTGATGGAGGTCAGTATAGATGGACTAATAGAGAAAGTCCGACACACTACTAGAAGGCCAAATATTTTTTCAGAAGTAGATGCAGAAAAAAATATATTCAGTTTGCAACCTGATGGAGGTCAGTATAGATGGATTAATAGAACAAGACCCACACACAGCTAGAAGCCCAATATTTTTTCAGAGGTAGATGCAGAAAAAGCTATATTCAGTTTGCAACCTGATGGAGGTCAGTATAGATGGACTAATAGAACAAGTCCCACACACTGCTAGAAGCCCAAATATTTTTTCAGAGGTACTGTAGATGCAGATAAAAATTAGTTTTAATTTGCAACCTGATGGAGGTCAGTATAGATGGACTAATAGAGAAAGTCCGACACACTACTAGAAGGCCAAATATTTTTTCAGAGGTAGATGCAGAAAAAAATATATTCAGTTTGCAACCTGATGGAGGTCAGTATAGATGGATTAATAGAACAAGACCCACACACAGCTAGAAGCCCAATATTTTTTCAGAGGTAGATGCAGAAAAAAATATATTCAGTTTGCAACCTGATGGAGGTCAGTATAGATGGACTAATACAACAAGTCCCACACACAGCTAGAAGCCCAAATATTTTTTCAGAGGTACTGTAGATGCAGATAAAAATTAGTTTTAATTTGCAACCTGATGGAGGTCAGTATAGATGGACTAATAGAGAAAGTCCGACACACTACTAGAAGGCCAAATATTTTTTCAGAGCTAGATGCAGAAAAAAATTATATTCAGTTTGCAACCTGATGGAGGTCAGTATAGATGGATTAATAGAACAAGACCCACACACAGCTAGAAGCCCAATATTTTTTCAGAGGTAGATGCAGAAAAAAAAATTTCAGTTTGCAACCTGATGGAGGTCAGTATAGATGGACTAATAGAACAAGACCCACACACAGCTAGAAGCCCAAATATTTTTTCAGAGGTACTGTACATGCAGATAAAAATTAGTTTTAATTTGCAACCTGATGGAGGTCAGTATAGATGGACTAATAGAGAAAGTCCGACACACTACTAGAAGGCCAAATATTTTTTCAGAGCTAGATGCAGAAAAAAATTATATTCAGTTTGCAACCTGATGGAGGTCAGTATAGATGGACTAATAGAGAAAGTCCGACACACTACTAGAAGGCCAAATATTTTTTCAGAGGTAGATGCAGAAAAAAATATATTCAGTTTGCAACCTGATGGAGGTCAGTATAGATGGATTAATAGAACAAGACCCACACACAACTAGAAGCCCAATATTTTTTCAGAAGTAGATGCAGAAAAAACTATATTCAGTTTGCAACCTGATGGAGGTCAGTATAGATGGACTAATAGAACAAGTCCCACACACTGCTAGAAGTCCAAATATTTTTTCAGAGGTACTGTAGATGCAGATAAAAATTAGTTTTAATTTGCAACCTGATGGAGGTCAGTATAGATGGACTAATAGAGAAAGTCCGACACACTACTAGAAGGCCAAATATTTTTTCAGAGGTAGATGCAGAAAAAACTATATTCAGTTTGCAACCTGATGGAGGTCAGTATAGATGGATTAATAGAACAAGACCCACACACAGCTAGAAGCCCAATATTTTTTCAGAGATAGATGCAGAAAAAAATATATTCAGTTTGCAACCTGATGGAGGTCAGTATAGATGGACTAATGGAACAAGTCCCACACACTGCTAGAAGCCCAAATATTTTTTCAGAGGTACTGTAGATGCAGATAAAAATTAGTTTTAATTTGCAACCTGATGGAGGTCAGTATAGATGGACTAATAGAGAAAGTCCGACACACTACTAGAAGGCCAAATATTTTTTCAGAGCTAGATGCAGAAAAAAATTATATTCAGTTTGCAACCTGATGGAGGTCAGTATAGATGGACTAATAGAGAAAGTCCGACACACTACTAGAAGGCCAAATATTTTTTCAGAAGTAGATGCAGAAAAAAATATATTCAGTTTGCAACCTGATGGAGGTCAGTATAGATGGACTAATAGAACAAGTCCCACACACTGCTAGAAGCCCAAATATTTTTTCAGAGGTACTGTAGATGCAGATAAAAATTAGTTTTAATTTGCAACCTGATGGAGGTCAGTATAGATGGACTAATAGAGAAAGTCCGACACACTACTAGAAGGCCAAATATTTTTTCAGAGGTAGATGCAGAAAAAAATATATTCAGTTTGCAACCTGATGGAGGTCAGTATAGATGGATTAATAGAACAAGACCCACACACAGCTAGAAGCCCAATATTTTTTCAGAGGTAGATGCAGAAAAAAATATATTCAGTTTGCAACCTGATGGAGGTCAGTATAGATGGACTAATACAACAAGTCCCACACACAGCTAGAAGCCCAAATATTTTTTCAGAGGTACTGTAGATGCAGATAAAAATTAGTTTTAATTTGCAACCTGATGGAGGTCAGTATAGATGGACTAATAGAGAAAGTCCGACACACTACTAGAAGGCCAAATATTTTTTCAGAGCTAGATGCAGAAAAAAATTATATTCAGTTTGCAACCTGATGGAGGTCAGTATAGATGGATTAATAGAACAAGACCCACACACAGCTAGAAGCCCAATATTTTTTCAGAGGTAGATGCAGAAAAAAAAATTTCAGTTTGCAACCTGATGGAGGTCAGTATAGATGGACTAATAGAACAAGTCCCACACACTGCTAGAAGCCCAAATATTTTTTCAGAGGTACTGTAGATGCAGATAAAAATTAGTTTTAATTTGCAACCTGATGGAGGTCAGTATAGATGGACTAATAGAGAAAGTCCGACACACTACTAGAAGGCCAAATATTTTTTCAGAGCTAGATGCAGAAAAAAATTATATTCAGTTTGCAACCTGATGGAGGTCAGTATAGATGGATTAATAGAACAAGACCCACACACAGCTAGAAGCCCAATATTTTTTCAGAGGTAGATGCAGAAAAAAAAATTTCAGTTTGCAACCTGATGGAGGTCAGTATAGATGGACTAATAGAACAAGTCCCACACACTGCTAGAAGCCCAAATATTTTTTCAGAGGTACTGTAGATGCAGATAAAAATTAGTTTTAATTTGCAACCTGATGGAGGTCAGTATAGATGGACTAATAGAGAAAGTCCGACACACTACTAGAAGGCCAAATATTTTTTCAGAGCTAGATGCAGAAAAAAATTATATTCAGTTTGCAACCTGATGGAGGTCAGTATAGATGGACTAATAGAGAAAGTCCGACACACTACTAGAAGGCCAAATATTTTTTCAGAGGTAGATGCAGAAAAAACTATATTCAGTTTGCAACCTGATGGAGGTCAGTATAGATGGACTAATAGAACAAGTCCCACACACTGCTAGAAGTCCAAATATTTTTTCAGAGGTACTGTAGATGCAGATAAAAATTAGTTTTAATTTGCAACCTGATGGAGGTCAGTATAGATGGACTAATAGAGAAAGTCCGACACACTACTAGAAGGCCAAATATTTTTTCAGAGGTAGATGCAGAAAAAAATATATTCAGTTTGCAACCTGATGGAGGTCAGTATAGATGGATTAATAGAACAAGACCCACACACAGCTAGAAGCCCAATATTTTTTCAGAGATAGATGCAGAAAAAAATATATTCAGTTTGCAACCTGATGGAGGTCAGTATAGATGGACTAATGGAACAAGTCCCACACACTGCTAGAAGCCCAAATATTTTTTCAGAGGTACTGTAGATGCAGATAAAAATTAGTTTTAATTTGCAACCTGATGGAGGTCAGTATAGATGGACTAATAGAGAAAGTCCGACACACTACTAGAAGGCCAAATATTTTTTCAGAGCTAGATGCAGAAAAAAATTATATTCAGTTTGCAACCTGATGGAGGTCAGTATAGATGGACTAATAGAGAAAGTCCGACACACTACTAGAAGGCCAAATATTTTTTCAGAAGTAGATGCAGAAAAAAATATATTCAGTTTGCAACCTGATGGAGGTCAGTATAGATGGATTAATAGAACAAGACCCACACACAGCTAGAAGCCCAATATTTTTTCAGAGGTAGATGCAGAAAAAACTATATTCAGTTTGCAACCTGATGGAGGTCAGTATAGATGGACTAATAGAACAAGTCCCACACACTGCTAGAAGCCCAAATATTTTTTCAGAGGTACTGTAGATGCAGATAAAAATTAGTTTTAATTTGCAACCTGATGGAGGTCAGTATAGATGGACTAATAGAGAAAGTCCGACACACTACTAGAAGGCCAAATATTTTTTCAGAGGTAGATGCAGAAAAAAATATATTCAGTTTGCAACCTGATGGAGGTCAGTATAGATGGATTAATAGAACAAGACCCACACACAGCTAGAAGCCCAATATTTTTTCAGAGGTAGATGCAGAAAAAAATATATTCAGTTTGCAACCTGATGGAGGTCAGTATAGATGGACTAATACAACAAGTCCCACACACAGCTAGAAGCCCAAATATTTTTTCAGAGGTACTGTAGATGCAGATAAAAATTAGTTTTAATTTGCAACCTGATGGAGGTCAGTATAGATGGACTAATAGAGAAAGTCCGACACACTACTAGAAGGCCAAATATTTTTTCAGAGCTAGATGCAGAAAAAAATTATATTCAGTTTGCAACCTGATGGAGGTCAGTATAGATGGATTAATAGAACAAGACCCACACACAGCTAGAAGCCCAATATTTTTTCAGAGGTAGATGCAGAAAAAAAAATTTCAGTTTGCAACCTGATGGAGGTCAGTATAGATGGACTAATAGAACAAGTCCCACACACTGCTAGAAGCCCAAATATTTTTTCAGAGGTACTGTAGATGCAGATAAAAATTAGTTTTAATTTGCAACCTGATGGAGGTCAGTATAGATGGACTAATAGAGAAAGTCCGACACACTACTAGAAGGCCAAATATTTTTTCAGAGCTAGATGCAGAAAAAAATTATATTCAGTTTGCAACCTGATGGAGGTCAATATAGATGGACTAATAGAGAAAGTCCGACACACTACTAGAAGGCCAAATATTTTTTCAGAGGTAGATGCAGAAAAAAATATATTCAGTTTGCAACCTGATGGAGGTCAGTATAGATGGATTAATAGAACAAGACCCACACACAGCTAGAAGCCCAATATTTTTTCAGAGGTAGATGCAGAAAAAACTATATTCAGTTTGCAACCTGATGGAGGTCAGTATAGATGGACTAATAGAACAAGTCCCACACACTGCTAGAAGCCCAAATATTTTTTCAGAGGTACTGTAGATGCAGATAAAAATTAGTTTTAATTTGCAACCTGATGGAGGTCAGTATAGATGGACTAATAGAGAAAGTCCGACACACTACTAGAAGGCCAAATATTTTTTCAGAGGTAGATGCAGAAAAAAATATATTCAGTTTGCAACCTGATGGAGGTCAGTATAGATGGATTAATAGAACAAGACCCACACACAGCTAGAAGCCCAATATTTTTTCAGAGGTAGATGCAGAAAAAATATATTCAGTTTGCAACCTGATGGAGGCCAGTATAGATGGACTAATACAACAAGTCCCACACACAGCTAGAAGCCCAAATATTTTTTCAGAGGTACTGTAGATGCAGATAAAAATTAGTTTTAATTTGCAACCTGATGGAGGTCAGTATAGATGGACTAATAGAGAAAGTCCGACACACTACTAGAAGGCCAAATATTTTTTCAGAGCTAGATGCAGAAAAAAATTATATTCAGTTTGCAACCTGATGGAGGTCAGTATAGATGGATTAATAGAACAAGACCCACACACAGCTAGAAGCCCAATATTTTTTCAGAGGTAGATGCAGAAAAAAATATATTCAGTTTGCAACCTGATGGAGGTCAGTATAGATGGACTAATAGAACAAGTCCCACACACTGCTAGAAGCCCAAATATTTTTTCAGAGGTACTGTAGATGCAGATAAAAATTATTTTTAATTTGCAACCTGATGGAGGTCAGTATAGATGGACTAATAGAGAAAGTCCGACACACTACTAGAAGGCCAAATATTTTTTCAGAGCTAGATGCAGATAAAAATTAGTTTTAATTTGCAACCTGATGGAGGTCAGTATAGATGGACTAATAGAGAAAGTCCGACACACTACTAGAAGGCCAAATATTTTTCAGAGGTAGATGCAGAAAAAAATATATTCAGTTTGCAACCTGATGGAGGTCAGTATAGATGGATTAATAGAACAAGACCCACACACAGCTAGAAGCCCAATATTTTTTCAGAGGTAGATGCAGAAAAAACTATATTCAGTTTGCAACCTGATGGAGGTCAGTATAGATGGACTAATAGAACAAGTCCCACACACTGCTAGAAGCCCAAATATTTTTTTAGAGGTACTGTAGATGCAGATAAAAATTAGTTTTAATTTGCAACCTGATGGAGGTCAGTATAGATGGACTAATAGAGAAAGTCCGACACACTACTAGAAGGCCAAATATTTTTTCAGAGGTAGATGCAGAAAAAAATATATTCAGTTTGCAACCTGATGGAGTTAAGTATAGATGGATTAACAGAACAAGACCCACACACAGCTAGAAGCCCAATATTTTTTCAGAGGTAGATGCAGAAAAAAATATATTCAGTTTGCAACCTGATGGAGGTCAGTATAGATGGACTAATAGAACAAGTCCCACACACTGCTAGAAGCCCAAATATTTTTTCAGAGGTACTGTAGATGCAGATAAAAATTAGTTTTAATTTGCAACCTGATGGAGGTCAGTATAGATGGACTAATAGAGAAAGTCCGACACACTACTAGAAGGCCAAATATTTTTTCAGAGGTAGATGCAGAAAAAAATATATTCAGTTTGCAACCTGATGGAGGTCAGTATAGATGGATTAATAGAACAAGACCCACACACAGCTAGAAGCCCAATATTTTTTCAGAGGTAGATGCAGAAAAAACTATATTCAGTTTGCAACCTGATGGAGGTCAGTATAGATGGACTAATAGAACAAGTCCCACACACTGCTAGAAGCCCAAATATTTTTTCAGAGGTACTGTAGATGCAGATAAAAATTAGTTTTAATTTGCAACCTGATGGAGGTCAGTATAGATGGACTAATAGAGAAAGTCCGACACACTACTAGAAGGCCAAATATTTTTTCAGAGGTATATGCAGAAAAAAATATATTCAGTTTGCAACCTGATGGAGGTCAGTATAGATGGATTAATAGAACAAGACCCACACACAGCTAGAAGCCCAATATTTTTTCAGAGGTAGATGCAGAAAAAAATATATTCAGTTTGCAACCTGATGGAGGCCAGTATAGATGGACTAATACAACAAGTCCCACACACAGCTAGAAGCCCAAATATTTTTTCAGAGGTACTGTAGATGCAGATAAAAATTAGTTTTAATTTGCAACCTGATGGAGGTCAGTATAGATGGACTAATAGAGAAAGTCCGACACACTACTAGAAGGCCAAATATTTTTTCAGAGCTAGATGCAGAAAAAAATTATATTCAGTTTGCAACTTGATGGAGGTCAGTATAGATGGATTAATAGAACAAGACCCACACACAGCTAGAAGCCCAATATTTTTTCAGAGGTAGATGCAGAAAAAAATATATTCAGTTTGCAACCTGATGGAGGTCAGTATAGATGGACTAATAGAACAAGTCCCACACACTGCTAGAAGCCCAAATATTTTTTCAGAGGTACTGTAGATGCAGATAAAAATTAGTTTTAATTTGCAACCTGATGGAGGTCAGTATAGATGGACTAATAGAGAAAGTCCGACACACTACTAGAAGGCCAAATATTTTTTCAGAGCTAGATGCAGAAAAAAATTATATTCAGTTTGCAACCTGATGGAGGTCAGTATAGATGGACTAATAGAGAAAGTCCGACACACTACTAGAAGGCCAAATATTTTTTCAGAGGTAGATGCAGAAAAAAATATATTCAGTTTGCAACCTGATGGAGGTCAGTATAGATGGATTAATAGAACAAGACCCACACACAGCTAGAAGCCCAATATTTTTTCAGAGGTAGATGCAGAAAAAACTATATTCAGTTTGCAACCTGATGGAGGTCAGTATAGATGGACTAATAGAACAAGTCCCACACACTGCTAGAAGCCCAAATATTTTTTCAGAGGTACTGTAGATGCAGATAAAAATTAGTTTTAATTTGCAACCTGATGGAGGTCAGTATAGATGGACTAATAGAGAAAGTCCGACACACTACTAGAAGGCCAAATATTTTTTCAGAGGTAGATGCAGAAAAAAATATATTCAGTTTGCAACCTGATGGAGTTAAGTATAGATGGATTAATAGAACAAGACCCACACACAGCTAGAAGCCCAATATTTTTTCAGAGGTAGATGCAGAAAAAAATATATTCAGTTTGCAACCTGATGGAGGTCAGTATAGATGGACTAATAGAACAAGTCCCACACACTGCTAGAAGCCCAAATATTTTTTCAGAGGTACTGTAGATGCAGATAAAAATTAGTTTTAATTTGCAACCTGATGGAGGTCAGTATAGATGGACTAATAGAGAAAGTCCGACACACTACTAGAAGGCCAAATATTTTTTCAGAGGTAGATGCAGAAAAAAATATATTCAGTTTGCAACCTAATGGAGGTCAGTATAGATGGATTAATAGAACAAGACCCACACACAGCTAGAAGCCCAATATTTTTTCAGAGGTAGATGCAGAAAAAAATATATTCAGTTTGCAACCTGATGGAGGTCAGTATAGATGGACTAATAGAACAAGTCCCACACACTGCTAGAAGCCCAAATATTTTTTCAGAGGTACTGTAGATGCAGATAAAAATTAGTTTTAATTTGCAACCTGATGGAGGTCAGTATAGATGGACTAATAGAATGATGCTATGCCCAAAAGATTTTACTTCACTAGGTGCAGTAAAAAAATTCGTATTCTATACACAGGTGGTATATCTTGCAACACAGATAGGCTACTCCACTGACTAACACACTCTGCAATAGGCCAAAAAGGATTAGCTTTGCTAGATTCAGCCAAATGCTGTGAAAAAAACTTGCACAGCACTGGCACAGACCTGCCTGGCAAAAACTGATAGGAACTGATGTAACTTAGTCCTGAAAAGGACTGCAATTACAATTAGTCTTTACTCCCACAACCTATCTATTTAAGAGCACAGACCTGCCTGATAAAAGTCGTAGGAAATGCTGTAACCTAGTCCTTAAAAGGACTGCAATCACAACTATTCCCTACTCCCAAGCTATCTGTATATTTGTGCGAAAATTGGCTTGAAATTAACAAGGTATAGCACACACAGCAACAGCGGTGCCGTCTAACACGCAGCTGCAGCAGTGAGAAAATGGTGGCGACGGGGAAAATGGCTTGGTCTTATAGGGCAAGGACATGTGACATACACTGCCAATGACACATGCCCTTGCTTGTGTGAAAAAAAGCACTTCGCTCCGTGTGTGCGCTGCTGATAGGCTGACAGATTGCACCTCCCCACTGTAAATGCAGGAAAGAGAAAAAAAAATGGAGATCTTCATTGTTCCTGCAGAGATCCATCCCCTGCCCCTCCCCCCACCCCGCTGTACACTCAAACTGCGTATTAACATTAATTTTCATCATTACTGAGAAAAAATCCAGTTATGATTTTGGTGCACGAACAGTTATCGAACATAACCTCGAACAGCCGAATTTTTCTCAAATTGTTCGTGTTCGCCGAACGGCTCGAACACCGCCCAAAACAGCTCGAATTTGAGATTGGCGAACAGTTCGAGTAGAACAACGCTCATCTCTAGTAGGGACCTTGACCGGGTAGAGACAACCGTTAACTGTAGCCCGCTCCTCGCCTCAAGGCCAGAGGACGAGGACCGGGTATCCTCTATCAGCTGCAGGTTCACACAGAAAGCCACGTTCAGTGATGAAGATCACAATCAAAGACCATAAGCCCACGATGGCCGTTTATTAAATATGAATTTTGTGGTGTAACCTAAAGTGCGTCCTCCACCCTCACCCACTACATGGTTCCCCCTATCTTTGGTTCCCCCCATCTCCTCTTATCCCGGCTGGGGCAGCACTATGGTGCCTTAAAGCCCCCCTCATGTGGGAGAGGTGTATTGTTGGATGGATGGCTGAGTCCTGAGAGGTGCTCCTTCCTTACCTCGGAGAGGAGATACCACACCTCGGTCTGAGGTGCAGTACCCCTGTGGCGACTGAACCCTCAGGGGCGCCACATTCCCCCCTGGTGAAACACAGCACGTCAGAGGGCTGGAATAGAGCAAAACATGGTACAGACTTTTTAAATTTTTGCATAACAATAAAACCATCTTCCCTTTATGGGAGGCTCAATTCTTGAACGTTGCAATAATACAGTATATATATATATATATATATATACAATATAAATATAGAAAAACATTAAGTGACATGCATGTATAAAAGACATTATGCACACATGGGAGACATTCAAGAGACATTATGCAAGTAGACAGTTCTGTAGAAAATATTGTAGAAATGAGTCAGTTCAGCAGCATGAGGGACCTGTCCCAAACCCTCAATGTGGGCCCTGGGGTGGCTGCAGGGCATTGAGATCCTGAGTTGGACCTCCAGGAGAGCCACTCCAGACAGGTTTTGCTTCTGAGGTCTGAGATAGTAGTAGAGCGGTTTTGCATAAAACCAATAGGGAGCACCTAAAGAGATGCAGAACTATTTACAAAGTGAGTCTGTCTACTGCCAATGTCCACAGGGACAAGTGTCTCTTTAAACCGGGAGGAAAAACATAATTAACATATTAAACAAAACTGACAACATGTCAAACTTAGAGGTGCAACCTCCGGGGCTGCTCAGTCCAGGTACCTCCACCGGGAAAAGGCTCGTTCCTCCCTACGGAGCCTGACCGGTCCTCCACCGGCAGACGCACGGGGGTCTCACCCTTGAACACTCTGTGAATGTCCAGGGCGTACCAGCAACGCACCCCGTGGTGGCGGGTGTATGTCACCAGATCACCCGGTGTAGAGGTTCCGGCCAGGATGTCCCTTCTTTAGCTGTGGCTCCACATTACGACGGCTCACAAATACGTCATGGGCAAACTGAGGTCTCCGAAGCCCCATCCCGCCTCCTGGTGGAAGCAGACTATCCGCCCTTCCTCCTGGACGGGCGACCTCCTCCTGGCGGGCCTTAGATTTTGTGGCCTTTGCGCACACCTCCAGGCGCTCGCAGCGAATCCGCCTCTCCCATCGCTCCTTGTCGAATTGGAGGAGCTGCTTTTTACACATCTCCTCCCTCCTTCCCGCTTCAGCCCGGGTCTCCTGGGGGAAGCCTATCAGGTCTCCCCCTGGTTATCCCAGGCCATCTTCTCCGCTGCTGGGCAGTTGACCAGAGGCGCTGGCAGTGGCGACAGTAGGGGTTGCTGCAGGTTCTCAGGAGACGCGGACCAGTCCGGGTTGGGGTTGGTGGAATCCCCAGCTAGCACAGACTCTTCCAGGCCAGGAGTCGGGAGGCAATGCAGGCCTCCGGCGGTGACCGTCACTTGGGCCTTTAACTCTGGAGCGAAAAGCTGCCCCCATACTACGGCGCCCGGGGACAGGGGCGCTGGCATCAGATCTACGAGGGCCTCCATGAGCCTCGTGCCCGGGACAGGGGCTTGTAGCTTACCCGAGCCTGGGCTGCATGCGGCCTCCGGGGTTTCCTCCTTCTGGGTTGCTGCTCCGCTAAACTGGCTTGCAGCACCTTGGCGACGGGACCGGATCTTTTGCAGCATTTCCTCCCGCCATGCTGCGGACACCGACCGATGGGCCTCCACGACCCTCCGGTTTAGGTCTTGTGCTTCCTCTCAGAGGAACTCGGCCTCCTCCGGGGTTAAGCGAATCTCCCGTATTCCGAGCGGGGTAGCAGCTTGTGGGGCGGCATCAGAGTTCCTCTCCTGCGCTGCGTCCATTCTCGCTGCCGGGTGTGGAGTGTCTGGGATTGTTGCGGCCACACCTTGTTGTTGCTCTTGTCTCCTCCTCTTTTCGGGGTGGCTCCAGGGCGGCTGGCTGACGGGCACTCCCAGTGACATCCCATCCGTTTTGACGGACATCCCTGCGCGGACTGTCTCTGATGGAGGGGGCGGTCTGCATTTTTGGTGCCATTAGGGAGCCAGGCCCACGATGGGAGGTGCTGGGTTTCTGTCCTTTCTGCACATAATGGCGTCCGTTCTTCTTAGACGGGCACCACATGGAATGTGAAACGACAGTCTTTTGGTAAAGGCACACAGTACCCGGTAGCAATGGGGACAATTTCTTCCGTTGCTGCTGGCACACAATCCTTCCAACTACGCCAGGTTCTGTGATGCTCACAGCCCTCACCCTGGGAAGTTGGGTTACTCGGAACCGGGTCAGATGTTGGGGGGTAGCAGTCGTGGCCCGGACCCGGTCCGTGCCCCGGGCGGTCACAATAAAAGATGTAATGGGCTTTCACGGTTGAGTGGTATTTTCCGACTACGCCACCTACGGTGTCCGGTGATGAGCACCAGCGCTGCTTCAGTCCACTGAGGCTGGTGTTACAGGCAGCTAAGATGGGACGGCTCCCCGCAAGTGGGAGAGGTGTAGTGTTGGATGGATGGCTGAGTCCTCAGAGGTTCTCCTTCCTTACCTCGGAGAGGATACCACACCTCGGTCTGAGGTGCAGTAACCCTGTGGCGACTGAACCCTCAGGGGCGCCACACAAGCATTACTTAGTAGCTTCAAAATTTACCATCTTTACGGACAATAATCCGTTAACACACTTGGATACTGCAAAGCTTGGTGCATTGGAGCAGTGCTGGATGGCCCGGCTATCAAACTACGACTTTACCATCAAGTACCGAACAGGCCGTGGAAATGCAAATGCTGATGCACTCTCCAGAAACCCTCAAGTACATTTGCAAGGGCTTGAAGAAGAAACAGATGACTTGGAGGAAATAGAACTTCCAGCTTTCCATAAAAGTAGAAAATGGAAAATTACAGAAACCCATATCTACCCGAACCGTCAGGATGTTGCACTAAACCCGCTGCCTCATTATGGATGGAAAGAAACCCAAGACAGCGATCCAGCAGTGAGCCTAGTGAAGAGGCTGGTAACCCAACCGGATTCCAAAATTGAGAAGAATGCTCCCCCAGAGGCCCAATACCTGTGGAAAGAAAGAAGCAGGTTATTTATCTATAAAAACCAATTGTGCAGACGGTATATCAATCCAAGGACACATGAAATGGTATGGCAAGTTGTGGTTCTAAGGAGAGACATCCAAATGGTATTGGAAGCATACCATAAAGGAGCAGGACACTTTGGATGGAGAAAACTGGAAATACTGTTACGTGAGAGGTGTTATTGGCTTGGCATGAGGTCTTCCATAGAAAAATGGTGTAAAAATTGTGGCCCATGCTCATTAAGAAGATGAGGTCGTAACAACCAGAAAGCTCCACTCCAGCCTATCATAACCAAACAGCCCTTGGAACTAGTAGCCAGTAGATCAGGCTATACTTATGCTCTTACCATGGTGGACCACTATTCCAGATTCCTAGTGGTAGCTCCTGTGAAGGACTTGACAGCTCAGACAGCAGCAAGAACCTTTCAAGCTTATTTCTGCAGGCCACATGGATATCCAGAACAGGTATTGACAGATCAGGGTCCTGCCTTTGAAGCGGAAATATTTCAAGAGTTCTGTAGCTTGTATGGATGCAAGAAAATTTTTACCACGCCTTACCATCCCCAAACTAACGGAATGTGCGAAAAAATGAATCACGTGGTAATAGAATTGCTTAAGACTCTGCCCTTGGAAGACAGAAACAGATGGCCAGAGAAATTACCAGATCTTATTGACATCTATAACAACATCCCAGTAAGTTCAACTAATTGCACCCCGGCATACTTGATGAGAGCGAGGCCAGGAAAATTTCCAGTGGACTTTGAAATGGACATTGTAGTTCCTGAGGAAGACCCCCAAGTGCAGATTGGGATACTAGAAGAACAGAACAATACAAGAAAATACAACAGTGTGTTGAGAAAAATCTAGCAAAATCCAGAGAAAGACAAGAAACCAATTTCAATAAAAATGCACAAGGAATCCCGTTAACCCCCGGAGAATTGGTTTTGAAAAGGAAAAAGAGACTTCATAAGCTAGATAATCAATGGGAAGAAGAACCATAAACTGTATTACCATCCAATTTTGACAACCAGAAAACCTGTCTAATCAGCAAGGATAACGGAAAAACAACAGCAACAGTGTCCCGAGACCACTTAAAGAAGTGTCCTCAACCCATACAACAAAAAGAATATATCCCTTGTCCCATACCAGAAGAAGAGACGCCAAGGACAATTAAGACAATCTTAGGAGAGTTACCCGCAGATTGGCCTCAAATAGAAGGAGCATATTTAATTCCCATGTTGACATTCCCACAACCAGTAGAAGGATCAAGAGCAGAAGAACCACCTGCTGCAGCTGAGCTAGGGAATCCTGCAATCGGTGTACCTGCCATTCCCACTAGGGGAGTGGGAAGACACTCCGGCATACCTGTGCTACGTAGACCAACACATGAGTCAGTAAGTAGTGTTCGCTCAACACCAGGCTTACGCACCAGTGGGATACCAGTTTTACGGAGGTCATCATGTATTAATTTTGGACACCCACCACTCAGATACAGGGAGTAAACCATAACAAAAGGGAAATAGGTTCAAAAATGTAAATATGTAGTTAAAGTCAGTATATAGAAGGGTGACGAGTAGACCAAAACAGGTTACACCAGGTACACAATATAAAAAAAGGGGTGAGTAGAGATGGCGTAAGAAGCTGTCTAGGGAGAGCAAAGTCTTGGCCAATAGGTGACCCCAGGGCCAAAGGGCCTACAGTGCTTATGACCGGGAGAGGCCCCTGCAGTACCTAGGACCCTTGCGCCGAGGCACACCTAGTAAATTATTTGTTGTGTATTGTGAATTATTAAGTCTATTTGAATCTTTAAGCCTAAAGAGACTTTACCTGTTTGGACGTCTGAAACTTTTTGAAAATTTTTTAAGAATGGACCGAAGCCACAGGACTGGTGGTGGCAAAAACACTTTCCCTTTAACATCTTGCAGCAGATCGACTAGCGTTGTATGGACTGGTTATCCGTTTTTCCTATTTTCCCTGGTTATTGTAAATTTTATTTTTGAGACTCTGTTCAAATTACAAATATAAATGTTAATGTTATGCTATCTTTGTTAAAAAAAAAAAATGTTTCAGTCCTGGAGGACTGAAGTTAACTAGGGAGGGAATGTGGCACCCCTGTGGGGGATTACCACAGGATCCATAGGTGCAGGGAGAGAAGTACACTTGGGCACACACCACACCTTCCACCCCAGGTCTGACAGGAGGAGTCAGTTTCCAGGGAGACAGCAAAAGCGGCAGTTAGTCTTGAAAGGGGTGAAGGAGGAGAGTCAGAGAGCTGTTGGTGGAGGACCAGTTAAGCCCTGAACTAGGAAACAGGTCTGTGTTGTGAACTATTATCCCTTTAGGTCACTCGGACACCGGAGTCCGAGATTGCTATTAATTCAGGAATAGCATAGAAAACCCAGACAGATCAGGAGGATCTACTCCCCCTGAAGAAGAAGGGGAAAGAGTTGCCAAACTTGACCAAGTATAGGACCAAGGGCCCAGAAAGAGAATTTGTAGCCCCAAGGATGGGTCCTCATTGTCAGTTGTGGAGAAGGACCCCAAAGAAAGTAAAAGGTGGCAGGTTCAGCTTAAGGCAGGACTGATCCCAAACAACACACATATTGTTAGAGGAGGCCTCACAAATCTCCAGAATGAATATCTCTACCTGCACCGAAAACCTGGTTACCCTCCTGAACTGTACCTGTTACCGGACATCAGTAAAAGAAACGTACTGAAACAAAGACTTAATGTGTGTGTGTGCCTACTTTGACATTACTGCCTATAGCGTTCGTATAAGCCGTATGCCGATCACCTCAGCAACCATACACAGCGCTGGTAACTGATTTTACCAGTTACCACAGGAGGCGACAGGACACAATACTCCCATCATCCTCACCCCCATCCCTTTACTGACGGTGCAGGGCACGGAACCGGGAACCGACCAACCGTGATCCCCACAGAAGTAACCCATCCATCCCGGTATCCGAGTACCCCTACCCCTGTCGACCGACTCACTTGCGTATAATATAAGTCTGTACAGATGAATGAGGCACCTTCAGGTATCTTGAAATTGTACCCAAGGATGAGCCAAACTTGTGCAAGTCCACAATTCTCTTCCTGATATCTTGACAGATTTCTTTAGGCTTTCCCATAATGCTACACAAAGAAGCAGTGTGTTTTAAGTGTGCATTATAATACATCCACAGGTGTGTCTCTAATAAACTTAGATGTTGCTAAAAAAACAGAATCAGAAGTTTCCAAACACATAGTAACATACAGTAGTAACATAGTTAATAAGTTTGGAGGAAGACTAAGTCCATCTAATTCAACCCATAGCCTAACATGTTGATCCAGAGGAAGGCAAAAAAAAGGAGCGGGTCTCCTATACTGTTATTGCCTATTCAGTGAATGCAAGTGCTGCTAAAAATTTGGATGCATCCCAATACCCCTTTGAAGAGACATAGAGGAGGGCCTATGTTAAAAAAATGTTCCCATTATTAGGAATTGGTTCTCCTATACTGTTATTGCCTATGCAGTGAATGCAAAGGCTGCCAACGATGTGGACGCACCCAAATACCCCTTTGAAGAGACATAGTGGAGGGCTTCAGTTAAAATTTTTTTCCTATTATTAAGAAGTGAGTTTCCTATACTCTTGTTGCCTATGCAGTGAATGCAAGGGCTGCCAAAAATGTGGGTGCACCCTAAAATCCGTTTGAAGAAATATAGAGGAGAATTTCAGTTAAAACAATTTTCCCATTATAAAGGAGTGGGTCTCCTATACTGTTATTGCCTATGCAGTGAATGCAAGGGCTGCCAAAAATGTAGACGCATCCCAATACCCCTTTGAAGAGAGAAAAAGGAGGGCCTCAGTAAAAAAATGTTCCCATTATTAGGAAGTGGTTCTCCTATACTCTTATTGCCTATGCAGTGAATGCAAGAGCTGCCAAAAATGTAGACGCACCCCAATAACCCTTTGAAGAGACATAGAGGAGGGCCTCAGTTTTAAAAAAAATCCTATTATTAAGAAGTGGGTCTCCTAAACTGTTGTTGAGTATTTTTACCTTAGATCCCTATTTACCATGTGGTAGGCTCTGGGATAAAAAGTGACTCCAGCTCACAAAAGTGTACAAATATATTTAATTTATTAGATAAAATAAAATTACTAAAATCATTAAAAATGAGAAAAGAATAAGAATGGGGGTAAAGGGAGGGGAACCTCCAACAGATGGGAGACACGGTTAGGTTTAACTTCTACCCTAGTAATTATGGACAGAAAATGCCAGCAATATCAAAGTATATTACTGATACCTATGTACCTTTATATACTGTATATAAGATATCTATTTATATTTTATATTAGCAAAATGCCAAAAACATTGAAAAATCAATAAAAATGTTTATAAATGGCCAGTGATAGACTGTATTAAAGTGCATTGTGCAACTGCATTATAAGTTAACATGGCAGATGATGACAGCAAATAAAGTGCATAGTGCCTAGTGAACATACAGGTCCATATATATTTGGACAGAGACAACATTTTTAGAATTTTGGTTCTAGACATTACCACAATGAATTTTAAACAAAACAATTCAGATGCAGTTGAAGTTCAGACTTTCAGCTTTCATTTGAGGGTATCCACATTAAAATTGGATGAGGGGTTTAGGAGTTTCAGCTCCTTAACATGTGCCACACTGCTTTTAAAGGGACCAAAGGTAATTGGACACATTAAATAATTGTAAATAAAATGTTCATTTCTAGCATTTGGTTGAAAACCCTTTGTTGGCAATGACTGCCTGAAGTCTTGAACTCATGCACATCACCAGACGCTGGGTTTCCTCCTTTTTGATGCTCTGCCAGGCCTTCACTGCGGTGGTTTTCAGTTGCTGTTTGTTTGTGGGCCTTTCTGTCTGAAGTTTAGTCTTTAATAGAGATGAGCGTTGTTCGACTCAAACTGTTCGCCAATCTCAAATTCAAGCTGTTTTGGGCGGTGTTCGAGCCGTTCGGCGAACACGAACGATTCGAAAAAAATTCTGCTGTTCGAGGTTATGTTCGATAACTGTTCGTGCACCAAAATCATAACTGGATTTTTTCTCAGTAATGATGAAAATTAATGTTAATATGCAGTTTGAGTGTACAGTGGGGCGGGGGGAGGGGCAGGGGATGGATCTCTGCAGGAATAATTAAGATCTCCATTTTTTTTTCTCTTTCCCGCATTTACAGTGGGGAGGTGCAATCTGTCAGCCTATCAGCAGCGCACACACGGAGCGAATTGCTTTTTTTCACACAAGCAAGGGCATGTGTCATTGGCAGTGTATGTCACATGTCCTTGCCCTATAAGACCCAGCCATTTTCCCTGTCGCCACCATTTTCTCACCGCTGCAGCTGCATGTTAGACGGCGCCGCTGTTGCTGTGTGCGCTATACCTTGTTAATTTCAAGCCAATTTTCGCACAAAGCTACAGATAGCTTGGGAGTAGGGAATAGTTGTGACTGCAGTCCTTTTAAGGACTAGGTTACAGCATTTCCTACGACTTTTATCAGGCAGGTCTGTGCTCTTAAATAGATAGGTTGTGGGAGTAAAGACTAATTGTAATTGCAGTCCTTTTCAGGACTAAGTTACATCAGTTCCTATCAGTTTTTGCCAGGCAGGTCTGTGCCAGTGCTGTGCAAGTTTTTTTCACAGCATTTGGCTAAATCTAGCAAAGCTAATCCTTTTTGGCCTATTGCAGAGTGTGTTAATCAGTGGAGTAGCCTATCTGTGTTGCAAGCTACACCACCTGTGTATAGAATACCAATTTTATTACTGCACCTAGTGAAGTAAAACCTTTTGGGCATAGCATCATTCTATTAGTCCATCTATACTGACCTCCATCAGGTTGCAAATTGAATATAATATTTTTCTGCATCTAGCTCTGAAAAAATATTTGGCCTTCTAGCAGTGTGTGGGACTTGTTCTATTAGTCCATCTATACTGACCTCCATCAGGTTGCAAACTGAATATAATTTTTTTCTGCATCTACCTCTGAAAAAATATTTGGGCTTCTAGCAGTGTGTGGGACTTGTTCTATTAGTCCATCTATACTGACCTCCATCAGGTTGCAAATTGAATATAATTTTTTTCTGCATCTAGCTCTGAAAAAATATTTGGGCTTCTAGCTGTGTGTGGGACTTTTTCTATTAGTCCACCTATACTGACCTCCATCAGGTTGCAAATTGAATATAATATTTTTCTGCATCTAGCTCTGAAAAAATATTTGGCCTTCTAGCAGTGTGTGGGACATGTTCTATTAGTCCATCTATACTGACCTCCATCAGGTTGCAAACTGAATATAATTTTTTTCTGCATCTACCTCTGAAAAAATATTTGGGCTTCTAGCAGTGTGTGGGACTTGTTCTATTAGTCCATCTTTACTGACCTCCATCAGGTTGCAAATTGAATATATTTTTTTTCTGCATCTAGCTCTGAAAAAATATTTGGCCTTCTAGCAGTGTGTGGGACTTGTTCTATTAGTCCATCTATACTGACCTCCATCAGGTTGCAAACTGAATATAATTTTTTTCTGCATCTACCTCTAAAAAAATATTTGGGCTTCTAGCTGTGTGTGGGACTTGTTCTATTAGTCCATCTTTACTGACCTCCATCAGGTTGCAAATTGAATATAATATTTTCCTTCATCTAGCTCTGAAAAAATATTTGGCCTTCTAGCAGTGTGTGGGACTTGTTCTATTAGTCCATCTATACTGACTTCCATCAGGTTGCAAACTGAATATAATTTTTTCTGCATCTACCTCAGAACAAGTCCCACACACTGCTAGAAGCCCAAATATTTTTTCAGAGGTAGATGCAGAAAAAATTATTTTCAATTTGCAACCTGATGGAGGTCAGTATAGATGGACAAATAGAACAAGTCCCACACACTGCTAGAAGCCCAAATATTTTTTCAATTTGTCCATCTATACTGACCTCCATCAGGTTGCAAATTGAAAATAATTTTTTTCTGCATCTAGCTCTGAAAATATATTTGGCCTTCTAGCAGTGTGTGGGACTTGTTCTATTAGTCCATCTATACTGACCTCCATCAGGTTGCAAACTAAATATAATTTTTTTCTGCATCTACCTCTGAAAAAATATTTGGGCTTCTAGCTGTGTGTGGGACTTGTTCTATTAGTCCATCTATACTGACCTCCATCAGGTTGCAAATTGAATATAATATTTTTTTGCATCTAGCTCTGAAAAAATATTTGGCCTTCTAGCAGTGTGTGGGACTTGTTCTATTTGTCCATCTATACTAACCTCCATCAGGTTGCAAACTGAATATAATTTTTTTCTGCATCTACCTCTGAAAAAGTATTTGGGCTTCTAGCAGTGTGTGGGACTTGTTCTATTAGTCCATCTATACTGACCTCCATCAGGTTGCAATTTGAATATAATTTTTTTCTGCATCTAGCTCTGGAAAAATATTTGGCCTTCTATGAGTGTGTGGGACTTGTTCTATTAGTCCATCTATACTGACCTCCATCAGGTTGCAAATTGAATATAATATTTTTCTCCATCTAGCTCTGAAAAAATATTTGGCCTTCTAGCAGTGTGTGGGACTTGTTCGATTAGTCCATCTATACTGACCTCCATCAGGCTGCAAACTGAATATAATTTTTTTCTGCATCTAACCCAGACAATTGTTTTGGCCTAATGCCACAGTTTGGCCACTCAGCTCTGCTCGGTTCCCATCCATTGTTTTTTTGTGCAAACAACTCCAGAGTTGTGAATTAGTTAACCACCAAAATGAGTGGAAAAAGGCCTGCTGCTGGTGGAAAGGGGAATAGACGTGTTGGGAATGGGAAAAAAGATTGCGTCCGTGGAGTATGTGTTAAAGCAACAGTAACATCTGCAGAAGAAAGAACATCTTCCAGCAAAACTAAAATGTCTACTTCTTTTAGCGGACAATGTGATAAGATCCCTTTCTTACGGCCACGCCAATCGCTACAAAATCCAGATGAGGCACAAAAACAGCAGGTGCTTCAACGGATATCAAGTGCTCCTTTAAGTGGGCTCTCCTCCACATCAACTTCAACATCACAAATACTCCAGTCCTCAAAGGTGTCACCCCAATCGCACTTGCTTCCTCACAGCTCCCAAATCTCCAGCTGCCCGTCTGAGTATGAGGTAGAACAGATGGTTGAGTCTGCAGAGCTGTTTACTCATACTATAGCCTGGGAATCAGAGGTCGACTCCAGCGCTTCTGTGAATCCAGACGAGGAAATGATCTGCACTGATGCCCAGAATCTTTATGAGTCGGATCCAGGACCAGACGCAGAAGGTTCTGACCACAATGTAGACCCTCATTCCCAAACTGTAACTCCTGTTGGTGGAGAAAATGAGGAAGATGATGATGAGACTCAAATACCTGATTGGAGCGACAACTTTAGTTTTTTGTCAGGGCAGGAACAAGTTGGCTCTGAGGACGATGGGTGTGATAACACACAGGGTGATGATGATGAGGTTGGAGATCCCACTTACTGTCAAACCACAGTCAGCCAAGAGATGAGGACAGCAGAGGAGGTGGAGGAGGATGCTAGTGACGACGAGGTGAGGTTGAGCCTTCCTGGACAGAGACGTAGTACTGGAAGCACGTCAACAACTGCATCCTCAAACACAACTCTGCCTCTGACCACAAGTCGTGGTGGCTCTTCAGGTCGCATGGGTGCTAAGCCTTGCATAGCCTGGGCATTTTTTCAGATCGATAAAGATGACCCAACTCGTGTTATCTGTAACATTTGTCAACAAAAGCTAAGTAGAGGCCAATAAATACATAGTTTGAGTACTTCATGCATGAACCGGCACAAGTGACATGAAGCATAAGTTGCAGTGGGAAGCTCACTGTGCTACAATGCGGCCTAGCCGGCCGGGCCAACCACCGTCTGCCCCATCTTGTGCATCTGCGGCCTCTTCATCCTCTGTGACTGGGGGGAGAGCAGTCACACCTGTTTTGGGACGCAGACCTGCCACCTCTTTACCCGCAACAGCCAGCGTGATTGGCAGGTCATCATTTTCTTTGGAGGTGGTAACACCAGCTGGTGTTGAGCGCTGTCCGACATCGATAGCACCACCTTTGGATTAAGGCAACCTAACATGTCCGCCTGCATCTTCCTCACAGACCGGCAGTTTTCCGGGGACACCCTTATCAACCCCGTCTAAGCACAACAGCCAGCCCTCAGTCCCTCAGATGTGGACAAGTAAAAGACCATTTCCTCCTAGCCATGAGAAAGCTAAGAGGTTGAATTTCACCATCTGCAAGCTCTTGGCTACAGAAATGCTGCCTTTCCGCCTGGTGGACACAGAAGATTTTCGAGACCTTATGTCCGTCGCAGTGCCCCAGTACCAGATGCTCAGTCGGCACTACTTCTCAATGAAAGGTGTGCAAGCGCTCCACCAGCATGTCGCACACAACATCACCGCTTCTTTGAGAAACTCTGTGTGTGACAGGGTGCATTTCACCACAGACACTTGGACGAGTAGGCATGGACAGGGGCGTTACATGTCGCTGACTGGGCACTGGGTAACTATAGTGACAGCAGGACAAGGGGCTGCTGTCCAAGTCTTGCCGTCCCCACGAGTTGTGCGTCAATCCTCTTTATGTCAAAGTTCCTCCACTGCTTCTGCCTCCTCAACCTCCTCTCGGTCCTCCACCTGCACCCAAAGCCTGTCTGGTCATGCCACAAGCTTTCTAACTGCGCAGAAGGGATCCTGCACACCTCCTTACTATGCTGGCAGTAGGGCTCAAAGTCATCAGGCGGTTTTTACTTTGAAATGTCTGGGAAATGTGAGTCACACAGCTGAGGAGTTGTGGTCAGCTCTGGAGAACCAATTTCATTAATGGTTGTCTCCACTGGACCTGAAACCAGGGAAGGCCATGTGCGACAATGCTGCAAACCTGGGTGCGGCCCTTCGCCGGGGCAATGTCACACACGTGCCTTGTATGGCTCACGTGTTGAACCTGGTTGTCCAGCAATTTTTAGCCCACTATCCCGGACTAGATGGCCTTTTGCAGAGGGCACGGTCGCTGTGTGCTCACTTCCGGCGTTCGCATCCCGCAGCTCAGCGACTTACATGTCTACAGAAGTCATTGGGCCTGCCACTTCACCGGCTAAAATGCGATGTGCCTACCCGGTGGAACTCAACTCTGCACATGTTGCAGCGACTGTGGCAGCACCGACAAGCCCTGGTGCAATACGTTCTGACATATAGCCTGGGCCAAAGGGATCCAGAGGTGGGGCAAATCACGCTGGAGGAGTGGTCTCAGATAAGGGACCTATGCACCCTTCTGCACAGTTTTGAAATGGCGACGAAGATGTTTAGTGCTGACGATGCCATTATCAGCATGACTATTCCGGTGATTTACATGCTGGAGCACATGTTAAATAGAATTCGGAGTCAGGTGGTGGCACAAGAGGAGGTGGAGGAAGTAGAGGAGGAGGAGTTGTATGCGGAAGGGCTAACATCTGCAAGGTCCAGACGGTCGGCAGCACCAAGGCGGCAGGCATGTGAGGGTGGGGGAGATGGTTTTACCAGGGCGCATGGTAGCAGCCAAACTAGTGAGGAAGGTGCAGGAGCCCAGGAAGAAGTGGAGGACGAACTGATGGAAGACTCATCAGATGAGGGAGACCTTGATCACATTTCTGTTGTGCGAGGTTGGGGGGAGAGGACAGAGGAAGGAAGCATGATTGTTACCTCGCCACCAACACAACAGGGACTTGGTGCTCCTGGATGCGCAAGACACATGAGTGCCTTCTTGCTGCACTACCTGCAACATGACCCTCGAATTGGGAGAATTAGAAATAATCCTGACTACTGGGTTGCCACACTGTTAGATCCCCGGTACAAAAGTAAATTTGCAGAAATAATTCCTGCCATAGAAAGGGATGCACGCATGCAGGAGTATCAGCAGAGACTGTTGCAGAATCTTACATGTGCTTTTCCACAAAACACCAGTGGTGCACGTAGTGAATCTCACAGTTCCAACTTGCCAACCGTGGGACCGTCGAGTGTTCAGCACTCAAACCGTAACAGAAACACAGTATCTGCTGGTAACATCAATTTTGCGGAATCATTTCACCACTTTTTTAGCTCATCCTTTGCAAGGCCACAGGAGACAAGAAGTCTGACTCATAGTCAACGCCTAGAGACGATGGTACAGGAGTATCTCCAAGTAAACATTGAAGCCATGACTGAGTCACTGGACCCCTGCTCTTTTTGGGCTTCCAATCTGGATAAATGGCCGGAGTTTGCCACTTACGCCTTGGAGATCTTGTCATGCCCCGCAGCCAGCGTTCTGTCTGAACGTGTGTTCAGCGCTGCTGGTGGTGTGCTGACAGATAAGCGCACGCGGCTCTCCACTGATAATGTAGACAGACTCACGTTCATAAATATGAACAAATCATGGATCCGAAACGACTTTTCTACCCCTGTGTCGTCCTGGGGAGAGTAAAAGCTTGATGATTGGTTAAAATCACCTCACCAACCGTTTTAAGCTTTCAAATTACTAATCATGTTTATCTGTATCTTGGCTGGAAAATTATTTGGGCTTTGTAGCAGTGTGCAGTAGTGATTCTATTAGGCCATCTATACTAAGCTCCACCAGATTTAAAATTACTAATCATGTTTATCTGTATCTTGGCTGGAAAATTATTTGGGCTTTGTAGCAGTGTGCAGTAATGATTCTATTAGGCCATCTATACTAAGCTCCACCAGATTTAAAATTACTAATCATGTTTATCTGTATCTTGGCTGGAAAATTATTTGGGCTTTGTAGCAGTGTGCAGTACTGATTCTATTAGCCCATCTTTACTAAGCTCCACCAGATTTAAAATTAATAATAATTTTTAGCTGCATCTAGCCCTGAAAATAATTTTGGGGCTCCAAGATGCGCAAGACACATAAGTGCCTTCTTGCTGCACTACCTGCAACATGACCCTCAGATTGTCAGAATTCGAAGTAATCCTGACTACTGGGTTGCCACACTCTTAGATCCCCCACACTCTTCGATCAACCTTTTCAGTTTAATAAAGACCAAAAAAATGGTCATTTTTTAAATTATAAGCATTTGCAGGTTATTAGAAACTGAAATCAAACAGTTTTCAACTCAAAACTTTATTCTAGGTGATGTTACATTTGCACATAGGACCCCTTGTTCGAAAGGAGCTTCTGAACTTTCTCATCCATTGAATTTGTCAGGTTTTGGATGGTTTCTGCTTCAATTGTTTTGCATGAGGACAGAATACCCTCCCAGAGATGTTGCTTAGATGTGAACTGCCTCCCGCCATCATAGACACTCCTTTTGATGATGCTCCAGAGGTTCTAAATGGGGTAGAGGTCAGGGGAGCATGGGGGTCACACCATAAGTTTGTCCCCTTTTATGCCCATATCAGCCAGAGATGCATATGTGTTATGTGCAGCATGAGACGGTGCATTATCATGCATGAAAATGATCTTGCTGTGGAATACACGGTTCTTCTTCTTGAACCATGGCAGGAAGTGCTGTTTGAGAAACTCCACATACATTATGGAGTTCATCTTTACCCCTTCAGGGATCCTAAAGGGGCTGACAATCTCTCTCCCCATGATTCCAGCCCAAAACATTACTCCACCTCCTCCTTGTTGGCGCTGTAGCCGTGTTTGCGTGGGGTGTTCATCAACCAGCCATCCTCCACTCCATCCATCTGGACCATTGAGCGTTGCACGGCACTCATCCGTGAACAAAACTGTTTTGAAATTAGTCTTCATGTAATGTTTGTCCAACTGGAGCCGTTTCTGCTTGTGTGCAGTGGATAGAGGAGGTCGACAGGATGGTGTATGCACAGCTGCAAATCTCTGAAGGACCCTGCATCTTGTTGTTCGGGGGACGGTGGAGGCACCAGCGGCTTCAAAAACTTGTCTGCTGCTATGACAAGGCTTTTTTGCCGCTGCTCTTTCAACCTGACGTAATTGCCTGTAGGAAAGATTCCTCAATTTGCCCTTATCAGCACACACACGTGTGTACTGTGAATCAGCTACATACTTCTTGATTGCCAAGACACTTCATCCTGATCATCGCACAATGTTGATTTTAGTCATGCCTTGACCTAAACACTCCACAATTTGTTGCTTCTCAGCAGCCGACACATCCTTTTTCTTTCCCATTTTGGCAGAAAATGTAGGCTGCTTAATAATGTGGGACAGCCTTCTTAAGTAGTCTTGCCGTTCATTGAACACACCTGCCAAACTAGTTAGCACAGGTGTCTGCAATTGCTTACAGTGATATAAAGAGCCCTGACACACATCACCATCAATGAGTTTAACTGACAAACAAATTCTTCCCTTATCACTCCTAAACACTTTTTGCATAATAATTTGGAACACAGTGTACATGTGCTTTTCCACAAAACACCAGTGGTTCACGTAGTGAATCTTACAGTTCTAACTTGCCAACCGTGGTCTGTATGGAGTTGTTCAATAAAGGGCCCAAAATTAAGATAACATAGACGGGAGAGGTCACTATGAATAGGAATTCCTAAGAATTTGATACCCTGTGAGGGCTAGGCAAAGGGAAAGTTGGACTGGATGGAATCCTGTATGGATTTGGGGAGGGAGACATCGAGGGCCTCAGACTTCGCTGCATTGATTTTAAAATTTGACCATGTAACAAAGTGATCTATTTCAGCCTTAACAGCCTGCTGATGGATATATGTGATTGACATCATCAGCAAATGCAGAGCACTTGTACTCGGTGCCTCCCATCTCAATTCACCTAATATTGGGGTTATGGCGAATTGATGAGAGCAGGTGCTCCGTCACTAGGATGTATAAGAGAGGGGACAGAGGACATCCCTGCCTTGTCCCATTGGTGATTATGAAAGGTGATGAAAATGTTCTGATGCGCCCTCTGGGCCTTGGGACATCCGGAGCCGGACCCTTTTTGGTGGATGCTGGTGGTTGTAGTCTCCGTGGCGGCGACCCGGTTCCGTGGCTCAGGGCGGTCAAAGCAGTGGCGGAACTATTTATGTGGTTTTGATGTTTAAATGTCCGACTACGCCACCCGTGGATTGCAGTCAGAGTGAACTGCTGCTGCAGGGCAGACCGCTGAGGCTGGTGTTGTGGGTGCAGCAGAGCGTAGCATAACTCCCCACGGGAGGAGTATAGCCTCTGGGCAGTGTATGCAGAGGATGGGGGTGATGGTGCAGGGCAGCAGCAGTGACGACACGGAGTCAGTGATGCAGTCCAGGGCCTTTACTCACAGTTCTTATTATCCAGACCACGTCTGCAGGTAACGGCTGCCCACGTCATACTGTGCTCACCAGGTGAGGGGCTCAGACAACTCCCAGATAACTTTGGAGCGCTTCACAGGACCCCCTTTGTGTGTACTTTGTCTGGCCTTTCTTACCAACCCTTCTGTCTAGCTGCCTCGGGCCTCCTCTTGGTAAACTTGGCGCCAGTTTCCCTGACCCCATGTGCTGCCCTCCTAGCGGGTGTAGCGAGGGGCTGCGCCACATAAAATGTCAGAGCCTCCGGTTTCTAGCTGAGGGTCGCCTCCACTAGTTTCGGGGACCGGTCTCCCCCTTTGGCCTGACCCCTCCACGCAGGTGGATTCGGGCGTGCGGTGGCGACTCGCCCGTCCACACACCTGGGATCCCTTCGTTCCTTGTTCCTGGAGCCTTCTCCGCTCCTCTTCCTTCCTTCTCCCTCTTCCAGGCCTGGGCCTCTGTTACTAGGCCCGCCTCTGGAGCAGAGCTCATGCAGAGCCCCTTCTCCCTGTCACTTCTGCTCAGACTTCTCTGCACTGAACTAAGATGGTGCCCACCTTTTATACTCCCTTCTCAATGCACCCAGGAACTGCTTCCTCCCTGATCCTGCACTACAGGGTTCCCCTTCCTCAGTGTTCCCTCCCCCCACTCCCTCCAGGGACAGGGACTGTCGTGCCCATCTCAGGGGCATATTGGTCGCCCTGCCCCACGGCAATGTGGTGTAATGCATGCAGGTGTCGAGGTCCTGATACACACTCCATCCTTACCTGAGAGTGAGATATCACACCTCTGGGTGAGGTGCAATACCTCTGCAGCAACCGAGCCCTCGGAGTACTACAGTTCCATTTATCTTCAGCCTAGGTGACGTATTGTGATACAGGGCCGTGATTTTGGCTATAAAAGGGTCCCCCAGACCCCTACCCCAAGCTTTTTAAGAGAATAATATATGGCGTGCCAGAACACTCTATGGAATGCTTTCTCAGCATCCAACGAGAGTATCTAATTACAAATTTTTAACTGCATCTAGCCCAGGAAATACTTTGTGCCTAGTAGCAGTGTCTGCTAGTCAGTGGATTATCCCGGCTGTTAAGCAAGCTACACCACCTGTAGTTTGGACACTTAATTTTTTCAAAGGAAATGGTTCGGGACCACGGGATACTCAGTGAAGAGCATCAGGAGGCACCCCAAGGCATAGGGGCTGGGACTGGCGGTAGGACGCCTTGCGGTGGACCGCCAAGCTCGATCCTTATAAAAGCTTTTTAACTGCAGCAGCTTTAGTGGACGCTACTGGAGCTGGAATTCCCGCGGCTGCTGGCATGAGACTTGCCCTTCAATAGATCCTTGTAAAAGGATTTAAAGTGTATTCATTCAAATTAGAGAGACAATTTAAATTAAAAAGCTTAGAGCTGCCTCCACCACAGGGGGGCTCGCTCGACCCACCAGCGGACAGGCACCAGTATTGGGAGAGGGGGGCTGGCCGTCAGGGTCCACCGCGGCTCTGGCACAAACGGAGGTGGCACGGGCAAGAACGGACTGGTCGTGTTGGCTTCTCACTTTTTGGATTTTAGAAGGGCATGACATGCCTATATCTGTGTCTCCCCCTCCTTTTACTCCTCCACCTCTTTTCTTTTCGCATGACTATATGTACTTGTCACTTTTCCATGCGTTATTTATGTCTTCTGAGCAGTTTGTCAGCTTTTGGACACCTTTGAAGGTGTTTTCTGTGTGTTTCTATGTGTTTTTGTTTGCCTGCCATTGGTTTTAACGGAGTTCGACGAACAGTTCGGCGAACACACGGGTGTTCGACGAACCGAACCGAACTCGAACACTACGGGGGTGACTCAACACTAGTCTTTAACAAGTGAAATGCATGCTCAATTGGGTTGAGATCAGGTGACTGACTTGGCCATTGAAGAATATTCCACTTCTTTGCTTTAATAAACTCCTGGGTTGCTTTGGCTTTATGTTTTGGGTCATTGTCCATCTGTAGTATGAAACGACGACCAATCAGTTTGGCTGCATTTGGCTGGATCTGAGCAAACAGTATGGCTCTGAATACAACAGAATTCATTCGGCTGCTTCTGTCCTGTGTCGCCACATCATCAATAAACACTAGTGACCCAGTTCCACTGGCAGCCTTGCATGTCCAAGCCATCACACTGCTTCCGCTGTGTTTTACAGATGATGTGGTATGCTTTGGATCATGAGCTGTACCACGCCTTCGCCATACTTTTCTCTTTCCATCATTCTGGTAGAGGTTGATCTTGGTTTCATCTGTCCAAAGAATGTTCTTCCAGAACTCTGCTGGCTTTTTTAGATGTTGTTTAGCAAAGTCCAGTCTAGCCTTTTTATTCTTGATGCTTATGAGTGGCTTGCACCGTGCAGTGAACCCTCTGTATTTACTTTCATGCCGTCTTCTCTTTATGTTAGATTTGGATATTGATACGCCTACCTCCTGGAGAGTGTTGTTCACTTGGTTGGCTGTTGTGAAGGGGTTTCTCTTCACCATGGAGATTATTCTGCGATCATCCACCACGGTTGTCTTCCGTGGGCGCTCAGGTCTTTTTGCATTGATGAGTTCACCAGTGCTTTCTTTCTTTCTCAGGATGTACCAAACTATAGATTTTGCCACTCCTAATATTGTAGCAATTTCTCTGATGGGTTTTTTCTGTTTTTGCAGCTAAAGGATTTCTTGTTTCACCTGCATGGAGAGCTCCTTTGAGAGCTCCTTCGAAGGGATTGCCCACACCTGTCTATGAAATAGCCTTGGAGTCAATTGTCCAATTACTTTTGGTCCCTTTAAAAACAGGGTGGCACATGTTAAGGAGCAGAAACTCCTAAACCCTTCATCCAATTTTAATGTGGATACCCTGAAATGAAAGCTGAAAGTCTGAACTTCAACTGCATCTGAATTGTTTTGTTTAAAATTCATTGTGGTAATGTCTAGAACCAAAATTAGAAAAATGTTGTCTCTGTCCAAATATATATGGACCTAACTGTAACTATCTTATGCAGATAACTAATTGTTAGGGGTTGCTTATACTTCTTAGTAAGTGCATAGATGCCAGATCAGAAATGTGGCATGTTGGAATTGTTCAAAAGTAATGTCAAAGTTGTCTTCAGTAAATGTAAATTTCCTATTGCCTGAATGCAGGGCTACTGATGGACTAGGAGTGTATAGTGAGGTGCAGTGTCTCCCTCACCCTGACGCCGTTTGGCAGTCGCTTTTTCCGGGGGCGTGTACTTATTGTAAGGGGCTGGTATGTTATATATCATGTGAGAACCAATGAGTTATTGCTACGTGTGGGATGGGAGGAGCTTGCCTGCGTTGACTGGTGCATCGCTCATCTGGACCGTCCCCTTTTTTACAAGTTGGACTTCCGTGATTGTGCCAAGGTGAACCGCATGCTGGAACGCAGCAGTTACCATGGAGGCACCCGTGGAATTCCTATCAGGAACGTCAGCTTGCACATGCACACATCTGGCAGCACAATACACTACACAACTCAAAGATGATTGATACAGAAAAGAGGAGGATGAGACCGGTTGGTTTAAAATAGATGCACATAGATAAAATAGATACATTTGATATACAGTGGTAAGTCTCATAATTAATAAGTGACATGATGAAAGCGAATAAGGGAACAATCGGACCAATTAACTGAACATGGATGCCTTCAACGATTTAAATATAAGAGAGGTGAGTTAGAAATGACTGAGTGAAATGAGGGATAAGTCATACTTATTACAAGATATAGTGATGCAGGGGCTGTTGCCTCTGCAGTGAATACAAGAGCTGCCTAAAATTGGACGCATCCCAATACCCCTTTGAAAAGATGTAGAGGAGGCCCTCATTCAAAAAATTGTTACCGTTGTTAAGGAGTGGCTCTTCTATACTGGTAACTTAGTGCATGGGCTGAAAAACATTTACCCCTGGGGGGTATACATAAACATACTGTTTAACATACAGAAGGTTAGAGCTAGGCCTCTAAAAGAAATTCCTACAGGCATCATAAACACCCTTAAAAATATTATGTGGGTGTTGCATCACGGTCACCCTGGTGATATGGTGGAGGAGGATGAGGAGAAGGAGGAGGACAAAAGAAAATAGACAAAATCAGGAAGCGTATATCCATGTGTGGGTGTGAAAAGGTGAATGGGAATACACCTCCCAAAAGAAAAGACACTGGATTTGAGTTTATGTTAAAATGCTATCATCCGGTGGTGTCAAGAAGTCTGGCCCAATTGAGCCCTTGTTCATTTTTATAAGCATCAGCCTGTCAGCATTTTCAGTTGACAGGCGGATGAGCCTATCAGTTATAATTCCCCCGGCAGCACTAAAAACCCGCTCTGACAAAACACCGGTGGCAGGCCAGGACCTCCAAGGCGTAGAGAGCTATTTCATGCCATGTGTCCAGCTTGGATACCCAATAATTATAAGGAAAGAAATCACGGAGGACGTTGGTACGGTCGGCAAGATATTCCTTCAGAATCTTCGAAAAATTTTCCCTCCTTGTGAGAGTACCCCACGCATCAAGGCCTGTGTGCTGGGAGGGTCTGAGAAACTGTCCCACACCATTGACATTGTTCCCCTTCCTCTGCTGTGTGGTATTTGTGTCTCGCTCGCCTGTACTCCCTGGTTGTCCAAAGAAGTGCAACCACTGCTGCCAGTGTTTTCAGATGGGAATTTTTTTAATAATTTGGAACAAGGGCCTTCTGGTACTGCAACATTTTTGTAGACCTCTCCGCTGTGGGAAGGAGAAATAGAAAGTTCTCCATGTAGTGTGGATCTAGAAGTGTCCCCAACCATTAATGACTGTCACCCAAAATTTGTACAACGCGAGGGTCACGGGAAAGGCAGCGTAACATAAACTCAGCCATGTGTGCCAGACTGCTAACAGGTAAGACTTCCGTGTCCTCACCAAGAGGATGACTGACCATGCTCTCCTCCTCATCCTCTTCGTCCTCGTACTCCCTCTCCTCAGGCCATCCACGCTCAACAGATGGTATGACAGTTGTGTGGGAGGTACCGTGTATAGCGCAGGAAACTAGCTCCTGTTCTTCCTCCTCCTCCTCTTCCTCATTGTCACCCAATCCGCGTTGGGATGAGATGAGGCTGGGCTGTTTGGAATCACTCTGTATGGTTCCTTGCTCCGTCTCATCATGCTCCACTTGCAATGCCTCCTCTTTAATTGTGAGCAGTGAGCATTTCAATAGACAGAGAAGTGGGATGGTGACGCTAATTATAGTGTCATCGCCACTCACCATCTTGATGGAGTCCTCAAAGCTTTGGAGGATGACACAGATGTCTGAATCCGTGCCCACTGCTGAGTTTTAATGTTCGGAGGTTGACCTGAATAGTGACGGGCGTTTTGATACTGGTACTCAACAACTGCCCTGTGCTGCTCATAAATCCTTCTCAACATATGTAAAGTTGAGTTACAACACGTGGGGACATTGCACACTAGTCGGTGAGCTGGAAGCTGCAAATGCTGCTGAAGCATGGCAAGGGTGGCGGAAGCTGTAGCTGACATTCTAAAATGGGCACACACGGGGTGTACTTTTACAAGCAGTTCAGGCAGATCTGGGTAGGTTTAGAGAAACCGCTTAACCACTAAGTTGAGCACATGGGCCATGCATGGTACAAATGTGAGCTCTCTTTGCTTAAGAGCCGCCACCAGGTTCGGGCCATTGTTACACATGACCATGCCTGACTGTAAGTTCAGCGGTGACAGCCACAGATTTTCCTGCTCTTTTACAGCTGTCAACTCTTCAGTGGTGTGCGGTTTGTCACCTAAGCATATTAGCTTCAGCACAGCCTGTTGCCGCTTGGCCGAGGCAGTGCTGCAGTGCTTCCAACTTCCGACTGATGTGGTCATTTTGGAGATGGAGGCTGAAGAGGAGGAGGTTCAAGAGCTGTAGATTATGGGGGCAACCCTGATTGACTCAGGGACCACAATCCTTGGCGTCGGGAGGACGTTTTCTGTCCCAGGGTCCGACTGGGTCCCGGCTTCCACAATATTAACCCAGTGTGCCATCAGCAAGATGTACCTTTCCTGCCTGCAAGCACTTGTCCACGTGTCCGTGGTTAGGTGGACCTTCCCAGTAACTGCTTTGTTGAGGGCACAGGTAATGTTCTGGGACACGTGCTTGTGTAATTCGGGGACGGCATACCCGGAGGAATAGTGGCAGCTGGGGACCGAGCACCGAGGCACGGCCGCCCCCATCAGGTTGCGGAAAGATTCCATCTCCACGAGCCTAAAGGGCAACACTTCGAGTGCAAGCATCCTTGAAATGTGTGAATTTAGTAGTGTGGCCTGTGGGTGCGTGCTTGCTTGCGTATTTGCACTTGCGCTCAAAGAACTGGGGTAGGGACAACTGAACACTGCGCTGGGACAAGGACGTGGTTGATGATGGTGGTGGCTGCGAATGTGCAATGACAGGTGCAGGGTGGGAGGCATCTTCGCCTGCCCCATGGACAAGGGATTGGCGTGCATGCACAACAGTGGAGCAGGCAGTGTTGGGACCCACAGACACTGTTTCTGGACCTTGGCGTTCAGCTCACTAAGTCGGGAGTTTTGCTGTCATGTACCTGAGCATGCTGGTGGTAATCAGGCTTTTAGTTTTGCAGCCCCCGCTGATGTTGGCAAATCAGATGTTGCAAATGTTTTTTTTTGGGTTATCTGGACAGTCTTTAAAAAACTGCCAGACTCTGGAAAACCTAACCGTTCCAATTTACCTGATGTTGGTGTTCCTGGGAACAGTTGCCCGCCTTGTGTCTGTGGCCACCCCATTGCTTGTTCCTGCCTGTTGTGGTTTTATGCCTCCCTCCCCATCTGTGCTGCTGTCCTCGATATGCATGTCACCTTGCCAGGTTAGGTCAGTGACTTCATCCTCCACCACCTCATCTTCCACTTCCGCACTATGGTCCTTCTCCTGGCTTTCTGGCAATTGTGTCTCATCATCATCATCTACCCCTTGCGACAGTAATTGCACTTTCTTACCATCGCCTTCGTGTGACCGTGGCTAGTCAAATATTTGGGCATTGCTACATGCAATCTCCTCCTGCCCCGCTTGAAGCTGGCTGGGTAGAGAGGCCCGAATCTAAAAATGGAAAAGTGAACAGCTCTTTGGAGTGTCCAAGTGTGGGAATAGCTGTCTCTGGGCACTCGGCACTCGGCATTGTGGGAAGGAGGAGGATCAGGGTGAGGAATATGTGGTTCAGACTTATGGTTACTGAGACTTGACCGTGTGGTGGTAGTGGCAAAGTGACTGGAAGCATTATCTGCTTTCCAACCAACAACCTTTTGACACTGCTCTGGGTTCAATAGTGGTGTGCTGCAGCCTTGTAGTTTATTATTATTATTGCTCAGTGATGACGTGTGAATAGGTTCACCAACACACTTTTGCTAAACTGTAAATAAAGTATAATTGTCACGGTCTCCACACTTTCCTTGTCTGCTAGGTTACTATTGTGTGGAGGCTGTCAGTCTATTTTGGGTTTGCTGGGTTGTTTCTGCAATCATCTGTGTTCACTTCCCTTGATTAGTCTTCTACTTAAGCATGCTAGCTCCTTCACCCAGTGTCAATTGCACACTTGGTACTGCCTGTGTAGGACTGATCTCTCTGTACTTTGCGCCTGACCCAGCCTGACTATTTTCCCTTACCTGGATTTTGACCATTTGCTTGTTATCTGACTACTCTTTTGTCTGCTCCCTTTGTACTGCGCCATCTTCCTGGACTTGACTTTGGATTGTTTGACCTCCCTATTTTTATCTAGTAAGTAGCTCTAATATTATATTTCTTTCAGTAATATTAGTCTCTTCTCTCCTCTTCTGAGACTGTTATTTCTGTAGTGACTCGCGTCACATTACAATTGACCGTTCACTTTTTTTTTTCCTTTTTCCCACCTATGGATCCGTTACGTACTTTGTGTGATCAGGTGGCGAATCTGACTCAGTTAGTTCAGGATCTGGCCTTGGAACAACACAAACTGGCGTCCTCACAGGCTCAGTTACAAGACCTGATTTCTGGTACGTTTACAGTCCCTCAGAATCTTTCCTCTCCGACCACTGTCATGACTTCTGAACCATCTGACGTATCTTTGAGCCCCCCTGAATCGGCTATAGCACTCCCTGACAAATTTTCGGGGGAGAAAGATCAGTTCAGAACTTTCAAAGAAAGTTGTAAATTATTGTTTACCTTGCGTCCTCGGTCATCAGGGAATGAGTCACAGCGGGTGGGAATTATAATGTCACTTCTGCGCGGGGGTCCCCAGACTTGGGCATTTTCTCTACCCCCTTTTTCTCCTGAACGTCTTTCTGTGGACGCTTTTTTTGATGCTTTAGGACAGATCTATGATGAACCTGACAGGGTCAAGGTGGCAGAGACAAGGATCATGAACCTGACACAGGGTAACCACACAGCAGAAGACTACTGTTCTGAATTTCGTCAGTGGTCTACTGAGGTTCTCAGGAATGACGCGGCTCTCAGGTGCCAATTCCTCAGGGGTCTTTCGGAGCCTCTAAAGGACGCTCTGGCTCTGCATGCTCCACCTGATTGTTTGGGGGAGGCCATGATTCAGGCTATCCGCATGGATTGGAGGATGCGGGAGAGATGCAAGGTTCAACACGAGGTTCCATTTTGTCCTCCGTTCCCGGGTCGTCTACCAGAGGTAGAACCTATGGAGGTTGGAGCTGCCAGCTCAAGGGTTAAGGAGAGGAGACGCCGCCTGGAACTTGGACTTTGTCTGTATTGTGGCCAATCTGGACATCTCTTAAAGGATTGCCCAGCACGACCTGCAACGAATAAGCCGTCGGGAAACGCCTAGGTCTGGGTGATTGTCGAGGATGTCACCCAGACTTACAGGTACCCTTTTACTCCTCTGATAAAGTGTTGTTGAATGCTGAACTTCTGTTTCAAAAACAGTGTCTATCAACATTTGCCTTTATTGACTGTGGAGCCGCGGCTAATTTCATTGATTCGGGACTTGTTCAGAAATTAGGATTAGGGACAGTTAAGTTAGAAGACCCTATTCAAATTGTGGCTATTGATAGAACACCGTTGCTAAAAAATCTGGTTCAGTTAGTTACGGTGGAGTTCACACTCAAGGTGGGGTCACTACATACAGAATTAATCTCCTGTTATGTCCTGGACAATTTACCTGCTGGGATTGTGTTGGGTCTTCCTTGGCTGCGCATACATAATCCGATCATTGACTGGTATCAGAAAGATATTGTCAAATGGGACCCTCATTGTATTGAAAAATGTCTTAAATCTGTGCATGCTTGCTCCGTTAGTCTGGAGGGTCTTCCGGAATACCTGAAGGACTTCGGAGATGTTTTTTCGGAAGTAGAGTCTGAGATCTTACCTCCTCACCGTCCCTATGACTGTGCTATTAATCTCATTCCTAATGCCAAATTACCCAAAGATCACTTGTATAACTTGTCTGGCCCTGAGCGGGCATCTATGAAAGCTTATATTAACGAAAGTTTACGGAAAGGTCATATTCGTCCTTCCTCATCGCCGGTTGCAGCCGGATTCTATTTTGTTAAAAAAAAAGATGGAGGTCTCCGTCCCTGCCTTGATTTCCGAGAATTAAACAAGATAACTGTTAAAAATACTTATCCGCTTCCACTTATCCCCGATCTATATAATCAGCTTTCGGGGGCTAAATGGTTTTCCAAACTGGATCTTAGAGGGGCATATAACCTGATATGTATTCGAGAGGGTGATGAGTGGAAGACAGCGTTTTTAACTTCTGAAGGTCTTTTTGAAAATCTCGTCATGCCTTTTGGGCTAACAAATGCGCCCGCGGTCTTTCAGAATTTTATGAATGATATTCTCTCTGATTATATTGGGAGATTCATTGTGGTTTATTTAGATGATATTCTAATTTTTTCACCTGATCTGGATATTCATTATAAACATGTCCGTTTGGTTCTGCAAAGGTTAAAAGATAATTGTTTGTTTGCCAAGATTGAAAAATGTACCTTTTCTGTTCAAGAAATATCATTCTTGGGCTTCATTGTGTCAGCATCCGGGTTTAAGATGGATCCTGGGAAGGTTCAGGCCATCATTGATTGGGTTCAACCCAGCGACCTTAAGGCTCTGCAGTGCTTTTTAGGGTTCGCAAATTATTACAGAAAATTTATTAAAGGTTTTTCTCAGATCGTCAAGTCTCTTACGGACCTCACTCGCAAAGGGGCGGAGCTAAAGGTTTGGTCGTCAGAAGCAGTCGGGGCTTTTGAAAACTTGAAGAAAAGTTTTATGTCTGCTCCTGTACTTTTTCAACCAGATCTCCAGAGGCCGTTCATTGTGGAGGTGGATGCTTCTGAGGTTGGGGTGGGGGCTGTATTGTCTCAAGGTCCTAAAACTTTAACTAATCTGCGACCATGTGCCTTTTTCTCTAAGAAATTTTCTCCTACTGAAAGAAACTAAATGTGGGTAATCGAGAGTTACTTGCTGTCAAATTGGCTTTTGAAGAATGGAGGCATTTTTTGGAGGGAGCCATTCATCTGGTCATCGTGGTGACAGATCACAAGAATCTAGCGTATATCGAATCTGCTAAGCGGTTGACACCTAGACAGGCCAGATGGTCTTTATTTTTTTCAAGATTTAATTTTTCTATTACGTTCAGGCCTGGGTCTAAGAACGTGAGGGCGGATGCCCTGTCTCGTAGCCTTGATTCTGTGTCCACTCCGGAGCCTCCTTCCTCCATTCTTCCTCAGGGTATAGTTGTGGCCATGGTTTCCTCCGAGCTGGAAGCAGAAATTCGTACTGCTCAGTCCTTGGCTCCTTCCAATATTCCTGAATGCAAGTTGTTTGTCCCTGTGTATCTCAGATAACGCCTTTTGCAAGAATTCCATGATTCTGTGTTGAGTGGTCATCCTGGAGTTACTGCCACCCAGAAGGCAGTTGCTAGACTCTTTTGGTGGTCTGCTATGCGTAGGGACATTAAAGATTTTGTGTGAAACTTGTGCACGCCCTAAAGTGCAACATTGCCGGCCGGCTGGGGAATTGGCTCCTTTGCCCATTCCAGAAAGACCATGGACTCATTTGTCCATGGATTTCATTTCCGATTTACCTCTGTCTGGGGGGATGACGGCTATTTGGGTGGTAGTCGATCGATTCAGCAAACAGGCTCACTTCGTTCCATTATCCGGGTTACCCAATTCAGAGACGCTCTCCAAACAGTTTATTACTCATGTGGTACGATTGCATGGGATTCCTCTTAATATTGTGTCTGATAGGGGAGTACAATTTGTTTCTAGATTTTGGAGGGCTTTCTGCAGAAGGTTGGGGATTGATTTGTCCTTTTCTTCTGCTTATCATCCTGAAACTAACGATCAGACCGAAAGGACAAATCAGTCTTTGGAACAAATTTTAAGATGTTTTGTCGCTGATCAGCAGGAGAATTGGTCATCCTTTCTTCCTCTGACTGAGTTTGCCTTTAACAGTCGGGTTAATCAGTCCACAGGAACCTCTCCGTTTTTCTGTAATTGTGGGTTTCATCCTCATTTTGGTGAGTTCTCCAGGATAAGCTCTGGGTGTCCTGGGGTAGATGTAACCATTCAAGAGCTGGGGGATGTCTGGAGGGAGGTTAAAAAGAATATTGGGGTGGCTCAGCATCGGCAGAAACAAAAGGCCGATAGGAAACGCTCGTCAGGTGCCGCCTTCAAGGTGGGGGATAAGGTATGGCTATCCTCTAAGAATATTAGATTGAAGATACCCTCGCTGAAGTTGGGTCCTAGATTCATTGGTCCATATGAGATTCTGGAGGTGGTCAATCCGGTTTCCTTCCGATTACGACTCCCTCAGTCTTTCCGTATTCCTAATGTGTTCCACAAGTCTTTGTTGAAGGAATTTATTCCCCCTGTTCTGTCTCCCTCGCCCCCGCCTCCTCCGGTGTCTATTGAGGGAAGCTTAGAATATGAGGTACAAAAGATCATTGATTCCCGTATGGTCCGGAATTCCCTTCAATATCTTGTACATTGGAAGGGGTATGGACCTGAGGAACGGTCCTGGGTTCCAGCTCATTCTGTGAGGGCTGATCGGTTGGTCCGGGCCTTTCATCGGCGGTTTCCTGAGAGAACTGGGGGTCCGGTGGCCCCCCCTTGAAGAGGGGGTACTGTCATGGTCTCCACACTTTCCTTGTCTGCTAGGTTACTATTGTGTGGAGGCTGTCAGTCTGTTTTGGGTTTGCTGGGTTGTTTCTGCAATCATCTGTGTTCACTTTCCTTGATTAGTCTTCTACTTAAGCATGCTAGCTCCTTCACCCAGTGTCAATTGTACACTTGATATTGCCTGTGTAGGACTGATCTCTCTGTACTCTGTGCCTGACCCAGCCTGACTATTTTCCCTTACCTGGATTTTGACCATTTGCTTGTTATCTGACTACTCTTTTGTCTGCTCCCTTTGTACTGCGCCATCTTCCTGGACTTGACTTTGGATGGTTTGACCTCCCTATTTTTATCTAGTAAGTAGCTCTAATATTATATTTCTTTCAGTAATATTAGTCTTTTCTCTCCTCTTCTGAGACTGTTATTTCTGTAGTGACTCGCGTCACAATAATATTTTGCATGTCCCCTACAAATTGCTGGATTTGTATCGCAGTAATATATGATACGTCTGACTGACACCCACGGTTTTAAGCACTAGCCTTGTAGTTAACTATTATTGGTCAGGGACCACGTGTGAATAGCCTCACTACCACATTGCTGCCAAACTGTAAATTAAGTATTATATCTTGCACGTCCCTTACAAATTGCTGGATTTGTATCACAGTAATATCTGATATGTCTGACGGACACCCACGCTTTTAAGCACCGACCTTGTAGTTTATTATTATTAGTCAGTGACAACATGGGAATAGGTTCAGCAACACACTTTTGCTAAACTGTAAATGAAATATAATATTTTACATGTTTCCTACAAATTTCTGGATTTGTATCTCGGTAATATCTGATATGTCTGACAGACGCACACGGTTTTAAGCACCGCCCTTCCAGTTTAGTATTGCTTAGCCACTACGTGTGAATAAGTTCACCAAAACACTTTTGCTAAACTTTAAATGGAGTAGAATATTTTACACATCTCCTACAAATTTCTGGATTTGTACAGCAGTAATATGGGATCATGTCGGATGATGGAAAAGATCTGGCTGTATTCTGCAGTGCTAACAAGCAAATGGAGCAGTAAAATGTTAGACTGTATTGTTTTTTAAGGAAATAATTAAGATTAAGAGCAAAAAAACAAATTAGCTCTGATATCTAGTCAAATCTGTAACAGGCAGCAGCAGACAGAACGTGCAATGGACCCTATTGTGCTGTATAGTGTCCACAATCTCTGCCTGCCTAACTCCTGCTATCACCAGTAATATATGCAGGTGGATTAGTCCTCAGAAGGACTGTTAGTTGAGATGGATATATATATATATATATAGACAGTATATAAATATATACCGTATATATATACTCGTGGAATACCTATATCTAATTATTAAATCACCAATTCTGTCCCTCACTCAGCAGCAGCTCTCCCTATTTTGCCTGTTTCCGGGGTACACTGTGATGAGCATAGGATCACCAGGTCTGATATAGACAAGATGACGCTATGCGGCCAGCCAATCATTGTAATGCCACAACCAATATGGCTACAGCATTACAGTGAGTGGCAGGCAATCCCTGCATGTTTCTTGGCTGTCTCAAGAGTGGCAAACATGCAGGATGGGACCCAAGCTCCTGGAAATCGTGAAAATGCTCGAGGAGCGGCGAGCACCTTGGGCGAATACCGGGCAGTGGCGAGCATGCTCGCTCATCACTAGTTAAGATCAATTGTAGTGATGGGCGACCACTAAAATGCTAGAATGCTCGATGCTCAGGTCGAGCAAATTTGGAATGCTCGGGTGCTCGACCCGAGCAACGAGCCTAATGTAAGTCTATGGGAAGCATTTTTCCATTGGCTCCCCCCGGCGGTCTTCAGAGGGCATAAAAATTGGCCAAATCGATGGAAACAGTGCTCAAATGACATGGGAACAGCATGAGGAAGAGCCCTGGAAGCATTTCTGACTCCCAGGTCACTGCTGTGAACAACGATGTCAGAGGTATTACGCAACTTTTACAGACTCACAATAAAACATACAAAAACGAAACCAGAATGTATTTTCCTGGGAAATATGTTAAGGAACATCCTTTCCAGGGTAATGACTTGTATATAAGGCAAAATAAATGACCAAGACCAAAAGTACTCCACACCTTTTGCTATGTTCACACGTAACGTTTTTGATGCGTTTTTGCACTTTTGCATTGCTTTCAACAGTGACAAATGCATTCACTGGGAGATGTCATTCTAACATTTTACAACCTTATCTGGCCATGTGGTGTGTGAGACATGATCAGACACATCCTGTTTCATTTATGAAGGAGGGACTCAGAGTCACAAAGCCTATTTTTATAGGGTCATCAGGCGGCCTTTACTATTCTTAAAGGGCCAGCAGTCGGCCCTCACTATTGTTAGAGAGCCATCAGAGCTGGCTATGCTTTGTTGTTCCCATTACTAAAGAGTGGGTCTTTTATATGGTTACTGCATATGCAGTGAGTGGCCGGTCTGCCTAAAATTTGGACACACCCCAATACCCCTTTGAAAATTTGGACGCACCCCTTTGAAGAGACTTAGAGGAGGGCCTCCTGAAAAATATGTTCCCATTATTAGGAAGTGGGTCTCCCATACTGTTTGCATATGCAGTGAATGCAAAAGTTGCCAAAAATTTGGAGGCACTTTAATGCCCCTTGGAAGAGACGTTAAGGTCAGAAGGCCTCCTAAAAACAATGTTCCCATTATTAGGAAGTGGGTCTCCCATTGTGTTTGCCTATGCAGTGAATGCAAGAGTTGGCAAAAATTGGGAGGCACTCCAATGCCCCTTGGAAGAGACATGGAAGTCAGAGGGCCTCCTGAAAACAATGTTCCCATTATTAGGAAGTGGGTCTCCCATTGTGTTTGCCTATGCAGTGAATGCAAGGGTTGCCAAAAATTGGGAGGCACTCCAATGCCCCTTGGAAGAGACGTAGAGGGCCTCATGAAAAAATGTTCCCATTATTAGGAAGTGGGTCTCCCATAGTGTTGGCCTGTTCAGTAAATGCAAGGGCTGAAAAAAAATTGTGAGGCACTCCAATGCCCCTTGGAAGAGACATAAAGGGCCTCATGCAAAAATATTTCCATTATTAAGAAGTGGGTCTCCCATAGTGTTGGTCTATGCAGTGAATGCAAGGGCTGCTAAAAATTGGGAGGCACTCCAGTGCACCTTGGAAAAGACGTGGAGGAGGGCCTCATAAAAAAATGTTCCCATTAGAAAGGAGCGGGTCTCCTATACTTGTAATGCCCATGCACTAAGTGTATGGGCTGACAAACATTTACCCCTGGGTGGTATACATGAACATACTGTATAAAAATTTTTTTTTACGGGCATCATAAACACCCTTTAAAAAAATTATGTGGGTGTTGTATCACGGACCACAGTCACCCTAGTGATATGGTGGTGGAGGATGAAGATGAGGAGAAGGAGGAGGACAAGAGCAAATAGCCAAAATCAGGAAGTGTATACCCATGTGTGGGTGTGAAAAGGTGAATGGGAATACACCTCTCAAAAAAAGACACTGGATTTGAGTTTATGTTACGCTCATAACAGGCGGATGAGCCTATCAGTTATAATTCCCCGGCAGCACTAAAAACCCGCTCTGACAAAGCGCTAGCGGCAGGGCAGGCCAGGACATCCAAGGCGTAGAGAGACAGTTCATGCCACGTGTCCAGCTTGGATATCCAATAATTATAAGGCACAAAGAAATCACGGAGGACGTTAGTATGGTTGGCAAGATACTCCTTCAGAATCTTCGAAAAATGTTCCCTCCTTGTAAGAGTACCCCGCACATCAAGGCCTGTGTGATGGGAGGGGCTGAGAAAACTCTCCCAGAACTTTGACAATGTTCCCCTGCCTTTGCTGGATTAGAGTTGAGTCTCTCTTGGCTATACTCCTTGGTTGTCCAATGAACTGTGACCTCTGCCGCCAGCGTTTTAAGATGGGAATTTTTTTAATAGTTCCGCAACAGGGGCCTTCTGGTACTGCCCCATTTTTGTAGACCTGTCCGCCTTAGGATGGAATAAGAGATATAAAATTCTCCTTGTAGTGTGGGTCTAGAAGTGTCACCAACCAGTAATGACTGTTACCAAAAATTTTGAGAACGCGAGGGTCACGGGAAAGGCAGCGTAACATAAACTCAGCCATGCGTGCCAGACTGCTAACAGGCAATACTTCCGTGTCCCCACCAAGAGGACGACTGACCATGCTCTCCTCCTCCTCTTCCCTGTCCTCAGACCATCCACGCTGAACAGACAGTATGACAGTTGTGCAGTCAGTACTGTCTATAGCACATGAAACTAGCTCCTGTTCTTCCTCCACCTCCTCCTCTTCCTCGTTGTCACCCAATCCAAATTGGGATGAGATGAGGCTGGGCTGTGTGTAATCACCCTGTATGGTTCCTTGCTCCATCTCATCGTGCTCCGACTGCAATGCATCCTCTTTGATTGCTTTGATTGTGAGCAGAGAAGACAGAGAAGCGGGATGGTGATACTAATTATGGCATCATCGCCGCTCACCATGTTGGTGGAGTCCTCAAAGTTTTGAAGGATGGTACAGATGTCTGACATCCATGTCCACTCCTGAGGTCTTATGTGTGGAGTCTGAACTGAATACCGACGGCCTTGTTGATTCTGCTCACAAATCCTTCCCAACAATGGCAGTGTAGAGATCCAATGCGTGGGGAGATCACACACCAGTCGGTGAGCCGGAAGCTGCAAACGCTGATGAAGCACGGCAAGGGTGGCGGAAGCTGTAGCTGACTTTCTAAAATAGGCACACACGTGGCGTACTTTGACAAGCAGATCCGGCAGCTTCGGGTAGCTTTTGAGAAATCGCTGAACCACGAGGTTAAGCACATGGGCCAGGCATGGTACATGTGTGAGCTCGCCTCGCCTCAGAGACGCCACCAGGTTCCTGCCATTGTCACACAAAACCATGCCAGGCTGTAGGTTCAGCGGTGTCAGCCACAGATCTGCCTGCTCTTTCAGAGCTGTCCACAACTCTTCTGCTTTGTGCAGTTTGTCACCTAATCATATTAGCTTAAGCACAGCCTGTTGCCGCTTGTCCGAGGCAGTGCTGCAGTGCTTCCAGCTTGTGACTGATGTGGTCATTCCCGAGTTGGAGGCTGAAGAGGAGGAGGCTGAGGTGAAGGAGCTGTAGACTGTGGGGGCAACCTTGATTGACCTAGGGCTCGCAATCCTCAGCGTCGGAAGGATGTGTCCCGTCCCAAGGTCCGACTGGGTCCCGGCTTCCACTATGTTAACCCAGTGTGCCGTCAGTGAGATGTACCATTCCTGCCCACAAGCACTTGTCCATGTGTACGTGGTTAGGTGGAATTTCTAGGTAACTGCATTGTTGAGGGCACGGCTCATGTTGTGGGACACATGCTTGTGTAATGCGGGGACGGCACACCAGGAGAAATAGTGGCGGCTGGGGACCGAGTACTGAGGGACGGCCGCCGTCATCAGGTTGCGGAAAGCTTCTGTCTCCACGAGCCTAAAAGGCAACATTTCGAGCGCAAGCAGTCGTGAAATGTGGGCATATAGTAGTGTGGTCTCTGGGGCGTTGGCTGCGTATTTGCGCTTTCTTTCCAAGGACTGGGGTATGGACAACTAAACTCTGTGCTTGGACAAGGACCTGCTTGCTGATGGAGCTAGTTGAGAGTGTGCAACGAGAGGTGCAGGGAAGTAGGCATCTTCGCATGCATGCACAACAGCAGAAGAAGCAGTGGTGTCACCCGCAGACACTGTTCCTGTACACTGGGGTTCGGCCCACAAAGTTGGGTGCTTTGCTGCCATGTGCCTGAACATGCTGGTGGTGGTCAGGCTGGTAGTTTTGCTACCCCTTCTGATGCTGGCCTGGTAGGTGGTGCAAATCGCCTTTTTGGGATTATCTGCTGAGTCTTTGAAAAACAACAAGACTCGAGAAGACTTAACAGTTGTACTGGCAACTTCCTTTGTGTTGGTGTTACGGGGAACGGTTGTCCACCTTCTTTCTGTGGCCACCACACTGCTACTTTCTGCCTGTTGGGGTGCTCTGCCTCCCACCCCCTGTGTGCTGCTGTCCTCGCTCGGCATGTCCTCCTGTCAGGTTTGGTCAGTTGCTATATCATCAACCACCTCGCCTTCCACTTCCGCACCCTTGTCCTCCTCTTGACTTTCTGGCAATGGTGTCTCATCATCGTCCACCTCTTGTGACATTTTCCCACCGTCGACTTCGTATGACCGTGGCTGCTAAAACATTCGGGCATCACTAAATGCGATCTCCTCTTTCCCCGCTTCAAGTGGACCAGGCGAGAGGCCAGAATCTATAAATGGAAAAGTGAACAGATCTTCGGAGTGTCCAAGTGAGGGATAAGTTGTCTCTTGGCACTCGGCATGGTGGGAGGATAGAGGATCAGGGTGAGGAATATGCGGTCCAGACTCATGGCTACTGAGACTTGACCGTGTGAAAGACAGGGTGGTGTTGGTGGTGGCTAAGTGACTGGAAGCATTATCTGCTATCCAACCAATAAACTTTTCACATTGCTCTGTGTTCAATAGTGGTGTTCTCCGGTCCCCTATTAATTGGGACAGGAAGGTCAAGCGAGAAGATGTGGGTGTTTGTTGTGGCACAATTTCAGCTTGCCCATGACATCGGCCTCTGCATGCACTATTACCATCAGGTCCAGTTCCCGGTCCCTTGCCACGTGCCTTGCCCATTTTAAATGGAGGACAATATCTTCCACGCTCACTACAAGTGGCTGAATTTGGAGCGAACTGGAGCGAACTGTATTGTTTTAAATAGCTGGCCTGTATGTAACTATTTTAAACAGCGCCAACCTCGTGTCAATAAGTTCACTGACACACTGCAAAAAAGTTTCAATGGAGGCCAGAAATGGCAATATATTCAGCGCAATTATATCAAACCACAGTTTAAAATATCTTGTCTGTAGGTAACTATTTTTAACAGCAAACTGGTGTCAATAACTTCACTGACACACTGAAACAAAATTTTAATGGAGGCCAGAAATGGCAGAATTTTCAGCGCAATTATATGTGATCCATGTGATGGACAAACCACAATTTTAAATAGCTGGCCTGTAAGTAACTATTTTTAACAGCGCCGACCTCGTGTCAACAGGTTCACTGGCACACTGCAACAAAATTTCAATGGAGGCCAGAAATGGCAATATTTTTAGTGTAATTATATACGATCCATGTGACGGACAAACCACAGTTTTAAAAAGCTGGATTTTTAGCGCTGTAATATGGAAATGACCTGGCTGTATTCTGCAGTGCCAACAAGCAAATGGCGCAAAAAAACGGTGTTCTCTGGATTGCTTTTTAAGCAAGTAATCAGGATTAAGATAAAAAAAAATTATTCCTGGCCCCTCATACCTGGGGCTATTTCTACAAATATCTGTAAAAGCACCAGCAAACAGAACTGGAATGGACCCTCTTGCTATGTGCACTGCAGTCTGGAATATACCCTGCCTGCCTGCCTAGCACTGATATCTCTGCAGATGAATTAGTCCTCAGAAGGACTGTTAGTTGAGATGGATATGTGTCTTTATTATAGTCTGGTATGCCTACACTAACTAGAAACAAATCTCTCCCTAGCTCAGCAGCACCTCTGCCTACACTGTCTGATTCCGGAGAGACTGTGACGAGCATGGGGGCGCCAGGTCTGATATAGACCTGATGATGCTATGCGGCCAGCCAATCACTGTAATGCCACAAGCAACATGGCTGCGGCATTACAGTGTGTGGCAGGCAATCCCTGCATGTTGATTGGCACTCTAAAGAGCGCCAAACATGCAGGGAGGGTACTCGAGCTCCCGCCGAGCAAACTGGGAAATACTCGGCAAGCACCGAGCATCTCGAGAACCGAGCAGTAGCGAGCATGCTCGCTCATCACTAATCAATTGTAGTATTTTTACATGTTTTAGCTTTAAAGGGAACCGGTCACGTCCTAGTTACTATCAACACTGCTCCCTAACACTTAGGTTTGTTAGTGATGCAATGTGCAGTTTTCATGAAAATCGGTGGTAGTATAATGATTTTATAACGTTTAATATACTTTGTCCTACCAGCTCGTATTCTGTCACAGGGATGTGATCCTCAGATTCAGTCATGGGCGGGCACAGCATTCATTCAGTGCTGATGCCGTTCATGATACTTTAATACTGCTCCTGGCAAGCACTTTGCTTGTGGGGCGCATCTATTTTTTGATGTTGCTAATGTTATATAGCAAGCTAGATCTGAGTTTGAAATAGTTTGGAGAATATCTCTTATGTTATAAAGGCGTCATCCACAGTAAAAAAAAAAAACTTTGTTTGGCTCCTAAAGTTATACAGCAGGGACATCTCAGTTTGAAATAGTTTGGAGAATATCTCCTATGTTATACAGGCGTCATCCACAGTAAAAAATACTTTGGTTCCTAACACTATACAGCAGGAAAATCTCAATTTTAATTAGTTTGGAGAATATCTCCTATGTTATACAGTCATCATCCACAGTAAAAAAATACTTTGTTCGGTTTCTAACACTATACAGCAGGAACATCTCAGTTTGAAATATTTTGAAGAACATCTAGCATATGATACAGGTGTCATCCACAGTAAAAAAAATACTTTGTTCGGTTAGTAACGTTATACAACCCCTGGCAAAAATTCTGGAATCACCGGGCTCGGAGGATGTTCATTCAGTTGTTTAATGTTGTTGAAAAAAAGCAGATCACAGACATTGCACAAAACTAAAGTCATTTCAAATGGCAACTTTATGGCTTTAAGAAACACTAAAATAAATCAAGATAAAAAATGTGGTACTCAGTAAGGATATTTTTTTTTCAGACCAAGCAGAGGGAAAAATTATGGAATCAGTCAATTCTGAGGAAAAAATGATGGAATCATAAAAAGCAAACACACAAAAGAACACTCCAATACATAACTAGTATTTTGTTGCACCACCTCTGGCTTTAATAACAGCTTGCAGTCTCTGAGGCATGGACTTAATGAGTGACAAACAATGCTCTTCATCAATCTGGCTCCAACTTTCTCTGATTGCTGTTGCCAGATCAGCTTTGCAGGTTGGAGCCTTGTCATGGACCATTTTCTTCAACTTCCACCAAAGATTTTCAATTGGATTGAGATCTGGACTATTTGCAGGCCATGACATTGACCTTATGTGTCTTCTTTCAAGGAATGTTTTCACAGTTTTTGCTCTATGGCAGGATGCATTATCATCTTGAAAAATGAGATGTCATCATCCCCAAACATCCTTTCAATTGATGGGTTAAGAAAACTGTCCAAAATATCAATGTAAACTTGGGCATTTATTGAAGATGTAATGGCAGCCATCTCCCCAGTGCCTTTACCTGACATGCAGCCCCATATCATCAATGACTGTGGAAATTTGCATGTTCTCTTCATGCACACATCTTTATGAATCTCATTGGAACGGCACCAAACAAAAGTTCCAGCATCATCACCTTGCCCAATGCAGATTCGCGATTCATCACTGAATATGACTTTCATCCAGTCATCCACAGTCCACGATTGCTTTTCCTTAACCCATTGTAACCTTGTTTTGTTCTGTTTAGGTGTTAATGATGGCTTTTGTTTAGCTTTTCTGTATGTAAATCCCATTTCCTTTAGGCGGTTTCTTACAGTTTGGTCACAGACATTGACTCCAGTTTCCTCCCATTCATTCCTCATTTGTTTTGTTGTGCATTTCCTGTTTTGGAGACATATTGCTATAGGTTTCCGGTCTTGACACTTTGATGTCTTCCTTGGTCTACCAGTATGTTTGCCTTTAACAATCTTCCCATGTTGTTTGTATTTGGTCCAGATTTTAGACACAGCTGACTGTGAACAACCAACATCTTTTGCAACATTGCGTGATGATTTACCTTCTTTTAAGAGTTTGATAATCCTCTTCTTTGTTTCAATTGACATCTCTCGTGTTGGAGCCATGATTCATCTCAGTCCACTTGGTGCAACAGCTCTCCAAGGTGTGATTACTCCTTTTTAGATGCAGACTAATGAGCAGATCTAATTTGATGTAGGTGTTAGTTTTGGAAATGAAAATTTACAGAGTGATTCCATAATTTTTTCCTCAGAATTGAGTGATTCCATAATTTTTTCCCTGTGCTTGGTCTGAAAAAATTACCCTTACTGAGTACCAAATTTTTTTCTTGATTTCTTTTAGTGTTTCTTAAAGCCCTAAAGTTGCTATTTGAAATGACTTTAGTTTTGTGCCATGTCCGTGATCTGCTTTTTTTCAACAACATTAAACAACTGAATGAACATCCTCCGAGCCCGGTGATTCCATAATTTTTGCCAGGGGTTGTACTGCAAGACATATCTTACCTTGTCATTTAATGTAGCTGAAATTAAGGTGTGTGCAGTGCTATTTGTTAGAAAAATTAACACTTCCTTATCTTAGATAAAGGCACAGTGAAGATAAAAGGAAAATCAGTCTTTGAATTGTGTGGATAAAACAAAAGCTTATTTAATGTTCATTCAAAAAGGTGATTACAAAAAAATGAAAAGAAAATAGTTCATAGCACACAACAAAAGAAGTATCAGGTTAAAAGAAAATAGGAACAATTATAAGTTCTTACGTATCCAGTCTTGGCAGTATGTGATGGCTCGTGGTGGAGACCTCAAGGTATGAGAATCTACCCACCATACTGATGCCTCTCCTTATATACCGTCTTGCCTCATAGATATACATTGGAGACTATTTTTTACTGTTACACAACCCAATATGGCGTTTTGCTGATATGACAGTAACCTATAATAGAGTATGTATTTTCGACTGTGTACAATTACTTCATGTTGGCATATTTCAAACATATGGCTAAGGACTTTTCATCATTAGTTATCTCTAAATAACCCATGCTGACAACGAGTCCTATAGATTTGATGTACAGAACAGGTGTGTCTGCCAAGGTTCTCAGAATAACCTCTGTCATTCACTGAAACTACTCAAAGCTTCTGAGAGCTTATATGTAATATTTTATATCACAAGAGATTAATATTTTACAGTCCCCCCTGATTATGATTTAAGAAATATCATAATCAATCCTAAACTCATTTTATCACCATTCGTATCACATTCATTCTTTATTCTGAACACCTTGTATTGACACCTGTATTGAACATCATCTGAGTTCCCAAAAACTTCTAAATTAAAAAATAAAAATTCACTCAAAAAGTTAATTATTTCTTTTTAGCATTTCTCTTAAAATATCATCCTCTTTTTTCATTTCTGTCTTTATCTTTTTATATATCTTCTTAATTTTATAGGTTATTAAAATCTGATAAAATATGCACAAAAATATCATAATAAATAATATTATTATTGGATTTGTTAATACATTTCTTGCTGCCATTTTCGCTGAAGACTGTGACCAACTAGTAACTGATTTTCCTAAATTTTTCCACCAAGATGAGCCTGACATACTTGTCCATTCATGTTCAATATCATTTAAACGACCTTGTTCATGTCTGAATACAATTTCAGCTTCTTTTAGTTGTTTTGTTAATAAATTTAACAAACCTTTGTCTTTCTTTATCTCATTTGTCCACATATTCCATGGGAAATTATTTATTTGAGACAAATTGAACTGTATCGGAAGGATTTTCAGATTTCTTGTCCCTATTGACGTAATGTTAATACTAGAGATGAGCGTTGTTCTACTCGAACTGTTCGCCAATCTCAAATTCGAGCTGTTTTGGGCGGTGTTCGAGCCGGTCGGCGAACACGAACAATTTGAGAAAAATTCGGCTGTTCGAGGTTATGTTCGATAACTGTTCGTGCACCAAAATCATAACTGGATTTTTTCTCAGTAATGATGAAAATTAATGTTAATACGCAGTTTGAGTGTACAGCGGGGAGGGGGGAGGGGCAGGGGATGGATCTCTGCAGGAACAATGAAGATCTCCATTTTTTTTTCTCTTTCCCGCATTTACAGTGGGGAGGTGCAATCTGTCAGCCTATCAGCAGCGCACACACGGAGCGAAGTGCTTTTTTTCACACAAGCAAGGGCATGTGTCATTGGCAGTGTATGTCACATGTCCTTGCCCTATAAGACCAAGCCATTTTCCCCGTCGCCACCATTTTCTCACTGCTGCAGCTGCGTGTTAGACGGCACCGCTGTTGCTGTGTGCGCTATACCTTGTTAATTTCAAGCCAATTTTCGCACAAATCTACAGATAGCTTGGGAGTAGGGAATAGTTGTGATTGCAGTCCTTTTAAGGACTAGGTTACAGCATTTCCTACGACTTTTATCAGGCAGGTCTGTGCTCTTAAATAGAAAGGTTGTGGGAGTAAAGACTAATTGTAATTGGAGTCCTTTTCAGGACTAGGTTACATCAGTTCCTATCAGTTTTTGCCAGGCAGGTCTGTGCCAGTGCTGTGCAAGTTTTTTTCACAGCATTTGGCTGAATCTAGCAAAGCTAATCCTTTTTGGCCTATTGCAGAGTGTGTTAGTCAGTGGAGTAGCCTATCTGTGTTGCAAGATATACCACCTGTGTATAGAATACCAATTTTTTTACTGCACCTAGTGAAGTAAAATCTTTTGGGCATAGCATCATTCTATTAGTCCATCTATACTGACCTCCATCAGGTTGCAAACTGAATCTAATTTTTTTCTGCATCTAGCTCTGAAAAAATATTTGGCCTTCTAGCAGTGTGTCGGACTTTCTCTATTAGTCCATCTATACTGACCTCCATCAGGTTGCAAATTCAAAATAATTTTTATCTGCATCTACAGTACCTCTGAAAAAATATTTGGGCTTCTAGCTGTGTGTGGGACTTGTTGTATTAGTCCATCTATACTGACCTCCATCAGGTTGCAAACTGAATATATTTTTTTCTGCATCTACCTCTGAAAAAATATTGGGCTTCTAGCTGTGTGTGGGACTTGTTGTATTAGTCCATCTATACTGACCTCCATCAGGTTGCAAACTGAATATAATTTTTTTCTGCATCTAGCTCTGAAAAAATATTTGGCCTTCTAGTAGTGTGTCGGACTTTTTCTATTAGTCCATCTATACTGACCTCCATCAGGTTGCAAATTAAAAATAATTTTTATCTGCATCTACAGTACCTCTGAAAAAATATTTGGCCTTCTAGCAGTGTGTCGGACTTTCTCTATTAGTCCATCTATACTGACCTCCATCAGGTTGCAAATTCAAAATAATTTTTATCTGCATCTGCAGTACCTCTGAAAAAATATTTGGGCTTCTAGCTGTGTGTGGGACTTGTTGTATTAGTCAATCTATACTGACCTCCATCAGGTTGCAAACTGAATATATTTTTTTCTGCATCTACCTCTGAAAAAATATTGGGCTTCTAGCTGTGTGTGGGACTTGTTGTATTAGTCCATCTATACTGACCTCCATCAGGTTGCAAACTGAATATAATTTTTTTCTGCATCTAGCTCTGAAAAAATATTTGGCCTTCTAGCAGTGTGTCGGACTTTCTCTATTAGTCCATCTATACTGACCTCCATCAGGTTGCAAATTCAAAATAATTTTTATCTGCATCTAACCCAGCCAATAGTTTTGGCCTAATACCACAGTTTGGCCACTCAGCTCTGCTCGGTTACCATCCATTGTTTTTTTGTGCAAACAACTCCAGAGTTGTGAATTAGTTAACCACCAAAATGAGTGGAAAAAGGCCTGCTGCTGGTGGAAAGGGGAATAGGCGTGTTGGGAAGGGGAAAAAAGGTTGTGTCCGTGGGGTAGGTGTTAAAGCAACAGTAACATCTGCAGAAGAAAGACCATCTTCCAGCCAAACTAAAATGTCTACTTCTTTTAGCGGACAATGTGATAAGATCCCTTTCTTACGGCCACGCCAATCGCTACAAATTCCAGATGAGGCACAAAAACAGCAGGTGCTTCAACGGATATCAAGTGCTCCTTTAAGTGGGCTCTCCTCCACATCAACTTCAACATCACAAATACTCCAGTCCTCAAAGGTGTCACCCAAATCGCACTTGCTTCCTCACAGCTCCCAAATCTCCAGCTGCCCGTCTGAGTATGAGGTAGAACAGATGGTTGAGTCTGCAGAGCTGTTTACTCATACTATAGCCTGGGAATCAGAGGTCAACTCCAGCGCTTCTGTGAATCCAGACGAGGAAATGATCTGCACTGATGCCCAGAATCTTTATGAGTCGGATCCAGGACCAGACGCAGAAGGTTCTGACCATAATGTAGACCCTCATTCCTAAACTGTAACTCCTGTTGGTGGAGACAATGAGGAAGACGATGATAAGACTCAAATACCTGATTGGAGCGACAACTTTAGTTTTTTGTCAGGGCAGGAACAGGTTGGCTCTGAGGACGACGGGTGTGATAACACACAGGGTGATGATGATGAGGTTGGAGATCCCACTTACTGTCAACCCACAGTCAGCCAAGAGATGAGGTCAGCAGAGGAGGTGGAGGAAGATGCTAGTGACGACGAGGTCAGGTTGCGCCTTCCTGGACAGAGACGTAGTACTGGAAGCACGTCAACAACTGCATCCTCAAACACAACTCTGCCTCTCACCACAAGTCGTGGTGGCTCTTCAGGTCGCATGGGTGCTAAGCCTTGCATAGCCTGGGCATTTTTTCAGATCGATAAAGATGACCCAACTCGTGTTATCTGTAACATTTGTCAGCAAAAGCTAAGTAGAGGCCAAAAAATACATAGTTTGAGTACTTCATGCATGAACCGGCACATGGACATGAAGCATAAGTTGCAGTGGGAAGCTCAGTGTGCTACAATGCGGCCTAGCCGGCCGGGCCAACCACCGTCTGCCATATCTTGTGCATCCGCGGCCTCTTCATCCTCTGTGACTGGGGGGACAGCAGTCACACCTGTTTTGGGGCGCAGACCTGCCACCTCTTTACCCGCAACAGCCAGCGTGATTGGCAGGTCATCATTTTCTTTGGAGGTGGTAACACCAGCTGGTGTTGAGCGCTGTCCGACATCGATAGCACCACCTTTGGATCAAGGCAACCTAACATGTCCGCCTGCATCTTCCTCACAGACCGGCAGTTTGCCGGGGACACCCTTATCAACCCCGTCTAAGCACAATAGCCAGCCCTCGGTCCCTCAGATGTGGACAAGTAAAAGACCATTTCCTCCTAGCCATGAGAAAGCTAAGAGGTTGAATTTCACCATCTGCAAGCTCTTGGCTACAGAAATGCTGCCTTTCCGCCTGGTGGACACAGAGGATTTTCGAGACCTTATGTCCGTCGCAGTGCCCCAGTACCAGATGCCCAGTCGGCACTACTTCTCAAAGAAAGGTGTGCCTGCGCTCCACCAGCATGTCGCACACAACATCACCGCTTCTTTGAGAAACTCTGTGTGTGACAGGGTGCATTTCACCACAGACACTTGGACGAGTAGGCATGGACAGGGGCGTTACATGTCGCTGACTGGGCACTGGGTAACTATGGTGACAGCAGGACAAGGTGCTGCTGTCCAAGTCTTGCCGTCCCCACGAGTTGTGCGTCAATCCTCTTTATGTCAAAGTTCCTCCACTGCTTCTGCCTCCTCAACCTCCTCTCGGTCTTCCACCTGCACCCAAAGCCTGTCTGGTCATGCCACAAGCTTTCTAACTGCGCAGAAGGGATCCTGCACACCTCCTTACTATGCTGGCAGTAGGGCTCAACGTCATCAGGTGGTTTTTACTTTGAAATGTCTGGGAAATGTGAGTCACACAGCTGAGGAGTTGTGGTCAGCTCTGGAGAACCAATTTCATGAATGGTTGTCTCCACTGGACCTGAAACCAGGGAAGGCCGTGTGCGACAATGCTGCAAACCTGGGTGCGGCCCTTCGCCGGGGCAATGTCACACACGTGCCTTGTATGGCTCACGTGTTGAACCTGGTTGTCCAGCAATTTTTAGCCCACTATCCCAGACTAGATGGCCTTCTGCAGAGGGCACGGTCGCTGTGTGCTCACATCCGCCGTTCGCATCCCGCAGCTCAGCGACTTACATCTCTACAGAAGTCGTTGGGCCTGCCACTTCACCGGCTAAAATGCAATGTGCCTACCCGGTGGAATTCAACTCTGCACATGTTGCAGCGACTGTGGCAGCACCGACAAGCCCTGGTGCAATACGTTCTGACGTATAGCCTGGGCCAACGAGATTCAGAGGTGGGGCAAATCACGCTGGAGGAGTGGTCTCAGATCAGGGACCTATGCACCCTTCTGCACAGTTTTGAAATGGCGACGAAGATGTTTAGTGCTGACGATGCCATTATCAGCATGACTATTCCGGTGATTTACATGCTGGAGCACATGTTAAACAGAATTCGGAGTCAGGTGGTGGCACAAGAGGAGGTGGAGGAAGTAGAGGAGGAGGAGTTGTATGCGGAAGGGCTAACATCTGCAAGGTCCAGACGGTCGGCAGCACCAAGGCGGCAGGCATGTGAGGGTGGGGGAGATGGTTTTACCAGGGCGCATGGTAGCAGCCAAACTAGTGAGGAAGGTGCAGGAGCCCAGGAAGAAGTGGAGGACGAACTGATGGAAGACTCATCAGATGAGGGAGACCTTGATCACATTTCTGTTGTGCGAGGTTGGGGGGAGAGGACAGAGGAAGGAAGCATGATTGTTACCTCGCCACCAACACAACAGGGACTTGGTGCTCCTGGATGCGCAACACACATGAGTGCCTTCTTGCTGCACTACCTGCAACATGACCCTCGAATTGTGAGAATTAGAAATAATCCTGACTACTGGGTTGCCACACTGTTAGATCCCCGGTACAAAAGTAAATTTGCAGAAATTATTCCTGCCATAGAAAGGGATGCACGCATGCAGGAGTATCAGCAGAGACTGTTGCAGAATCTTACATGTGCTTTTCCACAAAATTCCAGTGGTGCACGTAGTGAATCTCACAGTTCCAACTTGCCAACCGTGGGACCGTCAAGTGTTCAGCACTCAAACCGTAACAGAACCACAGTATCTGCTGGTAACATCAATTTTGCGGAATCATTTCACCACTTTTTTAGCCCATCCTTTGCAAGGCCACAGGAGACAAGAAGTCTGACACATAGGCAACGCCTAGAGACGATGGTACAGGAGTATCTCCAAGTAAACATTGAAGCCACGACTGTGTCACTGGACCCTTGCTCTTTTTGGGCTTCCAATCTGGATAAATGGCCGGAGCTAGCCACTTACGCCTTGGAGATCTTGTCATGACCCGCAGCCAGCGTTCTGTCTGAACGTGTGTTCAGCGCTGCTGGTGGTGTGCTGACAGATAAGCGCACGCGGCTCTCCACTGATAATGTAGACAGACTCACGTTCATAAAGATGAACAAATCATGGATCCGAAACGACTTTTCTACCCCTGTATCATCCTGGGGAGAGTAAAAGCTTGATGATTGGTTAAAATCACCCTACCAACCGTTTTAAGCTTTCAAATTACTAATCATGTTTATCTGTATCTTGACTGGAAAATAATTTGGGCTTTGTAGCAGTGTGCAGCACTGATCCTATTAGGCCATCTATAATAAGCTCCACCAGATTTAAAATTAAAAATAATTTTTAGCTGCATCTAGCCCGGAAAATTATTTTGGGGCTCCGAGATGCGCAAGACACATAAGTGCCTTCTTGCTGCACTACCTGCAGCATGACCCTCATATTGTCAGAATTCGAAGTAATCATGACTACTGGGTTGCCACACTCTTAGATCCCCCAAACTTTTCGATCAACCTTTTCATTTTAATAAAGACCAAAAAAATGGTCATTTTTGAAATTATAAGCATTAGCAGGTTGTTAGAAACTGAAATCAAACAGTTTTCAACTCAAAACTTTATTGTAGGTGATGTTACATTTTCACATAGGACCCCTTGTTCGAAAGGAGCTTCTGAACTCTCTCGTCCATTGAATTTGTCAGGTTTTGGATGGTTTCTGCTTCAATTGTTTTGCATGAGGACAGAATACCCTCCCAGAGCTGTTGCTTAGATGTGAACTGCCTCCCGCCATCATAGACACTCCTTTTAATGATGCTCCAAAGGTTCTGAATGGGGTAGAGGTCAGGGGAGCATCGGGGTCACACCATAAGTTTGTCCCCTTTTATGCCCATATCAGCCAGAGATGCAGATGTTTTATGTGCAGCATGAGATGGTGCATTATCATGCAGAAAAATGATCTTGCTGTGAAATACACGGTTCTTCTTCTTGAACCATGGCAGGAAGTGCTGTTTGAGAAAATCCACATACATTATGGAGTTCATCTTTAGCGCCTTCAGGGATCCTAAAGGGGCCGACAATCTCTCTCCCCATGATTCCAGCCCAAAACATTACTCCACCTCCTCCTTGTTGGCGCTGTAGCCGTGTTTGCGTGGGGTGTCCATCAACCAGCCATCCTCCACTCCATCCATCTGGACCATCGAGCGCTGCACGGCACTCATCCGTGAACAAAACAGTTTTGAAATCAGTCTTCATGTAATGTTTGGCCCACTGGAGCCGTTTCTGCTTGTGTGAAATGGATAGAGGAGGTTGACAGGATGGCATATGCACTGCTGCAAACCTCTGAAGGACCCTGCATCTTGTTGTTCGGGGGACGTTGGAGGCACCAGCAGCTTCAAAAACTTGTCTGCTGCTATGACAAGGCTTTCTTGCCGCTGCTCTTTTAACCTGACGTAATTGCCTGTAGGAAAGAGTCCTCAATTTGCCCTTATCAGCACGCACACGTGTGTACTGTGAATCAGCTACATACTTCTTGATTGCCAAGACACTTCATCCTGATCATCGCACAATGTTGATTGTAGTCATGCCTTGACCTAAACACTCCACAATTTGTTGCTTCTCAGCAGCCGACACATCCTTTTTTCTTTCCCATTTTGGCAGAAAATGTAGGCTGCTTAATAATGTGAGAGAGCCTTCTTAAGTAGTCTTGCCTTTCATTGGACACACCTGCCAAACTAATTAGCACAAGTGTCTGCAATTGCTTACAGTGATATAAAGAGCCCTGACACACATCACCATCAATGAGTTTAACTGACAAACAAACAAATTCTTCCCTTATCACTCCTAAACACTTTTTGCATAATAATTTGGAACGCAGTGTACATGTGCTTTTCCACAAAACACCAGTGGTTCACGTAGTGAATCTTACAGTTCTAACTTGCCAACCGTGGTCTGTATGGAATTGTTCAATAAAGGGCCCAAAATTAAGATAACATAGATGGGAGAGGTCTCTATGAATAGGAATTCCTAAGTATTTGATACCCTGTGAGGGCCAGGCAAAGGGAAAGTTGGACTGGATGGAATCCTATATGGATTTGGGGAGGGAGACATCGAGGGCCTCAGACTTCGCTGCATTGATTTTAAAATTTTACCATGTAACAAAGTGATCTATTTCAGCCATAACAGCAGGGATGGATATATGTGATTGAGTGATATATACTAGGACATCATCAGCAAATAGAGAGCACTTGTACTCGGTGCCTCCCACCTCAATCCACCTAATATTGGGGTTATGGCGAATTGATGAGAGCAGGTGCTCCGTCACTAGGATGTATAAGAGAGGGGACAGAGGACATCCCTGCCTTGTCCCATTGGTGATTGTGAAAGGTGATGAAAATGTTCTGACGCACCCCCTGGGCCTTGGGACACCCGGAGCCGGACCCTTTTTGATGGATGCTGGTTGTTGTAGTCTTCGTGGCGGCGACCCGGTTCCGTGGCTCAGGGCGGTCAAACCAGTGGCGGAACTATTTATGTGGTTTTGATGTTTAAATGTCCGACTACGCCACCCGTGGATTGCGGTCAGAGTGAACCGCCGCTACAGGGCAGACCGCTGAGGCTGGTGTTGTGGGTGCAGCAGAGCGTAGCATAACTCCCCACGGGAGGAGTATAGCCTCAGGGCAGTGTATGCGGAGGATGGGGGTGATGGTGCAGGGCAGCAGCAGTAACGACACGGAGTCAGTGATGCAGTCCAGGGCCTTTACTCACAGTTCTTATTATCCAGACCACGTCTGCAGGTAACGGCTGCCCACGTCGTACTGTGCTCACCAGGTGAGGGGCTCAGACAACTCCCAGATAACTTTGGAGCACTTCACAGGACCCCCTTTGTGTGTCCTTTGTCTGGCCTTTCTTACCAACACTTCTGTCCGGCTGCCTCGGGCCTCCTCTTGGTAAACTTGGCGCCAGTTTCCCTGACCCTATGTGGTGCCTTCCTAGCGGGTGTAGCGAGGGGCTGCGCCACATAAAATGTCAGAGCCTCCGGTTTCTAGCTGAGGGTCGTTTCCTGCCTCCACTAGTTCGGGGACCGGTCTCCCCCTTTGGCCTGACCCCTCCACGCAGGTGGATTCGGGCGTGCGGTGGCGACTCGCCCGTCCGCACCCCTGGGATCCCTTCATTCCTCGTTCCTGGAGCCTTCTCCGCTCCTCTTCCTTCCTTCTCCCTCTTCCAGGCCTGGGCCTCTGTTACTAGGCCCGCCTCCGGAGCAGAGCTCATGCAGAGCCCCTGCTCCCTGCCACTTCTGCTCAGACTTCTCTGCACTGAACTAAGATGGTGCCCACCTTTTATACTCCCTTCTCAATGCACCCAGGAACTGCTTCCTCCCTGCTCCTGCACTACAGGGTTCCCCTTCCTCAGTGTTCCCTCCCCCCACTCCAGCCAGGGACAGGGACTGTCGTGCCCATCTCAGGGGCATATTGGTCGCCCTGCCCCACGGCAATGTGGTGTAATGCATGCAGGTGTCGGGTCCTGATCCACACTCCATCCTTACCTGAGAGTGAGATATCACACCTCTGGGTGAGGTGCAATACGTCTGTAGCAACCGAGCCCTCAGGGTGCTACAGTTCCATTTATCTTCAGCCTAGGTGACGTATTGCGATACAGGGCCATGATTTTGGCTATAAAAGGGTCCCCTAGACCCCTACCCCAAGCTTTTTAAGAGAATCATATATGGCGTGCCAGGAGACTCTATGGAATGCTTTCTCAGCATCCAACGAGAGTATCTAATTACAAATTTTTAACTGCATCTAGCCCAGGAAATACTTTGTGCCTAGTAGCAGTGTCTGCTAGTCAGCGGATTATCCCGGCTGTTAAGCAAGCTACACCACCTGTAGTTTAGACACTTAATTTTTTCAAAGGAAATGCTTCGGGACCATGGGATACTTAGTGAAGAGCATCAGGAGGCACCCCAAGGTATAGGGGCTGGGACTGGCAGTAGGATGCCTTGCGGTGGACAGCCGAGCTCGATCCTTATAAAAGCTTTTTAACTGCAGCAGCTTTAGTGGACGCTACTGGAGCTGGAATTACTGCGGCTGCTTGCATGAGACTTGCCCTCCAATAGATCCTTGTAAATGGATTTAAAGTGTATTCATTCAAATTAGAGAGACAATTTAAATTAAAAAGCTTAGAGCTGCCTCCACCACAGGGGGGCTCGCTCGACCCACCAGCGGACAGGCACCAGTATTGGGAGAGGGGGGCTGGCCGTCAGGGTTCACCGCGGCTCTGGCACAAACCCGGCGACACGGAGGTGGCACGGGCAGGAGCGGACTGGCCGTGTCGGCTTCTCACTTTTTGGATTTTAGAAGGGCATGACATGCCTATATCTGTGTCTCCCCCTCCTTTTACTCCTCCACCTCTTTTATTTTCGCATGACTATATGTACTTGTCACTTTTCCATGTGTTAGTTATGTCTTCTGAGCAGTTTGTCAGCTTTTGGACACCTTTGAAGGTGTTTTCTATGTGTTTCTATGTGTTTTTGTTTGCCTGCCATTGGTTTTAACGGTGTTCGAAGGTGTTCGACGAACAGTTCGACGAACAGTTCGGCGAACACACGGGTGTTCGACGAACCGAACCGAACTCGAACACTACGGGGGTGGCTCAACACTAGTTAATACTTCCTTCCTTCTTGGAGATAGTTTTTACATCTCCTTCCATACAATATAAGTCTATTGTCAGATTTTCAGCATGGACACAAGAGGAGAAGAATGCAGAAACAACTTCTTTTTCGGACATAACTTGGAAACAAATTTTGTTTGAACTTATTGGAGTCACCAAATCATGTAATGTCCGCACATTCTCAACCCTAGCGTGACATGAGGTATGATTGTGAAAACATGAATGGAAATGACTTTATCCTGTCCAGGTAGACACATTACCCTAGAAACAAAATGTAAGCATGAAGAAATGTCCAATTGTTCAGTGCTTGTACCATCAAATGCAAAATCTGTGTACTGTAATTGATAATATAGTAATTGTGTATTACTAACAGGAATGCCCAGAACAGTTATAGGAACCATGGTTTCTTCTCTTCCCGATATTGGGATTAGTGATGTTCCTATACAAATGTTCTGTTCACATCCTAACCACTTATTTACCCACAAATCTGTATGATTTAATGCAAAATTATATTCTGTAGGTAAATTTCTCATTATTCCTAAAGGTGTAATTCCACTTTGCAATGCTTGTGCAATCATTTTCAGATGGGTGGAATATTCAATCTGAATTTCTAGACATGCTCTGGCCATTGGGATTCCTGTTCACTTTTTACTAGAGCTAAAGTAGCATCTTGTAGATGTGACACTGAAGATCCCAGCACAGCAGCCGTGTTCAAAACCATCTTTTCAAGGAGTTGATTAAAACTTTTCTGAATTTTTACTCCTTTACCTCCAACATACCCAATATTTTCCAAATCTGATTTAAGTGGATGAATGTCTATAGTATTAATTAAACTTCCCACTGTTCCTAATCCCCCCAAAATACCTTCTAATATCCCCCTCTTGCTTCTAACCTGTGTTGAAGTTCTTTTCCCAAACCATTGTTCTATTCCCTTCTCCATGTTAACGAGATGTGATTTACACTGGGGATATTTGGAAGAGATTTTCCAATTAGTCATATTGAAAGTCCATATCATGGTCATAAATACTCCATCTCTTAATAGAGGTTTAGATTGAAATTGATTGATTTGGAAAGGAGTAGATGGTTGAAATCTTGTCTGCGTACATACATTATCTAGTGCTGACCAAACATTTACATTTACATCTTTGCACTGTTTGTAATTATTTTTAGTTAAAACACAACACTGGTAAAGTCCAGAATCCTTAGGAGATGTATTCTCTAGAGAAAAAACAAAATTCTTATCCAACCATCTCACATTCCCGTATTGACTTCTATGTATAACATTTGTTGGACCATTTGAAATACTTCCCAAAAATAATTTGTTTCTGGTCCATGTTAACAAAGACTCGGGAGGTAACTCTAACCTTGTGTTGCATTTAAATAAAAGAGGAGACATATTTTCTTGACTATGTACTGCTTGTGGTGCAACCCTTACTTCTGGAGTGATAGTATTTGTTACTGTAAAAACTACAGATACTTGTACTTGTACTGGCTCTCTGGTTATCTGGAAATTCCATGTTTTTACCCAATCCTCATCTCCTTCTGTAATAGAAAGTAATGAATGATCCAAAATTTTCCCAAAAAGTTATGATTTTAACACAATCTCTGTTTCGGATGTTCTAACTGTCCCTTTTACGAGCAAATCATTAGTAATATCACCCGACCATACAGCTTTCTCTTCACCTCTTATCTCTATATTCCAGTATAACACATCTGTAGGATTGCATTCCCATGTGCCTGTCTTACTATTATGTATATAATCTCCTTGTAACTGTGTAAATTTAGACTTCGGTCCTGTGGCAGCATGTAATATTATGTTAGTGTCGTGTATGAAGTGTAGTTCAATACAGCATTCTACACCATAACCCATGCAAATGTTTCCAGTAATATCTACTGAATCGTCCGGTATGTCTTCATCTATTAGATTTTGTATACTTGATCCTCTTGGTTTTCGTGAATGTAAAGTTCCTTTGATATGTCCATTCACTTCACTAGTATTCGTTCCATGATAAAAAAATGTCTTCTGCGTAGATCACAATTGAAATATTACAAAGTAGCAGAAATGTGGTTCCCATCAGGTAGTAGCTTTTCCTGGGAATCTTTTTCTTTTCTTGAAGGATTGGTATTGAATTCTTTCCATCAAGGACATGGTATTCCGTATTCCAGCTCTTATTGGAATCCATTTCTTCCTAAAAGAAATGCAGTATCATTATTTTGCAATGTACAATTTGCATTGATCAACATGTACCCACAATTTTTGTTGTCTGCGGGTATTTTTAACCATGTTAGATGCTGGTTGCACTAGGATCATAACTCGTCCCATGGTATCGATTATTTCAAAGGGACCTTCCCAGTTACTTTCCCAAGGTCCACTCTTCCTGAAAGTTTTTATCATGACTAGAGCCCCTTTTTTGAATTTAGATTCATATGGTGGCTCTATCCTCTGCATTCTGATGCAGCATGTGGAAGAATGGTTTTCAAGTTTTCCTGCAACAATTGCAACCATTTGGACCTTGCAACAGCATCTTTTTGAGGTGTGGACAAAAATGGTTCATGTGGGAAAATCAATGGCATTTTCCTTCCTGTCATTAGTTCAAAGGGAGTAAACTGAGTTGTAGAAGAAGTTGTTCCTCTAACACTCAACAGTACAAAAGGTACTGCATCAACCCAAGTATTACCTTTGTCCAATAACATTTTTGCAATTCTGGATTTTATTGTCCTATTCATTCTTTCCACAATACCAGCAGACTGTGGATGATAGGGGACATTAAACTGTTGTTTTACCCCTAGAATAGCACAAACTGCTCGCATGATTTTTCCTGTGAAGTGACTTCCTCAATCAGAGGTGATCATTCTTGGGATCCCCCAAGTACAAAATACGTGATTAACTAATGCTCTAGCTGTAGACAAAGCATCATCTTCCCTGACAGGTAAAATTTCAACCCATTTAGAAAAAACATCTACTACAACCAATGCATACCTGAGACCATTTTTACCTGATGGTAATGGACCAATGTAGTCAATTTGTAATGTAGACCATGGACCATCTGCAGGTGCGATTCGCAGTAGTGGCGGTTTCTGTCCTTTTGGTCTTGGATTAATTTGGGCACAAATGAGACATGATTGAACAATACTTTGTACAGTCTCTTCCATCTTTTCCCAGTAAAATTTCTCTCTGAGAATGCCTAACAATTTCTGTTGGCCCAAATGACCCAAGCTTTCATGATTGCATCTTGTAAACTCATCCTGTAGATGTTTTGGTACAACAGGAAGCAAGTCCCCGTTTAAGTCATGACACAAAACCCCGTTTTCACAAACAAAGGGAGGTTTTGGATCAACCCGGGAAGCAACAAGAGTAGTATCTTTTTCTTGTTCTTCCACAAAAGAAGGGATATGCGTGTCTGTTCTTTGAACTGCTGAAACCTCGAGAGGTTCAGGTTCAAACACTTCTTCTCCTGTCAGGGCTGCCTCTTTGGCTAGCATATCTGCGGTTGCATTTCCGACAGATAATTCATCATCAGACTTTTTATGGGCAGGAACTTTAACAATAGCAAAACCATTAGGGGTTTTTGAAGCTATTTCAAAAATTGTTTTCAGTATGTCACTATGTACAAGAGTCTTGTTAGAAGAATCTACATAGCCTCTTTTTTCCCAAACTGGCAGATAATCTGTCAGTGATCTCACAACATAGGAGCTATCACTGTAGATCACAATGGGACACTGATCGTCAGCCTCATTCAGCTGTAGCAACATTTTTACTGCTTCTAGCTCTGCCCTCTGAGCTGAAAAATGACTCTGTAACTTGTGCTTTACCACCTGTCCTCTTGTGGGATAAAAAATGGCATATCCTGTATAATAGTGCCCATCTGAATAGAATCGGGAACCATCTACAAAAACTGCTTCATCTGTTACCTCTGCCTTCCATCTGAAAAGTGATGGACTTGGATCCTGAAAAGACTGGAGACAATCATGAGTTTGCCCTTCATATTGCATCAACTGAGGAAGAACATATTTGGCCTTATAATCTACGTCAATTTGATTGGGAGACAATGACAGTAACCAATGGGCAAATCTCTGATGCGACACACCTTGGATATTTTTCTCAAAGAGAAGTTTTAGTGTAGAATGAGGAGTTTGCAGAATGATTTTGTTGAAACCAACAATGTGTTCAATTGCTTTGACTGCAAAGTAGACGCCTACCAAATGTCTCGCACAAATTTCAAAACCTCTTTAAACAGGTGAGAGAAGCTTAGAAAAATAGCCCAAAATTCTCCACTCTTCTGCCTGCAATTGTAACAGAACAGCCGACACCGCTGTTTCTGATGTGTGAACTTGTAGAGCAAATGGAGCTGAAGGATCTACTGTGGACAAAGCAGGTGCATTCTGTAAATTCATTTTCATTTGTTCAAATGAGGTTTGTTGTTCATCACCCCAGGGACCAAAATAATCAGTATTTTCACCTTTCAAAAGATCGTACAAAGGCCTTGCCTTTTCAGCAAAATTCTCAATGAAATCCCTAGAATAGTTTACAAGACCTAAAAAATGTCGCAAAGCCTTGTGTGTATTTGGGATTGGAAGTGACGCGATTGCCTCTATTCTCTCCGGCAACGGCTGTCTTTTTCCTGGACTCAGCAAAACTCCCAAAAATCTCACCTCGGTCTTCATCAATTTGACCTTTTTAGTGTTCAATTTCAACCCTGCATCATACAACAGTTCAAATAATTCTGACAAAAGAGAAACATGTGACTCCTTATCCTCAGTAGACAACAGAATATCATCCACATATTGCAGTATGCAATCAGGCCTAGAAAATCTGGATAATACCTTTGCCAACGCCTGATGAAAAACAGAGGGGTGACAAATGTGCTCCTTGCGGTAACCTGCAAAACAAATATTGCTCATCCAAGAAAGTAAATGCAAACTTGTACTGACAACTCTTTTCAAGAAGTATACTGAAAAAAACGTTACTAATGTCTAGCACAGAGAAATATTTTGCCTTTGCATTCAGCCTTGCCATCATATCATGAGTATCAGCAACAATGGGAGCTACGTTAGGAGTATGTTTATTAAACATCCGCAAATCCAATATCATTCGATATGTACCATCAGATTTCAATACACACCATAAAGGATTGTTACTTACAGAGTTAGCCTTACGTATGACACCTTGAGCTAACAATTCCTGTATGATCTTAGACATAGAACCAATTGAATCTGGAGGCAATTTATACTGACGCTGCGGAGGAGGATCTCGTCCTTCTACATTCACAATTACATCCTTCATTGTACCCACTTCATTTCTAAACTGAGCCCAAAGAGAAGGAAAGCATTGTACAATTTCGGTCAGTATCTCATCACCACCAGTTTCAGGCCACAAATGATCTGATGACACAACATTCAAGCAAATACTCCCAACATGGCTATATTCACTAGGGTCAATGACTACAGGTTTGCGTCCATTACAATCTTTCCAGATCACTTGATTCCCTAGATCAATTACCCATCCGAATCTCTGCATAAAATCTGTGCCAAGTATATTCTCAGAATCACGACAGTGCCAAATGTCAATTCCTGTTTTGAAAGAACCTGGTATTTCCAACATAACATTAGAAACAAGCTTTGCTTTTGTTTTTCCTTTTCCGCTGAATCCTATGATATTACAACTTGGAGATTCTGGGTTTACCATCAAATTAAGGTTGGTAACACTAAATTGTGCCCCGGTATCAATCAGAAACACAACACTCTGTTCTGCCAGAATCACCTTGACAAACGGTCTCCCACAATCATCTAACGTTACTCTCGTTACAAATTCCAATGGATGGGGTGTGGGAGCGTTCTTTGCTAGTCAGAGAGATGGAGATGGGAGCAGACCAGTGTCTCTTTTACAAGCACTGTCCCTGCAATTTGACTCCTTCACTGTCATCTCTCTGATCTGTCTGATTAATGGAGCATATGGTGACTGTGTCTGTGTAGTGTCAGTGTGAGGAGATGTGAGAGAACTGAATAGAGGGGCAGAAGGTCTGTTGGAAGATTTTGGAATAAGTCCGTTTTCTCTTCCAAGCTTACCTGTTCCCGATGTACCTGCCTCTGATTCTGCTCTCAAGAATTTTCTGCACTGCCACTTTAAGTGTCCATGTATACCACAAAAATAACAATGGACATTGTTCCTTTGTGTGATATTCTTACCTCTATGCTCAGTGTAATCTCTATTCCTGGATGTTAAAGTGGATTTAAGTCTTGGTTGAGTTTTATCTGATGTCAGTTGTTTATCTTTTTCCTCATGAACTACAGCTATTTTTGCCTTGACCTGATTCCGCTTCATGGATCTCCTAATTTTGTCAATAAAAGTCGTTGCCTCCTGCAATGATGCCAGAACACTAGCCAATTGCACTGATACAGGATCTAGGTACTTGAATTTTGATACATATAATTTGATCATGGATGCCGATTCCTCATTAGACCCAACAGGCATCACCATTCTATAGGCCTGTTCAAATTTGACCAAAAAAGCAAATGGGTCATCATGGATACTCGCACTCAATTGATTCAAAATGTCAACTGAGGGCGTGTCTCCTGTGGTAAATACCAGCAATTGTCTAAGTCTGTCTTGTTTTGTACTATGTGTTAATTCATTACCATCATTCAGTTTGGGCGTGACCTGTAATTGTTTGGCCATATGTGAAGGCAACCAGACTCTGAATGCCTTGTTTTTTTGTTCATCATTAAGATTGAACTTATCCATATTAGATTCAAAAATGTCTGCATTATCAAAAGCATCCACCTTCTCATTGTACTTTGGGATGTCTTTTACAATTTTCATCAATTGATCATGTATTTTAAGATTGATTCGTGCTGCTCTGTCATGTAATTTTTTCCTTTGTAGTTCAACTCCCTGTAATTCTTCCCCTCAAGTTTCTAAATCTTGCGTGTCTAGTACAAATGATGTGGAGGCACTATCTTCACTTTTACTATTTGGTCTTGTATTTACAGAAAACATTTTTATGTCTTGGTGTAATTTGGATAATAACTCTGTCCTGGTATCAATTTGATCCTCCAATTGTTCAATATGTTCTGCCAAAATCAAACAATTTGGACAATCAAAATAATCCCCGTCAGTGTCTTGTGTCTCAGTATGACTGATTTCTTGTGTGTCTACCTGTTTGTCAGAATGACTGATGTCTTGTGTGATAATGCATACTTTGTGTGCTTGTGTGTCAGTTTTTTCAAAAACCAAATTATTGTACACACGGACCATATGCATCACATTTTGAAGCTTTCTCTAACTTTTTTACAGAAAAAAACCTTTTATCAATGCTAAGATTCTCTGCTTCACATTGGCTATACAAACAAGACCATAATTGTGCGTCTGTATGGCTATGAACAAACTTAAACTGTATGTTACTTTTCTTAGAATATTCATGAATAAAATCCATTTCTCACCTATGGAATGGCTTTTCCTCTCCTGGATTGATCCAACCGTCAATGGATGGTGACTTTACCACGTGGTATGCTTTGGAGACAAACTTCACTCCTCACTGTCCAGTAGATTCCGTCTGATCCCTGTGAATGTGGAATTCCTGAGACTTGTACAAGTATATTTTTAGCTCTGTCCTCCCCCCCTTTTTGTACTAGAGGAAGGATTCCACACAAAATAGCACAAAAAAATCAGAGCTGGCTGACTCGCCATTAATGTTAGAAAAATTAACACTTCCTTATCTTAGATTAAGGCACAGTGAAGACAAAAGGAAAATCAGTCTTTGAATTGTGTGGATAAAACAAAAGCTTATTTAATGTTCATTCAAAAAGGTGATTACAAAAAATGGAAAGAAAATAGTTCATAGCACACAACAAAAGAAGTATCAGGTTAAAAGAAAATAGGAACAATTATAAGTTGTTACGTATCCAGTCTTGGCAGTATGTGATGGTCCGTGGTGGAGACCTCAAGGTATGAGAATCTACCCACCATACTGATGCCTCTCCTTATATACCATCTTGCCTCATAGATATACATTGGAGACTATTTTTTACAGTTACACAACCCAATATGGCGTTTTGCTGATATGACAGTAATTTATAATAGAGTATGTATTTTCGACTGTGTACAATTACTTCATGTTGGCATATTTCAAACATATGGCTAAGGACTTTCAATCATTAGTTATCTCTAAATAACCCATGTTGACAACGAGTCCTGTAGATTTGATGTACAGAACAGGTGTGTCTGCCAAGGTTCTCAGAATAACCTCTGTCATTCACTGAAACTACTCAAAGCTTCTGAGAGCTTATATGTAATATTTTATATCATAAGAGATTAATATTTTACACTATTGCAGAGGAAAAAATCAAATTTTGTTTTGCTAATAGCGTGCTACTACCACAGTATCTGAGCAACATGAGTGGGAAAAAAAAGAGGTCATGGTGGAAGGGGGAATAGGCTTGGTGTTCAAGGTACACATGGGGTAGGTGGTAATGTTAGTGAAAGCACTAGTGAACCAACACTGTCATGTCCTATCCGAAGACAACTGACAACTTCTGTTACTGGACGAGCTATTCCACTGCCTTTCTTTGGCAGCCGCACAGCGATATGCTTTGTTGATAAGGGCCAGAAAGAACAGGTGCTCCAGTGGGTGGCAAGCGCTGCTTCAAGTGGCATCTCCTCTTCTTCCTCCACCTCAACATTACACATTACACACAGTACAGTCCACAGAGGCAGGAAAGAGTAGGATCTGAGAAACTTCCTGACCCTCATCACCAAATGTTAACTACCAGGGAGGGAGGTGATCCTGATGAGACTCAGATACCTGAGGCTCATGCGGACTGTACTGTGCTGTCAGGGCAACAAGACGAGAAAGGTCACTCTGAGGTTGAGTAATGGGATAACATATTGGATGATGATGAGGTTGAAGTTCCTACTATATGTGAACCCAGAGTCACGCAGCCGAGTAGCTCATCTGAGGAGGAAGACGAGGAGGTTACATTTTGCCCTACGGCAAAGACACGGAGTGATGCAAGCATGAGGAGCACTGCATCCTCAGCCACAACTGTGGCTGTAGCCAGCAGCGGTCACCGATCTGCAACTCGCAAGGGTGGCAACGGTTGCCTAGCCTGGGCCTTTTTTGAGACCACAAAGGATGAGCCAACTCACGTTACTGTCACATTTTGCAAGAAAAAACTCAGTAGAGGGAAAAAGTGCAATAATTTGACTACTATGAACCTTCACATGTGCACACAACATGCATTATGCTGGGAATCTCAATGCGCTAAAATGCAGACCAGCAGACCTCAACAACCATCAGCTGCCCCATCAACCTCATCTGCTGCTTCTTCCTACTCCTCTGTTACCATGCCAAATATTGGCACGCAGGTCTCCCACTGCAAAACTTCTGGTTCTCTACCCGCTCCAATTAGGCTGAGTGAGAGCCTGTCAGCTGTAACGGAAGTGGACATGCCTGCTGTGTTTGTTTCATCGAACACACCACACGTTTCTCAATGCACCGTAACATCTGCGCCGGCACCTCATTCATGGTCCAGCAGTTTGTCCATTTCACCATACTCCACCCTCTCTCAGCACCGCAGGAAGCCCTCGGTCATGCAGTTGTGGTCAATTAAAAGATTGTTTCATCCTACACATGACAAAGCTAAGAGGTTGAACTCCACCATCTCAAATCTGTTGGCCTCGGAAATGCTGCCTTTCCACCTGGTAGATACAGACTGTTTCCAAAAGCTGATGGCTAACAAAGTACCCCAGTACCAGTTGCCCAGTCGCCATTAATTCTCTAAGAAAGCTGTTCCTGAGCTACACCAGCATGTCACAGACAACATCACCCATTCCTCGAATAAATCTATATCTGCCAGGGTGCATTTCACCACAGACACCTGGATGAGTAAGCATGGCCAAGGGCATTACATCTCGCTGACTGGGTACTGGGTTACTGGGTGGCTGTGGGAGCAGGTGGGGAAGGGGCTGCTCCACAAATCTTGGAATCCCCAAGGCTTGCAGAACAAACCTCTGTATTTTACACTTCCTTCACTGCTTCTGCCTCCTCCACCTGCACACTCAACCTCTGCCTTAACAAGACATGCATTCCAACAGTGCAGAGCGAATCCACACCACCTCCATACTGCGCAGCCAGAGCTCACCGCAATTAAGCAGTCTTCAAATTAATATGCCTTGGAGATCGCAGTCATACACCTGAAGAGTTGTGGACAGATCTTGAGACTCAGTTTCAGCAATGGCTGTCTACCCTGAACCTGGAGCCAGGGAAGGCCGTGAGCGATAACGGTGCGAAGCTGTTGGCGGCCCAACACCGAGGCAAACTCACACACGTACCTTGCATGGCTCACATCCTCAACCGGGTGGTACAGTGATTTCTCCACCACTATCCCAGCCTGGATGAGCAGCTTCAGAAAGTACGTAAGCTATGTGCTCATTTCAGCCGCTCTCATCCCTCAGGTCATTGACTTGCATGGATACAGAGGCCTTTGTCCATGCCAGTTAACAGGTTCATATGCAATGTGCTGATGCATTGAAATTCCACTCTGCACATATTGCAGTGATTGTGGTGGCAGCAGCAACGAGCCCTGACACAGTATATCATGTCGTATAGCCTGGGCCAATGAAGTATGGACACGGGCATATGGCATATCACGTTTATGGAGTGGGAACAGATTAAGGACCTCTGCACCCTTCTGCACAGTTTTGAAAAGGCTACTAAACTAGTTAGCACTGACAATGCTGTGATCAGCATCACTATTCCGGTCATCTACATGCTGGAGCAGACTTTGAATAGTGTGCATTAGGAGGTGTTTGTCCCAGAAGAAGAAGAGTTTGCGGAAGGGATAAGAATGTCTCAAAGTTCCAGACTGTCATCACACAGGCGGATGCCAAGTTACGGTGGCTTCCTGCGATCGAGGGGGTTTGGTGATACCAGACATACTGTTAGTGAAGGTGCAAGAGCCAAGAATAAATGGAGGAGGAAGAGGAGATGTGCGAGCAACAGTCAGAAGATGAAGAGGATAATCATCCCCTCTCTGTTGAACGTGGTTAGCTGGAGGGGATGGAGGAAACATGCATCAGTGTTAAACAGCTAAAAATAGAGGCTGGCTTTGGACCACCTGGAAGAGCCCGACATATGAGTGCCTTCTTGATGCACTATCTGCAACATGATCCCCGTAGAGTTAGGATTCAAAATAATGCTGACTACTGGGTTGCCACTCTGTTAGATCCACGTTATAAGAGTAAATTTTGCCAGATGCTTCCCGCCCTGGAAAGGGACCCTCTAATGTTGGGGTATCGAAACAAGCTTTTGAGCACCTTTAAAATAGCTTTCTCCAAGATAGGAGTGAGGCACACAGTGTGCATCGCAGCTGTAGTCTTTCAACCTCCGGCACATCAGTTCATCAACACAAAAACATTAGCAGCAGCAGAGTGAGTGGCAGAAGCAATTTCTGTGAGTTCTTTCACAGATTTTTTAGACCAGCTCGTGCACTAGCACAACAGAGTAAAATTCTGACACGTGGAGAATGACTGGAGAGGATGGTGGAGGAATATCTAGAGCTCAATATGAATACCATCAGTGAGGATTTTGACCCTTTTAAATTTTGGTCTTCAAAAATGGATGAATGGCCTGAGCTCACCTCTCACGCCTTTGAGGTTTTATCATGCCCGGCAGCTAGTGTTCTCTCAGAACATGTGTTCTTGCACTGCTAGTGATGTCCTGACGGATAAGCACACCTGGCTGTCCCGTGAAAGTATTGAACATCTAACTTTCATCAGGATGAGCAAGTCATGGATCTCAAAGGGCTTTTGCACCCCCAACTGCAGAATGTACAAAGTAGGCGACGTTGTAGTTTTTAGTGTGCTGCATTGATCTTGCGGAATTGCAGTAAGTGATATGGCTTGCGTGCATGATCTTGCTGCGGCTGCAGTTTTTAGGCTGTAATTTTTTTAAATGTGGAGAATATAGATATGATCTCTCAATCCATTGGGTTGGCTGTAGTGGAAGAGGTGTCATTCTTAATTGTACAATTTCTACTGTACTGAAATTGATGCCACTTTGTTGGTGTCTGCAAGTAATTTTTGGAAATGTGGGGAATCCTGATTCGGTGTCCATCTATTGGGCTGGTTGTAGTGGAAGAGGTGTCGGTCCCCATTATACTACTTATACTCTGGTGCAATTGATGACACTTTGGTGGTTTTAGGACCAAATGTTTTCAGATGTGAACACTCCTGATTGAGTCTCCATCTACTTGGTTGGCTGTAGGGGAAGAGGTGTCGTTGCTAATTGTACAATTTCTACTGTATTGAAATTGATGCCACTTTGTTGGTGTCTGCCAGTAATTTTTGGAAATGTGGGGAATCCTGATTGGATCTCCATCTATTGAGTTGGCAGTAGTGGAAGAGGTGTAGGTTCCCATTATACTACTTACAGTCATATGAAAAAGTTTGGGCACCCCTATTAATCTTAAACTTAATGTTTTATAAAAATTGGTGTTTTTGCAACAGCTATTTCAGTTTGATATTTGTAATAACTGTTGGACACAGTAATGTTTCTGCCTTGAAATGAGGTTTATTGTACTAACAGAAAATGTGCAATCTGCATTCAAACAAAATTTGACAGGTGCATAAGTATGGGCACCTCACCAGAAAAGTGACATTAATATTTAGTAGATCCTCCTTTTGCAAAAATAACAGCCTCTAGTCGCTTCCTGTAGCTTTTAATGATTTCCTGGATCCTGGATGAAGGTATTTTTGACCATTCCTCTTTACAAAACAATTCCAGTTCAGTTAAGTTTGATGGTCGCCGAGCATGGACAGCCCTCTTCAAATGATCCCACAGATGTTCAATGATATTCAGGTCTGGGGACTGGGATGGCCATTCCAGAACATTGTAATTGTTCCTCTGCATGAATGCCTGAGTAGATTTGGAGCAGTGTTTTGGATCATTGTCTTGCTGAAAGATCCATCCCCTGCGTAACTTCAACTTTGTCACTGATTCTTGAACATTATTGTCAAGAATCTGCTGATACTGAGTGGAATCCATGCGTCCCTCAACTTTAACAAGATTCCCGGTGCCGGCATTGGCCACACAGCCCCAAAGCATGATGGAACCTCCACCAAATTTTACTGTGGGTAGCAAGTGTTTTTCTTGGAATGCTGTGTTTTTTTGTCGCCATGCATAACGCCTTTTTGTATGACCAAACAACTCAATCTTGGTTTCATCAGTCCACAGGACCTTCTTCCAAAAAGAAATTGGCTTCTCCAAATGTGCTTTTGCATACCTCAGCCGACTCTGTTTGTGGCGTGCTTGCAGAAACGGCTTCTTTCGCATCACTCTCCTATACAGCTTCTCCTTGTGCAAAGTGCATTGTATAGTTGACCGATGCACAGTGACACCATCTGCAGCAAGTTGATGCTGCAGCTCTCTGGAGGTGGTCTGAGGATTGTCCTTGACTGATCTCACCATTCTTCTTCTCTGCCTTTCTGATGTTTTTCTTGGCCTGCCACTTCTGGCCTTAACAAGAACTGTCCCTGTGTTCTTCCATTTCCTTACTATGTTCCTCACAGTGGAAACTGACAGGTTAAATCTCTGAGACAGCTTTTTGTATCCTTCCCCTGAACAACTATGTTGAATATTCTTTGTTTTCAGATCATTTGACAGTTGTTTTGAGGAGCCCATGATGCCACTCTTCAGAGGAGATTCAAACAGGAGAACAACTTGCAAGTGCCACTTTAAGTAGCTTTTCTCATGATTGCATACACCTGGCTATGAAGTTCAAAGCTCAATGAGGTTACAAAATCAAAAAAGTGCTTTAGTAAGTCAGTAAAAAGTAGGTAGGAGTATTTAAAACAAGAAAATGATAAGGGTGCCCATACTTATGCACCTGTCAAATTTTGTTTGAATGCAGATTGCACATTTTCTGTTAGTACAACAAACCTCATTTCAAGGCAGAAACATTACTGTGTCCAACAGTTATTACATATATCAAACTGAAATAGCTGTTGCAAAACCACCAATTTTTATAAAACAATAAGCTTAAGATTAATAGGGGTGCCCAAACTTTTTCATATAACTGTATACTCTAGTGCAGTTGATGCCACTTTGGTGGTTTTAGGCCTAATTGTTTTCAAATGTGAACACTCCTGATTGTGTCTCCATCTACTTGGTTGGCTGTAAGGGAAGAAGTGTCAGTCCTAATTATACTATTTCTACTTTACATTTCCCTAAATTAGGGCCTCATACCACCGAAGTGGCGTCAATTTCAGTAAACACTCCTGATTGTGTCTCCATGTGCTGGGTTGGCTGCAGTGGAAGAGGTTTTGGTGTCTTTTACAATAGTTATACTCTAGTGAAAATATTTTTTTGGTGCAGATATTGTTCTCCACACAGGGGTACACAGACCTGATAAACTCAAAATGGGTATATAAAGCAGACTGCATCTCAGCTTAAAATTGTTTTGGGCAGACATTGCTCTCCACATAGGGGTACACAGACCTGATAAACTCAACATGGGTATATAAAGCAGACTGCTTCTCTGCTTAAAATAGTTTGGGGCAGATATTCTTCTCCACACAGAGGTACAAAGACCTGATAAACTCAAAATGCGTATATAAAGCCGACTGCAACTCAGCCTAAAATTGTTTGGGGCAGATATTCTTCTCCACACAGGGGTACACAGACCTGATAAACTCAACATGGGTATAGAAAGCAGACTGCATCTCAGCTTAAAATTGTTTTGGGCAGATATTTTTCTCCACACAGGGGTACACAGACCTGATAAACTCAACATGGGTATAGAAAGCAGACTGCATCTCAGCTTAAAATTGTTTTGGGCAGATATTCTTCTCCACAGAGGGGAAAAAAGAAAAGGTTGGGTCCGAGCTGCTTCCTGACCCTCGACTGTACTGTGCTGTCAGGGTAAGAAGAGGAGGAAGGTGACTCTGAGGGCAAGGATTGGGATAACACATTGGATGATGATGAGGTTGCACATCCAACTTGGTGTGAACTCAGAGGCACACAACTACTGCGTCCTATGGCACAGACACAGAGTGATGCAAGCATGAGGAACACAGGGTTGCCTAGCCTGGGCCTTTTTTGAGACCGCAAAAGATGAGCCAACTCATGTAAGCTCGCAGGGGCGGCAAGGATTGCCTAGCCTTGGCATTTTTTAGACCGCAAAGGAAGAGCCAACTCATGTTATCTGTAAACTTTGCGATAAAAAACTTAGAAGAGGGAAAAGTTCAATAATTTGACCACTACATGCATGAATCTACACATGCGCAATCAACATGCGTTTCTCTGGTAATCTCACTGTGATAAAATGTGGACCAGAGGACCTCAACAACCATCAGCTGCCCCAACAACCGCATCCACTGCTTCTTCCTCCTCCTCTGTTACAGTGCCAAGTATTGTCACGCTGGTCTTCCACCGCAAAACTTCTGCTTCTCTACCCTGTCCTGTCAGGCTGAGTGAGAGCCCGTCAGCTGTAACGGAAGCGAACATGCCTGCTGTGTTTGTTTCACCAAGCACACAACATGTTTCTCAATCCACCGTAACATCTCCGCCTGCACCTCACTCACGGTCTAGCAGTTTGTCCGTTTCACCGTACTCTTCCCTCTCTCAGCACTGCAGTCAGCTCTCGGTCCCACAGTTGTGGTCACATAAAAGATTGTTTCCTCCCACACATGACAAAGCTAAGAGGTGGAACTCCACCATCTCCAAACTGGTTGGTCACGGAAATGGTGGTGTCAGGCCCTAATTTTTTGAACTGTGAACATTCCTGTATGGCTGCTTTTTCACTGAGGAGGAAACCCCCGTAAACACAGGGAGAACATACAAACTACTTGCAGATGCTTTCCTTTACCATCATAAAGGCGTTAGCTCGTTGTCTAGGAGACCGACCACCGCTGCTGTCTACCTTTTGAACATTGTGTTGAAGCTTGCAAGGTGTCACGGGTTTAACGTGACAGAGAGGAGCCAGAAGACTGCAGCATATGATTCCTCCCACTCCTGCAGTAATTAGAAAGATGCCTTTAGCCTTCATAGTAATCTGTGCAGAGCTTAATCTGCTCAGTTGTGAGCTCCTGGAAGCGTAAAGTGATTTAGGCTCTTGACAGATTTGTCCCGTGCATCTTTCCTATTGTGATAATGCTGTACTCCAACAAATCAGACTGTCACCTACCGTGGAAACCTTGAAAAGGAAGCTGAACACCCACTTCTTTGACAAGCGTATAATCTGCGGTAAACCTTGCTCCAGCATACCGCTGCCTGACTAGCTGTACCCTGACCTACTGTACCCTCACCCATCCGTAGTAGTTTGTTTGTGCGCCCTTGCGGGCAGGGTCCTCTCTCCTCTTGTACCAGTTGGTGACCCCTTTTCACATGTAAAGCGCCACGGAATAAATATGGCTGTAATAGCAATAATAATTACAGTACTTGTACACTGGGTCAATTTATGGCACTTTCCAGATGTCTACTTCTAATTTGATGTGTTTTGGCAGCTTTTAGGCCCGTTTGAAGGTGTTGTGTATGCGATTTTTTTTTGCCCCCCATTGAATCCTATGCAGTTTGGTAACGTTCGATGAACATTTGACAAATAAATTGGCGAATATTGCAAATTCGGCGATCGTAATCCGATTCAAATATTGAAACATTCGCTCATCTCTACCAGTAAAGAAAATTTCAGTATGCACAACTTGCCTCCAGGTTACACTCAGCCATTCAACCCTAAGGGTCCATGGAAAAAATCAGACCACGCTCGGATAATAATTAAGTGAAGTCAGATTTTCATGGACTGACAATATAGAGACAATATAGAGAAGATTGGAAAACTTTTTTTTCTCCACCTCGGAGAAAATCAGATCACACGCTTATCACCTTCTGATCAAATTGTGTGTGCACTAAAATGCTCGGGTGCTCGAAGCTCGGGCCGAGCTCGCCGTGATACTCGGGTGCTCGACCCGAGCAACGAGCCCAATGTTAGTCTATGGGAGACTCGAGCATTTTTGCGGTGGCACCCCCGGCAGTCGTTTAAAAGCCTAACAAGTGCCCAAAACGATAGTGACAGTGCTCAAATGACATGGGGACAGCATGAGGATCGCCCCAGGAAGCATTTCTGACCCCCAGGTCACTGCTGTCAACAACGTGGTCAGAGGTATTAAGCCACTTCTACAGACTCACAATAAAACGTTCAAAAACGAAAGTGAAACTTTTTTCCTGTGAAATATGTTAAGGAACATCCTTTACAGGGTAAAGACTTGTGTATAAGTAAAAATAAATGACCAAAAACAAAAATACTCCTCCACACCTTCGGCTATGTTCACAAGTAGCATTTTTTATGCATTTTTGCACTTTTGTATTGCTTTCAACTATGACAAATGCATTCACCGTGAAATGTCATTTTAACATTTTACAACCTTATCTGGCCATGTGCTGTGTGACTCATGCACAAAGTGCTGAAAAGACAAGGGAACAGCATGGGGAAGACCCCTGGAAGCATCTCTGACTCCCAGGTCACTGTCTAAAAGTGTGCCCATCATAAGTGATCCTTACCGTATCAGAAGATGCTGCCTTGCAACTATCCCCATGCAAGTTCTAGTCCCAGGGCAGTGTTCAATTGTACCTCCCCCATTCCTTGCAATACAAGCTCAAGTAAGCAGCCTGCCACCCACCCGCCCCCAGGCTGCAATACCATACTGCTTGCTTGCTTGAACTTGAAATTAGGCCTTTTAGGCATGTGGAGGCGGAATCTGGCCACCACGTCATGGCTGTGTTGGCGGCCAGGAATCCATACTCGGTCCCCAGCCGCCCCGCGGCCGCGAGTCCACACACGGTCCCCAGCCGCCTGGGGGCAGCCGGGTGTCCATAAACGGTCCCCAGCCGCCCCTATTTCTCCTTGGAACATCCCCACACACACTTTTCTTAGCCCGGCCTGCTTTAGGCAGCATTGGACGAGCCCACCAGAGAACCAGACTCCTCCGGTGGGCCCTGACTTCTCCATCGGTGGAGTTGAGAGTGCCAAGGTGAGGAGCATGATGATGATGACAGAAGTTAGCATCTGCTATGTTTTCTTTTAATGCAAGTGTAAGTGTGCAGCCTGCCACCCACCCACCCCCAGACTGCAATTCCATACTGCTAGCTTGCACTTGAAATGGGGCCTTTTAGTTTGGAGGAGGCCGAAGCTGGCCACTACCTCATGGCTGCTTCGGCAGCGAGGTATCCATACTCAGTCCCCAGCCGCCCATATTTGTCCTGGTGTGCCTTATACATAAGATTAAGCGAGTACACCAAAACATTACCTGTGCCCTCCCCAGTGCATTTAGTGGGAAGGAGAGCCTATTCCGCTGTAGTGTGTGCATGCCAAACCCCTGTTCATGGTACATGCGAAGATGCCTCCCACCTTGCACCTGTCGTTGCAGACTTGCAACTATCCCCATTCAAGTCCTTGTCCCAGGGCAGTGTTCAATTGTACCTCTCCCATTCCTTGCAATGCAAGCGCAAGTATGCAGCCTGCCACCCACGCACCCCCAGGCTGCAGTACCATACTGCTTGCTTGCTTGCACTTTAAATTGGGCCTTTTAGGCATGTGGAGGCGGAATCTGGCCACCACGCCATGGCTGTGTCGGCGGCCTGGTATCCATACTCAGTCCCCAGCCGCCTGGTGGCCGGGTGTCCCAGCTTGCTCCCCAGCCTCCAGGGGGTGGCCGGGTGTCCATACTCGGTCCCCAGCCACCCCTATTTGTCCCGGTAACCTTTCCCACACTTTTCTTAGCCTGGCCTGCTTTAGGGCAGCATTGGCCGAGCCCACCGGACTATCAGACTCCTCCGGTGGGCCCTGGCTTCTCCATCAGGGGAGTTGAGAGTGCCAAGGTGAGGAGCATGATGAGGATGATAGAAGTTAGCATTTGCTTTGTTTTGTTGTAATGCAAGCGCATGTATGTAGTAGCGGCTAGGCCTGAGGTGGTCAGCGTTTGCTTTGTTTTGTTGTAATGCAAGCGCATGTATGTAGTAGCGGCTAGGCCTGAGGTGGTCAGCGTTTGGCGCCTATCCTACCTCCTCCGAGGATTGCTGGATGTTTTCCTGCTACTATCCAAGTTCTATGACTCCCGTTAAAACAAAGCTTCAGGTGATAAATGATGGATAAGGTAGTGGCAAAGGAGGAAAAGCAGGAGGAACAGGGACCATTCACATCAATATCAGGCCAGTCAACCAGATATGTCTTGGGAGACTCGAGCATTTTTGCGGTGGCACCCCCGGCAGTCGTTTAAAAGCCTAACAAGTGCCCAAAACGATAGTGACAGTGCTCAAATGACATGGGGACAGCATGAGGATCGCCCCAGGAAGCATTTCTGACCCCCAGGTCACTGCTGTCAACAACGTGGTCAGAGGTATTAAGCCACTTCTACAGACTCACAATAAAACGTTCAAAAACGAAAGTGAAACTTTTTTCCTGTGAAATATGTTAAGGAACATCCTTTACAGGGTAAAGACTTGTGTATAAGTAAAAATAAATGACCAAAAACAAAAATACTCCTCCACACCTTCGGCTATGTTCACAAGTAGCATTTTTTATGCATTTTTGCACTTTTGTATTGCTTTGGATATGTTTCTGTAACAAAAGGAGCGGTTCGGCTACACAGTTATAGGGCATACAGTGAGTGCAATGCCTACCAAAAATTTCGAGCCACTCCAATGCCCCTTGGAAATGACATGGAGGTCAGAGGGCGTTAACTAAACCTTTTTTTCCATTTATAGCAACTGGGTCTCCCCTGCACTGTTGGCCTAAGCAGTGAATGGAAGGCTTTCCAAAAATTATGAGGAACTGCAATGCCCCTTACAAGAGCCATGTGTGGCACCCCAGGGGTCTGGTCACCACAGTAATAGAGATATTACGTCGGAGAGCAAGTGGGAGGTTTCCTAGTCAGGATCCCTTAAACATGCAACATCCTCCTGCCCCAATCCTGGGAGGGGAGAATTCTGCCCTTATAAACTGGATCTGGGGCGGGGTTGAGTGAGTCAGAGAACAGTCAGAGTCAGAGTGAAAGCAAGGGAAAGTAACAGCAAGGAGCTCTGTAGGAGCTAGGAGCTAAAGACCAGGGGCTGGAAGCTGAGCAGAGCTCGCCCTGGCAGAAGACAATAGGAACCGGACACAGGAGTCCGAGGCTGTGAGGACTTATATATCCAGCAGCAGAAACCAGCCGGCAGGGGATTTCAGGTCCTCTGGCCATAGAAGCCCGGAGACTCAGACAAAAGCAAGGGACCAGCACAGCCGTCGTGGAGCGGAGGCTAACAGAAGGCCCCAAGTCACCAGCCATACGGGTGAGCACTACACGGTACACTCAGGGACGTGGGCTACTTCTACCCACTTACAGCAAGGTAGCCAGGAAGAGTGCAGACAGACGGGGAGGCCTACAACTCCACCTGGCCAGGGGAACTCCTGCTTGCTCACAGACTGACCAGGCCTCTTATGCTAGCCAGTACTCCCGGGAGGGTCTACCTTATAATCATCAGTAAAGACCCTGAACTGCACTGCAAAGACTCTGAGTCGTTCCTGCTGCGCTCGAGCACCATCACCCCCATCATCCACACTCACTGCCCTGAGGCTATACTCCTCCCTAGGGGAGTTATCCCATTCTATGCAGCACACACAACACCAGCCTCAGCGGTCTGCCTCGCAGCGGTGGTACTCCCTGACCGCAATCCACGGGTGGCGCAGTCGGACAATTAACCTCAAAACCTAAGAAAGACTGCCACTGGTTTGACCAGCCTGAGCCATGGGCCCGGGTCAACGCCACGGAGACTACAGACCCCAGAGACCCGGCACCGGGTATCCCACACACGTGTACACACGGCCCAGGGGGCGCGTCACATGCAGTACAGCATATTACAAACATAAGTCCCATTATTTGGGAGTGGGTATCCCATGGTATTTGCTTATGCTTTCCAAGCAAAAGCTGCCATAAATTAGGACGGAGCAACTTGCAATGCCCCTTACAAGAGCCATGCAGTACAGCATATTACAAACATAAGTCCCATTATTGGGGAGTGGGTGGCCCATGGTATTTGCTTATGCTTTCCAAGCAAAAGCTGCCAAAAATTAGGACGGAGCAACTTGCAATGCCCCTTACAAGAGCCATGCAGTACAGCATATTACAAACATAAGTCCCATTATTGGGGAGTGGGTGTCCCATAGTATTTGCTTATGCTTTTCAAGCAAAAGCTGCCAAAAATTAGGATGAAGCAACTTGCAATGCCCCTTACAAGAGCCATGCAGTACAGCATATTACAAACATAAGTCCCATTATTGGGGAGTTGTGTCCCATGGTATTTGCTTATGATTTCCAAGCAAAAGCTGCCAAAAATTAGGACGGAGCAACTTGCAATGCCTCTTACAAGAGCCATGCAGTACAGCATATTACAAACATAAGTCCCATTATTGGGGAGTGGGTGTCCCATAGTATTTGCTTATGCTTTCCCAGCAAAAGCTGCCAAAAATTAGGATGGAGCAACTGGCAATGCCCCTTACAAGAGCCATGCAGTAGAGCATATTACAAATATAAGTCCCATTATTGGGGAGTGGGTGTCCCATAGTATTTGCTTATGCTTTCCCAGCAAAAGCTGCCAAAAATTAGGACGGAGCAACTTGCAATGCCCCTTACAAGAGCCATGCAGTACAGCATATTACAAACATCAGTCCCATTATTGGGGAGTTGTGTCCCATGGTATTTGCTTATGCTTTCCAAGCAAAAGCTGCCAAAAATTAGGACGGAGCAACTTGCAATGCCCCTTACAAGAGCCATGCAGTACAGCATATTACAAACATAAGTCCCATTATTGGGGAGTGGGTGTCCCATAGTATTTGCTTATACTTTCCAAGCAAAAGCTGCCAAAAATTAGGACGGAGCAACTTGCAATGCCCCTTACAAGAGCCATGCAGTACAGCATATTACAAATATAAGTCCCATTATTGGGGAGTGGGTGTCCCATATTATTTGCTTATGCTTTCCCAGCAAAAGCTGCCAAAAATTAGGACGGAGCAACTTGCAATGCCCCTTACAAGAGCCATGCAGTACAGCATATTACAAACATAAGTCCCATTATTGGGGAGTGGGTGGCCCATAGTATTTGCTTATGCTTTCCAAGCAAAAGCTGCCAAAAATTAGGACGGAGCAACTTGCAATGCCTCTTACAAGAGCCATGCAGTATAGCATATTACAAACATAAGTCCCATTATTGGGGAGTTGTGTCCCATGGTATTTGCTTATGCTTTCCAAGCAAAAGCTGCCAAAAATTAGGACGGAGCAACTTGCAATGCCCCTTACAAGAGCCATGCAGTACAGCATATTACAAACATAAGTCCCATTATTGGGGAGTGGGTGTCCCATAGTATTTGCTTATGCTTTCCCAGCAAAAGCTGCCAAAAATTAGGATGGAGCAACTTGCAATGCCCCTTACAAGAGCCATGCAGTACAGCATATTACAAACATAAGTCCCATTATTGGGGAGTGGGTATCCCATAGTATTTGCTTATGCTTTCCCAGCAAAAGCTGCCAAAAATTAGGACGGAGCAACTTGCAATGCCCCTTACAAGAGCCATGCAGTACAGCATATTACAAACATAAGTCCCATTATTGGGGAGTGGGTGTCCCATAGTATTTGCTTATGCTTTCCCAGCAAAAGCTGCCAAAAATTAGGACGGAGCAACTTGCAATGCCCCTTACAAGAGCCATGCAGTACAGCATATTACAAACATAAGTCCCATTATTGGGGAGTGGGTGTCCCATAGTATTTGCTTATGCTTTCCCAGCAAAAGCTGAAAAAATTAGGATGGAGCAACTTGCAATGCCCCTTACAAGAGCCATGCAGTACAGCATATTACAAACATAAGTCCCATTATTGGGGAGTGGGTGTCCCATAGTATTTGCTTATGCTTTCCCAACAAAAGCTGCCAAAAATTAGGACGGAGCAACTTGCAATGCCCCTTACAAGAGCCATGCAGTACAGCATATTACAAACATAAGTCCCATTATTGGGGAGTGGGTGTCCCATAGTATTTTCTTATGCTTTCCAAGCAAAAGCTGCCAAAAATTAGGACGGAGGAACTTGCAATGCCCCTTACAAGAGCCATGCAGTACAGCATATTACAAACATAGGTCCCATTATTGGGGAGTGGGTGTCCCATAGTATTTGCTTATGCTTTCCCAGCAAAAGCTGCCAAAAATTAGGACAGAGCAACTTGCAATGCCCCTTACAAGAGCCATGCAGTACAGCATATTACAAACATAAGTCCCATTATTGGTGAGTGGGTGTCCCATAGTATTTGCTTATGCTTTCTCAGCAAAAGCTGCCAAAAATTAGGACGGAGCAACTTGCAATGCCCCTTACAAGAGCCATGCAGTACAGCATATTACAAACATAAGTCCCATTATTGGGGAGTGGGTGTCCCATGGTATTTGCTTATGCTTTCCCAGCAAAAGCTGCCAAAAATTAGGACGGAGCAACTTGCAATGCCCCTTACAAGAGCCATGCAGTACAGCATATTACAAACATAAGTCCCATTATTGGGGAGTGGGTGTCCCATAGTATTTGCTTATGCTTTCCCAGCAAAAGCTGCCAAAAATTAGGATGGAGCAACTTGCAATGCCCCTTACAAGAGCCATGCAGTACAGCATAATACAAATATAAGTCCCATTATTGGGGAGTGGGTGTCCCATTGTAAGTGCTTATGCTTTCCCAGCAAAAGCTGCCAAAAATTAGGATGGAGCAATTTACAATGCCCCTTACAAGGGCCATGCAGTACAGCATATTACAAACATAAGTCCCATTATTGGGGAGTGGGTGGCCCATAGTATTTGCTTATACTTTCCCAGCAAAAGCTGCCAAAAATTAGGACGGAGCAACTTGCAATGCCCCTTACAAGAGCCATGCAGTACAGCATATTAGAAACATAAGTCCCATTATTGGGGAGTGGGTGTCCCATAGTATTTGCTTATGCTTTCCCAGCAAAAGCTGCCAAAAATTAGGACGGAGCAACTTGCAATGCCCCTTACAAGAGCCATGCAGTACAGCATATTACAAACATAAGTCCCATTATTGGGGAGTAGGTGTCCCATAGTATTTGCTTATACTTTCCAAGCAAAAGCTGCCAAAAATTAGGACGGAGCAACTTGCAATGCCCCTTACAAGAGCCATGCAGTACAGCATATTACAAATATAAGTCCCATTATTGGGGAGTGGGTGTCCCATAGTATTTGCTTATGCTTTCCCAGCAAAAGCTGCCAAAAATTAGGACGGAGCAACTTTCAATGCCCCTTACAAGAGCCATGCAGTACAGCATATTACAAACATAAGTCCCATTATTGGGGAGTGGGTGGCCCATAGTATTTGCTTATGCTTTCCAAGCAAAAGCTGCCAAAAATTAGGACGGAGCAACTTGCAATGCCTCTTACAAGAGCCATGCAGTACAGCATATTACAAACATAAGTCCCATTATTGGGGAGTTGTGTCCCATGGTATTTGCTTATGCTTTCCAAGCAAAAGCTGCCAAAAATTAGGACGGAGCAACTTGCAATGCCCCTTACAAGAGCCATGCAGTACAGCATATCACAAACATAAGTCCCATGATTGGGGAGTGGGTGTCCCATAGTATTTGCTTATGCTTTTCAAGCAAAAGCTGCCAAAAATTAGGATGGAGCAACTTGCAATGCCCCTTACAAAAGCCATGCAGTACAGCATATTACAAACATAAGTCCCATTATTGGGGAGTTGTGTCCCATGGTATTTGCTTATGCTTTCCAAGCAAAATCTGCCAAAAATTAGGACGGAGCAACTTGCAATGCCCCTTACAAGAGCCATGCAGTACAGCATATTACAAACATAAGTCCCATTATTGGGGAGTGGGTGTCCCATAGTATTTGCTTATACTTTCCCAGCAAAAGCTGCCAAAAATTAGGATGGAGCAACTTGCAATGCCCCTTACAAGAGCCATGCAGTACAGCATATTACAAACATAAGTCCCATTATTGGGGAGTGGGTGTCCCATGGTATTTGCTTATGCTTTCCCAGCAAAAGCTGCCAAAAATAAGGACGGAGCAACTTGCAATGCCCCTTACAAGAGCCATGCAGTACAGCATATTACAAATATAAGTCCCATTATTGGGGAGTGGGTGTCACATAGTATTTGCTTATGCTTTCCCAGCAAAAGCTGCCAAAAATTAGGACGGAGCAACTTGCAATGCCCCTTACAAGAGCCATGCAGTACAGCATATTACAAACATAAGTCCCATTATTGGGGAGTGGGTGGCCCATAGTATTTGCTTATGCTTTCCAAGCAAAAGCTGACAAAAATTAGGACGGAGCAACTTGCAATGCCTCTTACAAGAGCCATGCAGTACAGCATATTACAAACATAAGTCCCATTATTGGGGAGTGGGTGTCCCATAGTATTTGCTTATACTTTCCCAGCAAAAGCTGCCAAAAATTAGGACAGAGCAACTTGCAATGCCCCTTACAAGAGCCATGCAGTACAGCATATTACAAATATAAGTCCCATTTTTGGGGAGTGGGTGTCCCATAGTATTTGCTTATGCTTTCCCAGCAAAAGCTGCCAAAAATTAGGACGGAGCAACTTGCAATGCCTCTTACAAGAGCCATGCAGTACAGCATATTACAAACATAAGTCCCATTATTGGGGAGTGGGTGTCCCATAGTATTTGCTTATGCTTTCCCAGCAAAAGCTGCCAAAAATTAGGACGGAGCAACTTGCAATGCCCCTTACAAGAGCCATGCAGTACAGCATATTACAAACATAAGTCCCATTATTGGGGAGTGGGTGTCCCATAGTTTTTGCTTATGCTTTCCAAGCAAAAGCTGCCAAAAATTAGGATGGAGCAACTTGCAATGCCCCTTACAAGAGCCATGCAGTACAGCATAGTACAAACATAAGTCCCATTATTGGGGAGTTGTGTCCCATGGTATTTGCTTATGGTTTCCAAGCAAAAGCTGCCAAAAATTAGGACGGAGCAACTTGCAATGCCCCTTACAAGAGCCATGCAGTACAGCATATTACAAACATAAGTCCCATTATTGGGGAGTGGGTGTCCCATAGTATTTGCTTATACTTTCCCAGCAAAAGCTGCCAAAAATTAGGACGGAGCAACTTGCAATGCCCCTTACAAGAGCCATGCAGTACAGCATATTACAAACATAAGTCCCATTATTGGGGAGTGGGTATCCCATAGTATTTGCTTATGCTTTCCCAGCAAAAGCTGCCAAAAATTAGGACGGAGCAACTTGCAATGCCCCTTACAAGAGCCATGCAGTACAGCATATTACAAACATAAGTCCCATTATTGGGGAGTGGGTGGCCCATAGTATTTTCTTATGCTTTCCAAGCAAAAGCTGCCAAAAATTAGGACGGAGCAACTTGCAATGCCTCTTACAAGAGCCATGCAGTACAGCATATTACAAACATAAGTCCCATTATTGGGGAGTTGTGTCCCATGGTATTTGCTTATGCTTTCCAAGCAAAAGCTGCCAAAAATTAGGACGGAGCAACTTGCAATGCCCGTTACAAGAGCCATGCAGTACAGCATATCACAAACATAAGTCCCATTATTGGGGAGTGGGTGTCCCATAGTATTTGCTTATGCTTTTCAAGCAAAAGCTGCCAAAAATTAGGATGGAGCAACTTGCAATGCCCCTTACAAGAGCCATGCAGTACAGCATATTACAAACATAAGTCCCATTATTGGGGAGTTGTGTCCCATGGTATTTGCTTATGCTTTCCAAGCAAAATCTGCCAAAAATTAGGACGGAGCAACTTGCAATGCCCCTTACAAGAGCCATGCAGTACAGCATATTACAAACATAAGTCCCATTATTGGGGAGTGGGTGTCCCATAGTATTTGCTTATACTTTCCCAGCAAAAGCTGCCAAAAATTAGGATGGAGCAACTTGCAATGCCCCTTACAAGAGCCATGCAGTACAGCATATTACAAACATAAGTCCCATTATTGGGGAGTGGGTGTCCCATGGTATTTGCTTATGCTTTCCCAGCAAAAGCTGCCAAAAATTAGGACGGAGCAACTTGCAATGCCCCTTACAAGAGCCATGCAGTACAGCATATTACAAATATAAGTCCCATTATTGGGGAGTGGGTGTCCCATAGTATTTGCTTATGCTTTCCCAGCAAAAGCTGCCAAAAATTAGGACGGAGCAACTTGCAATGCCCCTTACAAGAGCCATGCAGTACAGCATATTACAAACATAAGTCCCATTATTGGGGAGTGGGTGGCCCATAGTATTTGCTTATGCTTTCCAAGCAAAAGCTGCCAAAAATTAGGACGGAGCAACTTGCAATGCCTCTTACAAGAGCCATGCAGTACTGCATATTACAAACATAAGTCCCATTATTGGGGAGTTGTGTCCCATGGTATTTGCTTATGCTTTCCAAGCAAAAGCTGCCAAAAATTAGGACGGAGCAACTTGCAATGCCCCTTACAAGAGCCATGCAGTACAGCATATTACAAACATAAGTCCCATTATTGGGGAGTGGGTGTCCCATAGTATTTGCTTATACTTTCCCAGCAAAAGCTGCCAAAAATTAGGACGGAGCAACTTGCAATGCCCCTTACAAGAGCCATGCAGTACAGCATATTACAAATATAAGTCCCATTATTGGTGAGTGGGTGTCCCATAGTATTTGCTTATGCTTTCCCAGCAAAAGCTGCCAAAAATTAGGACGGAGCAACTTGCAATGCCCCTTACAAGAGCCATGCAGTACAGCATATTACAAACATAAGTCCCATTATTGGGGAGTGGGTGGCCCATAGTATTTGCTTATGCTTTCCAAGCAAAAGCTGCCAAAAATTAGGACGGAGCAACTTGCAATGCCTCTTACAAGAGCCATGCAGAATAGCATATTACAAACATAAGTCCCATTATTGGGGAGTTGTGTCCCATGGTATTTGCTTATGCTTTCCAAGCAAAAGCTGCCAAAAATTAGGACGGAGCAACTTGCAATGCCCCTTACAAGAGCCATGCAGTACAGCATATTACAAACATAAGTCCCATTATTTTGGAGTGGGTGTCCCATAGTATTTGCTTATGGTTTCCCAGCAAAAGCTGCCAAAAATTAGGATGGAGCAACTTGCAATGCCCCTTACAAGAGCCATGCAGTACAGCATATTACAAACATAAGTCCCATTATTGGGTAGTGGGTATCCCATAGTATTTGCTTATGCTTTCCCAGCAAAAGCTGCCAAAAATTAGGACGGAGCAACTTGCAATGCCCCTTACAAGAGCCATGCAGTACAGCATATTACAAACATAAGTCCCATTATTGGGGAGTGGGTGTCCCATAGTATTTGCTTATGCTTTCCCAGCAAAAGCTGCCAAAAATTAGGACGGAGCAACTTGCAATGCCCCTTACAAGAGCCATGCAGTACAGCATATTACAAACATAAGTCCCATTATTGGGGAGTGGGTGTCCCATAGTATTTGCTTATGCTTTCCCAGCAAAAGCTGAAAAAATTAGGATGGAGCAACTTGCAATGCCCCTTACAAGAGCCTTGCAGTACAGCATATTACAAACATAAGTCCCATTATTGGGGAGTGGGTGTCCCATAGTATTTGCTTATGCTTTCCCAGCAAAAGCTGCCAAAAATTAGGACGGAGCAACTTGCAATGCCCCTTACAAGAGCCATGCAGTACAGCATATTACAAACATAAGTCCCATTATTGGGGAGTGGGTGTCCCAAAGTATTTTCTTATGCTTTCCAAGCAAAAGTGTTATGTTCTGCTACCAAAGCTAAGGAAAGAGAGGAGATCTGTCCCTACTATAGGACTCAGCTGAATCCCTACGATGTAACAGGGAACCTGATCCTGCGATCAGACCTGCTAAAGTCCTAATCTAGTCTGTACGGAGACCTATAGATGTGGGGAGGGAATCCCTACAAGTACTAAGGACTGGGAGGAATATGGGACACCTCCTAACAGAAATAGTAGCAGACAGACGAACAAACAAAATAGATAGAACATAGAGGTCCGTAGACCAAGCAAACTAACAGAGTTAGATACAGAGCACAGGCTAGCTAGAAAGTAGATATACAATGAAGTCCAGCAAAGCCAGAAGGGCGGAGCAGGACTAAATAGGCCAACAAGGTCATGTGACCAGCAAAGGAAAAAAAACCTAACAGCAAGGTTCTAACAGTACCCCCCCTTCTAAGAGGATCCTCCGGATCCCCTAGGACCAGGCTTATCAGGAAATCTCCTGTGAAACGCTCTGATAAGTCTGGACGCGGAAACATCATCTGACCTCACCCAAGAGTTATCCTCGGGTCTGAAACCTTTCCAGGCCACAAGATACTGCAAACTACCTCTATACCGTCTAGAGTCAAGGATGCGAGAAATTTCATATTCCCCGTCCTCCACCACCGGAGGAACAGAGGCAGAGGCGTCACCATCCGACACAACAGCTTTTTTTAACAGAGAGACATGAAAGACCGGATTAATTCTCCAGGAGGTAGGAACCTCCAACCTAACAGCAGATTGGTTGACAACCTGAAGCACCTTAAAGGGCCCTACAAACTTGGGACCCAATTTCTTAGAAGGAATCCTCAACCGCAGATTCCTAGAGGACAACCAAACCATGTCACCAACAGCGAACAAAACCTCCTGTCGTTTCCTATCAAAGTAGTCTTTAGATTTTCTGTTGGCCTCCTGAAGATTACCACGCACATCCGTCCAAACTCTTTCCAAATCACCGGAAAAATTCTCCTCCTCAGGCACGGCAGATCCCAACTTGGAGAACGACCCAAACGACGGATGTCTCCCAGAACAACAAAAAAAAGGCGAACAACCAGCAGAAGAAGATGTATGATTGTTCAGAGCAAATTCGGCAAGTGGCAGAAACTCAGACCACCCCTCTTGATTGTCTGCCACAAAACAACGCAAGAACTGCTCAACATCCTGGTTTTTCCTTTCTGTCTGGCCATTAGATTCAGGATGATATCCGGACGAAAACGACAAATGAATTCCCAACCTGTCACAAAAGGCACGCCAAAAACGAGCCACGAACTGAGGACCACTATCAGAAACAATGTCAGTAGGAACGCCATGAAGTCTGACAATTTCCTTGACAAAGGCCTTAGCGAGAGTTTTAGCGCAGGGCAGTTTGACGAAGGGAACCAAGTGAGACATCTTGCTAAAACGGTCCACGACCACCCAGATGACAGTAAAACCCTCAGAGGGGGGAAGGTCAGTTATAAAGTCCATAGCCAAATGTGTCCAAGGAGCACTGGGGACCTCCAAAGGACAAAGCAACCCCGCAGCAGGAGTATGTGAGGACTTAGATCTAGCACATATAGTACATTGGCGCACCCACTTAATGACTTCCTTCTGCCATCCAGGCCACCAAAAACTGCGACCCACCAGTCTCTTGGTCTCAGAGATTCCGGGATGACCTGCCAACCGAGATTCGTGACACTCAACAAACAAATCTCTCCTAAAGGTCCCAGGCACAAACAACCTCCCATGAGGAGTGTTAGATGGGGCATTCTCCTGAGCTTTAAGAATCTCATCTTCCAAAACGGAGTCTAAAGCAGCTATCACAACACCTTCTTGTAAAATGTTTTCCTCTTTCTCAGCACCGACTATGGGAGAAAAACTGCGAGACAAGGCATCCGCCTTAACATTCTTAGTACCTGGGATGTAAGTAACGGAGAAATTAAACCGCGAGAAAAACAGTGCCCACCTAGCCTGACGGGCATTCAGGCGCTTGGCAGCATCAAGATATATCAGATTTTTATGATCCGTAAGAACCTGAACGGGAAATTCCGCACCTTCCAAGAAGTGGCGCCAGTGTTCAAATGCGAGTTTAATAGCCAATAATTCCCGATTACCAATATCGTAATTCAATTCAGTCTCCGAAAATTTTTTTGAAAAAAAGGCACAGGGATGTAATCCATCCCCGTTATCCTGAGACAATACTGCGCCAACCCCCACAGAGGAAGCATCAACCTCAACCAAAAACGGCCTAGTAACATCAGGCTGCATAAGGATGGGAGCAGAGGTGAACCTCTCCTTGAGATACACAAAAGCTTCAATGGCCTCAGAAGACCACTGAACCGCATCAGCACCTTTCCTGGTGAGATCAGTCAGAGGTTTGACAATACTAGAAAAATTTTTTATGAACTTTCTATAGTAATTGGCGAAACCCAAAAACCTCTGTATCGATTTCAAACCAATAGGCCTAGGCCATTCCTGCACAGCCTGAACCTTAACCGGATCCATCTCAAAACCTTTGCTGGAGATAATGTAGCCAAAAAAACTAATTCTCTGTACAGCGAACTCACATTTCTCCAGCTTAGCAAAAAGCGAATTGTCCATTAATAACTGTAATACCTCACGCACGCTCCGCCAATGAGACTCCAGATCTGGCGAATAAATCAAAATGTCATCCAAATACACAACCACATTTTTACCGATCAAAGGTCTAAGGATGTCATTAATCAGATTCTGAAAAAATGCAGGAGCATTAGTAAGACCAAAAGGCATAACCAGATTCTCAAAATGACCCACAGGAGTGTTAAAAGCAGTCTTCCATTCATCACCCTCCTTCATGCGCAACAGATTGTATGCCCCCTTAAGGTCAATTTTAGAGAACCACTTGGCCCCCAATAACTGGTTAAACAGATCAGGAATCAATGGCAGTGGGTAAGGATTGCGTACCGTAATTTTGTTAATCTCACGAAAATCCAGACAAGGACGTAAACCGCCGTCCTTTTTTTTTTACAAAAAAAAATCCAACCGCCACAGGAGACTTAGAGGGCCTAATGTGACCGGCGGCCAAGCTTGTCTGTATGTATTCCTCCAAAGCCTTACTCTCAGGAATAGTAAGGTTAAATAAACGACTCTTAGGAAGAGTCGCTCCAGGGACAAATTCAATAGAACAATCATAGTCTCTATGGGGAGGCAAAACCTGCGATTCTTTCTCAGAAAAAACTCTCCAAAAATCCTGAATAGGAACAGGCAATTCTCCCCTATCCAAAGCTGCAATACGCCCGTTACAACACTTGTCATAACATTTATGGCTCCAGGATTTAATTTCACTGGTAGACCAATCCAGTACAGGATTGTGAAATTTTAACCAGGGCAAACCCAATATTACTGGAGAAGGCAAGTTATTCAACACTACCAAATCCAATTTCTCATGGTGAACACCATTAATAGTGAGAGGAAATTCACTGACCTTGAGAGTAATATTCTTCAAAGGGGAGCCATCCACAGAAACCACAGCAATGGGGGATGATAAAGGTTCAGGTTTTAAATTGAGTTTTTCCACGAATCCCCCATCAATTACATTCAGTGTAGACCCGCAATCAACAAACACCCGAAATTCCATCAATTTTTTCTGAGCAATCGTGGAAGCAGCTAAAAATACACCCTTGGAATTTAAACAGGCAATACGGGCGTGACTGACCATTTTTTTTTCTTTCTTCATACGAAGCTCACAGCCTTTAATCAAATGACCAGATTTTCCGCAATAGAAACACAAGCCTTCCGAAAAACGACGGTCTTTTTCTTGAGAGCGAGGTGCCACCGATCCAATCTCCATCGGTTCACCACTGTTAATACACACATTATCATAACCAGAAACTGACATAGCAGAGGATTTGCTCTCATTAACCCTAGCACGCAGTCTTCTATCCACCCGTATAGCTAATTGCATAGCCTGTTGCAAATCCTCAGGTGTAGGATAAGCAATTAGCAGGTCTTTAACCCTTTCACTGAGCCCAGCAAGAAATAGACTTTTCAGAGCAGAATCGTTCCACCCTGTTTGAGTGGACCAACGACGAAAATGTGTACAATATTTTTCCACATTACCCGATCCTTGTTTTAAACGTCTCAACTCAGTCTCAGCTGATGCGACACGGTCAGGATCATCATATAATAGTCCCAAAGCAGAAAAAAAACTATCCACTGATCTGAAGCATGAATCACTAGTAGAGATGAGCGGTGTTCGACTAGAACTGTTCGCCAATCTCAAATTCGAGCTGTTTTGGGCGGTGTTCGAGTTGTTCGACGAACCCGAACGATTTGCAAAAAATTCGGCTGTTCGAGGTTATGTTCGATAACTGTTCGTGCACCAAAAGCGTGTCCTGCATGGATTGTCTGCCACTCACTGTAATGCCACAGCCATGGTGGTTGTGGCATTACAGTGATTGCCCAAATCGATGGGAACAGTGCCAACAGTGAAACATGAAAAGCCGGCAATTCAGCAGCGGCATACACCTGTACCCGACAATTTAGAACCGAAAGAATAGAGCTTCACACATAGATTAGATAGATATAAACATGTCAGCCACATATATACGAAGTACAGTGACAGTGTTGCTTACTGTACTTGTCATTTAGCGTAAAGGATTTATCAAAAAAAATAATAGTGTTTTCATGCACCGTCTCTTTAAAAAAGCCGGCCGGCAATTCAGCAGCGGTACCCGACAATTTATAACAGACAGAATAGAGCTTCACACATAGATTAGATAGATAGAAACATGTCAGTCACATATATATGAAGTACAGTGATAGTGTTGGTTACTGTACTTGTCATTTAGTATTAAAATAAAGGATTTATTATTAAAAAAATTGGCGTGGGGTTCCCCTTAATTTTAGGCTCTAGCGGAGGTTAAGCAGACGGCTGGGGCAGATGTTTGAAGCCTGGGAAGGGGGTAATACCCACGGAGCTTCCCAGGCTACTAATATCAGCCCCCAGCTGAATACATAGCCTTTACTAGCTATTAAAATGGGGGACCCCCCCAAAAAAATGACGTGGGGTCCCCCCTAATTTAATAGCTAGCAAAGGCTAGGCAGACAGCTGGGGGCTGATATTAATAGCCCAGGAAGGGAGCCATGAATATTGGCCCCCTCCCAGGCTAGAAACACCAGCCGTCAGCCGCCCCAGAAATGGCGCATTCATAGGATGCGCCAATTCTGGCACTTAGCCTCGCTCTTCCACGCTGCCCTGGTGCGGTGGCAGGGGGTAATAGGGTTGGGGTTGATGTCAGCTTATAATGCCAGCTGACATCAAGCCCAGGTTAGTAATGGAGAGGCGTCTATAAGACACCCCCATTACTAACCCCATAGTCAAAGTTAAAAAAAACACAAACACCCAGAATAAAGTCCTTTAATTGAAATAAAGACACAGTCCTTTATTGTTCTAAATTAAACCATACTTACCGTCACGCCCATTCCAGCTGAAGCCAACGATCTCCTGCAATAAAAGAAAAATAATAAAGCAACCTCATCCTTACCTTTCCATGGTTCCCACGACAGCTTCAGCTCTGCTACATCGAGATGACAGGCTGGACCGCAGCAGAACGCTGCCATCCAGCCTCTCATCCCGCAGACACTGAGAAGCGCAGGCTTGCTTGCGCTGCTCAGCGTCTCTCTGTGACGACATCCAGATGAGCCGAGTTCATGTCCAATGAACTCGGCTCACCTCATGCACGTCACTGACAGCGTGGGAAAATTCTCAAGCTGAAGCGCTGAGTGCAGGAGAATTTTCCCACGCTGTCAGTGACGTGCATAAGGTGAGCTCATGTCCAATGAACTCAGCTCACCTCCTGTACGTCACTGACAGCGTGGGAGAATTCTCCTGCACTCAGCGCTTCAGTGTGAGAATTCTCCCACGCTGAAGCGCTGAGTGCAGGAGAATTTTCCCACGCTGTCAGTGACGTGCATGAAGTGAGCCGAGTTCATTGGACATTAACTCGGCTCATCTGGATGCCCTCACAGAGAGACACTGTGGAGCGCAAGCAAGCCTGCGCTTCTCAGTGTCTGCGGGATGACAGACTGGATGGCAGCGTTCTGCTGCGGTCCAGCCTGTCATCTCGATGTAGCAGAGCTGAAGCTGTCATGGGAACCATGGAAAGGTAAGGATGATGTTGCTTTATTATTTTTCTTTTATTTCAGGAGATCGTTGGCTTCAGCTGGAATGGGCGTGATGGTAAGTATGGTTTAATTTAGAACAATAAAGAATTGTGTGTTTATTTCAATTAAAGGACTTTTTTCTGGGTGTTGTGTTTTTTTTAAATTCATTACTAGAAATTCATGGTGGTCATGTCTAATATTGGCGTGACCCCATGAATTTCGGGCTTAGGGCCAGCTGATAATGCCAAGCTGGCCCTAACCCCTTTATTACCCAGTGAGCCACCGCATCAGGGCCCTGGATGAGTTGGGTACAGCGCCAGAAGATGGCGCTTCTATGAACGCGCCATTTTCCAGGGTGGCTGCGGACTGCAATTTGCAGCGGGGGTGGCCCAGAAAGCTTGGGCCTCCCTGCGCTGCGGATTCCAGCCCCCAGCTGCCTAGTTGTACCTGGCTGGACACAAAAACAGGGCGAAGCCCCACGTCAATTTTCTTTAAATTATTTCATGAAATAATTAAGAAAAAAGGGCTTCCCTATATTGTTGTGTCCGGCCAGGTACAAATAGGCAGCTGGTGGTTGGGGGCAGCCCGTTCCTGCCTGCTGTACCTGGCTGGACACAAATATAGTGCGAAGCCCCACGTCAATTTTTTTAAAATTATTTCATGAATTTCCTGAAATAATTTAAAAAAATTTAAGTGGGGCTTCGCACTATATTTGTGTCCAGCCAGGTACAGCAGGCAGGAACGGGCTGCCCCCAACCACCAGCTGCCTATTTGTACCTGGCCGGACACAACAATATAGGGAAGGCCTTTTTTTCTTAATTATTTCATGAATTTCATGAAATAATTAAAAAAAAAGTACGTGGGGCTTCGCCCTATTTTTGTGTCCAGCCAGGTACAACTAGGCAGCTGGGGGCTGGAATCTGCAGCGCAGGGAGGCCCAAGCTTTCTGGGCCCCCCCCCGCTACAAATTGCAGTCCGCAGCCACCCCGGAAAATGGCGCGTTCATAGAAGCGCCATCTTCTGGCGCTGTACCCAACTCATTCAGGGCCCTGGTGCGGTGGCTCACTGGGTAATAAAGGGGTTAGGGCCAGCTTGGTATTATCAGCTGGCCCCAAGCCCAAAATTCATGGGGTCACGCCAGTATTAGACATGACCGCCATGAATTTCTAGTAAAGTATTTAAAAAAAACACAACACCCAGAATAAAGTCCTTTAATTGAAATAAAGACACAATTCTTTATTGTTCTAAATTAAACCATACTTACCATCACACCCATTCCAGCTGAAGCCAACGATCTCCTGCAATAAAAGAAAAATAATAAACCAACCTCATCCTTACCTTTCCATGGTTCCCACGACAGCTTCAGCTCTGCTACATCGAGATGACTGGCTGGACCGCAGCAGAACGCTGCCATCCAGTCTGTCATCCCGCAGACACTGAGAAGCGCAGGCATGCTTGCGCTCCTCAGTGTCTCGCTGTGACGGCATCCAGATGAGCCGAGGTCATGTCCAATGAACTCGGCTCACCTCATGCACGTCACTGACAGCGTGGGAAAATTCTCACGCTGAAGTGCTGAGTGCAGGAGAATTCTCCCACGCTGTCAGTGATGTGCATGAGGTGAGCTCATGTCCAATGAACTCAGCTCACCTCCTGCACGTCACTGACAGCGTGGGAAAATTCTCCTGCAATCAGCGCTTCAGCGTGAGAATTTTCCCACGCTGTCAGTGACGTGAATGAGGTGAGCCGAGTTCATTGGACATGAACTCGGCTCATCTGGATGTCGTCACAGAGAGACGCTGAGCAGCGCAAGCAAGCCTGCGCTTCTCAGTGTCTGCGGGATGACAGGCTGGATGGCAGCGTTCTGCTGCGGTCCAGCCTGTCATCTCGATGTAGCAGAGCTGAAGCTGTCGTGGGAACCATGGAAAGGTAAGGATGATGTTGCTTTATTATTTTACTTTTATTGCAGGAGATCGTTGGCTTCAGCTGGAATGGGCGTGACGGTAAGTATGGTTTAATTTAGAACAATAAAGGACTGTGTCTTTATTTCAATTAAAGGACTTTATTCTGGGTGTTTGTGTTTTTTTTAACTTTGACTATGGGGCTAGTAATGGGGGTGTCTTATAGACGCCTCTCCATTACTAACCTGGGCTTGATGTCAGCTGGCATTATAAGCTGACATCAACCCCAACCCTATTACCCCCTGCCACCGCACCAGGGCAGCGTGGAAGAGCGAGGCTAAGTGCCAGAATTGGCGCATCCTATGAATGCGCCATTTCTGGGGCGGCTGACGGCTGGTGTTTCTAGCCTGGGAGGGGGCCAATATTCATGGCTCCCTTCCTGGGCTATTAATATCAGCCCCCAGCTGTCTGCCTAGCCTTTGCTAGCTATTAAATTAGGGGGGACCCCACGTCATTTTTTTGGGGGGGTCCCCCATTTTAATAGCTAGTAAAGGCTATGTATTCAGCTGGGGGCTGATATTAGTAGCCTGGGAAGCTCCGTGGGTATTACCCCCTTCCCAGGCTTCAAACATCTGCCCCAGCCGTCTGCTTAACCTCCGCTAGAGCCTAAAATTAAGGGGAACCCCACGCCAATTTTTTTAATAATAAATCCTTTATTTTAATACTAAATGACAAGTACAGTAACCAACACTATCACTGTACTTCATATATATGTGACTGACATGTTTCTATCTATCTAATCTATGTGTGATGCTCTATCTTTCTGTTCTAAATTGTCGGGTACCGCTGCTGAATTGCCGGCCGGCTTTTTTAAAGAGACAGTGCATGAAAACACTATTATTTTTTTAAATAAATCCTTTACACTAAATGACAAGTACAGTAAGCAACACTATCACTGTACTTATTATATATGTGACTGACATGTTTCTATCTATCTAATCTATGTGTGAAGCTCTATTCTTTCTGTTCTAAATTGTCGGGTACAGATGCTGAATTGCCGGCCGGCTTTTTTAAAGAGACGGTGCATGAAAACACTAATATTTTTTTTAATAAATCCTTTACACTAAATGACAAGTGCAGTAACCAACACTGTCACTGTGCTTCTTATATGTGTGACTGACATGTTTCTATCTATCTAATCTATGTGTGATGCTCTATTCCTTCTTGTCTAAATTGTCGGGTACCGGTGTATGCCGCTGCTGAATTTGCCGGCCGGCTTTTTTAAAGAGAGTGTCTTCTGAGCAGTTTGTCAGCTTTTGGACACCTTTGCAGGTGTTTTCTATGTGTTTCTATGTGTTTTTGTTTGCCTGCCATTGGTTTTAACGGTGTTCGACGGTGTTCTAAGGTGTTCGACGAACAGTTCGACGAACAGTTCCTCGAACATCCCGGTGTTCGACGAACCGAACCGAACCCGAACACTACGGGGGTGGCTCAACACTAATCACTAGGTTGCAAAGAAAAGGCCCACTCCTGAGGCTCTTTGCGCAAAAGTGACATTATGAACCCTACGCGCTGGGATTCATCCCCAGAGGACTTAGGTCTCAAACGAAAATACAATAAGCAAGCATTTTTAAATGAAAAAAATTCTCGGTGTTCACCAAAAAATAAATCCGGCAAACATACCTTGGGCTCCAAGAAATGTGCTCCAGGACAGTTACTCACGTGCTGACGGAGCTCGGCCACCTCCTGAGAGAGTCCCTGCAGGCGATGAGCCAAATCCTGAACCGACACCATGATGGAACAGAAAAATCTTTCCTTAGAGAATTTGCTGGCTGGACTTACTGTTATGTTCTGCTACCAAAGCTAAGGAAAGAGAGGAGATCTGTCCCTACTATAGGACTCAGCTGAATCCCTACGATGTAACAGGGAACCTGATCCTGCGATCAGACCTGCTAAAGTCCTAATCTAGTCTGTACGGAGACCTATAGATGTGGGGAGGGAATCCCTACAGGTACTAAGGACTGGGAGGAATATGGGACACCTCCTAAAAGAAATAGTAGCAGACAGACGAACAAACAAAATAGATAGAACATAGAGGTCCGTAGACCAAGCAAACTAACAGAGTTAGATACAGAGCACAGGCTAGCTAGAAAGTAGATATACAATGAAGTCCAGCAAAGCCAGAAGGGCGGAGCAGGACTAAATAGGCCAACAAGGTCATGTGACCAGCAAAGGAAAAAAAACCTAACAGCAAGGTTCTAACAAAAAGCTGCCAAAAATTAGGACGGAGCAACTTGCAATGCCCCTTACAAGAGCCATGCAGTACAGCATATTACAAACATAGGTCCCATTATTGGGGAGTGGGTGTCCCATAGTATTTGCTTATACTTTCCCAGCAAAAGCTGCCAAAAATTAGGACAGAGCAACTTGCAATGCCCCTTACAAGAGCCATGCAGTACAGCATATTACAAACATAAGTCCCATTATTGGTGAGTGGGTGTCCCATAGTATTTGCTTATGCTTTCCCAGCAAAAGCTGCCAAAAATTAGGACGGAGCAACTTGCAATGCCCCTTACAAGAGCCATGCAGTACAGCATATTACAAACATAAGTCCCATTATTGGGGAGTCGGTGTCCCATGGTATTTGCTTATGCTTTCCCAGCAAAAGCTGCCAAAAATTAGGACGGATCAACTTGCAATGCCCCTTACAAGAGCCATGCAGTACAGCATATTACAAACATAAGTCCCATTATTGGGGAGTGGGTGTCCCATAGTTTTTGCTTATGCTTTCCCAGCAAAAGCTGCCAAAAATTAGGATGGAGCAACTTGCAATGCCCCTTACAAGAGCCATGCAGTACAGCATAATACAAATATAAGTCCCATTATTGGGGAGTGGGTGGCCCATAGTATTTGCTTATACTTTCCCAGCAAAAGCTGCCAAAAATTAGGACGGAGCAACTTGCAATGCCCCTTACAAGAGCCATGCAGTACAGCATATTACAAACATAAGTCCCATTATTAGGGAGTGGGTGTCCCATAGTATTTGCTTATGCTTTCCCAGCAAAAGCTGCCAAAAATTAGGACGGAGCAACTTGCAATGCCCCTTACAAGAGCCATGCAGTACATCATATTACAAATATAAGTCCCAGTATTGGGGAGTGGGTGTCCCATAGTATTTGCTTATGCTTTCCCAGCAAAAGCTGACAAAAAATTAGGACGGAGCAACTTGCAATGCCCCTTACAAGAGCCATGCAGTACAGCATATTACAAACATAAGTCCCATTATTGGGGAGTGGGTGGCCCATAGTATTTGCTTATGCTTTCCAAGCAAAAGCTGCCAAAAATTAGGACGGTGCAACTTGCAATGCCTCTTACAAGAGCCATGCAGTACAGCATATTACAAACATAAGTCCCATTATTGGGGAGTTGTGTCCCATGGTATTTGCTTATGCTTTCCAAGCTAAAGCTGCCAAAAATTAGGACGGAGCAACTTGCAATGCCCCTTACAAGAGCCATGCAGTACAGCATATCACAAACATAAGTCCCATTATTGGGAGTGAGTGTCCCATAGTATTTGCTTATGCTTTCCCAGCAAAAGCTGCCAAAAATTAGGATGGAGCAACTTGCAATGCCCCTTACAAGAGCCATGCAGTACAGCATATTACAAACATAAGTCCCATTATTGGGGAGTGGGTGTCCCATAGTATTTATTTATGCTTTCCCAGCAAAAGCTGCCAAAAATTAGGACGGAGCAACTTGCAATGCCCCTTACAAGAGCCATGCAGTACAGCATATTACAAACATAAGTCCCATTATTGGGGAGTGGGTGTCCCATAGTATTTGCTTATGCTTTCCCAGCAAAAGCTGCCAAAAATTAGGACGGAACAACTTGCAATGCCCCTTACAAGAGCCATGCAGTACAGCATATTACAAACATAAGTCCCATTATTGGGGAGTGGGTGTCCCATAGTATTTGCTTATGCTTTCCAAGCAAAAGCTGCCAAAAATTAGGAAGGAGCAACTTGCAATGCCCTTACAAGAGCCATGCAGTACAGCATATTACAAACATAAGTCCCATTATTGGGGAGTGGGTGTCCCATTGTATTTGCTTATGCTTTCCCAGCAAAAGCTGCCAAAAATTAGGACGGAGCAACTTGCAATGCCCCTTACAAGAGCCATGCAGTACAGCATATTACAAACATAAGTCCCATTATTGGGTGTGGGTGTCCCATAGTATTTTCTTATGCTTTCCCAGCAAAAGCTGCCAAAAATTAGGACAGAGCAACTTGCAATGCCCCTTACAAGAGCCATGCAGTACAGCATATTACAAACATAAGTCCCATTATTGGTGAGTGGGTGTCCCATGGTATTTGCTTATGCTTTCCCAGCAAAAGCTGCCAAAAATTAGGACGGAGCAACTTGCAATGCCCCTTACAAGAGCCATGCAGTACAGCATATTACAAACATAAGTCCCATTATTGGGGAGTGGGTGTCCCATAGTATTTGCTTATGATTTCCCAGCAAAAGCTGCCAAAAATTAGGATGGAGCAACTTGCAATGCCCCTTACAAGAGCCATGCAGTACAGCATATTACAAATATAAGTCCCATTATTGGGGAGTGGGTGTCCCATAGTATTTGCTTATGCTTTCCCAGCAAAAGCTGCCAAAAATTAGGACGGAGCAACTTGCAGTGCCCCTTACAAGAGCCATGCAGTACAGCATATTACAAACATAAGTCCCATTATTGGGGAGTGGGTGGCCCATAGTATTTGCTTATGCTTTCCAAGCAAAAGCTGCCAAAAATTAGGACGGAGCAACTTGCAATGCCTCTTACAAGAGCCATGCAGCACAGCATATTACAAACATAAGTCCCATTATTGGGGAGTGGGTGTCCCATAGTATTTGCTTATGCTTTCCCAGCAAAAGCTGCCAAAAATTAGGACGGAGCAACTTGCAATGTCCCTTACAAGAGCCATGCAGTACAGTATATTACAAACATAAGTCCCATTATTGGGGAGTGGGTGTCCCATAGTATTGCTTATGCTTTCCCAGCAAAGGCTGCCAAAAATTAGGATGGAGCAACTTGCAGTGCTCCTTACAAGAGCCATGCAGTACAGCATATTACAAACATAAGTCCCATTATTGGGGAGTGGGTGTCCCATAGTATTTGCTTATGCTTTCCCAGCAAAAGCTGCCAAAAATTAGGACGGAGCAACTTGCAATGCCCCTTACAAGAACCATGCAGTACAGCATATTACAACCATAAGTCCCATTATTGGGGAGTGGGTGTCCCATAGTATTTGCTTATGCTTTCCCAGCAAAAGCTGCCAAAAATTAGGACGGAGCAACTTGCAATGCCCCTTACAAGAGCCATGCAGTACAGCATATTACAAATATAAGTCCCATTATTGGGGAGTGGGTGTCCCATAGTATTTGCTTATGCTTTCCCAGCAAAAGCTGCCAAAAATTAGGACGGAGCAACTTGCAGTGCCCCTTACAAGAGCCATGCAGTACAGCATATTACAAACATAAGTCCCATTATTGGAGAGTGGGTGTCCCATGGTATTTGCTTATGCTTTCCAAGCAAAAGCTGCCAAAAATTAGGACAGAGCAACTTGCAATGCCCCTTACAAGAGCCATGCAGTACAGCATATTACAAACATAAGTCCCATTATTGGGGAGTGGGTGTCCCATAGTATTTGCTTATGCTTTCCCAGCAAAAGCTGCCAAGAATTAGGATGGAGCAACTTGCAATGCCCCTTACAAGAGCCATGCAGTACAGCATATTACAAACATAAGTCCCATTATTGGGGAGTGGATGTCCCATAGTATTTGCTTATGCTTTCCCAGCAAAAGCTGCCAAAAATTAGGACGGAGCAACTTGCAATGCCCCTTACAAGAGCCATGCAGTACAGCATATTACAAACATAAGTCCCATTATTGGGGAGTGGGTGTCCCATAGTATTTTCTTATGCTTTCCAAGTAAAAGCTGCCAAAAATTAGGACGGAGCAACATGCACTGCCCCTTACAAGAGCCATGCAGTACAGCATATTACAAACATAAGTTCCATTATTGGGGAATGGGCGTCCCATGATATTTGCTTATGCTTTCCAAGCAAAAGCTGCCAAAAATTAGGACGGAGCAACTTGCAATGCCCCTTACAAGAGCCATGCAGTACAGCATATTACAAACATAAGTCCCATTATTGGGGAGTGGGTGTCCCTTAGTATTTGCTTATGCTTTCCCAGCAAAAGCTGCCAAAAATTAGGACAGAGCAACTTGCAATGCCCCTTACAAGAGACATGCAGTATAGCATATTACAAACATAAGTCCCATTATCGGTGAGTGGGTGTCCCATAGTATTTGCTTATGCTTTCCCAGCAAAAGCTGCCAAAAATTAGGACGGAGCAACTTGCAATGCCCCTTACAAGAGCCATACAGTACAGCATATTACAAACATAAGTCCCATTATTGGGGAGTGGGTGTCCCATGGTATTTGCTTATGCTTTCCCAGCAAAAGCTGCCAAAAATTAGGACGGAGAAACTTGCAATGCTCCTTACAAGAGCAATGCAGTACAGCATATTACAAACATAAGTCCCATTATTGGGGAGTGGGTGTCCCATAGTATTTTCTTATGCTTTCCAAGCAAAATCTGCCAAAAATTAGGACGGAGCAACTTGCAATGCCCCTTACAAGAGCCATGCAGTACAGCATATTACAAACATAAGTCCCATTATTGGGGAGTGGGTGTCCCATCGTATTTGCTTATGTTTTCCAAGCAAAAGCTGCCAAAAATTAGGATGGAGCAACTTGCAATGCCCCTTACAAGAGCCATGCAGTACAGTATATTACAAACATAAGTCCCTTTATTGGGGAGTGGGTGTCCCATAGTATTTGCTTATGCTTTCCCAGCAAAAGCTGCCAAAAATTAGGACGGAGCAACCTGCAATGCCCCTTACAAGAGCCATGCAGTACAGCATATTACAAACATAAGTCCCATTATTGGGGAGTGGGTGTCCCATAGTATTTGCTTATGCTTTCCAAGCAAAAGCTGCCAAAAATTAGGACGGAGCAACTTGCAATGCCCCTTACAAGAGCCATGCAGTACAGCATATTACAAACATAAGTCCCATTATTGGGGAGTGGGTGTCCCATCGTATTTGCTTATGCTTTCCAAGCAAAATCTGCCAAAAATTAGGACGGAGCAACTTGCAATGCCCCTTACAAGAGCCATGCAGTACAGCATATTACAAACATAAGTCCCATTATTAGGGAGTGGGTGTCCCATCGTATTTGCTTATGCTTTCCAAGCAAAAGCTGCCAAAAATTAGAACGGAGCAACTTGCAATGCCCCTTACAAGAGCCATGCAGTACAGCATATTACAAACATAAGTCCCATTATTGGGGAGTGGGTGTCCCATCGTATTTGCTTATGCTTTCCAAGCAAAATCTGCCAAAAATTAGGACGGAGCAACTTGCAATGCCCCTTACAAGAGCCATGCAGTACAGCATATTACAAACATAAGTCCCATTATTAGGGAGTGGGTGTCCCATCGTATTTGCTTATGCTTTCCAAGCAAAAGCTGCCAAAAATTAGGACGGAGCAACTTGCAATGCCCCTTACAAGAGCCATGCAGTACAGCATATTACAAACATAAGTCCCATTATTGGGGAGTGGGTGTCCCATAGTATTTGCTTATGCTTTCCCAGCAAAAGCTGCCAAAAATTAGGACGGAGCAACTTGCAATGCCCCTTACAAGAGCCATGCAGTACAGCATATTACAAACATAAGTCCCATTATTGGGGAGTGGGTGTCCCATAGTATTTGCTTATGCTTTCCAAGCAAAAGCGGCCAAAAATTAGGACGGAGCAACTTGCAATGCCCCTTACAAGAGCCATGCAGTACAGCATATTACAAACATAAGTCCCATTATTGGGGAGTGGGTGTCCCATCGTATTTGCTTATGCTTTCCAAGCAAAATCTGCCAAAAATTAGGACGGAGCAACTTGCAATGCCCCTTACAAGAGCCATGCAGTACAGCATATTACAAACATAAGTCCCATTATTAGGGAGTGGGTGTCCCATCGTATTTGCTTATGCTTTCCAAGCAAATGCTGCCAAAAATTAGGACGGAGCAACTTGCAATGCTCCTTACAAGAGCCATGCAGTACAGCATATTACAAACATAAGTCCCATTATTGGGGAGTGGGTGTCCCATAGTATTTGCTTATGCTTTCCCAGCAAAAGCTGCCAAAAATTAGGACGGAGCAACTTGCAATGCCCCTTACAAGAGCCATGCAGTACAGCATATTACAAACATAAGTCCCATTATTGGGGAGTGGGTGTCCCATAGTATTTGCTTATGCTTTCCAAGCAAAAGCGGCCAAAAATTATTACGGAGCAACTTGCAATGCCCCTTACAAGAGCCATGCAGTACAGCATATTACAAACATAAGTCCCATTATTGGGGAGTGGGTGTCCCATAGTATTTGCTTATGCTTTCCCAGCAAAAGCTGCCAAAAATTAGGATGGAGCAACTTGCAATGCCCCTTACAAGAGCCATGCAGTACAGCATATTACAAACATAAGTCCCATTATTGGGGAGTGGGTGTCCCATAGTATTTGCTTATGCTTTCCCAGCAAAAGCTGCCAAAAATTAGGATGGAGCAACTTGCAATGCCCCTTACAAGAGCCATGCAGTACAGCATATTACAAACATAAGTCCCATTATTGGGGAGTGGGTGTCCCATAGTATTTGCTTATGCTTTCCCAGCAAAAGCTGCCAAAAATTAGGATGGAGCAACTTGCAATGCCCCTTACAAGAGCCATGCAGTAGAGCATATTACAAACATAAGTCCCATTATTGGGGAGTGGGTGTCCCATAGTATTTGCTTATGCTTTCCAAGCAAAAGATGCCAAAAATTAGGACGGAGCAACTTGCAATGCCCCTTACAAGAGCCATGCAGTACAGCATATTACAAACATAAGTCCCATTATTGAGGAGTGGGTGTCCCATGGTATTTGCTTATGCTTTCCAAGCAAAAGCTGCCAAAAATTAGGACGGAGCAACTTGCAATGCCCCTTACAAGAGCCATGCAGTACAGCATATTACCAACATAAGTCCCATTATTGGGGAGTGGGTGTCCCATAGTATTTGCTTATGCTTTCCCAGCAAAAGCTGCCAAAAATTAGGACGGAGCAACTTGCAATGCCCCTTAAAAGAGCCATGCAGTACAGCATATTACAAACTTAAGTCCCATTATTGGGGAGTGGGTGTCCCATAGTATTTGCTTATGCTTTCCCAGCAAAAGCTGCCAAAAATTAGGACGGAGCAACTTGCAATGCCCCTTACAAGAGCCATGCAGTACAGCATATTACAAACATAAGTCCCATTATTGGGGAGTGGGTGTCCCATAGTATTTTCTTATGCTTTCCAAGCAAAAGCTGCCAAAAATTAGGACGGAGCAACTTGCAATGCCCCTTACAAGAGCCATGCTGTACAGCATATTACAAACATAAGTCCCATTATTGGGGAATGGGTGTCCCATGGTATTTGCTTATGCTTTCCAAGCAAAAGCTGCCAAAAATTAGGACGGAGCAACTTGCAATGCCCCTTACAAGAGCCATGCAGTACAGCATATTACAAACATAAGTCCCATTATTGGGGAGTGGGTGTCCCATAGTATTTGCTTATGCTTTCCCAGCAAAAGCTGCCAAAAATTAGGACGGAGCAACTTGCAATGCCCCTTACAAGAGCCATGCAGTACAGCATATTACAAACATAAGTCCCATTATTGGGGAGTGGGTGTCCCATAGTATTTTCTTATGCTTTCCAAGCAAAAGCTGCCAAAAATTAGGACGGAGCAACTTGCAATGCCTCTTACAAGAGCCATGCAGTACAGCATATTACAAACATAAGTCCCATTATTGGGGAGTGGGTGTCCCATAGTATTTGCTTATGCTTTCCCAGAAAAAGAAGCCAAAAATTAGGACGGAGCAACGTGCAATGCCCCTTACAAGAGCCATGCAGTACAGCATATTACAAATATAAGTCCCATTATTGGGGAGTGGGTGTCCCATAGTATTTGCTTATGCTTTCCCAGCAAAAGATGCCAAAAATTAGGACGGAGCAACTTGCAATGCCCCTTAAAAGAGCCATGCAGTACAGCATATTACAAACATAAGTCCCATTATTGGGGAGTGGGTGTCCCATAGTATTTGCTTATGCTTTCCCAGCAAAAGCTGCCAAAAATTAGGACGGAGCAACTTGCAATGCCCCTTACAGGAGCCATGCAGTACAGCATATTACAAACATAAGTCCCATTATTGGGGAGTGGGTGTCCCATAGTATTTGCTTATGCTTTCCCAGCAAAAGAAGCCAAAAATTAGGACGGAGCAACTTGCAATGCCCCTTACAAGAGCCATGCAGTACAGCATATTACAAACATAAGTCCCATTATTGGGGAGTGGGTGTCCCATCGTATTTGCTTATGTTTTCCAAGCAAAAGCTGCCAAAGATTAGGATGGAGTAACTTGCAATGCCCCTTACAAGAGCCATGCAGTACAGTATATTACAAACATAAGTCCCATTATTGGGGAGTGGGTGTCCCATAGTATTTGCTTATGCTTTCCCAGCAAAGGCTGCCAAAAATTAGGACGGAGCAACCTGCAATGCCCCTTAAAGAGCCATGCAGTACAGCATATTACAAACATAAGTCCCATTATTGGGGAGTGGGTGTCCCATAGTATTTGCTTATGCTTTTCAAGCAAAAGCTGCCAAAAATTAGGAAGGAGCAACTTGCAATGCCCCGTACAAGAGCCATGCAGTACAGCATATTACAAACATAAGTCCCATTATTGGGGAGTGGGTGTCCCATAGTATTTTCTTATGCTTTCCAAGCAAAGTCTGCCAAAAATTAGGACGGAGCAACTTGCAATGCCCCTTACAAGAGCCATGCAGTACAGCATATTACACACATAAGTCCCATTATTGGGGAGTGGGTGTTCCATCGTATTTGCTTATGCTTTCCAAGCAAAAGCTGCCAAAAATTAGGACGGAGCAACTTGCAATGCCCCTTACAAGAGCCATGCAGTACAGCATATTACAAACATAAGTCCCATTATTGGGGAGTGGGTGTCCCATAGTATTTGCTTATGCTTTCCCAGCAAAAGCTGCCAAAAATAAGGACGGAGCAACTTGCAATGCCCCTTACAAGAGCCATACAGTACAGCATATTACAAACATAATTCCCATTATTGGGGAGTGAGTGTCCCATAGTATTTGCTTATGCTTTCCCAGCAAAAGCTGCCAAAAATTAGGAAGGAGCAACTTGCAATGCCCCTTTCAAGAGCCATGCAGTACAGCATATTACTAACATAAGTCCCATTATTGGGGAGTGGGTGTCCCATAGTATTTGCTTATGCTTTCCCAGCAAAAGCTGCCAAAAATTAGGATGGAGCAACTTGCAATGCCCCTTACAAGAGCCATGCAGTAGAGCATATTACAAACATAAGTCCCATTATTGGGGAGTGGGTGTCCCATAGTATTTGCTTATGCTTTCCAAGCAAAAGATGCCAAAAATTAGGACGGAGCAACTTGCAATGCCCCTTACAAGAGCCATGCAGTACAGCATATTACAAACATAAGTCCCATTATTGGGGAGTGGGTGTCCCATGGTATTTGCTTATGCTTTCCCAGCAAAAGCTGCCAAAAATTAGGACGGAGCAACTTGCAATGCCCCTTAAAAGAGCCATGCAGTACAGCGTATTACAAACATAAGTCCCATTATTGGGGAGTGGGTGTCCCATAGTATTTGCTTATGCTTTCCCAGCAAAAGCTGCCAAAAATTAGGACGGAGCAACTTGCAATGCCCCTTACAAGAGCCATGCAGTACAGCATATTACAAACACAAGTCCCATTATTGGGGAGTGGGTGTCCCATAGTATTTTCTTATGCTTTCCAAGCAAAAGCTGCCAAAAATTAGGACGGAGCAACTTGCAATGCCCCTTACAAGAGCCATGCAGTACAGCATATTACAAACATAAGTCCCATTATTGGGGAATGGGTGTCCCATGGTATTTGCTTATGCTTTCCAAGCAAAAGCTGCCAAAAATTAGGACGGAGCAACTTGCAATGCCCCTTACAAGAGCCATGCAGTACAGCATATTACAAACATAAGTCCCATTATTGGGGAGTGGGTGTCCCATGGTATTTGCTTATGCTTTCCCAGCAAAAGCTGCCAAAAATTAGGATGGAGCAACTTGCAATGCCCCTTACAAGAGCCATGCAGTACAGCATATTACAAACATAAGTCCCATTATTGGGGAGTGGGTGTCCCATAATATTTGCTTATGCTTTCCCAGCAAAAGCTGCCAAAAATTAGGACGGAGCAACTTGCAATGCCCCTTACAAGAGCCATACAGTACAGCATATTACAAACATAATTCCCATTATTGGGGAGTGAGTGTCCCATAGTATTTGCTTATGCTTTCCCAGCAAAAGCTGCCAAAAATTAGGAAGGAGCAACTTGCAATGCCCGTTACAAGAGCCATACAGTACAGCATATTACAAACATAATTCCCATTATTGGGGAGTGAGTGTCCCATAGTATTTGCTTATGCTTTCCCAGCAAAAGCTGCCAAAAATTAGGAAGGAGCAACTTGCAATGCCCCTTACAAGAGCCATGCAGTACAGCATATTACTAACATAAGTCCCATTATTGGGGAGTGGGTGTCCCATAGTATTTGCTTATGCTTTCCCAGCAAAAGCTGCCAAAAATTAGGATGGAGCAACTTGCAATGCCCCTTACAAGAGCCATGCAGTAGAGCATATTACAAACATAAGTCCCATTATTGGGGAGTGGGTGTCCCATAGTATTTGCTTATGCTTTCCAAGCAAAAGATGCCAAAAATTAGGACGGAGCAACTTGCAATGCCCCTTACAAGAGCCATGCAGTACAGCATATTACAAACATAAGTCCCATTATTGGGGAGTGGGTGTCCCATGGTATTTGCTTATGCTTTCCCAGCAAAAGCTGCCAAAAATTAGGACGGAGCAACTTGCAATGCCCCTTAAAAGAGCCATGCAGTACAGCATATTACAAACATAAGTCCCATTATTGGGGAGTGGGTGTCCCATAGTATTTGCTTATGCTTTCCCAGCAAAAGCTGCCAAAAATTAGGACGGAGCAACTTGCAATGCCCCTTACAAGAGCCATGCAGTACAGCATATTACAAACATAAGTCCCATTATTGGGGAGTGGGTGTCCCATAGTATTTTCTTATGCTTTCCAAGCAAAAGCTGCCAAAAATTAGGACGGAGCAACTTGCAATGCCCCTTACAAGAGCCATGCAGTACAGCATATTACAAACATAAGTCCCATTATTGGGGAATGGGTGTCCCATGGTATTTGCTTATGCTTTCCAAGCAAAAGCTGCCAAAAATTAGGACGGAGCAACTTGCAATGCCCCTTACAAGAGCCATGCAGTACAGCATATTACAAACATAAGTCCCATTATTGGGGAGTGGGTGTCCCATGGTATTTGCTTATGCTTTCCCAGCAAAAGCTGCCAAAAATTAGGATGGAGCAACTTGCAATGCCCCTTACAAGAACCATGCAGTAGAGCATATTACAAACATAAGTCCCATTATTGGGGAGTGGGTGTCCCAAAGTATTTGCTTATGCTTTACAAGCAAAAGCTGCCAAAAATTAGGACGGAGCAACTTGCAATGCCCCTTAAAAGAGCCATGCAGTACAGCATATTACAAACATAAGTCCCATTATTGGGGAGTGGGTGTCCCATGGTATTTGCTTATGCTTTCCCAGCAAAAGCTGCCAAAAATTAGGACGGAGCAACTTGCAATGCCCCTTACAAGAGCCATGCAGTACAGCATATTACAAACATAAGTCCCATTATTGGGGAGTGGGTGTCCCATAGTATTTGCTTATGCTTTCCCAGCAAAAGCTGCCAAAAATTAGGACGGAGCAACTTGCAATGCCCCTTACAAGAGCCATGCAGTAGAGCATATTACAAACATAAGTCCCATTATTGGGGAGTGGGTGTCCCATAGTATTTGCTTATGCTTTCCAAGCAAAAGCTGCCAAAAATTAGGATGGAGCAACTTGCAATGCCCCTTACAAGAGCCATGCAGTACAGCATATTACAAACATAAGTCCCATTATTGGGGAGTTGTGTGCCCTGGTATTTGCTTATGCTTTCCAAGCAAAAGCTGCCAAAAATTAGGACGGAGCAACTTGCAAAGCCCCTTACAAGAGCCATGCAGTACAGCATATTACAAACATAAGTCCCATTATTGGGGACTGGGTGTCCCATGGTATTTGCTTATGCTTTCCAAGCAAAAGCTGCCAAAAATTAGGACGGAGCAACTTGCAATGCCCCTTACAAGAACCATGCAGTACAGCATATTACAAACATAAGTCCCATTATTGGGGAGTGGGTGTCCCATAGTATTTGCTTATGCTTTCCAAGCAAAAGCTGCCAAAAATTAGGACGGAGAAACTTGCAATGCCCCTTACAAGAGCCATGCAGTAGAGCATATTACAAACATAAGTCCCATTATTGGGGAGTGGGTGTCCCATGGTATTTGCCTATGCTTTCCAAGCAACAGCTGCCAAAAATTAGGACGGAGCAACTTGCAATGCCCCTTACAAGAGACATGCAGTACAGCATATTACAAACATAAGTCCCATTATTGGGAAGTGGGTGTCCCATAGTATTTGCTTATGCTTTCCCAGCAAAAGCTGCCAAAAATTAGGACGGAGCAACTTGCAATGCCCCTTACAAGAGCCATGCAGTACAGCATATTACAAACATAAGTCCCATTATTGGGGAGTGGGTGTCCCATGGAATTTGCTTATGCTTTCCCAGCAAAAGCTGCCAAAAATTTGGACGGAGCAACTTGCAATGCCCCTTACAAGAGCCATGCAGTACAGCATATTACAAACATAAGTCCCATTATTGGGGAGTGGGTGTCCCATAGTATTTGCTTATGCTTTCCAAGCAAAAGCTGCCAAAAATTAGGATGGAGCAACTTGCAATGCCCCTTACAAGAGCCATGCAGTACAGCATATTACAAACATAAATCCCATTATTGGGGAATTGTGTCCCATGGTATTTGCTTATGCTTTCCAAGCAAAAGCTGCCAAAAATTAGGACGGAGCAATTTGCAATGCCGCTTACAAGAGCCATGCAGTACAGCATATTACAAACATAAGTCCCATTATTGGGGAGTGGGTGTCCTCTGGTATTTGCTTATGCTTTCCCAGCAAAAGCTGCCAAAAATTAGGATGGAGCTACTTGCAATGCCCCTTACAAAAACCATGCAGTAGAGCATATTACAAACATGAGTCCCATTATTGGGGAGTGGGTGTCCCATAGTATTTGCTTATGCTTTCCCAGCAAAAGATGCCAAAAATTAGGACGGAGCAACTTGCAATGCCCCTTACAAGAGCCATGCAGTAGAGCATATTACAAACATAAGTCCCATTATTGGGGAGTGGGTGTCCCCTAGTATTTGCTTATGCTTTCCCAGCAAAAGCTGCCAAAAATTACGACGGAGCAAATTGCAATGCCCCTTTCAAGAGCCATGCAGTACAGCATATTACTAACATAAGTCCCATTATTGGGGAGTGGGTGTCCCATAGTATTTGCTTATGCTTTCCCAGCAAAAGCTGCCAAAAATTAGGATGGAGCAACTTGCAATGCCCCTTACAAGAGCCATGCAGTAGAGCATATTACAAACATAAGTCCCATTATTGGGGAGTGGGTGTCCCATAGTATTTGCTTATGCTTTCCAAGCAAAAGCTGCCAAAAATTAGGACGGAGCAACTTGCAATGCCCCTTACAAGAGCCATGCAGTACAGCATATTACAAACATAACTCCCATTATTGGGGAATGGGTGTCCCATGGTATTTGCTTATGCTTTCCAAGCAAAAGCTGCCAAAAATTAGGACGGAGCAACTTGCAATGCCCCTTACAAGAGCCATGCAGTACAGCATATTACAAACATAAGTCCCATTATTGGGGAGTGGGTGTCCCATGGTATTTGCTTATGCTTTCCCAGCAAAAGCTGCCAAAAATTAGGATGGAGCAACTTGCAATGCCCCTTACAAGAACCATGCAGTAGAGCATATTACAAACTTAAGTCCCATTATTGGGGAGTGGGTGTCCCAAAGTATTTGCTTATGCTTTACAAGCAAAAGCTGCCAAAAATTAGGACGGAGCAACTTGCAATGCCCCTTACAAGAGCCATGCAGTACAGCATATTACAAACATAAGTCCCATTATTGGGGAGTGGGTGTCCCATGGTATTTGCTTATGCTTTCCCAGCAAAAGCTGCCAAAAATTAGGACGGAGCAACTTGCAATGCCCCTTACAAGAGCCATGCAGTACAGCATATTACAAACATAAGTCCCATTATTGGGGAGTGGGTGTCCCATAGTATTTGCTTATGCTTTCCCAGCAAAAGCTGCCAAAAATTAGGACGGAGCAACTTGCAATGCCCCTTACAAGAGCCATGCAGTAGAGCATATTACAAACATAAGTCCCATTATTGGGGAGTGGGTGTCCCATAGTATTTGCTTATGCTTTCCCAGCAAAAGCTGCCAAAAATTAGGACGGAGCAACTTGCAATGCTCCATACAAGAGCCATGCAGTACAGCATATTACAAACATAAGTCCCATTATTGGGGAGTGGGTGTCCCATAGTATTTGCTTATGCTTTCCAAGCAAAAGCTGCCAAAAATTAGGATGGAGCAACTTGCAATGCCCCTTACAAGAGCCATGCAGTACAGCATATTACAAACATAAGTCCCATTATTGGGGAGTTGTGTCCCCTGGTATTTGCTTATGCTTTCCAAGCAAAAGCTGCCAAAAATTAGGACGGAGCAACTTGCAATGCCCCTTACAAGAGCCATGCAGTACAGCATATTACAAACATAAGTCCCATTATTGGGGACTGGGTGTCCCATGGTATTTGCTTATGCTTTCCAAGCAAAAGCTGCCAAAAATTAGGACGGAGCAACTTGCAATGCCCCTTACAAGAACCATGCAGTACAGCATATTACAAACATAAGTCCCATTATTGGGGAGTGGGTGTCCCATAGTATTTGCTTATGCTTTCCAAGCAAAAGCTGCCAAAAATTAGGACGGAGAAACTTGCAATGCCCCTTACAAGAGCCATGCAGTAGAGCATATTACAAACATAAGTCCCATTATTGGGGAGTGGGTGTCCCATGGTATTTGCCTATGCTTTCCAAGCAACAGCTGCCAAAAATTAGGACGGAGCAACCTGCAATGCCCCTTACAAGAGACATGCAGTACAGCATATTACAAACATAAGTCCCATTATTGGGAAGTGGGTGTCCCATAGTATTTGCTTATGCTTTCCCAGCAAAAGCTGCCAAAAATTAGGACGGAGCAACTTGCAATGCCCCTTACAAGAGCCATGCAGTACAGCATATTACAAACATAAGTCCCATTATTGGGGAGTGGGTGTCCCATGGTATTTGCTTATGCTTTCCCAGCAAAAGCTGCCAAAAATTTGGACGGAGCAACTTGCAATGCCCCTTACAAGAGCCATGCAGTACAGCATATTACAAACATAAGTCCCATTATTGGGGAGTGGGTGTCCCATAGTATTTGCTTATGCTTTCCAAGCAAAAGCTGCCAAAAATTAGGATGGAGCAACTTGCAATGCCCCTTACAAGAGCCATGCAGTACAGCATATTACAAACATAAGTCCCATTATTGGGGAATTGTGTCCCATGATATTTGCTTATGCTTTCCAAGCAAAAGCTGCCAAAAATTAGGATGGAGCAATTTGCAATGCCCCTTACAAGAGCCATGCAGTACAGCATATTACAAACATAAGTCCCATTATTGGGGAGTGGGTGTCCCATGGTATTTGCTTATGCTTTCCCAGCAAAAGCTGCCAAAAATTAGGACGGAGCTACTTGCAATGCCCCTTACAAAAACCATGCAGTAGAGCATATTACAAACATGAGTCCCATTATTGGGGAGTGGGTGTCCCATAGTATTTGCTTATGCTTTCCCAGCAAAAGATGCCAAAAATTAGGACGGAGCAACTTGCAATGCCCCTTACAAGAGCCATGCAGTAGAGCATATTACAAACATAAGTCCCAATATTGGGGAGTGGGTGTCCCATAGTATTTGCTTATGCTTTCCCAGCAAAAGCTGCCAAAAATTACGACGGAGCAAATTGCAATGCCCCTTTCAAGAGCCATGCAGTAAAGCATATTACAAACATAAGTCCCATTATTGGGGAGTGGGTGTCCCATAGTATTTGCTTATGCTTTCCAAGCAAAAGCTGCCAAAAATTAGGATGGAGCAACTTGCAATGCCCCTTACAAGAGCCATGCAGTACAGCATATTACAAACATAAGTCCCATTATTGGGGAGTTGTGTCCCATGATATTTGCTTATGCTTTCCAAGCAAAAGCTGCCAAAAATTAGGACGGAGCAACTTGCAATGCCCCTTACAAGAGCCATGCAGTACAGCATATTACAAACATAAGTCCCATTATTGGGGAGTGGGTGTCCCATGGTATTTGCTTATGCTTTTCCAGCAAAAGCTGCCAAAAATTAGGACGGAGCAACTTGCAATGCCCCTTACAAGAACCATGCAGTAGAGCATATTACAAACATAAGTCCCATTATTGGGGAGTGGGTGTCCCATAGTATTTGCTTAAGCTTTCCCAGCAAAAGATGCCAAAAATTAGGACGGAGCAACTTGCAATGCCCCTTACAAGAGCCATGCAGTAGAGCATATTACAAACATAAGTCCCATTATTGGGGAGTGGGTGTCCCATAGTATTTGCTTATGCTTTCCAAGCAAAAGCTGCCAAAAATTAGGACGGAGCAACTTGCAATGCCCCTTACAAGAGCCATGCAGTACAGCATATTACAAACATAAGTCCCATTATTGGGGAGTGGGTGTCCCATAGTATTTGCTTATGCTTTCACAGCAAAAGCTGCCAAAAATTAGGACGGAGCAACTTGCAATGCCCCTTACAAGAGCCATGCAGTACAGCATATTACAAACATAAGTCCCATTATTGGGGAGTGGGTGTCCCATAGTATTTGCTTATGCTTTCCCAGCAAAAGCTGCCAAAAATTAGGACGGAGCAACTTGCAATGCCCCTTACAAGAGCCATGCAGTAGAGCATATTACAAACATAAGTCCCATTATTGGGGAGTGGGTGTCCCATAGTATTTGCTTATGCTTTCCCAGCAAAAGCTGCCAAAAATTTGGACGGAGCAACTTGCAATGCCCCTTACAAGAGCCTTGCAGTACAGCATATTACAAACATAAGTCCCATTATTGGGGAGTGGGTGTCCCATAGTATTTGCTTATGCTTTCCCAGCAAAAGAAGCCAAAAATTAGGACGGAGCAACTTGCAATGCCCCTTACAAGAGCCATGCAGTACAGCATATTACAAATATAAGTCCCATTATTGGGGAGTGGGTGTCCCATAGTATTTGCTTATGCTTTCCCAGCAAAAGCTGCCAAAAATTAGGACGGAGCAACTTGCAATGCCCCTTACAAGAGCCATGCAGCACAGCATATTACAAACATAAGTCCCATTATTGGGGAGTGGGTGGCCCATAGTATTTGCTTATGCTTTCCCAGCAAAAGCTGCCAAAAATTAGGATGGAGCAACTTGCAATGCCCCTTACAAGAGCCATGCAGTACAGCATATTACAAACATAAGTCCCATTATTGGGGCGTGGGTGTCCCATAGTATTTGCTTATTCTTTCCAAGCAAAAGCTGCCAAAAATTAGGATGGAGCAACTTGCAATGCCCCTTATAAGAGCCATGCAGTACAGCATATTACAAACATAAGTCCCATTATTGGGGAGTTGTGTCCCATGATATTTGCTTATGCTTTCCAAGCAAAAGCTGCCAAAAATTAGGACGGAGCAATTTGCAATGCCCCTTACAAGAGCCATGCAGTACAGCATATTACAAACATAAGTCCCATTATTGGGGAGTGGGTGTCCCATGGTATTTGCTTATGCTTTCCCAGCAAAAGCTGCCAAAAATTAGGACGGAGCAACTTGCAATGCCCCTTACAAAAACCATGCAGTAGAGCATATTACAAACATAAGTCCCATTACTAGGGAGTGGGTGTCCCATAGTATTTGCTTATACTTTCCCAGCAAAAGATGCCAAAAATTAGGACGGAGCAACTTGCAATGCCCCTTACAAGAGCCATGCAGTAGAGCATATTACAAACATAAGTCCCATTATTGGGGAGTGGGTGTCCCATAGTATTTGCTTATGCTTTCCCAGCAAAAGCTGCCAAAAATTACGACGGAGCAACTTGCAATGCCCCTTACAAGAGCCATGCAGTACAGCATATTACAAACATAAGTCCCATTATTGGGGAGTGGGTGTCCCATGGTATTTGCCTATGCTTTCCAAGGAAAAGGTGCCAAAAATTAGGACGGAGCAACTTGCAATGCCCCTTACAAGAGACATGCAGTACAGCATATTACAAACATAAGTCCCATTATTGGGGAGTGGGTGTCCCATAGTATTTGCTTATGCTTTCCCAGCAAAAGCTGCCAAAAATTAGGATGGAGCAACTTGCAATGCCCCTTACAAGAGCCATGCAGTACAGCATATTACAAACATAAGTCCCATTATTGGGGAGTGGGTGTCCCATAGTATTTTCTTATGCTTTCCAAGCAAAAGCTGCCAAAAATAAGGACGGAGCAACTTGCAATGCCCCTTACAAGAGCCATGCAGTACAGCATATTACAAACATCAGTCCCATTATTGGGGAGTGGGTGTCCCATAGTATTTGCTTATGCTTTCCAAGCAAAAGCTGCCAAAAATTAGGAAGGAGCAACTTGCAATGCCCCTTACAAGAGCCATGCAGTACAGCATATTACAAACATAAGTCCCATTATTGGGGAGTGGGTGTCCCATAGTATTTGCTTATGCTTTCCCAGCAAAAGCTGCCAAAAATTAGGATGGAGCAACTTGCAATGCCCCTTACAAGAGCCATGCAGTACAGCATATTACAAACATAAGTCCCATTATTGGGGAGTGGGTGTCCCATAGTATTTGCTTATGATTTCCCAGCAAAAGCTGCCAAAAATTAGGCAGGAGCAACTTGCAATGCCCCTTACAAGAGCCATGCAGTACAGCATATTACAAACATAAGTCCCATTATTGGGGAGTGGGTGTCCCATAGTATTTGCTTATGCTTTCCCAGCAAAAGCTGCCAAAAATTAGGATGAAGCAACTTGCAATGCCCCTTACAAGGGCCATGCAGTAGAGCATATTACAAACATAAGTCCCTTTATTGGGGAGTGGGTGTCTCATAGTATTTGCTTATGCTTTCCCAGCAAAAGCTGCCAAAAATTAGGATGGAGCAACTTGCAATGCCCCTTACAAGAGCCATGCAGTAGAGCATATTACAAACATAAGTCCCATTATTGGGGAGTGGGTGTCCCATGGTATTTGCTTATGCTTTCCCAGCAAAAGCTGCCAAAAATTAAGACGGAGCAACTTGCAATGCCCCTTAAAAGAGCCATGCAGTACAGCATATTACAAACATAAGTCCCATTATTGGGGAGTGGGTGTCCCATAGTATTTTCTTATGCTTTCCAAGCAAAAGCTGCCAAAAATTAGGACGGAGCAACTTGCAATGCCCCTTACAACAGCCATGCAGTACAGCATATTACAAACATAAGTCCCATTATTGGGGAATGGGTGTCCCATGGTATTTGCTTATGCTTTCCAAGCAAAAGCTGCCAAAAATTAGGACGGAGCAACTTGCAATGCCCCTTACAAGAGCCATGCAGTACAGCATATTACAAACATAAGTCCCATTATTGGGGAGTGGGTGTCCCATGGTATTTGCTTATGCTTTCCCAGCAAAAGCTGCCAAAAATTAGGATGGAGCAACTTGCAATGCCCCTTACAAGAACCATGCAGTAGAGCATATTACAAACTTAAGTCCCATTATTGGGGAGTGGGTGTCCCAAAGTATTTGCTTATGCTTTACAAGCAAAAGCTGCCAAAAATTAGGACGGAGCAACTTGCAATGCCCCTTACAAGAGCCATGCAGTACAGCATATTACAAACATAAGTCCCATTATTGGGGAGTGGGTGTCCCATGGTATTTGCTTATGCTTTCCCAGCAAAAGCTGCCAAAAATTAGGACGGAGCAACTTGCAATGCCCCTTACAAGAGCCATGCAGTACAGCATATTACAAACATAAGTCCCATTATTGGGGAGTGGGTGTCCCATAGTATTTGCTTATGCTTTCCCAGCAAAAGCTGCCAAAAATTAGGACGGAGCAACTTGCAATGCCCCTTACAAGAGCCATGCAGTAGAGCATATTACAAACATAAGTCCCATTATTGGGGAGTGGGTGTCCCATAGTATTTGCTTATGCTTTCCCAGCAAAAGCTGCCAAAAATTAGGACGGAGCAACTTGCAATGCCCCTTACAAGAGCCATGCAGTACAGCATATTACAAACATAAGTCCCATTATTGGGGAGTGGGTGTCCCATGGTATTTGCTTATGCTTTCCCAGCAAAAGCTGCCAAAAATTTGGACGGAGCAACTTGCAATGCCCCTTACAAGAGCCATGCAGTACAGCATATTACAAACATAAGTCCCATTATTGGGGAGTGGGTGTCCCATAGTATTTGCTTATGCTTTCCAAGCAAAAGCTGCCAAAAATTAGGATGGAGCAACTTGCAATGCCCCTTACAAGAGCCATGCAGTACAGCATATTACAAACATAAGTCCCATTATTGGGGAATTGTGTCCCATGATATTTGCTTTTGCTTTCCAAGCAAAAGCTGCCAAAAATTAGGACGGAGCAATTTGCAATGCCCCTTACAAGAGCCATGCAGTACAGCATATTACAAACATAAGTCCCATTATTGGGGAGTGGGTGTCCCATGGTATTTGCTTATGCTTTCCCAGCAAAAGCTGCCAAAAATTAGGACGGAGCTACTTGCAATGCCCCTTACAAAAACCATGCAGTAGAGCATATTACAAACATGAGTCCCATTATTGGGGAGTGGGTGTCCCATAGTATTTGCTTATGCTTTCCCAGCAAAAGATGCCAAAAATTAGGACGGAGCAACTTGCAATGCCCCTTACAAGAGCCATGCAGTAGAGCATATTACAAACATAAGTCCCATTATTGGGGAGTGGGTGTCCCATAGTATTTGCTTATGCTTTCCCAGCAAAAGCTGCCAAAAATTACGACGGAGCAAATTGCAATGCCCCTTTCAAGAGCCATGCAGTACAGCATATTACAAACATAAGTCCCATTATTGGGGAGTGGGTGTCCCATAGTATTTGCTTATGCTTTCCAAGCAAAAGCTGCCAAAAATTAGGATGGAGCAACTTGCAATGCCCCTTACAAGAGCCATGCAGTACAGCATATTACAAACATAAGTCCCATTATTGGGGAGTTGTGTCCCATGATATTTGCTTATGCTTTCCAAGCAAAAGCTGCCAAAAATTAGGACGGAGCAACTTGCAATGCCCCTTACAAGAGCCATGCAGTACAGCATATTACAAACATAAGTCCCATTATTGGGGAGTGGGTGTCCCATGGTATTTGCTTATGCTTTTCCAGCAAAAGCTGCCAAAAATTAGGACGGAGCAACTTGCAATGCCCCTTACAAGAACCATGCAGTAGAGCATATTACAAACATAAGTCCCATTATTGGGGAGTGGGTGTCCCATAGTATTTGCTTAAGCTTTCCCAGCAAAAGATGCCAAAAATTAGGACGGAGCAACTTGCAATGCCCCTTACAAGAGCCATGCAGTAGAGCATATTACAAACATAAGTCCCATTATTGGGGAGTGGGTGTCCCATAGTATTTGCTTATGCTTTCCAAGCAAAAGCTGCCAAAAATTAGGACGGAGCAACTTGCAATGCCCCTTACAAGAGCCATGCAGTACAGCATATTACAAACATAAGTCCCATTATTGGGGAGTGGGTGTCCCATAGTATTTGCTTATGCTTTCACAGCAAAAGCTGCCAAAAATTAGGACGGAGCAACTTGCAATGCCCCTTACAAGAGCCATGCAGTACAGCATATTACAAACATAAGTCCCATTATTGGGGAGTGGGTGTCCCATAGTATTTGCTTATGCTTTCCCAGCAAAAGCTGCCAAAAATTAGGACGGAGCAACTTGCAATGCCCCTTACAAGAGCCATGCAGTAGAGCATATTACAAACATAAGTCCCATTATTGGGGAGTGGGTGTCCCATAGTATTTGCTTATGCTTTCCCAGCAAAAGCTGCCAAAAATTTGGACGGAGCAACTTGCAATGCCCCTTACAAGAGCCTTGCAGTACAGCATATTACAAACATAAGTCCCATTATTGGGGAGTGGGTGTCCCATAGTATTTGCTTATGCTTTCCCAGCAAAAGCTGCCAAAAATTAGGACGGAGCAACTTGCAATGCCCCTTACAAGAGCCATGCAGCACAGCATATTACAAACATAAGTCCCATTATTGGGGAGTGGGTGGCCCATAGTATTTGCTTATGCTTTCCCAGCAAAAGCTGCCAAAAATTAGGACGGAGCAACTTGCAATGCCCCTTACAAGAGCCATGCAGTACAGCATATTACAAACATAAGTCCCATTATTGGGGCGTGGGTGTCCCATAGTATTTGCTTATGCTTTCCAAGCAAAAGCTGCCAAAAATTAGGATGGAGCAACTTGCAATGCCCCTTATAAGAGCCATGCAGTACAGCATATTACAAACATAAGTCCCATTATTGGGGAGTTGTGTCCCATGATATTTGCTTATGCTTTCCAAGCAAAAGCTGCCAAAAATTAGGACGGAGCAATTTGCAATGCCCCTTACAAGAGCCATGCAGTACAGCATATTACAAACATAAGTCCCATTATTGGGGAGTGGGTGTCCCATGGTATTTGCTTATGCTTTCCCAGCAAAAGCTGCCAAAAATTAGGACGGAGCATCTTGCAATGCCCCTTACAAAAACCATGCAGTAGAGCATATTACAAACATAAGTCCCATTATTGGGGAGTGGGTGTCCCATAGTATTTGCTTATACTTTCCCAGCAAAAGATGCCAAAAATTAGGACGGAGCAACTTGCAATGCCCCTTACAAGAGCCATGCAGTAGAGCATATTACAAACATAAGTCCCATTATTGGGGAGTGGGTGTCCCATAGTATTTGCTTATGCTTTCCCAGCAAAAGCTGCCAAAAATTATGACGGAGCAACTTGCAATGCCCCTTACAAGAGCCATGCAGTAGAGCATATTACAAACATAAGTCCCATTATTGCGGAGTGGGTGTCCCATGGTATTTGCCTATGCTTTCCAAGGAAAAGCTGCCAAAAATTAGGACGGAGCAACTTGCAATGCCCCTTACAAGAGACATGCAGTACAGCATATTACAAACATAAGTCCCATTATTGGGGAGTGGGTGTCCCATAGTATTTGCTTATGCTTTCCCAGCAAAAGCTGCCAAAAATTAGGATGGAGCAACTTGCAATGCCCCTTACAAGAGCCATGCAGTACAGCATATTACAAACATAAGTCCCATTATTGGGGAGTGGGTGTCCCATAGTATTTTCTTATGCTTTCCAAGCAAAAGCTGCCAAAAATAAGGACGGAGCAACTTGCAATGCCCCTTACAAGAGCCATGCAGTACAGCATATTACAAACATCAGTCCCATTATTGGGGAGTGGGTGTCCCATAGTATTTGCTTATGCTTTCCAAGCAAAAGCTGCCAAAAATTAGGAAGGAGCAACTTGCAATGCCCCTTACAAGAGCCATGCAGTACAGCATATTACAAACATAAGTCCCATTATTGGGGAGTGGGTGTCCCATAGTATTTGCTTATGCTTTCCCAGCAAAAGCTGCCAAAAATTAGGATGGAGCAACTTGCAATGCCCCTTACAAGAGCCATGCAGTACAGCATATTACAAACATAAGTCCCATTATTGGGGAGTGGGTGTCCCATAGTATTTGCTTATGATTTCCCAGCAAAAGCTGCCAAAAATTAGGCAGGAGCAACTTGCAATGCCCCTTACAAGAGCCATGCAGTACAGCATATTACAAACATAAGTCCCTTTATTGGGGAGTGGGTGTCCCATAGTATTTGCTTATGCTTTCCCAGCAAAAGCTGCCAAAAATTAGGATGAAGCAACTTGCAATGCCCCTTACAAGGGCCATGCAGTAGAGCATATTACAAACATAAGTCCCTTTATTGGGGAGTGGGTGTCTCATAGTATTTGCTTATGCTTTCCCAGCAAAAGCTGCCAAAAATTAGGATGGAGCAACTTGCAATGCCCCTTACAAGAGCCATGCAGTAGAGCATTTTACAAACATAAGTCCCATTATTGGGGAGTGGGTGTCCCATGGTATTTGCTTATGCTTTCCCAGCAAAAGCTGCCAAAAATTAAGACGGAGCAACTTGCAATGCCCCTTAAAAGAGCCATGCAGTACAGCATATTACAAACATAAGTCCCATTATTGGGGAGTGGGTGTCCCATAGTATTTTCTTATGCTTTCCAAGCAAAAGCTGCCAAAAATTAGGACGGAGCAACTTGCAATGCCCCTTACAAGAGCCATGCAGTACAGCATATTACAAACATAAGTCCCATTATTGGGGAATGGGTGTCCCATGGTATTTGCTTATGCTTTCCAAGCAAAAGCTGCCAAAAATTAGGACGGAGCAACTTGCAATGCCCCTTACAAGAGCCATGCAGTACAGCATATTACAAACATAAGTCCCATTATTGGGGAGTGGGTGTCCCATGGTATTTGCTTATGCTTTCCCAGCAAAAGCTGCCAAAAATTAGGATGGAGCAACTTGCAATGCCCCTTACAAGAACCATGCAGTAGAGCATATTACAAACTTAAGTCCCATTATTGGGGAGTGGGTGTCCCAAAGTATTTGCTTATGCTTTACAAGCAAAAGCTGCTAAAAATTAGGACGGAGCAACTTGCAATGCCCCTTACAAGAGCCATGCAGTACAGCATATTACAAACATAAGTCCCATTATTGGGGAGTGGGTGTCCCATGGTATTTGCTTATGCTTTCCCAGCAAAAGCTGCCAAAAATTAGGACGGAGCAACTTGCAATGCCCCTTACAAGAGCCATGCAGTACAGCATATTACAAACATAAGTCCCATTATTGGGGAGTGGGTGTCCCATAGTATTTGCTTATGCTTTCCCAGCAAAAGCTGCCAAAAATTAGGACGGAGCAACTTGCAATGCCCCTTACAAGAGCCATGCAGTAGAGCATATTACAAACATAAGTCCCATTATTGGGGAGTGGGTGTCCCATAGTATTTGCTTATGCTTTCCCAGCAAAAGCTGCCAAAAATTAGGACGGAGCAACTTGCAATGCTCCATACAAGAGCCATGCAGTACAGCATATTACAAACATAAGTCCCATTATTGGGGAGTGGGTGTCCCATAGTATTTGCTTATGCTTTCCAAGCAAAAGCTGCCAAAAATTAGGATGGAGCAACTTGCAATGCCCCTTACAAGAGCCATGCAGTACAGCATATTACAAACATAAGTCCCATTATTGGGGAGTTGTGTCCCCTGGTATTTGCTTATGCTTTCCAAGCAAAAGCTGCCAAAAATTAGGACGGAGCAACTTGCAATGCCCCTTACAAGAGCCATGCAGTACAGCATATTACAAACATAAGTCCCATTATTGGGGACTGGGTGTCCCATGGTATTTGCTTATGCTTTCCAAGCAAAAGCTGCCAAAAATTAGGACGGAGCAACTTGCAATGCCCCTTACAAGAACCATGCAGTACAGCATATTACAAACATAAGTCCCATTATTGGGGAGTGGGTGTCCCATAGTATTTGCTTATGCTTTCCAAGCAAAAGCTGCCAAAAATTAGGACGGAGAAACTTGCAATGCCCCTTACAAGAGCCATGCAGTAGAGCATATTACAAACATAAGTCCCATTATTGGGGAGTGGGTGTCCCATGGTATTTGCCTATGCTTTCCAAGCAACAGCTGCCAAAAATTAGGATGGAGCAACCTGCAATGCCCCTTACAAGAGACATGCAGTACAGCATATTACAAACATAAGTCCCATTATTGGGAAGTGGGTGTCCCATAGTATTTGCTTATGCTTTCCCAGCAAAAGCTGCCAAAAATTAGGACGGAGCAACTTGCAATGCCCCTTACAAGAGCCATGCAGTACAGCATATTACAAACATAAGTCCCATTATTGGGGAGTGGGTGTCCCATGGTATTTGCTTATGCTTTCCCAGCAAAAGCTGCCAAAAATTTGGACGGAGCAACTTGCAATGCCCCTTACAAGAGCCATGCAGTACAGCATATTACAAACATAAGTCCCATTATTGGGGAGTGGGTGTCCCATAGTATTTGCTTATGCTTTCCAAGCAAAAGCTGCCAAAAATTAGGATGGAGCAACTTGCAATGCCCCTTACAAGAGCCATGCAGTACAGCATATTACAAACATAAGTCCCATTATTGGGGAATTGTGTCCCATGATATTTGCTTATGCTTTCCAAGCAAAAGCTGCCAAAAATTAGGACGGAGCAATTTGCAATGCCCCTTACAAGAGCCATGCAGTACAGCATATTACAAACATAAGTCCCATTATTGGGGAGTGGGTGTCCCATGGTATTTGCTTATGCTTTCCCAGCAAAAGCTGCCAAAAATTAGGACGGAGCTACTTGCAATGCCCCTTACAAAAACCATGCAGTAGAGCATATTACAAACATGAGTCCCATTATTGGGGAGTGGGTGTCCCATAGTATTTGCTTATGCTTTCCCAGCAAAAGATGCCAAAAATTAGGACGGAGCAACTTGCAATGCCCCTTACAAGAGCCATGCAGTAGAGCATATTACAAACATAAGTCCCATTATTGGGGAGTGGGTGTCCCATAGTATTTGCTTATGCTTTCCCAGCAAAAGCTGCCAAAAATTACGACGGAGCAAATTGCAATGCCCCTTTCAAGAGCCATGCAGTACAGCATATTACAAACATAAGTCCCATTATTGGGGAGTGGGTGTCCCATAGTATTTGCTTATGCTTTCCAAGCAAAAGCTGCCAAAAATTAGGATGGAGCAACTTGCAATGCCCCTTACAAGAGCCATGCAGTACAGCATATTACAAACATAAGTCCCATTATTGGGGAGTTGTGTCCCATGATATTTGCTTATGCTTTCCAAGCAAAAGCTGCCAAAAATTAGGACGGAGCAACTTGCAATGCCCCTTACAAGAGCCATGCAGTACAGCATATTACAAACATAAGTCCCATTATTGGGGAGTGGGTGTCCCATGGTATTTGCTTATGCTTTCCCAGAAAAAGCTGCCAAAAATTAGGACGGAGCAACTTGCAATGCCCCTTACAAGAACCATGCAGTAGAGCATATTACAAACATAAGTCCCATTATTGGGGAGTGGGTGTCCCATAGTATTTGCTTATGCTTTCCAAGCAAAAGCTGCCAAAAATTAGGATGGAGCAACTTGCAATGCCCCTTACAAGAGCCATGCAGTACAGCATATTACAAACATAAGTCCCATTATTGGGGAGTGGGTGTCCCATAGTATTTGCTTATGCTTTCACAGCAAAAGCTGCCAAAAATTAGGACGGAGCAACTTGCAATGTCCCTTACAAGAGCCATGCAGTACAGCATATTACAAACATAAGTCCCATTATTGGGGAGTGGGTGTCCCATAGTATTTGCTTATGCTTTCCCAGCAAAAGCTGCCAAAAATTAGGACGGAGCAACTTGCAATGCCCCTTACAAGAGCCATGCAGTAGAGCATATTACAAACATAAGTCCCATTATTGGGGAGTGGGTGTCCCATAGTATTTGCTTATGCTTTCCCAGCAAAAGCTGCCAAAAATTTGGACGGAGCAACTTGCAATGCCCCTTACAAGAGCCTTGCAGTACAGCATATTACAAACATAAGTCCCATTATTGGGGAGTGGGTGTCCCAAAGTATTTGCTTATGCTTTCCCAGCAAAAGAAGCCAAAAATTAGGACGGAGCAACTTGCAATGCCCCTTACAAGAGCCATGCAGTACAGCATATTACAAATATAAGTCCCATTATTGGGGAGTGGGTGTCCCTTAGTATTTGCTTATGCTTTCCCAGCAAAAGCTGCCAAAAATTAGGACGGAGCAACTTGCAATGCCCCTTACAAGAGCCATGCAGCACAGCATATTACAAACATAAGTCCCATTATTGGGGAGTGGGTGGCCCATAGTATTTGCTTATGCTTTCCCAGCAAAAGCTGCCAAAAATTAGGACGGAGCAACTTGCAATGCCCCTTACAAGAGCCATGCAGTACAGCATATTACAGACATAAGTCCCATTATTGGGGCGTGGGTGTCCCATAGTATTTGCTTATGCTTTCCAAGCAAAAGCTGCCAAAAATTAGGATGGAGCAACTTGCAATGCCCCTTATAAGAGCCATGCAGTACAGCATATTACAAACATAAGTCCCATTATTGGGGAGTTGTGTCCCATGATATTTGCTTATGCTTTCCAACCAAAAGCTGCCAAAAATTAGGATGGAGCAATTTGCAATGCCCCTTACAAGAGCCATGCAGTACAGCATATTACAAACATAAGTCCCATTATTGGGGAGTGGGTGTCCCATGGTATTTGCTTATGCTTTCCCAGCAAAAGCTGCCAAAAATTAGGACGGAGCAACTTGCAATGCCCCTTACAAAAACCATGCAGTAGAGCATATTACAAACATAAGTCCCATTATTGGGGAGTGGGTGTCCCATAGTATTTGCTTATACTTTCCCAGCAAAAGATGCCAAAATTAGGACGGAGCAACTTGCAATGCCCCTTACAAGAGCCATGCAGTAGAGCATATTACAAACATAAGTCCCATTATTGGGGAGTGGGTGTCCCATAGTATTTGCTTATGCTTTCCCAGCAAAAGCTGCCAAAAATTACGACGGAGCAACTTGCAATGCCCCTTACAAGAGCCATGCAGTAGAGCATATTACAAACATAAGTCCCATTATTGGGGAGTGGGTGTCCCATGGTATTTGCCTATGCTTTCCAAGGAAAAGCTGCCAAAAATTAGGACGGAGCAACTTGCAATGCCCCTTACAAGAGACATACAGTACAGCATATTACAAACATAAGTCCCATTATTGGGGAGTGGGTGTCCCATAGTATTTGCTTATGCTTTCCCAGCAAAAGCTGCCAAAAATTAGGATGGAGCAACTTGCAATGCCCCTTACAAGAGCCATGCAGTACAGCATATTACAAACATAAGTCCCATTATTGGGGAGTGGGTGTCCCATAGTATTTTATTATGCTTTCCAAGCAAAAGCTGCCAAAAATAATGACGGAGCAACTTGCAATGCCCCTTACAAGAGCCATGCAGTACAGCATATTACAAACATCAGTCCCATTATTGGGGAGTGGGTGTCCCATAGTATTTGCTTATGCTTTCCAAGCAAAAGCTGCCAAAAATTAGGAAGGAGCAACTTGCAATGCCCCTTACAAGAGCCATGCAGTACAGCATATTACAAACATAAGTCCCATTATTGGGGAGTGGGTGTCCCATAGTATTTGCTTATGCTTTCCCAGCAAAAGCTGCCAAAAATTAGGATTGAGCAACTTGCAATGCCCCTTACAAGAGCCATGCAGTACAGCATATTACAAACATAAGTCCCATTATTGGGGAGTGGGTGTCCCATAGTATTTGCTTATGATTTCCCAGCAAAAGCTGCCAAAAATTAGGCAGGAGCAACTTGCAATGCCCCTTACAAGAGCCATGCAGTACAGCATATTACAAACATAAGTCCCATTATTGGGGAGTGGGTGTCCCATAGTATTTGCTTATGCTTTCCCAGCAAAAGCTGCCAAAAATTAGGATGAAGCAACTTGCAATGCCCCTTACAAGGGCCATGCAGTAGAGCATATTACAAACATAAGTCCCTTTATTGGGGAGTGGGTGTCTCATAGTATTTGCTTATGCTTTCCCAGCAAAAGCTGCCAAAAATTAGGATGGAGCAACTTGCAATGCCCTTCACAAGAGCCATGCAGTAGAGCATATTACAAACATAAGTCCCATTATTGGGGAGTGGGTGTCCCATAGTATTTGCTTATGCTTTCCAAGCAAAAGCTGGCAAAAAATAGGACGGAGCAACTTGCAATGCCCCTTACAAGAGCCATGCAGTACAGCATATTACAAACATAAGTCCCATTATTGGGGAGTGGGTGTCCCATAGTATTTGCTTATGCTTTCCCAGCAAACCTGCCAAAAATTAGGACGGAGCAACTTGCAATGCCCCTTACAAGAGCCATGCAGTACAGCATATTACAAACATAAGTCCCATTATTGGGGAGTGGGCGTCCCATAGTATTTTCTTATGCTTTCCAAGCAAAAGCTGCCAAAAATTAGGACGGAGCAACTTGCAATGCCCCTTACAAGAGCCATGCAGTACAGCATATTACAAACATAAGTCCCATTAATGGGGAGTGGGTGTCCCATAGTATTTGCTTATGCTTTCCCAGCAAAAGCTGCCAAAAATTAGAATGAAGCAACTTGCAATGCCCCTTACAAGGGCCATGCAGTAGAGCATATTACAAACATAAGTCCCTTTATTGGGGAGTGGGTGTCTCATAGTATTTGCTTATGCTTTCCCAGCAAAAGCTGCCAAAAATTAGGATGGAGCAACTTGCAATGCCCCTTACAAGAGCCATGCAGTAGAGCATATTACAAACATAAGTCCCATTATTGGGGAGTGGGTGTCCCATAGTATTTGCTTATGCTTTCCAAGCAACAGCTGGCAAAAAATAGGACGGAGCAACTTGCAATGCCCCTTACAAGAGCCATGCAGTACAGCATATTACAAACATAAGTCCCATTATTGGGGAGTGGGTGTCCCATAGTATTTGCTTCTGCTTTCCCAGCAAACCTGCCAAAAATTAGGACGGAGCAACTTGCAATGCCCCTTACAAGAGCCATGCAGTACAGCATATTACAAACATAAGTCCCATTATTGGGGAGTGGGTGTCCCATAGTATTTTCTTATGCTTTCCAAGCAAAAGCTGCCAAAAATTAGGACGGAGCAACTTGCAATGCCCCTTACAAGAGCCATGCAGTACAGCATATTACAAACATAAGTCCCATTAATGGGGAGTGGGTGTCCCATAGTATTTGCTTATGCTTTCCCAGCAAAAGCTGCCAAAAATTAGGATGGAGCAACTTGCAATGCCCCTTACAAGAGCCATGCAGTAGAGCATATTACAAACATAAGCCCCATTATTGGGGAGTGTGTGTCCCATAGTATTTGCTTATGCTTTCCAAGCAAAAGCTGCCAACAATTAGGACGGAGCAACTTGCAATCCCCTTACAAGAGCCATGCAGTACAGCATATTACAAACATAAGTCCCATTATTGGGGAGTGGGTGTCCCATGGTATTTGCTTATGCTTTCCAAGCAAAAGCTGCCAAAAATTAGGACAGAGCAACTTGCAATGCCCCTTACAAGAGCCATGCAGTACAGCATATTACAAACATAAGTCCCATTATTGGGGAGTGGGTGTCCCATAGTATTTGCTTATGCTTTCCCAGCAAAAGCTGCCAAAAATTAGGACGGAGCAACTTGCAATGCCCCTTACAAGAGCCATGCAGTACAGCATATTACAAACATAAGTCCCATTATTGGGGAGTGGGTGTCCCATAGTATTTGCTTATGCTTTCCCAGCAAAAGCTGCCAAAAATTAGGACGGAGCAACTTGCAATGCCCCTTACAAGAACCATGCAGTAGAGCAGATTACAAACATAAGTCCCATTATTGGGGAGTGGGTGTCCCATAGTATTTGCTTATGCTTTCCCAGCAAAAGCTGCCAAAAATTAGGATGGAGCAACTTGCAATGCCCCTTACAAGAGCCATGCAGTACAGCATATTACAAACATAAGTCCCATTATTGGGGAGTGGGTGTCCCATAGTATTTGCTTATGCTTTCCAAGCAAGAGCTGCCAAAAATTAGGAAGGAGAAACTTGCAATGCCCCTTACAAGAGCCATGCAGTACAGCATATTACAAACATAAGTCTCATTATTGGGGAGTGGGTGTCCCATAGTATTTGCTTATGCTTTCTCAGCAAAAGCTGCCAAAAATTAGGATGGAGCAGCTTGCAATGCCCCTTACAAGAGCCATGCAGTAAAGCATATTACAAACTTAAGTCCCATTATTGGGGAGTGGGTGTCCCATAGTATTTGCTTATGCTTTCCCAGCAAAAGCTGCCAAAAATTAGGATGGAGCAACTTGCAATGCCCCTTACAAGAGCCATGCAGTAGAGCATATTACAAACATAAGTCCCATTATTGGGGTGTGGGTGTCCCATAGTATTTACTTATGCTTTCCAAGCAAAAGCTGCCAAAAATTAGGATGGAGCAACTTGCAATGCCCCTTACAAGAGCCATGCAGTACAGCATATTACAAACATAAGTCTCATTATTGGGGAGTGGGTGTCCCATAGTATTTGCTTATGCTTTCCCAGCAAAAGCTGCCAAAATTAGGACGGAGCAACTTGCAATGCCCCTTACAAGAGCTATGCAGTACAGCATATTACAAACATAAGTCCCGTTATTGGGGAGTGGGTGTCCCATAGCATTTGCTTTTGCTTTCCCAGCAAACCTGCCAAAAATTAGGACGGAGCAACTTGCAATGCCCCTTACAAGAGCCATGCTGTACAGCATATTACAAACATAAGTCCCATTATTGGGGAGTGGGTGTCCCATGATATTTACTTATGCTTTCCAAGCAAAAGCTGCCAAAAATTAGGACGGAGCAACTTGCAATGCCCCTTACAAGAGCCATGCAGTACAGCATATTACAAACATAAGTCCCATTATTGGGGAGTGGGTGTCCCATGGTATTTGCTTATGCTTTTCCAGCAAAAGCTGCCAAAAATTAGGACGGAGCAACTTGCAATGCCCCTTACAAGAACCATGCAGTAGAGCATATTACAAAAACATAAGTCCCATTATTGGGGAGTGGGTGTCCCATAGTATTTGCTTAAGCTTTCCCAGCAAAAGATGCCAAGAATTAGGACGGAGCAACTTGCAATGCCCCTTACAAGAGCCATGCAGTAGAGCATATTACAAACATAAGTCCCATTATTGGGGAGTGGGTGTCCCATAGTATTTGCTTATGCTTTCCAAGCAAAAGCTGCCAAAAATTAGGACGGAGCAACTTGCAATGCCCCTTACAAGAGCCATGCAGTACAGCATATTACAAACATAAGTCCCATTATTGGGGAGTGGGTGTCCCATAGTATTTGCTTATGCTTTCACAGCAAAAGCTGCCAAAAATTAGGACGGAGCAACTTGCAATGCCCCTTACAAGAGCCATGCAGTACAGCATATTACAAACATAAGTCCCATTATTGGGGAGTGGGTGTCCCATAGTATTTGCTTATGCTTTCCCAGCAAAAGCTGCCAAAAATTAGGACGGAGCAACTTGCAATGCCCCTTACAAGAGCCATGCAGTAGAGCATATTACAAACATAAGTCCCATTATTGGGGAGTGGGTGTCCCATAGTATTTGCTTATGCTTTCCCAGCAAAAGCTGCCAAAAATTTGGACGGAGCAACTTGCAATGCCCCTTACAAGAGCCTTGCAGTACAGCATATTACAAACATAAGTCCCATTATTGGGGAGTGGGTGTCCCAAAGTATTTGCTTATGCTTTCCCAGCAAAAGAAGCCAAAAATTAGGACGGAGCAACTTGCAATGCCCCTTACAAGAGCCATGCAGTAGAGCATATTACAAACATAAGTCCCATTATTGGGGAGTGGGTGTCCCATAGTATTTGCTTATGCTTTCCAAGCAAAAGCTGCCAAAAATTAGGACGGAGCAACTTGCAATGCCCCTTACAAGAGCCATGCAGTACAGCATATTACAAACATAAGTCCCATTATTGGGGAGTGGGTGTCCCATAGTATTTGCTTATGCTTTCACAGCAAAAGCTGCCAAAAATTAGGACGGAGCAACTTGCAATGCCCCTTACAAGAGCCATGCAGTACAGCATATTACAAACATAAGTCCCATTATTGGGGAGTGGGTGTCCCATAGTATTTGCTTATGCTTTCCCAGCAAAAGCTGCCAAAAATTAGGACGGAGCAACTTGCAATGCCCCTTACAAGAGCCATGCAGTAGAGCATATTACAAACATAAGTCCCATTATTGGGGAGTGGGTGTCCCATAGTATTTGCTTATGCTTTCCCAGCAAAAGCTGCCAAAAATTTGGACGGAGCAACTTGCAATGCCCCTTACAAGAGCCTTGCAGTACAGCATATTACAAACATAAGTCCCATTATTGGGGAGTGGGTGTCCCAAAGTATTTGCTTATGCTTTCCCAGCAAAAGAAGCCAAAAATTAGGACGGAGCAACTTGCAATGCCCCTTACAAGAGCCATGCAGTACAGCATATTACAAATATAAGTCCCATTATTGGGGAGTGGGTGTCCCATAGTATTTGCTTATGCTTTCCCAGCAAAAGCTGCCAAAAATTAGGACGGAGCAACTTGCAATGCCCCTTACAAGAGCCATGCAGCACAGCATATTACAAACATAAGTCCCATTATTGGGGAGTGGGTGGCCCATAGTATTTGCTTATGCTTTCCCAGCAAAAGCTGCCAAAAATTAGGACGGAGCAACTTGCAATGCCCCTTACAAGAGCCATGCAGTACAGCATATTACAAACATAAGTCCCATTATTGGGGCGTGGGTGTCCCATAGTATTTGCTTATGCTTTCCAAGCAAAAGCTGCCAAAAATTAGGATGGAGCAACTTGCAATGCCCCTTATAAGAGCCATGCAGTACAGCATATTACAAACATAAGTCCCATTATTGGGGAGTTGTGTCCCATGATATTTGCTTATGCTTTCCAACCAAAAGCTGCCAAAAATTAGGATGGAGCAATTTGCAATGCCCCTTACAAGAGCCATGCAGTACAGCATATTACAAACATAAGTCCCATTATTGGGGAGTGGGTGTCCCATGGTATTTGCTTATGCTTTCCCAGCAAAAGCTGCCAAAAATTAGGACGGAGCAACTTGCAATGCCCCTTACAAAAACCATGCAGTAGAGCATATTACAAACATAAGTCCCATTATTGGGGAGTGGGTGTCCCATAGTATTTGCTTATACTTTCCCAGCAAAAGATGAGAAAAATTAGGACGGAGCAACTTGCAATGCCCCTTACAAGAGCCATGCAGTAGAGCATATTACAAACATAAGTCCCATTATTGGGGAGTGGGTGTCCCATAGTATTTGCTTATGCTTTCCCAGCAAAAGCTGCCAAAAATTACGACGGAGCAACTTGCAATGCCCCTTACAAGAGCCATGCAGTAGAGCATATTACAAACATAAGTCCCATTATTGGGGAGTGGGTGTCCCATGGTATTTGCCTATGCTTTCCAAGGAAAAGCTGCCAAAAATTAGGACGGAGCAACTTGCAATGCCCCTTACAAGAGACATGCAGTACAGCATATTACAAACATAAGTCCCATTATTGGGGAGTGGGTGTCCCATAGTATTTGCTTATGCTTTCCCAGCAAAAGCTGCCAAAAATTAGGATGGAGCAACTTGCAATGCCCCTTACAAGAGCCATGCAGTACAGCATATTACAAACATAAGTCCCATTATTGGGGAGTGGGTGTCCCATAGTATTTTCTTATGCTTTCCAAGCAAAAGCTGCCAAAAATAAGGACGGAGCAACTTGCAATGCCCCTTACAAGAGCCATGCAGTACAGCATATTACAAACATCAGTCCCATTATTGGGGAGTGGGTGTCCCATAGTATTTGCTTATGCTTTCCAAGCAAAAGCTGCCAAAAATTAGGAAGGAGCAACTTGCAATGCCCCTTACAAGAGCCATGCAGTACAGCATATTACAAACATAAGTCCCATTATTGGGGAGTGGGTGTCCCATAGTATTTGCTTATGCTTTCCCAGCAAAAGCTGCCAAAAATTAGGATGGAGCAACTTGCAATGCCCCTTACAAGAGCCATGCAGTACAGCATATTACAAACATAAGTCCCATTATTGGGGAGTGGGTGTCCCATAGTATTTGCTTATGATTTCCCAGCAAAAGCTGCCAAAAATTAGGCAGGAGCAACTTGCAATGCCCCTTACAAGAGCCATGCAGTACAGCATATTACAAACATAAGTCCCATTATTGGGGAGTGGGTGTCCCATAGTATTTGCTTATGCTTTCCCAGCAAAAGCTGCCAAAAATTAGGATGAAGCAACTTGCAATGCCCCTTACAAGGGCCATGCAGTAGAGCATATTACAAACATAAGTCCCTTTATTGGGGAGTGGGTGTCTCATAGTATTTGCTTATGCTTTCCCAGCAAAAGCTGCCAAAAATTAGGATGGAGCAACTTGCAATGCCCCTTACAAGAGCCATGCAGTAGAGCATATTACAAACATAAGTCCCATTATTGGGGAGTGGGTGTCCCATAGTATTTGCTTATGCTTTCCAAGCAAAAGCTGGCAAAAAATAGGACGGAGCAACTTGCAATGCCCCTTACAAGAGCCATGCAGTACAGCATATTACAAACATAAGTCCCATTATTGGGGAGTGGGTGTCCCATAGTATTTGCTTATGCTTTCCCAGCAAACCTGCCAAAAATTAGGACGGAGCAACTTGCAATGCCCCTTACAAGAGCCATGCAGTACAGCATATTACAAACATAAGTCCCATTATTGGGGAGTGGGTGTCCCATAGTATTTTCTTATGCTTTCCAAGCAAAAGCTGCCAAAAATTAGGACGGAGCAACTTGCAATGCCCCTTACAAGAGCCATGCAGTACAGCATATTACAAACATAAGTCCCATTAATGGGGAGTGGGTGTCCCATAGTATTTGCTTATGCTTTCCCAGCAAAAGCTGCCAAAAATTAGAATGAAGCAACTTGCAATGCCCCTTACAAGGGACATGCAGTAGAGCATATTACAAACATAAGTCCCTTTATTGGGGAGTGGGTGTCTCATAGTATTTGCTTATGCTTTCCCAGCAAAAGCTGCCAAAAATTAGGATGGAGCAACTTGCAATGCCCCTTACAAGAGCCATGCAGTAGAGCATATTACAAACATAAGTCCCATTATTGGGGAGTGGGTGTCCCATAGTATTTGCTTATGCTTTCCAAGCAACAGCTGGCAAAAAATAGGACGGAGCAACTTGCAATGCCCCTTACAAGAGCCATGCAGTACAGCATATTACAAACATAAGTCCCATTATTGGGGAGTGGGTGTCCCATAGTATTTGCTTATGCTTTCCCAGCAAACCTGCCAAAAATTAGGACGGAGCAACTTGCAATGCCCCTTACAAGAGCCATGCAGTACAGCATATTACAAACATAAGTCCCATTATTGGGGAGTGGGTGTCCCATAGTATTTTCTTATGCTTTCCAAGCAAAAGCTGCCAAAAATTAGGACGGAGCAACTTGCAATGCCCCTTACAAGAGCCATGCAGTACAGCATATTACAAACATAAGTCCCATTAATGGGGAGTGGGTGTCCCATAGTATTTGCTTATGCTTTCCCAGCAAAAGCTGCCAAAAATTAGGATGGAGCAACTTGCAATGCCCCTTACAAGAGCCATGCAGTAGAGCATATTACAAACATAAGCCCCATTATTGGGGAGTGTGTGTCCCATAGTATTTGCTTATGCTTTCCAAGCAAAAGCTGCCAACAATTAGGACGGAGCAACTTGCAATCCCCTTACAAGAGCCATGCAGTACAGCATATTACAAACATAAGTCCCATTATTGGGGAGTGGGTGTCCCATGGTATTTGCTTATGCTTTCCCAGCAAAAGCTGCCAAAAATTTGGACGGAGCAACTTGCAATGCCCCTTACAAGAGCCTTGCAGTACAGCATATTACAAACATAAGTCCCATTATTGGGGAGTGGGTGTCCCATAGTATTTGCTTATGCTTTCCCAGCAAAAGCTGCCAAAAATTAGGACGGAGCAACTTGCAATGCCCCTTACAAGAGCCATGCAGCACAGCATATTACAAACATAAGTCCCATTATTGGGGAGTGGGTGGCCCATAGTATTTGCTTATGCTTTCCCAGCAAAAGCTGCCAAAAATTAGGACGGAGCAACTTGCAATGCCCCTTACAAGAGCCATGCAGTAGAGCATATTACAAACATAAGTCCCATTATTGGGGAGTGGGTGTCCCATAGTATTTGCTTATGCTTTCCCAGCAAAAGCTGCCAAAAATTTGGACGGAGCAACTTGCAATGCCCCTTACAAGAGCCTTGCAGTACAGCATATTACAAACATAAGTCCCATTATTGGGGAGTGGGTGTCCCATAGTATTTGCTTATGCTTTCCCAGCAAAAGCTGCCAAAAATTAGGATGAAGCAACTTGCAATGCCCCTTACAAGGGCCATGCAGTAGAGCATATTACAAACATAAGTCCCTTTATTGGGGAGTGGGTGTCTCATAGTATTTGCTTATGCTTTCCCAGCAAAAGCTGCCAAAAATTAGGATGGAGCAACTTGCAATGCCCCTTACAAGAGCCATGCAGTAGAGCATATTACAAACATAAGTCCCATTATTGGGGAGTGGGTGTCCCATAGTATTTGCTTATGCTTTCCAAGCAAAAGCTGGCAAAAAATAGGACGGAGCAACTTGCAATGCCCCTTACAAGAGCCATGCAGTACAGCATATTACAAACATAAGTCCCATTATTGGGGAGTGGGTGTCCCATAGTATTTGCTTATGCTTTCCCAGCAAACCTGCCAAAAATTAGGACGGAGCAACTTGCAATGCCCCTTACAAGAGCCATGCAGTACAGCATATTACAAACATAAGTCCCATTATTGGGGAGTGGGTGTCCCATAGTATTTTCTTATGCTTTCCAAGCAAAAGCTGCCAAAAATTAGGACGGAGCAACTTGCAATGCCCCTTACAAGAGCCATGCAGTACAGCATATTACAAACATAAGTCCCATTAATGGGGAGTGGGTGTCCCATAGTATTTGCTTATGCTTTCCCAGCAAAAGCTGCCAAAAATTAGAATGAAGCAACTTGCAATGCCCCTTACAAGGGACATGCAGTAGAGCATATTACAAACATAAGTCCCTTTATTGGGGAGTGGGTGTCTCATAGTATTTGCTTATGCTTTCCCAGCAAAAGCTGCCAAAAATTAGGATGGAGCAACTTGCAATGCCCCTTACAAGAGCCATGCAGTAGAGCATATTACAAACATAAGTCCCATTATTGGGGAGTGGGTGTCCCATAGTATTTGCTTATGCTTTCCAAGCAACAGCTGGCAAAAAATAGGACGGAGCAACTTGCAATGCCCCTTACAAGAGCCATGCAGTACAGCATATTACAAACATAAGTCCCATTATTGGGGAGTGGGTGTCCCATAGTATTTGCTTATGCTTTCCCAGCAAACCTGCCAAAAATTAGGACGGAGCAACTTGCAATGCCCCTTACAAGAGCCATGCAGTACAGCATATTACAAACATAAGTCCCATTATTGGGGAGTGGGTGTCCCATAGTATTTTCTTATGCTTTCCAAGCAAAAGCTGCCAAAAATTAGGACGGAGCAACTTGCAATGCCCCTTACAAGAGCCATGCAGTACAGCATATTACAAACATAAGTCCCATTAATGGGGAGTGGGTGTCCCATAGTATTTGCTTATGCTTTCCCAGCAAAAGCTGCCAAAAATTAGGATGGAGCAACTTGCAATGCCCCTTACAAGAGCCATGCAGTAGAGCATATTACAAACATAAGCCCCATTATTGGGGAGTGTGTGTCCCATAGTATTTGCTTATGCTTTCCAAGCAAAAGCTGCCAACAATTAGGACGGAGCAACTTGCAATCCCCTTACAAGAGCCATGCAGTACAGCATATTACAAACATAAGTCCCATTATTGGGGAGTGGGTGTCCCATGGTATTTGCTTATGCTTTCCCAGCAAAAGCTGCCAAAAATTTGGACGGAGCAACTTGCAATGCCCCTTACAAGAGCCTTGCAGTACAGCATATTACAAACATAAGTCCCATTATTGGGGAGTGGGTGTCCCATAGTATTTGCTTATGCTTTCCCAGCAAAAGCTGCCAAAAATTAGGACGGAGCAACTTGCAATGCCCCTTACAAGAGCCATGCAGCACAGCATATTACAAACATAAGTCCCATTATTGGGGAGTGGGTGGCCCATAGTATTTGCTTATGCTTTCCCAGCAAAAGCTGCCAAAAATTAGGACGGAGCAACTTGCAATGCCCCTTACAAGAGCCATGCAGTACAGCATATTACAAACATAAGTCCCATTATTGGGGAGTTGTGTCCCATGATATTTGCTTATGCTTTCCAAGCAAAAGCTGCCAAAAATTAGGACGGAGCAATTTGCAATGCCCCTTACAAGAGCCATGCAGTACAGCATATTACAAACATAAGTCCCATTATTGGGGAGTGGGTGTCCCATGGTATTTGCTTATGCTTTCCCAGCAAAAGCTGCCAAAAATTAGGACGGAGCATCTTGCAATGCCCCTTACAAAAACCATGCAGTAGAGCATATTACAAACATAAGTCCCATTATTGGGGAGTGGGTGTCCCATAGTATTTGCTTATACTTTCCCAGCAAAAGATGCCAAAAATTAGGACGGAGCAACTTGCAATGCCCCTTACAAGAGCCATGCAGTAGAGCATATTACAAACATAAGTCCCATTATTGGGGAGTGGGTGTCCCATAGTATTTGCTTATGCTTTCCCAGCAAAAGCTGCCAAAAATTATGACGGAGCAACTTGCAATGCCCCTTACAAGAGCCATGCAGTAGAGCATATTACAAACATAAGTCCCATTATTGCGGAGTGGGTGTCCCATGGTATTTGCCTATGCTTTCCAAGGAAAAGCTGCCAAAAATTAGGACGGAGCAACTTGCAATGCCCCTTACAAGAGACATGCAGTACAGCATATTACAAACATAAGTCCCATTATTGGGGAGTGGGTGTCCCATAGTATTTGCTTATGCTTTCCCAGCAAAAGCTGCCAAAAATTAGGATGGAGCAACTTGCAATGCCCCTTACAAGAGCCATGCAGTACAGCATATTACAAACATAAGTCCCATTATTGGGGAGTGGGTGTCCCATAGTATTTTCTTATGCTTTCCAAGCAAAAGCTGCCAAAAATAAGGACGGAGCAACTTGCAATGCCCCTTACAAGAGCCATGCAGTACAGCATATTACAAACATCAGTCCCATTATTGGGGAGTGGGTGTCCCATAGTATTTGCTTATGCTTTCCAAGCAAAAGCTGCCAAAAATTAGGAAGGAGCAACTTGCAATGCCCCTTACAAGAGCCATGCAGTACAGCATATTACAAACATAAGTCCCATTATTGGGGAGTGGGTGTCCCATAGTATTTGCTTATGCTTTCCCAGCAAAAGCTGCCAAAAATTAGGATGGAGCAACTTGCAATGCCCCTTACAAGAGCCATGCAGTACAGCATATTACAAACATAAGTCCCATTATTGGGGAGTGGGTGTCCCATAGTATTTGCTTATGATTTCCCAGCAAAAGCTGCCAAAAATTAGGCAGGAGCAACTTGCAATGCCCCTTACAAGAGCCATGCAGTACAGCATATTACAAACATAAGTCCCTTTATTGGGGAGTGGGTGTCCCATAGTATTTGCTTATGCTTTCCCAGCAAAAGCTGCCAAAAATTAGGATGAAGCAACTTGCAATGCCCCTTACAAGGGCCATGCAGTAGAGCATATTACAAACATAAGTCCCTTTATTGGGGAGTGGGTGTCTCATAGTATTTGCTTATGCTTTCCCAGCAAAAGCTGCCAAAAATTAGGATGGAGCAACTTGCAATGCCCCTTACAAGAGCCATGCAGTAGAGCATATTACAAACATAAGTCCCATTATTGGGGAGTGGGTGTCCCATGGTATTTGCTTATGCTTTCCCAGCAAAAGCTGCCAAAAATTAAGACGGAGCAACTTGCAATGCCCCTTAAAAGAGCCATGCAGTACAGCATATTACAAACATAAGTCCCATTATTGGGGAGTGGGTGTCCCATAGTATTTTCTTATGCTTTCCAAGCAAAAGCTGCCAAAAATTAGGACGGAGCAACTTGCAATGCCCCTTACAAGAGCCATGCAGTACAGCATATTACAAACATAAGTCCCATTATTGGGGAATGGGTGTCCCATGGTATTTGCTTATGCTTTCCAAGCAAAAGCTGCCAAAAATTAGGACGGAGCAACTTGCAATGCCCCTTACAAGAGCCATGCAGTACAGCATATTACAAACATAAGTCCCATTATTGGGGAGTGGGTGTCCCATGGTATTTGCTTATGCTTTCCCAGCAAAAGCTGCCAAAAATTAGGATGGAGCAACTTGCAATGCCCCTTACAAGAACCATGCAGTAGAGCATATTACAAACTTAAGTCCCATTATTGGGGAGTGGGTGTCCCAAAGTATTTGCTTATGCTTTACAAGCAAAAGCTGCTAAAAATTAGGACGGAGCAACTTGCAATGCCCCTTACAAGAGCCATGCAGTACAGCATATTACAAACATAAGTCCCATTATTGGGGAGTGGGTGTCCCATGGTATTTGCTTATGCTTTCCCAGCAAAAGCTGCCAAAAATTAGGACGGAGCAACTTGCAATGCCCCTTACAAGAGCCATGCAGTACAGCATATTACAAACATAAGTCCCATTATTGGGGAGTGGGTGTCCCATAGTATTTGCTTATGCTTTCCCAGCAAAAGCTGCCAAAAATTAGGACGGAGCAACTTGCAATGCCCCTTACAAGAGCCATGCAGTAGAGCATATTACAAACATAAGTCCCATTATTGGGGAGTGGGTGTCCCATAGTATTTGCTTATGCTTTCCCAGCAAAAGCTGCCAAAAATTAGGACGGAGCAACTTGCAATGCTCCATACAAGAGCCATGCAGTACAGCATATTACAAACATAAGTCCCATTATTGGGGAGTGGGTGTCCCATAGTATTTGCTTATGCTTTCCAAGCAAAAGCTGCCAAAAATTAGGATGGAGCAACTTGCAATGCCCCTTACAAGAGCCATGCAGTACAGCATATTACAAACATAAGTCCCATTATTGGGGAGTTGTGTCCCCTGGTATTTGCTTATGCTTTCCAAGCAAAAGCTGCCAAAAATTAGGACGGAGCAACTTGCAATGCCCCTTACAAGAGCCATGCAGTACAGCATATTACAAACATAAGTCCCATTATTGGGGACTGGGTGTCCCATGGTATTTGCTTATGCTTTCCAAGCAAAAGCTGCCAAAAATTAGGACGGAGCAACTTGCAATGCCCCTTACAAGAACCATGCAGTACAGCATATTACAAACATAAGTCCCATTATTGGGGAGTGGGTGTCCCATAGTATTTGCTTATGCTTTCCAAGCAAAAGCTGCCAAAAATTAGGACGGAGAAACTTGCAATGCCCCTTACAAGAGCCATGCAGTAGAGCATATTACAAACATAAGTCCCATTATTGGGGAGTGGGTGTCCCATGGTATTTGCCTATGCTTTCCAAGCAACAGCTGCCAAAAATTAGGATGGAGCAACCTGCAATGCCCCTTACAAGAGACATGCAGTACAGCATATTACAAACATAAGTCCCATTATTGGGAAGTGGGTGTCCCATAGTATTTGCTTATGCTTTCCCAGCAAAAGCTGCCAAAAATTAGGACGGAGCAACTTGCAATGCCCCTTACAAGAGCCATGCAGTACAGCATATTACAAACATAAGTCCCATTATTGGGGAGTGGGTGTCCCATGGTATTTGCTTATGCTTTCCCAGCAAAAGCTGCCAAAAATTTGGACGGAGCAACTTGCAATGCCCCTTACAAGAGCCATGCAGTACAGCATATTACAAACATAAGTCCCATTATTGGGGAGTGGGTGTCCCATAGTATTTGCTTATGCTTTCCAAGCAAAAGCTGCCAAAAATTAGGATGGAGCAACTTGCAATGCCCCTTACAAGAGCCATGCAGTACAGCATATTACAAACATAAGTCCCATTATTGGGGAATTGTGTCCCATGATATTTGCTTATGCTTTCCAAGCAAAAGCTGCCAAAAATTAGGACGGAGCAATTTGCAATGCCCCTTACAAGAGCCATGCAGTACAGCATATTACAAACATAAGTCCCATTATTGGGGAGTGGGTGTCCCATGGTATTTGCTTATGCTTTCCCAGCAAAAGCTGCCAAAAATTAGGACGGAGCTACTTGCAATGCCCCTTACAAAAACCATGCAGTAGAGCATATTACAAACATGAGTCCCATTATTGGGGAGTGGGTGTCCCATAGTATTTGCTTATGCTTTCCCAGCAAAAGATGCCAAAAATTAGGACGGAGCAACTTGCAATGCCCCTTACAAGAGCCATGCAGTAGAGCATATTACAAACATAAGTCCCATTATTGGGGAGTGGGTGTCCCATAGTATTTGCTTATGCTTTCCCAGCAAAAGCTGCCAAAAATTACGACGGAGCAAATTGCAATGCCCCTTTCAAGAGCCATGCAGTACAGCATATTACAAACATAAGTCCCATTATTGGGGAGTGGGTGTCCCATAGTATTTGCTTATGCTTTCCAAGCAAAAGCTGCCAAAAATTAGGATGGAGCAACTTGCAATGCCCCTTACAAGAGCCATGCAGTACAGCATATTACAAACATAAGTCCCATTATTGGGGAGTTGTGTCCCATGATATTTGCTTATGCTTTCCAAGCAAAAGCTGCCAAAAATTAGGACGGAGCAACTTGCAATGCCCCTTACAAGAGCCATGCAGTACAGCATATTACAAACATAAGTCCCATTATTGGGGAGTGGGTGTCCCATGGTATTTGCTTATGCTTTCCCAGAAAAAGCTGCCAAAAATTAGGACGGAGCAACTTGCAATGCCCCTTACAAGAACCATGCAGTAGAGCATATTACAAACATAAGTCCCATTATTGGGGAGTGGGTGTCCCATAGTATTTGCTTATGCTTTCCAAGCAAAAGCTGCCAAAAATTAGGATGGAGCAACTTGCAATGCCCCTTACAAGAGCCATGCAGTACAGCATATTACAAACATAAGTCCCATTATTGGGGAGTGGGTGTCCCATAGTATTTGCTTATGCTTTCACAGCAAAAGCTGCCAAAAATTAGGACGGAGCAACTTGCAATGTCCCTTACAAGAGCCATGCAGTACAGCATATTACAAACATAAGTCCCATTATTGGGGAGTGGGTGTCCCATAGTATTTGCTTATGCTTTCCCAGCAAAAGCTGCCAAAAATTAGGACGGAGCAACTTGCAATGCCCCTTACAAGAGCCATGCAGTAGAGCATATTACAAACATAAGTCCCATTATTGGGGAGTGGGTGTCCCATAGTATTTGCTTATGCTTTCCCAGCAAAAGCTGCCAAAAATTTGGACGGAGCAACTTGCAATGCCCCTTACAAGAGCCTTGCAGTACAGCATATTACAAACATAAGTCCCATTATTGGGGAGTGGGTGTCCCAAAGTATTTGCTTATGCTTTCCCAGCAAAAGAAGCCAAAAATTAGGACGGAGCAACTTGCAATGCCCCTTACAAGAGCCATGCAGTACAGCATATTACAAATATAAGTCCCATTATTGGGGAGTGGGTGTCCCTTAGTATTTGCTTATGCTTTCCCAGCAAAAGCTGCCAAAAATTAGGACGGAGCAACTTGCAATGCCCCTTACAAGAGCCATGCAGCACAGCATATTACAAACATAAGTCCCATTATTGGGGAGTGGGTGGCCCATAGTATTTGCTTATGCTTTCCCAGCAAAAGCTGCCAAAAATTAGGACGGAGCAACTTGCAATGCCCCTTACAAGAGCCATGCAGTACAGCATATTACAGACATAAGTCCCATTATTGGGGCGTGGGTGTCCCATAGTATTTGCTTATGCTTTCCAAGCAAAAGCTGCCAAAAATTAGGATGGAGCAACTTGCAATGCCCCTTATAAGAGCCATGCAGTACAGCATATTACAAACATAAGTCCCATTATTGGGGAGTTGTGTCCCATGATATTTGCTTATGCTTTCCAACCAAAAGCTGCCAAAAATTAGGATGGAGCAATTTGCAATGCCCCTTACAAGAGCCATGCAGTACAGCATATTACAAACATAAGTCCCATTATTGGGGAGTGGGTGTCCCATGGTATTTGCTTATGCTTTCCCAGCAAAAGCTGCCAAAAATTAGGACGGAGCAACTTGCAATGCCCCTTACAAAAACCATGCAGTAGAGCATATTACAAACATAAGTCCCATTATTGGGGAGTGGGTGTCCCATAGTATTTGCTTATACTTTCCCAGCAAAAGATGCCAAAATTAGGACGGAGCAACTTGCAATGCCCCTTACAAGAGCCATGCAGTAGAGCATATTACAAACATAAGTCCCATTATTGGGGAGTGGGTGTCCCATAGTATTTGCTTATGCTTTCCCAGCAAAAGCTGCCAAAAATTACGACGGAGCAACTTGCAATGCCCCTTACAAGAGCCATGCAGTAGAGCATATTACAAACATAAGTCCCATTATTGGGGAGTGGGTGTCCCATGGTATTTGCCTATGCTTTCCAAGGAAAAGCTGCCAAAAATTAGGACGGAGCAACTTGCAATGCCCCTTACAAGAGACATACAGTACAGCATATTACAAACATAAGTCCCATTATTGGGGAGTGGGTGTCCCATAGTATTTGCTTATGCTTTCCCAGCAAAAGCTGCCAAAAATTAGGATGGAGCAACTTGCAATGCCCCTTACAAGAGCCATGCAGTACAGCATATTACAAACATAAGTCCCATTATTGGGGAGTGGGTGTCCCATAGTATTTTATTATGCTTTCCAAGCAAAAGCTGCCAAAAATAAGGACGGAGCAACTTGCAATGCCCCTTACAAGAGCCATGCAGTACAGCATATTACAAACATCAGTCCCATTATTGGGGAGTGGGTGTCCCATAGTATTTGCTTATGCTTTCCAAGCAAAAGCTGCCAAAAATTAGGAAGGAGCAACTTGCAATGCCCCTTACAAGAGCCATGCAGTACAGCATATTACAAACATAAGTCCCATTATTGGGGAGTGGGTGTCCCATAGTATTTGCTTATGCTTTCCCAGCAAAAGCTGCCAAAAATTAGGATTGAGCAACTTGCAATGCCCCTTACAAGAGCCATGCAGTACAGCATATTACAAACATAAGTCCCATTATTGGGGAGTGGGTGTCCCATAGTATTTGCTTATGATTTCCCAGCAAAAGCTGCCAAAAATTAGGCAGGAGCAACTTGCAATGCCCCTTACAAGAGCCATGCAGTACAGCATATTACAAACATAAGTCCCATTATTGGGGAGTGGGTGTCCCATAGTATTTGCTTATGCTTTCCCAGCAAAAGCTGCCAAAAATTAGGATGAAGCAACTTGCAATGCCCCTTACAAGGGCCATGCAGTAGAGCATATTACAAACATAAGTCCCTTTATTGGGGAGTGGGTGTCTCATAGTATTTGCTTATGCTTTCCCAGCAAAAGCTGCCAAAAATTAGGATGGAGCAACTTGCAATGCCCTTCACAAGAGCCATGCAGTAGAGCATATTACAAACATAAGTCCCATTATTGGGGAGTGGGTGTCCCATAGTATTTGCTTATGCTTTCCAAGCAAAAGCTGGCAAAAAATAGGACGGAGCAACTTGCAATGCCCCTTACAAGAGCCATGCAGTACAGCATATTACAAACATAAGTCCCATTATTGGGGAGTGGGTGTCCCATAGTATTTGCTTATGCTTTCCCAGCAAACCTGCCAAAAATTAGGACGGAGCAACTTGCAATGCCCCTTACAAGAGCCATGCAGTACAGCATATTACAAACATAAGTCCCATTATTGGGGAGTGGGCGTCCCATAGTATTTTCTTATGCTTTCCAAGCAAAAGCTGCCAAAAATTAGGATGGAGCAACTTGCAATGCCCCTTACAAGAGCCATGCAGTACAGCATATTACAAACATAAGTCCCATTAATGGGGAGTGGGTGTCCCATAGTATTTGCTTATGCTTTCCCAGCAAAAGCTGCCAAAAATTAGAATGAAGCAACTTGCAATGCCCCTTACAAGGGCCATGCAGTAGAGCATATTACAAACATAAGTCCCTTTATTGGGGAGTGGGTGTCTCATAGTATTTGCTTATGCTTTCCCAGCAAAAGCTGCCAAAAATTAGGATGGAGCAACTTGCAATGCCCCTTACAAGAGCCATGCAGTAGAGCATATTACAAACATAAGTCCCATTATTGGGGAGTGGGTGTCCCATAGTATTTGCTTATGCTTTCCAAGCAACAGCTGGCAAAAAATAGGACGGAGCAACTTGCAATGCCCCTTACAAGAGCCATGCAGTACAGCATATTACAAACATAAGTCCCATTATTGGGGAGTGGGTGTCCCATAGTATTTGCTTCTGCTTTCCCAGCAAACCTGCCAAAAATTAGGACGGAGCAACTTGCAATGCCCCTTACAAGAGCCATGCAGTACAGCATATTACAAACATAAGTCCCATTATTGGGGAGTGGGTGTCCCATAGTATTTTCTTATGCTTTCCAAGCAAAAGCTGCCAAAAATTAGGACGGAGCAACTTGCAATGCCCCTTACAAGAGCCATGCAGTACAGCATATTACAAACATAAGTCCCATTAATGGGGAGTGGGTGTCCCATAGTATTTGCTTATGCTTTCCCAGCAAAAGCTGCCAAAAATTAGGATGGAGCAACTTGCAATGCCCCTTACAAGAGCCATGCAGTAGAGCATATTACAAACATAAGCCCCATTATTGGGGAGTGTGTGTCCCATAGTATTTGCTTATGCTTTCCAAGCAAAAGCTGCCAACAATTAGGACGGAGCAACTTGCAATCCCCTTACAAGAGCCATGCAGTACAGCATATTACAAACATAAGTCCCATTATTGGGGAGTGGGTGTCCCATGGTATTTGCTTATGCTTTCCAAGCAAAAGCTGCCAAAAATTAGGACAGAGCAACTTGCAATGCCCCTTACAAGAGCCATGCAGTACAGCATATTACAAACATAAGTCCCATTATTGGGGAGTGGGTGTCCCATAGTATTTGCTTATGCTTTCCCAGCAAAAGCTGCCAAAAATTAGGACGGAGCAACTTGCAATGCCCCTTACAAGAGCCATGCAGTACAGCATATTACAAACATAAGTCCCATTATTGGGGAGTGGGTGTCCCATAGTATTTGCTTATGCTTTCCCAGCAAAAGCTGCCAAAAATTAGGACGGAGCAACTTGCAATGCCCCTTACAAGAACCATGCAGTAGAGCAGATTACAAACATAAGTCCCATTATTGGGGAGTGGGTGTCCCATAGTATTTGCTTATGCTTTCCCAGCAAAAGCTGCCAAAAATTAGGATGGAGCAACTTGCAATGCCCCTTACAAGAGCCATGCAGTACAGCATATTACAAACATAAGTCCCATTATTGGGGAGTGGGTGTCCCATAGTATTTGCTTATGCTTTCCAAGCAAGAGCTGCCAAAAATTAGGAAGGAGAAACTTGCAATGCCCCTTACAAGAGCCATGCAGTACAGCATATTACAAACATAAGTCTCATTATTGGGGAGTGGGTGTCCCATAGTATTTGCTTATGCTTTCTCAGCAAAAGCTGCCAAAAATTAGGATGGAGCAGCTTGCAATGCCCCTTACAAGAGCCATGCAGTAAAGCATATTACAAACTTAAGTCCCATTATTGGGGAGTGGGTGTCCCATAGTATTTGCTTATGCTTTCCCAGCAAAAGCTGCCAAAAATTAGGATGGAGCAACTTGCAATGCCCCTTACAAGAGCCATGCAGTAGAGCATATTACAAACATAAGTCCCATTATTGGGGTGTGGGTGTCCCATAGTATTTACTTATGCTTTCCAAGCAAAAGCTGCCAAAAATTAGGATGGAGCAACTTGCAATGCCCCTTACAAGAGCCATGCAGTACAGCATATTACAAACATAAGTCTCATTATTGGGGAGTGGGTGTCCCATAGTATTTGCTTATGCTTTCCCAGCAAAAGCTGCCAAAATTAGGACGGAGCAACTTGCAATGCCCCTTACAAGAGCTATGCAGTACAGCATATTACAAACATAAGTCCCGTTATTGGGGAGTGGGTGTCCCATAGTATTTGCTTTTGCTTTCCCAGCAAACCTGCCAAAAATTAGGACGGAGCAACTTGCAATGCCCCTTACAAGAGCCATGCTGTACAGCATATTACAAACATAAGTCCCATTATTGGGGAGTGGGTGTCCCATGATATTTACTTATGCTTTCCAAGCAAAAGCTGCCAAAAATTAGGACGGAGCAACTTGCAATGCCCCTTACAAGAGCCATGCAGTACAGCATATTACAAACATAAGTCCCATTATTGGGGAGTGGGTGTCCCATGGTATTTGCTTATGCTTTTCCAGCAAAAGCTGCCAAAAATTAGGACGGAGCAACTTGCAATGCCCCTTACAAGAACCATGCAGTAGAGCATATTACAAAAACATAAGTCCCATTATTGGGGAGTGGGTGTCCCATAGTATTTGCTTAAGCTTTCCCAGCAAAAGATGCCAAGAATTAGGACGGAGCAACTTGCAATGCCCCTTACAAGAGCCATGCAGTAGAGCATATTACAAACATAAGTCCCATTATTGGGGAGTGGGTGTCCCATAGTATTTGCTTATGCTTTCCAAGCAAAAGCTGCCAAAAATTAGGACGGAGCAACTTGCAATGCCCCTTACAAGAGCCATGCAGTACAGCATATTACAAACATAAGTCCCATTATTGGGGAGTGGGTGTCCCATAGTATTTGCTTATGCTTTCACAGCAAAAGCTGCCAAAAATTAGGACGGAGCAACTTGCAATGCCCCTTACAAGAGCCATGCAGTACAGCATATTACAAACATAAGTCCCATTATTGGGGAGTGGGTGTCCCATAGTATTTGCTTATGCTTTCCCAGCAAAAGCTGCCAAAAATTAGGACGGAGCAACTTGCAATGCCCCTTACAAGAGCCATGCAGTAGAGCATATTACAAACATAAGTCCCATTATTGGGGAGTGGGTGTCCCATAGTATTTGCTTATGCTTTCCCAGCAAAAGCTGCCAAAAATTTGGACGGAGCAACTTGCAATGCCCCTTACAAGAGCCTTGCAGTACAGCATATTACAAACATAAGTCCCATTATTGGGGAGTGGGTGTCCCAAAGTATTTGCTTATGCTTTCCCAGCAAAAGAAGCCAAAAATTAGGACGGAGCAACTTGCAATGCCCCTTACAAGAGCCATGCAGTAGAGCATATTACAAACATAAGTCCCATTATTGGGGAGTGGGTGTCCCATAGTATTTGCTTATGCTTTCCAAGCAAAAGCTGCCAAAAATTAGGACGGAGCAACTTGCAATGCCCCTTACAAGAGCCATGCAGTACAGCATATTACAAACATAAGTCCCATTATTGGGGAGTGGGTGTCCCATAGTATTTGCTTATGCTTTCACAGCAAAAGCTGCCAAAAATTAGGACGGAGCAACTTGCAATGCCCCTTACAAGAGCCATGCAGTACAGCATATTACAAACATAAGTCCCATTATTGGGGAGTGGGTGTCCCATAGTATTTGCTTATGCTTTCCCAGCAAAAGCTGCCAAAAATTAGGACGGAGCAACTTGCAATGCCCCTTACAAGAGCCATGCAGTAGAGCATATTACAAACATAAGTCCCATTATTGGGGAGTGGGTGTCCCATAGTATTTGCTTATGCTTTCCCAGCAAAAGCTGCCAAAAATTTGGACGGAGCAACTTGCAATGCCCCTTACAAGAGCCTTGCAGTACAGCATATTACAAACATAAGTCCCATTATTGGGGAGTGGGTGTCCCAAAGTATTTGCTTATGCTTTCCCAGCAAAAGAAGCCAAAAATTAGGACGGAGCAACTTGCAATGCCCCTTACAAGAGCCATGCAGTACAGCATATTACAAATATAAGTCCCATTATTGGGGAGTGGGTGTCCCATAGTATTTGCTTATGCTTTCCCAGCAAAAGCTGCCAAAAATTAGGACGGAGCAACTTGCAATGCCCCTTACAAGAGCCATGCAGCACAGCATATTACAAACATAAGTCCCATTATTGGGGAGTGGGTGGCCCATAGTATTTGCTTATGCTTTCCCAGCAAAAGCTGCCAAAAATTAGGACGGAGCAACTTGCAATGCCCCTTACAAGAGCCATGCAGTACAGCATATTACAAACATAAGTCCCATTATTGGGGCGTGGGTGTCCCATAGTATTTGCTTATGCTTTCCAAGCAAAAGCTGCCAAAAATTAGGATGGAGCAACTTGCAATGCCCCTTATAAGAGCCATGCAGTACAGCATATTACAAACATAAGTCCCATTATTGGGGAGTTGTGTCCCATGATATTTGCTTATGCTTTCCAACCAAAAGCTGCCAAAAATTAGGATGGAGCAATTTGCAATGCCCCTTACAAGAGCCATGCAGTACAGCATATTACAAACATAAGTCCCATTATTGGGGAGTGGGTGTCCCATGGTATTTGCTTATGCTTTCCCAGCAAAAGCTGCCAAAAATTAGGACGGAGCAACTTGCAATGCCCCTTACAAAAACCATGCAGTAGAGCATATTACAAACATAAGTCCCATTATTGGGGAGTGGGTGTCCCATAGTATTTGCTTATACTTTCCCAGCAAAAGATGCCAAAAATTAGGACGGAGCAACTTGCAATGCCCCTTACAAGAGCCATGCAGTAGAGCATATTACAAACATAAGTCCCATTATTGGGGAGTGGGTGTCCCATAGTATTTGCTTATGCTTTCCCAGCAAAAGCTGCCAAAAATTACGACGGAGCAACTTGCAATGCCCCTTACAAGAGCCATGCAGTAGAGCATATTACAAACATAAGTCCCATTATTGGGGAGTGGGTGTCCCATGGTATTTGCCTATGCTTTCCAAGGAAAAGCTGCCAAAAATTAGGACGGAGCAACTTGCAATGCCCCTTACAAGAGACATGCAGTACAGCATATTACAAACATAAGTCCCATTATTGGGGAGTGGGTGTCCCATAGTATTTGCTTATGCTTTCCCAGCAAAAGCTGCCAAAAATTAGGATGGAGCAACTTGCAATGCCCCTTACAAGAGCCATGCAGTACAGCATATTACAAACATAAGTCCCATTATTGGGGAGTGGGTGTCCCATAGTATTTTCTTATGCTTTCCAAGCAAAAGCTGCCAAAAATAAGGACGGAGCAACTTGCAATGCCCCTTACAAGAGCCATGCAGTACAGCATATTACAAACATCAGTCCCATTATTGGGGAGTGGGTGTCCCATAGTATTTGCTTATGCTTTCCAAGCAAAAGCTGCCAAAAATTAGGAAGGAGCAACTTGCAATGCCCCTTACAAGAGCCATGCAGTACAGCATATTACAAACATAAGTCCCATTATTGGGGAGTGGGTGTCCCATAGTATTTGCTTATGCTTTCCCAGCAAAAGCTGCCAAAAATTAGGATGGAGCAACTTGCAATGCCCCTTACAAGAGCCATGCAGTACAGCATATTACAAACATAAGTCCCATTATTGGGGAGTGGGTGTCCCATAGTATTTGCTTATGATTTCCCAGCAAAAGCTGCCAAAAATTAGGCAGGAGCAACTTGCAATGCCCCTTACAAGAGCCATGCAGTACAGCATATTACAAACATAAGTCCCATTATTGGGGAGTGGGTGTCCCATAGTATTTGCTTATGCTTTCCCAGCAAAAGCTGCCAAAAATTAGGATGAAGCAACTTGCAATGCCCCTTACAAGGGCCATGCAGTAGAGCATATTACAAACATAAGTCCCTTTATTGGGGAGTGGGTGTCTCATAGTATTTGCTTATGCTTTCCCAGCAAAAGCTGCCAAAAATTAGGATGGAGCAACTTGCAATGCCCCTTACAAGAGCCATGCAGTAGAGCATATTACAAACATAAGTCCCATTATTGGGGAGTGGGTGTCCCATAGTATTTGCTTATGCTTTCCAAGCAAAAGCTGGCAAAAAATAGGACGGAGCAACTTGCAATGCCCCTTACAAGAGCCATGCAGTACAGCATATTACAAACATAAGTCCCATTATTGGGGAGTGGGTGTCCCATAGTATTTGCTTATGCTTTCCCAGCAAACCTGCCAAAAATTAGGACGGAGCAACTTGCAATGCCCCTTACAAGAGCCATGCAGTACAGCATATTACAAACATAAGTCCCATTATTGGGGAGTGGGTGTCCCATAGTATTTTCTTATGCTTTCCAAGCAAAAGCTGCCAAAAATTAGGACGGAGCAACTTGCAATGCCCCTTACAAGAGCCATGCAGTACAGCATATTACAAACATAAGTCCCATTAATGGGGAGTGGGTGTCCCATAGTATTTGCTTATGCTTTCCCAGCAAAAGCTGCCAAAAATTAGAATGAAGCAACTTGCAATGCCCCTTACAAGGGACATGCAGTAGAGCATATTACAAACATAAGTCCCTTTATTGGGGAGTGGGTGTCTCATAGTATTTGCTTATGCTTTCCCAGCAAAAGCTGCCAAAAATTAGGATGGAGCAACTTGCAATGCCCCTTACAAGAGCCATGCAGTAGAGCATATTACAAACATAAGTCCCATTATTGGGGAGTGGGTGTCCCATAGTATTTGCTTATGCTTTCCAAGCAACAGCTGGCAAAAAATAGGACGGAGCAACTTGCAATGCCCCTTACAAGAGCCATGCAGTACAGCATATTACAAACATAAGTCCCATTATTGGGGAGTGGGTGTCCCATAGTATTTGCTTATGCTTTCCCAGCAAACCTGCCAAAAATTAGGACGGAGCAACTTGCAATGCCCCTTACAAGAGCCATGCAGTACAGCATATTACAAACATAAGTCCCATTATTGGGGAGTGGGTGTCCCATAGTATTTTCTTATGCTTTCCAAGCAAAAGCTGCCAAAAATTAGGACGGAGCAACTTGCAATGCCCCTTACAAGAGCCATGCAGTACAGCATATTACAAACATAAGTCCCATTAATGGGGAGTGGGTGTCCCATAGTATTTGCTTATGCTTTCCCAGCAAAAGCTGCCAAAAATTAGGATGGAGCAACTTGCAATGCCCCTTACAAGAGCCATGCAGTAGAGCATATTACAAACATAAGCCCCATTATTGGGGAGTGTGTGTCCCATAGTATTTGCTTATGCTTTCCAAGCAAAAGCTGCCAACAATTAGGACGGAGCAACTTGCAATCCCCTTACAAGAGCCATGCAGTACAGCATATTACAAACATAAGTCCCATTATTGGGGAGTGGGTGTCCCATGGTATTTGCTTATGCTTTCCAAGCAAAAGCTGCCAAAAATTAGGACAGAGCAACTTGCAATGCCCCTTACAAGAGCCATGCAGTACAGCATATTACAAACATAAGTCCCATTATTGGGGAGTGGGTGTCCCATAGTATTTGCTTATGCTTTCCCAGCAAAAGCTGCCAAAAATTAGGACGGAGCAACTTGCAATGCCCCTTACAAGAGCCATGCAGTACAGCATATTACAAACATAAGTCCCATTATTGGGGAGTGGGTGTCCCATAGTATTTGCTTATGCTTTCCCAGCAAAAGCTGCCAAAAATTAGGACGGAGCAACTTGCAATGCCCCTTACAAGAACCATGCAGTAGAGCAGATTACAAACATAAGTCCCATTATTGGGGAGTGGGTGTCCCATAGTATTTGCTTATGCTTTCCCAGCAAAAGCTGCCAAAAATTAGGATGGAGCAACTTGCAATGCCCCTTACAAGAGCCATGCAGTACAGCATATTACAAAAATAAGTCCCATTATTGGGGAGTGGGTGTCCCATAGTATTTGCTTATGCTTTCCAAGCAAGAGCTGCCAAAAATTAGGAAGGAGAAACTTGCAATGCCCCTTACAAGAGCCATGCAGTACAGCATATTACAAACATAAGTCTCATTATTGGGGAGTGGGTGTCCCATGGTATTTGCTTATGCTTTCTCAGCAAAAGCTGCCAAAAATTAGGATGGAGCAGCTTGCAATGCCCCTTACAAGAGCCATGCAGTAAAGCATATTACAAACTTAAGTCCCATTATTGGGGAGTGGGTGTCCCATAGTATTTGCTTATGCTTTCCCAGCAAAAGCTGCCAAAAATTAGGATGGAGCAACTTGCAATGCCCCTTACAAGAGCCATGCAGTACAGCATATTACAAACATAAGTCCCATTATTGGGGTGTGGGTGTCCCATAGTATTTACTTATGCTTTCCAAGCAAAAGCTGCCAAAAATTAGGATGGAGCAACTTGCAATGCCCCTTACAAGAGCCATGCAGTACAGCATATTACAAACATAAGTCTCATTATTGGGGAGTGGGTGTCCCATAGTATTTGCTTATGCTTTCCCAGCAAAAGCTGCCAAAATTAGGACGGAGCAACTTGCAATGCCCCTTACAAGAGCTATGCAGTACAGCATATTACAAACATAAGTCCCGTTATTGGGGAGTGGGTGTCCCATAGTATTTGCTTATGCTTTCCCAGCAAACCTGCCAAAAATTAGGACGGAGCAACTTGCAATGCCCCTTACAAGAGCCATGCTGTACAGCATATTACAAACATAAGTCCCATTATTGGGGAGTGGGTGTCCCATAGTATTTTCTTATGCTTTCCAAGCAAAAGCTGCCAAAAATTAGGACGGATCAACTTGCAATGCCCCTTACAAGAGCCATGCAGTACAGCATATTACAAACATAAGTCCCATTATTGGGGAGTGGGTGTCCCATAGTATTTGATTATGCTTTCCCAGCAAAAGCTGCCAAAAATTAGGACGGAGCAACTTACAATGCCCCTTACAAGAACCATGCAGTAGAGCATATTACAAACATAAGTCCCATTATTGGGGAGTGGGTGTCCCATAGTATTTGCTTATGCTTTCCCAGCAAAAGCTGCCAAAAATTAGGACGGAGCAATTTGCAATGCCCCTTACAAGAGCCATGCAGTAGAGCATATTACAAACATAAGTCCCATTATTGGGGAGTGGGTGTCCCATAGTATTTGCTTATGCTTTCCCAGCAAAAGCTGCCAAAAATTAGGACGGAGCAACTTGCAATGCCCCTTACAAGAGCCATGCAGTACAGCATATTACAAACATAAGTCCCATTATTGGGGAGTGGGTGTCCCATAGTATTTGCTTATGCTTTCCAAGCAAAAGCTGCCAAAAATTAGGAAGGAGCCACTTGCAATGCCCCTTACAAGAGCCATGCAGTACAGCATATTACAAACATAAGTCCCATTATTGGGGAGAGGGTGTCCCATAGTATTTGCTTATGCTTTCCCAGCAAAAGCTGCCAAAAATTAGGACGGAGCAACTTGCAATGCCCCTTACAAGAGCCATGCAGTACAGCATATTACAAACATAAGTCCCATTATTGGGGAGTGGGTGTCCCATAATTATTTGCTTATGCTTTCCAAGTAAAAGCTGCCAAAAATTAGGAAGGAGCAACTTGCAATGCCCCTTACAAGAGCCATGCAGTACAGCATATTACAAACTTAAGTCCCATTATTGGGGAGTGGGTGTCCCATAGTATTTGCTTATGCTTTCCCAGCAAAAGCTGCCAAAAATTAGGATGGAGCAACTTGCAATGCCCCTTATAAGAGCCATGCAGTACAGCATATTACAAACATAAGTCCCATTATTGGGGAGTGGGTGTCCCATAGTATTTGCTTATGCTTTCCCAGCAAAAGCTGCCAAAAATTAGGACGGAGCAACTTGCAATGCTCCTTATAAGAGCCATGCAGTACAGCATATTATAAACATAAGTCCCATTATTGGGGAGTGGGTGTCCCATAGTATTTTCTTTTGCTTTCCAAGCAAAAGCTGCCAAAAATTAGGACGGAGCAACTTGCAATGCCCCTTACAAGAGCCATGCAGTACAGCATATTACAAACATAAGTCCCATTATTGGGGAGTGGGTGTCCCATAGTATTTGCTTATGCTTTCCAAGCAAAAGCTGCCAAAAATTAGGAAGGAGCAACTTGCAATGCCCCTTACAAGAGCCATGCAGTACAGCATATTACAAACATAAGTCCCATTATTGGGGAGTGGGTGTCCCATAGTATTTGCTTATGCTTTCCCAGCAAAAGCTGCCAAAAATTAGGATGGAGCAACTTGCAAGGCCCCTTACAAGAGCCATGCAGTACAGCATATTGCAAACATAAGTCCCATTATTGGGGAGTGGGTGTCCCATAGTATTTGCTTATGCTTTCCCAGCAAAAGCTGCCAAAAATTAGGATGGAGAAACTTGCAATGCCCCTTTTACAAGAGCCATGCAGTACAGCATATTACAAACATATGTCCCATTATTGGGGAGTGGGTGTCCCATAGTATTTTCTTACGCTTTCCAAGCAAAAGCTGCCAAAAATTAGGACGGAGCAACTTGCAATGCCCCTTACAAGAGCCATGCAGTACAGCATATTACAAACATAAGTCCCATTATTGGGGAGTGGGTGTCCCATGGTATTTGCTTATGCTTTCCCAGCAAAAGCTGCCAAAAATTAGGACGGAGCAACTTGCAATGCCTCTTACAAGAGCCATGCAGTACAGCATATTACAAACATAAGTCCCATTATTGGGGAGTGGGTGTCCCATAGTATTTGCTTATACTTTCCCAGCAAAAGCTGCCAAAAATTAGGACGGAGCAACTTGCAATGCGGCTTACAAGAGCCATGCAGTAGAGCATATTACAAACATAAGTCCCATTATTGGGGAGTGGGTGTCCCATAGTATTTGCTTATGCTTTCCCAGCAAAAGCTGCCAAAAATTAGGACGGAGCAACTTGCAATGCCCCTTACAAGAGCCATGCAGTACAGTATATTACAAACATAAGTCCCATTATTGGGGAGTGGGTGTCCCATAGTATTTGCTTATGCTTTCCAAGCAAAAGCTGCCAAAAATTAGGATGGAGCAACTTGCAATGCCCCTTACAAGAGCCATGCAGTACAGCATATTACAAAAATAAGTCTCATTATTGGGGAGTTGTGTCCCATGGTATTTGCTTATGCTTTCCAAGCAAAAGCTGCCAAAAATTAGGACGGAGCAACTTGCAATGCCCCTTACAAGAGTCATGCAGTACAGCATATTATAAACATAAGTCCCATTATTGGGGAGTGGGTGTCCCATGGTATTTGCTTATGCTTTCCCAGCAAAAGCTGCCAAAAATTAGGACGGAGCAACTTGCAATGCCCATTACAAGAACCATGCAGTACAGCATATTACAAACATAAGTCCCATTATTGGGGAGTGGGTGTCCCATAGTATTTGCTTATGCTTTCCCAGCAAAAGCTGCCAAAAATTAGGACGGAGCAACTTGCAATGCCCCTTACAAGAGCCATGCAGTACAGTATATTACAAACATAAGTCCCATTATTGGGGAGTGGGTGTCCCATAGTATTTGCTTATGCTTTCCAAGCAAAAGCTGCCAAAAATTAGGATGGAGCAACTTGCAATGCCCCTTACAAGAGCCATGCAGTACAGCATATTACAAAAATAAGTCTCATTATTGGGGAGTTGTGTCCCATGGTATTTGCTTATGCTTTCCAAGCAAAAGCTGCCAAAAATTAGGACGGAGCAACTTGCAATGCCCCTTACAAGAGTCATGCAGTACAGCATATTATAAACATAAGTCCCATTATTGGGGAGTGGGTGTCCCATGGTATTTGCTTATGCTTTCCCAGCAAAAGCTGCCAAAAATTAGGACGGAGCAACTTGCAATGCCCATTACAAGAACCATGCAGTACAGCATATTACAAACATAAGTCCCATTATTGGGGAGTGGGTGTCCCATAGTATTTGCTTATGCTTTCCCAGCAAAAGCTGCCAAAAATTAGGACGGAGCAACTTGCAATGCCCCTTACAAGAGCCATGCAGTACAGCATATTAGAAACATAAGTCCCATTATTGGGGAGTGGGTGGCCCATAGTATTTGCTTATGCTTTCCCAGCAAAAGCTGCCAAAAATTAGGACGGAACAACTTGCAATGCCCCTTACAAGAGCCATGCAGTACAGCATATTACAAACATAAGTCCCATTATTGGGGAGTGGGTGTCCCATAGTATTTGCTTATGCTTTCCAAGCAAAAGCTGCCAAAAATTGGGAAGGAGCAACTTGCAATGCCCCTTACAAGAGCCATGCAGTACAGCATATTACAAACATAAGTCCCATTATTGGGGAGTGGGTGTCCCATAGTATTTGCTTATGCTTTCCCAGCAAAAGCTGCCAAAAATTAGGAAGGAGCATCTTGCAATGCCCCTTACAAGAGCCATGCAGTACAGCATATTACAAACATAAGTCCCATTATTGGGGAGTGGGAGTCCCATAGTATTTGCTTATGCTTTCCCGGCAAAAGCTGGCAAAAATTAGGATGGAGCAACTTGCAATGCCCCTTACAAGTGCCATGCAGTAGAGCATATTACAAACATAAGTCCCATTATTGGGGAGTGGGTGTCCCATAGTATTTGCTTATGCTTTCCAAGCAAAAGCTGGCAAAAATTAGGACGGAGCAACTTGCAATGCCCCTTACAAGAGCCATGCAGTACAGCATATTACAAACATAAGTCCCATTATTGGGGAGTGGGTGTCCCATGGTATTTGCTTATGCTTTCCAAGCAAAAGCTGCCAAATTTTAGGACAGAGCAACTTGCAATGCCCCTTACAAGAGCCATGTAATACAGCATATTACAAACATAAGTCCCATTATTGGGGAGTGGGTGTCCCATAGTATTTGCTTATGCTTTGCCAGCAAAAGCTGCCAAAAATAAGGACGGAGCAACTTGCAATGCCCCTTACAAGAGCCATGCAGTACAGCATATTACAAACATAAGTCCCATTATTGGGGAGTGGGTGTCTCATGTTATTTGCTTATGCTTTCCAAGCAAAAGCTGCCAAAAATTAGGACGGAGCAACTTGCAATGCCCCTTACAAGAGCCATGCAGTACAGCATATTACAAACATAAGTCCCATTATTGGTGAGTGGGTGTCCCATAGTATTTGCTTATGCTTTCCCAGCAAAAGCTGCAAAAAATTAGGACGGAGCAACTTGCAATGCCCCTTACAAGAGCCATGCAGTACAGCATATTACAAACATAAGTCCCATTATTGGGGAGTGGGTGTCCCATAGTATTTGCTTATGCTTTCCCAGCAAAAGCTGCCAAAAATTAGGACGGAGCAACTTGCAATGCCCCTTACAAGAGCCATGCAGTACAGCATATTACAAACATAAGTCCCATTATTGGGGAGTGGGTGTCCCATACTATTTGCTTATGCTTTCCAAGCAAAAGTTGCCAAAAATTAGGACGGAGCAACTTGCAATGCCCCTTACAAGAGCCATGTAGTACAGCATATTGCAAACATAAGTCCCATTATTGTGGAGTGGGTGTCCCATAGTATTTGCTTATGCTTTCCAAGCAAAAGCTGCCAAAAATTAGGAAGGAGCAACTTGCAATGCCCCTTACAAGAGCCATGCAGTACAGCATATTACAAACATAAGTCCCATTATTGGGGAGTGGGTGTCCCATAGTATTTGCTTATGCTTTCCAAGCAAAAGCTGCCAAAAATTAGGACGGAACATCTTGCAATGCCCCTTACAAGAGCCATGCAGTACAGCATATTACAAACATAAGTCCCATTATTGGGGAGTGGGTGTCCCATGGTATTTGCCTATGTTTTCCAAGCAAAAGCTGCTAAAAATTAGGACGGAGCAAATTGCAATGCCCCTTACAAGAGCCATGCAGTACAGCATATTACAAACATAAGTCCCATTATTGGGGAGTGGGTGTCCCATAGTATTTGCTTATGCTTTCCCAGCAAAAGCTGCCAAAAATTAGGACGGAGCAACTTGCAATGCCCCTTACAAGAGCCATGCAGTACAGCATATTACAAACATAAGTCCCATTATTGGGGAGTGGGTGTCACATGGTATTTGCTTATGCTTTCCCAGCAAAAGCTGCCAAAAATTAGGACGGAGCAACTTGCAATTCCCCTTACAAGAGCCATGCAGTACAGCATATTACAAACATAAGTCCCATTATTGGGGAGTGGGTGGCCCATAGTATTTGCTTATGCTTTCCAAGCAAAAGCTGCCAAAAATTAGGACGGAGCAACTTGCAATGCCTCTTACAAGAGCCATGCAGTACAGCATATTACAAACATAAGTCCCATTATTGGGGAGTGGGTGTCCCATAGTATTTGCTTATGCTTTCCCAGCAAAAGCTGCCAAAAATTAGGACGGAGCAACTTGCAATGCCGCTTACAAGAGCCATGCAGTAGAGCATATTACAAACATAAGTCCCATTATTGGGGAGTGGGTGTCCCATAGTATTTGCTTATGCTTTCCCAGCAAAAGCTGCCAAAAATTAGGACGGAGCAACTTGCAATGCCCCTTACAAGAGCCATGCAGTACAGTATATTACAAACATAAGTCCCATTATTGGGGAGTGTGTGTCCCATAGTATTTGCTTATGCTTTCCAAGCAAAAGCTGCCAAAAATTAGGATGGAGCAACTTGCAATGCCCCTTACAAGAGCCATGCAGTACAGCATATTACGAAAATAAGTCTCATTATTGGGGAGTTGTGTCCCAGGGTATTTGTTTATGCTTTCCCAGCAAAAGCTGCCAAAAATTAGGACGGAGCAACTTGCAATGCCCCTTACAAGAGCCATGCAGTACAGCATATTACAAACATAAGTCCCATTATTGGGGAGTGGGTGTCACATGGTATTTGCTTATGCTTTCCCAGCAAAAGCTGCCAAAAATTAGGACGGAGCAACTTGCAATTCCCCTTACAAGAGCCATGCAGTACAGCATATTACAAACATAAGTCCCATTATTGGGGAGTGGGTGGCCCATAGTATTTGCTTATGCTTTCCAAGCAAAAGCTGCCAAAAATTAGGACGGAGCAACTTGCAATGCCTCTTACAAGAGCCATGCAGTACAGCATATTACAAACATAAGTCCCATTATTGGGGAGTGGGTGTCCCATAGTATTTGCTTATGCTTTCCCAGCAAAAGCTGCCAAAAATTAGGACGGAGCAACTTGCAATGCCGCTTACAAGAGCCATGCAGTAGAGCATATTACAAACATAAGTCCCATTATTGTGGAGTGGGTGTCCCATAGTATTTGCTTATGCTTTCCAAGCAAAAGCTGCCAAAAATTAGGAAGGAGCAACTTGCAATGCCCCTTACAAGAGCCATGCAGTACAGCATATTACAAACATAAGTCCCATTATTGGGGAGTGGGTGTCCCATAGTATTTGCTTATGCTTTCCAAGCAAAAGCTGCCAAAAATTAGGACGGAACATCTTGCAATGCCCCTTACAAGAGCCATGCAGTACAGCATATTACAAACATAAGTCCCATTATTGGGGAGTGGGTGTCCCATGGTATTTGCCTATGTTTTCCAAGCAAAAGCTGCTAAAAATTAGGACGGAGCAAATTGCAATGCCCCTTACAAGAGCCATGCAGTACAGCATATTACAAACATAAGTCCCATTATTGGGGAGTGGGTGTCCCATAGTATTTGCTTATGCTTTCCCAGCAAAAGCTGCCAAAAATTAGGACGGAGCAACTTGCAATGCCCCTTACAAGAGCCATGCAGTACAGCATATTACAAACATAAGTCCCATTATTGGGGAGTGGGTGTCACATGGTATTTGCTTATGCTTTCCCAGCAAAAGCTGCCAAAAATTAGGACGGAGCAACTTGCAATTCCCCTTACAAGAGCCATGCAGTACAGCATATTACAAACATAAGTCCCATTATTGGGGAGTGGGTGGCCCATAGTATTTGCTTATGCTTTCCAAGCAAAAGCTGCCAAAAATTAGGACGGAGCAACTTGCAATGCCTCTTACAAGAGCCATGCAGTACAGCATATTACAAACATAAGTCCCATTATTGGGGAGTGGGTGTCCCATAGTATTTGCTTATGCTTTCCCAGCAAAAGCTGCCAAAAATTAGGACGGAGCAACTTGCAATGCCGCTTACAAGAGCCATACAGTAGAGCATATTACAAACATAAGTCCCATTATTGGGGAGTGGGTGTCCCATAGTATTTGCTTATGCTTTCCCAGCAAAAGCTGCCAAAAATTAGGACGGAGCAACTTGCAATGCCCCTTACAAGAGCCATGCAGTACAGTATATTACAAACATAAGTCCCATTATTGGGGAGTGTGTGTCCCATAGTATTTGCTTATGCTTTCCAAGCAAAAGCTGCCAAAAATTAGGATGGAGCAACTTGCAATGCCCCTTACAAGAGCCATGCAGTACAGCATATTACGAAAATAAGTCTCATTATTGGGGAGTTGTGTCCCAGGGTATTTGTTTATGCTTTCCCAGCAAAAGCTGCCAAAAATTAGGACGGAGCAACTTGCAATGCCCCTTACAAGAGCCATGCAGTACAGCATATTACAAACATAAGTCCCATTATTGGGGAGTGGGTGTCACATGGTATTTGCTTATGCTTTCCCAGCAAAAGCTGCCAAAAATTAGGACGGAGCAACTTGCAATTCCCCTTACAAGAGCCATGCAGTACAGCATATTACAAACATAAGTCCCATTATTGGGGAGTGGGTGGCCCATAGTATTTGCTTATGCTTTCCAAGCAAAAGCTGCCAAAAATTAGGACGGAGCAACTTGCAATGCCTCTTACAAGAGCCATGCAGTACAGCATATTACAAACATAAGTCCCATTATTGGGGAGTGGGTGTCCCATAGTATTTGCTTATGCTTTCCCAGCAAAAGCTGCCAAAAATTAGGACGGAGCAACTTGCAATGCCGCTTACAAGAGCCATGCAGTAGAGCATATTACAAACATAAGTCCCATTATTGGGGAGTGGGTGTCCCATAGTATTTGCTTATGCTTTCCCAGCAAAAGCTGCCAAAAATTAGGATGGAGCAACTTGCAATGCCCCTTACAAGAGCCATGCAGTACAGTATATTACAAACATAAGTCCCATTATTGGGGAGTGTGTGTCCCATAGTATTTGCTTATGCTTTCCAAGCAAAAGCTGCCAAAAATTAGGATGGAGCAACTTGCAATGCCCCTTACAAGGGCCATGCAGTACAGCATATTACGAAAATAAGTCTCATTATTGGGGAGTTGTGTCCCAGGGTATTTGTTTATGCTTTCCAAGCAAAAGCTGCCAAAAATTAGGACGGAGCAACTTGCAATGCCCCTTACAAGAGTCATGCAGTACAGCATATTATAAACATAAGTCCCATTATTGGGGAGTGGGTGTCCCATGGTATTTGCTTATGCTTTCCCAGCAAAAGCTGCCAAAAATTAGGACGGAGCAACTTGCAATGCCCCTTACAAGAACCATGCAGTACAGCATATTACAAACATAAGTCCCATTATTGGGGAGTGGGTGGCCCATAGTATTTTCTTATGCTTTCCCAGCAAAAGCTGCCAAAAATTAGGACGGAGCAACATGCAATGCCCCTTACAAGAGCCATGCAGTACAGCATATTACAAACATAAGTCCCATTATTGGGGAGTGGGTGTCCCATAGTATTTGCTTATGCTTTCCAAGCAAAAGCTGCCAAAAATTGGGAAGGAGCAACTTGCAATGCCCCTTACAAGAGCCATGCAGTACAGCATATAACAAACATAAGTCCCATTATTGGGGAGTGGGTGTCCCATAGTATTTGCTTATGCTTTCCCAGCAAAAGCTGCCAAAAATTAGGAAGGAGCAACTTGCAATGCCCCTTACAAGAGCCATGCAGTACAGCATATTACAAACATAAGTCCCATTATTGGGGAGTGGGTGTCCCATAGTATTTGCTTATGCTTTCCAAGCAAAAGCTGCCAAAAATTGGGAAGGAGCAACTTGCAATGCCCCTTACAAGAGCCATGCAGTACAGCATATTACAAACATAAGTCCCATTATTGGTGAGTGGGTGTCCCATAGTATTTGCTTATGCTTTCCCAGCAAAAGCTGCAAAAAATTAGGACGGAGCAACTTGCAATGCCCCTTACAAGAGCCATGCAGTACAGCATATTACAAACATAAGTCCCATTATTGGGGAGTGGGTGTCCCATAGTATTTGCTTATGCTTTACCAGCAAAAGCTGCCAAAAATTAGGACGGAGCAAATTGCAATGCCCCTTACAAGAGCCATGCAGTACAGCATATTACAAACATAAGTCCCATTATTGGGGAGTGGGTGTCCCATAGTATTTGCTTATGCTTTCCCAGCAAAAGCTGCCAAAAATTAGGACGGAGCAACTTGCAATGCCCCATACAAAAGCCATGCAGTACAGCATATTACAAATATAAGTCCCATTATTGGGGAGTGGGTGTCCCATAGTATTTGCTTATGCTTTCCCAGCAAAAGCTGCCAAAAATTAGGACGGAGCAACTTGCAATGCCTCTTACAAGAGCCATGCAGTACAGCATATTACAAACATAAGTCCCATTATTGGGGAGTGGGTGGCCCATAGTATTTGCTTATGCTTTCCAAGCAAAAGCTGCCAAAAATTAGGATAGAGCAACTTGCAATGCCTCTTACAAGACCCATGCAGTACAGCATATTACAAACATAAGTCCCATTATTGGGGAGTGGGTGGCCCATAGTATTTGCTTATGCTTTCCCAGCAAAAGCTGCCAAAAATTAGGACGGAGCAACTTGCAATGCCCCTTACAAGAGCCATGCAGTACAGCATATTACAAACATAAGTCCCATTATTGGGGAGTGGGTGTCCCATAGTATTTGCTTATGCTTTCCCAGCAAAAGCTGCCAAAAATTAGGACGGAGCAACTTGCAATGCCCCTTACAAGAGCCATGCAGTACAGCATATTACAAACATAAGTCCCATTATTGGGGAGTGGGTGTCACATGGTATTTGCTTATGCTTTCCCAGCAAAAGCTGCCAAAAATTAGGACGGAGCAACTTGCAATTCCCCTTACAAGAGCCATGCAGTACAGCATATTACAAACATAAGTCCCATTATTGGGGAGTGGGTGGCCCATAGTATTTGCTTATGCTTTCCAAGCAAAAGCTGCCAAAAATTAGGACGGAGCAACTTGCAATGCCTCTTACAAGAGCCATGCAGTACAGCATATTACAAACATAAGTCCCATTATTGGGGAGTGGGTGTCCCATAGTATTTGCTTATGCTTTCCCAGCAAAAGCTGCCAAAAATTAGGACGGAGCAACTTGCAATGCCGCTTACAAGAGCCATACAGTAGAGCATATTACAAACATAAGTCCCATTATTGGGGAGTGGGTGTCCCATAGTATTTGCTTATGCTTTCCCAGCAAAAGCTGCCAAAAATTAGGACGGAGCAACTTGCAATGCCCCTTACAAGAGCCATGCAGTACAGTATATTACAAACATAAGTCCCATTATTGGGGAGTGTGTGTCCCATAGTATTTGCTTATGCTTTCCAAGCAAAAGCTGCCAAAAATTAGGATGGAGCAACTTGCAATGCCCCTTACAAGAGCCATGCAGTACAGCATATTACGAAAATAAGTCTCATTATTGGGGAGTTGTGTCCCAGGGTATTTGTTTATGCTTTCCCAGCAAAAGCTGCCAAAAATTAGGACGGAGCAACTTGCAATGCCCCTTACAAGAGCCATGCAGTACAGCATATTACAAACATAAGTCCCATTATTGGGGAGTGGGTGTCACATGGTATTTGCTTATGCTTTCCCAGCAAAAGCTGCCAAAAATTAGGACGGAGCAACTTGCAATTCCCCTTACAAGAGCCATGCAGTACAGCATATTACAAACATAAGTCCCATTATTGGGGAGTGGGTGGCCCATAGTATTTGCTTATGCTTTCCAAGCAAAAGCTGCCAAAAATTAGGACGGAGCAACTTGCAATGCCTCTTACAAGAGCCATGCAGTACAGCATATTACAAACATAAGTCCCATTATTGGGGAGTGGGTGTCCCATAGTATTTGCTTATGCTTTCCCAGCAAAAGCTGCCAAAAATTAGGACGGAGCAACTTGCAATGCCGCTTACAAGAGCCATGCAGTAGAGCATATTACAAACATAAGTCCCATTATTGGGGAGTGGGTGTCCCATAGTATTTGCTTATGCTTTCCCAGCAAAAGCTGCCAAAAATTAGGATGGAGCAACTTGCAATGCCCCTTACAAGAGCCATGCAGTACAGTATATTACAAACATAAGTCCCATTATTGGGGAGTGTGTGTCCCATAGTATTTGCTTATGCTTTCCAAGCAAAAGCTGCCAAAAATTAGGATGGAGCAACTTGCAATGCCCCTTACAAGGGCCATGCAGTACAGCATATTACGAAAATAAGTCTCATTATTGGGGAGTTGTGTCCCAGGGTATTTGTTTATGCTTTCCAAGCAAAAGCTGCCAAAAATTAGGACGGAGCAACTTGCAATGCCCCTTACAAGAGTCATGCAGTACAGCATATTATAAACATAAGTCCCATTATTGGGGAGTGGGTGTCCCATGGTATTTGCTTATGCTTTCCCAGCAAAAGCTGCCAAAAATTAGGACGGAGCAACTTGCAATGCCCCTTACAAGAACCATGCAGTACAGCATATTACAAACATAAGTCCCATTATTGGGGAGTGGGTGGCCCATAGTATTTTCTTATGCTTTCCCAGCAAAAGCTGCCAAAAATTAGGACGGAGCAACATGCAATGCCCCTTACAAGAGCCATGCAGTACAGCATATTACAAACATAAGTCCCATTATTGGGGAGTGGGTGTCCCATAGTATTTGCTTATGCTTTCCAAGCAAAAGCTGCCAAAAATTGGGAAGGAGCAACTTGCAATGCCCCTTACAAGAGCCATGCAGTACAGCATATAACAAACATAAGTCCCATTATTGGGGAGTGGGTGTCCCATAGTATTTGCTTATGCTTTCCCAGCAAAAGCTGCCAAAAATTAGGAAGGAGCAACTTGCAATGCCCCTTACAAGAGCCATGCAGTACAGCATATTACAAACATAAGTCCCATTATTGGGGAGTGGGTGTCCCATAGTATTTGCTTATGCTTTCCAAGCAAAAGCTGCCAAAAATTGGGAAGGAGCAACTTGCAATGCCCCTTACAAGAGCCATGCAGTACAGCATATTACAAACATAAGTCCCATTATTGGTGAGTGGGTGTCCCATAGTATTTGCTTATGCTTTCCCAGCAAAAGCTGCAAAAAATTAGGACGGAGCAACTTGCAATGCCCCTTACAAGAGCCATGCAGTACAGCATATTACAAACATAAGTCCCATTATTGGGGAGTGGGTGTCCCATAGTATTTGCTTATGCTTTACCAGCAAAAGCTGCCAAAAATTAGGACGGAGCAAATTGCAATGCCCCTTACAAGAGCCATGCAGTACAGCATATTACAAACATAAGTCCCATTATTGGGGAGTGGGTGTCCCATAGTATTTGCTTATGCTTTCCCAGCAAAAGCTGCCAAAAATTAGGACGGAGCAACTTGCAATGCCCCATACAAAAGCCATGCAGTACAGCATATTACAAATATAAGTCCCATTATTGGGGAGTGGGTGTCCCATAGTATTTGCTTATGCTTTCCCAGCAAAAGCTGCCAAAAATTAGGACGGAGCAACTTGCAATGCCTCTTACAAGAGCCATGCAGTACAGCATATTACAAACATAAGTCCCATTATTGGGGAGTGGGTGGCCCATAGTATTTGCTTATGCTTTCCAAGCAAAAGCTGCCAAAAATTAGGATAGAGCAACTTGCAATGCCTCTTACAAGACCCATGCAGTACAGCATATTACAAACATAAGTCCCATTATTGGGGAGTGGGTGGCCCATAGTATTTGCTTATGCTTTCCCAGCAAAAGCTGCCAAAAATTAGGACGGAGCAACTTGCAATGCCCCTTACAAGAGCCATGCAGTACAGCATATTACAAACATAAGTCCCATTATTGGGGAGTGGGTGTCTCATAGTATTTGCTTATGCTTTCCAAGCAAAAGCTGCCAAAAACTAGGATGGAGCAACTTGCAATGCCCCTTACAAGAGCCATGCAGTACAGCATATTACAAACATAAGTCCCATTATTGGGGAGTTGTGTCCCATGGTATTTGCTTATGCTTTCCAAGCAAAAGCTGCCAAAAATTAGGATGGAGCAACTTGCAATGCCCCTTACAAGAGCCATGCAGTACAGCATATTACAAACATAAGTCCCATTATTGGGGAGTGGGTGGCCCATAGTATTTGCTTATGCTTTCCCAGCAAAAGCTGCCAAAAATTAGGACGGAGCAACTTGCAATGCCCCTTACAAGAGCCATGCAGTACAGCATATTACAAACATAAGTCCCATTATTGGGGAGTGGGTGTCCCATGGTATTAACTTATGCGTTCCAAGCAAAAGCTGCCAAAAATTAGGACGGAGTAACTTACAATGCCCCTTACAAGAACCATGCAGTACAGCATATTACAAACATAAGTCCCATTATTGGGGAGTGGGTGTCCCATAGTATTTGCTTATGCTTTCCCAGCAAAAGCTGCCAAAAATTAGGACGGAGCAACTTGCAATGCCTCTTACAAGAGCCATGCAGCACAGCATATTACAAACATAAGTCCCATTATTGGGGAGTGGGTGGCCCATAGTATTTGCTTATGCTTTCCAAGCAAAAGCTGCCAAAAATTAGGATAGAGCAACTTGCAATGCCTCTTACAAGACCCATGCAGTACAGCATATTACAAACATAAGTCCCATTATTGGGGAGTGGGTGTCCCATAGTATTTGCTTATGCTTTCCCAGCAAAAGCTGCCAAAAATTAGGACGGAGCAACTTGCAATGCCCCTTACAAGAGCCATGCAGTACAGCATATTACAAACATAAGTCCCATTATTGGGGAGTGGGTGTCTCATAGTATTTGCTTATGCTTTCCAAGCAAAAGCTGCCAAAAACTACGATGGAGCAACTTGCAATGCCCCTTACAAGAGCCATGCAGTACAGCATATTACAAACATAAGTCCCATTATTGGGGAGTTGTGTCCCATGGTATTTGCTTATGCTTTCCAAGCAAAAGCTGCCAAAAATTAGGATGGAGCAACTTGCAATGCCCCTTACAAGAGCCATGCAGTACAGCATATTACAAACATAAGTCCCATTATTGGGGAGTGGGTGGCCCATAGTATTTGCTTATGCTTTCCCAGCAAAAGCTGCCAAAAATTAGGACGGAGCAACTTGCAATGCCCCTTACAAGAGCCATGCAGTACAGCATATTACAAACATAAGTCCCATTATTGGGGAGTGGGTGTCCCATGGTATTAACTTATGCGTTCCAAGCAAAAGCTGCCAAAAATTAGGACGGAGTAACTTACAATGCCCCTTACAAGAACCATGCAGTACAGCATATTACAAACATAAGTCCCATTATTGGGGAGTGGGTGTCCCATAGTATTTGCTTATGCTTTCCCAGCAAAAGCTGCCAAAAATTAGGACGGAGCAACTTGCAATGCCCCTTACAAGAGCCATGCAGTACAGCATATTACAAACATAAGTCCCATTATTGTGGAGTGGGTTTCCCATAGAATTTGCTTATGCTTTCCCAGCAAAAGGTGCCAAAAATTAGGACGGAGCAACTTGCAATGCCCCTTACAAGAGCCATGCAGTACAGCATATTACAAACATAAGTCCCATTATTGGGGAGTGGGTGTCCCATAGTATTTGCTTATGCTTTCCAAGCAAAAGCTGCTAAAAATTAGGAAGGAGCAACTTGCAATGGCCCTTACAAGAGCCATGGAGTACAGCATATTGCAAACATAAGTCCCATTATTTGGGAGTGGGTGTCTCATAGTATTTTCTTATGCTTTCCCAGCAAAAGCTGCCAAAAATTAGGATGGAGCAACTTGCAATGCCCCTTATAAGAGCCACGCAGTACAGCATATTACAAACATAAGTCCCATTATTGTGGAGTGGGTGTCCCATAGTATTTGCTTATGCTTTCCCAGCAAAAGCTGCCAAAAATTAGGACAGAGCAACTTGCAATGCCCCTTACAAGAGCCATGCAGTAGCGCATATTACAAACATAAGTCCCATTATTGGGGAGTGGGTGTCCCATAATATTTGCTTATGCTTTCCAAGCAAAAGCTGCCAAAAATTAGGACGGAGCAACTTGCAATGCCCCTTACAAGAGCCATGCAGTACAGCATATTACAAACATAAGTCCCATTATTGGGGAGTGGGTGTCCCATGGTATTTGCTTATGCTTTCCAAGCAAAAGCTGCCAAAAATTAGGACAGAGCAACTTGCAATGTACCTTACAAGAGCCATGCAGTCCAGCATATTACAAACATAAGTCCCATTATTGGGGAGTGGGTGTCCCATAGTATTTGCTTATGCTTTCCCAGCAAAAGCTGCCAAAAATTAGGACGGAGCAACTTGCAATGCCCCTTACAAGAGCCATGCAGTACAGCATATTACAAACATAAGTCCCATTATTGGGGAGTGGGTGTCCCATGGTATTTGCTTATGCTTTCCAAGCAAAAGCTGCCAAAAATTAGGACGGAGCAACTTGCAATGCCCCTTACAAGAGCCATGCAGTACAGCATATTACAAACATAAGTCCCATTATTGGGGAGTGGGTGTCCCATAGTATTTGCTTATGCTTTCCCAGCAAAAGCTGCTAAAAATTAGGACGGAGCAACTTGCAATGCCCCTTACAAGAGCCATGCAGTACAGCATATTACAAACATGAGTCCCATTATTGGGGAGTGGGTGTCCCATAGTATTTGCTTATGATTTCCCAGCAAAAGCTGCCAAAAATTAGTATGGAGCAACTTGCAATGCCCCTTACAGGAGCCATGCAGTACAGCATATTACAAACATAAGTCCCATTATTGTGGAGTGGGTGTCCCATAGTATTTGCTTATGCTTTCCCAGCAAAAGCTGCCAAAAATTAGGACGGATCAACTTGCAATGCCCCTTACAAGAGCCATGCAGTACAGCATATTAGAAACATAAGTCCCATTATTGGGGAGTGGGTGTCCCATAGTATTTGCTTATGCTTTCCAAGCAAAAGCTGCCAAAAATTAGGATGGAGCAACTTGCAATGCCCCTTACAAGAGCCATGCAGTACAGCATATTACAAACATAAGTCCCATTATTGGGGAGTGGGTGTCCCATGGTATTTGCTTATGCTTTCCAAGCAAAAGCTGCCAAAAATTAGGACGGAGCAACTTGCAATGTGCCATACAAGAGCCATGCAGTACAGCATATTACAAACATAAGTCCCATTATTGGGGAGTGGGTGTCCCATAGTATTTGCTTATGCTTTCCAAGCAAAAGCTGCCAAAAATTGGGAAGGAGCAACTTGCAATGCCCCTTACAAGAGCCATGCAGTACAGCATATAACAAACATAAGTCCCATTATTGGGGAGTGGGTGTCCCATAGTATTTGCTTATGCTTTCCAAGCAAAAGCTGGCAAAAATTAGGACGGAGCAACTTGCAATGCCCCTTACAAGAGCCATGCAGTACAGCATATTACAAACATAAGTCCCATTATTGGGGAGTGGGTGTCCCATGGTATTTGCTTATGCTTTCCAAGCAAAAGCTGCCAAATTTTAGGACAGAGCAACTTGCAATGCCCCTTACAAGAGCCATGCAATACAGCATATTACAAACATAAGTCCCATTATTGGGGAGTGGGTGTCCCATAGTATTTGCTTATGCTTTGCCAGCAAAAGCTGCCAAAAATAAGGACGGAGCAACTTGCAATGCCCCTCACAAGAGCCATGCAGTACAGCATATTACAAACATAAGTCCCATTATTGGGGAGTGGGTGTCTCATGGTATTTGCTTTTGCTTTCCAAGCAAAAGCTGCCAAAAATTAGGACGGAGCAACTTGCAATGCCCCTTACAAGAGCCATGCAGTACAGCATATTACAAACATAAGTCCCATTATTGGTGAGTGGGTGTCCCATAGTATTTGCTTATGCTTTCCCAGCAAAAGCTGCAAAAAATTAGGACGGAGCAACTTGCAATGCCCCTTACAAGAGCCATGCAGTACAGCATATTACAAACATAAGTCCCATTATTGGGGAGTGGGTGTCCCATAGTATTTGCTTATGCTTTACCAGCAAAAGCTGCCAAAAATTAGGACGGAGCAACTTGCAATGCCCCTTACAAGAGCCATGCAGTACAGCATATTACAAACATAAGTCCCATTATTGGGGAGTGGGTGTCCCATAGTATTTGCTTATGCTTTCCCAGCAAAAGCTGCCAAAAATTAGGACGGAGCAACTTGCAATGCCCCATACAAAAGCCATGCAGTACAGCATATTACAAATATAAGTCCCATTATTGGGGAGTGGGTGTCCCATAGTATTTGCTTATGCTTTCCCAGCAAAAGCTGCCAAAAATTAGGACGGAGCAACTTGCAATGCCTCTTACAAGAGCCATGCAGTACAGCATATTACAAACATAAGTCCCATTATTGGGGAGTGGGTGGCCCATACTATTTGCTTATGCTTTCCAAGCAAAAGCTGCCAAAAATTAGGATAGAGCAACTTGCAATGCCTCTTACAAGACCCATGCAGTACAGCATATTACAAACATAAGTCCCATTATTGGGGAGTGGGTGTCCCATAGTATTTGCTTATGCTTTCCCAGCAAAAGCTGCCAAAAATTAGGACGGAGCAACTTGCAATGCCCCTTACAAGAGCCATGCAGTACAGCATATTACAAACATAAGTCCCATTATTGGGGAGTGGGTGTCTCATAGTATTTGCTTATGCTTTCCAAGCAAAAGCTGCCAAAAACTAGGATGGAGCAACTTGCAATGCCCCTTACAAGAGCCATGCAGTACAGCATATTACAAACATAAGTCCCATTATTGGGGAGTTGTGTCCCATGGTATTTGCTTATGCTTTCCAAGCAAAAGCTGCCAAAAATTAGGATGGAGCAACTTGCAATGCCCCTTACAAGAGCCATGCAGTACAGCATATTACAAACATAAGTCCCATTATTGGGGAGTGGGTGGCCCATAGTATTTGCTTATGCTTTCCCAGCAAAAGCTGCCAAAAATTAGGACGGAGCAACTTGCAATGCCCCTTACAAGAGCCATGCAGTACAGCATATTACAAACATAAGTCCCATTATTGGGGAGTGGGTGTCCCATGGTATTAACTTATGCGTTCCAAGCAAAAGCTGCCAAAAATTAGGACGGAGTAACTTACAATGCCCCTTACAAGAACCATGCAGTACAGCATATTACAAACATAAGTCCCATTATTGGGGAGTGGGTGTCCCATAGTATTTGCTTATGCTTTCCCAGCAAAAGCTGCCAAAAATTAGGACGGAGCAACTTGCAATGCCTCTTACAAGAGCCATGCAGTACAGCATATTACAAACATAAGTCCCATTATTGGGGAGTGGGTGGCCCATAGTATTTGCTTATGCTTTCCAAGCAAAAGCTGCCAAAAATTAGGATAGAGCAACTTGCAATGCCTCTTACAAGACCCATGCAGTACAGCATATTACAAACATAAGTCCCATTATTGGGGAGTGGGTGTCCCATAGTATTTGCTTATGCTTTCCCAGCAAAAGCTGCCAAAAATTAGGACGGAGCAACTTGCAATGCCCCTTACAAGAGCCATGCAGTACAGCATATTACAAACATAAGTCCCATTATTGGGGAGTGGGTGTCTCATAGTATTTGCTTATGCTTTCCAAGCAAAAGCTGCCAAAAACTAGGATGGAGCAACTTGCAATGCCCCTTACAAGAGCCATGCAGTACAGCATATTACAAACATAAGTCCCATTATTGGGGAGTTGTGTCCCATGGTATTTGCTTATGCTTTCCAAGCAAAAGCTGCCAAAAATTAGGATGGAGCAACTTGCAATGCCCCTTACAAGAGCCATGCAGTACAGCATATTACAAACATAAGTCCCATTATTGGGGAGTGGGTGGCCCATAGTATTTGCTTATGCTTTCCCAGCAAAAGCTGCCAAAAATTAGGACGGAGCAACTTGCAATGCCCCTTACAAGAGCCATGCAGTACAGCATATTACAAACATAAGTCCCATTATTGGGGAGTGGGTGTCCCATGGTATTAACTTATGCGTTCCAAGCAAAAGCTGCCAAAAATTAGGACGGAGTAACTTACAATGCCCCTTACAAGAACCATGCAGTACTGCATATTACAAACATAAGTCCCATTATTGGGGAGTGGGTGTCCCATAGTATTTGCTTATGCTTTCCCAGCAAAAGCTGCCAAAAATTAGGACGGAGCAACTTGCAATGCCCCTTACAAGAGCCATGCAGTACAGCATATTACAAACATAAGTCCCATTATTGTGGAGTGGGTTTCCCATAGTATTTGCTTATGCTTTCCCAGCAAAAGGTGCCAAAAATTAGGACGGAGCAACTTGCAATGCCCCTTACAAGAGCCATGCAGTACAGCATATTACAAACATAAGTCCCATTATTGGGGAGTGGGTGTCCCATAGTATTTGCTTATGCTTTCCAAGCAAAAGCTGCTAAAAATTAGGAAGGAGCAACTTGCAATGGCCCATGCAAGAGCCATGGAGTACAGCATATTGCAAACATAAGTCCCATTATTTGGGAGTGGGTGTCTCATAGTATTTTCTTATGCTTTCCCAGCAAAAGCTGCCAAAAATTAGGATGGAGCAACTTGCAATGCCCCTTACAAGAGCCATGCAGTACAGCATATTACAAACATAAGTCCCATTATTGTGGAGTGGGTGTCCCATAGTATTTGCTTATGCTTTCCCAGCAAAAGCTGCCAAAAATTAGGACGGAGCAACTTGCAATGCCCCTTACAAGAGCCATGCAGTAGCGCATATTACAAACATAAGTCCCATTATTGGGGAGTGGGTGTCCCATAATATTTGCTTATGCTTTCCAAGCAAAAGCTGCCAAAAATTAGGACGGAGCAACTTGCAATGCCCCTTACAAGAGCCATGCAGTACAGCATATTACAAACATAAGTCCCATTATTGGGGAGTGGGTGTCCCATGGTATTTGCTTATGCTTTCCAAGCAAAAGCTGCCAAAAATTAGGACAGAGCAACTTGCAATGTACCTTACAAGAGCCATGCAGTCCAGCATATTACAAACATAAGTCCCATTATTGGGGAGTGGGTGTCCCATAGTATTTGCTTATGCTTTCCCAGCAAAAGCTGCCAAAAATTAGGACGGAGCAACTTGCAATGCCCCTTACAAGAGCCATGCAGTACAGCATATTACAAACTTAAGTCCCATTATTGGGGAGTGGGTGTCCCATGGTATTTGCTTATGCTTTCCAAGCAAAAGCTGCCAAAAATTAGGGCGGAGCAACTTGCAATGCCCCTTACAAGAGCCATGCAGTACAGCATATTACAAACATAAGTCCCATTATTGGGGAGTGGGTGTCCCATAGTATTTGCTTATGCTTTCCCAGCAAAAGCTGCCAAAAATTAGGACGGAGCAACTTGCAATGCCCCTTACAAGAGCCATGCAGTACAGCATATTACAAACTTAAGTCCCATTATTGGGGAGTGGGTGTCCCATAGTATTTGCTTATGCTTTCCAAGCAAAAGCTGCCAAAAATTAGGATGGAGCAACTTGCAATGCCCCTTACAAGAGCCATGCAGTACAGCATATTACAAACGTAAGTCCCATTATTGGGGAGTGGGTGTCCCATGGTATTTGCTTATGCTTTCTTAGCAAAAGCTGCCAAAAATTAGGACGGAGCAACTTGCAATGCCCCTTACAAGAACCATGCAGTACAGCATATTACAAACATAAGTCCCATTATTGGGGAGTGGGTGTCCCATGGTATTTGCTTATGCTTTCCCAGCAAAAGCTGCCAAAAATTAGGACGGAGCAACTTGCAATGCCCCTTACAAGAGCCATGCAGTACAGCATATTACAAACATAAGTCCCATTATTGGGGAGTGGGTGTCCCATAGTATTTGCTTATGCTTTCCCAGCAAAAGCTGCTAAAAATTAGGACGGAGCAACTTGCAATGCCCCTTACAAGAGCCATGCAGTACAGCATATTACAAACATGAGTCCCATTATTGGGGAGTGGGTGTCCCATAGTATTTGCTTATGCTTTCCAAGCAAAAGCTGCCAAAAATTAGGAAGGAGCAACTTGCAATGCCCCTTACAAGAGCCATGCGGTACAGCATATTACAAACATAAGTCCCATTATTGGGGAGTGGGTGTCCCATAGTATTTGCTTATGATTTCCCAGCAAAAGCTGCCAAAAATTAGTATGGAGCAACTTGCAATGCCCCTTACAGGAGCCATGCAGTACAGCATATTACAAACATAAGTCCCATTATTGTGGAGTGGGTGTCCCATAGTATTTGCTTATGCTTTCCCAGCAAAAGCTGCCAAAAATTAGGACGGATCAACTTGCAATGCCCCTTACAAGAGCCATGCAGTACAGCATATTAGAAACATAAGTCCCATTATTGGGGAGTGGGTGTCCCATAGTATTTGCTTATGCTTTCCAAGCAAAAGCTGCCAAAAATTAGGATGGAGCAACTTGCAATGCCCCTTACAAGAGCCATGCAGTACAGCATATTACAAACATAAGTCCCATTATTGGGGAGTGGGTGTCCCATGGTATTTGCTTATGCTTTCCAAGGAAAAGCTGCCAAAAATTAGGACGGAGCAACTTGCAATGTGCCTTACAAGAGCCATGCAGTACAGCATATTACAAACATAAGTCCCATTATTGGGGAGTGGGGGTCACATAGTATTTGCTTATGCTTTCCCAGCAAAAGCTGCCAAAAATTAGGACGGAGCAACTTGCAATGCCCCTTACAAGAGCCATGCAGTACAGCATATTACAAACATAAGTCCCATTATTGGGGAGTGGGTGTCCCATAGTATTTGCTTAAGCTTTCCAAGCAAATGCTGCCAAAAATTAGGATGGAGCAACTTGCAATGCCCCTTACAAGAGCCATGCAGTACAGCATATTACAAACATAAGTCCCATTATTGGGGAGTGGGTGTCCCATAGTATTTGCTTATGCTTTCCAAGCAAAAGCTGCCAAAAATTAGGACGGAGCAACTTGCAATGCCCCTTATAAGAGCCATGCAGTACAGCATATTACAAACATAAGTCCCATTATTGGGGAGTGGGTGTCCCATGGTATTTGCTTATGCTTTCCAAACAAAAGCTGCCAAAAATTAGGACGGAGCAACTTGCAATGTCCCTTACAAGAGCCATACAGTACAGCATATTACCAACATAAGTCCCATTATTGGGGAGTGGGTGTCCCATAGTATTTGCTTATGCCTTGCAAGCAAAAGCTGCCAAAAATAAGGACGGAGGAACTTGCAATGCTGGCACCCTGGTGGTATAGTGGTGGTGGAGGCTGAGGATAAGGAGAAGAAGATTAAACAGCCGAAACGAGGAAGCATATACCCATGTGTGGGTGTGAAGCGGTGCATGTGAATACACCTCCTGAAATAACACAGTGGATTTGACTTTATGTTACTCTGCTGTCATTTGGTGGTGATGAGAAGTCTGGCCCAATCCAGCCCTTGTTCATTTTGATAAGGGTCAGCTTGTCAGCATTGTCAGTTGACAGGCGAGTGCGCTTATCAGTTATAATTCCCCCAGCGGCACTAAAAACAAGCTCCGATAACACGCTAGTGGCAGGGCAGGCCAGGACCTCCAAGGCGTACACAGACAGTTCATTCCAAGTGTCTAGCTTGGATACCCAATAATTAAAAGGCACAGAGGAATCACGGAGGACGCTGGTACGATCGGCAAGGTACTCCTTCACCATCTTTTGAAACTTTCCACTCCTTGTGAGAGTACCCTGCGCCTCAGGGCCTGTAAGCTGGGCGGGTGTCAGAAAACTGTCCCAGAACGTTGACAGTGTTCCCCTGCCTCTGCTGGATTGGAGTTGCATCTCTCTCGCCTGTACGCCTTGGTTGGGCAACGAACTGTAACCTCTGCCGCTAGCGTGTTCAGATGGGAATTTTTTTAAGAGTTCTGCAGCAAGGGCCTTCTGGTATTGCCCCATTTTTGTAGACCTCTCCACCTCAGGAATAAGAGAGTGAAAGTTCTCCTTGTAGCGGGGGTCTACAAGTGTCAACAACCAGTAATGACTCTCACCCAACATTTTGAAAACGTGAGGGTCACGGTTAAGGCACCGTAACATAAAGTCAGCCATGCGTGCCAGACTGGTAATGGGCAAGATTTCCGTGTCCTCACCAAGATGACGACTGACCAAGCTCTCCTCCTCTTCCTCCTCCCCCCTGTCCTCAGGCCACCCACGCTGAACCGACGGTATGACACTTGTACAGGTACTACCGTCTACAACGCATGATAGCAGCTCCTGTTCTTCCTCCTCCTCCTCCTCCTCTCCCTCATTGTCCCCCAATGCACGTTGGGATGAGATGAGGCTGGGCTGTGTGTAATCGCCCGCTACGGCTTCTTGATCCATCTCATCATACTCTGGCTGCAATGCCTCCTCTTTAATTCTCTGCAGAGAGCGTTGCAAAAGACAGACAAGTGGGATGCTGACACTAATGATGGCATCATCGCCACTCACCATCTTGGTGGCCTCCTCAACGTTTGTCAGGATGGTACATATGTCAGACATCCAGGTCCACTCCTGAGGTCTTATGTGTGGAGTCTGACCTGAATATCGACTGCCTTGTTGCAGCTGGTACTCCACAACTGCTCTCTTCTGCTCACAAATCCTTTGCAATATGTGGAGGGTAGAGTTCCAACGTGTGGGGACATCACACACCAGTCGGTGTGCCGGAAGCTGCAAACGCTGCTGCAACAAAGCAAGGGCGGCGGAAGCTGTAGCAGACTTGCGAAAATGAGCTGACAGGCGGCGTACTTTCACGAGCAGATCTGGCAACTCGGGGTACGATTTAAGAAACCGCTGAACCACGAGGTTAAGCACATGAGCCAGGCATCGTACGTGTGTGATCTCACCTCGCCTCAGAGCCGCCACCAAGTTATGGCCATTGTCACACACGACCATGCCGGGATGTAGGTTCAGCTGTCTCAGCCACAGATCTGCCTGCTCTTTCACAGCTGTCCACAACTCACAAGCAGTGTGAGGTTTATCACCTAAGCTTATGAGTTTCAGCACAGCCTGTTGCCGCTTGGCGGAGGCAGTACTGCAATGCTTCCAGCTTGTAACTGATGTGGTGATATCTGAGATGGAGGCTGAACATGAGGAGGAGGAGGAGGAGGAGGATGCGCAGGAGCTGTACACTGTGGGGGCAACTCTGACTGACATAGGGCCCGCAATCCTCGGTGTGGGGAGGATGTGTTCCGTCCCAAGGTCCGACTGGGTCCCGGCTTCCACTATGTTTACCCAGTGTGCCGTCAGAGAGATGTACCGTCCCTGGCCACAAGCACTTGTCTACGTGTCCGTTGTCAGGTGGACTCTCCCAGTAACTGCGTTGTTGAGGGCACGGCAGATGCTTTGGGACACGTGCTTGTGTAGTGCGGGGATGGCACACCGAGCAAAATAGTGTCGGCTGGGGATCGAGTACCGAGGAACGGCCACCGCCATAAGATTGCGGAAGGATTCCGTCTCCACCAGCCTAAAAGGCAGCATTTCCAATGCAAGCAGTCGTGAAATGTGCAAATTTAGGACTGTGGCCTGTGGGGCGTTAGCTGCGAATTTACGCTTTCGCTCAAAGGTCTGGGATATGGACAATTGAACGCTGCGGTGGGACGTGGACGTGGACGTTGATGCTGTTTCTTGAGAAACTGCCATAACAAGTGAAGACTGAGAGGAGGGGGCATCTTTACATGCAGTATGGACAGGGGATTGCCTTGCACGCACAACAGTGGAAGAAGCAGTGGTGACACCCGCTGACACTGGTCGTGGACCTTGGGTTTCGCCCCACAAAGTCGGGTGCTTTGCTTCCATGTGCCTTATCATGCTGGTGGTGGTCAGGCTGGTAGTTTTGTCACCCCTGCTGATGCTGGCATGGCAGGTGGAACATATGGCCCTTTTGGGGTTATCAGCAGAGTCTTTAAAAAAATTCCAGACTCTGGAAGACCTACCGCTTGTACTGGCAACTTCCCTCGTGTTGGTGTTACGGGGAACGGTTGCCTGCCTTCTGTCTGCGGCCACCACACTGCTTCTTCCTGCCTGTTGGGGTACTCTGCCTCCCTCCCCCTGTGTGCTGCTGGCCTCACTCTGCATGTCCTCCTTCCACGTTGGGTCAGTTACTAGATCATCCACCACCTCCTCCTCTTCCACTTGCGCACCACGATCCTCCTCCTCACTTCCTGGCAATTGTGTCTCGTCATCGTCCATCTCTTGTGACAGATTGCCAACGTCGACTTCCTGTGGCCGTGGCTGTTCAAATATTTGGGCATCGCTACATGGGATCTCCTCTTCCACCACTTCAAGCGTATCAGGTGAGGGGCCCAAATATGGAAATGGACCAGTGAACAGCTCTTCAGAGTGTCCAAGTGTGGGAACACTTGCTGTCTGACGACACTCGGCATGGTGGGAGGAAGGAGCATCAGGATGAGGAGGAGTATGCGGTAGAGACTCACGGCTACTAAGAGTTGACCGTGTGGAAGACTGACCGGAGGTGGTGGTGCCCAGGTAACTGGAAGTATTGTCTGCTATCCAATTAATAACCTGTTCACACTGATCAGTTCTCAATACTGGTGTTGTTCTGTGCTTCCCTAGTAATTCAGTCAAGAAGTGGGAGCGAGAAGATGTGGCTGTTGGTTGTGGCACATTTTCACCTTGGCCACGGCCCCGTCCTCTGCACGAACCATCACCAGAACGTCCACTTCCACGTCCCTTGCCCATTGTAAATGAAGTAAAATAGCTTACACTTGCACTATCAATGGAAAAAGGGTAATAAAGAGTAGATTAGAACCGTGGAAGAGGAAAACCACAGTTATTGTTTACTGGGGTATACCACACTTTTTTAAATAGAGATATTTGCGGCTTAACAGTGAGCGACACACTCAAACTGCTTTTTTTTTAGATACCAAAGGCCCAAAACTGGATAGTACAGCGATTTGACCCATGGAACTGCGAAACCACACTGGGATGTCGGGCCTACACAAGACTATTTTCAACAGATATATTTTAGTGTCACAACAGTCAGGAGACACTACTGTTTTTCTTTACGGAAAAAACTACCAAAAGCTGAATATTAGAGATTTTTTACCGTGGGATGGCAAAACCACAGTTATTGTTTACTGGGGTATACCACACTTTTTTAAATAGAGATATTTGCGGCTGAACAGTGAGCGACACACTCAAACTGCTTTTTTTTTTAGATACCAAAGGCCCAAAACTGGATAGTACAGCTATTTGACCCGTGGAACTGCAAAACCACACTGGGATGTTGGGCCTACACAAGACTATTTTCAACAGATATATTTTTGTGTCGCAACAGTCAGGAGACACTACTGTTTTTCTTTACAGAAAAAACTACCAAAAGCTGAATAATAGAGATTTATTACCGTGGGATGGCAAAACCACAGTTATTGTTTACTGGGGTATACCACACTTTTTTAAATAGAGATATTTGCGGCTGAACAGTGAGCGACACACTCAAACTGCTTTTTTTTTTAGATACCAAAGGCCCAAAACAGAATAGTACAGCTATTTGACCCGTGGAACTGCGAAACCACACTGGGATGTCGGGCCTACACAAGACTATTTTCAACACATATATTTTTGTGTCACAACAGTCAGGAGACACTACTGTTTTTCTTTACGGAAAAAACTACCAAAAGCTGAATAATAGAGATTTTTTACCGTGGGATAGCAAAACCACAGTTATTGTTTACTGGGGTATACCACACTTTTTTAAACAGAGATATTTGCGGCTGAACAGTGAGCGACACACTCAAACTGCTTTTTTTTTAAATACCAAAGGCCCAAAACTGGATAGTACAGCGATTTGACCCGTGGAACTGCGAAACCACACTGGGATGTTGGGCCTACACAAGACTATTTTCAACAGATATATTTTTGTGTCGCAACAGTCAGGAGACACTACTGTTTTTCTTTACGGAAAAAACTACCAAAAGCTGAATAATAGAGATTTTGTACCGTGGGATGGCAAAACCACAGTTATTGTTTATTGGGGTATACCACACTTTTTTAAATAGAGATATTTGCGGCTGAACAGTGAGCGACACACTCAAACTGCTTTTTTTTTTAGATACCAAAGGCCCAAAACTGGATAGTACAGCTATTTGACCCGTGGAACTGCAAAACCACACTGGGATGTTGGGCCTACACAAGACTATTTTCAACAGATATATTTTTGTGTCGCAACAGTCAGGAGACACTACTGTTTTTCTTTACAGAAAAAACTACCAAAAGCTGAATAATAGAGATTTATTACCGTGGGATGGCAAAACCACAGTTATTGTTTACTGGGGTATACCACACTTTTTTAAATAGAGATATTTGCGGCTGAACAGTGAGCGACACACTCAAACTGCTTTTTTTTTTAGATACCAAAGGCCCAAAACAGAATAGTACAGCTATTTGACCCGTGGAACTGCGAAACCACACTGGGATGTCGGGCCTACACAAGACTATTTTCAACACATATATTTTTGTGTCACAACAGTCAGGAGACACTACTGTTTTTCTTTACGGAAAAGACTACCAAAAGCTGAATAATAGAGATTTTTTACCGTGGGATAGCAAAACCACAGTTATTGTTTACTGGGGTATACCACACTTTTTTAAACAGAGATATTTGCGGCTGAACAGTGAGCGACACACTAAAACTGCTTTTTTTTTTAAATACCAAAGGCCCAAAACTGGATAGTACAGCGATTTGACCCGTGGAACTGCGAAACCACACTGGGATGTTGGGCCTACACAAGACTATTTTCAACAGATATATTTTTGTGTCGCAACAGTCAGGAGACACTACTGTTTTTCTTTACGGAAAAAACTACCAAAAGCTGAATAATAGAGATTTTGTACCGTGGGATGGCAAAACCACAGTTATTGTTTACTGGGGTATACCACACTTTTTTAAATAGAGATATTTGCGGCTGAACAGTGAGCGACACACTCAAACTGCTTTTTTTTTAGATACCAAAGGCCCAAAACTGGATAGTACAGCGATTTGACCCGTGGAACTGCAAAACCACACTGGGATGTCGGGCCTACAAAAGACTATTTTCAACAGATATATTTTTGTGTCACAACAGTCAGGAGACACTACTGTTTTTCTTTACAGAAAAAACTACCAAAAGCTGAATAATAGAGATTTTGTACCGTGGGATGGCAAAACCACAGTTATTGTTTACTGGGGTATACCACACTTTTTTAAATAGAGATATTTGCGGCTCAACAGTGAGCGACACACTCAAACTGCTTTTTTTTTAGATACCAAAGGCCCAAAACTGGATAGTACAGCGATTTGACCCGTGGAACTGCAAAACCACACTGGGATGTCGGGCCTACAAAAGACTATTTTCAACAGATATATTTTTGTGTCACAACAGTCAGGAGACACTACTGTTTTTCTTTACGGAAAAAACTACCAAAAGCTGAATAATAGAGATTTATTACCGTGGGATGGCAAAACCACAGTTATTGTTTACTGGGGTATACCACACTTTTTTAAATAGAGATATTTGCGGCTGAACAGTGAGCGACACACTCAAGCTGCTTTTTTTTTTAGATACCAAAGGCCCAAAACAGAATAGTACAGCTATTTGACCCGTGGAACTGCGAAACCACACTGGGATGTCGGGCCTACACAAGACTATTTTCAACACATATATTTTTGTGTCACAACAGTCAGGAGACACTACTGTTTTTCTTTACGGAAAAGACTACCAAAAGCTGAATAATAGAGATTTTTTATCGTGGGATAGCAAAACCACAGTTATTGTTTACTGGGGTATACCACACTTTTTTAAACAGAGATATTTGCGGCTGAACAGTGAGCGACACACTCAAACTGCTTTTTTTTTAAATACCAAAGGCCCAAAACTGGATAGTACAGCGATTTGACCCGTGGAACTGCGAAACCACACTGGGATGTTGGGCCTACACAAGACTATTTTCAACAGATATATTTTTGTGTCGCAACAGTCAGGAGACACTACTGTTTTTCTTTACGGAAAAAACTACCAAAAGCTGAATAATAGAGATTTTGTACCGTGGGATGGCAAAACCACAGTTATTGTTTACTGGGGTATACCACACTTTTTTAAATAGAGATATTTGCGGCTGAACAGTGAGCGACACACTCAAACTGCTTTTTTTTTAGATACCAAAGGCCATAAACTGGATAGTACAGCGATTTGACCCGTGGAACTGCAAAACCACACTGGGATGTCGGGCCTACAAAAGACTATTTTCAACAGATATATTTTTGTGTCACAACAGTCAGGAGACACTACTGTTTTTCTTTACAGAAAAAACTACCAAAAGCTGAATAATAGAGATTTTGTACCGTGGGATGGCAAAACCACAGTTATTGTTTACTGGGGTATACCACACTTTTTTAAATAGAGATATTTGCGGCTGAACAGTGAGCGACACACTCAAACTGCTTTTTTTTTAGATACCAAAGGCCCAAAACTGGATAGTACAGCGATTTGACCCGTGGAACTGCAAAACCACACTGGGATGTCGGGCCTACAAAAGACTATTTTCAACAGATATATTTTTGTGTCACAACAGTCAGGAGACACTACTGTTTTTCTTTACGGAAAAAACTACCAAAAGCTGAATAATAGAGATTTTGTACCGTGGGATGGCAAAACCACAGTTATTGTTTACTGGGGTATACCACACTTTTTTAAATAGAGATATTTGCGGCTGAACAGTGAGCGACACACTCAAACTGCTTTTTTTTTATATACCAAAGGCCCAAAACTGGATAGTACAGCGATTTGACCCGTGGAACTGCAAAACCACACTGGGATGTCGGGCCTACAAAAGACTATTTTCAACAGATATATTTTTGTGTCACAACAGTCAGGAGACACTACTGTTTTTCTTTACAGAAAAAACTACCAAAAGCTGAATAATAGAGATTTTGTACCGTGGGATGGCAAAACCACAGTTATTGTTTACTGGGGTATACCACACTTTTTTAAATAGAGATATTTGCGGCTGAACAGTGAGCGACACACTCAAACTGCTTTTTTTTTAGATACCAAAGGCCCAAAACTGGATAGTACAGCGATTTGACCCGTGGAACTGCAAAACCACACTGGGATGTCGGGCCTACAAAAGACTATTTTCAACAGATATATTTTTGTGTCACAACAGTCAGGAGACACTACTGTTTTTCTTTACGGAAAAAACTACCAAAAGCTGAATAATAGAGATTTATTACCATGGGATGGCAAAACCACAGTTATTGTTTACTGGGGTATACCACACTTTTTTAAATAGAGATATTTGCGGCTGAACAGTGAGCGACACACTCAAACTGCTTTTTTTTTTAGATACCAAAGGCCCAAAACAGAATAGTACAGCTATTTGACCCGTGGAACTGCGAAACCACACTGGGATGTCGGGCCTACACAAGACTATTTTCAACACATATATTTTTGTGTCACAACAGTCAGGAGACACTACTGTTTTTCTTTACGGAAAAAACTACCAAAAGCTGAATAATAGAGATTTTTTACCGTGGGATAGCAAAACCACAGTTATTGTTTACTGGGGTATACCACACTTTTTTAAATAGAGATATTTGCGGCTGAACAGTGAGCGACACACTCAAACTGCTTTTTTTTTAGATACCAAAGGCCCAAAACTGGATAGTACAGCGATTTGACCCGTGGAACTGCAAAACCACACTGGGATGTCGGGCCTACAAAAGACTATTTTCAACAGATATATTTTTGTGTCACAACAGTCAGGAGACACTACTGTTTTTCTTTACGGAAAAAACTACCAAAAGCTGAATAATAGAGATTTTGTACCATGGGATGGCAAAACCACAGTTATTGTTTACTGGGGTATACCACACTTTTTTAAATAGAGATATTTGCGGCTGAACAGTGAGCGACACACTCAAACTGCTTTTTTTTTAGATACCAAAGGCCCAAAACTGGATAGTACAGCGATTTGACCCATGGAACTGCGAAACCACACTGGGATGTCGGGCCTACACAAGACTATTTTCAACAGATATATTTTTGTGTCACAACAGTCAGGAGACACTACTGTTTTTCTTTACGGAAATAACTACCAAAACCTGAATAATAGAGATTTTTTACCGTGGGATGGCAAAACCACAGTTATTGTTTACTAGGGTATACCACACTTTTTTAAAGAGATATTTGCGGCTGAACAGTGAGCGACACACTCAAACTGCTTTTTTTTTTAGATACCAAAGGCCCAAAACTGGATAGTACAGCGATTTGACCCGTGGAACTGCGAAACCACACTGGGATGTCGGGCCTACACAAGACTATTTTCAACAGATATATTTTTGTGTCACAACAGTCAGGAGACACTACTGTTTTTCTTTACGGAAAAAACTACCAAAAGCTGAATAATAGAGATTTTTTACCGTGGGATGGCAAAACCACAGTTATTGTTTACTGGGGTATACCACACTTTTTTAAATAGAGATATTTGCGGCTGAACAGTGAGCGACACACTCAAACTGCTTTTTTTTTAGATACCAAAGGCCCAAAACTGGATAGTACAGCGATTTGACCCGTGGAACTGCAAAACCACACTGGGATGTCGGGCCTACACAAGACTATTTTCAACAGATATATTTTTGTGTCACAACAGTCAGGAGACACTACTGTTTTTCTTTACGGAAAAAATTACCAAAAGCTGAATAATAGAGATTTTTTACCGTGGGATGGCAAAACCACAGTTATTGTTTACTGGGGTATACCACACTTTTTTAAATAGAGATATTTGCGGCTGAACAGTGAGCGACACACTCAAACTGTTTTTTTTTTATATACAAATGGCCCAAAATGGATAATACAGAGGTTTGAACCGTGGAAGTGCAAAACAACACTTCTGTTTCTCTAGCCTACACCAGACTATTTTCAACAGTTATATTTGTGTCTGAAAAATCAAAGACACGCTTTTTTTTTTGGTGGGGGGGGGGGGGACACCAAAAGGTTAATAAGACCGGTATTTGTACAGTGTGAAGGAGGAAAAAAAAAGGAGGATTTAGATGAAAAAAAAAGGATATTTCCTGGCCCCCGACACCTGGTGCTAAGTCCAGCAATTTCAGCAACAGGAGCACACAGGACTGTAATGCAGCGTTTGCTGGTATAACCACTGTGTCTCCTATACAGCCTGCCTGCCTGGTATCTGGGATGGATATTAGTCCTGAAAAGGACTGTTTGTTTGTTCTGGCAGCCTTTACAGACCCTACACTAACTATTTTGCAGTTTATATCTCTCCCTAAATCAGCAGCGCTGTCCCTACACTGTCTAATCCGGAGCGACTGTGTCCAAGATGGCGGCGCCCCGTTTTAAATACTCGAGGTGACGCTGTGCGGCCAGCCAATCACTGTAATGCCCACAACCAACATGGCTGCAGCATTACAGTGACTGGCTGGCAATCCCTGCATGTTCATTGGCTCTGTAAAGAGCGCCAAACATGCAGGGCGGAGACCCGAGCTCCCGCTCGAGTAACACGGAAATGCTCGGTGCTCGCCGAACATCCCGAGTAGCGTGATGCTCGGGCGAGTACCGAGCAGTGTCGAGCATGTTCGCTCAACACTAGAGAAGAACAATCGATTGACTGTAGCCCAACAGTTTCAGTGAAGCTGTGAATAACACTAACCCTATTCATGCAGCATGTAGTAAGACAATGAATAAATTAAAAGTTTTGGCAACTTCTCACCCCAAACCCCTGAAAAAGAAAATAGAAAAAATATTACTCACATGGGAAAAATAGGGTATTGCATATTTTAGCTTCATATCACATATAAAGCTTTGAAAGTCATCTCATTATGCACTACTGCTATACCTGTAATGTGCATAATATTGAGAACAAGCTGTGAAAATATTCATCTAGGCCACAAGAATAATACAACCATTAATATATACTACTGTACATAACTAAAAAGAGAAACTGGGACACAGGTCATTAAACTGGAAGCAAAAAAAATAAACTTCTTGTGCTATTATTGGTTTGCTGCCAAATCTAGAGTAAGGCTATTTTCACATGACATTTTATCAACTCATCAGTGGCTGTGCCTGGGCTTCCATCTGAAGCTCTGAAAAATTGGATTCGGATATTTGCGCTATAGGGGCCATTGACCTTAACGATACAGATAGTGTCACTAGGTGCTCTTTCGGGAATCATTTTCGGCGGTGTCTATCTATTTGAAGTTAGTGCCAAAAGTTGTGTTGCTCACCTCAAATAAGCAAATGTGATGTAAACATACACAAATACTTAACAATATTAGCATCATGAATATAAAAGAGTACCTTTTTCTGTTTTAATGCTGTATCTGCAATTTGCATAAATATTTTCTCATGGTTAATGAATAATTACCTTACTTTACTGTCTTCCCCAGAAAGCAAAATGCTCAACTATGCTGTAACAACTGCTTAGACAGCATGTCTTGTGTACGAATCTAAAAACTTCGAGTAGGGGGAATGAATAGACTTTACAGTGTGAGGTCTCCAGCATAGCAGCTGCAGTAAGAAGCATGCAGGAGCTGAGTCTGCACAGCGCTCTTTGTGTGAATGTAGTATTCACCTCAGTAGTGTAGCTACCGAGGGGGCAGAGGATGCGGTCATCTTGAGTAGTGATGAACGAATATGTTCGAAATCCGATCTCCAAACTTAAGTTCAACACATATGTGGCACATTTGGATTCGTGATCGGAAAGGCGAGCACAATTTGTTAAATTCGGGAAAGTCGGTAACGTTCGGCGAATTTCCAAGGTTACGTGATAGTGGGGCAAATACTGTGTTTTTAACAGTTTCGCTAGCATAGTGCGTGTGTATTATGAGTAGGGGGATGTGGTAGATGAGTGGAGATGTGGTAGATAAGTGGGGGAGCTGGTGATAGCTCAGAACAGGTCAGATCAGAGGCTCGCCGTTTTGTTTTGTTTTTCCTTTAACTTTAAGTCAGGAAAGCGTGGCTAGCCAATCAGAGTGCAGGAAGCTTCCACAGTGTCCCAGACACAAGGGCTTCTGCAATTGGCTGCTGAAATCACATCCTCTCCATATAAAAACCGACCATGTTATCCCAGCGCCAATTTATGCATGTCACTCGTGTTAGACGCTGCTCCTGCACCCAGCTCCTGTGTAATAAGAGATATTAACTAGATAGATGGGTGCTTCTATGGAAGTCAGATAGTGTAGATAAGTCCTGTGCTGTGTACCTGTTCTATCGACATTGCAGCACTTTTTTTTGTTTTTGTGCAATTACTGAGATTCTGACAGAAAGAGCAGGGCCTCTGGCATAGAATAGTATTGTGCATCGGTTGTACTGACTATGCTCCAGGCAGGGGTATACATTCAATCTATTTTTGCACTTGCTAATGTGATAAAGCAAGCCCTTGTAGGCCACTTTTTGATTTTGTGGGGTTAAAATTCAGCTATCTGCAGAGCTTGTCAGTGCAGAGCTTCTGAGTGCAGAGCACAAAAACGTTTTTTTTTTCATTTGCTAATGTGATAGTGCAAGCTGTGTTAGCCCAGTTTGTCATTTTTTTGGTTGGTGAACTTCAGCTGTTTTCAAAGTAAAAAAATAGATTTTTTGTCTTGCTAGGCAGAGTCCACAAAAGATTTTTTGTGCGGAAAACGTCATACACTATGCTATACGTCAGCTACTAGAGTACAGACCAAAAGTTTGGACACACCTTCTCATTTAAAGATTTTTCTGTATTTTCATGACTATGAAAATTGTACATTCACACTGAAGGCATCAAAACTATGAATTAACACATGTGGAATTATATACTTAACAAAAAAGTGTGCTTTGATGACTGCTTTGCACACTCTTGGCATTCTCCTGATTAGCTTCAAGAGGTAGTCACCAGAAATGGTCTTCCAACAATCTTGTAGGAGTTCCCAGAGATGCTTAGCACTTGCAGGCCCTTTTGCCTTCACTCTGCAGTCCAGCTGTGGAGGCCAGGTCATCTGGTGTAGCACCCCATCACTCTCCTTCTTGGTCAAATAGCCCTTACACAGCCTGGAGGTGTGTTTGGGGTCATTGTCCTGTTGAAAAATAAATGATGGTCCAACTAAACGCAAACCGGATGGAATAGCATGCCGCTGCAAGATGCTGTGGTAGCCATGCTGGTTCAGTATGCCTTCATTTTTGAATAAATCCCCAACAGTGTCACAAGCAAAGTACCCCCACACCATCACACCTCCTCCTCCATGCTTCACGGTGGGAACCAGGCATGTAGAGTCCATCCGTTCACCTTTTCTGCGTCACACAAAGACACGGTGGTTGGAACCAAAGATCTCAAATTTGGACTCATCAGACCAAAGCACAGATTTCCACTGGTCTAATGTCCATTCCTTGTGTTCTTTAGCCCAAACAAGTCTCTTCTTCTTGTTGCCTGTCCTTAGCAGTGGTTTCCTAGCAGCTATTTTACCATGAAGGCCTGCTGCACAAAGTCTCCTCTTAACAGTTGTTGAAGAGATGTGTCTGCTGCTAGAACTCTGTGTGGCATTGACCTGGTCTCTAATCTGAGCTGCTGTTAACCTGTGATTTCTGAGGCTGGTGACTCGGATAAACTTATCCTCAGAAGCAGAGGTGACTCTTGGTCTTCCTTTCCTGGGGCGGTCCTCATGTGAGCCAGTTTCTTTGTAGCGCTTGATGGTTTTTGCAACTGCGCTTGGGGACACTTTCAAAGTTTTCCCAATTTTTCGCACTGACTGACCTTCATTTCTTTGGGTAACTTTCCATCACGCGCCGAGCTTATGATAATATGACCATATGTGTGTGTGTTTCCATAATAATTGTACTAACATTGGCTTAAGCTTGTAGCTTGGCTGTGATTGGTTATTGATATACAGTAATGATGGCCACTCGTTTTTCTTTACTTAGCTGCTTTTTTCTTGCCATAATACAAATTCTAACAGTCTATTCAGTAGGACTATCAGCTGTGTATCCACCAGACTTCTGCACAACACAACTGATGGTCCCAACCCCATTTATAAGGCAAGAAATCCCACTTATTAAACCTGACAGGGCTGTGAAGTGAAAACCATTTCCGGTGACTACCTCTTGAAGCTCATCAAGGGAATGCCAAGAATGTGCAAAGCAGTCATCAAAGCAAAAGGTGGCTACTTTGAAGAACCTAGAATATAAGACATATTTTCAGTTGTTTCACACCTTTTTGTTAAGTGTATAATTCCACATGTGTTAATTCATAGTTTTGATGCCTTCAGTGCGAATGTCCAATTTTCATAGTTATGAAAATACAAGAAAAATCTTTAAATGAGAAAGTGTGTCCAAACTTTTGGTCTGTACTGTATGTTAGTGATGGTGAACTACAGCTGTTTTCAAAGTAAAAAATTCATTTTTTCTGTTGCTAGGCAGAGTCAAAAATTTTTTTTTTTCTGTAGCAAACGTGTTACACTCTGCTAAAAGCCAACTAGTCCTTTTAGTAGGGGTGAAATTCAGCTGTATTCAGAGCTTATGCAAAGTCAAAAAATCTATTTTTTGCTGTTCCTAATGATATACAGCAGGCTAGATCTGAGTTTGGAGAATATCTCCTCTGTTATACAGGCGTCATCCACAGTAAAAAAATACTTCGTTCAGTTCAGGAACATCTCCGTTTGAAATAGTTTGGAGAATATCTCCTATGTTATACACGTGTCACCCACAGTTAAAAAAAATATTTTGTTGGGTTCTGAATCCTAATGTAATACAGCAGGGACATCTCCATTTGAAATAGTTTGGAGAATATCTTGTATGTTATACAGGCGTCATCCACAGTAAAAAAATACTTTGGTTCCTAACGTTAGACCGCAGGGACATCTCAGTTTAACATTGTTTGGAGAATATCTCCTATGTTATACAGGCATTATCCACAGTAAAAAAAATACTTTGTTCCATTCCTAATGTTATACAGCAGAGACATCTCAGTTTGAAATAGTTTGGAGAATATCTCCTATGTTATACAAGCGTTATCCACAGTAAAAAAAAATACTTTGTTCGGTTCTTCAAACACTATACAACAGGAACATCTCAGTTTGAAAGGGTTTGGACAATATCTTCTATGTTATACAGGCGTCACCCACAGTAAAAATATACTTGTTTGGTTCCTAACATTATACAGCAGGAACATCTCAGTTTGAAATAGTTTGGAGAATATCTCTTATGTTATACAGGCGTCATCCACAGTAAAAAAAATACTTTGTTCGGTTAGTAATGTTATACACCAAGCCATATCTTACCTTGTCATTCAGTGCCGCTGAAATTCAGGTGTGTGCAGAGCTGTTGTAGAGAAAAAAATCTAATTTTGTTTTGCTAATAGCATGCTCCTACCACAGTATCTGAAAAAGAGAGGTTGTGGTGGAAGGGGGAATAGTCTTGGTGTTCATGGTATAAGTGGGGTCGGTGATAATGTTAGTGAAAGCACTAGTGAACCAACACCATCATGTCCTATCCTAAGACAACTGACATCTTCTGCTACTGGATGGGCTACTCCACTCCCTTTCTTTGGCAGCGCACACTGATACGCCTTGTTGATCAGGGCCAGAAAAAGCAGGCGCTCTAGTGGATGGCAAGTGCTGATTCAAGGGGCCTCTCCTCTTCTTCCTCAACCTCAACATCACACACAAAATAGTTCACAGAGGTGGCACCCCAATGACCCTTGCTTCCCCCGTGTCACAACTGTCCAAGTGACCAACTGACTGTAGCGAACCATAGATGGGTGAGTCTGTAAAACTGTTCACCCATTCTAAAACATGGGCTTCAGAAGTGTATTGTTGCATTGATATAGAGGTCTTTGTCTTTGCCAGTTAACAGGATGATATGCGATGTGCAGTGGAATTCCACTCTGTAAGTGTTGCAGCGACTGTGGCAGCAGCAATGAGCCCTGACACAGTATGTCATGTTGTATAGCCTAAGCCAACGCAGTACGGATGTGGAGTATATCACGTTTACGGAGTGGGAACAGATTAAGGACCTCTGGACCCTTCTGTACAGTTTTGAAATGGCTACTAAGCTAGTTAACGTTGACAATGCCATCATCAGCATCACTATTACGATCATCTACATGCTGGAGCAGACTATGAATAGCGTGCGGCAGGAGGTGGTTGTCCCAGAAGAAGAGGAGAATGCGGAAGGGATAAGAATGTTTCAAACTTCCAGACTGTCGTCACACAGGTGGATGGCAAGTGATGGTGGCTTCCTGCGATGGAGGGGGTTTGGTGATACCAGACATACTGTTAGTGAAGGTGCAAGACTGGAGGAACAAATGGAGGAAGAAGAGGTGATAGGCGAGCAACAGCCAGAGGATGAAGAGGATAATCATCACATCTCTGTTGAATGTGGTTGACAGGAGGGGACGGAGCAAACATGCATCAGTGTTACACAGCCGACAATAGAAGCTGGCTTTGGACCACCTGGAAGAGCCCAACATATGAGTGCCTTCTTGCTGCACTTTATGCAACATGATCCCCATATAGTTAGGATTTGAAATAATGCTGACTACTGGGTTGCCACTCTGTTAGATCCACATTATAAGAGTAAATTTTGCCAGATGCTTCCCGTCCTGGAAAGGGACACGCTAATGTTGGAATATCGGAACAAGCTTTTAAGCAACCTTAATAGAGCTTTTCCCCAAGATAGGAGTGAGGCACACAGTGAGCATCACAGCTGTAGTCTTTCAACCTCCGACACGTCAGTTCATCAACGCCAAAACATTAGCTGCAGCAGCAGAGTAAGTGGCAGAAGCAATTTCTGTGAGTCCTTTCACAGATTTTTTAGACCAGCTCGTGCACCAGCACAACAGAATACAATTCTGACACGTGGAGAATGACTGGAGAGGATGGTGGAGGACTATCTAGAGCTCAATATGAATACCATCAGTGAGGATTTTGACCCTTCTACATTTTGGTCTTCAAAAATGGATGAATGGCCTGAGCTCGCCTGTCACGCCTTGGAAGTTTTATCATGCCTGGCAGCCAGTATTCTCTCAGAACGGATGTTCAGCGCTGTTGGTGGTGTCCTGAAGGATAAGCACACCCGGCTGTCCCATAAAAGTGTTGACCGCCTAACTTTCATCAAGATGAACAAGTCAAGGATCTCAAAGGACTTTTGTACCCCAATTGTAGACTGTACAGAGTAGGCGATGTTGTAGTTTTTAGTGTACTGCACTGATTTTGCGGAATTGCAGTCTGTGATATGGCTTGTGTGCCTGCACTTGCTGCAGCGGCATGTTTTAGGCCCTAATTTTTTGAAATGTGGAGAATACAGATTTGGTCTCTTAATCTATTGGGTTGGCTGTAGTGGAAGAGGTGTCGTTCCTAATTGTACAATTTCTACTGTACTGAAATTGATGCCACTTTGTTGGTGTCTCCCAGTAATTTTTGGAAATGTGGGGAATCCTAATTGGGTCTCCATCCATTGGGTTGGTTATAGTGGAAGGGGTGTCAGTCCCCTTATACTACTTATGCTCTAGTGAAATTGATGCCACTTTGGTGGTTTTAGGCCCAAATGTTTTCAAATGTGAACACTCCTGATTGGGTCTCTATCTACGGAGTTGGCAGTACGGGAAGAGGTGTTGTTGCTAATTGTACAATTTCTACAGTACTGAAATTGATACCACTTTGTTGATGTCTGCCAGTAGATTTGTGCTGCCCCATCCTGGTATTTGTGCTACCCAATCCTGTTCCCCTATCCTGTTATGTGCTGCCCCCATCCTATCCTGGTATGCATGGCACCCCTCATCTCTATCCTGGTATGCATTATACCCCTCATCCTTATTCTGGCATGTATGGCACCCTCATCCCTATCCTGGCATGTATGGCACCCTCATCCCCAATCCTTGCATGCATAGCACCCCTCATTCCCAATCCTGGTATGCAAGGCATTCCTTATCCCAATCTTGGTATGCATGGCACCCCATTCCTCATCCTGATATGCATGGTCCCCTCATCCCCAATAGTGGTATGTATGGCACCCCTCATCCCAATTCTGGTAAGCATGGCACCCTATCCCTCATCCTAGCATGCATTGCACCCCTCATTTCCAATCCTGGTATGCATGGCACCCCTTATACCAATCCTGGTATGCATGGCACCCCTCATCCCCAATCCTGGTATGTATGGCACCCTCATCCCTATCCTGGTATGTATGGCACCCCTCATCCCCAATCCTGGTATGCATAGCACCCCTCATCCCCAATCCTGGCATGCATGGCACCCCTCATTCCCAATCCTGGTATGCATGGCACCCCTTATCCAAATCTTAGTATGCATGGCACCCCATTTCTCATCCTGGTATGCATGGTCCCCTCATCCCCAATAGTGGTATGCATGGCACCCCTCATCCAAATTCTGGTATGCATGGCACCCCATCCCACATCCTGGTATGCATGGCTCCCTCATCCCCAATCCTGGTATGCATGGTAACCCATCCCTCATCCCAATCCTGGTATGTATAGTACCCTTCATCCCTATTCTGGTATGCATGGCACCCCTCATCCCCAATCCTGGTATGCATGGCTCCCCTTATCCCAAATCCTGGTATGTATGGTACATCTAATCCCTATCCTGGTATGCATGGCATCTCTCATCCCTATCCTGGTATGCATGGCACCCTTCATCCCAATTCTGGTATGCATGGCACCCCTCATCCCCAATCCTCATATGCATGTCACCCCTCATCCTTATCCTGGTATGCATGGTACCTCCTCATCCGTATCCTGGTATGCATGGCCCCTTATCCGTATTCTGGTATGCATGGCACCCCCTCATCCGTATTCTGGTATGCATGGCACCCCCTCATCCCTATTCTGGTATGCATGGCACCCCCTCATCCCTATCCTGGTATGCATGGCACCCCCTCATCCCTATCCTAGTATGCATGGCACCCCTCATTCTTATCCTGGTATGCATGGTACCCCATCCCTCATCCTGGTATGCATGGTACCCCTCATCCATATCCTGGTATGTATGGTACTCCAATCCCTCATCCTGGTATGCATGGCACCCCCTCATCCCTAGCCTGATATGCATGCTACCCCTCATCACGCTGCACATACACAAAAAAATAAACATTTATACTCACCTTTCTTCCCTGTGCTCCAGCGCTGCGTCCCATTCTGCGGGAGGCCGGGGGAGGAGTGTGGCACTGGAGTACTTGCGTGCCCATACCGCACTGTCCGGCGCCATTTTGCTGAAGACACACTGCAAATGTGCATGTATGTGGCAGGCTGCAGTGCATGATACAGCACAAGAGAGTCCATTGAACGTCCTGTTAGTATAGGTATTCCACAACATATATATATATATATATCCATCTGAACTAGCAGTCCTTCTGAGGACTAATCCAGCTGTATATATTCAGTGGTGATTGCAGGAATTAGGCAGGCAGGCAGTGTATGTGGCAGACTGCAGTGCATAATACAGCACAAGAGTGTCCATTGAACATCCTGTTAGTATAGGTATTTCACAACATATATACAGTGGGTACGGAAAGTATTCAGACCCCTTTAAATTTTTCACTCTGTTTCATTGCAGCCATTTGGTAAATTCTAATTTTTTCTCATAAAAGTACACTCTGGACCCCATCTTGATTGAAAAAAAAAAACAGAAATGTAGAAATTTTTGCAAATTTATTAAAAAAGAAAAACTGAAATATCACATGGTCATAAGTATTCAGACCCTTTGCTCAGACACTCATATTTAAGTCACATGCTGTCCATTTCCTTATGATCCTCCTTGAGATAGTTCTACTCCTTCATTGGAGTCCAACTGTGCTTAATTAAACTGATAGGACTTGATTTGGAAAGGCATACACCTGTCTATTTAAGACCTCACAGCTCACAGTGCATGTCAGACCAAATGAGAATCATGAGCCCAAAAGAACTGCCCAAGGAGCTCAGAGACAGAATTGTAGCAAGGCACCGATCTGGCCAAGGTTACAAAATAATTTCTGCATTACTCAAGGTTCCTAAGAGCACAGTGGCCTCCATAATTCTTAAATGGAAGAAGTTTGGGGCCACCAGAAGTCTTCCTAGACGTGGTCGTCCAGCCAAACTGAGCAATCGTGAGAGAAGAGCCATGGTGAGAGAAATAAAAAAGAACCCCAAGATCACTGTGGCTGAGCTCCAGAGATGCAGTAGGGAGATGGGAGAATGTTCCACAAAGTCAAATACCACTGCAGCCCTCCACCAGTCCACCAGGCCTTTATGGCAGCGTGGCCCGACGGAAGCCTCTCTTCAGTGCAAGACATATGAAAGCCCGCATAGAGTTTGCTCAAAAACACATGAAGGACTCCCAGACTCTGAGAAATAACATTCTCTGGTCTGATGAGACGAAGATAGAACTTTTTGGTGATAATTCTAAGCGGTATGTGTGTCGAAAACCAGGCGCTGCTCATCACCTGCCCAATACAATCCCAACAGTGAAACATGGTGGTGGCAGCATCATGCCATAGGGGTGTTTTTTAGCTGGAGGGACAGGACGACTGGTTGCAATTGAAGGAAACATGAATGCGGCCAAGTACACAGATATCCTGGATGAAAACCTCTTCCAGAGTGCTCTGGACTTTAGACTTGGCCGAAGGTTCACCTTCCAACAAGACAATGACCCTAAGCACACAGCTAAAATAACAAAGGAGTGACTTCAGAACAACTCTGTGACCATTCTTGACTGGCCCAGCCAGAGCCCTGACCTAAACCCAGTTGAACATCTCTAGAGAGAGCTGAAAATGGCTGTCCACCAACGTTCATCATCCAACCTGACGGAACTGGAGAGGATCTGCAAGGAAGAATGGCAGAGGATCCCCAATTCCAGGTGTGAAAAACTTGTTGCATCATTCCCAAGAAACCTCATGGCTGTACTAGCTCAAAAGAGTGCCTTTACTCAATACTGAGCAAAGGGTCTGAATACTTATAACCATGTGATATTTCAGTTTTTCTTTTTTAATAAATTTGCAAAAATTTCTACATTTCTGTTTTTTTCAGTCAAGATGGGGTGCAGAGTGTACTTTATTGAGAAAAAAAAGAACTTTGTTTCATTGCAGCCATTTGGTAAATTCTAAAAATAGTGAAAAATTGAAAGGGGTCTGAATATTTTCTGTACCCACTGTATATATCCATCTGAACTAGCAGTCCTTCTGAGGACTAATCCAACTGCATATATTCAACTAGATGGTGGCCCAATTCTAACGCATCGGGTATTCTAGAATATGTATGCGGCCGACCGAGCGCAATCAGCAGAACGTTGTTTAAATTTGGCGCCAAAATCGCTGATTGGTCGCGGCCGGCAACAGCGACCAATCAGCAAAACGGTGTTTAAATTTGGCGGCAATATCGGTGATTGGTCGCGGGTGGCGGCCGCGACAAATCAGCGAACTGTGTTAGTGAGGATGGGAGAGCTTGTTTCAACTTGGCGATAAAATCGCTGATTAGTCGCGACCGCGACCACTCAGCAAAATGGTGTTTAAATTTGGCGCCAATATCGCTGATTGGTTGCGGCAGGCGGTCGCGACCAATCAGCAGAGCGGGGTTTAAATTTTGCACGAATAATGCTGATTGGTTGCGGCCGGCAACCGTGACCAATCAGCAGAGCGGTGTTTAAATTTGGCGCCAATATTGCTGATTGGTCACGGCCGGCTACCGCGACCAATCAGAAGAGGGGTGTTTAAATTTTGCGCCAATATCGCTGATTGGTCGCGGCCGGCAACCGTGACCAATCAGCAGAGCGGTGTTTAAATTTGGCGCCAATATTGCTGATTGGTCGCGGCCGGCAACCGCGACCAATCAGCAGAGGGGTGTTTAAATTTTGCGCCAATATCGCTGATTGGTCGCAGCCGGTGACCGCGACCAAACAGCAAAGCGGTGTTTAAATTTGGCGCCAATAGTGCTGATTGGTCGCGGCCGGCGACCGCGACCAATCTGCTAAGCGGTGTTTAAATTTGGCGCCAATAATGCTGATTAGTCGCGGCGGGCGGCCGCGACCAATCAGCAGAGCGTTGTTTAAATTTGGCGACAATCTCGCTGATTGGTCGCGGCTGGCGGCTGCGACCAATCAGCAGAGCGTTATTTAAATTTGGCGACAATCTCGCTGATTGGTCGCGGCTGGCGACCGCAACCAATCAGCAGAGCGGCGTTTAAAGAAGATCATAGACATGGCACAAAACTAAAGTAATTTCAAATGGCAACTTTAGGGCTTTAAGAAACACTAAAAGAAATCAAGATAAAAAATGTGATACTCAGTAAGGGTAATTTTTTTCAGACCAAGTAGAGGGAAAAAATTATGGAATCATTCAATTCTGAGGAAAAAATTGTGGAATCATGAAAAACAAACACACAAAAGAACACTCCAATCCTCCTATGGCAGGATGCATTATCACCTTGAAAAATGAAGAAAACTGGACAAAATATCAATGTAAACTTGGGCATTTATTGAAGATGTCATGACAGCCATCTCCCCAGTGCCTTTACCTGACATACAGCCCCATATCATCAATTACTATGGAAATTTGCATGTTCTCTTAATGCAGTCATCTTTATAAATCTCATTGGAATGGCACCATACAAAAGTTCCAGCATCATCACCTTGCCCAATGCAGATTTGCGATTCATCACTGAATATGACTTTCATCCAGTCATCCACAGTCCATGATTGCTTTTCCTTAGCCCATTGTAACCTTGTTTTCTTCTGTTTAGGTGTTAATGATGGTTTTGGTTAGCTTTTCTGTATGTAAATCCCATTTCCTTTAGGTGGTTTCTTACAGTCCGTTCACAGACATTGACTCCAGTTTCCTCCCATTTGTTCCTCATTTGTTTTGTTGTGCATTTCCTGTTTTGGAGACGCTTTGATGTCTTCCTTGGTCTACCAGTATGCTTGCCTTTAACAACCTTCAAATGTTGTATGTATTTGGTCCAGATTTTAGACACAGCTGACTGTGAACAACCAACATCTTTTGCAACATTGTGTTATGATTTACCTTCTTTTAAGAGTTTGATAATCCTCTCCTTTGTTTCAATTGACATCTCTCGTGTTGGAGCCATGATTCATCTCAGTCCACATGGTGCAACAGCTCTCCAAGGTGTGATCACTCCTTTTTAGATGCAGACTAATGAGCAGATCTAATTTGACCCAGGTGTTAGTTTTGGAAATGAACATTTACAGGGCGATTCCATAATTTTTTCCTCAAAATTGAGTGATTCCATAATTTTTTCTCTCTGCTTGGTCTGAAAAAATTACCCTTACTGAGTACCACACTTTTAATCTTGATTTCTTTTAGTGTTTCTTAAAGCCCTAAAGTTGCCATTTGAAATGACTTTAGTTTTGTGCCATGTCTGTGATCTGCTTTTTTTCAACAACATTAAACAACTGAATGAACATCCTCCGAGCCCGGTGATTCCATCATTTTTGCCAGGGGTTGTATAAGATTGTAATCCATGATCCCTTCACTGCTTCCCCTTGGCCAGAGACTTCAGTGTAAAACCGTAACCATGACATGCAAAGCCATCCACAACCAGTCTGCTCCATATGTCTGTGACCTAGTCTCCTGGTAGATATCAGCCACCAACCTCCAATCCTCACAAGATATCCTACTCTACTCCCGTGTTCTCTCCTCTTCCCACAATCGCATACAAGATTTTTCCTGTGCATCCCTTCTACTCTTGAACTGTGTACCCCAACATATCAGACTCTCGCCTACTGTTGAAACCTTTAAAAGGAAGATGAAGACCCACCTCTTCCGACAAGCCTACAACCTGCAGTAGCCCTCGCTCCACCATACCGTTGCACAATGAGCTGTAGCCTCACGTACTATATCCTCACCCATCCCTTATAGACTGTTTGTGCGCCCTCACGGGTAGGGTCTTCTCTGCTCTTGTACTAGTCAGTGACTACTTTTCACATGTAAAGCGCAATGGAATAAATGGTGTTATGATAATGAATAATAATAATTATACTACTTGTACTCTGGGTCAATTGAAGGCACTTTCCTAGTGACTGCCCCTAAATTGCTGTGTTTTGGCAGCTTTTGGTCCCGTTTGAAGGTGTTGTGTATACATTTGGTTTTGGCACCCATTGAATCCAATTGCGTTTGGCAATGTTCGGTGAATATTCGACAATTACATTGGCAAATATAATCCGAAACTAAAACTGAAATATTTGCTCGTCTCTAATCAGAAACACCCTTGAAAAAAATATGTGGATGCTGCATCAGGGTTTCCCTTGTGATATGATGGTGGAGGATGAGGAGAAGGTGAAGGGCAACATAAAATAGAACAATTCCTGAAGAGTATACTCATATCTGGGTGTGAAGGGGTGCATGGGAATAGACCCCCCAAAAAATAACCACTGGATTTGAGTTTGTTTGATGCTATCATCTGGTGGTGTTGCGAAGTCTGGCACAATTCAGCCGTTGTTCATTTTTACAAGAGTCAATCTGTCAGCATTTTCAGTTGAAAGGTGCATGCGCCTATCAGTTTTATCAGTTATAATGCCCCCGGTGGCATTAATAACTCTCTCTGACAAAACACTAGCGGCCGGGACCTCCAAGGCGTAGAAAGACAGTTCATGCCACATGTCCAGCTTGCATCTTCCAAAACTTTACCCTCCTTGTCAGAGTACCCCGTGTATCAGAGCCTGGGCGTTGGGAGGGTCTGAGAAAACTGTCCAAGACCTTTGACAGCATTTTCCTGCCTCTGCTGCATCTGGTTTGTGTCTTCCTTGCTTGTACTCCTTGCTTGTCCAATGAACTGTCTGACTGTGACCTCTGCCACCAGCGTTCTCAGATGGGAATTTTTTTTTTTTAAATTCTTTAACAAGAGCCTGATCATAATATCTCCCAAAATGAACTCCTTTCCAATTTCCTTTAGGTGTTGCCATAACTCCCACTTGGCACGACTGCTATCTTGGAGTCATATTTGACACGCAACTTTCCTTTATTCAACTTGGAAAATCGCTCACTCTCTCATATCACCTGCACCTTCAAAACTTCTCCAGAAGTCAACCTTTTCTCACCTTTGATACTGCAAAAACTCTTACTGTCACTCTTATTCACTAGTGCAACTCTCTTCTAATCGGTCTCCCTTTAAACAAACTGTCTCCTCTCCAATCCCTTCTTAATGCAGCAGCCAGGGTCTTATTTCTATCAAGCCGCTTCACCGACGCCTATACCCTTTGCCAGTGATTGTATGGATTAGGTTAAACAATCCCTACAGCAAACAATACAAACTCATCTTTCTCACCCACCAAGCTGTCCACAGTTCTGCACCGGCCTATATCTCTTCACTCATTTCTGTGTATCATCCCTCCTGTCCCCTCCGTTCAGAAACTGATCTAAGACTGACATCCTCCTTAATCTGAACCTCACAACTCCATCTCCAAGAATTATCTTGTGCCGTGCCAGTATTCTGTAATGCCCAAAATGTGTACAACGCGATGGTCAAGGTCAAGGCAGGGGAACATAAAGCTGGACTTGTGTGCCAGACTACCAACAGCCAAGACTTCCCTGTTCTCACTAAGAGTATTTCTGTATATGCTCACTTCCTCCTCCTCCTCATTATCACCCAATCTGTGCTGAGATGAGGCTGGGCTGGGTAGCATCACCCTGTACAGTTTTTTTCTCCGCCTGCAATGCCTCTTCTTTAATTGTGAGCAAGGAGCATTTCAGTAGACAGAGAAGTGGGATGGTGACGCTAATTATGATGTCATCGCCGCTCACCATCTTGGTGGAGTCCTCAAAGTTTTGGAGGAGGGTACAGATGTCAGATATCCATGCCCACTCATCAGCTCTTATGTGCGGAGGCTGACCTGAATGCCGACGGACGTGTTGAAGCTGGTACTAAACAACTGCTCTCTGCTGCTCAAAATCATTCCAAACATCTGCAACATCGATTTCCAACGTGTAGTCACATTGCACACCAGTCGGTAAGCTGGAAGCTGCAAATGCTGCTGAAGCCCTGTCAGGGCGGTGAAAGCTGTAGCTGGCTTTCTGAAACGGACACACACGCGGCATACTTTCACAAACAGATCTGGCAGATCCATGTAGATTTTGAGAAACTGCAGAACAGCTAAGTTGAGCACATGGGCCAGGCATGGTACATGTGCAAGCTTGCCTAGCTTCAGAGCTGACACCAAGTTCTCTGATACAGCTTTCAACAACTCTGCAACGGTGTGTGGTTTGTCGCCTAAGCATACAGTCCTGCTTATTGTTATTGCCACACACGAAGTTTAAGTAAATAATCTGAAATATGTCCTGAAAAAATGAATCAAGTGATGGAGATGGAGGCTGAAGAGGAGGAGGTGGTACAAGAGCTGTAGAATGTAGGGGTAATCCTGATTGACCCAGAGCCTGAATCCCCTGCATTGGGAGGACGTGTTCCGTCCCAGGGTCACACTGGGTCCCAACTTCCACAATATTAACCCAGTGTAATGCGTCAGTGAGATGAACCGTCCCTTGCCACATTCACTTGTCCACATGTTTGTGGTTAGGCAGTCCTTCCCACTGGGGAGGGCATGGGTAATGTTCTGGGACTCGTGCTTGTGGAAGGCGGAGATGATACCGGGAGAAATAGTGATTGTTGGGGACCAAGCATGGACACCCGGCTGCCGCCATGAGGCTGTGGAAAGCTTCCGCCTCAACGAGCCTAAAAGGCAACATTTCAAGTGCAAGAAAGCAGTCCAGAAATGTGGCAGTTTAGTACTGCGGCCTGTGGGTGGGTGCCTGGCTGCATACTTGCGCTTGCATTCCAAGTAACAGCAAACTAAGCAGATGGTGGCCTCTATCATCATCATGACCTCACCTCGGCTCTATGAACTCTCCTGAAGGAGAAGCCAGGGCCCACCGGAGGATTCTCTGGTTCTCTGGTGGGCCCGTCCAATCCTGCCGAGAAGCAGCGCTGGCTAAGAAAAGTGTGTGGGAAGGTGTTTGGAAACTCTATGGCTGCGTTTTTACTGAAGGGAAAACCCACACAAACACAGGGAGAACTTACAAAATCCTTACAGATGTTGTTCTTGGTGGGATTTGAACCCTGGACCCCAGCGCTGCAAGGCTTCAGTGCTAATCACTGAGCCGCTGTGCTGCCCTCTCTGTTCTCCCTCTGATATTCAACATGCTGGATAAACTTGCACCTACTGCCACTCAGTATCTTCAGCTCCTTTGTGAGAAACTAATGTATTTGGGCAGCCACTCAGTCTGCCAAATAAAATTCCTGAGAAGGAAATTGTGGATGGCTTGGCTTCTGGTACTGGGTGCCAATACCAAACAACTGGAAATATTCCAGGTTGGTTGGAGCTAAGCTGAATCCCACAGAAAAGTACCAGCATCAAGCTAAGGAGATGGTGGCCTCTGATCATCACGACCTCACCTCGGTACTATAAACTCTCCTGATGGAGAAGCCAGGGCCTGTCCAACCCTGCTAAGAAGCAGTCCTGGCTAAGAAAAGTCTGTGGGAAGGTTCCTCGTCACTTTGTGGCTGATTTTTCACTGTGGACTGGCTCCGTACCATCCTTGGCCACATTCACTTGTCCATGTGTTTGTGGTTAGGCGGTCCTTCCTAGTAAGTGCACTGGGGAGGGCACGGGTAAAGTTCTGGTACCCGCGCTTGTGGAAGGCAGAGACGATACCAGGAGAAATAGTGGTGGCTGGGGACCGAGTATGGACACCCGACCGCCACCGGCAAGAGGTTGTGAAAAGCTTCCACCTCCACGAGCCTAAAAAGCAACATTTCAAGTGCAAGCAAGCAGTCCAGAAATGTGTCACATTAGTATTGCGGCTGATGGGTGGGTGGTTGACTGCATACTTGCGCTTGCATTCCAAGTAACACAAACCTAAGGAGATGGACGATCCAACCGTCATGAATAATTTGGTCATTGTCTGGGAGACTGAGCACAATATTAACCCATTCACTTGTCCACGTGTTTGTGGTTAGGCGGTTCTTCCCAGTAAGTGCACTGAGGAGGACACGAGAAATTTTCTGGGACCCGCGCTTGTGGAAGGCAGAGACGATACCGGAGAAATAGTGGCGGCTAGGAAGTATGGACAACCGGCCGCCGCCGCCATGAGGTTGTGAAATGCTTCTGCCTCCACGAGCCTAAAAGGCAACATTTCAAGTGCAAGCAATCCAGAAATGTGGCAGTTTAGTATTGCGGCCTGTGGGTGGGTGGGTGGATGGCTGGCTGCATACTTGTTTTTGCGTTCCAAGAACTGTGGTAGGGACAGCTGAATGCTGCAAAGGGACAAGGACGTGGACGGTGATGTTGCAAGTCTGCAATGACAGGTGCAGGGCAGGAGGCATCTTCGCATGTGCTATGGACAGGGGATTGGCGTGCATGCACAACAGCGGAAGAGGCAGTGGTGTCACCCGCAGGCACTGTTGCTGGACCTTGGTGTTTGGCCCAGCTTGTCAGGTGCTTTGCTTTCATGTGCCTGAGCATGCTGGTGGTGGACAGGCTGGTAGTTTTGGTGCTCTTGCGGATGCTGGCCTGGTAGATGTTGCAAGTGGTCTTTTTGGGGTTATCTAAACAGTCTTTAAAAAAGAACCAGACTCGGGAAGATTTAACAGTCGTACTGGCAACTTCTGTCATGTTGGTGTTCCGGGGACCAGTTGCCCGCCTTGTGTCTGTGGCCACCACACTGCTTGTTTCTGCCTGTTATGGTGCTATGCCTCCCTCCCCCTGTGTGCAGCTGTCCTCACTCTACATGCCCATTTGCTTCCGCACCCTGGTCCTCCTCCTGACTTTCTGTCCATTGTGTTTCATCATTATCTACCATCTATTTGCACTTTCCCACCGTCACCTTTGGGTTACCATGGCTCCTCAAATCGCTACATGTGATTTTCTGTTGCCCTGCTCGAAGCTGGCCGGTTGAGATGCCCAAATTTATCGTTGGAAATGTGAACAGCTCTTGGGGTAACCCTGGACTCTAATCTCTCCTTCAAACCACATATCCAAGCTCTTTCCACTTCCAAGTGGACCGAGCGAGAGGTCAGAATCTATAAATGGAAAGATGAACAAAACAGCTCTCTGAAGTGTCCAAGTATGGGACCAGTTGTCTCAGGGCACTCGGAATGGTGGGAGGAAGGAGGATCAGGGTGAGGAAGATGCCGAATCCAAGTAAAAAAAAATCTCCCGGATCTGAACATTCCACACCCACAAATCTACAAAAACACTAGTGCACGCGCTCATCATCTCCCTTCTCGTCTACTGCAACCTCCTGCTCTGTGGCCTTCCTTCTAACACTCTTGCATTCCTCCAATCTATCCTAAACTCTGTTGCCCAACTAATCCACCTGTCCCCTCCTCTCTGTCAATCCCTTCACTGGCTCCTCATTACTCAGAGACTGCAGTTCAAAACCCTAAACATGGCATACAAAGCCATTCACAACTTGTCTCCTCCATATATCTCTGACTTAGTCTCCTAGTACATACCTGCACGCAACCTCCGATCCTCACAAGATCTCCTCCTCTACTCCCCTCTTATCTCCTGTTCCCACAAATCACATACAAAATTTCTCCCGTGCATCCTCCCTTCTCTGGAACTCTCTACCCCACCATTTCTGACTCTCGCCTACTGTTGAAACTTTTAAAAGGAAGCTGAAGACCCACCTCTTGTGACATGCGTACAACCTGCAGTAACCCTCGCTCCACCATACAGCTGCAAGACCAGCTCTATCCTCACCCATGCCTTGTAGACTGAGCCCTCACAGGTAGGGTCCTCTCCTTTCCTGTACCAGTCGCTGTCACATATTTGTTCAAGATTATTTTAATTGTTTTTGCGATGTATACCCCTTTTTCACATGTAAAGTGCCATGGAATAAATGGCGATAAAGAAATAATTATAATGTGATCCAGAATCACATCTACTGAGACTGGACCATGTGGAACACAGCAGGCAGGTTTCATCTTGCCCACGGCCTCTGCGCGCACTATCACAATCACCATAATGTCCAATTCCCCGTCCCTTGACACGCACCTTGCCTATTTTAAATGGAGTTTAATATTTGTCATGTTGCCAAAAATGTCTGTATTATTACCGCAGTAATATAGGATCACGTCTGATGAGATGACCACAGTTTTAGGCAGTGCCCTGGGAGTCAGAGATGCTTTCAGCCCCAGGGGTCTTCCCCATGCTATTCCCATGTCTTTTCAGGACTGTATGCATGTGTCACACAGCACATGGCCAGATAAGGTTGTAAAATGTTAAAATTACATTTCCCGGTGAATGCATTTGTCTTGGTTGAAAGCAACGCAAAAGTGCAAAAACGCATCAAAAATGCTACGTGTGAACACAGCCCAAGGTGTGGAGGAGCATTTTTGTTTTTGTATATTTATTTTGCCTTATATACAAGTCATTATCCTGGAAAGGATGTTCCTTAACATATTTCCCAGGAAAATCCATTTAGGTTTCGTTTTTTGTATGTTTTATTGTGAGTCCGTAAAAGTGGCGCAATACCTCTGACAACGTTGTTGACAGCAGTGACCTGGGAGTCAGAAATGCTTCCAGGGATCTTCCCCATGCTGTTCCCATATCATTTGAGCACTGTTCCCATCGATTTGGCCAATTTTTAGGCCCTCTGCAGACCGCCGGAGGGAGCCACCGGAAAAGTGCTCGAGTTTCCCATAGACTTACATTGGGCTCGTTGCTCGGACCGACCACTCAAGCATTCCAATTTGCTCGACTTGAACAATGAGTACCCAAGCATTTTAGTGCTTGCTCATCACTAGTTACTGTGGATGATATTATACACTGCGAAGGCTATTATATAGTGTAGGGGCTAATATACAGTGTGGGGGCCATCATACAGTGTGAGGGCTACTGTGGAAGTCATTACACTGTGTTTTGGGGGAGAAGTGAGGACATCCTGCTATGTATATGGGAACTGTGGGGGACATCATGCTTTGTATAGGAGAGCTGTGGGGACGTCATACTGTGTATGCACAAACCGTGGTGGCATCATATTGTGCATAGGAGAACTGTGGGTCCATCATATTGTGTATAGGGAAGCTTTGGACCCATCATACTGTGTATAGGGGAGATGTGGGCCCACCATACTGTCACACACACCCACAGGAAGAAGGGTTTACGAAACGCGTGTCAGGGCTCTCGCCCACCCAGTTGCTTCGACAACTCTTAGGTACTACTGCTCATACTTACCATCACCTCTACATGCATTTTGCTTTGCAGGCTTCACCATTCATTGTGGTCTTTGCAGACTTTTTGCACTGTACATTAGCACTTTGTGTATATGCACTGTGTGCAGAATTATTAGGCAAGTTGTATTTTAGAGGATTATTTTTATTATTGATCAACAACTATGTTCTCAATCAACCCAAAGGACTCATAAATATCCAAGCTTAATATTTTTGGAAGTTGGAGTGGGTTTTTTTTTTAGATTTGGCTATCTTAGGAGGATATCTGTTTGTGCAGGTAACTAATACTGTGCAGAATTATTAGGCAACTTAATAAAAACCAAATATAATCCCATCTCACTTGTTTATTTTCACCAGGTAAACCAATATCAGTGCATAAAATTTAGAAATAAACATTTCTGATATGCAAAACCAAAAACTAAAAAAATGAGTGATGAATATAGCCACCTTTCTTTATGATGACACTCAACAGCCTTCCATCCATAGATTTTGTCAGTTGTGTGATCTGTTTTCAATCAACATTGCGTGCAGTAGCCACCATAGCCTCCCAGCCTCCCAGACACTGTTCCGAGAGGTGTACTGTTTTCCTTCCCTGTAGATCTCACATTTTATGATGGACCACAGGTTCTCTATGGGGTTCAGATCAGGTGAACAAGGGGGCCATGTCATTATTTTTTCTTCTTTTAGACCTTTACTGGCCAGCCACGCTGTGGAGTAGTTGGATGCATGTCCTGCATGAAAATCATGTTATTCTTGAACGATACCGACTTCTTCCTGTACCACTGCTTGAAGTTGTTGTCTTCCAGAAATGAGCAGTAGGTCTGGGAGATGAGCTTCACTCCATCCTCAACCCGAAAAGGTCCCACAAGTTCATCTTTGATGATACCAGCCAATACCAGTACCCCACCTCCACCTTGCTGGCATCTGAGTCGGAGTGGAGCTCTCTGCTCTTTACTGATCCAGCCTCTGCCCCATCCATCTGGTTTATCAAGAGTCACTCTCATTTCATCAGTCCATAAAACCTTTGAAAAATCAGTCTTAAGATATTTCTTGGCCCATTCTTGACATTTTATCTTGTTTCTTGTTCAAAGGTGGTCGTTTTTCAGCCTTCCTTACCTTGGCCATGTCCCTGAGTATCGAACACCTTGTGCTTTTTGATAGTCCAGTAACGTTGCAGCTCTGAAATATGGCAAACCGGGTGGCGAATGCCATCTTCACGCTTGATTTTCCTCAATTCATGGGCAATTATTTTGTGCCTTTTTTGGCCAACACGCTTCTTGTGACCCTGTTGGCTATTTGCCATGAAACGCTTGATTGTTCGGTGACCATGCTTCAAAAGTTTGGAAATTTCAAGACTGCTGCATCCCTCTTCAAGACATCTCACAATTTTGGACTTTGCAGAGCCTGTCAAATCACTCTTCTGACCCATTTTGCCAAAGGAAAGGAAGTTGCCTAATAATTAAGCACACCTTATATAGGGTATTGATGTCATTAGTCAACACCCCTCCTCATTACAGAGATGCACATCACCAGATTTACTTAATTGGTAGTTGGCTCTCAAGCCTATGCACCTTGGAGTAGGACAACATGTATAAAAAGTATCATGTGATCAAAATACTCATTTGCCTAATAATTCGGCACACAGTGTATATATACAGGGTGGTCCAAAAGTAGGTGGACAGAAAGTGTAATAAGGTTATGAAGGGGGAGATTTATCAAACATGGTGTAAAGTGAAACTGGCTCAGTTGCCCTTAGCAACCAATCAGATTCCACTTTTCATTCCTCACAGACTCTTTGGAAAATGAAAGGTGGAATCTGATTGGTTGCTAAGGGCAACAGAGCCAGTTTCACAGATCTAGTTTTCACAGATAGATCTCCCCCAAATCTGTTTTCTTTTCCGATAATTCAGATAACACATAATGGCAAATAATTTAAAAACGAATCAAAGAAAATGGATTTTAACAGAGTATTGGAAATCTCAAAATGCTGAAACCGTTAGAGCAAATTGGGTTGAAACATTTGGTACTCAAGCCCCAAAGAGACAAACCATTTACCGCATTCGTGACAAATTCAATGCCACTGGCTCACTCCTTAATGCTCCAAAAACTGGTCGACCCAAAATAGTCTGTACAGAAGATAATAAACAACTTGTTGCTGAAACATTTGTTCAGATTCCAAAAAGTCCACCAGAAGAGCCTCTCTGGAATTGGGAATTTCACGAGCTTCTATCATGCGAATCCTGAAATCTATTGGGTGGAAAGCTTATCGTCCACGTCTAATTCATGGTTTATTGGAGGATGATCCAGAAAGGCGGCTGCAATTTAGTGTTTGATAAATCTCCCCCTTCATAACCTTATTACACTTTCTGTCCAGCTACTTTTGGACCACCCTGTGTTTTACATTTTCCCTATTCAGGACTTCCTGACTGACTGCCCTTGTATTCAGCAAGAAATGTTATTTATTTATTTATATATACATATTGGAAGATTGAGGACCCCCATATTTAAGCTTGATATATTGTGGCTACATATACAGTCTGTGAGCACTAATTAATATATCTGTGTGACTTCTGGATTGCATTTCCAACTTGGGATATATATGGTAAGTTCTACCCCATACAAGGTTGCAATTCATCACTGGCATTTTGCTTTATTGCTATGTTTCCTTTTTTTGAGTAGCTACCTGCTAAATTTATTTAGATGAATGATTTGATTGCAACTGGGTAAGGAGTCACTCTGTTCTGTATATTATTTTCCCCATTTACCTTATTTTCAAATTTGAAATTGTTATTTAAAAAAAAAAAAATTCAATAAAAATGACAGTATTTTATCTGAAAGTCTATACACTTCCTATCTTTTTGGGTATCTGTCTACAGGGCAGCTGATGGCCTATTAAACTGTGAATAGGAGAACTGTGGGGGCATTATACTGTGTATAGGAGAGCTGTACAGAGGAGGACTCAGACGACATTATTAAATGCTAAGTAGGCACTTAAACATTATTATTATTATTATTATTATTATAGTGGCACTCAGAGTATTGTGATCATTAAAGGTGCACATGGAACATTACTACCTTCTAGGGGCAGAACATGGACACTGTTTTGTAGGGCACTTGCACAGGGCATTAATATTTTCTAGGGGGCAATTTTACAATTTATAAAGAAAAAGAGGAGGCATTTTACTTTGTAAAGGGCACAGTGGTAGGCATTACTATGTGGGGCACTAAGAGGAGCACTATATTTGTGCCACATAGCATGTGCAGTAATATGGACACATACGGCAGCAGAGGCTCAGTATTGGGGTATCAGCAGGAAGAAAGGTTTGTGCAGGTTGAGAATAGATATGAACAGTGATGAAAATGTAAAGTCAAATGTTTGTTCCAATCTCTGCAGAGTCATGGCTGAAAGAAGTTGTCGTGATGTTCAGAGCCAGATGGAAAAGATGGGAAAAGTGAATGATTCCATAAGAAAGAATGTCAGGGTTACCTGGTTACGGGAAAAAAAAAAAAAAAGTATTTACAACTAGGCAATGTATAAAATTGTATAATCTTTATTAGAAAATAAAAACATACACATAAACACAAGGACTTTTAAGATACATAAAAATGAGAGGGGGATGGGTATGTCCCATATAGATTCTAAGTAATTTATTACTGCATTGCAAGTCCATGTACAATATAAAGCACTAAATGATACAGTCCTAGCCAGTAAAAAGGAGAAGTAAAGTGCAATAAATAGAACATATGATAAATGGTATAATACCAAAATGTAATAACTCAATTAGAAAAAGAGCAGCACAACTGATAAAAAATCTGCTGGACTAAAAATTATATACATCATTGATCATAATTCGCATAACATCACCACAGCCGATTTGACCAGGGCATGAAAGGTGCAGCACATACAGTTGAAACTAGAAGTTTACATACACTATATAAAAAGACACACATTCATGTTTTTCTCAATATCTTACATGAAATCAGAATAAACCTTTCCCGTGTTAGGTGAATTAGGATTACCATAATTTTTAATATTTGCCAAATCCCAGAATAATGAGAGAGAGAGAATGTTTTAAGGCATTTTTATTACTTACTGCAAAGTGAAAAGTTTACATACATTAAGATTACTATGCCTTTAAACAATTCTGGACTGCCCATATGATGAGGTCATGTGTTTGAAAGCTTCTGAAGTCCTTTTGGCAACATCTGAGTCAATTAGAGGACACACCTGTGGATGTATTTTAATGCATACCTGAAACACACTGCTTCTTTGTGTAGCATCATGGGAAAGTCTAAAGAAATCAGCCAAGATATCAGGAAGAGAATTGTGGACTTGCACAAGTCTGGCTCATCCTTGGGTACAATTTCAAGATACCTGAAGGTGCCTTGTTCATCTGTACAAACAATTACAGGCAAGTACAAACAAGATGGGAATGTCCAGCCATCATACCGATCAGGAAGGAGATGGGTTCTGTGTCCCATAAATGAACGTGATTTGGTCCGACTTGTGAATATCAACCCACGGACAAAAACAAAAGACATTGTGAAGATGATGATGGAAGTGGGGAGTTTTTGTCAATATCCACAGTGAAACGAGTACTGTATCAACATGGGCTGAAAGGCCACTTTGCCAGGAAGAAACCATTACTCCATAAAAAAGCCAGATTAATGTTTGCAGATGCAGAGAGGAACACAGACACTGAACTTTTTGGGCATAATGACTAGTGATGAGTAGAGATGAGCGAACATTTCAATGTTCGCTTCAGGAAAGTTCGATGAACAAACAGATATTCGCAAAATTTATTCGTTGAATATTCAACGAACATTTCCAAATCCCATAGGAGTCAATGGGGGACCAAAAAAATGCATATACAACACCTACAAATGGGCCCAAAAGCTGTCAAAACACATCAAATTAGGTGTAGACACGAGGGAAGTGCCATCAATTGACCCAGAGTACAAGTACTATAATTATTATTACTATGACAGCCACATTTATTCCGTGGCACTTTACATGTCAAAAGGGGTCACCAACTGGTACAAGAGGAGAGAGGACCCTGCCTGTGAGGGCGCACAAACAATCTGCAAGGGATGGAGGAGGATACAGTAGGTCAGGGTACAGCTAGTCGTGCAGCGCTATGCTGGAGCAAGGGTTACCGCAGATTGTACGCTTGTCACAACAAGTGGGTCTTCAGCTTCCTTTTCAAGGTTTCTACGGTAGGCGACAGTCTGATGTGTTGGGGTACAGAGTTACACAGTAGCGGAGATGCACCGGACAAATCTTGCATGCGATTATGACAAGAAGAGATAAGAGGGAAGTAGAGAAGGAGATCTTGGAAGGATTGGAGGTTGCGTGCAGCTAACTAGTACAGGGAGACTAGGTCACACATGTATGTAGGAAACAGGTTTTCGATGGCTTGGTATGCCAAAGTAAGGCTTTTCAACTGGAGTCTCTGGGCAACAAGGAGCCCGCGCAGGGATTGACAGAGGGGAGAAACCTGGAAATAACAAGGTGACAGGTGGATTAATCGGCCAGCACACTTTAGGATAGATTGGAGGGGTGTGAGAGTGGTAGAAGGGAGGCCACAGAGAAGGAGCTTGTAGTAAAAGAAGCGGAAGATGATGAGGACTTGCACTCATGTTTTTCTAGATGCATGGTTGAGGAATGTGCAGATCCCCGAGATACTGTTGGAATCAGCAGCAAGTGGAAAGGGTTTGGATCTGAAGTTTGAAGGACAGATCAGAGTCAAGCTTGCGGGACTGGGGAGAGTGGGCAGCCATTTACTTTGATGGATAGGTCAGTTGGGGGGGATGAATGAGATGGGATGAATGTCATGTTCCCATTCTAATGGGAACATGTCTTACTGTGGCCCAGCTCTATGTGTCTTTAAATTGTTAGTAGTGTTTTTCCTAAATTTTGGCAGCCGTTGAACTCACTGCATACCTTATACCTGTATAGCAGACCCCCTCCTTTCTAATAGAAAAATGCTGTTACTGTTGCCCTGCTCTATGTGTCTTTAAATTCTTAGTGGGGTTTTTCTTAAAATTGGTCAGAAGGTGGGCTCACTTCATACCCTATAACTGTATAGCAGACTCTCTCCTTTCTAATGGGAATTTGTCGTTACTGTGGCCCTGCTCTATGTGTCTTTAACTTCTTAGTGGGGTTTTTCCTAAAATTGGTCAGCCGTTGGACTCACTGCATACCCTATAACTTTATAGCAGACTCTCTCCTTTCTAATAGGTATTTGTCGTTACTAGTGTTGAGCGAGCACTAAAATGCACAGGTGCTCGAAGCTCGGGCCGAGCTCACTGTGATACTCGGGTGCTCGTCCCGAGCAACAAGCCCAATGTTGGTCTATGGGAGACCCGAGCATTTTTGCGGCGGCACCACCGGCTGTCTGTAGAAAGCCTAAAAAGTGCCCAAAACGGTAGTGACAGTGCTCAAATTACATGGGGACAGCATGGGGATCGCCCCAGGAAGCATTTCTGACCCCCAGGTCACTGCTGTCAACAACGTGGTCAGAGGTATTAAGCCACTTTTAAGGGCTCATAATAAAACATACAAAAGCGAAACTGAAACTGTTTTCCTGTGAAATATGTTAAGGAACATCCTTTCCAGGGTAAAAACTTGTGTATAAGGTAAAATAAATAACCAAAAGCAAAAATACTCCTCCACACCTTGGGCTATGTTCACAAGTACCATTTTTTATGCGTTTTTGCACTTTTGTATTGCTTTCAACCGTGACAAATGCATTCACCGGGAAATGTAATTTTAACATTTTACAACCTTATCTGGCCATGTGCTGTGTGACACATGCATACATTGCTGAAAAGACATGGGAATAGCATGGGGAAGTCCCCTGGAAGCATCTCTGACACCCAGGTCACTGCCTAAAAGTGTGCCCATCAGAAGTGATCCTTGCCGCATCAGAGGATGCAAACTTGCAACTATCCCCCTGCAAGTCCTTGTCCCAGGGCAGTGTTCAATTGTACCTCCCCCATTCCTTGCAATGCAAGCGCAAGTAGGCAGCCTGCCACCCACCCATCCCCAGGCTGCAATACCATACTGCTTGCTTGCTTGCACTTGAAATTGGGCCTTTTAGGCATGTGGAGGCGGAATCTGGCCACCACGTCATGGCTGCGTCGGCGGCCTGGTATCCATACTCAGTCCCCAGCCGCCCGGCGGCTGGGTGTCCACGCTCGGTTCCCAGTCACCTGGGGGCGGCCGGGTGTCCATAAAAGGTCCCCAGCCACCCCTATTTGTCCCAGTGCGCCTTATACACAAGCGCGCATACCAAAAAATTACCTGTGCCCTTCCCAGTGCATTTAGTGGGAAGGACAGCCTAAGCACAAACACGTGGACAAGTGAATGTGGTCAGGGATGGTCCATCTCACTGACGCCTTCACACTGGGTTAATATTGTGGAAGGCGGGACACAGTTGGACACTGGGATGCAACACGTCCTCCAGACATAGAGGATTGCAGGTCCTGGGTAAATCAGGCTTCAAAACAAAGTTCAGAAGGTAGACAGCAGCAGTGGTCGGCCTCCGATACAACGAGTAAATTATTCATAATCATGAGGCCATCAATCTCCTTAGTTTTCTGTTCCTTGGAATGCAAGCGCATGTATGTAGTAGCTGCTAGGCCTGAGGTGGTCAGCGTTTTGGAGCATATTCTACCTCCTCCGAGGATTGCTGGATGTTTTCCTGCTACTATCCCAGTTCTATGACTCCCGTTAAATCAAAGCTTCAGGTGATGAATGATGGATGATGGATGAGGTGGTGGCAAAGGAGAAAGAGCAGGAGAAACAGGGACCATTCACATCAATATCAGGCCAGTCAACCACACATGTCTTGTAGGATATGTTTCAGTACCAAAAGGAGCGGTTCGGCTACACAGTTATGGGGCATACAGTGAGTGCAATGCCTAACAAAAATTTCGGGCGCTCCAATGCCCCTTGGAAGTGACATGGAGGTCAGAGGGCCTTAACTAAACCATTTTTGCCTTTTATAGCAACTGGGTCTCCTGTACATTGTTGGCCTAAGCAGTGAATGGAAGGCTTTCCAAAAATTATGAGGAACTGCAATGCCCCTTGAAACAGACGTGGATTACAGCATACTAAAAACCTTCTACCCATTATTGGGGAGTGGGTCTCCCTTAGTGTTCACCTATGCATTGAAAAGCAAAAGCTGACTAAAATTAAGAGGAAATACAATGCCAGTTGTAAGAATCGTGGAGGTTAGAGGTAATTAAAAACAACATTTCAATGCCCCTTGGAAGAGCTGTGGAGTTCAGAGTGGTTTAACAAGATGGTTTTAATGCCCCTTGGTAGAGACGTGCAGGTTACAGTGGAATAAAAAGACAATATCAATGCCCCTTGGAAGAGTGGTGGAGGTCGCAGTGGAGTAAAAAGACAATATCAATGCCCCTTGGAAGAGATGTGGAGGTCACAGTAGCTTAACAAGACGATTTTAATGCCCATTGGAAGAGACGTGGAGTTCAGAGTGGTTTAACAAGACAGTTTTAATGCCCCTTGGAAGAGACGCAGGGGTCCCAGTGGAATAAATAGACAATATCAATGCCTTTTGGAAGAGTGGTGGAGGTCCCAGTGGAATAAAAAGACAATATCAATGCCCCTTGGAAGAGTGATGGAGGTCGCAGTGGAATAAAAAGACAATATCATTGCCCCTTGGAAGAGACGTGGAGGTCACAGTATCTAAACATTATACGATTTTGACTCCCTGCCTGCAGTAAAAGTCCAATATATGCATAAAGTTCCTCTTTTGAGATATTTTTCCTGGACTTATTTCTTGCAGAAGCGATATGTTTTCCTTCTAGGCCTTATCACTCCCTCCCAAAATCACATAACATCCTCACATGGCATGATCTACCCCCTGACCCCTCCACCAGCAACCCTGACTACAAATAAAGTAACATGAGACACAAACAATGCTGAGTACATGATAAAAATAGCAGGGGCCTAAAAGGCCCCCGTTCCGTACAGATGTGGTTTTCCCCAAAAAAGCATTGATACACCAAAATGCCTATCAAAAAAATAATATGAACAACTGCATATTAACAACAACGAAATACTTGAGGAATACCTAAAGTTTCAAAATTCTAACTAAAGTAATTTTGCAGATAATAGCAAAAAAGTAAGCACCGGGGCCTAAAAGGCCCCCGATACGCATTGTAGAGTTAACATGACCCTGATGCATTTCAAAATCAGGTGAGTATACCTGTTGAGGGGAGGGCAACAATGACCCTTCACAGTTGACCAAGTGAGTGTCAAATTTCTATGTTACAAGGTTGATTGCGCAATCTAACAGAAAACCAGACTGAGACAGAGCTCAGTATGGGAGGATTCGGAGAATCTCTAACCCCGTTTATTCTACGTATCATTATATATTGTTTTGAGTACAGTACAGACCAAAAGTTTGGACACACCTTCTCATTTAAAGATTTTTCTGTATTTTCATGACTATGAAAATTGTACATTCGCACTGAAGGCATCAAAACTATGAATTAACACGTGGAATTATATACTTAACAAAAAAGTGTGAATCAACTGAAAATATGTCTTATATTCTAGGTTCTTCAAAGTAGCCACCTTTTGCTTTGATGACTGCTTTGCACACTCTTGGCATTCTCTTGATGAGCTTCAAGAGGTAGTCACCGGAAATGGTTTTCACTTCACATGTGTGCCCTGTCAGGTTTAATAAGTGGGATTTCTTGCTTTATACATGGGTTTCGGACCATCAGTTGTGTTGTGCAGAAGTCAGGTGGATACACAGCTGATAGTCCTACTAAATAGACTGTTATAATTTGTATTATGGCAAGAAAAAAGCAGCTAAGTAAAGAAAAACGAGTGGCCATCATTACTGTATATCAATAACCAATCACAGCCAAGCTACAAGCTTAAGCCAATGTTAGTACAATTATTATGGAAACACACATATGGTCATATTATCATAAGCTCGGCGCGTGATGGAAAGTTACACAAAGTTACACATCCCGGTGTAAACTAGTTAGAACAGGAGCAGAGTGTAGCCTTCAAAATGTTCTTGTGAAAAGAATGTATGCTATGCAAGGAGTACAATAACATGATTTTAGAAACAAGCAACAGAAGAGGAGCAACTATAGCATGGATATCAATATGTTAGGAGGGCGGTTGCAGACAACTTTATTTAAATGGAACGCAACCGACCCCGGGGTCCGCGATGTAGCCTGGTGGACTGCTGCCGAACACTTCCCGGGTGGAAAGGGAAGTAACCAACTAAAATGGCAACCCGTCCGTGTCAACTGCACACAGAACCGGGTTAAGCGGTACGCTCCATCTCCGTTAACTGCACGGAGGAAGAGCGACCGGCGACGCACCTACAAACTATCTAAACCCTTCGTGTTAATGCACACAGAAGGGTAAGACGGTTCGCACAATCTCCAAGAACCGCAGGGAGACGTGCGACCATGGGAAAAGCAGTAGCCCTGTCTTCGATACAGGTGCTACGCTATAGGAGTTGGCGCTAGTATAACGGTTCACACAATCTCCAAGAACCGCAGGGAGACGTGTGACCGTAGGAGAAGCAGTAGCCCTGTCTTCGATACAGGCGCTATGCTATAGGAGATGGCGCTAGTATGTGGGTGTGATTCCCGCCGGGAATTCGTGCACTCAGCCGGCGTGACTGAGCAGACCCGCTCTATATGGCTCAAGCTACCTGCCTGCATAAAGCTATGGCTCTTCAAGGAGCCCAAGAGTTAAGCGTGCACACCACAAATAACCAGCTCAAATGATCTGAGCGCGTTGCCATGTTTGTCGGCGGGCCTTTTAAAGACTAAGCCCTGCCCACCGACGCGCCATTGGTGACATTACCCGTGGACCAATCAGGCGGTGCCAGGTCACAGGGTCAGGTGGGCGCCCACCCACCAATCATGATCCGCCAGGTCACGGACATGCTCAGTGCGGCAAATCCTGGTCTTAGATTCCACAAGCCTTGTCTCCCTCTGCAACCCAGGCTTAACATTGCTAGGCACAACTACCTGGGAGACAAACAGTGCTCGCGGACCAGCTAGGCGTTGGGGCTGATGGTGATGCTGAGCAGCATCAGCCCCGGCTGGACTGAAATGGAAGACCACAGAAGGTCCTGGACCCATTTCGAATCCAGCACCAGACCGACGCCTAACAAATATGTCCTTTGCAAACCAAAATATCATCCAAATAGACCACCACAAACCTGCCCACTAAATGATGGAAAACATAATTTATGAAATGCTAGAACACCGCAGGTGCATTAGTCAGACCAAAAGGGATAACCAGCCTCTCAAAATGCCCCTCAGGGGTATTGAATGCCGTTTTCCATTCACCCCCCTCTCTGATTCTAACCAGATTGTAGGCTCCCTTTAAATCCAACTTGAAGAACACCTAAGCTCCCACAACCTGGTTGAATGAATCAGAGGAAGAGGATAAGGATCTCGGATGGTAATTTGATTCAATTCCTGGAAATCTAAACAGGCACGGAGACCCCAGTTTTTTCTTAACGAAGAAGAATCCTGCCACCACGGGCAAAAATGAGGTTCAGATATGTCCCTTCTCCAGACTTTCTGCAATAAAATCCTTCATGGCTTGTCTCTCAGGGCCAGAAATATTATACAGCCTGGACTTTCGTAGTTTAGCTCCTGACACCCCCTCTCAGAAATAATGTCCTCAAAACCAGACAAAAATGCAGGTAAGCTCTGTGTAGAGACTGCAGAAAGGGAAATGTTAAAGCAGTTCTCATGACAGTAATCTCCTCATTCAACATGGTTCATCAACCAGGGTAGACCTAGTATAATTTGAGTGGGAAGGCCCTCCAGGACATAACAAGGAATTACTTCATAATAAAAAGACCCCACCCTCAGTCTTATATCATGTACAATCTGAGTCAGAGATCTCTGTGCAAGTGGCGCTGAGTCGATGGCAAAAATAGGGATGGTCTTAGTTAACGTACTGCTTGTAAGCCCATGAGGTCTCACAAACCCAGCATCAACCATACTGACTCCAGCTCCACTGTCCACAAGCACAGAAATTTTCTCAGTCCTGCTCTCTAGCACCACCTCTGCTGTCAGGAGAAACTGAGAACTACATGTTTAAGACAAACACACCCCTTAATTATCCAACTTCACACTACCAAGGGTCAATCGAGTTTCTTTTTGCTTAGGAACTGATGGACCACAAAAAAGCACACCCTTTATCTTGCGGATAAGGCGATACACTTAGCTTTGCGAAGACACCAGAGAGATCACAACTACAATCTACAAAGGAACTCCAAGGAGAATCTAGCCGACTGCTACAATTTCAGATCTGAACAGAGGGATTAACTCTATCACCAGCAACTCTCTGGGGAAACTGAGAGTATTTAAAGATCCTGCAAGGGTGTGTTAATTAACAGCAGAAAGTGGATATCACTATTGGGTCCTGGAGAGGGAGGGATGATGAAAGGATCAAGAAGGTGTCAGAAAAGCCAAGTGCAGCGACCTTCTACAGCCGGATCCAGAATGATTGTCTGTCAAACCTGACACACCCGTGACACCTAGACAAATTTGCTTTGGAAGAGCCTGTTGCCGCTCTGATGAAGCAATGCTGCAGAGCTTCCAGCTGATGTGGACAATGTGCCCTGAGATAACACATCAGAGATGTAGGATGAGGAGGAGCAGGAGAGGATAGAGGAACTGATGTAAAAGGTGGAGGAAACCCTGAAAGAAGAATGGTCAAGCAATCCTTGGCCAGGGTGGGACTCAGCCACAGCCTCCACAATGTTCTCCCAGTGTTCAGTTAAGGAAATGTCGCATCTCTGGCCACGAGTGCATGTCCACGTGTCGGTTGTAAATTGGGCAATCCCAGTAAGTGCGTGAGTAAGGGCATGGGTGATGATCCTTGACACATGCTGGTGCAAGGGGGGGATGCCAAACCAGGAGAAACAGTGGTAGCTGGGTACTGGGGACCGGGGACCAAGTGATGGGTGCCGCCATGAGTTGGCGAAAATCCTTTTTGTTAACAAGCCTAAAAGGCAACATTTTCATGGCAAGCAGTCAGGAAATGTGCTATTTAGCATTTGGGCTTTTGGGTGGCTGGCTGGAAACTTTCCCTTTCTTTCCAAGGCCTGGGATAGGGAAAGCTGAAGGCTCTGCTGGGACAAAGGCATGAAAATGCCTGATGATGGTTCATCAGAATGGGCAAGGAAAGCTGCAGGGCGGTAGGCATCTGTGCCAGTGTCATGGACAGGGGATTGGGAAGGATCTAGCACAGGGGAAGAGGCAGTGATGTCTCCCGCTGGCACCAATCATGGACCCAGGTGTTCGGCCCACCAAGACATGTCCCTAATCATGCTGGTGGTGGCTAGGTTCTTAGTGGTCAGGCTCCTCCTGATCGTGTGATGGCACAAATTCAAAATGACCATTTTGTTTGTCTCAGAACTCTTTCTAAAAAAAGTCCCACTCCCATTAAGGAAGGGGGCTTTACAGAGCCCTTTCCAGACTGCCGTCACAGGGTAGCTGGCGTCTGGTGATGTGAACGATGTAAGAGTCATGATGCCAGAGTAAATGTTAAGCTAGCAGCATTAAAACAAAACAAAAACAAAAATGGAACCCAAAGACAATAGCTAAGGAAGAAGAACCAAAAAAGACCGTAAGCAACTGCTGAGAAGCAACCTCAACTATTCAGTTCCCTTGCCTAGTGGTGGGATCAGTGCTTTCTGGTGATAAACAGCACTAGACTGGATAGGAGCAGGCTTAAAATAGTCAGCCCAATGCTAAAGATAAAAATCAGGTGATGAATTCCTGCCAGTCATGTCCAGGGAGTGACTCCCTGCTTACCTGAACAACAGGGTGCACACATTCCAACCATTGGCTTAAAGCATTCAAGGCAGTGTCCTGCATTGCCTGGCAACCTGGAGACACAGCGCCCCATGTCTCCCGGGCCGCAAAATGGTGTTGCGCGTTCCCACATCACTCACTACTTCCACATACGAGAATTCACCATGTGTAGTTGCACCATCCAAGTGCATGATAGCTCTACCCCCAGGACGGACAGACCAGCTGGGAAGTCTGGAAACCGGTGGAGGACATTTTCATCCACAGCATGTATTCCTAACAAATACAAAACACTGGGCACTATATTGCGACCCAAAATCCTTTGGTAATCTTCAGATTTCATGATGCCTTGCACACAGTTAAAGCACCCAATGTCAGAGGCAGAAAAATAACCCCAAAACATTTTTGAACCTCCACTATATTTGAGTTTAGGTACGTTGTTTTTTTCTTTGTAGCCCTCATTCTATTTTCAGTAAACAGTAAAATTATGTATTTTACCAAAAGAAAGCTCTATCTTGGTCTCATCTGTCTACAAGATGCTTTCCTAGAACGATTTTGGCTTGCTCATCTACATTTTAGCCATTTTTTTATGTCTGTGTGTCAGCAGTGGGGTCCTTCTGGGTGTCATGCTTTAGTGTTTAATTTCTTTCAAATGTCGATGGATAGTTCACGCTGACACTGATTAACAGTGAGCCTGCGGGACAGCTTGAATTTCTTTGGATCTTGATTGGGGCTGCTTAATCATCATCTGGACCATTCTGCGTTGCAAACAATCAATTTTTCTCTGCTGTCCACATCCAGGGAGATTAGCTACAATGCCATGGGTTGTAATTTCTTGATTGCGTTGCACACCGTGGACAAAGGAACATCAAGATCTCTAGAGATGGACTTATAACCTTGAGATTGTTGATATTTTTCAACAGTTTGGGTTCCCAAGTACCCAGACAGTTATCTTCTCTTTCTGCTCTCCATGTTTAGTGTGGCACACAGTGACTTATGATGCAAATGACTCGCCCCCTGGGCCGTGGGGTACCCGGAACCAGGCCTTCTGGTGTACGGTGCTGATGGGGGTAGTAGTGGCAACCAGATCCCGTGGCTCTGGATGGTCAGACCAAATTGTGGCAGTCTATTTATCAGTGTTTTGAATGTTCGACTACGCCACCCGTGGATTGCGGTCAGGGATGACCGCTGCTGCAAGGCAGACCGCTGAGGCTGGTGTTGGTGTGCAGCAGAGGGATAGGACAACTCCCCACGGGAAGAGTATAGCCTCAGGGCAGTGTAATAGGATGCTGGGGGTGATGGTGCAGGCGCAGCATAAATAACACAGAGTCCAATGATGCAGTCCAGGGTTTTTACTCCCAGTTGTTATCCATGTCACTTCTGTAAGCACTGACTGCCCAAGCCGTGCTGCGTCCACCAGGTGAGGGGCTCAGTCAACCCCCAGGCAATTCAGGAGTATGGCACAGGACCCCCTTCTGTCCTTTCTCTGGCCTCTCGTGCCCCACCAGTGACCAAACTTCTGTCCAGCTGCCGCAGATCTTTGCAGGCAAACGTAGGCCCCCGTTTCCCGCTATCCTATATGGTGCCTTCCTAACAGGTTTGGTGGGGGGTCGCACCAATAGATGATCACGACCTCCGGTTTTTGGCTGAGAGATAATTTACCTCCACCAACTTGGGAATCCGGTACCCTTCCACGACCTGACCCTTCACCCGTTATCACGTGGGTTTGCAACGGTTACTGTCCATTCTGCTCTCTCTTAGGGTCCCTTCTGCCTCCTTGTTTCTGGAGCCTTTCTACTCCTCTGTCTCTCCTCTTTCCTTCCTTCTCCTTCTTTTCTTCTCCTCTCTGGCTCCGGCCTCCTCTCCAGGCCTGCCTTCTGAGCAGAGCTCCTACAGAGCCCCTGCTCCCTGTCACTTCTCCACTGTACTGAACCGACTGAACACTGACTAAAGATGGCTCCCACCTTTTATGTGCTTCTCTGTGTGAGCCCAGGTGACCAGCACCCAATGTGCTCCTTCATATGCTCCAGAAACCGTCCCCTTCTGCTCCTACATCACTGGGTTCTCTCCACCCTCCCCACTCCAGCCAGAGACATGGTTAGTTGTGCCTGTAATAAATGGGAGCACCGTCGAGCTGTCCCCCGGAAATGGGGTGAGTGTATGTATGCAGCTACTGAGCCCTGGTCCATACTCCATCCTTACCCGGGAGTGAAATATCACACCTCTGGTTGAGGTGCAATACCCCTGTAGCAACCGAACCCTCGGGGCGCTACACAGAGAATTTATCAACGTCTCCCCTTTTTATCTTGTTTCAGGTGTGATTTTCATATTGTCCACACCTGTGACTTGCCACAGGTGAATTTGAAAGAACATCACATGCTTGAAACAAAGTTGTTTATCCACAATTTTGTAAAGGTGCCAAAAATTTTGTCTGTCTCATTTTTGGGGTTTTGTGTGAAATGATGTCCAATTTGCTTTTTTTTGTCTGTTTTTTTTGTGTTGTTCCAATACACACAAACTAAATAAACATGTATAACAAAACATGTGTAATTGCAATAATTTTATGGGAGAAATACTTCATTTTCGGAACAATTTCAAGGGCGCCAACAGTTTTGGCCATGTCTGTATATGTATATCAAATACATATTCATTGGCACTGTCATTTTTCTTGTATGGTATAATCCTCTGCTCTGCAACACAAACTTCCCTATTATGGAGGTACTGTCTGTTTTCATACTAGAGGCTCCCATACACAGACTAAAGTTGTCTGAACTTACCGATATTGTCGGGAATGTCCGCTAGTATATTTAGTCTAATTTGTATGGGAACCTATCCTTTCATTGTGTAGATATGCATATTATGCATGTTACATAGCAATGCATATTACATAGCAACATGATTCTTTAGGTCAGTATGATTACAATGATACCAAATCTAGCAGTTGTTTTATTTTTTTGGTGGTTGAACAAAATCAGAACTTTGTAAAAAAAAGAAATTTGGTTTGTGGCATCGTCTTCTCAGACCTGTAAAGGATCCAAAACAAATTAAATCAGCCAACAGTCTAATGTGTATTGGTTGCTCCCAGGGAATAATCAGAAGAGCTGATTATTCAGCTGATGATTATAAGAAGAGCTGCACGGAAACTACAACCCTTACTACAAAAAGATGCCCGATTACAATCCATATTTCCAGAACCCCAACTTCTGTGTTTCAGGCAGCCCCCAAATCTAAGAAGCATCATTGTCAGAAGCTCCCTGTCATCTCCACCAGCTACAGGTACCTTTCCTTGCAACCAGAAAAAATGTAAAACCTGTCCGTCTATAACGACCACAGACAAGATAAAGATCCCCAATTCACGTCAGGAATATAAGATCCCAGGTATGTTCAGCTGTATCACATCTAATGTAGTGTACTTAATTCTATGTACCAAATGTCCAGCTGGGGGTCTTTATGTAGGGGAAACAGGGCAAAAACTTAGAATCATCATAAAAGAAAAAAGAATAGATCTACCTGTAGCCAAGCATTTTTGTTCCCCTGATCACAGCATAAAAGACATGAAATTACTGGTATTAAAAGGTAACTTCAAATCTCAAAAAGAAAGAAGAATCTCAGAATGTAAACTGATGGTGACCTTTAACACTTTCAGAGCAGGAATGAATGTGTCACATGGATTTATGTCATTCTACATCAACTAAGGAATGTGTTCCTCAGACTTGTGAGGCCATCATAAAACTGGACCTAATCACAGGAAAATAAAACCTTCACACTCCTTATCTATTAACTGCTAAAATATTTATAGCCAGAACTGTTTATCTCTTCCATAATAACTCTGCTTTTCATCAGCTGTCTTACCTATTGCATTTTTTGTGTGTCTTATTGTGTATAAATATGTGACTCTTCAGATTTTGTGGTATACCAGCCTGATGAAGAGACCTATGTAGTCTCAAATAGTGTTGAGCCACCCCCGTAGTGTTCGAGTTCGGTTCGGTTCGTCGAACACCCGTGTGTTCGCCGAACTGTTCGTCGAACTGTTCGTCGAACACCTTCGAACACCGTTAAAACCAATGGCAGGCAAACAAAAACACATAGAAACACATAGAAAACACCTTCAAAGGTGTCCAAAAGCTGACAAACTGCTCAGAAGACACAACTAACACATGGAAAAGTGACAAGTACATATAGTCATGCGAAAAGAAAAGAGGTGGAGGAGTAAAAGGAGGGGGAGACACAGATATAGGCATGTCATGCCCTTCTAAAATCCAAAAAGTGAGAAGCCGACACGTTCAGTCCGCTCCTGCCCGTGCCACCTCCGCGTCGCCGGGTTTGTGCCAGAGCCTTGGTGAACCCTGACGGCCAGCCCCCCTCTCCCAATACTGGTGCCTGTCCGCTGGTGGGTCGAGCGAGCCCCCCTGTGGTGGAGGCAGCTCTAAGCTTTTTAATTTAAATTGTCTCTCTAATTTGAATGAATACACTTTAAATCCATTTACAAGGATCTATTGGAGGGCAAGTCTCATGCCAGCAGCCGCGTAATTCCAGCTCCAGTAGCGTCCACTAAAGCTGCTGCAGTTAAAAAGCTTTTATAAGGATCGAGCTCGGCTGTCCACCGCAAGGCATCCTACTGCCAGTCCCAGCCCCTATGCCTTGGGGTGCCTCCTGATGCTCTTCACTGAGTATCCCGTGGTCCCGAAGCATTTCCTTTGAAAAAATTAAGTGTCCAAACTACAGGTGGTGTAGCTTGGTTAACAGCCGGGATAATCCGCTGACTAGCAGACACTGCTACTAGGCACAAAGTATTTCCTGGGCTAGATGCAGTTAAAAATTTGTAATTAGATACTCTCGTTGGATGCTGAGAAAGCATTCCATAGAGTCTCCTGGCACGCCATATATGATTCTCTTAAAAAGCTTGGGGTAGGGGTCTAGGGGACCCTTTTATAGCCAAAATCATGGCCCTGTATCGCAATACGTCACCTAGGCTGAAGATAAATGGAACTGTAGCACCCTGAGGGCTCGGTTGCTACAGAGGTATTGCACCTCACCCAGAGGTGTGATATCTCACTCTCAGGTAAGGATGTAGTGTGAATCAGGACCCGACACCTGCATGCATTACACCACATTGCCGTGGGGCAGGGGGACCAATATGCCCCTGAGATGGGCACGACAGTCCCTGTCCCTGGCTGGAGTGGGGGGAGGGAACACTGAGGAAGGGGAACCCTGTAGTGCAGGAGCAGGGAGGAAGCAGTTCCTGGGTGCATTGAGAAGGGAGTATAAAAGGTGGGCACCATCTTAGTTCAGTGCAGAGAAGTCTGAGCAGAAGTGGCAGGGAGCAGGGGCTCTGCATGAGCTCTGCTCCGGAGGCGGGCCTAGTAACAGAGGCCCAGGCCTGGAAGAGGGAGAAGGAAGGAAGAGGAGCGGAGAAGGCTCCAGGAACGAGGAACGAAGGGATCTCAGGGGTGCGGAAGGGCGAGTCGCCACCGCACGCCCGAATCCACCTGCGTGGAGGGGTCAGGCCAAAGGGGGAGACCGGTCCCCGAAACTAGTGGAGGCAGGAAACGACCCTCAGCTAGAAACAGGAGGCTGTGACATTTTATGTGGCGCAGCCCCTCGCTACACCCGCTAGGAAGGCACCACATAGGGTCAGGGAAACTGGCGCCAAGTTTACCAAGAGGAGGCCCGAGGCAGCCGGACAGAAGGGTTGGTAAGAAAGGCCAGACAAAGGACACACAAAGGGGGTCCTGTGAAGCACTCCAAAGTTATCTGGGAGTTGTCTGAGCCCCTCACCTGGTGAGCACAGTACGACGTGGGCAGCCGTTACCTGCAGACGTGGTCTGGATAATAAGAACTGTGAGTAAAGGCCCTGGACTGCATCACTGACTCCGTGTCGTTACTGCTGCTGCCCTGCACCATCACCCCCATCCTCCGCATACACTGCCCTGAGGCTATACTCCTCCCGTGGGGAGTTATGCTACGCTCTGCTGCACCCACAACACCAGCCTCAGCGGTCTGCCCTGGAGCGGCGGTTCACTCTGACCGCAATCCACGGGTGGCGTAGTCGGACATTTAAACATCAAAACCACATAAATAGTTCCGCCACTGGTTTGACTGCCCTGAGCCACGGAAACGGGTTGCCGCCACGGAGACTACAACCACCAGCATCCACCAAAAAGGGTCCGGCTCCGGGTGTCCCAAGGCCCAGGGGGCGCGTCAGAACATTTTCATCACCTTTCACAATCACCAATGGGACAATGCAGGGTTGTTCTCTGTCCCCTCTCTTATACATCCTAGTGACGGAGCACCTACTCTCATCAATTCGCCATAACCCCAATATTAGGTGGATTGAGGTGGGAGGCACCGAGTACAAGTGCTCTCTATTTGCTGATGATGTCCTAGTATATATCACTCAATCACATATATCCATCCATGCTGTTATGGCTGAAATAGATCACTTTGTTACATGGTCAAATTTTAAAATCAATGCAGCGAAGTCTGAGGCCCTCGATGTCTCCCTCCCCAAATTCATATAGGATTCCATCCAGTCCAACTTTCCCTTTGCCTGGCCCTCACAGGGTATCAAATACTTAGGAATTCCTATTCATAGAGACCTCTCCCATCTATGTTATCTTAATTTTGGGCCCTTTATTGAACAACTCCATACAGACCACGGTTGGCAAGTTAGAACTGTAAGATTCACTACGTGAACCACTGGTGTTTTGTGGAAAAGCACATGTACACTGTGTTCCAAATTATTATGCAAAAAGTGTTTAGGAGTGATAAGGGAAGAATTTGTTTGTTTGTCAGTTAAACTCATTGATGGTGATGTGTGTCAGGGCTCTTTATATCACTGTAAGCAATTGCAGACACCTGTGCTAATTAGTTTGGCAGGTGTGTCCAATGAAAGGCAAGACAACTTAAGAAGGCTGTCTCACATTATTAAGCAGCCTACATTTTCTGCCAAAATGGGAAAGAAAAAGGATGTGTCGGCTGCTGAGAAGCAACAAATTAAGGAGTGTTTAGGTCAAGGCATGACTACAATCAACATTGTGCGATGATCAGGATGAAGTGTCTTGGCAATCAAGAAGTATGTAGCTGATTCACAGTACACACGTGTGCGTGCTGATAAGGGCAAATTGAGGACTCTTTCCTACAGGCAATTACATCAGGTTGAAAGAGCAGCGGCAAAAAAGCCTTGTCATAGCAGCAGACAAGTTTTTGAAGCTGCTTGTGCCTCCAACGTCCCCCGAACAACAAGATGCAGGGTCCTTCAGAGGTTTGCAGCTGTGCATACGCCATCCTGTCGACCTCCTCTATCCACTTCACACAAGCAGAAACGGCTCCAGTGGGCCAAACATTACATGAAGACTGATTTCAAAACTGTTTTGTTCACGGATGAGTGCCATGCAGCGCTCGATGGTCCAGATGGATGGAGTGGAGGATGGCTGGTTGATGGACACCCCACGCAAACACGGCTACAGCGCCAACAAGGAGGAGGTGGAGTAATGTTTTGGGCTGGAATCATGGGGAGAGAGATTGTCGGCCCCTTTAGGATCCCTGAAGGCGCTAAAGATGAACTCCATAATGTATGTGGATTTTCTCAAACAGCACTTCCTGCCATGGTTCAAGAAGAAGAACCGTGTATTTCACTGCAAGATCATTTTTCTGCATGATAATGCACCATCTCATGCTGCACATAAAACATCTGCATCTCTGGCTGATATGGGCATAAAAGGGGACAAACTTATGGTGTGACCCCCATGCTCCCCTGACCTCTACCCCATTCAGAACCTTTGGAGCATCATTAAAAGGAGTGTCTATGATGGCGGGAGGCAGTTCACATCTAAGCAACAGCTCTGGGAGGGTATTCTGTCCTCATGCAAAACAATTGAAGCAAAAACCATCCAAAACCTGACAAATTCAATGGACGAGAGAGTTCAGAAGCTCCTTTCGAACAAGGGGTCCTATGTGAAAATGTAACATCACCTAGAATAAAGTTTTGAGTTGAAAACTGTTTGATTTCAGTTTCTAACAACCTGCTAATGCTTATAATTTCAAAAATGACCATTTTTTTGGTCTTTATTAAAATGAAAAGGTTGATCAAAAAGTTTGGGGGATCTAAGAGTGTGGCAACCCAGTAGTCATGATTACTTCGAATTCTGACAATATGAGGGTCATGCTGCAGGTAGTGCAGCAAGAAGTCACTTATGTGTCTTGCGCATCTCGGAGCCCCAAAATTATTTTCCGGGCTAGATGCAGCTAAAAATTATTATTAATTTTAAATCTGGTGAAGCTTTAGTATAGATGGCCTAATCGGATCAGTGCTGCACACTGCTACAAAGCCCAAATTATTTTCCAGTCAAGATACAGATAAACATGATTAGTAATTTTAAATCTGGTGGAGCTTATTATAGATGGCCTAATAGAATCAGTGCTGCACACTGCTACAAAGCCCAAATTATTTTCCAGCCAAGATACAGATAAACATGATTAGTAATTTGAAAGCTTAAAACGGTTGGTAGGGTGATTTTAACCAATCATCAAGCTTTTACTCTCCCCAGGATGACACAGGGGTAGAAAAGTCGTTTCGGATCCATGATTTGTTCATCTTTATGAACGTGAGTCTGTCTACATTATCAGTGGAGAGCCGCGTGCGCTTATCTGTCAGCACACCACCAGCAGCGCTGAACACACGTTCAGACAGAACGCTGGCTGCGGGGCATGACAAGATCTCCAAGGCGTAAGTGGCTAGCTCCGGCCATTTATCCAGATTGGAAGCCCAAAAAGAGCAAGGGTCCAGTGACACAGTCGTGGCTTCAATGTTTACTTGGAGATACTCCTGTACCATCGTCTCTAGGCGTTGACTATGTGTCAGACTTCTTGTCTCCTGTGGCCTTGCAAAGGATGGGCTAAAAAAGTGGTGAAATGATTCCGCAAAATTGATGTTACCAGCAGATACTGTGGTTCTGTTACGGTTTGAATGCTGAACACTTGACGGTCCCACGGTTGGCAAGTTGGAACTGTGAGATTCACTACGTGCACCACTGGTATTTTGTGGAAAAGCACATGTAAGATTCTGCAACAGTCTCTGCTGATACTCCTGCATGCGTGCATCCCTTTCTATGGCAGGAATAATTTCTGCAAATTTACTTTTGTACCGGGGATCTAACAGTGTGGCAACCCAGTAGTCAGGATTATTTCTAATTCTCACAATTCGAGGGTCATGTTGCAGGTAGTGCAACAAGAAGGCACTCATGTGTGTTGTGCATCCAGGAGCACCAAGTCCCTGTTGTGTTGGTGGCGAGGTAACAATCATGCTTCCTTCCTCTGTCCTCTCCCCCCAACCTCGCACAACAGAAATGTGATCAAGGTCTCCCTCATCTGATGAGTCTTCCATCAGTTCGTCCTCCACTTCTTCCTGGGCTCCTGCACCTTCCTCACTAGTTTGGCTGCTACCATGCGCCCTGGTAAAACCATCTCCCCCACCCTCACATGCCTGCCGCCTTGGTGCTGCCGACCGTCTGGACCTTGCAGATGTTAGCCCTTCCGCATACAACTCCTCCTCCTCTACTTCCTCCACCTCCTCTTGTGCCACCACCTGACTCCGAATTCTGTTTAACATGTGCTCCAGCATGTAAATCACCGGAATAGTCATGCTGATAATGGCATTGTCAGCACTAAACATCTTCGTCGCCATTTCAAAACTGTGCAGAAGGGTGCATAGGTCCCTGATCTGAGACCACTCCTCCAGCGTGATTTGCCCCACCTCTGGATCTCGTTGGCCCAGGCTATACGTCAGAACGTATTGCACCAGGGCTTGTCGGTGCTGCCACAGTCGCTGCAACTTGTGCAGAGTTGAATTCCACCGGGTAGGCACATCGCATTTTAGCCGGTGAAGTGGCAGGCCCAACGACTTCTGTAGAGATGTAAGTCGCTGAGCTGCGGGATGCGAACGGCGAAAGTGAGCACACAGCGACCGTGCCCTCTGCAGAAGGCCATCTAGTCTGGGATAGTGGGCTAAAAATTGCTGGACAACCAGGTTCAACACGTGAGCCATACAAGGCACGTGTGTGACATTGCCCCGGCGAAGGGCCGCACCCAGGTTTGCAGCATTGTCGCACACGGCCTTCCCTGGTTTCAGGTCCAGTGGAGACAACCATTCATGAAATTGGTTCTCCAGAGCTGACCACAACTCCTCAGCTGTGTGACTCACATTTCCCAGACATTTCAATGTAAAAACCGCCTGATGACGTTGAGCCCTACTGCCAGCATAGTAAGGAGGTGTGCAGGATCCCTTTTGTGCAGTTAGAAAGCTTGTGGCATGACCAGACAGGCTTTGGGTGCAGGTGGAAGACCGAGAGGAGGTTGAGGAGGCAGAAGCAGTGGAGGAACTTTGACATAAAGAGGATTGACGCACAACTCGGGGGACGGCAAGACTTGGACAGCAGCCCCTTGTCCTGCTGTCACCATAGTTACCCAGTGCCCAGTCAGCGACATGTAACGCCCCTGTCCATGCCTACTCGTTCAAGTGTCTGTGGTGAAATGCACCCTGTCACACACAGAGTTTCTCAAAGAAGCGGTGATGTTGTGTGCGACATGCTGGTGGAGCGCAGGCACACCTTTCTTTGAGAAGTAGTGCCAACTGGGCATCTGGTACTGGGGCACTGCGACGGACATAAGGTCTCGAAAATCCTCTGTGTCCACCAGGCGGAAAGGCAGCATTTCTGTAGCCAAGAGCTTGCAGATGGTGAAATTCAACCTCTTAGCTTTCTCATGGCTAGGAGGAAATGGTCTTTTACTTGTCCACATCTGAGGGACCGAGGGCTGGCTATTGTGCTTAGACGGGGTTGATAAGGGTGTCCCCGGCAAACTGCCGGTCTGTGAGGAAGATGCAGGCGGACATGTTAGGTTGCCTTGATCCAAAGGTGGTGCTATCGATGTCGGACAGCGCTCAACACCAGCTGGTTTTACCACCTCCAAAGAAAATGATGACCTGCCAATCACGCTGGCTGTTGCGGGTAAAGAGGTGGCAGGTCTGCGCCCCAAAACAGGTGTGACTGCTGTCCCCCCAGTCACAGAGGATGAAGAGGCCGCGGATGCACAAGATATGGCAGACAGTGGTTGGCCCGGCCGGCTAGGCCGCATTGTAGCACACTGAGCTTCCCACTGCAACTTATGCTTCATGTCCATGTGCCGGTTCATGCATGAAGTACTCAAACTATGTATTTTTTGGCCTCTACTTAGCTTTTGCTGACAAATGTAACAGATAACACGAGTTGGGTCATCTTTATCGATCTGAAAAAATGCCCAGGCTATGCAAGGCTTAGCACCCATGCGACCTGAAGAGCCACCACGACTTGTGGTGAGAGGCAGAGTTGTGTTTGAGGATGCAGTTGTTGACGTGCTTCCAGTACTACGTCTCTGTCCAGGAAGGCGCAACCTGACCTCGTCGTCACTAGCATCTTCCTCCACCTCCTCTGCTGACCTCATCTCTTGGCTGACTGTGGGTTGACAGTAAGTGGGATCTCCAACCTCATCATCATCACCCTGTGCGTTATCACACCCGTCGTCCTCAGAGCCAACCTGTTCCTGCCCTGACAAAAAACTAAAGTTGTCGCTCCAATCAGGTATTTGAGTCTTATCATCGTCTTCCTCATTGTCTCCACCAACAGGAGTTACAGTTTGGGAATGAGGGTCTACATTATGGTCAGAACCTTCTGCGTCTGGTCCTGGATCCGACTCATAAAGATTCTGGGCATCAGTGCAGATCATTTCCTCGTCTGGATTCACAGAAGCCCTGGAGTCGATCTCTGATTCCCAGGCTATAGTATGAGTAAACAGCTCTGCAGACTCAACCATCTGTTCTACCTCATACTCAGACGGGCAGCTGGAGATTTGGGAGCTGTGAGGAAGCAAGTGCGATTGGGGTGACACCTTTGAGGACTGGAGTATTTGTGATGTTGAAGTTGATGTGGAGGAGAGCCCACTTAAAGGAGCACTTGATATCCGTTGAAGCACCTGCTGTTTTTGTGCCTCATCTGGAATTTGTAGCGATTGGCGTGGCCGTAAGAAAGGGATCTTATCACATTGTCCGCTAAAAGAAGTAGACATTTTAGTTTGGCTGGAAGATGGTCTTTCTTCTGCAGATGTTACTGTTGCTTTAACACCTACCCCACGGACACAACCTTTTTTCCCCTTCCCAACACGCCTATTCCCCTTTCCACCAGCAGCAGGCCTTTTTCCACTCATTTTGGTGGTTAACTAATTAACAACTCTGGAGTTGTTTGCACAAAAAAACAATGGATGGGAACCGAGCAGAGCTGAGTGGCCAAACTGTGGTATTAGGCCAAAACTATTGGCTGGGTTAGATGCAGAAAAAAATTATATTTAATTTGCAACCTGATGGAGGTCAGAATAGATGGACTAATAGAGAAAGTCCTACACACTGCTAGAAGGCCAAATATTTTTTCAGAGCTAGATGCAGATAAAAATTATTTTTAATTTGCAACCTGATGGAGGTCAGTATAGATGGACTAATAGAGAAAGTCCCACACACTGCTAGAAGGCCAAATATTTTTTCAGAGCTAGATGCAGATAAAAATTATTTTTAATTTGCAACCTGATGGAGGTCAGTATAGATGGACTAATAGAGAAAGTCTCACACACTGCTAGAAGCCCAATATTTTTTCAGAGGTAGATGCAGAAAAAAATATATTCAGTTTGCAACCTGATGGAGGTCTGTATAGATGGATTAATAGAACAAGTCCCACACACAGCTAGAAGCCCAATATTTTTTCAGAGGTAGATGCAGAAAAAAATATATTCAGTTTGCAACCTGATGGAGGTCAGTATAGATGGACTAATACAACAAGTCCCACACACAGCTAGAAGCCCAATATTTTTTCAGAGGTAGATGCAGAAAAAAATATATTCAGTTTGCAACCTGATGGAGGTCTGTATAGATGGATTAATAGAACAAGTCCCACACACAGCTAGAAGCCCAATATTTTTTCAGAGGTAGATGCAGAAAAAAATATATTCAGTTTGCAACCTGATGGAGGTCAGTATAGATGGACTAATACAACAAGTCCCACACACAGCTAGAAGCCCAATATTTTTTCAGAGGTAGATGCAGAAAAAAATATTTTCAGTTTGCAACCTGATGGAGGTCTGTATAGATGGATTAATAGAACAAGTCCCACACACAGCTAGAAGCCCAATATTTTTTCAGAGCTAGATGCAGAAAAAAATTATATTCAATTTGCAACCTGATGGAGGTCAGTATAGATGGACTAATACAACAAGTCCCACACACAGCTAGAAGCCCAATATTTTTTCAGAGCTAGATGCAGAAAAAAATTATATTCAATTTGCAACCTGATGGAGGTCAGTATAGATGGACTAATAGAATGATGCTATGCCCAAAAGATTTTACTTCACTAGGTGCAGTAAAAAAATTGGTATTCTATACACAGGTGGTATATCTTGCAACACAGATAGGCTACTCCACTGACTAACACACTCTGCAATAGGCCAAAAAGGATTAGCTTTGCTAGATTCAGCCAAATGCTGTGAAAAAAACTTGCACAGCACTGGCACAGACCTGCCTGGCAAAAACTGATAGGAACTCATGTAACCTAGTCCTGAAAAGGACTCCAATTACAATTAGTCTTTACTCCCACAATCTATCTATTTAAGAGCACAGACCTGCCTGATAAAAGTCGTAGGAAATGATGTAACCTAGTCCTTAAAAGGACTGCAATCACAACTATTCCATACTCCCAAGCTATCTGTAGATTTGTGCGAAAATTGGCTTGAAATTAACAAGGTATAGCGCACACAGCAACAGCGGTGCCGTCTAACACGCAGCTGCAGCAGTGAGAAAATGGTGGCGACGGGGAAAATGGCTTGGTCTTATAGGGCAAGGACATGTGACATACACTGCCAATGACACATGCCCTTGCTTGTGGGAAAAAAAGCACTTCGCTCTGTGTGTGCGCTGCTGATAGGCTGACAGATTGCACCTCTCCACTGTAAATGCGGGAAAGAGAAAAAAAAATGGGGATCTTCATTGTTCCTGCAGAGATCCATCCCCTGCCCCTCCCCCCACCCCGCTGTACACTCAAACTGCGTATTAACATTAATTTTCATCATTACTGAGAAAAAATCCAGTTATGATTTTGGTGCACGAACAGTTATCGAACATAATCTCGAACAGCCGAATTTTTCTCAAATTGTTCGTGTTCGCCGAACGGCTCGAACACCGCCCAAAACAGCTCGAATTTGAGATTGGCGAACAGTTCGAGTAGAACAACGCTCATCTCTAGTCTCGAAAGCTTGCAATTTGTTACCATCTCTTCAGTTAGCCATTAAAAGGTATCAACCACTGAGGGCTCTCAAATCTAGAGAATAATCAGGCACATCAGATTTCTAATCCTTCTCTTCTCCGAGTGATAAGCCGCTGCCAGATGAGTCTTGGAAGGACAGCTGCTCTTTCATAGAAAACACAGTAGTGGGTAGCCAAATTATCTTAACTGACAGCTATAAAATGTGCATTGGGAGCTTAAAGGGGTCACACCAAGTTTGGAAGATACCAGTATGATAGGGAATACTTTACGAAAATTTGCTGGCTGTCCAACCAAAAGTAGTGGTAGTAGTGAGAAAAAAATATCACATTTGGCAAGATTCCTTTGTGTGGGCCGAATAAATTTTTATACTCATTAGCCAACCAATATGGCTTCCATCTATCATGAGAATGGGGCTGTGAAGAGCCCTGTCTGAATGAAGCGGAGGTTGAGCATACGCATCTCCGATCCATAAATTTGAACTGGTTTGAACTGGGACCACCAGAGATAACAGAGTGCTTGCCTTTTCAACACTTTCATTGAGAAAAAATGAAGTAAAGGTGCGCATGCTCAACCAACGACTTCTCTGGGTCGGTGAGCATTGGACCCCCAGCAATCAGGAAGTTATTATGTAGATGAGGAATAATTTATAAACTTGGAAAAAAGGAATTAACCCCTTCACTCCCAAACCTGTTTTCACCTTCCTGACTAGACCAAATTTTACAAATCTGACCAGTATCATTTTATGAGCTAATAAATCTGGAACAGTTCAACATATCCCATTGATTCTGAGATATTTGTTTTTCGTGACACATTGTACTTCATACTAGTGGTAAATTTTGTTTGAAATGATTTGCGTTTATTTTTGAAAATCTCAAAAACTTGACAGGAAATTATAAAATTTTGCAGTTTTCAAACTTTGAATTTTTATGCCCTTCAATCAAATATTTATTAAAAATAGTTATTAAATAACAGTTACTACATTTCTAATTTACATCAGCATAATTTTTGAAACATATTTTTGTTAGGAAGTTAGAAGGGTTAAAAGTTAATCAGCAATTTTTAATTTTTCCAACATTTACAAAAACAATTTTTTAGGGAGTAAATTAAATTTGAAGTGATTTTGAGGGGCCTATGTGACAGAAAATACCCATAGGTGACAGTATTTAAAAACCTCCACCCCTCAAAGTGCTCAAAACCACATTCATTAAGTTTATTAACCCTTTTGGTGCTTCACAAGAGTTAAAGTAATGTGGAATTAAAAAAATAAAATTTGGAATTTTTCTACAAATTTGTTGTTTTAGACCCAAATTTTTCTTATTCACAAAGGAAACAGGAGAAAATGGACCATAAAATTTATTGTGAATTTTCTCCTAAGTTCACCAATACCCTATATGTGGTGGAAAACTACTAGTTGGGCGCAGGGCAGGGCTTGTAAGAAAAGGAGCACCATTTAACTTTTGTAGCACAAAATTCACTGGAATGGTTAGTGGATGCCATGTCACTTTTGCAGAACCCCTGATGTACCTAAACAATGTAAACCCCTCACAAGTGACCCCATTTTGGAAACTACACCCCTCTCTTCACCTAAGGGTGTAGTGAGCATTTTTAGGCCTCATTTAATTCATAGAATTGTATAACATTGGACTGAGTAAATGGAAAATGACCATTGTTTCCACTAAAATGTTGCTTCGGCCCCAAGTTTTCAAAAGGGAAATAGCAGGAAATGAAAAATACAATTTGTTAAACAATTTCTCCTGAGTACGCTAATACCTCCTATTTGGACAAAAACTACTTTTGAAGCACAGTGCAGAGCTCAGGTGTGAAGGAGTGCCATTGTTACACGCCGGGTGGTTGCTGGATCTGAAATGGGTTCAGAATCTTCAGTGGATTCTGTGGTCTCCCATTCTGATCCAGCCAGGGCTGATGCTGCACAGCATCACCGTCAGTCCCAATGCCTAGCTAGTACACGAGATGCACAAGTTGTATCTTGGGTGTTTGTGCCTAGCAGTATGAAGAATAGGTTGCGGAGGGAGTCAGGGCTCTGTCAGCCTAATGAAAACAAAGCTGGCCAGATAAATACTATGATGGAGAACATGGTGCTAAGACATGTTGTCCGGCACCAAGTTCAAATTGCCTACTCTCAAACAATATAAGAAAACCGGAGAAAACACGAGTAGTATAGCAAAAAACAAAATATATTTATTTATAATTAATCAACATGATAATAAAGGGTTACACAAAAAAGATAGTGGTAAGGCAAGAGGATCTTAAAAGGCAGTGCCAGACACAGTGACCCATGGCAGTAAAACTGCGAGGCAGTCCCAGATAAAAGGGCATCATCAAGTGTACAAGCATCAGGACACACCAAATAACAGTACATAATAGCAATACATGATGACAATAAATAACCCTCAATAGGGCACAAGTCAAAAGAAGGACCATATAACATACACAGGTCTCAAGAGGTAATGGCTATATATGGAAATAGTATAATGTCAAGAACAGAAGTGCTGACTGCTAGGCGCCCATAGGATGCATGGGAACACAGGGAAATGCCCAAAGAGATGGAGAGAATCACTCACCCAGATAAATGACACCGGGTGACGGAAAGCCCGCAGACTGCCAGAGGGATCACAGAGGGTGCCGGCAGGTGAAAGCGCGCCCCGACGCGCGTTTCGCTCTTCTTTTTCAAGAGGCGCTGTTTAGTGTACCTGACAGGACCTGAATATATACGCCCACCGCTGGTCACGTGATGGGTAGGGACGCGATTCATTGGTGTAGGACGGCGCGTGTTCTCGAAGCCGCGCCCCCCGCCGCACGCATCACAGCCACCAATACCCGAGCGCGCGCCCGGGGGCGTGCCTAGGAAACGCCCCCAGGAGCGCGCCCGGGGCTGAGGCAGCCAGATACGGGCGCAGGAAAGCCCAGGATCAGGGGACACGCGCACCACCAATGAATAAGTGAGGATAACAAGGTGGAATATGCATAAAAGACAGAGAGCATGAAATACAAAAAACATCAAATAGGGTAGAATACTCACTGTCACAATACAGTAGATATAACAGATGACTGGGGCATCAATATACAAAGGATCCAAAAACAGTCACATGCGTGATTGAGAAAATTCCCAAAGTGGGTATAGATCACAGAGTATGTACATGAATACAATTCAACATAGAACCGCATTCCCCCAAAAAAACAGGAAAGATGATAGTCATCAGAGGGCTCTTGAGAGATGCTCCAAGTTGTCAGCTGTAGGATATCTTGAGCAATAAATAAGACAAGGTCCATAAGGTGCACATAGTAAAGGGTTCATAGCCATAAGTCTAAAAGCATAAAAAAAGAAAAATAAGGAAAGCAGAATAAAAAACAGGCTAAAAACTGAGGCACAAACTACAGATCGGAGAAGGTCAGCGCTGAGGGAGAGCATCACCAAGCAAAAGGGCCCAATCATAAAAATGAAGAAAATTCAAATTTTCATTAAGGCCGCGCGGTACCAGGGTATCCAGGATGCTGATCCATCTGGCCTCTTTTTGTGCAAGGCACAATTTGTAATCACCCCCCCGAGAGCCCAGATGCACCACGTCAATCCCACGCACCATAAGACTGCGTGGGTCGCAGTCATGGGCTAGTTTGAAATGCCGTGGTAAGGTTCTGAGCTCTCGGGGGTCCGACACAGATCTAGCTGCGCTAATGTCCCGAACATGCTCCCGCACCCGAGTCCTCAGTTCCCTTGTAGTAGGACCTACGTAAATTTTATGACAACCACACGTGGCATAATAAACCACGTGTGTTGTACTACAGGAAATATATCTGAGGATTCGGTATGTCCGGGAGCCTTCTGAATTCATGAAAGAGGAACAGCGGAGCACATTAGCGCAAGCTACACAATGGCCACATGGATAGGATCCAACCCTGGGACTGCGCGACCCAAAATGATTAAGTACTGGTGGGACGTAATGACTGGAGGTGAGCAAATCACCAAGACTCCTGGCTCGTCTGGCAGTCATAAGTGGAGATTGTCCCACAACATCCCTCAGTGAAGGCTCCGCCCCAAGAACACTCCAATGTCGCGAGAGGACCCGCCCCATAGAGTCCCACTCATGATTATAAGTGGAAATGAAGCGGGTCCTCCCAGGATACTCAGTCGGTGGCGATCTCGGAGGGGGGTATAATAGACTGCTGCGGGGGGTGCTGCGGGCCCTACCATAGCCACGGCCGATACAACGGTTACTATAGCCTCTTTGTCTGAAGCGTTGTGTCAAGACTGCCGCCTGCTTATCAAAGCTGGCCTCCGTCGAGCAAATGCGCCTAATCCTAAGGAATTGTCCGACCGGGACGGCCCTGATGGTAGAAGGGGTATGGCCAGAGGCCGCGTGTACCAAGGAGTTCACAGCCGTGGGCTTCCTGTAGACGTCAGTCTGAATGAGGTAGTGCGAGTCCACCATCAGAGTGACGTCCAGGAAGTCCAAACGTGTGAGGCTGTGGGTATACGTTAGTTTGATACCCCACTCATTGATGTTAAGCCGCCCCATGAAGTCATCAAGCTCCTCCGTCGACCCCCGCCAAAAGAAAATAATATCATGTTGATTAATTATAAATAAATATATTTTGTTTTTTGCTATACTACTCGTGTTTTCTCCGGTTTTCTTATATTGTTTGAGAGTAGGCAATTTGAACTTGGTGCCGGACAACATGTCTTAGCACCATGTTCTACATCATAGTATTTATCTGGCCAGCTTTGTTTTCATGTATGCTTTTCTGTATTTTTACAGCTCCTACTTGGCCCATAATGGACTTTCGTGCGCGAGATACCACTTGGCTCGCGCAGTTAGATGAGTTATCTGGCAATGGGGGTATGGCGGTGCCGGATGCGGATCGTACGCTGAGGGAGAGCATTGCCAGTTTTAAGGCCCTAGTCAAACGGAGATGTCGCACCTGGTGGAACCACGCTTTCCTCACTAAATATATTGAGAAAGCTTTGATTCCTAGGGGTTTGAGGATACAGATCTTTCCCTCTTTTAAAATAGAAGATGAACACTTTAAAGATAACTGGGAATCCCTGGCAAACGAGTGTTCACTTGGCTTCTTGGGCCTTCTCAGGGAGCAAAGTGATAAATCCCTCAGGGATTTGGAAACAGAGATTGACCTCCTACAGGTGCAACTGAAGAAGGACTTACCCAGTGACGATCTGAAGAAACTTCAGGAGGAAATTGATTCTGATTGTCAGAAACTTGTCAAAGAGATTCAGGCTCTGAAAACAAAAAAATTTCAACGCGATACACTGGATAAGTCCAACCATAAAGTGTACCGGTGGAGGTCACCGACTATTAACATAAGATCGAGATCTCGTAATAACTCCCTTGCACGATCAAGGTCCACTTCGATTGCCTCGGGAACCTCGAGTGAGGGCCAATTACCTGTCATTAACGTGGATTCTCAGGGGGTCTCCGCTGCTCGATCTACCGGATATATCCAAACGAGACCGAATAATCGAAGGAAACAGACTGTTCCGTTTCAGGTTGGTGATCCCTGTGGGGGGCTCCGTATCATGAACCTTACGAGTCACGTTTTAACCGGGACGCAGATGGAGGTCCTTGGTATGGGCCTATCATTCTCTCCAACTTGTTCATTCGATTACTTTACGGCCCTCAAGGACCTCCACCTGTTTGCTCGGAAACTGATTTTAAAAAAACTCCATTTCAGGTCGGATGGTGATCAGGCCCCGGCGGTGACGGAGGAGGAGGCTTTGCAACATCTGGAGGATCTCTTGGCTGAACAAACAACTCCTCCCACAGGTGGGTTACCACAGGCTAGGAACCCGAAGTCAACAAGGTTTCCTCCCTTGTCTATATGTCCGGCGGTGGAAATTTTTGTGAAACTAGTGGCGGAGGATTTCAAAAAACTTTCCACACGAAGAAGGGTAGATAATCTGACCTCCGCCCAACGTGTGGCGATACAACAACTACAAACACTGAAGGATACAGTCATTAAGCCGGCTGATAAGGGAGGAAACATTGTCCTGTGGCCCCACCACAAATATGAGAGGGAGGCCTTGAGACAGTTAAGAGACAAGGACACTTATTCCAAGTTGTCATATAACCCCACTGCCTCCTTCTCTGCCACCCTGCAAGGCATTCTGGCCCGGGCCTGCAAGAGGGGTATCATAGACAAGAAGACTGTGGGGGCTTTGACTGTACGGTTTCCTAAAACTGCTACTTTTTATCTACTTCCCCAAGTACATAAAGATGCCACTAATCCTCCTGGACGTCCGATCGTGTCCGGTTTGGGAGGTCTTTGCGGTCCAATATCTCAATATGTCGATAGTCACCTTAGACCACTCGTTGGGACCCTCCCCTCTTATGTGCGGGACACGACGGACGTCCTTACTAGGGTTGATGGCATCTCTTTGGAACCCGGCACTATTATGGTCACGGCCGATGTTGAGAGTTTGTACACCTGCATTGATCATCATCTTGGGTTGACCTCAGTCGAGCTCTTTCTTGGAGGTTCCGACCTGGACGGCCCCTCACGGGAATTCATCTTAGAGCTCCTCCGTTTTATCCTCTGCCATAATTATTTTCTTTTTAAAGACACGGTGTACCTGCTGCGTCGTGGCGCGGCCATGGGGGCGGCCTGTGCACCATCGTATGCAAACCTCTTCCTTGGCGCTTGGGAGAGGGCTATTTTTGGGGACGATGGTGTCCGGGGCGCTGACCGGGTCGTGGCATGGCTCAGGTACATCGATGATATTTTATTCTTTTGGCGGGGGTCGACGGAGGAGCTTGATGACTTCATGGGGCGGCTTAACATCAATGAGTGGGGTATCAAACTAACGTATACCCACAGCCTCACACGTTTGGACTTCCTGGACGTCACTCTGATGGTGGACTCGCACTCCCTCATTCAGACTGACGTCTACAGGAAGCCTACGGCTGTGAACTCCTTGGTACACGCGGCCTCTGGCCATACCCCTTCTACCATCAGGGCCGTCCCGGTCGGACAATTCCTTAGGATTAGGCGCATTTGCTCGACGGAGGCCAGCTTTGATAAGCAGGCGGCAGTCTTGACACAACGCTTCAGACAAAGAGGCTATAGTAACCGTTGTATCGGCCGTGGCTATGGTAGGGCCCGCAGCACCCCCCGCAGCAGTCTATTATACCCCCCTCCGAGATCGCCACCGACTGAGTATCCTGGGAGGACCCGCTTCATTTCCACTTATAATCATGAGTGGGACTCTATGGGGCGGGTCCTCTCGCGACATTGGAGTGTTCTTGGGGCGGAGCCTTCACTGAGGGATGTTGTGGGACAATCTCCACTTATGACTGCCAGACGAGCCAGGAGTCTTGGTGATTTGCTCACCTCCAGTCATTACGTCCCACCAGTACTTAATCATTTTGGGTCGCGCAGTCCCAGGGTTGGATCCTATCCATGTGGCCATTGTGTAGCTTGCGCTAATGTGCTCCGCTGTTCCTCTTTCATGAATTCAGAAGGCTCCCGGACATACCGAATCCTCAGATATATTTCCTGTAGTACAACACACGTGGTTTATTATGCCACGTGTGGTTGTCATTAAATTTACGTAGGTCTCACTACAAGGGAACTGAGGACTCGGGTGCGGGAGCATGTTCGGGACATTAGCGCAGCTAGATCTGTGTCGGACCCCCGAGAGCTCAGAACCTTACCACGGCATTTCAAACTAGCCCATGACTGCGACCCGCGCAGTCTTATGGTGCGTGGGATTGACGTGGTGCATCTGGGCTCTCGGGGGGGTGATTACAAATTGTGCCTTGCACAAAAAGAGGCCAGATGGATCAGCATCCTGGATACCCTGGTACCGCGCGGCCTTAATGAAAATTTGAATTTTTCTTCATTTTTATGATTGGGCCCTTTTGCTTGGTGATGCTCTCCCTCAGCGCTGACCTTCTCCGATCTGTAGTTTGTGCCTCAGTTTTTAGCCTGTTTTTTATTCTGCTTTCCTTATTTTTCTTTTTTTATGCTTTTAGACTTATGGCTATGAACCCTTTACTATGTGCACCTTATGGACCTTGTCTTATTTATTGCTCAAGATATCCTACAGCTGACAACTTGGAGCATCTCTCAAGAGCCCTCTGATGACTATCATCTTTCCTGTTTTTTTGGGGGAATGCGGTTCTATGTTGAATTGTATCCATGCACATACTCTGTGATCTATACCCACTTTGGGAATTTTCTCAATCACGCATGTGACTGTTTTTGGATCCTTTGTATATTGATGCCCCAGTCATCTGTTATATCTACTGTATTGTGACAGTGAGTATTCTACCCTATTTGATGTTTTTTGTATTTCATGCTCTCTGTCTTTTATGCATATTCCACCTTGTTATCCTCACTTATTCATTGGTGGTGCGCGTGTCCCCTGATCCTGGGCTTTCCTGCGCCCGTATCTGGCTGCCTCAGCCCCGGGCGCGCTCCTGGGGGCGTTTCCTAGGCACGCCCCCGGGCGCGCGCTCGGGTATTGGTGGCTGTGATGCGTGCGGCGGGGGGCGCGGCTTCGAGGACACGCGCCGTCCCACACCAATGAATCGCGTCCCTACCCATCACGTGACCAGCGGTGGGCGTATATATTCAGGTCCTGTCAGGTACACTAAACAGCGCCTCTTGAAAAAGAAGAGCGAAACGCGCGTCGGGGCGCGCTTTCACCTGCCGGCATCCTCTGTGATCCCTCTGGCAGTCTGCGGGCTTTCCGTCACCCGGTGTCATTTATCTGGGTGAGTGATTCTCTCCATCTCTTTGGGCATTTCCCTGTGTTCCCATGCATCCTATGGGCGCCTAGCAGTCAGCACTTCTGTTCTTGACATTATACTATTTCCATATATAGCCATTACCTCTTGAGACCTGTGTATGTTATATGGTCCTTCTTTTGACTTGTGCCCTATTGAGGGTTATTTATTGTAATCATGTATTGCTATTATGTACTGTTATTTGGTGTGTCCTGATGCTTGTACACTTGATGATGCCCTTTTATCTGGGACTGCCTCGCAGTTTTACTGCCATGGGTCACTGTGTCTGGCACTGCCTTTTAAGATCCTCTTGCCTTACCACTATCTTTTTTGTGTAACCCTTTATTATCATGTTGATTAATTATAAATAAATATATTTTGTTTTTTGCTATACTACTCGTGTTTTCTCCGGTTTTCTTACTCTGTCAGCCTAAGTCCAAGATGCATCGCACTGAGCATGCCCGTGACAGAAGAAAGTATTTTTTTTTAGTGTGGTTGAGGCCTGTATAACATAGAAGACATGCTCCAAACAATTTCAAATTGAGATCTCCCCTACTGTATCACATTAGTAACAGAAGAAAATATTTTTTTACTGTGAGCGAGGCCTTTTTAACAGAGAAGATATTCTCCAAACAATTTCAAACTGAGATCTCTCTTATTGTATCACGTTAGTAACACAAGAAAATATTCTTTAGTGTGGATGAGGCTTGTATAATAGAAAATATATGCTCCAAACAATTTCAAACTCAGATCTAGCCTGTTCTATCAAGTTTGTCACAGAAAAAAATAGATTTTTTTTACTCTTTATGAGCAGTGCATAGAGCTGAATTTCAGCATCACTATATGAAAAGGTGAGACATGGCTTGCCGTATCACAATAGCAACTGAAAAAGATTGTTTTTTTACTCTGCAAAAGCTCTGCACACAGCTGAATTTCAGCAGTACTAAATGAAAAGGTGAGATATAGCTTGCTATATCATGTTAGCAATTGAAAAAAAAAATTTTTTTACTCTGCAACATCTCTGCACACAGCTGTATTTCAGCAGCACTATATTAAAAGGTGAGATATGGCTTGGTGTATCACATTATTCAAAGAAAAAAATGCTTTTTTACTTTGCCTACGCTGAATTTCACCGCCACAAAATGACAAGGTGGCCTGTGGCGTGCGGCGTCATGTAACTCACAGAAAAAAATAGATTTTTTTACTCTGCATACAGCTGAATTTCACCCCCACAAAATGACTAGGTGGGCTACTATGGCTTGTTGTATCTTGCTAGCAACTGAAAAAAATTGATTTTTAAAGGTGTACTCGTGCATGGAGCACAATAGAAGCAGTGCACAACAGACTTGTTTGAAATGTGCTGTGCTGTCTTTCTGTGGACCTCAGTAATGACAAAACAAAAAAAATTGCTGCAAGGTCAATTTCACAGTCACACAGGACTCTAGTTATCTAAGCTATCTGACTTGGAAGCAACCACCTAGCTAACTAGCTAAAATCTCTCAATATCCTGGACCAGCGTCAGGAGCAGCCTCTCTGGCTGTTATACTGACAAAATGGTGCTAAAACAACATGTCCACTCTTTATATGGAGATGGACATCTGACTTCAGCAACCAATGTCACAAGCCCTTGTGTTTGGATATTGTGGATGGTTCCTGTGCCCTGATTGGCTAGCCACTATTTGCACACAAAGTTAGGGAAAAAAAGATTACAAGCACGCCGCTGCTCTGAGCCCCTCTGTTCTCTCCCCAGCCCCTTCCCTCATCAAACACTTCCTCCCGCTCATCATACATCATCACTATCCTAGCCAAAGTGATAAAAATACTTTAGTTGCAATGCAATAATTTCCCGCACTTTTAAAGAATTTTACAGATTTTTAGAAAAAATGCTTGTGTTTCCGATCACGAATCCGAATGTGCCATATTTGTGCCGAATTAGAAATTTGCGATCGTTTTTCAAATATATTCGCTTATCACTAGTTATAACAATCTATTTCACGTAGACATCAGCACTATCATTTACAGACTATCATATTGAGCCATGTAAGTACCCTCATTGGAATAACTACCAAACAAACAGTGATACCATCACAGACTGCATAATAGACTGGTGCAACAATCTCTTGGCACTGACTCCCTATATTTGTACATAGAACTGCTGTCAGTATGAACCAAACATAACATTGCACATACCAGATCTTCATGATTAAATTCTGACACTTGCACTTTATATTTATATTTAAAGTTTTGCTTCCATATTGTTGAGTCCTGTAATAGCTTGTATCATGTTTGTGAATATCTCATAGTTACCCTTTGGTACTAGCACCTTATATTTGGGAATAGGTGCAATATATTGAATATTTACATGAATTTTGGTATCTAATAATTTTTGTAAAAATAGGCGGTATATTTAAGTAGATATTTATGATTATGAATTAAGTCGGTAAATGATAGCTGACTGTTGTTGTTGAAAATACCTGTATTTTAATTACCTGTATTTTAATTTTTGTTTTAATATAAACTGAAATAAAATTAGTTGATTTTTTTATAAAAAATTGTTAGATATCTTCCTATAAAAGCTGGTCTTTGTTCCAGTTTTTTTTGTGGGAACATTTTTTCTGGGAAGTGGTGATTAATAACTGACCTTTTTTGAGTATATTAATCTATTTCACTTGCCTACTAAGGATGAATGAGCAGTAAAATGCTTGGATGCTCATTTCTCAGATCAAGCAATTTCTAATGCTTGGGTGCTTGTTTGGAGTAAAGAGTATAATGGGAGTCAATGGGAAATCCAAGCATTTTTCCGGCAGACCTTACAAGGAGCTCTGGAAGGAAGTGAAAATGTTGAAATGGATGCAAAAAGTGCTGAATGGAAGGAGAACAGCATGGGTAAAACCTCTGGAAGCATCTCTGACTCCCAAATCGCTGCTGAGAACAATGGTGTCACACTTTTACCCCACTTTAAGGACAGACAATAAAACATTCAAAATCGATGAAAAATTGAAGATTACAGGAAAAAAATGTTAAGAACCATATTTTCCTGTATAATGACATGTATATAAGGCTAAATTTAAAAAGTATTTTAAAAAATATATATAATTTAATTAAACCAAAATAGATTTTTTATTAAAAAATTGGAAATTACAGTGTAATTTATTAAGGAAGCAAAAAGTGCCAAAAATTAGGGACTCAGCAACACCCTGTATTAGAGATAAAGGAGGGCCTCTTACACATTCTGTTCAAAATGTAATATAGTGGTACTCATAAAAGCTCTGCACACAGTGCAAAGCCTGCCAATAGTTGCAAGCACGGTCATATATACATCTCTGAAGGCACCAACTGGAGTACCTCATAAAAAACTATGAAAGTGTAGTTGTGGTACTTCTACACTCATAAAGGCTTTGCACAAAGTGCAAAGCCAGGAAGAAATTAAATATTGGGACATCCAGTCATCCATACACCCTAAAAGGCAACAACTAGTGGGTCTCATTCCAATATTGAACAGTTTATGTGCGGCTGTCATATGGTGGTGTGGAAAAGTCAGGTATAATCTAAGATTTGTTCATTTTTATCACAGTGAGCCTTTCTATTGACAAGGCGAAAGCACCTGTCTGTTTTGACACTGTTGGCACTAAAAACCTGCTTACACAAAAGACGCTATAGACAAGAAGAACAACACCTCCAAGGAATAAAGGAACAGCACATGCCAGGTGTCCAGCTCTGAAACCCAATAGCTGAAGGTCAAAGAGAAATTAGGGAGTACACTGGTTTTGTCAGCCAGGTATTTCTTGACCATCTTTAAAAACTTTTCCCTCCTTGTTAAAAATACCTGGTTATCTGGCCCTGGACGCTAAGAGTGTGTCATGAAATTAGCACAGACCTTTTACAGTGTACCCCTACCTCTGCTGTGTGTCTTCCTCGCCTCTCCTCCTTGGTTGGGCAAGGAAGCTTCGTCCCTGCCGCTAGCGTTGTCTGATGGAAATGTTTTCAACATATTTTCCACAATGGACTTTTGGTATAGCACCATTTTAGAAGACCTCTCAGCCTCAGAAAGAAAAGATGCAAAGTTCTCCATATAGCATGGAGCTAGCAGGGTGAATAACCATTACACTTTTTTGTAAGATGAATGTATCGCAAGGGTCATGGGTAAAGGCAGCGGCACAATGTCTGCCATACAGTGGGTACGGAAAGTCTACGCAAGTCTTTATTCGGCTTTAAAGCTATTTCAGACCCCTTTACATTTTTCACTCTTTGTTTCTTTGCAGCCATTTGTTAAATTCTAAACAGTTCACTTTTTTTCTCATTAAAGTACACTCTGCACTCCATTTTGACTGAAAAAAACCTGAAATGTAGAAATTTTTGCAAATTTATTAAAAAAGAAAAATTGAAATATGACATGGTCATAAGTATTCAGACCCTTTGCTCAGACACTCATATTTAAGTCACATGCTGTCCATTTCCTTGTGATCCTCCTTGAGATGGTTCTACTTCTTCATTGGCATCAAGCTGTGTTTAATTAAACTGATAGGACTTTTTTTGGAAAGGCACACACCTGTCTATATAAGACCTCACAGCTAACAGTGCATGTCAGACCAAATGAGAATCATTAGTTCAAAGGAACTGTCCAAGGAGCTCAGAGACAGAATTGTGGCAAGGCACAGATCTGGCCAAGGTTACAAAAAAATTTCTGCATTACCCAAGGTTCCTAAGAGCACAATGGCCTCCACAATCCTTAAATGGAAAAGTTTTGGGCCACCAGAAGTCTTCCTAGACTTGGTCGTCCAGCCAAACTGAGCAATCGTGAGAGAAGAGCCATGGTGAGAGAAATAAAAAAGAACCCCAAGATCACTGTGGCTGAGCTCCAGAGATGCAGTAGGGAGATGGAAGAAAGTTCCACAAAGTCAACTATCACTGCAGCCCTCCACCAGTTGGGCCTTTATGGCAGAGTGGCCAGACAGAAGCCTCTCCTCAGTGCAAGACTTATGAAAGTCAGCATAGAGTTTGCTCAAAGACACATGAAGCACTCCTAGACTATGAGAAATAACATTCTCTGGTCTGATGAGACAAAAAAAGAACTTTTTGGTGATAATTCTATACGGTATGTGTGGAGAAAACCAGGCACTGCTCATCACCTGCCCAATACAATCCCAACAGTGAAACATGGTGGTGGCAGCATCATGCTATGGGGGTGTTTTTCAGCTGCAGGGACAGGACAACTGGTTGCAATTGAAGAAAACATGAATGCGGCCAAGTACACAGATGTCCTGGATGAAAACCTCTTCCAGAGTTCTCGGAACCTTAGACTTGGCCGAAGGTTCACCTTCCAACAAGACATGCACAGTGCATGACCAAAGTAATGTCTCCCTATATGCAGCGCTGACAGGCTGCATGGCATAGGGAGCTGCTGCTCTCTATGCCATGCAGCCGATAAGACTGCAAAACGTAAAAGTCCCATAGTGGGACAGAGTGTAAGAGTAAAAAAAAAGTAGAAAAGTGAAAAAAAAAAAATTGTAAAAATATAAAAAAAAATTGAAAAAAATAGTCCCCCAAAAATAAAAATATATTGAATTAATTAATATTTATTATGAAAAAAACAAAAAAAAACAATAAAAGTACACATATTTGGTATCGCCGCATCTGGAACGACCTGACCTATAAAACTGTTTCATTAGTTAACCCCTTTAGTGAACACGATAAAAAAAACAAAAACAAAGCAAAAAACAATGCTTTATCATCATACAGCCAAACAAAAAATGGAATAACACGCGATCAAAAAGACGAATGTAAATAAAAATGGTACCACTGAAAACGTCATTGTGTCTCGCAAAAAACAAGCTGCCATACAGCTCCATCAGCCAAAAAATAAAAAAGTTATAAGTCTCAAAATAAAGCGATGCAAAAAAATTATTTTTTCTAGAAAATAGTTTTTATTGTGTAAAAGCGACAAAACATAAAAAAAGATATAAATGCGGTACCACTGTAAACCTACTGACCTGAAGAATAAAGCTTCCTTATTAATTTTACCACACGAGAAGCGGCATATAAAAAACCCCATAAAAACAATTCCGGAATTGCTGTTTTTTGTTTATTCTGCCTCCCAAAAATCAGAATAGAAAGAGATCAAAAAATGTCACATGCCCGAAAATGGTACCAATAAAAACGTCAACTTGTCCCACAAAAAACAAGCCATCACATGACTCTGTCGGCCAAAATATGGAAAAATTATAGCTCTCTAAAAATAGCGATGCAAAAACTAGTCTTAGCTGTCACACACTAAAAGAGGCTTTTTTTTGCAATCAATCATAAAAACCCGATATGAATCTGACATCGCTGTAATCGCACAGACCCGAAGAATAAAGTCGTCCAATCACTTATACCACACGAGGAACGATGTAAAAAAATAAACTTTAGGGTTAGGGTTGTATTAAGGTTGGGGTTAGGGTTGTGCTAGGGTTAGGGTTGTGCTAGGGTTGGGCTAGGGGTTAGGGTTGGGGTTAGGGTTGGGCTAGGGTTGGGCTAGGGTGGGGCTAGGGTGGAGCTAGGGTTAGGGTTTGGCTAGGGCTGTATTAGGGATACGGTTGGGCTAGGGTTGGGGTTAGGGTTGGGGAGGGGGTTGGGGATGGGGTTGGGGAGGGGGCTGGGGTTGGGGAGGGGGTTGGGGAGGGGGTTGGGGATGGGGTTAGGGTTGGGGATGGGGTTAGGGTTGGGCTAGGGTTAGGGTTGGGCTAGGGTTAGGGTTGGGCTAGGGTTAGGGTTGGGATGGGGTTGGGGTTATGGTTAGGGTTGGGGTTAGGGTTGAGATTTTTTCAATAGTAAAGAAAAAAAATGATGACGATATGGCGACCAGTTTTGAGCGCAAGTGCTCGCTACTTGAGTTTGCATCTGGTGCTTGTGTATGTACTGAGTATCGTGGGTGTTCGAGTGACATGCTTGAGTCTCCGCCCCATATGCTGCAAGGCCAAAAAAACGTTGCTGGGATTGGCTGCCATGCACGAGCAATCCCTGCATGGTTTTTTTTGGGTGTCTAACAACCGTGAAACATGCGGGGCAAGGACTCGAGCATGTCACTCAAGCACCTGTGATACATGGTGCATACCCGAGTGCCCGATGCAAACTGAAGTAGAGGGCACTTACCCTCAAGACTAATGACAACTTATTCAATATGATGACCTTATGTTATCAAATTCTATCATACCTCTGGGTTCAAAATGTACACTATACCCCTTGATAAAATCCTTGTGGGGGGTTTCCACTCTTTAAGCACATCAGGGGCCCTCTAAACGCAACATGGCATCCGCTAATTATTAAAGCAAATTTTACATTCTAAAAGTCAAATGGCGCTCCTTCCCTTCTGAGCCCTGCCGTGTGCCCAGTGTTTTTTCCCCATGTATGGGGTATCTGCGTGCTCAGGAGAATTTGCACAACAAATTTTGGGGACCATTTTTTCCTGTTACCCCTGCAAAAATAAAAAAATTGGGAAAAGTAACATTTTTGTGAAAAAAGTTAAATGTTCATTTTTTTCTTCCCCATTTCAAAAATTCTTGTGAAGCACGTGAAGGGTTAATAAACTTCTTGAATGTTGTTCTGAGCACTTTGAAGGGTGCAGTTTTTAGAATGGTTTAACTTTTGGGTATTTTCTGTCAAAATGACCCCTCAAAGTAATTTCAAATGTGATGTGGTCCCTAAAAAAATGGTTTTGCAAATTTTGTTGTAAAAATGAGAAATCGCTGGTCAAGTTTTAACCCTTATAGCTCCCTAATAAAAAAAAATTGTTTCCAAAATTGTGCTGATGTAAAGTATACATGTGGGAAATGTTTTTTATTAACTATTTTGTGTGACATATCTCTCTGATTTAAGGGCATAAAAATTCAAATTTTGAAAATTGCAAAATTTTCAACATTTTCGCCAAATTTCCAATTTTTTCACAAATAAACGGAAGTGATATCAAAGAAATTTTACCACAATCACGAAGTACAATATGTCATGAAAAAACAGTCTCAGAATCAGGGGGATCCGTTAAAGCGTTCCAGAGGTATTACCTCAAAGTGACAGTGGTCAGATTTGTAAAAATTGGCCAGGTCATTAACATGCAAACCACCCTCGGGTGTAAAGGGGTTAATGATAGTGTTGAGCGAGCATGCTCGACACTGCTCGGTACTTGCCCGAGCATCTCGCTACTCGGGATGTTCGGCGAGCACCGAGCATTTCCGGGTTACTCGGGCGGGAGCTCGGGTCTCCGCCCTGCACGTTTGGCGCTCTTTACAGAGCCAATGAACATGCAGGGATTGCCAGCCACTGTAATGCCGCAGCTATGTTGTTTGTGGGCATTACAGTGATTGGCTGGCCGCACAGCGTCACCTCGAGTATTTAAAATCGGGCGCAGTCATCTTGGACACAGTCGCCCGGGATCAGACAGTGTAGGGAGAGTGCTGCTGAGTTAGGGTACTTAAGACTCTACATCCATCAGGCCTAAATGAGAACATTAGCTATGTGCAATTTCTCTGATCGCCTTTCTACCATTTTAAATGTGATTTTAAGTGGTGTTCTGGGTTTCTCTTTTTAATATTTGTTTTTCCGTTTTAGTTTTCTTCTGCTGAAGTAACCTTTTCCTATTCTTCATGGACATCATGTGAAGATATACCTATGGTGGAGTGTGGATTTCATTATACATGTTGATGGTTACATATATATGTATTGGAGCTGTTGTTTTTTTCTACAAATATGTGTATAGGCTTTTCAGCCATATGATGTTATGTGACTCTTGTCCCCTGGGATGTGATTTTAATTACATCTATATTTGATCTATTTTTATTTTTAGCCATCAGTTCCATTTATTTTTTATTGACTTTACTATACTAATGATCAATGTCCTTGTGTTGCAGTATAATCTAACATGCTAATTTTTTTAGCCTTTTCAGACATAATGGACATTTTCTCTTTATATCATACTTGCTGCCTGATGTGTTAAATTCTGCCTAATTATAATAATGGGGCTATATTGTAGATGTCTAGACTTTTATACATAGGCTATCTATGGAACTGATGGATACCAATTGACTGATCTATTTTTGTGATCCACCTTGGGGCTATGATGTAATTCTCTGTTATAACTACACTATTGGTTTCTATTATTGATTTCATATTTCTATGCAAGGTTTATTTCTCTCCAGCTAATTACATTGTATGTTTACTTTTTATTGCGCCTTTTATAACATAGCATAGCAAGAGAGTCATTTCAGGTTACCAGAAAGGAACACCTCTTTCTCACTATTATTGGTTACTTTTTGTGTCCATAGATGTGGGGCGGGTGGTACGCATGTCCTCATTGCCTGCCGTCGCTTCCTCGCTGGCCGTATCTTTATGTGGTCTGTGACCATGATGTCGGGGATCACATGACGCGGATGTCGGGGATCACATGACGCGGTTGCCGTGGATGCAGTGGTGGGGCGGTGATGGACATGCGTCACGCCCTCCCCGCATTGATTGGCCGATGACGCACACACCTTCACATTTCATTGGCCGTTTAGGCCTTTTAAACCCTCTCAACCCTTCTTCTCACCACCCCCTGACGAAGGCAAGCTAAGCCGAAACGCGCGTAGGGCAGAGCAGGAGCGAGGCGCTGTGTCTTCATTACAGCTGTTGTAAGTATGGGATCTCATCATGTTATATAAGTGGATGGGTTAATAACTTGGCTATTGTCCTTATTGGCAAGTGCCTTTATTTGTGATAAAAGTATCTACCTGCATCCACCAATTATCTTGGACACATGCTTTCATTTCTGGAACCCATACTGAACACAGTCTCCCACTGTGGGGTTTATTCAATGTGACAGACACGTTGGCCACTGCCTCATGATTGTTTTTGTTAGTGCCCTTACTGTACTTCTATACAACTGACACTTATGGGGCAGTATATTTAACTTGCTCCCACTGCGGGGCTTATTCAATGTGATAGATATGTGAGCCACTATCTCATGATTTGTTTTGTGAGTGCCTCATTGTATTTATATATAATTGATTCTCATGGGGCAATATATTCAAATTGGTCCTCGTCTCCTTGCTCTTCCATTGTTTTTAATTTTGTGTCTCTGAGTGATCCGTATTGTTTCCATTCAATTTTCTTTCAATAAAGAGTTTGTACTTTTATAATCTGGGACGTTTTTCAAAGTTTTTTGTGCTCTTTTGGTCTTTAATTCTATATTACTTCGGTAGTCCCTATTATGTGGATTAATAAATCATACCATGGGGTTTTATTAATTCTAACTATCATTCACCTCATTTTTCCATGTTGTTGTAGATTATTGACTAATCCTTGCTGTGTTTTGCACAGGTTTGCCATTGGAATAATGGACTTTAAGGCCAGTGAACAAATCTGGCTTGGTAAAATTGATCAAATATTTGGAAATGATGGATATGCATCTCAGGGTGAAGGTGATCAGAGCCTTGGTACATTAGCTGATTCTATTAAACCACTCCTATTCAAAAAAACAAGGTTGTGGTGGAATAAAACATTTTTGGACAATTATTTACGGAAAAATTTGATTCCTAGAGGCCTGCGTATCAAGGTCATGCCATCATTCCCCATTGATCAACGCATGGAAAGAAACATGTAATCAGGCTTATCGGAAATTTATGGAGCTTTTGATTGGTCTTAATATAAACACAATAACCAATATTGATAAACAATTGGAGGAATTGTATGAGAAGGCTAAATCTACTTTAACAACTGAATGCCTTCAAACCCTGAATAAGGATAAGGAGAAACAGGTGGAAATACTTGTTAAAACTATTCAGGATAATCATCTAGTAAAATTCAGCAGAGATTTGAAGGACTTACAATCGAATACAGTCTATAGATGGAAGAGATCATTTTCACACACTAGATTGAACAGAACTTCGTTGACTTCTTCTGTGGCATCTAACAGTGATGGATCCATTTCATCAACTCCATCTGTGCAATTAGGATATGGGGTGTGATCAAGACATAATTACTCCACGAGCCAACACCCTTATCAGCGGCGCTTTGATCAATCCCCGGAGATGAACAGAAGGGACTTGAAGGTAATTAACCTCAGCACCCATTTCCTCTCCGACTCAGACCTCAGTGTACTAAGAAAAGGATTAACTTTTGCACCATGTGCGACTTTTGATAATTTTACTGCTCTTAAGGACTTGAATATTTTTGCACGTAAATTACAGTTTAAAAATTATTTCCATGATAAAACCTTACATAATATGTTTCCTACAGAAACAGAACAGAAGGCACTGAGGGATTTGGAGGATTTGGAGAGAGAGAGTGAAATGGGTGAAGGTAATATAATTCCCCCTTCAATTGCACCTAAATCTAAAAAATTCCCACCCTTGTCTGCCTGTTCTGATATCGATTTATTTGTACAGATTGTCTCCAAAGACCTGGAAAAATTGCCTAAAAAATTCCTACATGATAATCTTACCAGGAAAGAAAGAGAGTCTTTGAAAAAACTTAAATCTCTAAGTGATGTGGAGATCAAACAGGCAGACAAGGGTGGTAATGTAGTTTTCTGGCCCAAATCTAGTTATGAGAAAGCCTCATTGTTCAACTGCCGAAATGCCTCTAACTATAAAAAACTCACATTTAATCCCTCGAGTAATTTTTACACCAAATATGACAAGTTCTTACAGAGAACAAAAGATGCTGGCAAGATCTCTCAAAAACTATGCTCTGCACTTAAAGTGTTGGAACCAACCATTCCAACACTTTACTTATTACCCAAAGTGCACAAAGACAGTAAGTGTCCACCCGGAAGACCAATACTATCCGGTTGTGGCAACTATCTAGAGAACGCAGGTAAATTCATAGACACCAAATTACAGCCACTTATCGAATGCCTCCCATCCTTCATTAAAGATACAGGGGATTTCCTTAGGAAAATTGATGAACTCTACATAAGGCCAGATACATTACTAGTCACTTGTGACGTCGAGTCGCTCTATACTAATATACGTCATGTTAACGGGGTTGGAGCCACTCGGTTCTTTCTGCAATCAGCTAACCATTCAAATAATATGATCTCTTTCATCTTGGATCTGCTGGAATTTAGCTTTTCTCATAACTTTTTTGTGTTCAAAGGGTCGTATTCCCCGCAGCTCCAGGGAACAGCAATGGGGGCATCTTTCGCCCCGTCCTATGCTAACTTGTTCATAGGGCTGTGGGAAAGAGACCTTTTCCAGTCAGATCGGCTGTCATCGATGCACCGCGTCCTCTTCTGGACGCGGTACATCGATGACATCTTTTTGATCTGGCAGGGCTTCCCAGAAATTTTGAAATCCTTCATGGGGGAACTCAATGATAACAATTATAACATTCATTTGACCTATCAGGCCAATTCCTCAAGCATTGAGTTCCTTGATGTAAGAATCATGCGGGATGAGAGAGATACTCTCCAGAGTATGGTTTATCGCAAACCATCCGCGGTGAATTTTCTCCTACATGCATCATCTGCACATCCCAGACATATGACAAATGCGGTCCCCATAGAGCAATTCTTACGATTAAGATGATTATGTTCATCTGAAACTGAATTCCTGGCACAGTCACAAAATCTCATGACTAGATTCAGGGAAAGAGGTTATAGTCACCGCGCTTTAAATAGGGCCTTCCATCGTGCTAAACATACTAAGCGCCATGACTCTCTATACACAGTTAAACCAGTTAAAGACAGCAATATCATACGTTTCATTACTACATTTAATTCGGGGGCATCAAAAGTCCGTGATAGCCTTACTAAATCATGGCCAATTCTGTTGGCAGACCCTGTCTTGTCCAATTATTTACCACCTAAACCACAAATCACCTTTAGGAAGGCCAAAAACCTTCGTGGTCATCTCACAAGAAGTCACTATCAATATAATATCCCTCCTAATTTTTTGAGCAGGTCTACACCAGTTAATGGCTGTTCACCATGTGGTAAATGTTTAGCCTGTCCAAATGTTGAACACACTGACTCATTTATAGACTCAAAAGGATGTAAGACCTACTCTATTACTAAATCAATTACCTGTGCTTCCAAAGCAGTAGTGTATTATGCAACATGCTCTTGTCCAAAAATCTACATTGGACTTACTCTTATTTTCAGTTGTCTAGTAGTATGTGAACACGTACTGGGCATTGAAGCTGCGGTGGCAGAGACTGACATCTCTTTATTAAAAACATTACCAAAACACTTTAAACTGCATCATGGATGCGATACATCAAAATTTAAGGTTCGCGGCATAGATATGATTACCAGTAGCATTAGGGGGGGTAAAGTGAGTCAAAGGTTGGCCCAAAAGGAGAGCCGATGGATCTGGGTACTTAAGACCCTACATCCATCAGGCCTAAATGAGATCATTAGCTATGTGCCATTTCTCTGATCGCCTTTCTACCATTTTAAATGTGAGTTTAAGTGGTGTTCTGGGTTTCTCTTTTTAATATTTGTTTTTCCGTTTTAGTTTTCTTCTGCTGAAGTAACCTTTTCCTATTCTTCATGGACATCATGTGAAGATATACCTATGGTGGAGTGTGGATTTCATTATACATGTTGATGGTTACATATATATGTATTGGAGCTGTTGTTTTTTTCTACAAATATGTGTATAGGCTTTTCTGCCATATGATGTTGTGTGACTTTTGTCCCCTGGGAGGTGATTTTAATTACATCTATATTTGATCTATTTTTATCCATCAGTTCCATTTATTTTTTATCGACTTTACTATACTAATGATCAATCTCCTTGTGTTGCAGTATAATCTAACATGCTAATTTTTTTAGCCTTTTCAGACATAATGGACATTTTCTCTTTATATCATACTTGCTGCCTGATGTGTTAAATTCTGCCTAATTATAATAATGGGGCTATATTGTAGATGTCTAGACTTTTACACATAGGCTATCTATGGAACTGATGGATACCAATTGACTGATCTATTTTTGTGATCCACCTTGGGGCTATGATGTAATTCTCTGTTATAACTAGTGTTGAGCCACCCCCGTAGTGTTCGGGTTCGGTTCGGTTCGTCGAACACCGGGATGTTCGAGGAACTGTTCGTCGAACTGTTCGTCGAACACCGTCGAACACCGTTAAAACCAATGGCAGGCAAACAAAAACACATAGGAACACATAGAAAACACCTTCAAAGGTGTCCAAAAGCTGACAAACTGCTCAGAAGACGCTTTCTTTAAAAAAGCCGGCCGGCAATTCAGCAGCGGCATACACCGGTACCCGACAATTTAGACATGAAGGAATAGAGCATCACACATAGATTAGATAGATAGAAACATGTCAGTCACATATATATGAAGTACAGTGACAGTGTTGCTTACTGTACTTGTCATTTACTGCAAAGAATTTATTTAAAAAAATAATAGTGTTTTCATGCACCGTCTCTTTAAAAAAGCCGGCTGGCAATTCAGCATCTGTACCCGACAATTTAGAATAGAAGGAATAGAGAATCACACATAGATTAGATAGATAGAAACATGTCAGCCACATATATACGAAGTACAGTGACAGTGTTGCTTACTGTACTTGTCATTTAGTGTAAAGGATTTATTAAAAAATATAATAGTGTTTTCGTGCACCGTCTCTTTAAAAAAGCCGGCCGGCAATTCAGCAGCGGTACCCGACAATTTATAACAGACAGAATAGAGCTTCACACATAGATTAGATAGATAGAAACATGTCAGTCACATATATAATAAGTACAGTGACAGTGTTGGTTACTGTACTTGTCATTTAGTATTAAAATAAAGGATTTATTATTAAAAAAAATTGGCGTGGGGTTCCCCGTAATTTTAGTCTCTAGCGGAGGTTAAGCAGACAGCTGGGGCAGATGTTTGAAGCCTGGGAAGGGCGTAATACCCACGGAGCTTCCCAGGCTACTAATATCAGCCCCCAGCTGAATACCTAGCCTTTACTAGCTATTAAAATGGAGGACCCCCCCAAAAAAATGACGTGGGGTCCCCCCTAATTTAATAGCTAGCAAAGGCTAGGCAGACAGCTGGGGGCTGATATTAATAGCCCAGGAAGGGAGCCATGAATATTGGCCCCCTCCCAGGCTAGAAACACCAGCCCTCAGCCGCCCCAGAAATGGCGCATCCATAGGATGCGCCAATTCTGGCACTTAGCCTCGCTCTTCCACGCTGCCCTGGTGCGGTGGCAGGGGGTAATAGGGTTGGGGTTGATGTCAGCTTATAATGCCAGCTGACATCAAGCCCAGGTTAGTAATGGAGAGGCGTCTATAAGACACCCCCATTACTAACCCCATAGTCAAAGTTAAAAAAAAAACACAAACACCCAGAATAAAGTGTCCAATGATCTCAGCTCACCTCATGCACGTCACTGACAGCGTGGGAAAATTCTCCTGCACTCAGCGCTACAGCGTGAGAATTCTCCCACGCTGTCAGTGAGGTGCATGAGGTGAGCTCATTCATGTCCAATGAACTCAGCTGACCTCATGCACGTCACTGACAGCGTGGGAGAATTCTCACGCTGAAGTGCTGAGTGCAGGAGAATTCTCCCACGCTGTCAGTGACGTGCATGAGGTGCGCCGAGTTCATTGGACGTGAACTCGTCTCATCTTTATGCCGTCACAGCCAGACACTGCAGAGCGCAAGCATGCCTGCGCTTCTCAGTGTCTGCGGGATGACAGGCTGGATGGCAGCGTTCTGCTGCGGTCCAGCCTGTTATCTCGATGTAGCAGAGCTGAAGCTGTCGTGGGAACCATGGAAAGGTAAGGATGAGGTTGCTTTATTATTTTTCTTTTATTGCAGGAGATCGTTGGCTTCAGCTGGAATGGGCGTGACGGTAAGTATGGTTTAATTTAGAACAATAAAGGAATGTGTCTTTATTTCAATTAAAGGACTTTATTCTGGGTGTTTGTGTTTTCTTTTAACTTTGACTATGGGGTTAGTAATGGGGGTGTCTTATAAACGCATCTCCATTACTAACCTGGGCTTGATGTCAGCTGGCATTATAAGCTGACATCAACCCCAACCCTATTACCCCCTGCCACCGCACCAGGGCAGCGTGGAAGAGCGAGGCTAAGTGCCAGAATTGGCGCATCCTATGGATGCACCATTTCTGGGGCGGCTGACGGCTGGTGTTTCTAGCCTGGGAGGGGGCCAATATTCATGCTTCCCTTCCTGGGCTATTAATATCAGCCCCCAGCTGTCTGCCTAGCCTTTGCTAGCTATTAAATTAGGGGGGACCCCACGTCATTTTTTTGGGGGGTCCCCCATTTTAATAGCTAGTAAAGGCTAGGTATTCTGCTGGGGGCTGATATTAGTAGTCTGGGAAGCTCCGTGGGTATTACCCCCTTCCCAGGCTTCAAACATCTGCCCCAGCTGTCTGCTTAACCTCCGCTAGAGACTAAAATTACGGGGAACCCCACGCCAATTTTTTTTAATAATAAATCCTTTATTTTAATACTAAATGACAAGTACAGTAACCAACACTGTCACTGTACTTATTATATATGTGACTGACATGTTTCTATCTATCTAATCTATGTGTGAAGCTCTATTCTGTCTGTTATAAATTGTCGGGTACAGATGCTGAATTGCCGGCCGGCTTTTTTAAAGAGACGGTGCATGAAAACACTATTATTTTTTTTAATAAATCCTTTGCAGTAAATGACAAGTACAGTAATCAACACTGTCACTGTACTTCATATATATGTGACTGATATGTTTCTATCTATCTAATCTATGTGTGAAGCTCTATTCTGTCTGTTATAAATTGTCGGGTACCGCTGCTGAATTGCCGGCCGGCTTTTTTAAAGAGACGGTGCACGAAAACACTATTATATTTTTTAATAAATCCTTTACACTAAATGACAAGTACAGTAAGCAACACTGTCACTGTACTTCGTATATATGTGGCTGACATGTTTCTATCTATCTAATCTATGTGTGATTCTCTATTCCTTTTATTCTAAATTGTCGGGTACAGATGCTGAATTGCCGGCCGGCTTTTTTAAAGAGACGGTGCATGAAAACACTATTATTTTTTTTGATAAATCCTTTACACTAAATGACAAGTAAATTAAGCAACACTGTCACTGTACTTATTATATATGTGACTGACATGTTTCTATCTATCTAATCTATGTGTGATGCTCTATTCTTTCTGTTCTAAATTGTCGGGTACCGGTGTATGCCGCTGCTGAATTGCCGGCTTTTCATGTTTCACTGTGAGCACTGTTCCCATCGATTTGGGCAATCACTGTAATGCCACAACCACCATGGCTGTGGCATTACAGTGAGTGGCAGACAATCCCTGCATGATTGGTGCTCTAAATAGCGCCAGACATGCAGGACACGCTTTTGGTGCACGAACAGTTATCGAACATAACCTCGAACAGCCGAATTTTTTGCAAATCGTTCGGGTTCGTCGAACAACTCGAACACCGCCCAAAACAGCTCGAATTTGAGATTGGCGAACAGTTCTAGTCGAACACCGCTCATCTCTAGTTATAACTACACTATTGGTTTCTATTATTGATTTAATATTGCTATGCAAGGTTTATTTCTCTCCAGCTAATTACATTGTATGTTTACTTTTTATTGCGCCTTTTATAACATAGCACAGCAAGAGAGTAATTTCAGGTTACCAGAAAGGAACACCTCTTTCTCACTATTATTGGTTACTTTTTGTGTCCATAGATCTGGAGCGGGCGGTACGCATGTCCTCATTGCCTGCCGTCGCTTCCTCGCTGGCCGTATCTTTATGTGGTCTGTGACACGCGTCCACGTGGTACCCACGTGACCGTGATGTCAGGGATCACATGACGCGGTTGCCGTGGATGCAGCGATGGGGCGGTGATGGACATGCGTCGCGCCACGCCCTCCCCGCATTGATTGGCCGATGAAGCACACACCTTCACATTTCATTGGCCGTTTAGGCCTTTTAAACCCTCTCACCGCTTCTGCTCACTACCCCCTGACGAAGGCAAGCTAAGCCGAAACGCGCGTAGGGCAGAGCAGGGGAGAGGCGCTTTGTCTTCATTACAGCTGTATGGGATCTCGTCATGTTATATAAGTGGATGGGTTAATAACTTGGCTATTGTCCTTATTGGCAAGTGCCTTTATTTGTGATAAAAGTATCTACCTGCATCCACCAATTATCTTGTACACATACTTTCATTTCTGAAACCCATACTGAACACAGTCTCCCACTGTGGGGTTTATTCAATGTGACAGACACGTTAGCCACTTCTTCATGATTGTTTTTCTTAGTGCCCTTACTGTACTTCTATACAACTGATACTTAAGGGGAAGTATATTTAACTTGCTCCCACTGCGGGGCTTATTCAATGTGATAGATACGTGAGCCACTATCTCATGATTTGTTTTGTGAGTGCCCTCATTGTATTTATATATAATTGATTCTCATGGGGCAATATGTTCAATTTGGTCCTCGTCTCCTTGCTCTTCCATTGTTTTTAATTTTGTGTCTCTGAGTGATCCGTATTGTTTCCATTCAATTTTCTTTCAATAAAGAGTTTGTACTTTCATAATCTGGGATGTTTTTCAAAGTTTTTTGTGCTCTTTTGGTCTTTAATTCTATATTACTTCGGTAGTCCCTATTAGGTGGATTAATAAGTCATACCATGGGGTTATATTAATTCTAACTATCATTCACCTCATTTTTCCAAGTTGTAGATGAGTTAGGGAGAGATATATAGTGCAAAATAGTTAGAGTAGGGTCTCTAAAGGCTGCCAAATCAAACAAACAGTCCTTCTCAGGACTAATATCCATCCAAGATATCAGGCAGGCAGGCTGTATAGGAGACGTAGTGGTTATACCAACAAACAGTGCATTACAGTCCTGTGTGCTCCTGCTGGTCAAATTGCTAGACTTATCCCCCGGTCTCAGGGGCCAGGAAAAATCCTTTTATTTTCATCTAAATCATGTATTATTTTTTTTCCTCAGTCAGACTGTACAAATACGCATCTTATTAACCTTTTGGTATCCCCCCCCCGCCCCCCAAAAAAATTGAGTGTGTCTGTGACTGTTCAGACACCAATATATCTGTTTAAAATATTCTGGTGTAGGCCAGATAACTAGAAGTTTAGTTTTGCAGTTCCATGGTTCAAATCTCAGTATTATGCAGCTTTTGGCCTTTTTTACATAAAAAACAGTAATAGTGTCTCCCTGACGATTCAGACACAAATATATCTGTTTAAAATATTCTGGTGTAGGCCAGATAACTAGAAGTTTGGTTTGCAGTTCCACGGTTCAAATCTCTGTATTATGCAGCTTTTGGCCTTTTTTACATTAAAAAAAAACAGTAATAGTGTCTCCCTGACTGTTCAGACACCAATATATCTGTTTAAAATATTGTGGTGTAGGCCAGATAACTAGAAGTTTAGTTTTGCAGTACCATGGTTTAAATCTCAGTATTATGCAGCTTTTGGCCTTTTTTACATAAAAAACAGTAATAGTGTCTCCCTGACGATTCAGACACAAATATATCTGTTTAAAATATTCTGGTGTGGGCCAGATAACTAGAAGTTTGGTTTTGCAGTTCCACGGTTCAAATCTCTGTATTATGCAGCTTTTGGCCTTTTTTACATAAAAAAACAGTAATAGTGTCTCCCTGACTGTTCAGACACAAATATATGTTTAAAATATTCTGGTGTAGGCCAGATAACTAGAAGTTTTGTTTTGCCGTTCCATGGTTCAAATCTCAGTATTATGCAGCTTTTGGCCTTTTTTACATAAAAAACAGTAATAGTGTCTCCCTGACGATTCAGACACAAATATATCTGTTTAGAATATACAGTGCCTACAAGTAGTATTCAACCCCCTGCAGATTTAGCTGGTTTGATAAGATGCAAATAAGTTAGAGCCTTCAAACTGCAAACGAGAGTAGGTTTTATGAACAGAAGCATAAATCTTACAAACCAAAAAGTTATGTTGCTCAGTTGAATTTTATTAAATTTTAAACATAAAAGTGTGGGTCAATTATTATTCAACCCCTATGTTTAATATTTTGTGGAATAACCCTTGTTTGCAATTACAGCTAATAATCGTCTTTTATAAGACCTGATCAGGCCGGCACAGGTCTGTGGAGTTATCTTGGCCCACTCCTCCATGCAGATCTTCTTCAAGTTATCTAGGTTCTTTGGGTGTCTCATGTGGACTTTATTCTTGAGCTCCTTCCACAAGTTTTCAATTGGGTTAAGGTCAGGAGACTGACTAGGCCACTCCAACACCTTGATTTTTTCCCTATTGAACCAGGCCTTGGTTTTCTTGGCTGTGTGCTTTGGGTCGTTGTCTTGTTGGAAGATGAAATTACGACCCATCTTAAGATCCTTGATGGAGGAGCGGAGGTTCTTGGTCAAAATCTCCAGGTAGGCCGTGCTATCCATCTTCCCATGGATGCGGACCAGATGGCCAGGCCCCTTGGCAGAGAAACAGCCCCACAGCATGATGCTGCCACCACCATGCTTGACTGTAGGGATGGTATTCTTGGGGTCGTATGCAGTGCCATCCAGTCTCCAAACGTCACGTGTGTGGTTGGCACCAAAGATCTCGATCTTGGTCTCATCAGACCATAGAACCTTGAACCAGTCTGTCTCAGAGTCCTCCAAGTGATCATGAGCAAACTGTAGACGAGCCTTGACATGACGCTTTGAAAGTAAAGGTACCTTACGGGCTCGTCTGGAACGGAGACCATTGCGGTGGAGTACGTTACTTATGGTATTGACTGAAACCAATGTCCCCACTGCCATGAGATCTTCCTGGAGCTCCTTCCTTGTTGTCCTTGGGTTAGCCTTGACTCTTCGGACAAGCCTGGCCTCGGCACGGGAGGACACTTTCAAAGGCTGTCCTGGCCGTGGAAGGCTAACAGTAGTTCCATAAGCCTTCCACTTACGGATGATGCTCCCAACAGTGGAGACAGGTAGGCCCAACTCCTTGGAAAGGGTTTTGTACCCCTTGCCAGCCTTGTGACCCTCCACGATCTTGTCTCTGATGGCCTTGGAATGCTCCTTTGTCTTTCCCATGTTGACCATGTCTGAGTGCTGTTCACAAGTTTGGGGAGGGTCTTAAATAGTCAGAAAAGGCTGGCAAAAGAGATCTTTAATCCACACATGTGAAGCTCATTATTCTTGGTGCCTGAACTACTTCTTAATACTTTAGGGGGACCAAACAGAATTCTTGTGGTTTGAGGGGTTGAATAATAAATGACACTCTGAATTAACTTTTTACGTTTTAAAAAACAAAACAAAAAAAAAAAAAAAAATTTGCTGCAGTGCATTTCCCACTTCCAGGCTGATCTACAGTACAAATGTCACAATGCCAAGTTAATTCCGCATGTGTCAACCAGCTAAATCTGCAGGGGGTTGAATACTACTTGTAGGCACTGTACTGGTGTAGGCCAGATAACTAGAAGTTTGGTTTTGCAGTTCCAAGGTTCAAATCTCTGTATTATGCAGCTTTTGGCCTTTTTTACATATAAAAAAACAGTAATAGTGTCTCCCTGACTGTTCAGACACAAATATATCTGTTTAAAATATTCTGGTGTAATAGCCCAAGAAAGCGATATCTAGTATGGAAACAGATATGAGACTCTAGAGTAGATATTATTGGTCTTCAAGAAACCAAATTCGCAGCTGCCAACCAGCCCAAATTCACTAATAAGAACTTTCCCAACATCTTCTATGCCTCCAATCCAAAGAAAAAACGAGGTGTAGCAATTCTTATAAAAAAACAGAAACTTTTGAAAAACTTCTGATATTAGCCGATGAAGATGGAAGATATCTAATTTTAATATGTAAAATAAATGGTGTAGAATTCACCCTACCTAATGTTTATGTCCCTAATAGAGGTCAAATAACTTTTTTGGACAAAATAATGAAGCTTATTCATCAAACCAAGAGGGAAAAATTGATTTTGTTTGGGGATTTTAACATGGTACCTAACGCCTTGATGGACTCCTCCACTAGATCAAGACAGTTTCCCTCTAATTTAGACTAGTGGATTAATAAGAATGAGCTGTATGATGTATTTAGATGCCTCAACACATCTTCTATAGAGTTCACCCATTACTCAGGAAGGCATAACTCATACTCCCGTATTGACCTGATCCTGACAGACATATTTTCTTTAACCAAATTCAAATCTATGTGGATAGAGCCAAGGTTATGGTCTGATCATGCCCCTGTCGTATCTGAAATAATTATTGGCCCAGTTTTAGTAGAGAATAGGCTGTGGCGTAACAACAGTTACTTATTTACCCATCCTAAATACAGATGTGCAATAGAACAATCAATTAAGAATTACTTTAGAGAGAATATTCCCAATTAAAGAAAAACAATAGAGACAAAACAGTTGAAATCACTAAAGAAATTATAGCTTTAGAAGAAAAATTATTTAATAACCCTTCCCCAGATTTGCAATCTCAAATATTGACATTGAGGCAGAAACTCAAAACCCTTTTATCTGAAAAATTCGACAAAGTTACTCAAAGAATTAGAGCAAACTATTACTCATCAACCGATAAACCATCTAAAGCCTTTGCGTCAAGTCTTAAACATTTTAGACAAAAGACAAAGATTAGTCAAATTATAGATAAAAATGACCATTTAGTTACACATCCTAAGAAAATCACAGACATCTTTGCTGATTTTTATAAAAATGTATATAATCTTAAGGATAATCCCAACTTTTCTAACCCCTCATGTGAAGTGATAGACTCTTTTTTAAATTCCATAAACCTCCCTTCCCTTTCTAAGTCTGAGCTGGTAGGATTGAATTCCCCATATACTAAATTAGAAATTTCTTCACTAATTAAAAACCTTAAAAATCTGAAATCACCTGGCCCAGATGGGTTTCAAAATGAGTTTTATAAGTGCTTTGAAAACTTGTTGGAAGATCCTCTAGTTAGATTAGCAAATACATCCGCGATTGAGGGCCACTTGCCTGCTGAGATGCTGGAGGCTTTGGTGATCATCATCCCCAAACCCAAAGGTGAACGACACAAAAAATTACAGGCCTATTTCTCCTTTGAACAGTGACACCAAATTATTGGTTAAATTAGCGGCTCAAAGACTTCAAAATTTAGTTCACAAACTAATTAACCCAGACCAGGTGGGTTTTATTCAGGGAAGATCGACATCAGATGCCACAAGACGAGCCCTTAGTATTATCTTGATTATAAGCAAAAAGAAATCTTCGGCAGTATTGTTGGCCCTAGATGCGGAGAAAGCTTTTGACCGGGTGAACTGGTCTTATATGTTTAAAACTCTTGAAAAATTTGGATTTCAAGGCAGGATATTCAACAGCATTAAGGCTATGTATTCGAATCCATCGGCCCGGGTGTACACAAATAATTTTCTTTCAGTTAAGTTTCCTTTTTCTAACGGCACCAGACAGGGATGTCCCCTCTCGCCTATACTTTTTGCCCTATTTATTGAACCCCTAGCTGCAAAAATTAGGTCTGACTCATTTATAGAAGGTATAAACTTTAAACAAACATGCTCGAAAGTCACACTTTTTGCAGATGATATTCTGCTTAATATCTCAAACCCCCTTTTGTCACTACAGCGTTTAAATTCCCTGAAAAAATTTTTTGCTAATGATTCGTTTTATAAAATTAACTTTTCAAAAACTCAATGTATGACTTTCAACTTAGAAGACAACTTGGCCACTGCCTTGAAGGTACAATTCGACTTTAACTGTCGGTCCTTCATAAATCCCTCCAAACCGAATTATTCCATCTGAGTAAAATTGACCTATCATGGCTGGGGAGAATCATTACTTACAAGATGAAGGCCCTTCCTAAATTTTTATATGTCATTAGATGTATCCCATTGCCTATACCTGGAAAATGGTTCAATAAATTTCAAACACAACTCAGAATGTTTATTTGGAACAAAAACAAGCCACAAATATCAATCACTCTTTTAGAAAAACATAAGAGACGAGGTGGATTGGGTCTCCAAAATCTTTTTAGTTATTATCAAGCAACGATATTGAAACTCTCAAATGGTTGGTTACTAAAAGACAATCCTATTCCCTGGGTCTCCTTGCAAAATGCCCAAATAAATTACAGTGACTTGAAGCTAGTTATCACAGCTTATCTTATAGACCCTAGTAAACCTCTACCAATTTTTCAGACACTCAAGGCAGTTATCACCATCTGGAGAAATCTGCTCAAAAAAACAAAGTCAAAATTTAAAGATTTGCAGCTTAATTCTCTTCCAATCCAAATTTTAGAAATTTTAATCACTAAGCTGAAATTGAGTACATGGTTGGAATTGAGTATCTCAGTAATCCAAGATATAATTCTGGATAATAATCTTATTACTTTTCAATCCCTCCAGGATAAATATACTTTACCTAACAAAGAAATTATGACATGGTTAAAATTACAATTATTCCTGACTTCAAAAAACATTCTCTTTTCTCTTCCCCAATTCATTTTTGACCTTTTATCTAAACCCATCGATAGCCCCAAATGGGTGACAAACCATCTGTATAGGATTTACAAAGATGACATAGAACTACTAAAGACTAAAAACATAATAACTTGGGAAAAAGAACTCCAAGTTCAAATAGACATATCACAACTCTCTTCATCTCTAGACATCATTTACTCGAACACTCTGTGTGCTTCTCTACATGAGTCCCACTATAAGATCTTGTCTAGATGGTACTGGACACCGGAGAGAATTTATAAAATCTCACCATCGACATCATCCGACTGTTGGAGGGGTAGCGAGAAGATGGGGACCCTCTCACATATTTTCTTGGGTTGTCCTAAGCTCCATAATCTTTGGACAGAGGTTAGAAACCTTATTAAAAACCTCACTAGCTTACGAATTTCCCTTAATCCACAATTGGTTCTTCTGCTGCTAGGCATAGATACTTTCCCCAACAATCTAAGGCACATAATTTGTCACATTTTAATAACTACTAAATTGTTGATAGCTTCACATTGGAAACAAGTTGAAGTTCCAACCATAGCAGATGTAATAGACAGAGTTTCTATCCACAATATCTATGAATACAATATAGCCCTTAGACAGAAGGACTTGAATAAATATAAATTTAAATGGGATATTTGGTCGCAAAACTTTATGCCAAACTTAATTTCTTGACACTCCATTAATATTGTGAAACTACGATTTTTGAATTCTGATTCAATAACGGTGTATTTATATCATTTTGTTTAATTCACTAACTGAATGTAGTTCCGAAACTTAGGCTAAGATACTCTTTGTAAGAATTTGGGATATTATAAGTAATGCATTACCCTTTTGGTTAACCAATTGTTTGATTACGTTGTAAGTTCCTTTTATGTTATCTGTTTTTCCCCTTTCCCCAAATTTATGTTCTTTCCTTGCAAATCTGTGATTAAAACATATTGCAAAGAAAAAATATATATATATTCTGGTGTAGGCCAGATAACTAGAAGTTTGGTTTTGCAGTTCCACGGTTCAAATCTCTGTATTATCCAGCTTTTGGCCTTTTTTACATAAAAAAAAACAGTAATAGTGTCTCCCTGACTGTTCAGACACAAATATATCTGTTTAAAAGATTCTGGTGTAGGCCAGAGAAATAGAACTGTGGTTTTCCTCTTCCACAGTTCTAATCGCCTTTTTATTACCCTTTTTCCATTGATAGTGCAAGTGTAAGCTATTTTACTTCATTTACAATGTGCAAGGCGCGTGGCAAGGGACGTGGAACTGGACGTTCTGGTGATGGTGCGTGTAGAGGACGGGTCCGTGGCCAAGGTGAAAATGAGCCAAAACCAACAGCCACATCTTCTCGCTCCCACTTCTTGACCGAATTACCGAATTATTAATTGGATAGCAGATAATACTTCCAGTTACCTGGGCACCACCACCTCCGGTCTCTCTTCCACATGGTCAAGTTTTAGTAGCCGTGAGTCTCGACCGCATACTACTCCTCACCCTGATGCTCCTTCCTCCCACCATGATGAGTGTCGTCAGACAGCAACTGATCCCACACTTGGACACTCTGAAGAGCTGTTCACTGGTCCATTTCAATATTTGTGCCCCTCTCCTGCTCCGTTTGAAGTGGTGGAAGAGGAGATCCCATGTAGCAATGCCAAAATATTTGAACAGCCACGGCCACAGGAAGTCGAAGTTGGCAATTTGTCACAAGAGGTGGATGATGACGAGACACAATTGCCACGAAGTGAGGAGGAGGATTGTGGTGCGCAAGTGGAAGAGGAGGAGGTGGTGGATGATCTAGTAACTGACCCAACGTGGCAGGAGGACACGCAGAGCGAGGCCAGCAGCACACAGGGGGAGGGAGGCAGAGTAGCCCAACAGGCAGGAAGAAGCAGTGTGGTGGCCGCACACAGAAGGCGGACAACAGTTCACCATAACACCAACACGAGGGACGTTGCCAGTACAACCGGTAGGTCTTCCAGAGTCTGGAATTTTTTTAACTCTGCTGATAAACCCAAAAAGGCCATTTGTACCACCTGCCATGCCAGCATCAGCAGGGGTGAGAAAACTACCAGCCTGACCACCACCAGCATGATGAGGCACATGTCAGCAAAGCACCCGACTTTGTGTGGGCGAACCCCAGGGTCCACGACCAGTGTCAGCGGGTGTCACCACTGCTTCTTACACTGTTGTGCGTGTAATATAACCCCCTGTTGTGCGTGCAATCCAATCCCCTGTCCATACTGCATGCAAAGATGCCCCCTCCTCTCAGTCTTCACTTGTTATGGCAGTTTCTCAAGAATAGAGATGAGCGTTGTTCGACTCGAACTGTTTGCCAATCTCAAATTCAAGCTGTTTAGGGCGGTGTTCGAGTCGTTCGGAGAACAAGAACAATTTGAAAAAAATTCGTCTGTTCGAGGTTATGTTCGATAACTGTTTGTGCACCAAAATCATAACTGGATTTTTTCTCAGTAATGCTGAAAATTAATGTTAATACTAGAGATGAGCGTTGTTCTACTCGAACTGTTCGCCAATCTCAAATTCGAGCTGTTTTGGGCGGTGTTCGAGCCGTTCGGCGAACACGAACAATTTGAGAAAAATTCGGCTGTTCGAGGTTATGTTCGATAACTGTTCGTGCACCAAAATCATAACTGGATTTTTTCTCAGTAATGATGAAAATTAATGTTAATACGCAGTTTGAGTGTACAGCGGGGTGGGGGGAGGGGCAGGGGATGGATCTCTGCAGGAACAATGAAGATCTCCATTTTTTTTTCTCTTTCCCGCATTTACAGTGGGGAGGTGCAATCTGTCAGCCTATCAGCAGTGCACACACGGAGCGAAGTGCTTTTTTTCACACAAGCAAGGGCATGTGTCATTGGCAGTGTATGTCACATGTCCTTGCCCTATAAGACCAAGCCATTTTCCCCGTCGCCACCATTTTCTCACTGCTGCAGCTGCGTGTTAGACGGCACCGCTGTTGCTGTGTGCGCTATACCTTGTTAATTTCAAGCCAATTTTCGCACAAATATACAGATAGCTTGGGAGTAGGGAATAGTTGTGATTGCAGTCCTTTTAAGGACTAGGTTACAGCATTTCCTACAACTTTTATCAGGCAGGTCTGTGCTCTTAAATAGATAGGTTGTGGGAGTAAAGACTAATTGTAATTGGAGTCCTTTTCAGGACTAGGTTACATCAGTTCCTATTAGTTTTTGCCAGGCAGGTCTGTGCCAGTGCTGTGCAAGTTTTTTTCACAGCATTTGGCTGAATCTAGCAAAGCTAATCCTTTTTGTCCTATTGCAGAGTGTGTTAGTCAGTGGAGTAGCCTATCTGTGTTGCAAGATATACCACCTGTGTATAGAATACCAATTTTTTTACTACACCTAGTGAAGTAAAATCTTTTGGGCATAGCATCATTCTATTAGTCCATCTATACTGACCTCCATCAGGTTGCAAACTGAATCTAATTTTTTTCTGCATCTAGCTCTGAAAAAATATTTGGCCTTCTAGCAGTGTGTCGGACTTTCTCTATTAGTCCATCTATACTGACCTCCATCAGGTTGCAAATTCAAAATAATTTTTATCTGCATCTACAGTATCTCTGAAAAAATATTTGGGCTTCTAGCTGTGTGTGGGACTTGTTGTATTAGTCCATCTATACTGACCTCCATCAGGTTGCAAACTGAATATATTTTTTTCTGCATCTACCTCTGAAAAAATATTGGGCTTCTAGCTGTGTGTGGGACTTGTTGTATTAGTCCATCTATACTGACCTCCATCAGGTTGCAAACTGAATATATTTTTTTCTGCATCTACCTCTGAAAAAATATTGGGCTTCTAGCTGTGTGTGGGACTTGTTGTATTAGTCCATCTATACTGACCTCCATCAGGTTGCAAACTGAATATAATTTTTTTCTGCATCTAGCTCTGAAAAAATATTTGACCTTCTAGTAGTGTGTCGGACTTTCTCTATTAGTCCATCTATACTGACCTCCATCAGGTTGCAAATTAAAAATAATTTTTATCTGCATCTACAGTACCTCTGAAAAAATATTTGGCCTTCTAGCAGTGTGTCGGACTTTCTCTATTAGTCCATCAATACTGACCTCCATCAGGTTGCAAATTCAAAATAATTTTTATCTGCATCTACAGTACCTCTGAAAAAATATTTGGGCTTCTAGCTGTGTGTGGGACTTGTTGTATTAGTCCATCTATACTGACCTCCATCAGGTTGCAAACTGAATATATTTTTTTCTGCATCTACCTCTGAAAAAATATTGGGCTTCTAGCTGTGTGTGGGACTTGTTGTATTAGTCCATCTATACTGACCTCCATCAGGTTGCAAACTGAATATATTTTTTTCTGCATCTACCTCTGAAAAAATATTGGGCTTCTAGCTGTGTGTGGGACTTGTTGTATTAGTCCATCTATACTGACCTCCATCAGGTTGCAAACTGAATATATTTTTTTCTGCATCTACCTCTGAAAAAATATTGGGCTTCTAGCTGTGTGTGGGACTTGTTGTATTAGTCCATCTATACTGACCTCCATCAGGTTGCAAACTGAATATATTTTTTTCTGCATCTACCTCTGAAAAAATATTGGGCTTCTAGCTGTGTGTGGGACTTGTTGTATTAGTCCATCTATACTGACCTCCATCAGGTTGCAAACTGAATATAATTTTTTTCTGCATCTAGCTCTGAAAAAATATTTGGCCTTCTAGCAGTGTGTCGGACTTTCTCTATTAGTCCATCTATACTGACCTCCATCAGGTTGCAAATTCAATATAATTTTTATCTGCATCTACAGTACCTCTGAAAAAATATTTGGGCTTCTAGCTGTGTGTGGGACTTGTTGTTTTAGTCCATCTATACTGACCTCCATCAGGTTGCAAACTGAATATATTTTTTTCTGCATCTACCTCTGAAAAAATATTTGGGCTTCTAGCTGTGTGTGGGACTTGTTGTTTTAGTCCATCTATACTGACCTCCATCAGGTTGCAAACTGAATATATTTTTTTCTGCATCTACCTCTGAAAAAATATTGGGCTTCTAGCTGTGTGTGGGACTTGTTGTATTAGTCCATCTATACTGACCTCCATCAGGTTGCAAACTGAATATAATTTTTTTCTGCATCTAGCTCTGAAAAAATATTTGGCCTTCTAGTAGTGTGTCGGACTTTTTCTATTAGTCCATCTATACTGACCTCCATCAGGTTGCAAATTAAAAATAATTTTTATCTGCATCTACAGTACCTCTGAAAAAATATTTGGCCTTCTAGCAGTGTGTCGGACTTTCTCTATTAGTCCATCTATACTGACCTCCATCAGGTTGCAAATTCAAAATAATTTTTATCTGCATCTACAGTACCTCTGAAAAAATATTTGGCCTTCTAGCAGTGTGTCGGACTTTCTCTATTAGTCCATCTATACTGACCTCCATCAGGTTGCAAACTGAATATATTTTTTTCTGCATCTACCTCTGAAAAAATATTGGGCTTCTAGCTGTGTGTGGGACTTGTTGTATTAGTCCATCTATACTGACCTCCATCAGGTTGCAAACTGAATATATTTTTTTCTGCATCTACCTCTGAAAAATTATTGGGCTTCTAGCTGTGTGTGGGACTTGTTGTATTAGTCCATCTATACTGACCTCCATCAGGTTGCAAACTGAATATAATTTTTTTCTGCATCTAGCTCTGAAAAAATATTTGGCCTTCTAGCAGTGTGTCGGACTTTCTCTATTAGTCCATCTATACTGACCTCCATCAGGTTGCAAATTCAAAATAATTTTTATCTGCATCTACAGTACCTCTGAAAAAATATTTGGGCTTCTAGCTGTGTGTGGGACTTGTTGTATTAGTCCATCTATACTGACCTCCATCAGGTTGCAAACTGAATATATTTTTTTCTGCATCTACCTCTGAAAAAATATTGGGCTTCTAGCTGTGTGTGGGACTTGTTGTATTATTCCATCTATACTGACCTCCATCAGGTTGCAAACTGAATATATTTTTTTCTGCATCTACCTCTGAAAAAATATTGGGCTTCTAGCTGTGTGTGGGACTTGTTGTATTAGTCCATCTATACTGACCTCCATCAGGTTGCAAATTGAATATAATTTTTTTCTGCATCTAACCCAGCCAATAGTTTTGGCCTAATACCACAGTTTGGCCACTCAGCTCTGCTCGGTTACCATCCATTGTTTTTTTGTGCAAACAACTCCAGAGTTGTGAATTAGTTAACCACCAAAATGAGTGGAAAAAGGCCTGCTGCTGGTGGAAAGGGGAATAGGCGTGTTGGGAAGGGGAAAAAAGGTTGTGTCCGTGGGGTAGGTGTTAAAGCAACAGTAACATCTGCAGAAGAAAGACCATCTTCCAGCCAAACTAAAATGTCTACTTCTTTTAGCGGACAATGTGATAAGATCCCTTTCTTACGGCCACGCCAATCGCTACAAATTCCAGATGAGGCACAAAAACAGCAGGTGCTTCAACGGATATCAAGTGCTCCTTTAAGTGGGCTCTCCTCCACATCAACTTCAACATCACAAATACTCCAGTCCTCAAAGGTGTCACCCAAATCGCACTTGCTTCCTCACAGCTCACAAATCTCCAGCTGCCCGTCTGAGTATGAGGTAGAACAGATGGTTGAGTCTGCAGAGCTGTTTACTCATACTATAGCCTGGGAATCAGAGGTCGACTCCAGCGCTTCTGTGAATCCAGACGAGGAAATGATCTGCACTGATGCCCAGAATCTTTATGAGTCGGATCCAGGACCAGACGCAGAAGGTTCTGACCATAATGTAGACCCTCATTCCCAAACTGTAACTCCTGTTGGTGGAGACAATGAGGAAGACGATGATAAGACTCAAATACCTGATTGGAGCGACAACTTTAGTTTTTTGTCAGGGCAGGAACAGGTTGGCTCTGAGGACGACGGGTGTGATAACACACAGGGTGATGATAATGAGGTTGGAGGTCCCACTTACTGTCAACCCACAGTCAGCCAAGAGATGAGGTCAGCAGAGGAGGTGGAGGAAGATGCTAGTGATGACGAGGTCAGGTTGCGCCTTCGTGGACAGAGACGTAGTACTGGAAGCACGTCAACAACTGCATCCTCAAACACAACTCTGCCTCTCACCACAAGTCGTGGTGGCTCTTCAGGTCGCATGGGTGCTAAGCCTTGCATAGCCTGGGCATTTTTTCAGATCGATAAAGATGACCCAACTCGTGTTATCTGTAACATTTGTCAGCAAAAGCTAAGTAGAGGCCAAAAAATACATAGTTTGAGTACTTCATGCATGAACCGGCACATGGACATGAAGCATAAGTTGCAGTGGGAAGCTCAGTGTGCTACAATGCGGCCTAGCCGGCCGGGCCAACCACCGTCTGCCATATCTTGTGCATCCGCGGCCTCTTCATCCTCTGTGACTGGGGGGACAGCAGTCACACCTGTTTTGGGGCGCAGACCTGCCACCTCTTTACCCGCAACAGCCAGCGTGATTGGCAGGTCATCATTTTCTTTGGAGGTGGTAACACCAGCTGGTGTTGAGCGCTGTCCGCCATCGATAGCACCACCTTTGGATCAAGGCAACCTAACATGTCCGCCTGCATCTTCCTCACAGACCGGCAGTTTGCCGGGGACACCCTTATCAACCCCGTCTAAGCACAATAGCCAGCCCTCGGTCCCTCAGATGTGGACAAGTAAAAGACCATTTCCTCCTAGCCATGAGAAAGCTAAGAGGTTGAATTTCACCATCTGCAAGCTCTTGGCTACAGAAATGCTGCCTTTCCGCCTGGTGGACACAGAGGATTTTCGAGACCTTATGTCCGTCGCAGTGCCCCAGTACCAGATGCCCAGTCGGCACTACTTCTCAAAGAAAGGTGTGCCTGCGCTCCACCAGCATGTCACACACAACATCACCGCTTCTTTGAGAAACTCTGTGTGTGACAGGGTGCATTTCACCACAGACACTTGGACGAGTAGGCATGGACAGGGGCGTTACATGTCGCTGACTGGGCACTGGGTAACTATGGTGACAGCAGGACAAGGGGCTGCTGTCCAAGTCTTGCCGTCCCCACGAGTTGTGCGTCAATCCTCTTTATGTCAAAGTTCCTCCACTGCTTCTGCCTCCTCAACCTCCTCTCGGTCTTCCACCTGCACCCAAAGCCTGTCTGGTCATGCCACAAGCTTTCTAACTGCGCAGAAGGGATCCTGCACACCTCCTTACTATGCTGGCAGTAGGGCTCAACGTCATCAGGCGGTTTTTACTTTGAAATGTCTGGGAAATGTGAGTCACACAGCTGAGGAGTTGTGGTCAGCTCTGGAGAACCAATTTCATGAATGGTTGTCTCCACTGGACCTGAAACCAGGGAAGGCCGTGTGCGACAATGCTGCAAACCTGGGTGCGGCCCTTCGCCGGGGCAATGTCACACACGTGCCTTGTATGGCTCACGTGTTGAACCTGGTTGTCCAGCAATTTTTAGCCCACTATCCCAGACTAGATGGCCTTCTGCAGAGGGCATGGTCACTGTGTGCTCACTTCCGCCGTTCGCATCCCGCAGCTCAGCGACTTACATCTCTACAGAAGTCGTTGGGCCTGCCACTTCACCGGCTAAAATGCGATGTGCCTACCCGGTGGAATTCAACTCTGCACATGTTGCAGCGACTGTGGCAGCACCGACAAGCCCTGGTGCAATACGTTCTGACGTATAGCCTGGGCCAACGGGATTCAGAGGTGGGGCAAATCACGCTGGAGGAGTGGTCTCAGATCAGGGACCTATGCACCCTTCTGCACAGTTTTGAAATGGCGACGAAGATGTTTAGTGCTGACGATGCCATTATCAGCATGACTATTCCGGTGATTTACATGCTGGAGCACATGTTAAACAGAATTCGGAGTCAGGTGGTGGCACAAGAGGAGGTGGAGGAAGTAGAGGAGGAGGAGTTGTATGCGGAAGGGCTAACATCTGCAAGGTCCAGACGGTCGGCAGCACCAAGGCGGCAGGCATGTGAGGGTGGGGGAGATGGTTTTACCAGGGCGCATGGTAGCAGCCAAACTAGTGAGGAAGGTGCAGGAGCCCAGGAAGAAGTGGAGGACAAACTGATGGAAGACTCATCAGATGAGGGAGACCTTGATCACATTTCTGTTGTGCGAGGTTGGGGGGAGAGGACAGAGGAAGGAAGCATGATTGTTACCTCGCCACCAACACAACAGGGACTTGGTGCTCCTGGATGCGCAACACACATGAGTGCCTTCTTGCTGCACTACCTGCAACATGACCCTCGAATTGTGAGAATTAGAAATAATCCTGACTACTGGGTTGCCACACTGTTAGATCCCCGGTACAAAAGTAAATTTGCAGAAATTATTCCTGCCATAGAAAGGGATGCACGCATGCAGGAGTATCAGCAGAGACTGTTGCAGAATCTTACATGTGCTTTTCCACAAAATACCAGTGGTGCACGTAGTGAATCTCACAGTTCCAACTTGCCAACCGTGGGACCGTCAAGTGTTCAGCACTCAAACCGTAACAGAACCACAGTATCTGCTGGTAACATCAATTTTGCGGAATCATTTCACCACTTTTTTAGCCCATCATTTGCAAGGCCACAGGAAACAAGAAGTCTAACACATAGTCAACGCCTAGAGACGATGGTACAGGAGTATCTCCAAGTAAACATTGAAGCCACGACTGTGTCACTGGACCCTTGCTCTTTTTGGGCTTCCAATCTGGATAAATGGCCGGAGCTAGCCACTTACGCCTTGGAGATCTTGTCATGCCCCGCAGCCAGCGTTCTGTCTGAACGTGTGTTCAGCGCTGCTGGTGGTGTGCTGACAGATAAGCGCACGCGGCTCTCCACTGATAATGTAGACAGACTCACGTTCATAAAGATGAACAAATTATGGATCCGAAATGACTTTTCTACCCCTGTGTCATCCTGGGGAGAGTAAAAGCTTGATGATTGGTTAAAATCACCCTACCAACCGTTTTAAGCTTTCAAATTACTAATCATGTTTATCTGTATCTTGACTGGAAAATAATTTGGGCTTTGTAGCAGTGTGCAGCACTGATCCTATTAGGCCATCTATATTAAGCTCCACCAGATTTAAAATTAAAAATAATTTTTAGCTGCATCTAGCCCGGAAAATAATTTTGGGGCTCCGAGATGCGCAAGACACATAAGTGCCTTCTTGCTGCACTACCTGCAGCATGACCCTCATATTGTCAGAATTCGAAGTAATCATGACTACTGGGTTGCCACACTCTTAGATCCCCCAAACTTTTCGATCAACCTTTTCATTTTAATAAAGACCAAAAAAATGGTCATTTTTGAAATTATAAGCATTAGCAGGTTGTTAGAAACTGAAATCAAACAGTTTTCAACTGAAAACTTTATTGTAGGTAATGTTACATTTTCACATAGGACCCCTTGTTCGAAAGGAGCTTCTGAACTCTCTCGTCCATTGAATTTGTCAGGTTTTGGATGGTTTCTGCTTCAATTGTTTTGCATGAGGACAGAATACCCTCCCAGAGCTGTTGCTTAGATGTGAACTGCCTCCCGCCATCATAGACACTCCTTTTAATGATGCTCCAAAGGTTCTGAATGGGGTAGAGGTCAGGGGAGCATAGGGGTCACACCATAAGTTTGTCCCCTTTTATGCCCATATCAGCCAGAGATGCAGATGTTTTATGTGCAGCATGAGATGGTGCATTATCATGCAGAAAAATGATCTTGCTGTGAAATACACGGTTCTTCTTCTTGAACCATGGCAGGAAGTGCTGTTTGAGAAAATCCACATACATTATGGAGTTCATCTTTAGCGCCTTCAGGGATCCTAAAGGGGCCGACAATCTCTCTCCCAATGATTCCAGCCCAAAACATTACTCCACCTCCTCCTTGTTGGCGCTGTAGCCGTGTTTGCGTGGGGTGTCCATCAACCAGCCATCCTCCACTCCATCCATCTGGACCATCGAGCGCTGCACGGCACTCATCCGTGAACAAAACAGTTTTGAAATCAGTCTTCATGTAATGTTTGGCCCACTGGAGCCGTTTCTGCTTGTGTGAAGTGGATAGAGGAGGTCGACAGGATGGCGTATGCACAGCTGCAAACCTCTGAAGGACCCTGCATCTTGTTGTTCGGGGGACGTTGGAGGCACCAGCAGCTTCAAAAACTTGTCTGCTGCTATGACAAGGCTTTCTTGCCGCTGCTCTTTTAACCTGACGTAATTGCCTGTAGGAAAGAGTCCTCAATTTGCCCTTATCAGCACGCACACGTGTGTACTGTGAATCAGCTACATACTTCTTGATTGCCAAGACACTTCATCCTGATCATCGCACAATGTTGATTGTAGTCATGCCTTGACCTAAACACTCCACAATTTGTTGCTTCTCAGCAGCCGACACATCCTTTTTCTTTCCCATTTTGGCAGAAAATGTAGGCTGCTTAATAATGTGAGAGAGCCTTCTTAAGTAGTCTTGCCTTTCATTGGACACACCTGCCAAACTAATTAGCACAGGTGTCTGCAATTGCTTACAGTGATATAAAGAGTCCTGACACACATCACCATCAATGAGTTTAACTGACAAACAAACAAATTCTTCCCTTATCACTCCTAAACACTTTTTGCATAATAATTTGGAACGCAGTGTACATGTGCTTTTCCACAAAACACCAGTGGTTCACGTAGTGAATCTTACAGTTCTAACTTGCCAACCGTGGTCTGTATGGAATTGTTCAATAAAGGGCCCAAAATTAAGATAACATAGATGGGAGAGGTCTCTATGAATAGGAATTCCTAAGTATTTGATACCCTGTGAGGGCCAGGCAAAGGGAAAGTTGGACTGGATGGAATCCTATATGGATTTGGGGAGGGAGACATCGAGGGCCTCAGACTTCGCTGCATTGATTTTAAAATTTTACCATGTAACAAAGTGATCTATTTCAGCCATAACAGCAGGGATGGATATATGTGATTGAGTGATATATACTAGGACATCATCAGCAAATAGAGAGCACTTGTACTCGGTGCCTCCCACCTCAATCCACCTAATATTGGGGTTATGGCGAATTGATGAGAGCAGGTGCTCCGTCACTAGGATGTATAAGAGAGGGGACAGAGGACATCCCTGCCTTGTCCCATTGGTGATTGTGAAAGGTGATGAAAATGTTCTGACGCACCCCCTGGGCCTTGGGACACCCGGAGCCGGACCCTTTTTGGTGGATGCTGGTGGTTGTAGTCTTCGTGGCGGCGACCCGGTTCCGTGGCTCAGGGCGGTCAAACAAGTGGCGGAACTATTTATGTGGTTTTGATGTTTAAATGTCCGACTACGCCACCCGTGGATTGCGGTCAGAGTGAACCGCCGCTACAGGGCAGACCGCTGAGGCTGGTGTTGTGGGTGCAGCAGAGCGTAGCATAACTCCCCACGGGAGGAGTATAGCCTCAGGGCAGTGTATGCGGAGGATGGGGGTGATGGTGCAGGGCAGCAGCAGTAACGACACGGAGTCAGTGATGCAGTCCAGGGCCTTTACTCACAGTTCTTATTATCCAGACCACGTCTGCAGGTAACGGCTGCCCACGTCGTACTGTGCTCACCAGGTGAGGGGCTCAGACAACTCCCAGATAACTTTGGAGCACTTCACAGGACCCCCTTTGTGTGTCCTTTGTCTGGCCTTTCTTACCAACACTTCTGTCCGGCTGCCTCGGGCCTCCTCTTGGTAAACTTGGCGCCAGTTTCCCTGACCCTATGTGGTGCCTTCCTAGCGGGTGTAGCGAGGGGCTGCGCCACATAAAATGTCAGAGCCTCCGGTTTCTAGCTGAGGGTCGTTTCCTGCCTCCACTAGTTCGGGGACCGGTCTCCCCCTTTGGCCTGACCCCTCCACGCAGGTGGATTCGGGCGTGCGGTGGCGACTCGCCCGTCCGCACCCCTGGAATCCCTTCATTCCTCGTTCCTGGAGCCTTCTCCGCTCCTCTTACTTCCTTCTCCCACTTCCAGGCCTGGGCCTCTGTTACTAGGCCCGCCTCCGGAGCAGAGCTCATGCAGAGCCCCTGCTCCCTGCCACTTCTGCTCAGACTTCTCTGCACTGAACTAAGATGGTGCCCACCTTTTATACTCCCTTCTCAATGCACCCAGGAACTGCTTCCTCCCTGCTCCTGCACTACAGGGTTCCCCTTCCTCAGTGTTCCCTCCCCCCACTCCAGCCAGGGACAGGGACTGTCGTGCCCATCTCAGGGGCATATTGGTCGCCCTGCCCCACGGCAATGTGGTGTAATGCATGCAGGTGTCGGGTCCTGATCCACACTCCATCCTTACCTGAGAGTGAGATATCACACCTCTGGGTGAGGTGCAATACGTCTGTAGCAACCGAGCCCTCAGGGTGCTACAGTTCCATTTATCTTCAGCCTAGGTGACGTATTGCGATACAGGGCCGTGATTTTGGCTATAAAAGGGTCCCCTAGACCCCTACCCCAAGCTTTTTAAGAGAATCATATATGGCGTGCCAGGAGACTCTATGGAATGCTTTCTCAGCATCCAACGAGAGTATCTAATTACAAATTTTTAACTGCATCTAGCCCAGGAAATACTTTGTGCCTAGTAGCAGTGTCTGCTAGTCAGCGGATTATCCCGGCTGTTAAGCAAGCTACACCACCTGTAGTTTAGACACTTAATTTTTTCAAAGGAAATGCTTCGGGACCATGGGATACTTAGTGAAGAGCATCAGGAGGCACCCCAAGGCATAGGGGCTGGGACTGGCAGTAGGATGCCTTGAGGTGGACAGCCGAGCTCGATCCTTATAAAAGCTTTTTAACTGCAGCAGCTTTAGTGGACGCTACTGGAGCTGGAATTACCGTGGCTGCTGGCATGAGACTTGCCCTCCAATAGATCCTTGTAAATGGATTTAAAGTGTATTCATTCAAATTAGAGAGACAATTTAAATTAAAAAGCTTAGAGCTGCCTCCACCACAGGGGGGCTCGCTCGACCCACCAGCGGACAGGCACCAGTATTGGGAGAGGGGGGCTGGCCGTCAGGGTTCACCGCGGCTCTGGCACAAACCCGGCGACACGGAGGTGGCACGGGCAGGAGCGGACTGGCCGTGTCGGCTTCTCACTTTTTGGATTTTAGAAGGGCATGACATGCCTATATCTGTGTCTCCCCCTCCTTTTACTCCTCCACCTCTTTTATTTTCGCATGACTATATGTACTTGTCACTTTTCCATGTGTTAGTTATGTCTTCTGAGCAGTTTGTCAGCTTTTGGACACCTTTGAAGGTGTTTTCTATGTGTTTCTATGTGTTTTTGTTTGCCTGCCATTGGTTTTAACGGTGTTCGAAGGTGTTCGACGAACAGTTCGACGAACAGTTCGGCGAACACACGGGTGTTCGACGAACCGAACCGAACTCGAACACTACGGGGGTGGCTCAACACTAGTTAATACGCAGTTTGAGTGTTCAGCGGGGCGGGGGGAGGGGCAGGGGATAGATCTCTGCAGGAATAATAAAGATCTCCATTTTTTTTTCTCTTTCCCGCATTTACAGTCGGGAGGTGCAATCTGTCAGCCTATAAGCAGAGCACACACGGAGCGAACTGCTTTTTTTCACACAAGCAAGGGCATGTGTCATTGGCAGTGTATGTCACAAGTCCTTGCCCTATAAGACCCAGCCATTTTCCCCATCACCACCATTTTCTCACTGCTGCAGCTCCATGTTAGACGGCACCGCAGTTGCTGTGTGCGCTATACCTTGTTAATTTAAAGCCAGTTTTCGCACAAATCTACAGATAGCTTGGGAGTAGGGAAGAGTTGTGATTGCAGTCCTTTTAAGGACTAGGTTACAGCATTTCCTACGACTTTTATCAGGCAGGTCAGTGCTCTTAAATAGATAGGTTGGGAGTAAAGAATAATTGTAATTGCAGTCCTTTTCTGGACTAAGTTACATCAGTTCCTATCAGTGTTTGCCAGGCAGGTCTGTGCCAGTGCTGTGCAAGTTTTTTTCACAGCATTTGGCTAAATCTAGCAAAGATAATCCTTTTTGGCCTATTGCAGAGTGTGTTAGTCAGTGGAGAAGCCCATCTGTGTTGCAAGCTACACCACCTGTGTATAGAATACCAATTTTTTTACTGCACCTAGTGAAGTAAAACCTTTTGGGCATAGCATGATTCTATTAGTCCATCTATACTGACCTCCATCAGGTTGCAAATTAAAAATAATTTTTATCTGCATCTAGCTCTGAAAAAATATTTGGTCTTCTAGCAGTGTGTGGGACTTGGTCTATTAGTCCATCTATACTGACCTCCATCAGGTTGCAAATTAAAAATAATTTTTATCTGCATCTAGCTCTGAAAAAATATTTGGGCTTCTAGCAGTGTGTGGGACTTGTTCTATTAGTCCATCTATACTGACCTCCATCAGGTTGCAAATTAAAAATAATTTTTTTCTGCGTCTAGATCTGAAAAAATATTTGGGCTTCTAGCAGTGTGTGGGACTTGGTCTATTAGTCCATCTATACTGACCTCCATCAGGTTGCAAACTGAATATAATTTTTTTCTGCATTTAGCTCTGAAAAAATATTTGGGCTTCTAGCAGTGTGTGGGACTTGGTCTATTAGTCCATCTATACTGACCTCCATCAGGTTGCAAATTGAAAATAATTTTTTTCTGCATCTAGCTCTGAAAAAATATTTGGGCTTCTAGCAGTGTGTGGAACTTGTTCTATTAGTCCATCTATACTGACCTCCATCAGGTTGCAAATTGAATATAATTTTTTTCTGCATCTAGCTCTGAAAAAATATTTGGGCTTCTAGCAGTGTGTGGGACTTGGTCTATTAGTCCATCTATACTGACCTCCATCAGGTTGCAAATTAAAAATAATTTTTTTCTGCATCTAGCTCTGAAAAAATATTTGGGCTTCTAGCAGTGTGTGCGACTTGTTCTATTAGTCCATCTATACTGACCTCCATCAGGTTGCAAATTGAAGATAATTTTTTTCTGCATCTAGCTCTGAAAAAATATTTGGGCTTCTAGCAGTGTGTGGGACTTGGTCTATTAGTCCATCTATACTGACCTCCATCAGGTTGCAAATTAAAAATATTTTTTTTCTGCATCTAGCTCTGAAAAAATATTTGGGCTTCTAGCAGTGTGTGGGACTTGGTCTACTAGTCCATCTATACTGACCTCCATCAGGTTGCAAATTAAAATTATTTTTTTTCTGCATCTAGCTCTGAAAAAATATTTGGGCTTCTAGCAGTGTGTGGGACTTGGTCTATTAGTCCAATCTATACTGACCTCCATCAGGTTGCAAATTAAAAATATTTTTTTTCTGCATCTAGCTCTGAAAAAATATTTGGGCTTCTAGCAGTGTGTGGGACTTGGTCTATTAGTTCATCTATACTGACCTCCATCAGGTTGCAAATTAAAAATAATTTTTTTCTGCATCTAGCTCTGAAAAAATATTTGGGCTTCTAGCAGTGTGTGGGACTTGGTCTATTAGTCCATCTATACTGACCTCCATCAGGTTGCAAATTGAATATAATTTTTTCCTGCATCTAGCTCTGAAAAAATATTTGGGCTTCTAGCAGTGTGTGAGACTTGGTCTATTAGTCCATCTATACTGACCTCCATCAGGTTGCAAATTGAATATCATTTTTTTCTGCATCTAACCCAGCCAATAGTTTTGGCCTAATACCACAGTTTGGCCACTCAGCTCTGCTCGGTTCCCATCCATTGTTTTTTTGTGCAAACAACTCCAGAGTTATGAATTAGTTAACCACCAAAATGAGTGGAAAAAGGCCTGCTGCTGGTGGAAAGGGGAATAGGCATGTTGGGAAGGGGAAAAAAGGTTGTGTCCGTGGGGTAGGTGTTAAAGCAACAGTAACATCTGCAGAAGAAAGACCATCTTCCAGCCAAACTAAAATGTCTACTTCTTTTAGCGGACAATGTGATAAGATCCCTTTCTTACGGCCACGCCAATCGCTACAAATTCCAGATGAGGCACAAAAACAGCAGGTGCTTCTACGGATATCAAGTGCTCCTTTAAGTGGGCTCTCCTCCACATCAACTTCAACATCACAAATACTCCAGTCCTCAAAGGTGTCACCCCAATCGCACTTGCTTCCTCACAGCTCCCAAATCTCCAGCGGCCCGTCTGAGTATGAGGTAGAACAGATGGTTGAGTCTGCAGAGCTGTTTACTCATACTATAGCCTGGGAATCAGAGGTCGGCTCCAGCGCTTCTGTGAATCCAGACGAGGAAATGATCTGCACTGATGCCCAGAATCTTTATGAGTCGGATCCAGGACCAGACGCTGAAGGTTCTGACCATAATGTAGACCCTCAATCCCAAACTGTAACACATGTTGGTGGAGACAATGAGGAAGACGATGATGAGACTCAAATACCTGATTGGAGCGACAACTTTAGTTTTTTGTCAGGGCAGGAACAGGTTGGCTCTGAGGACGACGGGTGTGATAATGCACAGGGTGATGATGATGAGGTTGGAGATCCCACTTACTGCCAACCTACAGTCAGCCAAGAGATGAGGTCAGCAAAGGAGGTGGAGGAGAATGCTAGTAACGACGAGGTCAGGTTGAGCCTTCCTGGACAGAGACATAGTACTGGAAGCACGTCAACAACTGCATCCTCAAACACAACTCTGCCTCTCACCACAAGTTGTGGTGGCTCTTCAGGTCGCATGGGTGCTAAGCCTTGCATAGCCTGGGCATTTTTTCAGATCGATAAAGATGACCCAACTCATGTTATCTGTAACATTTGCCAGCAAAAGCTAAGTAGAGGCCAAAAAATACATAGTTTGAGTACTTCATGCATGAACCGGCACATGTACATGAAGCATAAGTTGCAGTGGGAAGCTCACCCTTGCTACAATGCGGCCTAGCCGGCCGGGCCAACCACCGTCTGCCATATTTTGTGCATCCGCGGCCTCTTCATCCTCTGTGACTGGGGGGACAGCAGTCACACCTGTTTTGGGACGCAGACCTGCCACCTCTTTACCCGCAACAGCCAGCGTGATTGGCAGGTCATAATTTTCTTTGGAGATGGTAACACCAGCTGGTGTTGAGCGCTGTCTGACATCGATAGCACCACCTTTGGATAAAGGCAACCTAACATGTCCGCCTGCATCTTCCTCACAGACCGGCAGTTTGCCAGGGACACCCTTATCAACCCCGTCTAAGCACAATAGCCAGCCCTCGGTCCCTCAGATGTGGACAAGTAAAAGACCATGTCCTCCTAGCCATGAGAAAGCTAAGAGGTTGAATTTCACCATCTGCAATCTCTTGGCTACAGAAATGCAGCCTTTCCGCCTGGTGGACACAGAGGATTTTTGAGACCTTATGTCCATCGCAGTGCCCCAGTACCAGATGCCCAGTCGGCACTACTTCTCAAAGAAAGGTGTGCCTGAGCTCCAAAAGCATGTCGCACACAACATCACCGCTTCTTTGAGAAACTCTGTGTGTGACAGGGTGCATTTCACCACAGACACTTGGACGAGTAGGCATGGACAGGGGCGTTACTTGTCGCTGACTGGGCACTGGGTAACTATGGTGACAGCAGGACAAGTGGCTGCTGTCCAAGTCTTGCCGTCCCCACGAGTTGTGCGTCAATCCACTTTATCTCAAAGTTCCTCCACTGCTTCTGCCTCTTCAACCTCCTCTCGGTCCTCCACCTGCACCCAAAGCCTGTCTGGTCATGCCACAAGCTTTCTAACTGCGCAGAAGGGATCCTGCACACCTCCTTACTATGCTGGCAGTAGGGCTCAACGTCATCAGGCGGTTTTTACTTTGAAATGTCTGGGAAATGTGAGTCACACAGCTGAGGAGTTGTGGTCAGCTCTGAAGAACCAATTTCATGAATGGTTGTCTCCACTGGACCTGAAACCAGGGAAGGCCGTGTGCGACAATGCTGCAAACCTGGGTGCGGCCCTTCGCCGGGGCAATGTCACACACGTGCCTTGTATGGCTCACGTGTTGAACCTGGTTGTCCAGCAATTTTTAGCCCACTATCCCGGACTAGATGGCCTTCTGCAGAGGGCACGGTCGCTGTGTGCTCACTTCCGCCGTCGCATCCCGCAGCTCAGCGATTTACATCTCGTTGGCCTGCCACTTCACCGGCTAAAATGCGATGTGCCTACTCGGTGGAATTCAACTCTGCACATGTTGCAGCGACTGTGGCATCACCGACAAGCCCTGCTGCAATACGTTCTGACATATAGCCTGGGCCAACGAGATCCAGAGGTGGGGCAAATCACGCTGGAGGAGTGGTCTCAGATCAGGGACCTATGCACCCTTCTGCACAGTTTTGAAATGGCGACGAAGATGTTTAGTGCTGACGATGCCATTATCAGCATGACTATTCCGGTGATTTACATGCTGGAGCACATGCTAAACAGAATTCGGAGTCAGGTGGTGGCACAAGAGGAGGTGGAGGAAGTAGAGGAGGAGGAGTTGTATGCAGAAGGGCTAACATCTGCAAGGTCCAGACGGTCGGCAGCACCAAGGCGGCAGGCATGTGAGGGTGGGGGAGATGGTTTTACCAGGGCGCATGGTAGCAGCCAAACTAGTGAGGAAGGTGCAGGAGCCCAGGAAGAAGTGGAGGATGAACTGATGGAAGACTCATCAGATGAGGGAGACCTTGATCACATTTCTGTTGTGCGAGGTTGGAGGGAGAGGACAGAGGAAGGAAGCATGATTGTTACCTCGCCACCAACACAACAGGGACTTGGTGCTCCTGGATGCGCAAGACACATGAGTGCCTTCTTGCTGCACTACCTGCAACATGACCCTCGAATTGTGAGAATTAGAAATAATCCTGACTACTGGGTTGCCACACTGTTAGATCCCCGGTACAAAAGTAAATTTGCAGAAATTATTCCTGCCATAGAAAGGGATGCACGCATGCAGGAGTATCAGCAGAGACTGTTGCAGAATCTTACATGTGCTTTTCCACAAAACACCAGTGGTGCACGTAGTGAATCTCACAGTTCCAACTTGCCAACCGTGGGACCGTCGAGTGTTCAGCACTCAAACCGTAACAGAAACACAGTATCTGCTGGTAACATCAATTTTGCGGAATCATTTCACCACTTTTTTAGCCCATCCTTTGCAAGGCCACAGGAGACAAGAAGTCTGACACATAGTCAACGCCTAGAGACGATGGTACAGGAGTTTCTCCAAGTAAACATTGAAGCCATGACTGTCACTGGACGCTTGCTCTTTTTGGGCTTCCAATCTGGATAAATGGCCGGAGCTAGCCACTTACGCCTTGGAGATCTTGTCATGCCCCGCAGCCAGCGTTCTGTCTGAATGTGTGTTCAGCGCTGCTGGTGGTGTGCTGACAGATAAGCGCACAAGGCTCTCCACTGATAATGTAGACAGACTCACGTTCATAAAGATGAACAAATCATGGATCCGAAATGACTTTTCTACAACTGTGTCATCCTGGGGAGAGTAAAAGCTTGATGATTGGCTAAAATCACCTCACCAACCGTTTTAAGCTTTCAAATTACTAATCATGTTTATCTGTATCTTGGCTGGAAAATAATTTGGGCTTTGTAGCAGTGTGCAGCACTGATTCTAATAGGCCATCTATACTAAGCTCCACCAGATTTAAAATTACTAATCATGTTTATCTGTATCTTGGCTGGAAAATAATTTGGGCTTTGTAGCAGTGTGCAGTACTGATTCTATTAGGCCATCTATACTAAGCTCCACCAGATTTAAAATTAATAATAATTTTTAGCTGCATCTAGCCCGGAAAATAATTTTGGGGCTCCGAGATGCGCAAGACACATAAGTGCCTTCTTGCTGCACTACCTGCAACATGACCCTCAGATTGTCAGAATTTGAAGTAATCCTGACTACTGAGTTGCCACACTCTTAGATCCCCCACACTCTTCGATCAACCTTTTCATGTTAATAAAGACCAAAGAAATGGTCATTTTTGAAATTATAAGCATTAGCAGGTTATTAGAAACTGAAATCAGTTTTCAACTCAAAACTTTATTCTAGGTGATGTTACATTTGCACATAGGACCCCTTGTTCGAAAGGAGCTTCTGAACTCTCTCGTCCATTGAATTTGTCAGGTTTTGGATGGTTTCTGCTTCAATTGTTTTGCATGAGGACAGAATACCCTCCCAGAGCTGTTGCTTAGATGTGAACTGCCTCCCGCCATCATAGACACTCCTTTTGATGATGCTCTAGAGGTTCTGAATGGGGTAGTGGTCAGGGGAGCATGGGGGTCACAGCATAAGTTTGTCCCCTTTTATGCCCATATCAGCCAGAGATGCAGATGTGTTATGTGCAGCATGAGACGGTGCATTATCATGCATAAAAAAGATCTTGCTGTGGAATACACGGTTCTTCTTCTTGAACCATGGCAGAAAGTGCTGTTTGAGAAACTCCACATACATTATGGAGTTCATCTTTACCCCTTCAGGGATCCTAAAGGGGCCGACAATCTCTCTCCCCATGATTCCAGCCCAAAACATTACTCCACCTCCTCCTTGTTGGCGCTGTAGCCGTGATTGCGTGGGGCGTCCATCAACCAGCCATCCTGCACTCCATCCATCTGGACCATCGAGCGTTGCACTGCACTCATCCGTGAACAAAACAGTTTTGAAATCAGTCTTCATGTAATGTTTGGCCCACTGGAGCCGTTTCTGCTTGTGTGAAGTGGATAGAGGAGGTCGACAGGATGGCATACGCACAGCTGCAAACCTCTGAAGGACCCTGCATCTTGTTGTTCGGGGGACGTTGGAGGCACCAGCAGCTTCAAAAACTTGTCTGCTGCTATGACAAGGCTTTTTTGCCGCTGCTCTTTTAACCTGACGTAATTGCCTGTAGGAAAGAGTCCTCAATTTGCCCTTATCAGCACGCACACGTGTGTACTGTGAATCAGCTACATACTTCTTGATTGCCAAGACACTTCATCCTGATCATCGCACAATGTTGATTGTAGTCATGCCTTGACCTAAACACTCCACAAATTGTTGCTTCTCAGCAGCCGACACATCCTTTTTCTTTCCCATTTTGGCAGAAAATGTAGGCTGCTTAATAATGTGGGACAGCCTTCTTAAGTAGTCTTGCCTTTCATTGGACACACCTGCCAAACTAATTAGCACAGGTGTCTGCAATTGCTTACAGTGATATAAAGAGCCCTGACACACATCACCATCAATGAGTTTAACTGACAAACAAACAAATTCTTCCCTTATCACTCCTAAACACTTTTTGCATAATAATTTGGAACACAGTGTACATGTGCTTTTCCACAAAACACCAGTGGTTCACGTAGTGAATCTTACAGTTCTAACTTGCCAACCGTGGTCTGTATGGAGTTGTTCAACAAAGGGCCCAAAATTAAGATAACATAGATGGGAGAGGTCTCTATGAATAGGAATTCCTAAGTATTTGATACCCTGTGAGGGCCAGGCAAAGGGAAAGTTGGACTGGATGGAATCCTGTATGGATTTTGGGAGGGAGACATCGAGGGCCTCAGACTTCGCTGCATTGATTTTAAAATTTGACCATGTAACAAAGTGATCTATTTCAGCCATAACAGCAGGGATGGATATATGTGATTGAGTGATATATACTAGGACATCATCAGCAAATAGAGAGCACTTGTACTCGGTGCCTCCCACCTCAATCCACCTAATATTGGGGTTATGGCGAATTGATGAGAGCAGGTGCTCGGTCACTAGGATGTATAAGAGAGGGGACAGAGGACATCCCTGCCTTGTCCCATTGGTGATTATGAAAGGTGATGAAAATGTTCTGACGCGCTCCCTGGGCCTTGGGACACCCGGAACCGGACCCTTTTTGGTGGATGCTGGTGGTTGTAGTCTCCGTGGCGGCGACCCGGTTCCGTGGCTCAGGGCGGTCAAACCAGTGGCGGAACTATTTATGTGGTTTTGATGTTTAAATGTCCGACTACGCCACCCGTGGATTGCGGTCAGAGTGAACCGCCGCTGCAGGGCAGACCGTTGAGGCTGGTGTTGTGGGTGCAGCAGAGCGTAGTATAACTCCCCACGGGAGGAGTATAGCCTCAGGGCAGTGTATGCGGAGGATGGGGGTGATGGTGCAGGGCAGCAGCAGTAACGACACGGAGTCAGTGATGCAGTCCAGGGCCTTTACTCACAGTTCTTATTATCCAGACCACGTCTGCAGGTAACGGCTGCCCACGTCGTACTGTGCTCACCAGGTGAGGGGCTCAGACAACTCCCAGATAACTTTGGAGCACTTCACAGGACCCCCTTTGTGTGTCCTTTGTCTGGCCTTTCTTACCAAAGCTTCAGTCCGGCTGCCTCGGGCCTCCTCTTGGTAAACTTGGCGCCAGTTTCCCTGACCCTATGAGGTGCCTTCCTAGCGGGTGTAGCGAAGGGCTGCGCCACATAAAATGTCACAGCCTCCGGTTTCTAGCTGAGGGTCGTTTCCCGCCTCTACTAGTTTCGGGGACCGGTCTCCCCCTTTGGCCTGACCCCTTCACACAGGTGGATTCGGGCGTGCGGTGGCGACTCGCCGGTCCGCACCCCTGGCATCCCTTCGTTCCTCGTTCCTGGAGCCTTCTCCGCTCCTCTTCCTTCCTTCTCCCTCTTCCAGGCCTGGGACTCTGTTACTAGGCCCGCCTCCGGAGCAGAGCTCATGCAGAGCCCCTGCTCCCTGTCACTTCTGCTCAGACTTCTCTGCACTGAACTAAGATGGTGCGCACCTTTTATACTTCCTTCTCAATGCACCCAGGAACTGCTTCCACCCTGCTCCTGCACTACAGGGTTTCCCTTCCTCAGTGTTCCCTCCCCCCACTCCAGCCAGGGACAGGGACTGTCGTGCCCATCTCAGAGGCATATTGGTCGCCCTGCCCCACGGAAATGTGGTGTAATGCATGCAGGTGTCGGGGTCCTGATCCACACTCCATCCTTACCTGAGAGTGAGATATCACAGGACCCACTTTGTGTGTCCTTTGTCTGGCCTTTCTTACCAAAGCTTCAGTCCGGCTGCCTAGGGCCTCCTCTTGGTAAACTTGGCGCCAGTTTCCCTGACCCTATGCGGCAGGAACGGACTGGCCGTGTCGGCTTCTCACTTTTTGGATTTTAGAAAGGCATGACATGCCTATATCTGTGTCTCCCCCTCCTTTTACTCCTCCACCTCTTTTCTTTTTGCATGACAATATGTACTTGTCACTTTTCCATGTGTTAGTTATGTCTTCTGAGCAGTTTGTCAGCTTTTGGACACCTTTGAAGGTGTTTTCTATGTGTTTCTATGTGTTTTTGTTTGCCTGCCATTGGTTTTAACGGTGTTCGAAGGTGTTCGACGAACAGATCGACGAACAGTTTGGCGAACACAAGGGTGTTCGACGAACCGAACCGAACTCGAACACTACGAGGTGGCTCAACACTACTCAAGAAACAGCATCAACGCCCACTTCCCACCGCAGCGCTCAATTGTCCATATCCCAGACCATTGAACGAAAGCGCAAATTTGCAGCATACGCCCCACAGGCCACAGTCCTAAATTCGCACATTTCACGACTGCTTGCGTTGGAAATGCTGCCTTTTAGGCTGGTGGAGATGGAATCCTTCCGCAACCTTATGGCGGTGGCCATCCCTCGATACTCGGTCCCCAGCCGACACTATTTTGCCCGGTGTGCCATCCCAGCACTACACAAGCAAGTGTCCCAAAACATCTGCCGTGCCCTCAACAACGCAGTTAATGGGAGAGTCCACCTGACAACGGACACGTGGACAAGTGCTTGTGTCCAGGGACGGTACATCTCCCTGACGGCACACTGGGTAAACATAGTGGAAGCCGGGACCCAGTCGGACCTTGGGACGGAACACATCCTCCCCACACCGAAGTTTGCGGGCCCTATGTCAGTCAGAGTTGCCCCCACAGTTTACAGCTCATGCGCATCATCCTCCTCCTCATGTTTAGCCTCCATCTCAGATATCACCACATCAGTTACAAGCTGGAAGCACTGCAGTACTGCCTCAGCCAAGCGGCAACAGGCTGTGCTGAAACTCATAAGCTTAGGTGATAAACCTCACACTGCTTGTGAATTGTGGACAGCTGTGAAAGAGCAGGCAGATCTGTGGCTGAGACCGCTGAACCTACATTCAGGCATGGTCGTGTGTGACAATGGCCGTAACCTGGTGGCGGCTCTGAGGCGAGGCGAGATCACACATTTACCATGCCTGGCTCATTTGCTTAACCTCGTGGATCAGCAGTTTCTTAAATCGTACCCCGAGTTGCCAGATCTGCTCGTCAAAGTACGCCGCCTGTCAGCTCATTTTCGCAAGTTGGCTACAGCTTCCGCCGCCCTTGCTGTGTTGCAGCAGCGTTTGCAGCTTCCGGCAGACCGACTGTTGTGTGATGTCCCCACACGTTGGAACTCTACCCTCCACATGTTGCAAAGGATTTGTGAGCAGTTGTGGAGTACCAGCTGCAACAAGGCCATCGATATTCAGGTCAGACTCCACACATAAGACCTCAGGAGTGGACCTGGATGTCTGACATAGGTACCATCCTGACAAATTTTGAGGAGTCCACCAAGATAGTGAGTAGCGATGACGCCATCATTAGCGTCAGCATCCCACTTGTCTGTCTTTTGCAACACTCTCTGCAGAGAATTAAAGAGGAGGCATTGCAGCCAGAGTATGATGAGATGGATCAAGAAGCTGTAATGGGCGATTACACACAGCCCAGCCTCATCTCATCCCAATGTGCATTGGGGGACAATGAGGGAGAGGAGGAGGAGGAGGAAGAACAGGAGCTGGTATAATGCACTGTAGGTGGTAGTACCTGTACAACTGTCATACAGTTGGTTTAGCGTGGGTGGCCTGAGGACAGGGAGGAAGAGGAGGAGGAGGAGAGCATGGTCAGTCGTCATCTTGGTGAGGACACGGAAGTCTTGCCCGTTACCAGTCTGGCACGCATGGCTGACTTTATGTTACGCTGCCTTAACCGTGACCCTCGCGTTGTCAAAATGTTGGGTGACAGTCATTACACTTTTAGACCCCCGCTACAAGGAGAACTTTCACTCTCTTATTCCTGAGGTGGAGAGGTCTACAAAAATGTGGCAGTAACAGAAGGCCCTTGCTGCAGAACTGTTAAAAAAGTTCCCATCTGAACACGCTAGCGGCAGAGGTCACAGTTCGTTGACCAACCAAGGTGTACAGGCAAGAGAGACACAACTCCAAACCAGCAGAGGCAGGGGAACACTGTCAACGTTCTGGGACAGTTTTCTGAGACCCACCCAGCTTACAGGCCCTGAGGTGCGGGGTACTCTCACAAGGAGTGTAAAATTTCAAAAGATGGTGAGGGAGTACCTTACTGACCATACCAGCGTCCTCCGTGATTCCTCTGTGCCTTTTAATTATTGGGTATCCAAGCTTGACACTTGGAATGAACTCGCTCTGTACGCCTTGGAGGTCCTGGCCTGCCCTGCCGCTAGCGTGTTATCAGAGAGTGTTTTTAGTGCCACTGGGGGAATTATAACTGATAAGCGCACTCGCCTGTCAACTGACAATGCTGACATGCTGACCCTTATCATAATAAAGAAGGGCTGGATTGAGCCAGAATTCTCATCACCACCAAATGATAGCAGAGTAACAAAGTCAAATCCACTGTGTTATTTCGGGAGGTGTAGTCCCATGCACCGCTTCACACCCACACATGGGTATATGCTTCCTCATTTCGGCTGTTTTTTGCTCTTCTCCTTATCCTCAGCCTCCACCACCACTCCACCAGGGTGACCGTGGTTCGTGTTGCCAGCATTGCAAGTTCCTCCGTCCTAATTTATAGCAGCTTTTGCTTGGAAGGAATAGGCAAAGACTATGGGAGACACACTCCCCAATAATGGGAAAAATGTTTTTAATATGCTTCACTGCATGGCTCTTGTAAGGGGCATTGCAAGTTCCTCCGTCCTAATTTTTGGCACCTTTTGCTTGGAAGGCATAGGCAAAGGCTATGGGAGACCCATTCCCCAATAATGGGAATAATGTTTTTAATGTGCTGTCCTGCATGGCTCTTGTGAGGGGCATTGCAAGTTCCTCCTTCCTAATTTTTGGCAGCTTTTGCTTGGAAGGCATAGGCAAAGACTATGGGAGACCCACTCCACAATAATGGGAATAATGTTTTTAATATGCTGTACTGAATGGCTCTTGTAAGGGGCATTGCAAGTTCCTCCTTCCTAATTTTTGGCAGCTTTTGCTTGGAAGGCATAGGCAAAGACTATGGGAGACCCACTCCCCAATAATGGGAATAATGTTTTTAATATGCTGTACTGCATGGCTCTTGTAAGGGGCATTGCAAGTTCCTTCCTAATTTTTGGCAGCTTTTGCTTCAAAGGCATAGGCAAAGACTATGGGAGACCCACTCCCCAATAATGGGAATAATGTTTTTAATATGCTGTACTGCATGGCTCTTGTAAGGGGCATTGCAAGTTTCTCCGTCCTAATTTTTGGTAGTTTTTGCTTGGAAGGCATAGGCAAAGACTATGGGAGACCCTCTCCCCAATAATGGGAATAATGTTTTTAATATGCTGCACTGCATGACTCTTGTAAGGGGCATTGCAAGTTCCTCCTTCCTAATTTTTGGCAGCATTTTCTTCGAAGGCATAGGCAAAGTGTTACGGATCCGGGTGGTGGAACCTCTGTGCTGCGGTGCAAGGAGGGACCCAGAGGGGCGTAACTAAGTATCAACTCGGACCGACCTAGGTCGTACGGCGGCTAACGACTCAGTGACCAGGGAGGGACCGAGCAGAGGGACCAGGTGCTACTCTGGGGACGACCTTGTAAGAGAGCAGGTGACTCCCTCGGGTCAGATGGCTGAGACTCACCGATACTGCAGATGGGCACAGCAGGCGGGCTGACGAGAGATCCGGGTAGATGGACTGGCAGAGACAGCAGGCGACAGGCGGGAGCCTCTAGGTAGCCTGTCAGGTGGTCACGACAAGTGACGGGAAGGAGCCTCCAGGTAGGCTGACAGTTGGTCACGGCAAGTGACAGGCAGGAGCCTCTAGGAGGCTGTCAGGTGGTCACGGCAAGTAACAGGCGGGAGCCTCTAGGTAGGCTGTCATGTGGTCACGGCAAGTGACAGGCGGGAGCCTGCAGATAGGCTGACAGGTAACAGGCAGCTGCTTACAGTTAAGCAGGCGGGCAAAGCCCATAGACAGAATGGCGGACTGAACGGAAGACAGACTGTCGGGCTGGAGGGTAGTCAGGCTGGCGGACAGGACTGATAGTCAGGCTGGCGGTCAGGACTAGTAGTCAGGCTAGCAGCGGGACCTGAGGGCTGAAGCAGAGGTAAGTACACTGTGCATCAACTATTGCTCGGGCACCTCCATATTGGAGGAGGTGCTTTAAATATGGGAGGACCTCCGGCAATTGGCCGGGGACTCCTTAGGGCGGCGCGCGGCCCCTTTGAGAGGGAGCGCGCGCGCGCCCTAAGCACAGTGCCAGGTAAGCTGCGTGCGCCGGCAGAAGCAGGAAGAGGAGTGCTGGAGGACGCCGGGCGGGGAGCGCGGCAGAGAGAGGGACGGCGTCTCTGCCTGGCAGGGGGCAGAGACACCGATGCTACACAAAGACTATTGGAGACCCACTCCCCAATAATGGGAATAATGTTTTTAATATGCTGTACTGCATGGCTCTTGTAAGGGGCATTGCAAGTTCCTCCTTCCTAATATTAGGCAGCTTTTGCTTCGAAGGCATGGACAAAGACTATGGGAGACCCACTCCCCAATAATGGGAATAATGTTTTTAATATGCTGTACTGCATGGCTCTTGTAAGGGGCATTAAAATCATCTTTTTAAGCTACTGTGACCTCACCGCTCTTCCAAGGGGCATTAAAACCTTCTTGTTAAGCTACTGTGACCTCCACCACTCTTCCAAGGGGCATTTATATTGTCTTTTTATTCCACTGCGACCTCCACCACTCTTCCAAGGGGCATTAAAAGCGTCTTTTTAAGCTACTGCGACCGCCACCACTCTTCCAAGGGGCATTAAAACAGTCTTGTTAAGCTACTGCGACCTCCACTACTCTTCCAAGGGGCATTAAAACCGTCTTGATAAGCTACTGTGACCTCCACCACTTTTCAAAGGCGCATTAAAACCATCTTGTTAAGCTACTGCGACCTCCACCACTCTTCCAAGGGGCATTAAAACTGTCTTGTTAAGCTACTGCGACCTCCACCACTGTTCCAAGGGGCATTAAAACCATCTTGTTAAGCTACTGCGACCTCCACCACTTTTCTAAGGGGCATTAAAACCGTCTTGCTAAGCTACTGCGGCCTCCACCACTCTTCCAAGGGGCATTAAAACCGTCTTGTTAAGCTACTGCGACCTCCACCACTCTTCCAAGGGGCATTAAAACCATCTTGTTAAGCTACTGCAACCTCCATCACTTTTCCAAGGGGCATTAAAACCATCTTGTTAAGCTACTGCGACCTCCACGTCTCTTCCAAGGGGCATTAAAACCGTCTTGTTAAGCTACTGCGAACTCCACCACTTTTCCAAAGGGCAATAAAACCATCTTGTTAAGCTACTGCGACCTCCACCACTCTTCCAAAGGGCATTAAAATAGTTTTGTTAAGCTACTGCGACCTCCACCACTCTTCCAAGGGGCATTGATATTGTCTTTTTATTCCACTGTGACCTCCACCATTCTTCCAAGGGGCATTGTTATTGTCTTTCTATTCCACTGCGACCTCCACCACTCTTCCAAGGGGCATTAAAACCTTCTTGTTAAGATACTGTGACCTCCACCACTCTTCCAATGGGCATTAAAACCATCTTGTTAAGCTACTACAACCTCCACCACTTTTCCAAGGGGCATTAAAACCGTCTTGTTAAGCTACTGAAACCTCCACCACTTTTCCAAGGGGCATTAAAATCGTTTTGTTAAGCTACTGCGACCTCCACCACTTTTCCAAGGGGCGTTAAAACCGTCTTGTTAAGCTACTGCGACCTCCACTGCTCTTCCAAGAGGCATTAAAACCATCTTGTTAAGCTACTGCGACCTCCACCGCTCTTCCAAGGGGCATTAAAACTGTCTTGTTAAACCACTCTGAACTCCACAGCTCTTCCAATGGGCATTGCATTTCCTCCTAATTTTAGTCAGCTTTTGCTTTTCAATGCATAGGCGAACACAAAGGGAGACCCACTCCCAAAAAATGGGTAGAAGGTTTTTAGTACGCTGTATTCCACGTCTGTTTCAAGGGGCATTGAAGTTCCTCATAATTTTTGGAAAACCTTCCATTCACTGCTTAGGCCAACAGTGTACAGGAGACCCAGTTGCTATAAATGGAAAAAATGGTTTAGTTAAGGCCCTCTGACCTCCATGTCACTTCCAAGGGGCATTGGAGTGCCTCTAAATTTTTGATAGGCATTGCACTCACTGTATGCCCTATAACTGTGTAGCCGAACCGCTACTTTCGGTACAGAAACATATTTTACAAGACATGTGTGGTTGACTGGCCTGATATTGATGTGAATGGTCCCTGTTCCTCCTGCTCTTTCTCCTTTGCCACCACCTCATCCATCATTCATCACCTGAAGCTTTGTTTTAACGGGAGTCATAAAACTGGGATAGTAGCAGGAAAACATCCAGCATTCCCCGGAGGAGGTAGGATATGTGCCAAAACGCTGACCACCTCAGGCCTAACCGCTACTACATACATGTGCTTGCATTCCAAGGGACAGAAAGCTAAGGAGATGGATGGTCTCATGATCATGAACAATTTACTCATTGTGTAGGAGGCCGACCACTGCTGCTGTCTACCTTCTGAACATTGTGTTGAAGCCTGATTGACCCAGGACCCGCAATCCTCTATGTCTGGAGGATGTGTTGCATCCCAGTGTCCAACTGTGTCCCGGCATCCACAATATTAACCCAGTGTGAAGGCGTCAGTGAGATGGACCATCCCTGGCCACATTCACTTGTCCACGTGTTTGTAGTTAGGCTTTCCTTCAAATAGGGCCGGCTGGGGACTGTTAATGGACACCCGGCCGCTCCCTGGCGGCTGGGGACCAAGCGTGGACACCCGGCCCCCTGGCGGCTGGGGACCGAGTGTGGACACCCGGCCGCGGGGTGTCTGGGGACTGAGTGTGGACACCCGGCCGCGGGGTGTCTGGGGACCGAGTGTGGACACCCAGCCACCCCCTGGCGGCTGGGGACCAAGCGTGGACACCCGGCCGCCTGGCGGCTGGGGACTAAGTATGGATACCAGGCCACCGATGTAGCCATGACGTGGTGGCCAGATTGCTCCTCCACATGCCTAAAAGGCCCAATTTCAAGTGCAAGCAAGCTAGCAGTATGGTATTGCAGCCTGGGGGTGGGTGGGTGGCAGGCTGCACACTTCCGCTTGCATTCCAAGAAAACAAAGCAGATGCTAACTTCTATCATCATCATCATGCTCCTCACCTTGGCACTCTCAACTCCCCTGATGGAGAAGCCAGGGCCCACCGGAGGAGTCTTGTTGTCTGGTGGGCTCGGCTAATGCTGCCCTAAAGCAGGCCAGGCTAAGAAAAGTGTGTGGGGAAGATTACCGGGACAAATAGGGGCAGCTGGGGACCGAGTATGGATGCCCGGATGCCCGGCTGCCCCCTGGCGGCTGGGGACCGAGTATGGACACCCAGCCGCCGGGCGGATGGGGACTGAGTATGGATACCAGGCCGCCGACGTGGTGGCCAGATTCCGCCTCCACATGCCTAAAAGGCCCAATTTCAAGTGCAAGCAGTATGGTATTGCAGCCTGGGGGTGGGTAGGTGGCAGGCTGCATACTTGCGCTTGCTTTGCAAGGAATGGGGGAGGTACAATTGAACACTGCCCTGGGACAAGGACTTGCAAGTCTGAAGCGGCAAGAATCACTTTTGATGGGCACACTTTTAGGCAGTGACCTAGGTGTCAGAGATGCTTTCAGGGGTCTTCCCCATGCTGTTCCCATGTCTTTTCAGCACTGTATGCATGTGTCACACAGCACATGGGCAGATAAGGTTGTAAAATGTTAAAATGACATTTCCCGGTGAATGCATTTGTCACGGTTGAAAGCAATGCAAAAGTGCAAAAACGCATAAAAAATGCTACTTGTGAACATAGCCCAAGGTGTGGAGGAGTATTTTTGTTTTTGGTTATTTATTTTACCTTATACACAAGTCTTTACCCTGGAAAGGATGTTCCTTAACATATTTCACAGGAAAGCACTTTCAGTTTAGTTTTTGAACGTTTTATTCTGAGCCCGTAAAAGTGGCTTAATACCTCTGACCACGTTGTTGACAGCAGTGACCTGGGCGTCAGAAATGCTTCCTGGGGCGATCCCCGTGCTGTCCCCATGTCATTTGAGCACTGTCACTATAGTTTTGGGCACTTTTTAGGCTTTCTACAGACTGCCGGGGGTGCCGCCGCAAAAATGCTCGGGTCTCCCATAGACTAACATTGGGCTTGTTGCTCGGGTCGAGCACCCAAGTATCACGGTGAGCTGACCAAAATACCAACAGGAGTGTTGGAGCTGGTATTCCACAACTGGCAATGAGTCTTTTACAACGCTGTGGAGTTATTTTGGCCAACTTGTCTTCGCAAAATTGTTCTAATTCAGCCACATTGGAGGGTTTCCTAGCATGAACCGCCTTTTTAAGTTCATGCCACAGCATCTCAATTGCATTAAGGTCAGGACTTTGACTAGGCCACTCCAAAGTCTTAATTTTGTTTTTCTTAAGCCATTCATCCAGGTGGACTTGAAGGTGTGTTTTGGATCATTATCCTGCTGCATAACCCAAGTACGCTTCAGCTTGAGGTCACGAAAAGATGGCTGGACATTTTCCTTCAAGATTTTTTGACAGATATCCGAATTCATAGTTCCATTTACCACAGCAAGTCTTCCAGGTCCTGAAGCAGCAAAACAGCCCCAGACCATCACACTATCACCACCATATTTTACTGTTGGCAAGATGTTCCTTTTCTGAAATGCTGTGTTACTTCTACGACAGATGTAATGGGACATACACCTTCCAAAAAGTTCAACTATTGTCTCTTCAGTCCACAGAGTATTCTTGTAAAAGTCTTGGCCACCATCAAGATGTTTTCTGGCAAAACTGAGATGAGCCTTTATGTTCTTTTTGCGCAGCAATGTGTAACGGGTCTGGGAGGCGGAACCTCTGAGCTACTATACAAGGGGGCGGTCCTTGTAAGGGAGCGGGTGGCGACCAGGGTAGACGGGCAGGCAGTCACAGCAGGTGACCGGGACAGTCTCTGAATGAACAGACAGGAGGTCACGGCAAGTGACCGGGGCAGTCTCTGGATGAACGGGCAGGAGGTCACGGCAAGTGACCGGGGCAGTCTCTGGGTAAAGGATTGGTACGACCTGTGGCGGCTGATGATAGACGTGAGCTCCCAGGTGAGCAGGCGAGAGTCTCTGGATAAACGGGTGGTCACAGCATGTGACGGCGGAGCCTCCAGGAAGACCAACAGACAGGTAGCAAATGAGCGCTCCCAGGTGAGCGTGCAGGAGTCTCTGGACAGGCGGGTGGTCACAGCACGTGACGGCAGAGCCTCCTGGTAGGCTAGCAGACAGGCAGCAGATGAGCGCTCCCAGGTGAGCGGGCATGCTGGTCCTTAGACAGACTGACAGGAGTTGGAAGGCAGACCGTCGGACCTCAGGCAAGCAGGCAGGTAGAAGATGTGCGCTGCCAGGTGAGCGGGCAAGCTGGTCCTTAGACAGACTGACAGGAGTTGGAAGGCAGACCGTCGGACCTCAGGCTAGCAGGCAGGTAGCAGGATATCAGGCAGGAATAAAGACAGCAGACTGGCAGGAATCTGGCAGGTATCTGGCAGGTAACTGGCAACGGGACCTGAGGGCTGAAGCAGAGTAGTGAACAGTGCTACAACATTGCTCGGGCACCTCCATTTTGGAGGAGGTGCCTTTTATATGGGAGGTCCTCCGGCAATTGGCCGGGGACTCCTTAGGACGGCGCGCGCGGTCCCTTTATGAGCGGGGGAGCGCGCGCGCGTGCGCCCTAAGCACACTGCCGGGGAAGGAGCGCGTGCCGCAAGCAGCGGGGAGAGAAGCGCTGGAGGACGCCGCGCCAGGAGCGGGGAGGTGAGAGGGACGGCGTCTCTGCCTAGAACGGGGCAGAGACGCCGATGCTACACAATGGTTTCTGTCTTGAAACTCAGCTATGCATACCTCTTTTGGGCCTGTCTCTTTCTTATGGTGGAGTCATGAACACTGACCCTAACTTAGGCAAGTTAACTTAGGCAAGAGAGGGTGACAGTTCTTTGGATAATGTTGTGGGGTGTTTTGTGACCTCTTGGATGAGTCATTGCTATACTCTTGGGTAGTGTTGAGCCACCCCCGTAGTGTTCGAGTTCGGTTCGGTTCGTCGAACACCCGTGTGTTCGCCGAACTGTTCATCGAACTGTTCGTCGAACACCTTCGAACACCGTTAAAACCAATGGCAGGCAAACAAAAACACATAGAAACACATAGAAAACACCTTCAAAGGTGTCCAAAAGCTGACAAACTGCTCAGAAGACACAACTAACACATGGAAAAGTGACAAGTACATATAGTCATGCGAAAAGAAAAGAGGTGGAGGAGTAAAAGGAGGGGGAGACACAGATATAGGCATGTCATGCCCTTCTAAAATCCAAAAAGTGAGAAGCCGAGACGGCCAGTCCGCTCCTGCCCGTGCCACCTCCGTGTCGCCGGGTTTGTGCCAGAGCCTCGGTGAACCCTGACGGCCAGCCCCCCTCTCCCAATACTGGTGCCTGTCCGCTGGTGGGTCGAGAGAGCCCCCCTGTGGTGGAGGCAGCTCTAAGCTTTTTAATTTAAATTGTCCCTCTAATTTGAATGAATACACTTTAAATCCATTTACAAGGATCTATTGGAGGGCAAGTCTCATGCCAGCAGCCGCGTAATTCCAGCTCCAGTAGCGTCCACTAAAGCTGCTGCAGTTAAAAAGCTTTTATAAGGATCGAGCTCGGCTGTCCACCGCAAGGCATCCTAGTGCCAGTCCCAGCCCCTATGCCTTGGGGTGCCTCCTGATGCTCTTCACTAAGTATCCCGTGGTCCCGAAGCATTTCCTTTGAAAAAATTAAGTGTCCAAACTACAGGTGGTGTAGCTTGCTTAACAGCCGGGATAATCCGCTGACTAGCAGACACTGCTACTAGGCACAAAGTATTTCCTGGGCTAGATGCAGTTAAAAATTTGTAAGTAGATACTCTCGTTGGATCCTGAGAAAGCATTCCATAGAGTCTCCTGGCACGCCATATATGATTCTCTTAAAAAGCTTGGGGTAGGGGTCTAGGGGACCCTTTTATAGCCAAAATCACGGCCCTGTATCACAATACGTCACCTAGGCTGAAGATAAATGGAACTGTAGCACCGAGGGCTCGGTTGCTACAGACGTATTGCACCTCACCCAGAGGTGTGATATCTCACTCTCAGATAAGGATGGAGTGTGGATCAGGACCCGACACCTGCATGCATTACACCACATTGCCGTGGGGCAGGGCGACCAATATGCCCCTGAGATGGGCACGACAGTCCCTGTCCCTGGCTGGAGTGGGGGGAGGGAACACTGAGGAAGGGGAACCCTGCAGTGCAGGAGCAGGGAGGAAGCAGTTCCTGGGTGCATTGAGAAGGGAGTATAAAAGGTGGGCACCATCTTAGTTCAGTGCAGAGAAGTCTGAGCAGAAGTGGCAGGGAGCAGGGGCTCTGCATGAGCTCTGCTCCGGAGGCGGGCCTAGTAACAGAGCCCCAGGCCTGCAAGAGGGAGAAGGAAGGAAGAGGAGCGGAGAAGGCTCCAGGAACGAGGAATGAAGGGATCCCAGGGGTGCGGACGGGCGAGTCGCCACCGCACGCCCGAATCCACCTGCGTGGAGGGGTCAGGCCAAAGGGGAGACCGGTCCCCGAACTAGTGGAGGCAGGAAACGACCCTCAGCTAGAAACCGGAGGCTCTGACATTTTATGTGGCGCAGCCCCTTGCTCCACCCGCTAGGAAGGCACCACATAGGGTCAGGGAAACTGGCGCCAAGTTTACCAAGAGGAGGCCCGAGGCAGCCGGACAGAAGTGTTGGTAAGAAAGGCCAGACAAAGGACACACAAAGGGGGTCCTGTGAAGCGCTCCAAAGTTATCTGGGAGTTGTCTGAGCCCCTCACCTGGTGAGCACAGTACGACGTGGGCAGCCGTTACCTGCAGACGTGGTCTGGATAATAAGAACTGTGAGTAAAGGCCCTGAACTGCATCACTGACTCCGTGTCGTTACTGCTGCTGCCCTGCACCATCACCCCCATCCTCCGCATACACTGCCCTGAGGCTATACTCCTCCCGTGGGGAGTTATGCTACGCTCTGCTGCACCCACAACACCAGCCTTAGCGGTCTGCCCTGTAGCGGCGGTTCACTCTGACCACAATCCACGGGTGGCGTAGTCGGACATTTAAACATCAAAACCACATAAATAGTTCCGCCACTGGTTTGACCGCCCTGAGCCACGGAACCGGATCGCCGCCACGAAGACTACAACCACCAGCATCCACCAAAAAGGGTCCGGCTCCGGGTGTCCCAAGGCCCAGGGGGTGCGTCAGAACATTTTCATCACCTTTCACAATCACCAATGGGACAAGGCAGGGATGTCCTCTGTCCCCTCTCTTATACATCCTAGTGACGGAGCACCTGCTCTCATCAATTCGCCATAACCCCAATATTAGGTGGATTGAGGTGGGAGGCACCGAGTACAAGTGCTCTCTATTTGCTGATGATGTCCTAGTATATATCACTCAATCACATATATCCATCCCTGCTGTTATGGCTGAAATAGATCACTTTGTTACATGGTAAAATTTTAAAATCAATGCAGCGAAGTCTGAGGCCCTCGATGTCTCCCTCCCTAAATCCATATAGGATTCCATCCAGTCCAACTTTCCCTTTGCCTGGCCCTCACAGGGTATCAAATAGTTAGGAATTCCTATTCATAGAGACCTCTCCCATCTATGTTATCTTAATTTTGGGCCCTTTATTGAACAATTCCATACAGACCACGGTTGGCAAGTTAGAACTGTAAGATTCACTACGTGAACCACTGGTGTTTTGTGGAAAAGCACATGTACACCGCGTTCCAAATTATTATGTAAAAAGTGTTTAGGAGTGATAAGGGAAGAATTTGTTTGTTTGTCAGTTAAACTCATTGATGGTGATGTGTGTCAGGGCTCTTTATATCACTGTAAGCAATTGCAGACACCTGTGCTAATTAGTTTGGCAGGTGTATCCAATGAAAGGCAAGACTACTTAAGAAGGCTCTCTCACATTATTAAGCAGCCTACATTTTCTGCCAAAATGGGAAAGAAAAAGGATGTGTCGGCTGCTGAGAAGCAACAAATTGTGGAGTGTTTAGGTCAAGGCATGACTACAATCAACATTGTGCGATGATCAGGATGAAGTGTCTTGGCAATCAAGAAGTATGTAGCTGATTCACAGTACACACGTGTGCGTGCTGATAAGGGCAAATTGAGGACTCTTTCCTACAGGCAATTACGTCAGGTTGAAAGAGCAGCGGCAAAAAAGCCTTGTCATAGCAGCAGACAAGTTTTTGAAGCTGCTTGTGCCTCCAACGTCCCCCGAACAACAAGATGCAGGGTCCTTCAGAGGTTTGCAGCTGTGCATACGCCATCCTGTCGACCTCCTCTATCCACTTCACACAAGCAGAAACGGCTCCAGTGGGCCAAACATTACATGAAGACTGATTTCAAAACTGTTTTGTTCACGGATGAGTGCCGTGCAGCGCTCGATGGTCCAGATGAATGGAGTGGAGGATGGCTGGTTGATGGACACCCCACGCAAACACGGCTACAGCGCCAACAAGGAGGAGGTGGAGTAATGTTTTGGGCTGGAATCATGGGGAGAGAGATTGTCGGCCCCTTTAGGATCCCTGAAGGCGCTAAAGATGAACTCCATAATGTATGTGGATTTTCTTAAACAGCACTTCCTGCCATGATTCAAGAAGAAGAACCGTGTATTTCACAGCAAGATCATTTTTCTGCATGATAATGCACCATCTCATGCTGCACATAAAACATCTGCATCTCTGGCTGATATGGGCATAAAAGGGGACAAACTTATGGTGTGACCCCCATGCTCCCCTGACCTCTACCCCATTCAGAACCTTTGGAGCATCATTAAAAGGAGTGTCTATGATGGCGGGAGGCAGTTCACATCTAAGCAACAGCTCTGGGAGGGTATTCTGTCCTCATGCAAAACAATTGAAGCAGAAACCATCCAAAACCTGACAAATTCAATGGACGAGAGAGTTCAGAAGCTCCTTTCGAACAAGGGGTCCTATGTGAAAATGTAACATCACCTAGAATAAAGTTTTGAGTTGAAAACTGTTTGATTTCAGTTTCTAACAACCTGCTAATGCTTATAATTTCAAAAATGACCATTTTTTTGGTCTTTATTAAAATGAAAAGGTTGATCGAAAAGTTTGGGGGATCTAAGAGTGTGGCAACCCAGTAGTCATGATTACTTCGAATTCTGACAATATGAGGATCATGCTGCAGGTAGTGCAGCAAGAAGGCACTTATGTGTCTTGCCCATCTCGGAGCCCCAAAATTATTTTCCGGGCTAGATGCAGCTAAAAATTATTTTTAATTTTAAATCTGGTGAAGCTTATTATAGATGGCCTAATAGGATCAGTGCTGCACACTGCTACAAAGCCCAAATTATTTTTCAGTCAAGATACAGATAAACATGATTAGTAATTTGAAAGCTTAAAACGGTTGGTAGGGTGATTTTAACCAATCATCAAGCTTTTACTCTCCCCAGGATGACACAGGGGTAGAAAAGTCATTTCGGATCCATGATTTGTTCATCTTTATGAACGTGAGTCTGTCTACATTATCAGTGGAGAGCCGCGTGCGCTTATCTGTCAGCACACCACCAGCAGCGCTGAACACACGTTCAGACAGAACGCTGGCTGCGGGGCATGACAAGATCTCCAAGGCGTAAGTGGCTAGCTCCGGACATTTATCCAGATTGGAAGCCCAAAAAGAGCAAGGGTCCAGTGACACAGTCGTGGCTTCAATGTTTACTTGGAGATACTCCTGTACCATCGTCTCTAGGCGTTGACTATGTGTCAAACTTCTTGTCTCCTGTGGCCTTGCAAAGGATGGGCTAAAAAAGTGGTGAAATGATTCCGCAAAATTGATGTTACCAGCAGATACTGTGGTTCTGTTACGGTTTGAGTGCTGAACACTTGACGGTCCCACGGTTGGCAAGTTGGAACTGTGAGATTCACTACGTGCACCACTGGTATTTTGTGGAAAAGCACATGTAAGATTCTGCAACAGTCTCTGCTGATACTCCTGCATGCGTGCATCCCTTTCTATGGCAGGAATAATTTCTGCAAATTTACTTTTGTACCGGGGATCTAACAGTGTGGCAACCCAGTAGTCAGGATTATTTCTAATTCTCACAATTCGAGGGTCATGTTGCAGGTAGTGCAGCAAGAAGGCACTCATGTGTGTTGCGCATCCAGGAGCACCAAGTCCCTGTTGTGTTGGTGGCGAGGTAACAATCATGCTTCCTTCCTCTGTCCTCTCCCCCCAACCTCGCACAACAGAAATGTGATCAAGGTCTCCCTCATCTGATGAGTCTTCCATCAGTTCGTCCTCCACTTCTTCCTGGGCTCCTGCACCTTCCTCACTAGTTTGGCTGCTACCATGCGCCCTGGTAAAATCATCTCCCCCACCCTCACATGCCTGCCGCCCTGGTGCTGCCGACCGTCTGGACCTTGCAGATGTTAGCCCTTCCGCATACAACTCCTCCTCCTCTACTTCCTCCACCTCCTCTTGTGCCACCACCTGACTCCGAATTCTGTTTAACATGTGCTCCAGCATGTAAATCACCGGAATAGTCATGCTGATAATGGCATCGTCAGCACTAAACATCTTCGTTGCCATTTCAAAACTGTGCAGAAGGGTGCATAGGTCCCTGATCTGAGACCACTCCTCCAGCGTGATTTGCCCCACCTCTGAATCTCGTTGGCCCAGGCTATACGTCAGAACGTATTGCACCAGGGCTTGTCGGTGCTGCCACAGTCGCTGCAACATGTGCAGAGTTGAATTCCACCGGGTAGGCACATCGCATTTTAGCCGGTGAAGTGGCAGGCCCAACGACTTCTGTAGAGATGTAAGTCGCTGAGCTGCGGGATGCGAACGGCGGAAGTGAGCACACAGCGACCGTGCCCTCTGCAGAAGGCCATCTAGTCTGGGATAGTGGGCTAAAAATTGCTGGACAACCAGGTTCAACACGTGAGCCATACAAGGCACGTGTGTGACATTGCCCCGGCGAAGGGCCGCACCCAGGTTTGCAGCATTGTCGCACACGGCCTTCCCTGGTTTCAGGTCCAGTGGAGACAACCATTCATGAAATTGGTTCTCCAGAGCTGACCACAACTCCTCAGCTGTGTGACTCACATTTCCCAGACATTTCAATGTAAAAACCGCCTGATGACATTGAGCCCTACTGCCAGCATAGTAAGGAGGTGTGCAGGATCCCTTCTGCGCAGTTAGAAAGCTTGTGGCATGACCAGACAGGCTTTGGGTGCAGGTGGAAGACCGAGAGGAGGTTGAGGTGGCAGAAGCAGTGGAGGAAAAATGACATAAAGAGGATTGACGCACAACTCGTGGGGACGGCAAGACTTGGACAGCAGCCCCTTGTCCTGCTGTCACCATAGTTACCCAGTGCCCAGTCAGCGACATGTAACGCCCCTGTCCATGCCTACTCGTCCAAGTGTCTGTGGTGAAATGCACCCTGTCACACACAGAGTTTCTCAAAGAAGCGGTGATGTTGTGTGCGACATGCTGGTGGAGCGCAGGCACACCTTTCTTTGAGAAGTAGTGCCGACTGGGCATCTGGTACTGGGGCACTGCGACGGACATAAGGTCTCGAAAATCCTCTGTGTCCACCAGGCGGAAACGCAGCATTTCTGTAGCCAAGAGCTTGCAGATGGTGAAATTCAACCTCTTAGCTTTCTCATGGCTAGGAGGAAATGGTCTTTTACTTGTCCACATCTGAGGGACCGAGGGCTGGCTATTGTGCTTAGACGGGGTTGATAAGGGTGTCCCCGGCAAACTGCCGGTCTGTGAGGAAGATGCAGGCGGACATGTTAGGTTGCCTTGATCCAAAGGTGGTGCTATCGATGTCGGACAGCGCTCAAGACCAGCTGGTGTTACCACCTCCAAAAAAAATGATGACCTGCCAATCACGCTGGCTGTTGCGGGTAAAGAGGTGGCAGGTCTGCGCCCCAAAACAGGTGTGACTGCTGTCCCCCCAGTCACAGAGGATGAAGAGGCCGCGGATGCACAAGATATGGCAGACGGTGGTTGGCCCGGCCGGCTAGACCGCATTGTAGCACACTGAGCTTCCCACTGCAACTTATGCTTCATGTCCATGTGCCGGTTCATGCATGAAGTACTCAAACTATGTATTTTTTGGCCTCTACTTAGCTTTTGCTGACAAATGTTACAGATAACACGAGTTGGGTCATCTTTATCGATCTGAAAAAATGCCCAGGCTATGCAAGGCTTAGCACCCATGCGACCTAAAGAGCCACCACGACTTGTGGTGAGAGGCAGAGTTGTGTTTGAGGATGCAGTTGTTGACGTGCTTCCAGTACTACGTCTCTGTCCAGGAAGGCGCAACCTGACCTCGTCGTCACTAGCATCTTCCTCCACCTCCTCTGCTGACCTCATCTCTTGGCTGACTGTGGGTTGACAGTAAGTGGGATCTCCGACCTCATCATCATCACCCTGTGCGTTATCACACCCGTCGTCCTCAGAGCCAACCTGTTCCTGCCCTGACAAAAAACTAAAGTTGTCGCTCCAATCAGGTATTTGAGTCTTATCATCATCTTCCTCATTGTCTCCACCAACAGGAGTTACAGTTTGGGAATGAGGGTCTACATTATGGTCAGAACCTTCTGCGTCTGGTCCTGGATCCGACTCATAAAGATTCTGGGCATCAGTGCAGATCATTTCCTCGTCTGGATTCACAGAAGCGCTGGAGTCGACCTCTGATTCCCAGGCTATAGTATGAGTAAACAGCTCTGCAGACTCAACCATCTGTTCTACCTCATACTCAGACGGGCAGCTGGAGATTTGGGAGCTGTGAGGAAGCAAGTGCGATTTGGGTGACACCTTTGAGGACTGGAGTATTTGTGATGTTGAAGTTGATGTGGAGGAGAGCCCACTTAAAGGAGCACTTGATATCCGTTGAAGCACCTGCTGTTTTTGTGCCTCATCTGGAATTTGTAGCGATTGGCGTGGCCGTAAGAAAGGGATCTTATCACATTGTCCGCTAAAAGAAGTAGACATTTTAGTTTGGCTGGAAGATGGTCTTTCTTCTGCACCTACCCCACGGACACAACCTTTTTTCCCCTTCCCAACACGCCTATTCCCCTTTCCACCAGCAGCAGGCCTTTTTCCACTCATTTTGGTGGTTAACTAATTCACAACTCTGGAGTTGTTTGCACAAAAAAACAATGGATGGTAACCGAGCAGAGCTGAGTGGCCAAACTGTGGTATTAGGCCAAAACTATTGGCTGGGTTAGATGCAGAAAAAAATTATTTTTAATTTGCAACCTGATGGAGGTCAGTATAGATGGACTAATAGAACAAGTCCCACACACCGCTAGAAGCCCAAATATTTTTTCAGAGCTAGATGCAGAAAATTTTTTTATTCAATTTGCAACCTGATGGAGGTCAGTATAGATGGACTAATAGACCAAGTCCCACACACTGCTAGAAGCCCAAATATTTTTTCAGAGCTAGATGCAGAAAAAAATTATTTTTAATTTGCAACCTGATGGAGGTCAGTATAGATGGACTAATAGACCAAGTCCCACACACCGCTAGAAGCCCAAATATTTTTTCAGAGCTAGATGCAGAAAAAAATTATATTCAATTTGCAACCTGCTGGAGGTCAGTATAGAAGGACTAATAGAACAAGTCCCACACACTGCTAGAAGCCCAAATATTTTTTCAGAGCTAAATGAAGAAAAAAATTATTTTTAATTTGCAACCTGATGGAGGTCAGTATAGATGGACTAATAGAACAAGTCCCACACGCTGCTAGAAGCCCAAATATTTTTTCAGAGATAAATGAAGAAAAAAATTATTTTTAATTTGCAACCTGATGGAGGTCAGTATAGATGGACTAATAGACCAAGTCCCACACACTGCTAGAAGCCCAAATATTTTTTCAGAGCTAGATGCAGAAAAAAATTATTTTTAATTTGCAACCTGATGGAGGTCAGTATAGATGGACTAATAGACCAAGTCCCACACACCGCTAGAAGCCCAAATATTTTTTCAGAGCTAGATGCAGAAAAAAATTATATTCAATTTGCAACCTGCTGGAGGTCAGTATAGAAGGACTAATAGAACAAGTCCCACACACTGCTAGAAGCCCAAATATTTTTTCAGAGCTAAATGAAGAAAAAAATTATTTTTAATTTGCAACCTGATGGAGGTCAGTATAGATGGACTAATAGACCAAGTCCCACACACTGCTAGAAGCCCAAATATTTTTTCAGAGCTAGATGCAGAAAAAAATTATATTCAGTTTGCAACCTGATGGAGGTCAGTATAGATGGACTAATAGAATGATGCTATGCCCAAAAGATTTTACTTCACTAGGTGCAGTAAAAAAATTGGTATTCTATACACAGGTGGTATATCTTGCAACACAGATAGGCTACTCCACTGACTAACACACTCTGCAATAGGCCAAAAAGGATTAGCTTTGCTAGATTCAGCCAAATGCTGTGAAAAAAACTTGCACAGCACTGGCACAGACCTGCCTGGCAAAAACTGATAGGAACTGATGTAACCTAGTCCCGAAAAGGACTCCAATTACAATTAGTCTTTACTCCCACAATCTATCTATTTAAGAGCACAGACCTGCCTGATAAAAGTCGTAGGAAATGCTGTAACCTAGTCCTTAAAAGGACTGCAATCACAACTATTCCCTACTCCCAAGCTATCTGTATATTTGTGCGAAAATTGGCTTGAAATTAACAAGGTATAGCGCACACAGCAACAGCGGTGCCGTCTAACACGCAGCTGCAGCAGTGAGAAAATGGTGGCGACGGGGAAAATGGCTTGGTCTTATAGGGCAAGGACATGTGACATACACTGCCAATCACACATGCCCTTGCTTGTGTGAAAAAAAGCACTTCGCTCCGTGTGTGCGCTGCTGATAGGCTGACAGATTGCACCTCCCCACTGCAAATGCGGGAAAGAGAAAAAAAAATGGAGATCTTCATTGTTCCTGCAGAGATCCATCCCCTGCCCCTCCCCCCGCCCTGCTGTACACTCAAACTGCGTATTAACATTAATTTTCATCATTACTGAGAAAAAATCCAGTTATGATTTTGGTGCACGAACAGTTATCGAACATAACCTCGAACAGCCGAATTTTTCTCAAATTGTTCGTGTTCGCCGACCGGCTCGAACACCGCCCAAAACAGCTCGAATTTGAGATTGGCGAACAGTTCGAGTAGAACAACGCTCATCTCTACTCTTGGGGTATATTTGGTCGGTCGGCCACTCCTGGGATGATTTACCAATGTTCCATGATTTTACCATTTGTGATTAATAGTTCTCACTGTGGTTCGCTGGAGACCCAAAGCTTTAGAAATGGCTTTATAACCTTTTCCAGACTGACAGATCTCAATTACTTGGTTTCTCATTTGTTCCTGAATTTCTTTGGATTGCAGCTTCATGTCTAGTTTTGAGGATCATTTGGTCTCCTTCACTTTTTCAGGCAGGTCCTATTTCAGTGATTTCTTGATTGAGAATATTCTTAAGTTCAGTGAAAGGACTGGCATAGAGGAAAACAGTATCTACTTCAGCTGTCATTTCTCCCAGGAAAGTCCTCTAATGAAGCTCGTTACATAAACAATTACAGCCTGTCCAACATCAGCTCACACTTCTTGGTGGTGCTTCGACACATAAAGATCTTTCTATATGCCTTGAATTTCATGACTATAGAGTTGGGCAATGGCCTGATCTGCAATGCGTTGAGAAATAACTTGCATAAGCAAAGCCATGGTTTAGGCCACTCAAGGGCATCATTAAGCGAAACTCATACAGCTTTCCTAAAGACTGAAAGAGGGGTATCAAGCCTTGCAAGACAGCCAAGACTTCCCTGTCCTCACCAAGAGGATGACTATCCATGTTCTCCTCCTCCTCATCCTCCTCCCCCAATCTGCGTTAACATGAGATGAGGCTTGGCTGTATAGTTCCTAGCTCTGCCTGCAATGCTTCCTCTTTAACTGTGAGCAGCGAGCGTTTCAATAGACAGAGAAGCGGGATGGTAACGCTTATTTTGACATCATTGCCGCTCACTATCTTAGTGGAATACTCAAAGTTTTGGAGGATGGCACAGACGTCAGACATTCATGCCCACTCAACAGCTCTTATGTGCGGAGGCTGACCTGAATTTCAACAGGCGTGTTGAAGCTGGTACTTAACAACTGCCATCTGCTGCTCGCAAATCCTTCCCAACATCTGCAACACTGATTTCCAAGGTGTGGTGGCATCACACAACAGTCGGAGAGCTGGAAGCTGCAAACGCTGCTGAAGCACTGCCAGAGTGGCGGAAGCTGTAGCTGACTTTCTGAAATGGGCATACACACGTTGTAGTTTCACAAACAGCTCTGGCAGATCTGATTAGGTTTTGAGAAACTGCTTAACCACTAAGTTGAGCTCATTTAGTGCTCCCTCATTACTAATGTGTACTCCTGTATGGAGAACAATATCAGCACCAAAGAATTAAAAGATGAAATATAGCCTGCTTTACATACCACGGTACTAAGAAAACCAATTTTGATCATATCAAGTGTACCCCTGTGACAACAATATCTACACCAAATAATTTATTTCACTAGAGTAGAACTAGTATAATGGCGACCTACAACTCTGCCTCTACCACCAATCCAGCACATGGAGACCCAACCAGGAGTGTTCACTTTCAAAAAATTAGGCACCACTATTTCCATGGCCAAAAAATTGGAGATGGTGGAGTTCAACCTCTTAGCTTTGTCATGTGTAGGAGGAAACAATCTTTTACGTGACCACAACTACTGAACCGAGGGCTGATTTCCTTTCTGAGAGAGGGCTGAGTACGGTGAACCGGACAAACTGCTGGACCGTGAGTGAGGTGCAGGCAGAAATGCTACGGTGGATTAAGAAACATGTGATGTCTTTGGTGACACAAACACAGCAGGCATGTCCGCTTCCATTACAGCTGACGGGCTCTCACTCAGCCTGACTGGAGCGGCTAAAGAACCAGTGGTTCTGCGGTCAGAGACCTGCATGACAATGCTTAGCACAGTAACAGAGGAAAAGGAAGAAGCAGCAGATGTGATTGATGGGGCGACTGATGATTGTTGAGGTCCACTGGTCCACATTTTATCGCAGTGAGATCATCAGTGTAAAGCATGTTGATTGCGCATGTGAAGGTTCATGCATGTAATAGTCAAATTATTGCACTTTTTCCCTCTACTGAGTTATTTCTTCCAAAGTTTGTAGATAACGTGAGTTGACTCATCGTTTGCGGTCTCAAAAAAGGTCCAGGCTAGGCAACCCTTGCCGCCTCTGTGAGTTGCAGACTTGCGACCACGACTGGCCACAGCCACAGTTGTGGTTAAGGATGTTGTGCTCGTCGCGTTTGCATCACTCAATGTGTGGTCCGTAACATGCAACGTAACCTCCTCATCTTCTTTCTCCTCTACCTCATCAGATGAGCTCCTCAGCTGCATGTTTCTGAGTTCACACCATGTGGGATCCACAACCTCATATCATCCAATGTGCTAACACATTATTCACCCTGACAGTCACCCTCCTCCTCTTCTTGCCTGACAGCACAGTATTGTCCGCATGACCCTAAGGTACCTGAGTCTCATCAGGATCACCCCCCCCCCCCAAGGGGTTAATGTCTAGGGATGAGGGTCAGGAAGTTGCTCGGACCCAACTTTTATTTCTTTTCCCCTGTATGTAGAACAATACTTGCCCCAAAGAATTTTAAGGTTAGATGTAGTCTGCTTTCTATACCAATTTTGAGTTTATCTTGTCTGTGTACCCCTGTGGGGAGAACAACATCTGCACCTAAGAATTAAAAGATGAAAAATAGCCTGTTTTATATTCCACGATTGAAAGAAAACCAATTTCTATTTTATCACGTGTACCTTTGTGAGAACAATATCTACACCAAAGAATTAATTTCAATAGAGTATAACTATTATAATGGGGACCAACACTACAGCCAACCCGGTAGATGGAGACTCAATCAGGAGTGTTCACATTTCCCTAAATTAAGGCCTAACACCACCAAAGCGGCATCAATTTCACGAGAGTAGAAGTAGTATAATGGTGACAGCTACCTCTTCCATTACAGCCAACCCAATAGATGGAGACCCAATCAGGATTTTCCACATTTCCAAAAATTAGTGGCAGACACCACTGGAATCAATTTCAGTACAGTAGAAAAATAAATAGTAGAATTAGGAACGACAACACTTCCACTACTGCCAACCCAGTAGATAGAGACAGAATCAGGAAAAAATTAGGGCCTAAAACCACCAAAGTGGCATCAATTTCACTGGAGTAGAAGTAGTATAATGGGGACCGACACCTTTTCCATTACAACCAACCGAGCAGATGGAGACACAATCAGGACTGTTCACATAAAAAACCAACAGATTGGAGATGGTGGAGTTCAACCTCTTCGCTTTGTCATGTGTAGGTGTCACGCACAGTGTAGGAAAGACAAAGTGCAACATGTAGGGATGAGGGGAAGGGAGCCCAGACTCTAAGGAAAGAAGGGATGGAGACCTCCTAGGCTGATCTGATATCACCCTGTCTTACCTATCGTCCCAATATTGGTTTCTCACTAATCGCCAATCAGGAACCTAAAACCTTGTATCTCCCTATAGCTAGGCCCTGGCTAGGGAAGGGAGGGATGAGTGCCAGTCAGTCCCCACTAACAACTAAAGACAGCAAGGGGAGGCAGACACGGGGGAAGTAACTTAGCTTGATCCGACTTCAGAGAGATTACACACACGGCCTCTTAGCACCAAAGAGGAAGTGAGCAGACTGCAACAGCTCCAAGCCTTCACAAGGGGTCATGTAAATATCACCAGCGCTGCCCTATAGCAGGTTGAAAGTATTTAAACACCCGGGTTGGAGATTTAATTAGAGCAGGAGGGGGGAAGCCAGAGTGAGATATATCCTAGAGTGAGATAGCTTATAGAAAGGTGTCTGTAATGCCAAATGAAGGGCAACTGTCTGTCACATCTGACACATCCGTGACAGTAGGAGGAAACAATCTTTTACGTGACCACAACTGTGGGACTGAGGGCTGACTGCAATGCTGAGAGAGGGCAGAGTACTTTGAAGTGGACAAACTGCTGGACTCTGAGTGAGGTGCAGGCGGAAATGTTACGGTGGATTGAGAAACATGTGGTGAGCTCGGTCAAACAAACACAGCAGGCATGTCCATTCCATTACAGCTGACGGGCTCTCACTCAGCCTGACTGGAGCAGGTATACAACCAGAGGTTCTGTGGTTGGTGACGTGCGTGACAATACTTCACATGGTAACATAGGAGGAGGAAGAAGCAGCAGATGCGTTTGATGGGGCGGCTGATGGTTGTTTATTGAAAACCAATTTTGAGTTCATCATGTTTGTGTACCACTGTGTGGAGAACAATATCTTCTGCACCAAAAAATACATTTCACTAGAGTATAACTATTATAATGGAGACCAAAACCTATTCCACTACAGTCAACTCAGCGGATGGAGACCCAACCAGGAGTGTTTACATAAAAAAAAAATTAGGTTTTGACACCACCTAAGTGGCATCAATTTCAGTAGATTTGATGTAGTATAATGGGGACAGATAACTCTTCCACTACAACCAATCCAGTAGATGGAGACCCAATCAGAATTCTACATATTTACAAAAATTAGTGGCAGACACCAGTGAAGTGGCATCAATTTCACTACAGTAGAAATAGTAGAATTACTAACGACACCTCTTCCACTGCAGTATCAAGTTAGTCACAGCAAAATATAGATTTTTTTTACTCTGCATAAGCTCTGCATACAGATGAATTTCACCGCCACAAAAAGACTAGGTGGCTTATGGCAGATTCTATCTTTGTCACAGAAAAAAATATTTTTTGTAGTCTGGCTAGCAACAGAAAAAAAATATTTTTTTACTCTGAAAATAGCTGAAGTTCAGCCACACTAAAGTAGTAGGTGGCTTATAGCAGAGTGTATCACGTTTGCTGAATGTGCCATATTTGTGTCAAATTTAACTTTTGAGATCGGATTTTGAACATGTTCGCTCATCACTATACTATATGAGACAATAGTCAATTTTTGAACAACCAAAATTCTACACCTGCACCAGTACAATTTTTTTTAAAACCCATTCTGACACAGTCGATCGCAGCATTTCTGGGGAAAGCAGATGTAATTGTGCCCCTCTTACCTTGGATCGGAGACCCCATGTTGTGAGCACGGGGTCCCAATAGTTGCCATGGTGATTTGATGAAGACACACATCCTAGTCACCAGGCATCAAGAAGTTAGATAGATCATGCTCAGTGCACAATCTATCTAACAGCCTGCAAAGCATAAGGATGCTGCTACATCTCTATGCTATGCAAGCGATCAGCCTGCAAAAAATGAAAGTCCCATAGTGGGACAAAGAGTAAAAGTCCAAAAAAGAGTCACAGTGAAAAAAAAAATAATGAAAAAATAATAAAAAATAAATAAAAATATACTGTACTCAAATATTATGAAAAAAAAACTATATAAAAAATAAATAAAAATATACTGTACTCATAAATAAATATTATGAAAAAAAAAACAATAAAAGTACACATATTTGGTATCGCCGCGTCTGGAACAACCTGACCTATAAAATTATCCCACTAGTTAACCCTTTTAGTGAACACGGTAAAAAAACAAATAAAAAACGAAGCAAAAAATGCTTTATCATCATACCACCAAACAAAAAATGGAATAAAACGCGATCAAAAAGACAAATGTAAATAAAAATGGTACCACTGAAAATGTCCTCTTGTCCCGCAAAAACAAGTCGCCATACATATCTATCAGCTGAAAATTAAAAAAAAGTTATAGCTCTCAGAATAAAGCGATGCAAAAAAAACCCTTTTTCTATAAAATAGTTTATTGTGTTGAAGCGCCAAAACATAAAAAATTATATAAATGTAGTATCGCTGTAAAAGTACTGACCCGAAGAATAAAGCTGCCTTATCAATTTTACCACACACAGAACGGCATAAAAAAAAATCCGGAATTGTTGGTTTTTGTTTATTTTGCCTCCCAAAAATCGGAATATAAAGCGATCCAAAAATGTCACTAGCCCAAAAATGGTACCAATAAAAACGTCAACTTGTCATGCAAAAAACAAGCCCTTCCATGACTCTAAAAGACGCTTTTTTATGCAAAGCCTAGTTTTTGCAATCATTTTTTCCATATTTTGGCTGTCAGTGTGTGACAGCTGCCAAACAAAAAAACTCTATATGAATCTGGTATCGCTGTAATCGCACCGCCCCTAAGAATAAAGTCATCTAAACACTTATACCGCAAGAGGAACAGCATAAAAATTAACTCTAGGGGTAGGGTTGTGCTAGGGTTAGAGCTGTGGTTTGGGTTTAGAGTTGTGGTTTGGGTTTAGAGTTGTGGTTTGGGTTAGAGTTATGGTTTGGGTTAGGGTTAGAGTTGTGGTTTGGGTTAGAGTTGTGGTTTGGGTTAGGGTTGTGGTTTGGGTTAGGGTTGTGGTTTGGGTTAGGGTTGTGGTTTGGGTTAGGGTTGTGGTTAGAGTTGTAGTTAGGGCTAGGGTTGTGGTTAGGGTTGTAGTTAGGGTTAGGGAAGTGGTTATGGTTATGGTTGTATTAGGGTTAGGGTTGAGGTTAGGGCTCTGTTAGGGTTGTGTTGGGTTTGGTCATAAGTAAAGAAAAAAATTGATGACGATATGGCGACTAGTGTTGAGCTCAAGTGCTCGCTACTTGAGTTTCATTGGGTGCTCGGGTATGCACTGAGTATCGTGGGTGTTTGAATGACACGCTCAAGTCTACACCCCATATGTTTCGCGGCTGTTATACATCCAAAAAACACAAAAACGGGGATTGCCTGCCATGCATGGGCAATCCCCACATGATTTTTTTTGGGGGTGTCTAAAAATCGTGGAACATGCGGGGCGGAGACTTGAGCATGTCACTCGAGCACCCACGATACTTGGTGCATACCCATGCAAACTCAAGTAGCGAGCAAGTTATAGCGAGCAACCAAGTTTTAGAGTATATGTGACCATAGTCAATTTTTGAACAACCAAATTTCTACACCTGTACCAGGCAAATGTTATTTTTTTCTAACTAACAAAATTACAAACAAAACCAAGTTTTAGAGTATATGGCACAATAGCAAATTTTTGAATAACCAAATTCCTACACCTCTACTAGGCAAATTTTGTTTTCTTTTATTTCAAACTAATGAAATTTCACACCAACAAAGTTTTAGACAATAATCAATTTTTGAACAATCAAATTTCTACACATGTACTAGGCCAATTTTTTTTTAAACCAACAAAATTTCACACAAACCAAGTTTTAGAATATATGAGACAATAGTCAATTGTTGAACAACCAAATGTCTACACCTGAACCAGGCAAATTATTATTTTTTATTTGAAACTAACGAAAATTCCCACTAACCAAGTTTTAGAGTTTATGAGACAATAGTCAATTGTTGAACAACCAAATTTCTACACCTGAACCAGGCCAATTTAGTTGTTTTATTTCAAACCAACAAAATTTCACACCAACCAAGTTTTATACAATAGTCAATTTTTGAACAACCAATTTTCTCCACCTGTACCAGATATTTTTTTAAACCAAGAAAATTTCACACAAATTAAGTTTTAGAGTATATGTGACAATAGTAAATGTTTGAATAACAAAACTTCTAAGCCTGTACCAGGCCAATTTAGTCTTTTTATTTCAAACTGACAAAATTTCACACCAATCAAGTTATAGAGAAGAAAAAGGAAAAAATAAGCTCATCCATTCTTGAAGAAGATTGAAACTCAACGCACGGAATCTGGCAGTGCCGCAGAGTAAGAATTCAGAAAACAAGAAAATTCCAGGGTAGAAAAAACTTCATAAAAGTTATAATTTTAATGGTAAATATTTAAAAATAAAAACTTGAAAATTGAGAGACATTTGGTGTATATAAGAAACAGTCAGGGGGTGCTAAGGCAGATGCATTTCGGAATTGAGGTTCTTATTCATTGCTATTTCAAGCCATGTGCATATCGACATTTTATGTCACATCCTGACTTAGCACGTGGCTGGACGTGGCCAATCCCATCTGACAAAGAATAAACACTCATATGCTAATTAAAACATGATTAAAAAGTATAACAAGAAGGACAATGAAAGAAATATACAGTACAGACCAAAAGTTTGGACATACCTTCTCATTTAAAGATTTTTCTGTATTTTCATGACTATGAAAATTGTACATTCACACTGAAGGCATCAAAACTATGTGAAACAGCTGAAAATGTGTCTTATATTCTAGGTTCTTCAAAGTAGCCACCTTTTGCTTTGATGACTGCTTTGCACACTCTTGGCATTCTCTTGATGAGCTTCAAGAGGTAGTCACCGGAAATGGTCTTCCAACAATCTTGAAGGAGTTCCTAGAGATGCTTAGCACTTGTTGGCCCTTTTGTCTTCACTCTGAGGTCCAGCTCACCCCAAACCATCTCGATTGGGTTCAGGTCTGGTGACTGTGGAGGCCAGGTCATCTGGCGTAGCACCCCATCACTCTCTTTCTTGGTCAAATAGCCCTTACAGAGCCTGGAGGTGTGTTTGGGGTCATTGTCCTGTTGAAAATTAAATGATGGTCCAACTAAATGCAAACCGGATGGAACAGAATGTCGCTGCAAGATGCTATGGTTGCCATGCTGGTTCAGTATGCCTTCAGTTTTAAATAAATCCCCAACAGTGTCACCAGCAAAGCACCCCCAGACCATCACAGCTCCTCCTTCATGCTTCACGGTGGGAACCAGGCATGTAGAGTCCGTCCGTTCACCTTTTCTGCGTCGCACAAAGACATGGTGGTTGGAACCAAAGATCTCAAATTTGGACTCATCAGACCAAAGCACAGATTTCCACTGGTCTAATTTCCATTCCTTGTGTTCTTTAGCCCAAACAAGTCTCTTCTGCTTGTTACCTGTCCTTAGCAGTGGTTTCCTAGCAGCTATTTTACCATGAAGGCCTGCTGCACAAAGTCTCCTCTTAACAGTTGTTGTAGAGATGTGTCTGCTGCTAGAACTCTGTGTGGCATTGACCTGGTCTCTAATCTGAGCTGCAGTTAACCTGCGATTTCTGAGGCTGGTGACTCGGATAAACTTATCCTCAGAAGCAGAGGTGACTCTTGGTCTTCCTTTCCTGGGGCGGTCCTCATGTGAGCCAGTTTCTTTGCAGCGCTTGATGGTTTTGGCAACTGCACTTGGGGACACTTTCAAAGTTTTCCAAAGTTTTCGGACTGACTGACCTTCATTTCTTAAAGTAATGATTGCCACTCGTTTTTCTTTACTTAGTCGCTTTTTTCTTTCCATAATACAAATTCTAACAGTCTATTCAGTAGGACTATCAGCTGTGTATCCACCAGACTTCTGCACAACACAACTGATGGTCCCAATCCCATTTATAAGGCAAGAAATCCCACTTATTAAACCTGACAGGGCACACCTGTGAAGTGAAAACCATTTCCGGTGACTACCTCTTGAAGCTCATCAAGAGAATGCCAAGAGTGTGCAAAGCAGTCATCAAAGCAAAAGGTGGCTACTTCGAAGAACCTAAAATATAAGACATATTTTCAGTTGTTTCACACTTTTTTGTTAAGTATATAATTCCACATATGTTACTTCATAGTTTTGATGCCTTCATTGTGAATGTACAATTTTCATAGTCATGAAAATACAGAAAAATCTGTGTCCAAACATTTGGTCTGTACTGTATATATATATATATATATATATATATATATATATATATATATTTATATATATATTGTAATGCAGCGACTTGCTGGCATTACGGTAATGGTACAGGATGTGTATTACCTGACCATGTACCTTCCCCCTCAGGTGACTGGTCACATGACTGTGACATAGCACAGGTCCTGCGTGCACAGAATGTCTGTCTGATCACATGACTGTGACATCAGCAAGGTCCTGTCAGTATGTGTGTGTGTGCACCGGATGCATATAAAAACCCTGCTTGATGGGAGACAGGTGTGTTCTGTGAGAGAGGCGTAAGGCCTGTTCCCGTGTGTGTGGGACACCGACCGTGTGAGGCCTAGTGAGGCCGAGTGAAGCCTGGTGCCTGAAAGGCAAAGCCTGGCTCCTGTGTGGATGCTAGTGGCCTTGGAAGGCAGAGGCTTGAGGAAGAGTCCTGAAAGGCAAAACCTGGATCCTGTGTGGATGTCAGTGGCCTTTGAGGGAACGACGGCTAGAGACCCCTACCTGGGAAGCCACAAAGCCACAGTGGTGGCAAGCCTAATGGACTGCAGCAGCTAAACCCGGCAAAGGTAATACACTTTGTTACATGGACGTTGATATGGACATTGATAATTTATTACCTTGCTGTAGGCTGTAACCTGGAGCAAGTGGGCCTGTGTGCCACTTGGCTCATGAATATTTGTAGATATGTGTGTCGGCGTGCCACGGAGTTGGACTCGGTGAACTGTGGCTTATGAAGTAATAAACTGCAGCTTTGTGAGAAAAACGTAAAGACGTTGCACGTGTGCATTGATTGACGCAGCGAAGCGAGTAACCCCCAGTATGATGACTAGCGCTGCCTTACAATATATATATATATATATATATATATTATTCATAATGATATATCAAGCAATGTTTAATAATCATGTCCAATGGGAATCTAGTACCAAGTTCATAAATCCACCAGGATTCACGGTTTAGAAATTTTCTCAGGTGATCATCTCTTCTAAATGTTCTTTTAACTCATTCTATGCTAATGACAGAGCAAGTTGTAGTATTCCCATTGTGGTCAATGGAAAAGTGTTTTGTAGCTGCAGAACATTTTGAAACCAGCTTTTTAGCAGACTCAAACAAATGTCTCCTGATCCTAACTTTCAATGTATTAGTTGTGCACCCCACAAATTGAATATCACAGATTTTGCAAGTGATTAGATAAACTGTAAAGGACGTATTTCAATTAATAAAATTTTTATTAAAATATATGAGATAATTGATCTCGTACTTTTGAACATTACATGTGAATCTCAGGTTCATCTATTTTGATTTACATATTCAGTAAATGCCATAACAGAATTTATGTCTTCCTCCCATATCAGGAGTAGGTCATCTATGAAACGACCATACCACCTGATATGTGAGGAGAAAGAATAGGTATAAGAAATAAAAAAAAAATTCTTCCTAAAAAGACATATAAATGTTTGAAACGGAAGGGAAAAAACTTGCTCCCACTGGGGGTCCCTGATTTTGCAAAAAATAAGTACCATTAAAAGAGAAAAAATTGTTTTGAAGTAAAAATGCTACTGCCATAACTAAGAAAGCTTGTGTCTCAATTGAGTATTGGCTAAATGTGTGTAAATGATATTTCAAGACTATTAAAGCCTTCTCATGAAGAATACTGCAATATAGGCTCACAAAGTCACAGCTGAGGCAGAGAGAAGATCCGGGCCACTGTTTGTTATCTAAAGAGATCACATGTTTGGTATCCCACAGGTAACCTGGAAGACCTCTCACCAGCTGCTGTAGGTGACGATCCACCCAAGAGCTAATTTTTTTTCCCTAAACTGCCAATACCAGCCACAATTGGCCTCATACAGATGCATCTCACTAAATTAGAATATCATCAAAAAGTTAATTTATTTCAGTTATTTAATACAAAAAGTGAAACTCATATAATATAGAGTCATTACAAACAGAGAGGTCTATTTTAAGTATTTATTTCTGTTAATGTTGATGATTATGGCTTACAGTCAATGAAAACACAAAAGTTATTATCTCAGTAAATTAGAATACTATATAACAACAGCTTGAAAAATGTTTTAAAATCCGAAATGTTGGCCTAGTGAAATGTATGTTCAGTAAATGCACTCAATACTTGGTCGGGGCTTCTTTTGCATCAATTACTGCATCAATGCTGTGTGGCATGGAGGCGATCAGCCTGTGGCACTGCTGAGGGGTTATGGAAGCCCAGGTTGCTTTGATAGCTGCCTTCAGCTCGTCTGTATTGTTGGATCTGGTGTCTCTCATCTTCCTCTTGACAATACCCCACAGATTCTCTATGGGGTTAAGGTCAGGCGAGTTTGCTAGCCAATCAATCACAGTGATGCTGTTGTTTTTAAACTAGGTATTGGTACTTTTGGCAGTGTGAACAGGTGCCAAGTCCTGCTGGAGATGAAATTAACATTTCCAAAAAGCTTGTCGGCACAGGGAAGCATGAAGTGCTCTAAAATTTTCTGGTAGATGGCTGCGCTTACTTTGGTCTTGATAAAACACAGTGGACCTACACCAGGAGATGACATGGCTCCCTAAACCATCACTGATTGTGGAAACATCACACTAGACCTCAAGCAGCTTGGATTGTGTGCCTTTACACTCTGCCTCCAGACTTTGGGACCTTGATTTTCAAATGAAAATTGGAACTCCAGGACCTTGTGGAGTGTGTCAAGAGTGTATCAATGACTACCTTCTGGACATCTGTCAAGTCAGCAGTCTTCCCCATGATTGTGGAGCCTAGTAAAACAGACTAAGGGACTTTTTTAAATGCTTATGAAACCTTTGCAGGTGTTTATTGTTATTCTAATTTATTGAGATAATGACTATTGTCTTTTCATTGGCTGTAAGGTTTAATCATCTACATTAACAGAAATTAACGCTTGAAATAAATCACTCTGTTGGTAATGACTCTATATAATATATGAGTTTCACTTTTTGTATTGAAGAACTGAAAAATAAACCTTTTAATTATATTCTAATTTAGTGAGCTGCATCTGTAGGTGGAAGAAAGACTTCTTTGTGAATTTTTGGTAAGTAGTGAAAAAATTGGTGTGACCAAGTTTTAGAGTATATGTGACAATAGTCAATTTTTGAACAACCAAAATTCTACACCTGTACTAGCCCAATTTTTTTCAAAACAATTAAATTTCATTCCAATTGTTTATTTTTTTTTAAACCTCTGAAATTTCACACAAACCAAGTTCGACAGTATATATGTCAAGTAACTCACGTTTTTAATATATTATTTTTAATTAGCTGTATAGTTTGCAAAAAATGAAACAACTTTTACTGAACAAGATTGTTAACTAAAATCAAACTGTGTGACAAAATATCTATGTTGTAAAAAAAGTTAATTTTTGAACCAATTTTTATACCTGTAGCAGGCCAATTTTGTTTTTTTATTTCAAACTAACGAAATTTCTCACCAACCAAGTTTTAGACAATAGTCAATTTTTGATCAACCCGTACCAGACCATTTTTTTTTCTTAAACCAATGAAATTTCACACAAACCAAGTTTTAGAGTATATGAGACAGTAGCCAATTTTTGAACAACCAGATTTATATACCTAAACCAGGTCAATTTATTTTTTATTGCAAATTAACAAAAATTCACACCAACTAAGTTTTAGAGCATCTGTGACAATAGTCAACAACCTAATTTTTACACCTATACCAAGCAAATTTTATATATTTTTTCAACCAACGATATTTCACACAAACCAAGCTTTAGACATATGTGACAATTGTCAGTTTTTGAACAACCAAATTTCTACACCTGTACCAGAACAATTTTTTTAAACCAACAAAATTTCACGCAAACCAAGTTTGACAAGTATGTATGACAAGTAACCCACCTTTTTATACATTACTAATATTTTTTATTATTTGACCAACCAAATTTCCACACCTTTACCAGGCCAATTTAGTTTTTTTTATTTCAAACTAATGAGAATTCACACCAACCAAGTTTTAGAGTATATGTGACAATAGTCAATTGTTGAACAATCAAATTTCTACACCTGTACCAGGCCAATTTTCTTTTTTTAAAACCAACGAAATTTCACACAAACCAAGTTTGACAGTAAATGTGATAATAGCTAATATTGGAACAACCAAATTTCTACCCCTGTACCAGCCTAATTTTATATTTTTTTAAACTAACGAAATTTCACATAAACCAAGTTTGACAGTATGTATGACAAGTAACCAAAATTAACCATCTTTTACTGAACAGATAATTAAACTAAAAGCAAACTGTGTGACAACATATTTATGTTGTTAATAAAAAATCGGGATGGCAATAGTCAATTTTGGAAAAAACAAATTTCTACGCCTTTATCAGGCCAATCAGGCCATTTTTGTTATTTTAATTCAAACCAGCAAAATTTCACACCAACCAAGTTTTAGACAATAGTCAATTTTTGAACAACCAAATTTCTACATCTGCACAAGGCCAATTTTGTTTTTGTTTTTTCAAACTAACAAAATTTTTCATTAACCAAGTTTTAGAGTATATGTGACAATAGTCAATCTTTGAACAACCAAATTTCTACAACTGTACCAAGCAAAGTTTTTTTAAACCAACAAACTTTCACACAAACCAAGTTTTAGAGTATATGAGACAATAGTCAAATGATGAAAAATCAAATTTCTACACCTGTACCAGATAATTTTTTTTAAACCAATGAAATTTCACACAAACCAAGTTTATAGAATATGTCACAATAATCAATTTTTGAACAACCAAATTTCTACACCTGTACCAGGCTAATTTTATATTTTTTTTAACCAATGAAATTTCACACAAACCAAGTTTTAAAATATATGAGACAATAGTCAATTGTTGAACAATCAAATTTCTACACCTGTACCGGATATTAGTTTTTTTTAAACCAATGAAATTTCACACAAACCAAGTTTTAGAGTATATGAGACAATAGTCAAATGATGAAAAATCAAATTTCTACACCTGTACCAGATAATTTTTTTTTAAACAAATGAAATTTCACACAAACCAAGTTTATAGAATATGTCACAATAATCAATTTTTGAACAACCAAATTTCAACACCTGTACGAGGCTAATTTTATATATTTTTTAACCAATGAAATTTCACACAAACCAAGTTTTAAAATATATGAGACAATAGTCAATTGTTGAACAATCAAATTTCTACACCTGTACCGGATATTAGTTTTTTTTAAACCAATGAAATTTCACACAAACCAAGTTTTAGAGTATATGAGACAATAGTCAAATGATGAAAAATCAAATTTCTACACCTGTACCAGATAATTTTTTTAAACCAATGAAATTTCACACAAACCAAGTTTATAGAATATGTCACAATAATCAATTTTTGAACAACCAAATTTCTGCACCTGTACCAGGCTAATTTTATATATTTTTTAACCAATGAAATTTCACACAAACCAAGTTTTAAAATATATGAGACAATAGTCAATTGTTGAACAATCAAATTTCTACACCTGTACTGGATATTAGTTTTTTTTAAACCAATGAAATTTCACACAAACCAAGTTTTAGAGTATATGTGACAATAGTCAATTTTTGAATAACCAAATTTCTAGACCTGAACCAGGCTAAATTTATAATTTTTTTAACCAATGAAATTTCACACAAACCAAGTTTGACATTAAATGTGACAATAGTCAATATTTGAACAACCAAATTTCTACACTTGTACCAGTCCAATTTTTTTTTTTTTTTTTAAACAAACGAAATTTCACACAAACCAAGTTTGACAGTATATTTGACAAGTAACCCTTTTTTTCTACATTAAAAATTGTTAAACTAAAAGCAAACTGTGACAAAATATCTATGGTAAATATATAAAAATTTGCATGGTAATTTTTAAACAACTCTACACCAATTTTTTTTTTAAATAAACAAAATTTCAAGCAAACCAAGTTTTAGAGAATTTAAGACAATAGTCAATTTTTGAACAACCAAATTTCCACACCAAAACCAGGCCAATTTAGTTTTATTTATTTCAAACTAAAGAAAATTCACATTAACCAATGTTTAGAGTATACGTGACAATAGTCAATTGTTGAAAAATCAAATTTCTATACCTGTACCAGATAATTTTTTTTAAACCAATGAAATTTCACAAAAAACAAGTTTATAGAATATTTCACAATAATCAATTTTTGAACAACCAAATTTCTACACCTGTACCAGGCTAATTTTATATATTTTTTAACCAATGAAATTTCACACAAACCAAGTTTTAAAATATATGAGACAATAGTCAATTGTTGAACAATCATATTTCTACACCTGTATCGGATAATTTTTTTTTAAGCCAATGAAATTTCACACAAACCAAGTTTTAGAGAATATGTCACAATGATCAATTTGTGAACAAGCAAATTTCTACACCTGAACCAGCCTAAGTTTATAATTTTTTTTAACCAACGAAATTTCAAACAACCCAAGTTTTAAAGTATATGTGACAATAGTCAATTGTTAAACAACCAAATTTCTACACCTATATCAGGCCAATTTTCTTTTTTAAAACCAAGTAAATTTCACACAAACCAAGTTTGACATTAAATGTGACAATAGTCAATATTTGAACAACCAAATTTCTACACTTGTACCAGTCTAATTTTTTTTTTTTTAAACAAACGAAATTTCACGCAAACCAAGTTTGACAGTATATTTGACAAGTAACCCATTTTTTTCTACATTAAAAATTGTTAAACTAGAAGCAAACTGTGACAAAATATCTATGGTAAATATCTAAAAATATACATGGTAATATTTAAACAACTAAATTTCTACACCAATTTTTTTTTTTAAAACAAACAAAATTTCACGCAAACCAAGTTTTAGAGAAATTAAGACAATAGTCAATTTTTGAACAACAAAATTTCCACACTAAAAACAGGCCAAGTTAGTTTTTTTTATTTCAAACTAACAAAAATTCACACCAACCAAGTTTTAGAGTATATGTGACAATAGTCAATTTATGAACAACCAAATTTCTAAACCTGTACCAGAACAATTTTTTTAAACCAACGAAATTTCACACAAACCAAGTTCGACAATATGTATGACAAGTAACCCACTTTTTTTATACGTTACTAATATTTTTTTATTATTTGACCAACCAAATTGGTACACCTCTACCAGGCCAATTTTGTTTTTTTATTTCAAACTAATGAAAATTCAAACCAACCAAGTTTTAGAGTATATGTGACAATAGTCAATTGTTGAACAACCAAATTTCTACACCTGTACCAGTCCAATTTTTACTTTTTCTTAAAACAATGAAATTTCACACAAACCAAGTTTGACAGTATACATGACAAGTAACCCGTTTTTTTTCTACATTAATATTTTTTATGAACTGTACAGTTTGCAAGAAATTAAACATCTTTTACTGAAAAGATTGTTAAACTAAAAGAAAACTGTGACAAAATATCTATGGTAAATATCTAAATATCTGCAGGGTAATAGTCAATTTTTGAACAACTACATTTCTACATCAATTTTTTTTTTAAAAGAAACAAAATTTCATGCAAACCACGTTTTAGAGAATTTAAGACAATAGTCAATTTTTGAACAACTAAATTTCCATACCTAAACCAGGCCAATTTAGTTTTTTTTATTTCAAACTAACAAAAACTCACGCTAACCGAGGTTTAGAGTATATGTGACAATAGTCACTTGTTGAACAACCAAATTTCTACACCTGTACCAGGCCAATTTTGTTTTTAAAACTAACGAAATTTCACACAAACCAAGTTTGACAAGTAACCAAAATTAACAATCTTTTACTGAACAGATAATTAAACTAAAAGGAAACTGTGACAAAATATCTATGTTGTTAATAAAAAAATCTGGAGAGTAATAGTCAATTTTGGAAAAAACTAATTTCTACACCTTTATCAGGCCAATTTTGTTATTTTATTTCAAACCAACAAAATTTTACACCAACCAAGTTTTAGACAATAGTCAATTTTTAAACAACCAAATTTCTACACCTGCACTAGGCCAATTTTGTGTTTGTTTTTTCAAACTAACGAAATTTTTCACCAACCAAGTTTTAGAGTATATATTACAATAGTCAATTTTTGAACAACCAAATTTCTACAACTGTACCAAGCAAAGTTTTTTTAAACCAACAAAATTTCACACAAACCAAGTTTTAGAGTATATGAGACAATAGTCAATTGTTGAAAAAATCAAACTTCTACACCTGTACCAGATAATTTTTTTTTAAACCAATGAAATTTCACACAAACTAAGTTTATAGAATATGTCACAATAATCAATTTTTAAACAACCAAATTTCTACACCTGTACCAGGCTAATTTTATATATTTTTTAACCAATGAAATTTCACACAAACCAAGTTTTAAAATATATGAGACAATAGTCAATTGTTGAACAATCATATTTCTACACCTGTATCGGATAATTTTTTTTTAAACCAATGAAATTTCACACAAACCAAGTTTTAGAGAATATGTCACAATGATCAATTTGTGAACAACCAAATTTCTACACCTGAACCAGGCTAATTTTATAATTTTTTTAACCAACAAAATGTCACACAACCCAAGTTTTAAAATATATGTGACAATAGTCAATTGTTAAACAACCAAATTTCTACACCTATATCAGGCCAATTTTCTTTTTTAAAACCAAGTAAATTTCACACAAACCAAGACTGACATTAAATGTGACAATAGTCAATCTTTGAACAACCAAATTTCTACAACTGTACCAAGCAAAGTTTTTTTAAACCAACAAAATTTCACACAAACCAAATTTTAGAGTATATGAGACAATAGTCAAATGTTGAAAAATCAAATTTCTACACCTGAACCAGGCTAATTTTATAATTTTTTTAACCAACGAAATTTCACACAAACCAAGTCTGACATTAATTGTGACAATAGTCAATATTTGAACAACCAAATTTCTACACTTGTACCAGTCCAATTATTATTATTTTTTTTTTTTAAACAAACGAAATTTCACACAAACCAAGTTTGACGGTATATTTGACAAGTAACCCATTTTTTTCTACATTAAAACTTGTTAAACTAAAAGAAAACTGTGACAAAATATCTATGGTAAATATCTAAAAATCTGCATGGTAATTTTTAAACAACTCTACACCAATTTTTTTTTTAAAAGAAACAAAATTTCACGCAAATCAAGTTTTAGAGAATTTAAGACAATAGTCAATTTTTGAACAACGAAATTTCCACACCTAAACCAGGCCAATTTAGGTTTTTTTTATTTCAAACTAACAAAAATTCACACTAACCAAGGTTTAGAGTATATGTGACAATAGTCAATTGTTGAACAACCAAATTTCTACACCTGTACAAGTCCAATTTTGTTTGTTTTTTCAAGCCATTGAAATTTTACACAAACGTTTTAGAGTATATGTGACAATAGTCACTTGTTGAACAACCAAATTTCTACACCTGTACCAGGTTAATTTTTTTTATTACACCAATGAAATTTCACACAAGCCATGTTTTAGAATATATGTGACAATAGTCAATTTATGAACAACTAAATTTCTACACATGTATCAGGCCAATTTTGCTTTTTTATTTCAAACTATCGAAATTTTACACCAATCAAGTTTTAGACAATGGTCAATTTTTGAGCAATCAAATTTCTACAGCTGTACTAGACCAATTTTTTTTTAAACCAATGAAATTTCACACAAACTAAGTTTTAGAGTATATGTGACAATAGTCAATTTTTGAAAAACCAAATTCCTACACCTGTACTAGGTTTTGTTTTTTTTTTTAAACCAAAGAAATTTCATACAAACCAAGTTTGACAGTAACCACCATTTTTATACATTATTTTTTTATTTTAACTACAGTTTTCAAGAAATAAAACATTATTTACTGAAAAGATTGTTAAGTAAAAGCAAGCTGTGTGACCAAATATCTTTGTTAAAAAAAACAACTGGATGTAATAGTTGGTAATAGTCAATTTTTGAACAACCAAATTTCTACACCTGTACCAGGCCAATTTTTTTTTCAAACCAACGACATTTCACACAAACTAAGTTTTAGAGTAGGTGTGACAATAGTCAATTTTTGGAACAAAAATATTTTAACTGTACCAGGACAGGGATTTTTCAACCTGCTGTAACTTTACACAAAGCACGTTAAACTTATTGTTGACTTATTGAATCTATAAAAAATTTTAGAAGATTTTTTTTACTTTTCCTCTAATTTAACAATAACCATGTTAAACTGTACGGATGACTAATTGAATCCAGAAAAATGTCTGGAACGTAAATATCTTGAAAGTGTACTTCATGTACTCCTAAACACTTGGCAGAAAGTGCAAATCCAGGAAAAAATTAAAGGAGGGTAATACTGTAATCCTCTTCAGGTGTACATTTCTCATTCTCATTCCTTGGGAGGCTGATGGGACTGCCTACACCTGCTTCCTTGAGCTTGATTCCCAGGTGCCTGGGCTGTAAGTGACCCGGCTTTAGGTAGTGCCTGAGCACCCGACATGTAAAAATGAGCGCTAGCTCCCCATGTCACGTGCCTGCTCCCGCATAAGAGGTGGGGGACTCCAAGGACAGTAAGATCTCTTGGGTGTGGTAGTCCCTGAATGAGAAGTGATGACGGATCTCAAACTCTTCGATGGACCCCCTTCTCTGCTGCCAGTCATATGTAATGACCTTCCCTCAAGATGTCAACTGTCAGTACCTTGAGGCTAGCGGTCCTGCTAGAATTTCTGGAAAAGGAAAGGAAAGATTCCAGCCACAGAAAAATCCCAAAAATGATTTCCTTTATTGAGTTAAGATACAGATGCCATAGCACATGTCCATAAAAGCAACGCGTTTCGAACTGCTAGAATATCTCCAGCCCTGGTCTTGGCTCGCTACCTTCTCTCTTCCGAATAGCCAAGGCCCCTCAGAAGTCTCGCAGTATTTAGCCATAATTGATGCCTTGCAGCCCACTAAAAACTTTACACTGTATGGTTTACTAATTCAATCGAGAAAAATTTTTGAACCCTTTTTGGAAGTGTTATATAACTTCGAAATGTACCACAGGAAATCTAATACTCCATGGATGAGTAATGGAATCCAGATAAAATTTTAACTCTTTTTTTTGAGTAATATATATAACAGAAATGTACCCCAGACCATGGAATACTGTATGGGTGAGTAATTTAACTCAGCAAAATTTCTGAATTATTTTTTTGAGTGTTACATATCATTGAAATGTGACAGAAAGCATGTAATACTCTATGGATGACTTATTTAATCCAGAAACGCTTTTTGTGAGTTTTACATACCACTGTAATGCAACAATAACAGCGTTAAATTGTATGAATGAGTCATTGAATCCAGAAAAAAATTAGAATGTGAATATATTTGAAAGTGTAGTTGAGGTATGAAACAAAATAAATTCAGCTCACCTGGGATATCTAGATGTTTTTTATCCTGCTCTACTCACCGCGATCCAATAAAGGTATTTTCTGGAAGCTTATGCGCTGGATTAATTTTTGTTTGGCTTTTGTAGTTGATGTACTTCTACACTTATAAAGACTTTGCAAAAAGTGCAAAGCTAGGTAAAAATTATAAGGAGGGTCATCCATAGACCCTTAAAAGGCAACAACTGGCAGGCCTCATTCGAATATTGAAGATTAAAAACACTTTATGTGGTGCTGTCATCTGGTGGTGTAGAAAGGTGGGGGCTAATCCAGGCTTTGTTCATTTTATGAGAGTAAGCCTTTAAGCATTCTCTGTTGACAAGAGAAAGCGCCTGTCTGTTATTACTCCCCCCCACCCTTGGCACCTATTTCAGTGCTGTCGCTCGGCGCTGCTGGCCTAGCTCTGCATGCCAGCTTTCCAGGTCGGGTCGGTGACTTTGTCATCAACCACCTTGCCTTCCAACGTCACACCCTGGTCCTCCTGACTTTGCGACTTAAGAACAAGACTTAAGGGCAACTGTGTCTCATCATCATCTTCCTCCTTAGACAAAATTTGTGGTTCCCCACTGTCATCTTTTTGTGGTCGTGGATGCTCTAAGTTTTGTGTATTACTAAACAACATGTCTTCCTTTCCCTCTTGGGACATGCAGGTTGAGAGGCCACAACCAAGAAATTATGTTGTAAAGAGCTCCTTGGAGTGTCCTAGTGTGGGATCACTAGTCTCCTGGGACTCAATATGGTGGGAGGAAGGAGGATAAGTGTAAGGATTAAGTGACTGTAAACTGGTGAAACTGAACCGTGTGGAAGACCAGGTGGTGGTGCCAAGCATGCAGGAAGCATTATCTGCTATCCAACCAACCACCTGTTTGCACTGCTCTGGCTTCAGAAGTGGTGTACCGTGCCTCCTTGCAAAGTGAAACAGGAACCTATGTGTTGTGGATGGGTGTGTTTCTTGTGCTACAGCAACAGGCGTAGTCGTACCTGCCCCACGTCCTCGGCATCTGCGTGCGCCATCATCAGCACTTCCACTTCCATGTCCTTTATCTCATGCCTTACACATTTTCTAATCACTAGGTCTCTTGAAACCAAGTTTATTTTTAATAAAATACAAAAATTGGTCATCTGCAGCAAATTTTTTTTTGGGAGTTTAATACCACCGTAATGTAACAGAAAGCACGCAAAAGTGTATAGATGACAAATTCAATCCAGAAAAACGCTTTTTTGGAGCTTTGTGTGCCACAGAAATGTACCCTAAAGCTGGTAATTATCTACGGGTGAGTGATTTAATCCATAAAACATTTTCAACGCTTTTTTGGATTGTTATATATCACAGAAATGTACCCCAGAGCTCAGAAAACTGTTTGGGTAGTACTTTAATCCAGAAAAAAATTCAACACTTTTTTGGAGTGCTAAATATCACAGAAATGTACCCCAGAGAACAGAATACTGTATGAGTGAATAATTTAATACAGAAAAATATTTCAACACTTTTTCAACAGAGCAAGTAATATTTGATGGATCAAAATACATTCAATTTTTTTACTTTCCAAAAAAATGCCACAGCTATATATTTTGCAAGGGACTGTAAAGCCCTAATCCCTGCCTACAGACTGTATTCTGCCACTCTCTCTGCTCCTGCAACTCTCTCTCCCTCCCTAGACTAAATGCAGAACATATTAGTGATGTGTCGGTCGCGAACGATCCAACATAGAGAGCTGCCTCCCTGCTGTGAACTATGTCATCCCACTCAAAGCCACAAACTTTTCTGAATGTCTCTCACTGAGTGGAAAATTGCAGTGTCCAGTGGTCCTAATTCCTCACACCAAATCAAACTCCACCCACTCTTCAATTGAATTGACTAATTGAGAGTGGGAGGAGTTTCAGCCATGAGTGGGTGGAGTTTTATCAGCATCTACATCATCTTAAATATGTGTTCACCTAACGTATATTTAATAGGGATCCATTTAGGACCCAAAATAGCCAGGCGCTTTAGGTTAGTAGAGCCAGAGGAGCCAGATCACCAAAAAGAGCCGGCCTGCCCATCACTTGAATGTATGTCATACAAACAGCAAAGGATTAGCCCTGACAAGGGTTGTTAGCATGATGGTTCAGCTTCAGCACCAGTATAAACACTACAGGACTCTGATTTGTTATACTGTGCAAACATACACACACACCTGTAAAAGCACTCTCTCCCTCCAATAACAACTGTCACAGAGCTCTGCAATGGTGTCAGTGTGCCAAGCCTAGTGGCCCCTGTCCTTTTATAATCCCTGATGATGTCATATGGCCGGCCAATCACAGTAATGCCACTACCAGGATAGCTACAACATTACAGTAACTCGCAAGCAATCTCCGCATGCTTATTGACTGTGTCGAATTTAAAATCGAGCACTGCCCAATGCTCACCTAGTAACAAGCACCCAAATACTCGAGTGATAGTCGAGTATCACCGAGCACATTCGCTTATGCCTAGTGTCTACGCATTTCATCACCACCACTCATCGGGAGACTCAAATATTCAGACCCAATCTTAATCGGATTAACAAAACAATATTTAGTTAAAACCAATGGACAGTATATTCCTACAGGGAAACGGGCCCTCACTCTAATGATATCACATTCAGTAACTCGTCGGATTATCCACTATGAATCTTTATCAATTAGATTCTCATAGGTGACAATTCCACTAGGATAAATGCATTTATGAACGTATTAATCCAAGGCCCAATTGGGCTATTTATATTGATGCTAGTAATGGCATGCCTCATGTGCCTCTTTTTAGCCTAAAACACAGAGCCTGCATTTATGCCTACTCCATTTATTGCACAAATCCTGTAGTATCAGTAACACTGGAGTATAATCCATGTATTGCACAGGTTGCATAGTTTCAGTGCATTGATAATAATCCTGGTGTATAATCTGTGTATTGCACATGTCCCTTAGTATCAGTGCATTGATAATAATCCTGGGGTATAATCTGTGTATTGCACAGGTCCCTTAGTATCAGTGCATTGATAATAATCCTGGGGTATAATCTGAGTATTGCACAGGTCCCTTAGTATCAGTGCATTGATAATAATCCTGGGGTATAATCTGTGTATTGCACAGGTCCCTTAGTATCAGTGCATTGATAATCCTGGGGTGTAATCTGTGTAGTGCACAGGTCCCTTAGTATCAGTGCATTGATAATAATCCTGGGGTATAATCTGTGTATTGCACAGGTCCCTTAGTATCAGTGCATTGATAATAATCCTGGGGTATAATCTGTGTATTGCACTGGTCCCTTAGTATCAGGGCATTGATAATAATCCTGGGGTATAATCTGTGTAGTGCACTGGTCCCTTAGTATCAGTGCATTGATAATAATCCTGGGGTATAATCTGTGTAGTGCACAGGTCCCTTAGTATTATTGCATTGATAATAATACTGGGGTATAATCTGTGTAGTGCACTGGTCCCTTAGTATCAGGGCATTGATAATAATCCTGGGGTATAATCTGTGTAGTGCACAGGTCCCTTACTATCAGTGCATTGATAATAATCCTGGGGTATAATCTGTGTATTGCACTGATCCCTTAGTATCAGTGCATTGATAATAATCCTGGGGTATGAACTGTGTAGTGCACAGGTCCCTTAGTATCAGGGCATTGATAATAATCCTGGGGTATTATCTGTGTATTCCACAAGTCCCTTAGTATCAGTGCATTGATAATAATCCTGGGGTATAATCTGTGTATTGCACTGGTCCCTTAGTATCAGTGCATTGATAATAATCCTGGGGTATGATCTGTGTAGTGCACTGGTCCCTTAGTATCAGTGCATTGATAATAATCCTGGGGTATGATCTGTGTAGTGCACAGGTCCCTTAGTATCAGGGCATTGATAATAATCCTGGGGTATTATCTGTGTATTCCACAGGTCCCTTAATATCAGTGCATTGATAATAATCCTGGGGTATAATCTGTGTATTGCACTGGTCCCTTAGTATCAGTGCATTGATAATAATCCTGGTGTATGATCTGTGCAGTGCACTGGTCCCATAGTATCAGTGCATTGATAATCCTGGGATATAATCTGTGTATTGCACTGGTCCCTTAGTATCAGTGCATTGATAATAATCCTGGGGTATAATCTGTGTAGTGCACTGGTCCCTTAGTATCAGTGCATTGATAATAATCCTGGGGTATAATCTGTGTGTTGCACAGGTCCCTTAGTATCATGGCATTGATAATAACCCTGGGGTATAATCTGTGTAGTGCACTGGTCCCTTAGTATCAGTGTTTTGATATAATCCTGTTGTATAATCTGTGTATTGCACTGGTCCCTTAGTATCAGTGCATTGATAATAACCCTGGGTTAAAATCTGTGTAGTGCACTGGTCCCTTAGTATCAGTGCATTGATTATAATCCTGGGGTATAAACTGTGTAGTGCACAGGTCGCTTAGTGTCAGGGCATTTATAATAATCCTGGGGTATAATCTGTGTAGTGCACAGGTCCCTTAGTATCAGGGCATTGATAATAATCCTGGGGTATAATCTGTGTATTGCACAGGTCCCTTAGTGTCAGGGCATTGATAATAATCCTGGGGTATAATCTGTGTATTGCACTGGTCCCTTAGTATCAGGGCATTGATAATAATCCTGGGGTATAATCTGTGTAGTGCACTGATCCCTTAGTATCAGGGCATTGATAATAATCCTGGGGTATAATCTGTGTATTGCACAGGTCCCTTAGTATCAGTGCATTGATAATAATCCTGGGGTATAATCTGTGTAGTGCACTGGTCCCTTAGTATCAGGGCATTGATAATAATCCTGGGGTATAATCTGTGTATTGCACAGGTCCCTTAGTATCAGTGCATTGATAATAATCCTGGGGTATAATCCGTGTAGTGCAGTGGTCCCTTAGTGACAGGGCATTGATAATAATCCCGGGGTATAATCTGTGTAGTGCACTGGTCCCTTAGTATCAGGGCATTGATAATAATCCTGGGGTATAATCTGTGTACTGCACAGGTCCCTTAGTGTCAGAGCATTGATAATAATCCTGGGGTATAATTTGTGTAGTGCACAGGTCCCTTAGTATCATTGCATTGATAATTATCCTGGGGTATAATCTGTGTAGTGCACTGGTCTCTTAGTGTCAGGGCATTGATAATAATCCTGCCGTATAATCAGTGTAGTGCACAGGTCCCTTATTGTCAGAGCATTGATAATAATCCTGGGGTATAATCTGTGCAGTGCACTGGTCTCTTAGTGTCAGGGCATTGATAATAATCCTGGGGTATAATCTGTGTATTGCACAGGTCCCTTAGTATCAGTGTATTGATAATTATCCTGGGGTATAATCTGTGTAGTGCACTGGTCCCGTAGTGTCAGGGCATTGATAATAATCCTGGGGTATAATCAGTGTAGTGCACAGGTCCCTTAGTGTCAGGGCATTGATAAAAATCCTGGGGTATAATTTGTGTAGTGCACAGGTCCCTTATTATCAGTGCACTGATAATAATCCTGGGGTATAATCTGTGTAGTGCACTGGTCTCTTAGCGTCAGAGCATTGATAATAATCCTGGGGTATAATCTGTGTATTGCACAGGTCCCTTAGTATCAGAGCATTAATAATAATCCTGGGGTATAATCTGTGTATTGCACAGGTCCCTTAGTATCAGTGCATTGATAATTATCCTGGCGTATAATCTGTGTAGTGCACTGGTCCCTTAGTGTCAGGGCATTGATAATAATCCTGGGGTATAATCTGTGTATTGCACAGGTCCCTTAGTATCAGTGCATTGATAATTATCCTGGGGTATAATCTGTGTAGTGCACTGGTCCCGTAGTGTCAGGGCATTGATAATAATCCTGGGGTATAATCAGTGTAGTGCACAGGTCCCTTAGTGTCAGGGCATTGATAATAATCCTGGGGTATAATTTGTGTAGTGCACAGGTCCCTTAGTATCAGTGCATTGATAATTATCCAGGGGTATAATCTGTGTAGTGCACTGGTCCCGTAGTGTCAGGGCATTGATAATAATCCTGGGGTATAATCAGTGTAGTGCACAGGTCCCTTAGTGTCAGGGCATTGATAATAATCCTGGGGTATAATTTGTGTAGTGCACAGGTCCCTTAGTATCAGTGCATTGATAATTATCCAGGGGTATAATCTGTGTAGTGCACTGGTCTCTTAGTGTCAGAGCATTGATAATAATCCTGGGGTATAATCTGTGTATTGCACAGGTCCCTTAGTATCAGTGCATTGATAATAATCCTGGGGTATAATCTGTGTATTGCACTGGTCTCTTAGTGTCAGAGCATTGATAATAATCCTGGGGTATAATCTGTGTATTGCACAGGTCCCTTAGTATCAGTGCATTGATAATAATCCAGGGGTATAATCTGTGTAGTGCACTGGTCTCTTAGTGTCAGAGCATTGATAATAATCCTGGGGTATAATCTGTGTATTGCACAGGTCCCTTAGTATCAGTGCATTGATAATAATCCTGGGGTATAATCTGTGTATTGCACAGGTCCCTTAGTATCAGGGCATTGATAATAATCCGGGGGTATATCTGTGTAGATGCACTGGTCCCTTAGTATCAGAGCATTTGATAATAATCTGGGGTATAATCTGTGTATTGCACAGGTCCCTTAGTATCAGTGCATTGATAATAATCCTGGGGTATAATCTGTGTATTGCACAGGTCCCTTAGTATCAGGGCATTGATAATAATCCGGGGGTATAATCTGTGTAGTGCACTGGTCCCTTAGTATCAGAGCATTGATAATTATCCTGGGTATAATCTGTGTATTGCACAGGTCCCTTAGTATCAGAGCATTGATAATAATCCTGGGGTATAATCTGTGTATTGCACAGGTCCCTTAGTATCAGGGCATTGATAATAATCCTGGGGGTATAATCTGTGTATTGCACAGGTCCTTAGTATCAGGGCATTGATAATTATCCTGGGGTATAATCTGTGTATTGCCACAGGTCCCTTAGTATCAGGGCATTGATAATAATCTGGGGTATAATCTGTGTATTGCACTGGTCCCTTAGTATCAGTGCATTGATAATAATCCTGGTGGTATAATCTGTGTATGCACAGGTCCCTTAGTATCAGAGCATTGATAATAATCCTGGGGTATAATCTGTGTATTGCACAGGTCCCTTAGTATCAGGGCATTTGATAATAATGGGGGGGTATAATCTGTGTATTGCACAGGTCCCTTAGTATCAGTGCATTGATAATTATCCTGGGGTATAATCTGTGTAGTGCACTGGTCCCTTAGTATCAGGGCATTGATAATAATCCTGGGGTATAATCTGTGTATTGCACAGGTCCCTTAGTATCAGTGCATTGATAATTATCCTGGGGTATAATCTGTGTAGTGCACTGGTCCCTTAGTATCAGGGCATTGATAATAATCCTGGGGTATAATCTGTGTATTGCACAGGTCCCTTAGTATCAGTGCATTGATAATTATCCTGGGGTATAATCTGTGTAGTGCACTGGTCCCTTAGTATCAGGGCATTGATAATAATCCTGGGGTATAATCTGTGTATTGCACAGTCCCTTAGTATCAGTGCATTGATAATAATCCTGGGGTATAATCTGTGTATTGCACAGGTCCCTTAGTATCAGTGCATTGATAATAATCCTGGGGTATAATCTGTGTATTGCACAGGTCCCTTAGTATCAGGGCATTGATAATAATCCCGGGGTATAATCTGTGTATTGCACAGGTCCCTTATATCAGGGCATTGATAATAATCCCGGGGTATAATCTGTGTATTGCACAGGTCCCTTAGTGTCAGTGGGTAATAACGCCCCTCTCTGGTGATCCTCTAGCACAGCTCAGCTCAGCTCAGCTCGTAGCCTTCACAGTCACACTCAAGCCTTAAACCCAGAGGCAGCATTGCTTTGTCTGCCACATGGCCTCGGGCCGCTGTGACCTCATGTCAGCTGACCCTGCTCTCAGCGCTAGGCAGCACTCCTGAGCCACGTCTAACATGTGACCCCATATGCCAAGGACGACAGCGGGCACCGAGGGTGAATCCCGCGTGCACAGAAAGAACATGGTGCTGCGTCCTCGCCGGAACAGGAAAAGAAAATCACGCCCCCCGCAGTGACGCAGCATTGAGCCCGCAACCCGATTGGTCCAGGACAGACCAATACCAACGCAGAATTCGGTCTTACCCCCAGGGACATCACCGGAGGCCTGGCTCCATAAACCAATAGAAAAACGTCAAATCCATGCAGACGATTAGTTCCAGCCCACAAACCATGAGCCATACAGACAGATGGGCGCATAGCAAGCACCAGTAAGGGAGCAATAACTATCAGAAATAGAATGATGCAAGATGAAAACTGCAGCCACCATCAATCAGATAGTGAGTGCAGCTAAATAGCAGACTGCCAGAGGTCTTATATAAATATGCATCAATAATCAAAAAGACATACAGGGGAAGGAATACATTCAGATGATATAGGAAGAAAATGGCTGGGGAACATTAGTGTTTAGGGATGAGCGAAGCTGAACCGGAATGTTCAGAGCTCCTACCTGACACCTAGTATCCGGTACCGAGCCCAGAACACGGACATTTTACTGTAGGTCCCGTTATCTGTGCGGGTTCACTAGTCTAATAAAGCTTGATTAAAGGGTGCAGCTAAAAACCGCTATGTGTACTCTGCCCCCTCCACCTGTGGGAGTACTGTGTCTGTAAGCTGCTGTGTGTACTCTGCCCCCTCCACCTGTGGGAGTACTGTGTCTGTAAGACACTGTGTGTACTCTGCCCCCTCCACCTGTGGGAGTACTGTGTCTGTAAGACACTGTGTGTACTCTGCCCCCTCCGCCTGTGGGAGTACTGTGTCTGTAAGCTGCTGTGTGTACTCTACACCCTCCACCTGTGGGTGTACTGTGTCTGTAAGCTGCTGTGTGTACTCTGCCCCCTCCGCCTGTGGGTGTACTGTGTCTGTAAGACACTGTGTGTACTCTGCCCCCTCCGCCTGTGGGAGTACTGTGTCTGTAAGCTGCTGTGTGTACTCTGCCCCCTCCGCCTGTGGGAGTACTGTGTCTGTAAGCTGCTGTGTGTACTCTGCCCCCTCCGCCTGTGGGTGTACTGTGTCTGTAAGCTGCTGTGTGTACTCTGCCCCCTCCGCCTGTGGGAGTACTGTGTCTGTAAGCTGCTGTGTGTACTCTGCCCCCTCCGCCTGTGGGTGTACTGTGTCTGTAAGACACTGTGTGTACTCTGCCCCCTCTGACTGTGGGTGTACTGTGTCTGTAAGCTGCTGTGTGTACTCTGCCCCCTCCACCTGTGGGAGTACTGTGTCTGTAAGCTGCTGTGTGTACTCTGCCCCCTCCGCCTGTGGGAGTACTGTGTCTGTAAGCTGCTGTGTGTACTCTGCCCCCTCCGCCTGTGGGTGTACTGTGTCTGTAAGACACTGTGTGTACTCTGCCCCCTCTGACTGTGGGTGTACTGTGTCTGTAAGCTGCTGTGTGTACTCTGCCCCCTCCACCTGTGGGAGTACTGTGTCTGTAAGCTGCTGTGTGTACTCTGCCCCCTCCGCCTGTGGGAGTACTGTGTCTGTAAGCTGCTGTGTGTACTCTGCCCCCTCCGCCTGTGGGAGTACTGTGTCTGTAAGCTGCTGTGTGTACTCTGCCCCCTCCGCCTGTGGGTGTACTGTGTCTGTAAGACACTGTGTGTACTCTGCCCCCTCTGACTGTGGGTGTACTGTGTCTGTAAGCTGCTGTGTGTACTCTGCCCCCTCCACCTGTGGGAGTACTGTGTCTGTAAGACACTGTGTGTACTCTGCCCCCTCCGCCTGTGGGAGTACTGTGTCTGTAAGACACTGTGTGTACTCTGCCCCCTCCGCCTGTGGGAGTACTGTGTCTGTAAGACACTGTGTGTACTCTGCCCCCTCCGCCTGTGGGAGTACTGTGTCTGTAAGCTGCTGTGTGTACTCTGCCCCCTCCACCTGTGGGAGTACTGTGTCTGTAAGACACTGTGTGTACTCTGCCCCCTCCGCCTGTGGGAGTACTGTCTGTAAGCTGCTGTGTGTACTCTGCCCCCTCCGCCTGTGGGAGTACTGTGTCTGTAAGCTGCTGTGTGTACTCTGCCCCCTCCACCTGTGGGAGTACTGTGTCTGTAAGACACTGTGTGTACTCTGCCCCCTCCGCCTGTGGGAGTACTGTGTCTGTAAGACACTGTGTGTACTCTGCCCCCTCCGCCTGTGGGAGTACTGTGTCTGTAAGCTGCTGTGTGTGCTCTGCCCCCTCCGCCTGTGGGAGTACTGTGTCTGTAAGCTGCTGTGTGTACTCTGCCCCCTCCACCTGTGGGAGTACTGTGTCTGTAAGACATTGTGTGTACTCTGCCCCCTCCGCCTGTGGGAGTACTGTGTCTGTAAGACACTGTGTGTACTCTGCCCCCTCCGCCTGTGGGAGTACTGTGTCTGTAAGCTGCTGTGTGTACTCTGCCCCCTCCACCTGTGGGAGTACTGTGTCTGTAAGACACTGTGTGTACTCTGCCCCCTCCACCTGTGGGAGTACTGTGTCTGTAAGACACTGTGTGTACTCTGCCCCCTCCGCCTGTGGGAGTACTGTGTCTGTAAGCTGCTGTGTGTACTCTGCCCCCTCCGCCTGTGGGAGTACTGTGTCTGTAAGCTGCTGTGTGTACTCTGCCCCCTCCACCTGTGGGAGTACTGTGTCTGTAAGACACTGTGTGTACTCTGCCCCCTCCGCCTGTGGGAGTACTGTGTCTGTAAGCTGCTGTGTGTACTCTGCCCCCTCCGCCTGTGGGAGTACTGTGTCTGTAAGACACTGTGTGTACTCTGCCCCCTCCGCCTGTGGGAGTATTGTGTCTGTAAGCTGCTGTGTGTACTCTGCCCCCTCCGCCTGTGGGAGTACTGTGTCTGTAAGACACTGTGTGTACTCTGCCCCCTCCGCCTGTGGGAGGTCTGTGTCTGTAAGACACTGTGTGTACTCTGCCCCCTCCGTCTGTGGGAGATCTGTGTCTGTGACGCGCCCCCTGGGCCTGTGCGCTGCTGCTGTGCAGGGGGAATACCCGGAGCCGGATCGCTGGGGGTTGTAGTTCTCCGTGGCGGTGACCCGGTCCGTGCCCAGGGCGGTCAAACCAGTGGCAGTCTAAATGTTGTAATAAGTGTCCGACTATGCCACCCGTGGATTGCGGTCAGTGGGGACCGCCGCTGCGCTGCCGACCGCTGAGGCTGATGTTGGTTGCGCAGCCGAGTATGGGATAACTCCCCACGGGAGGAGTAATTACCTCAGGGCAGCTAATGTGAGAGATGATGGGAGTGATGGTGTGAGGGTCCCAGTGCTGATGGTGCTGGTGCGACAAGGAATCACAGAGATGTGTGGTGCAGTTCAGGGTCTTTACTGATGGTACAAGGCAGATCCTCCCAGGAGTACTGGCTAGTATAAGGGGCCTGGTCAGTCTGCGAGCAAGCAGGAGTTCCCCTGGCCAGGTGGAGTTGTAGGCCTCCCCGTTAATCTGCACTCTTACTGGCTACCTTGCTGTCAGCTGTTACAAGTAGCCCACGTCCCTGAGTATACCGTGTGGTGCTCACCCGTATGGCTGGTGACCTGGGGCCTTCTGTTAGCCTCCGCTCCTGGATGGCGGCGCTGGTCCCTTCTCTGTGACTGAGCCTCCGGGCTTCTATGGCCAGAGGACCTGGAATCCCCTGCCGGCTGGTTTCTGCTGCTGGGTGTAGATCAGTCCCCACAGCCTCGGACTCCTGTGTCCGGTTTTAGTGTCCTTGTCCAGGGCGAGCTCTGCTCAGCTCCAGCCCCTGGACTTCTGCTACTGCTCCTACAGAGCTCCTAGTTCTTCCTTTCCCTCTCCAGGCTCTGACTGCTCTAATCCCGCCCCAGACCCAGTTTAAAAGGGCAGATTCCTCCCCTCCCAGGTCTGGGCGGACCGTGTTGCATGCTTAGGGATCCTGACCAGAGAAACCTCCCACTTGCTCTCAGACATAATATCTCTATTACTGTGGCAACCAGACCCCTGGGGTGTCACATTCCCCCCTAGTAAATTTTAGTACTCCGGGACTAAACACATTTTTAAAGAAACATAAATACAAGGTATAACAATAACAAGACAACATATTTACAAGAAGCTTTAGTCTGTAGAGGTCACGGCGTTTCCGTGACCGGGTGTCCATATCACCCAACAAGGCGAAGTCTTGGCACAGAATAGGGGACCTGTCCAAAGCAAACCCCTTGCGTTGTCGTTGGGCGTGGCTGCAAGGGTAGACTAACTACTTTGGGCCGCAAGGAGGCCACGCCAGACAGGTTTTCTCTTCCGCAGCCGTCTTCACAAGAGGCACCAAGGTGCAACTATCTACAAAACTGTTCCGGTTATCCAGTGTCCATAACCTGTTAGTCCAAATAAATCTGCAGGGTAACTGAGAAACATAATTAGTAACAGGCGACAAACATAAACCATAAACATTTTTCAATAAACAGTCAACTTTACAGTGCATTGGTTTAGATTCTCCAGCGAGCGGGTATCTGACCTCTAGTGACTCTAGTGGACCTACGGAGCTCACTAACTGGTTCTGCACTACAGGGTGTAGGAGGTGTTATGGGCAAGCTGGGCAGCTTTCTGCGCACTCTTTGGCTCACTAGGGGCACAGCAGGCTCACTACTAACAGAGGGTTGATCCTCCTGTACTGCTGGTGTGGACTCTTCTGCCTCTTGGGCCGGCTGCTCTTCCAGCTCTACCGGTTCCTCTGTAGGCACTTGCGGGGCTGGCTGGAGAAAGTTGAGGACTGGTACCACGACAGCGCCGTTTACTTGTGTCCAAGACCGGGGGAAGTCTCCGAGTACGGTACTGATCATTTCTTCCCTTTCCTCTGCGGGTTGAGGGTTTTCTTGATCTTCTTCAGGGCTTTGCAGCTGCTCGGGACACTTCTTCAGGTGGTCTCTGGAGACAATGGCTGTGGTTTCTCCTCCATCCTTACTGATTACGCAGATTTTTGGGTTCTCATGGCTTGATGGCAGTACGGTGTACGGGTCCTTCTCCCACTGGTCGTCCAACTTGTGGAGCCGCCTCTTCCTCTTCAAGACCTGCTCTCCAGGTACCAGGGGAACAGCGGGAGCATACTGGTTATAAGCCTTCTCTTGCCTTTCTCTAGCTTGAGACAGACTTCGCTCGACGCTCTCCTGCACTTTCCGATACTGCTGCTGCCGTTCTGTATCCCAGTCTGCCTCTGGCGAGGTGTCCTCAGGCGTCAGGACTCCCATATCCAGGTCAATAGGCAGCTTACCAGGTCTTGCTCTCATTAGGTAAGCCGGGGTACAGTTGGTGGAACCTACAGGGATGTGGTTATACAGGTCCACCAGATCAGGCAGTTTCTCAGGCCACAGACTGCGTTCTTCCAGGGGCAATGTTTTTAGCAGATCTATCACCACCTGGTTCATCTTCTCGCAGAGTCCATTGGTTTGAGGGTGATAGGGCGTTGTTCTTATCTAGTTGCATCCATACAGGTTGCAGAACTCCTGGAAGACCTCCGCTTCGAAGGCTGGTCCTTGGTCTGTCAACACTTGGTCCGGGTACCCGTGTGGACGGCAGAAGTGCTGCTGGAAGGCTCTAGCTGCTGTTTGAGCCGTTGAGTCCTTGACCGGGACCACCACCAGTAACCGGGAGTAATGATCTACGATTGTGAGGGCGTAGACATACCCAGATCTGCTTGGAGCCAGTTTCACATGGTCCAGGGCTACCAGTTCCAGTGGCTGTCTGGTGATGATGGGCTGCAAGGGAGTCTTCTGGCTGGCACGGTCTTTTCTTCTCAGGTGGCACGGGTCACAGTCTCTGCACCACCTCTCGATGGCTCCTCTCATGCCTACCCAGTAGAACCGTTCACGCAACAAGAACTCCAGCTTCTTCCATCCGAAATGCCCTGCTCCGTTGTGGTATGCCTCCAGAACCATAGCCGCGTCTCGTCTTGGGACCACTACCTGCCAGGTCAACTCATGTGTTCGAGAGTTAACCATTCTCCGGCACAGCTTCTCCCTGTAGAGGAACAGCTTACTTTTCTCCTTCCACAGTTGCTTGGTCTCTTCCGGAGCGTCTGGGTCAAGACTGGCATCGGCCTGGGTCAGCATTTCCTTCACCAAACGGACTGCGGGATCACTGTCTTGCTTCTCCGCCCAGTTGTAGTGGGGCAAGGGATTGAACGCCACGGAGCTCCTGTCCTTCACACGGTGGGAATACAGGGTAATCCCATGACGGTGGAACGCAGGGAGCTCAACTTCTTCCAGATCTTCTGGATCTTCCCCTACGTCCGGTAAGTTCGGCATTCTAGACAGGGCATCCGCGTTGGCATTTGAGCATCCTGCCCGGTATTTGATGGTGAATTCAAAATTGGACAGGCGGGCCATCCATCTCTGTTCCAGGGCACCGAGCCTTGCAGTGTCCAAGTGTGTCAACGGGTTGTTATCCGTGTACACGGTGAATTTGGAGGAGGCAAGGTAATGCTTGAAACGTTCGGTCACTGCCCACACTACTGCCAGGAACTCCAGCTTGAATGAGCTATAATTCTCAGGGTTCCTCTCCGTGGGCCATAGCTTTCGGCTGGCGTAAGCGATTACCCGTTCTTTCCCTTGCTGGATCTGGGACAGTACGGCTCCTAGCCCGATGTTGCTTGCGTCCGTGTGGAGGATAAAGGGCTGGCTGTAGTCTGGATATGCCAGGATTTCATCCCCCATGAGGGCCATCTTCAGCTGGCAAAAGGACTCCTCTTCCAGCTTTTCCCACCTGAAGGGCGGCTTCTGGTTTTTGGCTTTCCGAGATTGACCTATCAGGAGGTCCTGCATAGGGGCTGCCATTTTGGTGAAACCGGGAATGAATCTTCGGTAGTAGCCTACCAACCCGAGGAACTGCCGCACTTCCTTTATGCTGGAGGGTCTTGGCCAGTCCTTAATTACAGTGATCTTATCCGGGTCGGGAGCCACTCCGTCAGCACTCACCACGTGTCCCAGGTATTGCACCTTTGGTTTCAGGAGGTGACACTTGGAGGGTTTCACCTTTAGGCCGTAGTTTGCCAGAGCTTCAAACACTTCTGCCAGGTGTTTCAGGTGGTTCTCGTAGGTCTTGGAATAGACGATGACATCGTCCAGGTATAACAGGACCGTCTCGAAGTTCCGGTGTCCCAGACAGCATTCCATCAACCGTTGGAAGGTTCCTGGTGCGTTGCAGAGCCCGAACGGCATACAGTTAAATTCGCTGAGACCCATCGGGGTGGTGAATGCGGTCTTCTCCCGGTCCGCCTCTGCTACAGGAACCTGCCAGTACCCGCTAGTGAGATCCAAAGTAGAGAAGAAGTTAGCAGATTTTAATGCAGCTAAGGACTCTTCTATCCTTGGTAACGGGTACGCATCTTTGTGTGTGATACGGTTGACCTTCCTGTAGTCTACACACATTCTCATGGTGTTGTCTTTCTTTTTCACTAAGACTAGTGGAGCTGCCCAGGGGCTACAGCTGTCCCTGATTACCCCAGCCTCCTTCATGTCTCTAAGCATCCCCTTGGCGTGTTGGTAGTGTTCCGGGGGTACGGGTCGGTATCTCTCCTTTATGGGAGGATGGTCTCCCGTGGGGATGTGGTGTTCTACCCCCTTTACTCGCCCGAAGTCTAACGGGTGTTTACTAAACACTCTCTCGTACTCTTGAACCACCCGATAGACTCCCTGTTTCTGGTGTGAGGGAGTGGAGTCAGTACCCAAATGTAGTTGCTGACACCAGTTCTCCATTGGTTTCTTAGAGCCGTTACCTTCCTCTGGTTGAGATGGAGGCAAGGGTTCCACGGCCTGTACAGAATTCTGGTTTATGGTGAACAATTTGGCTAGCGTGGCATACCGGGGCAGGTGTACTTCTCTCTCCCCGATATTTATGATGCGAACGGGCACCCTCCCATGGCGTACATCGACCACCCCCCGTGCTGTCAAAATGGTGGGCCTACTGTCTGAGTAGACGGGTTCTACCATTGCTTGGTAGTCCCTACCTCTCAGACCAATAGCTGCCCGGCACCAAATCATCATCTCACTTTTTGGGGGCATGGCAATAGGGAACGGGTCACACATTCTCACGCTACCTATCTCACCACCAGATAGTTCCACCTGTTGCCGCTTCATCAGTGCCCGGATCTCTTTTAGGAGCACACGCTGCTGGCCGGAACTGGCGTTCTTGGCAACCTGCTGTAAAATGAGAATCACCTCTGCAAGACAATTTTCAATCACATTAGTTCCCAAGGTTATTCTAGGGTGACTCTCATGACGGTCTATGTCCACTATAATCAGTCCTTGTGCCGCCAGTTCGACTTTACCGATCTTTATGGTCACCTCTTTGAATCCCACCTGCGGCACGGGCTGACCATTGCTGGCGATGATACTCAGGTCGTCATCTGGGTAGCGGGTTATGTCCGAGTCATTCCAGTACTGTTTGAAGAGCACATACGGGATGGTGGTGACCTGTGACCCGGTGTCTAGTAGGGCACTCATAGGAATGCCATCCAGTACCACAGGCAAGATTGGACGTCCCCCTACGTATTTATCACGCCAGTTTGATGGGCCTGATGGTCTTATGCCTGGGGGTTGGCCCTCTACCCCAGGTTGTGCCCGTTTAAATTACAGTACCTTGCCACATGTCCGGGTTGATTGCAGCGGCGGCAGATGGGTCGTCCGTCCTCGTTGTATCTGTCGCTGGGTCTTCCTCTGGCCGGTGGGGTCCTCCTCAGTCGGCGCCACTGGACGTCCTCCGGTGCGGATGCCAGCTGGATCTTTCCTGGAGAAGAGACCTGTAAAGACTGCACAGTTCTGGTTAGCGCGGCAACGCTCTTAGTCAGCTCTTGGACCTGATGGTGCAGGTCTGTAGCCGGGTCACTGTTTAAAGCCTGCGCATCAGCTCCCACAGGCTCTGCAGACAAGGGCGCCGTCTCCTGGTGGTAAGTGATAGCAGGGCGCCTGTGGGTCACAGCGCCACCTGGTGCCGGTTCTCGGAGCACCCGGATGGCTCTGTCCTTGAACTGTGCAAAGTCCAGGTCAGGGTCCTGTAAGGCCATTGCCCGCAACTGGGTCCGGTGGGCATTGCACAGTAGACCCTCAATAAATTGTTCAGTCAACAGCTTATCTTCATTTCCCACGCTGTCAGGGTCTGCCTGCTTAATGGCTCTCAGGGCCTCTTGTAAGTTTAAAGCATAGTCTCTTATACTTTCATGAGCCCGTTGTTTGCACCCATAAAATCTTAGTTTTATTTCGGCTGAGGTGCGGGTGTCAAACGTGTCTTTCAGCCGGGCTAGTATCTCTCTGACAGTCCTCTTCCTCCCAGGTGGCCAGGACTTTACCTCCCTTTGGGCTGCCCCGATTAATTGGGCCACCAGGATGCTCACTTTTTGCTCTTCTGTGAGGGGGTACACCTGGAAGAGGCTATCCAGTCTTTCTCTAAAGTCATTTAGGGTATGTGACTCCCCTGAGTACTGGGGTAGCCAGGCTGCCCCCGGGATATAGGGCATGGTGAAGGGCATGACCGCAGCAGCGGTTGCGCTGGCGGTGGCTGTGGCAGTGGAGCTCCCCTCGGTATCCGGCATCCTCCTCCCCCCTAGTGGACCGTGGCCTACCTTGCGATGCTCTTCTTCCGTAGGCCGCGGCTCCGCAGTCGATCGTCGGGGTTGAGGACCTGGCGTCGCGCTCCGATGACGTCAGCGTCGCTCTTCCTCCCTTCCAGGACCTTGTGCAGCGTCAGCGTGGGGCGGAGCTTCGGATCTCGCGCGCTTTCGGCGTCCACGCCCCTCTTCTTCCTGTGCGGCATCCCGAAGATGGCGTCCGATGGCGGGAAGCAGCTGCAGATGGCGGGAAGAAGGCAGAAGACGGCGGGAAAGGGTCCAAGATGGCGTCTGATGGCGGGAATTGGCTCCGGATGGCGGGAAACGACTCCGGACGGCGGGAAACTTCACCACAGGTAAGTTCAAAAGTCTTTTTCAGGCACGCAGTACCCAGTGGTTGCGGGCACGAAATCCTGCCGACTACGCCAAAGTTGACGCGCCCCCTGGGCCTGTGCGCTGCTGCTGTGCAGGGGGAATACCCGGAGCCGGATCGCTGGGGGTTGTAGTTCTCCGTGGCGGTGACCCGGTCCGTACCCAGGGCGGTCAAACCAGTGGCAGTCTAAATATTGTAATAAGTGTCCGACTACGCCACCCGTGGATTGCGGTCAGTGGGGACCGCCGCTGCGTTGCCGACCGCTGAGGCTGATGTTGGTTGCGCAGCCGAGTATGGGATAACTCCCCAAGGGAGGAGTAATTGCCTCAGGGCAGCTAATGTGAGAGATGATGGGAGTGATGGTGTGAGGGTCCCAGTGCTGATGGTGCTGGTGCGACAAGGAATCACAGAGACGTGTGGTGCAGTTCAGGGTCTTTACTGATGGTACAAGGCAGACCCTCCCGGGAGTACTGGCTAGTATAAGGGGCCTGGTCAGTCTGCGAGCAAGCAGGAGTTCCCCTGGCCAGGTGGAGTTGTAGGCCTCCCCGTTAATCTGCACTCTTCCTGGCTACCTTGCTGTCAGCGTTTCCCACGTAACGTGGTCACCCGTAGGCTGGTGACCTGTGGCCTTCTGTTAGCCTCCGCTCCTGGATGGCGCGCTGGGGCCCTTCTCTGGACCTCCGGGCTTCTATGCCAGGGTGTAGATCAGTCCCCACAGCCTCGGACTCCTGTGTCCGGTTTTAGTGTCCTTGTCCAGGGCGAGCTCTGCTCAGCTCCAGCCCCTGGACTTCTGCTACTGCTCCTACAGAGCTCCTAGTTCTTCCTTTCCCTCTCCAGGCTCTGACTGCTCTAATCCCGCCCCAGACCCAGTTTAAAAGGGCAGATTCCTCCCCTCCCAGGTCTGGGCGGACCGTGTTGCATGCTTAGGGATCCTGACCAGAGAAATCTCCCACTTGCTCTCAGACATAATATCTCTATTACTGTGGCAACCAGACCCCTGGGGTGTCACATCTGTAAGCTGCTGTGTGTACTCTGCCCCCTCCGCCTGTGGGTGTACTGTGTCTGTAAGACACTGTGTGTACTCTGCCCCCTCCGCCTGTGGGAGTACTGTGTCTGTAAGACACTGTGTGTACTCTGCCCCCTCCGCCTGTGGGAGTACTGTGTCTGAAAGACACTGTGTGTACTCTGCCCCCTCCGCCTGTGGGAGTACTGTGTCTGAAAGACACTGTGTGTACTCTGCCCCCTCCGCCTGTGGGAGTACTGTGTCTGTAAGACACTGTGTGTACTCTGCCCCCTCCGCCTGTGGGAGTACTGTGTCTGTAAGACACTGTGTGTACTCTGCCCCCTCCGCCTGTGGGAGTACTGTGTCTGTAAGACACTGTGTGTACTCTGCCCCATCCGCCTGTGGAAGTACTGTGTCTGTAAGACACTGTGTGTACTCTGCCCCCTCCGCCTGTGGGAGTACTGTGTCTGAAAGACACTGTGTGTACTCTGCCCCCTCTGACTGTGGGAGTACTGTGTCTGTAAGCTGCTGTGTGTACTCTGCCCCCTCCGACTGTGGGAGTACTGTGTCTGTAAGACACTGTGTGTACTCTGCCCCCTCCGCCTGTGGGAGTACTGTGTCTGTAAGACACTGTGTGTACTCTGCCCCATCCGCCTGTGGGAGTACTGTGTCTGTAAGACACTGTGTGTACTCTGCCCCCTCCGCCTGTGGGAGTACTGTGTCTGAAAGACACTGTGTGTACTCTGCCCCCTCTGACTGTGGGAGTACTGTGTCTGTAAGCTGCTGTGTGTACGCTGCCCCCGCCGCCTGTGGGAGTACTGTGCCTGTAAGACACTGTGTGTACTCTGCCCCCTCCGACTGTGGGAGTACTGTGTCTGTAAGCTGATGTGTGTACTCTGCCCCCTCCGACTGTGGGTGTACTGTGTCTGTAAGCTGCTGTGTGTACTCTGCCCCCTCCGCCTGTGGGTGAACTGTGTCTGTAAGCTGCTGTGTGTACTCTACCCCCGCCGCCTGTGGGTGTACTGTGTCTGTAAGCTGCTGTGTGTACTCTGCCCCCTCCGACTGTGGGAATACTGTGTTTGTAAGCTGCTGTGTGTACTCTGCCCCCTACGACTGTGGGAGTACTGTGTCTGTAAGCTACTGTGTGTACTCTGCCCCCTACAACTGTGAGTGTACTGTGTCTGTAAGCTACTGTGTGTACTCTGCCCCCTCCGACTGTGGGAGTACTGTGTCTGTAAGCTGCTGTGTGTACTCTGCCCCCTCCTACTGTGGGTGTACTGTGTCTGTAAGCTACTGTGTGTACTCTGCCCCCGCCGCCTGTGGGTGTACTGTGTCTCTCATCTGCTGTGTGTACTCTGCCCCCTCCGCCTGTGGGTGTACTGTGTCTGTAAGACACTGTGCACTGTGTGTACTCTGCCCCCTCTGACTGTGGGTGTACTGTGTCTGTAAACTGCTGTGTGCACTCTGCCCCCTCCGTCTGTGGGTTTACTGTATCTGTAAGCTGCTGTGTGTACTATGTCTGTAAGACACTGGGTGTACTCTGCCCCCTCCGACTGTGGGTGTCCTGTGTCTAAGCTGCTGTGTGTATTCTGCATCCGCCGCCTGTGGGTGTATTGTTCTGTAAGACAGTGTGTACTCTGCCCTCTCTGCCTATGGGTGTACTGTGTGTGTAATCTTCTGTGTGTATTCTGCACCCTGCGCCTGTGAGTGTAATGTCCTTTAAGACACTGTGTGTGCTCTGCCCTCCCTCTGCCTGTGGAAGTACTATGTCTGTAAGCTGCTGTGTATACTCTCCACCCTCTGCCTGTGTGAATACACTCCTTTAAGCTGCTGTGTGTACTCTGCCCCCTCCGGCTGTGGGTGTACTGTTTCTGTAAGCTGCTATGTGTGCTCTGCACTTGCAGCCTGTGGGTGTACTGTCCTGTAAGACACTGTGTGTACTCTGCCCCCTCTGCCTATGGGTGTACTGTGTGTGTAAGCTGCTGTGTTTACTCTGCACCCTCCGCCTGTGGAAGTAATGTCCTTTAAGACACTGTGTGTACTCTGCCCTCCCTCTGCATGTGGGAGTACTGTGTCTGTAAGCTGTTGGGTGTACTTTGCACCGTCCGCCTGTGGGAGTAATGTCCTTTAAGACACTGTGTTCTCTGCCCCCTCAGCATGTAGGAGTACTGTGTCTGTAAGCTGCTTTATGTACTCTGCACTTTCCTCCTGTGGGTGTACTGTCCTGTAAGACACTGTGTGTACTCTGCCCCCTCCGCCTGTGGGTGTACTGTGTTTTTAAGCTGCTGTGTGTACTCTGCACCCTCCACCTGTTGGAGTACGGTCCTTTAAGACACTGTGTGTACTCTCCACCCTCCGCCTGTGGGTGTACTGTCCAGTAAGACACTGTGTGTACTCTACACCCTCCACCTGTGGGAGTACTGTGTCTGTAAGCTGCTGTGTGTACTCTGCACCCTCCGCCTGTGGGAGTACTGTGTCTGTAAGCTGCTGTCTGTACTCTGCCCCCTCCGCCTGTTTGAGTACTGTCCTGTAAGACGCTGTGTGTACTCTACCCTCTCCGCTTGTGGGTGTACTGTGTCTGTAAGCTGCTGTGTGTACTCGGCCTCCTCCGCCTGTGGGAGTACTGTGTCTGTAAGCTGCGGTGTGTATTCTGCACCCTCTGACTGTGGGAGTGCTTTGTCTGTAAGCTGCTGTGTGTACTCTGCACCCGCCACCTGTGGGAGTAATTTTTTTTCTGTAAGCTGCTGTGTCTACTCTCCACCCTCTGCCTTTGGGAGTATTGTGTCTGTAAGCTACTATGTGTACTATGCAAACTCTCCGCCAGTGGGAGATCTGTGTCTATAAGCTGCTGTGTGTACTGTGCACCCTCCGCCTGTGGGAGTACAATGTCTGTAAGCTTCTTTGTATACTCTGCACCCTCCGCCTGTGTAAGTACTGTGTCTTTATGCTGCTGTGTTTACTCTGCACCCTCCACCTGTGGGAGGACTGTGTCTGTAATCTGCTGTGTGCGCACTCCACCCTCCACCTGTCGGAGTACTGTCCTTTTAGCTGCTGTGTGTACTCTGCCCCCTCTGTCTGTGGGAGTACTGTCCTTTAAGCTGCTGTGTGTACTCTGCACCCTCCGCCTGTTGGAGTACTGTGTTTTTAAGCTTATGTGTATACTTTGCATCCTCCGCCTGTGAGAGTACTGTGTCTCTAAGCTGCTGTTTGTTCTCTGCACCCTCCGCCTTTGGAAGTACTGTCCTTTAAGCTGCTTTATGTACTCTGCACCCTCCACCTGTGGAAGTACTGTACTTTAAGCTGCTGTGTGTATTCAGCACCCTCCGCCAGTGGGAGTACTGTGTTTGTAAGCTGCTGTGTGTTCTCTGCACCCTGCGTCAATGGGTGTAGTGTCTGTAATTGCTGTGTGTTCTCTGCACCCTACACCAGTGGGAGTACTGTGTCTTTAAGCTGCTGTGTGTACTCTGCACCCTCCGCCTGTTGGAGTACTGCGTCTGTAAGCTTCTGTATTTGCTCTGCACCCACCACCTGTGGAAGTGCTGACCTTTAAGCCGTTTTGTGTACTCTGCACCCTTCACAAATTTTAGTACTGTCCTTTAAGCTACTGTGTGTACTCTGCACCCACTGCCTGTGGGAGTGCTTTCCTTTAAGCTGCTGTGTGTACTCTGCAGCCTCCGCCTTTGGGAGTACTGTCCTTTACGCTGCAGTGTGTACTCTGCACCCTCCGCCAGTGGGAGTACTTTGTCTGTAACTGCTATGTGTACTCTGTACCCACCGCCTGGGGAATTACTGTCCTTTAAGCCTCTGTGTGTACTCTGCACCCTCCGCTGTGGGAGTACTGTCCTTTAAGCTTCTGTGTGTACTCTGCATCCTCTGCCTGTTCGAGTACTGTCCTTTAAGCTTCTGTGTGTACTCTTGACCCTCTGCCTGTGGGAGTAATGTCTTTTAAGCTGCTGTGCATGCTGTGCCCCCCCCCCTGCTCTGGGAGTACTGATTTTTAAACTGCTGTGTGTACTCTGCATCCTCCGCCTGTTGGATTACTGTCTATTAAGCTGCTGTCCATAAAGCTTCTGTGTGTACACTGAAAACCTGTTTGTGAGAGTACTGTGCTGAAAGCCACTATGTGTACTGTGACATGCGGAAGTAGTGCTGTTGTTTCAAAAGCATCCAGCAACTGTTAGAAATAACACAAGCACAGGAGGTAGGAAGTGTTGTGCTTCAGAAGCATCCAGCAACTAGAGTGGTTAACACAGTTACAGGAGACAGGGAGTGTTTAAGCAGAGCCCCAGGGGGATTGTGGGGAACTTGTGATTGTAGTCTGGCTGAATCCGAAGAGAAAGGTGGTGTGTTATCTGGATCTGACAGAAGGCAACTGAACAGGATTCAAATCAGGAGAGAAATTAAACACAGGTCAGATAAACTCCCTAAACTAACAGTGCAGAGTATTATTGGGCAGGAAGATAATGACTGGAAGGAATTGTGTCACAGGGATCATCTCCCTCATCAAACCCCCTCCCCCATCTCCATGCAGGTTAAAGAATGCTGTGTACTATAGTGTACTATTGTGTCCTTTTTAAGGAAAAGCCTGTGGTTGTGTATGCATAGAAATGCTAAGAGATCTAATCTGTCAGATGTGTCTTGTCAGCAATTGAATCTATTGTGTGCCTGAGAGATGCTGCAGCTTATGGTTACCCTGAGTAATGGTTCCCCCAGGATTCCAAAGAAGTCATGAAACCTGTCTCGCCCTATCTGAACCTAGCGGCGTGCGCGTGAGAGTACTCTGCACCCTCCGCCTGTGGGAGTACTGTCCTTTAAGCTGCTGTGTGTACTCTGCCCCCTCACCAGTGGAAGTACTGTGTCTGTAAGCTGCTGTGTGTACTCTGCACCCACCATCTGTGGGAGTGCTTTCCTTTAAGTCACTGTGTATACTCTGCACCCTCCGCCAGTGGTAGTACTGTCCTTTAAGCTGCTGTGTGTACTCTGCCCCCTCACCAGTGGGAGTACTGTGTCTGTAAGCTGCTGTGTGTACTCTGCACCCACCATCTGTGGGAGTGCTTTCCTTTAAGCCACTGTGTGTACTCTGCACCCTCCGCCAGTGGCAGTACTGTCCTTTAAGCTGCTGTGTGCACCCTGCACCCTCCACCTATGGGATTAGTGTCCTTTAATCCGCTGTGTGTACTCTGCACCCTCCGCCTTTGGAAGTGCTGTGCCTTTAAGATGCTGGGTGCACTGTGCGCCCTCCGCCTGTGAGAGTACTGTCCTTTAAGCTTCTGTGTGTACTCTGCCCACTCCACCTGTGGGAGTACTGTCCTTTGAGCTGCTATGTGTACTCTTCACCCTCCGCTGTGGGAGTACTGTCCTTTAAGTTGCTGTGTTCATTCTTCACCTTCCGCCTGTGGAACTATTGTCCTTTAAGCTGCTGTGTGTACTCTGCACCCTCTGCCTGTGGAAGACCTGTCCTTTAAGCTTCTGTGTGTACTCTGCACCCTCTGCCTGTGGGAGTACTGTCCTTTAAGCTGCTGTGTGTACTCTACCCCCCTCCGCCTGTAGGACTACTGTCCATTAATCTTCTGTGTGTACTCTGCAAACCTGTCTGTGAGAGTACAGTGCTAAAAGCCACTATGTGTACTCTGTCCTCTCCGTCTGTGAAAGTCCTGTCCTTTGAACTGCTGTGCAATCTCCCCCCCTCCCGAAAGTGGGAATACTGTTAATTTACTGAATTTACTGTGTTTTTTCTAGTAGTCTGATAAATTAATAATTCAATCAAAATCAAGTTCCAAAAATGTGGAGAGCATCAAATAAGGGACATGGCCGTGGTCATGCTGGCATAGCTGCTGATGATGGGCACAATTACAACACCTTCCTCTGGTGCAAACAGGCGACAGGACAATATTCATCCTTTCATAGGCCCGAATACCGCTGCATGAATGGTGAGGCCACAAGATGCTGAAAAAGAGACTGGATGGCTTAGAGTGCTTCCAGTTTCTTTGCATTATCTTCCACACGGTCCAGTGTAGAAAGTGCGCAGTTGGCACCTGAAGACCATAGTCAACCGGCTTCCACCTCACCCCCTTGAAAATCAGCCAAGCAGTCTGAGCCCCAAGTCACACAGCAGTCTCTTCTGCTTTTTGATGACTCTGTTGGTTGGGGTTCCATGGTCCATCCACCTACCTCAGCTGACGAAATGGAAGAAACTGAGTGCACTGATGCCCAACCACTTGTTAGGTTGGATGATGAGTATGTGGGAGGCTAGTGCACATGGTCAGTGGACCACCGCAGCACATGTCAGATGATGATGATGATGAAACTCAGTTGCCAACTGCAGCATCTTCATGCAGTGGGCAGACTGGCATGGAGGGCAGGGTTGAGGAGTTGGTAGAAGATGATGCGGGGGATGATGAGGTCCTAGATAGTGATGAGCGAGTACCGTAATATTCGTTATCGCTATACTCGTAACGAGTACTTTGTAATAATCGCATATTCGTTCCGAATAGCAAGTACAATGTAAGTCAATGGGAAATGCAAGTAATTTTCTGCTGGACCCTACAAAAGGGTCTGGGGGCCTGAGGAAAAGGCTGAAATGGATGGGAAAGTGATGAAACAGAACGGGAAGAGCCTGGAGAATGTGCCTGCATGCATTTCTGACTCAGATATGGTTTCTGGGAATAAGTTTGTCTCAGTATTACGCCATTTTTACAGACACACAAGAACAACAACCAAACCTATCCTAAATTGCATTTAACAGGCCAAAAAGGTTAAGAAACAGTTTTTCCTGCACAATCACTTGTATACAAGGCTAAATAAACCAGAGAAACCAAAAAAATATCCCTTTTAGACTTTGTACACACATACTGTTGTGGCTTTTTTTCGCCTTTTACAATTGGGAGGGCCCTGACTTACACATTTTGTAGGTCCCTCTGTCATACATAATTTTTAGTTCGCTATTCCCCAGCACTTTACAAGCACAGCTAGAACGTACTAGTAGGTATGTTGATTTTTGACCTGAGAGGCCTCAGGTGGCTCTGTAACATGCGCTTTGGAGGGACAGCTGTTACTTAGACATTTAGGCGGTCCCTCCATCATTGACACTCAGATAGTGGAATACATATTCAATAGCAGTTTACAATGTGCCCATTGTAGGGTTGGGCTTGAACCTCCTCCTCCTCCACCACCATGTGATACTGCGGCCCTAAATATCAAATGTTCAGAGGACCTGCAGTAGGCATGAAAGCTGAGTTTTGTGAGAGCCCTTATGTGGCTTTGTAACATACATTTTGAAGTTCCCTCCTCTAGAGAATTTGGAGGTCCCTCTTGTGTACAATACATTTGAGAGTGCCCTCACTTATCCATATTGTAGGGCCCTCACTCTATTATTTAACTCATTTAAGGGCAGAGACAACAGAGAAAAAGGCCAAGAGACATGGAGAACTAGAAGGTAGCAGTGAGTGCGGCCTGTGATCCTCAGGTATGGCTGAACTCTGTGAACCGGAAAAATAAAGCTGCACTAGTCAACTGGATGATGAGTTCAAATATATCACTTGTGCAAGTCAAAGGACAAAGGATATATGGTGCCACCCTCCAGGATGGGTTGGAGAAGCTTCTCCAAATGGCTCAGAGATTTTGATTGTCAATATTCCCCAGATTATATAGGAAAAGAAGACTTCTTGATACTGTACTACTTGGTCCAGTGCAGAATGTGCATCGTATTTCCAAAAATTACTCCTGGGGGCTCTGTCATAGGTGCAGGGAGATTCCATGACAAGGGCCTCCCTTGTCAGTGTAAATTTCTATTGAATATGTATCCCCTATCTCAGTCACAATGTAGCACAAGCCAGGCATGTTTTTTTTGCCAAATAGGGTGACTGACAGTACATTTCTATTAAATATGTATCCCCTATCTCAGTCACAATGTGACACAACCTGTGACAAGGGCCTCCAATGACAAATATTAGTTTGGTAGGACCACTGTACATTCCATATTTGCCCACTTCTCAATGTGCATAGGGTTTGTAAAAATGAGCCCTATGGGCTGAGTCATGGTTGACATAGGTAGCCACCATCCCCAGAGCCTTCAATCACAAATAGTAGTTAGGCTGGGGTAGGAATACTGTCCTGGTTTGTCCACTGCACAATGTGCATAGGGTTTGTAAAAATTAGCCCTATGGGCTGAGGAATGGTTGACGCAGGAAGCCACCATCCCAAGGGCTTCCAATCACAAATAGTAGTTAGGCTGGAGTAGGAATACTGTCCTGGTTTGTCCACTGCACAATGTACATAGGGTTTGTAAAAATTAGCCCTATGGGCTGAGTCATAGTTGACATAGGTAGCCACCATCTCAAGGGCCTCCAATCACAAATAGTAGTTAGGCTGGAGTAGGAATACTGTCCTGGTTTGTCCACTGTACAATGTGCATAGGGTTTGTAAAAATTAACTCTATGGGCTGAGTCATGGTTGACGTAGGTAGCCACCATCTCAAGGGCCTCCAATCACAAATAGTAGTTAGGCTGGAGTAGGAATAAAAATTAGCCCTATGGGCTGAGTCATAGTTGATGTAGGTAGCCACCATCTCAAGGGCCTCCAATCACAAATAGTAGTTAGGCTGGAGTAGGAATACTGTCCTGGTTTGTCCACTGCACAATGTGCATAGGGTTTGTAAAAATTAGCCCTATGGGCTGAGTCATGGTTGATGAAGGAAGGAAACGGGTTTTTATGGGAAGGGGGTGACGTTAACAGCAGTTGCATGAATCTGCATTTATGGTGAATTTAGGTCAGCTTGCTGTCATCTGGATGGATTACAAACTGTGGAGATATCCAGTCCTTGTTGAATTTAATCAGAGTAAGTCTGTCTGCATTTTCTGTGTGCGCCTATCAGTGATGATTGCCCCAGCGGAACTGAAAACACGCTCAGACACCACACTAGCAGCCAGGCAGGCCAGCACCTCCAAGGCATATTAGGAGAGGTCGGGCCAAGTGTTCAGCTTATACACCCAATAATTAAAGGGAACTGAAGCATCAGAAAGGATGCACGTATGGTCACTTAAGTACCCCTTGACCATGTTCTGCAACTTATCCCTCCTTGGCATTGTTACAGGCACAGATAGCCCTTGCTGTTGTGCTGGTTTATTGAAAATTGCCCAATTTGTGCACATTTTCCCCCCACCTCTGTTGAAGCTGGTGTTCGTGTCTCTCCTCATTATCCCTTGGTGTTGAAAAGAGCCGGTACCTCTGCTACCAGCATTGTATGAGGGTGATGTTTTCAGCAACTGATCTACAATGGCCCGCTTGAACGATCCCATTGTAAAACTCTTTGGTGACTCCAAAAGGAGAGGAGGAAATTTCTCCTTTTACCGTGGATTGAGAAAGGTGGCCAACCAGTATAGGTTGTTGGATAAAATGTGTATCACGAGAGGGTCTTGCCACAGACACTTACACATGAACTGTGCCATGTGGGCTAAGCTGTAAAAAGGCAAATGTTCTGTGTCAGTAGAAAAGTACCCATCCTCGCCTCACGCTGACTCGCCTCCTCCTCCACCTCCTCGTCCTCCTCTCCAGCCCATCCACCCTGGACAGACATGAAGCTTGGGTTGGGTGTCCCCTCTGTAGCATTACGAGTCCCCTCGGTAGCACAGAAAAACAAGTCCTCTCCCTCCTCATCCTTCTCATTTTCCTCCTCATTATCCATTGTTGCCTCAGAATATTGGCTGGGCTGGGTAGTAACACCCATTGGGAAATCTGGTTCCATACCAACATGCTGGGCACTCAAAGCTTCCTCTTTGCGACTATGCAGTGATTGTTTCAAGAGACACAACAGCTGGATGCGTACCCTAATAATAGCCTGTTTACCACTCACGAGGTTTGTGTAGTACTCAAAGTTCTCAAGAACCTCACAAATGTCTGCAATCCACACCAACTCGACAATTGTTATGTGTGGTGGCTGACTCTCAGTCTGACGGGCATGCTGAAGCTGGTATTCAGCTACTGCCCTCTGCTGTTCACTAATCCTCGCCAACATATGATAAGTGGAGTTCCACCGCGTAGGCAGGTCGCAAATGAGTCAGTGACTTGTCGCGTTTTGCTGTGTTGTGTTCACCGCTTCATCATGGGGGATATGTGTAACGTAGCTGGCGGTGAACACAACACAGTGAAACGCACGTAGGGGTACTTGATGGGGATTCTTCTTCTGCTGCTGGCCACCTTTTCCTTTTTGAGGTCTGTTTACTTACTTTTTGATATGGCTATTTGCCTAACATCCGAGGGAGCACGGTGCCTGCCGTGTACTAGTTAGATCATTTGGGTACCTTTATGATATACAATTTTGAAGGGATCTATATACTTTGTAATTTTTTCCCAGGTGTCCATTTTGGATATGGTATCCATGTTCCCCCTTTTTGTAACCTACATACAGACTGATGGCAACTTGTATGGCTGACAGCCTCATATTATACTAAAAATATGGATATTTTGTGGCCATGCACTATGTCACTTTATATGTCTCCTGTCTTTTTGTATTTTGTGTGTTTTTTTGTATAACATAATTTTTAATTCTACCTCAATAAAATTTAGCTTTTATTTTTTGAGTCTGTAATACTCCTTGTTTTCTCTTGAATTACTATAATATGGACAGAAGGCAGACTGACACCCCAAAATAGTGATTAAAATGGGCTGGTGCGTGCTTTGTAGCAGGCAGTAGGAAATGTGTGGACTAATGCTTTGTGCGGGGCACTCAATGATTTTTTAAATGGATTAATATGGACAAAAGGCAGGCTGTTACCCCAAAACAGTGGTTAAAATGGGCTGTTTCGTGCTTTGTAGCAGGCAGTAGGAAATGTGTGGACTACTGCTTTGTGCGGGGCACTCAATGATTTTTTAAATGGATTAATATGGACAAAAGGCAGGCTGTTACCCCAAAATAGTGGTTAAAATGGGCTGTTTCGTGCTTTGTAGCAGGCAGTAGGAAATGTGTGGACTACTGCTTTGTGCGGGGCACTCAATGATTTTTTAAGTGGACTAATATGGGCAGAAGGCAGGCTGACACCCCAAAATAGTGGTTAAAATGGCCTGGTGCGTGCTTTGTAGCAGGCAGTAGGAAATGTTTGGACTACTGCTTTGCGTAGGGCACCAAACGCCTTTTTAAGTGGACTAATGTGGACAGCAGAGGCCAGGCTCTGACCCCTAAAACAGCAGGGAAAATAGACTGGTGCTAAAAAAAATGGCTGCACAAAATGCTACTAATCTCTGTGCTGGAAAAATATTGCTTTGCCTCTGACAAGAGCTGTTTTCAGATGGACACTGGAAGAACACTTTAACCTCTCCCTACATAATACACAATCTCTCCCTCCCTGTACTCTGACTTTGTTGTGTGTCTTCAACTCTGAAAAGAGCTATTTTTTGGTGGTATTATGGAGCTAGTGAGCGGCTCCTTTAAACACAGAGCTAGTATACACTGCAGGTAGCCCTTAAAGGGCTTTTGTTTTGTCAAGAGGCCTAAACACTCTCCCTAGCAGCTCAGCGATCTCTCCCTAGGCTATTACAACGCAGGCTCCAGATGCAATGTGCATAAAATGGCGGCGGCAGGGCTTAAATAGAATCTATGACGTTGGGCGGCCAGCCAATCACAGTAATGCCACAACCAAGATGTCTGCAGCATTACTGTGATTGGTTAAGAAGCCCAGCATGTTTAGTGGCTGCAAAGAAGGCGCCAAAACTGCAGGGCGGGACATCCGAATATAGCGAGGTGAGTGCACAAATACTCACAGAATAACGAGTAACCAGAATACCTTACTATCCATGCGAATAGCGAATTGTAATGAATACACTTGCTCATCACTAGTCATAGACATGTAGCGGAGGCCATCCTACTGACGTGCGTAGTTTGGAGGAAGAAGAGGTGATCACGCTGCCACAACAGCAGAGCAAAAGAGGGAGCAGGATGAAAAGGCACAGAGGGCATCCCCTATCCAGTACATCGGCTCCTACTGCCCACAACGCCACTAATATAAGCACACCAAAGACAGCTCAAAAGAGCTCTCTGGCATGGTATTTCAGGGAATGTGTGGCCCACAAGCGACAGGTGGTTTGCACTCTGTGCCATCAGACTCTGAAGCGAGACATAAGTATCCTGAACCTGAGCACTATCTGTATGAATTACAAGGATGAGATGCAGTGGAGTATACAGTGCATGTGCGCAGTTTTACAAAAAAACTATGTATGCGCACTTTGCACACGTGTCTGTGATAGTAATGCGCATAGCCGCTGTGTGTATTCTTGATCCCATATCTGGGGGAGTAATATGCCTTTAAGCGGCTATATGCATTCTTGAACCTATATCTATGGGAGTATTTTTCCAAAGTCACCTTTGTGTAATCTTGAACCCATATCTGTTGAAGTAGTTTGCCAAAAGGCACTGTGTGTATTCTTATACACTTATCTGTCGGAGTAATGTGCCTTTAAGCGACTAAGTGTACTCTTGAATAGAGATGAGCGGTGTTCGACTCGAACTGTTCGCCCATCTCAAATTCGAGCTGTTTTGAGCGGTGTTCGAGCCGTTCGGCGAACACGAACGATTTGAAAAAAATCCGACTGTTCGAGGTTATGTTCAATAACTGTTCGTGCACCAAAATCATAACTGGATTTTTTCACAGTAATGCTGATAATCAATGTTAATACGCAGTTTGAGAGTACAGCGGGGCGGGGGGAGGGGCAGGGGATGAATCTCTGCATAAATAATGAAGATCTCCATTTTTTTTTCTCTTTCCCGCATTTACAGTGGGGAGGTGCAATCTGTCAGCCTATTAGCAGCGCACACACGGAGCGAAGTGCTTTTTTTCACACAAGCAAGAGCATGTGTCATTGGCTGTGTATGTCACATGTCCTTGCTCTATAAGACCCTGCCATTTTCCCCTTCGCCACCATTTTCTCACTGCTGCAGCTGCGAGTTAGACGGCACCACTGTTGCTGTGTGCGCTATACTTTCAGTGTTAATTTCAAGCCAATTTTCTCACAAATCTACAGATAGCTTGGGAGTAGGGAAGAGTTGTGATTGCAGTCCTTTTGAGGACTAGGTTACAGCATTTCCTATGATTTTAGCAGGCAGGTCTGTGCTCTTAAATAGATAGGTTGGGAGTAGGGACTAATTGTAATTGCAGTCATTTTGAGGATTAGGTTACAGCATTTCCTAGGACTTTTTGCCAGGCAGGTCTTTGTCAGTGCTGTGCAAGTGTTTTTCACAGCATTTGGCTAAATCTAGCTAAGCAAATCCTTTTTGGCCTCTTGCAGTGTGTGTTAGTCAGTGGAGTAGCGTATCTGTGTTGCAAGCTACACCACCTGTGTATAGAATACAATTTTTTTACTGCACCTAGCCAAGTAAAACCTTTTGGGCATAGCATCATTCTATTAGGCTATCTATACTAAGCTCCACCAGCTTGCAAATTACTAATCATTTTTATCTGCATCTAGCTCTGAAAATAATTTTGGGCTTGTAGCAGTGTGTGGGACTTATTCTTAGTCCATCTATACTAAGCTCCACCAGCTTGCAAATTACAAATAATTTTTATCTGCATCTAGCTCGGAAAATAATTTTGGGCTTGTAGCAGTGTGTGGGACTTATTTTTAGTCCATCTATACTAAGCTCCACCAGCTTGCAAATTACAAATAATTTTTATCTGCATCTAGCTTGGAAAATAATTTTGGAAATTATGGTGGAAAGGGGAATAGGCGTGTTGGGAAGGGAAAAAAAGGTTGTGTCAGTGGGGTAGGTGTTAAAGCAACAGTAACATCTGCAGAAGAAAGACCATCTTCCAGCCAAACTAAGATGTCTACTTCTTTTAGTGGACAATGTGATACGATCCCTTTCTTATGGCCACGCCAATCGTTACAAATTCCAGATGAGGCACAAAAACAGCAGCTGCTTCAACGGATATCAAGGGCTCCTTTAAGTGGGCTCTCCTCCACCTCAACTTCAACATCACAAATACTCCAGTCCTCAGAGGTGTCACCCCAATTGCACTTGCTTCCTCACAGCTCCCAAGTCTCCAGCTGCCCGTCTGAGTATGGGGTAGAACAGATGGTTGAGTCTGCAGAGCTGTTTACTCATACTATAGCCTGGGAATCAGAGGTCGGTTCCAGAGCTTCTGTGTATCCAGACGAGGAAATGATCTGCACTGATGCCCAGAATCTTTATGAGTCGGATCCAGGGCCAGTCGCAGAAGGTTCTGACCATAATGTAGACCCTCGTTCCCAAACTGTAACTCCTGTTGGAGAAAATGAGGAAGACTATGATGAGACTCAAATACCTGATTGGAGCGACAACTTGAGTTTTTGTCAGGGCAGGAAGAGGTTGGCTCTGAGGACGACGGGTGTGAGAACACACAGGGTGATGATGACGAGGTTGCAGATCCCACTTACTGTCAACCCACAGTCAGCCAGTCCATGAGGTCAGCAGAGGAGGTGGAGGAGGATGCTAGTGACGACGAGGTCAGGTTGCGCCTTCCTGGACAGAGACATAGTACTGGAAGCACGTAGACAACTGCATCCTCAAACACAACTCTGCCTCTGACCACAAGTCGTGGTGGCTCTTCAGGTCTCATGGGTGCTAAGCCTTGCATAGCCTGGGCATTTTTTCAGATCGATAAGGATGACCGAACTCGTGTTATCTGTAATATTTGTCAGCAAAAGCTAAGTAGAGGCCAAAAAATCCATAGTTTGAGTACTTCATGCATGAACAGTCACATGGATATGAAGCATAAGTTGCAGTGGGAAGCTCACTGTGCTACAATGCGGCCTAGTGGGCCGGGCCAACCACCATCTGCCCCATCTTGTGCATCTGCGGCCTCTTCATCCTCTGTGACTGGGGAGACAGCAGTCACATCTGTTTTGGGACGCAGACCTGCCACCTCTTTACCCGCAACAGCCAGCGTGATTGGCAGGTCATCATTTTCTTTGGAGGTGGAAACACCAGCTGGTGTTGAGCGCTCTCCGACATTGAGAACACCAGCTTTTGATCAAGGCAACCTAACATGTCCACCTGCATCTTCCTCACAGGCTGGCAGTTTGCCAGGGACACCCTTATCAACCCCATCTAAGCACAACAGCCAGCCCTCTGTCCCTCAGATGTGGACAAGTAAAAGACCATTTCCTGCTAGCCATGAGAAAGCTAAGAGGTTGAATTTCACCATCTGCAAGCTCTTGGCTACAAAAATGCTGCCTTTCCGCCTGGTGGACACAGAGGATTTTCGAGACCTTATGTCCGTTGCAGTCCCCCAGTACCAGATGCCCAGTTGGCACTACTTCTCAAAGACACAACATCGCAGCTTCTTTGAGAAACTCTGTGTGTGACAGGGTGCATTTCACCACAGACACTTGGACGAGTAGGCATGGACAGGGGCATTACATGTCGCTGACTGGGCACTGGGTAACTATGGTGACAGCAGGACAAGGGGCTGCTGTCCAAGTCTTGCCGTCCCCACGAGTTGTGCGTCAATCCTCTTTATCTCGAAGTTCCTCCACTGCTTCTGTCTCCTCAACCTCCTCTCGGTCGTCCACCTGCACCCAAAGCCTGTCTGGTCATGCCACACGCTTTCTAACTGCGCAGAAGGGATCCTGCCCACCTCCTTACTATGCTGGCAGCAGGGCTCAACGTCATCAGGCGGTTTTTACTTTGAAATGTCTGGGAAATGTGAGTCACACAGCTGAGGAGTTGTGGTCTGCTCTGTAGAACTAGTTTCATGAATGGTTGTCTCCACTGGACCTGAAACCAGGGAAGGCCGTGTATGGCTCACGTGTTGAACCTGGTGGTCCAGCAATTTTTAGGCCACTATCCCGGACTAGATGGCCTTCTGCAGAAGGGACGGTCGCTGTGTGCTCACTTCCACCCTTCGCATCCCGCAATTCAGTGACCTACATCTCTACAGAAGTCTTTGGGCCTGCCACTTCACCGGCTAATATGCTATGTGCCTACCCGGTGGAATTCAACTCTGCACATGTTGCAGCGACTGTGGCAGCACCGACAAGCCCTGGTGCAATACGTTCTGACGTATAGCCTGGGCCAACGGGATCCAGAGGTGGGGCAAATAACGCTGGAGGAGTGGTCTCAGATCAGGGACCTATGCACCCATCTGCACAGTTTTGAAATGTCGACGAAGATGTTTAGTGCTGACTATGCCATTATCAGCATGACTATTCCGGTGATTTACATGCTGGAGCACATGTTAAACAGAATTCGGAGTCAGGTGGTGCGACAAGAGGAGGTGGAGGAAGTAGATGAGGAGGAGTTGTATGTGGAAGGGCTAACATCTGCAAGGTCCAGACAGTCGGAAGCACCAAGGCGGCAGGCATGTGATGGTGGGGGAGATGGATTTACCAGGGCGCATGGTAACAGCCAAACTAGTGAGGAAGGTGCAGGAGCCCAGGAAGAAGTGGAGGACGAACTGATGGAAGACCCATCAGATGAGGGAGACCTTGATCACATTTCTGTTGTGCGAGGTTGGGGGGAGAGGGCAGAGGAAGGAAGCATGATTGTTACCTCGCCACTAACACAACAGGGACTTGGTGCTCCTGGATGCGCAAGACACATGAGTGCCTTCTTGCTGCACTACCTGCAACATGACCCTCGAATTGTCAGAATTCAAAATAATCCTGACTACTGGGTTGCCACACTCTTAGATCCCCGGTACAAAAGTAAATTTGCCGAAATAATTCCTGCCATAGAAAGGGATTCACGCATGCAGGAGTATCAGCAGAGACTGTTGCACAATCTTACATGTCCTTTTCCACAAAACACCAGTGGTGCACGTAGTGAATCTCACAGTTCTAACTTGCCAACCGTGGGACTGTCGAGTGTTCAGTAATCAAACCATAACAGAAGCACAGTATCTGCTGGTAACAGCAATTTTGCGGAATCATTTCACAGCTTTTTAAGCCCATCCTTTGCAAGGCCACAGGAGACAAGAAGTCTGACACATAGTCAACGCCTAGAGACGATGGTACAGGAGTATCTCCAAGTAAACATCGAAGCCATGACTGTGTCACTGGACCCTTGCTCTTTTTGGTCTTCCAATCTGGATAAATGGCCGGAGCTCGCCACTTACGCCTTGGAGATCTTGTCATGCCCCGCAGCCAGCGTTCTGTCTGAACATGTGTTCAGCGCTGCTGGTGGTGTGCTGACAGATAAGCGCACGCAGCTCTCCACTGAGAATGTAGACAGACTCACGTTCATAAAGATGAACAAATCATGGATCCGCAAGGACTTTTCTACCCCGTGTCATCCTGGGGAGAGTAAAAGTTTGAGGATTTCGAAAAGTCACCTCACCAACCGTTTTAAGCTTTCAAATTACTAAGAATTTTTTGCTGCCTCTTGTCTGGAAAATAATTTTGGACCTGTAGCAGTGTGCGGTACTCATTCTATTATGTTATCTATACTAAGCTCCACCAGCTTGCAAATTACTAATAATTTTTAGCTGCATCTTGTCTGGAAAATAATTTTGGGCATAGTAGCAGTGTGTGGTACTCATTCTAACCAACCATTTTAAGCAACTCTGGGGCAATTGATGCCACTTATGTGGTGTCTGTGCCACAAATTTTTGTCTAAAATGGAGACTCTTTTTGGAGTCCCCTTGCTTTGTTTTACGTGACGTTGCTATCGTCAATTAGAGGTGGGTTGGGTCTTCCCCCCCTCCTTTAAAACGTAAGAAAATACATACACTATGGCTTGGGGTAACACAGATGGTTGAGTCTGAAGAGCTGTTTACTCAGGGGTCTGCTCCAAAGCTTCAGTGTCTGCTAGTCAGCGTAGTAACCCAGCTGCGAAGCAAGCTGCACCACCTGTGTATCTAATATTGATTTTTAAATGCATCTAGCCTAGGCAGACTGTGGGGACCCCTAACCAAGCCGAGACGCTCAGCCCCCTAACGCCCCCCTTTCATTGACAATACAATCATGTAACTCTTACAACTGGATGGGTGAGCTTTATTAGCTGTTTATACTCATTCCATTAGAAATGCATTTTATTTTTAAAATAATTCAGCTTGTTGCAGCATGCCCTGTGTCTCCAGTCTCCACAACGGCAAGTTGGCCAACAAGTGTAACTCTCCAACATGTCCTTTCTATTTCCAGGCCACGGAGGATCCTGCTTACTCGTATGCAGGACTCCGACCCCCATTCATCACTCTTAACACTTGTTCCACTCCGTCCTGGAGTCCTGACAGGAATATGTCCAGTCCAATATCCATTAAGTGAACACCGTCGGGTCATATGAGGCCTGCTTTATCTCCTTCCAGTTGTCGGTGTCGTATCACTACACAGCCTCTGTCTCTTATAAATTTTGCCATCCGAATAATTATTACCTGCCTTGTCCGTTCGATGGCCGTGATGTCTCACGCACCTTGCCATACCGTTCTCGGCACAATCTCTGACCATACTATAGTTAGTTTTGTGAAAAATTCTCTGAAGCGCTCAGTGTCTAGTTTCATTATTGCCATTAGTTATGCGCTCTTGTGATAAGCTATGTCGTTTCCCCCGGCCAGTATAACTAAGATGACCGGACCTCTTGCCTCTCTCCCTACCTTGATTACCTCCATTAGTACCTGTGGCCATTGCAGGCCTCTAATAGCTCTCCAGTTCAAATATGTGTTATGAAACTCCAATTTCCTCCCGCCTGGGCGGACTTTAACCCTTCTTTCTGCATAATATATATACGAGTTCTTAATCATTGCATAGCAAAAAAACAGCAATGAAGTAGTATTTATATGTCATGTCCTGCTATGCACCTGTTCAAGGCTGAGTTAATCAGAAATTTAAACACACATACCATGTTAAAATCGTATAGAAACAATGCATATAAATGTAAATAATCAAAAAGAAAAAGAAAAGAAGAAAAAAGGAACATATATATAATAATAATCTATAAATGATTACTTATAATGATACATCAAATCATGTCTGATGGTTAAACTCGCTGGTACACGTGTATTTAAAGTATAAATCCACCAACTTTCTCTATTAAGGAGCTTTCTCCTATAATCATCCACCAAATCTCCACCAATCGCCACGGCCCACGGAGGGGCCACCACAGTCAGTGAATCCTTCCTTATTTAGTATAGAGTCTACCAATACTTTGGGCGTATTAGCCCAGCTGCGAAGCAAGCTGCACCGCCTGTGTATCTAATGAGAATTTTTAACTGCATCTAGCCTAGGCAGACTGTGGGGACCCCCAACCAAACCCAGACGCTCTGCATCTAACCCAGCCAATCATTTGATAGTATTGCTAGTATCAGAGTCGCATGGGCTCTAAACCTTGCATAGCCTGTGCATTTTTTCAGATCGCTAAGGATGACCCAACTCGTGCTATCTGTAACATTTGTCACCAAAAGCTAAGTAGAGGCCAAAAAATCCATAGTTTGAGTACTTCATGCATGAACCGTCACATGGATATGAAGCATAAGTTGCAGTGGGAAGCTCACTGTGCTACAATGCGGCCTAGCAGGCCGGGACAACCACCATCTGCCCTACCTGTGTCATCCTGGGGAGACTAAAAGCTACTGCGTAGTCTTTTCCAAAAATTTGAGGGAATTACCACGGGAATGGTTTGGAAGAGGTATAAGAGTTTAGGTAGGACGTTCATTTTTAGTATACTTATTCTGCCGAACCAGGAAAAATCCTTCACCGTCCAAGAAGTAAGATCTTTATGGAGTTGTTCAATAAAGGGCCCAAAATTAAGATAAAATAGACGGGAGAGGTCTCTATGAATATGAATTCCTAAGTATTTGATACCCTGTGAGGGCCAGGCAAAGGAAAGTTGGACTGGATGGAATCCTGCATGGATTTGGGGAGGGAGACATTTAGGGCCTCAGACTTCGCTGCATTGATTTTAAAATTTGACCATTAAACAAAGTGATATATTTCAGTCATAACAGCAGGGATGGATATATGTGATTGAGTGATATATACTAGGACATCATCAGCAAAGGCAGAGCACATGTACTCGGTGCCTCCCACCTCAATCCACCTAATATTGGGGTTATCGCGAATTGATGAGAGCAGGTGCTCCGTCACTAGGATGTATAAGAGAGGGGACAGAGGACATCCCTGCCTTCTCCCATTGGTGATTATGAAAGGTGATGAAAATGTTCCATTTATCTTCAGCCTAGCTGACGGATTGCGATACAGGACCATGATTTTGGCTATAAAAGGGTCGCCTAGACCCCTACCCCAAGCTTTTTAAGAGAATAATATATGGCGTGCCAGGAGACTCTATGGAATGCTTTCTCAGCATCCAACGAGAGTATCTAATTACAAATTTTTAACTGCATCTAGCCCAGGCAATACTTTGGGCCTAGTAGCAGTGTCTGTTAGTCAGCGGAGTAGCCACCGCCTGTAGATCTAATTACAAATTTTTAACTGCATCTAGCCCAGGAAATACTTTGGACCTAGTAGCAGTGTCTGCTAGTCAGCGGATTATCCCATCTGTTAAGCAAGCTACACCACCTGTAGTTTGGACACTTATTTTTTTCAAAGGAAATGCTTCGGGCCCCAGGGACACTCTGTGAAGAGCATCGGGGAGGCACCCCAAGGGGCTGGGACTGGCGGTAGGACGCCTTGCAGTGGACCGCCAAGCTCGATTCTTATAAAAGCTTTTTAACTGCAGAAGCTTTAGTGGACGCTACTGGAGCTGAAATTCCCATGGCTGCTGGCATAAGACTTGCCCTCCAATAGATCCTTGTAAAAGGATTTAAAGTGTACTCATTCAAATTACAGAGACAATTTAAATTAAAAAGCTTAGACCTGCCTCCACCGCAGGGGGGCTCGCTCGACCCACCAGCTTATAGGCACCAGTATTGGGAGAGGGGCCTCGCCGTCAGGGTCCACCGCTGCTCTGGCACAAACCCGGCGACACGGAGGTCGCACGGGCTGGAACGGACAGGCCATGTCAGCTTCGCACTTTTTTGGTTTTAGAAGGGCATGACATGCCTATATCTGTGTCTCCACCTCCTTTTACTCCTCCACCTCTTTTCTTTTCGCATGACTATACGTACTTGTCACTTTTCCATGTGTTAGTTGTGTCTTCTGAGCAGTTTGTCTGGTTTTGGACACCTTTGAAGGTGTTTTCTATGTGTTTCTATGTGTTTTTGTTTGCCTGCCATTGGTTTTAACGGTGCTCGACGGTGTTCGACGAACAGTTCGACAAACATACGGGTGTTCGACGAACTGAACCGAACTCGAAGACTACGGGGGTGGCTCAACTCTACTCTTGAACTCCTATCTGTGGGAGTAATGTGCCTTTAAACTGCTGTGTGTATTCTTTAGCTCATATCTGTGGGAGTAATGTGCCTTTAAGCAGCTGTGTGCATTCTGCAACCCTGCCTGTGGGGGCACTGTGGGTCATTGTCAGGGTGTGAAATGTGTTATCAGCTTCTGTGGGATAAATGTGTAAACATGCTCTGTGGGTGACACTTGTTGTTAGCTCCAGTGGGTCCAAAGCCTCTGTGTCCTCTGCAGCCATGTCTGTATGAGTAGTGTGCCTAAAAAATAAATTTACTCAACCTTTGTGGCCAGGCTTAAAGCCCATGAAATGACTTAACTACTCATTCCAATTACAGAGCCTCTAAATTGTAATGGATGGCTATTTTGGCTCACAATATCAGCTGCTGACTCAGTTTAGAAGTGGTCAATTTGGTTGACTGCTGCCCTCCTTGGATGTGGTACACGTTTATCAGGTTAAGTCTAGAGACGAACGTTCGGTTCGGCTCGGCGAACATTCCGATGTTCGTCGACCATATCCAAGCCCCATTCAATTTAATGGGAGGCAAAACCAAATACATAGACAACACTTTCAAGGTGGCCCAAAAGCTGCCAAAACAGCTCAAATTAGGGGCAGACACCAGGAAAAGTGGCATCAATTGACCCAAAGTACAAATTTTATAGCAGTCAATGTAGGCCTGCTGTGCTGGGAGCCCTGATGCCTCATGCAATAACTCCAACTGATTTTCTGCTCAGCCACACTCAGGTGGTACAAATATCAGTTTTGTAGACTACTATTGGTTGAAAAGTTTATGGATAGCAACACAGGTAGTTGACTGATCAATTGACCTAAAGTACACATTTTATAGCAGTCAGGCATGGGCCATGCATGAGGTATCAAAGTCTGGGCCAGCATTTACAGCTTTGAATTTAAGTTCAATTTAAAATGAGGTGGGTGAGGGACCAGTGTTGGCCTGCTGTGCTGGAAGCCCTGAATCCTCATTCAATGTCTCAAACTGCTTTTCTTCTCAGTCAAACTCAAGTGGCATAAACATCAGTTTTGTAGACTGCTATTGGTAGAAAAATTTAAGGATAGCAATACAGATAATTGACTGAAAGTAAGTGCAGGCCTGCCGGTCTGGGAGCCCTACTGTTACAGACAGCACACATGAAAGAGACACAACTTGGAGTGTCCACATTTCAAAAAACTAGGAGCAGATGTAGCGCCCCGAGGGCTCGGCCGCTACAGGGGTATTGCACCTCTGCCAGAGGGGTGATATTCCACTCCCGGGTAAGGATGGAGTATGGACCAGGGCTCAGTTAGCTGCATACAGCACACACACCCCATTTCCGAGGGACAGCTCAACGGTGCTCCCACTAGACAGAAGTGCAGGCACGACCGACTATGTCCCTGTCTGGAATGGGGAGGGGGGTGGAACACCCAGTGCTGTAGGAGCAGATAGGGGTTGGTCCCTGAGCGTAGGAAGGAGCCCATTGGTTGCTGGTCACCTGGGCTCATGGTCAGAGGGAGGTATAAAAGGTGGGCACCATCTTAGATCTAGGTTCATTCAGTCTGTGGAGACAGTGGATAAGACAGGGAGTAGAGGCTCTGTAGGAGGTCTGCTCCAGGAGGGCCTAGTGAGAGGCCGAGGAGGAGGTGAAGGGGAGCTGTGGTGTCACCTCAGCCCAGCTCCATGAGAAGGGAGGAGAAGAAGGAACAGGAAAGACGGAGGACAGACAGAGAAACAGAAGGGCTCAGGAACAAGAAGGTGGAAGGGACCCTAAGAACCCACGAGAATACAGGGTGAAGGGTCAGGCAGATTAAGGGTGCCGGATCCCAAGTTGGTGGAGGAGAAACTACCCTCAGCCAAAGACCGGACGTCGTGATCATTTATTGGTGCGACACCTCATCAAACCTGCTAGGAAGGCTCCATATAGGACAGCGGAGGATGGGGCCCACGTGTAACCGCACAAGTCCGCGGTAGCTGGACAAAAGTGGGTCACTGGTGAGGCAGGCCAGAGAAAGGACAAATGGGGGTCTTGAGCCATACTCCTGAGCTGCCTTGGAGTTGACCGAGCCCCTCACCTGGTGGACGCCGCACGGCTCGGGCAGTCATTCCCTGCAGAAGTGACTTGGATATTAACCGTGAGTAAAGACCCTGGACTGCAGTACGTTGTCTGTGTGTTTTTTCGCTCCTCCGGCACTACCGGTACTGGGACTCTCACCACCATCACTCCCACCAACCACTATACTGCCCTGGGGCCGCACTCTTCCCGTGGGGAGTCACACCATCCCAGCTGCATATATCATCAGCCCCAGCGGTCTGCCCTGCAGCGGCGGTTCCTAATAACCGCAATCCACGGGTGGCGTAGTCGGACATCTCTTAAAACACCTAAAAGACTACCACTGGTCTTACCACCCTGAGCCATGGGACCGGGTCGCCACTACTACCCCCATCGTCTCCCTATTGCCCGGTTCCGAGTGCCCCACGGCCCAGGGGGCGAGTCACAGACACCACTAAAGTGGCATCAATTTACCCAGATTATAAATAGTATAATTGGTCTCTGACACCATTTCCACTACAGGCGACCCACCAGGAGACCCAACTTGGAGTCTGCACATTTCAAAAAAATATAGGCAAACACCACTAAAGTGGCATCAATTTCCCCAGAGTATAACTATTATAATGGGGCTCTGACACCACTTCCACTACAGGCAACCCACCATATGGAGACCCAACTTGGATTCTCCACATTTCAAAAAATTAGGGGCAGACACAACTAAAGTGGCATCAATTTTCCCAGAGTATAAATATTATAATGGAGCACTGATACCCCTTCCACTACAGCACACATGTCAAATTTTGGCCCACAATGTAATGATATTTGGCCCTCGACACCAGAACCATCGCCTCTATGTGGGGCCATTATTCTGTATGGAAGACTTTGTGGGGCCCTTTATAGTGTATGGAGGACTATGTGGGGCTCACTATACAGTATGTAAAGGTATGTGGGGCCCATTATTGTGTATGGAGGACTGTGTGGGGCCTATTATACTGTATAATGGTTGGCCCTTTACTTTGTCCAAGTTTTTCATTTTGGCCCTCTGTGTGTTTACGTTTGACATCCCGCACTACAGGCACCCCACCAGATAGAGACCCAACTTGAAGTCTCCACATTTCAAAAAATTATTAACATCAGCAGCAATAGCAACAGCAGGCACAGAAGCTACAACAAAGGTGTCACAGACTGAAATCGGGCAAAATCAATGCAGCACACTAAAAACTAAACCATCGTCTAGTCTGCCCAATCTATGACTGGGGTGTAAAAGTCATTGGAGATCCATGACTTGTTCATCTTGATGAAAGTTAGGTGGTCTACACTTTCAGAGAACAGCCGGATGCGCTTATCCATCCGGACACCACTAGCAGTACTGAAGACACGTTCTGAGAGAACTCTGGTTGCTGGGCATGACGAAGCCTCAAAGGCATGAAAGGCAAGCTCACTCCACTCTTCCATTTTTGAAGACCAAAATGCAAAAGGGTCCAACCTCTCTCTGAAGGCATTCATATTGAGCTCGAAATATTCCTGCACCATCCTCTCCACTCATTCACTACTTGTCAGAATTGTACTCGGTTTAGCTGGTGCGCAGACTGGTCTAAAAAATGTGTGAAACGATTCACAGAAATTGCTTCTGCCATTTACACTGCTGCTGTTAATGTTTTTTCATTGACGACTCGACGTTCCTGGGATTGGAAGTCTACAACTCCAATGCACACTGTTTGCCTCACTTCTGTCTTGGGGAAAACCACTCTTAAGATTGTCTACAAGCATGTTTCAATACTCCAGCATGCATGCGTCCCTTTCCAGGGGGGAAGCATCTGGCAAAATTTTCTCTTGTACCATGGATCTAAGAGAATGGCAACCCAGTGCTCAGCACTATTTCTAATCCTAACAATACGGGCATCATGTTGTAGATAGTGCAGCAAGAAGGCGCTCATGTGTTGGGCACTTCCATGACATCCAAGCGCTTGGTTTATTGGTGTCGGTGTAACACTAAAGCTTGCTTCCTCCGTCCCATCCCACCAGCCACGGACAACAGAGAGGGTATCATTATCCTCTTCATATCCTGACTGTTGCGCGCCCATCACCTTTTCCTCCTCGTCCACCTCCATTTGTTCCTCGGCTCCTGCACCTTCACTAACACTTTGTTTGGTAACATGAGCCGCCCTCGATCACTGTAATCCACCCTACCTTGGCACCCACCTGTGTGACGACAGTCTGGAACTTATAGATATTGTTATCCCTTCCCTTCCATCCTTCTCTGCTTCCTCCTCTTCGTCTGGGACCACTACCTCCTACCGCAGACTATTCAAAGTGTGCTCCATCATGTAGATGACTGGAATTGTGATGCTGATGAAGGCATCGTCAGAGCTAACCATCTTAGTAGCCATTTCAAAACTGTGCAGAAGGGTGCAGAGTACAGATGAGCGAACTTGTTCTGAAAATCTTCGCCAATCTCAAAGCTGGCACAAACATTGCACATTCGGATTTGTGTTCGTACGCCCAAGCATTATTACTAAAAATCCGCAAAATTCAGACAAAGTTCGGTAAATGATCAAGTTTCCAATAATGTTTTTTTTCAGGACTTTGGCTAGGATAGTGGTGCTTTATGATGAGCAGGGAAGACGTGTTTGATGAAGGGAGGGAGTGGGGAGAGTTTGGAGGAGTGGTGGACTGTTATTCTTATGATGTTTTTTTTCCTATATTAATTGTGGAGATACCGGCAGCCAATCAGGGTGCAGAAATCATCCACAACGTCCAGAGACAAGGGATTGTGCTATTGGCTACCTCTCCATATAAAAAACAGACATGTTATTTTGGCGCAATTTTGTAGGTGTTATAGTGCAGACAGGCTGCACCTGCTGCTGCTACTGGATAGTGATATAGTTAGCTAGGCTGGGGAATGTCAATCAGCTAGTTCAGATAGACAGGACCCTGTGTAGCTGTGAAATAGATTTTCCAGCAGATCAATTCTTTTGGCTAATTGTGTGGTCCAGAGACACAAGGCCACATTTCAGCATATAACTGTTATGTAATAATAATGTGCTCCAGCCAGGAGTCCATATTTGAAAATATTAATTTTTTGTGATAGCGTCGTCCTGAAACAAGGCCACATTTCTGCATAAAAATATTTTGTGCTGGTAATATTTTTGCCTAGGCAGGAATCCACATTTGAAAATATAAATTCTTTGTGCTAATATCATGGTCCTAAAACAAGGCCACATTTCTGCATATATCGTATTTTTCGGACCATAAGACTCATTTTTTTCCCCCAAATTTGGGAGGAAAATGGGGGCTGCGTTTAAGGTCCGAATGTTGCGTACCTGCAGTGGTGGTGGTGGCGGCAGCAAAGGAGGAGGAGGCGAGATGCTGTGGGTGTCTGGCTGGGGGCCGGCGCGGGTTGGACTGGATGAGGGCACTTTCTGGCTGCGGGCCGGGGCGGTGAGCGGCGCAGGTTTCTGGGATTGGGACAGGGACTGGATGCGAGCAGTGTCTGTCTGCAGGTCGGGGTGGTGAGCGGCGCAGGTTTCTGGTGTGTGCAGCAATCTTCCTGAAGCTGTGATCCACAGGAAAATGGCCACCCGAGCCAGAGCATGCGCTGACTTGTAGCCCGAGCGGCCATTTTCCCGTAGATCACAGCTTCAGGAAGATGGTCGCGCACACTGGAAACCTGCGCCGCTCACCACATCTACCTGCAGACAGACACTGCTTGCATCCAGTCCCAGTCCCGATCCCTAGGCAGGCCTCGGTGGCATGCAGCCAGACCCCTCTCCCGGCCCTCAAACAGGCCCCGATCGCCAAACTCTGGCCACAGCCATGCACCGGGCCTCAGCCAAGCCCAGGCCCTGGCTCCCTGCCAGGCCCCAGGCTCTCAGCCATGCATCAGGCCTCAGCCAGGCCCCTAGCTAGGCATCAGGCCTCAGCCAGGCCCCCAACCCTCAGTCAGGCCCTCAGCCAGGCCCCCACCAAGCATCAGGCCTCAGCCAGGCCCCAAGCCCTCAGCCAGGTCCCCAACCAGGCCCCCAGCCAGGCACCAGCCCCCAGCCACCTCTTCTGCTAGAGCCGCCAGGTTCCTGAGGAAGGGAACGAAGGGCTCTGCAATCCTGCTCCACCGCAACTCCCCACTGCTGGAGCATCGGATTCCTGAAGAACCCTGCCTCCTGTGACCTTCGCTCCACCGCCCCCCAGGTAAGATACTGTTCCTATTAAGACTATAAGATGGACCCCATCTTTTTTAAAAAAAAAATTCTATATTCCACCCCAAAATTTGGGGTGCGTCTTATGGTCCAGTGCATCTTATAGTCTGAAAAATATGGTAAATATTTTGTGCTGATAATATTTTTTTCAGGCAGTAGTCCACCTTTGTAAATATAAATTATTTATGCTAATAGTGTGGTCCTGAAACAATTCTGCATATAAATATTTTGTGCTGGTAATTTTTATGTCAAGGCAGGAGTCCACATTTGAAAAAACTAATTATTGGTGCTAATAGCATGGTGTCAAAACAAGATCACATTTCTGCATATAAATATTTTGTGCTGGTAAAAAAAAACAATTCAGAGAGTAGTCCACATCTGAAAATATAATTTTTTTGTACTAAAAGGGTGGTCCTGAAACAAGGCCACATTTCTACATATAAATATTTTGTGCTGATAATATTTTTTTCCAGGCAGTAGTCCATGTTTGAAAATATAAATTCTTTGTGCTAATAACATGGTCCTGAAACAAGGCCACATTTCTGCATAGAAAGATATTGTGCTGGTAGGATTTTTGTCCAGGCAAGAGTCCACATATGAAAATACTAATTTTGGGTGCTAATAGCATGGTCCTGATACAAGGCTACAATTCTGCATATAAATATTTTGTGCTGGTAATAATTTTTTCAGGCAAGAGTCCACCTTTGAAAATATAAATTCTTTGTACAACCTCTGGCAAAAATTATGGAATCACTGGGCTCGGAGGCTGTTCACTATGTTGTTTAATGTTGAAAAAAAGCAGATCACAGACATGGCACAAAGCTAAAGTCATTTCAAATGGCAACTTTATGGCTTTAAGAAACACTAAAAGAAATCAAGATAAAAAATGTGGTACTCAGTAAGGGTAATTTTTTTTTTCAGACCAAGCAGAGGGAAAAAATTATGGAATCACTCAATTCTGAGGAAAAAATTATGGAATCTCCCTGTAAATTTTCATTTCCAAAACTAACACCTACATCAAATTAGATCTGCTCGTTAGTCTGCATCTAAAAAGGAGTGATCACACCTTGGAGAGCTGTTGCACCAAGTGGACTGACATGAATCATGGCTCCAACACAAGAGATGTCAATTGAAACAAAGGAGAGGATTATCAAACTCTTAAAAGAAGGTAAATCATCACGCAATTTTGCAAAAGATGTTGGTTGTTCACAGTCAGCTGTGTCTAAAATCTGGACCAAATACAAACAACATGGGAAGGTTGTTAAAGGCAAACATACTGGTAGACCAAGGAAGATATCAAAGTGTCAAGACCGGAAACTTAAAGCAATATGTCTCCAAAATAGGAAATGCACAACAAAACAAATAAGGAACGAATGGGAGGAAACTGGAGTCAATGTCTGTGACCGCCTAAAGGAAATGGGATTTACATACAGAAAAGCTAAACATAAGCCATCATTAACACCTAAACATAAAAAAAAAGATTACAAAGGGCTAAGGAAAAGCAATCGTGGACTGTAGATGACTGGATGAAAGTCATATTCAGTGATGAATCGCGAATCTGCATTGGGCAATGTGATGATGCTGGAACTTTTGTTTGGTACCATTCCAATGAGATTTATAAAGATGACTGCATGAAGAGAATATGCAAATTTCCACAGTCATTGATGATATGGGGCTGCATGTCAGGTAAAGGCACTGGGGAGATGGCTGTCATCCCATCTTCAATAAATGCCCAAGTTTACATTGATATTTTGGACAGTTTTCTTAACCCATCAATTGAAAGGATGTTTGGGGATGATGACATCTCATTTTTCAAGATGATAATGCATCCTGCCATAGAGCAAAAACTGTGAAAACATTCCTTGAAAGAAGACACATAAGGTCAATGTCATGGCCTGCAAATAGTCCGGATCTCAATCCAATTGAAAATCTTTGTTGGAAATTGAAGAAAATGGTCCATGACAAGGCTCCAACCTGCAAAGCTGATCTGGCAACAGCAATCAGAGAAAGTTGGAACCAGATTGGTGAAGAGTACTGTTTGTCACTCATTAAGTCCATGCCTCAGAGACTGCAAGCTATTATTAAAGCCAGAGGTGGTGCAACAAAATACTAAGGATGTATTGGAGTATTCTTTTGTGTGTTTGTTTTTCATGATTCCATAATTTTTTCCTCAGAATTGAGTGATTCCATAATTTTTTTCCCCTGCTTGGTCTGAAAAAAATTACCCTTACTGAGTACCACATTTTTTATCTTGATTTCTTTTACTGTTTATTAAAGCCCTAAAGTTGCCATTTGAAATGAATTTAGTTTTGTGCCATGTCTGTGATCTGCTTTTTTTCAACAACATTAAATAACTGAATGAACATCCTCCGAGCCCGGTGATTCCATATTTTTTGCCAGGGGTTGTACTAATAGTGTGGTCCTGAAACAAGGCCACATTTCTACATAAAAAATATTTTGTGCTGGTAATATTTTATTAAGCACGAGTCTACCTTGGAAAATGTAAATTATTTGTGCTAATAGCATGGTGCTGAAACAAGGCTACATTTCTCCATATAAAAATTTTGTGCCGGTAATATTTTTGTCCAGCAGGAGTCCACATTTGAAAGTACAAATTATTTGTGCTAATAGCGTGCTCCTGAAACAAGGCCACATTTCTGCATAAAATATTTTGTGTTGGTAATATTTTTGTCCAGACAGGAACTTTTAAAATATAAATTATTTGTGCAACTAGGATGGTCCTGAAACAAGGCTACATTTCTGCATATAACTTTTAGTCCAGACAGGAGTCCACATTTGAAAATACAAATTCTTTGTGCTAATAGCGTGGTCCTAAAAAAAAGGCCACATTTCTTCAGAAAAATATTTTGTGCTGGTAATATTTTTGTACAGGCAGGAGTACACATTTGAAAATACAAATAATTTCTTCTAACAGGGTGGTCCTGAAACAAGGCAGATTTCTGCATGCATAAAAATCATTTTCTGCTGGTAATATTTTGATCCAGATAGGAACTTTGAAATTATAAATTATTTGAGCTAATAGGATGGTCCCGAAACAAGGCTATATTTCTGCATATAAAGATTTTGCATTGGTAATATTTTTGTCCAGTCAGGAGTCCACATTTGAAAATACAAATTATTTTTGCTAGTAGGGTGGTCCTGAAACAAGGCCACATTTCTGCATTTAAATATTTTTTGTGGTAACATTTTTGTACTGGCATGACTCCAAGATTTTGTGCTGGTAATATTTTTGTCCAGACAGGAACTTTTAAAATATAAATTGTTTGTGCTAATATGATGGTTCTGAAACAAGGCTACATTTCTGCATAAAAATATTTTGTGCTGGTAAACTTTTAGTCCAGACTGGAACTTTTAAAATATAAATTCTTTGTGCTAATAGCGTGGTTCTGAAAGAAGACCGCATTTCTGCATATAAATATTTTGTGCTGGTAATATTTTTATCCAGACAGGAGTCCACATTTGAAAATACTAATTCTTTGTGCTACTAGCATGGTCCTGAAACAAGGTCACATTTCTGCATTTAAATATTTTTTGGTGGTATTATTTTTGTCCAGGCATGAGTCCATATTTGAAAATATAAATTGTTTGTGTTAATAGCGTGGTCCTGAAAAAAGGCCACATTTCTACATAAAAATATTTTGTGCTGGTAATATTTTTGTCCAGGCAGGAATACACATTTGAAAATACAATGTTTTTGTGCTAATAGAGTGGTCCTGAAACAATGGCACATTTCTGCATGCATAAAAATTATTTTGTGCTGGTAATATTTGTGTCCAGACAGGATCTTTGACAGTATGAAGTATTTGTGCTCGTAGGATGGTTCTGAAACAAGGCCACATTTCTGCATATAAATATTTTGTTCTGGTAATCTTTTAGTCCAGGCAGGAGTCCAAATGTGAAAATATAAATTGTTTGTGTTAATAGCGTGGTCCCGAAACAAGGTGTAATACTATTGTAGGAACTCGAGGATTCTGATAGCGTGGGGCAATGAACAAGCAGAGACGGGTTTCTTTAATGCAAATAATGTATTTGTGCAACAGCAATAACACCCAAAAACAATGTACAGATAACCCGTAGTGACATACAATGAAATAAGTCCAGCGATATTAAGTCTTTGGAACCTATATAGCAAAGTCTGCAATGTTCTTACGACGGAGTCCTCACACAAATGTGATCAAAAGGAAAGTCTGACACACTGGTGACGTGGCCACAGAGAAGTCCAAGAACAAGTTCACAAGTTAATCCTAGATGAGGCGTAGATTCAGGGAAGTCCAGAAACAAGTTCACATTTAAGTAATATTCCAGTAAATAGTTCCAGCAGCCCTCACCGGAGGGAGTGAACGAAGGGTTAAACAACAACACAGTTCAGAAACACAGTTCTTACCGGGTAGAGTGAGCCAAGGGTTAAATTCCAAAGTCAACAGGTTAAAGATAACACAGTGAGTGTAGCTTACATATGCAGAGAATGTGCAGAGCCAGGGTAGAAGCCTGCTGCTGCTGCTGCTGCTGCTGAGAAACACGTGAAGATTAACCTGGTAAATACACAAGAGATCTGGGAGATAATAGTAGGACAAGACAGCTGGACTAAAGGGAAACGGAAGCAGAATACTCCAGCAAGGAAGCCAGCACCTGAGCCGGGTTTTAAACAAACGAACAGGAAGTAGGGCATACAAAAACAGCAAACTCCATCTTAACAAAGGGCAAAATCATTCACAAGGTTACCTAGAAAACCCGGAATACTGACATTACTCCCCCCCTAAAGACCCCCAAGGGCGAGATGGTACAGGTAGCGGTTTAAGAAGACCAGTAGGTGACACGCGAGGAACTTTGTACCGGGCACAAACCTCACAAGAGCGGACATAGTCATTCACATCTTTCAAACAGGTAGGCCACCAAAAAAAACGACTTAAAAATTCCTGCGTCTTCTGTACCCCCCTATGACCAGCCAATACAGAGTCATGGACCAATTTGAGAATTCGAAGTCTCACAGCCTCCGGGACATAAATACATCAATCTCTAAGCCACACACCGTTCCAAAGGACAAGATTCACGTTGTCAGGTGGAGCAGCAAGAAATACGTCACCGTCATAGGCCAGCTTGATCTCCTGCCACAAGTCCCGGTCCTGGAGTACTCCTACGAAATTGGCATCAGACAAGATGGTCTTAGACGGGGTCCCAGGCACGGAGTCCACCGTATGGATTCGGGATAATGCGTCAGCTTTCCCATTACGTGAACCTGGGCGGTACGAAATAATAAAATTAAACTGCTTCAAGAACAAACTCCACCTAGCTTGTCGAGGAGAAAGACACCTGGCAGACTTAAGGAATTCCAAATTACGATGATCCGTGAGTACTACTACCTGTTGAGTTGCTCCCTGCAAATGGTGTCTCCATTCCTTAAAGGCGGAAATAATTGCCAAAAGTTCCTTATCTGCAATATCATAGTTCAGTTCAGCAGAAGATAACCTACGAGAAAAGAAGGCACACGGGTGCAGCAAACCTTTGTCTCCGGTACGTTGTGAGAGGATAGCTCCCAATGCACAGTCAGAAGCGTCCACCTCCACGATGAAAGGCAGTGCAGGATCCGGATGCATCAATATCGGAGCCGTGTAAAACAAACCTTGAGGCGATCAAAGGCTCCCTGAGCTTGCGAAGACCATACAAACTTCTTCCCCTTCTTGGTGAGGAGAGTGATGGGACGGACACCTTCTGAGAAATTTCGGATGAAACGTCTATAAAAGTTAGCGAAACTAATGAATCGTAGTACCTCTTTAATGTTTCCAGGTACCGGCTAGTCTAAGATTGCCTGGATCTTGCTAGACTCCATATTCAATCCCTGAGGAGAAATAATATAGCCTAAAAATTGGATTTCGGAGCAATGAAATTCACACTTTTCGAGTTTGATGTACAAATGATTATCTCTCAAACGTCTAAGCACGGTCTTAACATGTTCCCGATGTTCCTGTAAGGAATCAGAGAAGATCAAAATATCATCTAGGTAAATTACCACATATTGGTCCAATAAATCCCTGAAAATATCGTTGGCTAAATATTGAAAAGCAGCAGGAGCGTTACAGAGTCCGAATGGCATCACCAAATATTCATAATGTCCATACCGGCATCTAAAAGCTGTCTTCCATTCGTCTCCGGGACGTATACGAAGTAGATTATATGCCCCGCGAAGATCTAATTTGGTAAATACTTTGGCCTGGCGAACTCTTTCCAACAATTCCGGAATTAGCCGCAACGGGTACCTGTTACGAATGGTTACCTTATTTAACTCCCGGTAGTCAATGCAGGGTCTTAGAATCCCATCCTTCTTCTTTACAAAGAATATAGGGGCTCCCGCTGGTGAAGAAGATGGTCGGATAAACCCCTTGGCTAAATTCTCATCTATATATTCTCGTAATGATTTTAATTCCGGAGCCGCCAGCGGGTAAACATGGCCGAAAGGAATCGCTGCCCCAGGAAGCAATTCTATGGGGCAATCATACGGTCTATGTGAGGGAAGTTGATCTGCCTTCCTCTTGTCACAAACGTCCGAGAATTCCTGGTAAACCAGAGGGAGAGTGGGTACCTGTATTGCCTCTTCCAAATTCTGGGTGACTGGAACCGCTACCGTTGGACTGATGGTAGGACTACACTTCGGGAGGAAGGATATCTCCTTGGTTTCCCAATTGATGTTTGGATTTTGTGACCGTAACCAGGGAATTCCTAAAATTACAGGAAAATGAGGAGAAGATATTAACATGAATGAAAGTGTTTCTTGATGGTCTGGTTCCATCTTACACTCCAGAAGCACTGTCTCCCGATCTACTGGTCCAGAAACTAATGGGGAACCATCCACCGTTTCCATAGTGACTGGTGAAGCTCTTAGTTGCGTCTTTATACCATGTTCCCTGGCAAAAGAAGAATCCATGAAATTCCCACCTGCTCCAGAGTCTATCATGGCAGAACTTGATATCCACTGTCCCTCCCACTGAATCTGAATAGGAAGAGAACAATGTGAATATTTCTCCCCTTGGTCTTTAGGGGAAGTCGGCATCAATATAGGGGGAAAAACAGCATCTAGATGTAGACTGGTCTCCGAAACTTCAGACTCAGCGTCAGTGTTATCATAATCCCCTACTACCGCCAACACCTTGTTGGGTCGCCTGGGACATTTAGGACAATTGATAAGGAAATGGTCTGATTGGCCACAATAAAAACATAAGCTCTCACGGAGACGGTATTCGCGGCGTTCATTACTCTCACGTTTTTGTAGCGAGTCCACCTGCATAGGCACCTCCTCGGTCTCCCGCAAGTTTTTGCCTGTGATTTCCCTAGACGGAAGAGAGAAATTAGTGATGCGATTTACAGCTGCCTATTTTTCTTGCCTGCGTTCAGTTAGACGGATATCAATACGTACACAGTGTTGTAAAAACAACTCAAACTCCTGTGGAGACTCTGAACGAGCTAGCTCATCCTTGATTGCACTGGACAAACCCTTTCTAAAGATTGGCAATAAAGCATTGTTATCCCAGTTGGTATCCACCACTAACCTTTTAAATTCAGTAACATATTCTATGACTGAACGTTTCCCCTGGCGTAAGGAAAGCAAGGCAGATTCAGCAGTAGCACGGCGGTTGGGATCGTCGAACATTTGTGCCATGGCTGTCAGAAAATCATCCAAATTATTTAGACGGGTATCATGACTTTCAACCATAGGATTTGCCCAAGCCAGTGCCCGTGATGTCAACAACATGATAATACATAGAACCTTAGATCTATCAGACCGGTAATAGGAGGCATGTACATCAAAGAATAATATACATTGGTTAACAAACCCACGGAATTGACTTCGGTCACCATTAAACCGGAATGGAGGCATTTGGGCATACTAGTGGATGATGTAGGCTCAGTAGGTAAGGCCTCCCGGACTTCTAACTTAGTACGTAGATCTTGGAGAGCCTGACCAAACACCTGTGCGTTGTGGTCAACCTGGGATGCCATGTCTCTAATCTTATTGTGTATAACCTCTATCTCCTGCTGCAAGGAGTTAATTATGGTGAACAGCTTGTCTGCCCGTGTCTCCGTCATTGCCCCAGCAGAATCCTCTTTTTGGCTGGAGTATCCTGTAATACTATTGTAGGAACTCGAGGATTCTGATAGCGTGGGGCAATGAACAAGCAGAGACGGGTTTCTTTAATGCAAATAATGTATTTGTGCAACAGCAATAACACCCAAAAACAATGTACAGATAACCCGTAGTGACATACAATGAAATAAGTCCAGCGATATTAAGTCTTTGGAACCTATATAGCAAAGTCTGCAATGTTCTTACGACGACGGAGTCCTCACACAAATGTGATCAAAAGGAAAGTCTGACACACTGGTGACGTGGCCACAGAGAAGTCCAAGAACAAGTTTACAAGTTAATCCTAGATGAGGCGTAGATTCAGGGAAGTCCAGAAACAAGTTCACATTTAAGTAATATTCCAGTAAATAGTTCCAGCAGCCCTCACCGGAGGGAGTGAACGAAGGGTTAAACAACAACACAGTTCAGAAACACAGTTCTTACCGGGTAGAGTGAGCCAAGGGTTAAATTCCAAAGTCAACAGGTTAAAGATAACACAGTGAGTGTAGCTTACATATGCAGAGAATGTCCAGAGCCACAGTAGAAGATCACTGCTGCTGCTGCTGCTGCTGCTGCTGCTGAGAAACAGACTACTGAAGACTACTGAAGATTAACCTGGTAAATACACAAGAGATCTGAGAGATAATAGTAGGACAAGGCAGCTGGACTAAAGGGAAACGGAAGCAGAATACTCCAGCAAGGAAGCCAGCACTGAGCCGGGTTTTAAACAAACGAACAGGAAGTAGGGCATACAAAAACAGCAAACTCCATCTTAACAAAGGGCAAAATCATTCACAAGGTTACCTAGAAAACCCGGAATACTGACACAAGGCCACATTCCTGCAGAAAAATATTTAGCGCTGGTAATATTTTTGTCCAGAAAGGAGTCCACATTTAAAAATATATATTCTTTGTGCTAATAGCAAGGTTCTGAAACAAGGCCATATTTCTGCATCTAAATGTTTTGTGCTGGTAATATTTTTTTACAGGCAGGACTCCACATTTCCAATTATATTAGAGTGGTCCCGAAACAAGACTAAATTTCTGCATATAAAGATTTAGTGCTGGTAATATTTTTGTCCAGGCAGGAGTCCACATTTGAAAATACAAATAATTTGTGCTGATAGGGTGGTCCTGAAACAAGGCCATATTTTGGGCTGGTAATATTTTTGTTAAAACAGGAGTGCACATTTAAAAATATAAATTATTTGTGCAAATAGCTTTGTCCTGAAAAAAAGGCCACATTTCTGCTTCTAAATATTTAGTGCTGGTAATCTTTCTGTCCACTCTGGAACCCACATTTGAAAATACAAATTCTTTGTGCGAATAGTGTGGTTCTGAAACAAGGCCACATTTCTGCATATAAATATTTTTGGTTGTAATCTTTTTGTCCAGGCAGGAATCCACATTTGAAAACATAAACTCTTGTGCTAATATCATGGTGCTGAAACAAGACTACATTTCTGCATATAAAGATTTAATGCTGGTAATATTTTTGTCCAGGCAAGAGTATATACACTGCATTAGGCCCTTGGTTCCTCCTAGTGCAGGACAATGCCAGACCTCATGTGGCTGGAGTGTATCAGCAGTTCCTGCAAGATGAAGGCATTGAAGCTATGGACTGGCCCGTCCGTTCCCCAGACCTGAATCCGATTGAGCACATCTGGGACATCATGTTTCGCTCCATCCACCAATGTCTCGTTGCACCACATACTGTCCAGGAGTTGGCGGATGCTTTAGTCCAGGTCTGGGAGGAGATCCCACTGGAGACCATCCGCAACCTCATCAGGAGCATGGCCAGGAATTGTAGGGAGGTCATACAGGCACGTGGAGGCCATACACAATACTGAGCCTCATTTTGACTTGTTTTAAGGACATTACATCAATGTTGGATCAGCCTGTAGTGTATTTTTCCACTTTCATTTTGGGGGTGACTCCAAATCCAGGCCTCCATTGATTAAAACATTTGATTTCCATTGAAGATTTTTGTGTGTTTTTGTTGTCAGCACATTCAACTTTGTACAGAGCAAAGTATTCAATGAGAATATTTCATTCATTCAGATCTAGGATGTGTTATTTGAGTGTTCCCTTTATTTTTTGAGCAGTGTGTTTGAAAATAATTTGTATTTTCAAATGTGGACTCCTGCCTGGAAAAAAAAAGATTACCAGCACAAATTATTTTTAGTCCACACAGGAACTTTTAAAATATAAATTCTTTGTACTAATAGGTGGTTCTGAAAGAAAACAACATATCTGCATATAAATATTTTGTGCTGGTAATATTTTTGTCTAGGCAAAGGTACACATTTGAAAATACAATGTTTTTGTGCTAATAGCATGGTCATGAAACAATGTCACATTTCTGCATTTAAATATTTTTTTTTTTGTCCAGGCATGAGTTCACATTTGAAAATATAAATTGTTTGTGTTAGTAGCGTGATCCTGAAACAAGGCCACATTTCTGCATAAAAATATTTTGTGCTGGTAAAATATTTGTCCAGGCAGAAATCCATATTTTAAAATATAAATTCTTTGTGCTAATAGCATGGTCCTGAAACAGGGCCACATTTATCCATAAAAATATTTTGTGCTGATAAAATATTTGTACAGGCAGAAGTTTACATTTGAAAATATAAATTATTTGTGCTAGTAGCATGGTCCTGAAATAAGGCCACATTTCTGCATATAAATATTTTGTTCTGGTAATATTATTATCCAGGAAGGAGTCCACATTTGAAAATACAATGTTTTTGTGCTAATAGGGTGGTCCTGAAACAATGGCACATTTCTGCATGCATAAAAATCATTTTGTGCTGGTAATATTTTTATCCAGGCAGGAGTCCACATTTGAATTTTTTTTGTTCTAATAACGTGGTCCTAAAACAAGGACACATTTCAGCATATTAATATTTTGTACTTGTAATATTTTTGTCCAGGCAGGAGTTCACATTTGAAAATACAATACAAATTCTTTGTGCTAATAGCGTGGTAATGTAACAAAGCCACATTTCTGCATATAAAATTTTTTGCTGGTAATCTTTTTGTCCTAGGCAGTAATCCACAATTTAAAACATAAACTCTTGTGCTAATATCATGGTCCTGAAACAAGACTACATTTCTGCATATAAAGATTTAGTGCTGGTAATATTTTTGCCCAGGCAGGAGCCCACATTTAAAAATACAAATTTTTGTGCTAATAGCAATGCGCTGAAATAAGGCCACAATTCCACTTATAAAGATTTTGTGCTGGTAATATTTTTGTTCAGGCAGGAGTCCACATTTGAAAATACAATGTTTTTGTGCTAATAGAATGGTTCTGGAACAAGGCCACATTTCTGCATATAAATATTTTGTACTGGTAATCTTTTTTTTCCAGCCAAGAGTCCACATTTGAAAATACAAATTATTTGTGCTAATAGGGTTGTCCTGAAACAATGGCACATTTCTCCATATAAATATTTTGTGCTGGTAATATGTTTGTCCAGACAGGAACTTTTAAAATATAAATTGTTTGTGCTAATAGGATGGTTCTGAAACAAGGCTACATTTCTGCATATAAATATTTTGTGCTGGTAAACTTTTAGTCCAGAGAGGTATTTTTAAAATATAAATTCTTTATACTAATAGCGTGGTCTGCATATAAATATTTTGTGCTGGTAATATTTTTATCTAGGCAAAGGTACACATTTGAAAATACAATGTTTTTGTGCTAATAGCATGGTCATGAAAAAAGGTCACAATTTTGTATAAAAATATGTTATGCTGTTCATGTTTTTGTCCAGGCAGAAGTCCACATTTGAAAATACTAATTCTTTGTGCTACTAACATGGTCCTGAAACAAGGCCACATTTCTGCATATAAATATTTTGTACTGGTAATATTTTTTTTCATGCAGGAGTCCACTTTTGAAATTATAATTTCTTTGTGCTAATAGCTCAACAAGTCCCCATTTCTGCATATGAGTATTTTGTGTTGATAATATTTTTGCCCAAGCCGGAGTGCACATTTGAAAATTTAAATTGTGTGTGCTAATAGCGTTGATCTAAAACAAGAACACAGTTCTCCATGAAAATATTTTGTACTGGTAAAATTTTTGCTCAGGCAGGAGTCCATATTTAAAAGTACAAATTCTTTGTGCTTATAGCAAGATTCTAAAACAAGGCCACATTTCTGCATAAAAATATTTAGTTCTGGTAATATTTTTGTCCAGGCAGTAGTCCACATTTGAAAATATAAATTCTTTGTACTAATAGCATGGTCCTGAAACAATGCCGAATTTTGACATAAAAATCATTTTGTGCTGGCAATATTTTTGTCCAGGCAAGAGTCCACATTTGAAAATACAATTTTTTTGTGCTAATAGCGTGATTCTGAAACAAGGCCACATTTCTTCATATAAATTTTTTGTGCTGGTAATATTGTTGTCCAGGTGACGCGCCCCCTGGGACATGTGTGCACGCGTGTGGGTTACCCGGAGCCGGGTCTCTGGGGGGTTGTAGTTTCCGTGGCGGCGACCCGGTCCCGTGGCTCAGGGTGGTCAAACCAGTGGCAGTCTTTTATATGTTTTGGGTTAATGTCCGACTACGCCACCCGTGGAATGCTGTCAGGGTGTACCGCCGCTGCGAGGCAGACCGCTGAGGCTGGTGTTGTGTGCGCAGCAGAGGATGGGACAGCTCCCCACGGTAGGAGTATAGCCTCAGGGCAGTGAGTGTGGATGATGGGAGTGATGGTGCACGGGTGAAGCAGGAACGACTCAGAGTCTTTGCAGTGCAGTTCAGGGTCTTTACTGATGATGATAAGGCAGACCCTCCCGGGAGTACTGGCTAGCATAAGAGGCCTGGTCAGTCTGTGAACATACAGGAGTTCCCCTGGCCAGGTGGAGTTGTAGGCCTCCCCGTCTGTCTGCACTCTTCCTGGCCACCTTGCTGTAAGCGAGTGGAAGTAGCCCACTTTACTGAGTATACCGTGTGGTGCTCACCCGTATAGCTGGTGACTTGGGGCCTTCTGGTAGCCTCCGCTCCTCGATGGCGGTGCTGGTCCCTTGCTCGTGACTGAGCCTCCGGGCTTCTATGGCCAGAGGACCTGGAATCCCCTGCCGGCTGGTTTCTGCTGCTACACGTAGAGATCCTCACAGCCTCGGACTCCGTTGTCCGGTAGTAGTGTCTTCAGCCAGGACGAGCAATATCTGCTTCCAGTCCCTGGCACTCAGCTCCTGCTCCTACAGAGCTCCTAGCTGTTGCTTTCAGGGGGGGAAACCAAGGAAATAGGTGGGATGTGAGGCAAGTAAGGGGGACGGGGAGAAGCAAATATAATGAGGGTGGAGAGGGGGGTGGGGATAGTACAGTTAGATCGTTAGAGAAGAATAGGATGCTAAATAACCCAAAAATTTTATCTTGCATGCTGACCAACGCAAGAAGCCTGACCAATAAGGCGGATGAGCTGCGGGCGCTTATATCGGAGGAGAGGTATGACATCGTAGGTATAACAGAGACTTGGCTAGACGATAGCTACGACTGGGCGGTAAATTTATTAGATTATAGTTTATTTAGAAGGGACCGGAAACAGGGGAAAGGCGGAGGAGTTTGCTTATATGTAAAGTCATGTCTAAAGCCCAGACTAAGGGAAGATATAGGAGAGGGAGAAGAGGGGGTCGAGTCCATGTGGGTAGAGATAGAGGGGGCAAAAAATAATAATAAAATATTACTAGGGGTCTGCTATAAGCCACCAAATATAACAGAGGAGAATGAGAATCTGCTATTAGGACAAATAGACAAAGTAGCAAAACATAATGAAGTGATTGTTATGGGGGACTTCAACTACCCGGATATTGACTGGGAAACAGAAACCTGTAGATCTCAAAAAGGAAAAGGTTCTTGACAAATATTAAGGATAATTATCTCTCCCAACTAGTGCAGGGAAGGCCGTGTTGGACTTAATATTGACTAATAGGCCTGATAGAATAACTGAGGTACAGATAGGGGGGCACCTAGGTAATAGCGATCATAATATTATCAATTTCGAAATGCCCTTCAGTAGGGTTATCAATAAGGGAACAACAAAAACATTAGACTTTAGGAGGGCGAAGTTTGATCAGCTGAAAGAAAACCTTCAACTTATAGACTGGGACAAAGTTCTTAATCAAAGGGATACGAATAGTAAATGGGAAACCTTCAAAAGAATTCTGAATACTCAGAGCGAGAGGTATATACCGTATGGGAATGAAAGGGCCAGAAACAAGAGGAAACCAATATGGTTGAACAAGAACGTAAAAGGGGCGTTAAATAGCAAAAAAGAGGCATTCAAGAGATTAAAACAGGAAAACAGTAAGGAGGCACTAATGTGTTACAAGGAAAAAACGAGAACTTGCAAAAAACAAATAAAAATAGCGAAGGAGGAAACAGAGAGACGTATTGCTAGGGAAAGTAGATCAAATCCCAAACTGTTCTTTACGTATATAAATAGTAAAATGATTAAATCGGATAATATTGGACCGATAAAAAGTGAGGAAGGCAAAATCATAGAGAAAGATGAGGATAAAGCTAATCTATTGAATAATTTTTTTTCGACAATTTTCACAAAGGAAATAGAACTAACAGGCGAAATGAGAAATGACAAACTTAATCCTCCACTAAGTAAGACAAATCTAACCCAAGTTGGGGTACAGAAACGACTCAGTAACATTAAAATAAACAAATCACCAGCACCTGATGGCATACACCCACGGGTACTAAGGGAACTAAGTAATGTGATAGACAGACCGTTATATCTTATATTTAAGGACTCTGTTGAGACTGGGTCTGTACCACTTGATTGGCGACAGGCGAATGTAGTACCAATATTCAAAAAGGGAGCAAAAAGTGACGCCGGAAACTATCGGCCGGTGAGTCTGACATCCGTTGTGGGCAAAATTTTTGAGAGTTTCATTAAAGAGGCAATTACGGAGCATCTTGATGCTAATAATCTATTAACCCCGAACCAACATGGATTCATGAGGAATCGCTCATGCCAAACAAACCTGATTGACTTCTACGAGGAGGTTAGCTCTCGACTAGATCAGGGGGAACCAGTGGATGTCGTGTATCTCGACTTCTCAAAAGCTTTCGATAGCGTGCCACATAATAGGTTGGTATACAAAATGAGAATGATGCGTCTGGTGGAAAATGTCTGCAAGTGGGTAGCTAACTGGCCAAAGGATAGAAGGCAGAGGGTAGTTATAAATGGAATATACTCAGATTGGGTAAGCGTCACTAGTGGGGTACCACAGGGGTCTGTACTAGGCCCAATGTTATTTAATATCTTTATTAACGACATAGTCAACGGGATAAATAGTAAAATGTCAATATTTGCAGATGACACAAAGTTATGTAAAACAATTAATACAAAAGAGGATAGTGCAGACCTACAGAGGGACTTGGATAAGCTGGGTAGGTGGAGCATTAAATGGCAAATGAGGTTTAATGAGGAGAAATGTAAGGTCATACATATGGGAAGGAAAAATGGAAGTCACCAGTACTCACTGAATGGGAAATCATTGGGGAATTCAGAGATGGAGAAGGACTTGGGCATCTTAATTGATAGCAAACTAAATTGGAGTGCCCAAAGTCAGGCCGCTGCTGTAAGGGCAAACAGGGTAATGGGATGTATCAGAAGAGGTATGGCTGCAAAGGATGAGAACAATGTTCTTCCACTGTACAAAGCACTGGTCAGACCACACTTGGAATACTGTGCTCAGTTATGGGCCCCAATATATAGAAAGGATATAAATGAGCTTGAAAAGGTACAAAGAAGGGCAACAAAATTAATAAAGGGAATGGAGGGACTGCAATACCCAGAGAGGTTGGCAAAACTAGGACTATTCAGCCTGGAAAAAAGGAGGTTGAGGGGGGACATAATAAATGTGTACAAATATGTTAGGGGACAGTATAGAGACCTTGCCAGGGATTTGTTCAAAAGGAGGGATATTACGGTAACTAGAGGGCATTGACTAAAACTAGAAGAGAAAACGTTTCAGCACCAGCATAGGAAGGGGTTCTTTACGGTAAGAGCAGTGAGAATATGGAATTCACTGAGTGAGGAGACGGTAATGTCGGATTCACTAAACCAGTTCAAGTGGGGACTGGATGCATTTCTAGATACCAGGCAGATTTCAGCATATACTTAAAAATAGAATAAAATAGTATGTTGATACAGGGATTTATTCTGACTGCTGGTTTCAGAGTCGGGAGGGAATTTTTCCACAGGTGAAGATTGGCTAAATCATTTGGGGTTTTTGCCCTCCTCTGGATCAACTTTAGGAATTACAAAATTAACAGGTCAAACTTGATGGATGCAAGTCTTTATTCGGCTTTACAAACTATGTTACTATGTTACTATGTTACTATGTTTCCCTGTGTCTGGAACTTCACTCTCCTTTCTCCTGCTTCACTTTCTCTCCTTTCCTACTCTAACCCCGCCCCAGATCCAGTTTATATAGGGCAGATTCCTCCCCTATCTGGTCTGGGACAGGAGGTGTTGCATGTTCAAGGGCTCCTGACCAGGGAACCTCCCACTTGCTCCCAGACGTGATATTTCTATCACTGTGGCAATCAGACCCCTGGGGTGCCACACAGGCAGTAGTCCACATTTGAAAATTTAAATTCTTTGTGCTAATAGCGTGATCCTGAAACAAAGCCACATTTCTGCATATAAATGTTTTGTGCTAGTAATATTTTTTTTCAGGCACGAGTCCACATTTGAAAATAAATTCTTTGTGTTTATTAGTGTGGTCCTGAAACAAGGACACATTTCCGCATATAAATATTTTGTTCTGGTAATATTTTTGTCCAGGCAGGAGTTTACATTTGAAAATACAGAATCTTTGTGCTACAAATGTGGTCTGGGAAAAAGGCCACATTTCTACATATAAATATTTTGTGTTGGTTATATTTTTGTATACGCAAAAGTCCACATTTGATAATACAAATTCTTTATGATAATAGCATGGTCTTGAAACAAGGCCGCATTTATGTATAAAAACATTTTGTTCTGGTAATATTTTTGTCCAGGCAGGAGTCCACCTTTGAAAATATAAATTATTTGTGGTAATAGCATGGTCCTAAAACAAGGCTACCTTTCTGCATAAAATATTTTGTGCTGGTAATATTTTTGTCCAGGCAGAAGTCCACATTTGAAAATACAAATTCTTTCTGCTAATAGCGTGGTTATGAAACAAAGCCACATTTCTGCATATAAATATTTTTGCTGGTAATCTTTTTGTCCAGGCAGGAATCCACATTTGAAAATATAAACTCTTTTCCTAATATCATTGTCCTGAAACAAGACTACATTTCTGCATATACAGATTTAGTGCTGGTAATATTTTTGTTCAGGCAGGAGTCCACATTTGAAAATTCAAATAATTTGTGCTAATAGGGTGGTCCTAAAACAAGGCCATATTTTGTTCTGGTAATATTTTTGTCAAAATAGGAGTCCACATTTAAAAATATAAATTATTTGTGCAAATAGCTTGATCCTGAAAAAAGGCCACATTTCTGCTTCTAAATATTTGGTGCTGGTAATCTTTCTTTCCACTCAGGAAACAACATTTGAAAATACAAATTCTTTGTGCTAATTGTGTGGTTCTGAAACAAGACAACATTTCTGCATATAAATATTTTGTGCTGGTAATCTTTTTGTGCAAGAGTATACATTTGAAAATACAATGTTTTTGTGCTAATAGAATGGTTCTGGAACAAGGCCACATTTCTGCATATAAATATTTTGTGCTGGTAATCTTTTTTTTTCCAGGCAGGAGTCCACATTTGAAAATACAAATTATTTGTGCTAATAGGGTTGTCCTGAAGCAATGGCACATTTCTGCATATAAATATTTTGTGCTGGTAAACTTTTAGTCCAGACAGGAACTTTTAGAATATAAATTCTTTGTACTAATAGCATGGTTCTGAAAGAAGACCTTATTTCTGCATATAAATATTTTGTGCTGGTAATATTTTTTTCTAGGCAAAGGTACACATTTGAAAATACAATGTTTTTGTTCTAATAGCATGGTCATTAAAAAAGGTCACAATTCTGCATAAAAATATTTTATGCTGTTCATGTTTTTGTCCAGGCAGAAGTCCACATTTGAAAATACTAATTCTTTGTGCTAATAGCATGGTCCTGAAACAGGGCTACATTTATGCATAAAAATATTTTGTGCTGATAAAATATTTGTCCAGGCAGAATTTTACATTTGAAAATATAAATTATTTATGCCAGTAGCATGGTCCTGAACAAGGCCACATTTCTGCATATAAATATTTTGCTCTGGTAATATTATTGTCCAGGAAGGAGTCCACATTTGAAAATACAATGTGTTTGTGCTAATAGGGTGGTCCTGAAGCAATGGCACATTTCTGCATGCATAAAATTCATTGGTAATATTTTTATCCAGGCAGGAGTCCACATTTGAATTTTTTTTGTGCTAATAACGTGGTCCTGAAACAAGGACACATTTCTGCATATTAAGATTTTGTGCTGGTAATATTTTTGTCCAGGCAGGAGTTCATATTTAAAAATACAGATTCTTTGTGCTAATAGCATAGTCCTGAAATAAGGCCATATTTCTGCATAGAAATATTTTGTGCTAGTAATCATTTTGTCCAAGCAGGAATCCACATTTGAAATTACAATTTTTTTGTGGTAATAGCGTGGTCCTGAAACAAGGCCACATTTCTGCATATAAATATTCTGTGCTGGCAAACTTTTTGTTCAGGTGGAAGTCACATTTGAATATATAAATGCTTTGTGTTAATAGCGTGGTACTGAACAAAGGCCACACTGCATAGAAATATTTTGTGCTGGTAATATTTTTGTCCAGGCAGGAGTCTACATTTGAAAATAAAAGTTCTTGGTGTTATAAACATGGTCCTGAAACAAGGCCACATTTCTGCATATAAATATTTTGTGCTGGTAATATTTTTTTTCATGCAGGAGTCCACTTTTGAAATGATAATTTCTTTGTGCTAATAGCTCAACAAGTCCACATTTCTGCATATGAGTATTTTGTGTTGATAATATTTTTGTCCAGGCAGCAGTGCACATTTGAAAATTTAAATTTTTTGTGCTAATATCGTTGTCCTAAAACAAGAACACAGCTCTCCATAAAAATATTTTTGCTGGTAAAATTTTTGTTCAGGCAGGAGTCCATATTTAAAAGTACAAATTCTTTGTCCTTATGGCAGGGTTCTAAAGCAAGGCCACATTTCTGCATAAAAATATTTAGTTCTGGTAATATTTTTGTCCAGGCAGGAGTCCACCTTTGAAAATATAAATTCTTTGTGCTAATAGCATGGTCCTGAAACAATGCCGAATTTTGACATAAAAATCATTTGTGCTGGCAATATTTTTGTCCATGCATTTGTCCACATTTGAAAATATAAATTCTTTGTGCTAATAGCATGGTCCTGAAACAATGCCGAATTTTGACATAAAAATCATTTGTGCTGGCAATATTTTTGTCCATGCATTTGTCCACATTTGAAAATACAATTTTTTTGTGCTAATAGTGTGATTCTGAAACAAAACCACATTTCTGCATATAAATGTTTTGTGCTAGCAATATTTTTTTTCAGGCATGAGTCCACATTTGAAAATAAATTCTGTGTTAATAGCGTGGTCCTGAAAAAAGGACACATTTCCGCATATAAATATTTTGTGCTGGTAATATTTTTGTCCAGGCAGGAGTTTACATTTGAAAATACAAATTCTTTGTGCTAACAGCAAGGTCCTGAAACAAGGCCACATTTCTGCATAAAAAGATTTTGTGCTCGTAATGTTTTTGTCCAGGCAAAAGTCCACATTTGAAAATACAAATTCTTTGTGCTAATAGCAAGGTCTTGAAACAAGGCCACTTTCCTTCATATAAATATTTTGTGCAGGCAAGAGTGCACATTTGAAAATACAGAATCTTTGCACTAATTACATGGTCTGGAAACAAGGCCACAGTTCTACATATAAATATTTTGTGCTGGTAATATTTTTGTCCAGGCAAGAGAGCACATTTGAAAATACAGAATCTTTGCGCTACAAATGTGGTCTGGAAACTAGGCCACATTTCTACATATAAATATTTTGTGTTGTTTATATTTTTGTATAGGCAGAAGTCCACATTTGAAAATTCAAATTCTTTATGATAATAGCATGGTCTTGAAACGAGGCTGCATTTCTGTATAAAAACATTTTGTGCTGGTGATATTTTTTTCCAGGCAGGAGTCCACCTTTGAAAATATAAATTATTTGTGGTAATAGCATGGTTCTAAAACAAGGCTACCTTTCTGCATAAAATGTTTTGTGCTGGTAATATTTTTGTCCAGGCAGGAGTCCACATTTGAAATACCATGTTTTTGTTCAAATATCGTGGTCCTGAAACATGGCCACATCTCTGCATAAAAATGTTTTATGCTGGTAATCTTTTAGTCCAGGCAGGAGTCCACATTGGAAAATACAAATTCTTTGTGCTAATAGCGTGGTAATGAAACAAAGCCACATTTCTGCATATGAATATTTTGAAAATCTAAATTCTTTGTGCTAATTATGTGGTTCTGAAACAAGGCGACATTTCTACATATAAATATTTTGTGTTTGTAATATTATTGTCCAGGAAGAAGTACACATTTAAAAATACTAATTCTTTCTGCTAATAGTGTGGTCTGAAGCAAGGCCACATTACTACATAAAAATATTTTGTGCTGGTAATATTTTTTTCAGGCACGAGTCCACATTTGAAAATATAAATTCTTTGTGCTAATAGCATAGTCCTGAAACAAACATATATTTATGCATATAAAAATTTTGTGCTCGTAATCTTTCTGACCAGGCAGGAGTCCACATTTGAAAATACAATTTTTTTGTGCTAAAAAGCATAGTCCTGAAACAAGGCCACATTTCAACATAAAAATATTTTGTGCTGGTAATATTTTTTTCCCGGCAGGAGTCCACCTTTGAAAAATTATTTGTGCTAATAGCGTGGTCCTTAAACAAGTCTACATTTCTGCATATAGCAATTTTGTGCTGGTAATATTTTTGTTCAGGCAGGAGTCTACATTTGAAAATACAAATTATTTGTGCTAGTAGTGTGGTACTGAAACAAGGCCACATTTCTGCATATAATTTTTTTGTGCTTGTAAGTTGCAATCTTTTAGTCCAGGCAGGAATCCACATTTGAAACTATAAAATATTTGTGCTAATAGCATGGTTCTGGAACAAAGCCACATTTCTGCGTATAAATATATTGTGCTGATGATACTTTTGTCCAAGCAGGCGTCCTCATTTGAAAATACAAATTATTTCTGCTAATAGGGTGGTCCTGAAACAATGGCACATTTCTGCATGCATAAAAATCATTTTGTGCAGGTAATATTTTTGTTCAGACAGGATCTTTGAAAGTACAAATTCTTTGTGCTAATAGTGTGGTCCTGAAACAAGGCCACATTCCTGCATAAAAATATTTAGTGCTGGTAATATTTTTGTCCACAAAGGAGTCCACATTTGAAAATATATATGCTTTGTGCTAATAGCAAGGTCCTGAAACAAGGCCACATTTCTGCATCTAAATGTTTTGTGCTGGTAATATTTTTTTCCAGGCAGTACTCCACATTTCCAATTATAAATTTCGTATGCCAATAGAGTGGTCCTAAAACAAGACTACATTTCTTCTTATAAAGATTTAGTGCTGGTACTATTGTTGTCCAGGCAAGAGCCCACATTTAAAAATACAAATAATTTGTGCTAATAGGGTGGTCCTGAAACAAGGTCATATTTTGTGCTGGTAATATTTTTGTCAAAACAGGAGTCCACATTTCAAAAAATATAAAATATTTGAGCAAATAGCTTGGTTCTGAAAAAAGCCCCCATTTCTGCTTCTAAATATTTAGTGCTGGTAATCTTTCTATCCACGCAGGAACCCACATTTAAAAATGCTAATTCTTTGTGCTAATAGTGTTGTACTGAAACAAGGCCACATTTGTGCATATAATTTTTTTGTGCTTGTAATCTTTTAGTCCAGGCAGGAGTCCACATTTGAAATTATAAATTCTTTGTGCTAATAGAGTGGTCCTGAAGCAATGGCACATTTCTGCATATAAAGAATTTGTGCTGGTTATATGTTTGTCTAGACAGGATCTTTGAAAGTATAAATTATTTGTGCTAATAGGATGGTTCCGAAACAAGGCCACATTTCTGCATATAAAGATTTTGTGCTGGTAATATTTTTGTCCAGGAAGGATTCCACATTTGAAAATATAAATTCTTTGTGCTAATAGCATGGTCCTGAAACAAGTCCACATTTCTGCATCTAAATGTTTTGTGCTAGTAATATTTTTTTCCAGGCAGGACTCCACATTTCCAATTATAAATTTTGTATGCTAATAGAGTGGTCCTGAAACAAGACTACATTTCTGCATATAAAGATTTAGTGCTAGGAATATGTTCGTCGAGGCAGGAGTACACATTTGAAAATATAAATTATTTGTCGTAATATCATGGTCCTGAAACAAGGCCACATTTCTGCATAAAAATATTTTGCGCTGGTTATACACAAAAGTCTATTTTTGAAAATATAAATTCTTTGTGCTAATTGTGTGGTCCAGAAAGAAGGCCACATTTCTGTATATAATTATTTTTTGCTGGTAATCTTTTGTTCAGGCAGAAGTCCACATTTTAAAATACAGATTCCTTGTAAAATAACAATGTGCTCAAACAAGGTCACATTTCTGCTTGCAAATATTTTGTGCTAATAATATTTTTGTCCTGGCTGGAGTCCACATTTGAAAATTTCTACAAAGCCACATTTTGTGATCGTAACATTTTTGTCAAAGCAGGATTCCACATTTAAAAATATAAATTGTTTGTGCAAATAGCATGGTCCTGAAACAAGGCACTTTTCTGCATATAATTATTTAGTGCTGGTAATCTTTCCACACAGGAGTCCACATTTCAAAATTAAAATTCTTTGTGCCAATAGCATGGTCCTGAAATATCACATGGTCATAAATATTCAGACGCTTTGCTCAGTATTGAGTAGAAGCACCCTTTTGAGCTAGTACAGCCATGAGTCTTCTTGGGAATGATGCAACAAGTTTTTCACACCTGGATTTGGGGATCCTCTGCCATTCTTCCTTGCAGATCCTCTCCAGTTCTGTCAGGTTGGATGGTGAACGTTGGTGGACTGCCATTTTCAGGTATCTCCAGCGATGCTCAATTGGGATTAGTTCAAGGTCCTGGCTGGGCCAATCAAGAATGGTCACAGAGTTGTTCTGAATCCACGCCTTTGTTATTTTAGCTGTGTGCTTAGGGTCATTGTCTTGGTGGAAGGTGACCCTTCGGCCATGTCTGTGGTCCAGAGCACTCTGGAAGAGGTTTTCATCCAAGATATCTCTGTACTTGGTCGTATTTATGTTTCCATCAATTGAAACCAGTCGTCCTGTCCCTGCAGCTGAAAAACACCCCCATAGCATGATGCTGCCACCACCATATTTCACTGTTGAGATGGTATTGGGCAGGTGATGAGCAGTGCCTGCTTTTCTCCACACATACCACTTAGAATTATCACCAAAAAGTTCTATCTTCATCTCATCAGACCAGAAAATCTTATTTATCATAGTCTGGGAGTCCTTCATGTGTTTTCGAGCAAACTCTATGCGGGCTTTCATATGTCTTGCACTGAGGAGAGGCTTCCGTCTGGCCACTCTGCCATAAAGGCCCGACTGGTGGAGGGCTGCAGTAATAGTTGACTCTGTGGAACTTTCTCCCATCTCCCTACTGCATCTCTGGAGCTCAGCCACAGTGATCTTGGGGTTCTTCTTTACCTCTCTCCCCAAGGATCTTCTCCCACGATTGCTCAGTTTGGGTGGACGGCCAGGTCTAGGAAGACTTCTGGTGGTCCCAAACATCTTCCATTTAAGGATTATGGAGGCCACTGTGCTCTTTGGAACCTTGAGTAATGCCAAAATTCTTTTGTAACTTTGGCCAGATCTGTGCCTTGCCACAATTCTGTCTCTGAGCTCCTTGGACAGTTCCTTTGAGCTCGTGATTCTCATTTGGTCTGACATGCTGTGAGCTGTGAGGTCTTATATAGACAGGAGTGTGCCTTTCCAAATCAAGTCCTATCAGTTTAATTAAACACATCTGGACTCCAATGAAAGAGTAGTACCATCTCAAGGAGGATCACAAGGAAATGGACAGCATGTATATATATACTTAACAAAAAAGTGTGAAACAACTGAAAATATGTCTTATATTCTAGGTTATATTCAAAGTTCTTCAAAGTAGCCACCTTTTGCTTTGATGACTGCTTTGCACACTCTTGGCATTCTCTTGATGAGCTTCAAGAGGTAGTCACCGGAAATGGTCTTCCAACAATCTTGAAGGAGTTCCCAGAGATGCTTAGCACTTGATGGCCCTTTTGCCTTCACTCTGCTGTCCAGCTCACCCCAAACCATCTCGATTGAGTTTAGGTCTGGTGACTGTGGAGGCCAGGTCATCAGGAGTAGCACCCTATCACTCTCCTTCTTGGTCAAATAGCCATTACACAGCCTGGGGGTGTGTTTGGGGTCATTGTCCTGTTGAAAAATAAATGATGGTTAAACTAAACGCAAACCGGATGGAATAGCATGCCGCTGCAAGATGCTGTGGTAGCCATGCTGGTTCAGTATGCCTTCAATTTTGAATAAATCCCCCACAGTGTCACCAGCAAAGCACCCCCACACCATCACACCTCCTCCTCCATGCTTTACGGTGGGAACCAGGCATGTAGAGTCCATCCGTTCACCTTTTCTGCGTCACACAAAGACACGGTGGTTGGAACCAAAGATATCAAATTTGGACTCATCAGACCAAAGCACAGATTTTCACTGGTCTAATGTCCATTCCTTGTGTTCTTTAGCCCAAATAAGTCTCTTCTGCTTGTTGCTTGTCCTTAGCAGTGGTTTCCTAGCAGCTATTTTACCATGAAGGCCTGCTGCAGAAAGTCTCCTCTTAACAGTTGTTGTTGAGATGTGTCTGCTGCTAGAACTCTGTGTGGCATTGACCTGGTCTCTAATCTGAGCTGCTGTTAACCTACGATTTCTGAGGCTGGTGACTCGGATAAACTTATCCTCAGAAGCAGAGGTGACTCTTGGTCTTCCTTTCCTGGGGCGGTCCTCATGTGAGCCAGTTTCTTTGTAGCACTTGATGGTTTTTGCAACTGCACTTGGGGACACTTTCAAAGTTTTCCCAATTTTTCGGAATGACTGACCTTCATTTCTTAAAGTAACGATGGCCACTTGTTTTTCTTTACTTAGCTGATTTTTTCTTGCCATAATACAAATTCTAACAGTCTATTTAGTAGGACTATCAGCTGTGTATCCACCAGACTTCTGCACAACACAACTGATCGTCCCAACCCCATTTATAAGGCAAGAAATGCCACTTATTAAACCTGACAGGGCACACCTGTGAAGTGAAAACCATTTCCGGTGACTACCTCTTGAAGCTCATCAAGAGAATGCCAAGAGTGTGCAAAGCAGTCATCAAAGCAAAAGGGGGCTACTTTGAAGAACCTAGAATATCAGGCATATTTTCAGTTGTTTCACACTTTTTTTGTTAAGTATATAATTCCACATGTGTTAATTCATAGTTTTGATGCCTTCAGTGTGAATGTACAATTTTCATAGTCATGAAAATAAAGAAAAATCTTTAAATGAGAAGGTGTGTCCAAACCTTTGGTCGTACTGTATATATATATATATATATATATATATATATATATATATATATATATATATGTATGTTGTGGAATACCTATAAAAACTATGAAGAAGCAAATCTCTCCCTGATGCAGCAGCACCTACTCTGCCTGATTCCGGAGTACACTATGACTAGCATAGCGGCGCCAGGTCTTATATAGACCTGATGACGCTGTGCGGCCAGCCAATCACTGTAATGCCCACAACCAACATGGCTATGGATTACAGTGCATGGCAGGCAATTGCTGCATGTTCATTGGCTCTCAAAAGAGCGTGGTGTGAAACAAGGCCACATTTCTTCAGAAAAATATTTTTTGTTGTTAATATTTTTGTCCATGCAGGACCTTTGAAAATATAAATTACTAGAAATAGGCCCGATGCTATTGCATCGGGAGTGCGGTGAAATGAACATCTGTGTCACCATGGCGCTCAGCCAATGAGCAGCGCGGGATTCAAATCCCACACCAAAGCCACTCGGCACCGCTCAGCCAATGAGCGGTGCTGCGCGGCATTCAAAACCCGCGCTCATTGCTCAGTCGGCGAGGGATTTGAATCCTGCGCCGCTTATTGTCTAAACCGGCAGCAGCTCAGCCAATGAGCGGTTCCACGCGGCTTTGGTGGGGATTTGAATCCCCCGCCGCTCAAAGCCGCGTGGCACCGCTCATTGGCTGAGCTGCCGCCGGCTCAGCCAATGAGCGGCACAGGATTCTGTCCGGCCTCTACGTTGTACGGTGTGTGTGACACATTTGACTGCTCATTGGCTCAGCCGGCGGGGCGGGGGATTTGAATCCCGCGCCGCTCATCGGCTGAGCTGCCACCGGCTGAGCCAATGAGCGTATGGGAGGAAAAGATACTACATAATAGACTAGCATACCTCCAATATGGAAAATTATAAAGAAGTTTATTGGACCAAACAAAACATAACAAAAACATTTAAAAAAAGGCCATATATTGGCCTACAAAGCTGTCCACCACATAACAGGTATCAAAATAATCAAACAGTAGTTAAACAGTGAAATAAGCCCCCCAATAGTACAGTCATGGCCAAAAGTTTTGAGAATGACACCAAAATTATATTTTCACATGATCTGCTGGCCTCTGGTTTTTATTAGTGTTTGTCTGATGTTTATATCACATACAGAAATATAATTGCAATCGTATTATGAGTACCAAAAGGTTATATTGACAGTTAGAATGAGTTAATGCAGCAAGTCAATATTTGCAGTGTTGCCCCTTCTTCTTCAAGACCTCTGTAATTCTCCCTGGCATGCTCTCAATCAACTTTTGGACCAAATCCTGACTGATAGCAGTCCATTCTTGCATAATCAATGCTTGCATTTTGCCAGAATTTGTTGGGTTTTGTTTGTCCACCCGTCTCTTGATGATTGACCACAAGTTCTCAATGGGATTAAGATCTGGGGAGTTTCCAGGACATGGACCCAAAATCTCTATGTTTTGTTCCATGAGCCATTTAGTTATCACCTTTGCTTTATGGCAAGGTGCTCCATCATGCTGGAAAAGGCATTGTTGGGCGCCAAACTGCTCTTGGACGGTTGGGAGAAGTTGCTCTTGGAGGACATTCTGGTACCATTCTTTATTCATGGCTGTGTTTTTAGGCAAGACTGTGAGTGAGCCGATTCCCTTGGCTGAGAAGCAACCCCACACATGAATGGTTTCAGGATGCTTTACAGTTGGCATGAGACAAGACTGGTGGTAGCGCTCACCTCTTCTTCTCCGAATAAGCTGTTTTCCAGATGTCCCAAACAATCGAAAAGGGGATTCATCAGAGAAAATGACTTTGCCCCAGTCCTCAGCAGTCCACTCCCTGTACCTTTTGCAGAATATCAGTCAGTCCCTGATGTTTTTTCTGGAGAGAAGTGGCTTCTTTGCTGCCCTCCTTGAAACCAGCCCTTGCTCAAAGAGTCTCCGCCTCACAGTGCGTGCAGAAGCACTCACACCAGCCTGCTGCCATTCCAGAGCAAGCTCGGCACAGCTTCTAGTCCGATCCCGCAGCTGAAACAGTTTTAAGATACGGTCCTGGCGCTTGCTGGTCTTTCTTGGGCGCCCTGGAGCCTTTTTGACAACAATGGAAGCTCTCTCCTTGAAGTTCTTGATGATGCGATAGATTGTTGACTGAGGTGCAATCTTTGTAGCTGCGATACTCTTCCCTGTTAGGCCATTTTTGTGCAGTGCAATGATGGCTGCACGTGTTTCTTTAGAGATAACCATGGTTAACTGAAGAGAAACAATGATATCAAGTACCAGCCTCCTTTTAAAGTGTCCAGTGATGTCATTCTTACTTAATCATGACTGATTGATCGCCAGCCCTGTCCTCATCAACACCCACACCTGTGTTAATGGATCAATCACTAAAACGATGTTAGCTGCTCCTTTTAAGGCAGGACTGCAATGATGTTGAAATGTGTTTTGGGGGTTAAAGTTCATTTTCTGGGCAAATATTGACTTTGCAAGTAGAGTAATTGCTGTTAAGCTGATCACTCTTTGACATTCAGGAGTATATGCAAATTGCCATTACAAAAAATTAAGCAGTAAACGTTGGAAAAATTACTATTTGTCTCATTCTCAATACTTTTGGCCATGACTGTATATGGATATAATAGGTAGATAAAGAGTTATATCCAGGTAGTGTGGTAACACATAAACAAGATTCCCTGATAAATCTGGGTAAACATAGAGTTACATGGATTTCATGAAAAATATCACATATACAAAGCAGTTGATTGCTGTTAATAAATAAAGAGACACATTTCATAACAACAATATGAATAAATAAGTAAATTTAAGAATCATGTCCCATTATGTAAACCATCCTCAATAAGATGGCTTTCACAAAGAAAGGTAACTATAAACCCATATTTATGGAGCAATAAATCTTACAAGATGCAAAATGGACATCCCATCAAGGCAATGGGTCGTTACCTAAGGATCAACTGCAGCTGGATGGGGCCTGTGTGGCGTCAGGCAAAGGGCAGGACAAGACCCCACACTTATCGCCGTATCACGTACGACTTCGTCAGGGGAATAGTATGCTTGTGCTCATCTGGTCCGTTATATATGTTAGTGCCAATTACTGATGGCAGCGTGTGCTCGCGTCGCCTGCGTAACCCGAAAACATGTGACTGGAGATGCGTAACCGGAAGTGACTTGGATAACGCCGCTTCAATAGAGAAAGTCCCGGATGACAAAGGGAATGCACAGTCAATAATGGTGATTCAAGGAAGCCGTTACCAAGACAACCACACATAATGCAATGCAGGTGAATAATGATTATGTCAAGATAACATAATAACGCGCACGTAGAAACAAAGCCGGGCACATACCCGTTATGGCTGCATATAAAGTAACCCATAATTATTAACAACTAGTATGTGTGTAGATCACTGGATGCCCCACATTGTCACAGTTGGACACATGGAGCGAGGAAGTGCATCCCCGTAACATGTAGTCCAAGTTGACAAGGTGGAGATGACATTGTTTGGGGGTAGGAGCCAGGATGTGTAACATCCTGCAAACCCCCTTATATGTTGCAACATATAAGTCTCAGGATCAAAGGACCATTAGAACAATAGCCATCATAAATCACATAATCCAATAAATATGTAAGATAACATTATTAAGGAAATCATGATTGCATCATAGGTCAGCATAAAATAGTCCCAGTCCATAAATTTTATATGCAAAGAAAGAGAAAATTATTAAAAATGTGGAATAATCATATCTTTATCCGGAACACACATATAGATGAGAATCTGTAATGTATATACATTGACTCTCATCCATAAGTTTTATATGCAGAAAAGAAGAAAATTATTGAAAACGTGAGATAATCATGTTTTTATCCAGAACACACATATAGTAGTTCTAAACCATAATTTTCATATATAAGAGAGAAGATGAGGTGGGCACAACCATCCAGGAGCCGAGTAGTCCGTGGTGTTTCAAATATATTGTATATGGATTACTCTTAAGGTATCCTATAAAGCTTCTGGTATGTCGTAGGACTAAGGAATGCTGTGCAGGAGAGAAACTCTCCATAACAATAGATTTCTGGTTCAATCAGATCATAAACAATGAACAAGAAGATGCACTGAATAAATAGACAGGCCATCTTTCTTGGAGCTATCTCAAGGTAAATGTTCCAGATATCCAAAAAAGTGGATTCAAGAGTTCCTCAAGGCATCTTCGTAGCCAATGAGTGGCGCAGGATTCAAATCCCCCACCCCGCCGGCTGAGCAACGAGCACGGGTTTTGAATCCCCTGCCAAAGCCGCGCGACACCGCTCATTGGCTGAGTGGTGCCACGTGGCTTTGGCGGGGGATTTGAATCCCGCACCGCTCGAAGCCGCGCGGCACCGCTCATTGGCTGAGCTGCCGCCAGCTGAGCCAATGAGTGGCGCGGGATTCAAATCCCCCGCCAAAGCCACGCGGCACCGATCAGCCAATGAGCGATGCCGCGCGGCTTTGGCAGGGGATTCAAAACCCGTGCTCATTGCTCAGCCGGTGGGGGATTTGAATCCTGCGCCGCTTATTGGCTAAACCGGCGGCAGCTCAGCCAATGAGCGGTGCCGCGTGGCTTTGGCGGGGGATTTGAATCCCGCACTGCTCGAAGCCACGTGGCACCGCTCATTGGCTGAGCTGCCGCCAGCTGAGCCAATGAGTGGCGCGGGATTCAAATCCCCCGCCAAAGCCATGCGGCACCTCTCAGCCAATGAGCTGTGCCGCGCGGCTTAGGCACGGAATTCAAAACCCGCGCTCATTGCTCTGCCGGCGGGGCGGGGGATTTGAATCCTGCGCCGCTTATTGGCTAAACCGACGGCAGCTCAGCCAATGAGCGGTGTCTCGCGGCTTTGGCGGTGGATTTGAATCCCGTGCCCCTCAAAGCCGCTCGGCACCGCTCATTGGCTGAGCTGTCACCGGCTCAGCCAATGTGCGGCACGGGATTCTGTCAGGCCTCTACATTGTACGGTGTGTATGACAAATTTGACCGCTCATTGGCTCAGCTGGCGGGACGGGGGATTTGAATCAGTGAAGGCCTGGCAGAGCATCAAAAAGGAGGAAACACAGCGTCTGGTGATGTCCATGAGTTCAAGACTTCAGGCAGTCATTGCCAACAAAGGGTTTTCAACCAAGTACTAGAAATGAACATTTTATTTACAATTATTTAATCTGTCCAATTACTTTTGGTCCCTTTAAAAACAGGGTGGCACATGTTAAGGAGCTGAAGCTCCTAAACCCTTCATTCAATTTTAATGTGGATACCCTCAAATGAAAGCTGAAATGTAATGTCTAGAACCAAAATTAGAAAAATGGTGTCTCTGTACAAATATATATGGACGTAACTGTATATCATATATTATGGTTATGTAACACTCTTAGATGTTATACACATTATACTCCCACATTTTTATTTTTATTATTGTTATTGATCTCCTAGTAGTCTGCTGCTAATTCTCAGGGTGGCCCTATATGATATAGCATCCTCTATCTTGTCAATCATCTTCTTTATGCTCTCCACGGTGGAACGCACACTCACTGTTTCTGGACACACCCCCCTCTTCCTTTTGCGTTCCAGTGTGGAACGCATAGCGATCTTCCTCCTTCCGGATAGATCTATGACGTCACTTGTGCTTATTCTTCTCACGCTGACATGCACGCCGACGCCGCCTCCTATGGAGATGCTGCGCTTCGTTGAGACGCAGCTCCCCTGTGGAAGTCACGATCGGCTCATCATAGCAGGGCGCCATGCAACAAACACGTACACCTCTTAGGGTCTTAATTGCTCGTTCAATGTGGATGCTCTGGATTGGCCAAATCTTCCCTAAATACTCACCTGTGTAGTCCAACACTACACCGCGTGCAGAATTATTAGGCAAATGCGTATTTTGATCACTTTGATACTTTTTATACATGTTGTCCTACTCCAAGCTGCATAGGCTTGAGAGCCAACTACCAATTAAGTAAATCAGGTGATGTGCATCTCTGTAATGAGGAGGGGTGTTGTCTAATGACATCAACACCCTATATAAGGTGTGCTTAAATATTAGGCAGCTTCCTTTCCTTTGGCTAAATGGGTCAGAAGAGAGATTTGACGGGCTCTGAAAAGTCCAAAATTGTGAGATGTCTTGCAGATTGATGCAGCAGTCTTGAAATTTCCAAACTTTTGAAGCGTGATCACCGAACAATCAAACAAATAGACAACAGGGTCGCAAGAAGCGTGTTGGCCAAAAAAGGCGCAAAATAACTGCCCATGAATTGAGGAAAATCAAGCGTGAAGCTGCCAAGATGCCATTCGCCCCCAGTTTTGCCATATTTCAGAGTTGCAACATTACTGGAATATCAAAAAGCACAAGGTGTGTGATACTCAGGGACATGGCCAAGGTAAGGAAGGCTGAAAATCGACCACCTTTGAACAAGAAACATAAGATAAAACGTCAAGAATGGGCCAAGAAATATCTTAAGACTGATTTTTCAAAGGTTTTATGGACTGATGAAATGAGAGTGACTCTTGATAAACCAGATGGATGAGCCAGAGGCTGGATCAGTAAAGGGCAGAAATCTCCACTCCGACTCAGACGCCAGCAAGGTGGAGGTGGGGTACTGGTATGGGCTGGATCATCAAAGATGAACTTGTGGGACCTTTTCGGGTTGAGGATTGAGTGAAGCTCAACTCCCAGACCTACTGCCAGTTTCTGGAAGACTACTTCTTCAAGCAGTGGTACAGGAAGAAGTCAGTATCGCTCAAGAAAAACATGATTTTCATGCAGGACAATGCTCCATCACATGCATCCAACTACTTCACAGCATGGCTGGCCACTAAAGGTCTAAAAGAAGAAAAAATAATGACATGGCCCTCTTGTTCACCTGATCTGAACCCCATAGAGAACCTGTGGTCCATCATAAAATGTGAGATCTACAGGGAGGGAAAACAGTACACCTCTTGGAACAGTGTCTGAGAGGCTGTTATGGCTGCTGCACGCAATGTTGATCAAAAACAGATCAAGCAACTGACAGAATCTATGGATGGAAGGCTGTTGAGTGTTATCATAAAGAAAGGTGGCTATATTGATTTTTTTTTTGTTTGTATTTGCATGTCAGAAATGTTTATTTCTAAATTTTGTGCACTGATATTGGTTTACCTGGTGAAAATAAACAAGTGAGACGGGATTATATTTGGTTTTTATTAACTTGCCTAATAATTTTGCACAGTAATAGTTACCTGCACAAACAGATATCCTCCTAAGATAGCCAAATCTAAAAAAAAACCACTCCAACTTCCAAAAATATTAAGCTTGGATATTTATGAATCTTTTGGGTTGACTGAGAACATAGTTGTTGATCAATAATAAAAATAATCCTCTAAAATACAACATGCCTAATAATTCTGCACACAGTGTATATCTTCGTCAAAGCCAGTGGCGAAACGCGCGTTGGATCCGGTCAGCACTCAGGGGATCAGTAATACTTATCATTGTTTTACATGTTTTGCCACCTTTTTATCTGTTGCCATGTATGTCATACAGTACTAACCATGTATATCACCTACTCTGATGACTTCTGGCATATATTTCTGTTTGATTATCAGTGACATCACTGTTGGTGTCTACAAAACTACATTTCATAGCATTGGTCACATCCAGGGCAGTGGGGAGTAGGATATCATGTACTTAGCACTTTACATTCTCTTTCTACATACCTCATTATTTATTTATTTATGAAATTATTTATTTATTTGGTATTGCAATATCTTAATGCATAGTACTCATTTAGTGACAAGATTTGAGTGGCATTTCTGTAAATAATAACTATGTTCATTTGCTGATACTCCCTAGTCTGACCTTTCTTCTCTTATGGTTCTCTTCCCTCTAAAGACATTTTATGTGATTTTATCTGATTCTGATAATAAATGTTATATTTTATGATACCATGGTTCTTATGTCATACTTATAGGAGTTGATTTAACATGGTGGACATATGAACACTGCAATTTTTCCTCTCTCTTTTTTGATATTGTTCTCATAGATTCTAAGTTGGTATCTATTCACAGAGACAAAGAAAAATTGAGAAATATTCTACAGTTGGTTGATGTATTTCATAGCCTTGTGTCACAAAAGTCTAAGCAGGCCAATTGTGTAGAAATAGTGTCAAATGGTGCTACTGATTCTGACTGTATTGTGGAAATTGAGCAAGATTTCAGACACGTGTGTGTAACGGCTACTGAGCGTGACCTTGTGTCTGATGAAGAGACCGACATACAAAAAACTGACATGGGAAGAGACATGATTGACGTACGACAAACTGACATATTAGATGATGTGAGCGGAGACATGATAATGGACCTAGGTGATGTAGGAGGAACGGACGTTCAAAAGCCATTAAAAATAGTAGAGATTTCAGAAGCTACAGAGGCCCAACTCCAAATTAAATTTAGGAACAATTTGTTTAAATTATACAAAATCATGCCAAAATATGATGTCAAAATCCATGTCTATAGAAATTCAGAGATATAACTTTGCTGATAAGTTTGATCTAACCAATGAGGAGAGGAATTAACTATTTAAAATGTGGATTCCTGTGACATTTTCCAGACATCTAATTTTAATGCCCTGTGAAAATGACTCTCCTAATGAATGGAAAAATGATTCTGACAGATTAAATATTTGATTTACTGTGCCACTAAGGATTTCCCAGACATAGATGATCTGCAAAATGTAAGAATTGGTAGAAAAAAAATGTACATATAGATTCATGTCCATATTTGAACGGTTGTACAAAGCTCTCATCAAAAATGGAAAATTACAACAAATGAAAACAACTTTTGTACAAAAAAATCAAATTTTTAAATCCGGTATCTCGACTTATTGCGTCACAAAAAGTTTCTTTATTTAAATGTGCGCAGTTGCTTGATTTTGCTAGAAAACATGAAAATTGTGAAAAGAAAATAAATCAAGATAAATTTTTAAAACCAGAAAAGGAAAAATATCAAAAGCCAATAAGTCATCCTCAAAATGAAATCTATGAAATACGTAGAAGATTGACAGACAGAGGCAGGTGAGACCAGCTCACAGTGACATCATGGAATGTAGACTGAAGAACAGTCAATTATCTGAGCTTTTGAAGGATGAAAAAATGTTCTTTTTCAATACATCATTTTTGGAGATTTTTGACAAAGAGAGAAGATTTGGTTTAGGGAATGATTAAGAAAAAAACTAATTATATGTTGCATAAAAGTGTTATACAATGTATCATTAGTCATTTATTATTTTATACAGTAAAATTGTGACGTTATATAGTTTTTGTAGATTTATATATACACTTGTATACAGTAGAGATTGAGTATAATTGTATTTATATATATATTTATAGTAATATAGTTAAAATTTAATTAATTAATAAATTAGAACTTCATAAATTAAAGTATCAATATTTTGAATTACATTAGAGCCAATACATGTATAAGATATTTAAATGATTTTGTTTCTGTATGCATTTGATATTTATCCCCTTAATGACCGGAGCAGTTTCCGTTTTTGCATTTTCATTTTTTGCTCCCCTTCTTCCCAGAGCCATAGCCTTTTTATTTTTCTTTCAATATGGCCATGTGAGGGCTTATTTTTTGTGGGACAAGTTGTACGCCATCAGTGGTTTTATCATATTGTGTACCAGAAAACGAGAAAAAAATTGCGGTGAAATTGCATTAAAAGTGCAATTCCACGGTTGTTGTTTTTTTTTTTTTTACCATGTTCACTGAATGCTAAAACTGACCTACCATTATTATTCTCCAGGTAATTATGAGTTCATAGATACCAAACATGTATAGGTTCTTTTTTATTTAAGTGGAGAAAAAAAAAAATCCAAAGTTTGCTAAAAAAAAGAAAAAAATGGTGCCATTTTCCGAGACCCATAGCGTCTCCATTTTTCGGGATCTGAGGCCAAGTGAGGGCTTATTTTTTGCAAGTCGAGCTGACGTTTTTATTGATAGTATTTTGGGGAAGATGTGATGTTTTAATTGCCCATTATTGCATTTTATTTCAATGTTGAGATGACAAAAAAACGTAATTCTGGCATTTAGAATTTTTTTCTCGTTATGCCGTTTACCGATAGGATTAATTCTTTCTTTATATTGATAGATCGGGCGATTCTGAACGCAGCGATACCAAATATGTGTATGTGTTTGTTTTTTTTATTAGTTTATTTTGAATGGGGCGAAACGGAGGTGATTTAGGCTATGTGCCCACGAACCAGAAATGCTCCGGATTTTTCCTGAGTGTTTCTGCATCTCCCTGGCAGAAAAAACGCATGCGGATTTTACATGCATTTTTTCTGCCAGGTAGAAGCGTTTGTGTAGCTTTTTTTCATGCATTTCTGAATGCGGGTTGTCAAGCGCTTTTCCAAGCAATTTTAGCATCACTTGGAAAAGTGCTTGACAACTTGGTCACACTATATAAATCTATGCAACCGGCATGGATTTATGTTGTGTGACCAAGTTACGATGCTGCAAATGCAGCATCAATAGTAAAAAAAAGAATAAAATGTTAAAAACAAAAACAAAACATTATTCTCACCTTCCGTTGGCCCCCGGTCTCCTTCTCCGGTGCGTCCCGTGTCTTCGGCGGCTTGCAGTGCTCTAAAATGGACCTTCTATGATGTAATTTAGTCATGTGACAGCTGACGTCAGCGGACACGTGACCTGTCACATGACTAAATGACGTCATGGAAGGTCCTTTGACATCATCGAGAGCAGCCGAAGAGCCAGCAGCGCCGCCGGGAGCAGACAGGGGGCCATCAGAAGGTAAGTATATGTTTTTTTTTATTTTATTCTTTTTTAACTACATGTACTATGGTATCGGGGTCTGGAGGAGAGTCTCCTCTTCTCCAGACCCGGGTACCATCCGCGCATTGAATCGCGTAACACCCGCATGCATATTTGTATGCATGTGGATGTTATGTGGCTCAATGATAGTCGATGGTGGCTAGAACGACGCGATTCTGCAAAATTAATGGACGTGCCGCAGATTTTTCTGAAATGAATGGAAATGCATAGTGGGCAAGCAGCCTTAAACTTTTATATATTTTTTATTTTTTCATATTTTTAAAAACATTTTTTTTCTACTTTCTGCATGCTTCAATAGTCTCCATAGGAGACTAGAAGCTGCAGTTATCTGATTGGCTCTGCAACATAGAGGCGATGAGCAGATCGCCTCTGTGTAGCAGAAATGCTCAGGTGCTATGAGCGCCGACCACTAGGTGGTGCTCATAGCAAGCGAGACATGACAACCACAGGGGTCTGCTGCAGACCCCGGGTTGTCATGCCCACGCATCGGTGATCCGCGATCATGTGACGGGGTTACCGATGGGCGGGGATAATCCCGCGCTTCCTGCTCAGCGATGTTAACTCGTTAACAGCCGCAGGTAGATCGCGATTCCACCCGCGGCTGTTGCGGGCACATGTCAGCTGTAAGAATCAGTGCCCAGTTCAGTGCGGGCTCAGAGCCAGAGCCCTCACTGAACCGGGGGGTGATGGCCTGGGGCGTACTAATAAGCCCCAGGCCAGTAAGGGGTTAATCTTATCTTTTATGTTTCCTTAGAATTTTCATTTCAAAGCAGGATTTGATCAAACAACTCTTACATGGATTTATTTCTTTATTCACACAGGAAATTGTAATATCTGCATGATTTATGTGTATAACATTTTTAAAATAACAATATGACTAGTTGTACTACACTGCTCAAAAAAATAAAGGGAACACTCAAATAACACATCCTAGATCTGAATGAAATATTCTCATTGAATACTTTGTTCTGTACAAAGTTGAATGTGCTGACAACAAAATCACACAAAAATCATCAATGGAAATCAAATTTATTAACCAATGGAGGCCTGGATTTGGTGTCACCCCCAAAATTAAATTGGAAAAACACACTACAGGCTGATCCAACTCTGATGTAATGTCCTTAAAACAAGTCAAAATGAGGCTCAGTATTTTGAGTGGCCTCTACGTGCCTGTATGATTTCCCTACAACGACTGGGCATGCTCCTGATGAGGTTGCGGATGGTCTCCTGTGGGATCTCCTCCAAGACCTGGACTAAAGCATCCGCCAACTGCTGGACAGTCTGTGGTGCAACTTGACATTGGTGGATGGAGCGAAACATGATGTCCCAGATGTGCTCAATCGGATTCAGGTTTGGGGAACAGGCGGGCCAGTCCATAGCTTCAATACCTTCATCTTGCAGGAACTACTGATACACTCCAGCCACATGAGGTCTGGCATTGTCCTGCATTAGGAGGAACCCAGGGCCAACCGCACCAGCATATGGTCTCACAAGGGGTCTGAGGATCTCATCTCGGTACCTAATGGCAGTCAAGCTACCTCTGGCGAGCACATGGAGGGCTATGCGGCCCTCCAAAGAAATGCCACCCCACACTATTACTTACTCACTGCCAAACCGGACATGCGGAAGGATGTTGCAGGCAGCAAATCGCTCTCCACGGCATCTCCAGACTCTGTAACGTCTGTCACATGTGCTCAGTGTGAACCTGCTATCATCTGTGAAGAGCACAGGGCGCCAGTGGAGACTTTGCCAATCCTGGTGTTCTGTGGCAAATGCCAAGCGTCCTGCACGGTGTTGGGCTTTGAGAACAACCCCCATCTGTGGTTGTCGGGCCCTCATACCACCCTCATGGAGTCGGTTTCAAACCGTTCGTGTGGGCACATGCACATTTGTGGCCTGCTGGAGATCATTTTGCAGGGCTCTGGCGGTGCTCCTCCTGTTCCTCCTTGCACAAAGGCGGAAGTAGCGGTCCTGCTGCTGAGTTGTTGCCCTCCTACGGCCCCCTTCACGTCTCCTGGTGTACTGGCCTGTCTCCTGGTAGCTCCTCCCGCCTCTGGACACTAAGCTGACAGACACAGCAAACCTTCTTGCCACAGCTCACATTGATGTGCCATCCTGGATAAGCTGCACTACCTGAGCAACTTCTGTGGGTTGTAGAGTCCGTCTCATGCTACCATGAGTGTGAAAGCACCACCAACATTCAAAAGTGACCAAATCATCAACCAGAAAGCATTGGTACTGAGATGTGGTCTGTGGTCTCCACTAGTGTTGAGCCACCCCCGTAGTGTTCGAGTTCGGTTCGGTTCGTCGAACACCCGTGTGTTCGCCGAACTGTTCGTCGAACTGTTCGTCGAACACCTTCGAACACCGTTAAAACCAATGGCAGGCAAACAAAAACACATAGAAACACATAGAAAACACCTTCAAAGGTGTCCAAAAGCTGACAAACTGCTCAGAAGACACAACTAACACATGGAAAAGTGACAAGTACATATAGTCATGTGAAAATAAAAGAGGTGGAGGAGTAAAAGGAGGGGGAGACACAGATATAGGCATGTCATGCCCTTCTAAAATCCAAAAAGTGAGAAGCCGACACGGCCAGTCCGCTCCTGCCCGTGCCACCTCCGTGTCGCCGGGTTTGTGCCAGAGCCGCGGTGAACCCTGATGGCCAGCCCCCCTCTCCCAATACTGGTGCCTGTCCGCTGGTGGGTCGAGCGAGCCCCCCTGTGGTGGAGGCAGCTCTAAGCTTTTTAATTTAAATTGTCTCTCTAATTTGAATGAATACACTTTAAATCCATTTACAAGGATCTATTGGAGGGCAAGTCTCATGCCAGCAGCCGCGTAATTCCAGCTCCAGTAGCGTCCACTAAAGCTGCTGCAGTTAAAAAGCTTTTATAAGGATCGAGCTCGGCTGTCCACCGCAAGGCATCCTACTGCCAGTCCCAGCCCCTATGCCTTGGGGTGCCTCCTGATGCTCTTCACTGAGTATCCCATGGTCCCGAAGCATTTCCTTTGAAAAAATGAAGTGTCTAAACTACAGGTGGTGTAGCTTGCTTAACAGCCGGGATAATCCGCTGACTAGCAGACACTGCTACTAGGCACAAAGTATTTCCTGGGCTAGATGCAGTTAAAAATTTGTAATTAGATGCTCTCGTTGGATGCTGAGAAAGCATTCCATAGAGTCTCCTGGCACGCCATATATGATTCTCTTAAAAAGCTTGGGGTAGGGGTCTAGGGGACCCTTTTATAGCCAAAATCACGGCCCTGTATCGCAATACGTCACCTAGGCTGAAGATAAATGGAACTGTAGCACCCTGAGGGCTCGGTTGCTACAGACGTATTGCACCTCACCCAGAGGTGTGATATCTCACTCTCAGGTAAGGATGGAGTGTGGATCAGGACCCGACACCTGCATGCATTACACCACATTGCCGTGGGGCAGGGCGACCAATATGCCCCTGAGATGGGCACGACAGTCCCTGTCCCTGGCTGGAGTGGGGGGAGGGAACACTGAGGAAGGGAAACCCTGTAGTGCAGGAGCAGGGAGGAAGCAGTTCCTGGGTGCATTGAGAAGGGAGTATAAAAGGTGGGCACCATCTTAGTTCAGTGCAGAGAAGTCTGAGCAGAAGTGGCAGGGAGCAGGGGCTCTGCATGAGCTCTGCTCCGGAGGCGGGCCTAGTAACAGAGGCCCAGGCCTGGAAGAGGGAGAAGGAAGGAAGAGGAGCGGAGAAGGCTCCAGGAACGAGGAATGAAGGGATCCCAGGGGTGCGGACGGGCGAGTCGCCACCGCACGCCCGAATCCACCTGCGTGGAGGGGTCAGGCCAAAGGGGGAGACCGGTCCCCGAACTAGTGGAGGCAGGAAACGACCCTCAGCTAGAAACCGGAGGCTCTGACATTTTATGTGGCGCAGCCCCTCGCTACACCCGCTAGGACGGCACCACATAGGGTCAGGGAAACTGGCGCCAAGTTTACCAAGAGGAGGCACGAGGCAGCCGGACAGAAGTGTTGGTAAGAAAGGCCAGACAAAGGACACACAAAGGGGGTCCTGTGAAGTGCTCCAAAGTTATCTGGGAGTTGTCTGAGCCCCTCACCTGGTGAGCACAGTACGACGTGGGCAGCCGTTACCTGCAGACGTGGTCTGGATAATAAGAACTGTGAGTAAAGGCCCTGGACTGCATCACTGACTCCGTGTCGTTACTGCTGCTGCCCTGCACCATCACCCCCATCCTCCGCATACACTGCCCTGAGGCTATACTCCTCCCGTGGGGAGTTATGCTACGCTCTGCTGCACCCACAACACCAGCCTCAGCGGTCTGCCCTGTAGCGGCGGTTCACTCTGACCGCAATCCACGGGTGGCGTAGTCGGACATTTAAACATCAAAACCACATAAATAGTTCCGCCACTGGTTTGACCGCCCTGAGCCACGGAACCGGGTCGCCGCCACGAAGACTACAACCACCAGCATCCACCAAAAAGGGTCCGGCTCCGGGTGTCCCAAGGCCCAGGGGGTGCGTCAGAACATTTTCATCACCTTTCACAATCACCAATGGGACAAGGCAGGGATGTCCTCTGTCCCCTCTCTTATACATCCTAGTGACGGAGCACCTGCTCTCATCAATTCGCCATAACCCCAATATTAGGTGGATTGAGGTGGGAGGCACCGAGTACAAGTGCTCTCTATTTGCTGATGATGTCCTAGTATATATCACTCAATCACATATATCCATCCATGCTGTTATGGCTGAAATAGATCACTTTGTTACATGGTAAAATTTTAAAATCAATGCAGCGAAGTCTGAGGCCCTCGATGTCTCCCTCCCCAAATCCATATAGGATTCCATCCAGTCCAACTTTCCCTTTGCCTGGCCCTCACAGGGTATCAAATACTTAGGAATTCCTATTCATAGAGACCTCTCCCATCTATGTTATCTTAATTTTGGGCCCTTTATTGAACAATTCCATACAGACCACGGTTGGCAAGTTAGAACTGTAAGATTCACTACGTGAACCGCTGGTGTTTTGTGGAAAAGCACATGTACACCGCGTTCCAAATTATTATGCAAAAAGTGTTTAGGAGTGATAAGGGAAGAATTTGTTTGTTTGTCAGTTAAACTCATTGATGGTGATGTGTGTCAGGGCTCTTTATATCACTGTAAGCAATTGCAGACACCTGTGCTAATTAGTTTGGCAGGTGTGTCCAATGAAAGGCAAGACTACTTAAGAAGGCTCTCTCACATTATTAAGCAGCCTACATTTTCTGCCAAAATGGGAAAGAAAAAGGATGTGTCGGCTGCTGAGAAGCAACAAATTGTGGAGTGTTTAGGTCAAGGCATGACTACAATCAACATTGTGCGATGATCAGGATGAAGTGTCTTGGCAATCAAGAAGTATGTAGCTGATTCACAGTACACACGTGTGCGTGCTGATAAGGGCAAATTGAGGACTCTTTCCTACAGGCAATTACGTCAGGTTGAAAGAGCAGCGGCAAAAAAGCCTTGTCATAGCAGCAGACAAGTTTTTGAAGCTGCTTGTGCCTCCAACGTCCCCGGAACAACAAGATGCAGGGTCCTTCAGAGGTTTGCAGCTGTGCATACGCCATCCTGTCGACCTCCTCTATCCACTTCACACAAGCAGAAACGGCTCCAGTGGGCCAAACATTACATGAAGACTGATTTCAAAACTGTTTTGTTCACGGATGAGTGCCGTGCAGCACTCGATGGTTCAGATGGATGGAGTGGAGGATGGCTGGTTGATGGACACCCCACGCAAATACGGCTACAGCGCCAACAAGGAGGAGGTGGAGTAATGTTTTGGGCTGGAATCATGGGGAGAGAGATTGTCGGCCCCTTTAGGATCCCTGAAGGCGCTAAAGATGAACTCCATAATGTATGTGGATTTTCTCAAACAGCACTTCCTGCCATGGTTCAAGAAGAAGAACCGTGTATTTCACAGCAAGATCATTTTTCTGCATGATAATGCACCATCTCATGCTGCACATAAAACATCTGCATCTCTGGCTGATATGGGCATAGAAGGGGACAAACTTATGGTGTGACCCCCATGCTCCCCTGACCTCTACCCCATTCAGAACCTTTGGAGCATCATTAAAAGGAGTGTCTATGATGGCGGGAGGCAGTTCACATCTAAGCAACAGCTCTGGGAGGGTATTCTGTCCTCATGCAAAACAATTGAAGCACAAACCATCCAAAACCTGACAAATTCAATGGACGAGAGAGTTCAGAAGCTCCTTTCGAACAAGGGGTCCTATGTGAAAATGTAACATCACCTAGAATAAAGTTTTGAGTTGAAAACTGTTTGATTTCAGTTTCTAACAACCTGCTAATGCTTATAATTTCAAAAATGACCATTTTTTTGGTCTTTATTAAAATGAAAAGGTTGATCGAAAAGTTTGGGGGATCTAAGAGTGTGGCAACCCAGTAGTCATGATTACTTCGAATTCTGACAATATGAGGGTCATGCTGCAGGTAGTGCAGCAAGAAGGCACTTATGTGTCTTGCGCATCTCGGAGGCCCAAAATTATTTTCCGGGCTAGATGCAGCTAAAAATTATTTTTAATTTTAAATCTGGTGGAGCTTATTATAGATGGCCTAATAGGATCAGTGCTGCACACTGCTACAAAGCCCAAATTATTTTCCAGTCAAGATACAGATAAACATGATTAGTAATTTGAAAGCTTAAAACGTTTGGTAGGGTGATTTTAACCAATCATCAAGCTTTTACTCTCCCCAGGATGACACAGGGGTAGAAAAGTCGTTTCGGATCCATGATTTGTTCATCTTTATGAACGTGAGTCTGTCTACATTATCAGTGGAGAGCCGCGTGCGCTTATCTGTCAGCACACCACCAGCAGCGCTGAACACACGTTCAGACAGAACGCTGGCTGCGGGACATGACAAGATCTCCAAGGCGTAAGTGGCTAGCTCCGGCCATTTATCCAGATTGGAAGCCCAAAAAGAGCAAGGGTCCAGTGACACAGTCGTGGCTTCAATGTTTACTTGGAGATACTCCTGTACCATCGTCTCTAGGCGTTGACTATGTGTCAGACTTCTTGTCTCCTGTGGCCTTGCAAAGGATGGGCTAAAAAAGTGGTGAAATGATTCCGCAAAATTGATGTTACCAGCAGATACTGTGGTTCTGTTATGGTTTGAGTGCTGAACACTTGACGGTCCCACGGTTGGCAAGTTGGAACTGTTAGATTCACTACGTGCACCACTGGTATTTTGTGGAAAAGCACATGTAAGATTCTGCAACAGTCTCTGCTGATACTCCTGCATGCGTGCATCCCTTTCTATGGCAGGAATAATTTCTGCAAATTTACTTTTGTACCGGGGATCTAACAGTGTGGCAACCCAGTAGTCAGGATTATTTCTAATTCTCACAATTCGAGGGTCATGTTGCAGGTAGTGCAGCAAGAAGGCACTCATGTGTGTTGCGCATCCAGGAGCACCAAGTCCCTGTTGTGTTGGTGGCGAGGTAACAATCATGCTTCGGTAGCACCCTGAGGATTCGGCTGCTACAGGGGTATTGCACCTCAACCCAGAGGTGTGATATTCCACTCCCGGGTAAGGATGTAGTGTGGAACTGAGCTCAGAAAGCTGCATGCACTACACACATCCCATTTCCGAGGAACAGACCAATGGTATTCCCACTTAGAAATGTGCAGGTACGACCGAGTCTGTTCCTGGCTGGAGTGGGAGGGGGGTGGTACATCCCAGTAGTGTAGGGGCAGATAGGGGGAGCAGCCTGGGTAAAGATAGGAGCTCATTGGGTGCTGGTCACCTGAGCTCACACATAGAGGGAGTATATAAGGTGGGCACCATCTTAGATCAGGGTCAGTCAGTCAGTCAGCCACAGTCAGTCAGTCTGTGAGTCTTTGCAGAGGAAGAGAGCAGAAGAGCAGAGCAGCCCCAGCCCAAGAGTGAGAGAGGAGAGAGAAAGACCCAGAGGGGGAGAAAGAAGGAACTCTGAGAACCCAAATACAATCACAGGGTGAAGAGTTGGCAACAGGGTACCGGATCCCAAACTGGTGGGGGCTACAGCATACCTCAGCCAGAGACCGGAGGCCGTGGGCAGCATCTGCCACGGCCACCCACCATATCCACCCAGAAGGCAGACCACGCATAGGGTCAGGGAACCCAGAGGCAAGGGTTCGCCAACAAGAGGCCCGAGGGAGCCGGACTTAGGTGGATCCCTGGTGGGGAAGGCCAGAGACGAGGACAGGACAGAACGGGAGCTCAGAACCACGCTCCAGAACTACTTGGGGGTTGGCCGAGTCCAGGACCTGGTGGACGCAGCACGGCTCGGGTGGTCACTCAAGGCCGGAGTGACCGGAACATCTGCAGTAAGTAAAGAACCCTGAACTGCACAACCCGACTCTGACTCTCATTACCATCATCCCTGCACTTCCACAACCACCATCCTCTGCACCTGACCCCCTGAGGCTATACCCCTCCCGTTGGGGGTTATACTACCTAAGCTGCACAAACACCATCAGCCTCAGCGGACCCTGCTGCAGCGGCGGCCGTAGTGACCGCAATTCAACGGGTGGCGTAGTCGACATAAAGAACTTTAGTAACATCAGTAAGGACTGCCACACACTGAGCTTGACACCCTGGGCACGGACCGGGTCACAGCCACTCGGAGACTACAACCCCCATCTGATCCGGCTCCGGGTATTCCCCTAAAGAATATGGCCCAGGGGGCGCGTCAACTTTGGCGTAGTCGGCAGGATTACGTGCCCGCAACATCCGGGTACTGCGTGCCTGAAGAAAAGAACAAGTTTACCTCAAAAAGAAGTCTCCTGCCGGTTCCGGAGGGTCCCTGCCATCGGACCCCATCACAGGTCGTTTCCCGCCGGTTGTCCGCCATTAACAGCTTTTTCCCGCCATCTGCAGAGTTTCCCGCCACTGGGAGACGATTCCCGCCATTTCCAAAGGTTTCCCGCCTTGGAAGAGCGGACGCCATTATGGGCGTGCCAGAGGGTGGCAAGAGGCCGCCTCCCATCGTGGGCCAGGACCGAAAATGGCGCCAAAAGTGGAAACCGCCCCCACCAACAGAGACTGTGATGCTAGAGGTGTCTGTCAGCGTGAAAGAACTGCCCCTGGAGCTGACAATCACCAAGTGGCCCCGGAACCGCCCTCGAAGTGGGAGGACTGAGAAGAAGAGAACAAAGATGGGTGTCGCCTGGGGCAGTCTGGAGAGAGCGCACCCAGAGACAAGACGTCTGGAGGAGAGTCCAGAAGAAGCTTACCCGGAGATGGAAGAAGAGCAGAGCAGCACCGGCCCACTGGCCAGGAGCCTGCTGGAGACAACGAGAGGAGAGCAGAGCAGCACCGACCCGTTGGTCAGGAGCCTGCTAGAAGCAACGACCCCACTAGGCTTAGTGGAGGTCCTGGCACAGCTTCCCCGAGATCGGGAGTGTGCACAGACTGCGCTGGAGGGCCTCGCACGGAGGATGGCCCGGGTGCAGCGAGAGACGTTGGCGGAGTGGAGCCGTGAGATGGCCCAGCAGACAAGAACCCGTCAGCGGAGCACGCCACCCGAGACGAGGAGACAGACCGCCTCTGAGGATGGCGCAGGAGGACTGAAGGCCGGAGACGGCGCCGAGAAGGGAGCCGAACGAAAGGAGGCAGGTAAAGGGGACGTCTCTACCCCAAACCGGGAAACCGCGTACCTGCCCCAGCTCCCCGTCGCAGAGCCCGAAGTATCCCCTGCCGTGCCCGTCGCTGCAACGTCGCCGCCGCAGACTAGGCCTCAACCGGAAGCCGCAGCCGCGACCCCTGTGACGTCACACGCCTCGACCCCGAGCGTGACCAAGCAGGAAGTACCACCAGCCTGGTCGCAAGGCCTAGTACCCCCGGGCGCCACAATACCAACAGCGCCCCCTACCTCCGCGGAGCCACCGGCCTGGTCGCAGGGCCAAGTAGCCCAGGGCGCCGCCGTCCTTACGGTGCCCTTCACTTTCCAGGTGCCCCAGGCCTGGCCGCAAGGCCTGGGCAACCCGGGCGCCACCACCACCGCGCCCATAAAACCAAGAGTGCCGCATCTGGGAGAAGATTTGTTCGCCCAACATACGTGCCCGGATGGGCAGCCCTTTCTATGGCCACCGGAGTTTCACCATCCCCGACTCCGGAAAGAGAGACCCCTAGACGAGCCCCTGATTCCGGTTCCAAAGCCCGTAAAAAGGACCTCGCCCCCGCTAGAGGAGGCACAGTTTGAGTGGGACCCCACCGGAGAAGACCTCATGGGGTTCACTCAGGAGACTCGGGCGGCCGCAGCGGAGCGTGCAGAGTGCTGCCGGCAACAGCTCGAGGTCTTTGAGAGGGAGCGGAGAGAGAGGCGGGTCCGGGAACAACAAGCCCAAATAAAGAGCGCGGAGCAGAAGAGCCGGGCCAGGAGGAGTCCCCGTGCAGCTCATGGTCCCCCTTCCACCGGGACTGTGATCAAGTTTAATATGCAGCACGGGTGGGGCTTCATCCGAGATCACCGCACCCCAGGCGACGTCTTCGTGACAAGAAGAGACGTTGAGTCCCACCTACCGGAGGGACACAGAGGACGTGACCTGTATATAGGGGACGAGGTCACCTTCACCCGGCACAAGTGTGCCAAAGGACCCTACGCCCTCAATGTGCATCGCCTGACGGAGGAGGAGCTGCGGTGTGAAGAGGAGCAAGAGGACCCGGACGGGTCTGAAGCTAAAGGTAACCACAAAGAAAGAGCAGGAGGACGTCGTCGTTAAGTACAGCAGAGTACAAGCTGTATATAGTTGCCCGTCGGGGCACAGTGAACTGTTGCTAATATAGTCCCCGTTGGGACCAGCGAATTGAACTGTTACCCGTATTTCCCTTAATCCCACTGACCGAGGACTGAGAGCGGTCATCCCTATTCCCATTAGCTGGCCGAGGACTGAGAGCGGCCCTACTACCCCTTGTAAATAGTTGCGCTTCCTAAAGCGCCCCCTACCGGTTTTATAGGAAAACCATTTTTTCTAAGAGAAACTGTTACACTTTTCCCGGGCACACGTTGCACAGTGTCCGGAGGAGGAACCAGAAGACAAGAATGTTATTTATATGAAAAGTTTATGCTGATGATAATGTTTATATGTTTTATATGTTTATGTTTATGAAAAAAATTGTATGTTTGGATGATGTTTTATATCTTACAGCCCGAGGATGTGCTGTGATTTACCAGGGGGGAATGTAGCACCCTGAGGATTCGGCTGCTACAGGGGTATTGCACCTCAACCCAGAGGTGTGATATTCCACTCCCGGGTAAGGATGGAGTGTGGAACTGAGCTCAGAAAGCTGCATGCACTACACACATCCCATTTCCGAGGAACAGACCAACGGTACTCCCACTTAGAAATGTGCAGGTACGACCGAGTCTGTTCCTGGCTGGAGTGGGAGGGGGGTGGTACATCCCAGTAGTGTAGGGGCAGATAGGGGGAGCAGCCTGGGTAAAGATAGGAGCTCATTGGGTGCTGGTCACCTGAGCTCACACATAGAGGGAGTATATAAGGTGGGCACCATCTTAGATCAGGGTCAGTCAGTCAGTCAGCCACAGTCAGTCAGTCTGTGAGTCTTTGCAGAGGAAGAGAGCAGAAGAGCAGAGCAGCCCCAGCCCAAGAGTGAGAGAGGAGAGAGAAAGACCCAGAGGGGGAGAAAGAAGGAACTCTGAGAACCCAAATACAATCACAGGGTGAAGAGTTGGCAACAGGGTACCGGATCCCAAACTGGTGGGGGCTACAGCATACCTCAGCCAGAGACCGGAGGCCGTGGGCAGCATCTGCCACGGCCACCCACCATATCCACCCAGAAGGCAGACCACGCATAGGGTCAGGGAACCCAGAGGCAAGGGTTCGCCAACAAGAGGCCCGAGGGAGCCGGACTTAGGTGGATCCCTGGTGGGGAAGGCCAGAGACGAGGACAGGACAGAACGGGAGCTCAGAACCACGCTCCAGAACTACTTGGGGGTTGGCCGAGTCCAGGACCTGGTGGACGCAGCACGGCTCGGGTGGTCACTCAAGGCCGGAGTGACCGGAACATCTGCAGTAAGTAAAGAACCCTGAACTGCACAACCCGACTCTGACTCTCATTACCATCATCCCTGCACTTCCACAACCACCATCCTCTGCACCTGACCCCCTGAGGCTATACCCCTCCCGTTGGGGGTTATACTACCTAAGCTGCACAAACACCATCAGCCTCAGCGGACCCTGCTGCAGCGGCGGCCGTAGTGACCGCAATTCAACGGGTGGCGTAGTCGACATAAAGAACTTTAGTAACATCAGTAAGGACTGCCACACACTGAGCTTGACACCCTGGGCACGGACCGGGTCACAGCCACTCGGAGACTACAACCCCCATCTGATCCGGCTCCGGGTATTCCCCTAAAGAATATGGCCCAGGGAGCGCGTCACTTCCTTCCTCTGTCCTCTCCCCCCAACCTCGCACAACAGAAATGTGATCAAGGTCTCCCTCATCTGATGAGTCTTCCATCAGTTCGTCCTCCACTTCTTCCTGGGCTCCTGCACCTTCCTCACTAGTTTGGCTGCTACCATGCGCCCTGGTAAAACCATCTCCCCCACCCTCACATGCCTGCCGCCTTGGTGCTGCCGACCTTCTGGACCTTGCAGATGTTAGCCCTTCCGCATACAACTCCTCCTCCTCTACTTCCTCCACCTCCTCTTGTGCCACCACCTGACTCCGAATTCTGTTTAACATGTGCTCCAGCATGTAAATCACCGGAATAGTCATGCTGATAATGGCATCGTCAGCACTAAACATCTTCGTCGCCATTTCAAAACTGTGCAGAAGGGTGCATAGGTCCCTGATCTGAGACCACTCCTCCAGCGTGATTTGCCCCACCTCTGAATCTCGTTGGCCCAGGCTATACGTCAGAACGTATTGCACCAGGGCTTGTCGGTGCTGCCACAGTCGCTGCAACATGTGCAGAGTTGAATTCCACCGGGTAGGCACATCGCATTTTAGCCGGTGAAATGGCAGGCCCAACGACTTCTGTAGAGATGTAAGTCGCTGAGCTGCGGGATGCGAACGGCGGAAGTGAGCACACAGCGACCGTGCCCTCTGCAGAAGGCCATCTAGTCTGGGATAGTGGGCTAAAAATTGCTGGACAACCAGGTTCAACACGTGAGCCATACAAGGCACGTGTGTGACATTACCCCGGCGAAGGGCCGCACCCAGGTTTGCAGCATTGTCGCACACGGCCTTCCCTGGTTTCAGGTCCAGTGGAGACAACCATTCATGAAATTGGTTCTCCAGAGCTGACCACAACTCCTCAGCTGTGTGACTCACATTTCCCAGACATTTCAATGTAAAAACCGCCTGATGACGTTGAGCCCTACTGCCAGCATAGTAAGGAGGTGTGCAGGATCCCTTCTGCGCAGTTAGAAAGCTTGTGGCATGACCAGACAGGCTTTGGGTGCAGGTGGAAGACCGAGAGGAGGTTGAGGAGGCAGAAGCAGTGGAGGAACTTTGACATAAAGAGGATTGACGCACAACTCGTGGGGACGGCAAGACTTGGACAGCAGCCCCTTGTCCTGCTGTCACCAAAGTTACCCAGTGCCCAGTCAGCGACATGTAACGCCCCTGTCCATGCCTACTCGTCCAAGTGTCTGTAGTGAAATGCACCCTGTCACACACAGAGTTTCTCAAAGAAGCGGTGATGTTGTGTGCGACATGCTGGTGGAGCGCAGGCACACCTTTCTTTGAGAAGTAGTGCCGACTGGGCATCTGGTACTGGGGCACTGCGACGGACATAAGGTCTCGAAAATCCTCTGTGTCCACCAGGCGGAAAGGCAGCATTTCTGTAGCCAAGAGCTTGCAGATGGTGAAATTCAACCTCTTAGCTTTCTCATGGCTAGGAGGAAATGGTCTTTTACTTGTCCACATCTGAGGGACCGAGGGCTGGCTATTGTGCTTAGACGGGGTTGATAAGGGTGTCCCCGGCAAACTGCCGGTCTGTGAGGAAGATGCAGGCGGACATGTTAGGTTGCCTTGATCCAAAGGTGGTGCTATCGATGTCGGACAGCGCTCAACACCAGCTGGTGTTACCACCTCCAAAGAAAATGATGACCTGCCAATCACGCTGGCTGTTGCGGGTAAAGAGGTGGCAGGTCTGCGCCCCAAAACAGGTGTGACTGCTGTCCCCCCAGTCACAGAGGATGAAGAGGCGGCGGATGCACAAGATATGGCAGACGGTGGTTGGCCCGGCCGGCTAGGCCGCATTGTAGCACACTGAGCTTCCCACTGCAACTTATGCTTCATGTCCCTGTGCCGGTTCATGCATGAAGTACTCAAACTATGCATTTTTTGGCCTCTACTTAGCTTTTGCTGACAAATGTTACAGATAATACGAGTTGGGTCATCTTTATCGATCTGAAAAAATGCCCAGGCTATGCAAGGCTTAGCACCCATGCGACCTGAAGAGCCACCACGACTTGTGGTGAGAGGCAGAGTTGTGTTTGAGGATGCAGTTGTTGACGTGCTTCCAGTACTACGTCTCTGTCCAGGAAGGCGCAACCTGACCTCGTCGTCACTAGCATCTTCCTCCACCTCCTCTGCTGACCTCATCTCTTGGCTGACTGTGGGTTGACAGTAAGTGGGATCTCCGACCTCATCATCATCACCCTGTGCGTTATCACACCCGTCGTCCTCAGAGCCAACCTGTTCCTGCCCTGACAAAAAACTAAAGTTGTCGCTCCAATCAGGTATTTGAGTCTTATCATCGTCTTCCTCATTGTCTCCACCAACAGGAGTTACAGTTTGGGAATGAGGGTCTACATTATGGTCAGAACCTTCTGCGTCTGGTCCTGGATCCGACTCATAAAGATTCTGGGCATCAGTGCAGATCATTTCCTCGTCTGGATTCACAGAAGCGCTGGAGTCGACCTCTGATTCCCAGGCTATAGTATGAGTAAACAGCTCTGCAGACTCAACCATCTGTTCTACCTCATACTCAGACGGGCAGCTGGAGATTTGGGAGCTGTGAGGAAGCAAGTGCGATTTGGGTGACACCTTTGAGGACTGGAGTATTTGTGATGTTGAAGTTGATGTGGAGGAGAGCCCATTTAAAGGAGCACTTGATATCCGTTGAAGCACCTGCTGTTTTTGTGCCTCATCTGGAATTTGTAGCGATTGGCGTGGCCGTAAGAAAGGGATCTTATCACATTGTCCGCTAAAAGAAGTAGACATTTTAGTTTGGCTGGAAGATGGTCTTTCTTCTGCAGATGTTACTGTTGCTTTAACACCTACCCCACGGACACAACCTTTTTTCCCCTTCCCAACACGCCTATTCCCCTTTCCACCAGCAGCAGGCCTTTTTCCACTCATTTTGGTGGTTAACTAATTCACAACTCTGGAGTTGTTTGCACAAAAAAACAATGGATGGTAACCGAGCAGAGCTGAGTGGCCAAACTGTGGTATTAGGCCAAAACTATTGGCTGGGTTAGATGCAGAAAAAAATTATTTTGAATTTGCAACCTGATGGAGGTCAGTATAGATGGACTAATAGAGAAAGTCCGACACACTACTAGAAGGCCAAATATTTTTTCAGAGGTAGATGCAGAAAAAAATATATTCAGTTTGCAACCTGATGGAGGTCAGTATAGATGGATTAATAGAACAAGACCCACACACAGCTAGAAGCCCAATATTTTTTCAGAGGTAGATGCAGAAAAAACTATATTCAGTTTGCAACCTGATGGAGGTCAGTATAGATGGACTAATAGAACAAGTCCCACACACTGCTAGAAGCCCAAATATTTTTTCAGAGGTACTGTAGATGCAGATAAAAATTAGTTTTAATTTGCAACCTGATGGATGTCAGTATAGATGGACTAATAGAGAAAGTCCGACACACTACTAGAAGGCCAAATATTTTTTCAGAGGTAGATGCAGAAAAAAATATATTCAGTTTGCAACCTGATGGAGGTCAGTATAGATGGATTAATAGAACAAGACCCACACACAGCTTGAAGCCCAATATTTTTTCAGAGGTAGATGTAGAAAAAAATATATTCAGTTTGCAACCTGATGGAGGTCAGTATAGATGGATTAATAGAACAAGACCCACACACAGCTTGAAGCCCAATATTTTTTCAGAGGTAGATGTAGAAAAAAATATATTCAGTTTGCAACCTGATGGAGGTCAGTATAGATGGACTAATAGAACAAGTCCCACACACTGCTAGAAGCCCAAATATTTTTTCAGAGGTACTGTAGATGCAGATAAAAATTAGTTTTAATTTGCAACCTGATGGAGGTCAGTATAGATGGACTAATAGAGAAAGTCCGACACACTACTAGAAGGCCAAATATTTTTTCAGAGGTAGATGCAGAAAAAAATATATTCAGTTTGCAACCTGATGGAGGTCAGTATAGATGGACTAATACAACAAGTCCCGCACACAGCTAGAAGCCCAAATATTTTTTCAGAAGTACTGTAGATGCAGATAAAAATTAGTTTTAATTTGCAACCTGATGGAGGTCAGTATAGATGGACTAATAGAGAAAGTCCGACACACTACTAGAAGGCCAAATATTTTTTCAGAGCTAGATGCAGAAAAAAATTATATTCAGTTTGCAACCTGATGGAGGTCAGTATAGATGGATTAATAGAACAAGACCCACACACAGCTAGAAGCCCAATATTTTTTCAGAGGTAGATGGAGAAAAAACTATATTCAGTTTGCAACCTGATGGAGGTCAGTATAGATGGACTAATAGAACAAGTCCCACACACTGCTAGAAGCCCAAATATTTTTTCAGAGGTACTGTAGATGCAGATAAAAATTAGTTTTAATTTGCAACCTGATGGAGGTCAGTATAGATGGACTAATAGAGAAAGTCCGACACACTACTAGAAGGCCAAATATTTTTTCAGAGGTAGATGCAGAAAAAAATATATTCGGTTTGCAACCTGATGGAGGTCAGTATAGATGGATTAAGAGAACAAGACCCACACACAGCTAGAAGCCCAATATTTTTTCAGAGGTAGATGCAGAAAAAAATATATTCAGTTTGCAACCTGATGGAGGTCAGTATAGATGGACTAATAGAACAAGTCCCACACACTGCTAGAAGCCCAAATATTTTTTCAGAGGTACTGTAGATGCAGATAAAAATTAGTTTTAATTTGCAACCTGATGGAGGTCAGTATAGATGGACTAATAGAGAAAGTCCGACACACTACTAGAAGGCCAAATATTTTTTCAGAGGTAGATGCAGAAAAAAATATATTCAGTTTGCAACCTGATGGAGGTCAGTATAGATGGACTAATAGAACAAGACCCACACACAGCTAGAAGCCCAATATTTTTTCAGAGGTAGATGCAGAAAAAAATATATTCAGTTTGCAACCTGATGGAGGTCAGTATAGATGGACTAATAGAACAAGTCCCACACACTGCTAGAAGCCCAAATATTTTTTCAGAGGTACTGTAGATGCAGATAAAAATTAGTTTTAATTTGCAACCTGATGGAGGTCAGTATAGATGGACTAATAGAATGATGCTATGCCCAAAAGATTTTACTTCACTAGGTGCAGTAAAAAAATTGGTATTCTATACACAGGTGGTATATCTTGCAACACAGATAGGCTACTCCACTGACTAACACACTCTGCAATAGGCCAAAAAGGATTAGCTTTGCTAGATTCAGCCAAATGCTGTGAAAAAAACTTGCACAGCACTGGCACAGACCTGCCTGGCAAAAACTGATAGGAACTCATGTAACCTAGTCCTGAAAAGGACTGCAATTACAATTAGTCTTTACTCCCACAACCGATCTATTTAAGAGCACAGACCTCCCTGATAAAAGTCGTAGGAAATGCTGTAACCTAGTCCTTAAAAGGACTGCAATCACAACTATTCCCTACTCCCAAGCTATCTGTATATTTGTGCGAAAATTGGCTTGAAATTAACAAGGTATAGCGCACACAGCAACAGCGGTGCCGTCTAACACGCAGCTGCAGCAGTGAGAAAATGGTGGCGACGGGGAAAATGGCTTGGTCTTATAGGGCAAGGACATGTGACATACTCTGCCAATGACACATGCCCTTGCTTGTGTGAAAAAAAGCACTTCGCTCCGTGTGTGCGCTGCTGATAGGCTGACAGATTGCACCTCCCCACTGCAAATGCGGGAAAGAGAAAAAAAAATGGAGATCTTCATTGTTCCTGCAGAGATCCATCCCCTGCCCCTCCCCCCACCCCGCTGTACACTCAAACTGCGTATTAACATTAATTTTCATCATTACTGAGAAAAAATCCAGTTATGATTTTGGTGCACGAACAGTTATCGAACATAACCTCGAACAGCCGAAATTTTCTCAAATTGTTCGTGTTCGCCGAACGGCTCGAACACCGCCCAAAACAGCTCGAATTTGAGATTGGCGAACAGTTCGAGTAGAACAACGCTCATCTCTAGTCTCCACCTGCAGAACCACTCCTTTATTGAGTGTATCTTGATAATTGCCAATAATTTCCATCTATTGTCTATTCCATTTGGACAACATCATGTGAAATTGATTGTCAATCAGTGTTGCTTCCTAAGTGGACAGTTTGATTTCACAGAAGTTTGATTTACTTGGAGTTATATTCTGTTGTTTAAGTGTTCCCTTTATTTTTTTGAGCAGTGTATATTATGTGTAACATTTATTAATTAATTATTTTGTGCTGCTAACATTTCCTGTGCATGGAGTGATTTGTGCTTCGTAACCAAAGTAACTTTACTGCATGACATGTGACAGCTGCAGCATTTGAACCTTAAGCAAATAATAGAATCCTATTCATTCTATTTTCAACTGACGTAACTTAAAGCTTGAGGGCCAGGGAAGAAGATTTTAAGACATTTTTATCTTTGCAATTCAAAGAGATATTAAGATATTAAATTTATTAGTTTACAGTGCATATTGATAATTAGGATACAACAATTTTGGGTTAAATATACAGTGCTGGCCAAAAGTATTGGCACCCCTGCAATTCGGTCAGATAATACTCAGTTTCTTCCTGAAAATGATTGCAATCACAAATTCTTTGGTATTATTCTCTTCATTTAATTTGTCTTCAATGAAAAAAACACAAAAAGAATTGTCCTAAAGCCAAATTGGACATAATTCCATACCAAACCTAAAAAAGGGGGTGGACAAAAGTATTGGCACCCTTTGAAAAATCATGTGATGCTTCTCTAATTCGTGTAATTAACAGCACCTGTAACTTACCTGTGGCACCTAACAGGTGTTGGCAATAACTAAATCACACTTGCAGCCAGTTAACATTGATTAAAGTTGACTCAACCTTTGTCCTGTGTCCTTGTGTGTACCACATTGAGCATGGAGAAAAGAAAGAAGACCAAAGAACTGTCTGAGGATTTGAGAAACTAAATTGTGAGGAAGCATGAGCAGTCTCAAGGCTACAAGTCCATCTCCAAAGACCTGAATGTTCCTAAGTCTTCCGTGCACAGTGTCATCAAGAAGTTTAAAGCCCATGGCACTGTGGCTAACCTCCCTAGATGTGGACTGAAAAGAAAAATTGACGAGAGATTTCAACGCAAGATTGTGCGGATGGTGGATAAAGAACCTCGACTAACATCCAAACAAGTTCAAGCTGCCCTGCAGTCCGAGGGTACAACAGTGTCAACCCGTACTATCCTGAATGAAAAGGGACTGTATGGTAGGATACCCAGGAAGACCCCACTTCTTACCCCGAGACATAAAAAAGCCAGGCTGGAGTTTGCCAAAACTTACCTGAGAAAGCCTAAAACGTTTTGGAAGAATGTTCTCTGGTCAGATGAGACAAAAGTAGAGCTTTTTTTCGAAAAAGCATCAACATAGAGTGTACAGGAAAAAAGAGGCATTCAAAGAAAAGAACACGGTTCCTACAGTCCAACATGGTGGAGGTTCCCTGATGTTTTGGATTTGCTTTGCTGCCTCTGGCACTGGACTGCTTGACCGTGTGCATGGTATTATGAAGTCTGAAGACTACCAACAAATTTTGCAGCATAATGTAGGGCCCAGTGTGAGAAAGCTGGGTCTCCCTCAGAGGTCATGGGTCTTCCAGCAGGACAATGACCCAAAACACACTTCCAAAAGCACCATAAAAAGGTTTTAGAGAAAGCACTGGAGACTTCTAAGGTGGCCAGCAATGAGTCCAGACCGGAATCCCATAGAACACCTGTGGAGAGATCTCAAAATGGCAGTTTGGAGAAGGCACCCTTCAAATATCAGGGACCTGGAGCAGTTTGCCAAAGAAGAATGGTCTACAATTCCAGCAGAGCATTGTAAGAAACTCATTGATGGTTACCGGAAGCGGTTGTTCGCAGTTATTTTGGCTAAAGGTTGTGCAACCAAGTATTAGGCTGAGGGTGCCAATACTTTTGTCCGGCCCTTTTTTGGAGTTTTGTGTGAAATGATCAATGATTTGATTTTTGCTTCATTCTCTTTTGTGTTTTTTCCTTGCAAGCAAATTAAATGAAGAGAATAATACCAAAGAATTTGTGATTGCAATCATTTTCAGGAAGAAATAGAATATTATCTGACAGAATTGCAGGGGTGCCAATACTTTTGGCCAGCACTGTACATATATCTATAACTTCATATGTGGAATGTTTGAGTTGAACGAATCTGTGACAGTCAGAGTGAAATGTGATGAATATATGAGCAGCTGCTAAGTGAAACTGAATATGAGGCCTCATGTATGCTAGGAAAAAAAACACAACTTGTTTCTTTATGTGAAGTTACAAAAATACAATTAATTCTGAGAAAATTATGATACATAATCAATATTATCTACATAGTATACATATACAGTACAGACCAAAAGTTTGGACACACCTTCTCATTTAAAGATTTTTCTGTATTTTTATGACTATGAAAATTGTACATTCACACTGAAGGCATCGAAACTATGAATTAACACATGTGGAATTATATACTTAACAAAAAATTGTGATACAACTGAAAATATGTCTTATATTCTAGGTTCTTCAAAGTAGCCACCTTTTGCTTTGATGACTGCTTTGCACACTCTTGGCATTCTCTTGATGAGCTTCAAGAGGTAGTCCCCGGAAATGGCTTTCACTTCACAGGTGTGCACTGTCAGGTTTAATAAGTGGGATTTTTTGTCTTATAAATGGGGTTGGGTCCATCAGTTGTGTTGTGCAGAAGTCTGGTGGATACACAGCTGATAGCCCTGCTGAATAGACTGTTAGCTGCTTTTTTCTTGCCATAATACAAGTTCTAAGTAAAGAAAAACGAGTGGCCATCATTACTTTAAGAAAGGAAGGTCAGTCAGTTCGAAAAATTGGGAAAACTTTGAAAGTGTCCCCAAGTGCAGTTGCAAAAATCATCAAGCGCTACAAAGAAACTGGCTCACATGAGGACCGCCCCAGAAAAGGAAGAGCAAGAGTCACCTCTGCTTCTGAGGATAAGTTTTTCGGAGTCACCAGCCTCAGAAATCGTAGGTTAACAGCAGCTCAGTTTAGAGACCAGGTCAATGCCACATAGAGTTTTAGCAGCAGACACATCTCTTCAACAACTGTTAAGAGGAGACTTAATGCAGCAGGCCTTCATGGTAAAATAGCTGCTAGGAAACCACTGCTAAGGACTGGCAACAAGCAGAAAAGACTTGTTTGGGCTAAAGAACACAAGGAATGGACATTAGACCAGTGGAAATCTGTGCTTTGGTTTGATGAGTCCAAATTTGAGATCTTTGGTTCCAACCACCGTGTCTTTGTGCGATGCAGAAAAGGTGAACGGATGGCCTCTACATGCCTGGTTCCCACCGTGAAGCATGGAGGAGGAGGTGTGATGGTGTGGGGGTGCTTTGCTTGTGACACTGTTGGGGATTTATTCAAAATTGAAGGCATACTGAACCAGCATGGCTACCACAGAATCTTGCAGCGGCATGCTATTCCATCCGGTTTGCGTTTAGTTGGACCATCATTTATTTTTCATCAGGACAATGACCCCAAACACACCTCCAGACTGTGTAAGGGCTATTTGACCAAGAAGGAGAGTGATGGGGTGCTACGCCAGATGACCTGGCCTCCACAGTCACCAGACCTGAACCCAATCGAGATGGTTTGGGGTGAGCTGGACAGCAGAGTGAAGGCAAAAGGGCCAACAAGTGCTAAGCATCTCTGGGAACTCCTTCAAGATTGTTGGAAGACCATTTCCGGTGACTACCTCTTGAAGCTCATCAAGAGAATGCCAAGAGCGTGCAAAGCAGTCATCAAAGCAAAAGGTGGCTACTTTGAAGAACCTAGAATATAAGACATATTTTCAGTTGTTTCACTTTTTTTGTTAAGTGTATAATTCCACATGTGTTAATTCATAGTTTTGATGCCTTCAGTGTGAATGTACAATTTTCATAGTCATGAAAATACAGAAAAATCTTTAAATGACAAGGTGTGTCCAAACTTTTGATCTGTACAGTACAGACAAAAACTTTGGACACACCTTCTCATTTAAAGATTTTTCTGTATTTTCTTGACTATGAAAATTGTACATTCACACTGAAGGCATCAAAACTATGAATTAACACATGTGGAATTATATACTTAACAAAAAAGTGTGAAACAACTGAAAATATGTCTTATATTCTAGGTTCTTCAAAGTAGCCACCTTTTGCTTTGATGACTGCTTTGCACACTCTTGGCATTCTCTTGATGAGCTTCAAGAGGTAATCACCGGAAATGGTCTTCCAACAATCTTGAAGGAGTTCCCAGAGATGTTTAGCACTGGTTGGACCTTTTCCCTTTACTCTGCGTTCCAGCTCACCCCAAACCATCTCGATTGGGTTCAGGTCTGGTGACTGTGGAGGCCAGGTCATCTGGTGTAGCACCCCATCACTCTCCTCCTTGGTCAAATAGCCCTTACACAGCCTAGAGGTGTGTTTGGGGTCATTGTCCTGCTGAAAAATAAATGATGGTCCAACTAAACGCAAACCGGATAGTATAGCATGCCGCTGCAAGATGCTGTGGTAGCCATGCTGGTTCAGTATGCCTTCAATTTTGAATAAATCCCCAACAGTGTCACCTGCAAAGCACCCCAACACCATCACACCTCCTCCTCCATGCTTCATGGTGGGAACCAGACATGTAGAGTCCATCCGTTCACCTTTTCAGCGTTGCACAAAGACACGGTGGTTGGAACCAAAGATCTCAAATTTGGACTCATCAGACCAAAGCACAGATTTCCACTGGTCTAATGTCCATTCCTTGTGTTCTTTAGCCCAAACAAGTCTCTTCTGCTTGTTGCCTGTCCTTAGCAGTGGTTTCCTAGCAGCTATTTTACCATAAAGGCCTGCTGCATAAAGTCTCCTCTTAACAGTTGTTGAAGAGATGTGTCTGCTGTTAGAACTCTGTGTGGCATTGACCTGGTCTCTAATCTGAGCTGCTGTTAACTAGAGATGAGCGTTGTTCTACTCGAACTGTTCGCCAATCTCAAATTCGAGCTGTTTTGGGCGGTGTTCGAGCCGTTCGGCGAACACGAACAATTTGAGAAAAATTCGGCTGTTCGAGGTTATGTTCGATAACTGTTCGTGCACCAAAATCATAACTGGATTTTTTCTCAGTAATGATGAAAATTAATGTTAATACGCAGTTTGAGTGTACAGCGGGGTGGGGGGAGGGGCAGGGGATGGATCTCTGCAGGAACAATGAAGATCTCCATTTTTTTTTCTCTTTCCCGCATTTGCAGTGGGGAGGTGCAATCTGTCAGCCTATCAGCAGTGCACACACGGAGCGAAGTGCTTTTTTTCACACAAGCAAGGGCATGTGTCATTGGCAGAGTATGTCACATGTCCTTGCCCTATAAGACCAAGCCATTTTCCCCGTCGCCACCATTTTCTCACTGCTGCAGCTGCGTGTTAGACGGCACCGCTGTTGCTGTGTGCGCTATACCTTGTTAATTTCAAGCCAATTTTCGCACAAATATACAGATAGCTTGGGAGTAGGGAATAGTTGTGATTGCAGTCCTTTTAAGGACTAGGTTACAGCATTTCCTACGACTTTTATCAGGGAGGTCTGTGCTCTTAAATAGATAGGTTGTGGGAGTAAAGACTAATTGTAATTGGAGTCCTTTTCAGGACTAGGTTACATGAGTTCCTATCAGTTTTTGCCAGGCAGGTCTGTGCCAGTGCTGTGCAAGTTGTTTTCACAGCATTTGGCTGAATCTAGCAAAGCTAATCCTTTTTGGCCTATTGCAGAGTGTGATAGTCAGTGGAGTAGCCTATCTGTGTTGCAAGATATACCACCTGTGTATAGAATACCAATTTTTTTACTGCACCTAGTGAAGTAAAATCTTTTGGGCATAGCATCATTCTATTAGTCCATCTATACTGACCTCCATCAGGTTGCAAACTGAATATAATTTTTTTCTGCATCTAGCTCTGAAAAAATATTTGGGCTTCTAGCAGTGTGTGGGACTTGGTCTATTAGTCCATCTATACTGACCTCCATCAGGTTGCAAATTAAAAATAATTTTTTTCTTCATTTAGCTCTGAAAAAATATTTGGGCTTCTAGCAGGGTGTGGGACTTGTTCTATTAGTCCTTCTATACTGACCTCCAGCAGGTTGCAAATTGAATATAATTTTTTTCTGCATCTAGCTCTGAAAAAATAGTTGGGCTTCTAGCAGTGTGTGGGACTTGGTCTATTAGTCCATCTATACTGACCTCCATCAGGTTGCAAATTAAAAATAATTTTTTTCTTCATTTAGCTCTGAAAAAATATTTGGGCTTCTAGCAGGGTGTGGGACTTGTTCTATTAGTCCTTCTATACTGACCTCCAGCAGGTTGCAAATTGAATATAATTTTTTTCTGCATCTAGCTCTGAAAAAATAGTTGGGCTTCTAGCAGTGTGTGGGACTTGGTCTATTAGTCCATCTATACTGACCTCCATCAGGTTGCAAATTAAAAATAATTTTTTTCTGCATCTAGCTCTGAAAAAATATTTGGGCTTCTAGCAGTGTGTGGGACTTGGTCTATTAGTCCATCTATACTGACCTCCATCAGGTTGCAAATTAAAAATAATTTTTTTCTGCATCTAGCTCTGAAAAAATATTTGGGCTTCTAGCGGTGTGTGGGACTTGGTCTATTAGTCCATCTATACTGACCTCCATCAGGTTGCAAATTAAAAATAATTTTTTTCTACATCTAGCTCTGAAAAAATATTTGGGCTTCTAGCAGTGTGTGGGACTTGGTCTATTAGTCCATCTATACTGACCTCCATCAGGTTGCAAATTAAAAATAATTTTTTTCTGCATCTAGCTCTGAAAAAATATTTGGGCTTCTAGCGGTGTGTGGGACTTGGTCTATTAGTCCATCTATACTGACCTCCATCAGGTTGCAAATTAAAAATAATTTTTTTCTGCATCTAGCTCTGAAAAAATATTTGGGCTTCTAGCAGTGTGTGGGACTTGGTCTATTAGTCCATCTATACTGACCTCCATCAGGTTGCAAATTAAAAATAATTTTTTTCTGCATCTAGCTCTGAAAAAATATTTGGGCTTCTAGCGGTGTGTGGGACTTGGTCTATTAGTCCATCTATACTGACCTCCATCAGGTTGCAAATTAAAAATAATTTTTTTCTGCATCTAGCTCTGAAAAAATATTTGGGCTTCTAGCAGTGTGTGGGACTTGGTCTATTAGTCCATCTATACTGACCTCCATCAGGTTGCAAATTAAAAATAATTTTTTTCTGCATCTAGCTCTGAAAAAATATTTGGGCTTCTAGCGGTGTGTGGGACTTGGTCTATTAGTCCATCTATACTGACCTCCATCAGGTTGCAAATTAAAAATAATTTTTTTCTGCATCTAGCTCTGAAAAAATATTTGGGCTTCTAGCAGTGTGTGGGACTTGGTCTATTAGTCCATCTATACTGACCTCCATCAGGTTGCAAATTAAAAATAATTTTTTTCTTCATTTAGCTCTGAAAAAATATTTGGGCTTCTAGCAGTGTGTGGGACTTGTTCTATTAGTCCTTCTATACTGACCTCCAGCAGGTTGCAAATTGAATATAATTTTTTTCTGCATCTAGCTCTGAAAAAATAGTTGGGCTTCTAGCGGTGTATGGGACTTGGTCTATTAGTCCATCTATACTGACCTCCATCAGGTTGCAAATTAAAAATAATTTTTTTCTGCATCTAGCTCTGAAAAAATATTTGGGCTTCTAGCAGTGTGTGGGACTTGGTCTATTAGTCCATCTATACTGACCTCCATCAGGTTGCAAATTAAAAATAATTTTAATCTGCATCTACAGTACCTCTGAAAAAATATTTGGGCTTCTAGCAGTGTGTGGGACTTGGTCTATTAGTCCATCTATACTGACCTCCATCAGGTTGCAAATTAAAAATAATTTTTTTCTTCATTTAGCTCTGAAAAAATATTTGGGCTTCTAGCAGTGTGTGGGACTTGTTCTATTAGTCCTTCTATACTGACCTCCAGCAGGTTGCAAATTGAATATAATTTTTTTCTGCATCTAGCTCTGAAAAAATAGTTGGGCTTCTAGCGGTGTGTGGGACTTGGTCTATTAGTCCATCTATACTGACCTCCATCAGGTTGCAAATTAAAAATAATTTTTTTCTGCATCTAGCTCTGAAAAAATATTTGGGCTTCTAGCAGTGTGTGGGACTTGGTCTATTAGTCCATCTATACTGACCTCCATCAGGTTGCAAATTAAAAATAATTTTTATCTGCATCTACAGTACCTCTGAAAAAATATTTGGGCTTCTAGCAGTGTGTGGGACTATTTGTATTAGTCCATCTATACTGACCTCCATCAGGTTGCAAATTCAAAATAATTTTTTTCTGCATCTAACCCAGCCAATAGTTTTGGCCTAATACCACAGTTTGGCCACTCAGCTCTGCTCGGTTACCATCCATTGTTTTTTTGTGCAAACAACTCCAGAGTTGTGAATTAGTTAACCACCAAAATGAGTGGAAAAAGGCCTGCTGCTGGTGGAAAGGGGAATAGGCGTGTTGGGAAGGGGAAAAAAGGTTGTGTCCGTGGGGTAGGTGTTAAAGCAACAGTAACATCTGCAGAAGAAAGACCATCTTCCAGCCAAACTAAAATGTCTACTTCTTTTAGCGGACAATGTGATAAGATCCCTTTCTTACGGCCACGCCAATCGCTACAAATTCCAGATGAGGCACAAAAACAGCAGGTGCTTCAACGGATATCAAGTGCTCCTTTAAGTGGGCTCTCCTCCACATCAACTTCAACATCACAAATACTCCAGTCCTCAAAGGTGTCACCCAAATCGCACTTGCTTCCTCACAGCTCCCAAATCTCCAGCTGCCCGTCTGAGTATGAGGTAGAACAGATGGTTGAGTCTGCAGAGCTGTTTACTCATACTATAGCCTGGGAATCAGAGGTCGACTCCAGCGCTTCTGTGAATCCAGACGAGAAAATGATCTGCACTGATGCCCAGAATCTTTATGAGTCGGATCCAGGACCAGACGCAGAAGGTTCTGACCATAATGTAGACCCTCATTCCCAAACTGTAACTCCTGTTGGTGGAGACAATGAGGAAGACGATGATAAGACTCAAATACCTGATTGGAGCGACAACTTTAGTTTTTTGTCAGGGCAGGAACAGGTTGGCTCTGAGGACGACGGGTGTGATAACTCACAGGGTGATGATGATGAGGTCGGAGATCCCACTTACTGTCAACCCACATTTAGCCAAGAGATGAGGTCAGCAGAGGAGGTGGAGGAAGATGCTAGTGACGACGAGGTCAGGTTGCGCCTTCCTGGACAGAGACGTAGTACTGGAAGCACGTCAACAACTGCATCCTCAAACACAACTCTGCCTCTCACCACAAGTCGTGGTGGCTCTTCAGGTCGCATGGGTGCTAAGCCTTGCATAGCCTGGGCATTTTTTCAGATCGATAAAGATGACCCAACTCGTGTTATCTGTAACATTTGTCAGCAAAAGCTAAGTAGAGGCCAAAAAATACATAGTTTGAGTACTTCATGCATGAACCGGCACATGGACATGAAGCATAAGTTGCAGTGAGAAGATCAGTGTGCTACAATGCGGCCTAGCCGGCCGGGCCAATCACCGTCTGCCATATCTTGTGCATCCGCGGCCTCTTCATCCTCTGTGACTGGGGGGACAGCAGTCACACCTGTTTTGGGGCGCAGACCTGCCACCTCTTTACCCGCAACAGCCAGCGTGATTGGCAGGTCATCATTTTCTTTGGAGGTGGTAACACCAGCTGGTGTTGAGCGCTGTCCGACATCGATAGCACCACCTTTGGATCAAGGCAACCTAACATGTCCGCCTGCATCTTCCTCACAGACCGGCAGTTTGCCGGGGACACCCTTATCAACCCCGTCTAAGCACAATAGCCAGCCCTCGGTCCTTCAGATGTGGACAAGTAAAAGACCATTTCCTCCTAGCCATGAGAAAGCTAAGAGGTTGAATTTCACCATCTGCAAGCTCTTGGCTACAGAAATGCTGCCTTTCCGCCTGGTGGACACAGAGGATTTTCGAGACCTTATGTCCGTCGCAGTGCCCCAGTACCAGATGCCCAGTCGGCACTACTTCTCAAAGAAAGGTGTGCCTGCGCTCCACCAGCATGTCGCACACAACATCACCGCTTCTTTGAGAAACTCTGTGTGTGACAGGGTGCATTTCACCACAGACACTTGGATGAGTAGGCATGGACAGGGGCGTTACATGTCGCTGACTGGGCACTGGGTAACTATGGTGACAGCAGGACAAGGGGCTGCTGTCCAAGTCTTGCCGTCCCCACGAGTTGTGCGTCAATCCACTTTATGTCAAAGTTCCTCCACTGCTTCTGCCTCCTCAACCTCCTCTCGGTCTTCCACCTGCACCCAAAGCCTGTCTGGTCATGCCACAAGCTTTCTAACTGCGCAGAAGAGATCCTGCACACCTCCTTACTATGCTGGCAGTAGGGCTCAACGTCATCAGGCGGTTTTTACATTGAAATGTCTGGGAAATGTGAGTCACACAGCTGAGGAGTTGTGGTCAGCTCTGGAGAACCAATTTCATGAATGGTTGTCTCCACTGGACCTGAAACCAGGGAAGGCCGTGTGCGACAATGCTGCAAACCTGGGTGCGGCCCTTCGCCGGGGCAATGTCACACACGTGCCTTGTATGGCTCACGTGTTGAACCTGGTTGTCCAGCAATTTTTAGCCCACTATCCCAGACTAGATGGCCTTCTGCAGAGGGCACGGTCGCTGTGTGCTCACTTCCGCCGTTCGCATCCCGCAGCTCAGCGACTTACATCTCTACAGAAGTCGTTGGGCCTGCCACTTCACCGGCTAAAATGCGATGTGCCTACCCGGTGGAATTCAACTCTGCACATGTTGCAGCGACTGTGGCAGCACCGACAAGCCCTGGTGCAATACGTTCTGACGTATAGCCTGGGCCAACGAGATTCAGAGGTGGGGCAAATCACGCTGGAGGAGTGGTCTCAGATCAGGGACCTATGCACCCTTCTGCACAGTTTTGAAATGGCGACGAAGATGTTTAGTGCTGACGATGCCATTATCAGCATGACTATTCCGGTGATTTACATGCTGGAGCACATGTTAAACAGAATTCGGAGTCAGGTGGTGGCACAAGAGGAGGTGGAGGAAGTAGAGGAGGAGGAGTTGTATGCGGAAGGGCTAACATCTGCAAGGTCCAGACGGTCGGCAGCACCAAGGCGGCAGGCATGTGAGGGTGGGGGAGATGGTTTTACCAGGGCGCATGGTAGCAGCCAAACTAGTGAGGAAGGTGCAGGAGCCCAGGAAGAAGTGGAGGACGAACTGATGGAAGACTCATCAGATGAGGGAGACCTTGATCACATTTCTGTTGTGCGAGGTTGGGGGGAGAGGACAGAGGAAGGAAGCATGATTGTTACCTCGCCACCAACACAACAGGGACTTGGTGCTCCTGGATGCGCAACACACATGAGTGCCTTCTTGCTGCACTACCTGCAACATGACCCTCGAATTGTGAGAATTAGAAATAATCCTGACTACTGGGTTGCCACACTGTTAGATCCCCGGTACAAAAGTAAATTTGCAGAAATTATTCCTGCCATAGAAAGGGATGCACGCATGCAGGAGTATCAGCAGAGACTGTTGCAGAATCTTACATGTGCTTTTCCACAAAATACCAGTGGTGCACGTAGTGAATCTCACAGTTCCAACTTGCCAACCGTGGGACCGTCAAGTGTTCAGCACTCAAACCGTAACAGAACCACAGTATCTGCTGGTAACATCAATTTTGCGGAATCATTTCACCACTTTTTTAGCCCATCCTTTGCAAGGCCACAGGAGACAAGAAGTCTGACACATAGTCAACGCCTAGAGACGATGGTACAGGAGTATCTCCAAGTAAACATTGAAGCCACGACTGTGTCACTGGACCCTTGCTCTTTTTGGGCTTCCAATCTGGATAAATGGCCGGAGCTAGCCACTTACGCCTTGGAGATCTTGTCATGCCCCGCAGCCAGCGTTCTGTCTGAACGTGTGTTCAGCGCTGCTGGTGGTGTGCTGACAGATAAGCGCACGCGGCTCTCCACTGATAATGTAGACAGACTCACGTTCATAAAGATGAACAAATCATGGATCCGAAACGACTTTTCTACCCCTGTGTCATCCTGGGGAGAGTAAAAGCTTGATGATTGGTTAAAATCACCCTACCAACCGTTTTAAGCTTTCAAATTACTAATCATGTTTATCTGTATCTTGACTGGAAAATAATTTGGGCTTTGTAGCAGTGTGCAGCACTGATCCTATTAGGCCATCTATACTAAAGCTTCAGCAGATTTAAAATTAAAAATAATTTTTAGCTGCATCTAGCCCGGAAAATAATTTTGGGGCTCCGAGATGCGCAAGGCACATAAGTGCCTTCTTGCTGCACTACCTGCAGCATGACCCTCATATTGTCAGAATTCGAAGTAATCATGACTACTGGGTTGCCACACTCTTAGATCCCCCAAACTTTTCGATCAACCTTTTCATTTTAATAAAGACCAAAAAAATGGTCATTTTTGAAATTATAAGCATTAGCAGGTTGTTAGAAACTGAAATCAAACAGTTTTCAACTCAAAACTTTATTCTAGGTGATGTTACATTTTCACATAGGACCCCTTGTTCGAAAGGAGCTTCTGAACTCTCTCGTCCATTGAATTTGTCAGGTTTTGGATGGTTTCTGCTTCAATTGTTTTGCATGAGGACAGAATACCCTCCCAGAGCTGTTGCTTAGATGTGAACTGCCTCCCGCCATCATAGACACTCCTTTTAATGATGCTCCAAAGGTTCTGAATGGGGTAGAGGTCAGGGGAGCATGGGGGTCACACCATAAGTTTGTCCCCTTTTATGCCCATATCAGCCAGAGATGCAGATGTTTTATGTGCAGCATGAGATGGTGCATTATCATGCAGAAAAATGATCTTGCTGTGAAATACACGGTTCTTCTTCTTGAACCATGGCAGGAAGTGCTGTTTGAGAAAATCCACATACATTATGGAGTTCATCTTTAGCGCCTTCAGGGATCCTAAAGGGGCCGACAATCTCTCTCCCCATGATTCCAGCCCAAAACATTACTCCACCTCCTCCTTGTTGGCGCTGTAGCCGTGTTTGCGTGGGGTGTCCATCAACCAGCCATCCTCCACTCCATCCATCTGGACCATCGAGCGCTGCACGGCACTCATCCGTGAACAAAACAGTTTTGAAATCAGTCTTCATGTAATGTTTGGCCCACTGGAGCCGTTTCTGCTTGTGTGAAGTGGATAGAGGAGGTCGACAGGATGGCGCATGTACAGCTGCAAACCTCTGAAGGACCCTGCATCTTGTTGTTCGGGGGACGTTGGAGGCACAAGCAGCTTCAAAAACTTGTCTGCTGCTATGACAAGGCTTTTTTGCCGCTGCTCTTTCAACCTGACGTAATTGCCTGTAGGAAAGAGTCCTCAATTTGCCCTTATCAGCACGCACACGTGTGTACTGTGAATCAGCTACATACTTCTTGATTGCCAAGACACTTCATCCTGATCATCGCACAATGTTGATTGTAGTCATGCCTTGACCTAAACACTCCACAATTTGTTGCTTCTCAGCAGCCGACACATCCTTTTTCTTTCCCATTTTGGCAGAAAATGTAGGCTGCTTAATAATGTGAGAGAGCCTTCTTAAGTAGTCTTGCCTTTCATTGGACACACCTGCCAAACTAATTAGCACAGGTGTCTGCAATTGCTTATAGTGATATAAAGAGCCCTGACACACATCACCATCAATGAGTTTAACTGACAAACAAACAAATTCTTCCCTTATCACTCCTAAACACTTTTTGTATAATAATTTGGAACGCAGTGTACATGTGCTTTTCCACAAAACACCAGTGGTTCACGTAGTGAATCTTACAGTTCTAACTTGCCAACCGTGGTCTGTATGGAGTTGTTCAATAAAGGGCCCAAAATTAAGATAACATAGATGGGAGAGGTCTCTATGAATAGGAATTCCTAAGTATTTGATACCCTGTGAGGGCCAGGCAAAGGGAAAGTTGGACTGGATGGAATCCTATATGGATTTGGGGAGGGAGACATCGAGGGCCTCAGACTTCGCTGCATTGATTTTAAAATTTTACCATGTAACAAAGTGATCTATTTCAGCCATAACAGCATGGATGGATATATGTGATTGAGTGATATATACTAGGACATCATCAGCAAATAGAGAGCACTTGTACTCGGTGCCTCCCACCTCAATCCACCTAATATTGGGGTTATGGCGAATTGATGAGAGCAGGTGCTCCGTCACTAGGATGTATAAGAGAGGGGACAGAGGACATCACTGCCTTGTCCCATTGGTGATTGTGAAAGGTGATGAAAATGTTCTGACGCACCCCCTGGGCCTTGGGACACCCGGAGCCGGACCCTTTTTGGTGGATGCTGGTGGTTGTAGTCTTCGTGGCGGCGACCCAGTTCCGTGGCTCAGGGCGGTCAAACCAGTGGCGGAACTATTTATGTGGTTTTCATGTTTAAATGTCCGACTACGCCACCCGTGGATTGCGGTCAGAGTGAACCGCCGCTACAGGGCAGACCACTGAGGCTGGTGTTGTGGGTGCAGCAGAGCGTAGCATAACTCCCCACGGGAGGAGTATAGCCTCAGGGCAGTGTATGCGGAGGATGGGGGTGATGGTGCAGGGCAGCAGCAGTAACGACACGGAGTCAGTGATGCAGTTCAGTGCCTTTACTCACAGTTCTTATTATCCAGACCACGTCTGCAGGTAACGGCTGCCCACGTCGTACTGTGCTCACCAGGTGAGGGGCTCAGACAACTCCCAGATAACTTTGGAGCACTTCACAGGACCCCCTTTGTGTGTCCTTTGTCTGGCCTTTCTTACCAACACTTCTGTCCGGCTGCCTCGGGCCTCCTCTTGGTAAACTTGGCGCCAGTTTCCCTGACCCTATGTGGTGCCTTCCTAGCGGGTGTAGCGAGGGGCTGCGCCACATAAAATGTCAGAGCCTCCGGTTTCTAGCTGAGGGTCGTTTCCTGCCTCCACTAGTTCGGGGACCGGTCTCCCCCTTTGGCCTGACCCCTCCACGCAGGTGGATTCGGGCGTGCGGTGGCGACTCGCCCGTCCGCACCCCTGGGATCCCTTCATTCCTCGTTCCTGGAGCCTTCTCCGCTCCTCTTCCTTCCTTCTCCCTCTTCCAGGCCTGGGCCTCTGTTACTAGGCCCGCCTCCGGAGCAGAGCTCATGCAGAGCCCCTGCTCCCTGCCACTTCTGCTCAGACTTCTCTGCACTGAACTAAGATGGTGCCCACCTTTTATACTCCCTTCTCAATGCACCCAGGAACTGCTTCCTCCCTGCTCCTGCACTACAGGGTTCCCCTTCCTCAGTGTTCCCTCCCCCCACTCCAGCCAGGGACAGGGACTGTCGTGCCCATCTCAGGGGCATATTGGTCGCCCTGCCCCACGGCAATGTGGTGTAATGCATGCAGGTGTCGGGTCCTGATCCACACTCCATCCTTACCTGAGAGTGAGATATCACACCTCTGGGTGAGGTGCAATACGTCTGTAGCAACCGAGCCCTCAGGGTGCTACAGTTCCATTTATCTTCAGCCTAGGTGACGTATTGCGATACAGGGCCGTGATTTTGGCTATAAAAGGGTCCCCTAGACCCCTACCCCAAGCTTTTTAAGAGAATCATATATGGCGTGCCAGGAGACTCTATGGAATGCTTTCTCAGCATCCAACGAGAGTATCTAATTACAAATTTTTAACTGCATCTAGCCCAGGAAATACTTTGTGCCTAGTAGCAGTGTCTGCTAGTGAGTGGATTATCCCGGCTGTTAAGCAAGCTGCACCACCTGTAGTTTAGACACTTAATTTTTTCAAAGGAAATGCTTCGGGACCATGGGATACTTAGTGAAGAGCATCAGGAGGCACCCCAAGGCATAGGGGCTGGGACTGGCAGTAGGATGCCTTGCGGTGGACAGCCGAGCTCGATCCTTATAAAAGCTTTTTAACTGCAGCAGCTTTAGTGGACGCTACTGGAGCTGGAATTACCGCGGCTGCTGGCATGAGACTTGCCCTCCAATAGATCCTTGTAAATGGATTTAAAGTGTATTCATTCAAATTAGAGAGACAATTTAAATTAAAAAGCTTAGAGCTGCCTCCACCACAGGGGGGCTCGCTCGACCCACCAGCGGACAGGCACCAGTATTGGGAGAGGGGGGCTGGCCGTCAGGGTTCACCGCGGCTCTGGCACAAACCCGGCGACACGGAGGTGGCACGGGCAGGAGCGGACTGGCCGTGTCGGCTTCTCACTTTTTGGATTTTAGAAGGGCATGACATGCCTATATCTGTGTCTCCCCCTCCTTTTACTCCTCCACCTCTTTTATTTTCGCATGACTATATGTACTTGTCACTTTTCCATGTGTTAGTTATGTCTTCTGAGCAGTTTGTCAGCTTTTGGACACCTTTGAAGGTGTTTTCTATGTGTTTCTATGTGTTTTTGTTTGCCTGCCATTGGTTTTAACGGTGTTCGAAGGTGTTCGACGAACAGTTCGACGAACAGTTCGGCGAACACACGGGTGTTCGACGAACCGAACCGAACTCGAACACTACGGGGGTGGCTCAACACTACTGTTAACCTGCGATTTCTAAGGCTGGTGACTCGGATAAACTTATCCGAAGAAGCAGAGGTGACTCTTGGTCTTCCGTTCCTGGGGCCGTCCTCATGTGAGCCAGTTTCTTTGTAGCGCTTGATGGTTTTTGCAGCTGCACTTGGGGACACTTTCAAAGTTTGCCCAATTTTTCGGACTGACTGACCTTCATTTCTTAAAGTAATGATGGCCACTCGTTTTTCTTTACTTAGCTGCTTTTTTCTTGCCATAATACAAATTCTAACAGTCTATTCAGTAGGACTATCAGCTGTGTATCCACCTGACTTCTGCACAACACAACTGATGGTCCTAACCCCATTTATAAGGCAAGAAATGCCACTTATTAAACCTGACAGGGCACACCTGTGAAGTGAAAACCATTTCCGGTGACTACCTCTTGAAGCTCATCAAGAGAATGCCAAGAGTGTGCAAAGCAGTCATCAAAGCAAAAGGTGGCTACTTTGAAGAACCTAGAATATAAGACATATTTTCAGTTGTTTCACACTTTTTTGTTAAGTATATAATTCCACATGTGTTAATTCATAGTTTGATGCCTTCAGTGTGAATATACAATTTTCATAGTCATGAAAATAAAGAAAAATCTTTAAATGAGAAGGTGTGTCCAAACTTTTGGTCTGTACTGTACATATAACAATAACCTGATATTGATATTATTATTAGTATTAATGTTATTATTATTACGAGCATTAAATTATATTGCTAAAGAAGATGCAAAGAAGAAAGATGATTCCGTTATCCTAATGATGAACCTATCTATTTTGAGGATTCCATTTGATGTCTGTCACCCTCAAAAGGAGGAATTGTTAAATATTAATTACGGATATTCATTTTATTCTTAATTCTGAATTATCTACCATACATTGCATAAGATTACATCAGCCATCCTGCTAGGGTTTCTAGATGACATGCGCTATTTGTGTATTTGTAGTTCAGTGCCATATGCAGAAGAACATGCGTTGTGAGGGGGCTATATAACCCCATGTTAGAGACAGGGTGAGGCTCTTGCCATTTCACAGGACACTGACGTAGGATCTATGTGTGGAAGTTAGATGACAAGGTCTAGACACATGGTGTCATCCTGACACACGTGCTGGACACAGACAGACGCAACCTATCATCCAGGATCCCAGATAACGATGAGTGAATCTATGGACAAATGGACAATCACTTTGTAACTATTTCACCTATTTTTTGAACTACTTCAATTATTCTTTTTAATGGAAAATCCAAGAATAAATCGATACTTTTTTTAGAAGTATATTGTGATATATATATTTTTTAATCAATCACATCTGATAAGAAGCCCTCTTTAAAAATATAAGTAAATAAGTATTTTTTTACATCTAGACGTTTAATTCTCCATCTTCTGGTGTGTAGTGGTTTAGTTCTCCATTCCCAAAGGGATTCCAAAGCTTGTGGAGCAGCTCCTTCCGCCCCTGCCCCCAAAGCCACCAGAGTCACCCAGTGCCTAGTCAGCGAAATGTAACACCCCTGGAAATGCATGCTCTTCTCGGTGTTAGTGGTGAAATGCACCCTGTCAGACATAGATTTTTTTCAAGGAATGGGTAATGTTGTCTGCGACATGTTGGTGTCGCACAGGCACATTTTTCTTAAAGAAGTAATGGCGACTGGGCAATTGGTACTAGGGGACTGTGACAGCCATCAGCTTTTGGAAACCATCTGTATCCACCAGGTGGAAAGGCAGCATTTCCATGGCCAACAGATTGGAGATGGTGAATTTCAAGCTCTTAACTTTGGCACGTGTAGGAGGAAACAATTTTTTACGTAACCACAGCTGGCTGCTGTGCTGACAGAGGATGGAGTTGGGTGAACACAAAAGACTGCTTGACTGTGAGTGAGGTGCAGGCGGAGATGTTATGGTGGATTGAGAAAGTTGTGGTTTGCTCGATGAGTCAAATTACTCTGGAACTCTCTACTCCAACATATCAGACTCTCGCCTACCATGGAAACCTTCAAAAGGAACCTGAAGAGCTACCTCTTCTGACAAGCGTACAACCTGCAGTACTCCTTGCTCCAGTATACCGCTGTGCGACCAGCTCTACCCTCACCTACTGTACCCTCAGCCATCCCTTGTAAATTGTGAGCCCTCATGGGCAGGATCCTCTCTCATCCTGTACCAGTCTGTGACTTGTTTTTGTTCAAGATTATTGTACTTGTTGTTTGCTATGTATACCCCTTTCCACATGTAAAGCAGCATGAAATAAATGGCGCTATAATAATAAATAATAATGCTATTTGTACTCTGAGTCAATTGATGCCACATTTCTTGGTGTCTGCCCCTAATTTGAGTGGTTTTGGCAGCTTTTGGGCCCCCCTGAAGGTGTTGTCTATCCGTTTGGTTTTGCTGTGTTGTGGCTGAGGATTAAGTGCTTGTCATGGCTGCATCACTTCATGTCCATGCAGTAGGCTGCAACGTAACCTCCTCGTGTTCCTCCTCCTCTTCCTCCTCTGTTGAGTTACTTAGCTGCTTGCCTTTGGGTTCGCACCAAGTGAGATCTACAACCTCATCATCATCCTCTCTGTTTTCCCACTCCTCGCCTTGAGAGTCACCCTCCTCCTCTTCCTGCCCTGACAGCACAGTACAGTCCGCGTGTGCCACAGGTATCTGAGTCCCATCAGGACCACCTCCATCCCCGGGGGTTAACGTCTGGTGACCATTGTCTGGATTCTGCTCGGACCCTACTTCATCCGGCCCCGGATCCAACATGAAAAAATTTCGGGCATTGGTGCAGATGCTTTCCTCCTCTTGAGTCTGTGAATCTTTGGAGCAGATCTCTGATGCCCATGGAATAGAATGAGTTGAAAGCTCTGCAGACCCACCCATCTGTGGTTCCCCACAGTCAGTTGGGCAGTTGGAGAGTTGTGACGCGGAGGGAAACGGGCAATTGGGGTGACACCTCTGATGAAGACTTTACTGTGTGTGATGTTAAGGTGAAGGAAGAGAAGGAGAGGCCACTTGATGCAGCGCTTGCCATCCACTGGAGCACATGCTCTTTCTGTGTACTACTGTGCAGCTGGAAAAGAAAGAGAGTGGAGTAGCCCATCCAGTAACAGAAGTTGTCAGTTGTCTCTGGAAAGGACGAGAAGGTGTTTGTTCAGTAGAGCTTTCAGTAACATTACCACCTACCCCACGTACACCTTGAACACCAAGCCTATTTGTTGGATGTATCCTTCCCCTCTTTTAACCAGATGTTTCACAACCCTAGGCCCAGACCTGTCAGTCACCTGTCACTAAATGAACAATCAGTATTTATTTGCTGAGATATTGTGGCAGGATGACACTATTAGCACAAAGAATTTAGATTTTCAAATGTAGACTCCTGGCTGGGCAAAAATATTACCAGCACAAAATGTTTATGTGCAGAAATATGGCCTTGTTTTAGGACCACATTATTAGCACAAAGAATTTAGATTCTCAAATGTGGACTCCTGGCTGGAGCAAAAATATTACTAGCACAAAATATTTATATGCAGAAATGTGGCCTTGTTTTAGGACTACAGTATTGGGAGTGGGAGAACAAAGAGAATGATGATGAGTTTGTAGATACCACTTGGTGTGAACCCAGAGGCATACAGCTGAGTAGTTCAGCAGAGGAGGTGGAGGAGGTAGACGAGGAGGTTACGTTCCGGTTTCCCATAACAGACACAGATTGGTGCAACCTCAACAAGCACTGCATCCTCAGCCACAACTTTGGCTATATCCAGCATTGGTCGCGGGTCTGCAGTTCGCTGGGGCAGCAAAAGCTAACATGGGACTTTTTTGAGACCGCAAAGGATGACCCAACTCACATCATTTGCCAACCTTGAAAAAACTACTCAATAGAGGCAAAAAATCCAATAATTTGAACAGTACATGCATGAACAGCCACATGCGCAATCAACATGCATTAGTCTTAGAATATCACTGCGCTAAAATGCTAAAATGTGGACTAGCGGGCCTTGCCAACCAGCGGCTGCTTCATCAACTGCATCTGCTGCTTCTTCCTACTCATTACCATGGCAAGTGTTCTCACACAGGTCTCTGGCCGCAGAACCTCCACTTGTTTACCCACTACAATTGGGGTGTGTGAGAGCCCGTCAGCTCTTGTGAAAGTGGACATGCCTGCTGTTTTTGACTGATCTCAGACACCGAGCACACCACATCTTTCTCAATCCACTGCAACATCTCCACCTGCACCACACTCACAGTCCAGCAGTTTGTTGTGTTCACCCTACACCACCCTCTCTCAGCACACTAGCCAGCCCCCGGTCCCGCAGTTGTGGCCACTTAAAAGATTTCCTCCTACACATGCCAAAGCTAACAGCTTGAACTTAACCATCTTCAATCTGTTGGCCCCAGAAATGCTGCCTTTCTGCTTGGTGGATACAGATGTTTTCGAAAGCTGATGGCCGACACAGTACCCCAGTACCAGTTGCCCAGTCACCATTATTTCTCTAAGAAAGATGTGCCTGTACTGCCACCAGCATGTCGCAGAAAACATCACCCGGTCCTTGAAAAAATCTATGTCTGCCAGGGTGCATTTCACCGCTGACACCTGGACGAGCAAGCATGGCCAGGGGCATTACATTTCACTGACTGTGCACTGGGTGACTCTGGTGGCTGTGGTGTCAGGCAGGGAAGGGGCTGCTCCAAACTCTCACAATCCCTAAGGCTTTCAGTTTGCATGGGGATGGAGAACTAAACCACTGCACACCAGAAGATGGAGACCTAAACTAGTAGACAACAGGGGTTGGAGAACTAAACTGCTAAAAACATAGGGTTGGAGAACTAAACCACTACACACCAGAAGATGGAGAACTCAACTACTAGACAACAGCAGTTGGAGAACTAATCTACTAAACACCAAGGGTTGGAGAACTAAACCACTACAAACCAGAAGATGGAGAGCTAAACTACTAAACAACAGGGGTTGGAGGGCTTAACTACTAAACATCTAGGGTTGGAGAACTAAACCACTACACAAAAGAAGATGGAGCACTAAACTACTACATACCAAGGGATAGTGAACTAAACCACTAGACACCCTTGAATCCCAAATGCTTAAGGGACAAATGACGCGCCCCTGGGCCTGCTGTGTCGTGCGGCATCGCGCGCACGGGGGCTTACCCGGATCCGGATCAGATAGGAGTAGTAGTCTCGTGGCGGTGACCCGGTCCGTGCCCAGGGAGTCAAACTGAGCGGCAGTCCTTAGCAGTAGATGTTAGAATGTTCGACTACGCAACCCGTTGAATGCGGCTATGAAGCCGCCGCTGCAGGGCAGACCGCTGAGGCCGGTGGTAAGGTTGTGCAGCGTAGCTGGTAGAACCCCCAACGGGAGGGGTATGACCTCAGGGCAGCAGATGTGGATGATAGTGGAAGTGATGGTGCAGCAAGGAAGCTCAGAGACGTGTGGTGCAGTTTCAAGGCTTTTACTCACAGGTGTTGCTCCGGTCACTTTGGCCAGCAGTGACCACCCGAGCCATGCTGCGTCCACCAGGTGCGGGACTCGGCCAACCCCCAGGCAGTTCCAGAGCGTGGTCCCAAGCTCCCCTCTATTCCTTCCTACGGGCCGTCCTCACCAGGGACCCACCTTTGTCCGGCTCCCTCGGGTCTTTTGGTGGCGAAACCTTTCCCGGCTTCCCTGACCCTATGCGTGGTTTGCCTTCCTGGTGGATATGGTGAGGGGTCGCGCCAAAACTTGTCCACGACCTCCGGTTCCTGGCTAAGGATGTTTAGCCTCTACCAGTTTGGGATCCGGTACCCTCTTCTGCCAACCCTTCACCCGTCTTAGTTCACTTGTGGGATCTCAGGGTTCCCTCTAATTGTGTCTCTGGGCCTTTCACTGGGTTTTTCCTCTTCTTCCTCTTTCTCTGCGCTTCAGGCCTGGCCCTGGAGCTGGGCCCAGCCGGAGCCACAGCTCCCTGTCAGCCCTCTCTGGCTGAACTCTCCCTCAGCTTCTCCTCAGACTCAACCTCCTGTCTCAAGATGGTGCCCACCTCTTATACTCCCTCTGACACCCGAGCCCAGGTGACTAGCACCCAATGGGCTCCTACCAATGCCCAGAGTCCCTCCCCTGTCTGCTCCTACACTACTGGGATGTTCCTCCCCCCCTCCCACTCCAGCCAGGGACAGACGCTGTCGTACCTGCACATCTACCTAGTGGGAGTACCGTTGTTCTGTCCCCCGGAAATGGGATGAGTGTAGTGCATGCAGCTAACTGAGCTCGGTCCCACACTCCATCCTTACCCAGGAGTGGAATAGCACACCTCTGGTTTGAGGTGCAATACCCCTGTAGCAGCCGAGTCCTCGGGGTGCTACATTCCCCCCTGGTAAACCACAGCACGTCCTCGGGCTGTAAAAGAATAAAACAAAACATACAAAAATTTTTTTTTTTTTTAAAGTACACACTAACATATACAACATTATAAAAAAAAACATTATCAGAAAATATAACGTTACAGGTAACTTTTTAGATTACTATCTTAGCAGCATAAACTTTTGATATAAAACTTTTCCATATAAAGCATTCTTGTTCCTCCGGCCACGGTGCAACTTATGACCGGGTAAAGTGCAACAGTCACTAGAGAAAAACAGTTCTTTATAAAACCAGAAGGGGGCGCTTTAGGAAGCGCAACTATTTACAGGGTATGGCCGCTCTCAGTCCTCGGCCAGTGGGGAATAGGGGAATGGCTGCTCACAGTCCTCAGCCTGGTAAGGGATAGGGGCACACAGGAAACAGTCCCTTTAAACAGTTCCACACTAGTCCCAACGGGGACCATACTCTGATTAGCAGCATGTCAAGTACCCTTACGGGTAACTATTTACAGTACTTTATTTGGGCTACTTCCCTTCAGTAGCGGTGTCTTCTCCTTGTCTCCTCCTGAGGATAGTCTTCAGACCCGTCCGGGTCCTCTTGATCTTCCTCCCACTGTAACTCCTCCTCAGTCAACCGGTGCACGTGAAGGGCGTATGGTCCTTTGGCACACTGGTGCCGGGTGAAGGTGACCTCATCACCCGGGTAGAGGTCACGTCCTCGGTGTCCCTCCGGCAGGTGGCTCTCAACATCCCTGCGGGTAACAAAGACATCGCCGGGGGTTCTTTGATCCCGGATAAAGCCCCAGCCGTGCTCCATTTGAAACTTTATTACAGTCCCGGTGGCGCGGGGACCGTGGGCCGCACGGCGGTTTCGTGGGGTCCGGCTTTTCTGCTCCGCGCTTTGGACCTGCAGCCGCTCCTCGCGGACCCGCCTCTCTCTTGCCGTTCCCTCTGAAAGACCTCCAGCTGTTGACGACAGCACTCCTCACGTTGGGCTGCGGCCGCCCGGGTCTCTTGGGTGAACCCCATGAGGTCTTCGCCGGTGGGGTCCCACGCAAATTTGGCCTCTTCCAATGGGAGCGGGACAATGTTGGCGGGTGCCGGAGCCGGGATCAGAGGCTCACACTGGGGCCACTCCTTCCGGAGTCGGGGGTTGACGTACTCCGGTGGCCAAATGAAAGGCAGCCCGTCCGGGCTAGTGTGCTGTGCGAATAGATCTTCACCCAGGGGCAGCATTGTGGAAGTTGAGGGCACTGGAGGGGCAGCGGCGCCCGGATTCACCAGGCCTTGCGACCAGGCCGGTGGCACTCTGAAGGTGAAGGGTACTGTGGAGACGGCGGCGCCCGGGGGTACTCGGCCCTGCGACCAGGCCGGTGGCACTTCCTGCTTCACCGCGCTCAGGGTCAAGGAGCGTGGCGCGGAAGGGGGCGTGGCCGCGGCTCCTGCCGCTTGAGGCCTAGCTGGGAGCGGTGGCGGTGCAGCAACGGGCGCGATGAGTTGAACTTCAGGCTCTGCGACGGGGAGCTGGGACAGGCTTACGGCTACGGGGCACGGGATGATGTCGTCTCCTTTACCTGCTTCCATCTCGGTGGCTCCCTCCACGGCGTCGTCTCCCCCCTCCGTTCCTCCTGCACCATCCTCAGGGGCAGACATGCTCCACGTTGCGGGTGGTGTCCTCTGCTGGCTGGTTCCAGCCTGCTGGACCATCTCCCTCCTCCACTCGGCCAGCGCTTCTTGCTGTACCCGGGCCATCTTCCGGGCCAAGGCCTCCAGCGCAGTCTGTGCACGCTCCCGATTTCTGGGGAGCTGTGCCAGGATCTCCACCAGGCCTTCTGGGGTGGCAGCCTGCAACATGTTCCGGACCACAGGGTCGGTGCTGATCGACTCTCCCTCCATCTCCGGGTGCGATCTGTCCAGACTCCTCCAGGCCGCACCCATCTTCTTGGTTTTGTTCTGTATCCGCCCCCATTGAGGGTGGTCCCGGGGCAACTTAGTGATTGTCAGCTCCAGGGGCAGCCCCCTCACGCTGATGGACATTTCTACCATTGCAGTCTCTGCTGATGGGGGCGGTTTCCGCTTTTGGCACCATTCTTGGACCTGGCCCACGATGGGAGGTGGCCTCTTGCCACCCTCCGGCACGCCCACAATGGCGTCCGCTCTGCCAGGGCGGGAAATCGTCTCAGATGGCGGGAATTGTCTCTTTATGGCGGGAAACTCCGTGGATGGCGGGCAAAGGCTGCAAATGGCGGGCAAACGGCGGGAAACGACTCCGGACGACATCCGATGGCGGGAACCCTCCGGAATTGGCGGGAGACTTCTTCTTACGGTAAATGTGAACTTTTCTTCTGGCACGCAGTACCCGGTGGTTGCGGGCACGTAATCCTGCCGACTACGCCAAAGTTGACGCGCCCCTGGGCCTGCTGTGTCGTGCGGCATCGCGCGCACGGGGGCTTACCCGGATCCGGATCAGATAGGAGTAGTAGTCTCGTGGCGGTGACCCGGTCCGTGCCCAGGGAGTCAAACTGAGCGGCAGTCCTTAGCAGTAGATGTTAGAATGTTCGACTACGCCACTCGTTGAATGCGGCTATGAAGCCGCTGCTGCAGGGCAGACCGCTGAGGCCGGTGGTAAGGTTGTGCAGCGTAGCTGGTAGAACCCCCAACGGGAGGGGTATGACCTCAGCGCAGCAGATGTGGATGATAGTGGAAGTGATGGTGCAGCAAGGAAGCTCAGAGATGTGTGGTGCAGTTTCAAGGCTTTTACTCACAGGTGTTGCTCCGGTCACTTTGGCCAGCAGTGACCACCCGAGCCGTGCTGCGTCCACCAGGTGCGGGACTCGGCCAACCCCCAGGCAGTTCCAGAGCGTGGTCCCAAGCTCCCCTCTATTCCTTCCTACGAGCCGTCCTCACCAGGGACCCACCTTTGTCCGGCTCCCACGGGTCTTTTGGTGGCGAAACCTTTCCCGGCTTCCCTGACCCTATGCGTGGTTTGCCTTCCTGGTGGATATGGTGAGGGGTCGCGCCAAAACTTGTCCACGACCTCCGGTTCCTGGCTAAGGATGTTTAGCCTCTACCAGTTTGGGATCCGGTACCCTCTTCTGCCAACCCTTCACCCGTCTTAGTTCACTTGTGGGATCTCAGGGTTCCCTCTAATTGTGTCTCTGGGCCTTTCACTGGGTTTTTCCTCTTCTTCCTCTTTCTCTGTGCTTCAGGCCTGGCCCTGGAGCTGGGCCCAGCCAGAGCCTCAGCTCCCTGTCAGCCCTCTCTGGCTGAACTCTCCCTCAGCTTCTCCTCAGACTCAACCTCCTGTCTCAAGATGGTGCCCACCTCTTATACTCCCTCTGACACCCGAGCCCAGGTGACTAGCACCCAATGGGCTCCTACCAATGCCCAGAGTCCCTCCCCTGTCTGCTCCTACACTACTGGGATGTTCCTCCCCCCCTCCCACTCCAGCCAGGGACAGACGCTGTCGTACCTGCACATCTACCTAGTGGGAGTACCGTTGTTCTGTCCCCCGGAAATGGGATGAGTGTAGTGCATGCAGCTAACTGAGCTCGGTCCCACACTCCATCCTTACCCGGGAGTGGAATACCACACCTCTGGTTTGAGGTGCAATACCCCTGTAGCAGCCGAGTCCTCGGGGTGCTACACAAACCTCTGTATCTAACACTTCCTCCACTGCTTCTGCCTCCTCCACGTACTCTAGGGCCTTCACCTGCGCCCTCAACCTCTCCCTTATTGAGAAACGCGTAATATGCCTTGGAGATCGCAGTAGCACAGCTCAAGAGTTGTGGAGAGCTTACCAGGCCAAGGTTGAGCAATGGCTGTCTTCACAGCCAGGGAAAGCTGTGTGTGATAATGGTGCAAACCTGGTGGCGGCCCTATGCTGGGACAACCTCACACACATGCCTTGCATGGCTCACAACCTCAACCTGGTGGTACAAAAATTTCTCCACCAGTATCCCGGCCTGGATGCACTGCTGTAGAAAGCACGGTCGCAGTGTGCTCACTTCTGACGTTGGCACCCTGCGTGTCATTGACTTACATCACTACAGAGGTCTTTCGGCCTACTGTTTAAACGGTTGATATGCGATGTGCCGAAATGGTGAAATTCCACTCTGCACATATTGCAGCGATTCTGGCAGCAGCGATGAGCCCTGATGCAGTATTTCATTTTGCATAGCTTGGGACAACACTGCACGGATGTGGTGCAAATCACACTTGCGGAGTGGGCACAGATGAAGGACCTCTGCACCCTTCTGTACAGTTTTGAAATGCCTACTAAGATGGTTAGCACTGACGATGCCGTCACCAGCATCACAATTCTGGACATCTACATGCTGAAACACACTTAAAGTAGTGTGTGGAAGGAGGTGGTGGTCCCAGAGGAAGAAGATGTAGCAGAAGAGGGTGCGGAAAGGATAACAATATCTTTAAGATTCAGACTGTCATCGCACAGGCAGGTGCCATCCGAGGGGACGATCAAGGAGGGTTCATGGTACCTGACAAACTGTTACTGAAGGTGCAGGAGCCGAGGAACAATTGGGGGTGGATGAGGAGGAAGAGGTGATGGGCGCACAACAGTCAGGACTTCCAATAAGAAACACCCGAACAAAAACATCAAGGAACGAGAGCAAGGTAAATTAAAAAACCTTTAATGAATCATGGTTAGGCCAGTGGGTGGACTTCAAAGAGAGGCGCTCACACAAAGACAATGTATACTAGTTAAAATTGTGAAAAACCATTGTACAATTCTCACGGGCTTAGAATTTATGCTAATGAAGAGCAATATAAATGATGTAATACATGATTATGCAGAACATCTAATTTCCATGCATAGCATGACATATACAAAAACATATAGGGTTAAATAGTCAGGGACAGCATCACTGAACTGAAAAAGTTCCTTGTGCAAATCAGTAAATAAATAAGGGGCTGTGCACAAATGTAAACACTAATACTAAGTCCACCAGCAGTGTGTGCCAAAAATATCCAATATATAACATATCCATTCAGAATATGAGCAATATACAACGTGTCAAATGGAAATACATGCTTAGAAATAGAAAAGAACCTTCTCATGTCATACCTATATGGTCTCAGGAGAACTGTATGGCACATACCCTGATGCGCGTTTTGGCGGGAGCCTTCGTCAGGGGGTGGCATTAGATGAAGTGAGGCGGGTTTAAGAACATACCCGCAGCCAATAGGCATGTCCTGGAGCTACAATGATGCGCGTGTTGTCCAGGAAACAACTGGCACTCATAGACACAGGCACCGGAGGACATCCGGATCCATGGCAATGCACGCTTATCAGTCCAGACAGCATAAGAGCGGAAATGGCAAAATGTTCATATTAGAAATGGGCACATAGATAAGTGGGCCAGTAGTCTTATATATTAGTCCAAATTTAATAGATACGACTATCAAAGCATTAATATTAGCATCTATATCTTACAATGTAAAACAATACATCACAAGGCATATATAGTACAAAGCACATAACAGGATATATGTGCATGTACTACAGGATATATATAATATGCAATACAGAGCACTAGAGATGAGGGGTGTTCGACTCGAACTGTTCGCCAATCTCAAATTCGAGCTGTTTTGGGCGGTGTTCGAGCCGTTCGGCGAACACGAACAATTTGAAAAAAATTCAGCTGTTCGAGGTTATGTTCGATAACTGTTCGTGCACCAAAATCATAACTGGATTTTTTCTCAGTAATGATGAAAATTAATGTTAATACGCAGTTTGAGTGTACAGCGGGGTGGGGGGAGGGGCAGGGGATGGATCTCTGCAGGAATAATGAAGATCTCCATTTTTTTTTCTCTTTCCCGCATTTGCAGTGGGGAGGTGCAATCTGTCAGCCTATCAGCAGCGCACACACGGAGCGAAGTGCTTTTTTTCACACAAGCAAGGGCATGTGTCATTGGCAGTGTATGTCACATGTCCTTGCCCTATAAGACCAAGCCATTTTCCCCGTCGCCACCATTTTCTCACTGCTGCAGCTGCGTGTTAGACGGCACCGCTGTTGCTGTGTGCGCTATACCTTGTTAATTTCAAGCCAATTTTCGCACAAATATACAGATAGCTTGGGAGTAGGGAATAGTTGTGATTGCAGTCCTTTTAAGGACTAGGTTACAGCATTTCCTACGACTTTTATCAGGGAGGTCTGTGCTCTTAAATAGATAGATTGTGGGAGTAAAGACTAATTGTAATTGGAGTCCTTTTCAGGACTAGGTTACATCAGTTCCTATCAGTTTTTGCCAGGCAGGTCTGTGCCAGTGCTGTGCAAGTTTTTTTCACAGCATTTGGCTGAATCTAGCAAAGCTAATCCTTTTTGGCCTATTGCAGAGTGTGTTAGTCAGTGGAGTAGCCTATCTGTGTTGCAAGATATACCACCTGTGTATAGAATACCAATTTTTTTACTGCACCTAGTGAAGTAAAATCTTTTGGGCATAGCATCATTCTATTAGTCCATCTATACTGACCTCCATCAGGTTGCAAACTGAATATAATTTTTGTCTGCATCTAGCTCTGAAAAAATATTTGGCCTTCTAGCAGTGTGTCGGACTTTCTCTATTAGTCCATCTATACTGACCTCCATCAGGTTGCAAATTAAAAATAATTTTTATCTGCATCTACAGTACCTCTGAAAAAATATTTGGGCTTCTAGCTGTGTGTGGGACTTGTTGTATTAGTCCATCTATACTGACCTCCATCAGGTTGCAAACTGAATATATTTTTTTCTGCATCTACCTCTGAAAAAATATTGGGCTTCTAGCTGTGTGTGGGACTTGTTGTATTAGTCCATCTATACTGACCTCCATCAGGTTGCAAACTGAATATATTATTTTCTGCATCTACCTCTGAAAAAATATTGGGCTTCTAGCTGTGTGTGGGACTTGTTGTATTAGTCCATCTATACTGACCTCCATCAGGTTGCAAACTGAATATAATTTTTTTCTGCATCTAGCTCTGAAAAAATATTTGGCCTTCTAGCAGTGTGTGGGACTTTCTCTTTTAGTCCATCTATACTGACCTCCATCAGGTTGCAAACTGAATATAATTTTTTTCTGCATCTAGCTCTGAAAAAATATTTGGCCTTCTAGCAGTGTGTCGGACTTTCTCTATTAGTCCATCTATACTGACCTCCATCAGGTTGCAAATTAAAAATAATTTTTATCTGCATCTACAGTACCTCTGAAAAAATATTTGGGCTTCTAGCTGTGTGTGGGACTTGTTGTATTAGTCCATCTATACTGACCTCCATCAGGTTGCAAACTGAATATATTTTTTTCTGCATCTACCTCTGAAAAAATATTGGGCTTCTAGCTGTGTGTGGGTCTTGTTCTATTAATCCATCTATACAGACCTCCATCAGGTTGCAAACTAAATATAATTTTTTTCTGCATCTAGCTCTGAAAAAATATTTGGCCTTCTAGCAGTGTGTGGGACTTGTTCTATTAGTCTACCTATACTGACCTCCATCAGGTTGCAAATTCAAAATAATTTTTTGTATGCATCTAGCTCTGAAAAAATATTTGGCCTTCTAGCAGTGTGTGGGACTTTCTCTGTTAGTCCATCTATACTGACCTCCATCAGGTTGCAAACTGAATATAATTTTTTTCTCCATCTAGCTCTGAAAAAGTATTTGGCCTTCTAGCAGTGTGTCGGACTTTCTCTATTAGTCCATCTATACTGACCTCCATCAGGTTGCAAATTAAAAATAATTTTAATCTGCATCTACAGTACCTCTGAAAAAATATTTGGGCTTCTAGCTGTGTGTGGGACTTGTTGTATTAGTCCATCTATACTGACCTCCATCAGGTTGCAAACTGAATATAATTTTTTTCTGCATCTAGCTCTGAAAAAATATTTGGCCTTCTAGCAGTGTGTCGGACTTTCTCTATTAGTCCATCTATACTGACCTCCATCAGGTTGCAAATTAAAAATAATTTTTATCTGCAACTACAGTACCTCTGAAAAAATATTTGGGCTTCTAGCTGTGTGTGGGACTTGTTGTATTAGTCCATCTATACTGACCTCCATCAGGTTGCAAACTGAATATATTTTTTTCTGCATCTACCTCTGAAAAAATATTGGGCTTCTAGCTGTGTGTGGGACTTGTTGTATTAGTCCATCTATACTGACCTCCATCAGGTTGCAAACTGAATATATTTTTTTCTGCATCTACCTCTGAAACAATATTGGGCTTCTAGCTGTGTGTGGGACTTGTTGTATTAGTCCATCTATACTGACCTCCATCAGGTTGCAAACTGAATATATTTTTTTCTGCATCTACCTCTGAAAAAATATTGGGCTTCTAGCTGTGTGTGGGTCTTGTTCTATTAATCCATCTATACAGACCTCCATCAGGTTGCAAACTGAATATAATTTTTTTCTGCATCTAGCTCTGAAAAAATATTTGGCCTTCTAGCAGTGTGTCGGACTTTCTCTATTAGTCCATCTATACTGACCTCCATCAGGATGCAAATTAAAAATAATTTTTATCTGCATCTACAGTACCTCTGAAAAAATATTTGGGCTTCTAGCTGTGTGTGGGACTTGTTGTATTAGTCCAACTATACTGACCTCCATCAGGTTGCAAACTGAATATATATTTTTTTCTGCATCTACCTCTGAAAAAATATTGGGCTTCTAGCTGTGTGTGGGACTTGTTGTATTAGTCCATCTATACTGACCTCCATCAGGTTGCAAACTGAATATATTTTTTTCTGCATCTACCTCTGAAAAAATATTGGGCTTCTAGCTGTGTGTGGGACTTGTTGTATTAGTCCATCTATACTGACCTCCATCAGGTTGCAAATTGAATATAATTTTTTTCTGCATCTAACCCAGCCAATAGTTTTGGCCTAATACCACAGTTTGGCCACTCAGCTCTGCTCGGTTACCATCCATTGTTTTTTTGTGCAAACAACTCCAGAGTTGTGAATTAGTTAACCACCAAAATGAGTGGAAAAAGGCCTGCTGCTGGTGGAAAGGGGAATAGGCGTGTTGGGAAGGGGAAAAAAGGTTGTGTCCGTGGGGTAGGTGTTAAAGCAACAGTAACATCTGCAGAAGAAAGACCATCTTCCAGCCAAACTAAAATGTCTACTTCTTTTAGCGGACAATGTGATAAGATCCCTTTCTTACGGCCACGCCAATCGCTACAAATTCCAGATGAGGCACAAAAACAGCAGGTGCTTCAACGGATATCAAGTGCTCCTTTAAGTGGGCTCTCCTCCACATCAACTTCAACATCACAAATACTCCAGTCCTCAAAGGTGTCACCCCAATCGCACTTGCTTCCTCACAGCTCCCAAATCTCCAGCTGCCCGTCTGAGTATGAGGTAGAACAGATGGTTGAGTCTGCAGAGCTGTTTACTCATACTATAGCCTGGGAATCAGAGGTCGACTCCAGCGCTTCTGTGAATCCAGACGAGGAAATGATCTGCACTGATGCCCAGAATCTTTATGAGTCGGATCCAGGACCAGACGCAGAAGGTTCTGAGCATAATGTAGACCCTCATTCCCAAACTGTAACTCCTGTTGGTGGAGACAATGAGGAAGACGATGATAAGACTCAAATACCTGATTGGAGCGACAACTTTAGTTTTTTGTCAGGGCAGGAACAGGTTGGCTCTGAGGACGACGGGTGTGATAGCGCACAGGGTGATGATGATGAGGTTGGAGATCCCACTTACTGTCAACCCACAATCAGCCAAGAGATGAGGTCAGCAGAGGAGGTGGAGGAAGATGCTAGTGACGACGAGGTCAGGTTGCGCCTTCCTGGATAGAGACGTAGTACTGGAAGCACGTCAACAACTGCATCCTCAAACACAACTCTGCCTCTCACCACAAGTCGTGGTGGCTCTTCAGGTCGCATGGGTGCTAAGCCTTGCATAGCCTGGGCATTTTTTCAGATCGATAAAAATGACCCAACTCATGTTATCTGTAACATTTGTCAGCAAAAGCTAAGTAGAGGCCAAAAAATACATAGTTTGAGTACTTCATGCATGAACCGGCACATGGACATGAAGCATAAGTTGCAGTGGGAAGCTCAGTGTGCTACAATGCGGCCTAGCCGGCCGGGCCAACCACCGTCTGCCATATCTTGTGCATCCGCGGCCTCTTCATCCTCTGTGACTGGGGGGACAGCAGTCACACCTGTTTTGGGGCGCAGACCTGCCACCTCTTTACCCGCAACAGCCAGCGTGATTGGCAGGTCATCATTTTCTTTGGAGGTGGGAACACCAGCTGGTGTTGAGCGCTGTCCGACATCTATAGCACCACCTTTGGATCAAGGCAACCTAACATGTCCGCCTGCATCTTCCTCACAGACCGGCAGTTTGCCGGGGACACCCTTATCAACCCCGTCTAAGCACAATAGCCAGCCCTCGGTCCCTCAGATGTGGACAAGTAAAAGACCATTTCCTCCTAGCAATGACAAAGCTAAGAGGTTGAATTTCACCATCTGCAAGCTCTTGGCTACAGAAATGCTGCCTTTCCGCCTGGTGGACACAGAGGATTTTCGAGACCTTATGTCCGTCGCAGTGCCCCAGTACCAGATGCCCAGTCGGCACTACTTCTCAAAGAAAGGTGTGCCTGCGCTCCACCAGCATGTCGCACACAACATCACCGCTTCTTTGAGAAACTCTGTGTGTGACAGGGTGCATTTCACCACAGACACTTGGACGAGTAGGCATGGACAGGGGCGTTACATGTCGCTGACTGGGCACTGGGTAACTATGGTGACAGCAGGACAAGGGGCTGCTGTCCAAGTCTTGCCGTCCCCACGAGTTGTGCGTCAATCCTCTTTATGTCAAAGTTCCTCCACTGCTTCTGCCTCCTCAACCTCCTCTCGGTCTTCCACCTGCACCCAAAGCCTGTCTGGTCATGCCACAAGCTTTCTAACTGCGCAGAAGGGATCCTGCACACCTCCTTACTATGCTGGCAGTAGGGCTCAACGTCATCAGGCGGTTTTTACAATGAAATGTCTGGGAAATGTGAGTCACACAGCTGAGGAGTTGTGGTCAGCTCTGGAGAACCAATTTCATGAATGGTTGTCTCCACTGGACCTGAAACCAGGGAAGGCCGTGTGCGACAATGCTGCAAACCTGGGTGCGGCCCTTCGCCGGGGCAATGTCACACACGTGCCTTGTATGGCTCACGTGTTGAACCTGGTTGTCCAGCAATTTTTAGCCCACTATCCCAGACTAGATGGCCTTCTGCAGAGGGCACGGTCGCTGTGTGCTCACTTCCGCCGTTCGCATCCCGCAGCTCAGCGACTTACATCTCTACAGAAGTCGTTGGGCCTGCCACTTCACCGGCTAAAATGCGATGTGCCTACCCGGTGGAATTCAACTCTGCACATGTTGCAGCGACTGTGGCAGCACCGACAAGCCCTGGTGCAATACGTTCTGACGTATAGCCTGGGCCAACGAGATTCAGAGGTGGGGCAAATCACGCTGGAGGAGTGGTCTCAGATCAGGAACCTATGCACCCTTCTACACAGTTTTGAAATGGCGACGAAGATGTTTAGTGCTCACGATGCCATTATCAGCATGACTATTCCGGTGATTTACATGCTGGAGCACATGTTAAACAGAATTCGGAGTCAGGTGGTGGCACAAGAGGAGGTGGAGGAAGTAGAGGAGGAGGAGTTGTATGCGGAAGGGCTAACATCTGCAAGGTCCAGACGGTCGGCAGCACCAAGGCGGCAGGCATGTGAGGGTGGGGGAGATGGTTTTACCAGGGCGCATGGTAGCAGCCAAACTAGTGAGGAAGGTGCAGGAGCCCAGGAAGAAGTGAGGACGAACTGATGGAAGACTCATCAGATGAGGGAGACCTTGATCACATTTCTGTTGTGCGAGGTTGGGGGGAGAGGACAGAGGAAGGAAGCATGATTGTTACCTCGCCACCAACACAACAGGGACTTGGTGCTCCTGGATGCGCAACACACATGAGTGCCTTCTTGCTGCACTACCTGCAACATGACCCTCGAATTGTGAGAATTAGAATTAATCCTGACTACTGGGTTGCCACACTGTTAGATCCCCGGTACAAAAGTAAATTTGCAGAAATTATTCCTGCCATAGAAAGGGATGCACGCATGCAGGAGTATCAGCAGAGACTGTTGCAGAATCTTACATGTGCTTTTCCACAAAATACCAGTGGTGCACGTAGTGAATCTCACAGTTCCAACTTGCCAACCGTGGGACCGTCAAGTGTTCAGCACTCAAACCGTAACAGAACCACAGTATCTGCTGGTAACATCAATTTTGCGGAATCATTTCACCACTTTTTTAGCCCATCCTTTGCAAGGCCACAGGAGACAAGAAGTCTGACACATAGTCAACGCCTAGAGACGATGGTACAGGAGTATCTCCAGGTAAACATTGAAGCCACGACTGTGTCACTGGACCCTTGCTCTTTTTGGGCTTCCAATCTGGATAAATGGCCGGAGCTAGCCACTTACGTCTTGGAGATCTTGTCATGCCCCGCAGCCAGCGTTCTGTCTGAACGTGTGTTCAGCGCTGCTGGTGGTGTGCTGACAGATAAGCGCACGCGGCTCTCCACTGATAATGTAGACAGACTCACGTTCATAAAGATGAACAAATCATGGATCCGAAACGACTTTTCTACCCCTGTGTCATCCTGGGGAGAGTAAAACCTTGATGATTGGTTAAAATCACCCTACCAACCGTTTTAAGCTTTCAAATTACTAATCATGTTTATCTGTATCTTGACTGGAAAATAATTTGGGCTTTGTAGCAGTGTGCAGCACTGATCCTATTAGGCCATCTATACTAAAGCTTCACCAGATTTAAAATTAAAAATAATTTTTAGCTGCATCTAGCCCGGAAAATAATTTTGGGGCTCCGAGATGCGCAAGACACATAAGTGCCTTCTTGCTGCACTACCTGCAGCATGACCCTCATATTGTCAGAATTCGAAGTAATCATGACTACTGGGTTGCCACACTCTTAGATCCCCCAAACTTTTCGATCAACCTTTTCATTTTAATAAAGACCAAAAAAATGGTCATTTTTGAAATTATAAGAATTAGCAGGTTGTTAGAAACTGAAATCAAACAGTTTTCAACTCAAAACTTTATTCTAGGTGATGTTACATTTTCACATAGGACCCCTTGTTCGAAAGGAGCTTCTGAACTCTCTCGTCCATTGAATTTGTCAGGTTTTGGATGGTTTCTGCTTCAATTGTTTTGCATGAGGACAGAATACCCTCCCAGAGCTGTTACTTAGATGTGAACTGCCTCCCGCCATCATAGACACTCCTTTTAATGATGCTCCAAAGGTTCTGAATGGGGTAGAGGTCAGGGGAGCATGGGGGTCACACCATAAGTTTGTCCCCTTTTATGCCCATATCAGCCAGAGATGCAGATGTTTTATGTGCAGCATGAGATGGTGCATTATCATGCAGAAAAATGATCTTGCTGTGAAATACACGGTTCTTCTTCTTGAACCATGGCAGGAAGTGCTGTTTGAGAAAATCCACATACATTATGGAGTTCATCTTTAGCGCCTTCAGGGATCCTAAAGGGGCCGACAATCTCTCTCCCCATGATTCCAGCCCAAAACATTACTCCACCTCCTCCTTGTTGGCGCTGTAGCCGTGTTTGCGTGGGGTGTCCATCAACCAGCCATCCTCCACTCCATCCATCTGGACCATCGAGCGCTGCACGGCACTCATCCGTGAACAAAACTGTTTTGAAATCAGGCTTCATGTAATGTTTGGCCCACTGGAGCCGTTTCTGCTTGTGTGAAGTGGATAGAGGAGGTCGACAGGATGGCGTATGCACAGCTGCAAACCTCTGAAGGACCCTGCATCTTGTTGTTCGGGGGACGTTGGAGGCACAAGCAGCTTCAAAAACTTGTCTGCTGCTATGACAAGGCTTTTTTGCCGCTGCTCTTTCAACCTGACGTAATTGCCTGTAGGAAAGAGTCCTCAATTTGCCCTTATCAGCACGCACACGTGTGTACTGTGAATCAGCTACATACTTCTTGATTGCCAAGACACTTCATCCTGATCATCACACAATGTTGATTGTAGTCATGCCTTGACCTAAACACTCCACAATTTGTTGCTTCTCAGCAGCCGACACATCCTTTTTCTTTCCCATTTTGGCAGAAAATGTAGGCTGCTTAATAATGTGAGAGAGCCTTCTTAAGTAGCCTTGCCTTTCATTGGACACACCTGCCAAACTAATTAGCACAGGTGTCTGCAATTGCTTACAGTGATATAAAGAGCCCTGACACACACCACCATCAATGAGTTTAACTGACAAACAAACAAATTCTTCCCTTATCACTCCTAAACACTTTTTTCATAATAATTTGGAACGCAGTGTACATGTGCTTTTCCACAAAACACCAGAGGTTCACGTAGTGAATCTTACAGTTCTAACTTGCCAACCGTGGTCTGTATGGAGTTGTTCAATAAAGGGAACAAAATTAAGATAACATAGATGGGAGAGGTCTCTATGAATAGGAATTCCTAAGTATTTGATACCCTGTGAGCGCCAGGCAAAGGGAAAGTTGGACTGGATGGAATCCTATATGGATTTGGGGAGGGAGACATCGAGGGCCTCAGACTTCGCTGCATTGATTTTAAAATTTGACCATGTAACAAAGTGATCTATTTCAGCCATAACAGCATGGATGGATATATGTGATTGAGTGATATATACTAGGACATCATCAGCAAATAGAGAGCACTTGTACTCGGTGCCTCCCACCTCAATCCACCTAATATTGGGGTTATGGCGAATTGATGAGAGCAGGTGCTCCGTCACTAGGATGTATAAGAGAGGGGACAGAGGACATCCCTGCCTTGTCCCATTGGTGATTGTGAAAGGTGATGAAAATGTTCTGACGCACCCCCTGGGCCTTGGGACACACGGAGCCGGACCCTTTTTGGTGGATGCTGGTGGTTGTAGTCTTCGTGGCGGCGACCCGGTTCCGTGGCTCAGGGCGGTCAAACCAGTGGCGGAACTATTTATGTGGTTTTGATGTTTAAATGTACGACTACGTCACCCGTGGATTGCGGTCAGAGTGAACCGCCGCTACAGGGCAGACCCCTGAGGCTGGTGTTGTGGGTGCAGCAGAGCGTAGCATAACTCCCCACGGGAGGAGTATAGCCTCAGGGCAGTGTATGCGGAGGATGGGGGTGATGGTGCAGGGCAGCAGCAGTAACGACACGGAGTCAGTGATGCAGTTCAGGGCCTTTACTCACAGTTCTTATTATCCAGACCACGTCTGCAGGTAACGGCTGCCCACGTCGTACTGTGCTCACCAGGTGAGGGGCTCAGACAACTCCCAGATAACTTTGGAGCACTTCACAGGACCCCCTTTGTGTGTCCTTTGTCTGGCCTTTCTTACCAACACTTCTGTCCGGCTGCCTCGGGCCTCCTCTTGGTAAACTTGGCGCCAGTTTCCCTGACCCTATGTGGTGCCTTCCTAGCGGGTGTAGCGAGGGGCTGCGCCACATAAAATGTCAGAGCCTCCGGTTTCTAGCTGAGGGTCATTTCCTGCCTCCACTAGTTCGGGGACCGGTCTCCCCCTTTGGCCTGACCCCTCCACGCAGGTGGATTCGGGCGTGCGGTGGCGACTCGCCCGTCCGCACCCCTGGGATCCCTTCATTCCTCGTTCCTGGAGCCTTCTCCGCTCCTCTTCCTTCCTTCTGCCTCTTCCAGGCCTGGGCCTCTGTTACTAGGCCCGCCTCCGGAGCAGAGCTCATGCAGAGCCCCTGCTCCCTGCCACTTCTGCTCAGACTTCTCTGCACTGAACTAAGATGGTGCCCACCTTTTATACTCCCTTCTCAATGCACCCAGGAACTGCTTCCTCCCTGCTCCTGCACTACAGGGTTCCCCTTCCTCAGTGTTCCCTCCCCCCACTCCAGCCAGGGACAAGGACTGTCGTGCCCATCTCAGGGGCATATTGGTCGCCCTGCCCCACGGCAATGTGGTGTAATGCATGCAGGTGTCGGGTCCTGATCCACACTCCATCCTTACCTGAGAGTGAGATATCACACCTCTGGGTGAGGTGCAATACGTCTGTAGCAACCGAGCCCTCAGGGTGCTACAGTTCCATTTATCTTCAGCCTAGGTGACGTATTGTGATACAGGGCCGTGATTTTGGCTATAAAAGGGTCCCCTAGACCCCTACCCCAAGCTTTTTAAGAGAATCATATATGGCGTGCCAGGAGACTCTATGGAATGCTTTCTCAGCATCCAACGAGAGTATCTAATTACAAATTTTTAACTGCATCTAGCCCAGGAAATACTTTGTGCCTAGTAGCAGTGTCTGCTAGTCAGCGGATTATCCCGGCTGTTAAGCAAGCTACACCACCTGTAGTTTAGACACTTAATTTTTTCAAAGGAAATGCTTCGGGACCATGGGATACTTAGTGAAGAGCATCAGGAGGCACCCCAAGGCATAGGGGCTGGGACTGGCAGTAGGATGCCTTGCGGTGGACAGCCGAGCTCGATCCTTATAAAAGCTTTTTAACTGCAGCAGCTTTAGTGGACGCTACTGGAGCTGGAATTACGCGGCTGCTGGCATGAGACTTGCCCTCCAATAGATCCTTGTAAATGGATTTAAAGTGTATTCATTCAAATTAGAGAGACAATTTAAATTAAAAAGCTTAGAGCTGCCTCCACCACAGGGGGGCTCGCTCGACCCACCAGCGGACAGGCACCAGTATTGGGAGAGGGTGGCTGGCCATCAGGGTTCACCGCGGCTCTGGCACAAACCCGGCGACACGGAGGTGGCACGGGCAGGAGCTGACTGGCCGTGTCGGCTTCTCACTTTTTGGATTTTAGAAGGGCATGACATGCCTATATCTGTGTCTCCCCCTCCTTTTACTCCTCCACCTCTTTTATTTTCGCATGACTATATGTACTTGACACTTTTCCATGTGTTAGTTATGTCTTCTGAGCAGTTTGTCAGCTTTTGGACACGTTTGAAGGTGTTTTCTATGTGTTTCTATGTGTTTTTGTTTGCCTGCCATTGATTTTAACGGTGTTTGAAGGTGTTCGACGAACAGTTCGACGAACAGTTCGGCGAACACACGGGTGTTCGACGAACCGAACCGAACTCAAACACTACGGGGGTGGCTCAACACTATTTATAACAATTCAATTGGCAGATTTTCACAGAGCTCCTCCCCAGCGCCCACCCATCGGGCAACAGTTGCCCACCCTCCCTATGGGATCTAGTGGCGAATAGTTGATGCCATTAATCAGAGCGTCAGTTGCCCCGTCGACGTGGCAAGCATACGGTAAGGCATGGGAAGAGTGGACACGACTAGTAGCAGGCAGACAGGTTGACCAATGTGAACAAGCCAGGTTGCAAATTCAAAATAATTTTTATCTGCATCTAGCTCTGAAAAAATATTTTGGCTTGGGCTTGTAGCAGTGTGTGGGACTTGTTCTATTAGTCCATCTATACTAACCTCCACCAGGTTGCAAGTTCAAAATAATTTTTATCTGCATCTAGCTCTGAAAAAATATTTGGGCTTCAGCTTGTAGCATTGTGTGGGACTTGTTCTATTAGTCCATCTATACTAACCTCCACCAGGTTGCAAATTCAAAATAATTTTTATCTGCATCTAGCTCTGAAAAAAATATTTGGGCTTGGGCTTGTAGCAGTGTGTGGGACTTGTTCTATTAGTCCATCTATACTAACCTCCCCCAGGTTGCAAATTCAAAATAATTTTTATCTGCATCTAGCTCTGAAAAAATATTTGGGCTTCAGCTTGTAGCAGTGTGTGGGACTTGTTCTATTAGTCCATCTATACTAACCTCCACCAGGTTGGAAATTAATAATAATTTTTAGCTGCATCTTGCCTGTAAACTAATTTTGGGCATATTTGCAGTGTGTGGTACTCATTCTATTAGGCCACCTATACTAAGCTCCACCAGCTTTCAAATTACTAATAATTTTTAGCTGCATCTTGCCTGGAAAATATTTTTGGGCATAGTAGCAGTGTGTGGTACTCATTGTATTAGGCCATCTATACCAAGCTCCACCAGGTTTTAAATTAATAATAATTTTTAGCTGCATCTAGCCCGGAAAAATTTTTTTCTTCCCAATAGTGGTAGCAATAGAAATATGGGGCGCGCACCTGGCTAACAAAAATATACGCTTCATAACAAAAAACAGCAGCCTAGCGCACTGCATTAGTAAGGTGGCATCATCGTCTCTCCCGTCTACACTGGCTAGCATTCCTGTGCCTAAAACACAATACATGGGTCCGCGCTAGTCACGATGCTGAGGGGTCTAAAGCTGCTGCTAACGCTTTATCACAATTCAATTGGCAGATTTTCACAGAGCTCCTCCCCAGCGCCCACCCATCGGGCAACAGTTGCCCACCCTCCCTATGGGATCTAGTGGCGAATAGTTGATGCCATTTATCAGAGCGTCAGTTGCCCCTTCGACGTGGCAAGCATACGGTAAGGCATGGGAAGAGTGGACACGACTAGTAGCAGGCAGACAGGTTGACCAATGTGAACAAGCCAGGTTGCAAATTCAAAATAATTTTTATCTGCATCTAGCTCTGAAAAAATATTTGGGCTTGGGCTTGTAGCAGTGTGTGGGACTTGTTCTATTAGTCCATCTATACTAACCTCCACCAGGTTGCAAATTCAAAATAATTTTCATCTGCATCTAGCTCTGAAAAAATATTTGGGCTTCAGCTTGTAGCAGTGTGTGGGACTTGTTCTATTAGTCCATCTATACTAACCTCCACCAGGTTGGAAATTAATAATAATTTTTAGCTGCATCTTGCCTGTAAACTAATTTTGGGCATATTTGCAGTGTGTGGTACTCATTCTATTAGGCCACCTATACTAAGCTCCACCAGCTTTCAAATTACTAATAATTTTTAGCTGCATCTTGCCTGGAAAATATTTTTGGGCATAGTAGCAGTGTGTGGTACTCATTGTATTAGGCCATCTATACCAAGCTCCACCAGGTTTTAAATTAATAATAATTTTTAGCTGCATCTAGCCCGGAAAAAATTTTTTCTTCCCAATAGTGGTAGCAATAGAAATATGGGGCGCGCACCTGGCTAACAAAAATATACGCTTCATAACAAAAAACAGCAGCCTAGCGCACTGCATTAGTAAGGTGGCATCATCGTCTCTCCCGTCTACACTGGCTAGCATTCCTGTGCCTAAAACACAATGCATGGGTCCGCGCTAGTCACGATGCTGAGGGGTCTAAAGCTGCTGCTAACGCTTTATCACAATTCAATTGGCAGATTTTCACAGAGCTCCTCCCCAGCGCCCACCCATCGGGCAACAGTTGCCCACCCTCCCTATGGGATCTAGTGGCGAATAGTTGATGCCATTTATCAGAGCGTCAGTTGCCCCTTCGACGTGGCAAGCATACGGTAAGGCATGGGAAGAGTGGACACGACTAGTAGCAGGCAGACAGGTTGACCAATGTGAACAAGCCAGGTTGCAAATTCAAAATAATTTTTATCTGCATCTAGCTCTGAAAAAATATTTGGGCTTGGGCTTGTAGCAGTGTGTGGGACTTGTTCTATTAGTCCATCTATACTAACCTCCACCAGGTTGCAAATTCAAAATAATTTTCATCTGCATCTAGCTCTGAAAAAATATTTGGGCTTCAGCTTGTAGCAGTGTGTGGGACTTGTTCTATTAGTCCATCTATACTAACCTCCACCAGGTTGGAAATTAATAATAATTTTTAGCTGCATCTTGCCTGTAAACTAATTTTGGGCATATTTGCAGTGTGTGGTACTCATTCTATTAGGCCACCTATACTAAGCTCCACCAGCTTTCAAATTACTAATAATTTTTAGCTGCATCTTGCCTGGAAAATATTTTTGGGCATAGTAGCAGTGTGTGGTACTCATTGTATTAGGCCATCTATACCAAGCTCCACCAGGTTTTAAATTAATAATAATTTTTAGCTGCATCTAGCCCGGAAAAATTTTTTTCTTCCCAATAGTGGTAGCAATAGAAATATGGGGCGCGCACCTGGCTAACAAAAATATACGCTTCATAACAAAAAACAGCAGCCTAGCGCACTGCATTAGTAAGGTGGCATCATCGTCTCTCCCGTCTACACTGGCTAGCATTCCTGTGCCTAAAACACAATGCATGGGTCCGCGCTAGTCACGATGCTGAGGGGTCTAAAGCTGCTGCTAACGCTTTATCACAATTCAATTGGCAGATTTTCACAGAGCTCCTCCCCAGCGCCCACCCATCGGGCAACAGTTGCCCACCCTCCCTATGGGATCTAGTGGCGAATAGTTGATGCCATTTATCAGAGCGTCAGTTGCCCCTTCGACGTGGCAAGCATACGGTAAGGCATGGGAAGAGTGGACACGACTAGTAGCAGGCAGACAGGTTGACCAATGTGAACAAGCCAGGTTGCAAATTCAAAATAATTTTTATCTGCATCTAGCTCTGAAAAAATATTTGGGCTTGGGCTTGTAGCAGTGTGTGGGACTTGTTCTATTAGTCCATCTATACTAACCTCCTCCAGGTTGCAAATTCAAAATAATTTTCATCTGCATCTAGCTCTGAAAAAATATTTTGGCTTCGGCTTGTAGCAGTATGTGGGACTTGTTCTATTAGTCCATCTATACTAACCTCCACCAGGTTGCAAATTCAAAATAATTTTTATCTGCATCTAGCTCTGAAAAAATATTTGGGCATGGGCTTGTAGCAGTGTGTGGGACTAATTCTATTAGTCCATCTATACTAACCTCCACCAGGTTGCAAATTCAAAATAATTTTTATCTGCATCTAGCTCTGAAAAAAATATTTGGGCTTGGGCTTGTAGCAGTGTGTGGGACTTGTTCTATTAGTCCATCTATACTAACCTCCACCAGGTTGCAAATTCAAAATAATTTTTATCTGATTCTAGTTCTGAAAAAATATTTGAGCTTCAGCTTGTAGCAGTGTGTGGGACTTGTTCTATTAGTCCATCTATACTAACCTCCACCAGGTTGCAAATTCAAAATAATTTTTAGCTGCATCTAGCTCTGAAAAAACATTTGGGCTTCGGCTTGTAGCAGTGTGTGGGACTTCTTCTATTAGTCCATCTTTACTAACCTCCACCAGGTTGCAAATTCAAAATAATTTTTATCTGCATTTAGCTCTGAAAAATTATTTGGGCTTCGGCTTGTAGCAGTGTGTGGGATTTGTTCTATTAGTCCATCTATACTAACCTCCACCAGGTTGCAAATTAATAATAATTTTTAGCTGCATCTTGCCTGTAAACAAATTTTGGGCATATTAGCAGTGTGTGGTACTCATTCTATTAGGCCATCTATACCAAGCTCCACCAGCTTTGAAATTAATAATAATTTTTTGCTGCATCTAGCCTGGAAATTTTTTTTTTTTCCCAATAGTGGTAGCAATAGAAATATGGGGCACGCACCTGGCTAACAAAAATATACGCTTCATAACAAAAAACACCAGCCTAGCGCCCTGCATTAATAAGATGGCATCATCGTCTCTCCCGTCTACGCCGGCTAGCATTCCTGTGCCTAGAACACAATACATGGGACCACGCTAGCCACAATGCTGAGGGGTCTAAAGCTGCTGCTAACGCTTTATCACAATTCAATTGGCAAATTTTCACAGAGCTCCTCCCCAACGCCCACCCATCGGGCAACAGTTGCCCACCCTCCCTATGGGATCTAGTGGCAAATAGTTGATGCCATTAATCGTCTACGCATACGCCAATCGAAAACGGTTCCAGCGGGCAGGGGCACTTGGGTACTTCTACAACCCACAAACGGTACACTGAGTTGGGTAACAATATTAAAATCATATATAACCATCAGATCACAAAGTAATTTCTTTCTATCACACATTGATGGAACGCCATTATCAAGATACCAGTTCCAAGCTATATTTAATAAATGCATAACATCGGCAGGGAACCACCCCAAAGATTACGGGACACACTCATTCCGCATAGGCACGGCCACGGAAGCAGCAAGAGCAGGACTGTCAGAAACGGAAGTTCAGAGGATAGGGAGATCACGATCCACGTGTTTGGCGAGATACATAAGACGGGACTTGTTATCCTAACATGGTTTGTTTCTTTTACAGATGACGCTAAGCCAACAGTGTGGGTGATAGGCCACTTGTATATATATTGGGCAGAAAAAAGGGCAAAAGTCCGCTCAGGCAGGAGGAAATTAGAGTTTCATAACACATATTTCAACTGGAGAGGTATTAGAGGCCTGCTATGGCCACAGGTACTAATGGAGGTAATCAAGGTTGGGAGAGAGGCAAGAGGTCCGGTCATCTTAGTTATACAGGCCCGGGGAAACGACCTAGGTCATCACAAGAGCGCATAACTAATGGCAATAATGAAACTAGACACTGAGCGCTTCAGAGAATTTTTCACAAAACTGATTATAGTAAGGTTAGAGATTGTGCCGATAGCAGTATGGCAAGGTGCGCGAGACATCACGGCCATCGAACGGACAAGAGGGGTAATAAATATTCGGATGGCAAAATTTAGAAGAGACAGAGGCGGTGTAGTGATACAACACCGACAACTGGAAGGAGATAAAGCAGGCCTCATACGGCCCGACTGTGTTCACTTAATGGATATTGGACTAGACATATTCCTGTCAGGACTCCAGGACGGAGTGGAACAAGCGTTAAGAGTGATGGATGGGTGTCAGAGTCCTGCATATGAGTACGCAGGATCCTTCGTGGCCTGGAAATAGAAAGGACATGTTGGAGAGTTACACTTGTTGGCCAACTTGCCGGTGTGGAGACCCAGGGCATGCTGCAACAAGCTGAATTATTTTAGAAATAAAATGCCTTTCTAATGGAATGAGTATAAAGAGTTAATAAAGCTGTGACCGATCGTCACCCATCCAGTTGTAAGAGTTACATTATTGTATTGTCAAGGAAAGGGGGGCGGTAGGGGGGCTGAGCGTCTGGGTTTGGTTGGGGGTCCCCACAGTCTGCCTAAGCTAGATGCATTTAAAAATTCTTATTAGATACACAGGCGGTGCAGCTTGCTTCGCAGCTGGGCTACTACGCCCAAAGTATTGCCTAGGCTAGATGCAGTTAAAAATTCTACGCTGACTAGCAGACACTGAAGCTTTGGAGCAGACCTCTGAGTAAACAGCTCTTCAGACTCAACCATCTGTGTTACCCCAAGCCATAGTGTATGTAGTTTCTTACAGTTAAAAGGGGGAGGAGCGACCCAACCCACCTGGAATTAATGATGCCAACGTCACGTAAAACACAGCAAGGGGACTCCAAAAAGAGTCTCCATTTTTTCCAAAAATTGTGGCACAGACACCACTTACATGGCATCAATTGCTCCAGAGTTGCTTAAAACGGTTGGTGAGGTGATTTTACCAAATCCTCAAGCTTTTATTCTCCCCAGGATGACACAGGGGTAGAAAAGTCCTTGCGGATCCATGATTTGTTCATCTTTATGAACGTGAGTCTGTCTACATTCTCAGTGGACAGCCACGTGCGCTTATCTGTCAGCACACCACTAGCAGCGCTGAACACACGTTCAGAGAGAACGCTGGCTGCAGGGCATGACAAGATCTCCAAGGCGTGAGTGGCGAGCTACGGCCATTTTTCCAGATTGGAAGCCCAAAATGAGCAAGGGTCCAGTGACACAGTCATAGCTTCGATGTTCACTTGGAGATACTCCTGTACCATCCTCTGTAGGCATTGACTATGTGTCAGACTTCTTGTCTCCTGTGGCCTTGCAAAGGATGGTCTAAAAAAGTGGTGAAACGATTCCACAAAATTACTGTTACCAGCAGATACTGTGTTACTGTTATGGTTTGAGTGATGAAGACTCGACAGTTCAACGGTTTGCAAGTTAGAACTGTGAGATTCACTACGTGCACTACTGGTGTTTTGTGGAAAAGCACATGTAAGATTCTGCAACAGCTTCTGCTGATACTCCTGCATGCGTGAATCCCTTTCTATGGCAGGAATTATTTCGGCAAATTTACTTTTGTACCTGGGATCTAAGAGTGTGGCAACCCAGTAGTCGGGATTACTTCGAATTCTGACAATCCGAGGGTCATGTTGCAGGTAGTGCAGCAAGAAGGCACTCATGTGTCTTGCGCATCCAGGAGGACCAAGTCCTTGTTGTGTTGGTAGTGAGGTAAGAATCATGCTTCCTTCCTCTGCCCTCTCCCCCCAACTTCGCACAACAGAAATGTGAACAAGGTCTCCCTCATCTGATGAGTCTTACATTCCCATGGCCAGTTCATCCTCCACTTCTTCCTCGGCTCCTGCACCTTCCTCAACAATTTGGCTGCTACCATGCACCCTGGTTAATCCCTCTCCCCCACCCTCCCATGCCTGCCGCCTTGGTGCTGCCGACCGTCTGGACCTTGGAGATGTTATCCCTTCCGCATACGACTCCTCCTCTACTTCCTCCACCTCCTCTTGTCCCACCACCTGACTCTGAATTCTGTTTAACATGTGCTCCAGCATGTAAATCACAAGAATAGTCATGCTGATAATGGCATCGTCGTCAGCACTAAACATCTTCGTGGCCATTTCAAAACTGTGCAGAATGGTGTGTGGCGCCCCTGAGGTTTCAGTCACCACAGAGGTACTGCATCTCACCCAGAGGTGTATCTCACCCTCAGGTAAGGAAGGAGTATGGCTAGGGACCCTAACACCTTCATCCAACACATACCCGCAGTGGGGGTAGGGCGAGATTGCTCCTAAGGGAGAGCACAGTCCCAGGTCCCTAGCTGGCGGGAGCGTCCTATGTAGTGGGTGTGGGTAGAGAAAGCATCTTAGGGGAGCACATGACAGGAAGAGTATAAATAGGAAGCCATCTTAGAAAGAGCAAGCCAGTCAGAGGAGGAGAAGTGACAGGAGCACAGGCTGTGCATGAGCTCTGCTCCGGAGGCGGGCCTAGCCTGGGAGGCCCAGGACTGAAGGAGAGGAGAGGAGTGGGAGCAGGAAGGTTCCAGGAACCGAAGGGACCCTAGGGGTACGGGCCGTGCAGAAGGCCACCCGTATGCCCGCTGCTACCAGGAGGTAGAGGGGTCAGGCCAGATAAGGGGAATCGGTCCCTCAACTAGCGGAGAAACAGCAAGGCTCAACTAGAAACCGGAGGCTGCAGCATTTCATGTACTGCAGGCCAAAGTCCACATCAGTCTGACTAAGAAGGTAGCCACATAGGACCCAGGGGACGGAACACAAGTTGCCCACCAAGGCCCTAGGATACTGGATAGAAGTGTCACTGGGTGTGAGGTGCAGGGAGAAGGCCAGAGAAAGGACACACAGAAGGGGGTCCTGCTAAGTACTCCGGAGCTATCTGAGGGTGGACTGAGCCCCTCACTGAGTAGGCACAGCACGACGGGGGAGATTGCTCTGGTATCTGTAATCTGGACTACAACAACTGTGAGTAAAGATCTTGGGACTGCATCACACGGACTCTGTGTTCATTACTGACTCCCTGCACTACATCCACCATCATCCACCCACACTGCCCTGAAGCTACACTCTTCCTGTGGGGAGTAATAATACCATTGCTGCAAAACCACCAGCTTCAGAGGACTGTTCCGCAGCTGCGGCCCCTTTGGCCGCACTCCACAGGTGGCGTAGTCGGACATTATCAAACCCATATATACAAATTACCCTTGGATTGACCGCCCTGGGTCACGGACCGGGTCGCCGCCACAGTGACTACAACCCCCAGCGTCTACCGGCCCGGCTCTAGGTACCCCACTGCTCAGGGGGCGCATCAACTTCATAGGTTCCTGATCTGAGACCACTCTTGCAGCGTGATTTGCCCCACCTCTGGATCTCGTTGGCCCAGGCTATACGTCAGAACGTATTGCACCAGGGCTTGTCGGTGCTGCCACAGTCGCTGCAACATGTGCAGAGTTGAATTCCACCGTGTCGGCCCCTCGCATTTCAGCCGGTGAACGGGCAGGCCCAACGACTTCTGTAGAGACGTAAGTCGTTGAGCTGTGGGATGCGAACGGCGGAAGTGAGCACACAGCGACCGTGCCCTCTGCAGAAGGTCATCTAGTCCAGGATAGTGGGCTAAAAATTGCTGGACAACCAGGTTCAACACGTGAGCCATACAAGGCACGTGTGTGACATTGCCCCGGCGAAGGGCCGCACCCAGGTTTGCAGCATTGTCGCACACGGCCTTCCCTGATTGCAGGTCCAGCGGAGACAACCATTCATGAAACTGGGTCTCCAGAGCTGACCACAACTTCTCAGCTGTGTGACTCACATTTCCCAGACATTTCAAAGTAAACACCGCCTGATGCCGTTGAGCCCTGCTGCCAGCATAGTAAGGAGGTGTGCAGGATTCCTTCTGCGCAGTTAGAAAGCGGGTGGCATTACCAGACAAGCTTTGGGTGCAGGTGGAGGACCGAGAGGAGGTTGAGGAGGCAGAAGCAGTGGAGGAACTTCTAGATAAAGAGGATTGACGTACAACTCGTGGGGACGGCAAGACTTGGACAGCAGCCCCTTGTCCTGCTGTCACCATAGTTACCCAGTGCCCAGTCAGCGACATGTAACGCCCCTGTTCATGCCTACTCGCCCAAGTGTCTGTGGTGAAATGCACCCTATCACACACAGAGTTTCTCAAAGAAGCGGTGATGTTGTGTGCGACATGCTGGTGGAGCGCAGGCACACCTTTCTTTGAGAAGTAGTGCCGACTGGGCCTCTGGTACTGGGGCACTGTGACGGACATAAGGTCTCGAAAATCCTCTGTGTCCACCAGGCGGAAAGGCAGCATTTCTGCAGCCAACAGCTCGCAGATGGTGAAATTCAACCTCTTAGCTTTGTCATTGCTAGGAGGAAATGGTCTTTTACCTGTCCACATCTCAGGGACCGAGGGCTGGCTGTTGTGCTTAGAGTTTGAGTAGGGTGTCCCCGGCAAACTTGCCGGTCTGTGAGGAAGATGTAGGCGGAAAAATTAGGTTGCCTTGATCCAAAGGTGGTGCTCTCGATGTCGGAGAGCTCTCAACACCAGCTGGTGTTTCCACTTCCAAATGAAATGATGACCTGCCAATCACACTGGCTGTTGCGGGTAAAGAGGTGGCAGGTCTGCGTCTAAAAACATGTGTGACTGCTGTCCCCCCAGTCACAGAGGATGAAGAGGCCGCGGATGCACAAGATGGTGCAGACGGTGGTTGGCACGGCCCGCTAGGCCGCATTGTAGCACAGTGATCTTCCCACTGCAACTTATGCTTCATATCCATGTGCCGGTTCATGCATGAAGTGCTCAAACTATGGATTTTTTGGCCTCTACTTAGCTTTTGGTAACAAATACTACAGATAACACGAGTTGGGTCATTCTTATCGATCTGAAAAAATACCCAGGCTATGCAAGGCTTAGAGCCCATGCGACCCGAAGAGCCACTACAACTTGTGGTCAGAGGCAGAGTTGTGGTTGAGGATGCAGTTGTTGACGTGCTTCCAGTACTCCGTCTCTGTCCAGGAAGGCGCAACCTAACCTCGTCGTCAATAGCATCTGTGACGCCCAGCTGCGCTTGGTATCACAGATCCTAGAAGAGTGCATTGATGGAATCCTCCACAAGAGGCCCCCATAAACATTCACACGTCTCCACCTTCCACCTCAGACCAGCAGAGGGAGCCCGTTAGGGATATAAATAGGGAAGGTGGAGCTAGGCAGTTCAGTTCCTCTGAAGAGTTCCTGCAGTAGAGAAGCCTAAGAGAGGTTAGTCTGCAGTGGAGCTCAGTCTAGTCTAGAGAACTCAGTTAATAGTTCAGCAGTAGAGCACGAGGCTCCTGTTAGCTAGATTAAGGGAGCCCAGTTAGAGCTTAAGGTGTGCCGGCGCCATAAGATCGGTGAAGCGCGGCAAGTTGCCGTTAGTGTGTATAGCCTAGTGAGGGCCCGAGTAGGCCGAAGGCGAGTGGAGAGTTAGTACATAGGGGGCAGAGGAGCTTAACCAGCTCACCCCGAAGCATTTACCGGACACCGGATGCGAGCTTACCGGGATCTCTATGACCCAGTAAGGCATAACCGGAATCCCTGGAGAACTACAAGTCCCAGGATCGCTAAGGTGCTGATACGTAACAGATCCAGGAGATGCTTAGGCCCCGCATACTGGGAGCATGAACTCCAAGACAAGGCCCTACCACAAGGTCACCCAGCGCAGGACAGAGACAAAGTTAGGCCTAGCTCCAGGCAGGTCAGAAACTTACTACGCAGAGGCAAGAAACAGGAGACCCTACACCCGCTCATTGGGGAGGATCCTGATATGCACCCTTCACCCTACAGTGCTCCGGGATGTGCCTGAATTTCCACCAGTAAAAGGTACTGAAGTGACTACCGTGTCCATTCCCGTTCTTGCTCTGACCCAGCTGGGTCTCGCCTGTCCTGCATTCCCCCTGCATACGCTTTTCTGAGGCCTGGCTCCACCTGTGGGGAGCTCTACCATCTAGCTGCCTTATCACTGGCCTCAGTGGACTACTGCAGCGCTGGTGCTTCTCACCAGATACCACAGGTGGCGTCACGAACTCTTATAAAATTAACAATTACCCACCCTTTTAAAGACTGACCCCAGGGTACGGGCCCGGGAGCCGACCACCGTGACATCCCAAAGGCCAGGCAAAGGCCCTGGTACCGAGTCATCCCCATCCCCTGGGCTAGTCACATCCTCCTCCACCTCCTCTGCTGACCTCATCGACTGGCTGACTGTGGGTTGACAGTAAGTGGGATCTCCAACCTCGTCATCATCACCCTGTGTGTTCTCACACCGTCGTCCTCAGAGCCAACCTCTTCCTGCACTGACCGAAAAGTCAAGTTGTCGCTCCAATCAGGTATTTGAGTCTCATCATCGTCTTCATCATTGTCTCCACCAACAGGAGTTACAGTTTGGGAACGAGGGTCTACATTATGCTCAGAACCTTCTTCATCTGGTCCTGGATCCTACTCATAAAGATTCTGGGCATCAGGGCAGATCATTTCCTCATCTGGATTAACAGAAGCTCTGGAGCAGACCTCCGTTTCCCAGGCTATAGTATGAGTAAACAGCTGTGCAGACTCAACCATCTGTGTTACCCCATACTCAGATGGGCAGCTGGAGACTTGGGAGCTGTGAGGAAGCAAGTGCGATTGGGATGACACCTCTGAGGACTGGAGTATTTGTGATGTTGAAGTTGAGGTGGAGGAGAGCCCACTTGAAGGAGCACTTGATATCCGTTGAAGCACCTGCTGTTTTTGTGCCTCATCTGGAATTTGTAGCGATGGGCGTGTCCGTAAGAAAGGGATCTTATCACATTGTCCGCTAAAAGAAGTAGACATCTTAGTTTGGCTGGAAGATGGTCTTTCTTCTGCAGATGTTACTCCCCCCCACCGCGGGGGGGCTCGACCCACCAGCGGACAGGCACCAGTATTGAGAGAGGGGGGCTGGCCGTCAGGGTCCACCGCAGCTCTGGCACAAACCCGGCGACACAGAGGTCGCACGGGCAGGAGCGGACTGGCCGTGTCGGCTTCTCACTTTTTGGATTTTAGAAGGGCATGACATGCCTATATCTGTGTCTCCCCCTCCTTTTACTCCTCCACCTCTTTTCTTTTCGCATGACTATATGTACTTGTCACTTTTCCATGTGTTAGTTGTGTCTTCTGAGCAGTTTTTCAGCTTTTGGACACCTTTGAAGTGTTTTCTATGTGTTTTCTATGTGTTTCTATGTGTTTTTGTTTGCCTGCAATTGGTTTTAACGGTGTTCGATGGTGTTCGACGAACAGTTCGGCGAACATACGGGTGTTCGACGAACCGAACCGAACTCGAACACTACGGGTGTGGCTCAACACTACAGAGCACATATACATATACATGTATCGCAAAGCACATATAGTATAAGTACATTAACAGATCCAATCACACTAGATGTCATATTAAATGCAATAATATCCAATCCGGTGCAATAAATAACAATATACAATAAACATAACATCCAGTCACATGCAATGGAGCACACTATAAAGTGCATATACAAAAATTATGTATACCAAGTCTGTAAGGGTACACAACCTACAATCACAAAATAACCATACACAAACTAAGCAATCGCATAAATTAAATATAATGGATGCAACATATAATCCCATCTTCACATATCCGCATGTGACCTAAATTTGAGAACAGAGTCCAGAACTAGTGGAATGGATATCTCACTTGTTTGTATAATGGTCATTTTGTAGTCAAGACTACTCATACATCAAAGCATATAGGGACCAACAACTGTCAGAAGTGGTCCAGATGTTCAATAAGATGGGGTTGGGTAGAGGTAACTTCAATGTGAATTGATAGTCATAATCATCTAAGGGATTCAGCAATTTTAAGGATCCATATTAATTGCCCAGCCATTTACTATAGAGGCCGAAATATAGGCGTCTCCGTGCATCAGTATGAAACTGCGGGTAAAACATGCAGTGTTAAAAACAATTAAAAACATGAGAAAAACCAAGTAAAAACAATCACAAAATTAAAACCAAAAGGAGGTTCACAAGAATGGAACGAAGCTGAGGTTTTCATTAACAGTCAGGACATGAAAAGGATAAGGATCCCCTCTCTGTTGTCCGTGGTTGGTAGGGGGGGACGGAGGAAGCAAGCTTGAGTGTTAGCCCGCCACCAATACACCATGGACTTGGACCTCATGGAAGCATCCGATACATGAGCTACGCATGATGCCCGTATTGTTAGGATTAGAAATAGTGCTGATTACTGGGTTGCCACTCTGTTAGATCCACAGTACAAGATAAAATTTTGACAGATGCTTCCCTCCTGGAAAGGGGCACGTGCATGTTGGAGTATCAAAACACACTTGTAGACAATCTTAGTGATGGTTTTCCCCAAGACAGTGAGGCACACAGTGTGCATTACAGTTCTAGACTCCCAAACTTGCGATTGAGTCGTCAACTCAAAAACATTAGGAGCAGCTTAAGTAGCAGAAGCAATTTCTGTGAGTCGTTTCACACTTTTTTTAGGCCAGCCTGTTCACCAGCAAAACAGAGTACAAGTTTGACATGTAGTGAATAGCTGGAGATGATGGTGCAGGTATATCTTCAGCTCAATAACAATGCCATCAGGGGAAATTTGGACTCTTTTGCATTTTGGTCTTTAAAAATGGAAGAGTGTCTTGAGCTCACCTGTCACGCCTTGGAGGTTTTGTCATGCCTTGCAGCCAGTGTTTTCTCAGAACGTGTCTTGAGCGCTGCTGGTGGTGTCCTGACGGATAAGCACATGTGGCTGTCCCCTGAAATTCTAGACTGCCTAACTGTCATCAAGATGAACAAGTCCTGGATCTCCAATGACTTTTGCACCCCAGTCACAGACTTAGCAGACTATGCGATGGTGTAGTGTTTAGTGTTCTGCATTGAACTCGAGTTATTGCAGTCTGTGACACCTTTGTTGTGGCTTCTATGCCTGCTGTTGCTACTGCTGCTGATGTTACTAACAATTTTTTGAAATGTGGAGACTCCAAGTTAGGTCTCCATCTGGCGGGTTGCCTATTGTGGAAGGGGTGTCAGAACCACATTATAATATTTTTACTCTGGTAAAATTTATACCACTTTAGTGGTGTCTGCCCCTAATTTTTGGAAATGTTTGGACTCCAAGTTGGGTCTCCTTCTTGTGTGTTGCCTTTAGAAGTAGGGCTCCTAGACTGGCAGGCCTGCACTTACTTGCCATCAACTACCTGTGTTACTATCATTACATTTTTCTAACAATAGTAGTCTAAGAAGCTGATATTTATTCCACCTGAGTGTGGCTGAGCAGAAAAGCAGTTTACGCTGTTGCATGAAGTATTATGGCTCCCAGCAAAGCAAGAGACGCGCCCCCTGGGCCGTGGGGTACTCGGTAGCCGGGCCGGTCCTGTATTGGGGTAGTCACGGTGGCAGTGACCCGGTCCATGACCCAGGGCGGTCGATTAAAGGAAAAGTAAAAGGGGAATAAAGTTTTTGGAGATAATGTTCATGACGCCACCTGTGGCATGCGGCTATATGGGGCTGCTGCTGCGGTGCAGATCCACTGGAGCTGATGGTGACGCAGCAGAGTTAGTTCAGCTCTCCACAGGCAGAGCTAAGCTCCAGGGCAGTATATGAAGAATTGTGGAGGTAGATGTTGTTGGTGCAGTGTAGTGCAGAGCAGGTGACACAGTAATTGGCCGATGGCACAGTGGGGTGCAGTCTTCATGTTTTACTCACAGTTCTTAAGTTCTCCAAGTTACAGTTACCGGTGTGCAACCGCCCACGTCGTCCTGTGTTCTCTGGGGTAGTGATCCAGCAAACTCTCAGGTATCTCAAGAGCACTTGGACGGGACCGCGTTCTATGTACCTTTCCAGGTCATCTCACTGCGTTGGCTCTCACCCTCCTGCCCTGCGCCTCACAATCAGTGTCCCAAGCCAGTGGCCTCGGGCCTTGTCGGGCGACTTACTCTCAGTCCCCTGGACCTTATGGGTTTCGACTGCAACACCTTGAAAATGCTGAGGCCTCCAGTTGGCTAGCTGAGCCTGGTTGTTCTCCACTAGTCTGGGGCCGGTCCCCTTCTGCGGCCTGATCCCTCCACGTCAGCGTGAATTCGGGCACACGGGTGGCATCCTGCACTCGCCGTGCCCCTGGGATCCCTTCTGTTTCTCTGGAGCCCTCTTCACTGCTCCTGTCTTCTTTCCTCACTTTCCTTTTGGGCCTCTCTCACTAGGCCCGACTCCCCTCTCTCTTTCCTTGCTCTCCTGAGCAGAGCTTCTCCTGAGCTCCCTCTCCCAACAGACTCCTCTCTGAACTGAATCCTTTCTAGATGTTTCTATCTGTCTTTTAAACTCTTCCTGTCTGTGCCCCACTGAACTTTTTCCTCCACCCACCTCCTCTACCTAGTTCCACCCTCCAGCTAGGGACCAGGGACTGTGCTCTCCCTTAGGAGCAATCTCGCGCTGCCCTACTGAAATGGAGTGCATTGGATGTGGGTGTGTAGGTCCCGGTTAGTACTCCCTCCTTCCCTGGGAGTGGGGTACCACACCTCTGGGTGAGATGCAGTACCTCTGTGGCTACTGGACCCTCAGGGACATCACGCAGGCCTACATCTGTCCCTCACCCACCTGATCTTAATTTGCTCTTTGAAGCTATAAATGCTGACCAAGACCCTGTCTCATGCATGTGTGTCACCCCAGTGGTCCGGTTGCCACAGTGGCATTGCCTCCCTCACAGGGGTGATGCCATGCCTAGAAGCAAGGAGGGGTCCCCTAATCGGGTATACCAGCATCCAACACTTTCCTGGCTCCAGACAAGAAAGGGGAACTCCTCCCCTTCAAACTGGAACCTGGAGGTGGGGTTAGGGAGAGTGAGTTGAAGGGAGTTGGAGACAGGAGAGTGACGAGGAAGGACCTGGGGAAGGGAGCTGTGAACAAGCTTGCCCGAGAGAGAAGCGCAAGGAAATCGGTCACCGGAGTCCGTGGTTGTGCGGGCACTGAGGGCCCGGCAACTAAATCCGGAGGGCAGGAGACTGCAGGTCTGTCTTCCACACGGTCAAATCTTAGTAGCCATGAGTCTCGACCACATACTCCTCCTCACCCTGATGCTCCTTCCTCCCACCATGCCGAGTGTCGACAGGCAGCAACTGATCCCACACTTGGACACTCTGAAGAGCTGTTCACTGGTCCATTTCCAGATTTGTGCCAATCGCCTGCTCCGCTTGAAGTGGTGGAAGAGAAGATCCCATGTAGCGATGCCCAAATATTTGAACAGCCACGGCCACAGGAAGTCAACGCTGGCAATTTGTCAGAAGAGGTGGACGATGATGAGACACAAGTGAGGAGGAGGATCGTGGTGCGCAAGTGGAAGAGGAGGAGGTGGTGGATGATCTAGTAACTAACCCAACGTGGCAGGAGGACAAGCAGAGCGAGGCCAGCAGCACACAGGGGGAGGGAGGCAGAATACCCCAACAGGCAGGGAGAAGCAGTGTGGTGGCTGCACACAGAAGGCGGGCAATAGTTCCCCGTAACACCAACACAAGGGACTTTGCCAGTACAACCGGTAGCTCTTCCAGAGTCTGGAATTTTTTTAAAGACTCTGCTGATAACCACAAAAAGGCCATTTGTACCACCTGCCATGCCAGCATCAGCAGGGGTGACAAAACTACCAGCCTGACCACCACCAGCATGATCAGGCACTTTATGGGGCGAACCCCAGGGTCCATGACCAGTGTCAGCGGGTGTCACCACTGCTTCTTCTGCTTTTGAGGGTGTAATAGAACCCCCTGTTGTGCGGGCAAGGCAATCCCCTGTCCATACTGCATGTAAAGATGCCCCCTCCTCTCAGTCTTCACTTGTTATGGCAGTTTCTCAAGAAACAGCATCAACGTCCACATTCACATCCCACCACAGCGTTCAATTGTCCATATCCCAGAGCTTTGAACGAAAGTGCAAATTCGCAGCCAACGCCCCACAGGCCACAGTCCTAAATTCGCACATTTCACGACTGCTTGTGTTGGAAATGCTGCCTTTTAGGCTGGTGGAGACAGAATCCTTCCGCAACCTTATGGCGGTGGCCATCCCTCAGTACTCGGTCCCCAGCCGACACTATTTTGCCCGGTGTCCCATCCCCACACTACACAAGCACGTGTCCCAAAACATCTGCCGTGCCTTCAACAACGCAGTTACTGGTAGAGTCCACCTGACAACGGACACATGGACAAGTGCTTGTGGCCAGGGATGGTACACCTCCCTGACGGCACACTGGGTAAATATAGTGGAAGCCGGGACTCAGTCGGACCTTGGGACGGAACACATCCTCCCCACACCGAGGATTGCGGACCCTATGTCAGTCAGAGTCGCCCCCACAGTGTACAGCTCCTGCGCATCATCCTCCTCCTCCTCCTCATGTTCAGCCTCAATCTCACATATCACATCAGTTACAAGCTGGAAGCACTGCAGTACTGCCTCAGCCAAGCGACAACAGGCTGTGCTGAAACTCAAAAGCTTAGGTGATAAACCTCACACTGCTTGTGAGTTGTCGACAGCTGTGAAAGAGCAGGCAGATCTGTGGCTGAGACTGCTGAACCTACATCTAGCCATGGTCGTGTGTGACAATGGCCGTAACCTGGTGGCGGCTCTGAGGTGAGGCGAGATCACACACGTACCATGCCTGGCTCATGTGCTTAACCTCGTGGTTCAGCGGTTTCTTAAATCGTACCCCGAGTTGCCAGATCTGCTCGTCAAAGTACGCTGCCTGGCAGCTCATTTTCGCAAGTCGGCTACAGCTTCCGCTAAGGGGCATTGGAGTGCCTCGAAATTTTTGGTAGGCATTGCACTCACTGCATGCCCTATAACTGTGTAGCCGAACCGCTCCTTTTGGTACAGAAATATATCCTACAAGACATGTGTGTTTGACTGGCCTGATATTGATGTGAATGGTCCCTGTTTCTCCTGCTCTTTCTCCTTTGCCACCACCTCATCCATCATTCATCACCTGAAGCTTTGTTTTAACGGGAGTCATAGAACTGGGATAGTAGCAGGAAAACATTCAGCAATCCTCATAAGAGGTAGGATATGCACCAAAATGCTGACCACCTCAGTCCTAGCCGCTACTACATACATGCGCTTGCATTCCAAGAAAATAAAGCAGATGCTAACTTCTATCATCATCTTCATGCTCCTCACCTTGGCACTCTCAACTCCCCTGATGGAGAAGCCAGGGCCCACCGGATGAGTCTGGTTCTCGAGTCGGCTCGTCCAATGCTGCCCTAAAGCAGGCCGGGCTAAGAAAATTGTGGGGGGACGTTCCAAGGAGAAATAGAGGCGACTAGGGACTGTTTATGGACACCCGGCCTCCCCCAGGTGGCTGGGGACCGTGTGTGGACACCCGGCCACGGGGCGGCTGGGGACCGAGTATGGACACCAGGCCGCCCCCTGGCGGCTGGGGACCGAGTGTGGACACCCGGCCGCCGGGCGGCTGGTTAATGAGTATGGATACCAGGCCGCCGACGCAGCTATGACATGGTGGCCGGCGTCTGCCTCCACATGCCTAAAAGGCCCAATTTCAAGTGCAAGCAAGCTAGCAGTATGGTATTGCAGCCTGTGGGTGGGTGGCAGGTTGCACACTTACGCTTGCATTCCAAGAAAACAAAGCAGATGCTAACTTCTATCATCATCATGCTCCTCACCTTGGCACTCTCAACTCCCCTGATGGAGAAGCCAGGGCCCACAGGAGGAGTCTGGTTCTCTGGTGGGCTCGTCCAATGCTGTTCTAAAGCAGGCCGGGCTAAGAAAAGTGTGGGGGGAAGTTCCAAGGAGAAATAGGGGCGACTGGGGACCTTTTATGGACACCCGGCCGCCCCCTGGCGGCTGGGGACCGAGCGTGGACACCCGGCCGCCGGGCGTCTGGGGACTGAGTATGGATACCTTGCTGCCAAAGCAGCCATGAGGTAGTGGCCAACTTCTGCCTCCTCCAAACTAAAAGGCCCCATTTCAAGTGCAAGCTTGCAGTATGGTATTGCAGCCTGGGGGTGGGTGGGTGGCAGGCTGCATACTTGCGCTTGCATTGCAAGGAATGGGGGAGGTACAATTGAACACTGCCCTGGGACAAGGACTTGCACGGGGATAGTTGCAAGTCTGCATCTTCTGATGCGGCAAGGATCACTTCTGATGGGCACACTTTTAGGCAGTGACCTGGGTGTCAGAGATGCTTCCAGGGGTCTTCCCCATGCTGTTCCTATGTCTTTTCAGCACTGTATGCATGTGTCACACAGCACATGGGCAGATAAGGTTGTAAAATGTTAAAATGACATTTCCCGGTGAATGCATTTGTCACGGTTGAAAGCAATACAAAAGTGCAAAAACGCATAAAAAATGCTACTTGTGAACATAGCCCAAGGTGTGGAGGAGTATTTTTGTTTTTGGTTATTTATTTTACCTTATACACAAGTCTTTACCCTGGAAAGGAAGTTCCTTAACATATTTCACAGGAAAACCGTTTCAGTTTCGTTTTTGAATGTTTTATTGTGAGCTCGTAAAAGTGGCTTAATACCTCGGACCATGTTGTTGACAGCAGTGACCTGGGGGTCAGAAATGCTTCCTGGGGTGATGCCCATGCTGTCCCCATGACTTTTGAGCACTGTCACTATCGTTTTGGGCACTTTTTAGGCTTTCTACAGACTGCCGGGGGTGCCGCCGCAAAAATGCTCATGTCTCCCATAGACTAACATTGGGCTCATTGCTCGGGTCGAGCACCCGCGTATCACGGCGAGCTCGGCCCGAGCTTCGAGCACCCGAGCATTTTAGTGCTCGCTCAACACTAATAATGACCCCTCTGCAGACCTACGCCTTCAGGTCCTGGAGCTGACCAAAAGTGTGGCAACACTAACCAAAACCGTGCAAGCCATGCAAATGTCTCCAAAGGAAAGAATTCAGCTGGCTTCCAGTCCAGATGACGTCCCATGGCGACGACAAAGAAGAATTCCACCAACCAGAGGGAGAAACAGTGATCGCTACGACCAGAACGGACAACCCATCTGCCGCCGCTGTCAAAAGGCAGGGCACCTCGCAAGATTCTGCTATTTTAACGAGCAACCCCTGGGGCAGAGGGTCAAACCCCAGGAGTAAGACAACCAGTCCCACAAATCTGGCAAGACAAGTACATGGGAGGACGACCGGTCCTGCCTGTCGTGCTTGACAGCATCCCGATGAAAATGTTACTGGACACTAGTTCCCAGGTGACAACGATGCCATATATCCTTTTTAAATTATACTGGAATGATTCAGACATTACCCGCAGTCCAGATGAGCATATTACCATCTTTGCCAGCAATGGTCAGCCCTTGCCTCAGGTGGGGTATAAAGAGGTGACCATAAAGGTTGACCGAGTAGAATTGCTATCACAAGGGTTGATTATTGTAGATATTGATCGCCGAGAAAGCCACCCTATGATAACCTTAGGCACCAATGTGATAGAGAATTATCTTGGTGAAATTATTGTTTTGTTGCAACAGGTCGCAGAGACTGCCAGTTCTAGCCAGCAGCGAGTTCTGCAGAAGGAGATCAAAGCCCTGATGCAGAGACAACAGGTAGAGCTGTCTGGTGGAGAAGTCGGCAGTGTCAGAGTGAGTGATCCATTCCCCATTGCAATGCCCCTAGAAGTGAAATGTTAATATGGTGTCAGGCAGCAATAGGTCTCAGGTGTCAAGATTATCAGGCCCTGGTAGAACACCTGTACTCTGATAGTAGGCCGCCATCTTGACGGCCAGGGGGGTGGTCGATGTCCGCAAGGGGAGAATACCGATACGCATCCTGAATTGTGGGGAGAGAGAGGTCCATTTAGCCCGGTATGCCATCCTTGCTAAGCTGTTCACTGTCAGTAACAATGCAATAAAGGCAGTGGAACCCTTGCCACCATCCGAACAGGTGGAAGACAATGGCCCCAAAGGGCAGGTGGAGGATTGGTGTCCGAAGCTACAAGTAGGCACCGACCCCACCCCATTGCACCAAAAGCATGAGGTGTACCGGGTGGTCCAAGAATATGAGCGAGTCTTTAGCAAACACCCGCTAGACTTTGGGCAGGTAAAAGGGGTCCAACATCATATCCCCACAGGAGATCATCCGCCCATTAAAGAGAGGTACCGGCCTGTACCCCCAGCTCACTATCAATGTGCCAAGGGAATGTTACGGGAAATGAAGGAGACTTGGGTGATCAGAGATAGTTGTAGCCCCTGGGCAGCTCCATTAGTACTCGTTAGAAAGAAGATGGTACAATGAGGATGTGTGTTGATTATAGGCAGATGAACCGCATTACACATAAGGACGCCTACCCATTACCCAGAGGAATCATTAGCTGCACTAAGATCCGCTAACTATTTCTCCACTTTGGATCTTACCAGTGGGTATTTGCAGGTTCCTGTGGCAGAGGCGGACAGAGAGAAGAACGCGTTTACGACACCAATGGGCCTCTGCGAGTTCAACTGCATGCCATTCGGGCTCTGCAACGCCCCGGGAATATTCCAGCGGTTAATGGAGTGTTGCCTTGGACACAAAAACTTCAAAACCGTCCTGCTATACCTAGACGATGTAATTGTCTACTCAAATACATATAAAGACCAACCTGGAGCACCTGGCCGAGGTGTTCGAAGCCCTATCTGGTTTTGGCCTGAAAGTAAAGCCGTCCAAGTGACACCTCTTGAAGCCCAAGGTGCAGTTCCTAGGCCATGTGGTAAGCGCCCAAGGTGTAGCACCAGACCCTGAAAAAGTCACCGTGATCAAGGACTGGGCAAGACCCTCCACTCACAAAGAAGTGCGGCAGTTCTTCGGGCTGGTAGGCTACTACAGGAGATTCATCAAGGGTTTCACCAAGATCATGACATCCATGCAGGACCTCTTAGTGGGCCAGTCCAAGAAGGCCAAGAACCTGAATCCTTCACTTGAGTGGGGTAAAAAAAAAGACGAATCTTTCACTCGGCTGAAAGTGGCTCTATTGGGAAACGAAGTACTGGCCTACCCCGACTATGGCCAACCCTTTATACTTCATACGGATGCCAGCAATGTGGGATTGGGAGAGGTGCTGTTCCAGGTACAGCAGGGCAGAGAGAGAGTGATTGCCTATGCAAGCAGGAAGCTCTGTCCCAAGGAAAGGAACCCCGACAACTATAGTTCCTTCAAGTTGGAGTTTTTAGCCATAGTCTGGGCTGTAACAGAGCGCTTCAAACACTTCCTGGCTTCAGCGAAGTTTACAATTTTCACAGACAATAATCCACTGACCCACCTTTAAACGGCGAAGCTAGGTGCACTGGAGCAGCGATGGATGGCCCGGCTGGCCAACTACGAGTTTACCATCAATATCGGGTGGTGCATAAAAACGCTAATGCTGATGCGCTGTCCAGGATGCCCAACTTGCCAGATGGGGGAGAAGACCTGGAAGAGCTGGAGGAGATAGAGCTACTGGCTTTCCATCGTCACGGGGTGACCCAGTGCTCCCACTGTGTGAGGAACAAGTGCTCCGCCAACAGAGAGGCCACATTTAACCCATTACCCAGGGCCGGCTCCAGGCTTTTCTGGGCCCTGGGCGAAAGAGTCTCAGTGGGCCCTTTTAACACATATACGATTCATGATGCACAGATACGGCGGAGAAATATATATATAGTACACAGGGCCCAGCCTGCCACCTCATCCTTCACATATGCAGACATGCGCACACACACGGTATGCAGACATGCGCACGCACACATGGTACGCAGACATATGCACGCACACACGGTACGCAGACATGCGCACGCACACACGGTACGCAGACATGCGCACGCACACACGGTACGCAGACATATGCACGCACACACGGTACGCAGACATGCGCATGCACACACGGTAAACAGACATATGCACGCACACACGGTACGCAGACATAGGCATGCACATACGGTACACAGACATATACACGCACACATGGTACGCAGACATATCCACGCACACACGGTACGCAGACATGCGCACGCACACACGGTACGCAGACATGCGCACGCACACACGGTACGCAGACATATGCACGCACACACGGTACGCAGACTCACGCACGCACGGTACACAGATATGTACACATACAGACTTACACACATTTTTACACAAATTCTTAAAAACTTATATAAAACAGACAAATATATATACACAGTCATACACACTGACATTCACATACAATCACTCACACAGACCCATTACAAATATTTTTAATATGGGGATTGGGGAAGCCTCCCTCACCTGTCCCCGGTCCAGTGTCCTGTCCAGCAGCTCCTCAGGTATGGGGCAGTGCAGGGCCCCCGGCTTGTCACAGACATCATGGCCCTGGACCATCAGAGGGGCACACTTGAAGTCGGGTCCGGGCTTCCCCCCCATCTGTGCAGGACCTCCGACGGTGTTTGATTGCCGGCACTCCCCCAGACATGGCCGCGCTCTGTGCGGCTGTGTCTGCTAGTAATGACGCGGCAGGGGCGACACACAAATGTAATAGTGGGGAAGGGCGTAGCCTTCCATTGGTACTGAGATAGTTAAAGGAAGTGTTCCTGAAGTCAGACCTCTCTAACTGTGGTAGACCAAGCTAACGGGGTTAGCTTTAGTGGTCCAGTTAGTAGAGTAGAGGGGGAACTTAGTGCCTGATCAAGCCTTGAGTAGCATAGAGCTAGTTCCTGGCATAATTCCTTGTGGGCTGCAGTACCAGTAAACAGCCACAAGATGCCACTATTCTGGGTGCAGATGTCAGGTTGAGTCTGCTAGCAGGGTTACAGACAGTGAGGAGTTAATGCAGTGTGATGTCAGCTCACTGAGGGTGGGCACTTTAGGAAAATTCCTGCTTAAGTTTCCAGAAAGCAGGAGGAGTCACTCAGTAAGAGATTGAACCGTAAATTGTTCAGGCAGCCTGACTATAGTGGCTGCTATGGTAGATGGGAGCTCCATACCCTCAGACAGTGGGATCACTAGTGCTACAGTCCCCTTACACAAAAGCACGAGTCCTGTTAGCCGCCCGGAGAAACTCATCAAAGGTAGTGAGAACCCGGGGCACTTCTAGTCTGCAGGAAGCAGAGGAAGACAAATAGGACTCCAGGCTAAGACGTGGGGGAGATATCAGATCCTGGTTACTGTCAGTTTTACAGAAGAGTCTCTTGGGCCAGAAATTAGAGTCACAGAGATGCTTCACTTAAAGAGGGAACCAGGGCTGAAGGAATTACCAGCGCCTGTGAGAGAGATGATAACCTGTCGGGCCTTATCCATTATATCTGCCTGTAAATATTGTACATATTCCTTTTCCCCAATTAAAGTCCAAGTTCTGGTTAAGAACCTTGTGTCCTCTGAATTCATTGCTGCCCTGGTCCCAGAAGAGAAATGCCTGGAGACAGTCGCGATCGGATGGCTTGAAGTAAGTGAAGAGCACTACATACACAGCCACGCTTCAGAGGGAGGACACGTATTGTCTGTAGGGTGCCATAGCGAGAGGGGGCTACAGGTCGCCCACGACTACCTCGCTGGGGCACCTTACACAAGCACAATTAAAGGTGCAGTGCCGTCGACCCTGCCTTGTCATTACTAGCAGACACAGCTGCACAGCGCGCGGCCATGTCTGGGGGAGTGCCGGCAATCAAGCAGCGCCTGCGTCACTGAACAGGTGCCGAGGAAGTGGCCAGGGCCCCGACAGTGAGTGGGCGGTGGGCCCCGACAGTGAGTGGGCGGTGGGCCCCGACAGTGAGTGGGCGGTGGGCCTCTCTGATTTTCCAGGGCCCCGGCACTTGCCCGGGTACGCCGGGTGCTGACTCCTGCCCTGCCATTACCCCACCATGGATGGGCAGAGACTCAGCTGTCCACCTAATAAAGGAGTTGCTGACACAAGCTGACTCGCACCCTGGTCCAGATGCTCCACAGGAGACCCAACAGTTGTGGAAGGAGAAGGGCAAGCTGTTCATCTACGAGGGAAAGCTGTGTCGGAGAAGCATCAGCTCCCGGACACACAAACTGGTCTGGCAGGTGGTAGTCCTGAAGCAGGATGTGCCAATGGTCTTAGAGGCATACCACGATGAAGCAGGACACTTCGGGTGGAAGAAGTTGGAAGTCCTGCTACGTGAGCGATTCTACTGGGTTGGCATGAGGAAAGCAATCGAGAGATGGTGTCGAGAATGTGGTCCATGCAACCTGAGGCGGAAAGACCGTGATAGCCAGAGGGCTCCCCTGCAGCCCATAATCACCAAGTTAGGCTTTTCAACTGGAGTCTCTGGTCAACAGGAAGCCAGCACAGGGATTGACAGAGGGGAGAAGCCTGGGAATAGCTGGGTGACAGGTGGATTAATCGGCCAGCATAGTTTAGGATAGATTGGAGGGGTGTGAGAGTGGTAGAAGGGAGTCCACAGAGCAGGAGCTTGTAGTAGTCGAGGTAGGAGATGATGAGTGCGTGCACTGGTGTTTTTCTAGATTCATGGTTGAGGAATGTGCGGATCCCGAGATACTTTGGAGTTGGAGTCAGCAGCAAGTAGAAAGGGCTTGGATCTGACGTATGAAGGACAGACCAGAGTCAAGCTTGCGGGACAGTGGGCAGCCATTCACTTTTATGGATAGGTCAGTTGGAGGGGATGAATGAGATGATGGAAAGATGAAACAGAAGGCACACATTGTGTGATTCTGGTTAGTAAGAAGGTGATATCAAGTCCAGAGAGGTAGATCTGTGTGTCATCAGCATAGAGGTGATGCTGAAAGCCGTGAGACTATGAGCTGTCCCAGGCCGAAGGTGTAGATGGAGAAGAGCAGGGGTCATAGAACTGAACCTTGGGGGACACTGACACATAGGGGGCGTGATGAGGAGGTGGTGAGTGGGAGACACTGAATGTCCTGTCGGTTATGTATGAAAAGATCCAAGACAGGGCCAAGTCTGTGATGACGAGAGATGAGAGTCTGCAGTAAGAGGAAATGGCCTACTGTGTCAAAGGCAGATGACAGGTCTAGGAGGAGGAGGACAGAGTAGTCTTGCTTGGATTTGGCAGTTAGTAGTTCATTGGTGACTTTAGTCAAGGCAGTTTCAGTGGAATGGTGCGATTGGAAGCCAGAGTGTAAGAGGGAGCAGGAGGAGAGGTGGGAGGACAGTTCAAAATAGACATGTTGACCCAGTAGTTTGGGGGCATAGGGGAGAAGTGAGATGGGGCAATAGCTAGACAAAGGATGGGTAAAGGGAGTTCTTTTGGATGATGAGTGTGATTGAGGTATGTTTGAATCATGAGGGGAAGACACAAGTTGTAAGTGACAGGTTGAAGAGGAGGGTTAGGCTTGGGATGAAGACTGTGGTATGGTTTGGAATTAGGTGGGATGGTATTGGGCAAGTTCAGTGATAGTGAGATGTGATTTGGAGAGTAAAGATGATCTTCCTTCATGGCCGAGAAGCTCGTTTTGGAGGAGGAGGGTTGAATAGTTATTAGAAGAGGTTGTTGGGACTTTAAGCAAAAGCTTTGCCCTATGTTGTCAATCTGCTTGAATAATGAGGCTAAATCTTCAGCTGAGATGAGAGGAAAAGAGAGGGAGGGGGAACTGGTGGACAGAGGAGGGGCTTGAAAGTACTGAATAGCTGTTTAAGGTTGTGAGACACGTGTGAAATGAGAGATGAGAAGTAGGTTTGTTTTGCTGCAGTGAGCAATTGTGCAGCATTTTGAAAACGTCTGTTACTGGACTCCACTCCCTTTTTTTGGCAGTCGCACAGCGGTATGCCTTGTAGATGAGGGCCAGGAAGAACGTGTGCTCTAGTAGATGGCAAGTGCTGCATCAAGTGGCCTCTGCTCCTCTTCCTCCACCTTAACATCACACACAATACAGTCCTAAGAGGTGTCACCCCAATTACCCTTGTTTTCACTCGTGTCACAACTCTCTAACCACCCAACTGACTGTGGGGAAGCACCAGAACATGGAGAACTAAATTAATATACAACAGGGGTGGAAAACTAAACTACTAAACATCTAGGGTTGGAAAACTAAACTACTACACACAAGGGGATGGAGAACTAAACCACTAGACACCAGAAGATGGAGAACCAAACTAATAGACAACAGGGGTTGGAGAACTAAAATACTAAACAGCTAAAGTTGGAGAATGAAAAAAATACACACCAGAACATGGAGAACTAAACTAATAGAAAACAGGGGTTGGATAACTAAACTAATAAGACAATGGGTTGGAGAACTAAACTAATAAGACAACAGAGGCTGGAAAACTAACCAACTACCTGTTGGATAACTAAACTAATAAGACAACAGGGGTTGGAGAACTAAACTAATAAGACAACAGAGGTTGGAAAACTAACCTACTAAACAGCCAGGGTTGGAGAACTAAACCACTACACACCAGGGAATGGAGAACTAAACCACAAGACAACAAGGTGTCACTAGACAGCAAGTGTTGGAATCCCCAAGGCTTGCGGGACAAACCTCTGTATCTAACACTTCCTCCAGTGCTTCTGCATCCTCCACCTCCTCTAGGGCCTCCACCTGAGCCCTCAACCTCTGCCTTAATGAGACATACATTCCAACAGTGCAGAGAGAATCCCCCCCCCACATCCGTACTGCATAGCCAGGGCTCACCGCAATCAGACAGTGTTAAAATTAATATGCCTTGGAGATCGCAGTCATACAGCTAATGAGTTGTGCACAGCTCTCCAGGCTGAGTTTGAGCAATGGCTGTCTCCACTGAACCTGGAGCACGGGACGGCCGTGTGCGATAATGGTGCAAACCTGGTGGTGGCCCTACCCCGGGGCAACCTCAGACATGTGCCTTGCATGGCTCGCATCCTCAAACTGATGGTACAGCAATTTCTCCGCCACTATCCCGGCCTGGATACGCTGCTGCAGAAACCGCGGTCGCTGTGTGCTCACTTAAAACTATAAAAATGAGCAGGATCTTTGGTATAAAAACCAAACTATTAGACATCGAGCAAACTCCTTCATGATGATAGAGGCCACCATCTCCTTAGCTTGCTGGCACTTTTCTGTGGGAATGAGCTTGTCTCCAACCAGCCAGGAATATCCAGTAAATAGCATGCCACGGTTTGGTATTATCACCCAGTACCAGAAGTGAAGCCATCCACAATTTCCATACCTTAGAAATTTCATTTGGTAGACTGGCTGCCCTAACATTAGTTTCTCACAAAGGAGCTGAAGATGCTAAGTGGCAGTTGCTGCAAGTTTTTCCAGCATGACCTGTTTGTTATTGTTAGATATCAGGGGGAGTAAATAACTGGGCTTTGCCAAGGTGCCATATTGCATCTTAAGTCTTATAGACCCTGCACTTACAGCATTACATTCTACAGGATGGTGGGGAAGGAGACAGTAGGTTGTGGAGTTGCATTAGCTCCAGTGGTGTTGAGGTGGCAGCGAGGCAATGGCAGGCAGTAAGCTGTCTTGAAGAGATGGGCTTTCAGGTTCTGTCTGAAGGATCCGAATGTGCTGCATAATTGCACGTGTTGAGGCACATAATTCCAGAGGATGGGGGATATTTGGTAGAAGTCTTGGAGGCAATTGGGTGAGGAACAAATAAGTGTGGAGGAGAGAAGGAGGTCTTGGGAGGACCGGAGAATATGTAAGTGAATATATTGGGAAATTAGTTCAGAGATGTACAGAGAAGAAAGGTTATGGGGTGGCTTTGTTCGTCAGTGTTAGTTGGTAGTGATGAGCGAACGTGCTCGCCACTGCTCAGTGAGTATTTCCAGGTTGCTCGGGCGGGAACTTGGGTCCCCGCCCTGCATGTTTAGCGCTCTTTAGAGAGCCGATGAACATGCAGGGATTGCCTGCCATGCACTGTAATGCTGTACTGTCTAATATTAAAAACCTTACCATGTGTCTAAGTTGACCTCAATGTGTGAATAAGGGCAGACAAAGGACTAGGCCCCAAACTGTGAACGCCAGCCTAGGGAAGCTTTAAATTTATTATCCAGCTCTAGGAAATACCTACAAGAAGCAAAATGAACATAAACCCTGCTGTAAATAAATAAAAAGCAAGTGCATTTACATAAAATAGGATTCTTAGTAACACTTGTCGATGGTGGGATAGCTTATATACTATTTTTGATCAAAAACAGTGTTACTAAGAACTCTATTTTATTTAAATGCATTTGCTTTTTATTTATTTACAGCAGGGTTTATTTTCATTTTGCTTCTTGTAGGTTTTTATGATTCATGCCCATTGTGAAACATGCATTTATGTGCTGCATGTATACCAACTTAAACCAAGTTCAAATGTTGTGTTTTTTCTTTGTATTTTTTGCGTTATGTGCAAACCTGGGTGTGGCCTCCCTTCGTATAGCTGGATAATACATTTAAAGCTTCCCTAGGCTGGTGTTCACAGTTTGGGACCCAGTCCTTTGTCTGCCCTTATTCACACATTGAGGTCAACTTTGACACATGGTAAGGTTTTTAATATTAGACAGTGTAGGACCGCCCCGAACGGGTTCACCTTGTCGATGTGGCATGGCTTATGTAGAATAATATTAGTAAATTATAGGCCTGCTATTTAAAACCATCAGACATATCACATATAACAGTGTTCCAAAATCAGCCATTTCTGCCTTCCATTTCTTTGCAGTGTGTCAGTCAAGCTATTCACACTAGGTCTCTGAGAAGAATAGTATTAGTAAATTACAGGCCTGCTATTTAAAACCGTGGTTCTCTGTCAGACATAACACATATAACAGCGTTCCAAAATCAGCCATTTCTGCCTTCCATTTTGTTGCAGTGTGTCGGTCAAGCTATTCACACTAGGTCTCTGTGAAGAATAGTATTAGTAAATTACAGGCCTGCTATTTGAAATCGTGGTTCTCTGTCAGACGTATCACATATAACTGCGGTTCAAATTCAGCCATTTGTAGTGAACATTAAAAATATTGTCCTCCATTTATAGATTGTAGCAGTGTGTCTGTGTACACCATTTTACAGCTCCATTAGCTTGTTCACAGAATATAGCAAGATTTTTTTTACATTTATTCATATTACTGTGTTGTGGAAGCAGAGGAACTTTTTTCAATGATCAGACGCATATGATCCATATGACTGCCATAATAATACAGAAATTTTGTAGAGCGTGCCAAATATTCCACTCCTTTTAAAGTCAGCCACCTGTGTTTTGTTGAACCAATTGACACTCAGTCTCTGACAAATACCATACTATTAGGTGACTGCCTGAAACCATGGCCATCAGATGTTATCCCATATGACTGCCCTAATAATCCAGCAATTATTGTGAGCGTGTCAAATATTATACTCCATTTAAAGTATTGTAGTTGTGGGTTCAAACCTATTTTCAGTTGGCAGCTGACAAATAGTATATCTGTGAACAATGTTGTTAGAGTATTACGCCAATTTTGTGGACTGACAAAAAAAAAAACATACAAAAAACAAGCTAAAATGGAAAAAATGTTAAGAATCATTCTTTACAGGGAAATGGCTTGTATATAAGGCCAAAGAAATAAAAAAAAATGAAGTTATGGACTGTGGAAGACATTTATGCGACCAGAATGAACACTCATTTGTAGCTGGTGATGATACCACCTAGCAGCAGCACCTGTTCCTATTGTAAATGCATCTAACAGCATTATCGATAGGGAATAGAATAGATTTTAAAAAAATTTCGGCAGCAACAGAATGCGCAATATAAGGCAATAATACCTGGCTGGATCGGTGTAATTTGCTATCCATACTGCGATAACTCACCCGTAAAAGAATTTCAGATAAAATAGTAACATAGTTTTTAAGGTTGAAGGAAGACTAAGTCCATCTAGTTCAACCTGTAGCCTAACATGTTGATCCAGAGGAAGACAAAAAAAAACATGTGGCAAACTCTAAGCTCCACATTGGGGAAAAAAAATCCTTCCTGACTCCTCATACGGCAATCAGACTAGTTCCCTGGATCAACGCCCTATCAAGGAATCTAGTATATATAACTTGTAATATTATACTTTTCAAGAAAGGCATCCAGGCCCTTCTTAAATTTTAGTAGTGAATCACTCATTACAACATCATGAGGCAGAGAGTTCCATAGTCTCACTGCTCTTACAGTAAAGAATCCGCGTCTGTGATTATGATTAAACCTTCTTTCCTCCAGACATAGAAGATGCCCCCTTGTCCCCATCTCAGGCCTCAGAGTAAAAAGATCAGCAGAAAGGTCTTTGTACTGTCCCCTCATATATTTGTACATAGTAATAAGATCACCCCTAAGCCTTCGTTTTTCCAAACTAAATAACCCCAAGTGTAATAACCTGTCTTGGTATTGCAGACCCCCCAGTCCTCTAATAACCTTGGTTGCTCTTCTCTGCACCCGCTCTAGTTCAGCTATGTCTTTCTTATACACCGGAGACCAGAAATGTACACAGTATTCTAAGTGTATTCTAAGTGACTTGTATAGAGGTAAAATTATGTTCTCCTCATGAGCATCTATGCCTCTTTTAATGCATCCCATTATTTTATTTGCCTTTGCAGCAGCTGCCTGACACTGGCCACCAAACGTGACCCGGTCGTCCACCAATACACCCAGGTCTTCTTCACAGTTTTGCCTAGTGTTTTACAATTAAGCATATAATTATACATTTTATTTCCTCTGCCCAAGTGCATTACCTTACATTTATCCCCATTAAAGCTCATTTGCCATTTATCAGCCCAAGCTTCTAGTTTACATAGATCCTCCTGTAATATAAACTTGTCCTCCTCTGTATTGATTACCCTGCAGACTTTAGTGTCATCTGCAAATATTGAAATACTACTCTGTATGCCCCCTACAAGGTCATTAATAAATATGTTAAAATAAAGCGGGCCAAATACTGACCCCTGTGGTACCCCGCTGTTAACTGTGACCCAGTCTGAGTATGTTCCATTAATAACTGCCTTTGTTTCCTATCACTGAGCCAGTTTTTAACCCACATACATATGACTCGCCCCCTGGGCCGTGGGGCACTCGGAACCGGGCTTCGGTGCAATGTTGGGGGTAGTAGTGGCAACCCGATCCCGTGGCTCAGGGTGGTCAGACCAAATGCTGTGGCAGTGTATTTGTAGGTTTAGAATGTCCGACTACGCCACCCCCGGATTGCGGTCAGGGAGGACCGCCGCTGCAAGGCAGACCACTGAGACTGATGTAGATATGCAGCACAGGGATAGGATAACTCCCCACAGGAAGAATGTAGCCTCAGGGCAGTGTAATAGGATGCTGGGGGTGATGGTGCAGGCGCAGCATAAATCACACAGAGTCAGTGATGCAGTCCAGGGTCTTTTACTCACAGTTGTTTTCCGAGTCACTTCTGCAGGGAATGACTGCCCAAGCCATGCTGCGTCCACCAGGTGAGGAGCTCGGAAAACCCCCAGGCAATTCAGGAGTATGGCACAGGACCCCCTTTTATCCTTTCTCTGGCCTCTCGTGCCCCACCAGTGACCACACTTCTGTCCAGCTGCCTCTGGCCTTCTCTTGGTGAAACCTGTCGCCGGTTTCCCTGACGCTATGTGGTGCCTTCCTAGTGGGTGTAGCCGGGGGTCGCACCAATAGATTATCACGACCTCTGGTCTTTGGCTGAGGGATAATTTACCTCCACCAACTTGGAAATCCGGTACCCTTATTCTGCCTGATCCTTCACCCGATATCTCGTGGGTTCTTAGGGTCCCTTCTGCCTTCTTGTTTCTGGAGCCTTTTCTACTCCTCTTTCTCTCCACCTTTCTTCCTTCCTTCTCCTTCTCCTCTTCTCCCTTCAGGCTTCGGCCTTCACCCTAGGCCTGCCTCATGGAGCTGAGCTCAGGCTGAGCCACAGCTCCCTGTCAGCCCTCTCTGGCTGAACTCCTTCTCTCTTTCAACTGACCCCTCTCCTAAGATGGCCCCCACCTTTTATCTGCTTCACTGTGTCTGAGCTCAGGTGACCTGCAACCAGTGAGCTCCTTCCTATGCTCCAGAAACCATCCCCTTTCTGCTCCTACATCACAGGGTTCTCTCCCCCCTCCCCACTCCAGCCAGGGACATGGTCAGTTGTGCCTGCATATATATAAATGGGAGCACCGTCGAGCTGTCCCCTGGAAATGGGGTGAGTGTGTGTATGCAGATAACTGAGCCCTGGTCCATACTCCATCCTTACCCGGGAGTGGAATATCACACCTCTGGCTGAGGTGCAATACCCCTGTAGCAACCGAACCCTCGGGGCGCTACACATATATTTTCCCCTATCCCCATTGTTCTCATTTTATGTATCAACCTTTTGTGTGGAACCGTATCAAAAGCTTTTGAAAAGTCCATATACACAACATCCACTGCATTTCCTTGGTCCAGTCCGGAACTTACCTCTTCATAAAGGCTGATCAGATTAGTTTGACAGGAACGGTCCCTCGCAAACCCATGTTGATATTGGGTCATGAGGTTATTCTTCTTCAGATACTCTAGATTAGCATCTCTTAGGAAACCCTCCAGGATTTTACCCACAGTAGAGGTTAAGCTTACTGGCCTATAATTTCCAAGTTCAGTTTTTGTCCCCTTTTTGAATATTGGCACCACATTTGCGATACGCCAGTCCTGTGCTACAGACCCTGTTATTATGGAATCTTTAAAGATTAAAAATAATGGTCTATCTATGACGTTACTTAATTTCTGCAGTACTTGCGGGTGTATCCCATCCGGGCCCGGGGATTTGTCAACTTTAGTGATTTTTAGTCGCCGCCGTACTTCCTGCTGGGTTAAGCAAGTGACATTTAATGGAGAATTTATGTTATCACTAATCATGTTTTCTGTCATGCGATTTTCTTGTGTAAATACTGTTGAAAAAAAATCATTTAGCATATTGGCTTTTTCCTCATCCTCATCCACCATTTCACCCAGACTATTTTTAAGGGGGCCAACACTATCATTTTTTAGCTTCTTACTATTTATGTTGTTAAGGAATATTTTGGGATTATTTTTACTTTCTCTGGCAATGAGTCTCTCTGTCTCAATCTTTGCTGCCTTGATTTGTTTTTTACAGAATTTATTTAATTTTCTGTATTTATTTAATGCCTCATCACTACCTACTTGCTTTAATTCTCTAAATGCTTTTTTTTGTCACTTATTGCGCCCTTTACAGCTCTATTTAGCCATAGTGGCTTCCTCCTATTTCTAACATGTTTATTCCCAAAGGGTATATATTGTGCACAGGTCCTATTCAGGATGCTAATAAATGTCTCCCATTTGCTTTGTATAGCTTTATGTCTCAGGATATCGTCCCAGTTTATTGCACTAAGATCATCTCTCAACCGTTGGAAATTTGCCTTCCTGAAGTTTAGTGTCCTTGTAACCCTTCTACTACACATCTTATTAAAGGATACATGAAAACTTATTATTTTGTGATCACTATTGCCCAAGTGACCCCCAACTCGTAAATTTGAAATGCGGTCTGGCCTGTTGGTTAATATTAGGTCTAGCAGTGCTCCCCTTCTTGTTGGGCCCTGAACCAGTTGTGAAAGGTAATTGTCTCTCATAGTTGTCAAAAACCTATTACCTTTGCCGGAGCTACAGGTTTCTGTTCCCCAATGTATTTCAGGGTAGTTGAAGTCCCCCATAATAATGACTTCTGTTTGTGTCACTGCTTCATCTATTTGCTTTATGAAGATATTCTCCGCTGCTTACATTATTTTTGGAGACTTATAACAAATCCCTATCAGTAATTTATTATTTTCCCCCCTCCCCTTATCTCCACTCACAGGGGCTCTATATTTTCATTAGATTCACATATATTCTTACGCAAGATGGGTTTTAAGGATGTGTAGCGTCGGCGTCTCTGCCTCCTGCCGGGCAGAGACGCCGATCCCCTCACCGATGCGGTCCCGGTCCGGCGACCTCCAGCTCCCCTGCTGCTGCCCTGCGTGCGCGCACCTCGCGCAGTTTCCCGGGCACTGTGCTTAGGGCGCGCGCGCTCTCTCTCCCTCTTAAAGGGGCCGCGCGCCGTACTAAAGAGTCCCCTGCCAATGGCTGGAGGACTACTCCTATTTAAAGCACCTCCTCCAAAATGGAGATGCCTGTGCAAGATTGTTGTTTGTGTGCTAACACTCTCCTCAGTCCTCAGGTCCCTGTGCCCGCCAGTCTGTCTATCAGCCGTGCCCGCCTGCCTGTCTACCTGCTGTGCCCGCCTGCCTGCCTACCTGTATCACCTGTCTGTCTACCGGCCATTCTCATCTGCTGTATCTGTCAGCTTCAGCCATCTGACCCGTGGGAGTCATCTGCTCTCACACAAGGTCGGTCCCAGAGTGGCACCTGGTTCACCTTCCCGGTCCCTCCTTGGTTCACGGAGTCGACTAAGCCGCCATGTGCCCAGGGTCGGTCTGGGTAGGCACTTAGTCACGCACCTCTGGTCCCTCCTTGCTTTACAGCACAAAGGTTCCACCTCCCCGACCCGTAACAGTTTGCACAGGCCATGGAATCCGGTTGCTCCCAGGCTCCTTCACTCTCACACCTGTATCAAGAGGTCTCTAGCCAGAGATCCCAACAGGATACTCTCCTGTTCTACCTGTGGACAGTCATCTCCCGCCTGGACGTACTGTCCACCCCGACTATGTCCGCTTCTAACAGAGCGGCACCCGCTCTTGCGGCACCTCAACCCAGTGGCGCTGTGGCATCTGGCTTTGGACCCGGCTATCTGCTCCTCCACATTCTGGTGGTGACCCTGCCCTATGTAGGGGCTTCATAAATCAGTGCACGCTGAACTCCTGGCACACCAGTTCACCTCCGATTGGGCCAAGGTGTCATTCATTATGTCTCACCTCACCGGAGAGGCATTGGCATGTCTTAACCCTCTGTGGAAGAGGGGATCCTCTGGTGTCCGATCTCCAGGCCTTCCTCACGGCTTTCCGGAAGGTGTTCGATGAGCTTGGACGAAAATCTTTTACTGCCTCTGCCCTTCTCCAACTCTGCAAAAGGGAGTCTCTCCGTGGGACAGTATGCCGTGCATTTCCGATCCCTCGCATCTGAACTTGCCTGGAACAATGAGGTAATGTCCACCTTTTGGGAGGGCCTCTCCGGATGGATCAAGGATGAGCTAGCCGATCGTGACATGCCTCTCTCCCTGGACGACTTGGTGTCATTAGCTACCTGGATTGACATCCGTTTTCTGGAGCGCGCTAAGGAGACGACCCGTGAGAGGAGACCTCTGCGTCTCGCACCAACCTTCCAAAGTCCAGTCTCGCAGCCAGCATTCCCTCGGGAGTCTTCTCCAGAGTCAATGCAAATTGATCAAGTTAAGATGGTCAAGTCTCGCCAGGAAACCCGCCGCACCGAGGGGAGCTGCTTCTACTGTGGCAATAAAGAGCATCAGATCCGCTACTGCCCGGTGAGATGGGGAAACTCCAATGACTAGGACCACTCGGAGAGGTCATCCTAGACAAGAGTTCTTCCTCACCGTCCTTGACTCTGTCCGTTTCTGTTACCAGTGGGGAGACCTGCTTCGTCGAGACTGCCTATCTGGATACCGGAGCCACTGGGAATCTCATTCAACAGGCCGTTGTGGAGCAATTTCAGATTCCTACCATATGTCTGGCTGATCCTTTAGCGGTTTCCTCTGTGGATGGAAAGCTTCTCTCTGAAACCATCTTGTTTGTCACTGAGCCTGTAACTCTTCAGGTGGGAATGCTGCACTTGGAGAAGATCTCCTTTTACGTGATGTCCGGTCTCTCTCATGCCCTCTTGCTTGGTCTGCCTTGGTTACAGAAACATGAGCCAGTCCTGAATTGGAGCTCAGGTGAGATGCTCCGTTGGGGTCAGGAATGCCATAAGTCCTGTCTGGTTCCGGTTCATCCTGCTCGACTCACCTCTACTCCAGCTAACCTACCTGGCCTGCCAGCACCCTACTGGTCATATGCGGACGTTTTTGATAAAAAGGAGGCATAGACACTAGCACCTCATAGGCCGTATGATTGCCCCATCGACCGAATACCTGGTGCTTCACCTCCTCGCGGGCGAATCTACACCTTGTCGCTGGCCAAGACCCATGCTATGTCTGAATACATAGAAGACAATCTTGCTAGGGGATTTATTCAGAAGTCCACCTCTCCCGCTGAAGCAGGATTCTTCTTTGTCAAAAGGAAAGATGGCTCTCTTCATCCTGGTATTGACTATAGGGGCCTAACCCAGATTACCATCAAAAATAAGTACCCCCTGCCTCTCATCTCGGAGCTGTTTGAATGCCTAAAAGGCGCAAAGATCTTCACTAAGCTCGATCTTCATGGGGCATACAATCTGGTCCGGATTCGCCAGGGAGAGGAGTGGAAGATGGCATTCAACACTCGGGATGGTCACTACGAGTACCGCGTGATGCCATTCGGTAATGCTCCATGCATCTTCCAGGACTTAGTCAACGACATCTTCGAGTTCTCCTGTATTCCTGCGTGGTGGTGTACCTGGACGATATCTTGGTGTTCTCCCCTGATTTGCCCTCTCACTGGAGGGATGTTCGTCGGGTCCTGCTGAGTCTCCGGAAGAATCGCCTGTATGCTAAGTATGAGAAATGCCTCTTTGAGCAGACCTCTCTACCATTTCTAGGGTATATCATCTCTGAAACCAGACTGCGGATGGATCCCGAGACGGTGTCCGCCGTTTTAAAGTGGCCCCGACCTGAGGGGTTGAAGGCTATTCCGCAATTTCTGGGATTCGCCAGCTATTACCGTCTCTTCATTCCTCATTTCTCCTCCCGGACTGCTCCCATCTCTGCTCTCACACGTAAAGGAGCAAATCCCAGGGAATGGCCTTCCAAGGCGGAGAATGCCTTTGTCTCTCTTAAACAAACCTTCTCCTCCGCTCCAGTGCTACACCTTCCGGATTGCAATAAACAGTTCTTCCTGGAGGTTGATGCCTCTTCCTCCGGGGCCAGAACAGTGCTCACCCAGAAATCCTCGTATGGGCGCATAGTGTCTTGCAGCTTCTTCTCCAAACTCTTCTCTCCGTCCGAGCTCAATTACTCCATAAGAGATCATGAACTGCTGGCCATCAAATTAGTGCTGGAGAAGTGGCACTACTTGCTTGAGGGGGCTCTGCACTCGGTGGTCATCTACACTGACCCATAAAAAACTCGCTTATTTGCAGACTGCCCAAAGACTAAATCCACATCAGGCCCGCTGGTCTTTATTCTTTGCTTGATTCTGCTTCACTCTTCATTACCGCCCTGCAGACAAGAACATTAAAGCTGACGCTCTATCTCGCTCATTTCTGTCTACCGACCAAGAGGAGGAGCCTCTATACATCATTGACCCCTCCAGAATAATGACTGTGGCTCCATTCGACCTGTCTCATCTACCTCCTGGTAAGACCTTTGTAGCGGCTCAAGATCTGAAGAGGGTCTTACTCTGGGGTCATTCGTCCAAACTGGATGGTCATGCCGGCCAGAGGAAAACGCTTCTGCTCATTGCTCGACATTATTGGTGGCCCGCCCTGCGCAAGGATATTGCGGATTTTGTCGCGGCTTGTTCCTTTGGTGCCCATAACAAGATACCTAGGCACCTTCCAGCCGGTCATCTTCTTCCTTTTCCCGTGCCTTCCACTCCGTGGCAACATATGGCAATGGATTTCATCATGGATCTTCCTGTACTGGCCGGTTGTATTATCGTTTGGGTGGTCGCCGACCACTTCTCCAAGATGGCTCACTTCATCTCTCTGCCTGGTATTCCATCTGCACCTATGCTGGCTCAGGACTTCATCCGTCACATCTTCCGTCTCCACGGCTTACCCCTCCACATTGTCTCGGACCGGGGAGTTCAGTTCACTTCTCGCTTCTGGAGAGCCACGTGCAAGCTACTGGATGTCTCTTTGGATTTTTCTCCGGCCTATCATCCTCAGTCCAATGGTCAAGTGGAATGTATCAATCAGATCCTTACCAGTTTTCTTCAGCACTTTGTCAACGCTCACCACAGTGATTGGGTAGAGCTCCTGCCTTGGGCCGAATTTTCCTATAGCAACCATGTGAGTGAGTCCTCTACTAAGTCTCCATTTTTTGTGGTTTACGGTCGCCATCCCGGGATTACGTTTCCCGTCTCCGCTTCAGTGGACAATCCTGCCGCGGAGTCTCTCATCAGTGAATTTTCAGCGATCTGGGAGGACACTAGGTCTGCTCTTCTTCAGTCCTTCGAGCAGTGAAGAGGCATGCTGATAAGAGATGTCTGCATCCGCCTCTATTCCGTCCGGGAGACAAGGTCTGGCTTTCCTCCAAATATGTCCGTCTCAAGATACCATCATACAAGTTGGGTTCGCGGTTCATCGGTCCGTTCGAGATTCTGAAAGTAAACCCAGTGGCTTACAAGCTGAAACTCCCGGCCTCCTTACGGATTCCCAATTCATTTCACATGTCCCTCCTCAAACCGGTTGTCCGTAATCCTTTCTCTGATGATCCAGGTACCACTCCAGCTCCAGTCTCCACTGAGGACGTCTTTGAGGTAGAGAACATTTTGGACATCAAGAGGGTGAGAGGAAAGACTTTCTTTCTTGTAGATTGGGAGGGGTTCGGCCCTGAAGAGAGGTCTTGGGAGCCCAGGGAGAACATTCATGCCCCTTGTCTTCTTGAAAAACTTCTTGCGGGCCTAAAGAAGAGGGGGCGTAAAGGGGGGGGTACTGTAGCATCGGCGTCTCTGCCTCCTTCTGGGCAGAGACCCTGATCCCCTCACCGCTGCGGTCCCGGTTCGGCGTCCTTCAGCTCCCCTGCTGCTGCCTTGCATGCGCGCACCTCGCGCAGTTTCCCGGGCACTGTGCTTAGGGCGAGCGCGCTCCCTCCCTCTTAAAAGGGCCGCGCGCGCCGTCCAAAAGAGTCCCCGGCCAGTGGCCGGAGGACTACTCCTATTTAAAGCACCTCCTACAAAATGGTGGTGCCTGTGCAAGATTGTTGTTTGTGTGCTAACACTCTCCTCAGTCCTCAGGTCCCTGTGCCCACCAGTCTGTCTATCAGCCGTGCCCGCCTGCCTGTCTATAAGCCATGCCCGCCTGCCTGTCTACTGGCCTTTCCCACCTGCCTGCCTACCTGTATCACCTGTCTGTCCACCGGCCGTGCTCATGTGCTGTACCTGTCAACTTCAGCCATCTGACCCGTGGGAGTCGCCTGCTCTCACACAAGGTCGGTCCCAGAGTGCCACCGGGTTCACCTTCCCGGTCCCTCCTTGGTTCACGGAGTCGACTAAGCCGCCATGTGGCCAAGGTCGAACCGGGTTGGCACTTAGTCACGCCCCTCTGGTCCCTTTTTGCTTCACAGCAGAGGTTCCACCACCCGGAACCGTAACAGGATGATTTTACATATAAACACACACCCCTCTCTTCGCTTGTTTGTACGGTCATTTCTGAACAGACTATAGCCCTGTAAATTAACTGTCCAGTCATGGCTTTCATCCAGCAATGTCTCAGATATCCCAACCATGTCATAATTATTTTCCAGCAAAATTAATTCTAATTCCTCCATTTTGTTGGTGAGGCTTCTGGCATTAGTGTACATGCATTTTAAGTATCTCTGTGTACCTCTATTCCTTCTTACTATACTGACTGTTCTAACCCCACCGCCAATTTCTTTATTTGTGCCCAGGTCACAATCTGCACTATTTTTCCCACCTATAAAATGAACACCCTCCCCCCTATCGCTAGTTTAAACACTCCTCCAACCTTCTAGCCATTTTCTCCCACAGCACAGCTGCACCCTCCCCATTGAGGTGCAGCCCGTCCCTAACATAGAACCTGTAGCCAACTGAGAAGTTGGCGTAGTTCTACAGGTACCCAAACCCCTCCTTCCTACACCAATTACTGAACCACTTATTTATCTTATAAATATCTTATTTATTTATAAGACAGTTGATATTCTAGAATATAGAATCTATTTGAATTGTCCTTCCCATTATTAAGGAGTGTGCCTCCTATACTGTTATTGCATATGCAACAATTTCAAGGGCTGCCAAAAATTAGGACGCACTCCAATACACATTTGAAGAGACATAAAAAAAAAATAAAAACACGGTAGGATCTTTCATTAGTATAATAACCAGACTTGCCAATGTAACCTCAATGCAATTACATTGTTCAGCTCCTGCACCTCCTCCTCCAGTTCGGCCTCCATCTCCAAAATGACCACATCAGCCACAAGCTGAAAGCACTGCATCACTGCCTTGGCCAAGGCAACAGGCTATGATAAAGATAATATGCTTAATGCTTAGGTGACAAACCGTCCACCGCTGCAGAGTTGTTGAAAGCTGTAACACAGCAGCCTGATCTGTGGCTCTCACTGCTGAATGTACAGCCAGGTATGGTCATGTGTGACAATGGGTGGAACCTGGTGGCAGAGAAATGACAGCCAGAGTAGATACGGTTTCCCTCTAAGCCCGTCCTTTCACCGTGCTAAAGAATATTGCTGTGGTGAAAAACAACTCTCATCGAGAAGCAGTGTCATACTGAAAAACATTGGGCCCACCAGAGGATTTGATTCTGAGGGCCCATTTTTCTCCCCCATTCAATAGCCCCATAGCAGCTGCAAAGTTTGCGCTATCATGAACTCTCCTGATGGAGAAGCCAGGGCCACTCAAGGATTGTCCGATGGACCCATCCAACCCTGCCGAGAAGTAGCCCTGGCTAAGAGAAGTGTGTGGGAAGGTTCCTAGACGCTATAGGGCTGCTTTTTTTTTACTGAGGGGGAAACACGCAAACACGGGGAGAACATACAAAATCCTTGCAGATGTCCTTGGTGGAATTTGAACCCAGGATACCAGCGCTGCAAGGCTTTTGTGCTAACCACTGAGCTACTGTGCGGCCCTCTCTGTTCTCCCTCTGATATCTAACATGCTGGAGAAACTTGCACCTACTGCCACTCAGTATCCTCAGCTCCTTTTTGAGAAACTAATGTATTTGGGCAGAAGAAAAGGAAATTCACTACTGGTACTGGGGGCACTGCTAATACCATGGCTTCGTGCCATAGTTCACTGGAAATATTCCAGGCTGGTTGGAGCCAAGCTAATTCCCATAGAAAAGTACAAGCAGCAATCTAAAGAGATGGTGGCCTCAATCATCATCACAACCTCACCTCCTCAATATGAACTCTCCTGAAGGAGAAGCCAGGGCCCACCGGAGGAGTCTCCGGTTCTCTGGTGGGTCCATCCAACCCTGCCGAGAAGTAGCCCTGGCTAAGAAAAGTCTGTGGGAAGGTTCCTGGACACTCTATGGCTCATTTTTTTTACTGTTGACTGGCTCCAGCAATCTATAAGATTGCAATCTATGATCCCTTCACTGGCTCCCCATTGGCCAGAGACTTCAGTTCAAAACCGTAACCATGACATGCAAAGCCATCCACAACCTGTCTGCCCCATATATCTGTGACCTAGTCTTCCAGAACATACCTGCACGCAACCTCTGATCCTCACAGGATCGCCTTCTTTTCTCTCGCCTTCTCTCCTCTTCCCACAATCACATGCAAGATTTTTCCCCTGCATCCCTTATTCTCTTAAACTCTGTACCCCAACATATCAGATTCTCGCCTACTGTTGAAACTTTTAAAAGGAAGCGGAAGACCCACCTTTTCCGACAAGCCTACAACCTGCAGCAACCCTCGCTCCATTATACCGATGCAGGATCAGCTGTACCCTCACCTACTGTATCGTCACCCATCCCTTATAGACTGTTTGTGCGCCTTCACGGGTTGGGTCCTCTCTCCTCTTATACCAGTCAGTGACCTCTTTTCACATGTATAGCGCAATGGAGTAAATGGCGCTATAATAAATAATAATTATACTACTTGTACTCTGGGTCAATTGATGGCTCTTTCCTGGTGACTGCCCCGAAATTTATGTGTTTTGGCAGCTTTTGGTCCCGTTTGAAGGTCTTGTGTATACTTTTGGTTTTGGCACCCATTGAATCCAATGGCATTTGGCAATGTTCGGCGAATATTCGACAATTACATTGGCGAATATTGCAAAAACGGCGATTGTAATCAGAAACTAATATTGAAATATTCGCTCATCTCTAATCAGAAACAGCCTTAAAAAAATTATGTGGGTATTGCATCACGGTGTCCCTGGTGACATGGTGGTGGAGGATAAGGAGGAGGAGGAGGGTGACATAAAGTAGAACAATTCCTGAAGGGTATAGTCATGTCTGGGTTTGAAGGGGTGCATGGGAATAGACCCCCCCAAAAAATAACCACTGGATTTGATTTTATGTTTGATGCTATTATCTGGTGGTGTTGAGAAGTCTAGCCCAATTTAACCCTTGTTTATTGTTATAAGAGCCAGCCGGTCACCATTTTCAGTTGACAGGCGGATGCGCCTATCAGTTTTATCAGTTATAATGCCCCTGACGGCACTAAAAACTAGCTCTGACAAAACGCTAGCGGCCAGGATCTCCAAGGTTTAGGAAGACAGTTCATGCCACGTGTCCAGCTTGCATCTTTCAAAACTTTTCCCTCCTTGTCAGAGTATCACGCGTATCAGGGCTTGGGCGCTTGGAGGATCTGAGAAAACTGTCCCAGACATTTGACAGCGTTCTCCTGTCTCTTCCGCATCTGGTTTGTGTCTTCCTCGCTTGTACTCCTTGGTTGTCCAATGAACTGTCTGACTGTGACCTCTGCCGCCAGCGTTGTCAGATGGGAATTTTTCTTTTGTTATAATTCTTCAACAAGAGCCTGAACTTAACCCCTTAACAACATTTGCCGTACTAATACGCGTCTGTGCCCTGGGACTTAAGAGCCAGACCCGTATTAGTACGTCATATCTTTAATGCGGCACCGCGACTTAAGTCGCGGTGACAGCATTAAAGTTACGGTGCCATCCTACCTCCTGTTAGATGGCGTCATCATCCCGGGGGCTGTCGCCGCCCCCCCGCACCAGCGATCGCTGTGATTGGCTGTTCAAACCTGAACAGCCAATCACAGCATTTCTCACTGTTTCCGGCAATGTGATTGCCGGAAACAGTGATCTGCAGCCTAGGATCGGTGCTCCTATGAGCACCGATCCTAGGATGTTGATAGGACACCCCAGCCCTGGCCCCGGACTGCTATGATCGGTGCGATCGCCGATCACATCGATCGCACCGATCGTAGCGCGACCGCGCGGTGACAGGGAGGTCATGGGGCGGTGACCGGCTTGTGACCTGCCTGTCACCGCCCCATGACCCCGTGTAATGTGATTCAAGCCCCCAGACTGCTCTGATTGGAGCGATCGATGATGACATCGATCGCTCCAATCAGAGTACCTGAATACAGGTGACCGGCGGTCACAAGGAAGTGTCACCTCTCTGTGACCCCCTGTGGTGCGTGCTCTGCTCCAGCCATATCTGATTGGTGCAATCAGTGTCACCAATCAGATGGCTGGGGCACAACATGCACCACAGGGGGTCACAGAGGGGTGACACCTCCCTGTGACCGCCTGGTCACCTGTATTCAGGTACTCTGATTGGAGCGATCAATGTCATCAATGATTGCTCCAATCAGATTACCTCCACCTGTCACCACCCCATCATCACCCTGTGACCGCCCTGCAGACCCTCACATTTGGTGAGGATTTCTACAGAGCGATCACATCTGATGTGTCTGTGCTGGGCCTTGTAGTGCCACAGAATATTCTGTGACACCACAAGACCATCTTCTCACTGTTCCAGTCGCTGCTGCTGCTGCTGCTCCTGGATCTTCCGTTCCAGCGTCCTGGATCTTGTGCTCCAGCTTCTGGATCTTCTGCTCCTGACCTGCTGTGGTTCCTGCTCCAGAGCCTGCTGCTGATCCTGCAGAGAAGACTTTGGTAAGTCTGTCCTCCCCTCATCCACCCCAATCCCCCCTCCCCCCTCTTTTTACCCCCGTAACCTTTTTTTCTGCATCCTGCAGCGGTCTCCAGCTCTGGTCCGAGTCTCCAGCTCCACTCCCGGTCACCAGCGCCGGGCTCCTGGTCACCAGCGCCGGGCTCCTGGTCACCAGCGCCGGGCTCCCGGTCTCCTGCTCTGGGTCTTCTGTTCCAGTCCTGCTGACCCTTTGGTAAGTCCATCTCTGATCTCCCCTCATCCACCCCAATCCCCCTCTTCCCACTCCCCTGTCTTTTTACCCCTCTTCCCACTCCCCTGTCTTTTTACCCCCCTTCCCACCCCAATCCGCCTCACCCCAGTGTCCCTGTTAATTCTTTTGCTTCTGATCTCCAGCTCCAGTACCGGTCTCCTGCTCCGGGCTCCTGGTCTCCTGCACCGGGCTCCTGGTCTCCTGCACCGGGCTCCTGGTCTCCTGCACCGGGCTCCTGGTCTCCTGTTCCGGGCTCCTGGTCTCCTGCACCAGGTTCCTGGTCTCCTGCTCCGGGCTCCTGCTCTGGGTCTTCTGTTCCAGTCCTGCTGACCCTTTGGTAAGTCTATCTCTGATCTCCCCTCATCCACCCCAATCCCCCTCTTCCCACTCCCCTGTCTTTTTACCCCTCTTCCCACTTCCCTGTCTTTTTACCCCCCTTCCCACCCCAATCCGCCTCACCCCAGTGTCCCTGTTAATTCTTTTGCTTCTGATCTCCAGCTCCAGTACCGGTCTCCTGCTCCCGGGCTCCTGCTCCGGGCTCCTGCGCCGGGCTCCCGGTCACCAGCTTCGGGCTCCTGGTCACCAGCACCGGGCTCCTGGTCTCCTACACCGGGCTCCCGGTCTCCTGCTTCGGGCTCCCGGTCTCCTGCTCTGGGTCTTCTGCTCCAGTCCTGTTGACCCTTTGGTAAGTCCATCTCTGATCTCTCCTCATCCACCCCAATCCCCCTCTTCCCACTCCCCTGTCTTTTTACCCCTCTTCTCACTCCCCTGTCTTTTTACCCCCCTTCCCACCCCAATCCGCCTCACCCCAGTGTCCCTGTTAATTCTTTTGCTTCTGATCTCCAGCTCCAGTACCAGTCTCCTGCTCCGGGTTCCCGGTCTCCTGCTCCGGGCCCCCGGTCTCCTGCTCCGGGCCCCCGGTCTTCCTGCTCCGGGCTCCCGTCTTCCTGCTCCGGGCTCCCGGTCCCCAGCACCGGGCTCCCGGTCTCCTGCTCCGGGCTCCCGGTCACCAGCGCCAGTCTCCTGCTCCGGGCTCCCGTCTTCCTCCTCCGGGCTCCCAGTCACCAGCGCCGGGCTCCCGGTCACCAGCGCCAGTCTCCTGCTCCGGGCTCCCGTCTTCCTGCTCCGGGCTCCCGGTCACCAGCGCCGGTCTCCTGCTCCGGGCTCCCGTCTTCCTGCTCCGGGCTCCCGGTCACCAGCGCCGGGCTCCCGGTCACCAGCGCCAGTCTCCTGCTCCGGGCTCCCGTCTTCCTGCTCCGGGCTCCCGTCTTCCTGCTCCGGGCTCCCGTCTTCCTGCTCCGGGCTCCCGGTCACCAGCGCCATGCTCCCGGTCACCAGCGCCAGTCTCCTGCTCCGGGCTCCCGTCTTCCTGCTCCGGGCTCCCGGTCACCAGCGCCGGGCTCCCGGTCACCAGCGCCAGTCTCCTGCTCCGGGCTCCCGTCTTCCTGCTCCGGGCTCCCGTCTTCCTGCTCCGGGCTCCTGGTCACCAGCGCCGGGCTCCCGGTCACCAGCGCCAGTCTCCTGCTCGGGGCTCCCGTCTTCCTGCTCCAGGCTCCCGTCTTCCTGCTCCGGGCTCCCGGTCACCAGCGCCGGGCTCCCGGTCACCAGCGCCGGGCTCCTGCTCCGGGCTCCCGGTCCTGAAAGAAGAACAGAGGGGACTTTGGTAAGTAATCTACCTCAGGATACACTCACAAGTTTAGAGTTTATGAAGGGAAGGACTCCCGGATTGAACCCCCTGAATGCCCCCCTGTTCTGGGAGTGAATGGGAAAATTGTGTGGGACTTGGTGCACCCACTGCTTGATAAAGGTTATCACCTCTACTTGGATAACTTTTATACAAGTATCCCGCTCTTCCAGTCCCTCTCTGCGCGACGTACCGCAGCCTGCGGTACTGTCCGCAAAATTCAGAAAGGCCTCCCAAAGACGCTAATTGGGCAGCTGCTCAAAAGGGGTGAGAGCAGAGCCCAATGTAGCGACCACCTGTTGATGGTCAAGTACAAGGACAAAAGGGATGTCCTTTTCTTGACCACCATACATGGTGATGGCAGCACACTCAGCACTGTACGAGGTTCCACTACACAGGTCGTCAAACCAGACAAATTGATTCATAAAAATGAAAAAGTGAAAAAAAAAACACTTTTTCATTGTTACGAATCAATTTGTGAAGCACCTGGGGGTTCCAACTGCTCACTATGCATCTAGATAGGTGCCTTGGGGGGTCTAGTTTCCAAAATGGGGTCACTTGTGGGGGAGCTCCAATGTTTGGGCACACAGGGACACTCCAAATGCAACATGGTGTCTGCTAACAAATTGAATGGAAAATCGGCTCAAATTGTTAGCGGACACCATGTTGCATTTAGAGAGCCCCTTTGTGCCCAAACATTGGAGCTCCCCCACAAGTGACCCCATTTTGGAAACTAGACCCCCCAAGGCACCTATCTAGATGCATAGTGAGCAGTTGCAACCCCCAGGTGCATCACAAATTGATTCGTAAAAATGAAAAAGTGAAAAAAAAAACACTTTTTCATTGTTACGAATCAATTTGTGAAGCACCTGGGGGTTCCAACTCCAACAGGGGCTCTCTAAACGCAACATGGTGTCCGCTAATTATTCAAGCAAATTTTACAATCAAAAATTCAAATGGCGCTCCTTCCCTTCCGAGCCCTACAGTGCGCCCAAACAGTGTTTTTTCCCCAAATATTGGGTATCTGCGTGCCCAGGGGAAATTGCACAACAAATTTTGCGGTCCATTTTTTCTTGTTACCCCTGTGAAAATAAAAAAAATTGGGTCTAAAGTAACATTTTTGTGAAAAAAGTTAAATGTTCATTTTTTTATTCCACATTCAAAAAATTCCTATGAAGCACCTGAAGGGTTAATAAAGTTCTTCAATGTGGTTTTGAGCACCTTGAGGGGTGCAGTTTTTAGAATGGTGTCACTTTTGGGTATTTTCTGTCATAAAGACCTCTCAAAGTGACTTCAAATGTGATGTGGTCCCTAAAAAAATGGTTTTGTAAATTTTGTTGGAAAAATGAGAAATCGCTGGTCAATTTTAACCCTTATAGCTCTCTAACAAAAAAAAATGTTGGTTCCAAAATTGTGCTGATGTAAAGTAGACATGTGGGAAATGTTATTTATTAACTCTTTTGTGTGACATATCGCTCTGATTTCAGGGCTTAAAAATTCAAATTTTGAAAATTGCAAAATTTTCAAAATTTTCGCCAAATTTCCGTTTTTTTCACAAATAAACGCAAGTGATATCGAAGAAATTTTTCCACAATCATGAAGTACAATATGTCACGAAAAAACAAGCTCAGAATCAGGGGAATCCGTTGAAGCGTTCCAGAGTAATTACCTCATAAAGTGACAGTGGTCAGAATTGTAAAAATTGGCCCGGTCATTAACGTGCAAACCACCCGCGGGGCTTAAGGGGTTAATAACTCCAAAAATGAACTCTTTCAGTTTCCTCCCTCTACTAACCTACCTATTCCTGACTTTGCAATTTCATTCAGGTGCTGCCACCATAACTCCCACTTGGTACGCCTGCTATCTTGGAGTCATATTTGACACAACTTTCCTTTATTCAACGTAGAAAATCACTTACTCACTCATGTCACCTGCACCTTAAAAACTTCTCCAGAAGTCGACCTTTTCTCACCTTTGGTACCGCAAAAACTCTTACTGTTGCTCTTATTCACTTGTGCAACTCTCTACTAATCGGTCTCCCTCTAAACAAACTGTCTTCTCTCCAATCCCTTCTGAATGAAGCAGCCAGGGTCGTATTTCTATCAAGCCGCTTCACCGATGCCTCTGCCCTGTGCCAGTCATTGCACGGGTTAGGTTAAACAATCACTACAGAATACAATACAAACTCCTCTCTCTCACCCACCAAGCTGTCCACAATTCTGCACTGGCCTATATCTCTTCCCTCATTTCTGTGTATCACCCATCTTGTGCCCTGCATTCTGCAACTGATCTAAGACAGACATCCTTGTGCCCTCCATTCTGCAACTGATCTAAGACAGACACCCTCCTTAATCAGAACCTCACACCTCCGTCTCCAAGAATTCTCTCGTGCGTGCCAGTTTTCTTTAAAGCCCAAAATGTGTACAACGCGATGGTCATGGTAAAGACAGGGGAACATAAAGTCGGCTTTGTGTGTCAGACTGCCAACAGCCAAGACTTCCTTGTTCTCACCAAGAGTATGAATGTCTATGTTCTCTTCCTCCTCCTCATTATCACCCAATCCCCGTTGAAATGAGATGAGGCTGGGCTGGGTAGCATCACCCTGTATAGTTCCTACCTCTGCCTGCAATGCCTCCTCTTTAATTGTGAGCAGCGTGCGTTTCAGTAGACAGATAAGCGGGATGGTGACCCTAATTATGGCGTCATCGCCGCTCACCATCTTGGTGGAGTCCTCAAAGTTTTGGAGGAGGGCACAGATGTCAGACATCCATGCCCACTCATCAGCTCTTATGTGTGGAGGCTGACCTGAATACAGAAGGACGTGATGAAGCTGGTACTCAACAACTGCTCTCTGCTGCTCGAAATCATTCCAAACATCTGCAATGTTGATTTTCAATGCGTAGTCACATCACACACTAGTCGGTGAGCTGGAAGCTGCAAACGCTGCTGAAGCCCTGGCAGGGCAGTGAAAGCTGTAGCTAACTTTCTGAAATAGGCACACACGCAGCGTACTTTCACAAGCAGTTCTGGCTGATCTGTGTAGATTTTGAGAAACTGCAGAACCACTAAGTTGAGCACATGGGCCAGGCATGGTACATGTGCGAGCTTGCCTAGCTTCAGAGCTGCCACCAGGTTCTCTGATACAGCTTTAAACAACTCTTCAACGGTGTGCGGTTTTTCGCCTAAGCATACAGTCCTGCTTATTGTTATTGGCACACATGAAGTTTAGGTAAATAATCTAGAATATGTCCTGAAAAATGAATTAAGTGATGGAGATGGAGGCTGAAGAGGAGGAGGAGGAGGTGATCCAGACTCACATCTACTGAGACTGGACCATGTGGAACACAGGGTGGTGGTGGTGGCAAACTGACTGGAAACTTTATCTGCTATCCAACCACCAACCTTTCACACTGTGCTGGCTTCAATAGTGGTGTTCCGCTGTCCCCTAGAATTTGGGACAGGAAGGTAGTTCGACATGACATGGATGTTTGTTGTGCTCCCTCAGCAGGCACAGTTTCATCTTGCCCATGGCCTCTGTATGCACTATCACCATCACCATAATGTCCACTTCCCCGTCCCTTAACACAATGATAGCTTGTCCAACATCAGCTCACACTTCTCGGTGGTGCTTCGACACACAAAGATCTTTCTTTGCGCCTTGAATTTCATGACTACAGAGTTGGCAATGGCCTGATCTGCAATGTGTTTTGAGAAATAACTTGCATAAGCAAAGCCACGGTTTAGGCCACTCAAGGTCATCATTAAGCGAAACTCATACAGCTTTCCCACAGACTGAAAGAGTGGTATCAAGATTTCAAAGGCAGCCAAGACTTCTCTGTCCTCACTAAGAGGTCGACTGTCCATATTCTCCTCCTCCTCATTATTAGCCAATCCGCTGTGAGATGAGATGAGGCTGAGCTATCTAGTATCACCCTGTATAGTTCGTTAGTCCGCCTGCAATGCCACCTCTTGAACTGTAAACACCAAGCGTTTCAGTAGACAGAAAAGAGGGATGGTGCGGAGGCTGACCTGAATTCCGACAGGTGTGATGAAACTGGTACTCAACAACTGCCCTCTTCTGCTCACAAATCCTTTCCAACATCTGCAACGTTAATTTCCAATGCGTGGTGACATCGCATAACAGTTGCTGAGCTGGGAGTTGCGAACGCTGCTGAAGCACTGCCAGGGAAGCTATAGCTGGCTTTCTGAAATGGGTACATGACTCGCCCCCTGGGCCGTGGGGCACTCGGAGCCGGGCAATCGGGAAACGGTGGGGATAGTAGTGGCAACCCGGTTCCATGGCTCAGGGTGGTCAGACCATTGGTAGCCTACGACGCGCTGTTGATAATGTCTGACTAAGCCACCCGTGGATTGCGGTTATTATGAACCGCTGCTGCAAGGCTGACCGCTGGGGCTGATAGTGTATGCAGCTGGGATGGTGCGACTCCCCACGGGAAAAGTGCAGCCCCAGGGCAGTGTAATGAATGGAGGGGGGGAGTGATGGTGGTGAGAGTCCCAGTACAGGTAATGCTGGAGGAGCAAAGGAGCACACATGCAACAAGTTACAGTCCAGGGTCTTTACTCACAGTTCGTTTGTTCCGGGTCACTTCTGTCAGCAGTGACAGCCCGAGCCATGCTGCGTTCACCAGGTTAGGGGCTCGGTCAACTCCCAGACAATTCAAGAGCATGGCCCAGGACCCCCTTAAATCCTTTCTCAGGCCTGCCTCACCAGTGACCCACTTTTGTCCAGCTGCCGCGGACTTGTGCGGTTAAACGTGGGCCCCGTTCCCCGCTGTCCTTTATGGTGCCTTCCTAGCAGGTTTGATGAGGTGCCGCACCAATAAATGGTCACAGCCTCCGGTCTTTGGCAGAGGGTTGTTTCTCCTCCACCAACTTGGGATCCGGTACCCTTAATCTGCCTGACCCTTCACCCAGTATTCTCGTGGGTTCTTAGGGTCCCTTCCACCTTCTTGTTCCTGAGCCCCTCTTTTCCTCTGTCTCTTCTCCTCCTTTTCTGCTCCTTCTTCTTCTCCTTTCTCGTCGAGCTGGACTGAGAAGGAACCACAGCTCCCATTCACCTCTCCTCTCTCTCCACTCCACTCTCCTCCTCGGCCTCTCACTAGGCCCACTCCTGAGTAGAGCTCCTCCAGAGCCTCTACTCCCTGTCTTCTCCTCTCACTGAACAGACTGACTGAACGACTGACCTAAGATGGTGCCCACCTTTTATACTTCCCTCTAGCCATGAGCCCAGGTGACCAGCAACCAATGGGCTCCTTCCTATGCTCAGAAACCAACCCCTATCTGCTCCTACACCACTGGGTATTCCTCCCCCCTCCCCACTCCAGCCAGGGACATGGTCGGTCGTGCCTGCATTTCTGTCTAATGGGAGCACCGTTGAACTGTCCCTCGGAAATGGGGTGAGTGTGCTGTATGCAGCTAACTGAGCCCTGGTCCATACTCCATCCTTACCCGGGAGTGGAATACTACACCTCTGGCAGAGGTGCAATACCCCTGTAGCGGCCGAACCCTCGGGGCGCTACATTCCCCCCTGGTAAACCACAGCATGTCCTCGGGTTGGAACAGAGCAAAAACAATTAAATACAGGACATGCAAACTTTTTCAAAACTTTTCACATTAGGAAACAGACAACGCAGTTCAATTCCCTTCAGGGGAAACACTTTCTTCACTTGTTACACTATTATAAAACACTTTACTAACACTTCTGGAACTCTTTTGACATATAAACATTATAGAAAACAGTCACAGTACTATTTAGCAGCATATAAAACTCTCTTTACATAAAACATTTTTACATTTTTAAGCAAAACACATTCTTGGATCCTGGCCATGGTGCAACTTGCGACCAGGTGTGCATTCTTCTTTTAAGTGCTGAAGCTTTGGCAAACTTTTAGCCGTGAGGGACTCTCTGTCCCGAGATAGACGTTGCAGTCTTGTTATAAAACCAGTAGGGGACGCTTTAGGAAGCGCAACTATTTACAGGGGATTGGCCGTTCCCAGTCCTCGGCCGGTGGAAAGGGGAATGGCTGCTCTCAGTCCTCAGCCAGGTTAGGGATGTAGGGGGGGGTAACGTTCACACAGTCAACAGTTTCACAACAGTTCTTGTACCCTGATGGGTAACTATTTACACAGGTACTTTGCCCCTCACTAGTAGCGGTGTCCTCCAGATGCTCCTTCCTCCTCCTCATACTGTTCTTCAGACCCATCCGGGTCCTCTTGGCTTTCCTCATAGCCATAGTGCTGCAGCTCCTCCTCTGTAAGCCGATGGACATGGAGGGCGTATGGTCCTTTTGCGCCCTCGTGTCGGGTAAAGGTGACCACATCACCAGGGTATAGGTCACGTCCACGGTGTCCCTCCGGTAGGTGGCTTTCAACGTCTCTGCAGGTCACAAAGACGTCGCCTGCCGTTTCCGGGCCCCTGATGAAACCCCAGCCGTTTTCCATGTGGAATTTAGTTATGGTCTCGGTGATTCGGGGACCGCGGGCAGCCTGGGGGTCCTGACGGGCTTTGCGCTTTTGCTCAGCGCTTCGAGCCTGGAGCCGCTCCTCTCTGACATGCCTCTCTCGCCGTTCCCTTTCAAAGGTCACCAGCTGTTGTTGGCAGGACTCCAGACGACGGGCTGCGTCTGCCCGGGTCTCCTGAGTGAACCCCATTAAGTTCTCACCAGCGGGGTCCCACTCGAATTGGGCGTCCTCTAGTGGGGGCAGGGTGACTTCTACGGGCTCCGGAGCAGGTATCAGGGGCTCGCGCGGGGGCTGGGTCTTCCATGTCTGACCGCTGGTCAGTTCGGCCGGCCACTCCAACGGCAGTCCATCTGGACCGGTGTGCTGGGCAAACAGGTCTGCGCCCAGCGGTGGTATAGCAGAGGACCCTGATTTGGGAGCAGCGCCCGGGGTCACTCGGACTTGCGAACAGGCCGGGGGTCTGCTAGTTGTGCCCGATGGTGGCCCAGTCCGGGAAGGGGGCGCTGGTTGGGTAACGGTGCCCGGGTTAACTAGGCCTTGTGACCAGGCCGGTGACGCTTCCCTCTTTACGGCGCCCGGGGTCAAGGGGCGTGGTGCCATGCAGGGCGTGGCCGCGGCGCTCGCCGCTGGAGGCCTAGCTGGGAGCAGTGGCGGCGCGGCAATGGGTGCAGTGAGTGGGGTTTCGGGTTCTGCGACGGGAGGCTGGGGCAGGCTTCCAGCTGCTGGGGTTGCGGTGGTTACGTCCCCTGTACCTGCCTCAGTCCTCACGGCTTCCTCTGCAGCGTCGTCTCCGGCCCTCACTCCTCCTGCGCCGTCCTCAGAGGCAGGCAGACTCCGGGGTGCGATTGAGGCCTGTCGCTGGTGGATTCCAGCCTGCCGGGCCAGTTCCTCCCTCCACTCGATGAGCGCACCCCGCTGCGCTCGGACCATCCTCCGCTCCAGGTCCTCCAGTGCAGCTTGCGCACGCTCTGGGTCTCTAGGGAGCTGTGCTAGGATCTCTGCCAGGCTGCTGGGCGGTTCAGTCTGCAGCAGGCTCCGGGCCAAGAAGTTGGTGTTCCTGAACGCGTCCATCCCCGGGTGCGGTCTGTCTAGACTGATCCAGACCGCGCCCTGCCCCATAGTTTTCTTCTCTTCCCACCCCTATGGGGGTTGGTCCTGGGGCATCCTGGTGACAATCACATTCAGGGGTAGCCCCCCCACCTTGATGGACATCTCCACAGCCGCACTCATGGCTGTTGGGGGTGGGCTCCTTCTTTGGCGCCATTCTGGGACCCGGCCCACGATGGGAGGCGGCCTCCGGTGGTCTTTTGGCGTGCACATTATGGCGCTCGTTCTTCTGGGGCGGGCGCCATTTTCAACACGGTCAATCTCAATAAAACAGTCTCTTTTCAGGCGCGCAATACCCGCATGCGGCGGGCTGGTAACGATCCTGCCGACTACGCCAAAGCTGACTCGCCCCCTGGGCCGTGGGGCACTCGGAGCCGGGCAATCGGGAAAAGGTGGGGGTAGTAGTGGCAACCCGGTTCCGTGGCTCAGGGTGGTCAGACCATTGGCAGTCTGCGACGCGCAGTTGATAATGTCTGACTACGCCACCCGTGGATTGCGGTTATTATGAACCGCCGCTGCAAGGCAGACCGCTGGGGCTGATAGTGTATGCAGCTGGGATGGTGCGACTCCCCACGGGAAGAGTGCAGCCCCAGGGCAGTGTAATGAATGGGGGGGGGGTGATGGTGGTGAGAGTCCCAGTACCGGTAGTGCTGGAGGCGTAAAGGAGCACACAGACAACAAGTTACAGTCCAGGGTCTTTACTCACAGTTCGTTTGTTCCGGGTCACTTCTGTCAGCAGTGACCGCCCGAGCCGTGCTGCGTCCACCAGTTGAGGGGCTCGGTCAACTAACCAGACAATTCAAGAGCATGGCCCAGGACCCCCTTAAATCCTTTCTCAGGCCTGCCTCACCAGTGACCCACTTTTGTCCAGCTGCCGCGGACTTGTGTGGTTAAACGTGGGCCCCGTTCCCCGCTGTCCTTTCTGGTGCCTTCCTAGCAGGTTTGATGAGGTACCGCACCAATAAATGGTCACAGCCTCCGGTCTTTGGCTGAGGGTTGTTTCTCCTCCACCAACTTGGGATCCGGTACCCTTAAACTGCCTGACCCTTCACCCGGTATTCTCGTGGGTTCTTAGGGTCCCTTCCACCTTCTTGTTCCTGAGCCCCTCTGTTCCTCTGTCTCTTCTCCTCCTTTTCTGCTCCTTCTTCTTCTCCTTTCTCGTGGAGCTGGACTGAGAAGGAACCACAGCTCTCCTTCACCTCTCCTCTCTTTCCACTCCACTCTCCTCCTCGGCCTCTCACTAGGCCCACTCCTGAGTAGAGCTCCTCCAGAGCTTCTACTCCCTGTCTTCTCTTCTCACTGAACAGACTGACTGAACGACTGACCTAAGATGGTGCCCACCTTTTATACTTCCCTCTAGCCATGAGCCCAGGTGACCAGCAACCAATGGGCTCCTTCCTATGCTCAGAAACCAACCCCTATCTGCTCCTATACCACTGGATATTCCTCCCCCCTCCCCACTCCAGCCAGGGACATGGTCGGTCGTGCCTGCATTTCTGTCTAATGGGAGCACCGTTGAACTGTCCCTCGGAAATGGGGTGAGTGTGCTGTATGAAGCTAACTGAGCCCTGGTCCATACTCCATCCTTACCCGGGAGTGGAATACCACACCTCTGGCAGAGGTGCAATACCCCTGTAGCGGCCGAACCCTCGAGGCGCTACACACACACGCGTTGTACTTTCACAAGCAGCTCTGGCAGATCTGCTCACAAATCCTTCCCAACATCTGCAACGTTGATTTCCAACGTGAGGTGACAAAGCACAACCGTCGGTGAGCTGGAAGCTACTGTTCAGGCACGGACCCCGAACACAGACTTCCTTAGAAAATCCGTGTTAATGTTCGGGTTCCGGTGTTTCCCGCGCTGTCACTTGCAAGACAGCGCAGGAAACCCAGGCTTTGTGCGCTGTGGGATGATGCTGACAGGTGTCAGCATGATCTCACAGCTGTGACAGTGAAATACGGTAAGTAGCTTACTGCAGGTCATAGGCGCCGGCTGATGGTACTATTACCACCATCAGCCGGCGCTTTCTGTCATAGGAAACAGCGAGCGCAGGTACCGCTGAATGGGAGAAGTAGTCTCTCATCCACCGGCGCCTGTACTGTGCTGAAAGTAAAAAAAAAATGTTAAAATTAATAAAAAAAATAAAAATAAAGCACATTATACTCACCTACACCTTGTCCCCGATGTTCTCCGCCCCTGCAAAAAAAAAAAAAAAAAAAAAACACCATATACTCACCTATAACAATAATAAGTTTTATTTATATAACGCCAACATATTCCGCAGCACCTTACAATTAAGTAGGGACATGTACAGACAATAAAAACAATACAATTTATCACATTTCAACAGTTACAGGAGGAGTGAGGGCCCTGCTCGCAAGCTTACAATCTATATGTACATAGGGGAACACAATAGGTAGAACATGGTCATCAGCCAGTATCTGTCTACGCGCAGTTACTGTGTGCTATTGCGTGCATGGAGGATGTGGAGACAGATGAATAGGCAGGAGCAGATTAAGATTAACATTTAGGAGGGAACGGGGGAGAGGTAGGTTAGTGAGTTGAGGTGATAGGCTTGTCTAGACAGATGTATTTTTAAAGCCCGTTTGAAGACATGGGGGCTAGACATTACTCGGATCGTTTGGGGCAGTGCATTCCAGAAAACTGACGCCGCACGAGAGAAGTTGTCAGGGGTGGATTAAGAGTAGCAAGGGCCCAAGGGCCCCGGGCAGTTTAAAAGGCGTGGCCCCCCCCACACACACACACACACCTGATTTATCACGTGACATGTCACATGATCCCCTGTTATAGATCATGTGATAGTTCACGTGAAATTAATTTGCCACAATATTAATTATAATATTTTTTTTTAGGCTGTGTGCCCACTATTTGTTTTTTAAGCATTTCCGCAGCGGCAATTCCTCTGCAGAAACGCTTAAAAAACGCTTGGTAGAAGGTCTGCCATGTTCCCCAATGATAATCCGCATGTGCTGTGCACATGCTGTGGAAATTTCCGCTGCAGATTATCATTGCGGAAAAATCCGCAGCATTACCAATTATTTTGCGGAAGCGCTGCTTTTTCACCACCATTGACTTGCATTAGAACGCATGGAATCCGCATCCCTGCAGCTGTAGATGCGGAATCCATGCGTTTCAATGTGCGAATGGTACCCGGGTGACAGGAGACTCTCCTCCGGACCCAGGTACCATAGAACCTGTAAAAAAAGAATAAAATAAAAAATAAATATTATACTTACCTTCTGATGGCCCCCGGTGTCTTTATCCGATGCGTCCTGGCTTTCCGGCAGCTCGCGATGGTCTGAAAAGGACCTGCCGTGGCGTCATTTAGTCATGTGACTGGTCACGCAACCGCTGACGTCGGCAGGCCATCAGAAGGTAAGTATATACACTGTGTTGCAAATTATTATGCAAATAATATTTTCTCAGATTTTCCCAAATTACCAATATGAATTGCAGTCATTGTAATTTTCCAGTCAAATAACTATTCGAGTACAATTGAAAGGTTTTTGTACAAACTGCCTATGATAACAGGATATTTAAAAAAAAAAAAAACCTCAAACTGCACTCAAAATGCATGTTCCAATTATTATACACAGCAGAGTTTTCAACCTTTTCATTTTAAGAAAGAACAAAAAAATGGTCATTTTTGAAATTATAATCATTAGCAGGTTATTACAAACTGAAATCAAACAGTTTTCAACTCAAAACTTTATTCTAGGTGATGTTACATTTGCACATAGGACCCCTTGTTCGAAAGGAGCTTCTGAACTCTCTTGTCCATTGAATTTGTCAGGTTTTGGATGGCTTCTGCTTCAATTGTTTTACATGAGGACAGAATACCCTCCCAGAGCTGTTGCTTAGATGTGAACTGCCTCCCGCCATCATAGACACTCCTTTTGATGATGCTCCAGAGGTTCTCAATGGGGTTGAGGTCAGGGGAGCATGGGTGCCACACCATAAGTTTGTCCCCTTTTATGCCCATAGCAGCCAGAGATGCAGATGTGTTATGTGCAGCATGAGACGGGAGGGCACGGGAGTGGTGATAGACAAAAATGAGAGTGCGATATAGGAGAGCTGTGGAGAGCTTTGTGCGTGAGAGATATGAGTTTGTATTCTATGCTGTGGTGAATACTGCAGGTAACCAGTGCAATGACTGGCACAGGGTAGAGGAGTCGGTGAGGCGGCCTGATAGAAATACGACCCTGGCTGCTGCATTCAGAATAAATTGGAGAGGAGAGAGTTTGTTTAGAGGGAGACAGATTAGAAGAGAGTTGCAGTAGTCCAGACGAGAGTGAAGAAGGGCGACAGTAAGAGTTTTTGCAGTATCAAAGGTGAGAAAAGGTCAGATTCTTCAGATATTTTTAAGGTGCAGGTGACATGAGCGAGTAAGTGATTGTATATGGGGAATAAAGGAAAGTTGTGTGTCAACTATGACTCCAAGACAGCGGGCATGCTGCTTGGGAGTTATGGTGGCACCACCCATGGAAATTGCAAAGTCAGGAATAGGTAGGTTAGTAGAAGGAGAAAGGACAAGGAGTTCAGTTTTGGAGAGATTCAGTTTCAGATAGAGGGAGGACATGATGTTAGAGACAGCGGACAGACAATCACTGGTATTTTGTATTAGAGTGGGGGTGATGTCAGGTGAAGAGGTGTATACTTGGGTGTCATCAGCATAGAGATGATACTGGAAAACAAATCTGATGGTTTGTTCAATAGGGGCAGTATACAAGAAGAAAGGGAGGGGACCTATGACTGATCCTTGTGGAACCCCGACAATAAGGGGAAGATTAGAGGAAGAACAGCCGGCAAAAGATACCGTGAAGGAGAGATCAAAGAGATAGGAGGAGAACCAGGAGTGAGAACTGTCCTTGAAACCTATAGAGCGGAGCATACTGAGGAAGAGCTGGAGATCTACAGTGTCAAAAGCGGCAGAGAGATCCAGGAGAAACAGAAGGGAGTAGTGACCATTAGATTTAGCTGTTCGTAGATCATTAGAGACTTTAGTGAGGGCAGTTTCAATAGAGTGTGAGGAGCGGAAACCAGATTGTAAAGGGTCGAGAATAGAGTTATCTGAGATATAGCGGGTTTAGACAGGAGTGGACCAAGTGTTCCAGGAGTTTAGAGATGAAGAGAAGATTACAGATTGGTCTGTAGTTGGCAGTGCAGTTCTGGTCCAGGGATGGCTTTTTAAGTAAAGGGGTTATGCAGGTGACGAGCCCCCTGGGCCGTGCGGTACTCGGTAGCCGGGCCGGTCGATGCTGGGGGATGTCACAGTGGCGGTGACCCGGTCCGTGATCCAGGAAGGTCAATAAAAGGGGTTTTAAAGAAAAGGGAATAGAGTTTCTATATATAATGTTCGTGACGCCACCTGTGGTATGCGGCTATATGGGGCCGCCGCTGCAATGCAGATCCTCTGGAGCTGATGATGACGCAGCAGAGTTGGTTCAGCTCTCCACAGGCAGGAAATGGTGACGTTATAGATGTTGCTGTGCAGTGTAGTGCAGGGGATGGCGCAGTTAATAATCAGTCCACAACTTAATGGCGGTTTCCTCTTATCTTTACATGCGGTGGTTAGGCAGAGCGGGGCACGGGTACTAGCTGGTAGTAGAGGTCCGGGCAGCCTGGAAGCAAGTTGGGAATCCACCTCGTCAGGTGAAGTTGGAGGCCTTCCCTTTGCGCTAATCTCTTTGGCCCTGCTGCTTATAGCTGTGCTGTGGCCCTCGTCCCTGAGTAAAACGTCTTTGTGCTCACCTGTATGGCAGACAGCTCGGGCCTTCCTGGGGTGTCACCCCCACTTGGTGGTGCTAGGCCCTATGTGCTGCTGAGCCTCCGGGCGTCTGATGGGGCCAGGAGACCTGCATTCTCCTGCCCTCCGGCTCCTGCTGCAGGGCCTTCAGTGCCCCACAACCTCGGACTCCGGTGTCTGGTTCTTCTACGCTCCTCTCTGGAGTGAACTACCGTGCAGCTCCACTCCCCAGGTTTTTTCCTCTTCGCTGTCCCGTATTCAACTGCTCACTAACTCTAACTAACCCCGCCTCCATATTCCAGTTGCTAAGGGGAGGAGCTCCCCTTGCTGTTCTGGAGCCAGGAAAGTGTTGCATGCTAGTAAACCTGATTAGGGGACCCCTCCTTGCTTCCAGGCATGGCATCACCCTCTGTGAAGGAGGCAATGCCACTGTGGCAACTCCTGTGGACTCCTGGGGTGCCAGATTCCCCACTAGTTAACTTCTGTACTCCCGGACTGAGGATACCTTTTTGAATTAACAATTAACAATAACAATTCACATTACAAATAGTTTACAAAGTCAAAAATAACAAAAAACGCAACCAAAAATTTATAGCAGTCACTGCAGCGCTTAGTCTTTACGCCACAATCCGGATAATTGAAATTTGGCTGGTGGGAACCGCATCAACCCACTTTGTGTATTGTCCCTGGGCGTAGCGTCAGGGCATTCTGTCGTTGGGCCCCGTCTTCGGCCACACCTGCGGTTTATTTTCAAGGCCACTTATTAACTATTTTCAATATTGTCCTGACCACACCTAGCCCTGTGGTCCAATTGTCCATACATTTTTCAACTATATACATCCAAGATTATTTAACGGTTACAACTATATATAACATACACTTTAGTTCCTCCGGCGGGCAGGAAGCTGACCTTTAGTACTCCAGGTCGATCTATATAGTACATTTGTTGTCACTGACACACCCCTGGTGTGGCGAGTTCAGTGTAAACTACACTACAGGTAGCCTGAGGTAACACCTGTAGGCTGGGTAATCGCCTGCGAATTCTTTGACTCACCCTGGGTATGACAGGTTCACTGCTAGCAGAAGGTAGATTCTCCTGATCTCTGCTGATGAATCATCTGTCTCTGGGGCCGACTGGTGTTCCAGATGTTCTGGAGCCTCTTCAGCTTCTGGTGAGGCCGCTTGAAGAAAGGTCAGGACCGGTACCACAATTCTGTTCACCTGTGTCCAAGACCGGGGAAATGCTCCAAGGACTGTCTGGACCGTTTATTCCACTTTTTCTGTGGGCTGAGGGCTGTCTTGGTCTTCTTCTTTGTGTTTCAACTGTTCAGGGCATATCTTCAAGTGGTCTCTTGAGACTGCCGCTGAAGTTTTCCCTCCATCTTTACTAATGAGGCACACTTTGGTGTTATCATAATTCGAGGGTAGGATGGTGTATGGCTCAACCTCCCACTGGTCATCTAATTTATGGACTCGTTTCTTCCTCTTAAGTACCTGTTTTCCAGGTGATAAGGGAACTGCAGGTGCATGCTGATTGTAATTTTTTTCCTGCTTCTGTCTCGCCTGGGACAGACTTCTCTCGACACTTTCTTGCACCTTGCGGTATTGTTGCTGCCGCTCTATATCTCAATCTGCATCTGGTGATGTCGTCTCTGGTGTTAAGACTCTCATGTCTAAGTCAATGGGTAACTTGCCAGGTCTTGCTCTCATCAGGTAAGCGGGTGTACATTTGGTGGAGTTCACCGGGATGTGGTTATATAGGTCCACCAAATCTGGTAACTTCTCTGGCCACAAGCTACGTTCTTCAAGGGGCAACATCTTCAACAGGTCTATCATCACCTGGTTCATCTTCTCGCACAACCCATTGGTCTGGGGATGATACGGCATCATCCTTATTTTCTTGCAGCTGTACAAGTTACAGAATTCTTGAAACACTTCGGCTTCAAAGGCTGGACCTTGGTCGGTAAGCACTCATTCAGGGTAACCGTGCGGGCGACAAAAGTGTTGTTGAAATGCTTTGGCTGCCATCTGAGCCATCTGATCTTTCACTGGCACTACTACCAAGAACCGGGAGTAGTGGTCTACTATGGTGAGAGCATAGACATAGCCTGACCGGCTTGGGGCTAGCTTCACAGGGTCCAAGGCTACCAGTTCAAGTGGTTGCTTGGTGATTATGGGCTGCAGGGGAGCCCTCTGGCTGTCACGGTCTTTCCGTCTCAGGTTGCATGGACCACATTCTCAACACCATCTCTCGATTGCTTTCCTCATTCCAACCCAGTAGAATCGCTCACGTAGCTGGACTTTCAACTTCTTCCACCCAAAGTGTCCAGCTCCATCGTGGTACGCTTCTAAGACCATTGGCGCATCCTGCCTCGGGACTACCATCTGCCAGACCAGTTTGTGTGTATGCGAGTTGATACTTCTTCGACACAGCTTTCCCTCGTAGATAAACAGTTTGCCGTTCTCCTTCCACAACTGTTGGGTCTCATGTGGAGCATCTGGATCAGGCTGCGAGTCAGCTTGTGTCAGCAACTCCTTTACCAGGCGGACAGCCGGGTCGCTATCCTGCATCTCTGCCCATCCATGGTGGGGCAATGGGTTGAACGTGGCCTCTCTGTTGGCGGAGCGCTTGTCACTCACACAATGGGAGCACTGGGTCACCCTGTGATGATGGAAAGCTGGTAGATCTATCTCCTCCAGCTCTTCCGGGTCTTCTCCCCCATCTGGCAAGTTGGGCATCCTGGACAGCGCATCAGCATTAGTGTTTTTATGCCCTGCCCGATATTGATGGTAAACTCGTAGTTAGACAGTCGGGCCATCCATCGTTGTTCTAGGGCACCAAGCTTAGCAGTCTCCAGGTGCATCAGCGGGTTGTTATCCGTGAAGACTGTAAATCTGGAGGAGGTGAGGTAGTTTTTGAACCGCTCTGTTACAGCCCAAACTATGGCTAAAAAGTCCAACTTGATGGAACTATAGTTGTCGGGGTTCCTTTCCGTAGGACGGAGATTCCTGCTGGCGTAGGCAATCACTGTCTCTCTGCCCTGCTGTACCTGGGACAGCACCGCTGCCAATCCCATGTTGCTGGCATCTGTATGAAGTATAAAGGGTTGCAGTTCATCTCCAGTAAGAGCCATTTTTAGTCGAGTGAAAGATTCGTCTTCTGGTTTACCCCATTTGAATGGAGGTTTCGGGTTCTTGGCCTTCTTGGACTGGCCCACTAAGAGGTCCTGCATGGGTGCCGCTATCTTGGTGAAACCCTTGATGAATCTTGTGTAGTAGCCTACCAGCCCGAGGAACTGACGCACTTCCTTGATAGTGGAGGATCTTGGCCAGTCCTTGATCACAGTGACTTTTTCAGGGTCTGGTGCTGCACCTTTGGCGCTTACCACATGTCCTAGGTACTGCACCTCGGGCTTTAACAGGTGGCACTTGGACGGCTTTACTTTCAGACCAAAACCAGATAGGGCTTTAAACACCTCGGCCAGGTGCTCCAGGTGGTCTTCATATGTCTTGAGTAGACGATTACGTCGTCTAGGTACAGCATGACGGTTTCGAAGTTTTTGTGTCCTAGGCCACACTCCATTAACCGCTGGAAGGTTCCTGGGGCGTTGCAGAGCCCGAATGGCATGCAGTTGAACTCGCTGAGGCCCATTGGTGTTGTAAACGCGGTCTTTTCTCTGTCCGCCTCTGCCACAGGAACCTGCCAGTACCCACTGGTGAGATCCAAAGTGGAGAAATAGCGGATCTCAATGCTGCTAATGATTACTCAATTCTGGGTAATGGGTAGGCGTCCTTATGTGTAATGCGGTTAATCTGCCTGTAATCAACACACATCCTCATTGTACCATCCTTCTTTCTAGCAAGAACTAATGGAGCTGCAAAGGGGCTACAACTATCTCTGATCACCCCAGCCTCCTTCATCTCCCATCACATTCTTTGGCACATTGATAGTGAGCTGGGGGTACAGACCGGTACCTCTCTTTAATGGGCGGATGATCTCCCGTGGGAATATGAGGTTGGACCCCTTTTACCTGCCCAAAGTCTAGTGGGTGTTTACTGAAGACTCGCTCATATTCCTGATGGTATACTCCATGTTTTTGGTGCAAAGGGGTGGAGTCAGTGCCCATTTGTAGCTTCTGACACCAATCCTCCACCTGCCCCTTGGAGCCGTTATCCTCCGCCGGTTTGGATGGAGGCAAGGGTTCCACTGCCTTTTTTGCATTGTTACTGACAGTGAACAGCTTAGCAAGAGTGGCATACCGGGGTAAATGGACCTCTTTCTCCCCACAATTCAGGATGCGTATCGGTACCCTCCCTTGCGGACATCGACTATCCCCCTTACTGTCAAGATGCTGGGCCTACTGTCAGAGTACACGGGTTCTACCAGGGCCCGATAATCTTGACCCCTGAAACCTATTGCTGCCCGACACCATATTAACATTTCACTCCTAGGGGCCATTGCAATGGGGAATGGATCGCTCATCCTGACACTGCCGACTTCTCCACCAGACAGCTCTACCTGTGGTCTTTTCATCAGGGCTCTGACTTCCTGCTGCAGAACTCGCTGCTGACTGGAACTGGCAATCTCTGCGACCTGTTGCAACAAAAGAATAATTTCCCCAAGACAATTCTCTATCACATTGGTGCCTATAGTTATCATAGGATGACTTTCTAGGAGATCGATATCAACAATAATCATTCCTTGTGATGGCAATTCTACTCGGCCAACTTTTATGGTCACCTCTTTATACCCCACCTGAGGCAAGGGCTGACCATTGCTGGCATAGATGCTAAGATGTTCATCTAGACGGCGGGTAATGTCTGAATCAGTCCAGTATTGTTTATAAAGGATATATGGCATTGTTGTCAACTGGGACCCAGTGTCCAGCAGTGCATTCATCGGGATGCCATCAAGCACGACAGGTAGGACCGGTCGTCCTCCCACGTACTTGTGTGACGCCCTGCTGTGCATGGAGCCAAAGATCCTGGAGGGGTGCATTTCAGGTTTTCTCCACAAGAGGCCCTCAGAGTATACACAAACCTCCACCTTCCACCTCAGACCACCAGAGGGAGCCTGATAGGGATATAAATAGGGATGGTGGAGCTAGGCAGCCCAGACAGTGATTCAGCAGTTTCTGCCCAGACACAGAAGGAGAGAGTCTGTGAGTGAGTTCTCCTCAGGAAGAGAGTGGAGACAGAACAGTCTGGAGTCCACAGCCAGTTCCTGCAGAGTGAGACATAGAGAAACAGGTCAGTCTGCAGTGGAGCTCAGTCAGACTCAAGCAGCTCGAGTTAAGAGAGCTAGGAGCGTTGCTGACGCTCAGAGAACAGCTGAAGAGGCAGCCACCTAACTGCCAGTGTGTATAGCCTAGTGAGGGCCGAGTAGGCCGAAGGCTAGAGGAGTGAGTAGCATTGGGGGCAGAGGAGCCTTACCAGCTCACCCCAGAAACCATATCCCGGACAATGTGTCCGAGTCTGCAGTGATTCTTTATACCCAGCAGAAGACAACCAGAACCCCTGGCGAACTACAGGTCCCAGGAATACCAAACGCTGACTGTTATACCAGGGTCAGGAGTTACAGAGACCCCCATATACCAGGGAGTGTGTACTCCAACAGAAGGCCCTACCACAGGATCAGCCGGTGCAGAACAGAAACTAAGTTAGGCCTAGCTCCAGGCAGGCCAGAGACTAACACTAAGCGGCGAAGAAACAGGAGGCCCTACACCTGCTCACTGGGGAGAGTCCTGCAGTGCACCCCTCACCCTACAGTGCTCCGGATGGTACCTGCATTTCCACCAGTAAAAGGTACAGAAGCAAACCGTGTGTTTGTGTCCCCTGTTCTTCCTTGGACCTGGCTGGGTCACCGCCATATCGTGCACCTCGTCAAACATCGCTGCCCTGAGGCCTAGCTCCACCTGTGGGGAGCTACACCATCAAAGCTGCAGTAACACCGGCCTCAGTGGACTGCCGCAGCGCTGGTGATCCTCACCAGACACCACAGGTGGCGTCACGAACTTTGACATTTCAATTTCCCTTTTTTTTTTAAGATAGAGCCCAGGGTACGGGCCCGGGAGCCGACCACCGCGACATCCCCCAAGACCAGGCATTAAGGCCCGGCCCCGAGTCGTCCCCATCCCCTGGGCGCCACATCTCTCTAACTGGCGTCACGAACAGGATTGCGTGCCCGCGGCAATGGAAGGAGTTGTGCCCGTTTCAACCGGGTACTCTGCGCCTTAAGAAACTGTAAAACACACAGTGGTGAAGCCTTTCCCGCCATTTTCTGGAGTTTCCCGCCACTGGCCGCCATCTTTCCGGTCGCCGCACGGGAAGAAGAGGGGCATAACCGCTGGAAGCGCGTGAAGTCGAGGACACACCCCACGCACTGACGCAGCGTCAGGTCCTGGAAGGAAGCCCCAGCGAACGCTCTGACGTGGAACGTAAGCGACGCAAGGTCCTACCAGAAGACCGTCACCTGCAGAGCTGCGGCCTACAGAAGCAAGGTAGGCCACGGTTCACTAGGGGGGTGTCAAGATGTTGCAGCAACAACCCGACGCCGCGGCCCAGGCTGACAGCCCCAATGATGCACCCGCGGCCGCCGCCGCGCAAGATGGAGCAGCCGCTCCATCACCAGGGCCTGTAGCCCCTATCGTACCATTGACTTTACCATACATGCCCGGAGCAAAGTGGCTTCCCCAGTACAGCGGTAAGCCAGACACCCTGTCTGGATTCAAGCGCAAAATATGCAGCATGCTGGACATGTATTCTATGACAGGCAAACAAAGAGCTGAAGTAGTAGTGGGACAATTGACTGGTGCTGCGGAGAGAGAAGTAGAGACTTGGTTGGTCGCAGACCAGGAATCAGTGTCCACAATTTTCAAAAAGTTACAGACTGCCTTAGAGGACAGCACTGAAGCAGACCTCCGGATGAGGTTCTACCAATGCTCTCAGAAACCGGAGGACAGCGTTCGGGACTATGCCTGCCGTTTACAAGGGGCCCTGCTAGCTCTAAAACAGGTTAGTCCAATTAGCATAACTAATGAGAGTAAAATGCTAAAAGAACAATTTGTCCGGGGGCTGAGGTCCCAAGCGGAGAGCAGGACTGTGCGTTGGTGGTCCTTGGATCATCCAGATGCTACCTTTGACACCCTTAAGGATATGGCTATAAAGGGACTGCAACCCCTGGAGACGGCAGATACTGCAATCCAACTTTACCAGGGTGGGGCCACTCCAACGCCAGCAGCACCCACCTTTTCCCCGCTGGCTGCTGAAGCCAAAGTGCAGGCAGCGCCCCCTACTGAGCTGGACTGTCTGTGCTCAGAAGTGCGCCAGCTGACCAAAAACCTGGCCACTGTGATGAGTGCCCTGCAGCTATGGACGGAGTCAGAGACGGAGGGAAAGATCCTGCTAGCCAACTGCCCTGAGGATGTCCCCTGGATGAACTGGAGGAGAAGGAGGACGTCGCCACCCCGGAGGAGGACATCGGCACCCCGGAGGAGGACAACACCGCCCCCAGGAAGGACCAACAACCAGCACCATCCTCACCAAGAGTTCGTCTGCAACCGCTGCCAGATGGCAGGTCACACAGTGCACCAGTGTCCTTTAAACAAGCAAACCCTGGGTCCGAGGTCCAACACCCAGGAATAGACTCAGCAGGCCCCTCAAACTGGCACCGCAGGATCGTGGGAGGAAGACCTTTCCTATCCATCATACTGGACGGCATTGCGATACCTGCCCTGCTGGACACCGGATCCCAGGTAACAATCATACCTGATATCCTCTATAGCAAATTCTGGTCCATGGACAGTCTCCAACCCCCAAACCCAGACTTTTCAGTATATGCCTCTAACGGCCTCCCTCTTGACCTACTTCGGGTTAAGAATGTAGCAGTAAAAGTGGGGAGAGTGGAGTTAAAGGACCAGGGACTCATTGTAGTGAAGACTGTCAATGAGGAAAATGGACTGAATGTGGTACTAGGCACTAACATTGTTGGTAACTGTTTGGAGGAGGTTGTGTTTTTACTCCAACAGCTCGCTGACGTTGCCAGACCAGGGCAGAAGAGAGCGATCCAGAAGGAGATCTGAGCTCTGATGTACCAGCAGAAAGTGAAGCTGACCGGTGGTGAGATTGGTAGCGTGTGGGTAACAGACCCGATACCCATTGTGATTCCCCCAATGAGTGAAATGCTTATCTGGTGAAGAGCAGCAATGGGTCTTAAAGGACAGAGCTACCAGGCGGTAGTAGAACCCCTTAGCTCAGAGCCCAGACCTACACTCTTAACTGGCAGGGGGGTAGTAGATGTACGCAATGGGAGGGTGCCCATCCGTCTTCTTAACTATGGGGAAGACGAGGTCAGACTACCACGTTATGCCACTGTTGCCAAACTGTACACTGTAAATACTGACTCTATTCACAAGGCGGAGTCCTTAACCTCCCCAGACCAAGTGGAGGATAATGACCCTACAACACAGGTGGAAGATTGGTGTCAACAGCTCCACGTTGGGACAGACACCACTCCTGCCCACCAGAAACAGGGAGTACACCGGGTGGTTCAGGAATACGCACAGGTATTCAGCAAACACCCACTTGACTTTGGGAGGTTTAAGGGGGTACAACATCACATCCCCACAGGCAACCATCCCCCCATCAAGGAACGGTACAGGCCTATACCTCCAGCACACTACCAGAAAGCCAAGGAGATGTTGCATGACATGAAGAAGGCAGGGGTAGTAAGGGATAGTTGTAGTCCCTGGGCAGCTCCCCTAGTTCTAGTCAGGAAAAAGGATGGAAGCATGAGAATGTGTGTAGATTACAGACAAGTAAATCACATTACACATAAAGATGCATACCCTTTACCCCGTATTGAGGAATCCCTGGCTGCCTTAAAGTCTGCAAATTACTTTTCCACCCTTGACCTCACTAGTGGGTACTGGCAAGTAGCTGTGGCTGAGGAGGATCGGGAGAAGACGGCCTTCACAACACTGATGGGACTCTGCGAGTTCAACAGTATGCCGTTTGGACTCTGCAATGCCCCCGGAACGTTCCAGAGATTGATGGAGTGCAGCCTGGGACACCGCAACTTCGAGACTGTGTTACTATACCTGGATGATGTGATTGTGTACTCCAAAACGTATGAGGACCACTTGAAGCACCTGGTGGAGGTATTTGAGTCACTGTCCCGGTATGGGATGAAGTTGAAGCCCTCAAAGTGCCACCTGCTCAAGAAAAAGGTACAATACCTGGGGCACATTGTTAGTCCAGAGGGAGTAGCACCAGACCCGGAGAAGGTCACTGCCATCCAGAAATGGCCAAAGCCGAAGAACCTCAAGGAGGTGCGTCAGTTCCTGGGACTAGTAGGATACTACCGGAGGTTTGTAAAAGATTACACGAAGAAAGCAGCGCCTCTGCAAGACCTCCTGGTAGGACAGTCCCCCAAGGGCAGAAATCCCCCATTCCACTGGGGTAAAGAACAGGCTGAATCATTTCAAGAAATGAAGGAGATCCTGACAGGTGATGAGTAGTGTTGAGCGAACATGCTCGACACTGCTCGGTACTCTCCCGAGCATCACGCTACTCGGGATGTTCGGCGAGCACCGAGCATTTCCGGGTTACTCGGGCGGGAGCTCGGGTCTCCGCCCTGCATGTTTGGTGCTCTTTACAGAGCCAATGAACATGCAGGGATTGCCAGCCAGTCACTGTAATGCCGCAGCCATGTTGTTTGTGGGCATTACAGTTATTGGCTGGCCGCACAGCGTCACCTCCCAGACTATCAGTCCGTCATGATTGGTGTGTGTGGGTGTCTGTGCGTGTGTCTGCGAGTGTGTGCGATGTCTGCGGGTGTGCGCGGTGTCTGTGCGATGTCTGCGAGTGTGTGCGGTGTCTGTGCGATGTCTGCGGGTGTGTGCGGTGTCTGTGCGATGTCTGCAGGTGTGTGCGGTGTCTGTGCGATGTCTGCGAGTGTGTGCGGTGTCTGTGCGATGTCTGCGAGTGTGTGCGTTGTCTGTGCGATGTGTGCGGGATGTGTGCGGGTGTGTGCGTGCAGGCAGACATAGGCTGATGTGACACTACTACTCCCATCGGCCTATGTCTGTCCCCGGTCCACTCGTGCCATCAGGATCAGCTCGATGGGAGCAGTAGTTCCCATCAGCCTGATCCTGCTATATAAATTGCCCTACTGTGTCCCCAATCAATTTTAAATACATGTCATTGGTGGCCAGTGGTTGCCTACAATAAATTAGTTCATACATTACCTGTCCCCGCCGATCGCCACCTAAAATAAAGTAAAAAAAAAAAACTACACCTATACTCACCTAGACACCTAATTCCCCGAAGCCATCGATCTCCTGTAATAAAATATAAAATAATAAACCACAACCTTATCCTTACCCCTCCGTAGTAGGTCCACGAGTGTCCCACGATGATCTCCAGTTTAGAGCAGCCACATAGAATGTGACCGCTCTGAACCGCTGCCGCCGCTAGAATGATGGGGCCGTAAGGGTTCGCCGGAGTTCAGGCAGCGCTGCTCCGGTTAGCTCCTTTACGGCCCTGCTGTATCGTGAGAAATTCCCACGGTACAGCAGTGCCGTAAAGGAGGTCTCCGGAGCTGCGCTGCCTGAATGCACTCCAGTGACCTCAGTCAGTGGCTCCGTGGGTATTACCCACTTCCCAGGCTTCAAACATCTGCCCCAGCCATCTGCTTAACCTCCGCTAGAGACTAAAATTATGGGGGATCCCCACGCCAATTTTTTTTTAAATAAATCCTTTATTTTAACACTAAATGACATTTGAGGAGTTAATAAAGATGCAGTCCCTAAATTATTATTTATTTTTTAATTAATTTTTCCCAAAAATTTTGACGTGGGCTTTGCCATATTTTTGTATGCCAGCCAGGTACAGCATCCAGCTTCTATGAACGCGCCATTTTCCGGGGTGGCTGCGGACTGCAATTTGCACCGGGGGGGGGGGGGCAGAAAGCTTGGGCCTCCCTGCGCTGCAGATTCCATCCCCCAGCTGCCTAGTTGTACCTGGCTGGACACACAAATAGGGAGAAGCCCCACGTATTTTTTTTTTTAATTATTTCATGAAATTCATGAAATAATAAAGAAAAAAAGGGCTTCCCTATATTGTTGTGTCTGGCCAGGTACAAATAGGCAGCTGGTGGTTGGGCGCAGCCCGTTCCTGCCTGCTGTACCTGGCTGGACACAAATATAGTGCGAAGCCCCAAGTCAATTTTTTTTTAATTATTTCAGGAAATTCATGAAATAATTAAAAAAAAATTGATGTGGGGCTCCGCCCTATATTTGTGTCCAGCCAGGTACAGCAGACAGGAACGGGCTGCGCCCAACCACCAGCTGCCTATTTGTACCTGGTTGGACACAACAATATAGGGAAGCCCTTTTTTTCTTAATTATTTCATGAATTTCATGAAATAATTAAAAAAAAAAATACGTGGGGCTTCGCCCTATTTTTGTGTCGAGCCAGGTACAACTAGGCAGCTGGGGGCTGGAATCCGCAGCGCACGGAGGCTCAAGCTTTCTGGGCCCCACCCGCTGCAAATTGCAGTCCGCTCCACCCCGGAAAATGGCGCGTTCATAGAAACGCCATCTTCTGGCTCTGTACCCAACTCATCCAGGGCCCTGGTGCGGTGGCTCACTGGGTAATAAAGGGGTTAAGGCCAGCTTGGCATTATCAGCTGGCCCTAAGCCCGAAATTCATGGGGTCACGCCAATATTAGACATGACCACCATGAATTTCTAGTAAAGTATTTAAAAAAAACACAACACCCAGAAAAAAGTCCTTTAATTGAAATAAAGACACAATTCTTTATTGTTCTAAATTAAACTATACTCACCATCACGCCCATTCCAGCTGAAGCCAACGATCTCCTGCAATAAAAGAAAAATAATAAAGCAACCTCATCCCTACCTTTCCATGGTTCCCACGACAGCTCCAGCTCTGCTACATCGAGATGACAGACTGGACCGCAGCAGAACGCTGCCATCCAGCCTGTCATCCCGCAGACACTGAGAAGCGCAGGCTTGCTTGCGCTCCTGAGTGTCTCTCTGTGACGGCATAAAGATGAGCCGAGGTCATGTCCAATGAACTCGGCTCACCTCATGCACGTCACTGACAGCGTGGGAAAATTCTCCTGCACTCAGCGCTTCAGCGTGAGAATTTTCCCACGCTGTCAGTGACGTGAATGAGGTGAGGTCATGTCCAATGAACTCAGCTCACCTCATGCACGTCACTGACAGCGTGGGAAAATTCTCACGCTGAAGCGCTGAGTGCAGGAGAATTTTCCCACGCTGTCAGTGACGTGCATGAGGTGAGCCGAGTTCATTGGACATGAACTCGGCTCATCTGGATGCCGTCACAGAGAGACACTGTGGAGCGCAAGCAAGCCTGTGCTTCTCAGTGTCTGCGGGATGACAGGCTGGATGGCAGCGTTCTGCTGCGGTCCAGCCTGTCATCTCGATGTAGCAGAGCTGGAGCTGTCCTGGGAACCATGGAAAGGTAAGGATGAGGTTGCTTTATTATTTTTCTTTTATTGCAGGAGATCGTTGGCTTCAGCTGGAATGGGCGTGATGGTAAGTATAGTTTAATTTAGAACAATAAAGAATTGTGTGTTTATTTCAATTAAAGGACTTTATTCTGGGTGTTTGTGGTTTTTTTTTAACTTTGACTATGGGGTTAGTAATGGGGGTGTCTTATAGACGCCTCTCCATTACTAACCTGGGCTTGATGTCAGCTGGCATTATAAGCTGACATCAACCCCAACCCTATTACCCAACTGCCACCGCTACAGGGCAGTGGGAAGAGCGAGGCTAAGTGCCAGAATTTCTGGGGCGGCTGACGGCTGGTGTTTCTAGCCTGGGAGGGGGCCAATATTCATGGCACCCTTCCTGGGCTATTAATATCAGCCCCCAGCTGTCTGCCTAGCCTTTGCTAGCTATTAAATTAGGGGGGACCCCACGTCATTTTTTTGAGGGGGTCCCCCATTTTAATAGCTAGTAAAGGCTAGGTATTCAGCTGGGGGCTGATATTAGTAGCCTGGGAAGCTCCGTGGATATTACCCCCTTCCCAGGCTTCAAACATCTGCTCCAGAAGTCTGCTTAACCTCCGCTAGAGACTAAAATTAAGGGGAATCCCACGCCAATTTTTTTTAAATAAATCCTTTATTTTAGCACTAAATGACAAGTACAGTAATCAACACTGTCACTGTACTTCATATATATGTGACTGACATGTTTCTATCTATATAATCTATGTGTGATTCTCTATTCCTTCTATTCTAAATTGTCGGATACAGATGCTGAATTGCCGGCCAGCTTTTTTAAAGAGACGGTGCATGAAAACACTATTATATTTTTAAATAAATCCTTTACACTAAATGACAAGTACAGTAAGCAACACTGTCACTGTACTTATTATATATGTGACTGACATGTTTCTATCTATCTAATCTATGTGTGAAGCTCTATTCTGTCTGTTATAAATTGTCGGGTACCGCAGCTGAATTGCCGGCCGGCTTTTTTAAAGAGACAGTGCATGAAAACACAATTATTTTTTTAAATAAATCCTTTACACTAAATGACAAGTACAGTAAGCAACACTGTCACTGTACTTCATATATATGTGACTGACATGTTTCTATCTATCTAATCTATGTGTGAAGCTCTAGTCTTTCTGTTGTAAATTGTCGGGTACCGGTGTATGCCGCTGATGAATTGCCGGCTTTTCGCGTAATACATTCTACATTATTCTTAGTTGTTTTACTTCATGTAGAATTAACCTACAAGGAAAGAAAGGGTTTATTTTCATTCCGACATTTGTGTCCCATTGACTTGCATTGGTTTCCTGTATCGGAATCGGCGATATCCGATACTTTTTGGGTATCGGTCCGATCCAATCCAATACGATATTTCCTGATATCGGAAGGTATCGCTCAACACTATCCTTAACATATTTCACAGGAAAGCACTTTCACTTTCGTTTTTGAACGTTTTATTTTGAGCCTGTAAAAGTGTATTAATACCTCTGACCACGTTGTTGACAGCAGTGACCTGGGGGTCAGAAATGCTTCCTGGGGCGATCCCCATGCTGTCCCCATGTCATTTGAGCACTGTCACTATCGTTTTGGGCACTTGTTAGGCTTTTAAAAGACTGCCGGGGGAGCCGCCGCAAAAATGCTCGAGTCTCCCATAGACTAACATTGGGCTCGTTGCTCGGGTCGAGCACCCGAGTATCACGGCGAGCTCGGCCCGAGCTTCGAGCAGCCGAGCATTTTAGTGCTCGCTCAACACTAGTGATGAGATCCTAGCCTACCCTGACTACAGCCAACCGTTCCTGCTGTATACTGATGCCAGCAATGAAGGACTGGGAGCTGTCCTAAGTCAGAAGCAGAATGGCCAGGAGAAAGTCATCACATATGCAAGCAGGAAGCTCCGCCCGACTCAGAGGAACCCAGAGAACTATAGCAGCTTTAAGTTAGAGTTCCTAGCCTTGGTCTGGGCCATCACAGAAAGGTTCAAGCACTACCTAGCCTCCAGCAAGTTCACTGCCTACACTGACAATAACCCCTTAACTCATCTTGAAACAGCCAAGCTGGGAGCCATGGAACAACGATGGATGGCTCGGCTGTCAAACTACCAGTTCACAATTAAGTACCGGGCGGGCCGCAAGAGCGCCAATGTCGATGCCTTGTCCAGGATGCCTCACCAGTCAGACACAGAGTAAGAAGTGGATGAGCTGGAGGAGATTGAGCTACCTGCCTTTCATCGGAATGGGATAATCCACGAGCACCGAGCCTCCAGGAGGCAGCGTGGTAAGACGTTAAACCCTTTGCCTCACCACAGCTGGAAGGAGACCCAGGACAGTGACCCGGTTGTCAGCCGTATCAAGGAGCTGATAACCCAAGAAGGTTCCTCCCTGGAGAAGGAAGCATCTCTCCAAGCAAAGCAGCTGTGGAATGAGAGAAGCCGGCTGTTTATCTACCGTGAGAAGCTGTGCCGGAGGTACGTCAATCCGAAAACCCATGAGATGGTGTGGCAGATAGTGGTCCCTAAGACGGATATCCAGATGGTGTTGGAGGCCTACCACGATCAGGCGGGGCACTTTGGCTGGAAAAAGCTAGAGACCCTGTTGAAGTGTCGATTCTACTGGGTGGGAATGCGCAGCGCCATTGAGAGGTGGTGCAGAGACTGTGGACCCTGTAGCCTCAGAAGAAAAGACTACAGCAGCCAGAAGGCACCCCTGCCACCCATCAAGGCGACTCGACCCCTGGAGATCGTGGCCCTGGACCTTGTCAAGTTGTCACCCAGACGGTCAGGATACTCCTATGCCCTGACCATGGTGGATCACTACTCCAGGTTCCTGGTGGTCGCCCCTGTCAAAGACCTGACAGCAGAGACAGCAGCGAAGACGTTCCAAGTGTACTTCTGCAGACCCCATGGATAACCTGAGCAGGTACTGACTGACCAAGGCCCGGCCTTTGAGGCTGAATTGTTCAAAGAGTTCTGCCATCTGTACGGGTGTAAAAAGATCAGGACTACACCCTACCACCCCCAAACTAACGGTCTCTGAGAAAAGATGAACAACATCATCATCGACCTGCTGAAGACCATAGCACTTGAGGAGAGAAACCAGTGGCCAGACCTACTACCTGACCTAGTGGATCTATATAATCACATACCAGTAAGTTCCACCAATTGCACTCCGGCATATCTAATGCGGGCAAGACCTGGGAAGTTGCCCATGGACCTGGAGCTTGGTGTTGTAGAACCTGAAGCTGATGTGACCACTGAGGACTGGGACACGACCAGACAGGAGCAGTACAGAAGAGTACAAGCCTGTGTCGAAGACAGTCTCACTCGGGTGAGGGATAAACAAGAAGCACAACACAACAGAAGTGCACCAGCAGAACCCTTCACATCAGGAGTAGTGGTATTGAAAAGAAAGCGGAGGAACCACAAGCTTGATGACCAGTGGGAGAGAGAACCCTACACTGTGTTGAATTCAAGGTTTGACAACAGGAAGACGTGTCTGATCAGGAAAGATGGAGGAAGAACAACTGCAACAGTATCTAGGGACCACCTGAAGTTGTGTCCAGATCTGCTAAAACCCCAGAAGAAGTGCCTCTCATTTTCTCGGAGGAACCCGATGAAGCAGTAATACCTACTGATTTAGGAGACTTCCCGGCAGAGTGGCCTCAAATCGGAGGAGCAGTCATAATTCCAGTACTCCAATTCTTCCAACAGCCAGAAGACTCTCCACAGCAAGTTGAACCTGTAAGTGCTGCAGAAGAGCCTAGTGCCGCAGAAGAGCCTGCTCAGGAAGAATCCCCGGAAGAAGGATCCCCGGCAGAAGCAGAACAGGAAGGCCCAGCCAATGGTCAACTTGCCAGCCCAGTAGCGAGGTTATGGCAGTTTTTCAATACAATCACTAGTAGAACAAACAGGGTAGCTGAGAGAAACACTGACACTACACAGACCACCGCACTACGCAGATCTACACGTAGCACGAAAGGTCAACTCCCTGTCAGGTACACTAAGTAAAATAGTTAAACCTCGACAGATGTAGATAGTACCCCTGGGGTATTGTATTGTATTGCATTGTATTGTATAATACTGTATATTATTGCATTATCCTGCGTATGTACTGCTGTGTATTTATTGCCTTTACATGCCTTTAATTTATATTTTGCCCCTCTAATGGACAATTCAAGTGAAACGGACACTTTACTTATTTGCTTCCCATTACCCGCTTGGGTATCTAAGAACTCTGTGGCTGAGGACTATGTGCAGCCCAAAGACTTTATTTGTACATATTTGCACTCCCTGAGTGCCCCTTTGAGCAACCTCTCCGGAAGAGACTTGGACTTTCTGGTTGCTCATTGCCTACTGTTTACTGAACTATATATGTATATTTATCCATGTTCTTGTTATGCAACGTTCAAGTGACCTAACCTCCCATAAAGGGAAGCTTGTTAGTGTTGTTGTTACAAAATGTGCTTCAGCCCGGGAGTGCTGAGTTCAACAAGGGGGGAATGTGACGCCCTGCTGTGCATGGAGCCACAGATCCTGGAGGGGTGCATTTCAGGTTTTCTCCACAAGAGGCCCTCAGAGCATACACACACCTCCACCTTCCACCTCAGACCACCAGAGGGAGCCTGATAGGGATATAAATAGGGATGGTGGAGCTAGGCAGCCCAGACAGTGATTCAGCAGTTTCTGCCCAGACACAGAAGGAGAGAGTCTGTGAGTGAGTTCTCCTCAGGAAGAGAGTGGATACAGAACAGTCTGGAGTCCACAGCCAGTTCCTGCAGAGTGAGACATAGAGAAACAGGTCAGTCTGCAGTGGAGCTCAGTCAGACTCAAGCAGCTCGAGTTAAATGAGCTCAGAGAACAGCAGAAGAGGCAGCCACCTAACTGCCAGTGTGTATAGCCTCAAGTGAGGGCCGAGTAGGCCAAAGGCTAGAGGAGTGAGTAGCATTGGGGGCAGAGGAGCCTTACCAGCTCACCCCAGAAACCATATCCCGGACACTGTGTCCGAGTCTGCAGGGATTCTTTATACCCAGCAGAAGACAACCAGAACCCCTGGCGAACTACAGGTCCCAGGAATACCAAACGCTGACTGTTATACCAGGGTCAGGAGTTACAGAGGCCCCCATATACCAGGGAGTGTGTACTCCAACAGAAGGCCCTACCACAGGATCAGCCGGTGCAGAACAGAGACTAAGTTAGGCCTAGCTCCAGGCAGGCCAGAAACTAACACTAAGCGGCGAAGAAACAGGAGGCCCTACACCTGCTCACTGGGGAGAGTCCTGCAGTGCACCCCTCACCCTACAGTGCCCTGGATGGTACCTGCATTTCCACCAGTAAAAGGTACAGAAGCAAGCCGTGTGTTTGTGTCCCCTGTTCTTCCTTGGACCAGGCTGGGTCACCGACATATCGTGCACCTCGTCAAACATCGCTGCCCTGAGGCCTAGCTCCACCTGTGGGGAGCTACACCATCAAAGCTGCCGTAACACCGGCCTCAGTGGACTGCCGCAGCGCTGGTGATCCTCACCAGACACCACAGGTGGCGTCACAAACTTTGACATTTCAATTTCCCTTTTTTTTAAGAGAGACCCCAGGGTACGGGCCCGGGAGCCGACCACCGCGACATCCCCCAAGACCAGGCATTAAGGCCCGGGCACCGAGTCGTCCCCATCCCCTGGGTGCCACATCTTGTCTCGCCAGCTTTGTGGGCCTGGTCATCTTACTCCTGGCGGTTGGCCCTCTGCCCCAGGGATTGCTCGCTTTTAATTGCAGAATCTTGCGTAGTGCCCCACCTTTTGACAGCGGCGGCAAATGGGTTGTCCGTCCTGGTTGTAGCGATCGCTGTTCCTCCCTCTGGTTGGTGGAATTCTTCTCTGTCGTCGCCACAGGATGTCATCTGGACTGGAAGCCAGCTGGATCTTTTCCTTTGGAGACACTTGCATGGCCTGCATGGTTTTGGTTAGTGTAGCAACACTTTTGGTCAGCTCCTGGACCTGAAGGCGTAGGTCTGCAGACGGGTCATTATCTAGGGTCTGCGCGTCAGCCTCCTCAGGTGCCGGGGAAAAAGACGCCACCTCCTGGTGGTATGTGATAGCTGGGCGCTGGAGCGGTGCAGTGCCACCTGGGGTTGGTTCTCGCAGCACCCTGATGGCTCGGTCTTTAAATTGCGCAACGTTCAGATCAGGGTTTTGCAGAGCCATAATGCGCAGCTGTGTCCGGTGGGCGTTAGACAGGAGCCCCTCAATAAACTGCTCAGTTAGCAATCTGTCCTCGTCTCGCATACTGTCAGGGTCTACCTGTTTAATGCCCCCAGCACCTCTTGCAGGTTTAGAGCACACTGTCCTGCACCCTTTGTTTGTACCCGTAGAACTTCATTTTAATTTCTGCTGCGGTGCGTGTGTCAAAGGTATCCTTCAGCCGGGCCAGTATTTCCTTAACAGTGCCTTTGTCCCTGCCCGGCCAGGACTTCACCTCTCTCTGGGCTGCAACGATTAGCTGGCCTATAAGGATGCTGATTTTTTGCTCCTCAGACAGGGGGTACACTTTAAACAAACTGCGCAGTCTCTCCTCAAAGTCGCTCAGGGTGTGCGACTCCCTGAGTACTGGGGCAACCACGCCACCCCCGGTATATACGGCATTGATGACGGCATGACAGTGGCAGCGGCCGCGCCCGCAGCTGAATCCTCCCCCATGCTGGGCATCTTCCTCCCCCCTAGTGAACCTCAGCCAGGTCCTGGGTGTCTGCTGATGTACCAGTATGCTGCTCTACAGGCGGGAGGGATCGCTTACCCGGCGGTTCTGGATCAGGGCCTCTTGCTTCCCCTCGGCGGATGGCAAATCACGTGATAAACAGTTCAGTAAAGTCTATGGCACACAGGACCCAGTTATACCGGGCTTCGTGAATCCTGTTCGTGACGCCAAGCTGACGCGCCTCCTGGGCCGTGGGGTACTCGGTAGCTGGGCTGGTTGATGCTGGAGGATGTCACAATGTCGGTGACCCGGTCCATGACCCAGGGCGGTCAATAAAAGGGGTTTTAAAGTAAAGGGAATAGTGTTTCTATATATAATGTTCATGACGCGACCTGTGGTATGCGGCTATATGGGGCCGCCACTGTGGGGCAGATCCTCTTGAGCTGATGATGACGCAGCAGAGTTGGTTCAGCTCTCCACAGGCAGACCTTAGCTTCAGGGCAGGAAATAGTGACGTTATAGATGTTGCTGTGCAGTGTAGTGCAGGGGATGGCGCAGTTACTAATCAGTCCATAACTTAATGGCGGTTTCCTTTTATCTTTACTTGCGGTGGTTAGGCAGACCGGGTCACGGGTACTAGCTGGTAGTAGAGGTCTGGGTGGCCTGGATGCAAGTTTGGAATCCACCTCGCCAGGTGAAGTTGGAGGCCTCCCCTTTGCGATAATCTCTTTGGCCGTGCTGCTTATAGCTATGCTGTGGCCCTCGTCCCTGAGTAAAACGTCTTTGTGCTCACCCATATGGCAGACAGCTTGGGGCTTCCTGGGGTGTCGCTCCCACGTGGCGGTGCTGGGCCCTATGTGCTGCTGAGTCTCCGCGCGTCTGATGGGGCCAGGAGACCTGCAGTCTCCTGCCCTCCGGCTTCTGCTGCTGGGCCTCCAGTGCCCCACAACCTTGGGCTCTGGTGTCCGGTTCTTCTACGCTCCTCTCTGGGGTGAGCTACCATGCAGCTCCTCTCCCCAGGTCTTTTCCTCTTCGCTGTCCTGTATTCAACTCCTCACTAACTCTAACTAACCCCGCCTCCATAATCCAGTTGCTAAGGGGAGGAGCTCCCCTTGCTGGTCTGGAGCCCGGAAAGTGTTGCATGGTAGTAAATCTGATTAGGGGACCCCTCCTTGCTTCCCGGCATGGCATCACCCCCTGTGAGGGAGGCAATGCCACTGTGGCAACCGGACTCCTGGGGTGCCACACTGGCATGTTTGAAAGAAGAGCGAAAGATACCTGAAGCAAAAGAGAGGTTAAATATTTTAGTTAGGTGGGTAGAGACAGTTGGGGACAGAAACTGAAGGAGATGTGAGGGAATAGGGCAAGAAAAACTGAGGAGTCTGGTCATTTCTTCTTCTGTGACCGGCTCGAAGATGGAAAGTGAACTTAAGGTGTGGGAGGGAAGGGGATCCAGACTCTGAGGGAATTGTGCAAAAATGTCTTGACGGATATGATTGATTTTTTTGTAGGAAATAGGTGGCCTGAACGTCAGCAATTTGGTTGGTGACAGGGGTCTGTTCTTTAGGGCTCAGGAGTGAGTGGAAGGTTTCAAAGAGTCATTTAGGATTGTTGGCTAGAGATATGATGAGAGTTGTAAAGTAGACTTCTTTAGCCAGATGGAGAGCAGAGTTATAAGTTTTGAGCATGAACTTATAGTGAATGAAGTCTTCTGCCGAAAGTGATTTTCTCCAGTGACGCTCAGCGCACCTTGAGCAGTGCTGAAGAAAATGTGTTTGCATCGTGTGCCAGGGCTTCCCTCGATGCCGGGTCATTGTGCATGTAGCAGGTGCTGCTTCATCCAAGGCACTCTGCAATAAGTTGTTATAGTGTGACAATGCTGAGTCTGGACAGGAGAGGGAGAGGATGGGGGCTAAAGATGACTGTAGATTGTTCATAAGTTGCTGGGTATTAATGTCACGTAGATTTCTGTGTGTATGGTAAGTGGGGGTGTCCCGGGTGAGGAGACCATTCTTGACAGAGAAGGAAAGAAGGTTGTGGTCAGAGAGTGGTAGAAGGGAGTTAGTAAAGTCATGCAGCGAGCAGAGTCGTGAAAATACCAGGTCCAGAGTATTCCCATCATAATGTGTAGAAGAGTTAGTGAGCTGTGAAAGGCTGAATGAGGCAGTTAGAGAAAGAAGATGAGAGGCAGATGGGGATGCGGCTTATCGATGAGTATGTTAAAATCCCCCATGATGAGTGATGAGCGAGCATGCTCGCTTCTGCTCGGTGCTCGCCCGAGCATCTCACTGCTCGAGATGCTCGGCGCTCGCTGAGTATTTCGGGGGTTGCTCGGTGGTACCTAGGGTCTCCTCCCTGCATGTTTGGTGCTTTACAGAGCCAATGAACATGCAGGGATTGCCTGCCACTCACTGTAATGCCGTAGCCATGTTGGTTGTGGCATTACAGTGATTGGCTGGCCGCACAGCATCATCAGGTCTATATCAGACCTGGCGCCGCCATGCTTGTCACAGTCACGCCAGAATCAGACAGTGTAGGGAGAGGTGCTGCTGAGCTAGGGAGAGATTTGCTTGTTTCTAGTTAGTGTAGGTGTACCAAACTATATTAGAGACACATATCCATCTCAACAAACAGTCCTTCTGAGGACTAATCCATCTGCAGAGATATCAGGCAGGCAGTGTATATAGGCAGGCAGGGTATATAGCAGACTGCAGTGCACATAGCACAAGAGGCTCCATTACAGTTTTGTCTGCTGCTGCTGTTAGATATTTCTAGAAATAGGCCCAAGTTTCAGGGGCCAGAAATATTTTTTTTTGGATCTTAATCCTCATTATTTGCTTAAAAAGCAATCCAGAGAACACCGTTGTTCTGCACCATTTGCTTGTTGGCACTGCAGATTACAGCCAGGTCCTTTCCATATTACAGCACTAAAAAGCCAACTATTTAAAACTGTGGTTTGTCCGTCACACGGATCTCATATAATTGCGCTGAAAATACTGCCATTTCTGGCCTCCATTAAAAATTTGTTTCAGTGTGTCAGTGAATCAATTGACACCAGTTTGTTGTTCAAAATAGTTACCTACAGGCCAGGTATTTAATACTGTGTTTTCTCCGTCACACAGATCACATATACGTTTTCAGAAAATACTGCCATTTCTGGCCTCCATTAAAAAAAAAAATTCAGTGTGTCAGTGAAGCAATTGACACCAGTTTGCTGTTCAAAATAGTTACCTACAGGCCAGGTATTCAAAACTGTGTTTTCTCCGTCACACGGATCACATATACATTTTCAGAAAATACTGCCATTTCTGGCCTCCATTAAAAAAAATTTTTGTGTGTCAGTGAAGCAATTGACACCAATTTGCAGTTCAAAATAGTTACCTACAGGCCAGGTATTTAAAACTGTGGTTTGTCCGTCACACGGATCACATATAAGTTCGCTCCAAATTCAGTCATTTGTAGTGAGCGTGGAAGATATTGTCCTCCACTTAAAATGGGCAAGGCACGTGGCAAGGGACGGGGAACTGGACGTGATGGTGATGGTGCATGCAGATGCTGAGGCTGTGGGCAAGCTGAAATTGAGCCACAACAAACATCTACATCTTCTCGACTTCCCTGTCCCAATTAATAGGGGACCACAGAACACCACTATTGAACACAGAGCAGTGTGAATAGGTTATTGGCTGGATAGCAGATAATGCTTCCAGTCACTTAGCCACCACCACCACCACCTTGTCTTCAACACGGTCAAGACTCAGTAGCTGTGAGTCTGGACCGCATATTCCTCACCCTGATCCTCCTTCCTCCCACCATGCCGAGTGCCCAGAGACAACTGATCTCACACTTGGACACTCCGAAGAGCTGTTCACTTTTCCATTTGTAGATTCGGGCCTCTCGTCCGGTCCACTTGAAGTAGGGCAAGAGGAGATCGCATGTAGTGATTCCCAAAAATTTGAGCAGCAACGGTCAAACAAAGGCGATTGATGATGAAAGGTGTATGATGATGAGACACAATTGCCAGAAAGTCAGGAGGAGGACCAGAGTGCGGAAGTGGAAGACGAGGTGGTGGATGATATAGTAACTGACCTAACCTAGCAGGGAGACATGCACAGTGAGGAGAGCAGTACACAGGGGGAGGGAGGCAGAGCACCCCAACAGTCAGGAAGAAGCAGTGTGGTGGCCGCAGAAAGAAGGCAGGCTACCGTTCCCTGTAACACCAACATGAAGGAAGTTGCCAGTACAACTGTTAGGTCTTCCCGAGTCTGGTTGTTTTTTAAAGACTCTGCCGATAACCCCAAAAAAGGCCATTTGCACCACCTGCCAGGCCAGCATCAGCAGGGGTGGCAAAACGACCTGCCTGACCACCACCAACATGATCAGGCACATGGCAGCAAAGCATCTGACTTTGTGGGCCAAACCCCAGTGTACAGAAACAGTGTCTGCGGGAGGCACCATTGCTTCTTCTGCTGTTGTGCATGCAAGCCAATCCCCTGTCCATGGTGCATGTGAAGATGCCTCCTGCCCTGCACCTGTCATTGCACACTCTCAAGTAACAGCATCAGGAAGCATGTCCATGTCCTTGTCCCAGTGCAGCGTTAAGTTGTCCATACCCCAGTCCTTGGAATGCAAACGCAAATATGCAGCCAACGCCCCACAGGCCACACTACTAAATTCCCACATTTCGCGACTGCTTGCGCTAGAAATTTTGCCTTTTAGGTTCGTGGAGACGGAAGCATTTCACAACCTGATGGCAGCATCCCCAGCCGCCACTATTTCTCCTGGTGTGCCATCCCCGCATTACACAAGCACATGTCACAAACCATTAGCCCTCAACAACGCAGTTACCGGTAAAATCCACCTAACCACGGACACGTGGACAAGTGCTTGTGGGCAGGGATGGTACATCTCATTGACGGCACACTGGGTTAACATAATTGAAGACGGGACCCAGTCGGGCCTTGGGATGGAACACGTCCTCCCGACGCCAAGGCCCTAGGTCAATCAGGGTTGCCCCCACAGTCTACAGCTCCTGCACCTCCTCCTCCTCAGCCTCCTCCTCCTCTTCAGCCTCCATCTCCAAAATGACCACATCAGTCACAAGCTGGAAGCACTGCAGCACTGCCTCGGCCAAGCAGCAACAGGCTGTGTTGAAGTTAATATGCTTAGGTGACAAACCGCATAATGCTGAAGAGTTGTGGACAGCTCTGAAAGAGCAGGCAGATCTGTGGCTCACACCGCTGAACCTACAGCTAGGCATGGTCGTGTGTAACAATAGCCGGAACCTGGTGGCGGCTCTGAGACGAGGCGAGCTCACACACGTACCATGCCTGGCCCATGTGCTTAACCTCGTGGTTCAGCGATTTCTCAAATCCTACCCGGAGCTGACAGATCTGCTTGTCAAAGTACGCCGCCTGTGTGCCCATTTTAGAAAATCAGCTACAGCTTCCACCGCCCTTGCCGTGCTTCAGCAGCATTTGCACCTTTCGTCTCACAGACTGGTGTGTGATGTCCCCAGGCATTGGAACTCTAAACTGCAGATGTTGGGAAGGATTAGTGAGCAGAAGAGGGCAGCTGTTGAGTACCAGCATTAACAAGGCCGTCGGTATTCAGTTCAGACTCCACACATAAGACCTCAGGAGTGGACATGGATGTCAGACATATGTACCATCCGCCAAAAACTTTGAGGACTCCACCAAGATGGTGAGCGGCGATGACGCCATAATTAGCATCACCATCCCGCTTCTCTGTCTTCTGAAACGTTCTCTGCTCACGATCAAAGAGGATGCATTGCAGGCGGAGCACGATGAGATGGAGCAAGGAACCATAAGGGGTGATTACACACAGCCCAGGCTCATCTCATCCCAAAGTGGATTGGGTGACAATGAGGAGGAGGAGGAAGAACAGGAGCTAGTTCCATGCACTATAGACGGTACTACCCGCACAACTGTCATACCGTCTGTACAGAGTGGATGGCCTGAGGACAGAGAGGAGGAGGAGGAGGAGCAGGAGGAGAGCATGGTCACTCGTCCTCTAGATGAGAACACAGAAGTCTTGCCTGTTAGCAGTCTGGCAGGCATGGCTGAGTTTGTTATGCTTAGTGTTGAGCCACCCCCGTAGTGTTCGAGTTCGGTTCGGTTCGTCGAACACCCGTGTGTTCGCCGAACTGTTCGTCGAACTGTTCGTCGAACACCTTCGAACACCGTTAAAACCAATGGCAGGCAAACAAAAACACATAGAAACACATAGAAAACACCGTCAAAGGTGTCCAAAAGCTGACAAACTGCTCAGAAGACATAACTAACACATGGAAAAGTGACAAGTACATATAGTCATGCGAAAATAAAAGAGGTGGAGGAGTAAAAGGAGGGGGAGACACAGATATAGGCATGTCATGCCCTTCTAAAATCCAAAAAGTGAGAAGCCGACACGGCCAGTCCGCTCCTGCCCGTGCCACCTCCGTGTCGCCGGGTTTGTGCCAGAGCCGCGGTGAACCCTGACGGCCAGCCCCCCTCTCCCAATACTGGTGCCTGTCCGCTGGTGGGTCGAGCGAGCCCCCCTGTGGTGGAGGCAGCTCTAAGCTTTTTAATTTAAATTGTCTCTCTAATTTGAATGAATACACTTTAAATCCATTTACAAGGATCTATTGGAGGGCAAGTCTCATGCCAGCAGCCGCGGTAATTCCAGCTCCAGTAGCGTCCACTAAAGCTGCTGCAGTTAAAAAGCTTTTATAAGGATCGAGCTCGGCTGTCCACCGCAAGGCATCCTACTGCCAGTCCCAGCCCCTATGCCTTGGGGTGCCTCCTGATGCTCTTCACTAAGTATCCCATGGTCCCGAAGCATTTCCTTTGAAAAAATTAAGTGTCTAAACTACAGGTGGTGTAGCTTGCTTAACAGCCGGGATAATCCGCTGACTAGCAGACACTGCTACTAGGCACAAAGTATTTCCTGGGCTAGATGCAGTTAAAAATTTGTAATTAGATACTCTTGTTGGATGCTGAGAAAGCATTCCATAGAGTCTCCTGGCACGCCATATATGATTCTCTTAAAAAGCTTGGGGTAGGGGTCTAGGGGACCCTTTTATAGCCAAAATCACGGCCCTGTATCGCAATACGTCACCTAGGCTGAAGATAAATGGAACTGTAACACCCTGAGGGCTCGGTTGCTACAGACGTATTGCACCTCACCCAGAGGTGTGATATCTCACTCTCAGGTAAGGATGGAGTGTGGATCAGGACCCGACACCTGCATGCATTACACCACATTGCCGTGGGGCAGGGCGACCAATATGCCCCTGAGATGGGCACGACAGTCCCTGTCCCTGGCTGGAGTGGGGGGAGGGAACACTGAGGAAGGGGAACCCTGTAGTGCAGGAGCAGGGAGGAAGCAGTTCCTGGGTGCATTGAGAAGGGAGTATAAAAGGTGGGCACCATCTTAGTTCAGTGCAGAGAAGTCTGAGCAGAAGTGGCAGGGAGCAGGGGCTCTGCATGAGCTCTGCTCCGGAGGCGGGCCTAGTAACAGAGGCCCAGGCCTGGAAGAGGGAGAAGGAAGGAAGAGGAGCGGAGAAGGCTCCAGGAACGAGGAATGAAGGGATCCCAGGGGTACGGACGGGCGAGTTGCCACCGCACGCCCGAATCCACCTGCGTGGAGGGGTCAGGCCAAAGGGGGAGACCGGTCCCCGAACTAGTGGAGGCAGGAAACGACCCTCAGCTAGAAACCGGAGGCTCTGACATTTTATGTGGCGCAGCCCCTCGCTACACCCGCTAGGAAGGCACCACATAGGGTCAGGGAAACTGGCGCCAAGTTTACCAAGAGGAGGCCCGAGGCAGCCGGACAGAAGTGTTGGTAAGAAAGGCCAGACAAAGGACACACAAAGGGGGTCCTGTGAAGTGCTCCAAAGTTATCTGGGAGTTGTCTGAGCCCCTCACCTGGTGAGCACAGTACGACGTGGGCAGCCGTTACCTGCAGACGTGGTCTGGATAATAAGAACTGTGAGTAAAGGCCCTGGACTGCATCACTGACTCCGTGTCGTTACTGCTGCTGCCCTGCACCATCACCCCCATCCTCCGCATACACTGCCCTGAGGCTATACTCCTCCCGTGGGGAGTTATGCTATGCTCTGCTGCACCCACAACACCAGCCTCAGCGGTCTGCCCTGTAGCGGCGGTTCACTCTGACCGCAATCCACGGGTGGCGTAGTCGGACATTTAAACATCAAAACCACATAAATAGTTCTGCCACTGGTTTGACCGCCCTGAGCCATGGAACCGGGTCGCCGCCACGAAGACTACAACCACCAGCATCCACCAAAAAGGGTCCGGCTCCGGGTGTCCCAATGCCCAGGGGGTGCGTCAGAACATTTTCATCACCTTTCACAATCACCAATGGGACAAGGCAGTGATGTCCTCTGTCCCCTCTCTTATACATCCTAGTGACGGAGCACCTGCTCTCATCAATTCGCCATAACCCCAATATTAGGTGGATTGAGGTGGGAGGCACCGAGTACAAGTGCTCTCTATTTGCTGATGATAGTATATATCACTCAATCACATATATCCATCCATGCTGTTATGGCTGAAATAGATCACTTTGTTACATGGTAAAATTTTAAAATCAATGCAGCGAAGTCTGAGGCCCTCGATGTCTCCCTCCCCAAATCCATATAGGATTCCATCCAGTCCAACTTTCCCTTTGCCTGGCCCTCACAGGGTATCAAATGCTTAGGAATTCCTATTCATAGAGACCTCTCCCATCTATGTTATCTTAATTTTGGGCCCTTTATTGAACAACTCCATACAGAACATGGTTGGCAAGTTAGAACTGTAAGATTCACTACGTGAACCACTGGTGTTTTGTGGAAAAGCACATGTACACTGCGTTCCAAATTATTATACAAAAAGTGTTTATGAGTGAAAAGGGAAGAATTTGTTTGTTTGTCAGTTAAACTCATTGATGGTGATGTGTGTCAGGGCTCTTTATATCACTGTAAGCAATTGCAGACACCTGTGCTAATTAGTTTGGCAGGTGTGTCCAATGAAAGGCAAGACTATTTAAGAAGGCTCTCTCACATTATTAAGCAGCCTACATTTTCTGCCAAAATGGGAAAGAAAAAGGATGTGTCGGCTGCTGAGAAGCAACAAATTGTGGAGTGTTTAGGTCAAGGCATGACTACAATCAACATTGTGCGATGATCAGGATGAAGTGTCTTGGCAATCAAGAAGTATGTAGCTGATTCACAGTACACACGTGTGCGTGCTGATAAGGGCAAATTGAGGACTCTTTCCTACAGGCAATTACGTCAGGTTGAAAGAGCAGCGGCAAAAAAGCCTTGTCATAGCAGCAGACAAGTTTTTGAAGCTGCTTGTGCCTCCAACGTCCCCCGAACAACAAGATGCAGGGTCCTTCAGAGGTTTGCAGCTGTGCATGCGCCATCCTGTCGACCTCCTCTATCCACTTCACACAAGCAGAAACGGCTCCAGTGGGCCAAACATTACATGAAGACTGATTTCAAAACTGTTTTGTTCACGGATGAGTGCCGTGCAGCGCTCGATGGTCCAGATGGATGGAGTGGAGGATGGCTGGTTGATGGACACCCCACGCAAACACGGCTACAGCGCCAACAAGGAGGAGGTGGAGTAATGTTTTGGGCTGGAATCATGGGGAGAGAGATTGTCGGCCCCTTTAGGATCCCTGAAGGCGCTAAAGATGAACTCCATAATGTATGTGGATTTTCTCAAACAGCACTTCCTGCCATGGTTCAAGAAGAAGAACCGTGTATTTCACAGCAAATCATTTTTCTGCATGATAATGCACCATCTCATGCTGCACATAAAACATCTGCATCTCTGGCTGATATGGGCATAAAAGGGGACAAACTTATGGTGTGACCCCCATGCTCCCCTGACCTCTACCCCATTCAGAACCTTTGGAGCATCATTAAAAGGAGTGTCTATGATGGCGGGAGGCAGTTCACATCTAAGCAACAGCTCTGGGAGGGTATTCTGTCCTCATGCAAAACAATTGAAGCAGAAACCATCCAAAACCTGACAAATTCAATGGACGAGAGAGTTCAGAAGCTCCTTTCGAACAAGGGGTCCTATGTGAAAATGTAACATCACCTAGAATAAAGTTTTGAGTTGAAAACTGTTTGATTTCAGTTTCTAACAACCTGCTAATGCTTATAATTTCAAAAATGACCATTTTTTTGGTCTTTATTAAAATGAAAAGGTTGATCGAAAAGTTTGGGGGATCTAAGAGTGTGGCAACCCAGTAGTCATGATTACTTCGAATTCTGACAATATGAGGGTCATGCTGCAGATAGTGCAGCAAGAAGGCACTTATGAGCCTTGCGCATCTCGGAGCCCCAAAATTATTTTCTGGGCTAGATGCAGCTAAAAATTATTTTTAATTTTAAATCTGGTGAAGCTTTAGTATAGATGGCCTAATAGGATCAGTGCTGCACACTGCTACAAAGCCCAAATTATTTTCCAGTCAAGATACAGATAAACATGATTAGTAATTTGAAAGCTTAAAACGGTTGGTAGGGTGATTTTAACCAATCATCAAGCTTTTACTCTCCCCAGGATGACACAGGGGTAGAAAAGTCGTTTCGGATCCATGATTTGTTCATCTTTATGAACGTGAGTCTGTCTACATTATCAGTGGAGAGCCGCGTGCGCTTATCTGTCAGCACACCACCAGCAGCGCTGAACACACGTTCAGACAGAACGCTGGCTGCGGGGCATGACAAGATCTCCAAGGCGTAAGTGGCTAGCTCCAGCCATTTATCCAGATTGGAAGCCCAAAAAGAGCAAGGGTCCAGTGACACAGTCGTGGCTTCAATGTTTACTTGGAGATACTCCTGTACCATCGTCTCTAGGCGTTGACTATGTGTCAGACTTCTTGTCTCCTGTGGCCTTGCAAAGGATGGGCTAAAAAAGTGGTGAAATGATTCCGCAAAATTGATGTTACCAGCAGATACTGTGGTTCTGTTACGGTTTGAGTGCTGAACACTTGACGGTCCCACGGTTGGCAAGTTGGAACTGTGAGATTCACTACGTGCACCACTGGTATTTTGTGGAAAAGCACATGTAAGATTCTGCAACAGTCTCTGCTGATACTCCTGCATGCGTGCATCCCTTTCTATGGCAGGAATAATTTCTGCAAATTTACTTTTGTACCGGGGATCTAACAGTGTGGCAACCCAGTAGTCAGGATTATTTCTAATTCTCACAATTCGAGGGTCATGTTGCAGGTAGTGCAGCAAGAAGGCACTCATGTGTGTTGCGCATCCAGGAGCACCAAGTCCCTGTTGTGTTGGTGGCGAGGTAACAATCATGCTTCCTTCCTCTGTCCTCTCCCCCCAACCTCGCACAACAGAAATGTGATCAAGGTCTCCCTCATCTGATGAGTCTTCCATCAGTTCGTCCTCCACTTCTTCCTGGGCTCCTGCACCTTCCTCACTAGTTTGGCTGCTACCATGCGCCCTGGTGAAACCATCTCCCCCACCCTCACATGCCTGCCGCCTTGGTGCTGCCGACCGTCTGGACCTTGCAGATGTTAGCCCTTCCGCATACAACTCCTCCTCCTCTACTTCCTCCACCTCCTCTTGTGCCACCACCTGACTCCGAATTCTGTTTAACATGTGCTCCAGCATGTAAATCACCGGAATAGTCATGCTGATAATGGCATCGTCAGCACTAAACATCTTCGTCGCCATTTCAAAACTGTGCAGAAGGGTGCATAGGTCCCTGATCTGAGACCACTCCTCCAGCGTGATTTGCCCCACCTCTGAATCTCGTTGGCCCAGGCTATACGTCAGAACGTATTGCACCAGGGCTTGTCGGTGCTGCCACAGTCGCTGCAACATGTGCAGAGTTGAATTCCACCGGGTAGGCACATCGCATTTTAGCCGGTGAAGTGGCAGGCCCAACGACTTCTGTAGAGATGTAAGTCGCTGAGCTGCGGGATGCGAACGGCGGAAGTGAGCACACAGCGACCGTGCCCTCTGCAGAAGGCCATCTAGTCTGGGATAGTGGGCTAAAAATTGCTGGACAACCAGGTTCAACACGTGAGCCATACAAGGCACGTGTGTGACATTGCCCCGGCGAAGGGCCGCACCCAGGTTTGCAGCATTGTCGCACACGGCCTTCCCTGGTTTCAGGTCCAGTGGAGACAACCATTCATGAAATTGGTTCTCCAGAGCTGACCACAACTCCTCAGCTGTGTGACTCACATTTCCCAGACATTTCAATGTAAAAACCGCCTGATGACGTTGAGCCCTACTGCCAGCATAGTAAGGAGGTGTGCAGGATCCCTTCTGCGCAGTTAGAAAGCTTGTGGCATGACCAGACAGGCTTTGGGTGCAGGTGGAAGACCGAGAGGAGGTTGAGGAGGCAGAAGCAGTGGAGGAACTTTGACATAAAGAGGATTGACGCACAACTCGTGGGGACGGCAAGACTTGGACAGCAGCCCCTTGTCCTGCTGTCACCATAGTTACCCAGTGCCCAGTCAGCGACATGTAACGCCCCTGTCCATGCCTACTCGTCCAAGTGTCTGTGGTGAAATGCACCCTGTCACACACAGAGTTTCTCAAAGAAGCGGTGATGTTGTGTGCGACATGCTGGTGGAGCGCAGGCACACCTTTCTTTGAGAAGTAGTGCCGACTGGGCATCTGGTACTGGGGCACTGCGACGGACATAAGGTCTCGAAAATCCTCTGTGTCCACCAGGCGGAAAGGCAGCATTTCTGTAGCCAAGAGCTTGCAGATGGTGAAATTCAACCTCTTAGCTTTCTCATGGCTAGGAGGAAATGGTCTTTTACTTGTCCACATCTGATTGACCGAGGGCTGGCTATTGTGCTTAGACGGGGTTGATAAGGGTGTCCCCGGCAAACTGCCGGTCTGTGAGGAAGATGCAGGCGGACATGTTAGGTTGCCTTGATCCAAAGGTGGTGCTATCGATGTCGGACAGCGCTCAACACCAGCTGGTGTTACCACCTCCAAAGAAAATGATGACCTGCCAATCACGCTGGCTGTTGCGGGTAAAGAGGTGGCAGGTCTGCGCCCCAAAACAGGTGTGACTGCTGTCCCCCCAGTCACAGAGGATGAAGAGGCCGCGGATGCACAAGATATGGCAGACGGTGATTGGCCCGGCCGGCTAGGCCGCATTGTAGCACACTGAGCTTCCCACTGCAACTTATGCTTCATGTCCATGTGCCGGTTCATGCATGAAGTACTCAAACTATGTATGTTTTGGCCTCTACTTAGCTTTTGCTGACAAATGTTACAGATAACACGAGTTGGGTCATCTTTATCGATCTGAAAAAATGCCCAGGCTATGCAAGGCTTAGCACCCATGCGACCTGAAGAGCCACCACGACTTGTGGTGAGAGGCAGAGTTGTGTTTGAGGATGCAGTTGTTGACGTGCTTCCAGTACTACGTCTCTGTCCAGGAAGGCACAACCTGACCTCGTCGTCACTAGCATCTTCCTCCACCTCCTCTGCTGACCTCATCTCTTGGCTGACTGTGGGTTGACAGTAAGTGGGATCTCCGACCTCATCATCATCACCCTGTGCGTTATCACACCCGTCGTCCTCAGAGCCAACCTGTTCCTGCCCTGACAAAAAACTAAAGTTGTCGCTCCAATCAGGTATTTGAGTCTTATCATCGTCTTCCTCATTGTCTCCACCAACAGGAGTTACAGTTTGGGAATGAGGGTCTACATTATGGTCAGAACCTTCTGCGTCTGGTCCTGGATCCGACTCATAAAGATTCTGGGCATCAGTGCAGATCATTTCCTCGTCTGGATTCACAGAAGCGCTGGAGTCGACCTCTGATTCCCAGGCTATAGTATGAGTAAACAGCTCTGCAGACTCAACCATCTGTTCTACCTCATACTCAGACGGGCAGCTGGAGATTTGGGAGCTGTGAGGAAGCAAGTGCGATTTGGGTGACACCTTTGAGGACTGGAGTATTTGTGATGTTGAAGTTGATGTGGAGGAGAGCCCACTTAAAGGAGCACTTGATATCCGTTGAAGCACCTGCTGTTTTTGTGCCTCATCTGGAATTTGTAGCGATTGGCGTGGCCGTAAGAAAGGGATCTTATCACATTGTCCGCTAAAAGAAGTAGACATTTTAGTTTGGCTGGAAGATGGTCTTTCTTCTGCAGATGTTACTGTTGCTTTAACACCTACCCCACGGACACAACCTTTTTTCCCCTTCCCAACACGCCTATTCCCCTTTCCACCAGCAGCAGGCCTTTTTCCACTCATTTTGGTGGTTAACTAATTCACAACTCTGGAGTTGTTTGCACAAAAAAACAATGGATGGTAACCGAGCAGAGCTGAGTGGCCAAACTGTGGTATTAGGCCAAAACTATTGGCTGGGTTAGATGCAGAAAAAAATTATTTTGAATTTGCAACCTGATGGAGGTCAGTATAGATGGACTAATACAAATAGTCCCACACACTGCTAGAAGCCCAAATATTTTTTCAGAGGTACTGTAGATGCAGATAAAAATTATTTTTAATTTGCAACCTGATGGAGGTCAGTATAGATGGACTAATAGACCAAGTCCCACACACTACTAGAAGCCCAAATATTTTTTCAGAGCTAGATGCAGAAAAAAATTATTTTTAATTTGCAACCTGATGGAGGTCAGTATAGATGGACTAATAGACCAAGTCCCACACACCGCTAGAAGCCCAACTATTTTTTCAGAGCTAGATGCAGAAAAAAATTATATTCAATTTGCAACCTGCTGGAGGTCAGTATAGAAGGACTAATAGAACAAGTCCCACACACTGCTAGAAGCCCAAATATTTTTTCAGAGCTAAATGAAGAAAAAAATTATTTTTAATTTGCAACCTGATGGAGGTCAGTATAGATGGACTAATAGACCAAGTCCCACACACTGCTAGAAGCCCAAATATTTTTTCAGAGCTAGATGCAGAAAAAAATTATTTTTAATTTGCAACCTGATGGAGGTCAGTATAGATGGACTAATAGACCAAGTCCCACACACTGCTAGAAGCCCAAATATTTTTTCAGAGCTACATGCAGAAAAAAATTATTTTTAATTTGCAACCTGATGGAGGTCAGTATAGATGGACTAATAGACCAAGTCCCACACACTGCTAGAAGCCCAAATATTTTTTCAGAGCTAGATGCAGAAAAAAATTATTTTTAATTTGCAACCTGATGGAGGTCAGTATAGATGGACTAATAGACCAAGTCCCACCCACCGCTAGAAGCCCAACTATTTTTTCAGAGCTAGATGCAGAAAAAAATTATATTCAATTTGCAACCTGCTGGAGGTCAGTATAGAAGGACTAATAGAACAAGTCCCACACACTGCTAGAAGCCCAAATATTTTTTCAGAGCTAAATGAAGAAAAAAATTATTTTTAATTTGCAACCTGATGGAGGTCAGTATAGATGGACTAATAGACCAAGTCCCACACACTGCTAGAAGCCCAAATATTTTTTCAGAGCTAGATGCAGAAAAAAATTATATTCAGTTTGCAACCTGATGGAGGTCAGTATAGATGGACTAATAGAATGATGCTATGCCCAAAAGATTTTACTTCACTAGGTGCAGTAAAAAAATTGGTATTCTATACACAGGTGTTATATCTTGCAACACAGATAGGCTACTCCACTGACTAACACACTCTGCAATAGGCCAAAAAGGATTAGCTTTGCTAGATTCAGCCAAATGCTGTGAAAAAAACTTGCACAGCACTGGCACAGACCTGCCTGGCAAAAACTGATAGGAACTCATGTAACCTAGTCCTGAAAAGGACTCCAATTACAATTAGTCTTTACTCCCACAACCTATCTATTTAAGAGCACAGACCTCCCTGATAAAAGTCGTAGGAAATGCTGTAACCTAGTCCTTAAAAGGACTGCCATCACAACTATTCCCTACTCCCAAGCTATCTGTATATTTGTGCGAAAATTGGCTTGAAATTAACAAGGTATAGCGCACACAGCAACAGCGGTGCCGTCTAACACGCAGCTGCAGCAGTGAGAAAATGGTGGCGACGGGGAAAATGGCTTGGTCTTATAGGGCAAGGACATGTGACATACACTGCCAATGACACATGCCCTTGCTTGTGTGAAAAAAAGCACTTCGCTCCGTGTGTGCGCTGCTGATAGGCTGACAGATTGCACCTCCCCACTGCAAATGCGGGAAAGAGAAAAAAAAATGGAGATCTTCATTGTTCCTGCAGAGATCCATCCCCTGCCCCTCCCCCCACCCCGCTGTACACTCAAACTGCGTATTAACATTAATTTTCATCATTACTGAGAAAAAATCCAGTTATGATTTTGGTGCACGAACAGTTATCGAACATAACCTCGAACAGCCGAATTTTTCTCAAATTGTTCGTGTTCGCCGAACGGCTCGAACACCGCCCAAAACAGCTCGAATTTGAGATTGGCGAACAGTTCGAGTAGAACAACGCTCATTTCTAGTTATGCTGCCTTTCCCATGACCCTCACGTTCTCAAACTTTTGGGTGACAGTCATTACTTGTTGGTGACACTTCTAGACCCACGCTACAAGTAGAAAATTATATCTCTTATTCCTGAGGCGAACAGGTCTACAAAAATGGGGCAGTACCAGAAGGCCCTTGTTGCAGAACTATTAAAAAAATCCCCATCTCAAAACGCTGGCGGCAGAGGTCATAGTTCATTGGACAACCAAGGACTACAGGCAGGGGAACACTGTCAAAGTTCTGGGAGAATTTTCTCAGCCCCTCCCATCGCACAAGCCCTGAGGTGCGGGGTACTCTTACAAGCAGTGTAAAGTTTGGGAAGATGCTGAGGGAGTACCTTGCCGACCGTACCAACATCCTCCGTGATTCCCCTGTGCCTTATAATTTTTGGGTATCCAAGCTGGATACTTGGAATGAACTGTCTCTCTATGCCTTGGAGGTCCTGGCCTGCCCTGCCGCCAGTGTTTTATCAGAGCGCGGGTTTTTAATGCCGCTGGTGGAATTATAACTGATAAGCGCATCCACTTATAAAAATGAACAAGGGCTGGATTGGGCCAGACTTCTCAATACCACCGAATGATAGCAGTATAACATAAACTCAAATCCAGTGTCTCTTTTTTGGAGGTGTATTCCCATACGCCTTTTTTCACACCCACACATGGGTATACGCTTCCTGATTTTGGCTATTTGTTCTTGTCCTCCTCCTTCTCCTCATCCTCATCCTCCACCATCATATCACCAGGGTGACCGTGGTCCGTGATGCAACACCCACATCATTTTTTTAAAGGGTGTTTATGATGCCAGAAAAAATTTTTTTTTATACAGTATGTTCATGTATACCCCCAGGGGTAAATGTTTGTCAGCCCATACACTTAGTGCATGGGCATTACAAGTATAGGAGACCCGCTCCTTTCCAATGGGAACATTTTTTTATGAGGCCCTCTAAGTCTCTTCCAAGGGGCATTGGAGTGCCTCACAATTTTTGGCAGCCCTTACATTCACTGTATAGGCTAACACTATGGGAGACCCTCTCCTTTCTAATGGGAATTTGTCGTTATTATGGCCCTGCTCTATGTGTCTTTAAATTCTTAGTGAGGTTTTTCCTAAACTTGGTCAGCCGTTGGACTCACTGCATACCCTATAACTGTATAGCACACCCACTCTTTTCTAATGGGAATATGCCATACTCGTTACTGTGGCCCTGATCTGTGTGTCTTTAAATTCTTAGTGGGGTTTTTCCTAAATTTGGTCAGCCGTTGCAGTCACAGATTGGACATTACCACTGTAGGAGACCCGCTTTGTGACTTTCAGAGTCCCTCCATCATAAATGAAACAGGATGTGTCTGATGATGTGTCACACACGACATTGCCAGATAAGGTTGTAAAATGTTAAAATGACATTTCCCGGCAAATGAATTTGTCTTAAAAAATAACGTAAAAAAAACAGTAGAATCTTTCTTTAGTATAAAAAACAGCCACCAATGTAACCTCAATGTAGTCACATTGTTCAGCTCCTGCAGCTCCTCCTCCATCTCCGAAATGACCACATCAGTCACAAGCTGAAAGCACAGCAGCACTGCCTTGGCCAAGGGGCAACAGGCTGTGCTGAAGATAACATGCTTAATGCTTAGGTGACAAACCGCCCAGTAATGCAGAGTTGTTGAAGCTGTAACACAGCAGCCTGATCTGTGGCTCTCACCGCGGAACATACAGCGAGGCATGGTCGTGTGTGACAATGGGCGGAACCTGGTGATGGAGAAATGACAGCCGGAGTAGATACTGTTTCCCTCTATGCCATTCCTTTCACCGAACTAAAGAATATGGCTGTGGTGCAATACAACTCCCACTGAGAAGCTATTTCAGATTGAAAAACATTGGGCCCACCAGAGGATTTGATTTTGAGGGCTCACCTTTCTCCCTCGCTCAAGAGCCCCATAGCAGCTGCAAAGTTAGCGATATCATGAACTTTCCTGATGGAGAAGCCAGGGCACACCAGAGGATTCTCTGGTGAGACCGCCCAACCCTGCCGAGAAGCAGTCTTGGCTAAGAAAAGTGTGTGGGAAGGTTCCCAGACACTCTATGGCTGCTTTTTGACTGAGGTGGAAACCCACGCAAACACAGGGAGAACATACAAAGTCCTTGCAGATGTTGTCCTTGCTGGGATTTGAACCCAGGATCCCAGCACTGCAAGGCTTCAGTGCTAACCACTGATCCAATGTGCTGCCATTCACCCTCTGATATCTAACAGGCTGGAGAAACTTGCACCTACTGCCACTCTATCTTCAGCTCCTTTGTGAGAAACTTAATGTATTTGGGCAGCCACTCAGTCAACGAAATAAAATTCCTTAGAAGGAAATTGGGGATGGCTTCGCTACTGGTACTGGGGGCAGTGCTAATACCATGGCGTCATACTATAGTTTACTGGAAATATTCTAGGCTGGTAGGAGGCAAGCAGATTACCACAGAAAAGTACCAGCAGTAATGTTCAGGGACTTGCGCTTGTAGAAGGTGGAGACAACACCGGGAGAAATAGTGGCGGCTGGGTACCGAGTATGGACACGAGGCATGAGGTTGTGAAAAGCTTCCGCCTCCACGAGCCTAAAAGGTCACATTTCAAGTGAAAGCAGCTTCAGAGGATTTCCTGGGAGAAATGACAGCTGGAGTAGATATGGTTTTCCAAGTCCTTTCAATAAGCTAAAGAATATGGCTGTGGTGAAATACAACTCTCAGCAAAAAAAGCTGTGGACTGGCTCCGTACCGTCCCTGGCCACATTCATTTGACCACGTGTTTGTGGGTAGGCGGTCTTCCCAGTAAATTCACTGGGGAGGGCATGGGTTATGTTGTGAGATCCGTGCTTGTGGAAGGCGGAGACGATACCAGGAGAAATAGTGGCGGCTGGGGACCGAGTATGGATACCCGGTCGCCGCCGTCGGCATTAGGTTGTTAAAAGCTTCCACCTCTACGAGCCTAAAAGGCCACAATTCAAGTGAAAGCAGCTTTAGAGGAATTTCTGGGAGAAATGACAGCTGGAGTAGATATGGTTTCCCAAGTCCTTTCACCAAGCTAAAGAATATGTCTGTGGTCAAATACAACTCAGCAAAAAAAGCTGTGGACTGGCTCCGTACCGTCTCTGGCCACATTCACTTGACCACGTGTTTGTGGGTAGGCAGTCCTTCCCAGTAAGTTCACTGGGGAGGGCACGGGTAATGTTGTGGGACCCGTGCTTGTGGAAGGCGGAGACGACACCGGGACAAATAGTGGTAGCTAGGGACCAAGTATGGATACCCGGTCGCCGCTGCCATAAGATTGTGGACAGCTTCCACCTCCACGAGCCTAAAAGACCACATTTGAAGTGCAAACAGCTGTCAAAAATTTGTCAGTACCACATGTTCCTCCACAGACACCACAGCACACCACAGACACCTGGACGAGTAAGCATAACCATGTGCGTTACAGCTCACTGACTGGTCTCTGGGTGACTTGTGGCTGTGGGGGCAGGCAGGGAAGGGGCTGCTCCACAAATCTTGAAATCCACAAGGCTTACAGAGCAAACCTCTGTATTTCACACTTCCCCCACTGCTTTTGCCTCCTGCACCTCCTATACGATCTCCACTTGCGCACTCAACCTCTGCCTTAATGAGACACACATTCCAAGAAGTGCAGAGTGAATCCATACCACCTCCGTACTGCGCAGCCAGGGTGCACCGCAAACATGCAATCTTCAAATTAATATGCCTTTGAGATCGCAGTCATACAGCTGAAGAGTTGTGGACAGCTCTCCAGGCTCAGTTTCAGCAATGGTTGTCTCCACTGAACCTGGTGTCAAGGAAGGCCGTGTGCGATAACGCTGCAAACCTGTTGGTGGCCCTACGCTGAAGCAAACTCACACACGTGCCTTGCATGGCTCACGACCTCAACCTGGTGGTTTTGCAATTTCTCCGCCACTATCCCGGCTTGGATGAGCTGCTTCAGAAAGTAAAAAAGATGTGTGCTCACTTCCACCATTCGCAGCCCTCATGTCATTGACTTCCATCGATACAGAGGTCTTTGTCCATGCCAGTTAACAGGCTGATATGCGATCTGCCGAAGCGGTGGAATTCCACTCTGCACATGTTGCTGTGACTGTAGCAGCAGCAACGAGCCCTGACGCAGCATGCTTAGGCGGATTATAATGAGGGCGATCTGGGCTACCGCCCGGGGCCCCGAACCGCCAGGGGGCCCAGGGCTCAGGGGTGTCTATGGCCAGATTGTCCTCATTATTGTCCGGCAGACAGTGGCGGGGGGCCCCCGGACCGCTCCTCCAGCAGCGACGCACGGCCGCTGCTTCTTCTTCAGCCTGGCCAGCACTGCAGCAGTTAACTTCCCTGTGCTGGCCCGGCCGCGTCACTGCTAGGAGACATGGCCCTGTGCGCGCCGTGTCTCCTAGCTGTGACGTCATGCAGTGCACAACCGGCCTGCAGTGCTGCATCGGAAAGAAGCAGGACCACTGGAGCCGGGAGCAGGACCACTGGAGCAGAGCCGGGGGATGGTGAGTGTGTGTGTGTGTTTGTGTGTGTGTGTGTGTGCGCGTGCGCGCGAGTGTGTGTGTGTGAAGGCTGATATCATTGTGTGATGACTGTTTATATGTATTTTTGTGTTTCAAATGTGTTTATGTGTGTATGTATATGTCTGTATATATTTGAGTGCGTGCGTGACTGCGTGCGGCCTGCTGCTGAGTATAGATGGCGCCGTGCGGCCTCTTGCTCTCTCTGGGGGGGAGGCGCCGTGCGGCCTCCCGCTGTGTATAGATGGCGCCGTGCAGCCTCCCGCTGTGTATAGATGGCGCCGTGCGGCCTCCCGCTGTGTATAGATGGCATCGTGCGGCCCCCTGCTGTGTATAGATGGCGCCGTGCAGCCTCCCGCTGTGCATAGATGGCGCCGTGCGGCCTTCTGCTGTGTACAGATGGTGCCGTGCGGCCTCCCGCTGTGTATAGAAGGCATCGTGCGGCCCCCTGCTGTGTATAGATGGCATTGTGCGGCCTCCCGCTGTGTATAGATGGCACAGTGCGGCCCCCTGCTGTGTATAGATGGCGCCGTGCGGCCTCCCGCTGTGTATAGATGACATTGTGCGGCCCCTGCTGTGTATAGATGGCATTGAGCGGCCTCCCGCTGTGTATAGATTGCGCCGTGAGGCCTCCCGCTGTGTATAGATGGCGCCGTGCAGCCTCCCGCTGTACATAGGTGGCGCTGTGCAGCCTCCTGCTGTGTATAGATGGCGCCGTGCGGCCTCCCGCTGTGTATAGATGGCGCCGTGCGGCCTCCCGCTGTGTATAGATGGCGCCGTGCGGCCCCCTGCTGTGTATAGATGGCATTGTGTGGCCTCCCGCTGTGTATAGATGGTGCCGTGCGGCCTTCCGCTGTGTTTAGATGGCGCCGTGCGGCCTCCCGCTGTGTATAGATGGGGCCGTGCGGCCTCCCGCTGTGTATAGGTGGCGCCGTGCGGCCTCCCGCTGTGTATAGGTGGCGCCGTGCGGCCTCCCGCTGTGTATAGGTGGCACCGTGTGGCCTCCTGCTGTGTATAGGTGGCGCCGTACGGCCTCCCGCTGTGTATAGGTGGCGCCGTGCGGCCTCCCGCTCTGTATAGATGGCGCCGTGCGGCCTCCCGCTGTGTATAGATGGCTACGTGCGGCCTCCTGCTGTGTATAGATGGCTACGTGCGGCCTCCTGCTGTGTATAGATGGCTACGTGCGGCCTCCCGCCGTGTATAGATGGCTACGTGTGCTCAATATTGAGTCATACAATTAATGTAAGGCTATGTGCCCACGATGCAGAAATACTCCGGATTTTTTTTGAGCGTTTCTGCATCTCCCAGAAAAAACGCATGCGGATTATACATGCGTTTTTCCTGACAGGGACATGCTGATGTTAAGCGTTCTTCACATGCATTTCCGCATGCGGGTGTCAAGCGCTTTCCAATCGATTTTAGCATCACTTGGAAAGTGCTTGACAACTTGGTCACACTATATAAATCCATGCAACCGGCAACGGGCATGGATTTATATAGTGTGACCATAAAAGAATGGTTAAAAATAAATATATAATCACCTTCTGATGGCCTGCCGACGTCAGCGGTCGCGTGACCCTTCACATGACTAAATGACGTCATGGCAGGTCCTTTTCAGACCATCGCGAGCTGCCGGCAAGCTAAGACGCATCTTATAAAGACGCCGGGGGCCATCAGAAGGTAAGTATAATATTTATTTTTTATTTTATTCTTTTTTTACAGGTTCTATGGTACCCGGGTCCGGAGGAGAGCCTTCCTCTTCTCCAAATCCGGGTACCATCCGCACATTGAAACGCATGGATTCTGCATGTACAGATGCAGTGATGCGGATTCCATGTGTTCCAATGCAAGTCAATGGCGGCGAAAGCGCCGCGCTTCCACAAAATAATTGGTAGTGCTGCGGATTTTTCCGCAATGATAATCCGCAGCGGAAATTTCCGCAGCATGTGCACAGTACATGCGGATTATCATTGGGGAACATGGCAGACCTTCTACCAAGCGTTTTTAAGCGTTTCTGCAGCGGAATTGCCACTGCGGAAACTCTTAAAAAACGCATAGTGGGCACACAGCCTAAAAAAAATTATTATAATTAATATTGTGCCAAATTAATTTCACGTGAACTATCACATGATCTATCACAGGGGATCATGTGACATGTCATGTGATACATCAGGTGTGTGTGTGGGGGGGTGGTGCCTTCTAAACTGCCCGGGGCCCTTGCTACTCTTAATCCACCCCTGGCAGTATGTCATGTTGTATAGCCTGGGCCAAAGCAGTACAGATGTGGTGCTTATCATATATGTCTCAAAGTTCCAGGCTGTCGTCACACAGGCGTATGTCAATTGACAGTGACTTCCTACGATCGAGGGGGTTTCGTGATACCAGACATACTGTTAGTGAAGGTGCAAGAGCTGAGGAACAAATGGAGGTGGAAGAGGTGATGGGTGAGCAACAGTCAGAAGATGAAGATGATAATCATCCCTTCTCTGTTGAATGTGGTTGGCAGGAGGGGACAGAAGATACATGCATCAGTGTTACGCAGCCAACAATAGAGTCCGGCTTTGCACCACCTGTAAGAGCGCAACATATTAGTGCCTTCTTGCCGCACTTTCTGCAACATGATCCCCATATAGTTAGAATTCTAAATAATGCTGACTAATGGAATGCCACTCTGTTAGATCCACATTATAAGAGTAAATTTTTCCAGATGCTTCCCGCCCTGGAAAGGGAACCACTAATGTTGGAGTATCGAAATAAGTTTTCAAGCAACCTTAATAGAGATTTTCCCCAAGATAGGAGTGAAGCACACTGTGTGCATCGCCGCTGTAGTTTTCAACCTCCAGCACGTCAGTTCATCAACGCCAAAACAACCCTCCGGGACGTCCGATCGTGTCGGGTCTAGAAGGCCTATGTGGCCCCATATGTCAATATATTGACAGTCATCTGCGACCTTTAGTAGAGACCCTTCCTTCTTATATCAAAGACACGATGGACGTCCTGACTAGGGTTGACGGCGTCCTCCTTACAAATGACACCCTTTTTGTCACGGCCGACGTCGAAAGTCTGCATACCTGAATTGGCCATAATCTAGGTTTGGCCGCGGTCTGCCTTTTTCTGGGTGGTTCCGATCTGGACGGCCCTTCGAGAGAGTTTATCCTCGAGCTCCTCGAATTCATCCTCTGCCATAACTACTTTCTGTTCCAGGACAGGGAGTACCTCCAGACACGCGGCACGGCAATGGGTGCGGCCTGCGCCCCCTCATATGCCAATCTCTTCCTTGGAGCGTGGGAGAGAGAGATTTTTGGGGATGGGGGCACCCGGGGCGCCCCCGGGGCGCTGACCATTTCGTGTCGTGGTTGAGGTACATAGATGATATTCTATTCTTTTGGCAGGGGACGGTCGAGGAACTCGAGGAGTTTATGGTACAGCTAAATTTGAATGATCGTGCGGTGAGGTTATCTTATCTATATAGCCCTAGGAAGATCGACTTTTTGGACATTACATTGGAGGTGGACTCTGAGTACCGGGTCCAGACCGATCATTTTAGGAAACCCACCGCAGTAAACTCTCTCATTCATGCTACATCGGCACACGATTTCTCTTCTATTAAAGCCGTCCCTATCGGACAATTTCTCAGGGTGAGGCGGATCTGCTCGACCAACTCTATGTTTGAGACACGTGCCTCCGATTTGGCCGCACGTTTCAAACATAGGGGATACAGCAATCGATGTATCGGCCGTGGCTACAGAAGGGATCGGAATACTCCCCGTGACCAACTTATGCATCCCCCTCCCGGATGCAAACTGAAAAGTCCGGACAGGATTCGCTTTATCTCCACATTTAACTCTGAGTGGTGTGGGGTGCGGCTTATCCTCTCCCGACATTGGGGCATATTGGGTACGGAGCCCTCCCTGAGGGAATATATCGGCGAATCTCCATGTATCACACCTCGACTTTCCAATACCCTAGCTGACACTCTCGTCTCTAGTCATTATGTTCCATCTGGGAGAAACCCTTTCGGCTCCCGTGGCCCCACCTTGGGTACCTTTCCATGTGGTCATTGTGCCGCCTGCGCCAATGTCCTACGTACCACTGTGTTCACGAACTCTGACGGCTCCCGTAACTTTAACATCCGCCATCATATCTCCTGTAGCACTACACATGTGATTTATCACGCTACATGTGGATGTGGACTTATTTATGTAGGTCTTACATCCAGGGAGCTGCGGGTCAGAGTTCGCGAACATGTGAGGGACATTGGCGCGGCGAGGGCGGTTCTCGATCCTCGGGAGCTCAAGACTTAACCACAACATTTTAAATCTGTTCATAATTGTGATCCCCGATCTTTGAAGGTCTGCGGTATCGATGTGGTACACTTGGGCTCCCGGGGAGGGAATGCCAAATGCCTCCTGGCGCAGAAGGAGGCCAGGTGGATCGTTAATCTTGATACCCTTACGCCATGGGGTCTTAATGAACATCTTGGTTTCTCCTCATTTCTATGATTTCCCTCTGGGCATTGACCCTTATGGATGTCTTCACACTGGCTATAGAGACGATTTTGTTCTATTTACTGCCGTAATTAGTGGTAGTATTTGTACTTTTATGTTTCATTATGTTTATCTGTTTGGGTGCCCACATGTGCCCTCCTGCGCCTGATTTCCTCCTTGTGTTTGCTCCTCTCCTTGTGCCCTTCAGGGGCTTTCCCCTGATGTTTTTTCTAGGGGTTAAACATCTACTTTTTATTTTTATGATTGCTTTTAATTGTGTGTGTGTCCTAATTACTAATTTTAATCTCTCTGCAACTTTCTTATTTAGTGTCTTCACCCTATTATTTTCGCAACTCCCACATTCATCCTTGGGACAGTGATCCTCTTCGCGTTTATATGATGAATATGCCGGAACTAGAAATACCCTCCAGGAATCGTTTGCTAATAAACTGACCTTTTGTTATTTGTTTCTGTTTATTCTTTATTTTCTTTTTATGTTTCTTTTTATTTATTATTTTTTATGTATCTTGTATTTATTTCTTTATAGATTTTTTTGAGCCTTTACCCATATTTATTATCTTTAATGTATTTTGATATGGTTATTTATACTCTTTCTTGTCCTTCTCTCATCTCATTCACATTATTATTGTTTTGTTTTTGCTTGCGTTTTTCTTATCTATTATACTTACCATCCTCCTCATGGGACACACTGCCGACTGCTGCGATGGCCCATCGAGCGCATGCGCCGGGTTCTCGGCGGTCCGGCACCCACGCGCGTCTGTCTCGATGGCGATGACGCGCCCCCGGATGTTGTCAATGACACTTCCGGGATACGCGCCTGCCATGACGGACGTCGCGCGGCTGCTGTGGCTGCTATGGTCCCAGCGCATGCGCCATATGGATGGCCCTCGCGGCTGTCGTGACATGGCGATCACATGATCGCCCACGTGATCTACCAAGATCCTATTTATTTTAGGTCCTTGTGCACTAGTAACATGTGCCTCTTGATAAAGCCGACGCGAAACGCGCGTCGAGGCCCTTTGTGGATGTGTACGATCTGCCTCCCTGTGCCCCCTATACTATAGCGAGTATACTAATTACCTGGGTGAGTCTATCTAACGATTTATTGATAGTACTAAACTTTTCTACTTGTGATAATGACTTACTCACCTCGGCCATACTGATATTTGGTATTCTCTCTATATCTCCACTTCTCCTGCGGATTTTTGTTTTCCCTCATTCTTTCTCTCTCCTCCCTCACCCTTTATTAATTGTGTTTCTATCTTTTTTGGATTGGAGGGTATATCTATGAGGGGTTTCAAGCCGTAGTGGGATGTCCCCATTTCCTATGATCACCCCATGTTTTTGTATGTACGTTTTTGATAATACTATTTATATATGTAATATTTGAATAATAAAATATTGTCCCTTTATGCCATTTTTACTAGTTTTCGCATTTTCTATTCTGTTTCCTGAGTAGGCATTTTCTTCCTGCGGCTATGGGTGATGAGCAGGTCTTTTCCTGTCATCACCATTCCGTAAGTCGTTTTTATGCTGGCCATAGTGTTTCTTATTAGCAGCAGCAGCAGAGTAAGTGGCTGAAGCAATTTCTGTAAGTCCTTTCACACACTTTTTAGGCCAGCTCGAGCACCAGCACAACAGAGTACAAGTCTGACACGTGGAGAACAACTATAGAGGATGGTGGAGGACTATCCAGAGCTCAATATGAATACCATCAGGGATGATTTTGACTCCTCTACATTTTGGTCTTCAAAAATGGATGAATGGCCTGTGCTTGCCTGTCAAGCCTTGGAGGTTTTATCATGCCCGGCAGCCAGCATTTTCTCAGAACATGTGTTCAGCGCTGCTGGTGGTGTCCTGATGGATAAGCGCACCCGGGTGTCCCATGAAAGTGTTGACCGCCCAACTTTCATTTAGATGAACAAGTAATGGATCTCAAAGGACTTTTTCACCCCAATTGCAGACTGTAAAGGGTAGGCGATGTCGTAGTTTTTAGTGTGCTGCATTGATCTTGTGGAATTGCAGTCTGTGATATGGCTTGTGTGCCTGCTCTTGCTGCTGCTGCAGGTTTTAGGCCCTAATTTTATAAAATGTGGAGAATACAGATTTGGTCTCTCAATCCATTGGGTTGGCTGTAGTGGAAGAGGTGTCATTCCTAATTGTACAATTTCTACTGTACTGAAATTGATGCTTTGTTGGTGTCTGCCAGTAATTTTTGGAAATGTGGGGAATCCTGATTGGGTCTCCATCTATTGGGTTGGCTGTAGTGGAAGAGTTGTTGGTCCCCATTATACTACTTATACTCTAGTGAAATTGATGCCAATTTGGTGGATTTAGGCCCAAATGTTTTCAAATGGGAACACTGCTGATTGGGTCTCCATCTACTGGGTTGGCTGTAGGGGAAGAGGTATCATTGCTAATTCTACAATTTCTACTGTACTGAAATTGATGCCACTTTATTGGTATCTGACAGTAATTTTTGAAAATGTGGGGAATCCTGATTGGGTCTCCATTAGTGATGAGCGAGTATGTTCTGTTAACCCTTTCGGCGAGCATGCTCAGGTGCTCGCCGAGTATCTTCAGCGGTGCTCGGTGTTATGTTTTCGTCACCCAGTACTCATGATTTGCGACTGTTTGACAGCTTTAATACATGTGAGGAATGCCTAAGAAACAGGCATTCCTCACATGTAGTAAAGATGTCAGACAGCTACAAATCATGCACACAGCGCGTCTAAAACATAACACCTGAGCACGCTGAAGATACTCGGGAAACGCACAAAGCATGCTTGTAAATCTCAAGTAACAAGCATGCTCGCGCATCACTAATCTCCATTAGTGATGAGCGAATGTGCTCGCTACTGCTCAGTACTCACCTGAGCATCACGGTGCTCGACAAGCTCGGCGCTCTGCGAGTATTGCCGGGTTGCTCGGGCGGGAACTTGGGTCTCCTCCCTGCATGTTTGGCATTCTTTAGAGAGCCAATGAACATGCAGGGATTGCTTGCCACGCACTGTAGTGCCATAGCCATGTTGGTTGTGGGTGTTACAGTGATTGGCTGGCCGCACAACGTCATCAGATCTATATAAGACCTGGCGCTGCTATACTCGTCACAGTCTACCCCGGAATCAGGCAGAGTAGGGAGAGCTGCTGCTGAGTCAGGGAGAGATTTGCTTGTTTAGAGTTAGTATAGGTATTCCCCAACATATATCTATATATCCATCTGAACTAACAGTCCTTCTGAGGACTAATCCAGGTACATATTTTCAGTGGTGAAGGTGATAGCAGGAGTTAGGCAGGCAGGCAGTGTATGTGGCAGACTGCAGTTCATACAGTGCAAGAGGGTCCACAGCATGTTCCTGCTGCTGCTGTTCTTAGACATAGACCCAGGTATCAGGGGCCAGAGCAATTTATTTTTTTTATCTTGATATTGGTTATTTGCTTAAAAAGCAGTCCAGAGTACACAATTTTTCTGCTCCAATTGCTTGTTAGCACTGCAAAATACAGCCAGATCTGTTCCATATTTCAGCGATAAAAATCCAGAAATTTGAACTGAACCTGGGAAATATTGGCCTCCTTTTCCATTCTGTTGCAGTGTGTCGGTCAAGCTATTCACACTAGGTCTCTGTGAAGAATAAAATTAGTAAATTACAGGCCTGCTATTTAAAACCATGGTTCTCTGTCAGACATATCACATATAACAGTGTTCAAAAATCAGCCATTTCTGCCTTCCATTTCGTTGCAGTGTGTCGGTCAAACCGTTCACACTAGGTCTCTGTGAAGAATAATATTAGTAAATTACTGACCTGCTATTTAAAACCGTGGTTCTCTGTCAGACATATCACATATAACAGTGTTCAAAAATCAGCCATTTCTGCCTTCCATTTCATTGCAGTGTGTCGGTCAAACCGTTCACACTAGGTCTCTATGAAGAATAATATTAGTAAATCACAGGCCTGCCATTTAAAACCATGGTCCTCTGTCAGACATATCACATATAAAAGTGTTCCAAAATCAGCAATTTCTGCCTTCCATTTTGTAGCAGTGTGTCGGTCAAGCTATTCACACTAGGTCTCTGAAGAATAGTATTAGTAAACTACAGGCCTGCTATTTAAAAACGTGGTTCTCTGTCAGACGTATCACATATATCTGCGGTTCAAATTCAGCCATTTGTAGTGAACATTGAAAATATTGTGCTCCATTTATAGATTGTAGCAGTGTGTCAGTGTACACCATTTTACAGCTCCATTTGCTTGTTCACGGAATACAGACAAATTTTTTTAGTTTTATTCATATTACTGTATTGTGGAAGCAGAGGACCTTTTTTTCAATAATCAGACGCATGTGATCCATATGACTGCCATAATAATACAGAAATTTTGTAGAGCGTGCCCAATATTCCACTCCTTTTAAAGTCAGCCACCTGTGTTTTGTTGAACCAATTGCCACTTGGTCGCTGACAAATACCATACTATTAGGTGACTGCCTGAAACCGTGGCCATCAGACGTTATCCCATATGACTGCCGTAATAGTCCAGCAATTATTATGAGTGTGTCAAATATTATACTCCATTTAAAGTATTGCAGTTGTGGGTTCAAACCTATTCTCAGTTGGCCGCTGACAAATAGCATATCTGTGAACAATTTTGTCACAGTATTACGCCACTTTTGTGGACTGACAAAAAAACATACAAAAAACAAGCTAAAATGCAAAAAATGTTAAGCATCATTCTTTCCACGGAAATGACTTGTATATAAGGCCAAAGAAATAAAAACAAATAAAGTTATGGACTGTGGAAGACATTTATGTGTCTCTGTGAAGAATATTATTAGTAAATTACAGGCCTGCTATTTAAAACCATGGTTCTCTGTTAGACGTATCACATATAACTGCGTTCCCAAATCAGCCATTTCTAGTGAACGTGGGAAATATTGTCCTCCATTAAAAATGGGTAAGGTGCGTGGCAAGGGACGAGGAAGTGGACGTGTCGGTGCCCCTGTGTTTCCCTTCTAGTATCGTTCTTCTACCAGCTGGAGTTACATTATCGCCATCTGGATATTTTTTTAAAAATTCTAAATAAAAGACATTTGCTTTTAACTTTGGAGTCTGTGGAGCTGGATCATCGTTTTTCCTATTACCTGTGATGGTGCATGCAGAGGCCGAGGCCGTGGGCAAGCTGAAATTGTGCCACAACAAACACCCGCATCTTCTTGCCCGACCTTCCTGTCCCAATTGCCAAGGGACCGCAGCAAACCACTATTGAACCCAGAGCAATGTCAAAAGATTGTTGGCTGGATAGCAGATAATGCTTCCAGTCACTTTGCCACCACCACTACCACCCTGTCTTCCACACTGTCAAGTCTCAGTAGCCGTGAGTCTGGTCCGCATATTCCTCACCCTGATCCTCCTTCCTCCCACCATGCCGAGTGCCTGGAGACAACTGATCCCACACTTGGACACTCAGAAGAGCTGTTCACTTTTCCATTTGTAGATTCAGGCCTCTAGCTCGGCCAGCTTCAAGCGAGTCAAGAGGAGAACTCGTGCAGCGATGCCCAAATATTTGAGCAGCCACAGTCACATGAAGTCGACGGTGGGAAAGTGCAATTACTGTCGTAAGAGGTGGATAATGATGATGATGAGACACAATTGACAGAAAGTCAGGAGGAGAACCAGGGAGCAGAAGTGGAAGATTAGGTGGTGGATGATATAGTAACTGACCCAACCTGGCAGGGGGACATGCAGAGTGAGGACAGCAGCACACAGGGGGAGGGAGGCGTAGCATCACAACAGGCAGGAAGAAGCAGTGTGGTGACGCAGACACAAGGCGGGAAAGCATATCCCGTAACACCAACACGACGGAAGTGTCCACTTCCTTGTCCCAGCGCAGCGTTCAGTTATCCCTACCCCAGTCCTTGGAACACAAGAGTAAATACGCAGCCAACACCCCACAGGCCACACTACTAAATTCACACATTTTGCCACTGCTTGCACTCGAAATGTTGCCTTTTAGGCTCGTGGAGATGGAAGCTTTCCACAACCCGTTCCCCTGTACTCGGTCCCCAGGCGCCACTATTTCTCCCGCTGTGCCATCCCCGCATTACATGAGCACGTGTCCCACAACATTAGCCGTGCCCTCAGCAATGCATTTACTGGGAAAGTCCACCTAACCACGGACACGTGGACAAGTGCTTTTGGGCAGGGACGTACATCTCGCTGGCTGCACACTGGATTAATATAGTGGATGCAGGGACCCAGTCGGACCTTGGCATGGAACATGTCCTCCCGACGCCAAGGATTGTGGGCCCTGGGTCAATCAGGGTTGCCCCCACATTCTACAGCTCCTGCACCTGCTCCTCCTTCTCTTCAGCCTCCATCTCCGAAATGAGCAAATGTGACAAACCGCACAATGCTGAAGAGTTGGCAGATCTGTGGCTGACACCTCTGAACCTACAGCCAGGCATGGTCATGTGTGACAATGACCGGAACCTGATGACAGCTCTGAAGCGAGGCGAGCTCACACTCGTACCATGCCTGTCCCATGTGCTTAACCTTGTGGTTCAGCGGTTTCTCAAAACCTACCCAGATCTGTTGCATCTGCTTGTCAAAGTACGTTGTGTACCCATTTTAGAAAGTCAGCTGCAGCTTCCGCTGGCCTTGCCGTGCTTCTGCAGCATTTGCAGCTTCAAGCTCGCTGACTGGTGTACTATGCCCCCACCCATTGGAACTCTACATTACAGATGTTGGGAAGGATTTGTGAGCAGAAAAGGGCAGTTGTTGACTACCAGCATCAACAAGGCCATCGGTATTCAGTTCAGACTTCACACATAAGACCTCAGGAGTGGGCATGGATGTCAGACATATGTACCATCCATAACTAGCTTCACCATCTCGCTTCTCTTTCTTCTGAAACGCTCTCTGCTCACAATTAAAGAGGATGCATTGCAGGCGGAGCACGATGAGATGGAGCAAGGAACCATATGGGTGATTCCACACAGCCCAGCCTCATCTCATCCCAATGTGGATTGAGTGACAATGAGGAAGAGGAGGAGGAGGAAGAACAGGAGCTAGTTTCCTGCGCTATAGATGGTACTACCTGCACAACTGTCATACCGTCTGTTCAGCGTGGATGTTTTGAGGACAGGGAGGAGGAGGATGAGGAGGAGAGAATGATCAGTTGTCTTCTTGTTGAGGACACGGAAGTCTTAACTCTTTGCAGTCTGGCACACATGGCTGAGTTTATGTTATGCTGCCTTTCCCCGTCACCCTCACATTGTCCAAATTTTGGGTGACAGTCATTACTGGTTGGTGACACTTCTAGACCCACGCTACAAGGAGAACTTTCTGTCTCTTATTCTCTTGCCGGATAGGCCTAATAAAATGGGGCAGTACCAGAATGCCAATGTTGTGGATTATTAAAAAAATTCTTAACTGAAAACGCTGGTGGCAGAGGTCACAGTTTGTTAGACAACCAAGCAGTACAGGTGAGAGAAACATAAATGCAATCCAGCAGAGGCAGGGGAAAACTGTCAAAGTTCTCGGACAGTTTTCTCAGACCCTCCCATCGCACGGGCCCTGAGGGAAAAGTTTCGGAAAATGCTTGGGGAGTACCTTGCCGACCATACCAACGTCCTCCATGATTCCTCTGTGCCTTATAATTATTGGGTATCCAATCTGGACACATGGCATGAACTGGCTCTCTATGCCTTGAAGGTTCTGGCCTGCCCTGCCACTAGTGTTTTGTCAGAGCGGGTTTTTAGTGCTGCTGGTGGAATTATAACCGATCAACTGAATATACTGACAGGCTGACTCTTATAAAAATGAACAAGGGCTGGATTGGGCCAGACTTCACAACACCACCATATGATAGCAGCATAGCATAAACTCAAATACAGTGGTTTTTTTGGGGGAGGTCTAACTCTATTCACATGCACCTTTGTCTTCACACCCAGACATGGGTATAAGCTTCCTGATTTTGTCTACCTGCTCTTGTTCTCCTCCTTCTACTCATCCTCATCCTCCAGCACCATATCACCACAATATCTAGCATATCACCATATCTACGTCTCTTACAAGGGGCATTGGAGTTCCTCCAAATTTTTGGCAGCTGTTGCATTGACTGCATAGGCAAACAGTATGGGAGACCCACTTCCAAAAAATGGAAATATTGTTTTCAGGAGACCCTCCGACCTCTACGTCTCTTGCAAGGGACATTGGAGTTCCTCCATATTTTTGGCAGCTGTTGCATTCACTGCATAGGCAAACAGTATGGGAGACCCATTCCTTTCTAATGGGAACATGTTGTTACTGTGGCCCAGCTCTATGTGTCTTTAAATTGTTATTGGAGTTTTTCCCAAATTTTGCCAGCCCTTGCAGTCACTTCATGGCCATTACCACTATAGGTACTCCTTTATAATGGGAATTTTTTTTTACTGAGACCCTCCTCTATGTCTCTTCAAAGGAGTATTGGGGTGCATCCAAATTTTGGGCAGCCCTTGCAGTCACTGCATACGCAATAACAGTATAGGAGACCCACTCTTTAATAATGGGAACAACAAAGCATAGCCGACTGCTGGCCCCTTAAAAATAGTAAGGGCCGCCTGATGGCCCTATAAGAATAGTGTTTGTGACTTTCAGAGTCCCTCCTTCATACCATACATTAAACTGGATGTGTCTGATGATGTTTCACACACCACATGGCCAGATAAGGTAGTAAAATGTTAAAATGACATTTCCTGGTGAATGCATTTTTCACCATTGAAAGCAATGCAAAAGTGCAAAAACGCATCAAAAATGCTACGTGTGAACATAGCTCAAGGTGTGGATGAGCAGTTTTGTTTTTGGTTATTTATTTTGCCTTATATACAAGTCATTACCCTGGAAAGGATGTTCCTTAACATATTTCCCAAGAAAATCCATTTTGATTTATTTTTTGTATGTTTTACTGTGAGTCGGTAAAAGTGGCGTAATACCTCTGACAACATTGTTGACAGAAGTGATCTGGGAATCAGAGATGCTTCCATGCGTCTTCCCCATACTGTTCTCATGTCATTTGAGCACTGTTCCCATTGATTTTGGCAATTTTTAGGCCCTCTCCAGACCGCCAGGTGGGGGCCGCAGGAAAAAGACATACATTGTTCACGTTACTCAGACCGAGCAATCGAGCATTCCAACTTGCTCAACCCAAGCAATGAGTACCCAAGCATTTTACTCGCTCATCACTAGTCTCCATCTATTGGGTTGGCTGTAGTGGAAGAGGTGTCGGTCCCCATTATACTACTTATACTCTAGTGAAATTTTAGGCCAAGATGTTTTCAAATGGGAACACTCCTGATTGGGTCTCCATTAGAGATGAGCGTTGTTCTACTCGAACTGTTCGCCAATCTCAAATTCGAGCTGTTTTGGGCGGTGTTCGAGCCGTTCGGCGAACACGAACAATTTGATAAAAATTTGGCTGTTCGAGGTTATGCTCGATAACTGTTCGTGCACCAAAATCATAACTGGATTTTTTCTCAGTAATGATGAAAATTAATGTTAATACGCAGTTTGAGTGTACAGCGGGGTGGGGGGAGGGGCAGGGGATGGATCTCTGCAGGAACAATGAAGATCTCCATTTTTTTTCTCTTTCCCGCATTTGCAGTGGGGAGGTGCAATCTGTCAGCCTATCAGCAGCGCACACACGGAGCGAAGTGCTTTTTTTCATACAAGCAAGGGCATGTGTCATTGGCAGTGTATGTCACATGTCCTTGCCCTATAAGACCAAGCCATTTTCCCCGTCGCCACCATTATCTCACTGCTGCAGCTGCGTGTTAGACGGCACCGCTGTTGCTGTGTGCGCTATACCTTGTTAATTTCAAGCCAATTTTCGCACAAATATACAGATAGCTTGGGAGTAGGGAATAGTTGTGATTGCAGTCCTTTTAAGGACTAGGTTACAGCATTTCCTACGACTTTTATCAGGGAGGTCTGTGCTCTTAAATAGATAGGTTGTGGGAGTAAAGACTAATTGTAATTGGAGTCCTTTTCAGGACTAGGTTACATCAGTTCCTATCAGTTTTTGCCAGGCAGGTCTGTGCCAGTGCTGTGCAAGTTTTTTTCACAGCATTTGGCTGAATCTAGCAAAGCTAATCCTTTTTGGCCTATTGCAGAGTGTGTTAGTCAGTGGAGTAGCCTATCTGTGCTGCAAGATATACCACCTGTGTATAGAATACCAATTTTTTTACTGCACCTAGTGAAGTAAAATCTTTTGGGCATAGCATCATTCTATTAGTCCATCTATACTGACCTCCATCAGGTTGCAAATTAAAACTAATTTTTATCTGCATCTACAGTACCTCTGAAAAAATATTTGGGCTTCTAGCTGTGTGTGGGACTTGTTGTATTAGTCCATCTATACTGACCTCCATCAGGTTGCAAACTGAATATATTTTTTTCTGCATCTACCTCTGAAAAAATATTTGGGCTTCTAGCTGTGTGTGGGTCTTGTTCTATTAATCCATCTATACTGACCTCCATCAGGTTGCAAACTGAATATAATTTTTTTCTGCATCTAGCTCTGAAAAAATATTTGGGCTTCTAGCTGTGTGTGGGTCTTGTTCTATTAATCCATCTATACTGACCTCCATCAGGTTGCAAACTGAATATAATTTTTTTCTGCATCTAGCTCTGAAAAAATATTTGGCCTTCTAGTAGTGTGTCGGACTTTCTCTATTAGTCCATCTATACTGACCTCCATCAGGTTGCAAATTAAAAATAATTTGTATCTGCATCTACAGTACCTCTGAAAAAATATTTGGGCTTCTAGCTGTGTGTGGGACTTGTTGTATTATTCCATCTATACTGACCTCCATCAGGTTGCAAATTAAAAATAATTTTTATCTGCATCTACAGTACCTCTGAAAAAATATTTGGGCTTCTAGCTGTGTGTGGGACTTGTTGTATTAGTCCATCTATACTGACCTCCATCAGGTTGCAAACTGAATATATTTTTTTCTGCATCTACCTCTGAAAAAATATTTGGGCTTCTAGCTGTGTGTGGGACTTGTTGTATTAGTCCATCTATACTGACCTCCATCAGGTTGCAAATTAAAAATAATTTGTATCTGCATCTACAGTACCTCTGAAAAAATATTTGGGCTTCTAGCTGTGTGTGGGACTTGTTGTATTAGTCCATCTATACTGACCTCCATCAGGTTGCAAACTGAATATATTTTTTTCTGCATCTACCTCTGAAAAAATATTTGGGCTTCTAGCTGTGTGTGGGACTTGTTGTATTAGTCCATCTATACTGACCTCCATCAGGTTGCAAATTAAAAATAATTTGTATCTGCATCTACAGTACCTCTGAAAAAATATTTGGGCTTCTAGCTGTGTGTGGGACTTGTTGTATTAGTCCATCTATACTGACCTCCATCAGGTTGCAAATTAAAAATAATTTTTATCTGCATCTACAGTACCTCTGAAAAAATATTTGGGCTTCTAGCTGTGTGTGGGACTTGTTGTATTAGTCCATCTATACTGACCTCCATCAGGTTGCAAACTGAATATATTTTTTTCTGCATCTACCTCTGAAAAAATATTGGGCTTCTAGCTGTGTGTGGGTCTTGTTCTATTAATCCATCTATACTGACCTCCATCAGGTTGCAAACTGAATATAATTTTTTTCTGCATCTAGCTCTGAAAAAATATTTGGCCTTCTAGCAGTGTGTCGGACTTTCTCTATTAGTCCATCTATACTGACCTCCATCAGGTTGCAAATTAAAAATAATTTTTATCTGCATCTACAGTACCTCTGAAAAAATATTTGGGCTTCTAGCTGTGTGTGGGACTTGTTGTATTAGTCCATCTATACTGACCTCCATCAGGTTGCAAACTGAATATATTTTTTTCTGCATCTACCTCTGAAAAAATATTTGGGCTTCTAGCTGTGTGTGGGTCTTGTTCTATTAATCCATCTATACTGACCTCCATCAGGTTGCAAACTGAATATAATTTTTTTCTGCATCTAGCTCTGAAAAAATATTTGGCCTTCTAGCAGTGTGTCGGACTTTCTCTATTAGTCCATCTATACTGACCTCCATCAGGTTGCAAATTAAAAATAATTTGTATCTGCATCTACAGTACCTCTGAAAAAATATTTGGGCTTCTAGCTGTGTGTGGGACTTGTTGTATTAGTCCATCTATACTGACCTCCATCAGGTTGCAAATTAAAAATAATTTTTATCTGCATCTACAGTACCTCTGAAAAAATATTTGGGCTTCTAGCTGTGTGTGGGACTTGTTGTATTAGTCCATCTATACTGACCTCCATCAGGTTGCAAACTGAATATATTTTTTTCTGCATCTACCTCTGAAAAAATATTTGGGCTTCTAGCTGTGTGTGGGACTTGTTGTATTAGTCCATCTATACTGACCTCCATCAGGTTGCAAATTAAAAATAATTTGTATCTGCATCTACAGTACCTCTGAAAAAATATTTGGGCTTCTAGCTGTGTGTGGGACTTGTATTAGTCCATCTATACTGACCTCCATCAGGTTGCAAACTGAATATATTTTTTTCTGCATCTACCTCTGAAAAAATATTTGGGCTTCTAGCTGTGTGTGGGACTTGTTGTATTAGTCCATCTATACTGACCTCCATCAGGTTGCAAATTAAAAATAATTTGTATCTGCATCTACAGTACCTCTGAAAAAATATTTGGGCTTCTAGCTGTGTGTGGGACTTGTTGTATTAGTCCATCTATATTGACCTCCATCAGGTTGCAAATTAAAAATAATTTTTATCTGCATCTACAGTACCTCTGAAAAAATATTTGGGCTTCTAGCTGTGTGTGGGACTTGTTGTATTAGTCCATCTATACTGACCTCCATCAGGTTGCAAACTGAATATATTTTTTTCTGCATCTACCTCTGAAAAAATATTGGGCTTCTAGCTGTGTGTGGGTCTTGTTCTATTAATCCATCTATACTGACCTCCATCAGGTTGCAAACTGAATATAATTTTTTTCTGCATCTAGCTCTGAAAAAATATTTGGCCTTCTAGCAGTGTGTCGGACTTTCTCTATTAGTCCATCTATACTGACCTCCATCAGGTTGCAAATTAAAAATTATTTTTATCTGCATCTACAGTACCTCTGAAAAAATATTTGGGCTTCTAGCTGTGTGTGGGACTTGTTGTATTAGTCCATCTATACTGACCTCCATCAGGTTGCAAATTAAAAATAATTTGTATCTGCATCTACAGTACCTCTGAAAAAATATTTGGGCTTCTAGCTGTGTGTGGGACTTGTTGTATTAGTCCATCTATACTGACCTCCATCAGGTTGCAAACTGAATATATTTTTTTCTGCATCTACCTCTGAAAAAATATTTGGGCTTCTAGCTGTGTGTGGGACTTGTTGTATTAGTCCATCTATACTGACCTCCATCAGGTTGCAAATTAAAAATAATTTGTATCTGCATCTACAGTACCTCTGAAAAAATATTTGGGCTTCTAGCTGTGTGTGGGACTTGTTGTATTAGTCCATCTATACTGACCTCCATCAGGTTGCAAATTAAAAATAATTTTTATCTGCATCTACAGTACCTCTGAAAAAATATTTGGGCTTCTAGCTGTGTGTGGGACTTGTTGTATTAGTCCATCTATACTGACCTCCATCAGGTTGCAAACTGAATATATTTTTTTCTGCATCTACCTCTGAAAAAATATTGGGCTTCTAGCTGTGTGTGGGTCTTGTTCTATTAATCCATCTATACTGACCTCCATCAGGTTGCAAACTGAATATAATTTTTTTCTGCATCTAGCTCTGAAAAAATATTTGGCCTTCTAGCAGTGTGTCGGACTTTCTCTATTAGTCCATCTATACTGACCTCCATCAGGTTGCAAATTAAAAATAATTTTTATCTGCATCTACAGTACCTCTGAAAAAATATTTGGGCTTCTAGCTGTGTGTGGGACTTGTTGTATTAGTCCATCTATACTGACCTCCATCAGGTTGCAAACTGAATATATTTTTTTCTGCATCTACCTCTGAAAAAATATTTGGGCTTCTAGCTGTGTGTGGGTCTTGTTCTATTAATCCATCTATACTGACCTCCATCAGGTTGCAAACTGAATATAATTTTTTTCTGCATCTAGCTCTGAAAAAATATTTGGCCTTCTAGCAGTGTGTCGGACTTTCTCTATTAGTCCATCTATACTGACCTCCATCAGGTTGCAAATTAAAAATAATTTGTATCTGCATCTACAGTACCTCTGAAAAAATATTTGGGCTTCTAGCTGTGTGTGGGACTTGTTGTATTAGTCCATCTATACTGACCTCCATCAGGTTGCAAATTAAAAATAATTTTTATCTGCATCTACAGTACCTCTGAAAAAATATTTGGGCTTCTAGCTGTGTGTGGGACTTGTTGTATTAGTCCATCTATACTGACCTCCATCAGGTTGCAAACTGAATATATTTTTTTCTGCATCTACCTCTGAAAAAATATTTGGGCTTCTAGCTGTGTGTGGGACTTGTTGTATTAGTCCATCTATACTGACCTCCATCAGGTTGCAAATTAAAAATAATTTGTATCTGCATCTACAGTACCTCTGAAAAAATATTTGGGCTTCTAGCTGTGTGTGGGACTTGTTGTATTAGTCCATCTATACTGACCTCCATCATTTTGCAAATTAAAAATAATTTTTATCTGCATCTACAGTACCTCTGAAAAAATATTTGGGCTTCTAGCTGTGTGTGGGACTTGTTGTATTAGTCCATCTATACTGACCTCCATCAGGTTGCAAACTGAATATATTTTTTTCTGCATCTACCTCTGAAAAAATATTGGGCTTCTAGCTGTGTGTGGGTCTTGTTCTATTAATCCACCTATACTGACCTCCATCAGGTTGCAAACTGAATATAATTTTTTTCTGCATCTAGCTCTGAAAAAATATTTGGCCTTCTAGCAGTGTGTCGGACTTTCTCTATTAGTCCATCTATACTGACCTCCATCAGGTTGCAAATTAAAAATAATTTTTATCTGCATCTACAGTACCTCTGAAAAAATATTTGGGCTTCTAGCTGTGTGTGGGACTTGTTGTATTAGTCCATCTATACTGACCTCCATCAGGTTGCAAATTAAAAATAATTTGTATCTGCATCTACAGTACCTCTGAAAAAATATTTGGGCTTCTAGCTGTGTGTGGGACTTGTTGTATTAGTCCATCTATACTGACCTCCATCAGGTTGCAAACTGAATATATTTTTTTCTGCATCTACCTCTGAAAAAATATTTGGGCTTCTAGCTGTGTGTGGGACTTGTTGTATTAGTCCATCTATACTGACCTCCATCAGGTTGCAAATTAAAAATAATTTGTATCTGCATCTACAGTACCTCTGAAAAAATATTTGGGCTTCTAGCTGTGTGTGGGACTTGTTGTATTAGTCCATCTATACTGACCTCCATCAGGTTGCAAATTAAAAATAATTTTTATCTGCATCTACAGTACCTCTGAAAAAATATTTGGGCTTCTAGCTGTGTGTGGGACTTGTTGTATTAGTCCATCTATACTGACCTCCATCAGGTTGCAAACTGAATATATTTTTTTCTGCATCTACCTCTGAAAAAATATTGGGCTTCTAGCTGTGTGTGGGTCTTGTTCTATTAATCCATCTATACTGACCTCCATCAGGTTGCAAACTGAATATAATTTTTTTCTGCATCTAGCTCTGAAAAAATATTTGGCCTTCTAGCAGTGTGTCGGACTTTCTCTATTAGTCCATCTATACTGACCTCCATCAGGTTGCAAATTAAAAATAATTTTTATCTGCATCTACAGTACCTCTGAAAAAATATTTGGGCTTCTAGCTGTGTGTGGGACTTGTTGTATTAGTCCATCTATACTGACCTCCATCAGGTTGCAAACTGAATATATTTTTTTCTGCATCTACCTCTGAAAAAATATTTGGGCTTCTAGCTGTGTGTGGGTCTTGTTCTATTAATCCATCTATACTGACCTCCATCAGGTTGCAAACTGAATATAATTTTTTTCTGCATCTAGCTCTGAAAAAATATTTGGCCTTCTAGCAGTGTGTCGGACTTTCTCTATTAGTCCATCTATACTGACCTCCATCAGGTTGCAAATTAAAAATAATTTGTATCTGCATCTACAGTACCTCTGAAAAAATATTTGGGCTTCTAGCTGTGTGTGGGACTTGTTGTATTAGTCCATCTATACTGACCTCCATCAGGTTGCAAATTAAAAATAATTTTTATCTGCATCTACAGTACCTCTGAAAAAATATTTGGGCTTCTAGCTGTGTGTGGGACTTGTTGTATTAGTCCATCTATACTGACCTCCATCAGGTTGCAAACTGAATATATTTTTTTCTGCATCTACCTCTGAAAAAATATTTGGGCTTCTAGCTGTGTGTGGGACTTGTTGTATTAGTCCATCTATACTGACCTCCATCAGGTTGCAAATTAAAAATAATTTGTATCTGCATCTACAGTACCTCTGAAAAAATATTTGGGCTTCTAGCTGTGTGTGGGACTTGTTGTATTAGTCCATCTATACTGACCTCCATCATTTTGCAAATTAAAAATAATTTTTATCTGCATCTACAGTACCTCTGAAAAAATATTTGGGCTTCTAGCTGTGTGTGGGACTTGTTGTATTAGTCCATCTATACTGACCTCCATCAGGTTGCAAACTGAATATATTTTTTTCTGCATCTACCTCTGAAAAAATATTGGGCTTCTAGCTGTGTGTGGGTCTTGTTCTATTAATCCACCTATACTGACCTCCATCAGGTTGCAAACTGAATATAATTTTTTTCTGCATCTAGCTCTGAAAAAATATTTGGCCTTCTAGCAGTGTGTCGGACTTTCTCTATTAGTCCATCTATACTGACCTCCATCAGGTTGCAAATTAAAAATAATTTTTATCTGCATCTACAGTACCTCTGAAAAAATATTTGGGCTTCTAGCTGTGTGTGGGACTTGTTGTATTAGTCCATCTATACTGACCTCCATCAGGTTGCAAATTAAAACTAATTTTTATCTGCATCTACAGTACCTCTGAAAAAATATTTGGGCTTCTAGCTGTGTGTGGGACTTGTTGTATTAGTCCATCTATACTGACCTCCATCAGGTTGCAAACTGAATATATTTTTTTCTGCATCTACCTCTGAAAAAATATTGGGCTTCTAGCTGTGTGTGGGACTTGTTGTATTAGTCCATCTATACTGACCTCCATCAGGTTGCAAACTGAATATATTTTTTTCTGCATCTACCTCTGAAAAAATATTGGGCTTCTAGCTGTGTGTGGGTCTTGTTCTATTAATCCATCTATACAGACCTCCATCAGGTTGCAAACTGAATATAATTTTTTTCTGCATCTACCTCTGAAAAAATATTTGGCCTTGTAGCAGTGTGTTGGACTTTCTCTATTAGTCCATCTATACTGACCTCCATCAGGTTGCAAACTGAATATATTTTTTTCTGCATCTAACCCAGCCAATAGTTTTGGCCTAATACCACAGTTTGGCCACTCAGCTCTGCTCGGTTACCATCCATTGTTTTTTTGTGCAAACAACTCCAGAGTTGTGAATTAGTTAACCACCAAAATGAGTGGAAAAAGGCCTGCTGCTGGTGGAAAGGGGAATAGGCGTGTTGGAAAGGGGAAAAAAGGTTGTGTCCGTGGGGTAGGTGTTAAAGCAACAGTAACATCTGCAGAAGAAAGACCATCTTCCAGCCAAACTAAAATGTCTACTTCTTTTAGCGGACAATGTGATAAGATCCCTTTCTTACGGCCACGCCAATCGCTACAAATTCCAGATGAGGCACAAAAACAGCAGGTGCTTCAACGGATATCAAGTGCTCCTTTAAGTGGGCTCTCCTCCACATCAACTTCAACATCACAAATACTCCAGTCCTCAAAGGTGTCACCCAAATCGCACTTGCTTCCTCACAGCTCCCAAATCTCCAGCTGCCCGTCTGAGTATGAGGTAGAACAGATGGTTGAGTCTGCAGAGCTGTTTACTCATACTATAGCCTGGGAATCAGAGGTCGAATCCAGCGCTTCTGTGAATCCAGACGAGGAAATGATCTGCACTGATGCCCAGAATCTTTATGAGTCGGATCCAGGACCAGACGCAGAAGGTTCTGACCATAATGTAGACCCTCATTCCCAAACTGTAACTCCTGTTGGTGGAGACAATGAGGAAGACGATGATAAGACTCAAATACCTGATTGGAGCGACAACTTTAGTTTTTTGTCAGGGCAGGAACAGGTTGGCTCTGAGGACGACGGGTGTGATAACACACAGGGTGATGATGATGAGGTTGGAGATCCCACTTACTGTCAACCCACAGTCAGCCAAGAGATGAGGTCAGCAGAGGAGGTGGAGGAAGATGCTAGTGACGACGAGGTCAGGTTGCGCCTTCCTGGACAGAGACGTAGTACTGGAAGCACGTCAACAACTGCATCCTCAATCACAACTCTGCCTCTCACCACAAGTCGTGGTGGCTCTTCAGGTCGCATGGGTACTAAGCCTTGCATAGCCTGGGCATTTTTTCAGATCGATAAAGATGACCCAACTCGTGTTATCTGTAACATTTGTCAGCAAAAGCTAAGTAGAGGCCAAAAAATACATAGTTTGAGTACTTCATGCATGAACCGGCACATGGACATGAAGCATAAGTTGCAGTGGGAAGCTCAGTGTGCTACAATGCGGCCTAGCCGGCCGGGCCAACCACCGTCTGCCATATCTTGTGCATCCGCGGCCTCTTCATCCTCTGTGACTGGGGGGACAGCAGTCACACCTGTTTTGGGGCGCAGACCTGCCACCTCTTTACCCGCAACAGCCAGCGTGATTGGCAGGTCATCATTTTCTTTCGAGGTGGTAACAGCAGCTGGTGTTGAGCGCTGTCCGACATCGATAGCACCACCTTTGGATCAAGGCAACCTAACATGTCCACCTGCATCTTCCTCACAGACCGGCAGTTTGCCGGGGACATCCTTATCAACCCCGTCTAAGCACAATAGCCAGCCCTCGGTCCCTCAGATGTGGACAAGTAAAAGACCATTTCCTCCTAGCCATGAGAAAGCTAAGAGGTTGAATTTCACCATCTGCAAGCTCTTGGCTACAGAAATGCTGCCTTTCCGCCTGGTGGACACAGAGGATTTTCGAGACCTTATGTCCGTCGCAGTGCCCCAGTACCAGATGCCCAGTCGGCACTACTTCTCAAAGAAAGGTGTGCCTGCGCTCCACCAGCATGTCGCACACAACATCACCGCTTCTTTGAGAAACTCTGTGTGTGACAGGGTGCATTTCACCACAGACACTTGAACGAGTAGGCATGGACAGGGGCGTTACATGTCGCTGACTGGGCACTGGGTAACTATGGTGACAGCAGGACAAGGGGCTGCTGTCCAAGTCTTGCCGTCCCCACGAGTTGTGCGTCAATCCTCTTTATGTCAAAGTTCCTCCACTGCTTCTGCCTCCTCAACCTCCTCTCGGTCTTCCACCTGCACCCAAAGCCTGTCTGGTCATGCCACAAGCTTTCTAACTGCGCAGAAGGGATCCTGCACACCTCCTTACTATGCTGGCAGTAGGGCTCAACGTCATCAGGCGGTTTTCACATTGAAATGTCTGGGAAATGTGAGTCACACAGCTGAGGAGTTGTGGTCAGCTCTGGAGAACCAATTTCATGAATGGTTGTCTCCACTGGACCTGAAACCAGGGAAGGCCGTGTGCGACAATGCTGCAAACCTGGGTGCGGCCCTTCGCCGGGGCAATGTCACACACGTGCCTTGTATGGCTCACGTGTTGAACCTGGTTGTCCAGCAATTTTTAGCCCACTATCCCAGACTAGATGGCCTTCTGCAGAGGGCACGGTCGCTGTGTGCTCACTTCCGCCGTTCGCATCCCGCAGCTCAGCGACTTACATCTCTACAGAAGTCGTTGGGCCTGCCACTTCACCGGCTAAAATGCGATGTGCCTACCCGGTGGAATTCAACTCTGCACATGTTGCAGCGACTGTGGCAGCACCGACAAGCCCTGGTGCAATACGTTCTGACGTATAGCCTGGGCCAACGAGATTCAGAGGTGGGGCAAATCACGCTGGAGGAGTGGTCTCAGATCAGGGACCTATGCACCCTTCTGCACAGTTTTGAAATGGCGACGAAGATGTTTAGTGCTGACGATGCCATTATCAGCATGACTATTCCGGTGATTTACATGCTGGAGCACATGTTAAACAGAATTCGGAGTCAGGTGGTGGCACAAGAGGAGGTGGAGGAAGTAGAGGAGGAGGAGTTGTATGCGGAAGGGCTAACATCTGCAAGGTCCAGACGGTCGGCAGCACCAAGGCGGCAGGCATGTGAGGGTGGGGGAGATGGTTTTACCAGGGCGCATGGTAGCAGCCAAACTAGTGAAGAAGGTGCAGGAGCCCAGGAAGAAGTGGAGGACGAACTGATGGAAGACTCATCAGATGAGGGAGACCTTGATCACATTTCTGTTGTGCGAGGTTGGGGGGAGAGGACAGAGGAAGGAAGCATGATTGTTACCTCGCCACCAACACAACAGGGACTTGGTGCTCCTGGATGCGCAACACACATGAGTGCCTTCTTGCTGCACTACCTGCAACATGACCCTCGAATTGTGAGAATTAGAAATAATCCTGACTACTGGGTTGCCACACTGTTAGATCCCCGGTACAAAAGTAAATTTGCAGAAATTATTCCTGCCATAGAAAGGGATGCACGCATGCAGGAGTATCAGCAGAGACTGTTGCAGAATCTTACATGTGCTTTTCCACAAAATACCAGTGGTGCACGCAGTGAATCTCACAGTTCCAACTTGCCAACCGTGGGACCGTCAAGTGTTCAGCACTCAAACCGTAACAGAACCACAGTATCTGCTGGTAACATCAATTTTGCGGAATCATTTCACCACTTTTTTAGCCCATCCTTTGCAAGGCCACAGGAGACAAGAAGTCTGACACATAGTCAACGCCTAGAGACGATGGTACAGGAGTATCTCCAAGTAAACATTGAAGCCACGACTGTGTCACTGGACCCTTGCTCTTTTTGGGCTTCCAATCTGGATAAATGGCCGGAGCTAGCCACTTACGCCTTGGAGATCTTGTCATGCCCCGCAGCCAGCGTTCTGTCTGAACGTGTGTTCAGCGCTGCTGGTGGTGTGCTGACAGATAAGCGCACGCGGCTCTCCACTGATAATGTAGACAGACTCACGTTCATAAAGATGAACAAATCATGGATCCGAAACGACTTTTCTACCCCTGTGTCATCCTGGGGAGAGTAAAAGCTTGATGATTGGTTAAAATCACCCTACCAACCGTTTTAAGCTTTCAAATTACTAATCATGTTTATCTGTATCTTGACTGGAAAATAATTTGGGCTTTGTAGCAGTGTGCAGCACTGATCCTATTAGGCCATCTATAATAAGCTCCACCAGATTTAAAATTAAAATAATTTTTAGCTGCATCTAGCCCGGAAAATAATTTTGGGGCTCCGAGATGCGCAAGACACATAAGTGCCTTCTTGCTGCACTACCTGCAGCATGACCCTCATATTGTCAGAATTCGAAGTAATCATGACTACTGGGTTGCCACACTCTTAGATCCCCCAAACTTTTCGATCAACCTTTTCATTTTAATAAAGACCAAAAAAATGGTCATTTTTGAAATTATAAGCATTAGCAGGTTGTTAGAAACTGAAATCAAACAGTTTTCAACTCAAAACTTTATTCTAGGTGATGTTACATTTTCACATAGGACCCCTTGTTCGAAAGGAGCTTCTGAACTCTCTCGTCCATTGAATTTGTCAGGTTTTGGATGGTTTCTGCTTCAATTGTTTTGCATGAGGACAGAATACCCTCCCAGAGCTGTTGCTTAGATGTGAACTGCCTCCCGCCATCATAGACACTCCTTTTAATGATGCTCCAAAGGTTCTGAATGGGGTAGAGGTCAGGGGAGCATGGGGGTCACACCATAAGTTTGTCCCCTTTTATGCCCATATCAGCCAGAGATGCAGATGTTTTATGTGCAGCATGAGATGGTGCATTATCATGCAGAAAAATGATCTTGCTGTGAAATACACGGTTCTTCTTCTTGAACCATGGCAGGAAGTGCTGTTTGAGAAAATCCACATACATTATGGAGTTCATCTTTAGCGCCTTCAGGGATCCTAAAGGGGCCGACAATCTCTCTCCCCATGATTCCAGCCCAAAACATTACTCCACCTCCTCCTTGTTGGCGCTGTAGCCGTGTTTGCGTGGGGTGTCCATCAACCAGCCATCCTCCACTCCATCCATCTGGACCATCGAGCGCTGCACGGCACTCATCCGTGAACAAAACAGTTTTGAAATCAGTCTTCATGTAATGTTTGGCCCACTGGAGCCGTTTCTGCTTGTGTGAAGTGGATAGAGGAGGTCGACAGGATGGCGTATGCACAGCTGCAAACCTCTGAAGGACCCTGCATCTTGTTGTTCGGGGGACGTTGGAGGCAGAAGCAGCTTCAAAAACTTGTCTGCTGCTATGACAAGGCTTTTTTGCCGCTGCTCTTTCAACCTGACGTAATTGCCTGTAGGAAAGAGTCCTCAATTTGCCCTTATCAGGACGCACACGTGTGTACTGTGAATCAGCTACATACTTCTTGATTGCCAAGACACTTCATCCTGATCATCGCACAATGTTGATTGTAGTCATGCCTTGACCTAAACACTCCACAATTTGTTGCTTCTCAGCAGCCGACACATCCTTTTTCTTTCCCATTTTGGCAGAAAATGTAGGCTGCTGAATAATGTGAGAGAGCCTTCTTAAGTAGTCTTGCCTTTCATTGGACACACCTGACAAACTAATTAGCACTGGTGTCTGCAATTGCTTACAGTGATATAAAGAGCCCTGACACACATCACCATCAATGAGTTTAACTGACAAACAAACAAATTCTTCCCTTATCACTCCTAAACACTTTTTGCATAATAATTTGGAACACAGTGTACATGTGCTTTTCCACAAAACACCAGTAGTTCACGTAGTGAATCTTACAGTTCTAACTTGCCAACCGTGGTCTGTATGGAGTTGTTCAATAAAGGGCCCAAAATTAAGATAACATAGATGGGAGAGGTCTCTATGAATAGGAATTCCTAAGTATTTGATACCCTGTGAGGGCCAGGCAAAGGGAAAGTTGGACTGGATGGAATCCTATATGGATTTGGGGAGGGAGACATCGAGGGCCTCAGACTTCGCTGCATTGATTTTAAAATTTGACCATGTAACAAAGTGATCTATTTCAGCCATAACAGCATGGATGGATATATGTGATTGAGTGATATATACTAGGACATCATCAGCAAATAGAGAGCACTTGTACTCGGTGCCTCCCACCTCAATCCACCTAATATTGGGGTTATGGCGAATTGATGAGAGCAGGTGCTCCGTCACTAGGATGTATAAGAGAGGGGACAGAGAACATCCCTGCCTTGTCCCATTGGTGATTGTGAAAGGTGATGAAAATGTTCTGACGCGCCCCCTGGGCCTTGGGACACCCGGAGCCGGACCCTTTTTGGTGGATGCTGGTGGTTGTAGTCTCCGTGGCGGCAACTCGGTTCCGTGGCTCAGGGCGGTCAAACCAGTCGCGGAACTATTTATGTGGTTTTGATGTTTAAATGTCCGACTACGCCACCCGTGGATTGCGGTCAGAGTGAACCGCCGCTCCAGGGCAGACCGCTGAGGCTGGTGTTGTGGGTGCAGCAGAGCGTAGCATAACTCCCCACGGGAGGAGTATAGCCTCAGGGCAGTGTATGCGGAGGATGGGGGTGATGGTGCAGGGCAGCAGCAGTAATGACACGGAGTCTGTGATGCAGTCCAGGGCCTTTACTCACAGTTCTTATTATCCAGACGTGGATAACGGCTGCCCACGTCGTACTGTGCTCACCAGGTGAGGGGCTCAGACAACTCCCAGATAACTTTGGAGCGCTTCACAGGACCCCCATTGTGTGTCCTTTGTCTGGCCTTTCTTACCAACCCTTCTGTCCGGCTGCCTCGGGCCTCCTCTTGGTAAACTTGGCGCCAGTTTCCCTGACCCTATGTGGTGCCTTCCTAGCGGGTGTAGCGAGGGGCTGCGCCACATAAAATGTCACAGCCTCCTGTTTCTAGCTGAGGGTCGTTTCCTGCCTCCACTAGTTTCGGGGACCGGTCTCCCCCTTTGGCCTGACCCCTCCACGCAGGTGGATTCTGGCGTGCGGTGGCGACTCGCCCGTCCGCACCCCTGAGATCCCTTCGTTCCTCGTTCCTGGAGCCTTCTCTGCTCCTCTTCCTTCCTTCTCCCTCTTCCAGGCCTGGGCCTCTGTTACTAGGCCCACCTCCGGAGCAGAGCTCATGCAGAGCCCCTGCTCCCTGCCACTTCTGCTCAGACTTCTCTGCACTGAACTAAGATGGTGCCCACTTTTTATACTCCCTTCTCAATGCACCCAGGAACTGCTTCCTCCCTGCTCCTGCACTACAGAGTTCCCCTTCCTCAGTGTTCCCTCCCCCCACTCCAGCCAGGGACAGGGACTGTCGTGCCCATCTCAGGGGCATATTGGTCGCCCTGCCCCACGGCAATGTGGTGTAATGCATGCAGGTGTCGGGTCCTGATCCACACTACATCCTTACCTGAGAGTGAGATATCACACCTCTGGGTGAGGTGCAATACCTCTGTAGCAACCGAGCCCTCAGGGTGCTACAGTTCCATTTATCTTCAGCCTAGGTGACGTATTGCGATACAGGGCCGTGATTTTGGCTATAAAAGGGTCCCCTAGACCCCTACCCCAAGCTTTTTAAGAGAATCATATATGGCGTGCCAGGAGACTCTATGGAATGCTTTCTCAGCATCCAACGAGAGTATCTAATTACAAATTTTTAACTGCATCTAGCCCAGGAAATACTTTGTGCCTAGTAGCAGGGTCTGCTAGTCAGCGGATTATCCCGGCTGTTAAGCAAGCTACACCACCTGTAGTTTGGACACTTCATTTTTTCAAAGGAAATGCTTCGGGACCACGGGATACTCAGTGAAGAGCATCAGGAGGCACCCCAAGGCATAGGGGCTGGGACTGGCAGTAGGATGCCTTGCAGTGGACAGCCGAGCTCGATCCTTATAAAAGCTTTTTAACTGCAGCAGCTTTAGTGGACGCTACTGGAGCTGGAATTACGCGGCTGCTGGCATGAGACTTGCCCTCCAATAGATCCTTGTAAATGGATTTAAAGTGTATTCATTCAAATTAGGGAGACAATTTAAATTAAAAAGCTTAGAGCTGCCTCCACCACAGGGGGGCTCGCTCGACCCACCAGCGGACAGGCACCAGTATTGGGAGAGTGGGGCTGGCCGTCAGGGTCCACCGCGGCTCTGGCACAAACCCGGCGACACGGAGGTGGCACCGGCAGGAACGGACTGGCCGTGTCGGCTTCTCACTTTTTGGATTCTAGAAGGGCATGACATGCCTATATCTGTGTCTCCCCCTCCTTTTACTCCTCCACCTCTTTTCTTTTCGCATGACTATATGTACTTGTCACTTTTCCATGTGTTAGTTATGTCTTCTGAGCAGTTTGTCAGCTTCTGGACACCTTTGAAGGTGTTTTCTATGTGTTTCTATGTGTTTTTGTTTGCCTGCCATTGGTTTTAACGGTGTTCGAAGGTGTTCGACGAACAGTTCGACGAACAGTTCGGCGAACACACGGGTGTTCGACAAACCGAACCGAACTCGAACACTACGGGGGTGGCTCAACACTAGTCTCCATCTACTGGGTTGGCTGTAGGGGAAGAAGTGTCATTGCTAATTCTACAATTTCTACTGTACTGAAATTGATGCCACTTCAGTGGTATTAGGCCCTTATGTAGGGAAATGTGAACACTCCTGATTGGGTCTCCATGTGCTAGGTTGGCTGTAGTGGAAGAGATTTTGGTCTCCTTTACAATAGTTATACTGTAGTGAAAATCATTTTTGGTGCAGCGATTGTTTTCCACACAGGAGTGCACAGACCTGATAAACTCAAAATTGGTATATAAAGCAGACTATATCTCAACTTAAAATTATTTGGGGCAGATATTATTTCCATACAGGAGGGGAAAAAAAATGGGTCCGAGCAGCTTTCGGACCCTCAACTGTACTGTGCTGTCAGAGCAAGAAGAGGAGGGGGGTGATTCTGAGGGTGAGGAATGGGATAACACATTGGATGATGATGAGGTTGCACATCCAACTTGGTGTGAACCCAGAGGCACGCAACTGAGTAGCTCATCTGAGGAAGTGAAGGAGGAAGACGAGGAGGTTACGTTGTTGTCCTATGGCACAGACACCGTGTGATGCAAGCACGAGGAGCACTGCATCTTTAGCCACAACCAGTGACCAGCAGCGGTTGCGGGTCTGCAGCTTGCAGGGGTGGCAAGGGTTGCCGAACCTGGGCCTTTTTTGAGATTGCAAAAGATTATCCAGCTTTCTTTATCTGCAAGCTTTGCGATAAAAAACTCAGTAGAGAGAAAAACTGCAATAATTTGACTATTACATGCACGAACCTTCACATGCGCAATCATCATGCATTACTCTGGAAATCTCACTGCGATAAAATATGGACCAGTGGACCTCAACAACCATCAGCCCCCACCAACCACATCCACTGCTTCTTCCTCCTCCTCTGTTACTGTGCCAAATGTTGGCACGTAGATGTGTCACCCAGGTTATAGGAAGTTTCGCCCCCAGCAGTTCGCCCCCAGCAATTTGCCCCCAGCAGTTCGCCCCCAGCAGTTCGCCCCCAGGTACATTTCGCCCCCGCACATTTTGCCCATATCATTTCGTCCCCAGGAAGATTCGCCCCTGCACATTTCGCCCCCGGACCGGGGCGAACTGGGGGCGATATGTGCGGGGGTGAAATGTGCGGGGGCAAAACATCCTGGGGGCCAAATGCTGGGGACGAAATGTGCGGGGGCGAAATGTACCCGGGGGCGAATTGCTGGGGGCGAACTGCTGGGGGCGAACTGCTAGGGGCGAAACATCCAATTCCCATCACCGCAGAACCTCTGCTTCTCTACCCGCTCCAGTCAGGCTGAGTGACAGCCCGTCAGCTGTAACGAAAGTGGACATGTCTGCTGTGTTTGTTTCACCGAGCACACCACATGCTTCTTAATCCACTGTAACATGTCCCCCAGCACCTCACTCATGGTCCAGCAATTTGTCCGTTTCACCGTACTCCGCCCACTCTCACCACTGCAGCCAGCTATCGGTCTCTCAGATTGTTTCCTCCCACACATGACAAAGATAAGAGGTGGAAATCCACCATCTCCAATCTGTTGGTCACAGAAATGGTGGTGTCAGGCCCTAATTTTTTGAACTGTGAACACTCCTGTATGGCTGCTTTTTTACTGAGGAGGTAACCATAGAACCTGGAGGAAACGCCCAAAAACAAGGGGAGAAAAATACAAACTTCTTGCAGATGTTGTCCTCTATCATCTTAAAGGAGTTAGCTCGTTGTCCAGGAGATCGACCACCGCTGCTGTCTACCTTGTGAACATTGTGTTGAATCTGGCAAGGTGTCACGGGTTTACTGTGACAGAGATGAGCCAGAAGACTGCAGCGTCTGATTCCTCCCACTCCTGCAGTCATTATAAAGAAGCCTTTCGCCTTCATATTAATCGGTGCAGGGGTTAATCTGCTCATTTGTGAGCTCCTGGAAGCTTACTGTGATTTAGGCTCTTGGCAGATTTGTTCCGTGCATCTCCCCTACTGTGATAATGCTGTACCCCAACACATCAGTCTGTCGCCTACCGTGGAAATCTTGAAAAGGAAGCTGAATACCCACTTCTTGTGACTAGCATACAATTTGCGGTAAGCCTCGCTACAACATACTATTGCACGACTTGCTGTACCCTCACCCATCTCTTGTAGATTGTTTGTGCACTCTTGTGGGCAGGGTCCTCTCCCTTCTTATACCAGTCGGTGACCCCTTTTCACATGTAAAGCGCAACGGAATAAATGTCGCTGTAATAGTAATAATAATTATAGTACTTGTACTCTGGGTCAACTGATGGCACTTTCCAGGTGTCCACCCATATAATTGGATGTGTTTTGGCAGCTTTTGGGCCTGTTTGAAGGTGTCGTGTATGCGTTTTTTTTGGCCCCCCCATTGAATCCTATGGTGTTCGATAATGTTCGACGAACATTCGACGAATAAATCGGTGAATATTGCAAATTCAGCAAATGTAATCCGAACCGAATATTCACTCATTCACTCATCTCTAGTTAGTATATAGCGCTTTTTTATTTTTTATTTTTTGCAGGGGCAGAGAACATTGGGGACAATTTGTAGATGAGTATAATGTGTTTTATTTTTATTCTAATGTTTTTTTTTCATTTTAACATTTAAAATATATATATATATTTCAGCTCAATTCTTATTAGATGTACTAACACGCTATAAATATTTTTTAAATGATGAAATAAAGATTTTTTTCTACATTTTAAACTGGACCAACCTTTTATTTCTCCAGCATGTTAGATATCAGAGGAAGAACAGAGAGGGCAGCAGAGTGGCTCAATGGTTAGCACTGAAGCTTTGCAGTACTGGGATCCTGGGTTCAAATCCCAGCAAGGACAAAATCTGCAAGGATTTTGTATGTTCTCCCCTTGTTTACATGGATTTCCACCTCAGTGAAAAAGCAGCCATAGTGTCCAGGAACCTTCCCACACACTTTTCTTAGCCAGGGCTGCTTCTCAGCAGGGTTGGATGGGCCCACTAGAGAATCCTGGGGTGGGCCCTGGCCTCTCCATCAGGAGAGCTTATGATAGCGCAAACCTTGCAGCTGCTATGAGGTTATTGAGCGAGGGAGAAAGACGGGTCACACCTGTAAAGTGAAAACCATTTCCAGTGACTACCTCTTGAAGCTCATCAAGAGAATGCCAAGAGTGTGCAAAGCAGTCATCAAAGCAAAAGGTGGCTACTTTGAAGAACCTAGAATATAAGACATAGTTTCAGTTGTTTCACACTTTTTTGTTAAGTATATAATTCCACATGTGTTAATTCATAGTTTTGATGCCTTCAGTGTGAATGTACAATTTTCATAGTCATGAAAATCCAGAAAAATCTTTAAATGAAAAAGTGTGTCCAAACTTTTGGTCTGTACTGTATATATGTTGTGGAATATTTATACTAACAGGATGTTCAATGGACCCTCATGCACAATATGCCACATACCCTGTGTTAGGCATCAGGCTGTTGCTGATTTCCAAATAGGTCCAGAACCTTCTGTGGTCTCCCATTCCAGTCCAGCCAGGGCTGATGCTACTTAGCATCATCATCAGCCCCAATGCCTAGCTGATCCAATAGATGTACAGATTGTCTCTCTTGGTATTTGTGCCTAGCAATGTTAAGCATAGGTTGCAGAGGGAGACAGGGCGTTTGGAGTCTGTCCAGGATTTGCCGCACTGAGCATGCCCGTGACCTGGCGGACCGTGATTGGGGGTTTGGCAACCACCTGACCCGATGACCTGGCACCGCCTGATTGGTCCACGGGTGGTGTCACCAATGGTGCGACGGTGGGCAGGGCTTAGTCTTTAAAAGACCCGCCCACAAACATGGCTGCGCGCTCTGATCTTTGAGCAAGTGATGCTGTTGTGTGGACGACTGTGTTCCACGTAGTTTCCATAGGCAGGTGTAGTGGAAATAGGCAGGCTAGTGGAAATAGGCAGGTAGCTTTGTCTAGCAGTCTGGCTCTGCCAAAGGGGTCGCCTAACACCCCGAGCAGCCTGCAGATGTCCTATTCACGGCTATCGCCTGTCAGCCACGTGGAGTAGTACCCTTCAGTCTGGTAGCATACCGGCTGGAGGCTCTTGTACCCGTTGGCGTAGTCACACACGCATCCTAGCGCCGCCAGTGTAGTCCCTGTGCTGTAACAGGACTACAGATAGTTTTTCACCGCATATCTCTCATGCTGCTAACCGAGATAGTGCGAATTGATATACCCCTTCCAGTGAGCAGTATCACGGAAGGGTTTATCATTTAAGTTGGTTGCTTTCCTTTTCTCCCGGAAAGTGTTCGGCAGCATTCCACCAGGCTGCATTGCGGACCCCGGGGTCGGTTGCGTTCCATTATAATAAAGTTGTTTGCAACCGCCCTCCTAACACCCTGCCTGCCTAACTCCTGCTATCAGCACTGAATATATGCAGCTGGATTAGTCCTCCGAAGGACTATTATTTCAGATGGATATACTGGTGAATCTCACAAAATAAGAATATCATCAAAAAGTTAATTTATTTCAGTTCTTCAATACAAAAAGTGAAACATATATTATATAGTCATTACAAACAGAGTGATCTATTTAAAGTGTTTATTTTTGTTAATGTTGATGATTACAGCCAAGGAAGACACAAAAGTCATTATTTCAGTAAATTAGAATAATTTATAACAACAGCTTGAAAATTGTTTTTAAAATGTCCGAAATGTTGGTCGGGGGTCCTTTTGCATCAGTTACTGCATCAATGCAGCGTGGCATGGAGGCGATCAGCCTGTGGCACTGCTGACGTATTATGGAAGCCCAGGTTGCTTTGATAGCAGCCTTCAGCTCTTCTGCATTGTTGGGTCTGGTGTCTCATAGAATCATAGAATCATAGAATCATAGAATGGTAGAGTTGGAAGGGACCTCCTGGGTTATCTGGTCCAACCCCCTGCTCAAAGCAGGATTCACTAAATCATCTCAGACAGATGTCTGTCCAGCCTCTGTTTGAAGACGTCCATTGAAGGGGAACTCACCACCTCTCGTGGCAGCCTGTTCCACTCATTAATCACCCTAACTGTCAAAAAGTTTTTTCTAATATCTAATCTGTGTCTCCTCCCATTTAGTTTCATCCCATTGCTTCTAGTCTTTCCTTGTGAAAATGAGAATAAAGATGATCCTTCTACAATGTGACAGCCCTTGACATATTTGTAGACAGCTATTAAGTCTCCTCTCAGTCTTCTTTTTTGCAAGCTAAACATTCCCAAATCCTGCAACCGTTCCTCATAGGACATGGTTTGCAGACCAGTCACCATTCTGGTCGCTCTTCTCTGAACTTGCTCCAGTTTGTCGATGTCTTTTTTAAAATGTGGTGCCCAAAACTGTACACAGTATTCCAGATGAGGTCTGACCAAAGAGGAGTAAAGACCGATAATGACTTCACGTGATCTAGACTGTATGCTTCTGTTAATACATCCCAGAATTGTATTTGCCTTTTTTGCTGCTGCATCACACTGTTGACTCATGTTCAGTCTATGATCTATTAGTATACCTAAGTCTTTTTCACATGTACTGTTGCTTAGCTCTATTCCTCCCATTCTGTATATGCTTTTTTCATTTTTATTGCCCAGATGTAGTACTTTGCATTTTTCCCTGTTAAAAAACATTCTGTTGGTTGCTGCCCACTGCTCCAGTTTATTTAGGTCTTTTTGAATCCTCTCTCTCTCTTCTCTAGTATTAGCTATCCCTCCTAGCTTTGTGTCATCAGCAAATTTAATCAGTTTACCCTCAATTCCTTCATCTAAATCATTGATGAAGATGTTGAACAATACAGGTCCCAGGACAGAGCCCTGTGGTACCCCACTTGAGACATTCATCCAGCTGGATGTGAAGCCATTTACAACCACCCTTTGAGTCCGATCACTAAGCCAGTTATGAATCCACCTAACAGTTGCCTGGTCCATTGCATACTTGGTCATTTTTTCAATAAGGATGGTGTGAGATACTTTGTCAAATGCTTTGCTGAAGTCAAGATATACTATATCTACAGCATTTCCCTGATCCACCCAGTCAGTGATTCTGTCATAGAAGGAAATTAAGTTAGTCTGACATGACTTGTTAGTTACAAACCCATGCTGACTCTGGTTAATCACTTCATTCTTATCCAGGTACTTAGATACATGTTGTTTAATAATTTGTTCAAAGATCTTTCCTGGTATAGAAGTCAGACTCACCGGCCTATAGTTCCCTGGGTCCAACTTCTTCCCCTTTTTGAAGATAGGAACAACATTTGCTCTTCTCCAGTCTTCTTGGACTTCTCCTGTTCTCCAAGAATTTTCAAAGATTATGGAGAGTGGTTCTAAAATTTCTTCTACGATCTCCTTCAGTACTCTGGGGTGTAATTCATCTGGACCTGGAGACTTGAACTCATTTATGTTAGCTAAATATTCCTTCACAATCTTTCTGTTTACAGATAACTTGGATTCTTCTATTCCTTTAAAAGGACAGTGAAGATCAGTTGATGTTACATTTTCTTTCTGAGAGAAAACAGATGCAAAATAGGAATTAAAAAGTTCGGCCTTCTCAACATCCTCTCTTACCATTTCTCCATTTTCATCCTGTAAAAATCCTATAGCATCTTTGACTTTTCTTTTACTTTTGACATACCCCCAAAATCCTTTTTTATTGCTTTTGACATCTCTTGCAAGCCTTAATTCATTGTCAGCTTTAGCTAACCTGATACGTGCCCTGCAGGATCTGCAGACTGCATTATAATCTTCTTTAGATATGCCTCCCTCTTTCCATTTAATAAACATTTCTTTCTTTCTTTTTAGCATGTGTTTAAGTTCTGTGTTCATCCATCCTGGTTTCCTTAAATGCTTCCCATTCTTCCTACTTTTCGGGATTGTTAACGATTGTGCTTTGAGAATCTCATTTTTAAAAATTTCCCATCCTTCCTGGACATTTTTGTCCTTAAGGACATCCAGCCATTGGATCCCTCCTATTCTCTTTCTGAGTCTCTTAAAATCTGCCTTTCTAAAATCTAACCTTGAAGTTTTGAGTCTCTCATCTTCCTCTTGACAATACCCCCTCTCTATGGGGTTAAGGTCAGGTGAGTTTGCTGGCCAATCAAGCACAGTGATACTGGTTAAAACCAGGTATTGATACTTTTGGCAGTGTGGACAGGTGCCAAGTCCTGCTGGAGAATGACATTTCCATCTCCATAAAGCTTGTCGGCAGAGGGAAGCATGAAGTGCTCTAAAATTTCCTGGTAGATGGCTGCACTGACTTTGGTCTTGATACTTAGTGACATTTAGTGCATGGGCATTACCAGTATAGGAGACCAAACTACTTAATAATGGTAACAATTTTTTTAATGAGGACCTCCTCTACGTCTCTTCAAAAGGGTATTGAAGTTCGTCCAACTTTTTGGCAGCCCTTGCAGTCACTGCATGGGCATTACCACTATAAGAAACCCTCTTCTTAATAATGGGAACAATTTTTTTACTGAGGCCCTCCTCTATGTCTCTTCAAAAGGGTATTGGGGTGCGTCCAAATTTTAGGCAGCCCTTGAAGTCACTACATGGGCATTAACACTATAGGAAACCCACTCCTTAATAATGGGAACAATTTTTTTTTAATGAGGCTGTCCTCTCCGTCTCTTCAAAGGAAAATTGGAGTGTGTCCAAATTTTTGGCAGCCCTTGCAGTTACTGTATGCGCAATAACAGTATAGGAGACCTACTCCTTTATAATGGGAACAACAAAGCATAGCCGGTTGATGATCCTCTAACAATAGTAAGGACCGCCTTATGGCCCTGTAAAAATAGGCTTTGTGACTTTCAGAGTCCCTCCTTCATAAATGAAACAGGATGTGTCTGATGATGTCTCACACACCACATGGGCAGAAAAGGTAGTAAAATGTTAAAATGACATTTACTGGGGAGTGTATTTTTCACCAATGCAAAAGCGCATCAAAACTCTATGTGTGAACACAGCCCAAGGTGTAGAAGAACTTTTTTTTGTGTTTTTTTTTTTTGCATTAAATACAAGTCATTACTCTAGAAAGAATGTCCCTTAAAGTTTTTCCAGGAAAATCCATTTTGGCTTAGATTTAGTATGTTTTATTGTCAGTCTGTAAAATTGGAATAAAACTCTGACAACATTGTTCACAGTAGTGACTTGGGAGTCAGAGATGCTTCCGCGGGTCTTCCATGTTGTTCCTATGTCATTTCCACACTGTTCCCATTGATTTGAGCAATATTTAGGGTCCCTGAAAATCTCCAGGAAGTGGGCCGCTGGAAAAATGCTCGAGTTTGCAACTGACTTACATTGGGCTCGTTGCTTGAGTCGAGCACCTGAGCATTGTGATTTGCTCGACCCGAGCAATGAGCACCCGAGCATTTTAGTGCTCCCTCATCACTAGTGGCATGATTTCTGGTCCACGCTATTAACACACAGAATTTATATTCTGAATTGTAGACTCATGCCTAGAGCAAAATTATGAGCTCAAAAGAATTATATGCTGAAATGTGGCCTGGTTTCTGGAGCACGCTATTAGCACAAAGAATTTAGATTCTGAAATGTGGACTCCTGGCTTTGAGCAAAAATATGAGCACAAAAGAATTATATGCTGAAATGTGGCTTGATTTCTGGAGCACACTATTAGTACAAAGAATTTAAATTCTGAAACATGGACGCCTGGATGGAGCACAATATTAGCAGCACAAAAGAGTAATACGCTCAAATGTGGCCTGGTGTCTCTGGACCATACAATTAGCAAAAAAGATTGATCTGCAGGAAGATCAATTTCACAGTCACACATGATCCTATCTATCTGAATTATCTGACTGACAATCAACTGCCTAGATAACTGTCTTACTATCCTTTAGCAGCAGGAGCAGCCCCTCTGCGCTGTTACCCTGACAAAATGGCACCAAAACAACATATACACTCTTTATATGGAGATGGACATGTGACTTCGGCAGCCAAGCCCTTGTGTCTGGATGTTGTGGATGGTTTCTGCCCCCAGATTGGCTGCTGGAATCTCCACACACTAAGTTATGTAAAAAAAAGGTAAAAAATTAAGAATAACAGTCTGCCGCTCCCCTAACCTCTCCCCACCCCCTCCACTCATCAAACACATCACCCTGCTCATCATACAGCACCACTATACTAGCCAAAGTCTTAACAAAAGCATTGTTGGAAACGCGGTCATTTACAGAACTTTGGCCAAATTTTGCCGATTTTGAGGAAAATGCTTGGAGATCCAAACATGAATCCGAATGTGCAATGTTAGTGCCGACTTTGAGATTGGAAAACTTTTTCCAAACAAGTTTGCTCATCTCTACACAAGAATGGCTGAATAGGGCTAAAAGAGAGTGGAAAAAGTAAACTGAAAGTGACAGTGAGGATTGGCGACTGATTACAGGGTTGGCCAACAAGTTAATCTTGACGTCACTGTTGTAAGTTTAGTTCCCACATGAGGCATACTTTCCATCTATTCTATGTATTCCAAATTGTTTCTGTTTTTCTAATTTGCGGTATGTGTTGTAAGGTGGCCGCTGGACAGGTCCTTGAGGGGAGATATGAATCATCGAGGTTGGTAGCTTTGGTGATGTAAACCCAGGAAAGCATGCTTCAGCACATATAGTGCTGAGAGGGTTAGAAGGGCGTACCAGGGCCGAGTTTTACAAGCAGTCATAAGAGATGGGAGGGAACGGCTGCTCACATATCCCCACCCCGGGGTTGTGGTTTTGTAAATAAAATGGAGACGAAGTGTCGCATTCAGTGTCTGTGTCTGGAGATGTGTGGATCTCCAGTGTGTTAGTCTATGCTAAGGACTTGAGAATTGGACACTGACCTGAGCGGGTGAACGCGCAACTTTGTATGGACATTTTAGGGTCCGTGTCCACAATGCATTTTTCAAGCGTTTATGCCGCGGAATTTTTGCAGTGTAAATGCTTGGGAAACGCTTGGTAATCCGTCCCCCATGGTCCCCAATGACAATCTGCAAGTTCAATGCCCATGCTGCGGATTTTTCCGCAGCGTTTTTTATGCGCTCAAAAATCCGCAGCATGTCCATTATTTGTGCGTTTACGCATGCGGAATTGCCATCTACAATGCATTAGAAAAACGCATGGCAATTCCGCATGTGCAAAATGCTTGTAAAACGCGCGAAAAACGCGTGTCAAAATCCGCACGCGTTTTTCCGGGCAAGGAGATGCAGAAATGAAGGGGAAATTTTCTGCTTCATTTCTGCATCGTGGGCACATAGCCTTACTTTGCGTTTCTACTTTGTGCTGGAAAAGACTGTTTTTTTGTTTTGCTTCCTGAGCAGTTTATGCTGTCTTAATAAACCAGCCAGGAAATTCTAATGAAAATGCTTCCTATGCCTACCTCAACTGCAGCTGAATGATTACAAACCCTACAGTGTTTATAACATTAAGACTTTCTCTTTAAATTGTATAATTTAGTTAATATTATAAGTGTTTTATACCTCACTAAATCATTGCAAAAAGAAAAAAGCGAAATATTGTACAGAAAATACACATGCGACTGAATGTATTATTCAATGTCAGGAAGGATTAACCTGTGTGTTAATTTATATTTATACTGAGTGGTTAAAAGATCCATTTGTATTAAATTGCTGCTTGTGTAGTGTTTTATCAAATGTGCACTGTATCTCCCACTTAACATTTAGATTCAAATTCTTTGACAGCAGTATGGACAATTGAACAGTGTAAATTAGTTCTTTGGAGATAAAACTTTTCAATTTAATGAAATTACATAAGTACTGCATTTGACAAGGATAAAAATGTCCTTCTAGTGAATAAATCATTTTATATTCTTTCCTGAAAAATAGCTAGCTCTAAAAAAAATATTATTTAAATATAACTTATAATAAAAATATGCTAAGTCTATTATGCCTATTATCCAAAACTTGTGCCATAATTCTTCCTCTCGGTGAGTGACTGTTTTGATTCCCTATTGTATCTCAGCCATGATGAGTTGTCATTTTTTTGATTGACAGCTCGGTCATCCAATCTTGTGATCTTAAGGATTCTCTGGCTTTGCATACTCCACCCTGTTCTTTGGGGGAGGTCATGACTCAGGACATTCATATGGATCATAGAATTCGGGAAAGATGTGATGAGTGACATGAGGTTTCGGTCATTTTTCCCGAGTCTGTTTTCTTACCTGAGATGGAGCCAATAGAGGTTGGAGAAGCCAGCTCTCGGACCATGGAGAGGTAAAGTCGGTACGATCTTGGACTCTGCCTCTACTATGGTCATCCTGGGCATTATGTCAAGGACTGCTCGACATGCGTTCAAGCAAACAAACCGTCGGGCAATGTCTAAGTCTGGGTATTATCGAGGAGATCTCATTTTAGGTACCTTTTTACTCCTCAGATAAAGTACTGTTGAACATGGAATTATATTTTCAGAACCTATGGTTACCTGCATTTGCTTTCATTGACTGTGGGTCTGCTGTGAATTTTTGATTCTGGACTGGTTCTTAAGTTAGGATTAGGGACAGTTAGATTGGAAAGACTCATTCAAATTGTTGCCATTGACAAGACACCGTTACTTCAGAACTTTGTCCAGCTGGTAATGGTGGGAACACTTAACTCTGAGTCCATCTCCTGTTATGTCTTGGATACTTTATCTGCTGGGTTGGTGTTGGGATTTCATGGCTGCATATTCATAATAATTAGTGTTGAGCCACCCCCGTAGTGTTCGAGTTCGGTTCGGTTCGTCGAACACCCGTGTGTTCGCCGAACTGTTCGTCGAACTGTTCGTCGAACACCTTCGAACACCGTTAAAACCAATGGCAGGCAAACAAAAACACATAGAAACACATAGAAAACACCTTCAAAGGTGTCCAAAAGCTGACAAACTGCTCAGAAGACACAACTAACACATGGAAAAGTGACAAGTACATATAGTCATGCGAAAAGAAAAGAGGTGGAGGAGTAAAAGGAGGGGGAGACACAGATATAGGCATGTCATGCCCTTCTAAAATCCAAAAAGTGAGAAGCCGAGACGGCCAGTCCGCTCCTGCCCGTGCCACCTCCGTGTCGCCGGGTTTGTGCCAGAGCCGCGGTGAACCCTGACGGCCAGCCCCCCTCTCCCAATACTGGTGCCTGTCCGCTGGTGGGTCGAGAGAGCCCCCCTGTGGTGGAGGCAGCTCTAAGCTTTTTAATTTAAATTGTCCCTCTAATTTGAATGAATACACTTTAAATCCATTTACAAGGATCTATTGGAGGGCAAGTCTCATGCCAGCAGCCGCGTAATTCCAGCTCCAGTAGCGTCCACTAAAGCTGCTGCAGTTAAAAAGCTTTTATAAGGATCGAGCTCGGCTGTCCACCGCAAGGCATCCTAGTGCCAGTCCCAGCCCCTATGCCTTGGGGTGCCTCCTGATGCTCTTCACTAAGTATCCCGTGGTCCCGAAGCATTTCCTTTGAAAAAATTAAGTGTCCAAACTACAGGTGGTGTAGCTTGCTTAACAGCCGGGATAATCCGCTGACTAGCAGACACTGCTACTAGGCACAAAGTATTTCCTGGGCTAGATGCAGTTAAAAATTTGTAAGTAGATACTCTCGTTGGATGCTGAGAAAGCATTCCATAGAGTCTCCTGGCACGCCATATATGATTCTCTTAAAAAGCTTGGGGTAGGGGTCTAGGGGACCCTTTTATAGCCAAAATCACGGCCCTGTATCACAATACGTCACCTAGGCTGAAGATAAATGGAACTGTAGCACCGAGGGCTCGGTTGCTACAGACGTATTGCACCTCACCCAGAGGTGTGATATCTCACTCTCAGATAAGGATGGAGTGTGGATCAGGACCCGACACCTGCATGCATTACACCACATTGCCGTGGGGCAGGGCGACCAATATGCCCCTGAGATGGGCACGACAGTCCCTGTCCCTGGCTGGAGTGGGGGGAGGGAACACTGAGGAAGGGGAATCCTGCAGTGCAGGAGCAGGGAGGAAGCAGTTCCTGGGTGCATTGAGAAGGGAGTATAAAAGGTGGGCACCATCTTAGTTCAGTGCAGAGAAGTCTGAGCAGAAGTGGCAGGGAGCAGGGGCTCTGCATGAGCTCTGCTCCGGAGGCGGGCCTAGTAACAGAGGCCCAGGCCTGCAAGAGGGAGAAGGAAGGAAGAGGAGCGGAGAAGGCTCCAGGAACGAGGAATGAAGGGATCCCAGGGGTGCGGACGGGCGAGTCGCCACCGCACGCCCGAATCCACCTGCGTGGAGGGGTCAGGCCAAAGGGGGAGACCGGTCCCCGAACTAGTGGAGGCAGGAAACGACCCTCAGCTAGAAACCGGAGGCTCTGACATTTTATGTGGCGCAGCCCCTTGCTCCACCCGCTAGGAAGGCACCACATAGGGTCAGGGAAACTGGCGCCAAGTTTACCAAGAGGAGGCCCGAGGCAGCCGGACAGAAGTGTTGGTAAGAAAGGCCAGACAAAGGACACACAAAGGGGGTCCTGTGAAGCGCTCCAAAGTTATCTGGGAGTTGTCTGAGCCCCTCACCTGGTGAGCACAGTACGACGTGGGCAGCCGTTACCTGCAGACGTGGTCTGGATAATAAGAACTGTGAGTAAAGGCCCTGAACTGCATCACTGACTCCGTGTCGTTACTGCTGCTGCCCTGCACCATCACCCCCATCCTCCCCATACACTGCCCTGAGGCTATACTCCTCCCGTGGGGAGTTATGCTACGCTCTGCTGCACCCACAACACCAGCCTTAGCGGTCTGCCCTGTAGCGGCGGTTCACTCTGACCGCAATCCACGGGTGGCGTAGTCGGACATTTAAACATCAAAACCACATAAATAGTAACGCCACTGGTTTGACCGCCCTGAGCCACGGAACCGGATCGCCGCCACGAAGACTACAACCACCAGCATCCACCAAAAAGGGTCCGGCTCCGGGTGTCCCAAGGCCCAGGGGGTGCGTCAGAACATTTTCATCACCTTTCACAATCACCAATGGGACAAGGCAGGGATGTTCTCTGTCCCCTCTCTTATACATCCTAGTGACGGAGCACCTGCTCTCATCAATTCGCCATAACCCCAATATTAGGTGGATTGAGGTGGGAGGCACCGAGTACAAGTGCTCTCTATTTGCTGATGATGTCCTAGTATATATCACTCAATCACATATATCCATCCCTGCTGTTATGGCTGAAATAGATCACTTTGTTACATGGTAAAATTTTAAAATCAATGCAGCGAAGTCTGAGGCCCTCGATGTCTCCCTCCCTAAATCCATATAGGATTCCATCCAGTCCAACTTTCCCTTTGCCTGGCCCTCACAGGGTATCAAATACTTAGGAATTCCTATTCATAGAGACCTCTCCCATCTATGTTATCTTAATTTTGGGCCCTTTATTGAACAATTCCATACAGACCACGGTTGGCAAGTTAGAACTGTAAGATTCACTACGTGAACCACTGGTGTTTTGTGGAAAAGCACATGTACACCGCGTTCCAAATTATTATGCAAAAAGTGTTTAGGAGTGATAAGGGAAGAATTTGTTTGTTTGTCAGTTAAACTCATTGATGGTGATGTGTGTCAGGGCTCTTTATATCACTGTAAGCAATTGCAGACACCTGTGCTAATTAGTTTGGCAGGTGTGTCCAATGAAAGGCAAGACTACTTAAGAAGGCTCTCTCACATTATTAAGCAGCCTACATTTTCTGCCAAAATGGGAAAGAAAAAGGATGTGTTGGCTGCTGAGAAGCAACAAATTGTGGAGTGTTTAGGTCAAGGCATGACTACAATCAACATTGTGCGATGATCAGGATGAAGTGTCTTGGCAATCAAGAAGTATGTAGCTGATTCACAGTACACACGTGTGCGTGCTGATAAGGGCAAATTGAGGACTCTTTCCTACAGGCAATTACGTCAGGTTGAAAGAGCAGCGGCAAAAAAGCCTTGTCATAGCAGCAGACAAGTTTTTGAAGCTGCTTGTGCCTCCAACGTCCCCCGAACAACAAGATGCAGGGTCCTTCAGAGGTTTGCAGCTGTGCATACGCCATCCTGTCGACCTCCTCTATCCACTTCACACAAGCAGAAACGGCTCCAGTGGGCCAAACATTACATGAAGACTGATTTCAAAACTGTTTTGTTCACGGATGAGTGCCGTGCAGCGCTCGATGGTCCAGATGAATGGAGTGGAGGATGGCTGGTTGATGGACACCCCACGCAAACACGGCTACAGCGCCAACAAGGAGGAGGTGGAGTAATGTTTTGGGCTGGAATCATGGGGAGAGAGATTGTCGGCCCCTTTAGGATCCCTGAAGGCGCTAAAGATGAACTCCATAATGTATGTGGATTTTCTCAAACAGCACTTCCTGCCATGGTTCAAGAAGAAGAACCGTGTATTTCACAGCAAGATCATTTTTCTGCATGATAATGCACCATCTCATGCTGCACATAAAACATCTGCATCTCTGGCTGATATGGGCATAAAAGGGGACAAACTTATGGTGTGACCCCCATGCTCCCCTGACCTCTACCCCATTCAGAACCTTTGGAGCATCATTAAAAGGAGTGTCTATGATGGCGGGAGGCAGTTCACATCTAAGCAACAGCTCTGGGAGGGTATTCTGTCCTCATGCAAAACAATTGAAGCAGAAACCATCCAAAACCTGACAAATTCAATGGACGAGAGAGTTCAGAAGCTCCTTTCGAACAAGGGGTCCTATGTGAAAATGTAACATCACCTAGAATAAAGTTTTGAGTTGAAAACTGTTTGATTTCAGTTTCTAACAACCTGCTAATGCTTATAATTTCAAAAATGACCATTTTTTTGGTCTTTATTAAAATGAAAAGGTTGATCGAAAAGTTTGGGGGATCTAAGAGTGTGGCAACCCAGTAGTCATGATTACTTCGAATTCTGACAATATGAGGGTCATGCTGCAGGTAGTGCAGCAAGAAGGCACTTATGTGTCTTGCGCATCTCGGAGCCCCAAAATTATTTTCCGGGCTAGATGCAGCTAAAAATTATTTTTAATTTTAAATCTGGTGAAGCTTATTATAGATGGCCTAATAGGATCAGTGCTGCACACTGCTACAAAGCCCAAATTATTTTCCAGTCAAGATACAGATAAACATGATTAGTAATTTGAAAGCTTAAAACGGTTGGTAGGGTGATTTTAACCAATCATCAAGCTTTTACTCTCCCCAGGATGACACAGGGGTAGAAAAGTCGTTTCGGATCCATGATTTGTTCATCTTTATGAACGTGAGTCTGTCTACATTATCAGTGGAGAGCCGCGTGCGCTTATCTGTCAGCACACCACCAGCAGCGCTGAACACACGTTCAGACAGAACGCTGGCTGCGGGGCATGACAAGATCTCCAAGGCGTAAGTGGCTAGCTCCGGCCATTTATCCAGATTGGAAGCCCAAAAAGAGCAAGGGTCCAGTGACACAGTCGTGGCTTCAATGTTTACTTGGAGATACTCCTGTACCATCGTCTCTAGGCGTTGACTATGTGTCAGACTTCTTGTCTCCTGTGGCCTTGCAAAGGATGGGCTAAAAAAGTGGTGAAATGATTCCGCAAAATTGATGTTACCAGCAGATACTGTGGTTCTGTTACGGTTTGAGTGCTGAACACTTGACGGTCCCACGGTTGGCAAGTTGGAACTGTGAGATTCACTACGTGCACCACTGGTATTTTGTGGAAAAGCACATGTAAGATTCTGCAACAGTCTCTGCTGATACTCCTGCATGCGTGCATCCCTTTCTATGGCAGGAATAATTTCTGCAAATTTACTTTTGTACCGGGGATCTAACAGTGTGGCAACCCAGTAGTCAGGATTATTTCTAATTCTCACAATTCGAGGGTCATGTTGCAGGTAGTGCAGCAAGAAGGCACTCATGTGTGTTGCGCATCCAGGAGCACCAAGTCCCTGTTGTGTTGGTGGCGAGGTAACAATCATGCTTCCTTCCTCTGTCCTCTCCCCCCAACCTCGCACAACAGAAATGTGATCAAGGTCTCCCTCATCTGATGAGTCTTCCATCAGTTCGTCCTCCACTTCTTCCTGGGCTCCTGCACCTTCCTCACTAGTTTGGCTGCTACCATGCGCCCTGGTAAAATCATCTCCCCCACCCTCACATGCCTGCCGCCCTGGTGCTGCCGACCGTCTGGACCTTGCAGATGTTAGCCCTTCCGCATACAACTCCTCCTCCTCTACTTCCTCCACCTCCTCTTGTGCCACCACCTGACTCCGAATTCTGTTTAACATGTGCTCCAGCATGTAAATCACCGGAATAGTCATGCTGATAATGGCATCGTCAGCACTAAACATCTTCGTCGCCATTTCAAAACTGTGCAGAAGGGTGCATAGGTCCCTGATCTGAGACCACTCCTCCAGCGTGATTTGCCCCACCTCTGAATCTCGTTGGCCCAGGCTATACGTCAGAACGTATTGCACCAGGGCTTGTCGGTGCTGCCACAGTCGCTGCAACATGTGCAGAGTTGAATTCCACCAGGTAGGCACATCGCATTTTAGCCGGTGAAGTGGCAGGCCCAACGACTTCTGTAGAGATGTAAGTCGCTGAGCTGCGGGATGCGAACGGCGGAAGTGAGCACACAGCGACCGTGCCCTCTGCAGAAGGCCATCTAGTCTGGGATAGTGGGCTAAAAATTGCTGGACAACCAGGTTCAACACGTGAGCCATACAAGGCACGTGTGTGACATTGCCCCGGCGAAGGGCCGCACCCAGGTTTGCAGCATTGTCGCACACGGCCTTCCCTGGTTTCAGGTCCAGTGGAGACAACCATTCATGAAATTGGTTCTCCAGAGCTGACCACAACTCCTCAGCTGTGTGACTCACATTTCCCAGACATTTCAATGTAAAAACCGCCTGATGACGTTGAGCCCTACTGCCAGCATAGTAAGGAGGTGTGCAGAATCCCTTCTGCGCAGTTAGAAAGCTTGTGGCATGACCAGACAGGCTTTGGGTGCAGGTGGAAGACCGAGAGGAGGTTGAGGAGGCAGAAGCAGTGGAGGAACTTTGACATAAAGAGGATTGATGCACAACTCGTGGGGACGGCAAGACTTGGACAGCAGCCCCTTGTCCTGCTGTCACCATAGTTACCCAGTGCCCAGTCAGCGACATGTAACGCCCCTGTCCATGCCTACTCGTCCAAGTGTCTGTGGTGAAATGCACCCTGTCACACACAGAGTTTCTCAAAGAAGCGGTGATGTTGTGTGCGACATGCTGGTGGAGCGCAGGCACACCTTTCTTTGAGAAGTAGTGCCGACTGGGCATCTGGTACTGGGGCACTGCGACGGACATAAGGTCTCGAAAATCCTCTGTGTCCACCAGGCGGAAAGGCAGCATTTCTGTAGCCAAGAGCTTGCAGATGGTGAAATTCAACCTCTTAGCTTTCTCATGGCTAGGAGGAAATAGTCTTTTACTTGTCCACATCTGAGGGACCGAGGGCTGGCTATTGTGCTTAGACGGGGTTGATAAGGGTGTCCCCGGCAAACTGCCGGTCTGTGAGGAAGATGCAGGCGGACATGTTAGGTTGCCTTGATCCAAAGGTGGTGCTATCGATGTCGGACAGCGCTCAAGACCAGCTGGTGTTACCACCTCCAAAGAAAATGATGACCTGCCAATCACGCTGGCTGTTGCGGGTAAAGAGGTGGCAGGTCTGCGCCCCAAAACAGGTGTGACTGCTGTCCCCTCAGTCACAGAGGATGAAGAGGCCGCGGATGCACAAGATATGGCAGACGGTGGTTGGCCCGGCCGGCTAGACCGCATTGTAGCACACTGAGCTTCCCACTGCAACTTATGCTTCATGTCCATGTGCCGGTTCATGCATGAAGTACTCAAACTATGTATTTTTTGGCCTCTACTTAGCTTTTGCTGACAAATGTTACAGATAACACGAGTTGGGTCATCTTTATCGATCTGAAAAAATGCCCAGGCTATGCAAGGCTTAGCACCCATGCGACCTGAAGAGCCACCACGACTTGTGGTGAGAGGCAGAGTTGTGTTTGAGGATGCAGTTGTTGACGTGCTTCCAGTACTACGTCTCTGTCCAGGAAGGCGCAACCTGACCTCGTCGTCACTAGCATCTTCCTCCACCTCCTCTGCTACCTATTTTTTCAGAGCTAGATGCAGAAAAAAATTATTTTTAATTTGCAACCTGATGGAGGTCAGTATAGATGGACTAATAGACCAAGTCCCACACACCGCTAGAAGCCCAAATATTTTTTCAGAGCTAGATGCAGAAAAAAATTATATTCAATTTGCAACCTGCTGGAGGTCAGTATAGAAGGACTAGTAGAACAAGTCCCACACACTGCTAGAAGCCCAAATATTTTTTCAGAGCTAAATGAAGAAAAAAATTATTTTTAATTTGCAACCTGATGGAGGTCAGTATAGATGGACTAATAGACCAAGTCCCGCACTCTGCTAGAAGCCCAAATATTTTTTCAGAGCTAGATGCAGAAAAAAATTATTTTTAATTTGCAACCTGATGGAGGTCAGTATAGATGGACTAATAGACCAAGTCCCACACACTGCTAGAAGCCCAAATATTTTTTCAGAGCTAGATGCAGAAAAAAATTATTTTTAGTTTGCAACCTGATGGAGGTCAGTATAGATGGACTAATAGACCAAGTCCCACACACCGCTAGAAGCCCAAATATTTTTTCAGAGCTAGATGCAGAAAAAAATTATATTCAATTTGCAACCTGCTGGACGTCAGTATAGAAGGACTAATAGACCAAGTCCCACACACTGCTAGAAGCCCAAATATTTTTTCAGAGCTAGATGCAGAAAAAAATTATTTTTAATTTGCAACCTGATGGAGGTCAGTATAGATGGACTAATAGAACAAGTCCCACACGCTGCTAGAAGCCCAAATATTTTTTCAGAGATAAATGAAGAAAAAAATTATTTTTAATTTGCAACCTGATGGAGGTCAGTATAGATGGACTAATAGACCAAGTCCCACACACCGCTAGAAGCCCAAATATTTTTTCAGAGCTAGATGCAGAAAAAAATTATATTCAATTTGCAACTTGCTGGAGGTCAGTATAGAAGGACTAATAGAACAAGTCCCACACACTGCTAGAAGCCCAAATATTTTTTCAGAGCTAGATGCAGAAAAAAAATATTTTTAGTTTGCAACCTGATGGAGGTCAGTATAGATGGACTAATAGACCAAGTCCCACACACCGCTAGAAGCCCAAATATTTTTTCAGAGCTAGATGCAGAAAAAAATTATATTCAATTTGCAACCTGCTGGACGTCAGTATAGAAGGACTAATAGACCAAGTCCCACACACTGCTAGAAGCCCAAATATTTTTTCAGAGCTAGATGCAGAAAAAAATTATTTTTAATTTGCAACCTGATGGAAGTCAGTATAGATGGACTAATAGACCAAGTCCCACACACTGCTAGAAGCCAAAATATTTTTTCAGAGCTAGATGCAGAAAAAAATTATTTTTAATTTGCAACCTGATGGAGGTCAGTATAGATGGACTAATAGAACAAGTCCCACACGCTGCTAGAAGCCCAAATATTTTTTCAGAGATAAATGAAGAAAAAAATTATTTTTAATTTGCAACCTGATGGAGGTCAGTATAGATGGACTAATAGACCAAGTCCCACACACCGCTAGAAGCCCAAATATTTTTTCAGAGCTAGATGCAGAAAAAAATTATATTCAATTTGCAACCTGCTGGAGGTCAGTATAGAAGGACTAATAGAACAAGTCCCACACACTGCTAGAAGCCCAAATATTTTTTCAGAGCTAGATGCAAAAAAAAATTATATTCAGTTTGCAACCTGATGGAGGTCAGTATAGATGGACTAATAGACCAAGTCCCACACACCGCTAGAAGCCCAAATATTTTTTCAGAGCTAGATGCAGAAAAAAATTATATTCAATTTGCAACCTGCTGGACGTCAGTATAGAAGGACTAATAGACCAAGTCCCACACACTGCTAGAAGCCCAAATATTTTTTCAGAGCTAGATGCAGAAAAAAATTATTTTTAATTTGCAACCTGATGGAGGTCAGTATAGATGGACTAATAGACCAAGTCCCACACACTGCTAGAAGCCCAAATATTTTTTCAGAGCTAGATGCAGAAAAAAATTATTTTTAATTTGCAACCTGATGGAGGTCAGTATAGATGGACTAATAGAACAAGTCCCACACGCTGCTAGAAGCCCAAATATTTTTTCAGAGATAAATGAAGAAAAAAATTATTTTTAATTTGCAACCTGATGGAGGTCAGTATAGATGGACTAATAGACCAAGTCCCACACACCGCTAGAAGCCCAAATATTTTTTCAGAGCTAGATGCAGAAAAAAATTATATTCAATTTGCAACCTGCTGGAGGTCAGTATAGAAGGACTAATAGAACAAGTCCCACACACTGCTAGAAGCCCAAATATTTTTTCAGAGCTAGATGCAAAAAAAAATTATATTCAGTTTGCAACCTGATGGAGGTCAGTATAAATGGACTAATAGAATGATGCTATGCCCAAAAGATTTTACTTCACTAGGTGCAGTAAAAAAATTGGTATTCTATACACAGGTGGTATATCTTGCAACACAGATAGGCTACTCCACTGACTAACACACTCTGCAATAGGCCAAAAAGGATTAGCTTTGCTAGATTCAGCCAAATGCTGTGAAAAAAACTTGCACAGCACTGGCACAGACCTGCCTGGCAAAAACTGATAGGAACTGATGTAACCTAGTCCTGAAAAGGACTCCAATTACAATTAGTCTTTACTCCCACAATCTATCTATTTAAGAGCATAGACCTGCCTGATAAAAGTCGTAGGAAATGCTGTAACCTAGTCCTTAAAAGGACTGCAATCACAACTATTCCCTACTCCCAAGCTATCTGTATATTTGTGCGAAAATTGGCTTGAAATTAACAAGGTATAGCGCACACAGCAACAGCGGTGCCGTCTAACACGCAGCTGCAGCAGTGAGAAAATGGTGGCGACGGGGAAAATGGCTTGGTCTTATAGGGCAAGGACATGTGACATACACTGCCAATCACACATGCCCTTGCTTGTGTGAAAAAAAGCACTTCGCTCCGTGTGTGCGCTGCTGATAGGCTGACAGATTGCACCTCCCCACTGCAAATGCGGGAAAGAGAAAAAAAAATGGAGATCTTCATTGTTCCTGCAGAGATCCATCCCCTGCCCCTCCCCCCGCCCCGCTGTACACTCAAACTGCGTATTAACATTAATTTTCATCATTACTGAGAAAAAATCCAGTTATGATTTTGGTGCACGAACAGTTATCGAACATAACCTCGAACAGCCGAATTTTTCTCAAATTGTTCGTGTTCGCCGACCGGCTCGAACACCGCCCAAAACAGCTCGAATTTGAGATTGGCGAACAGTTCGACTAGAACAACGCTCATCTCTAATAATAATGTTATTGGTGTCAAAAGGATATTGTTAAGTGGAGCTCCAACTGCCATAAGAAATGTAATTGTTCTGTACAAATTTGCTTGCTAATTGCTCCGGTTAAGAATGCTTAACACTTCCACTCATCCCAGACCTACTGTATATAATTAGCTTACTGGGGCTAAATGGTTTTCTAATCTTGATCTTAGAGGGGCTTATAGGGAACCTGTCAGGTCCCCATGCCCTCCAACCCAGCAGCATCCACCTATGTATGAGTAAATTCCCTGCTTAACCGATGCACCTGCTGTCTTTCAGAACTTTATGAATTACATTTTTTATATTATTGGAAGGTTTATTGTGGTATACTTTGATGACATTCTAATTTTTTTTGTCTGACCTGAGTTCACACTATGAAAATGTTCGTTATGTTTTCCAAAAACTCAGGTAATCTTTGTTTGCTAAATTAGAAAAGTGTACTTTGTCTCTTCAAGAAATAGCATTTCTAAGGTTCATTGTATCTGCTGAAGGGGTTAAGATGGATCCTGGGAATGGGCAGGCTATAATTGATTGGGTTCAACTTTGCGACCATAAAGCACTATAGCATTTTTTAGGATTCGCCAATTACTATAGAAAATTTATTACGGCTTTTTTGCAGATCGTTAAACCTCTTACTGATCTCAGATGTAAGGGGGCGGATCTTAAGGTTTGGTTGTCGGATGCAATTGGGGCCTTTAATAAATTAAAAGAGTGATTCATGTCTGCTCAGTTTTGATTCAATCCGATCTTCAGGAAACGTTCATCATAGAAATGGATGCCTCAGAGGTTGGAGTAGGGGCTGTTTTGTCTCAAGATCCCTGTAAATACTTTTATGACCAAAAATGACAAAAGTAATCTCTGAGTGATACATTTATTGGCTAACCAGAAAAATATACAGTGCTGGCCAAAAGTATTGGGACCCCTGCAATTCTGTCAGATAATACTCAGTTTCTTCCTGAAAATGATTGCAATCACAAATTCTTTGGTATTATTCTCTTCATTTAATTTGTCTTCAATGAAAAAAACACAAAAAGAATTGTCCTAAAGCCAAATTGGATATAATTCCACACCAAACCTAAAAAAGGGGGTGGACAAAAGTATTGGCACTGTTTGAAAAATCATGTGATGCTTCTCTAATTCGTGTAATTAACAGCACCTGTAACTTACCTGTGGCACCTAACAGGTATTGGCAATAACTAAATCACACTTGCAGCCAGTTAACATGGATTAAAGTTGACTCAACCTCTGTCCTGTGTCCTTGTGTGCACCACATTGAGCATGGAGAAAAGAAAGAAGACCAAAGAACTGTCTGAGAACTTGAGAAACCAAATTGTGAGGAAGCATGAGCAATCTCAAGGCTACAAGTCCATCTCCAAAGACCTGAATGTTCCTGTGTCTTCCGTGCGCAGTGTCATCAAGAAGTTTAAAGCCCATGGCACTGTGGCTAACCTCCCAAGATGTGGACGGAAAAGAAAAATTGACGGGAGATTTCAACGCAAGATTGTGCGGATGGTGGATAAAGAACCTCGACTAACATCCAAACAAGTTCAAGCTGCCCTGCAGTCCGCGGGTACAACAGTGTCAACCCATACTATCCGTCGGCATCTGAATGAAAAGGGATTGTATGGTAGGATACCCAGGAAGACCCCACTTCTTACCCCGAGACATAAAAAATCCAGGCTGGAGTTTGCCAAAACTTACCTGAGAAAGCCTAAACGTTTTGGAAAAATGTTCTCTGGTCAGATGAGACAAAAGTAGAGCTTTTTGGGAAAAAGCATCAACATAGAGTATACAGGAAAATAAAAAGGCATTCAAAGAAAAGAACACGGTCCCTACAGTCAAACATGGCGGAGGTTCCCTGATGTTTTGGGATTGCTTTGCTGCCTCTGGCACTGGACTGCTTGACCGTGTGCATGGCATTATGAAGTCTGAAGACTACCAACAAATTTTGCAGCATAATGTAGGGCCCAGTGTGAGAAAGCTGGGACTCCCTCAGAGGTCATGGATCTTCCAGCAGGACAATGACCCAAAATACACTTCCAAAAGCACTATAAAATGGTTTTAGAGAAAGCAGAAAGCAGAAAGTTTGGAGAAGGCACCCTTCAAATATCTGGGACCTGGAGCAGTTTGCCAAAGAAGAATGGTCTACAATTCCAGCAAAGCATTGTAAGAAACTCATTGATGGTTACCGGAAGCGGTTGTTCACAGTTATTTTGGCTAAAGGTTGTGCAACCAAGTATTAGGCTGAGGGTGCCAATACTTTTGTCTGGCCCTTTTTTGGAGTTTTGTGTGAAATGATCAAAGATTTGATTTTTGCTTCATTCTCTTTTGTGTTTTTTCCTTGCAAGTGACGCGCCCCCTGGGTCTGTGTTGTGGAGGGGAACCCGGAACCGGGCCTGTTGTAGAATGCTGGGGGTTGTAGTTCTCCGTGGCCATGACCCGGTCCGTGCCCAGGGTGGTCAAACCAGTGGCAGTCTATTTGTATTGTAATAAGTGTCCGACTACGCCACCTGTGGATTGCGGTCAGTGGGGACCGCCGCTGCGCTGCAGACCGCTGAGGCTGATGTTGTTTGCGCAGCTGAGTATGGGATGACTCCCCACGGGAGAAGTATTGCCTCAGGGCAGCTAATGTGGAAGATGATGGGAGTGATGGTCTGAGGGTCCCAGTGCTAATGGTGCAGGAGCGGCAAGGAATCACAGAGACGGGAGGTGCAGTTTAGGGTCTTTACTGATGGTACAAGGCAGACCCTCCCGGGAGTACTGGCTAGTATAAGGGGCCTGGTCAGTCTGCGAGCAAGCAGGAGTTCCCCTGGCCAGGTGGAGTTGTAGGCCTCCCCGTTTATCTGCACTCTTCCTGGCTACCTTGCTGTCAGCGGTTACAAGTAGCCCACATCCCTGAGTATACCGTGTGGTGCTCACCCGTATGGCTGGTGACTTGGGGCCTTCTGTTAGCCTCCGCTCCTGGATGGTGGCGCTGATCCCTTCTCTGTGACTGAGCCTCCGGGCTTCTATGGCCAGAGGACCTGGAATCCCCTGCCGGCTGGTTTCTGCTGCTGGGTGTATATCAGTCCCCACAGCCTCGGACTCCTGTGTCCGGCTTTAGTATCTTCGTCCAGGGCGAACTCTGCTCAGCTCCAGCCCCTGGACTTCTGCTACTGCTCCTACAGAGCTCCTAGTTCTTCCTTTCCCTCTCCAGGCTCTGACTGCTCTAATCCCGCCCCAGACCCAGTTTAAAAGGGCAGATTCCTCCCCTCCCAGGTCTGGGCGGACCGTGTTGCATGTTTAGGGATCCTGACCAGAGAAACCTCCCACTTGCTCTCAGACATAATATCTCTATTACTGTGGCAACCAGACCCCTGGGGTGTCACACAAGCAAATTAAATGAAGAGAATAATACCAAAGAATTTGTGATTGCAATCATTTTCAGGAAGAAACTGAGTATTATCTGACAGAATTGCAGGGGTGCCAATACTTTTGGCCAGTACTGTATATATGCAAGCTTTCAGAGCACAGAAGGCAATATTACAAATTAATTGATAAGACAAAAGGCACAACATTTAAGAGATGTTACAGCAAGACATTTGTGCTTGGGGTGTATGGGGTGATGCCTCCTAATGATGTCAAGGAGATCAAATTAGGGTTTTTAGTTGCAAATGGAGACTCTGTGGGAATGTTTAATTATCTGAAGATTGTCTGGTGGAGGTGTGAATTGAATCCATGTAGTGAGTCATAAATTCAAGTGTCAATTGAGTCCTGCTGTCAAGGAATCAAACATTCTTATCAATTTGAATTCCCAAATTTTCCTCTCTGTCGTCCTTGAATTACCTTTTAGTATTAAGACTTTTAGATCTGTCAAACAGTATCCCAAGCCAGAAAAATGTTTTCCCACAGGTGTCTCCAGTTTATTCTTAATTGTGTGTCTGTGTAAATTCATTCTTGTTTGCAGTTTTTACATCATTTCTCCAATATAAACTCCTTCCGGGCACCTTGTACATTCTATCATGTACACCACATTGGAGGATGTACATAAAAAGACATCCATGATTTTGTAGTCCTGATTTGTGTTTGGTATGCAGACTGTATCTGATGGTAATATGTGGGTACATATTTTGCATTTTTTATTTTTACATGGGAATGTGCCTGTCACTGATGGTGATGAGAGGACACTTATAACAAGAAGATTCCTTAACCCCTTTCTGACATGGTCAGTAATAGTATGTCCCTGTGCCCTGGGCCTATTGGGCCAGGGACGTACTATTACGCAGAATGTGATCGCGCCCGCACGCAAGCGGTGTGGGGTGATTGCTGCCGGGTGTCAGCTGATAGTACCGGGTGTCAGCTGTGACAATGTGCCAGGAGTGGTCCCGCACCGCTCCCTGCACATTAACCCCCAAAATGCTGTGATCTATGTTGATCGCAGCATTCCGGTGGCAAGGGGAGGTGAGCACAGATACTTACCTCCTCTACGGTGTCCCGCGCTGTCTATGCAGGCTCCCGGTGCTTGTCATGGTGACCCGATGTCGTCATGCCAACATCTGGGTCACCAGACAGCAGGAAATTAGGTATACGTAACTCAGTGCCCACAGGGCTGAAGCCTGCATAGCATAGAAATGCTGCTGCAGCATTTCTATGCTATACAGGGGATCTGGGTGAAAAAAAGGAAAGTCCCATAGTGGGACAAAGTATAAAAGTTAAAAAAGAATTAGAAAGTGGAAAAAAAAATTGTGAAAATATAAAAAAAAACAATAATGCCCAAAAAAAATATATATATTGTACGCATGAATAAATATTATTCTGAAAAAAACAAAACAAAACAATAAAAGTACATACATTTGAAATCGCCGCGTCTGGAACAACCTGACCTATTAAACTGTCCCACTAGTTAACCCCTTTAGTGAACACAGTAAAAAAAAAAATGAAGCAAAAAACGATGCTTTGTCATCATACCGCCAAACAAAAAATGGAATAAAACAACCAGGATTTTGTAGTCCTGATTTGTGTTTGGTATGCAGACTGTATTTGATGGTAATATGTGGGTACATGTTTTGCATTTTTTATTTTTACATGGGAATGTGCCTGTCACTGATGGTGATGAGAGGACACTTCTAACAAGAAGATTCCTTAACCCCTTTCTGACATGGTCAGTAATAGTATGTCCCTGTGCCCTGGGCCTATTGGGCCAGGAACGTACTATTACGCAGAATGCGATCGCGCCCGCACGCAAGCAGTGTGGGGTGATTGCCGCCGTGTGTCAGCTGATAGTACCGGGTGTCAGCTGTGACAATGTGCCAGGAGCGGTCCCGCACCGCTCCCTGCGCATTAACCCCCAAAATGCTGTGATTGATGTCGATCGCAGCATTCCGGTGGTAAGGGGAGGTGAGCACAGATACTTACCTCCTCTCCGGTGTCCCGCGCTGTCTATGTGGGCTCCTGGTGCTTGTCATCGTGACCCGATGTCGTCATGCTAACATCTGGGTCACCAGACAGCAGGAAGTTAGGTAGACCTAACTCAGTGCCCACAGGGCTGAAGCCTGCATAGCATAGAAATGCTGCTGCAGCACCCGATATGAATATGGCATCGCTGTAATTGCACCGACCCAAAGAATAAAGTCGTCTAATCCCTTTTACCGCATGAGGAAAGGCGTAAAAAATAAACTCTAGAGTTAGGGTTGTGCTAGGGTTAGGGTTGTGCTACGGTTAGGGTTAGGGTTGTGCTAGGGTTAGGGTTAGGGTTGTGATAGGGTTAAGGTTGTGCTAGGGTTAGGGTTGGGATTTTTTTAAAAGTAAAGAAAAAAATAATGATGATGATATGGCGACTAGTGTTGAACGCAAGTGTTTGCTACTTGAGTTTGCATCTGGTGCTCGGGTATGCACCAAGTATCATGGGTGCTCGAGTGACATGCTCAAGTCTCCGTCCCACATGCTTTGCAGCCAAATAAAACTCACCGGGAATGTCTGCCATGCACGAGCAATCCCCGCATGTTTTTTTTTGGGGTGTCTAACAACCGTGAAACATGCGGGGCGGGGACTCAAGCATGTCACTCAAGCACCCGCGATACATAGTGCATATCTGAGTACCGGATGCAAACTCAAGAAGAGAGCACTTGCGCTCAAGACTAATGACAACTTATTCAATATAATGACCTAATGTTATCAATTTCTGTGTCGTACCTCTGTTTTCAAAATGTTCACTATACCCCTTGATAAAATCCTTGAGGGGTCTAGTTTCCAAAATGGGGTCACTTATGGGGGGTTTCCACTATTTAGGCACATTAAGGGCTCTCAAAATTGGACATGGCGTCTGCTCTCAATTCCAGCCAATTTTGTGTTCAAAAAGTCACAGAGTGCTCCTTTCTTTCTGAACCCTGCCGTGCACCCAAACAGTGGTTTTCTCCCACATATTGGGTATCAGCTTACGCAGGAGAAATTGCTCAACAAATGGTATGGTGCAATTTCTCCAGTTACCCTTATGAAAATGCAAAATTGGGGGCTGAAAAACATTTTTGTGTGAAAAATGTAAAAATTTTATTTTTACGGCTCAATGTTATAAACGTCTGTGAAGCACTTGGGGGTTCAGGGTGCTCACCACACATCTAGATAAGTTCCCTGAGGGGTCTAGTTTCCAAAATGGTGTCACTTGTGGGGTTTTTCCACTGTTTAGGCACATCAGGGGCTCCCCAAACGCAACATGTAAAAATTGGCCTGGTCATTAAAGAGAATCTGTCACCCCCCTGGGTGATATCAGATCTCTACTATGACCATACAGGTGATAGAAAAGTAAATCTATACTTACCTGTATCGCCCATAGCAGGAGTCTGATTGCAGAGAAATCTGGTTTTATAAAGTCTGTTTTCCAGAGGCTTGGCGTCCGGGGGATGCCAAGCAAACCCCTAATATCTGCTTACTATTCCCCTAAATCGCCACCTCTGTGCTAAATTACCATATTCCCCCCTCCCCTGCACATCATAGAGCCCTGTGACAGGCCCTGTGATATGCCCTGCTCTGCCTACCCTCCCACGCATGCGCAAAGCGCCGCTCCCATGGAGCGCGCTTTGTTTCACTCCGGCCCCATTTGTCTACGTACTGCGCCGCAGCCTTGTATTGCGCAAGCGACGGTGAGTCACGGAGACTTCCGCTCCGCTGGCAGTATGCAGCCAAATGGGGCCGGAGGGAAACAAAGCGTGATCCATGGGAGCCGTGCTGTGCGCATGCGCGGGAGGGGAGGCAGAGCAGGTCACATCACAGGGCCTGTCACAGGGTCTTGTGTCGTGCAGGGGAGGGGGGGATATGGTAATTTAGCACAGAGGTGGCGATTTAGGGGAATAGTAAGTAGATAGGAGGGGTTTGCTTGCCAAGCCTCTGGAAAACAGACTTTATAAAACCAGATTTCTCTGCAACCAGACCTCTGCTATGGGGCATACAGGCATACAGGAAAGTATAGATTTACTTTTCTATAGCTTCTATGGCCATAGTAGAGGTCTGATAATGCCCAGGGGGGTGACAGATTCCCTTTAACGTTCAAATCACCCTCTTGGGTAAAGGGGTGAAGTTAGGGGGCTGTTTGTAGGAGAGAAGTGGTAGTTCTGGGAATATTCCTTTCAGTCCGTGGTCTCTGTGGAATATGGGTTGGAGATCAGCACCAATTTTCCTTAGGATGTTCATGTGGGGGTTGTATGTGACCACAAGAAGCACCCTGATGTTGTCCTCCTTCTGTCTATAATCCAGGAGGCTGCTTTTTGGGATCTTTGTAGCTCTGTGGATCTGTTCATCTATTACCAGTGGATGGTATCCTCATTGTAGGAAGATATTTCTCAGTGATAGCAGCTGGAGTTTTCTGCCCTTACTGTCTGAACAGTTTCAAATATACCTCAGAGCTTGACTGCAGATGATGGATCTTTTTGTGTGTCTTGGATGAAAGCTGTTCCATCTATGATATGACAGGCGTCCTGTGGGTTTATGGTAAATTGATATTTCTATGGTGTTGTCTTTGATGTATATGGTGGTATGGTGGTGTCCAGAAAATGTATTTGGGATTTTTAGAAGTTGAGGGTGAGCTTGATGGTTGGGTGGAACCTGTTGAAATTATTGTGGAAAGTGAGCAGATCATCTTTTAAGCCTATCCAGATTATTGGCAGATCATCAATGTAGCGGAAGTATGCTAGAGGTTTAATAGAGCAAGATGACAAAAACTCCTCCTCTAGTTTAGCCATAAATAGGTTAGCATATTGTGGGGACATTTTGCTTTCCATGGCGCTGCCCATTCATTGTTGGTATAAATTTTCCCAAAGGAGAAATAATTGTGATAGAGCACAAACTTGATGAATCGAGAGTTGGGTCTGTGGCCAGATTGTTTTTTTGTAGGAAATGTTTGCATGCTACAATCCCATCCTCATGAGGAATGTTGGAGTAGGGAGACTCTACATCCATGGTGGCTAGTATTGTGTCCTCCGGAAGTGGGCCCAGGGCTGAGATTTTGCTAAGAATATCCGTGGTGTCCTGGATATAGCTGGGTGTGCGATTCACCAAGGGTTTCAGAATGTTCTCCACCCAGCCTGAGATATTTTCAGTTAATGTCCCAGTACCTGAAATGATTGGTCTCCCAGGATTACCTTCTTTATGTATTTTAGGTAACATGTAGAAGGTACCTGTTTGGGGATTGTCTGGTATTAGTTCCAGTAGTGAGGATGAAGTAGAATCAAACCCATTGATGATGTCGATATGTGTTAGTTCCTCTGTGTTTTTTTGGTGGGATCTTCCTGAAGTCGAGTGTAGTATTTTATATCCAAGAGTTGTTTGTGTGCTTCCTGGATGTAATGTAACTAGTGATGAGCGAGCATGCTCGCTACTGCTCGCTGACTATTTCCGGGGTTGCTCGGCGGGAGCTCAGGTCTCCTCCCTGCATGTTTGGAGCTCTTACAGAGCCAATGAACATGCAGGGATTGCCTGCCACTCACTGTAATGCCGTAGCCATGTTTGTTGAGGCATTACAGTGATTGCCTGGCCACATAGCGTCATCGGGTCTATATCATACCAGGCGCCGCCATGCTCGTCACAGTCACTTCGGAATCAGACAGTGTAGGGAGAGGTGCTGCTGTGTCAGGGAGAGATTTGCTTTTGTATTAGGTAGTGTAGGGAGAAAAACCGTACATTACACATATCCATCTTAACAAACAGTCTTTTTGAGGGCTAACTAATCCATCTGCAGAGATATCAGGCAGGCAGTGTATATAGGCAGGCAGAGTATATAGCAGACTGCAGTGCATATAGCACAAGAGGCTCCATTCCAATTCTGCCTTCTGCTGCTGTTAGATATTTCTATACAAAGGCCCAGGTCTCAGGGGCCAGGAATTCATTTCTTTGGATCTTAATCCTTAGTATTTGCTTAAAAAGCAATCCAGAGAACACTGTTTTTCTGCGCCATTTGCTTGTTGGCACTGCAGAATACAGCCAGGTCCTTTCCATATTACAGTGCTAGAAATCCAGCTATATAAAACTGTGTTTTCTCCGTCAAATGGATCACATATACGTTGTCAGAAAATACTGCCATTTCTGGCCTCCATTAAAAATTTACTTTAGTGTGTCAGAGAAGTAATTCACAGCAGTTTTCTGTTCAAACTACTTACCTACAGACCAGGTATTTGAAACTCTGTTTTCTCCGTCACACGGATCACATATAAAGAGTTTAGACTGACGTAGTTGTAACCTTCAAGAGGCTAACAAGAAGTCCAAGAAGTATTTTGACAGGAAACGTAAGGATGTTTTGTTTACTGTGGGTGACATGGTTTGGTTGTCTTCGAAGAACCTGTGGTTGAGGATTCTCTCTCTAAAACTGGGTCCTAAGTTTGTGGGTCCATTTAAAGTGCTTCAGGTTGTTAACCCGTCTGCTGTTAGGCTGGATGTCCTTACTTCCTGGAAGATTAATCCTGTGTTTCATGTTTCCTTGTTGAAAAAGGCTGATGTATCTGATAGGGACGACCACTGTCACAGTTCCTCCTGTGGTGGAAGAAGGCGAATATGAAATTTCTTGTATCTTGAATTCTAGATGGCATACAGGGAGGTTACAGTATCTCGTCTCCTGGAAGGGTTTCAGTCCCGAAGACAACTCCTGGGTAAGGACAAATGATGTCTCTGTTCCTAGGCTTGTTAAAGCTTTCCACAAGAGGTTTCCAGATAGGCCTGGGCCTGGAGGATACGGAGAATCCTCATAAAAGAGGGGGTACTCTTAGAACCCTCCTGTTTGTTTTTTCCATCTTGTGTCTTGAGTCCCCTTGAGAAAGGCACAAGCGTCGAAACGCGCGTCGGGGTAAACACATGCTGTTGCGGGTTTTGTCTCCCTACTAAGGTAATGATGGCCGATGGTGGCCATGCATGATTTGAGGGACATTGATGTATAGATATAATATCATGCTATTCAGTATGTGAATATGTCTCCTCCTTCTCTCGGTTAGCACTTTGTTCATTCTATCTATAGCTGAGGCTTAGTACGATCCCAGAGAGGTGTCTTACCTGCATCTTACATGTTATGTATCTGCTTTTAATCATTTTTTAATGCATATGTATGTACTTTTTGCTCCCCTCCTCCTCACATTTCCTGTTCAATATGTATAATAAAGTCTTTTCATCTTTTTCACTTAATGGGCCATTTGATCGTTTTCTTTTTGCCTCGGCGCTAGTGTTGAGCGAACATGCTCGACATTGCTCGGTACTTGCCCGAGCATCACGCTACTCGGGATGTTCGGCGAGCACCGAGCATTTCCGGGTTTCTCGGGCAGGAGCTCGGGTCTCCGCCCTGCATGTTTGGCGCTCTTTACAGAGCCAATGAACATGCAGGTGTTATGTTCTGCTACAAGAGCTAAGGAAAGAGAGGAGATCTGTCCCTACGATAGAACTCAGCTGAATCCCTACGATGTAACAGGGAACCTGATCCTGCGATCAGACCTGCTAAAGTCCTAAGCTAGTCTGTACGGAGACCTATAGATGTGGGGAAGGAATCCCCACAAGTACTAAGGACTGGGAGGAAAATGGGACACCTCCTAACAGAAATAGTAGCAGACAGACAAACAAACAAAATATATAGAACACTGAGGTCCGTAGACCAAGCAAACTAACAGAGTTAGATACAGAGCACAGGCTAGCTAGAAAGTAGTTATACAATGAAGTCCAGCAAAGCCAGAAGGGCGGAGCAGGATTAAATAGGCCAACAAGGTCATGTGACCAGCAAAGGAAAAAACCTAAGAGCAAGGTTCTAACAGTACCCCCCCTTCTAAGAGGATCCTCCGGATCCCCTAGGACCAGGCTTATCAGGAAATCTCCTGTGAAACGCTCTGATAAGTCTGGACGTGGAAACATCATCTGACCTCACCCAAGAGTTATCCTCGGGTCCGAAACCTTTCCAGGCCACAAGATACTGCAAACTACCTCTATACCGTCTAGAGTTAAGGATGCGAGAAATTTCATATTCCCCGTCCTCCACCACCGGAGGAACAGAGGCAGAGGCGTCACCATCCGACACAACAGCTTTTTTTAACAGAGAGACATGAAATACCGGATTAATTCTCCAGGAGGTAGGAACCTCCAACCTAACAGCAGATTGGTTGACAACCTGAAGCACCTTAAAGGGCCCTACAAACTTGGGACCCAATTTCTTAGAAGGAATCCTCAACTGCAGATTCCTAGAGGACAACCAAACCATGTCACCAACAGCGAACAAAACCTCCTGTCGTTTCCTATCAAAGTAGTCTTTAGATTTTCTGTTGGCCTCCTGAAGATTACCACGCACATCCGTCCAAACTCTCTCCAAATCACCGGAAAAATTCTCCTCCTCAGGCACGGCAGATCCCAACTTGGAGAACGACCCAAACGACGGATGTCTCCCAGAACAACAAAAAAAAGGCGAACAACCAGCAGAAGAAGATGTATGATTGTTCAGAGCAAATTCAGCAAGTGGCAGAAACTCAGACCACCCCTCTTGATTGTCTGCCACAAAACAACGCAAGAACTGCTCAACATCCTGGTTTTTCCTTTCTGTCTGGCCATTAGATTCAGGATGATATCTGGACGAGAACGATAAATGAACTCCCAACCTGTCACAAAAGGCACGCCAAAAACGAGCCACGAACTGAGGACCCCTATCAGAAACAATGTCAGTAGGAACGCCATGAAGTCTGACAATTTCCTTGACAAAGGCCTTAGCGAGAGTTTTAGCGCAGGGCAGTTTTACGAAGGGAACCAAGTGACACATCTTGCTAAAACGGTCCACGACCACCCAGATGACAGTAAAACCCTCAGAGGGGGGAAGGTCAGTTATAAAGTCCATAGCCAAATGTGTCCAAGGAGCACTGGGAACCTCCAAAGGACAAAGCAACCCCGCAGCAGGAGTATGTGAGGACTTAGATCTAGCACATATAGTACATTGACGCACCCACTTAATGACTTCCTTCTGCCATCCAGGCCACCAAAAACTGCCACCCACCAGTCTCTTGGTCTCAGAGATTCCGGGATGACCTGCCAACCGAGATTCGTGACACTCAACAAACAAATCTCTCCTAAAGGTCCCAGGCACAAACAACCTCCCATGAGGAGTGTTAGATGGGGCATTCTCCTGTGCTTTAAGAATCTCATCTTCCAAAACGGAGTCCAAAGCAGCTATCACAACACCTTCTTGTAAAATGTTCTCCTCTTTCTCAGCACCGACTATGGGAGAAAAACTGCGAGACAAGGCATCCGCCTTAACATTCTTAGTACCAGGGATGTAAGTAACGGAGAGATTAAACCGCGAGAAAAACAGTGCCCACCTAGCCTGACGGGCATTCAGGCGCTTGGCAGCATCAAGATATATCAGATTTTTATGATCCGTAAGAACCTGAACGGGAAATTCCGCACCTTCCAAGAAGTGGCGCCAGTGTTCAAATGCGAGTTTAATAGCCAATAATTCCCGATTACCAATATCGTAATTCAGTTCAGTCTCCGAAAATTTTTTTGAAACAAAGGCACAGGGATGTAATCCATCCCCGTTATCCTGAGACAATACTGCGCCAACCCCCTCAGAGGAAGCATCAACCTCAACCAAAAACGGCTTAGTCACATCAGGCTGCATAAGGATGGGAGCAGAGGTGAACCTCTCCTTGAGATACACAAAAGCTTCAATAGCCTCAGAAGACCACTGAACCGCATCAGCACCTTTCCTGGTGAGATCGGTCAGAGGTTTGACAATACTCGAAAAATTTTTTATGAATTTTCTGTAATAATTGGCGAAACCTAAAAACCTCTGTATCGATTTCAAACCAATAGGCCTAGGCCATTCCTGTACAGCTTGAACTTTAACCGGGTCCATCTCAAAACCTTCGCTGGAGATAATGTAACCCAAAAAACTAATTCTCTGTACAGCGAACTCACATTTCTCCAGCTTAGCAAAAAGCGAATTGTCCATTAACAACTGTAATACCTCACGTACGCTCCGTCAATGAGACTCCAGATCCGGCGAATAAATCAAAATGTCATCCAAATACACAACCACATTTTTGCCGATCAAAGGTCTAAGGATGTCATTAATAAGATTCTGAAAAAATGCAGGAGCATTAGTAAGACCAAAAGGCATAACCAGATTCTCAAAATGACCCACAGGAGTGTTAAAAGCAGTCTTCCATTCGTCACCCTCCTTCATGCGCAACAGATTGTATGCCCCCTTAAGGTCAATTTTAGAGAACCACTTGGCCCCCATTAACTGGTTAAACAGATCAGGAATCAATGGCAGTGGGTAAGGATTGCGTAAAGTAATTTTGTTAATCTCACGAAAATCCAGACAAGGACGTAAACCGCCGTCCTTTTTTTTTACAAAAAAAAATCCAACCGCCACAGGAGACTTAGAAGGCCTAATGTGACCGGCGGCCAAACTTGTCTGTATGTATTCCTCCAAAGCCTTTCTCTCAGGAATAGTAAGGTTAAATAAACGACTTTTAGAAAGAGTCGCTCCAGGGACAAATTCAATAGAACAATCATAGTCTCTATGGGGAGGCAAAACCTGCGATTCCTTCTCAGAAAAAACTCTCCAAAAATCCTGAATAGGAACAGGCAATTCTCCCCTATCCAAAGCTGCAATACGCCCGTTACAACACTTGTCATAACATTTATGGCTCCAGGATTTAATTTCACTGGTAGACCAATCCAGTACAGGATTGTGAAATTTTAACCAGGGCAATCCCAATATTACTGGAGAAGGCAAGTTATTCAAAACTACCAAATCCAATTTCTCATGGTGAACACCATTAATAGTGAGAGGAAATTCACAGACCTTGAGAGTAATATTCTTCAAAGGGGAACCATCCACAGAAACCACAGCAATGGGGGATGATAAAGGTTCGGGTTTTAAATTGAGTCTTTCCAAGAATCCCCCATCAATTACATTCAGAGTAGACCCACAATCGACAAACACCCGAAATTCCATTAATTTTTCCTGAGCAATCGTGGAAGCAGCTAAAAATACACCCTTGGAATTTAAACAGGCAATACGGGCATGACTGACCTTTTTTTTTTCTTTCTTCATACGAAGCTCACAGCCTTTAATCAAATGACCAGATTTTCCGCAATAGAAACACAAGCCTTCAAAAAATCTACGGTCTTTTTCTTGAGAGCGAGGTGCCACCGATCCAATCTCCATCGGTTCACCACTGTTAGTACACACATTCTCATAACCAGAAACTGACATAGCAGAGGATTTGCTCTCATTAACCCTTGCACGCAGTCTCCTATCCACCCGTATAGCTAATTGCATAGCCTGTTGCAAATCTTCAGGTGTAGGATAAGCAATTAGCAGGTCTTTAACCCTTTCATTGAGCCCAGCAAGAAATAGACTTTTCAGAGCAGAATCGTTCCACCCTGTTTGAGTAGACCATCGACGGAAATGAGTACAATATTTTTCCACATTACCTGATCCCTGTCTCAAACGTCTTAACTCAGTCTCAGCTGATGCGACACGGTCAGGATCATCATATAATAGCCCCAAAGCAGAAAAAAAAATATCCACTGATCTGAAGCATGTATCACTAGGTTGCAAAGAAAAGGCCCACTCCTGAGGCTCTTTGCGCAAAAGTGACATTATGAACCCTATGCGCTGGGATTCATCCCCAGAGGACTTGGGTCTCAAACAAAAATACAATAAGCAAGCATTTTTAAATGAAAAAAATTCTCGGTGTTCACCAAAAAATAAATCCGGCAAACGTACCTTAGGCTCCAAGAAATGTGCTCCAGGACAGTTACTCACGTGCTGACGGAGCTCGGCCACCTCCAGAGAGAGTCCCTGCAGGCGATGAGCCAAATCCTGAACCGACACCATGATGGAACAGAAAAATCTTTCCTTAGAGAATTTGCAGGCTGGACTTACTGTTATGTTCTGCTACAAGAGCTAAGGAAAGAGAGGAGATCTGTCCCTACGATAGAACTCAGCTGAATCCCTACGATGTAACAGGGAACCTGATCCTGCGATCAGACCTGCTAAAGTCCTAAGCTAGTCTGTACGGAGACCTATAGATGTGGGGAAGGAATCCCTACAAGTACTAAGGACTGGGAGGAAAATGGGACACCTCCTAACAGAAATAGTAGCAGACAGACAAACAAACAAAATATATAGAACACTGAGGTCCGTAGACCAAGCAAACTAACAGAGTTAGATACAGAGCACAGGCTAGCTAGAAAGTAGTTATACAATGAAGTCCAGCAAAGCCAGAAGGGCGGAGCAGGATTAAATAGGCCAACAAGGTCATGTGACCAGCAAAGGAAAAAACCTAAGAGCAAGGTTCTAACAGCAGGGATTGCCAGCCAGTCACTGTAATGCCACAGCCATGTTGGTTGTGGGCATTACATTGATTGGCTGACCGCACAGCGTCACCTCGAGTATTTAAAACCAGGCGCCGCCATCTTGGACACAGTCGCTCCGGATCAGACAGTGTAGGGAAAGAGCTGCTGAGCTAGGGAGAGATTTATACTGCAAAATAGTTACTGTAGGGTCTGTAAAGGCTGCCAAATCAAACAAACAGTCCTTCTCAGGACTAATATCCATCCCAAATATCCGACAGGCAGGCAGGCAGGGTGTATAGGAGACGAAGTGGTTATACCAGCAAACGCTGCATTACAGCCCTGTGTGCTCCTGTTGCTAAAATTTCTGGACTTAGCTCCAGGTCCTGGGGGGCCAGGAAAAATCCTTTTTTTTTCATCTAAATCCTCTTTTTTTTTTCCTCCTTCACACTGTACAAATACCCGTCTTATTAACCTTTTGTTGCCCCCCCCCCAAAAAAAAAGAAAAAAAAGTGTGTCTGTGACAGTTCAGACACAAATATATCTGTTTAAAATAGTCTGGTGTAGGCCAGAGAAACAGAAGTGTGGTTTTGCAGTTCCACGGTTCAAACCTCTGTATTATTCACTTTTGGGCCATTTGTACCTAAAAAAACAGTTTGAGTGTGTCGCTCACTGTTCAGCCGCAAATATATATATTTTAAAAAGTCTGGTATACACCAGTAAATTATAACTGTGGTTTTGCTCTTCCACGGTAAAAAATCTCTGTATTATCCTGCTTTTGGCATTTTTAGCCATAAAGAAAAGCAGTAATAGTGTCTCCTGATTTTTCAGACACCAATATATCTGTTTAAAAGAGTCTGGTATACACTAGTGAATAATAACTGTGGTTTTGCCGTCCCACGGTAAAAAATCTCTATTATATAGCTTTTGGTATTTTTTCCATGAAGAAAAACAGTAATAGTGTCTTCTGATTGTTCAGACATCAATATATCTGTATAAAAGAGTCTGGTATACACCAGTAAATTATAACTGTGGTTTTGCCATTCCATGGTAAAAAATCTCTATTATCCTGCTTTTGGCATTTTTTGCCGTAAAAAAAAACCTTTAATAGTGTCTCCCTGATTGTTCAGGCACAAATATATCTGTTTAAAAGTGTCTGGTGTAGGCCCGAGAAATAGAAGTGTGGTTTTGCAGTTCCACGGGTCAAATCTCTGTATTATCCTGCTTTTGCCATTTTTTGCCATAAAGAAAAACAGTAATAGTGTCTCCTCATTGTTCAGACACAAATATATCTGTTGAAAATAGTCTGGTGTAGGCCCGAGAAATAGAAGTGTGGTTTTGCAGTTCCACGGGTCAAATCTCTGTATTATCCTGCTTTTTTGCCATAAAGAAAAACAGTAATAGTGTCTCCTGATTATTCAGACACAAATATATCTGTTTAAAATAGTCTGGTGTAGGTCCAAGAAATAGAAGTGTGGTTTTGCAGTTCCACGGGTCAAATCTCTGTATTATCCTGCTTTTGCCATTTTTTGCCATAAAGAAAAACAGTAATAGTGTCTCCTCATTGTTCAGACACAAATATATCTGTTGAAAATAGTCTGGTGTAGGCCCGAGAAATACAAGTGTGGTTTTGCAGTTCTACGGGTCAAATCTCTGTATTATCCACTTTTGGGCCATTTTTACCTTAAAAAAACAGTTTGAGTGTGTCGCTCACTGTTCAGCCGCAAATATATCTATTTAAAATTGTCTGGTATACCCCAGTAAACAATAACTGTGGTTTTGCCATTCCACGGTAAAAAATCTCTATTATTCAGCTTTTGGTATTTTTTCCGTAAAGAAAAACAGTAACAGTTTCTCCCTGATTGTTCAGATTGTTTGAAAGAGTCGGGTATAGGCCAGAGAAATAGAACTGTGGTTTTCCTCTTCCATGGTTCTAATCTTCTTTTTATTACCGTTTTTCCATTGATAGTGCGAGTGTAAGCTATTTTACTTCCTTTACAATGGGCAAGGCGCGTGGCAAGGAACGTGGAACTGGACGTTCTGGTGATGGTGCGTGCAGAGAATGGGGCCGTGGCCAAGGTGAAAATGTGCCACAACCAACAGCCACCTCTTTTTGCTCCCACTTCTTGACCGAAGCACAGAACAACACCAGTATTGCGAACTGATCAGTGTGAACAGGTTATTAATTGGATAGCAGATAATACTTCCAGTTACCTGGGCACCACCACCTCCGGTCTGTCTTACACACGGTCAAATCTTAGCAGCCGTGAGTCTCGACCGCATACTCCTCCTCACCCTGATGCTCCTTCCTCCCGCCATGCCGAGTGTCGTCAGACAGCAACTGATCCCACACTTGGACACTCTGAAGAGCTGTTCACTGGTCCATTTCCAGATTTGTGCCCCTCGCCTGCTCCGCTTAAAGTGGTGGAAGAGGAGATCCCATGTAGCGATGCCCAAATATTTGAACAGCCACGGCCACAGGAAGTCGACCCTGGCAATTTGTCACAAGAGGTGGACGATGACGAGACACAATTGCCACGAAGTGAGGAGGAGGATCGTAGTGCGCAAGTGGAAGAGGAGGAGGTGGTGGATGATCTAGTAACTGACTCAACGTGGCAGGAGGACATGCAGAGTGAGGCCAGCAGCACACAGGGTGAGGGAGGCAGAGTACCCCAACAGGCAGGAAAAAGCAGTGTGGTGGCCGCACACAGAAGGCAGGCAACAGTTCCCCGTAACACCAACACGAGGGATGTTGCCAGTACAACCTGTAGTTTTTCCAGAGTCTGGAATTTTTTTTAAAACTCTGCTTATAACCCCAAAAAGGCCATTTGTACCACCTGCCATGCCAGCATCAGCAGGGGTGACAAAAGTACCAGTCTGACCACCATCAGCATGATCAGGCACATGGCAGAAAAGCACCCGACTTTGTGGGGCGAACCCCAGGGTCCACGACCAGTGTCAGCGGGTGTCACCACTGCTTCTTCCGCTGTTGTGCGTACAATAAAACCCCCTGTTGTGTGTGCAAGGCAATCCCCTGTCTATACTGCATGCAAAGATGCCCCCTCCTCTCAGTCTTCACTTGTTATGGCAGTTTCTCAAGAAACATCATCAACGTCCATGTCCCACCGCTGCATTCAATTGTCCATATCCCAGACCTTTGAACGAAAGCGGAAATTCGCAGCTAACGCCCCACAGGCCACAGTCCTAAATTCGCACATTTCACGACTGCTTGCATTGGAAATTCTGCCTTTTAGGCTGGTGGAGACGGAATCCTTCCGCAACCTTATGGCGGTGGCCGTCCCTCGGTACTCGGTCCCCAGCCGACACTATTTTGCCCTGTGTGCCATCCCTGCACTACACAAGCAATTGTTCCAAAACATCTGCCGTGCCCTCAACAACGCAGTTACTGGGAGAGTCCATCTGACAATGGACACGTGGACAAGTGCTTGTGGCCAGGGACGGTACATCTCCCTGACGGCACACTGGGTAAACACAGTGGAAGCCGAGACCCAGTCGGACCTTAGGACGGAAAACATCCTCTCCACACCGAGGTTTGCGGGCCCTATGTCAGTCAGAGTTGCCCCCACAGTGTACAGCTCATGCGCATCATCCTCCTCCTCCTCCTCATGTTCAGCCTCCATCTCAGATATCACCACATCAGTTACAAGCTGGAAGCACTGCAGTACTGCCTCCGCCAAGCGGCAACAGGCTGTGCTGAAACTCATAAGCTTAGGTGAGAAACCTCACACTGCTTGGAGTTGTGGACAGCTGTGAAAGAGCAGGCAGATCTGTGGCTGACACCGCTGAACCTACATCCAGGCATGGTCGTGTGTGACAATGGCCGTAACCTGGTGGCGGCTCTGAGGCGAGGCAAGATCACACACTTAACATGCCTGGCTCATGTGCTTAACCTCGTGGTTCAGCGGTTTCTTAAATCGTACCCTGAGTTGCCAGATCTGCTCGTCAAAGTACGCCGCCTGTCATCTCATTTTCGCAAGTCGGCTACAGCTTCCGCCGCCCTTGATGTGTTTCAGCAGCATTTGCAGCTTCCAGCACACCGACTGGTGTGTGATGTCCCCACACATTGGAACTTTACCCTCCACATGTTGCAAAGGATTTGTGAGCAGAAGAGAGCAGTTGTGGAGTACCAGCTGCAACAAGGACGTCGATATTCAGGTCAGACTCCACACATAAGACCTCAGGAGTGGACCTGGATGTCTGACATATGTACCATCTTGACAAACTTTGAGGAGTCCACCAAGATGGTGAGTGGCGATGATGCCATCATTAGCGTCAGCATTCCACTTGTCTGTCTTCTGCAACGCTCTCTGCAGAGAATTAAATAGGAGGCATTGCAGCCAGAGTATGATGAGATGGATCAAGAAGCCATAGCGGTCGATTACACATAGCCCAGCCTCATCTCATCCCAACGTGCATTGGGGGACAATGAGGGAGAGGAGGAGGAGGAAGAACAGGAGCTTGTATCATGCGCTTTAGACGGTAGTACCTGTACAACTGTCATACCTTCGGTAAAGCGTGGGTGGCCTGAGGACAGGGGGGGGGAGGATGAGGAGGAGGAGGAGAGCATGGTCAGTCATCATCTTGGTGAGGACACGGAAGTCTTGCCCATTACCAGTCTAGCACGCATGGCTGACTTTATGATACGCTGCCTTAACCGTGACCCTCGCGTTGTCAAAATGTTGGGTGACAGTCATTACTGATTGGTGACACTTTTAGACCCCCGCTACAATGAGAACTTTCACTCTCTTATTCCTGAGGTGGAGAGGTCTACAAAAATGGGGCAATACCAGAAGGCCCTTGCTGCAGAACTGTCAAAAAAATTCCCATCTGAACACGCTAGCAGCAGCAGAAGTGACAGTTCGTTGCCCAACCAAGGAGTACATACGAGAGAGACACAACTCCAATCCAGCAGAGGCAGGGGAACACTGTCAATGTTCTGGGACAGTTTTCTCAGACCCTCCCTTCGGACAGACCCTGAGGTGCGGGGTACTCTCACAAGGAGTGGAACGTTTCAAAAGACGGTGAGGGAGTACCTTGCCGACCATACCAGCGTCCTCCGTGATTCCTCTGTGCCTTTTAATTATTGGGTATCCAAGCTGGACACTTGGAATGACCTCGCTCTGTATGCCTTGGAGGTCCTGGCCTGCCCTGCCACTAGCATGTTTTCAGACCATGTTTTTAGTGCCGCTGGGGAAATTATAACTTATAAGGGCACTCGCCTGTCAACTGACAATGCTGAGAAGCTGACCCTTATCTAAATGAACAAGGGCTGGATTGGGCCAGACTAATCATCACAACCAAATGACAGCAGAGTAACATAAAGACAAATCCACTGTGTTATTTCGGGAGGTGTATTCACATGCACCGCTTCACACCCACACATGGGTATATGCTTCCTCATTTTGGCTATTTTATGTTCTTCTCCTTATCCTCAGCCTCCACCACCACTAGACCACCATGGTGACCGTGGTCCGTGTTGCCATTATTGAAAGTTCCTCCGTCCTTATTTTTGACAGCTTTTGCTTGGAAGGCATAAGCAAAGACTGCAGGAGACCCACTCCCCAATAATGGGAATAATATTTTTAAGATACTGTACTGTATGGCTCTTGTAAGGGGCATTAAAACCTTCCTGTTTAGCTACTGCGACCTCCACCACTTTTCCCAGGCGCATTAAAACCATCTTGTTAAGCTACTGCGACCTCCACGTCTCTTCCGATGGGCATTAAAACCGTCTTGTTAAGCTACGGCAACCTCCACGTCTCTTCTGAGGAGCATTAAAACCGTCTTGTTAAGCTACTGTGACCTCCACTACTTTTCCAAGGGGCAATAAAACCATCTTGTTAAGCTACTGTGACCTCCACTACTATTCCAAGGGGCATTAAAACCGTCTTGTTAAGCTACTGCGACCTCCACCACTTTTCCAAGGGGCATTTAAACCATCTTGTTAAGCTACTGCGACCTCCATGTCTCTTCCGAGGGACATTAAAACCATCTTGTTAAGCTACTGTGATCTCCACCACTATTCCAAGGGGCATTAAAAGCGTCTTGTTAAGCTACTGTGACCTCCACGTCTCTTCTGAGGGGCATTAAAACCGTCTTGTTAAGCTACTGTGACCTCCACCACTTTTCCAAGGGGCATTAAAACCGTCTTGTTAAGCTACTGCGACCTCCACGTCTTTTCCGAGGGGCATTAAAACCGTCTTGTTAAGCTACTGGGACCTCCACGTCTCTTCCGAGGGGCATTAAAACCGCCTTGTTAAGCTACTGTGACCTCCACCACTTTTCCAAAGGGCATTAAAGCCATCTTGTTAAGCTACTTCGACCTCCACCACTCTTTCAAGGGGCATTAAAACCGTTTTGTTAAGCTACTGCGACCTCCAAGTCTCTTCCGAGGGACATTAAAACCGTCTTGTTAAGCTACTGTGACCTCCACCACTTTTCCAAATTTCAATAAAACCATCTTGTTAAGCTACTGCGAACTCCACGTCTCTTCCGAGGGGCATTACAATTGTCTTGTTAAGCTACTGTGTTTCCACCACTTTTCCAAGGGGCATTAAAATCGTCTTGTTAAGCTACTGCGACCTCCACTTCTCTTCCGAGGAGCAATAAAACCGTCTTGTTAAGATACTGGGACCTCCACGTCTCTTCCGAGGGGCATTAAAACAGTCTTGTTAAGCTACTGTGACCTCCACCACTTTTCCAAGTGGCACTAAAACCGTCTTGTTAAGCTAAAGCGACCTCCACGTCTCTACCGAGGGGCATTAAAACAGTCTTGTTAAGCTACTGCGACCTCCACCACTTTTCCAAAGGGCATTAAAACCATCTTCTTAAGCTACTGCGACCTCCACCACTTTTCCAAGGGGCATTAAAACCGTCTTGTTAAGCTACTGCGACCTCCATGTCTCTACCGAGGGGCATTAAAACCGTCTTGTTAAGCTACTGTGACCTCCACCACTATTCCAAGGCAAATTTAAACCGTCTTGTTAAGCTACTGTGACCTCCACCACTTTTCCAAAATGCATTAAAACCGTCATGTTAAGCTACTGCGAACTCCACGTCTCTTCCGAGGGGCATTACAATTGTCTTGTTAAGCTACTGTGTTTCCACCACTTTTCCAAGGGCCATTAAAACCGTCTTGCTAAGCTACTGCGAAATCCACTTCTCTTCTGAGGAGCATTAAAACCGTCTTGTTAAGATACTGGGACCTCCACAGCTCTTCCGAGGGGCATTAAAACCGTCTTGTTAAGCTAAAGCGACCTCCACCACTTTTCCAAGGGGCATTAAAACCGTCTTGTTAAGCTACTGTGACCTCCATCACTATTCCGAGGGGCATTAAAACCATCTTGTTAAGCTACTGCGACCTCCACCACTTTTCCAAGGGGCATTAAAACCGTCTTGTTAAGCTACTGCGACCTCCATGTCTCTACCGAGGGGTATTAAAACCGTCTTGTTAAGCTACTGCGACCTCCACGTCTCTTCCTGCGGGCATTAAAACAGTCTTTTTATGCTACTGGGACCTCCACGTCTCTTCCGAGGGGCATTAAAACTGTCTTGTTAAGCTACTGGGACCTCCACGTCTCTTCTGAGGGGCATTAAAAGCGTCTTGTTAAGCTACTGTGACCTCTACCACTTTTCCTAGGGGCATTAAAACCGTCTTTTTAAGCTACTGCCACCTCCACGTCTCTTCCGAGGGGCATTAAAACTGTCTTGTTAAGCTACTGGGACCTCCACGTCTCTTCCGAGGGGCATTAAAACTGCCTTGTTAAGCTACTGTGACCTCCACCACTTTTCCAAGGGGCATTAAAGCCATCTTGTTAAGCTACTTCGACCTCCACCACTTTTCCAAGGGGCATTAAAACCGTCTAGTTAAGCTACTGCGACCTCCACGTCTCTTCTGAGGGGCATTAAAAGCGTCTTGTTAAGCTACTGTGACCTCTACCACTTTTCCAAGGGGCATTAAAACCGTCTTTTTAAGCTACTGCCACCTCCACGTCTCTTCCGAGGGGCATTAAAACTGTCTTGTTAAGCTACTGGGACCTCCACGTCTCTTCCGAGGGGCATTAAAACTGCCTTGTTAAGTTACTGTGACCTCCACCACTTTTCCAAGGGGCATTAAAGCCATCTTGTTAAGCTACTTCGACCTCCACCACTCTTCCAAGGGGCATTAAAACCGTTTTGTTAAGCTACTGCGACCTCCAAGTCTCTTCCGAGGGGCATTAAAACTGTCTTGTTAAGCTACTGTGACCTCCACCACTTTTCCAAGGGGCATTAAAACCGTCTAGTTATGCTACTGCGACCTCCACTTCTCTTCCGAGGGGCATTAAAACCGTCTTGTTAAGCTACTGTGACCTCCATCACTTTTCCAAGGGGCATTAAAACCATCTTTTTAAGCTACTGCGACCTCCATGTCTCTTCCGAGGGGCATTTAAACCGTCTTGTTAAGCTACTGCGACCTCCACGTCTCTTACGAGGGGCATTAAAACCGTCTTGTTAAGCTACTGTGACCTCCACCACTTTTCCAAGGGGCATTAAATCTGTCTTGTTAAGATACTGCGACCTCCATGTCTCTTCTGAGGGACATTAAAACCATCTTGTTAAGCTACTGGGACCTCCACGTCTCTTCCGAGGCGCATTAAAACCGTCTTCTTAAGCTATTGTGACCTCCACCACTTTTCCAAGTGGCATTAAAACCGTCTTGGTAAGCTACTGTGACCTCCACGTCTCTTCCGAGTGGCATTAAAACCGTCTTCTTAAGCTACTGGGACCTCCACGTCTCTTCCGAGGGGCATTAAAACAGTCTTGTTAAGCTACTGCGACCTCCACCACTTTTCCTAGGGGCATTAAAACCGTCTTGATAAGCTACTGTGACCTCCATGTCTCTACGGAGGGGCATTAAAACTGTCTTGTTAAGCTACTGCGACCTCCACCACTTTTCCAAGGGGCATTAAAACCGTCTTGTTAAGCTACTGCGACCTCCATGTCTCTACCGAGGGGCATTAAAACCGTCTTGTTAAGCTACTGTGACCTCCACCACTATTCCAAGGCAAATTTAAACCGTCTTGTTAAGCTACTGTGACCTCCACCACTTTTCCAAAATGCATTAAAACCGTCATGTTAAGCTACTGCGAACTCCACGTCTCTTCCGAGGGGCATTACAATTGTCTTGTTAAGCTACTGTGTTTCCACCACTTTTCCAAGGGCCATTAAAACCGTCTTGCTAAGCTACTGCGAAATCCACTTCTCTTCTGAGGAGCATTAAAACCGTCTTGTTAAGATACTGGGACCTCCACAGCTCTTCCGAGGGGCATTAAAACCGTCTTGTTAAGCTAAAGCGACCTCCACCACTTTTCCAAGGGGCATTAAAACCGTCTTGTTAAGCTACTGTGACCTCCATCACTATTCCGAGGGGCATTAAAACCATCTTGTTAAGCTACTGCGACCTCCACCACTTTTCCAAGGGGCATTAAAACCGTCTTGTTAAGCTACTGCGACCTCCATGTCTCTACCGAGGGGTATTAAAACCGTCTTGTTAAGCTACTGCGACCTCCACGTCTCTTCCTGCGGGCATTAAAACAGTCTTTTTATGCTACTGGGACCTCCACGTCTCTTCCGAGGGGCATTAAAACTGTCTTGTTAAGCTACTGGGACCTCCACGTCTCTTCTGAGGGGCATTAAAAGCGTCTTGTTAAGCTACTGTGACCTCTACCACTTTTCCTAGGGGCATTAAAACCGTCTTTTTAAGCTACTGCCACCTCCACGTCTCTTCCGAGGGGCATTAAAACTGTCTTGTTAAGCTACTGGGACCTCCACGTCTCTTCCGAGGGGCATTAAAACTGCCTTGTTAAGCTACTGTGACCTCCACCACTTTTCCAAGGGGCATTAAAGCCATCTTGTTAAGCTACTTCGACCTCCACCACTTTTCCAAGGGGCATTAAAACCGTCTAGTTAAGCTACTGCGACCTCCACGTCTCTTCTGAGGGGCATTAAAAGCGTCTTGTTAAGCTACTGTGACCTCTACCACTTTTCCAAGGGGCATTAAAACCGTCTTTTTAAGCTACTGCCACCTCCACGTCTCTTCCGAGGGGCATTAAAACTGTCTTGTTAAGCTACTGGGACCTCCACGTCTCTTCCGAGGGGCATTAAAACTGCCTTGTTAAGTTACTGTGACCTCCACCACTTTTCCAAGGGGCATTAAAGCCATCTTGTTAAGCTACTTCGACCTCCACCACTCTTCCAAGGGGCATTAAAACCGTTTTGTTAAGCTACTGCGACCTCCAAGTCTCTTCCGAGGGGCATTAAAACTGTCTTGTTAAGCTACTGTGACCTCCACCACTTTTCCAAGGGGCATTAAAACCGTCTAGTTATGCTACTGCGACCTCCACTTCTCTTCCGAGGGGCATTAAAACCGTCTTGTTAAGCTACTGTGACCTCCATCACTTTTCCAAGGGGCATTAAAACCATCTTTTTAAGCTACTGCGACCTCCATGTCTCTTCCGAGGGGCATTTAAACCGTCTTGTTAAGCTACTGCGACCTCCACGTCTCTTACGAGGGGCATTAAAACCGTCTTGTTAAGCTACTGTGACCTCCACCACTTTTCCAAGGGGCATTAAATCTGTCTTGTTAAGATACTGCGACCTCCATGTCTCTTCTGAGGGACATTAAAACCATCTTGTTAAGCTACTGGGACCTCCACGTCTCTTCCGAGGCGCATTAAAACCGTCTTCTTAAGCTATTGTGACCTCCACCACTTTTCCAAGTGGCATTAAAACCGTCTTGGTAAGCTACTGTGACCTCCACGTCTCTTCCGAGTGGCATTAAAACCGTCTTCTTAAGCTACTGGGACCTCCACGTCTCTTCCGAGGGGCATTAAAACAGTCTTGTTAAGCTACTGCGACCTCCACCACTTTTCCTAGGGGCATTAAAACCGTCTTGATAAGCTACTGTGACCTCCATGTCTCTACGGAGGGGCATTAAAACTGTCTTGTTAAGCTACTGCGACCTCCACCACTTTTCCAAGGGGCATTAAAACCGTCTTGTTAAGCTACTGCGACCTCCATGTCTCTACCGAGGGGCATTAAAACCGTCTTGTTAAGCTACTGTGACCTCCACCACTATTCCAAGGCAAATTTAAACCGTCTTGTTAAGCTACTGTGACCTCCACCACTTTTCCAAAATGCATTAAAACCGTCATGTTAAGCTACTGCGAACTCCACGTCTCTTCCGAGGGGCATTACAATTGTCTTGTTAAGCTACTGTGTTTCCACCACTTTTCCAAGGGCCATTAAAACCGTCTTGCTAAGCTACTGCGAAATCCACTTCTCTTCTGAGGAGCATTAAAACCGTCTTGTTAAGATACTGGGACCTCCACAGCTCTTCCGAGGGGCATTAAAACCGTCTTGTTAAGCTAAAGCGACCTCCACCACTTTTCCAAGGGGCATTAAAACCGTCTTGTTAAGCTACTGTGACCTCCATCACTATTCCGAGGGGCATTAAAACCATCTTGTTAAGCTACTGCGACCTCCACCACTTTTCCAAGGGGCATTAAAACCGTCTTGTTAAGCTACTGCGACCTCCATGTCTCTACCGAGGGGTATTAAAACCGTCTTGTTAAGCTACTGCGACCTCCACGTCTCTTCCTGCGGGCATTAAAACAGTCTTTTTATGCTACTGGGACCTCCACGTCTCTTCCGAGGGGCATTAAAACTGTCTTGTTAAGCTACTGGGACCTCCACGTCTCTTCTGAGGGGCATTAAAAGCGTCTTGTTAAGCTACTGTGACCTCTACCACTTTTCCTAGGGGCATTAAAACCGTCTTTTTAAGCTACTGCCACCTCCACGTCTCTTCCGAGGGGCATTAAAACTGTCTTGTTAAGCTACTGGGACCTCCACGTCTCTTCCGAGGGGCATTAAAACTGCCTTGTTAAGCTACTGTGACCTCCACCACTTTTCCAAGGGGCATTAAAGCCATCTTGTTAAGCTACTTCGACCTCCACCACTTTTCCAAGGGGCATTAAAACCGTCTAGTTAAGCTACTGCGACCTCCACGTCTCTTCTGAGGGGCATTAAAAGCGTCTTGTTAAGCTACTGTGACCTCTACCACTTTTCCAAGGGGCATTAAAACCGTCTTTTTAAGCTACTGCCACCTCCACGTCTCTTCCGAGGGGCATTAAAACTGTCTTGTTAAGCTACTGGGACCTCCACGTCTCTTCCGAGGGGCATTAAAACTGCCTTGTTAAGTTACTGTGACCTCCACCACTTTTCCAAGGGGCATTAAAGCCATCTTGTTAAGCTACTTCGACCTCCACCACTCTTCCAAGGGGCATTAAAACCGTTTTGTTAAGCTACTGCGACCTCCAAGTCTCTTCCGAGGGGCATTAAAACTGTCTTGTTAAGCTACTGTGACCTCCACCACTTTTCCAAGGGGCATTAAAACCGTCTAGTTATGCTACTGCGACCTCCACTTCTCTTCCGAGGGGCATTAAAACCGTCTTGTTAAGCTACTGTGACCTCCATCACTTTTCCAAGGGGCATTAAAACCATCTTTTTAAGCTACTGCGACCTCCATGTCTCTTCCGAGGGGCATTTAAACCGTCTTGTTAAGCTACTGCGACCTCCACGTCTCTTACGAGGGGCATTAAAACCGTCTTGTTAAGCTACTGTGACCTCCACCACTTTTCCAAGGGGCATTAAATCTGTCTTGTTAAGATACTGCGACCTCCATGTCTCTTCTGAGGGACATTAAAACCATCTTGTTAAGCTACTGGGACCTCCACGTCTCTTCCGAGGCGCATTAAAACCGTCTTCTTAAGCTATTGTGACCTCCACCACTTTTCCAAGGGGCATTAAAACCGTCTTGGTAAGCTACTGTGACCTCCACGTCTCTTCCGAGTGGCATTAAAACCGTCTTCTTAAGCTACTGGGACCTCCACGTCTCTTCCGAGGGGCATTAAAACAGTCTTGTTAAGCTACTGCGACCTCCACCACTTTTCCTAGGGGCATTAAAACCGTCTTGATAAGCTACTGTGACCTCCATGTCTCTACGGAGGGGCATTAAAACTGTCTTGTTAAGCTACTGTGACCTCCACCACTATTCCAAGGGGAATTAAAACCGTCTTGTTAAGCTACTGCGACCTCTACAACTTTTCCAAGGGGCATTAAAACCGTCTTGTTAAGCTACTGTGACCTCCACCACTTTTCCAAAATGCATTAAAACCGTCATGTTAAGCTACTGCGAACTTTACGTCTCTTCCGAGGGGCATTACAATTGTCTAGTTAAGCTACTGTGTTTCCACCACTTTTCCAAGTGTTAGAAAAAACCTAACAGGAGAGTTCTATCTTGCTGGTCACATGACCTTGTTTGCCTATTTAATCCTGCTCCGCCCTCCTGGCCTTGCTGGACTTCATTGTAATTTCTACTCTTTAGCTAGCTTGGTGCTCTGTTACCTTTCTCTGTTGGTTTTGCTTGGTCTTCTGACCTCTATGTTCTATGTTGTGTGTTTGTCTTTTACTGCTACAATTTCTGCTAGGAGGTGTCCAACTTTATCCCATTCCCTAGTTCTTGTAGGGATCCCTCCCTTGCATCTATAGGTCTTTGTACAGACTAGCTGAGGACTTTAGCGGGTCTGATCGCAGGATCAGGTTCCCCGTTACATCGTAGGGATCCAGTTTAGTTCTATTTTAGGGACAGATTTCCTGTCTTTCCTTAGTGCTTGTAGCAGATCATAACAGTAAGTCCAGCCCAAAAAAAAAAAAAAAATTTCTCTAAGGAAAGACCTCCAGTTTCCATCATGGTCTCGGTTCAAGATTTGGCTCAACGCTTGCAGGGACTCTCTCTGGAGGTGGCCGAGCTCCAACAACATGTGAGTAGCTGTTCAGGAGCACATTTTGTGGAGCCAAAGGTACTTCTGCCTGATCTATTTTTTGGTGAACAACAAGATTTTTTTTCTTTTAAAAATGCTAGTTTATTGTATTTTCGTTTAAGACCCAGATCCTCTGGTGATGAATCACAGCGCATAGGGTTCATAATGTCACTTTTGCGCAAAGATCCTCAGGAATGGGCTTTTTCTCTCCAACCTAGCGATCCGTGCTTTAGATCAGTGGATAGTTTTTTTTCTGCTTTGGGTTTGTTGTACGATGATCCTGATCGTGTCTCATCTGCTGAGTCTGAATTGAGACGTTTGAGGCAGGGATCAGGTAATGTGGAAAAGTATTGTTCTCACTTCCGTCGGTGGTCTGCCCAGGTGGGGTGGAACGATTCAGCTTTGAAAAGTTTGTTTCTTGCAGGGCTAGGTGAAAGGGTTAAGGATTTGCTGATTGCTTATCCCACACCTGGAAACTTGCAGGAGGCAATGCAATTAGCTATACGGGTGGACAGGAGACTGCATGCAAGGGTTAATGAGAGTAAATCCTCTGCCATGTCAGCTCCGAGTCTTGAGAGGGTCTGTGCTGACAAAGGAGAGCCGATGGAAATTGGGGCGATGGCACCCCGCTCTCAGGAAAAAGACCACAGGCTTTCTGGAGGTTTGTGCTTTTATTGCGGAAATTCTGGTCATTTTATTAAGAACTGTGTGCTTCATATGAACAAAGAAAAAAAAATGGTCAGTCATGCACGTATAGCCTGTTTAAATACTAAGGGAGTATTCCTATCTGCTACTACCGCTGCTCAGGAAGAATTAATTGAATTTCGGGTATTTGTGGATTGTGGTTCTACTCTGAATGTGATTGATGGGGGATTCTTGGAAAAACTTAAATTAAAACCTAAACCTTTGTCATCCCCTATTGCTGTGGTTTCTGTTGATGGCTCTCCTTTGAAGAGTGTTACTCACAAGGTCTGTGAATTTCTCCTCACTATTAATGGTATTCATCAAGAGAATTTGGATTTGGTAGTATTAAATAATTTGCCTTCTCCAGTAATTTTGGGGTTGCCCTGGTTAAAATTGCACAATCCTGTACTGGATTGGTCTACCAATGAAATTAAGTCCTGGAGCCCTAAATGTTATGACAAGTGTTGTAACGGACGTATTGCTGCGGTGGAAAAAGGGGAATTACCTGTACCTATTCATGATTTTTGGAGAGTTTTTTCTGAGGAGGAGTCACAAATTTTGCCTCCCCATAGAGACTATGATTGTACCATTGAATTTGTCCCTGGAGCGACTCTTCCTCAAAGTCGTTTATTTAATCTTACTATTCCTGAGAGAAAGGCTTTGGAGGAATACATACAGACAAGCTTGGCCGCCGGTCACATTAGGCCTTCCAAGTCTCCTGTGGCTGTTGTATTTTTTTTTGAAAAAAAAAAGATGGCGGTTTACGTCCTTGTCTGGACTTTCGTGAGATTAATAAAATTACTGTACGCAATCCTTACCCACTGCCATTGATTCCTGATTTGTTTAACCAGTTAGTGGGGGCCAAGTGGTTCTCTAAAATTGATCTCCTGGGGGCATACAATTTGTTGCGCATGAAGGAGGGTGATGAATGGAAGACTGCTTTTAACACTCCGGTGGGTCACTTTGAGAATCTGGTTATGCCTTTTGGTCTTACCAATGCTCCAGCATTTTTTCAGAATCTTATTAATGACATCCTTAGACCTTTGATCGGCAAAAATGTGGCTGTGTATTTGGATGACATTCTGATTTATTCGCCTGATCTGGAGTCTCATTGGCGGAGCATGCGTGAGGTTTTACAGTTATTAATGGACAATTCGCTTTTTGCTAAGCTAGAGAAATGTGAGTTCGCTGTACAGAGAATTAGTTTTTTGGTTTACATTAACTCCAGTGAAGGTTTTGAGATGGACCCGGTTAAAGTTCAAGCTGTGCAGGAATGGCCTAGTCCTATTGGTTTGAAATCGATACAGAGGTTTTTGGGTTTCGCCAATTATTACAGAAAATTCATTGAAAAAATTTCTATTATTGTCAAACCGCTGACTGATCTCACCAGGAAAGGTGCTAATGCGGTTCAGTGGACTTCTGAGGCCATTGAAGCTTTTGTGTTTCTAAAGGAGAGGTTCAGCTCTGCTCCTATCCTTATGCAGCCTGATGTGACTAAGCCGTTTTTGGTTGAGGTTGATGCTTCTTCGGTGGGGGTCGGTGTGGTGTTGTCTCAGGAAATCAAGGATGGAGTACATCCCTGTGCTTTTTTTTTCAAAAAAATTTTCTGAGACTGAACTTAATTACGATATTGGTAATCGGGAATTGCTGGCTATTAAACTCGTATTTGAACACTGGCGTCATCTCTCGGAAGGTGCTGAATTTCCCATTCAGGTTTTCACTGATGATAAAAATCTGATCTATCTTGATGCTGCCAAGCGCTTGAATGCCCGTCAGGCTAGGTGGGCACTTTTTTTCTCGCGGTTTAATTTTTCCGTTACTTACATCCCGGGTACCAAGAATGTTAAAGCTGATGCTTTGTCTCGCAGCTTTTCTCCCATGGTCGGTGCTGAGGAGGAGGGGGGCATTTTACAAGAAGGTGTTGTGATTGCTGCATTGGACTCCTCTTTGGAAGATGAGATTCTTAAAGCACAGGAGAATGCCCCTTCTAACACTCCCCATGGAAGGTTGTTTGTGCCTAGGACCTTTAGGAGAGATTTGTTTGTTGAGTGTCATGAGTCTCGGTTGGCAGGTCATCCAGGAATTTCTGAAACCAAGAGACTTGTGGGTCGCAGTATTTGGTGGCCTGGATGGCAGAAGGAAGTCATTAAGTGGGTGCGTCAATGTACTGTGTGTGCTAGATCTAAGTCTTCACATACTCCTGCAGCGGGGTTGCTTTGCCCTCTGGAGGTTCCTAGTGCACCTTGGACACATCTGGCTATGGACTTTATTACTGACCTTCCCCCCTCTGAGGGTTTCACAGTCATCTGGGTGGTCGTGGACCGTTTTAGCAAGATGTGTCACTTGGTTCCTTTCATCAAACTGCCCTGCGCTAAGACACTCGCTAAGGCCTTTGTCAAGGAAATTGTCAGACTACATGGCGTTCCTACTGACATTGTTTCTGATAGGGGACCTCAGTTCGTGGCTCGTTTTTGGCGTGCCTTTTGTGACAGGTTGGGAGTTCATTTGTCATTTTCACCGGATATCATCCTGAGTCTAATGGCCAGACAGGAAGAATCAGGATGTTGAGCAGTTCTTGCGTTGTTTTGTGGCAGACAATCAGGAGGGGTGGTCTGAGTTTCTGCCACTTGCTGAGTTTGCTCTTAGCAACCATACATCCTCTTCTGCTGGTTGTTCGCCTTTTTTTTGTTGTTCTGGGAGACATCCGTCTTTTTTTCATTCTCCAAATTGGTATCGGCTGTGCCTGAGGAGGAGAGTTTTTCCGGTGACTTGGAGAGAGTTTGGACGGATATGCGTGGTAATCTTCAGGAGGCTAACAAAAAATCTAAGAGGTACTTTGATAGGAAACGGCAAGAGGTTTCGTTTGCTATTGGTGACATGGTTTGGTTGTCCTCTAAGAATCTGCAGTTGAGGATTCCTTCTAAAAAATTGGGTCCCAAGTTTGTAGGGCCCTTTAAGGTGCTTCAGGTAGTTAACCAATCTGCTGTTAGGTTGGAGGTTCCTACCTCCTGGAAGATTAATCCGGTGTTTCATGTTTCTCTGTTGAAAAGAGCTTGTGTGTCGGATGGAGACGTCTCTGCCACTGTTCCTCCGGTGGTGGAGGACGGGGAATACGAAATTTCCTGCATCCTAAATTCTAGACGGTATAGAGGGAGTTTGCAGTATCTCGTCGCTTGGAAAGGTTTCGGACCCGAGGATAACTCATGGGTGAGGGCGGATGATGTTTCTGCTTCCAGACTTGTCACAGCGTTTCACAAGAGGTTTCCTGATAAGCCTGGGCCTAGGGGATCCGGAGGATCCTCATAGAAGAGGGGGTACTGTTAGAACTCTCCTGTTAGGTTTTTTCTATCTTGCTGGTCACATTACCTTGTTTGCCTATTTAATCCTGCTCCTCCCTCCTGGCCTTGCTGGACTTCATTGTAATTTCTACTCTTTAGCTAGCTTGGTGCTCTGTTACCTTTCTCTGTTGGTTTTGCTAGGTCTTCTGACCTCTATGTTCTATGTTGTGTGTTTGTCTTTTACTGCTACAATTTCTGCTAGGAGGTCTCCAACTTTATCCCAGTCCCTAGTTCTTGTAGGGATCCCTCCCTTGCATCTATAGGTCTTCTTACAGACTAGCTGAGGACTTTAGTGGGTCTGATCGCAGGATCAGGTTCCCCGTTACATCGTAGGGATCCAGTTTAGTTCTATTTTAGGGACAGATTTCCTGTCTTTCCTTAGTGTTTGTAGCAGATCATAACACCAAGGGCCATTAAAACTGTCTTGTTAAGCTACTGCGAAATCCACTTCTCTTCTTAGGAGCATTAAAACCGTCTTATTAAGATACTGGGACCTCCACGTCTCTTCCGAGGGGCATTAAAACCGTCTTGTTAAGCTACTGTGACCTCCACCACTTTTCCAAGGGGCATTAAAAACGTCTTGTTAAGCTACTGTGACCTCCATCACTATTCCGAGGGGCATTAAAACTGTCTTGTTAAGCTAATGCGACCTCCACCACTTTTCCAACGGGCATTAAAACCGTCTTGTTAAGCTACTGCGACCTCCATGTCTCTACCGAGGGGCATTAAAACAGTCTTGTTAAGCTACTGCGACCTCCACGTCTCTTCCTAGGGGCATTAAAACAGTCTTGTTAAGCTACTGTGATCTCCACCACTTTTCCAAGGGGCATGAAAACCGTCATTTTAAGCTACTGTGACCTCCACGTGTCTTCCGAGGGGCATTAAAACCGTCTTGTTAAGCTACTGTGACCTCCACCACTTTTCCAAGGGGCATTAAAACCGTCTTGTTAAGCTACTGCGACCTCCACGTCTCTTCCGAGGGGAATTAAAACCATCTTGTTAAGCTACTGCGACCTCCATGTCTCTACCGAGGGGCATTAAAACAGTCTTGTTAAGCTACTGCGACCTCCACGTCTCTTCCTAGGGGCATTAAAACAGTCTTGTTAAGCTACTGTGATCTCCACCACTTTTCCAAGGGGCATGAAAACCGTCATTTTAAGCTACTGTGACCTCCACGTGTCTTCCGAGGGGCATTAAAACCGTCTTGTTTAGCTACTGTGACCTCCACCACTTTTCCAAGGGGCATTAAAACCGTCTTATTAAGCTACTGCGACCTCCACGTCTCTTCCGAGGGGAATTAAAACTGTCTTGTTAAGCTACTGGGACCTCCACGTCTCTTCCGAGGGGCATTAAAACCGCCTTGTTAAGCTACTGTGACCTTCACCACTTTTCCAAGGGGCATTAAAGCCATCTTGTTAAGCTACTTCGACCTCCACCACTCTTCCAAGGGGCATTAAAACCGTTTTGTTAAGCTACTGCGACCTCCAAGTCTCTTCCGAGGGGCATTAAAACCATCTTGTTAAGCTACTGTGACCTCCACCACTTTTCCAAAGGGCATTAAAACCGTATTGTTAAGCTACTGCGACCTCCACGTCTCTTCCGAGCGGCATTAAAACCGTTTTGTTAAGCTACTGTGACCTCCACCACTTTTCCAAGGTGCATTAAAACCGTCTTGTTAAGCTACTGCGAACTCCACGTCTCTTCCGAGGGGCATTAAAACCGTCTTGTTAAGCTGCTGTGACCTCCACCAATTTTCCAAGGGGCATTAAAACCGTCTTGTTAAGCTACTGTGACCTCCACCACTCTTCCAAGGGGCATTAAAACCGTCTTGTTAAGCTACTGCGAACACCACGTCTCTTCCGAGGGGCATTAAAACCGTCTTGTTAAGATAATGTGACCTCCACCACTTTTGCAAGGGGCATTAAAACCGTCTTGTTAAGCTACTGCGACCTCCACGTCTTTTCCGAGGGGCATTAAAACCATCTTGTTAAGCTACTGTGACCTCCACCACTTTTCCAAGGTGCATTAAAACCGTCTTGTTAAGCTACTGCGAACTCCATGTCTCTTCCGAGGGACATTAAAACCGTCTTGTTAAGCTACTGGGACCTCCACCACTTTTCCAAGGGGCATTAAAACCATCTTGTTAAGCTACTGTGACCTCTACGTTTGTTCTGAAGGGCATTAATACAGTCTTGTTAAGCTACTGGGGCCTCCACGTCTCTTCCGAGGGGCATTAAAAGCGTCTTGTTAAGCTACTGTGACCTCCACCACTTTTCCAAAGTGCATTAAAACCGTCTTGCTAAGCTACTGCGAACTCCATGTCTCTTCCGACGGGCATTAAAACCGTCTTGTTAAGATACTGGGACCTCCACCAGTTTTCCAAGGGGCATTAAAACCGTCTTGCTAAGCTACTGCGACCACCACTTTTCCAAGGGACATTAAAACCATCTTGTTAAGCTACTGCGACCTCCATGTCTCTTCCGAGGGGCATTAAAACCGTCTTGTTAAGCTACTGTGACCTCCACCACTATTCCAAGGGGCATTAAAACCGTCTTGTTAAGCTACTGCGACCTCCACGTCTCTTCCTAGGGGCATTAAAACCGTCTTTTTAAGCTACTGGAACCTCCACGTCTCTTCCGAGGGGCATTAAATCCGTCTTGTTAAGCTACTGTGAACTCCACCACTTTTCCAAGGGGCATTAAAACTGTCTTGTTAAGCTACTGCGACCTCCATGTCTCTTCCGAGGGGCATTAAAACCGTCTTGATAAGCTACTGTGACCTCCACCACTTTTCAAAGGTGCATTAAAACCGTCTTGTTAAGCTACTCCGACCTCCATGTCTCTTCCAAGGGACATTAAAACCGTCTTGTTAAGCTACTGCGACCTCCACGTCTCTTCTAAGGGGCATTAAAACCATCTTGTTAAGCTACTGTGACCTACACGCCTCTACCGAGTGGCATTAAAACCGTCTATTTAAGCTACTGGGACCTCCACGTCTCTTCCGAGTGGCATTAAAACCGTCTTGTTAAGCTACTGTGACCTCCACCACTTTTCCAAGTGGCACTAAAACCGTCTTGTTAAGCTTATGCGACCTCCACGTCTCTACCGAGGGGCATTAAATCAGTCTTGTTAAGCTACTGTGACCTCCACCACTATTCCAAGGTGCATTAAAACCGTCTTGTTAAGCTACTGCGAACTCCACGTCTCTTCCGAGGGGCATTAAAACCGTCTTGTTAAGCTACTGGGACCTCCACCACTTTTCCAAGGGGCATTAAAAACATCTTGTTAAGCTACTGTGACCTCTACGTCTGTTCTGAGGGGCATTAAAACGTCTTGTTAAGCTACTGGGGCCTCCACGTCTCTTCCAAGGGGCATTGAAATGTTGTTTTTAATTAACTCTAACCTCCACGACTCTTCGAACGGGCACTGCATTTCCACCAAATTTTTGGCAGCTTTGGAAGGCATAGGCAAAGACTATGGGAGATCCACACCCCAACAATTGGAATAATGTTTTTAATATGCAGTACTGCATGGCTCTTGTAAGGGGCATTGCAAGTTACTCAGTCTTTGCCTATGCCTTCCAAGCAAAAGCTGCCAATAATTAGGACATGTGTAGACGTACACAACCATCACAGGTGAGTGTACTGGCACTTTTTAAATTATTTAAATTATTTAAATAGGCCTGTGAATCTACACATGCGCCCTTTCTTTTCTTTTCACAAATAATTAGGACAATGGCAGACCCACTCCCCAATAATGAGAATAATGTTTTTAAGATGCTGTACTCTATGGCTCTTGTAAGGTGCATTAAAACCGTCTTATTAAGCTACTGCGACCTCCACCACTTTTCCAAGGTGCATTAAAACGATCTTGTTAAGCTACTGCGAACTCCATGTCTCTTCCGAGTGGCATTAAAACCGTCTTGTTAAGCTACTGGGACCTCCACCACTTTTCCAAGGGGCATTAAAACAATCTTGTTAAGCTACTGCGACCTCTACGTCTGTTCCAAGGGGCATTAAAACCGTCTTGTTAAGCTACTCCGACCTCCATGTCTCTTCCAAGGGACATTAAAAAAGTCTTGTTAAGCTACTGCGACCTCCACGTCTCTTCTAAGGGGCATTAAAACCATCTTGTTAAGCTACTGTGACCTCCACGCCTCTACCGAGTGGCATTAAAACTGTCTATTTAAGCTACTGGGACCTCCACGTCTCTTCCGAGTGGCATTAAAACCGTCTTGTTAAGCTACTGTGACCTCCACCACTTTTCCAAGTGGCACTAAAACCGTCTTGTTAAGCTTATGCGACCTCCACGTCTCTACCGAGGGGCATTAAATCAGTCTTGTTAAGCTACTGTGACCTCCACCACTATTCCAAGGTGCATTAAAACCGTCTTGTTAAGCTACTGCGAACTCCACGTCTCTTCCGAGGGGCATTAAAACCGTCTTGTTAAGCTACTGGGACCTCCACCACTTTTCCAAGGGGCATTAAAAACATCTTGTTAAGCTACTGTGACCTCTACGTCTGTTCTGAGGGGCATTAAAACGTCTTGTTAAGCTACTGGGGCCTCCACGTCTCTTCCAAGGGGCATTGAAATGTTGTTTTTAATTAACTCTAACCTCCACGACTCTTCGAACGGGCACTGCATTTCCACCAAATTTTTGGCAGCTTGGGAAGGCATAGGCAAAGACTATGGGAGATCCACACCCCAATAATTGGAATAATGTTTTTAATATGCAGTACTGCATGGCTCTTGTAAGGGGCATTGCAAGTTACTCAGTCTTTGCCTATGCCTTCCAAGCAAAAGCTGCCAATAATTAGGACATGTGTAGACGTACACAACCATCACAGGTGAGTGTACTGGCACTTTTTAAATTATTTAAATTATTTAAATAGGCCTGTGAATCTACACATGCGCCCTTTCTTTTCTTTTCACAAATAATTAGGACAATGGCAGACCCACTCCCCAATAATGAGAATAATGTTTTTAAGATGCTGTACTCTATGGCTCTTGTAAGGTGCATTAAAACCGTCTTATTAAGCTACTGCGACCTCCACCACTTTTCCAAGGTGCATTAAAACGATCTTGTTAAGCTACTGCGAACTCCATGTCTCTTCCGAGTGGCATTAAAACCGTCTTGTTAAGCTACTGGGACCTCCACCACTTTTCCAAGGGGCATTAAAACAATCTTGTTAAGCTACTGCGACCTCTACGTCTGTTCCAAGGGGCATTAAAACCGTCTTGTTAAGCTACTCCGACCTCCACCACTCTTCCAAGGTGGATTAAAACCGTCTTGTTAAGCTACTGCGACCTCCATGTCTCTTCCGAGGGGCATTAAAACTGTCTTGATAAGCTACTGTGACCTCCACCACTATTCCAAGGGGCATTTTAACCGTCTTGTTAAGCCACTGGGACCTCCACCTCTCTTCCGAGGGGCATTACAACCGTCTTGTTAAGCTACTGTGATCTCCACCACTTTTCCAAGGGGCATTAAAACTGTCTTGTTAAGCTACTGCGACCTCCATGTCTCTTCCGAGGGGCATTAAAACCGTCTTGTTAAGCTACTGTGACCTCCACCACTTTTCCAAGGGGCATTAAAAGCATCTTGTTAAGCTACTGCGACCTACATGTCTCTTCCGAGGGACATTAAAACCATCTTGTTAAGCTACTGGGACCTCCACGTCTCCTCCGAGGGGCATTAAAACTGTCTTGTTAAGCTACTGTGACCTCCACAACTTTTCCAAGGGGCATTAAAACCGTCTTGTTAAGCTACTGTGACCTCCACGTCTCTTCCGAGGGGCAATAAAACCGTCTTGTTAAGCTACTGTGATCTCCACCACTTTTCCAAGTGGCACTAAAACCGTCTTGTTAAGCTAATGCGACCTTCACGTCTGTTCCGAGGGGCATTAAAACCGTCTTGTTAATCTACTGGGGCCTCCACGTCTCTTCCAAGGGGCATTAAAAGCGTCTTGTTTAGCTACTGTGACCTCCACCACTTTTCCAAGGTGCATTAAAACCGTCTTGTTAAGCTACTGCGAACTCCACGTCTCTTCCGAGGGGCATTAAAACTGTCTTATTAAGCAAGTGTGAACTCCACTACTTTTCCAAGGGGCATTAAAACTGTCTTGTTAAGCTACTGTGACCTCCACATCTCTTCCGAGTGGCATTAAAACCGTCTTTTTAAGCTACTGGGACCTCCACGTCTCTTCCGAGGGGCATTAAAACCGTCTTGTTAAGCTACTGTGACCTCCACCACTTTTCCAAGGGGCATTAAAACCGTCTTGTTAAGCTAATGCGACCTCCACGTCTCTACCGAGGGGCATTAAAACAGTCTTGTTAAGCTACTTATGTCCTCCACCACTTTTCCAAGGTGCATTAAAACCGTCTTGTTAAGCTACTGCGAACTCAACGTCTCTTCTGAGGGGCATTAAAACCATCTTGTGAAGCTACTGTGACCTCCACCACTTTTCCAAGGGGCATTAAAACAGTATTGTTAAGCTACTGCGACCTCCACGTCTATTCCGAGGGGCATTAAAACCGTCTTATTAAGCTACTGTGACCTCCACCACTTTTCCAAGGGGCATTAAAACTGTCTTGTTAAGCTACTGCGACCTCCACGTATCTTCCGTGGGGCATCAAAACAGTCTTGTTAAGCTACTGTGACCTCCACCACTTTTCTAAGGTGCATTAAAACCGTCTTGTTAAGCTACTGCGAACTCCACGTCTCTTCCGAGGGGCATTAAAACCGTCTTGTTAAGCTACTGGGACCTCCACAACTTTTCCAAGGGGCATTAAAACCGTCTTGTTAAGCTACTGTGACCTCCACCTCTTTTCCAAGGGGCATTAAAACCGTCTTGTTAAGCTACTGCGACCTCTAGGTCTCTTCCGAGGGGCATTAAAACCGTCTTGTTAAGCTACTGTGACCTCCACCACTTTTCCAAGGGGCATTAAAACCATCTTGTTAAGCTAATGCGACCTCCACGTCTCTACCGAGGGGCATTAAAACAGTCTTGTTAAGCTACTGTGATCTCCACCACTTTTCCAAGGTGCATTAAAACCGTCTTGTTAAGTTACTTCGAACTCCACGTCTCTTCCGAGGGGCATTAAAACCGTCTTGTTAAGCTACTGCGAACTCCACGTCTCTTCCGAGGGGCATTAATACCGTCTTGTTAAGCTACTGTGACCTCCACCACTTTTCCAAGGGGCATTAAAACCATCTTGTTAAGCTACTGTGACCTCTACGTCTGTTCCGAGGGGCATTAAAACCGTCTTGTTAAGCTACTGGGGCCTCCACGTGTCTTCCGAGGGGCATTAAAACGTCTTGTTATATCACTCTGAACTCCACAGCTCTTCCAAGGGGCATTGAAATGTTGTTTTTAATTAACTCTAACCTCCACGACTCTTCGAACGGGCATTGCATTTCCACCAAATTTTTGGCAGCTTTGGAAGGCATAGGCAAAGACTTTGGGAGACCCTCTCCCCAATAATGGGAATAATGTTTGTAATATGCTGTACTGCATGGCTCTTGTAAGGGGCATTGCAAGTTCCTCCATCCTAATTTTTGGCAGCTTTTGCTTGGAAGGCATAGGCAAAGACTATGGGAGACCCACACCCCAATAATGGGAATAATGTTTTTAATATGCAGTACTGCATGGCTCTTGTAAGGGGCATTGCAAGTTACTCAGTCTCTGCTTATGCCTTCCAAGCAAAAGCTGCCAATAATTAGGACAATGGCAAACCCACTCCCCAATAATGAGAATAATGTTTTTAAGATGCTGTACTGTATGGCTCTTGTAAGGGGCATTAAAACCATCTTGTTAAGCTACTGCGACCTCCACCACTTTTCCAAGGGGCATTAAAACCATCTTGTTAAGCTACTGTGACCTCCACCATTATTCCGAGGGGCATTAAAACTGTCTTGCTAAGCTACTGCGACCTCCACCACTTTTCCAAGGGGCATTAAAACCATCTTGTTAAGCTACTGCGACCTCCATGTCTCTTCTGAGGGACATTAAAACTGTCTTGTTAAGCTACTGTGACCTCCACCACTATTCCAAGGGGCATTAAAACCGTCTTGCTAAGCTACTGTGACCTCCACCACTTTTCCAAGGGGCATTAAAAGTCTTTTTAAGCTACTGGGACCTCCACGTCTCTTCCGAGGGGCATTAAAACCGTCTTGTTAAGCTACTGTGATCTCCACCACTTTTCCAAGGGGCATTAAAACTGTCTTGTTAAGACACTGCGACCTCCATGTCTCTTCCGAGGGGCATTAAAACCGTCTTGTTAAGCTACTGTGACCTCCACCACTTTTCCAAGGGGCAATAAAACCATCTTGTTAAGCTAATGCGAACTCCACGTCTCTACCGAGGGGCATTAAAACAGTCTTGTTAAGCTCCTCTGTCCTCCACCACTTTTCCAAGGTGCATTAAAACCGTCTTGTTAAGCTACTGCGAACTCAACGTCTCTTCCGAGGGGCATTAAAACCATCTTGTTAAGCTACTGTGACCTCCACCACTTTTCCAAGGGGCATTAAAACAGTATCGTTAAGCTACTGCGACCTCCACGTCTATTCCAAGGGGCATTAAAACCGTCTTATTAAGCTACTGTGACCTCCACCACTTTTCCAAGGGGCATTAAAACTGTCTTGTTAAGCTACTGTGACCTCCACGTCTCTTCCGTGGGGCATTAAAACAGTCTTGTTAAGCTACTGTGACCTCCACCACTTTTCCAAGGTGCATTAAAACCGTCTTGTTAAGCTACTGCGAACTCGACATCTCTTCCGAGGGGCATTAAAACTGTCTTGTTAAGCTACTGGGACCTGCACCACTTTTCCAAGGGGCATTTAAACCATCTTGTTAAGCTACTGCGAACTCCACGTCTCTTCCGAGGGGCATTAAAAACGTCTTGTTAAGCTACTGGGACCTGCACCATTTTTCCAAGGGGCATTAAAACCGTCTTGTTAAGCTACTGTGACCTCCACCACTTTTCCAATGGGCATTAAAACCGTCTTATTAAGCTACTGCGACCTCTAGGTCTCTTCCGAGGGGCATTAAAACCGTCTTGTTAAGCTACTGGGGCCTCCACGTCTCTTCCAAGCGGCATTAAAAGCGTCTTGTTAAACCACTCTGAACTCCACAGCTCTTCCAAGGGGCATTGAAATGTTGTTTTTATTTAACTCTAACCTCAATTACTCTTCGAATGGGCATTGCATTTCCAACAAATTTTTGGCAGCTTTTGCTTGGAAGGCATAGGCAAAGACTATGGGAGACCCACTCCCCAATAATGGGAATAATGTTTGTAATATGCTGTACTGCATGGCTCTTCTAAGGGGCATTGCAAGTTCCTCCGTCCTAATTTTTGACAGCTTTTGCTTGGAAGGCATAGGCTAAGACTATGGCAGACCCACTCCCCAATAATGGGAATAATGTTTGTAATATGCTGTACTGCATGGCTCTTGTAAGGGGCATTGCAAGTTCCTCCATCATAATTTTTAGCAGCTTTTGCTTGGAAGGCATAGGCAAAGACTATGTGAGACCCAATCCCCAATAATGGGAATAATGTTTTTAATATGCTGTACTGCATGGCTCTTGTAAGGGGCATTGCAAGTTCCTCTGTCCTAATGTTTGGCAGCTTTTGCTTGGTAGGCATAAGCAAAGACTATGGCAGACCCACTCCCCAATAATGGGAATAATGTTTTTAAGATGCTGTACTGTATGGCTCTTTTAAGCGGCATTAAAAATGTCTTGTTAAGCTACTGCGACCTCCACCACTTTTCCAAGGGGCATTAAAACCATCTTGTTAAGCTACTGCGACCTCCACCACTATTCCGAGGGGCATTAAAACCATCTTGTTAAGCTACTGCGACCTCCACCACTTTCCCAGGGGCATTAAAACCGTCTTGTTAAGTTACTGCGACCTCCATGTCTCTTCCGAGGGGCATTAAAACCGTCTTGTTAAGCTACTGTGACCTCCACCACTTTTCCAAGAGGCATTAAAACCGTCTTGTTAAGCTACTGCGACCTCCACTTGTCTTCCGAGGGGCATTAAAACCGTCTTGTTAAGCTACTGTGACTAGTGTTGAGCCACCCCCGTAGTGTTCGGGTTCGGTTCGGTTCGTCGAACACCGGGATGTTCGAGGAACTGTTCGTCGAACTGTTCGTCGAACACCTTAGAACACCGTCGAACACCGTTAAAACCAATGGCAGGCAAACAAAAACACATAGAAACACATAGAAAACACCTGCAAAGGTGTCCAAAAGCTGACAAACTGCTCAGAAGACACTCTCTTTAAAAAAGCCGGCCGGCAAATTCAGCAGCGGCATACACCGGTACCCGACAATTTAGACAAGAAGGAATAGAGCATCACACATAGATTAGATAGATAGAAACATGTCAGTCACACATATAAGAAGCACAGTGACAGTGTTGGTTACTGCACTTGTCATTTAGTGTAAAGGACTTATTAAAAAAAATAATAGTGTTTTCATGCACCGTCTCTTTAAAAAAGCCGGCCGGCAATTCAGCATCTGTACCCGACAATTTAGAATAGAAAGAATAGAGCTTCACACATAGATTAGATAGATAGAAACATGTCAGTCACATATATAATAAGTACAGTGATAGTGTTGCTTACTGTACTTGTCATTTAGTGTAAAGGATTTATTTAAAAAAATAATAGTGTTTTCATGCACTGTCTCTTTAAAAAAGCCGGCCGGCAATTCAGCAGCGGTACCCGACAATTTAGAACAGAAAGATAGAGCATCACACATAGATTAGATAGATAGAAACATGTCAGTCACATATATATGAAGTACAGTGATAGTGTTGGTTACTGTACTTGTCATTTAGTATTAAAATAAAGGATTTATTATTAAAAAAATTGGCGTGGGGTTCCCCTTAATTTTAGGCTCTAGCGGAGGTTAAGCAGACGGCTGGGGCAGATGTTTGAAGCCTGGGAAGGGGGTAATACCCACGGAGCTTCCCAGGCTACTAATATCAGCCCCCAGCTGAATACATAGCCTTTACTAGCTATTAAAATGGGGGACCCCCCAAAAAAAATGACGTGGGGTCCCCCCTAATTTAATAGCTAGCAAAGGCTAGGCAGACAGCTGGGGGCTGATATTAATAGCCCAGGAAGGGAGCCATGAATATTGGCCCCCTCCCAGGCTAGAAACACCAGCCGTCAGCCGCCCCAGAAATGGCGCATTCATAGGATGCGCCAATTCTGGCACTTAGCCTCGCTCTTCCACGCTGCCCTGGTGCGGTGGCAGGGGGTAATAGGGTTGGGGTTGATGTCAGCTTATAATGCCAGCTGACATCAAGCCCAGGTTAGTAATGGAGAGGCGTCTATAAGACACCCCCATTACTAACCCCATAGTCAAAGTTAAAAAAAACACAAACACCCAGAATAAAGTCCTTTAATTGAAATAAAGACACAATCCTTTATTGTTCTAAATTAAACCATACTTACCATCACGCCCATTCCAGCTGAAGCCAACGATCTCCTGCAATAAAAGAAAAATAATAAAGCAACCTCATCCTTACCTTTCCATGGTTCCCACGACAGCTTCAGCTCTGCTACATCGAGATGACAGGCTGGACCGCAGCAGAACGCTGCCATCCAGCCTGTCATCCCGCAGACACTGAGAAGCGCAGGCTTGCTTGCGCTGCTCAGCGTCTCTCTGTGACGACATCCAGATGAGCCGAGTTCATGTCCAATGAACTCGGCTCACCTCATGCACGTCACTGACAGCGTGGGAAAATTCTCACGCTGAAGCGCTGAGTGCAGGAGAATTCTCCCACGCTGTCAGTGACGTGCAGGAGGTGAGCTGAGTTCATTGGACATGAGCTCACCTTATGCACGTCACTGACAGCGTGGGAAAATTCTCCTGCACTCAGCGCTTCAGCGTGGGAGAATTCTCACGCTGAAGCGCTGAGTGCAGGAGAATTCTCCCACGCTGTCAGTGACGTGCAGGAGGTGAGCTGAGTTCATTGGACATGAGCTCACCTTATGCACGTCACTGACAGCGTGGGAGAATTCTCCTGCACTCACCGCTTCAGCGTGAGAATTTTCCCACGCTGTCAGTGACGTGCATGAGGTGAGCCGAGTTCATTGGACATGAACTCGGCTCATCTGGATGTCGTCACAGAGAGACGCTGAGCAGCGCAAGCAAGCCTGCGCTTCTCAGTGTCTGCGGGATGAGAGGCTGGATGGCAGCGTTCTGCTGCGGTCCAGCCTGTCATCTCGATGTAGCAGAGCTGAAGCTGTCGTGGGAACCATGGAAAGGTAAGGATGAGGTTGCTTTATTATTTTTCTTTTATTGCAGGAGATCGTTGGCTTCAGCTGGAATGGGCGTGACGGTAAGTATGGTTTAATTTAGAACAATAAAGGATTGTGTCTTTATTTCAATTAAAGGACTTTATTCTGGGTGTTTGTGTTTTTTTTAACTTTGACTATGGGGTTAGTAATGGGGGTGTCTTATAGACGCCTCTCCATTACTAACCTGGGCTTGATGTCAGCTGGCATTATAAGCTGACATCAACCCCAACCCTATTACCCCCTGCCACCGCACCAGGGCAGCGTGGAAGAGCGAGGCTAAGTGCCAGAATTGGCGCATCCTATGAATGCGCCATTTCTGGGGCGGCTGACGGCTGGTGTTTCTAGCCTGGGAGGGGGCCAATATTCATGGCTCCCTTCCTGGGCTATTAATATCAGCCCCCAGCTGTCTGCCTAGCCTTTGCTAGCTATTAAATTAGGGGGGACCCCACGTCATTTTTTTGGGGGGGTCCCCCATTTTAATAGCTAGTAAAGGCTATGTATTCAGCTGGGGGCTGATATTAGTAGCCTGGGAAGCTCCGTGGGTATTACCCCCTTCCCAGGCTTCAAACATCTGCCCCAGCCGTCTGCTTAACCTCCGCTAGAGCCTAAAATTAAGGGGAACCCCACGCCAATTTTTTTAATAATAAATCCTTTATTTTAATACTAAATGACAAGTACAGTAACCAACACTATCACTGTACTTCATATATATGTGACTGACATGTTTCTATCTATCTAATCTATGTGTGAAGCTCTATTCTGTCTGTTATAAATTGTCGGGTACCGCTGCTGAATTGCCGGCCGGCTTTTTTAAAGAGACGGTGCATGAAAACACTATTATTTTTTTTGATAAATCCTTTACGCTAAATGACAAGTACAGTAAGCAACACTGTCACTGTACTTCGTATATATGTGGCTGACATGTTTCTATCTATCTAATCTATGTGTGAAGCTCTATTCTGTCTGTTATAAATTGTCGGGTACCGCTGCTGAATTGCCGGCCGGCTTTTTTAAAGAGACGGTGCATGAAAACACTATTATTTTTTTTGATAAATCCTTTACGCTAAATGACAAGTACAGTAAGCAGCACTTTCACTGTACTTCGTATATATGTGGCTGACATGTTTATATCTATCTAATCTATGTGTGAAGCTCTATTCTTTCGGTTCTAAATTGTCGGGTACAGGTGTATGCCGCTGCTGAATTGCCGGCTTTTCATGTTTCACTGTTGGCACTGTTCCCATCGATTTGGGCAATCACTGTAATGCCACAACCACCATGGCTGTGGCATTACAGTGAGTGGCAGACAATCCCTGCATGATTGGTGCTCTAAATAGCGCCAGACATGCAGGACACGCTTTTGGTGCACGAACAGTTATCGAACATAACCTCGAACAGCCGAATTTTTTGCAAATCGTTCGGGTTCGTCGAACAACTCGAACACCGCCCAAAACAGCTCGAATTTGAGATTGGCGAACAGTTCTAGTCGAACACCGCTCATCTCTAACTGTGACCTCCACCACTTTTCCAAGGGGCATTAAAATCGTCTTGTTAAGCTACTGCGACCTCCACGTCTCTTCCGAGGGGCATTAAAACCATCTTGTTAAGCTACTGTGACCTCCACCACTTTTCCAAGGTGCATTAAAACCGTCTTGTTATGCTATTGCGAACTCCACTTCTCTTCCGAGGGGCATTGAAACTGTCTTGTTAGCTACTGTGACCTCCACCACTTTTCCAAGGGGCATTAAAACTGTCTTACTAAGCTACTGCGACCTCCACCACTCTTCCAAGGGGCATTAAAACCATCTTGTTAAGCTACTGCGACCTCCATGTCTCTTCCGCGGGGCATTAAAACCATCTTGTTAAGCTACTGTGACCTCCACCACTTTTCCAAGGGGCATTAAAACCTTCTTGTTAAGCTACTGCCACCTCTAGGTCTCTTCCGAGGGGCGTTAAAACAGTCTTGTTAAGCTACTGTGACCTCCACCACTTTTCCAAGGGGCATTAAAACCATCTTGTTAAGCCAATGCGACCTCCATGTCTCTACCGAGGGGCATTAAAACAGTCTTGTTAAGCTACTGTGATCTCCACCACTTTTCTAAGGTGCATTAAAACCGTCTTGTTAAGTTACTGCGAACTCCACGTCTCTTCCGAGGGGCATTAAAACCGTCTTGTTAAGCTATTGCGAACTCCACGTCTCTTCCGAGGGGCATTAAAACCGTCTTGTTAAGCTACTGGGACCTCCACCACTTTTCAAGGGGCATTAAAACCATCTTGTTAAGCTACTGTGACCTCTACGTCTGTTCCGAGGGGCATTAAAACCGTCTTGTTAAGCTACTGGGGCCTCCACGTCTCTTCCGAGGGGCATTAAAACGTCTTGTTAAACCACTCTGAACTCCACAGCTCTTCCAAGGGGCATTGAAATGTTGTTTTTAATTAACTCTAACCTCCACGACTCTTCGAACGGGCATTGCATTTCCACCAAATTTTTGGCAGCTTTGGAAGGCATAGACAAAGACTATGGGAGACCCACTCCCCAATAATGGGAATAATGTTTGTAATATGCTGTACTGCATGGCTCTTGTAAGGGGCATTGCAAGTTCCTCCGTCCTAATTTTTGACAGCTTTTGCTTGGAAGGCATAGGCAAAGACTATGGGAGACCCTCTCCCCAATAATGGGAATAATGTTTGTAATATGCTGTACTGCATGGCTCTTGTAAGGGGCATTGCAAGTTCCTCCATCCTAATTTTTGGCAGCTTTTGCTTGGAAGGCATAGGCAAAGACTATAGGAGACCCACTCCCCAATAATGGGAATAATGTTTTTAATATGCAGTACTGCATGGCTCTTGTAAGGGGCATTGCAAGTTACTGAGTCTTTGCTTATGCCTTCCAAGCAAAAGCTGCCAATAATTTGGACAATGGCAAACCCACTCCCCAATAATGAGAATAATGTTTTTAAGATGCTGTACTGTATGGCTCTTGTAAGGGGCATTAAAACCGTCTTGTTAAGCTACTGTGACCTCCACCACTATTCCGAGGGGCATTAAAACTGTCTTGCTAAGCTACTGCGACCTCCACCACTTTTCCAAGGGGCATTAAAACCATCTTGTTAAGCTACTGCGACCTCCATGTTGTAACGGGTCTGGGAGGCGGAACCTCTGAGCAACTTGGACCGCCCCCTTGTATTTGTAAGGAAGCGGGTGGCGACCAGGGAAGACAGGCAGGCAGTCACAGCAGGTGACCGGGACAGTCTCTGGGTAAACGGGCAGGAGGTCACAGCAAGTGACCGGGACAGTCTCTGGATGAACGGGCAGGAGGTCACGGCAAGTGACCGGGACAGTCTCTGGGTAAACGGGCAGGAGGTCACAGCAAGTGACCGGGACAGTCTCTGGATGAATGGGCAGGAGGTCACGGCAAGTGACCGGGACAGTCTCTGGGTAAACGGGCAGGAGGTCACGGCAAGTGACCGGGACAATCACTGGATGAATGGGCAGGAGGTCACGGCAAGTAACCGGGACAGTCTCTGGGTAAACGGGCAGGAGGTCACGGCAAGTAACCGGGACAGTCTCTGGGTAAACGGGCAGGAGGTCACGGCAAATGACCGGGACAGTCTCTGGGTAAAGGGTAGGTACGACCTGTGACGGCTGAGCCTCCAGGTAGGCTAGCAGGCAGATGGCAGAAGAGTGCTCCCAGGTGAGCAGGCGAGAGTCTCTGGATAAGCAGGTGGTCACAGCATGTGACGGTGGAGCCTCCAGGTAGGCTAGCAGGCAGGTAGCAGATGAGCGCTCCCAGGTGAGCGGGCAAGAGTCTCTGGACTGGCAGGTGGTCACGGCACGTGACGGCAGAGCCTCCAGGTAGGCTAACAGGCAGGTAGCAGATGAGCGCTCCCAGGTGAGCGGGCAAGAGTCTCTAAACTGGCAGGTGGTCACGGCACGTGACGGCGGAGCCTCCAGGTAGGCTAACAGGCAGGTAGCAGATGAGCGCTCCCAGGTGAGCGGGCAAGAGTCTCTGGACTGGCAGGTGGTCACAGCACGTGACGGCGGAGCCTCCAGGTAGGCTAGCAGACAGGTAGCAGGTGAGCGCTCCCACTTGAGCGGGCAAGCTGGTCCATAGACAGACTGACAGGTGTCGGAAGGCAGACCGTCGGACCTCAGGCAAGCAAGCAGGTAAGCGGATAACAGGCAGGAATCAGACAGCAAACTGGCAGGAAACTGGCAGGTAACTGGATACGGGACCTGAGGGCTGAAGCAGAGTAGTGAACAGTGCAACAACATTGCTCGGGCACCTCCATTTTGGAGGAGGTGCCTTATATATGGAGGGATCCTCCGGCCATTGGCCGGGGACTCCTTGGGGCGGCGCGCGCGGCCCCTTTAAGAGAGGGGGAGCGCGCGCGCGCGCGCGCCCTAAGCACACTGACCGGGGGAGAGCGGGCGCTGCAAGCAGAGCGGGAGGAAGCCGCCGGGCACGGAGCAGAGAGGTGAGGGGAACAGCATCCTGCCTAGCAGGAGGCAGGGACGCCGACGCTACAGTACCCCCCCCTTTAGGCCCCCCCTTTTTTAGGCCAGACAAAAATTTAGCAACGATGAGAGGGGCATGGATGTTCTCCCGGGGCTCCCATGTTCTCTTCTCAGGACCAAACCCCTTCCAGTCCACTAGAAAAAAGGTCTTTCCTCTTACCCTTTTGGTGGCCAGAATGTTCTCTACCTCAAACTCGTCTTCAGCAGAAACCGGAGCAGGAGGCGTACCTGTAGACTTGGAAAAGGAGTTAAGTACCACGGGCTTGAGAAGAGATACATGGAAGGAGTTAGGGATCCGTAAGTTGGCTGGGAGTTTCAATTTATAGGCCACCGGGTTGATCTGTTTGATAACCTCCAGTGGGCCGATGAACCGAGGCCCTAACTTATAGGAAGGAATCTTGAGCCGGACGTATTTTGATGAGAGCCAGACTTTATCTCCGGGACGAAATTGTGGGGAATCCAGGCGTTTTTTGTCGGCGTGTCTCTTCATCCGCTCGGACGACTGAAGGAGTGCGGATCGGGTACTCTCCCAAATGGAGGAAAATTTGCTAACGAGAGATTCCGCGGCCGAGTTGTCCACAGAGGTGGAGACAGGAAAAGGGATCCGAGGATGCTGACCGAAGACTACAAAAAACGGGGATTTAGAAGAAGATTCGCTCTCGTGATTGTTGTAAGAGAACTCGGCCCATGGTAGGAGATCCACCCAGTCTGAATGGTGGGCATTAACGAAGTGCCGGAGGTAACTGGTCAAATTCTGATTGATCCGCTCCACTTGACCATTGGACTGTGGGTGGTAAGCGGAGGAGAAGTCCAGGGTGACGTCGAGCAGTTTACATGTGGCTCTCCAGAAGCGTGAGGTGAACTGAACCCCACGATCCGACACGATGTGGAGAGGCAGACCATGGAGACGGAAGATGTGGCGGATAAAGTCTTTAGCTAGCTCAGGAGCAGACGGGAGGCCTGGCAGGGGAATAAAATGAGCCATTTTGGAAAAGCGGTCAGCGACCACCCAAATGACCGTACAACCGGCAGAGACGGGGAGATCTGTTATGAAGTCCATAGCTATATGTTGCCACAGGGCAGCAGGTACCGGCAGAGGAAGAAGGCGGCCGGCAGGCAGGTGTCTCGGAACTTTGTTGCGGGCGCAGGACACACAGGCAGAAACAAAGTCAATTACATCCTTGTGCAGGGCAGGCCACCAGTAGTGCCGGGTAATAAGCTGGAGGGTCTTTTTCTGACCGGCGTGCACAGCTAGCTTAGACAAGTGACCCCAGTGTAGAATCTTCTCCCGATCGGACTCCGTTACGAACGTCTTACCGGGTGGGAGACGATTTAGGCCCACGGGGGCTACCTGCATTACTCTGGCGGGATCGATGATGTGTTTAGGCTCCTCCTCAAGATCAGACACCAGAAAAGATCGGGACAGGGCGTCAGCTTTGATGTTTTTGTCAGCCGGACGAAAATGAAGAATGAAATCAAAGCGGGCAAAAAACAAAGACCACCGGGCTTGGCGCGGGTTAAGTCTCTGGGCACTCTGGAGATATGCCAAGTTCTTGTGGTCAGTGTAAATTATTACCGGGTGGAGAGCCCCCTCGAGCAGGTAACGCCACTCCTCCAGTGCCATCTTAATGGCCAACAATTCTCGGTCTCCTATAGAATAGTTGCTCTCAGGAGAGGAGAAAAGTTTGGAGAAAAAGCCGCAGGTTACCTTTCTTCCGGAAGATGATTTTGGGTAAGTACCGCCCCAGCTCCGGAGGAGGAGGCGTCCACTTCTAAGAAGAATTGTTTGTTGCCGTCCGGACGATGCAGCACCGAGGCGGAGAGGAAGGCCTGTTTTAAGGAAAGAAAGGCCTCCTCAGCCTCGGGCAGCCATTCTCTGGGGTTCGTACCTTTACGGGTGAGCGCAGAGATAGGGGCGGTCCGGGAAGAGAAGTGCGGTATGAACAGGCGGTAATAGTTGGCGAAGCCCAGGAACCGCTGAATAGCCTTCAACCCCTCTGGTTGGGGCCACTTCTGGATGGCATACAGTTTCTCAGGATCCATTTGTAGACCTGTCTGAGAGATTATGTAGCCCAGAAATGGAAGAGAGGTCTGCTCAAAGATGCACTTCTCATATTTAGCGTAGAGGTGGTTCTGCCTGAGCCTGAGCAGGACCTGACGAACGTCCCTCCGGTGAGTAGGAAGATCCGGAGAGAAGACCAAGATATCGTCCAGGTATACCACCACGCAGGAGAAGATCACGGAAGATGTCATTGACCAAATCTTGAAAGACGGCAGGAGCGTTACAGAGACCGAAGGGCATCACAAGATACTCATAGTGGCCGTCCCGGGTATTGAATGCCGTCTTCCACTCATCCCCCTGACGGATACGGACCAGGTTATACGCCCCACGGAGATCCAGTTTGGTGAAGATTCTAGCCCCCCTCAGACGGTCAAATAATTCAGGAATAAGCGGAAGGGGGTATTTATTCTTCACAGTAATCTGGTTTAGGCCTCTATAGTCTATACATGGACGGAGAAGCCTGCTCCCGCCGGGGAGGTAGATTTCCGGATAAATCCCCGGGCCAGGTTCTCCTCAATATATTCAGACATGGACCGGGTCTCAGCAGCGGACAAAGGGTAGATTCGCCCACGGGGAGGAGTAGAGCCGGGCATCAGGTCGATTGGGCAGTCGTATGGTCTATGTGGAGGTAAAGTCTCTGCCTCTTTTTTATTGAAGACATCCGCATAAGACCAATAGGGAACCGGAAGATCGGGCAGATTGGTTGGGGTAGGAGAAGGACGGGCAGGACGAATGGGAACTAGACAAGTCTTATGGCAGTCCTGTCCCCAGCGAAGGACCTCTCCGGTCTGCCAGTCAAGCACGGGTGCATGTTTCTGGAGCCAAGGCAGGCCAAGCAATAGTGCGTGAGAGAGTCCAGGCAGAACATGAAAGGAGATGCTCTCACAATGCAGCATTCCCACCTGTAGAGTCAGAGATTCGGTGATGAGTTGGATGGGATGTGGTAAGAGACCCCCATCCACGGCGGCGACAGATAAAGGTACGGCCAGAGGTTTGGTGGGAATGCGGTATTTTTCTACCAGGGATTGAGAGATGAGATTTCCAGCTGCTCCAGAGTCAAGTTGAGCCAGTTCAAAATAGCGGTTCTCTCCGCAGAAGATAGAAACAGACAGCATCAGGGATGGAGAGGGTTTACTTTTGTCTAGGGCGACCTCTCTGAGCGATCCTAGACACAGGCGTTTCCCGACCTCTCAGGGCAGGAACGGATCCGGTGCTCCTTGCTGCCACAGTAGAAACAGCTCCCCTCGGCACGACGTAAGTCTTGACGGGTCTTGACCATCTTGGTCTGGTCGACCTGCATAGGCTCAGGTGAGTGTGCCTGGGGAGAAACAGAGGGAATGACGGGTTTCTGGAAGGAAGGGACTAGACGCGGAATCCTCCTCTAACGGGTGACCTCCCTAGCGCGCTAATGGAACCGGATGTCAATCCGGGTGGCAAGTGTAATCAAGTCGTCGAGAGTGGTAGGAATGTCCCGACCGGCGAGTTCATCTTTAATACGGCCGGACAGACCCTCCCAGAAGACGGACACCAGAGCGTCGTTATCCCAGGCCAGCTCTGAAGCAAGGGTACGGAACCGTATGGCATATTGGCCCACGGTGAGACTCCCTTGACGGAGGCGTAGCAGAGATGAGGCGGATGAGGTCTTCCGTCCGGGTTCGTCGAAGACCTTCCGGAAAGTCGTGAGAAAGGCTGGCAGGTCGGACACCAGGGGGTCTCCTCTCTCCCATAGAGGATTTAGCCAAGCCAGTGCCTCCCCCGTGAGATGGGACATGATGAAGGCTACTTTGGCCCGGTCGGAATTAAACTGGTGGGACTGGTGTTCAAAGTGCAGGGTGCACTGGTTAATGAAGCCCCGAGCTTGAGCGGAGTCGCCTCGGAAGCGAGGAGGTGCAGAAAGCCGGATTCCAGAGCAGGATACCATGGTATTGGTGGGCAGCGGAGCTGCCGGGTTGCGAGTCATGACACTAGCGGTGGTTGCTGGTGGAGCAGTCAGAGTGTCCAGGCGAGCATTGACATTCCGCAGGTGACCCAGGATGGACTCCTGTTGGGACCTCTGTCGGGACAGTTCATGACAAAGGTCCGAGAGCGAGGGAGCTTGGGTGCCACCGGGTTCCATGGCCCGAGCAAACTGTAACGGGTCTGGGAGGTGGAACCTCTGAGCAACTTATACAAGGGGGCGGTCCTTGTAAGGAAGCGGGTGGCGACCAGGGAAGACAGGCAGGCAGTCACAGCAGGTGACCGGGACAGTCTCTGGGTAAACGGGCAGGAGGTCACAGCAAGTGACCAGGACAGTCTCTGAATGAACGGGCAGGAGGTCACGGCAAGTGACCGGGACAGTCTCTGGGTAAACGGGCAGGAGGTCACAGCAAGGGACCGGGACAGTCTCTGGATGAACGGGCAGGAGGTCACGGCAAGTGACCGGGACAGTCTCTGGGTAAACGGGCAGGAGGTCACGGCAAGTGACCGGGACAGTCTCTGGGTAAAGGGTAGGTACGACCTGTGACGGCTGAACCTCCAGGTAGGCTAGCAGGCAGATGGCAGAAGAGTGCTCCCAGGTGAGCAGGCGAGAGTCTCTGGATAAGCAGGTGGTCACAGCATGTGACGGCGGAGCCTCCAGGTAGGCTAACAGGCAGGTAGCAGATAAGCGCTCCCAGGTGAGCGGGCAAGAGTCTCTGGACTGGCAGGTGGTCACGGCACGTGACGGCGGAGCCTCCAGGTAGGCTAACAGGCAGGTAGCAGATGAGCGCTCCCAGGTGAGCGGGCAAGAGTCTCTGGACTGGCAGGTGGTCACAGCACGTGACGGCGGAGCCTCCAGGTAGGCTAGCAGACAGGTAGCAGGTGAGCGCTCCCAGGTGAGCGAGCAAGCTGGTCCATAGACAGACTGACAGGTGTCGGAAGGCAGACCGTCGGACCTCAGGCAAGCAAGCAGGTAAGCGGATAACAGGCAGGAATCAGACAGCAAACTGGCAGGAAACTGGCAGGTAACTAGCAGGTAACTGGATACGGGACCTGAGTGCTGAAGCAGAGTAGTGAACAGTGCAACAACATTTCTCGGGCACCTCCATTTTGGAGGTGGTGCCTTATATATGGAGAGACTCCTTAGGGCGGCGCGCGCGGCCCCTTTAAGAGAGGGGGAGCGTGCGCGCGCGCCCTATGCACAGTGACCGGGGGAGAGCGGGCGCTGCAAGCAGAGCGGGAGGAAGCCGCCAGGCACAGAGCAGAGAGGTGAGGGGAACAGCGTCCCTGCCTAGCAGGAGGCAGGGACGCCGACGCTACACATGTCTCTTCCGAGGGGCATTAAAACCGTCTTGTTAAGGACTGTGACCTCCACCACTATTCCGAGGGGCATTAAAACCATCTTGCTATGCTACTGTGACCTCCACCACTTTTCCAAGGGGCATTAAAACAGTCATTTTAAGCTACTGGGACCTCCACGTCTCTTCCGAGGGGCATTAAAACCGTCTTGTTAAGCTACTGTGATCTCCACCACATTTCCAAGGGGCATTAAAACTGTCTTGTTAAGCCACTGCGACCTCCATGTCTCTTCTGAGGGGCATTAAAACCGTTTTGTTAAGCTACTGGGACCTTCACCACTTTTCCAAGGGGCATTAAAACCGTCTTGTTAAGCTAATGCAACCTCCACGTCTCTACCGAGGGGCATTAAAACAGTCTTGTTAAGCTACTGTGACCTCCACCACTTTTCCAAGGGGCATTAAAACCGTCTTGTTAAGCTAATGCGACCTCCACGTCTCTACCGAGGGGCATTAAAACAGTCTTGTTAAGCTACTGTGTCCTCCACCACTTTTCCAAGGTGCATTAAAACCGTCTTGTTAAGCTACTGCGAACTCAATGTCTCTTCCGAGGGGCATTAAAACCATCTTGTTAAGCTACTGTGACCTCCACCACTTTTCCAAGGGGCATTAAAATAGTATTGTTAAGCTACTGCGACCTCCACGTCTATTCCGAGGGGCATTAAAACCGTCTTATTAAGCTACTGTGACCTCCACCACTTTTCCAAGGGGCATTAAAACTGTCTTGTTAAGCTACTGCGACCTCCACGTCTCTTCCGTGGGGCATTAAAACAGTCTTGTTAGCTACTGTGACCTCCACCACTTTTCCAAGGTGCATTAAAACCGTCTTGTTAAGCTACTGCGAACTCCACGTCTCTTCCGAGGGGCAATAAAACCGTCTTGTTAAGCTACTGGGACCTCCACAACTTTTCCAAGGGGCATTAAAACCGTCTTGTTAAGCTACTGTGACCTCCACCTCTTTTCCAAGGGGCATTAAAACCGTCTTGTTAAGCTACTGTGACCTCTAGGTCTCTTCCGAGGGGCATTAAAACCATCTTGTTAAGCTACTGTGACCTCCACCACTTTTCTAAAGGGCATTAAAACCATCTAGTTAAGCTAATGCGACCTCCACGTCTCTACCGAGGGGCATTAAAACAGTCTTGTTAAGCTACTGTGATCTCCACCACTTTTCCAAGGTGCATTAAAACCGTCTTGTTAAGTTACTGCGAACTCCACGTCTCTTCCGAGGGGCATTAAAACAGTCTTGTTAAGCTACTGCGACCTCCACGTCTATTCCGAGGGAAATTAAAACCTTCTTATTAAGCTACTGTGACCTCCACAACTTTTCCAAGGGGCATTAAAACTGTCTTGTTAAGCTACTGCGACCTCCACGTCTCTTCCGTGGGGCATTAAAACGGTCTTCTTAAGCTACTGTGACCTCCACAACTTTTCCAAGGTGCATTAAAACCATCTTGTTAAGCTACTGCGAACTCCACGTCTCTTCCGAGGGGCATTAAAACCGTCTTGTTAAGCTACTGGGACCTGCACCACTTTTCCAAGGGGCATTAAAACCGTATTGTTAAGCTACTGTGACCTCCACCACTTTTCCAAGGGGCATTAAAACCATCTTGTTAAGCTACTGCGACCTCTAGGTCTCTTCCGAGGGGCATTAAAACCGTCTTGTTAAGCTACTGGGGCCTCCACGTCTCTTCCAAGCGGCATTAAAAGCGTCTTGTTAAACCACTCTGAACTCCACAGCTCTTCCAAGGGGTATTGAAATGTTGTTTTTAATTAACTCTAACCTCAATGACTCTTCGAATGGGCATTGCATTTCCAGCAAATTTTTGGCAGCTTTTGCTTGGAAGGCATAGGCAAAGACTATGGGAGACCCACTCCCCAATAATGGGAATAATGTTTGTAATATGCTGTACTGCATGGCTCTTGTAAGGGGCATTGCAAGTTCCTCCATCATAATTTTTAGCAGCTTTTGCTTGGTAGGCATAGGCAAAGACTATGTGAGACCCAATCCCCAATAATGGGAATAATGTTTTTAATATGCTGTACTGCATGGCTCTTGTAATGGGCATTGCAAGTTCCTCTGTCCTAATTTTTGGCAGCTTTTGCTTGGTAGGCATAAGCAAAGACTATGGCAGACCCACTCCCCAATAATGGGAATAATGTTTTTAAGATGCTGTACTGTATGGCTCTTGTAAGCGGCATTAAAAATGTCTTGTTAAGCTACTGCGACCTCCACCACTTTTCCAAGGGGCATTAAAACCATCTTGTTAAGCTACTGTGACCTCCACCACTATTCCGAAGGGCATTAAAACCATCCTGTTAAGCTACTGCGACCTCCACCACTTTCCCAGGGGCATTAAAACCGTCTTGTTAAGCTACTGCGACCTCCATGTCTCTTCCGAGGGGCATTAAAACCGTCTTGTTAAGCTACTGTGACCTCCACCACTTTTCCAAGGGGCATTAAAACCGTCTTGTTAAGCTACTGCGACCTCCACGTCTCTTCCGAGGGGCATTAAAACTGTTTTGTTAAGCTACTGTGACCTCCACCACTTTTCCAAGGGGCATTAAAACCGTCTTGTTAAGCTACTGCGACCTCCATGTCTCTTCCGAGGGGCATTAAAACCATCTTGTTAAGCTACTGTGACCTCCACCACTTTTCCAAGGTGCATTAAAACCGTCTTGTTAAGCTACTGCGAACTCCACTTCTCTTCCGAGGGGCATTGAAACTGTCTTGTTAGCTACTGTGACCTCCACCACTTTTCCAAGGGGCATTAAAACTGTCTTACTAAGCTACTGCGACCTCCACCACTCTTCCAAGGGGCATTAAAACCGTCTTGTTAAGCTACTGCGACCTCCATGTCTCTTCCGCGGGGCATTAAAACCATCTTGTTAATCTACTGTGACCTCCACCACTTTTCCAAGGGGCATTAAAACAGTCTTGTTAAGCTACTGCGAAATCCTCGTCTCTTCCAAGGGGCATTGAAACCGTCTTTTTAAGCTACTGGGACCTCCACCACTTTTCCAACGGGCATTAAAACCATCTTGTTAAGCTACTGTGACCTCCACCACTTTCCAAGGGGCATTGAAACCGTCTTGTTAAGCTACTGCGACCTCTACGTTTCTTCCGAGGGGCATTAAAACCGTCTTGTTAAGCTACTGCGACCTCTACGTCTCTTCCGAGGGGCATTAAAACTGTCTTGTTAAGCTAATGGGGCCTCCACGTCTCTTCCGAGGGGCATTAAAACCGTCTTGTTAAACCACTCTGAACTCCACAGCTCTTCCAAGGGGCATTTAAATGTTGTTTCTAATTAACTCTAACCTCCACGACTCTTCGAACGGGCATTGCATTTCCACCAAATTTTTGGTAGCTTTTGCTTGGAAGGCATAGGCAAAGACTATGGGAGACCCACACCCCAATAATGGGAATAATGTTTGTAATATGCTGTACTGCATGGCTCTTGTAAGGGGCATTGCAAGTTCCTCTGTCCTAATTTTTGGCAGCTTTTTCTTGGAAGGCATAAGCAAAGACCATGGCAGACCCACTCCCCAATAATGGGAATAATGTTTTTAAGATGCTGTACTGTATGGCTCTTGTAAGGGGCATTAAAACCGTCTTGTAAAGCTACTGCGACCTCCACCACTTTTCCAAGGGGCATTAAAACCGTCTTGTTAAGCTACTTTTACCTCCACCACTTTTCCAAGGGGCATTAAAACCATCTTGTTAATCTTTTGCGACCTCCACGTCTCTTCCAAGGGGCATTAAAAGCATTTGGCTAATCTACTGCGACCTCCACGTCTCTTCCAAGGGGCATTAAAAGCATCTTGTTAAGCTACTGTGACCTCCACGACTCTTCCAACGCGCATTGCATTTCCTCCTAAATTTAGTCAGCTTTTGCTTTTCAATGCATAGGCGAACACTAAGGGAGACCCATTCCCCAATAATGGGTAGAAGGTTTTTAGTACGCTGTAATTCACGTCGGTTTCAAGGGGCATTGCAGTTCCTCATAATTTTTGGAAAGCCTTCCATTCACTGCTTAGGCCCACAGTGCACAGGAGACCCAGTTGCTATAAATGGAAAAAATGGTTTAGTTAAGGCCCTCTGACCTCCATGTCACTTCCAAGGGGCATTGAAGTGCCTCTAAATTTTTGGTAGGCATTGCACTCACTGTATGCCCTATAACTTTGTAGCCAAACCGCTCCTTTTGGTACAGAAACATATCCTAAAAGACATGTGTGGTTGACTGGCCTGATATTGATGTGAATGGTCCCTGTTCCTCCTGCTATTTCTCCTTTGCCACCACCTCATCCATCATTTATCACCTGAAGCATTGTTTTAACGGGAGTCATAGAATTGGGATAGTAGCAGGAAAACATCCAGCAATCCTCAGAGGAGGTAGGATATACGCAAAACGCTGACCACCTCAGGCCTAGCCGCTACTACATACATGCGCTTGCATTCCTTGAAAACAAAGCAGATGCTAACTTCTATCATCATCATGCTCCTCACCTTGGCACTCTCAACTCCCCTGATGGAGAAGCCAGGGCCCACTGGAGGAGTCTGGTTCTCTGGTGGGCTCGTCCAATGCTGCCCTAAAGCAGGCCAGGCTAAGAAAAGTGTGTGGGAAGGTAACAGGAGAAATAGGGGTGGCTGGGGACCTTTTATGGACACTCGGCCGCCGCCAGGCAGATGGGGACCGTGTGTGGACACCCGGCCACGGGGCAGGTGGGGACCGAGTATGGACACCTGGCCACCCCCTGGCGGCTGGGGATCGAGCGTGGACACCCGGCCGCCGGGCGGCTGGGGACTGAGTATGGATACCTCGCTGCCGAAGCAGCCATGAGGTAGTGGCCAGCTTCGGCCTCCTCCAACCTAAAAGGCCCCATTTCAAGTGAAAGCTAGTAGTATGGTATTGCAGCCTGCGGGTGGGTGGGTGGTTGGTTGGCTACATATTTGCGCTTGCATTGCAAGGAATAGGGGAGGTACAATTGAACACTGCCCTGGGACAAGGACTTGCACGGGGATAGTTGCAAGTCTGCATCTTCTGATGCGGCAAGGATCACTTCTGATGGGCACACTTTTAGGCAGTGACCTGGGTTTCAGAGATGCTTCCAGGGGTCTTCCCTATGCTGTTCACATGTCTATTCAGCACTGTATGCATGTGTCACACAGCACATGGCCAGATAAGATTGTAAAATGTTAAAAAGACGTTTCCCGGTGAATGCATTTGTCACGGTTGAAAGCAATACAAAAGCGCAAAAATGCATAAAAAATGCTACTTGTGAACATAGCCCAAGGTGTGGAGGAGTATTTTTTTTGGGTGTTATTTATTTTACCTTATACACAAGTCTTTGCCCTGGAAAGGAACTTCCTTAACATTTTTCACAGGAAAGCAGTTTCAGTTTCGTTTTTGAACGTTTTATTGTGAGCCCGTTAAAGTGACTTAATGCATCTGACCACGTTGTTGACAGCAGTGACCTGGGGGTCAGAAATGCTTCCTGGGATGATCCCCATGCTGTCCCCATGTCATTTGAGCGCTGTCACTATCGTTTTGGGCACTTGTTAGGCTTTTAAAAGACGGCCGGGGGTGCCGCCGCAAAAATGCTCGGGTCTCCCATAGACTAACATTGGGCTCGTTGCTCGGGTCGAGCATCCGAGTATCATGGTGAGCTCGGCCCGAGCATCCGAGTATCACGGTGAGCTCGGCCCGAGCTTCGAGCACCCGAGCATTTTAGTGCTCACTCAACACTACTCGGCACCCATCTTGTGTTTTGCGGTCACTTGACCATCTGCCTTTATATTCCAGCTCCGCCCTTTTGGCTGTGTTGGACTTCAGTGTTTGACTGTTTCTCTAGCCAGGTGCTTCTGTGCCTTTCTCTGTCATTTCGCTCGGTCCTTCTGGGACCTCTAGTAACTTTTTGTCAGTTTGTCTTTTTGTGTTCTGCAACAACTTCTCTGTTGAGGAGGTGTCCCATTTTTTGTCCCAGTCCTTAGTTCTTTTAGGGACCCCTCCATATATGCTATAGGTCTTCGTTCAGACTAGCTGAGGACTAAGACGGGTCTGTTCGCTAGGAACAGGCAGCCCGCTACATCGTAGGGATTCAGCTTAGTCTTACTGTAGGGACAGCTTTCCCCTATCTTTCCTTAGTTCATGATGCAGATCATAACAGAAGATATAGTAACTGACACAACCTGGCAGGAGGACATACAGAGTGAGGACAGCAGCACACAGGGGAAGAGAGGCAGAGCACCCCAACAGGCACAAAGAAGCAGTGTGGTGGCCGCAGATAGAAGGCAGGCAACCGTTCCCCGTAACACCAACACGAAGGAAGTTGCCAGTAGAGATGAGTGTTGTTCTACTCGAACTGTTCGCCAATCTCAAATTCGAGCTGTTTTGGGCGGTGTTCGAGCCGTTCGGCGAACACGAACGATTTGAGAAAAATTTGGCTGTTCGAGGTTATGTTCGATAACTGTTCATGCACCAAAATCATAACTGGATTTTTTCTCAGTAATGATGAAAATTAATGTTAGTACGCAGTTTGAGTGTACAGCGGGGTGGGGGGAGGGGCAGGGGATGGATCTCTGCAGGAATAATGAAGATCTCCATTTTTTTTTTCTCTTTCCCGCATTTACAGTGGGGAGGTGCAATCTGTCAGCCTATCAGCAGCGCACACACGGAGCGAAGTGCTTTTTTTCACACAAGCAAGGGCATGTGTCATTGGCAGTGTATGTCACATGTCCTTGCCCTATAAGACCAAGCCATTTTCCCCGTCGCCACCATTTTCTCACTGCTGCAGCTGCGTGTTAGACGGCACCGCTGTTGCTGTGTGCGCTATACCTTGTTAATTTCAAGCCAATTTTCGCACAAATCTACAGATAGCTTGGGAGTAGGGAATAGTTGTGATTGCAGTCCTTTTAAGGACTAGGTTACAGCATTTCCTACGACTTTTATCAGGCAGGTCTGTGCTCTTAAATAGATAGGTTGTGGGAGTAAAGACTAATTGTAATTGGAGTCCTTTTCAGGACTAGGTTACATCAGTTCCTATCAGTTTTTGCCAGGCAGGTCTGTGCCAGTGCTGTGCAAGTTTTTTTCACAGCATTTGGCTGAATCTAGCAAAGCTAATCCTTTTTGGCCTATTGCAGAGTGTGTTAGTCAGTGGAGTAGCCTATCTGTGTTGCAAGATATACCACCTGTGTATAGAATACCAATTTTTTACTGCACCTAGTGAAGTAAAATCTTTTGGGCATAGCATCATTCTATTAGTCCATCTATACTGACCTCAATCAGGTTGCAAATTGAATATATTTTTTTTCTGCATCTAGCTCTGAAAAAATATTTGGCCTTCTAGCAGTGTGTGGGACTTTCTCTATTAGTCCATCTATACTGACCTCCATCAGGTTGCAAACTGAATATATTTTTTTCTGCATCTACCTCTGAAAAAATATTGGGCTTGTAGCTGTGTGTGGGACTTGTTCTATTAATCCATCTATACAGACCTCCATCAGGTTGCAAACTGAATATAATTTTTTTATGCATCTAGCTCTGAAAAAATATTTGGCCTTCTAGCAGTGTGTGGGACTTTCTCTATTAGTCCATCTATACTGACCTCCATCAGGTTGCAAACTGAATATAATTTTTTTCTGCATCTAGCTCTGAAAAAATATTTGGCCTTCTAGCAGTGTGTGGGACTTTCTCTATTAGTCCATCTATACTGACCTCCATCAGGTTGCAAACTGAATATAATTTTTTTCTGCATCTAGCTCTCAAAAAATATTTGGCCTTCTAGCAGTGTGTGGGAATTTCTCTATTAGTCCATCTATACTGACCTCCATCAGCTTGCAAATTAAAAATAATTTTTATCTGCATCTACCTCTGAAAAAATATTTGGGCTTCTAGCTGTGTGTGGGACTTGTTCTATTACTCCATCTATACTGACCTCCATCAGGTTGCAAATCGAATATAATTTTTATCTGCATCTAGCTCTGAAAAAATATTGGGCTTCTAGCTGTGTGTGGGACATGTTGTATTAATCCATCTATACAGACCTCCATCAGGTTGCAAATTGAATATAATTTTTTTCTGCATCTAGCTCTGAAAAAATATTTGGGCTTCTAGCTGTGTGTGGGACTTTCTCTATTAGTCCATCTATACTGACCTCCATCAGGTTGCAAACTGAATATATTTTTTTCTGCATCTACCTCTGAAAAAATATTGGGCTTCTAGCTGTGTGTGGGACTTGTTCTATTAATCCATCTATACAGACCTCCATCAGGTTGCAAACTGAATATAATTTTTTTCTGCATCTAGCTCTGAAAAAATATTTGGCCTTCTAGCAGTGTGTGGGACTTTCTCTATTAGTCCATCTATACTTACCTCCATTAGGTTGCAAACTGAATATAATTTTTTTCTGCATCTAGCTCTGAAAAAATATTTGGCCTTCTAGCAGTGTGTGGGACTTTCTCTATTAGTCCATCTATACTGACCTCCATCAGGTTGCAAACTGAATATAATTTTTTTCTGCATCTAGCTCTGAAAAAATATTTGGCCTTCTAGCAGTGTGTGGGACTTTCTCTATTAGTCCATCTATACTGACCTCCATCAGGTTGCAAATTAAAAATAATTTTTATCTGCATCTAGCTCTGAAAAAATATTTGGGCTTCTAGCTGTGTGTGGGACTTGTTCTATTACTCCATCTATACTGACCTCCATCAGGTTGCAAATTGAATATAATTTTTTTCTGCATCTAGCTCTGAAAAAATATTGGGCTTCTAGCTGTGTGTGGGACTTGTTGTATTAGTCCATCTATACTGACCTCCATCAGGTTGCAAACTGAATATATTTTTTTCTGCATCTACCTCTGAAAAAATATTGGGCTTCTAGCTGTGTGTGGGACTTGTTCTATTACTCCATCTATACTGACCTCCATCAGGTTGCAAATTGAATATAATTTTTTTCTGCATCTAGCTCTGAAAAAATATTGGGCTTCTAGCTGTGTGTGGGACTTGTTGTATTAGTCCATCTATACTGACCTCCATCAGGTTGCAAACTGAATATATTTTTTTCTGCATCTACCTCTGAAAAAATATTGGGCTTCTAGCTGTGTGTGGGACTTGTTCTATTAATCCATCTATACAGACCTCCATCAGGTTGCAAACTGAATATAATTTTTTTCTGCATCTAGCTCTGAAAAAATATTTGGCCTTCAAGCAGTGTGTGGGACTTTCTCTATTAGTCCATCTATACTGACCTCCATCAGGTTGCAAATTGAATATAATTTTTTTCTGCATCTAACCCAGCCAATAGTTTTGGCCTAATACCACAGTTTGGCCACTCAGCTCTGCTCAGTTCCCATCCATTGTTTTTTTGTGCAAACAACTCCAGAGTTGTGAATTAGTTAACCACCAAAATGAGTGGAAAAAGGCCTGCTGCTGGTGGAAAGGGGAATAGGCGTGTTGGGAAGGGGAAAAAAGGTTGTGTCCGTGGGGTAGGTGTTAAAGCAACAGTAACATCTGCAGAAGAAAGACCATCTTCCAGCCAAACTAAAATGTCTACTTCTTTTAGCGGACAATGTGATAAGATCCCTTTCTTACGGCCACGCCAATCGCTACAAATTCCAGATGAGGCACAAAAACAGCAGGTGCTTCAACGGATATCAAGTGCTCCTTTAAGTGGGCTCTCCTCCACATCAACTTCAACATCACAAATACTCCAGTCCTCAAAGGTGTCACCCCAATCGCACTTGCTTCCTCACAGCTCCCAAATCTCCAGCTGCCCGTCTGAGTATGAGGTAGAACAGATGGTTGAGTCTGCAGAGCTGTTTACTCATACTATAGCCTGGGAATCAGAGGTCGACTCCAGCGCTTCTGTGAATCCAGACGAGGAAATGATCTGCACTGATGCCCAGAATCTTTATGAGTCGGATCCAGGACCAGACGCAGAAGGTTCCGACCATAATGTAGACCCTCATTCACAAACTGTAACTCCTGTTGGTGGAGACAATGAGGAAGACGATGATGAGACCAAATACCTGATTGGAGCGACAACTTTAGTTTTTTGTCAGGGCAGGAACAGGTTGGCTCTGAGGACGAGGGGTGTGATAACGCACAGGGTGATGATGATGAGGTTGGAGATCCCACTTACTGTCAACCCACAGTCAGCCAAGAGATGAGGTCAGCAGAGGAGGTGGAGGGAGATGCTAGTGACGACGAGGTCAGGTTGCGCCTTCCTGGACAGAGACGTAGTACTGGAAGCACGTCAACAACTGCATCCTCAAACACAACTCTGCCTCTCACCACAAGTCGTGGTGGCTCTTCAGGTCGCATGGGTGCTAAGCCTTGCATAGCCTGGGCATTTTTTCAGATCGATAAAGATGACCCAACTCGTGTTATCTGTAACATTTGTCAGCAAAAGCTAAGTAGAGGCCAAAAAAATACATAGTTTGAGTACTTCATGCATGAACCGGCACATGGACATGAAGCATAAGTTGCAGTGGGAAGCTCAGTGTGCTACAATGCGGCCTAGCCGGCCGGGCCAACCACCGTCTGCCATATCTTGTGCATCCGCGGCCTCTTCATCCTCTGTGACTGGGGGGACAGCAGTCACACCTGTTTTGGGGCGCAGACCTGCCACCTCTTTACCCGCAACAGCCAGCGTGATTGGCAGGTCATCATTTTCTTTGGAGGTGGTAACACCAGCTGGTGTTGAGCGCTGTCCGCCATCGATAGCACCACCTTTGGATCAAGACAACCTAACATGTCCGCCTGCATCTTCCTCACAGACCGGCAGTTTGCCGGGGACACCCTTATCAACCCCGTCTAAGCACAATAGCCAGCCCTCGGTCCCTCAGATGTGGACAAGTAAAAGACCATTTCCTCCTAGCCATGAGAAAGCTAAGAGGTTGAATTTCACCATTTGCAAGCTCTTGGCTACAGAAATGCTGCCTTTCCGCCTGGTGGACACAGAGGATTTTCGAGACCTTATGTTCGTCGCAGTGCCCCAGTACCAGATGCCCAGTCGGCACTACTTCTCAAAGAAAGGTGTGCCTGCACTCCACCAGCATGTCGCACACAACATCACCGCTTCTTTGAGAAACTCTGTGTGTGACAGGGTGCATTTCACCACAGACACTTGGACGAGTAGGCATGGACAGGGGCGTTACATGTCGCTGACTGGGCACTGGGTAACTATGGTGACAGCAGGACAAGGGGCTGCTGTCCAAGTCTTGCCGTCCCCACGAGTTGTGCGTCAATCCTCTTTATGTCAAAGTTCCTCCACTGCTTCTGCCTCCTCAACCTCCTCTCGGTCTTCCACCTGCACCCAAAGCCTGTCTGGTCATGCCACAAGCTTTCTAACTGCGCAGAAGGGATCCTGCACACCTCCTTATTATGCTGGCAGTAGGGCTCAACGTCATCAGGCGGTTTTTACTTTGAAATGTCTGGGAAATGTGAGTCACACAGCTGAGGAGTTGTGGTCAGCTCTGGAGAACCAATTTCATGAATGGTTGTCTCCACTGGACCTGAAACCAGGGAAGGCCGTGTGCGACAATGCTGCAAACCTGGGTGCGGCCCTTCGCCGGGGCAATGTCACACACGTGCCTTGTATGGCTCACGTGTTGAACCTGGTTGTCCAGCAATTTTTAGCCCACTATCCCAGACTAGATGGCCTTCTGTGTGCTCACTTCCGCCGTTCGCATCCCGCAGCTCAGCGACTTACATCTCTACAGAAGTCGTTGGGCCTGCCACTTCACCGGCTAAAATGCGATGTGCCTACCCGGTGGAATTCAACTCTGCACATGTTTCAGCGACTGTGGCAGCACCGACAAGCCCTGGTGCAATACTTTCTGACGTATAGCCTGGGCCAACGAGATCCAGACGTGGGGCAAATCACGCTGGAGGAGTGGTCTCAGATCAGGGACCTATGCACCCTTCTGCACAGTTTTGAAATGGCGACGAAGATGTTTAGTGCTGACGATGCCATTATCAGCATGACTATTCCGGTGATTTACATGCTGGAGCACATGTTAAACAGAATTCGGAGTCAGGTGGTGGCACAAGAGGAGGTGGAGGAAGTAGAGGAGGAGGAGTTGTATGCGGAAGGGCTAACATCTGCAAGGTCCAGACGGTCGGCAGCACCAAGGCGGCAGGCATGTGAGGGTGGGGGAGATGGTTTTACCAGGGCGCATGGTAGCAGCCAAACTAGTGAGGAAGGTGCAGGAGCCCAGGAAGAAGTGGAGGACGAACTGATGGAAGACTCATCAGATGAGGGAGACCTTGATCACATTTCTGTTGTGCGAGGTTGGGGGGAGAGGACAGAGGAAGGAAGCATGATTGTTACCTCGCCACCAACACAACAGGGACTTGGTGCTCCTGGATGCGCAAGACACATGAGTGCCTTCTTGCTGCACTATCTGTAACATGACCCTCGAATTGGGAGAATTAGAAATAATCCTGACTACTGGGTTGCCACACTGTTAGATCCCCGGTACAAAAGTAAATTTGCAGAAATAATTCCTTCCATAGAAAGGGATGCACACATGCAGGAGTATCAGCAGAGACTGTTGCAGAATCTTACATGTGCTTTATCACAAAACACCAGTGGTGCACGTAGTGAATCTCACAGTTCCAACTTGCCAACCATGGCTTCTCACTTTTTGGATTTTAGAAGGGCATGACATGCCTATATCTGTGTCTCCCCCTCCTTTTACTCCTCCACCTCTTTTCTTTTCGCATGACTATATGTACTTGTCACTTTTCCATGTGTTAGTTGTGTCTTCTGAGCAGTTTGTCAGCTTTTGGACACCTTTGAAGGTGTTTTCTATGTGTTTCTATGTGTTTTTGTTTGCCTGCCATTGGTTTTAACGGTGTTCGACGAACAGTTTGGCGAACACACGGGTGTTCGATGAACCGAACCGAACTCGAACACTACGGGGGTGGCTCAACACTAGTTGCCAGTACAACTGTTAGGTCTTCCTGAGTCTGGTTGTTTTTTAAGGACTCTGCCGAAAACCCCAAAAAGGCAATTTGCACCACCTGCTAGTCCAGCATCAGCAGGGGTTGCAAAACGACCAGCCTGACCACCACCAGCATGATCAGGCACATGGCAGCAAAGCACCTGACTTTGTGGGCCGAACCCCAGGGTCCAGGAACAGTGTCTGCAGGTGGCACCATTGCTTCTTCCACTGTTGTGCATGCAAGCCAATCCCCTGTCCATGGTGAATGTGAAGATGCCTCCTGCCCTGCAGCTGTCATTGCACACTCTCAAGTAGCAGCATCAGGAAGCACGTCCATGTCCTTGTCCCAGCGCAGCGTTCAGTTGTCCATACCCAAGTACTTGGAACGCAAGCACAAATATGCAGCCAACGCCCCACAGGCCACACTACTAAAATCTCCCATTTGACAACTCGCACTCGAAATGTTGCCTTTTAGACTCATGGAGACGGAAGCATTCCGCAACCTGATGGCGGCGACCGTCCCTCGGTACTCGGTCCCCAGGCGCCACTATTTCTCCAGGTGTGCTGTCCCCGCATTACACAAGCACGTGTCGCAAAACATTAGCCGTGCCCTCAACAACGCAGTTACAGGGAAAGTCCACCTAACCACTGACACGTGGAGAAGTGCTTGTGGGCAGGGACGGTACATCTCGCTGACAGCACACTGGGTTAACATAGTGGAAGCGGGGACCCAGTCAGACCTTGGGACGGAACATGTCCTCCCGAAGCCAAGGATAGCGGGCCCTATGTCAATCAGGGTTGCCCCCACGGTCTACAGCTCCTTCACCTCATCCTTCTCAGCCTCCTCCTCCTCTTCAGCCTCCATCTCCGAAATGACCACATCAGTCACAAGCTGGAAGCACTGCAGCACTGCCTCGGCCAAGCGGCAACAGGCTGTGCTGAAACTAATATGCTTAGGTGACAAACCGCACAATGCTGAAGAGTTGTGGACAGCTCTGAAAGAGCAGGCAGATCTGTGGCTCACACCGCTGAACCTACAGCCAGGCATGATCATGTGTGAAAATGGCCGGAACCTGGTGGCAGCTCTGATGAGAGGCGAGCTCACACACATACCATGCCTGGCCCTTGTGCTTAACCTCGCGGTTCAGCGGTTTCTCAAATCCTACCCGGAGCTGCCGGATCTGCTTCTTAAAGTACGCCGCCTGTGTGCCCATTTTAGAAAGTCAGCTACAGCTTCCGCCGCCCTTGCCATGCTTCAGCAGCGTTTGCAGCTTCCGGCTCACAGACTGGTGTGTGATGTCCCCACGCGTTGGAACTCTACACTGCAGATGTTGCAAAGGATTTGTGAGCAGAAGAGGGCAGTTGTTGAGTACCAGCATCAACAAGGCCGTCGGTATTCAGTTCAGACTCCACACATAAGACCTCAGGAGTGGACATGGATGTCAGACATATATACCATCCTCCAAAACTTTGAGGACTCCACCAAGATGGTGAGCCGCGATGACGTCATAATTAGCGTCACCATCCCTCTCCTGTCTTTTGAAACGCTCTCTGCTCACAATCAAAGAGGATGCATTGCAGGCTGAGCACGATGAGATGGAGTAAGGAACCATACAGGGTGATTACACACAGCCAAGCCTCATCTCATCCCAATGTGGATTGGGTGACAATGAGGAAGAGGAGGAGGAGGAAGGACAGGACCTAGTTTCATGCACTATAGACAATACTACCTGCACAGTTGTCATACCGTCTGTTCAGTGTGGATGGCCAGAGGACAGAGAGGAGGAGGAGGAATAGGAGAGCATGGTCAGTCATCCTCTTGGTGAGGACATGGAAGTCTTGCCTGTTAGTAGTCTGGCACGCATGGCTGAGTTTATGTTACGCTGCCTTTCCCATGACCCTCGCGTTCTCAAAATTTTGGGTGACAGTCATTACTGGTTGGTGACACTTCTAAACCCACGCTACAAGGAGAACTTTCTATCTCTTATTCCTGAGGCGGACTGGTCTACAAAAATGTGGCTGTATTAGAAGGCCCTTGCTGCAGAACTATTAAAGAAATTCCCATCTGAAAACGCTGACGGCAGAGGGCACACTTCATTGGACAGCCAAGGAGTACAGGCGAGAGAGACACAACTTCAATCCAGTAGAGGCAGGGGAACATTGTCAAAGTTCTGGGAGAGTTTTATCAGACCCTCCCATCGCACAGGCCCAGACCCGCCCAGTATACAAGCCCTGAGGCGCGGGGTACTCTCACAAGGAGTGAAAAGTTTGGGAAGATGCTGAGGGAGTACCTTGCCGACTGTACCAACGTCCTCCGTGATTCCGCTGTGCCTTATAATTATTGGGTATCCAAGCTGGATACCTGGAATGAACTGGCTCTCTATGCCTTGGAGGTCCTGGCCTGCCCTGCCACCAGCGTTTTATCAGAGTGGGCTTTTAGTGCCGCTGGTGGAATTATAACTGATAAGCGCATCCGCCTGTCAACTGAAAATGCTGACAGGCTGACTCTTATAAAAATGAACAAGGGCTGGATTAGGCCAGACTTCCCAACACCACTGAATGATAGCAGCGTAACATAAACTCAAATCCAGTGTCTATTCTTGGGAGGTGTATTCCCGTGTTCCTTTTCACACCCACACATGGGTATACGTTTCCTGATTTTGGCTATTTGCTCTTGTCCTCCTCCTTCTCCTCATCCTCCACCACCATATCACCAGGGTGACCGTAGTCCGTGATGCAACACCCACATAATTTTTTTAAAGGGTGTTTATGATGCCCGTAAAAAAAAATTTTTATACAGTATGTTCATGTCTACCCCCCAGGGGTAAATGTTTGTCAGCCCATACACTTAGTGCATGGGCATTAAAAGTATAGGAGGCTCCTTTCTAATGGGAACATTTTTTTTATGAGGCCCTCCTACACGTCTCTTCAAAGGGGCATTGAAGTTTCTCCAAATTTTTGGCAGCCCTTGCATTCACTGCATAGGCTAACACTATGGGAGACTCTCTCCTTTCTAATGGGAATTTGTCATTACTGTGGCCCTGCTCTATCTGTTAATTTCTTAGTGAGGTTTTTCCTAAAATTGGTCAGCCGTTGGATTCACTGCATACCCTATAACTGTATAACAGACTTTCTCCTTTCTAATGAGAACATGTCGTACCTTGTTACTGTGGCCCTGCTCTATGTGATTTTAAATTCTTAGTGGGGTTTTTCCTAAAATTGGTCAGCCATTTGTTAGGCATCAGGCGCTTGCTGGATCAGAAATGGGTTTTGTGTCATCAGAGGATTCTGTGGTCTCCCATTTTGGTCCAGCCAGGGCTGATGCTGCACAGCATCACTGTCGGTCTCAACGCCTAGCCAAAGCACGAGATGTATAAGTGGTATCTCGTGTATTTGTGCCTAGCAACATGAAGCACAGGTTGAGGAGAGAGACTAGGCTACTGCAGCCTAAGTCTGAGAGGCGCCGCACTGAGCATGCCCGTGACCTGGTGGACCGTGATTGGTGGTTTGGCAACCACCTGACCCGGTGACCTGGCACCGCCTGATTGGTCCACGGGTGGCGTCACCAATGGTGCGACGGTGGGCAGAGCTTTGTCTTTAAAAGGCCCACCCACAAACATGGCAGCACTCTGATCTTTGAGCAGTGATGGTGTTGTGTGGACGCTTGGCCTTTTGAGCTCCACGTGTGCTTTAGTGGAAATAGGCAGGTGTAGTGGAAATAGGCAGGTAGCTTGGCCGTACAGACTGGCTCTGACTAGGGGGTCGCCATACACTCCGAGCGGTCTGCAGACGCCGTATTCCCGGTGCCGCCTGTGAGCCACGTGGAGTGATCCTCCTCAGTCCGGTAGCATGCCGGCTGAGAGCACTTACACACCGGCTGAGAGCACTTACACACCGGCGTGAGTCACACACGCATCCTAGCACCCACTGCGTAGCCCCTGTGTAGTTAACAGGGCTACAGCTACTTCCTCGGTCGGGCATCTCCCGTGCAGTTAACGGAGATAGAGCGAACCGCTATACCCGTTCCTCTGTGCAGTAACACGGAAGGGTTTATCATTTAAGTTAGTTGTCTTCCTTCTCACCCGGAAGGTGTTCGGCAGCAGTCCTCCAGGCTGCATTGCGGACCCCGGGGTCGGTTGCTTTCCATTATAATGAAGTTTGTTTGCAACCATCCCCATAACAGTATCAGAGCGCCATGGTCTTGTCGAACATGGCCGACAACCAGCAACTGCAGCGTTACATACAGCAACTGGAGACCAGACTTAGGTCTCTGGAACAAGCTACGGTCGCTGATATCACTGGAGTAGCTACCCAGGCGGCTTCTTTAGCAGCCAATTTGATTAACCCAGCTGCGGTGAATGCAGCGACCACTGCATGTGCCCCATTACCCCGTTTTGCTCTCCCGGAAAAAATTTTGGGGGACAGTAAATTCTGCAGGGGTTTTATTAATGTATTCACTTGGAGATGATGGAGGCACGGTTCCCCTCCGAAAGAGCCAAAGTGGGATATGTCATCTCCTTACTCTCCCAAAGGGCTCTGGAGTGGGCTACTCCTCTGTGGGAGCGGAATGACCCGGTAGTGGCCAATGTGGGTCTTTTCCTTAAAACCCTAAAGAGTGTATTCCTGGGGCCTCAGGTCACGCATGATACGGCTCTCAAGCTTCTTGCGTTGATCCAGGGTTCGGGCACCGCCAGTCACTATGCCATCCAGTTCAGAACATTTGCGGCTGAGCTGGATTGGGCTGAGCGGTCGCTAATCCCGGTGTTTTGGAGGGGGCTGGCTGGGCATATTAAAAAGATGCCCTAGTTACTAGGGAGTTTCCAACCTCTCTGGAAGAGATAATAACACTTGCCAACTGAATAGAACTGCGTCATGCAGAACGCAAGTTAGAGCTAGAGGTTTCCAGACCTCGGTTCCGGTTGGCACCCGCTTTCTCTAGGCCTATCTACAAACCCGCTGTTCCTGACCCGGAGCCTGAGGCTATGGACATATCACGGACTAAGTCTAAGCCCCCTCCTTCCCGACCTGCACCTCCCTTGGAGTACCCCGTTAATAAGGTTTCCAAGCAGTCGGGAAACGAGGGTGTCTAACCACCGTTGGAGGGGGTGTATTAGATTCAGGGGTTTCGTCCTCCAAATTACTATATGAGGTGACGTTGTCCTTCGGAACAACCATGGTTACTGCCAAGGCGTGGGTGGATTCTGGAGCCGATAGCAATTTTTTGTCATCAGCATTTGCCAGAGGCATGCCATTCCTATGGAGTTACTATCTAGGTCAATGAATATCAGGGTGGTCAATGGTTCTCTGCTGGATACACAAATCACTCACCAGTCTGTTCCCCTCACCATGTTGTTTCCTCAGGGTCACCGGGAGGTTATCTCCTTCCTTATTATCCCCAGGGGATTAGATGAGGTGCTATTGGGCCTTCCTTGGCTACGACGTCACTCTCAACACATTGACTGGAGTACAGGGAGAATTTCTTCCTGGAGTAAAGATTGTGTGCCCCAGTGTATGGTTACAGCCGCCCGGGGGGCAGTCTCAGAGCCTTCTCCCGACTTGTCCGCTCTGCCTGTGCAATATCAGAGCTTTGCGGATGTCTTTTCTAAAAAGGCTGCTGAGACTTTACCTCCCCACCGACCGTATGACTGCCCTATTGACCTGGTTCCCGGTACTGAGCACCCTCGCGGTAGGGTCTACCCTCTGTCTGGTACCCGAAACCCAGGCCATGTCTGACTATATTAAAGAGAATCTGGCCGGGGGATTTATCAGAAAATCGGTCTCCCCTGTGGGAGCGGGGTTTTTCTTCGTCCAGAAGAAAGGGGGTGATTTGGGTCCTGCATTGATTACAGAGGACTAAATGCCATCACCATCAAGAATAAATACCCTCTGCCCCTTATTTCTGAGCTATTTGACAGGTTGAGAGGGGCTCATATTTTCACTAAGCTGGACTTGAGAGGGGCATATAATCTGGTGCAAAACCGTGAGGGCGACGAGTGGAAAACAGCCTTTAACACTCGTGATGGCCAGTACGAGTATCTCGTAATGCCTTTCGGGTTATGCAATGCCCCTGCGGTTTTTCAAGATTTTGTCAACGATATCTTTCGGGATTTGCTGCTATCTTCCATAGTAGTCTATCTTGATAATATTCATATTTTTTCCCCGGACCTCTCCTCACACCGAGAGGATGTTCGCAGGGTTTTCGAACGATTGCGAGCAAATTCTTTGTACTGTAAGCTGGAGAAGTGCCAGTTTGAACGAGAGTCGTTACCGTTCCTGGGCTACATCATATCCAGTAAGGGATTGGCTATGGATCCACAAAAGTTGGTGGCGGTACAGAACTGGCAGGAGCCCCATTCTCTTAAAACGGTACAATGCTTCATGGGCTTTATTAACTACTACCGGCAGTTCATACCACATTTTTCCACCCTGGTGGCTCCCTTAGCCGCTTTAACCCGGAAGGGTGCCAATCCCAAGAACTGGTCTCAGGAGACATCCGAGGCATTCCGGGAGATTAAATCCTACTTTGCTAGAGCTCCCATTCTCCATTGCCCGGATGTGGACAAGCCATTCTTCCTGGAGGTCGATGCCTCCTCTGTCGGAGCAGGAGCGGTTCTCTCCCAAAAGAATGAACAGGGTCAGACAAGATCATGTTTTTTCTTCTCCAAGACCTTCTCTCCAGCAGAGAAGAATTATACGATTGGTGACAAAGAATTGCTTGCTATTAAGATGGCTTTTTCGGAATGGAGGTACCTCTTGGAGGGAGCTAAACAACCTTTCGTGGTATATTCCGATCATAAAAACCTTTCGTACCTACAGACGGCGCAGCATCTTAACCCGAGGCAGGCCAGGTGGTCTCTTTTCTTTTCCCGATTCAATTTTTCCATTAATTTTTTAAAAGATAAAAGAACCCCCGGGCGGACGCTTTGTCCCGGTCTATGGATATGGCTGAGGACAAGGATGAGCCAAGGCTTATCGTTCCTCCGGAGAGTATGCGGACGGTGGCTCCATTGTCCCTAAACCAGGTTCCTCCCGGGAGGATGTTCGTTCCTCCAAATTTACAGAATGAGGTACTGCCCTGGGCACATGCCTCTAAGATCGGAGGTCATTTTGGGGTCAAGCGTACCACAGAGCTTCTCCAACGGTCGTATTGGTGGCCTCGGTTATCCCAGGACGTTAAGGAGTATGTCCAAGTGTCTCCTGTGCGAGAAATAAATCATCCCGTCAGAGGCCGGCTGGTCTTCTTCATCCATTACCCGTGGCGGATAGACCTTGGGAGCTGGTTGGGATGGATTTTATTGTTGGGTTGCCTCAGTCCAGGGGAAACACGACTATATGAATGGTATCTGACCATTTCTCTAAGATGGTTCACCTGGTCCCCCTGCCTAGAGTCCCTTCCTCCCGGGTTCTGGCATCATTGTTCATTCTTCACGTTTTCCGTCTCCACGGAATGCCTGATAGGATTGTCTGTGACCAGGGACCACAGTTTTCCTCCCCATTTTGAAAAAAATTGTGTAATTTGCTCAACATTAAACTGAATCTTTCCACTGCCTATCACCCGGAGACCAATGGTCAGGTGGAACGCAATAACCAGGCGCTGGTGACATACTTGCGCCATTTCGTTTCAGCCAACCAGAATGACTGGTCGATATTGCTTCCCTGGGCAGAGTTTGCCTTAAACAATGCAGTGGGGGATTCCACGGGTCAGACTCTGTTTCTCCTAAATAATGGCCAACATCCGTGAGTCCCGGTTCCTATGCCGGTTTCCTCTGTGGAACCTGGGGTCAGAGATTGGGCTCTGGAGGTGCGGGAGGTTTGGGATCATGTCCAGGAGGCTATTTTGGCTTCCAAGAATCGGATGAGAGAGTCGGCTGACGCTCATCGTCTTCCAGCCCCCGTATTCTCCCCGGGCGACGGAGTGTGGCTCGCAGCTCGCAACTTCAGAGTACGCGGGGAATCCGCTAAGTTTGCTCCCCGTTTTATTTGTCCTTTCAGAATCCTGGCCCAAATAAACCCCGTAGTGTACTGGTTACAATTACCTCGACACATGAGGATTCACGACACCTTTCATGTGTTGCTTCTCAAGCTGGTTCGTCTGACAAAATTTTCGGAACCCCAATCTGCTCAAGACACCAGGGGTGATGATTTCGAGGTACAGGTGATTGTGGGGTCTAAGATGGTTCGGGGGAAAATTTTTTACCTCGTACACTGGAGAGGTCATGGATCTGAGGATTTCTCCTGGGAGCCAGTGGACCACATTCATGTCCCCCTGCTCATTAAGGAATATGAGCATCAAGTGGAGGGGGTGGTTGGAAGGGGGGATAATGTTAGGCGCCAGTGGATTTTGTGGTCTCCCATTTTGGTCCAGCCAGGGCTGATGCTGCACAGCATCGCTGTCGGTCCCAACGCCTAGCCAATGCACGAGATGTACAAGTGGTATCTTGTGTATTTATGCCTAGCAACATGAAGCACAGGTTGAGGAGAGAGACTAGGCTACTGCAGCCTAAGTTCGAGAGGCAACGCACTGAGCATGCCCGTGACCTGGTGGACCGAGATTGGTGGTTTAGCAACCAGCTGACCCGGTGACCTGGCACCGCCTGATTGGTCCATGGGTGGCGTCACCAATGGTGCGATGGTGGGCAGGGCTTAGTCTTTAAAAGGCCTGCCCACAAACATGGCGGTGCGCTCTGATCTTTGAGCAGTGATGGTGTTGTGTGGACGCTTGGCCTTTTCAGCTCCACGTGTGCTTTAGTGGAAATAGGCAGGTGTAGTGGAAATAGGCAGGTAGCTTGGCCGTACAGACTGGCTCTGACTAGGGGGTCGCCATACACCCTGAGCGGTCTGCAGACACCGTATTCCCGGTGCCGCCTGTGAGCCACGTGGAGTGATCCTCCTCAGTCCGGTAGCACGCCGGCTGAGAGCACTTACACACCGGCGTGAGTCACACACGCATCCTAGCGCCTACTGCGTAGCCCCTCTGTAGTTAACAGGGCTACAGCTACTTTCCCAGTCGCGCATCTCCCATGCAGCTAACGGAGATAGAGCGAACCGCTATACCCGTTCCTGTGTGCAGTAACACGGAAGGGTTTATCATTTAAGTTGGTTGTCTTCCTTCTCAGCCGGAAGGTGTTCGGCAGTAGTCCACAAGGCTGCATTGCGGACCCCGGGGTCGGTTGCTTTCCATTATAATAAAGTTTGTTTGCAACCGTCCTCATAACAGTATTGGACTCACTGCATACCCTATAACTGTATAGCAGACCCTCTCCTTTCTAATGGGAACATGTCGTACTTTTTACTGTGGCCCTGCTCTGTGTGTCTTTAAATTCTTAGTGGGGTTTTTCCTAAAATTGGTCAGCCGTTGGACTCACTGCATACCCTATAACTGTATAGCAGACTCTCTCCTTTCTAAATGGAATTTGTCGTTACTGTGGCCCTGCTCTATTTGTCTTTAAATTCTTAGTGGGACTTTTCCCAAATTTTGGCAGCCCTTGCAGCCACAGCATGGGCATTACCACCCGCTCCTTTATAATGGGAACATTTTTTTTACTGAGATCCTCCTCTATGTCTCTTCAAAGGGGTATTGGGTTGCGTCCAAATTTTTGTCAGCCCTTGCAGTCACTGGATACGCAATAACAATATAGGAGACCCACTTGTCAATAATGGGAACAACAAAGCATAGCCGGTTGATGGCTCTCTAACAATAGCGAGGGCCGACTGCTGGCCTTTTAAGAATAGTAACGGCCATCTGATGGCCCTATAAAAATAAGCTTTATGACTTTCAGAGTCACTCCATCATAAATAAAACAGGATGTGTCTGATGATGTTACACACACCACATTGCCAGATAAGGTTGTAAAATGTTAAAATGACATTTCCCGGTGAATGCATTTGTCTTAAAAAATAATGTAAAAAAAAACAAAACAATAGGATCTTTCTTTAGTATAAAAAAACAGTATGAACTCTCCTGAAGGAGAAACCAGGGCCCGCTGGAGGAGTCTCCTGTTCTCTAGTGGGACTGTCCAATCCTTCTGAGAAGCAGTCCTGGCTATGAATAGTGTGTGGGAAGGTTCCTGGACATTCTATTTTTACCGAGGAGGAAACACACGCAAACATTGAGAGAACATACAAAGTCCTTGCAGATTTTGTCCTTGCTGGGATTTGAACCCAGGATCCCAGCGCTGCAAGACTTCAGTGCTAACCACTGATCCAATGTGCTGCCGTTCACCCTCAAATATCTAACAGGCTGGAGAAATTTACACCTACTGCCACTCTATCTTCAGCTCCTTTGAGAGAAAATGTATTCGGGCAGCCACTCAGTCTACCAAATAAAATTCCTGAGAAGGAAATTGGGGATTGCTTCGCTACTGGTACTGGGGGCAGTGCTAATACCATGGTGTCGTACAATAGTTTGCTGGAAATATTCCAGGCTGGTAGGAGGCAAGCAAATTCCCACAGAAAAGCACCGGCAGTAATGTTCAGGCCACATTTCAAGTGCAAGCAGCTTTAGAGGACTTCCTGGGAGAAATGATACGCAGGGTAGATAGGGTTTCTCTCTATGCCAGTCCTTTCACCGAGCTAAATACAACTCTTAGCAAAAAAAGTTGTGGACTGGCTCCGTACCGTCCCTGGCCACATTCACCTGTCCACCTGTTTGTGGTTAGGCGGTCCTTCCCAGTAAGTGCACTGGGGAGGACACGGGTAATGTTGTGGGGCCGGTGCTTGTGGAAAGCGGAAGCGATACCGGGAAATATAGTGACGGCTGGGGACCGAGTATGGACACCCGGCCGCCAGCTATCGTTTTGAAAATCTTCCACCTCCACGAGCTTAAAAGGCCATATTTCAAGTGCAAAGAGCTGCCCAGAAATCTGGCAGTTTAGTGTTGCGGTCTGTGGGTGGGTGGCTGGCTGCATACTTGCACTTGCATTCCAAGTGACAGAAAACTAAGCAGATGGTGGCCTCTATCATAATCATGGCCTCACCTCGGCATTATGAACTCTCCTGAAGGAGAAGCCAGGCCCCGCCGGAGGAGTCTCCGGTTCTCTGGTGGGCCTGTCCAACCCTGACGAAAAGCAGCCCTGGCTAAGAAAAGTGTGAGGGAAGGTTCCCGGACACTCTATGGCTGCTTTTTTAATGTGGATCGGCCATGCTTATGCATGTTATTTTCAAAAGGCATTACAGATCAGGCCATTGTCCAACTCTGTATTCAAGAAATTAAATGCGCAAAGAAAGATGTGTGTGTCAAAGCACCACCGACAAGTGCGAGTTGATGTTGGACGGGCTGCCATTGCTTCTGCAACAAGCTCAATTACAGGACTTCCTGGGAGAAATGAAATGCAGGGTAAATACAGTTTCCCTCTATAGCAGTCCTTTCACCGAGCTAAATACAACTCTTAACAAAAAAAGTTGTGGACTGGCTCCGTACTGTCCCTGGCCACATTCACCTGTCCTCCTGTTTGTGGTTAGGCGGTCCTTCCCAGTAAGTGCACTGGGGAGGGCACGGGTAATGTTGTGGGACCCGTGCTTGTGGAAGGCAGAGGCGATATCAGGAAATATAGTGGCGGCTGGGGACCGAGTATGGACACCCGGCCGCTGCCGGCATGAGATTATGAAAAGCTTCCGCCTCCACGAGCCTAAAAGGCCACATTTCAAGTGCAAAAAGCAGTCAAAAATTTGGCAGCATAGTATTGCAGCCTGTGGGTGGGTGGCTGCCTGCATACTTGCGCTTGCATTCCAAGGAATGGGGTAGGGACAACTGAATGCTGCATTGGGACAAGGACGTGGACGGTATTTGTTGGAAGTCTGCAACGACAAGTGCATGGCGGGAGGCAACTTCGCATGCACCAAGGATCACTTATGATGGACACACTTTTAGGCAGTGACCTGGGAGTCAGAAATGCTTCCAGAGGTCTTCTCCATGCTGTTTACATGTCTTTTCAGCACTATATGCATGTGTCTGATGATGTGTCACACACCACATGGCCAGATAAGGTTGTAAAATGTTAAAATTAAATTTCCTGGTGAATGCATTTGTCTTGGTTGAAAGCAATGCAAAAGTGCAAAAACGCATCAAAAACGCTATGTGTGAACATAGCCCAAGGTGTGGTGGAGTATTTTTGTTTTTAGTTATTTATTTTGCCTTATATACAAGTCATTACCCTGGAAAGGATGTTCCTTAACATATTTCCCAGGAAAATCCATTTTGGTTTCCTTTTTGTATGTTTTATTGTGAGTCCGTAAAAGTGGCCTAATACTCTGACCACGTTGTTGACAGCAGTGATCTGGGAGTCTGAGATGCTTCCAGGGGTCTTCCCCATGCTGTTCCCATGTCATTTGAGCACTGTTCCCATCGATTTGAGCATTTTTTAGGCCCTCTGCATACCGCCGGGGGGAGCTGCCTGAAAAATGCTCGCGTTTCCCATAGACTTACACTGGGCTCGTTGCTCGGGTCGAGCACCCGAGTATTCCAATTTGCTCAACCCGAGCAACGAGTACACGAGCATTTTAGTGCTTGCTCATCACTAGTTTTGAGAATTAACGTGCATAAGCAAAGCCACGTTTTAGGCCACTGAATATCATTAAGCGAAACTAATACAGCTTTCCCACAGACTGAAAGAGGGGTATCAAGCCTTCCAAGACAGCCAAGAGTTCCCTGTCCTCCCCAAGAGGACAACTGTCCATGTTCTCCTCCTCATCCTCCTCCTCCTCATTATCACCCAATCTGCATTGAGATGAGATAAGGCTGGGCTGCATAGTTCCTTGCTCCGCCTGCAATGCCTCCTCTTTAACTCCGAGTGTTTCTGTAGACAGAGAACGGCATGATGACGCTACGCTAATTATGGCGTCATCACCGCTCACCATCTTGGTGGAGTCCTCAAAGTTTTGGAGAATGGCACAGATGTCAGATATCCATGCCCACTCATCAGCTCTTATGTACAGTGGCTGACCTGAATGCCAATTGGCGTGTTTAAGTTGGTACTCAACAACTGCCCTCTGCTGCTCACAAATCCTTCCCAACATCTGCAATGTTGATTTCCAACATTTCGTGATATCGCACAACAGTCGGTGAGCTGGAAGCTGCAAATGCTGCTGAAGCACTGCCAGGGTGACGGAAGCTATAACTGACTTTCTGAAATGGGCACACACGCGTTGTACTTTCACAAGCAGCTCTGGCAGATGTGGGTATTTTTTCAGAAACCGCTGAACCACTAAGTTGACCACATTTAGTGCTCTCTCATTACTAACCCCTGCATGGAGAACAATATCAAGACCGACAAATTAAAAGATGAAATATAGCCTGCTTTATATACCAAGGTACTAAGAAAACCAATTTTGATTATATCTTGCGTACCCTAGTGACAAAAATATCTGCACCAAAGAATTACTTTCACTAGAGTAGAACTAATATAATGGTGACCGACAACTTTTCCACTACAGCCAAACCCAATAGATGGAGACCCAATCAGGATTTCCAAAAATTAGTGGCAGACACCAGCAAAGTGGCATCAATTTCACCAGAGTAGAAGTAGTTTAATGGAGACAGAATCCTCTTCCACTACATCCAAACCAAATAAATAGAGACCCACCCAAGATTCTCCACATTTCCAGAAATTAGTGGCAGATACCAGCAAAGTGGCATCAATTTCACTACAGTAAAATCTGTAGAATTAGGAACGACACCTCTTCCCCTACAGCCAACCCAGTAGATGGAGACTCAATCAGGAGTGAACCAGCCTCTCCAGTCATTCACCACGTGTCAGACTTGTGCAGGTGAATGAGCTGGTCTAAAAAATGTGTGAAAGGACTCACAGAAATTGCTTCTGCCACTAACACTACTGCTGCTGCTAATATTTTGGCGTTGATGAATTAACGTTTAGGAAGTTGAAAGTGTAGAGCTGCGATCAACGCTGTGTGCCTCACTGCTGGCTTGGGGAAAACCTATGTTAAGGTCGTGTAAAAGCGTATTTTGATGCTCCAGCATCTGGCAAAATTTACTCTTATAACGTGTATCTAACAGAGTGGCAACCCAGTAGTCAGCACTATTTAGAAACATAACTATACGGGGATCAGAGGTGGATTAAGAGTAGCAAGGGCCCCGGGCAGTTTAGAAGGCGCGGGACCCCCCCTCCCCCCACACACACACACACCTGATGTATCACATGTCACATGATCCCCTGTGATAGATCTTGTGATAGTTCACGTGAAATTAATTTGGCACAATATTAATTATAATATTTTTTTTTAGGCTGTGTGCCCACTATGCGTTTTTTAAGTGTTTCCGCAGCGGCAAAAACGCTGCAGAAACAGTTAAAAAACGCTTGGTAGAAGGTCTGCCATGTTCCCCAATGATAATCCCCATGTACTGTGCACATGCTGCGGAAATTTCCGCTGCGGATTATCATTGCGGAAAATTCGCAGCATTACCAATTATTTTGCGGAAGCGCGGCGTTTTCGCCGCCATTGACTTGCATTGGAACGCATGGAATCTGCATCACTGCATCTGTACATGCGGAATACATGCGTTTCAATGTGCGGATGGTACCCGGGTGTGGAGGACAGGAGACTCTCCTCCGGACCCGGGTACCATAGAACCTGTGAAAAAATAATGAAATGAAATAAAAAATAAATATTATACTTACCTTCTGATGGCCCCCGGTGTCTTTATCCGATGCGTCCTGGCTTGCCAGCAGCTCGCGATGGTCTGAAAAGGACCTGCCGTGACGTAATTTAGTCATGTGACGGGTCACGCGACCGCTGACGTCAGCAGGCCATCAGAAGGTAATTATATATTTATTTTTTATTTTTTACCCTTCTTTTATGGTCACACTATATAAATCCATGCTGGTTGCATGGATTTATATCGTGTGACCAAGTTGATGCTAAAATCGCTTGGAAAGCGCTTGTCAACCGGCATGCGGGAGGCCGCAAGGTGCCATCAATACACAGCAGGAGGCCGCACGTAGCCATCTGTACACAGAGGGAGGCCGCACGTAGCCATCTATATACAGCGGGAGGCTGCATGTAGCCATCTATATACAGTGGGAGGCTGCACGTAGCCATCTATATACAGCGGGAGGCCGCACAGCGCCATCTATGCACAGCGGGAGGCCGCACGGCGCCATCTATATACAGCGGGAGGCCGCACATAACCATCTATACACAGCGGGAGGCCGCACATAGCCATCTATATACAGCGGGAGGCCACACATAGCCATCTATACACAGCGGGAGGCTGCATGTAGCCATCTATACACAGCGGGAGGCCGCACGTAGCCATCTATACACAGCGGGAGGCCGCACGGCGCCATCTATACACAGCAGGAGGCTGCACATAGCCATCTATACACAGCAGGAGGCTGCACATATCCATCTATACACAGCAGGAGGCCACACAGCGCCATCTATACACAGCTGGAGGCCACATGGCGCCCCCCCAGAGACAGCGGGAGGCCGCACGCAGTCACGCACACACAAACATATACAGACGTATATGTGGCGCCCCTGAGGGTTCGGTCGCCACAGAGGTGTTGCATCTCAGCCAGAAGGAGTACAGCCCAGGACCCTAACACCTGCATCCAACACACCACTCCAGGCAAACAGGGGAGGGCAAGATGTCTCTGATTCTTGCTGAGCCCTTCCCTTGGCTGGAGTGGGGGGGGAACCCAGAGAAGGGGAACCACATAGTGGGTGTGGGTGGAGGACGTAGTTCAGGGGAGCACAGGAAAGGAAGCTATATAAAAAGGGAAGCCATCTTAGGGTGGCAGTGCAGTGCTGTTCAGTCATAGGAGGAGAAGTGGAGGAGCAGAGGCTTTGCAGAAGCTCTGCTCAGGCAGAGGGCCTGGTGAAAGGCCCAGGACTGAAAGGAGAGGAGAGAGAGGAGCAGAAAGGCTCCAGGAATCAGGAAAGGACCCCAGGGGTACGGGCCGTGCAAAAGTCCACCCGTATGCCCACATCTGCCAGGCGGTGGAGGGGTCAGGCCATCTAAGGGGAACCGGTCCCTCAGCTAGCGGAGGACTTTATGCCCAGCTAGAAACCGGAGGCTGCAGTACTTTATGTCTTGTAGCCACAAGTCCACGCCAGTCTCACCGAGAAGGTAGCCATATAGGACCCAGGGGACGGAACAGATGTCGCCGGCCAAGGCCTGTGGGTACCGGATTGGAGATATTAGGTGTGAGGTGCAGGAAGAAGGCCAGAGAGTGAGGACACACAGAAGGGGGTCCTGCTAAGTACTCCGGAGCTACCTGGGGGTAGACCGAACCCCTCCATGAGTAAACACAGGACGACAAGGGCAGTTACATGGATCCCTGTAATCTGGACTGCAACAACTGTGAGTAAAGACTGCACTTCCTTGTCTCCGTGTTTCTTGCTACGCCATCAACCCCTGTACTACAGCGCCCAGCATAACCAATTAGATCTACATGGCCCTGGAGCTAAGCTCTACCTGTGGAGAGCCACACCATCCCTGCTGCAGTAACATCAGCTCCAGAGGACCTGCTCGGCAGCGGCGGCTCCCTTAGCCGCATACCACAGGTGGCGTCACAAACTTTATATACTATAATCCCCTGTAAATAATCCCCTATTGAATGACCGCCCTGGGTCACGGACCGGGTCACCCCCACTGTGACATCCCCCAGCATTTACCGGCCCGGCACCGGGTACCCCACGGCCCAGGGGGCGCGTCATATACATACACGCATAAACACATTTGAAACACAAAAATACATATAAACAGACATCACACAATGATATCTGCCTGCACACACACACTCACTCAATCACTCACTCACACACACACACACACACTCTCACACACACACACTCTCACACACAAACACACACTCACATTCACACACACACACACTCTCACATTCACACACACACACACACACACTCTCACACACACTCACCATCCTCCAGCTCCAGTCCTCCTGCTCCTCTCCGGTGCAGCAGTGCAGCCAGGCCGGGCGCGCACTGCGTGACGTCACAGCTAGGAGACACGGCCGTGCACAGGGCCATGTCTCCTAGCAGTGATGCGGCCTGGCCAGCACAGGGAAGTTAACAGCTGCAGTGCTGGCCCGGCCGAAGAAGAGTAGCGGCCGTGCGCCGCTGCTGGGGGAGCGGTCCGGGGGCCCCCCTGCCACTGTCTGCCGGTATGTGCCGCGGCGCCGCACATATAATGAGGGCAATCTGGCCATAGACACCCCGGAGCCCCGGCCCCCAGTTTTTCTGGTATCGCCAACCCCCCTCATTCGCAGTGAACCATCCTCCCTTGGCACCCTGAGATGTACCCTAGTGTATGATGTTAGTAACAGAAGAAAGTTTTTTTTACTGTGGATGAGGCCTGTATAACATACAAGATATTCTACAAAGTAATTAAAACTGAGATATCCCCTGCTGTATAACGTTAGGAATCGAAGAAAGTATTTTTTGACTATGGATGAGGTCTGTATAACATAGAATATATGCTCCAAGATATTTCAAACTCAGATCTAGCCTGCTGTATCACGTTAGTCACACTAAAAAATTCATTTTTTTACTTTGCATGAGCTCTGCATACAGCTGAAGTTCACCACCACTAAAATAGTAGGTGACTTTTCACGTTTGAGACACAAAAAAAATCTTTGGTGGACTCTGCCTAGCAATAGATAAAATCTTTTTTACTCTGTAAACAGATGAGGTTCACCGCCACTAAGATAGCAGGTGGCTTTTAGCAGAGTTTATCACGTTTGCTATACAAAAAAATCTTTGGTGGACTGTGGCTAACAACAGAAAAAATATATTTTTTTACTCTGAAAACAGCTGAAGGTCACCGCCACTAACGTAGTAGATGATGCATAGCAGAGTGTATGACGTTTGCCACACAAAACAATCTTTGGTGGACTCTGCCTAGCAAGACAAAAAATATTTTTTTTACTCTGAAAACAGCTGAAATTCAACACAACTAATGTAGTAGCTGTGTATGACGTTTGTGACACACAAAAAAACTTCTGTGGACTCTGCCTGCCAACAGAAAAAAAAAATTGTTTTACTGTGCATACAGCTGAAGTTCACCCACCAAAAAAATAACAAACTGGGCTAACACAGCTTGCACTATCACATTAGCAAATGAAAAAAAAGGTTTCTGTGCTCTGTACTGACAAGCTCTGCAGAAAGCTTAATTTCAACCCCACAAAATCAAAAAGTGGCCTACAAGGGCTTGCTTGCTTTATCACATTAGCAAGTGTAAAAATAGATTGAAAGTATACTCCTGCATGGAAAACAGACAGTACAACTGGTGCACAACACTATTCTATGTCATGGGCCCTGCCTTTTCTTTCAGAATCTCAGTAATTGCACAAGAAAAAAAAAGTGCTGCAAGGTAAATTGAACAGGTACACAGCACAAGACTATCAAGACTTATCTACACTATCTGAATTCCAAACAAACGCCCATCTATCTAGCTAATATCTCTCAGTACACAGGACAGAGCACACTCAGCAGCGTCTGGCTACCGCAGTGACATGGATAAAATGGCGCTGAGGGAATATGGCCGGTTTTTATATAGAGAGGACATGTGATTTCAGCAGCCAATTGTAGAAGCCCTTGTGTTTGGACAGTGTGGTTGCTTCCTGCGCTCTGATTGGCTATCCGCACTTTCCTGACTTAAAGTTACCGCCTACAGGAAGAAAAAATATTACAAGCGCGTCGCTGATCTGACCTGTTCTGAGCTATCACCAGCCCCCCACTCACCTACCATGTCCCCCCGCTAATCATACCCAAGCACTATGCTAGCAAAACAGTTAAAAACGCTGTAGTTGCCCCACAATCACGTTCCCTCTTTTATTCGCTGAACGTTGCCGATTTTTCCCGAATTTAAGAAATTTTGCTTGCATTTCCAATCACGAATCCGAATGATTACAAACAACCCTGATTTTCCAACCATTGGGATTTTCCCCAGCAACCAATGACCCATAGACAAGTGTCACTAGGCTCCCTGAGTCCAATAGAGCCTCCGGCTGGTACCCATTGTTCCATAGACAAGTGTGACTAGGCTCTCTGAGTCCAATAGTGCCTCCAACTGGAACTCGTTGACACGGACCTGGCAAAAATTGGGTTTATTTCAGATGTAGTCTGTATTTGCGGTGCAGACAGTTTGGGCATACATAGATACCCGCTGAGTAAATCCAAAGTCCATGGGCTCAGCCGTCAGGGGGCAGTTGTCAGACACATGTGGCCCTTGGCACTGCCAGCACCTTATAGCGGTGGCACCTTTGGTCCGCGAGATCGGATTAAGGGATACTGTGCTCCTCCCCTCAATTGTTGCATGGTTGGGACTAACCCTAGCAGAGGGTCGTATAACTTTTCCAGGCTCCTGGGCTTGTAGGGCCAGCTGTGATACTTGCAGTGGGCTAAGCCCTGTACGTAGTCCTGGGTGGCCGCATAACGCTCGATCATGCTAATCACCTGATCTAGGTTGCCAAGGTCCCCTAGTCCCACCCAGCACTGTATGGCTGATGGCAGAGTTCGCACTAACCAGTTGAACACTATCCTCTTTACTAGCGCAAGGTCTCAGGCTAGAGCCTTTTTGTTGCTAACTGCAACAAGTCAAATGCCTGAGGCCTAGCAGGGGGGGTCTCCAGAAAGGACCACTGGTGCACACATTGTGATCGTACATAGTGTGGTAGAGTCTCTCGTTCAGCTGTACTCAGAGGTAGATACAGAACACTGTCTCTTTAAATGACTTGATGGTTTATTGTAGGAAGCAGCATAAACTACGGCCAAGTGCATAACATAAACATAGCCTTACTGGCATAACAGGAAACAAAAAGGAAAAAGGTACAGAACAGTCTTTACTTCGGCCGAGGTCCGGCCACTCAGGGTTAGCAAGAGTACATGGTCCAGTTTTAGCACAAACACAAGCTCCTCTCTCTCAGGAGCCAGTTTCCACACACTGAACAACAACTGAATGTAAAGGCTGGCTATTTAAAGCCCAGACCACACCCTGATGTGGAGATATGGTGAATGACCTCCTGCCTGCACTCTGGTCATTCACCTATGAAACATGCCCTTTTTAAATCGCTGTTTAACCCTCTTTGCACTTACTATGCAGGAGAAGTTACTGTCACTGAAGTTAACAGCCTCAGTGAAACATATCTCCCCTCCAGTATTCTGCCAGTGACTTTGACACATCCCCCCCCCCCTCTCTGCCCAAAGCTGGGGGTTTTGGCACCTTCGCTCACTAAATATGAAAGTCTGGACAGGGCATCTGCTTTACCATGCAGTTTTCCAGGCCTGTGCTCTACCAAAAAACTAAAGTCCTCGAGCACCAGGAACCACCTAGTCACCCGGGCATTCTTACCCATCCTTTCCCTCATCCATCTTAGGGGAGCATGATCTTACACTAGCCTGAACTTCCGGCCTAATAAAAAGTATCTGAGGGTGTCAATTACCCACTTGATGGTCAGGCACTATTTTTCCACAATAGCATAGTTCTTTTCACAGGCTGAAAGTTTTCTGCTTAGATAAAGAATGGGATGTTCACCCCCATTTACTTCTTAGGATAAGTCGGCTCCTATTCCGACCTCTGGGGCATCCATCTAGACCACAAACTCTTTATTGAAGTCAGGCGTTATCAAGACCGGCTGCTTACGTTATCAAAATCTTCAATTTCTGGAATCCCACCTCTGCCTCAGAAGACCACTTGGCCATCGCAGTCTTCGTACCTTTAAGTAGGTCGGTCAGGGGTGCCGCTATCATGGCAAAATTTGGGAAAAATCGCCGATAGTATTCCACGATTCCCAGAAAGGCCCGAACCTGTTTCTTGGAGGCCGGTTGCGGGCAATTCTGGATTGCTTCCACCTTGTTCACATAAGGCTTTATTTTGCCCCTTTTAACAACGTAGCCCAAGTATTTTGCCTCTTCTTTTCCTATGGCGCATGGGTTTTTAGGTTCATGGTAAACCCAGCCTTTCTCAGTGCCCCCAGTACCGCCTGGACCTTCTGCAGGTGACTTCCCAAATCTCGACTGAAGATCACGATGTCATCCAGGTAAGCGGCGGTGTACTTCTTATGCGATGCTAGGATCCAGTCCATGGCACTCTGGAAGGTAGCTGGGTCTCCCTACAGACCGAACGGAATCCTGATGTACTGAAAACAACCGTCGGGTGTAGAGAAGGCAGTCTTCTTCTTGGCAGCTGGGGACAAGAGGATTTGCCAGTACCCCTTTGTTAGCTCCAGGGTAGTGATGTACCTGGCAGGTCCCAACCGTTCAATAAGTTCATCAACCCAGTGCCATCGGATAGGCTTCAAACTTAGACACTTAGACACATTTAGTTTTCTGAAATTGTTACAGAAGCGCCACTCACTGTCCGGCTTCGGTACAAGAACAATGCGGCTGGACCACCCGCTGTTAGACTCCTCGATGATGGTTCACCCGTACACGCGTTTCCGTCAAGATCTCATGCTCCACAACCTACGTACATCAACTCTGAGAACAGGTCTTGATTTCTCTGCAGCAGTTCTCAGCACTGTTGTTTTTGTGTCGGTGATCGTGTCTCTGCCACAGTGACATCCTCGACCCTGGCTTCAGGATTGGCCCCCAGACACGTAGCTTCCACCAGTTCAAGCAAGTTGATGTCGTAGATCTGGTACGGCTTTCTTCTATGTCTAGAAGTCCCCAAAGGAGCCGTCCGTATAGTAGTTCAAACGGTGAGAATCCCGTAGAGTTCTGGGGAACTTCCCTGATAGAGAACAGCAGGTAAGACAATAGATAATCCCAGTTTTGCCCATCCTTCTCCACGACCTTCAGCAGCATAGACTTCAAGGTCTTGTTGAATCTCCACCAAGCCGTCCGTCTGCGAATGGTATACAGATGTCCGGAGTTGTGTAATCTGGAGACCCTTACACAACTCCCTCATCACTAGTGATGAGTGAGCGTGCTCGTCACTGCTCGGTACTCGCCCGAGCAATTCACTGCTCTACATGCTTGGTGCTCGGCGAGTTTTTCCGGGATGCTCGGGTGAGAGCTCAGGTCCCCGCCCTGCATGTTTGACACTCTTTAGAGAGCCAATGAACATGCAGGGAATGCTTTCCATGCACTGTAATGCCGTAGTCATGTTGGGTGTGGCATTACAGTGATTGGCTGGCTGTATAGCGTCATCGTGTCTATATAAGACCTGGTGGCCCTATGCTCGTCACAGTCTAACTCGGAAACAGGCAGAGTAGGGAGAGATGCTGCTGAGCAAGGGAGAGAATTGGCGGTTTATTAGTTAGGCATAGCTATTCCACAGCAAGATATATATCCATCTGAACTAAAAGTCCTTCTGAGGACTAATTCAGATGCATATATTCAGTGGTTATAGCAGGAGTTAGGCATGCAGAGATTGTGAACACTATACAGTACAATAGTGTCCATTGCATGTTCTGTCTGCTGCTGCAGCTGCCTGTTGCAGAAAGCCATTGGACTAGATATCAGGGCTAATATTTTTTTTTTGCTCTTAATCCTGATTATTTCTTTAAAAAGCTATACAGTTCAACATTTTACTGCTCCATTTGCTTGTTAGGAGAATACAGCCAGATTTTTTTGACTATATTCACTTTTCTGTATTGTGGAAGCAGAGAAACTTTTTTCCATGATCAGACGTGATCCCATATTACTGCCGTCATAATACAGAAATTTTTGGGAACGTGTCAGATATCACACTACATTTAAAGTATGGCAGTTGTGTGTTCAAACCTATTCACAGTTGTTCGCTGACAAATACCATCCTCAGAGGCGACTATCTGAAACTTTGGCCATCAGATGTGATCCCATATGACTGCCATAGTAATACAGAAATTTTTGGGAACGTGTCAGATATCACACTACGTTTAAAGTATGGCAGTCGTGTGCTCAAACCTATTCACAGATGGTCGTTGACAAATACCATACCATACGGCGACTGTCTGAAACCGTGACCATCAGACGTGATCCCAAATTACTGCCGTAATAATATAGACATTTTTGGGAATGTGTAAGATATCACACTACATTTAAAGTATGGAAGTTGTGTGTTCAAACCTATTCACATTTGGTCGCTGACAAATAGCATATCTGTAAACAATGTTGTCAGAGTATTATGCCACTTTTACGGGCTGACAATAAAACATACAAAAAACAAGCTGAAATGGAAAAAATGTTTCCAGGGTAATGACTTTTATATAAGGCCAAAGAAATAATAAAAAAAGTTATGGACTTTGGAAGAGATTTATGCAACCAGAATGAACACTCATCTGGAGCTGATGATACCACCTAGAACCTGTTCTTGTTGTAAATGCATCTAACAGTGTTATCGATAGGGAATAGAATAGAGTTAGGCAATAATACCTGGCTGGATCGGTATAATATGCTATCCATACTGCGATACCTCACCGGTAAAAGAATTTCAGAAAAGACAGGTAATATTCTAGAATATAGAATCTTTTTCAATTGTCCTTCCCATTATTAAAGATTGGGTCTCCTATACTGTTATTCTGTATATGCAACAATTAGAAGGGCTGGCAAAAATTAGGACGCACTCCAATACGCATTTGAAGAGACATAAGTAACAAAAAATATATATATAAAAACACAGCAGGATCTATAGTATAAAAACCAGACTCGCCAATGTATCCTCAATGTAATCACATGGTACAGCTCCTGCATCTCCACCTTCTCCTCCTCATGTTCAGCCTCCATCTCCAAAATGACCACATCAATCACAATCTAGGAGTACTGCAGCACTGCCTTGGCTAAGCGAAAACTGGCTGTGCTGAAGATAATATGCTTATACTTAGGTGACAAACCACACACCGCTGCAGATTTGTTGAAAGCTGTAACACAGCAGGCAGATCTGTAGTTCTCACACTTGAACATACAGCCAGGCATGGTCGTGTGTGACAATGTTCGGAACCTGGTGGTGGAGAAATGACAGCAGGAGTAGATACGGTTTGCCTCTATGCCAGTTCTTTCTCCGAGCTAAAAAATATGGCTGTGGTGAAATACAACTCTCACTGAGAAGCAGTGTCAGACTGAAAAACATTGGGCCCACCAGAGGATTTGATTCTGAGGGCCCACGTTTCTCCCCCACTCAAGAGCACCATAGCAGCTGCAAGGTTTGTGCTATAAACTCTTCTGAAGTAGAAGCCAGGGCCCACCACAGGATTCTCTGGTGGGCCCATCCAACCCTGCTCAGAAGCAGACTGTTAGAACCCTCCTGTTTGTTTTTTCTATCTTGTGTTTTGCGGTCACGTGATCATCTGCCTTTATATTCCAGCTCCGCCCTTGTGGCTGTGCTGGACTTCAGTGTTTGACTGTTTCTCTAGCCTGGTGCTTCGGTGCCATTCTCTGTCAAGTTTGCTTGGTCCTCTGGGACCTCTAGTACATTTTTGTCAGTTTCTCTTTTTGTGTTCTGCAACAACTTTTCTGTTTAGGAGGTGTCCCATTTTGGTCCCAGTCCTTAGTTCTTTTAGGGACCCCTCCCTTAATTCTATAGGTCTTCATTCAGACTAGCCGAGGACTAAGGCGGGTCTGTTCACTAGGAACAGGCAGCTCGCTACATCGTAGGGATTCAGCTTAGTCTTACTGTAGGGGACAGCTTTCCCCTATCTTTCCTTAGTACATGTTGCAGAACATAACACAGCCCTGGTTAAGAACGGTCTGTATGATGGATCCCAGACACTCTATGGCTGCTTTTTTACTTAGGGGAAAACCCACGCAAGCACGAGGAGAACATACAAAATCCTTGCAGATGTCCTTGGTGGGATTTGAACTCAGGACCCCAACGCTGCAGTGCTAACCACTGAGCCACTGTTCTGCTCTCTCTGTTCTCCCTCTATATATATATATATATATATATGTCTTATGGCTGAGGTGAAATAAAACTGTCACCAAGAAGCAGTGTCAGACTGAAGAACATTGACTCACCAGAGGATTTGATTCTGAGGGCCCCCCTTTCTCCCCCGCTCAATAGCCCCAAGGTTTGTGCTATGAACTTTCCTGAAGGAGAAGCCAAGGCCCATCGGAGGATTTTCCGGTTCTCTGGTGGGCCCATCCAACCCTGCTGAGAATCAACCCTGGCTAAGAAAAGTCTGTGTGAAGGTTCCCGAACACCGTATGGCTGCTTTTTTACTGAGGAGGAAGCCAGAGAAACCAGGGAACCCAGGGAAAACCCACGCAAACATGGGTAGAACATACAAACTACTTGCAGATGTTGTCCATGGTGGGATTTGAACCCATGCCAGGATGCCTGGCATGCTAACCACTGAGCCACTGTGCTGCCCTCTCTTTTCTCCCTCTGATATCTAACATGCAGGAGAAACTTGCACCTACTGCCACTCAGTATCTTCAGCTCCTTTGTGCGAAACAAATGTATTTGGCTAGCTACTCGGTTTACCAAATAAAATTCCTGAGAAGGATATTGTGGATGGCTTCGCTTCTGGTTCTGGGTGTCACTACCAACCCACTGGAAACATTCCAGGCTGGTTGGAACCAAGCTGTTTCCCACAGAAAAGTACCAGCAGCAAACTAAGGAGATGTTGACCTCTATCATCATCATGACCTGCAAGGTTTGCGCTATGAACTCTTCTGAAGGAGAAGCCAGGGCCCACCGGAGGAGTCTCCAGTGGGCCTGTCCAACTCTGTCGAGAAGCAGCCCTGGCTAAGAAAAGTCTGTGGGAAGGTTCCCAAACACTCTTTGGCTGCTTTTTTTACTGTGGACTGGCTCCAGCAATCTATAAGATTGCAATCTATAAGATCCCTTCACTGGCTCCAAATTGCCAAGCGTATCCAGTTCAAACTATTAACACTGATGTATAAAGCAATCCATAACCTTTCTCCTCCATACATCTCTGAACTAATCTCCCGATATATTCCCATACGTCATCTCTGGTCTAACATGCTGGAGAAACTTGTACCTACTGCTACTCAGTATCTTCAGCTCCTTTGTGAGAAACTAATGTTTGGGTAGCCACTCAGTCTAGCAAATAAAATTGTGGATGGCTTCGCTTCTGGTACTGGGTGAACTGCTAATACCATAACGTCATGCCATAATTCACTGGAAATATTCCTGGCTGGTTGGAGACAAGCTCAATCCCACAGAAAAGTACCAGAAAGCTAAGGAGATTGTGGCCTCTATCATCATGAATAATTTGCTCGTTGACTAGGAGACTGACTACTGCTGCTGTCTACCTTGTGAATATTGTGTTGAAGCTAGATTGACCCAGGGCCCTCAATCCTATGCGTCGGGAACACGTGTTCCGTCCCAGGGTCCGACTGGGTCCGGCTTCCACAATATTAACCCAGTGATGCATCAGTGAGATCTCCCGTCCCTGGTCACAAGCACTTGTCCACATGTCTGTGGTTAGGCGGTCCTTCCCACTAACTGCACTGGTGAATGTATGGGTAATTTTCTGGGACCCGTGCTTGTATAAGGTGGGGACGACACTGGGGGAAAAAGTGGTGGCTGGTACCGAAGGCCAGCCGCTGCCATGAGGTTGCGGAAAGCTTCCACGAGCTTAAGCGTCAAAATTTCTAGTGCAAGCAGTCGAAAAATATGGCATTTTATTATTGCGGCCTGTGGGTGGTTGGCTGCGTATTTGCACTTGCGTTCAAAGAACTGGGGTAGGGACAACTGAACGCTGCGCTGGGACAATGACATGGACGTAGTTGCTGATAGTGATGGTTGCAAGTATGCAACGACAGGTGCAGGGTGGGAGGCATTTTCACCTGCATCATGGACGGAGGCTTGGCTTGCATGTACAACAGAGGAAGAGGCAGTGGTATCACCCGCAGACACTGTTTCTGGACCCTGGCGTTCGGCCCATTGACTTCATCATCCACCACCTCGTCTTACACTTCTGTACCCTGGTCCTCCTCCTGACTTTCTGTCCATTGTGTCTCATCATCATCCACCTCTAGCAACAGTAATTGAACTTTCCCACCATCACCTTTGGGTGACCCTGGCTGCTCAAATATTTGGGCATCGCTAAATGCGATCTTCTGCTGCCATGCTTGAAGCGGGCCGAGCAAGAGGCCTGAATCTATAAATGGAAAACTGAATAGCTATTGCCTCTAATCTCTCCTTCAAACCACATATATCCCAGATCCGCACAATTCTCAACCATGAATTTGCAAAATAACTAGTGCACGCCCTCATCATCTCCCGCCTTGGCTACTGCAACCTCCTGCTCTGTGGCCTCCCTTCTAACATTCTCACATCCCTCCAAACTATCCTAAACTCTGCTGCCTGACTAATCCACCTGTCCCCCCTCTATTCCCTGGCCTCTCCGCTCTGTCAATCCCTTCACTGCCTCCCCATTGCTCACAGTCTACAGTTCAAAACCCTAACCATGGCATACAAAGCCATCCACAACCTGTCTCCTCCATATATCTGTGACCTTGTCTCCCGGTACATACCTGCTTGCAACCTCTGATCCTCACAAGATCTCCTTCTCTACTCTTCTCTTATCTCCTCTTCCCACAATTGCATACAAAATTTCTTCCATGCATCCCCCCTACTCTGGAACTTTCATCCACTATTGAAACCTTCAAAAGGAAGCTGAAGACCCACCTCTTCTGACAAGCCTACAATCTGCATTAACCCTCGCTCCACCATACTGCTGCATGACCAGCTCTACCCTGACCTACTGTATCCTCACCCATCCCTTATAGACTGTTTGTGCCCTCTCACAGGCAGGGTCCTCTCTCCTCTTGTACCAGTCGGTGACCTCTTTTCACATATAAAGCGCCATGGAATAAGTGGCGCTTTAATAATAAATAATAATTATACTACTTGTACTCTGGGTCAATTGATAGCACTTTACTGGTGTCTGACCTTAAATTGATGTGTTTTGGCAGCTTTTGGTCCCATTTGAAGGTGTTGTGTATGTGTTTGGATTTGGCCCCCATTGAATTCAGTGGCGTTCGGCAATGTTCGGCGAATATTGCAAAAACGGCGATCGTAATCCGAAACAAATATTGAAATATTTGCTCGCATCTAATCAGAAACACCCTTAAAAAATTTGTGTGCATGGCATGATGGTCACTCTGGTGATATGGTGGTGGAGGATGAGGAGAAGGAGGAGGGCGACATAAAATAGAACAATTCCTGTACCATATACCCATGTCTGGGTGTGAAGGGTTGCATAGGAATAGATCCCCCCCAAAAAAACACTGGATTTGAGTTTATGTTCCGATTCTATCATCCGGTAGTGTTGAGAAGTCTGATCCAATCCAGGTCTTGTTCATTTTGATAAGAGACAGCCTGTCAGCATTGTCAGTTGACAGATGGATGCGCCTATCATTTACATCAGTTATAATGCCCCCGGTGACACTAAAAACCGTCTCTGACAAAATGCTAGCAGCAGGGCAGGAGAGGACCTCCAAGGCGTAGAGAGACAGTTCATGCCACGTGTCCAGATTGGATACCCAACAGTTGTAAGGTACAGAGAGGAATTATGGAGGATGCTGGTACGGTCACCAAGGTAGTCCTTCAGCCTCTTCCAAAACTTTTCCCTCCTTATCAGAGTACCTCGTGTATCAGGGCCTTGGTGCTGGGAGGATCTGAGAAAACTGTCCCAGACCTTTGACAGTGTTCCCCTGCCTCTGCCGCATCTGGTTTGTGTCTCCCTCACCTGTACTCCGTGGTTGTCCAATGAACTGTCTGTGACCTCGGCCGCCAGCGTTGTGAGATGGAATTTTTTTTTTTATAACTCTTCAACAAGGGCCTGAACTGAATATCTCCAAAACTGAACTCTTTCAGTTTCCTCCCTCTACTAACCTACCTATACCTGACTTTTATTAACCTACCTATATCTCACTGGTACTAACCTACCTTTACCTGGCTTTTACTAACCTACCTATATCTGACTTTTACTAACCTACCTATACCTGACTTTGCAATTTCCTTTAGGTGGTGCCACCATAACTCCCACTCGGCATGTCTGCTGTCTTGGTGTCACGGGTGTGTCAGAGGTGACAGACAGTCGCCTTGCAATGGGTTGCAGGAGATCTCTACATTTGGCATTGCAGACAGTTTCTTAGTTAAGAAGCTGTCTTTAGGACCAAGTGGCTACCTCTCTCTCTAGCTAATTAGTTCTCTGTCCTGGATGTATATATACCTGGTGTGTCTGAGAGGGAGTCATGGGCTATATCCATTTCTACTTGTAAAGCTTAGCAGGAGCAGTACTTTGTCCTCTCTGGAGCTTGAGGCCGTGTGCTTATTTGGAGTTCATCTACAGCTAAGCCATTTCCTCTGTTTTGTCCACCCTTGTTGTCTATAGAATTTAGTGGAGGTTGACTAGTGCTCATCTCTTTCCATCCCTAGCTGTAACCATACGCCAGGGAGAGTAGGGCGAGCCACGCGTGTGGCGATTGCTAAGGAGGCAATATAGGGACGATAGTTGAGACAGGGTGATTCTAGACCAGACTAGGAGGTCTCCACTTCCCCCCTTTCTCTAGTGTTTGGGCTCCCTTTCCCTTTCCCCTTTGTGTTGCACTAAGTCTTCCCCACACCTGGCATGACACTTGGAGTCATATTTGACACACAACTTTACATTTTTCAACGTGGAAAATCACTCACTCGCTCATGTCACCTGCACCTTAAAAACTTCTCCAGAATTCGACCTTTTCTCACCTTTGATACTGCAAAAACTGTTACTATTGCTCTTATGCATTACTGAAACTCTCTTCTAATTGGTCTCCCTCTAAACAAACTGTCTCCTCTCGAATCCGTTCTGAATGTAGCAGCCAGGGTTATATTTCTATCAAGCCCCTTCACCGACGCCTCTACCCTGTGCCAGTCATTGCACTGGTTAGGTTACCCATTCACTACAGAATACAATGCAAACTCATCTCTCTCACCCACCAAGCTCTCTACAGTTCTGCACCGCTCTATATCTCATCCCTCTTTTCTGTGTATAACCCCTCCCGTGCCTCTGTTCTGCAGCTGATCTAAGACTAACATTCTCCTTAATCAGAACCTCACACCTCTGTCTCCAAGAATTCTCTCATGCCATGCCAGTTTTCTGTAATGCCCAAAATGCGTACAGCATGAGGGTTGCGGTAAAGGCAGTGGAACATAAAGTTGGCCATGTGTGCCAGACTGCCAACAGCCCAGACTTCCCTGTTCTCACCAAGAGGACGACTGTCCATGTTCTCTTCCTCCTCCTCATTTATCACTCAGTCCACATCTGGCTTCCACAATTTTAACCCAATGAAATACATCAGTGTTCTGTCTCCACATAAGGCAAATGAAGGTGAGCCTGAGTGATAAGGGCTGTATCCTCGAAGTGGAGCAGACAGGACCATTACATCTATGCTCAGCGTCCATAGACTTGAATGTAAACTACAGCATTGTTTCAATCCAAATCTTGGTTTATTAGAACCCGGATACAGCACTATACTTGTGGGTACAATGTAGTAACTTTCTCTAAAGTCACTGACACAGGTTGATGTGTGTTTTGGTGATCAGAAACTGATGCTTTCACAAGCCAGTAAATGTGTGTCTTTCTCACAGCATGAGGAAGGAAAAAAGATAGCTGCTGAGAGGAAGTGACCCATGAACTGCAGTGAAAACGCCACCATTATGAATAATTACAATTACAGATGCAATAAGTAACACATATTGGCCAGCAGGTGGCAGCATAGCAATATGACTGACAATAATAATGCAACTAACTAAAGACAAGCAATACAAACTTATACTACCAATTATACAACTGAACTGCCGAATAGCTATTATATCTGGGGGACAGCACACTCCCCATCTGAAATTCCATAATGAATTTCACTATAGAACTAATGTCCTTTGAAAATAGAGTCCAACAACCTGTGACAATAGAGGCATGTTAGCATGTGACAATGACACTTAACAATATTGTCTCATATTTTCCATTCTTGGAATAGGGAAGATCTTCAAAGCAGGATCCGATGCTATTCAACCTACCGGAACATCCTCGATTGGCAGTATCCGAACAAGTTCGTTAATGGGCCTCTCAAATGTCTTAAAATATGTAAAGACCAGGCTCAACAATGAGGAGTAGGTGCCAGGAACAAAACGTAGTTCAATAAGTAGAATAAGGTTCCAGCACTCAAAAATAGATACAAAGAGTCAGTAGTTTCAATTCCAAATCAAATTCCTTTTAATGATTCTCCGGTAAATGACTGCCCAACGTTTCAACCCCACCGGGGTATTCATCAGGGGCTTCAAATCAACTAATACAAGACCATAAAAACAGTAGAAAAAAAAGAAAAACATAATATTAATGCTTTATAGGCTAACATCATTGTAGTTGGAAAACCACCAATATGTGTACATTGTGATAATAACAACAACGAAGCTAGAGAAATGGTGAATGAATCGTTATCCCAGAAGACAAATAAATAACGTCAAACAAATATTGTGCTGTGGGATATATTAAGGAATAATATACGTATAATTATAAACTCGTGGGACATATATCTTCAATGTATACACTCCATATGGAACATCAAATAGTAAAAATAGACAAAAAACATGGAACAGAGAGGCAAGAGAAATATAACAGAAGTATGTAAATACCCAGGATTGTAGGTTTTTAGACCAATGAAGCTGGAGAGTCTTCAGGAACAATGTGGAATACCCAGGCAGCTAATGCTACTGCTATTGATAATCAGAAAGAGACCCATATGAAAAAGCAATATAATGGATGTAGCGTTAATTAGAGCTCAGTGAAACTTTACATACCAATGGATTAAGGTGTCCAGTGTGTCACCTAAAGTGGGTGTTCGTGGTGTTGCCACCAAGGACTGCAAGACAACTGTGCTTGCCACTCTAAAAATGAAATAGGTCCTTATAAGCAAGATGGTTCAGAGATGCATCATTGCATAAAATAAAGATCTTGTCATGTGGGTAGATCAAACCTGTGTGATTTGTGGAACCGTATTGGGTCTTATGGAGGTGGCCATGGTGCGTTGTAAATGCGGCCGTCTGGCCTTAAATAGATCTATACCATGCAATGTATTTCCTGTTTCCGGCGTTTTGGAACGCAAGTTCCGGTTTGGTGGAACGCATCACCACGCATGCGCGGGATGCGTACTACCGGGCCAGATCCACCAATGGAACACAAGCTATGTGTTTCACTGCATAACTGGGGACTGGGATAAAGAACGTGAATTAATGAGTGATTCAGCGCAGCTGAATGCTACAAGCGCAAAGTATGTAAATGTCCATATGGAGGAAGACAACAACAGAAGAGGGAAACAAAAGAAGGGAGGAGAAGGGGAAAAAAGGGAGGGGGGAAAAGAGCAAACATGACATATACTATGAAAGCCAAAAGAAATAAATAACATGATGAGGGGAATTAAGGATTGCATAAACATATAATACAATCATAGTATAACAAAGGATATCTGGTATCATATTCATAGATGACCTAGAAGAGACAGATCCTGTCTATACATGAAGGGTCTGAAAGAAAAATATAAATAAAATAAGTATAATGTCATGGGAACAATAAGGGGTTAATATCAGGGGGATTTGGCAGAAAAAAACTAGTAACAGACAATATAGAGAGAGCTCTCTCATAATGAGTATGAAAAAAAAGAAGACAATCAAACATGAATCTCGTACTCTCTATTAAGACCATGGGGTTCCAGTGTTTTCAAGGTAAAGATCCAAAAAGCTTCTCTATCCTTGAGTCTCTGTATCCTATTACCCCCTCTCCTACTTAGTGGGACGTGATCAATAATTTGAAAGCGAAGCTGTGCAACCGAATGGTGTTGTGTGGAAAAATGATTAGGAATAGGTAGCAGATTGTATTTGCATCAAATGGTGGATTTATGTCTACTTATGCGGTCTCGGACATGCTGGGTGGTCTCCTCAACATATCCAAGACCGCACGGACATTTGATCAGATACACAACAAAAGAGGACTCGCATGTAAAGTAGCCCTTAATGGGGAATCTCTTGCCTGATGATGGATGGGTGAAAAAACTGCCCTTTGTCATGTTGGAACACTGGCGGCACCCTAAACATGGGAAGTTACCCATGCGAGGCGTCGCCAGAGTCGTCTGACGTATACCTGCATGGAGACTACCAATGTCGGCCCTCACCAATCTGTCTCTTAAATTTGGTGATCTTTTATTACATATTAGAACAGGCTGTTGAAAATCCATTATTCTAGGGTAAGATCTGCCCAATACTGACAAATGATCTTTAAGAATGTCTCGGATCAATGTCTGATATGGATGGTAAGTATTTACGAAGATCATCCGATTTGATATCTGTGTACGTTGTCTCGGTTCCAGTGGTGGAAATGAGATAAAAGGTGGGTATCCTCTGTTAAAAAATTTCTGTCCCATTTCCTTGTGACGTCTAATTTTTAGGGATGGGTCTGACACTATTCTCTGTACTCTTGTATGTTGTGAGATTGGAAGAAATCTTTTTACATGTCTGGGATGACAACTGGTATAGTGCAATAAGGCATTTCGATCTGTAGATTTGACAAACAGGTCAGTGGTAAGATGTCCCCTGTCATCTAAAATAACCATAATGTCAAGAAAATTGATGTGACATCTGTCATAATTCAGGGTAAATGAAATGCGTGGTGTACAGCCCTTGAGATACTCAAAAAATTAATTTAGTTTTATTTCGTCTTTATCCCAGATGACAAAGACGTCATCAATGTATCATTTCCATAATCTAATGCCTGGATGTATACCTGTGTCAGATGATATATATTTCTCTTCAAAATGTGCCATAAAGATATTGGCATAGGGAGGTGCCATGTTGGAACCCATGGCCGTCTCTTGCTTTTGTATGTAAAATCTATCACCGAATAGAAAGAAATTGTTATGTAGAATAATGTCAGATAAATCCCTACAAATGTCTTTACGGGACTGTGGATAGTTATTGTATTTATCCAGTAACCATGTAAGTGCCTCCAGACCTAGGTCATGGTTAATAGATGTATACAAACTGTTCACGTCTAATGTGACTAGAATGGATCCTGGAGGAATTGTATCAAGTTGGCGAAGATGAGACAAAAAGTCAGATGAATCTTTAATATATTATGGAATCGCTGGCAGAAGTAGTGTTAGAATCTTCTCTACTGTTTTCGCAAGTGGAGAGAGTATTGAGTCAGTGGATGCGACAATCGGATGTCCAGGTGGAGACTGTAGGTTTTTGTGAATTTTAGGAAGTGTGTAGCACACCGGAGTGGTAGGATGTTTATTTATCAGATAATCGGATAATTTTTGATCTAAACTGGATAGTGCCTCTACCTTGGTGCGGATCAGCTGACTGATGTGCGATGTGGGGTTGTTTGAAACCTCGGTGTACACATCTGGATCATTTAATTGTCCTTCAATCTCTCTGATATAAATAGGAGCGATCCATGACTACTATAGCACCCCCTTTGTCCGCTGGTTTTATAATAATTTGATCATTCGTAGTTAATGAATGTAGAGTCTGTTTTTCCTCCTTATTAAGGTTCATCTGGAGGGGAAACATGCCACTGGAGACATTAGTCTTGAGTTTTTCAATGTCTCTTTTGACTAATGTGATATATGTCTCGACCGGATGATATGTGTAACGGGTCTGGGAGGCGGAACCTCTGAGCTACTATACAAGGGGGCGACCAGGGAAGACGGGCAGGCAGTCACAGCAGGTGACCGGGACAGTCTCTGAGTGAACGGGCTGGAGGTCACGGCAAGTGACCGGGGCAGTCTCTGGATGAATGGGCAGGAGGTCATGGCAAGTGACCGGGGCAGTCTCTGGGTAAAGGGTAGGTACGACCTGTGATGGCAGAGTCTCTGGAAGAACGGGCAGGAGGTCTCTGGATGAATGGGCAGGAGGTCATGGCAAGTGACCGGGGCAGTCTCTGGAAGAACGGGCAGGAGGTCACGGCAAGTGACCGGGGCAGTCTCTGGGTAAAGGGTAGGTACGACCTGTGATGGCAGAGCCTCCAGGTAGGCTAGCAGGCAGATGGTAGATGTGTGCTCCCAGGTGAGCAAGCGAGCAAGCGCGCGCGCCCTAAGCACAGTGGCCGGGAAGGAGCGCGCGCTGCCAGCAGAGCGGGAGGAGGACGCCGGGCTCGGAGCAGAGGGGTGAGCGGAACAGCGTCCCTGCCTAGCAGAGGGCAGGGACGCCGGCGCTACAGTACCCCCCCTTTAGGCCCCCCCTTTTTTAGGCCAGAGAGAAATTTAGCTAGGATGAGAGGGGCATGGATGTTCTCCCGGGGCTCCCACGTTCTCTCCTCAGGACCAAACCCCTTCCAATCTACTAGAAAAAAGGTCTTCCCTCTTACCCTTTTGGTGGTCAGAATGTTCTCTACCTCAAACTCGTTTTCAGCGGAAACCGGAGCAGGAGGCGTACCTGTAGACTTGGAAAAAGAGTTAAGTACCACAGGTTTGAGGAGAGATACATGGAAGGAGTTAGGGATCCGCAAGTTGGCCGGGAGTTTCAATTTATAGGCCACCGGGTTGATCTGACTGATGACCTCCAGAGGACCGATGAACCGAGGCCCTAACTTATAGGAAGGAATCTTGAGCCGGACATACTTGGACAAGAGCCAGACCTTATCCCCTGGATGGAATTGAGGAGGATCCAGATGTTTTTTGTCAGCATGTCTTTTCATACGCTCGGATGACAGAAGGAGTGCGGATCGGGTACTCTCCCATATGGAGGAAAATTTGTTAACAAGAGATTCCGCAGCCGGATTGTCCACCGAGGTGGAGACGGGAAATGGGATCCGAGGATGCTGACTGAAGACAGCAAAAAACGGGGATTTGGAGGAAGATTCGCTCTCGTGATTGTTGTAAGAAAATTCGGCCCATGGCAGGAGATCCACCCAGTCTGAATGGTGGGCATTAACGAAGTGCCAGAGGTAACTGGTCAGGTTCTGATTGATCCGCTCCACTTGACCATTAGACTGTGGGTGGTAAGCGGAGGAGAAGTCCAGGGTGACGTCTAGCAGTTTACAAGTGGCTCTCCAGAAGCGTGAGGTGAACTGTACCCCACGATCCGACACGATGTGGAGGGGCAGGCCATGAAGACGGAAGATGTGGCGGATAAAGTCTTTAGCCAGCTCGGGTGCAGATGGGAGGCCTGGCAGGGGAACGAAATGAGCCATCTTGGAAAAGCGGTCAGCGACCACCCAAATGACCGTACAACCGGCAGAGACGGGGAGATCAGTTATAAAGTCCATTGCTATATGCTGCCAGGGGGCAGCAGGTACTGGGAGCGGAAGGAGGCGACCGGCTGGCAGATGTCTTGGAACATTGTTGCGGGCGCAGGACACACAGGCAGAAACAAAGTCTATTACGTCCTTGTGCAGGGTAGGCCACCAGTAGTGCCAGGTAATAAGCTGGAGGGTTTTTTCTGACCGGCGTGGCCAGCTAGTTTAGACGAGTGACCCCAGTGTAGGATCTTCTCCCGATCAGGTACTGATACGAACGTCTTACCGGGAGGGAGACGATTTAGACTCACGGGAGCCACCTGCATTACTCTGGCGGGATCGATGATGTGTTTCAGTTCCTCCTCGAGATCAGACACCAGAAAGGATCGGGACAAGGCGTCCGCCTTGATGTTTTTGTCAGCCGGGCGAAAATGAAGAATAAAATCAAAGCGAGCAAAAAACAAGGACCACCGAGCTTGGCGCGGGTTAAGTCTCTGGGCATGCTGGAGGTAAGCCAAGTTCTTGTGGTCAGTGTAAATTATTACCGGGTGAAGAGCCCCTTCGAGCAGGTAACGCCACTCCTCCAATGCCAGCTTGATGGCCAATAACTCTCGATCTCCTATGGAATAGTTGCGCTCAGAAGAGGAGAAGAGTTTGGAGAAGAAGCCACAAGTTACCATTCTCCCGGAAGATGATTTTTGGGTAAGTACCGCTCCGGCTCCAGAGGAGGAGGCGTCAACCTCCAGGAAGAACTGCTTGTTGCCATCTGGGCGATGCAGCACCGGGGCGGAAGAGAAGGCCTGTTTTAAGGAAAGAAAGGCCTCCTCTGCTTCGGGCGGCCACTCTCTGGGATTAGTGCCCTTACGGGTGAGCGCGGAAATTGGGGCAGTCCGGGAAGAGAAGTGCGGTATGAAGAGGCGGTAGTAGTTGGTGAAGCCCAGGAACCACTGAATGGCCTTCAACCCCTCCGGTGGGGGCCATTTCTCGATGGCAGACAGTTTCTCTGGATCCATTGGAAGGCCGGTCTGAGAAATAATGTAGCCCAAAAACGGAAGCGAGGTCTGCTCAAAGAGGCACTTCTCATATTTAGCGAAGAGGTGATTCTGCCTGAGCCTGAGCAGGACTTGACGAACGTCTCTCCGGTGAGTCTGGAGATCCGGAGAGAAGACCAAGATGTCGTCCAGGTACACCACTACGCAGGAGTAGAGAAGGTCCCGGAAGATGTCATTGACCAACTCTTGAAAGACGGCAGGAGCGTTACAGAGACCAAAGGGCATTACCAGATATTCATAGTGGCCGTCCCGGGTGTTGAATGCAGTCTTCCATTCATCCCCTTGACGGATACGGACCAGGTTGTACGCCCCACGGAGGTCCAGTTTGGTGAAGATTCTAGCCCCCCTCAGACGATCAAATAATTCTGGAATGAGCGGAAGGGGGTACTTATTCTTCACCGTGATCTGGTTAAGGCCTCTATAGTCTATACAGGGACGGAGAGAGCCGTCCTTCTTTTTTACGAAAAAGAAGCCTGCTCCCGCCGGGGAGGTAGATTTCCGGATGAATCCCCTGGCCAAATTCTCCTCAATATATTCGGACATCGACCGGGTCTCAGCAGCGGACAATGGGTAAATACGCCCACGGGGAGGCGTAGTACCGGGTAACAGGTCGATAGGACAGTCGTATGGTCTATGAGGGGGTAATGTCTCTGCCTCCTTTTTATTAAAGACATCAGCAAATGACCAATAGGGAATCGGAAGTCCAGGTAAATTAGTTGGGGTAGGAGAAGGACAGACGGGATGAACAGGAACCAAACAAGTCTTATGACAGTCCTGTCCCCAGCGAAGGACCTCTCCGGTCTGCCAGTCAAGCACGGGTGCATGTCTCTGGAGCCAAGGTAGACCTAGTAAGAGGGCGTGAGAGAGTCCAGGCAGAACATGAAAAGTGATGCTCTCAGAATGCAGCATTCCCACCTGCAGAGTTACGGATTCGGTGATGAGTTGGATGGGACGTGGTAAGAGGCCCCCATCCACAGCAGCGACAGATAATGGTATAGCCAGAGGTTTGGTGGGAATGCGGTATTTTTCTACCAGGGCCTGTGAAATAAGATTCCCGGCCGCTCCAGAGTCAAGTTGGGCTAGTTCGAAATAACAATTCTCCCCGCAGATAATTGAGACTGACAGCAGCAGAGATGGAGAGGATTTATTCTTGTCTAGGTCGACCTCTCTGAGCGAACCTAGACACAGGCGTTTCCCGACCTCTCCGGGCAGGTACGGATCCGGTGCTCCTTACTGCCACAGTAGAAGCAGCTCCCCTCAGCACGGCTTAAGTCCTGACGGGTTTTGACCATCTTGGTCTGGTCGACCTGCATAGGCTCAGGAGAGTGTACCTGGGGAGAAACGGAGGGAGTGACGGATTTCTGAAAAGTAGGAGCTAGACGTAGAAACCTCCTCTCACGGGTGACTTCTTTGGCACGCTCCTGGAACCGTAGGTCAATCCGGGTGGCAAGAGTTATTAGGTCATCGAGAGTGGTAGGAATGTCTCGACCGGCAAGTTCATCTTTGATACGGCCGGACAGACCCTCCCAGAAGACAGATACCAGAGCGTCGTTATCCCAGACCAGCTCCGAGGCAAGGGTACGGAACCGTATGGCATATTGGCCCACGGTGAGACTTCCCTGACGGAGGCGTAGCAGAGATGATGCGGATGAGGTCTTCCATCCAGGTTCGTCGAAGACTTTCCGGAAAGCCGTGAGAAAGGCAGGCAAGTTGGACACCAGGGGGTCTCCTCTCTCCCATAGAGGATTTAGCCAGGCCAGGGCCTCCCCGGTGAGATGGGACATGATGAAGGCAATTTTGGCCCGGTCGGAGTTAAACTGGTGGGACAGGAGTTCAAAGTGCAGGGTGCACTGATTTATAAAGCCCCGAGCCTGAGCGGAGTCGCCTCCGAAGCGAGGAGGTGCAGAAAGCCGGGGTCCGGGGTAGGATACTATAGTATTGGTGGGCAGCGGAGCTGCCGGATTGCGAGTCATGGCTCTGGCGGTGGTTGCTGGTGGAGCAGTCAGAGTGTCCAGGCGAGTATTGACATTCCGCAGGTGACCGAGGATGGACTCCTGTTGGGACCTCTGATGGGACAGTTCATGACACAGGTCCGAGAGTGAGGGAGCTTGGGTGCCACCGGGTTCCATGGCCCGAGCAAACTGTAACGGGTCTGGGAGGCGGAACCTCTGAGCTACTATACAAGAGGGCGATCCTTGTAAGGGAGCGGGTGGCGACCAGGGAAGACGGGCAGGCAGTCACAGCAGGTGACCGGGACAGTCTCTGAGTGAACGGGCTGGAGGTCACGGCAAGTGACAGGGGCAGTCTCTGGATGAACGGGCAGGAGGTCACGGCAAGTGACCGGGGCAGTCTCTGGAAGAACGGGCAGGAGGTCACGGCAAGTGACCGGGGCAGTCTCTGGATGAACGGGCAGGAGGTCACGGCAAGTGACCGGGACAGTCTCTGGATGAACGGGCAGGAGGTCACGGCAAGTGACCGGGGCAGTTTCTGGGTAAAGGGTAGGTACGACCTGTGATAGCAGAGCCTCCAGGTAGGCTAGCAGGCAGATGGTAGATGTGTGCTCCCAGGTGAGCAAGCGAGAGTCTCTGGAATGGCAGGTGGTCACAGCACGTGACGGCGGAGCCTCCAGGTAGGCTAGCAGGCAGGTAACAGGTGTGCGCTCCCAGGTGAGCGGGCAGGAGTCTCTGGAATGGCAGTTGGTCACAGCACGTGACGGCGGAGCCTCCAGGTAGGCTAGCAGGCAGGTAGCAGGTGTGCGCTTCCAGGTGAGCGGGCAGGAGTCTCTGGAATGGCAGGTGGTCACAGCACGTGACGGCGGAGCCTCCAGGTAGGCTAGCAGGCAGGTAGCAGATGTGCGCTCCCAGGTGAGCGGGCAAGCTGGTCCATAGACAGACTGACAGGAGTTGGAGGGCAGACCGTCGGACTTCAGGCTAGCAGGCAGGTAGCAGAGGAGTGCTCCCAGGTGAGCGGGCAAGCTGGTCCTTAGACAGACTGACAGGAGTCGGTAGGCAGACCGTCGGACCTCAGGCTAGCAGTCAGGTAAGTAGAATATCAGGCAGGAATCAGACAGCAAACTGGCAGGAATCTGGCAGGTAACTGGCAACGGGACCTGAGGGCTGAAGCAGATTAGTGAACAGTGCAACAACATTGCTCGGGCACCTCCATTTTGGAGGAGGTGCCTTATATATGGTGAAGTCCTCCGGCCATTGGCCGGGGACTCCTTAGGACGGCGCGCGCGGCCCCTTTAAGAGGGAGGGAGCGCACGCGCACGCGCGCCCTAAGCACAGTGGCCGGGAAGGAGCGCGCGCTGCCAGCAGAGCGGGAGGAGGACGCCGGGCTCGGAGCAGAGGGGTGAGGGGAACAGCGTCCCTGCCTAGCAGAGGGCAGGGACGCCGGCGCTACAGTACCCCCCCCCTTTAGGCCCCCCCTTTTTTAGGCCAGAGAGAAATTTAGCTAGGATGAGAGGGGCATGGATGTTCTCCCGGGGCTCCCATGTTCTCTCCTCAGGACCAAACCCCTTCCAATCTACTAGAAAAAAGGTCTTCCCTCTTACCCTTTTGGTGGCCAGAATGTTCTCTACCTCAAACTCGTTTTCAGCGGAAACCAGAGCAGGAGGCGTACCTGTAGACTTGGAAAAAGAGTTAAGTACCACAGGTTTGAGGAGAGATACATGGAAGGAGTTAGGGATCCGCAAGTTGGCCGGGAGTTTCAATTTATAGGCCACCGGGTTGATCTGACTGATGACCTCCAGAGGACCGATGAACCGAGGCCCTAACTTATAGGAAGGAATCTTGAGCCGGACATACTTGGACGAGAGCCAGACCTTATCCCCTGGACGGAATTGAGGAGGATCCAGACGTTTTTTGTCAGCATGTCTTTTCCATGCCGGTTGCATGGATTTATATTGTGTGATCAACTTGTCAAGCACTTTTCCAAGTGATGCTCAAAATCGCTTGGAAAAGTGCTTGAAAAAACGCATGCAAAAACGCATGTAAAAACGCTTCTCTCTGGCAGAAAAAACGCATGTAAATCTGCATGCATTTTTTCTGCCAGAGAGAGGCAAAAACGCTCTGCATCAAATCTGCTATGTGGGCACATAGCCTTATAGTCCTGTGTGCTCCTGCTGGTCAAATTGCTAGACTTATTCCCCGGTCTCAGGGGCCAGGAAAAATCCTTTTTTTTTCATCTAAATCCTGTATTTTTTTCTTTCCTCAGTCAGACTGTCCAAATACGCGTCTTATTAACCTTTTGGTATCCCCCCCCCAAAAAAAAATTGTGTGTCTGTGACTGTTCAGACACCAATATATCTGTTTAAAAGAGTCTGGTGTAGGCCAGAAAAATATAACTGTAGTTTTGCAGTTCCACAGGTCAAATCTCTATTTTCCTTTTTTTGGCATTTTTTTCCATAAAAAAAACAGTAATAGTGTCTCCCTGATTGTTCAGACACAAATATATCTGTTTGAAAGATTCTGGCGTAGGCCAGAAAAGTATAACTGTGGTTTTGCAGTTCCACAGGTCAAATCTCTGTATTATCCTTTTTTTGGCATTTTTTGCTGTAAAAAAACAGTAATAGTGTCTCCCTGACTGGTCAGGCACCAATATATCTGTTTAAAAGTGTCTGGTGTAGGCCAGAAAAATATAACTGTGGTGTTGCAGTTCCACGGGTCAAATCTCTTTATAATCCTTTTTTTGCCATTTTTTGCCTTAAAAAAAAAACTGTAATAATGTCTCCCTGACTGGTCAGACACAAATACATCTGTTTAAAAGAGTCTGGTGTAGGCCAGAAAAATATAACTGTGGTTTTGCAGTTCCACGGTTCAAATCTCTGTATTATCCTTTTTTTGGCATTTTTTGCCATAAAAAAAACAGTAATAGTGTCTCCCTGATTGTTCAGACACAAATATATCTGTTTGAAAGATTCTGGTGTAGGCTAGAAAAGTAAAACTGTGGTTTAGAAGTTCTACAGGTCAAATCTCTGTATTATCCTTTTTTTTGGCATTTTTTGCCATAAAAAAAAAACAGTAATAGTGTCTCCCTGATTGCTCAGACACAAATATATCTGTTTGAAAGATTCTGGTGTAGGCTAGAAAAGTATAACTGTGGTTTTGCAGTTCCACAAGTCAAATCTCTGTATTATCCTTTATTTGGCATTTTTTGCCGTAAAAAAAACTGTAATAGTGTCTCCCTGACTGGTCAGACACAAATACATCTATTTAAAAGAGTCTGGTGTAGGCCAGAAAAATATAACTGTGGTTTTGCAGTTCCACGGGTCAAATCTCTGTATTATCCTTTTTTTGGCATTTTTTGCCGTAAAAAAAAACTGTAATAGTGTCTACCTGATTGTTCAGACACAAATATATCTGTTTGAAAGATTCTGGTGTAGGCCAGAAAAATATAACTGTGGTTTTCCTCTTCCACGGTTCTAATCTCCTTTTTACTACCCTTTTTCCATTGATAGTGCGAGTGTAAGCTATTTTACTTCATTTACAATGGGCAAGGCGCGTGGCAAGGGACGTGGAACTGGACGTTCTGATGATGGTGCGTGTAGAGGATGGGGCCTTGGCCAGGGTGAAAATTTGCACAACCAACAGCCACATCTTCTCGCTCCCAGTTCTTGACCGAATTACTAGGGAAGCACACAACAACAAGACCACTATTGCGAACTGATCAGTGTGAACAGGTTATTAATTGGATAGCAGATAATACTTCAAGTTACCTGGGCACCACCACCTCCAGTCTGTCTTCCACATGGTCAAGTTTTAGTAGCCGTGAGTCTCAACCGCATACTCCTCCTCACCCTGATGCTCCTTTCTCCCACCATGCCGAGTGTCGTCTGACAGCAACTGATCCCACACTTGGACACTCTGAAGAGCTGTTCACTGGTCCATTTCCATATTTGTGCCCCTCGCCTGCTCCGCTTGAAGTGGTGGAAGAGGAGATCCCATGTAGCGATGGCCAAATATTTGAACAGCCACGGCCAGAGGAAGTCAACGCTGGCAATTTGTCACAAGAGGTGGACGATGACGAGACACAATTGTCACGAAGTGAGGAGGAGGATCGTGGTGCGCAAGTGGAAGAGGAGGAGGTGGTGGATGATCTAGTAACTGACCCAACGTGGCAGGAGGACACGCAGAGCGAAGCCAGCAGCACACAGGGGGAGGGAGGCAGAGTACCCCAACAGGCAGGAAGAAGCAGTGTGGTGGCCGCAGACAGAAGGCAGGCAACTGTTCCCTGTAACACCAACACGAGGGACGTTGCCAGTACAACCGGTAGGTCTTCCAGAGTCTGGAATTTTTTTAAAGACTGCTGATAACCCCAAAAAGGCCATTTGTACCACCTGCCATGCCAGCATCAGCAGGGGTGACAAAACTACCAGCCTGACCACCACCAGCATGATCAGGCACATGGTAGCAAAGCATCTGACTTTGTGGGGTGAACCCCAGGATCAACGACCAGTGTCAGCGGGTGTCACCACTGCTTCTTCCACTGTTGTGCGTGTAATAGAACCCCCTGTTGAGCGTGCAAGGCAATCCCCTGTCCATACTGCATGCAAAGATGCCCCCTCCTCTCAGTCTTCACTTGTTATGGCAGTTTCTCAAGAAACAGCATCAACGTCCACGTCCATGTCCCACCGTAGTGTTCAATTGTCCATATCCCAGACCTTTGAACGAAAGCGCAAATTCGAAGCCAACGCCCCATAGGCCACAGTCCTAAATTCACACATTTCACGACTGCTTGCGTTGGAAATGCTACCTTTTAGGCTGGTGGAGACGGAATCCTTCCGCAACCTTATGACGGTGGCCGTCCCTCGGTACTCAGTCCCCAGCCGACACTAGTTTGCCCGGTGTGCCATCCCCGCACTACACAAGCACGTGTCCCAAAACATCTGCCGTGCCCTCAACAACGCAGTTACTGGGAGAGTCCACCTGACAACGGACACATGGACAAGTGCTTGTGGCCAGGGACGGTACATCTCCCTGACGGCACACTGGGTAACCATAGTGGAAGCCGGGACCCAGTCGGACCTTGGGACGGAACACATCCTCCCCACACCGAGGATTGCGGGCCCTATGTCAGTCAGAGTTACCCCTAGAGTGTACAGCTCCAGCGCATCATCCTCCTCCTCCTCCTCATGTTCAGCCTCCATCTCAGATATCACCACATCAGTTACAAGCTGGAAGCACTGCAGTACTGCCTCAGCCAAGCGGCAACAGGCTGTGCTGAAACTCATAAGCTTAGGTGATAAACGTCACACTGCTTGTGAGTTGTGGACAGCTGTGAAAGAGCAGGCAGATCTGTGGCTGAGACTGTTGAACCTACATCCAGGCATGGTCGTGTGTGACAATGGCCGTAACCTGGAGGCGGCTCTGAGGCGAGGCGAGATCACACACGTACCATGCCTGGCTCATGTGCTTAACCTCGTGGTTCAGCGGTTTCTTAAATCGTACCCCGAGTTGCCAGATCTGATCGTCAAAGTACGCCGCCTGTCAGCTCATTTTTGCAAGTCGGCTATAGCTTCCGCCGCCCTTGCTGTGTTGCAGCAGCGTTTGCAGCTTACGGTACACCGACAGGTGTGTAATGTCCCCACACGTTGGAACTCTACCCTCCACATGTTGCAAAGGATTTGTGAGCAGAAGAGAGCAGTTATGGAGTACCAGCTGCAACAAGGCCGCCGATATTCAGGTCAGACTCCACACATAAGACCTCAGGAGTGGACCTGGATGTCTGACATATGTACCATCCTGACAAACTTTGAGGAGTCCACCAAGATGGTGAGTGGCGATGATGCCTTCATTAGCATCAGCATCCCACTTGTCTGTCTTTTGCAACGCTCTCTGTAGAGAATTAAAGAGGAGGCATTGCAGCCAGAGTATGATGAGATGGATTAAGAAGCCATAGCGGGCGATTACACACAGCCCAGCCTCATCTCATCCCAACGTGCATTGGGGGACAATGAGGGGGAGAAGGAGGAGGAGGAAGAACAGGAGCTGGTATCATGCGCTGTAGACGGTAGTACCTGTACAACTGTCATACAGTTGGTTCAGCGTGGGTGGCCTGAGGACAGGGGGGAGGAGGAGGAGGAGAGCATGGTCAGTCATCATCTTGGTGAGGACACGAAAGTCTTGCCCGTTACCTGTCTGGCACGCATGGCTGACTTTGTTATGCTGCCTTAACCGTGACCCTCCCGTTGTCAAAATGATAGGTGACAGTCACTACTGGTTGGTGACACTTTTAAACCCTCGCTACAAGGACAACTTTCACACTCCTGAGGTGGAGAGGTCTACAAAAATGTGGCAGTACCAGAAGGCCCTTGCTGCAGGACTGTTAAAAAAATTCCCATCTGAACACGTTAGCGGCAGAGGTCACAGTTCGTTGACCAACCAAGGCGTACAGGCAAGAGAGACGCAACTCCAATCCAGCAGAGGCAGGGGAACACTGTCAACATACTGAGACAGCTTTCTGATACCCGCCCAGCTTACAGGCACTGAGGCGTGGGGTGCTCTCACAAGGAGTGGAAAGTTTCAAAAGATGGTGAGGGAGTACCTTGTCGACCGTACCAGTGTCCTCCGTGATTCCTCTGTGCCTTTTAATTTTTGGGTATCCAAGCTGGACACTTAGAATGAACTCGCTCTGTACGCCTTGGAGGTCCTGGCCTGCCCTGCCACTAGCGTGTTATCGGAGCGTGCTTTTAGTGCCACTGGGACAATTATAACTGATAAGCGCACTCGCCTGTCAACTGACAAGCTGACAGTTATCAAAATGAACAAGGGCTGGATTGGGCCAGACTTCTCATCACCACCAAATGACAGCAGAGTAACAAAAAGTCTAATCCACTGTGTTATTTCGGGAGGTGTATTCCCATGCACCGCTTCACACCCACACATGGGTATATGCTTCCTCATTTCGGATGCATTTTGCTCTTCTCCTTATCCTCAGCCTCCACCACCACTATACCACCATGGTGACCGTGGTCCGTGTTGCCAGCATTGCAAATTCCTCCATTCTAATTTTAGGCAGCTTTTGCTTGGAAGTCATAGGCAAAGACTATGGGAGACCCACTCCCCAATAATGGGAATAATGTTTTTAATATGCTGTACTGCATGGCTCTTGTAAGGGGCATTAAAATCGTCTTATTAAGCTACTGCAACCTCCACCATTCTTCCAAGGCACATTTAAACCATTTTGTTAAGCTACTGCGACCTCCACGTCTCTTCCAAGGGGCATTCAAACCATCTTGTTAAGCTACTGCGACCTCCACGTCTCTTCGAAGGGGCATTAAAACCGTCTTGTTAATCAACTGCAACCTCCACGTCTCTTCCAAGGGGCATTTAAACCGTCTTGTTAAGCTATTGCAACCTCCACGTCTCTTCCAAGGAGCATTTAAACCATCTTGTTAAGCTACTGCAACCTCCACAATTCTTCCAAGGGGCATTCAAAGTGTTTAGTTAAGCTACTGCGACCTCCACGTCTCTTCCAAAGGGCATTAAACCATTTTGTTAAGCTACTACGACCTCCACCATTCTTCCAAGGGGCATTTAAACCGTCTTGTTAAGCTAGTGTGACCTCCACGTCTCTTCCAAGGGGCATTTAAACCGTCTTGTTAAGCTACTGCGACCTCCACGTCTCTTCCAAAGGGCATTAAACCATTTTGTTAAGCTACTACGACCTCCACCATTCTTCCAAGGGGCATTTAAACCGTCTTGTTAAGCTAGTGCGACCTCCACGTCTCTTCCAAGGGGCATTTAAACCGTCTTGTTAAGCTACTGCGACCTCCACGTCTCTTCCAAGGGGCATTAAAACCGTTTTTTTAAGCTATTGCGACCTCCACGTCTCTTTCAAGGGGCATTAAAACCATCTTGTTAAGCTACTGCAACCTCCACGTCTCTTCCAAGGGGCATTAAAACCATCTTGTTAAGCTACTGCGACCTCCACGTCTCTTCTAAGGGGCATTAAAACCGTCTTGTTAAGCTACTGCGACCTCCACGTCTCTTCCAAGGGGCATTTAAACCGTCTTGTTAAGTAACTGAGACCTCCACCACTTTTCCAAGGGGCATTAAAACCATCTTGTTAAGCTACTGCGACCTCCACCACTTTTTCAAGGGGCATTGATATTGTCTTTTTATATCACTGCGAACTCCACCATTCTTTCAACGGGCATTGCATTTCCTCCTAATTTTAGTCAGCTTTTGCTTTTCAATGCATAGGCAAACACTAAGGGAGACCCACTCCCCAATAATGGGTAGAAGGTTTTTAGTATGCTGCAATCCACGTCTGTTTCAAGGGGCATTGCAGTTCCTCATAATTTTTGGAAAGCCTTCCATTCACTGCTTAGGCCATCAGTGCACCGGAGACCCAGCTGCTATAAATGGAAAAATCAGTTTAGCTAAGGCCCTCTGACCTCCATGTCACTTCCAAGGGGCATTGGAATGCCTCGAAATTTTTGGTAGGCATTGCACTCACTGCATGCCCTATAACTGTGTAGCCGAACCTCTCCTTTTGGTACAGAAACATATCCTACTAGACATGTGTGGTTGACTGGCCTGATATTGATGTGAATGGTCCCTGTTCCTCCTGCTCTTTCTCCTTTGCCACCACCTCATCCATCATTCATCACCTGAAGCTTTGTTTTAACGGGAGTCATAGAACTGGGATAGAAGCAGTTAAACATCCAGCAATCCTCGGAGGAGGTAGGATATGCGCCAAAACGCTGACCACCTCAGGCCTAGCCGCTACTACATACATGCACTTGCATTCCAAGAAAACAAAGCAGATGCTAACTTCTATCATCATCATCATGCTCCTCACCTTGGCACTCTCAACTCCCCTGATGGAGAAGCCAGGGCCCACCGGAGGAGTCTGGTTCTCTGGTGGGCTCGTCCAATGCTGCCCTAAAGCAGGCCGGGCTAAGAAAAGTGTGTGGGGGGATGTTCCAAGGAGAAATAGGGGTGGCTGGAGACCGTTTATGGACACCCGACCGCCCCCAGGTGGCTGGGGACCGTGTGTGGACACCCGGCCGCCGGGCTGCTGGGGACTGAGTATGGATACCTCGCTGCCGAAGCAGCCATGAGGTAGTGGCCAGCTTCGGCCTCCTCCAAACTAAAAGGCCCCATTTCAAGTGCAAGCAAGCTAGCAGTATGGTATTGAAGCCTGGGGGTGGGTGGGTGGCAGGTTGCACACTTACGCTTGCATTGCAGGGAATGGGGGAGGTTCAATTGAACACTGCCCTGGGACAAGGACTTGCACGGGGATAGTTGCAAGTCTGTATCTTCTGATGCGACAAGGATTACTTCTGATGGGCACACTTTTAGGCAGTGACCTGGGTGTCAGAGATGCTTCCAGGGGTCTTCCCCATGCTGTTCCCATGTCTTTTCAGCACTGTATGCATGTGTCACACAGCACATGGCAAGATAAGATTGTAAAATGTTAAAATGACATTTCCCGGTGAATGCATTTGTCACGGTTGAAAGCAATACAAAAGTGCAAAAACGCATAAAAAATGCTACTTGTGAACATAGCCCAAGGTGTGGAGGAGTATTTTTGTTTTTGGTTATTTATTTTACCTTATACACAAGTCTTTACCCTGGAAAGGAAGTTCCTTAACATATTTCACATTAAAACCATTTCAGTTTCGTTTTTGAACGTTTTATTGTGAGCCCATTAAAGTGGCTTAATACCTCTGACCACGTTGTTGACAGCAGTGACCTGGGGGTCAGATATGCTTCCTGGGGTGATGCCCATGCTGTCCCCATGTCATTTGAGCACTGTCACTATCGTTTTGGGCTCTTTTTAGGCTTTCTACAGACTGCCGGGGGTGCCACCACAAAAATGCTCGGGTCTCCCATAGACTAACTAACATTGGGCTCGTTGCTCGGGTTGAGCACCCGAGTATCACGGCGAGCTCGGCCTGAGCTTCGAGCACCCGAGCATTTTAGTGCTCGCTCAACACTAGTTATTTCCTCTTAAGTAGATCGATCGCTGCTTCTTCAGTAGGTAGAGATTTGAGTCCATCGTCTACATAGAAGTCTTTCTCTACAAAGCCTCTGGCATCTGTTCCATATTCGGACTCTCCTTCTAATGCAGTTCTCAGCAGGTCATAGGTTGCCACAGTGGGTGAAGGGCTGTTCCCGAATACATGCATCCTCATGCGATACTCCACCATCTCCTTGTTAGTGACGTTGTCCTTGTGCCACAGAAACCTGAGGAAGTTCCTGTGGTCCTGTCTGACTATGAAACAGTGGAACATCTGTTCAATGTCGGCCGTGATGGCAACGGGTTTTTTCCTGAACCTCATCAACACTCCTCCTAGGTTGTCTGTCAGATTGGAACCTGTGAGGAGGACATCATTGACAGACACACCTTGATATTTAGCGCCTGAATCAAAGATGACTCTAATTTGCTTACGTTTTCGTGGGTGATATACTTCAAATGAAGGTAGATACCAGCACTCCTCATTTTCCTTTAAGGGAGGAGCTGGTTCCGCATGGTGGTTATGGAATATTTTTCCCATAAAGGTGATGTCTTCTTTCATCTCTGGTTTGTTGCTTAGAGTTCGCTGGAGAGAGTTGAATCTGGACAAGGCTTGTTCTCGATTGTTTGGGAGCCTTACTTTGGTAGCTCGGAAGGGTAAGGGAAAAACCCAGTGATTAGTTTAGTCTTTAAGGAACTCATTGTCCATTATCCTGACAAATTCCTTGTCTTTCATTGACAAGGCTACTTTATTGTCTAGTTGTGTGAAACACTGATCTTCCCAAGTCGTCGGCATAGGGGGAAGGAATGACATCGGGCATTAAAGGAATCAACTCCTGGTCCATCCAAGCATACATTTCTTATGACTACCCACCACAAGTCCAGTCTCTGAGCGTATGGGGCATAGTCAGGGCCATTACGCTGTTGACGCACCTTGTGTATCCTTAAGTTGTCTCTGCCGAGCAGGATAGGAATTTAGGCGTCCATATTCATAGGTGGGTTAACGTTAGCTAGGTGCCTTAAGTATGGTTGGTGAAGTGCAGCTTCAGGGATAGGGATCTCATCCCTTTGGTTGGGTATTTGATCACATTTGATCAGTGTTGTAAAGGTATTTCTTTGTTTCCATTGAAAGGAGAAGCGATGAATCCTTGCGCCCTTCTGCCGCTAGTCTCTATGCGGGCTGAGCAAGTGTTCAGGGTGTAGGGTGTTTCTGGTCCCTCGATTCCAAAAGCTTCAAAGAACTTAGGTCCGGCCAGGGATCGATTACTTTGATCATCGAAGATAGCATACATTTTCACTGCCTTTTCTGATTGTCCTTCTGGGTAGATTCTGACCAGGCATATCGTGGTACAGCATTGAACACTCTGGTTCTCCCCAACATACCTCTAAGCATGAGCAGGACACAGCCCTAGTAGACTTTGCATGATTCTCTGGCTCCCCGCCATGGCTTGTTGTGGGACTAGAGGTAACTGTGGCAGGTGAATCGCTGGTGGCTGAGTTTGGATGCATAGCTGAAGCGTGCTTGTCGCTACCGCACCCTTCGTACTTAATGACAGATTTACAGTCTTTGGCCATGTGCTCTAATGAGGCGCAGCACTTGAAACATACCCCAAGTTAACTGAGGATTTTTTTGCGCTCCTGTATGGTTTTGGACCTGAAACCTCTGCACTTGTTTAGTGAGTGTGGTTTTTTATGAATGGGACATTCACGATTGAAAGACTTGTCCCCCGATGAGGTAGTGTACTGTTTATTGGTAGGTACTGCAGGAGGTGGCAGGTTAGTCTTTCTAACGCTTATGCTGTTCTTAAAGTCTCTGCATTTATGTGCAACATTTTTATACCTTGATAACAATGTTGCCAGAACTGCAGTGTTAGATTCTAGGAAGTCAAGGCTAGGGTCGTTCCTCATCTGGGCCTTTTCGTCGGTGAACCTGCAGAACTGAATAAATGGAGGAAAGGTGACATTGTGTTCTTTTTTGTATCCAGAGACACGGGCCACCCACTTCTCTCTCAGAATGTGTGGCAGTTTTGTGACAATTGGGTGTCCAGATAGCAAAGTCCAGGCAGATGAGGGTCTCTTTTTGCAAGTTCCAGTTCCATGAGCAGATCACTTAGGTCCAGAAGCTTGTGGACTTCCTTAAGGTCGATCTTTGGAATATTTTGCAGTCTCTTGAATAGGGTCTTTTCTATGGCTTTAGCACTACCGTAGGTTCTTTCAAGTCTCTGCCAGGCAGCAGCGAGACCAGCTTCTGATTGTCCCACATAGACAGTCCTAAGACTCTTGATATGATTTGTGGATTCTGGGTCCAACCAATTGACCATGAGATCGAGCTCCTGCTATGCAGATAAGTTGAGGTTGGAGATGGTGGCCTTGAAGGTTGCTTTCCAGGCTCTGTAGTTCTCTGCACTGTTGTCGAATTTCGAAAGACTAGTATTGATTAGCTCCCTGCTCACCATGAACCTGGAAAACTATGACATGTCTTATTTTTTACTCCTTGTTACCGTATCAACTTGTGGTGCCTCTTGGGCGTATACGCTGTCTAGCATGAAGGGGTGAGCAGTTTCCGGGTAGAAGGATGTTGCGGCAGGGTTGAGCTGTGGTTTAGTCTCTGGAGATTCAGATGACTGCTGTCTTAACTGTGGAAGCGGGCTGGAGAGCACCTTGTGGACATCCTGTGGTAATGACTGTCCTTGAGAGGTCACGTCGTGGTGTTGGTCTTGGGTTTTTGCAGGTACTGCGGGCGACTAAGGCACCGCGGGCTGAGCTGACTTGGAAGTTTTTGTGTTGTTGGGTTGAACATCACTCAAAATAGGGGGAACTGCAGGAATCTGTTTCAGCACGAAGTAGCTGGGTCGTCTTCTTCCTGTGGTCGTAATCAAATTGGGTAAAGACTTTGCTTCAATGCTTGTTCAAGTACTTTTACCTCAGCTAAAGTGATTTCTTCTTCCATCTCTGTTTGAAGAATCTTTATCCGAGCTTCTGCTTCTGCTGTCGAGCTTCTGCTTTCTTGACTTCTGCATCTGATTTCTCTTTTTTCTCTCGAGCTTCTGCTACTGCTTTCTTGACTTCTGCATCTGCTTTCTTGACTTCTGCATCTGCCTCTACTTCTGCTTTCTTTTTTGTGAAGAAACGTCTCACTTTGGATCGCTCGGCATTTATGCGGGCCTCTAGAATTTTGTCGCTCAGGACTGAACTTCTTGAACAAGATGATCTGTACGACTGAGCAGAATGTTTAGATGAGTTTGACCTATGCGATCTGGTTTCTTGCAGATGAGCGATGCTTTGTTCCGCTTTATCTTTGGCGTCCTGCACCGTGGTGTCTCTTTCTCTGTCTAGTGATTCTGCCTTGCTTAGCTCTGACAAAGCTTCCTCGATTCCAAAGTGTTTTAGAAAGGTAGCGTACCTTGTAAACAGCCTCTTGTATCTTTCGTGAGCCGTGTCCAGCCATTTAATAGTGTCCTGTAGACTCACTGCATCATTTTTGTAGCATTGGACGCTTGACATGAGGGAGGCGACTCGTTCCCATAGTTCTTCCAGGTTATTGCTGAGCTTATCTTTTGTGTTATGGAAGTTCTCAATGGCCTTTAGCGTTGGTTTGAGAGAGAGTGTTGGTCGTGCAGTTTGGTCTGTTGCAGGTGCGGACTCTGCTCGCTGCTCTTCATGGAATTCAGAGTCAGGTTGCGCTAGCTGCCTTTCAGCACCAGGGAATTGCGTGGGATGTTTCTCGGTCATTTTAATATTTTGGTGCTGAAGGTTACTGCACAGCTCCTGTCACTCCAGTAATATTTTGGATGAATTGCAGAGTTTCTGGTCTGGGTGACCGTTGATATGTGGGAAATGTTATAGCAGTCTATGGTAAAATATGCAGAAAGTCTCTTTACATAGTGTGATCTGGAGTGAAGCTGCTCATGCATAAACTGTTCTTTCTTGTGCAAGTTAATTCACACCTGAGGACGGCTTGGTGAAGTTTGCAGGAAGCTTCTAGGAGAGTGAAGATGATTGCAGACACACTGTGCCTTTCCTCAGACACAGGGGAATACCGTTACTGGACACCGTGACTGGACACCGGGGCAACCTCAGACTGGACTTTAAAACAGTTTCTGACTGTTCTGTCTCCACATAAGGCGAATGAATGTGAGCCTGGGTGATAAGGGGCTGTGAGAGTTCCTACCTTCGTATCCTTGATGTGGAGCAGACAGGACCATTACAACTATTCTCAGCGTCCGTAGACTTGAATGTAAACCACATCGATGTTTCAATCCAAATCTTGGTTTATTAGAACCCGGATACAGCACTATACTTGTGGGTACAATGTAGTAACTTTCTCTAAAGTCGCTGACACAGGTTGATGTGTGTTTTGGTGGTCAGAAACTGATGCTTTCACAAGCCAGTAAATGTGTTTCTTTCTCACAGCATGAGGAAGGAAAAAAGATAGCTGCTGAGAGGAAGTGACCCATGAACTGCAGTGAAAACGCCACCATTATGAATAATTACAATTACAGATACAATAAGTAACACATATTGGCCAGCAGGTGGCAGCATAGCAATATGACTGACAATAATAATGCAACTAACTAAACACAAGCAATACAAACTTATACTACCAATTATACAACTGACTGTATGTGCACACGATGCAGAAATGAAGCAGAAAATTTCTGCATCATTTCTGCATCTCCCTGGCAGAAAAAACGCATGCAGATTGTGCATGCGTTTTTCCTGCGGAATACATGCGGAATACATGCGGATTCACATGCGTTTCCGCATGTGGATTGACAAGCGCTTTCCAGGCGATTTTAGCATCACCTGGAAAGTGCTTGACAACTAGGTCACACTATATAAATCCATGCAACCGGCATGGATTTATATAGTGTGACCCGAGAGAGTGGTAAAAATAAAAAATAAATGTATACTTTACCCTCCGATGGCCCGCGCTGTCCTGCTCACTCCGTTCTCCCGGCTGCCGGCAACTTTGAATTGAAAGATCTGCCGATGTCAGCGTCACGTGACCCGTCACATGACTCTGACGTCAGCGCAGGTCCTTCAACTCACTGCAAAGTGCCGGGAACCAAGCAAGAGCGCTGCGCGGGCTGACAGAAGGTAAGTATACATTTATTTTTTATTTTATTCTTTTTTTACAGCTTTTTTAATGGTACCTGGGTGTGGATGAGACTCTCCTCTACACTCGGGTACCATCCGCCAATTACGCAAGTACAGATGCAGTCTTGCGGAATTGGTGCGTTCTAATGCAAGTCAATGGCGGCGAAAACGCAGCGTTTCCGCAAAATTAATGGACATGCTGCGGATTTTTGAGCGCAGCGTTTACGTTGCGGAAAAATCCGCATCATGGGCACAGCACATGCGGATTTCAATTGGGGAACATTGCTGCCCTTCTACCATGCGTTTTTAATGCGTTTCCGCAGCTGCAAAAATGCAACGGAAATGCATTAAAAACGCATCGTGTGAACTCAGCCTGAATGTCTAATAGCAATTATATCTGGGAGGCAGCACAGTCAGTGAGATGTACCGTTCCTGGCCACATTCACTTGTCCACGTGTTTGCGGTTAGGCGATCCTTCCAACAACTACGTTGGTGAGGGCACGGGAAATGTTCTGGGACACGTGCTTGTGTAAGGTGGGGACGCCATAGTGGCGCCTGGAACCAGGGACCAGCTGCCGCCATGAGGTTGCGGAAAGCTTCCGCCTCCATGAGCCTAAAAGGCTTAATTTCTAGTGCAAGCAGTTCAGAAATTTGGCAGTTTAGTATTGTGGCCTGTGGGTGGGTGGCTGCATATTTGCGATTGCATTCCAAGGACTGGGGTAGGGACAACTGAACACTGCGCTCGTACAAGGACGTGGACGGTGACGGTTATAGTTGCAAGTGTGCAAACAATTCAGAGTTATACCCTTATAGGGTCTCTACTATAGGCAAATATATGTCTCTAAAGTTACTTAGCCACTTTTTAGGTGGTTTCATTATCAGCATTTGGATCATATTCAATCCATCTTTATGATCTATCTTGTGTTATATCTGTGTTGTTTGTTGTACTTATATGGGCATTTGCAATTGAGGTTTTCCTCCAAGCAGCAGCCATTAGGATTAAGATTAAGGTCTTTATACAAACCACAGTGATAATATTTCGTATAGATGTTTTTATATGTGTTTCATCTTGCTGTGTACTATTTAAGTTAGCACTTGCATCCTAGGTGTATGGTATTTGTCTGGTTGTTTATCTGCTATCTGGCCATGTTTTTTCAGGCCTTTGGGTGGTTTTAAATGTTTTTACGATTTGCTGTATGTCGCTAGTATATGTCAATAAAAGTTTTTCTCTCCTCTATTATGGTCTGATATTTGTAACTATTGAATGCTTGGTATCCCCTTTTTTTGCATATCTTGTTTTTTTTCATGTTCACACGTAGCGTTTTTGATGCATTTTTGCATTGCTTTCAACCAAGATAAATGCATTCACTGGGAAATGTCATTTTAACATTTTACAACCTTATCTGGCCATGTGGTGTGTGACACATCATCAGACACATCCTGTTTCACTTATGATGGAGGGACTCTGAAAGTCACAAACCTATGTTTACAGGGCCATCAGGCGGCCCTTACTATTCTTAAAGGGCCAGTAGTCGGCCCTTGCTATTGTTAGAGAGCCATCAGCCGGCTATGCGTTGTTGTTCCGATTATTAACGAGTGGGTCTTCTATACTGATATTACGTATGCAGTGACTGCAGGGGCTGCCAAAAATTTGGAGGCACTCCAGTGCCCCTTGCAAGAGAAGTAGAGGTCAGAGAGCCTCCTAAAAAAAATGTTCCCATTATTGGGAAGTGGGTCTCCCATAGTGTTTGCCTGCCTATGCAGTGAAGCAAGGGCTGCCAAAAATTTGGAGGAACTCCAATGCCCCTTGCAAGAGACGTAGAGGTCAGAGAGCCTCCTAAAAACAATGTTCCCATTATTAGGAAGTGGGTCTCCCATAGTGTTTGCCTATGCAGTGAAGCAAGGTCTGCCAAAAATTTGGAGGAACTCCAATGCCCCTTGCAAGAGACGTAGATATGTTGATATGGTACATATGGTGGTGATATGGTGGTGGAGGATGAGGATGTGGAGAAGTAGGAGGACAAGAGCAAATAAAAAAAATCAGGAAGCATATACCCATGTCTGGGTGTGAAGACAGAGGTCCATGGAAATAGAGTTGGACCTCCCTCAAAAAAGACACTGTATTTCAGTTTATGTTACGCCGCTATCATTCGGTGGTGTTGAGAAGTCTAGCTCAATCCAGCACTTGTTAATTTTTATAGCAATCAGCATTTTCAGTTGACAGGCAAATGCGCCTATCGGTTATAATTACAACCGGCGGCACTAAAGACCCGCTCTGACAAAACATTAGCGGCAGGGCAGGACAGGATCTCCATGGCGTAGAGAGCCAGTCCATGCCACATGTCCAGCTTGGATACCCAATAATTATAAGGCACAGAGGAATCACGGAGGACGTTGGTAAGATCGGCTAGGTACTCCCTCACCATCTTCCGAAACTTTGCACTCCTTATGAGAGTACCCCCCTCCTCAGGGCCTGTGGGATGGGAGGGTCTGAGAAAGCTGTCCCAGAACTTTGACAGTGTTCCCCTGCCTCTGCTGGAATGCATTTGTGGCTCTTTCGCCTGTACTCCTTGGTTGTCCAACGAACAGTGACCTCTGCTGCCAGCAGTTTCAGATGGGAATTTTTTCACTATTTCTGAAACAAGGGCCTTCTTGTACTGCCCCATTTTATTAGGCCTGTCCTGCAAAGGAATAAGAGACATAAAGTTCTCCCTGTAGCGTGGGTCTAGAAGCATCACCAACCAGTAATTACTGTCACTCAAAATTTGCTCCGCCTGCAATGCATCCTCTTTAATTGAGAACAGAGAGCATTTCAGAAGACAGAGAAGCGGGATGGTGACGCTAATTATGGCATCATCGCCGTTCACCATCTTGGAGGAGTCATCAAAGTTTTGGAGGATGGTACAGATGTCTGACATCCATGTCCACTCCTGAGGTTTTATTTGTTGTGTCTGACTTGAATATCGATGGCCTTGTTGATGCAGGTAGTCAACAACTGCCCTCTTCTGCTCACAAATCTTTCCCAATATCTTCAATGTTCCAACGTGCGGGGACATCATATCACACACCAGTCGGTGAGACGGAAGCTGTAAATGCTACTGAAGCACGGCAAGAGCAGCGGAAGCTGTAGCTGACTTTCTAAAATGGGTACACTCGGCGTACTTTGACAAGCAGATCCGACAGATCCGGGTAGGATTTGAGAAATTGTTGAACCACTAGGTTAAGCACATGGGCCAGGCATGGTATGTATTTGAGCTCGCCTCGCCTCAGAGCCGCCACCAGGTTCCAGCCATTGTCACACATGACCATGCCTAGCTGTAGGTTCAGCGATGTCAGCCACAGCTCTACCTGCTCTTTCAGAGCTTTCCACAACTCTTCAGTGTTGTGTGGTTTGTCACCTAAGCATATTAGCTTCAGCACAGCCTGTTGCCGCTTGGCCGAGGCAGTGCTGCAGTGCTTCCAGCTTGCGACTGATGTGGTCATTTTTGGAGATGGATGCTGAAGAGGAGGAGGATGTGCCAGAGCTGTAGAATGTGGAGGCAACCCTGATTGACCCAAGGCCCACAATCCTCGGTGTCCGGAGGACGTGTTCCATCCCAAGGTCCTACTGGGTCCTGGCTTTCACTATGTTAACCCAGTGTGCCGTCAGCGAGATGTACCGTCCCTGCCCACAAGCACTTGTCCACGTGTCCGTGCTTAGGTGGACTTTCCCAGTAACTGGGTTGTTGAGGGCACGGCTAATGTTGTGGGACACATGCTCGTGTAATGCACGGATGGCACACCGGGAAAAATAGTGGCAGCTGAAGACCGAGTACCAAGGGATGGCCGCCGACATGAGTTTGCGGAAAGATTCCGTCTCTACGAGCCTAATAGGCAATATTTTGAGCGTAAGCATGTGGGAAATGTGTGAGTTTAGCAGCATGGCCTGTGAGGCGTTAGCTGCGTATTTTCTCTTGCGTTCCAAGGACTGGGGTAGGGACAACTGAACTCAGCATTGAGCGTGGACGTGCTTGCTGATGGTGCTAGTTGACAGTGTTCAACGACAGATTCAGGGCGGTAGGCATCTTGGCATGCGCCATGGACAGGGGATTGGCGTGCACGCACAACAGCGAAACAGGCGGTGGTGTCACACACAAACAGTGTTGCTGAACCCTGGGGTTCGGCCCACTTAGTCAGGTGCTTTGCTGCCATGTGCCTGATCATGCTGGTGGTAGTCAGGCTGCTAGTTTTGCTACCACTGATGATGCTGGCCTGGCAGGTGGCACAAATGGCCTTTTTGTGGTTATTGGCAGGGTCTTTAAAAAACAACCAGACTCGGGAAGACCTAACAGTTGTATTGTCAACTTCCATCGTGTTGATGTTACGGGGTTGCCCGCCTTCTTTCTACGGCCACCACACTGCTTGTTCTTGCCTGTTGTGGTGCTATGCCCCCTCCCTCTGTGTTCTGCTGTCCTTGTTCTGTATGTTAACTTGCCAGGTTGGGTCAGTGACTTCATCGTCCACCACCTCATTTTGCACTTTCGCACCCTGGTCCTCCTCTTGACTTTCTGGCAATCGTGTCACATCATCATCCACCTCTTGTGACAGTTTCCCACTGTCACCTTCGTGTGACCGTGGCTGCTCAAATATTTGGGCATCATTACATACGATCTCCTCTTGCCCCGCTTCAAGTGGACCGGGCGAGAGGCCCGAATCTATAAATGGAAAAGTGAACAGCTCTTCGGAGTGTCCAAGTGTGCGATCAGTTGTCTCCGGGCATTCGGCATGGTGGGAGGAAGGAGGATCAGGGTGAGGAATATGCGGTCCAGACTCACACCTACTGAGACTTGACTGAGACTACTGAGACTTGACTGTGTGGAAGACAGGGTAGTGGTGGTGGTGGTGGCTAAGTGACTGAAAGCATTATCTGCTATCCAACTAATAACCTTTTCACACTGCTCTGTGTTCAATAGTGGTGTTCTGCGGTCCCCTATTAATTGGGACAGGAAGGTCGAGCGAGAAGATGTGGGTGTTTGTTGTGGCACAATTTCAGCTTTCCCACGGCCTCGGCCTCTGTATACACCATCATTAACATTACGTCTACTTCCCCGTCCCTTGCCATGCGCTTTGCCCATTTTAAATGGAGGACAATATTTTCCACGTTTTCTACAAATGGCTGGATTTGAACCGCAGTGATATGTGATACGTGTGAGGGAAAACCACAGTTTTAAATATCTGGCCTGTAGGTTACTACTTTTAACAGCGACTTGGTGTCAATAACTTCACTGACAAACTGCAACAAAATATAAATGGAGGCCAGAAATGGCTGAATTTGAAGCAAACATATGGGATACGTGTGATGAAAAACCACAGTTTTAAATAGCTGGCCTGCAGGGTACTATTTTTCACAGCTACCTGGTGTCAATAACTTCACTGACACACTGCAACAAAATTTAAATGGAAGCCAGAAATGGCTGAATTTGGAGCAAACTTATATGTGATACGTGTGATGGAAAACCAGTTTTAAATAGCTGGCCTGTAGGTAACTATTTTTAACAGCGAACTGGTCTCAATAACTTCGCTAACGCACTGCAACAAAATTTAAATGGAGGCCAGAAATGGCAGAATTTTGAGCGCACCTACAGTACAGACCAAAAGTTTGGACACACCTTCTCATTTAAAGAATTTTCTGTATTTTCATGACTATGAAAATTGTACATTCACACTGAAGGCATCAAAACTATGAATTAACACATGTGGAATTATATACTTAACAAAAAAGTGTGAAACAACTGAAAATATGTCTTATATTCTAGGTTCTTCAAAGTAGCCACCTTTTGCTTTGATGACTGCTTTGCACACTCTTGGCATTCTCTTGATGAGCTTCAAGAGGTAGTCACCGGAAATGGTATTCACTTCACAGTTGTGCCCTGCAGGGTTAATAAGTGGGATTTCTTGCCTTATAAATGGGGTTGGGACCATCAGTTGTGTTGTGCAGAAGTCTGGTGGATACACAGCTGATAGTCCTACTGAATAGACTGTTAGAATTTGTATTATGGCAAGAAAAAAGCAGCTAATTAAAGAAAAACAAGTGGCCATCATTACTTTAAGAAATGAAGGTCAGTCAGTGCGAAAAATTGGGAAAACTTTGAAAGTGTCCCCAAGTGCAGTTGCAAAAACCATCAAGTGCTACAAAGAAACTGGGTCACATGAGGACCGCCCCAGGAAAGGAAGACCAAGAGTCACCTCTGCTTCTGAGGATAAGTTTATCCAAGTCACCAGCCTCAAAAATTGCAGGTTAACAGCAGCTCAGATTAGAGACCAGGTCAAAGCCACACAGAGTTCTAGCAGCAGACACATCTCTTCAACAACTGTTAAGAGGAGACTTTGTGCAGCAGGCCTTCATGGTAAAATAGCTGCTAGGAAACCACTGCTATGGACAGGCAACAAGCAGAAGATACTTGTTTGGGCTAAAGAACACAAGGAATGAACATTAGACCAGTGGAAATCTGTGCTTTGGTCTGATGAGTCTCAAATTTGAGATCTTTGGTTCCAACCACCGTGTCTTTGTGCGACGCAGAAAAGGTGAACGGATGGACTCTACATGCCTGGTTCCCACCATGAAGCATGGAGGAGGAGGTGTGATGGTGTGGGGGTGCTTTGCTGGTGACACTGTTGGGGATTTATTCAAAATTGAAGGCATACTGAACCAGCATGGCTACCACAGCATCTTGCAGCGGCATGCTATTCCATCCGGTTTGCGTTTAGTTGGACCATCATTTACTTTTAAACAGGACAATGACCCCAAACACACCTCCAGGCTGTGTGAGGGCTATTTGACCAAGAAGGAGAGAGAAGGGGTGATACGTCAGATGACCTGGCCTCCACAGTCACCAGACCTGAACCCAATCGAGATGGTTTGGGGTGAGCTGGACCGCAGAGTGAAGGCAAAAGGGCCAACAAGTGCTAAGCATCTCTAGGAACTCCTTCAAGATTGTTGGAAGACCATTTCCGATGACTACCTCTTGAAGCTCATCAAGAGAGTGCCAAGAGTGTGCAAAGCAGTCATCAAAGCAAAAGGTGGCTACTTTGAAGAACCTAGAATATAAGACATATTTTCAGTTGTTTCACAGTTTTTTGTTAAGTATATAATTCCACATGTGTTAATTCATAGTTTTGATGCCTTCAGTGTGAATGTAAAATTTTCATAGTCATGAAAATACAGAAAGATCTTTCAATAAGAAGGTGTGTCCAAACTTTTGGTCTGTACTGTATATGTGATCCATGTGACGGACAAACCATAGTTTTAAATAGATGGATTTTTAGCACTATAATATGAAAAGGATCTGGCTGTATTCTGCAGTGCCAATAAGCAAATGGAGCAGAAAAACAGTGTTCTCTGGATTGCTTTGTAAGCAAATAATCAGGATTAAAGGGGTTTGTCCACTACTTTATATTACCCCCCAATGTATCCCCCCGGGGCCCCTAAGGCTTTTTGTAAATACCTTATGTTGCTGATACTGGCTGTGAGCGGCGCTATCACTGGTCGCTCACAGGCACCACGTGATCCCCGGCTGCAGCCGGCTCTGACATCTGCTGATGTCACAACAAGTGCTGGCAGCAGCCGGGGGTTTTTTGTCTTCCTGGTTCCATGATGAATGCCAGGCTGTGGGTGGGGTTGCCCCCCGCATCACACCCGGCATCCACTGCGCGCTGTGCCTCTCCCCATTCATTGGGAAAGCGCGCGGTGGATGCCGGGTGTGACGCGGGGAATAACACCACCCACAACCCCACACGCCACCTCGGTGACCCCAGCGTTGAGTCACACCTCACTTGTCGTGATGTCAGCGTGGGGTCACATGATGCCTGTGAGCGGCCACCGATAGCGCTATTCACAGGCATTATCTACAACATAAGGTATTTACAAAAAGTCTTAGGGGCCCCACGGGGATACATTTGGGGGGTATTATACAGAAGTGGACAACTTCTTTAAGATCCAAAAAAAAATTATTTCCTGCCCCTGATACCTGGGGCTATATCTGTAAAAGCACCAGCAGCAGACAGAACTGGAATGGACCCTCTTGCTATATGCACTGCAGTTTACCACATACACTGCCTGCCTGCATAGCACTGATAACTATGCAGATGGATTAGTCCTCAGAAGGACTGCTAGTTGAGATGGATATGTGTAGAATATGTTGTGGTATACCTACACTAACTAAGAGACAAGCAAATCTCTCCCTAGCTCAGCAGCACCTCTCCCTACACTGCCTGATTCCAGAGTAGACTGTGACGAGCATGGCGGCACCAGGTCTTATATAGACCTGATGTTGCTGTGTGGCTAGCCTATTACTGTAATGCCACAACCAACATGGCTGCGGCATTACAGTATGTGGCAGAACATCCCTGCATGTTCATTGGCTCTCTAAAGAGTACCAAACATGCAGGGAGGGGATCCGAGCTCCCGCCGAGCAACCTCGGAAATACTCGGCGAGCTCCGAGCAGTCAGATGTTCGGGCGAGTTCCGAGCAGTAGCGAGCATTCTCGCTCATCACTAGTGCTGACCTACCTTTATCTCGGGCCTCAGGATGAACTAGGGTCAGCGGTGGGGGTTGCAATCAGGTTGTTCCTCTGTTGCTGCCACTGAAACTGCAGCTGCTGCTATTGGGTGAGGACCAATTGCTTTAGCAGTTCCTCCATACGGTCCATAAGCCTGATTTTTAATTTTGCAGGCTTGATTACGGACATGCAGTTTTCTTCGGGGTATGTCTCAATTCAAACTGCCAGCATTCTCCACCATATGTAAGGCAGCGGCATTTCTGTTAGTGAATTTCATGAGACAGTGACCCAGGCAAGTAAAATGTCATTTATTGTCCAAATACTACACACATGAAATTGCTCACCTCTGGACCGCAACTGGGAATAGGTAAATAAAGTCCAGTGCTGCTGGCACTTCCACCCCCGTAATGTTCTCGGGGGCTATCGTGGTTGTCTTCATTGCTGGCTCTTGTTTGGGTTAGCTTCACATACCAAGGCATAAGTCCACAGCACCTTCAGCACTGCAACATGTGAAATCCAAACACAAACCGACACACCCAAACCTTGACTGCAGGTTTAAATGAAAACCGTAGCCATGGACCACTTCCAAGACTCGGACTGGAGGGAGAGATCCATCCTACTACCATCCTACAGATCTCTATAAAAATGAAAGCCCAATACACGTTTCCCTAAACTGACTTGGTCAAATACCCATTGACCCAGTCCACACTTGCTTTTATTTTGCATGGTAACCACAGCTGTGGCTGTGTTTACAGTTCATTCTAGCGATTCAGTATGCTTCTAAGCACATTCTGGGGGATACATAACGGACCTCGCTTATGATTCCCCTCACTGCCTCACACCCTGTATAAGAATATCTGCAAATGCTGTTTCTTCGACTCCACTACAAAGCTCTTACCTTCCCCGCATCTCACCTCTCATTTGGTACAGCAGTGACATCAGCAGTGTAATGAGGTGACCTATTCATGCTGCTTTCTCGACCTGGAATTCCTTGTGTGCAGCTCATATCTTCAATTTTATTAGAGACTGAAAGAGCAGTGAACCAGCATTATTCCTGTTCTCTGAACAAGTTGTTGGTTTAACAACCAGTTCAAAGAACCAGCCGAATTCCACTCCTGGTGAGTGTCAAAATGTCACCTACTTAATAGACATCTCAGACTGCAACCTGAGGTGAGAGGCTCATCTTGCCTCATGGCAGAAGTGGTCATGCAGATGAGTTCCCATGACTGCAGCAGTCGCAATCAGAATTAGAGATCTTGCAGATTATTGCAAAATCTCACTGTAAATGGCACCCGCAGGATTAAAACAAGTTCCAATTGGTGACAATATTACAACAGATACTGGTCAGTAACTTTTGTTTTAAAGGGAATCTGTCACCCCCCTGGGCGATATCAGACCTCTACTATGGCCATATAGGTGATAGAAAAGTAAATCTATACATACCTGTATGGCCCATAGCAGAGGTCTGATTGCAGAGAAATCTGGTTTTATAAAGTCTGTTTTCTAGAGGCTTGGCGTCCAGGGTACACCAAGCAAACCCCTCCTATCTACTTACTATTTCCTAAATCACTGTCCCTGTGCTAAATTACCATATTCCCTCCCTCCCCAGCATGTTACTGGGCCCTGTGACAGGCCCTGTGATGTGCCCTGTGACAGGCCCTGTGATGTGCCCTGCTCTGCCTCCCCTCCCACGAATGCTCAAAGCGCCGCTGCCATGGAGCGCGCTTTGTTTCCCTCCGCAGCCTGTATGGCCATAGTAGAGGTCTGATATCGCCCAGGGGGGTGACAGATTCCTTTTAATGCTGCAGTCAGAACACATGCAAACAAAAAAGAAAGATTTTGCATTAACCTGTGAGATCTTATGATCAAATCGTAAGTGATGTCCAGGTAGGGTTGAAACAGCTAAGCATTCTGGGCTCCCACAACCTAGAAGTTTGGACCCAACAACTTTACAGAATATAACAAATAATGAACATTGGGCTGTCCTAAAAAATAGCAGTGTCTGTATTTGTCTTTACAAACTCACATTATGTACTTTTTTTGAGGATTTAGCATTCCTGTGAATCACTAACCTAATATTTAGTTGTATACCCACAGGTTTTTAGAACTACTTCACATCTATGATGCATAGAGTAGACCAACTTCTGGTTTACGGTCCAGGGATTGGGCTGGCCACTTCATAACCTCAATTTTGTTGGACTGGAACCAAGATTTTGCTTGTTTACTGGTGTGTTTAGGGTTGTTTTCTAGTTGAAACACCCATTTCAAGGGCATATCCCCTTCAGCGTAAGGCAACATGCCCTCTTCAAATATTTTAAAATATGCAAACTGGTCCATGATCTCTGGTATACGGGAAGAGAAACATGCCAATATCATGATGCTTGCACCACCATGTTTCACTGTCTTCAGAGTGTACTGTGACTGGAATGCAGAGTTTGGGAGTCATCTGGTGAACTGTCTGCGGCCCTTGGACCAAAAAAGAACAATTTTACTTTCATCATTTGACAAATGTTTCTCCATTTCGCTTTAGGCCAGTTGATGTGTTCTTTGCAAATTGTATCCACTTCAGTACATGTCTTTTTTTTAACAGTGGGACTTCTTGCTAAGAGATTAGCTTCACACAGGCATCTTCTAACTGTCACAGTACTCACAGGTAACTTGAGACTGTCTTTGATCATCCTGGAGCTGATCATTGGCTTAGTGTTTGCCATTCTGGCTATTATTCGATCCATTTGATGGTAGTCTTCCATTTTCTTCCACGTCTCTCTGGTTTTGCTTTCCATTTTAAAGCGTTGGAGATCGTTTTAGCTGAACAGCCTATCATTGTCTGCACGTCTTTATAAGTTTTACCCTCTCCAATCAACTTATTAATCAAAGTACACTTTTCTTCTGAACAATATCTCGAACAACACATATTTCTCAGGCTTTCAGAAATGCATGTACAACATGTGCTGGCTTCACCCTTAAATAAGGACCACCTGATTCACATCTGTTTCTTCACAGAATGATAGACCTCACTAATTGACCTCCACACTGCTATTATTTTGAACATAACCCCTTACAATAAATTATTGAAATACACGGACTCAAAAACATGCAGATCATGAATGCTGAGTATGTTGGTTTTCTTAGAATCTACTACACCAACTGATAAATTGTTTGACATGTAGTAATATAATTTATACCAAAAACAGTGATTAATCTGGTTAGTCATATTGGACTGCTATTATTTTGAACATTACTGTATATTTTAGGACTCTTTATGTTTAATTAAAAATGACAAATGATTCCTAGTATTAGATAATCTTTATAATAATAATAATTATAATAATAATAATAATTTTTATTTATATAGCGCCAACATATTCCGCAGCACTTTACAATTAAGCGGGGACATGTACAAACAATAAATTCAATACAAGGTGAGACAGTTTAACAGTTACATCAGGAGTGAGGTCCCTGCTCGCAAGCTTACAATCTACATGGAAATGGGGGGACACAATAGGTGGAAAGTGCTTGTTATTTCAGGTCTGGCAATTATAATAAGTCGGGATTATCATATAAAGCTGTATGATCCGGTCATCAGCCTGTATGTTAAAGTGCAATACTCAATTACCGAGTGCAGTTATCGAGTGCATGGAGGGTGTAGAAACAGATGAACAGTAGGGTGCAGATTCTGAATAGTATTTAGGAGGGAACAGGGGAAAGTTAGTTTACTGAGTAGTTGAGGTGGTAGGCTTGTTTAAAGAGATGGGTTTTTAAAGCGCGCTTGAAGACATCGGGGCTAGGCATCAATCGGATCGTCTGGGGTAGAGCATTCCAGAGAACTGGTGCAGCACGAGAGAAGTCTTGGAGACGGAGGTGTGAGGTTCGAATTATGGGGGATGTTAGCCTTAGGTCATTTGTGGAACGGAGGGCACGTGTAGGACGATAGACTGAGATGAGAGAGGAGATATAAGGTGGTGCAGAACTGTAGAGAGCTTTGTGGGTGAGAGCAATGAGTTTATATTGGACCCTGTAGTGAATGGGTAACCAGTGTAATGACTGGCACAAGGTGGAGGCATCGGTGAAGCGGCTGGACATAAATACGACCCTGGCTGCCGCATTCAAGACAGATTGGAGAGGGGAAATTTTGGTAACAGGGAGACCGATCAGAAGAGAGTTGCAGTAGTCCAGACGAGAGTGAATAAGAGTGACAGTAAGAGTTTTAGCAGTTTCCAAAGTGAGAAAAGGTCGGATTCTGGAGATGTTTTTAAGATGCAGGTGACAAGAGCGAGTGAGTGATCGGATATAGGGAGTAAAGGAAAGGTTAGTGTCGAATATGACCCCAAGGCAGCGGGCGTGCTGCTTGGGAGTTATGGTTGACCCCTCCAAGGTAATTTCGATATTAGGTAGAGTTAGGTTACTAGAGGGGGGAAACACAAGAAGTTCAGTTTTGGAGAGATTCAATTTGAGATAGAGGAAGGACATGATGCTAGACACAGCAGATAAACAATCCTTGGTGTTTTGTATTAGGGTAGGGGTGATGTCAGGGGAAGAAGTGTATAGTTGGGTGTCGTCAGCATAGAAATGATACTGGAACCCAAATCTGCTGATTGTTTGTCCAATAGGGGCAGTGTATAGAGAGAAGAGGAGGGGGCCTAGGACTGAGCCCTGAGGAACCCCGATAGTAAGGGGATGAGGAGGGGAAGAGGAGCCGGCAAAAGATACAGTGAAGGAGCGGTCAGAGAGGTAGGAGGAGAACCAGGAGAGAACGGTTTCCTTGAGGCCTATAGAGCGGAGCATAGTGAGGAGGAGCTGGTGATCCACAGTGTCAAATGCTGCAGAGAGATCCAGGAGAATCAGCAGGGAGCAGTGACCTTTGGATTTGGCTGTTAGTAGATCATTAGAGACTTTAGTGAGGCCAGTTTCAGTGGAGTGTAAGGAGCGGAAACCAGATTGTAGAGGGTCGAGGAGAGAGTTATCTGAGAGATAGCGGATTAGACGGGAGTGGACCAAGCGTTCCAGGAGTTTAGAGATGAAGGGAAGATTAGAGACAGGTCTATAGTTAGCAGTGCAGTTCTGGTCCAGGGATGGCTTTTTAAGTAAAGGGGTTATGATGGCGTGTTTAAATGAGGAGGGAAAGATACCTGACGAAAGAGAGAGGTTAAATATTTTAGTCTGGTGAGTGGTGACCACCGGTGAGAGGGACTGCAGGAGATGTGAAGGAATGGGGTCACTGTTGCAGGTTGTAGGCCGAGAAGAAGCGAGGAGCTGGGTAACCTCTTCTGTGACAGGCTCAAAGATGGCTAGTGAGCTTGAAGTGCAGTAGGGAAGGGGATCCAGGCACTGAGGAGATTGGGCTGAGATGTCCTGATGGATGTGGTTGATTTTTTCCAAGAAATAAGTGGCCAGATCCTCCCCGCTGAGGTTAGTGGTGGGGGCCTGTGCTTTAGGTTTCAGGAGGGAGTTTAAGGTTTCGAAAAGTCGTTTTGGGTTGTTGGACATTGAAGTGATGAGGGTGGTGAAGTAGGATTGTTTGGCCAGATGAAGGGCAGAGTTATAGGTTTTGAGCATGAATTTATAGTGGATGAAGTCCTCTGCTAAAAGAGATTTTCTCCACTGACGCTCAGCACAACTCGAGCAACGTTGAAGAAAGCGTGTTTGCATCGTGTGCCAGGGCTGCCGTTGTCTGTGTCGGATCTTTCTGCGAGTAGAAGGAGCTGCTTCATCTAGGGCGCTCTTCAGTGTATTGTTGTAGTGTGACAATGCCAAGTCTGGACAGGAGAAGGAGGAGATGGGGGCTAAAGATGTGTGGAGATTGTCCATAAGCTGCTGGGTATTAATGGTACGTGTATTCCTATAAGTGTGATAAGTGGGGGTGTCCCGGGTGAGGAGACAATTCTTAACAGAGAAGGAGAGAAGGTTGTGGTCCGAGAGCGGGAGAGGGAAGTTGGTAAAGTCATCCAGCAAGCAGAGACTGGAAAAAAACAGGTCCAGAGTGTTGCCGTCTTCATGGGTAGGAGAATTCGTAAACTGTGAGAGACGGAATGAAGAAGTTAGAGAAAGTAGATGAGAGGCAGATTGGGAGAGGGGGTCATCGATGGGGATGTTAAAGTCGCCCATGATGAGGGTGGGGATGTCACAGGATAGAAAGTGAGGAAGCCAGGTGGCAAAGTGATCCAAGAACTGGCGGGCGGAGCCTGGAGGGCGATACACGACTGCCACTCGCAGGGAGAAGGGTTTAAAGAGTCTGATGGTGTGGACTTCAAAGGAAGGAAACATAAGTGAGGGAACCGGGGGGATGACCTGGAAAGCACATTGTGAGGAAAGGAGCAGACCAACACCTCCACCCTGTCTGTTGCCATGTCTGGCGGTATGTGAAAATTTCAGCCCACCAAACGAGAGAGCAGCAGCAGCGGTGGTGTCTAGCTGCTGAATCCAGGTTTCTGTGATAGCCAGAAGGTTAAGAGAATCTTTAATTTTTTAATGTGTTCACTCATCCACATTATGTTACTTCTTTGAACCTTTTACAACTCTAGTGTACCCTTACTATGAGTCATTACCCTGAATAGAACTACTGTATATATTCCAGATTAAGCTGCACTAATGATCAGTAAAGCTGCACTCTGTGACAAAGGAAACAGCACAAGGGCACAATTAACAATAAATATTGGCAAGACAACAAGGTAAGAAATAAAACCCTACCAGTGATTAATAGGAGCCCTGTATCATATCACCTTTCCGCAGAGGCAGCATACCATAACCTGCACACACTGCTAAGTTCATTCCACAAACCTTTCTCACACTATATAAATCGACTGACATTCTATAATGTTTTAGCTGTGTTAGCTGAAGGAATGGCCTTGGTGTAAAGAATAATGCAAGAGGCAGCCATTTCTAATTGCTCCCCTGGCCTTCAGCAAGTAAGGACTGCATTACACAGCATGCATTGTGAGACGTTAATCAACTTTCTATGCTTAGGAAAAGAACAGTATAAGCACAATTTACTTTATTTGCAAATAGGCTGTATAATAAAGTCAATGTAAGTTCTTTATACAATAATTTATACAAACAATTCCCCAAAGAAATTACTGCTCATCTTTCAGAAAACTGGATCATCTGTTATGTTCCATTAACTGCAAAATCGTCATGCATTATTTAAAAAAATTAGTTATTTCATGTGACCAAACTGAAATTACTCACTGCACAGTCAAGTGGCTAAACATGTTACAGTCTTACTCATCATTATTGGCACCCCATCATTTTTTTCATAGACTCTACAAAATCTTCAGAAATAAATGGAAATGTACTAAAGTTATATCCTCAGGATTTTTCAATTACTGGTCCATTACTTCAACAAAAAACATTGTTTTTCAACTTCCATGTTGCAATTTCAAAGAAGAAACAGAATAAACAGCATGTGCAACAATAAAGGCACCCCTGATTAATACTTGGTTGCACACCCTTTGGCATTGCCGACAGCCTCCAAACGTTTCTTGTAGCCATCTATAAGATTCTTGCTTCTCAGCTGGAATTTTCTCCCACTCTTTCTTTGCAGTTTCTTCAAGCTCTTGAATGTTTGCAGGTTTTTTTTTTCCTAATGGCATATTTCAGCTCACCCAAAGATTTTCAATGGGATTGATGTCAGGACTCATTGCTGGCCATTTTAAAACAGTCTATTTTTTCTTTTTCAATCATTCCTGTGTACTTTTGGTTGTGTGCTTTGGTTATTGTCTTGCTGGAGGACCCATGATCTTCGACTCAAACCAAGTTTTCTTACACTGGGTAGGACATTTCGCTCAAAAATTTCTTGATAGTTCTCTGATTTCATGATTCAGTGATACGGTCAAGACCTCCAGTACCAGACGCAGCAAAGCAACCCCACTGCACTATGGATCCTGCACCATGCTAACTGTTGGTAAGATGTTCTTTTCCTTATAAGCTTCATTGCGCCAATTGTAAACAAACTGTTGCTTAACATTGCCAAAAAGCTCTACTTTTGTTTCATCTGTCCACTGAACATTTTCCCAGAAAGATTGTGGTTTGTCAAGGTACTCTTTGGCAGTTCCTTTTTATTAGTGATGTGCGAGCACTAAAATGCTATTCTTAGAGAGCCATTAGCCGGCTATATTTTATTGTTCCCATTACTAAAAAGTGGGTCTCCTATACTGTTATTGCGTATGCAGTGAGTGGGAGGGCTGCCCAAAATTTGGACGCACCCCAATACCACTTTATGCAGTGAATGCAAGGGTTGCCAAAAATTTGGAGGCACCCCAATGCCTCTTGGAAGAGATGTAGAGGTCAAATTGCCTCCTGAAAACAATGTTCCCATTATTAGGAAGTGGGTCTCCCATTGTGTTTGCCTATGCAGTGAATTCAAGGGTTGCCAAAAATTTGGAGGCCCTCCAATGCCCCTTGGAAGAGATATAGAGGTCAAAGGGCCTCCTGAAAACAATGTTCCCATTATTAGGAAGTGGGTCTCCCATTGTGTTTGCCTATGCAGTGAATTCAAGGGTTGCCAAAAATTTGGAGGCACTCCAATGCCCCTTGGAAGAGACGTGGAGGAGGGCCTCCTGAAAAAAAATGTTCCCATTATTAGGAAGTGGGTCTCCCATTGTGTTTGCCTATGCAGTTAATGCAAGGGCTGCCAAAAATTGGGAGGCACTCCAATGCCCCTTGGAAGAGACGTGGAGGAGGGCCTCATAAAAAATGTTCCCATTAGAAAGGAGCGGGCCTCCTATACTTGTAATGCCCATGCACTAAGTGTATGGGCTGACAAACATTTACCACTGGGGGGTATACATGGACATACTGTATAAAAAATTTTTTTTACGGGCATCATAAACACCCTTTAAAATAATTATGTGGGTGTTGCATTACGGACCATGGTCACCCTGGTGATATGGTGGTGGAGGATGAGGATGAGGATGAGGAGAAGGAGAAGGACAAGAGCAAATAGCCAAAATCAGGAAGCTTATACCCATGTGTGGGTGTGAAGAGGTGCATGGGAATTAAAGAGGCTGTATTGCAGGTGGAGCACGATGAGATGGAGCAAGGAACCATACAGGGTGACTCCACACAGCCTAGCCTCATCTCATCCCAATGTGGATTGGGTGACAATGAGGAAGAGGTGGAGGAGGAAGAACAGGAGATAGTTTCCTGCGCTATAGACGGTACTACCTGCACAACTGTGGTACTGTCTGTTCAGCGAGAATGGCCGGAGGACAGGGAAATAGAGGAGGAGGATGATGAGGAGGAAAGCATGGTCAGTCGTCCTTGTGGTGAGGACACGGAAGTCTTGCCTGTTTGTAGTCTGGCACACATGGCTGAGTTTAAGTTATGCCGCCTTTCCCATGACCCTCGCATTGTCCAAATTTTGGGTGACAGTCATTATTGGTTGGTGACACTTCTAGACCCATGCTACAAGGAGAACATTTTGTCTCTTATTCCCTTGCAGGATAGGCCTAATAAAATAGTGCAGTACCAGCAGGCCCTTGTTGCGGAATTATTAAAAAAATTCCCATCTGAAAACGCTGGCGGCAGAGGTCACAGTTAGTTGGACAACCAAGGAGTACAGGCGAGAGAGACACAAATACAATCGAGGAGAGGCAGAGGAACACTGTCAAAGTTCTGGGACAGTTTTCTCAGACCCTCCCATCGCACAAGCCCTGATGCATGGGGTAATCTCATAAGGAGGGAAAAGTATCGGCAGATACTGAGGGAGTACCTTGCTGACCGTACCAACAACCTCCTTGATTCCTCTGTGCCTTATAATTATTGGGTATCCAAGCTGGACACGTGGCATGAACTGGCTCTCTACGCCTAGGAGGTCCTGGCCTGCCCGGCCGCTAGCGTTTTGTCAGAGCGGGTTTTTAGTGCTGCCGGTGGAATTATAACCGATAGGCTGACAGGCTGACTCTTATAAAAATGAACAAGGGCTGGATTGGGCCAGACTTCTCAACACCACGGAATGTTAGCAGCGTAACATAAACTCAAATACAGTGTCTTTTTTTTGGGGAGATCTAACTCTATTCCCATGTACCTCTGTCTTCACACCCAGACATGGGTATACGCTTCCTGATTTTGTCTATTTGCTCTTGTCCTCTTCCTTCTCCGCATCCTCATCCTCCACCACCATATCACCACCATATGTACCATATCAACATATCTACGTCTCTTGCAAGGGACATTGGAGTTCCTCCAAATTTTTCGCAGCCGTTGCTTCTCTGCATAGGCAAATAGTATGGGAGACCCACTCCCTAATAATGAGAACATTGTTTTCAGGAGACCCTCCGACCTCTATGTCTCTTACAAGGGGCATTGGAGTGCCTCCAAAGTTTTGACAGCCATTGCAGACACTGCATAGGCAAACAGTATGGGAGACCCTCTCCTTTCTAATGGGAATATGTTACCTCTATGTGTCTTTAAATTGTTAGTGGGGTTTTTCCTAAATTTTGGCAGCCGCTGGACTCACTGCATACCCTATAACTGAATAGCAGACCCTCTCCTTTCTAATGGGAACATGTCATGCTCGTTACTGTGGCCCAGCAGTATGTGTCTTTAAATTGTTAGTGGGACTTTTCCTAAATTTTGGCAGCTGTTGGACTCAATGCATACCATATAACTGTATAGCAGACCCTCTCCTTTCTAATGGGAACATGTCGTTACTGTGGCCCAACTGTATGTGTCTTTAAATTGTTAATGGGGTTTTTCCTACATTTTGGCAGCTGTTGGACTCACTGCATACCATATAACTGTATAGCAGACCCTCTCCTTTCTAATGGGAACATGTCGTTTCTGTGGTCCAGCTGTATGTGTCTTTAAAATGTTAGTGTGGTTTTTCCCAAATTTTGGCAACCCTTACAGTCACAGCAGGGGCATTACCACTATAGGAGACCCGCTCCTTTATAATGGGAACATTTTTTTTAACTGAGACCCTCCTCTATGTCTCTTCAAAGGGGTATTGGGTTGCGTCCAAATTTTTGGCAGCCCTTGCAGTCACTGCATACGCAATAACAGTATAGGAGACCCACTCATTAATAATGGGAACAACAAAGCATAGCCGACTGCTGGCCCTTTAAGAAAAATAAGGGCCGCCTGATGGCCCTATAAAAATAGTCTTTGTGACTTTCAGAGTCCCTCCATCATAAATGAAACAGGATGTGTCTGATGATGTGTCACACACCACATGACCAGATAAGGTTGTAAAATGTTAAAAAGACATTTCCCGGTGAATGCATTTGTTTTGGTTGAAAGCAATGCAAATGTGCATAAACGCATCAAAAACACTATGTGTAAACATAGCCCAAGGTATGGAGGAGCATTTTTGGTTTGGGTTATTTATTTTGCCTTATATATAAGTCATTACCCTGGAAAGGATGTTCCGTGACATATTTCCCAGGAAAATCCATTTTGGTTTTGTTTTTGTATGTCCATAAAAGTGGCTTAATTCCTCTGACAACGTTGTTGACATCAGTGACCTGGGAGTCAGAAATGCTTCCAGGGATCTTCCCCATGCTGTTCCCATGTCATTTGAGCACTATTGCCATCGATTTGGGCAATTTTTAGGTCCTCTGCAGACCGCCGGGGGGAGCCGCCGGAAAAATGCTCGAGTTTCCCATAGACTTACATTTGGCTCATTACGCGGAACGAGCATTCAAGCATTACAATTTGCTCGACTCGAACAACGAGTATCCGAGCATTTTAGTGCTCGCTCATCACTAGTGAAGAGCCAATATAGAGATGGTAGTTGAGATATGGTGACACTAGACCAGACTAGGTGGTCTCCACTCCCCCCTTTCCCTAGTGTCTGGGCTCCCTATCCCTCTTCCCTCTGTGTTACACTAAGTCTTTCCCACACCTTGCGTGACATGAGTGCAGAGTACGAGGGCTTCTTCAAGAAAAACTAACAGGTCTGTGAAAGACAGAATTATTGCTGGGCAGTAGGTGATCAAATATTTATTTCATGCAATAGAATGCAATTTAATTATTTAAAAATCATACAATGTGATTTTCTGTTTTTTTATTTTTACATTCTGTCTCTCACAGGTGAAGTGTATCTACGATAAAAATTACAGTCCTCTCCATTCTTTGTAGGTGGGAAAACTTACAAAATTGTCCGTGTATCAAATACTTATTTTCTCCACTGTGTGTGTGAAGGCAATTTCCTTCATAAGTCACATGCTTAGTGAAAGGAAGTCCACTGTGTGAAATCTAAGTATCATGTGATCTGTCAGTATATACACCTGAAGGGCCACAAAGGCTTTAACACCATTAAGCACCATTTAGCACTACGAACCAAACAACACCAGGAAGACCAAGGAGATCTGCTGAAGATTTTCCTGTCATTAAGATACTCCTGTGAAAGCAAACTTTTACCTGACATTCATAGGAGATCATGATTTTAGCTGTACATAGCAGTGCATCTGCTGTGTATTGCAAATGCGACCGGATGATCATTGCTTCAAGTCTCTTCAGAGGACTTAGAAATACAGCGTAAAGTGAATATAAATGTTTTTAAAAATCTGAAAAAAAAATAAAAAAAACCAAAAATTCAAATAACCCTCCTTTTCACCCCATTAAAAATTAAACAATTAAAGACAAAATAAAGAATACACATATTTTGACTTCCTGAGTTCGTAACAGCTTAATATATCAAAATATTGAATAAATTAATCGGGTCAGGACTACGTTTTTTTGGGCAGCCACAACATTGCAATAAAATGCAATAAGAGGTGATCAAAACATTTTGTCTTCTCCAAAATTTAATCAGTAAATCAAGTAAGCTCAGGGAGTAAAAATAAGCCAGCACACAGCAATGCAAAAACTTAGAGTTATGGGTCTTGGAAAATGGCAACACAAGCAACTTTTTTTTTTACAAATTTCCCAATTTTTTTTTCACCGCTTAAATGAAAAAAAAAACTATGCATGTTTGGTATCTGCGTCAGTTTTACTGTATAGTGAACATGGTAAATAAAAAAACAATTGTGAAATTACATTTTGTTTTGCAATTTCAACAAACTTGGAATGTTTTCTCCACTTTCTAGTGCATCACATAATAAAATAAATAGTGTCATTCAAAAGTACAACTCGACTTGCAAAAAACAAGTCCTCACATGTGGATGGAAACATAAAAAAGTTATGGCTCTTGAAAGAAGGGGAGCAAAAAAATTAAAACAAAAAACAAACAAAAAAAATTGCCTGGATGTGAAGGGTTAAATAACTTTATTTTGGCTTCTGGGCTCTGAAGAATTATCCATTGGAGCCTTGAGTGAAGGGGACTAGGACTGTTTTGAGAGGGCAGTGACTCCTATTAAAAGCACAGATATGGCTAAAGTGCTATCATTTAGCTGTATTATTAAATATTTGAGCTTCCAAATACTGCGCACTGATGAAAAAATATTTAGGAACTTCCCTGGTTCCTCACTTTTGATAGCAACACTCTTGGGAACCATTTAAAGGGAATCTAACAGGTCCCCCATGCCCTCCAAATCATCAGAATTTCTCTATTCCTTTATAAACTCCTTACCTAACAAGCCCTTTATAGTGTTTGACATATTAACAAATCTTTAAAATAAGTATTTCTATACTTTTTTAATATACAAATTTACCTTTTGTCTAGTTGATGGCACGTTTGTTTCCCCAGACTAGTCATGCCTCCTTTGGGCGTGATAACATGATTTGCAAGAGCTAGAGTCATTGCCAGATCTCTGCAAGTCTCCTGTGTGCGTGTGACTTTCTTTTCCTCTGGTCATTGCACCTCTGAAGCCATGTGTATGATTGCTGCCTACAGAGGCGCGAGTCCTCAAGCAAAGAACAAGCATGACATCAACTGAGGGGCCGAAGATCAAGCTTCTTCTTTGCTTCCGGACATGCGCAGTGCACCTCTGAGCAGGGAGACATACACTCGATTTCAAATCCGCAATGACTTATAGGAAAAAAGTCAAGGGCATGCAAGAGAATTGCAGAGAGCTGGCAATGACACCTGTGAAAACTCGGCATCAATGAGGAAAATCTGGACACTTTTGCGGGGTGAACTATTCTTAATTATGCCAAACTAATTTTTGTTCAGTAAATCAAGGGACATGAGCCATTGTTTCATGTATGACTCTACGGTGCCCCCTTTTGAATGTTAATTTGTGGAATGCCTGCTGATTACGGATTGCATCAGCCCCCTGCATTGCACTAGTCTGCATCATATGGAGGACAGTTATGCATGCTAATTGAACAAGCGAACAATGAGGGAACAGCCATGATTATCTCCCTCCAATCCTGTCGAATACAATGCCCTGAAATGGGAGCTGAGTAGTATAACATGGGAATGCTCTTGTCACCAGTGTGATTTTACAAGACTTCAGCCTAAGGCTATGTGCCCACGTAGCAGATTTGATGCAGAGCGTTTTTGCCTCTCTCTGGCAGAAAAAAAACGCATGCAGATTTACATGCGTTTTTTCTGCCAGAGAGAAGCGTTTTTTCAGCGTTTTTACATGCATTTTCGCATGCGTTTTTTGCTATTCCAAGCGATTTTGAGCATCACTTGGAAAAGTGCTTGACAAGTTGATCACACAATATAAATCCATGCAACTGGCATGGATTTATAATGTGTGAACAACTTAGATGCTTTAAATGCAGCATCTATAGTAAAAAAAAAAGAATTAAAACGTTAAAAATAAAAAAAAAACCTGTATATTCACCTCTCTGGTGGCCCCCGGTCTGCTCTCCGGTCTCCTCCGGTCTGCTCTCCGGTCTCCTCCGGTCTGCTCCCGGCCACGTCTTCTCTCTTTAGCGTCCCGCAGTGTACTGTCAAGAACTGCGGTAACGTCATTTAGTCAGCTGATGGTCACGCGACCATCACCTGACCGCCGACGTCAGCGGTCGCGTGACCATCAGCTGACTAAATGACATCACCGCAGGTCCTGACAGTACACTGCGGGACGCTGAAGAGAGAAGACGCGGCCGGGAGCAGACCGGAGAGCAGACCAGGGGCCGCCGGAGAGGTGAATATACAGGTTTTGTTTGTTTTTAACTTTTTTATTTCTTTTGTTCACCACGTGGTAGCCGGGATGAAGAGGAGTTGTAGTCTCGTCTTCATCCCAGGTACCAAACGCACTGTGATTACGCTGCAGCGTAATCGCGGTAAAAATGGTCATGCTGCGTTTTGCAAAGCAATGCGAATTTGGCACGCTAATTATCGCATCATGTGCACAGCACATCCGAATTCACATTGCTTTGCATGGCAGACTGTTTTACAAGCATTTTCGCGGCCATAAAAACGCTGCAAAAATGCTACGTGGGCACATAGCCTTAGAAGCATTGTTTAAACTAGTAGAATACAGAAATAATCCACTGCCCAATACTGAGTCCACATATTTGTTTGGATAATACAGGTTGGGACAATCAGGTCACCTAGCCACATATCTCTCTGTTCTCGGTCAGCTTCTTAAGCTTGCCGCTATCTCCCCTATGTGGGTGCCTCCCAAAAACAGGGTGCTGCTGGTTGGGGCAGTTAGTCATGGATGCCCCGAAGTCGTGGAAGTTCTAATCCCAAGCGAGCCAGTGGAAGGGTGAGACTCTGTCACTTGCATCATCTTCTGTCCTTTATCACGCCCACAGGGGTGTAATAACATGCTGAGTGGGATGAACAGTCAGGGGAAACAAACACTTCATCCATTAGTCAAAAGGTTAACTTGCATATTAAAAACGGATGTTAGAAATACTTTTTTTAAAGATCTGTTAACATGTCAAACATTATAAAGGGCTCGTTTGGCAGAATGTTTATAAATGAATAAAGAAATGCTGGTGGTTTGGAGGCCATGAGGGACATGTCAGGTTCCCTTTAACAGTGTGCTGAGAAAGGGACAATTCACTAAAAAATTGACTAAGGGTAAATAAAATCTAACTTTTTTTGAACATCCTTTAAAAAGAAGACCATGCACCATAAACGTATTCAATAATTAAAACGTGTAAAGAAAAAACTAGAATGAAAAAAGGTAGCAATGGCTTCCTCAAGAGTGGAATTATGAAGTAGAAATAAATAGAACTAGCTAGCTACAAGTGGTTTCAGAGATATATACATATACGTACATATAAGATATTCTTCTTTCAGGGCAATAAAATAGACAAATACCCCTATTTACAAATGATGTGAATAAGCAAATTGCCCACTAGGAGTATATATAACCTTAGTAGATATAACCATAGCAGAACCTATTATTGCTGGACTCGTCTGAAGGACCAGTGGGCACTTATATAGTCAAAACCAGTCAGAGATATGAACAGCCTCATTAGACCGATTAGACCGAGAATTACGCCCACATGAATACAATAACCAATGCAAGCTGTTTATGAGATGGAGGGCTCATCCATCACTATGCCTAGGTTATAAGTCATGAAAAATAGGAAGATCATTCATTAACCCCTTAACGACCTTGGATGTGTAGGTATGTCCAAGGTCGTGTCCCTGCCTTTGATGTGGGCTCTGGTGCTGAGCCTGCATCTGTCCCTGCTGATCTAATCATCTGTCATGTGCCTCAAACAGCTGTGGGTGAATCCAAGATCCACAGGCGCCAGGCAGAAGAGCCTCACAAGCCACACCCATCGGCTTCCATGTCATGTGATCACGGGATGCCGATGGGTTGTCAATTGTCATGACTAGTGATGAGCGAATTTGTTCTAAATCTGATCTTACAACTTAAGTTCGACACGAATATGACACATTCGGATTTGTGATCAGAAATGCGAGCAACATTTCTTAAATTCAGGAAAAATCTGCAATATTCAGCAAATAAATGTGGGAACGTGATTGTGGAGCAACTACAGTGTTTTTAACTTTTTTGCTAGCGTATTGCTTTTGTATGATGAGCGGGGGATGTCAGAGATGAGTGGGGGACTGGTGATAGCTTAGAACAGGTCAGATCAGCGGCGCGCTTGTAATTTTTTTTTTCTTCCTGTATGCTGTAACTTTAAGTCAGGAAAGTGCGGCTAGCCAATCAGAGTGCAGGAAGCATCCACACTGTCCAGACATAAGGGCTTCTGCAATTGACTGCTGAAATCACATGTCCTCTCTATATAAAAAGGTGCCAGGTTCCCTCAGCGCCATTTTATCCATGTCACTGCTGGAGACAGACACTGCTGAGTGTGCACCTCCTGTGTATTGAGAGATATTAGCTAGATAGATGGGCACTTGTTTGAAAGTCAGATAGTGTAGATAAGTCCTGTGCTGTGTACCTGTTCAATCGACCTTGCAGCACTTTTTTTTTCTTTTGCAATTACTGAAGTTCTGATAGAAAGAGCAGGGCCCATGCCATAGAACAATGCCGTACATCGGTTGTTCTGTGCTCCATGCAGGAGTATACCTTCAATCTATTTTTGCACTTTTTGATTTTGTGGGGTTGAAATTCAGCTATCAGCAGAGCTTCTGAGTGCAGAGCTCAAAAACTTTGTTTTTCCTTTGCTAATGTGATAGTGCAAGCTGTGTTAGCCCAGTTTGTCATTTTTTGGGTGGGTGAACTTCAGCTGTATGCACAGTAAGGCTGGGGTCCCCCTAGCATATGGCATCGGATGCGGTATGCTAATGACATTTGGCTCATGCTCTGCTGCGAGGGGGAGCCGAATGTCAGTGCTCTGTACTCCGATCCTCTCACACAGAGAGGATCACAGCACAGCTGCGGAGGGGACGGAGAAATCAATTTCTCCATCTCCTCTATTGCTGGCATCAGCAGGAATTGCACTGCGCTTGGGTGTTATCCGAGTGTAGTGCTATGTTTCACACGCACCCATAGTTTATATGGGTGCGTGCGATCTGAATCCAGCATGTAATCGCAGCATGCTGCAATTTTTTTCCAGCCCGATTGCAATCTGATCGTAACTGGAAAAAAAAAGCCGCTGTGCACACCATCATAGGATTAAATTGGTCCGAATGCAATCCAATTTTTTATCTGATTGCATTCGTCCGATTTAATCGCAAGTGAGAACAAGTTCTAAAACATTTTTTTTTTCTGTTGGCAGGCAGAGTCCACAAGTTTTTTTTGTGTTGTAAACATGATGCACTCTGCTATACGTCAGCTACTACGCTAGTGGCGGTGAACTTCAGCTGTTTTCAGAGAAAAAGTATATATTTTTTCTGTTGCTAGCCACGGTCAACCAAAGGTTTTTTTGTGCTGCAAACGTCATACAATTTGCTATATGTCAACTACTATGTTAGTGGCGTTGAACTTCAGCTGTTTTCAGAGTAAAAATAAAGATTTCTTCTGTTGCTTGCCAGACTGCAAAAAATATTTTTTTATGTGGAAACATGTTACATTCTGCTATAAGCCACCTAGTCCTTTTAGTGGTGGTGAAATTCAGCTGTATTCAGAGCTTATGCAGAGTAAAAAAATCTATTTGTTTCTAACGTGATATAGCAGGCTAGATCTGAGTTTGAAATAGTTTGGAGAATATCTTGTATGTTATACAGGCGTCATCTAAACTAAAAAAAATACTTTGTTTAGTTCCTAACATTATACAGCAGGGACATCTCCATTTGAAATAATTTGAAGAATATCTCCTATGTTATACAGGCCTCTTTCACAGTAAAAAAAATACTTTGTTCGGTTCCTAACGTTCTACAGCAGGAACATCTCAGTTTGAAATAGTTTGGAGAATATCACCTATGTTATACAGACCTCTTCCACAGTAAAAAAAATACTTTGTTTTGTTCCTAATGTTATACAGCAAGCCATATCTTACCTTGTCATTTAGTGCCGCAGACATTCAGGTGTGTGCAGAGCTATTGCAGAGGAAAAAATCTAATTTTGTTTTGCTAATAGCGTGCTCCAACCACAGTATCTGAGCAACATGAGTGGGAAAAGGAGAGGTCATGGGGGAAGGGGGAATAGGCTTGGTGTTCAAGGTACTGTGGGGTAGGTGGTAATGTTAGTTAAAGCACTAGTTGTCATGCCCTATCTGAAGACAACTGACAACTTTTGTTAGTGGATTGGCTACTCCACTTCCTTTCTTTGGCAGCTGCACAGCAATACGCCTTGTTGATAAGGGTTATAAAGAGCAGGTCCTCCTGTGGATGGCAGGCGTTGCTTCAAGTGTCCTCTCCACTTCTTCTTCCATCTCAACATCACACACAGTGCAGTCCACAGAGGTGGCACCCCAATTACTCTTGCTTCTCCCTGAGTCACAACTGTCCAAGTGCCCAATTGACTGTAGCGAACCACAGATGGGTGAGTCTGTAGAACTGTTCACCCATTCTATACCATGGGCATCAGAAGTGTACTCCAAATATTCACATAGTCAAGAAGAGTAGGAAAGCATCTGCACCGATGCCCCAAAATTTTTTACTTTGGATTCGGAGCAGTACGGTGTAGGGTCCGAGCAGGTTCCTGACCCTCGTCACCAGACGTTAACCATCGGGGAGGGAGGTGATCCTGATGAAACGGAGATACCTGTGGCTCATGCGGACTGAACTGTGCTGTCAAAGCAACAAGAGGAGAAGGATCACTTTGAAGGTGAGGAATGGGATAACACATTGGATTATGAGGTTGAAGATCCTATTTGATGTGAACCCAGAGTCACGCAGCCAAGTAGTTCATCTGAGGAGGTGGGAGAGGAAGACGAGGAGGTTACCTTTCACCCTATGGCACAAACACGGAGTGATGCAGCCACGAGGAGCACTGCATCCTTAGCCACAACTGTGGCTGTGGCCAGGAGCGGTCTGCAGCTCGCAGGGGTGGCAAGGGTTGCCTAGCCTGGCCCTTTTTTGTCACAGCGAAGGATGAGCCAACTCATGTTATCTGCAAACTTTGCAATAAAAAAACTCAGTAGAGGGAAAAACTGCAATAATTTGACTACTACATGCATGAACGTTCACATGTGCAAACAACATGCATAACACTGGGAATCTATCTGCACTGAAATGCAGGACAAGCGGACCTCAACAACCTCAGCTGCCCCATCAACGGCATCCGCTGCTTGTTCCTCCTCCTCTGTTACTGTCACGCAGGTCTCCCACGGCAGAACCTCCGGTTCTCTTCCCCCTCCAGTTAGGCTGAGTGAGAGCCTGTTAGCTGTAACTGAAGCGGATATGCCTTCTGTGTTTGTTTCACCGAGCACACCACATGTTTCTCAATCCACTGTAACATCTGCACCTGCACCTTACTCACGGTCCAGCAGTTTGTCTGTTTCCCCAAACTTCGCCCTCTCTCAGCACTGCAGCCAGCCCTCGGTCCTGCAGTTGTGGTCATGTCAAATATTGTTTCATCCTACACATGACAAAGCTAAGAGGTTGAACCCCACCATCTCCAATCTGTTGGCCACGGAAATGCTGCCTTTCCGCCTGGTAGATATAGACAGTTTTCGAAAGCTGATGGCCATCGCAGTCCCCCAGTACCAGTTGCCCAGTCGCCATTAATTCTCCAAGAAAGCTGTGCCTTTGCTACAACACCATGTCACAGGCAACATCACTCATTCCTTGACTAAATCTATATCTGCTAAAGTACATTTCACCACAGACACCTGGACGAGTAAGCATGGCCAAGGGTGTTACATCTCGCTGACTGGGGACTGGGTGACTCTGGTGGCTGTGGGGACAGGTGGGGAAGGGGCTGCTCCACAAATCTTGAAATCCCTAAGGCTTGCAGAACAAACCTCTGTATTTCACACTTCCTCCACTGCTTCTGCCTCCTCCACCTCCTCTAGGGCCTCCACCTATGCAGTCAACCTCTGCCTTAACAAAATATGCATTCCAACAGTGCAGAGCGAATCCACATCACCTCCATACTGCACAGCCAATTAATATGCCTTGGAGATCGCAGTCATACAGCTGAAGCGTTGTGGACACCTCTCCACATTCAGTTTGAGCAATGGCTATCTCCGCTGAACCTGGAGCTAGGGAATGCCGTGTGCGATAATGCTGCAAACCTGTTGGCGGCCTTACACCGAGGCGAGCTCACACCCGTGCCTTGCATGGCTCACGTCCTCAACCTGGTGGTACAGTGATTTCTCTGCCACTATCCCAGCCTGGATGAGCTGCTTCAGAAAGTATGGAAACTGTGTGCTCACTTCCGCCTTTCACATCCCTCATCTCATCGAATTGCATCGATATAGAGGTCTTTCTCCATGCTAGTTAACAGGTTGATATGCGATGTGCCGACAAGGTGGAATTCCACTCTACATATGTTGCAGCGACTGCGGCAGCAGCAACGAGCCCTGACACAGTATGTCATGTTGAATAGCTTGTCCCAACGCTGTACAGACGTGGGGCATATCATGTTTATTGAGTGGGAACAGATTAAGGAACTCTGCACCCTTCTGCACAGTTTTGAGATGGCTACTAAATTAGCTAGCACTGACGATGCCATCATCAGCATCACTATTCCGGTCATCTACATGCTGGAGCAGACTTTGAATAGCGTGAGGCACGAGGTGATTGTCCCAGAAGAAGAGGAGAATGTGGAAGGGGTAAGAATTAGTGATGAGCAAGCACTAAAATGCTCGAGTGCTCGAAGCTCGGGTCGAGCACATTGGAATACTCGGGTGCTCGACCCGAGCAATGAGCCCAATGTAAGTCTATGGGAAACTCGAGCATTTTTCTGGCATCCCCCCCCCCCCCCCCCCGCGGTCTGGAGAAGGTCAAAAATTGCCCAAATCGATGGGAGCAGTGCTCAATTAAACATCAGGCAGGCAGAATATATAGGATGACAGGCAGGCAGGGTATATAGGAGGGTGCATGAAAAACATAGCAGGGCACTCAGAACACACTAGTGCCCTCCAATTTTCATGCACCCGTCTCTTTAAAAAAGCCGGCCGGCAATTCATCAGCGACATACACCGGTACCCGACAATTTAGAACAGAAAAAATAGAGCATCAAACATAGATTAGATAGATATTATATATGTGAATGACATGTTTCTAAGTACAGTGACAGTGTTGGTTACTGTACTTGTTATTTAGTGTTAAAATAAAGGATTTATTTAAAAAAAAATATAGTGTTTTTGTCCCTTTAAAAAAGCCAGCCGGCAATTCATCAGCGGCAGACATCGGTACCCGACAATTTAGAACAGAAAGAATAGAGCATCACACATAGATTAGATAGATAGAAACTAGTGTTGAGCGAGCATGCTCGACACTGCTCGGTACTCGCCCGAGCATCTCACTACTCGGGATGTTCGGCGAGCACCGAGCATTTCCGGTTTACTCGGGCGGGAGCTCGGGTCTCCGCCCTGCATGTTTGGTGCTCTTTACAGAGCCAATGAACATGCAGGGATTGCCAGCCAGTCACTGTAATGCCGCAGCCATGTTGGTTGTGGGCATTACAGTGATTGGCTGGCCGCACAGCATCACCTCAAGTATTTAAAACCGGGCGCTGCCATCTGGGACACAGTCGCTCCGGATCAGACGGTGTAGGGACAGTGCTGCTGAGTTAGGGACAGATTTATACTGTGAAATAGGTAGTGTAGGGACTCTAAAGCCTGCAAAATCAAACAAACAGTCCTTCTCGGGAGTAATATACATCCCAGATATCAGGCAGGCAGGCTGTATAGGAGACGCAGTGGTTATACCATCAAACACTGCATTACAGTCCTGTGTGCTGCTTTTCAAATTGCTAGACTTAGCCCCAGGTCTCAGGGGCCAGGAAAAATCCATTTTATTTCATCTAAATCCTCTTTTTTTTTTTTTCCCCTCAGTCAGACTGAACACTCACAGACACACTCAATTTTTTTTTTTTTGGGGGGGAATACCAAAAGGTTAATAAGGCAGGTATTTGTACAGACACAAATATATCTGTTTAAAAGAGACTGGTGTAGGCCAGATAACTAGAACTGTGGTTTTCCTCTTCCACGGTTCAAATCTCTGTATTATCTACCTTTTTGCTTTTTTTCAATAAAAAAAAAACATTTTGAGTGTCTCGCTGACTGTTCAGACACAAATATATCTGTTTAAAAGAGTCTGGTGTAGGCCAGATAACTAGAACTGTGGTTTTGCAGTTCCACGGTTCAAATCCCTGTATTATCCACTTTTTTGCCTTTTTTCAATAAAAAAAAAACATTTTCAGTGTCTCGCTGACTGTTCAGACACAAATATATCTGTTTAAAAGATTCTGGTGTAGGCCAGATAACTAGAACTGAGGTTTTCCTCTTCCATGGTTCAAATCTGGGTGTAATCCACCTTTTTGCATAAAAAAAACTGTTTCAGTGTCTCGCTGACTGTTCAGACACAAATATATCTGTTTAAAAGATTCTAGTGTAGGCCAGAGAACTAGAACTGTGGTTTTCCTCTTCCACGGTTCAAATCTCCTTTTTATTACCCTTTTGCCAATTTTTAGTGCGAGTGTAAGCTATTTTACTTCATTTACAATGGGCATGGCGCGTGGCAATGGACATGGAACTGGATGTTCTGGTGATGGTGCATGCAGAGGACGGGGCCGTGGCCAAGGTGAAAATGTGCCACAACTAACAGCCACATCTTCTCGCTCCGCACTTCTCGCACTGTTCAAACACAAATATATTTGTTTAAAAGATTCTGGTGCAGGCCAGATATCTAGAACTGTGGTTTTCCTCTTCCACAGTTCAAATCTGGGTGTAATCCACCTTTTTGCATAAAAAAACATTTTCAGTGTCTCACTGACTGTTCAGACACATATATATCCGTTTAAAAGATTCTAGTGTAGGCCAGAGAACTAGAACTGTGGTTTTCCTCTTCCATGGTTCAAATCTCCTTTTTATTACCCTTTTGCCAATGATAGTGCGAGTGTAAGCTATTTTACTTCATTTACAATGGGCAAGGCGCGTGGCAAAGGACGTGGAAGTGGACGTTCTGGTGATGGTGCGTGCAGAGGACGGGGCCGTGGCCAAGGTGAAAATATACCACAACCAACAGCCACATCTTCTCGCTCCCAGTTCTTGTCCGAATTACTAGGGAAGCACACAACAGCACCACTATTGCGAACTGATCAGTGTGAACAGGTTATTAATTGGATAGCAGATAATACTTCCAGTCACCTGGGCCCCACCACCTCCGGTCTGTCTTTCCCACGGTCAAGTGTTAGTAGCCGTTAGTCTCGACTGCATACTCCTCCTCACCCTGATGCTCCTTCCTCCCACCATGTCGTGTGTCGTCAGACAGCAAGTGATCCCACACTTGGACACTCTGAAGAGCTGTTCACTGGTCCATTTCCATATTTGGGCCCCTCGCCTGCTCCGCTTGAAGTGGTGGTAGAGGAGATCCCATGTAGCGATGGCCAAATATTTGAACAGCCACGGCCACAGGAAGTCGACGCTGGCAATTTGTCACAAGAGGTGGACGATGACGAGACACAATTGCCATGAAGTGAGGAGGAGGACCATGGTGCGGAAGAGGAGGAGGTGGTGGATGATCTAGTAACTGACCCAACGTGGCAGGAGGACACGCAGAGCGAGGCCAGCAGCACACAGGGCGAGGGAGGCAGAGTACCCCAACAGGCAGGAAGAAGCAGTGTGGTGGCCGCAGACAGAAGGCGGGCAACCGTTCCCCGTAACACCAACACGAGGGACGTTGCCAGTAAAGCCAGTAGGTCTTCTAGAGTCTGGAATTATTTTAAAGACTCTGCTGATAACCCCAAAAAGGCCATTTGTACCACCTGCCAGGCCAGCATCAGCAGGGGGTACAAAACTACCAGCCTGACCACCACCAGCAAGATCAGGCACATGTCAGCAAAGCACCCGACTTTGTGGGGCGAACCCCAGGGTCCACGACCAGTGTCAGCGGGTGTCACCACTGCTTCTTCCGCTGTTGTGCGTGTAAGAGAACCCCCTGTTGTGCGTGCAAGGCAATCCCCTGTCCATACTGCATGCAAAGATGCCCCCTCCTCTCAGTCTTCACTTGTTATGGCAGTTTCTCAAGAAAGAGCATCAACGTCCACATCCACGTCCCACTGCAGCATTCAATTGTCCATATCCCAGACCTTTGAACGAAAGCGCAAATTCGCAGCCAACGCCCCACAGGCCACAGTCCTAAATTCGCACATTTCATGACTGTTTGCATTTTAAATGCTGCCTTTTAGGCTGGTGTAGGTGGTATCCCTCCGCAACCTTAAGGCGGTGGCCGTCCCTCGGTACTCGTTCCCCAGCCAACACTATTTTGCCCAGTGTGCCATCCCCGCACTACACAAGCACGTGTCCCAAAACATCTGCCGTGCCCTCAAAAACACAGCTACTGGCAGAGTCCACCTGACAACAGACACATGGACAAGTGCTTGTGGCCAGGGACGGTACATCTCCCTGACGGCACACTGGGTAAACATAGTGGAAGCCGGGACCCAGTCGGACCTTGGGATGGAACACATCCTCCCCACACCGAGGATTGCGGGCCCTGTGTCAGTCAGAGTTGCCCCCACAGTGTACAGCTCCAGTGCATCATCCTCCTCCTCCTCCTCATGTTCAGCCTCCATCTCAGATATCACCACATCAGTTACAAGCTGGAAGCACTGCAGTACTGCCTCAGCCAATCGGCAACAGGCTGTGCGGAAACTCATAAGCTTAGGTGATAAACCTCACACTGCTTGTGAGTTGTGGACAGCTGTGAAAGAGCAGGTAGATCTGTGGCTGAGACCGCTGAACCTACATCCAGGCATGGTCGTGTGTGACAATGGCAGTAACCTGGTAGAGGCTCTGAGGAGAGGCGAGATCACACACGTACCATGCCTGGCTCATGTGCTTAACCTCGTGGGTCAGCGGTTTCTTAAATTGTACCCCGAGTTGCCAGATTTGCTCGTCAAAGTACTCCGCCTGTCAGCTAATTTTCGGAAGTCGGCTACAGCTTCCGCCGCCCTTGCTGTGTTGCAGCAGCGTTTGGAGCTTCCGGCACACCGACTGGTGTGTGATGTCCCCACATGTTGGAACTCTACCCTCCACATGTTGCAAAGGATTTGTGAGCAGAGAAAGCAGTTGTGGAGTACCAGCTGCAACAAGGCCCTCGATATTCAGGTCAGACTCCACACATAAGACCTCAGGAGTGGACCTGGATGTCTGACATATGTACCATCCTGACAAACTTTGAGGAGTCCACCAAGATGGTGAGTGGCGATGATGCCATCATTAGCGTCAGCATTCCACTTGTCTGTCTTTTGCAACGCTCTCTGCAGAGAATTAAAGAGGAGGCATTGCAGCCAGAGTATGATGAGATGGATCAAGAAGCCATAGCGGGCGATTACACACAGCCCAGCCTCATCTCATCCCAACGTGCATTGGGGGACAATGAGGGAGAGGAGGAGGAAGAACAGGAGCTGGTATCATGCACTGTAGACGGTAGTACCTGTACAACTGTCATACCGTCGGTTCAGCGTGGGTGGCCTGAGGACGGGGGGGGGGGGGGAGAGCATAGTCAGTCGTCATCTTGGTGAGGACACGGAAGTCTTGCCCGTTACCAGTCTGGCACGCATGGCTAACTTGATGTTACGCTGCCTTAACCGTGACCCTCGCAATGTCAGAATGTTGGGTGACAGTCATTACTGGTTGGTGACACTTTTAGACCCCCGCTACAATGAGAACTTTTGCTCTCTTATTCCTGAGGTGGAGAGGTCTACAAAAATGGGGCAGTACCAGAAGGCCCTTGCTGCAGAACAGTTAAAAAAAATTCCCATCTCAACATGCTAGCAGCAGAGGTCACAGTTCGTTGCCCAACCAAGGCGTACAGGCGAGAGAGACGCAGCACCAATCCAGCAGAGGCAGGGGAACACTGTCAACATTCTGGGACAGTTTTCTGAGACCCGCCCAGCTTACAGGCCCTGAGGCGCGGGGTACTCTCACAAAGAGTGGAAAGTTTCAAAAGATGGTGAGGGAGTACCTTGCTGACCGTACCAGCGTCCTCCATTATTCCTTTGTGCCTTTTAATTATTGGGTATCCAAGCTGGACACATGGAATGAACTCGCTCTGTACGCCTTGGAGGTCCTGGCCTGCCCTGCCGCTAGCGTGTTATCGGAGCGTGTTTTTAGTGCCGTTGGGGGAATTATAACTGATAAGCGCACTCGCCTGTTAACTGACAATGCTGACAAGTTGACCCTTATCAAAATGAACAAGGGCTGGATTGGGCCAGACTTCTCATCACCAGCAAATGACAGCAGAGTAACATAAAGTCAAATCCACTGTGTTATTTCGGGAGGTGTATTACCATACATCGCTTCACACCCACACATTGGTATACGCTTCCTCATTTCGGCTGTTTTTTGCTCTTCTCCTTATCCTCAGCCTCCACCACCACTATACCACCAGGGTGACTGGTCCGTGTTGCCAGCATTGCAAGTTCCTCCGTCCTAATTTTTGGCAGCTTTTGCTTTGAAGGCATAGACAAAGACTTTGGGAGACCCACTCCCAAATAATTGGAATAATGTTTTTAATATGCTGTACTGCATGGCTCTTGTAAGGGGCATTGCAAGTTCCTCCATCCTAATTTTTGGCAGCTTTTGCTTGGAAGGCATAGGCAAAGACTTTGGGAGACCCACTCCCAAATAATTGGAATAATGTTTTTAATATGCTGTACTGCATGGCTCTTGTAAGGGGCATTAAAACCGTTTTGTTAAGCTACCGTGACCTCCACGTCTCTTCCAAGGGGCATTAAAACCATCTTGTTAAACCACTCTGACCTCCACTTCTCTTCCAAGGGGCATTAAAACCGTCTTGTTAAGCTACTATGACCTCCACATCTCTTCCAAGGGGCATTAAAACCGTCTTGTTAAGCTACTGTGAGCTCCACATCTCTTCCAAGGGGCATTAAAACCGTCTTGTTAAGCTCCTGTGACCTCCACGTCTTTGCCAAAGGGCATTAAAACCGTCTTGTTAAACCACTCTGACCTCCACGTCTCTTCCAAGGGGCATTAAAACCGTTTTGTTAAACCACTCTGAACTCCACGTCTCTTCCAAGGGGCATTAAAACCGTCTTGTTAAGCTACTGTGACCTTCACATCTCTGCCAAGGGGCATTAAAACAGTCTTGTTAAACCACTCTGACCTCCACATCTCTTCCAAAGGGCATTAAAACCATCTTGTTAAGCTACTGTGACCTCCACATCTCTTCCAAGGGGCATTAAAACCATCTTGTTAAACCACTCTGACCTCCACATCTCTTCCAAGGGGCATTAAAACCGTCTTGTCAAGCTACTGTGACCTCCACGTCTCTTCCAAGGGGCATTAAAACCATCTTGTTAAACCACTCTGAACTCCACAGCTCTTCCAAGGAGAATTGAAATGTTGTTTTTAATTAACTCTAACCTCCACGACTCTTCCAACGGGCATTGCATTTCCTCCTAATTTTAGTCAGCTTTTGCTTTTCAATGCATAGGCGAACACTAAGGGAGACCCACTCCCCAATAATGGATGGAAGGATTTTAGTATGCTGTAATCCACGTCTGTTTCAAGGGGCATTGCAGTTCCTCATAATTTTTGGAAAGCCTTCCATTCACTGCTTAGGCCAACAGTATACAGGAGACCCAGCTGCTATAAATGGAAAAAATGGTTTAGTTAAGGCCTTCTGACCTCAATGTCACTTCCAAGGGGCATTGGAGTGCCTCGAAATTTTTGGTAGGCATTGCACTCACTGTATGCCCTATAACTGTGTAGCCGAACCGCTCCTTTTGGTACAGAAACATATCCTACAAGACATGTGTGGTTGACTGGCCTGATATTGTTGTGAATGGTTCCTGTTCCTCCTGTTCATGTCCAATGAACTCAGCTCACCTCATGCACGTCACTGACAGCATGGGAGAATTCTCCTGCGCATGCGGTGCCGGAAAATGACGTAACCGCATCAGCAGGAGAATTCTCCCATGCTGGGACCGCAGTGAGATGGCAGGCTGGATGGTAGCAGAACGCTGCCATCCAGCTTGTCATCCTTCAGAGACACTGCGGATGAACTTGGCTCATCTGGATGCCATCACAGCCAGACACTGGGGAGCTTCACTGAGGAGCTTCTCAATGTCTGCGGCATGGCAAGCTGTATGGCAGCCCTCCTGGGAACCATGGAAAGGTAAGGATGAGGTTGGTTTATTATTTTACTTTTATTGCAGGAGATCGTTGGCTTCAGCTGGAATGGGCGCTACGGTAAGTAGAGTTTAATTTAGAACATTAAAGAATTGTGTCTTTATTTCAATTAAAGGACTTTATTCTGGGTGTTTGTGTTTTTTTTTAACTTTCACTATGGGGTTAGTAATGGGGATGTCTTATAGACGCCTCTCCATTACTAACCTGGGCTTGATGTCAGCTGGCATTATAAGCTGACATCAACCCTAGCCCTATTACCCCACTGCCACCGCTACAGGGCAGTGGGAATAGCAAGGCTAAGGGCCAGAATTGGCGCATCCGTAGGATGCGCCATTTCTGGAGTGGCTGATGGCTGGTATTTCTAGCCTGGGAGGGGGCCAATGTTCACGGCACCCTTCCTGGGCTACTAATATCAGCCCCCAGCTGTCTGCCTAGCCTTTGCTAGCTATTAAAATAGGGGGGACCCCACGTCATTTTTGTTTTGGGTCCCCCATTTTAATAGCTAGTAAAGGCTAGGTATTCACCTGGGGGCTGATATTAGTAGCCTGGGAAGCTCCGTGGTATTACCCCCTTCCCAGGCTTCAAACTTATGCTTAACCTCCGCTAGAGACTAAAATTACAGGGAACCCCACGCCAATTTTTTTTTAAATAAATCCATTATTTTAACACTAAATGACAAGTACAGTAACCAACACTGTCACTGTACTTATTATATATGTGACTGACATGTTTTTATCTATCAAATCTATGTGTGATGCTCTATTCTTTCTGTTCTAAATTGTCGGGTACCGATGTATGCCACTGAAGAATTGCCGGCCGGCTTTTTTAAAGAGACAGGTGCATGAAAACACCATTATTTTTTTTTAATAAATCCTTTATTTTAACACTAAATAACAAGTACAGTAACCAACACTGTCACTGTACTTATATATGTGACTGACATGTTTCTATCTATCTAATCTATGTGTGATGCTCTATTCTTTCTGTTCTAAATTGTCGGCTACCGGTGTATGCCGCTGATGAATTGCCGGCTCTTCATGTTTCACTCTGAGCACTGTTCCCATCGATTTTGGCAATCACTGTAATGCCACAACCACCATGACTGTGACATTACAGTGAGTGGCAGACAATCCCTGCATGATTGGTGCTTTAAATAGCGCCAAACATGCAGGACAGGGACCTGAGCTCCCGCCCGAGCATCTCAAAAGTACTCGGCGAGCTCCGAGCATCTCGAGTACTGAGATGCTCGGGCGAGTACCGAGCAGTGGCGAGCATGCTCGCTCATCACTAATAAGAATGTCTCAAAGTTTCAGACTGTCGTCACACAGGCGGATGCCAAGTGATTGTGGATTCGTGTGATCGAGGAAGTTTGGTGACACCAGACATACAGTTAGTGAAGGTTTAAGAGCCGAGGAACAAATGGAGGAGGAAGAGGTGATGGGCGAACAACAGTCAGAAGATGAAGAGGATAATAATCCCCTCTGTTGAAATTGGTTGGCAGGAGGGAACAGAGGAAACAAGCATCAGTGTTAAGCAGCCAACAATAGAGCCTGGCCTTGGACTACCTGGAAGAGCCCGACATATGAGTGCCTCCGTGATGCACTATCTGCAACATGATCCCTGTATTGTTAGGATTCAAAATAATGCTGACTACTGGGTGGCCACTCTGTTAGATCCACGTTATAAGAGTAAATTTTGCCAGATGCTTCCCGCCCTGGAAAGGGACACACTAATGTTGGAGTATCGAAACAAGCTTTTAAGTAACATTAATAGAGCTTTTCCCCAAGATAGCAGTGAGGCACTCAGTGTGCATCGCAGGTGTAGTCTTTTAACCTCCGATGCGTCAGTTTGTCAACGCCAAATCATTAGCAGCAGCAGCACAGTAAGTGGCAGAAGCAATTTCTGAGTTTTTTCACACATTTAGACCAGCTCATTTACCAGCACAACAGAGTACAAGTCTGACACATGGAGAACGACTGGAGAGGATGGTGGAGGGGTATCTAGACCTCAATATGAATACCATTAGGGAGAATTTTGACTCTTTTACATTTTAATCTTCAAAAATGGATGAATGGCCTGAGCTCGCCTGTCACGCCTTGGAGGTATTATCATGCCCGGCAGCCAGCGTTTTCTCAGAACGTGTCTTCATCGCTGCTTGTGGTGTCCTGACGGATAAGCGCAGCCAGCTGTCCCATGAAAGTGTTGACTGCCTAACTTTCATGAAGATGAACAAATCATGGATCTCAAAGGATTTTTGTACCATAATTGCAGTCTGTACAAACTAGACGATGTTGTAGTTTTTAGTGTGCTGCATTGATCTTGCGGAATTGCTGTCTGTTATATGGCTCGTGTGCCTGCTCTTGCTGCTGCTGCAGGTTTTAGGCCCCAATTTTTAAAAATGTGGAGAATACAGATTTAGTCTCTCAATCCATTGGGTTGGCTGTAGTGGAAAAGGTGTCTATCCTAATTCTCCAATTTCTACTGTACTCAAATTGATGCCACTTTGCTGCTGTTAGGCCCTAATTTAGGGAAACCTGAACACTCCAGGTTAGGTTTCCATTTCCTGGAATGGCTATAGTGGAAGCGGTGTAGTTCCTAATTTTACAATTTCTACTATACTGATATTGATGCCACTTTGGTGGTTTTAGGCCCAAATGTTTTCAGATATGAACACTCCTGATTGGGTCTCCATCTGCTTCGTTGGTCTGTAGGGGAAGAGGTGTCGTTTCTAATTCTTCAATTTCTACTGTACTGAAATTGATGCCACTTTGATGGCGTCTGCCAGTAATTTTTGGAAATGTAGGGAATCCTGATTGGGTCTCCATCTATTGGGTTGGCTATAGTGGAAGAGATGTCAATCCCCATTATACTACTTATACTCTAGTGAAATTGATGCCACCTTGGTGGTTTTAGGCCCAAATGTTTTCAAATGTGAACACTCCTGATTGGGTCTCCATCTACTGGCTTTGCTGTAGAGGAAGAAGTGTCGGTCTTAAATATACTATTTCTACTGTAGTGAAATGGATGTCACTTCAATGGTGTTAGGTAGTGATGAGCGAATATGTTCGAAATCCGATCTCCAAACTTAAGTTCGACACAAATGTGGCACATTCGGATTTGTGATCGGAAAGGCGAGCAAAATTTGTTAAATTTGGGAAAATCAGTAAGGTTCTGCAAATTTCCGGGGTTACGTGAGTGCGGGGCATCTTGCCATGCCAGGTGTGGGAAAGACTTAGTGCAACACAGAGGGAAGACGGAAAGGGAGCCCAGACACTAGGGAAAGGGGGAAATGGAGGCCTCCGAGTCTGGTCTAGTGTCACCTTGTCTCAACCACTATCCCTATATTGCCTCTTCAGCAATCGCCGCACGGGTGCCTCGCTCTGTCTTTCCCTGGCGTATGGCTAAGGCTAGGGATGGGAGGAGATGAGCACTAGTTGATCTCCACTAAACTCTATAGACAACAAAGTTAGACAAACAGGGGGAGAATGTTTAGCTTTAGAAGACTCCAGACAAATGCAAACTCGGCCTCAAGCTCCAGAGAGGACAAAGTACTGCTCTTGCTAAGCCTTCACAAGTAGAAATGAATATAGCTGGCACCTCCTTCTCAGACACACCAGGTATATATACACCCAGGCCAGGGATTAATTAATTACCAGAGGGAGGTAGCCGCTAGGTCCAAGAGACATCTAAGAAGATGTCTGTAATGCCAAACATAGAGATCTTCGGCACCCAACTGCAGGGCGACTGTCTGTCACCTTTGATACACCCGTGACACAACTACAGCGTTTTTAACACTTTTGCCAGCATAGTGCTTGTGTATGATGAGCGGGGAGACGTGGTAGATGAGTATGGGGGCTGGTGGGGGCTGGTGATAGCTCAGAACAGATCAGATCAACAGCACTTTTTTTTTTTCCTTTAGGCGGTAACTTTGTCAGGAAATCGCGGCTAGCCAATCAGAGCTCAGGAAGCATCCACAGTGTCCCAGACTCAAGGGCTTCTACAATTGGCTGCTGAAATCACATGTCCTCTCCATATCAAAACTGGCCATCTTCCCTCAGCGCCATTTTTATGCATGTGACTCGTGTTAGACACTGCTCCTGCACCCAGCTCCTGTGTAATGAGAGATATTAGCTAAATAGATGGGTACTTCTGTGGAAGTCAGATAGTGTAGATAAGTCCTGTGCTGTGTTCCTGTTCAATCGACCTTGCAGCACTTTTTTTTGTTTTTGTGCAATTACTGAAATTCTGACAGAAAAAGCAGGGCCTATGGCATAGAACAGTGTTGTGCATCGGTTGTACAAGTGTCAATCTATTTTTGCACTTGCTAATGTGATAAAGCAAGCAAGCCCTTGTAGGCCACTTTTTGATTTTGTGGAGTTAAATTCAGCTATCTGCAGAGCTTTTCAGTGCAGAGCTTCTGAGTGCAGAGCACAAAACCCTTTTTTTTTTTCTTGCTAGGCAGAGTCCACAAAAGATTTTTTTGTGTGGCAAGCATTATACACTCTGCTATATGTCAGCTACTACTTTAGTCACGGTGAACTTCAGCTGTTTACAGAGTAAAAAAATATATTTTTCTGTTGCTAGCCACAGTCCACCAAAGATTTTTTTCTGTGGCAAATGTGATACAGTCTGCCAAAAGCCACCTACTATCTTAGTCGCGGTGAACCTCAGCTGTTTTCAAAATAAAAAAAATGTATTTTTTTGTTTTGCTAGGCAGAGTCCACAATAGATTTTTTTGTGTGACAAACATCATACACTCTGCTATACGTCAGCTACTTCGTTAGTGGCTGTGAACTTCAGCTGTTTTCAGAGTAAAAAAAAGATTTTTTCTGTTGCTACACTTTGCTATAAGCCACCTAGTCCTTTTAGTGGCGGTGAAATTCAGCTTTATTCAGAGTTTGTGCAGAGTAAAAAATCTATTTTTTGCTGTTCTTAAAGTTATACAGCAGGCTAGATCTGAGTTTGAAATAGTTTGGAGAATATCTCCTATGTTATACAGGCCTCATCCACAGTAGAAAAATACTTTGTTCGGTTCCTAACGTTATACAGCAGGGACATCTCAGTTTGAAATCGTTTGGAGAATATCTCATATGCTATACAGGCGTCGTCCACAGTAAAAAAAATACTTTGTTCGGTTCCTAACCCTATACAGCTAGAACATCTCAGTTTGAAACAGTTTGGAGAATGTCTCCTATGTTATACAGGCCTCATCCACAGTAAAAAAAATTACTTTGTTTGGTTCCTAACGATATACAGCAGGGACATCTCAGTTTGAAATAGTTTGGAGAATATCTCTTATGTTATACAGGTGTCATCCACAGTAAAAAAAAATACTTTGTTCGGTAAGTAATGTTATACAGAAAGTATATCTTACCTTGTCATTTTGTGCTGCTGAAATTCAGGTGTGTGCAGCGCTATTGCAGAGGAAAAAAATCTCATTTTATTTTGCTAATAGCATGCTCCTACCACAGTATCCCAGCAACATGAGTGGAAAAAAGAGAGATTGTAGTGTAAGGGGGAATAGGCTTGGTGTTCAAGGTATACATGGGGTAGGTGGTAATGTTATTGAAAACACTAGTGAACCAACACCGTCATGTCCTATTCAAAAACAACTGACAACTTCTGTTACTGGACTGGCTACTCCACTCCCTTTCTTTGGCTGCCGCACAGCGATATGCCTTGTTGATAAAGGTCAGAATGAGCAGGTGCTCCAGTGGATGGCAAACGCTGCTCCAAGTGGCCTCTCCACTTCTTCCTCCACATCAACATCACACACAGTACAGTCCACAGAGGTGGCACCCCAATTACCCTTGCTACCCCGCGTGTCACAACTGTCCAAGTGCCCAACTGACTGTAGCGAACCACAGATGGGTGAGTCTGTAAAGCTGTTCACCCATTCTATACAATGGGCATCAGAAGTGTACTCCAAATATTCAGAGAGTCAAGAAGAGGAAGAAAGCATCTACACCGATGCCCAAAATTTTTTTAGGTTGGATTCAGGGCATGACGAAGTAGGATCCAAGCAGGTTCCTGACCCTCGTCACCAGACGTTAAACACCTGGGAGGGACGTGATCCTGATGAGATTCAGATATCTGAGGCTCATGCGAACTGTACTATGCTCGCAGGGCAACAAGAGGAGAAGGGTCACTCTAAGGGCGAGTAATGGGATAACACATTGGATGATGATGAGGTTGCACATCCAACTTGGTGTGAATCCAGATGTATGCAGCTGAGTAGCTCATCTGAGGAGGTGGAGGATGAAGACGAGGAGGTTACATTGCCTCCTATGGCGCAAACACGGAGTGATGCAAGCACGAGGAGCACTACATCCTTAGCTACAACCGTGACAGTGACCAGCAGCGGTTGGGGGTCTGCAGCTCGCAGGGGCGGTGAGGGTTGCCTAGCCTGGGCCTTTTTTGAGACTGCAAAGGATGAGCCAACTCACGTTATCTGTAAACTTTGTGATAAAAATCTCAGTAGAGGAAAAAACTGCAATAATTTGACTACAACATGCATGAATCTTCACATGCGCAATTGTAGCACCCCGAGGGCTCGGCTGCTACAGGTGTATTGCACCTCAAACCAGAGGTGCGATATTCCACTCCCGGGTAAGGTGTGGACCAGGACTCAGTAAGCTGCATGCACCACACACACCCCATTTCCGAGGGACAGCTCAACGGTGCTCCCACTAGACAGAAGTGCAGGCACGACAGCATCTGTCCCTGGCTGGAGTGGGGAGGGGAAGGAAAACCCAGTGGTGTAGGAGCAGATAGGGGTGGGTCTCTGGGCATAGGTAGGAGCCCATTGGTTGCTAGTCACCTGGGCTCACACAGAGAGGGAGGTATATAAGGTGGGCACCATCTTAGTTCTGAGAGTAGAAGAAGACAGGACAGTCAGAGGAGAGGAGTGAGAGGAGGAGTACAGCCAGAGAGGGCTGACAGGGAGCTGTGGCTCAGTCTGGGCCCAGTTCCACGAGACAGACCTGGAGTGGAGGCCAGAAACAGCAGAGAGAACAGAAACAGAAGAGAAAGGAAACAAGGAACAGAATATTAAGAGAGGCCCAGAGACACGAGAGAAGAAGGAACCCCATAGGCCCAGGAGATTGCGGGTGACGGGTTGGCAGAACAGGGCACCGGATCCCAAATTGGTGGAGGTGACTAATCCTCTGCCAAAGACCGGCGGTCGTGACTATATCTCGGTGCGACCCCTCACTACAGCTACCAGGAAGGCACACCACATAGGGTCAGGGACACAGAAATCAGCATACCAAGAGAAGGCCCGAGGCAGCCGGACAAACGTAGAGTCACTTGTGGGGCACGGCCAGAGAAGGGAAGAGAAGGGAGCCCTGTGCCACGCTCTGGAATTGCCTGGGAGTTGGTCGAGCCCCTTGCCTGGTGGACGCAGCACGGCTTGGGCAGTCGCCGCCGGTGCCGAGGTGACTAGGACCAGTAAAGAACTGTGAGTAAAGCATTGGAAACTGTAACCACACGGCTCTGTGCTTCTTCGCCGCACCAGCTGGGACGCTCGTGCACCATCACTCCCATCATCCGCACTAACTGCCCTGAGGCTATACTTCTCCCGTGGGGAGTCATCCCATATTTGGCTGCGCATACAACATCAGCCTCAGTGGACTGCATCGCAGCGGCAGTCCCCACTGACCGCAATCCACGGGTGGCGTAGTCGAACAATTATAATACTACTAAGTTTGCCACTGGTTTGACCACCCTGGGCACGGACCGGGTCATCGCCACAGAGACTACAACCCCCAGCGATCCGGCTCCGGGTATTCCCCGCATACACGTGCACGCACAACACAGGCCCAGGGGGCAAGTCACAATCATCACGTGTTACTCTGGCAATCTCACTGCGATAAAATGTGGACCTCAAACAAGCATCAGCTGCCCCATCAACCGCATCTGCTGCTTCTTCCTCCTCCTCTGTTATCGTGCCAAGTATTGTCTCGCAGGTCTCCCACCGCAAAACTTCTGGGTCTCTACCCGCTCCAGTCAGGCTGAGTGAGAACCCATCAGCTGTAACGAAAGCGGACATGCCTGTTGTGTTTGTTTCACCGAATACGCCACTTGTCTCTCAATCCACCGTAACATCTGCGCCTGCACTTCACTCACGGTCCAGCAGTTTGTCCGTTTCACCAAACTCTGCCCTCTCTCAGCACTGCAGCCAGATCTCGGTCCCACAGTTGTGGTCACGTAAAAGACTGTTTCTTTCCACATATGACAAAGCTAAGAGGTGGAACTCCAACATTTCAATCTGTTGACCACGGAAATGGTGGTGTCAGGCCCTAATTTTTTGAACTGTGAGCACTCCTGTATGGCTACTTTTTTACTGAGGATGTAACTGGAGAACCTGGGCGAAACCCCCGCAAACACGAGGAGAACATACAAAACATTTGCAGAAGTTGTCCTTTATGATCATAAAGGAGTTAGCTCGTTGCCTAGGAGACCAACCACCGCTGCTGTCAACCTTGTAAACATTGTGTTGAAGCTTGCAAGGTGTCATGGGTTTACCGGAACAGAGAAGAGTTAGAAGACCGCAGCGTCTGATTCCTCCCACTCCTGCAGTCATTAGAAGCCTTTCATCTTCATATTACTCGGTGCAAGGGTTAATCTTCTCAGTTGTGAGCTCCTGGAAACTTACCGTGATTAAGGCTCTCAGCAGATTTGTCCTGTGCATCTCCTCTGCTGTGATAATGCTGTACCCCAACACATCAGACTGTCGACTAACATGGAACCCTTGAAAAGGAAGCTGAAGACCCCCTTTTTGTGACAAGTGTACAATCTGCGGTAAGCCTCGCTCCAGCATACCGCTGCAGCACTAGCTGTACCCTTACCTACTGTATCCTCACCCATCCCTTGTAGATTGTTTGTGCACCCTCGTAGGTAGGGTCCTCCCTCCTCTTGTACCAGTCGGTGACCCCTTTTAACATGTAACGCGCCACGGAATAAATGTCGCTGTAATAGTAATAATAATGATAGTATTTGTACTCTGGGTCAATTGATGGCACTTTCCTGGTGTCTACCCCTTATTTGATGTGTTTTGGCAGCTTTTGGGCCTGTTTTAAGGTGTTGTATATGTAGATTTTTGTCCCCCCATTGAATCCTATGGCGTTCAGTAATGTTCGACGAACATTCGATGAATAAAATCGTCGATTATCTAAATATTCGGCGAACATTTCCGAACTAAACATTGAAATGTTCGCTCATCTCTAGGCATGACAGCCGCTCTCATGCCTGTCATTGTAAATCTCCTATGAATGCCGGCACCTGCCAGGCATCCATAGGAGATCATAATTTCTGCTACACATAGCAGTGCTTAAGCACTGCTATGTGAAGTACAGGCAATCAGACAATAGCAGCTTCAAGTCTCCTAAGGGGATTATTGAAGCCAGAAAAAAGTAAAATAAAGTTTTAAAAAATATTTTAAAAATTAAAATAACACAAAAGTTAAAATCACGCCCCTTTTTGCCCCATTCAAAATAAAAAAGAAAAAAAAGAGATAAAAATATACACATTTGATATTGCTGCATTCAGAAATGTCAAATCTATCAAAATACACTGCTCAAAAAAATAAAGGGAACACTCAAATAACACATCCTAGATCTGAATGAATGAAATATTCTCATTGAATACTTTGTTCTGTACAAAGTTGAATGTGCTGACAACAAAATCACACAAAAATCATCAATGGAAATCAAATTTATTAACCAATGGAGGCCTGGATTTGGAGTCACCCCCAAAATTAAAGTGGAAAAACACACTACAGGCTGATCCAACTTTGATGTAATGTCCTTAAAACAAGTCAAAATGAGGCTCAGTATTGTGTGTGGCCTCCACATGCCTGTATGACCTCCCTACAACGCCTGGACATGCTCCTGATGAGGTTGCGGATAGTCTCCTGTGGGATCTCCCCCCAGACCTGGACTAAAGCATTCCTAAGTGGACAGTTTGATTTCACAGAAGTTTGATTTACTTGGAGTTATATTCTGTTGTTAAAGTGTTCCCTTTATTTTTTTGAGCAGTGTATAAAGTAAATTAATCCGATTGGTAATCGGTGTAATGATTAAAGAATTGAACAGCCCGAATTACGTTTTTTTTGCCGCCACAACATTGCTATAGAATGCTATAACAGACAATCAAAACATTGTACCTACCCCTGAAATTGAATCAATAAAAACGTCAGCTCAGGGCACAAAATATAAGCCCTCACCAGCCCCAGATCGAAAAAAAATGGAGACACTACAGGTCTAAGAAAATGGCAACATTGTTTTTTCTTCCAAATTTGGGATTTTGTTTCACCACTGAAGTAATAGAGATTCGAGAACCTATACATGTTTGGTATTTGCATACTCATACTGACCTGGAGGATCATATTGGCAGGTAAGTTTTAGCATTTAGTTAACATTGTAAATAAAAAATCCAAAAAAACAACTGTGGAATTGCACATTTTTTGCAATTTAACAGCACTCAGAATTTTTCCCCATTTTCTAGCACACTATGTGGTGTCATTCAAAAGTACATCCCATCCTGCAAAAAACAAGCCCTCATACCGCTATATTTATGGAAAAATAAAAAAGATATGACTCTGGGAAAAAAGGAGCAAAAAATGAAAGCGCAAAAAACTGAAAATTGCAAGGTGGTGATGGAGTTTAAGGAAAAAGTAAAAGACCAGGCAGAAAATATAGAGGATCATAAATAAAATGAATCCCAGTATTATTGTGGACATTAGTTAATAAGTTCTATATCTCATTCTCAATAATAAAAATGATAATAATAATAATAATAATAATAATATTAATAATAAATAATGAATTAATATATAGGAGGCACAATGGTAAATAATATCCATATAATGTCATAAGAAAATTATAAAAAATGGGGAAAAATGAATAGAAATGCGAGTTTACAATAATATGTAACATTTTTGTGATCCTCTCCCACTAAAGATCTACAGTATATAGTATATGGTTTTATAAAAATAAGTATGGAAACATGACTCTCTATAATAATGTCAAAAGTTGCCAATAAATAAATTAAATAAATAAATAGATGGACATATCAATACTGAAACAACAGACGTGCTGCATGATCCATAATTTGCCCAAATCTAAGTTCCTTAAAGAGGAGTGTAAATCTCTATGGGACGTTTACATTACATGTCGGATCCAGACAGAACAAATTATTTTCCTGGACACTTTAATTATGATGACTGAATTGAGAGATTTAAAGACTATGTTGTTTTGTAAACCAACATCAAGAATTTTTTTTTTGTCCTTTGAGAGTCATGATCCCAGACCATTGAGGAATGGGATTCCCAAAGGACAGTATCTCATGTTAAGTAAAAACTGTTCAGAGGTTCTTTCAGAGGTTGGTGATTAATTCAAAAGACCTACAGAACTGATTTTTGGAAAAGGCTAACCCTAGGAGTAATGATGAGCGAACGTGCTCACCACTGATCGGTACTCACCCGCTCGGCAGGCTCCATGATTGGAGAGTATTTCCAGGTTGCTCGGGCAGGAACTCGGGTCCCCGCCCTGCATGTTTGGCGCTCTCCTGATTATATGCTTAAAAAGCAATCCAGAGTACACATTTTTTTCTGGTTCATTTGTTTGTTAGCATTGCAGAATATGGCCAGATCTTTTCCATATTACAGCGATTAAAGTCCAGAATTTTGAACTGAACGTGGTAAATATTTGCTTACATTTTCATTTTGTTGCAATGTGTCAGTCAAGCTATTCACACTAAGTCTCTGAGAAGAATAGCATTACTAAACTACAGTTCTGATATTTAAAACCGTGGTTCTCTGTCAGACGTATCTCATATATAACTGTGCTCCAAAATCAGCCATTTCTGCCTTCCATTTCATTGCAGTGTGTCGGTCAAGCTATTCACACTAGATCTCTGAGAAGAATAGTATTAGTAAATTACAGGCCTGCTATTTAAAACTGTGGTTCTGTCAGACATATCACATATAACTGTGTTCCAAAATCAGCCATTTCTGCTTTTCATTTCATTGCAGTGTGTCGGTCAAGCTATTCACACTAGGTCTCTGGAATAATAGTATTTTAAAATTACAGGCCTGCTATTTGAAATCATGGTTATCTGTCAGACGTATCACATAAAACAGTATTGCAAAATCAGCCATTTCTGCTTTCCATTTCGTTGCAGTGTGTCGGTCAAGCTATTCACACTACAGTAGGTCTCTGTGAAGAATAGTATTAGTAAATTACAGGCCTGCTATTAAAAACCATGGTTCTCTCAGCCGTATCTGACATATAACTGTGTTCCAAAATCAGCCATTTCTGTGTTAGGTATCGGGCGGTTGCTGGACCTGAAATTGGGTCAGAATCATCTGTGGTCTCCCATTCTGGTCCAGCCAGGGTGAATGCTGCTTAGCATCGCCATCGGTCCCAATGCCTAGCCAGTGCACGAGAAGTACAGGCTGTCTCTTGGGTCCTTGTTCCTAGTAGTGTTAAGCATAGGTTGCGGAGGGGAACAAGGGCTGCTACAGCCTAAATCCAGGATGCACTGCACTGAGCATGCCCGTGACATGGCGGTCCGTGATTGGTGCTTTGGTGTCAGCTGATCCGGTGACCTGGCACCGCCTGACTGGCCGCGGGTGACGTCATCAGTAGTGCGACCAATAATGCGACAGTGGGCAGGGCTTAGTCTTTAAATAGGCCGCCCACAAGCATGGCGGCGCGCTCTGATCATTAAGCTAAGGTTGTGTTCATGTGTGGACGCTTTTCTGTTTGAGCTCCACGTGCTCTCTTGCTGCTCTAGCTTCGGACAGGCAGGTTTAGCTGAGGATAGGCAGTCTTAGCTGGAGGGAGGCAGGTAGTTCCATTTGACAGTCTGGCTCCGACAAGGGGGTCGCTATTAGAGATGAGCGTTGTTCTACTCGAACTGTTCGCCAATCTCAAATTCGAGCTGTTTTGGGCGGTGTTCGAGCCGTTCGGCGAACACGAACAATTTGAGAAAAATTCGGCTGTTCGAGGTTATGTTCGATAACTGTTCGTGCACCAAAATCATAACTGGATTTTTTCTCAGTAATGATGAAAATTAATGTTAATACGCAGTTTGAGTGTACAGCGGGGTGGGGGGAGGGGCAGGGGATGGATCTCTGCAGGAACAATGAAGATCTCCATTTTTTTTTCTCTTTCCCGCATTTACAGTGGGGAGGTGCAATCTGTCAGCCTATCAGCAGCGCACACACGGAGCGAAGTGCTTTTTTTCACACAAGCAAGGGCATGTGTCATTGGCAGTGTATGTCACATGTCCTTGCCCTATAAGACCAAGCCATTTTCCCCGTCGCCACCATTTTCTCACTGCTGCAGCTGCGTGTTAGACGGCACCGCTGTTGCTGTGTGCGCTATACCTTGTTAATTTCAAGCCAATTTTCGCACAAATATACAGATAGCTTGGGAGTAGGGAATAGTTGTGATTGCAGTCCTTTTAAGGACTAGGTTACAGCATTTCCTACGACTTTTATCAGGCAGGTCTGTGCTCTTAAATAGATAGGTTGTGGGAGTAAAGACTAATTGTAATTGGAGTCCTTTTCAGGACTAGGTTACATCAGTTCCTATCAGTTTTTGCCAGGCAGGTCTGTGCCAGTGCTGTGCAAGTTTTTTTCACAGCATTTGGCTGAATCTAGCAAAGCTAATCCTTTTTGGCCTATTGCAGAGTGTGTTAGTCAGTGGAGTAGCCTATCTGTGTTGCAAGATATACCACCTGTGTATAGAATACCAATTTTTTTATTGCACCTAGTGAAGTAAAATCTTTTGGGCATAGCATCATTCTATTAGTCCATCTATACTGACCTCCATCAGGTTGCAAACTGAATCTAATTTTTTTCTGCATCTAGCTCTGAAAAAATATTTGGCCTTCTAGCAGTGTGTGGGACTTGTTCTATTAGTCCACCTATACTGACCTCCATCAGGTTGCAAACTGAATATATTTTTATCTGCATCTACCTCTGAAAAAATATTGGGCTTCTAGCTGTGTGTGGGACTTGTTGTATTAGTCCATCTATACTGACCTCCATCAGGTTGCAAACTGAATATATTTTTTTCTGCATCTACCTCTGAAAAAATATTGGGCTTCTAGCTGTGTGTGGGTCTTGTTCTATTAATCCATCTATACAGACCTCCATCAGGTTGCAAACTGAATATAATTTTTTTCTGCATCTAGCTCTGAAAACATATTTGGCCTTCTAGTAGTGTGTGGGACTTTATCTGTTAGTCCATCTATACTGACCTCCATCAGGTTGCAAACTGAATATATTTTTTTCTGCATCTACCTCTGAAAAAATATTGGGCTTCTAGCTGTGTGTGGGTCTTGTTCTATTAATCCATCTATACTGACCTCCATCAGGTTGCAAACTGAATATAATTTTTTTCTGCATCTAGCTCTGAAAAAATATTTGGCCTTCTAGTAGTGTGTCGGACTTTCTCTATTAGTCCATCTATACTGACCTCCATCAGGTTGCAAATTAAAAATAATTTTTATCTGCATCTACAGTACCTCTGAAAAAATATTTGGGCTTCTAGCTGTGTGTGGGACTTGTTGTATTAGTCCATCTATACTGACCTCCATCAGGTTGCAAACTGAATATATTTTTTTCTGCATCTACCTCTGAAAAAATATTGGGCTTCTAGCTGTGTGTGGGACTTGTTGTATTCGTCCATCTATACTGACCTCCATCAGGTTGCAAACTGAATATATTTTTTTCTACATCTACCTCTGAAAAAATATTGGGCTTCTAGCTGTGTGTGGGTCTTGTTCTATTAATCCATCTATACAGACCTCCATCAGGTTGCAAACTGAATATAATTTTTTTCTGCATCTAGCTCTGAAAAAATATTTGGCCTTCTAGCAGTGTGTGGGACTTGTTCTATTAGTCCACCTATACTGACCTCCATCAGGTTGCAAATTCAAAATAATTTTTTGTATGCATCTAGCTCTGAAAAAATATTTGGCCTTCTAGCAGTGTGTGGGACTTTCTCTGTTAGTCCATCTATACTGACCTCCATCAGGTTGCAAACTGAATCTAATTTTTTTCTGCATCTAGCTCTGAAAAAATATTTGGCCTTCTAGCAGTGTGTCGGACTTTCTCTATTAGTCCATCTATACTGACCTCCATCAGGTTGCAAATTAAAAATAATTTTTATCTGCATCTACAGTACCTCTGAAAAAATATTTGGGCTTCTAGCTGTGTGTGGGACTTGTTGTATTAGTCCATCTATACTGACCTCCATCAGGTTGCAAACTGAATATATTTTTTTCTGCATCTACCTCTGAAAAAATATTGGGCTTCTAGCTGTGTGTGGGTCTTGTTCTATTAATCCATCTATACAGACCTCCATCAGGTTGCAAACTGAATATAATTTTTTTCTGCATCTACCTCTGAAAAAATATTGGGCTTCTAGCTGTGTGTGGGACTTGTTGTATTAGTCCATCTATACTGACCTCCATCAGGTTGCAAACTGAATATATTTTTTTCTGCATCTATCTCTGAAAAAATATTGGGCTTCTAGCTGTGTGTGGGACTTGTTCTATTAATCCATCTATACAGACCTCCATCAGGTTGCAAACTGAATATATTTTTTTCTGCATCTATCTCTGAAAAAATATTGGGCTTCTAGCTGTGTGTGGGACTTGTTGTATTAGTCCATCTATACTGACCTCCATCAGGTTACAAACTGAATATATTTTTTTCTGCATCTACCTCTGAAAAAATATTGGGCTTCTAGCTGTGTGTGGGACTTGTTGTATTAGTCCATCTATACTGACCTCCATCAGGTTGCAAATTCAATATAATTTTTTTCTGCATCTAACCCAGCCAATAGTTTTGGCCTAATACCACAGTTTGGCCACTCAGCTCTGCTCGGTTACCATCCATTGTTTTTTTGTGCAAACAACTCCAGAGTTGTGAATTAGTTAACCACCAAAATGAGTGGAAAAAGGCCTGCTGCTGGTGGAAAGGGGAATAGGCGTGTTGGGAAGGGGAAAAAAGGTTGTGTCCGTGGGGTAGGTGTTAAAGCAACAGTAACATCTGCAGAAGAAAGACCATCTTCCAGCCAAACTAAAATGTCTACTTCTTTTAGCGGACAATGTGATAAGATCCCTTTCTTACGGCCACGCCAATCGCTACAAATTCCAGATGAGGCACAAAAACAGCAGGTGCTTCAACGGATATCAAGTGCTCCTTTAAGTGGGCTCTCCTCCACATCAACTTCAACATCACAAATACTCCAGTCCTCAAAGGTGTCACCCAAATCGCACTTGCTTCCTCACAGCTCCCAAATCTCCAGCTGCCCGTCTGAGTATGAGGTAGAACAGATGGTTGAGTCTGCAGAGCTGTTTACTCATACTATAGCCTGGGAATCAGAGGTCGACTCCAGCGCTTCTGTGAATCCAGACGAGGAAATGATCTGCACTGATGCCCAGAATCTTTGAGTCGGATCCAGGACCAGACGCAGAAGGTTCTGACCATAATGTAGACCCTCATTCCCAAACTGTAACTCCTGTTGGTGGAGACAATGAGGAAGACGATGATAAGACTCAAATACCTGATTGGAGCGACAACTTTAGTTTTTTGTCAGGGCAGGAACAGGTTGGCTCTGAGGACGACGGGTGTGATAACACACAGGGTGATGATGATGAGGTTGGAGATCCCACTTACTGTCAACCCACAGTCAGCCAAGAGATGAGGTCAGCAGAGGATGTGGAGGAAGATGCTAGTGACTAGAGATGAGCGTTGTTCTACTCGAACTGTTCGCCAATCTCAAATTCGAGCTGTTTTGGGCGGTGTTCGAGCCGGTCGGCGAACACGAACAGTTTGAGAAAAATTCGGCTGTTCGAGGTTATGTTCGATAACTGTTCGTGCACCAAAATCATAACTGGATTTTTTCTCAGTAATGATGAAAATTAATGTTAATACGCAGTTTGAGTGTACAGCGGGGCGGGGGGAGGGGCAGGGGATGGATCTCTGCAGGAACAATGAAGATCTCCATTTTTTTTTCTCTTTCCCGCATTTGCAGTGGGGAGGTGCAATCTGTCAGCCTATCAGCAGCGCACACACGGAGTGAAGTGCTTTTTTTCACACAAGCAAGGGCATGTGTGATTGGCAGTGTATGTCACATGTCCTTGCCCTATAAGACCAAGCCATTTTCCCCGTCGCCACCATTTTCTCACTGCTGCAGCTGCGTGTTAGACGGCACCGCTGTTGCTGTGTGCGCTATACCTTGTTAATTTCAAGCCAATTTTCGCACAAATATACAGATAGCTTGGGAGTAGGGAATAGTTGTGATTGCAGTCCTTTTAAGGACTAGGTTACAGCATTTCCTACGACTTTTATCAGGCAGGTCTGTGCTCTTAAATAGATAGATTGTGGGAGTAAAGACTAATTGTAATTGGAGTCCTTTTCAGGACTAGGTTACATCAGTTCCTATCAGTTTTTGCCAGGCAGGTCTGTGCCAGTGCTGTGCAAGTTTTTTTCACAGCATTTGGCTGAATCTAGCAAAGCTAATCCTTTTTGGCCTATTGCAGAGTGTGTTAGTCAGTGGAGTAGCCTATCTGTGTTGCAAGATATACCACCTGTGTATAGAATACCAATTTTTTTACTGCACCTAGTGAAGTAAAATCTTTTGGGCATAGCATCATTCTATTAGTCCATCTATACTGACCTCCATCAGGTTGCAAACTGAATATAATTTTTTTCTGCATCTAGCTCTGAAAAAATATTTGGGCTTCTAGCAGTGTGTGGGACTTGGTCTATTAGTCCATCTATACTGACCTCCATCAGGTTGCAAATTAAAAATAATTTTTTTCTTCATTTATCTCTGAAAAAATATTTGGGCTTCTAGCAGCGTGTGGGACTTGTTCTATTAGTCCATCTATACTGACCTCCATCAGGTTGCAAATTAAAAATAATTTTTTTCTGCATCTAGCTCTGAAAAAATATTTGGGCTTCTAGCAGTGTGTGGGACTTGGTCTATTAGTCCATCTATACTGACCTCCATCAGGTTGCAAATTAAAAATATTTTTTTTCTGCATCTAGCTCTGAAAAAATATTTGGGCTTCTAGCAGTGTGTGGGACTTGATCTATTAGTCCATCTATACTGACCTCCATCAGGTTGCAAATTGAATAAAAAAATTTTCTGCATCTAGCTCTGAAAAAATATTTGGGCTTCTAGCGGTGTGTGGGACTTGGTCTATTAGTCCATCTATACTGACCTCCATCAGGTTGCAAATTAAAAATAATTTTTTTCTGCATCTAGCTCTGAAAAAATATTTGGGCTTCTAGCAGTGTGTGGGACTTGGTCTATTAGTCCATCTATACTGACCTCCATCAGGTTGCAAATTAAAAATAATTTTTTTCTTCATTTAGCTCTGAAAAAATATTTGGGCTTCTAGCAGTGTGTGGGACTTGTTCTATTAGTCCTTCTATACTGACGTCCAGCAGGTTGCAAATTGAATATAATTTTTTTCTGCATCTAGCTCTGAAAAAATATTTGGGCTTCTAGCGGTGTGTGGGACTTGGTCTATTAGTCCATCTATACTGACCTCCATCAGGTTGCAAATTAAAAATAATTTTTTTCTTCATTTATCTCTGAAAAAATATTTGGGCTTCTAGCAGCGTGTGGGACTTGTTCTATTAGTCCATCTATACTGACCTCCATCAGGTTGCAAATTAAAAATAATTTTTTTCTGCATCTAGCTCTGAAAAAATATTTGGGCTTCTAGCAGTGTGTGGGACTTGGTCTATTAGTCCATCTATACTGACCTCCATCAGGTTGCAAATTAAAAATATTTTTTTTCTGCATCTAGCTCTGAAAAAATATTTGGGCTTCTAGCAGTGTGTGGGACTTGATCTATTAGTCCATCTATACTGACCTCCATCAGGTTGCAAATTGAATAAAAAAATTTTCTGCATCTAGCTCTGAAAAAATATTTGGGCTTCTAGCGGTGTGTGGGACTTGGTCTATTAGTCCATCTATACTGACCTCCATCAGGTTGCAAATTAAAAATAATTTTTTTCTGCATCTAGCTCTGAAAAAATATTTGGGCTTCTAGCAGTGTGTGGGACTTGGTCTATTAGTCCATCTATACTGACCTCCATCAGGTTGCAAATTAAAAATAATTTTTTTCTTCATTTAGCTCTGAAAAAATATTTGGGCTTCTAGCAGTGTGTGGGACTTGTTCTATTAGTCCTTCTATACTGACGTCCAGCAGGTTGCAAATTGAATATAATTTTTTTCTGCATCTAGCTCTGAAAAAATATTTGGGCTTCTAGCGGTGTGTGGGACTTGGTCTATTAGTCCATCTATACTGACCTCCATCAGGTTGCAAATTAAAAATAATTTTTTTCTGCATCTAGCTCTGAAAAAATATTTGGGCTTCTAGCAGTGTGTGGGACTTGGTCTATTAGTCCATCTATACTGACCTCCATCAGGTTGCAAATTAAAAATAATTTTTTTCTGCATCTAGCTCTGAAAAAATATTTGGGCTTCTAGCAGTGTGTGGGACTTGGTCTATTAGTCCATCTATACTGACCTCCATCAGGTTGCAAATTAAAAATAATTTTTTTCTTCATTTAGCTCTGAAAAAATATTTGGGCTTCTAGCAGTGTGTGGGACTTGTTCTATTAGTCCTTCTATACTGACCTCCAGCAGGTTGCAAATTGAATATAATTTTTTTCTGCATCTAGCTCTGAAAAAATATTTGGGCTTCTAGCGGTGTGTGGGACTTGGTCTATTAGTCCATCTATACTGACCTCCATCAGGTTGCAAATTAAAAATAATTTTTTTCTGCATCTAGCTCTGAAAAAATATTTGGGCTTCTAGCAGTGTGTGGGACTTGGTCTATTAGTCCATCTATACTGACCTCCATCAGGTTGCAAATTGAATAAAAAAAATTTCTGCATCTAGCTCTGAAAAAATATTTGGGCTTCTAGCGGTGTGTGGGACTTGGTCTATTAGTCCATCTATACTGACCTCCATCAGGTTGCAAATTAAAAATAATTTTTTTCTGCATCTAACCCAGCCAATAGTTTTGGCCTAATACCACAGTTTGGCCACTCAGCTCTGCTCGGTTACCATCCATTGTTTTTTTGTGCAAACAACTCCAGAGTTGTGAATTAGTTAACCACCAAAATGAGTGGAAAAAGGCCTGCTGCTGGTGGAAAGGGGAATAGGCGTGTTGGGAAGGGGAAAAAAGGTTGTGTCCGTGGGGTAGGTGCAGAAGAAAGACCATCTTCCAGCCAAACTAAAATGTCTACTTCTTTTAGCGGACAATGTGATAAGATCCCTTTCTTACGGCCACGCCAATCGCTACAAATTCCAGATGAGGCACAAAAACAGCAGGTGCTTCAACGGATATCAAGTGCTCCTTTAAGTGGGCTCTCCTCCACATCAACTTCAACATCACAAATACTCCAGTCCTCAAAGGTGTCACCCAAATCGCACTTGCTTCCTCACAGCTCCCAAATCTCCAGCTGCCCGTCTGAGTATGAGGTAGAACAGATGGTTGAGTCTGCAGAGCTGTTTACTCATACTATAGCCTGGGAATCAGAGGTCGACTCCAGCGCTTCTGTGAATCCAGACGAGGAAATGATCTGCACTGATGCCCAGAATCTTTATGAGTCGGATCCAGGACCAGACGCAGAAGGTTCTGACCATAATGTAGACCCTCATTCCCAAACTGTAACTCCTGTTGGTGGAGACAATGAGGAAGACGATGATAAGACTCAAATACCTGATTGGAGCGACAACTTTAGTTTTTTGTCAGGGCAGGAACAGGTTGGCTCTGAGGACGACGGGTGTGATAACGCACAGGGTGATGATGATGAGGTCGGAGATCCCACTTACTGTCAACCCACAGTCAGCCAAGAGATGAGGTCAGCAGAGGAGGTGGAGGAAGATGCTAGTGACGACGAGGTCAGGTTGCGCCTTCCTGGACAGAGACGTAGTATGGGAAGCACGTCAACAACTGCATCCTCAAACACAACTCTGCCTCTCACCACAAGTCGTGGTGGCTCTTCAGGTCGCATGGGTGCTAAGCCTTGCATAGCCTGGGCATTTTTTCAGATCGATAAAGATGACCCAACTCGCGTTATCTGTAACATTTGTCAGCAAAAGCTAAGTAGAGGCCAAAAAATACATAGTTTGAGTACTTCATGCATGAACCGGCACATGGACATGAAGCATAAGTTGCAGTGGGAAGCTCAGTGTGCTACAATGCGGTCTAGCCGGCCGGGCCAACCACCGTCTGCCATATCTTGTGCATCCGCGGCCTCTTCATCCTCTGTGACTGGGGGGACAGCAGTCACACCTGTTTTGGGGCGCAGACCTGCCACCTCTTTACCCGCAACAGCCAGCGTGATTGGCAGGTCATCATTTTCTTTGGAGATGGTAACACCAGCTGGTCTTGAGCGCTGTCCGACATCGATAGCACCACCTTTGGATCAAGGCAACCTAACATGTCCGCCTGCATCTTCCTCACAGACCGGCAGTTTGCCGGGGACACCCTTATCAACCCCGTCTAAGCACAATAGCCAGCCCTCGGTCCCTCAGATGTGGACAAGTAAAAGACCATTTCCTCCTAGCCATGAGAAAGCTAAGAGGTTGAATTTCACCATCTGCAAGCTCTTGGCTACAGAAATGCTGCCTTTCCGCCTGGTGGACACAGAGGATTTTCGAGACCTTATGTCCGTCGCAGTGCCCCAGTACCAGATGCCCAGTCGGCACTACTTCTCAAAGAAAGGTGTGCCTGCGCTCCACCAGCATGTCGCACACAACATCACCGCTTCTTTGAGAAACTCTGTGTGTGACAGGGTGCATTTCACCACAGACACTTGGACGAGTAGGCATGGACAGGGGCGTTACATGTCGCTGACTGGGCACTGGGTAACTATGGTGACAGCAGGACAAGGGGTTGCTGTCCAAGTCTTGCCGTCCCCACGAGTTGTGCGTCAATCCTCTTTATGTCATTTTTCCTCCACTGCTTCTGCCTCCTCAACCTCCTCTCGGTCTTCCACCTGCACCCAAAGCCTGTCTGGTCATGCCACAAGCTTTCTAACTGCGCAGAAGGGATCCTGCACACCTCCTTACTATGCTGGCAGTAGGGCTCAACGTCATCAGGCGCTTTTTACATTGAAATGTCTGGGAAATGTGAGTCACACAGCTGAGGAGTTGTGGTCAGCTCTGGAGAACCAATTTCATGAATGGTTGTCTCCACTGGACCTGAAACCAGGGAAGGCCGTGTGCGACAATGCTGCAAACCTGGGTGCGGCCCTTCGCCGGGGCAATGTCACACACGTGCCTTGTATGGCTCACGTGTTGAACCTGGTTGTCCAGCAATTTTTAGCCCACTATCCCAGACTAGATGGCCTTCTGCAGAGGGCACGGTCGCTGTGTGCTCACTTCCGCCGTTCGCATCCCGCAGCTCAGCGACTTACATCTCTACAGAAGTCGTTGGGCCTGCCACTTCACCGGCTAAAATGCGATGTGCCTACCCGGTGGAATTCAACTCTGCACATGTTGCAGCGACTGTGGCAGCACCGACAAGCCCTGGTGCAATACGTTCTGACGTATAGCCTGGGTCAACGAGATTCAGAGGTGGGGCAAATCACGCTGGAGGAGTGGTCTCAGATCAGGGACCTATGCACCCTTCTGCACAGTTTTGAAATGGCGACGAAGATGTTTAGTGCTGACGATGCCATTATCAGCATGACTATTCCGGTGATTTACATGCTGGAGCACATGTTAAACAGAATTCGGAGTCAGGTGGTGGCACAAGAGGAGGTGGAGGAAGTAGAGGAGGAGGAGTTGTATGCGGAAGGGCTAACATCTGCAAGGTCCAGACGGTCGGCAGCACCAAGGCGGCAGGCATGTGAGGGTGGGGGAGATGATTTTACCAGGGCGCATGGTAGCAGCCAAACTAGTGAGGAAGGTGCAGGAGCCCAGGAAGAAGTGGAGGACGAACTGATGGAAGACTCATCAGATGAGGGAGATCTTGATCACATTTCTGTTGTGCGAGGTTGGGGGGAGAGGACAGAGGAAGGAAGCATGATTGCTACCTCGCCACCAACACAACAGGGACTTGGTGCTCCTGGATGCGCAACACACATGAGTGCCTTCTTGCTGCACTACCTGCAACATGACCCTCGAATTGTGAGAATTAGAAATAATCCTGACTACTGGGTTGCCACACTGTTAGATCCCCGGTACAAAAGTAAATTTTCAGAAATTATTCCTGCCATAGAAAGGGATGCACGCATGCAGGAGTATCAGCAGAGACTGTTGCAGAATCTTACATGTGCTTTTCCACAAAATACCAGTGGTGCACGTAGTGAATCTCACAGTTCCAACTTGCCAACCGTGGGACCGTCAAGTGTTCAGCACTCAAACCGTAACAGAACCACAGTATCTGCTGGTAACATCAATTTTGCGGAATCATTTCACCACTTTTTTAGCCCATCCTTTGCAAGGCCACAGGAGACAAGAAGTCTGACACATAGTCAACGCCTAGAGACGATGGTACAGGAGTATCTCCAAGTAAACATTGAAGCCACGACTGTGTCACTGGACCCTTGCTCTTTTTGGGCTTCCAATCTGGATAAATGGCCGGAGCTAGCCACTTACGCCTTGGAGATCTTGTCATGCCCCGCAGCCAGCGTTCTGTCTGAACGTGTGTTCAGCGCTGCTGGTGGTGTGCTGACAGATAAGCGCACGCGGCTCTCCACTGATAATGTAGACAGACTCACGTTCATAAAGATGAACAAATCATGGATCCGAAACGACTTTTCTACCCCTGTGTCATCCTGGGGAGAGTAAAAGCTTGATGATTGGTTAAAATCACCCTACCAACCGTTTTAAGCTTTCAAATTACTAATCATGTTTATCTGTATCTTGACTGGAAAATAATTTGGGCTTTGTAGCAGTGTGCAGCACTGATCCTATTAGGCCATCTATAATAAGCTTCACCAGATTTAAAATAAAAAATAATTTTTAGCTGCATCTAGCCCGGAAAATAATTTTGGGGCTCCGAGATGCGCAAGACACATAAGTGCCTTCTTGCTGCACTACCTGCAGCATGACCCTCATATTGTCAGAATTCGAAGTAATCATGACTACTGGGTTGCCACACTCTTAGATCCCCCAAACTTTTCGATCAACCTTTTCATTTTAATAAAGACCTAAAAAATGGTCATTTTTGAAATTATAAGCATTAGCAGGTTGTTAGAAACTGAAATCAAACAGTTTTCAACTCAAAACTTTATTCTAGGTGATGTTACATTTTCACATAGGACCCCTTGTTCGAAAGGAGCTTCTGAACTCTCTCGTCCATTGAATTTGTCAGGTTTTGGATGGTTTCTGCTTCAATTGTTTTGCATGAGGACAGAATACCCTCCCAGAGCTGTTGCTTAGATGTGAACTGCCTCCCGCCATCATAGACACTCCTTTTAATGATGCTCCAAAGGTTCTGAATGGGGTAGAGGTCAGGGGAGCATGGGGGTCACACCATAAGTTTGTCCCCTTTTATGCCCATATCAGCCAGAGATGCAGATGTTTTATGTGCAGCATGAGATGGTGCATTATCATGCAGAAAAATGATCTTGCTGTGAAATACACGGTTCTTCTTCTTGAACCATGGCAGGAAGTGCTGTTTGAGAAAATCCACATACATTATGGAGTTCATCTTTAGCGCCTTCAGGGATCCTAAAGGGGCCGACAATCTCTCTCCCCATGATTCCAGCCCAAAACATTACTCCACCTCCTCCTTGTTGGCGCTGTAGCCGTGTTTGCGTGGGATGTCCATCAACCAGCCATCCTCCACTCCATTCATCTGGACCATCGAGCGCTGCACGGCACTCATCCGTGAACAAAACAGTTTTGAAATCAGTCTTCATGTAATGTTTGGCCCACTGGAGCCGTTTCTGCTTGTGTGAAGTGGATAGAGGAGGTCGACAGGATGGCATATGCACAGCTGCAAACCTCTGAAGGACCCTGCATCTTGTTGTTCGGGGGACGTTGGAGGCACAAGCAGCTTCAAAAACTTGTCTGCTGCTATGACAAGGCTTTTTTGCCGCTGCTGTTTCAACCTGACGTAATTGCCTGTAGGAAAGAGTCCTCAATTTGCCCTTATCAGCACGCACACGTGTGTACTGTGAATCAGCTACATACTTCTTGATTGCCAAGACACTTCATCCTGATCATCGCACAATGTTGATTGTAGTCATGCCTTGACCTAAACACTCCACAATTTGTTGCTTCTCAGCAGCCGACACATCCTTTTTCTTTCCCATTTTGGCAGAAAATGTAGGCTGCTTAATAATGTGAGAGAGCCTTCTTAAGTAGTCTTGCCTTTCATTGGACACACCTGCCAAACTAATTAGCACAGGTGTCTGCAATTGCTTACAGTGATGTAAAGAGCCCTGACACACATCACCATCAATGAGTTTAACTGACAAACAAACAAATTCTTCCCTTATCACTCCTAAACACTTTTTGCATAATAATTTGGAACGCGGTGTACATGTGCTTTTCCACAAAACACCAGTGGTTCACGTAGTGAATCTTACAGTTCTAACTTGCCAACCTTGGTCTGTATGGAATTGTTCAATAAAGGGCCCAAAATTAAGATAACATAGATGGGAGAGGTCTCTATGAATAGGAATTCCTAAGTATTTGATACCCTGTGAGGGCCAGGCAAAGGGAAAGTTGGACTGGATGGAATCCTATATGGATTTAGGGAGGGAGACATCGAGGGCCTCAGACTTCGCTGCATTGATTTTAAAATTTTACCATGTAACAAAGTGATCTATTTCAGCCATAACAGCAGGGATGGATATATGTGATTGAGTGATATATACTAGGACATCATCAGCAAATAGAGAGCACTTGTACTCGGTGCCTCCCACCTCAATCCACCTAATATTGGGGTTATGGCGAATTGATGAGAGCAGGTGCTCCGTCACTAGGATGTATAAGAGAGGGGACAGAGGACATCCCTGCCTTGTCCCATTGGTGATTGTGAAAGGTGATGAAAATGTTCTGACGCACCCCCTGGGCCTTGGGACACCCGGAGCCGGACCCTTTTTGGTGGATGCTGGTGGTTGTAGTCTTCGTGGCGGCGATCCGGTTCCGTGGCTCAGGGCGGTCAAACCAGTGGCGGAACTATTTATGTGGTTTTGATGTTTAAATGTCCGACTACGCCACCCGTGGATTGCGGTCAGAGTGAACCGCCGCTACAGGGCAGACCGCTAAGGCTGGTGTTGTGGGTGCAGCAGAGCGTAGCATAACTCCCCACGGGAGGAGTATAGCCTCAGGGCAGTGTATGCGGAGGATGGGGGTGATGGTGCAGGGCAGCAGCAGTAACGACACGGAGTCAGTGATGCAGTTCAGGGCCTTTACTCACAGTTCTTATTATCCAGACCACGTCTGCAGGTAACGGCTGCCCACGTCGTACTGTGCTCACCAGGTGAGGGGCTCAGACAACTCCCAGATAACTTTGGAGCGCTTCACAGGACCCCCTTTGTGTGTTCTTTGTCTGGCCTTTCTTACCAACACTTCTGTCCGGCTGCCTCGGGCCTCCTCTTGGTAAACTTGGTGCCAGTTTCCCTGACCCTATGTGGTGCCTTCCTAGCGGGTGGAGCAAGGGGCTGCGCCACATAAAATGTCAGAGCCTCCGGTTTCTAGCTGAGGGTCGTTTCCTGCCTCCACTAGTTCGGGGACCGGTCTCCCCCTTTGGCCTGACCCCTCCACGCAGGTGGATTCGGGCGTGCGGTGGCGACTCGCCCGTCCGCACCCCTGGGATCCCTTCATTCCTTGTTCCTGGAGCCTTCTCCGCTCCTCTTCCTTCCTTCTCCCTCTTGCAGGCCTGGGCCTCTGTTACTAGGCCCGCCTCCGGAGCAGAGCTCATGCAGAGCCCCTGCTCCCTGCCACTTCTGCTCAGACTTCTCTGCACTGAACTAAGATGGTGCCCACCTTTTATACTCCCTTCTCAATGCATCCAGGAACTGCTTCCTCCCTGCTCCTGCACTGCAGGGTTCCCCTTCCTCAGTGTTCCCTCCCCCCACTCCAGCCAGGGACAGGGACTGTCGTGCCCATCTCAGGGGCATATTGGTCGCCCTGCCCCACGGCAATGTGGTGTAATGCATGCAGGTGTCGGGTCCTGATCCACACTCCATCCTTATCTGAGAGTGAGATATCACACCTCTGGGTGAGGTGCAATACGTCTGTAGCAACCGAGCCCTCGGTGCTACAGTTCCATTTATCTTCAGCCTAGGTGACGTATTGTGATACAGGGCCGTGATTTTGGCTATAAAAGGGTCCCCTAGACCCCTACCCCAAGCTTTTTAAGAGAATCATATATGGCGTGCCAGGAGACTCTATGGAATGCTTTCTCAGCATCCAACGAGAGTATCTACTTACAAATTTTTAACTGCATCTAGCCCAGGAAATACTTTGTGCCTAGTAGCAGTGTCTGCTAGTCAGCGGATTATCCCGGCTGTTAAGCAAGCTACACCACCTGTAGTTTGGACACTTAATTTTTTCAAAGGAAATGCTTCGGGACCACGGGATACTTAGTGAAGAGCATCAGGAGGCACCCCAAGGCATAGGGGCTGGGACTGGCACTAGGATGCCTTGCGGTGGACAGCCGAGCTCGATCCTTATAAAAGCTTTTTAACTGCAGCAGCTTTAGTGGACGCTACTGGAGCTGGAATTACGCGGCTGCTGGCATGAGACTTGCCCTCCAATAGATCCTTGTAAATGGATTTAAAGTGTATTCATTCAAATTAGAGGGACAATTTAAATTAAAAAGCTTAGAGCTGCCTCCACCACAGGGGGGCTCTCTCGACCCACCAGCGGACAGGCACCAGTATTGGGAGAGGGGGGCTGGCCGTCAGGGTTCACCGCGGCTCTGGCACAAACCCGGCGACACGGAGGTGGCACGGGCAGGAGCGGACTGGCCGTCTCGGCTTCTCACTTTTTGGATTTTAGAAGGGCATGACATGCCTATATCTGTGTCTCCCCCTCCTTTTACTCCTCCACCTCTTTTCTTTTCGCATGACTATATGTACTTGTCACTTTTCCATGTGTTAGTTGTGTCTTCTGAGCAGTTTGTCAGCTTTTGGACACCTTTGACGGTGTTTTCTATGTGTTTCTATGTGTTTTTGTTTGCCTGCCATTGGTTTTAACGGTGTTCAAAGGTGTTCGACAAACAGTTCGACGAACAGTTCGGCGAACACACGGGTGTTCGACGAACCGAACCGAACTCGAACACTACGGGGGTGGCTCAACACTACTAGTGACGACGAGGTCAGGTTGCGCCTTCCTGGACAGAGACGTAGTACTGGAAGCACGTCAACAACTGCATCCTCAAACACAACTCTGCCTCTCACCACAAGTCGTGGTGGCTCTTCAGGTCGCATGGGTGCTAAGCCTTGCATAGCCTGGGTATTTTTTCAGATCGATAAAGATGACCCAACTCGTGTTATCTGTAACATTTGTCAGCAAAAGCTAAGTAGAGGCCAAAAAATACATAGTTTGAGTACTTCATGCATGAACCGGCACATGGACATGAAGCATAAGTTGCAGTGGGAAGCTCAGTGTGCTACAATGCGGCCTAGCCGGCTGGGCCAACCACCGTCTGCCATATCTTGTGCATCCGCGGCCTCTTCATCCTCTGTGACTGGGGGGACAGCAGTCACACCTGTTTTGGGGCGCAGATCTGCCACCTCTTTACCCGCAACAGCCAGCGTGATTGGCAGGTCATCATTTTCTTTGGAGGTGGTAACACCAGCTGGTGTTGAGCGCTGTCCGACATCGATAGCACCACCTTTGGATCAAGGCAACCTAACATGTCCGCCTGCATCTTCCTCACAGACCGGCAGTTTGCCGGGGACACCCTTATCAACCCCGTCTAAGCACAATAGCCAGCCCTCGGTCCCTCAGATGTGGACAAGTAAAAGACCATTTCCTCCTAGCCATGAGAAAGCTAAGAGGTTGAATTTCACCATCTGCAAGCTCTTGGCTACAGAAATGCTGCCTTTCCGCCTGGTGGACACAGAGGATTTTCGAGACCTTATGTCCGTCGCAGTGCCCCAGTACCAGATGCCCAGTCGGCACTACTTCTCAAAGAAAGGTGTGCCTGCGCTCCACCAGCATGTCGCACACAACATCACCGCTTCTTTGAGAAACTCTGTGTGTGACAGGGTGCATTTCACCACAGACACTTGGACGAGTAGGCATGGACAGGGGCGTTACATGTCGCTGACTGGGCACTGGGTAACTATGGTGACAGCAGGACAAGGGGCTGCTGTCCAAGTCTTGCCGTCCCCACGAGTTGTGCGTCAATCCTCTTTATGTCAAAGTTCCTCCACTGCTTCTGCCTCCTCAACCTCCTCTCGGTCTTCCACCTGCACCCAAAGCCTGTCTGGTCATGCCACAAGCTTTCTAACTGCGCAGAAGGGATCCTGCACACCTCCTTACTATGCTGGCAGTAGGGCTCAACGTCATCAGGCGGTTTTTACTTTGAAATGTATGGGAAATGTGAGTCACACAGCTGAGGAGTTGTGGTCAGCTCTGGAGAACCAATTTCATGAATGGCTGTCTCCACTGGACCTGAAACCAGGGAAGGCCGTGTGCGACAATGCTGCAAACCTGGGTGCGGCCCTTCGCCGGGGCAATGTCACACACGTGCCTTGTATGGCTCACGTGTTGAACCTGGTTGTCCAGCAATTTTTAGCCCACTATCCCAGACTAGATGGCCTTCTGCAGAGGGCACGGTCGCTGTGTGCTCACTTCCGCCGTTCGCATCCCGCAGCTCAGCGACTTACATCTCTACAGAAGTCGTTGGGCCTGCCACTTCACCGGCTAAAATGCGATGTGCCTACCCGGTGGAATTCAACTCTGCACATGCTGCAGCGACTGTGGCAGCACCGACAAGCCCTGGTGCAATACGTTCTGACGTATAGCCTGGGCCAACGAGATCCAGAGGTGGGGCAAATCACGCTGGAGGAGTGGTCTCAGATCAGGGACCTATGCACCCTTCTGCACAGTTTTGAAATGGTGACGAAGATGTTTAGTGCTGATGATGCCATTATCAGCATGACTATTCCGGTGATTTACATGCTGGAGCACATGTTAAACAGAAATCGGAGTCAGGTGGTGGCACAAGAGGAGGTGGAGGAAGTAGAGGAGGAGGAGTTATATGCGGAAGGGCTAACATCTGCAAGGTCCAGACGGTCGGCAGCACCAAGGCGGCAGGCATGTGAGGGTGGGGGAGATGGTTTTACCAGGGCGCATGGTAGCAGCCAAACTAGTGAGGAAGGTGCAGGAGCCCAGGAAGAAGTGGAGGACGAACTGATGGAAGACTCATCAGATGAGGGAGATCTTGATCACATTTCTGTTGTGCGAGGTTGGGGGGAGAGGACAGAGGAAGGAAGCATGATTGCTACCTCGCCACCAACACAACAGGGACTTGGTGCTCCTGGATGCGCAACACACATGAGTGCCTTCTTGCTGCACTACCTGCAACATGACCCTCGAATTGTGAGAATTAGAAATAATCCTGACTACTGGGTTGCCACACTGTTAGATCCCCGGTACAAAAGTAAATTTGCAGAAATTATTCCTGCCATAGAAAGGGATGCACGCATGCAGGAGTATCAGCAGAGACTGTTGCAGAATCTTACATGTGCTTTTCCACAAAATACCAGTGGTGCACGTAGTGAATCTCACAGTTCCAACTTGCCAACCGTGGGACCGTCAAGTGTTCAGCACTCAAACCGTAACAGAACCACAGTATCTGCTGGTAACATCAATTTTGCGGAATCATTTCACCACTTTTTTAGCCCATCCTTTGCAAGGCCACAGGAGACAAGAAGTCTGACACATAGTCAACGCCTAGAGACGATGGTACAGGAGTATCTCCAAGTAAACATTGAAGCCACGACTGTGTCACTGGACCCTTGCTCTTTTTGGGCTTCCAATCTGGATAAATGGCCGGAGCTAGCCACTTACGCCTTGGAGATCTTGTCATGCCCCGCAGCCAGCGTTCTGTCTGAACGTGTGTTCAGCGCTGCTGGTGGTGTGCTGACAGATAAGCGCACGCGGCTCTCCACTGATAATGTAGACAGACTCACGTTCATAAAGATGAACAAATCATGGATCCGAAACGACTTTTCTACCCCTGTGTCATCCTGGGGAGAGTAAAAGCTTGATGATTGGTTAAAATCACCCTACCAACCGTTTTAAGCTTTCAAATTACTAATCATGTTTATCTGTATCTTGACTGGAAAATAATTTGGGCTTTGTAGCAGTGTGCAGCACTGATCCTATTAGGCCATCTATAATAAGCTTCACCAGATTTAAAATAAAAAATAATTTTTAGCTGCATCTAGCCCGGAAAATAATTTTGGGGCTCCGAGATGCGCAAGACACATAAGTGCCTTCTTGCTGCACTACCTGCAGCATGACCCTCATATTGTCAGAATTCGAAGTAATCATGACTACTGGGTTGCCACACTCTTAGATCCCCCAAACTTTTCGATCAACCTTTTCATTTTAATAAAGACCAAAAAAATGGTCATTTTTGAAATTATAAGCATTAGCAGGTTGTTAGAAACTGAAATCAAACAGTTTTCAACTCAAAACTTTATTCTAGGTGATGTTACATTTTCACATAGGACCCCTTGTTCGAAAGGAGCTTCTGAACTCTCTCGTCCATTGAATTTGTCAGGTTTTGGATGGTTTCTGCTTCAATTGTTTTGCATGAGGACAGAATACCCTCCCAGAGCTGTTGCTTAGATGTGAACTGCCTCCTGCCATCATAGACACTCCTTTTAATGATGCTCCAAAGGTTCTGAATGGGGTAGAGGTCAGGGGAGCATGGGGGTCACACCATAAGTTTGTCCCCTTTTATGCCCATATCAGCCAGAGATGCAGATGTTTTATGTGCAGCATGAGATGGTGCATTATCATGCATAAAAATTGTCTTGCTGTGAAATACACGGTTCTTCTTCTTGAACCATGGCAGGAAGTGCTGTTTGAGAAAATCCACATACATTATGGAGTTCATCTTTAGCGCCTTCAGGGATCCTAAAGGGGCCGACAATCTCTCTCCCCATGATTCCAGCCCAAAACATTACTCCACCTCCTCCTTGTTGGCGCTGTAGCCGTGTTTGCGTGGGATGTCCATCAACCAGCCATCCTCCACTCCATTCATCTGGACCATCGAGCGCTGCACGGCACTCATCCGTGAACAAAACAGTTTTGAAATCAGTCTTCATGTAATGTTTGGCCCACTGGAGCCGTTTCTGCTTGTGTGAAGTGGATAGAGGAGGTCGACAGGATGGCATATGCACAGCTGCAAACCTCTGAAGGACCCTGCATCTTGTTGTTCGGGGGACGTTGGAGGCACAAGCAGCTTCAAAAACTTGTCTGCTGCTATGACAAGGCTTTTTTGCCGCTGCTGTTTCAACCTGACGTAATTGCCTGTAGGAAAGAGTCCTCAATTTGCCCTTATCAGCACGCACACGTGTGTACTGTGAATCAGCTACATACTTCTTGATTGCCAAGACACTTCATCCTGATCATCGCACAATGTTGATTGTAGTCATGCCTTGACCTAAACACTCCACAATTTGTTGCTTCTCAGCAGCCGACACATCCTTTTTCTTTCCCATTTTGGCAGAAAATGTAGGCTGCTTAATAATGTGAGAGAGCCTTCTTAAGTAGTCTTGCCTTTCATTGGACACACCTGCCAAACTAATTAGCACAGGTGTCTGCAATTGCTTACAGTGATATAAAGAGCCCTGACACACATCACCATCAATGAGTTTAACTGACAAACAAACAAATTCTTCCCTTATCACTCCTAAACACTTTTTGCATAATAATTTGGAACGCGGTGTACATGTGCTTTTCCACAAAACACCAGTGGTTCACGTAGTGAATCTTACAGTTCTAACTTGCCAACCTTGGTCTGTATGGAATTGTTCAATAAAGGGCCCAAAATTAAGATAACATAGATGGGAGAGGTCTCTATGAATAGGAATTCCTAAGTATTTGATACCCTGTGAGGGCCAGGCAAAGGGAAAGTTGGACTGGATGGAATCCTATATGGATTTAGGGAGGGAGACATCGAGGGCCTCAGACTTCGCTGCATTGATTTTAAAATTTTACCATGTAACAAAGTGATCTATTTCAGCCATAACAGCAGGGATGGATATATGTGATTGAGTGATATATACTAGGACATCATCAGCAAATAGAGAGCACTTGTACTCGGTGCCTCCCACCTCAATCCACCTAATATTGGGGTTATGGCGAATTGATGAGAGCAGGTGCTCTGTCACTAGGATGTATAAGAGAGGGGACAGAGGACATCCCTGCCTTGTCCCATTGGTGATTGTGAAAGGTGATGAAAATGTTCTGACGCACCCCCTGGGCCTTGGGACACCCGGAGCCGGACCCATTTTGGTGGATGCTGGTGGTTGTAGTCTTCGTGGCGGCGATCCGGTTCCGTGGCTCAGGGCGGTCAAACCAGTGGCGGAACTATTTATGTGGTTTTGATGTTTAAATGTCCGACTACGCCACCCGTGGATTGCGGTCAGAGTGAACCGCCGCTACAGGGCAGACCGCTAAGGCTGGTGTTGTGGGTGCAGCAGAGCGTAGCATAACTCCCCACGGGAGGAGTATAGCCTCAGGGCAGTGTATGCGGAGGATGGGGGTGATGGTGCAGGGCAGCAGCAGTAACGACACGGAGTCAGTGATGCAGTTCAGGGCCTTTACTCACAGTTCTTATTATCCAGACCACGTCTGCAGGTAACGGCTGCCCACGTCGTACTGTGCTCACCAGGTGAGGGGCTCAGACAACTCCCAGATAACTTTGGAGCGCTTCACAGGACCCCCTTTGTGTGTCCTTTGTCTGGCCTTTCTTACCAACACTTCTGTCCGGCTGCCTCGGGCCTCCTCTTGGTAAACTTGGCGCCAGTTTCCCTGACCCTATGTGGTGCCTTCCTAGCGGGTGGAGCAAGGGGCTGCGCCACATAAAATGTCAGAGCCTCCGGTTTCTAGCTGAGGGTCGTTTCCTGCCTCCACTAGTTCGGGGACCGGTCTCCCCCTTTGGCCTGACCCCTCCACGCAGGTGGATTCGGGCGTGCGGTGGCGACTCGCCCGTCCGCACCCCTGGGATCCCTTCATTCCTTGTTCCTGGAGCCTTCTCCGCTCCTCTTCCTTCCTTCTCCCTCTTGCAGGCCTGGGCCTCTGTTACTAGGCCCGCCTCCGGAGCAGAGCTCATGCAGAGCCCCTGCTCCCTGCCACTTCTGCTCAGACTTCTCTGCACTGAACTAAGATGGTGCCCACCTTTTATACTCCCTTCTCAATGCACCCAGGAACTGCTTCCTCCCTGCTCCTGCACTGCAGGGTTCCCCTTCCTCAGTGTTCCCTCCCCCCACTCCAGCCAGGGACAGGGACTGTCGTGCCCATCTCAGGGGCATATTGGTCGCCCTGCCCCACGGCAATGTGGTGTAATGCATGCAGGTGTCGGGTCCTGATCCACACTCCATCCTTATCTGAGAGTGAGATATCACACCTCTGGGTGAGGTGCAATACGTCTGTAGCAACCGAGCCCTCGGTGCTACAGTTCCATTTATCTTCAGCCTAGGTGACGTATTGTGATACAGGGCCGTGATTTTGGCTATAAAAGGGTCCCCTAGACCCCTACCCCAAGCTTTTTAAGAGAATCATATATGGCGTGCCAGGAGACTCTATGGAATGCTTTCTCAGCATCCAACGAGAGTATCTACTTACAAATTTTTAACTGCATCTAGCCCAGGAAATACTTTGTGCCTAGTAGCAGTGTCTGCTAGTCAGCGGATTATCCCGGCTGTTAAGCAAGCTACACCACCTGTAGTTTGGACACTTAATTTTTTCAAAGGAAATGCTTCGGGACCACGGGATACTTAGTGAAGAGCATCAGGAGGCACCCCAAGGCATAGGGGCTGGGACTGGCACTAGGATGCCTTGCGGTGGACAGCCGAGCTCGATCCTTATAAAAGCTTTTTAACTGCAGCAGCTTTAGTGGACGCTACTGGAGCTGGAATTACGCGGCTGCTGGCATGAGACTTGCCCTCCAATAGATCCTTGTAAATGGATTTAAAGTGTATTCATTCAAATTAGAGGGACAATTTAAATTAAAAAGCTTAGAGCTGCCTCCACCACAGGGGGGCTCTCTCGACCCACCAGCGGACAGGCACCAGTATTGGGAGAGGGGGGCTGGCCGTCAGGGTTCACCGCGGCTCTGGCACAAACGCGGCGACACGGAGGTGGCACGGGCAGGAGCGGACTGGCCGTCTCGGCTTCTCACTTTTTGGATTTTAGAAGGGCATGACATGCCTATATCTGTGTCTCCCCCTCCTTTTACTCCTCCACCTCTTTTCTTTTCGCATGACTATATGTACTTGTCACTTTTCCATGTGTTAGTTGTGTCTTCTGAGCAGTTTGTCAGCTTTTGGACACCTTTGACGGTGTTTTCTATGTGTTTCTATGTGTTTTTGTTTGCCTGCCATTGGTTTTAACGGTGTTCAAAGGTGTTCGACGAACAGTTCGACGAACAGTTCGGCGAACACACGGGTGTTCGACGAACCGAACCGAACTCGAACACTACGGGGGTGGCTCAACACTACTAGTGACGACGAGGTCAGGTTGCGCCTTCCTGGACAGAGACGTAGTACTGGAAGCACGTCAACAACTGCATCCTCAAACACAACTCTGCCTCTCACCACAAGTCGTGGTGGCTCTTCAGGTCGCATGGGTGCTAAGCCTTGCATAGCCTGGGTATTTTTTCAGATCGATAAAGATGACCCAACTCGTGTTATCTGTAACATTTGTCAGCAAAAGCTAAGTAGAGGCCAAAAAATACATAGTTTGAGTACTTCATGCATGAACCGGCACATGGACATGAAGCATAAGTTGCAGTGGGAAGCTCAGTGTGCTACAATGCGGCCTAGCCGGCCGGGCCAACCACCGTCTGCCATATCTTGTGCATCCGCGGCCTCTTCATCCTCTGTGACTGGGGGGACAGCAGTCACACCTGTTTTGGGGCGCAGATCTGCCACCTCTTTACCCGCAACAGCCAGCGTGATTGGCAGGTCATCATTTTCTTTGGAGGTGGTAACACCAGCTGGTGTTGAGCGCTGTCCGACATCGATAGCACCACCTTTGGATCAAGGCAACCTAACATGTCCGCCTGCATCTTCCTCACAGACCGGCAGTTTGCCGGGGACACCCTTATCAACCCCGTCTAAGCACAATAGCCAGCCCTCGGTCCCTCAGATGTGGACAAGTAAAAGACCATTTCCTCCTAGCCATGAGAAAGCTAAGAGGTTGAATTTCACCATCTGCAAGCTCTTGGCTACAGAAATGCTGCCTTTCCGCCTGGTGGACACAGAGGATTTTCGAGACCTTATGTCCGTCGCAGTGCCCCAGTACCAGATGCCCAGTCGGCACTACTTCTCAAAGAAAGGTGTGCCTGCGCTCCACCAGCATGTCGCACACAACATCACCGCTTCTTTGAGAAACTCTGTGTGTGACAGGGTGCATTTCACCACAGACACTTGGACGAGTAGGCATGGACAGGGGCGTTACATGTCGCTGACTGGGCACTGGGTAACTATGGTGACAGCAGGACAAGGGGCTGCTGTCCAAGTCTTGCCGTCCCCACGAGTTGTGCGTCAATCCTCTTTATGTCAAAGTTCCTCCACTGCTTCTGCCTCCTCAACCTCCTCTCGGTCTTCCACCTGCACCCAAAGCCTGTCTGGTCATGCCACAAGCTTTCTAACTGCGCAGAAGGGATCCTGCACACCTCCTTACTATGCTGGCAGTAGGGCTCAACGTCATCAGGCGGTTTTTACTTTGAAATGTATGGGAAATGTGAGTCACACAGCTGAGGAGTTGTGGTCAGCTCTGGAGAACCAATTTCATGAATGGCTGTCTCCACTGGACCTGAAACCAGGGAAGGCCGTGTGCGACAATGCTGCAAACCTGGGTGCGGCCCTTCGCCGGGGCAATGTCACACACGTGCCTTGTATGGCTCACGTGTTGAACCTGGTTGTCCAGCAATTTTTAGCCCACTATCCCAGACTAGATGGCCTTCTGCAGAGGGCACAGTCGCTGTGTGCTCACTTCCGCCGTTCGCATCCCGCAGCTCAGCGACTTACATCTCTACAGAAGTCGTTGGGCCTGCCACTTCACCGGCTAAAATGCGATGTGCCTACCCGGTGGAATTCAACTCTGCACATGCTGCAGCGACTGTGGCAGCACCGACAAGCCCTGGTGCAATACGTTCTGATGTATAGCCTGGGCCAACGAGATCCAGAGGTGGGGCAAATCACGCTGGAGGAGTGGTCTCAGATCAGGGACCTATGCACCCTTCTGCACAGTTTTGAAATGGCGACGAAGATGTTTAGTGCTGATGATGCCATTATCAGCATGACTATTCCGGTGATTTACATGCTGGAGCACATGTTAAACAGAAATCGGAGTCAGGTGGTGGCACAAGAGGAGGTGGAGGAAGTAGAGGAGGAGGAGTTGTATGCGGAAGGGCTAACATCTGCAAGGTCCAGACGGTCGGCAGCACCAAGGCGGCAGGCATGTGAGGGTGGGGGAGATGGTTTTACCAGGGCGCATGGTAGCAGCCAAACTAGTGAGGAAGGTGCAGGAGCCCAGGAAGAAGTGGAGGACGAACTGATGGAAGACTCATCAGATGAGGGAGACCTTGATCACATTTCTGTTATGCTTCCTTCCTCTGTCCTCTCCCCCCAACCTCGCACGATTGTTACCTCGCCACCAACACAACAGGGACTTGGTGCTCCTGGATGCGCAACACACATGAGTGCCTTCTTGCTGCACTACCTGCAACATGACCCTCGAATTGTGAGAATTAGAAATAATCCTGACTACTGGGTTGCCACACTGTTAGATCCCCGGTACAAAAGTAAATTTGCCGAAATTGTTCCTGCCATAGAAAGGGATGCACGCATGCAGGAGTATCAGCAGAGACTGTTGCAGAATCTTACATGTGCTTTTCCACAAAACACCAGTGGTGCACGTAGTGAATCTCACAGTTCCAACTTGCCAACCGTGGGACCGTCAAGTGTTCAGCACTAGTGTTGAGCCACCCCCGTAGTGTTCGAGTTCGGTTCGGTTCGTCGAACACCCGTGTGTTCGCCGAACTGTTCGTCGAACACCTTCGAACACCGTTAAAACCAATAGCAGGCAAACAAAAACACATAGAAACACATAGAAAACACCTTCAAAGGTGTCCAAAAGCTGACAAACTGCTCAGAAGACACAACTAACACATGGAAAAGTGACAAGTACATATAGTCATGCGAAAAGAAAAGAGGTGGAGGAGTAAAAGGAGGGGGAGACACAGATATAGGCATGTCATGCCCTTCTAAAATCCAAAAAGTGAGAAGCCGAGACGGCCAGTCCGCTCCTGCCCGTGCCACCTCCGTGTCGCCGGGTTTGTGCCAGAGCCGCGGTGAACCCTGACGGCCAGCCCCCCTCTCCCAATACTGGTGCCTGTCCGCTGGTGGGTCGAGAGAGCCCCCCTGTGGTGGAGGCAGCTCTAAGCTTTTTAATTTAAATTGTTCCTCTAATTTGAATGAATACACTTTAAATCCATTTACAAGGATCTACTGGAGGGCAAGTCTCATGCCAGCAGCCGCGTAATTCCAGCTCCAGTAGCATCCACTAAAGCTGCTGCAGTTAAAAAGCTTTTATAAGGATCGAGCTCGGCTGTCCACCGCAAGGCATCCTAGTGCCAGTCCCAGCCCCTATGCCTTGGGGTGCCTCCTGATGCTCTTCACTAAGTATCCCGTGGTCCCGAAGCATTTCCTTTGAAAAAATTAAGTGTCCAAACTACAGGTGGTGTAGCTTGCTTAACAGCCGGGATAATCCGCTGACTAGCAGACACTGCTACTAGGCACAAAGTATTTCCTGGGCTAGATGCAGTTAAAAATTTGTAAGTAGATACTCTCGTTGGATGCTGAGAAAGCATTCCATAGAGTCTCCTGGCACGCCATATATGATTCTCTTAAAAAGCTTGGGGTAGGGGTCTAGGGGACCCTTTTATAGCCAAAATCACGGCCCTGTATCACAATACGTCACCTAGGCTGAAGATAAATGGAACTGTAGCACCGAGGGCTCGGTTGCTACAGACGTATTGCACCTCACCCAGAGGTGTGATATCTCACTCTCAGATAAGGATGGAGTGTGGATCAGGACCCGACACCTGCATGCATTACACCACATTGCCGTGGGGCAGGGCGACCAATATGCCCCTGAGATGGGCACGACAGTCCCTGTCCCTGGCTGGAGTGGGGGGAGGGAACACTGAGGAAGGGGAACCCTGCAGTGCAGGAGCAGGGAGGAAGCAGTTCCTGGGTGCATTGAGAAGGGAGTATAAAAGGTGGGCACCATCTTAGTTCAGTGCAGAGAAGTCTGAGCAGAAGTGGCAGGGAGCAGGGGCTCTGCATGAGCTCTGCTCCGGAGGCGGGCCTAGTAACAGAGGCCCAGGCCTGCAAGAGGGAGAAGGAAGGAAGAGGAGCGGAGAAGGCTCCAGGAACGAGGAATGAAGGGATCCCAGGGGTGCGGACGGGCGAGTCGCCACCGCACGCCCGAATCCACCTGCGTGGAGGGGTCAGGCCAAAGGGGGAGACCGGTCCCCGAACTAGTGGAGGCAGGAAACGACCCTCAGCTAGAAACCGGAGGCTCTGACATTTTATGTGGCGCAGCCCCTTGCTCCACCCGCTAGGAAGGCACCACATAGGGTCAGGGAAACTGGCACCAAGTTTACCAAGAGGAGGCCCGAGGCAGCCGGACAGAAGTGTTGGTAAGAAAGGCCAGACAAAGAACACACAAAGGGGGTCCTGTGAAGCGCTCCAAAGTTATCTGGGAGTTGTCTGAGCCCCTCACCTGGTGAGCACAGTACGACGTGGGCAGCCGTTACCTGCAGACGTGGTCTGGATAATAAGAACTGTGAGTAAAGGCCCTGAACTGCATCACTGACTCCGTGTCGTTACTGCTGCTGCCCTGCACCATCACCCCCATCCTCCGCATACACTGCCCTGAGGCTATACTCCTCCCGTGGGGAGTTATGCTACGCTCTGCTGCACCCACAACACCAGCCTTAGCGGTCTGCCCTGTAGCGGCGGTTCACTCTGACCGCAATCCACGGGTGGCGTAGTCGGACATTTAAACATCAAAACCACATAAATAGTTCCGCCACTGGTTTGACCGCCCTGAGCCACGGAACCGGATCGCCGCCACGAAGACTACAACCACCAGCATCCACCAAAAAGGGTCCGGCTCCGGGTGTCCCAAGGCCCAGGGGGTGCGTCAGAACATTTTCATCACCTTTCACAATCACCAATGGGACAAGGCAGGGATGTCCTCTGTCCCCTCTCTTATACATCCTAGTGACGGAGCACCTGCTCTCATCAATTCGCCATAACCCCAATATTAGGTGGATTGAGGTGGGAGGCACCGAGTACAAGTGCTCTCTATTTGCTGATGATGTCCTAGTATATATCACTCAATCACATATATCCATCCCTGCTGTTATGGCTGAAATAGATCACTTTGTTACATGGTAAAATTTTAAAATCAATGCAGCGAAGTCTGAGGCCCTCGATGTCTCCCTCCCTAAATCCATATAGGATTCCATCCAGTCCAACTTTCCCTTTGCCTGGCCCTCACAGGGTATCAAATACTTAGGAATTCCTATTCATAGAGACCTCTCCCATCTATGTTATCTTAATTTTGGGCCCTTTATTGAACAATTCCATACAGACCACGGTTGGCAAGTTAGAACTGTAAGATTCACTACGTGAACCACTGGTGTTTTGTGGAAAAGCACATGTACACCGCGTTCCAAATTATTATGCAAAAAGTGTTTAGGAGTGATAAGGGAAGAATTTGTTTGTTTGTCAGTTAAACTCATTGATGGTGATGTGTGTCAGGGCTCTTTATATCACTGTAAGCAATTGCAGACACCTGTGCTAATTAGTTTGGCAGGTGTGTCCAATGAAAGGCAAGACTACTTAAGAAGGCTCTCTCACATTATTAAGCAGCCTACATTTTCTGCCAAAATGGGAAAGAAAAAGGATGTGTCGGCTGCTGAGAAGCAACAAATTGTGGAGTGTTTAGGTCAAGGCATGACTACAATCAACATTGTGCGATGATCAGGATGAAGTGTCTTGGCAATCAAGAAGTATGTAGCTGATTCACAGTACACACGTGTGCGTGCTGATAAGGGCAAATTGAGGACTCTTTCCTACAGGCAATTACGTCAGGTTGAAACAGCAGCGGCAAAAAAGCCTTGTCATAGCAGCAGACAAGTTTTTGAAGCTGCTTGTGCCTCCAACGTCCCCCGAACAACAAGATGCAGGGTCCTTCAGAGGTTTGCAGCTGTGCATATGCCATCCTGTCGACCTCCTCTATCCACTTCACACAAGCAGAAACGGCTCCAGTGGGCCAAACATTACATGAAGACTGATTTCAAAACTGTTTTGTTCACGGATGAGTGCCGTGCAGCGCTCGATGGTCCAGATGAATGGAGTGGAGGATGGCTGGTTGATGGACACCCCACGCAAACACGGCTACAGCGCCAACAAGGAGGAGGTGGAGTAATGTTTTGGGCTGGAATCATGGGGAGAGAGATTGTCGGCCCCTTTAGGATCCCTGAAGGCGCTAAAGATGAACTCCATAATGTATGTGGATTTTCTCAAACAGCACTTCCTGCCATGGTTCAAGAAGAAGAACCGTGTATTTCACAGCAAGATCATTTTTCTGCATGATAATGCACCATCTCATGCTGCACATAAAACATCTGCATCTCTGGCTGATATGGGCATAAAAGGGGACAAACTTATGGTGTGACCCCCATGCTCCCCTGACCTCTACCCCATTCAGAACCTTTGGAGCATCATTAAAAGGAGTGTCTATGATGGTGGGAGGCAGTTCACATCTAAGCAACAGCTCTGGGAGGGTATTCTGTCCTCATGCAAAACAATTGAAGCAGAAACCATCCAAAACCTGACAAATTCAATGGACGAGAGAGTTCAGAAGCTCCTTTCGAACAAGGGGTCCTATGTGAAAATGTAACATCACCTAGAATAAAGTTTTGAGTTGAAAACTGTTTGATTTCAGTTTCTAACAACCTGCTAATGCTTATAATTTCAAAAATGACCATTTTTTTGGTCTTTATTAAAATGAAAAGGTTGATCGAAAAGTTTGGGGGATCTAAGAGTGTGGCAACCCAGTAGTCATGATTACTTCGAATTCTGACAATATGAGGGTCATGCTGCAGGTAGTGCAGCAAGAAGGCACTTATGTGTCTTGCGCATCTCGGAGCCCCAAAATTATTTTCCGGGCTAGATGCAGCTAAAAATTATTTTTAATTTTAAATCTGGTGAAGCTTATTATAGATGGCCTAATAGGATTAGTGCTGCACACTGCTACAAAGCCCAAATTATTTTCCAGTCAAGATACAGATAAACATGATTAGTAATTTGAAAGCTTAAAACGGTTGGTAGGGTGATTTTAACCAATCATCAAGCTTTTACTCTCCCCAGGATGACACAGGGGTAGAAAAGTCGTTTCGGATCCATGATTTGTTCATCTTTATGAACGTGAGTCTGTCTACATTATCAGTGGAGAGCCGCGTGCGCTTATCTGTCAGCACACCACCAGCAGCGCTGAACACACGTTCAGACAGAACGCTGGCTGCGGGGCATGACAAGATCTCCAAGGCGTAAGTGGCTAGCTCCGGCCATTTATCCAGATTGGAAGCCCAAAAAGAGCAAGGGTCCAGTGACACAGTCGTGGCTTCAATGTTTACTTGGAGATACTCCTGTACCATCGCCTCTAGGCGTTGACTTTGTGTCAGACTTCTTGTCTCCTGTGGCCTTGCAAAGGATGGGCTAAAAAAGTGGTGAAATGATTCCACAAAATTGATGTTACCAGCAGATACTGTGGTTCTGTTACGGTTTGAGTGCTGAACACTTGACGGTCCCACGGTTGGCAAGTTGGAACTGTGAGATTCACTACGTGCACCACTGGTATTTTGTGGAAAAGCACATGTAAGATTCTGCAACAGTCTCTGCTGATACTCCTGCATGCGTGCATCCCTTTCTATGGCAGGAATAATTTCTGAAAATTTACTTTTGTACCGGGGATCTAACAGTGTGGCAACCCAGTAGTCAGGATTATTTCTAATTCTCACAATTCGAGGGTCATGTTGCAGGTAGTGCAGCAAGAAGGCACTCATGTGTGTTGCGCATCCAGGAGCACCAAGTCCCTGTTGTGTTGGTGGCGAGGTAGCAATCATGCTTCCTTCCTCTGTCCTCTCCCCCCAACCTCGCACAACAGAAATGTGATCAAGGTCTCCCTCATCTGATGAGTCTTCCATCAGTTCGTCCTCCACTTCTTCCTGGGCTCCTGCACCTTCCTCACTAGTTTGGCTGCTACCATGCGCCCTGGTAAAATCATCTCCCCCACCCTCACATGCCTGCCGCCTTGGTGCTGCCGACCGTCTGGACCTTGCAGATGTTAGCCCTTCCGCATACAACTCCTCCTCCTCTACTTCCTCCACCTCCTCTTGTGCCACCACCTGACTCCGAATTCTGTTTAACATGTGCTCCAGCATGTAAATCACCGGAATAGTCATGCTGATAATGGCATCGTCAACACTAAACATCTTCGTCGCCATTTCAAAACTGTGCAGAAGGGTGCATAGGTCCCTGATCTGAGACCACTCCTCCAGAGTGATTTGCCCCACCTCTGAATCTCGTTGGCCCAGGCTATACGTCAGAACGTATTGCACCAGGGCTTGTCGGTGCTGCCACAGTCGCTGCATCATGTGCAGAGTTGAATTCCACCGGGTAGGCACATCGCATTTTAGCCGGTGAAGTGGCAGGCCCAACGACTTCTGTAGAGATGTAAGTCGCTGAGCTGCGGGATGCGAACGGCGGAAGTGAGCACACAGCGACCGTGCCCTCTGCAGAAGGCCATCTAGTCTGGGATAGTGGGCTAAAAATTGCTGGACAACCAGGTTCAACACGTGAGCCATACAAGGCACGTGTGTGACATTGCCCCAGCGAAGGGCCGCACCCAGGTTTGCAGCATTGTCGCACACGGCCTTCCTTGGTTTTAGGTCCAGTGGAGACAACCATTCATGAAATTGGTTCTCCAGAGCTGACCACAACTCCTCAGCTGTGTGACTCACATTTCCCAGACATTTCAATGTAAAAACCGCCTGATGACGTTGAGCCCTACTGCCAGCATAGTAAGGAGGTGTGCAGGATCCCTTCTGCGCAGTTAGAAAGCTTGTGGCATGACCAGACAGGCTTTGGGTGCAGGTGGAAGACCGAGAGGAGGTTGAGGAGGCAGAAGCAGTGGAGGAAAAATGACATAAAGAGGATTGACGCACAACTCGTGGGGACGGCAAGACTTGGACAGCAGCCCCTTGTCCTGCTGTCACCATAGTTACCCAGTGCCCAGTCAGCGACATGTAACGCCCCTGTCCATGCCTACTCGTCCAAGTGTCTGTGGTGAAATGCACCCTGTCACACACAGAGTTTCTCAAAGAAGCGGTGATGTTGTGTGCGACATGCTGGTGGAGCGCAGGCACACCTTTCTTTGAGAAGTAGTGCCGACTGGGCATCTGGTACTGGGGCACTGCGACGGACATAAGGTCTCGAAAATCCTCTGTGTCCACCAGGCGGAAAGGCAGCATTTCTGTAGCCAAGAGCTTGCAGATGGTGAAATTCAACCTCTTAGCTTTCTCATGGCTAGGAGGAAATGGTCTTTTACTTGTCCACATCTGAGGGACCGAGGGCTGGCTATTGTGCTTAGACGGGGTTGATAAGGGTGTCCCCGGCAAACTGCCGGTCTGTGAGGAAGATGCAGGCGGACATGTTAGGTTGCCTTGATCCAAAGGTGGTGCTATCGATGTCGGACAGCGCTCAAGACCAGCTGGTGTTACCACCTCCAAAGAAAATGATGACCTGCCAATCACGCTGGCTGTTGCGGGTAAAGAGGTGGCAGGTCTGCGCTCCAAAACAGGTGTGACTGCTGTCCCCCCAGTCACAGAGGATGAAGAGGCCGCGGATGCACAAGATATGGCAGACGGTGGTTGGCCCGGCCGGCTAGACCGCATTGTAGCACACTGAGCTTCCCACTGCAACTTATGCTTCATGTCCATGTGCCGGTTCATGCATGAAGTACTCAAACTATGTATTTTTTGGCCTCTACTTAGCTTTTGCTGACAAATGTTACAGATAACACGAGTTGGGTCATCTTTATCGATCTGAAAAAATGCCCAGGCTATGCAAGGCTTAGCACCCATGCGACCTGAAGAGCCACCACGACTTGTGGTGAGAGGCAGAGTTGTGTTTGAGGATGCAGTTGTTGACGTGCTTCCAGTACTACGTCTCTGTCCAGGAAGGCGCAACCTGACCTCGTCGTCACTAGCATCTTCCTCCACCTCCTCTGCTGACCTCATCTCTTGGCTGACTGTGGGTTGACAGTAAGTGGGATCTCCGACCTCATCATCATCACCCTGTGCGTTATCACACCCGTCGTCCTCAGAGCCAACCTGTTCCTGCCCTGACAAAAAACTAAAGTTGTCGCTCCAATCAGGTATTTGAGTCTTATCATCGTCTTCCTCATTGTCTCCACCAACAGGAGTTACAGTTTGGGAATGAGGGTCTACATTATGGTCAGAACCTTCTGCGTCTGGTCCTGGATCCGACTCATAAAGATTCTGGGCATCAGTGCAGATCATTTCCTCGTCTGGATTCACAGAAGCGCTGGAGTCGACCTCTGATTCCCAGGCTATAGTATGAGTAAACAGCTCTGCAGACTCAACCATCTGTTCTACCTCATACTCAGACGGGCAGCTGGAGATTTGGGAGCTGTGAGGAAGCAAGTGCGATTTGGGTGACACCTTTGAGGACTGGAGTATTTGTGATGTTGAAGTTGATGTGGAGGAGAGCCCACTTAAAGGAGCACTTGATATCCGTTGAAGCACCTGCTGTTTTTGTGCCTCATCTGGAATTTGTAGCGATTGGCGTGGCCGTAAGAAAGGGATCTTATCACATTGTCCGCTAAAAGAAGTAGACATTTTAGTTTGGCTGGAAGATGGTCTTTCTTCTGCACCTACCCCACGGACACAACCTTTTTTCCCCTTCCCAACACGCCTATTCCCCTTTCCACCAGCAGCAGGCCTTTTTCCACTCATTTTGGTGGTTAACTAATTCACAACTCTGGAGTTGTTTGCACAAAAAAACAATGGATGGTAACCGAGCAGAGCTGAGTGGCCAAACTGTGGTATTAGGCCAAAACTATTGGCTGGGTTAGATGCAGAAAAAAATTATTTTTAATTTGCAACCTGATGGAGGTCAGTATAGATGGACTAATAGACCAAGTCCCACACACCGCTAGAAGCCCAAATATTTTTTCAGATCTAGATGCAGAAAAAAATTATATTCAATTTGCAACCTGCTGGAGGTCAGTATAGAAGGACTAATAGAACAAGTCCCACACACTGCTAGAAGCCCAAATATTTTTTCAGAGCTAAATGAAGAAAAAAATTATTTTTAATTTGCAACCTGATGGAGGTCAATATAGATGGACTAATAGACCAAGTCCCACACACTGCTAGAAGCCCAAATATTTTTTCAGAGCTAGATGCAGAAAAAAATTATTTTTAATTTGCAACCTGATGGAGGTCAGTATAGGTGGACTAATAGACCAAGTCCCACACACTGCTAGAAGCCCAAATATTTTTTCAGAGCTAGATGCAGAAAAAAATTATATTCAATTTGCAACCTGCTGGACGTCAGTATAGAAGGACTAATAGAACAAGTCCCACACACTGCTAGAAGCCCAAATATTTTTTCAGAGCTAAATGAAGAAAAAAATTATTTTTAATTTGCAACCTGATGGAGGTCAGTATAGATGGACTAATAGACCAAGTCCCACACACTGCTAGAAGCCCAAATATTTTTTCAGAGCTAGATGCAGAAAAAAATTATTTTTAATTTGCAACCTGATGGAGGTCAGTATAGATGGACTAATAGACCAAGTCCCACACACCGCTAGAAGCCCAAATATTTTTTCAGAGCTAGATGCAGAAAATTTTTTTATTCAATTTGCAACCTGATGGAGGTCAGTATAGATGGACTAATAGACCAAGTCCCACACACTGCTAGAAGCCCAAATATTTTTTCAGAGATAAATGAAGAAAAAAATTATTTTTAATTTGCAACCTGATGGAGGTCAGTATAGATGGACTAATAGACCAAGTCCCACACACTGCTAGAAGCCCAAATATTTTTTCAGAGCTAGATGCAGAAAAAAATTATTTTTAATTTGCAACCTGATGGAGGTCAGTATAGATGGACTAATAGACCAAGTCCCACACACTGCTAGAAGCCCAAATATTTTTTCAGAGCTAGATGCAGAAAAAAATTATTTTTAATTTGCAACCTGATGGAGGTCAGTATAGATGGACTAATAGAACAAGTCCCACACGCTGCTAGAAGCCCAAATATTTTTTCAGAGATAAATGAAGAAAAAAATTATTTTTAATTTGCAACCTGATGGAGGTCAGTATAGATGGACTAATAGACCAAGTCCCACACACTGCTAGAAGCCCAAATATTTTTTCAGAGCTAGATGCAGAAAAAAATTATTTTTAATTTGCAACCTGATGGAGGTCAGTATAGATGGACTAATAGACCAAGTCCCACACACCGCTAGAAGCCCAAATATTTTTTCAGAGCTAGATGCAGAAAAAAATTATATTCAATTTGCAACCTGCTGGAGGTCAGTATAGAAGGACTAATAGAACAAGTCCCACACACTGCTAGAAGCCCAAATATTTTTTCAGAGCTAAATGAAGAAAAAAATTATTTTTAATTTGCAACCTGATGGAGGTCAGTATAGATGGACTAATAGACCAAGTCCCACACACTGCTAGAAGCCCAAATATTTTTTCAGAGCTAGATGCAGAAAAAAATTATATTCAGTTTGCAACCTGATGGAGGTCAGTATAGATGGACTAATAGAATGATGCTATGCCCAAAAGATTTTACTTCACTAGGTGCAGTAAAAAAATTGGTATTCTATACACAGGTGGTATATCTTGCAACACAGATAGTCTACTCCACTGACTAACACACTCTGCAATAGGCCAAAAAGGATTAGCTTTGCTAGATTCAGCCAAATGCTGTGAAAAAAACTTGCACAGCACTGGCACAGACCTGCCTGGCAAAAACTGATAGGAACTGATGTAACCTAGTCCTGAAAAGGACTCCAATTACAATTAGTCTTTACTCCCACAATTTATCTATTTAAGAGCACAGACCTGCCTGATAAAAGTCGTAGGAAATGCTGTAACCTAGTCCTTAAAAGGACTGCAATCACAACTGTTCCCTACTCCCAAGCTATCTGTATATTTGTGCGAAAATTGGCTTGAAATTAACAAGGTATAGCGCACACAGCAACAGCGGTGCCGTCTAACACGCAGCTGAAGCAGTGAGAAAATGGTGGCGACGGGGAAAATGGCTTGGTCTTATAGGGCAAGGACATGTGACATACACTGCCAATCACACATGCCCTTGCTTGTGTGAAAAAAAGCACTTCGCTCCGTGTGTGCGCTGCTGATAGGCTGACAGATTGCACCTCCCCACTGCAAATGCGGGAAAGAGAAAAAAAATGGAGATCTTCATTGTTCCTGCAGAGATCCATCCCCTGCCCCTCCCCCCGCCCCGCTGTACACTCAAACTGCGTATTAACATTAATTTTCATCATTACTGAGAAAAAATCCAGTTATGATTTTGGTGCACGAACAGTTATCGAACATAACCTCGAACAGCCGAATTTTTCTCAAATTATTCGTGTTCGCCGACCGGCTCGAACACCGCCCAAAACAGCTCGAATTTGAGATTGGCGAACAGTTCGAGTAGAACAACGCTCATCTCTATTCAGCACTCAAACCGTAACAGAACCACAGTATCTGCTGGTAACATCAATTTTGCGGAATCATTTCACCACTTTTTTAGCCCATCCTTTGCAAGGCCACAGGAGACAAGAAGTCTGACACATAGTCAACGCCTAGAGACGATGGTACAGGAGTATCTCCAAGTAAACATTGAAGCCACGACTGTGTCACTGGACCCTTGCTCTTTTTGGGCTTCCAATCTGGATAAATGGCCGCAGCTAGCCACTTACGCCTTGGAGATCTTGTCATGCCCCGCAGCCAGCGTTCTGTCTGAACGTGTGTTCAGCGCTGCTGGTGGTGTGCTGACAGATAAGCGCACGCGGCTCTCCACTGATAATGTAGACAGACTCACGTTCATAAAGATGAACAAATCATGGATCCGAAACGACTTTTCTACCCCTGTGTCATCCTGGGGAGAGTAAAAGCTTGATGATTGGTTAAAATCACCCTACCAACCGTTTTAAGCTTTCAAATTACTAATCATGTTTATCTGTATCTTGACTGGAAAATAATTTGGGCTTTGTAGCAGTGTGCAGCACTGATCCTATTAGGCCATCTATAATAAGCTCCACCAGATTTAAAATTAAAAATAATTTTTAGCTGCATCTAGCCCGAAAAATAATTTTGGGGCTCCGAGATGCGCAAGACACATAAGTGCCTTCTTGCTGCACTACCTGCAGCATGACCCTCATATTGTCAGAATTCGAAGTAATCATGACTACTGGGTTGCCACACTCTTAGATCCCCCAAACTTTTCGATCAACCTTTTCATTTTAATAAAGACCAAAAAAATGGTCATTTTTGAAATTATAAGCATTATCAGGTTGTTAGAAACTGAAATCAAACAGTTTTCAACTCAAAACTTTATTCTAGGTGATGTTACATTTTCACATAGGACCCCTTGTTCGAAAGGAGCTTCTGAACTCTCTCGTCCATTGAATTTGTCAGGTTTTGGATGGTTTCTGCTTCAATTGTTTTGCATGAGGACAGAATACCCTCCCAGAGCTGTTGCTTAGATGTGAACTGCCTCCCGCCATCATAGACACTCCTTTTAATGATGCTCCAAAGGTTCTGAATGGGGTAGAGGTCAGGGGAGCATGGGGGTCACACCATAAGTTTGTCCCCTTTTATGCCCATATCAGCCAGAGATGCAGATGTTTTATGTGCAGCATGAGATGGTGCATTATCATGCAGAAAAATGATCTTGCTGTGGAATACACGGTTCTTCTTCTTGAACCATGGCAGGAAGTGCTGTTTGAGAAAATCCACATACATTATGGAGTTCATCTTTAGCGCCTTCAGGGATCCTAAAGGGGCCGACAATCTCTCTCCCCATGATTCCAGCCCAAAACATTACTCCACCTCCTCCTTGTTGGCGCTGTAGCCGTGTTTGCGTGGGGTGTCCATCAACCAGCCATCCTCCACTCCATCCATCTGGACCATCGAGCGCTGCACGGCACTCATCCGTGAACAAAACAGTTTTGAAATCAGTCTTCATGTAATGTTTGGCCCACTGGAGCCGTTTCTGCTTGTGTGAAGTGGATAGAGGAGGTCGACAGGATGGCGTATGCACAGCTGCAAACCTCTGAAGGACCCTGCATCTTGTTGTTCGGGGGACGTTGGAGGCACAAGCAGCTTCAAAAACTTGTCTGCTGCTATGACAAGGCTTTTTTGCCGCTGCTCTTTCAACCTGACGTAATTGCCTGTAGGAAAGAGTCCTCAATTTGCCCTTATCAGCACGCACACGTGTGTACTGTGAATCAGCTACATACTTCTTGATTGCCAAGACACTTCATCCTGATCATCGCACAATGTTGATTGTAGTCATGCCTTGACCTAAACACTCCACAATTTGTTGCTTCTCAGCAGCCGACACATCCTTTTTCTTTCCCATTTTGGCAGAAAATGTAGGCTGCTTAATAATGTGAGAGAGCCTTCTTAAGTAGTCTTGCCTTTCATTGGACACACCTGCCAAACTAATTAGCACAGGTGTCTGCAATTGCTTACAGTGATATAAAGAGCCCTGACACACATCACCATCAATGAGTTTAACTGACAAACAAACAAATTCTTCCTTTATCACTCCTAAACACTTTTTGCATAATAATTTGGAACGCGGTGTACATGTGCTTTTCCACAAAACACCAGTGGTTCACGTAGTGAATCTTACAGTTCTAACTTGCCAACCGTGGTCTGTATGGAATTGTTCAATAAAGGGCCCAAAATTAAGATAACATAGATGGGAGAGGTCTCTATGAATAGGAATTCCTAAGTATTTGATACCCTGTGAGGGCCAGGCAAAGGGAAAGGTGGACTGGATGGAATCCTATATGGATTTGGGGAGGGAGACATCGAGGGCCTCAGACTTCGCTGCATTGATTTTAAAATTTTACCATGTAACAAAGTGATCTATTTCAGCCATAACAGTAGGGATGGATATATGTGATTGAGTGATATATACTAGGACATCATCAGCAAATAGATAGCACTTGTACTCGGTGCCTCCCACCTCAATCCACCTAATATTGGGGTTATGGCGAATTGATGAGAGCAGGTGCTCCGTCACTAGGATGTATAAGAGAGGGGACAGAGGACATCCCTGCCTTGTCCCATTGGTGATTGTGAAAGGTGATGAAAATGTTCTGACGCACCCCCTGGGCCTTGGTACACCCGGAGCCGGACCCTTTTTGGTGGATGCTGGTGGTTGTAGTCTTCGTGGCGGCGACCCGGTTCCGTGGCTCAGGGCGGTCAAACCAGTGGCGGAACTATTTATGTGGTTTTGATGTTTAAATGTCCGACTACGCCACCCGTGGATTGCGGTCAGAGTGAACCGCCGCTACAGGGCAGACCGCTGAGGCTGGTGTTGTGGGTGCAGCAGAGCGTAGCATAACTCCCCACGGGAGGAGTATAGCCTCAGGGCAGTGTATGCGGAGGATGGGGGTGATGGTGCAGGGCAGCAGCAGTAACGACACGGAGTCAGTGATGCAGTCCAGGGCCTTTACTCACAGTTCTTATTATCCAGACCACGTCTGCAGGTAACGGCTGCCCACGTCGTACTGTGCTCACCAGGTGAGGGGCTCAGACAACTCCCAGATAACTTTGGAGCACTTCACAGGACCCCCTTTGTGTGTCCTTTGTCTGGCCTTTCTTACCAACACTTCTGTCCGGCTGCCTCGGGCCTCCTCTTGGTAAACTTGGCGCCAGTTTCCCTGACCCTATGTGGTGCCTTCCTAGCGGGTGTAGCGAGGGACTGCGCCACATAAAATGTCAGAGCCTCCGGTTTCTAGCTGAGGGTCGTTTCCTGCCTCCACTAGTTCGGGGACCGGTCTCCCCCTTTGGCCTGACCCCTCCACGCAGGTGGATTCGGGCGTGCGGTGGCGACTCGCCCGTCCGCACCCCTGGGATCCCTTCATTCCTCGTTCCTGGAGCCTTCTCCGCTCCTCTTCCTTCCTTCTCCCTCTTCCAGGCCTGGGCCTCTGTTACTAGGCCCGCCTCCGGAGCAGAGCTCATGCAGAGCCCCTGCTCCCTGCCACTTCTGCTCAGACTTCTCTGCACTGAACTAAGATGGTGCCCACCTTTTATACTCCCTTCTCAATGCACCCAGGAACTGCTTCCTCCCTGCTCCTGCACTACAGGGTTCCCCTTCCTCAGTGTTCCCTCCCCCCACTCCAGCCAGGGACAGGGACTGTCGTGCCCATCTCAGGGGCATATTGGTCGCCCTGCCCCACGGCAATGTGGTGTAATGCATGCAGGTGTCGGGTCCTGATCCACACTCCATCCTTACCTGAGAGTGAGATATCACACCTCTGGGTGAGGTGCAATACGTCTGTAGCAACCGAGCCCTCAGGGTGCTACAGTTCCATTTATCTTCAGCCTAGGTGACGTATTGCGATACAGGGCCGTGATTTTGGCTATAAAAGGGTCCCCTAGACCCCTACCCCAAGCTTTTTAAGAGAATCATATATGGCGTGCCAGGAGACTCTATGGAATGCTTTCTCAGCATCCAACGAGAGTATCTAATTACAAATTTCTAACTGCATCTAGCCCAGGAAATACTTTGTGCCTAGTAGCAGTGTCTGCTAGTCATCGGATTATCCCGGCTGTTAAGCAAGCTACACCACCTGTAGTTTAGACACTTAATTTTTTCAAAGGAAATGCTTCGGGACCATGGGATACTTAGTGAAGAGCATCAGGAGGCACCCCAAGGCATAGGGGCTGGGACTGGCAGTAGGATGCCTTGCGGTGGACAGCCGAGCTCGATCCTTATAAAAGCTTTTTAACTGCAGCAGCTTTAGTGGACGCTACTGGAGCTGGAATTACCGCGGCTGCTGGCATGAGACTTGCCCTCCAGTAGATCCTTGTAAATGGATTTAAAGTGTATTCATTCAAATTAGAGAGACAATTTAAATTAAAAAGCTTAGAGCTGCCTCCACCACAGGGGGGCTCGCTCGACCCACCAGCGGACAGGCACCAGTATTGGGAGAGGGGGGCTGGCCGTCAGGGTTCACCGCGGCTCTGGCACAAACCCGGCGACACGGAGGTGGCACGGGCAGGAGCGGACTGGCCGTGTCGGCTTCTCACTTTTTGGATTTTAGAAGGGCATGACATGCCTATATCTGTGTCTCCCCCTCCTTTTACTCCTCCACCTCTTTTATTTTCGCATGACTATATGTACTTGTCACTTTTCCATGTGTTAGTTATGTCTTCTGAGCAGTTTGTCAGCTTTTGGACACCTTTGAAGGTGTTTTCTATGTGTTTCTATGTGTTTTTGTTTGCCTGCCATTGGTTTTAACGGTGTTCGAAGGTGTTCGACGAACAGTTCGGCGAACACACGGGTGTTCGACGAACCGAACCGAACTCGAACACTACGGGGGTGGCTCAACACTAGTCGCTATACACCCCGAGCAGACTGCGGACTCCGTATTCCTGACACCGCCTGTTAGCCACGTGGAGAGTTACTCCGCAGTCCGGTCGCACACCGGCTGGGAGCACGTATACGCCGGTGTGAGTCACACACACTTCTTAGCATCTGCTGCGTAGCCTCTGTGCAGTTAACAGGGCTACGGCTACGTTATTTGTCGCACATCTCTCGTGCAGTTAATGGAGATAGTGCGATTCCCTTTTCCCGTCTCGGTGTGCAGTAACACTGGAGGGATTTATATATTAGTTGGTTGTTTTACCTTCTTACCCGGAAGGTGTTCGGCCGCAGTCTTCTAGGCTGCATCGCAGACCCCGGGTTTGGTTGCTTTCCATTATTAATAAAGTTGTTTGCAACTGTCCCCTTAACAGTATCAGAGCGCCAGGGTCTTGCCGAACATGGCTGACAACCAGCAACTGCAGCGCTATATACAGCAACTTGAGGCCAGACTTAGGACTGTGGAACAAGCTGACCCGGTGGCTGATATCGCTGCAGTAGTGACCCAGGCAGCTTCTCAGGCGGCCAATCTGGTTAACACGGCTGCGGTGAATGCTGCGGCAGCTGCAATTGCCCCATTACCCCGTTTTGCTCTACCGGAAAAATTTTCTGGTGACAGCAAATCCTGCAGAGGTTTTATTAATCTGTGCTTCATTCAGTTGGAGATGATGGAGGCATGGTTCCCCTCCGAAAGGGCCAAAGTGGGTTTTGTCATCTCGTTACTTTCTCACAGGGCCTTGGAGTGGACTACACCTCTGTGGGAGTGGAGTGACCCGGTAGTGGCTAATGCGGGTCTCTTTCTTACAGCCCTAAAAATATTTTCCTAGGTCCTCAGGTCACACATGATACGGCTCTTAAGCTTCTTGCGTTGGTCCAGGGTTCGGCCACTGCCAGCCACTATGCCATCCAGTTCAGAACCTTAGCGCCTGAATTGGATTGGTCTGAGCGGTCTTTAATACCGGTGTTCTGGAAGGGTCTGGCTGGGCATATTAAAAATGCTCTATCTACCTGAGAGATTCCGACCTCCCTGGAAGAGTTAATCTCTCTCGCTAACCGAATAGATTTGCATCATGCAGAACACAAGTTAGAGCTGGAGGTCTCCAGACCTCAGTTTCGGTTGGCACCTTCATTCTCTAGATCCATTTCCAAACCCGCGACTTCCGACCCGGAGCCTGAGGCTTTGAATATATCCCGGACTGAGTCTAGCCCCTCTTGTTCCCGACCTGCATATCCCTTGGAGTACCCCATTAATAAGGGTTCCAAGCGGTCGGGAAAACGAGTGTGTCTAACCGCCGTTGGAGGAGGTGTGTTAGATTCCGGGGCTTCTTCCTCCAAATTATTGTATAAGGTGACGTTGCTCTTCGGAACAACCACGGTTACTGCCAAGGCATGGGTGGATTCTAGCGCCGATGGCAATTTTTTGTCATCTACGTTTGCCTAGAAGCACGCCATCCCTATGGAGTTACTGCCAAAACCAATGAACATTAGGGTAGTCAATGGCTCACTGCTGGACATGCAAATCACTCACCAGTCGATTCCCCTCACCATTTTGTTCCCTCAGGGTCACCGGGAGGTTGTCTCATTTCTTATTAATCCCGGTGGATTGGATAAGGTGCTATTAGGTCTTCCATGGTTACGTTGTCACACTCCACACGCTGACTGGAACACGGGGAGAATTTCTTCCTGGGGTGAGAATTGTGTGTCTCAGTGTATGGTTACAGCCACCTGGAGGGTAGTCTCTGAGCCTTCTACCAACTTGGCCGCTCTCCCTGCGCAATATCAGACTTTTGTGGATGTCTTTCCCAAAAAGGCTGCAGACACTTTACCTCGCCGCTGAGCGAATGGCTGTCCTATTGATTTGGTCCCCGGCATGGATCCTCTGTCTGTCCCCGAGACCCAGGTCTTGTCATATTATATCAAAAAGAACCCTCGGGTAGACCCTTTGTCCTGGTCCATGGATACGGCTGAGGACGATGACGAGCCCAGGCTTACCATTCCTTCGGGAAGTATGCGGATGGTGGCTCCAGTGTCCCTAAACCAGGTTCCTTCTGGGAGGACGTTCGATCCTCCTAATCTTCAAAATGGGGTGCTCTCCTGGGCACATGCCTCTAAGATTGGAGGTCATTTTGGGGTCAAACGTACCACGAAGTTTCTCCAACGGTTGTATTGGTGGCCCCGGTGGCACCAGGACTTTAAGGAATATGTTCTAGCGTATGTCTCCTGTGCGAGAGATAAATCATCCCGTCAAAGTCCGGCTGGTCTTCTCCATCCGTTACCTGTGGCAGATTCCACACATCAGACTCCGCTTCTTCTGAATAATGGCCAACATCCGCGCATTCCGGTTCCTATGCCAGTTCCCTCTGTGGAACCTGGGGTCAGAGATTGGGCTCTGGAGGCGCAGGAGATTTGGGACCATACCCAGGATGCTGTATTGGCCTCCAAGAATCGGATGAGATAGTCGGCTGACACTCTTCGTCGTCCAGCCCCCGTATTCTATCTGGGCGACAGAGTGTGGCTCGCAATATCAAAGTACGCTGGGAATCTGCTAAGTTTGCCCCCCGTAGTGTACCGTTTACAGTTACCACGACACCTGAGGAGTCACGACACTTTTCATGTGTCGCTCCTTAAGCCCATTCGCCTGACAAAATTTGCTAAACCAAAAAACAAAATTTAGCTGGAGGGAGGCAGGTAGTTCCATTTGACAGTCTGGCTCCGACAAGGGGGTCACTATACACCCCGAGCTGACTGCGGACTCCGTATTCCTGGCACCGCCTGTTAGCCACGTGGAGAGTTACTCCGCAGTCCAGTCGCACACCGGCTGGGAGCACGTATACGCCGGCGTGAGTCACACACACTTCTTAACTTCTGCTGCGTAGCCTCTGTGCAGTTTGGTTTGGCGGAGGGATGATGCTGGGGCAGATACTGACAGCTAATAAGTGTGCAGTGGGTGGCAAGGGGCACTGCTGGACACTGAGGCTGGGCGGTGCCAGCTCTGGCTGTGAAGTTAGATAGTACAGCACAGAGCCTGTCAAGTTTGGTAGAGCCACAGGTAAACAAAGTGGGTGCAGGGAATGAAGTGAAATTCAGGAGGAACAAAAGGCAGAAACAAAAAAATAAATTTATAGGGGTGTTGTATATTACAATACAGCACAGATTAGCTTAAAAACAAAATATGGATTTCATGTTTGGACAACTTCTTTAAGGTCAAAATTAGCTCGGTTACTAAGGGTTATGTTGAATTTGACTTATAATGTAAACATTTTTGTTTCTTTTTTAATTTTGACTCTCCATTTCAGAGATTTTGGCAAAGTATTCATCACTTAAATAGTTTTTTTTGTTTTCTTTTTAAGCCCAAGTGGGCATTACCAGAGTGAATTCATTGGGGACATGTATTTCTTCCTCTTTCTTATGCTGATCAATCATAAGCAAGCAGCAACACTCTGAGGAAAGAACAGCACTCCCTCACAATAGCATTGACAAATCAGTTTGCTCTGGCTAGGAATAGAGGTTATGTGCTCACACCTGGGAATAGAGCAGGTCAGGTGCTGCTCTAATCTGGTCGCAGGCGCCACTATTGTCCTTGTCCATTGTCATCCTGGGGATGATTGATAGGTATTCAACACCTGATCATTAGGCCGGCTATATAATCCTGCTCAATGCTCAGTGCCTGTTTATTGAAGTTCCATGTGATGTAGTGGTGAGTAGTGCTAGCATTAGGTTTGCTATCTTTTCAGGGTTTTCTCATTTTCTCTTCTGGTTACACTTCTTGGAGTTCTTGCAGAGGTACTCACTTGGTTCTTGACTAGGCACCAGACGCTAGCTGTTTGGCGACAGTGGGCCTGGGAAGGGCTCTGCCAAAGTCCCCCTTCCATTTACTGGGAGCTGGGTGAAGAGTATTTTCTGCCGTCAAGGGCTCGCCTAGATGGGCAGTTTGCGCCAGGTGCGTCTGTGGCTGCGCCTTTGCTGGTTTGGTTCCAGTCTTGCTGGATCCCTCTGCAAAACACATAACAGCTCTGCAGAATGATGATGTGCTGAAGCACATCAGAACTGAGGGTGATTAAAGGGGTGGTCCAGAGGTCAAAGAAATTCTAATCTAAATCCCTATCTATTTGATGCCATAATCTAAACTATTTTCTAATATGCTAGCGTTAAAAATTCACCACTGTTCCCTAACTACACTATCTAACTGATATTGTATTTTTTCCTTACTTCCTATGTGATGATGCTTTGAGAATCCCAATGCATGCTGGGATATTGAAACAAAGCATTATCAGAGCAGGGGACAGAGTCTGCAGTCACTGTCACAGCCTTTGCCTTCACCCTGAAATGAAACAACATCAGTGACACTTGTGTCAGGAGCTGGGCTAGTCCCTGCTGTGTCCCTGTGCGCTGTCATGGTGTGATGTGCACAATAACAACACGTACTCTGTATTGGTGGCTCAGATCAGTAATAGCGAGCTGGCAACACAAGGAAGAGCGCACTGTCACGTGTTAAGAGATCAGTGCCGCCCCCACAAGTGACATCACTTACGGGGGTGGTGCTGGTCTCTGCACGCCAAGTACTCTGATACTGCTCTCTGACAGTGTGCTCTACTCTTTGTTGCCAGCTTGCTACTACAGATCTGAGCCGGCTATATAGAGCACGTATTGTGAATGTGCACGTTACACGATGACAGTGCGCAGGGACACAGCAGAGACTAGCCCCACCCCTGAAACGAGCGTCACTGATGACATTTCATTTCAGGGAGAGGGCAGAGGCTGCATCAATTACTATTAGTGTTATCAGAAGTATTTGTAATGAGACTCAACTTCTGAAGTACTAAACCTCCCTCCACAATGAATGCAAGAGATAATAGCTGAAAGCTGTCAGTTAGTCACTTAGCTCTGCAACTGTTTGTCAATGCTATTGTTCGGGTGTGTTTTTTTCTCCATTTTTCCCCATTGTATTGCTGTCTGCTTATGATTGGTCTGCAGTACAAAGATGAAGAAGTACATGTCCCATTGAAATCCCTTTGGCAATGTACACTTGGATGCACAGGCTCAATGATTGAAGAGAGCTGACTGTATCCTGCAAAATCATTGTTTTATTTGGTATCTTCACCCCGGGAGAGGGCGTGACTGCGTGGTGTGGGACGCCACTGTATCTAGCCCTTTGGTTTTCATAGTCTGGAACAAAGGAAAAAGGTCACATATGGTCAATGAGCCACACTTTGCCCAAGTCAGTTGTAAAAGGATTATTTTTGGATCGTTTTTTATACACTGCTCAAAAAAATAAAGGGAACACTCAAATAACACATCCTAGATCTGAATGAATGAAATATGGAAATCAAATGTATTAACCAATGGAGACCTGGAATTGGAGTCACCCCCAAAATTAAAGTGGAAAAACACACTACAGGCTGGTCCAACTTTGATGTAATGTCCTTAAAACAAGTCAAAATGAGGCTCAGTATTTTGTGCGGCCTTCACGTGCCTGTATGACCTCCCTACAACGACTGGGCATGCTCCTGATGAGGTTGCGGATGGTCTCCTGTGGGATCTCCGCCCAGACCTGGACTAAAGCATCCGTCAACTCCTGGACAGTCTGTGGTGCAACGTGACGTTGGTGGATGGAGCGAGACAAGATATCCCAGATGTCCTCAATCGGATTCAGGCCTGGGGAACGGGCGGGCCAGTCCACACTCCAGCCACATGAGGTCTGGCAATGTCCTGCATTAGGAGGAACCCAGGGCCAACCGCACCAGCATATGGTCTCACAAGGGGTCTGAGGATCTCATCTCGGTACCTAATGGCAGTCAGGCTACCTCTGGCAAGCACATGGGGGGCTGTGCGGCCCTCCAAAGAAATGCCACCCCACACCATTACTGACCCACTGCCAAACCGGTCATGCTGAAGGATGTTGCAGGCAGCAGATTGCTCTCCACAGCATCTCCAGACTCTATCATGTCTGTCACATGTGCTCTGTGTGAACCTGCTTTCATCTGTGAAGAGCACAGGGCACAAGTGGCGACTTGGCCAATCCTGGTGTTCTGTGGCAAATGCCAAGCGTCCTGCATGGTGTTGGGCTGTGAGCACAACCTCCATCTGTGGACATTGGGCCCTCATACCACCCTCATGGAGTCGGTTTCTAACCATTTGTGCAGACACATGCATATTTGTGGCCTGCTGGAGATCATTTTGCAGGGCTCTGACAGTGCTCCTCCTGTTCCTCCTTTCACAAAGGAGGAGGTAACGGTCCTGCTGCTGGGTTGTTGCAATCCTATGGCTCCCTCCACATCTCCTGGTATCTGCTCCATGCTCTGGACACTGTGCTGACACACACAGCTACCCTTCTTGCCACAACTCGCATTGATGTGCCATCTTGGATGAACTGCACTACCTGAGCAACTTCTGTGGGTTGTACTGTAGACACCGCCTCATGCTACTGTACCTCTAGGGGTGAGAGCAATGGCAAAATGAAAAAGTGACCAAAACAACAGCCCAAAAGGATGAGAACAGAGAAATGGTCTGTGGTCACCACCTGCAGAACCACTCTTTTATAGGGGGTATCTTGCTAATTGCCTATCATTTCTACCAGTTGTCTGTTCCATTTGCACAACAGCAGGAGAAATTGATTCACAATCAGTGTTGCTTCATAACTGGACAGGTAGATTTCACAGAAGTGTTAATGACTTGGAGTTACATTGTGTTGTTTAAGTGTTCCCTTTATTTTTTTAAGCAGTGTATGTAAAAACATGAAAAACCTGTCAGTGTATGGTATAAAAATAGACAGATGGTCACTACCGGTTTACCATTTGTTTCTTTGGTAAGGCATCTCTGACTTTACTTAGGCTGTATTTATCTTAATGAAACTGAAAACAGTTGCATATAGTCCCAAGATACCTCAGAGTTGTAATACAGCTTTTTGAGGTCAATTGAAGCACCTGAAATTATCTGCAAATTTATTCACTGTGAATTGAATTTCTCTAAAAAATTTGCCGAACCTGACAAATTTAAATTTCAAAAGATTAGATCATCACCACTAATCATTTCTGGCCCGAAAATGGGTAATCACTTTTGATAAAGTTTCAAATATCTAAAAAAAATATATATACACAAATAAAGCAAAAATTGTTGTATCATGCCTTCAAGGTTAACAAACTGCATGCATAAAAACAAAGTTATTCTTTCAGTTCATTCTGCCAATGAGGAAGTGGTAAAGGAAATGTGTTGCTGTTTTTTCTGAGAACTAAGACGCAGGCAATGTAGAGGAAGTTGTCACTTTTCTAGAAGATGTTTCAGTCTTAAGCTATCTATTTTGTTAAGCAGGCAATACATTTTTAGCAAGTCATTGTACTGGACATCTCTTGGCTCCTGATACTTCAAGGTCATACTGGTTAAGCATTGAAGCATTAAACAAAGACAGTTATTGTATTGGAACTAATTAACTTATTGTCTGTTATGAACTGAACATCAAAGCTATTTAGTGAACACGAAACAAATGGATTCTCGAAAGGTTCCATCATGCACTGAGGTGAGCTCATGGAGTCCTGATGTGCTCATTGATTATTTCAGAATGGTAAGTACCTTATGAACATTTTTAACATTAACTCGCTGTAGTTGAGTTTTACATCACTAGAATCACACCAGGGATGTGTTATTTATTTTTTTAGTGCATCATTTAAATTTTATTTTTCAGAGGACTTATTTTCTTTACAAAAGAAAAAACATGGCAACTATGCTGTGTAAGGGTTACATACAAGTCATATCAGGAAATAATGCTTTCAATAAACAGCATACATTGTAAGATGGATGTTACATATATTATGGCACTGACAACTGTAAAACAGAACTTCCTATTTAAAATGAATGCCAGTGTAAATAAATTGGAGCCAATTCCACAAAAGACTGAAAATAAAAATTAAAGAGTAACCAGAAAATATTTAATAAAATCAAGTTTTTAACATTCAATTGTTTTTTTTTTTTTAACTATTAGTCTGCATGATAATAAATATTTCTTTTTTCCAGTGCAACCTAAACGATTGTGAAAAATTGGTTAAAAAGCAAGGAATTGATGGGAAACGGTTTTTGGTAAGTTTTTAGCTCAGTTTAATTTTTATTTATGGTAAACAAAACCGAACTTGACAGTGTTATCAAATCTATTTTTTAAGCTTTTGCTCACATATGTTTTGCAAACTATATAAAGGATATATGCCCAAAATGCTTCTGGCACATGTCTAAAATGTATCCACAAGGCCTTTTTCTGGTCCTTTCTTTTGCCATATATAATAGAATGGCAATGACACTTTTTATACAGCGGTCTAGAGTATTAAAATGTATTTATTATTTCCATTGCATATAGCGTCTACAATTTATGCAATACTATAGATATTTTTATAATATTTTTACGCTTCATAACAATATTGTGTCTACTTTGCTTAGTTTGGAGACACATATACGTGAGCACACTATGATTCATTTTATGAGAATTCAACTGAATTTCCCCTCAATGGGGGAAGCTTGAGCACCCTGAGGAACCCACCTAAAGACAGGGAGAACACACTCTTATGTAGCTATTGCTCTTGGTCAAATTCAAATCCAGGACCTCAGAACAGCAAGGCATTTAGCCACGGTGCATCCACCATTCTACATGGCATAGTTTTCTTTCAATGAATGCCAACTCGTGACATAACCCTTTGTATGCTTATTTAGCACCTTATATTGTAGCTTTCAGCAAAGGGATGAAAAAGGTGTGCAAAGATACACCAAAATACACTGATAGAACAGTGGTTAGGCTTCTACTCAATGCCATGAAAATGAGAGCTCTTTCATGGAGAATTTGCATAAAATATTAGAACTTAAAATTGGATAAAAATAATAATTTATTTAGCAAACTTATTAAAAGCTTATCAGCATCGTGGAAAATTAATTGACTCTACTTTTGGATATTTGTCAAACTTGATTGAGATCTTTATGCAAAATGTAATAAAAGATTACATTAGTTAACACAAAATACTGTTTTATCCTCAGTCTTAATAGCTTATTATCGTCCTGCAATGTCATATTCATGTTTTACATCATGTGAACTTCACTTTTGATTTCTGTATTTTGTAGGGTAATAAAATGGTGGGATTTAAATTTGTAACAGGTCCCCATTTGCATGAGGGAACTCGTGTCCATTTTTGGACCATGGTCCTTTCTGCAGACGACATGAAGTTACACACCTTTTCTCCACCCTAAGGGCTCACTCACATGATGATATAACACGGGCGAGTGCTCTGCAATGTTTTATCGTAGAGCACTCGGCCCAATGTTATCCTATGGGGCAATGCAGATGGGAGATTATTTTCTCATGCCGTGAGAAAACAAGCGCAGCATGTTGCGAGTACATATGAGAATCGGATCGCAAGCACCCGTACAAGTCTATGAGTGCGTGTGAAACATCAAACTGCACTCGGATCCAAGTGTAGTCCGATTACCATGGGTGCCGACAGTGGAGGAGATGGAGAAATTACATGCTCCGTCTTCTCCACATCTGTACTGCGATTCTCTCATACAAGAGAATTAAAGCACAGTGAACAGACACTAGGCTCAAACTCTGAAAGAGTTTGAGCCGAGTGTCACTTGCATAATTGGTCTAATTCTCTTGCATGAGAGAATCGAAGGCCATGTGACCCCTGCCTTAAAATAAAAGTAATGATATCCCAAATTAACCCCTTCCTGACATGGCTAATTTCCATTTTTGTATTTTCATTCTTTTTCTTTCCTCCCCTTCTTCCCAGAGCCATAACTCTTTTATTTTTTTCATGGGCATAGATATATGAGGGTTTGTTTTTTGAGGGATGAGTTGTACTTTTGAATGACACCATTCATTTTACCCAGAGTGTACTGGAAAACTGAAAAATAATTCAATGTGCAGTGAAATTGTGAAAAAATACGCAATTCTTACATTATGTTTTGTGAATTATTTTAACTGGAAAAATTGTGTGGTAAAAATGATCTGGCAATATCATTTTCCTTATCTGTACGATTACGTTGAAGCCAAACTTGTCCAGTTTTTCCTCTATTATTATTTTAGGGGTCCTTGAGGAGGATTCTTCTTCTGCTGCTGGCCACCTCTTCTTTTTTTGAGGTCTGTTTTCTTCTTTTTTCACTTTTGATATGGCTATTTGCCTAACATCTGAGGGAGCACGGTGCCTGCCGTGTACTAGTTAGGACATTCTGGTACTTATGTGACATACAATTTTGAGGGATTTATATACATTATACTTTTTCCCAGGTGTTCATTTGGATGTGGTATCCATGTTCCCCCCTTTGTAACTTACATTTAGACTGATGGCAACTTGTATGGCTGACAGCCTCATATTACACTAAAAATATGGATATTTTGTGGCCATGCACTCTGTCACTTTACATGTCTCCTGTCTTTTTGTATTTTGTGTGTTTTTTTGTACAACATATGTTTTGATTCTACCTCAATAAAATTTAGCTTTTATTCTTTGAGTCTACAATACTCCTTGTTTTCTCTTAAATTACTATGATTGTATATGGAGTTTGACTATGGGTTCTCTAGGGGTATTTTTGCCTCTTGATTTCCCTATTACATGTATTTTGCCATATCTGGGGTTATATTCACTAATCTATTATTTTAGTAGTGAAAAAAAATCTTAAATTAGTTACAACTGAGGAAGCCAGAATCTTGGTGGCGATATACAGAGGGTCTCCACTCCTCCATCACATTGTGTCCCTGTTTCCAGGTTTCACTGATTCATGGTCATATCTTTATGCTTATCTTTTCCACAGCAATTCAGGCCTACAGGCCTTGCAGAGCATGTTTGTTTCTTGTTTTCCTTATGTCTTTCTTCCATTTGCCATTAGGCTTTAACCTTTTTATGCATGTTTTGGTTGCATTCTGACATTGTTCATTATAGTTGGTGACATATTAAGGACTCATCTTGTTCATGAGGGCTTTATTTGGTCTTGTTTTTGGTGGTTTAATGCCTTTATATATTTTTTTTTCATGGTTTCATTGTAGGTATTTGTGCAGACAAATTCACCATATATATACATATCTGCCTTTCAGTTATAATGTATGTTTACTGTGGCTAATATTCTAATCGTTAAGTGGGCTACCTTGTGGAGGACATTGGAGGAGTGGTGTACATCCGGGCCTGCTAATATCTTTTGTTGTGTTCACATCTTACAGAAAAGGATATAAATGAATCCAGTAAAAGCCAACCGGATTACACACTGCGGGTCCCTCAATTCTGTGAAGTGGCTGTTATTTTGACAACCAGTTCTGGAGAATGAGGGTAAACTGGCCGAATACCACCCCTAGTCTAATGTCTGTTAACTACAGCTACTGTATTCTTTCTCACTTAAAAGCATTATTTTACAATATTTACTAAACCCATCCTTCCATCTGTTTTTGACATAGACAAAACTGTTAACATTATCAGTGGAAATCAGTTGCACTGATAGTATGTACCGACATGAGGTTTTTGTTCTTGTTTTTTTCTCCTATAAAAAGTGTATTTTCAAGATAAATTCTTGTCAGGAATTCATACAGCTTTTTAACAAAGTTTTCAGCTCTACTGTTGCCTTTTAAGAGATTTTTTAAGTGTTTAGTGTTGTATTTTATATGTGATTTTTTGCAGCCTTTCAACTTGACAATGTCCACAATCGAGTAGATTACAAAAAATTCTGCATCAAGGAAGTAACATGCTACTACTTTTTTCATACAGTGAGGTTTTAAAAACTTTTTTAGAAAATAAAACTCACTCTACGGACAGAAAAGAGTAATTTCTCACTGCAGAGTCTTTGTTCTAGTTCAAAAAAGCAGCACCAATGGGGATTTCATCTTTCTGAAAGACATGATAGGTGATAGCAATTAGTTTAGAATGATTAGAATACATAGCCCTACTAATACTTTTCAACCTTTATGTTTTTATCTTGCATAGTTATGAAACTTCACACTCAGACTGTTGAACAAATAGTTTTTTTGGGGGAAGGGGGAAAGAGGAAGTCAGTGCTGCTGCTTAAGACTAGATTAAACAGAATTTACAGTAAGAAATTACACTTTCTTTATTGTCCTACAGCAACCACCAATATGTGGGTAGGGTACTTATCAATTAGTCATCATTTGTGTAGGTACTTTGAACTACGAACAGTAAGACCGTTTTGCCAAAGACTGATTGTCCGGATGTCCAGCCTGTAATGTTTTCCAAAGGTTTGAGCTGAGCTCCAGGAGGCAGTCCTGAGGATGTGTTCAATTTGCAAGTATTCCTCTACACCCAGTAAGTGGACATAGAACTGGCTGAATGGGCCTGAAGACCAGCTTGTTCATAGCAGGTGGTAATGGTCTGCCTTATCAATCTAGACAGGGAATTTTTAGATACCTTTTAGAATGAATTTGAGTCTCCATGAAAGAGTGAGGAAGAGGTGTTCAGACCTTCTGTATTGTTTGGTGAGCTCCAAATATATCCTTAGAGCTCTTCCCACATTGAGGTAATGTAGCCTCCTCTCCTTATCAAAAGAGTGGTCAGGATAAAAAACTGGCAGCTCTATATCCTGACTTATATTGTAGAAGCATGGCACTTTGAAGAAAAAGAAATCTAATGTTCTTAGGAGGATCTGACCCTGCAGGAATATTAAGTAAGGGTCAGAGGAAGCTAGGGCTTATATCTTGCTTATTAGTCTGGCCGATGAGATGACCACCAGAAAGCAGGCTTTAAAGGGTAGCCTCTTTATGTCGGCTGATTCCAGAGGTTCAAAATGAGGTCTGCAAAGTTGTTTTAGGACAAAACAGATAATAGGACAAAGCAGATAAAGCATCTGGGAACTTGGCCGAAAAGTAGGACCAAATCTTCTGGACTGCCTTGATTAAATGACTGGGTGAGTTGCTCTTGGAACAAGGGGCAGTCAACCTCCAAACTGTCAAATGCAGATGGTCCAGGTGCAGAGAACATCGTCCACCCTGGATTATAAGGTGAGGAATGTTAGGAAACTTCATATACGTCCTCTTGGTCATAATCATAAACATGTGAACTAGTTTCTCTTGGGCCAGTATGGGCAGATATTTATTGAGAACTGCTACCGTTTCATCTTTTGTAAGACCCTCGGGATCATTGGGACTGGAGGAAACACATAGGCTAATTGGACTCTCCATGGAATTGATAGAGCGTCTAGAGCCCATGGCCCGTCGGTCTTGCAGAGGGAGTAGAAGCGGGCTGCCTTCATGAGTGGCCATAAGGTCAATCTGAAGGTACCCCCACCATTCTCCTGGAAGGGGAAATTGCAACTTAGCCTGTCTGCAAAAATGTTCTGACTCCATGAAGTAAAGTCAGCTGGCAGCCACTTCACATAGTTCTCTGGCCATGAAAAGATACATGCCATTTCTAGTAGTTGGGGTATGGATCTCATATCTCCTTGGTGGTTTATATAGAGTACTGTTGTCATATTGTCTGATATGATCCCCACGACCTTCACGTGGATGGATAGATTAAAATGAAAAATGTCTCTCAATCATTCTTATTTCCCTAAGGTTGTCAATGGAAACTCCTCAGTCGGAAACCATGTCCCGATCACCCTCTTGCCCTACACATGGGAACCCCGTATTGCTAGAGATGCATCCATTGCTATCTTTGCCCATATAGGGGGAACAAATTATCTTCCATTGTTTAGATGAAGTCACCATCACAGGGAGGATTTTTTCTCTCTTTGAAAGGAACATCAACCCATCCAGAGATTGCAGGTCTATGTCCCATTTGTGCAGTATTTCTTGCTTTAAGAGATGCATGTGCCATGTGGCTCATTCGAACACTTTGCTGGCTGCTGTTATGAGTCTCAGTGTCCTCATTATCTGATGAAGGGATACTGATCTCAGTTGCCTTTATGATCTGATTGCCAATACAACAGTCCAAAGTCTTGCACTGGAAGGGATATTGAGATGTCCATGGTGTTCAAGACAACCCCAGGAAATTACTCACTTGGGATTTGTGAAACTTTTCACAAATTATCATCCACACCAATGTCTGAATGTGTTTGAACACCATATTTAGATGGCTAGAGAGGGTCTCTCGGGAAGGGCTTTTACCAGACAATTTTTGGTTGCTTTCCATTATTAATAAAGTTGTTTGCAACCGTCCCCATAACTGCAACACTGGTTTTTTTTTGTATTTTTTTTAGGAAAGTGACTTAAAACAACATAGAATGGACCAAAAATAAACTAACACACTACAGCCAGGATACGAAAGGTCCAACTAGAGGAGGAGGTGGATATGGTGATGTAGGTGAAAGAGGCAGAGAACGATGTAGCCAACACAGTTTTTTTGGTTTATTTATTTGGAGAGGAGGCACCCAAATAAAACAAATGGCAAATAGAGTTGTCTAGTCATCCAAAGGTATGGATAAGTCCTGTGGAAACCACGCCTTGTTCATTTTAATGAATGTTAGCTTCCCCATGTTGGATGAGGACACGTTCCAACAGTACACTTGCTGCAGGGCAGGCAAGCACTTCCAAGGCATAAAGGGCAAGCTCAGGCCATGTGTCCAATTTGGAGACACAGAAGTTACATGGGGAAGACCTATCAGATAGATTGTGGAGTCATGTGGACTCTTTCACCATGTTGTTGCAACGTTGCCTCCTGCTAATATGGACTGTATAAGATGGTTGTGCCAGATGTTGTGGTGTGCTCTTAAAGTTTTGCCACGTTTTAGTCATGCTAACCCTGCATTCTGACGTGCTTGCAGTGCCCCCGCTGCGTTGGCGACTTCCTCCTCTGCCTCTGCCTTGTTCTTTCACTGAGCCCCCGCTGTCAAGTGGGAAAGTCATCATTAGTTTCTCTACCAGCATGTGCTTTTATCCACGCATTTTGCAATCCCACTCCAGCAACTGAAGTAATGATGGTACGTTGTCCTTGTAGTGGCGATCCAGCAGGGTGGTAACCCATTAATCTGCACTGCTAACAAAATGGACAACTCGGTGGCCAATGTGCAGGCACAGCAGACTGTATTGGCTCATGTGTTCCAGGCTTGCCAGAGGCAACGACAAGCTGACCTCAATGGGAAGTGTATCGTCTGGATACTCTGTATCCCAACAGCCATGCTCCAGTGCTGCCCAAGAGCTGCTCTTTCTTAACATGGCAGCACCAAATAGTGGAGGAACCCAAGCAACTCTGCCTGCTTTGATGAATTTCTTAGTATGGATCACCATAAAAAACATGAATCTGTCAATGAGTTTATGGAAAAAAGCAATCAAGCTATAGACAGTGGAAGAGATGTATGTGACCAGAATGAACACTCATTTCCAGCAGATGATACCAAGGACCTATCCCTAAACTAAATGCAGCTAACAGCAGTATTAATATGGAATATAATAGATGTTACCTTGATTTTTTTTTTCCGGTTGCAGCAGCAAGAACTATTAGGCAATAATCCCTGACGAGATGCCTGTAATATGCTATGCCTACTGTGACAGCTGATCCATCTACAAATTGCAGATAAAAGTGGTATTATTAGAGAATAGAATCTATTTGAATTAGCCCTGAAAAAAGCTATTGCTTTAACGTAGCATCATCAAGGACTGTTATTTAACCGACCCTGCTGGGGAATATAGTGGAGCGTTTCGCATTTACTCAGCCTGATATGGAGGACAGCAGGATCTTCTGTACTTACAGTACAAAACCTCCTGTCCTGGCTATAAAATCCTGTCTGCAATGTGAGAATTCCCTATGTGACGACCACTTGACAGCCCATAGCAAGTCATTGGATCATATCCTAATAAAACTCACCGGGTTCCCAATACTAGAAGGTGAAGCCTCTGAAAAGCATTTTTTTCCCATTACTAAGGAGTGTGTCTCCTAGACTGGTAAAGCGGCACTCCAATACCCCTTTGAAGAGACTTAGTGGAGGACCTCACAAAACTTTTTTTTTCATTATTAAGGAGTGGGTATCCTAGACTGGTAATGTGCATGTACTAAGTACATGAGCTGAAAAACATTTACCCTTGGGGGTATACAGATATATCAAATAATGTTAGATGTAGGCATCTAAAAATTATTAATGAGGGCATCATAAACACCCTTAAAAAATTAATGGGGGTGTTGCATGATGATCACCTTGTTGATATGGTGCTGGAGGAGGAGGAGAAGGAGGAGGAAGACATATGAAAGAAGAAATCCTGAAGTGTATGTTTGGGTGGGAAGGGATGCATGGGTATAGACCAGAAAAAAAAACACTGGATTTGAGTTTATGTTCCACTGCTGTCATCTGATGGTGTTGAAAAGTCTCGTCCAATCCAGCCCTTGTTCATCTTGATAAGAGTCAGTCTGTCAGCATTTTCAGTTGACAGGAGGACGCGCCTATCAGTTATACTACCCCCGGTGGCACTAAAAACCTGCTCTGACAAAATGCTTGTGGAAGGGCAGGCCAGGATCTCCAAGGCGTAAAGAGACAGTACCAGGCATGGTATGTGTACAAGGTTGCAAAGCTTCAGAGTCACCACCAGGTTATGGCCATTGTCACACACGACCATGCCTGGTTGTATGTTCAGAGGTGAGAACACACAGATTTTTCTGGTCTGATACAGCTTTCAACAACTCTGCGGCGGTGTGTGGTTTGCCACCTAAGCAGATTAGCTTCAGCAGAGCATGTTGCCGCTTGGCCAAAGCAGTGCCGCAGTGCTTCCTGTTTGCGACAGATGTTGACATTTTGGATATTGAGGGTGAGGAGGAGGTGCAAGAACTGCTGCAGAAGGTGGGGAAAAGCTTGATTAAACCAGGGCCCGCAATCCTTGGTGTCGTTAGCATGTGTTTTGTCCCAATGTCTGACTGGGTCCTGGTTTCCACAATATTAACCCAGTGTGTCATCAGGGAAATGTAGCGTGTCTGGTCTCAAGCACTTGTCCACATGTTCATGGTTAAGTGGACCTTCCCAGTAACTGTATTGGTCAGGGCACGGGTAATTTTGTGGGACAAGTGCTTGTGTAAGGCGGGGATGGCACACAGGGAGAAATAGTGGCTGCTGGGGACCGAGTACAATGGATGACCGCTGCTATGAGGTTGCGGAAGGCTTCCATCTTTTCAAGCCTAAAAGGCAACATTTACAGGTCAAGCAGTCTGTAAATGTGTCCGTTTAGTATTGTGGTCTGTGGGTGGCTGCGCATTTACGCTTGCATTCTAAGGACTGGGGTAGGGACAACTGAACGATGCGCTGGGACAAGGATGTGGCTGTGGTTACTAATTGTGGTTGCAAGTGTGCAATGACAGGTGCAGGGTGGGAGGCACATTTGCCTGCATCATGGACAGGTGATTGGCATGCACATACAACAGGGGAAGAGGCATTGGTGTCACCTGCAGATACTGTTTCTGGACCCTGGCTTTTGGCCCAAGTAGTCGGGTGCTTTGCTGACATGTGCCTGAGCATACTGGTGGTGGTCAGGCTGGTAGTTGTGCTGCCCCTGCTGATGTTGGCATGGCAGATGTTGCAAATGGCCATTTTTTGGGTTTACTGGACTGTCTTTAAAAAAGCGCCAGACTCAGGAACACCTAACCCCTTGGCCTGGCAACTTCCCCAGTGTTGGTGCTCTGGTGAACAGTTGCCTGCCTTGCATCTCTGGCCACCCCTCTGCCTCATCCAGCCTGTTGTGGTGCTGTGGATCCCACTCCCTCTGCACTGCTGTACTCGCTCTACATGTCACCTTCCCAGGTAGGGTCAGTGACTTCAAAATCCACCACCTCGTCTTCCACTTCCACACCCTAGTCCTCCTCCTGACTTGCTGGTCTGGCTTCAACAGTGGTGTTCTGTGCCCCCCTACAAAGTGGGACAGGAAGCTACGTTGACATGATGTGTGTGTTTGTTGTGCTCCTGCAACAGGCACAGTTTCACCTTACCCAAGGCCTCGGCCTCTGCGTGCATCATCAGCATCACCTGCACTTCCCTGTCCCTTACCATGTGCCTTGCCCATTTCAATTTAAATTACATATGATATTTTGATGTTGAGAAAACTTGCAGAATTTGTATCACAGAAAATTTAGCACGTCTCAGCTGGACTTTTTTCACTGCTTGCATTATATAGCGATGCTACTGCAACCAAGTCTGCCTGTATGTTTTTAACGAACAAATGGACCAGCATGAATGGCTTATTATATTTTGATGCTGAGAAAACTTTGCGGGATTTGGATCGCAGGAAATTTAGAACACCTTTTTCACTGCTTGCACAATATAGCGATGCTATTGCTAACCAACCAAGTCTGGCTGTAAGCTTTTAATGCACGACTGGCATAGTTTAAATGGCGTATAATATTCGTATGTTGGGAAAAATTTTCAGGATTAGTATCACACGAAAATTTGCCCACCTCAGATGGACTACACTACAGTAGCAATCAAGTCCGGCTGTATGTTTTTAACGCAGAACTGGTGCAGTTTAAATGGCATATAATATTTTGATGCTGAGAAAACTTTGCAGGATTTGCATCACAGGAAATTTAGCACACCTCAGATGGACTTTTTTCACTGCTTGCACTATATAGCGATGCTACTGCAACCAAGTATGCCTGTATGTTTTAACGCACAAATGGACCAGCATAAATGGCATGATATATTTCTCTTCACAACAATTTGCAGGAATAATATCAAAAAGAATATTAGTTTTTGCTATTTCAGCAGAAATGATGTGCAATGAACCCTATCTTGTCCTCCACTATCCCTCAGGCACAATCTCTCCCTAAGTGTTGGTAATAGCAGTATTAATATTGAGCCCTAATAAGGGCTATTGTTGAGTGAAAATAAATAAATGTGGTGCCGAATCACTGCCTATACACAGCTAAAATGCTCTCCCTCACTCAGCAGCAGCTCTCCCTTAGTGTTGAGCCACCCCCGTAGTGTTCGAGTTCGGTTCGGTTCGTCGAACACCCGTGTGTTCGTCGAACTGTTCGTCGAACACCTTCGAACACCGTTAAAACCAATGGCAGGCAAACAAAAACACATAGAAACACATAGAAAACACCTTCAAAGGTGTCCAAAAGCTGACAAACTGCTCAGAAGACATAACTAACACATGGAAAAGTGACAAGTACATATAGTCATGCGAAAATAAAAGAGGTGGAGGAGTAAAAGGAGGGGGAGACACAGATATAGGCATGTCATGCCCTTCTAAAATCCAAAAAGTGAGAAGCCGACACGGCCAGTCCGCTCCTGCCCGTGCCACCTCCGTGTCGCCGGGTTTGTGCCAGAGCCGCGGTGAACCCTGACGGCCAGCCCCCCTCTCCCAATACTGGTGCCTGTCCGCTGGTGGGTCGAGCGAGCCGCCCTGGGGTGGAGGCAGCTCTAAGCTTTTTAATTTAAATTGTCTCTCTAATTTGAATGAATACACTTTAAATCCATTTACAAGGATCTATTGGAGGGCAAGTCTCATGCCAGCAGCCGCGTAATTCCAGCTCCAGTAGCGTCCACTAAAGCTGCTGCAGTTAAAAAGCTTTTATAAGGATCGAGCTCGGCTGTCCACCGCAAGGCATCCTACTGCCAGTCCCAGCCCCTATGCCTTGGGGTGCCTCCTGATGCTCTTCACTGAGTATCCCATGGTCCCGAAGCATTTCCTTTGAAAAAATTAAGTGTCTAAACTACAGGTGGTGTAGCTTGCTTAACAGCCGGGATAATCCGCTGACTAGCAGACACTGCTACTAGGCACAAAGTATTTCCTGGGCTAGATGCAGTTAAAAATTTGTAATTAGATACTCTCGTTGGATGCTGAGAAAGCATTCCATAGAGTCTCCTGGCACGCCATATATGATTCTCTTAAAAAGCTTGAGGTAGGGGTCTAGGGGACCCTTTTATAGCCAAAATCACGGCCCTGTATCACAATACGTCACCTAGGCTGAAGATAAATGGAACTGTAGCACCCTGAGGGCTCGGTTGCTACAGAGGTATTGCACCTCACCCAGAGGTGTGATATCTCACTCTCAGGTAAGGATGGAGTGTGGATCAGGACCCGACACCTGCATGCATTACACCACATTGCCGTGGAGCAGGGCGACCAATATGCCTCTGAGATGGGCACGACAGTCCCTGTCCCTGGCTGGAGTGGGGGGAGGGAACACTGAGGAAGGGGAACCCTGTAGTGCAGGAGCAGGGAGGAAGCAGTTCCTGGGTGCATTGAGAAGGGAGTATAAAAGGTGGGCACCATCTTAGTTCAGTGCAGAGAAGTCTGAGCAGAAGTGGCAGGGAGCAGGGGCACTGCATGAGCTCTGCTCCGGAGGCGGGCCTAGTAACAGAGGCCCAGGCCTGGAAGAGGGAGAAGGAAGGAAGAGGAGCGGAGAAGGCTCCAGGAACGAGGAATGAAGGGATCCCAGGGGTGCGGACGGGCGAGTCGCCACCGCACGCCCGAATCCACCTGCGTGGAGGGGTCAGGCCAAAGGGGAAGACCGGTCCCCGAAACTAGTGGAGGCAGGAAACGACCCTCAGCTAGAAACCGGAGGCTGTGACATTTTATGTGGCGCAGCCCCTCGCTACACCCGCTAGGAAGGCACCACATAGGGTCAGGGAAACTGGCGCCAAGTTTACCAAGAGGAGGCCCGAGGCAGCCGGACAGAAGGGTTGGTAAGAAAGGCCAGACAAAGGACACACAAAGGGGGTCCTGTGAAGCGCTCCAAAGTTATCTGGGAGTTGTCTGAGCCCCTCACCTGGTGAGCACAGTACGACGTGGGCAGCCGTTACCTGCAGACGTGGTCTGGATAATAAGAACTGTGAGTAAAGGCCCTGGACTGCATCACTGACTCCGTGTCGTTACTGCTGCTGCCCTGCACCATCACCCCCATCCTCCGCATACACTGCCCTGAGGCTATACTCCTCCCGTGGGGAGTTATGCTACGCTCTGCTGCACCCACAACACCAGCCTCAGCGGTCTGTCCTGCAGCGGCGGTTCACTCTGACCGCAATCCACGGGTGGCGTAGTCGGACATTTAAACATCAAAACCACATAAATAGTTCCGCCACTGGTTTGACCACCCTGAGCCACGGAACCGGGTCGCCGCCACGAAGACTACAGCCACCAGCATCCACCAAAAAGGGTCCGGCTCCGGGTGTCCCAAGGCCCAGGGGGTGCATCAGAACATTTTCATCACCTTTCACAATCACCAATGGGACAAGGCAGGGATGTCCTCTGTCCCCTCTCTTATACATCCTAGTGACGGAGCACCTGCTCTCATCAATTCGCCATAACCCCAATATTAGGTGGATTGAGGTGGGAGGCACCGAGTACAAGTGCTCTCTATTTGCTGATGATGTCCTAGTATATATCACTCAATCACATATATCCATCCATGCTGTTATGGCTGAAATAGATCACTTTGTTACATGGTCAAATTTTAAAATCAATGCAGCGAAGTCTGAGGCCCTCGATGTCTCCCTCCCCAAATCCATATAGGATTCCATCCAGTCCAACTTTCCCTTTGCCTGGCCCTCACAGGGTATCAAATACTTAGGAATTCCTATTCATAGAGACCTCTCCCATCTATGTTATCTTAATTTTGGGCCCTTTATTGAACAACTCCATACAGACCACGGTTGGCAAGTTAGAACTGTAAGATTCACTACGTGAACCACTGGTGTTTTGTGGAAAAGCACATGTACACTGCGTTCCAAATTATTATGCAAAAAGTGTTTAGGAGTGATAAGGGAAGAATTTGTTTGTTTGTCAGTTAAACTCATTGATGGTGATGTGTGTCAGGGCTCTTTATATCACTGTAAGCAATTGCAGACACCTGTGCTAATTAGTTTGGCAGGTGTGTCCAATGAAAGGCAAGACTACTTAACAAGGCTGTCTCACATTATTAAGCAGCCTACATTTTCTGCCAAAATGGGAAAGAAAAAGGATGTGTCGGCTGCTGAGAAGCAACAAATTGTGGAGTGTTTAGGTCAAGGCATGACTACAGTCAACATTGTGCGATGATCAGGATGAAGTGTCTTGGCAATCAAGAAGTATGTAGCTGATTCACAGTACACACGTGTGCGTGCTGATAAGGGCAAATTGAGGACTCTTTCCTACAGGCAATTACGTCAGGTTGAAAGAGCAGCGGCAAAAAAGCCTTGTCATAGCAGCAGACAAGTTTTTGAAGCTGCTTGTGCCTCCAACGTCCCCCGAACAACAAGATGCAGGGTCCTTCAGAGGTTTGCAGCTGTGCATATGCCATCCTGTCGACCTCCTCTATCCACTTCACACAAGCAGAAACGGCTCCAGTGGGCCAAACATTACATGAAGACTGATTTCAAAACTGTTTTGTTCACGGATGAGTGCCGTGCAGCGCTCGATGGTCCAGATGGATGGAGTGGAGGATGGCTGGTTGATGGACACCCCACGCAAACACGGCTACAGCGCCAACAAGGAGGAGGTGGAGTAATGTTTTGGGCTGGAATCATGGGGAGAGAGATTGTCGGCCCCTTTAGGATCCCTGAAGGCGCTAAAGATGAACTCCATAATGTATGTGGATTTTCTCAAACAGCACTTCCTGCCATGGTTCAAGAAGAAGAACCGTGTATTTCACAGCAAGATCATTTTTCTGCATGATAATGCACCATCTCATGCTGCACATAAAACATCTGCATCTCTGGCTGATATGGGCATAAAAGGGGACAAACTTATGGTGTGGCCCCCATGCTCCCCTGACCTGTACCCCATTCAGAACCTTTGGAGCATCATTAAAAGGAGTGTCTATGATGGCGGGAGGCAGTTCACATCTAAGCAACAGCTCTGGGAGGGTATTCTGTCCTCATGCAAAACAATTGAAGCAGAAACCATCCAAAACCTGACAAATTCAATGGACGAGAGAGTTCAGAAGCTCCTTTCGAACAAGGGGTCCTATGTGAAAATGTAACATCACCTAGAATAAAGTTTTGAGTTGAAAACTGTTTGATTTCAGTTTCTAACAACCTGCTAATGCTTATAATTTCAAAAATGACCATTTTTTTGGTCTTTATTAAAATGAAAAGGTTGATCGAAAAGTTTGGGGGATCTAAGAGTGTGGCAACCCAGTAGTCATGATTACTTCGAATTCTGACAATATGAGGGTCATGCTGCAGGTAGTGCAGCAAGAAGGCACTTATGTGTCTTGCACATCTCGGAGCCCCAAAATTATTTTCCGGGCTAGATGCAGCTAAAAATTATTATTAATTTTAAATCTGGTGAAGCTTTAGTATAGATGGCCTAATAGGATCAGTGCTGCACACTGCTACAAAGCCCAAATTATTTTCCAGCCAAGATACAGATAAACATGATTAGTAATTTGAAAGCTTAAAACGGTTGGTAGGGTGATTTTAACCAATCATCAAGCTTTTACTCTCCCCAGGATGACACAGGGGTAGAAAAGTCGTTTCGGATCCATGATTTGTTCATCTTTATGAACGTGAGTCTGTCTACATTATCAGTGGAGAGCCGCGTGCGCTTATCTGTCAGCACACCACCAGCAGCGCTGAACACACGTTCAGACAGAACGCTGGCTGCGGGGCATGACAAGATCTCCAAGGCGTAAGTGGCTAGCTCCGGCCATTTATCCAGATTGGAAGCCCAAAAAGAGCAAGGGTCCAGTGACACAGTCGTGGCTTCAATGTTTACTTGGAGATACTCCTGTACCATCGTCTCTAGGCGTTGACTATGTGTCAGACTTCTTGTCTCCTGTGGCCTTGCAAAGGATGGGCTAAAAAAGTGGTGAAATGATTCCGCAAAATTGATGTTACCAGCAGATACTGTGGTTCTGTTACGGTTTGAGTGCTGAACACTTGACGGTCCCACGGTTGGCAAGTTGGAACTGTGAGATTCACTACGTGCACCACTGGTATTTTGTGGAAAAGCACATGTAAGATTCTGCAACAGTCTCTGCTGATACTCCTGCATGCGTGCATCCCTTTCTATGGCAGGAATAATTTCTGCAAATTTACTTTTGTACCGGGGATCTAACAGTGTGGCAACCCAGTAGTCAGGATTATTTCTAATTCTCACAATTCGAGGGTCATGTTGCAGGTAGTGCAGCAAGAAGGCACTCATGTGTGTTGCGCATCCAGGAGCACCAAGTCCCTGTTGTGTTGGTGGCGAGGTAACAATCATGCTTCCTTCCTCTGTCCTCTCCCCCCAACCTCGCACAACAGAAATGTGATCAAGGTCTCCCTCATCTGATGAGTCTTCCATCAGTTCGTCCTCCACTTCTTCCTGGGGGCTCCTGCACCTTCCTCACTAGTTTGGCTGCTACCATGCGCCCTGGTAAAACCATCTCCCCCACCCTCACATGCCTCCCGCCTTGGTGCTGCCGACCGTCTGGACCTTGCAGATGTTAGCCCTTCCGCATACAACTCCTCCTCCTCTACTTCCTCCACCTCCTCTTGTGCCACCACCTGACTCCGAATTCTGTTTAACATGTGCTCCAGCATGTAAATCACCGGAATAGTCATGCTGATAATGGCATCGTCAGCACTAAAACATCTTCGTCGCCATTTCAAAACTGTGCAGAAGGGTGCATAGGTCCCTGATCTGAGACCACTCCTCCAGCGTGATTTGCCCCACCTCTGAATCTCGTTGGCCCAGGCTATACGTCAGAACGTATTGCACCAGGGCTTGTCGGTGCTGCCACAGTCGCTGCAACATGTGCAGAGTTGAATTCCACCGGGTAGGCACATCGCATTTTAGCCGGTGAAGTGGCAGGCCCAACGACTTCTGTAGAGATGTAAGTCGCTGAGCTGCAGGATGCGAACGGCGGAAGTGAGCACACAGCGACCGTGCCCTCTGCAGAAGGCCATCTAGTCTGGGATAGTGGGCTAAAAATTGCTGGACAACCAGGTTCAACACGTGAGCCATACAAGGCACGTGTGTGACATTGCCCCGGCGAAGGGCCGCACCCAGGTTTGCAGCATTGTCGCAAACGGCCTTCCCTGGTTTCAGGTCCAGTGGAGACAACCATTCATGAAATTGGTTCTCCAGAGCTGACCACAACTCCTCAGCTGTGTGACTCACATTTCCCAGACATTTCAATGTAAAAACCGCCTGATGACGTTGAGCCCTACTGCCAGCATAGTAAGGAGGTGTGCAGGATCCCTTCTGCGCAGTTAGAAAGCTTGTGGCATGACCAGACAGGCTTTGGGTGCAGGTGGAAGACCGAGAGGAGGTTGAGGAGGCAGAAGCAGTGGAGGAACTTTGACATAAATAGGATTGACGCACAACTCGTGGGGACGGCAAGACTTGGACAGCAGCCCCTTGTCCTGCTGTCACCATAGTTACCCAGTGCCCAGTCAGCGACATGTAATGCCCCTGTCCATGCCTACTCGTCCAAGTGTCTGTGGTGAAATGCACCCTGTCACACACAGAGTTTCTCAAAGAAGCGGTGATGTTGTGTGCGACATGCTGGTGGAGCGCAGGCACACCTTTCTTTGAGAAGTAGTGCCGACTGGGCATCTGGTACTGGGGCACTGCGACGGACATAAGGTCTCGAAAATCCTCTGTGTCCACCAGGCGGAAAGGCAGCATTTCTGTAGCCAAGAGCTTGCAGATGGTGAAATTCAACCTCTTAGCTTTCTCATGGCTAGGAGGAAATGGTCTTTTACTTGTCCACATCTGAGGGACCGAGGGCTGGCTATTGTGCTTAGACGGGGTTGATAAGGGTGTCCCCGGCAAACTGCCGGTCTGTGAGGAAGATGCAGGCGGACATGTTAGGTTGCCTTGATCCAAATGTGGTGCTATCGATGTCGGACAGCGCTCAACACCAGCTGGTGTTACCACCTCCAAAGAAAATGATAACCTGCCAATCACGCTGGCTGTTGCGGGTAAAGAGGTGGCAGGTCTGCGCCCCAAAACAGGTGTGACTGCTGTCCCCCCAGTCACAGAGGATGAAGAGGCCGCGGATGCACAAGATATGGCAGACGGTGGTTGGCCCGGCCGGCTAGGCCGCATTGTAGCACACTGAGCTTCCCACTGCAACTTATGCTTCATGTCCATGTGCCGGTTCATGCATGAAGTACTCAAACTATGTATTTTTTGGCCTCTACTTAGCTTTTGCTGACAAATGTTACAGATAACACGAGTTGGGTCATCTTTATCGATCTGAAAAAATGCCCAGGCTATGCAAGGCTTAGCACCCATGCGACCTGAAGAGCCACCACGACTTGTGGTGAGAGGCAGAGTTGTGTTTGAGGATGCAGTTGTTGACGTGCTTCCAGTACTACGTCTCTGTCCAGGAAGGCGCAACCTGACCTCGTCGTCACTAGCATCTTCCTCCACCTCCTCTGCTGACCTCATCTCTTGGCTGACTGTGGGTTGACAGTAAGTGGGATCTCCAACCTCATCATCATCACCCTGTGTGTTATCACACCCGTCGTCCTCAGAGCCAACCTGTTCCTGCCCTGACAAAAAACTAAAGTTGTCGCTCCAATCAGGTATTTGAGTCTTATCATCGTCTTCCTGATTGTCTCCACCAACAGGAGTTACAGTTTGGGAATGAGGGTCTACATTATGGTCAGAACCTTCTGCGTCTGGTCCTGGATCCGACTCATAAAGATTCTGGGCATCAGTGCAGATCATTTCCTCGTCTGGATTCACAGAAGCGCTGGAGTCGACCTCTGATTCCCAGGCTATAGTATGAGTAAACAGCTCTGCAGACTCAACCATCTGTTCTACCTCATACTCAGACGGGCAGCTGGAGATTTGGGAGCTGTGAGGAAGCAAGTGCGATTTGGGTGACACCTTTGAGGACTGGAGTATTTGTGATGTTGAAGTTGATGTGGAGGAGAGCCCACTTAAAGGAGCAATTGATATCCGTTGAAGCACCTGCTGTTTTTGTCCCTCATCTGGAATTTGTAGCGATTGGCGTGGCCGTAAGAAAGGGATCTTATCACATTGTCCGCTAAAAGAAGTAGACATTTTAGTTTGGCTGGAAGATGGTCTTTCTTCTGCAGATGTTACTGTTGCTTTAACACCTACCCCACGGACACAACCTTTTTTCCCCTTCCCAACACGCCTATTCCCCTTTCCACCAGCAGCAGGCCTTTTTCCACTCATTTTGGTGGTTAACTAATTCACAACTCTGGAGTTGTTTGCACAAAAAAACAATGGATGGTAACCGAGCAGAGCTGAGTGGCCAAACTGTGGTATTAGGCCAAAACTATTGGCTGGGTTAGATGCAGAAAAAAATTATATTCAATTTGCAACCTGATGGAGGTCAGTATAGATGGACTAATACAACAAGTCCCACACACAGCTAGAAGCCCAATATTTTTTCAGAGGTAGATGCAGAAAAAAATATATTCAGTTTTCAACCTGATGGAGGTCAGTATAGATGGACTAATACAACAAGTCCCACACACAGCTAGAAGCCCAATATTTTTTCAGAGGTAGATGCAGAAAAAAATATATTCAGTTTGCAACCTGATGGAGGTCTGTATAGATGGATTAATAGAACAAGTCCCACACACAGCTAGAAGCCCAATATTTTTTCAGAGGTAGATGCAGAAAAAAATATATTCAGTTTTCAACCTGATGGAGGTCAGTATAGATGGACTAATACAACAAGTCCCACACACAGCTAGAAGCCCAATATTTTTTCAGAGGTAGATGCAGAAAAAATTATATTCAGTTTGCAACCTGATGGAGGTCTGTATAGATGGATTAATAGAACAAGACCCACACACAGCTAGAAGCCCAAATATTTTTTCAGAGGTACTGTAGATGCAGATAAAAATTATTTTTAATTTGCAACCTGATGGAGGTCAGTATAGATGGACTAATAGAGAAAGTCCGACACACTACTAGAAGGCCAAATATTTTTTCAGAGCTAGATGCAGAAAAAAATTATATTCAGTTTGCAACCTGATGGAGGTCAGTATAGATGGATTAATAGAACAAGACCCACACACAGCTAGAAGCCCAATATTTTTTCAGAGGTAGATGCAGAAAAAAATATATTCAGTTTGCAACCTGATGGAGGTCAGTATAGATGGACTAACAGAGAAAGTCCCACACACTACTAGAAGGCCAAATATTTTTTCAGAGCTAGATGCAGAAAAAAATTATATTCAGTTTGCAACCTGATGGAGGTCAGTATAGATGGATTAATAGAACAAGACCCACACACAGCTAGAAGCCCAATATTTTTTCAGAGGTAGATGCAGAAAAAAATATATTCAGTTTGCAACCTGATGGAGGTCAGTATAGATGGACTAACAGAGAAAGTCCCACACACTACTAGAAGGCCAAATATTTTTTCAGAGCTAGATGCAGAAAAAAATTATATTCAGTTTGCAACCTGATGGAGGTCAGTATAGATGGACTAATACATCAAGTCCCACACACAGCTAGAAGCCCAAATATTTTTTCAGAGGTACTGTAGATGCAGATAAAAATTATTTTTAATTTGCAACCTGATGGAGGTCAGTATAGATGGACTAATAGACAAAGTCCGACACACTACTAGAAGGCCAAATATTTTTTCAGAGCTAGATGTAGAAAAAAATTATATTCAGTTTGCAACCTGATGGAGGTCAGTATAGATGGATTAATAGAACAAGACCCACACACAGCTAGAAGCCCAATATTTTTTCAGAGGTAGATGCAGAAAAAAATATATTCAGTTTGCAACCTGATGGAAGTCAGTATAGATGGACTAATACAACAAGTCCCACACACAGCTAGAAGCCCAATATTTTTTCAGAGGTAGATGCAGAAAAAAATATATTCAGTTTGCAACCTGATGGAGGTCAGTATAGGTGGACTAATAGAACAAGTCCCACACACTGCTAGAAGGCCAAATATTTTTTCAGAGCTAGATGCAGAAAAAAATTAGATTCAGTTTGCAACCTGATGGAGGTCAATATAGATGGACTAATAGAATGATGCTATGCCCAAAAGATTTTACTTCACTAGGTGCAGTAAAAAAATTGGTATTCTATACACAGGTGGTATATCTTGCAACACAGATAGGCTACTCCACTGACTAACACACTCTGCAATAGGCCAAAAAGGATTAGCTTTGCTAGATTCAGCCAAATGCTGTGAAAAAAACTTGCACAGCACTGGCACAGACCTGCCTGGCAAAAACTGATAGGAACTGATGTAACCTAGTCCTGAAAAGGACTCCAATTACAATTAGTCTTTACTCCCACAACCTATCTATTTAAGAGCACAGACCTGCCTGATAAAAGTCGTAGGAAATGCTGTAACCTAGTCCTTAAAAGGACTGCAATCACAACTATTCCCTACTCCCAAGCTATCTGTAGATTTGTGCGAAAATTGGATTGAAATTAACAAGGTATAGTGCACACAGCAACAGCGGTGACGTCTAACACGCAGCTGCAGCAGTGAGAAAATGGTGGCGACGGGGAACATGGCTGGGTCTTATAGGGCAAGGACATGTGACATACACTGCCAATGACACATGCCCTTGCTTGTGTGAAAAAAAGCACTTCGCTCCGTGTGTGCGCTGCTGATAGGCTGACAGATTGCACCTCCCCACTGTAAATGCGGGAAAGAGAGAAAAAAAATGGAGATCTTCATTATTCCTGCAGAGATCCATCCCATGCCCCTCCCCCCGCCCCGCTGTACACTCAAACTGCGTATTAACATTAATTTTCATCATTACTGAGAAAAAATCCAGTTATGATTTTGGTGCACGAACAGTTATCGAATATAACCTCGAACAGCCGAATTTTTTTCAAATCGTTCGTGTTCGCCGAACGGCTCGAACACCGCCCAAAACAGCTCGAATTTGAGATTGGCGAACAGTTCGAGTCGAACAACGCTCATCTCTAATCATTACGTACCATTATGCAGGTGTAGAATTAAAATATAAATTTTAATAAATAATTAATAAAATACAACAGACAAACCACCCAAGTGGAAAACCATATATATTAAAAAGGTACTATATGTCCCTATTAACCACTCAAACTCACCCCTGCCTTACAGCGGAGGTTGGCACCCTTATTCCTATGCCAGTAGCGCCCCCGCTCCTTGGCGGCTCTCCCTGTTAGCCCTGTATGGCCCTGTTGCTAGATAGAAAATGCAATCAATATCACATATGCCAAGTGCAGTTGGAGAGAATGCTTATAGGTGCAAGAGATGCTTGGGATGTAGGTGCAATGCCTAGTAGATATATATACAGATGTCTGCTTGCACTAAGATAATGGTATCTTCGTTACCTGCAAGTTGGTGGTAAATGAGTAGCAGACCAAGAGATTAGGTGTCACTCTGTCACAGCAAAATGTGGTTAATTTGCCTTCATATATGGATATGGGTACACCCTAATGTAGTGGGATAATGTGCCTTACATACTGTAGCCCTTACACTGCCCCTGCCTGCAAGTGGAGGCTGGCACCCTTATCCTGCGCAGTGGCACCCCCACTCATCGGCGGCTATCCCTGCAGTCCCTATCTGACCCTATCTAGGGTAAGGGTGGATAGGTAAGTATAAATGTGAAAGTGATGGAAAAAGGTAAGAGAACGCGTGTAGCGATGCCCAAATATTGGAGCAGCCACGGTCACATGAAGGTGACGGTGGGAAATCGCAATTACTGTCGCAAGAGGTGGATGATGATGATGATGAGACACAATTGCCAGAAAGTCAGGAGGAGGACCATGGTGCAGAATTGATCTTACACTCGGACACTCTGAAAATGTAAAGAGCTCCTCAGTTATTGATTCTGGGGAGGGATCCGAAGCACCACAGCAGGCAGGAAGAGGCAATGGCCAGCAGGAGAAGGCGGGAAAATGTTCCCCAGAGCACCTGCACGTGTCAAGTTCCCAGGCCAAGAGTTAGGTGTTCCCTAGTCTGGCGCATTTTTAAAGAATGTGCGGACGATAAAAGAATGGTCATTTGCAACCTTCATTTTGCAATGATCAGCAGGGGCCTGACCATTACCAGCCTGACCACCACTGGCATGCTCAGGCACATGTCATCAAGGCACCTGACCAGGTGAGCAAAATGCCTGTGTCCACAATCATTGTCTGTAGGTGACACCACTGCCTCTTCCCCTGTGCTATGTGCCTGCCAAACCCCTGTCTATGACACAGGCGCGTTTAGTCTTGTGGTGCTAAGGCCTTCCTCAACCTCATGGCGGCAGCCGTCTCTCGGTACTCAGACCCCAGCCGCCGCTAATTTCCCTGGTGTGTCGTCCCCTCCTTATACCAGCACATGCCCCATAATATCATCCGTGCCTTGACCAACGCTATTACTGGGAAGGTCCACTTAACAACCGACACATGGACAAGTGCTTGTAGCCAAGAATGCTACATTTCACCAACTGCACAGTGGGTGAAACTAGTGGAGGCTGGGACTGGGTTGGACGATTAGAAGACACACGTGCTTCCGAAACCGAGGATTGTGGGCCCTAGTTCCATCAGGATTTCCTCCACGTCCTACACCAGTTCCTGCATCCCCTCCTCGTAGTCATCCTCCATCTCCAAATTGCCATCCATATCAGCCGCAAAAGGGAAGCACTGCAGCACTTGCCTTGGTGAAGCAGCAACAGGCTCTGCTGAAACCAAAAATTTGTTTAGATATTAAACAGCACACCACCTCAGAGTTGATGAAAGGTATATGCATAGATGTCTGTGAGGTTCTCCAAAAGTTTAAGGAATCAACCAAGATGGTGAGCGGTGATGAAGCCATAATCAGCGTAACCATCTCACTTAAAGTACAGACCAAAAGTTTGCGCACACCTTCTCATTTAAAGATTTTTCTGTATTTTCATGACTTTGAAAATTGTACATTCACACTGAAGGCATCAAAACTATGAATTAACACATGTGGAATTATATACTTAACAAAAAAGTGTGAAACAACTGAAAATATGTCTTATATTCTAGGTTCTTCAAAGTAGGCACCTTTTGCTTTGATGACTGCTTTGCACACTCTTGGCATTCTCTTGATGAGCTTCCAGAGGTAGCCACCGGAAATGGTTTTCACTTCACAGGTGTGCTGCTGGCAGGTTTAATAAGTGTGATTTCTTGCCTTATAAATGGGGTTGGGACCATCAGTTGTGTTGTGCAGAAGTCAGGTGGATACACAGCTGATAGTCCTACTGAATAGACTGTTAGAATTTGTATTATGGTAAGAAAAAAGCAGCTAAGTAAAGAAAAATGAGTGGCCATCATTACTTTAAGAAATGAAGGTCAGTCAATCCGAAAAATTGGGCAAACTTTGAAAGTGTCCCCAAGTGCAGTTGCAAAAACCATCAAGCGTTACAAAGAAACTGGCTCACATGAGGACCGCCCCAGGAAAGGAAGACCAAGAGTCACCTCTGCTTCTGTGGATAAGTTTATCCGAGCCACCAACCTCAGAAATCGCAGGTTAACAGCAGCTCAGATTAGAGACCAGGTCAATGCCACACAGAGTTCTAGCACAGACACATCTCTTCAACAACTGTTAAGAGGAGACTTTGTGCAGCAGGCCTTCATGATAAAATAGCTGCTAGGAAACCACTGCTAAGGACAGGCAACAAGCAGAAGAGACTTGTTTGGGTTACAGGTCGCAAGGAATGGACATTAGACCAGTGGAAATCTGTGCTTTGGTCTGATGAGTCCAAATTTGAGATCTTTGGTTGCAACCACCGTGTCTTTGTGTGACGCAGAAAAGGTGAACAGATGGACTCTACATGCCTGGTTCCTACCGTGAAGCATGGAGGAGGAGGTGTGATGGTGTGGGGGTGCTTTGCTGGTGACACTGTTGGGGATTTATTCAAAATTGAAGGCATACTGAACCAGCATGGCTACCACAGCATCTTGCAGCAGCATGCTATTCCATCCGGTTTGCGTTTAGTTGGACCATCATTTATTTTTCAACAGGACAATGACCCCAAACACACCTCCAGGCTGTGTAAGGGCTATTTGACCAAGAAGGGGAGTGATGGGGTGCTACGCCAGATGACTTGGCCTCCACAGTCACCAGACCTGAACCCAATCAAGATGGTTTGGGGTGAGCTGGACCGCAGAGTGAAGGCAAAAGGGCCAACAAGTGCTAAGCATCTCTGGGAACCCCTTCAAGATTGTTGGAAGACCATTTCCGGTGACTACCTCTTGAAGCTCATCAAGAGAATACCAAGAGTGTGCAAAGCAGTCATCAAAGCAAAAGGTGGCTACATTGAAGAACCTAGAATATAAGACATATTTTCAGTTGTTTCACACTTTTTTGTTAAGTATATAATCCCACGTGTGTTAATTCATAGTTTTGATGCCTTCAGTGTGAATGTACAATTTTCATAGTTATGAAAATACAGAAAAATCTTTAAATGAAAAGGTGTGTCCAAACTTTTGGTCTATACTGTATATATGTAAAAAAAAAAAAAATATATATATATATTTATCCATCTGAACTAACATTCCTTCTGAGGACTAATTCAGCTGCATATTTTCAGGGGTGATAGCAGGAATTAGGCAGGCAGGCAGTGTATGTGGCAGACTGCAGTGCATATAGTGCAAGAGGGTCCATTGAACGTTCCTGCTGCTGCTGTTCTTACAGATATTTGTAGACATAGCCCCAGATATTAGGGGCCAGGGAAATTTTTTTTTGTATCTTAATCCTGGTTATTTGCTTAAAAATCAATCCAGAGAACACCATTTTTCTACACCATTTGCTTGTTCTCACTGCAGAATAAAGCCAGATCTGTTCCATATTTCAGAGATAAAAATCCATAAATTTAAACTGATGTGGAATATATTGGCCTCCTTTTGCATTCTGTTGCAGTGTGTCATCAAGCTATTCACACTAGGTGTCTGTGAAGAATAGTATTAGTAAATTACAGGCCTGCTATTTAAAACCATGGTTCTCTGTCAGACATAACATCTATAAGAGTGTTCCAAAATCAGACATTTCTTCCATTTTCATTCCGTTGCAGTGTGTCGGTCAAGCTATTCACACTAGGTGTCTGTCAAGAATAGTATTAGCAAATTACAGGCCTGCTATTTAAAATTGTGGTTTTGTGTCAGACGTATCACATATAACTGCGTTCCAAAATCAGCCATTTCTCGTGAAAGTAGAAAATATTGTCCTCCATTAAAATGGGCAAGGTGCGTGGCAAGGGACGGGGAAGTAGACATGATGGTGATGGTGCATGCGGAGGCCAAGGACGTGGCCGTGGGCAAGCTGAAATTGTGCCACAACAAACACCCACATCTTGTCACTCGACCTTCCTGCCCCAATTAATAGGAGACAACAGAACACTACTATTGAAAACAGAGCAGTGTCAAAAGGTTATTGGTTGGATAGCAGATAATGCTTCCAGTCACTTAGCCACCACCACCCTGACTTGCACACGGTCAAGTCTCAGTAGCTGTGAGTCTGGACCGCATTTTCCTCACCCTCATCCTCCTTCCTCCACCATGCCCAGTGCCCGGAGACAACTGATCCCACACTTGGACACTCAGAAGAGCTGTTCACTTTTCCATTTGTAGATTCGAGCCTCTCGCCCGGCCAGATTCAAGCTAGTCAAGAGGATAACACGTGTAGCGATGCCCAAATATTGGAGCAGCCACAGTCACACGAAGGCGACAGTGGAAAAGTGCAATTACTGTCGCAAGAGGTGGATGATGTTGATGATGAGACACAATTGCCAGAAAGTCAGGAGGAGGACCATTGTGCGGAAATGAAAGATGAGGTGGTGGACGATATAGTAACTGACCCAACCTAGCAGGGGGACATACAGAGCGAGGACAGCAGCACACAGGGGGAGGGAGGCATAGCACCACAACAGGCAGGAAGAAGCAGTGTGGTGGCCGCAGACACAAGGCAGGAAAGCATTCGTCATAAAGCCAACACGACGGAAGTTGCCAGTACAACTGTTAGGTCTTCCTGAGTCTTGTTATTTTTTAAAGACTCTGCAGATAACCCCAAAAAGGCCATTTGCACCACCTGCCAGGCAAGCATCAGCAGGGGTAGCAAAACTAGCAGCCTGACCACCACCAGGATGATCAGGCACATGGTAGCAAAGCACCCGACTAAGTGGGCCGAACCCCAGGGTCCAACAACAATGTCTGCAGGTGACACCACTGCTTGTTCCGCTGTTGTACGTGCACGCCAATCCCCTGTCCATGGTGCATGCCAAGATGCCTCCCGCCCTACACCTGTCATTAAACACTCTCAACTAGCACCATCACGTCCTTGACCCAGCGCAGCATTCATTTGTCCCTGCCCCAGTCCTTGGAACGCAAGCGAAAATACGCAGCCAATGCCCCACAGGCCACACTACTAAATTCACACATTTCGCGAATACATGCACTCCAAATTTTGACTTTTAGGCTTGTTGAGATGGAAGCTTTCTGCAACCTGATGGCGATGGCTGTCCCTTGGTACTCGGTCCCCAGCCGCCACTATTTCTCCCGGTGTCCCACAATATTAGACTTGCCCTCAGCAACACAGTTACGGGAAAAGTCCACATAACCATGGACACGTGGACAAGTGCTTGTGGGCAGGGACGGTACATCTGTCTGACGGCACACTGGGTTAATATAGTGGAAGCTGGGACCCTGTCGGACCTTGGGAAGGAACACGTTCTCCCGACGCAAACAATTACGGGCCCTGGGTCAATCAGGGTTGCCCCCACATTCTACAGCTCCTGCACCTCATCCTCTTTAGCCTCCATCTCCGAAATGACAATATCAGTCGCAAGCTGGAAGCACTGCAGCACTGCCTCGGCCAAGTGGCAACAGGCTGTGCTGAAGCTAATATGCTTAGGTGACAAACCACACAACGCTGAAGAGTTATGGACAGCTGTGAAAGAACAGGCAGATCTGTGGCAGACACCGATGACACTACAGCCAGGTATGGTCGTGTGTGACAATGGCCAGAACCTGGTGGCAGCTCTGTTGCGAGACGAGCTCACACATGTACCATGCCTGGCCCATGTGCTTAACCTCGTGGTTCAGCGGTTTCTCAAAAATTTCCAGATCTGTCAGATCTCCTTGTCAAAGTACACCGCCTGTGTGCCCATTTTACAGCTTCCACCACCCTTGCCATGCTTCAGCAGCATTTGCATCTTCCAGCTCACCGTCTGATCTGTGATGTCCCCACACGTTGTAACTCTGCATTGCAGATGTTGGGAAGGATTTGTGAGCAGAAGAGGTCAGTTGTTGACTACCAGCATCAACAAGGCCATCGGTATTCAGGTCAGACTCCACACATAAAACCTCAGGAGTGGACATTGATGTCAGACATTTGTACCTTCCTCCAAAACTTTGAGGACTCCACCAAGATGGTGACGCCATAATTAACCTCACCATCCTACTTCTCTGTATTCTGAAATTCTCTCTGCTCACAATAAAAGAGGATGTATTGCAGGCGGAGCACGATGAGATAGAGCAAGAAACCATACAGGGTAATTTCACACAGCCTAGCCTCATCTTATCCCAGCATGGTTTGGATGACAATGAGGAAGAGGAGGAGGAAGAACAGGAGCTAGTTTCCTGCTCTATAGATGGTACTACCTGCACAACTGTCATACCATCTTTTCAGCGTTGATTGCCTGAGGACAGGGAGGAGGAGGAAGAGGAGGAGGATGAGGAGGAGAGCATGGTCAGTCGTCCTCTTGGTGAGGACACGAAGTCTTGCCTCTTTGCAGTCTGGTACACATGGCTGAGTTTATGTTACTCTGTCTTTCCCTTGACCCTCGCGTTGTCCAAATTTTGGGTGACAGTCATTACTGATTGGTGACACTTCTAGACCCATGCTACAAGAAGAACTTTCTGTCTCTTATTCCTTGCAGGACAGGCCTAATAAAATGGGGCAGCACGAGAAGGCCCTTGTTGCGGAATTATTTAAAAAAATGAAAATGCTGGCAGCAGTTCGTTGGACAACCAAGGAGTACAGCAAGAGAGATACAAATGCAATCCAACAGAGGCACGGGAACACTGTCAAAGTTCTGGGACAGTTTTCTCAGACCCTCCCATCGTACAGACCCTGAGGCGCGGGGTATTCTCCCAAGGAAGGAAAAGTTTCAGAAGATGGTGAGGGAGTACCTTGCCAAACGTACCAACGTCGTCCGTGATTCCTCTGTGCCTTATAATTATTGGGTATCCAAGCTGTACACATGACATGAACTGGCTCTCTATGCCTTGGAGGTTCTGGCCTGCCCTGCCTCCAGCGTTTTTGTCAGAGTGGGTTTTTAGTGCCACTCCTGGAATTATAACTGATAGGCGCATCCTCCTGTGAACTGAAAATGCTGACAGGCTGACTCTTATAAAAATGAACAAGGACTGGATTGGGCCAGACTTGTCAACACCACCGAATGATAGCAGCTTAATATAAACTCAAATGCAGTGTCTTTTTTTTTGGAAGGTCTAACTCTATTCCCATGCACCTCTGTCTTCACACCCAGACATGGGTATACGCTTCCTGATTTTCTTCTATTTGTTCTTGTCCTCCTCCTTCTCCGCATCCTCATCCTCCACCACCATATCACCACCATATGTACCATATCAACATATCTATGTCTCTTGCAAAGGGCATTGGAGATCCTCCAAATTTTTTGCAGCTGTTGCTTCACTGTATAGGCAAACAGTATGGGAGACACAGTTCCTAAAACTTGGGAGCATTTTTTGCAATAGGCCCTCTGACCTCTATGTCTCTTGCAAGGGGCATTGGAGTTCCTCCAAATTTTTGGCAGCCGTTGCTTCACTGCATAGGCAAACAGTACGGGCGACACACTTCCTATTAATGGGAATATTGTTTTTAGGAGGCCCTCCGACCTCTACGTCTCTTGCAAGGGTCATTGGAGTTCCTCCGAATTTTTGCAAATCATTGCATTCACTGCATACCCTTTATCTGTATAGCAGACCCTCTCCTTTCTAATGGGAATATGTCATTACTGTGGCCCAGCTCTTTGTGTCTTTAAATTGTTAGTGGGGTTTTTCCCAAATTTTGGCAGCCCTTGCAGTCACAGCATGGGCATTGCCACTATAGGAGACCCACTCCTTTATAATGGGAATTTTTTTTTACTGAGACCCTCCTTTATGTCTCTTCAAAGGGGTATTGGGTTGCGTCCAAATTTTTGGCAGCCCTTGCAGTCGCTGCAAACGCAATAACAGTATAGGAGATCCACTAGTCAATAATGGGAACAACAAAGCATAGCCGACAGATGACCCTCTAACAAAAGCGAGGGCCAACTGCTGGCCCTTTATGAATAGTTACGGCCCCCTGATGACCCTATAAAAATAGGCTTTGTGACGTTCAGAGTCCATCCATTATAAATGAAACAGGTTGTGTCTGATGATTTGTCACACACCGCATGGCCAGATAATGTTGTAAAATGTTAAAATGACAGTTCCCGATGAATGCATTTGTCTTAAAAAATAACATAAAAAAATAAAAACACAGTAGGATCTTTGTTTAGTATAAAAACCAGACTCGCCAATGTAACCTCAATGTAATCACATTGTTCAGCTCCTGCACCCCCTCCTCCAGTTCGGCCTCCATCTCCGAAATGACCACATCAGTCACAAGCTGAAATCACTGCAGCACTGCCTTGGCCAAGCTGCAACAGGCTGTGCTAAAGATAATATGCTTAATGCTTAGGTGACAAACCGCCCACCCCTGCAGAGTTGTTGAAAGCTGTAACACAGCAGACTGATCTGTGGCTCTGACCGCTGAATATACAGCCAGGCATGGTCATGTGTGACAATGGACAGAACCTGGAGATGGAGAAATGACAGCAGGAGTAGATACGGTTTCCCTCTATGCCAGTCCTTTCCCCGAGCTAAAGAATATGGCTGTGGCGAAATACAACTCCCACTGAGAAGCAGTTTTAAACTGAAAAACGTTGGGCTTACCAATTCTGAGGGCTCACCTTTTCCCCCGCTCAAGAGACCCATAAATGCTGCAAAGTTTGCGTTATCATGAACTCTCCTGATGTAGAAGCCAGGGTCTACCCAAGGATTCTCTGGTGGGACCGTCCAACCCTGCTGAGAAGCAGTCCTGGCTAAGAAAAGTGTGTGGGAAGGTTCCTGGACACTCTATGGCTGCTTTTTTAATGTGGATCGGCCATGCTTATGCATGTTATTTCTCAAAACGCATTACAGATCAGGCCACTGTCCAACTCTGTATTCAAGAAATTAAATGCGCAAAGAAAGATGTGTGTGTGTCAAAGCACCACCAATAAGTGCGAGTTGATGTTGGATGTTCTGCCATTGCTTCTGCAACAAGCTCAATTACAGGACTTCCTGGGAGAAATGACACGCAGGGTAGATACGGTTTCCCTCTATGCCAGTTCTTTCACCGAGCTAAATACAACTCTCAGCAAAAAATGTTGTGGACTGGCTCTGTACCGTCCCTGGCCACATTTACCTGTCCACGTGTTTGTGGTTAGGCGGTCCTTTCCAGTACGTGCACTGGGGAGGGCAAGGGTAATGTTGTGGGACCCGTATTTGTGGAAGGCATAAATGACACCGGGAGAAATAGTGGCGGCTGGGGACCGAGTATAGACACCCGGCCCCAGCCGCCATAAGGTTGTGGACAGCTTCCGCCTCCACGAGCCTAAAAGGCCACATTTCAAGTGCAAGTAGCTGCCCAGAAATCTGGCAATTTAGTATTGCGGCCTGTGGGTGGGTGGTTGGCTGGCTGCATACTTGCGCTTGCATTCCAAGTAACAGAAAATTAAGAAGATGGTGACCACTATCATCATCACGAGTTCTCACCTCGGCACTATGAACTTTCCTGATGGAGAAGCCAGGGCCCACCGGAGGAGTCTCCAGTTCTCTGGTGGGCCCATCCAATGCTGCCTAGAAGATGCCCTGGCTAAGAAAAGTGTAAGGGAAGGTTCCTGGACACTCTATGGCAGATTTTTTAATGTGGATTGGAAGTGCTTATGCATGTTATTTCTCAAACCGCATTTCAGATCAGGCCATTGCCCAACTCTATAGTCATGAAATGAAAGGGCAAAGAAAGATGTTTGTGTGTCGAAGCACCACCGACAAGAACAAGCTGATGTTGCATGGGCTGTCATTGCTTATGCAACAAGCTGCATTAAAGGACTTCCTGGGAGAAATGACACCCAGAGTAGATACGGTTTTCCTCTGTGCCAGTCCTTTCACCGAGCTAAAGAATATGGCTGTGGTGAAATACAGCTCCCACTGAGAAGCAGTGTCAGGCTGAAAAACATTGGGCCCACCAGAGGATTTGATTCTGAGAGCCCACCTTTCTCCCCCACTCAAGAGCCCCATAGCTTCTGCAAAGTTTGCGCCTATCATGAACTCTCCTGATGGAGAAACCAGGATTCTCTGGTGGGTCCGTCCAACCCTGCCAAGAAGCAGCCCTGGCTAAGAAATGCGTTTGGGAAGGTTCCCAGACACTCTATGGCTGCCTTTTTAATGTGGACTGGCTCCGTACCACCCCTGGCCACATTTACCTGTCCACGTGTTTGTGGTTAGGCGGTACTTCCCACCTAAGTGCACTGGGGAGGGCACGGGTAATGTTGTGGGACTTGTGCTTGTGGAAGGCGGAGACGACACCAGGAGAAATAGCGGCGGCTGGGGACCGAGTATGGACACCCGACCGCCGCCGCCATGAGGTTGTGGACAGCTTCCGCCTCCACGAGCCTAAAAGACCACATTTCAAGTGCAAGCAGCTGTTAAAAATTTGGCAATATAGTATTGCACCCTGTGGGTGGGTGGGTGGCTGGCTGCATACTTGCGCTTGCATTCCAAGGAATGGGGTAGGGACAACTGAATGCTGTGCTGGGACATGTTATGAACTGCTACAAGCACTAAGGAAAGAAAGGAAAACTGTCCCTACAATAGGACTAAGCTGATTCCCTACGATGCAGCGGGGGACCTGTTCCTTGTGAACAGACCCGCCTAAGTCCTCGGCTAGTCTGAACGCAGACCTATAGATATAAGGGAGGGGTCCCTACAACAACTAAGGACTGGGATATAGATGGACACCTCCTAGCAGAAATTGTAGCAGAGAAAAGACAAACAAACAAAAGTACTAGTGGTCCAATGACCAAGCAAACTACTAAGTTAGGTACAAGGCACCTGGCTAGCTTAAGAGTAAATGAAACACTGAAGTCCAGCAAGGCCAGAAGGGCGGAGCTGGATTATATAGGCAGAAAGTCATGTGACCAACAAAATAGAAAAAGAACTAACAGAAGGGTTCTAACAGTACCCCCTCTTCTATGAGGATCCTCCAGGCCCAGGTCTATCAGGAAACCTCCTGTGAAACGCTCCGACAAGTCTAGGAGCAGAGACATCATCCGCCTTTACCCAGGAGTTATCCTCGGGACCGAAACCTTTCCAAGCGACGAGATACTGCAATCTCTCTCTATGCCATCTAGAATTAAGAATGCGAGAAATTTCATATTCACCGTCTTCCACCACCGGAGGAACAGAGACAGTGGCGTCCCTATCTGAAACATCAGCTTTTTTCAATAAGTAAACATGAAAAACCGGATTAATCTTCCAGGAGGTGGGAACCTCCAACCTAACAGCAGATTAGTTAACTAAGTGAAGTACCTTAAACGGCCCTACAAATTTCGGGCCTAATTTCTTAGAAGGAATCCTCAACCGCAGATTCTTAGAGGACAACCAAGCCATGTCACCAACTGTAAACAAAACCTCTTGACGTTTCCTGTCAAAGTACCTCTTAGATTTTTTGTTAGCCTCTTGAAGGTTACAACGTACATCAGTCCAAACTCTCTCCAAATCACCGGAAAAATTCTCCTCCTCCGGCACAGCCGATACCAATTTGGAGAATGACCCAAACGACGGATGTCTCCCAGAACAACAAAAAAAAGGAGAACATCCAGCAGAAGAGGATGTATGGTTGTTAAGAGCAAATTCAGCAAGTGGCAGAAACTCAGACCACCCCTCTTGATTGTCAGCCACAAAACAACGCAAAAACTGTTCAACATCCTGGTTCTTTCTTTCTGTCTATCCATTAGACTCAGGATGATATCCAGGTGAAAATGACAAATGAACTCCCAACCTGTCACAAAAGGCACGCCAAAAACGAGCGACGAACTGAGGTCCCCTATTGGAAACAATGTCGGTAGGAACGCCATGGAGTCTGACAATTTCTTTAACAAAAGCCTTAGCGAGTGTCTTAGCGCAGGGCAGTTTGATGAAAGGAACCAAGTGACACATCTTGTTAAAATGGTCCACGACCACCCAGATGACAGTGAAACCCTCAGAGGCAGGAAGGTCGGTAATAAAATCCATAGCAAGATGCGTCCATGGTGCACTAGGAACCTCCAGAGGGCAAAGCAACCCCGCAGCAGGAGCATGTGAAGACTTAGATCTAGCACACACAGTACATTGAAGCACCCACTTAATGACTTCCTTCTGCCACCCAGGCCACCAAAAACTGCGACCTACAAGTCTCTTAGTCTCAGAAATTCCTGGATGACCTGCCAACCGAGACTCATGACACTCCACAAACAAACCTTTCCTAAAGTTCCTAGGCACAAACAACCTCCCATGGGGAGTGTTAGACGGGGCATCCTCCTGGGCTTTCAGAATCCCATCTTCCAAAACGGAGTCCAATGCTGCTATCACAACACCTTCCTGTAAAATGCTCTCCTCCTCCTCGGTGCCAACCATGGGAGAAAAGCTGCGAGATAAAGCATCCGCTTTTACATTCTTGGTACCCGGGATGTAAGTAACAGAAAAATTAAACCGCGAAAAAAAAAAGTGCCCACCTAGCCTGACGGGCATTCAAGCGCTTGGCAGCATCAAGATAGATCAGATTCTTATGATCAGTGAAAACCTGAATGGGAAATTTAGCACCTTCCAAGAGATGACGCCAATGTTCAAATGCGAGTTTAATAGCCAGCAATTCCCGATTACCAACATCGTAATTAATTTCGGTCTCAGTAAAAATTTTTGAAAAAAAAGCACAGGGATGTACTCCATCCTTGTTTTCCTAAGACAAAACAGCACCGACCCCTACCGAAGAAGCATCAACCTCGACCAAAAAAGGCTTGGTCTCATCAGGCTGCATAAGGATGGGGACAGAACTGAACCTCTCCTTGAGATACACAAAAGCTTCAATGGCCTCCGTAGTCCACAGAACCGTATTCGCACCTTTCCTGGTGAGATCGGTCAGCGGCTTAACAATTATAGAAAAATTCTTAATGAATTTTCTGTAATAATTGGCGAAACCCAAAAATCTCTGTATTGATTTCAAACCAATAGGCCTAGGCCATTCCTGCACCGCCTGAACCTTCACCGGGTCCATCTCAAAGCCCTCGCTGGAGATAATGTAGCCCAAAAAACGAATTCTCTGTACAGCGAACTCACATTTCTCCAGCTTAGCAAAAAGTGAATTGTCACTTAACAACTGCAATACCTCACATATGCTCTGCCAATGAGACTCCAGAGCCGGCGAATAAATCAAAATGTCATCCAAATACACAACCACATTCTTACCAATCAAAGGTCTCAGGATGTCATTAATAAGGTTCTGAAAAAATGCTGGTGCATTGGTAAGACCAAAAGGCATAACCAGATTCTCAAAATGACCTACCGAGTGTTAAAAGCAGTTTTCCATTCATCACCTTCCTTCATACGTAACAAATTGTATGCCCCCCGGAGATCAATTTTAGAGAACCACTTGGCCCCCATTAACTGGTTGAACAAGTCAGGAATTAATGGTAGTGGGTAGGAATTGCGTACGGTAATTTTATTAATTTCACGAAAGTCCAGACATGGACGTAAACCGCCGTCCTTTTTTTTTACAAAAAAAAATCCAACAGCCACAGGAGACTTAGAAGGTCTAATGTGACCGGCGGCCAAGCTTGTCTGTATGTATTCCTCCAAGGCCTTTCCTTCAGGGATGGTCAGATTAAATAGGTGACTCTTGGGAAGAGTAGCTCCAGGGACAAACTCAATGGTGCAATCATAGTCCCTAAGAGGAGGCAAAACTTGCGACTCCTCCTCAGAAAAAACCTTCCAAAAATCCTGAATAGGTACAGGTAATTCCCCTTTTTCCACAGCAGCAATGCGACCGTTACATTTATCATGACACTTAGGGCTCCAAGACTTAATTTCATGGGTAGACCAGTCCAGTACAGGATTGTGCAATTTTAACCAAGGTAACCCCAAAACCACTGGAGAAGGCAAATTATTTAACACCGCCAAATCCAAATTCTCTTGGTGAATACCATTAATGGTGAGCGGAAACTCAAAAACCTTGTGAGTAATACATTTCAAGAGAGCCTTCAACAGCAACCACAGAAATAGGAGAAGACAAAAGTTTGGATTCTAATTTAAATTTTTCCAAAAATCCCTTATCAATCACATTGAGTGTAGAACCACAATCCACAAATACCCAAATTTCAGTCAACTCCTCCTGAAATGAGGTGCTCCCAGAAAGAAATACTCCCTTAGTGTTTAATCAAGCTATACGGGCGTAACTGACCTTTTTTTTTTCTTTGTTCAAACAAAGCACACAGTTCTTAATAAAGTGGTCAGATTTACCACAATAAAAACATAATCCCTTAGCAAACCTGCGGTCTTTTTCCTGAGAATGGGGTGACGTCGCCTCAATCTCCATCGGTTCTCCACCTTCCGAGCAGACCCTCTGAAAACTAGGAGCTGCCATAGCAGTAGATTTCTCTTCATTAATCCTAGGACGCAGTCTCCTGTCCACACGTATAGCTAATTGCATTGCCTCCTGCAAGGATCCAGGTGTTGGGAAGGCAATCAGCAGATCCTTAACCCTTTCACTTAGACCAGCAAGAAACAGACATTTTAATGCCGAGTCATTCCATTCCACTTCGGCCGACCATCTTCTGAAGTATGTACAATAATTTTCCACATCACCTGATCCCTGCTTCAAACGTCTTAATTCAGTTTCAGCAGAAGAGACTCGATCAGGATCGTCATACAACAACCCCATAGCAGAAAAAAAATCTTCCACTGATCTAAAACACGGATCATTAGGTGGGAGAGAAAAGGCCCATCTCTGTGGTTCTTTGCGCAAAAGTGACATTATAATCCCAATGCACTGTGATTCATTCCCAGAGGATTTGGGTCTTAAACGAAAATATAATAAACAAGCATTTTTAAAGGAAAAAAAATCTTGCTGTTTACCATTAAAAAATCTGGCAGTCCTACCTTCGGTTCCACAAAATGCACTCCAGGACAGCTACTCATGTGTTGCTGGAGCTCGGCCACCTCCAAAGACAGTCCCTGTAGGTGTTGAGCCAACTCCTGAACCGACACCATGCTGATAACTGGATTTCTTTCCTAAGAGTGTTTTATTTTTGTTTTTGGCTGGACTTACTGTTATGAACTGCTACAAGCACTAAGGAAAGAAAGGAAAACTATCCCTACAATAGGACTAAGCTGATTCCCTACGATGCAGCGGGGGACCTGTTCCTTGTGAACAGACCCGCCTAAGTCCTCGGCTAGTCTGAACGCAGACCTATAGATATAAGGGAGGGGTCCCTACAACAACTAAGGACTGGGATATAGATGGACACCTCCTAGCAGAAATTGTAGCAGCGAAAAGACAAACAAACAAAAGTACTAGTGGTCCAAGGACCAAGCAAACTACTAAGTTAGGTACAAGGCACCTGGCTAGCTTAAGAGTAAATGAAACACTGAAGGCCAGCAAGGCCAGAAGGACGGAGTTGGATTATATAGACAGAAAGTCATGTGACCAACACAATAGAAAAAGAACTAACAGAAGGGTTCTTACAGGACAAGGACGTGGACGGTGATTGTTGCAAGTGTGCAACGACAGGTGCATGGCGGGAGGCATCTTCACATGCTTCAAGGATCACTTATGATGGCCACTCTTTTAGGCACTGACCTGGAAGTCAGAGATGCTTCCAGGAGTCTTCTCCATGCTGTTCCCAAGTCTTTTCAGCACTGTATGCATGTGTCTGATGTGTCACACACCACATGGCCAGATAAGGTTGTAAAATGTTAAAATGACATTGCCTGGTGAATGCATTTGTCTTGGTTGAAAGCAATGCAAAGGGGCAAAAACGCATCAAAAACGCTGCGTGTGAACATAGCCCAAGGTGTGGAGGAGTATTTTAGTTTTTGGTTATTTATTTTGCCTTATATACAAGTCATTACCCTGGAAAGGATGTTCCTTAACATATTGCCCAGGAAAATCCATTTTGGTTTTTATTTTGGTATCTTTCATCTTTCATTGTGAGTCCGTAAAAGTGGCATAATACCTCTGACAACGTTGTTGACAGCAGTGACCAGGGAGTCAGAAATGCTTCCAGGAGTCTTCCCCATGCTGTTCTCATCTCATTTGAGCACTGTTCCCATCGATTTGGGCAATTTTTAGGCCCTCTGCAGACCACCGGGGGGAGCCGCCTGCAAAATGCTCGAGTTTCCCATAGACTTACATTGGGCTCGTTACTCGGACTGAGCACTCAAGCATTCCAATTTGCTCGACTCGAACAACGAGTACCCGAGCATTTTAGTGCTTGCTCATCACTAGTTGTGAAGTAAAAATGTGAGGTAAAATGACCTGGAAACATGTCAGTGCAATTATGATAATGCCAAACTTAGCTTTTTTTATGTAAAAAGTGAAAAAAATTGAGAAATTTGAGAAAGAAAACAAACATTTGATTTGCAGTTTTCTAAGATCTGTAACAGTTTAATTTTACATCGATTCAGAAATGAGAGGACTTATTTTTTCTTGGGTGAGCTTACATGGTTTTCTATTTTTATATATTAATTTGGGGTATATACACTACTTTGATTGCTTCTTGTATTTTTTTTTAATGGAAGTGTGGTATTCCCCAAAAAATGCAATTCTTGTGCATTGATTTTTTTTTCTCTCTACAGTGTTTACTTTATGTGTTAATTAACTTTAAATTTTGACAAACTGGCCATTTTTGGAAGCAGTAATACCAGATACGTTATTTAGTTAGTTGTAATGGTAGAAAATGAGGTTGATTCAAATGTTTGTTAGTTTTTGTTTCTTTTTTTTTTCTTTTCCATTTTTTTTTAAAAATCTCCCCACTAATACCATAGTGTTTTAATATAGTAATATAAATCATGGTCTCCTATGAATTTTAGCACTTTTCTGAGCTTTGTAAGAGTATCAAGATGTCAGCAACTGGGGCCTTCAGTATGTTTAAGCTATACTTTATGTTAGACTTTCTTTTACCAGGGATTTGTCAATGGGGTGTGTACTTGATCCTCTACATTAGGTCAACCAATAAAAAGCAGGCAGCAATACACAGGGAGAAAAGAACAAGCCCTACTCTCTGCAGCTACTGTTTAGATAAACTGCAGAACTGAATTATGTAGCATTTCAAACTCTTTCAGATCTAATGTCATGGCATTCAGTGTAGGAGGCGGGTGAGAGCTGACACTATGAGATGAGATCTAGAAGGGTATTCAATAATACATAACTGAGCAGAGCTGCAGAGATCAGAGAGGAAAGAAGGGTTTTATTTCCCTTGTGGTTTGCTACCTCCTTATGATTGATTGACTTCATGCAGTGGCAGGTATTTTAGAGCTTTCGGAAAAAATACTACCCTACAAGATGAATTTTAGCAGTTTGTGAAACATATATCACAACTGAACCAGCAACATTTGAATCAATAGCTCTTGGAATAAAAAGTTCCACAATTGGATGTGCTGCGCCCCCTGGGCCGTGGAGATACCCGGAGCCGGGCCTTGTAGATGCTGGGGGTTGTAGTCACCGTGGCGGTGACCCGGTCCGTGACCCAGGCCAGTCAAACCAGGGTAGTTTATGTATAGTCCGACTACGCCACCTGTGGGATGCGGTTATTGGGAACCGCCGCTGCGGAGCAGTCCACTGAAGCTGATGGTATGTGCAGCAAGGTGATGTAACTCCCCACAGGAAGAGTGGAGCTTCAGGGCAGCGTGGATGGATGATGGTGGTGATAGTGCCTGGATCAGTAATAATAACATGGAGTCTTTGCAGTGCAGTCCTAGGGTCTTTACTGGTGGTAATTATATAGGCCCCAACGGGAGTACTTGCTAGGGATGAGGGCCTGGTCAGTCTGGGAGCAATCCTAGAATTCCCCTGGCCAGGTGGAGTTGTAGGCCTGCCGTTCTGACTGTACTCTTTTGGCTATCCCGCTATTATAGTCGTGTTGTAGCCCACGTCCCTGAGTTTGACGCGCTGTGCTCACCCGTATGGTTGGCGACTCGGATCCCGTGTATTCCTCGCTCCTCTGTTGCGGTACTGGTCCTTTCATGTGGCTGTTGGGCCAGGAGACCTGCAATCCCCTGCCCTGCGGTATCTGCTGCTGGGCCTGAAGGGTCCCACAGCCTCGGACTCCGGTGTCCGGTCCTCTGTGTGTACTGGTCAGGACGAGCTATCTCCAGCTCCAGTCCCTGGCTCCTTGCTCCTGTGTCTCCTACTTGACTCCAGCCCTGTCTCTGTCTAGACTCACTAACCCCGCCTCCAGATCCAGTTATATAGGGCAGGATCCTCCCCTTTCTGGCCTGGGGCAGGAGGTGTTGCATGTAGTGTGTTCCCTGACCAGGAAACTCCTGCTTTGCTCCCATACATGGTATTACTACCACTGTGGCAACCAGACCCTCTGGGGTGCCACATTCCCCCCCTAGTAAATTTCAGTACTCTGGGACTGAGCATATTTTGCAAAAATAACAGGTAACTATAAACAAGGTACATTAGAATATTACAAACATTACAGTCTTTATAGGTCACGGTATCATCTGTAACCAGGTGTCCATTCCACTGAAGGTGTAGTTTGAGGGACCCATCCCAAACCCTCCACGGAGGCCCTGGTGTGGCTAAAGGGCATTGATGATCCGGATGTTGGACCACGTCTTCAGCCACCTCCACGGGTTTTTGTTCTGTGGTCTGGCACAAAAGGGGCACTTTCCAGGTGCAACTATTTACAAGGTAAAGTTTTTGGTTATCCATTGTCCATAACCTGAAAGTCTTTTTGGACCCTGTCAGGTAACTGGAAAAACATATTTAATACACACATATACAACATTTGCAATAATACAGTTATACAGTAGTTACATTTAAATTCTCCAACGAGCAGGGATCTGACCTCTGGTGATTCTGGTAGATCTACGGAGTACACTTTCTGTCAGTGCTCTACCTTGGTCCCCTGTATTTACCCCTGGTTTGTTGGGCTCAATGTTCACCTCACTACAGGTGTTTGGAAGTGTCTCTGGTAGGTTGGGCAGCTTCCTATGGATCCTTTGGCTTACCATGGGTATGACAGGCTCGCTACTAGCAGAGGGTAGATTCTCCTGGTCTGCTGATGAGGAATCTTCTGTCTCCGGGGCCAATGGTTCTTCCAACTCTACTGGGACTTCTACAGCTTCTTGAGGGGCTGGTTGGAGAAATGTAAGGACTGGCACAACTATTGCATTATTTACTTGTGTCCACGACCGTGGAAATTCTCCGAGTACTGTGCTGACCATTTCTTCCACTTCCTCTGCGGGTTGAGGGATATCTTGGCCTTCTTCAGCGTGCTGTAGCTGCTCGGGACATTTCTTCAGGTGGTCTCTGGAAACTGTTGCTGTTGTCTCACCTCCGTCCTTACTTATGAGGCACACTTTGGTGTTATCATGACTTGATGGTAGAATGGTGTACGGCTCTTTTTCCCACTGGTCATCCAACTTGTGGAGTCGCCTCTTCCTCTTTAGGACTTGCTCTCCAGGTGACAAGGGGGCAGCAGGTACATGTTGATTGTAAGTCCTCTCTTGCATTTCTCTTGCTTGGGACAGACTTCTTTCAACCCTTTCCTGTACCTTATGCTATTGCTGTTGCCGCTCTGTGTCCCAATCCGCATCCGGTGAGGCGTCCTCTGGTGTCAAAACTACCATATCCAGATCGATGGGCAGCTTACCAGCTCTCATCAGGTAAGCAGGTGTGCAGTTGGTGGAATTCACTGGGATATGATTGTAGAGGTCCACCAGGTCTGGCATCTTTTCTGGCCACAGACTGCGTTCCTCCAAGGGCAATGTCTTCAGTAGGTCTATCACCACCTGGTTCATCTTTTCACACATCCCGTTGGTCTGGGGGTGATAAGGCGTTGTCCTGATCTTCTTGCAGCCGTACAGGTTGCAGAACTCCTGGAATACTTCTGCTTCGAAGGCCGGACCTTGGTCAGTTAGCACACGTTCTGGGTAACCATGCGGGCGGCAGAAGTGCTGCTGGAAAGCTCTGGCCGCTGTCTGAGCCATTTGGTCCTTGACTGGCACTACTACCAGGAACCGGGAGTAGTAGTCTAGGATGGTGAGAGCGTAGATATAGCCTGACCTGCTCGGGGATAGCTTCACATGGTCCAGGGCTACCAGTTCGAGTGGCTGCTTGGTGATGATGGGCTGCAGGGGGGCCCTCTGGCTGTCACGGTCTTTTCTTCTCAGGTTGCATGGTCCGCATTCTCAACACCACCTCTCGACTGCTTTCCTCATGCCAGCCCAATAGAACCATTCACGTAGCAGGACTTCCAGCTTCTTCCACCCGAAGTGTCCTGCTCCATCGTGGTACTCTTCCAAGACCATAGACGCATCCCGCCTCGGGACTACCACCTGCCAGACCAGCTCATGTATCCGGGAGTTGACAGTTCTTCGACACAGCTTCCCTTCATAGATGAACAGCTTGCTCTTTTCTTTCCACGGTTGTTTGGTCTCTTCTGGAGCATCTGAATCATGGTATGAGTCAGCTTGTGTCAGCAACTCTTTGACTAGGCGAACAGCCGGGTCACTGTCTTGTGTTTCTGCCCATCCATGGTGGGGCAATGGATTGAACGTGGCTTCTCTGTTGGCAGAGCACCTGTTCTTCACACAATGGGAGCACTGCTTTATCCCATGGCGGTGGAACGCAGGGATTTCTATCTCTTCCAGCTCCTCTGGGTCCTCTCCCCCATCTGGCAAGTTAGGCATTCTGGACAGCGCATCTGCGTTTGCATTCTTGTGCCCAGCCCGGTACTTGATGGTGAATTCGTAATTAGACAGTCGGGCCATCCATCTTTGTTCCAGGGCACCAAGCTTTGCAGTGTCCAGGTGTGTTAGCGGGTTATTATCCGTGTACACAGTGAATTTGGAAGAGGCGAGATAATGCTTGAAGCGTTCAGTCACAGCCCAGACGATGACAAGGAACTCCAACTTGAAGGAGCTGTAGTTCTCTGGGTTTCTTTCTGTGGGCCGGAGCTTCCTGCTGGCATAGGCTATCACCCTTTCTCTGCCTTGCTGGATCTGGGACAGCACCGCTCCTAGTCCCACGTTGCTCGCGTCTGTGTGGAGGATGAAGGACTGTCCATAATCAGGGTAGGCCAGGACCTCGTCTCCTGTTAGGGCCATCTTCAACCTGGTGAAGGACTCATCTTCCAGCTTGTCCCATTTGAATGGTGGGTTCTGGTTCTTGGCCTTCCTGGACTGGCCTATGAGGAGGTCCTGCATGGGTGCCGCCATCTTGGTGAAGCCTGGTATAAACCTTCGGTAGTAGCCTACCAACTCGAGGAACTGCCGCACTTCTTTGATGGTGGAAGGTCTCGACCAGTGCTTGATTACGTTGATCTTATCGGGGTCTGGTGCTACACCGTCAGTGCTTACCACATGTCCTAAGTACTGTACTTTGGGCTTCAGCAGGTGGCACTTAGACGGCTTCACCTTCAGGCCAAAGCCAGCCAGGGCTTCAAACACTTCCGCCAGGTGCTTCAGATGATCCTCATATGTTTTGGAGTATACTATGACATCATCCAGGTACAGGAGGACTGTCTCAAAATTCTTATGTCCTAGACAGCACTCCATCAACCGCTGGAAGGTTCCCGGGGCGTTGCAGAGCCCGAATGGCATGCAGTTGAACTCGCTGAGGCCCATCGGGGTGGTGAATGTGGTCTTTTCCTAATCCGCCTCTGCTACAGGAACCTGCCAATACCCACTAGTAAGATCCAAAGTAGAGAAATAATTAGCAGATTTTAACTAGTGTTGAGCCACCCCCGTAGTGTTCGAGTTCGGTTAGGTTCGTCGAACACCCGTATGTTCGACGAACTGTTCGTCGAACTGTTCAACGAACACCTTCGAACACCATTGAAACCAATGGCAGGCAAACAAAAACACATAGCAACACATAGAAAACACATAGAAAACACTTCAAAGGTGTCCAAAAGCTGACAAACTGCTCAGAAGACACAACTAACACATGGAAAAGTGACAAGTACATATAGTCATGCGAAAAGAAAAGAGGTGGAGGTGTAAAAGGAGGGGGAGACACAGATATAGGCATGTCATGCCCTTCTAAAACCAAAAAAGTGCGAAGCTGACACGGCCAGTCCGTTACTGCCCGTGCCAACTCCGTGTCGCCGGGTTTGTGCCAGAGTCGCGGTGGACCCTGACGGCCAGCCCCCCTCTCCCAATACTGGTGCCTGTCTGCTGGTGGGTCGAGCCCCCCCCACGGTGGGGGGGGAGTAACATCTGCAGAAGAGAGACCATCTTCCAGCCAAACTAAGATGTCTACTTCTTTTCGTGGACAATGTGATACGATCCCTTTTTTACGGACACGCCCATCGCTACAAATTCCAGATGAGGCACAAAAACAGCAGGTGCTTCAACGGATATCAAGTGCTCCATCAAGTGGGCTCTCCTCCACCTCAACTTCAACATCACAAATACTCCAGTCCTCAGAGGTGTTACCCCAATCGCACTTGCTTCCTCACAGCTCCCAAGTCTCCAGCTGCCCGTCTGAGTATGGGGTAACACAGATGGTTGAGTCTGCACAGCTGTTTACTCATACTGTAGCCTGGGAAACGAAGGTCTGCTTCAGAGCTTCTGTTAATCCAGACGAGGAAATGATCTGCACTGATGCCCAGAATCTTTATAAGTCGGATCCAGGACCAGATGAAAAAGGTTCTGAGCATAATGTAGACCCTCGTTCCCAAATTGTAACTCCTGTTGGTGGAGACAATGATGAAGACGATGATGAGACTAAAATACCTGATTGGAGCGACAACTTGACTTTTCGGTCAGGGCAGGAAGAGGTTGGCTCTGAGGACGACGGGTGTGAGAACACACAGGGTGATGATGACGAGGTTGGAGATCCCACTTACTGTCAACCCACAGTTAGGAAGTCGATGAGGTCAGCAGAGGAGGTGGAGGAGGATGTGACTAGCCCAGGGGATCGGGATGACTCGGTACCCGGGCCTTTGCCTGGCCTTGGGGATGTTGCGGTGGTCGGCTCCCGGGCCCGTAACCTGGGGTCACTCTTTAAAAGGGTGGATAATTGTTAATTTTATAACAGTTCGTGACGCCACCTGTGGTATCTGGTGAGAAGCACCAGCGCTGCAGCAGTCCACTGAGGCCGGTGATAAGGCAGCTCGATGGTATAGCTCCCCACAGGTGGAGCTAGGCCTCAGGGCAATATATGCAGGGGGAATGCAGGACAGGCGAGACCCAGCTGGGTCAGAGCAAGAACGGGAATGGACACGGTAGTCACTTCAGTACCTTTTACTGGTGGAAATTCAGGCACATCCCGGAGCACTGTTGGGTGAAGGGTGCATATCAGGATCCTCCCCAATGAGCGGGTGTAGGGCCTCCTGTTTCTTGCCTCTGCGTAGTAAGTTTCTGACCTGCCTGGAGCTAGGCCTAACTTTGTCTCTGTCCTGCGCTGGCTGACCTTGTGGTAGGGCCTTGTCTTGGAGTTCACGCTCCCAGTATGCGGGGCTTAAGTGTCTCCTGGCTCTGTTACGTATCAGCACCTTAGCGATCCTGGGACTTGTAGTTCTCCAGGGATTCCGGTTATGCCTTACTGGGTCATAGAGACCCCGGTAAGCTCGGATCCGGTGTCCGGTAAATGCTTCGGGGTGAGCTGGTTAAGCTCCTCTGCCCCTTATGTACTAACTCGCTGTAGTGCCGGCGTCCCTGCCCTCTACTAGGCAGGGACGCTGTTCCCCTCACCGCTCTGCTCCGTGCCCGGCGTCCCTCTCCCGCTCTGCTGGCAGCGCGCGCTCCTTCCCGGCCACTGTGCTTAGGGCGCGCGCGCGCGCCCTCCCTTCCTCTTAAAGGGGCCGCGCGCGCCATCCTAAGGAGTCCCCGGCCAATGGCCGGAGGACTTTACCATATATAAGGCACCTCCTCCAAAATGGAGGTGCCCGAGCAATGTTGTTGCACCGTTCTACTCTGCTTCAGCCCTCAGGTCCCGTTGCCAGTTACCTGCCAGTTACCTGCCAGATTCCTGCCAGCTTGCTGTCCTAATCCTGCCTGATTTCCTGTTACCTGCCTGCCTGCCTGAGGTCCGACGGTCTGCCTTACAACTCCGGTCAGTCTGTCTATGGACCAGCTTGCCCGCTCACCTGGGAGCGCACATCAGCTACCTGCCTGCTTGCCTGAGGTCCGACGGTCTGCCTTACAACTCCGGTCAGTCTGTCTATGGACCAGCTTGCCCGCTCACCTGGGAGCGCTTCTCCGCTACCTGCCTGCTTGCCTGCCCGGAGGCTCCGCTGTCACGTGCTGTGACCACCAGCTATTCCAGACTCTTGCCCGCTCACCTGGGAGCGCTTCTCCGCTACCTGCCTGCTTGCCTACCTGGAGGCTCCGCCGTCACGTGCTGTGACCACCTGCTATTCCAGAGACTCTCGCTTGCTCACCTGGGAGCACACATCCTCCATCTGCCTTGCTAGCCTACCTGGAGGTTCAGCCATCACGGGTCGTACCTACCCCTTACCTAGAGACTGCCCCGGTCACTTGCCGTGACCTCCAGCCCGTTCTTCCAGAGACTGCCCCGGTCACTTGCCGTGACCTCCAGCCCGTTCTTCCAGAGACTGCCCTGATCACTTGCCGTGACCTCCTGCCCGTACACCCAGAGACTGTCCCGGTCACCTGCTGTGACTGCCTGCCTGGTCGCCACCCGCTCCCTTACAAGGACCGCTCCCTTGTATAGTAGCCCAGAGGTTCCGCCTCCCAGACCCGTTACACTCGCCACTCGCCTTCGGCCTACTCGGGCCCTCACTAGGCTATACACACTAACGGCAGCTTGCCGTGCTTCACCGATCTTATGGCGCTGGCACACCTTAAGCTCTAACTGGGCTACCTGAATCTAGCTAGCAGGAGCCTCGTGCTCCACAGCTGAACTATTAACTGAGTTCTCTAGACTAGACTGAGCTCCACTGCAGACTGACCTCTCTTAGGCTTCTCTACTGCAGGAACTCTTCAGAGGAACTGAACTGCCTAGCTGCACCTTCCCTATTTATATCCCTAACGGGCTCCCTCTTCTGGTCTGAGGTGGAAGGTGGAGATGTGTGAATGTTTATGGGGGCCTCTAGTGGAGGATTCCATCAATGCACTCTTCTAGGATCTGTGATACCAAGCGCAGCGGGGCGTCACAGATGCTATTGACGACGAGGTTAGGTTGCGCCTTCCTGGACAGAGACGGAGTACTGGAAGCACGTCAACAACTGCATCCTCAACCACAACTCTGCCTCTGACCACAAGTCGTAGTGGCTCTTCACGTCGCATGGGCTCTAAGCCTTGCATAGCCTGGGCATTTTTTCAGATCGATAAAGATGACCCAACTCGTGTTATCTGTAATATTTGTCACCAAAAGCTAAGTAGAGGCCAAAAAATCCATAGTTTGAGTACTTCATGCATGAACCGTCACATGGATATGAAGCATAAGTTGCAGTGGGAAGCTCACTGTGCTACAATGCGGCCTAGCGGGCCGGGCCAACCACCGTCTGCCCCATCTTGTGCATCCGCGGCCTCTTCATCCTCTGTGACTGGGGGGACAGCAGTCACACATGTTTTTGGACGCAGACCTGCCACCTCTTTACCCGCAACAGCCAGTGTGATTGGCAGGTCGTCAGTTCATTTGGAAGTTGAAACACCTGCTGGTGTTGAGCGCTCTCCGACATCGAGAGCACCACCTTTGGATCAAGGCAACCTAATATGTCCGCCTGCATCTTCCTCACAGACCGGCAGTTTTCCGGGGACACACTACTCAACCCCGTCTAAGCACAACAGCCAGCCCTCGGTCCCTCAGATGTGGACAAGTAAAAGACCATTTCCTCCTAGCCATGACAAAGCTAAGAGGTTGAATTTCACCATCTGCAAGCTGTTGGCTACAGAAATGCTGCCTTTCCGCCTGGTGGACACAGAGGATTTTGGAGACCTTATGTCCGTCTCAGTGCCCCAGTACCAGATGCCCAGTCGGCACTACTTCTCAAAGAAAAGTGTGCCTGCGGTACACCAGCATGTCGCACACAACATCACCGCTTCTTTGAGAAACTCTGTGTGTGACAGGGTGCATTTCACCACAGACACTTGGACGAGTAGGCATGGACAGGGGCGTTACATGTCACTGACTGGGCACTGGGTAACTATGGTGACAGCAGGACTAGGGGCTGCTGTCCAAGTCTTACCGTCCCCACGAGTTGTACGTCAATCCTCTTTATCTCGAAGTTCCTCCACTGCTTCTGCCTCCTCAACCTCCTCTCGGTCCTCCACCTGCACCCAAAGCCTGTCTGGTAATGCCACCTGCTTTCTAACTGCGCAGAGGGAATCCTGCACACCTCCTTACTATGCTGACAGCAGGGCTCAACAGCATCAGTGTTTACTTTGAAATGTCTGGGAAATGTGAGTCACACAGCTGAGGAGTTGTGGTCAGCTCTGGAGACCCAGTTTCATGAATGGTTGTCTCCACTGGACCTGCAACCAGGGAAGGCCGTGTGCGACAATGCTGCAAACCTGGGTGCGGCCCTTCGCCGGGGCAATGTCACACACGTGGCTTGTATGGCTCACGTGTTGAACCTGGTTGTCCGGCAATTTTTAGCCCACTATCCCGGACTAGATGGCCTTCTGCAGAGGGCACGGTCGCTGTGTGCTCACTTCCGCCGTTCGCATCCCGCAGCTCAGCGACTTACATCTCTACAGAAGTCGTTGGGCCTGCCACTTCACCGGCTAAAATGCGATGTGCCTACCTGGTGGAATTCAACTCTGCACATGTTGCAGCGACTGTGGCAGCACCGACAAGCCCTGGTGCAATACGTTCTGACGCATAGCCTGGGCCAACGAGATCCAGAGGTGGGGCAAATCACGCTGCAGGAGTGGTCTCAGATCAGGGACCTATGAAGTTGACGTGCCCCCTTTGCCGTGGGGTACCCGGAGCCGGGCCGGTAGACGCTGGGGATTGTAGTCACTGTGGCGGTGATTTGTATATATGGGTTTTATAATGTCCGACTACGCCACCTGTGGAGTGCGGCCAAAGGGGCCGCCGCTGCGGAACAGTCCTCTGAAGCTGGTGGTTTTGCAGCAATGGTATTATTACTCCCCACAGGAAGAGTGTAGCTTCAGGGCAGTGTGGGTGGATAATGGTGGTTGTAGTGCAGGGAGTCAGTAATGAACACAGAGTCCGTGTGATGCAGTCCCAAGATCTTTACTCACAGTTGTTGCAGTCCAGATTACAGGTACCAGAGCAATCTCCCCTGTTGTGCTGTGCGTACTCAGTGAGGGGCTCAGTCCTCCCCCAGATTGCTCCGGAGTACTTAGCAGGACCCCCTTCTGTGTGTCCTTTCTCTGGCCTTCTCCCTGCACCTCACACCCAGTGACACTTCTATCCGGTATCCTCGGGCCTTGGCCGGCGACGTGTGTTCCATCCCCTGGGTCCTATGTGGCTACCTTCTTAGTGAGACTGGTGTGGACTTTGGCCTGCAGTACATGAAATGCTGCAGCCTCCGGTTTCTAGTTGAGCCTTGCTGTTTCTCCACTAGTTGAGGGACCGGTTCCCCTTATCTGGCCTGACCCCTCTACCTCCTGGTAGCAGCGGGCGTACGGGTGGCCTTCTGCACGGCCCATACCCCTAGGGTCCCTTCGGTTCCTGGAGCCTTCCTGCTCCCACTCCTCTCTTCTCTCCTTCAGTCCTGGGCCTCCCAGGCTAGGCTCGCCTCCGGAGCAGAGCTCATGCAGAGCCTCTGCTCCTGTCACTTCTCCTCCTCTGACTGGCTTGCTCTTTCTAAGATGGCTTCCTATTTATACTCTCCCTGTCATGTGCTCCCCTAAGCTGCTCCCCTAAGCACCCATTACATAGGACCCTCCCGCCAGCTAGGGACCTGGGACTGTGCTCTCCCTTAGGAGCAATCTCACCCTACCCCCACTGCGGGTATGTGTTGGATGCAGGTGTTAGGGTCCCGAGCCATACTCCTTCCTTACCTGAGGGTGAGATACCACACCTCTGGGTGAGATGCAGTAACTCTGTGGCGACTGAACCCTCAGGGGCGCCACACACCCTTCTGCACAGTTTTGAAATGGCGACGAAGATGTTTAGTGCTGACGACGATGCCATTATCAGCATGACTATTTCGGTGATTTACATGCTGGAGCACACATTAAACAGAATTCAGAGTCAGGTGGTGGGACAAGAGGAGGTGGAGGAAGTAGAGGAGGAGTCGTATGCGGAAGGGATAACATCTCCAAGGTCCATACTGTCTGCAGCACCAAGGCGGCAGGCATGGGAGGGTCGGGGAGAGGGATTAACCAGGGTGCATGGTAGCAGCCAAACTGTTGAGGAAGGTGCAGGAGCCGAGGAAGAAGTGGAGGACGAACTGGCGATGCGCATGGAAGACTCATCAGATGAGGGAGACCTTGATCACATTTCTGTTGTGTGAGGTTGGGGGGAGAGGGCAGAGGAAGGAAGCATGATTCTTACCTCCCTACCAACACAACAAGGACTTGGTCCTCCTGGATGCGCAAGACACATGAGTGCCTTCTTGCTGCACTACCTGCAACATGACCCTCGGATTGTCAGAATTAAAAGTAATCCCGACTACTGGGTTGCCACACTCTTAGATCCCCGGTACAAAAGTAAATTTGCCGAAATAATTCCTGCCATAGAAAGGGATTCACGCATGCAGGAGTATCTGCAGACGCTGTTGCAGAATCTTACATGTGCTTTTCCACAAAACACCAGTGGTGCACGTAGTGAATCTCACAGTTCTAACTTGCCAACTGTGGGACTGTTGAGTCTTCAACACTCAAACCGTAACAGTAACACAGTATCTGCTGGTAACAGCAATTTTGTGGAATCGTTTCACCACTTTTTTAGACCATCCTTTGCAAGGCCACAGGAGACAAGAAGTTTGACACATAGTCAACGCCTAGAGAGCATGGTACAGGAGTATCTCCAAGTGAACATCTAAGCCATGACTGTGTCACTGGACCCTTGCTCATTTTGGGATTCCAATCTGGAAAAATGGCCGGAGCTCGCCACTCACGCCTTGGAGATCTTGTCATGCCCTGCAGCCAGCGTTCTCTCTGAACGTGTGTTCAGCGCTGCTGGTGGTGTGCTGACAGATAAGCGCACGCGGCTTTCCACTGAGAATGTAGACAGACTTACGTTCATAAAGATGAACAAATCATGGATTCGCAAGGACTTTTCTACCCCTGTGTCATCCTGGGGAGACTAAAAGTTTGAGGATTTTGTAAAATCACCTCACCAACCGTTTTAAGCAACTGTGGGGCAATTGATGCCACTTAACCCTAGAACGCATGACCATAAAAATCTACACTTTCACATACCTGGGGCCTTTTAGGCCCGTGTGCAAATAACATGGAATAACTCAAACTCAAATGACAAACAACTATATACATGAAGAATACCTAGAGTTTCAAAATTCTAACTAAAGTAATCTTGCAGAAAATAGAAAACAATTAACAGGGCGGGCCTGCAAGGCCCCAGGTATGCGTTCTAGGGTTAAATGGTGTCTGTGCCACAATTTTGGGAAAAAATGGAGACTCTTTTTGGAGTCCCCTTGCTGTGTCTTATGTGACGTTGGCATCGTCAATTCCAGGTGGGTTGGGTCGCTCCCCCCCCCCTTTTAACTGTAAGAAACTACATACACTATGGCTTGGGGTAACACAGATGGTTGAGTCTGAAGAGCTGTTTATGAAAAAAGCCTTGGCACTCGGAATGTTTCCAAATGTGAAAATTTTATTATTGCAGTCCAAAATATTATAAAACGTTTCGGTCTTAGTGACCTTCATCAGTTAATTGCAAAATGTAACATATTGTGAGTACAGAAAATACAATACATATATTAAATACAATAGACATTCAAATTTTATACATGTAAGGGACAGGACCACTGACAAGGAAAGACAACGTGAGGATGGTAATTAGGAGGGATAGGGGACAGGGATGCTGATCTATAAGCAGTGCTCAGTAGATTAAGGCAGACTACACATACCGCATGTTAGAATGTGGCTAAGGATACTGATATTCACTCAGTATGGACGATAATGGTAAGGACCACCTAGAATCAATAATATAAGTGAGCATGTATACAGAAGCTAGTATGTTACGCAGGGAGTGCTGTGTTAGTGACAGAGGGCATTACCTTATTGCTTCATATGACCTGGATGGCGCCAGAACGCGGTGTCCACCGCTTGTTGTGGTAGCCAGTGTGTGTGAGAAGGTTCTCATTTATGCAGGAGCTAATAGAGCCCTGCACAGGTGCTGCTGGGGTTAATTAGCGTGCACTTGGGAGGCTGAGCGCGCGGGACCGGAAGTAGCTCTATGACGTAGCCGGAAGTGATGTTCCCTAGTGATGATTGCGTTCCACAGTCACTGTGTTTGCGTTCCAGCTAGCAGGAAGCGCTAGTACGTGCTAGTAGAGAAGAGGGGCGCTTTCCTGGACTAGGGTATAACTGAGTAGGGCTTTCAGAGAGGAGGAGGAGGAGAGGACCAAGGGTAGGGAACATCTGAAACAAAAATAATCGCAATTAATATCATGATATACTGAACAAAATCGCACAGCTTGAAAAGGATAATAGTTGAACTATAGTAGATGAATAATTTATATACAATCTATTCACATAAGTGCCTAAAACCAGAAAGCTGTAATTTTATACATAAGGCATTTTGCAATGAGCGGTATGTATACAATACTGCGTTGCGTTAGTGAATAAGTCTATGTACCTGTGTCTGCATTACATTGTGTGTCTGCATTTCATTGTGTGACACCTGTATGTATACAAATGGTGACCTAATTTTCCTCGTGTGGATGTTGGATATTCATGTACACGGATACACCTACATATTCCCATTAATGTATATACGTACAAGAAAAGCGTACAGAGAAAAGTGTATAGAGAAAATATAGACATAAATCCCAGCATATTGTTACATAGGTGCTGGATGACTGTCTGGGCTGTCTAGACAATGGGTGAGTATCCATTAGGTGAAGGATAGTAAGTCGTATTCGCGGTTGAGGCCTTTGGGTGATAGAGACTCTAGAGTGTGTATCCAGAAGGCCTCTCTCTGTTTAAGGAGGCGGATACGATCGCCACCACGTCTTGGTTGTGGAACCTGTTCTAGGACTTGATACTTCAGTTGAGATATATTATGTCCTTTACTGATAAAGTGGTGTGGAATGGGTAGTAATAGGTTTTTGCAGCGGATTGTGGACTTGTGTTTAGAGATCCTGTCCCTAACGGATTGGGTGGTCTCACCTATATATATCTTGCCACAAGGGCATTTGATAAGGTATACCACAAAGGAACTTTCACAGGTGAAGTAGCCTTTGATGTGAAATTTCTTACCCGTATATGGGTGGTGAATGGTATTTCCTCGTAGGACGTTATTGCATTTTAGACCACAGTGCGGCGATTTTCTTTTGAAGAGCTGTTTACTCAGAGGTCTGCTCCAAAGCTTCAGTGACTGCTAGTCAGCGTAGAATTTTTAACTGCATCTAGCCTAGGCAATACTTTGGGCGTAGTAGCCCAGCTGCGAAGCAAGCTGCACCGCCTGTGTATCTAATAAGAATTTTTAAATGCATCTAGCCTAGGCAGACTGTGGGGACCCCCAACCAAACCCAGACGCTCAGCCCCCCTACCGCCCCCCTTTCCTTGACAATACAATAATGTAACTCTTACAACTGGATGGGTGAGGATCGGTCACAGCTTTATTAACTCTTTATACTCATTCCATTAGAAAGGCATTTTATTTCTAAAATAATTCAGCTTGTTGCAGCATGCCCTGGGTCTCCACTCCAGCAAGTTGGCCAACAAGTGTAACTTTCCAACATGTCCTTTCTATTTCCAGGCCACGGAGGATCCTACGTACTTGTATGCAGGACTCTGACCCCCACCCATCACTCTTAACGCTTGTTCCACTCCATCCTGGAGTCCTGACAGGAATATGTCCAGTCCAATATCCATTAAGTGAACACCGTCGGGCCGTATGAGGCCTGCTTTATCTCCTTCCAGTTGTCGGTGTCATATCACTACACCGCCTCTGTCTCTTCTAAATTTTGCCATCCGAAAATGTATTACCCGCCTTGTCCGTTCGATGGCCGTGATGTCTCGCGCACCTTGCCATACCACTATCGGCACAGTCTCTGACCATACTATAGTTTTGTGAAAAATTCTCTGAAGCGCTCAGTGTCTAGTTTCATTATTGCCATTAGTTATGCGCTCTTGTGATGACCTAGGTTGTTTCCCCCGGCCTGTATAACTAAGATGACCAGACCTCTTGCCTCTCTCCCTACCTTGATTACCTCCATTAGTACCTGTCGCCATAGCAGGCCTCTAATACCTCTCCAGTTGAAATATGTGTTATGAAACTCTTATTTCCTCCCGCCTGGGCGGACTTTCGCCCTTTTTTCTGCCCAATATATATACGAGCGGCCTATCACCCACACTGTTGGCTTAGCGTCACCTGTAAAAGAAACAAACCACGTTAGGATAACAAGTCGGGTCTTATGTATCTCGCCAAACACGTGGATCGCCATCTCCCTATCCTCTGAACTTCCGTTTCTGACTGTCCTGCTCTTGCTGCTTCCATGGCCGCGCCTATGCGGAATGAGTGTGTCCCGTAATCTTTGGGGTGGTTCCCTGCCGATGTTATGCATTTATTAAATATAGCTTGGAACGGGTATCTTGATAATGGCATTCCATGAATGTGTGATAGGAAGAAATTACTTTGTGATCTGATGGTTATATATGTTTTTACTATTGTTACCCGACTTAGTGTACCGTTTGTGGGTTGTAGAAGTACCCAAGTGCCCTTGCCCGCTGGAACCGTTTTCAATTGGCATATGCGTAGACGTATTGCATTATTGGCTATTACTACGTCCTGGTGTAATAAGCCTCCACTGGTGGTAATTTTGGATTGAGGGACTAATTCGCTTATGCATAGCGCCCCGAAGAAGGCGATCGCAAATGCAGTAGACAGTAGTGTTGCTTCAAATTGTGAGTGTCATGTTAATGGTGTTAGGGATATGATGTGAGAAATCAGTTTTAGTGACACGGGACTCCTGACTTGGCTGACCCCTTTTCCACCCTTTTATGGATTGTCTGATGATGAATCATTGTCACATCTCCCCAATTCAGTAGTTGGAAGTGAAATGCTACTCCGGTCAGACACCGCGGCGCTGATGCCCCTGATATGCCCCTCATCATTAGCTGGTGGAGAAATTCTATGGTGACTTGTGATCTGGCTTGTTCACATTGGTCAACCTGTCTGCCTGCTATTAGTCGTGTCCACTCTTCCCATGCCTTACCGTATGCTTGCCACGTCAACGGGGCAACTGACGCTCTGATTAATGGCATCAACTATTCGCCACTAGATCCCATAGGAAGAGTGGGCAACTGTTGCCCGATGGGTGGGCGTTGGGGAAGAGCTCTGTGAAAATCTGCCAATTGAATTGTGATAAAGCGTTAGCAGCAGCTTTAGACCCCTCAGCATCGTGGCTAGCGCGGACCCATACATTGTGTTTTAGGCACAGGAATGCTAGCCAGGGTAGTAGGCCTAGCACTGGGAGAGACAATGATGCCATCTTATTAATGCAGTGCGCTAGGCTGGTGTTTTTTGTTATGAAGCGTATATTTTTGTTAGCCAGGAGCGCGCCCCATATTTCTATTGCTACCACTATTGGGAAGAAAAATTATTTTCAGGGCTAGATGCAGCTAAAAATTAATATTAATTTCAAAGCTGGTGGAGCTTGGTATAGATGGCCTAATACAATGAGTACCACACACTGCTACTATGCCCAAAATTATTTTACAGACAAGATGCAGCTAAAAATTATTTGTAATTTGCTAGCTGGTGGAGCTTAGTATAGATGGCCTAATAGAATGAGTACCACACACTGCTACTATGCCCAAAATTATTTTCCAGACAAGATGCAGCTAAAAATTATTAGTAATTTGAAAGCTGGTGGAGCTTAGTATAGATGGCCTAATAGAATAAGTCCCACACACTGCTACAAGCCCAAAATTATTCTCCGAGCTAGATGCAGATAAAAATTATTAGTAATTTGCAAGTTGGTGGAGCTTAGTATAGATGGCCTAATAGAATGATGCTATGCCCAAAAGGTTTTACTTGGCTAGGTGCAGTAAAAAAAATTGTATTCTATACACAGGTGGTGTAGCTTGCAACACAGATACGCTACTCCACTGACTAACACACACTGCAAGAGGCCAAAAAGGATTTGCTTAGCTAGATTTAGCCAAATGCTGTGAAAAACACTTGCACAGCACTGGCACAGACCTGCCTGGCAAAAAGTCCTAGGAAATGCTGTAACCTAGTCCTCAAAAGGACTGCAATTACAACTAATCTTCACTCCCAAGCTGTCTATTTAAGAGCACAGACCTGCCTGCTAAAAGTAGTAGGAAATGCTGGAACCTAGTCCTCAAAAGGACTGCAATCACAACTATTCCCTACTCCCAAGCTATCTGTATATTTCAGAGAAAATTGGCTTGAAATTAACACTGAAAGTATAGCGCACACAGCAACAGCGGTGCCGTCTAACACGCAGCTGCAGCAGTGATAAAATGGTGGCGACGGGGAAAATGGCTGGGTCTTATAGGGCAAGGACATGTGACATACACAGCCAATGACACATGCCCTTGCTTGTGTGAAAAAAAGCAGTTCGCTCCGTGTGTGCGCTGCTGATAGGCTGACAGATTGCACCTCCCCACTGTAAATGCGGGAAAGAGAAAAAAAAATGGGGATCTTCATTATTTATGCAGAGATCCATCCCCTGCCCCTCCCCCCGCCCCGCTGTACACTCAAACTGCGTATTAACATTGATTATCAGCATTACTGTGAAAAAATCCAGCTATGATTTTGGTGCATGAACAGTTATCGAACATAACCTCGAACAGCCGGATTTTTTTCCAATCGTTCGTGTTCGCCGAACGGCTCGAACACCTCTCAAAACAGCTCGAATTTGAGATTGGCGAACAGTTCGAGTCGAACACCGCTCATCTCTAGTTATCATGGGATGACTTTCTCGGTGATCAATGTTGACAATAATCAGTCCTTGTGCTGGCAGTTCAACCTTGCCAACCTTTATGGTCACTTCTTTGAACCCTACCTGAGGTACGGGCCGACCATTTCTGGCATAAATGCTCAAATGTTCATCTGGACGGCGGTTGATGTCAGAGTCAGTCCAGTACTGTTTGAAAAGAATGTAGGGGATGGTGGTCACCTGGGATCCAGTGTCCAGCAACGCGCTCATTGGAAAGCCGTCCAGCACGACAGGTAGGACCAGTCGTCCTCCCACATATTTGTCTCACCAGCTTGATGGGTCTGGTGGTCTTATGCCTGAGGGTTGGCCCTCTGCCCCAGGTTTTGCTCGTTTAAATGACAGTACCTTGCATAATGTCCTGGCTGGTTGCAGCGGCGGCATATAAGTTGTCCGTCCTGGTCGTAGCGGTCACTGTTCCTCCCTCTGGATGGTTGAATCCTCTTCTGTCGGCGCCAGGGGATGTCCTCCGGACTGGAAGCCAGCTGGATCTTTCCTTTGGGAGACACCTGCAAGGACTGCACAGTTTTGGTTAGCGCAGCTACACTTTTAGTTAACTCTTGGACCTGATGGTGCAGGTCTGTAGACGGGGCATTGTCCAGAGTCTGTGCATCAGCTCCTACAGGCTCTGGGGAAAAGGGTGCCACCTCCTGGTGGTAGGTGATAGCTGGGCGGCGGTGAGCTGTAGCTCCACCTGGTGCTGGTCCTCGTAGCACCCGGATGGCCCTGTCCTTAAACTGAGCAAAGTCTAAGTCAGGGTTTTGCAGAGCCATTATGCGCAGCTGGGTTCAGTGGGCGCTGGACAGTAAACCCTCAATAAATTGTTCAGTTAACAGTCTGTTTTCGTCACGCACACTGTCTGGGTCTACCTGTTTGATAGCCCTCAGCGCCTCCTGCAGGTTTAAATCATAGTCCCATACACTGTCCTGTGCCAGTTGTTTGCACCCATAAAACTTAATCTTTATCTCTGCTGTAGTACGGGTGTCAAAAGTGTCCTTTAGGCGGGCCAGTATCTCTTTTACAGTCCCTTTTTCCCTGGTTGACCAGGACTTTACTTCTCTCTGGGCTGCACCAATCAACTGGCCTATAAGGATGCTCACTTTCTGTTCCTCGGACAGGGGGTATACTTTAAATAAACTGTTTAGTCTCTCCTTGAAGTCACTCAGGGTGTGCGACTCTCCTGAGTACTGGGGCAACCACGCTGCCCCCGGTATATAAGGCATGGTGAATGGCATTACCGCGGCAGCGGCCGCGCCGGTGGCTGAAGTTCCCTCCATATCGGGCGTCTTCCTCCCTGCTAGTGAACCGTGGCCTTCCTTCCTTCTCTTTCCTTCCGTAGGCCGCAGTTCCGCAGGCGATGGTCTCCGTTGAGGACCTGGCGTCGCACGCGTCTGACGTCAGCGCTCGCTGTGGCTCCTTCCAGGAACTGGCGCTGCGTCAGTGCGTGGGGCGGGGCTTTGGACTTTGCGCGTTTTCAGTGATCACGCCACTCTTCTTCCTGCGCGGTGACCCGAAAATGGCGGACAATGGCGGGAAAACGGCAGCAGATGGCGGGAAATCTTCACCACGGTATGCGACTCAGTCTGTGAAGGCGCGCAGTACCCGGTGGTCGCGGGCACGAAATCCTGCCGACTATGCCAAAGTTGACGCGCCCACTGGGCCGTGGGGATACCCGGAGCTGGGCCTTGTAGATGCTGGGGGTTGTAGTCACCGTGGCGGTGACCCGGTCCGTGACCCAGGGCAGTCAAACCAGGGTAGTTTATGTATAGTCTGACTACGCCACCTGTGGGATGCGGTTATTGGGAACCGCCGCTGCGGAGCAGTCCACTGAAGCTGATGGTATGTGCAGCAAGGTGATGTAACTCCCCACAGGAAGAGTGGAGCTTCAGGGCAGCGTGGATGGATGATGGTGGTGATAGTGCCTGGTTCAGTAATAATAACACGGAGTCTTTGCAGTGCAGTCCTAGGGTCTTTACTGGTGGTAATTATATAGGCCCCAACGGGAGTACTTGCTAGGGATGAGGGCCTTGTCAGTCTGGGAGCAATCCTAGAATTCCCCTGGCCAGGTGGAGTTGTAGGCCTGCCGCTCTGACTGTGCTCTTTTGGCTATCTCGCTATTATAGTCGTGTTGTGTGACGCGCTGTGCTCACCCGTATGGCTGGCGACTCGGATCCCGTGTATTCCTCGCTCCTCTGTGGCGGTACTGGTCCTTTTGTGTGGCTGAGCCTCCGGGCTTCTGTTGGGCCAGGAGACCTGCAATCCCCAGCCCTGCAGTATCTGCTGCTGGGCCTGAAGGGTCCCACAGCCTCGGACTCCGGTGTCCGGTCCTCTGTGTATACTGGTCAGGACGAGCTATCTCCAGCTCCAGTCCCTGGCCCCTTGCTCCTGTGTCTCCTACTTGACTCCAGCCCTGTCTCTGTCTAGACTCACTAACCCCGCCTCCAGATCCAGTTATATAGGGCAGGATCCTCCCCTTTCAGGCCTGGGGCAGGAGGTGTTGCAGGTAGTGTGTTCCCTGACCAGGAAACTCCTGCTTTGCTCCCAAACATGGTATTACTACCACTGTGGCAACCAAACCCTCTGGGGTGCCCCAGATGTGTTGAAAAAAATGTTCCTGTACTGAGATAATCTTATAAATGTGCCCCTGCTGTGTACTGTGTAATGTCTGTGTCTGACCGTACAGGGACATGGTCTGATCATACCACAGTTCCTGGGCAGGGGAGGAAGCAAAAGAGTATACAGACATTACAGCAGGGGATCACAGCTGGTACTTTCTGTGATGTCAAATATTTCCCTACTAATTTTTTTTTAAAAATGCTTTACCTGGCAAAAAACATCTGCTGCATTGTACCCAAAAATTTGATTTGCTGTGAATTTTAACACTGCTAAACCTCCATATGCCCTGAAAAGACATATGCAACACTTTGCAGTCTCCTAGAACTCTATGCAACCCTTTTCAATCTAATTTACACAAACTCACCCTTATTAATGTCGAACAGACCTCAACATAAAACTAGATGGTTACTGGTGATACTCAGCAGCCAATTTAATAACTCAGAAAACTGACAAACTTAAATAAAGAAAAGGTTCAAAAGTTAACCCATTTAGTCATTTGTGATCAGACCGACCATTCTTTGCAGAACACTGACTCAAACTCATGGTTTCACTGTCAGAAGTGACCTCATCTAACTGTGACTGAGATGAGTGATGTGCCATATATTCTGTAACGCCCACTTACTCCCCACTAATTCCTGCTGGAGACAAAGAATGAACATCCGCATTTCTATTAATAAATTGCTTGCAGTTTAAATGTTCAGTCTTTTAACCTTTTTAAGTTTCCAAAGATGTCAAGAAGTAGTGAGTAGACCACTCTTGAAGCATTTTTTATGCTCTGAAGAATGACAATATTAGTCAATGGGAAGGATCAATTCATGCCAAAGAGACACCTGAATATTTTTTTTTACTATTTTGCCAGCTTTTTTACTTGAAAAACTGCTAGATGTTTCCTCATTGTTACCTGGAGCAGAAAAAAATAAATCTGGAAAATGGCAGTAAAAAAGACACCACAAAAACATTGGAAAAAAACTTCTCTTCTGAGCCCTGCCATGTGTCCTAATAATAGATTAGGACTAGAGTTGAGCGAGCACTAAAATGCTCGGGTGCTCGAAGCTCGGGCTGAGCTCACCGTGATACTCGGGTGCTCGACCCAAGCAACGAGCCCAATGTTATTCTATGGGAGACCGGAGCATTTTTGCGGCGACACCCCCGGCAGTCTGTAGAAAGCCTAAAAAGTGCCCAAAATGATAGTGACAGTGCTCAAATGACATGGGGACAGCATGGGGATTGCCCCAGGAAGCATTTCTGACCCCCAGGTCACTGCTGTCAACAACGTGGTCAGAGTTATTAAGCCACTTTTGCGGGCTCACAATAAAACGTTCAAAAACGAAACTGAAACTGCTTTCCTGTGAAATATGTTAAGGAGCATCCTTTCCAGGGTAAAGACTTGTGTATAAGGTAAAATAAATAACCAAAGCCAAAAATACTCCTCCACACCTTGGGCTATGTTCACAAGTAGCATTTTTTATGCGGTTTGCACTTTTGTATTGCTTTCAACTGTGACAAATGCATTCACCGGGAAATGTCATTTTAACATTTTACAACCTTATCTGGCCATGTGCTGTGTGACACATGCATACAGTGCCGAAAAGACATGGGAACAGCATGGGGAAGACCCCTGGAAGCATCTCTGACACCCAGGTCACTGCCTAAAAGTGTGCCCATCAGAAGTGATCCTTGCCGCATCAGAAGATGCAGACTTGCAACTATCCCCGTGCAAGTCCTTGTCCCAGGGCAGTGTTCAATTGTACCTCCGCTATTCCTTGCAATGCAAGCGCAAGTATGCAGCCTGCCACCCACCCACCCCCAAGCTGCAATACCATACTGCTAGCTTGCTTGCACTTGAAATGAGGCCTTTTAGGCTTGCGGAGGCAGACGCCGGCCACCATGTCATGGCTGCGTCGGCGGCCAGGTATCCATACTCAGTCCCCAGCCGCCCGGCGGCCGGGTGTCCACACTCGGTCCCCAGCCGCCAGGGGGCGGCCAGGTGTCCATAATTAGTCCCCAGCCACCCCTATTTGTCCCGGTGCGCCTTATACACAAGCGCGCATACCAAAACATTACCTGTGCCCTCCCCAGTGCATTTAGTGGGAAGGACAGCCTAACCACAAACACGTGGACAAGTGAATGTGGACAGGGATGGTCCATCTCACTGACGCCTTCACACTGGGTTAATATTGTAGAAGCCGGGACACAGTTGGACACTGGGATAAAACACATCCTCCAGACATAGAGGATTGCGGGTCCTGGGTCAATCATGCTTCAACACAAAGTTCAGAAGGTAGACAGCAGCAGTGGTCGGCCTCCTACACAACAAGTAAATTATTCATGATCATGAGGCCATCCATCTCCTTAGCTTTCTGTTCCTTGGAATGCAAGCGCATGTATGTAGTAGTGGCTAGGCCTGAGGTGGTCAGCGTTTTGGCGTATATTCTACCTCCTCCGATGATTGCTGGATGTTTTCCTGCTACTATCCCAGTTCTATGACTACCGTTAAAACAAAGCTTCAGGTGATGAATGATGGATGAGGTGGTGGCAAAGGAGAAAGAGCAGGAGGAACCGGGACCATTCACATCAATATCAGGCCTGTCCACCACACGTCTTGTAGGAAATGTTTCTGTACCAAAAGGAGCGGATCAGCTACACAGTTATAGGGCATACAGTGAGTGCAATGCCTGCCAAAAATTTTGAAGCACTCTAATGCCCCTTGGAAGTGACATGGAGGTCAGAGGGCCTTAACTAAACCTTTTTTTCCATTTATAGCAACTGGGTCTCCTGTACACTGTTGGCTATGCAGTGAATGGAAGGCTTTCCAAAAATTATGAGGGACTGCAATGCCCCTTGAAACAGACGTGGATTACTGCGTACTAAAAACCTTCTACCCATTATTGGGGAATGGGTCTCTCTTAGTGTTCGCCTATGCATTGAAAAGCAAAAGCTGACTAAAATTAGGAGGAAATGCAATGTCCGTTGGAAAAGTCGTGGAGGTTAGAGGTAATTAGAAGCAACATTTCATTGCCCCTTCGAAGAGCTGTGGAGTTCAGAGTGGTTCAACAAGACGGTTTTAATGCCCCTTGGAAGAGACGTGGAGGTCACAGTAGCTTAACAAGACGGTTTTAATGCCCCTTGGAAGAGTGATGGAGGTCTCAGTGGAATAAAAAGACAATATCAATGCCCCTTGGAAGAGTGGTGGAGGTCGCAGTGGAATAAAAAGACAATATCAATGCCACGTGGAAAAGACGTGGAGGTCACAGTAGCGTAACAAGACGGTTTTAATGCCCCTTGGAAGAGTGGTGGAGGTCAGAGTGGTTTAACAAGATGGTTTTAATGCCCCTTGGAAGAGACGTGGAGGTCAGAGTGGTTTAACAAGATGGTTTTAATGCCCCTCGGAAGAGACGTGGAGGTCACAGTAGCTTAACAAGACAGTTTTAATGCCCCTTGGAAGAGACGTGGAGGTCAGAGTGGTTTAACAAGATGGTTTTAATGTCCTTTGGAAGAGACGTGGTGGTCACAGTAGCTTAACAATATGGTTTTAATGCCCCTTGGATGAGACGTGGAGGTCAGAGTGGTTTAACAAGATGCTTTTAATACACCTTGGAAGAGACGTGGAGGTCAGAGTGGTTTAACAAGATGGTTTTAATGCCCCTTGGATGAGACATGGAGGTCACAGTAGCTTAACAAGACAGTTTTAATGCCCCTTGGAAGAGTGATGGAGGTCAGAGTGTTTTAACAAGATGGTTTTAATGCCCCTTAGAAGAGACGTGGATGTCACAGTAGCTTAACAAGATGGTTTTAATGCCCCTTGGATGAGACGTGGAGGTCAGAGTGGTTTAGCAAGATGGTTTTCATGCACCTTGGAAGAGACGTGGATGTCAGAGTGGTTTAACAAGATGGTTTTAATGCCCCTTGGAAGAGACGTGGAGGTCACAGTAGCTTAACAAGATGGTTTTAATGCCCCTTGGAAGAGACGTGGAGGTCAGAGTGGTTTAACAAGATGGTTTTAATGCCCGTTGGAAGAGACGTGGAGGTCAGAGTGGTTTAACAAGTTGGTTTTAATGCCCCTTGGAAGAGACGTGGAGGTCACAGTAGCTTAACAAGACGGTTTTAATGCCCCTTGGAAGAGTGTTGGAGGTCGCAGTGGAATGAAAAGACAATATCAATGCCCCTTGGAAGAGTGGTGGAGGTCGCAGTGGAATAGAAAGACAATATCAATGCCCCTTGGAAGAGTGGTGGAGGTCGCAGTGGAATGAAAAGACAATATCAATGCCCCTTGGAAGAGTGGTGGAGGTCGCAGTGGAATAAAAAGACAATATTAATGCCCCTTGGAAGAGTGGTGGAGGTCGCAGTGGAATAGAAAGACAATATCAATGCCCCTTGGAAGAGTGGTGGAGGTCGCAGTGGAATAAAAAGACAATATCCATGCCCTGTGGAAGAGACGTGGAGGTCACAGTAGCTTAACAAGAAGGTTTTAATGCCCCTTGGAAGAGTGGTGGAGGTCATAGTGGTACAACAAGATGGTTTTAATGCCCCTTGGAAGAGACGTGGAGGTCACAGTAGCTTAACAAGACTGTTTTAATGCCCCTTACAAGAGCCATGCAGTACAGCATATTAAAAACATTATTTCCAGTATTGGGTAGTGGGTCTCCCATAGTCTTTGCCTGTGCCTTCCAAGCAAAAGCTGCCAAAAATTAGGACGGAGGAATTTTCAATGCCCCGTACAAGAGCCATGCAGTACAGCATATTAAAAACATTATTCCCATTATTGGGGAGTGGGTCTCCCATAGTCTTTGCCAAAAATTAGGATGGAGGAACTTGCAATGCTGGCAACATGGACAATGGTCACCCTGGTGGTGGTGGAGGCTGAGGATAAGGAGAAGAGCAAAAAAACAGCCAAAATGAGGAAGCGTATACCCATATGTGGGTGTGAAGCGGTGCATGGGAATACACCTCCCGAAACAATACAGTGGATTTTACTTTATGTTACTCTGCTGTCATTTGGTGGTGATGAGAAGTCTTGCCCAATCCATCCCTTGTTCATTTTGATAAGGGTCAGCTTGTCAGCATTGTCAGTTGACATGCGAGTGCGCTTATCAGTTATAATTCCCCCAGCGGCACTAAAAACGCGCTCTGATAACACGCTAGCGGCAGGGCAGGCCAGGACCTCCAAGGCATACAGAGCGAGTTCATTCCAAGTGTCCAGCTTGGATACCCAATAATTAAAAGGCACAGAGGAATCACGGAGAATGCTGGTACGGTCGGCAAGGTACTCCCTCACCATCTTTTGAAACTTTCCACTCCTTGTGAGAGTACCCCGCGCTTCAGGGCCTGTAAGCTGGGCGGGTCTCAGAAAACTGTCCCAGAACGTTGACAGTGTTCCCCTGCCTCTGCTGGATTGGAATTGCGTCTCTCTCGCCTCTACACCTTGGTTGGTCAATGAACTGTGACCTCTGCTGCTAGCGTGTTCAGATGGGAATTTTTTTTAACAGTTCTGCAGCAAGGGCCTTCTGGTACTGCCCCATTTTTGTAGACCTCTCAACCTCAGTAATAAGAGAGTGAAAGTTCTCCTTGTAGCGGGGGTCTAAAAGTGTCACCAACAAGTAATGACTGTCACCCAACATTTTGACAATGCGAGGGTCACGGTTAAGGCAGCGTAACATAAAGTCAGCAATGCGTGCCAGACTGGTAACGGGCAAGACTTCCGTGTCCTCACCAAGATGACGACTGACCATGCTCTCCTCCTCCTCCTCCTCCCCCCTCTCCTCAGGCCACCCACGCTGAACCGACGGTATGACAATTGTACAGGTACTACCGCCTACAGCGCATGATACCAGCTCCTGTTCTTCCTCCTCCTCCTCTACCTCATTGTCCCCCAATGCACGTTGGGATGAGATGAGGCTGGGCTGTGTGTAATCGCTCGTTACGGCTTCTTGATCCATCTCATCATACTCTGGCTGCAATGCCTCCTCTTTAATTCTCTGCAGAGAGCTTTGCAAAAAACAGACAAGTGGGATGCTGACGCTAATGATGGCGTCATCGCCACTCACCATCTTGGTGGACTCCTCAAAGTTTGTCAGGATGGTACATCCTGAGGTCTTATGTGTGGAGTCTGACCTGAATATCAACTTCCTTGTCGCAGCTGGTACTCCACAACTGCTCTCTTCTGCTCACAAATCCTTTGCAACATGTGGAGGGTACAGTTCCAATGTGTGGGGACATCACACACCAGTCGGTGTGCCGGAAGCTGCAAACGCTGCTGCGACACAGTAAGGGCAGCGGAAGCTGTAGCCGACTTCCGAAAATGAGCTGACAGGCAGCGTACTTTGACGAGCAGATCTGGCAACTCGGGGTACGATTTAAGAAACCGCTGAACCATGAGGTTAAGCACATGAGCCAGGCATGGTACATGTGTGATCTCGCCTCGCCTCAGAGCCGCCACCAGGTTACGGCCATTGTCACACACGACCATGCCTGGATGTAGGTTCAGCGGTCTTAGCCACAGATCTGCCTGCTCTTTCACAGCTGTCCACAACTCACAAGCAGTGTGAGTTTTATCACCTAAGCTTATGAGTTTCAGCACAGCCTGTTGCTGCTTGGCTGAGGCAGTACTGCAGTGCTTCCAGCTTGTAACTGATGTGGTGATATCTGAGATGGAGGCTGAACATGAGGAGGAGGAGGAGGATGCGCAGGAGCTGTACACTGTGGGGGCAACGCTGACTGACATAGGGCCCGCAATCCTCGGTGTGGGGAGGATGTGTTCCGTCCCAAGGTCCGACTGGGTCCCGGCTTCCACTATGTTTACCCAGTGTGCCGTCAGGGAGATGTACCGTCCCTGGCCACAAGCACTTGTCCACGTGTCCGTTGTCAGGTGGACTCTCCCAGTAACTGCGTTGTTGAGGGCATGGAAGATGTTTTGGGACACGTGCTTGTGTAGTGCGGGGATGGCACACCGGGCAAATTAGTGTCGGCTGGGGACCGAGTACCAAGGGACGGCCACTGCCATAAGGTTGCAGAAGGATTCCGTCTCCACCAGCCTAAAAGGCAGCATTTCCAATGCAAGCAGTCATGAAATGTGCGAATTTAGGACTGTGGCCTGTGGGGTGTTGGCTGCAAATTTGTGCTTTTGTTCAGAGGTCTGGGATATGAACAATTGAACGCTGCGGTGGGACGTGGACGTGGACGTTGATGCTGTTTCTTGAGAAACTGCCATAACAAGTGAAGACTGAGAGGAGGGGGCATCTTTGCATGCAGTATGGACAGGGGATTGCCTTGCACGTACAACAGGGGGTTCTCTTACATGCACAATAGCTGAAGAAGCAGTGGTGACACCCGCTGACACTGGTCGTGGACCCTGGGGTTCACCCCACAAAGTCGGGTGCTCTGCTGACATGTGCCTGATCATGCTGGTGGTGGTCAGGCTGGTAGTTTTGTCACCCCTGCAGAAGCTGGCCTGGCAGGTGGTACAAATGGCCTTTTTGGGGTTATCAGCAGAGTCTTTAAAAAAATTCCAGACTCTGGAAGACCTACCGGTTGTACTGGCAACGTCCCTCATGTTGGTGTGACGGGGAACGGTTGCCCGCCTTCTGTCTGCGGCCACCACACTGCTTCTTCCTGCCTGTTGGGGTACTCTGCCTCCCTCCCCCTGTGTGCTGACGTTGGGTCAGTTACTAGATCATACACCACCTCCTCCTCTTCCACTTGCGCACCACCGTCCTCCTTCTCACTTCGTGGCAATTGTGTCTCGTCATCGTCCACCTCTTGTGACAAATTGCCAGGGTCACCTTCCTGTGACTGTGGCTGTTCAAATATTTGGCCATCGCTACATGGGATCTCCTCTTCCACCACTTCCAGCGGAGCAGGTGAGGGGCACAAATATGGAAATGGACCAGTGAACAGCTCTTCAGAGTGTCCAACTGTGGGATCAGTTGCTGTCTGACGACACTCGGCATGGTGGGAGGAAGGAGCATCAGGGTGAGGAGGAGTATGAAGTCAAGACTCACGGCTACTAACACTTGACTGTGTAGAAGACAGACCGGAGGTGGTGGTGCCCAGGTAACTGGAAGTATTATCTGCTATCCAATTAATAACCTGTTCACACTCATCAGTTCGCAATAGTGGTGCTGTTGTGTGCTTCTGACTAGCCCAGGGGGATGGGGACGACTCGGTGCCCGGGCCTTTGCCTGGCCTTGGGGATGTCGCGGTGGTCGGCTCCCGGGCCCGTACCCTGGTGTCAGCTTCTAAAAGGGGATTATTTGTTAACTTTATGAAAGTTCGTGACGCCATCTCTGGTTTCTGGTGAGAATCACCAGCGCTGCGGCAGTCCACTGAGGCCGGTGATAAGGCAGCTCGATAGTATAGCTCCCCACAGGTGGAGCTAGGCCTCAGTGCAGCGTATGGAGAGGGGGATGCAGGACAGAGGGGACCCAGCCGGGTCAGAGCAAGAATAGGAGCACACACGAAAGTCACTTCAGTACCTTTTACTGATGGAAATTCAGGCACGTCCCGGAGCACTGTAGGGTGAGGGGTGCACGTCTGGATTCTCCCCAGTGAGCGGGTGTAGGGCCTCCTGTCTCTTGCTTCTCTGTAGTAAGTTTCTGACCTGCCTGGAGCTAGGCCTAACTTGGTTTCTGTTCTGCACCTGCTGACTTGGTGATAGGGCCTTCTGTTGGAGATCACTCTCCCTATTCTTTGGGGTCTCTGTGATTCCTGACCCTGGTATGTATTAGCTTTTGGTGATCCTGGGACATGTAGTTCGCCAGGGGTTCCGGTTGTTTTCTACTGGTCATGAAGATCCACGTAGACTATCGGACCCGGTGTCCGGTATATTCTTCGGGGTGAGCTGGTTAAGCTCCTCTGCCCCCTATATTACTGACTTTCCACTCGCCTTTGGCCCTGCTCGGGCCCTCACTAGGCTACACACACTGCAGCCGGGACGCTGCTCTTCTTTGCCGCTCTCAGAGCGTCGGCACTCTCCTAGCTCTCTATCCTGAGCTCTGTGAGTTCTAGTCTGGACTCACTCTACAGACTGTACTGAACTCTTTCTTCAGGAACTGCTAGGCTCTGGCTCGACTGCTCTGACTCCTTCTGTGTCTGAGCAGGAACTGCTGAATCACTTTCTGGGCTGCCTGGCTCCACCTTCCCTTAATATATATCCCTAACGGGCTCCCTCTGCTGGTCTGAGGTGGAAGGTGGAGATGTGTGAATGTTTATGGTGGCCTCTTGTGGAGGAATCCATCAATGCACACTTCTAGGATCTGTGATACCAAGCGCAGCTGGGCGTCACACTTCCCTAGTAATTCGGTCAAGAACTGGGAGCGAGAAGATGTGGCTGTTGGTTGTGGCACATTTTCACCTTGGCCCCTGCCCCGTCCTCTGCACGCACCATCACCAGAACGTCCAGTTCCACGTCCTTTGCCACGCACCTTGCCCATTGTAAATGAAGTAAAATAGCTTTCACTCGCACAATCAATGGCAAAAGGGTAATAAAAAGGAGATTTGAACCGTGGAAGAGGAAAACCACAGTTCTATTTCTCTGGCCTACACCGGACTCTTTTAAACAGATATATTGGTGTCTGAACAGTCAGCGAGACACTGAAAATGTTTTTTTTATGTAAAAAAGACAAAAAAGTGGATAATACAGAGATTTGAACCGTGGAACTGCAAAACCACAGCTATAATTTCCTGGTGTATACCAGACTTGTTAAAATAGATATATATGTGTCTGAACAGTCAGCGACACACTCAAACTGTTTTTTTTAATGGAAAAAAGGCAAGCAGGTTGATAACACCCAGATTTGAACCGTGGAAGAGGAAAAACACAGTTCTAGTTCTCTGGCCTACACCAGACTCTTTTAAACAGATATATTGGTGTCTGAACAGTCAGCGAGATACTGAAAATGTTTTTTTTTTATGGAAAAAAGACCAAAAAGTGGATAATACAGAGATTTGAACCATGGAACTGCAAAACCACAGTTATAATTTCCTGGTGTATACCAGACTTGTTAAAATAGATATATTTGTGTCTGAAAAGTCAGCGACACACTCAAACTGTTTTATTTTATGGAAAAAAAGCAAGCTGGTTGATAACACCCAGATTTGAACCGTGGAAGAGGAAAAACACAGTTCTAGCTATCTGGCCTACACCAGACTCCAGAGATTTGAACAATGGAACTGCAAAACCACAGTTATTATTTCCAGGTGTATACCAGACTTGTTAAAATAGATATATTTGTGTCTGAACAGTCAGCGACACACTCAAATAGGTTTTTTTTTATGGAAAAAAGGCAAGCAGGTTGATAACACCCAGATTTGAACCGTGGAAGAGAAAAAACACAGTACTAGTTCTCTGGCCTACACCAGACTCTCTTAAACAGATATATTTGTGTCTGAACACTCACAGACACACTCAATTTTTTTTGGGGGGGAGGGAGGGAAACCAAAAGGTTAATAAGACGGGTATTTGTACAGTCTGACTGAGGTAAAAAAAAAAAAACAAGATTAAAAAAAAGGATTTTTCCTGGCCCCTGAGACCTGGGGATAAGTCTAGCAATTTGACCAACAGGAGCACACAGGACTGTAATGCAGCGTTTGTTGGTATAACCACTGCGTCTCCTGTACAGCCTGCCTGCCTGCCTGATATCTGGGATGGATATTAGTCCTGAGAAGGACTGTTTGTTTGATTTGGCAGGCTTTAGAGACCCTACACTAACTATTTTGCAGTATAAATCTCTCCCTAGCTCTGCAGCACTGACCCTACACTGTCTGATCCGGAGCGACTGTGTCCAAGATGGCGGCGCCCGGTTTTAAATACTCGAGGTGATGCTGTGCGGCCAGCCAATCACTGTAATGCCCACAAACAACATGGCTGCGGCATTACAGTGACTGGCTGGCAATCCCTGCATGTTCATTGGCTATGTAAAGAGCGCCAAACATGCAGGGCAGAGACCCGAGCTCCCGCCCGAGTAACCCGGAAATGCTCGGTGCTAGCCGAACATCCCGAGTAGCGTGATGCTCGGGCGAGTACCGAGCAGTGTCGAGCATGCTCGCTCAACACTAATTAGTACCACATATGGGGTATTGCCAATTTTGGGAAAATTGCACATCTCACTGTGTGGTTTCCTACTAACCATGGTAAAAATGAAAAATTTGGGGCTAAAGTAACATTTTAGTGAGAAAAATATAATTTTTCATTTTTTCATTCCACTTTCTATTAATTCATATGAGTTTAACAAATTTTCTGACAACATATTTTAATATTTTAAAACTGCAACCCTTAAAATATTATGACTTTGGGGTGTTTGAGGTCCCTCAACGTTTTAAAAATGAATTTTCCCTCCCGAGAGGGATGCCCACCATTACCAATTTTATATGCAATAGCAATGCAATGGAGCCATTGCAACCATTATTCATTGTAGCCCGGAGATCACAAGCTTCATTCAAGGCCTCCTTTATGATAAAATTAGTGGATACGCAGATGAGAAGAAAAGGAAACAGAACGCGGATGAGAAAAAAAGCAAATACTCCAAATACAGGTTTATGGTTCTGAGTACCCGTAATGCGAATGGTGAGGGCCACTGACATCTCTAGATCCTGACTGTTGCTGCAAGGCTTCTTGGGAGCAGGTGGTTGTATGAACGCACTGGATGAGACAGTGATATCTGCACCCTCCACAATTTGACCATGTTTTACACGCACGCCGCTAGGTTCAGATAGGGGCGTGACAGGTTACATGAATTCTGGAATACTGGGGGAACTGTTACTCAGGGCGACCATAGACCATGTGCTACAGCTTCTCTCAGGCACACAGGGGAATTGACCCTCAGGCACAGACATGTAACTTCTGGTTACTGGGGTCGTGTATTTCAAATTGATTTTCAACTGCACCGATGGGATACAGCCTATATCAGAGTCATATTTGGAGAACGCATCACACTCTTCTCTCAGCATCTGTTTTGCTACCGTTATATCTTCAGCACACAAGTGTTCCAGGGGTATTGGGCGATCCCAGGACTCCAAGGTGGGGCGTGCAATTTCTTCCCCTGGGCAACTCCTGTTCCTTGGGGGGGAGACTGAATTCACTGTAGACCCCTGGGCGTGTCTCACACTGGCTGGATATCCAGTTTTAACGGTTTCGATGTGACCAAACAGTGTTTGGATTCAGTCTAATTTTGTGTCTCGTAGTATTCATCACCGGTATTGTCACTCAAGCAAACCCACCAGTAAGAATCGTAAGCACAGTCTCACCTTGAACTAGGCCTTCCAGAAATTCTGAGGAGTCTTTTGGCACGAACAGTCTTTTCTGGACTTTTCTTCAAGGTTCTACCCGAACTCCACACTAGAGATGAGCGTTGTTCTACTCGAACTGTTCGCCAATCTCAAATTCGAGCTGTTTTGGGCGGTGTTCGAGCCGGTCGGCGAACACGAACAATTTGAGAAAAATTCGGCTGTTCGAGGTTATGTTCGATAACTGTTCGTGCACCAAAATCATAACTGGATTTTTTCTCAGTAATGATGAAAATTAATGTTAATACGCAGTTTGAGTGTACAGCGGGGCAGGGGGAGGGGCAGGGGATGGATCTCTGCAGGAACAATGAAGATCTCCATTTTTTTTTCTCTTTCCCGCATTTGCAGTGGGGAGGTGCAATCTGTCAGCCTATCAGCAGCGCACACACGGAGCGAAGTGCTTTTTTTCACACAAGCAAGGGCATGTGTGATTGGCAGTGTATGTCACATGTCCTTGCCCTATAAGACCAAGCCATTTTCCCCGTCGCCACCATTTTCTCACTGCTGCAGCTGCGTGTTAGACGGCACCGCTGTTGCTGTGTGCGCTATACCTTGTTAATTTCAAGCCAATTTTCGCACAAATATACAGATAGCTTGGGAGTAGGGAATAGTTGTGATTGCAGTCCTTTTAAGGACTAGGTTACAGCATTTCCTACGACTTTTATCAGGCAGGTCTGTGCTCTTAAATAGATAGATTGTGGGAGTAAAGACTAATTGTAATTGGAGTCCTTTTCAGGACTAGGTTACATCAGTTCCTATCAGTTTTTGCCAGGCAGGTCTGTGCCAGTGCTGTGCAAGTTTTTTTCACAGCATTTGGCTGAATCTAGCAAAGCTAATCCTTTTTGGCCTATTGCAGAGTGTGTTAGTCAGTGGAGTAGCCTATCTGTGTTGCAAGATATACCACCTGTGTATAGAATACCAATTTTTTTACTGCACCTAGTGAAGTAAAATCTTTTGGGCATAGCATCATTCTATTAGTCCATCTATACTGACCTCCATCAGGTTGCAAACTGAATATAATTTTTTTCTGCATCTAGCTCTGAAAAAATATTTGGGCTTCTAGCGGTGTGTGGGACTTGGTCTATTAGTCCATCTATACTGACCTCCATCAGGTTGCAAATTAAAAATAATTTTTTTCTGCATCTAGCTCTGAAAAAATATTTGGGCTTCTAGCAGTGTGTGGGACTTGGTCTATTAGTCCATCTATACTGACCTCCATCAGGTTGCAAATTAAAAATAATTTTTTTCTGCATCTAGCTCTGAAAAAATATTTGGGCTTCTAGCAGTGTGTGGGACTTGGTCTATTAGTCCATCTATACTGACCTCCATCAGGTTGCAAATTAAAAATAATTTTTTTCTTCATTTATCTCTGAAAAAATATTTGGGCTTCTAGCAGCGTGTGGGACTTGTTCTATTAGTCCATCTATACTGACCTCCATCAGGTTGCAAATTAAAAATAATTTTTTTCTGCATCTAGCTCTGAAAAAATATTTGGGCTTCTAGCAGTGTGTGGGACTTGGTCTATTAGTCCATCTATACTGATCTCCATCAGGTTGCAAATTGAATAAAAAAATTTTCTGCATCTAGCTCTGAAAAAATATTTGGGCTTCTAGCAGTGTGTGGGACTTGGTCTATTAGTCCATCTATACTGACCTCCATCAGGTTGCAAATTGAATAAAAAAAATTTCTGCATCTAGCTCTGAAAAAATATTTGGGCTTCTAGCGGTGTGTGGGACTTGGTCTATTAGTCCATTTATACTGACCTCCATCAGGTTGCAAATTAAAAATAATTTTTTTCTGCATCTAGCTCTGAAAAAATATTTGGGCTTCTAGCAGTGTGTGGGACTTGGTCTATTAGTCCATCTATACTGACCTCCATCAGGTTGCAAATTAAAAATAATTTTTTTCTGCATCTAGCTCTGAAAAAATATTTGGGCTTCTAGCAGTGTGTGGGACTTGGTCTATTAGTCCATCTATACTGACCTCCATCAGGTTGCAAATTAAAAATAATTTTTTTCTTCATTTATCTCTGAAAAAATATTTGGGCTTCTAGCAGCGTGTGGGACTTGTTCTATTAGTCCATCTATACTGACCTCCATCAGGTTGCAAATTAAAAATAATTTTTTTCTGCATCTAGCTCTGAAAAAATATTTGGGCTTCTAGCAGTGTGTGGGACTTGGTCTATTAGTCCATCTATACTGACCTCCATCAGGTTGCAAATTAAAAATAATTTTTTTCTGCATCTAGCTCTGAAAAAATATTTGGGCTTCTAGCAGTGTGTGGGACTTGGTCTATTAGTCCATCTATACTGACCTCCATCAGGTTGCAAATTAAAAATAATTTTTTTCTGCATCTAGCTCTGAAAAAATATTTGGGCTTCTAGCAGTGTGTGGGACTTGGTCTATTAGTCCATCTATACTGACCTCCATCAGGTTGCAAATTAAAAATAATTTTTTTCTGCATCTAGCTCTGAAAAAATATTTGGGCTTCTAGCAGTGTGTGGGACTTGGTCTATTAGTCCATCTATACTGACCTCCATCAGGTTGCAAATTAAAAATAATTTTTTTCTTCATTTATCTCTGAAAAAATATTTGGGCTTCTAGCAGCGTGTGGGACTTGTTCTATTAGTCCATCTATACTGACCTCCATCAGGTTGCAAATTAAAAATAATTTTTTTCTGCATCTAGCCCAGCCAATAGTTTTGGCCTAATACCACAGTTTGGCCACTCAGCTCTGCTCGGTTACCATCCATTGTTTTTTTGTGCAAACAACTCCAGAGTTGTGAATTAGTTAACCACCAAAATGAGTGGAAAAAGGCCTGCTGCTGGTGGAAAGGGGAATAGGCGTGTTGGGAAGGGGAAAAAAGGTTGTGTCCGTGGGGTAGGTGTAGAAGAAAGACCATCTTCCAGCCAAACTAAAATGTCTACTTCTTTTAGCGGACAATGTGATAAGATCCCTTTCTTACGGCCACGCCAATCGCTACAAATTCCAGATGAGGCACAAAAACAGCAGGTGCTTCAACGGATATCAAGTGCTCCTTTAAGTGGGCTCTCCTCCACATCAACTTCAACATCACAAATACTCCAGTCCTCAAAGGTGTCACCCAAATCGCACTTGCTTCCTCACAGCTCCCAAATCTCCAGCTGCCCGTCTGAGTATGAGGTAGAACAGATGGTTGAGTCTGCAGAGCTGTTTACTCATACTATAGCCTGGGAATCAGAGGTCGACTCCAGCGCTTCTGTGAATCCAGACGAGGAAATGATCTGCACTGATGCCCAGAATCTTTATGAGTCGGATCCAGGACCAGACGCAGAAGGTTCTGACCATAATGTAGACCCTCATTCCCAAACTGTAACTCCTGTTGGTGGAGACAATGAGGAAGACGATGATAAAACTCAAATACCTGATTGGAGCAACAACTTTAGTTTTTTGTCAGGGCAGGAACAGGTTGGCTCTGAGGACGACGGGTGTGATAACGCACAGGGTGATGATGATGAGGTCGGAGATCCCACTTACTGTCAACCCACAGTCAGCCAAGAGATGAGGTCAGCAGAGGAGGTGGAGGAAGATGCTAGTGACGACGAGGTCAGGTTGCGCCTTCCTGGACAGAGACGTAGTACTGGAAGCACGTCAACAACTGCATCCTCAAACACAACTCTGCCTCTCACCACAAGTCGTGGTGGCTCTTCAGGTCGCATGGGTGCTAAGCCTTGCATAGCCTGGGCATTTTTTCAGATCGATAAAGATGACCCAACTCGTGTTATCTGTAACATTTGTCAGCAAAAGCTAAGTAGAGGCCAAAAAATACATAGTTTGAGTACTTCATGCATGAACCGGCACATGGACATGAAGCATAAGTTGCAGTGGGAAGCTCAGTGTGCTACAATGCGGCCTAGCCGGCCAGGCCAATCACCGTCTGCCATATCTTGTGCATCCGCGGCCTCTTCATCCTCTGTGACTGGGGGGACAGCAGTCACACCTGTTTTGGGGCGCAGACCTGCCACCTCTTTACCCGCAACAGCCAGCGTGATTGGCAGGTCATCATTTTCTTTGGAGGTGGTAACACCAGCTGGTGTTGAGCGCTGTCCGACATCGATAGCACCACCTTTGGATCAAGGCAACCTAACATGTCCGCTTGCATCTTCCTCACAGACCGGCAGTTTGCCGGGGACACCCTTATCAACCCCGTCTAAGCACAATAGCCAGCCCTCGGTCCCTCAGATGTGGACAAGTAAAAGACCATTTCCTCCTAGCCATGAGAAAGCTAAGAGGTTGAATTTCACCATCTGCAAGCTCTTGGCTACAGAAATGCTGCCTTTCCGCCTGGTGGACACAGAGGACTTTCGAGACCTTATGTCCGTCGCAGTGCCCCAGTACCAGATGCCCAGTCGGCACTACTTCTCAAAGAAAGGTGTGCCTGCGCTCCACCAGCATGTCGCACACAACATCACCGCTTCTTTGAGAAACTCTGTGTGTGACAGGGTGCATTTCACCACAGACACTTGGACGAGTAGGCATGGACAGGGGCGTTACATGTCGCTGACTGGGCACTGGGTAACTATGGTGACAGCAGGACAAGGGGCTGCTGTCCAAGTCTTGCCGTCCCCACGAGTTGTGCGTCAATCCTCTTTATGTCAAAGTTCCTCCACTGCTTCTGCCTCCTCAACCTCCTCTCGGTCTTCCACCTGCACCCAAAGCCTGTCTGGTCATGCCACAAGCTTTCTAACTGCGCAGAAGGGATCCTGCACACCTCCTTACTATGCTGGCAGTAGGGCTCAACGTCATCAGGCGGTTTTTACATTGAAATGTCTGGGAAATGTGAGTCACACAGCTGAGGAGTTGTGGTCAGCTCTGGAGAACCAATTTCATGAATGGTTGTCTCCACTGGACCTGAAACCAGGGAAGGCCGTGTGCGACAATGCTGCAAACCTGGGTGCGGCCCTTCGCCGGGGCAATGTCACACACGTGCCTTGTATGGCTCACGTGTTGAACCTGGTTGTCCAGCAATTTTTAGCCCACTATCCCAGACTAGATGGCCTTCTGCAGAGGGCACGGTCGCTGTGTGCTCACTTCCGCCGTTCGCATCCCGCAGCTCAGCGACTTACATCTCTACAGAAGTCGTTGGGCCTGCCACTTCACCGGCTAAAATGCGATGTGCCTACCCGGTGGAATTCAACTCTGCACATGTTGCAGCGACTGTGGCAGCACCGACAAGCCCTGGTGCAATACGTTCTGACATATAGCCTGGGCCAACGAGATTCAGAGGTGGGGCAAATCACGCTGGAGGAGTGGTCTCAGATCAGGAACCTATGCACCCTTCTGCACAGTTTTGAAATGGCGACGAAGATGTTTAGTGCTGACGATGCCATTATCAGCATGACTATTCCGGTGATTTACATGCTGGAGCACATGTTAAACAGAATTCGGAGTCAGGTGGTGGCACAAGAGGAGGTGGAGGAAGTAGAGGAGGAGGAGTTGTATGCGGAATGGCTAACATCTGCAAGGTCCAGACGGTCGGCAGCACCAAGGCGGCAGGCATGTGAGGGTGGGGGAGATGGTTTTACCAGGGCGCATGGTAGCAGCCAAACTAGTGAGGAAGGTGCAGGAGCCCAGGAAGAACTGGAGGACGAACTGATGGAAGACTCATCAGATGAGGGAGACCTTGATCACATTTCTGTTGTGCGAGGTTGGGGGGAGAGGACAGAGGAAGGAAGCATGATTGTTACCTCGCCACCAACACAACAGGGACTTGGTGCTCCTGGATGCGCAACACACATGAGTGCCTTCTTGCTGCACTACCTGCAACATGACCCTCGAATTGTGAGAATTAGAAATAATCCTGACTACTGGGTTGCCACACTGTTAGATCCCCGGTACAAAAGTAAATTTGCAGAAATTATTCCTGCCATAGAAAGGGATGCACGCATGCAGGAGTATCAGCAGAGACTGTTGCAGAATCTTACATGTGCTTTTCCACAAAATACCAGTGGTTCACGTAGTGAATCTTACAGTTCTAACTTGCCAACCGTGGTCTGTATGGAATTGTTCAATAAAGGGCCCAAAATTAAGATAACATAGATGGGAGAGGTCTCTATGAATAGGAATTCCTAAGTATTTGATACCCTGTGAGGGCCAGGCAAAGGGAAAGTTGGACTGGATGGAATCCTATATGGATTTAGGGAGGGAGACATCGAGGGCCTCAGACTTCGCTGCATTGATTTTAAAATTTTACCATGTAACAAAGTGATCTATTTCAGCCATAACAGCAGGGATGGATATATGTGATTGAGTGATATATACTAGGACATCATCAGCAAATAGAGAGCACTTGTACTCGGTGCCTCCCACCTCAATCCACCTAATATTGGGGTTATGGCGAATTGATGAGAGCAGGTGCTCCGTCACTAGGATGTATAAGAGAGGGGACAGAGGACATCCCTGCCTTGTCCCATTGGTGATTGTGAAAGGTGATGAAAATGTTCTGACGCACCCCCTGGGCCTTGGGACACCCGGAGCCGGACCCTTTTTGGTGGATGCTGGTGGTTGTAGTCTTCGTGGCGGCGATCCGGTTCCGTGGCTCAGGGCGGTCAAACCAGTGGCGGAACTATTTATGTGGTTTTGATGTTTAAATGTCCGACTACGCCACCCGTGGATTGCGGTCAGAGTGAACCGCCGCTACAGGGCAGACCGCTAAGGCTGGTGTTGTGGGTGCAGCAGAGCGTAGCATAACTCCCCACGGGAGGAGTATAGCCTCAGGGCAGTGTATGCGGAGGATGGGGGTGATGGTGCAGGGCAGCAGCAGTAACGACACGGAGTCAGTGATGCAGTTCAGGGCCTTTACTCACAGTTCTTATTATCCAGACCACGTCTGCAGGTAACGGCTGCCCACGTCGTACTGTGCTCACCAGGTGAGGGGCTCAACCAAATCCCAGATAACTTTGGAGCGCTTCACAGGACCCCCTTTGTGTGTCCTTTGTCTGGCCTTTCTTACCAACACTTCTGTCCGGCTGCCTCGGGCCTCCTCTTGGTAAACTTGGCGCCAGTTTCCCTGACCCTATGTGGTGCCTTCCTAGCGGGTGGAGCAAGGGGCTGCGCCACATAAAATGTCAGAGCCTCCGGTTTCTAGCTGAGGGTCGTTTCCTGCCTCCACTAGTTCGGGGACCGGTCTCCCCCTTTGGCCTGACCCCTCCACGCAGGTGGATTCGGGCGTGCGGTGGCGACTCGCCCGTCCGCACCCCTGGGATCCCTTCATTCCTCGTTCCTGGAGCCTTCTCCGCTCCTCTTCCTTCCTTCTCCCTCTTGCAGGCCTGGGCCTCTGTTACTAGGCCCGCCTCCGGAGCAGAGCTCATGCAGAGCCCCTGTTCCCTGCCACTTCTGCTCAGACTTCTCTGCACTGAACTAAGATGGTGCCCACCTTTTATACTCCCTTCTCAATGCACCCAGGAACTGCTTCCTCCCTGCTCCTGCACTGCAGGGTTCCCCTTCCTCAGTGTTCCCTCCCCCCACTCCAGCCAGGGACAGGGACTGTCGTGCCCATCTCAGGGGCATATTGGTCGCCCTGCCCCACGGCAATGTGGTGTAATGCATGCAGGTGTCGGGTCCTGATCCACACTCCATCCTTATCTGAGAGTGAGATATCACACCTCTGGGTGAGGTGCAATACGTCTGTAGCAACCGAGCCCTCGGTGCTACAGTTCCATTTATCTTCAGCCTAGGTGACGTATTGTGATACAGGGCCGTGATTTTGGCTATAAAAGGGTCCCCTAGACCCCTACCCCAAGCTTTTTAAGAGAATCATATATGGCGTGCCAGGAGACTCTATGGAATGCTTTCTCAGCATCCAACGAGAGTATCTACTTACAAATTTTTAACTGCATCTAGCCCAGGAAATACTTTGTGCCTAGTAGCAGTGTCTGCTAGTCAGCGGATTATCCCGGCTGTTAAGCAAGCTACACCACCTGTAGTTTGGACACTTAATTTTTTCAAAGGAGATGCTTCGGGACCACGGGATACTTAGTGAAGAGCATCAGGAGGCACCCCAAGGCATAGGGGCTGGGACTGGCACTAGGATGCCTTGCGGTGGACAGCCGAGCTCGATCCTTATAAAAGCTTTTTAACTGCAGCAGCTTTAGTGGACGCTACTGGAGCTGGAATTACGCGGCTGCTGGCATGAGACTTGCCCTCCAATAGATCCTTGTAAATGGATTTAAAGTGTATTCATTCAAATTAGAGGGACAATTTAAATTAAAAAGCTTAGAGCTGCCTCCACCACAGGGGGGCTCTCTCGACCCACCAGCGGACAGGCACCAGTATTGGGAGAGGGGGGCTGGCCGTCAGGGTTCACCGCGGCTCTGGCACAAACCCGGCGACACGGAGGTGGCACGGGCAGGAGCGGACTGGCCGTCTCGGCTTCTCACTTTTTGGATTTTAGATGGGCATGACATGCCTATATCTGTGTCTCCCCCTCCTTTTACTCCTCCACCTCTTTTCTTTTCGCATGACTATATGTACTTGTCACTTTTCCATGTGTTAGTTGTGTCTTCTGAGCAGTTTGTCAGCTTTTGGACACCTTTGAAGGTGTTTTCTATGTGTTTCTATGTGTTTTTGTTTGCCTGCCATTGGTTTTAACGGTGTTCGAAGGTGTTCGACGAACAGTTCGACGAACAGTTCGGCGAACACACGGGTGTTCGACGAACCGAACCGAACTCGAACACTACGGGGGTGGCTCAACACTAGTATTAAGTTACTGATACCCCTGTCTCCCTTGCAGCTCTTGTAGACAAGAACACACTTGGGGATAGTACTGATGCAGCTGTTTAACCTCATCTGCCGTTCTGGGCTTCGGTGAGATTTGGATTTGCTTCTGGGGCCTCCTCCGTCTTGCGTTTACCAGTCACCCCGCACTGGCAACCTCCTGTCTTTTAACCCAAACGACCGTGACCATTGGCATTCCTTGGCATAATGTCCTTCCTCACCACATCTTAGACAGTGGACACATACCGTACTCAGATTTGATGAACGGCACACTTCACAAGCTGGGTATCTTTTGTTTTGGAACCCACTCCTGGGTCTGACGGATACCTGGAACGAATCAACTTTTTCACCTCAATCAACTCGGCTCTCAGTTCTTCTATTACTTCCTCCCAGTCAGCACTGGCAGGCCTCTCTTTTGTTGGTGATTTAAGGTTCCCTCTCGGAGGTGGCACTGGAGGGTCTCTATGATGATCTTCAGACTGGCCACCGGGGGGCTCGAACTTCAGCTGACTCATTTTGGTGATTTTAGGAGCAGAGCCTTTCTTTAACTTCTGTTCGCTCTAGCGGCCTCATTCATTTTTTTCAATTAGGACTTCATCCAAAATGCCAGGATCTTCTAGGTACTGTTTCAGCTGCAACTTGATATCTTTGCTGATTAATCCCATTCCCAATGATTTCAAGAACTTTTTCTGAACTAGTCCAGCATCAAACTTCTCTTTCGCTACTACATCTCTGGATGCAAACAACAGTCTATCCTTCAGTTCAATTGCTCTGGACAAGAAACTTTGGGGTGATTCATTATTTTTCTGTGAGAGGTTAATGAGTCGGTGGAACAATTCTGAAGTACTCTCTTCTTTATAGTGCCCTTTTAAAATCATCTTCAGCTGTGGCAAGGTCAATTGACTCTTCATTTCTAGCATACTATGGAGATTCAATCCTGGGCTGATCGGTTTCACCACCCCCTCAACGATCTCAACTGGCTGGTAGCCTTTCTGTAATCCTGCATCGATCTGGTACAACAAGTTCATATAAGACAGTTCTCTTTCTGTTCACACTCTCCATTCTGTCCCAGGATCTTGAATTCTTTCCTTATGGTGATTTGTGGTGTTAGAGAGGACTGTCTCCCTGATTTATCTAACGCGAGCAGGTTAAAGGTCCTGTCTGAGTCTATCACCCGTTGAGAGGTTTTGGTCGATTCCTGCAGGGCTGTTGTTAGGTCTTTTAATTGTTCTTTAAATTCCTGTAGTTCAGTCTGTGAACAGAGATTCCTGCTTTTGGTAATTTGTGCTGCCCCTCCATCAACTTCAACCTGGTTAGAAACTGTGTTAGTTCATGGAGGAATGTCCCCATAACGTCTTCAGCTTCTTTCTCCCCCAGCTCATCTATTTTTGCATTAATGGCAGCTAACAGTTGCCTGCGGTTGTGGGCTTTGGAAATCTGTTCTACTTACATCTTTATATGTTCTGCTATTGTTCTCAAGTCTTCACAGGTTAAATGAAGAAGCAGCTCACTAATTCTGTCAATTTGTATTTCCACATCCATTGCTGCTAGTGAGTTTTTCTTTAGGGCTAGACCCCTTTAACTGGTGTAGCAGAGTTCAGGTGCTGTGCTGCTGTGTTTTTCCAGACACTTTTCCTTTTCACGCTAATTCCCACTTAGGATTCCCCCTATGGGCCACCAATTGTACACGCACGCCGCTAGGTTCAGATAGGGGCGAGACAGGTTACCTGAATTCTTTGGAATCCAGGGGGAACCGTTACTCAGGGGGTGACCATAGACCATGTGCTGCAGCTTCTCTCAGGCCCACAGGGGAATTGACCTTCAGGCACAGACACGTAGGTTGTTTCACTTGCTGACCATACACACTTGACAAGAGTCCTCATAAATGATATAACAGTAGCATTTAATAAGAAGCCGCACAGCCAGTGCAAGTTAAGTCTTATGAGCAACAGGCTCCAGTGACAAACAGTACAGTTTCCTTAGCAGCACAGAAGTTCACAGTCTTCCGAACAGTACAGGACAGCACATTTCTAATGCAAAGGCACATTAATGAAAACAGCATACTTTACAGCACAGTGAGATGGAAGAGGGGGGAGGGTTTGCTGAGGGAGATAATCCCTATGACACCATTTCTTCCAGTCCTTATCTTTATGCCTGACAATACTCTGCAATGCTAGTTCAGGAACTCTACCTGACCAGTGCTTAGCTTCTCTCCTGACTTGAATCCTTTTCACTTGCAGGGGCGCTTCTGTGAAATACAGAACACACACACCACCTTTCTCTTCAGCTCCAGCCAGACAGTAAACAACTCCCCCACAATCCCCCTGGGGCTCTGCTAAAACACTCCCCTTCTCCTGTGACTGTGTTAACCCCTCTAGTTGCTGGATGCTTTTAAAGGATGCTTAATGCTTAGCGGTCAGTGTCAGGAGATGCTGGGATGCGAAGTCTATGATAATGTGACTATTGCCGGCAGTGAGTGTTATTCGGCAACCTGATATTATCAGTACAATACAAGGCTGCTGATCACCGCTCCCCGCCACTGTCACCACAATGTTCAGAGCACAGCAGTGTAATCATCACACTGCTGTGCTCTAAACACTGACACAACTCTGCTATGTCACTGTAAGTCTCTGAAGGAGGCTTGCACTGACATAACAGACCATATATCTAATACTATCATGTGTGGTATGCCCCAGAACTGTGCATCTAATGCCATCATGTGTGGTACACTCCAGAGAGTGTATCTAATACCATTATGTCTAGTATGCCCCATAGATGTGTATCTAATGCCATCATGTGTGGTACACCCCAAAGACATGTATCTAATGCCATCATGTGTGGTACGCCCCAGAGACGTGCATCTAATTCAATCATGTGTGGTACGCCCCAGAGAGTGTATCTAATGGACATAATGCGTGGTACGCCAAGAGTTGTGTATCTAATGGCCATCATATTACACTAATGCTCCCATAGAAGTGGATGGAGCCGTATGACACATTATACCACTGCTCCTAAAAAACTGGATGGAGTATCACACATTACATCACTGCTCTCATAGAAGTGGTTGAAGCAGTGTCAAAGATTAAACCACTGCTCCAATAGAAGTGGGCAAGGCGGTGTCACACATTACACCACTACTCCCATAGAAGTGGATGGAGTGGAGGTCACACATTACACTACAGATCTCATAGAGGTGGATGGAGCAGTTTCACATATTACACCACTGTTCCCCTAGAAGTGGACGGAGCAGTGTCTCGTAATACACTACAGCGCCCATAGAAATGGACATAGCGGGGTCACACATTACATACATTAGATACTTTGTATCTAATCCAATCCTGCATGATACATTCCGCTGAGCACTATATCTAATCCCATCATGAATCCCAGTATGTGTTAAACTCTGCTTATCTAATGGCAGCATATGATACGGCGAGCAGCACAACTAACAGAATCTGAATTGCCGGCCGTCCTTGGTGACACTGTCCACTTCTGAGTTTCACTTTGCAGTCACCAACAAAATGGCTCTTCACTGATACTAAACTTCATCTCCCCTTATCATTTTACAAATGCCCAGAAGGGGAGGAGAGGAGTAAAGAGGTGACGTCACACACATGTGAGTAGATCCAGCCCACATTTACTGCAGTAGTAATGCAAGGCAGTTGTACACAAGGTTTTCATGGCAAATTTAAACAGCTGCTTCCCCATGCGATTAAAAGTGGAAAATATCAAAACTTTTTAAATTATTTTTCATATTTTACTCAATTAAAGACAAATGATAATATTTAAAAAAATAAATAAACTGTTTATATCAATTACCAATTCAATATCCACTGCCCTTCTTGACAACTGCTTGCACCTGTGATGATCCATTGGCTTATTGGGGTAATGCACCTGTCTTGTAAGCATTAGGTCATGAGTTTGAATCCACGGAGTGCTTATTTTTCATCTACTCACGATAAAGCTTTCTATCCAACAATGGGAGATTTGCATTATTTTCAGCTTTCAATTTTTTCAATTGGCACTTTCGCTTTAATGAAGAGGCTATACTGGGCCAAATGTATCTGCTCTTGTCTCATCGCTGCGAATGGACTTATAATGCTGTCAGGTCTTCGGTGTCTGTCACTTGTTTTGGTGAACCAATATGACTCGCCCCCTGGGCCGTGGGGCACGCGGAACCGGGCGATAGGGAAACGATGGGGGTAGTAGTGGCGGCCCGGTCCCGCGGCTCAGGGTGGTCAGACCAATGGTAGTCTGCTATGCGCTCCAAATAATGTCCGACTACGCCACCCGTGGATTGCGGTTATTAGGAACCGCCGCTGCAAGGCAGTCCGCTGGGGCTGATGATGGGTGCAGCTGAGGTGATGTGACTCCCCACGGGAAGAGTGCAGCCCCAGGGCAGTGTAGTGGATGGTGGGAGTGATGGTAGGGCGAGTCCCGGTGCTAATAGTGCTGGAGGCGCAAAGGAGCACACAGACAACAAGTTACAGTCCAGGGTCTTTACTCACAGTTCGTTTGTTCCAGGTCACTTCGGCCAGCAGTGACCGCCCGAGCCGTGCTGCGTCCACCAGGTGAGGGGCTCGGTCAACTCCCAGGCAGTTCAGGAGCATGGCATGGCGGTTAAACGTGGGCCCCGTCCTCCGCTGTCCTATATGGTGCCTTCCTAGCAGGTTTGATGAGGTGTCGCACCAATATATGATCACGACGACCGGTCTTTGGCTGAGGGTTGTTTCTCCTCCACCAACTTGGGATCCGGTACCCTTAATCTGCCTGACCCTGCACCCTGGATTCTCGTGGGTTCTTAGGGTCCCTTCCACCTTCTTGTTCCTGAGCCCTTCTGTTTCTTTGTCTCTCCTTCTTTGCAGTTCCTTTCTGTTTCTGTTCCTTTCTCTTGGAGCTGAGATGAGCCAGAATCTCAGCTCCCCTTCACCTCCTCCTCGGCCTCTTCTCCAGGCCCACTTCTCCTTCTCCTCTCAGGCCCCGGCCTCTTACCTAGGCCTGCCTCTGGAGCAGCACTCAGCCTGAGCTGCTGCTCCCTGTCTTCTCCTCTCCACAGAACTGAACCTAGATCTAAGATGGTGCCCACCTTTTATACCTCCCTCTAGCCATGAGCCCAGGTGACCAGCAACCAATGGGCTCCTTCCTACACTCAGGAACCGCCCCCTATCTGCCCCTACAGCACTGGGTGTTCCACCCCTCCCTCCCCACTCCAGCAGGGACATGGTCGGTCGTGCATGCACTTATGTCTAGTGGGAGCACCGTTGAGCTGTCCCTCGGAAATGGGGTGTGTGTGCTGTATGCAGCTAACTGAGCCCTGGTCCATACTCCATCCTTACCTGGGAGTGGAATATCACACCTCTGGTCTGAGGTGCAATACCCCTGCAGCGGCCGAACCCTCGGGGCGCTACATTCCCCCCTGGTAATGCACAGCACGTCCTCGGGCTGGAAAACAGCAAAAACAGTTGATTACAGGACATGCAAAACTTTTTCAATAACTTTTTACATTAGAAACAGACATTACGGTTCAACTCCCTTTATGGGACACACTTTTCTTTTCTTGTCACTATTATAAAACACTTTGCTAATGCCTCTGGAACTCTTTTGTCATATAAAACATCTTGTAAAACATTTGCATTATTACCTAGCAGCATATAAAACTTTCTCATGTAAAACATTTTTAAGTAAGACACATTCTTGTATTCTTGGATCTCGACCAGGTAAAGGTGCAACAGTCCAGTAAATTTTGAGGTAGACGTTGCAGTCTTTTTTATAAAACCAGTAGGGGGCGCTTTAGGAAGCGCAACTATGTACAAGGGATTGGCCGTTCCCAGTCCTCGGCCGGTGGGGATAGGGGAATGGCTGCTCACAGTCCTCAGCCTGTTAGGGGAAGAGGGGTGGCTGTTCTCAGTCCTCAGCCAGGTTACTTAGGGGATAGGGCATAACGTTCACACAGTCCTATATCAGTCCCAACGGGGACCACACGCAATTTGAAACAGTCCCACACAGTTCCTTTGCACCCTTACGGGTAACTATTTACAATGCCACTTGACCGTTCACTGGTAACGGTGTCTTCGTGACACTCCTTCTTCCTCCTCATACGGATCTTCAGGCCCGTCCGGGCCCTCCTGGTACTCAGCGTCCGAGTAGTGCTGCTCCTCCTCCTCTACTACTCTGTGGACGTGGAGAGCGTACCATCCCTTCATGCCTTGGTGTCGGGTGTAAGACACCACACCCCCTGGAAACAGATCTCGCCCTCGATGACCCTCCGGCAGGTGGCTCTCCACATCTCTCCTCGTCACGAACACATCGCTGATGGTCTCAGGGTCTCGGATGAAACCGCAGCCATGTTCCATGTGAAATTTCACGACAGTCCCGGTGACTCGAGGACCTCGAGCAGCTCGGGGATCTCGTCGGGCCTTCATCTTCTGCTCCGCACTTTGGGCCTGCAGCTTCTCCTGTTTCATGCGCCGCTCCCGCTGCTCCCTCTCGAACACCTCCAGCTGTTGGCGGCAGTACTCCCGTCGACGGGCGGCGTACGGGGGCACTAGGCCTTGCGACCAGGCCTGCGATTGTGGTCTGCTGATCACGCCCGGGGTCAGAGGGCACGGCGTGGGGCGGGGCTCACCGGCAGCGCCGACGGCCTGGGGGCCGGTTGATGGCGGCGGGGTCCCGGTGTCGACGGCGGGTCCCGGTGCGTTGGGCTCCGTGATGGGGTGCAGGGGCAGGTCGGCGGCCTCAGGATTCAGTGCAGAGGCATCTCCGTTACCTGCCTCTGCTGTCGCGGCCTACTCCGCGGCGTCGTCCTCGGCCTCCGCTCGGCCTTCACTGCCCTCGGTGGCTGGTGCGCTGCTCGTCGATGGCGCCTTCGGCTGCAGGATCACAGCTCGCCGGGCCACTTCCTTCTTCCATCCGGCGATCATGTCCTGCTGCGCCCGGACCATCCTCCGGTCCAGCTCTTCCAACGCCGCCCGTGTATATTCGGGGTCCTCCTTGGGGAGATGGGCTAACAGCTCGGTGAGGCTGCATGGTGGTGTAGCTTGCAGCAGGCCCTTTGCCAGGGTACCGGAACTGGTTTCTCCCTCCATCTCCGGGTGCGGCCTGGCCAGACTGATCCAGACTGCGCCCTGCCCCACAGTTTTCTTCTCTCTCCGCCCCCAGAGGGGGTGGTCCTGGGGCATTCTGCTGACAATCACTTTCAGGGGCAGCCCCCCCATGTTGATGGACATCTCCACTGCTGCATTCATGGCTGGTGGGGGCGGGCTCCTTCTTTGGCGCCATTCTGGGACCTGGCCCACGATGGGAGGTGGCTTCCTGCTGTCTTTTGGTGCGCACATAATGGCGTCCGCTCTGCCAGGGCGGGAAAGACGGATGAAGATGGTGGGAAACGGTCCAAGATGGCGTCTGATGGCGGGAATCGGCTCCGGATGGCGGGAAATGACTCCGGACAGCGGGAAACTTCTTTTTAAGGTACATGTGCAATTTTCTTCAGGCACGCAATACCCGCTTGTGGCGGGTTGGTAATGATCCTGCCGACTACACCAAAGCTGACTCGCCCCCTGGGCCGTGGGGCACGCGGAACCGGGCGATAGGGAAACGATGGGGGTAGTAGTGGCGGCCCGGTCCCGCGGCTCAGGGTGGTCAGACCAATGGTAGTCTGCTATGCGCTCCAAATAATGTCCGACTACGCCACCCGTGGATTGCGGTTATTAGGAACCGCCGCTGCAAGGCAGTCCGCTGGGGTTGATGATGGGTGCAGCTGATGTAACTCCCCACGGGAAGAGTGCAGCCCCAGGGCAGTGTAGTGGATGGTGGGAGTGATGGTAGTGCGAGTCCCGGTGCTAATAGTGCTGGAGGCGCGAAGGAGCACACAGACAACAAGTTACAGTCCAGGGTCTTTACTCACAGTTCGTTTGTTCCAGGTCACTTCGGCCAGCAGTGACCGCCCGAGCCGTGCTGCGTCCACCAGGTGAGGGGCTCGGTCAACTCCCAGGCAGTTCAGAAGCATGGCACAGGACCCCCTTTTATCCTTTCTCTGGCCTGCCTCACCAGTGACCCACTTTTGTCCAGCTGCCGCGGACCTGTGCGGTTAAACGTGGGCCCCGTCCTCCGCTGTCCTATATGGTGCCTTCCTAGCAGGTTTGATGAGGTGTCGCACCAATATATGATCACGACGACCGGTCTTTGGCTGAGGGTTGTTTCTCCTCCACCAACTTGGGATCCGGTACCCTTAATCTGCCTGACCCTGCACCCTGGATTCTCGTGGGTTCTTAGGGTCCCTTCCACCTTCTTGTTCCTGAGCCCTTCTGTTTCTCTGTCTCTCCTTCTTTGCAGTTCCTTTCTGTTTCTGTTCCTTTCTCTTGGAGCTGAGATGAGCCAGAATCTCAGCTCCCCTTCACCTCCTCCTCGGCCTCTTCTCCAGGCCCACTTCTCCTTCTCCTCTCAGGCCCCGGCCTCTTCCCTAGGCCTGCCTCTGGAGCAGCACTCAGCCTGAGCTGCTGCTCCTTGTCTTCTCCTCTCCACAGAACTGAACCTAGATCTAAGATGGTTCCCACCTTTTATACCTCCCTCTAGCCATGAGCCCAGGTGACCAGCAACCAATGGGCTCCTTCCTACACTCAGGAACCGCCCCCTATCTGCCCCTACAGCACTGGGTGTTCCACCCCTCCCTCCCCACTCCAGCAGGGACATGGTCGGTCGTGCCTGCACTTATGTCTAGTGGGAGCACCGTTGAGCTGTCCCTCGGAAATGGGGTGTGTGTGCTGTATGCAGCTAACTGAGCCCTGGTCCATACTCCATCCTTACCTGGGAGTGGAATATCACACCTCTGGTCTGAGGTGCAATACCCCTGTAGCGGCCGAACCCTCGGGGCGCTACAAATACATTACTTGATGAGAAGCAAGTGGGAGACATATGTAGGAACGATAAGAGATGAACAATGGGATCTTGACTTGGAAGCCCCTAAACATGTTTCTCCCTAATGATACTGAAAGAGCCACACAATTATATAGCCTTCACAGTACGTACAACACTATATCCCTAATGTATAGGGTACAACCCCTAATTCCCAAATGAGTGCCCAAAATGTCCCAAGGGCCCAGAAACATATTTTTCACCTTCTGTGGCAGGAGTGGTGAACCTTTTTTCTGCCAAAGGCCATTTGGATATTTAGAACATTATTCGCTGGGCACTGCAAGATTATCAACTTAAAAATTATCATGCTATATATGGTCAAACATTTAAATAACTTGCCCCTATTATGGTGGCTGGAACTGCTTTTCTGAGGTATGTGATATTACGTGGTATTAATGATGTAACTATTCAACTGCTTTTCCATTATAAAGGAGACAATGACACTCTGCCGTAACCATCACAAAGGAAACACTGAGCCTCCTGTAAATATATCACATAGAATACACTGAAGCTGATGTATATATGTCGCATAGTATACACTGAGGCCAGTGTATCCTATGTAAGTCACTTAGGATACACTGGTCGGATCTGGTTCTGATCAGACTGGCTGGTGTGAGTGGTACGGTAGCGCAGAATGTGTCAACGCCTTCCACAAAGTCCATTCTGGCACTAGTAGTATCCAGTGTCGGACATAATTCTTCACTTTGAAGCTTGCGCTATTTTGAAAATGTAAAGGGCTGATGGATAAAAACGGGCTGGTGGCATTGGGGCTACACAAAATGTTCCCACCCCTGTTCTATGGCATTTCCCGGAGATAGTAGGATACTAGGCCCATACAACTCCATCACAGATTACCTTAAAACTTGTCTACTCTTTGTTCACCCTGAACAATACCAAAAGACTTTAGATAGATCATTCCTGACTGAGGTTCTACTTATAGACTTACAATGTATGGCCAGACATTGGATGTCATCAAAAGTACCTTCCATCTTGCAATGGAAATTGGCAGTAAACCTCTCCCCTCACGTTTAAAAAAATATATGATTATACAGTATGTAACATACCTGGTGGCGTCCTTGCATAGTGGTCCATCTCCCACTGTGCAAGAGCGCGCACTTGATTTCCAGTCCAGACTGCCACTCTGGCTTCTTTCCATACTGTCTGCTTTGCTCTGCTCTGGCTGCTTAGGGCGACGCCCGCTGAACTTCCTGTTTCTTGTAGCTGCTGCAGACACACCCCTAATGCGTCCTCAGCCTAGTGCTGTCTGTCACCTGGTATTTAAACCAGCTCCTCCTTGGAATCCATGCCTGAGCATCTTGTTCTGTCAGTTGGCTTTTTGTCACTGATGTGCCAGGTCTTGTCTATGTTTCCTGCCTTACGGTATCAGTTCCCGTGTCTGAACTGTGTCCTGTCTGTGCACTCTAGCCAGCTCTCTGTCTGCCTTCCTGGAGGCTGTATTTCCAGGCCTGTCTGAACACTCTCCTAGCCTGTTCGTCCCGCCCTCTGGGGGCCGCATACCCAGACTCGCTCCTGTATTTGTTGCAGTACAGTTCCTGTCTGAACTGTCTACTAGCTTCTTACCTGTTTTGTCTTTATGTCCATTTGCTCCCTTTTTCTGCAGTGTCTGAACCAGCACTTGGCTTTACCTAGGCTCGTTCCTGCATTTTGTTGCAGTAACTGTTCTTGTCTGAACTGTCTCCTAGCTTCTTACCTGTTTTGTCTTTGTTTGTTTGCTCCCTTTTTCTGCAGAGTCTGAACCTGCACCTAACTTCTACTCGTTGTCATTGTACTTCCGTTTCTGAGTTTCAGCCCTTTCGCTACTTCTTTGCAAGTACCTTGTGTGTATCTGGTTCTGCCTTTCTTTTCCAGTCTGTTCCGTGTGAACAGAGCCCTGTCCCCTTTGCTTTGTCTTTGTTTACCGCTTCGGCGATTTATCTCTGTCCTGTCTTACTTACCGCTTCGGCGGTTCCTGCCCGCTCAGCCTTGTCCACCGCACTTGCGGTTTTGCTCTGCTCAGCCCTGTACACCGTGTCTGCGGTTTTGCTCTGCTCAGCCCTGTCTACCGCGTCTGCGGTTTTGCTCTGCTCGGCCTTGTCCACCACGTCTGTGGTTTCGCTCTGCTCAGCCTTGTCTACTGCGTCTGCGGTTTTGCTCTGCTCAGCCTTGTCTACCGTGTCTGTGGTTTTGCTCTGCTCAGCCTTGTCTACCGCATCTGAGGTTTTGCTCTGCTCAGCCTTGTCTACCGCGTCTGCGGTTTTGCTCTGCTCAGCCTTGTCTACCACGTCTGCGGTTTTGCTCTGCTCAGCCTTGTCTACCGCGTCTGCGGTTTTGCTCTGCTCAGCTTTGTCTACCGCGTCCGCGGTTTCGCTCTGCTCACCCTTGTCTACCGCGTCTGCGGTTTCGCTCTGCTCGGCCTTGTCTACCGCGTCTGCGGTTTCGCTCTGATCAGCCGTGTCTACCACGTCTGCGGTTTCGCTCTACTCAGCCTTGTCTACCGCGTCCGCGGTTTCGCTCTGCACAGCCTTGTCTACCGCGTCTGCGGTTTCGCTCTGCTCAGCCTTGTCTACCGCATCTGCGGTTTCGCTCTGCTCTGCCTTGTCTACCGCGTCTGCGGTTTCGCTCTGCTCAGCCTTGTCTACCGCGTCTGCGGTTTTGCTCTGCTCAGCCTTGTCTACCGTGTCTGTGGTTTTGCTCTGCTCAGCCTTGTCTACCGCATCTGAGGTTTTGCTCTGCTCAGCCTTGTCTACCGCGTCTGCGGTTTTGCTCTGCTCAGCCTTGTCTACCACGTCTGCGGTTTTGCTCTGCTCAGCCTTGTCTACCGCGTCTGCGGTTTTGCTCTGCTCAGCTTTGTCTACCGCGTCTGCAGTTTTGCTCTGCTCAGCCTTGTCTACCGCGTCTGCGGTTTTGCTCTGCTCAGCCTTGTCTACCGCATCTGCGGTTTTGCTCTGCTCAGCCTTGTCTACCGCATCTGCGGTTTCGCTCTGCTCGGCCTTGTCTACCGCACCTGCGGTTTCGCTTTGCTCTGTTTGATTACCGCATCTGCGGCTCTGAACCCGTCTCCCAGTCTGTACTGGACCCTACCCAGCCTGCGCTCTAGCCTGCCTGTTCCTGTATTCCCCGGTGTGGGTCAACAGCCATGTCCGGGGTCTGACCTGGAGTGGCACCTGGTCCCTCTGCTCGGTTCCTCCCTGGTGCACTGGCGTCGTATGCCGTCGTGCGACCTTGGTCGGATCGGGCAGATACTTAGTTACGCCCCTCCAGGCACTCTCCGGTTCATGGCACAGTGGAATCACTAATCACGCACACGCCAGTCAGTCTGGGCGCGTGCATTACACAGTATATGCCAAAGCTGACTTTTAAAGTTCCAAAAATTTGGAGTCAATGGTTTGAATACTGTTTAATCAGTGAGAGGGGGAGGGTGTATTGAGATGGGTTAGTGTGGTGGTGGAGTAAGGATGAGGACTTCTGGAGCTAAAGTTTCTTCTATGTGGTCTTGAATAGCTTCAAACCCGCCATTAATCAACCTATCTCACTACAAGCACAAGGAACGAAAAACACTGAGATCAAGAATCCAAGGTAAGTGTGCAAAATCTTAATCTTATTGGGTCAAGTTATGACATAAATCGGGGTGGGAGAAAAAAACAGAAGACACAAGGGCACAATTCCAGATGGCAATCTGGAACAAATCACAGGTCAATTCCATGTGATCCATTATTAATATTTTGATATATTCACTGCCTTTATCACCCTTTATGTGTACTTCATATGGGGATCCTATAAGTACTTTTTTCTACCTATATGGGACATCCATTGAATATATACTATATATCCCATTTGAAGCATTTAATCACTAGCATCTTATTCCATCCTGTTGGGGTGCTTCTTTATATTTATTTATTTATTCACGTGTATTTTCATGCACTCATGCACTTTTTCATGCACTCATGCATTTTCAGGCACTCATGCACTTTGTTTCTTGATTTTAACATGATTATTATACACTACCGTTCAAAAGTTTGGGGTCATTTAGAAATTTCATTATTTTTGAAAGAAAAGCACATTTTTTTTCAATGAAGCTAACATTAAATGAATCAGAAATACACTCTATACATTGCTAATGTGGTAAATGACTATTCTAGCTGCAAACATCTTGTTTTTATTGCAATATCTACATAGGTGTATAGAGGCCCATTTGCAACAACCACCACTCCAGTGTTTTAATGGTAAATTGTGTTTGCTAACTGTGTAAGAAGGCTAATGGATGTTTAGAAAACCCTAGAAAACCCTTGAACAAGTATGTTAGCCCAGCTGAAAACGGTTTCGCTGATTTGAGAAGCTATAAAATTGACCTTCCTTTGAGCTAGTTGAGAATCTGGAACGTTACATTTGTTTGTTCTATGAAACTCTCAAAATGGCCAGAAAAAGAGAACTTTCATGTGAAACTTGACAGTTTATTCTTGTTCTTAGAAATTAAGGCTATTCCATGCGAGAGGTTGCCAAGAAACTGAAGATTTCCTACAATGGTGTGTACTACTCCCTTCAGAGGAGAGCACAAACAGGCTCTAACCAGAGTAGAAAGAGAAGTGGGAGGCCCCGCTGCACACCTGAGCAACAAGACAAGTACATTAGAGTCTCTAGTTTGAGAAATCGATGCCTCACAGCTCCTCAACTGGCAGCTTCATTAAATAGTACACGCAAAACGCCAGTGTCAACGTCTACAGTGAAGAGGCGACTCCGGGATGCTGGCCTTCACGGCAAAGTGGCAGAGAACAAAACATATCTGAGACTTGCTAATAAAAGGAAAAGATTAATATGGGCAAAAGAACACAGACATTTGACAGAGGAAGATTGGAAAAAAGTTTTATGGACAGACGAATCAAAGTTTGAGGTGTTTGGATCACACAGAAGAACATTTGTGAGACACAGAACAACTGAAAAGATGCTGGAAGAGTGCCTGACGCCATCTGTCAAGCATGGTGGAGGTAATGTGATGGTCTGGGGTTGCTTTGGTGCTAGTAAAGTGGGAGATTTGTACAAGGTAAATGGGATTTTGAATAAGGAAGGCTATCACTCCATTTTGCAATGCCATGCCATACCCTGTGAACAGCGCTTGATTGGAGCCAATTTCATCTTCCAACAGGACAATGACCCAAAGTACACCTCCAAATTATGCATGAACTATTTAGGGAAGAAGCAGGCAGCTGGTATTCTATGTGTAATGGAGTGGCCAGTACAGTCACCAGATCTCTACCCCATTGAACTGCTGTGGGAGCAGCTTGACCATATGGTATGCAAAAAGTGCCCATCAAGCCAATCCAACTTGTGGGAGGGGCTTCAGGAAGATTACCTCAGCAAATTAACAGCTAGAATGCCAAAGGTCTGCAATGCTGTAATTGCTGCAAAGTTAGCATCCTTTGACGAAAGCAAAGTTTGAAGGAGAAAATTATTCTTTCTAATAAAAATCATTATTTCTAACCTTGTCAATGTCTGGACTATATTTTCTAATCATTTTGCAACTCATTTGATAAATAAAAGGATGAGTTTTCATGGAAAACACAAAATTGTCTGGGTGACCCCAAACTTTTGAACAGTAGTGTATATTGAGATAATTATGTGACATACACACATATATATTTTATATTTTTGCAATTTTCTAAATATTCATGCTATGGTGCATATTTTACATGTGTAAGGGGGAAGACCGGGGTGTAAGTACTTTCAGAGCAAGGGATCCGGAACTGTCGGGGCCGTGACTCTGGTTGCAGGTGGAAGACAGACTGCGAGCACAGGAGTCAGGTGACTAGGAAGCTGGGGTCATGTCCAGAGTGAGAGCTGGGAGGTCAGGTGACGGGGGAACTGGTGGCGTGGCTCGAGAGACGAAGAGACGAGGACGTTTGCGTGGAAAAGCAGAGCTGGGTCCAGCTCAGCAGAGCAGTGTGAGAGGGTCCAGGCTCCTGGCTACAGTATTTGGAGCAAGATCTGAGTGCAGTGGACCGGAGGAGTCAAGCCGACTAGAGGGAGAAGAGACGCAGGGTCCGGGAAGCCGAGCACGTGAGGTGCCATGTTATGGACTAGGGGCTCAGCGTTAAAACCGGAGACCGCCCGCTGCCGCCAGAAGGCGGAGCATTGTTTGGGGAGGGACGCCTGAAGAAATCAACACCGGCATCAGCTGGCAACTGCCTTGTGAGGAGCAAGAGTCAGCTAAGTGAAAAAACTGTCGATTACAACCGGTTCGACTCTGCTACTTCTAGTTAAACTGTGAACTGTCAGTAATAGACTTTTACCTGCTACTTCCCTTGTTTTTTCCCCCATATTTTCCCCTGATACTCCCTGCGTGGAGGTTGATCCTGTTATCTTAAACCTCCCCTGTTTATTAACCTCGTATTGGCTGCTCTGTGTTTCTGTGTCACTGCATCTAAAGTACCCGTGTTACACATGTGTATATATATATATATGTATATATCTTCTGTGTATAAGGGATTTGTTCCGGATTGCCACCTGGAATTGTGTCATTTTTCTTCAGTTTTTTTCTCCCACTCTGATTTATGTTATAACTTGACCCAATAAAATTAAGATTTTGCACACTTACCTTGGATTCTTAATCTCTGTGTTTTTAAATTCCTTGTGCTGTCTGTGTCTTACCGAGGAATCCTATTCCTCATTCTATGCGCACATTCTGTGGTAGTGGGGAATTTTCCTTATATCTATATATTTGAATCATTGTATGCTACCCATATATGTGTATATTTAGTGTTTACCATTTTCTTTTGAGTGTTTTCTCTGCTATCTCACTACAGTACAATGAAATGGGCAAGCGGTGATAACTATTGTTTAACTTAATTAATTTGGCATTATTTTTGATTTGAGAGCAGAACCCATCAAGATATGTTTTGAGATATTAAATTTCAGTACTCTAAATCTATACCTCGATATCTTTAAAGGGAATCTGTCAGTAAGATCAACCTTCCTAAGCTGTTCATATGGGCACGCAGGTCACAGAAAGCTGAATATAATGATACCTTCTATCTGATGACTTATCCTAATTCTAGAGAAATTCACGTTTTCGTTATATGTAAATGAGCTATTAAGAACTTTGGGCAGGACATTAACCTGCATGAGAATCTGTCTGTAAAGCTTATTTTAAAGGAAATCTTTAGGATTAACCCTCCTAAGCCATCTATAAGGGCATGTAAATTATATAAAGTTGAATAAAATGATACCAATGGATGAAGGAGAAATACAGCTCTGGGCAAACAGTATTTTTTTTGTATTCAGGTAAATATGGTACAGAGAATTTAGGATAAAACAGTCATGTTAGCGATAGGATTAATGCCATCCTTTATCCATTGGCTGTATACCCACTCTATGACAGTGCGTCTTTCCGTGCTCTGGATCACAGGGAACTACTAACGATAAGCTGGAAGTTTCCTTTTGTTAATAAAATGATACTTTGATATTTGCAATCTGATGTCTTATTCCACTCATTTGCCAGTTAATCATTCATTTCCCAGTTAATAGTCTGTAAAAAAAAAGGCTGCAAATCACCCAACAATTAAGCAAAACACCTATTTGATGGGTGAAATAATTTTTTATTTAGTTACTAGTGATGATCGAGCATGCTCGCTACTGCTATGTGCTCGCCCAAGCATCTCACTGCTCGAGATGTTCGGCGCTCGCCCAGTATTTCTGGGGTTGCTCGGCGGGAGCTCGGGTCCCCTCCCTGCATGTTTGGCGCTCTTTAGAGTGCCAATCAACATGCAGGGATTGTCTGCCACACACTGTAATGCCGTAGCCATGTTGTTTGTGGCATTACAGTAATTGGCTGGCCACACAGCGTCATCAGGTCTATATCAGACCTGGCGCCGCCATGCTCGTCACAGTCTACTCCGCAATCAGGCAGTGTAGGGAGAGGTGCTGCTGAGCTAGGGAGAGATTTGGTTGTTTATTAGTTAGTGTAGGTATTCTACAAGATTCTCTACATATCCATCTCAACTAACAGTCCTTCTGAGTACTAATCCAGCTGCAGAGATATCAGTGCTAGGCAGGCAGGCAGGGAATATAGTAGACTGCAGTGCATACAGCAAGAGGGTCCATTCCAGCTCTGCCTGCTGGTGCTTTTACAGATATTAGTAGAAATAGGCCCAGGTATCAGGGGATAGTAATTTTTTTTTTTTATCTTAATCCTGATTATTTGCATAAAAAGCAATCCAGAGAACACCATTTTTCTGCGCCATTTTCTTGTTGGCACTGCAGTATACAGCCAGTTTCTTTGCATATTACAGCGCTAAAAATGCAGCTATTTAAAATTGTGGTTTGTGCGTCACACGGATCACATATAATTGCGCTGAAAATATTGCCATTTCTGGCCTCCATTGAAATTTTGTTGCAGTGTGTCAGCAAACTTATTGACACGAGGTCGGCACTGTTAAAAATAGTTACCTACAGCCAGCTATTTAAAACTGTGGTTTGTCCGTCGCACGGATCACATATAATTGCGCTGAAAATTCTGCCCTTTCTGGCCTCCATTAAAATTTTGCTTCAGTGTGTCAGCGAAGTTATTGACACCAGTTTGCTGTTAAAAATAGTTACCTACAGGTCAGCTATTTATAACTGTGGTTTGTCCGTCACACAGATCACATATAAGTTCGCTCCAAATTCAGCCATTTGTAATGAGCATGGAAGATATTGTCCTCCATTTAAAATGGGCATGGCGCGTGGCAAGGGACGGGGAACTGGACGTGATGATGATGGTGCATGCAGAAGCCGAGGCCGTGGGCAAGCTGAAATTGTGCCAAAACAAATACCCACATCTTCTCGCTCGACCTTCCTGTCCCAATTAATAGGAGTCCGCAGAACACCACTATTGAACACAGAGCAGTGTGAAAAGATTATTGGTTGGATAGCAGATAATGCTTCCAGTCACTTAGCCACTACCACCACCACCAACCTTTCTTTCACACGGTCAAGTGTCAGTATCCGTGAGTCTGGACCGCAAATTTCTCACCCTGATCCTCCTTCCTCCCACCATGCCAAGTGCCCAGAGATAACTGATCCCACACTTTGACACTCCGAAGAGCTGTTCACTTTTCCATTTATAGGCTTGGGCCTCGCGCCCGGTCCACTTGAAGCAGGGAAAGAGGAGATCTCATGTAGCGATGCCCAAATATTTGAGCAGCCACGGTCATACGAAGGCGACGGTGGGAAAGTGTCACAAGAGGTGGATGATGATGAGACACAACTGCCAGAAAGTCAGGAGGAGGACCAGGGTGCGGAAGTGAAAGACGAGGTGGTGGATGATATAGTAACTGACCCAACCTGGCAGGAGGACTATTATGATCTGCAACATAATCTAAGGAAAGATAAGGGAAAGCTGTCCCTACGGTAAGACTAAGCTGAATCCCTACGATGTAGCGGGCTGCCTGTTCCTTGTGAACAGACACGCCTTCGTCCTCGGCTAGTCTGAACGGAGACCTATAGAATTAAGGGAGGGGTCCCTAAAAGAACTAAGGACGGGGACAAAAATGGGACACCTCCTAAACAGAAGTTGTTGCAGAGCAAAAAGGACAAACTGACAAAAAGTACTAAAGGTCCCAGAGGACCAAGAACTGACAGAGATAGGCACCGAAGCACCTGGCTAGAGAGACAGTCTAAACAACACTGAAGTCCAGCAAAGCCAGAAGGGCGGAGCTGGAATATATAGCCAGCTGGTCACGTGACCGCAAAACACAAGATAGCAAAAACTAACAGGAGGGTTCTAACAGTACCCCCTCTTCTATGAGGATCCTCCTGATCCTCCAGCCCAGGCCTATCAGGAAACCTCCTGTGGAAAGCCTTAACAAGCCTAGGAGCAGAGACATCATCCGTCCTTACCCAGGAGTTGTCTTTGGGACCGAAACCCTTCCAGGAGACAAGATACTGTGATTCCCCTCTATGCCATCAAGAATTCAAAATACAAGAAATTTCATATTCGCCGTCTTCCACCATCGGGGGAACTGTGACAGTGGCGTCCCTATTAGATACGTCAGCCTTTTTCAACAAGGAAACATGAAACACAGGATTAATCTTCCAGGAAGTAGGGACATCCAACCTAACAGCAGACGGGTTAACAACCTGAAGCACTTTAAATGGACCCACAAACTTAGGACCCAGTTTTTTAGAGGGAATCCTCAACCGCAGGTTCTTCGAGGACAACCAAACCATGTCACCCACAGTAAACAAAACCTCTTTACGTTTCCTGTCAAAATACTTCTTGGACTTCTTGTTAGCCTCTTGCAGGTTACAATGTACATTAGTCCAAACTCTCTCCAAATCACCGGAAAAATTCTCCTCCTCCGGCACCGCCTGTTAGGCGTCGGTTTGTGGCAGGATTTGAAATGGGTCCTGGACCTTCTGTGGTCTCCCATTTTGGTCCAGCCAGGGCTGATTTTTATCAGCATCGTTGTCAGCCCCAACGCCTAGCTGGTCCACGAGACGTACAGATTGTCTCCTGTGTATTGGTACCTAGCAATGTTAAGCATGGGTTGCAGAGGGAGACAGGGCGTTTGGAGTCTAAGTCCAGGATTCGCCGCACTGAGCATGCCCGTGACTTGGCGGATCGTGATTGGTGGTTTGGCACCCACCTGACTCGGTGACCTGGCACCGCCTGATTGGTCCACGGGTGGCGTCACCAATGGCGCGTCGGTGGGCAGGGCTTAGTCTTTAAAAGGCCCGCCCACAAACATGGCGGCGCGCTCTGATCATTGAGCACTGATGCGATTGTGTGGACGACTGTGCTCCACGAGTAGTTTCTGTCAGGCAGGCTAGTTCCATAGAGGCAGGCTAGTTCCATAGAGGCAGGTAGTTTCGTCTAGCAGTCTGGCTCTGCCAAAGGGGTCGCCTAACACCCTGAGCAGCCTGCAGATGTCCTATCCACGGCTATCGCCTGTCAGCCACGTGGAGTAGTACCCTTCAGTCCGGTAGCACGCCGGCTGGAGGCACGTGTACCCGTCGGCGTAGTCACACATGCATCCTAGCGCCGCCACTGTAGTCTCTGTGCTGTAACAGGACAACAGATAGTTTTTTTCCGCTTATCTCTCGTGCAGCTAACGGAGATAGTGCAAATTGCTATACCCGTTCCAGTGTGCAGAAACACGGAAGGGTTTTACATTTAAGTTGGTTGCTTTCCTTTCCACCCAGAAAGTGTTCGGCAGCAGTCCACCAGGCTGCATCGCGGACCCCGGGGTCAGTTGCGTTCCATTATATTAAAGTTGTCTGCAGCCGCCCGCCTAACACCGCCGACCCCAATTTGGAGAACAAACCAAAAGACTTATGTCTCCCAGTACAACAAAAAAAAGGAGAACACCCAGCAGAGGAGGATGTATGATTGTTAAGAGCAAATACTGCGAGAGGCAGAAACTCAGACCACACCTCTTGATTGTCAGCCACAAAACAACGCAAAAACTGTTCTAGATCCTGGTTCTTTCTTTCAGTCTGTCCATTCAACTCAGGATGATAACCAGACGAAAATGACAAATGGACTCCCAACCTGTCACAAAAAGCACGCCAAAAGCAAGCCACAAACTGAGGTCCTCTATCAGAAACAATATCCATGGGAACGCCATGAAGCTTGACAATCTCCTTAACAAATGCCTTAGCGAGTGTCTTGGCGCAGGGCAACTTAACGAATCGAACCAAATGACACATCTTACTAAAACAGTCCACGACCACCCAGATGACAGTAAAACCCTCGGACACTGGAAGATCAGTAATAAAATCCATAGTGAGATGCGTCCAAGGCGCACTAGGAACCTCCAAAGGGCAAAGCAACCCCGCAGCAGGAGTATGTGAAGCCTTTGACCTAGCACACACAGTACACTAACACACCCACTTGACGACTTCCTTCTGCCATCCAGGCCACCAAAAACTGTGACTGATAAGTCTCTTAGTTTCCGAAACTCCTGGATGAACTGCCAACCGAGACTCATGACACTCCAGAAACAAATCTCTCCTAAAGGCTCTAGGCACGAACAGCCTCCCATGGGGAGTGTTAGATGGAGCATCATCTTGAGCATTCAGAATCCCATTCTCCAAAACGGAGTCCAAAGCCGCCACCACAACTCCTTTCTGCAAAATGCTCTCCTCCTCCTTGGCACCGACCGTAGGAGAGAAGCTGTGAGATAAAGCATCAGCTTTAACATTCTTAGTACCAGGGATATAGGTAACAGAAAAATGAAACCGAAAAAAAAAAAGTGCCCACCTAGCTTGACGGGCATTCAAACGCTTGGCAGCATCCAGATAGATCAAATTCTTATGATCTGTGAAAACCTGAATAGGAAATCTAGCGCCTTCCAAAAAATGACGCCAGGGTTCAAACGCAAGTTTAATAGCCAGCAACTCCCGATTTCCAACATCATAATTCAGTTCGGTTTCCGAAAATTTTTTCGAAAAAAAGGCACAAGGATGTACTCCACCCTTGTTCTCCTGAGACAAAACTGCTCCGACCCCCACTGATGAAGCATCGACCTCGACCAAAAAAGGCTTGGTCTCATCAGGCTGCATAAGGATAGGGGCAGAACTGAACCTCTCTTTGAGATACTCAAACGCTTCAATGGCCTCAGTAGTCCACTGGGTTGTATTCGCACCTTTCCTGATGAGATCGGTTAGAGGTTTAACAATTACAGAAAAATTCATAATGAATTTCTTGTAATAATTGGCAAAACCCAAAAATCTCTGTATAGATTTCAAACCAGTAGGCATAGGCCATTCCTGCACAGCCTGAACCTTCACAGGGTCCATCTCAAAGCCCTCGCTGGAGGCAATGTAGCCCAAAAAACTAATTTTCTGCACAGCAAACTCACATTTCTCCAGATTAGCAAAGAGTGAATTATCACTCAATAACTGCAAAACTTCACGTACACTTTGCCAATGGGACTCAAGATCTGGTGAATAAATCAAAATGTCATCCAAATACACAACCACATTCTTACCAATCAAAGGTCTCAGGATGTCATTAATAAGGTTCTGAAAAAATGCAGGTGCATTGGTAAGACCAAAAGGCATCACCAGATTCTCAAAGTGACCTACCGGAGTGTTAAATGCAGTTTTCCATTCATCACCCTCCTTCACACGTAACAAATTGTATGCCCCCCAGAGATCAATTTTGGAGAACCACTTGGCCCCCACTAACTGGGTAAACAAGTCAATGGGTAGGAATTGCGTACGGTAATCTTATTCATTTCACGAAAATCAAGACATGGAGGTAAACCGCCGTCCTTTTTTTTTAACAAAGAAGAATCCAACTGCCACAGGTGACTTAGAAGGTCTAATGTGACCAGCAGCCAGGCTAGTCTGTATGTACTCCTCCAAGGCCTTTCTCTCAGGCATAGTCAGATTAAACAAGCGACTTTTGGGAAGAGTAGCACCCGGAACAAACTCAATGGTGCAATCATAATCCCTATGAGGAGGTAAAACTTGTGACTCCTCCTCCGAAAAAACCCTCCAAAAATCTTGAATAGGTACAGGTAATTCCCCTTTTTCCACAGCTGCAATGCGACCATTACAACATTTATCATAGCACTTCGGACTCCAAGACTTAATCACATTAGTAGACCAGTCCAATAAAGGATTGTGCAGTTTTAACTAAGGCAATCCTAGAACAACTGGAGAGGGTAAATTATCCAAAACAACCAAGTCCAAAATTTCTTGGTGATCTCCATTGATAGTGAGAGGAAATGCAGCAGTCTTGTGAGTAATACATTTCAAAGGAGTGTTATCAATTGCAACCACAGAAATAAGTGATAACAAAGGTTTGGATTTCAATTTAAGGTTTTCCAAAAACCCTTTATCAATCACATTAAGTGTTGAACCACAATCCACAAATATCTGAAATTTAATCAAATTTTCCTGCAAAGTAGTACTCCCAGAAAGAAATACCCCTGCAGAGCGTAAACAAGTTATACGGGCGTAACTGACCTTTTTTTTTTCTTTACTTAAACGACGCTCACAATACTTAATCAAATGGTCAGCTTTACCACAATAAAGACACAATCCCTCAGCGAACCTCCGGTCTCTTTCCTGAGAGCGGAGTGACATCGCCCCAACCTTCATCGGTTCTCCGCCGTCAGAGCAGATTTTCTGGAAACTAGGACCTGAAGTTACAGGAGTCTTTACATCATTAACCCTGGACCTCAGTCTCCTGTCCACACGAACGGCTAACTGCATAGCTTCCTGCAGAGTCTCAGGTGCAGGGAATGCAATTAGCAAATGCTTAACCCTTTCACTCAGACCAGCAAGAAATAAACATTTCAGCGCAGAATCATTCCATTTAACTTCTGAAGCCCATCTCCTGAAGTGTGTGCAATAATTTTCAACATCATCTGACCCCTGATTCAAATGTCTAAGTTCTGATTCAGCAGATGAGATTCGATCAGGATCGTCATATAATAGCCCCATAGCAGAAAAAAATTCTTCAGCAGAACTTAAACACGGATCAATAGTCTGGAGAGAAAAGGCCCAACCCTGTGGTTCTTTGCGCAAAAGTGACATAATAAAACCAATGCGCTGTGATTCATTCCCAGAGGATCTTGGTCTCAAACGAAAATATAACAAGCAAGCATTTTTAAAGGAAAAAAAAATCTTGCTGTTTACCATAAAAAACATCAGGCAGTCCTACCTTGGGTTCGACAAAATGCGCTCCAGAACAGCTACTCACGTTTTGCTGAAGCTCGACCACCTCCAGAGACAATCCCTGCAGGCGTTGAGCTAAATCCTGGACGGAAACCATACTGATCCCCGAATTTTCTTTCCTTTTAGTTTTTTTTTCTATTGGGCTGGACTTACTGTTATGATCTGCAACATAAACTAAGGAAAGATAAGGGAAAGCTGTCCCTACAGTAAGACTAAGCTGAATCCCTATGATGTAGCGGGCTGCCTGTTCCTTGTGAACAGACCCGCCTTCATCCTCGGCTAGTCTGAACGGAGACCTATAGAATTAAGGGAGGGGTCCCTTAAAGAACTAAGGACTGGGACAAAAATGGGACACCTCCTAAACAGAAGTTGTTGCAGAGCAAAAAGGACAAACTGACAAAAAGTACTAAAGGTCCCAGAGGACCAAGAACTGACAGAGATAGGCACCGAAGCACCTGGCTAGAGAGACAGTCTAAACAACACTGAAGTCCAGCAAAGCCAGAAGGGCGGAGCTGGAATATATAGGCAGCTGGTCACGTGACCGCAAGACACAAGATAGCAAAAACTAACAGAAGGGTTCTAACAAGGACATGCAGAGCGAGGACAGCAGCACACAGGGGTAGGGAGGCAGAGCACTCCAACAGGCAGGAAGAAGCAGTGTGGTGGCCGCAGACAGAAGGCGGGCAACCATTCCCCGTAACACCAACATGAAGGAAGTTGCCAGTACAACTATTAGGTCTTCCCGAGTCTGGTTGTTTTTTAAAGACTCTGCTGATAACCCAAAGAAGGCCATTTGAACCACCTGCCAGGCTAGCATTAGCAGGGGTAGCAAAACTACCAGCCTGCCCACCACCAGCATGATCAGGCACATGGCAGCAAAGCACCCGACTTTGTGGGCTGAACCCCAGGGTCTAGGAATAGTGTCTGCGGGTGATACCACTGCTACTTCCGCTGTTGTGCGTGCATGCCAATCCCCTGTCCATCGTGCATGTGAAGATGTCTCCTGCCCTGCACACTCCCCTGTCGTTGCACACTCTCAACTAGCACCATCAGCAAGCACATCCTTGTCCCAGTGCAGCGTTCAGTTATCTATACACCAGTCCTTGGAACACAAATGCAAATACGCAGCCAACGCCTCACAGGCACTCAAAATGTTGCCTTTTAGGCTCGTGGAGATGGAAGTTTTCCGCAACCTGATGGCGACGGCCGTCCCTCAGTACTTGGTCCCCAGCCGCCACTATTTCTCACTGTGTGCCATTCCCGCATTACACTAGCACGTGTCCCACAACATTAGCCATGCCCTCAACAATGCAGTTACTGCGAAAGTCCACCTATCCACAGACAGATGGACAAATGCTTGTGGGCAGAGATGGTACATCTCGCTGACGGCACACTGGGTTAACATAGTGGAAGCCAGGAACCAGTCGGACCTTGGAATGGAACACATCCTCTCGACGCCAAGGATTGTGGGCCCTAGGTCAATTAGGGTTGCCCCCACAGTCTACAGCTCCTGCACCTCCTCCTCCTCAGCCTCCTCCTCCTCTTCAGCCTCCATCTCCTAAATGACCACATCAGTCACAAGCTGGAAGCACTGCAGCACTGCCTCAGCCAAGCGGCAACAGGCTGTGCTGAAGCTAATATGCTTAGGTGACAAACCGCACAATGCTGAAGAGTTGTGGACAGCTCTGAAAGAGCAGGCAGATCTGTGGCTGACACCGCTGAACCTACGCTCGTGTGTGACAATGGCTGGAACCTGGTGGCGGCTCTGAGGTGAGGCGAGCTCACACATGTACCATTCCTGGCCCATGTGCTTAAACTCGTGGTTCAGTGCTTTCTCATAACCTACCCGAAGCTACCAGATCTGCTTGTCAAAGTACGCTGCCTGTGTGCCCATTTTAGAAAGTCACCTACAGATTCCGCCACCCTTGACATGCTTTAGCAGCGTTTGCAGCTTCCGCATCACTGGTGTGTGATGTCCCCATGCATTGGAACGCTACACTGCAGATGTTGGGAAGGATTTGTAAGCAGAAGAGGGCAGTTGTTGACTACCAGCATTAACAAGACCGTTGGTATTCAGTTCAGACTTCACACATAAGACCTCAGGAGTGGACATGGATGTCAGACACCTGTACCAACCTCCAAAACTTTGAGGACTCCACCAAGATATTGAGTGGCGATGACGCCATAATTAGCATCACCATCCCGCTTCTCTGTCTTTTGAAACACTTTCTGCTGACAATCAAAAAGGATGCATTGCAGGCGGAGCACGATGAGATGGAGCAAGGAACCATACAGGGTAATAACACACAGCCCAGCCTCATCTCATCCCAATGTGGATAGGGTGACAATGAGGAAGAGGAGGAGGAGGAACAGCAGCTAGTTTCATGCACTATAGACGGTACTACCTGCACAACTGTCTGTTCAGCGTGGATGGCTTGAGGAAGGGACGAGGAGGAGGAGAGCATGATCAGTTGTCCTCTTGTTGAGGACACGGAAGTCTTGCCTGTTAGCAGTCTGGCACACATGGCTGAGTTTATGTTAAGCTACCTTTCCCGTGACCCTCGCGTTCTCAAAATTTTGGATGACCGTCATTACTGGTTAGTGACACTTCTAGATCCATGGTACAAGGAGAACTTTATATCTCTTATTCCTGAGATGGACACATCTACAAAATTAGGGCAGTACCAGAAGGCCATTAAAAAAATTCCCATCTGAAAACTCTGGCGGCAGAGGTCACAGTTCGTTGGACAACCAAGGAGTATAGCCGAGAGAGACACAATTCCAATCCAGCAGAGGCAGAGGAACATTGTCAAAGTTCTGGGAAAGTTTTCTCAGCCCCTCCCATCACACAGGCCCTGAAGCGCGGAGTTCTCTCACAAGGAGTGCAAAGTTTGGGAAGATGCTGAGGGAGTACCTTGCCGACCATACCAACGTCCTCCAGGATTCCTCTGTGCCTTATAATTATTGAGTATCCAAGCTGGACATGTGGAATGAATTGGCTAGGTGGTCCTAGCCTGCTCTGCTGCTAGCGTTTTATCAGAGCAGGCTTTCAGTGCCGCTGGTGGAATTATAACTGATAAGCGTATCCGCCTGAAAATGCTGACAGGCTGACTCTTAGAACAATTAACAAGAGCTGCATTGGGCCAGACTTCTCATCACCACTGAATGATAGCAGCGTAACATAAACTCAAATCAAGTGTCTTTCTTTTGGGAGGTGTATTCCCATTCACCTTTTCACACCCACACATGGGTATACACTTCCTGATTTTGGCTCTTTGCTCTTGTCTTCCTCCTTCTCCTCATCCTCATCCTCCACACCATATCAACAGGGTGACCGTGGTCTGTGATGCAACACCCACATAATTTTTTTACAGGGTGTTTATGATGCCCGTAAAAAAATTTTTTTATACAGTATGTTCATGTACACCCTCAGGGGTAAATGTTTGTCAGCCCATACACTTAGTACATGGGCATTACATGTATAGGAGACCCGCTCCTTTCTAATGGGAACATTTTTTTATGAGGCCCTCTACGTCTCTTCCAAGGGGCATTGGAGTGCCTTCCAATTTTTGGCAGCCCTTGCATTCACTGCATAGGCAAACAGTATGGGAGACACACTTCCTAATAATGGGAACATTGTTTTCAGGAGGCCCTCTGACCTCGACGTCTCTTCCAAGGGGCATTGGAGTAGGTCCAAATTTTTGGCGACCCTTGCATTCACTGCATTGTCAAACAGTATGGGAGACCCAATTACTAATAATAGGAACATTGTTTTCAGGAGGCCCTTCTCTAAGTCTCTTCTGAGGGGTATTGGGGTGCATCCAAATTTCCAAAGGGTATTGGGGTGCTTTAAAATTTTAGGAAGACCTGCCACTCACTGCATACGCAATAACAGTATAGGAGACCCACTCTTTAGTAATGGGAACAACAAAGCATAGCCGGCTGATGGCTCTCTAAAAATAGTGAGGGCCGACTACTGGCCCTTTAAGAATCGCAAAGGCTGCCGGATGGCCCTATAAAAATAGGCTTTGTGACTGTCAGAATCCCTCCTTCATAAATGAAACAGGATGTGTCTGATCATGTCTCACACACCACATGTCCAGATAATATTGTAAATTGTTAATATGAAATTTCCCCGTGAATGAATTTTTCACGGTTGAAAGCATTGCAAAAGTTCAAAAACGCATCAAAAACGCTACGTGTGAACATAGCCCAAGCTGTGGAGGAGTATTTTTGTTTTTGGTTATTTATTTTGCCTTATATACAAGTCATTACCCTGGAATGGATGTTCCTTAACATATTTCCCAGGAAAATCCATTTTGGTTTTCTTTCTGTATCATTTATTGTGAGTCCGTAAAAGTGGCGTATTACCTCTGACAACGTTGTTGACAGCAGTGACCTGGGAGTCAGAAATGCTTCCAGGGGTCTTCCCCATGCTGTTCCCATGTTATGTGAGCACTGTTCCCATCGATTTGGGCAATTTTTAGGCCCTCTGCAGACCGCCAGGGGGAGCCGCCTGAAAAATGCTTGAGTTTCCCATAGACTTACATTGGGCTTGTTGCTCGGGTCGAGCACCCGAGCATTCCAATTTGTTGGACCCGAGCATCGAGCACCCGAGCATTCCAATTTGCTCGACCCGAGCATCGAGCACCCGAGCATTTTAGTGCTCGCCCATCACTACTAGTTACAGAAACATTGTTCTTGGCAGCACATCACCCTGTGAACAAAGTAGATGTACTGCCAAAAACAATGATATTCCATTCTTTCAGACCAACCACATTAATGATTGTTCACAAAATAAAAACATTAACTGTGACTATCTAGCTCACAAATTGTGTGTCACAAACTACTGCTTTTCATTAGTCAAATATGATGTACATACATGCCACAACAAAATAGTGGCATGTTGCTACTGTTTTTTGTGCATGTTGCAGAATTTATTTTTCAGTCTGTTTGGGAAATTGTTAATAATTGTGTATACAAAAATACAAAAGAGAACTGAGGAAAAATCCAGACCATTGAAAGTAACCTCTCAGTAGGATCAAACCTCCAAAGGCGTTTATATGGAAAATAGGTCATAGAAAGCTGAATAAAATGATACCTTGATATCTGCAATCCAATGTAAAAGAGTTGTTTAGGACTATGGTCAGCACTGATCTGTATGAGTATCTGTCTCCAGGGCATATTTTAAATGAAAGGGAGTGTTACAATTGTGAGACAGGTAACTAACACAAAACAGTAGAACTGAACTTAGTTTCATAACAAATGCATTAGTAGATGTAGCTCTCACAGCTCTGCTGTATTGCAACTATATTGCAACACTGGCTGTCTGTGAGATGAAGCATTGAGAAGAACCTGCAGATGCATCAGTTATAATGAAACACAGCTCTGCAATGAGAGTAGGAGAGCTGTCATCACATATCACACTGGTAACTCCCCCTTTCATTTAAAATAAGCCATGGAAGCAGAGTCTCATGGAGATCAGTGTCCGGCCCATAGTCCTGAACAGCTCATTTAATTCTAAGAAAAATTAGTATATCTCTGGATAAGACATTGGATCGCAAATATCAAGGTATTATTTTATTCATCTTCCTATGACCTACTGTCAAGTGTGTGTCAGAGGTGACAGACAGTCACCCTGCAGTTGGTTTCAGGAGATCTCTACTTTTGGCATTACAGACATCTTCTTCGAGGCTGTCTCTAGAACCCAGCGGATACCTCCCTCTGGCTAATTAACACCCTGCCTGGGTGTATAAATACCTGCTGTGTTTCAGAGGGAGGTGCTGGCGATATTCATTACTACCTATGAAAACTTTAGCAAGAGTAGTACTGTTAGGCGTCGGTCTGGTGCTGGATTCGAAATGGGTCCAGGACCTTATGTGGTTTTCCATTTCAGTCCAGCCGGGGCTGATGCTGCTCAGCATCGCCATCAGCCCCAACGCCTAGCTGGTCCACGAGCACTGTTTGTCTCCCAGGTAGTTGTGTCTAGCAATGTTAAGCCTGGGTTTCAGAGGGAGACAGGGCTTGTGGAATCTAAGTCCAGGATTTGCCGCACTGAGCATGTCCGTGACCTGGCGGATCATGTTTGGTGGGTTGGCAACCACCTGACCCGGTGACCTGGCACCGCCTGATTGGTCCACGGGTAACGTCACCAATAGCGCGTCAGTGGGCAGGGCTTAGTCTTTAAAAGGCCCGCCCACAAAGATGGCGATGCGCTCAGATCATTTGAGCTGGTTGTTTGTGGTGTGCACGCTTAAACTCTTGGGCTCCTCTAAGAGCTATAGCTTTATGCAGGCAGGCAGCTTGAGCCATATAGAGCGGGTCTGCTCAGTCCGGTAGCATGCCGGCTGAGTGCACGATTACTCGGCGGGTATCACACCCTCATACTAGCGCCGTCTCCTATAGCGTAGCGCCTGTACCGAAGACAGGGCTACTGCTTCTTCTCCGGTCACACGTCTCCCTGCGGTTCTTGGAGATTGTATGAACCGCTTTAGCGCCATTCCCCATAGCGTACCGCCTGTATCAAAGACAGGGCTACTGCTTCTCCCACGGTCGCACGTCTCCCTGCGGTTCTTGGAGATTGTGCGAACCGTCTTACCCTTCCATGTGCATTAACACGAAGGGCTAATATAGTTGATAGGTGCGTCGCCGGTCGCTCTTCCTCCGTGCAGTTAACGGAGATAGAGCGTATCGCCTTACCCTGTCCGGTGTGCTGTTAACACGGACGGGTTATCAGTTTAGTTGTCGCTTTCCTTTCCACCTGGAAAGTGTTCGGCAGCAGTCCATTAGGCTGCATTGCGGACCCCGGGGTCAGTTGCGTTCCATTAAATAAAGTTGTCTGCAACCGCCCTCCTAACAAGTACTTCGTCCTCTTTGGAGCTTGAGGACATGTGCGTATTTGTCTGGAGTTCATCTAAAGCTAAGCAATTTCCCCCTGTTTGTCCACCCCTGTTGTCTATAGTGATTACTGGAGATCGACTAGTGCTCATCTCCTCCCTTCCTTAGCCTTAGTCATACACCAGGGAAAGACAGGGCGAGATATGCATGCGGCGATTGGTGAAGAGCCAATACAGGGATGTTAGGGGAGACAGGATGATGCTAGATCTACCTAGGAGGTCTCCACTTCCCCCCTTTCCCTAGAGTTTGGGCTCCCTTTCTCTCTTCCCTTTGTGTTGCACTAAGTCTTTCCCACACCTTGCGTGACACCTACGTGCCCATATAGATGGCTTAGGAGAGTGGATTCTACTGACAGATTCCCTTTAAATGAAAGGGGGTGTTACAGGAGACATGTAGTTAACAATAGAGTAGAACTAAACTTTGTCCCCTTAAAAACACATTTAACTCTAATATTTTTACTACTACCGGTATTTATTAAGTGTGTTATCATTTGTTCCTGGTAGCAATTTATTGGACAGCAGAATTTGCTAATTTAGTATATCCTTAATGTATGTGATCATTTATATTTCCTTGATAAACTTTATTTGGTGTAAAAATATGAACAGGTCAATGATTAAAATATATTTTGGAAATTTCGCTGAAAAAATAAAATTGCTGCTAAAGTTTTAATCATACTAGCATCCTAATAAAATAAAAGGAAATTTGAAAAATTATGCCTATGTAAAGTAGATGGAGATTAGGAATGTGCAGATCTGAATTTCCCTGAAAAATGTTGGCAAAAGTTAAAAAAAACACATCTCTAACATCTTTTTCTGCGATCTTCTCTCGTGCCTTTAAACTGCACAAACTGATAAAGTGATAAATAGATAATAAAGATTACCTTTTTAATAATCACAGCACCTTTAGTTAGGGCTTATTTGCCTTATGGCAAGTTGTTAAGAATGTAAGGAGACAAGACACTGAGGAACTAGAACATCATGGAGGCATGGCAGAGGGGAAGAGTTTGATCAGGTCTCTCAGGATAGCGTTCTCAGGGAAACAAGCTGAAGAGAAAAACAGCACATGTGCAAGTTCTGAGGTGATTCTGATGCCGAAGAGAGAGACGGCAGGAGCAACAGCAGCGTCCGGAGCTCCCGTCAGGAAGAAAGGTGCCGCGTATCCGCCCAACCCAGACGTTGACGGTCAAGCCCCAAAGACCCGAGCGATGACAGTCAAGGTACCCAACCCAGACGTTGACGGTCAAGCCCCGAATACCCAAGCGATGACAGTCAAGGTACCCAGCCCAGACGTCGACGGTCAAGCCCTGAAGACCCGAGTGACGACAGTCAAGGTTCCCAGCCCAGACGTCGATGGTCAAGCCCCGAAGACCCGAGCGACGACAGTCAAGGTACCCAGCCCAGATGTCGACGGTCAAGCACCGAAGACCCGAGTGACGACAGTCAAGGTGCCCAGCCCAGACGTCGACGGTCAAGCCCCGAAGACCCGAGCGACAACAGTCAAGGTTCCCAGCCCAGACATCGATGGTCAGCAGAATGGGAACAGGTTGTGGCAGCATGGTTCTCAGACGTGTGCGCCAGTGAAAGGACGTCGCAGAAGTTCTGAAGGCGTCAGATCGGAGATTCAGGGTGGGGTCGGCGACCAGGAAGGACGTGCATGACGGACCGTTACCTCTGACAGGGACATATGGTACTGGGCACGGATAGAGGGAAAGACAGTAGTCAGACGGCGCCCAGCAGACGCCAGGCGGCATCGCAAAAGTGCAAAGAGAGTTACGGGGAAAACGGGCAGCGAGTTGTGATAGGAACAGAGTATTGCCAAAGCATTAAAAGACTGCCCCATACCCACTATAGTTAATATAGTTTCCCTTCCCCAAGTAGATCATTTTAAACTACCAGCCCCTGAACTCTAGTGTATTCTGATAATTTATTCTGTTATCTGATTTACTGCTTGTTTTACTGTCAAATGTTGTAAAGAAATTGTTACCACATAATACATGTTTTACAATTAATATTAGTTGTTAAATAAAATAAATATACTGTTGCTCTGCCTGTGTCTTTGCTGTTGTATACTGTTTACCTGCATTATACCAAGACTTTCCACTCTGAGTAGGCCACAGATGTCTCATGACAGTATGATATAATGGTGCACGTGCTGATGTCACGACGTGTATCATGGCATCATGATGTGCGTTTCATGGGGCCTACACTGAGCCAAAAGCCCCATTGCCAAGTGAAAGATCACGTTTCTTGCACCTTCTTCAGCAATCTTCACTTGCCACCTGGGTTTCTGGTTCTGAGTAGGCATAAGAAATCACAATTGCATGACATAATGATGCAAATCGTAACATCACAATGTGTGTCATAATGCGTATTGTTTTACGTGTTAACAAGGCCTCCGGCAACATGCGTAATAGCACAAGGGCGTGTGTCATGACATCTGAGGCCTGCTAGGTGCCTGAAGCTAGGCACCAAGTGAAAATCATGGAAGATGTGTGAGAAGGCACATATAGCAACAAAATGTAGGCTGTGGTTGAGGGACAAGATAGCGTGAAGAAAAATATTTATTTTTTTGCCATTTTGCTCACCACCTGACCTGCCATTTTGCTGAATTGATGTAAAGCAAATAACAAAGATTTTAATTTTGCAGTATTTGAATTTTTATAAAATTCAACTCTAAATCAATTTACATTGAACAGACATGTTCATCTCTACAAGTGGCATATACTAAGTTTTATTTATTGTCTATTTTGGGTGTTATGTGGTATACAAAATCAAAGTTTGAAAACTGCTAATTTTTTACATTTTTTATCAAATTCCAGATGTTTTCATAACTAAAAGTATGTCATATCTACCTAAATGTATCACTGACATAAAGAACAATGTATCATGAAAAAACATTCTCAGAATCACCAGTATATGTGGAAGTATTCCAGAGATATGTGATACGTCAGGTATGAAAAGTTGGCCTGGTAAGGAAGGTGAAAACTGGCTGTGGCAGTAAGGAGTTTATGGCAAAATAACAAATAATATTACCTTTCACAACTTAGGCCTGGTCCTCAACCTTAAAGTTTATTGTTACCCCACATGTACTGTACCTCAAAATAAGTTAACAGCTGAAAATACCACAATATAATGCTTATAATGTGCAAAATGGCCATGCTTTGCAAATCTGATTTATATTGTAAACTATGATTTAAACACTCAAAGAAAAATGAATGAGTGAGCTGTGTTGGGCTATGTGCACATGAAATCTTTTAGATGCTGTCTTGAAGTGGTTTTGCCAGCAGTTTTGCAGTTAATCTTACATTGGCTCCACTGCAATTGTCTTTCACACTACACTGTCATGTATAGAGCGGATAGTTTTCCAGTGGAAGATGTGTAAGGTGCCCCAGCGAGGTAGTCGTGGGCGAGCTGTAGCCCCCTCTCGCTCTGTCACCCTACAGACAATACGTGTCCTCCCTCTGGTGTGTGGCTGTGTATGTGGTGCTCTTCACTTACTTCAAGCCATCCGATCGCGGCTGTCTTCAGGCATTTCTCTTCTGGGACCAGGGCAGCAATAAATTCAGAGGATACGAGATTCTTAACCAGAACTTGGACTTTACTTGGGGAAGAGGAATATGTACGATATTTACAGGCAGATATAATGGATTAGGCCTGACAGGTTATCATCTCTTTCACAGGCGCTGGTAACTCCTTCAGCCCTGGTTCCCTCTTTAAGTGAAGCATCTCTGTGACTCTAATCTCTGGCCCAAGAGACTCTTCTGTAACACTGACAGTGACCTGGATCCGATCTCTCCCCCACGTCTTAGCCTGGAGTCCTATTTGTCTTCCTCTGCTTCCTGCAGACTAGAAGTGCCCCGGGTTCTCACTACCTTTGATGAGCTTCTCCGGCCGGCTAACAGGACTCTTGCTCTTGCGTAAGGAGACTGTAACACTAGTGATCCCACTATCTGAGGGTATGGAGCTCCCGTCTACCCTAGCAGCCACTATAGTCAGGCTGCCTGAACGATTTACTGTCCAATCTCTTACTGAGTGACTCCTATTGCTTTCTGGAAACTTAAGCAGGAATTTTCCTAAAGTGCCCACCGTCGGTGAGCTGTCATCACACAGCATTAACTCCTCACTGTCTGTAACCCTGCTAGCAGACTCAACCTGACATCTGCACCCAGAACAGTGGCATCTTGTGGCTGTTTACAAGTACTGCAGCCCACAAGGAATTATGCCAGGAACAAGCTCTATGTTACTCAAGGCTTGATCAGGCACTAAGTTCCCCCTCTACTCTACTAACTGGACCACTAAAGCTAACCTCCTTAACTTGGTCTACCACAGTTAGAGAGGTCTGACTTCAGGAACACTTCCTTTAACTATCTCAATACCAAGGGAAGGCTACGCCCTTCCCCACTATTACATTCCCCGACACTTTAATGTTGGTCGTCCCTGACCACACTAAACAATAAACACAAATCAGCAGCTATGACATTATATCACATTACTAAATTTTACTAAAACATTTTAGTAAACGACTGGTCCTGAGGTCATCTTCTTGGATGGGAGACCGGCCCTTCTCGGTTAAGGGCCCCGGAACAGCAATTCAGGACAGTCCATTATCAACTTTTCAGAGGTACCGGTCCTTCTTTGTAAGGACCCTGGAAACGCAGTGTCCATGTCCATATTTTTAAGACAGGCCAACACCTCAATAGCCCCCAATCTCCTTTGAGGGCTGCATTCTGAGGCACACAGTCACAGGTAACACCCTGTGAGTCTCTTTCTTCTTGGCTCTAGCGGGGATCACCGGTTCTTCCTGCTAGGCCGCAAGTCTCTTAGATTTGGAGGATATCCATCCTCAAGGTGTGCCTCAGCATTGTAAATTCCAGCAGAAAAAGGCGCAACAAGCGCAACAAAAATAAAAGTAAAAGTAAAAAACAAAAGGAGCAGCTCTCTTGGGTACACAACTTTTGGTGCTGCTTAAGGCCTTCCTGGCCTGGGAGGTAGGGGAACAGTCCTCCATTTTTTTTTTTTTTTAACTTAACTCGTTATGGGGCATTCCGCCCCCATTGGGTAACAGTCCCAAAAGGAAAACAGGACCACCGCTGATGGGTCCTAAAAAGGAAAGTAGAAGGTCAACGGACCTTTCAGCTCACCACCTCATTTCTTCCGGGCCTCCATCCGCTCCTTCATGAAGGAGGCTAATGCTGCAGATGAAGGTGGCTTCCTCCACTTCCACGGCTGATCGGGGTACCTGCTAGGCCCAGGGTCCTCATCCGAGGACGTAGCACTGCCACAGCCGACTTGGGTAGGGCTGTAGCTAGTCACTGTGAAGCTGTGAACAACGTTACTGGCGCCAGCTTTGTCCACCCCGACAGCTCTCTCAGCCCTTCCTGGGTATTGTGGTGCTGACTCCTCCTCTGGCACCACACTAGGGGAATCAGCTTCCTGGACACTGGCGAGATCTTCCTCCTCATCGCTCGTGATCCCTCCTCACTGCCGCTTCCTGGGCTCCTCCTCTGGCGGAGCATCGGCCTTAGGTGGGGGCAGAAAGCCTTTAGGGGCTTCCCTGGCCCAGCGCTGCTTAGCCTCCCTTCTGGCTCTCCTCTTAAAGACTTCCTTGTCCTTCTCCAGGACATCACTCCACTTGTATGGACGGGTGACCGCAGCCGCGTACCACCCCCTTGAAAATTCACATTTTACGAAATGGACTATTTCCCCCTCACGCAGGTTGTGGAGGCGGTCGGGCAGGTACTCACGCTTGACGGCTTCTCGGCTGATAAACACCTCATGCCCGGTCCATTCTTCCTTCAGAAACCCTTACCCCTCGCGGATACAGAACTCTATGACCCGCCCCCGGGTCTGGGAGTCCTCCACTGACTCCCTCCGTGCCGCGTTGGACCCCTCCAGCCAGCCTCTCAGGAAGGTGTCGGTCCACCGCCGCCGCTCTCACGAGGTCATCAGGGGGTTGCGGGTAGTCCGCTTCAGACTCCTGAGCTCGGCGTACCGCTCTGCCGAGGGGGAGTAGACGGCCTCCAAGGCCAGCGACCAGAAACTCTCCTGTGTGGCCTTCATTTTAGGGGGTCTCTCTTCCGCACCATCCCATCCAGGTCTTGGTGCCCTTGTTGGCACCGAAGTTATCGCAGCAGATACCGCAGGCGTAACCGGCCGCTGGGGCATAGACCACTCACCTTCTTCGAGCTCCGCCGCAGCTGTTACTCCGGCCCCACCGGGATGTTCTCCTCCCTCAGCCGAGGGGGATGTTTCCTCCGGCATCCGACTCCAGCACCATAGACGAAGCTCGTGGACTAGCAGGCCTAGCTCCGGATCAGGCCTAGTGGCCCACTGGACAGCCACTGGGGGTAAGGGCAATGGTTCGCGGGCAGCGCCTGCCAGCGAATGGCTCCCGGCCGCAGCCCCTGGGGTGGTGATCTCCAGGAGTTCCTCCTCACCGCTTGACTCACGCTTGTCAGGCTCTGAGGCGGCCATCCTCTCAGGACGTCCGCTGCCGTACCTCCTTCCCCTTGCGTGCCGGACAGAAAATGGCGCCGGTCGCTTACCGGTGACGCGCGTCCTGCCCGTCCAGCTCCTCCTCTTCCTGGGCCGGCCTTCTGACGCGACCGCCACGTCACTCGTCACTCTCGGCCGCTCCGCCTTCGGCCGTGCCCCTTTTCTGTGTGCGCTGATACTCACGTTGCCGGACTTCACTTTACGCCGCGCCCTCTTCCTCACTGGACGTCCCATCCTGGGACGCATCTTCACTGCTGGGCCCATTCTTCTTCGGGCCGGAACTCGTAGGGGCTGGACATCTTTTCGAGCTCTCCGGCGCCGTCCCCTCCCACAATAGGCGGTTCTTCTCCCAGACTTCACCGCCATTGTCACCATCTTGGAATCCATGCCTCGGGTCGCCATCTTGGGCCGCATGCTTTCCAACACTATATCCTCAGTGTTCTGCATCGGGCATTCCCCGCGTCCTTCATGCGAGGAGCTCGCATCATGCCGACTACGCCAAATGTAAGGTGCCCCAGCGAGGTAGTCGTGGGCGTGCTGTAGCCCCCTCTCGCTCTGGCACCCTACAGACAATATGTGTCCTCCCTCTGGTGTGTGGCTGTGTATGTCGTGCTCTTCACTTACTTCAAGCCATCCGATCGTGGCTGTCTCCAGGCATTTCTCTTCTGGGACCAGGGCAGCAATAAATTCAGAGGACACGAGGTTCTTAACCAGAACTTGGACTTTACTTGGGGAATAGGAATATGTGCAATATTTACAGGCAGATATAATGGATAAGGCCCGACAGGTTATCATCTCTTTCACAGGCGCTGGTAACTCCTTCAGCCCTGGTTCCCTCTTTAAGTGAAGCATCTCTGTGACTCTAATCTCTGGCCAAAGAGACTCTTCTGTAACACTGACAGTGACCTTGATCCGATCTCTCCCCCACGTCTTAGCCTGGAGTCCTATTTGTCTTCCTCTGCTTCCTGCTGACTAAAAGCGCCCCGGGTTCTCACTACCTCTGATGAGCTTCTCCGGCCGGCTAACAGGACTCTTGCTCTTGCGTAAGGAGACTGTAACACTAGTGATCCCACTGTCTGAGGGTATGGAGCTCCCGTCTACCCTAGCAGCCACTATAGTCAGGCTGCCTGAACGATTTACTGTCCAATCTCTTACTGAGTGACTCCTCCTTCTTTCTGGAAACTTAAGCAGGAATTTTACTAAAGTGAATTTTCCTAAATTTTCCGTCGGTGAGCTGTCATCACACAGCATTAACTCCTCACTGTCTGTAACCCTGCTAGCAGACTCAACCTGATATCTGCACCCAGAACAGTGGCATCTTGTGGCTGTTTATAGGTACTGCAGCCCACAAGGAATTATGCCAGGAACAAGCTCTATGTTACTCAAGGCTTGATCAGGCACTATGTTCCCCCTCTACTCTACTAACTGGACCACTAAAGCTAACTCCCTTAACTTGGTCTACTACAGTTAGAGAGGTCTGACTTCAGGAACACTTCCTTTAACTATCTCAATACCAAGGGAAGGCTACGCCCTTCCCCACTATTACAGATGCCCGAAGAATGAGCATGTCCCTTATCTTAACTGCTTCAGGGTTTACAAAACCAGAAGTGGGTAAAATAAATTACACAAGACAAAACGTGTCCACAGCAATATCATTTTGACAATGCGGTGTACTATGTTCCTAGTATGGGGTACTTCTGTGACACTTTCAGGCGATTTTCAGGCAGAATTCACCTAGGAAAGAAGCTATGAGCACCCACAGTGGCTTGCAAAAGTATCCCGTCCCCCTTGGCTTTTTACCTATTTTGTTACATTACCTCCTGTGTTTAAATATTTTTGTAATTTCATTTGTGTGTTGTGCAGCAGCACTAAATAGTCCAAGTTGGTGAAGTGAACTGAGAAAAATATAGGCATAAATTAAATTTATGGAATCAAATAACTAATTGGCATGTGCATATGTATTCACCCCTTTTGCTGTGAAGCCCCTAAAAATTTCTGGTGCATACAATTACCTTCATAAGTCACAAGCTTAGTGATAGGAAGTCCACCTTTCTGCAATTTAAGTGTTACATGGTCTTACAGTATATACACACCTTTTCTGGAAGGCCACAGAGGCTGCAACACCATTAATCAAGAGGCACCACTAATCAAACAACACCATGAAGTCCAATGAGATCTCTAAACCAGTCAGGGAGAAAGTTGTTGAGAAGTACAAGTCAGGGTTGGGTTATGAAAAAATATCCTAACCTCTGATGATCCCCCGGAGCACCATCAAATCCATTATCATCAAATAGAAAGAACATTGGTACCACAACAAACCTGCCAAGAGAGGGCAACCACCAAAACTCTCAGCCTGGACAAGGACGAAATTAATCAGAGAGACAGCACATAGACCAAAGGTTACCTTGAAGGATCTGCAGAGTTCCCAAGCAGAGACTGAAGTATCTGTCAATATGACCACAATAAGCCATACACTCAATAGAAGTGGCCTTTAGAATGGGCAGAAAAAAGCCTTTACTTACACACGAAAATTATAAGGATCATTTTGAGTTTGCCAAAAAACATATGGGAGATCTCCCACATGTATGGAGGAGGGTGCTGTGGTCAGATGAGACCAGAATTGAACTTTTTGACCACCAAGGTAAACGCTATATCTGGCGTCAAACCAACACAGCTCATCACCCTAAGAAAACTATTCCCACAGTGAAATATGGTGGTGGCAGCAGGGACAGGCAAAATGGTCAGAGTCGAGGGGAAGATGGATGGTGCAAAGTACAGGGATATTCTTGAGCAAAACCTCAAGCTATGCATATATTTACTTTTCTATACCCTGTATGTCCATAGTAGAGGTCTGATAACTACAAAGTGGTGACAAATTCCCTTTAATTAATTGCAAACAAACCCCGGCGCCTGCGTAATAGAGCACTGTGGCACTGTGCTCAGCCAAACGGGCCCGGGCCGGGTTTGTTTGCAATTAATTCATATTTTGTGATACAACCCAGATTTATTATGGATCTCTCTGCATTTGGAAGTTTCCTGTTCCTTTGTATTGTTGTTAGTTTGTTTTTTAATGAAGTATATGTAAATAAAAATAACTTTTTAATAAGCTTGAGTCTCTGTTATCCTGTAGTACTGTATATAATTTGCTACATTGGATGGAGTAGATATTATTAAGTACTAAGCATGCAGGGTGCATAGTCCCATTTTCCTTTTTGTAATTTTTAAAATATAAAAATGACAATATATATTTTTTTGCCTAAAATAGGAAATGTGTCATCTTTAACTTTAGCCCTTTTAGAGATCATTTCATCTTCAACTTGCTTAAAGCGCACCTGTCAGCAGGATTGTGCCCAGTAAACTACATACACTGTCAGGTTGACGCCATTACACTGATTAAAATGATACCTTGGTTGATGAAATCCATCTTGTGGTTGTTGTTTAATCTTTGATTGTAGTTTGGCGACAATGATATGCTCGTACTCTGGGGCGGTCTGTGAATGGGTCTTTTCTTGGTGCTCTATTCTCATATTCATCCTTATGGGCTTAAATGACAGGTCACTGAACCTTTAGTGACCTTACCCCACTATTTTAAATACAGTGTTTGTGCAGTTCATATTGTGGTCTTTTAAAAACATGTGCAGTAACATCCATCGCTTCACGATAGATGCTACTGTGCATGTGCTGTGGTCATTTTGCTGGAGCTAAAATATTTTTGCTCCAAAAAATGGTGCCCGCACATGCACAGTAACATCTGTCGCTTGCTGATAGATGCTACTGTGCACGCGCTGCGGCCATTTTGCTGGAGCCAAATTTTTGTTTTGCTCCAACAAAATGGCGCCTGTGCATGTGCAATAGCATCTATGGGCAAGCGATAGATGCTACTGCGCATGCTCTGCTCACCAATGGGCAGGGGCTTGAGCAGAATAAAAGCATGTTTTGCAGATAGATGCTCCTGTGCATGCGCTGGCACAATTTTGTTGGAGCAAAAAAAAATTTTTGTTGGAGTAAAATGGCCGCGGCGCTTGCACAGTAGCATCTATCAGCAAGCAATAGATGCTACTGCGCATGCGTTGGCACCAGCGCAATTTTGCTGGGGTTAATTTTTTTTTTAAAGGAACACAATATGAACTGTGGAAGCGCAGCATTTAAAATAGGAGGAAGGTCACTGAAGGATCAGTGTCTTGTCATTTAAGCCACAGGGATGAAGATAATGCCAGAGCACCAAGAAAGCCCTGTCCACAGACTTGTCCTGAAGCATGAGGATCTAATTATCTCCAAACTGCAAATAAAGATTAAACAACAACCACAGGGCGGATTTTATCATCCTAGGCATCATTTTAATCAGTGTAATGTCGCCAACCTGACAGTGTATGTAGTTTACTGAGCACAATCCTGCTGACAGGTTCCCTTTAACTGTTCACTCTATTAGTAATTTTGGCCAGGGGTGACTAAACTTTTACATGCCACTGTAACTTCTTCAATGGCTTTTCAGCTGGGTGTAACCTGACATGAATGAAACTATAGTATCAGTAAGTAGTAAAGTATTTGCAATTTAATATCATTTCATTGAAATGTATACTTAGTTTTTTGTTTGTTTGTTTTTTTTTTTGCAGGAAATGTCTGAAAATGACATTCAGAAATTCCCCAAAACACGTGTACCGTAAGTATAGAATTTTTTTTTATAGATTTACACATGAATAGAGTACAGATGACAAGCCATATGAATAAATGATTGCTAGTGTAAGTAATACCCCAGACACCTTTCCTGTCTCCTCTGGTGAGCACTGATGACTTGTGGAGCAGCAGTTCGCAGGAGCTTCTGTCTGATATTTAGGGAAGTTTGCTGTGACTGGTGCATTTGTTTTAAAGCACTACAACTTTATGCAGATTCCTGGTAATGAATTTACTTAATAAATTTCTATTGTCAGCTTGATAAACTGGAAATCAAGCCGTTGTAACGGCAGATACTATAATAGCATTTAAAAGGAATCTGTTAACAGAATGATACAGGGACAGAGACCCTGATTCCAGTGATGTATCACTTATTTTACTGGTGCAGCAGTTGTGATAGAATCACAGTTTTCTATGATGCAGATCTAGCAGAGCTCAGATGTTGAGCTTTGTGTAACCCCACAGCTTTCTGTGTACATTGTATAGTGACAGAAGGCAGCTATTCGGTGCTGGTGGCATGCTTGGTACAAGAGGCATGAAACAACTTGTCCTGTAGTGATAATCTCCTGCTGATAAAGTGCTTATTGTATTAAAGCAGCAAAGCACAGCTCAGTAAGGGTCACATCGCTGAAATAACGGTATCTGCCCTTGCATCATGGTGGCTCTCAGATTACATAGTAAAAACCTGCAGATGCCCTTTATAAAGGGGCTGGTTGCTTTTATCACAACAAATGGCATTGTGGATTATAAATACTCTAACAATAGAGAATGTGTAACTGGTAGAAAAAGGTTGAAAGATTAAATCTTTGAAGGTTGAAAGGTTGGACCTGTCTTTTTTCAATCTACCATATTTTGCGGATTATAAGATACACCGGATTATAAAACGCACCCCAATTTTGGGGAGGGAAATAGGAAAAAAAGTTTTTTTAATAAAATGGTGGTGCGTCTTATAATTCGCTTTTACAGTAGCATACCGAGGTGGCGTCTGTGGTGGAGCAGGGTCCCAGGAGGCAGGGTCGCAGCTGCAGGAAGCTGGTGGCATCATGAGTGGGGCGATGTTGCGGCTCACAAGCTGGTAGGAAAGGGTGCGCGTCTCAATAGATCTCGGCTCCGGAGATCCCAACCGGGGCATGCGCCACCTCTGGTGGCCATTTTCGCAAAGTCCACCGCATTGAAAACCATGGTAAATGCGGGGGCTCCTGGCTTTCACAAAATGTCAGTGGAGCCCCCATGCAATCAAACACCCCCTCCTACCAGCTTGGGATCTGCAGCATCGCCTCACTCCTGCTGCCGCCAGTTTCCTGCAGCAGTGACCCTGGGACTCTGCTACACTGCAGCCCGTAAGCTACGTTCAGGTTATAAGACACACACCCTTTTTCCTCCCAAATTTGGGGGGAAAAGTGCTTCTTATATTAGAAAAATACAATATATATCTATGTAATTTTTCAAATTCCTGCAGCTTTGATATTAATGTGAATCTGTCAGCAGATTTTTGCTATTAATCTAAAGGTTGGGAGACATGAGGTATGGGCTGAGCCACTGATTTCAGTAATGTGTCACATGTTAGGTTGTGTGCGGTTTCAATACAATGAATGTTTTATCAGCAGGAGATTAACACTTCCAGGCTATAGCTCCTGTGTATACTGTCCTGACTCCACCCACACCACTGATTAGCAGCTTACTGTCAATATACAGTGTACACAAAAAGCTGCTAATCAGGGGTGTGGACGGGGTTAGCTTTCAGAGCTCTGCTGCATGCTACATGTTCAAACTGTAATTGTATCACAGCCACTGCATCCAATACATTGCTGGAATCAGAGTCTCTTTTCCTACATTATGCTGCTCTTAGATGAGGTAACAAAAACCTGGTGACAGATTTCCTTTAAGGCTAACTTAAGCACTTATTCAGGGCTGCTCTTGATTCTGGAGGAACATCATGGTTTGCCCTAGCTCGCTCTAGAATGTTGTTCCTATGTGTTTTTATGCTGGTGACCAATGGGAATGAGTAGCCAGCAAATCATGCATAACAAAAGTGGAGTTCACAAGGACAGTCATTAAATCTTTATTAACAGACCTCCAATCTGCCTTTTGAGGGCACAAATGTCAGTCAAAGTGCAAGCAGCTACAGAGTTCTGTGATGAGTGGACAATACATCTAGGGTCGGACTGGGGTGTCTGGACCCACAGAGGAAATTGACTTTAGGGGCCCACCCTACAGCTATATGCAAATATTTGTTTGTTGTTATCCCCGTTATAGTGGAACATCAACTGTAAAACACAGGTAGCTCCTGCACATCTACTGTGCGCCACTATGACTGAGATGTACAATTAAGGTAGTTTCCATTAAAGGGCTTCTTTGGTTAAAACAAGTCATCACTGATCCATGGGCTACACAGAATAGGTGATAACTTATTGATCATTTAGGAATCTGCACCATTCGGAAGAATGGGGAAGTTTTATCCCTGACAAGACACTTATCCCCATTTTAAAATACAGCTGCAGATGGGACGTCTGACAGCAGCCTCACTCATTATCTTGGGGGCTTCCAGAAAAAAAGCAAGAACAGCACTCACAGCCACTGAGGGAATGAATGGATCAGTGATTGAGTCACACATGCTGTTCCAGTCTAATGGGGATAAAAGCTCCACATTCTGATGATTGGGTCCCAGCAGTCAGACCCCCTCCAATCAATAACTTATCCTGTGAAGAGTTTATTACTTTTTTTCACCGTAAAACCCCTGTAAGTGCACCTCTGCCACTGTGTTCCAAGTATTTAATCTCTAATGGAAATAAAGAATCTTCTCCTAATTAATATCAGTGAGAACAAATAACCACCATACACAAAACAATCCACTATACCAACACCAATAATACCACATACAAGGACAAATACTGCCACACAGTGGCCAGACCACATATTACCACCACATAGTGACCGTATAATATCACATACAAGAAACAAATATTGCCACACCATGATCAGATTACATATTACCACCACATAGTGACCAAATACTACAATACTGATCATGAATTCCAACCACAATACTAACACTGTTATTACCACCAGTGACATTATACATAAGAGCTCTGAATAAAATGTATAGTGTAAGTGTACAGGTAATACAGTGATCACCAGTGAAATTATACACAGGAACTCTGTATATAGTGTCAGCATACAGGTAATAGAGTGATCACCAGTGACATTATACACAGGAACTCTGTATATAAAGTACAGGTAATACAGTGGTCACCAGTGACATACACAGGAGCTCTGTATATGCTATATAGTGCCTATTGTAAGTGTACATATAATACACTGACTCACTATTGACGTCTGAGTTGAAGTCTTTCGTCTTCGCTTTTCTTCTTCATCCAGTGCAGAACGCCATCACTTCTTCCAGCCAGGACTTATCTCTACAGAAAATAACACACAGTTATGTATAACTGATCTCTTCTAGATCACATTCCCCAGTTTTTCCCCGACTTCTACATTACTCCAGATGAAGAAAAAAAGTGACATAGCATCTCTGCACAGTAACAGGACCCCCATTTTGTCCCCCCCATGGAAAACTGTTTACTAAAAAGTAAATTATATTACAGAAGTAATATTGTTCCTAACTGGACCCTAACGTAATTATGTTCCCCACTGACCACCAAAAATGAATAATGTATGTTCCTCAATCTGGCCCCCAAACAGTAATTAAGTCCTCCAGCATGGCCACCCTTGACCCTTGCCCAGCCTGGCCCCCCATGTCCTTTGTCCAGCCTGGCTCCCATGTGTCCAGCCTGCCCACCCCCATATATTCATCCTGACTTTCCCATATATCCCTCCTGGCCCCCATATATCCCTCATGGTTCCATATATCCTTTGGCCTGACCCCCATATATCCATCCTGGCTCTCATATATCCCTAGTCCTGGGCCACATGTGTCCAGCCTGCCCACCCCCCAAATATATCCATCCTGGCCCCATGTGTCCAGCCTCCCCCCCATATATCCATCTTGGCCCCCATGTGTCCTGCCTGCCCCCCATATATCCATCCAGGACCCCATGTGTCCAGCCTGCCCCCCATATATCCATCCTGGCCCCATGTGTCCAACCTGCCCCGTATATATATCCATCCTGCCTCGAATATATCCATACTGTCCCCCATATGTCAAGCCGGCCCTCACATGTATCCATCCTGGCCTCCCCATGTGTCCAGCCTGCCCCCCCATTTATCCATACTGGCCCCCTTGTGTCCAGCCTGCCCCCCATATATCCAGCCTGCCCCCCATATATTCAGCCTGCCCCCCCATATATCCATATCTAAAAAAAGATTCCTCTTACCTTCCTGCAGTCCCGCAGCCGTGCGGTGTCCTCCTCTGTTTAGATCCAGCGGGCTCGTCTTAAAATGGGCATCATGAAAATGATGTCATACTCCAGTGATGTCAAACACATAATCCTCAGGTCCATCAGAACATGCGACGCGGCGGTTCAGGTGATGTATACTGTGTGCACGGTTGCCCCGAAAATATTCTGCCTGCACTTTTAAAGGGCCCGTGCCCCTAAAAACCACAGTTTTGTTTTTTTTTTTAATTTTTCTTCTTCCCCCTCTTGTCTGCAGCAAGGGCCAATTGGAGAATTCATGGGGAATTCATTGCTCACTTGAAACAAATAAATATCTATAGCATTATGACAGCAGTTCCATTGAATTGCACGCTGGACTGGAGTCCCGTGAACCGATGCACTCATCTCTAGTCCCAAACGTCCTGGATACAGAGGGAGAGTCCCAGATTTGGGTCTATACCCTGCAGTCTTAGGCATCTGCTGAATGTCCCTTACTGCCACCGCCCATCTGACATCTTCTTCTGCCAGGGTAGAAAAAATGCTAAATAGGAGTGGGTTGAGGTGTGGCCAGGGGCGTGGCCAAAATTTTTCTCTCTTTCTGTTCTTCAAAAGTTGGGAGGTATGCCTACATGTCCATACACAATAGACATGGTACTAATTACTGTATGGTGCTGTCTTTGGTAGTAGTACGATAATGCATGTAATTTACAGCAATACATTTTTACTGTAGTTTTGGGGGTACTGAGCATCATAGTAGAGACATTATTAACCCCTTTTTGAGCCAATTTTGGCCTTAATGACGAGTTTTTCAAATTTCACATTTTAAATGTTACAATACAGTACAGACCAAAAGTTAGGACACACCTTCTCATTTATAAATTTTTCTGTATTTTCATAACTATAAAAATTGTACATTCACACTGAAGGCATCAAAACTCTGAATTAACACATAGGTTCTTCAAAGTAGCCACCTTTTGCTTTGATGACTGCTTTGCACAGTCTTGGCATTCTCTTGATGAGCTTCAAGAGGTAGTCACCGGAAACGCTTTTCACTTCACAGGTGTGCCCTGTCAGGTTTAATAAGTGGGATTTCTTGCCTTATAAATGTGGTTGGGGCCCTCAGTTGTGTTGTACAGAAGTCTGGTGGATACACAGCTGATAGTCCTACTGAATAGACTGTTAGAATTTGTATTATGGCAAGAAAAAAGCAGCTAAGTAAAGAAAAACGAGTGACCATCATTACTTTAAGAAATGAAGGTCAGTCAGTGCGAAAAATTGGGAAAACTTTGAAAGTATCCCCAAGTGCAGTTGCAAAAACCATCAAGCGCTACAAAGAAACTGGCTCACATGAGGACCGCCCCAGGAAAGGAAGGCCAAGAGTCACCTCTGCTTCTGAGGATAAGTTTATCTGAGTCACCAGCCTCAGAAATCACAGGTTAACAGCAGCTCAGATTAAAGACCAGGTCAATGCCACACAGAGTTCTAGCAGCAGACACATCTCTTCAACAACTGTTAAGAGGAGACTTTGTGCAGCAGGCCTTCAGGGTAAAATAGCTGCTAGAAAACCACTGCTAAGGACAGGCAACAATCAGAAGAGACTTTTTTGAGCTAAAGAACACAAGGAATGGACATTAGACCAGTGGAAATCTGTGCTTTGGTCTGATGAGTCCAAATTTGAGATCTTTGGTTCCAACCACCGTGTCTTGGTGCGACGCAGAAAAGGTGAATGGATGGACTCTACATGCCTGGTTCCCACCGTGAAGCATGGAGGAGGAGGTGTGATGGTGTGGGGGTGCTTTGCTGGTGACACCGTTGGGGATTTATTCAAAACTGAAGGCATACTGAACCAGCATGGCTACCACAGCATCTTGCAGCGGCATGCTATTCCATCCGGTTTGCATTTAGTTGGACCATCATTTATTTTTCAACAGGACAATGACCCCAAACACACCTCCAGGCTGTGTAAGGGCTATTTGACCAAGAAGGAGAGTGATGGGGTGCTACGCCAGATGACCTGGCCTCCACAGTCACCAAGATTGTTGGAAGACCATTTCCGGTGACTACCTCTTGAAGCTCATCAAGAGAATGTCAAGAGTGTGCAAAGCAGTCATCAAAGCAAAAGGTGGCTACTTTGAAGAACCTAGTATATAAAGACATATTTTCAGTTGTTTCACACTTTTTTGTTAAGTATATAATTCCAGATGTGTTAATTCTTAGTTTTGATGACTTCAGTGTGAATGTACAATTTTCAAAGTCATGAAAATACAGAAATATCTTTAAATGAGAAGGTGTATCCAAACTTTTGGTCTGTACTGTATATATATCTGAACTAACAGTCCTTCTTAGGACTAATCCAGCTGCATATTTTCAGTGGTGAAGGTGATAGCAGGAGTTAGGCAGGCAGGCAGAGTATGTTACAGACTGCACTGCATGATACAGCACAAGAGGGTCCATTGCACATTCAACTTCTGACTGATCCTGCTGTGACAGATATTTGTAGACATAGCCCCAGATATCAGGGGCCAGGGCTAATTTTTTTATCTTAATCCTGATTATTTGTTAAAAAGCAGTACAGAGTACACCATTTTAGTGCTCCATTTGCTTGTTAGCACTGCAGAATACATTCAGATCTTTTCCATATTACAGCAATAAAAATCCAGAAATTTGAACTGAATATGGAAAATAATGGCCTCCATTTCCATTTTGTTGCAGTGTGTCGGTCAATCTATTCACACGACGTCGTTGTGAAGAATAGTATTAGTAAACTAAAGGCCTGCTATTTAAAACTGTGGTTCTCCATCAGACGTATCACATATAACTGCATTCGAAAATCAGCCATTTCTGGCTTCCATTTCCATTTTGTTACAGTGTGTCGGTCAAGCTATTCACATGAGGTTTCTGTGAAGAATAGTATTAGTAAACTACAGACCTGCTATTTAAAACCATGGTTCTCTGTCAGTCATATCACATATACAGTAACTGCGTTCCAAAATCAGCCATTTCGAGTGAGTGTGGAAAATATTGTCCTCCACTGAAAATGGGCAAGGTGTGTGGCAAGGGACGGGGAAGTGGACGTGATGTTGCATGCAGAGGCCGTGGCCGTAGGCAAGCTGAAATTATGCCACAACAAACACCCATATCTTGTCATTCGACCTTCCTGTCCCAATTACTAGGGGACCGCAGAATACCACTATTGAACACAGAGCAGTGTCAAAAGGTTGTTGGTTGGATAGCAGATAATGCTTCTAGTCACTTTGCCACCATCACCACCCTGTCTTCCACACGGTAAAGTCTCAGTAGCCGTGAATCTGGACCGCATATTCCTCACCCTGATCCTCCTTCCTACCACCATTCCGAGTGCCCGGAAACAACTGATCCCATACTTGGACACTCTGAAGAGCTGTTCACTTTTCCATTTGTAGATTCGGGTCTCTCGCCTTGTCAGCTTCAAGCAAGTTAAGAGGAAAACGCATGTAGCGATGTCAAAATATTTCAGCCGCCATGGTCAAACGAAGGCAACGATGGGAATGTGCAATTACTGTCGCAAGAGGAGGATGATGAAGATGATGAGACACAATTGCCAGATAGTCAGGAGGACCAGGGTGCGGAAGTGGAAGACGAGGTCGTGGATGATATAGTAACTAAACCAACCTGGCAGGGGGACATACAGAGGAAGGACAGCAGCACACAGGGGGATGGAGGCGTATCACCACAACAGGCAGGAAGAAGCAGTGTGGTGGTGGCCGCAGACACAAAGCGGGAAAGCGTTCCCAGAAACACCAACACGACGGAAGGTGCCAGTACAACTGTTAGGTCTTCCCTAGTCTGGTTATTTTTTAAAGACTCTGCAGATAACCCACAAAAAGGCCATTTGCATCATATGCCAGGCCTGCATCAGCAGGGTTAGAAAAACTACCAGCCTGACCACCACCAGCATGATCAGGCACATGGCAGCAAAGCACCCGACTAAGCGGGCCGAACCGCAGGGTCCAGAAACAGTGTCTGCGGGTGACACCACTGCTTCTTCCGCTGTTGTGCATGCATGCCAATCCCCTGTCCATTGCGCATGCAAAGATGCCTACCTCCCAGCATGTGTCGTTGCACATTCTCAAACTATCACCATCAACAAGCACATCCATGTTCTTGTCCCAGCGCAGCGTTCACTTGTCCCTACCCCAGTCCTTGGAACGCAAGCGCAAATATGCAGCCAACGCCCCACAGGCCACACTACTAAATTCACACATTTCGCGAATGCATGAGTTCGAAATGTTGCCTTTTAGACGGAAGCTTTCCGCAACCTGATGGCGGCAGCCATCCCTCAATACTCGGTCCCCAGCCGCTACTATTTCTCCCTGTGTGCCATCCCTGCACTACTCGAGCACGTGTCCCACAACATTAGCAGTGCCCTCAACAATGCAGTTAATGGGAAAGTCTGCCTAAGCACCGACACGTGAACAAGTGCTTGTGGGCAGGGACGGTACATCTCGCTGACGGTACACTGAGTTAATATAGTGTATGTCGGGACCCAGTCGGACCTTGTGACGGAACACGTCCTCCTGAAGCCAAGGATTGCGAGCCCTGGGTCAATCAGGGTTGCTCCCAAATTCTACAGCTTCTGAACTTTCTCCTCCTCCTCCTCCTCCTCCTCGTCAGCCTCCATATCCGAAATCAGCACATCAGTCAGAATCTGGAAGCACTGCAGCTGTAACATACCTGGCGGCGTCCTTGCATGGTGGTCCATCTCCCACTGTGCAAGAGCGCGCACTTGATCTCCAGTCCAGAATGTCTCTCTGGCTTCCCTCCTTGCTGTCTGTTTGTCTGTTTTGGCTGCATAGGGCGACGCCCGCTGAACTTCCTGTTTCTTGTACCTGCTGCGGACACGCCCCTGTTGCACCTTCAGCCTATTGCTGTCCATCTTTGGGTATTTATACCACCTTCTTCCTCAAGATGGCGCCTGAGCATTGTGTCCTGTCAGTCGGCTTTTTGTCTTTGACATGCCAGGTCCTATCCTGTTTTCCTGCCTGTTTTCCAGTTCTGTGTCTGAACTGTGGTCTGTTCTTGTGAACACGCTTCTTGCCTGTTCTTTCGTCTTCTAGGGGCTGTATTCCTAGATCTGCCTGTCTGTGCCTTGCGGTATCTGTTCCCGTCTGAACAGAGTCCTGTTTGTGTCTCTGCCTTGCGGTATCTGTTCCCGTCTGAACAGAGTCCTGTTTGTGTCCCTGCCTTGCGGTATCTGTTCCTGTCTGAACTGAGTCCTGTCTATTTCTCCTGTGGTTGCAGTATCAGTTCCCGTGTCTGAACTGAGTCCTGTCTATGTCTCCTGCCTTGCGGTATCAGTTCCCGTGTCTGAACTGAGTCCTGTCTGTGTACTCTTGCCTGCTGCCTTTCCTGGAGGCTGTATTTCCAGGCCTGTCTGAACACGCTCCTAGCCTGTTCCTCCCGCCTTCTAGGGGCCGATTACCTAGATCCGTTCCTGTATCTTGTCTGTCCTGTCTGAACACGCTCCTTGCCTGTTCGTCCCGCCTCTCTGGGGGCCGTATTCCCAGACCCGCTCCTGTATCCCGCTACAGTGTCGGTCTCTTCCGTACACTCAGTTCCAGTCTGAACTCTCTCCTATCCTTTACCTGTTTTGCCTCTATGTCCGTTCCTTTCTTTTTTCTGCAGAGTCTGAACTCGTACCTAACTCCTGCTTGTTGTCTCTGTACTCCCGTTTGTGAGTTTGTGGTCCACTTGCTACTTCACTGCTAATACCCTGTGGGTATCTGGCTCTGCCTTTCCCTTCCTGTCTGTTCCGTGTGAACAGAGCCCTGTCCGTCCTGCTCTGACTCCTTGCTCACTGCTCCGGCAGCCTTGCTCCGCTCTGACCCTTTTGCTCACTGCTCCGGCAGCCTTGCTCCGCTCTGACCCTTTTGCTCACTGCTCCGGCAGTCCTGTCCTGCCCTGCTTCTGCCCGCTGCTCCGGCAGTCCTGTCCTGCCCTGCTTCTGCCCGCTGCTCCGGCAGTCCTGTCCTGCCCTGCTTCTGCCCGCTGCTCCGGCAGTCCTGTCCTGCCCTGCTTCTGCCCGCAGCTCCGGCAGTCCTGTCCTGCCCTGCTTCTGCCCGCTGCTCCGGCAGTCCTGTCCTGCCCTGCTTGTGCTCGCTGCTCCTGCAGCCCCGTCCTGCTCTGTTCTTGCTCGCTGCTCCTGCAGCCCCGTCCTGCTCTGTTCTTGCCCACCGCTTCGGGCGTTCCCTCTCTGCTGTGGTTGTCTACCGCATCTGCGGTTCTGTGACCCAGTCTGTACTGGGTCTTAACCTTTCTGTGCTCCAGCCCGTCCTTTCGGCCAGTACCTCCCTGCCTGCATACTCGCCTGTATCCACCCATCTGCATACCTGCCGTGTTTGCTTACATCCACCAGTCTGTGCCAGCCTAACCTGCCTGTTCCAGTAATCCCAGTGTGGGTCAACCCCCGTGTCCGGAGTTTGACCTGGAGTAGCACCTGGTCCCTCTGCCCGGTTTCTCCCTGGTGCACTGGCGTCGTATGCCGTCGTGCCACCTTGGTCGGATCGGCCAGATACTTAGTCACGCCCCTCCAGGCACTCTTCGGTCCATGGTCCAGTGGAACCACAACACCCGCACACGCCAGTCAGTCCGGGTGTGTGCATAACAGCATGCTCAGGCCATGGTTCCCGTTGAGCCCCACGGCCTTCGCTCTCTGAGAAGTTTTCCAGCGAATACATGCATTAAAAATAAATAAATAAAATTTATTATTTTTTTTCTCAGCTGAGTTCCAGGCGAATTACGCACCCGTCCAGATGGATCTATCTGCTCTCGTTCCTGCGGATCCGCCACGTTACTATGGGGATCCAAGACAAAGTCGTGCATTTGTGGAGCAATGCATGCTACACTTCAAGTTCTACCCTCTATGTTTTCCCACCGATCGGGTTAAGGTGGCATTCATTATGTCTTACCTGGCGGGTGATGCCTTGGAATGGATCAACCCCCTATATGAAACACAGGATCCGATCCTCCTGGACCTAATGGCCATCCTGGTGGCCTTTCTAATGGTCTTCGATGATCCTAACCCGGAGGCTCCTGCTGAAGCTTCACCTCCCAATATCCCGGAGCAGCCCCGATGGGTAATGTGTGTGGGTAGCGCAATAGTCCTCCAGCCCAATGAGACTACTGCCCACCCAGAATCCTCACAGGGTGACTACGCTTTCCGGAATACTTCTCCCAACCTCAAGAGGCAGTCCAGACATGCTAGACGTAGAGGCAAGCCGTCACGCCAGGGTCTGTCCTCCCTGAGACCTCCTGACCCCAACCTTGAAGTCCCTACTGAAGCTTCATCTCCCTGTATCCCGGAGAAGCCCCAACGGGTAATGTGCGTGGGTAGTGCTCCGGTTCTCCTGCCCGAAGAGACTTCTGCCCATCCAGACTCCACACAGGAGAACTTCCTGCACCCGGCATCAGATGCTTCACCCACTTTAACCGGTGTGCATGTCCAAGGATGCTCCAAAGCTGTGGTTACCTCTGAGTCTGTGCACCTCTACTACCTGGCGGAGGACCCCCTGTTGCCTCCTGAATCCTCCGGGATACCACTCGATGACAAATGGAGAGAGACTTCTCTACACTCGGTACTCGATACTTTGTCCGCTTCGTCCTGTGAGCCTGACAATCGGTACCCCAAAGTGGTAGTTACCCCCGAGTCTCTACACCCCTCCGACCAGGCGGAGGACCTCCAGTTGTCTCCAGAACCCTTCGGGGTGCTACCTGGTAGCGAAAGGACAGAGACTCTCCTATACTCTGTACCTGATACCTCGCTCGCTTCGTCCAGTGAGTCCAACCTAGTGTACTCCGAAGCAGAGGTTACTTCCGAGTCTCTACACCCCTCCGACCAGGCGGAGGACCTCCAGTTGTCTCCAGAACCCTTCGGGGTGCTACCTGGTAGCGAAAGGACTGAGACTCTCCTTTACTCTGTACCTGATACCTCGCTCGCTTCGTCCAGTGAGTCCAACCTAGTGTACTCCGAAGCAGAGGTTACTCCCGAGTCTCTACACCCCTCCGACCAGGCGGAGGACCTCCAGTTGTCTCCAGAACCCTTCGGGGTGCCACCTGGTGGTGAATGGACAGAGACTTTCCTATATCCTGGATCTGATACCTCGCTTGCTTCGTCCAGTGAGTCCGACCTTGTGTACTCTGAAGCAGAGGTTACCCTTGAGTCTCTACACCCCTCTGACCAGGCGGAGGACCTCCAGTTGTCTCCAGAACCCTTCGGGGTGCCACCTGGTGGTGAATGGACAGAGACTTTCCTATACTCGGTACCCGATACCTCGCCTGCTTCCTCCAGTGAGTCCGACCTAGTGTACTCTGAAGCAGATGTTTTCTCTGAGCCACTGCACTCTTCTGACCCGGCGGAGGACCTCCAGTTGTTTCCTGAATTCTCCGGGGTACCACCAGATAACAAAGAGACAGTGACTTTTCCTCATTATGTACCTGATAACCCGTCTATTTCTTCCTGTGAGCTTGACAAGATGTACCTCGAAGCAGAGATTACCCCCAAGTCTCTGTCCCCCTCCAACCCGGTGAAGGACTTCCAGTTGTCTCCTGTACCCTCTGGGGTGCCACCTGAAAATATGTGGAGAGAGACTTCCTTGTGTGCTGTTCCTGGTACTCCACCCGTTTCGTCTGTTGCTAAGGATGGCTGGATAGGAGGTAGCATCCTAGCTAACCAGATGAGATCAATTTTTCCTGTGGACAGTGGAAGTGATCTCCTTGAAGTGAACGACTGGTCCTCGAATTCCCTGCGGAAGATACTGGCAAGCCTGAAGAAGAGGGGGCGTAAGGGGGGGGGTACTGTAACATACCTGGCGGCGTCCTTGCATGGTGGTCCATCTCCCACTGTGCAAGAGCGCGCACTTGATCTCCAGTCCAGAATGTCTCTCTGGCTTCCCTCCTTGCTGTCTGTTTGTCTGTTTTGGCTGCATAGGGCGACGCCCGCTGAACTTCCTGTTTCTTGTACCTGCTGCGGACACGCCCCTGTTGCACCTTCAGCCTATTGCTGTCCATCTTTGGGTATTTATACCACCTTCTTCCTCAAGATGGCGCCTGAGCATTGTGTCCTGTCAGTCGGCTTTTTGTCTCTGACATGCCAGGTCCTATCCTGTTTTCCTGCCTGTTTTCCAGTTCTGTGTCTGAACTGTGGTCTGTTCTTGTGAACACGCTTCTTGCCTGTTCTTTCGCCTTCTAGGGGCTGTATTCCTAGATCTGCCTGTCTGTGCCTTGCGGTATCTGTTCCCGTCTGAACAGAGTCCTGTTTGTGTCTCTGCCTTGCGGTATCTGTTCCCGTCTGAACAGAGTCTTGTTTGTGTCCCTGCCTTGCGGTATCTGTTCCTGTCTGAACTGAGTCCTGTCTATTTCTCCTGTCTTGCAGTATCAGTTCCCGTGTCTGAACTGAGTCCTGTCTATGTCTCCTGCCTTGCGGTATCAGTTCCCGTGTCTGAACTGAGTCCTGTCTGTGTACTCTTGCCTGCTGCCTTTCCTGGAGGCTGTATTTCCAGGCCTGTCTGAACACGCTCCTAGCCTGTTCCTCCCGCCTTCTAGGGGCCGATTACCTAGATCCGTTCCTGTATCTTGTCTGTCCTGTCTGAACACGCTCCTTGCCTGTTCGTCCCGCCTCTCTGGGGGCCGTATTCCCAGACCCGCTCCTGTATCCCGCTGCAGTGTCGGTCTCTTCCGTACACTCAGTTCCAGTCTGAACTCTCTCCTATACTTTACCTGTTTTGCCTCTATGTCCGTTCCTTTCCTTTTTCTGCAGAGTCTGAACTCGTACCTAACTCCTGCTTGTTGTCTCTGTACTCCCGTTTGTGAGTTTGTGGTCCACTTGCTACTTCACTGCTAATACCCTGTGGGTATCTGGCTCTGCCTTTCCCTTCCTGTCTGTTCCGTGTGAACAGAGCCCTGTCCGTCCTGCTCTGACTCCTTGCTCACTGCTCCGGCAGCCTTGCTCCGCTCTGACCCTTTTGCTCACTGCTCCGGCAGCCTTGCTCCACTCTGACCCTTTTGCTCACTGCTCCGGCAGTCCTGTCCTGCCCTGCTTCTGCCCGCTGCTCCGGCAGTCCTGTCCTGCCCTGCTTCTGCCCGCTGCTCCGGCAGTCCTGTCCTGCCCTGCTTGTGCTCGCTGCTCCTGCAGCCCCGTCCTGCTCTGTTCTTGCTCGCTGCTCCTGCAGCCCCGTCCTGCTCTGTTCTTGCCCACCGCTTCGGGCGTTCCCTCTCTGCTGTGGTTGTCTACCGCATCTGCGGTTCTGTGACCCAGTCTGTACTGGGTCTTAACCTTTCTGTGCTCCAGCCCGTCCTTTCGGCCAGTACCTCCCTGCCTGCATACTCGCCTGTATCCACCCATCTGCATACCTGCCGTGTTTGCTTACATCCACCAGTCTGTGCCAGCCTAACCTGCCTGTTCCAGTAATCCCAGTGTGGGTCAACCCCCGTGTCCGGAGTTTGACCTGGAGTAGCACCTGGTCCCTCTGCCCGGTTTCTCCCTGGTGCACTGGCGTCGTATGCCGTCGTGCCACCTTGGTCGGATCGGCCAGATACTTAGTCACGCCCCTCCAGGCACTCTCCGGTCCATGGTCCAGTGGAACCACAACACCCGCACACGCCAGTCTGTCCAGGCGTGTGCATAACAGCAGCACTATCTCGGCCAAGCGGCAACAGGCTGTGCTGAAGCTAATATGCTTCGGTGACAAACAGCACAGTGCTAAAGAGTTGTGGACAGCTCTGAAAGCGCAGGCAGATCTGTGACTGACACCACTGACCCTACAGCCAGGCATGGTCATGTGTTACTTCAGTGGGTACGGAAAGTATTCAGACCCTTTTAAATTTTTCACTCTTTGTTTCATTGCAGCCATTTGGTAAATTCTAAAAAGTTCATTTTTTTCTCATTAAAGTACACTCTGCACCCCATCTTGACTGAATAAAAAAAGAAATGTAGAAATTTTTGCAAATGTATTAAAAAAGAAAACTGAAATATCACATGGTCATAAGTATTCAGACCCTTTGCTCAGTATTGAGTAGAAGCACCCTTTTGAGCTAGTACAGCCATGAGTCTTCTTGGGAATTATGCAACAAGTTTTTCACACCTAGATTTGGGGATCCTCTGCCATTCTTCCTTGCAGATCCTCTCCAGTTCCGTCAGGTTGGATGGTGAACGTTGATGGACAGCCATTTTCAAGTCTCTCCAGAGATGCTCAATTGGGTTTAGGTCAGGGCTCTGGCTGGGCCAGTCAAGAATGGTCACAGAGTTGTTCTGAAGCCACTCCTTTGCTATTTTAGCTGTGTGCTTAGGGTCATTGTCTTGTTGAAAGGTGAACCTTCGGCCAAGTCTGAGGTCCAGAGCACTCTGGAAGAGGTTTTCATCCAGGATATTTCTGTACTTAGCCGCATTCATATTTCCTTCAATTGCAACCAGTCGTCGTGTCCCAGCAGCTGAAAAACACCCCCATAGCATGATGCTGCCACCACCATGTTTCACTGTTGGGATTGTATTGGGCAAGTGATGAGCAGTGCCTGGTTTTCTCCACACATACTGCTTAGAATTATTACCAAAAAGTTCTATCTTCGTGACGTGCCCCCGGGGCAATGGGGTACTCCGCAGCTGGGCCTATGGATGCTGGGGGGGAAGGGTATGTCACAGTGGCTGACCCGGTCCATGTCCCAGGGCGGTCAACCAAAAAGGGGATTTTAACTTGGATAGAAAATAAAAATAAAGTAAATAGTTCGTGACACCACCTCTGGTACCTGGTAAGGTTTACCAGCGCTGCTGCAGACCTCCGCGGGGTGATGGGATGGCAGCTGAGGTGTTTCTGCTCCCCACAGGTAGAGCGGGCCCCCGGGGCAGTGTGAAGTTTGGTGGGTGGTGATGCTGGGACTTGTAGTGCAGGCGGGATGGTGCAGCAGGAGTAATTGACAGACAGGGGATTCGCTTCAATACCTTTACTGGTGCGGATGTCAGGTACGGTCCTGGGTACTCAGTAGGATGGGTGCACTTCAGGACTTCTCCCCAGTGAGCGGGTATAAGGCCTCCTGGTCTGTGTCTGCCTATCTGTATGCTCCTGGCCAGCCTGCAACTGGGCCTAGCTTATGTGTCGTGCTGTTCCTTCACCTGTAGCTCGGTAGTAGGACCTTCTGCTGGCAACCACTATCCCTGGTAACGCTGGGGCCTTTGTGGTTCCTGGACCTGTAATGGGTCTAGCTTCAGGTCGGCCAGGGACTTGTAGTCCTCCTGGAATGCCGGTGATCCCTACTGGGTATAAAGGGACCCTGTAGGTGCGGACCCGGTGTCCGGTTTATATACTGGGGTGAGCCTATGATGCTCCTCTGCCCCCTTAACTCCTCTCTCCTTTCTCCTCCTTGCCGTCGGCAACACTCGAGGCCCTCAGAACTCAGCAGCAGACGTGCTGCGTCTTCGCTGCTCTCAGTGTCAGCACGCTCTCAGACTCTCTGGCTCTGTCTGACTGATCTGAACTGCCTGGCTCCATCCTCCATATATATATCCCTAACGTGCTCCCTCTGGTGGTGTGAGGTGGAAGGGTGGAGGTGTTTGTATGTAATGATGGCCTCTTGTGGAGAAGACCGTCCATGCACCCTGGGTCCTGTGGTACCTGTGCGCAGCAGGGTGCGACAATCGTCTCATCAGACTAGAGAATCTTATTTCTCATAGTCTGGGAGTCCTTCCTGTGTTTTTGAGCAAACTCTATGCAGGCTTTAATATGTCTTGCACTGAGGAGAGGCTTCCGTCTGGCCACTCTGCCATAAAGGCCCGACTGGTGGAGGGCTGCAGTGATAGTTGACTTTGTGGAACTTTCTCCCATCTCTCTACTGCATCTTTGGAGCTCAGCCACAGTGATCTTGGGGTTCTTCTTTACCTCTCTCACCAAGGCTCTTCTCCCACGATTGCTCAGTTTGGCTGGACAAGCAGGTCTAGGAAACTTCTTCCATTTAAGGATTATGGAGGCCACTGTGCTCTTAGGAACCTTGAGTAATCCAGAAATTCTTTTGTAACCTTGGCCAGATCTGTGCCTTGCCACAATTCTGTCTCTGAGCTCCTTGAGCAGTTCCTTTGAGCTCATGATTCTCATTTGGTCTGACATGCACTGTGAGCTGTGAGGTTTCATATAGACAGGTGTGTGCCTTTCCAAATCAAGTCCTATCAATTAAATTAAACACAACTGGACTCCAATGAAGGAGTAGAATCATCTCAAGGAGGATCACAAGGAAATGGACAGCATGTGACTTAAATCTGAGTGTCTGAGCAAAGGGTCTGAATACTTATGACCGTGTGATATTTCAGTATTTCTTTTTTAATAAATTTGCAAAAATTTCTACATTTCTGGTTATTTTCAGTCACGATGGAGTGCAGAGTGTACTTTAATGATAAATAAATAAACTTTTTAGAATTTACCAAATGGCTGCAATGAAACAAAGAGTGAAAAATTTAAAGGGGTCTGAGTACTTTCTTTACCCACTGTATGGCCGGAACCTGGTGGCGGCTCTGAAGCGAGGCAAACTTACACACGTACCATGCCTGGCCCATGTGCTTAACCTCTTGGTTCAGCGGTTTCTCAAAATCTACACAGATCTGCTTGTCAAAGTACACTGCATGTGTGCCCATTTTAGAAAGTCAGCTACAGCTTCCGCCGCCCTTGCCGTGCTTCAGCAACATTTGCGACTTCCAGCTCACCGACTGGTGTGCGATGTCCCCACGCGTTGGAATTCTACATTGCAGATGTTGGAAAAAAACAAAGAAAAAAGCACAATACACAGTTACCCTAAAGTAAATAAAATAAATAAATAAACTGCAAAAGTGCATGAAGGTAATGATAGCAATGACAATAGTAAACGGTATTTAGTTAACATAATTTTGATCAAAATAATGGAAAAGCCATCCCGCCTCATCACAGCAGTCCTAACTGTGTATTAAAACCATACCATTTGTCAAGTGACGTTCATATGAATAAGGATAACAGACTGAACCACTTGTAAAAGCATAGACCTGGGAGGCAGAAAGAATTTTCCAGTTCAGAGAAAGGGCGGCCACTCCCTAGGTTAGAACTGTCCCTCTAGAGTTGCCGTGACGAGGCGGGATCGCTTTTGCATTATTTTGATCAAAATTATGTTAACTCAATACCCTTAATTATTTTCATTATTATAATTACCTTCATGCACTTTTGCAGTTTATTTATTTATTTTATTTACGTTAGGGTTACTGTGTATTGTGCTTTTGTCTTTATTTTTTTCTGTTCAATGGCCATGTGAGAACATGTACTTACACTGCATGCACACTAATTTACTTTTTCAGTTCAGAATTTACGGTTTTATTGCAGATGTTGGAAAGGATTTGTGAGAAGAACAGGGCAGTTGTTGACTACCAGCATCATCAATGCCGTCGGTATTCAGGTCAGACTCCCCACATAAGACCTCACCAGTGGACATGGATGTCAGACATTAGTACCATCCTTCAAAATTTTGAGGACTCCACCAAGATGGTGAGCGGCGATGATGCCATAATTAGTGTCACCATCCGGCTTCTCTGTCTTCTAATACTCTCTCTGCTCACACTCAAAGAGGATGCATTGCAGGTGGAGAACGATGAGATGGATCAAGGAACTATACAGGGTGATTACACACAGCCCAGCCTCATCTCATCCCAACTTGGATTGGGTGACAATGAGGAAGAGGAGGAGGAAGAATAGAAGCTAGCTTCCTGCACTATAGACGGTACTACTTGCACAACTGTCATACCATCTGTTCAGTGTGGCTGGCCTGAGGAGAGGGATGAGGAGGAGGATGAGGAGGAGAGCATGGTCAGTCGTCCTCTTGGTGAGGCCACGGAAGCCTTGCTTCTTTGCAGTCTGCCACACATACGCTGCCTTTCCCGTGACCCTCACGTTGTCCAAATATTGGGTGACAGTCATTACTGGTTGGTGACAATTCTAGACCCACGCTACAATGAGAACTTTGTCTCTTATTCCCTTGCCGGACCGGCATAATAAAATGGGGCAGTATTAGAATGCCCTTGTTGTGGAATTATTTAAAAAATTCCCATCTGAAAACGCTGGTGGCAGAGGTCACAGTTTGTTGAATAACCAAGGAGTACAGGCGAGAGAGACAAAAATGCAATCCAGAAGAGGCAGGGGAACAATGTCAAAGATCTGGGACAGTTTTCTCAGTCCCTCCCATCGCACAAGCCCTGAGGCGCAGGGTACTCTCCCAAGGAGGAAAAAGTTTTGGAAAATGCTGAGGGAGTAACTTGCCGACTGTACAAACATCCTCCGTGATTCCTCTGTGCCTTATAATTATTGGGTATCCAAGCTGGACACATGGCATGAACAGGCTCTCTACGCCTTGGAGTTCCTGGTCTGCCCTGCCGCTAGCATTTTGTCAGAGCGGGTTTTTAGTGCCACTGGTGGAATTATAACCGTTAGGCGCATCCACCTGTCAACTGAAAATGCTGACTGGCTGACTCTTATAAAAATGAACAAGAGCTGGATTGGGCCAGACTTCTCAACACCACCGAATTATAGCAGCGTAGCATAAACTCAAATACAGTCTTTTTTTTAGAGGTCTAACTCTATTTGCATGCACCACTGTCTTCACACAGACATGGGTATGAGCTTCCTTATTTTGTCCTCCTCCTTCTCCTCATCCTCCACCACCATATCACCACAATATCTTCCATATCACCAAATCTACGTCTCTTGCAAGTGGTATTGGAGTTCCTCCAAAATTTTGGCAGCTGTTGCATTCACTGCATAGGCCAACAATATGGGAGACCCACTTCCTAAAAATGGGAACATTGTTTTCAGGAGGCCCTCCGACCTCTACATCTCTTGCAAGAGACATTGGAGTTCCTCCAAATTTTTGGCAGCTGTTGCATTCACTGCATAGGCAAATAGTATGGGAGACCCACTCCTTCCTAATGGGAACATGTCATTACTGTGGCCCAGCTCTATGTGTCTTTAAATTGGTATTGGAGTTTTTCCCAAATTTTGGTAGCCATTGATGTCACTGCGAGGGCATTACCACTATAGGTAATATATTATAATGGGAACATTTTTTTTACTGAGACCCTCCTCTTTGTTTCTTCAAAGGGGTATTTGGGTGCGTCAAAATTTTTGAAAGCCCTTGCAGTCACTGCATACCCAATAACAGTATTGGAGACACACTCTTTAACCCCTTTAAAGCCCATGACGTACTAATACGCGTCTGTGCCCTGGGCTTTAATAGCCTGACCCGTATTAGTACGTCATCACGATCGCACACAGGCTGTGCGGGTGCGATCGCCGCTGGGTGTCAGCTGATTGTCACAACTGACACCCGATACTATGTGCAGGGAGTGGTCCCGCACCGCTCCCAGCACATTAACCCCCGCAATGCTGCGATCGAAGTCGATCGCAGCATTGCGGTGGCTAAGGGGAAGTGATCGGTATACTCACCTCCTCTTCCGGCCTCTAGCGCTGTCTGCTGCGGCTTCCCGGGTGTTGCCATGACGACCCGATGTCGTCATGACAACATCCGGGTCACCAGACAGCAGGAAGATTGTTTGGTCATGCGCAGTGCATGACCAAACAATCTTATCACTGTGCAGCGCTGACTGCCTGCATAGTACAGGGATGGTGCTCCATCCCTATGCTATGCAGGCGATCAGAATACAAAAGTGAAAGTCCCATAATGGGACAAAGTAAAAAAGTAAAAAACCTCCCAGAAAGTGAAAAAAAAATTTAAAAAAATTGTAAAAATATTAAAAAAATAAATAAAAAAAATAATCCACTAAAAATAAAAATATAATGTACCCATCAATAAATATTATGAAAAAAAAAATAAAAAAGTACAGATATTTGGTATAGACGCATCCGTAACGACCTGACCTATAAAACTGTTCCACTAGTTAACCCCTTCAGTGAACACGGTAAAAAAAAAAAAAAAAAACTAAGCAAAAAACAATGCTTTATACCGCCAATCAAAAAATGGAATAACGTGCGATCAAAAAGACAAATATAAATAAAAATTGTACCGCTGAAAATGTCATCTTGTCCTGCAAAAAACAAGCTGCCATACAGCTCCATCATCCGAAAAATCAAAAAGTTATAGCTCTCAGAATAAAGCGAAAAAAATAATTTTTATATAAAATAGCTTTTATTGTGTAAAAGCGCCAAAACATAGAAAAACGATATAAATGTGGTACCGCTGTAAACATACTGACCCGAAGAATAAAGCTACCTTATCAATTTTACCACACGCGGAGTAGAATAAAAAAATGTAAAAAAACACAATTCCTGAATTGTTGGTTTTTGTTTATTCTGCCTCCCAAAAGCTGTAATAGAAAGCAATCAAAAAATGTCACGTGCCTGAAAATGGCACCAAAATCTGGAAAAATTATAGCTCTCAAAATATGGCGATGCAAAAACTAGATTTTACAAAATGTGTCTTTTAGTGTGTGACAGCTTTCAATCATAAAAACCCAATATGATTCCGGTATCGCTGTAATCGCACCGACCCAAAGTATAAAGTCGTCTAATCACTTATACCGCACTAGGAACGGCGTAAAAAATAAACTCTAGGGCTGGGGTTGGGGTTGTTGTTTTTTTCAAAAGTAAAAAAGAAAAAAAAAGATGACTATATGGCAACTAGTGTTGAACGCAAGTGCTCGCTACTTGAGTTTGCATCGGGTGCTCGGGTATGCACTGAGTATCGCAGGTGCTCGAGTCTCCGCCCCATATGCTTCGCGGCTAAAAAAACCTCGCGAGTATCGCCTGCCATGCATGAGCGATCCCCGCATGTTTTTTTTGAGGTGTCTAATAACCGTGAAACATGCGGGCGGGGACTCGAGCATTTCACTTGAGCACCCGTGATACAAACTCAAGTAGCGAGCACTTGCGCTCAAGAGTAATGACAACTTATTCAATATGATGACCTAATGTTATCAAATTTTGTGTCGTACCTCTGGGTTCAAAATGTTCACTATACCCCTTAATAAAATCCTTGAGGGGTTTAGTTTCCAAAATGGGGTCACTTGTGGGGGAGCTCCACTGTTTAGGCACATCAGGGGCTCTCCAAACGCAACATAGTGTCCGCTAACAAATTGAATGGAAAATCGGCTCAAATTGTTAGCGGACACCATGACCCCATTTTGGAAACTAGACCCCCCAAGGCACCTATCTAGATGCATAGTGAGCACTTGGAACCCCCAGGTGCTTCACAAATTGATTCGTAAAAATGAAAAAGTGTTTTTTTTTCCACTTTTTCATTTTTACGAATCAATTTGTGAAGCACCCGGGGGTTCCAAGTGCTCACTATGCATCTAGATAGGTGCCTTGGGGGGTCTAGTTTCCAAAATGGGGTCAATTGTGCGGGAGCTCCAATGTTTAGGCACACAGGGGCTCTCCAAACGCAACATGGTGTCCGCTAACAATTTGAGCCGATTTTCCATTCAATTTGTTAGCGGACACTATGTTGCGTTTGGAGAGCCCCTGATGTGCCTAAACAGTGGCACGGGTGCCGGCCGCGACCAATCAGCAATTTTGGCGTTAAATTTAAACACTGCTTTGCTAATTGCGCCCGGTCAGCCGCATACATATTCTAGAATACCTGATGCGTTAGAATCAGGCCAACATCTAGTTAAGTACATAATTGTCTCCATCCTTAAGGGGTTAAGCTAGAAATGCTGTCCCATGCATCTATGCTGTGCAGTTATACTATTTGTTCTCTGAGTTAACTGATGCCACTTTTCCTGGTGTGTGCCCCTAATTTGAGCTGTTTTGGCAGCTTTTGGGCCCCCTGGAGGTGTTGTCTATGTGATTGGTTTTGCCTCCCATTGAATTCAATGGGGTTAGGATATGTTTGACGAACTGTTCAGCGAACATCGGGACATTTGCCAATCCGAACTGAACCTCGAAAGGCTCACTTATCTCTATCAGAGACGTCCATTTTTTGTAAGGAAAAGTCAAATAATATTAGTACCTAAAATCTTTATAGGCATGGCATTGGGAAAGCAGATGTCGCAGTGTTAGTAATGTCAGGGATTCCACAGTGACGACACCGAGGAGATCACGCAATATCTCACCGCGCCGTCACTCTGTCAGGATTTCATCAGGAATCCGCGAGCACACGGATTCATGTCGCTATTAAAAACTGTAACTTCTTGGATAACTTATCGCTCGTTGATTGCAGAAGCTTGTGTCTAATCACCCCCTGTTTCTGCCAGGGAGAAAGACCCTCGTGTTTTAATTAGGTTGTAGCTTTACAAGTCACTTCTACTGTAGGTGATAATTTGCAGAGAGACAGATGCTGGACTGTCAGCTCTCCTGTGACAAGTGGTGGATAAGGGAATGGTGAGGGGGTTTCATGGGAAGAAATAAAGAATATATTCAATATTTCCCTGTCATCCCCCCTCTTTGAGGTGATGTAGGGGGCTGATTTACAGATGGCCCCTTTAAGCCCACCTCCTGACCCACCCCTCCTACTGATCCGACAGGCCATGGACCCAACTCACCTAGTATCCCGACCGACTGGGAATCCAGCTTTCCGATCACTGTGACCGGTTCAGGATACATTTTCCCCACAACTCTGACAGGCTATGGGTGCCTTCCTCCCAAACTTCTGACAGACAGAGGGACCAACATTCCCTTTACCTTGACTGGTGGTGGAGCAACCCTGTCCACCTGTCATTGTTACCTTGGGAGCCATGCTAGTAATGGGGCAGCTACCATTGACCATGCCACTCCCTGGCATGACACTGGTCACCTGCACGGTACTACCTGCTTTCTGGTGTCCGTGCCTGCTCCCCTTGCTCATAGCACTTATGCTGGCTTGCTTTAGGGGATCCTCAGCAGCGTCACCCCACGGGGTGAGGTGGCTGAGTTCCCCTTTTCCACAACACACATTTCCATTATACATCACATTGACATTTTTGACAGTGGCATTATATGACATATTAGATCTGGGAGGGTTGTCAGAAATGTATTGGGCAACCAACCGTCCCAGATCAGTTCCCAATAGCAAATTAATGGGGAGATTCTCTGACACCCCCACTTTCCTTAACCCCCTTCCTGCATCCCAGTCCAGGAAAACTCGGGCCATCGGTATGGGCCAGCGAACACCCCCAAACCCGTTGACAGTCAGGGTCTTCCCCGGAATGAGTTCCTCTTGTAACACGAACTCAGGGCGGATGATGATGTGTTCTGCGCCAGTGTCCTTAAGGCCAACAATAATGGTGTAGCCCATAGAAACCAGTTGTAAGTTCTCCTGGGCCTGGCCAACCCCCCCACCCACAAAAAGAATGGCTGCAGTAGGCCCTGGGGCCTTAGGTGTGGGGTCTATATTCTGCCTCTCCGGGTAGACAATAGTATAGATAGATTGTGGTCAGATTCGGGCGCCAGGAACTGGATAAAGACGACTGGAAGGATATTTAAAAGAAAACGAACCTCTTTATTCGACAATGTTATGCCCACAACGCGTTTCTGCAGCGATCTGCTGCCTTCATCAGGTGGAATTACAAGGAAAAAGGTCAATTAGGGCACTTTTATACAAAAAAGGAGGAACTAAGTGGGAGGATTTAAAAAATCAATCAATTCACCTTAACCCCTTGATTGCTATTCACCAAAAAGACAATGTGAATTAGCAATCAAGAGAACCAAAAGGGCCCTATAAAAACCAACAATGATACATTAAAAATATACTAATAACAACATGAAAAAAGACGATGGTAACAATCATGATAAAATATAATACTCAATCACAAAAATAATTAAAAATGTTAAAAAAGGAATAAAATAACTCATTGATAAATCATACATGTAAGATTCTGACAACTTCACTTATTTATAATGCAGATAGTGCACAGACATCACCTGCAAACGTTGTCAATCGCTAAATTTAACCCTTCAGGATATAATGTACCTAATTTGAAGATCCAAAAATTTTCTCTCTTCATAAGGTATTTATACCGATTCACCATATTTTCAGAAATTTGTTCCAAAATTGTCACTCTCAGATCACTCGGATCCTTCTGGTGAGTAGTCAAAAAATGTTTGAATACACTGTGCTGTAAATAACCATTCTTGATATTGGAACGATGTTTATTGAGGCGGGCATGCATTCTTTGTATAGTCCGGCCCACATATTGCAAACCACATCCACATTGTAACATGTAGATCACGTAATCAGAATGGCAATTCACCCTACAAGAAATATAAAATTGCTCCCCCGTGGTCTGTGAGGTAAAAGAGGTGCCACCATTAGTGATAGCCCTACAACATAAACATCCAGGGGATCCGCAGGCAAAACAGGCTATTTCTATCTGTTTTTGTTTCTCATATTTTTGTGTTGAGGCTATAGATTTCAGCGTCGTATTGCTGGGTGATATAAAGGACCTTAGATTCTGATTTTTTCTATAAATAATCCTAGGCTTATTTGGTAGGTGCTTATGTAGGATCGGGTCACCCAACAAGACACACCAATAACGATTTATCAATTTCTGTATGTTCATTCTAGATTTATTGAAAGTGGTCACTAGACTCCAATCTCTACATCGTGTGCTGGTGTTCTCACATTCCCGCTCAGAGACCTGTGCAAAGCATGATTCTTGACTGAGCAGCTTAGTTCTTTTATACGCATCTCTAATCAGTTTCTTGGGGTATCCCTTCCTCAAAAACCTTTTTTGAAGAACATCAGCCACATGGACAAAGTCACCATTGTGTGTGCAGTTTTTTCGTATGCGCCAATACTGGCCATGTTCTTAATCCACCTAGGAAGGTGGCCACTGTCAAATCTGAGATAACTATTCACGTCCACAGTTTTGAAATGAGTGGACGTGAAAAAATTCCCCATGTCATCCAGTTTCAGCATAAGGTCAAGGAACTGTATGGAACTACATGACATGGATACGGAAAACTTGAGACCCCATGGGTTATGGTCCAAGGAAAAAAAGAAATCCCTGGCTGATTTCTCTGTACCCTCCCAAATAAAAATCAAGTCATCAATATAACGGCGGTAGAGTAAAATATGAGCCTGGGCTAAGGGTGAGGAGGTGATAAACAAGGATTCAAAGAGTCCCATGAAGAGATTTGCATAGCTGGGAGCTACCCTCGTCCCCATGGCACAGCCCTTTATTTGGTTATAGAAATTGTCTTCAAACATAAATACATTATTATTTAATATGAATTCAATTGATTTTAAAATGAATTCTTTTTGGGAAAGGGGGATGCTGTTATCCTTCATCAAGTAATGACGTACTGCTCCTATTCCCAAGTCATGGGCGATGTTACTATAGAGAGCCGTAACGTCTGCTGTGATGAGAATACAATTTTTTACAGGCGGTAGGTTCCTTATTATGGTAATCAAGGAAGTGGAATCTTTGAGATAAGACTCCAATTCACACACATATTTCTGGAGGAACAGGTCAATGAAGTGGGAAAGGCTGGACGTGATTGAATTGATCCCAGATATAATGGGACGCCCAGGTGGATTACATGGATCCTTGTGCAGCTTAGGTAGGAAATAAAAAACAGAAATCCGGTAACTGGGGATATCTAAAAATTTCTTTTCAGTCCTATTTAAAATGCCTTTCTCATGACCCTCCTTAATCAGGTAATTATAACTTACAAAAATGGAGATGGAGGGATCACTATCCAATTTTTCATAATATTGGTCATCACTCAATATCCTGAGACCCTCGTTCTGATACCGAGATCTGTCCATGACCACAACCCCACCTCCTTTATCGGCACTTTTGATTATAATGTTATTATTACTTCTCAAGGACTGTATGGCTTCCCTTTCACCTTTTCTTAGATTGTCCGACTTATCACCTCTTTCAATTGAACGTAAATCTCTGAGTACCAGCTGTTGGAATGATTCTATATGCGCACCTTTATGGTGCATCGGATAGAACTTATTAGAACCACCCCTAACTGTCATATGTTTATAATGGTCAGACAGGATTACCTCCTCATCAGGTGACCTGGAGGATCCTGTAGATGAGGTGGGGGCTGGCAATTTCTTACCACGTTCTTCTATCAAAAAATGCCGCTTGATGGTTAGTTTCCGAAAGAATTCGTTCAGATCTAAATATAGATCAAAACTATTCAAATCAGCATCTGGGCAAAAGGATAGTCCCTTCGCTAACAAGGAAATCTCGCCTTCTGTTAATTCATGGCTTGAAAGATTGAATATCCCAAGGGTTCTCAAGTCAATAGTTTCCGAAGTTTTTAAATTGGGTCCTAAATCACCTATACTTTTGTTTTCTTTGTTACTGTGGACTCTGATTTGGCAGTGTTTGTCAGAGAACCTTCTGACTCCTCTACCTCCTCTACATCCACGTGTCCTCTTTTTCTTTTCGGGTGGCGTCCTGGTGCCACCCGAAAAAATTGTGTGATCTTGGAGTCTTTCATTACTGATAGTGGCTTGACCTGGCCTGGTGGTGGTAAAAGTCCCACCGCTATATTGGCTGTCTCAGACATGGGTACAGTTAAGAATTTTTAACCTCTAATAATGGTGTGCCCATATGAGTGGAAGCAATTTCCCCAACGGACCCAACCACCAGAGTGTTACTACATCCTCATTCAAAGAGCTCCTGACTCATGTCTGGCCCTAATGCCATATTACAATCTTGTGAAGTGGGATGAATCGTTAGAGATAGGGGGACTCCTTCGATGTTAGTATTACCTGGTACATGTTCGTAACTTGGCATAGGACCCAAATTCAAACCCATTCCAGGTTCCATGGTTAAGAGAGCAGTGTTACTCACATGTAATGAAGCCACTGATTCCATGGAATTGTGTGTGGCTCCATATGTATCACATGTGATATTTACTCTACTCTCATCCGGGGTGGGGATATTGACTTTATTAGCAAGGTTGCATAGGACGTTAATATCATGTAGCTCTGGATTGATTACTCCTTAGGGTGACAGGGGTGCATTACCCATACTCAGGGGGTCTCCTGGGTTACCTAGATTGACATTACACTCAAAAACAGGGGAAAGAGTCTGAGAATTTAACAAAGCAGTAACTTGCATTGTGTGATTAATGTCCTGCGTATCGTGTTTAGCTGGTATTGTTCCTAATGAGGTAAGGGTTTCCATGGCCTTAGTTGAAACCACAGTCTGACCACGAAGACTGATGTGACCCGCTTGGTTACAAGTATAGCTTTTACAGGAGTCAAATGCAGTCCAGGTGCTGGAAGATGGGGCAGAACCCGCTGAGGGCCAGCTGGCTGGAACATTGGGGATGGTTATAGGCTTACCCCCTTTCCAGCTGGTGGCTGCTGACTTCCGCACCTCTGGTGTGTGGTTGGCCTCATAGACATCTGCGATCTGAGCTGCTTTGGTGGCTTCTTTTGGCTCCCGGTCAAGCACAGACCCTCACAATTCCACTGGGCAAAGATGAAGAAGCTGGTCCTTCACCATCAGATCCTCGAAGGTGGTGACTGAGGGTCCTCGGATCCACTGCTCAAAGTTGTTTCTGAGTCAATCCACCACATCACTGTAGCTATCACATGGTCCACGCTGGAGAACTCTGAACTTTTTCCGGTAAACCTCCGGAGTCAGCTGGTACTTTTTTATCAGGGACTGCTTGATGGCCTCGTAGTCTTCATCTTGTTCTCGAAGGAGACAAGCAAGCATATCCAGAGCTTTTCCTCTGAGCCCTGGAGATAAGTTCCTTGCCCATTGGCCCATGGGCAGCTGATACTGTTTGCAGGCTTTTTGAAATTGCTGCAGAAATAGGTCCAAGTCCCCATCCTTTTCCATCTCAGGGAAATGCTCAGGGCAGGGTTTAAAACTGTTGGTGCTGTTGGACTCACGGGTCTGCATGGAGGATGGCTCCTTATGAATCCGGGCTAGCTCCAGCTGGTACTGTCGCTCCCGCTTAGCAGCCTCTTGGTCAGCTTGGGCACATTGCTCTGCTTACTCCTGGAATTTTAGGATCAGCTGCAGTCGTCCGTCATGGTCGTCTGCGACGAGCTGCTCCAAGGCCATCTGTAGGTGAAGGTCCACACTACCCTGCTGCAGGTCTGGCTGGCAATCACTGGTGGGACCCCTGCAGCAGCACCATCCGGGCCTTGGCTGGCCGCCCCATCATCAGGGCTCTACTGTCGGACGTGATCTGCAGCACCTTGCAACAGTTCAGAAATAATTTGGGCCTTGTTTTTGCCCATGTGGTCAATCTGTCTCAGCTCACAGAGGGCAGTGAGAGTGACCTTCGATTGCTTGGTATACCAGGGCTCTCCACGTGTAGCCATCATTGCCAAATAAAAAATAGGACTGAAAAACAAGAGAAGGGAAGGGGATGCAACTGCTACACATATAGTAATGTCCCAGATAAAAAATATTAAAACACCGAGTCTGATTTCTTAAAACTCTGCACAGAATTCTCGCAAGAACCGTGCAAGTCTTCAGTGACAGGAATGATTGCTCAATGATGTTCTGTAATATCCCACCGCTTGCCACCAATTTGTAAGGGATTCCACAGCGAAGACACCGAGGAGAAAACGCAATATCTCACCGTGCCGTCACTCTGTCAGGATTTCATCAGGGATCCGTGAGCACACGGTCCCCACTATTCATTGCGTAGGTATCGCCAAGCGACCAGTGAGCATATGGCGCCACACCTCTGGATTCCAATGCATAAAATATGTGTTTACGTCCTCTGTACGGTCACTGTCAGCTTCACGATAGCCCAATTATTATTATTCTCTGCCACCACCATCCAGATTTGAAATATAATACAAGCCTGGGCGGACGCCTGCGTTCTGGTAGCGTATATGGCTACGGTAGAGAGAATGATTACAGGACAAAAGAAACAGAACTATTAAATTGTATATTTAATCCAAAAGGGAAGCAGTGTTTAAAAAAAATATACAAGATTTTACAAAGGAGACATACAATACATAAGCAGTTTTAAAGCAGGATTAAAGAAAAGACTTATTCTATACAGTTCACAGGGACAAATAAGCATATGTGGAGGAGGGGCTCCCCAATTTGATTTGAACGTTATGGAACGTGACCCGTTGCTTATAGTATCTATATTCCACTGGCAATGAGTGCTCCTCTATCCTCCGTGGTCTCTTTTATGTCAAAGGGGAAATCTGCCCACACACCCCATGTGCTGATATCATAGGGGCGGGGCTCCACCCTTCATGTCGTTATTAAAAACTATAACTTCTGGGATAACTTATCACTCGTTGATCGCAGAAGCTCGTGTCTAATCACAGCCTGTTTCTGCAGGGAGAAAGACGCTCGCATTTTAATTAGATTGTAATAATAATAGTCGTTGTAGCTTTATAAGTCACTTCTACACTAGGTGATAATTTGCAGAGAGACTGATGCTGGACTGTCAGCTCTCCTGTGACAAATGGTGGATAATGGAGGGGTGAGAGAACTTCAGGGGAAGAAAGAAAGAATATATTCAATATTTCTCAATATTTCCCTGACAGTAATGTCCATTTTTGTTAAAAAAATAAAATAGTTATTACCGAGATGCTTTATAGGTATTGCAAAGTGAAGCAGATGTCACAGTGTTAGAGACGTCCGTTTTTTCTAAAAAATAAAATAATGGTAGTTAATACCTAGAAGATTTATTGGTAGGGCTTTATTGGAGCAGATGTCATTGTGTTAATGGTGTCCATTTTTTGTAAAGAAAATAAATAATTGTAGTTAGTACCTAGAAGATTCATAGAGATGGCATTAGGGGAGTGGATGTCGCAGTGTTAGTGTCGCCCATTTGTTTTTTGCAGAAAAATAATAACAATACTTAGTAGTTTTATAGGTAGGGCATTATGGGAGCTGACGTTGCACTGTTAGTGAAGTCTGGAGTTTTATGCAGAAAAAAAATAATAGTACTTAGTAGCTTTATAAGGAAGGACATTAGATAAATCAAAGGTGCAACATACACATCGTTGTATACAAATGATGAATAAAGTAGCAATGGGAATATACTGTAAATAATAGTATAATTCCAAATTAAAGTTAAAGAAGTGGTACACCTGAAGTAAATATATAGTAGAAATGGCTATATGTACTTAGACTTAGAAAACCTACAAAAAATGTACAATGCCGAATGGATGGTAGTATAAATAATCTTTAGGCTGTGTGCCCACGATGCGTTTTTTAAGCGTTTCCGCATTGGCAAAAACACTGCAGAAACGCTTAAAAAACGCATGGTAGACGGGCAGCAATGTTCCCCAATGATAATCCGCATATGCTGTGCACATGCTGCAGAAATTTCCGCTGCGTATTATCATTGTGGAAAAAAACGCAGCACTACCAATTATTTTGAGGAAGCGCCGTGTTTTCGCCGCCATTGACTTGCATGGGAACGCATGGATTCCGCATCACTGTATATGTACATGCACATTCCATGCGTTCCAAAGTGCGGATGGTACCCAGGTGTGGAGAACAGGAGACTCTCCTCCGGACCCGGGTACCATAGAACCTGTGAAAAAAAGAATAAAATAAAAAATAAATATCATATTTACCTTCTGACAGCCCCCGCTGTGCTCGTCTTCACTTGCCGGCAGTTCGCGATGGACTGAAGGACCTGCGCTGACGTCATAGTCATGTGACTGGTCACGCGATGCTGACGTCGGCAAGTCCTTCAGTGTACCGCGATCGGCCGGCAGCCAGGACGGAGTGAAGCAAGACTGCGGGGGCCATCGGTAGGTAAGTATAGATTTATTTTTTTACATTCTTTGGGGTCACACTATATAAATCCATGCCGTTTGCATGGATTTATATAGTGTGATCAAGTTGACAAGCACTTTCCAAGTGATGCTAAAATCGGCTGGAAAGCACTTGTCAACCAGCATGCGGAAATGCAAATGAAGAACGCTTCACTTACGCTTGTCCCTGGCAGGAAAAACGCATGTACAATCTGCATGTACAATCCACATGTACAATCCGCATGCGTTTTTTCTGCCAGGGGAGATGCAGAAACGCTCAGGAAAAATCTGGAGCATTTCTGCATCTTGGGCACATAGCCTTACTGGTATAAGATTACAAAAAGAAGTTTAAAATGGGGGGAACATTCCAGCAGGAGAAATACACATGGGTAAGCCCTTTCATCATTCTCTTCGATGTATTACCCTTTAGACATCTAGTCTGTTATCATCTTCTATGTGGAATTCTGTCTTCATGCATAATAACATTCCAAATGTCAGTAATTTATACCTGATGACCTGTTGTTATAGTTACCTATCCCCTATAATTATTATCCTATTAATATTATTATTATTATTATTATTACTTGTGCTTATTCCTGCTGGATATGTTGACCTATACTGTATGTGTTTCATCATTTTAAACCTGTTTTTATAATCTTCTACCAATAAAGAATTATACCAACCATTCGTCTTTGTACATTTTTGTAGGTTTTCTAGGTAGTGAATTGTGATGAGCGAGCATACTCACAAGTACTCAGTACTCGCCCGAGCATCTCAGTATTCGAGATGCTCGCCGAGTACTTGCGAGATGCTCGGGCAGATGCTCGGGTCCCCCCCCTGCATGATTGGCATTCTTTAGAGCGCCAATCAACATGCAGGGATTGCCTGCCAGTCACTGTAATGCCGCAGCCATCGTGGTTCTGGCATTACAGTGATTGGATAGCCGCACAGCGTCATCAGGTCTATATAAGACCTGGCGCCGCCATGCTCGTCACAGTCACTCTGGAATCAGGCAGAGTAGGGAGAGGTGCTGCTGCATCAGGGAGAGATTTGGTTGTGCATTAGGTAGTGTAGGGAGAAAAACCATACATTACACATATCCATCTCAACAAACATTCCTTCTGAGGACTAATCCATCTGCAGAGATATCAGGCAGGCAGTGTAAATAGGCAGGAAGGCAGTGTATATAGGCAGGCAGGCAGTGTATATAGGCAGAAAGGCAGTGTATATAGGCAGGCAGGCAGTGTATATAGCAGACTGCAGTGCATATAGCCTTCTGCTGCTGTTAGATATTTCTAGACAAAGGCCCAGGTCTCAGGGGCCAGGAATAATTTTTTTTTGATCGTAATCCTCATTATTTGCTTAAAAAGCAATCCAGAGAACACCGTTGTTTTTCTGCGCCATTTGCTTGTTGGCACTACAGAATACAGCCAGGTCCTCTCCATATTACAGAGCTAAAAATCCAGCTATTCAAAACTGTGGTTTCTCCGTCACACGGATCACATATACGTTTTCAGAAAATACTGCCATTTTTGGCCTCCATTCAAATTTTTTTTCACTGTGTCAGCAAAGTTTTTGACATCGGTTTGCTGTTCAAAATAGTTACCTACAGGCCAGGTATTTAAAACTGTGGTTTCTCCATCACACGGATGACATTCACATATAATTGCCCTGAAAATACTGCCATTTTTGGCCTCCATTCAAATTTTTTTTCACTGTGTCAGCAAAGTTTTTGCCACCGGTTTGCTGTTCAAAATAGTTACCTACAGGCCAGGTATTTAAAACTGTGGTTTCTCCATCACACGGATTACATATAACTTCGCTCCAAATTCAGCCATTTGTAGTGAGCATGGAAGATATTGTCCTCCGTTTAAAATGGGTAAGGCGCATGGCAAGGGACGGGACGTGATGGTGATGGTGCATGCAGAGGCCAAGGCCGTGGGCAAGCTGAAATTGTGCCACAACAAACACCCACATCTTCTCGCCTGACCTTCCTGCAGCACACCACTATTGAACCCAGAACAGTGTCAAAAGGTTGTTGGTTGGATAGCGGATAATGCTTCCAGTCACTTAGCCACCACCACCCTGTCTTCCACACGGTCAAGTCTCAGTAGCCGTGAGTCTGGACCGCATATTGCTCACCATGATCCTCCTTCCTCCCTCAATGCCGAGTGCCCGGAGACAAATGATCCCACACTTGGACACTCTGAAGAGCTGTTCACTTTTCCATTTATAGATTTGAGCCTCTCGCCCGGTCCACTTGTAGGTGGTGTAAGGCAGTGCTAGTCATCATAATGGGGGATACTCGCAGCACCGGGTAAATTAAGCACACGTGCAATGTCCTTCCGGTATTTCACAATGCAGCCGTTTATTATTATCATAAACCGCTGTTCACACACATAATGTCCACGAGCCTCAAGTGGCAGACCGGCCCACTTGGCTCCAGTTACAGCCTTCCACAAGGTAATAAATTAGCAATGTCCATGTAAATGTCCATATAACAAAGAGTATTACCTTTGTCGGGTTTTAGCTGCTTCAGTCCATTTGTTTGCCACCACTGTGGCTTTGCGGCTTCCCAGATGGGGGTCTCTAGCCATCGCTCCCTCTAAGGCTACTGGTATGTCTTTCACACTCACAACATCCAGCCTGCGCCTTTCAGGATTCTTGCCTTCCAAGCCGGTTCTCCCTCAAAGGCCACTGTCATCCACGCACAGGATCCAGGCTCGACCCTTCAGGCTGCCAGGCTTCACTCTCGGCCTCACTAGGCCTCACTAGGCCTCACACGCTAGGCCACACTAGGCCACTCACTAGCTCCCCCTGTTTCAAACTACCAGGGTTTATATATCCGGTAGCACACACACACACATACACAGACAGGACCTTAGCTGATGTCACAGTCATGTGTTCAAACCTTCTGTGTGCAAAAGGACCTGTGTGATGTCACAGTCATGTGACCAGTCAGCTTAGGGGGAGTTACCTGGTCGGCCAAAACATACCCTGGACCATACAGTAATGCCAAGCAAGGCGCTGCATTACACGGGGCAAGATGAGATCGCATGTAGCGATGCCAAAATATTTGAGCAGCCACGGTCACATGAAGGCGACGGTGGGAAAGTGTCACAAGAGGTGGACGATGATGAGACACAATTGCCAGAAAGTCAGGAGGAGGACCAGGGTGCGGAAGTGGAAGATGAGGTGGTGGATGATATAGTAACTGACCAAACCTGGCAGGAGGACATGCAGAGCGAGGAGAGCAGCACACAGGGGGAGGGAGGCAGAGCACTCCAACAGGCAGGAAGAAGCAGTGTAGTGGCCGCAGACAGAAGGCAGGCCACCATTTCCTGTAACACCAATACGAAGGAAGTTGCCAGTACCACAGGTCTTCCCGAGTCTGGTTGTTTTTTAAAGACTTTGCCAATAACCTCAAAAAGGCCATTTGCACCACCTGCCAGGCCAGCATCAGCAGGGGTGGCAAAACTAGCAGCCTGACCACCACCAACATGATCAGGCACATGGCAGCAAAGCACCCAACTTTGTGGGCCGAACCCCAGTGTCCAGGAACAGTGTCTGTGGGTGGCACCATTGCTTCCTCCGCTGTTGTACATGCAAGCCAATCCCCTGTCCATGGTGCATGTGAAGATGCTTCCTGCCCTGCACCTGTCATTGCACACTTTCAAGTAGCAGCATCAGGAAGCATGTCCATGTCCTTGTCCCAGCGCAGCATTCAGTTGTCCATACCCATGTCCATGGAACGCAAGCGCAAATATACAGCCAACGCCCCACAGGCCACACTACTAAATTCTGACATTTCACAACTGCTTGCGCTTGAAATGTTGCCTTATATGCTCGTGCAGACAGAAGCATTCCACAACCTGATGGCGGCGGCCATATCTCGGTACTCTTTCCCCAGCCGCCACTATTTCTCCCGGTGTGCCGTCCCCGCATTACACAAGCATGTGTCCCAAAACATTAGCCGTGCCCTCAACAACGCAGTTACCGGGAAAGGTCGCCTACCATGTACACGTGGACAAGTGCTTGTGGGCAGGGACGGTGCATCTCGCTGACGGCACACTGGATTAACATAGTGGAAGCCTTGGGACGGAACACGTCCTCCCGACACCAAGAATTGCGGGCCCTAGGTCAATCAGAGTTGCCCCCATGGTCTACAGCTCCTGCATCTCATCCTCCTCAGCCTTCTCCTCCTCTTCAGCCTCCATCTCCGAAATGACCACATCAGTCATAAGCTGGAAGCACTGCAGCACTGCCTCGGCCAAGCGGCAACAGGCTGTGCTGAAGCTAATATGCTTAGGTGACAAACCACACAAAGCTGAAGAGTTGTGGACAGCTCTGAAAGAGCAGGCAGATCTGTGGCTCACACCACTGAATCTACAGCCAGGCATGGTCGTGTGTGACAATGGCTGGAACCTGGTGTCTGCTCTTAGGCGAGGCGAGCTCACACACGGACCATACCTGGCCATGTGCTTAACCTCGTGGTTCAGTAGTTTCTCAAATCCTACCCAGAGCTGCCAGATCTGCTTGATAAAGTACGCCGCCTGTGTGCCCATTTTAGAAAGTCACCTACAGCTTCCGCCGCCCCTGCCGTGTTTCAGCAGCATCTCACAGACTGGTGTGTGATGTCCCCACGCGTTGGAACTCTACACTGCAGATGTTGGGGAAGATTTGTGAGCAGAAGAGGGCAGTTGCTGACTACCAGCATCAACAAGGTCGTCGGTATTCAGTTCAGACTCTACACATAAGACCTCAGAAGTGTACCATCGTCCAAAACTTTGAGGACTCCACCAAGATGGTGAGCGGCGATGATGACATAATAAGCGTCACCATCCCACTTCTCTTTCTTCTGAAATGCTCTCTGCTCACAAAGAGGATGCATTGCAGGCTGTAGCGTCGGCGTCCCTGCCGTGCTCAGGGCGCGCGGGGGGGCGCGCGCTCCCCCTCTCTTAAAGGGGCCGCGCGCGCCGTCCTAAGGAGTCCCCGGAGGACCTCACCATATATAAGGCACCTCCTCCAAAATGGAGGTGCCCGAGCAATGTTGTTGCAAAGCCTTTCAACTCTGCTTCAGCCCTCAGGTCCCGTTACCAGTTACCTGCCAGTTACCTGCCAGTCACCTGCCAGATTCCTGCTTGATACCTGCCTGATACTTATCTATCTGCTTTCATTCCTGCGGTCCGACAGTCTGCCTACCAGCCCCGCCAGTCTGTCTATGGATCAGTCTGCCCGCTCACCAGGGAACGCTCACCTGCTACCTGTCTGCTAGCCTACCTGGAGGCTCCGCCGTTACGCGCCGTGACCACCTGCCTGTCCAGAGACTCTTGCCCGCTCACCTGGGAGCGCTCAACTGCTACCTGTCTGCTAGCCTACCTGGAGGCTCCGCCGTCACGTGCCGTGACCACCTGCCTGTCCAGAGACTCTTGCCCGCTCACCTGGGAGCGCTCACCTGCTTCCTGTCTGCTAGCCTACCTGGAGGCTCCGTCGTCACGTGCCATGACCACCTGCCTGTCCAGAGACTCTTGCCTGCTCACCTGGGATCGCTTATCTGCTACCTGCCTGCTAGCATATTTGGAGGCTCCGCCGTCACGTGCTGTGACCACCAGCCTGTCCAGAGACTCTTGCCCGCTCACCTGGGAGCGCTCATCTGCTACCTGCCTGCTAGCCTACTTGGAGGCTCTGCCGTCATGTGTTGAGACCACCTGCCTGTCTAGAGACTCTTTCCCGCTGTCACTTGCCGTGACCACCTGCCTGTCTAGAGACTCATACCCTGCTGTCACTTGCCGTGACCACCCGCCTGTCAAGAGACTGTCCCCGTCACTTGCCGTGACCTCCTGCCCTTCTACCCAGAGACTGTCCCTGTCACTTGCCGTGACTACCTGCCCGCCTTCCCTGGGAGCCACCCGCTTCCTTACAAGGACTGCCCCTTTGTATAGTTGCTCAGAGGTTCCACCTCCCAGACCTGTTACAGTTTGCTTGGGCCATGGAACCCGGTGGCACCCAAACTCCCTCGCTCTCGGACCTATGCCATGAACTGTCCCGTCAGAGGTCCCAACAGGAGTCCATCCTGAGCCACCAACGGAATGTCAACTCCCGCCTGGACACTCTGACTGCTCCACCAGCAACCACTGCTAGTGTCATGACTCGCAACCCGGCAGCGCCGCTGCCCACCAATACCATGTCTGTTATGTTCTGCTACCAGAGCTAAGGAAAGAGAGGAGATCTGTCCCTACGATAGAACTCAGCTGAAACCCTACGATGTAACAGGGAACCTGATCCTGCGATCAGACCTGCTAAAGTCCTAAGCTAGTCTGTACGGAGACCTATAGATGTGGGGAAGGAATCCCTACAAGTACTAAGGACTGGGAGGAAAATGGGACACCTCCTAACAGAAATAGTAGCAGACAGAAAAACAAACAAAATATATAGAACACTGAGGTCCGTAGACCAAGCAAACTAACAGAGTTAGATACAGAGCACAGGCTAGCAAGAAAGTAGTTATACAATGAAGTCCAGCAAAGCCAGAAGGGCGGAGCAGGATTAAATAGGCCAACAAGGTCATGTGACCAGCAAAGGAAAAAAAACCTAAGAGCAAGGTTCTAACAGTACCCCCCCTTCTAAGAGGATCCTCCGGATCCCCTAGGACCAGGCTTATCAGGAAATCTCCTGTGAAACGCTCTGATAAGTCTGGACGCGGAACCATCATCTGACCTCACCCAAGAGTTATCCTCGGGTCCGAAACCTTTCCAGGCCACCAGATACTGCAAACTACCTCTATACCATCTAGAGTTAAGGATGCGAGAAATTTCATATTCCCCGTCCTCCACCACCGGAGGAACAGAGGCAGAGGCGTCACCATCCGACACAACAGCTTTTTTTAACAGAGAGACATGAAATACCGGATTAATTCTCCAGGAGGTAGGAACCTCCAACCTAACAGCAGATTGGTTGACAACCTGAAGCACCTTAAAGGGCCCTACAAACTTGGGACCCAATTTCTTAGAAGGAATCCTCAACCGCAGATTCCTAGAGGACAACCAAACCATGTCACCAACAGCGAACAAAACCTCCTGTCGTTTCCTATCAAAGTAGTCTTTAGATTTTCTGTTGGCCTCCTGAAGATTACCACGCACATCCGTCCAAACTCTCTCCAAATCACCGGAAAAATTCTCCTCCTCAGGCACGGCAGATCTCAACTTGGAGAACGACCCAAACGACGGATGTCTCCCAGAACAACAAAAAAAAGGCGAACAACCAGCAGAAGAAGATGTATGATTGTTCAGAGCAAATTCAGCAAGTGGCAGAAACTCAGACCACCCCTCTTGATTGTCTGCCACAAAACAACGCAAGAACTGCTCAACATCCTGGTTTTTCCTTTCTGTCTGGCCATTAGATTCAGGATGATATCCGGACGAGAACGACAAATGAACTCCCAACCTGTCACAAAAGGCACGCCAAAAACGAGCCACGAACTGAGGACCCCTATCAGAAACAATGTCAGTAGGAACGCCATGAAGTCTGACAATTTCCTTGACAAAGGCCTTAGCGAGAGTTTTAGCGCAGGGCAGTTTGACGAAGGGAACCAAGTGACACATCTTGCTAAAACGGTCCACGACCACCCAGATGACAGTAAAACCCTCAGAGGGGGGAAGGTCAGTTATAAAGTCCATAGCCAAATGTGTCCAAGGAGCACTGGGAACCTCCAAAGGACAAAGCAACCCCGCAGCAGGAGTATGTGAGGACTTAGATCTAGCACATATAGTACATTGACGCACCCACTTAATGACTTCCTTCTGCCATCCAGGCCACCAAAAACTGCGACCCACCAGTCTCTTGGTCTCAGAGATTCCGGGATGACCTGCCAACCGAGATTTGTGACACTCAACAAACAAATCTCTCCTAAAGGTCCCAGGCACAAACAACCTCCCATGAGGAGTGTTAGATGGGGCATTCTCCTGTGCTTTAAGAATCTCATCTTCCAAAACGGAGTCCAAAGCAGCTATCACAACACCTTCTTGTAAAATGTTCTCCTCTTTCTCAGCACCGACTATGGGAGAAAAACTGCGAGACAAGGCATCCGCCTTAACATTCTTAGTACCAGGGATGTAAGTAACGGAGAAATTAAACCGCGAGAAAAACAGTGCCCACCTAGCCTGACGGGCATTCAGGCGCTTGGCAGCATCAAGATATATCAGATTTTTATGATCCGTAAGAACCTGAACGGGAAATTCCGCACCTTCCAAGAAGTGGCGCCAGTGTTCAAATGCGAGTTTAATAGCCAATAATTCCCGATTACCAATATCGTAATTCAGTTCAGTCTCCGAAAATTTTTTTGAAAAAAAGGCACAGGGATGTAATCCATCCCCGTTATCCTGAGACAATACTGCGCCAACCCCCACCGAAGAAGCATCAACCTCAACCAAAAACGGCTTAGTCACATCAGGCTGCATAACGATGGGAGCAGAGGTGAACCTCTCCTTGAGATACACAAAAGCTTCAATGGCCTCAGAAGACCACTGAACCGCATCAGCACCTTTCCTGGTGAGATCGGTCAGAGGTTTGACAATACTAGAAAAATTTTTTATGAATTTTCTGTAATAATTGGCGAAACCTAAAAACCTCTGTATCGATTTCAAACCAATAGGCCTAGGCCATTCCTGTACAGCTTGAACTTTAACCGGGTCCATCTCAAAACCTTCGCTGGAGATAATGTAACCCAAAAAACTAATTCTCTGTACAGCGAACTCACATTTCTCCAGCTTAGCAAAAAGCGAATTGTCCATTAACAATTGTAATACCACACGTACGCTCCGCCAATGAGACTCCAGATCCGGCGAATAAATCAAAATGTCATCCAAATACACAACCACATTTTTGCCGATCAAAGGTCTAAGGATGTCATTAATAAGATTCTGAAAAAATGCAGGAGCATTAGTAAGACCAAAAGGCATAACCAGATTCTCAAAATGACCCACAGGAGTGTTAAAAGCAGTCTTCCATTCGTCACCCTCCTTCATGCGCAACAGATTGTATGCCCCCTTAAGGTCAATTTTAGAGAACCACTTGGCCCCCATTAACTGGTTAAACAGATCAGGAATCAATGGCAGTGGGTAAGGATTGCGTACAGTAATTTTGTTAATCTCACGAAAATCCAGACAAGGACGTAAACCGCCGTCCTTTTTTTTTACAAAAAAAAATCCAACCGCCACAGGAGACTTAGAAGGCCTAATGTGACCGGCGGCCAAACTTGTCTGTATGTATTCCTCCAAAGCCTTTCTCTCAGGAATAGTAAGGTTAAATAAACGACTTTTAGGAAGAGTCGCTCCAAGAACAAATTCAATAGAACAATCATAGTCTCTATGGGAAGGCAAAACCTGCGATTCCTTCTCAGAAAAAACTCTCCAAAAATCCTGAATAGGAACAGGCAATTCTCCCCTATCCAAAGCTGCAATACGCCCGTTACAACACTTGTCATAACATTTATGGCTCCAGGATTTAATTTCATTGGTAGACCAATCCAGTACAGGATTGTGAAATTTTAACCAGGGCAATCCCAATATTACTGGAGAAGGCAAGTTATTCAAAACTACCAAATCCAATTTCTCATGGTGAACACCATTAATAGTGAGAGGAAATTCACAGACCTTGAGAGTAATATTCTTCAAAGGGGAACCATCCACAGAAACCACAGCAATGGGGGATGATAAAGGTTCGGGTTTTAAATTGAGTCTTTCCAAGAATCCCCCATCAATTACATTCAGAATAGACCCACAATCGACAAACACCCGAAATTCCATAAATTTTTCCTGAGCAATCGTGGAAGCAGCTAAAAATACATCCTTGGAATTAAAACAGGCAATACGGGCATGACTGACCATTTTTTTTTCTTTCTTCATACGAAGCTCACAGCCTTTAATCAAATGACCAGATTTTCCGCAATAGAAACACAAGCCTTCAGAAAATCGACGGTCTTTTTCTTGAGAGCGAGGTGCCACCGATCCAATCTCCATCGGTTCACCACTGTTAGTACACACATTCTCATAACCAGAAACTGACATAGCAGAGGATTTGCTCTCATTAACCCTTGCACGCAGTCTCCTATCCACCCGTATAGCTAATTGCATAGCCTGTTGCAAATCTTCAGGTGTAGGATAAGAAATTAGCAGGTCTTTAACCCTTTCATTGAGCCCAGCAAGAAATAGACTTTTCAGAGCAGAATCGTTCCACCCTGTTTGAGTAGACCAACGACGGAAATGAGTACAATATTTTTACACATTACCTGATCCCTGTCTCAAACGTCTTAACTCAGTCTCAGCTGATGCGACATGGTCAGGATCATCATATAATAGTCCCAAAGCAGAAAAAAAACTATCCACTGATCTGAAGCATGTATCACTAGGTTGCAAAGAAAAGGCCCACTCCTGAGGCTCTTTGCGCAAAAGTGACATTATGAACCCTATGCGCTGGGATTCATCCCCAGAGGACTTGGGTCTCAAACGAAAATACAATAAGCAAGCATTTTTAAATGAAAAAAATTCTCGGTGTTCACCAAAAAATAAATCCGGCAAACATACCTTAGGCTCCAAGAAATGTGCTCCAGGACAGTTACTCACGTGCTGACGGAGCTCGGCCACCTCCAGAGAGAGTCCCTGCAGGCGATGAGCCAAATTCTGAACCGACACCATGATGGAACAGAAAAATCTTTCCTTAGAGAATTTGCAGGCTGGACTTACTGTTATGTTCTGCTACCAGAGCTAAGGAAAGAGAGGAGATCTGTCCCTACGATAGAACTCAGCTGAAACCCTACGATGTAACAGGGAACCTGATCCTGCGATCAGACCTGCTAAAGTCCTAAGCTAGTCTGTACGGAGACCTATAGATGTGGGGAAGGAATCCCTACAAGTACTAAGGACTGGGAGGAAAATGGGACACCTCCTAACAGAAATAGTAGCAGACAGAAAAACAAACAAAATATATAGAACACTGAGGTCCGTAGACCAAGCAAACTAACAGAGTTAGATACAGAGCACAGGCTAGCAAGAAAGTAGTTATACAATAAAGTCCAGCAAAGCCAGAAGGGCGGAGCAGGATTAAATAGGCCAACAAGGTCATGTGACCAGCAAAGGAAAAAAAACCTAAGAGCAAGGTTCTAACAATGTCATCCTGCCCCGGACCCCGGCTTTCTGCAGCTCCTCGCTTTGGTGGTGACCCCGCTCAAGCTCGGGGCTTCATAAACCAGTGCACCCTGCACTTTGAACTCCTGGCCCACCAGTTTATCTCCGACCGGGCCAAAGTGGCATTCATCATGTCCCATCTCACTGGGGAGGCACTGGCATGGCTTAACCCCCTGTGGGAGAGAGGGGATCCCCTGGTGTCCGACCTGTCGTCTTTCCTCACTGCTTTCCGAAGAGTCTTCGATGAACCGTTACGAAAGACCTCATCTGCCTCCTCTTTGCTACGTCTCCGCCAAGGGAGTCTCACCGTGGGCCAATATGCCATACGGTTCCGCACCCTCGCTTCTGAGCTTGCCTGGGATAATGAGGCCCTGGTGTCCGTCTTCTGGGAGGGTCTTTCCGGTCGGATTAAAGATGAGCTCGCCGGTCGGGACATTCCTACCACCCTGGATGATCTGGTGTCGCTGGCTACCCGGATTGACATCCGGTTCCAAGAACGTACCAAAGAGACCACCCGTGAGAGAAGGTTTCCCCGCCTAGCTCCTACTTTCCAGAAACCTGTCTCCTCTTCTGTCACTCCCCGGGCGCACTCACCCGAGTCCATGCAGATCGACCAGACCAAGATGGTCAAATCTCGCCAAGAGTCAAGCCGAGCCGAGGGGAGCTGCTTCTATTGTGGCAGTAAGGAGCACCTGATTCGTTCCTGCCCGGAGAGGCCGGGAAACTCCAGTGTCTAGGACCGCTCGGAGAGGTCGCCCTAGACAAAAATAAGTCCTCTCGAACCCTGACTTTGTCTGTATCTATCTCCTGGGGAGAGAACCGTCACTTTGAACTCGCCCACCTGGACTCTGGATGCGCTGGAAACCTCATCTCCCAGTCCCTGGTTGAGAAATACCGTATTCCCACCAAGTCTCTGGCTGAACCTTTGTCAGTCGCCTCTGTGGATGGAAGACTCCTTCCGGTGACCATCCTGCTCGTCACGGAACCCATAACCCTGCAGGTGGGAATGCTGCACTCTGAGGTAATCTCCTTCCATGTGTTGTCCGGACTCTCCCACTCCCTATTGTTAGGTCTACCTTGGCTCCAGACACATGAACCCGTGTTGAACTGGCATTCCGGTGAAGTACTCCGGTGGGGGCCGGCCTGCCATAAGGCCTGCCTGGTTCCGGTTCGTCCGGTTCGTCCTCCACTTACCCCAGCTAATTTACCCGGTCTTCCGGCTCCTTACTGGCCCTATGCTGACGTCTTTGGAAAAAAGGAAGCAGAGACATTGCCACCTCATAGGCCATATGATTGCCCGATCGACCTGGTACCCGGCGCCACTCCACCCCGTGGGCGTATTTATCCGTTGTCTGCGGCTGAAACCCGGGCCATGTCTGAGTACATAGAGGAGCATCTGGCCAGGGGATTCATCCGGAAGTCTACTTCCCCGGCTGGAGCCGGATTCTTCTTTGTCAAAAAAAAAGATGGCTTGCTTCGCCCCTGTATTGACTATAGAGGACTCAATCAGATCACGGTTAAAAATAAATACCCCCTTCCGCTCATCTCTGAGTTATTTGATCGCCTTAAAGGCGCCGGGATCTTTTCCAAGCTGGATCTATGTGGAGCATATAACCTGGTCCGTATCCGTCAGGGAGACGAGTGGAAAACGGCATTTAATACCCGGGACGGACACTATGAGTACCGTGTGATGCCCTTCGGTCTCTGCAATGCTCCCACCGTCTTCCAAGAACTGGTCAACGACATCTTCCGTGACCTTCTTTACTCCTGCGTGGTGGTATACCTGGACGACATCTTGGTCTTCTCTCCGGATCTTCCCACACACCGGAGGGATGTTCGTCAGGTCCTGCTTAGGCTCAGGCAGAACCACCTCTATGCTAAATACGAGAAGTGCCTTTTTGAGCAGACCTCTCTTCCTTTCCTGGGCTATGTTATCTCCCAGACAGGCTTGCGAATGGATCCCGAGAAGCTCTCTGCTGTCCTAAAGTGGCCCCGTCCGGAGGGCTTGAAGTCGATACAGCGATTCCTGGGCTTCGCTAATTACTATCGTCTCTTCATTCCTCACTTCTCGTCACGGACTGCGCCCATATCTGCGCTCACCCGTAAGGGAGCAAATCCCAAGGTATGGTCACCCGAAGCTGAGGAGGCCTTCCTTTCCCTGAAGCAAGCCTTCTCCTCTGCCCCTGTGCTGCACCGTCCGGACTGCAACAAACAGTTCTACCTGGAGGTTGATGCCTCCTCCTCTGGAGCCGGAGCGGTGCTCACCCAAAAGTCTTCATCCGGGAGAATGGTAACCTATGGCTTTTTCTCTAAAATCTTCTCCTCCTCTGAGCACAATTACTCCATAGGAGATCGAGAACTGTTAGCCGTTAAATTGGCGCTGGAGGAGTGGCGTTACCTGCTTGAAGGGGCTCTATACCCGGTGATCATCTACACGGATCACAAGAACCTGGCATATCTCCAAAATGCCCAGAGACTTAATCCACGTCAGGCCCGGTGGTCTTTGTTTTTTGCCCGCTTCGATTTCATCCTTCATTTCCGCCCGGCGGACAAGAATGTCAAAGCTGATGCCTTGTCCCGATCCTTCCTGTCCTCCGACCAAGAGGAGGAGCCTATGCACATTATCGACCCCTCCAAGGTGATGAATGTGGCCCCCTTGGATTTGACTCGTCTTCCACCCGGCAAGACGTTCGTGGCACCTCCTGACCGTGAAAGGGTTCTTCGCTGGGGTCATTCTTCTAAACTAGCTGGCCATGCCGGCCAAAAAAAGACCTTCCTACTCATTTCCCGGCATTACTGGTGGTCTACCCTGCGTAAGGATGTGGTAGACTTCGTCTCTGCCTGTTCATCTTGTGGCCGCAACAAAGTTCCCAGACACCAGCTGGTCATCTCCTGCCGCTTCCCATACCTGTTGCCCCGTGGCAACACATCGCTATGGACTTCATTACCGATCTTCCTGTCTCTGCCGGGTGTACGGTCATTTGGGTGGTCGCGGACCGCTTTTCTAAAATGGCCCACTTCATTCCCCTGCCTGGTCTTCCGTCTGCACCTGAGCTGGCTAAGGACTTTATCCGCCATATCTTCCGTCTCCATGGCCTACCCCTCCACATCGTGTCGGATAGAGGGGTTCAGTTTACCTCACGCTTCTGGAGAGCCACATGTAAAGTGCTGGACGTCACCCTGGACTTCTCCTCCGCTTACCACCCTCAGTCCAATGGTCAAGTGGAGCGGATCAATCAGATCCTTACCAGCTATCTCCGGCACTTTGTTAATGCCCACCATTCTGATTGGGTGGACCGCCTTCCTTGGGCCGAATTCTCTTATAATAACCACGAGAGCGAATCCTCTTCCAAATCCCCGTTCTTTATTGTCTATGGCCAGCACCCCCGGATTCCGTTTCCCGTCTCCGCCTCTTTGGACAGCCCTGCCATGCAGTCTCTTGTCAGCGAGTTTTCTACCATTTGGGAGAGTGCTAGGTCTGCACTTTTTCAGTCCTCCGAGCGGATGAAGCGATATGCTGATAAGAGACGTCTGGATCCGCCTCAATTCCGTCCGGGAGACAAGGTTTGGCTCTCCTCCAAACATGTACGGCTCAAGATACCCTCCTACAAGTTAGGTCCTCGCTTCATCGGCCCTTTCAAAATCCTCAGGCAAATTAATCCAGTGGCCTACAAATTAAAGCTCCCAGCCACCTTACGGATTCCCAACTGCTTCCACGTATCTCTCCTCAAGCCCGTTGTCTTTAACTCTTTTTCCAACAATCCAGGTACTCCTCCTGCTCCGGTTTCCGCTGAAGACGTCTTTGAGGTAGAGAGTATTCTTGCCACTAAGAGGGTAAGAGGAAAGACCTTTTTTCTGGTAGATTGGAAGGGGTTTGGTCCTGAGGAGAGAACATGGGAGCCCCGGGAGAACATCCATGCCCCTCTCATCCTTGCTAAATTTCTCTCTGGCCTAAAAAAGGGGGGGCCTAAAGGGGGGGGTACTGTAGCGTTGGCATCCCTGCCTCCTGCTAGGCAGGGATGCCGTTCCCCTGACCTCTCCGCTCCGTGCCCGGCGGCTTCCTCCCGCTCTGCTGGCAGCGCGCGCTGCTTTCCGGCCTCTGTGCTTAGGGCGCACGCACGCGCGCTCCCCCTCTCTTAAAGGGGCCGTGCGCGCCGTCCTAAGGAGTCCCCGGCCAATGGCCAGAGGACCTCACCATATATAAGGCACCTCCTCCAAAATGGAGGTGCCCGAGCAATGTTGTTGCAAAGCCTTTCAACTCTGCTTCAGCCCTCAGGTCCCGTTACCAGTTACCTGCCAGTTACCTGCCAGTCACCTGCCAGATTCCTGCTTGATACCTGCCTGATACTTATCTATCTGCTTTCATTCCTGCGGTCCGACAGTCTGCCTGCCAGCACTGCCAGTCTGTCTATGGATCAGTCTGCCCGCTCACCTGGGAGCGCTCACCTGCTACCTGTCTGCTAGCCTACCTGGAGGCTCCGCCGTCACGCGCCGTGACCACCTGCCTGTCCAGAGACTCTTGCCCGCTCACCTGGGAGCACTCACCTGCTACCTGACTGCTAGCCTACCTGGAGGCTCCGCCGTCACGTACCGTGACCACCTGCCTGTCCAGAGACTCTTGCCCGCTCACCTGGGAGCGCTTATCTGCTACCTGCCTGCTAGCCTACCTGGAGGCTCCGCCGTCACGTGCTGTGACCACAAGCCTGTCCAGAGACTCTGGCCCGCTCACCTGGGAGCACTCATCTGCTACCTGCCTGCTAGCCTACCTGGAGGCTCTGCCGTCACGTGTCGTGACCACCTGCCTGTCTAGAGACTCTTTCCCGCTGTCACTTGCCGTGACCACCTGCCTGTCTAGAGTCTCATACCCTGCTGTCACTTGCCGTGACCACCCGCCTGTCAAGAGACTGTCCCCGTCACTTGCCGTGACCTCCTGCCCTTCTACCCAGAGACTGTCCCTGTCACTTGTCGTGACTACCTGCCCGTCTTCCCTGGGAGCCAACCGCTTCCTTACAAGGACTGCCCCTTTGTATAGTTGCTCAGAGGTTCCACCTCCCAGACCCATTACACAGGCGGAGCACGATGAGATGGAGCAAGGAACCATACAGGGTGATTACACACAGCCGAGCCTCATCTCATCCCAACATGGATTGCGGGAGAATGAGGAAGAGGAGGAGGAGGAAGAACAGGAGCTAGTTTCATGCGCTATAGACGGTACTACCTGCACAGCTGTCATACCGTCTGTTCAGCGTGGATGACCAGAGGACAGAGAGGAAGAGGAGAGCATGGTCAGTCTTCCTCTTGGTGAGAACATGGAAGTCTTGCCTGTTAATAGTCTAATACACATGACTGAGTTTATGTTACACTGCCTTTCCCATGACCCTCGCGTACTCAAAATTTTTGGTGACACTTCTAGACCCATGCTACGGGGATAACTTTTTATCTTTTATTCCTGAGATCATTTCATGCATGACAATGCCCCGTCTCATGCTGCACATAACACATCTGCATCTCTGGCTGCTATGGGCATAAAAGGGGACAAACTTATGGTGTGGCACCCATGCTCCCCTGACCTCAACCCCATTGAGAACCTCTGGAGCATCATCAAAAGGAGTGTCTATGATGGCGGGAGGCAGTTCACATCTAAGCAACAGCTCTGGGAGGGTATTCTGTCCTCATGCAAAACAATTAAAGCAGAAACCATCCAAAACCTGACAAATTCAATGGACGAGAGAGTTCAGAAGCTCCTTTCGAACAAGGGGTCCTATGTGCAAATGTAACATCACCTAGAATAAAGTTTTGAGTTGAAAACTGTTTGATTTCAGTTTGTAATAACCTGCTAATGCTTATAATTTCAAAAATGACCATTTTCTTGTTCTTTATTAAAATGAAAAGGTTGAAAACTCTGCTGTGCATAATAATTTGGAACATGCATTTTAAGTGCAGTTTAAGCTTTTTATTTTTTAAAAAATATACTGTTATCATAGGCAGTTTGAACAAAAACCTTTCAATTGTACTCTAATAGTTATTTGACTGGAAAATTACAATGACTGCAATTCATATAGCTAATTTGGGAAAATCTGAGAAAATATTATTTGCATAATAATTTGGAACACAGTGTATACATCCCCAGTGTTTATAAGAATAAAATATAAATGGCCCATTTGTCAAGAAGATGCTATTAATCAGAGGAAGCAAACACTCCGTTGCCTCTGCGATTGATTCTGACAGAGTGAAAGATGCCATGTTCCTCTATTTTTACTTCCTCCTTCTTCTCATTTAGTGAGGAGGGACGCCCAGCAATGTGACCTTGGACTCAGGCAACCCCTTCAGAAATTGATCCTATATTAACTCCACCCACTGAAAATTATGAACCACTTAGGCTATGTGCCCACGATGCAGAAATGCTCCTGATTTTTTTTGAGCATTTCTGCATCTCCCTGGCAGAAAAAACGCATGTGGATTTTACATGTGTTTTTCCTGCCCGGGACAAGCGTAAGTGAAGCGTTTTTGCATGCATTTCCGCATGCGGGTTGTTAAGCATCACTTGGAAAGTGCTTGACAACTTGGTCACACTATATAAATCCATGCAACTGACATGGATTTATATAGTGTGGCCGTAAAAGAATGGTAAAAAATAAATATTATACTTACCTTCTGATGGCCCTTGGTGTCCTTATCTGATCCGTCCGGTGTCCCCGGTGTCTACCCGTGGTCTAAAAGGACCTTCCATGACGTCATTTAGTCATGTGACGGGTCACGAGACCGCCGACATCAGCGGTCGCGTGACCCGTCACATGACTAAATGACGTCATGGCAAGTCCTTTTAGTCCATCGCGAGCTGCCAGCGAGCCAGGACGGATCGCTATGGAGACCGGGGGCCTTTGGAAGGTAAGTATAATGTATATTTTTTATTTTATTCTTTTTTTTACAGTTTCTATGTTACCCGGGTCTGGAGGAGAGTCTCTTCTTCTCAAAACCCGGGTGCCATCCGCACATTGAACCGCATGATATCCGCATGTGCACTTGTAGTGATGCGGTTATTATGCAATTCAATGCAAGGAAATGGCGGCGAAAACGCTGCGATTCCCCAAAATAATTAGTAGTGCTGCGGATTTTTCCGCAATGATAATCCGCAGTGGAAATTTCTGCAGCATGTGCACAGCACATGCGGATTATCATTGGGGAACATGGCAGGCCTTCTACCAAGCGTTTTTTAAGCGTTTCTGCAGCGGAATTGCCGCTGCAGAAACACTTAAAAAATGCATAGAGGGCACACAGCCTTATTCAGGATTGTATGGGCAGCTCAAGAATCCAATTTGACACTGCAGACCTCACTGAAATTTAATTTTTAAAAGTCTTCTTCACTTATGATATAATAAATCTTATTATAACCCAGACAAATCCCACTTCATCATTTGCCCGGTGTACCCCAGTAAATGCAGCAGAAATTATGACATTTTGGGGCATGGTGCTGCATATGGGCATAGTGAGAAAAACAGATTCGGCAATACTGGATTACTGATATTTTAGTCATCACACCAGTTTTACGAATGACAATGAGACGATTTGAAGCAATTCAAAAATGTTTGCATTGTAGTGGTTAACGCGCAGTGTCCTCACCAAGAAGATCCTGACTCTGACCGTCTATGCAAAGTTTGCCCAGTAGTTGAACACTTCAACAGAAAATTTGCTGAGGCGTACAACCCCCAAAGGGGACATCTGTATAGATGAATCTCTAATTCATTACAAAGGGAGACTAAAATTCCGACAATACTTGCCCAGTATGGAATAAAAATGTACAAGCTATGTGAAAGTACATCAGGGTACACTGACGTCCCCCTATCCTGGGAGTGAGTGGGAAAATTGTGTGGGATTGCTGAACCCACTGCTGAATCCGGGTTATTACCTCTACATGGATAATTTCTACACGAGCATCTCACTCTTCCAGAGCTACTGTTGCATGTGGCACTGTACGAAAAATGTTATAAGATTCTGTGACGCACCTGTGGGTTTGAGATTTTTGTGGAGGGTAGTATCCAATATGAGGTCATTTGTGGGGGGTTTATGTTCTTTTGGTATCTCATAGGCTCTACATATATGACATGGTGCCCAAAGTCTATTCCATCAAAGTCTGCATTCCAAAATGTTGCTCCTTCCATTTGTATCTCGGCAGTATGTCCAAACAGTAGTTCCACACAACATATTGTTTATCAACGTACTCAGGAGACATTGCACAACAAATCTAGGAAACCATTTTCTCCTGCTAGCCTTGTAAAAATGAGAATTTGGGGGCTAAAGCAATGTATTTGCGGGACATATTTATGTCTCAACATTATAAAATTTTGTGATAAAAATCACATAATTTTAACACCTTCTGGACATATGACATACTGGTACATCATGACGATTATGCATGCACAGGAGCTGTGCCCACACGATTGCCACCAGGAGCTTGGCTTGCTCACACAATACTTCTGTCTGTTTAACACTCTAAATGTCGTGATCGATAGTGATCTCAGCATTTAAATGGTTAGGAGAAGGAGGGGGCTCCCTCTCCCACCCAATTGCCACCGCAACAGTATGATCGTGTGCTGATGATGAATGTCATGTCAACTCAAAGTCAAATAATGAGCATGATAGAAACTGTGGCATGTTAAACAATGCCAGGAACATGGTCTGAAAGGCGTTTGTTATGTCAGTAACACATTGACAGGGTTAATGCATTGTATGTGTATTGCAAAGAATTACACCAGTGATCAGATCAATAAAAGTTAAAGTCCTGTAGATGAACTAAGTCAAAAAAAAGTAAACCTGTAAAACCCTATAAAAATATAGAAAAAATAAAGAACACAAAATATTGAAAAAATACTCATATATATACTGTATATACTATATCTACGGTGTATACATATATATATATATATGTATATATATATATATATATACATATATATATATGTGTGTGTGTATATATACGGGTGCATCTCACTAAATTTGAATTTATTTCAATTCTTCAATACAAAAAGTGAAACTCACATATTATTTAGAGTCATTACAAACAGAGTGATCTATTTCAAGTGTTTATTTCTGTTAATGTTGATGATTATGGCTTACAGCCGATGAAAACACAAAAGTCATTATCTCAGTAAATTAGAATACTTTATAACAACAGCTTGAAAAATGTTTTTAAAATCCGAAATGTTGGTATACTGAAATTTATATTCAGTAAATGTACTCAATACTTGGCTGGGGCTCCTTTTGCATCAATTACTGCATCAGTGCGGCGTGGCATGGAGGCGATCAGCCTGTGGCACTGCTGAGGTGTTATGGAAGCCCAGGTTGCTTTGATAGCAGCCTTCAGCTCGTCTACATTGTTGGGTCTGGTGTCTCTCATCCTCCTCTTGACAATACCCCATAGATTCTCTATGGGGTTACGGTCCGGCGAGCTTGCTGGCCAATCAAGCACACTGATACAGTTGTTTGTAAACCAGGTATTGGTACTTTTGGCAGTGTGGACAGGTGCCAAGTCCTGCTGGAGAATGAAATTTCCATCTCCAAAGAGCTTGTCGGCAGAGGGAAGCATGAAGTGCTCTAAAATTTCCTGGTAGATGGCTGCGCTGACTTTGATCTTGATAAAACACAGTGGACCTACACCAGCAGATGAGATGGCTCCTCAAACCATCACTGATTGTGGAAACTTCACACTAGACCTCAAGCAGCTTGGATTGAGTGCCTCTCCACTCTTCCTTCAGACTCTGGGACCTTAATTTCCAAATGAAAACTAGAACTCTGGGAACTTGTGGAGTGTGTCAATGACTGCCTTCTGGACATCTGTCAAGTCAGCAGTCTTCCTCATGATTGTGGAGCCTACTGAAACAGACTAAGGGACCTTTTAAAATGCTTAAGAAGCCTTGGCAGGTGTTTTTGTTAATTATTTTAATTTACTGGGATAATGAGTTTTGTGTTTTCATTGGCTGTAAGCCATAATCATCAACATTAACAGAAATAAACACTTGAAATAGATCACTCTGTTTGTAATGACTCTATATAATATATGAGTTTCACTTTTTGAATTGAAGAACTGAAATAAATGTAATTTTTGATGATATTCTAATTTAGTGAGATGCACCTGTGTGTGTATAAATATATATATATATATATATATATGACGCGCCCCCTGGGCCAGTGTTGTTTGGGTGATACCCGGAGCTGGATCAGATGGGGGTTGTAGTCTCCGAGTGGCGGTGACCCGGTCCGTGCCCAGGGTGTCAAGCTCAGTGTGTGGCAGTCCTACAGATGTTACTGGATGTTCTTTAGTGTCGACTACGCCACCCGTTGATTTGCGGTCACTACGGCCGCCGCTGCAGCAGGGTCCGCTGAGGCTGGTGGTGTGTGTGCAGCTCAGGTAGTATAACCCCCAACGGGAGGGGTATAGCCTCAGGGGGTCAGTTGCAGAGGATGGTGGTTGTGGAGGTGCAGTGAGGATGGTAATGAGACTCAGAGTCGGGCTGTGCAGTTCAGGGTTTTTACTTACTGCTGTTGTTCTGGTCACTCCGGCCTTGAGTGACCACCCGAGCCGTGCTGCGTCCACCAGGTCCTGGACTCGGCCAACACCCAAGTAATTCTGGAGCGTGATCCTGAGCTCCCTTTCTGACGTTCCTTCTCTCTGGCCTTCCCCACCAGGGATCCACCTAAGTCCGGCTCCCTCGGGCCTCTTGTTGGTAAACCCTTGTCTCTGGGTTCCCTGACCCTATTCTTGGTTTGCCTTCCGGGTGGATTTAGTGGGTGGTCGTGGCAGATCCTGCCCACGACCTCCGGTCTCTGGCTAAGGATTAGTGCCCTCCACCAGCTTGGGATCCGGTACCCTTGTGCCAACTCTTCACCCTCTGATCTAATCTTGGGTTCTTGGAGTTCTCTCTTCTCCCCCTCTGGGTCCTTCTTTCTCCTCTCTCTCTCTCTCTTGGCCTTGGAGCTGCTCTCCTCCTCTGCTCCTCAGGTTACACTCAGACAGACTGACCAAACCTCTACAAAAGACCCTGTTCTAAGATGGTTCCCACCTTATATACTCCCTCTATGTGTGAGCTCAGGTGACCAGCACCCAATGAGCTCCTAGCATTACCCAGACTGCTCCCCCTATCTGCCCCTACACTACTGGGATGTTCCACCCCCCCCTCCCACTCCAGCCAGGGACAGACACTGTCGTACCTGCACATTTCTCTAGTGGGAGTACCATTGATCTGTCCCCCGGAAATGGGATGTGTGTAGTGCATGCAGCCTACTGAGCTCAGTTCCACACTCCATCCTTACCCGGGAGTGGAATATCACACCTCTGGCTTGAGGTGTAATACCCCTGCAGCAGCCGAATCCTCAGGGTGCTACATTCCCCTCTGGTAAATCACAGCACGTCCTCGGGCTGTTAAAGATAAAAACATCCAAAACATTCAATTATTTTTCATAAACATAAACATATCAAACATATAAAACATCATATATATATCTGCATAAAACTTTTCATATAAAACTTTTCATAAATAACATTCTTGCTTCTGGTTCCTCCGGTCACGGTGCAACTTGTGACCGGGTAAAGTGCGACAGTCTTTTCTTGAAAAACTCGGCTTTCCTATAAAACCAGTAGGGGGCGCTTTAGGAAGCGCAACTATATACAAAGGGGAAGTGGCCGCTCTCAGTCCTCGGCCAGGTATTAGGAAATAGGGTCACACGGGCATCAGTTCACACTTTGTCCCAACGGGGAACATATTTTAAATAAGTAACAGTTCTTGGTACCCCGACGGGCAACTTTATACAGTCTCTCTCTACCGTACTTCAACGACGGCGTCCTCCTGCTCTTTCTTGTTGGTTGGTTTCAGTTTCAGACCCGTCCGGGTCCTCTTGCTCCTCCTCACACCGCAGCTCCTCCTCCGTCAGGCGATGCACATGGAGGGCGTAGGGTCCTTTGGCACACTTGTGCCGGGTGAAGGTGACCTCGTCCCCTACATACAGGTCACGACCTCTGTGTCCCTCCGGCAGATGGCTTTCTACGTCTCTGCGTGTGACAAAGACGTCGCCGGGGGTATGATGGTCTCTAATGAAGCCCCACCCATGCTGCATGTTGAATTTTATCACAGTCCCGGTGGAAGGGGGACCATGAGCTGCACGGGGATTCCTCCTGGTCCGGCTCTTCTGCTCCGCGCTTCTTATCTGCATCTGCTGTTCCCGGACCCGCCTCTCTCTCCGCTCCCTCTCGAAGACCTCGAGCTGCTGGCGGCAGCACTCTGCACGCTCCGCTGCGGCCGCCCGAGTCTCCCGAGTGAACCCCATGAGGTCTTCTCCGGTGGGGTCCCACTCAAACTGTGCCTCCTCCAGCGGGGGTGAGGTCCTCTTTACAGGCTTCGGAGCCGGAATCAGGGGCTCGCACATGGGCCTTGCTCTCTGGAGTTCCAGCTGAATGTACTCCTGGGGCCATATGAAGGGCTGCCCATCCGGGCACGTATGCTGGGCAAATAGATCTTCACCCAGGTGCGGCACTCTAGATGTTGAGGGCGCGTTGATGGTAGCGGCGCCCGGATTAACCAGGCCTTGCGACCAGGCCTGGGGCACCTTAAAGGCAAAGGGCACCGTAAGAACGGCGGCGCCCTGGGTTATTCGGCCCTGCGACCAGGCCGGTGGCTCCGCGGAGGTAGGGGGCGCTGTTGGAATTGCGGCGCCCGGGTGTACTAGGCCTTGCGACCAGGCCGATGGTATTTCCTGCTTGGCCACGCTCGAGGTCGAGGCGTGTGACGTCACAGGGGTCGCGGCCGCGGTTTCCGGTTGAGGCCTAGTCTGCGGCGGTGACGATGCAGCGACGGGCACGGCAGGGGGAACTTCGGGCTCTGCGACGGGGAGCTGGGGCAGGTACGCGGTTTCCCGGCTCGGGGTAGAGACGTCCCCTTTACCTGCCTCCATCCGTTCAGCTCCCTTCTCGGCGCCGTCTCCGGCCTTCAGTCCTCCTGCACCATCCTCAGAGGCGGTCTGTCTCCTCGTCTCGGGTGGCGTGCTCCGCTGACGGGTTTCGGTCTGCTGGGCCATCTCTCGGCTCCACTCCGCCAACGTCTCTCGCTGTACCCGGGCCATCCTCCGTGCGAGGCTCTCCAGCGCAGTCTGTGCACACTCCCGGTCTCGGGGGAGCTGTGCCAGGACCTCCACTAAGCCTAGTGGGGTCGTTGCTTGCAGCAGGCTCCTGACCACTGGGTCGGTGCTGCCTGACTCTCCCTCCATCTCCGGGTAGGCTTTCTCTGGACTCCTCTCCAGACTTCTTGTCTCCGGGTGCGCTCTCTCCAGACTGCTCCAGGCGACACCCATCTTTGCTCTCTTGTTCTGTCTCCGCCCACATTGAGGGTGGTCCCGGGGCAACTTAGTGATTGTCAGTTCCAGGGGCAGTTCTCTCACGCTGATGGACACTTCCAGCATCACAGTCTCTGTTGGTGGGCGCGGTTTCCGCTTTTGGCGCCATTCTTCGACCTGGCCCACGATGGGAGGTGGCCTCTTGCCAACCTCTGGCACGCCCATAATGGCGTCCGCTCTTCCAAGGCGGGAAATCTTTGGAAATGGCGGGAATCGTCTCCCAGTGGCGGGAAACTCCATGGATGGCGGGAAAAAGCTGCAAATGGCGGACAACCGGCGGGAAACGACCTGTGATGGGGTCCGTTGGCGGGGACCCTCCGGAACCTTTTTAAGGTAACGGTGAACTTTTCTTCAGGCACGCAGTACCCGGTTGTTGCGGGCACGTTATCCTGCCGACTACGCCAAAGTTGACGCGCCCCCTGGGCCAGTGTTGTTTGGGGGATACCCGGAGCCGGATCAGATGGGGGTTGTAGTCTCCGAGTGGCGGTGACCCGGTCCGTGCCCAGGGTGTCAAGCTCAGTGTGTGGCAGTCCTACAGATGTTACTGGATGTTCTTTAGTGTCGACTACGCCACCCGTTGATTTGCGGTCACTACGGCCGCCGCTGCAGCAGGGTCCGCTGAGGCTGGTGGTGTGTGTGCAGCTCAGGTAGTATAACCCCCAACGGGAGGGGTATAGCCTCAGGGGGTCAGTTGCAGAGGATGGTGGTTGTGGAGGTGCAGTGAGGATGGTAATGAGACTCAGAGTCGGGCTGTGCAGTTCAGGGTTTTTACTTACTGCTGTTGTTCTGGTCACTCCGGCCTTGAGTGACCACCCGAGCCGTGCTGCGTCCACCAGGTCCTGGACTCGGCCAACTCCCAAGTAATTCTGGAGCGTGATCCTGAGCTCCCTTTCTGATGTTCCTTCTCTCTGGCCTTCCCCACCAGGGATCCACCTAAGTCCGGCTCCCTCGGGCCTCTTGTTGGTAAACCCTTGTCTCTGGGTTCCCTGACCCTATTCTTGGTTTGCCTTCCAGGTGGATTTAGTGGGTGGTCGTGGCAGATCCTGCCCACGACCTCCGGTCTCTGGCTAAGGATTAGTGCCCTCCACCAGCTTGGGATCCGGTACCCTTGTGCCAACTCTTCACCCTCTGATCTAATCTTGGGTTCTTGGAGTTCTCTCTTCTCCCCCTCTGGGTCCTTCTTTCTCCTCTCTCTCTCTCTCTTGGCCTTGGAGCTGCTCTCCTCCTTCTGCTCCTCAGGTTACACTCAGACAGACTGACCAAACCTCTACAAAAGACCCTATTCTAAGATGGTTCCCACCTTATATACTCCCTCTATGTGTGAGCTCAGGTGACCAGCACCCAATGAGCTCCTAGCATTACCCAGACTGCTCCCCCTATCTGCCCCTACACTACTGGGATGTTCCACCCCCCCTCCCACTCCAGCCAGGGACAGACACTGTCGTACCTGCACATTACTCTAGTGGGAGTACCATTGATCTGTCCCCCGGAAATGGGATGTGTGTAGTGCATGCAGCCTACTGAGCTCAGTTCCACACTCCATCCTTACCCGGGAGTGGAATATCACACCTCTGGCTTGAGGTGTAATACCCCTGCAGCAGCCGAATCCTCAGGGTGCTACATATATATATACAGTACAGACCAAAAGTTTGGACACACCTTCTCATTTAAAGATTTTTCTGTATTTTCATGACTATGAAAATTGTACATTCACACTGAAGGCATCAAAACTATGAATTAACACATGTGGAATTATATACTTAACAAAAAAGTGTGAAACAACTGAAAATATGTCTTATATTCTAGGTTCTTGAAAGTAGCCGCCTTTTGCTTTGATGACTGCTTTGCACACTCTTGGCATTCTCTTGAAGAGCTTCAAGAGGTAGTCACCAGAAATGGTTTTCACTTCACAGGTGTGCCCTGTCAGGTTTAATAAGTGGGATTTCTTGCCTTATAAATGGGGTTGGGACCATCAGTTGTGTTGTGCAGAAGTCTGGTGGATACACAGCTGATAGTCCTACTGAATAGACTGTTAGAATTTGTATTATGGCAAGAAAAAGCAGCTAAGTAAAGAAAAACGAGTGGCCATCATTACTTTAAGAAATGAAGGTTAGTCAGTTCGAAAAATTGGGAAAACTTTGAAAGTGTCCCCAAGCGCAGTTGCAAAAACCATCAAGAGCTACAAAGAAACTGGTTTACATGAGGACCGCCCCAGGAAAGTAAGACCAAGAGTCACCTCTGCTTCTGAGGATAAGTTTATCCGAATCAGCAGCCTCAGAAATCGCAGGTTAACAGCAGCTCAGATTAGAGACCAGGTCAATGCCACACAGATTTCTAGCAGCAGACACATCTCTGCAACAACTGTTAAGAGGAGATTTTGTGCAGCAGGCCTTCATGGTAAAATAGCTGCTAGGAAACCACTGCTAAGGACAGGCAACAAGCAGAAGAGACTTGTTTGGGCTAAAGAACACAAGGAATGGAAATTAGATCAGTGGAAATTTGTGCTTTGGTCTGATGAGTCCAAATTTGAGATCTTTGGTTCCAACCACCGTGTCTTTGTGCGACGCAGAAAAGGTGAACAGATGGACTCTACATGCCTGGTTCCCACCGTGAAGCATGGAGGAGGAGGTGTGATGGTGTGGGGGTGCTTTGCTGGTGACACTTTTGGGGATTTATTCAAAATTGAAGGCATACTGAACCAGCATGGCTACCACAACATCTTGTAGCGGCATTAGGTTCCATCCGGTTTGCATTTAGTTGGACCATCATTTATTTTTCAACAGGACAATGACCCCAAACACACCTCCAGACCGTGTAAGGGCTATTTGACCAAGAAGGAGAGTGATGGGGTGTTTAGCCAGATGACCTGGCCTCCACAGTCACCAGACCAGAACCCAATCGAGATGGTTTGGGATGAGCTGGACCACAGAGTGAAGGCAAAAGGGCCAACAAGTGCTAAGCATCTCTGGGAACTCCTTCAAGATTGTTGGAAGACCATTTCCGGTGACTACCTCTTGAAGCTCATCAAGAGAATACCAAGGAGTGTGCAAAGCAGTCATCAAAGCAAAAGGTGGCTACTTTGAAGAACCTAGAATATAAGACATATTTTCAGTTGTTTCACACTTTTTTGTTAAGTATATAATTCCACATGTGCTAATTCATAGTTTTGATGCCTTCAGTGTGAATGTACAATTTTCATAGTTATGAAAATACAGAAAAATCTTTAAATGAGAAGGTGTGTCCAAACTTTTGGTCTGTACTGTATATATATATATATATATATATATATATATATATAAAGCAAAGATAAACATAAAAAGTACACATATTTGGTATCGCAGCATCCAGAATGACCTGATATATAAAACTGTCACACTATTTAACACCTACAGTGAACACAGTAAAAAGAAAAAAACTTTGCAAAAAATGTTTTTTTCATCATACAGCTGACAAAAGATGGAACAAAAAGCCATCAAAAAGTTGAATATACATAGGAATGGAATTCCTGAAAACGTCATCTTCTCCCACAAAAAAAATCCCCCATACAGCTCCGCCAGCAGAGACATAATAAAGCTATAGCTGTGAGAATAAGGCCATGCAGAAACTATTTTTCTTTCAATAATTTTTTTTTTACTGTGTAAAAGCAGCAATGTATAAAAAAACTAAATAAATGTGATATTGCTATAACCATGCTGACTCAAAGAATAAAGCTGCCTTATCACTTTTCCAATAAAATGAACGGCATAAAAAATTTTTAAAAATCCTGAATTGCTATTTTCTGTTAATTGTGCATACCAAAAAGCAGAATAGAAAGTCATCATAAAATATTATGTGCCCAAAAATGATACAAATAAAAACCCCAACTCATCCCACAAAAAACAAGACCTCATATGACTCTGTGAGCAGAGAAATAAAAAAACTATAGGCCTCAATATATGGTGATGCAAAACAACTTTTATTTTGTAAAAAAGCATTTTAATTGTGTGATAGTAGCAAAACCTAAAAAACTATATAAATTTGATATAGCTGTGATTGCACTGACCCATTGAATAAAGCAGCCTTATCACTAATACAGCATGGTGAACAGCATAACAGCATACATAAATAAAACCAATTATTCACCTGCTGTTGTTCTTTTCATTCTGCCTCCCAAAAATCGCAGTAATGCTTGGCTCACATTTATCCTGCACTCTAGGTTGAGTACTTGCCTCAGGGCTTATGCGTAAATCTCTGAAATACGTGATTCACACAAAAACCCCTATAGAAAATTAACTGTAATGAGGCAAATGAAGAAATTTTTAACTCATTTGGCTGGTTGTACGACAGTGTACATCTTTTTATACTTCTTTTTAGGCATGCACAAAAATGTGGTCAACCACAGTTTTGTGCACCTTTGAAAAACAAGGACACCACTGAACAGAGAGGCCAGAGAGATAACAGAGTAATTCTGTGTTAGGCGTCGGGCGTTTTCTGGATCCAAAATGGGTTCAGAAGAACCATCAGTGGATTCTGTGGTCTCCCATTCCAGTCCAGCCAGGGCTAATGCTGCTCAGCATCATCATCAGTCCCAACGCCTAGCTGGTGCACAAGATGTACAAGATGTTTCTCAGGTCTTTGTTCCTAGCAATATGATGCGTAGGTTGCGGAGGGAAACAGGGCTGCTACAGCCTAAGTCCAGGATTCACTGCACTGAGCATGCCCGTGACATGGCAGACCGTGATTGGTGGTTTGGGAGTCAGCTGATCCGGTGACCTGGCACCGCCTGATTGGTTGCGGGTGACGTCACCAATAGTGCAACGGTGGGCAGGGCTTAATCTTTAAATAGCCTGCCCACAAACATGGCGGCGCGCTCTGATCATTGAGCTGTAATGGTGTTGTTGTGTGGACACTTGGTCGTTTGGGTTCCACGTGTGCTTTAGCTTCTGTCAGGCAGGTTTAGCGGGGGATAGGCAGCCTTAGATGGAGGGAGGCAGGTAGCTTCATATGAGAGTCTGGCTCCGACAAAGGGGTCGCCATACACTCCAATCAGTCTGCAGACGCCGTATTCCCGGCACCACCTGTAAGCCACGTGGAGAGATACTCCTCAGTCCAGTAGCACGCCGGCTAGGAGCACGTATACGCTGGCGTGAATCACACACGCATCCTAGCGCCTGCTGTGTAGTCCCTGTGCTGTAAACAGGGCTACAGATGCATTATTTATCGCACATCTCTCGTGCTGTTAACAGAGATAGTGCGAATCCCTATTCCCGTTCCAGTGTGCAGTAACACGGAGGGGATTGTTATTTCAGTTGGTTGTTTTACCTTCTTACCCGGAAGGTGTTCGGCCGCAGTCCTCCAGGCTGCATCGCGGACCCCGGGTTCGGTTGCTTTCCATTATAAATAAAGTTGTTTGCAACCGTTCCCTTAACATTCTGCTTCCTCATTATATTGAATAGATCCCTCAAGGATTTCATCTGAATTACGTATTTCGGAGATTTAGTTGCAAACCCTTGTGCTCAACGTAGAGCACAAGATAAATGTGAACTGAAGTAAAATGTTATGTAACCCAAATTGGTACCATTAAAAGCTTCAACTCAACCAACAAAATAATAAGCCCCCATTCAGGTCTGTCATTTGTTAACGGAAATATAGTGGGTTTCTACATTACTGGTAGCACAAAGGCTCTGGAAAAGCACTATGGTTCACACAGCAGCAAAATCTGTGCTGCCAAAATCAAATGTCCCCTCTTTTTTAAGCCCCACTGTGTGTCTAAACCACAGCTAGTGTCCACATGTTTGACATTACTGTAGCAAGGAGAGCCCGCTAAATTTACCAGGTTCATTTCTCTAGAAGCACAAGCTGTATTGGGCACCATATTGTATTTGGCACTACAATGGCAATTTTCGTTCTGCAACATTCACTGCGTTTAAGTCCAAGGATGTTTTTCAGGAACAAAATTGTTGCTATACTCATAGGTTAATTCTCAGAGGGTTGAAATTTCCAAATTGGGGTCACTTGAGGGGTGTTTCTGCTATTCTATCACTTAGGGGCTCTTCAAATTGAGTCCCCAAATAATTCTACGAAAATCTGCACTCCAAAAGGCCAATAGCGCTCCTTCTCTCTCGAGCTCTGCTGTGTGGCCAAACAGTACTGTATAGCCACATATGGGTTATTGTCATGTTCAGGAGAAAATGTGAAAAAATTACTGGGCCATTTTTACCTATTACCTTTTGTGAAAATTGGAAATTTGGGTCTAAAACAACATTTTTGTAGCAAAAATTTTATTATTTTTCTTTACCGTCCAATAGTATAACATATTGTGACACACTTGTGGTGTCAATATGCTCACTGCACCCCTAGATAAATTCACTTATGGGTGCAGTATGCAAAATGGGGTCACATTTAGAGGGTTCCACTGTTTTGATACATCAGGGTCTCTGTCAATATGACATGGCCCTCACAAACCATTCCAGAAAAATCTTCACTCCAATATAACGCTCCTTACCTTCTGAGCTTTGCACTTTGTCTCAAAAATAGTTTTCGAGCACATATGGGGTATTGGAAAACTGAGGATAAATTGGGAAAGAAAATTGTATTGTCAATTTTTTCCTATTACCCCTTTTGAAAATTAAAAACTTGGGGCCAAAGCAACATTTTAGTGGAAAAAATGGTAATCTTTTATTTTCACAGTCCAAATGTTATATAATTCCGCAAATCACCTGAGGGATAGAATGCTCACTACTCCCCTTGACGAATTAGTAGACAGATGTAGTTTCCAAAATGGGGTCATTTTGTGGGGATTTTCTACTGTTTTAGCATGTTATGGGCTCTTTAAATGTGACATGGCATCTGCAATCTATTCCAGTGAAAATGGGGTTCCCAAATTCAAGTACTATTCCTTCCCTTCCGAGCCCAACCTTGTGCCCAAACAGTAGTTTGCAACAACATATGGGGTACCATTGTACACAGTAGAAATTGCACAATAAATTTTGCAGTCCAGTTTCTCCAACTACTCTTGTGAAAATTAAAAACTGGGGGCTAAACAATATTTTTCAGGAAAAAACTTGATTTTTCATTTTCACAGCCCAATGTTATACAATTCCATGAATCACCTGTGGGTTCAAGATGCTCATTGCACTCCTGGATTAATTCTATGAAGGGTGCAGTTTTCAAAATGATTTGGCCTTTCAGGGGCTCTTTAAATGCATTATGATATCCGCAATCTGTTCCAGCAAAATTGCGCTCTAAAAGTCAAATGAAATAACAGAGTCGATCCAGTGAAGTGAAGGCTCTCAATCAATCAGTGTTTCCTTAAAACATGGCATTTATTCAGTCATTTAAAATCTCCAAACATGGAATATGGCAGTAAGGCATAATAAAATACTAATTGCCAGACTTACGTTTTTCGACTTGAATCTAGCTCAAGACCATTTTTATGAAAAAAATCATATTTTTAATTTTCACAACCTAATATTATAAAATTCTGTGAAGCATCTGTGAGATCAAGATGGTTGTCACACACATCTTGGTTATTTCCTTGAGGTGTAGTTTCCAAAATGGGGTGTTACTTGTAGGGAATTTCTACTGCTTTGGTACCTCTGGGGCTCAGCAAATGTGACATGGTATCTGCAATGTATTCCAGCCAAAATTACACTCCAAAATTCAAATGGTGCTTCTTTCCTTACAATTCATGCCGTGTACCCAACAGTAGTTTTCCCCCCACATAAGAGGCATCATCATGCTGAGGAGAAATTGCACAACAAATTGTATAGTCTATTTTCTCCTGTTATCCTTGTGAAAATGAAAAATTGGGGGTTAAAGCAACATTATTTTGGAAAATAACAATTTTTTCATTTTTTATTTCCACTTTGTTTGCATTCCTGTAAAGCACCTGAAAGGTTAACAAGCTTCCTATATGTGGTTTTGAATACTTTGAAATGTGTAGTTTTGAAAATGGGATCACTTTTAGGCTTTTTTTTTCATATAGCCCCTCAAAAGTCACCTTAACCCCTTTCTAACATTGTAGTTAATAATACGTCCCTGTGCCCTGGGCCTTATGGACCAGGTAAATATTATTACGACATGGTGATCGCGCATGCACACAGGTTGTGTGGGCGCGATTGCCACTGGGTGTCAGCTGATTCTAACAGCTGACACCCGGCACTCAATGCCAGGAGCAGTGCCCACACCATTCCCGGCACTTTAACCGCGTAAATGCTGCGATCCCTGCTATAGTTGTTAGCGCGGGGTCCTGATCGTTGCCATGACGACATTCGGGTCACCAGGCACCAGCAAATTAGTTTGATCATGCGCAGTGCAGGATCAAAGTAACTTGTGTCTGCAAGGCTGACAGTTTACAAGGTATAGCAGTGATCCTGCACTGCTATACCTTATAACTGCGATCAGCCTGCAGAAAGTAAAAGTCCCATAATGGGACTAAGTAAAAAAGTGAAAAAAAAGTAAGTAAAAAAAGTTGTAAAAATTAAATATTAAAAAAAATATAACCATATATAAATATAATTCTGGAAAAAAAAAAAAAAAAAACAACAATGAAAGTACACATATTTGCTATCGCCGCATCCAGAACGAGCTTATTTATAAAACCGTCCTACTAGTTAACCTCTTTAGTGAACACCATAAAAAATAAAAATAAAAAACAAAGCAAAAAACTGTGCTTTACTATCATACCGCCGAATAAAGCGCAATGAAAAAGATGAATGTAAATAAAAATGGTACAGCTGAAAGCATCATCTTGTCCAGCAACAAACAAGCCACCATACAGCTCTATCAGTCAAATAAAAAAGTTATAGTTCTCAGAATAAAGCGATGCAAAAAAATGTTTTCGATAAAATAGTTTTATTGTGTAAACCGCCAAAACATAAAAAAATATATGAATGTAGTATTCATGTAAATGTCCTGACCCGAAGAATAAAGCTGCCTTATTAGTTTTACCACACGCGGAACGGCATAAAAACAATTACCAAAAAACTATTTCTGAATTGTTGATTTTTGTTTTTTCTGCCTCACAAAAATCGGAATAGAAAGCGATCAAAAGATGTCACATGCCCGAAAATGGTACCAATAAAAATGTCAATTTGTCCCGCAAAAAATAAGCCCTTACATGACTGTGTTGGCCGAAATATGGAAAAATTATAGCTCTCAAAATATGGCAATGCAAAAACTAGTCTTTGAAAAAGTGTTTTTTAGTGTGTGACAGCAACCAAACATAAAAACCCCAATATAAATCTGATATCGCTGTAATCACACTGACCCAAAGAATAAAGTCATCTAATCACTTATACTGCACGATTTTATAAAAAATAGATAAAAAAACAATTCTTCACCTGCTGCTGATTTACTCATTCTGCCTGCCAAAGATCGCACTATGGCTTAGCTCACATTTATCCTGCACTTTGCGCTGAGCGCTTGCACCGGAGTGGCTGTGTAAATTTCTGAAATACGTAACTCAGACGGAACTCCGGGCAATAGATTCCCTATAATGAGGCAAATGCAGGCACCGTGGACAATGTCTGGCCTGTGATCCCACGGTGTCCGTCTTTTTATTAGGTGTACATGAAAGTGGCGTCGGCCACAGTTTTGTAAACCTCTGAAAAAAATGACACCTCTAAACAGAAGCCAGACGGAGTCCAAATTAACTTTGCTGCCTCTTTATAGTGAATGGAACCCTCGGGATAGGGTTAGGGTTTTGTTAGGGTTAGAGTTATGTTAGGTTTGTGTTAGGGTTAGGGTTGTGTTGGCGTTAGTGTTGTGTTAAGGTTAGTGTTGTGTTAAGGTTAGTGTTGTGTTATGATTAGGATTAGGGTTATGGTTTGGATTAGGGTTGTGTTAGGATCAGGGTTGGGTTAGAGTTGTGTTAGGGTTAGGGTTGTGGTAGGGTTAGTATCAGGGTTACGGTTAGGATTAAGGTTTGGATTGTGTTAGGGCTGGGGTTAGGGTGGTGTTAGGGTTGTGTTGGGGATGGGATTTTTTCAAAAGTAAAGAAAAAAAATAATGATGATATGGCGACAAGTGTTGAGCGCAAGTGCTCGCTACTTGAGTTTTCATCGGGTGCTTGAGTATGCACTGAGTATCGCGGGTGCTCCACTGACATGCTCGAATCCCCGCCTCACATGTTTCGTGGCTGTTATACAGCAAAAAAAACCATGCGTGGATTGCCTGCCATACACGAGCAATCCCCGCATGTTTTTTTTGGGTGTCTAACAACTATGAAAAATGCAGAGCAAGGACTCGAGCATGTCACTCGAGCACCCACGATACTTGGTGCATACCCAAGTACCAGATGCAAACTCAAGTAGCGAGTACTTGCAATCTAGACTAATAACATACTCAATTTGATGACCGAATGTTATCAAATTCTGTGTCGTACCTCTGGGTTCAAAATGTTCACTATACCCCTTGACAAAATCCTTGAGGGGTCTAATTTCCAAAATGGGGTCACTTGTGGGGGGTTTCCACTGTTTAGGCACATCATGGGCTCTCCAAACGCGACATGGCGTCTGCTCTCTATTCCAGCCAATTTTGCGTTAAAAAAGTCACACTGTGCTCCTTCCCTTCTGAACCTTCCGTGTGCCCAAACAGTAGTTTTTCCCCACATAATTGGTATCGGCTTACTCAGGAGAAATTGCACAACAAATAGTGTGGTGCAATTTCTCCTGTTACCCTTACAATAATGCAAAATTGGGGGCTGAAAAACATTTATGAGGGAAAAATGTGAAAATTTTATTTTTATGGCTCAATGTTATAAACTTCTGTGAAGCACTTGAGGGTTCAAGGTGCTCACCACACATCTAGAAAAGTTCACTGAAGGGTCTAGTTTCCAAAATGGTGTCATTTGTTTGGAGTTTCCACTGTTTAGGCACATCAGAGGCTCCCCAAACACAACATGGCATCCGCTAATTATTCAAGCAAATTTTACATTCAAAAAGTCAAATGGCGCTCCTTCCCTTCTGAGCCCTGCTGTGTGTCAAGATAAATTGCACAACAAATTTTAGGATCCAGTTTTTCTGTTACCCTTGAGAAAATAAAAAAAATGGGTCTAAAGTAACACGTTTGTGAAAAAAGGTAAATGTTCATTGTTTTCTTCCGCATTTCAAAAATTCCTTTGCAACACCTGAAGGGTTAAGAAACTTCATGAATGTGGTCTTGAGCACCTTGATGGTTGCAGCTTTTGGATTGTTGTCACTTTTTGGTATTTTCTGTCATAAAGGCCTCTCAAAGTCACTTCAAATGTGATGTGGTCCCTAAAAAATAGTTTTGTAAATTTTGTTGGAAATTGAGAAATTGCTGGTCAACTTTTAACCCTTATAACTTCCTAACAAAAAAAATTTTGGTTCAAAAATTGTGCTGATGTAAATGTTATTTATTAACTACTTTGTGTAACATATCTCTCTGATTTAAGGGCATGACAATTCAAATTATTAAAATTACCAAATTTTCTAAATTTTTGCCAAATTTCCATTTTTTTCACAAATTTTTACAACTGTCATGAAGTACAATATGTCATGAAAAAACACTCTCAGAATCAGTGGGATCCGTTGAAGCGTTCCAGAGTTATTACCTCATAGAGTGACACTGGTCAGAATTGTAAAAATTGGCCTGGTCATTAATGTGCAAACAACCTTCCGGGGTAAAGGGGTTAAATGTGAAGCAGCTCACAATAAAATAGGTTTTGTAAATTTTGTTGGAAAACTTAAAAATTTCTCTTAAATTTTTAACCCTTTCACATTTCTAACTAAAAAAAACGTGTTTCAAAAATTACGCTTAGGTCAAGTAGGCATGTAGCAAGTATTATTTATTTATTTTATTGGTATGACTGTCTGTTTTAAGGGCATAATAATTCATAGTTCAAAAATTGCAAAGTTTTCAAAATTTTTATCCAATTTCCACTTTTTTCATAGGTAAGTCATATCATCCTAAAATTACCACTATTATGAAGCACAATGTGTCATGAAAAATAGTATTAGCATCCCTGGGATATGTTGAAGCATTTCACAGGTATTGCCACATAAAGTGACAATAGTCAAAATTGAAACATTTGGCCTGGTCAGGGAGGTGTAAACATGCTTTGGCGGTTAAGGGTTAAGTTACTTAGGGGCCATTTAAAGAGATGCACTTTCTCAGTAAATTTTGGCATTTCCCTTATTCAGTACTTTGCCTTTGCATGCTTTATTAGTGATGGGCGTGCACTAAAATGCTCGAGTCGAGCAAATTGGAATGCTCGTGCACCCGAGCAACGAGCCCAATGTAAGTCTATGGGAAACTCTAGCATTTTTCAGGCGGCTCCACCCGGCTGTCTGCCTAGGGCCTAAAAATTGCCAAAATCAATGGGAACAGTGCTGAAATTACATGGGAACAGCATGGGTAAAACCCCTGGAAGTATTTCTGACTCCCAGAAGCAACAACGTTGTCAGAGGTATTACGCCACTTTTACATACTCACAATAAAACATACAAAAACGAAACCAAAATGGATTTTCCTGGGAAATATGTTAAGGAACATCCTTTCCAGGGTAATGTCTTGTATATAAGGTAAAATAAATAGCCAAAAACAAAAATACTCCTCCACACCATGGGCTATGTTCATACGTAGCGTTTTTGATGCGTTTTTTCACTTTTGCATTGCTATCAACCGTGAAGAATGCATTAACCGGGAAATGTAATTTTAACTTTTTACATCCTGTTTCATTTATGAAGGAGGGACTCTGAAAGTCACAAAACCTATTTTTATAGTGCCATCAGGTGGCCTTTACTATTTTTAAAGGGCCATCAGTTGGCCCTCGCTATTCTTAGAGAGCCATCATCCGGCTATGCTTTGTTGTTCCCATTACTAAAGAATGTCTCCTAGAGGTCTCCTATACTGTTATTGTGTATGCAGTGAGTGGCAGATCTTCCCGAAAATTTGGACGCACCCCAATACCCCTTTGAAAATTTGGACGCACCCCAATACCACTTTGAAGAGACTTAGAGGAGGGCCTCCTGAAAACAATGTTCCCATTATTAAGAAGTGGGTCTCCCATACTGTTTGCCTATGCAGTGAATGCAAGGGCTACCAAAAATTTAGACCTACTCCAATGCCCCTTGGAAGAGACGTAGACGAGGGCCTCCTGAAAAAAAATGTTCCCATTATTAGGAAGTGGGTCTCCCATTGTGTTTGCCTATGCAGTGAATGCAAGGGTTGCCAAAAATTTGGAGGCTCTCCAATGCCCCTTGGAAGAGACATGGAGGTCAGAGGGCCTCCTGAAAACAATGTTCCCATTATTAGGAAGTGGATCTCCCATAGAGTTGGCCTATGCAGTGAATGAAAGGGTTGCCAAAAATTTGGAGGCACTCCAATGCCCCTTGGAAGAGACATAGAGGGCCTCATGAAAAAATGTTCCCATTATTAGGAAGTGGGTCTCCCAAAGTGTTGACCTATGCAGTTAATGCAATGGCTGCCAAAAATTGGGAGGCACTCCAATGCCCCTTGGAAGAGACATAGAGGGCCTCATGAAAAAATGTTCCCATTATTAGGAAGTGGGTCTCCCATAGTGTTGGCCTATGCAGTGAATGCAAGGGTTGTCAAAAATTTGGAGTCACTCCAATGCCACTTGGAAGAGATGTGGAGGTCAGAGGGCCTCCTGAAAACAATGTTCCTGTTATTAGGAAGTGGGTCCTCCATAGTGTTGGCCTATGCAGTGAATGCAAGGGCTGCCAAAAATTGGGAGGCACTCCAATGCACCTTGGAAAAGACATGGAGGAGGGCCTCATAAAGAAATGTTCCCATTAGAAAGGAGTGGGTCTCCTATACTTGTAATGCCCATGCACTAAGTGTATGGGCTGACAAACATTTACCCCTGGGAGGTATACATTAACATACTGTCTAAAAACATTTTTTTACAGGCATCATAAATAGAGATGAGCGTTGTTTTACTCTAACTGTTCGCCAATCTCAAATTCGAGCTGTTTTGGGCGGTGTTCGAGCCGTTCGGCGAACACGAACGATTTGAGAAAAATTCGGCTGTTCGAGGTTATGTTCGATAACTGTTCGTGCACCAAAATCATAACTGGATTTTTTCTAAGTAATGATGAAAATTAATGTTAATACGCAGTTTGAGTGTACAGCGGGGTGGGGGGAGGGGCAGGGGATGGATCTCTGCAGGAATAATGAAGATCTCCATTTTTTTTTCTCTTTCCCGCATTTACAGTGGGGAGGTGCAATCTGTCAGCCTATCAGCAGCGCACACACGGAGCGAAGTGCTTTTTTTCACACAAGCAAGGGCATGTGTCATTGGCAGTGTATGTCACATGTCCTTGCCCTATAAGACCCAGCCATTTTCCCCGTCGCCACCATTTTCTCATTGCTGCAGCTGCGTGTTAGACGGCACCGCTGTTGCTGTGTGCGCAATACCTTGTTAATTTCAAGCCAATTTTCGCACAAATCTACAGATAGCTTGGGAGTAGGGAATAGTTGTGATTGCAGTCCTTTTAAGGACTAGGTTACAGCATTTCCTACGACTTTTATCAGGCAGGTCTGTGCTCTTAAATAGATAGGTTGTGGGAGTAAAGACTAATTGTAATTGGAGTCCTTTTCAGGACTAGGTTACATCAGTTCCTATCAGTTTTTGCCAGGCAGGTCTGTGCCAGTGCTGTGCAAGTTTTTTTCACAGCATTTGGCTGAATCTAGCAAAGCTAATCCTTTTTGGCCTATTGCAGAGTGTGTTAGTCAGTGGAGTAGCCTATCTGTGTTGCAAGATATACCACCTGTGTATAGAATACCAATTTTTTTACTGCACCTAGTGAAGTAAAATCTTTTGGGCATAGCATCATTCTATTAGTCCATCTATACTGACCTCCATCAGGTTGCAAATTGAATATAATTTTTTTCTGCATCTAGCTCTGAAAAAATATTTGGCCTTCTAGCAGTGTGTGGGACTTTCTCTATTAGTCCATCTATACTGACCTCCATCAGGTTGCAAATTGAATATATTTTATTCTGCATCTACCTCTGAAAAAATATTGGGCTTCTAGCTGTGTGTGGGACTTGTTCTATTAATCCATCTATACAGACCTCCATCAGGTTGCAAACTGAATATAATTTTTTTCTGCATCTAGCTCTGAAAAAATATTTGGCCTTCTAGCAGTGTGTGGGACTTTCTCTATTAGTCCATCTATACTGACCTCCATCAGGTTGCAAACTGAATATAATTTTTTTCTGCATCTAGCTCTGAAAAAATATTTGGCCTTCTAGCAGTGTGTGGGACTTTCTCTATTAGTCCATCTATACTGACCTCCATCAGGTTGCAAACTGAATATAATTTTTTTCTGCATCTAGCTCTGAAAAAATATTTGGCCTTCTAGCAGTGTGTGGGACTTTCTCTATTAGTCCATCTATACTGACCTCCATCTGGTTGCAAATTAAAAATAATTTTTATCTGCATCTAGCTCTGAAAAAATATTTGGGCTTCTAGCTGTGTGTGGGACTTGTTCTATTACTCCATCTATACTGACCTCCATCAGGTTGCAAATTGAATATAATTTTTTTCTGCATCTAGCTCTGAAAAAATATTGGGCTTCTAGCTGTGTGTGGGACTTGTTCTATTAATCCATCTATACAGACCTCCATCAGGTTGCAAACTGAATATAATTTTTTTCTGCATCTAGCTCTGAAAAAATATTTGGCCTTCCAGCAGTGTGTGGGACTTTCTCTATTAGTCCATCTATACTGACCTCCATCAGGTTGCAAACTGAATATAATTTTTTTCTGCATCTAGCTCTGAAAAAATATTTGGCCTTCTAGCAGTGTGTGGGACTTTCTCTATTAGTCCATCTATACTGACCTCCATCAGGTTGCAAACTGAATATAATTTTTTTCTGCATCTAGCTCTGAAAAAATATTTGGCCTTCTAGCAGTGTGTGGGACTTTCTCTATTAGTCCATCTATACTGACCTCCATCAGGTTGCAAATTAAAAATAATTTTTATCTGCATCTAGCTCTGAAAAAATATTTGGGCTTCTAGCTGTGTGTGGGACTTGTTCTATTACTCCATCTATACTGACCTCCATCAGGTTGCAAATTGAATATATTTTTTTTCTGCATCTAGCTCTGAAAAAATATTGGGCTTCTAGCTGTGTGTGGGACTTGTTGTATTAGTCCATCTATACTGACCTCCATCAGGTTGCAAACTGAATATATTTTTTTCTGCATCTACCTCTGAAAAAATATTGGGCTTCTAGCTGTGTGTGGGACTTTTTCTATTAATCCATCTATACAGACCTCCATCAGGTTGCAAACTGAATATAATTTTTTTCTGCATCTAGCTCTGAAAAAATATTTGGCCTTCTAGCAGTGTGTGGGACTTGTTCTATTAGTCCACCTATACTGACCTCCATCAGGTTGCAAATTCAAAATAATTTTTTGCCTGCATCTAGCTCTGAAAAAATATTTGCCCTTCTAGCAGTGTGTGGGACTTTCTCTATTAGTCCATCTATACTGACCTCCATCAGGTTGCAAACTGAATATTTATTTTTCTGCATCTACCTCTGAAAAAATATTTGGGCTTCTAGCTGTGTGTGGGACTTGTTCTATTAGTCCATCTATACTGACCTCCATCAGGTTGCAAATTGAATATAATTTTTTTCTGCATCTAACCCAGCCAATAGTTTTGGCCTAATACCACAGTTTGGCCACTCAGCTCTGCTCGGTTCCCATCCATTGTTTTTTTGTGCAAACAACTCCAGAGTTGTGAATTAGTTAACCACCAAAATGAGTGGAAAAAGGCCTGCTGCTGGTGGAAAGGGGAATAGGCGTGTTGGGAAGGGGAAAAAAGGTTGTGTCCGTGGGGTAGGTGTTAAAGCAACAGTAACATCTGCAGAAGAAAGACCATCTTCCAGCCAAACTAAAATGTCTACTTCTTTTAGCGGACAATGTGATAAGATCCCTTCCTTACAGCCACGCCAATCGCTACAAATTCCAGATGAGGCACAAAAACTGCAGGTGCTTCAACGGATATCAAGTGCTCCTTTAAGTGGGCTCTCCTCCACATCAACTTCAACATCACAAATACTCCAGTCCTCAAAGGTGTCACCCCAATCGCACTTGCTTCCTCACAGCTCCCAAATCTCCAGCTGCCCATCTGAGTATGAGGTAGAACAGATGGTTGAGTCTGCAGAGCTGTTTACTCATACTAAAGCCTGGGAATCAGAGGTCGACTCCAGCGCTTCTGTGAATCCAGACGAGGAAATGATCTGCACTGATGCCCAGAATCTTTATGAGTCGGATCCAGGAGCAGACGCAGAAGGTTCTGACCATAATGTAGACCCTCATTCCCAAACTGTAACTCCTGTTGGTGGAGACAATGAGGAAGACGATAATGAGACCAAATACCTGATTGGAGCGACAACTTTAGTTTTTTGTCAGGGCAGGAACAGGTTGGCTCTGAGGACGATGGGTGTGATAACGCACAGGGTGATGATGATGAGGTTGGAGATCCCACTTACTGTCAACCCACAGTCAGCCAAGAGATGAGGTCAGCAGAGGAGGTGGAGGAAGATGCTAGTGACGACGAGGTCAGGTTGCACCTTCCTGGACAGAGACGTAGTACTGGAAGCACGTCAACAACTGCATCCTCAAACACAACTCTGCCTCTCACCACAAGTCGTGGTGGCTCTTCAGGTCGCATGGGTGCTAAGCCTTGCATAGCCTGGGCATTTTTTCAGATCGATAAAGATGACCCAACTCGTGTTATCTGTAACATTTGTCAGCAAAAGCTAAGTAGAGGCCAAAAAATACATAGTTTGAGTACTTCATGCATGAACCGGCACATGGACATGAAGCATAAGTTGCAGTGGGAAGCTCAGTGTGCTACAATGCGGCCTAGCCGGCCGGGCCAACCACCGTCTGCCATATCTTGTGCATCCGCGGCCTCTTCATCCTCTGTGACTGGGGGGACAGCAGTCACACCTGTTTTGGGGCGCAGACCTGCCACCTCTTTACCCGCAACAGCCAGCGTGATTGGCAGGTCATCATTTTCTTTGGAGGTGGTAACACCAGCTGGTGTTGAGCGCTGTCCGCCATCGATAGCACCACCTTTGGATCAAGGCAACCTAACATGTCCGCCTGCATCTTCCTCACAGACCGGCAGTTTGCCGGGGACACCCTTATCAACCCCGTCTAAGCACAATAGCCAGCCCTCGGTCCCTCAGATGTGGACAAGTAAAAGACCATTTCCTCCTAGCCATGAGAAAGCGAAGAGGTTGAATTTCACCATCTGCAAGCTCTTGGCTACAGAAATGCTGCCTTTCCGCCTGGTGGACACAGAGGATTTTCGAGACCTTATGTCCGTCGCAGTGCCCCAGTACCAGATGCCCAGTCGGCACTACTTCTCAAAGAAAGGTGTGCCTGCGCTCCACCAGCATGTCGCACACAACATCACCGCTTCTTTGAGAAACTCTGTGAGTGACAGGGTGCATTTCACCACAGACACTTGGACGAGTAGGCATGGACAGGGGCGTTACATGTCGCTGACTGGGCACTGGGTAACTATGGTGACAGCAGGACAAGGGGCTGCTGTCCAAGTCTTGCCGTCCCCACGAGTTGTGCGTCAATCCTCTTTATGTCAAAGTTCCCCCACTGCTTCTGCCTCCTCAACCTCCTCTCGGTCTTCCACCTGCACCCAAAGCCTGTCTGGTCATGCCACAAGCTTTCTAACTGCGCAGAAGGGATCCTGCACACCTCCTTACTATGCTGGCAGTAGGGCTCAACGTCATCAGGCGGTTTTTACTTTGAAATGTCTGGGAAATGTGAGTCACACAGCTGAGGAGTTGTGGTCAGCTCTGGAGAACCAATTTCATGAATGGTTGTCTCCACTGGACCTGAAACCAGGGAAGGCCGTGTGCGACAATGCTGCAAACCTGGGTGCGGCCCTTCGCCGGGGCAATGTCACACACGTGCCTTGTATGGCTCACGTGTTGAACCTGGTTGTCCAGCAATTTTTAGCCCACTATCCCAGACTAGATGGCCTTCTGCAGAGGGCACGGTCGCTGTGTGCTCACTTCCGCCGTTCGCATCCCGCAGCTCAGCGACTTACATCTCTACAGAAGTCGTTGGGCCTGCCACTTCACCGGCTAAAATGCGATGTGCCTACCCGGTGGAATTCAACTCTGCACATGTTGCAGCGACTGTGGCAGCACCGACAAGCCCTGGTGCAATACGTTCTGACGTACAGCCTGGGCCAACGAGATCCAGACGTGGGGCAAATCACGCTGGAGGAGTGGTCTCAGATTAGGGACCTATGCACCCTTCTGCACAGTTTTGAAATGGCGACAAAGATGTTTAGTGCTGACGATGCCATTATCAGCATGACTCTTCCGGTGATTTACATGCTGGAGCACATGTTAAACAGAATTCGGAGTCAGGTGGTGGCACAAGAGGAGGTGGAGGAAGTAGAGGAGGAGGAGTTGTATGCGGAAGGGCTAACATCTGCAAGATCCAGACGGTCGGCAGCACCAAGGCGGCAGGCATGTGAGGGTGGGGGAGATGGTTTTACCAGGGCGCATGGTAGCAGCCAAACTAGTGAGGAAGGTGCAGGAGCCCAGGAAGAAGTGGAGGACGAACTGATGGAAGACTCATCAGATGAGGGAGAACTTGATCACATTTCTGTTGTGCGAGGTTGGGGGGAGAGGACAGAGGAAGGAAGCATGATTGTTACCTCGCCACCAACACAACAGGGACTTGGTGCTCCTGGATGCGCAACACACATGAGTGCCTTCTTGTTGCACTACCTGCAACATGACCCTCGAATTGGGAGAATTAGAAATAATCCTGACTACTGGGTTGCCACACTGTTAGATCCCCGGTACAAAAGTAAATTTGCAGAAATTATTCCTGCCATAGAAAGGGATGCACGCATGCAGGAGTATCAGCAGAGACTGTTGCAGAATCTTACATGTGCTTTTCCACAAAACACCAGTGGTGCACGTAGTGAATCTCACAGTTCCAACTTGCCAACCGTGGGACCGTCAAGTGTTCAGCACTCAAACCATAACAGAACCACAGTATCTGCTGGTAACATCAATTTTGCGCAATCATTTCACCACTTTTTTAGCCCATCCTTTGCAAGGCCACAGGAGACAAGAAGTCTGACACATAGTCAACGCCTAGAGACGATGGTACAGGAGTATCTCCAAGTAAACATTGAAGCCATGACTGTGTCACTGGACCCTTGCTCTTTTTGGGCTTCCAATCTGGATAAATGGCCGGAGCTAGCCACTTACGCCTTGGAGATCTTGTCATGCCCCGCAGCCAGCGTTCTGTCTGAACGTGTGTTCAGCGCTGCTGGTGGTGTGCTGACAGATAAGCGCACGCGGCTCTCCACTGATAATGTAGACAGACTCACGTTCATAAAGATGAACAAATCATGGATCCGAAACGACTTTTCTACCCCTGTGTCATCCTGGGGAGAGTAAAAGATGGATGATTGGTTAAAATCACCCTACCAACCGTTTTAAGCTTTCAAATTATTAATCATGTTTATCTGTATCTTGGCTGGAAAATAATTTGGGCTTTGTAGCAGTGTGCAGCACTGATTCTATTAGGCCATCTATAATAAGCTCCACCAGATTTAAAATTACTAATCATGTTTATCTGTATCTTGACTGGAAAATAATTTGGGCTTTGTAGCAGTGTGCAGCACTGATCCTATTAGGCCATCTATACTAAGCTCCACCAGATTTAAAATTAATAATAATTTTTAGCTGCATCTAGCCCGGAAAATAATTTTGGGGCTCCGAGATGCGCAAGACACATAAGTGCCTTCTTGCTGCACTACCTGCAACATGACCCTCATATTGTCAGAATTCGAAGTAATCATGACTACTGGGTTGCCACACTCTTAGATCCCCCAAACTTTTCGTGCCCATCTCAGGGGCATATTGGTCGCCCTGCCCCACGGCAATGTGGTGTAATGCATGCAGGTGTCGGGTCCTGATCCACACTCCATCTTTACCTGAGAGTGAGATATCACACCTCTGGGTGAGGTGCAATACCTCTGTAGCAACCGAATCCTCAGGGTAATACAGTTCCATTTATCTTCAGCCTAGGTGACGTATTGCGATACAGGGCCGTGATTTTGGCTATAAAAGGGTCCCCTAGACCCCTACCCCAAGCTTTTTAAGAGAATCATATATGGCGTGCCAGGAGACTTTATGGAATGCTTTCTCAGCATCCAACGAGAGTATCTAATTACAAATTTTTAACTGCATCTAGCCCAAGAAATACTTTGTGCCTAGTAGCAGTGTCTGCTAGTCAGCGGATTATCCCGGCTGTTAAGCAAGCTACACCACCTGTAGTTTTGACACTTAATTTTTTCAAAGGAAATGCTTCGGGACCACGGGATACTCAGTGAAGAGCATCAGGAGGCACCCCAAGGCATAGGGGCTGGGACTGGCAGTAGGATGCCTTGCGGTGGACAGCCGAGCTCGATCCTTATAAAAGCTTTTTAACTGCAGCAGCTTTAGTGGACGCTACTGGAGCTGGAATTACGCGGCTGCTGGCATAAGACTTGCCCTCCAATAGATCCTTGTAAATGGATTTAAAGTGTATTCATTCAAATTAGAGAGACAATTTAAATTAAAAAGCTTAGAGCTGCCTCCACCACAGGGGGGCTCGCTCGACCCACCAGCGGACAGGCACCAGTATTGGGAGAGGGGGGCTGGTCGTCAGGGTTCACCGCGGCTCTGGCACAAACCCGGCGACACGGAGGTGGCACGGGCAGGAGCGGACTGAACGTGTCGGCTTCTCACTTTTTGGATTTTAGAAGGGCATGACATGCCTATATCTGTGTCTCCCCCTCCTTTTACTCCTCCACCTCTTTTCTTTTCTCATGACTATATGTACTTGTCACTTTTCCATGTGTTAGTTGTGTCTTCAGAGCAGTTTGTCAGCTTTTGGACACCTTTGAAGGTGTTTTCTATGTGTTTCTATGTGTTTTTGTTTGCCTGCCATTGGTTTTAACGGTGTTCGAAGGTGTTCGACGAACAGTTCGACGAACAGTTCGGCGAACACACGGGTGTTCGACGAACCGAACCGAACTCGAACACTACGGGGGTGGCTCAACACTAATCATAAACACAGTTTAAAAAAATTATGTGGGTGTTGCATGATGGACCACGGTCACTCTGGAGATATGGTGGTGGAAGATGAGGAGGAGGAGAAGCAGGAGGACAAGAGCAAATAGCCAAAATCAGGAAGCGTATACGCATGTGTGGGTGTGAAAAAGTGCATAGAAATACACCTCCCAAAAAAAGACACTGGATTTGAGTTTATGTTATGCTGCTATCATTCGGTGGTGTTGACAAGTCTGGCCCAATCCAACCCTTGTTCATTTTTATAAGAGTCAGCCTGTCCGCATTTTCAGTTGACAGGCGGATGCGCTTATCAGTTATAATTCCGCCAGCGGCACTAAAAACCCACTCTGATAAAACGCTAGAGGCAGGGCAGGCCAGGACCTCCAAGGAGTGGAGAGCCAGTTCATTCCACGTGTCCAGCTTGGATACCCAATAATTATAAGGCACAGAAGAATCACGGATGTTGGAACGGTCGGCAAGGTACTCCCTCTGCATCTTCCCAAACTTTGCACTCCTTGTGAGAGTACCCCGCGCCTCAGGGCCTGTGCAATGAGAGGGGCTGAGAAAACTGTCCCAGAACTTTGACAGTATTCCCCTGACTCTGCTGGATTGGAATTGTGTCTATCTCATCTGTACTCCTTGGTTGCCCAACAAACTGTGACCTCTGCTGCCAGCATATTCAGATGGGAATTTTTTTAATAGTTCCGCAACACGGACCTTTTGGTACTGCCTCATTTTTGTTGACCTGTCCGCCTCAGGAATAAGAAATTTAAAGTTCTCCTTGAAGCATGGGTTTTATAAGTGTCACCATAATTTAAACTCAGCCATGGGTGCGAGACTGCTAACAAGCAAAACTTCCGTGTCCTCACCAAGAGGATGACTGACCATGCTCTCCTCCTCCTCAGGCCATCCACGCTGAACAGACGGTATGACAGTTGTGCAGGTAGTACCGTCTATAGCGCATGAAACTAGCTCCTGTTCTTCCTCCTCCTCCTCCTCTTCCTCATTGTCACCCAATCCATGTTGGGATGAGATGAGGCTGGGCTCTGTGTGATCACCCTGTATGGTTCATTGCTCCATCTCATCGTGCTTCGCCTGCAATGCATCTTCTTTGATTGTGAGCAGAAAGCGTTTCAGAAGACGGAGAATCGGGATGGTGAGGCTAATTCTGGCGTCATCGCCATTCACTATCTTGGTGAAGTCCTCAAAGTTTTGGAGGATGGCATATATGTCTGACATCCATGTCCACTCCTTATGTGTTGAGTCTGAACTGAATGCCGACGGCCTTGTTGATGCTCGTAGCCAACAACTGCCCTATTCTGTTCACAAATACTTCCAAACATCTGCAGTGTAGAGTTTGAACGCGTGGGGACATCACACACCAGTCAGTGAGCCGGAAGCTGCAAACGCTGCTCAATCACGGCAAGGGCGGCGGAAGCTGTTGCTGACTTTCTAAAATGAGCACACAGGCGGCGTACTTTGACAAGCAAATCCGGCAGCTCCGGGTAGAATTTGAGAAACCACTGAACCACGAGGTTAAGCACATGGGCCAGGCATGGTACATGTGTGAGCTTTCTTCGCTTCATAGCCGCCACCATGTTACAGCCATTGTCACACATGACCATGTCTATCTGTAGGTTCAGCGGTGTGAGCCACAGATCTGCCTGCTCTTTCAGAGCTGTCCACAACTCTTCAGCATTGTGTGGTTTGTCACCTAAGCATATTATATTCAGCACAGCCTGTTGCTGCTTGGCTGAGGCAGTGCTGCAGTGACTGATGTGCTCATTTCGGAGATGGAGGCTGAAGAGGAGGAGGAGGAGGAGGTGCAGGAGCTGTAGACTGTGGGGGCAACCCTGATTGACCTAGGGCTCGCAATCCTCGGCGTCGGAAGGATGTGTTCTATCCCAAGGTCCGACTGAGTCCCGGCTTCCACTATGTTAACCCAGTGTGCCGTCAGTGAGATGTACCGTCCATGCCCACAAGCACTTGTCCACGTGTCTGTGGTTAGGTGGACTTTCCCTGTAACTGCATTGTTGAGGGCATGGCTAATGATGTGGGACACGTGCTTGTGTAATGCAGGGATGGCACACCGGGAGAAATAGCGGCGGCTGGGGACCGAGTACCGAGGGGCGGCTGCCGCCATCAGGTTATGGAAAGCTTCCGTCTCCACGAGCCTAAAAAGGCCTGGGGTATGTACATCTGAATGCTGCACTGGGACAAGGACGTGCTTGCTGATGGTGCTAGTTGAGAGTGTGCAACGACAGGTGCAGGGCAGGAGGCATCTTTGCATGCACTATGGACAGGGGATTGGCTTGCATGCACAACAGCGAAAGAAGCAGTGGTGTCACCTGCAGACACTGTTCCTGGACACTGAGGTTTGGCCCACAAAGTTGGGTGCTTTGCTGCCATGTGCCTGATCATGCTGGTGGTGGTCAGGCTGGTAGTTTTGCTACCTCTGCTGATGCTGGCTTGGCAGTTGGTGCAAATAGCCTTTATGGGGTTATCGGCAGAGTCTTTTAAAAACAACCAGACTCGGGAACACCTAACAGTTGTACTGGCAACTTCCGTCGTGTTGGTGATATGGGGAATGGTTGCCCACCTTCTGTCTGCGGCCACCAGACTGCTTTTTCCTTCCTGTTGGGGTGCTCTGCCTCCCTCCCCCAGTGTGCTGCTGTCCACGCTCTTCATGTCCTCCTGCCAGGTTGGAGCAGTTACTATATCATCCACCACCTCATCTTCCACTTCCGCACCCTGGTCCTCCTCCTGACTTTCTGGCAATTGTGTCTCATCATCGTCCACCTCTTGTGACACTTTCCCACAGTTGCCTTCGTGTGACCGTGGCTGCTCAAATATGTGGGCATCGCTACATCTCTTCTTGCCCTGCTTCAAGTGGACCAGGCAAGAGGTCCGAATCTATAAATGGATTAGTAAACAGCTCTTTGGTGTGTCCAAGTGTGGGATCAGTTGTCTCTGGGCACTCGTCATGGTGGGAGGAAGGAGGATCAGGGTGAGGAATATGTGGTCCAGGCTCACGGCTACTGAGACTTGACTGTGTGGAAGACATGGTGGTAGTGGTGGTGGCTAAGTGACTGGAAGCACTATGTGCTATCCAACCAATAACCTTTTCACACTGCTCTGTGTTCAATAGTGGTGTTCTGTGGTTCCCTTTTAATTGGAACAGGAAGGTTGAGCGAGAAGATGTGGGTGTTTGTTGTGGCACAATTTCAGCTTTCCCACGGCTTCAGCCTCTGCATGCACCATCACTATCACGTTCACTTCCCCGTCCCTTGCCACGTACTTTGCCCATTTTAAATAGAGGACAATATCTTCCACGCTCACTACGAATGGCTGAATTTGGAGTGAACTTATATGTGATCCGTGTGATGGACAAACCACAGTTTTAAATAGCTGGCCTGTAGCTAACTATTTTTAACAGCGCCGACCTCGTGTCAATAAGTTCGCTGACACACTGCAACAAAATTTCAATGGAGGCCAGAAATGGCAATATTTTTAGCACAATTATATGTGATCCGAAACAGTTTTAATTAGCTGTATTTTTAGCGCTGTAATATGGAAAGGACCTGGCTGTAATCTGCAGAGCCAACAAGCAAATGACGCAGAAAAATTGTGTTCTCTGTATTGCTTTTTAAGCAAATAATCAGGATTAAGATAAAAAATATGTATTCCTGGCCCCTGATACCTGGGCTATGTCTACAAATATCTGTAGAAGCACCAGCAGACAGAACTGGAATGGATCCTCTTGCTATGTGCACTGCAGTCTGCTATATACCCTGCCTGCCTGCCTAGTACTGATATCTCTGCATCTGCTTTAGTCCTCAGACGGACTGTTAGTTGAGATGGATATGTAGAGAATCTTGTAGAATACCTACACTAACTAATAAACAGCAAAATCTCTCCCTAGCTCAGCAGCACTTCTCCCTAAACTGCCTGATTGCGGAGTAGACTGTGACGAGCATGGGGGCTCCAGGTCTGATATAGACCTGATGATGTTGTGCGGCCAGCCAATCACTGTAACGCCACAACCAACATGGCTGCGGCATTACAGTGTGTGGCAGACAATACCTGCATGTTGATTGGCACTCTAAAGAGCACCAAATATGCAGGGAGGGGACCTGAACTCCTGCCAAGCAACCCCGGAAATACTTAGCGAGCACCGAGCATCTCAAACAGTGAGATGCTCTGGCGAGCACCGAGCAGTAGCGAGCATGCTCGCTCATAACTACTCTTTATCACTCTTCATTGAGATTATTTTGCTATAAAACTTCTTCTGAATATATTTACAAGTAGTGTTGAGCGAATTTGTTCTGCGAATGTTCGAAAGTTTCAAATTCGGCACGAATATGGCACATTCGAATTCGTGATCGCAAGGCCGAGCAAATTTTCTTAAAATCGGAAAAGTTTGATGAATTTGCTCGGGACCGCGAATACAGGGCAACCACGGCGTTTTGAACAGTTTTGTTAGCATAGTGCAAGTGCATAATGAGCGGTGACATGTGCCAGGTGAGTGTGGGGGTTGTGGAGAGCTTAGAACAGGTCAGATCAGCGGCGTACTGTTTTTTTGTTTTGCGGGGGCGGTAACTTTAACTGAAAGCGCAGCCAGCCAATCATAGCGCAGGAAGCATTCACGCTGTCCAGACATAAAGGCTTCTGCAATTGGCTGCAGAAATCACATGTCCTCTCAATATTGAAAGTGGCCATGTTCCCTCAGCGCCATTATATCCATGTCACTGCTGGAGACAGACGCAGCTCAGTGTTCTCCTGTGTAACGAGAGATATTAGCTAGATAGATGGGCTCTTGTGTGGTAGTCAGATAGTGTAGATAATTCCTGGCCTGTATACCTCTGCAATCGCTGGTGCAGCACATTTTTTGGTGTTCTTGTGCAAGTACTGAGATTCTGACAGAATCAGAGGACCCATGCCATACAATAGTGATGTGCACCGCTGGTATAGAGCTCCATGTCTCAGTATACCGTGAATCTTTTTTTGCACTGGCTAATATGATCAAGCGCAGTGCATCTTTTCATTTAGTGGGGTTGAAATTGTGCTCTGCACAGTCTGCAGAGCTTCTTATTGCAGAGCACAAAATCTGTTTTTTTTCTGTTGCTATTGTGATATTGAACGATGTGTGCACTAAAGGTTTTTTTAGTTTCAGATACTAATTTAGTGGAGTTGAACTTCAGGTGGTTTCAGAGTAAAAAAATACATTTTTTCTCTTGCTACCCCCAGTCCAAAAAATATTTTTTCCTGTGCCAAAATCATGCAGTTCTATAAGCCAGGTAGTATGTCAGTGACGGTCAATTTCAGCTTGTATGCACAGTCAAACCTATATATATTTTTGGTTGGCAGGCAGAGTCCACCCAAGGTTTTTTACTGTGGCAAAGTTGATCCAGTCTCCTAAAAGGCAGATCCTGTTTTAGTGGCGTTGAACTTGTCCTGGTTTCACAGTAAAAAAAATAAAACTTCTTTTACTAGGCCCAGTCCAAAAAATATTTTTTCCTGTGCCAAAAGTCATACAGTGCTATAAGCCAGCTACTACGTCAGTTGTGGTGAAACTCAGCTAGACGCAGAGCTTATGCAGAGTAACCCAAAAATATTTTTGCTCTGAGTAAAGTGATACAGCTGGCTAGATCTGAGTTTGAAATATTTTGGAGCATACATTCTACAGTATGTCACACTGACTTCATCCACATTCCAAAAAATATTTTCTTCTGTTCTTAAAGTAATACAGCAGGGAACATCTCAGTGTGAAATTGTTTGGAGAATATCTTGTAGGTTTTATCAGCCTCATGCACACTAACAAATTTCTTTTGTCTGTTAGTAACGTTATACAGCAGGCCTTATTTTACCTTGTCATTTAGTGTCGCTGAAATTCAGGTGTGTGCTGAGCTGCTGTACAGGAAAAAAACATTTTTCTGTAGTTAATTGCATGTTCCTACCATTGTATCTGACCAACATGAGTTGGAAAAAGAGAGGGCATGGTGGAAGGGGGAATAGGTTGGTGTTCAAGGTGTACGTGGGGTACGTGGTAATGTTAGTGAAAGCACTAGTGAACCAGCACAAACAGGTCCTATCCAAAGACAACTGACAACTTATGTTAATGGACGGCCTACTGCACTCCCTTTCTTTTGCAGCCGCACAGCGATACGCCTTGTTGATAAGGCCCAGAAAAAGCAGGTGTGGATGGCAAGCTCTGCTTCCAGTGACCTCTCCTCTTCTTTCTCCATCTCAACATCACACGTAGTACAGTCCACATAGGTGTCACCCCAATTACCCATGCTTCCCCCCGCGTCACATTTGGCTAACTGCCCAACTGACTGTAGCGAACCACAGATGAGCGAGTCTGAAGAACTCTTCACCCATTCTACACCATGGGCATCAGAAGTGTACTCTAAACAGTCACAGAGTCAAGGGGAGGAAAGGATCTTCTCCGATGCCCAAATTTTTTTTAGCTTGGATTCTGGCCAGTACGAAGTAGGGTCCGAGCAGGTTCCTGACCCTCGTCACCAGACGTTAACCGCAGGGGAGGGAGGTGATCCCGATGATACTCAGATACCTGAGGCTCATGCAGACTGTACTGTGCTATCAGGTCAACAAGAGGAGAAGGGTCACTCTGAGGGCGAGGAATGGGATAACAAATTAGATGATGACGCGGTTGAAGATCCTACTTGGTGTGAACCCAGAGTTATGCAGCCGAGTAGCTCATCTGAGGAGGTGGAGGAAGAAGACGAGGAGGTTACATTTCACCCTATGGCGCAGACACGGTGTGATGCAAGCACAAGGAGCACTGCATCCCTAGCCATAACCATGGCTGTGGCCAGCAGCGGTCACGGGTCTGCAGCTCGCAGGGGCAGCAAGGGTTGCCTAGCATGGGCCTTTTTTGTCACTGGAACGGATGAGCCAACTCACGTTATCTGCAAACTTTGCGATAAAAAACTCAGTAGAGGGAAAAACTGCAATAATTTGACTACTATAGCAAGAACATTTACAGGCTCAAACAGTATTCTTTACATTGGGAATTTTACCAGACTGAAATGCGGACCAGCGCACCTCAACAACCATCAGCTGCCCCATCAAATGCATCCGCTGCTTCTTCCTCCTCCTCTATTACCATGCCAAGTATTGTCACGCAGGTCTCCCATCACAGAAACTCTGGTTCGTTACCCGCTCCAGTCAGGCTGAGTGACAGCCCGTCAGCTGTAACGGAAGCAGACACGTCTGCTGTGTTTGTTTCACCGAGCACACCGCATGTTTCTCAATCCACTGTAATGTCTGCACCTCACTCATGCTCCACCAGTTTTTCCGGTTCACCATACTAGGCCCTCTCTCAGCACCTTAGCCAGCCTTCGGTCCCGCAGTTGTTTCAGTAAAAGATTGTTTCATCCTATGCATGACAAAGCTAAGAGGTTGAACTCTACCATCTCCAATCTGTTGACCACGGAAATGCTGCCTTTCCGCCTGGTAGATACAGACAGTTTCCGAAAACTGATGGCCGTCGCAGTCTCCTAGTACCAGTTGCCCAGCTGCCATTACTTCTCTAAGAAAGCTGTGACTGCGCTACACCAGCATGTCGCAGACAACATCACCCGTTCCTTGTGTAAATTTAAGTGTGCCAGGGTGCATTTCACCACAGACACCTGGACGAGTAAGCATGGCCAAGGGCGTTACATCTTGCTGACTGGGCACTATGTGACTCTAGTGGCTGTGGGGGCAAGCGGGGAAGGGGCTGCTCCACAAATCTTGGAATCCCCAAGGCTTGCAGAAGAAACCTGTATTTCCCACTTCCTCCGCTGCTTCTGCGTCCTCCACCTCCTCTAGGGCCTCCACCTGCGCACTCAACCTCTGCCTTAATGAGACACACATTCCAAGAGTGCAGAGTGAATACACACCACCTCCGTAAGGCGCAGTCAGGGCTCACGATAATCAGGCAGTCTTCAAATTAGTATGCCTTAGAGATCACGGTCATACAGGTGAAGAGTTGTGGGCAGCTCTCCAGGCTCAGTTTGAGCAATGGCTGTCTCCGCTGAACCTAGAGCCAGGGAAGGCTGTGAGTGATAATGGTGCAAACCTGTTAGCGACCCTAGGCCAAGGCAAGCTCGAAAAACGTGCCTTGCATGGCTCACATCCTCAACCTGGTGGTACAACAATTTCTCCACCACTGTCCTGGCCTGGATGAGCTGCTTCACAAAATACGGAAGCTATGTGCTCACTTCCGGTGTTCGCACTCCTCATGTCATCGACTTGCATCGATACAGAGGTATTTGTCCGTGCCAGTTAACAGGTGGATCTGCGATGTGCCAGCGCAGTGGAATTCCACTCTGCACATGTTGCAGAGACTGTGCCAGCAGCAACAAGCTCTGACGCAGTATGTCATGACGTATAGCTTGGGGCAACGCAGTACGGACTTGGGGCATATCACGTTTGCGGAGTGGGAACAGATTAAGGACCTCTGCACCTTTCTGCATGGTTTTGAAATGGCTACTAAACTATGTCATCATCAGCATCACTATTCCAGTCATATACATGCTGGAGCAAACTTTGAATAACCTGCGACAGGAGGTGGTGGCCTCAGAAGAAGAGGAGGATGCGGAAGGGATACTAATGTCTCAAATCTCCAGACTGTCATCACCCAGGCGGATGGCAAGTGACAGTGGATTACAGCGATTGAGGGGGTTTGGTGATACCAGGCAAACTGTTATAGAAGGTGCAAGAGCTGAGGAACTAATGGAGGAGGAAGAGGTGATGGGCGAGCAGCAGTCAGAAGATGAAGAGGATAATCCTCCCCTCTCGTTTGAATATGGTTGGCAGGAGGGGTAGGAGGAAACAAGCATCAGTGTTACACAGTCCACAATACAGCCTGGCTTTGGACCTCCTGGAAGAGCCTGACATATGAGTGCCTTCTTGATGCACTATCTGTAACATGATCCCCATATAGTTAGGATTCGAAATAATGCTGACTACTGGGTTGCCACTCTGTTAGATTCACGTTATAAGAGTCAATTTTGCCAGATGCTTCCCGTCCTGGAAAGGGACCCGCTTGTGTTGGAGTATCGAAACAAGCTTTTAAGCAACCTTACTAGAGGTTTTCCCAAGTTAACAGTGAGGCACACAGTGTGTATCCTAGCTGTAGTCTTTCAACATCCGACACATCAGTTCATCATCACCAAAACATTAGCAGCAGCAGAGTAAGTGGCAGAAGCAATTTCTGGGAGTCCTTTTTTTGCACCAGCTCGTGCACCAGCACAACAGAGTACAAGTCTGACACGTGGTGAACGACTGGAGAGGATGGTGCAGGAGTATCTAGAGTTCAATATCAATTCCATCATGGAGTGTTTGAACCCTTTTACATTTTGGTCTTCAAAAATGGATGAATGGCCTGAGCTCGCCTCTTACGCCTTGGAGGTTTTATCATACCCAGCAGCCAGCGTTCTCTCTGAACGTGTCTTCAGAGCTGCTGGTAGTGTCTTGACAGATAAGCGCACCTGGATGTCCCCTAAAAGTGTAGACTGCCTAACTTTCATCAAGATTTACAAATCATGGATCTACAAGGACTTTTGCACCCCAATTGCAGACTGTACAGAGTAGGCAATGTTGTCATTTTGAGTGTTCTGCAATGATCTCTTGAAATTGCAGTCTGTGATATGGTTTCTGTGTCTGCTCTTGCTGCTGCTGCTGCTGCAGGTTTTAGGCCCTAATTTTGGGAAATGTGGAGAATTCTGATTGTGTCTCCATCCATTGATTTGGCTGTAGTGGGCCAGGTTGGGGTCTGCATGCGTTAAACTAATTGTAGTCTGATGACATCGATGCCACTTTGGTGGTGTTAGGCCCTCATTTAGGGCAATGTAAACACTCCTGGTTAGGGCTCCATCTCCTGGGTTGGCTGTACTGGAAGAGGTGTGGTTCTTATTTACACTATTTCTACTGTAGTGAAATTGATTAGACATTGCTATTGTCTGCCACTAATTTTTTGAAATGTGGAGAATCATGATTGGGTCTCCATCTACACACGTGGTCAAAATTGTTGGTACCCCTCTTTTAATGAAAGAAAAACCCACAATGGTCACAGAAATAACTTGAATCTGACAAAAGTAATAATAAATTAAAAATCGATGAAAATGAACAAATGAAAGTCAGTCATTGCTTTTAAACCCTGCTTCCACAGAATTTTTAAAAAAAAATGAACTCATGACATAGGCCTGGACAGAAATGATGGTGCTCTTAACTTAATATTTTGTTGAACAACCTTTTGAGGCAATCACTGCAATCAAACGATTCCTGTAACTGTCAATGAGACTTCTGCACCTCTCAACAGGTATTTTGGCCCACTCCTCATGAGCAAACTGCTCCAGTTTTCTCGTGTTTGAAGGTTGCCTTTTCCAGATGGCAAGTTTCAGCTCTTTGCAAAGATGCTAAATAGGATTTAGGTCAGGGCTCATAGAAGGCCACTTCAGAATAGTCCAATGTTTTCCTCTTAGCCATTCTTAGGTGTTTTTAGCTGTGTGTTTTGGGTCATTATCCTGTTGCAAGACCCATGACCTGCAACTGAGACCAAGCTTTCTGACACTGGGAAGCACATTCTCTCTAGAATCCATTGATAGTCTTGAGATATCATTGTACCCTGCACAGATTCAAAACACCCTGTGCCAGATGCAGCAAAGCAAAGCAGCCCCAGAACATAACAGAGCCTCCTCCATGTTTCACAGTAGGAACAGTGTTCTTTTCTTGATATGCTTCATTTTTCCATCTGTGAACATAGAGCTGATGTGCCTTGCCAAAAACTTCCATTTTTGTCTCATCTGTCCATAGGACATTATCCCAGAAGCTTTGTGGCTTGTCAACATGTAGTTTGGCAAATTCCAGTCTGGCTTTTTTATAATTTTTTTGCAATAATGGTGTTCTCCTTGGTCATCTCCCATGAAGTCCACTTTGGTTCAAAAAATGATGTATGGTGCGATCTGATGTTCCTTGAGCTTGAAGTTCACCTTTAATCTCTTTAGAAGTTATTCTGGGCTCTTTTATTACCATTCGTATTATCCGTCTCTTTGATTTGTCATCAATTTTCCTCCTGCGGTCACGTCCAGGGAGGTTGGCTACAGTCCCATGGATCTTAAATTTCTGAATAATATGTGCAACTGTAGTAACGGGAACATCAAGCTGCTTGGAGATGGTCTTATAACCGTTACTTTTAACATGCTTGTCTATAATTTTCTTTCTAATCTCCTGAGACAACTCTTTCCTTTGCTTCCTCTGGTCCATGTTGAGTGTGGTACACACCATGTCACCAAACAGCACAGTGAGTATCTGTAGCCCTATATACTGGCCCACTGACTGATTACAAGATTGTAGACACCAGTGATGCTAATTAGTGGACACAACTTGATTAAACATGTCCCTTTTGTCACATTATTTTCAGGGGTATCATTATTTCTGTCCAGGTCTATTTCATGAGTTTAATTTTTTTTAAATTCTGTGGAAGCAGGGTTGAAAAGCAATGACTGACTTTCATTTGTCCATTTTCATAGATTTTTAATTTATTATTACTATTGTCAGATTCAAGTTATTTCTGTGACCATTGTGGGTTTTTCTTTCATTAAACGAGGGGTACCAACAATTTTGACCACGTGTGTATTGGTTTGGCTGTAGAAGAACTGGTATTGTCCTCCTTTGCACTTCTTATACTCTAGTGAAATTTATGCCACTTCAGTGTTGTTAGGCCCTCATTTAGGGCAATGTGAACACTCCTGGTTAAGCCTCCACCTCTTGGGTTGTCTGTATTGGAAGAGATGTGGGTACATTTACACTATTTCTACTGTAGTGAAATTAATTAGACTTTGCTGCCGTCTGCCGCTAATTTTTGGAAATGTGGGGAATCCTGAATGGGTCTCCATCCATTGGATTGACTGTAGTGCAAGAGGTTTTAATCTCCATGCATTTCTATAGTTATACTGTAGTGAAATTGAGCATTTGGTGCAGATATTGTTCTCCCCAAACGGGTACGCAAACATGATAAACTCTAAATTGATTTTCAATAAATAACCATCAGCCGCCCCATCAAACACCTCAGCTGCTTCTTCCTCCTCCTGTGTTAACGTGCCAAGTTGTGTCACGCAGGTGTCCGACAGAACCAGCTGTATACCCGCTGCAGTTAGGCTGAGTGACAGCCCGCCAGCTGTAAGTGAAGCGGACATGCCTGCTGTGTTTGTTTCTCTGAGCACACCACACATTTCACAATCCATCGTAAGATTTCTGCGGTCCAGCAGTTTGTCCGTTTCACCATACTCTGCACTCTCTCAGCACTGCAGCCAGCCCTCAATCCCACTGTTGTGGTCACGTAAAAGATTATTTCCTCCTACACATGACAAAGCTAAGAGGTTGAACTCCACCATCTCCAATCTGTTGGCCATGGAAATGGTGATCTTAGGCCCTATTTTTTTTAAATGTAAACACTTCCGATTGAGTCTGCATCTCCTGGGTTGGCTGTAGTGGGACAGGTATGGGTCTGTGTTAAACTACTTGTAGTCTGATGACATTGATGCCATTTCAGTAGTGTTGGGCCCTCATTAAGGGAAATGTGAACACTCCTGGTTAGGTCTCCATCTCCTGGGTTGGCTGTACTGGGAGAAGTATGGGTCTTATTTACACTATTTCTACAGACTCTGTCTGCTGCACTCCTGATGCAGACTCTGCCTGCTGCACTCCTGATACAGACTCTGCCTGCTGCACTCCTGATACAGACTCTGCCTGCTGCACTCTGATACAGACTCTGCCTGCTGCACTCTGATACAGACTCTGCCTGCTGCACTCCTGATATAGACTCTGCCTGCTGCACTCCTGATACAAACTCTGCCTGCTGCACTCTGGTACAGACTCTGTCTGCTGCACTCCTGATGCAGACTCTGCCTGCTGCACTCCTGATACAGACTCTGCCTGCTGCACTCCTGATACAGACTCTGCCTGCTGCACTCTGATACAGACTCTGCCTGCTGCACTCTGATACAGACTCTGCCTGCTGCACTCCTGATATAGACTCTGCCTGCTGCACTCCTGATACAAACTCTGCCTGCTGCACTCTGGTACAGACTCTGCCTGCTGCACTCCTGATATAGACTCTGCCTGCTGCACTCCTGATACAAACTCTGCCTGCTGCACTCTGATACAGACTCTGCCTGCTGCACTCTGATACAGACTCTGCCTGCTGCACTCCTGATATAGACTCAGCCTGCTGCACTCCTGATACAGACTCTGCCTGCTGCACTCTGATACAGACTCTGCCTGCTACACTCCTGATACAGACTCTGCCTGCTGCACTCCTGATACAAACTCTGCCTGCTGCACTCTGATACAGACTCTGCCTGCTGCACTCCTGATACAGACTCTGTCTGCTGCACTCTGATACAGACTTTGCCTGCTGCACTCTGATACAGACTCTGCCTGCTGCACTCTGATACAGACTCTGCCTGCTGCACTCTGATACAGACTCCGCCTGCTGCACTCTGATACAGACTCCGCCTGCTGCACTCTGATACAGACTCTGCCTGCTGCACTCTGATACAGACTCTGCCTGCTGCACTCTGATACAGACTCTGCCTGCTGCACTCTGACGCAGACTCCGCCTGCTGCACTCTGATACAGACTCTGCCTGCTGCACTCTGGTACAGACTCTGCCTGCTGCACTCCTGATATAGACTCTGCCTGCTGCACTCCTGATACAAACTCTGCCTGCTGCACTCTGATACAGACTCTGCCTGCTGCACTCTGATACAGACTCTGCCTGCTGCACTCCTGATATAGACTCAGCCTGCTGCACTCCTGATACAGACTCTGCCTGCTGCACTCTGATACAGACTCTGCCTGCTACACTCCTGATACAGACTCTGCCTGCTGCACTCCTGATACAAACTCTGCCTGCTGCACTCTGATACAGACTCTGCCTGCTGCACTCCTGATACAGACTCTGTCTGCTGCACTCTGATACAGACTTTGCCTGCTGCACTCTGATACAGACTCTGCCTGCTGCACTCTGATACAGACTCTGCCTGCTGCACTCTGATACAGACTCCGCCTGCTGCACTCTGATACAGACTCCGCCTGCTGCACTCTGATACAGACTCTGCCTGCTGCACTCTGATACAGACTCTGCCTGCTGCACTCTGATACAGACTCTGCCTGCTGCACTCTGACGCAGACTCTGCCTGCTGCACTCTGATACAGACTCTGCCTGCTGCACTCTGATGCAGACTCTGCTGCACTCTGATACAGACTCTGCCTGCCACCTTATGATACAGACTCTGCCTGGTGCACTCTGATGCAGTCTCTGCCTGCTGCACTCTGATACAGACTTTGCCTGCTGCACTCTGATACAGACTCTACCTGCTGCACTCTGGTACAGACTCTACCTGCTGCACTCCTGATACAGACTCTGCCTGCTGCACTCCTGATACAGACTCAGCCTGCTGCACTCTGATACAGACTCTGCCCGTTGCACTCTGATACAGACTTTGCCTGCTGCACTCTGATACAGACTCTGCCTGCTGCACCATCTAGTCTGTCCTACTGGGTCCAGCTGCTGCTCGTCCATTGGTCTGTCCTGGAGTGTCACCTGGCATTCATCGGGAGCCAAGTCTAAGCTCAGCATCAGAGGGTCTAGTGAACAGTCCGGTGCTCACTTAGTCTCGCCCCTCCAGGCTCTCCGGGGTCCGTGGCACAGTGGTTCCACAAACCACATCCGTGACCATGTGCCCTTGCAGGCAGGGTCCTCTCTCCTGTTGTACCAGTCGGTGACCCCTTTTGACATGTAAAGCGGAACTGAATAAATGGCGCTGTCTGTACCCCAACACATCAGACTGTCGCTGACCATAGAAACCTTGAAAAGGCAGCTGAAGAAGACCCACTGACAAGCGTACAATGTGCGGCAACCCTGGCTCCAGCATACCGCTGCACGACTAGTTGTACCCTGATCTACTGTACCCTCACCCATCCCTTGCAGATTGTTTGTGCGTCCTCACGGGCAGGGTCCTCTCTCCTCTTGTACCAGTCGGTGACCCCTTTTCACATCTAAAGAGCCACGGAATAAATGTTGCTGTAATAATAATAATTATAGTACTTGTACTCTGGGTCAATTGATGGCACTTCCCTGGTGTCTACACCTAATTTGATGTGTTTTGGCAGCTTTTGGTACCGCTTCTAGGTGTTTTATATGCATTTTTTTGGTCTTCCCATTGACTCCTATGGGATTCGGAAATGTTCGACGAACATTCGGCGAATAAATTCGGCGAATATCAATTTGTTCGGCAAACTTTTCCGAACTGAACATTGAAATGTTTGCTCATGCCTATTTACAAGTACAGCTATGTCTATCCATTTTTCATTAAGGACACCACAAAAACAAATTACACAAAATACACTACAACCTACCAGAAAAATACATGTGAAGTCTGCCAAACACATCACAACCACTTGTGCCCAAATGTAGACACATATAGCATAGACATCTTGCTACAGAGAAGCACTGAGTCATATTTTATTTTTCTTAAAACTGGTCATCTTGGGCCACTTGCTTTGAAATATGTTGAGCTATGAAAAAGATAAGAGAAGATACATAATATTACTCAACAGATGTTAAAGAAACTCCTGGCTGCAAGGTATTTTACCTTGAGGCAGCAGACATTAAAGATAATCTGTAAAAAAAAAGCTATTAACTTGCAAATATAAAGTCAATCTGCAGGTTAATAGTGTTATCAACTTGCACAGCGCCCACATTTAGAGCTCCGCTGCAGGGAGGAAATTATCTTTATTCCTTGCAGCTGCGTTTCAGTCATAGGGGTGGCGCCGGCACGGTTTCAGTCACCTCTCTTCAGAACGCTATTAACCTGCAGAATAACCCCATATCCTTAGGTTAATAGCATTTTTTTCACATGACAAGTCCCTTTTAAATACAGAGAAAGATGGCTTACAACTAGTGTTGAGCGATACCTTCCGATATCAGGAAATATCGGATCGGATTGGATCGGGCCGATACCCAAAAAGTATCGGATATCGCCGATTCCGATACCGGAAACCAATGCAAGTCAATGGGACACAAATATCAGAATGAAAATAAACCCTTTCTTTCCTTGTAGGTTAATTCTACGTGAAGTAAAACAACTAACAATAATGTAGAATGTATTGGGGGAGGTGGTTGCCCAAATCGATGGGAACAGTGCTCACAGTGAAACATGAAAAGCCGGCAATTCAGCAGCGGCATACACCGGTACCCGACAATTTATAACAGAAAGAATAGAGCTTCACACATAGATTAGATAGATAGAAACATGTCAGTCACATATATATGAAGTACAGTGACAGTGTTGCTTACTGTACTTGTCATTTAGTGTAAAGGATTTATTAAAAAAAATAACAGTGTTTTCATGCACTGTCTCTTTAAAAAAGCCGGCCGGCAATTCAGCATCTGTACCCGACAATTTAGAACAGAAAGAATAGAGTATCACACATAGATTAGATACATAGAAACATGTCAGTCACATATATAATAAGTACAGTGACAGTGTTGCTTACTGTACTTGTCATTTAGTGTAAAGTATTTATTTAAAAAAATCTAAGTGTTTTCATGCACCGTCTCTTTAAAAAAGCCGGCCGGCAATTCAGCTGCTGTACCCGACAATTTATAACAGAAAGATAGAGCATCACACATAGATTAGATAGATAGAAACATGTCAGTCACATATATGTGAAGTACAGTGACAGTGTTGATTACTGTACTTGTCATTTAGTGTTAAAATAAAGGATTTATTAAAAAAAAAATTGGCGTGGGGTTCTCTATAATTTTAGTCTCTAGCGGAGGTTAAGCAGACGGCTGCGGCAGATGTTTGAAGCCTGGGAAGGGGGTAATACCCACGGAGCTTCCCAGGCTACTAATATCAGCCCCCAGCTGAATATAGTGCGAAGCCCCACGTCAATTTTTTAAAAATTATTTCATGAAATAATTTAAAAAAAAAAGGGCTTCCCTATATTGTTGTGTCCGGCCAGGTACAAATAGGCAGCTGATGGTTGGGGGCAGCCCGTTCCTGCCTGCTGTACCTGGCTGGACCCAAATATAGTGTGAAGCCCCACGTCAATTTTTTTTTAATTATTTCATGAATTTCCTGAAATAATTAAAAAAAAATTGACGTGGGGCTTCGCACTATATTTTTGTCCAGCCAGGTACAGCAGGCAGGAACGGGCTGCCCCCAACCACCAGCTGCCTATTTGTACCTGGTTGGACACAACAATATAGGGATGCCCTTTTTTTCTTAATTATTTCATGAATTTCATGAAATAATTCCAAAAAAAAAAATACGTGGGGCTTCGCCCTATTTTTGTGTCCGGCCAGGTACAACTAGGCAGCTGGGGGCTGGAATCCGCAGCGCAGGGAGGCCCAAGCTTTCTGGGCCCCACCCGCTGCAAATTGCAGTCCGCAGCCACCCCGGAAATTGGCGCGTTCATAGAAGTGCCATCTTCTGGCGCTGTACCCAACTCATCCAGGGCCCTGGTGCGGTGGCTCACTGGGTAAAAAAGGGGTTAGGGCCTGCTTGGCATTATCAGCTGGCCCTAAGCCCGAAATTCATGGGGTCACGCCAATATTAGACATGACCACCATGAATTTCTAGTAAAGTATTTAAAAAAAAACACAACACCCAGAATAAAGTCCTTTAATTGAAATAAACACACAATTCTTTATTGTTCTAAATTAAACCATACTTACCATCACGCCCATTCCAGCTGAAGCCAACGATCTCCTGCAATAAAAGAAAAATAATAAACCAACCTCATCCTTACCTTTCCATGGTTCCCAGGACAGCTTCAGCTCTGCTACATCGAGATGACAGGCTGGACCGCAGCAGAAAGCTGCCATCCAGCCTGTCATCCCGCGGACACTGAGAAGCGCAGGCATGCTTGCGCTCCTCAGTGTCAGGCTGTGACGGCATCCAGATGAGCCGAGTCTCTCACGCTCACCGCATGCGCAGGAGAATTCTCCCACGCTGTCAGTGACGTGCATGAGGTGAGCTGAGTTCATTGTCGGCTCATCTGGATGCCATCACAGCCAGACACTGAGGAGCGCAAGCATGCCTGCGCTTCTCAGTGTCTGCTGGATGACAGGCTGGATGGCAGCTTTCTGCAGCGGTCCAGCCTGTCATCTCGATGTAGCAGAGCTGAAGCTGTCGTGGGAACCATGGAAAGGTAAGGATGATGTTGCTTTATTATTTTACTTTTATTGCAGGAGATCGTTGGCTTCAGCTGGAATGGGCGTGACGGTAAGTATGGTTTAATTTAGAACATTAAAGAATTGTGTGTTTATTTAAATTAAAGGACTTTATTCTGGGTGTTGTGTTTTTTTTAAATACTTTACTAGAAATTCATGGCGGTCATGTCTAATATTGGCATGACCCCATTAATTTCGGGCTTAGGGCCAGCGGATAATACAAAGCTGGCCCTAACCCCTTTATTACCCAGTGAGCCACCGCACCAGGGCCCTGGATGAGTTGGATACAGCGCCAGAAGATGGCACTACTATGAACGCGCCATTTTCTGGGGTGGCTACGGACTGCAGTTCGCAGCAGGGGGGGCCCACAAAGCTTGGGACACCCTGCGCTGTGGATTCCAGCCCCCAGCTGCTTAGTTGTACCTGGCCGGACACAAAAATAGGGCGAAGCCCCACGTATTTTTTTTTTTTTACTTATTTCATGAAATTCATGAAATAATAATAAAAAAAAGGGCTTCCCTATATTGTTGTGTCCGGCCAGGTACAATTAGGCAGCTGGGAGTTGGGGGCAGCCCGTTCCTGGATGCTGTACCTGGCTGGCATACAAAAATATGGCAAAGCCCACGTCAAAATTTTTGGGAAAAATTAATTAAAAAATAAATAATAATTTAGGGACTGCATTTTTATTAACCCCTCAAGTGTCATTTAGTGTTAAAATAAAGTCTTTATTAAAAAAAAAATTGGCGTGGGATCCCCCATAATTTTAGTCTCTAGCGGAGGTTAAGCAGATGGCTGGGGCAGATGTTTGAAGCCTGGGAAGGGGGTAATACCCACGGAGCTTCCCAGGCTACTAATATCAGCCCCCAGCTGAATACCTAGCCTTTACTAGCTATTAAAATGTGAGACCCCCCCAAAAAAATGATGTGGGGTCCCCGCTATTTTAATAGCTAGCAAAGGCTAGGCTGACAGCTGGGGGCTGATATTAATAGCCCAGGAAGGGTGCCATGAATATTGGCCCCCTCCCAGGCTAGAAACACCAGCCGTCAGCCGCCCCAGAAATGGCGCATCCATAGGATGCGCCAATTCTGGCACTTAGCCTCGCTCTTCCACGCTGCCCTGGTGCGGTGGCAGGGGGTAATAGTGGTGGGGTTCATGTCAGCGCCAGCTGATGGCATTCATGTCAGCGCCAACTGATGGCGTTGGCCCATTGAAAAATAACCTGGGTAAAATCATAGAGGGCGATGAGGGTAAAGCAGACCTACTCAATAGCTTCTTCTCCACTGTTTTCACAAAAGAAAACAATTTATCGGAGGAAATGCAGAGTGATAAAGTAAATCCTCCGCTAAATATCACCCACCTAACCCAGGGGGAAGTTCAGAAACGCCTAAATAATATCAAAATAGACAAGTCACCAGGCCCAGATGACATACACCCCCGGGTACTAAAAGAATTAAGTAATGTGATAGACAGGCCGCTGTATCTTATATTCAAGCACTCTTTATGGACAGGGACTGTCCCACTAGACTGGCGCCAAGCAAATGTGGTACCAATATTCAAAAGGGGAACTATAGACCAGTCAGCTTAACGTCTGTTGTGGGTAAATTGTTTGAAGGATTTCTTAGAGATGCTATTGTAGAATATCTTAATGATAATAACTGTCTAACTCCATATCAACATGGATTCATGAGGGATCGCTCCTGCCAAACAAACCTGATCACCTTCTACGAGGAGGTGAGCTCACAGCTGGACCGGGGAGAGTCAGTGGATGTTGTATACCTTGACTTCTCCAAAGCGTTTGATACCGTGCCACACAAAAGGTTGGTATATAAAATGAGAATGCTTGGTCTGGGGGATAATGTGTGCAAGTGGGTAAATAGCTGGCTGAGTGATAGAAAGCAGAGGGTGGTTATCAATGGAGTAAGCTCAGGGTGTGTCAGGGTTACTAGCGGGGTGCCTCAAGGGTCTGTCTTGGGCCCTATATTATTTAATATATTTATTAATGATCTAGTGGAAGGGTTGCATAGTAAAATAGTAATATTTGCAGATGATACTAAACTTTGTAAAGTAGTTAATACAGATGAGGACAGGGCACAGCTACAGGAGGATTTAGATAAATTGGGGAGTTGGGCCAAAAAATGGCAAATGGGGTTCAATGCCGATAAATGTAAGGTCATGCACATGGGAAAGAAAAACAGCAGTCATCCATACATATTAAATGGGAAACCGTTGGGGAAATCTGACATGGAGAAGGACCTGGGCGTCTTGGTTAATAGCAAATTAAATTGGAGTGCCCAGTGTCAGGCAGCAGCTGCGAAGGCAAATAGAGTCATGGCATGCATCAGAAGAGGAATAGGGGCATATGATGAGAACATTGTTCTTCCTCTGTATAAAGCGCTGGTAAGGCCGCACTTAGAATATTGTGCACAGTTCTGGGCTCCGGTGCTCAGGAAAGACATATTGGAGCTAGAGAGGGTACAAAGGAGGGCGACTAAGGTAATAAAGGGAATGGAGGGACTAGAATACCCAGAGAGGTTGTCAAAATTAGGCCTATTTACATTGGAAAAGAGAAGGCTTAGTCGAGACCCCATAAACATGTATAAATACATCAGGGGGCAGTACAGAGATCTCTCCCATGACCTGTTTATACCAAGGATGGTGACAAAGACGAGGGGGCACACTATGCGTCTGGAGGAAAGGAGGTTCCTGCACCAGCATAGAAGGGGATTCTTTACGATCAGAGCCGTGAGACTCTGGAACTCTCTGGGAGAGGAAGTGGTGATGTCCAACTCACTTAAAGAGTTCAAGAGAGGCCTGGACGCCTTTCTTGAGAACAATAAAATTACATCTTATGCTTAGTTAATTAATCCAGGGATTTAATCTGACTGCCAGATTGGTGTCGGGAAGTGAATTTTTCCTCAATGATTTAAATTGGCCTATACCTCATGGTTTTTTGTTGCCTTCCCCTGGATCAACGCTGCGGAATAGCTGCAGTGCACAAGAAATAGGCTGAACTGGATGGACGCTTGTCTTTTTTCGGCCTTATAAACTATGTAACTATGTAACTATGTATTAGAACCTCCCTGGACTTGGGGGAAAGAGGAAAATTGACAAGAGATGTCTTCAAAGGTTGGTGCAAATGGTGGAAAAAACACCACGTCAAACATTCAAAGACCTGAAGGCTAATCTGGAACAGTTTGGAGTCATGGTTTTCAGCAAGCACCATACACCACACACTAAACCAAGCAGAGCTTTATGGGCGAAGGCCAAGGGAGAAACCGTTGCTGAAGAAAAGACGTAATAAGGAACAACTGATCTTTGCCAAAGAGTACTTGGACAAACCACAATCCTTCTGGGAAAATGTTCTGTGGACAGATGAAACAAAAATACAGCTTTTTCGCAACAGTTTGTTTACAGATGGCGCAATGAAGCTTATAAGGAAAAGAACACCTTACCAATAATTAAGCATGGTGGAGGATCCATAATGCTTTGGGGTTGCTTTGCTGCATCTAGTACTGAAGGTCTTGACCGTATCTGGCATGGATGTGTCGGAGGTGACAGACGGTTGCCCTGCAGTGGTTTTCAGGAGGTCTCCACATTTGGCAATGCAGACAGTAGGAGCCTGTGTTTAGGACCCAGCGACTACTTCCCTTTAGTCTGGGTGTATATATACCTGGTGTGTCTAGGTGGGCATTGCCGGTTATACTCATTTCTACTTGGAACTTGGCTAAAGCAGCACCATGTCCTCTCTGGAGTCTTGAGGCCGTGTTGTCTGTTGGAGTGCTTCTAAAGCGAAGTTATTATTCCCCTGTGTTGTCTTCCCCTTTTGTCTTTAGAGTGCTAGCAGAGGCTGACTAGTGCTCATCTCCTTCCACCCCCAGCTATAGCCTTACGCCAGGGATAGTAGGGCAAGGCATATGATCTGCAACAACTGTGGAGGCTGTATAGGGACGTTAGGGGGAGACTGGGTGATGCTAGTCCAGATTAGGAGGTCACTTCTTCCCCCTTTCCCTAGTGTCTGGGCTCCCTTTCCCCTCTGTGTTGCACTCACACCTGGTGTGACGATCTCTGTTGCACTCACTCCTGGCATGACAGTATCACAGGAATCATGAAATTAGAGAATTATCAAGAGATTTTAGAGTGAAATGTCCTACCCAGTGTAAGAAAACTTGGTTTGAGTCGAAGATCATGGGTCCTCCAGCAAGGCAATTCCCCAAAGCACATATCCAAACGTACACAGCAATAGTTGAAAAAGAAAAAATTGACTGTTGTAAAATAGCCAACAATGAGTCCTGATCTCAATCCCATTGAAAATCTTTGGGGTGAGCTGAAATCTGCCATTGGGAAAAAGAACTCTGCAAACATATAAGAGCTTGAACAAACTGCAAAGGAAGAGTGGGAGAAAATTCCAGCTGAGAAGTGCAAGAAGCTTATAGATGGCTACAAGTAACGTTTGAATGCTGTCAGCAATGCCAAAGGGTGTGCAGCCAAGTATTAATTAGGGGTGCCTTTATTGTTGCACATGCTATTTATTTTGTTTCTTCTTTGAAATTGCAATATGTAACTTTGGTACATTTCCATTTATTTCTGAAGATATTGTCTGTGAAAAAATGAAGGGTTGCCTACAATGATGAGCAGCACTGTAAAGATCATAACAATGGAAGAAAAAACACTCAAATCACAATAATAAGCTTTATTAGTAAAATAAAAATATCATCAAGTAAAAAAGATGGATAAAAATGGCAGCATGGAAGAAAAGAACCTAGTCCCAGAAGGGCCAACTATGCAAGTTATACAAATTGAAAAATCCCAAAAATCTGAGGTAAAGAGACATACAAATATAATAACTAGTGTTGAGCGAACATGCTCGACACTGCTCGGTACTCGCCCGAGCATCACGCTACTCGGGATGTTGGGCGAGCACCGAGCATTTCCGGGTTACTCGGGCGGGAGCTCGGGTCTCCGCCCTACATGTTTGGCGCTCTTTACAGAGCCAATGAACATGCAGGGATTGCCAGCCAGTCACTGTAATGCCGCAGCCATGTTGGTTGTGGGCATTACAGTGATTGGCTGGCCGCACAGCGTCACCTCGAGTATTTAAAACCGGGCGCCGCCATCTTGGACACAATCTCCCGGGATCAGATAGTGTAGGGACAACGCTGCTGATTTAGGGAGAGATATAAACTGCAAAATAGTTAGTGTAGGGTCTGTAAAGGCTGCCAGATCAAACAAACAGTCCTTCTCAGGACTAATATCCATCCCAGATATCAGGCAGGCAGGCTGTATAGGAGACGCAGTGGTTATACCAGCAAACGCTTCATTACAGTCCTGTGTGCTGCTCCTGTTGCTGAAATTGCTGGACTTAGCTCCAGGTTTCAGGGGACAGGAAAAAATCCTTTTTTTTTTCATCTAAATCCTCTTTTTTTTTTCCTCCTTCACACTGTACAAATACCCGTCTTATTAACCTTTTGGTGTCCCCCCCCCCCCCAAAAAAAAAGCGTGTCTCTGATTTTTCAGACACAAATATATCTGTTGAAAATAGTCTGGTGTAGGCTAGAGAAACAGAAGTGTTGTTTTGCACTTCCACGGTAGAAACCTCTGTATTATCCAGTTTTTGGCCATTTGTATCTAAAAAAAAAAAAACAGTTTGGGTGTGTCGCTCACTGTTCAGACGCAATTATATCTATTTAAAAAAGTCTGGTATACCCCAGTTAACAATAACTGTGGTTTTGTCATCCCACGGTAAAAAATCTCTATTATTCAGGTTTTGGTATATTTTCCGTAAAGAAAAACAGTAGTGTCTCCTGACTGTTGTGACACAAAAATATATCTGTTGAAAATAGTCTGGTGCAGGCCCGACAAATCCCAGTGTGGTTTTGCAGTTCCACGGGTCAAATCTCTGTACTATCCAGTTTTGGGCCTTTGGTATCTAAAAAAACACAGTTTGAGTGTGTCACTCACTGTTCAGCCGCAGTTATATCTATTTAAAAAAGTCTGGTATACCCCAGTAAACAATAACTGTGGTTTTGCCATCCCACGGTAAAAAATCTCTGTTATTCAGGTTTTGGTATATTTTCCGTAAAGAAAAACAGTAGTGTCTCCTAACTGTTGTGACACAAAAATATATCTGTTGAAAATAGTCTGGTGTAGGCCCAACAAATCCCATTGTGGTTTTGAAGTTCCACGGGTCAAATCTCTGTACTATCCAGTTTTGGGCCTTTGGTATCTAAAAAAACACATTTTGAGTGTGTCGCTCACTGTTCAGCCGCAATTATATCTATTTAAAAAAGTCTGGTATACCCCAGTAAACAATAACTGTGGTTTTGCCATCCCACGGTAAAAAATCTCTATTATTCAGGTTTTGGTATTTTTTACGTAAAGAAAAACAGTAATAGTTTCTCCCTGATTGTTCAGATTGTTTAAAAGAGTCGGGTGTAGGCCAGAGAAATAGAACTGTGGTTTTCCTCTTCCACTGTTCTAATCTACTTTTTATTACCCTTTTTCCATTGATAGTGCAAGTGTAAGCTATTTTACTTCCTTTACAATGGGCAAGGCGCGTGGCAAGGGACGTGGAAGTGGACGTACTGGTGATGGTTCGTGCAGAGGACGGGGCCGTGGCCAAGGTGAAAATGTGCCACAACCAACAGCCACATCTTATCGCTCCCACTTCTTGATCGAATTACTAGGGAAGCACAGAACAACACCAGTATTGAGAACTGATCAGTGTGAACAGGTTATTAATTGGATAGCAGATAATACTTCCAGTTACCTGGGCACCACCATCTCCGGTCTGTCTTCCACACGGTCAACTCTTAGTAGCCGTGAGTCTCGACCGCATACTCCTCCTCACCCTGATGCTCCTTCCTCCCACCATGCCGAGTGTCGTCAGACAGCAATTGATCCCACACTTGGACACTCTGAAGAGCTGTTCACTGGTCCATTTCCATATTTGTGCCCCTCGCCTGATACGCTTGAAGTGGTGGAAGAGGAGATCCCATGTAGCGATGCCTAAATATTCGAACAGCCACGCCCACAGGAAGTTGACGCTGGCAATTTGTCACAAGTGGTGGACGATGAAGAGACACAATTGCCAGGAAGTGAGGAGGAGCATCGTGGTGCGCAAGTGGAAGAGGAGGAGGTGGTGGATGATCTAGTAACTGACCCAACGTGGCAGGAGGACATGCAGAGTGAGGCCAGCAGCACACAGGGGGAGGGAGGCAGAGTACCCCAACAGGCAGGAAGAAGCAGTGTGGTGGCCGCAGACAGAAGGCGGGCAACCGTTCCCCGTAACACCAACACGAGGGACGTTGCCAGTACAAGCGGTAGGTCTTCCAGAGTCTGGAATTTTTTTAAAGACTCTGCTGATAACCCCAAAAAAGCCATATGTTCCACCTGCCATGCCAGCATCAGCAGGGGTGACAAAACTACCAGCCTGACCACAACCGGCATGATCAGGCACATGGCAGCAAAGCACCCGACTTTGTGGGGCGAAACCCAGGGTCCACGACCAGTGTCAGCGGGTGTCACGACTGCTTCTTCCACTGTTGTGCGTGCAATAGAACCCCTTGTTGTGTGTGCAAGACAATCCCCTGTCCATAATGCATGTGAAGATGCCCCCTCCTCTCAGTCTTCACTTGTTATGGCAGTTTCTCAAGAAACAGCATCAACGTCCACGTCCACGTCCCACCGCAGCGTTCAATTGTCCATATCCCAGACTTTTGAACGAAAGCGGAAATTCGCAGCTAACGCCCCACAGGCCACAGTCCTAAATTCGCACATTTCACGACTGCTTGCGTTGGAAATGCTGCCTTTTAGGCTGGTGGAGACGGAATCCTTCCCTAATCTTATGGCGGTGGCCGTCCCTCGGTACTCGGTCCCCAGCCGACACTATTTTGCCCGGTGTGCCATCCCCGCACTACACAAGCACGTGTCCCAAAGCATCGGCCGTGCCCTCAACAACGCAGTTACTGGAAGAGTCCACCTGACAACGGACACGTGGACAAGTGCTTGTGGCCAGGGTCGGCACATCTCTCTGACGGCACACTGGGTAAACATAGTGGAAGCCGGGACCCAGTTGGACCTTGGGACGGAACACGTCCTCCCCACACCGAGGATTGCGGGCCCTATGTCAGTCATAGTTGCCCCCACAGTGTATAGCTCCTGCGCATCATCCTCCTCCTCCTCCTCCTCATGTTCAGCCTCCATCTCAGATATCACCACACCAGTTACAAGCTGGAAGCACTGCAGTACTGTCTCCGCCAAGCGCCAACAGGCTGTGCTGAAACTCATAAGCTTAGGTGATAAACCTCACACTGCTTGTGAGTTGTGGACAGCTGTGAAAGAGCAGGCAGATCTGTGGCTGAGACCGCTGAACCTACATCCCGGCATGGTCGTGTGTGACAATGGCCGTAACCTGGTGGCGGCTCTGAGGCGAGGTGAGATCACACACGTACCATGCCTGGCTCATGTGCTTAACCTCATGGTTCAGCGATTTCTTAAATCGTACCCCGAGTTGCCAGATCTGCTCGTGAAAGTACGCCGCCTGTCAGCTCATTTTCGCAAGTCGGCTACAGCTTCCGCCGCCCTTGCTGTGTTGCAGCAGCGTTTGCCGCTTCCGGCACACCGACTGGTGTGTGATGTCCCCACACGTTGGAACTCTACCCTCCACTTGTTGCAAAGGATTTGTGAGCAGAAGAGAGCAGTTGTGGAGTACCAGATGCAACAAGGCCGTCGATATTCAGGTCAGACTCCACACATAAGACCTCAGGAGTGGATCTGGATGTCTGACATATGTACCATCCTGACAAACTTTGAGGAGTCCACCAAGAAGGTGAGTGGCGATGACGCCATCATTAGTATCAGCATCCACTTGTCTGTCTTTTGCAACGCTCTCTGCACAGAATTAAAGAGGAGGCATTGCAGCCAGAGTATGATGAGATGGATCAAGAAGCTGTAGTGGGCGATTACACACAGCCCAGCCTCATCTCATCCCAACGTGCATTGGGGGACAATGAGGGAGAGGAGGAGGAGGAGGAGGAGGAGGAGGAAGAACAGGAGCTGTTATCATGCGCTGTAGACGGTAGTACCTGTACAAGTGTCATACCGTCGGTTCAGCGTGGGTGGCCTGAGGATAGGGGGGAGGAGGAGGAGGAGGAGGAGGAGGAGGAGAGCATGGTCAGTCGTCATCTTGGTGAGGACATGGAAATCTTGCCCGTTACCAGTCTGGCACGCATGACTGACTTTATGTTACGCTGCCTTAACCGTGACCCTCGCGTTGTCAAAATGTTAGGTGACAGTCATTACTGGTTGGTGACACTTTTAGACCCCCGCTACAAGGAGAACTTTCACTCTCTTATTCCTGAGGTGGAGAGGTCTACAAAAATGGGGCAGTACCAGAAGGCCCTTGCTGCAGAACTCTTAAAAAAATTCCCATCTGAACACGCTAGCGGCAGAGGTCACAGTTCGTTGCCCAATCAAGGCATACAGGCGAGAGAGATGCAACTCGAATCCAGCAGAGGCAGGGGAACACTGTCAACATTCTGGGACAGATTTCTGACACCCGCCCAGCTTACAGGCCCTGAGGCGCGGGGTACTCTCACAAGTAGTGGAAAGTTTCAAAAGATGGTGAGGGAGTACTTTGCCGACCGTACCAGCGTCCTCCGTGATTCCTCTGTGCCTTTTAATTATTGGGTATCCAAGCTGGACACTTGGAATGAACTCGCTCTGTACGCCTTGGAGGTCCTGGCCTGCCCTGCCGCTAGCGTGTTATCGGAGCGTGTTTTTAGTGCCGCTGGGGGAATTATAACTGATAAGCGCATTCGCCTGTCAACTGACAATGCTGACAAGCTGACCCTTATAAAAATGAACAAGGGCTGGATTGGGCCAGACTTCTCATCACCACCAAATGACAGCAGAGTAACATAAAGTCAAATCCACTGTGTTATTTCGGGAGGTGAATTCACATGCACCGCTTCACACCCACACATGGGTATATGCTTCCTCATTTCGGCTGTTTTATGTTCTTCTCCTTATCCTCAGCCTCCACCACCACTATACCACCAGGGTGCCAGCATTGCAAGTTCCTCCGTCCTTATTTTTGTCAGCTTTTGCTTGGAAGGCATAAGCAAATCCTATGGGAGACCCACTCCCCAATAATGGGACTTATGTTTGTAATATGATGTACTGCATGGCTCTTGTAAGGGGCATTGCAAGTTGCTCCGTCCTAATTTTTGGTAGCTTTTGCTTGGAAGGCATAAGCAAATCCTATGGGAGACCAACTCCCCAATAATGGGACTTATGTTTGTAATATGCTGTACTGCATGGTTCTTGTAAGAGGCATCGCAAGTTGCTCCGTCCTAATTTTTAGAAGCTTTTGCTTGGAAGGCATAAGCAAATACTATGGGAGACCCACTCCCCAATAATGGGACTTAAGTTTGTAATATAAGCAAGAAATAGATTGGCTGACCTAGCACCACAATATGGCAAAGAGCACGTTTGTGCCAACGTCCCCATATAAGTAAACAAAAAAGAGAGAGCAAGGGACATAAAAGGCACCAAACACAACAAAATAATTCAGATAGGTACACAGTATTTTGAAAAATTCATACAAAAATTTATTATTGTTCTCGAAAACATTAAACACTACCATAAAAAGCATGTAAGACAGACAAGACAAATAGATAGGAAAAAATCCCCTTACAGAAGATAATATAATATAATCCAGAATAGAAAATCATTAACCTGTGCAAAATAATCAATAATTATGGTACATAATCTAAATCCACCTAGTAAAAGAATTTTAGCATGATTTAAATAGAGCAATCAATAAGACAGCATGCTGCCAGAATAGGGGATAAATATTCCCCTGAGGAAGCCATAATCATATGGCGTAACGCGTAGGTTTTGTATTATTTACATCTCCTTTTTCTTCCTAACTGTGCACATATATTATTGGTACTTTTATATTTATCCCCTATTCTGGCAGCATGCTGTCTTATTGATTGCTCTATTTAAATCATGCTAAAATTCTTTTACTAGGTAGATTTAGATTATGTACCATAATTATTGATTATTTTGCACAGGTTAATGATTTTCTATTCTGGATTATATTATATTGTCTTCTGTAAGGGGATTTTTTCCTATATATTTGTCTTGTCTGTCTTGCATGCTTTTTATGGTAGTGTTTAATGTTTTCGAGAACAATAATAAATTTTGTATGAATTTTTCAAGATACTGTGTACCTATTTGAATTATTTTGTGTGTTTGGTGCCTTTTATGTCCCTTGCTCTCTCTTTCTTATGTTTGTAATATGCTGTACTGCATGGCTCTTGTAAGGGGCATTGCAAGTTGCTCCGTCCTAATTTTTGGAAGCTTTTGCTTGGAAGGCATAAGCAAATACTATGGGAGACCCACTCCCCAATAATGGGACTTATGTTTGTAATATGCTGTACTGCATGGCTCTTGTAAGGGGCATTGCAGTTCCTTTTAATTTTTGGAAAGCCTTCCATTCACTGCTTAGGCCAACAGTGCACAGGAGACCCAGTTGCTATAAATGGAAAAAAAGGTTTAGTTAAGGCCCTCTGACGTCCATGTCATTTCCAAGGGGCATTGGAGTGCCTCGAAATTTTTGGTAGGCATTGCACTCACTGTATGCCCTGTAACTGTGTAGGCGAACCGCTCCTTTTGTTACAGAAACATATCCTACAAGACATATCTGGTTGACTGGCCTGATATTGATGTGAATGGTCCCTGTTCCTCCTGCTCTTTCTCCTTTGCCACTACCTCATCCATCATTTATCACCTGAAGCTTTGTTTTAACGGGAGTCATAGAATTTGGATAGTAGCAGGAAAACATCCAGCAATCCTCGGAGGAGGTAGGATATGCGCCAAAACGCTGACCACCTCAGGCCTAGCCGCTACTACATACATGCGCTTGCATTCCAACAAAACAAAGCAGATGCTAACTTCTATCATCCTCATCATGTTCCTGTAATGACCGGAGGTCCGAGAGAGATCCAGTGAGTCACAAACTGAGACAGAGACAGAAATAAACAACACTTTCTTTACTAAAACAGGGATTAGACTAAAATTCAGTATTGGGTGAATCAGTCTCAGGTTCTGCCTGGGACACTGTCTCTACTAAATACACATAATCAGCAAGAGCTGAAATCAATGTGCCAATCTCAAGGTTTCCAGCTTGTGTGAATTATTATAGAGATCTGAAACAATTTTACCTAAATATTGAGTCAGTCTAGTGAGGGCGGTCTATGGGGACCCCCTGAGATGACACACTGCATACAATCCTACCACTATGAACAATAGTAATGCAGGAAACTATATCAATTGCTCTTATACACTTATTATCAGGATATCCGGATATCTTAAAGTTATGGTACCGTTAACCTCAGATGCAGTCTATCACAGGCCTGTGAATCGCGGTGGCTGCAGCTAGTCCCGGAAAACTTTGGCGCCAAAACAAAAACATAGTTCACAAAACAGCAAAAATTCCTTGTCTTGTCGGCCGATGCCGAGCCCTCACACCGGGGACTTTAGTCCTGTAGCCTCAGATTAAGGTCTGGGAAGATCTCTTCACAAAGTCTTGTCAATATCCTCTCAGTGGAAATGGCACCAGAAATCTTCTTTGCTCCCGAAGTCTCTTACTGTTATCCAGTACACAAACTGCATGCTCCGTCACAGAAATGGGTTCCTCAGTCCCTTCATCACTCGACACATGACTTCTCCAGCACAAAGTCTAAAATCCACTCAACATGGACTTCCACAACACTCCACAGAGCCACACAGCTTCCCCAGCTCAGCACTTGTCCTTAAACAGAGAAAGGGGTAAACAAAACCCCATAGGGTAGAGTGTAAAGATTCTTGCAGCTCCTTCTCACAGACTTCCTGTCTCGACTCACTCATCAGACGCTTCTAGAATACACACAGCTTCTAGCACTGCCCCTCCTTTGAGCTCAGCCAGGCAAAAGTCACAGGGTCCTAGTGCTCCCCTGCTGTTATCACATTTCACACTCTCACATGCCACCCCACTAGAGGTTGGCTTCCTCGACACACCTCCCCACTCAAAGTTGTCTTGTGCATAGCGTTGTGGTGGTATACCCGCCGTAGCTCGAGTAGTTCTCCTGAGACCCACCCCAACAGGCTCGGCTCCCGAGGGAGCAGATGTCTCTTCAACGGGAGCCAATGGGGCTGCTCCCTCCTGAGGTGAGGCGCCCTGTGCCACATCAGACGGATCAGGTAACTGATCTGATTCCCTGTTCTCTGTAGGACATACCACATTCTCAATACTCTCTCCACACGGGGACAGATCTGTCGCAGGGGGCAAGTAAGCAGGGGCGGAGACAGACCCACCATCAAATTCGAGAGTATTAGGGATGCCCACCCCTCGGGACACAGCCGGTGGTTCCGGGGAAACGGGGACAGCATCTTTAAGCCAGCACCGTTGTAGCATGTTACGATGAAGATTATGGGATGGTCCCCCTCTCCCCACTGGTTCAACCTCTTAGACTGGAGTCTCAGGGCTCAGTCGTTTTTTTACCAGGTACGGAGTCGCCTCCCACCGTTCACTCAGCTTTCCGAACCGTCGTTTGATTCTCACCAACACTCTATCCCCCGGGGAGAAAGGCTCGGTTTGCACGGGGCGCGTGTCCTTATGGGTCACCTGACTGAGTCGATCACCCACCACCTGATATACCACCCTCAATCGCCGCCGGTGTTCCCGAACCCATTCTGATGCGGTCCGAGGGGGATTGGAGGAGGGATCTGGCATGCTCAAATCCTCAATGTCCTGCCCTGGCCTCTCGAGCATCAGCATGTGTGGTGAGTAGCCAGTAGTGCTGTGCACTCTGTTATTGTAGGCCCACATCAATTCGGGAAGATACCCAGGTCAGCGTACCTGTTGTTTACCCTCCAACGTCCTCAACATCTGCAACATAGTCCGATTAAAGCGCTCACAAGCTCCGTTACTTTGGGGATGGTAAGGTGTCGTTCTCGACTGTGCGACACAATACAGCTGGTACAGCTCCTTCATCAATGCCCCCTGAAAACATGCCCCTTGGTCCGAGTGTATTCTTTGCGGACACCCAAACACCTGAATGAAATATCGACACATGGCTTCAGCCGCCGACTCCGCCGTCTGATCTCTTGTCGGCACTGCTACAGCATACTTGGTGAAGTGATCTGTCATTACCAAGCAATAGGAATACCCAGACGTTGAGTATCCTATCAGGACATAGTCAATCATGAGCAGCTCTAAAGGAGCGGCGGTCTTAATGGATTGCGTGGGCGCCCGCTGCTCAGGGCTCTTACTGAGACCACAGACCCGACACTGCTGACACGCCTCCGTCACCATCTCCCCCAATTCAGGACAATAGAGGACTCGCTGTAGCCACTGCAGTGTCTTTTCACTCCCAAAGTGGGCCCCCTTCTCATGTGCCTCACGAGCGACCACCGGACCCATTCCCATAGGAATTACTAGCTGGTACCGGTGCTGCAGCTCAGATGGCAGGTACACCTTACGGTACAAGAGGCCCTGTTCCACGCACAACTTATCCCACTGTCGCAGTAGTTTCACTCCTTCCACGGACATCTGGGCCTTTTCCTCTGCACGCGGCCAGACCCCTTTTTGTACCCAACTGCGCACTAATGCAATGTCAGAGCAATCGTTCTGGTCCTTCGCCCAATCCGAGGGTGTTTTCCCCAGAACACACAGCATCCCTGATGCCACCCCACTTGAATGTACCACACTTCGGAAGATAGGTACCTGCCCCAAGTCATGGATTTCAGTGTCCTCAAGCTGGTCATCAACATTTTCCCCCGAGGACCCAAGGGGCACCCTTGAGAGTGCATCCGCATTTCCGTTTTCCCGCCCAGATCGAAACTTAATTCGATAGCTAAACTTAGCAAGGCGAGCGACCCACCGCTGCTCCAGCGCTCCCAGCTTTGCGTTTTCTAGGTGACCAGAGGGTTATTATCAGTCATGACCAGCACCTCAGCTCCTGTTAAATACTCGGCAAAGGGTTCCGTCATCGCCCACACCAGGGCCAGTAGCTCTAGGCGAAACGAACTGTAGTTAGCTGGGTTGCGTTCAGTGTCTCTCAAATACCTGCTGCCATAGGCGATTACTCGCTCCTGACCATCCTGCACTTGCGCTAGTACCGCCCCCAGCCCATGCAGACTGCCATCGATATATAACAGGAAAGGGGAATCGAACCGGGCATACGCTAACAACGGAGCACTCGTTAGGGCGGTCTTCACCTCCTCAAATGCCTTTCGCTGCTGGGGTCCCCATGGGATGGGGCGATTTTGGGGGCCTTGTGCCGTCCCTCTTAAGAGCTCATTCAGGGGACTCACTACTTGAGAAAACTTAGGTACAAATCGCCGATAGTACCCCGCTAAACCTAAGAAGGCCCGAACCTCTCGCAGGGTACGAGGGGGTGGCCATTCCTGCACAGCCATGACCTTACTGGTCGCGGGCAGAACCCCGTCCGGAGTCAACACGTGGCCTAGATACTCAATCTGACTCTGTAACAGTTGGCACTTCTTTGGTTTTATTTTTAGGCCATAACAACTGAGCCGCCGGAGAACTTGACGTAACTTCTCAATATGGTCTTCAAATGAGGCCCCGAACACCACAATGTCATCTAGGTATATCAGGACTGATTCAAAATTCAGATCACCTAAGCAATGTTCCATCAGGCGCTGAAAAGTTTCCGGGGCATTAGTGAGCCCGAAGGGCATCCTGTTAAATTCAAAGAGCCCCATTGGTAGGACAAACGCCGTCTTGGCTCGGTCTTTTTCGGCCATTGGTACCTGCCAATAGCCACTTGCTAAATCCAACGTCGAGAAATATTTGGCCCGACCCAATGCCGACAGAGACTCTTCTATGCGAGGTAATGGATATGCGTCCCTCACCGTGTGAGCATTCAATTTGCGATAGTCCACACAAAACCGAAGGGTCCCATCCTTCTTCCGCACCAAGACCACAGGGGCCGCCCTGGCTTTCTCGGATCACTGGTTGTCAAGCATACTGGCCACCATGCGCTTCACCTCTTGATAGAGCATTGGGGGAATTTGACGATAACGTTCCCTAATAGGAGGAGTATCCCCTGTGGGAATCTCATGCTCAATCGTCCGGGAACAACCGAAATCCTCCGCATGTCGCGAAAAGGTCTCTTGATGTTCCCACATGACCTTCTCCAGCTGCTCCAACTGCACGGGGGTCAGTTTCTCCCGATCCACTCCCATCTGGTCCATGATCACACGACCATTCCATTCTTCGTTAGGAGATTCGGTCTGGCCTACTTCAACCGCGAATGTCCAAGAAGACTGTTCATCTGGGCGAAGTTCAAACACTGTCTTATCAGGCACCTTCCCTGCTGGCACGAACAATTCAGCCAGAATGGTCCCAGCAGGAATTGTAACAGCCTCATCTAAAACGTTGATACATCTGACTGGCACCCGTCCAATCGCGAGAGACCAGGCCATACTCCTCACCTTGGCATTCTCAACTCCCCTGATGGAGAAGCCAGGGACCACCGGAGGAGTCTGATTGTCTGGTGGGCTCGGCCAATGCTGCCCTAAAGCAGGCCAGGCTAAGAAAAGTGTGGGAAAGGTTACCGGGACAAATAGGGGTGGCTGGGGACCGAGTATGAACACCCAGCCGCCCCCTGGAGGCTGGGGAGCAAGCGGTGACATCCGGCCACCGGGTGGCTGGGGACTGAGTATGGATACCAGGCCGCCGACGCAGCCATGGCGTGGTAGCCAGATTCCGCCTCCACATGCCTAAAAGGCCCAATTTCAAGTGCAAGCAAGCAGTATAGTATTGCAGCCTGGGGGCGGGTGGGTCGCAGGCTGCATACTTGCGCTTGTATTGCAAGGAATGGGGGAGGTAGAATTGAACACTGCCCTGGGACTAGAACTTGCACGGGCATAGTTGCAAGTCTGCATCTTCTGATGCGGCAAGGATCACTTATGATGGGCACACTTTTAGACAGTGACCTGGGAGTCAGAGATGCTTCCAGGGGTCTTCCCCATGCTGTTCCCTTGTCTTTTCAGCACTTTATGCATGTGTCACACAGCACATGGCCAGATAAGGTTGTAAAATGTTAAAATGACATTTCCCAGTGAATGCATTTGTCACAGTTGAAAGCAATACAAAAGTGCGAAAACGCATAAAAAATGCTACTTGTGAACATAGCCCAAGGTGTGGAGGAGTATTTTTGTTTTTGGTTATTTATTTTACCTTATACACAAGTCTTTACGCTGGAAAAGAAATTCCTTAACATATTTCACAGGAAAACAGTTTCAGTTTAGTTTTTGAACGTTTTATTGTGAGCCCGTAAAAGTGGCTTAATACCTCTGAAGATGTTGTTGACAGCAGTGACCTGGGGGTCAGAAATGCTTCCTGGGGCGATCCCCATGCTGTCCCCATGTCATTTGAGCACTGTCACTATCGTTTTGGGCACTTGTTAGGCTTTTAAAAGATTGCCGGGGGTGCCACCGCAAAAATGCTCGGGTCTCCCATAGACTAACATTGGGCTCGTTGCTCGGGTCGAGCACCCGAGTATCACGGCGAGCTTGGCCCGAGCTTCGAGCACCCGAGCATTTTAGTGCTCGATCAACACTAATAATAACATAAATAAATATATATCTCTATATAGTTCCAACTGTTCACACATGCCAAAATGTGGCAGCAATATTGAGGAATCACCCTATAAGAACCAGCCGAGGAATAAATACATTGAAATGATGTACCAAAATAGTAGAAAAAAAGCCAGACAGTAAAAGTGCAAGTGCAAAGACCTCTCGGAATGACAAGGAAATGTATACCAGCAAGAAGTTGGGACAACCTGTGGGGGTGATGTACAAAACCCAATACACGTTTCTTGTCAGCTTCTTCGGTAAATAAAAACACAGCATACACAAATAAAAACACAACTTTAAATACATTTAAAGTTTGAAACATATAACATTTTTAATATCAACTTAAAAAGCCAATGAATAAATTAATGTAAATGTGCACATAACTAATAATTACATACCTTTCTTTTAGAATGCTAATAAGAATTCAACAAGAAATCAATAAAAAAGAAGAGAAGAAAGGATTTTTCCCATTAAGGTATGATTTTTTTTTTTGGGTTCTAACAAAAGTCTAGTTTTATTTCTGAAAGTTAAGAAAAAAAAACCCTGCCTCTGTAAAATATGATTTACCAATTCTTAACAATTATTATATTTCTATAAGAATACCCTTGAAAATATAATTTATCTACAATTATAATAGCCTTTAATTATTCCTTTTCTATTCCAACTTCCAATGGCGCAGTTACTGTTTTGTGCCATCAAAAATTGCAAGCCATACTGTTTGACAAAATGACAATTGATTATCAATTTGTAAGAAATTTGCAACCTCCAGTGCAACCGCACTTCTGATTTTGTAAAACGGCCTCTGAAAAAAAAAAGAAAGCAATATCAAATTAATTACCAAACTTTCATTGCTGATGATTTACTAAAATATGCCATATTTAGAAATTCAGATTATTTATAATGAAATCCATCCAGAATAAATATAGTCATGTTTAAAGCTTCTTGACTAACATTGGCTTTTTGTCAGTAACCTTTCTACACTAAACTACATATCAGTTGTATGAATTACCCTTTACATTCTGTTATTCCACAACATAATTTTACATTGATGTTTTTAAGCGTTTAAGTACAGCTAAAGGGCTTGTCCGGTCCAAATCGATAAGTCTGCATTCCATCTGTGTGTCTGCAGACTTATGAATCCCCCCCAGCGCACACACTGTGTGTTGCGGAATTTGCCAGTTTCTGACCCGTTACCAGAGGATGTATATGCATTATACAAACTTCCAGCTAGTGGTAGCGGCCTCACTTGCATATACTTGTATGGAATGATGCCACTCCCTCTAGTCGGGCATGCTCACTGGACGACCGCGTCTCTAGATGGAGCGCGGCCTCGCTCTATACAAGTACACTAGATGGGCCCTGGCTGGGAGTATATATAACCCATGCTCACACAGAGTAACTGCAGACTTATCGATTTGGACCGGACAACCCCTCAAAGTTGCAGAGATGGCACGGGATATAGAGCTATATTTGCGGTTGTGGTTGAGCTCTATTTGCCTCAACCACAAAAGGCGAAGCATTTAACTACAACTCTGATTCCAAAAAAGTTAGGACAATGGTGTAAATTGTAAAGAATACAATGATGCAAGGATTTGGAAATCACTTATAGTAACATTTTATTAACAATAGAACATAGTACCAAAATCATAAATTGAAAGTTAGACATTTTTCCATTTCATTTGAAAAAAATTAATTCAATCAGAAATTGATTGCAGCAACACATCTCAAAAAAGTATAGCTGCATTCCCCTCTGTGCATCTGTCCTCACTATGCATGTCACCTTGCCAGGTTGGGTTGGTGCCATCAACGTCTACCACCTCGTCTTCCACGTACGCACCCTGGGCCTCCTCCTGACTTGCTGGCAATTGTGTCTCATCATCATCATCCACCTCTCGTGACAGTAATTTCCCTTTCCCACTGTCACCTTCATGTGACCGTGGCTGCTCAAATATTTGGGCATTGCTACATGCGATCTCCTCTTTCCCCACTTGAAGCGGACCGAGTGAGAGGCCCGAATCTATAAATGGGAAAGTGAACAACTCTTTGGAGTGTCCAAGTGTGGGATCTCTTGTCTCCGGGCATTCGGCATGGTGGGAGGAAGGAGGATCAGGGTGAGAAATGTGTGGTCCAGACTCATGGCTAATGAGACTGGACCGTGTGGAAGAAAGGGTGGTGGTGGTGGCAAACTGACTGGAATCATAATTTGTAATCCAACCAACAACCTTTTCACACTGCTCTGGCTTCTATAATGGTGTTCTATGGCCCCCTACAAAGTGGGACAGGAAGGTAGGCGACTATATGTGGATGCTTGTTGCGCTCCTTCAGCAGGCACAATTTCAGCTTGCCCACGGCCTCTGCCTGTGCGTGCACCATCAGCATCACGTCCACTTCCCCATCCCTTGCCAAGTGCCTTGCCCATTTTAACTGGAGTGTAATATTTGTCATGCTCCAAAAGTGTCATGATTATTAAGGCAGTAATATCGGATCACGTCTGATGATGAACAAGGTTCTCTACTTCCACAATACAGCAATGCAATAAAATCAACCAAATCTGGCTGTATTCAGCTAATAAGCAAAAGGAGCAGTGAAAATGGTGTACTATATTGCTTTTTAAGCAAATAATCAGGATTAAGAGCAAAAAAAAAAAAAAAATAGCCCAGATATTTAGGGCTGTGGATATCAGTAACAGCAGTAGACAGAACGTGCAATGGACCCTATTCTGCTCTATACACTCTCCAAAAACTGCCTGCCTAATTCCTTCTATCACCAGGAATCCTCACCTTTCTGCTGTTAATCAGCACTTCCTTGCTGTGTCCTTAAACACAATATATGCAGCTGGATTAGCCTTAGAAGGACTGTTAGTTCAGGTGTATATTGCTCTTGAATACCTAACTAATAAACTGCCAATTCTCTCCCTAGCTCAGCAGCACCTCTCCCTACTCGGCCTGTCTGAAGGGTAGACTGTGACGAACATAGGGTCTGATATAGACCCGATGACGCTATGCAGCCAGCCAATCACTGTAATGTCATAACCAACATGGCCACGGCATTACAGTGCGTGGCAGGAAATCCTTGCATTTTAACTCACTGCCTAAAGAGCGCCAAACGTGGGGCGGGGACTCGAGCTCCCGCCCAAGCATCCTGGAAGTACTCGCTGAGCGCCAATCATCTCGAACCGAGCAGCAGTGAGCACTCTCGCTCATCACTACTCATTATGCTATCTATTTTTTTACCTGCTTCCTTTTAGATGAAGCTTCATTTGAGAGTCGCCATGCTGGGATTCTCAAGCAAGTCATCATAGGGGGGCAGAGGCTATGGTCACTGCTGCAGCTTATGCACCCACCTTGAAGCAAAACGTGAAGTCCATTTCAGAGGCTGGGCTAGTCCCTCCTCTACCGAGCATGTGTCATTTGTTAATTCCAGCTTATGCTCATTTGGAGCAGGTCACTGTGCAATTTTCTTGTCAGTGCACAGTGACTGTTCGCTCCTTCACTGACTCCGATGACAGGTCGACAAGAGAATGCACTGTCAGTGCACATTGTAAGCTGAAAACCTGGCTAGCAGAGACCAGCTCCACCCCACAAGTGACGTCGCTTGTCATTGCTAAGGATACAAAGTCATGTGAACAGCTACATAAACTACAATAGGTACAAGTTCTATCCATGAATATCATGGACAGAACTCATATAAGAAAAACTAATGTCTAAATGAGCCCTAATAGCCAAAATTGGCTTCAACAAGAAGCGGGTAAAGGCTCAGAGTATGCCACATATTGAAGCAATTAAATGGGATTTCCTGGATTACAATATTGACAATCTATGTAGCTCAGTGGATGTCTGACTTCTGGCACCTATGTCATTCTACTGAGCAGGGTAAAACACGGTAAATTGAATGGACCATGGAATTCCAATCATTCCCATTTGCGGGAGCATTGGGTGTGTTGCACAAATTTGGCTTATGATATTGTAGCACATTTACTGTTCAAACGTAAAAAATCCACAAAAAACGCACATTTTTAGGCATATATTGTTTGAAAATGACAGATGGACGCATACTCATCTTTCAGTGTTTCTGAAGCTCCAGAGCATGCCGCTCTGTAGATCAAAGCTGACTCTAGAATCAGTGTCTTCTCTATTCTGAAGTCGCAGAAAAACAGCAGGGGTCTGATACAATGTGACTGACCTACAAAAAATGCTCAATAGATAATATACAATATCAGCAGGGAGAGAAATTCATATAATAGCATAAAATATAACTTTTAATGATATAGTTAAAAGAACCTAGAATAAAAGCAACACACAACGACCACCAATAATTTTGACAAGATAAAGTGCAAGTGCTCAAATAAACCAGTGCTCATATGAAAAGATTTGATTTCACTGCTGTGTCATGATGAAACACTATCGTCCAGGGCAAGATTGCAAGAGCAAGATGTAACAGGGATCATTTCTATAATACAGGGCTACATTCATTTTTGGGGTACCATTGAGGCAGTACTACACATGAATACTGCCCTGTCAGGGCAGGAGCAATATATGGGGCATGACAGGGTATTATAAAAATGATCCCTTTTGCATCTTGCTCCTGCAATCCTGCCTGGACAATAGTGTTTCATCATGACAGAGTGGTGAGATCAAATTTTTTATATGAGCACTGGTTTATTTTGAGCATTTTATATTGTCAAAATTATTGGTGGTCATTGTGTTTTCTTTTATTCAATGTTCTTTTAACTATGTCATTAAAAGTTTTTTTTGCTATTTTATGAATTACTCTATTCTGAAGTCACATCATCAATGTAGTCTGTGATTGGATGCAGTGGTCAGGTGACTAGAAAAGCCGGTCATCAGAAGTCTCAAAATTAATTAAAATGGTTCATATTGTGCCATTCCTGTTATTCCTGTTAAAGTGTATGAATTAAGAACATGGTGTTAAAGGGAACCCGTCAGCAGGATTTTGCTAAGTAAACTACAGGCAGTGTCATGTTGGGGCTGCTGCACTGATTAAAATGATACCTGAGGTGAAGAAATCCATCTTGTGTAATCAGTGAATCAGTGTTTGCAATTTTGAGTTAATGATATGCTCGTGCTCTGGGGCGGGACTGTAGCCAGGATCTTATCCTGGTGCTCTAGGCCAGATCAGCAAGAATAGACCTGCCCACAGGCCCTGAAACACAAGTATGTTCCTCATCACAGAGACAGACACAGAGACAGAAACTGACAGACAATCTCTCTCTGTCTTATACATTAACCACTAATACATACACAGCCCCCTCCAGCAACTCCATCACAGCAGCACAGAATGTGTCAGTGACCCATGTCTGAGACAGACAGACAAAGAGAGATACACAGAGAGAGAGATATACAGAGAGAGAGTGAGAGATACAGAGAGAGAGGGATACACAGAAAGAGGGATACACAGACAGAGAGGGATACAGAGAGAGACAGACAGACAGATGCTGTGGTGGAGTCACTGACATACTCTGTGCCGCTGTGGTGGAGTCGCTCACATACTCTGTGCTGCAGTGGTGGAGTCGCTGACATACTCTGTGCTGGAGTGGCGGAGTCGCTGATATACTTTGTGCTGCTGTGGCGGAGTCGCCGACATACTGTGTGCTGCTGTGGTGGAGTCGCTGACATTCTCTATGCTGCTGTAGCAGGGGTCACTGATAAATTCTGTGCTGCTGTGACACCGTCTTTGGAGGTGGCTGTGTAGGTATGAGCGGTTGATGTATAAGAGAGAGACAGATTGTCTGTCTCTCTATCTATCTCTATAACAGAGATGCCTGTGGGCAGGTCTTTTATTGCTGATGTGGCCTAGAGCACCAAGATATGACCCTGCTGTCAAGGGTGTGTCAGGATTGACAGACAGTCAAAGCATCTTCCTGGTCCTTTTATGATTTCTCTCTCTTTAGGACCCAGCGGTGATCCTCACCTTGCTTGGGGATTACACCTTTCCCTTTAGGACCCTAAGGTATCCTCACCTTTCTGCTGTTAATCAGCACTTCCTTGCTGTGTCCTTAAACACACTCAGATCCTGAGAGAGTTGCTGGTGATAGCGTGTTATACCTATTCAGACCTGGGATTCTAGTAGTCGGCTAGAATTACCTTGGAATTCCTTCGTTGATTGTTGCTGTGTCATCTTGGAGCTAAGTGTATTCCCCTGTTTAAATAGATGTTTTGCCACGGCACCTATACTCCGTCAACCCAATGTTTCTAACCTTTCAAGGTTGAAGTTGATGCGTTAGAAATGGGGGTTGGGGCTGTGTTATCTCAGGGTCTGTCCACTGGTAAATGGCATCCATGCACTTTCTTTTCCAAGAACCTGTCTTCGGCCGAGAGAAATTATGACTTGAGTAATAGGAAGCTTTTGGCGATTAAATTGGCTTTCGCTTAATGGCGACATTGGTTGAAGGGGGCAGTCCATCCTGTTACTGTTATCATGGACCATAAGAACCTGTCATATCTCCAGTCTGCTAAGCGTCTCAACCCTAGGCTAGCTAGATCATCTTTGTTTTTAACTAGGTTCAATTTTGTTGTCAATTTCCGTCCAGGGGTTAAAAACATCAAGGCTGATGCATTGTCCTGGAGCTTCCCTAGTGGTAGTGACCATGAGAACCCTGTCCCTATTTTGCAGAAGGGGCTGGTCATTTTGGCCATGTACCCTGACCTGGAAGGGCAGGTGTTGGAGGTTCAGGAGGACTCCTTTGTTCGTGTTCTTCAGGGAGGTTGTTTGTGCCATCTAATCTGCGCCGTAAAGTAATTAGTGAACATCACAACTCTGCTTGTTGGTCATCCAGGTAGTAAGACAACTGTGGACCTCCTTTACTGTCATTTTTGGTGCCCAGGGTTACATCAGGATGTGGTTGACCATGTGTCTGCTTGCAGTATTTGCGCACGTTCCAAAGTATTGCATACTCGTCTGTCTGGTTCTCTTCTGCCACTGCCTATTCCTAGTAGACCATGGAAACACTTGTCCATGAATTTTATTACTGACCTACTGGTATCTGCAGGCAAGACTGTGGTTTTGGTGGTTGTGGACAGGTTCAGTAACATGGTATATTTCGTAGCATTACTGGCATTTCCGAATGCCAAGACTGGCTCAGGTATTCATTAATGAGATCGTGAACCTTCACGGGGTTCCTTCTGATGTGGTGTCCGTTTTGGGGACCCATTTCATTTCTAAATTCTGGAAAGATTTTTGTACTCGACAGTTATCTTTTTCTTCTGCCTTCCATCCTCAGTCAAAAGGACAAACTGAACGCATAAATCAAAATTTGGAGACTTGCCTCTGGTATTTTGTCTCCGAGAACCAGGAGGATTGGGTATCTTACTTACCGTTGGCCAATCGTCACCAAGAGTCTACTGGCAGGTCACCTTTCTTTGGTACATATGGTGTTCATCCGCAGTTTGGTGCCTTTAGTGGTGGAGGAGTTTTGGGAGTTCAGGAGGAGAAGCGTTTTGCTTCGTCACTCTCTTCTTTGCAGCAGGGGGTTCAGAATAATTTGAAACTCATGGGAGACAGTTACAATGTATGGCTGACCAAAAACACTCGCCAGGTGCGGACTTAAGTGTGAATGACTTTATGTGGTTGCCTACCAGGAATATCAAGTTGAAGGTTCCTTCCTGGAAGCTAGGACCTAGATTTATTGATCCCTATAAAATAACCGCCATCATTAACACAGCAGCGTTTCGTCTGGCGTTACTTCAGGCTCTTAGGATCCACAATGTGTTTCACAGGTCTCTGATCGAAAAGTATGTGGTACCTCTTAAGTCCTCTCCCTTGCTGCCACCGCCAATCATGGTTGATGGCAATTTAGAGTTCCAAATATCGAACACTGTGGATTCTCGTCTTCAGCGTCTTTCCTTTCAGTACTTAGTGATCTGGAGGGGTTACGGTCCAGAGCAAATGATGTGGGTTTCAGCATCGGAGGTGAATGCCCCTAGGTTGGTCCTGAGAGTCCGGAGACCACTCGTAGAAGGGGGGGTACTGTCACGTGTGTGTAAGGATTGAAAATCAGTCATTACATCTCCCTGATCCTTTTATGATTCCTCTCTCTTTAGGACCCAGCAGTGATCCTCACCTTGCTTGTGGATTATATCTTTTCCTTTAGGAACCTGAGGTATCCTCACCTTTCTGCTGTTAATCAGCACTTCCTTGCTGTGTCCTTAAATACACTCAGACCCTTACAGAGTTACTGTGTTATACCTATTCAGGCCTGGGTTTCTATTAGTCGGCTAGAATTACCTTGGAGTTCCTTCATGGATTGTTTCTGTGCTTTCTCCGGTGTCATCTTAGAGCTAAGCATATTCCCCTGTTTGTTTCCATTGTGTGTACTTTAGTTTGTAGTGGGGCTGACTTAGTGCTCTCCCCTCCCTCTCCCTACCTAGGGCCTAGCCTTAGGATCAGCTAGGGCCAGGTTTCCTGCTCGGCGATAGGTGTGGAACCTATTTAGGGTCTATAGGGGAGTCAGTGTTTGTCGTTAGATCTGTTTAGGGGTCTCCACTCTCCCTTTCCTTAGTTGTAAGGCTCCCTCCCCTTTTTCCATCATTATAAGCTGGGTTCTCACCTGCCTTCAGTCTCGCCCCGGAGCACGAGAATCTCATTGACTCAAAACTGCAAACACTGATTACATAAGAACCACAAGACTGATTTCTTCACCACTGGTTTCATTTTAATCAGTGTAACAGCCCCAACATGACAATGCCTAAGTTTATTTAGGAAATCCTGCTGACAGGTTCCCTTTAACATTTTGTTTGTCAAAAGCCTGTCTTTGCACAGTGTGACAGTGTCTAATCAATAATGACCGTACATTCCAATTAATAATGAGAATAGTAACACGCAGTTGTCAATTTATTCAAAAATGTCTAACAGAATTGCTATTTTCTATTACATGCTACAGAATGACTACCTCTTAGAAAACATTTGACTAAACTTGTCTGAAGAGCTGGTCCCCTTTCAATCACCCATGGACAAATGCTTATTATTTTACTTTACAGGTCAGAAACACAGAAGGGTTACCAAACAGGAAAATTGCATGTGCCTCTTCCAACACCAAGTTTTGATGCAAGTAAGTGAATTTAAACCATTTCTGCAGAGTATAGACTTGTGGTATCAGCCCTAAAAGTCAATACTGACATTTTACTTAAAGGGTAACTATGGTTGTCAGAATATGTTATGTGAATATAAGGAATAACATCATTTCTGGCCATTTTGTGACTTATATCCTGCATTCTCACCAGTTTCCCCCTCTACATGCTCTCTCTGTAACGTACAATCCTCTGGGAGCTTAGAGGAGGAGACAACAGCTGTGTTTTTTCCAATAGAGAACATAGAGAGAGGAATGTCTGTTCTTTATTCACTTTTAGTCCCGGGTCACATTTGCATATAACATCCGATGCGATATGTTGATGACACTCAAACTCTGCTGCGAACGTCAGCCTAGTGTCAGTGCAACTGTGATCCGATCCTCTCGCATGAGAGAATCGTATCTCAGGTGTGGAGGAGACGCCTCTCCTCCATTGTCGGTGTCCGCGAATGACATGTCGAATGACATCTGAGTGCAGTCCACTGTTTTGCACACACCAGAGGCGTAGCTAGGGTTTTGGCTAGGGGTGGGGGGCGAAACTTCTGAGTGGGCCCCTAACCAGGTAACCCTGATTACGACTATAATGGCGCACCCAGATAGTGGATGTAGGAGACCCTCAGCAGATGACAGCGCTGTTACTGAAAATAATGTCTATACAAAGAGCAGCACTACTATTACCACCATATGGTGACATATTGCTAGATACCAGGCCTGCAGAACATATAAGAGATCACAGCTCAGTTATATATAGTAAGTTACAGCTGATGTTCTTTCTGATTAAATTGTTCACTTTTCCCGTCTTTTCCATCTGGCCCAGACTGACATGACAACTTCTCCAGCCAGGACTCAGAGTCTCAGGTCTGCAGAGATCACAACAAAGACACATTTGACACCTTACTTATCAGGCACTGACCATATCTGTTCCCAACCTGCACAAACTTCTCATCCTGCTGATACCCCAATACTGAGCCTCTGCTGCCGTATGTGTCCTATTACTGCACCTACTGTGTGCCCTCTAGATGGTAAAACAAACTTCTAAAATATAGTAATGCCGTGTGCAAGTGTTCTAGAAAACAGTGCCCACATTGTGCCCTCTAGAAAGTAATAGTGCCCCTTTGACAGTCACGATAACCTGAGTTCCCCTATAACAATAAGTGCCCACTTAAGATTTAACAATGTCCTGAGTCCTGAGTCTCCCCCCCATGTAGAGCTCCCCTCTAACCAGTATGATGTTCTCCTATATACGATATAATTCCCCCTCACTGTATAGTACCCCCACACAGTAGACTGACCCCTTAGTAGCCCCCAAGCTGAGGGCTCTAACACTGTATGATAGCCCCACACTATACAAGGACCCACATTATCTCCCACACTCTATGATGGCCCCCACACTGTACAAGGAACCCACATTATCTCCCACACTGTATGATGGCCCCCAAACTATACAAAGACCCCATATTATCTGTATGATGGCCCCCCTCACTGTGCAAAGACCCCACATTATCTCCCACACTGTATGATGGCCCCACACTATTCAAAGGCCCCACATTATCTCCCACACTGTATAAATAGACTACATATAGTATAATGCACCAGATAGTCATCAATATAGTATAATGTACTCCCCATAGTCCTTCGTATAGTATAATACACCCCCCATAGACAGAGGCTGTAGTATAATGCTCCCCCCCATAGGCAGAGTCAGTAGTATAATGCTCCCCCCCTTCATAGGCAGAGTCTGTAGTATAATTAGTATAATGCATGCTGCGATTGGCAGCGTATATCGGATGGGTGCATGCCATCCAATATACGCTGCCAATCACAGCATGCTGTGATTTTTTTCTGATGCTAACTAGGCATAAGAAAGTAAACGTTAGTTGGCACTGCTCCATAGCATAATATTGGAGCGAGTGCTATCCGATGAATAATTGGATAGCACTCGTCCAAGTTATATGCTGACTATAAGTCAGTCTGAGGGAACCCGTAAGCTCACACAAAAGATGCAGCTACATGGAAGACATTATACAGCAGAGCTCAGCTGTTTTAATCTGAATCAACCTCTGGTGTGAGGTAAAACATTTGTTACAAAGCTCTGCACACTGTTTTTTCTGTCTGTTCCCATTTCTGCAGCTCAGTCCTCCTCCCCCTCCCCTCTCCATAGAGGATAACAAGCTGTGTTACATAACACCTGTAGTACATCTGTGAGAACCCTCCTGTTTGTTTTTCCATCTTGTGTTTTGCGGTCACGTGACCATCTGCCTTTATATTCCAGCTCCGCCCTTCTGGCTGTGCTGGACTTCAGTGTTGTTTTGACTGTTTCTCTAGCCAGGTGCTTCGGTGCCCTTCTCTGTCAGTTCGCTTGGTCCTTCTGGGACCTCTTGTACCTTTAGTCAGTTTGTCTTTTTGTGTTCTGCAACAACTTCTCTGTTTAGGAGGTGTCCTATTTTTGTCCCAGTCCTTAGTTCTTTTAGGGACCCCTCCCCTTATGCTATACGTCTTCGTTCAGACTAGCATAGGACTAAGGCGGGTCTGTTCACTAGGAACAGGCAGCCCGCTACATCGTAGGGATTCAGCTTAGTCTTACTGTAGGGACAGCTTTCCCCTTTCTTTCCTTAGTACTTGTTGCAGTTCATAACACCATCTCCTCTGAAGAAGATAGCCTTGAGCTGTTTTTTCACAATGGATGGTGAGTTCAGGAGGTAGGGGGAGGGGAGAAGTGTCCGATAAGTGGGAAAGGAAGCTGATTTCTGTGAGATACAATAACAAGTTTTGTGTAAGTGCCTGTACTATTGATTTATGCAAAATTTGTTGAAAGTACAATTCCATTTTAACTGAGAGCTTGCATGTGAGGAACAGGTTCTGACATATCGTTTGTGCAGCTTGTCTGGTTAAGCTATACAGGGGCCCAAGCAGTGATCTGAATCAACTGTTTACCTTTACTATAGATTCTATGTTATTATGCATAAACAATACAAGCAGCAGGTCATGCAAGCAGCACAATGAGGGGAAGGAACATGGAGGAGAGAGACTAATGTTGCCTTTTCTAAACCCGATTACTCTCTCAACTTTACTGCAGAGTTCTGTTTAGCTTTTTTTTTGTGTTGTAATGCGTTATGCAGAGCCCCCATAATCAGGGCAGTAAGGAATGGGGCAATGGGTTCTTTGTGTCTATTGTAGGGCTGAAAGCAGATCACCAAGCTTGCATAAGTTGCTCAGTCCTGCCCTCCTGTGGCTATTTTTCATTTCTAAACAGGGCGGAGGAGTAATGGCCTATTCCGCTCGATATGTTTGTAAGAGAGTGTACAATGGAAGATGAGATCCCCCAGCATTGTGTATCATTTGTGAGCGGAGATTGCCACCAAACAGAACCCTGCAGAACCAGAATAAAGATGAAGTGTTGCGAGGACTACGGGTTAAAAAGAAGCACCTGGTAGATTTAAATCTGTGACGCAGCTCCCTGATATAAAAGATCAGAGTGACAAGGTGGGAAGGAGTTTGGTGCCAATAAGTGAGACCAGCAGAACATGTGCTGAGAGGGATGTGTAGCACCCTGAGGACTCGGCTGCTACAGGGGTATTACACCTCAAGCCAGAGGTGTGGTATTCCACTCCCGGGTAAGGATGGAGTGTGGAACTGAGCTCAGATAGCTGCATACACTACATACATCCCATTTCCGGGGGACAGATCGACGGTACTCCCACCAATATATGTGCAGGTACGATAGTGTCTGTCCCTGGCTGGAGTGGGAGGGGGTTGGAACATCCCAGTAGTGTAGGGGCAGATAGGGGGAGCAGTCTGGGTAATGCTAGGAGCTCATTGGGTGCTGGTCACCTGAGCTCACACATAGAGGGAGTATATAAGGTGGGCACCATCTTAGGACAGGGTCAGTCTTTTGTAGAGTGAGTCAGAGGAGCGGAGCAGAGAAGCTCAGCCAGAAGGGCTGACAGGGAGTTGTGGTTCTGGCTGGGCCCAGCTCCAAGGCCAAGTCTGAGAGAGAGAGAGGAGTCAGAAGGACCCAGAGAGAAGAAGAAGGAACCCCAAGACCCCAGAATACAAACAGCAGGGTGAACGGTTGGCACCCAGGGTACCGGATCCCAAGCTGGCAGAGAGAAAAGCACACCTTAGCCAGAGACCGGAGGTCGTGGGCAGGATCTGCCACGACCCTCACTAAATCCACTAGGAAGGCATACCAAGTATAGGGTCAGGGAACCCAGAAGAGGTGTACCCACCAAGAGACCCGAGGGAGCCGGACATAAGTGGATCCCTGGTGAGAACGGCCAGAAGAGAGGGAAAGTCAGACAGGAGCTCAGGACCACGCTCCAGAATTGCTTGGGGGTTGGCCGAGTCCAGGACCTGGTGGACGCAGCACGGCTCGGGTGGTCGCTTCAGGCCAGAGTGACCATAAGAACACCCGTAAGTAAAAACCCCTGAACTGCACAGCCCGACTCTGAGTCTTCTTGCTTAGCTCTCCTGCACCTGCACAACCACCATCCTCTACATCTGACCCCCTGAGGCTATACCCCTCCCGTTGGGGGTTATACTACCAAAGCTGCACACATACCAACAGCCTCAGCGGACCCTGCTGCAGCGGCGGCCTTTTGACCGCAAATCAACGGGTGGCGTAGTCGACACTAAAGAACACCAATAACATCTATCACGACTGCCACACACTGAGTTTGACACCCTGGGCACGGACCGGGTCGCCGCCACTCGGAGACTACAACCCCCATCTGATCCGGCTCCGGGTAATCCCCAAACAGCACTGGCCCAGGGGGCGCGTCAACTTTGGCGTAGTCGGCAGGATTTCGTGCCCACAACCACCGGGTACTGCGTGCCTGAAGAGAAGTTCAAATTTACCTTAAGAAGAAGTCTCCCGCCGGTTCCAGAGGGTCCCCGCCATGGGTCGCCATCACGGATCGTTTCCCTCCGGTTGCCCGCCATCTGCAGCTTTTTCCCGCCATCCACGGAGTTTCCCGCCACTGGGAGATGATTCCCGCCATTTCCAGAAGATTTCCCGCCTTGGAAGAGCGGACGCCATTATGGGCGTGCCAGAGGGTGGCAAGAGGTCACCTCCCATCGTGGGCCAGGTCAAGGAATGGCGCCAAAAGCGGAAACCGCCCCCACCAACAGAGACTGTGATGCTGGAGATGTCCATCAGCGTGAGAGAACTGCCCCTGGAACTGACAATCACAAAGTTGCCCTGGGACCACCTTCAATGTGGGCGGAGACAGAACAAAAGAGAGAAGATGGGTGCAGCCTGGAGGAGTCTGGAGAGAGCGCACCCGGAGACAAGAAGTCTGGAGAGGACTCCGGAGAAGCCGTACCCGGAGATGGAGGGAGAGGCAGGCAGCACCGACCCAGTGGTCAGGAGCCTGTTGCAAGCGACAACCCCAGAAGGCCTGGTGGAGATCCTGGCACAGCTCCCCCGAGACCGGGAGCGTGCACAGACCGCACTGGAGGGCTTGGCTCAGAAGATGGCCCGAGTGCAGCGGGACGTACTGGCCGCATGGAGCAGAGAGATGGCCCAGCAGGCTGGAACCCGCCAGCGAAGCACGCCACCCGAGACGAGGAGACAGACCGCCTCTGAGGATGGTGCAGGAGGAGTGAAGGCCGGAGACGGCGCCGAGAAGGGAGCTGGACAGATGGAGGCAGGTAAAGGGGACGTCACTACCCCGAGCCGAGAAACCGCGTACCTGCCCCAGCTCCCCGTCGCAGAGCCCGAAATTCCCCCTGCCGTGCCCGTCGCTGCATCGTCACCGCTCCAGACAAGGCCTCAAGCAGAAGCCGCGGCCGCGACCCCTGTGACGTCACGCGCCTCAACCCTGAGCGCGGCAAAGCAGGAAACACCACCGGCCTGGTCGCAAGGTCTAGTACCCCCGGGCGCCGCAGTACCAACAGCGCCCTCTACCTCCACTGAGCCACCGGCCTGGTCGCTGGGCCAAGTAACCCCGGGCGCCGCCGTCTTCACGGTGCCCTTTACGTTCAGGGTACCCCAGGCCTGGTCGCAAGGCCTGGCCAACCCGGGCGCCGCCACCACCACCGCGCCCTCAACATCTAGAGTGCCGCACCTGGGTGAAGATTTGTTTGCCCAGCACACGTGCCCGGATGGGCAGCCCTTTGTGTGGCCACCGGAGTTCCACCATCCCCGACTCCGGAAAGAAAGACCCCTAGATGAGCCCCTGATTCCGGTTCCGAAGCCCGTTAAGATCACCCCACTCTCGTTGGAGGAAGCGCAGTTTGCGTGGGACCCCACCGGAGGAGACCTCATGGTATTCACCCAAGAGACTCGGGCAGCCGCAGCTGAGCGTGCGGAGTGCTGCCGGCAGCAGTTAGAGGTCTTTGACCGCGAGCGAAGAGAGAGGCGGGTCCGTGAGCAGCGGCTGCAGGAACAGAGTGCAGAGCAGAAGAGCCGGACCAGGAGGAACCCCCGTGCAGCCCACGGTCCCCGTGCCACCGGGACTGTAATTAAATTCCAACTGCAGCACGGTTGGGGTTTCATCAGGGATCATCACACCCCCGGCGACGTCTTTGTCACCCGCAGAGACGTGGAGTCCCATCTGCCGGAGGGACACAGAGGTCGTGACCTATATGTAGGGGACGAGGTCACATTCACCCGGCACAAGTGTGCCAAAGGACCCTACGCCCTCCATGTACACCGGCTGACGGAGGAGGAGCTACGGTGTGAAGAGGAGCAAGAGGATCCGGACGGGTCTGAAGGAGGAGCAGGAGTACGCCGTCATTAAAGTACGGTAAAGAGACTGTACATAGTTACCCGTCAGGGTATATGCCATGCTGTTAACTTAAAATAAGGTCCCCGTTGGGACAAGTGTGAACTGTTCCAGTGTGTCCCATCTCCCCACAGGCTGAGGACTGTGAGCAGCCATCCCTTTTCCCCACTGGTCGAGGACTGAGAGCGGCCATACCTCCCCTTGTATATAGTTGCGCTTTCTAAGGCGCCCCCTACCGGTTTTATAGGAAACTGTTGTTTTTACTACAAGAGACTGTCGCACTTTACCCGGTCACAAGTTGCACCGTGGCCGGAGGAACAAGAGTGTTATTTATGAAAAGCTTTATATGAAAAGTTTATGCTGATAATATATGATGTTTTATATGTTTATGTTTTATGAAAAAAAAAATGTATGTTTGTGGATGTTTTTGTTCTCTTACAGCCCGAGGACGTGCTGTGATTTACCAGGGGGGAATGTAGCACCCTGAGGACTCGGCTGCTACAGGGGTATTACACCTCAAGCCAGAGGTGTGGTATTCCACTCCCGGGTAAGGATGGAGTGTGGAACTGAGCTCAGATAGCTGCATACACTACATACATCCCATTTCCGGGGGACAGATCGACGGTACTCCCACCAATATATGTGCAGGTACGATAGTGTCTGTCCCTGGCTGGAGTGGGAGGGGGTTGGAACATCCCAGTAGTGTAGGGGCAGATAGGGGGAGCAGTCTGGGTAATGCTAGGAGCTCATTGGGTGCTGGTCACCTGAGCTCACACATAGAGGGAGTATATAAGGTGGGCACCATCTTAGGACAGGGTCAGTCTTTTGTAGAGTGAGTCAGAGGAGCGGAGCAGAGAAGCTCAGCCAGAAGGGCTGACAGGGAGTTGTGGTTCCGGCTGGGCCCAGCTCCAAGGCCAAGTCTGAGAGAGAGAGAGGAGTCAGAAGGACCCAGAGAGAAGAAGAAGGAACCCCAAGACCCCAGAATACAAACAGCAGGGTGAAGGGTTGGCACCCAGGGTACCGGATCCCAAGCTGGCAGAGAGAAAAGCACACCTTAGCCAGAGACCGGAGGTCGTGGGCAGGATCTGCCACGACCCTCACTAAATCCACTAGGAAGGCATACCAAGTATAGGGTCAGGGAACCCAGAAGAGGTGTACCCACCAAGAGACCCGAGGGAGCCGGACATAAGTGGATCCCTGGTGAGAACGGCCAGAAGAGAGGGAAAGTCAGACAGGAGCTCAGGACCACGCTCCAGAATTGCTTGGGGGTTGGCCGAGTCCAGGACCTGGTGGACGCAGCACGGCTCGGGTGGTCGCTTCAGGCCAGAGTGACCATAAGAACACCCGTAAGTAAAAACCCCTGAACTGCACAGCCCGACTCTGAGTCTTCTTGCTTAGCTCTCCTGCACCTGCACAACCACCATCCTCTACATCTGACCCCCTGAGGCTATACCCCTCCCGTTGGGGGTTATACTACCAAAGCTGCACACATACCAACAGCCTCAGCGGACCCTGCTGCAGCGGCGGCCTTTTGACCGCAAATCAACGGGTGGCGTAGTCGACACTAAAGAACACCAATAACATCTATCACGACTGCCACACACTGAGTTTGACACCCTGGGCACGGACCGGGTCGCCGCCACTCGGAGACTACAACCCCCATCTGATCCGGCTCCGGGTAATCCCCAAACAGCACTGGCCCAGGGGGCGCGTCAGATGCTGTGGCCGATTCACTAGTATCGGCAAGGGGGCATCACACGCCAGTGACCAGGACCCAGACGATGGGCAAGACCCACAAGTCAGACTATGCCTGTCAAGACCTGAGGCCTAGCTCTGCGCTGGTGAAGATCAGTGACCCAGACTACACATGTCAAGACCTGAGGTCTGACCCTGTGCTGGTCAAGACCCGTGACCCAGACTATGCCGGGCAAGACTTGAGGCATTTACTGCCAATGCAGATATATGGTACAGGATTCGGCCTGGGGCGGTGCAACAGATGCGATGGGGACCGACCAATTTAAGGAAGACCCAGAAAGCTTTAACTGACTTTGTTAGAAAGACTTGCAGCCTCTGCCTCTTTGAAATGCAAGAAACTGAAAGGTTGACTGCTGCCACCACTGGAAAGGATGTTGACTACCAGAAGGTGTAGTTTGCTGTGCCTGCAAAGCAGCAGGGGACATCAGCACCACCCTTGAAGGAAATGGAAGATGAGTCAGAGGACAAATTTCACAGCATAGTACCTGAAGTCCCAAGAGTTCCAGAAGCAACCTTTCAGAGAGAGCCACATAGGCTCCATGCACCAATGCCAATATACCTTCCAAACGATACGTGCAGGATGAGTTTATCTGGGAGCACATTGAACAAAAGACTAATGAATGCACCAGACTTGTGGCAGAAATAAGGTTACTCCTGAAGGAAGCCCAGGTTACCAGAGGTCTCTCTTACCTGAGGACTGGCAAATTAAAAGAAAGGAGGAATGTAAGAGAGAGTACAATGAAAGATTAGATTCCCCAGCATTGTGCACCACTTGTAATTGGAGACTGCCAACTACTGCTCAAACGGAACCCTGCAGAACCAGAAGAAAAAGGAACTGTTGCCGGAAGGATGGGTTCAAAATGAGCATATATTGAATTCAAATGCATGTTAGACTTTTCAGATTTATATTTTTAAAACAATTAGAAAACCATGTATCATTCCTATTATACTTCACGAATACTGGCGACTTTGCTTTAGCATTTCACATAAAATCCCAATAAAACACATTTAAATTTGTGGTTGTAATATGAAAAAATGTGGAAAAGTTCATGGGGTATGAATACTTTACACAGTACTGTATGTATGTATACTGTATATGTATATATCTTATTCATATAACAAAGTGGCAGGACATCCGAAATAGTGAAAAGTAAGGATTGTTTAATTACCAACACCATCTACGTTTCTGCTCTCTCTAGAGAGACTTTTTCAATTATATATTTACAGTATGATGTGTATATATACCAGTGGGAGAGTGATTTGGGGTACAAACACGTCTTGCACAGAGACCTTTCCTTTTAGTGACGGCCACTGATGGGGAGGGAAAGAGAAATAGTTGTCGGCTAAAACAGCATATATACTGTATGTGTACAGTGGGGAAAAAAAGTATTTAGTCAGCCATCAATTGTGCAAGTTCTCCCACTTAAAAAGATGAGAGAGGCCTGTAATTGACATCATAGGTAGACCTCAGCTATGAGAGACAAAATGAGAAAACAAATCCTGAAAATCACATTGTCTGATTTGGAGAGAATTTTTTTTTAAATTTTGGTGGAAAATAAGTATTTGGTCAATTACAAAAGTTCATCTCAATGCTTTGTTATATATACTTTGTTGGCAATGACTGAGGTCAAACGTTTTCTGTAAGTCTTCACAAGGTTGGCACACACTGTTGCTGGTATGTTGGCCCATTCCTTCATGCAGATCTCCTCTAGAGAAGTGATGTTTTGGGGCTGTCGCTGGGCAACACAGACTTTCACCTCCCTCCAAAGGTTTTCTATAGGGTTTAGATCTGGAGACTGGCTAGGCCACTCCAGGACCTTGAAATGCTTCTTACGAAGTCACTCCTTCGTTGCCCTGGCAGTGTGCTTGGGATCATTGTCATGCTGAAAGACCCAGTCATGTTTCATCTTCAGTGCCCTTGCTGATGGAAGGAGGTTTGCACTGAAAATCTCATGCTACATGGCCCCATTCATTCTTTCATGTACACGGATCAGTCGTCCTGGTCCCTTGGCAGAGAAATAGCCCCAACGCATGATGATGTCACCCCCATGCTTCACAGTAGGTATGGTGTTCTTTGGATGCAACTCAGCATTCTTTCTCCTCCAAACACAACGAGTTGTGTTTCTACCAAAGAGTTCTACTTTGGTTTTATCTGACCATATGACATTCTCCCAATACTCTTCTGGATCATCCAAATGCTCTCTAGCAAACTATGGGCCCGGACATGTAATGGCTTAAGCAGGGGGACACGTCTGGCACTGCAGGATCTGAGTCCCTGGCGGCATAGTGTGTTACTGATGGTAGCCTGTGTAACGTTCGTCCCAGCTCTCTGCAGGTCATTCACTTGGTCCCCCTGTGTGGTTCTGGGATTTTTGCCCACTGTTCTTGAGATCATTTTGGCCCCACGGGGTGAGATCTTGTGTGGAGTGTCAGATTGAGGGAGATTATCAGTAACGTAGTAACATAGTTTTTAAGGTTGAAGGATGACTAAGTCCATCTAGTTCACCGCATAGCCTAACATGTTGATCCGGAGGAAGGCAAAAAAAAAACATGTGACAAACAATAAGCTCCACATTGGGGAAAAAAATTCCTTCCTGACCCCATACGGCAATCAGACTAGTTCCCTGGATCAACGCCCTATCAAGGAATCTAGTATATATAACCTGTAATATTATACTTTTCAAGAAAGGCATCCATGCTCTTCTTAAATTTTAGTAGTGAATCACTCATTACAACATCATGCGGCAGAGAGTTCCATAGTCTCACTGCTCTTACAGTAAAGAATCCACGTCTGTGATTATGATTAAACCTTCTTTCCTCCAGATGTAGAAGATGCCCCCTTGTCCACATCTCCGGCCTCAGAGTAAAAAGATCAGTAGAAAGGTCTTTGTATTGTCCCCTCATATATTTGTACATGGTAATAAGATCACCCCTAAGCCTTCATTTTTCCAAACTAAACAACCCCAAGTGTAATAACCTGTCTTGGTATTGAAGACCCGCCTAGTCCTCTAATAATCTTGGTCGCTCTTCTCTGCACCCGTTCTAGTTCAGCTATGTCTTTCTTCTACACCGGAGACCAGAGCTGAACACAGTATTCTAAGTGTGGTCGCATTAGTGACTTATATAGAGGTAAAATTATGTTCTCCTCATGAGCATCTATGCCTCTTTTAATGCATCCCATTATTTTATTTGCCTTTGCAGCAGCTGCCTGACACTGGCCACCAAACGTGAGCTTGTCGTCCACCAATACACCCAGGTCTTTTTCAGTGACAGTTTTGCCAAGTGTTTTACAATTAAGCATATAATTATACATTTTATTTCCTATGCCCAAGTGCATTACCTTATATTTATCCCCATTAAAGCTCATTTGCCATTTATCAGCCCAAGCTTCTAGTTTACATAAATCCTCCTGTAATATAAAATTGTCCTCCTCTGTATTGATTACCCTGCAGAGTTTAGTGTCATCTGCAAATATTGAAATAATACTCTGTATGCCCCCTACAAGGTCATCAATAAATATGTTAAAAAGAAGCAGGCCCAATACTGACCCCTGTGGTGCCCCACTGTTAACTGAGACCCAGTCGGAGTGTGTTCCATTAATAAGCACCCTTTGTTTCCTATCACTGAGCCAGTTCTTAACCCACTTACATATATTTTCCCCTATCCCCATTGTTCTCATTTTATGTATCAACCTTTTGTGTGGAGCCGTATCAAAAGCTTTTGAAAAGTCCATATACACAACATCCACTGGATTTCCTTGGTCAAGTCCGGAACTTACCTCTTCATAAAAGCTGATCAGATTAGCTTGACAGGAACGGTCCCTCGTAAACCCATGATGATATTGTGTTATGAGGTTATTCTTCTTCAGATACTCTAGTATAGCATCTCTTAGGAAACCCTCCAGGATTTTACCCACAGTAGAGATTAAGATTACTGGCCTATAATTTCAAAGTTCAGTTTTTGTACCCTTTTTGAATATTGGCACCACATTTGCTATACTCCAGTCCTTTGGTACAGACCCTGTTATTATACAATCTTTAAAGATTAAAAATAATGGTCTACCTATAAATTTACTTAATTCCTACAGTACTCGCGGGTGTATCCCATCCGGGCCCGGGGATTTGTCAACTTTAGTGATTTTTAGACGCCGCCGTACTTCCTGCTCTGTTAAGCAAGTGACATTTAATGGAGAATTTTTGTTATCACTGATCATGTTTTCTGTCATGCGATTTTCTTGTGTAAATACTGTTGAAAAAAAATCATTTAGCATATTGGCTTTTTCCTCATCCTCATCCACCATTTCACCCAGACTATGTTTAACCCCTTAAGCCCCGCGGGTGGTTTGCACGTTAATGACCGGGCCAATTTTTACAATTCTGACCACTGTCACTTTATGAGGTAATTACTCTGGAACGCTTCAACGGATCCCCCTGATTCTGAGATTGTTTTTTCGTGACATATTGTACTTCATGATTGTGGAAAAATTTCTTCGATATCACTTGCGTTTATTTGTGAAAAAAACGGAAATTTGGCGAAAATTTTGAAAATTTTGCAATTTTCAAAATTTGAATTTTTAAGCCCTGAAATCAGAGCGATATGTCACACAAAAGAGTTAATAAATAACATTTCCCACATGTCTACTTTACATCAGCACAATTTTGGAACCAAAATTTTTTTTTGTTAGGGAGCTATAAGGGTTAAAAGTTGACCAGCGATTTCTCATTTTTCCAACAAAATTTACAAAACCATTTTTTTAGGGACCACATCACATTTGAAGTCACTTGGAGAGGTCTTTTTCACAGAAAATACCCAAAAGTGACACCATTCTAAAAACTGCACCCCTCAAGGTGCTCAAAACCACATTCAAGAACTTTATTAACCCTTCAGGTGCTTCACAGGAATTTTTTGAATGTGGAAGAAAAAAATGAACATTTAACTTTTTTCACAAAAATGTTACTTTAGACCCAATTTTTTTTATTTTCACAGGGGTAACAAGAAAAAATGGACCCCAAAATTTGTTGTGCAATTTCCCCTGGGCACGCAGATACCCAATATTTGGGGAAAAAACACTGTTTGTGTGCACGGCAGGGCTCGGAAGGGAAGGAGCGCCATTTGACTTTTTTGATTGTAAAATTTGCTTGAATAATTAGCGGACGCCATGTTGTGTTTGGAGAGCCCCTGTGTGCCCAAACTTTGGAGCTCCCCCACAAGTGACCCCATTTTGGAAACTAGAACCCCCAAGGCACCTTTATAGATGCATAGTGAGCACTTGGGACCCCCAGGTGCTTCACAAATTGATTCGTAAAAATGAAAAAGTGAAAAAAAAAACACTTTTTCATTTTTACAATGTTTGGGCACACAGGGACTGGTTATTAGACACCCAAAAATAAACATGCGGGGATCGCTCGTGCATGGCAGGCAATCCCTGTAAAGTTTTTTGGCCGCGAAGCATATGGGGCAGAGACTCGAGCATGTTACTCAAATACCCACGATACTCAATGCATACCAGAGCACCCGATGCAAACTCAAGTAGCGAGCACTTGCTCTCAACACTAGTCGCCATATCGTCATCTTTTTTTCTTACTTTTGAAAAAAATCCCAACCCCAGCCCTCACCCTAGCACAACCCTAGCCCTAGCACAACCCTAGCCCTAGCACAACCCTAGCCCCAGCACAACCCTAGCCCCAGCACAACCCTAGCCCCAGCACAACCCTAGCCCCAAACCCAGCCCTAACCCTAGCCCAATCCTAACCCAAGAGTTTATTTTTGATGCCATTCCTTGTGCGGTATAAGTGATTACACGACTTTATTCTTCGGGTCGGTGTGATTACAGAAATGCCAGAATCATATGGGGTTTTTATGACTGACAGCTGTCACACACTAAAAGACGCATTTTTTGTAAAATCTAGTTTTTGCATCGCCATATTTTGAGAGCTATAATTTTTCCAGATTTTGGCAGACAGTCATGTGACGGCTCGTTTTTTCCGGGATGACTTGACGTTGTTATTGGTGCCATTTTCAGGCACGTGACATTTTTTGATCGCTTTCTATTCCGATTTTTGGGAGGCAGAACGTTTACAGCGGTACCACATTTGTATCATTTTTCTATGTTTTGGCGCTTATACACAATAAAAGCTATTTTATAGAAAAAAATATTTTTTAGCATCGCTTTATTCTGAGAGCTATAACTTTTTTATTTTTAGGCTGATGGAGCTGTATGGCGGCTTGTTTTTTGCGGGACGAGATGAGGTTTTCAGAGGCATCATTTTTATTTATATGCATCTTTTTGATCGGGTGTTATTCCACTTTTTGTTTGGCGGTATGGTGATAAAGCATTGTTTTTTGCTTCTTTTTTTTTTTTTTTTACTGTGTTCACTGAAGGGGTTAACTAGTGGGACAGTTTTATAGGTCAGGTTGTTCCGGACGCGGCGATACCAAATATGTGTACTTTTATTGTTTTTTTTGTTTTTTTTATAATAATATTTATTGATGGGTACATTATATTTTTATTTTTGGTGTATTATTTATTTATTTTTTTTATAATATTTTTGCACATTTTTTTTTCCCACTTTCACACAGTTTATACACTTTATTACTTTGTCCCACTCTGGGACTTTCACTTTTTTTTTTCTGATCGCCTGCATGGCACAGGAATGAAGCACCATCCCTATGCCATGAAGGCTGTCAGAAGTGCACAGTGTGAAGATTGCTTGGAGATGCACTGCGCATGCCCAAGCAATCTTCCTGCTCTCTGGTGACCCGGATGTTGTCATGACGACATCGGGTCGTCATGGCAACACCCGGGAAGCCTTTGCAGACTGCGCTGGAAGCCGGAAGAGGAGGTGAGTATCGCCGATCACCTCCCCTTGCCCCCGCAATGCCGCGATCGACTTCGATCGCAGCATCGCGGGGCATAATGTGCTGGGAGCGGTGCAGGACCGCTCCCTGCACATAGTACCGGGTGTCAGCTGTGACAATCAGCTGACACCCGGCGGCGATCGCGCCCGCACAGCCTGTGTGCGCGCGCGATCGCCATGACGTACTAATACGGGTCTGGCTCTTAAGTCCCAGGGCACAGACACGTATTAGTACGTCAGATGTTATTAAGGGGTTAAGGTGGCCAACACTATCATGTTTTAGCTTTTTACTATTTATGTAGTTAAAGAATATTTTGGGATTATTTTTACTTTCTCTGCCAATGAGTGTCTCTGTCTCAATCTTTGCTGCCTTGATTTGTTTTTTACAGAATTTATTTAATTTTCTGTATTTATTTAATGCCTCATCACTACCTACTTGCTTTAGTTCTCTAAATGCTTTCTTTTTGTCACTTATTGCACCCCTTACAGCTCTATTTAGCCATATTGGTTTCCTCCTATTTCTATCATGTGTATTCCCATAGAGTATTTATTGTGCACAGGTCCTATTCAGGATGCAAATAAATGTCTCCTATTTGCTTTGTGTAGTTTTATGTCTCAGGATATCGTACCAGTTTATTGCACTAAGATCATCTCTCAACCATTGGAAATTTGCTTTCCTGAAGTTTAGTGTCTTTGTAACTAGTGTTGAGCCACCCCCGTAGTGTTCGAGTTCGGTTCGGTTCGTCGAACACCCGTGTGTTCGCCGAACTGTTCGTCGAACACCTTCGAACACCGTTAAAACCAATGGCAGGCAAACAAAAACACATAGAAACACATAGAAAACACCTTCAAAGGTGTCCAAAAGCTGACAAACTGCTCAGAAGACATAACTAACACATGGAAAAGTGACAAGTACATATAGTCATGCGAAAATAAAAGAGGTGGAGGAGTAAAAGGAGGGGGAGACACAGATATAGGCATGTCATGCCCTTCTAAAATCCAAAAAGTGAGAAGCCGACACGGCCAGTCCGCTCCTGCCCGTGCCACCTCCGTGTCGCCGGGTTTGTGCCAGAGCCGCGGTGAACCCTGACGGCCAGCCCCCCTCTCCCAATACTGGTGCCTGTCCGCTGGTGGGTCGAGCGAGCCCCCCTGTGGTGGAGGCAGCTCTAAGCTTTTTAATTTAAATTGTCTCTCTAATTTGAATGAATACACTTTAAATCCATTTACAAGGATCTATTGGAGGGCAAGTCTCATGCCAGCAGCCGCGGTAATTCCAGCTCCAGTAGCGTCCACTAAAGCTGCTGCAGTTAAAAAGCTTTTATAAGGATCGAGCTCGGCTGTCCACCGCAAGGCATCCTACTGCCAGTCCCAGCCCCTATGCCTTGGGGTGCCTCCTGATGCTCTTCACTAAGTATCCCATGGTCCCGAAGCATTTCCTTTGAAAAAATTAAGTGTCTAAACTACAGGTGGTGTAGCTTGCTTAACAGCCGGGATAATCCGCTGACGAGCAGACACTGCTACTAGGCACAAAGTATTTCCTGGGCTAGATGCAGTTAAAAATTTGTAATTAGATACTCTAGTTGGATGCTGAGAAAGCATTCCATAGAGTCTCCTGGCACGCCATATATGATTCTCTTAAAAAGCTTGGGGTAGGGGTCTAGGGGACCCTTTTATAGCCAAAATCACGGCCCTGTATCGCAATACGTCACCTAGGCTGAAGATAAATGGAACTGTAGCACCCTGAGGGCTCGGTTGCTACAGACGTATTGCACCTCACCCAGAGGTGTGATATCTCACTCTCAGGTAAGGATGGAGTGTGGATCAGGACCCGACACCTGCATGCATTACACCACATTGCCGTGGGGCAGGGCGACCAATATGCCCCTGAGATGGGCACGACAGTCCCTGTCCCGGGCTGGAGTGGGAGGAGGGAACACTGAGGAAGGGGAACCCTGTAGTGCAGGAGCAGGGAGGAAGCAGTTCCTGGGTGCATTGAGAAGGGAGTATAAAAGGTGGGCACCATCTTAGTTCAGTGCAGAGAAGTCTGAGCAGAAGTGGCAGGGAGCAGGGGCTCTGCATGAGCTCTGCTCCGGAGGCGGGCCTAGTAACAGAGGCCCAGGCCTGGAAGAGGGAGAAGGAAGGAAGAGGAGCGGAGAAGGCTCCAGGAACGAGGAATGAAGGGATCCCAGGGGTGCGGACGGGCGAGTCGCCACCGCACGCCCGAATCCACCTGCGTGGAGGGGTCAGGCCAAAGGGGGAGACCGGTCCCCGAACTAGTGGAGGCAGGAAACGACCCTCAGCTAGAAACCGGAGGCTCTGACATTTTATGTGGTGCAGCCCCTCGCTACACCCGCTAGGAAGGCACCACATAGGGTCAGGGAAACTGGCGCCAAGTTTACCAAGAGGAGGCCCGAGGCAGCCGGACAGAAGTGTTGGTAAGAAAGGCCAGACAAAGGACACACAAAGGGGGTCCTGTGAAGTGCTCCAAAGTTATCTGGGAGTTGTCTGAGCCCCTCACCTGGTGAGCACAGTACGACGTGGGCAGCCGTTACCTGCAGACGTGGTCTGGATAATAAGAACTGTGAGTAAAGGCCCTGGACTGCATCACTGACTCCGTGTCGTTACTGCTGCTGCCCTGCACCATCAACCCATCCTCCGCATACACTGCCCTGAGGCTATACTCCTCCCGTGGGGAGTTATGCTACGCTCTGCTGCACCCACAACACCAGCCTCAGCGGTCTGCCCTGTAGCGGCGGTTCACTCTGACCGCAATCCACGGGTGGCGTAGTCGGACATTTAAACATCAAAACCACATAAATAGTTCCGCCACTGGTTTGACCGCCCTGAGCCACGGAACCGGGTCGCCGCCACGAAGACTACAAGCACCAGCATCCACCAAAAAGGGTCCGGCTCCGGGTGTCCCAAGGCCCAGGGGGTGCGTCAGAACATTTTCATTACCTTTCACAATCACCAATGGGACAAGGCAGGGATGTCCTCTGTCCCCTCTCTTATACATCCTAGTGACGGAGCACCTGCTCTCATCAATTCGCCATAACCCCAATATTAGGTGGATTGAGGTGGGAGGCACCGAGTACAAGTGCTCTCTATTTGCTGATGATGTCCTAGTATATATCACTCTATCACATATATCCATCCCTGCTGTTATGGCTGAAATAGATCACTTTGTTACATGGTAAAATTTTAAAATCAATGCAGCGAAGTCTGAGGCCCTCGATGTCTCCCTCCCCAAATCCATATAGGATTCCATCCAGTCCAACTTTCCCTTTGCCTGGCCCTCACAGGGTATCAAATACTTAGGAATTCCTATTCATAGAGACCTCTCCCATCTATGTTATCTTAATTTTGGGCCCTTTATTGAACAATTCCATACAGACCACGGTTGGCAAGTTAGAACTGTAAGATTCACTACGTGAACCACTGGTGTTTTGTGGAAAAGCACATGTACACTGCGTTCCAAATTATTATGCAAAAAGTGTTTAGGAGTGATAAGGGAAGAATTTGTTTGTTTGTCAGTTAAACTCATTGATGGTGATGTGTGTCAGGGCTCTTTATATCACTGTAAGCAATTGCAGACACCTGTGCTAATTAGTTTGGCAGGTGTGTCCAATGAAAGGCAAGACTACTTAAGAAGGCTCTCTCACATTATTAAGCAGCCTACATTTTCTGCCAAAATGGGAAAGAAAAAGGATGTGTCGGCTGCTGAGAAGCAACAAATTGTGGAGTGTTTAGGTCAAGGCATGACTACAATCAACATTGTGCGATGATCAGGATGAAGTGTCTTGGCAATCAAGAAGTATGTAGCTGATTCACAGTACACACGTGTGCGTGCTGATAAGGGCAAATTGAGGACTCTTTCCTACAGGCAATTACGTCAGGTTGAAAGAGCAGCGGCAAAAAAGCCTTGTCATAGCAGCAGACAAGTTTTTGAAGCTGCTTGTGCCTCTAACGTCCCCCGAACAACAAGATGCAGGGTCCTTCAGAGGTTTGCACCTGTGCATACGCCATCCTGTCGACCTCCTCTATCCACTTCACACAAGCAGAAACGGCTCCAGTGGGCCAAACATTACATGAAGACTGATTTCAAAACAGTTTTGTTCACGGATGAGTGCAGTGCAGCGCTCGATGGTCCAGATGGATGGAGTGGAGGATGGCTGGAATCATGGGGAGAGAGATTGTCGGCCCCTTTAGGATCCCTGAAGGCGCTAAAGATGAACTCCATAATGTATGTGGATTTTCTCAAACAGCACTTCCTGCCATGGTTCAAGAAGAAGAACCGTGTATTTCACAGCAAGATCATTTTTCTGCATGATAATGCACCATCTCATGCTGCACATAAAACATCTGCATCTCTGGCTGATATGGGCATAAAAGGGGACAAACTTATGGTGTGACCCCCATGCTCCCCTGACCTCTACCCCATTCAGAACCTTTGGAGCATCATTAAAAGGAGTGTCTATGATGGCGGGAGGCAGTTCACATCTAAGCAACAGCTCTGGGAGGGTATTCTGTCCTCATGCAAAACAATTGAAGCAGAAACCATCCAAAACCTGACAAATTCAATGGACGAGAGAGTTCAGAAGCTCCTTTCGAACAAGGGGTCCTATGTGAAAATGTAACATCACCTAGAATAAAGTTTTGAGTTGAAAACTGTTTGATTTCAGTTTCTAACAACCTGCTAATGCTTATAATTTCAAAAATGACCATTTTTTTGGTCTTTATTAAAATGAAAAGGTTGATCGAAAAGTTTGGGGGATCTAAGAGTGTGGCAACCCAGTAGTCATGATTACTTCGAATTCTGACAATATGAGGGTCATGCTGCAGGTAGTGCAGCAAGAAGGCACTTATGTGTCTTGCGCATCTCGGAGCCCCAAAATCATTTTCCGGGCTAGATGCAGCTAAAAATTATTTTTAATTTTAAATCTGGTGGAGCTTATTATAGATGGCCTAATAGGATCAGTGCTGCACACTGCTACAAAGCCCAAATTATTTTCCAGTCAAGATACAGATAAACATGATTAGTAATTTGAAAGCTTAAAACGGTTGGTAGGGTGATTTTAACCAATCATCAAGCTTTTACTCTCCCCAGGATGACACAGGGGTAGAAAAGTCGTTTCGGATCCATGATTTGTTCATCTTTATGAACGTGAGTCTGTCTACATTATCAGTGGAGAGCCGCGTGCGCTTATCTGTCAGCACACCACCAGCAGCGCTGAACACACGTTCAGACAGAACACTGGCTGCGGGGCATGACAAGATCTCCAAGGCGTAAGTGGCTAGCTCCGGCCATTTATCCAGATTGGAAGCCCAAAAAGAGCAAGGGTCCAGTGACACAGTCGTGGCTTCAATGTTTACTTGGAGATACTCCTGTACCATCGTCTCTAGGCGTTGACTATGTGTCAGACTTCTTGTCTCCTGTGGCCTTGCAAAGGATGGGCTAAAAAAGTGGTGAAATGATTCCGCAAAATTGATGTTGCCAGCAGATACTGTGGTTCTGTTACAAATTTGAGTGCTGAACACTTGACGGTCCCACGGTTGGCAAGTTGGAACTGTGAGATTCACTACGTGCACCACTGGTGTTTTGTGGAAAAGCACATGTAAGATTCTGCAACAGTCTCTGCTGATACTCCTGCATGCGTGCATCCCTTTCTATGGCAGGAATAATTTCGGCAAATTTACTTTTGTACCGGGGATCTAACAGTGTGGCAACCCAGTAGTCAGGATTATTTCTAATTCTCACAATTCGAGGGTCATGTTGCAGGTAGTGCAGCAAGAAGGCACTCATGTGTGTTGCGCATCCAGGAGCACCAAGTCCCTGTTGTGTTGGTGGCGAGGTAACAATCATGCTTCCTTCCTCTGTCCTCTCCCCCCAACCTCGCACAACAGAAATGTGATCAAGGTCTCCCTCATCTGATGAGTCTTCCATCAGTTCGTCCTTCACTTCTTCCTGGGCTCCTGCACCTTCCTCACTAGTTTGGCTGCTACCATGCGCCCTGGTAAAACCATCTCCCCCACCCTCACATGCCTGCCGCCTTGGTGCTGCCGACCATCTGGACCTTGCAGATGTTAGCCCTTCCGCATACAACTCCTCCTCTACTTCCTCCACCTCCTCTTGTGCCACCACCTGACTCCGAATTCTGTTTAACATGTGCTCCAGCATGTAAATCAGCGGAATAGTCATGCTGATAATGGCATCATCAGCACTAAACATCTTCGTCGCCATTTCAAAACTGTTCCGAAGGGTGCATAGGTCCCTGATCTGAGACCACTCCTCCAGCGTGATTTGCCCCACCTCTGGATCTCGTTGGCCCAGGCTATACGTCAGAATGTATTGCACCAGGGCTTGTCGGTGCTGCCACAGTCGCTGCAACATGTGCAGAGTTGAATTCCACCGGGTAGGCACATCGCATTTTAGCCGGTGAAGTGGCAGGCCCAACGACTTCTGTAGAGATGTAAGTCGCTGAGCTGCGGGATGCGAACGGCGGAAGTGAGCACACAGCGACCGTGCCCTCTGCAGAAGGCCATCTAGTCTGGGATAGTGGGCTAAAAATTGCTGGACAACCAGGTTCAACACGTGAGCCATACAAGCTACGTGTGTGACATTGCCCCGGCGAAGGGCCGCACCCAGGTTTGCAGCATTGTCGCACACGGCCTTCCCTGGTTTCAGGTCCAGTGGAGACAGCCATTCATGAAATTGGTTCTCCAGAGCTGACCACAACTCCTCAGCTGTGTGACTCACATTTCCCTGACATTTCAAAGTAAAAACCGCCTGATGACGTTGAGCCCTACTGCCAGCATAGTAAGGAGGTGTGCAGGATCCCTTCTGCGCAGTTAGAAAGCTTGTGGCATGACCAGACAGGCTTTGGGTGCAGGTGGAAGACCGAGAGGAGGTTGAGGAGGCAGAAGCAGTGGAGGAACTTTGACATAAAGAGGATTGACGCACAACTCGTGGGGACAGCAAGACTTGGACAGCAGCCCCTTGTCCTGCTGTCACCATAGTTACCCAGTGCCCAGTCAGCGACATGTAACGCCCCTGTCCATGCCTACTCGTCCAAGTGTCTGTGGTGAAATGCACCCTGTCACACACAGAGTTTCTCAAAGAAGCGGTGATGTTGTGTGCGACATGCTGGTGGAGCGCAGGCACACCTTTCTTTGAGAAGTAGTGCCGACTGGGCATCTGGTACTGGGGCACTGCGACGGACATAAGGTCTCGAAAATCCTCTGTGTCCACCAGGCGGAAAGGCAGCATTTCTGTAGCCAAGAGCTTGCAGATGGTGAAATTCAACCTCTTAGCTTTCTCATGGCTAGGAGGAAATGGTCTTTTACTTGTCCACATCTGAGGGACCGAGGGCTGGCTATTGTGCTTAGACGGGGTTGATAAGGGTGTCCCCGGCAAACTGCCGGTCTGTGAGGAAGATGCAGGCGGACATGTTAGGTTGCCTTGATCCAAAGGTGGTGCTATCGATGTCGGACAGCGCTCAACACCAGCTGGTGTTACCACCTCCAAAGAAAATGATGACCTGCCAATCACGCTGGCTGTTGCGGGTAAAGAGGTGGCAGGTCTGCGCCCCAAAACAGGTGTGACTGCTGTCCCCCCAGTCACAGAGGATGAAGAGGCCGCGGATGCACAAGATATGGCAGACGGTGGTTGGCCCGGCCGGCTAGGCCGCATTGTAGCACACTGAGCTTCCCACTGCAACTTATGCTTCATGTCCATGTGCCGGTTCATGCATGAAGTACTCAAACTATGTATTTTTTGGCCTCTACTTAGCTTTTGCTGACAAATGTTACAGATAACACGAGTTGGGTCATCTTTATCGATCTGAAAAAATGCCCAGGCTATGCAAGGCTTAGCACCCATGCGACCTGAAGAGCCACCACGACTTGTGGTGAGAGGCAGAGTTGTGTTTGAGGATGCAGTTGTTGACGTGCTTCCAGTACTACGTCTCTGTCCAGGAAGGCGCAACCTGACCTCGTCGTCACTAGCATCTTCCTCCACCTCCTCTGCTGACCTCATCTCTTGGCTGACTGTGGGTTGACAGTAAGTGGGATCTCCAACCTCATCATCATCACCCTGTGTGTTATCACACCCGTCGTCCTCAGAGCCAACCTGTTCCTGCCCTGACAAAAAACTAAAGTTGTCGCTCCAATCAGGTATTTGAGTCTTATCATCGTCTTCCTCATTGTCTCCACCAACAGGAGTTACAGTTTGGGAATGAGGGTCTACATTATGGTCAGAACCTTCTGCGTCTAGTCTTGGATCCGACTCATAAAGATTCTGGGCATCAGTGCAGATCATTTCCTCGTCTGGATTCACAGAAGCGCTGGAGTCGACCTCTGATTCCCAGGCTATAGTATGAGTAAACAGCTCTGCAGACTCAACCATCTGTTCTACCTCATACTCAGACGGGCAGCTGGAGATTTGGGAGCTGTGAGGAAGTAAGTGCGATTTGGGTGACACCTTTGAGGACTGGAGTATTTGTGATGTTGAAGTTGATGTGGAGGAGAGCCCACTTACAGGAGCACTTGATATCCGTTGAAGCACCTGCTGTTTTTGTGCCTCATCTGGAATTTGTAGCGATTGGCGTGGCCGTAAGAAAGGGATCTTATCACATTGTCCGCTAAAAGAAGTAGACATTTTAGTTTGGCTGGAAGATGGTCTTTCTTCTGCAGATATTACTGTTGCTTTAACACCTACCCCACGGACACAACCTTTTTTCCCCTTCCCAACACGCCTATTCCCCTTTCCACCAGCAGCAGGCCTTTTTCCACTCATTTTGGTGGTTAACTAATTCACAACTCTGGAGTTGTTTGCACAAAAAAACAATGGATGGTAACCGAGCAGAGCTGAGTGGCCAAACTGTGGTATTAGGCCAAAACTATTGGTTGGGTTAGATGCAGAAAAAAATAATATTCAATTTGCAACCTGATGAAGGTCAGTATAGATGGACTAATACAACAAGTCCCACACACAGCTAGAAGCCCAATATTTTTTCAGAGGTAGATGCAGAAAAAAATATATTCAGTTTGCAACCTGATGGAGGTCAGTATAGATGGACTAACAGAGAAAGTCCCACACACTACTAGAAGGCCAAATATTTTTTCAGAGCTAGATGCAGAAAAAAATTATATTCAGTTTGCAACCTGATGGAGGTCTGTATAGATGGATTAATAGAACAAGACCCACACACAGCTAGAAGCCCAATATTTTTTCAGAGGTAGATGCAGAAAAAAATATATTCAGTTTGCAACCTGATGGAGGTCAGTATAGATGGACTAATACAACAAGTCCCACACACAGCTAGAAGCCCAATATTTTTTCAGAGGTAGATGCAGAAAAAAATATATTCAGTTTGCAACCTGATGGAGGTCAGTATAGATGGACTAATACAACAAGTCCCACACACAGCTAGAAGCCCAAATATTTTTTCAGAGGTACTGTAGATGCAGATAAAAATTATTTTTAATTTGCAACCTGATGGAGGTCAGTATAGATGGACTAATAGAGAAAGTCCGACACACTACTAGAAGGCCAAATATTTTTTCAGAGGTAGATGCAGAAAAAAATATATTCAGTTTGCAACCTGATGGAGGTCAGTATAGATGGACTAATACAACAAGTCCCACACACAGCTAGAAGCCCAAATATTTTTTCAGAGGTACTGTAGATGCAGATAAAAATTATTTTTAATTTGCAACCTGATGGAGGTCAGTATAGATGGACTAATAGAGAAAGTCCGACACACTACTAGAAGGCCAAATATTTTTTCAGAGGTAGATGCAGAAAAAAATATATTCAGTTTGCAACCTGATGGAGGTCAGTATAGATGGACTAATACAACAAGTCCCACACACAGCTAGAAGCCCAAATATTTTTTCAGAGGTACTGTAGATGCAGATAAAAATTATTTTTAATTTGCAACCTGATGGAGGTCAGTATAGATGGACTAATAGAGAAAGTCCGACACACTACTAGAAGGCCAAATATTTTTTCAGAGCTAGATGCAGAAAAAAATTATATTCAGTTTGCAACCTGATGGAGGTCAGTATAGATGGATTAATAGAACAAGACCCACACACAGCTAGAAGCCCAATATTTTTTCAGAGGTAGATGCAGAAAAAAATATATTCAGTTTGCAACCTGATGGAGGTCAGTATAGATGGACTAACAGAGAAAGTCCCACACACTACTAGAAGGCCAAATATTTTTTCAGAGCTAGATGCAGAAAAAAATTATATTCAGTTTGCAACCTGATGGAGGTCTGTATAGATGGATTAATAGAACAAGACCCACACACAGCTAGAAGCCCAATATTTTTTCAGAGATAGATGCAGAAAAAAATATATTCAGTTTGCAACCTGATGGAGGTCAGTATAGATGGACTAATACAACAAGTCCCACACACAGCTAGAAGCCCAATATTTTTTCAGAGGTAGATGCAGAAAAAAATATATTCAGTTTGCAACCTGATGGAGGTCAGTATAGATGGACTAATACAACAAGTCCCACACACAGCTAGAAGCCCAAATATTTTTTCAGAGGTACTGTAGATGCAGATAAAAATTATTTTTAATTTGCAACCTGATGGAGGTCAGTATAGATATACTAATAGAGAAAGTCCGACACACTACTAGAAGGCCAAATATTTTTTCAGAGCTAGATGCAGAAAAAAATTATATTCAGTTTGCAACCTGATGGAGGTCAGTATAGATGGATTAATAGAACAAGACCCACACACAGCTAGAATCCCAATATTTTTTCAGAGGTAGATGCAGAAAAAAATATATTCAGTTTGCAACCTGATGGAGGTCAGTATAGATGGACTAACAGAGAAAGTCCCACACACTACTAGAAGGCCAAATATTTTTTCAGAGCTAGATGCAGAAAAAAATTATATTCAGTTTGCAACCTGATGGAGGTCTGTATAGATGGATTAATAGAACAAGACCCACACACAGCTAGAAGCCCAATATTTTTTCAGAGGTAGATGCAGAAAAAAATATATTCAGTTTGCAACCTGATGGAGGTCAGTATAGATGGACTAATACAACAAGTCCCACACACAGCTAGAAGCCCAATATTTTTTCAGAGGTAGATGCAGAAAAAAATATATTCAGTTTGCAACCTGATGGAGGTCAGTATAGGTGGACTAATAGCACAAGTCCCACACACTGCTAGAAGGCCAAATATTTTTTCAGAGCTAGATGCAGAAAAAAATTATATTCAGTTTGCAACCTGATGGAGGTCAGTATAGATGGATTAATAGAACAAGACCCACACACAGCTAGAAGCCCAATATTTTTTCAGAGGTAGATGCAGAAAAAATTATATTCAGTTTGCAACCTGATGGAGGTCAGTATATATGGATTAATAGAAAAAGACCCACACACAGCTAGAAGCCCAATATTTTTTCAGAGCTAGATGCAGAAAAAAATTATATTCAGTTTGCAACCTGATGGAGGTCAGTATAGATGGATTAATAGAACAAGACCCACACACAGTTAGAAGCCCAATATTTTTTCAGAGCTAAATGCAGAAAAAAATTAGATTCAGTTTGCAACCTGATGGAGGTCAGTATAGATGGACTAATAGAATGATGCTATGCCCAAAAGATTTTACTTCACTAGGTGCAGTAAAAAAATTGGTATTCTATACACAGGTGGTATATCTTGCAACACAGATAGGCTACTCCACTGACTAACACACTCTGCAATAGGCCAAAAAGGATTAGCTTTGCTAGATTCAGCCAAATGCTGTGAAAAAAACTTGCACAGCACTGGCACAGACCTGCCTGGCAAAAACTGATAGGAACTGATGTAACCTAGTCCTGAAAAGGACTCCAATTACAATTAGTCTTTACTCCCACAACCTATCTATTTAAGAGCACAGATCTGCCTGATAAAAGTCGTAGGAAATGCTGTAACCTAGTCCTTAAAAGGACTGCAATCACAACTATTCCCTACTCCCAAGCTATCTGTATATTTGTGCGAAAATTGGCTTGAAATTAACAAGGTATAGCGCACACAGCAACAGCGGTGCCGTCTAACACGCAGCTGCAGCAGTGAGAAAATGGTGGTGACGGGGAAAATGGCTTGGTCTTATAGGGCAAGGACATGTGACATACACTGCCAATGACACATGCCCTTGCTTGTGTGAAAAAAAGTACTTCGCTCCGTGTGTGCGCTGCTGATAGGCTGACAGATTGCACCTCCCCACTGTAAATGCGGGAAAGAGAAAAAAAAATGGAGATCTTCATTGTTCCTGCAGAGATCCATCCCCTGCCCCTCCCCCCACCCAGCTGTACACTCAAACTGCGTATTAACATTAATTTTCATCATTACTGAGAAAAAATCCAGTTATGATTTTGGTGCACGAACAGTTATCGAACATAACCTCGAACAGCCGAATTTTTCTCAAATTGTTCGTGTTCGCCGAACGGCTCGAACACCGCCCAAAACAGCTCGAATTTGAGATTGGCGAACAGTTCGAGTAGAACAACGCTCATCTCTATTTGTAACCCCTGTGCTACACATCTTATTAAAGGATACATGAAAACTTATTATTTTGTGATCACTATTACCCAAGTGACCCCCAACTCGTATATTTGATATGCTTTATGGCCTGTTGGTTAATATTAGGTCTAGCAGTGCCCCCCTTCTTGTTGGGTCCTGAACCAGTTGTGAAAAGTAATCGTCTCTCATAGTTGTCAAAAACCTATTACCTTTGCTTGAACTACAGGTCTCTGTTGCCCAATGTATTTTAGGGTAGTTGAAGTCCCCCATAATAATGACTTCTCCTTGAGTCGCTGCTTCAAAAATTTGCTTTATGAGGATATTCTTCGCTACTTCCATTATTTTTGACACTTATAACAAACCCCTATCAGTTATTTATTATTTCCCCCCCTCCTCTTATCTCCACCCACAGGGCCTCTATATTTTCATTAGATTCACATATATTCTCACACAAGATGGGTTTTAAGGATGATTTTACATATAAACACACCCCCCCTTGCTTGTTTGTACGGTTATTTCTGAACAGACTATAGCCCTGTAAATTAACTGCCCAGTCATGACTCTCATCCAGCTATGTCTCAGATATTCCCACCATGTCATAATTATTTTCCAACAAAATTAATTCTAATTCCTCCATTTTATTGGTGAGGCTTCTAGCATTAGTGTACATGCATTTTATGTATCTCTCTGTACCTCTATTCCTTCTTAGTATATTGACTGTTTTAACCCCACTCCCAATGTCTTTATTTGTGCCCAGGTCACTATCTGCACTATCTTCCTCACCTATGAAATGAATACCCTCCCCCCCAATCCCTAGTTTAAACACTCCTCCAACCTTCTAGCCATTTTCTCCCCCAGCACAGCTGCACCCTCCCCATTGAGGTGCAGCCCGTCCCTGGCGTAGAACCTGTAGCCAACTGAGAAGTTGGCCAAGTTCTCCATGAACCCAAATCCCTCCTTCCTACACCAATTCCTGAGGCACTTATTTATCTCCCTAATCTCCCATTGCCTTTCTGGCGTGGCGCGTGGTACAGGCAGTATTTCAGAGAATACTACCTTGGAGGTCTTTGCTTTAAGCTTGCAGCCTAATTCCCTGAAATCATCTTTAAGGACCTTTCACCTACCTCTAACTTTGTCATTTGTGCCAATGTGCACCATGACCACTGGGTCCTCACCAGCCCCTCCCAGTAATCTGTCAACCCGATCAGCGATGTGCCAGACTTGAGTGCCAGGTAGGCAGCACACTATTCGACAATCCCTGTCTTTGTGACAGATTGTCCTATCGTTTCCCTTCTAATTGAGTCTCCCACTACCAGCACCTGCCTGGCCTGCCCTGCTCTCCTATTTCCCCTCTTTACTGGAGCTGACACTCCTCCAGCTTTCAGAGGACATGCCTTGCTGCAGCAGTGCTATCCCTCTACTGACACCCCCCTCATCTGCCAACTTTGCAAACTTATTGGGGTGTGCCAGATCAGGACTAGCCTCCCTGGCACTCTTCCCTCTACCCTCCTTCTGTCACCCAGCTAGCTTCCTCACTGTCCTGCAGCTCCATAATACCACCCTCCCCCACATCTACCCCAGTGAGAAGCTGCTCAGTGAGCAGCAGACTCCTTTCCATATTGTCAATGGATCTCAATGTTGCCAGCTGCTCATTTAGATCCAAACGCACAACGTGCACACATCTCACACAGCAGTAAGCACCCACGACTGGCTGTTCAAGGATTGCATACGTGTGGCAAGATGTATACTGGATAGCATTGTCAATAATGAAGCTCATTTCCTAATTGGAATTGCACTAGACATTGCACTAGACAGAAATGTTAAGTGAAAAGAAATGTAAAGAATTAATAAAATACAGACAGCAATTCAGTCCAAATTCCTCCCTTCCAAACTCCCTGAATCCAAAGTTAGTGAATCAAATGTCACACTCTTACCTCCGTTTGCACTTACGTTCCGGTCACACTCAGCTCGTTAACAATCACTAAGGAAGATTTAAAGAGGTTTTTTTTTCCCCTTTAGCAGCAATCCAGCCTACAGCTCAATGCACTGTTCTTGAGATCATTTTGACCCCACGGGTAAGATCTTGTGTGGAGCCCCAGATTGAGGGAGATTATCAGTGGTCTTGTATGTCTTCCATTTTCTAATTATTGCTCCCACAGTTGATTTCTTCACACTAAGCTGCTTGCCTATTGCCGATTCAGTCTTCCCAGCCTGGTGCAGGGTTACAATTTTGCTTCTGGTGCCCTTCGACAGCTCTTTGGTCTTCACCATAGTGGAGTTTGGAGTGTGACTGTTTGAGGTTGCGGACAGGTGTCTTTTATACTGGTAACAAGTTCAAACAGGTGCCATTACTACAGATAATAAGAGAAGGACAGAGGAGCCTCTTAAAGAAGAAGTTACAGGTCTGTGAGAGCCAGAAATCTTGCTTGTTTGTAAGTGACCAATACCAAAATTTGAAAACAATTTCTTTCCAAATCAGTCAATGTGATTTTCAGGATTTGTTTTCTTATTTTGTCTCTCATAGTTGAGGTCTACCTATGATGTCAATTACAGGCCTCTCTCATCTTTTTAAGTGGGAGAACTTACACAATTGGTGGCTGACTTAATACTTTTTTTCCCCACTGTATGTGCAAGTGTACCATTATGGAAAGTATGCAAATATGAATTTGTACATATTCTATTGAGAGCTCTAATTATTGCAGCTGTTTAGTAAAATAGATTTAGAAAAAAAAATAATTGTAATGTTTTTCAAATTCATTTTGTTATGTCAAGCAAAATATTGACACCAACACCTCATAATAGACCAAGTGATGAATTGTGATCATAAGAAATCTGAAGGTTCAGCACTCATTACAATCAGTAAAGAGAAGCATAAAAAAAGTCTGTAAACTAAGCACATGTTCAGTAAGGCTATGTGCCCACGATGCAGAAATGAAACAGAAAATTTCTGCAGCATTTCTGCATCTCCCTGGCAGAAAAAAACGCATGCAGATTGTGCATGCGGTTTTCCTGCAGAATACATGCGGATCCACATGCGGGTTCACTTGCATTTCCGCATGCAGATTGACAAGCACTTTCCAGGCGATAGCATCACTTGGAAAGTGCTTGACAACTAGGTCACACTGTATAAATCCAGGCAAACAGCATGGATTTATACAGTGTGAACCGTAAAAATGAAAACAAATAAAGCTATACTCACCCCCGAGGCCCCGGCGTGGCTGCAGTGCTGCTTCCTGTCTGGTTCCCGGCTGCCGGCATATCGCGAGACAGAGCGGTGAAGGGCCTGCGGTCACATGACTGTGACGTCACCGAAGGTCCTTCAGCGCTGCCGGCATTCAGAGAGAAGACGCCGGACAGGTGAGCATAAACTTTATTTGTTATTTTATTCTTTTTTTCACAGGTACAATGGTACCCAGGTCTGGATGAGAGTCTCCTCTCCTCCAGAACTGGGTACCATCCGCACATAGAGACGCATAGAAGCCGCTTGTAAAAATGTACAGTCGCGGTTTCTATGCGTCTCAATGCAAGTCAATGGCGGGAGTTCCGCTGCGCTTCCGCAAAATTAAATGACATGCTGCGGATTTTTGTACGCAGCATAAACGCTGCGGAAAAATCCGCAGCATGTGCATAGAACATGCGGAATTCCCTTGGGGACCATGGGGTGCGGATTACCTAGCGTTTTACAAGCGTTTCCGCTGCGGAAATTCCGCAGCATAAACGCTTGAAAAACGCTACGTGGGCACACAGCCTTAGGCAAAATTTCAGTGTATGGGGTGGTTCAGAAGAGGTATTAAATGACCATGTGCTGTCCATGTAGCTAACGACTAATGCAAGCCAATGTGGTACTTCACATTAATGTTATTAGACTCAACCAATGGTGTGCGTGTAAAAAAACACAGCAATACTTTTATATTTATTCAGGATCAGACTTGTTCATTATAAGTGAATGGGTGCACAAAACTACGATCATATAAGGGTTAAATTCGGATGTTGTGCATTTTTCACGAATACACATATTACATTTATTAAGATGGGAGACTGTTCTTGACCTATTTCTGAAATTATTCATATAAAAACCGGATACCATACAAAACTGACATGCGGATGACACACCGACATAAAGATGTTCATATGGATGCAATAGATATATGAAAGGAGGACATACAGTAGGAAAAGGAAAAGAATACACTAACAATGTGCACATCTAAATTAATAAGTACAATTTATTGAAACAACACACGTGGCGAGGATTAAATCCATCTAAAAACAACAACATCACTGTAACAGGTTTTGATGTAAGCAAATAAGTAATATAAGGGGGGATTTCACTCAGGGTGATTTTTTTCTGCAGATTACATAGGGTATGCGAGCATTGATAGTATAGTAATAAAGTGCACAGTGCAAATACAGTACTGTATATAAAGTATGCTGATTCTCAGAAGGTGTAGTAATAGAAATTGTATGAACTACTGTATATTCAGTTGTATATATCCCCACAACAACTTCCCAGTAATACAGCTATACACTCTATAGGCTTAGATAGTATATCCACCATACAATGATCAGTTATATATACACCACATGTCAATCAACAGAGCAAGCATTATACCAGCGCAGAATCTTGTAAGATATCTATATTCAGATCAGCATACCTGGATGTACCAAGGTCAAGCCTAAGTCAATATGATGTATCCATGAATACTACATATTGCATCTAGAGAGCTCTAATCCTGCAGATATGTCATAAAATAACCCTGAGGTCCCCATAACCTGTTAGTCAGAACCTCACACCCCACGCGTATCGCTGCTATATGGCAGCTTCCTCAGGGAAAGTGTCACTTATTTTATGACATATGGGCGTCCTATTCTGTGTTCAAAGCGGACATATGGAACACAATATGGATGTAAAACATCATTTTTTTTCAGGACAGAAGACGAAAGATTTTGCATGCTCTTTTCTGAACCCGGTCTAAACAGGCCCCACACTTCAGACTGCTCCCCTATGTGCTTGCACACTTAGCCCAGCCAAAAGTGTTAACTCCTGTTGTCTAAATTGTAATTAATACATCTTTGAATAATAATAGGTTTACTATTTGATGTGTTAAAATTTTTTTCCCATGATGAGATAATTTTATAAATGTGCCCCTTACTTACATGGCCATGTCTGACCATGCAAGAACATGCGATTCCATGCTGTCCTGTCTGTATACTCTTTTGCGTCCTCCACAGAAGATGTGGTATGATCAGACCATGTTCCTGTACGGTTAGACACAGCCATTACACAGTACACAGCAGGGGTATGTTTATAAGATTATCTCAGCACAGGAACATTTTTTTAAACACCTTTAATTGTGGTGCTTATTATTATTCAAAGATCTATTGATAAAAAATGTTGATTAAAATTAACTTTGTTTGTGGAAAAAAAATCCTTTAAGACCATGTTCCCATAATACGTATTTGGTGCGTTTTTGATGTTGCAGATTTTCTTCAGCATTTCTGCTCCTATTAGCTAAATTAAGTTACTTTAGTTTCTTTCATTGTGGTTTAATTGCATTTTTGAGGCTGCGGTTTTTGTCTCTTCTTTGGTATGTCTTGTTTAAAATTAAGGTGCTTTGATTTTGACTTTTCCTGGTATTTGAGTTTCATAAAACTTGATTGATAAAGTCATGTTTGAATTACATGTGTTTTTAGTGCATTTCCACAGAAGAAATGCACTAAAAATGCATATTTTACCTGCAGACTCTATGCATCTAATGCAATTCTATGGGGAAGACCAGCACATAAACTTAGTGTACCCACAAGAGAAATGGAGTCAGTTTATGCAATGTAAAAATATAAAAAAGCACAGTGGGTATGAGATTTATATAAATCTCATCCACTTTGCTGGAACTGTAAGATGCTGCGTTTTTTTGCCCAACAAATGTGCGTAACTTTAAAATCTTACCAAAAACGACCTGCCTGTTCTGCCCGGTTCCAATCTCTGCCGACTCAGAACAGTCATGGACCACTCTTGCTGACGATTCTGTGGCTTTCAGTGAAGTCGCGTCCACAGATAGCTCCACTCTCTTAACGGGGCGCCTGTGCAAATGTCATGCTGATTGGCAATTGACTACCCACTGCCTAACTGATGCCCCATCGATAGAGCAGACCGGAAGAGAAAGAGCTGGTATGTTTACGTGACGTCAAATGAAGCAGCCAAATCGCTGGCAGGAGGAGTCCGTGACCACTCTGACTATAGCAGAGAGCGGCGCCGGGCAGAATAGTCAGGTACTTAGCAACTGCCTACCTAAAGGATCTTTGCCTCATAGCAAAAAACAAGCAAAGTCTCGGATAACCCCATTAAGCACAAGGTGTTAATAAAGTTTGACAATTATGTGTTTCATAAATGTTGTAATGTAAAAATATATTTCCATTCTTGTATTTCTAAAATCTTTTCTCATTTTTCTTTCTTAAAGACCTGTCTGAAAGCTGGGATGGATCAGATTCAGACTCATTTGTGAGTATTTAGATTTCAAATATTTCAAAAAGTAAATTTAAAGAATAAAAAATGAAGAAACATCATGTTTTAGGATCCTATGTAACAAAGTTCTGATTGTAATATTTTTACAGCCATCATTATAACAAGCAATAAATCAAAGATGTATGAACCAATAACATGCCAATATTTCTATATGTCCAGATATAAAGCTCTACTGAGTGCATCGAGGGCATAGGGAATCGATGATAGAAGGGAATAGATTCTGTGGAAATTTTAGGAAGGGAGGACAGGGAGAATTTAGATTTGTGAGTTCATGCCACTGGTCTGTTTTTACGGCACGCTTAAAACAGTGGACACTGGACATCAATCAGATTGTCTGGGGTAGTGCATTACAGAAAACTGCTGCAACATGAGAATAGTCTTGGAGACGGAAACGTGATTTTAGTTTTAGAATATTAACAAAGTGGAGAGCATGGGTAGGGTGGTAGGTAGACATGAGGGAGGAGGTGTAGGATGATGCAGAACTATATATAACTTTGTCAGTAAGTGTGATTAGTTTACAGTATATTATACTCTGTAACAGATGGACAACCAGGACAATCAGTGATACAGAATGGAGGCGTCAGTGCAGTGGCTTGATAGCAATAAGAGTCTGACTGCTGCATTCAGAATAGACTGGAGAGAGGAAAGTTTAGTAATATGGAGTTTAATTGGTAGAGAGTTACAGAAATCTAGATAAAAATGAACAAGAGCTCAGTAAAACTTTTTGCAGTTTTAATAGTAAGAACAGGGCAGATTCTTGATATCTTTTTGATTTGCAGATGGCATGAGCGAGCAATTGGATGTATAGAGAGAAGAAATGATCTGAGTCAAATATTACTCCAAGATAGCGGACATTCTGCTTGGGAGTAATGGTAGAGCTGCACACAGAAATTTCAATATCAGGTTTAGGTGGGGTTGTTGAAGTAGGAAAGACAAAGAGCTTAGTTTTGGAAATATTCCATTTCAGGTACAGGGACAAAATATTGTTAGAGATTAGAGATGAGCGAATATGTTCGAAATACGATCTCAAAAGTTAAATTCGGCACGAATGTGGCACATTCGGATTTGTGATCGGAACCCGAGCATTTTTACTTAAATTCGGGAAAATCGGTAACGTTCGGCGAATAAGTGCAGAAACATGATTGCAGGGCAACTACATCGTTTTTAACAGTTTGGCCAGCATAGTACTTGTGTATGAAGAGCAGGGGGACGTGTTAGATGAGTGGAGCTCAGAAGAGGTCAGAGCAGCGATGTGCTTGTAATCCTTTTTTTTTCCCTGTAACTTTAAGTAAGGAAAGCGCAGCTAGCCAATCAGAGCGCAGGAAGCATCCACACTGTCCAGACACAAGGGCTTCTGCCATTGGCTGTGGAAATCACAAGTCCTCTCTATACATATTTTCTCAGCGCCATTTTATGCAGGTCAATGCCAGTGATAGACGCTGCTGTTCAGTGTGCTCCTGTTTAATGAGAGATATTAGCTAGATAGATGGGCGCTTGTTTGGAAGTCATATAGTGTAGATAATTCCTCTGCTGTGTACCTGTGATCTCAATCTTGCAGCACATTTTTTTTCTTGTGCAATTACTGAGATTCAGACACAAAGAGCAGGGCCCATGCCATAGAATTATGTTGTGCACTGGTTGTGTGACGCTCGCAAGCCCTGCCCTGGGAAGATGGGGGATACTCGGAGCCGGGTCAGATGTTGAGGGGATGCCGCCGTGGCCTGGACCCATTTCGTGCCCAGGGCCGTCACATTAAAAATGGTGTTAGGGCTTTCCGGGTTGAGTAGTAATTGTCGACTACGCCACCTGTGGTGTCTGGTGATGGGGCCACCAGCGCCGCTACAGTCCGCCGAGGCTCGGTGTCATGGCGGCTAGAGTTCTCGCTGCTCCCCACAGGCGGAGCGCGGCCTCAGGGCAGGCAAGGCAGGATAGAGGAGGGTTAGTAGTGCGGGGAGTAAGGGTAACGCATCGCGTGGTATGGCACGTAATGAACAGTCCGGAGGCCATAGGGATGAACTTCCAAGGCTTTACTCACAGTTCTCTCTCAAGCAGCGCAAGGCTTCTCCCTGCTCCTCGCGGCGTCCTGCGGCCACCAGGGACGGGGGTCCGACTACCTCCGAGGAAGTCCAGTGTGAGGCAGCATTCCTACACCAGAGTGTTCCTGCACTACAGACTTTACCCTTTCCCGTCTGTGCGTGTGTAGTAGATAGGCCAGGTCTCCCTCTGAGCTCCTCTCAGGTGTAGGGCTCGGGTGGCAATTCCTCTCCATCCGAAGCCCGGCGGGATCCTCAGGGCCTAACCGGGCTTTCCCGTCCTGGACATAGAGTACGAGGACGGGTGTCGGGGGCCGGTACCCCTCTTGCAGCCCGAATCCCTCTGAATAGATCAGGTAGGCGAGGACAGGTGGCGTGCTCCGCTCCGTCTGCATCCTCCCCGGGACCCATTTGCTAGGGAGCCACACTCTAAAGCTCCCGGGCCTTCTTGATCCTGGTCCTCGGCCGGGTTGAGACATTCCTTGTCTGCAACCTACCTCTCGTCCCATAGATCGGGGTACGAGGGCTGTGTCCCATGCCGGTGCAGGCCCACACAGGATCTGCGCTCCCGGAGGGAAGTCACATTACACACAGTATTTTGACAGCACAGTACGACCACTTGACAGACCAAAGACCAGAGAACAGACGGACCAAAAAGAGAGACAAAGATCAAAGATGGCATTCTATTAAATATTAAATTTGAAGTGTAACTAACTAGTGTTCCTCCACCCACACCCACTAACTGGTTCCTACCACTTTGTGTTCCCCATTATCCCTGTAACCAGGGGAGCAGCAATTGTGCATACTAGCTCCCTCTGGTGGAATGTGGTGTTGGATGTAAAAGGCTAGGTCACTACCATCACACTAGGCTTACCTCAGAGGAGGAACACCACACTCCATTAAAGAAGTGCAGCATTCCTGTGGCGGTCGAACCCTCAGGGGCGCCACAGTTGTATTGTGCTGTATGCATCAGTATCCCTTCAATATATTTCTTCACTTGCTAATGTGATAAAGCAAGCAAGCCCTTGTAGCCCAACTTTTGATTTTGTGGGGTTGAAATTCAGCTGTATGCATATTCTGTAGAGTTTCTGAGTGCAAAGCACAAAAAAACTTTTTTTTTCATTTGCTAATGTGATAGCGCATGCTATAGTAGCCCACTTTGTCATTTTTTTGTGGGTGAAATACAGCTGTATGCACAGTAAAATTTATATATTTTTTCTGTTGCTAGCCAGAGTCCACAAAAGATTTTTTTTGTGCTGCAAACGTGATACTCTCTGCTATAAGCCAGGTAGCACTTTAGTGGCATTGAACTTCAGCTGTTTTCAGAGTAAAAAAATATTTTTTTTCTGTTGCTAGCCAGAGTCCAAAATTTTTTTTTTTCTTGCAAACGTGTGACACTCTGCTAAACGCCATCTAGTCCTTTAGTGATGGTGAAATTCAGCTGTATGCAGAGCTTATGAAGAGAAAAGAAATCTATTTATTGCTGTTCCTAACGTGATAAAGCAGGCTAGATCTGAGTTTGAAATATCTTGGAGTAATATATTCTATGTTATACAGGCCTCATCCACAGTAAAAAAAAATACTTTGTTTGGTTCCTAACGTTATACAGCAGAGACATCACAGTTTAAAACATTTTGAAGAATATCTCCTATGTTATACAGGCCTCATCCACAGTAAATAAAATACTTTGTTCGGTTCCTAACGTTATATAGCAGAGGACATCTCAGTTTGAAATAGTTTGGAGAATATCTTGTATGTTATACAGGCCTCATCCAAAGTAAAAAAAATACTTTGTTCGGTTCCTAACGTTATACAGCAGGGGACATCTCAGTTTGAAATAGTTTGGAGAATATCTCCTATGTTATACAGGCCTCATCCACACTAAAAAAAATACTTTGTTCGGTTCATAACTAGTGATGGTCGAGCACTAAAATGCTTTTGCGCTCAATGCTCAGGTCGAGCACCTTGGAATACTTAGGTGCTCGACCCGAGCAACGAGCCCAATGTAAGTCTATGGGAAACTCGAGCATTTTTCAGGCGGCTCCTCCCGGCGGTCTGCAGAGGGCCTAAAAATTGCCCAAATCATTGGGAACAGTGCTCAAATGACATGGGAACAGCATGGCGAAGACCCCTGGAAGCATTTCTGACTCCCAGGTCACTTCTGTCAACAACGTTGTCAGAGTATTACGCCACTTTTACGGACTCACAATAAAACATACAAAAACGAAACCAAAATGGATTCTCCTGAGAAATATGTTAAGGAACATCCTTTCCAGGGAAATGACTTGTATATAAAGCAAAATAAAGAACCAAAAACTAAAATGTTCCTCCACACCTTGGGCTATGTTCACACATAGCGTTTTTGATGCATTTTTTCACGGTTGCATTGCTTTCAACCGTGACAAATGCATTCGCCAGGAAATGTCATTTTAATATTTTACAACCTTATCTGGCCATGGGGTGTGTGAGATATCATCAGACACATCGTGTTTCATTTATGAAGGGGGGACTCTGAAAGTCACAAAGCCTATTTTTATAAGGCCATCAGGCGGCCTATACTATTCTTAAAGGACCAGCAGTCGGCCCTCACTATTCTTAGAGAACCATCAGCTGGCTATGTTTTATTGTTCCCATTACTAAAGAGTGGGTCTCCTATACTGTTATTGCGTATGCAGTGAGTGCCAGGACTACCCAAAATTTGGACGCACCCTAATACCACTTTGAAAATTTGGATGCACCCCAATACCCCTTTGAAGAGACTTAGAGGAGGGCCTCCTGAAAACAATGTTCCCATTATTAGGAAGTGAGTCTCCCATTGTGTTTGCCTATGCAGTGAATGCAAGGGTTGCCAAAAATTTGGAGGCACTTCAATGCCCCTTGGAAGAGACATGGAGGTCAGAGGGCCTCCTCAAAACAATGTTCCCATTATTAGGAAGTGGGTCTCCCATAGTGTTGGCCTGTGTAGTGAATGCAAGAGTTGCCAAAAATTGGGAGGCACTCCAATGCCCCTTGGAAGAGACGTGGAGGAGGGCCTCATAAAAAAATGTTCCCATTAGAAAGGAGCCAGCCTCCTATACTTGTAATGCCCATGCACTAAGTGTATGGACTGACAAACATTTACCCCTGGGGGGTATACATGAACATATTGAATAAAAAATTTTTTTACAGGCATCATAAACACCATTTAAAAAAATTATGTTGGTGTTGCATCACGGACCACGGTCACCCTAGTGATATGGTGGTGGAGGATGAGGAGAAGGAGGAGGACAAGAGCAAATAGCCAAAATCAGGAAGCATATACCCATGTCTGGGTGTGAAAAGGTGCATAGGAATGCACCTCCTAAGAAAATACACTGGATTTGAGTTTATGTTATGCTGCTATCATTCGGTGGTGTTGAGAAGTCTGGGCCAATCCAGCCCTTGTTCATTTTTATAACAGTCAGCCTGTCAGCATTTTCAGTTGACAGGCGGATGCGCTTATCAGTTATAATTCCACCAGCGGCACTAAAAACCACTCTGATAAAACGCTAGCGGCAGAGCAGGCCAGGACCTCCAAGGTGTAGAGAGCCAGTTCATTCCACGTATCCAGCTTGGATACCCAATAATTATAAGGCACAGAGGAATCACGAAGGATGTTGGTACGGTCAGCAAGGTACTCCCTCAGCATCTTCCCAAACTTTGCACTCCTTGTGAGAGTACCCCGCGCCTCAGAGCCTGTGCGATGGGAGGGGCTGAGAAAACTCTCCCAGAACTTTGACAGTGTTCCCCTGCCTCTGCTAGATTGAAGTTGTGTCTCTCTCGCCTGTACTCCTTGGTTGTCCAACGAAGTGTGCCCTCTGCCGCCAGCGTTTTCAGATGGGAATTTTTTTTAATAGTTCCGCAACAAGGGCCTTCTGGAACAGCCCCATTTTTGTAGACCTGTACGCCTCAGGAATAAGAGATATAAAGTTCTCCTTGCAGTGTGGGTGTAGAAGTGTCACCAACCAGTAATGACTGTCACCCAAAATTTTGAGAATGCGAGGGTCATGGGAAAGGCAGCATAACATAAGCTCATCCATGCGTGCCAGACTACTAACAGGCAAGCCTTCTGTGTCCTCACCAAGAGGATGACTGACCATGCTCTCCTCCTCCTCCTCCTCTCTGTCCTCTGGCCATCCACGCTGAACAGACGGTATGACAGCTGTGCAGGTAGTACCGTCTATAGCACATGAAACTAGCTCCTGTCCTTCCTCCTCCTCCTCTTCTTCATTGTCATCCAATCCACATTGGGATGAGATGAGGCTGGGCTGTGTGTAATCACCCTGTATGGTTCCTTGCTCCATCTCATCGTGCTCCACCTGCAATGCATCCTCTTTGATTGTGAACAGAGAGCGTTTCAGAAGACAGAGAAGCGGGATGGTGACGCTAATTATGGCATCATCGCCGCTCACCATCTTGGTGGAGTCCTCAAAGTTTTGGAGGATGGTACATATGTCTGACATCCATGTCCACTCGTGAGGTATTATGTGTGGAGTCTGAACTGAATACCGATGGCCTTTTTGATGCTGGTACTCAACAACTGCCCTCTTCTGCTCACAAATCCTACCCAACATCTGCAGTGTAGAGTTCCAACGCGTGGGGACATCACACACCAGTCTGTGAGCAGGAAGCTGCAAACGCTGCTGAAACACGGCAAGGGCAGCGGAAGCTGTAGGTGACTTTCACAAATTGGGAACTCAGGCGGCATACATTAACCAGCAGATCTGGCAGCTCCGGGTAGGATTTGAGAAACCGCTGAACCATGAGGTTAAGCACATGGGCCAGGCAAGATACGTTTGTGAGCTCGCCTCGCCTCAGAGCCACCACCAGATTACGTCCATTGTCACACACGACCATGCCTGGCTGTAGGTTCAGCGGTGTGAGCCACAGATCTGCCTGCTCTTTCAGAGCTGTCCACAACTCTTCAGCATTGTGCGGTTTGTCACCTAAGCATATTAGCTTCAGCACAGCCTGTTGACGCTTGGCCGAGGCAGTGCTGCAGTGCTTCCAGCTACTGACTGATGTGGTCATTTCGGAGATGGAGGCTGAAGAGGAGGAGGAGGCTGAGGAGGATGAGGTGCAGGAGCTGTAGACCGTGGGGGCAACCCTGATTGACCTAGGTCCCGCAATCCTTGGCGTCGGGAGGATGTGTTCCGTCCCAAGGTCCGACTGGGTCCCGGCTTCCACTATGTTAACCCAGTGTGCCGTCAGCGAGATGTACCGTCTCTGCCCACAAGCACTTGTCCACGTGTCCGTGGTTAGGTGGATTTTCCCTATAACTGCGTTGTTGAGGGCACGACTAATGTTTTGGGACACATGCTTGTGTAATGTGGGGATGGCACACAGGGAGAAATAGTGGCGGCTGGAGACCGAGTACCAAGGAATGCTTCAGTCTCCACGAGCCTAAAAGGCAACATTTCGAGTGCAAGCAGTCTTGAAATGTGAGAATTTAGTAGTGTGGCCTGTGGGGCGTTAGCTGCATATTTGCGCTTGACAGTAAGAGCATGGATGTATGTCATGATATGTTCCTATATAATTTACTGGTTTAATTCAGAATTTACTGTTCCATTAACAATGGCAAGCTGTCTTGGTTCAGCTGCAGCAAAACAGGCCTAATCCATGAAACTGCCATTAATGTGTTTCACAAGTGGTACAAGCTTTTTTATGCTTTAATGCAGTGTTTTTCTTTTTCAAAGAACAAAAGGGTGTTTGGTACTGTGTTAAGGCACCGTCACACATAACGAGATCGCTAGCGAGATCGTTGATACGTCACGGTTTTTGTGACGCAATAGCGATCTTGCTAGCGATCTCGTTATGTCTGACAGGTAGCAATGATCAGGCCCCTGCTGTGAGATCACTGATCGTTACAAAGCTTCCTGGACCATTCCTGGGTCGTTGCGCTCCCGCTGGGCAGTGTGCATCGCTGTATTTGACACCTTATCAACGACCTCGTTAGCGATTCAGAACTGAGACACGTAGGCGTGCATAAATTGGACTTTTCCGCGCCCCTCGTACCCGATTGGTGGTCGCTGCAGCGTTCTCATTTTCCGTCGTGCATAATGAAGGCAACAGAATAGCGATTCCATCCTTTGTTTCTGACCTCGTGCTGGATTGCAGATCCTAGCAGAATTCTCCGGGCTATTGATATTCGTTCATTCGACTGAGTCCTGATTTTGCGGATCGTTGTAGCGACCAAGGCCGCCCAATCAGAACGCAGTAGCGTCCACCAATCGGAGATGAGGGGGCGCGGAAAAGTAATTTTATGCACGTCTTTGTGACACAGTACAGTCCCTATCAAGGTGTAGATCGTTGAAATAGCTGCTGTGTGAAAGCGTCCCAACGACCGCCAAGATCGTTAGTTAGATCGCTGGGGCGGCCGAAATCGTTGGGAAGTTCTGCATGTTTGACAGCTCCCCAGCGATCACGAAACGACTCTCCAGCGATCCCAAAACCGTGACGTAATAACGATCTCGCTAGCGATCTCATTATGTGTGACGGAGCCTTAAGCCAGTTGAAAACAAATTGCTCTTAGTGGGAAAAACAAGATAATCTTGTAGTTATGATACCTTTTAATGGCTAACAAAAATAAAATAAATGTTACAGAGCAAGCTTTCCAGACTTCTTAGGTCTCTTCACCAGGAATAGTATAAGAAAGTATCTGAAGAAACACAAAAATATACACAAAAAGAGCAGAGGCGTGACATAATAAATGAACATTTAAATAAACAAACTGAGTTTAGAGAGTAAATCCTTAATTAGATTAGATTAGTGGTGTGAAAGTTTTATTGTCCCCATATCCATGTAAGATCAGAGACCGGTTCCCTCACTGTCTGTGGAGTAGATTCCTCAGACTCACTACAAAATCTGTCGGCTATATTATTTTATATAGCAGTCTGTTTACTATGCTCATATTGATACATTCATCACCATAGAGAACCGTTGGAGGCGATTTATGTACTGCCTACATGCTGTGATGCCCAGTCTATCATGTGATTAGTGTGGTCTGCATTAGGCATTTGTGCAGACACTTATTTATTTGATTTATAATACAATATTTTGAAATGCTAACTTCACATACAGTATGTCCTATCTTAATTTATTATATGACCAATGGTTCAACCATCACATGCTCTCATTGATGTATTCTTCTTTTTATAAAAGACAGCATGATGACATTTGTGAACATTACTTTTCCTTTTGTTTGTGTATAATAAGATTCTTCTATTGACCAGTGAATTAGTAAATGTTCTTTTCCTTTTTATAAAAAATGCACTTTAAGGGTGAGTAATTAAGAGATATTTTAATTACATAAATAAAATGTACTTTTATTATATATATAATGCCTTTTCATTTATTGGTGTGTTACTTAATTTCTGGATTTTTTTCTTTCTTCTTTTTTTCTTTATTTTATTAACATTAGCTAAATGTGAAAGGGGCATTTATACTTAGAGGTCTTCATTGGGCTCATTTGTGATCAACTGGACTTTTATACGCTTTGCTCTTAGAGAGATCTTTGTAGGTTGGCCACTCCTGCGGACGATATGAAGGTGAATTTTCTTCATTTGCATACAATCTGTCTAATTGTGAATTACTTAAGTCCAAACTCTTTAGAGATGGTAAACTTTTAAGCCCAATGAGTTTCAACAACTCTTCTTCTGAGGTCCTCAAAAATCTATTTTGTTCGTGCAATGATACACATCCACAAATATGATGTAACAATCAAACTTTGATAGATTGCTATTTTTATTACATAAAAAGGTTGCTCACTCACACCTGATTGTCATTCCATTGGTTGAAGACACTAGACTCGTTATTTCATCTTCAAGTTGTCTGCTAATCCTAAAAGTTCACAGAATTTTGCCACTCAGACATGTGATATTCAATAACTTCCCTTCTCTTTATCTACCATTAGGACTTATTTGAAAGTTTGATGTAGTTTTATTTAAAATGTATTTATGTTGCTTTCCCAAATCCTTCTATAACATGAAATGCTCTTCTGGTTACATTATCCCTGACTGAGAATCCTCTGACTTCCTGTGATGTCACATCAGATTCTCCCTGATTTCTCCAGGCTCTGGAATTTGACATCACATCTCAATCATGTGACTTTCATACTGGGTGGGTGGTGGGCTCAACCACTGCTTTTTTGCATATGGCTGCATACAAAGCTCTCCCATCTACATGCACAGTTCTCCTTCCAGAAGACTCCCTTATATCTGTATGTATACACATACACACATGCACGCACGCGCACACACACACTGTTCTGAATACATACATACATACATACACACACAGTCTTTGGCATGAATAAGAACATACCCTTTGAAAAGTAAGATTGTATTCAATATGTCACTGAAGAATTTCCAAAAATTTGACAAGACTGAGTTTCATAGAACATTTATTAACTCAGCATGAAAGTAAGATTAATGATTTACCTTTCATTTCAAAATGTTCAGTTTTACTTAACCCCTTAATAACATCTGACGTACTAATACGCGTCTGTGCCCTGGGACTTAAGAGCCAGACCCGTATTAGTACGTCATGGCGATCGCGCGCGCACACAGGCTGTGCGGGCGCGATCGCCGCCGGGTGTCAGCTGATTGTCACAGCTGACACCCGGTACTATGTGCAGGGAGCGGTCACGCACCGCTCCCAGCACATTAACCCCCGCGATGCTGCGATCGAAGTCGATCGAAGTCGATCGCGGCATTGCGGGGGCAAGGGGAGGTGATCGCCGATACTCACCTCCTCTTCCGGCTTCCAGCGCAGTCTGCAAAGGCTTCCCGGGTGTTGCCATGACGACCCGATGTCGTCATGACAACATCCGGGTCACCAGAGAGCAGGAAGATTGCTTGGACATGCGCAGTGCATCTCCAAGCAATCTTCACACTGTGCACTTCTGACAGCCTTCATGGCATAGGGATGGTGCTCCATTCCTGTGCCATGCAGGCGATCAGAAAAAAAAAAGTGAAAGTCCCAGAGTGGGACAAAGTAATAAAGTGTATAAACTGTGTGAAAGTGGAAAAAAAAAAAAAAAAAAAATGTGCAAAAATATTATAAAAAAATAAAAAAAATAATACACCAAAAATAAAAATATAATGTACCCATCAATAAATATTATTATAAAAAAAATAAAAAAAAAACAATAAAAGTACACATATTTGGTATCGCCGCGTCCGGAACAACCTGACCTATAAAACTGTCCCACTAGTTAACCCCTTCAGTGAACACGGTAAAAAAAAAAAAAAAAAAACCAAGCAAAAAACAATGCTTTATCACCATACCGCCAAACAAAAAGTGGAATAACACGCGATCAAAAAGACGCATATAAATAAAAATGATACCGCTGAAAACGTCATCTCGTCCCGCAAAAAACAAGCCGCCATATAGCTCCATCAGCCGAAAAATAAAAAAGTTATAGCTCTCAGAATAAAGCGATACTAAAAAATATTTTTTTCTATAAAATAGCTTTTATTGTGTATAAGCGCCAAAACATAGAAAAATTATACAAATGTGGTACCGCTGTAAACGTACTGACCCGAAGAGTAAAGCTGCCTCATCAATTTTACCACACGCGGAACAGAATAAAAAAAAAAAAAAAAAACAATTCCTGAATTGTTGGTTTTTGTTTATTCTGCCTCCCAAAAATCGGAATAGAAAGCGATCAAAAAATGTCACGTGCCTGAAAATGGCACCAATAACAACGTCAAGTCATCCCGCAAAAAACGAGCCGTCACATGACTGTCTGCCAAAATTTGGAAAAATTATAGCTCTCAAAATATGGCGATGCAAAAACTAGATTTTACAAAAAATGCGTCTTTTAGTGTGTGACAGCTGTCAGTCATAAAAACCCCATATGATTCTGGCATTGCTGTAATCACACCGACCCGAAGAATAAAGTCGTCTAATCACTTATACCGCACAAGGAACGGCGTCAAAAATAAACTCTTGAGTTAGGATTGGGCTAGGGTTAGGGCTGGGTTTGGGGCTAGGGTTGTGCTGGGGCTAGGGTTGTGCTGGGGCTAGGGTTGTGCTGGGGCTAGGGTTGTGCTGGGGCTAGGGTTGTGCTAGGGTTAGGGCTGGGGTTGGGATTTTTTTCAAAAGTAAGAAAAAAAGATGACGATATGGCGACTAGTGTTGAGAGCAAGTGCTCGCTACTTGAGTTTGCATCGGGTGCTCTGGTATGCATTTAGTATCGTGGGTATTTGAGTGACATGCTCGAGTCTCTGCCCCATATGCTTCGCGGCCAAAAAACTTTACGGGGATTGCCTGCCATGCACGAGCGATCCCCGCATGTTTTTTTTTGGATGTCTAATAACCGTGAAACATGCGGAGCAGGGACTCGAGCATGTCACTCGAGCACACGCTGTACATGGTGCATACCTGAGTACCCGATGCAAACTCAAGTAGCGAGCACTTGCGCTCAAGAATAATGAAAACTTATTCAATATGATGACCTAATGTAAACAAATAATGTGCCGTACCTCTGGGTTCAAAATGTTCACTATACACCTTAATAAAATCTTTGAGGGGTATAGTTTCCAAAATGGGGACACTTGTGGGGGAGCTCCACTGTTTAGGCACATCACGGGCTCTCCAAACGCGACATGGTGTCCGCTAACAAATTGAATGGAAAATCGGCTCAAATTGTTAGCGGACGCCATGTTGCGTTTGGAGAGCCCCTGTGTGTCCAAACATTGGAGCTCCCCCACAAGTGACCCCATTTTGGAAACTAGACCCCCCAAGGCACCTATCTAGATGCATAGTGAGCACTTAGAACCCCCAGGTGCTTCACAAATTGATTCGTAAAAATGAAAAAGTGAAAATAAAACACTTTTTCATTTTTATGAATCAATTTGTGAAGCACCTGGGGTTCCAAGTGCTCACTATGAATCTAGATAGGTGCCTTGGGGGGTCTAGTTTCCAAAATGGGGTCACTTGTGGGGGAGCTCCAATGTTTGGGCACACAGGGACTCTCTAAATGCAACATGGTGTCCTCTAACAAATTTAACGGAAAATCGGCTCAAATTGTTAGCGACACCATGTTGCGTTTGGAGAGCCGCTGTGTGCCCAAACATTGGAGCTCCCCCACAAGTGACCCCATTTTGGAAACTAGACCCCCCAAGGCACCTATCTAGATGCATTGTGAGCACTTGGAACACTCAGGTGCTTCACAAATTGATTCATAAAAATGAAAAAGTGTTTTTTTTTTTCACTTTTTCATTGTTACGAATCAATTTGTGAAGCACCTGGGGGTTCCAAGTGCTCACTATGCATCTAGAAAGGTGCCTTGGGGGGTCTAGTTTCCAAAATGGGGTCACTTGTGGGGGAGCTCCAAAGTTTGGGCACACATGGGCTCTCCAAACACAACATGGCGTCCGCTAATTATTCAAGCAAATTTTACAATCAAAAAGTCAAATAGCGCTCCTTCCCTTCCGAGCCCTGCCGTGCGCCCAAACAGTATTTTTTCCCCAAATATTGGGTATCTGCGTGCCCAGGGGAAATTGCACAACAAATTTTGGGGTCCATTTTTTCTTGTTACCCCTGTGAAAATAAAAAAAATTGGGTCTAAATTAACATTTTTGTGAAAAAAGTTAAATGTTAATTTTTTTCTTCCACATTCAAAAAATTCCTGTGAAGCACCTGAAGGGTTAATAAAGTTCTTGAATGTGGTTTTGAGCACCTTGAGGGGTGCAGTTTTTAGAATGGTGTCACTTTTGGGTATTTTCTGTCATAAAGACCTCTCAAAGTGACTTCAAATGTGATGTGGTCCCTAAAAAAATGGTTTTGTAAATTTTGTTGGAAAAATGAGAAATCGCTGGTCAACTTTTAACCCTTATAGCTCCCTAACAAAAAAAAATTTTGGTTCCAAAATTGTGCTGATGTAAAGTAGACATGTGGGAAATGTTATTTATTAACTCTTTTGTGTGACATATCGCTCTGATTTCAGGGCTTAAAAATTCAAATTTTGAAAATTGCAAAATTTTCAAAATTTTCGCCAAATTTCCGTTTTTTTCACAAATAAACGCAAGTGATATCGAAGAAATTTTTCCACAATCATGAAGTACAATATGTCACGAAAAAACAATCTCAGAATCAGGGGGATCCGTTGAAGCGTTCGAGAGTAATTACCTCATAAAGTGACAGTGGTCAGAATTGTAAAAATTGGCCCGGTCATTAACGTGCAAACCACCCGCGGGGCTTAAGGGGTTAAATTAGTTGATGCAAAAGTGAATAAGCCCCACATCAAAAACAATGATATTTAGTATTGTATGACCTTCATGATTTTTAAGGGCAGCACCAAGTCTTTAAGCATGGAATGAACAAGATTTCAACATTCTGCAACATCTATATTTTTCCATTCTTCAAGAACAAACTCTTTTAGAGCCTGGATGCTGCTGAATGGAAAGTAATTTTCAACTTGTCTCGTCAGAATTTACCATAGCTGTTCATTTGGGTTCAAATCTTGTCTACTGAATTACTAAAGCAGTACATCTCCATATAAGGACACTGCCTTCATCATGTTTTACTATAGGCACCAAACATTTAGAAAAACAAATTTTGAAAAATGCATGGTGACTATAGTGAAACATGGTGGTGGCAGTGTCCTTATGTAGGGCTGCATGAGTGCTCCTAGTTTGGGAGCTACATGTCATTTATGGCATCATGAATTCACAGATATACTGCTCTACACTGAAAGTGAAGATGCTACCATCACTCTAGAGCAGTTTCCATAATGTTGACAAGACTGAGTTTCAAAGAACATTTTCAAGCCCATAGCATGAAAGTAAGGTTAATAATATAACTTTAATTTCAAAGTCTTCAGTTTTACTCAAATTAGTTGATGCAAAAATGAATACATAAATACCCCACATCAAAAATTACTACATCTAGTATTTTGTATGACCTCCTTGATTTTTAAGCACAGCACTAAGTCTTCTAGGCACGGAATGAACAAATTGGTGACATATTGCAACATCTATGTTTCTTATTCTTCAAGAATTACGTCTTTTAGAGGCTGGATGGAGAATGATGCTCTTCTTGTCTCTTCAGAATTCCCCGCTGGTGTTTGATTGGGTTCAGATAAGTAGATATACTCACTGAATCACTTTCACATTGGTCTTCAGAAATGCAACAGTGGCCTTAGATGTGTGTTTTGGATCATTGTCATGTTTGAAAAGTGCACCTCTACCAAGGGCGAGGAATGAAAGTAGCATCTTCTCTTTTAATATAGAGCAGTACATCTATGAATTCATGATGCCATCAATTAAATGTAGCTCTATTGACACCAGGATCACTCACGAGGCTCTATCTAATGACACTGCCACCACCATGCACCATGTTTCATTGAAGACACCATGCATGTTTCTTTGTACTCATCTTTACAACGCCATTAGTTCCAAAAACATTTATCTTAGTCTCATCACAACAGCATATAAAGTCCCAGTTGCCTTCAAATTTTCCAGCACGAGCCCTGGCAAATTGTAGGTGTGGTTTTTTTTACATGGGCTTTAGGAGAGGCTTTATTTGTGGATGACACCCATGTATGCCATTCGTCTGCGGTGTGGGGCTTATTGAGTCACGGGAAACATCCTGGTTTGGCCTTCTACTACTTTATCCAACTACAGTGAACATGCATATTCATTTTCTTCAACCTTTCTCATCAAAAAATGTTCCTGTTTAGGTGCTAACTTCATTGGTCGGTCTAGAAATCTCTGTGTAATGGTTGCTGTTCCATCTTTGTTAAATTTTTGCATTGCTCTTGCTACAGTATTCTGACAGATAAGTAAAGCTTTGCTGATCTTCATTTAGTCTTAACCTTTCCTGTGCAAATAAATTATTTTCTTTCGCAAGTTTTGTGACATTTCTCTTTCATGTAGTAACCCCCTTTTATAGTCAACTGTCTGCTGGACAAAGGCTTACCTGTGGATGAATTCTTGCTAAATAGAATTTTAGCTTTGCTCCTAAGAATTTCATTGGGGTGAACGCATTTTTTGCAACATGGTCTTGAATAAATTTGTGTGTACAAAATAATAAATCTTGTTTTCATAAATGGCCCACATTTGTGGGAGTATTTTTGTAGTCCCATGGAAAATGTTTACTCTGAAAGGAAACTAAATAAACATATTTATTGGGTTGTTTTCATTTATGCTGAGCACCTTGTATACCCTGTCTAATCTATATATATAATTGTCTTATCCCGTCTGTCTGTCTGTCTGTATGTCCAGGAAATCCCGCGTCGCTCATTGGTGCGGCCGCTGTCTGTCCAGGAAATCCCGCGTCGCTCATTGGTCCGGCCGCGGCCAATCAGCGATGCGGGATTGCAGAAAAAAGATGGCGGCCGTTAGCGGCTCATCTGCCGCACGGAGGTCAGCGGCGATGCAGCTGGGAGATGAGCGGCACTAGCAGCAGAACTACTCTGACCGGCGGCGCCGCTGACCACCATGCGGCTAACGTCGGGAGATCAGTGGCTTGGCCCGCTGATCTCCCGACGGCAAGTGTGAACGGAGGACCGGGGAGCGGCGCCACTCATCTACCAGCTGCTCGCACCAGAAGTACCCGCACAGGCAGCGCCGCTCCCCGGTCCTCACTATTACGACGCTGATTGGTCACGGCCGCCGCCCGCGACCAATCAGTGATTTTGGCGCCAAATTTAAACTCGCTCTCCAGTACTCAGTATCATGGTTCACCGATGTTGCTGCGAAATTTAAAACCCGCTTCTGTGATTGGTTGCACCCAGCCGGCCGCGATCAATCAGCGACTGCCGCAGCACGTCCGCGAATTGGCGCCGGATTTTAAACACGCAGGCCACCGTCAGGAGATCACCGGCGCTAGCCATTCATCTCCCGGCTACTCACACCGAAAGTACTCGCACATCAACGCCACTCCCCGTTCTCAGTAGCACCCGTCGCTGATTGGCCGCAGCCGCCGGCCGTGACCAATCAGTGATTTTGGCGCCAAATATAAACACCTCTCTGCTGATTAATCGCGGTCGCCGGCCGCGACCAATCAGCATTATTGGCGCCAAATTTAAACACCGCTCTGCTGATTGGTCGCGACCGCCGGCCACGACCAATCAGCGATTTTAGCGCCAAATTTAAACCCCGCTCTGCTGATTGGTCGCGGTTGCCAGCCGCGATCAATCAGCAGTATTGGCGCCAAATATAAACCCCGCTCTGCTGATTGGTCGCGATTACAGAATACTGGCCCCCATATAATGCTCCATGCAGGCTGTTCCCCTCACATAATGCATCATGCAGGCTGTTCCCCCCACATAATTCACCCCCCTTATAATGCCCAATGCATTATGTCACCCCCCGTATAATGCCCCATGCAGGATTTCACCCCCCTTATAATGCCCCATGTAGGATGTCACCCCCCCTTATAATGCCCCATGCATTATGTCATTATGTCACCCTGCCCCCTTATAATGCCCCATGCAAGATGTCACCTCTCCCCCCTCCCTTATAATGCCCCATGCAGGATGTCACCCCCCCTTATAATGCCCCATGCAGGATGTCACTCCCCCCCCTTATAATGCCCCATGCACGATGTCACACCCCCCTCTCTTATAATGCCCCATGCAGGATGTCACTCCCCCCCCGCCTTATAATTCCCCATGCAGGATGTCATACATTAAAAAAAAAATCGAATACCTCACCTCACTTCTCACCCGCTGCCTCTGCTCAGCTCTGGACTCCAGCGTCACCAGGGTCTTCCCGCTCTGTGCTTTGAAGGTTCAGGAGAGAGCGCGGTGGAAAGACATCACCGCGCCCTCTGACCTGAGACGTCACAGTCAGAGGGAGCCGAAGAGACCGGAGCTGCTGCAGAGGCACTGGGAGAGGTAAGTATTGTTTCACCGGCTGCCGGGGTCCTGAGCAAGCCGGGGGGGAGCGGGCGCTGACACCGCACTCCTCCGCTCACCGGTCCCATAGTGCGGCCGGGTGCCCGACAGCGAGTGGCCCCCCCCGCATGCTCAGGGCCCCGGTACTCGCCCGGGTGCGCCGGGTGCTGACGCCGACCCTGTTCCCAGGGCTTGTGCTATGGTGATTTGTATGTTTCTTCTATGCACAGTATCAGTGACTTATCTACAGCAGTTTATTTGATAAAAGATAATGCTGCGCCTGTGTGTGAAGCTAGGGGAGGTGTGGGAGGGGTTTAGGCAGAGTTACAAAGGATGTGCTCTTGTTGGCTTGCAGCCCAGTACAAGGGCTGATTGTAAATGCAGGCAGCAGGGAGCAGAGGTTTCTGAAAAGGAAGCAATAGCTGTGACAGCATAGCTGATGTCAGAGCATATAAAGTGAAGCAGAAAGGCATAAAACAAAATTAAGATTGACATAAAAGGTATATTGGGTCATTTAAGGTCACTATTAGTGATGAGTAGTGATGAGCAAGCACTAAAATGCTCGGGTACTTGTTGTTTGAGTCGAGCAAATTGGAATGCTCGAGTGCTCGGTCCGAGTAACGAGCCCAATGTTAGTCTATGGGAGACTCGAGCACTTTTCCGGCGGCTCCCCCCGGCGGTCTGTAGAGGGCCTAAAAATTGCCCAAAATAATGGAAACAGTGCTCAAATGGCATGGGAACAGCATGGGGAAGACCCCTGGAAGTATTTCTGACTCCCAGGTCTCTGCTGTAAACAATGTTGTTAGAGGTATTACGCCACTTTTACGGACTCACAATAAAACATACAAAAACTAAAACAAAATGGATTTTCCTGGGCAATATGTTAAGGAACATCCTTTCCAGGGTAATGACTGGTATATAAGCCAAAATAAATAACCAAAAATGCTCCTCCACACCTTGGGCTATGTTCACACGTAGCATTTTTGATGTGTTTTTGCACTTTTGCATTGCTTTCAACCAAGACAAATGCATTCACCAGGAAATTTCATTTTAACATTTTAATACCTTATCTGTAACATCAGACACATCGTGTTTCAATTATGATGGTGGGACGCTGAAAGTCACAAAGACTATTTTCCCATAGGAAGTATGTCTCCCATACTGTTTGCCTATGCAGTGAAGCTACGGCCGCCAAAAATTTGTAGGCACTCCAATGCCCCTTGCAAGAGACGTAGAGGTCGGAGGGCCTCCTGCAAAAAATGCTCCTATTATTAGTAGAGATGAGCGTTGTTCTACTCGAACTGTTCGCCAATCTCAAATTCGAGCTGTTTTGGGCGGTGTTCGAGCCGTTCGGCGAACACGAACAATTTGAGAAAAATTCGGCTGTTCGAGGTTATGTTCGATAACTGTTCGTGCACCAAAATCATAACTGGATTTTTTCTCAGTAATGATGAAAATTAATGTTAATACGCAGTTTGAGTGTACAGCGGGGCGGGGGGAGGGGCAGGGGATGGATCTCTGCAGGAACAATGAAGATCTCCATTTTTTTTTCTCTTTCCCGCATTTGCAGTGGGGAGGTGCAATCTGTCAGCCTATCAGCAGCGCACACACGGAGCGAAGTGCTTTTTTTCACACAAGCAAGGGCATGTGTGATTGGCAGTGTATGTCACATGTCCTTGCCCTATAAGACCAAGCCATTTTCCCCGTCGCCACCATTTTCTCACTGCTGCAGCTGCGTGTTAGACGGCACCGCTGTTGCTGTGTGCGCTATACCTTGTTAATTTCAAGCCAATTTTCGCACAAATATACAGATAGCTTGGGAGTAGGGAATAGTTGTGATTGCAGTCCTTTTAAGGACTAGGTTACAGCATTTCCTACGACTTTTATCAGGCAGGTCTGTGCTCTTAAATAGATAGATTGTGGGAGTAAAGACTAATTGTAATTGGAGTCCTTTTCAGGACTAGGTTACATCAGTTCCTATCAGTTTTTGCCAGGCAGGTCTGTGCCAGTGCTGTGCAAGTTTTTTTCACAGCATTTGGCTGAATCTAGCAAAGCTAATCCTTTTTGGCCTATTGCAGAGTGTGTTAGTCAGTGGAGTAGCCTATCTGTGTTGCAAGATATACCACCTGTGTATAGAATACCAATTTTTTTACTGCACCTAGTGAAGTAAAATCTTTTGGGCATAGCATCATTCTATTAGTCCATCTATACTGACCTCCATCAGGTTGCAAACTGAATATAATTTTTTTCTGCATCTAGCTCTGAAAAAATATTTGGGCTTCTAGCAGTGTGTGGGACTTGGTCTATTAGTCCATCTATACTGACCTCCATCAGGTTGCAAATTAAAAATAATTTTTTTCTTCATTTAGCTCTAAAAAAATATTTGGGCTTCTAGCAGTGTGTGGGACTTGTTCTATTAGTCCTTCTATACTGACCTCCAGCAGGTTGCAAATTGAATATAATTTTTTTCTGCATCTAGCTCTGAAAAAATATTTGGGCTTCTAGCGGTGTGTGGGACTTGGTCTATTAGTCCATCTATACTGACCTCCATCAGGTTGCAAATTAAAAATAATTTTTTTCTGCATCTAGCTCTGAAAAAATATTTGGGCTTCTAGCAGTGTGTGGGACTTGGTCTATTAGTCCATCTATACTGACCTCCATCAGGTTGCAAATTAAAAATAATTTTTTTCTTCATTTATCTCTGAAAAAATATTTGGGCTTCTAGCAGCGTGTGGGACTTGTTCTATTAGTCCATCTATACTGACCTCCATCAGGTTGCAAATTAAAAATAATTTTTTTCTGCATCTAGCTCTGAAAAAATATTTGGGCTTCTAGCAGTGTGTGGGACTTGGTCTATTAGTCCATCTATACTGACCTCCATCAGGTTGCAAATTAAAAATAATTTTTTTCTGCACCTAGCTCTGAAAAAATATTTGGGCTTCTAGCAGTGTGTGGGACTTGGTCTATTAGTCCATCTATACTGACCTCCATCAGGTTGCAAATTGAATAAAAAAAATTTCTGCATCTAGCTCTGAAAAAATATTTGGGCTTCTAGCGGTGTGTGGGACTTGGTCTATTAGTCCATCTATACTGACCTCCATCAGGTTGCAAATTAAAAATAATCTTTTTCTGCATCTAGCTCTGAAAAAATATTTGGGCTTCTAGCAGTGTGTGGGACTTGGTCTATTAGTCCATCTATACTGACCTCCATCAGGTTGCAAATTAAAAATAATTTTTTTCTTCATTTAGCTCTGAAAAAATATTTGGGCTTCTAGCAGTGTGTGGGACTTGTTCTATTAGTCCTTCTATACTGACGTCCAGCAGGTTGCAAATTGAATATAATTTTTTTCTGCATCTAGCTCTGAAAAAATATTTGGGCTTCTAGCGGTGTGTGGGACTTGGTCTATTAGTCCATCTATACTGACCTCCATCAGGTTGCAAATTAAAAATAATTTTTTTCTGCATCTAGCTCTGAAAAAATATTTGGGCTTCTAGCAGTGTGTGGGACTTGGTCTATTAGTCCATCTATACTGACCTCCATCAGGTTGCAAATTAAAAATAATTTTTTTCTGCATCTAGCTCTGAAAAAATATTTGGGCTTCTAGCAGTGTGTGGGACTTGGTCTATTAGTCCATCTATACTGACCTCCATCAGGTTGCAAATTGAATAAAAAAATTTTCTGCATCTAGCTCTGAAAAAATATTTGGGCTTCTAGCGGTGTGTGGGACTTGGTCTATTAGTCCATCTATATTGACCTCCATCAGGTTGCAAATTAAAAATAATTTTTTTCTGCATCTAACCCAGCCAATAGTTTTGGCCTAATACCACAGTTTGGCCACTCAGCTCTGCTCCGTTACCATCCATTGTTTTTTTGTGCAAACAACTCCAGAGTTGTGAATTAGTTAACCACCAAAATGAGTGGAAAAAGGCCTGCTGCTGGTGGAAAGGGGAATAGGCGTGTTGGGAAGGGGAAAAAAGGTTGTGTCCGTGGGGTAGGTGCAGAAGAAAGACCATCTTCCAGCCAAACTAAAATGTCTACTTCTTTTAGCGGACAATGTGATAAGATCCCTTTCTTACGGCCACGCCAATCGCTACAAATTCCAGATGAGGCACAAAAACAGCAGGTGCTTCAACGGATATCAAGTGCTCCTTTAAGTGGGCTCTCCTCCACATCAACTTCAACATCACAAATACTCCAGTCCTCAAAGGTGTCACCCAAATCGCACTTGCTTCCTCACAGCTCCCAAATCTCCAGCTGCCCGTCTGAGTATGAGGTAGAACAGATGGTTGAGTCTGCAGAGCTGTTTACTCATACTATAGCCTGGGAATCAGAGGTCGACTCCAGCGCTTCTGTGAATCCAGACGAGGAAATGATCTGCACTGATGCCCAGAATCTTTATGAGTCGGATCCAGGACCAGACGCAGAAGGTTCTGACCATAATGTAGACCCTCATTCCCAAACTGTAACTCCTGTTGGTGGAGACAATGAGGAAGACGATGATAAGACTCAAATACCTGATTGGAGCGACAACTTTAGTTTTTTGTCAGGGCAGGAACAGGTTGGCTCTGAGGACGACGGGTGTGATAACGCACAGGGTGATGATGATGAGGTCGGAGATCCCACTTACTGTCAACCCACAGTCAGCCAAGAGATGAGGTCAGCAGAGGAGGTGGAGGAAGATGCTAGTGACGACGAGGTCAGGTTGCGCCTTCCTGGACAGAGACGTAGTACTGGAAGCACGTCAACAACTGCATCCTCAAACACAACTCTGCCTCTCACCACAAGTCGTGGTGGCTCTTCAGGTCGCATGGGTGCTAAGCCTTGCATAGCCTGGGCATTTTTTCAGATCGATAAAGATGACCCAACTCATGTTATCTGTAACATTAGCAAAAGCTAAGCAGAGGCCAAAAAATACATAGTTTGAGTACTTCATGCATGAACCGGCACATGGACATGAAGCATAAGTTGCAGTGGGAAGCTCAGTGTGCTACAATGCGGTCTAGCCGGCCGGGCCAACCACCGTCTGCCATATCTTGTGCATCCGCGGCCTCTTCATCCTCTGTGACTGGGGGGACAGCAGTCACACCTGTTTTGGGGCGCAGACCTGCCACCTCTTTACCCGCAACAGCCAGCGTGATTGGCAGGTCATCATTTTCTTTGGAGGTGGTAACACCAGCTGGTCTTGAGCGCTGTCCGACATCGATAGCACCACCTTTGGATCAAGGCAACCTAACATGTCCGCCTGCATCTTCCTCACAGACCGGCAGTTTGCCGGGGACACCCTTATCAACCCCGTCTAAGCACAATAGCCAGCCCTCGGTCCCTCAGATGTGGACAAGTAAAAGACCATTTCCTCCTAGCCATGAGAAAGCTAAGAGGTTGAATTTCACCATCTGCAAGCTCTTGGCTACAGAAATGCTGCCTTTCCGCCTGGTGGACACAGAGGATTTTCGAGACTTTATGTCCGTCGCAGTGCCCCAGTACCAGATGCCCAGTCGGCACTACTTCTCAAAGAAAGGTGTGCCTGCGCTCCACCAGCATGTCGCACACAACATCACCGCTTCTTTGAGAAACTCTGTGTGTGACAGGGTGCATTTCACCACAGACACTTGGACGAGTAGGCATGGACAGGGGCGTTACATGTCGCTGACTGGGCACTGGGTAACTATGGTGACAGCAGGACAAGGGGCTGCTGTCCAAGTCTTGCCGTCCCCACGAGTTGTGCGTCAATCCTCTTTATGTCATTTTTCCTCCACTGCTTCTGCCTCCTCAACCTCCTCTCGGTCTTCCACCTGCACCCAAAGCCTGTCTGGTCATGCCACAAGCTTTCTAACTGCGCAGAAGGGATCCTGCACACCTCCTTACTATGCTGGCAGTAGGGCTCAACGTCATCAGGCGGTTTTTACATTGAAATGTCTGGGAAATGTGAGTCACACAGCTGAGGAGTTGTGGTCAGCTCTGGAGAACCAATTTCATGAATGGTTGTCTCCACTGGACCTGAAACCAGGGAAGGCCGTGTGCGACAATGCTGCAAACCTGGGTGCGGCCCTTCGCCGGGGCAATGTCACACACGTGCCTTGTATGGCTCACGTGTTGAACCTGGTTGTCCAGCAATTTTTAGCCCACTATCCCAGACTAGATGGCCTTCTGCAGAGGGCACGGTCGCTGTGTGCTCACTTCCGCCATTCGCATCCCGCAGCTCAGCGACTTACATCTCTACAGAAGTCGTTGGGCCTGCCACTTCACCGGCTAAAATGCGATGTGCCTACCCGGTGGAATTCAACTCAGCACATGTTGCAGCGACTGTGGCAGCACCGACAAGCCCTGGTGCAATACGTTCTGACGTATAGCCTGGGCCAACGAGATTCAGAGGTGGGGCAAATCACGCTGGAGGAGTGGTCTCAGATCAGGGACCTATGCACCCTTCTGCACAGTTTTGAAATGGCGACGAAGATGTTTAGTGCTGACGATGCCATTATCAGCATGACTATTCCGGTGATTTACATGCTGGAGCACATGTTAAACAGAATTCGGAGTCAGGTGGTGGCACAAGAGGAGGTGGAGGAAGTAGAGGAGGAGGAGTTGTATGCGGAAGGGCTAACATCTGCAAGGTCCAGACGGTCGGCAGCACCAAGGCGGCAGGCATGTGAGGGTGGGGGAGATGATTTTACCAGGGCGCATGGTAGCAGCCAAACTAGTGAGGAAGGTGCAGGAGCCCAGGAAGAAGTGGAGGACGAACTGATGGAAGACTCATCAGATGAGGGAGACCTTGATCACATTTCTGTTGTGCGAGGTTGGGGGGAGAGGACAGAGGAAGGAAGCATGATTGCTACCTCGCCACCAACACAACAGGGACTTGGTGCTCCTGGATGCGCAACACACATGAGTGCCTTCTTGCTGCACTACCTGCAACATGACCCTCGAATTGTGAGAATTAGAAATAATCCTGACTACTGGGTTGCCACACTGTTAGATCCCCGGTACAAAAGTAAATTTGCAGAAATTATTCCTGCCATAGAAAGGGATGCACGCATGCAGGAGTATCAGCAGAGACTGTTGCAGAATCTTACATGTGCTTTTCCACAAAATACCAGTGGTGCACGTAGTGAATCTCACAGTTCCAACTTGCCAACCGTGGGACCGTCAAGTGTTCAGCACTCAAACCGTAACAGAACCACAGTATCTGCTGGTAACATCAATTTTGCGGAATCATTTCACCACTTTTTTAGCCCATCCTTTGCAAGGCCACAGGAGACAAGAAGTCTGACACATAGTCAACGCCTAGAGACGATGGTACAGGAGTATCTCCAAGTAAACATTGAAGCCACGACTGTGTCACTGGACCCTTGCTCTTTTTGGGCTTCCAATCTGGATAAATGGCCGGAGCTAGCCACTTACGCCTTGGAGATCTTGTCATGCCCCGCAGCCAGCGTTCTGTCTGAACGTGTGTTCAGCGCTGCTGGTGGTCTGCTGAATGTAGACAGACTCACGTTCATAAAGATGAACAAATCATGGATCCGAAACGACTTTTCTACCCCTGTGTCATCCTGGGGAGAGTAAAAGCTTGATGATTGGTTAAAATCACCCTACCAACCGTTTTAAGCTTTCAAATTACTAATCATGTTTATCTGTATCTTGACTGGAAAATAATTTGGGCTTTGTAGCAGTGTGCAGCACTGATCCTATTAGGCCATCTATAATAAGCTTCACCAGATTTAAAATTAAAAATAATTTTTAGCTGCATCTAGCCCGGAAAATAATTTTGGGGCTCCGAGATGCGCAAGACACATAAGTGCCTTCTTGCTGCACTACCTGCAGCATGACCCTCATATTGTCAGAATTCGAAGTAATCATGACTACTGGGTTGCCACACTCTTAGATCCCCCAAACTTTTCGATCAACCTTTTCATTTTAATAAAGACCAAAAAAATGGTCATTTTTGAAATTATAAGCATTAGCAGGTTGTTAGAAACTGAAATCAAACAGTTTTCAACTCAAAACTTTATTCTAGGTGATGTTACATTTTCACATAGGACCCCTTGTTCGAAAGGAGCTTCTGAACTCTCTCGTCCATTGAATTTGTCAGGTTTTGGATGGTTTCTGCTTCAATTGTTTTGCATGAGGACAGAATACCCTCCCAGAGCTGTTGCTTAGATGTGAACTGCCTCCCGCCATCATAGACACTCCTTTTAATGATGCTCCAAAGGTTCTGAATGGGGTAGAGGTCAGGGGAGCATGGGGGTCACACCATAAGTTTGTCCCCTTTTATGCCCATATCAGCCAGAGATGCAGATGTTTTATGTGCAGCATGAGATGGTGCATTATCATGCAGAAAAATGATCTTGCTGTGAAATACACGGTTCTTCTTCTTGAACCATGGCAGGAAGTGCTGTTTGAGAAAATCCACATACATTATGGAGTTCATCTTTAGCGCCTTCAGGGATCCTAAAGGGGCCGACAATCTCTCTCCCCATGATTCCAGCCCAAAACATTACTCCACCTCCTCCTTGTTGGCGCTGTAGCCGTGTTTGCGTGGGGTGTCCATCAACCAGCCATCCTCCACTCCATTCATCTGGACCATCGAGCGCTGCACGGCACTCATCCGTGAACAAAACAGTTTTGAAATCAGTCTTCATGTAATGTTTGGCCCACTGGAGCCGTTTCTGCTTGTGTGAAGTGGATAGAGGAGGTCGACAGGATGGCATATGCACAGCTGCAAACCTCTGAAGGACCCTGCATCTTGTTGTTCGGGGGACGTTGGAGGCACAAGCAGCTTCAAAAACTTGTCTGCTGCTATGACAAGGCTTTTTTGCCGCTGCTGTTTCAACCTGACGTAATTGCCTGTAGGAAAGAGTCCTCAATTTGCCCTTATCAGCACGCACACGTGTGTACTGTGAATCAGCTACATACTTCTTGATTGCCAAGACACTTCATCCTGATCATCGCACAATGTTGATTGTAGTCATGCCTTGACCTAAACACTCCACAATTTGTTGCTTCTCAGCAGCCGACACATCCTTTTTCTTTCCCATTTTGGCAGAAAATGTAGGCTGCTTAATAATGTGAGAGAGCCTTCTTAAGTAGTCTTGCCTTTCATTGGACACACCTGCCAAACTAATTAGCACAGGTGTCTGCAATTGCTTACAGTGATATAAAGAGCCCTGACACACATCACCATCAATGAGTTTAACTGACAAACAAACAAATTCTTCCCTTATCACTCCTAAACACTTTTTGCATAATAATTTGGAACGCGGTGTACATGTGCTTTTCCACAAAACACCAGTGGTTCACGTAGTGAATCTTACAGTTCTAACTTGCCAACCGTGGTCTGTATGGAATTGTTCAATAAAGGGCCCAAAATTAAGATAACATAGATGGGAGAGGTCTCTATGAATAGGAATTCCTAAGTATTTGATACCCTGTGAGGGCCAGGCAAAGGGAAAGTTGGACTGGATGGAATCCTATATGGATTTAGGGAGGGAGACATCGAGGGCCTCAGACTTCGCTGCATTGATTTTAAAATTTTACCATGTAACAAAGTGATCTATTTCAGCCATAACAGCAGGGATGGATATATGTGATTGAGTGATATATACTAGGACATCATCAGCAAATAGAGAGCACTTGTACTCGGTGCCTCCCACCTCAATCCACCTAATATTGGGGTTATGGCGAATTGATGAGAGCAGGTGCTCCGTCACTAGGATGTATAAGAGAGGGGACAGAGGACATCCCTGCCTTGTCCCATTGGTGATTGTGAAAGGTGATGAAAATGTTCTGACGCACCCCCTGGGCCTTGGGACACCCGGAGCCGGACCCTTTTTGGTGGATGCTGGTGGTTGTAGTCTTCGTGGCGGCGATCCGGTTCCGTGGCTCAGGGCGGTCAAACCAGTGGCGGAACTATTTATGTGGTTTTGATGTTTAAATGTCCGACTACGCCACCCGTGGATTGCGGTCAGAGTGAACCGCCGCTACAGGGCAGACCGCTAAGGCTGGTGTTGTGGGTGCAGCAGAGCGTAGCATAACTCCCCACGGGAGGAGTATAGCCTCAGGGCAGTGTATGCGGAGGATGGGGGTGATGGTGCAGGGCAGCAGCAGTAACGACACGGAGTCAGTGATGCAGTTCAGGGCCTTTACTCACAGTTCTTATTATCCAGACCACGTCTGCAGGTAACGGCTGCCCACGTCGTACTGTGCTCACCAGGTGAGGGGCTCAGACAACTCCCAGATAACTTTGGAGCGCTTCACAGGACCCCCTTTGTGTGTCCTTTGTCTGGCCTTTCTTACCAACACTTCTGTCCGGCTGCCTCGGGCCTCCTCTTGGTAAACTTGGCGCCAGTTTCCCTGACCCTATGTGGTGCCTTCCTAGCGGGTGGAGCAAGGGGCTGCGCCACATAAAATGTCAGAGCCTCCGGTTTCTAGCTGAGGGTCGTTTCCTGCCTCCACTAGTTCGGGGACCGGTCTCCCCCTTTGGCCTGACCCCTCCACGCAGGTGGATTCGGGCGTGCGGTGGCGACTCGCCCGTCCGCACCCCTGGGATCCCTTCATTCCTCGTTCCTGGAGCCTTCTCCGCTCCTCTTCCTTCCTTCTCCCTCTTGCAGGCCTGGGCCTCTGTTACTAGGCCCGCCTCCGGAGCAGAGCTCATGCAGAGCCCCTGCTCCCTGCCACTTCTGCTCAGACTTCTCTGCACTGAACTAAGATGGTGCCCACCTTTTATACTCCCTTCTCAATGCACCCAGGAACTGCTTCCTCCCTGCTCCTGCACTGCAGGGTTCCCCTTCCTCAGTGTTCCCTCCCCCCACTCCAGCCAGGGACAGGGACTGTCGTGCCCATCTCAGGGGCATATTGGTCGCCCTGCCCCACGGCAATGTGGTGTAATGCATGCAGGTGTCGGGTCCTGATCCACACTCCATCCTTATCTGAGAGTGAGATATCACACCTCTGGGTGAGGTGCAATACGTCTGTAGCAACCGAGCCCTCGGTGCTACAGTTCCATTTATCTTCAGCCTAGGTGACGTATTGTGATACAGGGCCGTGATTTTGGCTATAAAAGGGTCCCCTAGACCCCTACCCCAAGCTTTTTAAGAGAATCATATATGGCGTGCCAGGAGACTCTATGGAATGCTTTCTCAGCATCCAACGAGAGTATCTACTTACAAATTTTTAACTGCATCTAGCCCAGGAAATACTTTGTGCCTAGTAGCAGTGTCTGCTAGTCAGCGGATTATCCCGGCTGTTAAGCAAGCTACACCACCTGTAGTTTGGACACTTAATTTTTTCAAAGGAAATGCTTCGGGACCACGGGATACTTAGTGAAGAGCATCAGGAGGCACCCCAAGGCATAGGGGCTGGGACTGGCACTAGGATGCCTTGCGGTGGACAGCCGAGCTCGATCCTTATAAAAGCTTTTTAACTGCAGCAGCTTTAGTGGACGCTACTGGAGCTGGAATTACGCGGCTGCTGGCATGAGACTTGCCCTCCAATAGATCCTTGTAAATGGATTTAAAGTGTATTCATTCAAATTAGAGGGACAATTTAAATTAAAAAGCTTAGAGCTGCCTCCACCACAGGGGGGCTCTCTCGACCCACCAGCGGACAGGCACCAGTATTGGGAGAGGGGGGCTGGCCGTCAGGGTTCACCGCGGCTCTGGCACAAACCCGGCGACACGGAGGTGGCACGGGCAGGAGCGGACTGGCCGTCTCGGCTTCTCACTTTTTGGATTTTAGAAGGGCATGACATGCCTATATCTGTGTCTCCCCCTCCTTTTACTCCTCCACCTCTTTTCTTTTCGCATGACTATATGTACTTGTCACTTTTCCATGTGTTAGTTGTGTCTTCTGAGCAGTTTGTCAGCTTTTGGACACCTTTGAAGGTGTTTTCTATGTGTTTCTATGTGTTTTTGTTTGCCTGCCATTGGTTTTAACGGTGTTCGAAGGTGTTCGACGAACAGTTCGACGAACAGTTCGGCGAACACACGGGTGTTCGACGAACCGAACCGAACTCGAACACTACGGGGGTGGCTCAACACTAATTATTAGGACGTGTGTCTCCCATATTGTGTGCCTATGCAGTGAAGCAACGGCTGCCAAAACTTTGGAGGAGCTCCAATGCCCTTTGCAAGAGACGTAGAGGTCGGAGGGCCTCCTGAAAACAATGTTCCCATTATTATGAAGTGTGCCTCCCATACTGTTTGCCTATGCAGTGAAGCAACGGCTGCCAAAAATTTGGAGGAACTCCAATGCCCCTTGCAAGAGACATAGGTATGGTGATATGGTGGTGAAGGATGAGGATGCTGAAAAGGAGGACAAGAGCAAATAGTCAAAATCAGGAAGCGCATACCCATGTCTGGGTGTGAAGACAGAGGTGCATGGGAATAGTGTGATGCCCCTGCGGGTCACTACAGAGGTACTGCATATCACCCAGAGGTGTGGTACCCCACTCTAAGGTAAGTAGGGAGTACTGCCCAGGATCCACCCACCTGCATCCAACACTACACCATTCCAGACCAGCAGGCAGGGCAAAATGCATTGGCTTATGCTGAGCCCTGTCCCTGGTTGGAAGCGGGGGGAACCGAGAGAGGGGGAACCATGTAGTGGGTGTGGGTGGAGGAAGCAGAACAGGGGAGCACTTCAGAAGGAGTATTAAAAGGGGAACCATCTTGGGAGAGAGAGTACAGTCAGAGAGTTCAGTCTGAGGAGAAGGAGTGGGAGCAGGAGCTCTGTAGGAGCTCTGCTCAGAGGAGAGGGTCTAGATTGAGATGCCCGGGAGGACAGGCTGTAAGAGGACGGGAGCAGAGGGAAGGCTCCAGAAGTGAGGGGATCCTAGGGGTACGACGATTGCGGAAGCCACCCGAATCTACACGGAAGTGGAGGGATCAGGCTGCAAAGGGGATCGGCCCCTAACTAGTGGAGAACTACAAGGCTCAGCTAGAAACCGGAGGCTACTGTACTTTCAGGGTGCAGCTGCTCGCAACCGCAACTAAATCGCTAAAAAGGTAACCGCATAGGATTCAGGGGACTGCACATTGCCACCAAGATCAGAGGCTACTGGCTTGAGACACTGGTTGCGAGGCGCAGGGCAGGAGGGTGAGAGCCAGGGCAGGAAGACGACCGAGGAAGGCACACAGAATGGGGTCCCGTTATGTATTCCTGAAACACCTGGGAGATTGCTGAACCCCTGCCTTGGTAAACACAGGACAGCGTGGGAGGTTACCCTGGTACTGGGAACCTGGAGTCTGACAACTGTGAGTAAATCTGAAGACTGCACCCCGCTGTGTCCTAGAATTATTATCTGCGACATCACCTGCACCACACCGCACAGTAACATCTACCTCATTAAATCATCCCTGCACCGCCCTGGAGCTTAGCTCTGCCTGTGGAGAGCTGAACCAACTCTTCTGCATCACCAGCAGCTCCAGAGGATCTGCACCGCAGCGGCGGCTCCATATAGCCGCATACCACAGGTGGCATCACGAACATTATATATAAAACTCTATTTCCCTTTTACTTCATCCCCTTTTATTGACCACCATGGGTCACGGACCGGGTCACTGCCACTGTGACATCCCCCAGCATCGACCGGCCCGGCTACCGAGTACCCCACGGCCCAGGGGGCACGTCAATAGAGTTAGACCTCCCAAAAAAAAGACACTATATTTGAGTTTATGTTACACTGCTATCATTCAGTAGTGTTGAGAAGTCTGGTCCAATCCAGTCCTTGTTAATTTTTATAAGAGTCAGCCTGTCAGCATTTTCAGTTGACAGGCGGATGCGCCTATTGGTTATAATTCCACCATCGTCACTTAAAACCTGCTCTGACAAAACGCTAGCAGCAGGGCAGGCCAGGACCTCCAAGGCGTAGAGAGCCAGTTCATGCTACGTGTCCAGCTTGGATACCCAATAATTATAAGGCACAAAGGATTCATGGAGGACGTTGGTACGGTCGGCAAGGTAGTCGCTTCCCATCTTCTGAAACTTTTCCTTCCTTGGGAGAATAGCACACGCCTCAGGGCCTGTGCGATTGAAGGGTCTGGGAAAACAGTCCCTGAACTTTGACAGTGTTCACCTGCCTGTGCTTGATTGAATTTGTGTCTCTCTCGCCTGTACTCCTTGGATGTCCAACCAACTGTGACCTCTGCCGTCAGCGATTTCAGATGGGAATTTTTTTAATAATTCAGCTACAAGGGCCTTCAGATACTGTCCCAATTTAGTAGACCTGTCCGCCTCGGGAATAAGAGATAGAAAGTTCTCCTTGTAGCGTGGGTCTAGAAGTGTCACCAACCAGTAATGACTGTCACCCAAAAGTTGGATACTGCTAGGGTCATGGGAAAGGCAGCGTAACATAAACTCAGCAATGTGTGCCAGACTGCTAACAGGCAAGACTTCCGTGTCCTCACCAAGAGGACGACTGACCATGCTCTCCTCCTCATCCTCCTCTTCCTCTGTCCTCAGGCCATCAACACTGAACAGACGGTATGACAGTTGTGCAGGAAGTACCATCTATAGTGCATGAAACTAGCTCCTGTTCTTCCTCCTCCTCTTCCTCTTCCTCATTGTCACCCGATCCACGTTGGGATGAGATGAGGCCGGGCTGTGTGTAATCACCCTGTATGGTTGCTTGCTCCATCTCATCGTGCTCCGCCTGCAATGCATCCTCTTTGATTGTGAGCAGAGAGCGTTTCAGAAGACAGAGAAGCGAGATGGTGACTATGGCATCATCGACGCTCACCATCTTGGTGGAGTCATCAAAGTTTTGAGGATGGTACATATGTCTGACATCAATGTCCACTCCTGAGGTCTTATGTGTGGAGTCTGAACTGAATACCGATGCCTTGTTGATGTTGGTAGTCAATAACTGCAATCTTCTGCTCACAAATCCTTCCCAACATCTGCAATGTAAAATTTCAACGCGTGGGGACATCACACACCAGTGGGTGAGCCGGAAGCTGCAAACGCTCCTGAAGCACAGCAAGGGCGGCGGAAGCTGTAGCTGACTTTCTAAAATGGGCACACAGGCGGCGTACTTTGAAAAGCAGATGTGGCAGATCCAGGTAGGCTTTGAGAAACCGCTGAACCACGAGATTAAGCACATGGGCCAGGCATGGTATGTTTATGAGCTTGCCTTGCCTCAGAGTTGCCACTAGGTTCTGGCCATTGTCACGACCATTCCTGGCTGTAAGTTCAGCAGTGTCAGCCACAGATCTGCCTGCTCTTTCAGAGCTGTCCACAACGCTTCAGCATTATGCGGTTTGCCACATAAGCATATTAGCTTCAGCATAGCCTGTTGCCACTTGGCTGAGGCAGTGCTGCAGTGCTTCCAGCTTATGACTGATGTGGTCATTTCGGAGATGGAGGCTGAAGAGGAGGATGAGGTGCAGGAGCTGCAGAATGTGGAGGCAACCCTGATTGACCTACGGCCCTCAATCCTTGGCGTCGGGAGGATGTGTTCAGTCCCAAGGTCCGACTATGTCCCGACTTCCACTATGTTAACCCAGTGTGCCGTCAGAGAGGTATACCGTCCCTGCCCACAAGCACTTTTCCACATGTCTATGGTTAGGTGTTGAATGCACGGCTATTGTTGTGGGACACGTGCTTGTGTAATGCGGGGATGGCACACCAGGAGAAATAGTGGCGGCTGGGGACCGAGTACTGAGGGACAGCCGCCACCATCAGGTTGCAGAAAGCTTCCGTTTCCACGAGCCTAAAAGGCATGATTTTGAGCGCAAGCATTCGCAAAATGTGCGCTCCAAGGACTGGGGTAGGGACAACTGAACGCTGCGCTGGGACAAGGACGTGGACGTGCTTGCTGATGGTGCTAGTTGAGAGTGTGCAATGACAGGTGCAGGGCAGGAGGCATCTTTGCATGTGCCATCATCAGGGGATTGGCTTGCACGCACAACAGCTGAAGAAGCAGTGGGGTGCTTTGCTGCCATATGCCTGATCATGCTAGTTTTGTTACTCCTTCTGATGCTGGCCTGGCAGGTGGTGCAAATGGCCTTTTTGTAGTTATAGACAGAGTCTTTAAAAAACAAGCAGACTCGGGAAGACCTAATAGTTGTACTGGCAACTTTCGTAGTGTTGGTGTTACGGGGAACGGTTGCCCGCTTTCTGTCTGCGGCCACCACACTGCTTGTTCTTGCCTGTTGTGGTGCTACTCCTCCCTCCCCCTGTGTGCTGCTGTCCTCGCTCTGCATGTCACCTTGCCAGGTTGGGTCAGTGACTTCATCTTCCACCACCTCATCTTCCACTTCCGCACCCTGGTCCTCCTCCTGACTTTCTGGCAATTGTGTCTCATCATCGTCCACATCTTGCAACACTTTCCTACCGTCGCCTTCATGTGACCGTGGCTGCTCAAATATTTGGGCATCGCTACATGCGATCTCCTCTTGCCCCGCTTTAAGTGGACCGGACGAGAGGCCCAAATCTATAAATGGAAAAGTGAATAGCTCTTCGGAGTGTCTAAGTGTGGGGTCAGTTGTCTCTGGGCACTTGGCATGGTGGGAGGAAGGATAATCAGGGTGAGGAATATGCAGTCCAGACTCACGGCCACTGAGACTTGACCGTGTGAAAGACAGGGTGGTGGTGGTGGTAGCAAAGTGACTGGAAGCACTATCCGCTATCCAACCAACAACCTTTTGACACTGCTCTGGGTTCAATAGTAGTGTGCTGTGGTCCCCTAGTAATTGAGACAGGAAGGTCAGGCGACAAGATGTGGGTGTTTGTTGTGGCACAATTTCAGCTTGCACACGGCCTCGGCCTCTTTCTCTACATGCACCATAACCATCATGTCCACTTCCCCGTCCCTTGCCACTTGCCTTGCCCATTTTAAATGGAGGACAATATTTTTCACGTTCACTACAAATGGCTGGATTTTAACCGCAGTGATATGTGATACGTGTGACGGAAAACCACAGTTTTAAATAGCTGGCCTGTAGGTTACTATTTTTCCACAGCGACCTCATGTCAATAACTTCATTGACACCCTGCAAAAAAAGAGGCCAGAAATGGCTGAATTTGGAGCACACTTATATGTGATACGTGTGACGGAAAACCACAGTTTTAAATAGCTGGCCTATAGGTTACTATTTTTCACAACGACCTCGTGTCAATAACTTCACTGACACAGTGCAACAAAATTTAAATGGAGGCCAATATTTTCAATGTTCACTACAAATTTCTGGATTTTTATCGCTGTAATATGGAATGGATCTGGCTGTATTCTGCAGTGCCACCAAGCAAATGGAGCAGAAAAATGGTATACTATGGATTGCTTTTTAAGGAAATAACCAGGATTAAGATGAAAAAAAATATTTTCCCTGGCCCCTGATATCTGGGGCTATGTCTACAGATATCTGTAAGATGATGCTGTACGGCCAGCCAATCACTGTAATGCCCACAACCAACATGGCATTACAGTGCGTGGCATGCATTCCCTGCATGTTCATTGGCTCTCTAAAGAGCGCCAAACATGCAGTGAGGAGACCCGAGCTCCCGCCCGAGCAACCCGGAAATACTCGTCAAGCACCGAGCATCTCAAGCAGTGAGATGCTCATGTGAGTACTGAGCACTGGTGAGCATGTTCGCTCATCACTAGTGATGAGCACTAAAATGCTTGGGTACTCGTTACTCGGGTCGATTAAATCGTAATGCTCGAGTGTTCGACCCGAGTAACAAGTACAATGTAAGTCAATGGGAAACTCGAGCATTTTTCCGGCAGCCCCCCCCTGGCGTTCTGGAGGAGGTCTAAAAATTGGTCAAATCGATGTAAACAGTGCTGAAATGACATGGGAACAGCATGGGGAAGGTCTTTAGAAGCATCTCTGAATCCCAGGTCACTGCTGTGAATAATGTTGTCAGAGTATTGCGCCACTTTTACGGACTGACAATAAAACATACAAAAACAAAGCTAAAATTTATTTTCCTGGAAAAAAATGTTAAGAAACATTCTTTTCAGGGTAATGATTGTATATAAGGCAATATAAATAACAAAAAACAAAAATTCTCCTCTACACCTTAGGCTATGTTCACGCATAGTGTTTTTGATGTGTTTTTGTACTTTCGCATTGGTTTCAATGGTGAAAAATACATTCACCAGTAAATGTAATTTTAATATTTTACTACCTTATCTGGCCATGTGGTGTGTGATACATGATCAGACACCAACAGATGATCAACAATACAGGACAAATACAATAGTTCGACGTTTCTGCTACAGTGCCTTCATCAGGAGGGCAAGGAGGCTGCCCACTGGACACCAATGTGACAGAATACCTTAGTATGAGCTGCTACATACTTGACTTCCATCCATCAACAATGCACAGATAAATGCTGATAAAGGCACTGTAGCCGAAATGTTGAACTTTTCTATCTGTCCTGTATTGTTGATCATCTGTTGATGTTGGAACCATTAAATATGAAATTTTGAGCATAATCATTTTCTCCTTTCTGTGCCGAAGGTTACTACAAATATATATTAAGCCTTTTCCTTCTGAGCACGAACTATCAATTAATCTTTTGAGTGCGGACCCTGATCTACTAATCTATTATACATAATCACACACATCTCATTTCATTTATGAAGGAGGGACTCTGAAAGTCACAAAGTCTATTTGCCAGGGTCATCAGGCGGCCCTTACTATTGTTAGAGGGCCAGCAGTCGGCCCTCACTATTGTTGAGGTCCAGCCAGCTATGCTTTGCATAGCCGTATATTGCTACTGCAATATAGCGTATCCATCTGAGGTGGCCAAATTTTCTTTTTCATATATATTCTGTAAAGTTTGAAATTTGGATGTCCAGCAAGCAGCCCTCACAATTTATGGATGTCCAGCATGCGGCCCTCACAATTTATAGAGTGCCCACAGGTGGTGTACACTATTTTTAGAGGACTTTTTGGTAAAGCCCTCTGTAAATGGAATGAGGCCTACAAAAAAAACAACACAGTACTTATAGGCAAATATGGTGGAGGTTCAAAGATATTTAGGGGTTGTTTTGCTGCCTCTGGCACTGGGTGCCTTGACTGTGTGCAAGGCATTATGAAATGTGAAGAATCCCAAAGGATTTTGGGTCGCAATGTAGTGCCTAGGTTTGTAGCCTAGGTCATGGGTCTTCCAGAAGGAGAATTACCCCAAACATACTTCAAGAAGCACCCAGAAATGGATGGAAACAAAGCACTTGTGTTGAGAAGTCTGGGCCAGTCCAGCCTTTGTTCATTTTGATAAGAGTCAGCCTGTCAGCATTTTCAGTTGACAGGCGGATGCGCCTATCTGTTATAATACTGATACCCGGCGGCACTAAAAATTTGCTCTGACAAAACATTAGCGGCAGGGCAGGTCAGGACCTCCAAGGTGTAGAGACGGCTTGTGCCACGTGTCCAGTTTGGATACCCAATAATTGTAAAGTACAGAGGAATCACGGAGGATGCTGGTACGGTCGCCAAGGTACTCCTTTAGCATCTTCCAAAACGTTTCTCTCCTTGTCAGAGTACCCCGCACATCAGGGTCTGGACACTGGGAGGGTCTGAGAAAAATGTCCCAGACCTTTGACAGTGTTCCCCTGCCTCAGCCGCATTTGGTTTGTGTCTTCCTCGCCTGTACTTCTTGGTTGTCCAAGAAACTGTGACCCCTGCCACCAGTGTTGTCTGGGATTTTTTGTTAATAATTCTTCAACAAGGGCCTTCTGGTACTGCAACATTTTATTAGACCTCTCTGCCACAGGAATGAGAGATAGAAAGTTCTCCTTGCAGCATGGGTCTAGAAGTGTGACCAACCAGTAATTACTGTTGCCCAAAATGCGTACAACACGAGGGTCCATGTTCTCCTTCTCATCCTCCTCCTGGTCCTGCCTCTTCTCCCCCTCTGTCTGTAGCGCAGGAAACAAGCTCCTCCTCCTCATCCTCACCCAATCCGCATTAAGATGAGAGGAGGCTGGGCTGTGTAGCATCATCCTGCATAGTTCCTTGCTCAATCTCATCATGCTCTGCCTGTAAAGCCTCCTTTTTAATTGTACGCAGCAAGCGTTTCAGTAGGCAGAGAAGCAAGAAGGCGACATTAATTATGACATCATTGCTGCTCACCATCTTGGTCAAGTCCTTAAAGTTTTGGAGAATGGCACAGATGTCAGACATCCATGCTCAATAATCAGCTCTTATGTGTGAAGGCTGACTGGAATACTTACAGGCATGTTGAATCTGGTAATCAACAACCGCCCTCTGCTGCTCACAAATCCTTCCCAACATATGCAACGTTGAGTTCCAATGCGTGGTGACATCGCACACCAGTCAGTGAGCTGAAAGCTGCAAACGCAGCTGAAGCACTGCCAAGGCGGCAGAAGCTGTAGCTGACATTCGGAAATGGGTATACACACGGCGTACTTTCCCAAGTAGCTCAGGCAGATCATGGTAAGTTTTGAGAAACCACTGAACCATTAAGTTGAGCACATGAGTCAGGCATGGTACGTGTGCGAGCTTACCAAGCTTCCGAGCCGCCACCAGGTTCCGGTTATTGTCACATATGACCATGCCTGCTTGTAGGCTCAACGGTGAGAGCCACAGATCTGCCTGCTCTGTTACAGCTTTCAACAACTCTGCAGCAGTGTGAAGTTTTCATCTAAGCAGATTAGCTTCAGCAGAGCCTGTTGCCGCTTGACTGAGGCAGTGCTGCAGTGCTTCCAGCTTGCGACTGATGTGGTCGTTTTGGAGATGGAGGCTGAAGAGGAGGAGGATGATGTGCTGAAGCTGCTGTAGAATGTGGGGAAAACACTGATTGACTCAGGGCCCGCAATCCTCTGCATCAGGAGGATGTGCTCCGTCCCAGGGTCCAACTGGGTCCCGGCTTCCAAAATATTCACCAAGTGTGCCATCAGTGAAATGTACTGACCCTGGCCACAAGCATTCGTCCATGTGTCCATGGTTAGGTGGACCTTCCCAGTAACTGCATTGGTGAGGGCACGGGTAATGTTCTGAGACACATGCTTGTGTAAGGCGGGGACGGCATTCCGGGAGAAATAGTGGTGGCTTGGGATTGAGTTCCGAGGGACAGCCGGCACTATGAGGTTGAGGAAAGCTTCCACCTCCATAAGCCTAAAAGGCAACAGTTCCATGCCAGCAGTCTAGAAATGTGGTAGTTTAGTATTGTGGCCTCTGGGTCAGTAGCTGCGTATTTGCGCTTGCTTTCCAAGGACTTGAGGTAGGGACAACTGAATGCTGCGTTGGTACAAGAATGTGGATGTGGTTGCTGACTGTGGTGGTTGCAAGTATGCAACGACAGGTGCAGGGTGGGAGGCATCTTGGCTGCATCATGGACAGGGGATTGGCGTGCACGCACAACAGTGGAACATGCAGTGGTGTCACGCACAGACACTGTTTCTGGACCCTGGTGTTTGGCCCAACTGGTTGGGTGCTTTGCTGTCATGTGCCTGAGCATGCTGGTGGTGGTCAGGCTGTTTACTGCCCATGATGATGCTGGCATGGCAGATGTTGCAAATGGCCTTTTTTGAGGTTAACTGAACAGTCTTTATTAAGAGCCAGACTCGGGAAGACCTAACAGCTTGACTGGCAACTTCCCTGATATTGGTGTTTTGGAAAACAGTTGCCCGCTTGTGTCTGTGGCCACCCCACTTCTTTTTCCTGCCTGTTGTGGTGCTATGCCTCCCTCCCCCTCTGTGCTGCTGTCCTCATTATGCATGTCACCGTACCAGATTGGGTCAGTGATTTCATCGTCCGACACCTCATCTTCCACATACGCATGGAGGTCCTACTCCTGACATTCTGGCAATTGTGACTCATCATCATCCACCTCTTGCAACAGTAATTGCACTTTCCCACCATTGTCTTCGCGTGATTGTGGCTCCTCAAATATTTGGGCATTGCTGCATGCAATCTCCTCATTCCTCGCTTGAAGCGGACTGAGCGAGAGGCCAGAATCTATAAATGGAAATGTAAACAGCTCTTCGGAGTGTCCAAGTGTGGGATCATTTCTGTCCGGGCACTCGGCATGGTGGGAGGAAGGAGGATCAGGGTGAGGAATATGTAATCCAGACTCACGGCTACTGAGACTGGACCATGTGGAAGACAGAGTGGTAGTGCTGGCAAACTGACTGGAAGCATGATCTGCTATCCAACCAGCAACCTTTTCACACTGGTCTGGCTTCAAGAGTGGTGTTCCATGGCCCCCTAGAAAGTGGGACATGAGGGTAGGTTGACATGATGTGGGTGCTTGTTGTGCTCCCTCAGCAGGCAGAGTTTGATCATCATCACGTCCACTTCCTGCATCCCTTACCACGCACCTTGCCTATTTTAAATTAAATATAATTTTTTGCAGCTTGCAAAAAATTTCAGGATTATTACCGCAATAATATTTGATCATGTCTGATGACCACGTTTTTAAGCAGTGGCATTATAGCGATGCTATTGGTCAGCGACCAAGTCTGGATATGTTTTAAACGCACAACTGCCACACTTTAAATGGAGTATAATATTTTGCAGCTTGCAAAAATTGTCATCAGGATTATTACCGCAGTAATATTTGATCACCTCTGATGACAAAGTTTTTATGCAGTAGCAGTATAGCAATGCTATTGGTCAGTGACCAAGTGTGGATATGTTTTCAATGCACAACTGCCACACTTTAAATGGAGTATAATATTTTTTTGCTTGCAAAAAATGTCAGGATTGTTACCGCAGTAATATTTGATCACGTCTTATGACCAATTATTTATGCAGTGGGGGTATAGCAATGCTATTGGTCAGCGACAAAGTGTGGATATGTTTTCAACGCATAACTGCCACACTTTGAATGGAGTACATTATTTTTCAGCTTGCAAACAATGTCAGGTTCATTACCGTAGTAATATTTGATCAAGCCTGATGACCACGCTTTCATGCAGTGGCAGTATAGCGATGCTATTGATCAGCGACCAAGTGTGGATATATTTTCATCGCACATCTGCCACACTTTGAATGGAGTATAATAATTTGCAGTTTGCAAAAAATGTTAGGATTATTACCGCAGTAATATTTGATCACGTTTGATGCAACGTTTTTATGCAGTGGCGGTAGAGCAATGCTATTGGTCAGCGACCAAGTGCAGATATGTTTTCAATGCTCAACTGCCACACTTTAAATGGAGTATAATATTTTGCAGCATGCAAAAAATGTCAGGATTATTACTGCAGTAATACTTGATCACGTCTTATGACCAATTTTTTTTGCAGTAGCGGTATAGTAATGCTATTGGTCAGCGACCAAGAGTGGATATGTCTTCAATGCTCAACTGCCACACATTAAATGGAGTATAATATTTTGCAGCATGCAAAAAATTTCAGGATTATTAGCGCAGTAATACTTGATCACGTCTGATGACCACGTTTTTATGCAGTGGTGGTATAGCGATGCTATTGGTCAGCAACCAAGTCTCGATATGTTTTGAACGCACAACTGAAAGAGTTTAAATGGAGTATAATATTTTTCAGCTTGCAAAAAATGTCAGGATTATTACCGCAGTAATATTTGATCACGTCTAATAAAAAATGTTAAATGTAGCGGCGAAATAGAGATGCTATTGGTCAGTGACCAAGTGTGGATATGTTTTCAACGCACAACTTGCACACTTTAAATGGAGTATAATATTTGTTAGCTTCCAAAAAAAATGCAGGATTATTAGGGAAGTAATATTTGACTACCTGAGATGAAGGACAAGTTTCTCTGCTTGCACAATACAGCGATGCTATTCAAATCAATCAAATCTGGCTGTATGCTGCTAACAAGCAAATGGAGCAGTAAAATGGTGTATTATATTGCTTTTCACCAAAATTATCAGGACTAAGAGCAAAAAGAATATTATTAGCCCTGATATCTAATGCTATTGATATGAGTTCCAGCAGCAGAAAGAACGTCCAATGGACCCTATTCAGATGAAAATGAGAGTTCCAGTCCAAGGCATTTATAAAAAGCCCTCCAGAATCTGGAGATAAGCTGGGACCCATGATTGGATACAATATTCATAGGAAATCCATTTATTCTTGCCTCCTGAACAAGGAACAAATCTACCAAGTCCTGCGCACTGGGCAACTGAGCCGAAGGAACCAAATGGCATTATTTAGAAAATTTAGAAAATAACCCATATTGTAGTCATACCCTTGGAGTCAGCGACATCCATAATGAAGTCCATGTATATGTGGGACCAAGGACATACAGGAATGGGCAAAGGGAGAAGTTTCCCTAACCTTCAACATCCTTACCCAAGGATGGCCAGAATTACTTTCTGTTCAACAGGTGACAAGTACAGTACAGACAAGTACAAAAGTCATTGTCTCAGTAAATTAGAATACTTTATAACAACAGCTTTAAAAATGTTTTTAAAATCCAAAATGTCGGCCTACTGAAATGTATGTTTAGTAAATGCACTCAATACTTGGTCGGAGCTCATTTTGCATCAATTACTGCATCAATGCGGCATGCATTTGAGCTTGGATTGTGTGCCTCTCCACTCTTCCTCCAGACTCTGGGACCTTGATTTCCAAATGAAAATTAGAACTCTGGGACCTTGTGGAGTGTGTCAATGACTGCTTTCTGGACATCAGTCAAGTTAGCAGTTTTCCCCATGGTTGTGGAGCCTACTGAAACAGATTAAGGGACCTTTTTAAACGCTTAGGAAGCCTTTGCAGGTGTTTTTTGTTAATTATTTTAATTTACTGAGATACTGACATTTGTTTTTTCATTGGCTGTAAGTCATAATCATGAACATTAACAGAATTAAACACTTGAAATAGATCACTCTGTTTGTAATGACTCTATATAATATGAGTTTCACTTTTTGTATTGAAGAACTGAAATAAATTAACTTTTTGATGATTATAATCTAGTGAGATGCACCAGTAAATGTGTGGCTTCACCCTAACAGTTTAGTAGAGCTTACATGACACAATGAGAGAGTTAGGCTATGTTCACACTTACATTCTGACATTCTTTATGGCTTTTTCATTTTAAGCAACAGGCAAGCGAATTATTGTCCAAAATAGATCTATTACAAAACTGATGGAAATGGATTCTGTGTCAGTTTTCATAGAAGAAAAAGCTCATCATGCAGAACTTTCCATTGTATAAACTACCATAATGGGACTCGGGAGGACCCAGTAACAATAAATGGTGCCTCTCTGCTCCCATTTGCATCAGATACTACTGACCAATTTTGGACATTAATTCTGTTGGTCTGTGTCCTCAAAAATGAACAGAGAAATGGAATGTCTTAACGTAAGTATCAATGCAGCCTTACTAACGTCCCATGTTGATTATATTATTCAGTTATATTTTTATCTTAGATTATTTCACTTTCATTTTTCATCTATCTATGCCTATTTAAACTCTATAATTTAGGATGATGAAGATGACTATGAGAATCCTGATGAGCAAGATCTTGAAGCAGATTATGAATCCCCAGCTGCAGAAGACGAAGATAGTAATAACAATGATGACTATGAACCACCTCCTTCCAATAATGATATTCTTCCAGTTAATCCTCCAAAAACAAATAATTCCAACCCAGATTACATTGGTAAATCAGTTTCATATATATGCATGTTTTGTAATAATTATTTTTATTTTGCATGTAAATAATGGTAGAATATGGCATATAGCTAAAAATCAGTTTAAATGAAAGTGCCCACACTGACTATGATGAAAAATTACTTCTACACTGTTCCAGATAAATAAGAAAAGTTCCATAGTACCACCCTAATGCCTTACACAGTAACAGTGTCCAAAAATAAAATATTTTACAGCAGTGATATTATTTGTGATCCTCACAGTATGAGCGACCCCCTGTGCCCCCATATAGCATTAATGCACATGTCCTTTTTTGTGGTCCCTGTACAATAGTAAAATTCCTCTTTGTGCATTCATACAATATTAATGTCCATCATTATGCTCAAATAAAGCAGTAATGTCCCCTCCCCAGGGGTACTCATAGAGTAATAGTGACCACCTTTTATGCCTTGCTAAATTTAGAGGATTTAAATTTGTGATCCCATGAATTAATAATGTATGAGGCCACAATGAGTGCATTGTTAATGTATGGGGCCCCAATGGAGGTGGCACTGTTAATATTTGGGACCACAATGGGCCCCATACATTAATAAAGTTCCTCCTTATAGCCTAATGTCCCCCATTCTTTTGCCCCATATTGTATAAAATCCCCCTCTCTAGCATTCATGGATCTTTTTAAAAAATTAAACAATCATACTCACTAATCTTGACTCCCAGGATAAGTGGCACCTTCTTCCTGCTCCTTTGCACGCACGTTGCAGGCAGCGCAGTGCAGTGATGTCTTTGCAGTACACCTTCTACGACGTCATCTGCTACTGTGGGCCTCTTATCATCTTGCAATAAAACATGATTTTCTTTCCGCATAATAAAATAATGCATTAACATCTATTTTTAACACTGTGATCAAAATGTCACATCTATCCCAAAATGACATAAATAAAAACATCCCGCAAAATTAAGCCATCATACAGCTCCATCAACCGAAAAATTAAGATTAACGTTATGGCTCATAGAAAATGTTGACGCAACCCCAACATTTTTTTTTAACAAACTTCTAATTTTTTTCACCAATAAAATAATAAAAAAAACTGGACATGTTTGGTATAACCGTAATTGTGCTGTTGAGAAGAATCATATTGCAAGGTAATTTTTACCCAAAAATGTACACCATTAAAACAATTCTTGAAAAACAATGTCAGAATTGTTTTTTTTTCCACAATTTTTCCCCACTTGGAATCTCTTTCCCATTTTTTAGTACACTATGTAATAAAATGAATGGCGTCACTCAAAAGTACATCTCATCCTGCATAAAACAAGCTCGTGTATGTCTAAGTGAAAAGAATAGTAAAAGAGTTATTGCTCTGGGAAGAAGGGAATGAAAAAACAAAAACGCAAAAATTTAAATTGGCCAGGAGTTAATATCAGTTCCTAAGTTACAGAAAATCCTCAAGTAAATTTGCAATGCAAAGGTCCAGAAAAACTGCGACCAGCAGTGGACAGCAGATCTCATATTTATAAACTTCTTTAAGAGAACAGTGTGTGATGGCAGAGAAAACAATTTGCAGTGATGAAAATATTCAGTAATTTTTAATCACGTTTTATTTTGTTGTCTTTCTCCGTTCATATAATAATAATACTACTACTAATAATAATATTAAAAATAAATTCTTCTGCATTTCAGACAGGCCAATTCAAAGTAGTTCTGTTCGATATCCTCCAAATCCTCCTCTTAGGACTGGAGTTTCTGCATTTACATCAAGAGGCAACACTGTAAGTCTATTCTGATAATTTATAGATATGGAATATTGGTCAAATATGTAAAATGTTCTTTAACTGTGGCTTATTAAAAATAAATCAAATAGAAAGATGTTATTTATACTTCCTAACTGCTTTCAAAACAACAATAGTCTTTTTAAAGTGAATGTACATGCCTGGCTTATTTTTCTGCAATCAGTCTATTCTCCCTGCGTCCCTCAAAGGGACATTAAGAAAAGCAAGAAAGCATTCCACAAGCATGAAAATTGCTTATAATTGGTCTCGTGACCACTTCTCCAGCAGGCAAACAGTGAAATCCTGGAAAGTGTGTGTAAGTTGTGCACCGGGGTGTGTTCTTCAGGATACAGAAAAGTCAGGGGAGAAAAAACCGACTCCTACACGGTTCACGCACCATAATTATTTTACTTAATTATGTGGATGACTCAACCAGAAAATAGAAAACATTCAAAACATTATACAGACATTCAACCACGGGGCTTAGACTCTTGTGCTGTACAGCGTGGCACCTAAACAATCTGTACCTACTATACTTTCTATAAATCTAACTACTGAGTTCCTGTCTAACCCGGCCACCTGTTACCTGTTTACACCCTGGGAACTGAGACAATTATATGAGTGTAACGTACGGGCTCGCATGTGACTCGCCCCCTGGGCCGCGGGGCACTCGGGACCAGACTTCAGGGCAATGCTGGGAGTAGTAGTGGCGACCCGGTCCCGTGGCTCAGGGTGGTCAGACCAGTGGTAGTCTACTATGTGCTTTAGGTAATGTCCGACTACGCCACCTGTGGATTGCGGCTATCATGAACCGCCGCTGCAAGGCAGTCCCCTGAGGCTGATGGTGTGTGCAGCTGAGTTAGTATAACTCCCCACGGGAAGAGTGTAGCCTCAGGTCAATGTAGTAGATGGTGGGGATGATGGTGCAGGGAGTCCCAGTACCGTTAGTGCTGGCGAAGTAAGAAGCACAAAGACAACATGTTGCAGTCCAGGGTCTTTTACTCACAGTTCGTATACTCCAAGCCACTTCTGTACAGGTAGTGGCTGCCCAAGCCGTGCCGTGTCCACCAGGTGAGGGGCTCGGTCAACCCCCAGGCAATTCCGGAGTATGGCACAGGACTCCCTTCTATCCTTACTCTGGCTCGTGCCCCACCAGTGACCAAGCTTTTGTCCAGCTGCCGCAGATCTATGTGGGTAAACGTGGGCCCCGTTTCCCGCTATCCTATATGGTGCCTTCCTAGCAAGATTTAGCAGGGGGTCGCACCAAGTAATGATCACGACCTCTGGTTCTTGGCTGAGGATTATTTGCCTCCACCAACTTGGGATCTGGTACCCTTTTCTTGCCTGACCCGTCACCCGTAATTTCCTGGGTCCTTAGGGTCCCTTCTGCCTTCTTGTTCCTGAGTCCTTCTACACTTTGGGTACTTCTCTTCCTTTTCTGTTCCTTTCTGTTTCTGTTCCTTTCTGTTCATGTTCTCCTCTCCTCTCTGGCTCCAGCCTTCACCCTAGGCCTGCCAAGTGGAGCTGAGCTCAGGCTGAGCCGCAGCTCCCTGTCTTCTCCTCTCACTGACTAGACTCGACTGAACCCTGATCTAAGATGGTTCCCACCTTTTATACCTCCCCTCTGAGTGTGAGCTCAGGTGACCAGCACCCAATGAGCTCCTACCTATGCCCAGAAACCATCCCCTACTGCTCCTACATCACTGGGTTTTTCTCCCCCCTCCCCACTCCAGCCAGGGACATGGTCTGTCGTGCCTGCATTACTGTTTAAATGGGAGCACCGTTGAGCTGTCCCCCGGAAATGGGGTGTGTGTGATGCATGCAGCTAACTGAGCCCTGGTCCATACTCCATCCTTACCCGGGAGTGGAATATCACACCTCTGGCAGAGGTGTAATACCCCTGTAGCGGCCGAACCCTCGGGGCGCTACACATGCAGTACAGTACAACAGTTCACAATCTTACAATCAATTACATCTATCCCCCAACCAAATATCCCTCTCCCATCCTGATGTGACTTCAATGAACTCAGAGGAATAATCCATCCTCAAATATATAGAAAATACCCTAAAAGTTAGTTCACTGCTAAATAGCCATTGCAGTTTCTTAAGTCTATCAAAGTTGAACAATTGTCCCGTACTATAATGTTCCACAGAAACTCTCTCCTGAAACAAATAGAAGTTCAAGTTTGGTCTGAAATCTGTTGCCTGCCATGTCGACACCTAGGTGTGGATTACGATTCTTAATTATGGAACAAACAGGAAATATGGCAGCAAATCCAGAAGTTCCAGACACTGATTTTGGCAATAAACATGGCCTGAAACAGTCAATATGCTTATCTGTCTAACTACAGATTCTATCTCAGCCTTGAGTATTTTGGTGCCAGAATGTAATGAGGTACATGCACGCTTGCCCACTGCAGCGACGCAGTGGGCCTTAGTTTTCTTACCGACCCAGGTCTGCTCCAGATAAACAATCGGTGTATGCAGACAGATGTGTGGCCCCTCCAGCAGGTGAATGGTATTGTTGATGACTGTGACTTAACTTCTCAGCGGCGTCCAACACCTCTCACACTAGATTCTGGCCTTTTTCATCTCTCAGCCGTGTTCTTGGCAGAAATCTCACATCTGGACAGGCTCTGGTCACGGACACGATTAGCTCCAATCAGCCGCTGCTCTATTCTCGGTGGGATGCTTCCATGAGAGGATGTTGTTGGATTCCCCACCAGCACGTCCTCTCCCTGTTCTCAATAATTGCAGACTCCCCTTAAGATGGGCGCACTTCCACTTCCTGTGTTTCATATCGCTCAGATTGTAGCCCCATCTCTGGCATTTTGCATGCATCTCACAGTCTTTCAGCAATGCTTAGGCAATAGCGACATCTTGTGACCGAATAACAACATTACTGCAGATGAGAAAATCTATTTACAACAGGTACAGTATTATAGTGATGCAGACACAGGTATACACATTTATTCCACCGTAGTGAGTCGACACACATCTCACATGTGCACACAGTTAGGACTAGTTAAGTTGCAATCAGACTGACTGAAGAACTAGTTTCCTTTGAAAGAGATGTGTCATCAAATTATTTTTTTCAACCATTGAAAAAATGTAAAGTATTAATGATTAATGCTTTCGGGGTGATGAGTCCCTGAAATATGTTAGTCAGACAATGAAATGGTCACACACTCTCTAAAAGGCTATGGTTCTTTAGAGCATACAAGAATCAAACTTGCTAAAGATTTTAAGCTTTAGTATAAAATATACAGTGCTTACAATAAAAGATGTAAAAAGATAAAGATAAATCGATACACAAATATGTAAAGCAGTAATAAAATAAAAAGGGAGAAATAACAGAAATACTTAATGTTCTTCTTTTTCCTTGGAGAAGGAGAAAATGAATTATGGATCACAAGTGAACAACTTTCTTTTGAGCCTCCCAGCTTTTGTATGCTTGACCCTGGGCTCAGATTTCCATTATCACCTGGATTGGACTATTTAAAAATTACTGTTTGTGATTGGATGGTGAGCTAAGGGCCTTTCATTTCTAATATTCTGTGTCTCCCCCACACCTCTCTATACAGTAAATAGGAAATATCCTGCCTAGTTATAGACCATTTGTTTCCCTTTGAAGCTCAGAGTCCAGGAGCTGAGGTGCCATGTTTGACACCTCCAGCAAAAGACCCTTTCTGTTTGCAATACTGGTATATTCAGTTTCAACCTTTTTCAACTAAATGTAATCTACTGCTGTTATACTTTTCCTTATTGATTATGTATTTCCTTCACACACATGATAATTAGTGATGGGCGAGCACTAAAATGCTCAGGTGCTCGTTGCTCGGGTCGAGCATTTTGGAATACTAGGGTGCTCAACCCGAGCAACGAGCCCAATGTAAGTCTATGGGAAACTCGAGCATTTTTCAGGCGGCTCCCCCTGGCGGTCTGCAGAGGGCCTAAAAATTGCCCAAATCGATGGGAACAGTGCTCAAATGACATGGAAACAGCATGGGGAAGACCCCTGGAAGCATTTCTGACTCCCAGGTCACTGTTGTGAACAATGTTGTCAGAGTATTATGCCACTTTTACAGACTCACAATAAAACATACAAAAACAAAACCAAAATAAATTTTTCCGGGAAATATGTTAAGGAACATCCTTTCCAGGGTAATGACTTGCATATAAGGCAAAATAAATAATCAAAAACAAAGATGCTCCTCCACACCTTGGGCTATGTTTACATGTAGCATTTTTGATGCTTTTTTGCACATTTGCATTGCTTTCAACCAAGACAAATGCATTCACCGGGAAATGTCATTTTAACATTTTACAACCTTATCTGGCCATGTGGTGTGTGAGACATGATCAGACACATCCTGTTTCATTTATGAAGGAAGGAGGTACTCTGAAAGTCACAAAGCCTATTTTTATAGGGCCATCAGGCAGCCTTTACTATTCTTAAAGAGTCAGAAGTCGGCCCTCACTATTCTTAGAGAACCATCAGCCCGATATGCTTTGTTGTTCCCATTACTAAAGAGTGGGTCTCCTATACTGTTATTGCGTATGCAGTGAGTAGCAGGGCTGCCCAAAATTTGGACGCACCCCAATACCCCTTTGAAAATTTGGATGCACTCCAATAGCCCTTTGAAGAGACTTAGAGGAGGGCCTCCTGAAAACAATGTTCCCATTATTAGGAAGTGGGTCTCCCATTGTGTTTGCCTATGCAGTGAATGCAAGGGTTGTCAAAAATTTGGAGGCACTCCAATGCCCCTTGGAAGAGACGTGGAGGGCAGAGGGCCTCCTTAAAACAATGTTCCTATTATTAGGAAGTGGGTCTTCCATTGTGTTTGCCTATGCAGTGAATGCAAGGGTTGCCAAAAATTTGGAGGCACTCCAATGCCCCTTGGAAAAGACTTGGAGGTCAGAGGACCTCCTGAAAACAATGTTCCCATTATTAGGAAGTGGGTCTTCTATTGTGTTTGCCTATGCAGTGAATGCAAGGGCTGCCAAAAATTGGGAGGCACTCCAATGCCCCTTGGAAGAGTCGTAGAGGGCCTTATGAAAAATTGTTCCCATTATTAGGAAGTGGGTCTCCCATAGTGTTGGCCTATGCAGTGAATGCAAGGGCTTCCAAAAATTGTGAGGCACTCCAATGCACCTTGGAAAAGACATGGATGGAGGAGGGCCTCATAAAAAAATGTTCCCATTAGAAAGGAGCGGGTCTCCTATACTTGTAATGCCCATGCACTAAGTGTATAAGCTGACAAACATTTACCCCTGGGGGGTATACATGAACATACTGTATAAAAAAAAATTTTTACGGGCATCATAAACACCCTTTAAAAAAATTATGTGGGTGTTGCATCACGGACCACGGTCACCCTGGTGTTATGGTGGTGGAGGATGAGGATGACGAGAAGGAGGAGGACAAGAGAAAATATCCAAAATCAAGAGGCGTATACCCATGTGTGGGTGTGAAAAGGTGCATGGGAGTACACCTCCCAAATAAAGGCTCGTAGTTTTGCAACCCCTGCTGATGCTGGCCTGGCAGGTGGTGCAAATGGCCTTTTCGGGGTTATCGGCAGAGTCTTTAAAAAACAACCAGACTCGGTAAGACCTAACAGTTGTACTGGCAACTTCCGTCATGTTGGTGATATGGGGAACGGTTGCCTGCCTTCTGTCTGCGGCCACGACACTGCTTCTTCATGCCTGTTGGGGTGCTCTGCCTCCCTCCCCCTGTGTGCTGCTCTCCTCGCTCTGCATGTCCTCCTGCCAGGTTGGTTCAGTTACTATATCATCCATCACTTCGTCTTCCACTTCCGCACCCTGGTCCTCCTCCTGACTTTCTGGCAATTGTGTCTCATCATCGTCCACCTCTTGTGGCACTTTCCTACCGTCTCCTACATATGACCGTGGCTACTCAAATATTTGGGCATCGCAACATGTGATCTCCTCTTGCCCCGCCTCAAGTGGACCAGGCGAGAGGCCCCAATCTATAAATGGAAAAGTGAACAGCTCTTCGGAGTGTCCAAGTGTGGGATCAGTTGTCTCTGGCATTCAGCATGGTGGGAGGAAGGAGGATCAGGGTGGACACTTGACCTTGTGGAAGACAGGGTGGTGGTCGTGGTGGCAAAGTGACTGGAAGCATTATCTGCTATCCAACCAACAACCTGGGTTCAATAGTAGTGTGCTGTAGTCCCCTAGTAATTGGGACAGGAAGGTCAGGTGAGAAGATGTGGGTGTTTGTTGTGACACAATTTCAGCTTTCATATGACCTTGGCCTCTGCTTGCACCATCACCATCACGTCCAGTTCCCTATCCCTTGCCACGCGCCTTGCCCGTTTTAAATGGAGGACAATATCTTCCACGCTCACTACAAATGGCTGAATTAGGAGCGAACTTATATGTGATCCTTGTGATGGACAAACCACAATTTTAAATAGCTGGCCTGCAGGTAACTATTTTTAACAGCAACCTTGTGTTAATAAGTTTGCTGACACACTGCAACAAAATTTCAATGGAGGCCAGAAATGGCAGAATTTTTAGCGCAATTATATGTTATCCATGTGACAGACAAACCACAGTTTTAAATAGATGGATTTTTAACGCTGTAATATGGAAAGGACCGGGCTGTATTCTGCAGTGCCAACAAGATAATGGCACAGAAAAACTGTTCTGTGGATTGCTTTTTAAGCAAATAATCAGGATTTAGATCCAAAAAAAAAATATTCTTGGCCCCTGATACCTGGGGCTATTTCTACAAATATCTGTAGAAGCACCAGCAGACAGAACTGGAATGTACCCTCTTGCCATGTGCCCTGCACTCTGCTATATACCCTGCCTGCCTGCCTAGCACTGATATCTCTGCAGCTGGATTAGTCCTCAGAAGGACTGTTAGTTGAGATGGATATGTAGAGAATCTTGTAGAATACCTGCACTAACTAATAAACAACCAAATCTCTCCCTACACTGCCTGATTGAGGAGTAGACTGACGAGCATAGCGGCGCCAGGTTTGATATAGACCTGATGATGTTGTGCGGCCAGCCAATCATTGTAATGCCACAACCAACATGGCTGCGGCGTTACAGTGTGTTGCAGACAGTCACTGCATGTTGATTTGTACTCTAAAGAGCGCCAAACATGCAGGGAGGGGACCTGAGCATCCGCCCGAGCATCTCGGAAGTACTCAGCGAGCTCCGAGCATCTCGAGTACTGAGATGCTCGGGAGAGTACCAAGTACTTGCGAGTATGCTCTCTCATCACTACTGATAATATTAGATACATGGCTCTGCAGACTGAATCACACAAGATAAGATTAGATACAAGAACTGTATCACACATGATAATATTAGATACATGGCTGTGCGGACTGAATCACAAATGATAAAATTATATACATATATATATCAGTACACTTTATCATGTGTTATTCAGTCCACTGAGCTGGGTATCTAATCCTATCATTTGATACATTGGTCAGAGCAATGTATCTAATTTCATCATGTGTGATACAATCAGTGTATCTAATCCTATCAGTTCATAGAGACATGAATCTAATCCTTTCATGTGTGATACAGTCTTTTGTGCCATGAATCTAATGCTATCATGCGGTATAGAGTTCCATGATTTGTGTATCTAGTCCTAGCACACATGATGGGATTAGATAAATGGCTCTGCAGGCTATATTGCACATGATACGATCAGATACATGGAATGTAGCACACATGATAGGCTTAGATACATGGCTCAGTGGACTATATCACAAATAAGAGGATTAGATACATGGCTCTGCAGATTGTTTCTCTCATGATAGGATTAGATACATAAATCAGTGCAATTGTATCACACATGATAGACACACTGCTCATCACACAGCATCACACATTCTAGGATTAGATACACAGATCAGTGGACTGTTTCTCACATAATCGGATTAGATAAACAAACGCTTTCACATATGATAGCTTTAGACACATGGCTGTGTGGACTGTATCACACATGATAGGATTAGATACACAGCTCAGTGGCAATTGCTGTTATCTCAGCAGAGGCATCATGTCGCTGAGATCACAGTAATGAGTGCTCACCAGGTCCAGGCAACAGTGATGTTATCTTGTCCAATGGCGTGTACTCACCGCTGGAAGAAGTCACTGCTGCAGTGCCGGTGCCGTGACCTGGTGCAGCTTTGCAGACGCAGCAGTAAAGCCTCATACAGACGTCTCTGCATCACAGATATTTGACAGAGATCTGAGTGAGTGTTCAGAGCACAGTAGCATGATGATTTCACTGCTGGACTCTGGACACTGAGGTGTTGACAGTAGCGGTGAGAACAAGTCGGGCAGCCTGACATTGTATTACTATGCCAGGCTACCGACCTGTTCACAGCTATGGAAGAATCACCGTCATAGCCAGGGCCAGACTGGGACAATAAAGCCGCCCTGCCACACAAACTCCACCAGCCCACCTACTATAACACTCATTACCCCCAATCAGTAAATTTGGCTACACTTTGTCATGCCCCTCATAACTCTCTTAAAGAAGTTATTTGATGAGCCACATGTAAATGGCGCAGCAGTGCCTATGAGCCACCACAGCTGCATTTATATGGTGCTCTTCAGAGCTCCAGTTCTTGGGATCATGGGGGTCCCAGTGGTCAGACCCCCAGCGATTGGAAGGTTCTTGGGATAGGAGATTACTTGGGATGATCCATTTAAACAGGTTTTCCAATATTAATTTTCCCATAGGAATATTGAAAATAATAAACCAATATTAACCCTCCCAAAGTCTAATGTCGCCTCTCCGACAACAGGACAGGAGAAGTGGTACTGTGCCGTGTATTTATACAGGGCAGGAGAAGTGGAACTGTTCAGTGTATATATAGGACAGGAGAAGTGGTACTGTGCAGTGTAAATACACAGGACAGGAGAAGTGTTACTGTGCAGGGCATATATACAGGACAGGAGAAGTGGTACTGTGCAGTGTATATATATAGGACAGGAGAAGTGGTACTGTGCAGTGCATATATACAGCACAGGAGAAGTGGTACTGTGCAGTGCATATATACAGGACAGGAGAAGTTGTATTGTGAAGTGTATATATACATGTAATAGAAGGAGAAAAGTCTTTCAGAGAATCAGTGCGAGATGTATGTAATAAGGAGAAAGAGCACCATCTGGTGAGCATTTCAAGTTTGCACACTGGACATGGTAAGGTGACCTCCAGCAGAGAATTTTAAAATTTAATAGTCGAGCGCGCAGTGTGTGGCGCCCCTGAGGGTTCGACCGCCACAGGGATGCTGCACTTCTCTAATGGAGTGTGGTGTTCCTCCTCTGAGGTAAGGACAGTGTGATAGTCGTGACCCAACCTTTGCATCCAACACCACATTTCTCCACCAGAGGGAGCTAGTATGCACTAGGTGCTGCTCCCCTGGTTACAGGGAGACTGGGGAACCAAGAGTTAGGGGAACCAGTTAGTGGGTGAGGGTGGAGGACCTACAAGTTAGTTACACTTTAAATTTAATATTTAATAAAAAGCCATCTTTGGTCTTGGACGTTCTGTGCTGTCAAATACTGTGTGTAATGTGACCTCCCTCCTGAAGCGCAGATCCTGTGTGGGCCTGCATCGGTAAGGGACACAGCCCTCGTACTCTGGCCTTGGGACGAGGGTCAGGTTGCAGACGAGGAATGTCTCAACCCGGCCAATGGCCAGGACCAAGAAGGCCCGGAGCTTAAGAGTGTGGCTCCACAGCAAATGTATCCCAGGCAGGATGCAGACGGAGCGGTGTATGCCACCTGTCCTCGCCATGCTGATATATTCAGAGGGACTCCGGCTGCAAGAGGGGCACCGGCCCCCGACACCCGACCTTGCTACTCTATGTCCTGGTTGGGGAAGCCCGGTAGGCCCAGAGGATCCCAACGGGTATAGGACGGAGCGGAGCTGCCACCCATGCCCTTGTTCTGAGAGGAGCTCAGAGGGAGTCCCGGCCTATTTGCACACACACGGACAGGAAAGGATTCAATCTGTAGTTCAGGAACACTCTGCAGTAGGGTCCCGACTGAATGCTGCACTTACTCGGAGGTTGTCGGACCCCCGTCCCTGGTGACCGCAGGACCCCGCGAGGAGCAGGGAGTCGCCTTCCTTCTGCCATCTCTAAAGTGAGTAAAGCCTTGGAAGTTCACCCCTATGGCCTCCGGACTGTTTATTCTGCGCTACACCGCACGACGCGGTATCCGTTCTCCTCTACTACTACCCCCTCCATCCTGTCCCTCTGCCCTGAGGCCTTGTTCCGCCTGTGGGGAGTAGTAATAACTTTGGCCGCCGTAATACCAAGCCTCAGCTGACTGCAACGGCGCTGGTGGCCCTTCACCAGGCACCACAGGTGGCGTAGTCGTAAATCAGCCACTCAACCCGGACGAGCCCACACCATCTTTTTTTAATGTGACGGCCCTGAGCACGGGTCGGGTCCGGGCCACGGCTGCACCCCATCTCCCAATCACAGGACCCGACTCCGAGTCCCCCATCACCCAGGGTAAACTAAAAGGGCTCTTTCGAGAATGAGGCGTCACACAGTGCCTGAGGTGATTTCGGCGCCAGACACAGAGAGAGGCGTGACGCAGGCCGGAAGCGCTGAAGGAACCAGCAACAGAGACCGGGGTGAGAGATCCGTAAGGCAAAACAGGTGGCTGCCAGTGAACGAGTGAGGGATTCAGCGCTGCGGTCCCTCAGGTGTCACGGCTACGGAAGAGGACAGGGACTTGGATACGACATTAAGGAAATGTACAAAACCCTCTTACCCACGACATGGTAAACCGCCCCAATTGACAGGACAAAGAAAGGATAGAAACGAGTCATGCCGGAGAGATCACGTCAGCAAAAGTTGAAGAGTGTCATCACTGCACAGGGCTGTCACTTCAACCGCTCCCTCATGGTGCCGGGAACAATCAGGTTTAGGGAATCAGGTTGGAAGGGGGACGGGTGAGGTGGAACAAGCCAAACGGGATCTAATTGAATTTGTCAGAAAAAGACTTAAAGGCCTAGTGGGAATAACTGGAGACCCCCGCTAGGACCATTTGCAGAACCGATGGACTTCAGTGATTAATCCCATATTTGAGCTAGATACAGTATTTTAGAGAAGGATTTTATTGCTATTGTTATTGCTATTGTGATTTATTGTGTGTTATTGCTACTGTTATTGCTATTGTGATATTGTTCTCATTACTAGCCCCTGTTGTAATCCCGGTCAGCTTTGTTTAATATACAGTACAGATCAAAAGTTTGGACACACCTTCTCATTTAAAGATTTTTCTGTATTTTCATGACTATGAAAATTGTACATTCACACTGAAGGCATCAAAACTATGAATTAACACATGTGGAATTATATAGTTAACAAAAAAGTGTGAAACAGCTGAAAATATGTCTTATATTCTAGGTTCTTCAAAGTAGCCACCTTTTGCTTTGATGACTGCTTTGCACACTCTTGGCATTCTCTTGATGAGCTTCAAGAGGTAGCCACCGGAAATGGTCTTCCAACAATCTTGAAGGAGTTCCCAGAGATGCTTAGCACTTGTTGGCCCTTTTGCCTTCACTCCGCGGTCCAGCTCACCCCAAACCATCTCGATTGGGTTCAGGTCTGGAGACTGTGGAGGCCAGGTCATCTGCCGTAGCACCCCATCACTCCCCCTCTTGGTCCAATAGCCCTTACAAAGCCTGGAGGTGTGTTTGGGGTTATTGTCCTGTTGAAAAATAAATGATGGTCCAACTAAACGCAAACCGGATGGAATAGCATGCCGCTGCAATATGCTGTGGTAGCCATGCTGGTTCAGTATGCCTTCAATTTTGAATAAATCCCCAACAGTGTCACCAGCAAAGCACCCCCACACCATCATACCTCCTCCTCCATGCTTCACGGTGGGAACCAGGCATGTAGAGTCCATCCGTTCACCTTTTCTGCATCGCACAAAGACACGGTGGTTGGAACCAAAGATCTCAAATTTGGACTCATCAGACCAAAGCACAGATTTCCACTGGTCTAGTGTCCATTCCTTGTGTTCTTTAGCCCAAACAAGTCTCTTCTGCTTGTTGCCTGTCCTTAGCAGTGGTTTCCTAGTAGCTATTTTACCATGAAGGCCTGCTGCACAAAGTCTCCTCTTAACAGTTGTTGAAGAGATGTGTCTGCTGCTAGAACTCTGTGTGGCATTGACCTGGTCTCTAATCTGAGTTGCTGTTAACCTGCAATTTCTGAGGCTGGTGACTCGGATAAACTTATCCTCAGAAGCAGAGGTGACTCTTGGTCTTCCTTTCCTGGGGCGGTCCTCATGTGAGCCACTTTCTTTGATTCGCTTGATGGTTTTTGCCACTGCACTTGGGGACACTTTCAAAGTTTGCCCAATTTTTCGCACTGACTGACCTTTATTTCTTAAAGTAATGACGGCCACTCGTTTTTCTTTACTTAGCTGCTTTTTTCTTGCCATGATACAAATTCTAACAGTCTATTCATTAGGACTATCAGCTGTGTATCCACCAGACTTCTGCACAACACAACTGATGGTCCCAACTCCATTTATAAGGCAAAAAATCCCACTTATTAAACCTGACAGGGCACACCTGTGAAGTGAAAACCATTTCCGGTGACTACCTCTTGAAGCTCATCAAGAGAATGCCAAGAGTGTGCAAAACAGTCATCAAAGCAATAGGTGGCTACTTTGAAGAACCTAGAATATAAGACATATTTTCAGTTGTTTCACACCTTTTTGTTAACTATATAATTCCACATGTGTTAATTCATAGTTTTGATGCCTTCAGTGTGAATGTACAATTTTCATAGTCATGAAAATACAGAAAAATCTTTAAATAAGGTGTGTCCAAACTTTTGGTCTGTGCTGTATATACATATAGAAATTGTTATTTATAGCTATTTGACTGCCCTCATTTTGTGACTCTGCGTGTTGCATTCTGATACCTGCATTACATACAGGACAGGAGAAGTGGCATTGGGCAGTGTATATTTACAGGACAGGAGAGCTGGCACTGTGCAGTGTATATATACATGACAGGAGAAGTGGTACTGTGCAGTGTATATATATATAGGACAGGAGGAGTGGAACTGTGCTGTCTATATATACAGGACAGGAGAAGTGGCACTGTGCAGTGTATATATACAGGACAGGAGAAGTGGCGCTATGCAGTGTGTATATATACATTTGTACCCGGCATGCAGTGTGTGTGATATATACAGTGCCTTGTGCAAGTATTTGGCCCCCTTGAACTTTTCTACCTTTTGCCACATTTCTGGCTTCAAACATAAAGATATAAAATTCCAATTTTTGGGGGAAGAATCAACAACAAATGGGACACAATTGTGAAGTGGAACGAAATTTATTGGATATTTTAAACTTTTTAAAAAAATTAAAAGCTGAAAAGTGGGGCGTGCAATATTATTCGGCCCCTTTACTTTCAGTGCAGCAAACTCACTCCAGAAGTTCAGTGAGGATTAGAGATGAGCGTTGTTCTACTCGAACTGTTCGCCAATCTCAAATTCGAGCTGTTTTGGGCGGTGTTCGAGCCGTTCGGCGAACACGAACGATTTGAGAAAAATTCGGCTGTTCGAGGTTATGTTCGATAACTGTTCGTGCACCAAAATCATAACTGGATTTTTTCTCAGTAATGATGAAAATTAATGTTAATACGCAGTTTGAGTGTACAGCGGGGTGGGGGGAGGGGCAGGGGATGGATCTCTGCAGGAATAATGAAGATCTCCATTTTTTTTTCTCTTTGCCGCATTTACAGTGGGGAGGTGCAATCTGTCAGCCTATCAGCAGCGCACACGGAGCGAAGTGCTTTTTTTCACACAAGCAAGGGCATGTGTGATTGGCAGTGTATGTCACATGTCCTTGCCCTATAAGACCAAGCCATTTTCCCCGTCTCCACCATTTTCTCACTGCTGCAGCTGCGTGTTAGACGGCACCGCTGTTGCTGTGTGCGCTATACCTTGTTAATTTCAAGCCAATTTTCGCACAAATCTACAGATAGCTTAGGAGTAGGGAATAGTTGTGATTGCAGTCCTTTTAAGGACTAGGTTACAGCATTTCCTACGACTTTTATCAGGCAGGTCTGTGCTCTTAAATAGATAGATTGTGGGAGTAAAGACTAATTGTAATTGGAGTCCTTTTCAGGACTAGGTTAGATCAGTTCCTATCAGTTTTTGCCAGGCAGGTCTGTGCCAGTGCTGTGCAAGTTTTTTTCACAGCATTTGGCTGAATCTAGCAAAGCTAATCCTTTTTGGCCTATTGCAGAGTGTGTTAGTCAGTGGAGAAGCCTATCTGTGTTGCAAGATATACCACCTGTGTATAGAATACCAATTTTTTTACTGCACCTAGTGAAGTAAAATCTTTTGTGCATAGCATCATTCTATTAGTCCATCTATACTGACCTCCATCAGGTTGCAAATTGAATATAATTTTTTTCTGCATCTAGCTCTGAAAAAATATTTGGCCTTCTAGCAGTGTGTGGGACTTTCTCTATTAGTCCATCTATACTGACCTCCATCAGGTTGCAAACTGAATATATTTTTTTCTGCATCTACCTCTGAAAAAATATTTGGGCTTCTAGCTGTGTGTGGGACTTGTTCTATTACTCCATCTATACTGACCTCCATCAGGTTGCAAATTGAATATAATTTTTTTCTGCATCTAGCTCTGAAAAAATATTGGGCTTCTAGCTGTGTGTGGGACTTGTTGTATTAGTCCATCTATACTGACCTCCATCAGGTTGCAAACTGAATATATTTTTTTCTGCATCTACCTCTGAAAAAATATTGGGCTTCTAGCTGTGTGTGGGACTTGTTCTATTAGTCCATCTATACTGACCTCCATCAGGTTGCAAACTGAATATATTTTTTTCTGCATCTAGCTCTGAAAAAATATTGGGCTTCTAGCTGTGTGTGGGACTTGTTCAATTAATCCATCTATACAGACCTCCATCAGGTTGCAAACTGAATAAAATTTTTTTCTGCATCTAGCTCTGAAAAAATATTTGGCCTTCTAGCAGTGTGTGGGAATTTCTCTATTAGTCCATCTATACTGACCTCCATCAGGTTGCAAATTAAAAATAATTTTTATCTGCATCTAGCTCTGAAAAAATATTTGGGCTTCTAGCTGTGTGTGGGACTTGTTCTATTACTCCATCTATACTGACCTCCATCAGGTTGCAAATTGAATATAATAATTTTCTGCATCTAGCTCTGAAAAAATATTGGGCTTCTAGCTGTGTGTGGGACTTGTTGTATTAGTACATCTATACTGACCTCCATCAGGTTGCAAACTGAATATATTTTTTTCTGCATCTACCTCTGAAAAAATATTGGGCTTCTAGCTGTGTGTGGGACTTGTTCTATTAAGCCATCTATACAGACCTCCATCAGGTTGCAAACTGAATATAATTTTTTTCTGCATCTAGCTCTGAAAAAATATTTGGCCTTCTAGCAGTGTGTGGGACTTTCTCTATTAGTCCATCTATTCTGACCTCCATCAGGTTGCAAATTAAAAATAATTTTTATCTGCATCTAGCTCTGAAAAAATATTTGGGCTTCTAGCTGTGTGTGGGACTTGTTCTATTACTCCATCTATACTGACCTCCATCAGGTTGCAAATTGAATATAATTTTTTTCTGCATCTAGCTCTGAAAAAATATTGGGCTTCTAGCTGTGTGTGGGACTTGTTGTATTAGTCCATCTATACTGACCTCCATCAGGTTGCAAACTGAATATATTTTTTTCTGCATCTACCTCTGAAAAAATATTGGGCTTCTAGCTGTGTGTGGGACTTGTTCTATTAATCCATCTATACAGACCTCCATCAGGTTGCAAACTGAATATAATTTTTTTCTGCATCTAGCTCTGAAAAAATATTTGGCCTTCTAGCAGTGTGTGGGACTTTCTCTATTAGTCCATCTATACTGACCTCCATCAGGTTGCAAACTGAATATAATTTTTTTCTGCATCTAGCTCTGAAAAAATATTTGGCCTTCTAGCAGTGTGTGGGACTTTCTCTATTAGTCCATCTATACTGACCTCCATCAGGTTGCAAACTGAATATAATTTTTTTCTGCATCTAGCTCTGAAAAAATATTTGGCCTTCTAGCAGTGTGTGGGACTTTCTCTATTAGTCCATCTATACTGACCTCCATCAGGTTGCAAATTAAAAATAATTTTTATCTGCATCTAGCTCTGAAAAAATATTTGGGCTTCTAGCTGTGTGTGGGACTTGTTCTATTACTCCATCTATACTGACCTCCATCAGGTTGCAAATTGAATATAATTTTTTTCTGCATCTAGCTCTGAAAAAATATTGGGCTTCTAGCTGTGTGTGGGACTTGTTGTATTAGTCCATCTATACTGACCTCCATCAGGTTGCAAACTGAATATATTTTTTTCTGCATCTACCTCTGAAAAAATATTGGGCTTCTAGCTGTGTGTGGGACTTGTTCTATTAATCCATCTATACAGACCTCCATCAGGTTGCAAACTGAATATAATTTTTTTCTGCATCTAGCTCTGAAAAAATATTTGGCCTTCTAGCAGTGTGTGGGACTTTCTCTATTAGTCCATCTATACTGACCTCCATCAGGTTGCAAATTAAAAATAATTTTTATCTGCATCTAGCTCTGAAAAAATATTTGGGCTTCTAGCTGTGTGTGGGACTTGTTCTATTACTCCATCTATACTGACCTCCATCAGGTTGCAAATTGAATATAATTTTTTTCTACATCTAGCTCTGAAAAAAATATTGGGCTTCTAGCTGTGTGTGGGACTTGTTGTATTAGTCCATCTATACTGACCTCCATCAGGTTGCAAACTGAATATATTTTTTTCTGCATCTAGCTCTGAAAAAATATTGGGCTTCTAGCTGTGTATGGGACTTGTTCTATTAATCCATCTATACAGACCTCCATCAGGTTGCAAACTGAATATAATTTTTTTCTGCATCTACCTCTGAAAAAATATTTGGCCTTCTAGCAGTGTGTGGGACTTTCTCTATTAGTCCATCTATACTGACCTCCATCAGGTTGCAAATTGAATATAATTTTTTTCTGCATCTAACCCAGCCAATAGTTTTGGCCTAATACCACAGTTTGGCCACTCAGCTCTGCTCGGTTCCCATCCATTGTTTTTTTGTGCAAACAACTCCAGAGTTGTGAATTAGTTAACCACCAAAATGAGTGGAAAAAGGCCTGCTGCTGGTGGAAAGGGGAATAGGCGTGTTGGGAAGGGGAAAAAAGGTTGTGTCCGTGGGGTAGGTGTTAAAGCAACAGTAACATCTGCAGAAGAAAGACCATCTTCCAGCCAAACTAAAATGTCTACTTCTTTTAGCGGACAATGTGATAAGATCCCTTTCTTACGGCCACGCCAATCGCTACAAATTCCAGATGAGGCACAAAAACAGCAGGTGCTTCAACGGATATCAAGTGCTCCTTTAAGTGGGCTCTCCTCCACATCAACTTCAACATCACAAATACTCCAGTCCTCAAAGGTGTCACCCCAATCGCACTTGCTTCCTCACAGCTCCCAAATCTCCAGCTGCCCGTCTGAGTATGAGGTAGAACAGATGGTTGAGTCTGCAGAGCTGTTTACTCATACTATAGCCTGGGAATCAGAGGTCGACTCCAGCGCTTCTGTGAATCCAGACGAGGAAATGATCTGCACTGATGCCCAGAATCTTTATGAGTCGGATCCAGGACCAGACGCAGAAGGTTCTGACCATAATGTAGACCCTCATTCCCAAACTGTAACTCCTGTTGGTGGAGACAATGAGGAAGACGATCATGAGACTCAAATACCTGATTGGAGCGACAACTTTAGTTTTTTGTCAGGGCAGGAACAGGTTGGCTCTGAGGACGACGGGTATGATAACGCACAGGGTGATGATGATGAGGTTGGAGATCCCACTTACTGTCAACCCACAGTCAGCCAAGAGATGAGGTCAGCAGAGGAAGTGGAGGAAGATGCTAGTGACGACGAGGTCAGGTTGCGCCTTCCTGGACAGAGACGTAGTACTGGAAGCACGTCAACAACTGCATCCTCAAACACAACTCTGCCTCTCACCACAAGTCGTGGTGGCTCTTCAGGTCGCATGGGTGCTAAGCCTTGCATAGCCTGGGCATTTTTTCAGATCGATAAAGATGACCCAACTCGTGTTATCTGTAACATTTGTCAGCAAAAGCTAAGTAGAGGCCAAAAAATACATAGTTTGAGTACTTCATGCATGAACCGGCACATGGACATGAAGCATAAGTTGCAGTGGGAAGCTCAGTGTGCTACAATGCGGCCTAGCCGGCCGGGCCAACCACCGTCTGCCATATCTTGTGCATCCGCGGCCTCTTCATCCTCTGTGACTGGGGGGACAGCAGTCACACCTGTTTTGGGGCGCAGACCTGCCACCTCTTTACCCGCAACAGCCAGCATGATTGGCAGGTCATCATTTTCTTTGGAGGTGGTAACACCAGCTGGTGTTGAGCGCTGTCCGACATCGATAGCACCACCTTTGGATCAAGGCAACCTAACATGTCCGCCTGCATCTTCCTCACAGACCGGCAGTTTGCCGGGGACACCCTTATCAACCCCGTCTAAGCACAATAGCCAGCCCTCGGTCCCTCAGATGTGGACAAGTAAAAGACCATTTCCTCCTAGCCATGAGAAAGCTAAGAGGTTGAATTTCACCATCTGCAAGCTCTTGGCTACAGAAATGCTGCCTTTCCGCCTGGTGGACACAGAGGATTTTCGAGACCTTATGTCCGTCGCAGTGCCCCAGTACCAGATGCCCAGTCGGCACTACTTCTCAAAGAAAGGTGTGCCTGCGCTCCACCAGCATGTCGCACACAACATCACCGCTTCTTTGAGAAACTCTGTGTGTGACAGGGTGCATTTCACCACAGACACTTGGACGAGTAGGCATGGACAGGGGCGTTACATGTCGCTGACTGGGCACTGGGTAACTATGATGACAGCAGGACAAGGGGCTGCTGTCCAAGTCTTGCCGTCCCCACGAGTTGTGCGTCAATCCTCTTTATGTCAAAGTTCCTCCACTGCTTCTGCCTCCTCAACCTCCTCTCGGTCTTCCACCTGCACCCAAAGCCTGTCTGGTCATGCCACAAGCTTTCTAACTGCGCAGAAGGGATCCTGCACACCTCCTTACTATGCTGGCAGTAGGGCTCAACGTCATCAGGCGGTTTTTTCTTTGAAATGTCTTGGAAATGTGAGTCACACAGCTGAGGAGTTGTGGTCAGCTCTGGAGAACCAATTTCATGAATGGTTGTCTCCACTGGACCTGAAACCAGGGAAGGCCGTGTGTGACAATGCTGCAAACCTGGGTGCGGCCCTTCGCCGGGGCAATGTCACACACGTGCCTTGTATGGCTCACGTGTTGAACCTGGTTGTCCAGCAATTTTTAGCCCACTATCCCAGACTAGATGGCCTTCTGCAGAGGGCACGGTCGCTGTGTGCTCACTTCCGCCGTTCGCATCCCGCAGCTCAGCAACTTACATCTCTACAGAAGTCGTTGGGCCTGCCACTTCACCGGCTAAAATGCGATGTGCCTACCCGGTGGAATTCAACTCTGCACATGTTGCAGCGACTGTGGCAGCACCGACAAGCCCTGGTGCAATACGTTCTGACGTATAGCCTGGGCCAACGAGATCCAGACGTGGGGCAAATCACGCTGGAGGAGTGGTCTCAGATCAGGGACCTATGCACCCTTCTGCACAGTTTTGAAATGGCGACGAAGATGTTTAGTGCTGACGATGCCATTATCAGCATGACTATTCCGGTGATTTACATGCTGGAGCACATGTTAAACAGAATTCGGAGTCAGGTGGTGGCACAAGAGGAGGTGGAGGAAGTAGAGGAGGAGGAGTTGTATGCGGAAGGGCTAACATCTGCAAGGTCCAGACGGTCGGCAGCACCAAGGCGGCAGGCATGTGAGGGTGGGGGAGATGGTTTTACCAGGGCGCATGGTAGCAGCCAAACTAGTGAGGAAGGTGCAGGAGTCCAGGAAGAAGTGGAGGACGAACTGATGGAAGACTCATCAGATGAGGGAGACCTTGATCACATTTCTGTTGTGCGAGGTTGGGGGGAGAGGACAGAGGAAGGAAGCATGATTGTTAACTCGCCACCAACACAACAGTGACTTGGTGCTCCTGGATGTGCAACACACATGAGTGCCTTCTTGCTGCACTACCTGCAACATGACCCTCGAATTGGGAGAATTAGAAATAATCCTGACTACTGGGTTGCCACACTGTTAGATCCCCGGTACAAAAGTAAATTTGCAGAAATTATTCCTGCCATAGAAAGGGATGCACGCATGCAGGAGTTTCAGCAGAGACTGTTGCAGAATCTTACATGTGCTTTTCCACAAAACACCAGTGTTGCATGTAGTGAATCTCACAGTTCCAACTTGCCAACCGTGGGACCGTCAAGTGTTCAGCACTCAAACCATAACAGAACCACAGTATCTGCTGGTAACATCAATTTTGCGCAATAATTTCACCACTTTTTTAGCCCATCCTTTGCAAGGCCACAGGAGACAAGAAGTCTGACACATAGTCAACGCCTAGAGACGATGGTACAGGAGTATCTCCAAGTAAACTTTGAAGCCATGACTGTGTCACTGGACCCTTGCTCTTTTTGGGCTTCCAATCTGGATAAATGGCTGGAGCTAGCCACTTACGCCTTGGAGATCTTGTCATGCCCCGCAGCCAGCGTTCTGTCTGAACGTGTGTTCAGCGCTGCTGGTGGTGTGCTGACAGATAAGCGCACGCGGCTCTCCACTGATAATGTAGACAGACTCACGTTCATAAAGATGAACAAATCATGGATCCGAAACGACTTTTCTACCCCTGTGTCATCCTGGGTAGAGTAAAAGATGGATGATTGGTTAAAATCACCCTACCAACCGTTTTAAGCTTTCAAATTACTAATCATGTTTATCTGTATCTTCGCTGGAAAATAATTTGGGCTTTGTAGCAGTGTGCAGCACTGATTCTATTAGGCCATCTATAATAAGCTCCACCAGATTTAAAATTACTAATCATGTTTATCTGTATCTTGGCTGGAAAATAATTTGGGCTTTGTAGCAGTGTGCAGCACTGATCCTATTAGGCCATCTATACTAAGCTCCACCAGATTTAAAATTAATAATAATTTTTAGCTGCATCTAGCCCGGAAAATAATTTTGGGGCTCCGAGATGCGCAAGACACATAAGTGCCTTCTTGCTGCACTACCTGCAACATGACCCTCATATTGTCAGAATTCGAAGTAATCATGACTACTGGGTTGCCACACTCTTAGACCCGCCAAACTTTTCGATCAACCTTTTCATTTTAATAAAGACCAAAAAAATGGTCATTTTTGAAATTATAAGCATTAGCAGGTTATTAGAAACTGAAATCAAACAGTTTTCAACTCAAAACTTTATTCTAGGTGATGTTACATTTTCACATAGGACCCTTTGTTCTAAAGGAGCTTCTGAACTCTCTCGTCCATTGAATTTGTCAGGTTTTGGATGGTTTCTGCTTCAATTGTTTTGCATGAGGACAGAATACCCTCCCAGAGCTGTTGCTTAGATGTGAACTACCTCCCGCCATCATAGACACTCCTTTTGATGATGCTCCAGAGGTTCTGAATGGGGTAGAGGTCAGGGGAGCATGGGGGTCACACCATAAGTTTGTCCCCTTTTATGCCCATATCAGCCAGAGATGCAGATGTTTTATGTGCAGCATGAGATAGTGCATTATCATGCAAAAAAATGATCTTGCTGTGAAATACACGGTTCTTCTTCTTGAACCATGGCAGGAAGTGCTGTTTGAGAAAATCCACATACATTATGGAGTTCATCTTTAGCGCCTTCAGGGATCCTAAAGGGGCCGACAATCTCTCTCCCCATGATTCCAGCCCAAAACATTACTCCACCTCCTCCTTGTTGGCGCTGTAGCCGTGTTTGCGTGGGGTGTCCATCAACCAGCCATCCTCCACTCCATCCATCTGGACCATCGAGCGCTGCACGGCACTCATCCGTGAACAAAACAGTTTTGAAATCAGTCTTCATGTAATGTTTGGCCCACTGGAGCCGTTTCTGCTTGTGTGAAGTGGATAGAGGAGGTCGACAGGATGGCGTATGCACAGCTGCAAACCTCTGAAGGACCCGGCATCTTGTTGTTCGGGGAACGTTGGAGGCACCAGCAGCTTCAAAAACTTGTCTGCTGCTATGACAAGGCTTTTTTGCCGCTGCTCTTTTAACCTGACGTAATTGCCTGTAGGAAAGAGTCCTCAATTTGCCCTTATCAGCATGCACACGTGTGTACTGTGAATCAGCTACATACTTCTTGATTGCCAAGACACTTCATCCTGATCATCGCACAATGTTGATTGTAGTCATGCCTTGACCTAAACACTCCACAATTTGTTGCTTCTCAGCAGCCGACACATCCTTTTTCTTTCCCATTTTGGCAGAAAATGTAGGCTGCTTAATAATGTGAGACAGCCTTCTTAAGTAGTCTTGCCTTTCATTGGACACACCTGCCAAGCTAATTAGCACAGGTGTCTGCAATTGCTTACAGTGATATAAAGAGCCCTGACACACATCACCATCAATGAGTTTAACTGACAAACAAACAAATTCTTCCCTTATCACTCCTAAACACTTTTTGCATAATAATTTGGAACACAGTGTACATGTGCTTTTCCACAAAACACCAGTGGTTCACGTAGTGAATCTTACAGTTCTAACTTGCCAACCGTGGTCTGTATGGAGTTGTTCAATAAAGGGCCCAAAATTAAGATAACATAGATGGGAGAGGTCTCTATGAATAGGAATTCCTAAGTATTTGATACCCTGTGAGGGCCAGGCAAAGGGAAAGTTGGACTGGATGGAATCCTATATGGATTTGGGGAGGGAGACATCGAGAGCCTCAGACTTCGCTGCATTGATTTTAAAATTTGACCATGTAACAAAGTGATCTATTTCAGCCATAACAGCATGGATGGATATATGTGATTGAGTGATATATACTAGGACATCATCAGCAAATAGAGAGCACTTGTACTCGGTGCCTCCCACCTCAATCCACCTAATATTGGGGTTAAGGCTAATTGATGAGAGCAGGTGCTCCGTCACTAGGATGTATAAGAGAGGGGACAGAGAACATCCCTGCCTTGTCCCATTGGTGATTGTGAAAGGTGATGAAAATGTTCTGACGCGCCCCCTGGGCCTTGGGACACCCGGAGCCGGACCCTTTTTGGTGGATGCTGGTGGTTGTAGTCTCCGTGGCGGCGACCCGGTTCTGTGGCTCAGGGTGGTCAAACCAGTGGCGGAACTATTTATGTGGTTTTGATGTTTAAATGTCCGACTACGCCACCCGTGGATTGCGGTCAGAGTTAACCGCCGCTGCAGGGCAGACCGCTGAGGCTGGTGTTGTGGGTGCAGCAGAGCGTAGCATAACTCCCCAGGAGTATGGGGAGTTATGGGAGGAGTATAGCCTCAGGGCAGTGTATGCAGAGGATGGGGGTGATGGTGCAGGGCAGCAGCAGTAACGACACAGAGTCAGTGATGCAGTCCAGGGCCTTTACTCACAGTTCTTATTATCCAGACCACGTCTGCAGGTAACGGCTGCCCACGTCGTGCTGTGCTCACCAGGTGAGGGGCTCAGACAACTCCCAGATAACTTTGGAGCGCTTCACAGGACCCCCTTTGTGTGTCCTTTGTCTGGCCTTTCTTACCAACCTTTCTGTCCGGCTGCATCGGGCCTCCTCTTGGTAAACTTGGCGCCAGTTTCCCTGACCCTATGTGGTGCCTTCCTAGCGGGTGTAGCGAGGGGCTGCGCCACATAAAATGTCACAGCCTCCGGTTTCTAGCTGAGGGTCGTTTCCTGCCTCCACTAGTTTCGGGGACCGGTCTCCCCCTTTGGCCTGACCCCTCCACGCAGGTGGATTCGGGCATGCGGTGGCGACTCGCCCGTCCGCACCCCTGGGATCCCTTCATTCCTCGTTCCTGGAGCCTTCTCCGCTCCTCTTCCTTCCTTCTCCCTCTTCCAGGCCTGGGCCTCTGTTATTAGGCCCGCCTCCGGAGCAGAGCTCATGCAGAGCCCCTGCTCCCTGCCACTTCTGCTCAGACTTCTCTGCACTGAACTAAGATGGTGCCCACCTTTTATACTCCCTTCTCAATGCACCCAGGAACTGCTTCCTCCCTGCTCCTGCACTACAGGGTTCCCCTTCCTCAGTGTTCCCTCCCCCCACTCCAGCCAGGGACAGGGACTGTCGTGCCCATCTCAGGGGCATATTGGTCGCCCTGCCCCACGGCAATGTGGTGTAATGCATGCAGGTGTCGGGTCCTGATCCACACTCCATCTTTACCTGAGAGTGAGATATCACACCTCTGGGTGAGGTGCAATACCTCTGTAGCAACGGAGCCCTCAGGGTAATACAGTTCCATTTATCTTCAGCCTAGGTGACGTATTGCGATACAGGGCCGTGATTTTGGCTATAAAAGGGTCCCCTAGACCCCTACCCCAAGCTTTTTAAGAGAATCATATATGGCGTGCCAGGAGACTCTATGGAATGCTTTCTCAGCATCCAACGAGAGTATCTAATTACAAATTTTTAACGGCATCTAGCCCAGGAAATACTTTGTGCCTAGTAGCAGTGTCTGCTAGTCAGCGGATTATCCCGGCTGTTAAGCAAGCTACACCACCTGTAGTTTTGACACTTAATTTTTTCAAAGGAAATGCTTCGGGACCACGGGATACTCAGTGAAGAGCATCAGGAGGCACCCCAAGGCATAGGGGCTGGGACTGGCAGTAGGATGCCTTGCGGTGGACAGCCGAGCTCGATCCTTATAAAAGCTTTTTAACTGCAGCAGCTTTAGTGGACGCTACTGGAGCTGGAATTAAGCGGCTGCTGGAATGAAACTTGCCCTCCAATAGATCCTTGTAAATGGATTTAAAGTGTATTCATTCCAATTAGAGAGACAATTTAAATTAAAAAGCTTAGAGCTGCCTCCACCACAGGGGGGCTCGCTCGACCCACCAGCGGACAGGCACCAGTATTGGGAGAGGGGGGCTGGCCGTCAGGGTTCACCGCGGCTCTGGCACAAACCCGGCGACACGGAGGTGGCACGGGCAGGAGCGGACTGAACGTGTCGGCTTCTCACTTTTTGGATTTTAGAAGGGCATGACATGCCTATATCTGTGTCTCCCCCTCCTTTTACTCCTCCACCTCTTTTCTTTTCGCATGACTATATGTACTTGTCACTTTTCCATGTATAGTTGTGTCTTCAGAGCAGTTTGTCAGCTTTTGGACACCTTTGAAGGTGTTTTCTATGTGTTTCTATGTGTTTTTGTTTGCCTGCCATTGGTTTTAACGGTGTTCGAAGGTGTTCGACGAACAGTTCGACGAACAGTTCGGCGAACACACGGGTGTTCGACGAACCGAACCGAACTCGAACACTACGGGGGTGGCTCAACACTAGTGAGGATCTCTGAATGATCCTATGTTGTCCTAAATGACTGGTAATGATAAATAGAATCCACCTGTGTGTAGTTAAGTCTGGTATATGCACCTGGTCTGTGATAGTCTCAGGGTTCTGTTTCAAGTACTGAGAGCATCATGAAGACCAAGGAACACACCAGGCAGGTCTGAGATACTGTTGTGGCGAAGTTTAAAGACGGATTTGGATACAAAAAGATTTCACAAGTTTTAAATATCTCAAGGAGCACTGTGCAAGCGATCATATTGAAATGGAAGGAGTATCAGACCACTTAAAATCTACCAAGACCCGGCCATCCCTCTAAACTTTCATCTCGAACAAGGAGAAGACTGATCAGAAATGCAGCCAAAAGGCCCATGATCACTCTGGATGAACTGCAGAGATCTACAGCTGAGGTGGGAGAGTCTGTCCATAGGACAACAATCGGTCGTACACTGCATAAATCTGGCCTTTATGGAAGAGTGGCAAGAAGAAAGCAATTTCTCAAAGATATCCATAAAAAGTCTCATTTGAAGTTTGCCACAAGCCACCTGGGAGACACACCAAACATGTGGTATAAGGTGCTCTGGTCAGATGAAACCAAAATCTAACTTTTTGGCCACAATGCAAAACGATATGTTTGGCGTAAAAGCAACACAGTTCATCACCCTTAAAACACCATCCCCACTGTCAAATATGGTGGTGGCAGCATCATGGTTTGGGCCTGCTTTTCTTCAGCAGGGACAGGGAAGATGGTTAAAATTGATGGGAAGATGGATGGAACCAAATACAGGACCATTCTGGAAGAAAACCTGTTGGAGTCTGCAAAAGACCTGAGACTGGGACGGAGATTTATCTTCCAACAAGACAATGATCCCAAACATAAAGCAAAATCTACAATGGAATGGTTCAAAAATAAACGTATCCAGGTGTTAGAATGGCCAAGTCAAAGTCCAGACCTGAATCCAATCGAGAATCTGTGGAAAGAGCTGAAAACTGCTGTTCACAAACGCTCTCCATCCAACCTCACTGAGCTCGAGCTCTTTTGAAAGGAAGAATGGGGAAGAATTTCAGCCTCTCGATGTGTAAAACTGATAGAGACATACCCCAAGCGACTTGCAGCTGTAATCGCAGCAAAAGGTGGCGCTACAAAGAATTAACTCAAGGGGACCGAATAATATTTCACGCCCCACTTTTCAGATTTTAATTTTTTAAAGAAGTTTAAAATATCCAATAAATTTCGTTCCACTTCACTATTGTGTCCCACTTGTTGTTGATTCTTCCCAAAAAAATTAGAATTTTATATCTTTATGTTTGAAACCAGAAATGTGGCAAAAGGTAGAAAAGTTCAAGGGGCCAAATACTTTCACAAGGCACTGTATATATACATATATATACACGTATACATACATACATATACACATACTTATATCATAACTGAGCAGAACCAAATCTTAAGCAGCGGACTCTATTAGCCAGCCCATGTGACTACATTTCGGTTAGATAACAGAAATATTTTGTTATGGATCCGAAACATTATCACATGGGCTAATAAAGACTCCTCCACTTTTTTGACAATTAATCGGAGTGCTGAGATATATACTTTATATTAATATATTATGTGTGTATGTGACTCGCCCCCCTGGGCCGTGGGGCACTCGGGACCGGACTTCAGGGTAATGCTGGGAGTAGTAGTGGCGGCCTGGTCCCGTGGCTCAGGGTGGTCAGACCAAATGCTGTGGCGGTGTATTGGTAGGTTTTGAAAGTCCGACTATGCCACCCGTGGATTGCGGTCAGGGAGGACCGCCGCTGCAAGGCAGACCACTGAGGCTGGTGTTGGGGATGCAGCAGGAAATAGTACAACTCCCCACGGGAGGAGTGTAGCCTCAGGGCAGTGTAATAGGATGCTGGGGGTGATGGTGTAGGCGCAGCAGTAACCACACAGAGTCCAATAATGCAGTCCAGGGTCTTTTACTGCAGATCTTATCACAGACCCACCAGGAGTACGGGGTAGGAATTGACCTGGGTGTCTGAGGGCATTCGGGCGAGCTCCGCTGGTCAGGGTGAGTGGGTAGGCCTACCGTTCTCTCTCTGCCCTTGCTGACTATCTCCCCCTTAAGTGGTATGATAGCCCACGTCCCTGAGCTTGCCGTGTACTATGCCTGTATGGCTTGCAACTCGGGCCTTAGGTACCTGTAGCTTCTCTGTGCTGTACCGGTCCCTCTGTGTGGCGGAGCCTCCAGGCTTCTTAGGCCAAGGGACCTAAAATCCCTCGCAGGTAGATGATCTGCTGCAGTACTTGCAATCCTGACAGCCTCGGACCCCAGTGTCCGGTATATAGTTCTCTTTCAACCAGGACCGGTTCTCGTCGCCTCTGTCCCTGGCTTTCTGTTCCTCCTTTGCCTCCTGGACTCCTCAGCTGCGGCTGACCTGTCCCTCTCTTCTGGGAACCCTTCTGGATGCTTCAGAAGTGGGTCCTGGTCTCCCTAACCCTGCCCTCAGTACCAGCTTTTATAGGGGCAGCCTGCTCCCCCTACTGGCCTGGGACAGGAGGTGCTGCATGCAAATGGTCCATGACCAGAGAACCTCCCTCCTGCTCCCAGACACAGCCTTACAAGTTTGTGGCATCCAGGCCTGGGGTGACTCATATGCATGTACAGTATGTGTATGTACAGTGTATATATATATTTATATATACTTCTCAAAAAAATAAGGGGAACACTTAAATAACACATCCTAGATCTGAATGAATGAAATATTATTATTAAATACTTTGTTCTGTACAAAGTTGAATGTGCTGACAACAAAATCACACAAAAATCATCAATAGAAATAAAATTGATTAACCAATGGAGGCCTGGATTTCGAGTCACCCCCAAAATTAAAGTGGAAAAACACACTACAGGCCAATCCAACTTTGATGTAATGTCCTTAAAACAAGTCAAAATGAGGCTCAGTATTGTGTGTGGCCTCCACATGCCTGTATGACCTCCCTACAATGCATGGGCATGCTCCTGATGAGGTTGCGGATGGTCTCCGGTGGGATCTCCTCCCAGACCTGGACTAAAGCATCCGCCAACTCCTGGACAGTCTTTGGTGCAACGTGATGTTGGTGGATGGAGCGAGACATGATGTCCCAGATGTGCTCAATCGGATTCAGGTCTGGGGAAAGGCGGGCCAGTCCATAGCTTCAATGCCTTCATCTTGCAGGAACTGCTGACACACTCCAACCACATGAGGTCTGGCATTATCCTACATTTGGAGGAACCCAGGGCCAACCGGACCAGCATATGGTCTCACAAGGTGTCTGAGGATCTCATCTCGGTACCTAATGACAGTCAGGCTACCTCTGGCGAGCACATGGAGGGCTGTGGGGCCCTCCAAAGAAATGCCACCCCACACCATTACTGACCTACTGCCAAACCGGTCATGCTGAAGGATGTTGCAGGCAGCAGATCGCTCTCCATGGTGTCTCCAGACTCTGTCACGTCTGTCACATGTGCTCAGTGTGAACCTGCTTTCATCTGTGAAGAGCACAGGACGCCAGAGGTGACTTTACCAATCCTGGTGTTCTGTGGCAAATGCCAAGCGTCCTGCACTGTATTGGGCTGTGAGCACAACCCCCCATCTGTAGACTTTGGGCCCTCATACCACCCTCATGGAGTCGGTTTCTAACCATTTGTGCAGACGCATGCACATTTGTGGCCTGCTGGAGGTCATTTTGCAGGGCTCTGGCATTGCTCCTCCTGTTCCTCCTTGCACAAAGGGGGAGATAGCGGTCCTGCTGCTGGGTTGTTGCCCTCCTACGGCCCCCTCCACATCTCCTTGTGTACTGGCCTGTCTCCTGTTAACGCCTCCAGCCTCTCGACACTACGCTGACAGACAAAGCAAACCTTCTTGCCACAGCTCGCATTGATGTGCCATCCTGGTCGAGCTGCACTACCTGAGCAACTTCTGTGGGTTGTAGAGTCCGTCTCATGCTACCACAAGTGTGAAAGCACAACCAACATTCAAAAGTGACCAAAACATCAGCCAGAAAGCATTGGTACTGAGATGTGGTCTGTGTTCCCCACCTGCAGAACCACTCCTTTATTGAAGGTGTCTTGATAATTGCCAATAATTTCCATCTATTGTCTATTCCATTTGTACAACAGCATGTGACATTGATTGTCAATCAGTGTTGCTTCCTAAGTGGACAGTTTGATTTCACAGAAGTTTGATTTACTTATTCTGTTGTTTAAGTGTTCCCTTTATTTTTTTGAGCAGTGTATATGTATATACACATACACATACCGTGTACGCATACATACATACACACATAATAAGGGCTGATACTGAGAATAACACCATACAGGACAGGAGAAGTATACACATCATACACAGCTCCACAATATATGCTGCAATCAATTATATACACAGCTCCACACTATATACTGTGCAAATGATTTTAGAGCTGTGTGTATACTATATACAGCACCATACTACAGTATATAAACATCTCTACACTATATACTTTATATACACAACTCTACATTATATTTAAGACCGGATTATACTATATTATGATGCACACATCACAGGAGACACATATACATCACATAGCAAACACTGTGACTGCTCAATATATATCACATAGCGACTGCTATATATACATTATATAGGTGATTCTGTGACTGCTGTATATATACATTATATAGGTGATACTGCAGCTATACACTTAATTAGTAGTATCATTATATATTGTATGTATAGCAGTCAAAGTATCACCTATATAATGTATATAGACTGCTGTATATACATTATGTATGTGTTACTGTGACTATTGTGTATATATTGTATAAACTGCAATCTCAGTATCACCTCTATGTGATACTGAGATTGCTGTGCATAATAGGAGAGTCACCTATGTAACATATATACAGCAGTATCACCTTTATGTATACACAGCAGTTATAGTATCTCCTACAGGTGCATCTCACTAAATTAGAATATCATCAAAAAGTTAATTTATTTCAGTTCTCCAATACAAAAAGTGAAACTCATATATTATATAGTCATTACAAACAAAGTTATCCATTTCAAGCGTTTATTTCTGTTAATGTTGATGACTATGGCTTACAGTCAATGAAAACACAAAAGTCATTATCTCAGTAAATTAAAATAATTAACAAAAAACACTTGCAAAGAATTCCTAAGCATTTAAAAGGTCCCTTAGTCTCTTTCAGTAGGCTCCACAATCATGAGGAAGACTGTTGACTTGACAGATGTCCAGAAGGCAGTTTTTGACATGCTCCACAAGGTCCCAGAGTTCCAATTTTCATTTGGAAATAAACGTCCCAGAGTCTGGAGGAAGAGTGGAGAGGCACACAATCCAAGCTGCTTGAGGTCTAATGTGAATTTTCCACAATCAGTGATGGTTTGAGGAGCCATGTCATCTGCTGGTGTAGGTCCACTGTGTTTTATCAAGACCAAAGTCAGCGCAGCCGTCTAACAGGAAGTTTTAGAGCACTTCATGCTTCCCTCTGCCGACAAGCTTAGTTGGAGATGGAAATGTCATTCTCCAGCAGGACTTGGCACCTATCCACACTTGCAAAAGAACCAATACCTGGTTTAAAAACAACAGTATCACTGTGCTTGATTGGCCAGCAAACTCGCCTGACCTTAACCCCATAGAGAATCTATGGGGTATTGTCAAGAGGAAGATGAGAAACACCAGACCCAACAATGCAGATGAGCAGAAGGCTGCTATCAAAACAACGTGGGCTTTCATAACACCTCAGCAGTGCCACAGGCTGATCGCCTCCATGCCACGCTGCATTGATGCAGTAATTGATGAAAAAGGAGCCCCGACCAAGTATTGAGTGCATTTACTGAACATACATTTCAGTAGGCTAACATTTCGGATTTTAAAAACATTTTTCAAGCTGTTGTTATAGAGTATTTACCAAATGGGCCAACACCATCAAGGGCTCTCCCTTAGTGTTGATCGAGCACTAAAATGCTCGGGTGCTCGAAGCTCGGACCGAGCTCACCGTGATACTCGGGTGCTCGACCCGAGCAACGAGCCCAATGTTAGTCTATGGGAGACTCGAACATTTTTGCGTCGGCACCCCCGGCAGTCTGTAGAAAGCCTAAAAAGTGCCCAAATCGATAGTGACAGTGCTAAAATTACATGGGGACAGCATGGTGATCGCCCAAGGAAGCATTTCTGACCCCCAGATCACTGCTGTCAACAACGTGGTCAGAGGTATTAAGCCACTTTTACGGGCTCACAATAAAAGGTTCAAAAACGAAACTGAAACTGTTTACCTGTGAAATATGTTAAGGAACATCCTTTCCTGGGTAAAGCCTTGTGTATAAGGTAAAATAAATAACCAAAAACAAAAATACTCCGCCACACCTTGGGCTATGTTCACAAGTAGCATTTTTTATTAGTTTTTGCACTTTTGTATTGCTTTCAACCGTGACAAATGCATTCACCGGGAAATGTCATTTTAACATTTTACAACCTTATCTGGCCATGTGCTGTGTGACACATGCATACAGTGCTGAAAAGACATGGGAACAGCATGGGGAAAACCCCTGTAAGCATCTCTGACACCCAGGTCACTGCTTAAAAGTGTGCCCATCAGAAGTGATCCTTGCTGCATCAAAAGATGCAGACTTGCAACTATCCCCGTGCAAGTCCTTGTCCCAGATCAGTGCAATGCAAGCGCAAGTATGCAGCCTGTCACCCACCCACCCCCAGACTGCAATACCATACTGCTATCTTGCATTTGAAATTGGGCCTTTTAGGCATGTCGAGGCGGAATCTGGCAACCACATCATGGCTGCGTCGGCGGCCTGGTATCCATACTCAGTCCCCAGCCGCCCGGCGGCTGGGTGTCCACGCTTGGTCCCCAGCCGCCAGGGGGTGGCTGGGTGTCCGTACTCGGTCCCCAGCTGCATCGCAGCCGGGTGCCCACACACGGTCCCCAGCCGCCTGGGGGCGGCCGGGTGTCCATAAACGGTCCCCAGCCGCCCTTATTCGTCCTGGTGCGCCTTATACACAAGCGTGCATACCAAAACATTACCTGTGCCCTCCCCAGTGTATTTAGTGGGAAGGACAGCATAACCACAAACATGTGGACAAGTGAATGTGGCAAGGGATGGTCCATCTCACTGACGCCTTCACACTGGGTTGATTCTGTGGAAGCTGGGACACAGTTGGACACTGGGATGCAACACGTCCTCCAGACATAGAGGATTGTGGGTCCTGGGTCAATCAGGCTTCAACGCAAAGTTCAGAAGGTAGACAGCAGCAGTGGTCGGCCTCCTACACAACGAGTAAATTATTCATGATCATGAGGCCATCCATCTCCTTAGCTTTCTGTTCCTTGGAATGCAAGCGCATGTATGTAGTAGCAGCTAGGCCTGAGGTGGTCAGCGTTTTGGCGCATAACCTACCTCCTCCGAGGATTGCTGAATGTTTTCCTGCTACTATCCCAGTTCTATGACTCCCGTTAAAACAAAGCTTCAGGTGATGAATGATGGATGAGATGGTGGCAAAGGAGAAAGAGCAGGAGGAACAGGGATCATTCACATCAATATCAGGCCAGTCCACTACACAAGTCTTGTAGGATATGTTTCTGTACCAAAAGGAGCGGTTCGGCTACACAGTTATAGGGCATACAGTGAGTGTAATGCCTACCAAAAGTTTGAGGCACTCCAATGCCCCTTGAAAGTGACATGGAGGTCAGAGGGCCTTAACTAAACCGTTTTTTCCATTTATAGCAACTGGGTCTCCTGTACACTGTTGGCCTAAGCAGTGAATGGAAGGCTTTCCAAAAATTATGAGGAACTGCAATGCTCCTTGAAACAGACGTAGATTACAGCGTGCTAAAAACCTTCTACTCATTATTGGGGAGTGGGTTTCCCTTAGTGCTCGCCTATGCATTGAAAAGCAAAAGCTGACTAAAATTAGGAGGAAATGCAATGCCCGTTGGAAGAGTCGTGGAGGTTAGAGGTAATTAAAAACAACATTCAATGCCCTTTGGAAGAGCTGTGGAGTTCAGAGTGGTTTAACAAGATGGTTTTAATGCCCCTTGGAAGAGACCTGGAGGTCACAGTAGCTTAACAAGACGGTTTTAATGCCCCTTGGAAGAGACGTGGAGTTCAGAGTGGATTAACAAGATGGTTTGAATGCCCCTTGGAAGAGACGTGGAGATCACACTGGAATAAAAAGACAATATCAATGCCCCTTGGAAGAGTGGTGAAGTTGCCAGTGGAATAAAAAGACAATATCAATGCCCCTTGGGAGAGACATGGAGGTCACAGTAGCTTAACAAGATGATTTTAATGCCCCTTGGAAGAGACGTGGAGGTCACAGTAGCTTAACAAGATGGTTTTAATGCCCCTTGGAAGAGACGTGGCGGTCCCAATGGAATAAAAAGACAATATAATTGACCCTTGGAAGAGACATGGAGGTCACAGTAGCTTAACAAGATGATTTTAATGCCCCTTGGAAGAGACGTGGAGTTCAGAGTGGTTTAACAAGATGGTTTTAATGCCCCTTGGAAGAGACGTGGCGGTCCCAATGGAATAAAAAGACAATATAATTGACCCTTGGAAGAGACATGGAGGTCACAGTAGCTTAACAAGATGATTTTAATGCCCCTTGGAAGAGACGTGGAGTTCAGAGTGGTTTAACAAGACGTTTTAATGCCCCTTGGAAGAGACGTGGAGGTCCCAGTGGAATAAAAGACAATATCAATGCCCCTTGGAAGAATGGTGGAGGTCGCAGTGGAATAAAAAGATAATATCAATTCCCCTTGGAAGAGTGGTGGAGGTCCCAGTGGAATAAAAAGACAATATCATTAACCCTTGGAAGAGGCATGAAGGTCACAGTAGCTTAACAAGACGATTTTAATGCCCCTTACAAGAGCCATGCAGTACAGCATATTAAAAACATTATTCCCATTATTGGGGAGTGGGTCTCCCATAGTCTTTGCCTATGCCTTCCAAGCAAAAGCTGCCAAAAATTAGGACGGAGGAACTTGCAAAACCCCTTACAAGAGCCATGCAGTACAGCATATTAGAAACATTATTACCATTATTGGGGAGTGGGTCTCCCATAGCCTTTGCCTACGCCTTCCAAGCAAAAGCTGCCAAAAATTAGGACAGAGTCACCTGCAAGGCCCCTTACAAGAGCCATGCAGTACAGCATATTAAAAACATTATTCCCATTATTGGGGAGTGGGTCTCCCATAGTCTTTGCGTATGCCTTCCATGCAAAAGCTGCCAAAAATTAGGACGGAGAAACTTGCAATGCCCCTTACAAGAGCCATGCAGTACAGCATATTAAAAACATTATTCCCATTATTGGGGAGTGGGTCTGCCATAGTCTTTGCCTATGCCTTCCAAGCAAAAGCCACCAAAAATTAGGACGGAGGAACTTGCAATGCCCCTTACAAGAGCCATGCAGTACAGCATATTAAAAACATTATTCCCATTATTGGGGAGTGGGTCTCCCATAGTCTTTGCCTACGCCTTCCAAGCAAAAGCTGCCAAAAATTAGGACGGAGGAACTTGCAATGCCCCTTACAAGAGCCATGCAGTACAGTATATTAAAAACATTATTCCCATTATTGGGGAGTGGGTCTCCCATAGTCTTTGCCTATGCCTTCCATGCAAAAGCTGCCAAAAATTAGGACGGAGGAACTTGCAATGCCCCTTACAAGAGCCATGCAGTACAGTATATTAAAAACATTATTCCCATTATTGGGGAGTGGGTCTCCCATAGTCTTTGCCTATGCCTTCCATGCAAAAGCTGCCAAAAATTAGGACGGAGGAACTTGCAGTGCTGGCAACACGGACCACGGTCACCCTGGTGGTATAGTAAGTGGTGGTGGAGGCTGATGATAAGGAGAAGAGCAAAAAACAGCCAAAATGAGGAAGCGTATACCCATGTGTGGGTGTGAAGCGGTGCATGGGAATACACCTCCCGAAATAACACAGTGGATTTGACTTTATGTTACTTTGCTGTCATTTGGTGGTGATGAGAAGTCTGGCCCAATCCAGCCCTTGTTCATTTTGATAAGGGTCAGCTTGTCAGCATTGTTAGTTGACAGGCGAGTGCGCTTTTCAGTTATAATTCCCCCAGCTGCACTAAAAACACGCTCCGATAACACGCTAGCGGCAGGGCAGGCCAGGACCTCCAAGGCGTACAGAGCGAGTTCATTCCAAGTGTCCAGCTTGGATACCCAATAATTAAAAGGCACAGAGGAATCACGGAGGATGCTTGTATGGTCGGCAAGGTACTCCCTCACCATCTTTTAAAACTTTCCACTCCTTGTGAGAGTACCCCGCGCCTCAGGGCCTGTAAGCTGGGTGGGTCTCATAAAACTGTCCCAGAACATTGACAGTGTTCCCCTGCCTCTGCTGGATTGGAGTTGCGTCTTTCTTGCCTGTACGCCTTGGTTGGGCAATTAACTGTGACCGCTGCCGCTAGCGTATTCAGATAGGATTTTTTTTAACAGTTCTGCAGCAAGGCCCTTCTGGTACTGCCCCATTTTTGCAGACCTCTCCACCTCAGGAATAAGAGAGTGAAATTTCTCCTTGTAGAGGGGGTCTAAAAGTGTCACCAACCAGTAATGACTGTCACCTAACATTTTGATAATGCGAGTGTCACGGTTAAGGCAGCGTAACATAAAGTCAGCCATGCGTGCCAGACTGGTAACGGGCATGACTTCCGTATCCTCACCAAGATGACGACTGACCATGCTCTCCTCCTCCTCCTTCCCCCTCTCCTCAGGCCACCCACGCTGAACCGACGGTATGACAGTTGTACAGGTACTACCATCTACAGCGCATGATACCAGCTCCTGTTCTTCCTCCTCCTAATCCTCTCCCTCATTGTCCCCCAATGCACGTTGGGATGAGATGAGGCTGGGCTGTGTGTAATCGCCCGCTACGGCATCTTGATCCAGCTCATCATACTCTGGCTGGACCATGACCTGGATGTAGGTTCAGCGGTCTCAGCCACAGATCTGCCTGCTCTTTCACAGCTGTCCACAACTCACAAGCAGTGTGAGGTTTATCACCTAAGCTTATGAGTTTCAGCACAGCCTGTTGCCGCTTGGCTGAGGCAGTACTGCAGTGCTTCCAGCTTGTAACTGATGTGGTGATATCTGAGATGGAGGCTGAACATGAGGAGGAGGAGGAGGATGTTGCGCAGGAGCTGTACACTGTGAGGGCAACTCTGACTGACATAGGGCCCGCAATCCTCGGTGTGGGGAGGATGTGTTCCGTCCCAAGGTCCAACTGGGTCCCGCCTTCCACTATGTTTACCCAGTGTGCCGTCAGGGAGATGTACCGTCCCTGGCCACAAGCACTTGTCCACGTGTCCGTTGTCAGGTGGACTCTCCCAGTAACTGCGTTGTTGAGGGCACGGCAGATGTTTTGGGACACGTGCTTGTGTAGTGCGGGGATGGCACACCGGGCAAAATAGTGTCGTCTGGGACCGAGTGCCGAGGGACAGCCACCGCCATAAGGTTGCGGAAGGATTCCGTCTTCACCAGCCTAAAAGGCAGTTAGGACTGTGGCCTGTGGGGTGTTGGCTGTGAATTTGCGCTTTCATTCAAAGGTCTGGGATATGGACAATTGAACGCTGCGGTGGGACGTGGATGTGGACGTTGATGCTGTTTCTTGAGAAACAGCCATAACAAGTGAAGATTGAGAGGAGGGGGTATCTTTGCATGCAGTATGGACAGGGGATTGTCTTGCACGCACAACAGGGGGTTCTCTTACACGCACAACAGCGGAAGAAGCAGTGGTGACACCCGCTGACACTGTTCCAGGACACTGGGTTTTGGCCCACAAAGTCGGGTGCTTTGCTGTCATGTGCCTGATCATGCTGATGGTGGTCAGGCTGGTAGTTTCGTCACCCCTGCTGATGCTTGCCTGGCAGGTGGTACAAATGGCCTTTTTGGGGTTATCAGCAGAGTCTTTAAAAAAAATTCCAGACTCTTGAAGACCTACCGGTTGTACAGGCAACGTCCATTGTGTTGGTGTTAGGCGGAACGGTTGCCCGTCTTCTGTCTGCGGCCGTCACACTGCTTCTTCTTGCCTTTTGGAGTACTGTGCCTCCCTCCCCCTGTGTGCTGCTGGCCTCGCTCTGCGTGTCCTCCTGCAACGTTCAGTTGCTAGATCATCCACCACCTCCTCCTCTTCCACTTCCACACCACGGTCCTGCTCCTCACTTCTTGGCAATTGTGTCTCGTCATCGTCCACCTCTTGTGACAAATTTCCAGCGTCGCCTTCCTGTGACCGTGGCTGTTCAAATATTTGGCCATCGCTACATGGGATCTCCTCTTCCACTACTTCAAGTGGAGCAGGAGAGGGGCACAAATATGGAAATGGACCAGTGAACAGCTCTTCAGAGTGTCCAACTGTGGGATCAGTTGCTGTCTGACGACACTCGGCATGGTGGGAGGAAAAAGCATCAGGGTGAGGAGGAGTATGCGGTCGAGACTCACGGCTACTAACACTTGACCGTGTGGAAGACAGACCGGAGGTGGTGGTGCCCAGATGACTGGAAGTATTATCTGCTATCCAATAAATAACCTGTTCACACTGATCAGTTCGCAATAGTGGTGTTGTTGTGTGCTTCCCTAGTAATTCGGTCAAGAACTGGGAGTGAGAAGATGTGGCTGTTGGTTGTGGCATATTTTCACCTTGGCCACGGCCCCGTCCTCTGCACGCACCACCACCAGAACGTCCAGGTCCACATCCGTTGCCACGCGCCTTGCCCATTGTAAATGAAGTAAAATAGCTTACACTCAATTGGAAAAAGGTAAGAAAAAGGAGATTAGAACCGTGGAAAAGGAAAACCACAGTTCTATTTCTCTGGCCTACACCAGAATATTTTAAACAGATATATCTGTGTCTGAACAGTCAGCGAGACACTCAAACTGTTTTTTTTATGCAAAATGGTGGATTACACCCAGATTTGAACCATGGAAGAGGAAAACCACAGTTCTGGTTCTCTGGCCTACACCAGAATCTTTTAAACAGATAAATTTGTGTCTGAACAGTCAGCGAGACACTAAAACTGTTATCTTCTATGTAAAAAAGGCGAAAATAGTGGTTTACACCAAGATTTGAATCGTGGAAGAGGAAAACCACAGTTCTATTTCTCTGGCCTACACCAGAATCTTTTAAAGAGAAATATTTGTGTCTGAACAGTCAGCAAGACACTCAAAGTGTTTTTTTTTAATGTAAAATAGGCAAAAAGGTGGATTACACCCAGATTTGAACCGTGGAAGAGGAAAACCACAGTTCTATTTTTTTGGCCTACACCAGAATCTTTTAAACAGATATATTTGTGTCTGAACAGTCAGCGAGACACTGAAACTGTTTTTTTTCTAATCAAAAAAAGGCAAAAAGGTGGATTACACCCAGATTTGAACCGTGGAAGAGGAAAACCACAGTTCTTTTTCTCTGGCCTACACCAGAATCTTTTAAACAGATATATTTGTGTCTGAACAATCAGCGAGACACTCGAAGTGTTTTTTTTTTTATGTAAAAAAGGCAAAAAGGTGGATCACACCCATATTTGAACCGTGGAAGAGGAAAACCACAGTTCTATATCTCTGGCCTACACCAGAATCTTTTAAACATATATATTTGTGTCTGAACAGTCAGCGAGACACTCAAACTGTTTTTTTCTATGTAAAAAAGGCAAAAAGGTGGATTACACCCAGATTTGAACCGTGGAAGAGGAAAACCGCAGTCATATTTCTCTGGCCTACACCAGAATCTTTTAAACAGATATATTTGTGTTTGAACAGTCAGCGAGACACTCAAACTGTTTTTTTATGTAAAAAAGGCAAAAGTAGTGGTTTACACCCAGATTTGAATCGTGGAAGAGGAAAACCACAGTTTTATTTCTCTGGCCTACACCAGAATCTTTTAAACAGATATATTTGTGTTTGAACAGTCAGCGAGACACTCAAAGTGGTTTTTTTATGTAAAAAAGGCAAAAAGGTGGATTACACCCAGATTTGAACCGTGGAAGAGAAAAACTGCAGTTATATTTCTCTGGCCTACACCAGAATTTTTTAAACAGATATATTTGTGTTTGAACAGACAGCGAGACACTCAAACTGTTTTTTTATGTAAAAAAGGCAAAAAGGTGAATTACACCCAGATTTGAACCATGGAAGAGGAAAACCATGATTCTATTTCTCTGGCCTACATCAGAATCTTTTAAATAGGTATATTTGTGTCTGAACAGTCAGCGAGACACTCATACTGTTTTTTTTTATGCAAAAAGGTGGATTACACCCAGATTATAACCGTGGAAGAGGAAAACCACAGTTATATTTCCTTAGCCTACACCAGAATCTTTTAAACAGATAGATATATTTGTGTCTGAACAGTCAGCGAGACACTCAAACTGTTTTTTTTATACAAAAAAGGCAAAAATAGTGGATTACACCCAAATTTGAACAGTGGAAGAGGAAAAGCACAATTTTATTTCTCTGGCCTACACCAGAATCTTTTAAACAGATATATTTCTGTCTGAACAGTTAGGGAGACACTCAAACTGATTTTTTTTTATGTAAAAAAGGCAAAAAGGTGGATTACACCCAGATTTGAACCACCCAGATTTGAACCGTGGAAGAGGAAAACTACAATTCTATTTCTCTGGCCTACACCAGAATCTTTTAAACAGATATATTTGTGTCTGAACAGTCAGCGAGACACTCATACTGTTTTTTTTTATGCAAAAAGTTGAATTACACGCAGATTTGAACTGTGGAAGAGGAAAACCACAGGTCTCTTTCTCTGGCCTACACCAGAATCTTTTAAACAAATATATTTGTGTCTGAACAGTCAGCGAGACACTCATACTGGTTTTTTTTATGCAGAAAGTTGAATTACACGCAGATTTGAACTGTGGAAGAGGAAAACCACAGGTCTATTTCTCTGGCCTACACCAGAATCTTTTAAACAGATATATTTATGTCTGAACAGTCAGCGAGACACTCATACTATTTTTTTTATGTAAAAAAGGCAAAAAGGTGGATTACACCCAGATTTGAACCGTGGAAGAGGAAAACCACAGTTCTATTTCTCTGGCCTACACCAGAATCTTTTAAACAGATATATTTGTGTCTGAACAGTCAGCGAGACACTGAAACTGTTTTTTTTTTTATGCAAAAAGGTGGATTACACCCAGATTATAACCGTGGAAGAGGAAAACCACAGTTCTATTTCCTTAGCCTACACCAGAATCTTTTAAACAGATATATTTGTGTCTGAACAGTCAGCGAGACACTCAAACTGTTTTTTTTTATACAAAAAAGGCAAAAATAGTGGATTACACCCAAATTTGAACAGTGGAAGAGGAAAACCACAATTCTATTTCTCTGGTCTACACTAGAATCTTTTAAACAGATATATTTCTGTCTGAACAGTTAGGAGACACTCAAACTGATTTTTTTTTATGTAAAAAAGGCAAAATGGTGGATTACACCCAGATTTGAACCGTGGAAGAGGAAAACCACAATTCTATTTCTCTGGCCTACACCAGAATCTTTTAAACAAATATATTTGTGTCTGAACAGTCAGCGAGGCACTCAAACTGTTTTTTTTTTAATGCAAAAAGGTGGATTACACCCAGATTATAACCGTTGAAGAGGAAAACCATGGTTATATTTCTTTAGCCTATACTAGATTCTTTTAAACAGATATATTTGTGTCTGAATAGTCAGCGAGACACTCAAACTGTTTTTTTTATATAAAAAAGGCAAAAATAGTGGATTACGCCCAGATTTGAACCGTGGAAGAGGAAAACCACAGTTCTATTTCTCTGGCCTGCACCAGAATCTTTTAAACTGATATATTTGTGTCTGAACAGTCAGCGAGACACTGAAACTGTTCTTTTTTATTCAAAAAGGTGGATTACACCCAGATTATAACCGTGGAAGAGGAAAACCACAGTTATATTTCTTTAGCCTACACCAGAATCTTTTAAACAGATATATTTGTGTCTGAACAGTCAGCGAGACACTCAAACTGTTTTTTTTAAATGAAAAAAGGCAAAAATAGTGGATTACACCCAGATTTGAAACGTGGAAGAGGAAAACCACATTTATATTTCTCTGGCCTACACCAGAATCTTTTAAACAGATATATTTGTGTCTGAACAGTCAGCGAGACACTCAAACTGTTTTTTATGCAAAAAGGTGGATTACACCCAGATTTGAACTGTGGAAGAGGAAAACCACAGTTCTATTTCTCTGACCTACACCAGAATCTTTTAAACAGATATATTTGTGTCTGAACAGTCAGCGAGACACTCAAACTGTTTTTTTTATGTAAAAAAGGCAAAAATAGTGGATTACACCCAGATTATAACCGTGGAAGAGGAAAACCACAGTTCTATTTCTCTGGCCTACACCAGAATCTTTTAAACAGATATATTTGTGTCTGAACAGTCAGCGAGACACTCATACTGTTTTTTTTTATGCAAAAAGTTGAATTACACGCGGATTTGAACTGTGGAAGAGGAAAACCACAGGTCTATTTCTCTGGCCTACACCAGAATCTTTTAAACAAATATATTTGTGTCTGAACAGTCAGCGAGGCACTCAAACTGTTTTTTTTTTAATGCAAAAAGGTGGATTACACCCAGATTATAACCGTTGAAGAGGAAAACCACAGTTCTATTTCTCTGGCCTACACCAGAATCTTTTAAACAGATATATTTGTGTCGGAACAGTCAGCGAGACACTCAAACTGTTTTTTTTTATGTAAAAAAGGCTAAAATAGTGGACTACATCCAGATTTGAACCGTGGTAGAGGAAAACCACAGTTCTATTTCTCTGGCCTACACCAGAATCTTTTAAACAGATATAGTTGTGTCTGAACAGTCAGCGAGACACTCAAACTATTTTTTATGCATAAAGGTGGATTACACCCAGATTTGAAACGTGGAAGACGAAAACCACAGTTCTATTTCTGTGGCCTACACCAGAATCTTTTAAACAGATATATTTGTGTCTGAACAGTCCGCGAGACAGTCAAACTGTTTTTTTTATGCAAAAAGGAGGGTTACACCCAGATAATAACCGTGGAAGAGGAAAACCACAGTTCTATTTCTCTGGCCTACACCAGAATCTTTTAAACCAATATATTTGTGTCTGAACAGTCAGCGAGACACTCAAACTGTTTTTTTTTATGCAAAAAGGTGGATTACACCTAGATTATAACCGTGGAAGAGGAAAACCACAGGTCTGTTTCTCTGGCCTACACCAGAATCTTTTAAACAGATATATTTGTGTCTGAACAGTCAGCGAGACACTGAAACTGTTTTTTTTTATGCAAAAAGGTGGATTACACCCAGATTATAACCGTGGAAGAGGAAAACCACAGTTATATTTCCTTAGCCTACACCAGAATCTTTTAAACAGATATATTTGTGTCTGAACAATCAGTGAGAGTCTCAAACTGTTTTTTTTTATACAAAAAAGGCAAAAATAGTGGATTACACCCAGATTTGAACAGTGGAAGAGGAAAACCACAATTCTATTTCTTTGGCCTACACCAGAATCTTTTAAACAGATATATTTCTGTCTGAACAGTCAGCGAGACACTCATACTGTTTTTTTTATGCAAAAAGGTGAATTATACGCAGATTTGAACTGTGGAAGAGGAAAACCACAGGTCTATTTCTCTGGCCTACTCCAGAATCTTTTAAACAAATATATTTGTGTCTGAACAGTCAGCGAGGCACTCAAACTGTTTTTTTTTTATGCAAAAAGGTGGATTACACCCAGATTATAACCGTGGAAGAGGAAAACCACGGTTATATTTCTTTAGCCTATACTAGACTCTTTTAAACAGATATATTTGTGTCTGGTCAGCGAGACACTCAAACTGTTTTTTTTTATAAAAAAGACAAAAATAGTGGATTATGCCCAGATTTGAACCGTGGAAGAGGAAAACCACAGTTCTATTTCTCTGGCCTGCTCCAGAATCTTTTAAACAGATATATTTGTGTCTGAACAGTCAGCGAGACACTGAAACTGTTCTTTTTTATGCAAAAAGGTGGATTACACCCAGATTATAACTGTGGAAGAGGAAAACCACAGTTATATTTCTTTAGCCTACACCAGAATCTTTTAAACAGATATATTTGTGTCTGAACAGTCAGCGAGACACTCAAACTGTTTTTTTTAAATGAAAAAAGTCAAAAATAGTGGATTACACCCAGATTTGAAACGTGGAATAGGAAAACCACATTTATATTTCTCTGGCCTACACCCGAATCTTTTAAACAGATATATTTGTGTCTGAACAGGCAGCGAGACACTCAAACTGTTTTTTTTTATGTAAAAAAGGCAAAAAGGTGGATTACACCAAGATTTGAACTGTGGAAGAGGAAAACCACAGTTCTATTTCTCTGACCTACACCAGATTCTTTTAAACAGATATATTTGTGTCTGAACAGTCAGCGAGACACTCAAACTGTTTTTTTTATCTAAAAAAGGCAAAAATAGTGGATTACACCCAGATTTGAACTGTGGTAGAGGAAAACCACAGTTCTATTTCTCTGGCCTACATCAGAATCTTTTAAACAGATATAGTTGTGTCTGAACATTCAGCGAGACACTCAAACTATTTTTTATGCAAAAAGGTGGATTACACCCAGATTTGAAACGTGGAAGACGAAAACCACAGTTCTATTTCTGTGGCCTACACCAGAATCTTTTAAACAGATATATTTGTGTCTGAACAGTCCGCGAGACTGTCAAACTGTTTTTTTTATGCAAAAAGGAGGATTACACCCAGATAATAACCGTGGAAGAGGAAAACCACAGTTCTCTTTCTCTGGCCTACACCAGAATCTTTTAAACCAATATATTTGTGTCTGAACAGTCAGCGAGACACTGAAACAGTTTTTTTTATGCAAAAAGGTGGATTACACCCAGATTATAACCGTGGAAGAGGAAAACCACAGTTATATTTCTCTGGCCTACACCAGAATCTTTTAAACTGATATATTTGTGTCTGAACAGTCAGTGAGACACTGAAACTGTTTTTTTTATGTAAAAAAGGCAAAAAGGTGGATTACACCCAGATTTGAACCATGGAAGAGGAAAACCACAGTTCTATTTCTCTGGCCTACACCATAATCTTTTAAACAGATATATTTGTGTCTGAACAGTCAGCGAGACACTCAAACTGTTTTTTTATGCAAAAAGGTGGATTACACTCAGATTTGAACCGTGGAAGAGGAAAACCACAGTTCTATTTCTGTGGCCTACACCACAATCTTTTAAACAGATATATTTGTGTCTGAACAGTCAGCGAGACACTCAAACTGTTTTATTTTATGTAAAAAAGGCAAAACGGTGGCTTACACCCATATTTGAACCGTGGAAGAGGAAAACCACACTTCTATTTCTCTGGCCTACACCAGAATATTTTAAACAGATAAATTTGTATCCGAACAGTCAGCAAAACACTCAGACTGTGTTTTTTATGCAAAAAGGTGGATTACAACCAGATTTGAACCATGGAAAAGGAAAACCACAGTTCTATTTCTCTGGCCTACACCAGAATCTTTTAAACAGATATATTTGTGTCTGAACAGTCAGCAAGACACTCATACAGGTTTTTTTTTATGCAAAAAGGTGGATTACACCCAGATTTGAACTGTGGAAGAGGAAAACCCCAGTTCTATTTCTCTGGCCTCCACCAGAATCTTTTAAACAGATATATTTGTGTCTGAACAGTCAGCGAGACACTCAAACTGTTTTATTTTATGTAAAAAAGGCAAAACGGTGGCTTACACCCAGATTTGAACCGTGGAAGAGGAAAACCACAGTTCTATTTCTCTGGCCTACACCAGAATCTTTTAAATAGATATATTTATGTCTGAACAGTCAGCGAGACACTCAAACTGTTTTTTTTTATGTAAAAAAGGTGGATTACACCCAGATTTGAACTGTGGAAGAGGAAAACCCCAGTTCTATTTCTCTGGCCTCCACCAGAATCTTTTAAACAGATATATTTGTGTCTGAACAGTCAGCGAGACACTCAAACTGTTTTATTTTATGTAAAAAAGGCAAAACGGTGGCTTACACCCAGATTTGAACCGTGGAAGAGGAAAACCACAGTTCTATTTCTCTGGCCTACACCAGAATCTTTTAAATAGATATATTTATGTCTGAACAGTCAGCGAGACACTCAAACTGTTTTTTTTTATGTAAAAAAGGCAAAAAGGTGGATAAAACAGAGATTTGAACCGTGAAACTGCAAAACCACAGTACTAGTTATCTGGCCGAAACCAGACACTTAAACAGATATATTTGTGTTTGAACACTCACAGACACACTCAATTTTTTTTTTGGGGGGGATACCAAAAGGTTAATAAGACGGGTATTTGTACAGTCAGACTGAGGAAAAAAAATAAAAAAGAGGATTTAGATTAAAAAAAAGGATTTTTCCTGGCCCCTGAGACCTAGGGCTAAGTCTTGCAATTTGATAAGCAGCACACAGGACTGCAATGCAGTGTCTGTTGGTATAACCACTGTGTCTCATATACAGCCTGCCTGCCTGATATCTGGGATGGATATTAGTCCTCAGAAGGACTGTTTGTTTGATTTTGTGGGCTTTAGAGACCCTACACTACCTATTTCACAGTATAAATCTCTCCCTAGCTCAGCAGCACTCTCCCTACACTGTCTGATCTGGAGCGACTGTGTCTAAGAAGTGGCCCCCTGTTTTAAATACTCGAGGTGACACTGTGCGGCGAGCCTATCACTGTAATGCCCACAACCAGCATGGCTGCGGCATTACTGTAACTGGCTGGCAACCCCTGCATGTTCATTGGCTCTATAAAGAGCGCCAAACATGCAGGGCTGAGTCCCGAGCTCCCGCCCGAGTAACCCGAAAATGCTCGGTGCTCGCCGAACATCCCGAGTAGTGAGATGCTCGAGCGAGTACCGAGCAGTGTCGAGCATGCTCGCTCAACACTACTCTCCCTACATAAAATAAACCCCCTTGGGGTGCTCCAGTGGCTGCCATACAGGTCTTATGTGTTCTGGTGAACTTATCACCTTTTTCCGCAGGTCTCTTTTCCTTTACCTTGGGGATCATCTGATTGCACTGAGTGTTCTGCTGCAGAGGGGTATATTACCTTTATCCCTTTCTGTTCAGCAAAAGGTTTTCTCCATTTCAGGACTTTATATGTTTTTTCTACATGTGCATGCATCTCCAGTAGATGTGTGTTCTGGGAACATTGTTTCCCTATCCAGTTCAGTCTTTATTGTACTTTGAGGTAGGATTTCATTCCACCGTATCTTTACTAATTTAATGTTCTGGTGTAGAAATTGCTCTCTTATATGCATTTAGGAGATGGTGACCAAAGATTGCTGTATATTATATGACCTACTGGTATGGTTTGCTGAAGTGTGATACTCTATTTTTGAAAGTTTTTATGTATTTGTTCATATTTGTTAATAAGGAATATTTTGTGATTCCTAAGCTTGGCTTTTATCCCTGCATGTTTTTTTGGGCTTTGTTGCTATAAAGTATTCTAATTTACTGAGATAATGACTTTTGTGTTTTCATTGGCTGTAAGCCATAATCATCAACATTAACAGAAATAAATACTTGAAATAGATCACTCTGTTTTTATGACTCTATATAATATATGAGTTTCACTTTTTGTATTGAAGAACTGAAATAAATTAACTTTTTGATGATATTCTAATTTAGTGAGATACACCTGTATATATTGTATATAGACAGCTGTATATACATTATGTATGTGATACTGCTACTGCTGTGTATACATTATATAGGCGATACTACAAATATACACAGCAATCACATACATAATGTATACACAGCAATCGCAGTATCACCTACACTACGGTTCAAAAGTTTGGGGTCACCAAGACAATGTTGTGTTTTCCATGAATACTTTTATTTATCAAATGAGTTGCAAAATGACTAGAAAATATAGTCCAGACATTGACAAGGTTAGAAACAATGATATTTATTAGAAAGAATGATTTTCTCCTTCAAACTTTGCTTTCGTCAAAGAATGCTCCCTTTGCAGCAATTACAGCATTGCAGACCTTTGGCTATTTATTTGCTGAGGTAACCTTGAGAAATTTCACCCCATGCTTCCTGAAGCCCCTCCCACAAGTTGGATTGGCTTGATGGGCACTTTTTGCGTACCATACGGTAAAGCTGCACCCAAAACAGCTCACTGGGATTGAGATCTGGTGACTGCGCTGGCCACTCCATTACAGATAGAATACCAGCCGCCTGCTTCTTCCCTAAATAGTTCATGCATAATTTGGAGATGTGCTTTGGGTCACTCTCCTGTTGTAGGATGAAATTGTCTCCAATCAAGCGCTGTCCACAGGGTATGGCATGGCGTTGCAAAATGGAGTGATAGCTTTCCTTATTCAAAATCCCATTTACCTTGCACAAATCTCCCACTTTACCAGCACCAAAGCAACTCCAGACTATCACATTACCTCCACCATGCTTGACAGATGGCATCAGGCACTCTTCCAGCATCTTTTCAGTTGTTCTGCGTCTCACAAATGTTCTTCTGTGTGATCCAAACACCTCAAACTTTTATTAGTCTGTCCATAAAACTTTTTTCCAATCTTCCTCTGTCCAATGTCTGTGTTCTTTTGCCCATATTAATCTTTTTCTTTTATTAGCCAGTCTCAGATATGGCTTTTTCTTTGCCACTTTGCCCTGAAAGCCAGCATCCCGGAGTCGCCTCTTCATTGTAGACGTTGACACTGGCGTTTTGCGTGTACTATTTAATGAAGCTGCCAGTTGAGGAGCTGTGAGGCATCGATTTCTCAAACTAAAGACTCTAATGTACTTGTCTTGTTGCTCAGTTGTGCAGCGGGGCCTCCCACTTCTCTTTCTACTCTGGTTAGAGCCTGTTTGTGCTCTCCGCAGAAGGGAGTAGTACACACCGTTGTAGGAAATCTTCAGTTTCTTGGCAATTTCTCGCATGGAATAGCCTTCATTTCTAAGAACAAGAATAGACTGTCAAGTTTCACATTAAAGTTCTCTTTTTCTGGCCATTTTGAGAGTTTCATGGAACAAACAAATGTAATGCTCCAGATTCTCAACTAGCTCAAAGGAAGGTCAATTTTATAGCTTCTCAAATCAGCCAAACCGTTTTCAGCTGGGCTAACATACTTGTTCAAGAGTTTTCTAGGGTTTTCTAAACATCCATTAGCCTTCTTACACACTTAGCAAACACAATGTACCATTAAAACACTGGAGTGGTGGTTGTTGGAAATGGGCCTCTATACATCTATGTAGATATTGCAATAAAAACAAGACATTTGCAGCTAGAATAGTCATTTACCACATTAACAATATAGAGAATGTATTTCTGATTCATTTAATGTTAGCTTAATTAAAAAAAATGTGCTTTTCTTTCAAAAATAAGGACATTTCTAAATGACCCCAAACTTTTGAACGGTAGTGTATGTAATATATATACAGCAATATCACCTATATAATGTATATAGACTGCTAGATATAAAATATATAGGTGATTCTGTGATTGTATACAGCAGTTGCAGTATCACCTACATAATATATATATACAGCAGTATCAGTATCACCTATATATTGTATATACAGCAGTCAATATACATTATACAGATGAAACTGCGACTGCTGTATGTACATAAAAAAAGTTTCCATCTTGGGACTCACCCAGATCTCTTTGATGGGGAAAGATGAAGAGCTCTAGGTGTGCAGAAGCGGATCCCTTCGATTTGTGAGTAGAGTTGAATGAGTTCTGTGTGCGCTGTGGCGGCCCTTTCAAACTTCTGAATTAAGACCCTGTGTGCGCGCGCTCTCATGCTTGCAGGCTCTGACAAGCACTGCCACTGCAGCGCACACGCTCTGACAAGGGCCGCAGCTGCACGCACGCTCTTACAAGGGCCACGCGCACGCTCTGCCAAGGGCCGCAGCTGCTCACATGCTCTTACAAGGGCCGCGGCTACAGCGATTGCAAGCAAGAGAACGCGCACACAGGGCTTCATTGAGAACTTTGTAGTTCAGAGCCCCTGGCCCACCAGGAATCTGCCCACTTTGGCAGATTACCAGTCTGGGCCTGGTCGTAGCCATGTTTTCTCCACCCAGAGCAGGACTGTAGATGCAAATTCTTCCAGCGGTGAGAACAGGTTGGTAGCCTGCTAGTAGTATAGTAGCACAATGTGACGCTGTTTGACCTGTGTCACTGCTTGCTGCTGAATACTGCATGACAACAGGAAATTGTAGCTCAGAGCACAGTTCTGGACTGTAACAAAATAGTGTCTAGCTCCTCTCACAGCTGCGAAACGCACAGTCCAAAGGGCGTGCCTAGCTACTAGCTGAGTCAGCCACTGTATAAGAAATGCGGTGGAACACTGACTGCAGTCTCTTATGTCCTGCCATATTTAGGGATTGTAAGTGTCGTGCTCTGACACTTACTAGCAAAAACAAATGGCAGCAGAAAAAATAATTAAAAAATACATTTTAAAACAATACAATTTATTTGGCATTAAAAAATAAATGATAATATAATTAATATAAACATACAAATTGTTACACATTCCCTTTAAAGAGGACTTTTCACTAATTTTTATCTTTTGAATTTGACACACAATGTAATAGTGGCTGCAGAGAAAAATCAAACAATTTTTTTAATGTATCTTTACCGTTGTAGAGAAATTAACAATCAAAGTATTTGACACCTAATCAGTTAGCTTTTTTTAAAATCCAAGCTGGTCTTATCAGACAGTTTTAACTGGGGGGGGGGATGTGCTTCTCAACCATATATGATACTGACCAAGCAAGGAGCAACACTCAAAGGAAAGAGGAGCATGCCCCCCTCCATAGGTTAGAGCTGGTTTCTCAGTATGTGAGATGTGTATAACAGACATCCCTGATTTCTTCATCTAACCTCCTGCATGAGTCAGTGTGGGGGGAGGGGCAATGCAGCTGAATTTAGCTGTGTCACATTACAAAACCTTCTATCAGCTCTGCTGATTACCGAGTGTGTCAATGACATTTAAATCTGTGGTGCTAAAGCAACTTGTAATCATTCTGCAGTGAGGTGATCAGGGCTGTCATTATATCTGACATAAAAGTAAAGTAGCCTGTCTGTTCTGGGCTACTCCTGTGTGAGATGTAATGACAGTTTCCTCTGATATAAAGTGAAGAGGCTGCAAAGATAATGAGTGCAAATAGGACTTTACCTGATTACAAACAGTGCAAATAAATTAAAATCTTGCACTCACCTTAGCAAGTTGCAACCTGCAACTATATGTAAGCATGTACCAGCTGCTGCATAGCTGTGGATCCGTCAGATCAAGAGTTGATGCAATATGGAGTAAAAAGTCCAAAAAAGGATTTTTTACTTTTTATTTCTTCTCTGTTAAAGATTAAAATCAATGCATTTTGAAGTTTTATCCAACTTCTTCATCAGGATAGGATTGATGATGCGCTGATTTTAATCTTTAACAGAGAAGAAATAAAAAGTAAAAAATCCTTTATTCAAATTCCTTTGGATTTGATGTGTCTTTTCCACGTGGTCAGCCAGCAGCGCAGTAAAAACCGTTTTACTCCATATTGCATCAGCTTCCTCTGATATCACTGCAGAATGTTCACAAATTGAGTATAACAGATATATGTGTGATACTGACACTTTGAACTCTCATCTCTGTACAGGTAGCATTTAAAAGAGGTATTACATCAGAGCTGACAGTGCTTTGAGAGGATGAGATGATAGAAGGTTTTGAGTGTGACACAGCTAAACTCAGCTGTGCTGCCCTTTCATTCACACTGATTTGTGCAGGAGCTTAAATCAGGAGATCATGGCTGTCTAAGCTATTCCCGGTGGATGTTCTTCTTTCCTTTTCCTTTGAGTGTTCCTGCCTGCTTATGATTGGTCAACTTTTATGTCACACAGGTAATCCACTGTTTATAGATATACAGTAGATAACGTTTTGGCCAATAATATGTCCTTCATCAGAACTAAGGATACATAAAAACATAAAAAAATATTTAGAACAAAGAAATCAATACAAGTTAAACCAAACATGGATGGTAAGTGTACTACACCATATACTTAAACACTAGAATTGTAGTAACAAGAAATGTACCTTCCTATCAATGAGCTGAGATTAATGAACTTAACTACATCAAGAAAATACATATTCAGAATCAGTAAGTATAATATATATCTGAAATGGAAAGAAACATTTTAAACCCAACGGGGAAAAAAATATTGTGGAGGCTAAGTCCAGATTGCAGTGACCAGTAGATAGCACATAGACTTGTGAGCTAGAAAAAAATAAAGAATTGGAATTATAAGCAACACATATATAAATCATAGCAAGAATCATGATAAATAATGGGGCTGATATGTAGACTTGTGATTATTTGCATAGGACAGACTTTTACAGACTTATTCAAGATATAAAAACACTCACCTGGGGTACCTTTTATCTGACGTTTACTGACCCATATAAATGGATATAGCACTGGAGAAATGCAATTCTGTATTTTTTCTAGCCCAAAAGTCTATGAGCTATCTACTGGTCACTGCAGTGTGGACTCAGCTTCCCAAAAATTGGAAGGAATATGGTACAATTGCAAACCTACCAAGACATGACAGTCCACCTAAGCCGACATCCCAAGCAAGGGGAGCACTAATTAGAGATGCAGCCAAAAGGACCATAGTCACTCTGATGAAGCTACAGAGATGCACAGCTCAGGTGAAAGAATCTCTCCACAGGACAATGATTAGTCATATACTCCATAAATCTGGCCTTTATGGAAGAGTGGCAAGAAGAAGCCATTATTGAAAGCAAGCATAAGAAGTCCGGTTTGCAGTTTGAAAAGAGTCATATAAGGGGCGCAACTAGCGTGAGAAAGAAGGTGATCTTGTCAATTTTGGATGATGGATTGAACAGTGATCCATTAGATGTTCAGAGCTTGGGCTATTTTTTTATAACTTAACTCTGCTCTAATATTCTCAACAACTTTATCCTTAACCTGTCTGGTGTGTTGCTTGGTTTTCATGATGCTGTTTGATCCGTAATGTTCTCAAATAATCCTCTTAGGCAACAAGCGTAGATGCAATGAAGGAATTATTAGTGTTAAAATGGAAAGCTTGAATATGGGACTGCTACACCATGCAAAGTAGACAAAGATATTTACTACTGCTAGCGTGGCCAGGACACATTTGAGATGGATGGTGATGAACTGGAAGTTGCAAGGGATTTCGACTTACTTGGATCGACCACTTAAGATGCAGCGATGGTACAGGAAGTCAATAGGAGAATAGCTATGGGCAAATCAACAATGAAGTCATTGGACAAGGTCTTCAAGTCAAGGAACATTTCACTGGTGACAAAGACACAGCTCATATATAGTCTGGTCTTTTCTGTAGTAACATATGGATGTGAAACCTTGACGATAAAGAAATAAGACAAAAAAAGAATTAATGCCTTCGAAATGTAGTGCTGGAGAAAGGTGGCAAAGATGGCATGGATGGCAAGAATGTTATCCTCTCCATCGATGGCAAGAAGAACAAACTACCTTAATCACTTTTGGAATAAATCAAGCCAGACGTCACTGGAAGCAAGGATCACCAAGCTATGACTTGTCTACTTTGGACACATCATACGAAGAAAGCAATAACTGGAGAAGGACATTATGGTTGGAAGAATAGAAGGAACAAGGCAAAGAGAAAGACCAGCAACTTGATGATTTAATACAATCAATATAACTGTCGAGAATACCCTGGTGGACCTATTTAAGTTCGCACAAGATCGATGTTTTTACAGAGCGTTCATCCTTCAAGTTGCCATGGCACAAGAGCGAACCGAAGGCCGTTAAAATAATAATATCAGATAAAATCAAAATAAAATACATTTAAGTTTGTGGGGGTAATGTGAAATAATGTGGAAAAGTTCACAGGGTATGATCACTGTTTCAATGCATTGTAGGTTCGCAACCAGAAACGAACATGCGGCATCAGCGGACAGTATGGTTGTGGGGTGTGTAGTATCTAAAATAGACAATTAAAACTGAAAAAATTAAGATAGATTTTATGTTAAAGGTGAAATAAAATAAAAATACATGGTCATGTGCATTTACATAATGTACTGGGACCTGAAAATCTATGTAGAATCACGCCCCAAAAGCAAACACTTTCAAATGCCCATTGTAATCAGATGATGTGTATACTAGAGATTAACAGATCAGGCAAAATTAAAATATGCCTTGTCACGCAGATTTTTTTTGGTAAGTTTGATTCACAAAGAAGTTATTCTCCATGATTTGAATGTCCCTTATTATTTTGTAGGGCAGGGGTGGGCAATTACTTTTCCTGAGGGGCCACAAGAGACCATGACTGTTGTGGAGGAAGGAACCAATAGGCTGAAATAAATTCTGCTAAATATTATTTATTTTTATTTATTTATTTATTTTACTCACTTATATAGCGCCATTAATTCCACAGTGCTTCACAGACAATATCGGCACTGTACTGGCTCACAATCTACATTCCCTATCAGTATGTCTTTGGAGTGTGGGAGGAAACCAGAGTACCCAGAGGAAACCCACGCAGACACGGGGAGAACATACAAACTCCTTGCAGATGTTGTCCTTGGTGGGATTTGAACTCAGGACCCCAGCGCTGCAGTGCTAACTAGAGATGAGCGTTGTTCTACTCGAACTGTTCGCCAATCTCAAATTCGAGCTGTTTTGGGCGGTGTTCGAGCCGGTCGGCGAACACGAACAATTTGAGAAAAATTTGGCTGTTCGAGGTTATGTTCGATAACTGTTCGTGCACCAAAATCATAACTGGATTTTTTCTCAGTAATGATGAAAATTAATGTTAATACGCAGTTTGAGTGTACAGCGGGGCGGGGGGAGGGGCAGGGGATGGATCTCTGCAGGAACAATGAAGATCTCCATTTTTTTTTCTCTTTCCCGCATTTGCAGTGGGGAGGTGCAATCTGTCAGCCTATCAGCAGCGCACACACGGAGCGAAGTGCTTTTTTTCACACAAGCAAGGGCATGTGTGATTGGCAGTGTATGTCACATGTCCTTGCCCTATAAGACCAAGCCATTTTCCCCGTCGCCACCATTTTCTCACTGCTGCAGCTGCGTGTTAGACGGCACCGCTGTTGCTGTGTGTGCTATACCTTGTTAATTTCAAGCCAATTTTCTCTGAAATCTACAGATAGCTTGGGAGTAGGGAATAGTTGTGATTGCAGTCCTTTTAAGGACTAGGTTACAGCATTTCCTACGACTTTTATCAGGGAGGTCTGTGCTCTTAAATAGATAGGTTGTGGGAGTAAAGACTAATTGTAATTGGAGTCCTTTTCAGGACTAGGTTACATGAGTTCCTATCAGTTTTTTCCAGGCAGGTCTGTGCCAGTGCTGTGCAAGTTTTTTTCACAGCATTTGGCTGAATCTAGCATAGCTAATCCTTTTTGGCCTATTGCAGAGTGTGTTAGTCAGTGGAGTAGCCTATCTGTGTTGCAAGATATAACACCTGTGTATAGAATACCAATTTTTTTACTGCACCTAGTGAAGTAAAATCTTTTGGGCATAGCATCATTCTATTAGTCCATCTATACTGACCTCCATCAGGTTGCAAACAGAATATAATTTTTTTCTGCATCTAGCTCTGAAAAAATATTTGGGCTTCTAGCGGTGTGTGGGACTTGGTCTATTAGTCCATCTATACTGACCTTCATCAGGTTGCAAATTAAAAATAATTTTTTTCTGCATCTAGCTCTGAAAAAATATTTGGGCTTCTAGCGGTGTGTGGGACTTGGTCTATTAGTCCATCTATACTGACCTCCATCAGGTTGCAAATTAAAAATAATTTTTTTCTGCATCTAGCTCTGAAAAAATATTTGGGCTTCTAGCAGTGTGTGGGACTTGGTCTATTAGTCCATCTATACTGACCTACATCAGGTTGCAAATTAAAAATAATTTTTTTCTGCATCTAGCTCTGAAAAAATATTTGGGCTTCTAGCGGTGTGTGGGACTTGGTCTATTAGTCCATCTATACTGACCTCCATCAGGTTGCAAATTAAAAATAATTTTTTTCTGCATCTAGCTCTGAAAACATATTTGGGCTTCTAGCAGTGTGTGGGACTTGGTCTATTAGTCCATCTATACTGACCTACATCAGGTTGCAAATTAAAAATAATTTTTTTCTGCATCTAGCTCTGAAAAAATATTTGGGCTTCTAGCGGTGTGTGGGACTTGGTCTATTAGTCCATCTATACTGACCTCCATCAGGTTGCAAATTAAAAATAATTTTTTTCTGCATCTAGCTCTGAAAAAATATTTGGGCTTCTAGCAGTGTGTGGGACTTGGTCTATTAGTCCATCTATACTGACCTCCATCAGGTTGCAAATTAAAAATATTTTTTTTCTGCATCTAGCTCTGAAAAAATATTTGGGCTTCTAGCGGTGTGTGGGACTTGGTCTATTAGTCCATCTATACTGACCTCCATCAGGTTGCAAATTAAAAATAATTTTTTTCTGCATCTAGCTCCGAAAAAATATTTGGGCTTCTAGCAGTGTGTGGGACTTGGTCTATTAGTCCATCTATACTGACCTCCATCAGGTTGCAAATTAAAAATAATTTTTTTCTGCATCTAGCTCTGAAAAAATATTTGGGCTTCTAGCAGTGTGTGGGACTTGGTCTATTAGTCCATCTATACTGACCTCCATCAGGTTGCAAATTAAAAATATTTTTTTTCTGCATCTAGCTCTGAAAAAATATTTGGGCTTCTAGCGGTGTGTGGGACTTGGTCTATTAGTCCATCTATACTGACCTCCATCAGGTTGCAAATTAAAAATAATTTTTTTCTGCATCTAGCTCCGAAAAAATATTTGGGCTTCTAGCAGTGTGTGGGACTTGGTCTATTAGTCCATCTATACTGACCTCCATCAGGTTGCAAATTGAATAAAAAAATTTTCTGCATCTAGCTCTGAAAAAATATTTGGGCTTCTAGCGGTGTGTGGGACTTGGTCTATTAGTCCATCTATACTGACCTCCATCAGGTTGCAAATTAAAAATAATTTTTTTCTTCATTTAGCTCTGAAAAAATATTTGGGCTTCTAGCAGTGTGTGGGACTTGGTCTATTAGTCCATCTATACTGACCTACATCAGGTTGCAAATTAAAAATAATTTTTTTCTGCATCTAGCTCTGAAAAAATATTTGGGCTTCTAGCGGTGTGTGGGACTTGGTCTATTAGTCCATCTATACTGACCTCCATCAGGTTGCAAATTAAAAATAATTTTTTTCTGCATCTAGCTCTGAAAAAATATTTGGGCTTCTAGCAGTGTGTGGGACTTGGTCTATTAGTCCATCTATACTGACCTACATCAGGTTGCAAATTAAAAATAATTTTTTTCTGCATCTAGCTCTGAAAAAATATTTGGGCTTCTAGCGGTGTGTGGGACTTGGTCTATTAGTCCATCTATACTGACCTCCATCAGGTTGCAAATTAAAAATAATTTTTTTCTGCATCTAGCTCTGAAAAAATATTTGGGCTTCTAGCAGTGTGTGGGACTTGGTCTATTAGTCCATCTATACTGACCTCCATCAGGTTGCAAATTAAAAATAATTTTTTTCTGCATCTAGCTCTGAAAAAATATTTGGGCTTCTAGCGGTGTGTGGGACTTGGTCTATTAGTCCATCTATACTGACCTCCATCAGGTTGCAAATTAAAAATAATTTTTTTCTTCATTTATCTCTGAAAAAATATTTGGGCTTCTAGCAGCGTGTGGGACTTGTTCTATTAGTCCATCTATACTGACCTCCATCAGGTTGCAAATTAAAAATAATTTTTTTCTGCATCTAGCTCCGAAAAAATATTTGGGCTTCTAGCAGTGTGTGGGACTTGGTCTATTAGTCCATCTATACTGACCTCCATCAGGTTGCAAATTGAATAAAAAAATTTTCTGCATCTAGCTCTGAAAAAATATTTGGGCTTCTAGCGGTGTGTGGGACTTGGTCTATTAGTCCATCTATACTGACCTCCATCAGGTTGCAAATTAAAAATAATTTTTTTCTTCATTTAGCTCTGAAAAAATATTTGGGCTTCTAGCAGTGTGTGGGACTTGTTCTATTAGTCCTTCTATACTGACCTCCAGCAGGTTGCAAATTGAATATAATTTTTTTCTGCATCTAGCTCTGAAAAAATATTTGGGCTTCTAGCGGTGTGTGGGACTTGGTCTATTAGTCCATCTATACTGACCTCCATCAGGTTGCAAATTAAAAATAATTTTTTTCTGCATCTAGCTCTGAAAAAATATTTGGGCTTCTAGCGGTGTGTGGGACTTGGTCTATTAGTCCATCTATACTGACCTCCATCAGGTTGCAAATTAAAAATAATTTTTTTCTGCATCTAACCCAGCCAATAGTTTTGGCCTAATACCACAGTTTGGCCACTCAGCTCTGCTCGGTTACCATCCATTGTTTTTTTGTGCAAACAACTCCAGAGTTGTGAATTAGTTAACCACCAAAATGAGTGGAAAAAGGCCTGCTGCTGGTGGAAAGGGGAATAGGCGTGTTGGGAAGGGGAAAAAAGGTTGTGTCCGTGGGGTAGGTGCAGAAGAAAGACCATCTTCCAGCCAAACTAAAATGTCTACTTCTTTTAGCGGACAATGTGATAAGATCCCTTTCTTACGGCCACGCCAATCGCTACAAATTCCAGATGAGGCACAAAAACAGCAGGTGCTTCAACGGATATCAAGTGCTCCTTTAAGTGGGCTCTCCTCCACATCAACTTCAACATCACAAATACTCCAGTCCTCAAAGGTGTCACCCAAATCGCACTTGCTTCCTCACAGCTCCCAAATCTCCAGCTGCCCGTCTGAGTATGAGGTAGAACAGATGGTTGAGTCTGCAGAGCTGTTTACTCATACTATAGCCTGGGAATCAGAGGTCGACTCCAGCGCTTCTGTGAATCCAGACGAGGAAATGATCTGCACTGATGCCCAGAATCTTTATGAGTCGGATCCAGGACCAGACGCAGAAGGTTCTGACCATAATGTAGACCCTCATTCCCAAACTGTAACTCCTGTTGGTGGAGACAATGAGGAAGACGATGATAAGACTCAAATACCTGATTGGAGCGACAACTTTAGTTTTTTGTCAGGGCAGGAACAGGTTGGCTCTGAGGACGACGGGTGTGATAACGCACAGGGTGATGATGATGAGGTCGGAGATCCCACTTACTGTCAACCCACAGTCAGCCAAGAGATGAGGTCAGCAGAGGAGGTGGAGGAAGATGCTAGTGACGACGAGGTCAGGTTGCGCCTTCCTGGACAGAGACGTAGTACTGGAAGCACGTCAACAACTGCATCCTCAAACACAACTCTGCCTCTCACCACAAGTCGTGGTGGCTCTTCAGGTCGCATGGGTGCTAAGCCTTGCATAGCCTGGGCATTTTTTCAGATCGATAAAGATGACCCAACTCGTGTTATCTGTAACATTAGCAAAAGCTAAGTAGAGGCCAAAAAATACATAGTTTGAGTACTTCATGCATGAACCGGCACATGGACATGAAGCATAAGTTGCAGTGGGAAGCTCAGTGTGCTACAATGCGGTCTAGCCGGCCGGGCCAACCACCGTCTGCCATATCTTGTGCATCCGCGGCCTCTTCATCCTCTGTGACTGGGGGGACAGCAGTCACACCTGTTTTGGGGCGCAGACCTGCCACCTCTTTACCCGCAACAGCCAGCGTGATTGGCAGGTCATCATTTTCTTTGGAGGTGGTAACACCAGCTGGTCTTGAGCGCTGTCCGACATCGATAGCACCACCTTTGGATCAAGGCAACCTAACATGTCCGCCTGCATCTTCCTCACAGACCGGCAGTTTGCCGGGGACACCCTTATCAACCCCGTCTAAGCACAATAGCCAGCCCTCGGTCCCTCAGATGTGGACAAGTAAAAGACCATTTCCTCCTAGCCATGAGAAAGCTATGAGGTTGAATTTCACCATCTGCAAGCTCTTGGCTACAGAAATGCTGCCTTTCCGCCTGGTGGACACAGAGGATTTTCGAGACCTTATGTCCGTCGCAGTGCCCCAGTACCAGATGCCCAGTCGGCACTACTTCTCAAAGAAAGGTGTGCCTGCGCTCCACCAGCATGTCGCACACAACATCACCGCTTCTTTGAGAAACTCTGTGTGTGACAGGGTGCATTTCACCACAGACACTTGGACGAGTAGGCATGGACAGGGGCGTTACATGTCGCTGACTGGGCACTGGGTAACTATGGTGACAGCAGGACAAGGGGCTGCTGTCCAAGTCTTGCCGTCCCCACGAGTTGTGCGTCAATCCTCTTTATGTCATTTTTCCACCACTGCTTCTGCCTCCTCAACCTCCTCTCGGTCTTCCACCTGCACCCAAAGCCTGTCTGGTCATGCCACAAGCTTTCTAACTGCGCAGAAGGGATCCTGCACACCTCCTTACTATGCTGGCAGTAGGGCTCAACGTCATCAGGCGGTTTTTACATTGAAATGTCTGGGAAATGTGAGTCACACAGCTGAGGAGTTGTGGTCAGCTCTGGAGAACCAATTTCATGAATGGTTGTCTCCACTGGACCTGAAACCAGGGAAGGCCGTGTGCGACAATGCTGCAAACCTGGGTGCGGCCCTTCGCCGGGGCAATGTCACACACGTGCCTTGTATGGCTCACGTGTTGAACCTGGTTGTCCAGCAATTTTTAGCCCACTATCCCAGACTAGATGGCCTTCTGCAGAGGGCACGGTCGCTGTGTGCTCACTTCCGCCATTCGCATCCCGCAGCTCAGCGACTTACATCTCTACAGAAGTCGTTGGGCCTGCCACTTCACCGGCTAAAATGCGATGTGCCTACCCGGTGGAATTCAACTCTGCACATGTTGCAGCGACTGTGGCAGCACCGACAAGCCCTGGTGCAATATGTTCTGACGTATAGCCTGGGCCAACGAGATTCAGAGGTGGGGCAAATCACGCTGGAGGAGTGGTCTCAGATCAGGGACCTATGCACCCTTCTGCACAGTTTTGAAATGGCGACGAAGATGTTTAGTGCTGACGATGCCATTATCAGCATGACTATTCCGGTGATTTACATGCTGGAGCACATGTTAAACAGAATTCGGAGTCAGGTGGTGGCACAAGAGGAGGTGGAGGAAGTAGAGGAGGAGGAGTTGTATGCGGAAGGGCTAACATCTGCAAGGTCCAGACGGTCGGCAGCACCAAGGCGGCAGGCATGTGAGGGTGGGGGAGATGGTTTTACCAGGGCGCATGGTAGCAGCCAAACTAGTGAGGAAGGTGCAGGAGCCCAGGAAGAAGTGGAGGACGAACTGATGGAAGACTCATCAGATGAGGGAGACCTTGATCACATTTCTGTTGTGCGAGGTTGGGGGGAGAGGACAGAGGAAGGAAGCATGATTGTTACCTCGCCACCAACACAACAGGGACTTGGTGCTCCTGGATGCGCAACACACATGAGTGCCTTCTTGCTGCACTACCTGCAACATGACCCTCGAATTGTGAGAATTAGAAATAATCCTGACTACTGGGTTGCCACACTGTTAGATCCCCGGTACAAAAGTAAATTTGCAGAAATTATTCCTGCCATAGAAAGGGATGCACGCATGCAGGAGTATCAGCAGAGACTGTTGCAGAATCTTACATGTGCTTTTCCACAAAATACCAGTGGTGCACGTAGTGAATCTCACAGTTCCAACTTGCCAACCGTGGGACCGTCAAGTGTTCAGCACTCAAACCGTGACAGAACCACAGTATCTGCTGGTAACATCAATTTTGCGGAATCATTTCACCACTTTTTTAGCCCATCCTTTGCAAGGCCACAGGAGACAAGAAGTCTGACACATAGTCAACGCCTAGAGACGATGGTACAGGAGTATCTCCAAGTAAACATTGAAGCCACGACTGTGTCACTGGACCCTTGCTCTTTTTGGGCTTCCAATCTGGATAAATGGCCGGAGCTAGCCACTTACGCCTTGGAGATCTTGTCATGCCCCGCAGCCAGCGTTCTGTCTGAACGTGTGTTCAGCGCTGCTGGTGGTGTGCTGCGGCTCTCCACTGATAATGTAGACAGACTCACGTTCATAAAGATGAACAAATCATGGATCCGAAACGACTTTTCTACCCCTGTGTCATCCTGGGGAGAGTAAAAGCTTGATGATTGGTTAAAATCACCCTACCAACCATTTTAAGCTTTCAAATTACTAATCATGTTTATGTGTATCTTGACTGGAAAATAATTTGGGCTTTGTAGCAGTGTGCAGCACTGATCCTATTAGGCCATCTATACTAAAGCTTCACCAGATTTAAAATTAAAAATAATTTTTAGCTGCATCTAGCCCGGAAAATAATTTTGGGGATCCGAGATGCGCAAGGCACATAAGTGCCTTCTTGCTGCACTACCTGCAGCATGACCCTCATATTGTCAGAATTCGAAGTAATCATGACTACTGGGTTGCCACACTCTTAGATCCCCCAAACTTTTCGATCAACCTTTTCATTTTAATAAAGACCAAAAAAATGGTCATTTTTGAAATTATAAGCATTAGCAGGTTGTTAGAAACTGAAATCAAACAGTTTTCAACTCAAAACTTTATTCTAGGTGATGTTACATTTTCACATAGGACCCCTTGTTCGAAAGGAGCTTCTGAACTCTCTCGTCCATTGAATTTGTCAGGTTTTGGATGGTTTCTGCTTCAATTGTTTTGCATGAGGACAGAATACCCTCCCAGAGCTGTTGCTTAGATGTGAACTGCCTCCCGCCATCATAGACACTCCTTTTAATGATGCTCCAAAGGTTCTGAATGGGGTAGAGGTCAGGGGAGCATGGGGGTCACACCATAAGTTTGTCCCCTTTTATGCCCATATCAGCCAGAGATGCAGATGTTTTATGTGCAGCATGAGATGGTGCATTATCATGCAGAAAAATGATCTTGCTGTGAAATACACGGTTCTTCTTCTTGAACCATGGCAGGAAGTGCTGTTTGAGAAAATCCACATACATTATGGAGTTCATCTTTAGCGCCTTCAGGGATCATAAAGGGGCCGACAATCTCTCTCCCCATGATTCCAGCCCAAAACATTACTCCACCTCCTCCTTGTTGGCGCTGTAGCCGTGTTTGCGTGGGGTGTCCATCAACCAGCCATCCTGCACTCCATCCATCTGGACCATCGAGCGCTGCACGGCACTCATCCGTGAACAAAACAGTTTTGAAATCAGTCTTCATGTAATGTTTGGCCCACTGGAGCCGTTTCTGCTTGTGTGAAGTGGATAGAGGAGGTCGACAGGATGGCGCATGCACAGCTGCAAACCTCTGAAGGACCCTGCATCTTGTTGTTCGGGGGACGTTGGAGGCACAAGCAGCTTCAAAAACTTGTCTGCTGCTATGACAAGGCTTTTTTGCCGCTGCTCTTTCAACCTGACGTAATTGCCTGTAGGAAAGAGTCCTCAATTTGCCCTTATCAGCACGCACACGTGTGTACTGTGAATCAGCTACATACTTCTTGATTGCCAAGACACTTCATCCTGATCATCGCACAATGTTGATTGTAGTCATGCCTTGACCTAAACACTCCACAATTTGTTGCTTCTCAGCAGCCGACACATCCTTTTTCTTTCCCATTTTGGCAGAAAATGTAGGCTGCTTAATAATGTGAGAGAGCCTTCTTAAGTAGTCTTGCCTTTCATTGGACACACCTGCCAAACTAATTAGCACAGGTGTCTGCAATTGCTTACAGTGATATAAAGAGCCCTGACACACATCACCATCAATGAGTTTAACTGACAAACAAACAAATTCTTCCCTTATCACTACTAAACACTTTTTGTATAATAATTTGGAACGCAGTGTACATGTGCTTTTCCACAAAACACCAGTGGTTCACGTAGTGAATCTTACAGTTCTAACTTGCCAACCGTGGTCTGTATGGAGTTGTTCAATAAAGGGCCCAAAATTAAGATAACATAGATGGGAGAGGTCTCTATGAATAGGAATTCCTAAGTATTTGATACCCTGTGAGGGCCAGGCAAAGGGAAAGTTGGACTGGATGGAATCCTATATGGATTTGGGGAGGGAGACATCGAGGGCCTCAGACTTCGCTGCATTGATTTTAAAATTTTACCATGTAACAAAGTGATCTATTTCAGCCATAACAGCATGGATGGATATATGTGATTGAGTGATATATACTAGGACATCATCAGCAAATAGAGAGCACTTGTACTCTGTGCCTCCCACCTCAATCCACCTAATATTGGGGTTATGGCGAATTGATGAGAGCAGGTGCTCCGTCACTAGGATGTATAAGAGAGTGGACAGAGGACATCACTGCCTTGTCCCATTGGTGATTGTGAAAGGTGATGAAAATGTTCTGACGCACCCCCTGGGCCTTGGGACACCCGGAGCCGGACCCTTTTTGGTGGATGCTGGTGGTTGTAGTCTTCGTGGCGGCGACCCAGTTCCGTGGCTCAGGGCGGTCAAACCAGTGGCGGAACTATTTATGTGGTTTTGATGTTTAAATGTCCGACTACGCCACCCGTGGATTGCGGTCAGAGTGAACCGCCGCTACAGGGCAGACCACTGAGGCTGGTGTTGTGGGTGCAGCAGAGCGTAGCATAACTCCCCACGGGAGGAGTATAGCCTCAGGGCAGTGTATGCGGAGGATGGGGGTGATGGTGCAGGGCAGCAGCAGTAACGACACGGAGTCAGTGATGCAGTTCAGGGCCTTTACTCACAGTTCTTATTATCCAGACCACGTCTGCAGGTAACGGCTGCCCACGTCGTACTGTGCTCACCAGGTGAGGGGCTCAGACAACTCCCAGATAACTTTGGAGCACTTCACAGGACCCCCTTTGTGTGTCCTTTGTCTGGCCTTTCTTACCAACACTTCTGTCCGGCTGCCTCGGGCCTCCTCTTGGTAAACTTGGCGCCAGTTTCCCTGACCCTATGTGGTGCCTTCCTAGCGGGTGTAGCGAGGGGCTGCGCCACATAAAATGTCAGAGCCTCCGGTTTCTAGCTGAGGGTCGTTTCCTGCCTCCACTAGTTCGGGGACCGGTCTCCCCCTTTGGCCTGACCCCTCCACGCAGGTGGATTCGGGCGTGCGGTGGCGACTCGCCCGTCCGCACCCCTGGGATCCCTTCATTCCTCGTTCCTGGAGCCTTCTCCGCTCCTCTTCCTTCCTTCTCCCTCTTCCAGGCCTGGGCCTCTGTTACTAGGCCCGCCTCCGGAGCAGAGCTCATGCAGAGCCCCTGCTCCCTGCCACTTCTGCTCAGACTTCTCTGCACTGAACTAAGATGGTGCCCACCTTTTATACTCCCTTCTCAATGCACCCAGGAACTGCTTCCTCCCTGCTCCTGCACTACAGGGTTCCCCTTCCTCAGTGTTCCCTCCCCCCACTCCAGCCAGGGACAGGGACTGTCGTGCCCATCTCAGGGGCTTATTGGTCGCCCTGCCCCACGGCAATGTGGTGTAATGCATGCAGGTGTCGGGTCCTGATCCACACTCCATCCTTACCTGAGAGTGAGATATCACACCTCTGGGTGAGGTGCAATACGTCTTTAGCAACCGAGCCCTCAGGGTGCTACAGTTCCATTTATCTTCAGCCTAGGTGACGTATTGCGATACAGGGCCGTGATTTTGGCTATAAAAGGGTCCCCTAGACCCCTACCCCAAGCTTTTTAAGAGAATCATATATGGCGTGCCAGGAGACCCTATGGAATGCTTTCTCAGCATCCAACGAGAGTATCTAATTACAAATTTTTAACGGCATCTAGCCCAGGAAATACTTTGTGCCTAGTAGCAGTGTCTGCTAGTAAGCGGATTATCCCGGCTGTTAAGCAAGCTGCACCACCTGTAGTTTAGACACTTAATTTTTTCAAAGGAAATGCTTCGGGACCAAGGGATACTTAGTGAAGAGCATCAGGAGGCACCCCAAGGCATAGGGGCTGGGACTGGCAGTAGGATGCCTTGCGGTGGACAGCCGAGCTCGATCCTTATAAAAGCTTTTTAACTGCAGCAGCTTTAGTGGACGCTACTGGAGCTGGAATTACCGCGGCTGCTGGCATGAGACTTGCCCTCCAATAGATCCTTGTAAATGGATTTAAAGTGTATTCATTCAAATTAGAGAGACAATTTAAATTAAAAAGCTTAGAGCTGCCTCCACCACAAGGGGGCTCGCTCGACCCACCAGCGGACAGGCACCAGTATTGGGAGAGGGGGGCTGGCCGTCAGGGTTCACCGCGGCTCTGGCACAAACCCGGCGACACGGAGGTGGCACGGGCAGGAGCGGACTGGCCGTGTCGGCTTCTCACTTTTTGGATTTTAGAAGGGCATGACATGCCTATATCTGTGTCTCCCCCTCCTTTTACTCCTCCACCTCTTTTATTTTCGCATGACTATATGTACTTGTCACTTTTCCATGTGTTAGTTATGTCTTCTGAGCAGTTTGTCAGCTTTTGGACACCTTTGAAGGTGTTTTCTATGTGTTTCTATGTGTTTTTGTTTGCCTGCCATTGGTTTTAACGGTGTTCGAAGGTGTTCGACGAACAGTTCGACGAACAGTTCGGCGAACACACGGGTGTTCGACGAACCGAACCGAACTCGAACACTACGGGGGTGGCTCAACACTAGTGCTAACCACTGAGGCACCATGCTATTAATACTAATACATTAATTTTAATTATTATTTTATATTAATATTAATTGTATCACTTAACATTGAGTAGAATTAAGTAAGGTGTTTATAAGTTTTTTTTATTATTTCTTTACACTTTGATGGCCTTTAAATGTTCAAGAAAATTGTGCCATTTTGCTAGATTCAGGAAAACTGAACTGCACTGTGAGGATTCTCCAGTGCCAGCCCTGGGAGCGGGAAGTCATGTAGCCTCAAGTATCCGATTTGCGTATTTCTGGCCAACCAGTTTTTGATGAAAAACATCATAACAACGGTCTCTTACACTCCCGACCTAGTTGCCCTGCAATTGGTCTCCGGCATCAGGATAGACCAAATTTGAGTTTAGTCTACATCAGTTATGGTGGAGCCAATATCACATTCCCAGCGAGAGATATATGTAAGGTGATATTTATGGGTGTTATGGTTTAGATAGGTATAGAAGAGTGAGATAGTGTCCGAATCCTGTGGGACAACATCTCTGTTCAAATGGAATAAAAGAGTATAGTTGGGCTGCATTTCTTAGTAGGGAGGGAGGTAATAAAGTATTTCAGTTAAAGGTATCTAAACATTGCTTTGGAGGGAAGATGACAATTTTCCTGGATGATGGGGAAAGGGATGACTCCATCTACATTAAATAATTGATGAAGCCCAGTGATACCCACTGTGATCCATGTGCAGAACGCTAAGCTAGATTCCATGCCTGGGGGAACTTTGGTATTACCTCAAACGGATGCTATAGATAAAAAGGGAGAAATGAGAACAGAGGAGTATTTCATAGAACTTGCATTTTTACTACTTATTTGCTTACGATTTTGTCCCTGACTTGATCTCTTGGTATTGACCCTGCGTGACTTCATGCCGACAGCTTGCACCACCAGGTAACAGCTAACCATGTGGTCCCAGTCATTTCATTTGCAGATGCCACTTTTGTTTTACTATGTAATTTAAACTTTTAAATATGTATATTTGTGTCATACATGGAAAATAATGCTGCTGTTTTTATACAGATTCCTGTAGTGCAGTCTTCTTCAAGTCAAGAAAGTCCCAGACTACAAAAGACATCAAAATGTACGTGATATCCCAATTACAACAATCATTTTGCTTTTGAGTAGCACCTGGAGCTAAATCTATCTCAAAAAAAGATCTTTATATCTATTTAAGGCACATATTTTATGTATTTTTTATAAAATTATAACAAACAGAATGGTAAACAAAGGCCTATAAAGCTGTTCACTAAAAATGCCTGTTAAGAGATTGTCAGTTTTCCAGTTCTGTTGCATTTTGTCTGTAATAGTAATAGTCTGTAATAGGTAAATGTAAGGTAGCTCACAAGGAAATATTACTAACAATCATATCAAGCATACACCCAGGGGCGTACCGTCCATAGCGACAGACCATGCGGCTGCTATAGGACTTATAAACTGGTGGACCTAGTACCATGCAATAGGAGCCCCATTACCCTTGGCCATTGTCATAATTTCAACGGTGACCCAGTTGAATAGGATAATGCAGCAGGAGCCATCAGCACTGTGCATCTGAGACCCAGGACAGCAGTTGTGATGATGTCACTAGATATATCCTGCTTTTCAGAGCCTCATTCTGCACAGTGCTCAGACCAATGCAACATGTCGAGGAAATGCGGCAAAGGGAGCATTATTTATTTTTATTTAATGTCAGTACTTGTGGAGGGTCTGTTGAGGGTTTATACTTTGTGGACCATCACACTGTGTGTGGGAGGCTTTTGGGGCCATCTCTGACTGGGTGTTTGACAGAGAGCACGCAAAGACGGCAGACCAATGAACAATTAAACAAACTTTATTGTGTCACTTGGAGAATATTACACCAAACCTAGATATAATTCTCCAGCGTCTGTAACACAGCAACAGAAATAAGTACAGTGGTGCCTCCTGGTACTCCTACATCAAGGTAGACAAAAGACTAGTCCAAGGGTAGCTTCACAAATCCAGCAGGGTAGGCAAGACAACACAATGCTACGTAGCAGATGATCTCAAGTCTCTAATAGCCCAAGTAATGGCACCAGAAGCTAGCCACAGTGGCAGAACCTAGCCCTTCCAAGACACACCAACAACAACGTCCAAACAAGCATTGTCATTTTTTGGGAACAGTCCCACTGGGTGAGTAGAGGTGCTCATAGCCCACTACCTTAAACATTTGGTACATTTAATTCAAAGTGTGAAAGAAGGTCACTAAAGTCTCCGGACAGTCTGCAGAGTTGTCTATCAGGGAAGCCCTCTGCAGAAAGGATCAAAGACACACATGTCTCTACCAGAAGCAGAATGAGAAATGCTAATAGAGGGCTTGATTTCCTTATGGTCGATTGATGTCAAATTTATAGATAGAGAGGAATATTGTTATGATCTGCTCACACTCTCAGAGAAGGGAAATAACTATCAAAGAGAGAAGCCGCACCTGTACCCAACTGGTCCATGTACAGACTACAAAAGGCCCTAGCCCTAAAAGGCCTTCAAGGGGTTTCTTGTACTTTCTGAGAAACCAGAGGGAAGGCTGGAACACAAATCCAACAAAGGTAGCAAAGGTAGAGGAAAGCGTGCAGGGAGTCACGAGAATCCAGGGTGAGAAACTAAAACACGTTCACAAAGGATAGACGGGGATAAATACAGAGAACCAGAAAACAAACAGAACAATTGAAACCTCCCAGACCCCCATACATGGAGAAGTGAAAAGTGCTGGGGAGAAAAACTCACAGATTTGAAGCAGGAAAAATAACTGGGGCTTACCGGACAAGGTAAACCCCTAGCTGAGGAGCAGGAACTCCAAACACCAACCTATATGGAAGTATAGCCAGCAAGTGAGGTAAGTAAAAGGTGACATCTCTCTCTCTCTCAGCTTGTGATTCGAATCTCTCATTGGTTGAACATATCCGCCTCATCCTGAAGAATTGGCCAACTGGGACTGCCCTAATAGTATGATGGGCATGAGCCGACGACGCATGTAATAGTGCATTAACTGAGGTGTCTTTCCTATATACGTCAGTCTGGATCATGCCCATACTATCAATTTCTAATTGCACATCCAAGAACTCAATTCTTTGTTGATGTGCTTTATAAGTTAATTTTATATTCTTTGGATTGTTGTTCAATTCTTCCACAAAAGATGATAGTTCAAGTTCGGTTCCCTGCCATATGAATAAAATGTCATCAGTATATCTATGCCAACACTGCACCCGGTCAATGGTTGAGACCCCATCCGTGTGAAAGATGGATCATTCCCAGAGGCCTAGGAACAGGTTGGCATAGGATGGGGCACAAGCTGCCCCCATTGCCGTTCCTCGTTTCTGCAGAAAGAACCGATCCTTGAACGCAAACATATTGCGTGAAAGAATGAACCTCAACAATTCCAGAATTAATTCACGCATAGGGGCGTCCCAGTTAGAAGTCCCCAGGAAGAAGCGGACAGCATTAATTCCATCCTCATGTGAAATACAATTATAGAGAGATTCAATATCAGCTGTGACCAACCACATGTCAGGCTCCAGCCCAATACCATCCATCTTAGTCAGAATATCAGTGGAATCCCGAACATATGACAGTAGTATTTTTACCATAGGTCTCAAATAAAATTCAATGAATTTGCATACCGGGTCACATAATCCGTCAATCCCCGAGACGATAAGTCGTCCCGGTGGGCTGACTGGATCTTTGTGAACCTTCGGTAAGAGATAGAATGTTGGTATTTTGGGATATTCCACCAGTAATATATCCAAAATCTTTTTGGTGATTATACCCTCCTCAAAGGCTCTCTAAAGTATAGCATGTAGTTCAATTTTATGGGAGGAAATAGGGCAGTATGGCAGCTTCGTGTAGGTGTCCCTGTCATTTAATTGTCGGAAGGCTTCATTTTCATACATGTAATGCACTATTACATGCGTCGTCGGACATGCCCATCATACTATTAGGGCAATGAGAGATTCGAATCACAAGCTGATGATTTAAGAGAGAGGTTCAGATCCAGGGGCTATAGTAATCGTACTATTAAAAATGGTTATATCAGAGCTAAAATAACTTCAAGACAAGATCTTCTATTTAAACCTAAGAAGAGCTTACCATCTAATCATGAGATGAGATTTATCTCCACCTATAATTGCCAGTGGAACAAAATGCAGAAGATTGTCTCCAAACATTGGTCAGTACTAAGAACTGACCCTGTGTTAGCCTCACATTTGTCAGAGACACCATCATTCTCGTCAAGGAAAGGGAAAAATCTCAAAGATATACTAGTGGACAGCCACTATGTAGCAAAAGTGAGGAATCCCCTAAACCCCAATAATATTAAACAAAAATGGGGCTGTTTTCCCTGTGACGATTGTTTGGCTTGTAAAGAAAAGAATATTATTAGGAGAAATAAATCTGAATCTGCTGATGGTAGCAAGACGTTTGATTAATATCTGTTGCACGAGTACATATGTTATATATTATGCCACCTGCCCCTGTCAGAAAATCTATGTGGGGCTTACCAGTAGGCAGCTTCGTGTTCGTGAGCATGTTCGGGATATCCTCAATGCACAAAAAATTGAGGATATATCAATGTTAAAAACTTTGCCCAAAAACTTTCTTATCCATCATGGCGGTAATCCACGATTATTGAAGGTTAGAGGCATTGACTGTCTGCACTGTGGCATCAGAGGTGGAAACTTGAGACGCCTGTTGGCACAAAAGAATGTAGGTGGATTGCTAGGTAGGTGAAACTTGTGTTTTAAAAGATCAGAAAGGTATCTCCTGATTCTTGTTTTTAAAGAACAGGAGCTACATTCTACATATTGAATCGGACAAGTAATACATGTAACTAAATAAACCACATATTTGATGTTGCAGTTTATGCATGGTTTTATGATATATTTGGTTTTAGTAACAGAAGACTCAAAAGCTTGTCAAACTTGACTTGACTGGACAACATTTACATTGTAGGTGGCCACACTTGTAGCAATCAATATAACGCAGCCATGCTGGAGAAGGTTTTTTTAGACTCTGTGAATAGGCTGGGTGATAGAAGCTGGCCAATTGTGAGTGCCTTTCGTGCTACAAACTTAACCCTTTCTGTTAATACAGATTAGAAATTTGGATAATTAGAAAGTACTGGTAGATTTTTCTTGATGATGTGACATATTTTAGAACATTCATGCCTTTATGCTGTGGAAAAAGTGACAGATAAAAAGTTCCTTTATAATAGCGAACCATTTCAATCCTGCTATTGAGACAGTTACATGATAAATCTAACATTGGAATAGTAGTTTGGTTGGCATTATTATAAGTGAATTTAAGATTTAGGTTATGCAAGGTACAGCCTGTGCAGCTACATTTGAGAAGGTAACAGTTTTTAACAAATTACCGGAATACATGCAAAATATTTGCTTGTGGTATTGTAGCACCCTGAGGATTCGGCTGCTACAGGGGTATTGCACCTCAACCCAGAGGTGTGATATTCCACTCCCGGGTAAGGATGGAGTGTGGATCTGAGCTCGGTAGGCTGCATGCACTACACACATCCCATTTCCGAGGAACAGGCCGACGGTACTCCCACTTAGAAATGTGCAGGTACGACCGAGTCTGTTCCTGGCTGGAGTGGGAGGGGGGTGGTACATCCCATGTAGTGTAGGGGCAGATAGGGGGAGCAGCCTGGGTAAAGATAGGAGCTCATTGAGTGCTGGTCACCTGAGCTCACACATAGAGGGTGTATATAAGGTGGGCACCAACTAGGATCAGGGTCAGACGCAGAGAGTCAGATGCAGAGGATCAGATGCAGAGAGGATCAGCTGCAGAGAACAAGTCAGGAGCAGAGGAGAGAAGAAAGACCAAGACCCAGAGTGAGAGAGGAGAAAAGAGAAAGACCCAGAGCACAGAAGAGAAGGGACCCAAGAACCCAAATCAGAGCACCGGGTGAGGAGTCAGCATCAGGGTACCGGAACCCAAGCTGGTGGGGGTAAAAACAATCCCCAGCCAGAGACCGGAGACCGTGGGCAGTGTTTGTCACGGTCACCCACCACATTCACCCCGAAGGCACACCACATGAAGGGTCAGGGAACCCAGGGCCAAGGGTGTCCCAACAGAAGGCCCGAGGGAGCTGGACCTAGGTGGATCACTGGTGGGGACGGCTGAAGAAAGGACAGAGGGAGAGCTCAGGGCCACGCTCCGGACTTGTTTGGGGGTTGGCTGGATCCAGGACCTGGTGGACGCAGCACGGCTCGGGTGGTCACTAGCAGCTGGAGTGACCAGTACAACATCTGCAGTAAGTAAACACCCTTAACTGCAATACCCGACTCTGTCTTCACTGCCGTCTGCACTACACCACCACAACCCCCATCCTCTGCGCCTGTCCCCTCTGAGGCTATACCCCTCCCGTTGGGGGTTATCCCACCAAGCTGCGCACCCACCATCAGCCTCAGCGGACCCTGCTGCAGCGGCGGCCACAGTGACCGCATCACAACGGGTGGCGTAGTCGACACAAAAGAACTTTAGTAACATCTGTAGAACTGCCACATCACACTGAGCTTGACGCCCTGGGCACGGGACCGGGTCACAGCCGCTCGGAGACTACAACCCCCCATCTGATCCGGTGCCGGGTATTCCCCTCAAAAAGGAATATGTCCCAGGGGGCGCGTCAGTATCACTATATTATTTGGTGAGTCATAATATTACACATATTTACCATACTGCAACCTACTGTATGTGCCTGTTTATAGCGATTGCTTTTTGAATTAAATAAAATATTATAACATTTTTAATCATAACATTTTTTTTAAAATCACGTCAGTTTGCCCTTTATTCAGTATTAGGCGTCGGCGTCCCTGCCTCCTGCTAGGCAGGGACGCTGTTCCCCTCACCTCTCCGCTCCGTGCCCGGCGTCTTCCTCCCGCTCTGCTGGCAGCGCGCGCTGCTTCCCTGCCACTGTGCTTAGGGCGCGCGCGCTCCCCCTCTCCTAAAGGGGCCGTGCGCGCCGTCCTAAGGAGTCCCCGGCCAATGGCCGGAGGACCTCACCATATATAAGGCACCTCCTCCAAAATGGAGGTGCCCGAGCAATGTTGTTGCATAGTCTATCACTCTGCTTCAGCCCTCAGGTCCCGTTACCAGTTACCTGCCAGTTACCTGCCAGTTACCTGCCAGATTCCTGCTTGATACCTGCCTGATACTTGTCTATCTACTTGCATTCCTGCGGTCCGACAGTCTGCCTACCAGCCCTGCCAGTCTGTCTATGGATCTGACTGCCCGCTCACCTGGGAGCGCTCATCTGCTACCTGCCTGCTAGCCTACCTGGAGGCTCTGCCGTCACGTGCTGTGACCACCTGCCTGTCCAGAGACTCTTACCCGCTCACCTGGGAGCGTCCGCCTGCTACCTGCCTGCTACCTGCCTGCTAGCCTACCTGGAGGCTCTGCCGTCACGTGCTGTGACCACCTGCCTGTCCAGAGACTCTTACCCGCTCACCTGGGAGCGTCCGCCTGCTACCTGCCTGCTAGCCTACCTGGAGGCTCTGCCGTCACGTGCTGTGACCACCTGCCTGTCCAGAGACTCTTGCCCGCTCACCTGGGAGCGTCCACCTGCTACCCGCCTGCTAGCCTATCTGGAGGCTTCGCCGTCACTTGCCGTGACCACCAGCCTGTTAAGAGACTGTCCCCGTCACTTGCCGTGACTACCTGCCCGCCTACCCTGGGAGCCACCCGGTTCCTTACAAGGACTGCCCCTTTGTATCGTAGCTCAGAGGTTCCACCTCCCAGACCCGTTACAGTTTGCTCGGGCCATGGAACCCGGTGGCACCCAAGCTCCCTTGCTCTCGGACTTGTGTCATGAACTTTCCCGTCAGAGGTCCCAACAGGAGTCCATCCTGAGTCATCTGCGTAGTGTTAACTCCCGCCTGGACACATTGTCTACCTCTTCGGGAGCTGCCTCCACACGCACACTTACTACCCCGGCACCGCCGCAGCCCATCAACACCATGGCATCTCTTCCCGGTCCCCGCCTCTCCGCTCCTCCTCGTTTTGGCGGAGATCCCAGCCAGGCATGGGGCTTCATTAACCAGTGCACTCTGCACTTCGAACTGTTGGCACAACAGTTTTCCACCGACCGAGCCAAAGTAGACTTCATCATGTCCCATCTCACGGGAGAGGCACTGGCTTGGCTAAATCCTCTATGGGAGATAGGAGACCCCCTGGTGTCCAACCTGCCAGCCTTTCTCACGGCTTTCCGGAAAGTCTTCAACGAACCAGGACGGAAGACCTCATCCGCATCATCTCTGCTACGCCTCCGTCAAGGAAATCTCACCATGGGCCAATATGCCATACGGTTCCGTACCCTTGCTTCGGAGCTGGCCTGGGATAATGACGCCCTGGTGTCTGTCTTTTGGGAGGGTCTGTCCGGGCATATTAAAGATGAACTCGCCGGTCGGGACATTCCTACCACTCTCGACGACTTAATAACTCTTGCCACCCGGATAGACATCCGGTTCCAGGAGCGCGCCAAAGAGGTCACCCGTGAGAGGAGGTTTCCACGTCTAGCCCCTACCTTCCAGAAACCCGTCACTTCTCCCGTTACTCCCCAGGCGCACTCACCCGAGCCTATGCAGGTCGACCAGACCAAGATGGTCAAGACCCGTCAAGAGTTACGCCGAGCCGAGGGCAGCTGCTTCTACTGTGGCAGTAAGGAGAACCGGATCCGTTCCTGCCCGGAGAGGTCAGGAAACGCCTGTGTCTAGGATCGCTCAGAGAGGTCGTCCTAGAAAAGAGTAAACCCTCTCCATCTCTGTTGCTGTCGGTCTCTATCATCTGCGGGGAGAACCGTTATTTTGAACTAGCCCAACTTGACTTTGGAGCTGCCGGAAATCTCATTTCTCAGTCCCTGGTAGAGAAATACCGCATTCCCACCAAACCTCTAGCTGTACCCTTGTCTGTCGCTGCCGTAGATGGGGGCCTCTTACCACATCCCATCCAACTCATCACCGAATCCATAACTCTGCAGGTGGGAATGCTGCACTCAGAGAGCATCTTCTTTCATGTTCTGCCTGGACTCTCTCACGCCCTCTTGCTAGGCCTACCTTGGCTTCAGAAACATGCACCCGTGCTTGATTGGCAGACCGGAGAAGTCCTTCGCTGGGGACAGGACTGCCATAAGACTTGTTTAGTTCCCGTCCATCCTGTCCGTCCTTCTCCTACCCCAGCCAATCTACCTGGTCTTCCGGTTCCCTATTGGTCTTATGCGGACGTCTTTAATAAAAAGGAGGCAGAGACATTACCCCCTCATAGACCATACGACTGCCCAATCGACCTGATGCCCGGCGCTACTCCTCCCCGTAGGCGTATTTACCCTTTGTCCGCTTCTGAGACCCGGTCCATGTCTGAATATATTGAGGAGAATCTGGCCCGGGGATTTATCCGGAAATCGACCTCCCCGGCGGGAGCAGGCTTCTTCTTCGTCAAAAAGAAGGACGGCTCACTCCGTCCTGGTATAGACTATAGAGGCCTTAACCAGATCACGGTGAAGAATAAATACCCCCTTCCGCTCATTCCGGAATTATTTGACCGTCTGAGGGGGGCTAGAATCTTCACCAAGCTGGACCTCCGTGGGGCGTATAACCTGGTCCGTATCCGTCAGGGGGATGAATGGAAGACGGCATTCAACACCCGGGACGGCCACTATGAATACCTGGTAATGCCCTTCGGTCTCTGTAACGCTCCCGCCGTCTTTCAAGAGTTGGTCAATGACATCTTCTGGGACCTTCTCTACTCCTGCGTAGTGGTGTACCTGGACGACATCTTGGTCTTCTCTCCGGATCTTCTCACTCACCGGAGGGATGTTCGTCAGGTCCTGCTCAGGCTCAGGCAGAACCATCTCTATGCTAAATATGAGAAGTGCCTCTTTGAGCAGACCTCGCTTCCATTTTTGGACTACATAATCTCTCAGACCGGCCTACGAATGGATCCTGAGAAACTGTCTGCCATCCAGAAGTGGCCCCGACCAGAGGGGTTGAAGGCTATTCAGCGGTTCCTGGGCTTCGCCAACTACTACCGCCTCTTCATACCGCACTTCTCTTCCCGGACTGCCCCAATCTCTGCGCTCACCCGTAAGGGCACTAATCCCAGAGAATGGCCGCCCGAAGCAGAGGAAGCCTTTCTTTCCTTAAAACAGGCTTTCTCTTCCGCCCCGGTGCTGCATCGTCCGGACGGCAACAAACAATTCTTCCTGGAAGTGGACGCCTCCTCCTCTGGAGCCAGAGCAGTACTTACCCAAAAGTCGTCTTCCGGAAGAATGGTAACTTGCGGCTTCTTCTCCAAACTCTTCTCCCCTTCTGAGCGCAATTATTCCATAGGAGACCGAGAGTTATTGGCCATTAAGCTGGCACTGGAGGAGTGGCGTTACCTGCTCGAGGGGGCTCTTCACCCGGTAATTATTTACACGGACCACAAGAACTTGGCTTACCTCCAGAGCGCCCAGAGACTTAACCCGCGCCAAGCCCGGTGGTCCTTGTTTTTTGCCCGTTTTGATTTCGTTCTTCATTTTCGCCCGGCAGACAAAAACATCAAAGCTGACGCCTTGTCCCGATCCTTCCTGGTGTCTGATCTAGAGGAGGAGCCTAAGCACATCATTGATCCCGCCAGAGTAATGCAGGTGGCCCCCGTGAATCTAAATCGTCTCCCTCCCGGTAAGACGTTCGCAACTGTACCTGATCGGAAGAAGATCCTACACTGGGGTCACTCGTCTAAGCTAGCTGGCCACGCCGGTCAGAAAAAGACCCTTCAGCTTATTGCCCGGCATTACTGGTGGCCTACCCTGCACAAGGACGTAATAGACTTTGTTTCAACCTGTGAGTCCTGCGCCCGCAACAAGGCTCTGGGACATCTGCCAGCCGGTCGCCTCCTTCCTCTTCCAGTACCTGCTGCCCCGTGGCAGCATATAGCTATGGACTTTATAACGGATCTCCCTGTCTCTGCCGGTTGTACGGTCATTTGGGTGGTCGCTGACCGCTTTTCCAAGATGGCTCACTTCATTCCCCTGCCGGACCTCCCGTCTGCACCCGAGCTGGCTAAAGACTTTATCCGCCACATCTTCCGTCTCCATGGCCTGCCCCTTCACATCGTGTCGGATCGTGGGGACATCACCCTGGACTTCTCCTCCGCCTACCACCCACAGTCCAATGGTCAAGTGGAGCGGATCAATCAGAACCTGACCAGTTACCTCCGGCACTTCGTTAATGCCCACCATTCGGACTGGGTGGATCTCCTACCATGGGCCGAGTTCTCTTACAATAATCACGAGAGCGAATCTTCCTCCAAATCCCCGTTTTTTGTAGTCTTCGGTCAGCATCCTCGGATCCTATTTCCCGTCTCCACCTCGGTGGACAATCCGGCTGCGGAATCTCTCGTTAGCGAATTCTCCTCCATTTGGGAGAGTACCCGATCCGCACTCCTTCAGTCGTCCGAGCGGATGAAAAGACACGCTGACAAAAAACGCCTGGATCCTCCACAATTCCGTCCTGGAGATAAAGTCTGGCTCTAGTCCAAGTATGTCCGGCTCAAGATTCCTTCCTACAAGTTAGGGCCTCGGTTCATCGGCCCACTGGAAGTTATCAAACAAATCAACCCAGTGGCCTATAAATTGAAACTCCCGGCCAACTTACGGATCCCTAACTCCTTCCATGTATCTCTCCTCAAACCCGTGGTAATTAACTCTTTTTCCAAGTCTACAGGTACGCCTCTTGCTCCAGTTTCCGCTGAAAACGAGTTTGAGGTAGAGAACATTCTGGCCACCAAAAGGGTAAGAGGAAAGACCTTTTTTCTAGTGGATTGGAAGGGGTTTGGTACTGAGGAGAGAACGTGGGAGCCCCGGGAGAACATCCATGCCCCTCTCATCCTTGATAAATTTCTGTCTGGCCTAAAAAAGGGGGGGCCTAAAGGGGGGGGTACTGTAGCGTCGGCATCCCTGCCTCCTGCTAGGCAGGGATGCTGTTCCCCTCACCTCTCCGCTCCGTGCCCGGCGTCTTCCTCCCGCTCTGCTGGCAGCGCGCGCTGCTTCCCGGCCACTGTGCTTAGGGCGCGCGCGCGCTCCCCCTCTCTTAAAGGGGACGTGCGCGCCGTCCTAAGGAGTCCCCGGCCAATGTCCGGAGGACCTCACCATATATAAGGCACCTCCTCCAAAATGGAGGTGCCCGAGCAATGTTGTTGCATAGTCTATCACTCTGCTTCAGCCCTCAGGTCCCGTTACCAGTTACCTGCCAGTTACCTGCCAGTTACCTGCCAGATTTCTGCTTGATACCTGCCTGATACTTGTCTATCTACTTGCATTCCTGCGGTCCGACAGTCTGCCTACCAGCCCTGCCAGTCTGTCTATGGATCTGACTGCCCGCTCACCTGGGAGCGCTCATCTGCTACCTGCCTGCTAGCCTACCTGGAGGCTCTGCCGTCACATGCTGTGACCACCTGCCTGTCCAGAGACTCTTACCCCCTCACCTGGGAGCGTCCGCCTGCTACCTGCCTGCTAGCCTACCTGGAGGCTCTGCCGTCATGTGCTGTGACCACCTGCCTGTCCAGAGACTCTTACCCGCTCACCTGAGAGCGTCCGCCTGCTACCTGCCTGCTAGCCTACCTGGAGGCTCTGCCGTCACGCGCTGTGACCACCTGCCTGTCCAGAAACTCTTACCCGCTCACCTGGGAGGGTCCACCTGCTACCTGCCTGCTAGCCTACCTGGAGGCTCTGCCGTCACGTGCTGTGACCACCTGCCTGTCCAGAAACTCTTGCCCGCTCACCTGGGAGCGTCCACCTGCTACCCGCCTGCTAGCCTATCTGGAGGCTTCGCCGTCACTTGCCGTGACCACCCGCCTGTCAAGAGACTGTCCCCGTCACTTGCCGTGACTACCTGCCCGCCAACCCTGGGAGCCACCCGCTTCCTTACAAGGACTGCCCCTTTGTATCGTAGCTCAGAGGTTCCACCTCCCAGACCCGTTACATTAGATTATTATAATAGTCTATATTAGATATTTTATGATTTTAAAGAAAGTGTAGCAGCACTGTGCATAACAATGCAATCTGCAGTGCAGTTTTTTTTTGTTTTATTTAACATGTTGCTAAACAAAAAACACAATGAGCTATAGCAAGATATGTGACGCGCCCCCTAGGACCATGGGGTACTCGCCACCGGGTCGGTCGGTTCCTTGGGATTGTCACGGGGACGTGACTCGGTCCGGGGCCCTAGGTGGTCATTAAAAAGCAAGGACAGTTTGTTTAGGGGAAAAGTTTTGTGATGCCACCAGTGGTATGCGGCTATAGGTGGCCGCCGCTGCTGAAAGAAACCGCTGGGGCCATTAGTGACGCCGCTGGGATGGATTTGCTCCCCACTGGTAGAGCGGGGCCCCAGGGCTACTGGTACGGTTTATGTAGGGGGGCTATGGATGTTGGGGTGCAGGACTGAGGGTGCAGATAATGACCAGACGACACAAGAATGGCGGTTTCCTCTACCTTTACTTGAGGTTTGATGGTGTAGACTTGGGCATTGGTAACAGAAGGTAATGGAGATCCGGGCGGCCTAGAAGCAATTTAGGGATCCACCTCGCCAGGTGGAGTTGTAGGCCTTCCTTCTGCGCTGTCCCCTTTGGCCCTGCTGCCTAAAGATATGCTGCGACCCTCTTTCCTGAGCAAACGTTTAATCCTCGCACATATGGCAGGCAGCACGAGCCTTTTCATGCATCGCTCCTTCGTGGCGGCTCCGGGCTCTAGTATGCTGCTGAGCTGCCAGGTGTTTGGTGGGGCCAGGAGACTTGCAGTCTTCGCCCTCTGGATCTAGCTGACGGGACTTCAGTACCCGAACAACCACGGTGTCCGGTTTCTCGCGCTTTTCTCTGGGGCGAGCTTGGTCACAGCTCCCCTCCCCATGTTCTCCCTCGTCGCTCTCCTGTCTCCAACTGACTTTTCTCACTCCAACCGACTTTTCTAAACCCCGCCTCCAGGTTCCAATTTAAAGAGGAAGCTCCCCTGAAACAGGGTTAGAGCATCCCCTTCAGGTCTGGAGCCAGGAAATGTGTTGGATGCTAGTGTTGCCTGATAAGGGGAGCCCTCCTTGCTTCTAGGCATGGCATCACCCCCTGTGAGGGAGGCAATGCCAATGTGGCAACCAGACTCCTGGGGTGACACATTCCCCCCTAGTTAAATTCAGTACTCCCGGACTGAGGACACCTTTACAGTTAAACAATTAACAACAAGAACGATTCATATTACCAAAAATTTACAAAGTCTCAAAAAGGCAAAAATTACAGAACAAAAAAAAAAAATTGGGAACAGTCATTTATGCCTTATTCTTTATGCCGCTATCCGGGAATTGTCTTTTTCCGGGCACCTGAAGGTTGGTTGGTGGGAACCGCCTTAACCCACTCCGTGTATCGTCCCTGGGCGTGGCTTCAGGGCACTCTGTCCGTGGGCCTGGTTTTCAGCCACGCCTGCGGTTTATTTTCAAGACAAACAATTAACTTAACTGAATATTGTTCTGTCCACATCTAGTCCTGTGGTCCATTTGTTCATAAATATAATAACTATATACACTCACGATTGCTTAAAAGTTCTTACAGGAAGTCTCTGTAGGCTCTCATACTTAACGGTTGCAATTATATACTGTACACTATTATCTTATTACACCTTAGTCCCTATAACGGGCAGGGAGCTGGCCTCTGGTATTATGGGTTGATCTACGCAGTACAGTTATTGCTAATGACCTACCCGGGTCTCTAGTGCCTACCGCTGGTGTGGTGGTTGCACTATTCACTACGCTACTTGTGGACCTACGTAGTACTGGTATACCAGATTGCCTTCTGCGAATTCCTAAACTCACCATGGGACTGACACATTCACCGCTAGCAGGGGACAGATTCACTCGTTCCACTGCGGTTGTGGCATCTGTTGCTGGGGCTGTCTGGTCTCCCAGCTGTTCTAGTGTCTCTGCGGCTTCTGGTAAGGCTACTTGGGGAAAGGTCAGAACAGGTACCACGATTGCTTGGTTCACCTGCGTCCAAGACCGGGGAAATTCTCCAAGGATGGTTTGGACCATGTCTTCCACCTTTTCTGTGTGCTAGGGGCAGTTTTGGTCTTCCTCTTGGTGTCTCAGTTGATCAGGGCATATCTTTAGGTGGCCTCTTGAGATTTCCGCCGAAGTCTTTCCTCCTTCTTTACTGATGAGGCATACCTTGGTGTTGTCGAAATTTGAAGGTAAGATGGTGTATGGCTCAACCTCCCACTGGTCATCTAATTTGTGAACTCGCCTCTTCCTCTTGAGTACCTGTTCTCCAGGTGACAAGGGAACTGCAGGTGCGTGCTGATTATACTTTTTTTCCTGCCTCTGTCTTGCCTGGGACAAACTTCATCTCTACACATTCTTGCACCTTGTAGTATTTTTGCTGCCGCTCCATATCCCAGTCTACATCTGGTGATGTCGTCTCAGGTGTTAAAACTGCCATGTCTAAGTCAATGGGTAACTTGCCAGGTCTTGCCCTCATCAGGTAGGAGGGTGTACAGTTGGTGGAGTTCACCTGGATATGGTTATATAGGTCTACCAAATCCGGTAACTTCTCTGGCCACAGGCTACGCTCTTCAAGGGGCAGCATCTTCAACAGGTCTATTACTACCTGGTTCATTTTCTCGCATAACCCGTTGGTCTGGGGATGATACAGATTCATCCTTATTTTCTTGCAGCTGTACAAGTTACAGAATTCCTGAAACACTTCTGCTTCAAAGTCTGTGCCTTGATCGGTAAGCACTTGTTCAGGGTAACTGCGCGGGCGACAAAAGTGTTGTTGAAACGCTTTGGCTGCCGTCTTAGCCATCTGATCCTTCACTGGCACTAGTACCAGGAAACGGGAGTAGTGGTCTACTATGGTTAGAGCGTAGACGTAGCCTGACCAGCTTGAGGCTAGCTTCACGTGGTCCAAGGCTACCAGTTCAAGTGGTTATTTGGTGACTATGGGCTGGAGGGAAGCCCTCTGGGTATGACGGTCTTTCCGTCCCAGGTTGCATGGACCACATTCTCTAAGACCACTGGCGCATCCCGGTTCAGGACTACCACCTGCCAGACCAGTTCATGTGTCCGGGAGTTGATGCTTCTCCGACACAGCTTTTTCTCGTGGATGAACAGTTTGCCCTTCTCCTTCCACAACTGTTGGGTCTCCTGTGGAGCATCTGGACCAGGGTGCGAGTCAGCTTGTGTGGTTAAACGTGGCCTCTCTGTTAGCAGAGCGCTTGTCCCTCACACAGTGGGAGCACTGGGTCACCCCGTGACGATGGGAAGCCAGTAGCTCTATCTCCTCCAGCTCTTCCAGGTCTTCTCCTCCAACTGGCAAGTCGGGCATCCTGGACAGCACATCAGAATTAGCGTTTTCATGTCCCGCCCGATACTTGATGGTAAACTCGTAGTTGGACAGCCAGGCCATCCATCGCGGATTATTGTCTGTGAAAATGGTAAACTTCACTGAAGCCAGGTAGTGTTTGAAGTGCTCCATTACAGGCCAGACTATGGCTAGAAACTCCAACTTAAAGGAACTATAGTTGTCTGGGTTCCTTTCCGTGGGACGGAGCTTCCTGCTGGTGTAGGCAATTACTCTCTCTCTGCCTTCTGTACCTGGGAAAGCACCGCTCCAAATCCCATGTTGCTGGCATCTGTATAGAGTATAAAGGGTTGGCCATAGTCGGGGTAGGCCAGGACTTCGTCTCCCGTAAGAGCCACCTTCAGCCGAGTGAAGGATTCTTCTTCTTTTTTACCCCACTCGAACGGAGGATTTGGGTTCTTGGCCTTCTTGGACTGGCCCACTAAGAGGTCCTGCATGGGTGCCACTATCTTGGTGAAACCCTTGATGAATCTCCTGTAGTAGCCTACCAACCCGAGGAACTGACGCACTTCCTTGATAGTGGAGGGTCTTGGGCAGTCCTTCATCACTATGACTTTTTCAGCGTCTGGTGCTACACCTTCGGCGCTTACCACATGACCTAGGTACTGCACCTTGGGATTCAACAGGTGGCACTTGGATGGCTTTAATTCAGGCCAAAACCGGATAGGCCTCGAACACCTCGGCCAGGTGCTCCAGATGGTCTTCGTACGTCTTTGAGTAGACGATTACGTCATCCAGGTACAGCAGAACCGTTTTGAAGTTTTTGTGTCCTAGGCAACACTCCATTAACCGCTGGAATGTTACCGGAGCGTTGCAGAGCCCGAATGGCATGCAGTTGAACTCGCAGAGGCCCATTGGTGTCGTAAACGCGATCTTCTCTCTGTTTGCCTCTGCCACGGGAACCTGCCAATACCCACTGCTGAGATCTAAAGTGGAGAAATAGATAGCGGATCTCAGTGCAGCTAATGATTCCTCAATTCTGGGTAATGGGTAGGCGTCATTATGTGTAATGTGGTTAATCTGCCTATAATCAACGCACATCCTCATTGTACCATCTTTCTTTCTAACAAGGACTAATGGAGCTGCCCAGGGGCTTCAACTATCTCTGATCACCCCAGCCTCCTTCATCTCCCGTAACATTCCCTTGGCACATTGATAGTGAGTTGGGGGTACAGGCCGGTACCTCTCTTTAATGGGCGGATGATCTCCTGTGGGGATATGATGTTAGACCCCTTTTACCTGCCCAAAGTCTAGTGTGTGTTTGCTAAAGACTCGCTCATATTCTTGGACCACTCGGTATACCCCTTGCTTTTGGTGTGAAGGGTTGGAATCAGTGCCTACTTGTAGCTTCTGACACCAATCCTCCATCTGCCCCTTGCAGCCATTGGTCTCCACCTGTTCGGGCAGAGGCAAGGGTTCCACTGCCTATTTTGCATTGTTACTGACAGTGAACAGCTTAGCAAGGGTGGCATACCGGGCTAAATGGACCTCTGTCTCCCCACAATTCACGGAACTCTCCTCTTGCAGACATTGACTACTCCCCTGGCCATCAAGATGGTGGGCCTATTATCAGAGTACACGGGTTCTACCAGGGCCTGATAATCTTGACCCCTGAGACCTATTGCTGCCTGACACCATATTAACATTTCACTCCTAGGGGGTATTGCAATCGCGAATGGATCACTCACTCTGACACTGCTGACTTCTCCACCAGACAGCTCTACCTGTTGTCTCTGCATCATGGCTTTGATCTCCTTCTGCAGAACTCGTTGCTGACTAGAACTGGCAGTCTCTGCAACCCTTTGCAACAAAACAATAATTTCCCCAATACAATTCTCTATCACATTGGTGCCTAAGGTTATCATAGGATGGCTTTCTCTGCGATCAATATCTACAATAATCAACCCTTGTGATGGCAATTCTACTTGGCCAACTTTTATGGTCACCTCTTTATACCCCACCTGAGGCAAGGGCTGACCATTGCTGGCAAAGATGTTAAAGTGTTCATCTGGACTTCATTGGGATGTCATCAAGCACGACAGGCAGGACCGGTCTTCCTCCCACGCACTTGTCTCTCCAGCTTTGTGGGCCTGGTCGTCTTACTCCTGGGGGTTGACCCTCTGCCCCAGGGGTTGCTCGTTTAAATCGCAGAATCTTGCGATGTGCCCCGCCTTTTGACAGCGGCGGCAGATTGGTTGTCCGTTCTGGTTGGTGGAATTCTTCTCTGCCGTCGCCACGTGACGTCATCTGGACTGGAAGCCAGCTGGATCCTTTCCTTTGGAGACACTTGCATGGCCTGCACGGTTTTGGTTAGTGTAGCAACACTTTTGGTCAGCTCCTGGACCTGAAGGCATTGGTCTGCAGAGGGGTCATTATCTAGGGTCTGCGCGTCAGCCTCCACAGGTGGCGGGGAGAAGGACGTCACCTCCTGATGGTATGTGATAGCTGGGCACCGGATGAGTGCAGTGCCACTTGGGGTTGATTCTCGCAGCACCCGGATGGCCTGGTCTTTAAATTGCGCAAAGTCTATATCAGGGTTTTGCAGAGCCATAATGCGCAGCTGTGTCCGGTGAGCGTTAGACAGGAGCCCCTCAATAAATTGTTCGGTTAGCAATCTGTCCTCGTCTCGCACACTGTCGGGGTCTACCTGTTTAATGGCCCGCAGCACCTCTTGCAGGTTTAGACCATAGTCCCGTACACTGTCCTGCACCGTTTGTTTGCACCCTAGAACTTCATTTTAATCTCCGCTGCTGTGCGGGTGTCAAAGGTATCCTACAACCTGGCCAGAATTTGCTTAACACTTCTTTTGTCCCTGCCCGGCCAGGACTTCACCTCCCTCTGGGCTGCACCAATTAGCTGTCCTATAAGGATGCTGACTTTTTCCTCCTCAGACAGGGGGTACACTTTGAACAAACTGTGCAGTCTCTCCTCAAATTCGCTCAGGGTGTGCGACTCCCCTGAGTACTGAGGCAACCATGCTGCCCCTGGGATATACGGCATGGATAAAGGCATTACAGTTGCTGTGGCCGCTCCCGCAGCTGGACCCTCTTCTAGGTTGGGCATCTCCCCCCCCCCACCTTAGTGAACCTCAGCCAGGTCCTGGGATGCTGCAGGCGTACCAGTCTGCTGCTCTGCAGGTGAGAGGGATTTCTTACCCGGCGGCTCCGGATCGGGGCCTCCTGCTTCCCCTCAGCTGACGTCAAATGATCCAATTATACAGTTCAACAAAGTCTATGGCACACAGTAACCGGTTATACCGGGCTACGACATTCCTGTTTGTGACGCCAAAAATGACGCGCCCCCTAGTACCGTGAGGTACTCGCCACCGGGTCGGTCGGTTCCTTGGGATTGTCATAGGGACGTGACCCGGTCCGGGGCCCTAGGCGGTTATTTAAAAGCAAGGACAGTTTGTTTAGGGGAAAAGTTTTGTGACGCCACCAGTGGTATGCGGCTTTAGCTGCTGCTGAAAGAGACCGCTGGGGCCGTTGGTGACGCAGCTGGGAGGGATTTGCTCCCCACTGGTAGAGCGGGGCTTCAGGGCTACCGATACGGTTTATGTAGGGGGGCTGTGGATGTTGGGGTGCAGGACTGAGGGTGAAGATAATGACCAGATGACACAAGAATGGCATTTTCCTCTACCTTTACTTGAGGTTTGATGGTGTAAACCAAGGCACTGGTAAAACAAGGTAATGGAGATCCGGGCAGCCTAGAAGCAATTTGGGGATCCACCTCGCCAGGTGGAGTTGTAGGTCTTCTTTCTGCGCTGTCCTCTTTGGCCCTGCTGCCTAAGGCTATGCTTTTCTGTCCAATTCCTTCCTATAGTGTAGAGGATTCAACTGGTCCTCCATGCGAAAGACTTAATTCTCCAATTCACCGATTATGGCTTTGAAATTATGCTTGTCTTGGCAGATAAGCCTTATATCCATCTTGACCTCTTCAATTTTCTCTGTAAGTTAGATTTTTCAGGTGTCTATGGCATCAAGTAGTTGCGTGGAGACCTGTCTTAGTGAGGCTCTGCCTCAAACTCAATGTTACTGTCTGCAGTTGACACGTGAGGTCACCCTTTTTGCTTAGAGTATTTAGAAGAATGTGTAGCAGACCCTTCCAGCTGATCAATGTGGGCATATTCCTTGAGCTTTTGAGCCACAGTTTGGCTTTTGGAATGTCTCTTTGTGTAGGAGAGGAGGCAGAATCAAGCAGTAAAAAAAACAAAAAAAAATACAATACACAATAGGCCCAATTGACAGGAGAGATAACAGTATGTATGATGAAACCTCAACTACATTAGAGTTACAGCAGCATGGTAAACCACTTAACAAGGCTGCACTACTAAAAAATGTCCACTAGATAGTGGCAGAGGGCAAAGATGGTGTTTTTCAGTAAATATCAAATATTATGTCTTGGACAGAGTATACTACATACTGTGTCTTGGACAGACAGGGCAGTTACTCCCACACTGTGACTGTCTGGGTATAAGTAGCAGTGTCTTTCCACGAGAAGCGATCAGGGTTCAGGAGTATTGTAGAGGCTCCCCAAAATGGGTGACATGCGCAGGTGCCAGGAATATTTCATACAAGTGGATTACTTCGGGGTGCCACTCACCAAAGAACCTAAGCAAGTCCCGAGTGTTGACAGAGGGGGGCTGCTGTAAAGACGACGTAGAGACAAAGAACTGAAGAAAAAAATATGCCTGTCAAAGATGGCCATTAACATAATGGTGGCAGGGCAACCACAGGAGCTCAGCTCCACCCAGGCGGTGAGCCAGACGACAATGTTCCACTCCGTCAGTAGTTTGCACCAAAGACGAGTGTCCAGAAGATGAGAGAAACTACATGGGATTTCATACAGTGAGCAACTGTCAGGTGGGAAAGGCCTCCTGAGATCAGGTAGGCCTCAGATCCTGATTTTGGTAGCAGGCGATGGATACAGTACCAGTCTTTTCTGCCCGTATAGCACAAAGCTCCTCCAGAAGCATACACAGGACTCCTTGCAGAAGAGAGAGGACTTGTTCTGGAGGTCTAAAGGCCCCGTCACACATAACGAGATCGCTAGCGAGATCGTTGATGAGTCACGGTTTTTGTGACGCAATAGCGATCTCGCTGTGATCTCGTTATGTCTGACAGGTAGCAACGATCAGGCCCCTGCTGTGAGATCGCTGATCGTTACAAAGCTTCCTGGACCATTCCTGGGTCGTTGCACTCCCGCTGGGCAGTGTGCATCGCTGTATTTGACACCTTAGCAACGACCTCATTAGTGATTCAGAACTGAGACACGTAGGCGTGCATAAACTGGCCTTTTCCGCGCCCCTCGTCCCCGATTAGTGGTCGCTACTGCGTCCTTGTTTTTCGGATCCCACCAGCGTTCTCCGGCTGTGACTCCACTTTGAAGAAATCAGACGTCTTTAGCGAGGTAGGTATTGTTTGGGGTCTCAAATGAGTTTCCATTTTTAATTCATTTATAGGACATCTACCGATTATCTGCTATCATTGCTCTTCAGAGAGGGAGGGATTGGCTTCTATCTGTATATATATGCTTTTGCATGGGCAGATATTTTAGGGGTCTCATGCACACACACCCACACAGCACGTTTTCTGACATGCTGTCCTAGCCAACCGCTTCAGAGTTTTTCACACGACAATTAACATGAAGCTTAAATCAATAGACTCTGTTGTTTTGGCCTGTTGCACGCTTCACAACTTTCTTCGTCGACGTGATGCAATTACGTACTGTCCGCCTGGCTTCGTGGACTCTGTGGACCTAGCCAATGGGGAAGTGGAGCTCGGTGAATGGCAGTAGTCACCGCAGTAAGCAGTCCATATATATATATACACATATGTATACACATGCGTATACAGATACATACACACATACATACACACATACATACACACACCTACACACACACATACATACACACATACATACACACATACATACACACACCTACATACACACATACATACACACATACATACACACACCTACACACACACATACATACACACATACATTCGTGTACTCGTATGTAAACATTCATCCATGTACTCATACATATTTTTAAGTACACAAATATATACACACACTCATATACACATATGTATACAGATAACTATATATACACATACATACTCTCAAACATACAGATATGCATACACATAAATGGCCATTTACATCTCTATATATATATTCATATAAATATATGGACATCCATACATCTGTACAGGAACAATGCACACACCACTGTTCCCATCTGACCGGAGACGCAGTAGCGATGTTAAACCAAGGCCGCCCAATCAGAACGCGGAAGCGTCCACCAATCGGAGATGAGGGGGCGCGGAAAAGTGATTTTATGCACGCCTTTGTGACACAATACAGTCCCTTTCAAGGTGTGGATCGTTGAAATAGCTGCTGTGTGAAAGCGTCCCAACAACCACCGAGATCGTTAGTTAGATCGCTGGGGCGGCCGAAATCGTTGGGAAATTCTGCATGTTTGACAGCTCCCCAGCGATCACGAAATGACTCTCCAGTGATCCCAAAACCGTGACGCACTAACGATCTCGCTAGCGATCTCGTTATGTGTGACGGGGCCTTAAGGCACCTCCAAACGGAGAATTAGATAGAGGCTACTAATTTAGTCCCAGGTCTCAGGCTGGACAATGGACACAATTTTCAAACGCGTCCAATTTGTCCATTCTTGGGCTCAAACAGTAGTGTAGGCCTTCCTGGTAAAGAATCTGGTGTTGGTTTTCGACTTAGATGGAGAGAAGAGTAGAATTATTGTAAATTAAAGATGCACTGCCATCTATATTTTTTATTAAATGTGTGTGTATGTACATGTAATGTAGCCCCCTACCGCGGCTCTCTTAAGGATCAAACTCCATTCTGCTCTTCTTCTCAGTGAATTCACCACAACTGCAACTAGCCAGCTCAATCTGTGTGAGCCACAGGTCTCTTTTACCATGCAAAAACCTATGGAGCGTCGTTCTGACAATCCATAGCCTTGCATTGGAAAAACCACAACCAGATCACACAGAGCACAACGTGACCCAAACAGTCTGCAGAGGTTTCACATCACTGGGAAGTGAAGCAGAATGGCGCTGGATCCCAGAGACAACACACTCACACTACATTACAAGTACATAGACACACATATAATAAAAAAAAATAGGCTGGTTATTGGAGGTTTCGCAGCAGAAACGCTCCGAATCCTTCTCCAAATAACAAAACTCCTCAAAAACTCTGTGTGCATATTACCAGTTACCGCTCCCAAAATTTAGCAAAAAGAGTATGTAGTGTATGTAGAGTCTTATTGTTAAATTATATGCACAGTGACATCTTTTTCATGCTCAATATGCCCAGAATCTGTCTAAAAAAGCTCTGTTAAAGCGATCCATAAAATAAATATAGTGCACAGCAATGTCAAGACAATGGGAAAACCGTTTCAGGAATTTTCCTGGAGCCGTTCCAACTGGTAAAACTCTAAATCTAAATGACATAGTGTGCACATAGCCTTAGTTGGCTTTGTACTAAAAACAACTATTGTTTCAACAAACTTTGCATAAATCAATATTACAGGCGATTATAAGAAACCTTGCAATGTATCATCAGAGAAATCAGCTTTTTTCCCCACTTATCAGACACGTCTTCCCCTCTCACCACCTCCTGGACTCACCATCCAAGATGACAAAGCAGCTCAAGTCAATCTTGATAAGAGGAGATGGACTACAGGTGTCATGTAACAAAGCTCATTATCCTCTATGGGGTAGGTGGAAGGAGGAGTGAGCAATAGAGAAAGGAACAGACAGAAAAACATTGTGCAGAGTGTTTTACCTCACATCAGAGGTTGACTCAGATCAACAAGGCTGAGCTCTGCTGTATAATGTTCTCTATGTTGTTGCAGCTTTTGTGTGAGCTTAAAAGTGAATGAAGAGCAGATATTCCCCTCTCTGGGCTATATATGGGAGAAATCACAGCATCTTGTCTCCTCCCTTCAGCTCCCATGGAATTGTAAGTTACATATAGAGCATGAAGAGGGGAAAACTGGTGAAAATACAGGATATACAGTGGATAAAATAAATATTTGATACACTGTCGATTTTGCAAGTTTTCCCACCCATACAGAATGGAGAGGTCTGTAATTTTTATCATAGGAACACTTCAATTGTAAGAGACAGACTCTTTAAAAAAAATCCAGAAAATCACATTGTATGATTTTTACATTATTAATTAGCATTTTATTGCATGAAATAAGTATTTGATACAATAGAAAAACAGAACTTAATATTTAGTACAGAAACCGTTGTTAGCAACATTGAGATTCAGCTACCTGCAAAGATTTTCTATTGGTTTCAGGTCTGGAGACTGGCTAGGCCACTCCAGGACCTTGAAATGCTTCTTACGGAGCCACTCCTTAGTTGCCCTGGCTGTGAGTTTCAGGTCATTGTCATGCTGGAATATCCAGCCACGACCCATCTTCAATGCTCTTTCTGAGGGAAGGAGGTTGTTGGCCAAACTCTTGCTATACATGACCCCATCCATCTTCCCTTCAATACGGTGCAGTCGTTCTGTCCCTTTTGCAGAAAAACACCCCCAAAGTATGATATTTCCCCCCACCATGCTTCACGGCTGGGACTGTGTTCTAGGAGTGTACTGAGCCTTCTTCTTCCTCCAAACACAGCGAGTGGAGTTGATACCAAACAGTTCTATTTTGGTCTCATCTGACCACATATTCTCTCATGTCTCCTCTGGATCATCCAGATGGTCATTGACGAACTTCAAACGGGCCTGGACATGTGCTGGAATGAGCAGGGGGACCTTGTGTGCTCTGCAAGATTAAGATTCTAATCCATGACAGCGTAGTGTGTTACTAATGGTGCTGATTGAGAGTGTGGTCCCAGCTCTCTTCCAGTCATTGACTAGTTCCTCCCAAAACCAGGGGAGGAGTCCTGAGGAGATAATTTGCATATTCCCACTGCATTTTGGGGTAAGTGAAGAGTCTCCGTGAGCTCAAAGAACACTGGATTTTGGCTGTTGGAGCTGAAAAGAGGACATCGGTAAACCAGGGGAGGAGTCCTGAGGAGATAATTTGCATATTCCCACTGCATTTTGGGGTAAGTGAAGAGTCTCCGTGAGCTCAAAGAACACTGGATTTTGGCTGTTGGAGCTGAAAAGAGGACATCGGTAAACCAGGGGAGGAGTCCTGAGGAAATAATTTGCATATTCCCACTGCATTTTGGGGTAAGTGAAGAGTCTCCGTGAGCTCAAAGAACACTGGATTTTGGCTGTTGGAGCTGAAAAGAGGACATCGGTAAACCAGGGGAGGAGTCCTGAGGAGATAATTTGCATATTCCCACTGCATTTTGGGGTAAGTGAAGAGTCTCCGTGAGCTCAAAGAACACTGGATTTTGGCTGTTGGAGCTGAAAAGAGGACATCGGTAAACCAGGGGAGGAGTCCTGAGGAGATAATTTGCATATTCCCACTGCATTTTGGGGTAAGTGAAGAGTCTCCGTGAGCTCAAAGAACACTGGATTTTGGCTGTTGGAGCTGAAAAGAGGACATCGGTAAACCAGGGGAGGAGTCCTGAGGAGATAATTTGCATATTCCCACTGCATTTTGGGGTAAGTGAAGAGTCTCCGTGAGCTCAAAGAACACTGGATTTTGGCTGTTGGAGCTGAAAAGAGGACATCGGTAAACCAGGGGAGGAGTCCTGAGGAGATAATTTGCATATTCCCACTGCATTTTGGGGTAAGTGAAGAGTCTCCGTGAGCTCAAAGAACACTGGATTTTGGCTGTTGGAGCTGAAAAGAGGACATCGGTAAACCAGGGGAGGAGTCCTGAGGAGATAATTTGCATATTCCCACTGCATTTTGGGGTAAGTGAAGAGTCTCCGTGAGCTCAAAGAACACTGGATTTTGGCTGTTGGAGCTGAAAAGAGGACATCGGTAAACCAGGGGAGGAGTCCTGAGGAGATAATTTGCATATTCCCACTGCATTTTGGGGTAAGTGAAGAGTCTCCGTGAGCTCAAAGAACACTGGATTTTGGCTGTTGGAGCTGAAAAGAGGACATCGGTAAACCAGGGGAGGAGTCCTGAGGAGATAATTTGCATATTCCCACTGCATTTTGGGGTAAGTGAAGAGTCTCCGTGAGCTCAAAGAACACTGGATTTTGGCTGTTGGAGCTGAAAAGAGGACATCGGTAAACCGCGCGCCTGCCGGCGCGCGCATTTTGAAGCTTTTTTTTTAAGCTTTTTTCACTGTTTTCAGAACATTAACAGTAAGAACATGGAAGAGTCCAGGAGCCATTTGGTGAGCTGCATATCCTGCTACATGTTCACAGACTTGCCAGTGGAAAAGCCAAACTTCACATGCCAGAAATGCAAGCTTGTGTCCCTGTTGGAGGAAAAGTTGCGAAATCTAGAAGAGAGGTTAACTACCTTGAAAATCATTAAGGAAGGTGAAGAGTTCTTAGACAGAGCAGAATTATCTCTTCATGATTCAGAAAGAGAAGAAATTCGAACTGCACCTGAGGAAACAGAGGAATGGAAGCATGTGACCCAGAGAAGCCGGAGGATCGAGAGGCAGTCAGCACCTATACTGCTCAGGAACCAGTACCAGGCTCTCTCGCAGGAGAACCATGAAGAAATACAGCAAGATAAGACTTTGCCAGCAATGAATAACCTTGTAAGCCCTCAGAATCCTCCTGGATGGAGAAAGAAGAATGTTGTGAAGAAAAAACGGAGAGTGGTGGTCATGGGGGATTCCCTGTTAAGAGGAACAGAGGCTGCTATCTGCAGACCAGACATAACCTCAAGAGAAATGTGCTGTCTTCCAGGAGCAAAAATTAAAGATGTGTCTGACAGGATATCAAGACTCTTCAGACCTACAGATCACTATCCATTCCTGCTAATACATGTGGGGACAAATGACACCGCAAGAAAGGACCTGGAAACCATCTGCAGTGACTTTGAAGACTTGGGCAAGAAAGTGAAAGAATTGGGAGCGCAGGTAGTCTTCTCATCCATCCTCCCAGTGGATGGCCATGGAACAATGAGGTGGAATAAGATTCTACAGGTGAACAACTGGCTACGTCGATGGTGCCGTCAACAAGGATTTGGATTTCTGGATCACGGAATGAATTACCTATACGATGGACTACTTGCTAGAGATGGGGTGCACCTTACGAAGACTGGAAAACATGTATTTGGAAATTGCCTTGCTACACTCATCAGAAGAGCTTTAAACTAGAACAATGTGGGAAGGGAAGCAAAAGGCCAGAAAAAGCCATACAGCTGACAAATACTATTGAGATCTCTGCTACTGGAAGTGGAAAGGAAGAACAAAGACAAAACAATTTAAATAATAAAAATATGGGAGGAAGAGAAACCAATCACAAACTAAAATGTTTTTATACAAATGCACAAAGCATGGGCAACAAACAAGGAGAATTAGAACTACTAACGCAGGAAAAGAAATATGATGTCATTGGAATCACTGAAACTTGGTGGGACGATACACATGATTGGAATAAAAGGCTAAAAGGATACAACTTATTTGCAACAGACTTGATAAACGAGGAGGAGGTGTCGCATTGTATGTTAGAAAAGCGTATATCTGCACAGAGATGGAAGCTTCAGAGACTGGGAGTTCTGTGGAAACTGTTTGGGTAAGAATACAAGGAGAGAACAACGGAAAGGACACCATTGTAGGCATTTACTACAGGCCACCTGGGCAAGCTGAAGATATGGATGAACTCTTTATGTATCAAATGACCAAGTTCTCAAAAAAATATGACGTAGTGGTCATGGGAGATTTCAACTATCCAGACATTTGTTGGGAATCTCTCTCAAGTAAAACTAACAGGTCAAGCAAATTCTTATCCTCTCTTGCTGACAACTTTATCTTCCAAAAGGTAGGGGAGAAAACAAGGGGATCTGCTACTTTGGATCTAATCCTTATAAACAAGGAGGAAATGGTTGAGGAGGTAAAAGTGGCTGGGACCCTAGGAGGCAGCGATCATGCTATTATAGAATTTTGGATAACTAGAGGAGGAAGACATGTGAAGACTCAAACTTCAAGGTTAGATTTTAGAAAGGCAGATTTTAAGAGACTCAGAAAGAGAATAGGAGGGATCCAATGGCTGGATGTCCTTAAGGACAAAAATGTCCAGGAAGGATGGGAAATTTTTAAAAATGAGATTCTCAAAGCACAATCGTTAACAATCCCGAAAAGTAGGAAGAATGGGAAGCATTTAAGGAAACCAGGATGGATGAACACAGAACTTAAACACATGCTAAAAAGAAAGAAAGAAATGTTTATTAAATGGAAAGAGGGAGGCATATCTAAAGAAGATTATAATGCAGTCTGCAGATCCTGCAGGGCATGTATCAGGTTAGCTAAAGCTGACAATGAATTAAGGCTTGCAAGAGATGTCAAAAGCAATAAAAAAGGATTTTGGGGGTATGTCAAAAGTAAAAGAAAAGTCAAAGATGCTATAGGATTTTTACAGGATGAAAATGGAGAAATGGTAAGAGAGGATGTTGAGAAGGCCAAACTTTTTAATTCCTATTTTGCATCTGTTTTCTCTCAGAAAGAAAATGTAACATCAACTGATCTTCACTGTCCTTTTAAAGGAATAGAAGAATCCAAGTTATCTGTAAACAGAAAGATTGTGAGGGAATATTTAGCTAACATAAATGAGTTCAAGTCTCCAGGTCCAGATGAATTACACCCCAGAGTACTGAAGGAGATCGTAGAAGAAATTTTAGAACCACTCTCCATAATCTTTGAAAATTCTTGGAGAACAGGAGAAGTCCCAGAAGACTGGAGAAGAGCAAATGTTGTTCCTATCTTCAAAAAGGGGAAGAAGGTGGACCCAGGGAACTATAGGCCGGTGAGTCTGACTTCTATACCAGGAAAGATCTTTGAACAAATTATTAAACAACATGTATGTAAGTACCTGGATAAGAATGAAGTGATTAACCAGAGTCAGCATGGGTTTATAACTAACAAGTCATGTCAGACTAACTTAATTTCCTTCTATGACGGAATCACTGACTGGGTGGATCAGGGAAATGCTGTAGATATAGTATATCTTGACTTCAGCAAAGCATTTGACAAAGTATCTCACACCATCCTTATTGAAAAAATGACCAAGTATGCAATGGACCAGGCAACTGTTAGGTGGATTCATAACTGGCTTAGTGATCGGACTCAAAGGGTGATTGTAAATGGCTTCACATCCAGCTGGATGAATGTCTCAAGTGGGGTACCACAGGGCTCCGTCCTGGGACCTGTATTGTTCAACATCTTTATCAATGATTTAGATGAAGGAATTGAGGGTAAACTGATTAAATTTGCTGATGACACAAAGCTAGGAGGGATAGCTAATACTAGAGAAGAGAGAGAGAGGATTCAAAAAGACCTAAATAAACTGGAGCAGTGGGCAGCAACCAACAGAATGGTTTTTAACAGGGAAAAATGCAAAGTACTACATCTGGGCAATAAAAATGAAAAAAGGATATACAGAATGGGAGGAATAGAGCTAAGCAACAGTACATGTGAAAAAGACTTAGGTATACTAATAGATCATAGACTGAACATGAGTCAACAGTGTGATGCAGCAGCAAAAAAGGCAAATACAATTCTGGGATGTATTAACAGAAGCATACAGTCTAGATCACGTGAAGTCATTATTGGTCTTTACTCCTCTTTGGTCAGACCTCATCTGGAATACTGTGTACAGTTTTGGGCACCACATTTTAAAAAAGACATAGACAAACTGGAGCAAGTTCAGAGAAGAGCGACCAGAATGGTGACTGGTCTGCAAACCATGTCCTATGAGGAACGGTTGCAGGATTTGGGAATGTTTAGCTTGCAAAAAAGAAGACTGAGAGGAGACTTAATAGCTGTCTACAAATATGTCAAGGGCTGTCACATTGTAGAAGGATCATCTTTATTCTCATTTGCACAAGGAAAGACTAGAAGCAATGGGATGAAACTAAATGGGAGGAGACACAGATTAGATATTAGAAAAAACTTTTTGACAGTTAGGGTGATTAATGAGTGGAACAGGCTGCCACGAGAGGTGGTGAGTTCCCCTTCAATGGACGTCTTCAAACAGAGGCTGGACAGACATCTGTCTGAGATGATTTAGTGAATCCTGCTTTGAGCAGGGGGTTGGACCAGATGACCCAGGAGGTCCCTTCCAACTCTACCATTCTATGATTCTATGATTCTATGATTCTATGTAGTTTTGGGCTGATTACTGACCTTTCTCAGAATCATCCTTACCCCACAAGGCGAGATCTTGCATGGAGCCCCAGACCAAGGAAAATTGACAGTAAGCTTATGTCTCTTCCTTTTTCTAATAACTGTGTTGTTGCCTTCTCACAAAACTGCCTGCCTATTGTCCTGTAGCCCATCCCAGCTTTGTGCAGGTCTACAATTTTGTCCCTGGTGTCCTTGGACATCTCTTCGGTCTTGGCCATGATGGAGAGGTTGGAGTGTGATTGATTTAGTGTGTGGACAGATGTCTTTTATACAGGTAATGAGTTCAAACAGGTGAAATTAATACAGATAATGAGTGCAGAGTAGGAGGGCTTCTTAAAGAAAAACTAAAAGGTCTGTGAGAGCCAGAATTCTTGCTAGTAGGTAGGTGATTAAATACTTATTTCATGCGATAAAATGCAATTTAATTATTTTAAAATCATACAATGGGAATTTCTTGTATTTATTTTTACATTCTGTCTCTCACAGTTGAAGTGTACCTACAATAAAAAATACAGACCTCTCCATTCTTTGTAGGTGGGAAAACTTGCAAAATCGGCAGTGTATCAAATACCTATTCCCCACTGTAAGTCACATAATGGCCAGAAGTGGTTTCATTCCTCATGTGCACAGAGCATATTTAAAATACTTACTTGAAAGCAATTACCCTTTAAAGAATGTAGAAAGACTTCCGTAAAAAACATAATTTCTTGTATATTTTATAACATTTTAAATCAGGTGTTTTCATGCTTTTTATACTAACAGGATAAAAGGAAAAAAAAAAAATTCGGACAAAGTGTAGTAAATGATCGCTTCCAGCAGTGATCTTGTGCGCAGGCACCGGGGAGTCACTGCGCACAAGATCACTGCTGGAAACAACATAGCTAGGAGAAAAAAAGTGCACCTTACGTTAAAGGTGATGTGCGCATGCACGGGACTTGGAAGACGAGACTGCTCGTCACAGGGCACTGTGACGTGCAGGGGAGAGGGAGAACATTGTAATTCACAAAGTAGGCGGGGATTTCTTCCTGTCCCCCGACCCACACGCACCAGAAACGGATTGAATAAAAAGACATTTCAAAGCGACCAGACCTCTAATATGGGGCATACAGGTAGGTATAGATTTACATTTCTATCACCTGTATGCCCATATGCCCATATTAGAGGTCTGATAAGTCCCAGGGAGTGATAGATTCCCTTTAATCTTAATTTTTTTTTCTTAGCTTAATGTGTGGAGATTCCGGCAAGACAATCAGAGCGCAGGAACCATCCACAGCGTTCAGACACAAGGGCTTCTCCATATGAAGAGCGGACATGTTATTCAAAGGTGTACTCCTGCATTGAGCAAAAGCGGGTGATCCGCAGGTGCACAGAGATGCATAGTGGGCATGGGATTTGTATAAATCCCATCCACTATTCTGTAACATCTGGCCTCTGCGGATTGCATGCAGCACAAATGCGCGGCGTACAGTCCGCAGCAATTGATGATCGTGTGCACGTACCCTAATTTTTTTCTGTTACTAGCATGCTACATAAAGCACACCACATCTCCGCTTGTAACTCCTTTGCACTGAGATGCAACTGTATGTAGGGCTCCACAGTAAAAAAATCGAATATTTTCTGTTACTACCATGCTACAGAAACTAGGCCACATTTGAGCTTTAAATTATTTGGAGCTGATATTCTGCTACAGCGAGGGGTTGACATTATAAAATCTAAATTTGTTCTGTTACTAGAATGCTACATAAACCATGCCACTTTTCAGCTTTTAATTTTTCACATTTCAGCATATAAAGGTTTTGTGCTGCTAATATTGTGCTCCAGTCAGGAGTCCACATTTCAGAATCTAAATACTTTGTGCTAATAGCGTGGTCCTGAAGCCAGGCCACATTTCAGCACTGGACATAGCTTTGAACGGCATTTTTAGCCTAAACTTTGATCAGTAACAGGTGGATGAGTAACAGGTGTAGGCCTGGTGCTCTGAGAGCCTTGCCAAATTCAGGCAACACACATGAAGGAGACCCAACTTAGTCCCTAATATTTGGAAATGTTTGGACTCACAGACCACTAAAGTGGCATCAGTTTTTTTTAAATTATTTATTGATTTTACTCTCTAATATTGCACCATTAATTCCACAGCACTTTACAGATATGATCAATTTCCCCAGAGTAAAAATAGAATAACACCCCTTCCACTACAGGCAACCCTCCAGATGGAGACTCAACTTGGAGTCTCCACATTTCAAACAATTATTAGTTGATGTAAGCAATAACAGGCACAGAAGCCACGACGTCCTAACGTCTGAGCCATGACCCGCTCCCTCGCATCCTTGTTTTAAAGATTGTGTGAATAAAGCAGAAGAATTTTACCTCACGCAGTGTGCCATCTGTTCATCTCTATGTTGCTTCATTCATGAGGACTATTGCCTTGGTGGTGCTGCACATGTGACCTGAGGAAGCCGTGCAGCTGACTCACGTCCAAGATTCTTTAACCCCTTTATCCCCGAGGGTGGTTTGCACGTTAATGACCAGGCCAATTTTTACAATTCTGACCACTGTCTCTTTATGAGGTAATTACTCTGGAACGCTTCAACGGATCCCCCTGATTCTGAGACTGTTTTTTCGTGACATATTGGACTTCATGATAGTGGTAAAATTTCTTCAATATCACTTGTGTTTCTTTGTGAAAAAAATGGAAATTTGGCAAAAATTTCGAAAATTTTGCAATTTTCAAACTTTGAATTTCCATGCCCTTAAATCAGAGAGATATCTCACCAAAATAAAATATTTAATAAATAACATTTGCAACATGTCTACTTTACATCATCACAATTTTGGAACCAACATTTTTTTTTTGTTAGGGAGTTATAAGGGTTAAAAATTGATCAGCGATTTCTCATTTTTACAACAAAATTTACAAAAATATTTTTTTAGGGACCACATCACATTTGAAGTGACTTTGAGGAGCCTTTTTGACAGAAAATACCCAAAAGTGACACCATACTGAAAACTGCACCCCTCAAGGTGCTCAAAACCACATTCAAGAAGTTTATTAACCCTTCAGGTGCTTCACAGGAATTTTTGGAATGTGGAAGGAAAAAATGAACCTTTATTTTTTTTTCACAAAAATGTTACTTTAGACCCCAATTTTTATATTTTTTCAAGGGTGTCATTAAAAAATTAACCCCCAAAATTTGTTGTGCAATTTCTCCTGAGTAAGCAGATACCCCATATGTGGGGGAAAACCACTATTTGGGCGCACAGCAGGGTTCGGAAGGGAAGGGGCGCTATGTCACCTTGGAGAGCCCCTGATGTGCCTAAACAATGGAAACCCCCCACAAAAGACACCATTGTGAAAACTAGACTCCTCAGGGAACTTATCTAGATGTGTGGTGAGCACCTTGAACCCCCAGGTGCTTTACAAAAGTTTATAACATTGAGTTGTAAAAATAAAATTTTTAAATTTTTCCCAAAAAAATGTTTTTCAACCCCCAATTTTGCATTTTTGTAAGGGTGACAGTAGAAATTTTGCCAAACCATTTGTTATGCAATTTCTCCTGAGTAAGCTGATACCCCATATGTGGGAGAAAACAACTGTTTGGGCGCTCGGCAGGGTTCGGAAGGGAAGGAGCACCATTTGACTTTTTTAATGTAAAATTTGCTTGAATAATTAGCGGACGTCATGTTGCGCTTAGAGAGCCCCTGATGTGCCTATACAATGGAAACCCCCCACAAAAGACACCATTTTGAAAACTAGACCCCTCAGCGAACTTATCTAGATGTGTGGTGAGCACCCTGAACCCCCAGGTGCTTTACAAAAGTTTATAACATTGAGTCGTAAAAATAAAATTTTCACATTTTTCCCCAAAAAATGTTTTTCAGCCCCCAATTTTGCATTTTTATAAGGGTAACAGGAGATTTTGTGCCAAACCATTTGTTATGCAATTTCTCCTGAGTAAACTGATACCCCATATGTGGGAGAAAACCACTATTTGGGCACTCAGCAGGGTTCGGAAGGGAAGGAGCACCATTTGACTTTTTGAATGTAAAATTTGCTTGGATAATTAGCGGACGCCATGATGCATTTGGAGAGCACTTGATGTGCCTAAACAATGGAAACCACCACAAGATACACCATTTTGGAAACTACAATTCACAGAAATTGTACCTCTTCAAAAAAATTCTAAAATATAACTTTTAATATATGTATTAAAAATTGATCCATGCATGCATATTGATCACACCTATGTACCCTTTTGTATCTGAGGCCTAATTGTGCTGATCAGGGCTACAGATATATATATATATATATAAAATATTTTTCTATTTGTCACAAGAAATTGTTTGTTCTCCACTAAGAATCCCTGTATCTCATTGGCCGACAATATAGGGTGTTATATGGATCCCAGGGAGAGTCATCATTGAGCGGGGACGCCATTGTGCAGGAAAATAGGGTGCCAACCTCCGCGGCCCTATCTCACCCTACCTTGCCGCGGAGGTTGGCACCCTATTTTCCTGCACAATGGCGTCCCCGCTCAATGATGACTCTCCCTGGGATCCATATAACACCCTATATTGTCGGCCAATGAGATACAGGGATTCTTAGTGGAGAACAAACAATTTCTTGTGACAAATAGAAAAATATTTTATATATATATATATATATCTGTAGCCCTGATCAGCACAATTAGGCCTCAGATACAAAAGGGTACATAGGTGTGATCAATATGCATGCATGGATCAATTTTTAAATTCTTTTGCTGGATATAATGCCACATAGAAGGATGAATCTTAAAATACACTGCTTCACCTTTATGACATGGACAGAGGATCCATTCCAAAAAAATACTGCCAGATCAGTTTACATATAGCTCAAGATTACAGTTTATAAATTGTCATGTACAAGGGATCCATTTAATAGATGTATATATTGCCCAGTCAGTGTGTCCATAATTCAATGCCTAGATAGCTCAGATCAATTCATATATGGCTCATAATTATTGTTTATAAATTGCATGTCACGAATACAAATATATATTGCCAAATCTGTGCATATATGACTCAATGCCTGTATAACTCAACGCGTTTCCCCTTTGATAAGGTTCATCAGGAGTATCTTATTTAGGCAAATCTCTCACAATATAGTGTATAATGAAAAGGTTTTACTTATCTGAGTCCTCCATATGTTAAATCACAGAGTCTCCATCATCTCTCTGGAGAGCATTTTGGGAGTCTGGGGAGAGTCCCCCATATGATAAATGTGCTGGTATTGGAAACTAGGCCCCTCAGGGAACTTATCTAGATGTGTGGTAAGCACCCTGAACCATCAGGTGCTTCACAGAAGTTTATAACATGGAGCCGTGAAAATAAAAAAATCTAACTTTTTCCACAAAAATGATGTTTTAGCTCCAAATTTTTTATTTTCACAACGGTATGAGGAGAAAATGGACCCCAAAAACATTTGTGCAATTTCTCCCTGAGTATGCCGATACCTGATATGTGGAGAAAATACACTGTTTGGCCGCATGGCAGAGTTCAGAAGGGAAGGAGCAAGGTGTGACTTTTTGAACGCAAAATTGGCTGGAATTGAGAGCTGGGGAATTGGATGTTTCGACCCCAGCAGTTCGTCCCCAGCAGTTCGCCCCCAGCAGTTCGCCCCCAGCAGTTAGCCCCCAGCAATTCGCCCCCGGGTACATTTCGCCCCCCCACATTTCGTCCCCTGCATTTGGCTCCCAGGATATTTGCCCCCGCATATCTCACCCCCGCACATATCGCCCCCACTTCGAAACGTCCGGGGGCGAAACATGCTGGGGCAAAATGTGTGGGGGAGAATCTTCCTGGGGGCGAAATGATAGGGGTGAAATGTGCGGCGGCGAAATGTACCTGGGGGCGAACTGCTGGGGGCAAATTGCTGGGGCAAAACTTCCTATAACCTGAGAGCGGATACCATGTCATGTTTAGAGAGCCCCTGATGCCCCTAAGGCAATCCCAGCGAGGTTTTTTTGTCCGCGAAGCATATGGGGTGGAGACTCGAGCATGTCACTCGAGCACCCGGGATACTCGGTGCATACCTAAGCACCTGATGCAAACTCAAGTAGCGAGCACTTGCGCTCAACACTAGCTGCCATATCGTCATAATTTTTTCTTCCTTACTTTAGAAAAAATCACAACCCTAGCACAACCCCAGCACAACCCCAACCCCAGCACAACTCCAACCCTAGCACAACCCCAACCCTAGCACAACCCCATCCCTAGCACAACCCCAAACCTAGCACAACCCCAACTCTAGCACAACACTAACCCTTGCTCAACCCTAACCCTAGCACAACCCTAACTCTAGCACAACCCTAACCCTAGCACAACCCTAACCCTAGCACAACCCTAACCCCCTGCACAACCCTAATCCTAACCCTAGCACAAACCTAACCCCAACCCAAGCACAACCCTAACCCTAACCCTAGAGTTTATTTTTTACACCGTTCCTCATGTGGTATAAGTAATTAGACGACTTTATTCTTTGGTTTGGTGCGATTATAGCGATAACAGATTTATAGCGGGTTTTTATTATTGACAGCTGTCACACACTAAAATACTTTTTTTTTTTTCAAAGACTAGTTTTTGCATCACCATATTTTGAGAGCTATAATTTTTCTATATTTCGGCCGACAGAGTCATGTGATGGCTTGTTTTTTGCGGGACAAGTTGACGTTTTTATTGGTACCATTTTCAGGCATGTGACATTTTTTGATCACTTTCTATTCCTATTTTTAGGAGGCAGAATAAACAAAAACCAACAATTCAGGAGCTGGGTTTTTAAAAAATTTGTATGCCGTTCCGCATGTGGTAAAATTGATAAGGCAGCCTTATTCTTCGGGGCTGTACGTTTACAGCGGTACCACATTTATATTGTTTTTCTATGTTTTGTCACTTTTACACAATAAAAGCTATTTTATACAAAAAAGAATATTTTTTGCATCTCTTTACTCTGAGAGCTGTAACTTTTTTATATTTTGGCTGATGGAGCTGAATGGTGGCTTCTTTTTAGCGGGACAAGATGACGTTTTCAGCGGTACCATTTTTATTTATATTCGTCTTTTTGATCGCGTTTTATTCCATTTTTTGTTTGACGGTATGATGATAAAGCATCGTTTTTTGCTTTTTTTTTTTTACCGTGTTCACTAAAGGGGTTAACTAGTGGGACAGTTTTATAGATCAGGTCGTTCTGGATGCGACGATACCAAATATGTATACTTTTATTGTTTTTTGGGTTTTTTTTTTTTCATAATATTTATTGATGGGTACAATATATTTTTATTTTTTGGGATTATTTTTTTGATTTTTTTTTAATTTTTGCAATTTTTTTTTTTCATCTTCTAACACTTTTTTACTTTTATACTTTGTCCCACTATAGGACTTTCACTTTTTTTACTCAGATCGCCTGTATAGCTTAGGGACGGAGCACCATCCCTGTGCTATTGAGGCTGTCAGCGCTGCAGAGGCAGAAGATACTTTGATCGTGCACTGTGCATGATCAAAGTATCTTTCGGCTGTCTAGTGACCCGGATGTTGTCATGATGACATCTGCGTCACCATGACAACCACGGGACCTGACCTCAAACAGCGCGGGACGCCGGGGAAGAGGTGAGTACCGGCGCTTACCTCCGGAATGCTGCAATCGCAGAATTTCGGGGGTTAATGTGCTGGGAGCAGTGCATGACCACTCCCAGCCCATAGTACTAGGTGTCAGCTGTGACAATCAGCTGACACCCGGCGATGATCACCAGGGCATATTAATACGTAACTGGCTCTTAGAGTCCAGGGCGCAGGTCTTTAACCCCTTTACGCCTTGGGCTGTAAAGGGGTTAAAGAGGTAGGAGCTATATACGTAGTGCTGGTTTATGAACTTTACTTGCATTTAACCATGTCTGGACTTGATCCATTCACACGCACACATACCATATAATGGAGATGGACATTGCTTCAGACACTGCTATAGGAGCAAATGAGCAGCAGGCTTTGCCCAATGGAATACAGGCGGGGAGAGAAAATGCAGCGTCTTTCTTTTCAGATTGCAACAGGAAGGAAGACATACAGGTGCTCAGCTCCAGAACAGATGAATTTAAAATGATCAACTTGGCAGAAAAGGAAGTACGTCTTTTTTGGTCAATAAATTCTCTGAAAAGTTATGATGAATATAAAAGGGTGCCACGTGGCCTGCGTGTGCATAAGGAGATTTCACCTTTTTGTGAAGATAAAGACTTTGTTGCATGGGATAATGTCCAATTAGAATGCTCAAATAAATTATTGCAATTGATCTTTTACACAAAATGAAAAGGAATATATAATGGTTACAGTAGAGCTCGAGAAAGCTAAAGCTGAGTTGCGATCCCATTTGACTGAAAATTAGTGGCAGGTGTGCCTGACGAAATTAGATAAAAGACTTATTCCTTTAGGGTATGTGCGCACGTTCAGGATTTGAAGCAGAAATTTCAGCAGCGTTTCTGCATCTCCTTGGCAGGAAAAACTCTACGGAAAAAACACGCATCTGCAGCGATTTTGACGTGGTTTTTTTACGCATTTTTAATGCATTTTTGTACATCAATGAATGATTTTTGGAGCTAAATAAGGTTATTTGAAAAGGAGAAAAGGAACGTGGGACATTGCTTTAACCCTTGGATTAACATCAGAAAGTCAGAACTGTGGTGAGTATATTGGTTAATTTAAGAATGTGTCTGTTGTATTTCAAATAAAGTGTTTACTCTGTGTCTGTATGTTTATTTAACTCTTTACTTTACTTTAATTAGTTTTGGTGATGAAAGGGTCTGATTGACACCTTGTCATCACCAAACAAAAGAGCTAGGTGTCAGCTAATCCCATTCACCCAATCTTCATTATTAGCATTTTCATTCATGTAATTTCTGGGGCAGCTGTGAGCTGCTATTTTTAGCCTAGGAAGGTGCACGCTCCCGGCAGTGTACTGCCGGCCGCCGAGGGATCAGGACGCTGGGGAACATCACGAGGACACAAGGGGGCGCTGGACAGGTGAGGATAGTGTTTTTTTTACTTTTTTTTTTTTTTTAACACCGCACGCAGTCCCGGCTCGGGCTCAGGAGACTACTACTCCCCTCAGCTGCGCCACCTCTCGCTGTTATCAGTGTTACCGGTGGTCAGATGATGGGAGTAGTAGTCCTCCCCAACCGACCCGGGTACCACTCTATGCAGCGTTTTTGCAGCGTTTACGCAGGCCATTGACTTTAATTGAACCGCAGCAAATCCGCAGGTATAAATATTATACCTGCGGATTTTCTGCGGTTCAATTAAAGTCAATAGGAAACACTGAATAGAAAGGACATGTTGCATTTTAAAACGCAATGCCAATCCTGAGTGCAAATTTACACATCATGTGCATAGCACATCAGGATTGCCATTGCAGTAGCTGGCAGAGCGATTACCAAGGGTTTTTGATGCGTTTATGCACGGAAAAACCGACGCAAAAACTCATCAAAAATGCTACAAGTGCAATTAATCTTACAATCTGAAATTAAACAAAGGAAGATGGACACATTTGTGAGGGATAAAAAGGACTATGAGACTGGCCAATTTTTTTGCTGGAGTAAAAATAAATCTGCTCCTAAAAAACTTAGACAACAGAGACAGCCCAAAAACAATCCTAAAAAAGCGTACCGGGATTATTGGACCACAGATACTGATTCCAGTGCCTCAGATGACTCTAACTATTCTGCCCAACTGGATCGGCCTACTGTGCCCCCATAGACAGTCATTCCCCTTTTAGGAAACAGACCAGGAGAAGGAGGAGAAAATATAAATCGGAACGCCGGGACCAAATGCAAGCAGGTGTCCTGGCGGCAATAAATTCTGGAGCTAAATCGAATTTCAACATAATTAACCTTTCCGATCACACTTTGAATGAGGACATGGAATCACTACTGTCGAAGGGTCTGAATTATTGTATCCCTGATAAACTTGACATTGTTGACTTTAAAATTGACCTTTTTAAAGCTGTTTGAAAAATCCACTTATTTAAATTTTTCTCGTCCCAAGTAGTGACCGAGGTTCAGCATTTACCTGGAGAAGTCCCCTGCACTGTGGGTCCTTTGGGTTTTAGGGTTGGTGAATCTACTAGTCATCACATCAGCAAAGATGTCGCTTTATTATTGAGTATTAATAATCTAGAACAAGGGGATATTAATGTGCATAATGATATACTGTAGAAATAAACCCTTTTTTGGGAGGTGTAGACTCCACTTATACGCCTCGTATTTCAGCAGGTAATAATATTGATCTTTTTTATGACCTAGTAGTGAGGGACATAGAATCTCTAGTTTACCCTGAATTGCCAAATGATTTAATTCAAAGGGAACAGCAGGCATTAAAGGAGTTAAAAGTATGGAATGACACAGCGTTCTGTAAAGCCGATAAAAGGGGAAATATAGTTCTGATGACTAAAGAGTACTATATACAAGAAGCTATGCGGCAACTAGCTGATGTTAACACATATACCCTCGTCTCACAGGATCCCACCACTAGATATGAAACCAAATTGAGGTAATTTCTAAATAGACAGGTACAAAAAGGTATCCTCTCACGTAAAAAGCTGAGAAATTACTTCCTGAATTCCCACTGAAGGCGCATTGGTATTTTATCCCCAAGGTCCACAAGTCTATATTAAAAAACCTGGTCATCCCATCGTTGCAGGGATTGGATCGCTGACCGAACCCTTATCTAAGTATGTTGATTGGCTATTACAATCCTTACTGAGAGATGTACGCTGCTATGTTAAGGATACTGGGGCGTTTTTGAGATCCCTAAGAGATTTTGAGTGGCAGGATGACTTTAAATTGGCCTCAGTCTGGGAGGAGAGTTTATATACGAGAATTCCGCATTGTCTCAGTATCGAGGCGGTGCAGAATATTCTCTCCCACACAGACAAAAATGAGGATTTTATATAATTTTTCTGTGAATTGATTAACTTCAGTTTGATGCATACTTCATTTAAATTCCTGGACAAGTGGTACCTCCAATGTACTGGTACCGCAATGGGCAAACCAGCAGCTTGTGCCATAGCAAATTTATTTTTAGCTGTTTTTGAAGAGAAATACATATACTCCCCTGAAAACCATTATCTGAAATATTTGAAGATGTTCACACGCTATGTCGATGGCATCTTCATTATATGGGCAGGGTCTGAAAGACAGTTTCAGGAATTTGTAGACTTCCTTAATGATAAAAATGACATGAATATGTTCTTTACATCTATTTTCGGGGGTTCAGAATTATGTTTTTTGGTCGTTAAAATAACAATCGTTAATGGATTTTTGGCCACTGAAACATTGAAAACGATGGCGTGTAACTCCATTTTGCATTTTGACAGTGCACACCCAATGTATACTAAAGCATCTTAGCCCTATAGTCAATTTCTACATCTCAGGAAAATTAACAACACTAATTCCATGTTTGATATTCAGGCTCAGGAACTTCGGCATAGATTTGTGCAGAGAGGCTATCCCAACAGAGTTCTGGACATAGCCCTTCAGTAAGCCAGTACGTTCTCCCAGGATCAGCCATCGGGTCAGGGACATAATAACCTGTAGAACGCAATGCGCAGTATACATCGTTCTGTGCCCATGTGGCAGGTTATATATAAGCAAAACAATCCGGCCATTATTCAAAAGCTTTAGGGAACATTTTAACTCCCATCTCCTCCGGCAAAGGCTGTAGCAGATTGATGGAACATGTTCGCACAGCACACTATGGGAACCCAGAAGCCTTGTGGTTTACAGGCTTGGAAAAAGTTTCTTTACTTATTCAGGGTGATAACCTAAATAAAATCCTCCTTCGCAGAGAAGCCAGGTGGATCATCCGTTTTGGTGCGAAGGGCCCGCCAGGTTTAAATGAAAAACTGTAATTTTAAATTTCGCTGCTCACTTGTTTTAATGGTTTCCTTTGTATGTTATTGGTGTGTCATTATGATTTCAAGTGGGGTGGAGCTTATTGTTTTTAGGTGCTCTCCCCTTCCACACCATCTTATACCTGGAGCCGTGGAAGCGTGCTTGTCACGCGAAACGGTCATTGTCCTAACGTCTGATCCATAACCTGCTCCCCCGCATCCTTGTTTTAAAGATTGCGTGAATACAGTAGAAGAATATTATCTCACGCAGTGTGCCACCTGTTAATTTCTATGTTGCTTCATTTAAAAACTACACCATCGCCTAGTCTGCCCAGTCTGTGACCAGGGTACAAAAGTCATTGGAGATCCATAATTTGTTCATCTTGATGAAAGTTAGACGGTCTATACTTTCAAGGGTCAGCCGGATGCGCTTATCCGTCAGGACACCACCAGCAGCGTTGAAGACACGTTCTGAGAGAACACTGGCTGCCGGGCATGACAAAACCTCCAAGACATGACAGGGGAGCTCAGGCCACTCTTCTATTTTTCAAGACCAAAAACCAAAAGGGTCCAAAACACCCTTGATGGCATTGAAATTGAACGTGTGATTCTCCTTAATCATCTTCTCCAGTCGTTCACTGCATGTCAGACTTGTACTCTGTGTCAGTACAGGGGTAGCACTGCTGCAGCAAGGCATGTCCTCTGAAAGCCGGAGGAGTGTCAGCTCCAGTAAGGGAGGAAGGAAATAGGAGAGCAGGGCAGGCCAGGCAGGTGCTGGTAGAAGGGAACTCAATTATTAGGGGAACAGATAGGGCAATCTGTCACAAGACAGGGATCGTCGAACAGTGTGATGCCTACCTGGCGCTCGAGTCCGGCACATCGCTGATCGGGTTGACAGATTACTGGGAGGGGCTGGTGAGGACCCAGCGGTCGTGCAAATTGGCATAAATGACAAATTTAGAGGTAGGTGGAAGGTCCTTAAAGATGACTTCAGGGAATTAGGCTGCAAGCTTAAAGCAAGGCCTCCAAGATAGTATTCTCTGTAATACAGCCTGTAACATGTGCCACGCCAGAGAGGCAATGGTAGATTAGGGAAATAAATAAGTGGCTCAGGAATTGGTGTAGGAAGGAGGGGTTTGGGTTCATGGAGAACTGGGCCGAATTCTCAGTTGGCTACAGGTTCCACGCTAGGGATGGGCTGCACCTCAATGGGGAGGGTGGAGCTGTGCTGGGGCAGAAAATGGCTAGAAGGTTGGAGGAGTGTTTAAGCTAGGGATTGGGGGGATGGTATTCATTTTATATGTGGGGAAGATAGTGCAGATAGTGACCTGGGCACAAATAAAGAAATTGGGGGTGGGGTTAGAACAGTCAATATAGTAAGAAGGAATAGAGGTACAGAGAGATATATAAAATGCATGTACACTAATGCCAGAAGCCTCACCAACAAAATGGAGGAATTAGAATTAATTTTGTTGGAAAATAATTATGACATGGTGGGGATAGCTGAGACATGGCTGGACGAGAGCCATGATTAATTACAGGGCTATAGTCTGTTCAGAAATGATCGTACAAACAAGCGAGGGGGAGGTGTGTGTTTATATGTAAAATCATCCTTAAAACCCATCTTGCGCGAGAATATATGTGAATCTAATGAAAATGTAGAGTCCCTGTGGGTGGAGATAAGGGGAGGGGGAAAATAATAAATTACTGATAGGGGTTTGTTATAAGTCTCCAAAAATAATGGAAGCAGTGGAGAATATCCTCAGAAAGCAAATAGATGAAGCAGCGACTCAAGGAGAAGTCATTATTATGGGGGACTTCAACTACCCTGAAATACATTGGGGAACAGAAACCTGTAGTTCCAGCAAAGGTAATAGGTTTTTGACAACTATGAGAGACAATTACCTTTCACAACTGGTTCAGGACCCAACAAGAAGAGGGGCACTGCTAGACCTAATATTAACCAACAGGCCAGACCACATATCAAATATTCGAGTTGAGGGTCACTTGGGTAATAGTGATCACAAAATAATAAGCTTTCATGTATCCTTTAATAAGATGTGTAGAAGATGGGTTACAAGGACACTAAACTTCAGGAAGGCAAATTTCCAATGGTTGAGAGATGATCTTAGTGCAATAAACTGGGACGATATCCTGAGACATAAAACTACACAAAGCAAATGGGAGACATTTATTAGCATTCTGAATAGGACCTGTGCAGAATATATACCCTATGGGAATAAACATGCTACAAATAGGAGGAAACCACTATGGCTAAATAGAGCTGTAAGGGGTGCAATAAGTGACAAAAAGAAAGCATTTAGAGAACTTAAGCAAGTAGGTAGTGATGAGGCATTAAATAAATACAGAAAATTAAATAAATTCTGTAACAAACAAATCAAGGCAGCAAAGATTGAGACAGAGAGACTCATTGCCAGAGAAAGCAAAAATAATCCCAAAATATTCTTTAACTACATAAATAGTAAGAAACTAAAAACTGATAGTGTTGGCCCCCTTAAAAATAGTCTTGGTGAAATGGTGAATGAGGATGAGGAAAAAGCCAATATGCTAAATGATTTTTTTTCATCAGTATTTACACAAGAAAATCGCATGACAGAAAACATGATCAGTGATAACAAAAATTCTCCATTAAATGTCACTTGCTTAACCCAGCAAGAAGTACGGCGGCGTCTAAAAATCACTAAAGTTGACAAATCCCCGGGCCCGGATGGGATACACCCGCGAGGACTGCAGGAATTAAGTAAAGTCATAGATAGACCATTATTTTTTATCTTTAAAGATTGTATAATAACAGGGTCTGTACCACAGGACTGGCGTATAGCAAATGTGGTGCCAATATTCAAAAAGGGGACAAAAACTGAACTTGGAAATTATAGGTCAGTAAACTTAACCTCTACTGTGGGTAAAATCCTGGAGGGTTTCCTAAGAGATGCTATACTAGAGTATCTGAAGAAGAATAACCTCATGACCCAATATCAACATGGCTTTACGAGGGACCTTTCCTGTCAAACTAATCTGATCAGCTTTTATGAAGAGGTAAGTTCCAGACTGGACCAAGGAAATGCAGTGGATGTTGTGTATATGGACTTTTCAAAAGCTTTTGACACAAAAGGTTGATACATAAAATGAGAGCAATGGGGATATAGGAAAATATATGTAAGTGGGTTAAGAACTGGCTCAGTGATAGGAAACAAAGGGTGGTTATTAATGGAACACACTCAGGCTGGGTCTCAGTTAACAGTGGGGTACCACAGGGGTCAGTATTGGACCCGCTTCTTTTTAACATATTTATTAATGACCTTGTAGGGGGCATACAGAGTAGTATTTCAATATTTTCAGATGACACTAAACTCTGCAGGGTAATCAATACAGAGGAGGACAATTTTATATTACAGGAGGATCTATGTAAACTAGAAGCTTGGGCTAATAAATGGCAAATGAGCTTTAATGGGGATAAATATAAGTTAATGCACTTGGGCAGAGGAAATAAAATGTATAATTATATGCTTAATTGTAAAACACTGAGCAAAACTGTCACTGAAAAAGACCTGGGTGTATTGGTGGACTACAAGCCCACGTTTAGTGGCCAGTGTCAGGCAGCAGCTGCACAGGCAAATAAAATAATGGCATGCATCAAAAGAGGCATAGATGCTCATGAGGAGAACATAATTTTACCTCTATACAAGTCACTAGTGCGACCACACTTAGAATACTGTGTACAGTTCTGGTCTCCGGTGTATAAGAAAGACATAGCTGAACTAGAGAGGGTGCAGAGAAGAGCGACCAAGGTTATTAGAGGACTGGGGGGGTCTGCAATACCAAGACAGGTTATTACACTTGGGGTCAGGGCCGGCGTCAGCACCCGGCGCACCCGGGCAAATGCCGGGGCCCTGAGCAGGCAGAGGGGCCCACTGGCGGTCGCGCACCCCGCTGGGCTATGGGCGGAGGAGAGCGGTGTCAGCGCCTGCCCTTCTCCGCCGCTTGCTCAGCACCCCGGCAGCTGGATACTTACCTCTCCCCGTGCCTCCGCAGATCAGCTGTCTTCCTGCTCTGCGCTCCCTGTGACGTCTCAGGTCAGAGGGCGCGGTAACGTCTTTACACCGCGCCCTCCCCTGAGCCGTCACAGGGAGCGCAGAGCGGGAAGATACCGGCGTCGCTGGAGTCCAGACCAGAGCAGCGGGAGCAGGTGAGGAGACGGAAGGTGAGTATTTGATTTTTTTTTTTTAATGTATGGAGGCATGGGGCAGTATAAAGGGGAAGGGGGGGGGGTGGCATCCTCCATGGAGCATTATAAAGAGAGGGGGGACTGGACATCCTGCATGGGGCATTTTAAAGGAGGGGGGGTGACATCCTGCATGGGGCATTATAAGGTGGGGAACAGCCTGCATGGGGCATTATAAAGGGGGGGGGGGGCAGCCTGCATAGTGCATTATGTGGGGGGGGGAACAGCCTGCATGGAGCATTATAAGGGGGGGGCAGCCTGTATGGGGCATTATGTGGGGGGTAAGAGCCTGCATGGAGCATTAAAAGGGGGGGGGCTGTATGGGGCATTATGTTGGGGGTAACAGCCTGCATGGAGCATTATAAGGGGGGACAGCCTGTATGGGGCATTATGTGGGGGGTAACAGCCTGCATGCAGCATTATATGGGGGCCAGTATCCTGTATGGAGCGTTATAAGGGGACCGGTATCCTGTATGGAGAGTTATATGGGGGCCAGTATCCTGTATGGAGTTTTATAAGGGGACCAGTATTCTGTATGGAGCGTTATATGGGGGCCAGTATCCTGTATGGAGCGTTATATGGGGGCCAGTATTCTGTATGGAGCCTTATATGGGGGCCAGTATTCCGTATGGAGCCTTATATGGGGGCCAGTATTCCATATGGGGCCTTATATGGGGGCCAGTATTCAGTATGGAGCCTTATATGGGGGCCAGTATTCCGTATGGAGCCTTATATGGGGGCCAGTATTCCGTATGGAGCCTTATATGGGGGCCAGTATTCCGTATGGAGCCTTATATGGGGGCCAGTATTCCGTATGGAGCCTTATAAGGGGACCAGTATTCCGTATGGAGCCTTATATGGGGGCCAGTATTCCGTATGAAGCATTATATGGGGGCCAGTATTCCGTATGGAGTCTTATATGGGGGCCAGTATTCCGTATGAAGCGTTATATGGGGGCCAGTATTCCGTATGGGGCCTTATATGGGGGCCAGTATTCCGTATGAAGCGTTATATGGGGGCCAGTATTCCGTATGGGGCCTTATATCGGGGCCAGTCTTCACCGGTTTCTGAGCTATTGTGGAATTTACAATAGATATCACTCATGTAATGTAAGAAGTGAAATCTTTGCATTGTACTATATATATATATATATATATATATATATATATATTTCTCCCCCATATCTCTGCATCATGAATCGTGGTATGTGTTAAAGGGGCCTACTGAGACTCTTTCGCCCGGGGCCCAGAAAAACCTGAAGCCGGCCCTGCTTGGGGTTATTTAGTTTGGAAAAACGAAGGTTTAGGGGTGGTCTTATTACCATGTACAAATATATGAGGGGACAGTACAAAGACCTTTCTACTGATCTTTTTACTCTGAGGCCTGAGACGGGGACAACGGGGCATCTTCTATGTCTGGAGGAAAGAAGGTTTAATCATAATCACAGACGAGGATTCTTTACTGTAAGAGCAGTGAGACTATGGAACTCTCTGCTGCATGATGTTGGAATGAGTGATTCACTATTAAAATTTAAGAAGGACCTGGATGCCTTTCTTGAAAAGTATAATATTACAGGTTAAATATACTAGATTCCTTGATAGGGCGGTGATCCAGGGAACTAGTCTGATTACCGTATGTGGAGTCAGGAAGGAATTTTTTTTCCCCAATGTGGAGCTTAGAGTTTGCCACATGGTGATTTTTTGCCTTCCTCTGGATCAACATGTTAGGCTATGGGTTGAACTAGATGGACTTCCTTCAACCTTAAAAAACTATGTTACTATGTTACTCTATCCTGTTGGTGCATGAGCTGGTCAAAAAAATGAGTGAAATAACTCACAGAATTTTTTTTTTTATTATTTATTTTACTTGTATAACGCCATTAATTCCACAGCACTTTACAGACATTTACAGACATTATTGGCACTCTCCCCATTAGGGCTCACAATCTTAATTTCCTATTAGTGATGGACGAGCACTAAAATGCTCGGGTGCGCGATGCTTGGGTCGAACACATTGGAATAACTACTCGGGTGCTCGCCCCAAGCAATGAGCCCAATGTAAGTCTATAAGAAACTCAAGCATTTTTCAGGCTGCTCCCCCCGGCGGTATGTAGGGGGCCTAAAAATTGCCCAAATCGATGGGAACAGTGCTCAAATGCATGGGAACTGCATGGGGAAGACCCCTGGAAGCATTTCTGACTCCCAGGTCACTGCTGTCAACAATGTTGTCAGAGGTATTATGCCACTTTTACGGACTCACAATAAAGCATGCAAAAACGAAACCAAAATGGATTTTCCTGGGAAATATGTTAAGGAACATCCTTTCCAGGGTAATGACTTGTTTATAAGACAAGATACATATACAAAAACAAAAATGCTCTTCCACACCTTGGGCTATGTTCACACGTAGCGTTTTGATGCGTTTTTGCACTTTTGCATTGCTTTCAACCAAGACAAATGCATTCACTGGGAAATGTCATTTTAACATTTCACAACCTTATCTGGCCATGTGGTGTGTGATACATCATCAGACACATCCTGTTTCATTTATGATGGAGGGACTCTGAAAGTCACAAAGCCTATTTTTAAAGACCCATCAGGCGGCCCATACTATTCTTAAAGGGCCAGCAGTCAGCCCTCGCTATTGTTAGAGAGCCATCAGCCGGCTATGCTTTCTTGTTCCCATTATTGACGAGTTGGTCTCCTATATTGTTATTGCCTATGCAGTGAATGCAAGGGCTGCCAAAATTTTGGAGGCACTCCAATGCCCCTTGGAAGAGACGTAGAGGTGGGAGAGCCTCCTAAAAACAATGTTCCCATTATTAGGAAGTGGGTCTCTCATCGTGCTTGCTTATTCAGTGAAGCAACGACTGCCAAAAATTTCGAAGAACTCCAATGCCCCTTGCAAGACACGTAGAGGAAGTGATATGGTAGATATGGTGGTGAATGATATGGTGATGGAGGATGAGAAGGAGGAGGACAAGGTCAAATAGACTAAATCAGGAAGCGTATACCCATGTCTGGGTGTGAAAACAAAGGTGCATGGGAATAGAATTAGACCTCCCAAAAAAAGACACTGTATTTGAGTTTAGGTTACACTGCTATCATTCAGTGGTGTTGAGAAGTCTGGCCCAATCCAGCCCTTGTTCACTTTTATAAGAGTCAGCCTATCAACATTTTCAGTTGACAGGCGGATGCGCCTATCGGTTATAATTCCACAAGCTTCACTAAAAACCTGCTCTGATAAAACGCTAGCGGCAGTACAGGCCAGGACCTCCAAGGCGTAGAGAGCCAGTTCATTCCATGTGTCCAGCTTGGATACCCAGAGATTATATGGCACAGAGGAATCATGGAGGACGTTGGCACGGTCAGCAAGGTACTCTCTCACCATCTTCCCAAACTCCCTCCCCCTGTGTGCTGCTGTCCTCGCTCTGTATGTCCCCCTGCCAGGTTGGGTCAGTTACTATATCAACCAACACCTCATCTTCCACTTTCGCACCCTGGTCCTCCTCCTGACTTTCTGGCAATTGTGTCTCATCATCGTCCACCCCTTGTGACAGTTTCCCACCGTCGCCTTCGTGTGACCGTGGCTGCTCAAATATTTGGGCATTGCTACATGCAATCTCCTCTTGCCCCGCTTCAAGTGGACCGGGCGAGAGGCCCGAATCTATAAATGGAAAAGTGAACAGCTCTTTGGAGTGTCCAAGTGTGGGATCAGTTGTCTCCGGGCACTCGGTATGGTGGGAGGAAAGAGGATCAGGGTGAGGAATATTCTGTCCAGACTCACGGCTACTGAGACATGACCGTGTGGAAGACAGGGTGGTGGTATGAAAATTGTACATTCACACTGAATATCAAAACTATGATTAACACGTAGAATTATATACTTAACAAAAAAGTATGAAACAACTGAAAATATGTCTTATATTCTAGGTTCTTCAAAGTAGCCACCTTTTGCTTTGATGACTGCTTTGCACACTCTTAATTCATAGTTTTGATGCCTTCAGTGTGAATGTACAATTTTCATAGTCATGAAAATACTGAAAATCTTTAAATGAGAAGGTGTGTCCAAACTTTTGTTCTTTACTGTATATGTCTGTATATGTTTGTGTGTGTTCGTGCGTGACTGCGTGCTGCCTCCCGCTGTCTCTGGGGGGAAACCGTGCGGCCTCCCGCTGTCTCTGGTGGAGCGCCGTGCACCCTCTCGCTGTCTCTGGTGGGCGCCGTGCGGCCTCCCGCTGTGTATAGATGTCTATGTGCGGCCTCCCGCTGTATCTGGGGGGCGCCGTGCGGCCTCCCGTGGTGTATAGATGGCTACGTGCGGCCCCCTGCTGTGTATAGATGGCTACGTGCGGCCCACTGCTATATATAGATGGCTACGTGCTATATGCACTGCAGTCTGCTACATACACTGCCTGCCTGACTAGCACTTATATCTATGCAGCTGGATTATTCCTCAGAAGGACTATTAGTTGAGATGGATATGTGTAGAATATGTTGTGGTATACCTACACTAACTAAGAAACAAGTGAATCTCTCCCTAGCTCAGGAGCACCTCTCCTTACACAGCCTGACTCCGGAGTAGACTGTGACGAGCATGGCGGCGCCAGGTCTGATATAGACCTGATGACGCTGTGCGGCCATCCAATCACTGTAGTGCCACAACCAACATGGCTGGTGACCTGTGTGAGAACACTTGCCACAGTGACTGAGGAAGATGCAGCCGTTACGGTTGATGGGGTGGTGGTGGTTGGTGAGGCCTGCTAGTCTGCATTTTAGCGCAGTGAGATTCTCAGTCTAACGCATGTTGATCGCGCACGTGCCAGTTCATGCATGTATTAATGTAGTTACGATTGTTGCCTTTACTAAGTAGTTTTTTTGCAAAGTTGGCAGATAATGTGACTTTTTCATCCTTTGCGGTCTCCAAAAAAACCCAGTCTAGGCAACCCTTGCCGCCCCAGCGAATTGCAGACCCACGACCGCTGATGGCCACAGCCACAACTGTGCAGTGCTTGTCATGGTTGCATCACTCGGAGTCTGTGCTGCAAGCCGCAGCATAACCTCCTCGTCTTCCTCCTCTTCCACCTCAGCTGCATGCCTCTGGGTTCACACCAAGTGGGATCTACAACCTCAGCATCATCTTATCTGTTCTCCCACTCCTCGCCCTGAGAGTCACCCTCCTCCTTTTCCTGTCCTGACAGCACAGTACAGTTCCACGTGTGCCTCAGGTGTCTGAGTCTCATCAGTATTACCTCTATGCTGATGACACACAGATCTACCTCTCTGGACCTGATACCACCTCCTTACTAAACAGAATCCCACAATGTCTGTCCATTATTTCATCTTTCTTATCAGCTAGATTTCAAAAACTTTACACGTAGAAAACTGAATTCATCATCTTTCCACCATCTCATTCAACCCCCCCCAACTGACCTATCCATCAAAGTCAATGGCTGCCCACTCTCCCCAGTCCTGTAAGCTTGACTCTGATCTCTCCTTCAAACCTAAGATCCAAGCCTTTTCCACTTCCTGCCAACTCCAACTTCAAAATATCTCCCGGATCCGCACATTCCTTAACCATAAATCTGCAAACACACTAGTACACGCCCTCATCATCTCCCGCCATGACTACTGCAACCTCCTGCTCTTTGGCCTCCTTTCTAACACTCTCGCACCCCTCCAATCTATCCTAAACTTTGCTGGCCGCTATTCCCCAGCTATTCCCCAGCCTCTCCCCTCTGTCAATCCGTTCACTGGCTCCCCGTTGTCCAGAGACTCCAATTCAAAACCTACCTTTGACATACAAAGCCATCCAAAACCTGTCTCCTCCATACATATGTGACCTAGTCTCCCAGTACTTACCTGCCTCCAAACCTCACAAGATATCCTTCTTCTTCAACTCCCCTCTTATCTCCTCTTCCCACAATCGCATACAAGATTTGTCCCATGCATTTCCCCTACTCTGGAACTCTCTACCCCAACATATCAGACTGTCGCCTACAGTGGAAACCTTCGAAAGGAACCTGAAGATCTAGCTCTTCCGACAAGCGTACAACCTGCAGTAACCCTTGCTCCATCATACCACTGCATAACCACCTCTACCCTCACCTACTGTATCCTTACCAATCCTTTGTAGATTGTTTGTGAGCCCTCGCAGGCAGGGTCTTCTCTCCTCCTGTACCAGTCGTTGTCTCGCTTTTGTTCGATATTATTGTACTTGTTGTTTGCTATGTATACCCCATTTCACATGTAGAGCACCATGGACTAAATGGCGCTATATTAATAATTAATAATAATTTTACTATTTGTACTGTGGGTTAATTGATGCCACTTTTTCAGGTTTCTGCCCCTCATTTGAGCTGTTTTGGCAGCTTTTCGGCCTCTTTGAAGGTGTTGTTCCTGATTCAAAAACGTACTGTGACCTCGTTATATAAAAAAATTGGTTATTCAACTGAATTTTAGAAATGAACAGTTTACTCACAAAAATAGAAAATATGTTTCCTATTTCTGTCTTAATTTAATGTACACTAACATTTGTCTATTGTTTTCTATTATAGCACTAGCTCCAAGTGTAGACAGAACAACCAAGCCAACTATTCAAGCAAATGCTGGAAAACTGCCTCCTACTTCAGGTTAGTAAACCAAAATATGCAACATATACTAATACATTTTGATTTCTGATTTGGAATATTTTATGGAGAAGAGAGATAAAATTGTGCTAACACTCTACAATACCTTGATCCAGAAGTACCAAATTTCCATTCTGAACCATACTCCACACTAAAATATCCTTGGTCCATTGTTAAGGGATACAGTGATATGCAGATAGACAAATGTAGACGATAACACCACTAATGCAATATGTTGTGTGTGCATCAGGAGTGGATTAAGAGTAGCAAGGGCCCCAGGCAGTTTAGAAGGCGGGGCACCCCCCCACGCGCACACACCTGATGTATCACGTGACATGTCACATGATCCCCTGTGATAGATCATGTGATAGTTCACGTGAAATTAATTTGGCACAATATTAATATATTAATTATAATATTTTTTTTTACAATAATTGTATGACTTAATATTGAGCACAATTAAGTATGCTGACATCCCATATATACAGTATGAGACCCTACACAAAATATGAGCTGCCACAATCCTCCTACACACAGCAGGAGGCCGCACATAGCCATCTATACACAGCAGGAGGCCGCACGTAGCCATTTATACACAGCAGGAGGCCACACATAGCCATCTATACACAGCAAGAGGCCGCACATATCCATCTATACGCAGCAAGAGGCCGCACGTAGCCATCTATACACAGCAGGAGGCCGCAAGTAGCCATCTACACACAGTAGGAGGCCGCACGTAGCCATCTATACACAGCAGGAGGCCGCACATAGCCATCTATACACAGCAGGAGGCCGCACGTAGCCATCTATACACAGCAGGAGGCCACACGTAGCCATCTATACACAGCAGGATGTCGCACGTAGCCATCTAGACACAGCGGGAGGCTGCATGTAGCTATTTATACACAGCAGGAGGCTGCACATAGCCATCTATACACAGCAGGAGGCCGCATGTAGCCATCAATACACAGCAGGGGGCCGCACTGCACCATCTATACACTGCGGGAGGCCGCACGTAGCCATCTATGCACAGCAGGAGGCCGCACTGCGCCATCTATACACAGCGGGAGGCCGCACGTAGCTATCTATACACAGCAGGAGGCCGCACATAGTCAACTATACACAGCTGGAGGCTACACGTAGCCATCTATACACAGCAGGAGGCCGCACGTAGCCATCTATACACATCGGGAGGCCGCACGGCACCATCTATACACATCGGGAGGCCGCACGGCGCCATCTATACACAGCGGGAGGCCGCACGGCGCAATCTATACACAGTGGGAGGCCGCACTGCACCATTTATACACAGCGGGAGGCCGCACGGCGCCATCTATACACAGCGGGAGGCCACAAGGCGCTATCTATACACCGCGGGAAGCCGCACGGCGCCATCTATTCACAGCGGGAGACCGCACGTAGCCATCTATACACAGTGGGGAGCCGCACGGCACCATCTATACAAAGCGGGAGGCTGCACGTAGCCATCTATGCACAGCGGGAGGCCGCACGTAGCCATCTATATATAGCAGTGGGCCGCACGTAGCCATCTATAACACAGCAGGGGGCCGCACGTAGCCATCTATACACAGCGGGAGGCCGCATGGCGCCCCCCAGAGACAGCGAGAGGGTGCACGGCGCTCCACCAGAGACAGCGGGAGGCCGCACGGTTTCCCCCCAGAGACAGCGGGAGGCAGCACGCAGTCACGCACGAACACACACAAACATATACAGACATATACAGTAAAGAACAAAAGTTTGGACACACCTTCTCATTTAAAGATTTTTCTGTATTTTCATGACTTTGAAAATTGTACATTCACACTGAAGGCATCAAAACTATGAATTAACACATGTGGAATTATATACTTAACAAAAAAGGGTGAAACAACTGAAAATTTGTCTGATATTCTAGGTTCTTCAAAGTAGCTACCTTTTGATTTGGTGACTGCTTTGCACACTCTTGGCATTCTCTTGATGAGCTTCAAGAGGTAGTCACCGGAAATGGTTTTCACTTCACAGGTGTGCCCTGTCAGATTTAATAAATGGAATTTCTTGCCTTATAAATGGGGTTGGGACCATCAGTTGTGTTGTGCAGAAGTCAGGTGGATACACAGCTGATAGTCCTACTGAATAGACTGTTAGAATTTGTATTATGCCAAGAAAAAAGCAGCTAAGTAAAGAAAAATGAGTGGCCATTATTAGTTTAAGAAATGAAGGTCAGTCAGTGCGAAAAATTGGACAAACTTTGAATGTGTCCCCAAGTGCAGTTGCAAAAACCATCAAGCGCTACAAAGAAACTGGCTCACATGAGGACCGCCCCAGGAAAGGAAGACCAAGAGTCACCTCTGCTTCTGAGGATAAGTTTATTCGAGTCACCAGCCTCAGAAATCGCAGGTTAACAGCAGCTCAGATTAGAGACCAGGTCAATGCCACAGAGAGTTCTAGCAACAGACACATCTCTACAACAACTGTTAAGAGGAGACTTTGTGCAGCAGGCCTTCATGGTATAATAGCTGCTAGGAAAGCACTGCTAAGGACAGGTAACAAGCAGAAGAAACTTGTTTGGGCTAAAAAACACAAGGAATGGACATTAGACCAGTGGAAATCTGTGCTTTGGTCTGATGAGTACAAATTTGAGATCTTTGGTTCCAACCATCGTGTCTTTGTGCAACGCAGAAAAGGTGAACGGATGGACTCTACATGCCTGGTTCCCACCGTGAAGCATGGAGGAGGAGGTGTGATGGTGTGGGGGTGCTTTGCTGGTGACACTGTTGGGGATTTATTCAAAATTGAAGGCATACTGAACCAGCATGGCTACCACAGCATCTTGCAGCGGCATGCTATTCCATCCGGTTTACGTTTAGTTGGACCATCATTTATTTTTCAACAGGACAATGACCCCAAACACACCTCCAGGCTGTGTAAGGGCTATTTGACCAAGAAGGAGAGTGATGGGGTACTACGGGTTTAGGTCAGGTGAGGCAGGGGCCATGTCATTATTCTTTCATCTTTTGGCATTTACTGGCTAGCCAAACAGTGGAGTACTTCAATGCCTGCCAAGGAGCAATTTCCTGCAAAGTTTTCTTTGAAGATGCAAGCTTTTGAGACTACTCACGTCTTTTTATCAGGCATAGTACACTTCATGAATAGACCAGAGTAGTCTCGAAAGCTTGCTATTTGTTACCATCTTTTCAGTTAGCCATTAAAAGGTATCAACCACTGAGGACTCTCAAATTGTAATATTTTTCAAAATAGTTAAAAATTCTATATGCACATTGTTCCCACTAGGGGTGCTTGCAAGAAAATGTGATAACTGTGTACATTTCTATGCACTGAGCTTCTCCTAGTAGTAGCTGCAGACAGCTGTGTTGATTACATAATCTGAAGAGTAAAAAAGGGAATTAAAAGCTTCATGGGTGAAATTGATTAATGTATGTGTACCAGCTGAGTTGTGATAGAAGAGGATACTGGCATACTGTTTACATTGCTTGTGCATTAGTATAATTTATTTGCTATAAAATTAAGGTGAAAATTTAAATAGTAAAAAGTTAGTACATACAGTATCTTAGCGCTCTAAGTAGGAAGTAAGACCCATTCTAAGTATTGCTGGGGAGCCCTACAGGAACAAGTACTGAATGTTGACAACATAGGCGTTAGGTCAGGGGTGCACAAGCGCAGCTAGCATTTGTTACATCCCCCAATTCATCATGTCAAGTTGACGATGAAGACACAAAACCTCTTACAGAACACAGAGTACACCACTGCTATATGACCGGTATTAGGAGTTGTTACTACACGCCTTCCGGAAGTTTAGTCAGAGGACGTTCTTGCCGCTAATACTAGGGGTGAAGTGTGTAGAGATGTATACAGCTTTCAGTGAGTCCTGCGATACCTGTAAAATGTACAATGCACTGAGACGACTATGCCGACAAGCTGTTCGTTTATTATGTGCTGTGATGGAAACAAGAGAAGTAAATGCTGAATGGGTTACACTTATGCCAGATGACTTGTGTTACTACAGTAAGAAGCAGACTCTCCCCCTTCTGGTAGAAGGTAAAATAAGTTTGCTGAGCCGCCTTTCACTAAGTTCCTCCCAGTTTTAAGAATAGTGTGAGTTGTAATGAAAGCCAATGCCTGTACCATAATGCACTTTTTTACTCCACAAAAGTAAAGGGATAATTTACATGCAAGTAGTTCAAACTTGGCAAAATACTTATGAAGCTGTACAAAGAGTGTAAAACGTCTGCACTCTTTTTGAAGGCTAATTTTATGTGCACACGTTAAGTATTTGCTGCAGACATTTCTGCTGCAGATACTAAAGTGTTAAAAAACGCAGCATAAAATATGCACTTTTTCATGTGTTTTTAATGCATTTTTTGCATACATTTTTATGCATTTTTTCTCATTCATTAGCTTAAGTGACAAACGCTGCAAAAACGCTGACGTAATTCATATTCTTCAGATTTGAAACAGCTTGATATCTGCAAGATTTAAAATAAGCAATCTTTGCATGAGACGTTAGGAATCTCAATTCATATTGCTGGTATTAGGAAATCCTTCAGTTTTTGTGTCAAAACTTCAAGCAAAAAATGTGCCAAAATGCAGCAAATATTTAACATGTGGAATCTTTTGGCCATTGTGGAGGGGAGACATACTGGCAGACTGCTTGCATATTAATATTACCTGAGCTTGCCTCATATGGTCTGCTATAAAGATAGAAGGTGAACATTAGCATAATAAAAAATTAATACTTTTTTCAGCTGAGCTGTACTGAGTTTATTTTTGTAGGGCCTTGGCAGGGGTAGAGCTATTACAGGTTGGAAACCGGAGGTTTGCTCACGTAGATTGGAAACGCAGTGGATCACTAACAACAACCTGGGTGCAGTTTACATGCTCCAACTGACATGACAGGTTCCCTTTAAATTAGTATTTGGTGTTACCACCCCTTGCCTTCAAAAAAGCATCAATTCTTCTAGGTACACTTGATCACAGATTTTGAAGGAACTCAGCAGGGAGTTGTTCCATACATCTTGAAGAACTAACCATAGATCATATGTGGATGCAGGCTTGTGTAAATCCATTTGTCTTCATGTAATCCTACACAGAGTCGATGATGTGAAGATCTGTGTTTTGTAGGGGCCATATCTTCACTTCCAGGAATCCTATTCTTCCTTACATTGAAGATAGTTCTTAATGATATTGCCTGCATGTTTGGATTCATTGTTCTGTAGCATAATAAATGTGGAGACAATTAGATGTTTTCCTGATGGTATTGCATAATGGATAAGTATCTGCCTGTATTTCTCTTCACTGAGGACACCATTATTCTTGACCAAACATCCAACTCCATTTGCTGAAATGCAGCCTCATATTTGCAGAGAACTTCCACCATGCTTCGCTGTTGCTTGAAAACACTCGTTATTGTTCCATTCTCTGGCCCATTGGTGAATAAACTGACTTTCCTTGCAGACAAATATTTCACATTTTGATTCATAAGTTCAGAGATCCTGCTGCTATTTTCTGCAACCCATTTCCTATGTTTCGTGTATAATTGGGTCACTTGTTTCCATATGGAGGGTATGGTTTTTGGCTGCAATTCTTTCATGAAAACCATGTCATGCCAGACTACAACAAACAGTTCTGAGCTGATGGCACTGCTGGACATCTTCCGATTTTGAAGGGAAGTAAACATGATGTGTATTTCATCTGCCATCTTCCCAGGCAACCAGTCCTCAATGTTATCCATTTCTTGGTCTCCTTACTGCTGAGAAATACAGACAGATACTTTTCCATCCTGAAGTCTATACTCAGGTGGAGTATACTAATGCTTAAAGGGAATATGTCAGTACAATTTACCCTCCTAAGCCATCAATATCGGCATGCATATTCATAGGGGCAGAATAAAATTATACCTTAGTACCTTGATATCTGCGATCTGATGTTTTATTCCAGAAATCCATGTGTTTCTTATATATAAATGAGCTGTTCCAGGCTATGGGCCAGTAAATTAGCTGCATGAGATTCTGCTTCCAGAGGTTATTTTTAATAAAAGAGGGAGTTACTAGTGTGAGACAAATAACTAACACTGAACAGTAGAACTGGACTTTGTCTTCTTGCAAACACATTTTTTGCAGCTCGCACAGCTTTATTGTATTGCAACAATATTGCAACCCAGTATGCCTGAAGATGAGAGGAGCCTGCAGATGTGTCAGGTATAATGACACACAGCACTGCAATGAGATCAGGAGCGCAGAGAGCGGCCATTACACATCACACTGTTAACTCCCCCTTTTATTTATAATAAGGTCTGAATTCCTCATGCAAATCAGTGTCCTACCAATAACCTGGAAGAGGTATTTAAATATAAGAAAAATGTGTATTTCTCTGGAATAAGACTTTAGATCTCAGATATCAAGGTATCATTTTATTCAGCCTCTTATGACCTACATGCCCATATAGACGGCTTAGGAGGGTTGATCCTACAGACAGATTCCCTTTAAGAGTGTATGTATGAGGCCTTCTGAAAGTGCACTTATCGTTACAAAATAGAAATCAAAATGACTCCTTAGAAACTGGTAGATGTATGTACAGCCAGAATTAATATAGCCAAAAAGTTTCTTGCCTGTGCATGTCTTCTTTCTCCCGGTCTTCAAGTATTCAGACTCTTTTGGTGAGATGTAAAAGCAGTTATCTGTATTCTGCTATTCTTCAATTGTTTATATATTGGTAAAATATGTCCACATAATTTATTGCTTTCTGATGGTTTAAATTTTGTCAGTTTTGAATTCATTATTGAAAATGATTTTGTTTTTCAGCTAAATATCTATCTGGCCAAGCAAAGGTAAATACGGAACAAACTCACTCTATGGGCTCATTCAGAAATCCATTTTTTACAGATACAGTACCACTCGTACCTACTATAGTCTATTGGGATTTTCACATGCCAGTTTGTTTTTTTTGTGGACCAAGTGGTTCATGTTAAATCTTTGATATTGATCAGGGTGCTTTTTCTCCCCACTTTGGATCAGCTCTACCAAAATGTGTGGCAGAGGTAATTGGGCACAGGGTATGGTCACGCCTGCCCAGCCGATTCTTGAAAAGTGCTGCATGTTTTACACCAGAAATTCTATACCAGTTTCTGAATGTAGTAGCATTTCTGGTGCGGCGCATGCCACTCAAAAAGTGCCAAATTCACTAATTGGTGTGCTTCTCTTAATGAATTTGGCACCTTTAGTACTCCTTCTAGACTGATTGGTGCAAGTGTTTGTTATGCCAGTCTTGATTAATCAGCCCTTTATTGTATAAATCAATACTGTAAAAATATTTTGGGCTCAGTAGCCATATAGTCTTGCTCACCTGCATGGCCGCCAACTTCTTCTTATTGAGAAGACTCAGGCAGAGCAGGGAATGTCTATCAAATCCAGGGGTTATGGCTGCAGATTCTGAGCCCGAACTAATCTTGTTCAGTGAACACCTCACTACTCCAGTTCAAGTTCATTTGTTCATGACCAGTGCCAGCATGTAAGTTGATTTTGCACAAATATGTACAGTATAATAAACACCCTGGTCCTGATTCATTAAGATTGGCGTTTTGTACTCCAGTTTTAACGAAGGGAAGTTGGAGAAATATGCATGTGATTCATTAAGAGACATGCACCTGCCATACATTCAGGTGTAATTTATGCCACTTAAGTGGTTCAAATGATCATAAATTTGCTGTGTGGGCTTAGCTACACCCCGTCTTATTCCCTGCTATCTGGGAATTAATGATAAATTACACATATTGGGCTCAACAATTAAATATTTATTACTAAAATGACATCACATGACAAGAAATAAAAAAACAAATAAGACAAGTTAAAAAACAAGGGGGAGGCAAGGTGATATCAACAGCATGTATCAATAAGGGCAAAGTGCTAGAACGGGAATCACCTTGTATGATCAGTATATAAATCTATAAAGTGCAAAGTGCTTGTTAATTACATAGTAACATAGGTTGAATAAAGACCTAGGTTCATCCAGTTCAACCTTTCTCCCCCAATTAAACTCCCTACACTAAAATACTAACTTACTGGGACTAGGCCTCACAAATGTATTATTACCTGTAACGGGTCTGGGAGGTGGAACCTCTGGGCTACTATACAAGGGAGCGGTCCTTGTAAGGGAGCGGGTGGCGACCAGGCAGGCAGTCACAGCAGGTGACCGGGACAGTCTCTGGGTGTACGGGCAGGAGGTCACGGCAAGTGATCAGGGCAGTCTCTGGAAGAACGGGCTGGAGGTCACGGCAAGTGACCGGGGCAGTCTCTGGAAGAACGGGCTGGAGGTCACGGCAAGTGACCGGGGCAGTCTCTAGGTAAAGGGTAGGTACGACCTGTGATGGCTGAACCTCCAGGTAGGCTAGCAAGGCAGATGGAGGATGTGTTCTCCCAGGTGAGCAAGCGAGAGTCTCTGGAATAGCAGGTGGTCACAGCACGTGACGGCGGAGCCTCCAGGTAGGCAAGCAGGCAGGTAGCGGAGAAGCGCTCCCAGGTGAGCGGGCAAGAGTCTCTGGAATAGCTGGTGGTCCCAGCACGTGACAGCGGAACCCCCGGGCAGGCAAGCAGGCAGGTAGCGGAGAAGCGCTCCCAGGTGAGCGGGCAAGAGTCTGGAATAGCTGGTGGTCACAGCACGTGACAGCGGAGCCTCCGGGCAGGCAAGCAGGCAGGTAGCGGAGAAGCACTCCCAGGTGAGCGGGCAAGCTGGTCCATAGACAGACTGACCGGAGTTGTAAGGCAGACCGTCGGACCTCAGGCAAGCAGGCAGGTAGCTGGAAATCAGGCAGGATTAGGACAGCAAGCTTGCAGGAATCTGGCAGGTAACTGGCAGGTAACTGGCAACGGGACCTGAGGGCTGAAGCAGAGTAGAACGGTGCAACAACATTGCTCGGGCACCTCCATTTTGGAGGAGGTGCCTTATATATGGTAAAGTCCTCTGGCCATTGGCCGGGGACTCCTTAGGACGGCGCGCGCGGCCCCTTTAAGAGGGAGGGGGGGCGCGCGCGCGCGCCCTAAGCACAGTGGCCGGGAAGGAGCGCGCGCTGCCAGCAGAGCGGGAGAGGGACGCCGGGCACGGAGCAGAGCGGTGAGGGGAACAGCGTCCCTGCCTAGCAGAGGGCAGGGACGCCGGCACTACAGTACCCCCCCCTTTAGGCCGCCCCTTTTTTAGGCCAGATAGAAATTTAGCTAGGATGAGAGGGGCATGGATGTTCTCCCGGGGCTCCCACGTTCTCTCCTCAGGACCAAACCCCTTCCAATCTACCAGAAAAAGGTCTTTCCTCTTACCCTTTTGGTGGCAAGAATGTTCTCTACCTCAAACTCGTCCTCAGCAGAAACCGGAGCAGGAGGCGTACCTGTAGACTTGGAAAAAGAGTTAAGCACCACGGGTTTGAGGAGAGATACATGGAAGGAGTTAGGGATCCTTAAGTTGGCCGGGAGTTTCAATTTATAGGCCACCGGGTTGATCTGACTGATGACCTCCAGAGGACCGATGAACCGAGGCCCTAACTTGTAAGAAGGTATCTTGAGTCGAACATATTTAGATGAGAGCCAGACTTTATCTCCTGGACGAAATTGTGGAGGATCCAGGCGTTTTTTGTCAGCGTGTCTTTTCATACGCTCGGATGACAGAAGGAGTGCGGACCGGGTACTCTCCCATATGGAGGAAAATTTGCTAACGAGAGATTCCGCAGCCGGGTTGTCCACAGAGGTGGAGACAGGAAAAGGAATCCGAGGATGCTGACCAAAGACTACAAAAAACGGGGATTTGGAGGAGGATTCGCTCTCGTGATTATTATAAGAGAACTCGGCCCATGGTAGGAGATCCACCCAGTCAGAATGGTGGGCATTAACGAAGTGCCGGAGGTAACTGGTCAGGTTCTGATTGATCCGCTCCACTTGACCATTGGACTGTGGGTGGTAAGCGGAAGAGAAGTCCAGGGTGACGTCTAGTAGTTTACAAGTGGCTCTCCAGAAACGTGAGGTGAACTGTACCCCACGATCCGACACGATGTGGAGGGGCAGGCCATGAAGACGGAAGATGTGGCGGATAAAGTCTTTAGCTAGCTCGGGTGCAGACGGAAGGCCTGGCAGGGGAATAAAGTGAGCCATCTTGGAAAAGCGGTCAGCGACCACCCAAATGACCGTACAACCGGCAGAGACGGGGAGATCAGTTATAAAGTCCATTGCTATATGCTGCCAGGGGGCAGCAGGTACAGGAAGCGGAAGGAGGCGTTCGGCTGGCAGATGTCTCGGGACTTTGTTGCGGGCGCTGGACACACAGGCAGAAACAAAGTCTATTATGTCCTTGTGCAGGGTAGGCCACCAATAGTGCCGGGCAATAAGCTGGAGGGTCTTTTTCTGACCGGCGTGGCCAGCTAGTTTAGACGAATGGCCCCAGTGTAGGATCTTCTCCCGATCAGGTACTGAAACAAACGTCTTACCGGAAGGGAGACGATTTAGACTCACGGGAGCCACCTGCATTACTCTGGCGGGATCGATGATATGTTTAGGTTCTTCCTCGAGATCGGACACCAGAAAGGATCGGGACAAGGCGTCTGCTTTGACGTTTTTGTCAGCCGGGCGAAAATGAAGAACAAAATCAAAGAGAGCAGAAAACAAGGACCACCGGGCTTGGCGCGGGTTAAGTCTCTGGGCATGCTGGAGGTAAGCCAAGTTCTTGTGGTCAGTGTAAATTATTACCGGATGAAGAGCCCCCTCGAGTAGGTAACGCCACTCCTCCAACGCCAGCTTGATGGCCAATAACTCTCGGTCTCCTATGGAATAGTTGCGCTCAGAAGAGGAGAAGAGTTTGGAGAAGAAGCCACAAGTTACTGACGCGCCCCTGGGCCTGTGTCGCGCTGCGGTGCGCACGCGGGAGCTTACCCGGAGCCGGATCCGTGGAGGGTTGTAATCTCGTGGCGGTGACCCGGTCCGTGCCCAGGGAGTCAAACTAGACGGCAGTCTATTAGTAGTAAATAGTTGATGACTACGCCACCCGTTGAGTGCAGCCAGGAAGCTGCTGCTGCAGGGCAGACCGCTGAGGCCGGTGGTAGGATTGTGCAGCGTGATAGTATAACCCCCAACGGGAGGGGTATGGCCTCAGGGCAGCCGACGTGGATGATGGGGGTAGCAGGAACCACTCAGAGACGGTACGGTGTAGTTCAGGGTCTTTACTGGTAACAACGACAGACCCTCCCGGAGTACTTGCTAGCAAACGGGGCCTGGTCAGTCTTTGAGCAGATGGGATCTCCCCTGGCCAGGCGTAGTTGTAGGCCTCCCAAACTGACTGTACTCTTCTGGCTACCTTGCTAGAAGCTGATGTAAGTAGCCCACGTCCCTGAGTGTACCGTGTGGTGCTCACCCGTATGGCCGGTGACTCGGGGCCTTCTAATGGCTTCCGCTCCACGATGGCGGTGCTGGTCCCACGCGTGTGACCGTGCCTTCAGGCTTCTGGGCCAGAGGACCTGAAATCCCCTGCCCGACGGATTCTGCTGCTGGGGAGGATTTAGTCCCCACAGCCTCGGACTCCGGGTCCGGTAAAGAATCTTCTTAGTCAGGGCGAGCTCTGTAGCTGCCAGCCCCTGACTCCTTGTAACTCTGCTGTTTCCTATGCTGCTTCTCTTCTCCACTCTCCTTGTCTGACTCACCCTGCCTCAGCCCCGGGTTTATACAGGGGAAGTTCTTCCCCTCCCAAGACTGGGCAGGAGGTGTGGCATGCACAGGATCCCTGACCAAAGGACCTCCCACCTGCTCTCAGACATAATATCTCTATCACTGTGGCAACCAGACCCCTGGGGTGTCACATTCCCCCCTAGTGAAATTTAGTACTCCGGGACTAAACACATTTAGAAAAACATAACAAAGTATAACAATAACAATACTATAAGAAAAACACATAAGATGGTTACGGCGTGTCCGCAACCGGATGCAGTCTTTGAAGAAAAGCAAAGGTGTCCATTTCACCAACACAGGGAGACGTAACCAGGTAGGGGTCTGTCCTACCCCGAGTCCTTAACAGTCTCTAGTCCATCCTGGGTTACGCTCCAACTATATACAAGGATTCCCGGTAAATCCACCAAGGTTTCCTAAAAATAACTAGAAACACAAAATTATACACAAGCAACAAGACACAGAAAAACATAGATAAAACAATTTATACACTTTAAATTCTCCAGCGTGCGGGTAACTGGCCTCTAGTGGCCTGAGTGGACCTACGGAGCTGACTGTCTGGCCCTGAACTACAGGGTGTAGGAGCTGTCAAGGGTAAACTGGGCAGCTGTCTACCGGCTCTTTGTCTCACTAGGGGTACGGCAGGCTCACTATAAGCAGAGGGTTGATTCTCCTGTTCTGCTTGTGTGGAGTCTTCTGCCTCCTGGACCGGCTGTTCTTCCAGCTCTACCCGTTGCTCCGTAGGTTCTTGGGATGATGGTTGGAGGAAGGTGAGTACGGGTACCACAACTGCACCATTGACTTGAGTCCAAGACTGAGGAAAGTCCCCGAGCACGGTACTAACCATATCTTCCCTTTCTTCCACGGGTCGATGGTCTTCTTGTTCCTCTTCAGGGTTCCTCAGTTGTTCGGGACACTTCTTCAGGTGGTCCCGGGATACAATGGCTGTGGTTTCCCCTCCGTCTTTACTGATGGTACAGACCTTCGGGTTCTCGTGGCTTGAGGGCAGTACGGTGTACGGGTCCTTCTCCCACTGGTCGTCCAACTTGTGGAGCCGTCTCTTCCTCTTCAAGACCTGCTCTCCGGGTACCAGGGGAACAGCGGGAGCATACTGGTTGTAAGTTTTCTCTTGTCTTTCCCTAGCCTGACAGAGACTTCGCTCCACGCTCTCCTGTACTCTCCGGTACTGCTGCTGCCTCTCGGTGTCCCAGTCTGTTTCTGGTGAAGTGTCCTCGGGGGTCAGGACTCCCATTTCCAGGTCAACAGGTAACTTACCAGGTCTTGCCCTCATTAGGTAAGCCGGGGTACAGTTGGTGGAACCTACCGGGATGTGGTTGTATAGGTCCACCAGATCGGGCAACTTTTCAGGCCACAGACTGCGTTCTTCCAGGGGCAACGTTCTTAGAAGATCCATTACCACCTGGTTCATTTTTTCACAAAGTCCATTAGTCTGCGGATGGTAGGGTGTCGTCCTTATCTTCCGGCAGCCATACAGATTGCAGAATTCCTGAAAGACCTCCGCTTCAAAGGCAGGTCCCTGGTCCGTCAGCACTTGGTCCGGGTACCCGTGTGGACGGCAGAAGTGCTGCTGGAAGGCTCTAGCTGCTGTTTGAGCCGTTAAGTCCTTGACGGGGATGACAACCAAGAACCGGGAGTAATGATCCACGATGGTTAACGCGTAGACGTAGCCACTTCTGCTTGGGGTCAGTTTTACATGATCCAAGGCTACCAGTTCCAACGGTTGCCGGGTGATGATGGACTGCAGGGGAGTCTTCTGGCTGGCTCGGTCCTTCCTTCTCAGGTTGCACGGGCCACAATCTCTGCACCACTTCTCGATGGTTCCCCTCATGCCTACCCAGTGGAACCGCTCGCGCAGCAGGAACTCCAGCTTTTTCCACCCAAAGTGTCCAGCTCCGTCGTGGTATGCCTCCATCACCATGGCTGCGTCTCTTCGTGGCACCACTACTTGCCAGAGTAATTCATGCGTCCGGGAGTTAACCATTCTGCGGCACAACTTCCCTTTGTAAAGGAACAGTCGACTCTTCTCTGCCCATAGTTGTTTGGCTTCCTCCGGAGCGTCTGGTTCAAGGCGAGCCTCCGGCCGAGTCAGCATCTCCTTCACCAGTCGGACGGCAGGGTCGCTGTCTTGCGTTTCCGCCCAGTTGTAGTGGGGTAAGGGGTTCAACGTAGCAGCCTGCTTACTCCTTACCCGGTGGGAATACTGAATAGTCCCATGACGGTGGAACGCAGGGAGTTCAACTTCTTCCAGTCCCTCCGGATCTTCTCCTCCGTCCGGCAGGTTGGGCATCCTGGACAGGGCGTCCGCGTTGGTATTGGAGCGTCCTGCCCGGTATTTAATTGTGAACTCGTAGTTGGACAGACGGGCCATCCACCTCTGCTCCAGGGCACCGAGTCTTGCCATGTCCAGGTGTGTCAGCGGGTTGTTATCCGTGTACACGGTGAACCGGGAAGAAGCGAGGTAATGCTTAAAGCGCTCAGTGATTGCCCATACTACGGCCAGGAACTCTAACTTAAATGAGCTGTAATTCTCGGGGTTCCTTTCGGTGGGTCGCAGTTTTCGGCTGGCGTAGGCGATTACTCGTTCCTTCCCCTGCTGGATCTGGGACAGTACGGCTCCTAGCCCGATGTTACTGGCGTCGGTGTAGAGGATAAAGGGCTGGCTATAATCCGGGTACGCCAGGATTTCGTCCCCCGTGAGGGCCATCTTCAGCTGGCGGAAGGACTCTTCTTCCAGCTCTTCCCATTTGAAGGGCGGCTTCTGGTTCTTGGCCTTCCGGGACTGGCCTATCAGGAGGTCCTGCATAGGTGCTGCCTTTTTGGTGAAACCGGGAATAAACCTTCGGTAGTAGCCTACCAACCCGAGGAACTGCCGCACTTCTTTTACGCTGGAGGGGCTTGGCCATCCCTTAATTGCGGTGACCTTATCGGGGTCGGGAGCCACTCCGTCAGTGCTCACCACGTGTCCCAGGTACTGCACCTTTGGTTTCAGGAGGTGACACTTGGAGGGTTTCACCTTTAGGCCGTAACTCGCCAGAGCCTCGAACACTTCCGCCAGGTGTTTCAGGTGGTCCTCATACGTCTTGGAATATACGATGACATCGTCCAGGTACAACAGGACCGTCTCGAAGTTTCTGTGGCCCAGACAACACTCCATTAGGCGTTGGAAGGTTCCTGGTGCGTTGCAGAGTCCGAACGGCATGCAGGTGAACTCGCTAAGTCCCATCGGGGTGGTGAATGCGGTCTTCTCCCGGTCCGCCTCTGCTACAGGAACCTGCCAGTACCCGCTAGTGAGATCCAAGGTAGAGAAGAAGTTAGCAGATCTTAAAGCAGCCAATGACTCCTCTATCCTTGGTAAGGGGTACGCATCCTTGTGTGTGATACGGTTGATTTTCCGGTAATCTACACACATCCTCATGGTGTTGTCTTTCTTTTTGACTAAAACTAATGGGGCTGCCCAGGGGCTACAACTATCCCGGATTACCCCAGCCTCCTTCATATCTCTAAGCATCCCCTTGGCGTGTTGGTAATGTGCAGGGGGTACGGGTCGATACCTCTCTTTTATGGGAGGATGATCTCCCGTGGGGATGCGATGTTCTACCCCCTTGACTCGCCCGAAGTCTAACGGGTGTTTACTAAACACTCTCTCATACTCTTGAACCACCCGATAGACTCCTTGTTTCTGATGTGAGGGAGTGGAGTCAGTACCCAAATGTAGTTGCTGACACCAGTCCTCCATGTCTTTCTTAGAGCCGTTACCTTCCTCCGGGTGAGATGGAGGCAAGGGTTCCACAGATTGTATAGAACTTTGATTAGTGGTATATAATTTGGCTAGCGTGGCATACCGGGGCAGGTACACTTCCCTCTCCCCGATATTTATTATGCGAATGGGCACCCTCCCATGGCGTACATTGACCACCCCCCGTGCTGTCAAAATGGTGGGCCTACTGTCTGAGTAAACTGGTTCTACCATTGCCTGGTAATCTCTACCTCTCAGACCAATAGCTGCCCGGCACCAAATCATCATTTCACTTTTTGGGGGCATGGCAATAGGAAAAGGGTCACACATTCTTACGCTACCAATCTCACCGCCGGAGAGTTCCACTTGTTGCCGTTGCATCAGTGCCCGGATCTCTTTCTGGAGCACCCGCTGCTCGCCGGAGCTGGCATTCTTGGCAACCTGCTGTAAAAGGAAAATCACCTCTGCAAGACAATTTTCAATTACATTAGTTCCTAGAGTTATTTTTGGGTGACTCTCATGTTTATCGATATCTACAATGATCAGTCCCTGTGCGGCCAGTTCGACTCTACCAATTTTGATGGTCACCTCTTTAAATCCGATCTGTGGCACGGGCTGACCATTGCTGGCGATGATACTCAAGTCGTCGTCGGGGTAGCGGGTAATATCCGAGTCATTCCAGTACTGCTTGAAGAGCACGTACGGGATGGTGGTGACCTGTGACCCGGTGTCCAGTAGGGCACTCATGGGAATGCCATCCAGTACCACAGGCAAGACTGGACGTCCTCCCACATATCTGTTGCGCCAGTTCGATGGGCCTGGTGATCTTTTTCCTGGGGGTTGGCCCTCTACCCCAGGTTGTGCCCGTTTAAAGAACAGTACCTTGCCATATGTCCGGGTTGATTGCAGCGGCGGCAGATGGGTCGTCCGTCCTCACTGTATCGGTCACTGGGTCTTCCTCTGGCCGGTGGGGTCCTCCTTGGTCGACGCCACGGGATGTCCTCCGGTCCGGATGCCAGCTGGATCTTCCCTGGGGTGGAAACCTGTAAAGACTGCACAGTTCGGGTTAGCGCAGCAACGCTCTTAGCTAGCTCTTGGACCTGATGGTGTAGGTCTGGAGCCGGGTCATTGTCCAAAGCCTGCGCATCAGCTCCCACAGGCCCTGCTGACAAGGGCGCCGCCTCCTGGTAGTAAGTGGTAGTGGGGCGTCTGTGGGTCACAACGCCACCTGGTGCCGGTTCTCGGAGCACCCGGATGGCTCTGTCCTTGAACTGTGCAAAGTCCAGATGGGGATCCTGTAAGGCCATTGCCCGCAACTGGGTTCGGTGGGCATTGCAATATAAACCCTCTATAAATTGTTCAGTCAACAGCCTGTCCTCGTTTCCCACCCCATCAGGGTCGGTCTGCTTTATGGCCCTCAGGGCCTCTTGTAGGTTTAGTGCATAGTCCCTTATACTCTCATGCGCTCGCTGCTTGCACCCGTAGAATCTAAGCTTAATCTCGGCTGAGGTGCGGGTATCAAAGGTGTCCTTCAGCCGGGTTAGTATCCCTGCGACAGTCTTCCTCCCAGGTGGCCAGGATTTTACTTCCCTTTTGGCTGCCCCGGTTAGTTGGGCCACCAGGATGCTCACTTTTTGCTCTTCTGTGAGGGGGTACACCTGGAAGAGGCTATCCAGCTTTTCTCTAAAGTCATGCAGGGTATGTGACTCCCCTGAGTACTGGGGTAGCCAAGCTGCTCCCGGGATATAGGGCATGGTGAAGGGCATAACTGCAGCAGCGGTAGCGCTGGCGGGGGTTGAGGCAGTGAAGCTCTCCTCCGTATCCGACATCTTCCTCCCCCCTAGTGGACCGTGGCCTACCTTGCGATGATCCTCTTCCGTAGGCCGCGGCTCCGCAGTGGATCGTCAGGGTTGAGGACCTTCCGTCGCGCTCCTGTGACGTCGGCGTCTGCTGGGCTCCTTCCAGGACCTTACGCAACGTCCGGACGTGAGGCGGGGCTTCAGTTCTAGCGCGCTTTCGGAGTCCACGCCCCTCTTCTTCCCGCGCGGCGTCCTCAAGATGGCGTCCAATGGCGGGAAAACTCCACGGATGGCGGGAAGAAGGTCGAAGATGGCGCCGGATGGCGGGAAAACTTCGCGGATGGCGGGAAGAAGGTAGAAGATGGCGCCAGATGGCGGGAAACCTTCACCACTGGTAAGTTTGAACAGTCTTTGCTTTTCAGGCACGCAGTACCCGGTGGTTGCGGGCACGAAATCCTGCCGACTACGCCAAAGTTGACGCGCCCCTGGGCCTGTGTCGCGCTGCGGTGCGCACGCGGGAGCTTACCCGGAGCCGGATCCGTGGAGGGTTGTAATCTCGTGGCGGTGACCCGGTCCGTGCCCAGGGAGTCAAACTAGACGGCAGTCTATTAGTAGTAAATAGTTGATGACTACGCCACCCGTTGAGTGCAGCCAGGAAGCTGCTGCTGCAGGGCAGACCGCTGAGGCCGGTGGTAGGATTGTGCAGCGTGATAGTATAACCCCCAACGGGAGGGGTATGGCCTCAGGGCAGCCGACGTGGATGATGGGGGTAGCAGGAACCACTCAGAGACGGTACGGTGTAGTTCAGGGTCTTTACTGGTAACAACGACAGACCCTCCCGGAGTACTTGCTAGCAAACGGGGCCTGGTCAGTCTTTGAGCAGATGGGATCTCCCCTGGCCAGGCGTAGTTGTAGGCCTCCCAAACTGACTGTACTCTTCTGGCTACCTTGCTAGAAGCTGATGTAAGTAGCCCACGTCCCTGAGTGTACCGTGTGGTGCTCACCCGTATGGCCGGTGACTCGGGGCCTTCTAATGGCTTCCGCTCCACGATGGCGGTGCTGGTCCCACGCGTGTGACCGTGCCTTCAGGCTTCTGGGCCAGAGGACCTGAAATCCCCTGCCCGACGGATTCTGCTGCTGGGGAGGATTTAGTCCCCACAGCCTCGGACTCCGGGTCCGGTAAAGAATCTTCTTAGTCAGGGCGAGCTCTGTAGCTGCCAGCCCCTGACTCCTTGTAACTCTGCTGTTTCCTATGCTGCTTCTCTTCTCCACTCTCCTTGTCTGACTCACCCTGCCTCAGCCCCGGGTTTATACAGGGGAAGTTCTTCCCCTCCCAAGACTGGGCAGGAGGTGTGGCATGCACAGGATCCCTGACCAAAGGACCTCCCACCTGCTCTCAGACATAATATCTCTATCACTGTGGCAACCAGACCCCTGGGGTGTCACATTACCATTCTCCCGGAAGATGATTTTTGAGTAAGTACCGCTCCGGCTCCAGAAGAGGAGGCGTCAACTTCCAGGAAGAACTGCTTGTTGCCGTCCGGGCGATGCAGCACCGGGGCGGAAGAGAAGGCCTGTTTTAGGGAAAGAAAGGCCTCCTCTGCTTCGGGCGGCCACTCTTTGGGATTAGTACCCTTACGGGTGAGCGCGGAAAGTGGGGCAGTCCGGGAAGAGAAGTGCGGGATGAAGAGGCGGTAATAGTTGGCGAAGCCCAGGAACCGTTGAATAGCCTTCAACCCCTCTGGTCGGGGCCATTTCTCGATGGCAGACAGTTTCTCAGGATCCATTTGTAGGCCGGTCTGAGAGATAATGTAGCCCAGAAACGGAAGCGAGGTCTGCTCAAAGAGGCACTTCTCATATTTAGCGTAGAGATGGTTCTGCCTGAGCCTGAGCAGGACCTGACGAACATCCCTCCGGTGAGTCTGGAGATCCGGAGAGAAGACCAAGATGTCGTCCAGGTACACCACTACGCAGGAGTAGAGAAGGTCCCAGAAGATGTCATTGACCAACTCTTGAAAGACGGCAGGAGCGTTATAGAGGCCAAAGGGCATTACCAGATATTCATAGTGGCCGTCCCGAGTGTTGAATGCCGTCTTCCATTCATCCCCCTGACGGATACGAACCAGGTTGTACGCCCCACGGAGGTCCAGTTTGGTGAAGATTCTAGCCCCCCTCAGACGATCAAATAACTCCGGAATGAGCGGAAGGGGGTACTTATTCTTCACCATGATCTGGTTAAGGCCTCTATAGTCTATACAGGGACGGAGAGAGCCGTCCTTCTTTTTGACGAAAAAGAAGCCTGCTCCCGCCGGGGAGGTAGATTTCCGGATGAATCCCCTGGCCAGATTCTCCTCAATATATTCGGACATCGACCGGGTCTCAGCAGCGGATAATGGATAAATACGCCCACGGGGAGGAGAAGTACCAGGTAACAGGTCGATAGGGCAGTCGTATGGTCTATGAGGGGGTAGTGTCTCTGCCTCCTTTTTATTAAAGACATCAGCATAAGACCAATAAGGAATCGGAAGTCCAGGTAGATTAGCTGGGGTAGGAGAAGGACGGACGGGATGAACGGGAACCAGACAGGTCTTATGGCAGCCCTGTCCCCAGCGAAGGACTTCTCCGGTCTGCCAGTCAAGAACGGGTGCATGTTTCTGGAGCCAAGGTAGGCCTAGCAAGAGGGCGTGAGAGAGTCCAGGCAGAACATGGAAGGAGATACTTTCAGAATGCAGCATTCCCACCTGCAGAGTAATGGATTCGGTGATGAGTTGGATGGGGCGTGGTAAGAGCCCCCCATCCACGGCAGCAACAGACAAGGGTACAGCCAGAGGTTTGGTGGGGATGCGGTATTTCTCTACCAGGGACTGTGAAATAAGATTCCCGGCTGCTCCAGAGTCCAGTTGGGCTAGTTCGAAATAACGGTTCTCCCCGTAGACGATTGAAACTGACAACAGCAGGGATGGAGAGGATTTATTCTTGTCTAGGTGGACCTCTCTGAGCGAACCTAGACACAGGCGTTTCCCGACCTCTCCGGGCAGGCACGGATCCGGTGCTCCTTACTGCCACAGTAGAAGCAGGTCCCCTTGGCACGGCGTAAGTCCTGACGGGTCTTGACCATCTTGGTCTGGTCGACCTGCATAGGCTCAGGAGGGTGTACCTGGTTAGAGACAGAAGGAGTGACGGGTTTCTGAAAAGTAGGAGCTAGACGTGGTAACCTCCTCTCACGGGTGACCTCTCTGGCACGCTCCTGGAACCGTAGGTCAATCCGGGTGGCAAGAGTTATTAAGTCATCGAGAGTGGTAGGAATGTCCCGACCGGCAAGTTCATCTTTAATACGGCCGGACAGACCCTCCCAGAAGACGGAAACCAGAGCGTCGTTATCCCAGGCCAGCTCCGAGGCAAGGGTACGGAACCGTATGGCATATTGGCCCACGGTGAGACTTTCCTGACGGAGGCGTAGCAACGATGATGCGGATGAGGTCTTCCGTCCGGGTTCGTCGAAGACTTTCCGGAAAGCCGTGAGAAAAGCAGGCAAGTTGGACACCAGGGGGTCTCCTCTCTCCCATAGAGGATTTAGCCAGGCCAGGGCCTCCCCGGTGAGATGGGACATGATGAATGCAATTTTGGCTCGGTCGGAGTTAAACTGGTGGGACAATAGTTCAAAGTGCAGGGTGCACTGATTTATGAAGCCCCGAGCCTGGGCTGAGTCGCCTCCGAAGCGAGGAGGTGCAGAAAGCCGAGGTCCGGGGTAGGATATCATGGTGTTAGTGGACAGCGGAGCTGCCGGATTGCGAGACATGGCACTGGCGGAGGTTGTTGGTGGAACAGTCAGAGTGTCCAGGCGAGTATTGACATTCCGCAGGTGACCCAGGATGGACTCCTGTTGGGACCTTTGACGGGACAGTTCATGACACAGGTCCGAGAGCGAGGGAGCTTGGGTGCCACCGGGTTCCATAGCCCGAGCAAACTGTAACGGGTCTGGGAGGCGGAACCTCTGGGCTACTATACAAGGGAGCGGTCCTTGTAAGGGAGCGGGTGGCGACCAGGCAGGCAGTCACAGCAGGTGACCGGGACAGTCTCTGGGTGTACGGGCAGGAGGTCACGGCAAGTGATCAGGGCAGTCTCTGGAAGAACGGGCTGGAGGTCACGGCAAGTGACCGGGGCAGTCTCTGGAAGAACGGGCTGGAGGTCACGGCAAGTGACCGGGGCAGTCTCTAGGTAAAGGGTAGGTACGACCTGTGATGGCTGAACCTCCAGGTAGGCTAGCAAGGCAGATGGAGGATGTGTTCTCCCAGGTGAGCAAGCGAGAGTCTCTGGAATAGCAGGTGGTCACAGCACGTGACGGCGGAGCCTCCAGGTAGGCAAGCAGGCAGGTAGCGGAGAAGCGCTCCCAGGTGAGCGGGCAAGAGTCTCTGGAATAGCTGGTGGTCCCAGCACGTGACAGCGGAACCACCGGGCAGGCAAGCAGGCAGGTAGCGGAGAAGCGCTCCCAGGTGAGGGGCAAGAGTTTGGAATAGCTGGTGGTCACAGCACGTGACAGCGGAGCCTCCGGGCAGGCAAGCAGGCAGGTAGCGGAGAAGCGCTCCCAGGTGAGCGGGCAAGAGTCTGGAATAGCTGGTGGTCACAGCACGTGACAGCGGAGCCTCCGGGCAGGCAAGCAGGCAGGTAGCGGAGAAGCGCTCCCAGGTGAGCGGGCAAGCTGGTCCATAGACAGACTGACCGGAGTTGTAAGGCAGACCGTCGGACCTCAGGCAAGCAGGCAGGTAGCTGGAAATCAGGCAGGATTAGGACAGCAAGCTTGCAGGAATCTGGCAGGTAACTGGCAGGTAACTGGCAACGGGACCTGAGGGCTGAAGCAGAGTAGAACGGTGCAACAACATTGCTCGGGCACCTCCATTTTGGAGGAGGTGCCTTATATATGGTAAAGTCCTCCGGCCATTGGCCGGGGACTCCTTAGGACGGCGTGCGCGGCCCCTTTAAGAGGGAGGGGAGGCGTGCGCGCCCTAAGCACAGTGGCCGGGAAGGAGCGCGCGCTGCCAGCAGAGCGGGAGAGGGACGCCGGGCACGGAGCAGAGCGGTGAGGGGAACAGCGTCCCTGCCTAGCAGAGGGCAGGGACGCCGGCACTACATTACCATTTTTATTATTGCTGCACTATCACAATTAAAAATGAACCCATTTATAATTTTTTAATTAGTTTTATATTTTGTATTACTCTTGTGATTCTAATAATGGTATTACTAAAATCCCAATGCCTAAATCTGTTGATCCAGAAGAAGGCAAAAACCCCAGGACACATTCAGCCAATTTGCATCACGGGGAAAAATTCCTTCTCGACCCGGAGAAAAGGCGATCAGTACAAGAACCCTGGATCAAACCTAATTATGATACTAGTTATGTAATTACTATTATCGTATTAAATGTACTATTATAGGTGTAACATTTTGTCTAATTTAACTGTAACCCACGGGGTGCCGATGGGTTGGCAAGACAGACGGGGGTCTGCTTGTCATTGCAGGTCTCCTATGAACGCCAGCCCATGGCCGCACAAGTGATCGGAAGATCGCAGCTTCAAGTCTTCTGAGGGGACTATTGAAGCAGATAAAAAGTAGAAAACAAATGGTTTTAAAAATATAAAAAAAAAAAAATATTAAAGTTCAAGTCACCCCCCTTTTGCCACATTCAAACTAAAAAAAGTACACATATTTGGTATCACCTCATTCAGAATCTCCCGATCTATCAAAATTTAAACTAAATTAATCTGACTGGTAAACGGTTTAACGAGAAAAGAAATCAAAACGACAGAATGTTTTGGTCCCTGCAACATTTTAATAAAATTAAAAACATTGCATCTACCCAATCAACCTGGAGAATCATACTGGCAGGTCAGTTTTAGCATTTAGTAAACGTGGTAAATAGAAAACCCCAAAAAACAATGGTTGAATGGCCCTGTTTTTTGCAATTTCACCACACTTGGTATTTTTTTCCCTGTTGTTTCAATACACTATATGGTAAAATCAATAGTGTCATTCAAAAGTACAACTCATCCTGCTAAAAACAAGCCCTCATATAGCCGTATTGACCCAAAAATAAAAAAGTTATGGCTCTGGGAAGAAGGGGAGCAAAAAACGAAAACGCTAAATTGCAAGGTCATGAAGGGGTTAAGGTAACAGCTTTCTTTGCTTTACTTTTTTTGCTAGTTTTCCTTGAGTTAAAGTACAATATAACATACACTACATATATACTTGGGTGGAATTTCTTTAATGAATTTTCCAATTTTGGAAAACCCTTGTTCCCAGGTACAGTTCTAGCACTGATTCTCCTCCACTGCTCCCATTGTCTCTTATTGTCTGTAGCACTTAAATCATGTTGAGGTTGAGAGCACTGCAGCCAATAAATAAACGTGCAGCTCTTCTAACTCAGCACCTCTGGTATATCCAGTACTACATGAGAAAAAATTGGTTGACAGCAGTATGAGAAGTTTCTTCTTCTTAGTTCAGCACCGTTGTTATCTCCAGTATTAGAGGAGAAAAACATGGCGGACAGCAGCGTGAGGAGTCTCTTCTTACCTCAGCTCCCCTGGTATCCCCAGTATTAGATGAGAAAAACAAGAAGGACAGCAGTGTGAGCAGTCCCTTTTTACTTCATCACCTATGGTATCTCTAATATTAGATGAGAAAGACATGGTGGACAGCAATATGAGCACCTTCTTTTTACCTTAGTGCCTCTGCAATCTCCAGTCTTAGTTAAGAAAGACATGATGGACAGCTGTATGAGCAGTCAGTTCTTACCTCAGCACCTCTGGTGTCTCCAGTGTTAGATGAAAAATACAGAGTGGACAGCAATGTGAGCAGTCTCTTCTTACCTCATCACTCCTGGTATCTCCAGTATTAGATCAGATATACAAGGTGGACAGCAGTGTTAGCATCATCTTACCTCATCACCCCTGGTATCTCCAGTATTAGGTCAGATATACAGGGTGGACAGCAGTATTAGCATCATCTTACCTCATCACTCCTGGTATCTCCAGTATTAGATCAGATATACAAGGTGGACAGCAGTGTTAGCATCATCTTACCTCATCACCCCTGGTATCTCCAGTATTAGATCAGATATACAGGGTGGACAGCAGTATTAGCATCATCTTACCTCATCACTCCTGGTATCTCCAGTATTAGATCAGATATACAAGGTGGACAGCAGTGTTAGCATCATCTTACCTCATCATCCCTGGTATCTCCAGTATTAGATCAGACATACAGGGTGGACAGCAGTGTGAGCAGCATTTTACTTCAGTACCTGTAGTATCTCCAGGGTGGACAGCAGTGTTAGCATCATTTTACCTCATCACCCCTGGTATCTCAAGTATTAGATCAGATATACAGGGTGGACTGCAGTTTGAGCATCAACTTACCTCATCACCCCTGGTATCTCCAGTATTAGATCAGATATACAGGGTGGACAGCAATGTGAGCAGTCTCTTCTTACCTCAGCACCCCTGGTATCTCCAGTATTAGATCAGATATACAGGGTGGACAGCAGTGTTAGCATCATCTTACCTCATCACCACTGGTATCTCCAGTATTAGATCAGATATACAGGGTGGACAGCAGTGTGAGCATCATCTTACTTCATCACCCCTGGTATCTCCAGTATTAGATCAGATATACAGGGTGGACAGCAGTGTGAGCATCATCTTACCTCATCACCCCTGGTATCTCCAGTATTAGGTCAGATATACAGGATGGACAGCAGTGTTAGCATTATCTTACCTCATCACCCCTGGTATCTCCAGTATTAGATCAGATATACAGGGTGGACAGCAGTGTTGGCATCATCTTACCTCATCACCCCTGGTATCTCCAGTATTAGATCAGATATACAGGGTGGACAGCAGTGTTAGCATCATCTTACCTCATCACCCCTGGTATCTCCAGTATTAGATCAGATATACAGGGTGGACAGCAGTGTGAGCATCATCATACCTCATCACCCCTGGTATCTCCAGTATTAGATCAGATATACAGGGTGGACAGCAGTGTGAGCATCATCATACCTCATCACCCCTGGTATCTCCAGTATTAGATCAGATGTACAGGGTGGACAGCAGTGTTAGCATCATCTTACCTCATCACCCCTGGTATCTCCAGTATTAGATCAGATATACAGGGTGGACAGCAGTATTAGCATCATCTTACCTCATCACCCCTGGTATCTCCAGTATTAGATCAGACATACAGGGTGGACAGCAGTGTTAGCATCATCTTACTTCATCACCCCTGGTATCTCCAGTATTAGATCAGATATACAGGGTTGACAGCAGTGTGAGCATCATCTTACCTCATCAGCCCTGGTATCTCCAGTATTAGATCAGATATACAGGGTGGACAGCAGTGTTAGCATCATCTTACCTCATCACCCCTGGTATCTCCAGTATTAGATCAGATATACAGGGTGGACAGCAGTGTTAGCATCATCTTACCTCATCACCCCTGGTATCTCCAGTATTAGATCAGACATACAGGGTGGACAGCAGTGTTAGCATCATCTTACCTCATCACCCCTGGTATCTCCAGTATTAGATCAGATATACAGGGTGGACAGCAGTGTTAGCATCATCTTACCTCATCACCCCTGGTATCTCCAGTATTAGATCAGATATACAGGGTGGACAGCAGTGTGAGCATCATCTTACCTCATCACCCCTGGTATCTCCAGTATTTGATCAGATATACAGGGTGGACAGCAGTGTTAGCATCATCTTACCTCATCACCCCTGGTATCTCCAGTATTAGATCAGATATACAGGGTGGACAGCAGTGTTAGCATCATCTTACCTCATCACCCCTGGTATCTCCAGTATTAGATCAGATATACAGGGTGGACAGCAGTGTTAGCATCATCTTACCTCATCACCCCTGGTATCTCCAGTATTAGATCAGACATACAGGGTGGACAGCAGTGTTAGCATCATCTTACCTCATCACCCCTGGTATCTCCAGTATTAGATCAGACATACAGGGTGGACAGTAGTGTTAGCATCATCTTACCTCATCACCCCTGGTATCTCCAGTATTAGATCAGATATACAGGGTGGACAGCAGTGTTAGCATCATCTTACCTCATCACCCCTGGTATCTCCAGTATTAGATCAGACATACAGGGTGGACAGCAGTGTTAGCATCATCTTACCTCATCACCCCTGGTATCTCCAGTATTAGATCAGACATACAGGGTGGACAGTAGTGTTAGCATCATCTTACCTCATCACCCCTGGTATCTACAGTATTAGATCAGATATACAGGGTGGACAGCAGTGTTAGCATCATCTTACCTCATCACCCCTGGTATCTCCAGTATTAGATCAGACATACAGGGTGGACAGCAGTGTTAGCATCATCTTACCTCATCACCCCTGGTATCTCCAGTATTAGATCAGATATACAGGGTGGACAGCAGTGTTAGCATCATCTTACCTCATCACCCCTGGTATCTCCAGTATTAGATCAGACATACAGGGTGGACAGCAGTGTTAGCATCATCTTACCTCATCACCCCTGGTATCTCCAGTATTAGATCAGATATACAGGGTGGACAGCAGTGTTAGCATCATCTTACCTCATCACCCCTGGTATCTCCAGTATTAGATCAGATATACAGGGTGGACAGCAGTGTGAGCATCATCTTACCTCATCAGCCCTGGTATCTCCAGTATTAGATCAGATATACAGGGTGGACAGCAGTGTTAGCATCATCTTACCTCATCACCCCTGGTATCTCCAGTATTAGATCAGACATACATGGTGGACAGCAGTGTTAGCATCATCTTACCTCATCACCCCTGGTATCTCCAGTATTAGATCAGACATACAGGGTGGACAGCAGTGTTAGCATCATCTTACCTCATCACCCCTGGTATCTCCAGTATTAGATCAGATATACAGGGTGGACAGCAGTGTTAGCATCATCTTACCTCATCACCCCTGGTATCTCCAGTATTAGATCAGACATACAGGGTGGACAGCAGTGTTAGCATCATCTTACCTCATCACCCCTGGTATCTCCAGTATTAGATCAGATATACAGGGTGGACAGCAGTGTTAGCATCATCTTACCTCATCACCCCTGGTATCTCCAGTATTAGATCAGACATACAGGGTGGACAGCAGTGTTAGCATCATCTTACCTCATCACCCCTGGTATCTCCAGTATTAGATCAGATATTCAGGGTGGACAGCAGTGTTAGCATCATCTTACCTCATCACCCCTGGTATCTCCAGTATTAGATCAGATATACAGGGTGGACAGCAGTGTGAGCATCATCTTACCTCATCAGCCCTGGTATCTCCAGTATTAGATCAGACATACAGGGTGGACAGCAGTGTTAGCATCATCTTACCTCATCACCCCTAGTATCTCCAGTATTAGATCAGATATACAGGGTGGACAGCAGTGTTAGCATCATCTTACCTCATCACCCCTGGTATCTCCAGTATTAGATCAGACATACAGGGTGGACAGCAGTGTGAGCATCATCTTACCTCATCACCCCTGGTATCTCCAGTGTTAGATCAGACATACAGGGTGGACAGCAGTGTTAGCATCATCTTACCTCATCACCCCTGGTATCTCCAGTATTAGATCAGATATACAGGGTGGACAGCAGTGTTAGCATCATCTTACCTCATCACCCCTAGTATCTCCAGTATTAGATCAGACATACAGGGTGGACAGCAGTGTGAGCATCATCTTACCTCAGCACCCCTGGTATCTCCAGTATTAGATCAGACATACAGGGTGGACAGCAGTGTTAGCATCATCTTACCTCATCACCCCTGGTATCTCCAATATTAGATCAGATATACAGGGTGGACAGCAGTGTTAGCATCATCTTACCTCATCACCCCTGGTATCTCCAGTATTAGATCAGATATACAGGGTGGACAGCAGTGTTAGCATCATCTTACCTCATCACCCCTGGTATCTCCAGTATTAGATCAGATATACAGGGTGGACAGCAGTGTTAGCATCATCTTACCTCATCAGCCCTGGTATCTCCAGTATTAGATCAGATATACAGGGTGGACAGCAGTGTTAGCATCATCTTACCTCATCAGCCCTGGTATCTCCAGTATTAGATCAGATATACAGGGTGGACAGCAGTGTGAGCATCATCTTACCTCATCACCCCTGGTATCTCCAGTATTAGATCAGATATACAGGGTGGACAGCAGTGTTAGCATCATCTTACCTCATCACCCCTGGTATCTCCAGTATTAGATCAGATATACAGGGTGGACAGCAGTGTTAGCATCATCTTACCTCAGCACCCCTGGTATCTCCAGTATTAGATCAGACATACAGGGTGGACCGCAGTGTTAGCATCATCTTACCTCATCACCCCTAGTATCTCCAGTATTAGATCAGACATACAGGGTGGACAGCAGTGTGAGCATCATCTTACCTCATCACCCCTGGTATCTCCAGTATTAGATCAGATATACAGGGTGGACAGCAGTGTGAGCATCATCTTACCTCATCACCCCTGGTATCTCCAGTATTAGATCAGACATACAGGGTGGACAGCAGTGTTAGCATCATCTTACCTCATCACCCCTGATATCTCCAGTATTAGATCAGATATACAGGGTGGACAGCAGTGTTAGCATCATCTTACCTCATCACCCCTGGTATCTCCAGTATTAGATCAGACATACAGGGTGGACAGCAGTGTTAGCATCATCTTACCTCATCAGCCCTGGTATCTCCAGTATTAGATCAGATATACAAGGTGGACAGCAGTGTGAGCATCATCTTACCTCATCACCCCTGGTATCTCCAGTGTTAGATCAGATATACAGGGTGGACAGCAGTGTTAGCATCATCTTACCTCATCACCCCTGGTATCTCCAGTATTAGATCAGATATACAGGGTGGACAGCAGTGTTAGCATCATCTTACCTCATCACCCCTAGTATCTCCAGTATTAGATCAGACATACAGGGTGGACAGCAGTGTGAGCATCATCTTACCTCATCACCCCTGGTATCTCCAGTATTAGATCAGATATACAGGGTGGACAGCAGTGTGAGCATCATCTTACCTCATCACCCCTGGTATCTCCAGTATTAGATCAGACATACAGGGTGGACAGCAGTGTTAGCATCATCTTACCCCATCACCCCTGATATCTCCAGTATTAGATCAGATATACAGGGTGGACAGCAGTGTTAGCATCATCTTACCTCATCACCCCTGGTATCTCCAGTATTAGATCAGACATACAGGGTGGACAGCAGTGTTAGCATCATCTTACCTCATCAGCCCTGGTATCTCCAGTATTAGATCAGATATACAGGGTGGACAGCAGTGTGAGCATCATCTTACCTCATCACCCCTGGTATCTCCAGTGTTAGATCAGATATACAGGGTGGACAGCAGTGTTAGCATCATCTTACCTCATCACCCCTGGTATCTCCAGTATTAGATCAGATATACAGGGTGGACAGCAGTGTTAGCATCATCTTACCTCATCACCCCTGGTATCTCCAGTATTAGATCAGACATACAGGGTGGACAGCAGTGTGAGCATCATCTTACCTCAGCACCCCTGGTATCTCCAGTATTAGATCAGATATACAGGGTGGACAGCAGTGTTAGCATCATCTTACCTCATCACCCCTGGTATCTCCAGTATTAGATCAGATATACAGGGTGGACAGCAGTGTGAGCATCATCTTACCTCATCACCCCTGGTATCTCCAGTATTAGATCAGACATACAGGGTGGACAGCAGTGTTAGCATCATCTTACCTCATCACCCCTAGTATCTCCAGTATTAGATCAGATATACAGGGTGGACAGCAGTGTTAGCATCATCTTACCTCATCACCCCTGGTATCTCCAGTATTAGATCAGACATACAGGGTGGACAGCAGTGTGAGCATCATCTTACCTCATCACCCCTGGTATCTCCAGTGTTAGATCAGACATACAGGGTGGACAGCAGTGTTAGCATCATCTTACCTCATCACCCCTGGTATCTCCAGTATTAGATCAGATATACAGGGTGGACAGCAGTGTTAGCATCATCTTACCTCATCACCCCTAGTATCTCCAGTATTAGATCAGACATACAGGGTGGACAGCAGTGTGAGCATCATCTTACCTCAGCACCCCTGGTATCTCCAGTATTAGATCAGACATACAGGGTGGACAGCAGTGTTAGCATCATCTTACCTCATCACCCCTGGTATCTCCAGTATTAGATCAGATATACAGGGTGGACAGCAGTGTTAGCATCATCTTACCTCATCACCCCTGGTATCTCCAGTATTAGATCAGATATACAGGGTGGACAGCAGTGTTAGCATCATCTTACCTCATCACCCCTGGTATCTCCAGTATTAGATCAGATATACAGGGTGGACAGCAGTGTTAGCATCATCTTACCTCATCAGCCCTGGTAACTCCAGTATTAGATCAGATATACAGGGTGGACAGCAGTGTGAGCATCATCTTACCTCATCACCCCTGGTATCTCCAGTATTAGATCAGATATACAGGGTGGACAGCAGTGTTAGCATCATCTTACCTCATCACCCCTGGTATCTCCAGTATTAGATCAGATATACAGGGTGGACAGCAGTGTTAGCATCATCTTACCTCAGCACCCCTGGTATCTCCAGTATTAGATCAGACATACAGGGTGGACCGCAGTGTTAGCATCATCTTACCTCATCACCCCTAGTATCTCCAGTATTAGATCAGACATACAGGGTGGACAGCAGTGTGAGCATCATCTTACCTCATCACCCCTGGTATCTCCAGTATTAGATCAGATATACAGGGTGGACAGCAGTGTGAGCATCATCTTACCTCATCACCCCTGGTATCTCCAGTATTAGATCAGACATACAGGGTGGACAGCAGTGTTAGCATCATCTTACCTCATCACCCCTGATATCTCCAGTATTAGATCAGATATACAGGGTGGACAGCAGTGTTAGCATCATCTTACCTCATCACCCCTGGTATCTCCAGTATTAGATCAGACATACAGGGTGGACAGCAGTGTTAGCATCATCTTACCTCATCAGCCCTGGTATCTCCAGTATTAGATCAGATATACAGGGTGGACAGCAGTGTGAGCATCATCTTACCTCATCACCCCTGGTATCTCCAGTGTTAGATCAGATATACAGGGTGGACAGCAGTGTTAGCATCATCTTACCTCATCACCCCTGGTATCTCCAGTATTAGATCAGATATACAGGGTGGACAGCAGTGTTAGCATCATCTTACCTCATCACCCCTGGTATCTCCAGTATTAGATCAGACATACAGGGTGGACAGCAGTGTGAGCATCATCTTACCTCATCACCCCTGGTATCTCCAGTATTAGATCAGATATACAGGGTGGACAGCAGTGTGAGCATCATCTTACCTCATCACCCCTGGTATCTCCAGTATTAGATCAGACATACAGGGTGGACAGCAGTGTTAGCATCATCTTACCCCATCACCCCTGATATCTCCAGTATTAGATCAGATATACAGGGTGGACAGCAGTGTTATCATCATCTTACCTCATCACCCCTGGTATCTCCAGTATTAGATCAGACATACAGGGTGGACAGCAGTGTTAGCATCATCTTACCTCATCACCCCTGGTATCTCCAGTATTAGATCAGATATACAGGGTGGACAGCAGTGTGAGCATCATCTTACCTCATCAGCCCTGTTATCTCCAGTATTAGATCAGATATACAGGGTGGACAGCAGTGTGAGCATCATCTTACCTCAGCACCCCTGGTATCTCCAGTATTAGATCAGACATACAGGGTGGACAGCAGTGTTAGCATCATCTTACCTCATCACCCCTGGTATCTCCAGTATTAGATCAGATATACAGGGTGGACAGCAGTGTTAGCATCATCTTACCTCATCACCCCTGGTATCTCCAGTATTAGATCAGATATACAGGGTGGACAGAAGTGTGAGCATCATCTTACCTCATCAGCCCTGTTATCTCCAGTATTAGATCAGATATACAGGGTGAACAGCAGTGTGAGCATCATCTTACCTCAGCACCCCTGGTATCTCCAGTATTAGATCAGACATACAGGGTGGACAGCAGTGTTAGCATCATCTTACCTCATCACCCCTGGTATCTCCAGTATTAGATCAGATATACAGGGTGGACAGCAGTGTTAGCATCATCTTACCTCATCACCCCTGGTATCTCCAGTATTAGATCAGACATACAGGGTGGACAGCAGTGTTAGCATCATCTTACCTCATTAGCCCTGGTATCTCCAGTATTAGATCAGATATACAGGGTGGACAGCAGTGTGAGCATCATCTTACCTCATCACCCCTGGTATCTCCAGTGTTAGATCAGATATACAGGGTGGACAGCAGTGTTAGCATCATCTTACCTCATCACCCCTGGTATCTCCAGTATTAGATCAGATATACAGGGTGGACAGCAGTGTTAGCATCATCTTACCTCATCACCCCTGGTATCTCCAGTATTAGATCAGACATACAGGGTGGACAGCAGTGTGAGCATCATCTTACCTCATCACCCCTGGTATCTCCAGTATTAGATCAGATATACAGGGTGGACAGCAGTGTGAGCATCATCTTACCTCATCACCCCTGGTATCTCCAGTATTAGATCAGACATACAGGGTGGACAGCAGTGTTAGCATCATCTTACCCCATCACCCCTGATATCTCCAGTATTAGATCAGATATACAGGGTGGACAGCAGTGTTAGCATCATCTTACCTCATCACCCCTGGTATCTCCAGTATTAGATCAGACATACAGGGTGGACAGCAGTGTTAGCATCATCTTACCTCATCACCCCTGGTATCTCCAGTATTAGATCAGATATACAGGGTGGACAGCAGTGTGAGCATCATCTTACCTCATCAGCCCTGTTATCTCCAGTATTAGATCAGATATACAGGGTGGACAGCAGTGTGAGCATCATCTTACCTCAGCACCCCTGGTATCTCCAGTATTAGATCAGACATACAGGGTGGACAGCAGTGTTAGCATCATCTTACCTCATCACCCCTGGTATCTCCAGTATTAGATCAGATATACAGGGTGGACAGCAGTGTTAGCATCATCTTACCTCATCACCCCTGGTATCTCCAGTATTAGATCAGATATACAGGGTGGACAGAAGTGTGAGCATCATCTTACCTCATCAGCCCTGTTATCTCCAGTATTAGATCAGATATACAGGGTGAACAGCAGTGTGAGCATCATCTTACCTCAGCACCCCTGGTATCTCCAGTATTAGATCAGACATACAGGGTGGACAGCAGTGTTAGCATCATCTTACCTCATCACCCCTGGTATCTCCAGTATTAGATCAGACATACAGGGTGGACAGCAGTGTGAGCATCATCTTACCTCATCACCCCTGGTATCTCCAGTGTTAGATCAGACATACAGGGTGGACAGCAGTGTGAGCATCATCTTACCTCATCACCCCTGGTATCTCCAGTATTAGATCAGACATACAGGGTGGACAGCAGTGTGAGCATCATCTTACCTCATCACCCCTGGTATCTCCAGTGTTAGATCAGACATACAGGGTGGACAGCAGTGTTAGCATCATCTTACCTCAGCACCCCTGGTATCTCCAGTATTAGATCAGACATACAGGGTGGACAGCAGTGTGAGCATCATCTTACCTCATCACCCCTGGTATCTCCAGTATTAAATAAGAAATACCGTATATTCCGGCGTATAAGACGACCTGGTGTATAAGACGACCCCCCTACTTTCCTGTTAAAATATAGAGTTTAGGATATATTCACCGTATAAGACTACCCCTTTTCCAACGCATACCAAACACCGGTAAAAATTAAAAAAAAACAGATTTGAATTTAACATGGTCCTTTTTTAATTTAAATTCTTATGACATGCAGGTATATAGCAGGAAAACTGTCACTCATAAACATATTAAAATAGGGGGGACCCCACGTCATTTTTTGGGGGGGTCCCCCATTCTAATAGCTAGTAAAGGCTAGGTATTCAGCTGGGGGCTGATATTAGTAGCCTGGGAAGCTCCGTGGGTATTACCCCCTTCCCAGACTTCAAACATCTGCCCCAGCCGTCTGCTTAACCTCCGCTAGAGACTATAATGATGGTGGATCCCACGCCAATTTTCTTTTTAAAAAATCCTTTATTTTAACACTAAATGACAATTGAGGGGTTAATAAAGATGCAGTCCCTAAATTATTAATTTTGTAATTAATTTTTCCCAAAAATGTTGACGTGGGGCTTCGCCATATTTTTGTGTCCAGCCAGGTACAGCAGGCAGGAACGGGCTGCCCCCAACCACCAGCTGCCTATTTGTACCTGGCCGGACACAACAATATAGGGAAGCCCTTTTTTTTTTAATTATTTCATGAAATAATAAAAAAAAAAAATACGTGGGGCTTCGCCCTATTTTTGTGTCCAGCCAGGTACAACTAGGCAGCTGGGGGCTGGAATCTGCAGCGCAGGGAGGCCCAAGCTTTCTGGGCCCCCCCTGCTGCAAATTGCAGTCCGCAGCCACCCCGGAAAATGGCGCGTTCATAGAAGCGCCATCTTCTGGCGCTGTACCCAACTCATCCAGGGCCCTGGTGCGGTGGCTCACTGGGTAATAAAGGGGTTAGGGCCAGCTTGGCATTATCAGCTGGCCCTAAGCCCGAAATTCATGGGGTCACGCCAATATTAGACATGACCGCCATGAATTTCTAGTAAAGTAATTAAAAAAAACACAACACCCAGAATAAAGTCCTTTAATTGAAATAAAGACACAATTTTTTAATGTTCTAAATTAAACCATACTTACCATCACACCCATTCCAGCTGAAGCCAACGATCTCCTGCAATAAAAGTAAAATAATAAAGCAACCTCATCCTTACCTCTCCATGGTTCCCAGGACCGGTCCAGCTCTGCTACATTCACATGACAGGCTGCACCGCAGCAGAACGCTGCCGTTCAGCTTGCCATGCGGCAGACACTGAGAAGCGCAGGCATACTTGTGCTCCTCAGTGTCTGACTGTGACGGCATCCAGATGAGCCGAGATCATGTCCAATGAACTCGGCTCACCTCATGCACGTCACTGACAGCGTGGGAAAATTCTCCTGCTCCCCGCATGCGCAGTAGAAGTTTCCCACGCTGTCAGTGACGGACGTCCAGGAGGTGAGCTGAGTTCATTGTCGGCTCATCTGGATGCCGTCACAGTCAGACACTGAGGAGCGCAAGCATGCCTGCGCTTCTCAGTGTCTGCGGGATGACAGGCTGGATGGCAGCGTTCTGCTGCGGTCCAGCCTGTCATCTCGATGTAGCAGAGCTGAAGCTGTCCTGGGAACCATGGAAAGGTAAGGATGAGGTTGGTTTATTATTTTTCTTTTATTGCAGGAGATCGTTGGCTTCAGCTGGAATGGGCGTGATGGTAGGTATGGTTTAATTTAGAACAATAAAGAATTGTGTCTTTATTTCAATTAAAGGACTTTATTCTGGGTGTTTGTGTTTTTTTTTAACTTTGACTATGGGGTTAGTAATGGGGGTGTCTTATAGACGCCTCTCCATTACTAACCTGGGCTTGATGTCAGCTGGCATTATAAGCTGACATCAACCCCAGCCCTATTACCCCCTGCCACCGCACCAGGGCAGCGTGGAAGAGCGAGGCTAAGTGCCAGAATTGGCGCATCCTATGGATGCGCCATTTCTGGGGCGGCTGACGGCTGGTGTTTCTAGCCTGGGAGGGGGCCAATATTCATGGCTCCCTTCCTGGGCTATTAATATCAGCCCCCAGCTGTCTGCCTAGCCTTTGCTAGCTATTAAATTAGGGGGGACCCCACGTCATTTTTTTGGGGGGGTTCCCCATTTTAATAGCTAGTAAAGACTAGGTATTCAGCTGGGGGCTGATATTAGTAGCCTGGGAAGCTCTGTGGGTATTACCCCCTTCCCAGGCTTCAAACATCTGCCCCAGCCGTCTGCTTAACCTCCGCTAGAGCCTAAAATTAAGGGGAACCCCACGCCAATTTTTTTAATAATAAATCCTTTATTTTAATACTAAATGACAAGTACAGTAATCAACACTGTCACTGTACTTCATATATATGTGACTGACATGTTTCTATCTATCTAATCTATGTGTGAAGCTCTATTCTGTCTGTTATAAATTGTCGGGTACCGCTGCTGAATTGCCGGCCGGCTTTTTTAAAGAGACAGTGCATGAAAACACTATTATTTGTTTTAATAAATCCTTTACACTAAATGACAAGTACAGTAAGCAATACTGTCACTGTACTTCATATATATGTGACTGACATGTTTCTATCTATCTAATCTATGTGTGAAGCTCTATTCTTTCTATTCTAAATTGTCGGGTGCCGGCTTATGCCGCTGCTGAATTGCCGGCTTTTCATATATTGTCACAGAAGCGATGCGAACTTCCCAGCTCCGGACACAGCGCAGCGCTTCTGTGACAAGTGAAAGCTGTCGGCACAGAAGCCCTGCGCTGTGTCCGGAGCTGGGAATACGCAGCCATGTGTCAGTTTCAGCACAGAAGCGCTGACTGTCTGGACGTACCGCCGCCGTATTTTAACTCCCTCCACCTTATATTAACTCCGACATGGCAGGGATACGGCCACGGCAGCTTATTAACACCCCCAGAGTATCCCCGCATGTCAATTTCTGAAAGTTCAAAAGCATTACCGGCGTATAAGACGACCCCAGACTAGACAGAAGATTTTTCAGTCTTCAAAAGTCGTCTTATACGCCGGAATATACGGTACATACTGTACTTTTTATAATATTTTTTATTGCTTTTATTTAATGTATGTATCTAGAGACTGTGTTTGCATGTATCAGTCATGCCTATATGCAAATTTGTAGCTGTAATAGTATGTAATATATATGGAGTGAGTATGTATGCATGCATGTAGTTATAGGGTATGTGTTCCTCAATGTCACTTATTGAGGTACTGTTTGAGCTTTGAATCATGACATTGGGATCATTATTTTTGTACTCTGTCATTTTTCTATACATTTTTACATTATATACATAATTGTTTCCATTCATCCAAATCTGCTATGGTGGCATGCACTTTGATTTCTGCATGTCCCTTTCAGATGAATTGAAAAGTCACAGAAAATGTGTAATAAAACCTACTGCTCCTGAATCTGCCCTTAAAATGATACAACTAATTAATTGTGATGTTTGTGTTTACTAGGCTGTCACATTACCTGCAAATATAAGGTAAATGATTATACTGTAGCACACAGTGCATTTCAAACATAAGAATATAAAATATTTTTTAAAACAGGGATTTTTTTCATCCAACCTCTGTTTTGTAATAAATGTACCTCTAAAATACAGTCTCTGGTATACACTCCATATTTGAATGCACCCTCCACACACAAGAGAATCTCAGACATTTGCGTGTTTGAGGGTTACAATATTCATGACCTACTGTATACCAAGAAGAAGTCATCATTATCACTTTGGGTGTCCGACACACTGCAACCCCACGGACCCCTTTAATATATAGAACAAATTGCTTTTTTTAATAATATGGGAACTGTAATGCTCATATAATTATATATGTAATGCTTATGAAAACACATGTGACTCATGTAATATTGGATTGTTTTTTTCCATTGTCCATTTGATTTCCTTCTTGTAAGTATTACCTGTCCATCTGAACTGATATTCCATTATACCGTCCTTAAAGGGAATCTGTCAGCAGAGTTTCACCACCCAAAACAAACTCATGTAGTGCTTTCAAAGATAAGTCAAACAGTACCTTTTACCAAGATATTCCCTTCTTCCATTTCTGAGAAATTAGCATTTGACTTGATATGTAAATGAGACTTTAGCTGAAGCCTGTGTCACTCCAGCTCTATTCTCTGCCTATCACCAACATATTCTTTGCCTGAAGTTAAACAAAAGGAGGTGGCACTGGGCAGAAAATCGAACTGGAGTGACAGGCTGCAGATCTACAGCCTCATTTGCATATCAGATGCTTATTTCTCACTAGTGGAGGAATGCAGTGGCCATGTAAAAATATTATTGGACTAGAAAGTAATAAGAAAGAGCTATATGCACTTATAGATAGTTTGGGGTATGAAATCCTGCTGATAGATTCCCTTTAAAACCATATGCGTGCTACTTTGCTTTACAAATAAATAACATTAAAATATGTTAACAGATAAGTGTATCAAGGGGTTGCCTACAGCTTTGGCATTGATGCAAATTCGTACGATTGATCAGTATCAGATTAATAGGGGTCCATGAACCGATTGACCGATTCACCGATTCACCGATTGACTGTTGGCAGCATATGCTGCAACCATATGTACACATTGTGCATAGTTGGAACAATGTAGCTCTGTACACTGTATGTGTTCACTGATGCTAAAGACTGGTGCCCGAATCTGGTCTGAATTGCTGTACCTGAGAATTGCAACTGCAAATGGAAATGGAGCTGTGTTGTACTGTCTCTGTACATGAAGTACACCTAAAAAGCCCTGAACTTTTGATTACTAGTGTTAACTTCAGTCATTATTCTGCAGTACTGTAAATTAATATCATTATTTTGGAGCACTGTAAATAAATGTGTGGTATTACGTTGTGGCCAAGAAAGACAAAGTGTGCCATTTGATTCCAGTGAATTATTGTCCACGCTGTGTATGACTCTTCCCTCTGGGCTACATTCTTTTAATGAAGTCATATTATTTGTACATATATATAACCAATAATAACAAATATGTGTTTAGGCCTTCAGGAAAGACAGAACATTTACGGAAACCTGCACTGCCAAGTCAGTCTCCAGCCATAAAATCAAACTATGCAGGGTAAGTGTCACTCTGTAAGAGGCACCAGTAGAGAAGACTATGCAAGCAAGGCAGTCTGTAAAACTAGAAATATATACACTGCTCAAAAAAATAAAGGGAACGCTCAAATAACACATCCTAGATCTGAATGAATGAAATATTCTCATTGAATACTTTATTCTGTACAAAGTTGAATGTGCTGACAACAAAATCACACAAAAATCATCAATGGAAATCAAATTTATTAACCAATGGAGGCCTGCATTTGGAGTCACCCCCAAAATTAAAGTGGAAAAACACACTACAGGCTGATCCAACTTTGATGTAATGTCCTTAAAACAAGTCAAAATGAGGCTCAGTATTGTGTGTGGCCTCCACGTGCCTGTATGACCTCCCTACAACGCCTGGGCATGCTCCTGATGAGGTTGTGGATAGTCTCCTGTGGGATCTCCTCCCAGACCTGGACTAAAGCATCCACCAACTCCTGGACAGTCTGTGGTGCAACGTGATGTTGGTGGATGGAGCGAGACATGATGTCCCAGATTGTGCTCAATTAGATTCAGGTCTGGGGAACTGGCGGGCCAGTCCATAGCGTCAATGACTTCATCTTGCCGGAACTGCTAACACACTCCAGCCACATGAGGTCTGGCATTGTCCTGCATTAGGAGGAACCCAGGGCCAACCGCACCAGCATATAGTCTCACAGGGTGTCTGAGGATCTCATCTTGGTACCTAATGGCAGTCAGGCTACCTCTGGTGAGCACATGAAGGGCTGTGCGGCCCTCCAAAGAAATGCCACCCCACACCATTACTGCCACACTGCCAAACCAGTCATGCTGAAGGATGTTGCAGGCAGCAGATCGCTCTCCACGGCGTCTCCAGATTCTGTCACGTCTGTCACATGTGCTCAGTGTGAACCTGCTTTCATGTGTGAAGAGCACAGAGCGCCAGTGGCGACTTTGCCAATCCTGGTGTTCTGTGGAAAATGCCAAGTGTCCTGCATGGTGTTGGGCTGTGAGCACAACCCCCATCTGTGGACGTTGGGCCCTCATACCATTCTCATGGCGTCGGTTTCTAACTGTTTGTGCAGACACATGCACATTTGTGGCCTGCTGGAGGTCATTTTGCAGGGCTCTGGCAGTGCTCCTCCTGTTTATCTTTGCACAAAGGCGAAGATAGCGGTCCTGCTGCTAGGTTGTTGCCCTCCTACGGCCCCCTCCAGGTCTCCTGGTGTACTGGCCTGTTTCCTGGTAGCGCCTCCAGCCTCTGGACACTACGCTGGCAGACAACAGCAAACCTTCTTGCCACAGCTCACATTGATGTGCCGTCCTGGATGAGCTGCACTACCTGAGCAACTTCTGTGGGTTGTAAAGTCCGTCTCATGCTACCACGAGTGTAAAAGCACAACCAACATTCAAAAATGTCCAAAACATCAGCCAGAAAGCTTTGGTACTGAGATGTGGTCTGTGGTCCCCACCTGCAGAACCACTCTTTTGAGGATGTCTTGATAATTGCCAATAATTTACATCTATTGTCTATTCCATTTGCCCAACAGCATGTGAAATTGATTGCCAAACAGTGTTGCTTCCTAAGTGGACAGTTTGATTTCACAGAAATTTGATTTACTTGGAGTTATATTCTGTTGTTTAAGTGTTCCCTTTATTTTTTTGAGCGGTGTATATATATATATATATATATATATATATATATATATATATATATATATATATATATATAGACTTTGTCATTTTAATTAACTTTCAAGTAAAGCTTTTCTTTCTTAGCCTGTTTTGACCCTAAGGGGACTGTGCCTCATTATTGTACCACAATATATATACATTTTTATATATATATATATATATATATATATACACATATACATATGTATATATATATATATATATATATATATATATATATATATATATATAGTGGTAGACCGGCTCACTCGACAGCACATGGAGGTAGACACGAGAACACTGAGTATTTAAATTCTTCCCAGGTTTACTATACAGGCTGCATAAACCGTGGTGAAGTAAAAATAAACATGGCCCTTTGGGCAAAAATAGGGAAGTGGTAGCACAAAGCACAGTCCTTGTGGTAGCGAGGATTCTCTCGCTCAGAGTTTAGCAAACAAACAGTTCAGCTTTTCCTTGTCAGGACACAAAGCACTGGAGTTCCTCTCTACAGCCCTACCGAACACTGATTGATTCAAAAGGCTGGCGATAACCTGGCCACACCCTGGTATGGAGATATGGTAAACAGCCTCCCACCCGCACTACAGCTGTTCATATAAAAACCTAGCCCATTAAAAAATTAGCCCCTCAGCACATAACATGCTGGAGAAAACTTCAAGGTTTCACATCACTGAAGCAAATAGCCCTTCCAGTACTTTGCCAATGAGTTTGTCACAATATATATACATATATATAAATATTTATATATTGTAGTCAGCCGACAGGGAAGATACTGGACGGAGTGTCTGTCTCTCCCAGAAAGTTAAGCTGAGTGAAATATTAAAAGCCGTTTAGTACTGGTTTGTGCAGCTGCTTAGCTGCTGAGCCGTTTTATTTATGGTAGTTCCGGGACGGTTTTTATTGGAGTGATGAGTAGGATTTGGCAGTTGGACTCATCACTCCTCCTTGATAATTCAAGTAAGGTTACATTGCCATGATGAGCTTTTTGAGAGTTTTCGACAATGCAGATTTTCTGCACCATTTCTGAACCTATTATGTAAATTAGGTTACATTTGTTTCATTGCGTTTTTGTGTGTGTTTTTTAGGTGCGTTTTTATCCCATTTTTGACGCTGCAGTTTTTGTCTCTTGTTGGTATGTCATGTTTTAAATAAAGGTGTTTTGTTTTTGGTACTTCCTGGTATTTGACTTTTATAAAACTTTATTGCTATATTTGGGTGCGGATTACATGCATTTTGCCGCTTTTCTGCAGCGGAAACGCACTTAAACCGTGTGCGTTTTTTACCTGTGAAATTTCCGCAAATAATGCAATTCTATGGGGGAAATCTACACAGAAAACTCAGCGTACCCACAAGAGAGATTAACATGCTGTAGATTTGAAACATGCACCACTGCATTAAAAAGAAGCACAGTGGGCATGAGATTTCTATAAATCCCATCTGCTTTACTGGAACTGTAAAACGCTTCTTTTTTGTAAAAGCAAAAATACGCAGCATCAAAAACTCAACAAAAGCTCATCGTGGAAACATAGCCTAACAGGGCAATATAAACCTATAACTCATCAAAACTGATATTAATGGAAAATAACCAAGAAAATATTTAACAAAAATAAATATAATTTTATTGATTACAATGCACAAAAACAGAAGGAAAAATATAAAAACACTCCATAAAACCTGAAAAATAGACATTGTGGTCAGAGCTAAATCAAATTCTGGCAAAAAATAATATAATAAATGACAAAACATGACTCCATCAAGAAAAAGAGGCGGGGGAAAGGGTATGAAATTATGAACTACTGCACAAGGTAATATATATAATCAGGGAACCAAGGACATGATTGCCTAGAAAGAATTGTGAACAATTCATTAGATGACCTCACAAAAAGTAACCAAATAATAAATAATTCTAAATAACAATAAATAACCACAAGGAACCCCTCAATTGTATTAAAGTGCAGGGACACGCTTACCCACCAGCAAATGCCATAGTCAAAGTACCAATGTAACAGACCACACTGCCCAGTGTCTTGAGTCACCTTAAATTTTGGTTCTTAACCCTAGCTCACCTGTGTATCATAGACATATGAGAGCTGTCCGTCACCTCATCGTTCGTCGTGCCCGTTGACCAGGAAGACACACTGCGCAAGTGCGAAAAGTGTGCATTCCGATTAGACGTCCCAGCTCACACGCGTGCCCAAAGGAAGAATGAATCACCATATTCAAGAAGGGAACACAAAAGGGAATACACAGGTTGCCGGAAAGCTGATCATAGACATGAAAACAGATTAGGTTGACATACAGTATATAAAGAAATCATATAGCCAGTAATGAATGTCCATTACCATGAAGTTAATACAATTAAAGGTTCTAAATATTGAACTCCTCTCTTTTTTTAAATTTCTTTTATAACATATTTGACATCATTATATACAAGTGCTTCTCACTAAATTAGAATATCATCAAAAAGTTAATTTATTTCAGTTCTTAAATACAAAAAGTGAAACTCATATATTATATAGAGTCATTACAAACAGAGTGATCTATTTCAAGTGTTTATTTCTGTTAATGTTGATGATTATGGCTTACAGCCAATGAAAACACAAAAGTCATTATCTCAGTAAATTAGAATACTTTATAACAACAGCTTGAAAAATGTTTATAAAATCCGAAATGTTGACCTACTGAAATGCATGTTCAGTAAATGCACTCAATACTTGGTCGGGGCTCCTTTTGCATCAATTACTGCATCAATGCGGCGTGGCATGGAGGCGATCAGCCTGTGGCACTGCTGAGGTGTTATGGAAGCCCAGGTTGCTTTGATAGCAGCCTTCAACTTGTCTGCATTGTTGGTGACTCTCATCTTCCTCTTGACCATATCCCATATATTCTCTATGGGGTTAAGGTCAGGCGAGTTTGCTGGCCAATCAAGCACAGTGATACTGTTGTTTGTAAACCAGGTATTGGTACTTTTGGCAGTGTAGACAGGTGCCAAGTCCTGCTGGAGAATGAAGTTTACATCTCCAAAAAGCTTGTCGGCAGAGGGAAGCATGAAATGCTCTAAAATTTCCTGGTAGACGGCTGCGCGGACTTTGGCCTTGATAAAACACAGTGGACCTACACCAGCAGATGACATGGCTCCCCAAACCATCACTGATTGTGGAAACATCTCACTAGACCTCAAGCAGCTTGGACTGTGCGCCTCTCCACTCTTCCTCCAGACTCTGTGACCTTGATTTACAAGTGAAATGCAAAATTTTCTGGATACATCTGTGTGTGGTGGCTCTTAAAGCAATTACTCCAGCAGCAGTCCACTCCTTGTGAATCTCCCCCAAATTTTTGAATAGCCTTTTCTTAATCCTTTCAAGGCTGCGGTTATCTCGGTTGCTTGTGCACCATTTTCTATCCCACTTTTTCCTTCCACTCAACTTTCCATTAATATGCTTGGATACAGCACTTTGTGAACAGCCAGCTTCTTTAGCAATGACCTTTTGTGGCTTACCCTCCTTGTGGAGTGTGTCAGTGACTGCCTTCTGGACATCTGTCAAGTCAGCAGTCTTCCCCATGATTGTATAGCCTACTGAAACAGACTAAGGGACCCTTTTAAACGCGTAGAAAGCCTTTGCAGGTGTTTTTTGTTAATTATTCTAATTTACTGAGATAATGACTTTTGTATTTTCATTGGCTGCAAGCCATAATCATCAACATTAACAGAAATAAACACTTGAAATAGATCACTCTGTTTGTAATGACTCTATATAATATATGAGTTTCACTTTTTGTATTGAAGAACCGAAATAAATTAACTTTATGATGATATTCTAATTTTGTGAGGAGCACCTGTTTATTAAGGGAACCAAGGACATGATTGACTGGTGAGAATTGTGAACATTCAGTAGATGACCTCACAAAAAGTAGCCAAATAATAAATAATTATAAATTGCAAAAAATAGCAACAAGGTATCCCTCAATTGTATTAACCCCTTCACGACATATCACATACACGTAAATCATATGTCATGTCCCTGCCTTTGATGTGGACTCACACGCTGAGCCCGCATCTTTCCCGACACAGGAAAGCTGATTTAACCAGCCATTATGTGCTTTTAACAGCCATGAGTGGAGCATTGCTCCGCTCATGGCTGTTAACATGCTAAATCCCTCTGTCAATCTCTGTTTTTTCTTAAAAATTTCCATTTTTTTTTTCACCAGTTAAATAAAAAATATATATCTGCATATGTAGAGCTGGAGAATCATACTGCCTGGTCAGTTTTACATATAGTGAACATAAATAACAAAACATAAATAAAAAAAACAAAAAACAATTGTGGAATTGCACTTTTTTTGCAATTTTACTGTACTCAGATTTTTTATCTCATTTTCCAGTACATTATGTGGCAGAATGAATTCTCATACTACAATAAACAAGCCTTCAAACGGCTATATTGGCAAAAAAATATAAAAGGAATGTTTCTTGGAAGAAGGGGAGAAAAAAACTGAAGCAAAAAAATGGAAAATGTCCCAAAGGTGAATAGGGTAAAGTGCAGTAGTGCAGGGACACCCTTACCCACCAGCAAACGCCATTCCCAATGTTGGTACATTGTAACAGATGTACCAGATCACACTGCCCTAAAGCCCGACACGCATTTCGCATTAACCTGTCCAGGTGAGAAGCACATGTATATTACCTTGTGCAGTTGTTTAGAATTCCACCCCCTTCCCCCTTCTCTATTTCTTGATGGAGTTATTATGTTTTGTCATTTATTATATTTTTTTCCATAATGTGATTTACCTCTGACCACACTGTCTATTTTTTCAGGTTTTATGGGGTGTTTTTATATTTTTCTTCTTAAAAATTATATTTATTTTTGTTATTTTCTTGGTTATTTTCCATTATCATAAGTTTTGATGAGTTATTTATAAGTCTGTATCTGTTTTGTTTTTTTAACTTTATCAAAGTGTATTAGTAGTTGTTTATTCTAGTATGTTTTTTTTTATCCAGTTTGGGGTAAAATAAATTCAGCCTCCTACCTGCACTGCAAAGTTGATCTGGATTTGCTACGTCCCGGCAGCTCCTGCTTCCTCCTGGCTCCTGGAGATTACTTTATCATTAGGACAGGAGGAAGAGCTGTTAGTGCTTCTGATACACAACACTGGTTTAGCCTTTTTTGGTACAGCAATTAGAAAGGCAGAGATGGCAATGAACCATCTCTGTCTTCTCTATGAGGAGAACATTGTTGCAAAGTCATATATGGATGTGCCCAACATTTTAAGATGTCTGCCAGTACACAAGTAGTTAAATTGACTCAGCAAGTTGTAACTTTGACCTAAGCTGAGTATGTAACCCTTTGTGTTCCTCAACTTTCTTGTAGGCATATTCCAGATGCTGAAGACATTCTTTCAGTGAGTACACATTTTATTTTTAAATGTATTTCTTTATGAAGGTTTAATAACTTTATTTGTATAATTTAAATTATTTTCTTTAGTGGTTTTCATTTTGTACTATTTGAAGGCAAATATTCATCTAAGCACTCCACCTATTTTTTCTTTTTGCTTGTACAGTGCTGGATAGGCTATATTAAAGAATTTTATTATCCCCCCACCACTAACGCTTAGTTAACTTTTAAAATCCATCTTAAGTGAGGTGAAGATGAAGATGGCGTATCAGGTCACTGAGTGAACATGTACAGTTATTTCAAGTAATGTAACTAGAGTCCTATGGGCCCTGTGTAATATTTTGGCCAGGCCCCACACCAGAATGTTTGTCAGATGTATGGACCCCTTTAAGAATGTTCCCATTCTGTCATAATGACTGCCAACCTGTAGTAATGTCGTCCGTCCTGTAATAATGGTCCCTATCCTGTAATAATGTCCCTGCCTGGGTCCTGCCATGCAATAATGTCACATGTTCTGTGGTCCATCCTATAATAATGTCTCCCATCCTGGGCCTCATCCTACAATAATATCCCCCGTTCTGGCCCCATCCTATACTCTAATAATGTCTTCCATATTGACCCCTTCCAGTAATAATGTCCCACATCCTGTAGTAATGTCCCCCATCCTAGCCCCACCCTGTATTTTTTGCTTTAATAATTTCCCACATCCTTGCCCCTTTCTTCAATAGTGTTTCCCATCTTGGCCCCTTTCTTTAATAATATCCCTCGTCATTGTCTTGTCCTATAATATTTCCCATTATTACCCCATCCTGTAATAATGTATCCCATCCTGGCCCATCCTTTAGCAATGTCCCATATAATGGTATCATAATGTAACAATGTTCTACATGCTGGGCTCTTCATGTAATAAGGTCCAATATCCTGGCTCTTTCCCTGTGCCCTTTATTTAATAATATCACCCTTCCTGGTCCCTTCCTGTAGCAATGTGTTGCATACTTACCTCATCTTGTAGCATTGTTCCCTGTCCTGGCACCATACTGTATCATTGACCCACATACTGGCCTCTTCCTGTAATAATGTCCCCCATACCGCCTCAATTTGTAGGAATGTCCCATGTACTTGCCTCATCGTGAAACAATGTACCTTGTCTTGGACTCATCCAGTAATAATGTCCCATTCTAGCCCCTTCCTGTAATAATGTCCCCTGTCCTGACACTCTCATCAAACACATTTAAAAAAATATATATTTTTCTGATCTGTCCTCAATGCCTCGGCAAACAGTGTTTTTTACCTCCTCCATAGCTGTCATTGGGAGGGTGGAGGGGTGGCAGGGGGCCCACATTTACCTGAAAATGGCACAGGCATCGGCAGGCCCACTCTGACTCTACGGGCCCGATCTGCGACCACGATCATTACACGCCTGGTAATTGGCGATAGAATTCAATAGAGAAGAGTAGAGATGGAGGGATCTGCTGCAGAGAAACAAAGGGAGAGCCAAAAGGGACACTGCTGCTGCACATAGTAAGTGTTTTTTTCTAGTACTGGATTCACAGCTAAACTGCTCACTACTGCCATATAATAGCCTATAATGCAGCTGCTTCTTTTGAAGTTATGCTAAAGAAAGACAGGGAAGCATTAGCTACCCTTCTTTATGTTCTTGGTATGGGAGACATCATAATAATTAGTCTTGGTCACCTCTAGAGTAGTAATGTAGGATGCAAGTCATATAATGGGAAGAAATACTGGTCAAATGGAAGTTTATTTTTAAAAATCATATGACACGACAGGTATTTATTATTCTTTCTTATATAGCAGCAATGTATTTACATACATTGTTGTGAGCTCCAATTGAGCTAGTGAGTAATTGTAGCACAGGTACTGGAATGCCATGAGGCCATGAGGTGGAAGCAGTCAGGGGTTGATATAACCACTTTATATATATATAACAATTATCTTTAAGGGGTTAGTAGCAATGAAAATTAACAGTAACTTGAAATAACAAAAATAAGTTTTTCAGTAAGTAATAGTAAAGTTCTGTAATGGGGTGCACCCAGTCATGGGAGTCAAAACCAAAGTTCTTTTTCTCTTTATAAGGCCCTAGAGGGGGTCACTGGTTATTTCAGCTAGGCCGCAAGTCTCTTTCGGATATACAGTACAGACCAAAAGTTTGGACACACCTTCTCATTTAAAGATTTTTCTGTATTTTCATGACTATGAAAATTGTACATTCACACTGAAGGCATCAAAACTATGAATTAATACATGTGGTATTATATTCCTAACAAAAAAGTGTGAAACATCTGAAAATATGTCTTATATTCTAGGTTCTTCAAAGTAGCTACCTTTTGCTTTGATGACTGCTTTGCACACTCTTGGCATTCTCTTGATGAGCTTCAAGAGGTAGTCACCGGAAATGGTCTTCCAACAATCTTGAAGGAGTTCCCAGAGATGCTTAGCACTTGTTGGCCCTTTTGCCTTCACTCTGCGGTCCAGCTCACCCCAAACCATCTCGATTGGGTTCAGGTCTGGTGACTGTGGAGGCCAGATCATCTGGCGTAGCACCCCATCACTCTCCTTCTTGGTCAAATAGCCCTTACACAGCCTGGAGGTGTGTTTGGGGTCATTGTTCTGTTGAAAAATAAATAATGGTCCAACTAAATGCAAACCGGATGGAATAGCATGCCGCTGCAAGATGCTGTGGTAGCCATGCTGGTTCAGTATGCCTTCAATTTTGAATAAATCCCCAAGAGTGTCACCAGCAAAGCACCCCCACACCATCACACCTCCTCCTCCATGCTTCACGGTGGGAACCAGGCATGTAGAGTCCATCCGTTCACCTTTTCTGCGTCGAACAAAGACACGGTGGTTGGAACCAAAGATCTCAAATTTGGACTCATCAGACCAAAGCACAGATTTCCACTGGTCGAATGTCCATTCCTTGTGTTCTTTAGCCCAAACAAGTCTCTTCTGTTTGTTGCCTGTCCTCAGCAGTGGTTTCCTAGCAGCTATTTTACCATGAAGGCCTGCTGCACAAAGTCTCCTCTTAACAGTTGTTGTAGAGATGTGTCTGCTGCTAGAACTCTCTGTGGCATTGACCTGGTCTCTAATCTGAGCTGCTGTTAACCTGCGATTTCTGAGGCTGGTGACTCGGATAAACTTATCCTCAGAAGCAGAGGTGACTCTTGGTCTTCCTTTCCTGGGGCGGTCCTCATGTGAGCCAGTTTCTTTGTAGCGCCTGATGGTTTTTTCAACTGTACTTGAGGACACTTTCAAAGTTTGCCCAATTTTTCGGACTCACTGACCTTCATTTCTTAAAGTAATGATGGCCACTTGTTTTTCTTTACTTAGCTGCTTTTTTCTTGCCATAATACAAATTCTAACAATCTATTCAGTAGGACTATCAACTGTGTATCCACCTGACTTCTGCACAACACAACTGATGGTCCCAACCCCATTTATAAGGCAAGAAATCCCACTTATTAAACCTGACAGGGCACACCTGTGAAGTGAAAACCATTTCCAGTGACTACCTCTTGAAGCTCATCAAGAAAATGCCAAGAGTGCGCAAAGCAGTCATCAAAGCAAAAGGTAGCTACTTTGAAGAACCTAGAATATAAAACATAATTTCAGTTGTTTCACACTTTTTTGTTAAGTATGTAATTCCACATGTATTAATTCATAGCTTTGATGCCTTCAGTGTGAATGTACAATTTTCAAAGTCATGAAAATACAGAAATATCTTTAAATGAGAAGGTGTGTCCAAACTTTTGGTCTTTACTGTAAGTAATCAAGTCCCGTTGAGCCTCCCACGCCCCAGCAGGCCCCCTCCCAACCTGAAGACCTAATCCTAACTGTCCCCGGTACCGTAATGAAGAGCTGGAAGTGACAGCCCTGCTCACTCGCGCTTTTCTTCCGCTATCACTGGCACGTCTCCCCTGACGCAGTCTTCTCTCAGCTCTTCTCGGCTTGACCGTCAACGGGAGTCTCTCATGCTTGAGGAAAGGGGGTCCAGACCTCGGTTCTTAACAGGCGACGTGGGATCCTGGGAACTTAATCAGTGCAGAGTGCAGGTCCAGGGTCTGGCCAACATGCGCAGAACTTGGGGCACTTCTGTAAGGGGTCCAGACCTTATCAGGTGGCATCTGGCACTTAGGTGACGAAAGCCTCCGGCTGAGGCCTGCCACACTGGGCTCTGCAACACCTCTAAAGCACGTCTCCTCTGCAGCTTGGCTCCAAATCTACCTGCGATTTGGCGCGCAGGGCTTTTAAATCCAGGAAATCCCTTCTGTGGGTCACCTGATCAGGTCCGGCATCTGAATTTACTCCCTCTTCAAATCTTTCAGCACAACTTTCTTCAGCTTGATTTCGCCTGGCCAGCAGATGGCAGTCTCTTCACTAATGGCACATTCTGCAAGCATTCTTCTGAGATGTTACTGCCTCCTATTACATAATGACAATCTAAATTCCCTAAGTCACACCCCCAAGTGATGCTGTATGTATATGTTGTGACAAAGTAACTGGCAAACTACTAGAGTGGAGATATGTAGCACTGAGATTAATAGCTGCAGTAATTATACGGGATTTGGATGTTTCGCCCCCAGCAGTTCACCCCCAGCAGTTTGCCCCTAGCAGTTCGCCCCCAACAATTTGCGCCCGGGTACATTTTACCCCCGCACATTTCGTCCCCAGCATTTGGCCCCCAGGATGTTTTGCCCCCGCACATCTCACCCCCGCACATATCGTCCCCAGTTTGAAGCGTCCGGGGGCAAAATGTGCAGGGGTGAATCTTCCTGGGGGCGAAATGTACCTGGGGGTGAACAGATGGGGGTGAACTGCTGGGGGCAAATTGCTGGGGGCGAACTGCTGGGGGCGAAACTTCCTAAAACTGTTTTGTTGTTCCCATTACTAAGGAGTGCGTCTCCCAAATTGTTATTGCATATGCAGTGACTGCAAAGGCTGACAAAAATTTGGACGCACCCCAATGCCCCTTTGAAGAGACATAGGGCCTCAGTAAAAAAAAATTCCCATTATGAAGGAGTAGGTCTCCTATACTGTTATTGTGCATGCAGTGACTGCAAGGGCTGCCAAAAATTTGGACGCACTCCAATACCCCTTTGAAGAGACGTAGAGGAGGGCCTCATTAAAAAATATTTGCATTATTAAGGAGTGGGTCTCCTATAGTGGTAATGCCCATGCAGTGACTGCAAGGGCTGCCAAAAATTTGGACGCACTCCAATACCCCTTTGAAGAGACGTAGAGGAGGGCCTAATTAAAAAAATATTTCCATTATTAAGGAGTAGGTCTCCTATAGTGGTAATGCCTTTCAGTGACTGCAAGGGCTGCCAAAAATTTGGACGCACCCCAATACCCCTTTTAAGAGACATAGAGGAGGTCCTCATTAAAAAAAATTGTTCCCATTATTAAGGAGTGGGTCTCCTATAGTGGTAATGCCCATGCACCAAGTGCAAAAATGAAAAACATTTACCCCTGGGGGTATACATGAACATACTGTATAACATACAGTATATTAGAGGTAGGCCTCTAAAAAAATTTCCTACGGGCATCATAAACACCCTTAAAAAAATTATGTGGGTGTTGCATGATGGTCACCGTGTTGATATGGTGGAGGAAAAGGAGAAGGGTGACATAACATAGACAAAATCAGGACGCGTATACCCATGTCTGGGTGTGAAGAGGTGCAAGGGAATAGACACCCCCAAAAAAAACACTGGATTTGACTTTATGTTCTGCTGCTATCATCTGGTGGTGTTGAGAAGTCTGGCCCAATCCAGCCCTTGTTCCTTCTTTCAGCATTTTCAGTTGACAGGCGGATGCGCCTCTCAGTTATAATGCCCCTGGCGGCACTAAAAACCTGCTCGGACAAAACGTTAGTGGCAGTGCAGGCCAGGACCTCCAAGGCGTAGAGAGACAGTTCTTGCCACGTGTCCAGTTTGGATACCCAATTGTTATAAGGCAGAGAGGAATCACAGAGGACGTTGGTACAGTCGGCAAGGTAGTCCTTCAGCATCTTCCAAAACTGTTCCCTCCTGGGCAGAGAACCCTGCGCATCATGTCTTTGATGCTGGGAGGGTCTGAGAAAACTGTCTCAAAACACCTTTGACAATGTTCCCCTGCTTCTGCTGCATCTTATTTGTGTCTCCCTCGCCTGTACTCCTTGGCTGTCAAAGGAAATGTGACATCTGCCGCCAGCGTTTTCAGATGGGAATTTTTTTAAGAATTCTTTAACAAGGTACTGCAACATTTTACTAGACCTCTTCGCCATGGGAAGGAGAGCTAGAAAGTTCTTTTTGTAGCATGGGCCTAAAAGTGTGACCAACCAGTAATTACTGTCACCCAAAATGTGTGCAACGCGAGGATCACGGGAAAGGCTGCGGATCATAAAGTCAGCCATGTGTGCCAGACTTCCAACAGCCAAGACTTCCCTGTCCCGACCAAGAGGACGCTGAACAGATGGTATGACTGTTGTGTGGGTAGTACTGTCTGTAGCACAGGAAAAGAGCTCCTCTTCCTCCTCCTCATTATCCCCCAATCCGCGTTGAGATGAGATGAGGCTGGGCTGTGTGGCATCACCCTGTATGGCTTCTTGCTCCATCTCATTGTTCTCCGCCTGCAATGCCTCCTCTTTAATTGTGAGCAGCGAGCTTTTCAGTAGACAGAGAAGCGGGATGGTGACACTAATTATGGCGTCTTCGCCACTCACTATCTTGGTGGAGTCCTCAAAGTTTTGGAGGACGGCACAGATGTTAGATATCCATGCCCACTCATCAGCTCTTATATGTGGAGGCTGACATGAATACCGGCAGGCGTGTTGAAGCTGGTACTCAACAACTGACCTCTGCTGCTCACAAATCCTTCCCAACATCTGCAACGTTGAGTTCCAACGTGTGGTGACATCGCACACCAGTCAATGAGCTGAAAGCTGCTGAAGCACAGTGTGAAGCTGCAGGTGACTTTCTGAAATGGGCACACATACGGCATATTTTCACAAGCAACTCAGGCAGATCTGGGAAGGTTTTGAGAAACCGCTGAACACTAGGTTGAGCACATGGGCCGGGCATGGTATGTGTGCGCGTTTGCCAAGCTTCAGAGCCACCAACAGGTTATGACCATTGTCACACACGACCATGCCTGGCTGTAGGTTCAGTGGTGACAGTCACAGATCTGCCTGCTCTGTTACAACTGTCAACAACTCTGCAGCGGTGTGCAGTTTGTCCCCTAAGCATATTAGCTTCAGCACAGCCTGTCTCCACTTGGCTGAGGCAGTGCTGCAGTGCTTCCAGCTTCCAACTGATGTGATCATTTTGGAGATGGAGGCCGAAGAAGATGAGGACGTACAGGAGCTGTAGTATGTTGGGGCAACCCTGATTGACCCAGGGCCCGCAATCCTCGGCGTCGGAAGGACGTGTTCTGTTCCATTGTCCGATTGGGTCCCGCCTTCCATTATATTAACCCAATGTGCCATCAGTGAGATGTACCGTCCCTGGCCACAAGCACTTGTCCACATGTCCGTGGTTAGGTGGATCTTCCCAGTAACTGCATTGCTGAGGGCACGGCTAATCTTGTGGGACACGTGCTTGTGTAAGGTGGGGACGGCACACCGGGAGAAATAGTGGCGGCTGGGGACTGAGTACCGAGGGACGGCCGCCACAATGAGGTTGTGGAAAGATTCCGTCTCCACAAGCCTAGAAGGCAACATTTCAAGTGCAAGCATTTAAGAAATGTGGCAGTTTAGTGCTATGGACTGTGGGTGTTTGGCTGTGTATTTGTGCTTAGGTTCAAAGGACTGGGGTAGGGATAACTAAGCACTGCACTGGGACAAGGACGTGGTTGCTGACAGTAATGGTTGCAGGTGTGCAATGACAGGTGCAGGGCACTAGGCATCTTCACTTGTGCCATGGACAGGGGATTGGCATGAACGCACAACAGCGGAACAGGGAGTGGTGTCACCCGCAGACACTGTTTCTGGACCCTGGCGATCAACCCAACTAGTTGGGTACTTTGCTGTCATGTGCCTGATGGTGGTCAGACTGGTAGTTTTGCTGCCCCTGATAATGCTGGCGTGGCAGATGTTGCAAATGGCCTTTTTGGGGTTAACTGGACAGTCTGGAAGACCTAACAGTTCCAACTTCCCTCATGTTGATGTTCCGGGGAACAGTTGCCCGCCTTGTGTCTGTGGCCACCCCACTGCTTGTTCCTGCCTGTTGTGGTGCTATGCCTCCCTCCCCCTCTGTGCTGCTGTCCTCGTTATGCATGTCACCTTGCCAGGTTGGGTCAGTGACTTCATCTTCCACGTACGCACCCTGGGCCTCCTCCTGACTTGCTGGCAATTGTGTCTCATCATCACTATAATCCAGCTCTTATGACAGTAATTGCACTTTCACACCATGTGTGACCATGGCTGCTCAAATATTTGGGCATTGCTACATGCAATCTCCTCTTGCCCCTCTTGAAGTAGGCAGAGCGAGAGGCCCAAATCTATAAATGGAAGAGTGAACAGCTCTTCGGAGTGTCCAAGTGTGGGATCAGTTGTCTCCAGGCACTCGGCATGGTGGGAGGAAGGAGGATCAGGGTGAGGAATATGTGGTCCAGACTCACGTCTACTGAGACTGGACCGTGTGGAAGACAGAGTGGTGGTGGTGTTGGCAAACTGACTGGAAGCATTATCTGCTATCCAACCAACAACCTTTTCACACTGCTCTGGCTTCAATACTGGTGTTCCACGGCACCCTACAAGGTGGGACAGGAAGGTAGGGCGACATGATGTGGGTGCTTGGTGTGCACCCTCAGCAGGCACAATTTCAGCTAGACCATGGCCTTGTCCTCTACGTGCACCATTACCATCACGTCCATTTCCCCATCCCTTGCCACGCACCTTGCTCATTTTAAATGGAGTATAATATTTGGCACGCTCCACAAAATGTCTGTATTATTACCGCAGTAATATCAGATCACATCTGATGACCACGGTTTTAAGCAGTGGCCTATTAGTATGATATTGGTCAGCGACTAAGTGTGAATAGGTTAAACAACACACAACTGGTATACTTTAAATGGATTATATTTGTCACGCTCCACAAAATGTTTTTAGGTAGTGGCCTATTAGTATGGTATTGGTTAGCAACCAAGTGTGAATAGTATGGTAGAGGCGCTCACACTGCTGCACTCAGAGGATACAGGACACTCTCTCTTTAAATGACTTAGTGATTTATTTGTAGGAAGCAGCATAAACCACGGTCAAGTGCATAATATAAACGTAGCCTTTCTGGCATAACAGGAAACAAAAAGGAAAAATGGTACAGAACAGTCCTTACTTTGGCTGAGGTCCAGCCACTCAGGGTTAGCAAGAGCACATGGTCCAGTCTTAGCACAAACACAAGCTCCTCTCTCTCAGGAGCTAGCTTCCACACACTGAACACCACCTAAGTGAAAAGGCTGGCTATTTAAATCCCAGACCCCATTCTAGGGTGGAGATATGGTGGATAGCGTCCCGCCCGCACTATAACCATCCACCTATTAAACATGCCCTTTTTAAATGGCTGTTAAACCTCTCTGCACCTACTATGCAGAAGAATCTTCTATGTTTCACATCACTGAAGCTACCAGCCTCAGTGAAACATATCTCCCCTCCAGTATTCTGCCAGTGACCTTGTCACATATCCCCCTCCTTTGCCCAAAGCCGGGGATTTTGGCACCTTCGCTTACTAAACATGGAAGTCTGGACAGGGCATCTGCATTACCATGTAGTTTTCCGGGCCTGTGCTCCACTGAAAAACTAAAGTCCTGGAGTGCCGGGAATCACCTAGTCACCTAGTGTCAGGTCATCTTAGGGGAGCATGACCTGACACTAGCCTGAACTTCGGGCCTAATAAGTAGTATCTCAGGGTGTCAATTGCCCACTTGATGGCCAGGCACTCTTTTTCCATAATAGCATAGTTATTTTCGCAGGCCGAGAGTTTTCTGCTTAGCTAAAGAATGGGATGTTCCTCCCCATTTACTTCTTGGGATAAGACGGCTCCTATGCCGACCTTTGAGGCATCCGTCTGGACCACAAACTCTTTATTGAAGTCATACGCTGTCAAGACCGTCTGCTTACACAGGGCAAGCTTCAATTCCTGGAATGTCACCTCTGCCTCAGAAGACCACTTGGGCATTGCCATCTTCGTACCTTTAAGCAGGTCAGTCAGAGGTGCCGCTATCATGGCAAAATTCGGGATAAATCGCCGATAGTATCCCACGAATCCCAAACCTGTTTCTTGGAGGCCAGTTGCGGGCAATTCAGGATTGCTTCCACCTTGTTCACTTGCAGCTTTATTTCCCCCCTTCCAACGACGTAGCCCAAGTATTTCGCCTCTTCTTTTTCTATGGCGCATTTTTTGGTGTTTATGGAAAACCCGGACTTTCTTTGTGCCCCCAGTAGAGCCTGGACCTTCTTCAGGTGACTTCCCTAATCTGGGCTGAAGATCACAATGTCGTCTAGGTAAGTGGTGGCGTACTTTTGTTCGAGGCTAGGATCCAGTCCATTGCCTTCTGGAAGGTAGCTGGGGCTCCCTGCAGACCGAACAGTATCCTGGTGTACTGAAAACACACGTCGGGTGTAGAGAAAGCCGTCTTCTCCTTGGCACTTGGAGACAGGAAGATTTGCCAATACCCCTTTGTTAGGTCCAGGTTAGTGATGTACCTAGCAGGCCCCAGCCGTTCAATAAGTTCATCGATCCGGGGCATCAGATAGATGTTAAACTTAAATACTTTGTTTAGTTTTCTGTAATCATTACAGAAGCGCCATTCTCCGTTCGGCTTCGGTACAAGAACAATGGGCTGGACCAGCCGCTCTTAGACTCCTCGATGATGCCCTGGCTCAACATTCTCCACACCTCATTGGAGATCACCTAGTGGCGGGATTCAGGGATTCAGTATGGCCTCTGGTTCACCCATACATATGGTTCCGTCAAGATCCCATGCTCAACAACCTGCATACATCTGGGCAACTCTGAGAACAGGTCTCAGTTTCTATGCAGCAGTTCTCGGCCCTATTGATTTTAGGCCAGTGATAGTGTCTCTACCACTGTGACATCCTTGACCCTTGCTTCAAAATTGGCCCCAGACACGTAGCTTCCACTGGTTCCTGTCCCACCACGACTTAAGCAAGTTGATCTGGTAGATCTGGTATGGCTTTCTCCTTCCTGGCTGGTCGATTTTATAATTGACTTCACTTAACTTCTCAACCACCTCGCATGGCCCTTGCCACTTGACCAGAAATTTACTTTCGACCGTGGGCACTAATACTAAAATCCGGTCTCCAGGGCTGAATTGTCTCAGCCTTGTGGCCTGATTGTAGATCCTTGCCTGGGCTTCTTGTGCCTGTAGGAGGCTCTCCTTCACAATTGGCATTGCCCTCGTGACCCGGTCCTGCATTTGGGTCACATGCTTGATGACACTCCGTGGGGTGTAATCTCTGCTTCCCAGGTCTCCTTTGCTATGTCTAGAAGTCCCCGAGGGTGCCGTCCGTATAGTAGTTCAGATGGTGAGAATTCTGTAGAGCTCTGGGGAATTTCCCTAATGGAGAACAGCAGGTATGGCAATAGGAAATCCCCGTCTCACCCCGTCTGTTGAATATCTCCACCAGGCCGTCCATCTGCAGATGGTATAAAGACGTCCGGAGTTGTATAATCTTGAGAGCTTTACACAACTCCCTCATCACCTTAGACATAAAAGGAGTTCCCTGGTCTATCGGGATCTCCTTTGGCAGGCCTGTCCAGGAGAAAATATGCACAAGCTCTCTGGCGATACTCCTGGAGGAGGAATTTCTCAATGGAACCACCTCCGGATACTGAGCTGCATAGTCCAACACTACGAGGATGTATTGGTGCCCCCTGGCAGACTTGACCAGGGGCCCGACAAGGTCCATAGCACTCCGATCAAACGGGACCTCTATAATAGGCGATGTTACTAATGGGCTGCTGCAGGGGGATACGGGAGCAGATAGCTGACAGGTGGGGCTGGACCGGCAGTAATTCATAATCTCTCTGTGACATCCAGGTCAGTAGAACCTCTGCAGGACCCGTTCCTGAGTTTTGTCTACCCCTAGATGCCCACCCAAGATATAAGAATTGGATATGAGATATGGTGGATGACCTCCCACCCGCACTATAACCATCAACCTATAAAACATGCCTTTTTAAATGGCTGTTTAACAACTATCATGCAGGAGAAACTTCAATGTATTACATCACTGAAGCAAACAGCCTCAGTGAAACATATCTTCCCTCCAGTATTCTGCCAGTGACTTTGTCACAATAGGTTAAATGACACACAACTGGTAGACTTTAAATGGAGGATAATATTTGGCACACTCCACAAAATGTCTGTATTATTACTGCAGTAATATCGGATCACGTCTGATGACCACAGGTTTAAGCAGCGGCATATTAGTATGATATTGGTCAATGACCAAGTGTGAATATGGTGTAGTATATTGCTTTTCAAGCAAATAATCAGGATTAAGAGCAAAAAGAATATTAGCCCTGATATCTAGGGCTATGGATATCTGTAACAGCAGCGGACAGAACATGCAAAGGACCCTATTCTGCTCTATATACTCTCCACAAACTCTGCCTGCCTAACTCCTGCTATCACCAGGATTAATAATATGCATCTGGATTAGTTCTTAGAAGGGCTGTTAGTTGAGATGTATATTGCACAGGAATACCCATTACCTAACTATTCTAAATAAACCACCAATTCTCTCCCTAGCTCAGCAGCACCTGTCCCTACTCTGCCTGTCTGAAGGGTACACTGTGACGAGCATAGGGTCACTGGGTCTTATATAGACCCGATGTCGCTATGCTGCCAGCCAATCACTGTAATGCCACAACCAACATGGCTGCGGCATTTCAGTGAGTGGCAGGATATCCCCGCATGATTATTCGCTGTCTAAACAGTGCCAAACATGCGGGGTGAGACTCGAGCTCCTGCCCGAGCACCAGGAAGTACTCGCCAAGCGCCGAGCATCTCGAACAGTAAGATGCTTGAGCGAGTACCGAGCAGTTACCAGCACGCTCGTTCATCACTAATAACAAACTAACACACTTCTGTTCCGCACAACTCCACTCTGTTGAGCTAACCCAGCTGCTATTATTAGGCTTATAAGCCCCAGGCTGAATTAAGGAAATTACCTTTCCCACCCAGATTCTTTTGGTTGATCCTGAATCCCGAACCCAGTCAAATTAAAACTCTAAGGGCACGGCCCCACTATCAGTATTTGGTCAGTATTCAGTCAGTATTTTGTCTCAGGAATGGGAGCCAAAACCACTCCTGGCAGTGGCCTATCTCTGTATTTGTATATCGCTATATACACATGAAAATGTCTCTGCGCATGCCAATATGTGATGACATAATGAAGGTCCAAGAAGGGTCTTTGCACTTTTCTGTATTGATGTTGCTTTTCTTTTCTGGGAATTTGATTTAGATTCACAGTACTGCAGTACTGTAATATATATATATATATATATATATATATATATGTATATATACATATATATATATATATATATATGTATATATACATACAGTACAGACCAAAAGTTTGGACATACCTTCTCATTTAAAGATTTTTCTGTATTTTCTTGACTATAAAAATTGTACATTTACACTGAAGGCATCAAAACTATGAATTAACACATAGTTCAAGAGAATGCCAAGAGTGTGCAAAGCAGTCATCAAAGCAAAAGGTGGCTACTTTGAAGAACCTAGAATATAAGACATATTTTCAGTTGTTTCACACTTTTTTGTTAAGTATATAATTCCACATGTGTTAATTCATAGTTTTGATGCCTTCAGTGTGAATGTACAATTTTCAAAGTCATGAAAATACAGAAAAATCTTTAAATGAGAAGGTGTGTCCAAACTTTTGGTCTGTACTGTATATATATGATATAGATACTAGCACTGCTTCCAAAGGACTTGGTGCTGAGGGGTCAAAACAACATGGTGACAGTTGTAAAGTCTGCTGCTGTTTTCAACTGCAGATGGATCAATTGCAGCTTAACCCCTTTACGAGCAATGACGGACAAAGCACGGGTCTCACTTCCCGCATCATGATGTGCTATGCTCATCATGACTTTCAATTGTCACTGCGTGTATACACACAGTGAAAGCTCAGTGCCGACGGCTGTCACTGACAGGTGAGTGACACAGGAAGAGGTGTGGGGACCAATGCCGTCGGTCCTCGCACTCAGAGGGCTGTGATCAGTCTGTCAATCTTACTGACCGATCACAGCATGATCGCGCAGGAGGAACTGAAATATTTAAATAAAAAAGTACAAAATAATAATAATAAAAAAAACACTTTATAAATACACATAAAAAATAAAAATAAACAAAAAGAGTACACATATGTGATATCGCCGCATCCAGATCGACCTGATTTATAAAACTATCACACTAGTTAACAAAAAACAAAATTATGTTTCAAAAATTGTGCTGATGTAAAGTAGATATATGGGAAACGTTATTTATTAGCTATTTTGTGTGACATAACTCTCTGGTTTATGGACATAAAAATTAAAATTTAAATATTGTGAAATTTTCAAAATTTTCTCCAAATTTCCAATATTTTCAAAAACGCAAGTCATATTGAACAAATTTTACCAATATCGTGAAGTACAATATGTCACTAAAAGACAATCTCAGAATCACCGGGATCCGTTGAAGCGTTCCAGAGTAATTATCACATAAGAAGACACTGGTCAGAATTAAAAAATCAGTCATTAACCTACAAAGTGGCCGGGTCCTTAAGGGGTTAAGTGCTATTTTTTTAAAAAAACAAAAAAGATGGTGAGCAGTGCAGGTGTACTCCTCTGTCCTGTTCGGATCAGGGATTATTGTGTGTATTAAGTAGTAATACCCAGTGATCTTTGGATTTTTCAGCTTTATTTTTTAGTTTTATGGCCTCAAATGAAAGTTTCCTGCATATCACAAATGTAAGTCATTTGTCACACCACTTGCTAAGCAGCAGTTGTCACATTCAGATCTAATGCTTCTGATCAGTCAGCACTTTGCAGTTTTTGACTGGAAATGCGGAAAGCAGACATTATGCCCCTGCCTTCTTGATAGTCTGCTTCTTTAGTTGGAAGCAATACAGCATCCCTTTATAAAAATGTTCTGACAGCACATACAGGTGCTTCTCACTAAATTAGAATATCATCAAAAAGTTAATTTATTTCAGTTCTTCAATACAAAAAGTGAAACTCATATATTACATAGAGTCATTACAAGCAGAGTGATCTATTTCAAGTGTTTATTTCTGTTAATGTTGGTGATTATGGCTTACAGCCAATGAAAACACAAAAGTCATTATGTCAGTGAATTAGAATATTTTATAACAACAGCTTGAAAAATGTTTTTAAAATCCGAAATGTTGGCCTACTGAAATGTATGTTCAGTAAATGCACTCAATACTTGGTCGGGGCTCCTTTTGCATCAATTACTGCATCAATGCGGCGTGGCATGGTGGTGATCAGCCTGTGGCACTGCTGAGGTGTTATGGAAGCCCAGGTTGCTTTGATAGCAGCCTTCAGCCCATCTGCATTGTTGGGTCTGGTGTCTCTCATCTTCCTCTTGACAATACCCCATAGATTCTCTATGGGGTTAAGGTCAGGTGAGTTTGCTGGCCAATCAAGCACAGTGATACTGTTGTTTTTACACCAGGTATTGGTACTTTTGGAAGTGTGGACAGGTGCCAAGTCCTGCTGGAGAATGAAATTTCCATCTCCAAAAAGCTTGTTGGCAGAGGGAAGCATGAAGTGCTCTAAAATTTCCTGGTAGATGGCTGCGCTGACTTTGGTCTTGATAAAACACAGTGTACCTACACCAGCAGATGACATGGCTCCCCAAACCATCACTGATTGTGGAAACTTCACACTAGACCTCAAGCAGCTTGGATTGTGTGTCTCTCCACTCTTCCTCCAGACTCTGGGACCTTGATTTCCAAATGAAAATTGGAACTCTGGGACCTTGTGGAGGGTGTCAATGACTGCCTTCTGGACATCTATCAAGTCAGCAATCTTCCCCATGATTGTGGCGCCTACTGAAACAGATTAAGGGGCCTTTTTAAACGCTTAGGAAGCCTTTGCAGGTGTTTTTTGTTAATTATTTTAATTTACTAATGACTTTTGGGTTTTCATTGTCTGTAAGCCATAATCATCAACAGTAACAGAAATATACACTTGAAATAGATCACTCTGTTTGTAATGACTCTATATGATATATGAGTTTCACTTTTTGTATTGAGGAACTGAAATAATTAACTTTTTGATGATATTCTAATTAAGTGAGATGCACCTGTATGTGTGTGATACGTGGCTATCAATTTGTTACAATGCAGCATATTCATTTATCCAGTTCAAACAGGGTATGAGAGTTTTAACACTGGAGTTAATCAGAGTTAGGCCATGGCCCCACCATCAGTATTTATTTGGTCAGTATATTTTCTCCGGAATGGGAGACAAAACCTGGAGTGGGTGATAAATGCAGAATTGGTGACTTGTTTCTATTATATATTTCCTCTGATTGTTCCTCACCTGGTTTTGGCTTACAAATACTGATGTAAAATACTGACCAAATACTGATAGTGGGGCCGTGGCCTTAGGGTTTATAACTTATGTTCTAGTGACAATATTCTGAAGATAAATGTTAGGCTAAATTTACACGACTGTATAATAAAATTATCTAATTTTCATCCTAAAAAAATCCATCGGTATTGCCATTTTATGCCATCTGAATGTTTATTTTTTATATCTGCATGGCATCAGCAGTGAATAAAATTGACAAGACTAAAAACAGTCTCCTATGTTAATAAATGCAATGCTTCCATAAAAATTGCTGCTGTATTTGGGTTACGGGGGTCAGCCACATTAGCTTTAGTTTATGTGTTGGGGGCACTTTCTATTACATAGGTATTATATATTCCCCTCCTGCTCTCATTACTGCAGCTTTCCTCATAGACTGCGCAGCTCTCCAGTGCATTCAATGGTTGCTGATGGAGGGGCAGTGACCAGAGCTGTCCTTCTTCAGTCTCCTTCAATTGAAAACCTCACATGAGAAAACAAATTTCTATTGGCTGAGACTGAAGGACAGGTCCGGTCACATGTTCCTCCACCAGCAGTTATTGTGTGGACTGGAGAGCTGCACAGTCTCTGAGGAAAACTGCACTAACAAGAGCAGGAGGAGAACCTGTCATACCTATATAAGGGTTCTTTCATATGTCAGTGTTTCCACTAAGTGTGGATACAGTTTCCACACATATTGGAGACAAGGACACACACAGTATCAGTGTGTTTCCATGGACCGTGTGTCTGTGTGATCCACACGTAGACATGTCCATTTTTGGCCGTCAGCTCGGATCACACGGCCCCATTCAAGACAATGGGTCCGTGTAAACACCTAGCGCACACGGATGCCCGGACACGGCGCTTGGGAATCAGTGTACAGTTAGTACTGTTCCCAAGTTCCAGGTGCTGAATGCTGCTCTCATCATTATCCCCTGCCGGCGCTGCGATCAGCACCAGCAGGGGATAATGATGAGAGTTGGTCACATGGATTACAGCAGGGGACACTTAAGTGAGTATATGGATTTTTTAATTTTATTCTTATTTTTACAGGTGGAGACACCGGGAGCAGACACTACTACTCTCATCATTATCCCCTGCTGGTGCTGATCACAGCACTGGCTGGGGACAATGATGAGGGCAGTGTTCAGCACCGGGCACTTGGGAAGAGCACTAACTGTACACTGATTTCCAAGCGCCGGTATGTGTGCTCCTGATGCGGCACACGGTTGCGACACGTGTGCCATACACGGAAACATGGACACACGGACACGGATATCTCCGGTACTGTTTTTTCCAGTACCGGAATTATCCGGACGTGTGAAACGGCCATAATAGTAAGTGCCACAAAATCATGTCCTCAACACATCTGATAAAATAAATATAATGAAGCCAACCCCGGGAACTCGTACTGCAGTCAGCAATAAACAGTGTAAGGCTGTGTTCACACGTTGAGTTTTTGCTGCATTTTTTTTCTGCACCAAAACCTGCTCTCTTGGTAGTGAAGAATCTGCCTCAAAAAAGCAGGTTGAGTTATTGCTGCGTTTTTGCTGCGTTTTCGCTGTGTTTTTACAGCGTTTTTTTCAGGATACATTTGTCTCTTGTGTATGCTGATAAAGTTTGGTGCAAAAAAAAATAACCTGATTCAACTTCCTCAGGTTTTGATACCAAAACACAGCAAAACCTGATACCTGCATTTTTTCAAAATTTTTTCCACTACCCATTGCTTTCAATGGGTGAAAAACGCAGAAAAAAATACTGAAAAAACGCTGAAAGAAGTGACATGCTGTATTTTGCAAAAACCAAGGTATTGCACAAAATACTGACGACAAAATAACGAGCTGTGTGCATAAGATTTCTGAAATCTTATTGACTTTGCTGGTATTATGAAACGCAGGTAAAAATTTGCATAAGAAGATGCATCAAAAAAAGCTGAAAAGACGCAACCTGTGAACATAGCCTAATACAGCAAAGTTTTAAATGAAACCCAATTGCAAAAATGATTTGTAGCTGCAATTGCACGGAAGTGAGAAAAAAAATTGTCCCCCTGTTACAACCAGCTGATACTGACGCCTGCATGCATGGATAGCATGGATATACACATTTCACTAAGTACAAGTATACTTTCCAAAATGTTGAAAAGTCTGAGTTTCATAGAACATTTTTTTACCCAGAACATGAAAGTAAGGTTAATAATATAACTTTCCTTACAAAATCTTCAGCTTTATTCAAATTAGTTCATGTAAAAATGTACCTCACCTCAAAAGCTACATTTAGTGTTTTGTATGACCTCCGTGATTTTTAAGGACAGCCCCAAGCAGGGTTTCTAACTTGACTTTTTTTCTGGACAACTTATAAAAAAAAATTCACATACTGACAAGATTTTTTTTACGGACCCATTGGAAAACCACAATAGATCATTATTATTATAAGTGATCCATGTGTATATCCCATAATTTTGATATGAAGACATGAACCACAGTCACTGTGAACTATAAAGTGATGATAATTACAGTCAAAATAATCTGTATAAGTTTCTTCAGCCTCAAAAAAATTGCTTTCAATTTTATTTAAGGCAAAAAAGTGCCCTCTTTTTAAAGACTGTCCTGGAAATTCTGGATGGTTGGCTACCCTGGCAGTAAGTCTTCTAGGTATGGAATGAACAAGTTGGCGACATATTGCAGTATCCATCTTTTTCCATTCTTCAAGAATGATCTCTTATAGAGCCTGGATGCTGTATGGAGAATGATGCACAACCTGTCTCTTCATAATTCCTCACTGGGTCCAGATCTGGAGACATACTGTTAGTCTACCAAGGGCACAGAGTGATGGTAGTAGCATCTTCTCTTTTAATATAGAGCAATATATCTATGGATTCATGATACCATCAATGAAATGTAGCTCCCTGACTCCTGCAGCACTCATGTGGTCCCACATAAGGACACAGCCACCACCATGATTTACTATAGGCACCATGCATTTTAAAAAAATAGTTTTTCCAAATGTTTGTTGCCTACAGTAAAACACGGTGAAGGCAGTGTCCTTATGTGGAGATGTACTACTTCAGTGATTCAGTGGCCAAGTATTGTATGTCTCCTGTTCTGAACCCAAATGAACACCTATGGGAAATTCTGAAGAGACAAGTTGTACATCGCTCTCCATCCAGAATCTAGACTCTAAAAGAGGTCGTTCTTATATAACGGAAATAGATAGATGTTTGTTCATTCCATGCATAGAAAACTTGGTGCTGTCCTTAAAAATTTTGAAGGTCATACAAAATACTAGACGTAGTAGTTTTTGATGCAGGGTGTATTCATTTTTGCATCAACTAATTTGATTAAAGTGAAAATTTTGTAATGAAAGTTATATTATTAATCTTAATTTCATGTTGTGGGTTGAAAAAAATGTTCTCTTTAACTCTGTCTTGTCAAAATTTAGGAAATTGTTCTTGTATTCAGTGAGAAATTGATTACATTTCAAAAGAGGTGTACTCATTTATGCTGAGCTCTGTGGATAGATGATGCATTGAATAGGGAGAGCTTTGAATGTAATCAGATTATAAATGGGAATACAGCAGTTTGTGTATATTTATACATACAGATACAAGGGAGGGTTGGGACTGCAGCAGCAGCATTCACTAGTGATGTATCAATGGTGAAAAGCTGGATCCCTGCTGGGAACAATGGAAGCCGACACCTCAGTGAAAGCCACTAAAATTTCTGAATGAATTTCACTGGGGGTAAAATGATGGTGTTCAGTGGCCAAAACTCCGCCCATCTGAACCAAACTCCACACACCCTCAATTTCATTAATTGGCTTTTGCCACTGGTGGGCGAGGTTTAGGCTGCGTTAGTTTCATCTTAAATGTGTGTTTAACTATTGTGAACACATATTTAATACTGACCCATTTAAATAGGCTCACGTCTCTTTTGGCGAGCAAAGCCAAGTGATCCAGATCATCAAAAAGAGGCGGACTGCTCATGAATAGAATTCACAGAAACAGAGTGAGCTCTGCTGAATGCAGCCCCGCCAATCTGTCGGCAAGCCCTGCCCATCCTTCACTTTCCAAAGCCAGGGAAAATAAACTAGAGATCGTGTGACCAGTGGTTACAGCAGGATTTGGCTAAGCAAGGTATTTAGTGAAGTTCTCATCTATGGCAGTTAGTTCACATGAAGGGGACATGTAAAGTAATGGCCAACCCCTTTAATTGACAACAAAGCAATAGAAATACTTAGCTTTTAAAAAAAATACAGCAAAAAAAAAGCTTATATTTTTAATTAATACACTATTATATGTTTTTTTTTTCAGCCTGAAGAAAATGGTAAGTTGAAATCTTTCCTTCCATGTACATGCAGATTACTAAGGATTTATTTTATGGTCCAAATTCTACCTTCAGTTTTTTATTTACTAGCCACAGCTGCCTTAATCTGTAAAGTAAAAAATATTATTGAATGTACTTTATATTTTATCCTTTAAGACTCACACAGTAATGTACGAAATCCCGAATACCTCATCAATGCCATCCACAGTGCCACATCACAATGCTCAGGAAAATACTAGATTTATTAGATTTAAAACTTTGCATTTGTAAATAAAAGCTTTGCAGTATTTGATCAGTCTGCCGGTCCTGTTACTATAAAGGACTTGATGATGATGTCCTTTGATCCCTACACCTTTTTTTCTTATATTCAGTGCTACTACTTCTATTTGGTTATGTATTGCAAGTGAGAGTATCCCACCCACCACATTACCTGCATTACCAGATGCCGTGCCCCATGATATTGCCAGTCATCATAAAGAGAAGGAGATTGTGTGGGGTGTGTAAGGACATATTTCCCACCTTCCCCCTTGAAGAACAAGTGTGTTATTGTGATGTGTAATGTGAAATGTGAAATGCGTTACGGTGTTGATGTTGTATTCTGCCCAGCAACAGGTAGTTAACAGGGCCAGTTAGAGTTAAGTTTGGGGCTAGCACAGAGTGGGAGGGGACAGGCTGAAGGGAGAGAGACAGTTTCCTGTCAGAACATTAGAAAGGACCCAGAGTGCATAGAAAGCAGACCTAAGGTCTGATGTGAGAAGTGCCACATGACGTGGGTGTCCTTAACAAGAGAAGAGACTGAGGATAGCGAGATCCTAGCGGAGAGGAAGAGAGAGAGAAGTGACCAAAAGAACTGAGTGATTGATCGGAGACGGGTCCTCGGTCAGGACGCCTAGCCGTACGGCCCAGAGTCTATAACTCATAAAGGTAACGGGCCTAGTCGTAACAGAGTACATAAGAAAAGAGAGTGCCCAGGGCAGGAGTTTCAGAGCATCAGTAGAAGAGAAGATGAGTACCGGCCATACTGGCAGAATAGTTCCCCAGAGGGGAAAGAAGATACGGTTGAGAACAGGACTCTCACTAACTGGACTGTAGTACTGTGCTGAGCTTCGATGAAGTCAAAAGTAGTGTTGAGCCACCCCCGTAGTGTTCGAGTTCGGTTCGGTTCGTCGAACACCCGTGTGTTCGCCGAACTGTTCGTCGAACACCTTCGAACACCGTTAAAACCAATGGCAGGCAAACAAAAACACATAGAAACACATAGAAAACACCTTCAAAGGTGTCCAAAAGCTGACAAACTGCTCAGAAGACACAAATAACACATGGAAAAGTGACAAGTACATATAGTCATGAGAAAAGAAAAGAGGTGGAGGAGTAAAAGGAGGGGGAGACACAGATATAAGCATGTCATGCCCTTCTAAAATCCAAAAAGTGAGAAGCCGACACGTTCAGTCCGCTCCTGCCCGTGCCACCTCCGTGTCGCCGGGTTTGTGCCAGAGCCGCGGTGAACCCTGACGGCCAGCCCCCCTCTCCCAATACTGGTGCCTGTCCTCTGGGGGGTCGAGCGAGCCCCCCTGTGGTGGAGGCAGCTCTAAGCTTTTTAATTTAAATTGTCTCTCTAATTTGAATGAATACACTTTAAATCCATTTACAAGGATCTATTGGAGGGCAAGTCTCATGCCAGCAGCCGTGTAATTCCAGCTCCAGTAGCGCCCAGTAAAGCTGCTGCAGTTAAAAAGCTTTTATAAGGATCGAGCTCGGCTGTCCACCGCAAGGCATCCTACTGCCAGTCCCAGCCCCTATGCCTTGGGGTGCCTCCTGATGCTCTTCACTGAGTATCCCGTGGTCCCGAAGCATTTCCTTTGAAAAAATTAAGTGTCCAAACTACAGGTGGTGTAGCTTGCTTAACAGCCGGGATAATCCGCTGACTAGCAGACACTGCTACTAGGCACAAAGTATTTCCTGGGCTAGATGCAGTTAAAAATTTGTAATTAGATACTCTCGTTGGATGCTGAGAAAGCATTCCATAGAGTCTCCTGGCACGCCATATATGATTCTCTTAAAAAGCTTGGGGTAGGGGTCTAGGGGACCCTTTTATAGCCAAAATCACGGCCCTGTATCGCAATACGTCACCTAGGCTGAAGATAAATGGAACTGTAGCACCCTGAGGGCTCGGTTGCTACAGACGTATTGCACCTCACCCAGAGGTGTGATATCTCACTCTCAGGTAAGGATGGAGTGTGGATCAGGACCCGACACCTGCATGCATTACACCACATTGCCGTGGGGCAAGGCGACCAATATGCCCCTGAGATGGGCACGACAGTCCCTGTCCCTGGCTGGAGTGGGGGGAGGGAACACTGAGGAAGGGGAACCCTGTAGTGCAGGAGCAGGGAGGAAGCAGTTCCTGGGTGCATTGAGAAGGGAGTATAAAAGGTGGGCACCATCTTAGTTCAGTGCAGAGAAGTCTGAGCAGAAGTGGCAGGGAGCAGGGGCTCTGCATGAGCTCTGCTCCGGAGGCGGGCCTAGTAACAGAGGCCCAGGCCTGGAAGAGAGAGAAGGAAGGAAGAGGAGCGGAGAAGGCTCCAGGAACGAGGAATGAAGGGATCCCAGGGGTGCGGACGGGCGAGTCGCCACCGCACGCCCGAATCCACCTGCGTGGAGGGGTCAGGCCAAAGGGGGAGACCGGTCCCCGAAACTAGTGGAGGCAGGAAACGACCCTCAGCTAGAAACCGGAGGCTGTGACATTTTATGTGGCGCAGCCCCTCGCTACACCCGCTAGGAAGGCACCACATAGGGTCAGGGAAACTGGCGCCAAGTTTACTAAGAGGAGGCCCGAGGCAGCCGGACAGAAAGGTTGGTAAGAAAGGCCAGACAAAGGACACACAAAGGGGGTCCTGTGAAGCACTCCAAAGTTATCTGGGAGTTGTCTGAGCCCCTCACCTGGTGAGCACAGTACGACGTGGCCAGCCGTTACCTGCAGACGTGGTCTGGATAATAAGAACTGTGAGTAAAGGCCCTGGACTGCATCACTGACTCCGTGTCGTTACTGCTGCTGCCCTGCACCATCACCCCCATCCTCCGCATACACTGCCCTGAGGCTATACTCCTCCCGTGGGGAGTTATGCTACGCTCTGCTGCACCCACAACACCAGCCTCAGCGGTCTGCCCTGCAGCGGCGGTTCACTCTGACCGCAATCCACGGGTGGCGTAGTCGGACATTTAAACATCAAAACCACATAAATAGTTCCGCCACTGGTTTGACCACCCTGAGCCATGGAACTGGGTCACCGCCACGAAGACTACAACCACCAGCATCCACCAAAAAGGGTCCGGCTCCGGGTGTCCCAAGGCCCAGGGGGTGCATCAGAACATTTTCATCACCTTTCACAATCACCAATGGGACAAGGCAGGGATGTCCTCTGTCCCCTCTCTTATACATCCTAGTGACGGAGCACCTGCTCTCATCAATTCGCCATAACCCCAATATTAGGTGGATTGAGGTGGGAGGCACCGAGTACAAGTGCTCTCTATTTGCTGATGATGTACTAGTATATATCACTCAATCACATATATCCATCCATGCTGTTATGGCTGAAATAGATCACTTTGATACATGGTCAAATTTTAAAATCAATGCAGCGAAGTCTGAGGCCCTCGATGTCTCCCTCCCCAAATCCATATAGGATTCCATCCAGTCCAACTTTCCCTTTGCCTGGCCCTCACAGGGTATCAAATACTTAGGAATTCCTATTCATAGAGACCTCTCCCATCTATGTTATCTTAATTTTGGGCCCTTTATTGAACAATTCCATACAGACCACGGTTGGCAAGTTAGAACTGTAAGATTCACTACGTGAACCACTGGTGTTTTGTGGAAAAGCACATGTACACTGTGTTCCAAATTATTATGCAAAAAGTGTTTAGGAGTGATAAGGGAAGAATTTGTTTGTTTGTCAGTTAAACTCATTGATGGTGATGTGTGTCAGGGCTCTTTATATCACTGTAAGCAATTGCAGACACCTGTGCTAATTAGTTTGGCAGGTGTGTCCAATGAAAGGCAAGACTACTTAAGAAGGCTGTCTCACATTATTAAGCAGCCTACATTTTCTGCCAAAATGGGAAAGAAAAAGGATGTGTCGGCTGCTGAGAAGCAACAAATTGTGGAGTGTTTAGGTCAAGGCATGACTACAATCAACATTGTGTGATGATCAGGATGAAGTGTCTTGGCAATCAAGAAGTATGTAGCTGATTCACAGTACACAAGTGTGCGTGCTGATAAGGGCAAATTGAGGACTCTTTCCTACAGGCAATTACGTCAGGTTAAAAGAGCAGCGGCAAAAAAGCCTTGACATAGCAGCAGACAAGTTTTTGAAGCTGCTGGTGCCTCCAACGTCCCCCGAACAACAAGATGCAGGGTCTTTCAGAGGTTTGCAGCTGTGCATATGCCATCCTGTCGACCTCCTCTATCCACTTCACACAAGCAGAAACGGCTCCAGTGGGCCAAACATTACATGAAGACTGATTTCAAAACTGTTTTGTTCACGGATGAGTGCCGTGCAGCGCTCGATTGTCCAGATGGATGGAGTGGAGGATGGCTGGTTGATGGACACCCCACGCAAACACGGCTACAGCGCCAACAAGGAGGAGGTGGAGTAATGTTTTGGGCTGGAATCATGGGGAGAGAGATTGTCGGCCCCTTTAGGATCCCTGAAGGCGCTAAAGATGAACTCCATAATGTATGTGGATTTTCTCAAACAGCACTTCCTGCCATGGTTCAAGAAGAAGAACCGTGTATTTCACAGCAAGATCATTTTCTTGCATGATAATGCACCATCTCATGCTGCACATAAAACATCTGCATCTCTGGCTGATATGGGCATAAAAGGGGACAAACTTATGGTGTGACCCCCATGCTCCCCTGACCTCTACCCCATTCAGAACCTCTGGAGCATCATCAAAAGGAGTGTCTATGATGGCGGGAGGCAGTTCACATCTAAGCAACAGCTCTGGGAGGGTATACTGTCCTCATGCAAAACAATTGAAGCAGAAACCATCCAAAACCTGACAAATTCAATGGACGAGAGAGTTCAGAAGCTCCTTTCGAACAAGGGGTCCTATGTGAAAATGTAACATCACCTAGAATAAAGTTTTGAGTTGAAAACTGTTTGATTTCAGTTTCTAATAACCTGCTATTGCTTATAATTTCAAAAATGACCATTTTTTTGGTCTTTATTAAAATGAAAAGGTTGATCGAAAAGTTTGGGGGATCTAAGAGTGTGGCAACCCAGTAGTCATGATTACTTCGAATTCTGACAATATGAGGGTCATGTTGCAGGTAGTGCAGCAAGAAGGCACTTATGTGTCTTGCGCATCTCGGAGCCCCAAAATTATTTTCCGGGCTAGATGCAGCTACAAATTATTATTAATTTTAAATGTGGTGGAGCTTAGTATAGATGGGCTAATAGGATCAGTGCTGCACACTGCTACAAAGCCCAAATTATTTTCCAGTCAAGATACAGATAAACATGATTAGTAATTTGAAAGCTTAAAACGGTTGGTAGGGTGATTTTAACCAATCATCAAGCTTTTACACTCCCCAGGATGACACAGGGGTAGAAAAGTCATTTCGGATCCATGATTTGTTCATCTTTATGAACGTGAGTCTGTCTACATTATCAGTGGAGAGCCGCGTGTGCTTATCTGTCAGCACACCACCAGCAGCGCTGAACACACGTTCAGACAGAACGCTGGCTGCGGGGCATGACAAGATCTCCAAGGCGTAAGTGGCTAGCTCCGGCCATTTATCCAGATTGGAAGCCCAAAAAGAGCAAGGGTCCAGTGACACAGTCATGGCTTCAATGTTTACTTGGAGATACTCCTGTACCATCGTCTCTAGGCGTTGACTATGTGTCAGACTTCTTGTCTCCTGTGGCCTTGCAAAGGATGGGCTAAAAAAGTGGTGAAATGATTCCGCAAAATTGATGTTACCAGCAGATACTGTGGTTCTGTTACGGTTTGAGTGCTGAACACTTGACGGTCCCACGGTTGGCAAGTTGGAACTGTGAGATTCACTACGTGCACCACTGGTGTTTTGTGGAAAAGCACATGTAAGATTCTGCAACAGTCTCTGCTGATACTCCTGCATGTGTGCATCCCTTTCTATGGCAGGAATAATTTCTGCAAATTTACTTTTGTACCGGGGATCTAACAGTGTGGCAACCCAGTAGTCAGGATTATTTCTAATTCTCATAATTCGAGGGTCATGTTGCAGGTAGTGCAGCAAGAAGGCACTCATGTGTGTTGCGCATCCAGGAGCACCAAGTCCCTGTTGTGTTGGTGGCGAGGTAACAATCATGCTTCCTTCCTCTGTCCTCTCCCTCCAACCTTGCACAACAGAAATGTGATCAAGGTCTCCCTCATCTGATGAGTCTTCCATCAGTTCGTCCTCCACTTCTTCCTGGGCTCCTGCACCTTCCTCACTAGTTTGGCTGCTACCATGCGCCCTGGTAAAACCATCTCCCCCACCCTCACATGCCTGCTGCCTTGGTGCTGCCGACCGTCTGGACCTTGCAGATGTTAGCCCTTCCGCATACAACTCCTCCTCCTCTACTTCCTCCACCTCCTCTTGTGCCACCACCTGACTCCGAATTCTGTTTAACATGTGCTCCAGCATGTAAATCACCGGAATAGTCATGCTGATAATGGCATCGTCAGCACTAAACATCTTCGTCGCCATTTCAAAACTGTGCAGAAGGGTGCATAGGTCCCTGATCTGAGACCACTCCTCCAGCGTGATTTGCCCCACCTCCGGATCTCGTTGGCCCAGGCTATACGTCAGAACGTATTGCACCAGGGCTTGTCGGTGCTGCCACAGTCGCTGCAACATGTGCAGAGTTGAATTCCACCGGGTAGGCACATCGCATTTTAGCCGGTGAAGTGGCAGGCCCAACGACTTCTGTAGAGATGTAAGTCGCTGTGCGGGATGCGAACGGCGGAAGTGAGCACACAGCGACCGTGCCCTCTGCAGAAGGCCATCTAGTCTGGGATAGTGGGCTAAAAATTGCTGGACAACCAGGTTCAACACGTGAGCCATACAAGGCACGTGTGTGACATTGCCCCGGCGAAGGGCCGCACCCAGGTTTGCAGCATTGTCGCACACGGCCTTCCCTGGTTTCAGGTCCAGTGGAGACAACCATTCATGAAATTGGTTCTCCAGAGCTGACCACAACTCCTCAGCTGTGTGACTCACATTTCCCAGACATTTCAAAGTAAAAACCGCCTGATGACGTTGAGCCCTACTGCCAGCATAGTAAGGAGGTGTGCAGGATCCCTTCTGCACAGTTAGAAAGCTTGTGGCATGACCAGACAGGCTTTGGGTGCAGGTGGAAGACTGAGAGGAGGTTGAGGAGGCAGAAGCAGTGGAGGAACTTTGACATAAAGAGGATTGACGCACAACTCGTGGGGACGGCAAGACTTGGACAGCAGCCCCTTGTCCTGCTGTCGCCATAGTTACCCAGTGCCCAGTCAGCGACATATAACGCCCCTGTCCATGCCTACTCGTCCAAGTGTCTGTGGTGAAATGCACCCTGTCACACACAGAGTTTCTCAAAGAAGCGGTGATGTTGTGTGCGACATGCTGGTGGAGCGCAGGCACACCTTTCTTTGAGAAGTAGTGCCGACTGGGCATCTGGTACTGGGGCACTGCGACGGACATAAGGTCTCGAAAATCCTCTGTGTCCACCAGGCGGAAAGGCAGCATTTCTGTAGCCAAGAGCTTGCAGATGGTGAAATTCAACCTCTTAGCTTTCTCATGGCTAGGAGGAAATGGTCTTTTACTTGTCCACATCTGAGGGACCGAGGGCTGGCTATTGTGCTTAGACGGGGTTGATAAGGGTGTCCCCGGCAAACTGCCGGTCTGTGAGGAAGATGCAGGCGGACATGTTAGGTTGCCTTGATCCAAAGGTGGTGCTATCGATGTCGGACAGCGCTCAACACCAGCTGGTGTTACCACCTCCAAAGAAAATGATGACCTGCCAATCACGCTGGCTGTTGCGGGTAAAGAGGTGGCAGGTCTGCGCCTCAAAACAGGTGTGACTGCTGTCCCCCCAGTCACAGAGGATGAAGAGGCCGCGGATGCACAAGATATGGCAGACGGTGGTTGGCCCGGCCGGCTAGGCCGCATTGTAGCACACTGAGCTTCCCACTGCAACTTATGCTTCATGTCCATGTGCCGGTTCATGCATGAAGTACTCAAACTATGTATTTTTTGGCCTCTACTTAGCTTTTGCTGACAAATGTTACAGATAACACGAGTTGGGTCATCTTTATCGATCTGAAAAAATGCCCAGGCTATGCAAGGCTTAGCACCCATGCGACCTGAAGAGCCACCACGACTTGTGGTGAGAGGCAGAGTTGTGTTTGAGGATGCAGTTGTTGACGTGCTTCCAGTACTACGTCTCTGTCCAGGAAGGCGCAACCTGACCTCGTCGTCACTAGCATCTTCCTCCACTTCCTCTGCTGACCTCATCTCTTGGCTGACTGTGGGTTGACAGTAAGTGGGATCTCCAACCTCATCATCATCACCCTGTGCGTTATCACACCCGTCGTCCTCAGAGCCAACCTGTTCCTGCCCTGACAAAAAACTAAAGTTGTCGCTCCAATCAGGTATTTGAGTCTCATCATCGTCTTCCTCATTGTCTCCACCAACAGGAGTTACAGTTTGGGAATGAGGGTCTACATTATGGTCAGAACCTTCTGCGTCTGGTCCTGGATCCGACTCATAAAGATTCTGGGCATCAGTGCAGATCATTTCCTCGTCTGGATTCACAGAAGCGCTGGAGTCGACCTCTGATTCCCAGGCTATAGTATGAGTAAACAGCTCTGCAGACTCAACCATCTGTTCTACCTCATACTCAGACGGGCAGCTGGAGATTTGGGAGCTGTGAGGAAGCAAGTGCGATTGGGGTGACACCTTTGAGGACTGGAGTATTTGTGATGTTGAAGTTGATGTGGAGGAGAGCCCACTTAAAGGAGCACTTGATATCCGTTGAAGCACCTGCTGTTTTTGTGCCTCATCTGGAATTTGTAGCGAATGGCGTGGCCGTAAGAAAGGGATCTTATCACATTGTCCGCTAAAAGAAGTAGACATTTTAGTTTGGCTGGAAGATGGTCTTTCTTCTGCAGATGTTACTGTTGCTTTAACACCTACCCCACGGACACAACCTTTTTTCCCCTTCCCAACACGCCTATTCCCCTTTCCACCAGCAGCAGGCCTTTTTCCACTCATTTTGGTGGTTAACTAATTCACAACTCTGGAGTTGTTTGCACAAAAAAACAATGGATGGGAACCGAGCAGAGCTGAGTGGCCAAACTGTGGTATTAGGCCAAAACTATTGGCTGGGTTAGATGCAGAAAAAAATTATATTCAATTTGCAACCTGATGGAGGTCAGTATAGATGGACTAATAGAGAAAGTCCCACACACTGCTAGAAGGCCAAATATTTTTTCAGAGCTAGATGCAGAAAAAAATTATATTCAGTTTGCAACCTGATGGAGGTCTGTATAGATGGATTAATAGAACAAGTCCCACACACAGCTAGAAGTCCAATATTTTTTCAGAGCTAGATGCAGAAAAAAATATATTCAGTTTGCAACCTGATGGAGGTCAGTATAGATGGACTAATACAACAAGTTCCACACACAGCTAGAAGCCCAATATTTTTTCAGAGCTAGATGCAGAAAAAAATTATATTCAATTTGCAACCTGATGGAGGTCAGTATAGATGGAGTAATAGAACAAGTCCCACACACTGCTAGAAGCCCAAATATTTTTTCAGAGCTAGATGCAGATAAAAATTATTTTTAATTTGCAACCTGATGGAGGTCAGTATAGATGGACTAATAGAGAAAGTCCCACACACTGCTAGAAGGCCAAATATTTTTTCAGAGCTAGATGCAGAAAAAAATTATATTCAGTTTGCAACCTGATGGAGGTCTGTATAGATGGATTAATAGAACAAGTCCCACACACAGCTAGAAGCCCAATATTTTTTCAGAGGTAGATGCAGAAAAAAAATATATTCAGTTTGCAACCTGATGGAGGTCAGTATAGATGGACTAATAGAGAAAGTCCCACACACTGCTAGAAGGCCAAATATTTTTTCAGAGCTAGATGCAGACAAAAAATTATTTTTAATTTGCAACCTGATGGAGGTCAGTATAGATGGACTAATATAGAAAGTCCCACACACATCTAGAAGCCCAAATATTTTTTCAGAGCTAGATGCAGAAAAAAATTATATTCAGTTTGCAACCTGATGGAGGTCAGTATAGATGGACTAATAGAACAAGTCCCACACACAGCTAGAAGCCCAAATATTTTTTCAGAGGTAGATGCAGAAAAAAATTATATTCAGTTTGCAACCTGATGGAGGTCTGTATAGATGGATTAATAGAACAAGTCCCACACACAGCTAGAACCCCAATATTTTTTCAGAGGTAGATGCAGAAAAAAAATATATTCAGTTTGCAACCTGATGGAGGTCAGTATAGATGGACTAATAGAGCAAGTTCCACACACTGCTAGAAGGCCAAATATCATTTCAGAGCTAGATGCAGACAAAAAATTATTTTTAATTTGCAACCTGATTGAGGTCAGTATAGATGGACTAATAGAGAAAGTCCCACACACTGCTAGAAGGCCAAATATTTTTTCAGAGCTGGATGCAGATAAAAATTATTTTTAATTTGCAACCTGATGGAGGTCAGTATAGATGGACTAATAGAGAAAGTCCCACACACAGCTAGAAGCCCAAATATTTTTTCAGAGCTAGATGCAGAAAAAAATTATATTCAGTTTGCAAGCTGATGGAGGTCAGTATAGATGGACTAATAGAACAAGTCCCACACACAGCTAGAAGCCCAAATATTTTTTCAGAGGTAGATGAGGAAAAAAATTATATTCAGTTTGCAACCTGATGGAGGTCTGTATAGATGGATTAATAGAACAAGTCCCACACACAGCTAGAACCCCAATATTTTTTCAGAGGTAGATGCAGAAAAAAAATATATTCAGTTTGCAACCTGATGGAGGTCAGTATAGATGGACTAATAGAGCAAGTCCCACACACTGCTAGAAGGCCAAATATTATTTCAGAGCTAGATGCAGACAAAAAATTATTTTTAATTTGCAACCTGATTGAGGTCAGTATAGATGGACTAATAGAGAAAGTCCCACACACTGCTAGAAGGCCAAATATTTTTTCAGAGCTGGATGCAGATAAATATTATTTTTAATTTGCAACCTGATGGAGGTCAGTATAGATGGACTAATAGAGAAGGTCCCACACACTGCTAGAAGGCCAAATATTTTTTCAGAGCTAGATGCAGAAAAAAATTATATTCAGTTTGCAACCTGATGGAGGTCAGTATAGATGGACTAATAGAACAAATCCCATACACAGCTAGAAGCCCAAATATTTTTTCAGAGGTAGATGCAGATAAAAATTATTTTTAATTTGCAACCTGATGGAGGTCAGTATAGATGGACTAATAGAACAAGTCCCACACACAGCTAGAAGCCCAAATATTTTTTCAGAGGTAGATGCAGAAAAAAATTATATTCAGTTTGCAACCTGATGGAGGTCTGTATAGATGGATTAATAGAACAAGTCCCACACACAGCTAGAAGCCCAATATTTTTTCAGAGGTAGATGCAGAAAAAAAATATATTCAGTTTGCAACCTGATGGAGGTCAGTATAGATGGACTAATAGAGAAAGTCCCACATACTGCTAGAAGGCCAAATATTTTTTCAGAGCTAGATGCAAAAAAAAATTATATTCAGTTTGCAACCTGATGGAGGTCAGTATAGATGGACTAATAGAACAAGTCCCACACACTGCTAGAAGCCCAAATATTTTTTCAGAGCTAGATGCAGAAAAAAATTATATTCAATTTGCAACCTGATGGAGGTCAGTATAGATGGACTAATAGAATGATGCTATGCCCAAAAGATTTTACTTCACTAGGTGCAGTAAAAAAATTGGTATTCTATACACAGGTGGTAAATCTTGCAACAGAGATAGGCTACTCCACTAACTAACACACTCTGCAATAGATCAAAAAGGATTAGCTTTGCTAGATTCAGCCAAATGCTGTGAAAAAAACTTGCACAGCACTGGCACAGACCTGCCTGGCAAAAACTGATAGGAACTGATGTAACCTAGTCCTGAAAAGGACTGCAATTACAATTAGTCTTTACTCCCACAATCTATCTATTTAAGAGCACAGACCTGCCTGATAAAAGTCGTAGGAAATGCTGTAACCTAGTCCTTAAAAGGACTGCAATCACAACTATTCCCTACTCCCAAGCTATCTGTAGATTTGTGCGAAAATTGGCTTGAAATTAACAAGGTATAGCGCACACAGCAACAGCGGTGCCGTCTAACACGCAGCTGCAGCAGTGAGAAAATGGTGGCGACGGGGAAAATGGCTTGGTCTTATAGGGCAAGGACATGCGACATACACTGCCAATGACACATGCCCTTGCTTGTGTGAAAAAAGCACTTCACTCCGTGTGTGCGCTGCTGATATGCTGACAGATTGCACCTCCCCACTGTAAATGCGGGAAAGAGAAAAAAAATGGAGATCTTCATTATTCCTGCAGAGATCCATCCCATGCCCCTCCCCCCACCCCGCTGTACACTCAAACTGCGTATTAACATTAATTTTCATCATTACTGAGAAAAAATCCAGTTATGATTTTGGTGCACGAACAGTTATCGAACATAACCTCGAACAGCCGAATTTTTCTCAAATCGTTCGTGTTCGCCGAACGGCTCGAACACCGCCCAAAACAGCTCGAATTTGAGATTGGCGAACAGTTCGAGTAGAACAACGCTCATCTCTAGTCAAAAGGAATGTTGAAGATAAAGGATAAGCAGGTAAAGAGGAAGGAATTGAAACTGTGTGTGGACAATGCTCCATATTGTGAAGGAAACCTTCATCAAGTTGTGTTGATGACAGAGAAAGTACTGCAGTGCAGAGGCATCAGGAGAGGTCAGAGAGCCCCGGAGCATGCGCACTACAGTACTTTACTCTGCCCTAGTCAGGGAAGAGAAGTATGCCTGTGCAGGAGTGCACTGCCGGGGAGACTGTGTGGATGACATAGTGACGGGTCATCCAAATGAATCAAGAAGGAGGACATCGAAAGAAAAAGGGAGGCGTCGGACCAGGACAAGCAACACCCATCGGACCGGACCACACCCCAGGTGAGTATAATAAAAGGTATTTTTCTTCTCTTTCAGGTCAGATTGGGGAGAGATATACAGCATTATAGAATGCTGTATATGAGGGCTAAAAGGTGCTGGCTGTATCTCATATCGGCCAAACATGGTGGCAGGTTCGCTTTAAGTAATGTTTTACCTCACAGGAATAATCAGCTGCAATCCCCTTACTGTAATGTCTGTATACTCTTTTGCTTCCTCCCCTGACCAGGAGATGTGGTATGATCAGACCAGACCATGTTCCAGTTCGGTCAGACACAGCCACTACATAGTACACAGCAGTGGTATATTTATAAGATTAACGCCAAAACATAAAATAATTATATTAACGTGGTATCGCTTTAATCATACTGACCCAAAGAATAAAGCTGCCTTATCAATTTTACCACACGCAAAATGACATTAAAAAACAAAACAAAGAAACAATTCCTGAACTGCTGGTTTTTGTTTATTCTGCCTATCAAAAATCGGAATGGAAAGTGATCAAAATATGTCATGTGCCCGAAAATGAGTACCATTAAAAAAGTCAACTCGTCCCGCAAAAAAAAAGCTCTGACATGACTCTGTTGGCCAAAATATGGAAAGTTATAGCTCTCAAAATATAGCAATGCAAAAACTAGTTTTGCAAAAAAAAAGTATCTTTTAGTGTGTGACAGCAGCAGGTCTGGACTCCAGCTAGCCTCTGTTCAGCGGTGTCCTTCTTTTCAGAAGTGCACAAAACGGTGGCGGACGGTGCTTTTATGCATGCCTAAAAAGACAGACACCACCGAATCAGAGGTCAGACAGTGTCCACAGCGTCTCCATCTGACTTATTATAGGGAATCTTCCACCGGGGGTTCTGTCTGAATCACGTATTTCAGAGGTTTACACGGAAACCCCGGTGTAAGCGCTCAGCGCAGAGCACAGGATAAATGTGAGCCGAGCCTTACTGCGATCTTTGGGAGGCACAATGAACAAATCAACAGCAGGTGAAGAATTGGTTTTATTTATTCTTTACACCGTTCCTTGTGCGGTAAAAGTGATTAGACGACTTTATTATTCGGGTCGGTACGATTACAGCAATACCACATTTACATTGTTTTTTCTGCCCAATGGTATAAAATTCTGTGACCAACCTGTGCTGTCTATATGATCACTGCACCCCTAGATTAATTAATTGAGAGGTGTAGTTTGTAAAATGGGGTCTCTTTTGAGGGGTTCTGCTGTTCTGGCATGTCAGGGGCTCTGCCAGTGCGACATGGCACCCTCAAACCAGTCCAGCAAAATCTGAACTTCAGTATGGTACTTCTTCCCTTCTGAGCTTTGACCTGTGCCTCAAAAGTAGTTTTCAACCACATATGGGGTATCAGCGTACTGAGGAGAAATTGGATAACAAATTTTGGGGTCTATTATCTCCTGCTATTCTTGTAAAAATGAAAAAATTTGGGGCTAAAACAACATTTTTGTGGGAAAAATGCGATTTTTTTATTTTCACGGCTCAACATTTTAAACTTCTGTGAAGCAACTGGGGGTTCAAGGTGCTCACCACACATCTAGATAAGTTTCTTGAGGGGTCTAGTTTCCAAAATGGGGTCACTTGTTGGGGAATTCCACTGTTTAGGCACATCAGGGGTTCTCCAAACACGACATGGCATCCGCTAATGATTCCAGTAAATTTTGTATTCAAAAAGTCAAATGGCACTCCTTCCCTTTCAAGCCCTGCCGTTCGCCCAATCAGTAGTTTTTCTCCACATAATAAATATTGGCATACTAAGGAGAAACTGCACAACAAATTTTGGGGTCAATTTTCTCCTGTTACTCTTGTGAAAGTAAATACATTTGTGTCTAAATTAAAATTTTTGTGAAAAAAAGTCAAATGTTCATTTTTCCTTCCACATTCCATTAATTCCTGTGAAGCACCTGAAGGGTTAATAAACTTCTTGAATGTGGTTTTGAAGTTTTTAGAATGGTGTCACTTTTGGTATTTTCTGTCTTATAGACCCCTCAAAGTCACTTCAAATGTGATGTGGTCCTTAAAAAATATGGTTTTGTAAATTCTAATGGAAAAATTAGAAATCGTGGGTCAACTTTTAACCCTTGTAACCTCCTAACAAAAAAATTATGTTTCAAAAATTGTGCTGATGTAAAGTAGACATGTGGGAAATGTTATTAACTATTTTGTGTGGCATAACTCTCTGGTTCAAGGGCATGTGACAAAGTCACTATTATGCTTATCCAGCCTGCAGTGCGGACTGTCGACCCGGCAAAGGGCCGCAGGCATGTGCCGTATCCATTAATGGAGCAAAGGTGCTTGGACTGTTGGACTCTGGGAGTCTGGTGACCTTAATCAGAGCTACCCTTCCCCACCAGTTGATCCTTTCCAAAACTGTTGACGTTTGGTGCATCCATGGTGATGCCAAGGACTATCCCGTGGCCACAGTGACAGTGGGAACAGACTGTGGTGCCCAGTCGCACGAGGTTGGGGTGGTTAAGGACCTGATACATCCCATCATACTGGGCCGTGATTTTTCTTTATTTTGGGACTTGTGGGGGAAGGTGGCCGGACTAAGTAGCATGGGGAAAAGCCAGGTCCCTGGAGAAGAACCCCCAATGAAGTCTCAAGTGGATGACTTTCCACTGTGCGTCCTTGCCGGTGATGAGGGCGAGACGGTGACCAAGGAGGCCGACCTCCCTGAGTTATATGTGTCTGGAGAAAACTTTGGGGCTGCTCAAGTTCGGGACCTGTCGTAAAAGGGGGCATTTGACCAGGTTGCTGTATTTATTGGGGTTGCCCAAGAGCCGGGGGCCGATACCAGGTTCCCCCACTTTGCAGTTCAGGGGGAGTTGCTATATTGGGTGGCTAAATTAAGGGGCGGTGAGACAGTGGAACAGCTGTTAGTGTCGGGACCATACCGACGGAGGGTACTTGATATGGCAAACTCACATATTCTGGGGGGACACCTAGGGGTGGAAAAAACTCAGGAGAGAATAGTGAGGAGATTTTATTGGCCAGGATGGAATTGGGAGATCTTAAACTATTGTAGGTCCTGCCCCACCTGCCAGATAACCGCGCCCACCTCCCACTTCCGTTGTCCCTTAGTTCCCCTACCTGTGATAGAAGTTCTCTTTGAGAGAATTGCCATGGACCTCGTGGGCCCCTTAGTTAAATCATCCCAGAGCCACCAATATATGTTGGTCATCATGGACTATGCAACCCGGTACCCCAAAGCGGTACCCTTAAGGAACTCGTCCAGTAGGAGCATAGCTCAGAAATTGTCCACATCTTTGCCAGGACCAGTCTGCCAAAGAAAATCCTGATGGTCCAAGGAACCCTATTCATGAGCAAGGTGATGAAGGGGCTGTGTAAAGTGCTTTGAATTACCCACGTGCGAACCTCCGTTTACCATCCACAGACCGATGGCCTGGTGGAGCGCTTTAATAAGACTCTGAAAGCAATGCTCAAAAAGGTCGTCGAGAAAGATGGTCGAGACTGGGACTACCTGCTTTTGTTTCTACTGTTTTCCGTCAGGTAAGTTCCCCAAGCCTCCACTGGCTTCTCTCCAGTTGAGCTTCTGCATGGCCGGCATTCAAGGGGTCTCCTAGATATCGCCAAGGAAACCTGGGAGGCCGAGGTCACCCCCCACCGGAGCATCATCGAACATGTCGCCCAGTTACAGGAGAGAATGGCGAAAGTGATGCCCATCGTGAAGGAACATCTCCTCCGGGTGCAGGAAGCCCAGAAGAGGGTGTATAACCAGTCGGCAAGGCTGAAACAGTTCCAGCCTGGAGATCGCATCCTGGTTCTCATTCCCACTCTCGAAAGTAAATTCCTGGCCAAGTGGCAAGGCCCGTATGAAGTGATGGAGAAACTCAGTGAAGTGAACTACCGAGTCCACCAGTCTGACCAAAGAAAGCCGCACCAAGTATACCATGTGATCTTGCTCAAGCCGTGACGGGACCGGGAACTGGTGGAAACTCCTTGCCTAGAAGCCGCTCCTGAAGGCAAAGTGGAGAGGTCACTACAGCAGAGACTCTATCACCGGCCCAGAACTAGTACAGCGAAATCGGAAGTTGTTCTCAGAGTTGCCGGGGCGTACTCAGGTGGTAGAGCATGACGTACTTACAGAGCCACATGTAAGAGTGAATCTGAAGCCGTACCGGATTCCGGAAGCACGCCGGAAGGTGATCTCCAGTGAGGTAAAGAGGATGCTAGACCTCGGGGTAATAGAGGAGTCAAAGTGTGGGTGGTCGAGCCGAATCGTCCTCGTGCCAAAACCCAACGGAGAGTGGAGGTTTTGTAATGACTACCGCCAGCTGAATGAGGTATCCAAGTGTGACGCTTACCCGATGCCCCGCGTCTAGGAGCCGTACTCTCTCACGAGATAAATGGGGAGGAACATCACATTCTCTATCTGAGCCGGAAGCTTTCGTCCTGTGAGAAAAACTATGCAATAGTATAAAAAAAGTGTTTAGCCATAAAGTGGGCCGTAGATACACTAAGATACTACCTGCTAGGCCGGAAGTTTAAGTTGGTGTCAGACCATGCCCCATTGAGATGGTTGAGGGAAAAGAGGGGTAAAAACGCCAGGGTAACTAGATGGTTCCTAACTCTTCAGGACTACAACTTTCAAGTAGAGCATAGGCCCAGGAAGTTACACAGGAACGCTGATGCCCTTTCTAGAATTCCCTGTCTGGTATCAGGAAGGTGCCCAAACCTCCAGCTTTACACAGAGGGGGGGGGATATGTGACAGAGTCACTGGTATGATCTATGAGGGGAGGTATGTGTCGCAGAGGTTGCTAGCCTGTGTGAACTGAAACCAATGGACTTTTTTGCCAGCATGTTATATGTTGGTGGGTTAACTCACTAAGAGGGCGTTGTTTTAGGGGAATGACATTGAGATGGGAGGGACGTCATTCCCCATACCTCCACCTCCGGGTGTGGCTGAGCAACGTTTAATTGTTCAGTACTGTTTTTTTGTCTCTGAGTTGTGTTTGGAGAGGCAAGGTCTCCAGACTGGACAGCCATAGCTCAGGAGGGAGCGGAAGGCTGGACATAACTTGTATGAGCGACCAGCACACACATATATGGACTGTGCTACAGTTTAGCTTTTGTTTTGTTGTTTAGCCAAGTAAGGCTGTATTTATTTTGCTGGAGTGCAGAGCTTTATGCTGTTAATAAAGCCTGCAAAGAAAACCCGGGTTCCTGAGTCTACTTCCGGAAGTGGCCAAGTGAGCCATCCTACCACAGGCATAAAAATTAAAAGTTTGAAGTTTTCGCCAAATTTCCATTTTTTTCAGAAATAAATGCAAGTTAAATCGAATAAATATTACCACTATCATGAAGTAAAATATGTCACGAAAAAACAATCTCTGAATCAGAGGGATCTGTTGAAGCGCTCCAGAGTTATTACCTCATAAATTGACATTTGTCAGAATTGTAAAATTTGACCTGCTCATGAAGGTGAAAACAGGCTTGGGGGTAAAGGGGTTAATAGTCCATAAAGACGACATTTCAGTTCTAAGTGAGAACCTTTCTCAAGTATTACAAAAGTGCAAGTGCATACCATTTAAAGCATATCAATTACCAAAAGTTTTTAATAATAATTACATAGGAAAGAGCATTTCACTAGTGATGGGCAAGCACTAAAATGCTCGGGTGCTCGATGCTCGGGTCTAGCAAATTGGAATGCTCGGGTGCTCGACCCGAGCAACGAGCCCAATGTAAGTCTATGGAAAACTCGAGCATTTTTCACGTGGCTCCCCTTGGCGGTCTGTATAGGGCCAAAAAATTGCCCAAATCGATGGGAACACTGCTCAAATGAGATGGGAACAGCATGGGGAAGACCCCTAGAAGCATTTCTGACTCCCAGGTCACTGCTGTCAACAATGTTGTCCGAGGTATTACTCCACTTTTACGGACTCAGAATAAAACATACAAAAACTAAACCAAAATGGATTTTCCTGGGAAATATGTTAAGGAACATGACTTGTATATAAGGCAAAAAAAATATACAAAAACAAAAATGCTCCGCCACACCTTGGGTTATGTTCACACGTAGCATTTTTTATGCGTTTTTGCACTTTTGTATTACTTTAAACCAAGACAAATGCATTCACTGGGAAATGTCATTTTAACATTTTACAACCTTATCTGGCCATGTGGTGTGTGGCATATCATCAGAGACATCCTGTTTCATTTATGATAGAGGGACTCTGAAAGTCACAAAGCCTATTTTTATAAGGCCATCAGGCGGCCCTTCCTATTCTAAAGGTCCAGCAGTCGGCCCTCACTATTGTTAGAGAGCCATCAGCCGACTATGCTTTGTTGTTCCCATTATTAACGAGTGGGTCTCCTATACTGTTATTGCATATGCAGTGACTGCAAGGGCTGCCAAAAAATTTGGAGGCACTCCAATGCCCCTTAGAAGAGACGTAGAGGTCGGAGAGCCTCCTAAAAACAATGTTCCCATTATTAGGAAGTGGGTCTCCCATAGTGTTTGCCTATGCAGTGAATGCAAAAGCTGCCAAAAATTTGGATGCACTCCAATGCCCCTTGGAAGAGACGTAGAGGTCGGAGAGCCTCCTAAAAACAATGTTCCCATTATTAGGAAGTGGGTCTCCCATAGTGTTTGCCTATACAGTGAAAGCAAAGGCTAATAAAAATTTGGAGGCACTCCAATGCCCCTTGGAAGAGACATAGAGGTCGGAGAGCCTCCTAAAAACAATGTTCCCATTATTAGGAAGTGGGTCTCCCATAGTGTTTGCCTATGCAGTGAATGCAAAAGCTGCCAAAAATTTGGAGGCACTCCAGTGTCCCTTGCAAGACACGTAGAGGAGGTGATCTGGTAGATATAGTGAGGAATGATATGGTGATGGAGGATGAGGAGAAGGAGGAGGACATGAGCAAATAGACAAAATCAGGAAGCGTATACCCATGTCTGGGTGTAAAGACAGAGGTACATGGGAATAGTTTTTGAGTGTAGGTTACGCTGCTATCATTTGGTGGAGTTAAGAAGTCTGGCCCAATCCAGCCCTTGTTCATTTTTACAAGAGTCACCCTGTCAGCATTTTCAGTTGACAGGCACATGTGCCTATCGGTTATAATTCCACCAGTGGCACTAAAAACTTGCTCTGATAAAACACTAGAGGCATTGTGGCACCCCAGGGGTCTGGTTTCCACAGTAACAGCAATGTTATGTCTGAGAGCAGGTGGGAGGTCTCTTGGTCAGGAATCCTATGCATGCCACACCTCCTGCCCAGTCCTGGGAGGGGAAGGACTTCCCCTATATAAACCTGGGGCTGAGGCAGGGTTAGTGAGTAGAGAAGAAGTAGAGACAGAGAAAAGAAGCAAATATAGGAACAGAACATCAGGAGCTCTGTGGGAGCAGTGTTACAAGGAGTCAGGGGCTGGCAGCTGCAGAGCTCGCCCTGACTGAGAAGATTTCTTACCGGACCCGGAGTCCGAGGCTGTGGGGACTAACTCCTACCCAGCAGCAGAATCCGTCAGGCAGGGGATTCCAGGTCCTCTGGCCAAGAAACCCGAAGGCACGGTCACACACATGGGATCAGCACCGCCATCGTGGAGCGGAAGCCACTAGAAGGCCCCGAGTCACCGGCCATACGGGTGAGCACCACACGGTACACTCAGGGACGTGGGCTACTTTTACCCGCCTCTAGCAAGGTAGCCAGAAGAGTACAGTTAGTTTGGGAGGCCTACAACTCCGCCTGGCCAGGGGAGATCCCATCTGCTCAAGGACTGACCAGGCCCCAATCGCTAGCCAGTACTCCGGGAGGGTCTATCTTTGTCACCAGTAAAGACCCTGAACTACACCGTACCGTCTCCGAGTGGTTCCTGCTACCCCCATCGTCCACGTCGGCTGCCCTGAGGCCATACCCCTCCCGTTGGGGGTTATACTATCACGCTGCACAATCCTACCACCGGCCTCAGCGGTCTGCCCTGCAGCGGCAGCTCCATAGCTGCATTCAACGGGTGGCGTAGTCGTCCAACATCTACCGCTAATACAGCGCCACTTAGTCTGACTCCCTGGGCACGGACCGGGTCACCGCCACGAGACTACTACCCTCAACAGATCCGGCTCCGGGTAAGCTCCCGCGTGCGCAACGCTGCGCGACACAGGCCCAGGGGTGCGTCAACTTTTGGCGTAGTCGGCAGGATCTCGTGTCCGCAACCACCGGGTACTGCGTGCCTGAAAAAGACTGTTCAAACTTACCTGTGGTGAAGATTCCCGCCATCCGGCGCCATCTTCCGCTTCCTTCCCGCCATCGGTGGAGTTTTCCCGCCATCTTCAGCCTTCTTCCCGCCATACGTGGAGTTTTCCCGCCATTGGACGCCATCTTGAGGACGCCGCGCGGGAAGAAGAGGGGCGTGGACTCCGAAAGCGCGCGAGAACTGAAGCCCCGCCTCACGTCCGGACGTTGCGTAAGGTCCTGGAAGGAGCCCAGCAGACGCCGACGTCACAGGAGCGCGACGGAAGGCCCTCAACCCTGACGATCCACTGCGGAGCCGCGGCCTACGGAAGAGGATCATCGCAAGGTAGGCCACGGTCCACTAGGGGGGAGAAGGATGCCCGATACGGAGGAGAGCTTCACCGCTTCAACCCCCGCCAGCGCCACCGCTGTTGCGGTCATGCCTTTCACCATGCCCTATATCCCGGGGGCAGCCTGGCTACCCCAGTACTCAGGGGAGTCACATGCCCTGCATGACTTTAGAGAAAAGCTGGATAGCCTCTTCCAGGTGTACCCCCTCACAGAGGAGCAAAAAGTGAGCATCCTGGTGGCCCAATTAACCGGGGCAGCCCAAAGGGAGGTAAAGTCCTGGCCACCTGGGGGAAGGACTGTCGCAGGGATACTAACCCGGCTGAGGGACACCTTTGATACCCACACCTCAGCCGAGATCAAGCTTAGATTCTACGGGTGCAAACAGCGGGCACATGAGAGTATAAGGGACTATGCCCTGAACCTACAAGAGGCCCTGAGAGCCATTTAGCAGACCGACCCTGACGGCGTGGGAGACGAGGACAGGCTGTTGACTGAACAATTTATAGAGGGTTTATATTGCAATGCCCACCGAACCCAGTTGCGGGCAATGGCCTTACAGGACCCTCATCTGGGATTTGCACAGTTCAAGGACAGAGCCATCCGGGTGCTCCGAGAACCGGCACCAGGTGGCGTTGTGACCCACAGACGCCCTACTACCACTTACCACCAGGAGGCGGCGCCCTTGTCGGCAGGGCCTGTGGGAGCTGATGCGCAGGCTTTGAGCAATGACCCGGCTCCAGACCTACACCATCAGGTCCAAGAGCTAGCTAAAAGCGTTGCTGCGCTAACCCGAACTGTGCAGTCTTTACAGGTTTCTACTCCAGGGAAGATCCAGCTGGCATCCGGACCGGAGGACATCCCGTGGCGTCGACCAAGGAGGACCCCACCGGCCAGAGGAAGACCCAGCGACCGATACAACGAGGACGGACGACCCATCTGCCGCCGCTGTAATCAACCCGGACATATGGCAAGGTACTGTCCTTTAAACTGGCACAACCTAGGGTAGAGGGCCAACCCCTAGGAAAAAGATCATCAGGCCCATCGAACTGGCGCGACAAATATGTGGGAGGACGTCCAGTCTTGCCTGTGGTACTGGATGGCATTCCTATGAGTGCCCTACTGGACACCGGGTCACAGGTCACCACCATCCCGTACGTGCTCTTCAAGCAGTACTGGAATGACTCGGATATTACCCGCTACCCTGACGACGACTTGAGTATCATCGCCAGCAATGGTCAGCCCGTGCCACAGATCGGATTTAAAGAGGTGACCATTAAAATTGGTAGAGTTGAACTGGCAGCACAGGGACTGATCATTGTAGACATTGACAAACACGAGAGTCACCCAAAGATAACTCTAGGAACTAATGTAATTGAAAATTGTCTTGCAGAGGTGATTTTCCTTTTACAGCAGGTTGCCAAGAACGCCAGCTCTGGCGAGCAGCGAGTGCTCCAAAAAGAGATCCGGGCACTGATGCGACGGCAGCAGGTGGAACTCTCCGGCGGTGAGATTGGTAGCGTGAGAATGTGTGACCCTTTCCCTATTGCCATGCCCCAAAAAGTGAAATGATTATTTGGTGCCGGGCAATGGTAGAACCAGTTTACTCAGACAGTAGGCCCACCATCTTGACAGCACGGGGGGTGGTTAATGTACGCCATGGGAGGGTGCCCGTTCGCATAATCAATATCGGGAAGAGGGAAGTGTACCTGCCCCGGTATGCCACGCTAGCCAAATTATATACCATTAACCAAAATGCTATACAATCTGTGGAACCCTTGCCTCCATCTCACCCGGAGGAAGGTAACGGCTCTAAGAAAACAATGGAGGACTGGTGTCAGCAACTACATTTGGGTACTGACTCCACTCCCTCACACCAGAAACAGGGAGTCTATCGGGTGGTTCAAGAGTACGAGAGAGTGTTTAGTAAACACCCGTTAGACTTCGGGCGAGTCGAGGGGGTAGAACACCACATCCCCACGGGAGACCATCCTCCCATAAAAGAGAGGTATCGACCCGTACCCCCTACACACTACCAACACGCCAAGGGGATGCTTAGAGACAGGGCAGCTCCACTATTCTTAGTCAAAAAGAAAGACAACACCATGAGGATGTGTGTAGATTACCGGAAAATCAACCGTATCACACACAAGGATGCGTACCCCTTACCAAGGATAGAGGAGTCTTTGGCTGCTTTAAGATCTGCTAACTTCTTCTCTACCTTGGATCTCACTAGTGGGTACTGGCAGGTTCCTGTAGCAGAGGCGGACCGGGAGAAGACCGCATTCACCACCCCGATGGGACTTAGCGAGTTTACCTGCATGCCGTTCGGACTCTGCAACGCACCAGGAACCTTCCAACGATTAATGGAGTGCTGATGGGCCACAGAAACTTCGAGACGGTCCTGTTGTACCTGGACGATGTCATCGTATATTCTAAGACTTATGAGGACCACCTGAAACACCTGGCGGAAGTGTTCGAAGCTCTGGCAAGCTACGGCCTAAAGGTGAAACCCTCCAAGTGTCACCTCCTGAAACCAAAGGTGCAGTACCTGGGACACGTGGTGAGCGCTGACGGAGTGGCTCCCGACCCTGATAAGATCACCGCAATTAAGGAATGGCCAAGTCCCTCCAGTGTAAAGGAAGTGCGGCAGTTCCTCGGGTTGGTAGGCTACTACCGCAGGTTCATCCCCTGTTTCACCAAAAAGGCAGCTCCTATGCAGGACCTCCTGATAGGCCAGTCCCGGAAGGCCAAGAACCAGAAGCCGCCCTTCAGATGGGAGAAGTTGGAAGAAGAGTCCTTCCGCCAGCTGAAGATGGCCCTCACGGGGGATGAAATCCTGGCGTACCCGGATTACAGCCAGCCCTTTATCCTCTACACCGACGCAAGTAACATCGGGCTAGGAGCCGTGGTGTCCCAGATCCAGCAGGGGAAAGAGCGAGTAATCGCTTACGCCAGCCGAAAACTGCGACCCACCGAAAGAAACCCTGAGAATTACAACTCATTTAAGCTAGAGTTCCTGGCAGTGGTGTGGGCAGTCACCGAACGCTTTAAGCACTACCTCGCTTCTTCCCGGTTCGTCGTGTACACGGATAACAACCCGTTGACACACCTGGACACGGCAAGACTCGGTGCCCTAGAGCAGAGATGGATGGCCCGCCTGTCCAACTACGAGTTCACCATCAAATACCGGGCAGGACGCTCCAATACCAACGCGGACGCCCTGTCCAGGATGCCAAACCTACCGGACGTAGGAGAAGATCCAGAGGGACTGGAAGAAGTCGAACTCCCCGCGTTTCACCGTCATGGGACTATCCAGTATTCCCATCGGGTAAGGAGTAAGCAAGGCGCTACGCTTAACCCCTTACCTCACTACAACTGGGCGGAAACGCAAGACAGTGACCCTGCCGTCCGGCTGGTGAAGGAGATGCTGACTCGGCCAGAGGCTCGCCTTGACCCAGACGCTCCGGAGGAAGCCAAGCAACTGTGGGCAGAAAAGAGTAGACTGTTCCTTTACAAGGGGAAGTTGTGCCGCAGGATGGTTAACTCCCGGACGCATGAACTAATCTGGCAAGTAGTGGTGCCACGGAGAGACGCAGCCATGGTGATGGAAGCATACTACGACGGGGCTGGACACTTCGGATGGAAGAAGCTGGAGTTCCTGCTGCGTGGGCGGTTCCACTGGGTAGGCATGAGGGGAACCATCGAGAGGTGGTGCAGAGACTGTGGCCCGTGCAACCTAAGAAGGAAGGACCGTGCCAGCCAGAAGACTCCCCTGCAGTCCATCGTCACCCGGCAGCCGTTGGAACTGGTAGCCTTGGATCATGTAAAACTGACCCCAAGCAGAAGTGGCTACGTCTACGCGTTAACCATTGTGGATCATTACTCCCGGTTCTTGGTTGTCGTCCCCGTTAAGGACTTAACGGCTCAAACAGCAGCTAGAGCCTTCCAGCAGCACTTCTGCCGTCCACACGGGTACCCGGACCAAGTGCTGACGGACCAGGGACCTGCCTTTGAAGCGGAGGTCTTCCAGGAATTCTGCAATCTGTATGGCTGCCGGAAGATAAGGACGACACCCTATCATCCGCAAACTAATGGACTTTGTGAGAAAATGAACCAGGTGGTAATGGATCTCCTGAAAACGTTGCCCCTGGAAGAACGCAGTCTGTGGCCTGAGAAGCTGCCCGATCTGGTGGACCTATACAACCACATCCCGGTAGGTTCCACCAACTGTACCCCGGCTTATCTAATGAGGGCGAGACCTGGTAAGTTACCTGTTGACCTGGAAATGAGAGTCCTGACACCCGAGGACACTTCACCAGAAGCAGACTGGGACACAGAGAGGCAGCAGCAGTACCGGAAAGTACAGGAGAGCGTGGATCGAAGTCTCTGTCAGGCTAGGGAAAGACAAGAGAAAACTTACAACCAGTATGCTCCCGCTGTTCCCCTGGTACCCGGACAGCAGGTCTTGAAGAGGAAAAGACGGCTCCACAAGTTGGACGACCAGTGGGAGAAGGACCCATACACCGTACTGCCCTCAAGCCACGAGAACCCGAAAGTCTGTACCATCAGTAAAGACGGAGGGGAGACCATAGCCATTGTATCCCGGGATCACCTGAAGAAGTGTCCTGAACAGCTACGGAGCCCTGAAGAGGAACAAGAAGACCATCGACCCGTAGAGGAAAGGGAAGATATGGTTAGTACTGTGCTCGGAGACTTCCCTCGGTCCTGGACCCAAGTCAATGGTGCAGTTGTGGTACCCGTCCTCACGTTCCTCCAACCAGCATCCCAAGTGCCTACGGAGCAACAGGTAGAGCTTGAAGAGCAGCCGGTCCAGGAGGCAGAAGACTCCACACAAGCAGAACAGGAGGATCAACCCTCTGCTTATAGTGAGCCTGCCGTACCCCTAGTGAGCCAAAGAGCCGGTAGACAGCTGCCCAGTTTACCCTTGACAGCTCCTACACCCTGTAGTTCAGGGCTAGACAGTCAGCTCCGTAGGTCCACTAGGGCCACTAGAGGCCAGTTACCCGCACGTTGGAGGATTTGAAGTGTATAAATTGTTTTATTTGTGGTTACCTGTTTTTCTTGTTGCTTGTGTATAATTATGTGTTTCTAGTTGTTTATAGGAGTCTTTGGTGGATTTACCGGGAATCCTGTGTACATAGTTGGAGCGTAACCCAGGACGGACTAAAGACTGTTAAGGACTCGGGGCAGGACAGACCCCTACCTGGTTACGTCTCCCTGTTTTGGTGAAATGGACACCTTGCTTTCTTCAAAGACTGCACCCGGTTACGGACATGCCGTGACCACCTTTATGTGTTTCTTTATTGTATTGTTATTGTTATATCTTGTTATGTTTTTCTAAAATATGTTTAGTCCCGGAGTACTAAATTTCACTAGGGGGGAATGTGGCACCCCAGGGGTCTGGTTTCCACAGTAACAGCAATGTTATGTCTGAGAGCAGGTGGGAGGTCTCTTGGTCAGGAATCCTATGCATGCCACACCTCCTGCCCAGTCCTGGGAGGGGAAGGACTTCCCCTATATAAACCTGGGGCTGAGGCAGGGTTAGTGAGTAGAGAAGAAGTAGAGACAGAGAAAAGAAGCAAATATAGGAACAGAACATCAGGAGCTCTGTGGGAGCAGTGTTACAAGGAGTCAGGGGCTGGCAGCTGCAGAGCTCGCCCTGACTGAGAAGATTTCTTACCGGACCCTGAGTCCGAGGCTGTGGGGACTAACTCCTACCCAGCAGCAGAATCCGTCAGGCAGGGGATTCCAGGTCCTCTGGCCAAGAAACCCGAAGGCACGGTCACACGCATGGGACCAGCACCGCCATCGTGGAGCGGAAGCCACTAGAAGGCCCCGAGTCACCGGCCATACGGGTGAGCACCACACGGTACACTCAGGGACGTGGGCTACTTTTACCCGCCTCTAGCAAGGTAGCCAGAAGAGTACAGTTAGTTTGGGAGGCCTACAACTCCGCCTGGCCAGGGGAGATCCCATCTGCTCAAGGACTGACCAGGCCCCAATCGCTAGCCAGTACTCCGGGAGGGTCTATCTTTGTCACCAATAAAGACCCTGAACTACACCGTATCGTCTCCGAGTGGTTCCTGCTACCCCCATCGTCCACGTCGGCTGCCCTGAGGCCATACCCCTCCCGTTGGGGGTTATACTATCACGCTGCACAATCCTACCACCGGCCTCAGCGGTCTGCCCTGCAGCGGCAGCTCCATAGCTGCATTCAACGGGTGGCGTAGTCGTCCAACATCTACCGCTAATACAGCGCCACTTAGTCTGACTCCCTGGGCACGGACCGGGTCACCGCCACGAGACTACTACCCTCAACAGATCCGCGTGCGCAACGCTTCGCGACACAGGCCCAGGGGTGCGTCAGCATCGCAGGCCAGGACCTCCATGGCATAGATAGCCAGTTCATTCCATGTGTCCAGCTCGGATGCCCAGAAATTATAAGGCACAGAGGAATCACGGAGGACATTGCTATGGTGTGCAAGGTACTCCCTCACCATCTTCTGAAACTTTGCACTTCTTGTGAGAGTACCCCGCACCTCAGGGCCTGTAAGATGGGAGGGTCTGAGAAAACTATCCCAGAACTTTGACTGTTCTCCTCCCTCTGCTGGATAGCATTTGTGGCTCTCTCGCCTGTACTCGTTGGTTGTCCAACGAACTGTGACCTCTGCATTTTCAGATGGGAATCTTTTTAATAATTCCTAAACAAGGGCTTTCTGGTACTGCCCCATTTTAGTAGACCTATCCACTTCGGGAATAAGAGATAGAAAGTTCTCCTTGTAGCGTGGGTCTAGAAGTGTCACCAACCAGTAATGACTGTCACACAAAATTTGGATTTTGCAATGCAAGGGTCATGGGAAAGACAGCATAACATAAACTCAGCCACGCGTGCCAGACTGCTAACAGGCAAAACTTCCATGTCTTCACCAAGAGGACCACTGACCATGCTCTTCTACGCCTCCTCTTCCTCCTCCCTGTCCTCAGGCCATCCACGCTGAACAAACAGTATGACAGTTGTGAAGGTAGTACCATTTATAGCGCATGTAACTAGCTTCTCCTCCTCTTCCTCATTGTCACCCAATCCACGTTGGGAAGAGATGAGGCTGGGCTGTGTGTAATCACCCTGTATGGTTCCTTGCTGCATCTCATCGTGCTCTGCCTCCAATGCATCCTCTTTGATTGTGAGCAGAGAGCGTTTCAGAAGACAGAGAAGCGGGATGGTGATGCTAATTATTTTGTCATCACCGCTCACCATCTTGGTGGAGTCCTCAAAGTTTTGGAGGATGGTACAGATGTCTGACATCCATGTCCACTCCTGAGGTCTTATGTGTGGAGTCTGAACTGAATACCAACGGCCTTTTTGATGCTGGTAGTCAACAACTGCCCTCTTCTGCTCACAAATCCTTCCCAACATCTGCAATGTGGAGTTCCAACGCGTGGGGACATCACACACCAGTTGGTGAGCCGGAAGCTGCAAACGCTGCTGAAACACGGCAAGGGCGGTAGAAGCTGTAGGTGACTTTCTAAAATGGGCACACAGGCGGCGTACTTTGACAAGCAGATCCGGCAGCTCCGGGTAGGTTTTGAGAAACCACTGAACCACTCGGTTAAGCACATGGGCCAGGCATGGTACGCGTGTGAGCTCCCCTCGCCTCAGAGCCGCCACCAGGTTCTGGCCATTGTCACACATGACCATGCCTGGATGTAGGTTCAGCGGTGTCAGCCACAGATTAACCTGCTCTTTCAGAGCTGTCCGCAACTCTTCAGCATTGTGTGGTTTGTCACCTTAGCATATTATCTTCAGCACAGCCTGTTGCCTCTTGGCCAGGCAGTGCTGCAGTGCTTCCAGCTTGCAACTGATGTGGTCATGTCGGAGATGGAGGAGGAGTTGCAGGAGCTGTAGAATGTGGGGGCAACCCTGATTGACCCAGGGCCCGCAATCCTCAATGTCGGGAGGATGTGTTCCGTCCCAAGGTCCTACTGGGTCCCGGATTCCACTATGTTAACCTAGTGTGCTGTCAGTGAGATGTACCGTCCCTGCCCACAAGCACTTGTCTATGTATCCGTGGTTAGGTGGACTTTCCCAGTAACTGCGTTGTTGAGGGCACAGCTAATATTGTGGGACACGTGCTCATGTAATGCGGGGATGGCACACCAGGAGAAATAGTGGCGGCTGGGGACCGAGTACTGAGGGACGGCCACCGCCATCAGGTTGCGGAAATCTTCCGTCTCGACGCGCCTAAAAGGCAACATTTCGAGTGCAAGCAGTCGTGAAATGTGTGAATTTAGTAGTGTGGCCTGTGGGACGTTGGCTGCGTATTTGCACTTGTGTTCCAAGGACTGGGGTAGGGACAACTGAACGCTGCGCTGGGACAAGGACGTGCTTGCTAATGGTGCTAGTTGAGAGTCTGCAATGACAGGTGCTGGGCAGGAGGCATCTTCGCATGTGCCATAGAAAGAGGATTGGCTTGCATGCATAACAGCGTAACAAGCAGTGGTACCACCAGCAGACACTGTTCCTGGACCCTAGGGCTTGGCCCACTTAGTCAGGTGCTTTGCTGCCATTTGCCTGATCATGCTGGTGGTGGTCAGGTTGGTAGTTTTGCTACCCCAGCTGATGCTGGTCTGACAGGTAGTGCAAATTGCCTTTTTGGGGTTATTGGCAGAGTCTTTAAAAAATAACCAGACTTGGGAAGACCTAACAGTTGTACTGGCAACTTCCGTCGTGTTGATGTTATGGGGAGTGGTTGACCGCCTTCTGTCTGTGGCCACCACACTGCTTCTTCCTGCCTGTTGTGGTGCTATGCCTCCCTCCTCCTGTTTGCTGCTGTCCTCACTCTGTATGTCCCCCAGGCAGGTTGGGTCAGTTACTGTACCATCCACCACCTCGTCTTCCACTTCCGCACCCTGGTCCTCCTCCTGACTTTCTGTCAATTGTGTCTCATCATCGTCCACCTCTTGTGACACATTCCCACCGTCGCCTTTGTGTAACCATGGCTCCTCAAATATTTGGGCATCGCTTCATGCGATCTCCTCTTGCCCCACTTCAAGTGGACTGGGCGAGAGGCCCGAATCTATAAATGGAAAAGTGAACAGCTCTTCGGAGTGTCCATGTATGGGATCAGTTGTCTCCGGGCACTCGGCAAAGTAGTAGGAAGGAGGATCAGGGTGAGGAATATGCAGTCCAGACTCACGGCTACTGAGACTTGACCGTGTGGAAGACAGGATGGTGGTGGTGGTGGCTAAGTGACTGGAAGCATTATCTGCTATCCAACCAATAGCAGATATTCTGTGTTCAATAGTGGTGTTCTGCGGTCCCCTATTAATTGGGAAAGGAAGGTCGAGCGAGAAGATGTGGGTGTCTGTTGTGGCACAATTTCAGCTAGTCCAGAGCAGTGTAAATAGCTGGTCTGTAAGTAACTATTTTTAACAGCGAACTGTTGTCAATAACTTCGCTAACACACTGCAACAAAATTTCAATTGAGGCCAGAAATGGCAGAATTTTCATCTCACTAATATGTGATCCGTATGATGGAAAAACCTGTTATGATCTGCAACATGTACTAAGGAAAGAAAGGGGAAAGCTGTCCCTACAGTAAAACTAAGCTGAATCCCTATGATGTAGCGGGCTGCCTGTTCCTTGTGAACAGACCCGCCTTAGTCTTAGGCTAGTCTGAACGAAGACCTATAGCATAAGGGGAGGGGCCCCTAAAAGAACTAAGGACTGGAACAAAAATGGGACACCTCCTAAACAGAGAAGTTGTTGCAGAACACAAAAAGACAAACTGACACAAAGGTACTAGAGGTCCCAGAAGGACCAATCAAACTGACAGAGAAGGGCACCAAAGCACCTGGCTAGAGAAACAGTCAAAACAACACTGAAGTTCAGCACAGCCAGGAGGGCGGAGCTGGAATATAAAGACAGATGGTCATGTGACAGCAAAACACAAGATGGAAAAAAACAAACAGGAGGGTTCTAACAAAACCACAGTTTTAAATAGCTGGCCTGTAGGTAACTATTTTTAACAGCAAACTAGTGTCAATAACTTCGCTAACACACTGCAACAAAATTTCAATGGAGGCCAGAAATGGCAGAATTTTCAGCGCAGTTATATGTGATCCGTGTGACAGACAAACCACAGTTTTAAATAGCTGGCCTCTAGGTAACTATTTTTAACAGCGACCTCATGTCAATAACTTCACTGACACACTGCAACAAAATTTCAATGGAGGCCAGAAATGGCAGAATTTTCAGTGCACTTATATGTGATCCGTGTGGTGGACAAACGACAGTTTTAAATGTTTTTTTTATCGCTATTATATGGAAAGGATCTGGCTGTATTCTGCAGTGCCAACAAGCAAATGGAGCAGAAAAACAGTGTTCTCTGGATTGCTTTTTAAGCAAATAATCAGGATTAATATCCAAGAAAAAATTATTCCTGGCCCCTGATACCTGGGGCTATTTCTAGAAATATCTGTAACAGCAGCAGCAGACAGAACTGGAATGGACCCTCTTGCTTTGTGCACTGCAGTCTGCTATATACCCTGCCTGCCTAGCACTGATATCTATGCAGCTGTTTTAGTCCTCAGAAGGACTGTTAGTTGAGATGGAAATGTGAATAATATTTGCTTGTATATCTACACTAACAAAGAAACAAACAAATCTCTCCCTAGCTCAGCAGCACCTTTCCCTACACTGTCTGATTCCGGAGTAGACTGTGATGAGCATGGCAGCGCCAGGTGTGATATAGACCTGATGACGCTGTGCTGACAGCCAATCACTGTAATGACATAACCAACATGGCTGCGGCATTACAGTGTTTGGCAGACAATCCCTGCATGTTCATTGGTGCTCTAAAGAGCACCAAACATACAGGGAGGGGACCCGAGCTCCCGCCCGAGCAACCCCGGAAATACTCGGCGAGCGCCGAGCATCTCGAGCAGTGAGATGTTGGGGCGAGCAATGAGTAGTAGCGAGCATGCTCGCTCATCACTACATATCACATTATATACTGTATATAGTATGATATACATACAGTGAGTGACAGTTCATCGTACTGACATTATAATAAAGTGCATTATAGTGATCACAATAAAAGAGCAATATAAAGATTACATGAGAAAGATTAATTATTAATCAAGAAGCAGCTGTATATGATTAATCATGCCATGACTCACCCTATTATATTTTAAAAAAAGTGCCAATATCTGCATCTTACTAAATTTACTGAACATGTCAGAAGGAAGAAAGGAAGAGGATAAGAGTAATATCGCACATGCACAAAGACGCTATGAGGTATCCAGCGCCATATTGGTAAAGGTGCAAAAGTATGTCAAAGTAATTCCAGAGTAATCCTCAATTTTTTTGACATGTAAATGAGCTGTTCCAGGCTATGAAAGGGAGTGATATACAATGACTGACAAGTCTGCTCTACATAAAAAAAAAGAAAAGAAAACTAGGGCCCACACACCCTTAGTATTATATTAATGAACAGGTGCACAAATACGTTATGTGGCCAATATAAAAAACATATACAGCTCTGGCAAAAATTAATAGACCACTGCACAGTTTTCTAAAAATCCCCATCTCTACATGTCTGACAGTCATTCTGACTCGCCCCCTGGGCCGTGGGGCACTCGGATCCGGGCAATAGGGAACGATGGGAGTAGTAGTGGCAACCCGGTTCCGTGGCTCAGGGTGGTCAGGCCAGTGGTAGTCCGTTATATTGATTATGTCCGACTACGCCACCCGTGGATTGCGGTTATTAGGAACCGCCGCTGCATGCAGACCGCTGGGGCTGATGAAGTGTGCAGCTATGGTAGTGTGACTCCCCACGGGAAGAGTGCAGCCCCAGGGCAGTATAATGGATGTTGGGAGTGATGGTAGTGGGAGTCCCAGTGCTGATAGTGCTGGAGGAGCAAGGAGCACACAGACAACAGGTTGCAGTCCAGGGTCTTTACTAAACAGGTAAACTGACCCACAAACAGTCCCAGCTAGGAGGGGACCTGGATGTCTGAGAGCAACGGGGAAATTGGCCCTGGTCAGGGTGAGGGTGTAGGCCTACCGTGCTTTCTGCGCTCCTTCTGGCTATCTCCTCCTGATAGGGTAACAGCCCACGTTTCCGAGCTTCCGTGCTTTCTCGCCTGTATGGCCTGCGACGTGGGTTCCTTTCTGCTCCCAGCCTTGTACGGCTTTACTGGTCCCTTCGGTTGTGGCAGGGCCTCCAGGCTTCTTAGGCCAAGGAATGTACAGTCCCTTGCGGACTGGTTCTCTGCTGGGGGATGTGGAATCCTTCCAGCCTCAGACACCAAAGTCTGGTAAAATTAAGTCTTTTCTCTGCCAAGACAGGCTCACTGCGCCTCTTGTCTCTGGCTGGTGGCTCTCTCCTACTGCCACACTTCCTCTTAGGTGCAATCAACTTTCTGTCCCTGCTCCACTCTGGGACACGTCCCAAAGCTGAGACAGGCAATCCAGTTCTCTCTAACACTGTCCCCAGTACCAGCTTTTATAGGAGCAGCCTGCTCCCCCTACTGGCCTGAGACAGGAGGCATTGCATGCTAATGTTCCCCTGACCAGAGAACCTCCCCCTTGCTCTCAGACACAGCTTTATTACACTTGTGGCATCCAGGTAGGGTGACACAATTCCATTCCAGTGTCAGTTGAATTCCAACCAAAGTCCACCTCATTCTACTTTATGTGCTTCTGATTAGGTGATCACCTGAACCAAATCTTATGTAACGAGGGAAAGTATAAAAAACAATGCTGTGGCCTTCACAATCCTCTTGCAACAAGACAAGCTGGATGGCAAAACAAGTGCTAGGAATAGCCCAAAAGTAATCTGAATGAAAAAATTACTTTTAACCATGCCAAAGGAGTTGAAAAGGAAAGTCTTGAGTGAGGAAAAGAAGATCTCAATTCTAGCTTTACTAGCAGAGGGATATAGTGAGCGTCATGTTGCCTCCATCCTTAAAATTTCAAAGACGGCAGTCCATTACAACAAGGTCAAGCAGCAGACATTGGGGACACCAAAGCTACAGACCGGCAGAGGGTGAAAGCGACTTTCCACTGACCGGGATGACCATCATGTTATTAAATGTCACTCAGCAACCGCAGGATGACATCAAGTGACCTACAAAAGGAATGGCAAATGGCAGCTGGGGTGAAGTGCACGGCAAGAACAGTCCGTAACAGGCTCCTAGATGCAGGCCTCGAATCATGTAAAGCTAGTAAAAAGCCTTTCATCAATGAGAAGCAAAGGAGAGCCAGGCTGAAGTTTGCCAAAGACCATAAGGATTGGACCATAGAGGACCGGAGTAAGGTAATCTTCTCTGATGAGTCTAATTTTCAGCTTTTCCCAACACCTGGTCATCTAATGGTTAGACGGAGACCTGGAGAGGCATACAAGCCACAGTGTCTTGCACCCACTGTGAAATTTGGTGGAGGATCAGTGATGATCTGGGGATGCTTCAGCAAGGCTGGAATTGGGCAGGTTAATCTTTGCGAAGGACTTAGGACATATGAATTAAGCCGCATACAAGGTTATCCTTGAAAAACACTTGCTTCCTTCTGCTCAGGCAATGTTCCCCAACTCTGAGGACTGTTTTTTCCAGCAGGACAATGCCCCATGCCACACAGCTAGGTCAATCAATGTGTGGATGAAGTAGCACCACATCAAGACCCTGTCACGGCCAGCCCAATCTCCAGACCTGAACCCTATTGAAAACCTCTGGAATGTAATCAAGAGGAAGATGGATAGTCACAAGCCATCAGACAAAGAAGAACTGCTTAAATTTTTGTGCCAGGAGTGGCATAAGTTCACCCAAAAGCAGTGTGAAAGACTGGTGGAAAGCATGCCAAGACGCATGAAAGCTGTGATTAAAAATCATGGTTATTCCACCAAATACTGATTTCTGAACTCTTCCTGAGTTAAAACATGAGTATTGTTGTTTCTAAATGAATAAGAACTTGTATTCTTTGCATTATTTGAGGTCTGAAAGCACTGTTTCTCTGTTTCTTTTTTATTATTTTGATGATTTCTCATTTGCTACAAATAAATACAAAATCTTTAGCTTTGAATTTCGGAGACATGTTGTCAGGAGTTTATAGAATAAAACAACAATATACATTTTACTCAAAAATATACCTATAAAGAGAAAAATCAGAGAAAATGAAAATTTTGCAGTGGTCTCTTAATTTTTGCCAGAGCTGTACATACACTGTGCGTCAGCACACTGCAAATGATGAATACATGAACTCCAATATTGCTGTTAAAGTTAACATTATGAAGTCTTGTTTGGCACATTGAGAGGTAAGACATTTAGTGGTTAGTGACCACCTATATTAAAAGGTACACCTTGATGTGGTTGGATGGGTTTTGCACTCTTTGATCAAAAACGAACTACTGTATTTTTCGTAGTATAAAACTAACTTTTTTCCCCCCAAATTTGGGGGAAAATGGGGTGCGTCTTTTAGTCCGAATGTGGCTCTTATAATGCCTGCTGTGGTGTGGGGAGGCGGCGGCGTCAGCGGCAGTGACAAAGCGCGGTCAAAAGGCAGGGAGCGGGGTCACACAGCAGGGATCAGCGGGCGCCGCCATGAATTCACTAAAGCTGTGTTAGACAGGAGGAAGTGGACAGGGGGGTGCTGTGCGTTGTGCTGTTCTGCGTTGCTCTGGCCCTGTCCAACCTCTTTGTAACATCACTGTGACGCGCCCCTGGGCCTGAGTCGCGCAGCGTTGCGCACGCGGGAGCCTACCCGGAGCCGGATCGGATAGGGGTAGTAGTCTCGTGGTGATGACCCGGTCCGTGCCCAGGGAGTCAGACTAAGTGGCGGTATATTAGCAGTAGATGTAGGATGACTACGCCACCCGTTGAATGCAGCTATGGAGCTGCCACTGCAGGGCAGACCGCTGAGGCCGGTGGAAGGATGGTGCAGCGTGGATGGTGTAACCCCCAACGGGAGGGGTATGGCCTCAGGGCAGCCGACGTGGATGATGGGGGTAGCAGGAACCACTCAGAGACGATGCGGTGTACTTCAGGGTCTTTACTGGTGACAAAGATAGACCCTCCCGGAGTACTGGCTAGCGGTCGGGGCCTGGTCAGTCCTTGAGCAGATGGGATCCCCCTTGGCCAGGCGGAGTTGTAGGCCTCCCCAACTAATTGTACTCTTCTGGCTTCCTTGCTAGAGGCGGGTAAAGGTAGCCCACGTCCCTGAGTGTACCGTGTGGTGCTCACCCGTATGGCCGGTGACTCGGGGCCTTCTAGTGGCTTCCGCTCCACGACGGCGGTGCTGGTCCCACGCGTGTGACCGTGCCTTCGGGTTTCTTGGCCAGAGGACCTGAAATCCCCTGCCGGTCGGTTTCTGCTGCTGGGTCAGGGTTAATCCCCACAGCCTCGGACTCCGGGTCCGGTGGTAACTCTTCAATCAGGGCGAGCTCTTCAGCTGCCAGCCCCTGATTCCTTTTAGCACTGCTCCCACTGAGCTCCTGATCTTTCTTTCCTAAGCTGCTCCTCTTCTTCTCTCTAACCCTGCCTCAGCCCCAGTTTTATATAGGGGAAGTCCTTCCCCTCCCAGGACCGGGCAGGAGGTGTGGCATGAATAGGATTGCTGACCAAGAGACCTCCCACCTGCTCTCAGACATAACATTGCTATTACTGTGGAGACCAGACCCCTGGGGTGCCACAACTGCAGCACGTGACGGGAGTCGTCCACTTCCTACTATCTAACACAGCTTTAGTGAATTCATGGCGGCGCCGCTGATCCCTGCTGTGTGATCCCTCTCCCTGCTGCTCCATCTTCGCCGCTGCCGCCGCCTCCCGACACCACAGTAAGCATTATAACAGCTACATTCACTGTAGTTTAAGGTAAAAAAAGCACATATGGTAAAACACTGTACCACTGTGGTGAACTATAACTCCTAGCATGCCATAGGAGCTGCAGGACATGCTAGGAGTTATAGTTCTCCTCAAGGCAACCACATGACATAAATGGTACCTATGGGATCTTAAAGAGGACATACCATACGTGGCTGAAGTCATACAGCCAGAACCTGCCTGTGGATCGAGCAGCATGTATCAGGTACTGGCTGTAGACTTTAGCCACATATGTTTTTTGGCGTTTCAAAGAAAAACATACGGTACGGTTGTTTAAAAGCCACGGGGTCCGAGCTGCACTGGAGACTAGTCGGACAGGTGGGTCCCCGGTGGCGGAGGTGGTTTGTTTCACAGCAAAAGACATATGTGTGCAATAACAGATCTGTACTATGCTTCATGCTGCACGCGACAGGTTCAACCAGAATGATCCTTCATTGGAATTGTAAGGTGCTGCGGAATATGTTGGCACTATAGAAATAAAAATTATTATTAAATTATTATTTGAAAACTAATGTATGTCCTAAAAAATATGATTGTTCACTTTAAAGGGAATCTGTCACTTCCCCAAATGCTATTAACCTGCAGATTTGGGGTTAATCTCAGGTTAATAGCTTTCCAAAGCTGCCCGGCCACCACACTAGAAGCCCGTCTACCAGGAGGAAATTAACTTTATTCCTCCGGGTAGCCTCCAGCTCTCAATGAGGGCGCCAGACGGCTTTATAATGCTATTAATCTGCAGATTAACCCCAAATCTGCAAGTCAATAGTGTTTGTGTGACGTAATATGTTCCCTCTAAACATTTTAGGACTTAATCATCATTAAATACCGTTTTCTAGCTTTACATATTTACATTTAAATTGATTTTCCCAAAATCAAAACTTAATATCCATTCCTTTTTCTTTTAAACATCTTTTTATTGAAAGTTTTATATAGAAAGATAACAATACAGAAAAGGGAAAGGGGGGAAAGAAACATAAAATCAATATAAGTCATTTTCAGTAATACAACTAGTTTTCATTTTGAGATCACAGCAAAGTCTAAAATTATTATGCAATGGTAATATGCTCGGTAATCATAGAAGCTAAAATATTGTTGATCTGTATATATAATAAAAAGAGGAAAATAATGATATACTAACAAACTGTTATGAGCTATCTTATGAGAGAAAATGATCCGGAAAAGAGATTCAAGTAATAGGGGAGGAGATTATGAATATGAGGTAAGAAGAAGGGGGGAGAACAAGGGAGGGGGGTAGGGAAAGGTGAAGGAAGATATTTAGTCTGAGAAATCAAAATTTTTATTTTTATATTTTATATTCTAGAGAAGTTGTTGCGCCAGGGAAGCCAGATTTCTACAAATCGCTTATGATTTTTCATTTCCCACCTCGCCAGTTCCTCCAGTCTATATACCTGTTCCACTTTTGCTTTCCAGTGTAATATAGTTGGAGCAATGTCTGATTTCCACATAGAGGGTATAATGACTCTCGCAGAGGCCAGAAGTTGTCTCAATAGGATTTGTTTATTTTTGGGCAAATCTTCTGGGAACAAATGTAATAGAAAGATTTCTGGGGAAGCAGGCAGTTGTAGTCGAAGAATCTTGTGCATCAGTGAGCCCTCTACTGTAGAGCATCTCGAGCAGTTAGGGCTGAGTTCCTTGTTGAATTTGTGCAGTTTTGCCATCTGGTAAGAACTTTGTAACCATTCTCTTGTAATCTAATGCATCTGGATACCAATTTCGGGGCAAGTAATATTCTTTGAAACTCATAGCTCTAACAAACCCACCAAAGAAAACCTTAGTGGAACTATACAAACAATAAGCCTCCTCAGACTCCCTAGGAAAACTTCCCTTCTTAACCAAATGGGAAACACATCTAGGCAGGTCTTTCTCCTCATCTGAAATTAAAAGTCTGTTGTATCCCTATTTAAATTAGGTGCTTTCCATATAAATTTGAATTCTTCTCTGGAGGTGGTGTATCCTTTATCGAGTATTTCTTGTAGAGTTGTTGTAGAGTTACATATAGTACTATGGATTGTAGCGATTTGTGTTGTTGAGGAGGATAGAAGTATGTCTCTAATTTGTAGAAGGGGGGATGGGTAAGGAGAGCAGAGTTGTCTGATGTGCGTTTGAGACCATATTTTGTATGTTGTAGTTGTGAATGGGTTTTTAATCAGGTCAGGTTTTCTGTTATGGTGTGCAGGAAATATGAGTTGTCTGAATGGGAGTTTAATGTACTCTTCCTCTATTTTGATCCAGGATTTGTGTGATGAGTGTCTAATCCAATCAAGGATCTTTGAAGATGAACGGCATGCTGAAACATGCGGAGGTCTGGCAGATCTATACCCCCTTTGTAGTGTGAGCGAGTTAGTATTTGTAGAGCGATTCTGGGTTTCTGGTTGTGCCAGAGAAAATGGCTAAAAAAATTTTGTATGTCAGTGAAGAGGGATTTCGGGAGGTGGATGGGGATAGCTCGTATCAAATAGGTGATCTTGGGCCAGATTATGCTTCTAAGTAGGCTTTTCCTTCCCATCCAAGAGTCCACTTTTGAGTAAGGTTAGTGATATTTTGGAGCGGGGGGGGGGGGGATTAAGTTTGAAAAGCTCTTGTAGTTTGGCCGAGAAATCATGATCCCCAGGAATCGGATGGAAGACGGAGTCCAGTCAAACGGAGAACTGGATTCAAGTTGTGTCTTTAAAGGGGCCGGAACATTTATATTCAATACTTGTAATTTGTTTAGATTATGAAAAGCAATGGGGAGAGGGGGCAACCCTGTCTGGTGCTGTTGAGGATATAGTTGAACTTGCGTGGTAGAACTACTATACATTGTGAAGATTGCTCTAATGACTTGTTCTGGAATGTTGAACGCTGCTAGTGCTTCTCTCATATACAGCCAGTCAACGCGATCAAACGCTTTTTCTGCGTCTGTTCCCAAAAGTACTAACGGCACCGACGAGGACTGAGCATAATGGACCACCTGGATCACTCGATGAATGTTGTCTTTTCCCTCTCTGCCAGGGACAAATCCTCCCTGGTCAGGATTAATCATGTCTGAGAGTAATCGTTTTAGTCTGTTGGCGAGAATTTTTGCATATAATTTAAGATCTCAGTTTAATAATAATATGGGTCTGTAACTGCTATTGTCCTTTCCTTCCTTGGGAATTATAGTAATCCTAGCTGCGAGCGTTTGTGTGTGAAAGGGACTGTTGTTTAAAGCCTCATTAAAGAGTCTCACAAGATAAGGGCTAATGAACGATCCAAAGGTATTGTAATAGAAAGAGGAGATGCTGTCAGGTCCTGGGGATTTATTTTCTGGTGCTGCGGAAATTACCTCTGTGACTTATTTTTCTGTGATTGGGGAGCATAGGGAGTTCATCTGGGTTTTTGAGATCTTATAAAGGGAAATGTTTTTTAAAAAGTTCTCGAATTTTTTCTGTTTTATTTAAGATGGGCCCTTGTTGTTGTGCTTCTAAATTATATCATTTTTCATAGTATTTTTTAAATTCAGAGGTTATCTCTTCTGTTTTATAAATTATAGGGTCAGTGTCGGTTTTCAGGCGGGAGATGAAAGATTTTGTTTTTTTTGTTTCTGACTTCAGACATCATAAACCTGGTTGGTTTGTCGCCGTGGGCATAGTATTTATTTTTGGAGTATAAGTAGCTTTTTGCAGACTGTAGGTTTAAAAGGTTGCTTAGCTTATTTCTCAGGTCGCTCAGAAGAGAGAAATGAGACAATAAAAGTTTTTTTTTGTGTTGTTTTTCAATACGTTGAATCTCATTAAGCAGATCTTGTTGTTCTTTCTCTTTTTTCTTTTTCACAAAAGCGGCCAGCGAAATAAGCTCTCCTCTAATATACGATTTGTGTGCCTCCCATAAGGTTTGGAGTGACACTTCTTTATTGTCGTTATTTTGAAAAAATTCTGACATCTTCCCGGTCAGCACCCTGCAGCTGTCTGGGTCTTTGAGCAGTACTTTGTTTAGTCTCCAACTGTATTCTTTTTTTATTTTAGGAATAATTATGCAGACTTCAACTGGAGAGTGGTCCGAAAATATATGGGTATCTATTTTAGGGTGGAGGAAATGAGCTGCATAAAGTGTTTGGACGAGGATGTAGTCAATCCTTTGGTAGGAATTGTGGGGTGCCGAAAAATGAGTATAGTCTTTAGTAGTGGGGTTAATGAGTCTCCATATGTCTATTAGATTAATCTTTTGAAGTCTATTTTTTAGCTTAGCGAGAGCCTTCATTGAGAAGACTGATTTCCCTGAGGAGGTATCTATATTTAGTTCTAGTGCTATATTAAAATCTCCTCCCAAGATTAGAACCCCTTCCATGAAATCCTGAAGTAAGTCTATTGTTTCAATGAGCCAGGCTATTTGACTTTTGTTTGGTGCATAGATATAGGTGTAAGACCTACTGTACCTTTTATAAAGATGTACCTACCCTCTTTATCCTTTAGTTGGTCAATTAGGGTAAAGGGAACTTGACTATTTATTCCAATACTGACTTTAGAATTTCCTGACTTAGAAGGGCTATTTACTCATTTGGAGAAGGGTGTTTTGGGGAAAGAAGGAATGTGTCCGTCTCTAAAGTGTGTTTCTTGTAGAAGGCAAAAGTCTGCTTTCTTTCTTTTAAGTTATTTAATGACCTGACCATATTTTGATGGGAAGTTGATTCCTCTGACATTGTATGACAGAAATTTATAATTAGCCATACTTACATATGTAGAAGGGGGGTGGGCTTGAGCCTGGCTGTGAGATCTTCCTTATCAATTGCTCGGACCAATTGGTGGATTGTAAGGAGGGGGAAAAGCAGTAAGGGAGAAAGAGGACAAACATTAGAACATTAAACATGTTAAACTTTTTCAGAAGTTTTAGAGCTAGATATCTTGTGACTAAATCAGCACCTACTAATAAAATTGTGATCATTAAATACAATAACAACATGTATCAGTAACGACATATGTCAAAAACAACACAAGGACTCTGCATAAGAAAATTGAATTATAACATTAACAATCAGTATGAACAATAAAGGCTTCAGCAAAATGGGGCCTAGAATAGGAATGGGCCAATAGTCTCTGAACCAGAGACCATAAAAATTGGTCTCTTATCAGTCCTTTGGTGAAGAAAAGAAATGTAGACAGGGTCACTGCCTTAGCTTTGGTGTGGATTATTCAGAGATCGGTCTTTTGGGAGTAAGTTTTCCCATTCTTTTCCTCTGTTTTCTTGTACGATTGGATGGGACAATTTCCCAGGTCGGGGGTGGAGGAACCGGAAGCAAGGTCGTCAGATCCTGGACTAGGCTCCAGTCCTCAACCTGTATGTCGGGAAGATCCAAGATCGTGAGAGCTTCCTGCAAATCTTCTCTAGAACGTATGGAAAGTCTTTTACCTTCCACCAAAAATGAGATGCTGAAAGGAAACATCCAGGTGTAGAGAATTTTTTTCTTCCTTAAGGCGTCAGTCTGAGGGGAAAGGTCTTGGAAGATTAAGATTTGGACATCATTGAAAGACAGTTTATCCTTGCTCCTGGATTTCTTGAGGATATCCTCTTTAACTTTATAGTTCAAGAGATGGCATATTATGTCTCGGGGAGGCTCGGGGGGGTTTGGGTTTTCTTCTAAGAGCCCTGTGAGCTCTTTCAATGATGATCTCTTCCTGGTGATTTTCCCCTAATATCTGGATGAAGAAGACTTTTAATGTAGATGGAATGGATTCTGGGGGGACCGACTCTGGGAGACCTCTGATTCGTAAGTTGTTTTGGGTTCCTCTATTCTCTTGGTCTTCTAGGGGCTCAAAAGCCGAGTTCAGGTAGTGTTGGCACTTTTGAAAACTTTCTGCCGTCACACCAGAGAAATTGCATAAGGATTCTTGGGTTGTTTCAAGTGTTTTGACTGTGGATCCTATATGTGTTATCACTTGTTTTAAGTCTTTAATTTTTTTCAAAAGAGGATCCAAAGACGAGTAGAGAGCTTTTTGAATAAAGGTACGGGAGGCAGGTCTTGTGTCTTGTGTGTCATCTTCAATATCACTATCTTGTTCTTCATTTAGCCGGAGTTTTACTGTTGTGAAGAGATCTTTGGAAAGGGGCGGTGTTTTATTAGGAGGCATTACAATAGGTACATTGGTTTTCTTAACAAATTTTTCCATCTCTCCTTTTATATTTTTTGAATGAGTGTTAACTTCTCTGGTGGGCCCCCAACCTATTTTAACCATTTTGCTCGAGAATTTTTTTTTTTTTGTTGAATAGTAATTTTAGAGTTCCGTGTTGCTTCTTAGAGGGATCACATAGTAGGAGGTAGTTTAATAGAAGTTATGCATGTGTAGATAAAGTTTTGCAGTCAGAAAGAAAAAAGGTATTATTCCACTATTGACCACTGGATGTCACCAGAGTCTCACTGTCCTTGTTAGTACAGTAATGACATAGAGGTTGCTATTGATCACAGTTAGTGCAGTGACACTATAATATCATTTCAGTAGAAAGGTAAAGTTCTCTTTTTTTCCTTTTTCTTTCCTTCTTCAGGGTGGGCATAGTTACAGAGGGAGGGAGGGCTGGAGAAAATTATATTTATTTCTCTATTTCTTGTAACCCACTACACAGAGGCTGGGGAAAGAGTATGAGCCCTCTGGCGGGAGATGGATGCTGGAGGAGGTGCAGGGGGGATCAGGTGAGGACACAGTCTGGAGCCTCTGTCTCAGGGGGTCTTCTGCGCAGTTAAGATGGCGGTGGCTCTAGATGGATGGCGGGAAGAAGACCTCAGGCCGCTGTCTTAGCTCAGTGATCTGGGCAGGGATCTGTTTTCTCCAGCGCTCTGGCAGCGGCGCTCCTCCACAGCCTCCGCAGACTCACCAGACACCGCAGCAGGTTAGGTGCTAGTTCCGGGGAGGTAGGCACCCCGTTAGTGGGACCGCATCGCCAGGGCCAATATTCTCCTGTCTTCACCTACCTCCGTTCTCGAGGCTCCTTTGGCTGGTTGGTGCCTCTGGGCTGTGGGATTGCAGTGGCAGCTGCACCTCCTTCTGAGCTGTACTCTCCTGTCCTAGGGACCGTGCGGGGCAGCGGTAATCACCTTCACCTTCAGGGGGCCCTGATTTCAGCTCCGAGGTGTCTTCCTTAGTGCACGAGAGCGCTGTGCTATGCGCTCTCAGGCTAGATTACAGCTTCTGGCTTTACAATAGGCCTGAGACTTCTGAGCTGCATAGAGGCTCAAAATGGAGCTATATATGGTCTTGGGGTATTTTAGGTGGTGGATGGTGCAATAAATCCACAGATTTTAAGGGGATTTGCTTTTGGGCCCAGGAGCTCTCAGATTTGCGACCTTCTCCTACAGCAGCTAGACATGCCCCCTGTAACGGGTCTGGGAGGTGGAACCTCTGAGCTACTATATAAAGGGGCAGTCCTTGTAAGGAAGCGGGTGGCTCCCAGGGAAAGCGGGCAGGCAGTCACATCAAGTGACAGGGACAGTCTCTGGGTAGAAGGGCAGGAGGTCACGGCGAGTGACGGGGACAGTCTCTTGACAGGCGGGTGGTCACGGCTAGTGACAGCAGGATAAGAGTCTCTAGACAGGCGGGTGGTCACGGCAAGTGACAGCAGGGTAAGAGTCTCTCGACAGGCAGGTGGTCACGGCAAGTGACAGCAGGATAAGAGTCTCTGGACAGGCAGGTGGTCACGGCAAGTGACAGCAGGGTAAGAGTCTCTGGACAGGCAGGTGGTCACAGCAAGTGACGGCTAAGCCTCCAGGTAGGCTAGCAGGCGGGTAGCAGGTGAGCGCTCCCAGGTGAGCGGGCAAGAGTCTCTGGACAGGCTGGCAGGCAGGCAGGTATCAGGCAGGTATCTGGCAGGTGCTTCCTGGTTCGCGGGCGGACTGATCCATAGACAGACTGGCAGGTGCTGGTAGGCAGACTGTCGGACCGCAGGATTGCAAGCAGGTAGACAGGTATCAGGCAGGTATCAGGCAGGTGCTTCCTTGTCCGCAGGCGGACTGATCTATAGACAGACTGGCAGATGCTGGTAGGCAGACTGTCGGACCGCAGGATTGCAAGCAGGTAGACAGCACTGGAAAACAAGCTGGCAACGGGACCTGAGCGCTGAAGCAGAGTTGAAAGGCTTTGCAACAACATTCCTCGGGCACCTCCATTTTGGAGGAGGTGCCTTATATATGGTGAGATCCTCCGGCCATTGGCCGGGGACTCCTTAGGACGGCGCGCGCGCCCCTTCAAGAGAGAGGGAGCGCGCGTGCGCGCGCGCCCTAAGCACAGTGACCGGGAAGCAGCGCGCGCTGCCAGCAGAGCGGGAGGAGGACGCCGGGCACGGAGCGGAGAGGTGAGGGGAACGGCGTCCTTGCCTAGCAGGAGGCAGGGACGCCGACGCTACACCCCCCTTAATACCCATTCCTAAGATAGGTAATAAATGTCTGATCAGCATGTGATGGTCCACTGGGAACTGAACTAGTCATGAGAAGTGGGGTTCACCAAGTCCTCTGTTTGAATGGAGGGATCAAATCGTATGCAACCATCACTCTGTTTACTATCTATGAGACTGCTGGAAATAGTCGAGCATTGTGGGCAGTTATATTTGAACGTCTCATAGACTTTGAACAGAGAAGTTGTCACTCTTGTGCACTACCCCTACATTAACATATGAAACGTAAGGACTTCTATTTTTTATGTTAAGTGGGGTACCTATGGTTTCACCTTCACCAATCAGACATTTAACCATTTTACCCTGAGCCTGTTTTCACCTTCCTTCAAGGCCAGTTTTTTCAATTCTGACCAGTGTCAATTTATGAGGTAATCCCACTAATTCTGAGAAGGTTTTTCTGTTACATATTGTACTTCATGCTAGTGGTAACATTTCTTCGATATGGCTTACTTTTATTTGTGAAAAAATTGGAAATTTGGTGAAAATATTTTACAATTTTTTAATTTTAGTTTTTATGCCCTTAATAAATAACATTTCCCACATGTCTACTTTACATCAGCACAATTTTTAAGACATAATTTTTTTGTTAGGGAGCTATAAGGGTTAAAAGTTGACCAGCGATTTCTCATTTTTCCAACACAATTTACAAAACCATTTTTTAAGGACCACACCACATTTGAAGGGAATTTAAGGGGTCTATGTGACAGAAAATACCCAAAAGTGACACCAGTCCAAAAAACTGCACACCTCAAGATGCTCAAAACCACATTTGAGAAGTTTATTAACCCTTCAAGTGCTACACAGGAATTAATGGAATTTGGAAGGAAAAAAATAACATTTAACTTCTTTCACAAAAATTTTATTTTAGCCCCAATATTTTTTATTTTCACAAGGGTAACAGGAGAAAAAGGACCCCAAAATTTGTTGTGCAGTTTCTCCTGAGCACGCCGATAACCAATATGTGGAGGAAAACTACTATTTGGGTGCACGGCCTATAGAGCTGACACCAGCACTCGATCGTGGCGGCGCTCAGCGTGACCCCACGCAATCGAGAAGAAGTATATGTACGGTGGTTTGCGGGAACCCAGGTCACGCAGTGTCGCACATATACACTGCATGTCGGGAAGGGGTTAAAGGGTTTCTGTCAGTGGGTTTTTGGTTTGTACTCTGACAGTATAAGGACAGAGACCCTGATTCCAGCGATGTTGTTTCACTGGGAGCAGCAGTTATGATAGAGTCACAATTTCTCTGTTGTAGATCTAGCAGACTTTAGTTCTTGAGAGGTGTATAACCCAGCCCACACCACAGCTTTCTGTGTACATTATATAGTGATAGAAAGCTGCTATTAAGTGCTGGTGGTGTGGTTGGATTCAAGGGACAAAGGCCAGTTGTCCTGTAGTGGTAATCTTCTGCTGATAAAACACTGATTGTATTGAAAAAGCAAAACACAGTCCAGTAAGTGGTTATCACTGTAAACCTGCTCTTTTCTGCTACATCATGGTGCTCTCAAATGACATAGCAAAAACCTGAGGAATGATTGCCTTTAAGATTTGATGCACAGTTGCCCGGAATTAAATAAAACATGTTTATGTTAAATCACACAATGCAGAACTTTAACTCAGTCATTTGTAAAAGCTGCTTCTTTGTCTAGTTATCACTGGTATATACCAATTACCTACTATGTTTAGTGTTGATGAAAAGAAGCTGCTTTCAGTGCATTCCTAGTGCATTTTGTATTACTGTATATAGCTTATATTACATCAGAAATCATTCTGTCACTGGTGTACAAGAACATCCGGGCAGTCTGTCTCAGCTATGAAGCATGTGTGACCATCAGCATTGGACACATGATGTGGACATTCTTTTTTCATACAATGTGTGTATGAGACCTTACTTATCTTGCTGTTCTTTAATAAACACCTGAGATTGTGCTTAGTTTTAGGAAGTGTAACTAGCATAGTTGATCCTTTTAAAATATAACTTTTAATAATAGCCCCAGTTCAATGTAGATAAACAAAATGAATCAAGAATTTCCTCTGATCATTTTCTAGATATATGTTTCAGGACATATCATATCCTCTAACCACCGTCAGATATGATTAATCAACAACAAGACCCATGTCGGGTCCACAAATTCCTGAATATACAAAGTAGGACCTATCACATATAAAGTGTCATTGTGCATTCAAAATGAAAAGAAAATGTGTGGCTCTCACCCATTTGAGCCATAGAAATGTCAGACTTCAGGGGTTTTCATCCGCAGTAGTAGACTTGATCCGATTACTCTACCCTGTTGTGTCTCTTGTATTAGCTGTCATATTGTTTGCTCCAGAAAAAATGCGTTTCTTTCTCCATCAGGAGAAGTTATCAAGGGAGTGTACTTGCTATGGGGGAAAGGCACCAACAAAGAGAGACCCAAATTACTGCAAACAAGCGGCAAAAAGTATCTCAGTGTTCTTAAAGTGCCTAGTGTCTCAAAAACAAAAAAATGACAAATTGATAAATAAACGAGTAAATATCCCACAAGGGCGGGAAGACACAGGGTTTTCCGTGGGCACACAGACAACAAAGGGAGAGGGTAAACCAGTGTGGCAATACTTTATTGAACCACCAAACAGACAATAACATATGGAACAGTCCCAGCAAATACCCAAGATGGTGCAAAATTACACAGTCTCACCCTTCCGCTGGCCCGTCGGGAATAGAGCAGCTGTGACTTTGGGACTTCCAGGGCCAATTACCTCAACCAGTGGCACCCCACCTTGGGTGGACACCAATAGAGAGGAGGTAGCGGCAAGCTTAGGAAGCTGACAGTCCATTGAGGTATGTGGCCAGGAGACCCGAGGGTTCACCCTGGCTTCTCCGAACATATCCATGGAGCCATGTGACCGGATGGTCCCAACCTGGCTTTCTCCTAGCGTATTCATGGGTTCCAGGTGACCGGAGGGTCCCACCTGGCAACCACAAACAACATATCCATGGGACCAGGTGACTAACCTGGTTTCCCCAAATGTATCCATGGGTTCTGTGATAGTCAATGGAGCAGATCTGTATCCTTTCAGCTGGGGCCGGGGTCCCCTAAGCTGACATCTTGTAGTGTCATATCTGTATCACTCTTGATGGAGACATGTATCCTAGTTGCTGTCTTGAAGAGTTTCTCTGATTCTCCTTGCAGTACAATAGAAATCCCTTTTTATATTTATATCTGTGAATTAGGTCATCATTCACAGGTCAGGGAGGAAGGTGGCAGGGGCTCATGTCTCATTGCTTGAGCATTTAATCAATTTACATTGTTTATATGCCACTGCTTCTGCAAGTTAACAACCTAGCTGGCCTAGTACAATATGTAATTAGCATATTAGCAAATATCACTGTTATTGTTCAAAGACCCTGAGTCGCTGTGTTTCTTAACCACCAAAGAAAAACACATAAATTCAAAAGTCAACATAAAGATAATAGTGTATTTCTCCTGGCTTACTGAATTTAGACATCTGGATAATTAAGATTAAGAGCTATGTCATCAAACAGATTTATAGACATTCTTTTGTAATCAAACCTTCTATACAACCAAAGGTGTATACAGAGGAGTCCAGAGAGCTATTAAGAATGAAAGTTTTAAGGGGACAGATAGTTCCAAAGGACAAATATCCCCTCATGCATTGAGTTCACATGCTTAGCAATGGGTGTATCTCTGTTGTTAGAAAGAACATTCAGATGCTCTCCTACTCTTCTCATTTTTCGTATCGTTTTACTGATATATTCTTTCTGGCACATACAGGTAGCTTTGTAAATCACATACTTAGCTCTACAGTTGATGAAGATTTTAATTATAAGGGATTCCCCTATCACATTGCTCATAAAAGATTTTGTTACTGTCATGTTAGGGCAGGCTATGCACCCACTACATTTGAAACAGCCCTTTGGCCTAACAGGTAACCACATTCTAAATTCTATAACTTCTAGCGGCATTATGAAGTGACTTCTGACTATTATTTTGCCAATTGTTCTATTTCTTTGGAACATGATTTGGGGTTTTGGTCTGACATTCTCCTTTAGGTCCCTATCCATACTTATAATTCCCCAATACTTTTCTAGGATCACTCTTACATGTGGGGTTCCATTATCATTGGTTACTATCAATCTCATGGGCTCACTTTTCTCTGCTTTTTTTCCAACTGGAGAAAGTAGGGTTCCCCTATCTTGTTTGAAGGCAAACTGATATGTCCTTCTCAGAACCCAATCTGGGTTGCCTCTATTATGGAACCTCTCTTAAGTCCTTAGCTTGCCCATTCTCAGTCAAGCAGTATATTCTGAGTCTAATATACTGGCTTTTTGGAATTCCCTTCTTCAGAGGGAGAGGGTGATGACTCTCCCACCGAAGAAGAGAATTCGTTGCTGTGGGTTTTCGGAAAATCATGGTGTCTAGAATGCCATCATTTTGTTTTGTAATTAGGAGGTCGAGAAATAGTAAGTGATCCATTTCCCACGTTAACTTTAAACCCACGGGGTTATCATTAAGCACCTCCACAAACTCCACAAACTTTTCTTTTGGTCCCTTTCATAGTACCAGTATATCATCGATATACTTTGTCCACAACTCGAAGTGTGTAATATAATCATTTCTCTTATCAACCAATACTTCTGTTTCCTCCCACCAGCCCAGGAACAAGTTTGCATAAGTTGGCACACAGGAATTGCTTATGGCTATGCCCTTGAGCTGGTGGAAGATTGTATTGTCAAAAAGGAAAACATTGCTAGTTAGTATATGTTCCAAAAGGCTCAGTAGTAGATTATTATGTGCCTGAAATTTTATACCTCTTGACAAAAGAAAATATTTTACTGCCTCGATACCTTTCTCATGTGGTAATGAAGAGTACATTGCCTCAACACCTATTCTAGCAAGCCAGGTCTGATTATCTACCTGGATCTCCTTTAATTTACGTAACAGATCCATGGTATCTCTTTTCATTCATAATAGCTCCCCAGACTCCTCTGTATACACCTTTGATTGTGTAGAGGGCTTGATTACAAAAGATGGTTTTATGTGGTTACATTCCAGTGAGCGAGCATTTACTGAGAGTATTGTTTGTAAGTACATTGGGACCTTCGGTAACAAGGAGTTATTTCTGGGTCTAGAAAATACATCTAGCTAAAGGGCTACCCTAGTCTGGATAATAAAAAGAGTATAATGAAATTAAGTATTCATAAAATTAGGGATTGTTCAATCTGTAATGAAACTGGCAACGAGGTGTAAATAATGGGTTAACTGACGCCTATATTTTCTTAATTTAAGGTATATAATATGATATGCTCTAAATGACTTACCACCAATGGGGAAAGTAAAACCTTCTTGAACTATGGTAAACCATAGGTGATAAAATCCCAAAGAGAATAAAGTGACAGTCGGATCCCCCTTGGCCACCCCTGGTGGTATGCATGGGCTGGATCTGCTCTGTTGGCAGTAATAAAGGGCTGTCGGCTGGATAAGATAAAGGCGGGTTACCATGGAGACTACCAGATGCTCTAGATGAGCGACCAGCCATGATACATGTTTGGTACTATGAGATCGACAGGACGCGTTGATCACATGATCAGCAGTGTTGTGCGCGGATGTACGCAACGCCGATTGTCATAGAGAAAACCAGATGTTATGAACAAATGAACGGATATAACGTAGAGGTCCGAAGCAAAAATCAGATTCTGCCAACTTACATGTCAACAGCAGGACTTCTCTCGGAGCAGGAGTTGTAAATAAGGAAGGCACGATACTGATTCTAGGCATGGTGTTCTGAATAGGTAACATGTTAGTGTGTTTAAGCAAGTAACCCTAAGATGGGATCTATAATGGCAATGTAAAAGATGAGACCCTCAGTTTACCTATTTTGAGTCACCATGGTAACAAGTAACAACAGTGTGACATTAATATATACAGATTGAAATATCGCCCCAGGAAGTGAGGTAGGACGCCCTCAAAGAAAGGGATTTTAAGTCTATTTAAACCAGTGGAAGAGTCTGCATCTCCTAAAAGAAATACCCAACATTGTGGAATCTTTACTCGTTTATTTATCTGTTTGTCATTTTTTGTTTTTGAGACACTAGGCACTTTATAAACACTGAGACACTTTTTACCGTTTGGAGCAATTTGGGCCTCTCTTTGTTGGTGACTTTCCCCCATAGCAAGTACACTCCCCTGATAACATCTCCTTATGGAGAAAGAAACATGTCAGCAGGGATTTTTTCTGGGGCAAACAATATGAGAGCTACACTTGGGTACTGCCATTGTTAGGGCGGGAGCTAATACAAGAGGCACGACAGGGTAGAGTAATCGGATCTAGTCTACCACTGCAAATGAAAACCACTGAAGTCTGACATCCCTATGGCTCAAATGGGTGAGAGCCACACATTTTCTTTTCATTTTGAATGCACAATGACACTTTATATGTGATATGTCCTACTTTGTATATTCAGAAATTAGTGGACCTGACATGGGTCGTCTTGTTGATTAATCATATCTGATGGAGGTTGTATGGTGTGAGATGTCCTGAAATATATGTCTAGAAAATCATGAGGGTGAATGTTTAATTCATTTTGTTTATCTACATTGGACTGGGGCTATGCCAGGTGATTTTATATTCTCATTATTAAATGTTTCATTTAAAAAGGATCCTCTATGCTAGTTCCATATTTATTCTGAGGAGGTTACTATATGTGACAGCCACATACAGAAGAGTAGTAACTGTCAGCTGAAGAGCAGGGACTGGCAAGTTCTAATGGTGAACTGTGTAAATATCTCTGGATGTCTCATATATCAGAGGAATAGGGTTTCTAGACTAGTTTTGCACTTCAGAAAAGAGTTTGTCAATTAGACAGGTGTATTTTGGTGTCTGTGGCTCACGCCCTTGTAGTTTATGGGAATTTGTGAAACATTAGGCAGTAAGCAAAAAAGTGAAGCCCCCGGATTGGTTCAGTTTGACAATGTGGCCCTTGGACCAAAAAAAGGTTGTGCACCCCTGCAATAGACAGACCTCCTTAACTTTTAGCAAACATTGTCTATAACAATTATTTTAAGTGCCTCCATAATGGTATTAAATTATAAAAAAAAACACTGAATGGGAAAAATTATATCTTTTATTGCCGATTAATATTATTTGTAATCTTCAAAATGATGTTCAAAGATGAATGTACACTTCAGTTATGGCCAGCAAAGCTAAATCTGACTGTACTGTTTTTATTTTGTATGCTTCAAAAATTAATAAAGGATCTGTAAATGTATTGTATAATAACCTACCAAGTACAGATGAATGCAGATTTAATTATAATTAAAGGGAACCTGTCACCATGAAAATGCTATCAACCTGAAGGTATGGGGTTAACCTGCAGGTTAATAGCATTACTAGTACCAGCCCAGCACCTGCACTTAGCCGAATGCTGCGGGAAGAAAATCAACTTTATTCTCCCCGGCAGCGTCCTGGTTTCAGTAATGGGGGCGGCGCCGGCGCTGCTTCAGTCACCGCTCTGAGTATACAGAGCCTTGGCTGTAACCGTGCTCCTTGCCCTGAATGACACTGGCACTACATTGGGGCTGGCATTCAGGGTCGAGGGCGCAATTGCAGCCACTGCTCTGTATATTCAGAACGGTAACTGAACCGGCGTCGGTGCCACCCCCATGGCTGAGACCAGGATGCTGCAGGGGAAATAGAGTTAATTTTCCTCCCACAGTATTTGTCTAAGTGCAAGTGCCAGGAGGGTTAGTAATGCTATTTGTGATGACACAGCATTTAATCTTAATGAAGCCAGATGTATATATTTTCAGTAGGCCAGTAAACGTAGTCTATTGTTCATATAAGTCTGAAAGTTGCCTCTTGAATTGATGTGTTTTTCTTAGGTAGGTCAAAACATAGACTGTTGTCTTGAACGTTGACTCTTGAGTTGATGCTTGTTGTAACTTATTGTCTGCTCTCTTTGGGGAAGAGGGACACAAGATCATTGAAAAATTGATGTTTGATAATATGTTGATTACCCATTGTATAAGTTCATGTAGCTTGTTTGCCTACAAAACAGTGGAGGAAAAACTAGTAGATTAAATACTCAAACTATGAGGGTGAATCTCATCCCTCTCCCCCCTGACCTGTGAATGATGAGATGAACTACAGATGTGGGTATAAAAAGGGATTTTCTATCCTTCTGCAAAAAGGAAGAGACTCTCCAGGACACCATGGCTCCATCAAGAAGGAGAGACTATACAGAACAGCAGCCAGGACACCTTGCTCCAACAAGAGGGACACAGATTTGACATTTTACAAGATGTCAGCCTATTGGACCATGGCCCTATCTGGAAGAATACAGATCTGCTCCATTGACCATCACTGAACTCGGCAAGCTTAGAGCAGTGAGGTGTGTGGCCAGGTGACCTGATTGTCCCAGCCTGGATTCTTCAAAACATCTTTGAGGGTTCAGTGATGGTCAATGGAGCAGATTTGGTTTTCCAGCAAGGGCCATGGTCCCTTAGGCTGGCATCCTGTAGAATGTCAAATCCGTGTCCCTCTTGATGGAGCCCTTGTGTCCTGGCTGCTGTTCTGTAGAGTCCCCTCCTTTTTGCAGAAGGATAGAAAATCCCTTTTTATACCCACATCTGTAGTTCATGTCATTATCCACATGTCAGAGGGGGTGGGATGAGATTAACTCTCATTGTTTGAGTATTTAATCAATCTGCCTAGTTTGTCCTCCACTGTTTTGCAGGTCACTAAGCAACATGGACTTATACAATGGGTAATCAACATATTAGCAAACATCGATTGTTCAATGACCCTTTGTCCCTGAACAGATAGCAACAATAAGGTACAACAAACATCAACTCAAGAGTCAACGTTCAAGACAGTAATCTATGTTTTTTGACCTACCTAAGAAAAACACATCAATTCAAGAGTCAAATTTCAGATTTATATGAACAATAGTTTAAGTCTACTGACCTACTGAAAATTTACGTCTAGCATAATTAAGATTAAATGCTGTGTCATCACACTATTAACCTGCAGATTAACACCATATCTGCAGGTTAATAGTTTTTTTATGGTGACAGGTTCCCTTTAAGGGTATGTGCACATAGAGTTTTTTAAAGAGTCTTTTGTTGCGGGTCTGCCCCAAAAGATGACTGACAAAAAATTGCTCAAAAAAAACTCTTCCTATTTATTTATATTGTAAAACCACTTTGTTGTTCATATGTTTAGTCTTTTTAATGTTTTTCTGCTGTTTTAGGTTTCCAAAAAAATAAAGTTCATGTAACATCTTAGAAGTGTTTCATGATGAAAAATGCTCCAGACTAGGCAATGTCCAATCAAAAGTCTGCAAAAAAAACACTTCAGTTTTAAGCTCTTTAAAAACACTTGAAAAACTCATCAAAATCAAGACAGAAATTAAAAGCGCCACTAAAAACTTCCCAAAGAGTACCTTTTTGACAGCCTCAAAAAACCTTTAAGTGCATCTCACAATTTAGAATATCATCAAAAAGTTAATTTATTTCATTTCTTCAATACAAAAAGTGAGACTCGTATTATATGGAGTCATTACAAACAGAGTGATCTATTTCAATTGTTTATTTCTGTTAATGTTGATGATTATGGTTTACAGCCAATGAAAACACAAAAGTCATTATTTCAGTAAATTAGAATAATTAACAAAAAAACACCTGCAAAGGTTTCCTAAGAGTTTAAAAAGGTCCCTTAGTCTGTTTCAGTAGGTTCCACAATCATTTGGAAGACTGCTGACTTGACAGATGTCCAGAAGGCAGTCATTGACACACTCCACAAGGTCCTAGAGTTCCAATTTTCATTTGTAAATCAAGGTTCCAGAGTCTGGAGGAAGAGTGGAGAGGCACACAATCCAAGCTGCTTGAGGTGTAGTGTGAAGTTTCCACATCAGTAATGGTTTGGGGAGCCATGTCATCTGCTGGTGTAGGTCCACTGTGTTTTATCAAGACCAAATTCAACGCAGCCGTCTAACAGGAAATTTTAGAGCACTTCATGCTTCCCTCTGCCGACAAGCTTATTTGGAGATGGAAATTTCATTCTCCTGCAGGACTTGGTACCTGTCCACACTGCCAAAAGTGCCAATACCTGGTTTAAAAACAACAGTATCACTGTGCTTGATTGGCCAGTAAACTTGCCTGACCTTAACCCCATAGAGAATCTATGGGGTATTGTCAAGAGGAAGATGAGAGACACCAGACCCAACAATGCAGACGGGCTGAAGGCTGCTATCAAAGCAACCTGGGCTTCCATAACACCTCAGCAGTGCCACATGCTGATCGCCTCCATGCCACTCCGCATTGATGCAATAATTGATGCAAAAGGAGCCCCAACCAAGTATTGAGTGCATTTACTGAACATACATTTCAGTAGGCCAACATTTCGGATTTCAAAAAGATTTATCAAGCTGTTGTTATAAAATATTCTAATTTACTGAGATAATGACTTTTGTGTTTTCATTGGCTGTAAGCCATAATCATCAACATTAACAGAAATAAACACTTGACATAGATCACTCTGCTTGTAATGACTCTATAATATATGAGTTTCACTTTTTGTATTGAAGAACTGAAATAAATAAACTTTTTGCTGATATTCTAATTTTGTGAGATGCACCTGTACCTTAACAGGATCTGGTTTAAGATTATGCCAGTGTTTGACCCTAAAACCTTATGTGAATCTTGAGTCATTTTCAGATGTAGTGACAGATAGTGTTCAGCTACATGAAATGATAGAAATAGACAATCTTATTAAAGAAGCCTCCCATGAAGTTTTATTTTTACTAAAATCTGTGTATATGTGTATGCAATATAGTGTGTACTTGGTAATATACTCACCTACTGCCCTCTTCACCGCTATCCAACACCGTTCTGCTTCTCTTCTCAGTGATGTCACTGCACTTCAGACTTTCCAGGTCACACTTCACTCTGCGTGATCCCAAAAGTGACTTTTACAATGAAAGCCTATGGAGCGTCAGAATGAGCCTCCATTGGCTTTGACTGTAAAAGAGACTTCTGGTTCACACATAGAGCATAGAGTGAACAGGATAGTTTAAAGAGTGGTGATGGCACACAGAAGAGGAGAGCAACCACGCTGGATACCGAAAAAGACTATGATAGGTGAGTATATTACCAAGTAAACAGTACATTACATACACATATACACAGACTTAGTAAAAACCTCATAGGAGGCATTCTTTAAGTCTATGGCAAAGTGATATTGTTTTAACATTAGTGTTAACCGCTACTGATATGGTTTTGATCTTAGCTCTAAGTTTTGAAGATGCAATCAAATGCTTGGTGTTACTAGGGAGCAATAGCATTTGTTGCTGCCATCAGTTGGAAAGCCATATGCAAATGGCCCAAGAGCTACTTTTGGCTCTCAACCCACTACTTGGGGATCACTGCTCTACAACATCCCATAGTATCAAGCTGATTATCTCTCCCTTTTTCTACTGCTTTGATTTAAAGTCCCTCGGAGACTGTATCCTCAGCATGCAAACACATTTCCTTCAACATCACCAAAACCTTCCATCAGAAATATGGGTTCAGGATCAAATACTCTGCCTACCACAGATATGTATGTATTTTTAATATATATATATTATGTAGAATTTATATGAATTTACTATCCTGATCAATCATATCATTATGCATTATAATTTCTCCAGAGTCAATTTATGATAAGTGAGCATATTTCCTGTATATAATTATGCAATAATTTCTTATGGTTTTCTAGATCTTTGACAGCACTCATTCATTTTCACTTCTGCTAGCTAACAACATGTCCTGGTTTTAACACAATCCCACTGGTTCATGGATATACACCTACAGTATGGGATTATCACAGAAGCTGGACAAAGTGAAAGTAAACATATTAGGGAGAATCTTAAAACCATGAAGAACTGATACAGAAAGTGTGCAGAAAAAAATGGATAACTTTTCAGAATTAAAAGAATAACCTTTATTTCCTTAAAACATAGTTAATACAGTCACTTGGGGAGTGATTTTTTTTCTCCTAAATTCATACATTTTTTTCAAAATATAATGTTTATAATTGTGTTTAAAAAAATATAGAAACTGTTCAATTTTATGTTTTTAAGAAACTCAATAGGATGCATTTAGTTAAAAGAAATGCCGCTGAATGTGTCTATCTCCTTTAAAGGGGTGTTCCCAAGTTCTTAAATAGATTTAAGCAATTTTGCAATTAATTTGTTTTCTCTATCTGCTGTCATTCTCCTGCAATGAGAGCTTTTATCTTTCATAATGTTCAGCTTGTCTCCATTGAGTTTAGCCTTTGAACCCTGGTCAATATTGCACAGAAGTGATATTCCAGGAGAACAGTTAACTCCTAACATACCAGCCAGCTCTCTCCAGCTCATTGATTCCTATACCTCAGTTATCTACTCTCCTCCCTCCCTCTCCCTCTCATCTTGTGAGGAGATACAGTTGTAAAACTACCAGCTTGGGAGCTTTCACAACAGGTCTCCTAATCTTAGTTCTCAGCTCTTTCTGTCCAGACCTGTGAGCTTGTTCAAGTGCCCTTATCTCTTTGTGTAAATATAGGGCTAACAGCCTAGACTTAGAACAAAGCATTGAGGGCTGAATGTGTTCTAGCAGAATTTGTGCTGGCTTTGTAGTTCTACCAATACTACAACTTTACTATTCACCAAAGCTGTCACTTAAAGAGGACAGCCCGCCCTGCTAGAAACTAAGGAGTAGAAACTATATGGAGACTGCATAGCTCTGAGTTGCTCAAGCGACAACTTGAGAATACCCCTTTTAAGTTCCAAGTTCAGTTTTCTGCCACTTATTTCTTGCTTGTTCTGAACACTCACTAAAAAACAATTGCCTTTTCTGATTGGTGGTTCAGCTACATATACTGTAGATCTTCATGCTCTTTCTTAAAGGGAATCTGTCAGCAGGTTTTTGCTCTGTAATCTGAGAACAACAGGAGATAGAGGCTGAGACAAAGAGTTGAACTATATGTCATTTATTACCCTGTGTGGTGGTGTTTACATATAGAGAATGTTTTATCACTTGTGATTAGCATTGCTGGACTACACTAGTCTGACTCTGCAACCTTCCCCTGTTATAAGCAACTCACTGTTAATAGCCAATGTATATAGAGAGCCTGGTATGGGCGGGGTTAGCTTTCCCAGCTCTGCTTCATTACTAATCTAAAAGCCCTGATTGTGTCAAAACAGCTGCACCTAGCAAACTAAGTGATACATCATTGGATTCAGGGTCTCACTTCCTACATTACACTGCTCTCAGATGAGGTAGCAAAAACCTGCTGACCAATTCCCTTTAACAAAACGTAGCAACCACCTGTAACTATATTTGAGATTTATTTAGGCTATGTGCCCACGATGCAGAAATGCTCAGGATTTTTTCCTGAGCATTTCTGCATCTCCCTGGCAGAAAAAAACTCATGCGGATTGTACATGCGGATTGTACATGCGGATTGTACATGCGTTTTCCTGCCAGGGACATGCGGATGTGAAGCGTTCTTCACTTGCATTTCCGCATGCGGGTTGACAAGCGCTTTCCAAGTGATTTTAGCATCACTTGGAAAGTGCTTGTCAACTTGGTCACACTATATAAATCCATGCAACCGGCATGGATTTATATAGTGTGACCCGAGAGAGTGGTAAAAAATAAAAAAATAAATCTATACTTACCCTCTGATGGCCCCCGCAGTCTTGCTTCACCGTCCAGGCTGCCGGCAGCGGTGGATTGAAGGACCTGCCGACGTCAGCGTCACGTGACCCGTCACATGACTATGACATCAGCGCAGGTCCTTCAGTACATCGCAAACTGCCGGCATGCAAGGAGGAGCTGATCGGGGGCCGCCAGAAGGTAAGTATATATTTATTTTTTATTTTATTCTTTTTTTTACAGTTTCTATGGTACCCGGGTCCGGAGGAGAGTCTCCTCCTCTCTGACCCGGGTACCATCCGCACATTAGAACGCGTGGAATGCGCATCTACATATACAGTGATGCTTAATCCATGCGATCTAATGCAAGTCAATGGCGGTGAAAACGCAGCACTTCCGCAAAATAATTGGTAGTGCTGCGTTTTTTTCCGCAATGATAATCCTCAGCGGAAATTTCCGCAGCATGTGCACAGCACATGTGGATTATCATTGGGGAACATGGCAGGCCTTCTACCATGCGTTTTTAAGCATTTCTGCAGCGTTTTTGCCGCTGCGGAAACACTTAAAAAACGCATCGTGGGCACACAGCCTTAGGAAGGACAGAACAGTAGCCTCTGAATTGCAGCATTTTGCACTTCTGTATGTGGCACCTGTATTAATTTGTTCAGGTGCCACATAAAAAACTGTATTCCATGCTGTCAATTATCAGAGTCAGTCACTGATCATAGCTGTGCTCTAATGGATCATTAATTGGTCATTATTCTTCTGACAAGACAATAAAACATTCTTAAAATTTCTCAGAATGGGTTAAAATAATAAAGGAAACCATTCCATGAATATGTGCATATAGACCTAATCAGTTACACGCCAAAAACAGTACTTACCGGCATTGGTGGAGCGGGTTCCCAGGGTTGCTGCTGCCGGGACATCTCTGCTGCCGGAAACTTCTGCCTTCCGGCAGAGGCAGCTGCCGAGATCTCAATCTGAGCATGCGCCACCTCCGGCTGCCATTTTCCCGGAGACCGTTGCACAGAAGAGTATGGAAGGTGTAGAAGAGTATGGAAGGTGTGGGTCTCTGGCTTTTACAAAATGTCGGCGGAGCCCCCGTACCACCGAACACCTACTACACCTACTACAAGCATGAAGCCTGCAGCATGGAGCCCGCAGCCATCTTCTGACTCTTACTTTTGCCGGAAGGCAGAAGCTTCCGGCAGCAGCGAACTCCCGACAGCAGTGATCTCCCAACTCCTGCCTCCAAACACCCTGTCCTGCCTCGACCCTGACATCTGGGACCCCGCTCCACCAATGCCTCAGCCCCCAAGGTAAGCTGATTATAACACGCACCAGTTTATTAAAAAAAAAAAAACATTTTTTTCCTATTCCCCTCCCCAAAATTTGGGGTACGTCTTATAAACCGATGTGTCTTATAATCCGCAAAATACGGTAATTTGTGTTTTGTTTTTTAATGGGTAGTAAGGAAATCAATCTGCAATTTAAAAAAATATAACCAAATGTGTTACCTCTCCCTCAGTGCTGGTCCAGTACAGACGCCTGCTCCTGGTCTCCCATACCCCCCTTATAAACTAGGTAAATTTATTCTTTTTTTTTTTTTTTACTTTAACCGCTTAATGACCAGGAAATGTTTTATTTTTTCACTTTCATTTTTGTGGCAAGTTGTAGTTTTGAATGACAGCATTCAGTTTCACCATGTAATTCACCGTAAAAGGGAAAAAAATCCAAGTGTGATAAATGTTGAAAAAAAAAACATTTCCACCATTGTTTTTATGCAATTCATATGGTAATTCACAACATTTTCTGAGACCCGTAACTTTTAAAAAAATTTCTGGTGATGAAGATGTGAGGACTGATTAAATTTAGGCATACATACTATGTTTTCATCTCTTTTTATTGCATTTTTTTATGGGGAATGCAGCAACAAAAAGGAAAGCTGTTCTTGCTTTTCAACCCATTTATTTTGTGGACATTTAAGTTGAGGTTAAAATAGTTGTATGTCTTATTAAATCAGACTTTTTTGGACGTGGCTCTACCAAACATGTTTCTTTTTTATTTATTTTTATTTTTTAAAGAAAAAGGGAGTGATGTGCACTTTTTATATTTTTTAATTGTTTTATATATTTTTTAAAACATTTATTTTCTTTTACTTTATTTTTTGGTCCGTGAGGAGACTTGAACCTGCAATTGTTTGAGCACTTTTACTATATGCTGCAATACCATAGTATTAAAGTATATAGTGAAATTGCAGTTCTCCTATGGAGCTCAGTCTATGGCTGAGCCAGAGCTTCACAGGAGGACCAAGATGGCAGATATGGAGTCCTCCAGCAATTACAATATTGAGGACCAAGATGGCAGATATGGAGTCCTCCAGCAATTACAATATTTAAATGCTGCTGTCAGAGAATGAAATCAGCATTTAAATGGTTTAACACCTCTGCTTGTTGCTAATTCCAGGTATGTAGTCCAGCTGGCACCCGCCTGGTATTGTGCGGGTTCAGTTCATTATCCCACTGCATTCACCTACAATGAGTATATTCTGTTATGTGATCATTATTGGGTTAAAGTTGATCAGTGTATAAGGAGATGAGTGCTTCAGCACTTTTTTGTACAGTTTAACATTGTATTTCATCTTGTGTATATTTTATACTTATTTGAACTGTGTTTGTTCACTTATTTTTAACGCTACACACAGTGGATAACCGGTTTTCAGATGGATCACCTAATGGTAGACCACCAGCGCCAATTCCTGCCTCATCTGGAAATGACGTAAGACCATTATGTTATGCCTATTGAAATCTTTAACAAAGCTTTTGGTTTGATTTAGTAATTATGAATTATGTTGAAAAATTGTGCCTCTGAATGTAATGGTTTTTCTGAACCCATAAAAAACACAGAAATGTACCTACATGAGTCTGAATGCTTACTAGATGATGCCATTATATAATAGTAGGTATTTTACACTATCTTTCCCAGCAGTATATAGTGTTTAGTGGAGGTTGGCTAGTGCTCATCTCCTCCCGTCCCTAGCCGTAGCCGTACGCCAGGGAAAGTAGGACGAGGCACACGTGAGGCGATTGCTGAAGAGGCAATATTGGGATGGTAGTTGAGACAGGGTGACGCTAGACCAGACTAGGAGTTCTCCACTTTCCCCTTTCCCTAGTGTCTGGGCTCCCTTTCCCCTTTCCTTCTGTGTTGCACTAACACCTTGTGTGACAATTAGGCTTTCCAGTCTACAATAAGTAATGATAACTTATCCATCGTAGAAAACGATGCTTAAGCTAAAGTGGTTGTCCAAGTTACCATAATTAAAAGGCCTGCCCTCAGTCAGCTATACACCTAAAATTATGTATATGTGCCACTCATGCTAGTGATTGACTGCAGCAGTCTGGTGCAATATTCGGCTTTAAACAATGTGAATAAAATGTCCTGCATGGCTGGGTAGTGCCTGTATTAAAGGAAGTTGAAGCCAGTGCCCATAGAACACTGTGCAGAAGAAAGTACAGTGCCGATCTATGCATGCCCGAGATTTTATGGAGGGAGCTTGACATTCCCATACAACAAGGGAATTCATTTTCATACACAGATGTTGCTAAGCATTGAAATAAGCTCTGGAGGCTGACTCTTGGTAAGATCTCTGTCCCGCCCAGAGAACTTAAGTCTTAACATCTCATTATGGGAGAAAATGAACTTATGTCCTTTCAGGAGCCACCAGCTTTCACTCATGGGGGTGACTCGCCCGGAGGGAATATAGGGGACTCGGTACCCGGGCCTTTACCTTCTTTGTAGGATGTCACGGCAGTCGGCTCCTGGGCCCGTCCTCTGGGGTCACTCTTTAAAAAGGGGATTTTTGTTAACAGTTTTTGTCTCATGACGCCACCTGTGGTTCCCGGTAATGAGTACCGGCGCTGCTGCAGACCTCCGGGGGTGATGGGATGGCAGCTGGGATGTTTCTGCTCCCCACAGGCGGAGCAGGCACCCGGGGCAGGGTTGATGGAAGGGATGCAGGTGAGAGGTGTCCCGGTCAGGTCAGGGGGAATGAAGGACACGCACACCGGGGATTCGCTTCAGTACCTTTACTGGTGTAACGGCAGGTAGGGTCCAGGGTACTTAATAGGAAGGGTGCACTTCAGGACTCTCCCCAGTGAGCGAGTTGTAGGCCTCCTGGTCCGTGTCTTCCTCTCTCTAAGCTTCTGGCCAGCCTGGAACTTGGCCTAGCTTCTATGTTGTTTTGCTCTCTCACCTGACTGCTTGGTAGTAGGACTTTTCTCTGGCAACCACTATCCCTGGATGCTGGGGCCTTCGTGGTTCCTAGTCCTGTAATTGATGGTAGCTTCAGGATGACCAGGGGTCTGGAAGCCTCCTGGTATGCCGGTTGTCCCTACTGGGTGTAGAGAACCCTGTAGGCGCAGACCCGGTGTCCGGCTTGTGTCCTGGGGTGAGCTTCAGATGCTCCTCTGCCCCCTCAACTCCTCTCTCCTCTCTCCTTGCCTCAGCCACACTCGGGGCCCTCAGTGCAGCAGCAGACGTACTGCGTCTTTACTGCTCTCAGTGTCAGCACACTCTGTCTCAGACTCACTGACTGAACTGAACTGCCTGACTCCACCCTCCATATATATATCCCTAACAGGGCTCCCTCTGGTGGTATGAGGTGGAAGGGTGGAGGTGTCTGTTTGTAGTGAGGGCCTCTTGTGGAGAAGTCCGTCCATGCACCCTTTTGGTAGTAGCAGGGTGCCACAGGGGCATGTACACAGCGACTACAGACACCACTCATAACAGCGCTCACTATACTGTGCAGATCAATATAATTTTTTGAAGTGTCAGCTTCCCTTTAAAACTAACATATCAGCTCAAAACTCTTAATTCAGTCTGCTTCATCTCCCATCCCAGATAGTATATTAAATATAATAAATAGGTATAATAAGTATAATAAATAAGTATAATAAATATAAAAGGGTTAACATGAAACACCCAGCATTATTCTCCATTATTATGCATAAAGAGGTTGTCCACTACTTTTACATTGATGGCGATACCGACACCCCCGCCGATCAGCTTTATCGGTGTTGGCGGCGGCCGCTGGCTGAGAGTGATCACTTGCCAATCTGCTCCAACTACTAGTAGTGGCTCCCGCAGGATACTACACATCCGCCTCCTATTGATTTGAATAGGAGGCGGATGTGTAGTACCCTGTGGCAACCACTACAATTAGACGGTGCAGATCGGCAAGTTAGTATTTCCGGCCGCAGCCACTGCCGACAACATCAGTAACAGCCTATCAGCTGGGGTGCCAGGTGTTGGACCCCGGGTGATCAAACATTGATGGCTAACCCTAAGGATAGGCCATCAATATAAAAGTAGTGGACAACCTCTTTAAGATAATGATAGGAATAAGAAAGTATCCTAAACAACATTAGAATGAGTCACAGGAGAAATCCATATCATATTGTGCCGGTTGTGGTCAACAAGTCCCAACTTTTCGTAACAAAGCCGGAAGGGGGAGGAGAATAGAGGTTAATGGAAAAAGAAGGATCATAGTGGATGTAGAGATAGAGAAGAAAAATGAAAAAGGGAGGGGCTGGACCTCCAACTACTCCCCTTTCATCGTTCAAGATGAGGCCTAGGGCAGGACATGGGTATATCCATCAGGAAATGTGTAGTTGTACTAACAAAACCATATTTTATTCACAAGTGTGGGGTAGTTTGCAGCTCTATATAATAGATTTCATTAATACACACAAACCAGTTTGAGATAGAGGGGGATAGTGGACTGCCACAAAGCATGAATATACTGTAGGTCTTAGCTCCATTAACATGCCCAATTTCCGTTTTTTGTCCACATAGACGTTGGACTGTTTATTTTTTGTGAGTCAAGTTGTAGTTTTGAATGTCACAAATCATTTTACAATAGCAGAAAGGGAATTATGGATGATTTTGCTTCACTGCTGGACAAGAAGATATCCAATGGAGATGGTGGTGTTGAACACAGAGCAGTTTTATTAATCAGTGCATTTCAGAGTTGAACAAATACCTTAATCAGGAAAAAATGGAATTGCTAAGTGCCGATGGGCGAATGGAATGACGCACCCCCATGAGCACTGTTAGTGCCACTGTCAGAAATAGAGAGTGGCATTCAAAAAGTTAACAGTCATGTGTGGACCTCTGCTCCATCTGCGGTTGTAAGAGGTAGATCCTGGCTGAAACACACAGCCATTACCTGCTGGTTATGAGGTGGACTCCATACACCACTACCAAATTGTGCCATACATGTATGGTGGATGCCGGTAAACGGTTAAATAAATGGTGTAGTAAGTAAAAGTGGCAATAATTTTTGAATTTTGATGTTGCTCTGAAAAAGGGCCGGATCTTTAGGTAGATTTCAACCTGTGAGTTCAGAAGAGATCCTATGCACCCCTTCCCAGAAATCAGAAAGGAGAGTGCAAGACCGGAACATGGAAGTGACGCGCCCCTGGGCCTGTGTCGCGCTGCGTTGCGCACGCGGGAGCCTACCCGGAGCCGGATCAGTGGAGGGTTGTAGTCTCGTGGCGGTGACCCGGTCCGTGCCCAGGGAGTCAAACTAGATGGCAGTCTATTAGTAGTAAATAGTTGATGACTACGCCACCCGTTGAGTGCAGCCAGGAAGCTGCTGCTGCAGGGCAGACCGCTGAGGCCGGTGGTAGGATTGTGCAGCGTGATAGTATAACCCCCAACGGGAGGGGTATGGCCTCAGGGCAGCCTACGTGGATGATGGGGGTAGCAGGAACCACTCAGAGACGGTACGGTGTAGTTCAGGGTCTTTACTGGTAACAACGACAGACCCTCCCGGAGTACTTGCTAGCAAACGGGGCCTGGTCAGTCTTTGAGCAGATGGGATCTCCCCTGGCCAGGCGTAGTTGTAGGCCTCCCAAACTGACTGTACTCTTCTGGCTACCTTGCTAGAAGCTGATGTAAGTAGCCCACGTCCCTGAGTGTACCGTGTGGTGCTCACCCGTATGGCCGGTGACTCGGGGCCTTCTAATGGCTTCCGCTCCACGATGGCGGTGCTGGTCCCACGCGTGTGACCGTGCTTTCGGGCTTCTGGGCCAGAGGACCTGAAATCCCCTGCCTGACGGATTCTGCTGCTGGGTAGGAGTTAGTCCCCACAGCCTCGGACTCCGGGTCCGGTAAAGAATCTTCTTAGTCAGGGCGAGCTCTGCAGCTGCCAGCCCCTGACTCCTTGTAACTCTGCTGTTTCCTATGCTGCTTCTTGTCTCCACTCTCCTTGTCTGACTCACCCTGCCTCAGCCCCGGGTTTATACAGGGGAAGTTCTTCCCCTCCCAAGACTGGGCAGGAGGTGTGGCATGCACAGGATCCCTGACCAAAGGACCTCCCACCTGCTCTCAGACATAACATTACATTACTGTGGAAAACCAGACCCCTGGGGTGCCACATTCCCCCCTAGTAAAATTTAGTACTCCGGGACTAAACACATTTAGAAAAACATAACAAAGTATAACAATAACAATACTATAAGAAAAACACATAAGATGGTTACGGCGTGTCCGCAACCGGATGCAGTCTTTGAAGAAAAGCAAAGGTGTCCATTTCACCAACACAGGGAGACGTAACCAGGTAGGGGTCTGTCCTACCCCGAGTCCTTAACAGTCTCTAGTCCATCCTGGGTTACGCTCCAACTATATACAAGGATTCCCGGTAAATCCACCAAGGTTTCCTAAAAACAACTGGAAACACAAAATTATACACAAGCAACAATACACAGATAAACATAAATAAAACTATTTTTACACTTCAAATTCTCCACCGTGCGGGTAACTGGCCTCTAGTGGCCCTAGTGGACCTACGGAGCTGACTGTCTGGCCCTGAACTACAGGGTGTAGGAGCTGTCAAGGGTAAACTGGGCAGCTGTCTACCGGCTCTTTGTCTCACTAGGGGTACGGCAGGCTCACTATAAGCAGAGGGTTGATTCTCCTGTTCTACTCGTGTGGAGTCTTCTGCCTCCTGGACCGGCTGTTCTTCCAGCTCTACCCGTTGCTCCGTAGGTTCTTGGGATGATGGTTGGAGGAAGGTGAGTACGGGTACCACAACTGCACCATTGACTTGAGTCCAAGACCGAGGGAAGTCCCCGAGCACGGTACTAACCATATCTTCCCTTTCTCCCACGGGTCGATGGTCTTCTTGTTCCTCTTCAGGGTTCCTCAGTTGTTCGGGACACTTCTTCAGGTGGTCCCGGGATACAATGGCTGTGGTTTCCCCTCCGTCTTTACTGATGGTACAGACCTTCGGGTTCTCGTGGCTTGAGGGCAGTACTGTGTACGGGTCCTTCTCCCACTGGTCATCCAACTTGTGGAGCCGTCTTTTCCTCTTCAAGACCTGCTCTCCGGGTACCAGGGGAACAGCGGGAGCATACTGGTTGTAAGTCTTCTCTTGTCTTTCCCTAGCCTGACAGAGACTTCGCTCCACGCTCTCTTGTACTCTCCGGTACTGCTGCTGCCTCTCTGTGTCCCAGTCTGTTTCTGGTGAAGTGTCCTCAGGTGTCAGGACTCCCATTTCCAGGTCAACAGGTAACTTACCAGGTCTTGCCCTCATTAGGTAAGCCGGGGTACAGTTGGTGGAACCTACCGGGATGTGGTTGTATAGGTCCACCAGATCGGGCAACTTCTCAGGCCACAGACTGCGTTCTTCCAGGGGCAATGTTTTTAGAAGATCCATTACCACCTGGTTCATTTTTTCACAAAGTCCATTAGTTTGCGGATGGTAGGGTGTCGTCCTTATCTTCCGGCAGCCATACAGATTGCAGAATTCCTGGAAGACCTCCGCTTCAAAGGCAGGTCCCTGGTCCGTCAGCACTTGGTCCGGGTACCCGTGTGGACGACAGAAGTGCTGCTGGAAGGCTCTAGCTGCTGTTTGAGCCGTTAAGTCCTTGACGGGGACGACAACCAAGAACCGGGAGTAATGATCCACGATGGTTAACGCGTAGACGTAGCCACTTCTGCTTGGGGTCAGTTTTACATGATCCAAGGCTACCAGTTCCAACGGTTGCCGGGTGACGATGGACTGCAGGGGAGTCTTCTGGCTGGCCCGGTCCTTCCTTCTCAGATTGCACGGGCCACAGTCTCTGCACCACTTCTCGATGGTTCCCCTCATGCCTACCCAGTGGAACCGCTCGCGCAGCAGGAACTCCAGCTTTTTCCACCCGAAGTGTCCAGCTCCGTCGTGGTATGCCTCCATCACCATGGCTGCGTCTCTTCGTGGCACCACTACTTGCCAGAGTAGTTCATGCGTCCGGGAGTTGACCATTCTGCGGCACAACTTCCCCTTGTAAAGGAATAGTCGACTCTTCTCCGCCCATAGTTGTTTGGCTTCCTCCGGAGCGTCTGGTTCAAGGCGAGCCTCCGGCCGAGTCAGCATCTTCTTCACCAGTCGGACGGCAGGGTCGCTGTCTTGCATTTCCGCCCAGTTGTAGTGGGGTAAGGGGTTCAACGTAGCAGCCTGCTTACCCCTTACCCGGTGGGAATACTGGATAGTCCCATGACGGTGGAACGCAGGGAGTTCAACTTCTTCCAGTCCCTCCGGATCTTCTCCTTCGTCCGGCAGGTTGGGCATCCTGGACAGGGCATCCGCGTTAGTATTGGAGCTTCCTGCCCGGTATTTGATTGTGAACTCGTAGTTGGACAGACGGGCCATCCACCTCTGCTCCAGGGCACCGAGTCTTGCCGTGTCCAGGTGTGTCAACGGGTTGTTATCCGTGTATACGGTGAACCGGGAAGAAGCGAGGTAATGCCTAAAGCGCTCGGTGACTGCCCATACCACGGCCAGGAACTCTAGCTTAAATGAGCTGTAATTCTCGGGGTTCCTTTCGGTGGGTCGCAGTTTTCGGCTGGCATAGGAGATTACTCGTTCTCTCCCCTGCTGAATCTGGGACAGTACGGCTCCTAGCCCGATGTTACTGGCGTCGGTGTAGAGGATGAAGGGCTGGCTATAGTCCGGGTACGCCAAGATTTCATCCCCCGTGAGGGCCATCTTCAGCTGGCGGAAGGACTCTTCTTCTAGCTCTTCCCATTTGAAGGGCGGCTTCTGGTTCTTGGCCTTTCGGGATTGGCCTATCAGGAGGTCCTGCATAGGCGCTGCCTTTTTGGTGAAACCGGGAATAAACCTTCGGTAGTAGCCTTCCAACCCTAGGAACTGCCGCACTTCTTTTACGCTGGAGGGGCTTGGCCATCCCTTAATTGCGGTGATCTTATCGGGGTCGGGAGCCACTCCGTCAGCGCTCACCACGTGTCCCAGGTATTGCACCTTTGGTTTCAGGAGGTGACACTTGGAGGGTTTCACCTTTAGGCCGTAACTCGCCAGAGCTTCGAACACCTCCGCCAGGTGTTTCAGGTGGTCCTCATAAGTTTTGGAGTATACGATGACATCGTCCAGGTACAACAGGACCGTCTCGAAGTTTCTGTGGCCCAGACAGCACTCCATTAATCGTTGGAAGGTTCCTGGGGCGTTGCAGAGTCCGAACGGCATGCAGGTGAACTCGCTAAGTCCCATCGGGGTGGTGAATGCGGTCTTCTCCCGGTCCGCCTCTGCTACAGGAACCTGCCAGTACCCGCTAGTGAGATCCAAGGTAGAGAAGAAGTTAGCAGATCTTAAAGCAGCCAATGACTCCTCTATCCTTGGTAAGGGGTACGCATCCTTGTGTGTGATACGGTTGATTTTCCGGTAATCTACACACATCCTCATGGTGTTGTCTTTCTTTTTGACTAAAACTAGTGGGGCTGCCCAGGGGCTACAGCTATCCCGGATTACCCCAGCCTCCTTCATGTCTCTAAGCATCCCCTTGGCGTGTTGGTAATGTGCAGGGGGTACGGGTCGATACCTCTCTTTTATGGGAGGATGATCTCCCGTGGGGATGCGGTGTTCTACCCCCTTGACTCGCCCGAAGTCTAACGGGTGTTTACTAAACACTCTCTCATACTCTTGAACCACCCGATAGACTCCTTGTTTCTGATGTGAGGGAGTGGAATCAGTACCCAAATGTAGTTGCTGACACCAGTCCTCCATGTCTTTCTTAGAGCCGTTACCTTCCTCCGGGTGAGATGGAGGCAAGGGTTCCACAGATTTTATAGAATTTTGATTAGTGGTATATAATTTGGCTAGCGTGGCATACCGGGGCAGGTACACTTCCCTCTCCCCGATATTTATTATGCGAATGGGCACCCTCCCATGGCGTACATTGACCACCCCCCGTGCTGTCAAAATGGTGGGCCTACTGTCTGAGTAAACTGGTTCTACCATTGCCTGGTAATCTCTACCTCTCAGACCAATAGCTGCCCGGCACCAAATCATCATTTCACTTTTTGGGGGCATGGCAATAGGAAAAGGGTCACACATTCTTACGCTACCAATCTCACCGCCGGAGAGTTCCACTTGTTGCCGTTGCATCAGTGCCCGGATCTCTTTCTGGAGCACCCGCTGCTCGCCGGAGCTGGCGTTCTTGGCAACCTGCTGTAAAAGGAAAATCACCTCTGCAAGACAATTTTCAATTACGTTAGTTCCTAGAGTTATTTTTGGGTGACTCTCATGTTTATCAATATCTACAATGATCAGTCCCTGTGCGGCCAGTTCGACTCTACCGATTTTGAGGGTCACCTCTTTAAATCCGATCTGTGGCACGGGCTGGCCATTGCTGGCGATGATACTCAAGTCGTCGTCAGGGTAGCGGGTAATATCCGAGTCATTCCAGTACTGCTTGAAGAGCACGTACGGGATGGTGGTGACCTGTGACCCGGTATCCAGTAGGGCACTCATGGGAATGCCATCCAGTACCACAGGCAAGACTGGATGTCCTCCCACATATCTGTCGCGCCAGTTCGATGGGCCTGGTGATCTTTTTCCTGGGGGTTGGCCCTCTACCCCAGGTTGTGCCCGTTTAAAGAACAGTACCTTTCCATATGTCCGGGTTGATTGCAGCGGCGGCAGATGGGTCGTCCGTCCTCGCTGTATCGGTCACTGGATCTTCCTCTGGCCGGTGGGGTCCTCCTTGGTCGACGCCACGGGATGTCCTCCGGTCCGGATGCCAGCTGGATCTTCCCTGGGGTGGAAACCTGTAAAGACTGCACAGTTCGGGTTAGCGCAGCAACGCTCTTAGCTAGCTCTTGGACCTGATGGTGTAGGTCTGGAGCCGGGTCATTGTCCAAAGCCTGCGCATCAGCTCCCACAGGCCCTGCCGACAAGGGCGCCGCCTCCTGGTGGTAAGTGATAGCTGGGCGCCTGTGGGTAACAACGCCACCCGGTGCTGGTTCTCGGAGCACCCGGATAGCTCTATCCTTGAACTGTGCAAAGTCCAGATGGGGATCCTGTAAGGCCATTGCCCGCAACTGGGTTCGGTGGGCATTGCAATATAAACCCTCTAAAATTGTTCAGTCAATAGCCTGTCCTCGTTTCCCACCCCATCAGGGTCGGTCTGCTTTATGGCCCTCAGGGCCTCTTGTAGGTTTAGTGCATAGTCCCTTATACTCTCATGCGCTCGCTGCTTGCACCCGTAGAATCTAAGCTTAATCTCGGCTGAGGTGCGGGTATCAAAGGTGTCCTTCAGCCGGGTTAGTATCCCTGCGACAGTCTTCCTCCCAGGTGGCCAGGATTTTACTTCCCTTTTGGCTGCCCCGGTTAGTTGGGCCACCAGGATGCTCACTTTTTGCTCTTCTGTGAGGGGGTACACCTGGAAGAGGCTATCCAGCTTTTCTCTAAAGTCATGCAGGGTATGTGACTCCCCTGAGTACTGGGGTAGCCAAGCTGCTCCCGGGATATAGGGCATGGTGAAGGGCATAACTGCAGCAGCGGTAGCGCTGGCGGGGGTTGAGGCAGTGAAGCTCTCCTCCGTATCCGACATCTTCCTCCCCCCTAGTGGACCGTGGCCTACCTTGCGATGATCCTCTTCCGTAGGCCGCGGCTCCGCAGTGGATCGTCAGGGTTGAGGACCTTCCGTCGCGCTCCTGTGACGTCGGCGTCTGCTGGGCTCCTTCCAGGACCTTACGCAACGTCCGGACGTGAGGCGGGGCTTCAGTTCTCGCGCGCTTTCGGAGTCCACGCCCCTCTTCTTCCCGCGCGGCGTCCTCAAGATGGCGTCCAATGGCGGGAAAACTCCACGGATGGCGGGAAGAAGGTCGAAGATGGCGCCGGATGGCGGGAAAACTTCGCGGATGGCGGGAAGAAGGTAGAAGATGGCGCCGGATGGCGGGAAACCTTCACCACTGGTAAGTTTGAACAGTCTTTGCTTTTCAGGCACGCAGTACCCGGTGGTTGCGGGCACGAAATCCTGCCGACTACGCCAAAGTTGACGCGCCCCTGGGCCTGTGTCGCGCTGCGTTGCGCACGCGGGAGCCTACCCGGAGCCGGATCAGTGGAGGGTTGTAGTCTCGTGGCGGTGACCCGGTCCGTGCCCAGGGAGTCAAACTAGACGGCAGTCTATTAGTAGTAAATAGTTGATGACTACGCCACCCGTTGAGTGCAGCCAGGAAGCTGCTGCTGCAGGGCAGACCGCTGAGGCCGGTGGTAGGATTGTGCAGCGTGATAGTATAACCCCCAACGGGAGGGGTATGGCCTCAGGGCAGCCTACGTGGATGATGGGGGTAGCAGGAACCACTCAGAGACGGTACGGTGTAGTTCAGGGTCTTTACTGGTAACAACGACAGACCCTCCCGGAGTACTTGCTAGCAAACGGGGCCTGGTCAGTCTTTGAGCAGATGGGATCTCCCCTGGCCAGGCGTAGTTGTAGGCCTCCCAAACTGACTGTACTCTTCTGGCTACCTTGCTAGAAGCTGATGTAAGTAGCCCACGTCCCTGAGTGTACCGTGTGGTGCTCACCCGTATGGCCGGTGACTCGGGGCCTTCTAATGGCTTCCGCTCCACGATGGCGGTGCTGGTCCCACGCGTGTGACCGTGCCTTCGGGCTTCTGGGCCAGAGGACCTGAAATCCCCTGCCTGACGGATTCTGCTGCTGGGTAGGAGTTAGTCCCCACAGCCTCGGACTCCGGGTCCGGTAAAGAATCTTCTTAGTCAGGGCGAGCTCTGCAGCTGCCAGCCCCTGACTCCTTGTAACTCTGCTGTTTCCTATGCTGCTTCTTGTCTCCACTCTCCTTGTCTGACTCACCCTGCCTCAGCCCCGGGTTTATACAGGGGAAGTTCTTCCCCTCCCAAGACTGGGCAGGAGGTGTGGCATGCACAGGATCCCTGACCAAAGGACCTCCCACCTGCTCTCAGACATAACATTACATTACTGTGGAAAACCAGACCCCTGGGGTGCCACAGAAGTAATGCCAGCATCATTTTGTGGAATATTTTCTGTAAAACAGTCATGACACAGTACCATGAAGTTAACAGCTTGTAAGTACAGATGAGCGAACATGTTCGTAAAACGTTCAGTTTTTTAAAATTCGGCACGAACATTGCACATTCGGATTCGTGATCGGACACCCCAGCGTTTTTACTGAGAATTGGCCCTATTCAGAAAAAGTGCAGGAAATTATCGTGTTCCCATTACAGTATTTATTAGGACTTTGGTTAGGGTAATGGTGCTGCATGTTGAGCAGGGGAGGGGGCGTGTTTGATGAGGTGAGGGGGTGAAATAGTTCAGAGTTGTGGCAGGCTGTTAATTTTTTTTTTCTTAAAGGGGTGTTCCCATCTCCAAGATCCTATCCCAATATAGAAAGTGTAATAATAATAATATTAGCAAATACCTCTAATTAGAAATGTTGTATAGTTTTTCTGATTCGCTATGTGTCTTTCCTCATGTGCAGTCATTGGAGGACCTTAGGTATCCATGGTTACGACCACTGATATAGTGACAGTTAGTTAGCTGATTGCTAGTGGTCATAACCATGCATACCTAAGGTCCTGCAATGCCTGGACATGAGGAAAGAGACATGGCGAATCAGAAAAACTATACAACATTTCTAATTGGAGGTATTTACTAATAATATTATTATTACACCTACTACATATTGGGATAGGATCTTGGAGATGGGAATACCCCTTTAACTTAATGTGTGCAGATCCCAGCAAGCCAATCAAGGGGTAGGAACCATCCACAACGTCCAGACACAATGGCTTCTGTAATTTGCTGCTGAAGTCACATGTCCCTTGTAGCGTTAACGTCTCTGCCTCCTGCCGGTCGATCAGCAGTGCCCGCCTGCTTGCCTACCCGCATCTCCTGTCTGTCTACCGGCCATGCTCATCTGCTGTGCCTGTCAGCTTCAGCCATCAGTCCTGTGAGAGTCCTTCCTGGTCCCTCCTTGGTTCACGGAGTCGACTAAGCTGCCGTGTGGCCAGGGTCGGTCCAGGTGCACACTTAGTTATGCCCCTCTGGTCCCTCCTTGCATCACAGCACAGAGGTTCCACCACCTGGATCCGTAACATCCCTCTTCATATAAAGAGTAGACATGTTATTTTAGCACCATTTTGTCAGTGTAACAGCGCAGAGAGGCTGCTCTTGACGCTGCTTCTGGATACTAGAGATCAATTGCAACCAACTGCAGGGCGAGTGTCTGTCACTAGTGACACACCCGTGATTACGAGTGGCCTCCGGACACTCAGGACCGGGTTTCTCAGGATAAGAGGTGTGGAATGAGCGAACCAACCTGGGAGCGTTCACCTCTTACCCTGAAACCCACATCCTCTCCTCTGGAACATAGCCTTTCCACTGCACCAAGTACTGTAGAGAACGATGTTGGAGACGAGAATCTATAATCCTCGAAATCTCGAACTCCAAATTACCATCAACCATTACTGGGGGCAGTGGTAGAGGTGAGGGCTCAAGAGGTTCCACATACTTTTTGAGAAAGAACCTGTGGAATACGTTGTGGACCTTAAGGGCCTGAGGAAGTTCAAGATGAAACGCTGCTAGGTTAATGATGGCGGTTATTTTATAGGGACCAATAACCCTAGGTCCCAGCTTCCAAGAAGGAACTTTCAATCTTATATTCCTGGTAGACAACCACACAAAGTCATTCACACCCAGATCCGGACCTGGCAAGCGTTTTCTGTCAGCCATTTGTTTATACCTGTCTCCCTTGATCTTTAAATAACTCAGAACTCCCTGTCACACCGAGGAGAGCGACAAAGCAAACCGTTCCTCCTCAGGAACTCCTGAAGCTCCTCCCCCACTAAAGGTACCAAACTATGGGTGATAAGCATATGCACTGAAGAACGATGACCTGCCAGTGGATGATTATTAATGGCAAATTCTGCCAGCAGTAAGTAGGATGCCTGATCCTCCTGATTTTCGGATACGAAACACCTGAGGTAGGTCTCCAAATTCTTATTGACACGCTCGGTCTGCCCATTCGACTGAGGGTGGAATGCAGAGGAAAAGGAGAGCTACCCCCCCAGTCGAGAACAGAATACCTTCCAGGACTTGGAAACAAACATGGTTCCGCGATCTGACACCACATCGGAGGGAACCCCGTGAAGCTTCACGATTTCATTTATGAACACCTGAGCAAGTGTCTTGGCATTTGGAAGTGCAGGCAATGCGACAAAGTGAACCATTTTACTGAACCTATCTGCTACCACCAAAACCACCATTTTGCCTGCAGAAACCAGTAGGTCAGTAATAAAATCCATGGACAAGTGTGTCCATGGCCTATTAGGGATAGGTAACGGAAGATGAGTACAAGACGGATGGGTATGCAAAACCTTAGAACGCACGCAAATACTGCAATCAGCTACGTGTGCAATCAAATTCCGATGCAACGCTGGACACCAAAAAGGACGAGAGAGGAGGTCCACAGTTGGCTTACCACCTGGATGCCCAGCAAGCACAGAGTTATGATGTTCCTTAATTACTTTGCGGCGCAGATTAGATGGTACAAATAACCTTCCTGAAGAGCAGAAGGCAGGGGCGTCCCCCTGTGCCTCCAACACCTCACCCTCCAGTTCAGGATAAAGTGCCAAAATGAATACCCCTTTCTGTAATATTGGGGCAGGGTTCTCATTGTCCCCACCACCAGGGAAGCTTCGGGACAAAGCATCAGCCTTGACATTTTTGACCCCTGGACGAAAAGTGACAACAAAATTGAAACTAGTGAAAAACAGGGACCATCTGGCATGCCTAGGGTTGAGATGTTTAGCTAACTGGAGATATGACAGGTTCTTATGGTCAGTAATAGCAGTAATAGGATGGACAGCCACCTCCAACCAATGTCGCCATTCCTCGAACGCCAATTTGATCGCCAAAAGTTCCCTATTACCCATGTCATAATTTCTCTCAGCCGAAGACAATTTTTTAGAAAAGAAGGTGCATGGACGCCATTTACCAGGGGACGGACCCTGAGACAACACAGCCCAAGCCTCAACATCCGACGCATCAACCTCCACAATACAGGGTTGGGAAACATCGGGTTGACTCAGTATAAGTGCAGTGGCAAAATGATTCTTTAAGGAAGAAAAAGTCTAAAGGGAAACATCCGACCATTTGGAAAAATCAGACCCCTTCTTAGTCATGTCACTAAGGGGTTTCACAATAACAGAGTAATTTTGGATACATTTCTGGAAAAAAATAGTAAAGCCCAGAAAACGTTGTAGAGACTTCAGGTTCTTGGGACGGTCCCAATCAAGGACTGCACAGATCTTCTCCGGATCCATCCAAAAACCCGAAGATGACAACAAGTACACCAAAAACTGCACCTCCTAAACAGTGAAAACACATTTTTCCAGTTTGGCATAAAGTTTGTTATCCCTTAATGTCTGGAGCACCTGCTTAACATTCCACAGGTAAGTCTCAAATCCGGTGAGTAAACCAAAATATCATCCAGATAGACCACCACAAACCTCCCCACCAAATGATGGAAAATATCATTTATGAAATGCTGAAATACCGCAGGTGCATTGGTTAGAACCAAAGGCATAACCAGACTCTCGAAATGTCCTTCTGGGGTATTGAACACTGTTTTCCGTTCATCCCTTTCTCTGATTCTAACTAGGTTGTAGGCTCCCCTTAAATCAAACTTGGAGAATACCTACAACTTGGCTGAATGAATCAGGAATCAGAGGAAGAGGGTATAGATCACGGATGGTAATTTGACTTCATTCCTGGAAATCTAAACAGGGACGTAGACCGCCATCTTTTTTCTTCATAAAGTAGAACCCTGCCGCCACGGGTGAAAATGAGGGTCTGATATGTCCCTTCTCCAGACTTTTTGCAATGAAATCCTTCATGGATTGTCTCTCAGGGCCAGAAAGATTGTACAGTCTGGATTTCAGTAGTTTAGCTCTGGGGATCAGGTTAATAGGACAGTCATAAGCACGATGAGGACTCAAATCCTGACACCTCCATGTCAGTAAAAACATCCTTAAAACCAGACAGAAAAGCAGGTACTATTTCCATAGAGACAGTAGCAAGGGAAATATATAAACAGTTCTCATGGCAGTAATTTCCCCATTCAATAATCTCCCCGATTTGCCAATCCACCAACGGATTATGTTTGACAAGCCAAAGAATACCCAAAACAATCGGTGAGGGAAGATTGTCCAGGACATAGCTAGGGATTATTTCACAATGAACTGACCTCACCCTCAGTTTTACATTATGTACAATCTGAGTAAAGGCTTTCTGTGCAAGTGGCGCCGGGTCAATGGCAAAGATGGAAATAGGTTCAGCTAAAGCACAGCAAGCAAGACCATGAGTTTTCACAAACTCAGCATCAACCATGCTAACTCCGACTCCACTATCAACAAACACAGAAATGTTCTCGGTTTTGCTCTCTAGCACCACAGCTGCTGACAGGACAAAGCGAGAACTGCAGGTTGGTAAGAAATGCACCCCTTGTTTATCCCACTCCAGAGTACCAAGAGTTAATCAAGACTACTTTTGTTTAGGAATCGCAGGACAGGTCCCAACAAAATGTCCCTTTTTCCCACAAAAAAGACATACGCCTTTTTTCCTGCGAATCTCTGGGGAGATGTATGATGTAGAGAAACCCCCTAACTTCATGGGTACCTCCCCCAGTACTGGCACAACCCCAGACCGGTCCCCCGGCAGAAGTACACAACCCCGACAAGAAGGCCCCGGAGAAGGTGGTCTCAACCGTCTATCCTGAAGACGTCTATCAAGACGCATGGCCAACGACATGGCAGCCTCCAAGGACTGAGGAGTTTCATATACTGCCAAGGCATCTTTCAACCTTTCAGTTGAAAGATGTCACAAAATTGACTTCTAAGGGCTGAGTCATTCCATTTGGAATCCATTGCCCATCTATGGAATTCCAAACTGTACATCTCCACTGACTGATTCTCCTGCTGAAGGCGACGTAGCCTAGATTCAGCTAAGGCGACTTGGTCAGGGTCATCACAGATGAGGGCCAAAGCCCTGAAAAACCCCTCTACAGACTGGAGACAAACCGAGTTGTGCGGTAAAGAAAACGCCCACAACTGAGGATCTCCCTGCAGTAGAGAGATCACAATACCAACCTGTTGCTTCTCATTTCCAGAGGAGTAAGGACAAAGTTTAAAATACAGTTTGCAGGCCTCCTTGAATACAAAAAACTTGTCCCTACCTCCTGAAAACCTGTCCGGGAGGGCAACCTTGGGTTCAGGCTGGGCAGGCCTACCTGCAGAGACCCCCACATTAGCGACCAGTAGCCGCTGATTTTTCTGCTGAACCTCACAGCGGACAGACAGCGGAACTGCTATGTGAGCTCTGCAACATACCCATACCATGGGAGAAAGGAAAAAAAAAAGTCCACGCCCAAAAACACACAGAGGGAAAAAAAAAACTAAGTGTACGTCTTTTTTTTCTTTTTTTTTTCCTTTTCAAAATGTGCTCGGCCGGCGATAACGTCATGCAAGGTGTGGGAAAGACTTAGTGCAACACAAAGGGAAGAGAGAAAGGGAGCCCAGACACTAGGGGGGGGGGAGTGGAGACCTCCTAGGTTGATCTAGCATCACCATGTCTCCTCTAACGTCCCTGTAATGGCTCTTCACCAATCGCCGCACACATGCCTCGCCCTTTCTTTCCCTGGCATATGGCTAAGGCTGGGAAGGGAGGAGATGAGCACTAGTCGATTTCCACTAAACATTATAGACAACAGGGGTGGACAAATGGGGAAATTGCTTAGCTTTAGATGAACTCCAGCAAATGCGCACACGTCATCAAGTTCCAGAGAGGAAGTAGTACTGCTCTTGCTAAAGCCTTCACAAATAGTAATCAAAATTGCCAGCACCTTCCTCTGAAACACAGCAGGTATTTATACACCCAGGCAGGGTGTGAAATTAGCCACAGGAAGGTAACCACTGGGTCCTAGAGACAGCCTCTAAGAAGATGCCAGGAGATCTCCTGCAACCAACTGCAACTTTGTCACTTCTGACACACTCATGACAGCCACATCTCCGCTTCTAATTTTTTGGTTCTCCTTACAGGGGTTCACATGATAAAATCTAACTTTGTTGTCTTTGTTGTCTTACTACCATGCTACATAAAGCAGGCCAGATTTCAGCTTTTAATTCTTTGGTGCTGATATTCTACTCCATCCAGGGGTTCACATTATAAAACATTAATTTGTTCTGTTACTACCATGCTACAGAAACCATGCCATATTTGAGCTTTTAATTCTTTGGTTCTGATATGCTGCTCCATCCATGAGTTCACAATAGAAAATCTCAATTTTTGTGGCTAATACTGTGCTACAGAAGTAGCCAACTTTGATCTTTTAATTCTTTGGTGCTGATATTCTGCTTCAGCCATGAGTTCACAATAGAAAATCTCACTTTTTGCTGCTACTACTGTGCTACAGAAACTACTCCATATTTGATCTTTTTATTCTTTGGTGCTGATATTCTGCTCCATCCAGGGGTTCACATTACTAAATCTCAATATTTTCTTCTACTACCATGCTACACAAACTAAGCCACATTTGAGCATTTAATTCTTTGGTGCTGATATTCTTCTACAGGGGTTCACATAATAAAATCTAACTTTGCTGTATTTCTACTGTGCTAAAGACAGCAGGCCACACATTTCAGCTTTAAATTCTTTGGTGCTGATATTGTTCTCCACACAGGGGTTCACATGATAAAATCTAAATTTGATGTCTTACTACTGTGCTACATGAAGCAGGTCACATTTCAGCATTTAATTCTTTGGTGCTGATATTGTTCTCCATACAGGGGTTCACATACAAAAAATCTATGTTTGTTATCTTACTACTGTACTACAGAAACCATGCCACATTTGATCTTTTAATTCTTTTGTGCTGATATTACGCTCCATACAGGGGTTCACATGATAAAATCTAAATCTGTTGTCTTGCTACCGTGCTACAGAAACCATGCCATATTTGAGCTTTTAATTCTTTGATGCTGATATTCTGCTCCATCCAGGGGTTGACATTATTAAATCTAAATTTTTGCTGCTACTACCATGTTACATAAACCAGGCCATATCTGAGCTTGTAATTGTTGCTCTATCCAGGGCTCCACATTAGAATTTTTTTTCTGGTACTACTGTGCTACAGAAACCATGCCATATTTCAGCTTTTAATTATTTTGTGTTAGTATTGTACTCCAGCCAGGAGTTCACATTTCACAATCTAAATTCTTTGTGCTAATAGCGTGGTCCAGAAACCAGGCCACATTTAAGCATATAAATATTTTGTGCTAATAGTGTGCTTCATCTAGGAGTCCAAATTTCAGAATCTAAATTGGTCGTGCTAATAGCATGGTCCTGAAGCCTGGCCACATTTCAGCATTGGACAGGACTTTGAGAAGTATTTCTAGCTTAATCTTTGATCAGTAAAAGGTGGATGAGTGACAGGTGTAGGCCTAGTGCTCTGAGAGCTCTGCCATATTCAGGCAACACACATGATAGAGACCCAACTTGGAGACCAAACAGGACAGATACCACTAAAAAGACATGGATTTTTATTTATTTATTTTACTCACTTATATAGCGACATTATCAATTTCCCCAGAGTAGAAATAGTATAATGGGGCTCTGACACCCCTTTCACTACTGGCAACCCACCAGATGGAGACCCAACTTGGAGGCTCCACATTTCAAAAAAATTTAAAAAATTGTTAGTACCCTCAGCAGCAGTAGTAACAGAAGGCACAGAAGCCAGGACAAAGGTGTAACAGACTGCAATAACGCAAGATCAATGCAGCATACTAAAAACTACACCATCGCATAGTCTGCCCAGTCTATGACTGAGGTGCAAAAGTCATAGGAAATCCATGACTTATCATCTTGATGAAAGTTAGGCGGTCTACACTACACTCTGCTGGTGCATGGGCTTGTCTAAAAAATTTGTGAAACGAGTCACAGAAATTGCTTCTGCCATTTACACTGCTGCTGCTGCTAATGTTCTTGCTTTGATGACTCAACGTTCCTGAGGTTGGAAGTCTATAACTGTGATGCACACTTCTGTCTTGGGGAAAACCACTCTCAAGATTGTCTTCAAGCATGTTTTGATAATCCAGCATGGGCAAATCCCTTTCCAGGGGGGAACCATCCGGTAAAATTTACTCTTGTACTGTGGATCGAACAGAGTGGCAACCCAATAGTCAGCACTATTTCTAATCCTAACCATACGGGTAATAATCATTTTGCAGATAGTGGAGCAAGAAGGCACTGATGGGTCGGTCTCTTCCACGAGGTCCAAGTCCATAGTGTGTTAGTGGCAAGATAACACTCAAGCTTGCTTCCTCCATCCCCTCCCACAAACCACGGACAGCAAAGAGGGGATCATTATCCTCTTCCTCTCGTAACTGTTTCGCACCCATCACCTCTTCCTCCCCATCCTCTTCCATTTGTTCCTTGTCTCCTGCACCTTCACTAACAGGATGTCTGGTACCATGAGCACCCCTTGATCACTGTAATCCACCATCTTGTGATGACAGATACTTAGAGATATTGTTATCCTTCTGCATCCTCCTCTGTTTCCTCCTCTTCCTCCTGTCCCCCTGGGACCATCACCTCCTCTAGCAGACTATTCAACGTGTGCTCCAGCATGTAGATGACCAGAATAGTGATGCTGATGACAGCATAGTCACTGCTAACCATCTTAGTAGCCATTTCAGAAATATGCAGAAGGGTGCAGAGGTTCTTCATCTGTGTCCACTCCACAAGTGTGATTTGCACCACGTCCGTACTGCGTTAGCCCAGGCTATGCAAAATGACATACTGCACAAGGGCTTGACACTGCTGCCACACTTGCTGAAATGTGCAGAGTTGAATTACACCATGTCGGAACATCTCATATCAATGGGTTAACCGGTAAGCCAAAGGATCTCTATAGCAATGCAAGTCGATGACCCGCAGGTTGCGGTTGGGGGAACTGAGCACACAGTGACGTGGTTTTTGGAGTAGCGCATCCAGGCTGAAATAGTGGTGGAGAAATTGCTGTACTACCAGGTTGAGGATGTGAGCCATGCAAGGCACGTGTGTGAGGTTGCCCTGGCCACCAGGTTAACACCGTTATCGCACATGGCTTTCCCTGGCTCCAGGTTCAGCGAAGACAGCCATTGCTCAAACTCGGCCTGCAGAGCTGTCCACAACTCTTCAGCTGTAGGACTGCAATCTCCAGGTAATATTAATTTAAACACTGTTTGATTGCGGTGAGCCCTGGCTGCGCAGTACAGAAGTGGGGGAGATTCTCTCTGCACTGTTGGAATGCGTGTCTCATTAAGGCAGAGGTTGAGGGTGCAGGTGAAGGCCCTAGAGGAAGTGGAGGAGGCAGAAGCAGTGGAGGAAGTGTTAGATACAGAGGTTTGCCACGCAAGCCTTGGGGATTCCAAGACTTGATGTCTAGTGGATTAGTTCTCCATCCCCTGGTGTGCAGTGGTTTAGTTTTCCAACCCTAGGTGTTTAGTAGTTTAATTCTCCAATACCTATTTTCTATTAGCTTAGTTCTCCATCTTCTGGTGTGTAGTGGTTTAGTTCCCCAATCGTAGGTGTCTAGTAGCTTAGTTCTCCAAACCCTGTTGTCTAATAGTTCAGTGGTTTAGTTCTCCATTCCCAAGCGCCCTGCAAGCCTTGGGATTAAAAGACTTGTGGAGAAGCCCATTCCCCGCCTGCCCTCACAGCCACCAGAGTCACCCAGTGCCCAGTCAGTGAGATGTAATGCCCCTGGCCATGCTTGGTTGTCCAGGTGTCTGTGGTGAAATGCACCCTGGCAGACATAGATTTTTTCAAGAAATGGGTGATATTGTCTGCAACATGCTGGTGTAGCACAGGAACATCTTTCTTTGAGAAGTAATGGCGACTGGGCAACTGGTACTGGGGGACTGCGATGGCCATCAGCTTTTGGAAAAAGTCTGTATTCACCAGGCGGAAAGGCATAATTCCCGTGGCCAACACATTTCCGATGGTGAAGTTCAAGCTCTTTGCTTTGGCATGTGTAGGAGGAAACAATCTTTTACTTGACCACAACTGCGGGACCGAGGGCTGACTGCTGTCCTAAGAGAGGGTGGAGTAGGGTAAACATGACAAACTGCTGGACTGTGAGAGAGGTGCTGGAGGAGATGTTATGGTGGACTGAGAAAGATGTGGTGTACTCGGTGTCTGAGATCGGTCAAAAATAGCAGGCATGTCCACTACCATAACAGCTGACGGGCTCTTACTCACCCCGACTGTAACTGGTAAACAAGAGGAGGTTCTGTGGCCAAAGAGCTCTGTGAGAACACTTGCCATTGTGATGTAGGAGGAAGAAGCAGCAGTTACGGTTGATGGGGTGGTAGTGGTTGGCGAGACCCGTCAGCCTGCATTTTAGCACAGTGAGATTCCCATTCTAGCGCATGCTGATCGCGCATGTGCCCGTTCATGCATGTAGTAGTCAAATTATTGCAATTATTGCCTCTTAGCAAAGTTGGCAGATAACATAAGTTGTGTTATCCTTTCCGGTTTCCAAAAAAACCCAGGCTAGGCAACACTTGTAACCCCAGCGAACTACAGACCCATGACCGCTGCTGGCCACAGCCAGAGTTGAGGCTGTGGATGCTGTGCTTATCGTGGTTGCATAACTCTGTGTCTGTGTGGTAAACCCTAACGTAACCTCCTCATCTTCCTCCTTCACCTCCTCTGATGAGCTACTCAGCTGCGTGCCTCAGGGTTCACACCAAGTGGGATCTAAAACCTCATCGTCATGCTATCTGTTCTGCCACTCCTCGCCCTGAGAGACACCATCCTCCTCATCCTGCACTGACAGCACAGTACTGTCCGCGTCAGCTCAGGTATCTGAGTCTCATCAGTATCACCTAATTAATCATCTTTCCACCATCTCATTCAACCCCCCCAACTGACCTGTCCATCAAAGTGAATGGCGGCCTGCTCTCCCCAGTTCCGCAAGCTTGACTCTGATCTCTCCTTCAAACCTGAGATCCAAGCCCTTTCCACTTAATGCAGTCTCCAACTCAAAAATATCTCCGCACATTCCTCAACCATGAATATGCAAAAACACTAGTGCACGCCCTCATCATCTCCCGTCTCGACTTCTGAAACCTACTGCTCTGCGGCCTCCCTTCTTACATGCTCTCACCCCGCCAATCTATCCTAAACTTTGGTGACCGACTAATCCACCTGTCACTCTGCTATTCCCCAGTTTTTCCCCTCTGTCAATCCCTGCACTGGCTCCCTGTTGCCCAGAGACTCCAGTTCAAAACCCTAAGTTTGACATGTAAAGCCATCCAAAACCTGTCTCCTCCACACATCTGTGACTTAGAATCCCGGTTCTTACCTGCGCGCAACCTCTGATCCTCATAAGAGGTCCTTCTCTACTTCCCTCTTATCTCCTTTTCCCACAATCACATACAAGATTTGTCCAGTGCATCTCCCCTACTCTAGAACTCTCCACCCCAACACATCTGACTCTCATCTACCATGGAAACCTTCAAAAGGAACCTGAAGACCCACCTCTTCCGACAAGCGTACAACCTACAGTAACCCTCACTCCACCATACCGCTGCACGACCAGCTCTACCCTCACCTACTGTATCCTCACCCATCCCTTGTAGATTGTTTGTTAGCCCTTGCGGGCAGGGTCCTCTCCTCCTATGCTAGTCGGTGACCCCTTTTCACATATAAAGTGCCATGGAATAAATGGCACTATAATAATAAATAATAATTATAATTATAATAATTATGCTATTTATACTGTGGATATATTGATACCATTAGTGATGAGCGAACGTGCTTGCCACTGCTCAGTGCTCGCCCGAGCATCTTACTGCTCGAGATGCTCGGCACTCCGGTTGCTCGGGCGGGAGCTCGGGTCCCCTCACTGCATGTTTGGCGCTCTTTAGAGAGTCAATGAACATGAAGGGATTGCCTGCCACACACTGTAATGCCATAGCCATGTTGGTTGTGGCATTACAGTGATTGGCTGGCCGCACAGCATCATCAGGTCTATATAAGACCTGTCGCCCCATGCTCGTCACAGTCTACCCTGGAAACAGGCAATATAGGGAGAGAAGCTGCTGAGCTAGGGAGAGATTTGCTTGTTTATTGGTTAGTGTAGGTTTACCACAACATCTACACACGTGGTCAAAATTGTTGGTACCCCTCGTTTAATGAAAGGAAAAACCCACAATGGTCACAGAAATAACTTGAATCTGACAAAAGTAATAATAAATTAAAAATCTATGAAAATGAACAAATGAAAGTCAGTCATTGCTTTTCAACCCTGCTTCCACAGAATTTAAAAAAAAATTAAACTCATGAAATAGGCCAACAATTTTGACCACGTGTGTATATATATCCATCTGAACTAACAGTCCTTCTGAGGACTAATCCAGCTGCTTCTATTCAGTGGTGACATCAGGAGTTAGGCAGGCAGGCAGTGTATGTGCCAAACTGCAGTGCATATAGCAAGAAGGTCCATTGAATGTCCTTTTAGTCTAGGTATTCCACAACATATATATATATCAGAGGTAGGCAGGCAGGCAGTGTATGTGGCCGACTGCAGTGCATACAGCACAAGAGGCTCCATTCCAGTTCTGTCTGCTGCTGCTGTTACAGATATTTCTAGAAATAGCCCCAGGTATCAGGGTTTATGTTAATCCTGATTGTTTGCTTAAAAAGCTGTTAGGATCATTCAGCCATGGAGGGTCCTTGTTGGAGTCGGGGTATCCCCGTAACAAGAAATACACAGACACGTAGTGTATAATCAAGTACTGGGAAGCCCCTGAGCGCGTCTGCCTCTATAAGTGCTGTCCCTTTATTTATACTAATAATCATTTTTTTTTGTCAGACATGCGCAGTAAAATGCCTTTGTTTCACAAGCAGTGAAGTGATGATTCATAACAGTGGAATGTTGATAAGAAAGTTTCATAAACAGAAAAGTGATAATTCATAGCAATAGAAGGTTGCTGAGACAGCTAAAAACAAGTTACAATCTAATTTCTGGGCGTCAGTCCAAATGTCCAGATAAGGGAAGAATAACTTCATCTGTGTCTTACATCGTAGTCTTGGGTGAAGTATAACTCCTATCATCCTCTCAGTCCCCCCTTTGATTCTTCCTTATGGACTTTTGGTAGAAGACCTGGTCCGGGAGTTCTTTTCTTTCATATTCTTGAATCCGTGTTACAAAGCTTATTTATGCATATTAAAATAATTTTTAATCCTATTTTAAACACTACATATATGACTACTATAATTAGCACAATCTGTAATATACCTTGCAGAATTCCAGCCACCCAACCTCCAATACCCTTAAACCAGTTCTTTGGGTTGAGAAAGGAGAAGGTGTCTGACCACCAGCTATCTTTATTTTGGTCATTGTGTCTGTCATATTCATCCCGTAATCGTTGTATATCTGCCAGCTTGAACCTCATACTCATTGTACTGTTTGGATCTATGTAATGACAACAGGTTGGACCAATAATTTGACACATTCCTCCCTGGGCCGCAGTTAGGTAATCTAACACTACAGTATGTTGATTAGTAACAATTATAAGTTGATTTTGGACAGCTATACTAGTATTAAGTATATCCATAATATCCCATATCTGATCATCTAGATAGTCGGTGGCCTGAACTAATTTATCCCACATCTGCATCAACATTGGATACACAAAGAAAGTGCTGAATATTTTATTAGGAATTCCCATTTGGACCACATGTGGCCTACCTGAAGGTCTAGGCGAGTTGTCGGCTGCTCTTTTGTATAGTGTGTGTTTAGGTACTGCTTGCATATCTACCTGCTGATTCTGAACTATAAATGTGGCCGGTGTTAAGCGTCCTAGAGTACATGCACCTTTTATTCCTACTGGGAGCCATTTGTATGCTCCATTTCCACAAATCCAGAAGGTTCCTTCAGGCAGATCCCATATTGCAGAGTGTTGGAGCACCAACCTATGTACCAAATCTAAAAATTTAGATACATTCTGAAGTATACACCAAGGGGGTTTTTGACCTAATGGACTACAGTATCCTGCATCTGGATTTTCACAAGTCGGTGTACCTGGGTCATATGCACTTGACTCATTACATAATATATTACCTGGTATTTTTGAACATGTATCATTGTTTCCATCGGGGAATAATTGTGAATATTTCCAACCATTATTGTGTATGTATTTTTCTACTATATCAGGTTTAAAAGGTTGAGAAGAAGATACTGTGCTACTAAAACTGAGTTGTATATTTTCTGTAGGAATTAACCCTAAGTCTGTTAGTCCCGTCTTATTTCTAGGAACCCATACACCTCCTTTAAACGCTAAATATTGTAAGTTGTTTATTTTTCCGGTCATATTACCTTGCCACCAGGGAAATCCCACCCACCCCACAACTGGGATGGCAACAGTGGTGTTCCATAATCTAGAATTAACGGTTTGGTTATTTGCTAATTTGTCTGAGCAATTAGTCCATGTAAACACTTCCTCAGGGGTCATGGGTACGGCCAGGAAGGGTATGCTCGTGGCTGATATTGGAGAATGCGTACAAATCCAACAGTCTGCTATTTTCTGTCCGCCATCGAGCAGCCCGTTTACCAATGTCTCATGATGTTTTATAAATTTATTATCTGCAGGTTTTGGGGAACTCAGTTTATCCCACAGGTCTCCCTGATCTATCGTTATAGCTAACACAAGTACAATCACCACTATTTCTTTTTGCAATGGCTTGCATGTACCCATGCTGATTTTCCTTCCAATTTTACTGCAGTTGGAGTTGTCAATAACACCTGATATGGACCCTCAAATCTGGGTTCTAGCGTTCTTCTGTTATGTCTTTTTACGTAAACTTCGTCTCCTGGTTGCAGCTTGTGCGTTCCCTCAATGGAATCAGGATCTGGAATGGAAGAGAACACTAAAGAGTGTATTTTAGACACATGCTTACATAAATTTTGTACATAAGCAGTTAAGCTTTCAGTTTCTAACATTAAAGTCTGTGGGAAATACAATCCTGTATTGGCAACTCTACCAAACAATATTTCATGGGGGGTGAGTTTGCTCTTTCCCTGGGGGGTGTTTCTGACTGAATACAATGCTATTGGGAGACACTCAGTCCATGGTTTCTGTGTTTCTGCCATGGCTTTCTGTATTTTTAACTTAAGTGTTCCATTCATTCTCTCAACCTTACCAGAACTCTGTGGGTGGTAAGGGGTGTGTAGTTCACTTTTTATACACAACATTTTCATTACATTCTGAAAGATCTCTCCAGTAAAATGTGTACCTCTATCTGACTCGATCACTTCTGGGATACCATAACGGGGTACCAGTTCATGTGCTATTTTTACTGCAGTGACTTTAGCCGTGGCTGTATGAACTGGATAAGCCTCTGGCCACCCCGAAAACATGTCCACACATACCAGTACATACTCATAGTGTCCATGCTTAGGCATCTGGATGTAATCGATCTGAAGTCTCTGGAACGGATATAGTGGTCTTACATGGTGCTTCTGGGGGGTCTTAACAGTCTGTCCTGGATTGTGGGCTAAACAGATTTCACAAGAACCACATTTTGCTCGAGCTACCTGGCCGAACCCTGGGGCTAACCACTTCTGTCTGACCCTCTGTATCATACCGTTTGCAGACACATGTGTAGGTCCGTGGGCTTCACTGACCACAACAGGGTACCACGCTCGGGGGAGACAAAGCTCATCTCCTTTTCTCCATAGTCCTTCTTTTTCTTCTGCCCCCTGTTTCTGCCACTCTTCTTTTTCTTCTCTACTCACCTGCTGGTGGGCTTCTTTGAGCCGTGTAATTAAGTCAAATTCTGATACTGCACTAATAGTGTGGTCAGTTGTCAGAGGTTTTACTGCAGCTCGCTTAGCAGCCTTGTCGGCTCGGTCATTACCCCTAGCTATCTCGGTGTCGAGTCTTACATGTGCAGGTACTTTTATTACTGCTACTTGTTTGGTTGAGGCAGCTGATTCTAGGATTTGTCTAATCATTTGTCCATGTTTTACTGGTTGACCTGAAGCTGTCATGTAACCTCTAGCTCTCCATATACATCCAAAATCATGTACAATACCATATGCATATCTAGAATCGGTAAAAATATTAGCGGTTTTTTCTTTTGCTAACTGTAATGCTCGTATTAGAGCTAATAGTTCAGCTTCCTGGGCTGAACAGCTGGCCTGCATTGGCTCAGCTTCAATAATATCATAATCTGATACAATGGCATAACCTGTGTGAAAGTTACCAGTTTCATCTGCATACCTACTTCCATCTATATACATATGTAGGTCTGGATTGTCAAGAGGGGTGTCCTGTACATTAGGTAGCCCTTGTGTTTCTTGTTCTATACACTGTAAGCAATCATGTATTATATTGTCTTGTTCGTGGTATTGTAAAAAATTTTCATCTTCGTCTTCCTGACCTCCTTCCACTCCCCCCTTTGTCTCTAGTGGTAACAGAGTGGCTAAATTTAGAGACAATATGCGGCGAAAAGTGAGGTTTGGTGGCATTAGTAAGGAGCATTGTAATCTAAGATGTCTAGCCATTGAAATGTGTTTTGGCAATACCTGATTCAGTATGCCATGTACATCATGTGTAGTTTGTACTATTAGGGCATGGTCTAGTACTATTTCTGAGGCTTTTTCTACCAAAAGAGAGACAGCTGCTACTACTCTGACACATGATGGTGCAGCTTTGGTAACATTATCTAATTGAGCAGAATAGTATGCGACAGGTCTTTGTTTATTTTCATGTTTCTGTGTTAGTACTCCTGTAGCATGATTAGACATTTCCGCAGCCATTAATTGGAATGGTTTGGCGTAGTCTGGGATTCCCAAGGCCGGGGCTGACATGAGACCTTTCTTGAGGTCTTGAAAGGCTATGAGCGCTGATTCAGTTAACTGAAAAGGCTCGATTTTTAAACAATCATATAGAGGTTGCATAAGCTGACTAGCATGTATAACCCATTGTCTGCAGTGTGATACTATTCCCAAAAATGCTCTTAATGTTTTGTAGTTCTTGGGAGGAACAAGATCTCTAATGATTTTTAGTCTGTCGGCGGTGAGGTGCCGAATACCTTGTGAAATGCAGTGTACTAGAAATACTACCGTAGTCATACAAAGTTGTACTTTTTTCTTGTTAACTTTACAGCCCATGTCTGCTAGAAATATTAACAATCTTATTGTGTTGCTGTTTGCGGACTCTTGAGCAGGGGCACATAACAATAGGTCATCAACATATTGAAGAATTACAACCTCATCCGTAGGTTTGAAATTTTGAAGAACTGATCTCATAGCTTCTGAGTACAAGGTAGGTGAATGTATCATACCCTGTGGTAATCTTGTCCATGCTAATTGTCTATTCTTAAATGTAAATGCAAACAGTTTGTAACAGTCTGGGTGTAATGGTATTGAAAAAAATGCATTTGACAAGTCTATGACAGAAAATACTCGTGCTGTTGCTGGGATCTGTGATAGCAACGTGTGTGGATTTGGCACAACAGGAGTAATAGGTTCCAAAATTTTATTTATCTCTCTTAAATCATGTACCATCCGGTATCTAGCAGCTGACCCCTCAGTAGATTTCTTTTTTACGGGGTACAACGGTGTATTGGCTGGTGACTTTACTTCTATCAGTACTCCAGTTTTTAGATAATCTTTTATCTGTTCTCCTATGGCGTGTTCTTGTTGGGCACTAATAGGATACTGTCTCAATTGGGGTAGTGTCACACCTGGAACAGGAGTGACTTTTACTGGAGCTATTGGCATTAGTCCTACATCGGTGTCATGTTGTGCCCATAATTTTTCTGGTACCTCAGAAAGATCTAAAATAATTTGGGTAGGGGCAGGATCTTTCTCATCCTCTAAGGCTTGGACTTTTACAATGTTTTCTAGAGACTCTTGGTCATCAGGCACCAAAATTTGGACTCTACCATCCTCCAAAAATTGGATATTCATTTCTGTCTGCTTTAATAGGTCTGTACCTAGAAGACAAGTAGGTGCCCCTTTGACAAAAAGAAATTTAGATAAAAATATTTTAGATCCTATCTTTGTTTCAAGGGGAATACTATATGGGAGTGGCCTGATTCCTCCATCATACCCTTCGGTATAGGTTACATCATCTGATAAACAATCAGCATTTGGTAAGGCGTCTTCATTGAGGACGGAGGAAGTTGCTCCGGTATCTATTAGAAAAGGGCATTGTTTTCCTGCTACTTTTACCTGAATTATTGGGCGCCTTCCAGTCAAAGTGGTTTGCATCACGTCTAGTCACTCGCTTGCTGCAGGAGCAGAAGCCTGTACTGTCTTTTCTTGTGATTCTCTTGGGACATAGGTACCATCTTCTATATCCCTGGCTTTTTTCCTGCATTCTCTAATCCAATGTCCTGGTTTCTTACAGTAGTGACATGGATTAGTTTTCTTATCCAAGTTCCCTTTGTCATAGGTCTGATTTGATCTGTTGTTTTTATTGACCAGACTATTATTTGCTGCTACTCTGATGGGTTTGGATGCTGCCTCACGCATATCCATTTCTATCCCTAATAGTTTTTGTCTGACTATCTGGGGATCATCTAGGGTTCTCCAATCAGGAGTTGCAGCCTTGAACTTTTCCCTAAGTTTTGGGTTAAGATTCTCTATAAAAGTTTTTGTCATCAGTCGAATGACTCCTTCATTGGTAAGGTCCATTCCCTCGTCTCTGTAACTGTTTTCTACCGCTAAGTAGTATTCATCTACAGGCTGTCCTGACTTCTGGGAGACAGTTCCTGAAGTCCCTCTCATTCGTTGTTTAGTTCTCATAAACTCCATAAGTCTGATCATAAAATTCTGTCCTGACAGTGCGGTATTTGGATCCTCACCATCTACTGGTTGAGGTCTATGAGGTTCTATAACTGTCATCAATTCCTGATACAACCCTGGTGTCATTTTCATTCTACATAATTCTGTCCCATCTGACCATGTTCCATTATGGGTGTGTATTATCTGCTGTATGTACGTAGCAAATCTTAGTGGGCATTGTATTGGATCTGGTGCATTCTGAAGTAGGGACATTCCCTCAGCGGGGGTCCATGGAAAATATTGTCTAGTCTGATGGTATCTAGTTACTCTACGCGGTGGATTGCCACCATCTTCTTCTCTGTATGGTCGACTGAGGATACGCACTGGTGCCAACATATCATGTGGTCGTGGTGCTCCACATCCTGCACATGTGTCTCTCCAGTCTGGATTCTGGAGTCCACAGTTTGTACATGTCCATCCACCCGGACCCCGAAAATCAGGATACAGTGTGGGTTCTGACCTGGGCTGATATGGTGGTGCCAATGGGTTCATTTGTTTACTGTTTTCTGTTTGTACAATGGGACCCTGTCTGACTGGAGTTCTCCATAATCCATTGTCTTTATTAAAAGTCCAATGGTCTGTCTCTGCTGTTTTTGATAGTTCGACCATGGCCTCTACTTGTTCCTGCCATCCTTTGTCTCTTATCACTCCTGCTTTTCTAACCCGAATGTCCTCCCATAGTTTCCTGTTAAACCTGTCATGCCTTGCTACCTGAAAAGTTTTGCAAACTTTCCCTAAATTCTTAGTTGCTTCTACACCACACCTTTCTTTCACGATTGTATAGACATCTTGTTCATCATTTGTGGTCTTAGTCTGTTTGTTGCCCATTTTTCCTGACTATTCATACCTTAGGAGGCTTTTTGGGTTAGATAAAATATATTCTATATTTTACCTTTCCTCGTTACCTATTCTGTCCTAAGGAGCCAGTATCTGAAACGGTTTCTCTGGACCGTTTTGTCTGAAGTGTAGAGTAATTCTAACACACATATATATGGCAACAAGGGCAAGACCAACAATACATAAAATGAACCATACAGTCTCCATTATATATCGTGTCCCTGGAGTATTATCATTACTTCCATGGGCTCATTCTGTCAATCTCTTATCCGTCAAAAAGGTGGACAAAGGTTCGGGAGTTAAGCGTGAGCGAAGGTTTCCCCGAAAGGACACAACCTTATGACTCAGTTAGGCAATCTCCGTAATACTTATGTCATCTACCTTAGTGCGGCTTATGAGGCTATTCCCGACATCCACATCTCTTTCATACCATCCGTTTCATAACCTTCTCTGACCTCTCCTTCGGCAGATCCTACAGTATATACATGAATGACCCGAGCTATAGGTATCCTTCTCTACTAGTTCCTCAATCCCAACACAAGATATGCATGAAATTTACGGACTATCGCAGAGCAGATGTAAGAGAACTAACAGTGTCTCTTACCTGGCCAGGTTTGTCATCTGCTGTTCCGATGTCCCAATCTCAGCGGTTACTCGTGCCGGTCGATGAACTTGAAGGAATACGCAGACCTCGGGTCCCTGTTTCGGGCGCCAGGAATTGTTAGGATCATTCAGCCATGGAGGGTCCTTGTTGGAGTCGGGGTATCCCCGTAACAAGAAATACACAGACACGTAGTGTATAATCAAGTACTGGGAAGCCCCTGAGCGCGTCTGCCTCTATAAGTGCTGTCCCTTTATTTATACTAATAATCATTTTTTTTTGTCAGACATGCGCAGTAAAATGCCTTTGTTTCACAAGCAGTGAAGTGATGATTCATAACAGTGGAATGTTGATAAGAAAGTTTCATAAACAGAAAACTGATAATTCATAGCAATAGAAGGTTGCTGAGACAGCTAAAAACAAGTTACAATCTAATTTCTGGGCGTCAGTCCAAATGTCCAGATAAGGGAAGAATAACTTCATCTGTGTCTTACATCGTAGTCTTGGGTGAAGTATAACTCCTATCATCCTCTCAAAGCAATCCAGAGAACATCGTTTTTCTGCTCCATTTGCTTGTTGCCACTGCAGAATACAGCCAGATTTTTTCTATATTACAGCGATAAAAATCCAGAATTTGCAGTGAACGTGGAAAATATTGGCTTCCATTTAAATTTTGTTGCAGGTTGTTAGTGAAATATTGACACGAGGTCGCTGTGAAAAATAGTAACTTACAGGCCAGCTATTTAAAACTGTGGTTTTCCGTCACACAGATCACATATCACTGCGGTTCAAATCCAGCCATTTGTAGTGAATGTGGAAAATATTGTCCTCCATTTAAAATGGGCAAAGCTCGTGGCAAGGGACAGGAAAGTGGACGTTATGGTGATGGTGTATGCAGAGGACGAGGCCGAGGTTGTGTGAAAGCTGAAATTGTACCACAACAAACACCCACATCTTGTTTCTCGACCTTCCTGTCCCAATTAATATGGGACCGCAGAACACCACTATAGAACACAGAGCAGTGTGAAAATGTTATTGGATAGATTGCAGATAATGCTTCAAGTCACTTAGCCACCACCACCACCCTGTCTTCCACACGATCAAGTCTCAGTAGGCGTGAGTCTGGACTGCATATTCCTCACCCTGATCCTCCTTCCTCCCAGCAACCGTTCCTCGTAACATGATTGAAGTTGCCAGTACAACTGTTAGGTCTTCCCGAGTCTGATTGTTTTTTAAAGTCTTTGCCGATAACCCCAAAAAAGCCAATTGCACCACCTGCCAGGCCAGCATCAGCAGAGGTAGCACAACTACCAGCCTGACCACCACCAGCATGATTAGGCACATGGCAGCAAAGCACTCAACTAAGTGGGCCAAACTCCAGGATCCAGCAACGGTGTCTGTGGGTGACACCACTGCTTATTCCGCTGTTGTGCGTGCACGCCAATCCCCTGTCCATGGCGCATGCAAGATGAACACTCTCAACTAGCACCATCAGCAAGCACGTCCACGTCCTTGTTCCAGCGCAGACAGGGTGTGTTTCAACAGAGCCCCAAGGGGATTGTGGGGAAGTTGTTTACTGTTAGGCTGGAGCCGAAGAGAAAGGTGGTGTGTGTGTTCTGTATCTCCCAGAAGCACCCCTGCAAGTGAAAAGGATTCAAGTCAGGAGTGAAGCTAAGCACAGGTCAGGTAGAGTTCCTGAATTAACAGTGCAGAGTATTGTCAGGCAAGAAGATAAGGACTGGAAGAAATGGTGTCACAGGGATCATCTCCCTCAGGAAACCCTCCCCCCTCCTCCATCTCACTGTGCTGTAAAGAATGTTGTGTTCATTAATGTGCCTTTGCATTAGAACTGTGCTGTCCTGTACTACTGGGAAGACTGTGAACTGCTGTGCTGCAAAGGAAACCGTACTGTTTGTCACTGGAGCCTGTTGCTAATAAGACTTAACATGCACTGACTGTGCGGCTTCTTTTTAAATGCTACTGTTCTACCATTTATGAGGACTCTTGTCAAGTGTGTCTGGTCAGCAAGTGAAACAACCGATGTGTCTGTGCCTGAGGGTCAATACCCCTGTGTGCCTGAGAGAAGCTGCAGCACATGGTCTATGGTCGCCCTGAGTAACGGTTCCCCCAGGATTCATTAACCTTTCTCACCCCTGTCTGCACCTAGCGGCGTGCGTGTAACATTGGTGGCCCATATGGGGAATCCTGAGCAGGAATTAGCGTGTAGAGGGAGAAGAGGAAAAGTGTCTGGAAAAACACAGCAGCACAGCACCTCAACTCAACTCTGCTACACCAGTTAAAGGGGACCAGTCCTAAAGAAAATTCACCAGCAGCACTGGATGTGGAAATACAAATGGACAGAATTAGTGAGCTGCTTCTTCAGTTAACCTGTGAAGAATTGAGAACAGTAGCAGAACATATAAAGATGTCAGTAGAACAGATTTCCAAAGGACACAACCGCAGGCAACTGTCAGCTGCCATTAATGCAAAAATGGATGAGCTGGTGGAGAAAAAAGCTTAAGACGGTATCCTGTATCGTTACGGAGGACAAAAACGGCAGTTGGTACTACCCAGAGTATTCCGTAGGTTGGTCTTCAAAGAGCTCCATGAAAACATGGGACATCTGGGAGTGGAAAAACAACAAATTTGATCCGTGAACGTTTCTTCTGGCCGTACATGCAGAGAGATATTGAGAGGTACGTATCAAGGGAGTGTGGGTTTCTGAAGGATAGACGTCCCAACTAGTGTTGATCAAGCACTAAAATGCTCAGGTGCTCGAAGCTTGGGCCGAGCTCACCGTGATACTCGGGTGTTCGACCCGAGCAACGAGCCCAATGTTAGTCTATGGGAGACCCTAGCATTTTTGCGGCACCCCCGGCAGTCTGTAGAAAGCCTAAAAAGTGCCCAAAACAATAGTGACAGTGCTCAAGTGACATGGGGACAGCATGGGGATCGCCCCAGGAAGCATTTATGACCCCCCAGGTCACTGCTATCAACAACGTGGTCCGAGGTATTAAGCCACTTTTACAGGCTCACAATAAAACGTTCAAAAACGAAACTGAAACTGTTTTCCTGTGAAATATGTTAAGGAACATCCTTTCCAGGGTAAAGACTTGTGTATAAGGTAAAATAAATAACCAAAAACAAAAATATTCCTCCACACCTTGGGCTATGTTCACAAGTAGCATTTTTTATGCGTTTTTGCACTTTTGTATTGCTTTCAACCGTGACAAATGCATTCACCGGGAAATGTCATTTTAACATTTTACAACCTTATCTGGCCATGTGCTGTGTGACACATGCATACAGTGCTGAAAAGACATGGAAACAGCATGGGGAAGACCCCTGGAAGCATCTCTGACACCCAGGTCACTGCCTAAAAGTGTGCCTATCAGAAGTGATCCTTGCCGCATCAGAAGATGCAGACTTGCAACTAACCCCGTGCAAGTCCTTGTCCCAGGGCAGTGTTCAATTGTACCTCCCCCATTCCTTGCAATACAAGCGCAAGTATGCAGCCTGCCACCCACCCACCCCCAGGATGCAATACCATACTGCTTGCTTGCACTTGAAATTGGGCCTTTTAAGCATGTGGAGGCGGAATCTGGCCACCACATCATGGCTGCCTCGGCGGCCTGGTATCCATAATCAGTCCCCAGACACCCGGCGGCCAGGTGTCCGCGCTTGGTCCCCAGCCGCCACGGGGCGGCCATGTGTCCATAAACGGTCCCCAGCCGCCCCAATTTGTCCCAGATCGCCTTAAACACAAGCACGCATACCAAAACATTACCTGTTCCCTCCCCATTTAGTGGGAAGGACAGGCTAACCACAAACACGTGGACAAGTGAATGTGGCCAGGGATGGTCCATCTCACTGACGCCTTCACACTGGGTTAATATTGTGGAAGCCGGGACACAGTTGGACACTGGGATGCAACACGTCCTCCAGACATAGAGGATTGTGGGTCCTGGATCAATCAGGCTTCAACACAAAGTTCAGAAGGTAGACAGCAGCAGTGGTCGGCCTCCTACACAACGAGTAAATTATTCATGATCATGAGGCCATCCATCTCCTTAGCTTTCTGTTCCTTGGAATGCAAGCGCATGTGTAGCGCCCCGTGGGTTCGGCCGCTACAGGGGTATTGCACCTCTGCCAGAGGTGTGATATTCCACTCCCGGGTAAGGATGGAGTATGGACAAGGGCTCAGTTAGCTGCATACAGCACACACACCCCATTTCCGAGGGACAGCTCAACGGTGCTCCCACTAGACAGAAGTGCAGGCACGACCGACTATGTCCCTGTCTGGAGTGGGGAGGGGGGGTGGAACACCCAGTGCTGTAGGGGCAGGTGGGGGTTGGTTGTTGAGCGTAGGTAGGAGCCCATTGGTTGCTGGTCACCTGGGCTCATGGTCAGAGGGAGGTATAAAAGGTGGGCACCATATTAGCTCTAGAGAGAGAAGTTCATTCTGTCCAGCGAGAAGACAGGGAGTAGAAGCTCTGTAGGAGCTCTGCTCCAAAAGGGCCTAGTGAGAGGCCGAGGAGGAGGTGAAAGGGAGCTGAGATTGTGGCTCATCCCAGCTCCAAGAGAAAGGAACAGAAAGGAACAGGAAGGAACAGAAAAGGAGAAGAGACAGAGAAACAGAAGGGCTCAGGAACAAGAAGGTTGAAGGGACCCTAAGAACCCACGAGAATCCAGGGTGAAGGGTCAGGCAGATTAAGGGTACCGGACCCCAAGTTGGTGGAGGAGAAACTACCCTCAGCCAAAGACCGGTCGTCGTGATCATTTATTGGTGCGACACCTCATCAAACCTGCTAGGAAGGCACCATATAGGACAGCGGAGGACGGGGCCCACGTTTACCCGCACAAGTTCGCGGCAGCTGGACAAAAGTGGGTCACTGGTGAGGCAGGCCAGAGAAAGGACAAAAGGGGGTCCTGAGCCATACTTCTGGACTGCCTGGGAGTTGACCGAGCCCCACACCTGGTGGACGCAGCACGGCTCGGGCGGTCATTACCGGTGCTGAAGTGACCCGGAGCACATGAACTGTGAGTAAAGACCCTGGACTGTAACTTGTTGTCTGTGTGCTCCTTTGCGCCTCCAGCACTACCGGTACTGGGACTCTCACCACCATCACTCTCACCATCTACTACACTGCCCTGGGGCCGCACTCTTCCCGTGGGGAGTCACACCACCTCAGCTGCACCCACCATCAGCCCCAGTGGTCTGCCCTGCAGCGGCGGTTCCTAATAACCGCAATCCACGGGTGGCATAGTCGGACATTATCTAAAACATCTAAAAGACTGCCACTGGTCTGACCACCCTGAGCCACGGAACCGGGTCGCCACTACTACCCCCATCGTTCCCCTATTGCCCGGATCCGAGTGCCCCACGGCCCAGGGGGCGAGTCAGCTTTGGCGTTGTCGGCAGGATTTCGTGCCCGCTAACCACGGGTACTGCGCGCCTGAAAAGAGACTGTTTCATTGTACTAAAGATGGCGCCCGCCCCAGAAGAACGAGCGCCATAATGTGCGCGCCAAAAGACCACAGGAGGCCGCCTCCCATCGTGGGCCGGGTCCCAGAATGGCGCCAAAGAGGAAGCCCGCCCCCAACAACCATGAGCACGGCTGTGGAAATGTCCGTCAACGTGGGGGGGCTTCCCCTGAGAGTGATTGTCAGCAGAATGCCCCAGGACCACCCCCCATGGGGGCGGAAAGAGAAGAAAACTGCGGGGCAGGGGGTGGTCTGGATCAGTCCAGACAGACCGCACCCGGGGATGGACACCCTCAGCAGCACCAGCCTCCTGGCCCGAAGCCTGCTGCAGGCCAAACCGCTCTGCAGCCTAGCAGAAGTCCTAGCGCAGCTCCCCCGAGACCCGGAGCGTGCGCGAGCTGCACTGGAGGATCTGGAGAGGAGGATGGTCCAAGTGCAGCGGGGTGCACTCAGCGAGTGGAGAGAAGAACTGGCCCGGCAGGCTGGAATCCACCAGCGACAAGCCTCAACCGCACCCCGGAGTCTGCCTGCCTCTGAGGACGGTGCAGGAGGAGAGAGGACCGGAGGCGACGCCTCGGAGGAAGCCACGAGGACTGAGGCAAGTGAAGGGGACATCACTACCCCAGGCCCAGCAACCGCAAGCCTGCCCCAGCCTCCTGTCGCAGCACCCGAAGCCCCACTCACCGCACCTGTTGCCGCGCCGCCACTGCTCCCAGCTAGGCCTCAAGTGGCGAGCGCCGCAGCCACGCCCCGCCCGGCACCACGCCCCTTGACCCCGGGCGCCGTAAAGCGAGAAGCGTCATCGGCCCGGTCGCAAGGCCTGGATGACCCGGGCGCCATTACTAAGCCTGCGCCCCTGTCCCGGACGGGACTGCCACCTAGCGCAGCCGAGAGACCCCCGGCCTGGTCGCAAGGCCGAGTGCCCCCGGGCGCTGCTCCCAGATCAGGTCCCCCCACTATACCACGGCTGGGTGTGGACCTGATTGCACATCATACCGGTCCGGATGGACTGCCGCTGGAGTGGCCGGCTGAAGTGACCAGCAGTGAGCCATGGAAAATCCAGCCCCCGCGCGAGCCTCTGATACCGGCTCCAGAACCCGTAGAGGTCACCCTACCCCCACTGGAGGACGTCCAATTAGAGTGGGACCCCGCTGGAGAGAACTTGATGGGGTTCACCCAGGAAACCCGGGCGGACGCAGCCCGTCGACTGGAGTCCTGCCGCCAGCAGTTGGCGACATTTGAGAGGGAGCGGCGGGAGCGGCGTATCAGGGAGGAGTGGCTCCAAGCACGGAGTGCGGAACAAAAGAGGAGAGCCCGACAGGATCCCCAAGCCGCCCGCGGTCCCCAAGCCACCGGGACCGTGGTGAAATTTCAGATGGAGCACGGCTGGGGCTTCATCAGAGATCCTGAGACCACAGACGACGTCTTTGTGACCCGGAGGGACGTCGAGAGCCACCTGCCAGAGGGACATCGCGGACGAGATCTATACCCTGGTGACGTGGTCACCAACACCCGGCACAAGGGCGCAAAGGGATTGTACGCCCTCCGCGTCCACCGGCTCACGGAGGAGGAGCTGCAATACCACTACGGAGAGAGTCAAGAGGGTCCGGACGGGCCTGAAGATTACCCGGAGGAACAAGGCGCATACGGAGGATACCGTCAGTAGTAAGGAGGAGAAAACGTGCCTATGTAAATAGTTACTGATAAGGGTATAAGACTTGTTTAAGGGACTGTTTCCACTGAGAGTGTGGTCCCCGTTGGGACTGTTACCTGTCAAAGTTGCCCCTTTCCTAAATCTGGTTGGGGACTGAGAACAGCCATTCCCCTTCCCAAAACTGGCCGAGGACTGAGAGCGGCCGTCCTTGTACATAGTCGCGCTTCCTAAAGCGCCCCCTACTGGTTTTATAAAAAGACTGCAACGTCTACCTCAAGACAAATTTGCTGGACTGTTGCACCTTTAAGAAGAATGAACACCTGGTCGCAAGTTGCACCGCGGCCAGTATCCAAGAATATGTTTTACTTAAAAAAATGTTTTATATGGAAAAGCTTTATATGCTTCTATTTGATGTTCTATATGACAAAAGAGTTCCGGTAGTATTGACAATATCTAATGAAAGAAAAGTGTTGAAAAAGAGGAAAGTGTTTCCCATAAAGGGAGTTGAACTATGTCGTCCGTTTTCTAATGTAAAAATGTTTTGAAAAAGTTTTGCATGTTTGGTAATCAAATGTCTTTACTCTTTTCCAGCCCGAGGATGTGCTGTGGTTTACCAGGGGGGGAATGTAGTGCCCTGAGGGTTCGGCCGCTACAGGGGTATTGCACCTCTGGCTTACCCGGGAGTGATATTCCACTCCCGGGTAAGGATGGTGTGTGGACCGGGACTCAGTTAGCTGCATGCATCACATACACCCCATTTCCGGGGGACAGCTCAACGGTGCTCCCATTAGTACAGTAATGCAGGCACGACAGACCATGTCCCTGGCTGGAGTGGGGAGGGGGGAGGAAAACCCAGTGATGTAGGAGCAGGAGGGGACGGTTTCTGGGCATAGGAAGGAGCTCATTGGTTGCTTGTCACCTGAGCTCACACACTAGGGGAAGGTATATAAGGTGGGCACCATCTTAGTTCTGAGTGGCGTACAGTGGAGAGAGAGGAGAAGTTCAGCCAGAGAGGGCTGACAGGGAGCTGTGGCTCAGTCTGGGCCCAGCTCCACGAGGCAGGCCTAGGGTGAAGGTCGGAGCCAGAAGGAAGGAACAGAAACAGAAAGGAACAGAAACGGAAAGGAACAGCAAAGAAAGAGAAGTACCCAAAGTGTAGAAGGGCCCAGAGACACGAAGGCAGAAGGAACCCTAAGGACCCAGGAGATTGCGGGTGACGGGTTGGAAGAACAGGGTACCGAATCCCAAGTTGGCGGAGGTGACTAATCCTTAACCAAGAACCGGTGGTCGTGATCATTTACCGGTGCGACCCCTCACTACACCTACTTGGAAGGCACACCACATAGGGTCAGGGAAGTGGACACCCAGTTCTCCCAGGAGAAGACCCGAGGCAGCTGGACAGAAGTAGTGTCACTGGTGGGGCACGGCTGACGAAAGGATAGAAGGGAGTCCTGTGCCACACTCCGGAATTGCCTGGGGGTTGATCGAGCCCCCTGCCTAGTGGACGCAGCACGGCTCGGGCGGTCCTATCTGTGCACAAGTGACCTGGATGAGAACTGTGAGTAAAGAACCTGAACTGCAACACCTTGTCTCTGTGCTTTCTCACCGCGTCAGCACTACTAGTACTGGGACGCCCCGCACCACAACCACCATCATCACTCTACATTGCCCTGAGGCTATACTCCTCCCGTGGGGAGTTATACTACACTCTGCTGCACTCACAACATCAGCCTCAGAGGTCTGCTCAGCAGCATCGGTTCATATTGACCGCAATGCACGGTTGGCGTAGTCGGACATTTAACCATAAAAACCCCTATAAAAGACTGCCATTGGTTTGACCACCCTGAGCCACGGGACTGGGTCGCCGCCACGGAGACTACAACCCCCAGAGACCCGGCTCCATGTAACCCACACACGTGCGTACACCGGCCCAGGGGGTGCGTCACATATGGTTTGTAAAAATTAGCCCTATGGGTTGAGCCATGGTTGATGCAGGAAGCTACCATACCAAGGGCCTCCAATCACAAAGAGCAGTTAGGCTGGAGTTGGAATACTGTCCTGGTTTGTCCACTGCACAATGTGCATAGTGTTTGTAAAAATTAGTCCTATGGGTTGAGTCATGGTTGACGCAGGAAGCCACCATCCCAAGTGCCTCCAATCACAAATAGTAGTTAAGCTGGAATAGGAATTCTGTCCTGATTTGTCCATTGCACAATGTGCATAGGGTGTGTAAAAATTTGCCCAATGGGCTGAGTCATGGTTGACCCAGGAAGCCACCATCCCAAGGGCCTCCAATCACAAATAGTAGTTAGGCTGGAGTAGGAATACTGTCCTGATTTGTCCAGTGCAGAATGTGCATAGGGTTTCTAAAAATTATCTCTATGGGCTGAGTCATGGTTGACGCTGGAAGCTACCATACCAAGGGCCTCTAATCACAAATAGTAGTTAGGCTGGAGTAAGAATATTGTCCTGGTTTGTCCACTACACAATGTGCATACAGTTTGTAAAAATTAGCCCTATGTACTGAGTCATGACGCAGGAAGCCATCATCCCAAGGGTCTCCTATTACAAATAGTAGTTAGGCTGGAGTAGGAATACTGTCCTGGTTTGTCCACTGCACAATGTGCATAGGGTTAGTAAAAATTATCCCTATTGGCTGAGTCATTGTTGAATCAGGAAGCCACCATCCCAAGGGCCTCCAATCACAAATAGTAGTTAAGCTGGAGTAGGAATACAGTCCTGGTTTATCTACTGCACAATGTGCATAGGATTTGCAAAAATTAGCCCTATGGGTTGAGACATGGTTGAGGCAGGGAGCCACCATCCCACAGGCCTCCAATCACAAATAGTAGTTAGGCTGGAATGGGAATACTGTCCTGGTTTGTTCATTGCACAATGTGCATAGGCTTTGTAAAAATTAGCCCTATGGGCTGAGTCATGGTTGATGCAGGAACCACCATCCCAAGGGCCTCCAATCACAAATAGTAGTTAGGCTGGTGTAGGAATACTGTCCTGGTTTGTCCACTGCACAATGCACATCTGCTTTGTAAAAATTAGCCCTATGGGCTGAGTCATGGTTGATGCAGGAAGCCACCATCCCAAGGGCCTCCAATCACAAATAGCAGTTATGCTGGAATAGGATTACTGTGCTTATTTGTTCACAGCACAATGTGCATAGGCTTTGCTAAAATTAGCCTTATGGGCTGAGTCATGGTTGACGCAGAAGCCATCATCCCAAGGGACTCCAATCACAAATAGTAGTTAGGCTAGAGTCGGAATACTCCCCTGGTTTGTCCACTGCACAATGTGCATAGGGTTTCAAAAAATAATAAGCCCTATGGGCTGAGTCATGTTTGACGCAGGAAGCCACCATGCCAAGGACCTCCAATTACAAATAGTAGTTAAGCTGGAGTAGGAATACTGTCCTGGTTTGTCATCTGCACAATGTGCATATGGTTTGTAAAAATTAGCCCTATAGGTTGAGTCATGGTTGATGCAGGAAGATACCATACCAAGGGCCTCCAATCACAAATAGCAGTTAGCTTGGAGTAGAAATACTGTCCTGGTTTGTCCACTGCACAATGTGCATAGGGTTTGTAAAAATTAGTCCTATGGGCTGAGTCATGGTTGACGCAGGAAGCCACCATCCCAAGGGCCTCCAATCAAAAATAGCAGTTAGGCTGGAGTTGGAATACTGTGCTTATTTGTCCACTGCACAATGTGCATAGTGCTTGTAAAAATTTGCCCAATGGGCTGAGTCATGGTTGACCCAGGAAGCCACCATCCCAAGGGCCTCCAATCACAAATAGTAGTTAGGCTGGTGTAGGAATACTGTCCTGATTTGTCCAGTGCAGAATGTGCATAGGGTTTGTAAAAATTAGCTCCATGGGCTGAGTCATGGTTGACGCAGGAAGCTACCATACCAAGGGCCTCTAATCTCAAATAGTAGTTAGGCTGGAGTAGGAATATTGTCCTGGTTTGTCAACTGCACAATGTGCATAGGATTTGGAAAAATTAGCCCTATGGGCCGAGTCATGGTTGAAGCAGGAAGCCACGATCCCAAGGGCCTCCAATCACAAATAGCAGTTAGGCTGGAGTAGGAATACTGTCCTGGTTTGTCCACTGCACAATGTGCATACGGTTTGTAAAAATTAGCCCTATGTACTGAGTCATGACGCAGGAAGCCACCATCCCAAGGGTCTCCAATCACAAACAGTAGTTATGCTGAAGTAGGAATACTGTCCTGGTTTGTCCTCTACACAATGAGCATAGGGTTTGCAAAAATTAGCCCAATGGGCTGAGTCATGGTTTAGGCAGGGAGACACCATCCCAAGGGCCTCCAATCACAAATAGTAGTTAGGCTGGAATGGGAATACTGTCCTGGTTTGTCCCCTGCACAATGTGCATAGGCTTTGTAAAAATTAGCCCTATGTGCTGAGTCATGGTTGATGCAGGAAGCCACCATCCCAAGGGCCTCCAGTCACAAATAGTAGTTATGCTGGAGCAGGAATATTGTCCTGGTTTGTCCTCTGCACAATGTGCATAGGGTTTGCAAAAATTAGCCCTATGGGCTGAGTCATAGTTGAGGCAGGGAGCCACCATCCCAAGGGTCTCCAATCACAAATAGTAGTTAGGCTGGAATGGGAATACTGTCCTGGTTTGTCCCCTGCACAATGCACATCTGGTTTGTAAAAATTAGCCCTATCCGCTGAGTCATGGTTGACGCAGGAAGCTACCATACCAACGGCCTCTAATCACAAATAGTAGTTAGGCTGGAGTAGGAATACTGTCCTGGTTTGTCCACTGCCCAATATGCAGAGGGTTTGTAAAAATTTGTCCTATGGGATGAGTCATGGTTGACTCAAGAAGACACCATCCAAAGGGCCTCCAATTACAAATAGCAGTTAGGCTGGAATAGCATTACTGTGTTTATTTGTCCACTGCACAATATACATAGGCTTTGTTATAATTAGCCCTATGGGCTGAGTCATTGTTGACGTAGGAAGCCACCATCCCAAGGGCATCCAATCACTAATAGTAGCTAGGCTGGAGTAGGAATACTGTCCTGGTTTGTCCACTGCCCAATATGCAGAGGGTTTGTAAAAATAAGCCCAGTGGGCTGAGTCATGGCTGACACAGGAAATCACCATCCCAAAGGCCTAAAATCACAAATAGTAGTAGGCCAGGAGTAGGAATACAGTCATGGTTTGTCCACTGCACAATGTGCATAGGGTTTGTAAAAATTAGCCGTATGGGCATGGTCGTGTGTGACAATGGCCGTAACCTGGTGGCGGCTCTGAGGCGAGGCGAGATCACACATGTACCATGCCTGGCTCATGTGCTTAACCTCGTCGTTCAGCCGTTTCTTAAATCGTACCCCGAGTTGCCAGATCTGCTCGTCAAAGTACGGAGCCTGTCAGTTCATTTTCGGAAGTCGGCTACAGCATCCGCCGCCCTTGCTGTGTTGCAGCAGCATTTGCAGCTTCCGGCACATCGACTGGTGTGTGATGTCCCCACACGTTGGAACTCTACCCTGCACACGTTGCAAAGGATTTGTGAGCAGAAGAGCGCAATTGTGGAGTACCAGATACAACAAGGCCATCGATATTCAGGTCAGACTCCACACATAAGACCTCAGGAGTGGACCTGGATGTCTGACATTTGTACCATCCTGACAAACTTTGAGGAGTCCACCAAGATGGTGAGTGGCGATGACACCATCATTAGCGTCAGCATCCCACGTGTCTGTCTTTTGCAACGCTCTCTGCAGAGAATTAAAGAGGAGGCATTGCAGCTAGAGTATGATGAGACGGATCAAGAAGCCATAGCGGGCGATTACACACAGCCCAGCCTCATGTCATCCCAATGTGCATTGGGGGACAATGAGGGAGAGGAGGAGCAGGAGGAAGAACAGGAGCTGGTATCATGCGCTGTAGATGGTAGTACCTGTACAACTGTCATACCGTCGGTTCAGCGTGGGTGGCCTGAGGACAGGGGGGAGGAGGAGGAGGAGGAGAGCATGGTCAGTCGTCATCTTGGTGAGGACACGGAAGTCTTGCCCGTTACCAGTCTGGCATGCATGGCTGACTTTATGTTATGCTGCCTTAACCGTGACCCTCATATTGTCAAAATGTTGGGTGACAGTCATTACTGGTTGGTGACACTTTTAGACCCCCGCTACAAGGAGAACTTTCACTCTCTTATTCCTGAGGTGGAGAGGTCTGCAAAATGGGGCGGTACCAGAAGGCACTTGCTGCAGAACTGTTAAAAAAATTCCCGTCTGAACACGCTAGCAGCAGAGGTCACAGTTCGTTGCCCAACCAAGGTGTACAGGCGAGAGAGACGCAACTCCAATCCAGCAGAGGCAGGGGAACACTGTCAACATTCTGGGACAGTTTTCTGAGACCCGCCCAGCTTACAGGCCCTGAGGCGTGGGGTACTCTCACAAGGAGTGGAAAGTTTCAAAAGATGGTGAGGGAGTACCTTGCCGACCGTACCAGCATTCTCCGTGATTCCTCTGTGCCTTTTAATTATTGGGTATCCAAGCTGGACACTTGGAATGAACTCACTCTGTACGCCTTGGAGGTCCTGGCCTGCCCTGCCGCTAGCTTGTTATCGGAGCGTGTTTTTAGTGCCGCTGGGGGAATTATAACTGATAAGCACACTCGCCTGTCAGCTGACAATGCTGACAAGCTGACCCTTATCAAAATGAACAAGGGCTGGATTGGGCCAGACTTCTCATCACCACCAAATGAAAGAGTAACATAAAGTCAAATCCACTGTGTTATTTCGAGAGGTGTATTCCCATGCACCGCTTCACACCCACACATGGGTATACGCTTCCTCATTTTGGCTGTTTTTTGCTCTTCTCCTTATCCTCAACCTCCACCACCAGTATACCACCAGGGTGACCGTGGTCCATGTTGCCAGCATTGCAAGTTCCTCCGTCCTAATTTTTGGCAGTCTTTGCTTGGAAGGCATAGGCAAAGACTATGGGAGATGCACTCCCCAATAATGGAAATAATGTTTTTAATATGCTGTACTGCATGGCTCTTGTAAGGGGCATTGTAAGTTCCTCCGTCCTAATTTTTGGCAGCTTTTGCTTGGAAGGCATAGGCAAAGACTATGGGAGACCCACTCCCCAATAATGGGAATAATGTTTTTAATATGCTGTAATGCATGCCTCTTGTAAGGGGCATTGCAAGTTCCTCCATCCTAATTTTTGACAGCTTTTGCTTGGAAGGCATAGGCAAAGACTATGGGAGACCCACTCCCCATTAATGGGAATAATGTTTTTAATATGCTGTACTGCATGGCTCTTGTAAGAGGCATTGCAAGGTCCTCTGTCCTAATTTATGGCAGCTTTTGCTTGGAAGGCATAGGCAAAGACTATGGGAGAACCACTCCCCAATAATGGAAATAATGTTTTTAATATGCTGTACTGTATGGCTCTTGTAAGGGGCATTAAAATCGTCTTGTTAAGCTACTGTGACCTCCACGTCTCTTCCAAGGGTCATTGATATTGTATTTTTATTCCACTGCGACTTCCACCACTCTTCCAAGGGGCATTGAAATTGTCTTTTTATTCCACTGCGACCTCCACCACTCTTCCAAGGGGCATTGATATTGTCTTTTTATTCCACTGCGACCTCCACCACTCTTCCAAGGGGCATTGATATTGTCTTTTTATTCCACTGGGACCTCCACGTCTCTTCCAAGAGGCATTAAAACCATCTTGTTAAATCACTCTGAACTCCATGTCTCTTCCAAGGGGCATTAAAACTGTCATGTTAAGCTTCTGTGACCTCCACGTCTCTTCCAAGGGGCATTAAAACCGTCTTGTTAAACCACTCTGAACTCCACGTCTCTTCCAAGGGGCATTAAAACCGTCTTCTTAAACCACTCTGATCTCCAAGTCTCTTCCAAGGGGCATTAAAACTGTCTTGTTAAACCACTCTGAACTCCACGTCTCTTCCAAGGGGCATTAAAACCATCTTGTTAAGCTACATTGACCTCCACGTCTCTTCCAAGGGGCATTAAAACCGTCTTGTTAAGCTACTGTGACCTCCACGTCTCTTCCAGGGGGCATTAAAACCGTCTTGTTAAACCACTCTGAACTCCATGTTTCTTCCAAGGGGCATTAAAACCGTCTTGTTAATCCACTGTGACCTCCACGTCTCTTCCAAGGGGCATTAAAACTGTCTTGCTAAACCACTCTGAACTCCATGTCTCTTCCAAGGGTCATTAAAACCGTCTTGTTAATCCACTGTGACCTCCACGTCTCTTCCAAGGGGCATTAAAACTGTCCTGCTAAACCACTCTGAACTCCACGTCTCTTCCAAGGGGCATTAAAACCGTCTTGTTAAGCTACTGTGACCTCCACGTCTCTTCCAAGGGGCATTAAAACGTCTTGTTAAGCTACTGTGACCTCCACGTCCCTTCCAAGGAGCATTAAAACCGTCTTGTTAAGCTACTGTGACCTCCACGTCTCTTCCAAGGAGCATTAAAACCATCTTGTTAAGCTACTGTGACCTCAATGTCACTTCCAAGGGGCATTAAAACCGTCTTGTTAAACCACTCTGAACTCCACGTCTCTTCCAAGGGGCATTAAAACTGTCTTGTTAAGCTACTATGACCTCCACGTCTCTTGCAAGGGGCATTAAAACCGTTTTGTTAAACCACTCTGAACTACACAGCTCTTCCAATGGGCATTGAAATGTTGTTTTCAATTACCTCCAGCCTCCACGACTCTTCCAACGGGCATTGCATTTCCTCCTAATTTTAGTCTGCTTTTGCTTTTCAATGCATAGGCGAACACTAAGGGAGACCCACTCCCCAATAATGGGTAGAAGGTCTTTAGTACGCTGTAATCCACGTCTGTTTCAAGGGGCATTGCAGTTCCTCATAATTTTTGGAAAGCCTTCCATTCACTGCTTAGGCCAACAGTGCACAGGAGACCCAGTTGCTATAAATGGAAAAAACGGTTTAGTTAAGGCCCTCTGACCTCCATGTCACTTCCAAGGGGCATTGGAGTGCCTCGAAATTTTTGGTAGGCATTGCACTCACTGTATGCCCTATAACTGTGTAGCCGAACCGCTCCTTTTGGTACAGAAACATATCCTACAAGACATGTATGGTTGACTGGCCTGATATTGATGTGAATGGTCTCGGTTCCTCCTGCTCTTTCTCCTTTGCCACCACCTCATCCATCATTCATCACCTGAAGCTTTGTTTTAAGGGGAGTCATAGAACTGGGATAGTAGCAGGAAAACATCTAGCAATCCTTGGAGGAGGTAGGATATGCACCAAAACGCTGACCACCTCAAGCCTAGCCGCTACTACATACATGTGACTCGCCCCCTGGGCCGTGGGGCACTCGGATCCGGGCAATAGGGGAACGATGGGGGTAGTAGTGGCGACCCGGTTCCGTGGCTCAGGGTGGTCAGACCAGTGGCAGTCTTTTAGATGTTTTAGATAATGTCCGACTACGCCACCCGTGGATTGCTTTTATTAGGAACCGCCGCTGCAGGGCAGACCGCTGGTGCTGATGGTGGGTGCAGCTGAGGTGGTGTGACTCCCCACGGGAAGAGTGCGGCCCCAGGGCAGTGTAGTAGATGGTGGGAGTGATGGTGGTGAGAGTCCCAGTACCGGTAGTGCTGGAGGCGCAAAGGAGCACACAGACAACAAGTTACAGTCCAGGGTCTTTACTCACAGTTCATGTGCTCCGGGTCACTTCGGCACCGGTAGTGACCGCCCGAGCCGTGCTGCGTCCACCAGATGTGGGGCTTGGTCAACTCCCAGGCAGTTCAGAATTATGGCTCAGGACCCCCTTTTGTCCTTTCTCTGGCCTGCCTCACCAGTGACCCACTTTTGTCCAGCTGCCGCGAACTTGTGCGGGTAAACGTGGGCCCCGTCCTCTGCTGTCCTATATGGTGCCTTCCTAGCAGGTTTGATGAGGTGTCGCACCAATAAATGATCACGACGACCGGTCTTTGGCTGAGGGTAGTTTCTCCTCCACCAACTTGGGGTCTGGTACCCTTAATCTGCCTGACCCTTCACCCTGGATTTTCGTGGGTTCTTAGGGTCCCTTCCACCTTCTTGTTCCTGAGCCCTTCTGTTTCTCTGTCTCTTCTTCTCCTTTTCTGTTCCTTTCTGTTCCTTTCTGTTCCTTTCTCTTGGAGCTGGGATGAGCCACAATCTCAGCTCCCTTTCACCTCCTCCTCAGCCTCTCACTAGGCCCTTCTGGAGCAGAGCTCCCACAGAGCCTCTACTCCCTGTCTTCTCCTCACTGGACAGAACAAACTTCTCTCTCTAGAGCTAATATGGTGCCCACCTTTTATACCTCCCTCTGACCATGAGCCCAGGTGACCAGCAACCAATGGGCTCCTACCTACGCTCAGGAACCAACCCCTACCTGCCCCTACAGCACTGGGTGTTCCACCCCCCCTCCCCACTCCAGACAGGGACATAGTCGGTCGTGCCTGCACTTCTGTCTAGTGGGAGCACCGTTGAGTTGTCCCTCGGAAATGGGGTGTGTGTGCTGTATGCAGCTAACTGAGCCCTGGTCCATACTCCATCCTTACCCGGGAGTGGAATATCACACCTCTGGCAGAGGTGCAATACCCCTGTAGCGGCCGAACCCACGGGGCGCTACATTCCCCCCTGGTAAAGCACAGCACGTTCTCGGGCTGGAAAAGAGCAAAACAGTTGATTACAGGACATGCAAAACTTTTTAAAACTTTTCACATTTAGAAACAGACAACACAGCTCAATTCCCTTTATGGGACATACTTTTTCTTCACCAGGCATTATAAAACATTTTCAACACTACTGGAACTCTTTTGTCACTTTGTCATATAAAACGGTTTCAAGATTATGTAAAACATTTTCTAGCAGCATATTAAACTTTTCACATAAAACATCTTTAGGCAAAACACATTCTTGTATTCTTGGATCATGGCCGCGGTGCAACTTGCGACCAGGTAAAGGTGCAACAGTCCAGTAAACTCGTCTTGAGGTAGACGTTGCGGTTTTTGTATAAAACCAGTAGGGGGCGCTTTAGGAAGCGCAACTATATACAAGGGATTGGCCGTTCCCAGTCCTTGGCTGGTGGGGATAGGGGAATGGCTGCTCACAGTCCTCAGCCTGGTAGGGGATGAGGGGCAACTTTCACACGGTCAACAGTTCCATAGCAGTAAACAGGTCTCTGTACCCTGACGGGTAACTATGTACACAGGTGCGTGGCTACTTACTAGTAGCAGTGTCCTCCATATGCTCCTTCTTCCTTCTCATATGGTTCTTCAGAGCCGTCCGGGTCCTCTTGGCTCTCCTCATAGCCGCGGTGTTGTAGCTCCTCCTCAGTGAGCCGATGAACATGTAGGGAGTATGGTCCTTTTGCGCCTACGTGGCGGGTGAAGGTGACCACATTACCAGGGTACAAGTCATGGCCGCGGTGTCCCTCAGGTAGATGACTCTCAACGTCCCTGCGGGTCACAAAGACGTTGCCTGCGGTTTCTGGGTCCCTGATGAAACCCCAGCCGTTTTCCATGTGGAATTTGACTATGGTCCCGGTGATTCGGGGACCACGGGCTGCTCGAGGGTCTTGGCGGGCCTTACGTTTTTGTTCAGCACTCTGGGCCTGGAGCCGTTCCTCTCTGATGCGCCTCTCTCGTCGTTCCCGCTCAAAGGTCGCCAGTTGCTGATGACAGGCCTCCAGACGACGGACCGCGTCTGCCCAGGTCTCTTGAGAGAACCCCATCAGGTTTTCTCCAGTGGGGTCCCACTCGAACTGGACATCCTCCAGTGGGGGATGGGCTATTTCTCTAGGCTCCGGAGCCGGTATCAGGGGTTCACGCGGGGGCTGGTCTCTCCATGGGCGACTGCTGATCAGGTCGGCCGGCCATACCAGGGGCAGTATGGCAGGGGGCCCCGGTTGGGGAGCAGCGCCCGGGGGCACTCGGCCTCGCGACCAGGCCGGTGGTCTTCCGATCATGCCCGGGAGTGGCGCAGTCAAGGCAGGGGGCGCTGGTGAGGCAGTGGCGCCCGGGTGCACTAGGCCTTGCGACCAGGCCTGTGACGTCTGTCTTTCGACCGCGCCCGAGGTTAAAGGGCACGACGCGGAGCGCGGCGTAGCTGCCGCTCTTGCCGCCTGAGGCCTAGCCAGGAGTAGCGGAGGCGCGGTGCAGGTACGGTTCCCGGGGCTTCGGGTCCCACAACGGGAGGCGGGGGCAGGCTTGCGGCCTCAGGGCTTGGGGTGATGATGTCCCCGTTACCTGCCTCGGTCTTTGTGGCCTCCTCCGTGTCGTCGTCCTAGGCCACCAGTCCACCTTCACCGCCCTCGGAGGCAGGCGTGCTGCTCGGCCCTGGTGACGCATCCTGCTGGTGGGTTACAGGCTGCTGGGCCAACTCCTCCTTCCATCCGGCAAACACATCCCGCTGCGCCCGGACCATCCTCCGGTCCAAATCCTCCAGCGCAGCTCGCGCACACTCCGGGTCCCTGGGGAGCTGTGCCAGTAATTCTGTCAGGCTGCATGGCGGTTCAGCCTGCAACAGGCTACGGGCCAAGGTGCTGGTAGTGTTCGGTGCTCCTTCCATTCGCGGGTGCGGTCTGTCCAGACTGATCCAGACCGCACCCTGCCCCACAGTTTTCTTTCCTGTTCGCCCCCATTGGGGGTGGTCTTGGGGCCATCTGCTGACAATCACTTTCAGGGGCATCCCCCCCACGTTGATGGACATCTCTACAGCCGCACTCATGGCTGTTGGGGGCGGGCTCCTTCTTCGGCGCCATTCTGGGACCTGGCCCATGATGGGAGGTGGCTTCCTGTTGTCTTTTGGCGCGCACATTATGGCGTCCGTTCTGCTGGGGCGGGTGCCATTTTCAACACAGTCAACTTTCAATAAAACAGTCTCTTTCTCTTCAGGCGCGCAATACCCGTTTGTGGCGGGTTGGTCGCAATCCTGCCGACTACGCCAAAGCTGACTCACCCCCTGGGCCGCGTGGGGAACCCGGAACCGGGCCTTTTGTGGGATGCTGGGGGTTGTAGTCTCCGTGGCGGCGACCCGGTCCCGTGGCTCAGGGTGGTCAAACCAGTGGCAGTCTTTTACACTGTGTTCCAAATTATTATGCAAATAATATTTTCTCACATTTTCCCAAATTACCTATATGAATTGCAGTCATTGTAATTTTCCAGTCAAATAACTATTAGAGTACAATTGAAAGGTTTTTGTACAAACTGCCTATGATAACGGTATATTTTTAAAAAAAGAAAAAACTCTAACTACACTCAAAATGCATGTTCCAAATTATTATGCACAGCAGAGTTTTCAACCTTTTCATTTTAATAAAGAACAAAAAAATGGTCATTTTTGAAATTATAAGCATTAGCAGGTTATTACAAACTGAAATCAAACAGTTTTCAACTCAAAACTTTATTCTAGGTGATGTTACATTTGCACATAGGACCCCTTGTTCGAAAGGAGCTTCTGAACTCTCTCGTCCATTAAATTTGCCAGGTTTTGGATGGTTTCTGCTATAATTGTTTTGCATGAGGACAGCATACCCTCCCAGAGCTGTTGCTTAGATGTGAACTGCCTCCCGCCATCATAGACACTCCTTTTGATGATGTTCCAGAGGTTCTCAATGGGGTTGAGGTCAGGGGAGCATGGGTGCCACACCATAAGTTTGTCCCCTTTTGTGCCCATAGCATCTAGAGATGCAGATGCGTTATGTGTGGCACATTCTGCACTGGACAAATCAGGACAGTATTCCTACTCCAGCCTAACTACTATTTGTGATTGGAGTCCCTTGGGATGGTGGCTTCCTGGGTCAACCATGACTCAGCCCTTTGCGCAAATTTTTACACATCCTAAGCACATTGTGCAATGGACAAATAAGCACAGTATTCCAACTCCAGCCTAACTGCTGTTTGTGATTGGCGGCCCTTGGGATGGTGGCTTCCTGCGTCAACCATGACTCAGCCCATAGGACTAATTTTTACAAATACTATGCACATTGTGCAGTGGACAAACCAGGACAGTATTCCTACTCCAGCCTAACTGCTATTTGTGATTGGAGGCCCTTGGTATGGTAGCTTCCTGTATCAACCATGACTCAACCCATAGGGATAATTTTTACAAACCATATGCACATTGTGCAGAGGACAAACCAGGACAGTATTCTTACTCCAGCTTAACTACTATTTGTAATTGGAGGTCCTTGGCATGGTGGCTTCCTGCGTCAAACATGACTCAGCCCATAGGGCTTATTATTTTTAGAAACCCTATGCACTTTGTGCAGTGGACAAACCAGGGGAGTATTCCGACTCTAGCCTAACTACTATTTGTGATTGAAGGCCCTTGGGATGATGGCTTCCTGCGTCAAACATGACTCAGCCCATAGGGCTAATTTTTACAAACCCTATGCACTTTGTGCAGTGGACAAACCAGGACAGTATTCCTACTCCAGCTTAGCTACTATTTGTGACTGGATGCCCTTGGGATGGTGGCTTCCTCCGTCAACCATGACTCTGCCCATAAGGCTAATTTTAGCAAAGCCTATGCACATTGTGCTGTGAACAAATAAGCACAGTAATCCTATTCCAGCATAACTACTATTTGTGATTGGAGGCACTTGGGATGGTGGCTTCCTACTTTGACCATGACTCAGCCCACAGGTCTAATATTTACAAACCCTATGCACATTGTGCAGTGCACAAACCAAGACAGTATTCCTACTCCAGCCTAACTACTATTTGTGATTGGAGGCCCTTGAGATGGTGGCTTCCTGCGTCAAGCTTGACTCAGCCCATAGGTCTAATTTTTAGAAACCCTATTCACATTGTGCAGTGGACAAACCAGGACAGTATTCCTATTCCAGCCTAACTACTATTTGTGATTGGAGGCCCTTGGGATGGTGGCTTCCTGCGTCAACCATGACTCAGCCCATAGGGCTAATTTTTACAAACCATATGCACATTGTGCAGAGGACAAACCAGGACAGTATTCCTACACCAGCATAACTACTATTTGTGATTGGAGGTCCTTGGCATGGTGGCTTCCTGTGTCAAACATGAATCAGCCCAAAGGGCTAATTTTTACAAACCAGATGCACATTGTGCAGTGGACAAACCAGGACAGTATTCTTATTTCAGCCTAATTATTATTTGTGATTGGAGGCTCTTCGGATGGTGGCTTTCTGCATCAACCATGACTCAGCCCATAGGGCTAATTTTTACAAACCCAATGCACATTGTGCAGTGGACAAACCAGGACAGTATTCCTATTCCAGCCTAACTACTATTTGTGATTGGAGGCCCTGGGGACGGTGGCTTCCTGCATCAACCATGACTCAGCCCATAGGGCTAATTTTTAGAAACCCTCTGCATATTGTGCAGTAGACAAACCAGGACAGTATTCCTACTCCAGCCTAACTACTATATGTGATTAGAGGCCCTTGGTATGGTAGCTTCCTGCGTCAAGTTTGACTCAGCCCATAGGGCTACTTTTTAGAAACCGTATGCACATTGTGCAGTGGACAAACCAGGACAGTATTCCTACTCCAGCCTAACTACTATTTGTGATTGGAGGCCTTTGGGATGGTGGCTTCCTTTGTCAACCATGACTCAGCCCATAGGGCTAATTTTTATAAAGCCTATGCACATTATGCAGTGGACAAATACGCACAGTATTCCAAACTCCAGCCTAACTACTATTTGTGATTAGAGGCCCTTGGTATGGTAGCTTCCTGCGTCAACCATTATTCAGCCCATAAGACTAATTTTTACAAACCCTATGCACATTGTGCAGTGGACAAACCAGGACAGTATTCCTACTCCAGCCTAACTACTATTTGTGATTGGAGGCCCTTGGGATGGTGGCTTCCTGCGTCAACCATGACTCAGCCCATAGGGCTAATTTTTACAAAGCCTATGCACATTGTGCAGTGGACAAACCAGGACAGCATTCCAACTGCAGCCTAACTGCTATTTGTGGTTGTAGGCCCTTGGGATGGTGGCTTCCTGCATCAATCATAACTCAGCCCATAGGGCTAATTTTTACAAACCCTATGCACATTGTGCAGTGGACAAATCTGGGATGTACAGTGTTCCTGCCAAACTAATATTTGTCATTAAAGGCCCTTGTCACAGGTTGTGCCACATTGGGACTGAGATAGGGAGTAGAAATGTACTGTCAGTCACCCTATTTTGCAAAAAAACATGCCGGGCCTGTGCCACATTGTGACTGAGATAGGGGATACATATTCAATAGAAATTTAGACTGAATGTTGATGACCGACTGATGGCCCTCTGAAAACTTAAATTGAGGGCCACAGCTACTACAGTACTCCATCATAGATTATGTTTGTCAAGGGAGACCCTGGTCATGGAATCTTCCTGCACCTATGACACAGCACCCAGGAGTAATTTTTGGAATTACGATGCACATTCTGCACTAGACCAAGTAGTACAGTATCAAGAAATCCTCTCTTCCTTTATATTCTGGGGAATATTGACAAACAAAATCTCTGAGCCATTTGGAGAAGCTTCTCCAACCCATATATCCTTTGTCCATTGACTTGGACAAGTGACATATTTGAGCTCGTTATGACGTGGGTTATAGGGAACTTTTGGCGATCAAATTGGCGTTCGAGGAGTGGCGACACTGGTTGGATAGCACTGTCCATCCTATTACTGTTATTACTGACCATAAGAACCTGTCATATTTCCAGTCAGCTAAACGTCTCAACCCTAGGCAAGCCAGATGGTCCCTGTTTTTTACTAGGTTCAATTTTGTTGTCACTTTTCATCCAGGGGTCAAAAACGTCAAGGCTGATGCTTTGTCCCTGAACTTCCCTGGTGGTGGTGACCATGAGAACCCTGCCCCGATATTACAGAAAGGGGTAGTTATTTCGGCTCTTGTTCCTGAACTGGAGGTGCTGAAAGCTAAGGGGGACACCCTGCCTTCTGCCCTTCAGGAAATTTATTTGTACTACCTGATCTGCGGCGTAAAGTAATCAAGGAACATCATAACTCTTGCTTGCTGGGCATCCAGGGGGTAAGGCAACCGCGGACCTCCTCTCTCGTCGTTTTTGGTGGCTGGGGTTGCATCGAGATGTAATTGAACACGTAGCTGCTTATAGTATTTGCGCGTGTTCTAAGGTTTCGCACACCCGTCCGTCTGGTACTCTTCTTCCGCTACCTATCCCTAGCATGCCATGGACACACTTGTCCATGGATTTTATTACTGACCTACCGGTTTCTGCAGGCAAAACAGTGGTTTTGGTAGTAGTAGATAGGTTCAGTAAAATGGTTCACTTCGTCGCTTTACCTGCACTTCCCAATGCTAAGACACTTGCTCAGGTGTTCATAAATGAGATTTTGAAACTTCATGGGGTTCCCTCCGATGTGGTGTCTGATCAGGGGACCCAGTTTGTTTCCAAGTTCTGGAAGGAATTCTGTTCTCGACTGGGGGTGCAGCTGTCCTTTTCCTCTGCCCTCCACCCTCAGTCGAATGGTAAGACCGAGCGGGTCAATCAGAACTTGGAGACTTACCAAAGGTGTTTTGTCTCCAAAAATCAGGAGGATTGGGCATCCTACTTACCCCATCAATAATCATCGTCAAGAATTCACTGGCAGGTCACCGTTTTTCGATGCATACAGTTATCATCCACAGTTTGGTATTTTCAGTGGGGGAGGAGTTTCAGGAGTCCCTGAAGAGGAACAGTTTGCTTCGTCACTCTCCTTGGTGTGGCAGGGTGTTCTGTGTAGTTTGAAGACCATGGGTGACAGGTTATAACGTATGGCTGACAGAAAATGCTTGCCAGGTCCGGACCTGGATGTGAATGACTTTGTGTGGTTGTGTGGTTGTCTACCAAGAATATAAGATTGAAAGTTCCTTCTTGGAAGCTGGGACTTAGGTTTATTTTTCCCTACAAAATTACCGCCGTCATTAACCCAGCAGCGTTTCGTCTTGAACTTCCTTGGGCCCTTAAAGTTCACAAGGTGTTCCACAGGTCCTTAATCAAAAGGTACGTAGAACCTCTTGAGCCCTCACCTCTGCCACTGCCCCCAGTAATGGTTGATTGTAATTTGGAGTTCGAGATTTCGAGGATAGTAGATTCTCATCTCCAATATCATTCTCTGCAATACTTGGTGCACTGGAAAGGCTATGGTGTGCCCTGTTGGAGTTCTCCTAAAGCTGAGTTGTTGTTCCCCTGTGTTGTCTTCCCCTTTTGTCTTTAGAGTACTAGCGGAGGTTGACAAGTGCTCATCTCCTTCCACCCACAGCTGCGGAGGCTGTATAGGGACGTTAGGGGGAGACAGGGTGATGCTAGTCCAGATTAGGAGGTCACCTCTTCCCCTTTTCCCTAGTGTCTGGGTTCCCTTTCTTTTTCCCCTCTGTGTTGCACTCACACTTGACTTGACATGGCCTGGCCAAAGAAGAAGCAGGCGCCCAGCCTGCCCCTGTCTGCTGTGTTAAGTGTGCACAGGGCACATACTGATATACTGAGGGCAATCTGGCCAAGAGCCCCCCGGAGCCTTGGGCCCCGGGCGATAGTCCACATTGCCCTCATTATAATCTACCTATGATTCTTATTGTTACTGGTATTGTTAGACTGTACGGCTGTAGCAAAGCCGAGTCTGCTTTCAGTCATCTTATTACCTATATGAACATGATGATGTTGCAAAACGTTTGACACTTGCATGCAGATGAGGTAGAGCTGAGTTTGTTTTTCCCTTCATAATACTTGTATGTTGAGACTTTATGGTTGTAGTAGAGCTGAGTTTTTTGTATGATCAGATTATTTCACTATTAGACAACCCCTTTAAGCTTTACCTAAAGTCAAGGCAAAGTTGAGTTTAGCATTGCCCATCATGTACTTTTATGATAAGACTATGAATGTGGCAAAGCTGAGTTTGCTATTTCAACATTTTGTCTGTATGTACTGTATGTATTCTGTATACACTTGTGTCTGTATGTTTGTTCTTTCTTTATACATATAAGTCTGTATGTATGTGCTCTGTGCATACATGTATCTGTATGTATGTGCTCTGTGTATGCATGTGTATACACGGGTCTGTCCATATGTATGGGCTCTGTGTATACATGTATCTGTATGTGTGTGCTCTTTATTCATGTGTTTCTATGTATATGCACTGTGTATGCATGAATCTGTATGCCTCTGTATATGCTCTGTGTATACATATGTCTGCATGTATGTGCTCTGTCTATCTATGTGTGTATGTGCTTGGTGTATACATATGTTTGTGCTATGTGTGTATACATATGAATGTGTAACATAGTGTTTATTCAATATACTGTGTGTATGTAGCATCCACATTTATAAATCCTGGCAGTGCAGATGAGAGTTCCGAGGTTTAAACATGTTGGCAATCTCCCAAGGAATGATAAAAATGCTGTTCATTCATCAGGTGATTAGATAGTTTATGGGGGTACAAAAATCATTGTTCTCTGCAGCACATTGTTGACTGAGATCATTTTACGGTCTGTACTCAGCCCATGTAAATGCAACCTAAATGTTTGTGTGTGACAGCGCAATATGATAAAGTTTAAAATAATGCCCTAAAAGCTATGTCCGGGATGCCACTTTGTCTAAAACCAGCCCTGGCCATAGGTTCACCTATGGGACAATGACCCTAAACATACTATCAGACCTACAGTGGAATGGTTTAGATCATGGTGTGAAACATTTTTTGGTCTAAGGGCCACATTGCCATACTGAACCAATCCAAAGGCCGCAAAAAAATCTAAAGGGGTACTTACATGAATACATCACCAGAATCACCATCAGTACATTAATACATTACCAGAATCAAGTGTTGAGGATTTGAGGAGGATTTGGAGAGTTTCTGCTCCAAAATAATCAGTGTGAACACGCACTAACTTAAACTGAGTTTTTGGAGCAAAAACTCGCTAAATCCTCATAGCCATGAAGCATGTTATGGATTGCTACACGTGTGCAAGATCAGAACCACCGACAGCTCCTATGCTGTGCTCCTCAATAAATAATTGCCCCTCACTGTACTTTCTGCACAAAGTATCCCCCCACACTGCCCCTCTCCATAATATCCCCTCTCACACTGCCCCTCTCCTTAATATTCCGCTCCTACATACTGCCCATCTCCATAATATTCCTACTCACACACTACCCTTCTCCATAATATTCGCCATTACACTGTCGCTTTCCAAAATACCACCCCAAACTGCCATTTTCCATATTTTCCCCCACTCTGCCTCTCTGCATAATGTCCCCCCACCCCACTGCCCCCCTCCATAATATCCCCCGCACACTGCCCCTCTCCATAATATCTTCCCCACACTGCCCCTCTCCATACTATTCCACTCCCTCACACTGCCCCTCTCCATAATATTCTATCCCACACACGGCCCATCTCCATAACATTCCCATCTACACTGACGCACTCTAAAATAGCACCCCAAACTGCCCTTTTCCATATTCTCCTCCACACTGTCTCTCTTCATAATGACCCCCCACACTACTGCCCCTTGCATACTATGCCCCTTTTCATGATTCACCAATTTCACCATGATTTCCTCCATTTCCCCATAATGTGCCCTTACAGTAACACCAAACAACCCCTCCCTGACTTCCTTATCTAAAATGATGGCACATTTAGGCTATGTGCCCACGATGCAGAAATGCTACGGATTTTTCCTGAGCGTTTCTGCATCTCCCTGGTAGAAAAAACGCATGCGGATTTTACATGCGTTTTTCCTGCCAGGGACAAGCGTTTGTCACGCGTTTTGCACATGCGATTTTGCATGCGGGTTGTTTCCAAACGATTTTAGCATCACTAGGAAAAGTGCTTGACAACTTGGTCACACTATATAAATCCATGCAACCCGCATGGATTTTATATAGTGTGACCAAGTTAGTTAAAAAGAAGAATAAAAATGGTAAAAAAAAATTATACTTACCTTCTGATGGCCCCCGGTCTCCTTCTCTGGTCTCCCCGGCGGCTCGCGATAGTCTAAAAGGACCTTCCATGATGTCATTTAGTCATGTGACAGGTCACGCGACCGCTGTCACATGACTAAATGGCGTCATGGAAGGGGCTTTTAGAACATCATGAGCGCCGGGGAGCCAGGACGCATCAGTAAGGAGACCGGGGGCCATCAAATGGTAAGTATAATTTTTTTTTTATTTTAAATTCTTTTTTTATAGGTACTATGGTACCCGGGTCTGGAGGAGAGTCTCCTCTTCTCCAGACCCGGGTACCCTCCGCACATTGAATCGCTTAATATCTGCATGTGCACATGTAGTCATGCGGAATTGCTGCTACGGAACAGCTTAAAAAACGCATAGTAGGCACGCAGCCTTAATCTTTAGCTCCTCCATGAAGCGCTAACTGGTGCCTAGTGTGTGCAATGCTTGTGTGGCACTGACATCAGTTGAATTAGGTCAGAAGCGTGCTGACCCAGTCCTGGTGTCCAAGTTTTCAAATGTAATCGCATCTGAAAGACACAAATTTGAATATAGGAAGAAGGAAGCCGGCATCTCTCAGACAGACAGCTCCGCGGGCTGCAACAAATCCTTTGGCGGGCTACATGTTGTGCAGGCCTCATATAGATCAAAGCATATTAATGTGTTTGAATGGCCCAGTCAAAGTCCAGACCTAAATCCCATTAAGAATCTGTTGCAAGACTTGAAAATTGCTGTTCACAGATGCTTTACATCCAGTCTCACTGAGCTGGATCTAGTTAGCAAAGAAGAGTGGGCTCTAGACTTGCAAAGCTGGTATAGGAGGGGGCTGGAGACAGCAAAGCTGTGGTTCCTGCCCGCTGCTCTCTCCCCGGCAGGAATCCACCCAGCCGTCTGTTGCTGCTGTTCGGCGCGGAGCGCGGCCCGCACCGGAAGTCGGGGCCACGCCGGAAGTGAGGGCCGCTCCGGATGTGCGGCCTGCTGGAATAGCGACGCGGGAGACAGAGGTTCGGGCCCCAGCTGAGCGGCGTACGCGCATCGCAGCTGGGACGCACAGGCCAGCTGCCACCAGCCGTGGGGGCTATAATGACCGGGGAGGACCCAGGACGATCGGGGGAGCTGCGCACAGAATGGCAGGCACCACTGTCGAGGCTCCTGTCGGGGTGCCAGCTGGGAGGACCATGAGAACACCAGGGAGGCAAGCATCTGCGGGCAGGCAGCAGTCCTGGGATCCACTGCTGCTTGGCTCACAGGGACGACGCGGAGTGGTAGGAGCGGCGGGCAGCGACACCGCGCTGCCTGGCAGCGTCCATTCTGGCAGCACGGACCAGGCCCGTGCGTCTGGGTCTGGTAGCCGGAGGAGGCCCAGAGCTGCATCCAGGATTACAAGACGGTCTGGTGGGAGGCGTTCGCCGAGGAGAAGACAGTCGGCAGCATCTGTGACCGTTCAGGTCCCCCCTGGTGACGTGGAGGCCAGGGGCGCAGGCCTTGAGTGGCGAACGGACACAGAAGGATCCGATTCCAGCAGTGACCGTGACGGAAGAGGTGATCGTCAGGACTCAGGATTTCCGGCTGGCGTGGACACAGCACCTGCGCAGCGGCGTGAGTATGATTCTATGTCTTGTTTGTCGCCCGCAGGGGCTGTTTTGCTAGGGGAAAGTAGCAGTCAGTTGGTAGGGCCAGGGGGGAGGAGTTTAGGCGGTCTTGGGGGTGCAGAGGTATCGGGGTTTAGAGAGATCTTGCATAGCATGTCACAGATTTTGCTTAGAATGGAGAGCGCAGCAGCGGGTGGGTCAAGGGCATCCCCCGTAGAAGCCTGGTTACCAGGCCAGGAGGTGTCGCCGCCCAATTGCGTTGCGGCAGGGTCTGCGGCGGGTACAGAGGGGGCAGCTAAGGGTGTTTCAGTATCGGTTCAGACGGAAAAGGACAAGGGCGATACGGTGAAGCTTGATGACAGGGCAAAGGGTGAGGTGTATGTGTGCTTCGAGGGGCCACTAGGGGCACATTTAAAAAAAGAAGTGAAAGAGAAAATTTGGCGTGATGAATATGTTGAAATTTTCTCCCTCCTTCCCCTGGAGAAATTTAATTTAGACAAGGAGAGGAAGGATGATAGCAAAAAGGAAGAGGAGGAGAAGCGGAGGTGTCGCTTGATCGCTCCGACTTTTGCGAATTGGCTTCAAGCATTTGCTATATTGGCCGGGGTCATTGGGGAGAAGTTTCCTGAAAATTGCTCGGGTTTATTCTGTTACTTAGATGCGATTGGGGAAGCGCATCGTACTTACGGGGGACAAACATGGCTGAGGTACGACGAGCAATTCAGGCAGAGGAAGGCGGTGCGGCCCAAGATTAAGTGGGACCAGAAAGATATTGGTCTTTGGTTAAAAGTGATGGCCCCTGCTAGATACGGGCAGTCCTTTCACGGGAGCGGAGGAAGCGGGAGTCAATCGTCGGGATCGGGTGGAGGTAGTCAGGGAGCACAGAGAGGAAAAGAAAAGTCAGAAGCGTGCTGGCAATTTAATGATAGCCAGTGCAAATATGGGAACGGCTGTAAGTTCAAGCACGTTTGTTCCCATTGCAACGGGAGCTCCCATGGGGCGGCCAAATGCTTCAAAAAAGGAAAAGGACGAATATCTGTGGGTACCGGTCAAGGGGATGACTCCAGTGAATCTGCTAGGGATGGCCCCCTTTCTAAGTAGATATCCTGATCAATTGAAGGCCAGGATTATTAGTGATGGTTTTCTAGAAGGTTTCAGGATCCCGCCTCCTGGTCATATGGTTCCTTTTTCTATTAAAAATTTGAGGTCTGCTTTGTTGCATCCAGAGGTTGTCGGTGTTAAGTTGGCAAAGGAAGTGGAGTTAGGTCGTATGGCGGGGCCTTTTGATAGTTTACCGGTTGAAGATGCGATCATTTCTCCTTTGGGGGTAGTGCCTAAGAAGGAGCCGAATAAATTTCGCCTGATTCAGCATTTGTCATACCCAAAAGGTTGTTCGGTCAATGACGGTATAGCCCCGGAATTATGTTCGGTTGAATACACATCATTTGATGCGGCTGTGGCATGGGTTCGTAGGTACGGGCCTGGGTCATTGTTGGCTAAAACTGACATTGAATCAGCTTTTCGGCTTCTTCCGGTTCACCCGGCTAGCATTCCGCTTTTGGGTTGTTTTTGGAACAAAGGTTATTACCTGGATAGGTGTTTGCCTATGGGCTGTTCTATTTCATGTTCATTGTTTGAAACTTTCAGTACTTTTTTGGAATGGGCGGTCAGGGATGTTGCAGGTGTGCAGTCCCTTATCCACTACCTGGATGATTTTTTGTTCATAGGTCCTCCAGACTCGTTTGTCTGTGGGAATTTGTTAGCAGCCATGGTGTGGGTTGCGGAACGTTTTGGCGTCCCATTGGCTAAAGAGAAAACCGAAGGTCCTTGTACTGTATTGAGTTTTTTAGGGATTCTGATTGATACGGAACGCATGGAGTGTCGATTGCCCGAGCATAAATTGTTGTTACTCAGGCAGGAGGTCGAGCGAATTGGTAAATTGCATAAGGCGACATTGAAAGAGCTCCAGTCGCTGCTAGGAAGATTGAACTTTGCTTGTAGGATCATGCCTATGGGTAGAATATTTTGTCGTAGGTTGGCAGGGGCAACTGCGGGAGTGCGGGCATCGCATCACTTTATTCGTTTGAATAGAGAGCAAAGAGAGGACTTGGTGTGGAAGCGTTTTTTGGACAATTACAATGGCAGGTCATTGATTCAGCAGGAGTTTTTGAACAGCTTTGATTGTGAGATTTACACGGACGCGGCAGGCGGTGCTGGCTATGGAGCTTTTTGTAAAGGAAAGTGGAGCGTGGGTAAATGGCCTGATTCGTGGAAGGAGAGGGGTCTTACAAAGAATCTCGCTCTGTTGTAATTATTCCCAATTGTAGTTGCGGTCTAGATTTGGGGTGAGTTCTTTTTTAATCGGAGAGTCAGGTTCCACTGTAATAATATGGGTGTGGTAGCGGTGATTAACAGCTTGTCGGCCTCATCTCCTCCGGTTATTAAGCTGGTCAGGGAACTGGTATTCCGGTGCTTGGAGCTGAATGCATGGATTTCGGCGGTACATGTGCCAGGTGTCCAAAATTCTATAGCAGATGCTTTGTCTCGTTTCCACTGGGAGCGTTTCCGTTCACTGGCACCGGAGGCAGAAGATGCAGGAATGGCATGCCCTTCACAGTTGTGGCAGCTGGTTTCGGACGAGCTGGAAGATTGATCCAGGAGACTTTGTCTAGTTCAACCTGGTCTGCTTACGAGGCATTGTGGCGAGTATGGCAAAGCTAGCTGGGTGTTGCAGTGGGGGGCATTAGAGAGTGACGAGGATAGGACGTTGGCGGTCTTGTTTTTTGTTGGTAAGGCTGTGGACTTAGGGTGGTCGACATCCAGAATTGGTAAATTTGTAGCCGGGCTCGCATTCGGTTTCAAGTTACAGGGTTTGACTGATGTTACTAAATCTTTTTTAGTCAAGCAGGCACTCAGAGGTTTTCAAAAATGTAGCAAGAGTTTGAATAAGCGTAGGCCAGTCACGTTTAGTATGTTGGAAAGGTTTTGGGAAGCATTTGTTGTTCCACTTTTGAGGCGGCTCTGTTTAAGTTAGCCTTTTCTTTAGCTTTTTTCGGGGCGATGAGAGTGGGGGAGTTGGTCGCCCCCAGCAGGAATAGGGGGGAGGTCTATTAGCCGAAGACATGAGTTGCTGGGCCTGGGGTATCGATTTCTGGATTAGACGGTCAAAAACTGATCAGTTTGGTAGAGGTAAGCTCTGATGTGTCCAAGAAGGTGTTTGGAGGCTTATTGGCAATTGTGGTCAGGTAGATCTGGCCCACTCTTACGTCATTGCGATGGGTCATTTCTTTCCCGTTTCCAGTTTATAGCGGTCCTAAAAAAGGGGGTGCAGAAGTTGGGCCTTAGCCCAGGCGTTTATGGCTAGCATTCCTTTAGGATTGGCGCAGCGTCTGAGGCTGACAGGCACGGTTTGGGGGCGGATGTGATAAAGCGGATTGAAAGATGGAGTTCGTGCCGTTATTTGACATACGTTCGCCGTTAAATACCGTAGGACTTGTTCATTTGTGAGTTGTTGAATAGTTGTTGAATATGCTTGTTTATTATTCTTTTAGGTGGCGTTCCCTCGTTAGTTTGGATTTTTGGACATTTATATGTACATTGGGGGGCACCGCGTGCTGACGTAAGGCATGACGGTAGGCAATTGGGCTTCCTGAGGGCACAAGTGGCTATAAGGTGGCTAGGTTTCTGGGGGATGGTATGGAGCCGGTTTTTGTCTGAATTTCATAAAGCGGCGAGATTGGATAGAACGCCAGATATTCTAGTTGTGCATTTGGGAGGGAACTATTTGGGGGCAAGGCCCGTGAGTTGATTCGGGATATCCGTTTCGATTTTTTGAGATTGTGGACCTCGTTCCCGGGGGTTCTGACGGTTTGTTCGGATATAGTGCCCAGGAAAAAATGGCGGGCGGTCAGATCGGAAAAGGGCATAAATAGGGCACGAATAAAATTAAATAGGGCAGTGTCTAGCTTTGTGTCAAGGAATGGTGGCATAAATGTCAGGCACTTTGAGTTGGAAGCGGGGGTTGGAAATTTGTGGTTGAAGGACGGGGTCCATCTCAATGATATCAGTATGGATCTTTGGGCCCTTGCAATACAGGAAGGGATTGAAAGGGCGTTGGTGGCTTTGGGGCACTCACGAGCCTAAGGTTTCAGGGCTGTTCGTGGTTGGCGGGGGGTGGGGTTCTTGGAGTTGGTACCGAATTGTCGGTGGAAGGAATTGGGAAAAATTCCAGGTCATTTTAAATTGAGTGGGGGGTGATCTGGCAGTCGGTTATGGGCTCTGGACGGGGTTTTACCTCGGGAGCATTTTGTTGGTTGGCCTTCCACGGAATGTGGACGTTTTGGTGCCCTCGAGCTGGTGCTGAACGGCTGAGGGTAACATGGCGGTTTAATTTTATAGTTAATTTAAAGCCAGATCTATTAGCTCCAAGAACCCTCCCTCCATATATTTATATACATATATTTATATCATTGTTATTTGTTGTTTGTTAATAAACGGCCACTGTGGCCAAATTTATCCAACAAATAACTGGTTGTAGAGTCTTTATTTCAGGGACGGGATCATGGGATTTCTGAATAGGTTGGGTAGAGGGAAGATATCAATTAGGAAACCACATTGGCCGTAAGAGGTCAAGACATTCCCCCAAAAAATTGCAACATTAATTGTAGCAAAAGGTGGACCAACAAAATATTGACTAAGTGAGGCTGAATGCAAATGCATGTCACAATTTTCTAATTTATATTTTTTAATATTTAGAAAACCATGTATCATTTCCTTTATATTTCACAAATACTTGCTACTTTGGAAATCATTTAAGTTTGTGGGTGTAGCATGAAAAAATGTGAAAAAGTTCATGGAGCTTGAATACTTTTTCAAGCCACTGGACAAACATATTCTCCAAAGATCTGACATTTAATACACGTATATACAGTGCTGACGAAAAGTATTGGCACCCCTGCAATTCTGTCAGATAATACTCAGTTTCTTCCTGAAAATGATTGCAATCACAAATTCTTTGGTATTATTCTCTTCATTTAATTTGTCTTCAATGAAAAAACACAAAAGAGAATGAAGCAAAAATCAAATCATTGATCATTTCACACAAAACTCCAAAAAAGGGCCAGACAAAAGTATTGGCACCCTCAGCCTAATACTTGGTTGCACAACCTTTAGCCAAAATAACTGCGAACAACCACTTCCGGTAACCATCAATGAGTTTCTTACAATGATCTGCTGGAATTGTAGACCATTGTTCTTTGGCAAACTGCTCCAGGTCCCTGATATTTGAAGGGTGCTTTCTCCAAACTGCCATTTTGAGATCTCTCCACAGGTGTTCTATGGGATTCAGGTCTAGACTCATTGCTGGCCACCTTAGAAGTCTCCAGTGCTTTCTCTCAAACCATTTTATAGTGCTTTTGGAAGTTTGTTTTGGGTCATTGTCCTGCTGGAAGACCCATGACCTCTGAGGGAGACCCAGCTTTCTCACACTGGGCCCTACATTATGCTGCAAAATTTGTTGGTAGTCTTCAGACTTCATAATGCCATTCACACGGTCAAGCAGTCCAGTGCCAGAGGCAGCAAAGCAACCCCAAAACATCAGGGTACCTCCGCCATGTTTGACTGTAGGGACCGTGTTCTTTTCTTTGAATGCCTCTTTTTTTTTTCCTGTACACTTTATGTTGATGCTTTTCCCCAAAAAGCTCTACTTTTGTCTCATCTGACCAGAGAACATTCTTCCAAAACGTTTTAGACTTTCTCAGGTAAGTTTTGGCAAACTCCAGCCTTTCTTTTTTATGTCTCGGGGTAAGAAGTGGGGTCTTCCTGGGTATCCTACCATACAATCCCTTTTCATTCAGACACCGACGGATAGTACGGATTGACACTGTTGTACCCTCGAACTGCAGGGCAGCTTGAACTTGTTTAGATGTTAGTCGAGGTTCTTTATCCACCATCCGCACAATCTTGCGTTGAAATCTCTCGTCAATTTTTCTTTTCCGTCCACATCTAGGGAGGTTAGCCACAGTGCCATGGGCTTTAAACTTCTTGATGACACTGCGCACGGAAGACACAGGAACATTCAGGTCTTTGGAGATGGACTTGTAGCCTTGAGATTGCTCATGCTTCCTCACAATTTGGTTTCTCAAGTCCTCAGACAGTTCTTTGGTCTTCTTTCTTTTCTCCATGCTCAATGTGGTACACACAAGGACACAGGATAGAGGTTAAATCAACTTTAATTCATGTTAACTGGCTGCAAGTGTGATTTAGTTATTGCCAACACCTGTTAGGTGCCACAGGTAAGTTACAGGTGCTGTTAATTACACGAATTAGAGAAGCATCACATGATTTTTCAAAGGGTGCCAATACTTTTGTCCACCCCCTTTTTTAGGTTTGGTGTGGAATTATATCCAATTTGGCTTTAGGACAATTCTTTTTGTGTTTTTTTCATTGAAGACAAATTAAATGAAGATATTAATACCAAAGAATTTGTGATTGCAATCATTTTCAGGAAGAAACTGAGTATTATCTGACAGAATTGCAGGGGTGCCAATACTTTTGGCCAGCACTGTAGCACAAGATCCAAGCTTACTACATAGCTATGGTACCAGAATGAAGTTTACTGCATAGATATGGTACCAGAATCCAGCTTATTACATAAATACAGTGGATCAACATGTTAGGCTATGGGCTGAACTAGATGGACTTAGTCTTCCTTCAACCTTAAAAACTAACAAGAACCAAGCTTACTACATAAATTAAACTAAAACCAAGATTACTACATAGAAACAGGCCCTCACGTTGTCTCTGAACAGACAATTTACATAGAAACATAAACAGAAAGATTACTGCATAGATATGGTAGATAAAATTATTCCTTCAGACATCAGTTATTTTCTCCTATGAGTTAATCGTCCAAGTTTCATCAGTGTTTTTCTTTTATCAGAGATTCATCAGAGTTTGGTTAGAGTGTCAATTTTTAACATCAGAGTTTGGTCAGAGTTGCATCACTTTTTCTTAAAAGTGAAAAAAAGATGGAGGTTTCTCAGCATTCTCTTATCAAACGGTCCGAGAAAAATGGATAACACACGGATGACAGAGTGGTGTCCGATTTTTTTTTCATGACCCAAACACTTGCATTGGTGAGATTGTTCTATGACTCGGTAAAAGGTTGAACAAGTCTCCGTGATTTTGTGCCAGGCCCAGATTGCTAATCTGCCCTTGCGGACACTTTTCCGGTGGGCCACGGTGTGGCACTGCTTGGGGCGCCGCCAACCCATTTTTACAGCTACTGGCCCCTTTAATTTTCCCATATCGCATGCGGGGCAGGGCGCACGCATGCAACGTTCATCATTTGATGAATGCTGTGACGCACATGTAGCTGGAGCCAGGAACACGCTGACGCTGCTATGTGTCAGCGCATTCTGCTCTCCCACCCGTGGCCCTAGCAACGCTGCAGCCACGGCGTGGGGGTGATGGGGTGATGTGGGGGTCATCATACTATGTGGGGGCCATCATACTGTGGGGGCCATTATATGTGGGGGCCATCATACTATGTGGGCCATTATATGTGGGGACCATCATACTATTTGGGCCATTATATGTGGGGGCCACCATACTATGTGGGCCATTATATGTGGGGGCCATCATACTATGTGGGCTATTATATGTGAGGGCATCATACTATTTGGGCCATTATATGTGGGGGCCATCATACCATATGGGCCATCATATGTGGGGGCCATCACACTACGTGGGGGCCATTATATGTGGTGGCCATCATACTATGTGGGGGCCATTATATGTGGGGGCCATCATACTATATGGTCAATTATATGTGGGGCCATCATATTAGGTGCAGGACTATATGTGGGGCCATCTTATTATGTGCAGAACTTTATGTGGGGCCATCTTATTATGTGCAGAACTGTATGTTTGGCCATCTTATTATGTGCAGGGCTGTATTTTGGGCCATCATACTATGTGCAGGGCTAATAGCACTTTTGCTATGGGGCCCCATGATCTCTATATATGCCCGTGGCCGCCGTCTAATCAGCTCCAGACCAGCAGTCAGCCACAGTGTGTTGTCGTTCCTGCCCCAATCTTCAGCAGTCTAGGTCACTGGGTGAGTTTGTGTTCTATCCCAGCCCAGAGACACATTTAGTAAATTTAAAGAGGTTGTCCACTCTTAACATTCATGACTTATCCCTCGGATAGGGCATCAATGTCTCATCTGTGAGGCTGTGACACCTGGCACCCCCACAGATCAGCTGTTCTCACAGCTCAGTTTTGGCACAGCACAGCTGCGCCTACTGTATAGTGGCCGCAGCCAGGTACTGCACATCCATCACCTATTTAATCAATAAGGGGCGGATGTGCAGTACCCGCTTGTGGCCACTATACAATAGACGGAGCTGTGCAGTTCTGTAACTGAGCAGTTTCTGTCGGCACCGAGAACAGCTGATCTGCGGGGTTGCCAGGTGTTGCACCAACACCGATCAGATGTTGATTACCTATTTTAAGGGCTCTTTCACATGTCAGTATCTCCGGTACCTGTAGTGACAGTTTCCACACTACCGGAGACACTGACACACGCTGACCTATTAAAATTATTGGGTCTGTGTACATCTCAATGTGTTTTCACGGACCGTGTGTCCGTGTGCTCTACACGGAGATAAATCAGGTTTTTTTGCAGATACACGGTTTGCAAAACGTACCACACAGATGTCATCCGTGTGACATGTAACAGTTCCTGGAAATAAGTGCTACAATTAGCACTGTTCCTAAGTGAAGGTGCTGAATGCTGCCCTCATCATGGTTCCCTGCTGGTGCTGCAATCAGCACCAGCAGGGACAATGATGAGGGTAGTAGTAGTCTGCTCCCTGTGTCCACCTGTGTAAAAATAAGAATAAAATAATAAAATCCATGTACTCCCCTCTCCTAAGTGTTCACCGCTGTATCCATGTGACCGCTGGCACCGGGGAGAATGAGCCGCTCCAGAGCTGTGCTCAGTGACTGACAGGACACCGCTCCTGAGCTGCAGCTTTGGAGCGGCTCATTCTCCCCAGCTCCTCGGTAGCAGCAGTTGCATGGATACAGCGGGGAACACCTAGGAAAGGTGAGTATATGTTTTTTATTATTTTATTCTTATTTTTACACAGGTGGACACCGGGAGAAGACTACCACTACCCTCATCATGGTCCCTACTGGTGTAGATCACAGCGCCGGCAGGGAACCATGATGAGGGCAGTATTCAGCAGCCGCTACAGGTAGTGCTGTTTCCAAGTGCCTGTCCGTGTGATCCTGATGCTGCACACAGGCAGCACATGGTTGCCATATGTGTGACACACTCAGACACATAGGACACGGATATCTCCGGTACCGGAGATATGCGGACATGTGAAACCGTCCGCATAGGTCACCAGTTTTAAAGTAGTGCACAACCCCTTTAAATATTCATGTTTCTCTCCTCTGGACCAGAACTGGCTGGTGGCTGACTTTTGGGGCTGATGATGGTTACATTTTCTCCCTACTAAAAACGGCCAGTCCTCCAGGAGTTTTGCACCAGGAACTTATTTGTCCAAGAACATATGATTTCTATAGTGGCTGGACTATCAGTCCCTAGATAAATCATATCTTCTTGGCCAAATAAGCTTCTGGTGCTAAACTGGCTGGAGGACTGGCCATTTTTAGTAGGGGGAAAACCCTTTTAATTTTTTCTTTATGTGGTGATAACATTAAGGGCTCCTTCACACGATCGATTATTGCCAGATAATTAGAACAATTATGGTAATGACATTGATCACACTCCGATCAGAGTTTGATCAGTGTCAATTTACTGTGATCTGATTCTGTCACATAAGAGTCGTATCACAGGTGCGGCGAAGATGGAGAGCTGAATTTCTCCATGTCCTCAAATGTCTGTGTCTGCTTGCCTCAGACTGTACTTGAATGACGTCCGAGTGCAGTCCGCTGTTGTACAGGTAATCCGAATTCCAGAGCCACTCGCATCATGCTGCAAATTTCAGACCGATTTGGTCTATAGAGAACAACGGAGATCTGCACTGCCCATAGTTATAAACATTGGGCCAAGAGCTATCTGATAAAACATCGGATAGAACTCAGCCATGTTATGTGTCAGTGTGAGTGAGGCCTCACTGTGCCAAACACATTCTCATCTGCTTCCCTCAGTAGAAAATGAAGAGAATTGGATAAGAAGTAATGAGAATGTGTTTGGCAAATCACCTACTTATTGTCACGTGAAAACTGCCTGAACCTCCTGGTAAAGCCAAAACCCAACATTACACTCTGTTAATAGTCAGCAAGCTCCACTGCTGACAAAAAATGTGCCCTGGGTGAAAAACCCCTATAGAAGGTAGGGTGGGCTGAGTGTATACATTATACTTATTAGAATATCCATTGACCTTAGGTCCTCCTGCAGCTAGGGTCACACATAGAAGAAGTTCTAATTCTGGTTCCCCCTTTCAAAACCAAAAATTCTTAGCGGGGTCACGGGGCATAGGTGCAGTAACAGAATGGATCTCCCAACTTTTAAAGACAAAGTAATTTTTCACCTAGTGTCATTTTTCACCTATTGAACTCCCTGTGGGTTCTCACCCACAAACTGTACAGAAAAGGTTGCAAACAAAAGATATACTACTATTTAAAAACAGCGATCTGCATGTGGGCTGCTTTGGTTTGAGTGTCAGGGCTGATTTTCAGTCCCAGTCCGGCCCTGTTTTGTGCATACCACTCGGTCATCAAAAATAAACGGCTATGTGAACAACTCCGTAGATTGTTATTGGTATGAGTTCTATCCATTGGCATTTGCAGAGACTTGTATCTGGGGGCAAGTCATTCTTCATGCGCATGAGGATGACCATCATAAGAAGGCAGAGAAAAGAACACACCCTCCTTTTGTCACTGATGTCTATAATTAGGGCTCTTTCACACGTCAGTGTGTCCGGTACGTGTAGTGACAGTTTCCACATGTACAGGAGACACTGACACACTTAGACCCATTCAAATGAATGGGTCTGTGCGCATGTTAGCGTGTTTCCATGGACTGCGTGTCCGTGGGCAAAACACGTTGACATGTCTGTTTTTTACCCGCTGCATGGGCTGCAAAACGTCCCACACTGATGACACATGGATGACATCCGTGTGTTATCAGTGTGACAAGTACCAGCGCCTGGGAATCAGCGGTACAGTTAGCGCTGTTCCCAAGCGCCGGGTGCTGAGCGCTGCCCTCATCATTTTCACCTACCGGCGCTTCGATCAGCACCAGCAGGGAACAATGTTGAGAGTAGTAGTACTAGAATTAAATAAAAAAAGCCTTATACTCACCTGTCCTAAGGGTCCCCTCTGTAATCCATGAGACTGATCACGTCGAGGAGCCAGGGAGAATGACTCGCTGCAGCAAGCGGGCCCCGGAACTGTGCTCAGTGAGCGGCGTCCTGTCACTTACTGAGTTCAGTGCATCTCAGGAAGCCCGCTCCCTGCGGCGAGTCATTCTCTCTGGCTCCTCTGAGAGATCGGTTGCATAAATTACAGCATGGGGACACTTATTTGAGTATAAAGATTTTTTTATTTTATTCTTATTTTTACAGACTTTGGATACTGCGGGAGCAGAATACTACTCCCAACATTGTTCCCTGCTAGTGCTGATCGCAGCACCTGCAGTTGACAATGATTAGGGCAGCATTTAGCACCCGGCGCTTGGGAACAGCGTTAACTGTACCGCTGATTCCCTGGCGCCGATACGTGCGCTCCTTATGCAGCACATGGGGGGCACACGGTTGTCATACGTGTGCCACATGTGCGCCACACAGGTTCACACGGACACACGGACATCTCCGGTACTGTTTTTTCCAGTACCGGAAATATCAGGACGTGTGAAAGAGCCCTTATTGTGTAGGAATACAAGAAAACTGAGTTATGTATCAGTGCACACTCTTCCAGATCTACCAAAGCTGACAGCAGCTGTGAGATGAGATCTGGAAGTGTTTGTAATAATACATAAAGCAGCTCTGCTGTATCTCCATCAGGCATAGGAAAAACAGATACTGTCCGATGTTTTGACCAGAATAATGGTCTTTTTTAAGTACTTCTGTTATATAAATAAACATAAACACACATCACAGTGAAGTCGGATGTACCTTAGTGTTATATAATAGATGGAGAGGTGGAATGATAAAATAAGGGAGAGTTAGGTAGATCAGGAAATGGGTAATAAAGCATGGTGTAGATGGAAGAGTGTACTACTTGCGCCCAACAGAAATACTCAAGGATTGCTCAACACCAGCATAAGGTTCAACATGTCGGCAACAATCATCTGGCAATGCTTGGCTGGGCCCTGGATCCACAGCATCGTAACTGATCATGTGCTCATATTGCCGCTTCATGTGGACAGATTTTTAATTAACATGGACAATGTCTTTACATGTAAACTTTATCTATGTTTTTCACATAACTGTAGTGTTTTCTAAATGCCATGTTGCCTGTTTGTACATTGTAAATTAATCCATTTGTATTTTAGGGTATTCATTCAGAGCAGTGGTATTTGGGCAATATATCAAGAAAGGATGCTGAAAGTGCTTTAAGATCTATAAATAAGGTAAGATAAATTATTGCACTATGATCTATTATAATTTTTTAAATGTCCGATATGACTATTTTAAGTACTGGCTTGATGTTATAATATTATTATCATTAATTGAGTAAGCGCAACAACACATGATGGAACAGTTGAATGAGAAGGACAGACCAAAGAATTTTACATGTCTAGTAGTGATGAGCGAGCGCTAAAATGCTCGGGTGCTCGGTATGAGCAAATCATAATGCTTGGGTGCTCGACCTAAGCAACGAGCCCAATGTAAGTCAATGGGAAGCTCAAGCATTTTTCCGACGTCTCACCCACCCGCGGAGGTCTGAAGGGGCCTAAAAATTGTCCAAATCGATGGGAACAGTGCTTAAATTATATGGAGACAGCATGGGGAAGAGCCCAGGAAGCATTTCTGACTGCTGTTGTCAGAGTATTACGCCAATTTTACAGACTTACAATAAAACATAGCAAAACAAAGCCAAAATGGATTTTCCTGGAAAAAATGTTAAGGAACATTCTTTCCAGGGTAATGACTTGTATATAAGGCAAAATAAATAACCAAAAAAAATTGCTCTTCCACACCTTGGGCTATGTAGCATGTAGCGTTTTTGATGCTTTTTTGCATTTTTGCATTGCTTTCAACAGTGAAAAATACATTCAACAGTAAATGCAATTTTAACATTTTACTACCTTATCTGGTCATGTGGTGTGTGAGATGGGAACAGCATGGGGAAGACCCCTGAAACCATCTCTGCATCCCAGGTCACTGCCTAAAACCATGGTCATCAGACGTGATCCTATATTACTGCGGTAATAATACAGACATTTTTGGCAACGTGACAGATATTAAACTCCATTTTAAAATGGGCAAGACGTGTGACAAGGGACGGGGAAGTGGACGTTATGGTGATGGTGCATGCAGAGGCCAAGGCCATGGGCAAGATGAAACTGTGCCTGCTGAGGGAGCACAACAAGCACTCACTTCATGTCAACCTAGCTTCCAGTCCCACTTTCCAGGGGGCCACGGCATACCACTCTTGAAGCCCGACCAGTGTGAAAAGGTTGTTGGTTTAATAGCAGATAAATAGATAATGCTTCCAGTCAGTTTGCAACCACCACCACCACCCTGTCTTCCACACGGTCCAGTCTCAGTAGCCATGAGTCTGGACCACATTATTATTATTATAGTGACATTTACTCCATGGCGCTTTACATGTGAAAAAGGGTTATACGTAGCAAAAACAATTACAATAATCTTGAACAACAACGTGATGGCAACTGGTACAGGAGGAGAAAGGATTCTGCTCGCAAGGGCTCACTGTCTACAAGGGATGGGTGAGGATACAGCAGGCGAGGAAAGAGCTGGTCGTGCAGTGGTATGGTGGAGGAGTGGTTAATGCAGGTTGTAGGCTTGTCAGAAGAGGAAGGTCTTCAGGTCCCTTTTCAACGTTTCTATGGTAGGCAAGAACCTGATATGTTGGGGTACAGAGTTCCAGAGTAGGGGGGATGCACTGGAGAAATCTTGTATGCGATGGTGGGAAGAGGAGATAAGAGGGGAGTAGAAAAGGAGATCTTGTGAGGATCAAAGATTGCGTGCAGGTAAGTACCGGGAGTCTAGGCCACAGATGTATGGAGGAGACTGGTTGTGGATGGCTTTGAATGCCAAAGTTAGGGTTTTAAACTGGAGTCTCTGTGCAATGGGGAGCCAGTGAAGGGATTGACAGAGAGGAGATGCCAGGGAATAGCGGGGGGGACAGGTGGATTAGCCGGGCAGCAGAGTTTAGGATAGATTGGAGGGGTGTGAGAGTGTTAGAAGGGAGGCCACAGAGCAAGAGGGCGCAGTAGTCGAGGCAGGAGATGATGAGGGCTTGCACACTTGTTTTTGCAGATTCTGGTTTGAGGAATGTGCGAATCCGGGAGATTTTTTTTTACTTGGAGTCGGCATATTCCCCACCCTGATTCTCCTTCCTCCCACCATGCCGAGTGCCTGGAGACAATTGATCCCACACTTGGACACTACGAAGAGCTGTTTTGTTCATCTTTCCATTTATAGATTCTGGCCTCTCGCTCGGTCCGCTTCAACCGGGGCAACAGGAGATCACATGTAGTGATGACCAAATATTTCAGCAGCCATGGTCACACTAAGGTGACGATGGGAAAGTGCAAATACTGTTGCAAAAGGTGGATGATGATGACACACAATGGATAGAAAGTCAGGAGGAGGACCAGTGTGCGGAAGTGTAAGATGAGGTGGTGGACGATGAAGTCACTGACGAAACCTGGTAAGCTGACATGCATAACAAGGACAGCAGCACAGAAGGGGAGGGAGGCTTAGCACCACAACAGGCTGGAAGAAACAGTGGGGTGGCCACAGACACAAGGCAGGCAACTGTTCCCCAAAACACCAAAACCAGGGAAGTTGCCAGTCCAATTGCTAGGTTTTCCGAGTCTGGCTCCTTTTTAAAGACTGTCCAGATAACCCCAAAAAGGCCATTTGCAACATCTGCCATGCCAGCATCAGCAGGGGCAGCAAAAATACCAGGCTGACCACCACCAGCATGCTCAGGTACAAGACAGCAAAGCACCTGACTAGTTTGGCCGAACACCAGGGTCCAGAAACAGTGTCTGCGGGTGACACTACTGCCTCTTCCCCTGTTGTACGTGTATGCAAAACCTCCATCCATGATGCAGGCGAAGATGCCTTCCACCCTGCACCTGTCATTGCACACTTGCAGCCATCACAGTCAGAAACCTTGTCCACGTCCTTGTCACAGCGCGGCATTCAGTTGTCCCAGCCCCAGTCTTGGAATGCAAGTGTAAATACACAGCCACCCATGGGCCACAATACTAAACTGCCACATTTCTTGACTGCTTGCACTAGAAATGTTGCCTTTTAAGCTCGTAGAGATGGAAGCTTTCCGTAACCTGATGGTGGCGGCTGTCCCTCGGTACTCGGTCCCCATCCGCCACTATTTCTCCCAGTGTGCCGTCACTGCCTTATACAAGCACGGGTCCCAGAACATTACCCGTACCCTCACCATTGCTGTTACTGGGAAGGAACACATAACCACAGACACTTGGACAAGTACTTGTGGCCAGGGACAGTACCTCTCACTGACAGCACACCAGGTTAATATTGTGGAAGCAAACCCTGGGACGGGTCACATCCTCCCGATGCAGAGGATTGCGGGATCTGGGTCAAACAGGGTTACCCCCACATTCTACAGCTCCTGCACCTCCTCCTTCTTTTCTGCCTCCATTTCCGAAATGACAACATCAGTCGCAGACTGAAGCACTGCAGCACTGCCTTGGCCAGGCGGCAACAGGCTGTGCTGAAGATAATATGCTTAGGTGACAAACCACACACCTCTGAGAGTTGTTGAAAGCTGTAACAGAGCAGGAAGATCTGAACCAACAGTGAGGCATGATCATGTGTGACCATGGCCGGAACTTGGTGCTGGCTTTGAGGCTTGGCAACCTAGCACAATGGCTGGCCCACGTGCTCAACTTAGTGGTTCAGCGGTTTCTTATAACTGCCAGAGCTGCTTGTGAAGGTACGCCGCGTGTGCGTCCATTTCAGAAAGTCAGCTACAGCTTCCGTACCCTGGCAGTGCTTCAGCAGAGTTTGCAGATTCCAACTCATCGACTGGTGTGCGATTTCACCACATGTTGGAAATCAACATTGCAGATTTTGGGAAGGATTTGTGAGCAACAGAGGGTAGTTGTTGAGTACCAGCTTCAACAAACCTGTTGGATTCAGGTCAGCCTCCGCACATAAGAGCTGATGAGTGGGCATGGATGTCTTGACATCTGTGCCATCCTCCAAAACTTTGGGGACTCCACCAAGATGGTGAGCGGCGATGATGCCATAGTTAGCATCACCATCACGCTTCTGTGTCTACTGAAACGCTCGCTGCTCACAATTAAAGAGGAGACATTGCAGGTGGAGCAAGGAACTATACAGGGTGATGTTACACAGCTCAGCCTCATCTCATCTCAATGCGGATTGGGTGATAATGAGGAGGAGGAGGAGAACATGGACAGTCATCCTTTTTGTGAGGACAGGGAAATCTTGGCAGTTGGCAGTCTGGCACACATGGCTGACTTTATGTTCCACTGCCTTTACCATGACTCTCGCATTGTATGCATTTTGGGAGACATTAATTGCTAGTTGGTCACTTAATAATACTAATTTTTATTTATATAGCGCCAACATATTCCGCAGCACTTTACAATTAAGTACGGACATGTAAATACAGACAATACAAACAATACAATGTATCACATTTCAACAGTTGCAGGAGGAGTGAGGGCCCTGCTCGCAAGCTTACAATCTATATGGAAATAGGGGGACACAATAGGTAGAACATGGTCATCAGCCAGTATCTGTCTAAGAGCAGTTACTGTGTGCTATTGTGTGCATGGATGATGTGGAAACAAATGAATAGGCAGGAGCAGATTAAGATTAACATTGAGGCTGTGTGCCCACGTTGCGTATTACAAACGTATATGCTGCGGAATTTCCGCAGCGTAACCGCTTGTAAAACGCATGTATATCCGCACCCCATGGTCCCCAATGGCATTCCGCAATGTCAATGCCCATGCTGCGGATTTTTCCGCAGCGTATATGCTGCGGTCAAAAATCCGCAGCATGTTCATTAATTTTGCGGTAGCGCAGCGGAATCAATGTGCGGATGGTACCCAAGTCTGGATGAGAGGAGACTCTCATCCAGACCTGGGTACCAAAAAACCTGTAGAAAAAATAAAAAATAAAGTTTATACTTATCTTCTGATGTTTTCCCGGTGTTTTCCCGCCGTCGCGCTGTTGTGTGAAGGACCTGCCACGTCATTGAGTCATGTGACCCATCACATGACTCAATGACGTCACCGCAGGTCCTGCACACAACAGCGTGAGCCGCTCAAGACTCCGGACGGGGCCAAGAATGCATCGGAAAGTGAGTATAAACTTTATTTTTTTATTTTTTACCATTCTGATTCTTTTTTTTTTAACTATTACTTGGTCACACTATATAAATCCATGCCGGTTGCATGGATTTATATAGTGTGAACAAGTTGTCAAGCACTTTTCCAAGTGATGCTAAAATCGCTTGGAGAAGTGCTTGATAACCCGCATGCGGAAATGCATGCAAAGACGCTGCAAAGACGCCTCACAAACGCTTCTACCTGTGATCAGGAGACAGCGCTGCAGTTACTTGTTTACTACAATTTCTTGCATCGCTGCCCTCACAAGAGGTCCTGGATCCATGGATGGTGATAGACGCTGTGGGAGTGGTGAGCACAGTCTACTTTTATCTTTGCCACATCTTCTATCTGTGAAAAAAATTGTTGTCGGGGTCGGAGATAGAAGCAGTGAATGCAACCAGCACTGCACAACAGTTTTAGCACCACTCTCAAATGAATCGTCATCAGAGGGCAGCGCTGGTATCACTCACTGCTTCTATCACTGCAAAAAAACAAGAGGAGATAGAGCTGTAATGAGCATAGCGGGCATATGGTTAGGCATGATAACCGAGCATGGGATAGAAAGAACCAATGAAATAAGAGTAAATCATCGCAATCTTTTTTACAATCTTGTATAGTAAGTAAATAATAACATAAACCTCCTTATTAAATGTGATTCTGCAAAGAAAAGCTTAGTACAATGCTTAGTACAATTTAGTATGGAATCACATCCTATTGCTCAATTTAGAAAACTAAGTACACTATATTCCCTGTTAAAGGGAATCTGTCAGAAGGTTTTTGCTACCTCATCTGAGAGCAGCATGATTTAGGCAAAGAGACGCTGAATCCAATGATGTATCACTTAGTTAACTGGGTGCAACAGTTCTGGACACAATCAGAGCTTCCCAGGGAAGAGGCACTTGCCTTCCTTATCACCTGTTTGGGCGCAACTTCATCTTTTAGGTATAACCTTATGGCTATTGCAATATTTATTGGGGATGTATGGGGATTCTGCTTGGGACTATACAATAGCCACTATGCACAAGGCTACTGAGAGTGGCTCTGTAGCCTAAATTCCTGTGCTATACTACTAGGTGATGGGGCACTGAGCCAATATCCATTTATTTAAACAATCGCCATCTGGGTTATTGTCTCCTTGTGCCCATGCTGCCATTCTTTATCTCCACTCTTTCACACATATCATTTACTATTTTTTGTACTTGTAGATTTGATGTGTATGTTTTGCACTAATAAAGTTGTTATATTTTTGTACCAACCTTTAAGACTTAATTTTCTTGTATAGTCTCATGCTTTTTGAAGTGGTTGTCTCAGTGACATTCATGTGTAACCTGTTGCAGGTGTCTTTTCACTGATTATGTATTTGAGATTTGTGGTTCTACTATTTGTTCTGGCACAACAAACACAGCAGTGGAAGTGGCTCTTATGCTTTGTAATAGTGAAATCACAGCTGTCCATGCAAGCACCGTGCGATGCACGTTACACAAAGCTGGAATGGTGGCCCTAAAAAAGGTGAAGTCTTGACTTCAATATCATCATAAAAAGCGTCTGCTCGAGTTTGCAAAAAAAGTCCAAAAAGTGGACAGTGGAAGATTGGAAACTGATGATTTGTAGCGATGAGATGAAAATCAATAGCCTAGGCTCTGATGGGTGCAAATGGGTCTGGAAGAAACAAGGGAAAAAGGGGCTAACAATTTGAGAAATTGAAGGAACTGTCAAGTTCAGTGGAGGAAGCCTGATAATATGTATCCTACAAGACGAGTTACTTTTTACACTCCAGTACTATGGGTATGAAAAGAATGACATAGTGTTTCAGCAGGACAACGACTTGAAGCATACGTCAAGATTGGTGAAGTGGTTCAATGACAATGAAGTAGAGCTGCTGGATTGGCCCCCACAGTCCTCAAACCTCAATTCAATCGAACACTTGTGGGAAGAAAAAGCTGTATACAGACCCAAATGAGTGGACCAGTATGCACCAACTTTAGGAACATGTAGAAGATACCTGTAGAAGATTTCAGTCGAGATATGCTTGAATCTGATCAAGAGCATGCCCAGAAGCATTCAGGAACTGTTGAAAGCCAAAGGTGGATTTACAAAATACTAACAAAATAATAAAGATTAAAATTAGATTTTTAGGAGCAAAACTGTAACAATGCAGTTACTGTTAGAACCCTCCTGTTTGTTTTTTCCATCTTGTGTTTTGCGGTCACGTGACCATCTGCCTTTATATTCCAGCTCCGCCCTTTTGGCTGTGCTGGACTTCAGTGTTGTTTGACTGTTTTGCTTGCCAGGTGCTTCTGTGTCCTTCTGGGACCTCTAGTACCTTTTTGTCAGTTTATCTTTTTGTGTTCTGCAACAACTTTCTCTGTTCAGGAGGTGTCCCATTTTTGTCCCAGTCCTTAGTTCTTTTAGGGACTCCTTCCCTTTATTCTATAGTTCTTCGTTCAGACTAGCATAGGACGAAGGCGGGTCTGTTTTCAAGGAAGAGGCAGCCCGCTACATCGTAGGAATTCAGCTTAATCTTACTGTAGGGACAGCTTTCCCCTTTCTTTCCTTAGTACTTGTTGCAGATCATAACAGTTAGATGACAAGACTCTGCATAACTAATCAGATGCTAAATAGTTGCAAGTCAAATTTATGTATGAGGTAGCCAAGATGATTGTCTATAAAATGATGGTAGTCTCACGTTGGAAGCAGTAGTGGATGGTGAGATATGAAGCATGAAAGTTAAAAGTTCAAAACATTGTTACCCTTTTGCTCGTCAGTGTATACTGGTACAGGTATAGAAAGAGTGAAAAGTGCTCTGTGTGATAGCCTTTCAGATATAATTAGTCACAGGACATATAAGCATTAGAGATGAGCTAGCATTAAAATGCTTGGATGCTCATTACTAGTGTTGAGCCACCCCCGTAGTGTTCGAGTTCGGTTCGGTTCGTCGAACACCCGTGTGTTCGCCGAACTGTTCGTCGAACTGTTCGTCGAACACCTTCGAACACCGTTAAAACCAATGGCAGGCAAACAAAAACACATAGAAACACATAGAAAACACCTTCAAAGGTGTCCAAAAGCTGACAAACTGCTCAGAAGACACAACTAACACATGGAAAAGTGACAAGTACATATAGTCATGCGAAAAGAAAAGAGGTGGAGGAGTAAAAGGAGGGGGAGACACAGATATAGGCATGTCATGCCCTTCTAAAATCCAAAAAGTGAGAAGCCGAGACGGCCAGTCCGCTCCTGCCCGTGCCACCTCCGTGTCGCCGGGTTTGTGCCAGAGCCGCGGTGAACCCTGACGGCCAGCCCCCCTCTCCCAATACTGGTGCCTGTCCGCTGGTGGCTCTAAGCTTTTTAATTTAAATTGTCCCTCTAATTTGAATGCATACACTTTAAATCCATTTACAAGGATCTATTGGAGGGCAAGTCTCATGCCAGCAGCCGCGTAATTCCAGCTCCAGTAGCGTCCACTAAAGCTGCTGCAGTTAAAAAGCTTTTATAAGGATCGAGCTCGGCTGTCCACCGCAAGGCATCCTAGTGCCAGTCCCAGCCCCTATGCCTTGGGGTGCCTCCTGATGCTCTTCACTAAGTATCCCTTGGTCCCTAAGCATTTCCTTTGAAAAAATTAAGTGTCCAAACTACAGGTGGTGTAGCTTGCTTAACAGCCGGGATAATCCGCTGACTAGCAGACACTGCTACTAGGCACAAAGTATTTCCTGGGCTAGATGCAGTTAAAAATTTGTAAGTAGATACTCTCGTTGGATGCTGAGAAAGCATTCCATAGAGTCTCCTGGCACGCCATATATGATTCTCTTAAAAAGCTTGGGGTAGGGGTCTAGGGGACCCTTTTATAGCCAAAATCACGGCCCTGTATCACAATACGTCACCTAGGCTGAAGATAAATGAAACTGTAGCACCGAGGGCTCGGTTGCTACAGACGTATTGCACCTCACCCAGAGGTGTGATATCTCACTCTCAGATAAGGATGGAGTGTGGATCAGGACCCGACACCTGCATGCATTACACCACATTGCCGTGGGGCAGGGCGACCAATATGCCCCTGAGATGGGCACGACAGTCCCTGTCCCTGGCTGGAGTGGGGGGAGGGAACACTGAGGAAGGGGAACCCTGCAGTGCAGGAGCAGGGAGGAAGCAGTTCCTGGGTGCATTGAGAAGGGAGTATAAAAGGTGGGCACCATCTTAGTTCAGTGCAGAGAAGTCTGAGCAGAAGTGGCAGGGAGCAGGGGCTCTGCATGAGCTCTGCTCCGGAGGCGGGCCTAGTAACAGAGGCCCAGGCCTGCAAGAGGGAGAAGGAAGGAAGAGGAGCGGAGAAGGCTCCAGGAACGAGGAATGAAGGGATCCCAGGGGTGCGGACGGGCGAGTCGCCACCGCACGCCCGAATCCACCTGCGTGGAGGGGTCAGGCCAAAGGGGGAGACCGGTCCCCGAACTAGTGGAGGCAGGAAACGACCCTCAGCTAGAAACCGGAGGCTCTGACATTTTATGTGGCGCAGCCCCTTGCTCCACCTGCTAGGAAGGCACCACATAGGGTCAGGGAAACTGGCGCCAAGTTTACCAAGAGGAGGCCCGAGGCAGCCGGACAGAAGTGTTGGTAAGAAAGGCCAGACAAAGGACACACAAAGGGGGTCCTGTGAAGCGCTCCAAAGTTATCTGGGAGTTGTCTGAGCCCCTCACCTGGTGAGCACAGTACGACGTGGGCAGCCGTTACCTGCAGACGTGGTCTGGATAATAAGAACTGTGAGCAAAGGCCCTGAACTGCATCACTGACTCCGTGTCGTTACTGCTGCTGCCCTGCACCATCACCCCCATCCTCCGCATACACTGCCCTGAGGCTATACTCCTCCCGTGGGGAGTTATGCTACGCTCTGCTGCACCCACAACACCAGCCTTAGCTGTCTGCCCTGTAGCGGCGGTTCACTCTGACCGCAATCCACGGGTGGCGTAGTCGGACATTTAAACATCAAAACCACATAAATAGTTCCGCCACTGGTTTGACCGCCCTGAGCCACGGAACCGGATCGCCGCCACGAAGACTACAACCACCAGCATCCACCAAAAAGGGTCCGGCTCCGGGTGTCCCAAGGCCCAGGGGGTGCGTCAGAACATTTTCATCACCTTTCACAATCACCAATGGGACAAGGCAGGGATGTCCTCTGTCCCCTCTCTTATACATCCTAGTGACGGAGCACCTGCTCTCATCAATTCGCCATAACCCCAATATTAGGTGGATTGAGGTGGGAGGCACCGAGTACAAGTGCTCTCTATTTGCTGATGATGTCCTAGTATATATCACTCAATCACATATATCCATCCCTGCTGTTATGGCTGAAATAGATCACTTTGTTACATGGTAAAATTTTAAAATCAATGCAGCGAAGTCTGAGGCCCTCGATGTCTCCCTCCCTAAATCCATATAGGATTCCATCCAGTCCAACTTTCCCTTTGCCTGGCCCTCACAGGGTATCAAATACTTAGGAATTCCTATTCATAGAGACCTCTCCCATCTATGTTATCTTAATTTTGGGCCCTTTATTGAACAATTCCATACAGACCACGGTTGGCAAGTTAGAACTGTAAGATTCACTACGTGAACCACTGGTGTTTTGTGGAAAAGCACATGTACACCGCGTTCCAAATTATTATGCAAAAAGTGTTTAGGAGTGATAAGGGAAGAATTTGTTTGTTTGTCAGTTAAACTCATTGATGGTGATGTGTGTCAGGGCTCTTTATATCACTGTAAGCAATTGCAGACACCTGTGCTAATTAGTTTGGCAGGTGTGTCCAATGAAAGGCAAGACTACTTAAGAAGGCTCTCTCACATTATTAAGCAGCCTACATTTTCTGCCAAAATGGGAAAGAAAAAGGATGTGTCGGCTGCTGAGAAGCAACAAATTGTGGAGTGTTTAGGTCAAGGCATGACTACAATCAACATTGTGCGATGATCAGGATGAAGTGTCTTGGCAATCAAGAAGTATGTAGCTGATTCACAGTACACACGTGTGCGTGCTGATAAGGGCAAATTGAGGACTCTTTCCTACAGGCAATTACGTCAGGTTGAAAGAGCAGCGGCAAAAAAGCCTTGTCATAGCAGCAGACAAGTTTTTGAAGCTGCTTGTGCCTCCAACGTCCCCCGAACAACAAGATGCAGGGTCCTTCAGAGGTTTGCAGCTGTGCATACGCCATCCTGTCGACCTCCTCTATCCACTTCACACAAGCAGAAACGGCTCCAGTGGGCCAAACATTACATGAAGACTGATTTCAAAACTGTTTTGTTCACGGATGAGTGCCATGCAGCGCTCGATGGTCCAGATGAATGGAGTGGAGGATGGCTGGTTGATGGACACCCCACGCAAACACGGCTACAGCGCCAACAAGGAGGAGGTGGAGTAATGTTTTGGGCTGGAATCATGGGGAGAGAGATTGTCGGCCCCTTTAGGATCCCTGAAGGCGCTAAAGATGAACTCCATAATGTATGTGGATTTTCTCAAACAGCACTTCCTGCCATGGTTCAAGAAGAAGAACCGTGTATTTCACAGCAAGATCATTTTTCTGCATGATAATGCACCATCTCATGCTGCACATAAAACATCTGCATCTCTGGCTGATATGGGCATAAAAGGGGACAAACTTATGGTGTGACCCCCATGCTCCCCTGACCTCTACCCCATTCAGAACCTTTGGAGCATCATTAAAATGAGTGTCTATGATGGCGGGAGGCAGTTCACATCTAAGCAACAGCTCTGGGAGGGTATTCTGTCCTCATGCAAAACAATTGAAGCAGAAACCATCCAAAACCTGACAAATTCAATGGACGAGAGAGTTCAGAAGCTCCTTTCGAACAAGGGGTCCTATGTGAAAATGTAACATCACCTAGAATAAAGTTTTGAGTTGAAAACTGTTTGATTTCAGTTTCTAACAACCTGCTAATGCTTATAATTTCAAAAATGACCATTTTTTTGGTCTTTATTAAAATGAAAAGGTTGATCGAAAAGTTTGGGGGATCTAAGAGTGTGGCAACCCAGTAGTCATGATTACTTCGAATTCTGACAATATGAGGGTCATGCTGCAGGTAGTGCAGCAAGAAGGCACTTATGTGTCTTGCGCATCTCGGAGCCCCAAAATTATTTTCCGGGCTAGATGCAGCTAAAAATTATTTTTAATTTTAAATCTGGTGAAGCTTATTATAGATGGCCTAATAGGATCAGTGCTGCACACTGCTACAAAGCCCAAATTATTTTCCAGTCAAGATACAGATAAACATGATTAGTAATTTGAAAGCTTAAAACGGTTGGTAGGGTGATTTTAACCAATCATCAAGCTTTTACTCTCCCCAGGATGACACAGGGGTAGAAAAGTCGTTTCGGATCCATGATTTGTTCATCTTTATGAACGTGAGTCTGTCTACATTATAAGTGGAGAGCCGCGTGCGCTTATCTGTCAGCACACCACCAGCAGCGCTGAACACACGTTCAGACAGAACGCTGGCTGCGGGGCATGACAAGATCTCCAAGGCGTAAGTGGCTAGCTCCGGCCATTTATCCAGATTGGAAGCCCAAAAAGAGCAAGGGTCCAGTGACACAGTCGTGGCTTCAGTGTTTACTTGGAGATACTCCTGTACCATCGTCTCTAGGCGTTGACTATGTGTCAGACTTCTTGTCTCCTGTGGCCTTGCAAAGGATGGGCTAAAAAAGTGGTGAAATGATTCCGCAAAATTGATGTTACCAGCAGATACTGTGGTTCTGTTACGGTTTGAGTGCTGAACACTTGACGGTCCCACGGTTGGCAAGTTGGAACTGTGAGATTCACTACGTGCACCACTGGTATTTTGTGGAAAAGCACATGTAAGATTCTGCAACAGTCTCTGCTGATACTCCTGCATGCGTGCATCCCTTTCTATGGCAGGAATAATTTCTGCAAATTTACTTTTGTACCGGGGATCTAACAGTGTGGCAACCCAGTAGTCAGGATTATTTCTAATTCTCACAATTCGAGGGTCATGTTGCAGGTAGTGCAGCAAGAAGGCACTCATGTGTGTTGCGCATCCAGGAGCACCAAGTCCCTGTTGTGTTGGTGGCGAGGTAACAATCATGCTTCCTTCCTCTGTCCTCTCCCCCCAACCTCGCACAACAGAAATGTGATCAAGGTCTCCCTCATCTGATGAGTCTTCCATCAGTTCGTCCTCCACTTCTTCCTGGGCTCCTGCACCTTCCTCACTAGTTTGGCTGCTACCATGCGCCCTGGTAAAATCATCTCCCCCACCCTCACATGCCTGCCGCCCTGGTGCTGCCGACCGTCTGGACCTTGCAGATGTTAGCCCTTCCGCATACAACTCCTCCTCCTCTACTTCCTCCACCTCCTCTTGTGCCACCACCTGACTCCGAATTCTGTTTAACATGTGCTCCAGCATGTAAATCACCGGAATAGTCATGCTGATAATGGCATCGTCAGCACTAAACATCTTCGTCGCCATTTCAAAACTGTGCAGAAGGGTGCATAGGTCCCTGATCTGAGACCACTCCTCCAGCGTGATTTGCCCCACCTCTGAATCTCGTTGGCCCAGGCTATACGTCAGAACGTATTGCACCAGGGCTTGTCGGTGCTGCCACAGTCGCTGCAACATGTGCAGAGTTGAATTCCACCGGGTAGGCACATCGCATTTTAGCCGGTGAAGTGGCAGGCCCAACGACTTCTGTAGAGATGTAAGTCGCTGAGCTGCGGGATGCGAACGGCGGAAGTGAGCACACAGCGACCGTGCCCTCTGCAGAAGGCCATCTAGTCTGGGATAGTGGGCTAAAAATTGCTGGACAACCAGGTTCAACACGTGAGCCATACAAGGCACGTGTGTGACATTGCCCCGGCGAAGGGCCGCACCCAGGTTTGCAGCATTGTCGCACACGGCCTTCCCTGGATTCAGGTCCAGTGGAGACAACCATTCATGAAATTGGTTCTCCAGAGCTGACCACAACTCCTCAGCTGTGTGACTCACATTTCCCAGATATTTCAATGTAAAAACCGCCTGATGACGTTGAGCCCTACTGCCAGCATAGTAAGGAGGTGTGCAGGATCCCTTCTGCGCAGTTAGAAAGCTTGTGGCATGACCAGACAGGCTTTGGGTGCAGGTGGAAGACCGAGAGGAGGTTGAGGAGGCAGAAGCAGTGGAGGAAAAATGACATAAAGAGGATTGACGCACAACTCGTGAGGACGGCAAGACTTGGACAGCAGCCCCTTGTCCTGCTGTCACCATAGTTACCCAGTGCCCAGTCAGCGACATGTAACGCCCCTGTCCATGCCTACTCGTCCAAGTGTCTGTGGTGAAATGCACCCTGTCACACACAGAGTTTCTCAAAGAAGCGGTGATGTTGTGTGCGACATGCTGGTGGAGCGCAGGCACACCTTTCTTTGAGAAGTAGTGCCGACTGGGCATCTGGTACTGGGGCACTGCGACGGACATAAGGTCTCGAAAATCCTCTGTGTCCACCAGGCGGAAAGGCAGCATTTCTGTAGCCAAGAGCTTGCAGATGGTGAAATTCAACCTCTTAGCTTTCTCATGGCTAGGAGGAAATGGTCTTTTACTTGTCCACATCTGAGGGACCGAGGGCTGGCTATTGTGCTTAGACGGGGTTGATAAGGGTGTCCCCGGCAAACTGCCGGTCTGTGAGGAAGATGCAGGCGGACATGTTAGGTTGCCTTGATCCAAAGGTGGTGCTATCGATGTCGGACAGCGCTCAAGACCAGCTGGTGTTACCACCTCCAAAGAAAATGATGACCTGCCAATCACGCTGGCTGTTGCGGGTAAAGAGGTGGCAGGTCTGCGCCCCAAAACAGGTGTGACTGCTGTCCCCCCAGTCACAGAGGATGAAGAGGCCGCGGATGCACAAGATATGGCAGACGGTGGTTGGCCCGGCCGGCTAGACCGCATTGTAGCACACTGAGCTTCCCACTGCAACTTATGCTTCATGTCCATGTGCCGGTTCATGCATGAAGTACTCAAACTATGTATTTTTTGGCCTCTACTTAGCTTTTGCTGACAAATGTTACAGATAACACGAGTTGGGTCATCTTTATCGATCTGAAAAAATGCCCAGGCTATGCAAGGCTTAGCACCCATGCGACCTGAAGAGCCACCACGACTTGTTGTGAGAGGCAGAGTTGTGTTTGAGGATGCAGTTGTTGACGTGCTTCCAGTACTACGTCTCTGTCCAGGAAGGCGCAACCTGACCTCGTCGTCACTAGCATCTTCCTCCACCTCCTCTGCTGACCTCATCTCTTGGCTGACTGTGGGTTGACAGTAAGTGGGATCTCCGACCTCATCATCATCACCCTGTGCGTTATCACACCCGTCGTCCTCAGAGCCAACCTGTTCCTGCCCTGACAAAAAACTAAAGTTGTCGCTCCAATCAGGTATTTGAGTCTTATCATCGTCTTCCTCATTGTCTCCACCAACAGGAGTTACAGTTTGGGAATGAGGGTCTACATTATGGTCAGAACCTTCTGCGTCTGGTCCTGGATCCGACTCATAAAGATTCTGGGCATCAGTGCAGATCATTTCCTCGTCTGGATTCACAGAAGCGCTGGAGTCGACCTCTGATTCCCAGGCTATAGTATAAGTAAACAGCTCTGCAGACTCAACCATCTGTTCTACCTCATACTCAGACGGGCAGCTGGAGATTTGGGAACTGTGAGGAAGCAAGTGCGATTTGGGTGACACCTTTGAGGACTGGAGTATTTGTGATGTTGAAGTTGATGTGGAGGAGAGCCCACTTAAAGGAGCACTTGATATCCGTTGAAGCACCTGCTGTTTTTGTGCCTCATCTGGAATTTGTAGCGATTGGCGTGGCCGTAAGAAAGGGATCTTATCACATTGTCCGCTAAAAGAAGTAGACATTTTAGTTTGGCTGGAAGATGGTCTTTCTTCTGCACCTACCCCACGGACACAACCTTTTTTCCCCTTCCCAACACGCCTATTCCCCTTTCCACCAGCAGCAGGCCTTTTTCCACTCATTTTGGTGGTTAACTAATTCACAACTCTGGAGTTGTTTGCACAAAAAAACAATGGATGGTAACCGAGCAGAGCTGAGTGGCCAAACTGTGGTATTAGGCCAAAACTATTGGCTGGGTTAGATGCAGAAAAAAATTATTTTTAATTTGCAACCTGATGGAGGTCAGTATAGATGGACTAATAGACCAAGTCCCACACACTGCTAGAAGCCCAAATATTTTTTCAGAGCTAGATGCAGAAAAAAATTATTTTTAATTTGCAACCTGATGGAGGTCAGTATAGATGGACTAATAGACCAAGTCCCACACACCGCTAGAAGCCCAAATATTTTTTTCAGAGCTAGATGCAGAAAAAAATTATATTCAATTTGCAACCTGCTGGACGTCAGTATAGAAGGACTAATAGAACAAGTCCCACACACTGCTAGAAGCCCAAATATTTTTTCAGAGCTAAATGAAGAAAAAAATTATTTTTAATTTGCAACCTGATGGAGGTCAGTATAGATGGACTAATAGACCAAGTCCCACACACTGCTAGAAGCCCAAATATTTTTTCAGAGCTAGGTGCAGAAAAAAATTCTTTTTAATTTGCAACCTGATGGAGGTCAGTATAGATGGACTAATAGACCAAGTCCCACACACCGCTAGAAGCCCAAATATTTTTTCAGAGCTAGATGCAGAAAATTTTTTTATTCAATTTGCAACCTGATGGAGGTCAGTATAGATGGACTAATAGACCAAGTCCCACACACTGCTAGAAGCCCAAATATTTTTTCAGAGCTAGATGCAGAAAAAAATTATTTTTAATTTGCAACCTGATGGAGGTCAGTATAGATGGACTAATAGACCAAGTCCCACACACTGCTAGAAGCCCAAATATTTTTTCAGAGCTAGATGCAGAAAAAAATTATTTTTAATTTGCAACCTGATGGAGGTCAGTATAGATGGACTAATAGAACAAGTCCCACACGCTGCTAGAAGCCCAAATATTTTTTCAGAGCTAGATGCAGAAAAAAATTATTTTTAATTTGCAACCTGATGGAGGTCAGTATAGATGGACTAATAGACCAAGTCCCACACACCGCTAGAAGCCCAAATATTTATTCAGAGCTAGATGCAGAAAAAAATTATATTCAATTTGCAACCTGCTGGAGGTCAGTATAGAAGGACTAATAGAACAAGTCCCACACACTGCTAGAAGCCCAAATATTTTTTCAGAGCTAAATGAAGAAAAAAATTATTTTTAATTTGCAACCTGATGGAGGTCAGTATAGATGGACTAATAGACCAAGTCCCACACACTGCTAGAAGCCCAAATATTTTTTCAGAGCTAGATGCAGAAAAAAATTATATTCAGTTTGCAACCTGATGGAGGTCAGTATAGATGGACTAATAGAATGATGCTATGCCCAAAAGATTTTACTTCACTAGGTGCAGTAAAAAAATTGGTATTCTATACACAGGTGGTATATCTTGCAACACAGATAGGCTACTCCACTGACTAACACACTCTGCAATAGGCCAAAAAGGATTAGCTTTGCTAGATTCAGCCAAATGCTGTGAAAAAAACTTGCACAGCACTGGCACAGACCTGCCTGGCAAAAACTGATAGGAACTGATGTAACCTAGTCCTGAAAAGGACTCCAATTACAATTAGTCTTTACTCCCACAATCTATCTATTTAAGAGCACAGACCTGCCTGATAAAAGTCGTAGGAAATGCTGTAACCTAGTCCTTAAAAGGACTGCAATCACAACTATTCCCTACTCCCAAGCTATCTGTATATTTGTGCGAAAATTGGCTTGAAATTAACAAGGTATAGCGCACACAGCAACAGCGGTGCCGTCTAACACGCAGCTGCAGCAGTGAGAAAATGGTGGCGACGGGGAAAATGGCTTGGTCTTATAGGGCAAGGACATGTGACATACACTGCCAATCACACATGCCCTTGCTTGTGTGAAAAAAAGCACTTCGCTCCGTGTGTGCGCTGCTGATAGGCTGACAGATTGCACCTCCCCACTGCAAATGCGGGAAAGAGAAAAAAAAATGGAGATCTTCATTGTTCCTGCAGAGATCCATCCCCTGCCCCTCCCCCCGCCCCGCTGTACACTCAAACTGCGTATTAACATTAATTTTCATCATTACTGAGAAAAAATCCAGTTATGATTTTGGTGCACGAACAGTTATCGAACATAACCTCGAACAGCCGAATTTTTCTCAAATTGTTCGTGTTCGCCGACCGGCTCGAACACCGCCCAAAACAGCTCGAATTTGAGATTGGCGAACAGTTCGAGTAGAACAACGCTCATCTCTACTCATTACTTGAACCAAGCAATTTCTAATTCTCGGATGCTCGTTTCAAATAATGAGTATAATCGGAGTCAATGGGAAATCTGAGCATTTTTCTGGAAGACCCTACAAGGAGGTCTGGGGGCAGTGAAAATGTTGAAATGGATATAAAAAGTGCTGAATGGAAGGAGAACAGCATGGGGAAGACCACTGAAAGCATCTCTGACTCCCAGATTGCTGCTGAGAACAATGGTGTCACACTTTTACTCCACTTTAAGGACTGACAATGAAACATTCAAAATCAACATGAAATTGGAGTTTATAGAAAAAATAGTTAAGAAACATGTTTTTCCTGTATAATGACTTGTATATAAGGCAAAATTTAAAAAGGATTTAAAAAAAAATTATAATTTAAGTAAACCATAATTGAATTTTTTCATTAAAAATTTGGAAATTTCAGTGTAATTTATGAAGGAAGCAAGAAGTGCTAAAAATTAGGGACTCCGAAAGACTCAGATACACCCTGTATCCGAGGGACCCTGTATTAGCCATAAAGGAGGGCCTCATACACATCCTGTTCAAATTGTAATCTAGTGATGCTCCTAGACTCTTAAAGACTATTCACTAAGTGCAAATCCTGCCAAAAATTACAAGCAGTGTCATCCATACACCCTTGAAGGAACTGAAGTGCCTCATAAAAAAGTGTAGTTATGGTACTTCTACACTCATAAAGGCTTTGCACAAAGCCAGGAAAAAATAATAAGTATGGTCATCCAGTCATCAATAGTCCCTAGAAGGCAACAACTGGCAGGCCTCATTCAAATATTGAACATTAAAAACACTTTATGTCCTGCTGTCATCTGGTGATTGTTATCACAGTGAGCATGTCAGCACTTTCTGTTGACAAGCAAAAGCGCCTGTCTGTTATAAATAGTGTTGAGCCACCCCCGTAGTGTTCGAGTTCGGTTCGGTTCGTCGAACACCCGTGTGTTCGTCGAACTGTTCGTCGAACACCTTCGAACACCGTTAAAACCAATGGCAGGCAAACAAAAACACATAGAAACACATAGAAAACACCTTCAAAGGTGTCCAAAAGCTGACAAACTGCTCAGAAGACATAACTAACACATGGAAAAGTGACAAGTACATATAGTCATGCGAAAATAAAAGAGGTGGAGGAGTAAAAGGAGGGGGAGACACAGATATAGGCATGTCATGCCCTTCTAAAATCCAAAAAGTGAGAAGCCGACACGGCCAGTCCGTTCCTGCCCGTGCCACCTCCGTGTCGCCGGGTTTGTGCCAGAGCCGCGGTGGACCCTGACGGCCAGCCCCCCTCTCCTAATACTGGTGCCTGTCCGCTGGTGGGTCGAGCCCCCCGCGGTGGGGGGGGAGTAACATCTGCAGAAGAAAGACCATCTTCCAGCCAAACTAACATGTCGACTTCTTTTCGTGGACAATGTGATACGATCCCTTTGTTACGGACACGCCCATCGCTACAAATTCCAGATGAGGCACAAAAACAGCAGGTGCTTCAGCGGATATCAAGTGCTCCTTCAAGTGGGCTCTCCTCCACCTCAACTTCAACATCACAAATACTCCAGTCCTCAGAGGTGTCACCCCAATCACACTTGCTTCCTCACAGCTCCCAAGTCTCCAGCTGCCCGTCTGAGTATGGGGTAACACAGATGGTTGAGTCTGCACAGCTGTTTACTCATACTATAGCCTGGGAAACGGAGGTCTGCTCCAGAGCTTCTGTTAATCCAGACGAGGAAATGATCTGCACTGATGCCCAGAATCTTTATAAGTCGGATCCAGGACCAGATGAAGAAGGTTCTGAGCATAATGTAGACCCTCGATCCCAAACTGTAACTCCTGTTGGTGGAGACAATGATGAAGACGATGATGAGACTCAAATACCTGATTGGAGCGACAACTTGACTTTTCGGTCAGGGCAGGAAGAGGTTGGCTTTGAGGGCGACGGGTGTGATAACACACAGGGTGATGATGACAAGGTTGGAGATCCCACTTACTGTCAACCCACAGTCAGCCAGTCGATGAGGTCACCCGGGCCTTTGCCTGGCCTTTGGGATGTCGCGGTGGTCGGCTCCCTGGCCCGTACCCTGGGGTCACTCTTTAAAAGGGTGGATAATTGTTAATTTTATAAGAGTTTGTGACACCACCTGTGGTATCTGGTGAGAAGCACCAGCGCTGCAGCAGTCCACTGAGGCCCGTGATAAGGCAGCTCGATGGTATAGCTCCTCACAGGTGGAGCTCGGTCTCAGGGCAGCGTATGCAGGGGGAATGCAGGACAGGCGAGACCCAGCTGGGTCAGAGCAAGAACGGAAACGGACACGGTAGTCACTTCAGTACCTTTTACTGGAGGAAATTCAGGCACATCCTGGAGCACTGTAGGGTGAAGGGTGCATATCAGGATCCTCCCCAATGAGCGGGTGTAGGGCCTCCTGTTTCTTGCCTCTGCGCAGTAAGTTTCTGACCTGCCTGGAGCTAGGCCTAACTTTGTCTCTGTCCTGCGCTGGCTGACCTTGTGGTAGGGCCTTCTCTTGAAGTTCACGCTCCCAGTATGCGGGGCCTAAGCGTCTCCTGGCTCTGTTACGTATCAGCACCTTAGCGATCCTGGGACTTGTAGTTCTCCAGGGATTCCGGTTATGCCTTACTGGGTCATAGAGATCCCGGTAAGCTCGGATCCGGTGTCCGGTAAATGCTTCGGGGTGAGCTGGTTAAGCTCCTCTGCCCCTTATGTACTAACTCGCCACTCGCCTTCGGCCTACTCGGGCCCTCAATAGGCTATACACACTAACGGCAGCTTGCCGCGCTTCACCGATCTTATGACGCCGGCACACCTTAAGCTCTATCTGGGCTCCCTGAATCTAGCTAGCAGGAGCCTCGTGCTCCACTGCTGAACTATTAACTGAGTTCTCTAGACTAGACTGAGCTCCACTGCAGACTGACCTCTCTTAGGCTTCTCTACTGCAGGAACTCTTCAGAGGAACTGAACTGCCTAGCTCCACCTTCCCTATTTATATCCCTAACGGGCTCCCTCTGCTGGTCTGAGTTGGAAGGTGGAGATGTGTGAATGTTTATGGGGGCCTCTTGTGGAGGATTCCATCAATACACTCTTCTAGGATCTGTGATACCAAGCGCAGTGGGGCGTCACAGATGCTATTGACGACGAGGTTAGGTTGCGCCTTCCTGGACAGAGACGGAGTACTGGAAGCACATCAACAACTGCATCCTCAACCACAACTCCGCCTCTGACCACAAGTCGTAGTGGCTCTTCAGGTCGCATGGGCTCTAAGCCTTGCATAGCCTGGGCATTTATTCAGATCGATAAGGATGACCCAACTCGTGTTATCTGTAATATTTGTCACCAAAAGCTAAGTAGAGGCCAAAAAATCCATAGTTTGAGTACTTCATGCATGTACCGTCACATGGATATGAAGCATAAGTTGCAGTGGGAAGCTCACTGTGCTACAATGCGGCCTAGCAGGCTGGGCCAACCACCGTCTGCCCCATCTTGTGCATCCGCGGCCTCTTCATCCTCTGTGACTGGGGGGACAGCAGTCACACATGTTTTTGGACGCAGTCCTGCCACCTCTTTACCTGCAACAGCCAGTGTGATTGGCAGGTCGTCAGTTCATTGGGAAGTGGAAACACCTGCTGGTGTTGAGAGCTCTCTGACATCGAGAGCACCACCTTTGGATCAAGGCTACCTAACATGTCCGCCTGCATCTTCCTCACAGACCGGCAGTTTGCCAGGGACACCCTACTCAACCCCGTCAAAGCACAACAGCCAGCCCTCGGTCCCTCAGATGTGGACAAGTAAAAGACCATTTCCTCCTAGCCATGAGAAAGCTAAGAGGTTGAATTTCACCATCTGCAAGCTGTTGGCTACAGAAATGCTGCCTTTCCGCCTGGAGGACACAGTGGATTTTTGAGACCTTATGTCCGTCGCAGTGCCCCAGTACCAGATGCCCAATCGGCACTACTTCTCAAAGAAAGGTGTGCCTGCGCTCCACCAGCATGTCGCACACAACATCACCGCTTCTTTGAGAAACTCTGTGTGTGACAGGGTGCATTTCACCACAGACACCACAGACGAGTAGGCATGGACAGGGGCGTTACATGTCGCTGACAGGGCACTGGGTAACTATGGTGACAGCAGGACAAGGGGCTGCTGTCCAAGTCTTGCCATCCCCGTGAGTTGTACGTCAATCCTCTTTATCTAGAAGTTCCTCCACTGCTTCTGCCTCCTCAACCTCCTCTCGGTCCTCCACCTGCACCCAAAGCCTGTCTGGTAATGCCACCTGCTTTCTAACTGCGCACCTCCTTACTATGCTGGCAGCAGGGCTCAACGGCATCAGTGTTTACTTTGAAATGTCTGGGAAATGTGAGTCACACAGCTGAGGACTTGTGGTCAGCTCTGGAGACCCAGTTTCATGAATGGTTGTCTCCACTGGACCTGCAACCAGGGAAGGCCATGTGCGACAATGCTGCAATCCTGGGTGCGGCCCTTCGCCGGGGCAATGTCACACACGTGCCTTGTATGGCTCACGTGTTGAACCTGGTTGTCCAGCAATTTTTAGCCCACTATCCCGGACTAGATGGCCTTCTGCAGAGGGCACGGTCGCTGTGTGCTCACTTCCGCCGTTCGCATCCCGCAGCTCAACGACTTACATCTCTACAGAAGTCGTTGGGACTGCCAGTTCACCGGCTGAAATGCGATGTGCCGACACGGTGGAATTCAACTCTGCACATGTTGCAGCGAATGTGGCAGCACCGACAAGCCCTGGTGCAATAGTTTCTGACGTATAGCCTGGGCCAACAAGATCCAGAGGTGGGGCAAATCACACAGCAGGAGTGGTCTCAGATCAGGGACCTATGAAGTTGACGCGCCCCCTGGGCCGTGGGGTACCCGGAGCCGGGCCGGTAGACGCTGGGGGTTGTAGTCACTGTGGCGGTGACCTGGTCCGTGACCCAGGGCGGTCAATATAATGGTAATTTGTATATATGGATTTTATAATGTCCGACTACGCCACCTGTGGAGTGCGGCCAAAGGGGCCGCCGCTGCGGAACAGTCCTCTGAAGCTGGTGGTTTTGCTGCAATGGTGTTATTACTCACCACAGGAAGAGTGTAGCTTCAGGGCAGTGTGGGTGGATGATGGTGGTTGTAGTGCAGGGAGTCAGTAATGAACACAGAGTCCGTGTGATGCAGTCCCAAGATCTTTACTCACAGTTGTTGCAGTCCAGATTACAGGTACCAGAGCTATCTCACCCGTCGTGCTGTGCGTACTCAGTGAGGGGCTCAGTCCACCCCCAGATAGCTCCGGAGTACTTAGCAGGACCCCCTTCTGTGTGTCCTTTCTCTGGCCTTCTCCCTGCACCTCACACCCAGTGACACTTCTATCCGGTATCCTCGGGCCTTGGCGGGCGACTTGTGTTCCGTCCCCTGGGTCCTATGTGGCTACCTTCTTAGTGAGACTGGTGTGGACTTTTGCCTGCAGTACATGAAATGCTGCAGCCTCCGGTTTCTAGTTGAGCCTTGCTGTTTCTCCTCTAGTTGAGGGACCGATTCCCCTTATCTGGCCTGACCCCTCTACCTCCTGGTAGCAGCGGGAGTACAGGTGGCCTTCTGCACGGCCCGTAGCCCTAGGGTCCCTTCGGTTCCTGAAGCCTTCCTGCTCCCACTCCTCTCTTCTCTCCTTCAGTCCTGGGCCTCCCAGGCTAGGCCCGCCTCCGGAGCAGAGCTCATGCCGAGCCTCTGCTCCTGTCACTTTTCCTCCTCTGACTGGCTTGCTCTTTCTAAGATGGCTTCCTATTTATACTCTCCCTGTCATGTGCTCCCCTAAGCTGCTCCCCTAAGCACCCACTACATAGGATCCTCCCACCAGCTAGGGACCTGGGACTGTGCTCTCCCTTAGGAGCAATCTCGCCCTAACCCCACTGCGGGTATGTGTTGGATGCAGGTGTTAGGGTCCCGAGCCATACGCCTTCCTTACCTGAGGGTGAGATACCACACCTCTGGGTGAGATGCAGTAACTCTGTGGTGACTGCACCCTCAGGGGCGCCACACACCTTTCTGCACAGTTTTGAAATGGCGACGAAGATGTTTAGTGCTGACGACGATGCCATTATCAGCATAACTATTCCGGTGATTTACATGCTGGAGCACACATTAAACAGAATTCAGAGTCAGGTGGTCGGACAAGAGGAGGTGGAGGAAGTAGAGGAGGAGTCGTATGCGGAAGGGATAACATCTTCAAGGTCCAGACGGTTGGCAGCACCAAGGAGGCAGGCATGGGAGGGTGGGGGAGAGGGATTAAACAGGGCGCATGGTAGCAGCCAAACTGTTGAGGAAGGTGCAGGAGCCGAGGAAGAAGTGGAGGATGAACTGGCGATGGGCATGGAAGACTCATCAGATGAGGGAGACCTTGATCACATTTCTGTTGTGCGAGGTTGGGGGGAGAGGGCAGAGGAAAGAAGCATGATTCTTACCTCGCTACCAACACAACAAGGACTTGGTCCTCCTGGATGCGCAAGACACATGAGTGCCTTCTTGCTGCACTACCTGCAACATGACCCTCAGATTGCAGAATTCGAAGTAATCTCGACTACTGGGTTGCCACACTCTTAGATCCCCGGTACAAAAGTAAATTTGCCGAAATAATTCCTGCCATAAAAAGGGATTGACGCATGCAGGAGTATCTGCAGACGCTGTTGCAGAATCTTACATGTGCTTTTCCACAAAACACCAGTGGTGCACGAAGTGAATCTCACAGTTCTAACTTGCCAACCGTGGGACTGTCGAGTCTTCATCACTCAAACCGTAACAGTAACACAGTATCTGCTGGTAACAGCAATTTTGTGAAATCGTTTCACCACTTTTTTAGACCATCCTTTGCGAGGCCACAGGAGACAAGAAGTCTGACACATAGTCAATGCCTAGAGAGGATGGTGCAGGAGTATCTCCAAGTGAACATCGAAGCCATGACTGTGTCACTGGACCCTTGCTCATTTTGGTATTCCAATCTGGAAAAATGGCCGGAGCTCGCCACTCACGCCTTGGAGATCTTGTCATGCCCTGCAGCCAGTGTTCTCTCTGAACGTGTGTTCAGCGCTGCTGATGGTGTGCTGACAGATAAGCGCACGCGGCTGTCCACTGAGAATGTAGACAGACTCACGTTCATAAAGATGAACAAATCATGGATTCACAAGGACTTTTCTAATCCTGTGTTATCCTTGGGAGGCTAAAAGCTTGAGGATTTGGTAATATCACCTCACCAACCGTTTTAAGCAACTGTGGGGCAATTGATGCCACTTAACCCTAGAACGCATGACCATAAAAATCTACACTTTCATATACCTGGGGCCTTTTAGGCCCGTGTGCAAATAACATTGAATAACTCAAACTCAAATGACAAACAACTATATACATGAAGAATACCTAGAGTTTCAAAATTCTAACTAAAGTAATCTTGCAGAAAATAGAAAACAATTAACAGGGCGGGACTGCGAGGCCCCAGGTATGCGTTCTAGGGTTAAGTGGTGTCTGTGCCACAATTTTGGGAAAAAATGGAAACTCTTTTTGGAGTCCCCTTGCTGTGTCTTACGTGACGTTGGCATCGTCAATTCCAGGTGGGTTGGGTCGCTCCCCCCCCCCCTTTTAACTGTAAGAAACTACATACACTATGGCTTGGGGTAACACAGATGATTGAGTCTGAAGAGCTGTTTACTCAGAGGTCTGCTCCAAATCTTCAGTGTCTGCTAGTCAGCGTAGAATTTTTAACTGCATCTAGCCTAGGCAATACTTTGGGCGTAGTAGCCCAGCTGCGAAGCAAGCTGCACCGCCTGTGTACCTAATAAGAATTTTTAAATGCATCTAGCCTAGGCAGACTGTGGGGACCCCCAACCAAACCCAGACGCTCAGCCCCCCTACCGCCCCCCTTTCCTTGACAATACAATAATGTAACTCTTACAACTGGATGGGTGAGGATCGGTCACAGCTTTATTAACTCTTTATACTCATTCCATTAGAAAGACATTTTATTTCTAAAATAATTCAGCTTGTTGCAGCATGCCCTGGGTCTCCACTCCGGCAACTTGGCCAACAAGTGTAACTCTCCAACATGTCCTTTCTATTTCCAGGCCACGGAGGATCCTGCGTACTCGTATGCAGGACTCTGACCCCCACCCATCACTCTTAACGCTTGTTCCACTCCGTCCTGGAGTCCTGACAGGAATATGTCCAGTCCAATATCCATTAAGTGAACACCGTCGGGCTGTATGAGGCCTGCTTTATCTCCTTCCAGTTGTCGGTGTCGTACCACTACACCGCCTCTGTCTATTCTAAATTTTGCCATCCGAATATTTATTACCCGCCTTGTCCGTTCGATGGCCGTAATGTCTCGCGCACCTTGCCATACCGCTATCGGCACAATCTCTGACCATACTATAGCTAGTTTTGTGAAAAATTCTCTGAAGCGCTCAGTGTCTAGTTTCATTATTGCCATTAGTTATGCGCTCTTGTGATGACCTAGGTTGTTTCCCCCGGCCTGTATAACTAAGATGACCAGACATCTTGCCTCTCTCCCTACCTTGATTACCTCCATTAGTACCTGTGGCCATAGCAGGCCTCTAATACCTCTCCAGTTGAAATATGTGTTATGAAACTCTAATTTCCTCCCGCCTGGGCGGACTTTCGCCCTTTAATCTGCCCAATATATATACGAGTGGCCTATCACCCACACTGTTGGCTTAGCGTCACCTGTAAAAGAAACAAACCACGTTAGGATAACAAGTCCAGTCTTATGTATCTTGCCAAACACGTGGATCACCATCTCTCTATCCTCTGAACTTCCGTTTCTGACAGTCCTGCTCTTGCTGCTTCTGTGGCCGCGCCTATGCGGAATGAGTGTGTCCCGTAATCTTTGGGGTGGTTCCCTGCCGATGTTATGCATTTATTAAATATAGCTTGGAACTGGTATCTTGATAATGGCGTCCCATCAATGTGTGATAGGAACAAATTACTTTGTGATCTGATGGTTAGATATGGTTTTACTATTGTTACCCGACTCAGTGTACCGTTTGTGGGTTGTAGAAGTACCCAAGTGCCCCTGCCCGCTGGAACCATTTTCGATTTGTGTATGCGTAGACGTATTGCATTATTGCCTATGACTACGTCCTGGTGTAATAAGCCTCCACTGGTGCTAATTTTGGATTGAGGGACTAATTCGCTTATGCATAGCGCCCCGAAGAAGGCGATCACAAATGCAGTAGACAGTAGTGTTGCTTCAAATTGTGAGTGTCATGTTAATGGTGTTAGGGATATGATGTGAGAAATCAGTTTTAGTGACACGGGACGGGACGTCTACACTCCTGACTTGGCTGACCCCTTTTCCACCCTTTTATGGATTGTCTGATGATGAATCTTTGTCACATCTCCCCAATTCAGTAGTTGGAAGTGAAATGCTATTCCGGTCAGACACCGCTGCGCTGATGCCCCTGATATGCCCCTCATCATTAGCTGGTGGAGAAATTCTATGGTGACTTGTGATCTGGCTTGTTCACATTGGTCAACCCGTCTGCCTGCTACTAGTCGTGTCCACTCTTCCCATGCCTTACCGTATGCTTGCCACGTCGACGGGGCAACTGACGCTCTGATTAATGGCATCAACTATTCGCCACTAGATCCCATAGGGAAGGTGGGCAACTGTTGTCCCGATGGGTGGGCATTGTGGAAGAGCTCTGTGAAAATCTGCCAATTGAATTGTTATAAACCGTTAGCAGCAGCTTTAGACCCCTCAGCATAGTAGCTAGCGCGGACCCATACATTGTGTTTTAGGCACAGGAATGCTAGCCTGGGTAGTAGGCCTAGCACTGGGAGAGACGATGATGCCATCTTATTAATGCAGTGCGCTAAGCTGGTGTTTTTTGTTATGAAGCGTATATTTTTGTAAGCCAGGAGCGCGCCCCATATTTCTATTGCTACCACTATTGGGAAGAAAAATTATTTTCAGGGCTAGATGCAGCGAAAAATTATTATTAATTGAAAAGCTGGTGGAGCTTGGTATAGATGGCCTAATACAATGAGACCTACACACTGCTAGAAGGCCAAATATTTTTTCAGAGTTAGATGCAGAAAAAAATTATATTCAGTTTGCAACCTGATGGAAGTCAGTATAGATGGACTAATAGAACAAGTCCCACACACTGCTAGAAGGCCAAATATTTTTTCAGAGGTAGATGCAGACAAAAAATTATTTTGAATTTGCAACCTGATGGAGGTCAGTATAGATGACTAATAGAACAAGTCCCACACACTGCTAGAAGGCCAAATATTTTTTCAGTGCTAGATGCAGAAAAAAATTATATTCAGTTTGCAACCTTATGGAGGTCAGTATAGATGGACTAATAGAACAAGTCCCACACACAGCTAGAAGCCCAAATATTTTTTCAGAGGTAGATGCAGAAAAAAATTATATTCAGTTTGCAACCTGATGGAGGTCAGTATAGATGGACTAATAGAGCAAGTCCCACACACTGCTAGAAGGCCAAATATTTTTTCAGAGGTAGATGCAGACAAAAAATTATTTTGAATTTGCAACCTGATGGAGGTCAGTATAGATGGACTAATAGATCAAGTCCCACACACTGCTAGAAGGCCAAACATTTTTTCAGAGCTAGATGCAGAAAAAAATTATATTCAATTTGCAACCTGATGGAGGTCAGTATAGATGGACTAATAGAACAAGTCCCACACACAGCTAGAAGGCCAAATATTTTTTCAGAGGTAGATGCAGAAAAAAATTATATTCAGTTTGCAACCTTATGGAGGTCAGTATAGATGGACTAATAGAACAAGTCCCACACACAGCTAGAAGCCCAAATATTTTTTCAGAGGTAGATGCAGAAAAAAATTATATTCAGTTTGCAACCTGATGGAGGTCAGTAGAGATGGACTAATAGAACAAGTCCCACACACAGATAGAAGGCCAAATATTTTTTTAGAGCTAGATGCAGACAAAAATATATTCAGTTTGCAACCTGATGGAGGTCTGTATAGATGGATTAATATAACAAGTCCCACACACAGCTAGAAGCCCAATATTTTTTCAGAGGTAGATGCAGAAAAAAATATATTCAGTTTGCAACCTGATGGAGGTCAGTATAGATGGACTAATACAACAAGTCCCACACACAGCTAGAAGCCCAATATTTTTTCAGAGGTAGATGCAGAAAAAAATATATTCAGTTTGCAACCTGATGGAGGTCTGTATAGATGGATTAATAGAACAAGTCCCACACACAGCTAGAAGCCCAATATTTTTTCAGAGGTAGATGCAGAAAAAAATATATTCAGTTTGCAACCTGATGGAGGTCTGTATAGATGGATTAATAGAACAAGTCCCACACACAGCTAGAAGCCCAATATTTTTTCAGAGGTAGATGCAGAAAAAAATATATTCAGTTTGCAACCTGATGGAAGTCAGTATAGATGGACTAATACAACAAGTCCCACACACAGCTAGAAGCCCAATATTTTTTCAGAGGTAGATGCAGAAAAAAATATATTCAGTTTGCAACCTGATGGAGGTCTGTATAGATGGATTAATAGAACAAGTCCCACACACAGCTAGAAGCCCAATATTTTTTCAGAGGTAGATGCAGAAAAAAATATATTCAGTTTGCAGCCTGATGGAGGTCTGTATAGATGGATTAATAGAACAAGTCCCACACACAGCTAGAAGCCCAATATTTTTTCAGAGGTAGATGCAGAAAAAAATATATTCAGTTTGCAACCTGATGGAGGTCAGTATAGATGGACTAATAGAACAAGTCCCACACACTGCTAGAAGCCCAAATATTTTTTCAGAAGTAGATGCAGACAAAAAATTATTTTGAATTTGCAACCTGATGGAGGTCAGTATAGATGGACTAATAGAACAAGTCCCACACACTGCTAGAAGGCCAAACATTTTTTCAGAGCTAGATGCAGAAAAAAATTATATTCAATTTGCAACCTGATGGAGGTCAGTATAGATGGACTAGTAGAACAAGTCCCACACACAGCTAGAAGGCCAAATATTTTTTCAGAGGTAGATGCAGAAAAAAATTATATTCAGTTTGCAACCTTATGGAGGTCAGTATAGATGGACTAATAGAACAAGTCCCACACACAGCTAGAAGCCCAAATATTTTTTCAGAGGTAGATGCAGAAAAAAATTATATTCAGTTTGCAACCTGATGGAGGTCAGTAGAGATGTACTAATAGAACAAGTCCCACACACAGATAGAAGGCCAAATATTTTTTTAGAGCTAGATGCAGACAAAAATATATTCAGTTTGCAACCTGATGGAGGTCTGTATAGATGGATTAATAGAACAAGTCCCACACACAGCTAGAAGCCCAATATTTTTTCAGAGGTAGATGCAGAAAAAAATATATTCAGTTTGCAACCTGATGGAGGTCAGTATAGATGGACTAATACAACAAGTCCCACACACAGCTAGAAGCCCAATATTTTTTCAGAGGTAGATGCAGAAAAAAATATATTCAGTTTGCAACCTGATGGAGGTCAGTATAGATGGATTAATAGAACAAGTCCCACACACAGCTAGAAGCCCAATATTTTTTCAGAGGTAGATGCAGAAAAAAATATATTCAGTTTGCAACCTGATGGAGGTCTGTATAGATGGATTAATCGAACAAGTCCCACACACAGCTAGAAGCCCAATATTTTTTCAGAGGTAGATGCAGAGAAAAATATATTCAGTTTGCAACCTGATGGAGGTCAGTATAGATGGACTAATACAACAAGTCCCACACACAGCTAGAAGCCCAATATTTTTTCAGAGGTAGATGCAGAAAAAAATATATTCAGTTTGCAACCTGATGGAGGTCTGTATAGATGGATTAATAGAACAAGTCCCACACACAGCTAGAAGCCCAATATTTTTTCAGAGGTAGATGCAGAAAAAAATATATTCAGTTTGCAACCTGATGGAGGTCAGTATAGATGGACTAATACAACAAGTCCCACACACAGCTAGAAGCCCAATATTTTTTCAGAGGTAGATGCAGAAAAAAATATATTCAGTTTGCAACCTGATGGAGGTCTGTATAGATGGATTAATAGAACAAGTCCCACACACAGCTAGAAGCCCAATATTTTTTCAGAGGTAGATGCAGAAAAAAATATATTCAGTTTGCAACCTGATGGAGGTCTGTATAGATGGATTAATAGAACAAGTCCCACACACAGCTAGAAGCCCAATATTTTTTCAGAGCTAGATGCAGAAAAAAATTATATTCAATTTGCAACCTGATGGAGGTCAGTATAGATGGACTAATAGAATGATGCTATGCCCAAAAGATTTTACTTCACTAGGTGCAGTAAAAAAATTGGTATTCTATACACAGGTGGTATATCTTGCAACACAGATAGGCTACTCCACTGACTAACACACTCTGCAATAGGCCAAAAAGGATTAGCTTTGCTAGATTCAGCCAAATGCTGTGAAAAAAACTTGCACAGCACTGGCACAGACCTGCCTGGCAAAAACTGATAGGAACTGATGTAACCTAGTCCTGAAAAGGACTCCAATTACAATTAGTCTTTACTCCCACAATCTATCTATTTAAGAGCACAGACCTGCCTGATAAAAGTCGTAGGAAATGCTGTAACCTAGTCCTTAAAAGGACTGCAATCACAACTATTCCCTACTCCCAAGCTATCTGTAGATTTGTGCGAAAATTGGCTTGAAATTAACAAGGTATAGCGCACACAGCAACAGCGGTGCCGTCTAACACGCAGCTGCAGCAGTGAGAAAATGGTGGCGACGGGGAAAATGGTTTGGTCTTATAGGGCAAGGACATGTGACATACACTGCCAATGACACATGCCCTTGCTTGTGTGAAAAAAAGCACTTCGCTCCGTGTGTGCGCTGCTGATAGGCTGACAGATTGCACCTCCCCACTGCAAATGCGGGAAAGAGAAAAAAAAATGGAGATCTTCATTGTTCCTGCAGAGATCCATCCCCTGCCCCTCCCCCCACCCCGCTGTACACTCAAACTGCGTATTAACATTAATTTTCATCATTACTGAGAAAAAATCCAGTTATGATTTTGGTGCACGAACAGTTATCGACCATAACCTCGAACAGCCGAATTTTTCTCAAATTGTTCGTGTTCGCCGAACGGCTCGAACACCGCCCAAAACAGCTCGAATTTGAGATTGGCGAACAGTTCGAGTAGAACAAAGCTCATCTCTAGTTATAAATCTCCCAGCGGCACTAAAAACCCGCTCAAACAAGACGCTAGCAGCAGGGCAGCACCACACCTCCAAGGCATAGAGGGACAGCTCATACCAGGTGTTCAGCTTTGAGACCCAATAGCTGAAGGTCACAGTGGAATCAGGGAGTACGCTAGTTTGGTCGGCCAGGTATTGCTTGACCATCTTTTCCCTCCTTGTCAAAAATACCCGGTCATCAGGCCCTGGACGCTGGGATGATGTCATGAAATTGGCCCATGCATTTGACAGTATACCCCATCCTCTGCTGTGTATCTCCCTCGCATCTCCTCCTTGCCCCCTGCTGCTAGAGTTGTCTGATGGGAATTTTTTCAACATATTTTCCACAATGGCCTTATGGTATTTCACTGTTTTAGAAGACCTCTCCGCCTCAGCAAGAAGAGATGCAAAGTTCTCCTTGTAACGTGGGTCTAGCAGGGTGAACAACCATTACTGTTTTTTGGCCAAGATGAATGTAATGCGAAAGGCAGTGGTACATAAAGTCTGCCATATGTGCCAAGGTCCCTACAGCCAACACTTCCCTGTCTCTTCCATCTCTTCCTCCTCATTCCCCTCCTCAGCCCATCCACGTAGGAGAGATGGAATGAAGCTTGTGTGGATACTAGCCTCTCTTGCGCTCAGTCAGCTCCTGTTCCTCCTCCTCTTCTTCCTCAGCCTCCACATCCTCATTGTTACCCAATCTACGCTGAGCAGATTAAATGAGGCTGGGCTGAGTAGTATGTCCTTGTCTCATGTCGTCTGCCGTCTCCACCTGGTCTGCATCCATTGCTTCATGTTTAATTGTCAGCATCGACTTTTTAAGTAGGCACAGAAGCAGGATCATTGCGCTGCTGATGGCGTTATCACTGCTCACCATCTTTGTGGAGTCCCCCAAATCTTGGAGAACAGCACAAATGTCAGACATGTATGCCTACTCTTTAGTAGAGATGAGCGTTGTTCTACTCGAACTGTTCGCCAATCTCAAATTCGAGCTGTTTTGAGCGGTGTTCGAGCCGTTCGGCGAACACGAACAATTTGAGAAAAATTCGGCTGTTCGAGGTTATGTTCGATAACTGTTCGTGCACCAAAATCATAACTGGATTTTTTCTCAGTAATGATGAAAATTAATGTTAATACGCAGTTTGAGTGTACAGCGGGGTGGGGGGAGGGGCAGGGGATGGATCTCTGCAGGAACAATGAAGATCTCCATTTTTTTTTTCTCTTTCCCGCATTTGCAGTGGGGAGGTGCAATCTGTCAGCCTATCAGCAGCGCACACACGGAGCGAAGTGCTTTTTTTCACACAAGCAAGGGCATGTGTCATTGGCAGTGTATGTCACATGTCCTTGCCCTATAAGACCAAGCCATTTTCCCCGTCGCCACCATTTTCTCACTGCTGCAGCTGCGTGTTAGACGGCACCGCAGTTGCTGTGTGCGCTATACCTTGTTAATTTCAAGCCAATTTTCGCACAAATCTACAGATAGCTTGGGAGTAGGGAATAGTTGTGATTGCAGTCCTTTTAAGGACTAGGTTACAGCATTTCCTACGACTTTTATCAGGCAGGTCTGTGCTCTTAAATAGATAGATTGTGGGAGTAAAGACTAATTGTAATTGGAGTCCTTTTCAGGACTAGGTTACATCAGTTCCTATCAGTTTTTGCCAGGCAGGTCTGTGCCAGTGCTGTGCAAGTTTTTTGCACAGCATTTGGCTGAATCTAGCAAAGCTAATCCTTTTTGGCCTATTGCAGAGTGTGTTAGTCAGTGGAGTAGCCTATCTGTGTTGCAAGATATACCACCTGTGTATAGAATACCAATTTTTTTACTGCACCTAGTGAAGTAAAATCTTTTGGGCATAGCATCATTCTATTAGTCCATCTATACTGACCTCCATCAGGTTGCAAATTGAATATAATTTTTTTCTGCATCTAGCTCTGAAAAAATATTGGGCTTCTAGCTGTGTGTGGGACTTGTTGTATTAGTCCATCTATACTGACCTCCATCAGGTTGCAAACTGAATATATTTTTTTCTGCATCTACCTCTGAAAAAATATTGGGCTTCTAGCTGTGTGTGGGACTTGTTCTATTAATCCATCTATACAGACCTCCATCAGGTTGCAAACTGAATATATTTTTTTCTGCATCTACCTCTGAAAAAATATTGGGCTTCTAGCTGTGTGTGGGACTTGTTGTATTAGTCCATCTATACTGACCTCCATCAGGTTGCAAACTGAATATATTTTTTTCTGCATCTACCTCTGAAAAAATAATGGGCTTCTAGCTGTGTGTGGGACTTGTTCTATTAATCCATCTATACAGACCTCCATCAGGTTGCAAACTGAATATATTTTTTTCTGCATCTACCTCTGAAAAAACATTGGGCTTCTAGCTGTGTGTGGGACTTGTTGTATTAGTCCATCTATACTGACCTCCATCAGGTTGCAAACTGATTATATTTTTTTCTGCATCTACCTCTGAAAAAATATTGGGCTTCTAGCTGTGTGTGGGACTTGTTCTATTAATCCATCTATACAGACCTCCATCAGGTTGCAAACTGAATATATTTTTTTCTGCATCTACCTCTGAAAAAATATGTGGCCTTCTAGCAGTGTGTGGGACTTTCTCTATTAGTCCATCTATACTGACCTCCATCAGGTTGCAAACTGAATATAATTTTTTTCTGCATCTAGCTCTGAAAAAATATTTGGCCTTCTAGCAGTGTGTGGGACTTTCTCTATTAGTCCATCTATACTGACCTTCATCAGGTTGCAAATTAAAAATAATTTTTATCTGCATCTAGCTCTGAAAAAATATTTGGCCTTCTAGAAGTGTGTGGGACTTTCTCTATTAGTCCATCTATACTGACCTCCATCAGGTTGCAAATTAAAAATAATTTTTATCTGCATCTACCTCTGAAAAAATATTTGGGCTTCTAGCTGTGTGTGGGACTTGTTCTATTAATCCATCTATACAGACCTCCATCAGGTTGCAAACTGAATATAATTTTTTTCTGCATCTAGCTCTGAAAAAATATTTGGCCTTCTAGCAGTGTGTGGGACTTGTTCTATTAGTCCACCTATATTGACCTCCATCAGGTTGCAAATTCAAAATAATTTTTTGTCTGCATCTAGTTCTGAAAAAATATTTGGCCTTCTAGCAGTGTGTGGGACTTTCTCTATTAGTCCATCTATACTGACCTCCATCAGGTTGCAAACTGAATATATTTTTTTTCTGCATCTACCTTTGAAAAAATATTGGGCTTGTAGCTGTGTGTGGGACTTGTTCTATTAATCCATCTATACAGACCTCCATCAGGTTGCAAACTGAATAAAAAAATTTTCTGCATCTACCTCTGAAAAAATATTTGGGCTTCTAGCTGTGTGTGGGACTTGTTCTATTAGTCCATCTATACTGACCTCCATCAGGTTGCAAATTGAATATAATTTTTTTCTGCATCTAACCCAGCCAATAGTTTTGGCCTAATACCACAGTTTGGCCACTCAGCTCTGCTTGGTTCCCATCCATTGTTTTTTTGTGCAAACAACTCCAGAGTTGTGAATTAGTTAACCACCAAAATGAGTGGAAAAAGGCCTGCTGCTGATGGAAAGGGGAATAGGCGTGTTGGGAAGGGGAAAAAAGGTTGTGTCCGTGGGGTAGGTGTTAAAGCAACAGTAACATCTGCAGAAGAAAGACCATCTTCCAGCCAAACTAAAATGTCTACTTCTTTTAGCGGACAATGTGATAAGATCCCTTTCTTACGGCCACGCCAATCGCTACAAATTCCTGATGAGGCACAAAAACAGCAGGTGCTTCAACGGATATCAAGTGCTCCTTTAAGTGGGCTCTCCTCCACATCAACTTTAACATCACAAATTCTCCAGTCCTCAAAGGTGTCACCCCAATCGCACTTGCTTCCTCACAGCTCCCAAATCTCCAGCTGCCCGTCTGAGTATGAGGTAGAACAGATGGTTGAGTCTGCAGAGCTGTTTACTCATACTATAGCCTGGGAATCAGAGGTCGACTCCAGCGCTTCTGTGAATCCAGACGAGGAAATGATCTGCACTGATGCCCAGAATCTTTATGAGTCGGATCCAGGACCAGACGCAGAAGGTTCTGACCATAATGTAGACCCTCATTCCCAAACTGTAACTCCTGTTGGTGGAGACAATGAGGAAGACGATGATAAGACTCAAATACCTGATTGGAGCGACAACTTTAGTTTTTTGTCAGGGCAGGAACAGGTTGGCTCTGAGGACGACGGGTGTAATAACGCACAGGGTGATGATGATGAGGTTGGAGATCCCACTTACTGTCAACCCACAGTCAGCCAAGAGCTGAGGTCAGCAGATGAGGTGGAGGAAGATGCTAGTGACGACGAGGTCAGGTTGCGCCTTCCTGGACAGAGACGTAGTACTGGAAGCACGTCAACAACTGCATCCTCAAACACAACTCTGCCTCTCACCACAAGTCGTGGTGGCTCTTCAGGTCGCATGGGTGCTAAGCCTTGCATAGCCTGGGCATTTTTTCAGATCGATAAAGATGACCCAACTCGTGTTATCTGTAACATTTGTCAGCAAAAGCTAAGTAGAGGCCAAAAAATACATAGTTTGAGTACTTCATGCATGAACCGGCACATGGACATGAAGCATAAGTTGCAGTGGGAAGCTAAGTGTGCTACAATGCGGCCTAGCCGGCCGGGCCAACCACCGTCTGCCATATCTTGTGCATCCGCGGCCTCTTCATCCTCTGTGACTGGGGGGACAGCAGTCACACCTGTTTTGGGGCGCAGACCTGCCACCTCTTTACCCGCAACAGCCAGCGTGATTGGCAGGTCATCATTTTCTATGGAGGTGGTAACACCAGCTGGTGTTGAGCGCTGTCCGACATCGATAGCACCACCTTTGGATCAAGGCAACCTAACATGTCCGCCTGCATCTTCCTCACAGACCGGCAGTTTGCCGGGGACACCCTTATCAACCCCGTCTAAGCACAATAGCCAGCCCTCGGTCCCTCAGATGTGGACAAGTAAAAGACCATTTCCTCCTAGCCATGAGAAAGCTAAGAGGTTGAATTTCACCATCTGCAAGCTCTTGGCTACAGAAATGCTGCCTTTCCGTTTGGTGGACACAGAGGATTTTTGAGACCTTATGTCCGTCGCAGTGCCCCAGTACCAGATGCCCAGTCGGCACTACTTCTCAAAGAAAGGTGTGCCTGCGCTCCACCAGCATGTCGCACACAACATCACCGCTTCTTTGAGAAACTCTGTGTGTGACAGGGTACATTTCACCACAGACACTTGGACGAGTAGGCAAGGACAGGGGCTTTACATGTCGCTGACTGGGCACTGGGTAACTATGGTGACAGCAGGACAAGGGGCTGCTGTCCAAGTCTTGCCGTCCCCACGAGTTGTGCGTCAATCCTCTTTATGTCAAAGTTCCTCCACTGCTTCTGCCTCCTCAACCTCCTCTCGGTCTTCCACCTGCACCCAAAGCCTGTCTGGTCATGCCACAAGCTTTCTAACTGCGCAGAAGGGATCCTGCACACCTCCTTACTATGCTGGCAGTAGGGCTCAACGTCATCATGCGGTTTTTACATTGAAATGTCTGGGAAATGTGAGTCACACAGCTGAGGAGTTGTGGTCAGCTCTGGAGAACCAATTTCATGAATGGTTGTCTCCACTGGACCTGAAACCAGGGAAGGCCGTGTGCGACAATGCTGCAAACCTGGGTGCGGCCCTTCGCCGGGGCAATGTCACGCACGTGCCTTGTATGGCTCACGTGTTGAACCTGGTTGTCCAGCAATTTTTAGCCCACTATCCCAGACTAGATGGCCTTCTGCAGAGGGCACGGTCGCTGTGTGCTCACTTCCGCCGTTCGCATCCCGCAGCTCAGCGACTTACATCTCTACAGAAGTCGTTGGGCCTGCCACTTCACCGGCTAAAATGCGATGTGCCTACCCGGTGGAATTCAACTCTGCACATGTTGCAGCGACTGTGGCAGCACCGACAAGCCCTGGTGCAATACGTTCTGACGTATAGCCTGGGCCAACGAGATCCAGAGGTGGGGCAAATCACGCTGGAGGAGTGGTCTCAGATCAGGGACCTATGCACCCTTCTGCACAGTTTTGAAATGGCGACGAAGATGTTTAGTGCTGACGATGCCATTATCAGCATGACTATTCCGGTGATTTACATGCTGGAGCACATGTTAAACAGAATTCGGAGTCAGGTGGTGGCACAAGAGGAGGTGGAGGAAGTAGAGGAGGAGGAGTTGTATGCGGAAGGGCTAACATCTGCAAGGTCCAGACGGTCGGCAGCACCAAGGCGGCAGGCATGTGAGGGTGGGGGAGATGGTTTTACCAGGGCGCATGGTAGCAGCCAAACTAGTGAGGAAGGTGCAGGAGCCCAGAAGTGGAGGACGAACTGATGGAAGACTCATCAGATGAGGGAGACCTTGATCACATTTCTGTTGTGCGAAGTTGGGGGGAGAGGACAGAGGAAGGAAGCATGATTGTTACCTCGCCACCAACACAACAGGGACTTGGTGCTCCTGGATGCGCAACACACATGAGTGCCTTCTTGCTGCACTACCTGCAACATGACCCTCGAATTGTGAGAATTAGAAATAATCCTGACTACTGGGTTGCCACACTGTTAGATCCCCGGTACAAAAGTAAATTTGCAGAAATTATTCCTGCCATAGAAAGGGATGCACGCATGCAGGAGTATCAGCAGAGACTGTTGCAGAATCTTACATGTGCTTTTCCACAAAATACCAGTGGTGCACGTAGTGAATCTCACAGTTCCAACTTGCCAACCGTGGGACCGTCAAGTGTTCAGCACTCAAACCGTAACAGAACCACAGTATCTGCTGGTAACATCAATTTTGCGGAATCATTTCACCACTTTTTTAGCCCATCCTTTGCAAGGCCACAGGAGACAAGAAGTCTGACACATAGTCAACGCCTAGAGACAATGGTACAGGAGTATCTCCAAGTAAACATTGAAGCCATGACTGTGTCACTGGACGCTTGCTCTTTTTGGGCTTCCAATCTGGATAAATGGCCGGAGCTAGCCACTTACGCCTTGGAGATCTTGTCATGCCCCGCAGCCAGCGTTCTGTCTGAACGTGTGTTCAGCGCTGCTGGTGGTGTGCTGACAGATAAGCGCACGCGGCTCTCCACTGATAATGTAGACAGACTCACGTTCATAAAGATGAACAAATCATGGATCCGAAACGACTTTTCTACCCCTGTGTCATCCTGGGGAGAGTAAAAGCTTGATGATTGGTTAAAATCACCCTACCAACCGTTTTAAGCTTTCAAATTACTAATCATGTTTATCTGTATCTTGGCTGGAAAATAATTTGGGCTTTGTAGCAGTGTGCAGCACTGATTCTATTAGGCCATCTATAATAAGCTCCACCAGATTTAAAATTACTAATCATGTTTATCTGTATCTTGACTGGAAAATAATTTGGGCTTTGTAGCAGTGTGCAGCACTGATCCTATTAGGCCATCTATACTAAAGCTTCACCAGATTTAAAATTAATAATAATTTTTAGCTGCATCTAGCCCGGAAAATAATTTTGGGGCTCCGAGATGCGCAAGACACATAAGTGCCTTCTTGCTGCACTACCTGCAGCATGACCCTCATATTGTCAGAATTCGAAGGAATCATGACTACTGGGTTGCCACACTCTTAGATCCCCCAAACTTTTCGATCAACCTTTTCATTTTAATAAAGACCAAAAAAATGGTCATTTTTGAAATTATAAGCATTAGCAGGTTGTTAGAAACTGAAATCAAACAGTTTTCAACTCAAAACTTTATTCTAGGTGATGTTACATTTTCACATAGGACCCCTTGTTCGAAAGGAGCTTCTGAACTCTCTCGTCCATTGAATTTGTCAGGTTTTGAATGGTTTCTGCTTCAATTGTTTTGCATGATGACAGAATACCCTCCCAGAGCTGTTGCTTAGATGTGAACTGCCTCCCGCCATCATAGACACTCCTTTTAATGATGCTCCAAAGGTTCTGAATGGGGTAGAGGTCAGGGGAGCATGGGGGTCACACCATAAGTTTGTCCCCTTTTATGCCCATATCAGCCAGAGATGCAGATGTTTTATGTGCAGCATGAGATGGTGCATTATCATGCAAAAAAATGATCTTGCTGTGAAATACACGGTTCTTCTTCTTGAACCATGGCAGGAAGTGCTGTTTGAGAAAATCCACATACATTATGGAGTTCATCTTTAGCGCCTTCAGAAATCCTAAAGGGGCCGACAATCTCTCTCCCCATGATTCCAGCCCAAAACATTACTCCACCTCCTCCTTGTTGGCGCTGTAGCCGTGTTTGCGTGGGGTGTCCATCAACCAGCCATCCTCCACTCCATCCATCTGGACCATCGAGCACTGCACGGCACTCATCCGTGAACAAAACAGTTTTGAAATCAGTCTTCATGTAATGTTTGGCCCACTGGAGCCGTTTCTGCTTGTGTGAAGTGGATAGAGGAGGTCGACAGGATGGCGTATGCACAGCTGCAAACCTCTGAAGGACCCTGCATCTTGTTGTTCGGGGGACGTTGGAGAACCAGCAGCTTCAAAAACTTGTCTGCTGCTATGACAAGGCTTTTTTGCCGCTGCTCTTTCAACCTGACATAATTGCCTGTAGGAAAGAATCCTCAATTTGCCCTTATCAGCACGCACACGTGTGTACTGTGAATCAGCTACATACTTCTTGATTGCCAAGACACTTCATCCTGATCATCGCACAATGTTGATTGTAGTCATGCCTTGACCTAAACACTCCACAATTTGTTGCTTCTCAGCAGCCGACACATCCTTTTTCTTTCCCATTTTGGCAGAAAATGTAGGCTGCTTAATAATGTGAGACAGCCTTCTTAAGTAGTCTTGCCTTTCATTGGACACACCTGCCAAACTAATTAGCACAGGTGTCTGCAATTGCTTACAGTGATATAAAGAGCCCTGACACACATCACCATCAATGAGTTTAACTGACAAACAAACAAATTCTTCCCTTATCACTCCTAAACACTTTTTGCATAATAATTTGGAACACAGTGTACATGTGCTTTTCCACAAAACACCAGTGGTTCACGTAGTGAATCTTACAGTTCTAACTTGCCAACCGTGGTCTGTATGGAGTTGTTCAATAAAGGGCCCAAAATTAAGATAACATAGATGGGAGAGGTCTCTATGAATAGGAATTCCTAAGTATTTGATACCCTGTGAGGGCCAGGCAAAGGGAAAGTTGGACTGGATGGAATCCTATATGGATTTGGGGAGGGAGACATCGAGGGCCTCAGACTTCGCTGCATTGATTTTAAAATTTGACCATGTAACAAAGTGATCTATTTCAGCCATAACAGCATGGATGGATATATGTGATTGAGTGATATATACTAGGACATCATCAGCAAATAGAGAGCACTTGTACTCGGTGCCTCCCACCTCAATCCACCTAATATTGGGGTTATGACGAATTGATGAGAGCAGGTGCTCCATCACTAGGATGTATAAGAGAGGGGACAGAGAACATCCCTGCCTTGTCCCATTGGTGATTGTGAAAGGTGATGAAAATGTTCTGACACGCCCCCTGGGCCTTGGGACACCCGGAGCCGGACCCTTTTTGGTGGATGCTGGTGGTTGTAGTCTCCGTGGCGGCGACCCGGTTCCGTGGCTCAGGGCGGTCAAACCAGTGGCGGAACTATTTATGTGGTTTTGATGTTTAAATGTCCGACTACGCCACCCGTGGATTGCGGTCAGCGTGAACCGCCGCTCCAGGGCAGACCACTGAGGCTGGTGTTGTGGGTGCAGCAGAGCGTAGCATAACTCCCCACGGGAGGAGTATAGCCTCAGGGCAGTGTATGCGGAGGATGGGGGTGATGGTGCAGGGCAGCAGCAGTAACGACACGGAGTCAGTGATGCAGTCCAGGGCCTTTACTCACAGTTCTTATTATCCAGACCACGTCTGCAGGTAACGGCTGCCCACGTCGTACTGTGCTCACCAGGTGAGGGGCTCAGACAACTCCCAGATAACTTTGGAGCGCTTCACAGGACCCCCTTTGTGTGTCCTTTGTCTGGCCTTTCTTACCAACCCTTCTGTCCGGCTGCCTCGGGCCTCCTCTTGGTAAACTTGGCGCCAGTTTCCCTGACCCTATGTGGTGCCTTCCTAGCGGGTGTAGCGAGGGGCTGCGCCACATAAAATGTCACAGCCTCCTGTTTCTAGCTGAGGGTCATTTCCTGCCTCCACTAGTTTCGGGGACCGGTCTCCCCCTTTGGCCTGACCCCTCCACGCAGGTGGATTCGGGCGTGCGGTGGCGACTTGCCCGTCCGCACCCCTGGGATCCCTTCGTTCCTCGTTCCTGGAGCCTTCTCCGCTCCTCTTCCTTCCTTCTCCCTCTTCCAGGCCTGGGCCTCTGTTACTAGGCCGGCCTCCGGAGCAGAGCTCATGCAGAGCCCCTGCACCCTGCCACTTCTGCGCAGAGTTCTCTGCACTGAACTAAGATGGTGCCCACCTTTTATACTCCCTTCTCAATGCACCCAGGAACTGCTTCCTCCCTGCTCCTGCACTACAGGGTTCCCCTTCCTCAGTGTTCCCTCCCCCCACTCCAGCCAGGGACAGGGACTGTCGTGCCCATTTCAGGGGCATATTGGTCGCCCTGCCCCATGGCAATGTGGTGTAATGCATGCAGGTGTCGGGTCCTGATCCACACTCCATCCTTACCTGAGAGTGAGATATCACACCTCTGGGTGAGGTGCAATACCTCTCTAGCAACCGAGTCCTCAGGGTGCTACAGTTCCATTTATCTTCAGCCTAGGTGACGTATTGCGATACAGGGCCGTGATTTTGGCTATAAAAGGGTCCCCTAGACCCCTACCCCAAGCTTTTTAAGAGAATCATATATGGCGTGCCAGGAGACTCTATGGAATGCTTTCTCAGCATCCAACGACAGTATCTAATTACAAATTTTTAACTGCATCTAGCCCAGGAAATCCTTTGTGCCTAGTAGCAGTGTCTGCTAGTCAGCGGATTATCCCGGCTGTTAAGCAAGCTACACCACCTGTAGTTTGGACACTTAATTTTTTCAAAGGAAATGCTTCGGGACCACGGGATACTCAGTGAAGAGCATCAGGAGGCACCCCAAGGCATAGGGGCTGGGACTGGCAGTAGGATGCCTTGCGGTGGACAGCCGAGCTCGATCCTTATAAAAGCTTTTTAACTGCAGCAGCTTAAGTGGACGCTACTGGAGCTGGAATTACGCGGCTGCTGGCATGAGACTTGCCCTCCAATAGATCCTTGTAAATGGATTTAAAGTGTATTCATTCAAATTAGAGAGACAATTTAAATTAAAAAGCTTAGAGCTACCTCCACCACAGGGGGGCTCGCGAGCGGACTGAACGTGTCGGCTTCTCACTTTTTGGATTTTAGAAGGGCATGACATGCCTATATCTGTGTCTCCCCCTCCTTTTACTCCTCCACCTCTTTTCTTTTCGCATGACTATATGTACTTGTCACTTTTCCATGTGTTAGTTGTGTCTTCTGAGCAGTTTGTCAGCTTTTGGACACCTTTGAAGGTGTTTTCTATGTGTTTCTATGTGTTTTTGTTTGCCTGCCATTGGTTTTAACGGTGTTCGAAGGTGTTCGACGAACAATTAGACGAACAGTTCGGCGAACACACGGGTGTTCGACGAACCGAACCGAACTCGAACACTACGGGGGTGGCTCAACACTACTCTTTAGTAGGAGGCTGACCAGAATGCCGAAGGGCATGTTGGAGCGTGTATTCCACAACTGGCCTCTGATGCTCATAAAGCCTTGCCAGCTGGTGCAGTGTGGAGTTCCAGCACCTGGTCACATCGCACACCTGCTCACCAACTGGTGAGTTGGCACTTAGATGACTTTTCATACAAGATGTCCAAATTAATGTCCAATAAAATTAAAACACAGAGCAACAAAACAAGAGTGCCATTAATTAAAATGGACGAAATTTCCCTTTCGCATCCATGAGACATTTTGGATGCATTTGCTTCCTTTTATTCAAAATTATATAATCTTAAAATCTTCAAGAAGATAAGAATATTCCCCAACCCAACAAACATACTATTAACCAGTTTCTTGATAACATACAACTCCATAAGCTATCAGAGGTACAAATAGCAACATGAAATACACCCTTTTCGTTTGATGAAATTAAATCCATTATTAGTAAACTAAAAGAAAATAAATCTCTGGGCCGAGATGGAATTATAAATAAATATTATAGACAATACAATGAGTTCTTAGCTATACACTTATTGAATATGTTTAGCTACTCGGCAAAGGAAGCTACTTTCCCTAAGAAATATTGCAAGCTGCAATCACTGTAATTCCAAAACAAGGTACAGATCCCTCTATTTTAACCAATTACAAACCAATATCTTTATTAAACACTGATATTAAATTGTATGCCAAACTCATAGCTCAAAGGTTATCAAAGGTTACCACGGACTTGGTGCATTCAGATCAAGTAGGCTTTGTCCAGGGGAGACAAGCCTCAGATGGAACAAGAAAGTTACTCAATTTGATTTCCATCATAGAAAGAGATAAAATACCATCTCTAATCATTTCAATGGACACCGAAAAGGCATTCGACCACATCCACTGGGGCTTCACATTTGCGACTTTAAATAAATTTGGGTTTGTAGGTCATATTTTCAAAGCTATTCAAACCCTTTATACCTTTCCTTCAGCTAACATTTTGGTGAACAACTGACTTTCAAAGAACTTCTAATGGCCATGGGAAGGGATGTCCGCTATTACCTTTCTTATTTTCCCTAACAATGGAACCTGTATCAGAATTTGTTAGATCTAATTCCTTAATTAAGGGAATCTCTACCAATAACAGACAATATAAAATTAACCTTTTTGCCGATGACACAATTTTTACCCTAAAAGACCCTTTAAGCTCCTTAAGAGAAATAGCCAAGATAACAAAAATCTTTTCACATGTATCTTACTATAAATTTAACCCTAAAAAATCAAAAATTTTGACTTTTAATTTAGATGTAGAGTTAATTAAAGCTATTAACCCCTTCAGGACCCAGCCTATTTTGACCCTAAAGACCTTGGCATTTTTGTCAATTCTGACCAGTGTCCCTTTACGAGGTCAAAACTCTGGAACACTTCAACGGATCCTAGCGATTCTGAGAATGTTATTTCATGACATATTGGGCTTTATGTTAGTATTAAATTTAGGTCGATAATATTTGCGTTTACTTGTGAAAAAATCTAAAATTTGGCAAAAAATTCTCAATTTCTCAATTTTCAAATTTTGAATTTTTATTCTGCTAAACCAGAGAGTTATGTGACATAAAATAGTTAATAAATAACATTTCCCACATGTCTACTTTACATCAGCACAATTTTGGAAAAAAAAAAAAATTTTGGTAGGAAGTTTGAAGGGTTCAAAGTTCATCAGCAGTTTTTCTTTTTTCCAGCAAAATTTACAAAACCATCTTTTTTAGTGACCACATCACATTTGAAGTCCCTTTGAGGGGTGTACATGACAGAAAACACCCAAAAGTGACACTATTCCAAAAACTGCTACTCAAAACTACATTCAAGAAGATTATTAACCATTCAGGTGCATCACAGGAACTAAAGCAACGTGGAAGGAAAAAATTAACATTTTAATTTTTCTAACAAAAATTTTCTTTTAACCTCAATTCTTTCATTTTCACGTGGGCAACAGGATAAAATGGATCCTAAAATTTGTTGGGCAATTTCTCCTGAGTACATCGATACTTCATATGTGATCATAAACCACTGTTTGGGCGCATGGCAGGGCTCAGAAGGGAAGGAGCGCAATTTGACTTTTGGAGCTAATTTTCCATTCAAAAAGTGAAATGGCGCTACTTCCTTTCTGAGCCCTGCCGTGCACCCAAACAGTGGTTTCTGACCACATATGAGGTATCGGTGTACTCAGGAGAAATTGCCCAACAAATTTTAGGATGCATTTTATCCTGTTACCCATGTGAAAATGAAAAAATTTAGGCTAAAAGAAAATTTTTGTGAAAAAAAAGTACTTTTTCTTTTTCACAGATCAATTTGTGAAGCACCTGGGGGTTCACAATGCTCACCACCCATCTAGATAAGTTCCCTGGGGGTCTAGTTTCCAAAATTGGACTGCTTCAAAATGAAAAAAGTTTGGGAGGAAGTTTTAACACTTATTAAAAAAATAACAGATATACCAATGGAACCTCATCTTGCATTACTATCATTGAATATAGAGAATTTTCCACCTAAATCCAGATGTATTATTCTACATCTCTTTTTAGTAACAAAGAACCTACTAGCATCTTACTGGAAATCTTCCAATATTCCATCTATTGAAGAAATAATTGATACAGTTACACCTCCAAGTATTGTTGGAGAAATAATACTCTCCAACAATACTGCAATAGATGGGATTCTCTGGAACAAAGAGTTTCCTTCAAAGTAATTTCCATCATTTTATGGCGAACAGTAAGGCCGGAAACTTTAGAGTTCTTAGATTAAACAATGTATGTTTTTTTTTCTATAGAAATACTTTAACGATATTCATGTAACAATTATAGTACTCAAAAGAATGGTTTACTTTCTCATTATGCAAGTTTTACTTCTAAGGCTATGTGCCCACGATGCAGAAATGAAGCAGAAAATTTCTGCAGCATTTCTGCATCTCCCTGGCAGAAAAAAACGCATGCAGATTGTACATGCAGATTGTACATGCGTTTTCCTGCCAAATACATGTGGATGTGAAGCTTTCTTCACATGCATTTCCGCCTTCGGATTGACAAGCGCTTTCCAGGCGATTTTAGCATCACTTGGAAAGTGCTTGACAACTAGGTCACACTATATAAATTCATGCAAACAGCATGGATTTATATAGTGTAACCGAAAGAATGTTTAAAAAAAAAAAAAACCTATACTTACCTTCCGATGGCGCGGCGTGTGTAGCTGCGCTCGTTCCTGGCTGCCGGGATATCATGGGACACTGCACTGAAAGACTTGCCGTCACATGACTGTGACGTCAGCGCAGGTCCTTCAGTCCTGCCCGCAAGCAAAGGGAAGGAGACCGGGGGCCGTCGGAAGGTGAATATAATCTTTATTTTTTATTTTATTCTTTTTTTCACAGGTACAATGGTACCCAGGTCTGGATGAGAGTCTCCTCTCTTCCAGAACTGGGTACCATCCGCACATAGAGACGCATAGAATCCATGTGTACAAATGTACTGACACGGATTATATGCGTCTCAATGCAAGTCAATGGCGGCGATTATGCCGCGCTTCCGCAAAATTAATGGACATGCTGCGGATTTTTGAGCGCAGCATAAACGCTGCGGAAAAATCCGCAGCATGGGCATTGACAGTGCGGCTTGTCATTGGGGACCATGGGGGGGCGGATTACCAAGCGTTTCCCAAGCATTTACACTGCGGAAATTCCGCAGCATAAACGCTTGAAAAATGCATCATGGGCACACAGCCTTAGTGACTTATTTGTACTGTTTCTTTAGTTTATTCCCCACCTATTTTCTCCTATTTTTCCCTGTTTACCCCCTCCCCACCCCATTTCATTAACCTCCCTTTTTCCTTTGCATCTCTCCTAATATTAAATAAAATCTCAATAAAAATTTTTGTCAAAAAATGGACATACCTACGTGATTTTTTTTGCAAACACATGATCCACAAAAAATGAAGACATGTGCACAGCTCCCTAGATTATAATGGGTACATGTTCTATCCTTGAAAACCATTGATAAAACATCTTTGAAAAGCGATGTCTAAATGAGGCCTAGGAATTAAATATCATTGACAGATATGCCCAATATCTGTGATCGAAATGCCATTTTTTTTTAATGTTGCACACAATTTTAATACTCCATTGTAACTTTTATATATTTTTTAAAATATTACAAGGGAAATTTATCATTTGTTTTCCACCAATTTTTTGGTGCATTTTGTGTCATTTTTACATTTATTTATAAAAGGTGCATAATTTTAATGCATTTTGTGCGAAGAACGTCATTTTTATTTTAGGCACATCAAACTAGGCAGATCCCTGGTATTTTTCTTGTTTTAGCTATATACAGTGGGTATGGAAAGTATTCACACCCCTTTAAATTTTTCACTCTTTGTTTCATTGCAGCCATTTGGTAAATTTCTAAAAAGTTTATTTATTTTTCTCATTAATGTACACTCTGCACCCTATCTTGACTGAAAAAAACAGAAATGTAGAATATTTCTGCAAATTTATTAAAAATGAAAAACTGAAATATCACATGGTCATACGTATTCAGACCCTTTGCTCAGCATTGAGTAGAAACACCCTTTTGAGCTAGTACAGCCATGAGTCTTCATGCCATAACATGATGCTGCCACCACCATGTTTCACTTTTGGGATTGTATTGGGCAGTGCCTGGTTTTCTCCACACATACCGCTTAGAATTATCACCAAAAAGTTCTATCTTTGTCTCATCAGACCAGAGAATCTTATTTCTCATAGTCTGGGAGTCCTTCATGTGTTTTTGAACAAACTCTATGCAGGCTTTCATATGTCTTGCACTGAGGAGAGGCTTCTGTCGGGCCACTCTGCCATAAATGCCCGACTGGTGGAGGGCTGCAGTGATAGTTGACTTTGTGGAACTTTCTCCCATCTCCCTACTGCATCTCTGGAGCTCAGCCATAGTGATCTTGAGGTTCTTCGTTACCTCTCTCACCAAGGCTCTTCTCCCACGATTGCTCAGTTTGGCTGAACAGCTAAGTCTAGGGAGACTTCTGGTGGTCCCAAACTCCTTCCATTTAAGGATTATGGAGGCCATTGTGTTCTTAGGAACCTTGAGTAATGCAGAAATTCTTTTGTAACCTTGGCCAGATCTGTGCCTTGCCACAATTCTGTCTCTGAGCTCCTTGGGCAGTTCCTTTGAGCTCATGATTCTCATTTGGTCTGACATGCACTGTGAGCTCTTCTATAGACTGGTGTGTGCCTTTCCAAATCAAGTCCTATCAGTTTAATTAAACACAGCTGGACTCCAATGAAGGAGTAGAATCATCTCAAGGAGGATCACAAGGAAATGGATAGCATGTGACTTAAATATGAATGTCTGAGCAAAGGGCTTGAATACTTATGACCATGTGATATTTCAGTTTGACTTTTTTAATAAATTTGCAAAAATTTCTACATTTCTGTTTTTTTTCAGTCAAGATGGAGTGTACTTCAGTGAGAAATAAAATTAACTTTTTAGAATTTACCAAATGTCTGCAATGAAACAAAGAGTGAAAAATGTAAAGGGGGCTGAATACTTTCCGTACCCACTGTATTTTTTTCTTATACTACAAGGGGAATTTATAATTTGTTTTGCGCCTATTTTTTGTTGCATTTTGTGTCATTTTTTAATTCATTTATTATGTAGTGCACCATTTTTAATGCATTTTGTGCCAAGAATTGAATTTTTATTTTAGGCTTGTCAAGAGAGGCAGATCCCTGGAATTTTCCTAGTTTTAGCCGTGTTTGACATGCGACATTTTAAAATGTCACTAAAAAATAGAGTTTCTACTCCAGTTGGGAGTAACGTAAAAATGGAGTAGCATTTCTAGACAGAGATATTTTGTCTTAAGATGTGCCGAATTGATCAAACATTGTCCAATACTTTGATGTAAGTAACAGCAATGAAGTTTGGTAGAAAATGTAAATAAAAATTAATTAAATGAATCAGGACTTTGGGATTGTGCACTAAATAATGTATTTTCTATAGCTCTATATGTACAATATTGAATCATTTTTTATTTGTCACAGGATGGTACATTCCTAGTGAGAAATTGCTCTCAATCAACTTGGTCCCAACCATATGTTCTCATGGTGTTGTATAAAAATAAAGTCTATAATGTACGGATTCGATATGACAAAAATAATCAAGTGTACCTATTAGGATCTGGCGGTCATGAGGTATAGTATATCATACTGTATTCATTTTATATAAAGAAGAATTGTTATAATATCTTTGCATGATCTAAACAAATTTCCTCTGGTAAAATATTTAAATGAATATATAAATTCTTTTAGGTCAAAAAGGCAAACGTATTCCAGGAGAGATACATTTATTGGTTAACTAGAAAAAATATATTTTTCTTAAGCTTTCGGGAACACACAGGGCCTTTCATCAGGCAAGTTTACAAGTGAATGTCTGACTCAAGTCCACAGTATTTAAAAGATGTTACAACAAGATATATGTACATGAGAAAATATCTCATTAAAGAGAACCTGACACCTGATACATGTTGTCCAACCCATGGGCAGCATGTATCAGGCATGAGCTGTACGATCTTAGCCATGTATGTTTGTCTCTGAAACACTGCTGTGTTTCAGAAAAAAAACATACTTCTCATAGCGGCTGGGCACCCGACAACACTGGAGACTAGTCTGTCACGCAGCTCAATCCCCGGTGGCTTCTCCCTGCCTGCTGACAGTGATTGACAGGTCTCTGCCTATAAAGTGTTGTGAAAAAGTGTTTGCCCCCTTCCTGGTTTCTTATTCTTTTGCATGTTTGTTAAACTTAAATGTTTCAGATCACAAAAGAAATTTAAATATTAGACAAAGGTAACACAAAATGCAGTTTTTTAAATGAAGGTCTTTATTATTAAGGGAAAAAGAAATAGAAGCCTACAGGGCCCTGTGTGAAAAAGTGATTGTCCCTCCCTTAAAACATAAATTAACTGTGGTTTATCACATCTTTGGGAAGCTGAGTTCAATCTCCCTTGCCACACACAGGCCTTATTACTGCCACACCTGTTTTCAATCAAGAAATCACTTAAATAGGACCTGCCTGACAAAGTGAAGTAGACTAAAAGATCCTCAAAAGCTAGACATCATGCCGTGATCTAAAGAAATTCAGGAACAAATGATAAACAAAGTAACTGAGATCTATCAGTCTGGAAAAGGTTATAAAGCCATTTCTAAAGCTTTGGGACTCCAGCGAACCACAGTGAAAGCCATTATTCACAAATGGCAAAAACACAGAGCAGTGGAGAACCTTCCCAGGAGTGGATGGCCGACCAATTACCCCAAGAGCGCAGCAACAATTCATCCAATAGGTCAAAAAATACTCCACAACAACATCCAAACTTCTGCAGGCCTCAGTTGCCTCAGTTAAGGTCAGTGTTCATAAATCCACCATAACAAAAGAGACTGGACAACAATGGCATGCAACGGCAGAGTTCCAAGACGAAAACCACTGTTGAGCAAAAAAAACATAAAGGCTCATTTCAGTTTTGCCAGAAAGCATCTTAATGATCACCAAGACTTTTGGGAGAATACTCTGTGGACTGTCGAGACAGAAGTTGAACTTTTTGGACCTGTATGCCCCATTACATCTGGCGTAGAAGTAACACTGCATTTCAGAAAAGGAACATCATACCAACTGTAAAATATGGTGGTGGTAGTGTGGTGGTCTGGGGCTGTTTTGCTGCTTCAGGACCTGAAAGACTTGCTGTGGTAAATGGAACCATGAATTCTGCTGTCTACCAAAAAATCCTGAAGGAGAATGTTTAGCCATCTGTTTGTGACCTCAAGCTGAAGCGCACTTGGGTTATGCAGCAGAACAATGATCCAAAACACATCAGCAAGTCCACCTCTGAATGGCTTAAGAAAAACAAAATTAAGACTTTGGAGCAGCCTACTCAAAGTACTGGCCTTAATCCGATTGAGATGCAGTGGCATGACCTTAAAAAGATGATTCATCCTCAGAAACCCTCCAATGTGGCTGAATTACAACCATTTTGAAAAGATAAGTGGGGCAAAACTTCTCCAAAGCTTTGAAAAAGACTCACTGCCAGTTATCGCAAATGCTTAATTGCAGTTGTTACTGCTAAGGGTGACCCAACCAGTTATTATTTTTAGGAGGCAATCACTTTTTCACACAGGGTCCAGTAGGTTTGGATTTCTTTTTCTCTTACTAATAAAGACCTTCATCTAAAAACTGCATTTTGTGTTTACTTGTGTTATCATGGTCCAATATTTAAATTCGTTTTGTGAACTGAAACATTTAAGTGTGACAAACATGCAAAAGAATAAAAAATCAGGAACGAGGCAAACACTTTTTCATACCACTGTTTATGCAAGTAGGCAGGGACCTGTCAATCCAGGGCAGCAGGCGGGGGAAAGTCCGCCGAGGATCGAGCCTCATGGCAGACTAGTTTCCAGCGGTTTGGTCCCAGGCAACTATTAAAAGTATATTGTTCTCTGAAAGATCACAGCATTTCAGAGTAAAACATACATGGCTAAGGTCGTACAGCCGGTGCCTGAAAAATGCTGCCCATGGTTTGGGCAGTGTGCATCAGGTGGCATATTTGTCAAGAGGACAAACACATTAGACAATCCTGCCAGAATTGACTTTAGTCTAATATATATGGGGGCATTTAGGAGTTCAGGGATCCACAACTATTAGTGTCGGGGTCGTAGCGACATTCCACTCTTCCTCCAGTCACTCCAAATTAAGGCTATGAGCATGGGTCAACCATTCAAAGAATGAGTCAGACAACAAGCTGGTTCAAACTCAGAGCATGCTCAGAGGCTACTGGCAAGCCACGATCTCAGCAATGTTCTCCTTTATTTCCGCATGCACAAACCTAAATACCCTACATAATGGGGAGGGGAAAGGGGTTGTTCAGGGCGGGGTAAGCCATAAATGTCTAGTATCCAGCCACTCCTGATTGGTCCACGACTCCTTAACTCAGTCTCTGGGCAGACAACCGTCAGTTGATGTTTTGGTTTCATTTCTCTGAAACAGGTGCTGGCTGATACCGGCGCCATCTTAGCATAAATTTCGATCTAAATAACACGTAGCAAGGAAAGCTTATTGTTATAAGACACAAAAAGGTGGTTAGTACATAAGCAAAGCGTATAAAAGTATAAAAAAAAGAAAATATATATTCTTTTTTACCCTGACATTCCCCCCTAAACACTAAGCTTTCCCTTGCTTCGGGGCCTTTGAGACTGTCCATGTGTGGGGAGAGGGGAGGTGGATTTCTTCACCCAATTATCTTAGAAGCTGCCCCCTTATGGGACGCCCCCAAACAATTGAGCCCTACCCTAAATGACACATGGAGTTCTCCCAACTGACCCTAAACTAGATCTCTCAATTGAACTCTGTCATGGGAGGTTGGAACAGCATTGTTTATAGCTTTCCTGTATAAGGGGACTATGCAGCATACCATGTCATTCCTGCGCAATTCACTATGTCACAGTAATCAAATCGATACGTCTGGATTTTTGCGTGAATAGCTACCCAAAATGTGGTAGCTGTCCACCCTGGGACAGACAGTAAGCATATGGAAAGGATATAGAAGAAGGTAGTCATCTTTTATAGGCTCGTTTTGTCTCTCTTGCAGTGGGAGGCGTGAATCCAGGTGCTCTTGCTCTCAAGCTTAAGAGCTGTAGGAGTAGTCAGGATCACAGTGTAGGGGCCCTCAAATCTGGGTTGGAGACAGTCTTTCCGGACAAACTTCTTTACGTACACCAGGTCGCCTGGGGTGAAATCATGTACCGCATCACCTGTGGATTCTGGGAGAGAAGCAGATACTGTAGAGCGGGTGTTAGTCAATTCTTTAGACAGAGCAATCACAAATTTTACTACTCTATCATGTGTTTCAGACAACTCTTGGGGCCTAATTTCTCCTATTTTAGGTGGGGTCCCAAACAAAATTTCATAGGGAGTTAGCCCATGTTTAGCTTGTGGGGTGTGTCTGATATGATACAATACTATAGGGAGTAGGTCGGGCCAGGGAAGGGGATGATCTTGGGTCATTTTCAAGAGCTGGGTCTTGAGTGTGGAATTCATCCTTTCCACTTTGCCTGAACTGGCAGGATGGTATGGAGTGTGGAGGCCCAAATCTGTTCCCAACATGTTCCAAAGTTCTTTGTAGATATTTGCTGTGAAAGCTGGTCCTTGATCCGATTCTATGACTTGGGGAACTCCAAATCTGCAGGCAATTTCAGTGATCAGTTTCTTGGCTGTGACTTTAGCAGTCATGTTGACAACCGGGTAGGCCTCGGGCCAGGCTGAGAACATATCCACGGCTACCAAAACGTACTCATATTTTCCTGCTTTAGGCATTTGGATATGGTCGACTTGTATTCTCTGCCAAGGGTAGTCTGGTTTAGCCAGGTGTTGGAAAGGGACCCGTGCCGCACACGTTGGGTTGCAGGTAGCGCAGACAGAGCAGGATTTTGAGTATGCAGTCACAGTGGAAGAGATTCTGGGTGCAAAGTACAGTTTCTTGATACATGCCAAGGCTTGATTCTTTCCTCTGTGTGTAGGCCCGTGAGCCCATGCTGCCACGGCCGAGTACATGCGCCTGGGCAAACAAGGTTTTCCGTCCACTTGATAAAGAGTTGAGTCGACCTTTAAATCTTTGCGACCTGCCAGCACGGCTCCTGCCGCTTTCCATTGCTTGACTTCTTCAGTGGGGGTCTTCCTTTGTTCCTCACACAATTTTTCTTCAGGCATCCTGACCCCCCTGGATTCCACTCGTGTCTCCGCTGGACTTGTATGGTCTTCCGCCGGCTGTTCTTTGGCTCTTGCTCTAGTGAGCGCCACAGCTACGGTTTGCAGGGTCTCCCCCATCTCTTCTTCCTTTTCCTGCCACTTTGATGACACATTCTCCACTGCCGCAGTCTTGGCTGCTTGGTCAGCTAGGTGGTTGCCCCTGGCTTCCCTGGAATCTAGTCTTCCATGAGCCTTGACCTTGATAACAGCAACCTGAATGGGTAGTTCCAGGGCCTTCATTAGGGCCTTAATCCATGAGGCATGTTTCACTGGTGTACCTGCAGCTGTGATGAATCCTCTAGACTTCCACAAGAGTCCAAAATCATTGCAAATTCCATGTCCATACCTAGAATCGGTATATATGTTTGCCGTTGTTCCAGCTGCCAGGTGGCAGGCTTCTGTGAGAGCTACAAGTTCAGCTTCTTGTGCAGACTTGTATGGTGGTAGAGCTTCAGCCTTGAGGACTGTTAGGTCTGTTGTGACAGCATATCCCGTGTGGAACTTCCCTTGAGGGTCTGCGAAACGGGATCCATCAGTCCATAGGTGCAAGGCAGGGTGTGCGAGCGGATATGCCACCATATTCTCTGGAGCAGAAGTCTCTTCCTGCAAAATTTTTATACAATCATGAGGTTCCACCAATGGACCTTCACCCTGTTCATCTTACCCCCTAGAAGGTGGAAGCAAAGTGGCAGGGTTGGACAGTCTCTGAGAAGGTGATTAGGGCTACCACCTTCCCAACACAGTATGCGTCCTTCAGAATCACGAGATTGTCTCCTGTCTCTAGGTGGCCCCCTGTCATTTCTTCTGTCTTATTTTCTATATGTGGGAGGAGTATCATCACCTGTGCCTTTAACCATTACCCACTTGATTCCATGTTGGTTGCCAGGGGGTGGGTAGCTTTCTTGAGCTTGATATACCATGGCAGGAGCGGCTTTCTTCTTTGGCTTAGTATCCTTTTCCATTTTTAGCATGGCTTTTTGGAAAGCTTTGACAATGTCCACCGCGTCGTTAAAAGAAGAAGAACGGATCTCGGGGCGTACCCTCAGAACCTCATCTCTGAGAGCGTCTTGTAGGCCATCTACTAGGGCCTGAACCAACAGGGCGGTCTGCGTCTTGACGTGAGGACTGTATCCGAGATCCTCAAAATGCATGCTGAGTCTTGCAGCATATCTTTCCACAGATTCATCAGGGTCTTGTTGAACATCTTGTACAGACCCAGCTTGATCTGACAAGCGATCCTGAGCCCAGGCTTTTAACTGTTTCATGTATTCTAGGCCAGATTCATACGTACTAAGGGATCCTGCTTTTGTGGAATCCATGGCCTTTTGAAAGCTCTCCGTTTTCGGCTAAGTGAGCCTGGCATTCTGTAGCCAGAGTGGAACCAGCAGCAAGGGCAATTTTACGAGCCAATCCTCCAGCATGGCTCATACGGGTGTTTGCAGGGTTGACTATGGCCCCCACCCGATGTGTAAGGATGTCACCATAGCCTATTGACAGAGTGACAGGGCGTCCTGATGGGTCTACTAGATTCCGGGAGCTGCAGGGGTCCCAGACTTCTGAGGGGCTGGGGGGTGGTGTTCTTTCAGCAGTTGCTTGGAGCAAGGGCCGGAGTATGGGTAATGGATGTGGGGTGGAGGATGCCATAGGAGACATATGGGGTAAAGGGGGGGGCGCTGGAGTATCTTGAGCCCATCCCTCATCTGGCTCCGTATCGTCTTGAGTAACAGTATGTTGGCGGAGGGAGAGCAGTCTGGCCTGAAATTCTGGGGAGTTGAGGAGGATATCCCCAGGGTTATGGGCGACCCCCATGGGGAACAGAGGGAGCGCCTCAGCATCGTGGACTGGAGCAGAGGGTATCACATTAGTTTCAGATGGGTGCTCTGGGACTGCGGGCTTTTCCACCCGTGCTGTCGGCTGGTAATAAGCACCGGACGGATCTAGTAGTGGATATAGGCCAGATTGGGGTTTCCCGGGCCTCCCACAACAAGTAAAAGGTGTAGTAAGATGGCCGTTGGAGGGAGGAGTTGGAGTGGGAGTGGGATTGTTCTTGGAGACAGGCTTGGCATCGTGCCATGGGCGGCCCCCCCCCACAGACACAGCAGAACTTCGCCCAGGGCGGGTTCTGCTCTCAGCACATACGACACGTCCATCCTTCCGATGATTTGGCGTCGGCACCATTATAGGGTGGTGGCTGAGGGCTCGGTGTAGTGACAGGCATCAACGGGGTTACGGCCAATTTAGGGTCACATAACAAATCACATTCTGCAGCTTTCATGTATCCGAACAAAGGCTCGGCATTCTCTGTTCCCCCCTGCACCATCTACTCTAAAATGTGTCTGAGCCTGGTGCAGGTGTCCTTCATCACTCAACTTCCCTTATTTTGTATAACGTATTCTTTCACACTGAAGGCTGAAGCTTGCCCGTACTGGGTAGTCTTATCATTTAATACAGATTCCTAACATTCTTAACAGCCTCCTTGCCTTCCCGTGATTCTACTAATTGGATAACTCCCACAGCACCATCCGGCAACATGCCAGGTCTTTCAGATTTGAACATACGCAACATTTTCTTATAGAATGCAATGATCTGTCGCGACTCAGATCACTGATGCAGTCCACAGGTCGCCACCCGACAGTGTAGAGCACACCTCAATACACTGGTGAGATAGAGAGACCCCTCAATCTATCCCCTTCCCTAACCTTGAATGGCGACTTTACAGTGCGACTCACCACGGCACCCTGATTACAGGTCACCACCCGTCAGTGTAGAGCACTCCTCAATACACTGATGAGATAGAGAGACACCTCAATCTATCTCCTTTCCTAACCTTGACTTTACAGCAGTCTCTGTGGTAGACGAAGAGCACTCCTCAATTCGTCACAGATTCTTTCTCCCTTACACTTCAATTCAGGGATGGCTTGGAATCGACTATCAGTCACGGGAGGCAGCTATCTAAGAAAAGTACAGTGACCGGGGGAGGAGGAGGTGGTGTGCACACGAGAACGCGCAGGCATGCGACGTCACTTGGTCTCACAGTTGCTGTTACGGGACGTGGCGCGGGACGCCTGAGGTCTCACCACTCGACCGGTCACCCACCCAGATCCAAAGTGATAATCCCACAGGAACCGCTGCGGCTGACACACAGGCAAGTGAGACATATAAAATACATCTCGACTTACCGTGTTCGATGGAGGTTGATCAGGCCTCAAATTCAGCCGCCACGGTCACCACCAGGGAAGTCAGCAATATGGGTCCGGGAGGGCGGCGTACCGCTAGCCACGCCCCACGTTGGGCGCCATTTGTCGGGGTCGTAGCGACATTCCACTCGTCCTCCAGTCACTCCAAATTAAGGCTATGAGCATGGGTCAACCATTCAAAGAATGAGTCAGACAACAAGCTGGTTCAAACTCAGAGCATGCTCAGAGGCTACTGGCAAGCCACGATCTCAGCAATGTTCTCCTTTATTTCCGCATGCACAAACCTAAATACACTACATAATGGGGAGGGGAAAGGGGTTGTTCGGGGCAGGGTAAGCCATAAATGTCTAGTATCCAGCCACTCCTGATTGGTCCACGACTCCTTAACTCAGTCTCTGGGCAGACAACCGTCAGTTGATGTTTTGGTTTCATTTCTCTGAAACAGGTGCTGGCTGATACCGGCGCCATCTTAGCATAAATTTCTATCTAAATAACACGTAGCAAGGAAAGCTTATTGTTATAAGACACAAAATGGTGGTTAGTACATAAGCAAAGCGTATAAAAGTATAAAAAAAAGAAAATATATATTCTTTTTTACCCTGACATTAGGAAAGTGAGTATTTTGACAATATCATCATTTTTATGCATATATTCCAACTTCAATCTGTATAAACCTGAATGCTTATTGTATTAAGCAGATCAGGTGATGTGTATTTGTGTAATGAGGGAGGGTCCGGCCTAAGGATGTGAACACTCTTAATCAAGGTGTTCAGAATTATTAAGCAACATTGATTTGTCCGTCTTCTCCGCACCAGTGACACGTCAAATCACCCAACAAATTATAATTTTTGCTTGAAGACCCAAAATCATAATGATAGCTGGCACATCAACCTGTACTGCGAGAATGAGCACTAAAGAACTACTCCAAAACATATGGAATTAGAAAGAAGAAAATGGAGTTTTTAAGGTTAATAAAATCAAATAACTTTATTAATCACATATAAATTCATAAAAAAGCAGAGTATAAATAACAGACATGTGTAGGGGGGTGAGGATGAACAATCAAAAACTAGCAGCCAGGACACCAGCAACCCAGGGAGCCTATAGATCTCAATAAGGGGTTATAAAATTAGATAAATGAGAACAAAAAGGGAAAACCCCATCAAGAGTTAAGTGGCTGCTCAAAGACTCTCATGACCCAAAAAGGTGATGGCTATAATAAATAGTATGTCGGGGTTAGGAATTGCCAAAAAGTATCTCAGGGGAAAACCTAAGGGAGGATGGCTCCAAAAACGGTTCAGAGGCTTACCCTGGAGAAAACTGGATCCCAAGGTAATGGGTAAGATGCGTGCCGCTTCCCGACGCACGTTTTGTGTGGAGCGTGTTCTGCTTTTTCAAGGGAAGATGTAGCTATTGCGCTGTCAGGACCTTTAGAAATAACCAGGTGACCGATCACGTGGTGCACCACGTGGTACAGTCACGTCCATTAGCACTGTGTTATCGGTGCATGCACACATCTCGAGCCCCGCGCCACAAGCCCGGTGGTCATGTCCGGGAGCGCGCAGTCAAAGGCTGCGTGAGCATGGACAGAGACGCCGAACTGCAGAGTGGAGGCACGCATGTGACAGGCCCACGCGCACCACAACGCCCAGAATAGTAAGTATAAAAACCAGAGCCCTAATTATCAACGGTGTGCATATAACTATATGGCATAATATCATCACAACATGAACAATATATAGTACAAACATACATATAATGACCATATGGTAAGAGTGAGAACCTGAGCTGGAATTATCAACAGTGTATATACAAGTATATGGCATAGTAACATCACAGCATGAACAATGTACAATACAAACATATATAATAGGACAGTATATATATATGAAATGGACCGGACCTGGACCATTGAAGGAAGCTGGAAAGGTGAAAAAACTTAATGAGTCCCTAAGTTTCTCTTCTTATCTCTGATTTCGTGTTCCCAATTTGCGCCTCCTTCTCCTACTTGTTTTTATTGGGATAGTCTTGCGTGCCATTATTGCAGCTTGATTCATTCTTTTTAATGTTTATTGCGGTCGTCTATCTTTTAATATTGTCTTCTGTTTTTTCACCTTTACAGCTTCCTTCAATTGTTCTGGTCCGGTTCCTTATATATATATATATATATATATATATATATATATATATATATATATATATACAGTACAGACCAAAAGTTTGGACACACCTTCTCAATTAAAGATTTTTCTGTATTTTCATGACTATGAAAATTGTACATTCACACTGAAGGCATCAAAACTATGAATTAGCGCATGTGGAATTATATACTTAACAAAAAAGTACGAAACATCTGAAAATATGTCTTATATTCTAGGTTCTTCAAAGTAGCCACATTTTGCTTTGATGACTGCTTTGCACACTCTTGGCATTCTCTTGATGAGCTTCAAGAAGTAGTCACCGGAAATGGTCTTCCAACAATCCTGAAGGAGTTCCCAGAGATGCTTAGCACTTGTTGGCCCTTTTGCCTTCACTCTGCGGTCCAGCTCACCCCAAACCATCTCGATTGGGTTCATGTCTGGTGACTGTGGAGGCCAGGTAATCTGGCATAGCACCCCATCACTCTCCTTCTTGGTCAAATAGCCATTATACAGCCTGGAGGTGTGTTTGGGGTCATTGTCCTGTTGAAAAATAAATGATGGTCCAACTAAATGCAAACCGGAAGGAATAGCATGCCGCTGCAAGATGCTGTGGTAGCCATGCTGGTTTAGTATGCCTTCAATTTTGAATAAATCCCCAACAGTGTCACCAGCAAAGCACCCCCACACCATCACACCTCCTCCTCCATGCTTCACGGTGGGAACCAGGCATGTAGAGTCCATCCATTCATCTTTTCTGCGTCGCACAAAGACACGGTGGTTGGAACCAAAGATTTCAAATTTGGACTCATGAGACCAAAGCACAGATTTCCACTGGTCTGATGTTCATTCCTTGTGTTCTTTAGCCCAAACAAGTCTCTTCTGCTTGTTGCCTGTCCTTAGCAGTGGTTTCCTAGCAGCTATTTTACCATGAAGGACTGCTGCACAAAGTCTCCTCTTAACAGTTGTTGAAGAGATGAGTCTGCTGCTATAACTCTGTGTGGTATTGACCTGGTATCTAATCTGAGCTGCTCTTAACATGTGATTTCTGAGGCTGGTGACTTGGATAAACTTATCCTCAGAAGCAGAGGTGACTCTTGGTCTTCCTTTCCGGGGGCGGTCCTCATGTGAGCCAGTTTCTTTGTAGCACTTGATTGTTTTTTCAACTGCACTTGGGGACACTTTCAAAGTTTTCAGAATTTTTTGCACTGACTGACCTTCATTTCTTAAAGTAATGATGGCCACTCGTTTTTCTTTACTTAGCTGCTTTTTTTTTGCCATAATACAAGTTCTAACAGTCTATTGAATAGGACTATCAGCTGTGTATCCACCAGACTTCAGCACAACACAACTGATGGTCCCAACCCCATTTACAAGGCAAGAAATCCCACTTATTAAACCTGACAGGGCACACCTGTGAAGTGAAAACCATTTCCGGTGACTACCTCTTGAAGCTCATCAAGAGAATGCCAAGAGTGTGCAAAGCAGTCATCAAAGCAAAAGGCGGCTACTTTGAAGAACCTAGAATATAAGACATATTTTTAGTTGTTTCACACTTTTTTGTTAAGTATATAATTCCACATGTGTTAATTCATAGTTTCGATGCCTTCAGTGTGAATGTACAATTTTCATAGTCAAGAAAATACAGAAAAATCTTTAAATGAGAAGGTGGGTCCAAACTTTTGGTCTGTACTGTATATATATATATATATATATACCAGATGCTGTGTGCCACATCTGAAATTTATTCTTTTCCATCACCTGGCTGTGGCCATCACCTGGGCAGATATCCCAGATTTAGGCTTAGTGCCCACGATGCAGAAATGAAGCAGAAATTTTCCTGAGCATTTCTGCATCTCCTTGGCAGAAAAACGCATGCATTTTTGACGTGTATTTGACGCGTATTTGCCATACGTTTTTCCAATGCATTGTATAGGTAAATACGCATGCAGAAACGCACAAGAATTGGTCATGTCCATATTTTTTCTGCAAGTAAAATCTGCGCAGAAAAAATACGGACCATGTGCACAGAACTTTCAGAATGTCATAGGAAGTCATGGGATAAGGTATGCAATGCATTTCTAGAGCGTCTACGCGCTGCAAATACGCACCAAAAACGCATCGTGGGCACACAGCCTTATAGTTCACTGTTCTATTATGTATGTTTGTATTGTACTTTGTTCATTCTGTAATGTTACTATGTCATATACTTGTACAGTGGGGGAAATAAGTATTTGATCCCTGGCTGTTTTTGTAAGTTTGCCCACTGACAAAGACATGAACAGTCTATAATTTTAAGGGTAGGTTAATTTTAACATTGAGAGATAGAATAGCCCCCAAAAAAATCAAGAAAACTACATTGCATAAATTAGATACATTTATTTGCATTTTGCAGTGTATTTGATCCCTCTGGCAATCAACACTTAATACTTGGTGGCAAAACCCTTGTTGGCAAGCACAGCAGCCAGACATTTTTTGTAGTTGATGATGAGGGTTGCGCACACATCGGGAGGAATTTTGGTCCACTCCTCTTTGCAGATCATCTCTAAATCATTAAGATTTTGAGGCTGTCGCTTGGCAACTCGGAGCTTCAACTCCCTCAACAAGTTTTCTATGGAATTAAGGTCTGGAGACTGGCTAGGCCACTCCATGACCTTACTGTGCTTCTTTTTGAGCCACTCCTTTGTTGCCTTGGCTCTGTTTTGTGTCATTGTCTTCCTGGAAGACCCAGCCACGACCTATCTTCAATGCTCTTACTGAGGGAAGGAGGTCGTTGGCCAAAATCTTGCGATACATGACCCCATCCATTTTTCCTTCAGTATGGTGCAGTCGTCATGTCCCCTTTACAGAAAAGCACCCCCAAAGTACAGTGGGTACGGAAAGTATTCAGACCCCTTTAAATTTTTCACTCTTTGTTTCATTGCAGCCATTTGGTAAATTCTAAAAAATTCATTTTTTTTTCTCAATAAAGTACACTCTGCACCCCATCTTGCCTGAAAAAAAACAGAAATGTATAATTTTTTGCAAATTTATTAAAAAAGAAAAACTGAAATATCACATGGTTATAAGTATTCAGACCCTTTGCTCAGACATTCATATTTGTCACATGCTGTCCATTTCCTTGTGATCCTCCTTGAGATGGTTCTACTCCTTCATTGAAGTCCAGCTGTGTTTAACCGTTTCCCGACCGCCCACTGTACATAAACGTCGATGCGATATTGCAGCGCCGATGTTTATAAATCTTCCCTTGAAAAAGCAGGACACGCTCCACGCGAAACGTGCGTCTGGAAGCGGCACGGGTTACCCATACCCATTACCTTGGGCTCCAGTTTTCTCCAGGGTAAGCCTCTGAACCGTTTTTTGAGTCATCCTCCCTTAGATTTTCCCCTGAGATACTTTTTGGCATTTCCTGACCCTGGCATACTATTTGTTATAGCTGTCACCCTTTTAGGTCATGAGTCTTTGAGTAGCTACTTAACTCTTGATGGGGTTTTCCCTTTTTGTGCTCATTTATCTAATTTTATAACCCCCTATTGGGGTCTATAGGCTCCCTGGGTTTCTGGTTTCATGGCTGCTAGTGTTTAATTGTTCATCCTAGCCCCCCTACACATGTCTGTTATATATACTCTGTATTTTTATGAATTTATATGTGATTAATAAAGTTATTTGATTATATTAACCTTAAAAACTTCAATTTCTCCTAATTCCAAATTATAATTTTTGCTCATTTGTTTGGTGATTCCTCACATGTTTACTTTGACAGACAATTGGGAATGAGCGTTCCTACAAATGTGTAGACTGTGTACTTTAGTGGTCTCCCCAGGATACAGCGGGCCATCGACATAGAACACAACCAGACAACTCGTGAAGGAACTACTCTTTACTACAAATGGAGACTGAGTTTCTCTAACAACACAAAGGAAACCACAGTAAAATTTCACACACACCTTGTCAGAGTCGACTAGGACCCCTGTGCTGCACAACCTACAGTGCCTACAAGTAGTATTCAACCCCCTGCAGATTTAGCTGGTTTGATAAGATGCAAATAAGTTAGAGCCTTCAAACTGCAAACGAGAGTAGGTTTTATGAACAGAAGCATAAATCTTACAAACCAAAAAGTTATGTTGCTCAGTTGAATTTTATTAAATTTTAAACATAAAAGTGTGGGTCAATTATTATACAACCCCTATGTTTAATATTTTGTGGAATAACCCTTGTTTGCAATTACAGCTAATAATCGTCTTTTATAAGACCTGATCAGGCCGGCACAGGTCTGTGGAGTTATCTTGGCCCACTCCTCCATGCAGATCTTCTCCAAGTTATCTAGGTTCTTTGGGTGTCTCATGTGGACTTTATTCTTGAGCTCCTTCAACAAGTTTTCAATTGGGTTAAGGTCAGGAGACTGACTAGGCCACTCCAACACCTTGACTTTTTCCCTCTTGAACCAGGCCTTGGTTTTCTTGGCTGTGTGCTTTGGGTCGTTGTCTTGTTGGAAGATGAAATTACGACCCATCTTAAGATCCTTGATAGAGGAGCGGAGCTTCTTGGCCAAAATCTCCAGGTAGGCCGTGCTATCCATCTTCCCATGGATGCGGACCAGATGGCCAGGCCCCTTGGCAGAGAAACAGCCCCACAGCATGATGCTGCCACCACCATGCTTGACTGTAGGGATGGTATTCTTGGTGTCGTATGCAGTGCCATCCAGTCTCCAAACGTCACGTGTGTGATTGGCACCAAAGATCTCGATCTTGGTCTCATCAGACCATAGAACCTTGAACCAGTCTGTCTCAGAGTCCTCCAAGTGATCATGAGCAAACTGTAGACGAGCCTTGACATGACGCTTTGAAAGTAAAGGTACCTTGCGGGCTCGTCTGGAACGGAGACCATTGCGGTGGAGTACGTTACTTATGGTATTGACTGAAACCAATGTCCCCACTGCCATGAGATCTTCCCGGAGCTCCTTCCTTGTTGTCCTTGGGTTAGCCTTGACTCTTCGGACAAGCCTGGCCTCGGCACGGGAGGACACTTTCAAAGGCTGTCCTGGCCGTGGAAGGCTAACAGTAGTTCCATAAGCCTTCCACTTACGGATGATGCTCCCAACAGTGGAGACAGGTAGGCCCAACTCCTTGGAAAGGGCTTTGTACCCCTTGCCAGCCTTGTGACCCTCCACAATCTTGTCTCTGATGGCCTTGGAATGCTCCTTTGTCTTTCCCATGTTGACCATGTCTGAGTGCTGTTCACAAGTTTGGGGAGGGTCTTAAATAGTCAGAAAAGGTTGGCAAAAGAGATCTTTAATCCACACATGTGAAGCTCATTATTCTTGGTGCCTGAACTACTTCTTAATACTTTTGGGGGACCAAACAGAATTCTTGTGGTTTGAGGGGTTGAATAATAAATGACACTCTGAATTAACTTTTAACGTTTTTAAAAAAAAAAAAAATTTGCTGCAGTGCATTTCCCACTTCCAGGCTGATCTACAGTACAAATGTCACAATGCCAAGTTAATTCCGCATGTGTCAACCAGCTAAATCTGCAGGGGGTTGAATACTACTTGTAGGCACTGTATATGCCCAGAATGTTTTACCAAATACACTATAATTTGCCTGAGCTGTGCCTCAGCCTAATGCAGGAGGCAAGGCGTTAACCAAAGATAACAATGAAATTAGAAGAGCGCACAGGGCCGAACCAGTGGTGGTGCAGCACAGCGGTATCACAAACATAACAATTTTCTAAACCCATCCTTTACACCCACCCACAGATGATTCTCCGAGGAGAGAATTTTGTCCAGAGTGTGCATATATGAATTTCTCTAACACTGTGAGCAATCAGCTTGAATTCATATACTTCTGCTAGCAATTAATTTCTCTACCTGAGAATCTACGTTTGGTGCCAAACTCTCTCTAGGTACCCGTGCACGCTCTCACCGTGTTCACATTGGTGGGGACTGAGCTCAGGACTTTTCGACCATAACCTGGTCATGGAGAAGTTCGGCCGTTAGTTGGGATGCTGAGGATTGGCTGGTGGACTTGTAGCTTGGAGCGTGGCTTTAGCCCCCTCAGCAGGCCGGAAGATCTCCACGTCACAGCAAATGGCTTGGGGGAGAATGTGACTCTGCATTCAACCGTAGTTGTTCCCAAAGTAATTCTCTTCCTCTAACAGGCATCACCGGGAACAGGTACTTTTTTCTCAAGTACTCTGGTCAGTTTCTTGAACACTAGGAACTCTGAGCTCCAAGGATGGCAGTGGATCTCCCTCTCACTCATCCTCTTGCTCTCAGCTCTCTCCTTGTTCTGAAAAACACTATGAGGCAACAGTGACTTCTTGTGGCTGGTGTCTGATTCTGCAAGTCTATTCACCACCATCTCACAAATGCTCATTTACCAATTATTGGCTGATGTAAAAGGACCATAAGTCATTCATCTGTAAACCTGCCTAATGAAGGGGACTCGGTGCACCAGAAGCTTGAAAATATATATTTTTCTGGTTAGCCAATAAAAGGTATCACTCCTAGAATACATACTTTTGTCTTTTTTTACATAAAGGTATTTACAGTACATACATTTTTCTGGCTAACACGGTACCTCAATATATCTTTTGCTGTACATTGTTTTAAAAGAATCAACAAGAAATGCATGTTGCATAGACCAGGTGTGCACAACCTATGCCGAGTGTGATACATAAAAAAAAACTAAGACAAAAGCAAAATACACTATTACCTTAAAAGTATTAGTGTATTTTGCTTTTGTCTTTGTTTTTTTTCTGTCTAATAGCCTTATGTGAACATGCATTTACATTTTGCATGCACGTCAATATACGTTTCACACATGCAGCACTTGCTGCTGTTGTTTGCTGCCCATGCAGTGCTGACCAGAAACAGAGCCTATCACATGCCTGTGATCAGCTGTTTCACTATGTGAAGAATGTTGGGCTAGCCACTACTGTGCTGCTCTAAGTCATCAGCACTTTCCTTTCCTGCAGGGAAAATCACTCATTGGTTACTACAGGCTCCTATCAGTGGGAGTGACTGATGATAGGAGCCTGCATTAACCAATAAGCTCTCCTGGTAGTAACACAGGCTTCCTATCACACCGTTAAAACTTTGCACTGTGTGACAGGAGTTTCTGCAGTAAAGGACATCACTAATGGTGTATTTCTCATCCCATTTTCTACCATGTTTCTCTGAAAATAAGACAGAGTCTTGTATTTTTTTTTGCTCCAAAAGATGGGTTAGGGCTTATTTTCAGGGGATGACTTTTTTCCATGAAGAACAATGCACGTTTATTCCTGAACAAAAAATCAACATTTATTCAAATATAATCATGTCATCACATTCGGGAACATCAACATAGCTGCAAACCCTGAATTGCATCATGAACTTCTTGAGTTTCTATTTCCTTTTTCCTTGTACAACAATCTACTCTTTACTCAGGCTGATGAAGAACGATACGATTAGACTGATCATTGATAGATCATTCTGTCCTCATAGATGTCATGCTATCGGCAGCACTTCTCCTGTTTACACCGGGCAATCTGCTAGTGCTAGCAAGAGCAGTGGCCCTGATTCATTAAGAGTGTATTTGTTCAGGGGAGTATTTATGAATGAAGCTGCACAAATAACAATACCAGAGGTTTTTAATAGCAAGTCAGGTAATTTTAAAATTGACCACTTGGTGTCACTGTTTAGGAAATAGCAATGCAGTTAACTGGAAAGTTCGGTTATTTCAAAATTGGTCGCTTGGTGTTGCTGTTGTTTAACAAATAGCAATATAGTTAAATGGAAAGTCAGGTAATTTCAAAATTGGACACTTGTTCTCACTGTTGTTTGGGAAATAGTAATGCAGTTAAAGGTAATCTGTCACCACATTTGACTTATCAAAACTATTAATATCGACATACAGGTTATAGACAGCTGAAAAGAGTGGTACCTGTATGTTTCATATCAGATGCGAAAGAAATCCTCTTTTATCACTTTATGTAAATCACTTCTTCCAGACTAAGGGGAGGACGCTGTCTGGAAGATAACTCTGCCTCCAGAGCTTATTTTACATGAAGGGGGAGTTACCAGTGTGATACAAGTAACTACCACAGAACAGGAGAGATGAACTTTGCGTCTTTCAAACACATTTTTTGCTTCTCTGAGCTCTGCGGTATTGCAACAATATTGCAACCTTATCTGCCTGTGAGATTAAAGCTGAAGCTGAGAGGAACCTGCAGGTGTGTCAGTTATAACCACACACAGCTCTGCAGTGAGATCAGGAGAGAAGAGAGCGGCCATTACACATCACACTGGTGACATATCACACTGGTAACTCCCTCTTCATGTAAAATAATCTGTGGAGGCAGAGTTATTTTCCAGACAACGTCCTCCTCATAACCTGGAAGAAGTCATTTATGTAAAGTGATAAATGATGATTTCTCAACAACAAGGCATCTGATATAAGGCATACAGGTATAACCTGGATTATCATATTAATAGTTTAATAGGTAAAATGTGGTGACAGATTCCCTTTAAATGGAAAGTCAGGTAATTGTAAAATTGGCCACTTAGTGTTGCTGTTGTTTAAGAATTAGCAATGGAGTTAAATGGAAAGTCAGACTTGCTGCCGATGTTGTTTAACCCCTTCACGACCTATGACATGTATGTAAATCCACCTGAAGCGCGTCACTAATCTCACCCATCGGTGCACCAGTAATATGATCGCGGGCACCAATGGGTTGGTATGACAACCTGGGGTCTGCAGGAGACCCCTGTGGTTGTCATTGCTGATCTGGAGCCCTTCACAAGCGATCAGAAAATTGCAGCTTCAAGTCTCCTTGAATATTGAAGCAGGTGAAAAGTGTAAAAAAAAATATTCTTAATATATTGTAGTCATCCTATTATACAGCACTGTGTACTTGCAATTGCTCATTTTGCCTTTCTACCCAACAAGTTTTTCTCTTGTTTCTGCTCTATTTAAAAGCCGGAGTTGTCTTGTGCCTGCAGAAATCATTCCATTCTTCACCTCCAGACCCACCTGCTCGCTCCTCCCCCTGCCATTGACTTTTGCTGTAACTGATGAGTCATTCAGGGAAAATTATCCTCCTGTTTCTATAAAGAGCTTCGAATGATTCTAGTCTGTTCTTAATCACGCAATGTCATAGACCTAATAAAAAACAGATTAATTACCTGTGTAGAAGGGCAAAATGAGCAATTGTAAGTGCACAGTGCTATATAATATGATGACTGCAATTTATTTATAAGATAAAAAATTTGATGGGGGTGCTTTTTTAAAAGGAAAGTCATGTAATTTTAAAATTGATCACTAGGTGTCAATGTTGTTTAAGAAATAGCAATGCAGTTGAATGGAAAGTCAGGTCATTTTATATTCGACCACTTAGTGTCACTGTTGTTTAGCAAATAGCAATACAGTTAACTGGAAAGTCAGTTTATTTAAAAATTGGCCACTTAATCTCCAAATTTTTCATTTTCACAATAGAAGCAGAAATAATTGGATCAAACAATTTACTATGCAATTACTCCTGGGTACAACGATGCCCCATATGTTGGGGGAAAACTAGTGTTTGGGCACATGGAAGGGCTCAGAAGGGAAAGAGAAACAATTGGATTTTGGTGCCCCATTTTTGCTAAAACAGCATACCCCCCCCCCCCTCCAAGTAAACCCATTTTGGCAACTACACCTTTTGAGGAATTCATCTAGGGGTGTAGGGAGCATTTTTAACCCTCAGCTTATTCACAAAAATGTTACCATTAGGCTGAGTTAATGAAAGATTACTATTTTTTCTAGTAAAATGTTGCTTTGGACAATTTGTTACGCAATTTCTCCTGAGAACGCCAATACTCCATGTGCGGTAACTACTTTTGAGGCACAGTGCAAAGCTCAGAAGGGAAGGAGCGCGATATTATAGTGCAGATTTTGCTGGAATGGTTTGAGGGTCCCATGTAACATTGGCAGAGCCCCTGACATCCTAGATAAGCAGAACCCCTAATAAGTGACCCCACTTTACAAACTATACCCCCACTGAATTCAGTTCAGGCTGCAGTGAGCATGTTGACACCACATGAGTCTTACAGAATTGTATACCATTGGTCAGTGAAGAAAGAATAATTACATTTTTACCACTAAAATGTTGTTTTAGCCCAAAGTTTTTAACTTTTATAAGGATTAATAGGAAAAAATGAACCTCATAGTTTGTCGTGCAATTTCTCCTGTAATTGTCTACTACTTTTCAGGCACAATGGAAAGCTCAGAAGGGAACGAGCGCCATATCATAGTGCAGATTTTGCTGTTATGGTTTGCAGGTGCCATAACCCACTGGGAGAATCCCTGAGGTGCCAGAACATCAGAACCACCCCTGATAAATGACCCCATTTTACAAACTACATCTCTCAATAAATACATCTCAGGGTGCAGTGTCAGACATCTTCCTACTCAGGGTCACACATCTTCCCTCTGGTGATGCATAAGAGGGCTGGATCTCAGAGAACTATAGGATGTGCCTTAGTCTTAAGAAATTATGAGATTCTCAACTTTTGCGATATCTCTGCTCATGAAGGTCCCAGGCAAAAGATATCTTACCTTGATTTTATCTGTCCATGGATAATAGACGTGACATAGATATTGTCATTTATTGACACCACAAGGGTGTCACTGAATTTTATACCATTGGGCAGTGAAGAAAAAAAAATTAAATTTTCACCCAAAAAAATATTTTAGCCCCAGGTTTTACACTTTCACACTGGGAAATGGGGAAAATGGTACCAAAATTTGTCACACAATTCCCTGTGAATGTAGAAATACCCCATATGTGGCTGTACTGTACTGTATAGCCATACGGTGAGACTCGGGAGGGACGAAGCGCTATTTGACTCTTGGAGCACAGATTTTCCTAGAATAGTTTGTGGACTCCATATAGAAAGCTCCTAAATGCTAGAAGACAAGAATACCCCCCACCCTCAAGTGACCCCATTTTGGAAATTATACCCCTCTGGGAATTTATCTACAGGTGTAGTGATCATTTCACTCCATGGGTGTTTTCCAGAAACAAGCAGTAGTGGATGTTGCTGAGTGAAAATTGCAAACTGCTTTTGTAGTGAACAGTGACCAGTAGAGATGAATGAACCTTTCAATGTTCGGTTCGTTTCAGCTCAGCGAACTTGTCGATGTTCTCCAAATGGTTCGTCGATCATACCAAACCCTATTGGATTCAATTGGAGGCAAAACCAAGCGCATACACAACACCTTTAAACAGGCCCAAAAGCTGCCAACACAGATCAAATTAGGGGCACACACCAGGAAAAGTGGCATCAATTGACCCACAGTACAAATTTTATAATGGCACAGCAGCAGTCAACCATGGGCTATGCATGAGGTATCAGGATCTGGGCCAGCATTTACAGCTTTGAATTTAACTTTAAATTAAGATGAGGTGGGTGAAGGATCGGTGTAGGCCTGCTGTGCTGGGAGCCCTGATACCACATGCAACAGTCAAGCAGCTTTTCTGCTCAGCCACACTCAGATGGCAGAAAAATCAGTTTTATAGAGTACTATTGTTACAAAAATTTAAGAATGGTAACACACGTAGCTGACTGAAAGTAAGTGGAGACCTGCCAGTCTGGGAGCCCTACTTCTACAGGCAACACACATGAAGATGACCGAACCAAGAGTCTTCACATTTCCAAAAATTAGGGACAGACACCACCAGAGTAATGGGGACTCACACCTCTTCCACTACAGCCATCCCAGCAGATGGAGACCCAATCAGGAGTCTTCAAATTTTAAAAAATTAGGGGCAGACACCACCAAAATGGCATCAATTTGACCAGAGTAGAAATAGTATAATGGGGACCGACACTTCTTTCACTACAGCCAACCCAACAGATGGAGACCCAATCAGGAGTCTCCACATTTAGAAAAATTATTGTTAACATTTGTAGCAGCAACAGCAGGCATAGAAGCCATGACAAAGATATCACAGACTGCAATTATGCGAGATCAATGCAGCACCCTAAAAACTACACCATCGCATAGGCTGCACAGTCTGCGATTGGGGTGCAAAAGTCCTTGGTGATCCATGACTTGTTCATATTGATAAAAGTTAGGCGGTCTACACATTCAGGGGACAGCTAGCTGCGCTTATCCGTCAGGACACCACCAGCAGCGCTGAAGACACATTCTGAGAGAACTTTGGCTGCCGGGCATGATAAAACCTCCAAGGCGTGACAGGCAAGCTCAGGCCACTTTTCCATTTTTGAAGACCAAAATGTAAAAGGGTCAAAGCCCTCCATGATGGTATTGATATTGAGCTGCACCATCCTCTCCAGACATTCTCCACGTTTCAGACTTGTACTCTGTTGTGCTGGTGCACGAGCTGGTCTAAAAAATGTGTGAAAGGACTTACCGAAATTGCTTCTGCCACTTACGCTGCTGCTGCTAATGTTTTGGCATTGACGAATTGACGTTACAGAGGTTGAAAGTCTAGAACTGCGATGCACAGTGTGTGCCTCACACTGTCTTGGGGAAAACTTTTCTTAAGGTTGTGTAAAAGCATGTTTCGATACTCCAACATGCGCGGGTCCCTTTCCAGGGCGGGAAGCATAAGGCAAAATTTACTCTTATAACGTGGATCTAACAGAGTGGCAACCCAGTAGTCAGCACTATTTCGAATCCTAACTATACGGGGATCATGTTGCAGATACTGCAGAAAGAATGCGCTCATATGTCGTGCTCTTCTTTTTTCTCTGGGACTACAATCTCCTTCCGCAGTCTATTCAAAGTATGCTCCAGCATGTAGATGACCAGAATAGTGATGCTGATGATGGCATCATCAGTGCTAACCAACTTAGTAGCAATTTCAAAACTTTGCAGAAGAGTGCAGAGGTTCTTAATCTGTACCCACTCCGCAAACGTTATTTAACTCACGTCCGTACTGCATTGGCCCAGGCCATACAACATGAGATACTGCATCAGGGCTCGTTGCTGTTGACAGAGTCGTTGCAACATGTGCAGAGTGGAATTCTACAGTGTTGGCACATCGCATATCAACCGGTTAACTGGCATAGACAAAGACCTCTGTATTGATGCAAGTTGATGACCTGAGGGATGCGAATGGCGGAAGTAAGCATACAGCTTCCATGCTTTCTGGAGCAGTGCATCCTGGCCAGAATAGTGGTAGAGAAATTGCTGTACCACCAGGTTGAGGACGAGAGCCATGCAAGGCACATGTATGAGCTTGTCCCGGCGTAGGGCCGCCACCAGGTTTGCACCGTTATCGCACACTGCCTTCGCTGGCTCCAGATTCAGTGGAGACAGCCATTGCTCAAACTAGCCCTGGATAGCTGTCCACGACTCTTCAGCTGTATGACTGCTATTTCCAAGGCATATTAATTTAAACACTGCAAGTTTGCGGTGAGCACTGGCTGTGCAGAACGGAAGTGGTGGATATTCGCTCTGCACTGTTGGAACGCGTGTCTCATTAAGGCAGAGGTTGAGGGCACAGTTGGAGGCCCTAGAGGAGGTGGAGGAGGCAGAAGCAGTAGAGTAAGTGTTAGAAACAGAGGTTTGTCCCGCAAACCTTGGGGATTCCAAGACTTGTGGAGCAGCCCCTTCCCCGCCTGTCCCCACAGCCACCAGAGTCACACAGTGCCCAGTCAGTGAGATGTAACGCCCCAGGCCATGCTTACTCGTATCAGGTGTCTGTAGTGAAATCACCCTGGCAGACATAGATTAAGTCAAGGAATGGATGATGTTGTCTGCGACATGCTGGTGTAGCGCAGGCACAGCTTTCTTAGAGAAGTAATGGCAACTGGTCAACTGTAATGTTGAGCCACCCCCGTAGTGTTCGAGTTCGGTTCGGTTCGTCGAACACCCGTGTGTTCGCCGAACTGTTCGTCGAACTGTTCGTCGAACAACTTCGAACACCGTTAAAACCAATGGCAGGCAAACAAAAACACATAGAAACACATAGAAAACACCTTCAAAGGTGTCCAAAAGCTGACAAACTGCTCAGAAGACACAACTAACACATGGAAAAGTGACAAGTACATATAGTCATGCGAAAATAAAAGAGGTGGAGGTGTAAAAGGAGGGGGAGACACAGATATAGGCATGTCATGCCCTTCTAAAATCCAAAAAGTGAGAAGCCGACACAGCCAGTCCGCTCCTGCCCGTGCCACCTCCGTGTCGCCGGGTTTGTGCCAGAGCCGCGGTGAACCCTGATGGCCAGCCCCCCTCTCCCAATACTGGTGCCTGTCCGCTGGTGGGTCGAGTGAGCCCCCCTGTGGTGGAGGCAGCTCTAAGCGTTTTAATTTAAATTGTCTCTCTAATTTGAATGAATACACTTTAAATCCATTTACAAGGATCTATTGGAGGGCAAGTCTCATGCCAGCAGCCGCGTAATTCCAGCTCCAGTAGCGTCCACTAAAGCTGCTGCAGTTAAAAAGCTTTTATAAGGATCGAGCTCGGCTGTCCACCGCAAGGCATCCTACTGCCAGTCCCAGCCCCTATGCCTTGGGGTGCCTCCTGATGCTCTTCACTGAGTATCCCATGGTCCCGAAGCATTTCCTTTGAAAAAATTAAGTGTCTAAACTACAGGTGGTGTAGCTTGCTTAACAGCCGGGATAATCCGCTGACTAGCAGACACTGCTACTAGGCACAAAGTATTTCCTGGGCTAGATGCAGTTAAAAATTTGTAATTAGATACTCTCGTTGGATGCTGAGAAAGCATTCCATAGAGTCTCCTGGCACGCCATATATGATTCTCTTAAAAAGCTTGGGGTAGGGGTCTAGGGGACCCTTTTATAGCCAAAATCACGGCCCTGTATCGCAATACGTCACCTAGGCTGAAGATAAATGGAACTGTAGCACCCTGAGGGCTCGGTTGCTACAGACATATTGCACCTCACCCAGAGGTGTGATATCTCACTCTCAGGTAAGGATGGAGTGTGGATCAGGACCCGACACCTGCATGCATTACACCACATGGCCGTGGGGCAGGGCGACCAATATGCCCCTGAGATGGGCACGACAGTCCCTGTCCCTGGCTGGAGTGGGGGGAGGGAACACTGAGGAAGGGGAACCCTGTAGTGCAGAAGCAGGGAGGAAGCAGTTCCTGGGTGCATTGAGAAGGGAGTATAAAAGGTGGGCACCATCTTAGTTCAGTGCAGAGAAGTCTGAGCAGAAGTGGCAGGGAGCAGGGGCTCTGCATGAGCTCTGCTCCGGAGGCAGGCCTAGTAACAGAGGCCCAGGCCTGGAAGAGGGAGAAGGAAGGAAGAGGAGCGGAGAAGGCTCCAGGAACGAGGAATGAAGGGATCCCAGGGGTGCGGACGGGCGAGTCGCCACCGCACGCCCGAATCCACCTGCGTGGAGGGGTCAGGCCAAAGGGGGAGACCGGTCCCCGAACTAGTGGAGGCAGGAAACGACCCTCAGCTAGAAACCGGAGGCTCTGACATTTTATGTGGCGCAGCCCCTCGCTACACCCGCTAGGAAGGCACCACATAGGGTCAGGGAAACTGGCGCCAAGTTTACCAAGAGGAGGCCGAGGCAGCCGGACAGAAGTGTTGGTAAGAAAGGCCAGACAAAGGACACACAAAGGGGGTCCTGTGAAGTGCTCCAAAGTTATCTGGGAGTTGTCTGAGCCCCTCACCTGGTGAGCACAGTACGACGTGGGCAGCCGTTACCTGCAGACGTGGTCTGGATAATAAGAACTGTGAGTAAAGGCCCTGGACTGCATCACTGACTCCGTGTCGTTACTGCTGCTGCCCTGCACCATCACCCCCATCCTCCGCATACACTGCCCTGAGGCTATACTCCTCCCGTGGGGAGTTATGCTACGCTCTGCTGCACCCACAACACCAGCCTCAGCGGTCTGCCCTGTAGCGGCGGTTCACTCTGACCGCAATCCACGGGTGGCGTAGTCGGACATTTAAACATCAAAACCACATAAATAGTTCCGCCACTGGTTTGACCGCCCTGAGCCACGGAATCGGGTCGCCGCCACGAAGACTACAACCACCAGCATCCACCAAAAAGGGTCCGGCTCCGGGTGTCCCAAGGCCCAGGGGGTGCGTCAGAACATTTTCATCACCTTTCACAATCACCAATGGGACAAGGCAGGGATGTCCTCTGTCCCCTCTCTTATACATCCTAGTGACGGAGCACCTGCTCTCATCAATTCGCCATAACCCCAATATTAGGTGGATTGAGGTGGGAGGCACCGAGTACAAGTGCTCTCTATTTTCTGATGATGTCCTAGTATATATCACTCAATCACATATATCCATCCATGCTGTTATGGCTGAAATAGATCACTTTGTTACATGGTCAAATTTTAAAATCAATGCAGTGAAGTCTGAGGCCCTCGATTTCTCCCTCCCCAAATCCATATAGGATTCCATCCAGTCCAACTTTCCCTTTGCCTGGCCCTCACAGGGTATCAAATACTTAGGAATTCCTATTCATAGAGACCTCTCCCATCTATGTTATCTTAATTTTGGGCCCTTTATTGAACAATTCCATACAGACCACGGTTGGCAAGTTAGAACTGTAAGACTCACTACGTGAACCGCTGGTGTTTTGTGGAAAAGCACATGTACACCGCGTTCCAAAATTATTATGCAAAAAGTGTTTAGGAGTGATAAGGGAAGAATTTGTTTGTTTGTCAGTTAAACTCATTGATGGTGATGTGTGTCAGGGCTCTTTATATCACTGTAAGCAATTGCAGACACCTGTGCTAATTAGTTTGGCAGGTGTGTCCAATGAAAGGCAAGACTACTTAAGAAGGCTCTCTCACATTATTAAGCAGCCTACATTTTCTGCCAAAATGGGAAAGAAAAAGGATGTGTCGGCTGCTGAGAAGCAACAAATTGTGGAGTGTTTAGGTCAAGGCATGACTACAATCAACATTGTGCGATGATCAGGATGAAGTGTCTTGGCAATCAAGAAGTATGTAGCTGATTCACAGTACATACGTGTGCGTGCTGATAAGGGCAAATTGAGGACTCTTTCCTACAGGCAATTACGTCAGGTTGAAAGAGCAGCGGCAAAAAAGCCTTGTCATAGCAGCAGACAAGTTTTTGAAGCTGCTTGTGCCTCCAACGTCCCCCGAACAACAAGATGCAGGGTCCTTCAGAGGTTTGCAGCTGTGCATACGCCATCCTGTCGACCTCCTCTATCCACTTCACACAAGCAGAAACGGCTCCAGTGGGCCAAACATTACATGAAGACTGATTTCAAAACTGTTTTGTTCATGGATGAGTGCCGTGCAGCGCTCGATGGTCCAGATGGATGGAGTGGAGGATGGCTGGTTGATGGACACCCCACGCAAACACGGCTACAGCGCCAACAAGGAGGAGGTGGAGTAATGTTTTGGGCTGGAATCATGGGGAGAGAGATTGTCGGCCCCTTTAGGATCCCTGAAGGCGCTAAAGATGAACTCCATAATGTATGTGGATTTTCTCAAACAGCACTTCCTGCCATGGTTCAAGAAGAAGAACCGTGTATTTCACAGCAAGATCATTTTTCTGCATGATAATGCACCATCTCATGCTGCACATAAAACATCTGCATCTCTGGCTGATATGGGCATAAAAGGGGACAAACTTATGGTGTGACCCCCATGCTCCCCTGACCTGTACCCCATTCAGAACCTTTGGAGCATCATTAAAAGGAGTGTCTATGATGGCGGGAGGCAGTTCACATCTAAGCAACAGTTCTGGGAGGGTATTCTGTCCTCATGCAAAACAATTGAAGCAGAAACCATCCAAAACCTGACAAATTCAATGGACGAGAGAGTTCAGAAGCTCCTTTCGAACAAGGGGTCCTATGTGAAAATGTAACATCACCTAGAATAAAGTTTTGAGTTGAAAACTGTTTGATTTCAGTTTCTAACAACCTGCTAATGCTTATAATTTCAAAAATGACCATTTTTTTGGTCTTTATTAAAATGAAAAGGTTGATCGAAAAGTTTGGGGGATCTAAGAGTGTGGCAACCCAGTAGTCATGATTACTTCGAATTCTGACAATATGAGGGTCATGCTGCAGGTAGTGCAGCAAGAAGGCACTTATGTGTCTTGCGCATCTCAGAGCCCCAAAATTATTTTCCGGGCTAGATGCAGCTAAAAATTATTTTTAATTTTAAATCTGGTGGAGCTTATTATAGATGGCCTAATAGGATCAGTGCTGCACACTGCTACAAAGCCCAAATTATTTTCCAGTCAAGATACAGATAAACATGATTAGTAATTTGAAAGCTTAAAACGTTTGGTAGGGTGATTTTAACCAATCATCAAGCTTTTACTCTCCCCAGGATGACACAGGGGTAGAAAAGTCGTTTCGGATCCATGATTTGTTCATCTTTATGAACGTGAGTCTGTCTACATTATCAGTGGAGAGCCGCGTGCGCTTATCTGTCAGCACACCACCAGCAGCGCTGAACACACGTTCAGACAGAACGCTGGCTGCGGGGCATGACAAGATCTCCAAGGCGTAAGTGGCTAGCTCCGGCCATTTATCCAGATTGGAAGCCCAAAAAGAGCAAGGGTCCAGTGACACAGTCGTGGCTTCAATGTTTACTTGGAGATACTCCTGTACCATCGTCTCTAGGCGTTGACTATGTGTCAGACTTCTTGTCTCCTGTGGCCTTGCAAAGGATGGGCTAAAAAAGTGGTGAAATGATTCCGTAAAATTGATGTTACCAGCAGATACTGTGGTTCTGTTACGGTTTGAGTGCTGAACACTTGACGGTCCCACGGTTGGCAAGTTGGAACTGTGAGATTCACTACGTGCACCACTGGTATTTTGTGGAAAAGCACATGTAAGATTCTGCAACAGTCTCTGCTGATACTCCTGCATGGGTGCATCCCTTTCTATGGCAGGAATAATTTCTGCAAATTTACTTTTGTACCGGGGATCTAACAGTGTGGCAACCCAGTAGTCAGGATTATTTCTAATTCTCACAATTCGAGGGTCATGTTGAAGGTAGTGCAGCAAGAAGGCACTCATGTGTGTTGCGCATCCAGGAGCACCAAGTCCCTGTTGTGTTGGTGGCGAGGTAACAATCATGCTTCCTTCCTCTGTCCTCTCCCCCCAACCTCGCACAACAGAAATGTGATCAAGGTCTCCCTCATCTGATGAGTCTTCCATCAGTTCGTCCTCCACTTCTTCCTGGGCTCCTGCACCTTCCTCACTAGTTTGGCTGCTACCATGCGCCCTGGTAAAACCATCTCCCCCACCCTCACATGCCTGCCGCCTTGGTGCTGCCGACCTTCTGGACCTTGCAGATGTTAGCCCTTCCGCATACAACTCCTCCTCCTCTACTTCCTCCACCTCCTCTTGTGCCACCACCTGACTCCGAATTCTGTTTAACATGTGCTCCAGCATGTAAATCACCGGAATAGTCATGCTGATAATGGCATCGTCAGCACTAAACATCTTCGTCGCCATTTCAAAACTGTGCAGAAGGGTGCATAGGTCCCTGATCTGAGACCACTCCTCCAGCGTGATTTGCCCCACCTCTGAATCTCGTTGGCCCAGGCTATACGTCAGAACGTATTGCACCAGGGCTTGTCGGTGCTGCCACAGTCGCTGCAACATGTGCAGAGTTGAATTCCACCGGGTAGGCACATCGCATTTTAGCCGGTGAAGTGGCAGGCCCAACGACTTCTGTAGAGATGTAAGTCGCTGAGCTGTGGGATGCGAACGGCGGAAGTGAGCACACAGCGACCGTGCCCTCTGCAGAAGGCCATCTAGTCTGGGATAGTGGGCTAAAAATTGCTGGACAACCAGGTTCAACACGTGAGCCATACAAGGCACGTGTGTGACATTGCCCCGGCGAAGGGCCGCACCCAGGTTTGCAGCATTGTCGCACACGGCCTTCCCTGGTTTCAGGTCCAGTGGAGACAACCATTCATGAAATTGGTTCTCCAGAGCTGACCACAACTCCTCAGCTGTGTGACTCACATTTCCCAGACATTTCAATGTAAAAACCGCCTGATGACGTTGAGCCCTAGTGCCAGCATAGTAAGGAGGTGTGCAGGATCCCTTCTGCGCAGTTAGAAAGCTTGTGGCATGACCAGACAGGCTTTGGGTGCAGGTGGAAGACCGAGAGGAGGTTGAGGAGGCAGAAGCAGTGGAGGAACTTTGACATAAAGAGGATTGACGCACAACTCGTGGGGACGGCAAGACTTGGGCAGCAGCCCCTTGTCCTGCTGTCACCATAGTTACCCAGTGCCCAGTCAGCGACATGTAACGCCCCTGTCCATGCCTACTCGTCCAAGTGTCTGTGGTGAAATGCACCCTGTCACACACAGAGTTTCTCAAAGAAGCGGTGATGTTGTGTGCGACATGCTGGTGGAGCGCAGGCACACCTTTCTTTGAGAAGTAGTGCCGACTGGGCATCTGGTACTGGGGCACTGCGACGGACATAAGGTCTCGAAAATCCTCTGTGTCCACCAGGCGGAAAGGCAGCATTTCTGTAGCCAAGAGCTTGCAGATGGTGAAATTCAACCTCTTAGCTTTCTCATGGCTAGGAGGAAATGGTCTTTTACTTGTCCACATCTGAGGGACCGAGGGCTGGCTATTGTGCTTAGACGGGGTTGATAAGGGTGTCCCCGGCAAACTGCCGGTCTGTGAGGAAGATGCAGGCGGACATGTTAGGTTGCCTTGATCCAAAGGTGGTGCTATCGATGTCGGACAGCGCTCAACACCAGCTGGTGTTACCACCTCCAAAGAAAATGATGACCTGCCAATCACGCTGGCTGTTGCGGGTAAAGAGGTGGCAGGTCTGCGCCCCAAAACAGGTGTGACTGCTGTCCCCCCAGTCACAGAGGATGAAGAGGCCGCGGATGCACAAGATATGGCAGACGGTGGTTGGCCCGGCCGGCTAGGCCGCATTGTAGCACACTGAGCTTCCCACTGCAACTTATGCTTCATGTCCATGTGCCGGTTCATGCATGAAGTACTCAAACTATGTATTTTTTGGCCTCTACTTAGCTTTTGCTGACAAATGTTACAGATAACACGAGTTGGGTCATCTTTATCGATCTGAAAAAATGCCCAGGCTATGCAAGGCTTAGCACCCATGCGACCTGAAGAGCCACCACGACTTGTGGTGAGAGGCAGAGTTGTGTTTGAGGATGCAGTTGTTGACATGCTTCCAGTACTACGTCTCTGTCCAGGAAGGCGCAACCTGACCTCGTCGTCACTAGCATCTTCCTCCACCTCCTCTGCTGACCTCATCTCTTGGCTGACTGTGGGTTGACAGTAAGTGGGATCTCCGACCTCATCATCATCACCCTGTGCGTTATCACACCCGTCGTCCTCAGAGCCAACCTGTTCCTGCCCTGACAAAAAACTAAAGTTGTCGCTCCAATCAGGTATTTGAGTCTTATCATCGTCTTCCTCATTGTCTCCACCAACAGGAGTTACAGTTTGGGAATGAGGGTCTACATTATGGTCAGAACCTTCTGCGTCTGGTCCTGGATCCGACTCATAAAGATTCTGGGCATCAGTGCAGATCATTTCCTCGTCTGGATTCACAGAAGCGCTGGAGTCGACCTCTGATTCCCAGGCTATAGTATGAGTAAACAGCTCTGCAGACTCAACCATCTGTTCTACCTCATACTCAGACGGGCAGCTGGAGATTTGGGAGCTGTGAGGAAGCAAGTGCGATTTGGGTGACACCTTTGAGGACTGGAGTATTTGTGATGTTGAAGTTGATGTGGAGGAGAGCCCACTTAAAGGAGCACTTGATATCCGTTGAAGCACCTGCTGTTTTTGTGCCTCATCTGGAATTTGTAGCGATTGGCGTGGCCGTAAGAAAGGGATCTTATCACATTGTCCGCTAAAAGAAGTAGACATTTTAGTTTGGCTGGAAGATGGTCTTTCTTCTGCAGATGTTACTGTTGCTTTAACACCTACCCCACGGACACAACCTTTTTTCCCCTTCCCAACATGCCTATTCCCCTTTCCACCAGCAGCAGGCCTTTTTCCACTCATTTTGGTGGTTAACTAATTCACAACTCTGGAGTTGTTTGCACAAAAAAACAATGGATGGTAACCGAGCAGAGCTGAGTGGCCAAACTGTGGTATTAGGCCAAAACTATTGGCTGGGTTAGATGCAGAAAAAAATTATTTTGAATTTGCAACCTGATGGAGGTCAGTATAGATGGACTAATAGAGAAAGTCCGACACACTACTAGAAGGCCAAATATTTTTTCAGAGGTAGATGCAGAAAAAAATATATTCAGTTTGCAACCTGATGGAGGTCAGTATAGATGGATTAATAGAACAAGACCCACACACAGCTAGAAGCCCAATATTTTTTCAGAGGTAGATGCAGAAAAAAATATATTCAGTTTGCAACCTGATGGAGGTCAGTATAGATGGATTAATAGAACAAGACCCACACACAGCTAGAAGCCCAATATTTTTTCAGAGGTAGATGCAGAAAAAACTATATTCAGTTTGCAACCTGATGGAGGTCAGTATAGATGGACTAATAGAACAAGTCCCACACACTGCTAGAAGCCCAAATATTTTTTCAGAGGTACTGTAGATGCAGATAAAAATTCGTTTTAATTTGCAACCTGATGGAGGTCAGTATAGATGGACTAATAGAGAAAGTCCGACACACTACTAGAAGGCCAAATATTTTTTCAGAGGTAGATGCAGAAAAAAATATATTCAGTTTGCAACCTGATGGAGGTCAGTATAGATGGATTAATAGAACAAGACCCACACACAGCTAGAAGCCCAATATTTTTCAGAGGTAGATGCAGAAAAAAATATATTCAGTTTGCAACCTGATGGAGGTCAGTATAGATGGACTAATAGAACAAGTCCCACACACTGCTAGAAGCCCAAATATTTTTTCAGAGGTACTGTAGATGCAGATAAAAATTAGTTTTAATTTGCAACCTGATGGAGGTCAGTATAGATGGACTAATAGAGAAAGTCCGACACACTACTAGAAGGCCAAATATTTTTTCAGAGGTAGATGCAGAAAAAAATATATTCAGTTTGCAACCTGATGGAGGTCAGTATAGATGGATTAATAGAACAAGACCCACACACAGCTAGAAGCCCAATATTTTTTCAGAGGTAGATGCAGAAAAAAATATATTCAGTTTGCAACCTGATGGAGGTCAGTATAGATGGACTAATAGAACAAGTCCCACACACTGCTAGAAGCCCAAATATTTTTTCAGAGGTACTGTAGATGCAGATAAAAATTAGTTTTAATTTGCAACCTGATGGAGGTCAGTATAGATGGACTAATAGAATGATGCTATGCCCAAAAGATTTTACTTCACTAGGTGCAGTAAAAAAATTGGTATTCTATACACAGGTGGTATATCTTGCAACACAGATAGGCTACTCCACTGACTAACACACTCTGCAATAGGCCAAAAAGGATTAGCTTTGCTAGATTCAGCCAAATGCTGTGAAAAAAACTTGCACAGCACTGGCACAGACCTGCCTCGCAAAAACTGATAGGAACTCATGTAACCTAGTCCTGAAAAGGACTGCAATTACAATTAGTCTTTACTCCCACAACCGATCTATTTAAGAGCACAGACCTCCCTGATAAAAGTCGTAGGAAATGCTGTAACCTAGTCCTTAAAAGGACTGCAATCACAACTATTCCCTACTCCCAAGCTATCTGTATATTTGTGCGAAAATTGGCTTGAAATTAACAAGGTATAGCGCACACAGCAACAGCGGTGCCGTCTAACACGCAGCTGCAGCAGTGAGAAAATGGTGGCGACGGGGAAAATGGCTTGGTCTTATAGGGCAAGGACATGTGACATACACTGCCAATGACACATGCCCTTGCTTGTGTGAAAAAAAGCACTTCGCTCCGTGTGTGCGCTGCTGATAGGCTGACAGATTGCACCTCCCCACTGTAAATGCGGGAAAGAGAAAAAAAAATGGAGATCTTCATTGTTCCTGCAGAGATCCATCCCCTGCCCCTCCCCCCACCCCGCTGTACACTCAAACTGCGTATTAACATTAATTTTCATCATTACTGAGAAAAAATCCAGTTATGATTTTGGTGCACGAACAGTTATCGAACATAACCTCGAACAGCCGAATTTTTCTCAAATTGTTCGTGTTCGCCGAACGGCTCGAACACCGCCCAAAACAGCTCGAATTTGAGATTGGCGAACAGTTCGAGTAGAACAACGCTCATCTCTAGTCAACTGGTACTGGGGGACTGCGATAGCCATCAGCTTTTGGAAACAGTCTGTATCCACCAGATGGAAAGGCAGCATTTCCATGGCCAACAGATTGGAGATGGTGGAGTTCAACCTCTTTGCTTTGTCACGTATAGGAGGAAACAATCTTTTACATGACCACAGCTGCAGGACCGAGGGCTGGCTGCAGTGCTGAGAGAGGGCGGAATAGGGTGAACATGACAAACTGCTGGACCGTGAGTGAGGTGCAGGCGGAGATGTGGTGTACTCAGTGAAGCAAAAATAGCATGCATGTCCACTTCCATTACAGCTGACGAGAGTCACTTCCGTTACTCAGCCTGACTGGAGCGGGTAAACAAGTGGAGGTTCTGCGGTCGGAGACCTGTGTTTGAACATTTAGCACAGTGACGGAGGAGGAGGAAGCAGCAGATGCGGTTGATGGGGCAGCCATTGGTTGGTGAGGTCCACTGGTCCACATTTTATCGCACTGAAATTGCCAGAGTAACCCGTGTTGATCACCCATGTGACTGTTCATGCATGTAGTCAAATTAATTCATTTTTTCCCTCTACTAACTCTTTTTTTGCAAAGTTGGCAGATAACGTGAGTTGGCTTATCCTTTACGGTCTCAAAAAAGGCCCAGGCTACGCAACCCTTGATGGCCCTGCGAGGTGCAGACCCACAACCGCTGCTGGCCACAGTTGTGACTAAGGATGCAGTGCTCGCCGTGGTTGCATCACTCCGTAGGCCACGACGTAACCTCCTCGTCTTGCTCCTTCTCCACCTCCTCAGATGAGCTACTCAGCTGCATGCCTCTGGGTTCACACCAAGTGGGATCTACAACCTCATCATCATCCTCTCTGTTCTCCCATTCCTCATCCTATAAGTCACCCTCCTCCTCTTCCTGCCCAGATAGCACAGTACAGTCTGTGTGCTCCTCAGGTACCTGAGTCTCATTAGGATCAACTCCCTCCACAGTGGTTAACGTCTTGTGATGAGGGTCAAGATTCTGCTCAGACCCTACTTCGTCCTGACCCCGATAAATCAGAAAAAAAGTTTTGGGCATCGGTGTAGAAGCCTTCCTTCTCTTGAGTCTGTGAATCTTTAAAGCAGACCTCTGATGCCCATGGAATAGAATGTATGAACAGCTCTGCAGACTCACCCATCTGTTGTTCACTACAGTCAGTTGGGTGGTTGGAGAGTTGTGACGTGAGGGGAAACAAGGGTAATAGGGGTGCCAACGCTGAGGACTGTACTGTGTGTGATGTTGAGTTGGAGGTAGAGGAGGAGAGGCCACTTGATGCAGTGCTTGCCATCCACTGGAGCACATGCTCTTTCTGGCCCCCATGCTCAAGGTGTACCGCTGTGCGGCTGCCAAAGAAAGGGAGTGGAGTAGCCTGTCCAGTATGAGAAGTTGTCAGTTGTCTTTGGATAGGAAGTGATGGTGTTGGTTCACTAGAGCTTTCAATAACATTACCACCTCACTTTTTCCCACTCATGTTGCTCAGATATTGGCAACACAAAATTAGATTTTTTACTGTGGATGAAGCCTGTATTCAATAGAATATATGCTCCAAACAATTTCAAACTGTGATGTGGCCTGCTGTATCACGTTAGTAACAAAAAAAATTAGATTTTTTTACTGTGAACCAGATCTGCATACAGCTGAATTTCACCGCCAGAAAATTACAAGCTGAGATGTGGAGTGTTGTATCACGTTTGTAACAGAAAAAAATATATATATTTTTTTACTGTTAATGAGCTCTGCATACAGTAGAATGTATGCGGCAAAAAATGTCAAACTTAGATGTGACCTACTGTATGTATCACGGTAGTAACTGCAAAAAATAGAGTTTCAAAGGTGTACTCGTGCATGGAGCACAATAGAAGTAGTGCACAACAGAGTTCTATGCAGAAATGTGCCCTGCTGTCTCTGCCTGGACCTCGCTAATAGCACAAACAAAAAGATCAGCTGGAAGGTTGATTTCCCAGCCACACAGGACCCTATCTATTTAAACTATCTGACTTGAAAGCAACTGCCTATCTAACTATCTAAAATCTTTCAGTATCCAGGAGCAGCGTCAGGAGCAGCCTCTCTGTGCTGTTACACTGAGAAAATGGCGCTAAAACAACATGTCTGCTCTTTATATGGAGAGGGATATGTGATTTCAGCAGCCAATGGCACAAACCCTCATCAAACACGTCTCCCCCACTCATCATACAGCACCACTATCCTAGCCAAAGTGCTAAAAATACTGTAGTGGAAACGCAATCATTTGCTGGACTTTTACCGATTTTGCCTATTTTAAGTAAAAATGCTCGAGTGTCCAATCACAAATCCAAATGTGCAACATTCGTGCTGAATTTGAAATTGGCAAACATTTTTCAGACATATTCGCTCATCTCTAGTGACCAGTACGTTGTAGTGCCCAGTACATTATGCCCAGCTCATGCTTCTGGAGACATGCACCTGTAAATTAAGCGGGATCTCATCACTACAGAAATGCCAAACGTGCATACACTGAACGTGGTTTAGGCACACTGTGGCTCAGAGGAAAGGGGGCATTTGGGTTTGGGAGTGCAGATTTTGTTGGATTTCTTTTTGGAGGAGAGCCATAGCACTTTTCCAGAGCCTTTGTGCTACCAGTAACGTGGAAGCTCCCTATATTTCCGTTAACAGATGAAGGGCCTTGGTTGGTAAGGTTGTTTTTAATTGGTTCACATTTATCCTGTGCTCTACGAAGAGCACTTACATTGGGTTTTCATGTAAACCTTCGAATGACATGATTCAGATGAAACCCTGACGGATCCAATTACTATAATGATGAAGCAGAGTTACTCTGGACTCCATCTGGCCTCTGTTCAGTGGTTTCCTTCTTTTTTAGAGATGCACAAAGCTGTGGTCGACCGTGCACTTTTAAAAAGATGGACATCGACGGATCATAAGCCAGACAGCATCCACAATGGCTCCACCTGCCTCATTTTAGGGAATCTTCTGCCAGGGGTTCTGTCTGAATCACGTATTTCAGAGATTTAGACGTAAACACTGGTGTAAGCGCTTAGAGCAGAAAGCAGGATAAATGTGAGACCAGCCTTACTGCAATCTTTGGGATGCCGAATAAACAAATCAACAGCAGGTTAAAAATTGCTTTTATTTATTTTTTACACTGTTTCTCATGTGGTATAAGGGATAGTGATGGGCGAGCACTAAAATGCTCAGGTGCTCGAGTCGAGCAAATCGTAATGCTCGGGTGCTCGACCCGAGTAACGAGCCCAATGTAAGTCAATGGGAAACTCAAGCATTTTTCCGACAGCACATCCCCCAAGGGTCCTAAAAATTGTGCAAATCGATGGAAACAGTGCTCAAATGACATGAGAACAGCATGAGGAAGACCCCTGGAAGCATCTCTAACTCCCAGGTCACTGTTGAGAACAATGTTGTCAGAGTATTACGCCACTTTTACGGACTCACAATTAATCCTCAACATTTTTTCCAGGAAAATCCATTTTAGTTTCATTTTTGTATGTTTATTTCAAGGGTAATGACTTGTATATAAGGCAAAAAAAAATGCTCCTCCACACCTTGGGCTATGTTCACACGTAGCATTATTGATGCGTTTTTTCACTTTTGCATTTCTTTCAACATACACCTGCCAGACTTTAAAGGGAGTGTAATATCTGATATGCTCCCAAAACTTTCAGGATTATTACCGCAGTAATATGGGATTATGTCTGATGACCACCACGGTTTTAGGCTGTCGCCTAATTGCACGGTATTTCTCAGCGACCAAGTGTGAATAGTTTGGAACAACATACACCTGCCAGACTTTAAAGGGAGTATAATACCTGATACGCTCCTAAAAAGGGGACGTTTATTACTGCCGTAACATGGGATCACATGTGATGATGGAAAATTTTCTCTGCTTCTACAATACCGCAATGTGAATAAAATAAAAAAAATCGTTGTATTCTGCTAATAAGCAAATGGAGAAGTAAAATGGTGTACTATATTGCTTTTAAAGCTGCTAAACAGGATTAAGAGCAAAAAAAATTAGCCCTGATATCTAGGGCTATGTAGATATGTAACAGCAGCAGCAGACAGAACATACAATGGACCCTATTATGCTGTATACAGTGACCATAGTCTCTGCCTAACTCCTGCTATCACCAGTCATATATGCAGTTGGATTAGTCCTCAGGACTATTAGTTCAGATGGATATATATATACTTGTGGAATACCTAAATATAAATATTAAACCACAAATCCTGTCCCTCACTCAGCAGCACCTCTTCTTATTCTGCCTGTCTGAGGGTAGACTATGACGAGCATAGGGTCACTGGGTCTTATATAGACCCGATGACGCTATGAAGCCAATCACTGTAGTGTCACAACCAACATAGCTACGGCATTATAGTGAGTGACAGGCAATCCCTGCATGTTCATTGGCTGTCTAAAGAGCGTCAAATATGCGAGCATCCCGGAATTACTCGCCGAGCATCGCGAGCAGTGAAATTCTCGGATGAGTATAGAGCAGTGGCGAGCATGCTTGCTCATCACTAACTGCAAAGGCTTCCAAAAATTTGGACGTACTCCAATACCCCTTTGAAGAGACATAGAAGAGGGCCTCATTAAAAAAATGTTCCCATTATTAAGGAGCGGGTCTCCTATACTTTTATTGTGTATGAAGTGACTGCAAGGTCTGCCTAAAATTTGGAAAAAAACCAATACCCCTTTGAAGAGACATAAAGGAGGGCATCAATGAAAAAAATGTTCCCATTGTAAAGGAGTGAGTCTCCTATAGTGGTAATGCCCATGCAGTGACTGCAAGGGCTGCCAAAAAATTGAACGCACTCCAATAACCCTATGAAAAGATGTAGAGGAGGTCCTCATCTTCTATACTGATAATGCCCATGGACAAAGTGCATAGGCTGAAAAACATTTACCCCGGGGGCACGTGGTATACATGAACATACTGTATAAAATACAGAATGTTAGAGGTAGTCCTGTAAAAAAAAATTCCTACTGGCATATTAAACACCCTTAAAAAAAATAATGTGGGTGTGGCATCACGGGCACCCTGGTGATATGGTGGTGGAAGATGAGTAGAAGAAGAAGGAGGAGGACAACAGAAAATAGACTAAATCAGGAAGTAGACACCCATGTCTGGGTGTGACGAGGTTCATGGGAATAGACCCCACAAAAAAAAACACTGGATTTGACTTTGTGTTCCACTGCTATCATCTGGTGGTGTTGAGAAGTCTGGCCCAATCCAGCCCTAGTTGATTTTTATAAGAGTCAACCTGTCAGTATTTTCAGTTGACAGGTGGATGCGCCTATTAGTTATAATGCCCCCGGCGGCACTAAAAACTCCCTCTGACAAAACACTGGCGGCAGGGCAAGTCAGGACATCCAAGACATAGAGAACCAGTTCATGCCATGTGTCCAGCCTGGATACCCAATAATTATAAGGCACAGAGGAATCATGTAGGACGTTGCTACTCCTTCAGCGTCTTCGAAAACGTTTCCCTCCTTGTGAGAGTACCCTGCGTATCAGGGCCAGTGCACTGGGAGGGTCTGACAAAACTGTCCCAGACCTATGACAGTGTTCCCCTGCCTCTGCTGGATCTTATTTGTGTCTCTCTCGCCTGTACTCCTTGGTTGTCCAACGAACTGTGACCTCTGCCGCCAGACTTTGCAGATAGGAATTTTTTTAATAATTACGCAACTAGGGCCTTCTGGTACTGCAACATTTTTCTAGACCTTTCTGCTGTGGGAAGGAGAAATAAAAAGTTCTACTTGTAGCATGGGTCTAGAAGTGTGACCATTCAGTAATGACTGTCACCCAAAATGTGTACAATGCGAGGGTCATGGGAAAGGCAGTGGAACATAAACTCAGCCATGTGTGCCAGACTGCTAACAGGCAAGACTTCTGTGTCCTCACCAAGAGGATGACTGACCATGCTCTCCTCCTCATCCTCATCCTCCTCCCTCTCCACAGGCCACCCATGCTGGACAGACGGTATGACAGTTGTGTGGGTAGTACCTTCTATAGTGCAGGAAACTAGCTCCTGTTCCTCCTCCTCATCTTCCTCCTCCTCATTGTCACCCAATCTGCATTGGGATGAGATGAGGCTTGGCTGTGTGGCATCACCCTGTATGGTTCCTTGTTCCATCTCATTGCACTCTGCCTGCAATGCCTCCTCTTTAATTGTGAGCAGCGAGCATTTCAATACACTGAGAAACGGAATGGTGATGCTAATTATGGTGTCATTGCCGCTCACCATCTTGGTGGAGTCCTCAAGGTTTTGGGGGACGGCACAGATGTCTGACATCCTTGCCCACTCCTGAGCTCTTATGTGTGGAGGCTGACCGACAGGTGTTGAAAATGGTACTCAACAACTGCTCTCTGCTGGCCACAAATCCTTCCCAACATCTGCAATGTTGAGTTCCAATCTGTGGTGACATTTCACACCAGTCGGTGTGCTGGAAGCTGCAAACGCTGCTGAAGCCCAGGAGGGCGGCGGAAGCTGTAGGTGACTTTCGAAAATGGGCACACACGTAGCATACTTTGACAAGCAGCTCAGGAAGATCAGAGTAGGTTTTGAGAAACCGCTGAACCACTAGGTTGAGCACATGGACCAGGAGTGGTCAGAGCCGTCACCAGGTTCCAGCCATTGTCACACACTACCATACCTGGCTGTAGGTTCAGCGGTGACAGCCACAGATTTACCTGCTCTTTTAGAGTTGTCAACAACTCTGCAGCGGTGTGCGGGTTGTCACCTGAACATATTAGCTTCAGCAAAAGCCAGTTGCCGCATGGCCGAGGCAGTGCGGCAGTGCTTCGAGCTTGCGACTGATGTGCTCATTTTGGAGATAGAGGCCGAGGATGAGGTGCAGGAGCTGTAGAATGTGGGGGCAACCCTGATCGACCCAGGGCCCGCAATCCACGGCGTCATGAGGACGTGTTCCATCCCAGTGTTCGAATGGGTCCCGACTTCCACTATATTAACCTAGTGTGCCGTCAGCAAGATGTAACGTCCCTGGCAACACGCACTTGTCCACATGTCTGTGGTTAAGTGGACCTTCACAGTAACTGTGTTATTGAGGGCACGGCTAATGTTTTGGGACACGTGCTTTTGTAATGCTGGGACGGCACACCAGGAGAAAATATTGGCGGCTGGGGACTGAGTAATGAGGGACCGCCACCGCCATCAGATTGAGGAAAGATTCCGTCTCCACAAGCCTAAAAGGCAACATTTCAAGTGCAAGCATTTGCGAAATGTGACAGTTTAGTATTGTGGCCTGTTGGGCATTGGCTGCGTATTTGTGCTTGCATTCAAAGGATTGGGGTAGGGACAACTGAACGCTGTGCTGAGACAAGGATGTGGATGTGGTTGTTGATCGTGGTGGTTGCAAGTGTGCAATGACAGGTGCAGGGCGGGAGGCATCCTTGTCTGCATTATGGACGGAGGCTTGGCGTGCACGTACGTCAGCGGAACAGGCAGTGATGTCACTCACAGACACTGGTTATGGACCCTGGCTTTCAGCCCAACTAGTCGGGTGCATTGCTGTCATGTGCCTGATCATGCTGGTGGTGGTCAGGCTGGTAGTTTTTTTGCCCCTGCTCATGCTGGCATGGCAGAGGTTGAAAATGGTCTTTTTGAGATTAGCTGGACAGTCTTTAATAAAGAGCCAGACTCTGGAAGACCTAAAAGTTGAACTGGCAACTTCTCTTTTGTTGGAGTTCCGGGGAAAAGTTGCCCACATTGTGTCTGTGGCCACTCAACTGCATGTCACCTTGCCAAGTTGGGTCAGTGACTTTATCATCCACCACCTCGTCTTCCACGCCCGCGTCCTCATCCTTCTCCAGACTTTCTGGCAATTGTGCTTTATCATCAGCCACTTATTGAGACAGTAATTGCACTTTCCCACCATAGCCTTTGTGTGACCGTGGCTGCTAAAATACTTGGGCATCACTGCATGTGATTTCCTTTTGCCCCGCTTGAATCAGGCTGGGCGAGAGGCCCGAAATTAGAAATGGATAAGTGAACAGTTCTTCGGAGTGTCCAAGTGTGGGATCAGTTGTCTCCAGGCACTTGGCATGATGGGAGAAAGGAGGTTCAGGGTGAGGAATATGTGGTCCAGACTCATGGCTACTAAGACTGGACCGTGTGGAACACAGGGTGGTGGTGGAAAACTGACTGGAAGCATTATCTGCAATCCAAGCAACAACCTTTTCACACTGCTCTGGCTTCAAGAGTGGTGTTCTGTGGTCCCCTAGTAATTGGGACAGGAAGTTAGGGTGACATGATGGGGGTGCTTGTTGTGTTCCCTCAGCAGGCACAATTTTAGCTTGCCAATGCCTTGACCTTTTCGTGCACCATCACCATCATGTTCACTTCCCCGTCCCTTGCCACGTGCCTTAACCATTTTAAATGGAGTATAATATTTGGCACGCGCCACAAAATGTCTGTATTATTACCGCAGTAATATGGGATCAAATGTGATGATGGAAAATTGTCTATGCTTCTACCATACAGCAATGTGAATAAAATAAAAAAGTGGCTGTATTCTGCTAACAAGCAAATGTAGCAGTAAAATGGTGTACTGTATTGCTTTTTAAGCTACTAATCAGGATTAAGATAAAAAGAAAAATTAGCCCTGGCCCCTGATATCTAGGGCTATGTCTATGGATATCTGTAACAGCAGCAGCAGACAGAGCGTGCAATGGACCCTATCATCAGTAATATATGCTGCTGGATCAGTTCTCAGAAGGACTGTTTGTTCAGATGGATATATATATATGTGTTGTGAAATACCTATTCTAACTAATAAACAAACAAGCAAACCTCTCCCTCACTCAGCAGCACCTCTCCCTACATTGCTTGTTTCCATTGTACTGTTACGAGCATAGGGTCACCAGGTCTTATATAGACACAATGACGCTATGCGACCAGCCAATCACTGTAATGCCACAACCAAGATGGCTACAGCATTACAGTGAGTTGCAGGCAATCCCTGCATGTTCATTGGCTGTCTAAAGAGCGCCAAACATGCAGGGCGGGGACCCGAGCTCCCGCCCGAACATCCTGGAAATACTCACCGAGCACCGCGAACAGTGAGATGCTCGGGCGAGTAACGACCAGTGGCGAGCGCTCATCATTAATAAGGGATAAGATGACTTTACTCTTCGGGGCGGTGAAATTACAACGATACCAGATTATCAATGATCTCATCCATGGGAGGTCGCTGAGCGAGCATATTTGTTACTATTCGCATGAATAGTACGGTATTCGGGTTACTCGTTATTCTGTGAGTATTTGTGCACTCACCTCGCTATATTCGGATGTCCCGCCCTGCAGTTTTGGCTCCTCCTTTGCAGCCACTAAACATTCTGGGCTTCTTAACCAATCACAGTAATGCCGCAGACATCTTGGTTGTGGCATTACTCTTATTGGCTGGCTGCCCAGCGTCATAGGGTCTATTTAAGCCCTGCCACCGCCATTTTGTGCACATTGCGTCCAGAGCCTGCATTCTACAAGCATAGGGAGAGATCACTGAGCTGCTAGGGAGAGTGTTTAGACCTCTTGATAAAACAAAAGCCCTTTAAAGGGCTACCTGCAGTGTATACTAGTTCAGTGTAGAGTAGGGAGGGAGAGAAACTCGAGCAGGGACAGTTTAAAGGAGCCGCTCACTAGCTCCATAATACCACCAAAAAATAGCTCTTTTCAGAGCTGAAGACACTCAACAAAGTCAGAGTACAGGGAGGGAGAGATTGTGTATTAGGTAGGGAGAGGTTAAAGTGTTCTTTCAGTGTCCATCTTAAAACAGCTCTTGTCAGAGGCAAAGCAATATTTTTCCAGCACACAGAGTAGTAGCATTTTGTGATGGCTTTTTTTTTAAAAGTACCGGTCTATTTTCCCCGCTGTTTTAGGGGTCAGAACCTGGCTTCTGCTGTCCACATTAGTACACTTAAAAAGGCGGTTAGTGCACTACGCAAAGCAGTAGTCCAAACATTTCCTACTACCTGCTACAAAGCACACACCAGGCCATTTTCCCCGCTGTTTTTGGGGTGACAGCCTGCCTTCTCTCCACATTAGTCCACTTAAAAAGGCGTTTAGTGCAATACGCAAAGCAGTAGTCCAAACATTTCCTACTACCTGCTACCAAGCATGCACCAGGCCATTTTCCCCCCTGTTTTTGGGGTGACAGCCTGCCTTCTGTTCACATTAGTCCACTTAAAAAGGCATTTAGTGCACTACGCAAAGCAGTAGTCCAAAAATTTCCTACTACCTGCTACCAAGCACGCACCAGGCCATTTTCCCCCTTGTTTTTGGGGTGACAGCCTGCCTTCTGTTCACATTAGTCCACTTTAAAAGGCATTTAGTGCACTACGCAAAGCAGTAGTCCAAACATTTCCTACTACCTGCTACCAAGCACACACCAGGCCATTTTACCCACTATTTTGGCTGTGACAGCTAGCTTGGCTTGTGCCATCAACATCTGAAAATCTGTCAACAAAACCCAAAATGCCAAAAAAGCCTGTTGTTAAGGGACGTGGATGTGGACGTGGACGTGGACGTGGTGTTGTCAGTGGTGTTCGAGAAGGCACTCAGTCTGTGTCAGGTCAGAAGAAGCTTAATGCATCCACTATGTTCCTGTAAAAATTTCCCGGTCTGGAACGTAAACGTGTGTGGAAGCCAGAAGAGCGAGAGCAGATTCTGTCTTGGATAGCAGGCAAGGCCTCTATGCATTCACCAAGCAGCAATAAATCTTCCACAACCACACCGTCTACTGTCAATACACAGAAGGCTGGCCCATCCAATCCTGAAGTTGGTTCTCTTTCTTCCCACCATTATCAGTCACAGGAGACATATGACCCCAAGCTTGGCCACTCCGAGTATCTGTTTGGTACGTATCCTTTGGTTGGCTCTGACCTATCATCATGCTGCATTGAAGAGGGACAAGAGGAGGTGGCGTGCATTGATGCTCAAGTATTTGAGGACCTACGGCCAGAAGAAAGCCACTTGGAGGAACGTCATTTACTGTCTCCAGAGGTGGAGGCTGATGATGATGAGACACAGTTGCCATCATGTCAGCCTACAATATCAACTGGGAAGGAGGATGATATGGAAGACGAGGTGGTTGATGATGACGAGTCCACTGATCCGACCTGGACCGTTGGCATGCATAGCCATGACAGCAACACAGAGGAAGATGGATATGTAGCACCAACACAGGTACCAAGGGGTCGTGATTTGCCCAGAGTGAGAACTGGGTCAACTGTTCCCAAGAGCACCCCTGCTGTGCACCAAGGAAGGGCAAAGGTGCGTTCAGCTGCTGTGTGGAATTTTTTTTCTGAAAGTCCTTCAGAGAAAAACATTGTAGTCTGTAGCATGTGCCATACCAAGTTGAGCAGAGGCCAGGGCAAAGGCAACCTGAGCACCACCAGTATGCGAAACCACATGGCAGCCAAGCACCCCAGTAGGTGGGCGGAACACCAGGGTACCAAATCTGCGTCTGCGGGTCAAACCAATGCCATGTCGCCTGGGCTATGTCCTTCAGAATCTACTGTTCAGGAAGCAGGCGCACATACCTCCTGCCTACAAGCTGTGGGTGCTCACAACAACAAACATCAGCCACATCCACTTCCTTGTCCCAGCGAAGCGTCCAATTGTCCATGCCTGAGAGCTTGGAAAGAAAGTGTAAATACCCAGCCACGCACCCACAGGCACAAATACTAAACTCGCACCTTGCCAAATTGCTCGCTCTGGAGATTATTATTTTTATTATTATTTATTATTATAGCGCCATTAATTCCATGGCGCTTTACATGTGATAGGGATATACATAACAAAAGCATTTACATAATCTTAACAAAACAAGTCAGCGACTGGTACAGGAGGAGTGAGGACCCTGCCCGCGAGGGCTCATATTCTAGAAGGGATGGGTGAGGATACATTAGGTGAGGGTAGAGCTGGTCGTGCAGCGGTGGTTACTGCTGGTTGTAGGCTTGCCAGAAGAGGTAGGTCTTCAGGTTTCTTTTGAAGGTTTCCACGGTCGGTGAGAGTCTGATGTGTTGGGGTAGAGAGTTCCAGAGTAGGGGGGATGCACGGGAGAAATCTTGTATACGATTGTGGGAGGAGGAGATAAGAGGGGAGTAGAGGAGGAGATCTTGTGAGGATCGGAGGTTGCGTGCAGGTAAGTACCGGCAGACTAGGTCACAGATGTATGGGGGAGACAGGTTGTGGATGGCTTTGTATGCCATGGTTACAGTTTTGAACTGAATTCTCTGGGCAGTGGGGAGCCAGTGAAGAGATTGACAGAGAGGAGAGGTCAGGGAATAGCGGGGGGACAGGTGGATTAGTCGAGCAGCAGAGTTTAGGATAGATTGGAGAGGCGCAAGAGTGTTGGAAGGGAGGCCACGGAGCAGGAGGTTGCAGTAGTCGAGGCGGGATATGATGAGGGCATGTACTAGTGTTTTTGCAGAGTCTTTGCTGAGGAATGCACGGATCCGGGAGATGTTTTTGAGTTGGAGTCGGCAGGAAGTGGAAAGGGCTTGGATATGTGGCTTGAAGGAGAGATCAGAGTCCAGGGTTACTCCAAGGCAGCGAGCTTGTGAGACTGGGGAGAGTGAACAGCCATTGACGTTGATGGCTAGGTCAGATGGGGGATGTGAATGAGAGGGTGGAAAGATGATGAACTCTGTTTTATCCATGTTGAGTTTTAGAAATCTGTCAGAGAAGAAGGATGAGATGGCGGTCAGACATTGTGGGATTTTGGTTAGTAGGTTTAGGCTTGTGGGAACACAGTCTTTCCGTGATCTCTTGGCTGTGGCTGCCCCACGATACAGTGTTCCCAGCTGCCACTATTTTGCCCAGTGTGCCGTCCCTGCATTACACAACCACATGTTAAACAATCTGAACCGTGCTCTCACCAACGCCATAACCGGGAAGGTCCACCTAACAGCAGACACCTGGACAAGTTGTTGTGGACAGGGACGATACATTTCTGTCATGGCACACTGGGTGAACCTGGTGGAGGGTGGGACAAAGGCGCCAACTGGAACATCACACATCCTACCCACACAAAGAATAGCGGGCCCAACTTCTGTCAGGGTTTCCACCTCTTCATTTTCCACTTCCTCTCTCCCCTCCATCTGCTGCTCATCCTCTACTGAATTACCCTCCCCATCATTGCCAAGCAGGAACCTGTGCTGCAGTGCATTGGCAAAGCGGCAACACGCTTTGCTGAAGCTGATCTGTTTATGTCAGAAAGCACACACTGCAGCAGAGCTGTGGCAAACTTTAAAACAACAGACTGATCAGTGGCTCTCCTCACTGCACCTCCAACCCGATCTTGTCGTCTGCGATAATGGGCGTAACCTGGTGGCGGCTTTAAAGGTCGGCAAGCTGGTACACGTGCCATGCATGGCTCACGTGCTGAACCTAGTTGTCCAGAAATTTCTGAAAACTTACCGTCACTTGCCGTACCTATTTGAGAAGGTGTGCCGTATTAGCGCTCATTTTCGCCATTCCTCTACCCCTTTAGCTGTTCTTACAGTGCTGCAAAAGGACTTGAATTTGCCAAGTCCACGACTCATTTGCGACCTGCCCACATGGTGGAACTCAACCTATCATATGTTGGCGAGGATTAGTGAACAGTAGAGGGCAGTAACTGAATACCAGCTTCAACATGCACATCAGACTGAAAGTCAGCCACCACACATAACAACTGTCGAATGGGTGTGGATCGCTGACATTTGTGAGGTTCTTGAGAACTTTGAGTACTGCACCAACCTCGTGAGCGGTGATCAGGCTATTATCAGCGTAACCATCCCGTTGCTGTGTCTCTTGAAACAATCACTGCATAATCTCAAAGAGGAAGCTTTGAGTGCCCAGCATGTTGGTATGGAGCCTGATTTGCCAATGGGTGATACTAACCAGCCCAGCCAATATTATGAGGCAACATTGGGTGATGAGGATGAAGATGAGGAGGATGAGGAGGGAGAGGACTTGTTTTTCTGTGCTACCGAGGGGACTCGTAATGCTACAGAGGGGACACCCAACCCAAGCTTCATGTCTGTCCAGCCTGGATGGGCTACAGAGGAGGAGGTGGAGGAGGAGCAGGAGGCGAGTTAGCGTGAGGAGAGGATTTGTACTGTTTCTACTGTTGGGAGCACAGAACATTAGCCTTTTGCTGCTTGGCCCACATGGCACAGTTCATGTGTAAGTGTCTGTGTCAAGACCCTCGCGTGATACACATTTTATCCAACAATCTATACTGGTTGGCCTCATTTCTCAATCCACAGTACAAGGAGAAATTTCGTTCTCTCCTTTTGGAGTCACCAAAGAGTTTTACAATGGAATCATTCAAGAGGGCCGTTGTAGATCAGTTTCTGAAAACATCACCCTCAGACAATGCTGGTGGCAGAGGTACCTGCTCTTTTCAACACCAAGGGATAATGGGGAGAGACACGAACACCAGCTCCAACAGAGGTAGGGGGAAAATGTGCACAAATTGGGCAATTTTCAATAAACCAGCACAACAGCAACGGCTATCTGTGCCTGTAACAATGCCAAGGAGGGATAAGTTGCCGAACATGGTCAAGGGGTACTTAAGTGACCATGCGTGCGTCCTTTCTGACTCTTCAGTTCCCTTTAATTATTGGGTGTCTAAGCTGAACACTTGGCCCGACCTCTCTTTATATGCCTTGGAGGTGCTGGTCTGCCCGACTGCTAGTGTGGTGTCAGAGTGTGTTTTCAGTTCCACTGGGGCAATCATCACTGATAGGCACACACGCCTCTCCACGGAAAATGCAGACAGACTTACTCTGATTAAATTCAACAAGGACTGGATTTCTCCACAGTTTGTAATCCCTCCAGATGACAGCAAGCCAACCTAAATTCACCAGAATTGCAGATTCATGCTACTGCTGTTAACGTCACCCCTTTCCCATAAAAACCTGTTTCCTTCCTTCGTCAACCATGACTCAGCCCATAGGGCTAATTTTTACAAACCCTATGCACATTTTGCAGTGGACAAACCAGGACAGTATTCCTACTCCATGCTAACTACTATTTGTGATTGGAGGCCCTTGGGATGGTGGCTTCCTGTGTCAACCATGACTCAGCCCATAGGGCTAATTTTTACAAACCCTATGCACATTGTGCAGTGGACAAATCTGAACTGTACAGTGGTCCTACCAAACTAATATTTGTCTTTGGAGGCCCTTGTCAGAGGTTGTGCCAAATTGTGACTGAGATAGGGGATACATATTCAATTGAAATGTATTGTCGGTCACCCTATTTTGTAAAAAAACATGCCTAGCTTGTGCCACATTGTGACTGAGATAGGGGATACATATTCAATAGAAATTTACACTGACCGTTGATGACCGACTGATGGCCCTCTGAAAACTTGAATTGAGGGCCACAACTACTGCCGTACTCCATCGCAGATAATGTTTGTCAACGGAGGCCCTTGTCATGGAAACTCCCTGCACCTATGACACAGCCCCGAGGAGTAATTCTTGGAAATTCGATGCACATTCTGCACTGGACCAAGTAGTACAGTATCAAGAAGTCTTCTCTTCCTATATAATCTGGGAATATTGACAATCAAAATCTCTGAGCCATTTGGAGAAGCTTCTCCAACCCATCCTGGAGGTGCGGCACCATATATCCATTGTCCATTGACTTGCACAAGTGATATATTTGAGCTCGTCATCCAGTTGACTAGTGCAGCTTTATTTTTCCGGTTCACAGAGTTCAGCCATACCTGAGGGTCTTAGGCCGCAGTCACTGCTACCTTTTAGTACTCCATGTCTCTTGACATTTTTCTCTGTAGTCTCTGCCCTTAAATGAGTTAAATAATAGAGTGAGGGCCCTACAATATGAGTAAGTGAGGGCACTCTCAAATGTACACAAGAGGCACCTCCAAAATTTCTAGAGAAGGGCACTTCAAAATGTATGTTACAGGGCCACACGAGGGCTCTCACAAAGCTCAGCTTTCCTGCCTACTGCAGGCCCTCTGAACATTTGAATATAGGGCGGCAGTATCACATGGTGGTGGATTAGGAGGAGGGTCAAGCCCAACGCTACAATGGGCACATTGTAAGCTGCTATGGAATATGTATTCCACTATCTGAGTGTCAATGATGGAGGGACCGCCCAAATGTCTAAGTAACAGCTGTCCCTCTAAAACGCATGTTACAGAGCCACTTGAGGCCTCTCAGGTCAATGATCAACATACCTACTGGTACGTTCTAGCTGTGCTTGTAAAGTGCTGGGGAATAGCGAACTAAAAATGATGTATGATAGAGGGACCTACAAAATGTATAAGTCAGGGCCCTCCCAATTGTAAAAGGTGAAAAAAAGCCACAACAGTATGTGTGAAGAAACGCTAAAAGGGATATTTTTGGGGTTTCTCTGGTTTATTTAGCCTTATATACAAGTGATTATGCAGGAAAAACTGTTTCTTATCCTTTTTGGCCTGTTAAATGCAATTTAGGTTAGGTTTGGTAGTTGTTCTTGTGTGTCTGTAAAAGTGGCGTAACACTGCGACAAACTTATTCCCAGAAACCATATGCGAGTCAGAAATGCATGCAGGCACATTCTCCAGGCTCTTCCCGTTCTGTTTCATCACTTTCCCATCCATTTCAGCCTTTTCCTCAGGCCCCCAGACCCCTTTGTAGGGTCCAGCAGAAAATTACTCGCATTTCCCATTGACTTACATTGTACTCGCTATTTGGAACTAATACACGATTATGACAAAGTACTCGTTACGAGTATATCGATTACGAATATTACGGTACTTGCTCATCACTAGCTGTTACCTTTTTGTCACGAACAGCCCTCTGCTGCACCCTATCATCAGGACAATTATGCAATTGACCGATGATTAACAGAGGAGGCCGCGGCTGTTTCCACTGCTAGGCAGATTATTGGAGAACTTACAGTGAACGTATTGTATATATACAACGGATTCACACATGGACTATATATATATACCTCTCTACGGTCACTGCCAGCTCCATGATAACCCAAGAAATATTATTAGCTGCCACCACCAATCGTTTTACAGGCCGATTGGACACCCGTTACAGGTAGCGTATGGCTTCAGGGGTACGGTTTACAGAGCAAGAGGGACAGAACTATTACATTTTATATTTTATCCAGAAAAATAGGCAGTGTTTATAAAAAATATACAAAAGATTTTACAAAGGGCACCAAATAATGCAGCATATACAATTACTTAAAACAAAAAAGAATAACAAAGAAAGTAACTAAATCTGACATAACTGCAATGGTGTAGATTTATGGAGGGAAGTGCTCCTGGTGAAAATGTCCAAAAACGTGGCTCAATCCTACAGAGTAATGTATCTTCTGGTGTTGAACACAGATCATATTTTGCCTTGGCTATTTATCAGCACAAGTTACCCTCAAACACCATCCTTCTGGTGATGCATAACAGGGCTAGACTGGGCTGGACCTCCGAGACCTAAAGGATGTGCCTTAGTCATAAGAAATTATGAGATTCTCAAATTTTGCGATATCTCCGCTGATGAAGGTCCCAGGCGAAAGACATCTTATCTTGATTTTATCTGTTCATAGATAGGAGACGTGACATACAGTAGATATTGTCATTTCTTTTTTTATGGTCCTGTGCATCTTATAGTCCGCAAAATACGGTACATTTGAGATTTTTATCGCCGTTTATTCCACGTTTTGTTCGGTGGTATGATGACAGCCATAGTTTTTTGCAACATTATTTATAATCTATTTTTTTACTGTTTTCACTCAAAGGGGTTAACTAGTTTTATAGATCAGGTTGTTTTGCATGTGGCGATACTTTTTTGTTTGTTTTAACATAAATACACCTATTTATTGGTTTAATATTTTTCCAGATTTTTTTGTTCTTTATTTTGTAATTTTTTAACCCCTTTACGACCTTGGAACTTTCCATTTTTGCGTTTCCGTTTTTTGTTCCCCTTTTTTTTCCCAGAGCCATAATTTTATTTTTCGGTCAATATGGCCATGTGAGGGTTTGTTTTTTGCGGGACGAGTTGTACTTGTGGAACATCACTGGTTTTATCATGTACTGGAAAATGGGAAAATAATTCAAAGTGCGGTGAAATTGCAAAAAAAGTGCAGCTCCACAATGGTTTTTTGGGTATTGTTTTACCATGTTTTCTAAATCAAATCAAAAACCTTGATCACATAGCAGAAAAGTATGCCCATGTGTCTGCATAATTAATAGCAACCTATAGTGTGACACATAAGCAGAAGTTTTAAAAAATCTAATTTTTATTTCGCCAAGGCGAAACGCGCGTTGGATTCAGGTCTCTTGGGTTAGTACAGCTTCATTATCCTCTATCCACCCTGTATTCTTGTGATACTATATCTACTCTGTACTTTTGTGATACTATATCCATAGATTTCACTATTTTGTAATCATTCTCTTATCTTGTTTACATATTAGCACTTTGCACTTTAAGTTATATTTAGATGATTAATTGTGGTATAGTTCCCCTACACCTGTGTATCATATGATTCAATTTTTGGTGGAGACTTTATTATGTACTATAGCTGTCTACCCAGGTGACCTTTTCTTTGTCGTTCCCTTCCCCTCATTTTATGTATTCTATACTGTTTTAAAATATTAATACAATAAAAATTAGATTTTTTATACCTTCTGCTTATGTGTCACACTATAGGTTGCTATGTTTTCTAAATGCTAAAACTGACCTACCATTATGATTCTCCAGGTCATTACAAGTTTGGAGATACCAAACATGTATAGGTTCTTTTTTATTGAAGTGGTAAAAAAAAGGGGCCATTTTTTGGCATCTGGGGCTGGTTGATGGCTTATTTTTTGCACGCCGAGCTGAAGTTTTTATTGATACCATTTTGGGGTAGATACGATGTTTTGATCACCCGTTATTGCACTTTATTGCAATGTTGCTGCAACCAAAAAACGTAATTCTGTCATTAAGATTTTTTTTCTTGTTACGCCGTTTACCAATCGGATTAATTCTTTTTATAGTTTAATAGATCGGGCGTTTCTGAAAGTGGCGATACTAAATATGTCTATTTTTGATTTTTTTTTATTGTTTGATTTTGAATGGAGCAAAAGGGTGGTTATTTGAACTTTTTTATATTTTTTCAAGAATTTTTTTACATTTTTTACTTTCTTCAATAGTCTCCATACGATTATCTGATCAACTGTACTACACATAGCAGGATTTCAGATCAGCAATGACAACCACAGGGGTCTTCTGCAGACCCGGGTTGTCATGTCAACCCATCGGCGCCCTGCGATCATGTCATGGGCACGCCAGTGGTGAGATTAATGATGCGTTTCCAGCGCGGCCACGTTAAATGTCGCTGTCAGAGATTGACAGCGGCATTTAACATGTTATCCCAATTCTACCCCCGGCTGTTAGGGCCACATGACAGCTGATCATATCAGGTTTCATGTGCCTGAAAACAAGAGGGTTCAGCACCGGAGCCCGCATGAAATACATGGACATGACCTATGACGTATATATACATCATAGGTCATGAAGGGGTTAACTTTTATTACTCTGATCACTGGTATAATGCAGTGCAATGCACATTTCACTGCATTGTACCTGTCACCTTTTAGGCCACTCTTGGCAAGGTCTCAAGGTCTAACAGTCTATCGTAGCTAGCAAGTCCGGAGGTCATTATTTGATCTCTTGCTGTCATGGCAACCATTGGGCCTGCCGATCCAGTGGGAGAGGGAATTCCTTCCCTCTCCTTGACTTCTAAATGCTGCTATCACTATTGATTGTAGCATTTAGAGGGTTAAACAGCTGGGTGGGGAGCGGGCACCGGCTCTGGCTGTGACAGCCGGGGCTTGGCTATCACTTAAGCTGAGCTTCCGGCGGCGATTGCCTGGGCACAGCTCCATAAGCCCCAGGACATACCGGTACATCTATTTTCAGAAACGCACTTCAAAATAGGACATACCCCGGTACATCCAATGTCGGGAAGCGGTTAAGAGCACTTGTCACCAGGTCATCTCTTCTGAGTATTCCGTTTTTTTTTTACATTTTCACAGATATGAGCCATTTTAATTTTTATGATCTAGTCTTCGTAAACTAAGATGTTGTGGCTCACAGGATTCACTGGGGATATATCTTTAGTCTGCTTTGCGGTATTACCTTGTGATCAACACCCCCATGATAATGATCATAAAAATTTGCACTAAATAAAACGGCCGATATCTCTGGAACCATTTGGTGGATTTAAAAAAAAAAATACTAAAACAAATTACTTAGGGGAGCAACAGGAATAGAATAAGAGCAAAAGCTTAAGACCTAGTGACAGGTCCTCTTTAAAAGCAGTAGTAGACAACCCCTTTAAGATTTGCAGGTGATGATCGGATACCGCTGGATACCTGTACATTCTCTACCCATGCATATCAGTTTTAAATATTTTTCTATGACTTTCTGAGAATCCAGAATATCTGATGTCTTATCTGATATGAAACCTACCGGGTCCAATTGGTGCTAGATAAATACAGGGTGGTCCAAAAGTAGGTGGACTGAAAGTGTAATAAGGTTATGAAGGGGGAGATTTATCAAACATGGTGTAAAGTGAAACTGGCTCAGTTGACCTTAGCAACCAATCAGATTCCACTTTTCATTCCTCACAGACTCTTTGGAAAATGAAAGGTGGAATCTGATTGGTTGCTAAGGGCAACTGAGCCAGTTTCACAGATCTAGTTTTCACAGATAGATCTCCCCCAAATCTGTTTTCTTTTCAGATAATTCAGATAACACATAATGGCAAATAATTTAAATACAGATCAAAGAAAATGGATTTTAACAGAGTATTGGAAATCTCAAAATGCTGAAACCATTAGAGCAAATTGGGTTGAAACATTTGGTACTCAAGCCCCAAAGAGACAAACCATTTACCGCATTCGTGACAAATTCAATGCCACTGGCTCAATCCTTAATGCTCCAAAAACTGGTCGACCCAAAACAGTCTGTACAGAAGATAATAAACAACTTGTTGCTGAAACATTTGTTCAGAGTCCAAAAAAGTCCACCAGAAGAGCCTCTCTGGAATTGGGAATTTCACGAGCTTCTATCATGCGAATCCTGAAATCTAATGGGTGGAAAGCTTATCGTCCACGTCTAATTCATGGTTTATTGGAGGATGATCCAGACAGGCGGCTGCAATTTAGTGAGATTATGCTTAATGAAATTGAAGAAAATCCAGTAATTTTAGATAACATTTTGTGGAGTGATGAAGCTTCTTTCAAATTATCCGGCCATATTAACAGACATAATTGTATTTACTGGTATAATGAGAACATGCATTTAACATTATTATTTTCTGGCCACCTACTGTTGGACCACCCTGTATAGTGAAACAGAAAACATATGGACTGTAATGAAAGCAATATAAATTAACTTACTTTCTGTTTTTTCTTTTTTTGCTTTTGTTTTTCCTTTATAGACTTTTGACTCTGTCTCAGAAATAATTGACTACTTCCGCAGAACTCCTCTCCTTCTTATTGATGGGAAAGACCGAGGCTCAAGAGAACACTGCAAGCTTTTATGTATTGCTGACAGGAGATTTAATTAAATTTTACTGTATCCCTTCAAATATGTTATCCAATTTAAAATATATATTTTTAATTTTTCTCATGTAAATACAAAATAATATACTTTTATCTTCAGATATTAGTAGTGACCCTGGGTCCTGGCAGCTCCATGGTTTTTTTGTGTCATAAAAGTGTCTGTTGTCGTCACATCTTCAGTGTTATTTGTGAAGGAGTTAGCCACTGAAATAAATCAGTAATCCAAGTCAGCCCTTTTTTTCTGTCTATGCATTGGCTGTAGTCGAGAAAGGGGCTCGCTTAGCGGTTGATATGAGACAGTCATCGTGCCCCCATAACACACAGCACTGATGATGTATCTACGCTGAAAACACAAGACGGAATTTGAGTCGCCAGAATGTAGGATTGTTGCTAATTTCTGAAAATTGAGGCAGTTTTAATAATTGAGTATATTATTAAGTTGTATATATTTATTTGAGCAATACTAAAGATATTTTTTCAGTTGGACAACCACCTTAATCCATGTTTATGTAGTTTTGATAATCGCATTCTGTGAGTGAATTAAATGTTTTGTTGTGTGCATGACAAATCTTGCTAGAAACATAAGTATATACCATTTTAGAAGTAGACATTTCTAAGTTTGTTTTTTTTTCAGAACTTTTATAATATTTTATTCTTTGTAAACTAAAGGCTAGCTTAAATTATCAGATCTTTCTCCAGACTTCACAATACAAACTGCATTCATTACTAAATAGACTTGGCAGACCTGATAAGGATGCTGTATTTACTTTGAAAATCTATATCAGAATGGCCGAGAATACTTTATGAAAGTTTAACCAAATCTTCACCCATCTAGCCTGATTGACAGCTGCTTAGTGTCTCCTCTTCTGCTGAGATCTCACACTGCTGGGTACAAGTTGCAATTGCCAGTCAGGCACGGGAGGTTGAGACTGCACACACTTGGACTTAGGAGTGCTCCCATTCTACAGTATAGCTGGACTCATAAAATGCTAATTTTTATATCTGAATAATAGACATTCTAATGAGGATTTTCAGTAAGTATCCCAGCCTTTTCAGGTCTAAGACACCTACTTAATAATACATGGAAACAGATCCTCTCTAAACATCATCATTTACCAGTTAGCTTTATTATTTTGTTTATTCAGACATTTCACAAGCACATGGGATATTATTCATATTTTTATATAGACGCAGTAATATGTACTGATCAGAGGCAATGATTTTGTATGGTGGTGAACATAAAGTTACTTCATTTAAATTAATGCACGGGCAGCACGGCTCTCTCCATTGTAGTCTGTTTTGTTTTTTTTTACAAAGAGCTGAACACTTTTTTGGGCGCTTCTCTCCTTATAACTCCCATAGACTTTTCCTTCATGGAAAACATTTCCTATATATAACAGCCAAGAGGTATCTCTTAAAATATAACCTTTAATAAATCTCTAAAAAGAGTGTATAATAAATACCTCCAATATCTGATACCAGTCCCTAATTACATCTTATTCACATCAAGATAGACAAATATAACCTCTAAAAATACATCAAACAAGAGGCAGAAGATGTCAGAAACGGACAAATAAATCTAAGACATATAGTGTCTGAACAGCCCTCTTAGAATGTAACCATATGACCTAAAAAAAAGGCCAATAATTTCGAACCAATCCTGGTCAGTAAATGAAAAATATACAGTGTTATCAAACATTATTGATATGTGTAGATCTCACCCATTTTTTGCATGCGGGCATCGTTCAGGTTTCTTCATCCCATTCAATCGATTGGTTCCTCAGAAGAAGATCTACCCTGTCGTGCCCCTGGTGTTAGCTCCCGTCCTAACAAGGGCAGTACTCAAATATATCCTAAACTGTCAAGTACAAAAAGTCCCTCCTGACGCGTTTCTTCCTCCTTACTGGGGATTCATCAGGGGAGTGTATTTGGTATTTTTCGGGAGCACCAGCAATATAAAGAGCAAAAAAAGTGACTCTGTGCATAAAGTGCCAAGTGACTTAAAAACTGTAATGAACCTCACAATGGTGAGTGTCCATCTCAGTGGTACAGAATGCAATTTTGCATTTGTGGAAAGTGGTAGCAGCAATCTGTACCACTGAGATGGACACTCACCATAGTGAGGTTCATTACAGTTTTTAAGTCACTTGGCACTTTATGGCACAGAGTCACTTTTTTTGCTCTTTTGTATTGCTGGTGCTCCCCAAAAATACGAAATACACTCCCCTGATGAATCCCCGGTAAGGAGGAAGAAACATGTCGGGAGGGACTTTTTGTGGGTGAAAGTTTAGGATATATTTGGGTACTGCCCTTGTTAGGACGGGAGCTAACACCAGGGGCACGACAGGGTAGATCTTCTTCTGAGGAACCAATCGATTGAATGGGATGAAGAAACCTGAACGATGCCCGCATGCAAAAAATGGGTGAGATCTACACATATCAATAATGTTTGATAACACTGTATATTTTTCATTTACTGACCAGGATTGGTTCAAAATTATTGGCCTTTTTTTTAGGTCATATGGTTACATTCTAAGAGGGCTGTTCAGACACTATATGTCTTAGATTTATTTGTCCGTTTCTGACATCTTTTGCCTCTTGTTTGATGTATTTTTAGAGGTTATATTTGTCTATCTTGATGTGAATAAGATGTAATTAGGAACTGGTATCAGATATTGCAGGTATTTATTATACACTCTTTTAAGAGATTTATTAAAGGTTATATTTTAAGAGATGCCTCTTGGCTGTTATATGTTGTTAATACTGAGGGAATTTGTCTGCCGTATGTTAAGCAGATTATAGCTATTCTACTGTATTGTGAAAACATTTCCTCCTGCGGAGGAAATGTGTAAATGAAGGTCATTTTTAAAAATTCTGGTACTCTATGAAAAGTCATGAATAATTGCACCTCAATCAACCATTCAAAGCTAAATAGAAGAATCATAAAAAGGAATACACCTAATGTAGTATTTATTGCAATAACCTCACTGCAATCATAAAATATCCTATTGTTTATAAGTTATTGCTCACTTGACTACCTTTGATATTAAATCACTTGTGAATACTAAGCCTCACTATCCGTCATCTTACTTTTCATCTGTTGTTACCAAAAACAATCATATTTCCTGTAAACTAATGACAAGTAGTTTTTAGAAAATTTTAACAGGTTTACTACATGGCCTTAGGGTTGCCTACATTGTCGCATGCAACAGAAAATTTATTGAGACTCTAATAGATGTAGAATTCAGTGACATCATCTCTTATTGGAGTTGCTGTCTTTCATTTTTTATCTGCTCAGCCCAGACCTTCATGACTTCTTCCAGGGAAGTCCTACCTCTGTAGAGTTTTGCTCCCAGACATTCGGCTCTTCATTAATTTGCACTCCCGTGATTTTTTTATATTTAATCTTGTCACTAATATACAAATATATCAAATTCAGCTAGAATTACATTATTCAATTTTTACCTTCTATTTGAAAACTGATGGTAGACTTTTCTGTTGGGGTCTCATGGTGACAACTGAGAATTACAGGGCTTTATATTTTCTAAAGGAAGTCACATCTCAATCACCAAACGTTCCTATATGATGACATTGCATTCAGTGTACCACTGAAGTTTTCCACAATGGAAAAACAGAAGCTAATATCACAAGAACTGATTATGTCTGCACTCTTCCTATCACACAGTTTTAAGTTAAAACACAGTTCAACCTCCTTGACTGAATATTTAGAATACATTACCCATTTTAGAATAATATAGAGTGAAGGATAACCAAAATCTAACAACAAAAGATAGATGGTACTGGCTCACACTGGTCATGTCATGCTGGACTAATGCATCATGGGATTGATAGCAGAGAAATAAAATATAGATCAAAATCTTGGAATTCAGATAAAGTCTGAAGAGAAGAAAGAGGTTTGTATATGATGGACCACTATGGTGGGGGTGCAGGGATGTAAAAAAATACACTAAATACACTAATATAATAAGGTGTGGCTTTGGAAAATAATGCCACGCACTAAGTCAGCTCAAATATAAAGTATAATAGTTTATTGTAACCACTCCTCCCAGAAATGAATGATATTAATGAATCATTTCCATTTATGAGTTTGCCTGATTTGCAGGAGTCCAGAGTCCAATCAGGCCAAATTTGACGCAATGGCTTGTTGGACAATATTGACATAGAGAGAGTGAGGGGATGATATATGAGGGTTCTCTTGTCAAGCAGCAAGAATTTAATGATAAACAGCAGCCGGTGTTATGTACAGTGGGCTCACGTCATGAGGTGGATCCTCTAAGCCCAAGGTCTGGGTGAGCACTTGAGCCAAGGGCATTGGTGCAGCAGCCAGATGGAGCATGCAGAACACAGACATACTGAATGCAAACTTAAAGTTTAATAAACTCCTGAAAACCGCAAGTGGACAGATGGTGTCCTGAAAACTGCAGGTGGACACAAAAAAGGCAAACTAAAGTCTGAATAAAATCCTGGAAACCACAAAAAAGTAGGCAGGGTGCTGGAAACCACTGGCAAGGGGGAGACATCCAGAAGACCACAGGCAGGATGCTATAAATCGTTGGCAGGTGGGAAACATCCAGGAGACCATAGGAAAGCAGACGGGATGCTGAACATAGCTTGCAAGTGGGAGACATCCAGGAGATAACAGGCAAATAGCATAGTTACTAAAGACCTCTAAAAGATTACTGTAGAATGTAGGCAGACAGATAATACTCAGTTTCTTCCTGAAAATGATTGCAATTACAAATTCTTTGGTATTATCTTCATTTAATTTGCTTGCAAGGAAAAAACACAAAAGAGAATGAAGCAAAAATCAAATCTGTAGCGTCGGCGTCCCAGCCTCCTGCTAGGCAGAGACGCCGTTCCTCTCACCTCCCTGCTCCGTCCTCGGCGTCCTCTTCCCGTGCTGCCGGCAGCGCTCGCCGCTTCCCGGGCACTGTGCTTAGGGCGCGCGCGCTCCCTCTCTCTTAAAGGGGCCGCGCGCGCCGTCCTAAGGAGTCCCCGGCCAATTGCCGGTGGAGCTCCCATATATAAGGCACCTCCTCCAAAATGGAGGTGCCCGAGCAAAGTTGTTGCAAAGACTTTCACCTCTGCTTCAGCCCTCATGTCCCGTTGCCAGTCTGCTTTCCAGCTCTGTCTACCTGCTTGCATTCCTGCGGTCCGACAGTCTGTCTACCTGCATCCGCCAGTCTGTCTATGGACCAGTCCGCCTGCTGATCAGGAAGCACCTGCCTGATACCTGCCTGATACCTGCCTGAGATCACCAGCCAGCTGAGAGACTCTTACCCGCTCACCTGGGAGCTCTCACTTGCTACCTGCCAGCTAGCCTACCTGGAGGCTCTGCCGTCACTTGCCATGACCACCTGCCAGCCAGTCGAGAGACTCTTACCCGCTCACCTGGGAGCGCTCACCTGCTACCTGCCAGCTAGCCTACCTGGAGGCTCTGCCGTCACCTGCTGTGACCACCTGCCAGCCAGCCGAGAGACTCTTACCCACTCACCTGGGAGCCCTCACCTGCTACACGCCTGCTAGCCTACCTGGAGGCTCTGCCGTCACTTGCCGTCACCACCTGCCTGTCTAGAGACTCTTACCCTGCTGTCACTTGCCGTGACCACCTTCCTGTCTAGAGACTCTTACCCTGCTGTCACTTGCCGTGACCACCCGGCTGTCAAAAGACTGTTCCCGTTACTTGCCGTGACCTCCTGCCCTTCTTCCCAGAGACTGTTCCTGTCACTTGCCGTGACTACCTGCCGCCTTCCCTGGGAGCCACCCGCTTCCTTACAAGGACTGCCCCTTTGTATAGTAGCTCAGAGGTTCCACCTCCCAGACCCTTTACAGTTTGCTCGGGCCATGGAACCCGGTGGCACCCAAGCTCCCTCGCTCTCGGACCTATGTCATGAACTTTCCCGTCAGAGGTCCCAACAGGACTCCATCTTGGGCCACCTGGGTAGTGTTCACTCCCGCCTGGACACACTGACTGCTTCGTCGGGAGCTGCTTCCACTCGCACAACTACTACCCCGGCAGCGCCGCTGCCCATCAATACCATGGCATCCCTTCCCGGTCCCCGTCTTTCCGCCCCGCTTCGTTTTAGTGGAGATCCCGGTCAGGCACGGGGCTTCATTAACCAGTGCACCCTGGACTTCGAACTTTTGGCACACCAGTTTTCCACCGACCGAGCCAAAGTGGCCTTCATCATGTCCCATCTCACTGGGGAGGTGCTGGCTTCGCTAAATCCTCTATGGGAGAGAGGAGACCCCCTGGTGTCCGACCTGCCAGCCTTTCTCACGGCCTTCCGGAAAGTCTTCGACGAACCAGGACAAAAGACCTCATCCGCCTCATCTCTGCTGCTCCTCCGTCAAGGGAGTCTCACCGTGGGCCAATATGCCATACGCTTCCGTACCCTTGCTTCTGAGCTTGCCTGGGATAACGACGCCTTGGTGTTCGTCTTCTGGGAAGGTCTATCCGGCCGGATTAAAGATGAACTTGCCGGTCGGGACATTCCTACCACTCTCGATGATTTAATAACACTTGCCACCCGGATTGACATCCGGTTCCTGGAGCGTACCAAAGAGGTCACCCGTGAGAGGAGGTTTCCTCGCCTTGCTCCTACCTTCCAGAACCCCGTCACTTCCTCTGTTACTCACCAGGCGCACTCACCCGAGTCTATGCAGGTCAACCAGACCAAGATGGTCCAAACCCGTCAAGAGTCACGCCGTGCCGAGGGGAGCTGCTTCTACTGTGGCAGTAAGGAGCACGTCTCCCTGCCCGGAGAGGTCGGGAAACGCCTGTGTCTAGGATCGCTCAGAGAGGTCATCCTAGACAAGAATAAACACTCTCCATCTCTGATGCTGTCGGTCTCTATCATCTGCGGGGAGAACCGTTACTTTGAACTAGCTCAACTTGATTCTGGAGCTGCCGGAAATCTTGTTTCTCAGTCCCTGGTAGAGAAATACCACATTCCCACCAAACCTCTGGCCGAACCCTTATCTGTCGCCTCCGTGGACGGGGGTCTCTTACCGCATCCCACCCAACTTATCACCGAACCCATAACTCTGCAGGTGGGAATGCTGCACTCTGAGAGCATCTTCTTTCATGTTCTACCTGGTCTCTCTCATGCCGTTTTGCTTGGCCTACCTTGGCTCCAGAGATATGCACCCGTGCTTGACTGGCAGACCGGAGAAGTCCTTCGCTGGGGACAGGACTGCCATAAGACTTGTTTAGTTCCCGTTCATCCTGCCCATCCTTCTCCTCCCCCAGCCAATCTACCCGGCCTGCCGTTACCCTATTGGTCTTATGCTGATGTCTTTAATAAAAAGGAAGCAGAGACATTACCTCCTCATAGACCATACGATTGCCCAATCGACTTGGTACCTGGCGCTACTCCGCCCCGAGGGCGTATCTACCCTTTGTCCGCTGCTGAGACCCGGTCCATGTCTGAATATATCGAGGAGAACCTGGCCCGGGGATTTATCCGGAAATCTACCTCCCCGGCGGGAGCAGGCTTCTTCTTCGTTAAAAAGAAGGACGGCTTACTCCGTCCCTGCATAGACTATAGAGGCCTTAACCAGATCACGGTGAAGAATAAATACTCCCTTCCGCTCATTTCTGAAATATTTGACCGTCTGAGGGGTGCTAGAATCTTCGGAGCCTATAACCTGGTTCGTATCCGTCAGGGGGATGAATGGAAGACGGCATTCAACACCCGGGACGGCCACTATAAATACCTCGTATTGCCCTTTGGTCTCTGTAATGCTCCCGCCGTCTTTCAAGAGTTGGTCAATGATATCTTCCGTGACCTTCTCTACTCCTGCGTGGTGGTATACCTGGACGACATCTTGGTCTTCTCTCCGGATCTCCCCACACACCGGAGGGACGTTTGTCAGGTCCTGCTCAGGCTAAGGCAAAACCACCTCTACGTTAAAATTTGAGAAGTGCCTCTTTGAGCAGACCTTGCTTCCATTTCTGGGCTACATCATCTCTCAGACCGGTCTATGAATGGATCCTGAGAAACTTTCTGCCATCCAGAAGTGGCCCCGACCGGAGGGGTTGAAGGCTATCCAGCGGTTCCTGGGCTTCGCCAACTACTACCGCCTCTTCATTCCGCACTTCTCTTCCCAGACTGCCGCTATCTCTGCGCTCACCCGTAAGGGCGCTAATCCCAAAGAATGGCCGCCCGAGGCAGAGGAGGCCTTCCTGTCTTTGAAACAAGCTTTCTCCTCCGCTCCTGTGCTGCACCGTCCAGACAGCGACAAACAATTCTTCTTAGAAGTAGACGTCTCCTCCTCCGGAGCCGGAGCGGTGCTCACCCAAAAGGCATCATCCGGAAGAATGGTACCCTGTGGTTTCTTCTCCAAACTCTTCTCTTCATCTGAGCGCAATTATTCTATAGGAGACCGAGAATTGTTAGCCATTAAGTTGACACTGGAGGAGTGGCGTTACCTGCTCGAGGGGGCTCTTCACCCGGTAATAATCTACACGGATCGCAAAAACTTGGCTTATCTCCAGAGTGCCCAAAGACTTAACCCGCGCCAAGCCCGGTGGTCCTTGTTCTTCGCCCGCTTTGATTTCATTCTTCATTTTCATCCGGCAGACAAAAATATCAAAGCTGATGCCTTGTCCCGATCCTTTTTGTTCTCCGATCTAGAGGAGGAGCCTAAGCACATCATAGACCCCGCCAAGGTAATGCTGGTGGCTCCCGTGGATTAAATCGTCTTCCACCCGGTAAGACGTTCGTAACAGTACCTGATCGTGAGAAAGTCCTACACTGGGGACATTCGTCTAAGCTAGCTAGCCATGCTGGCCAGAAAAAGACCCTCCTGCTGATTACCCGGCATTACTGGTGGCCTGCCCTGCACAAGGACGTAATAGACTTTGTCTCAGCCTGTGCGTCCTACGCCCGCAACAAGGTTCCTAGATATCTGCCAGACGGCTGCCTTCTGCCTCTTCCCATACCTGCTGCCCCGTGGCAGCATATAGCCATGGACTTTATAACGGATCTCCCTGTCTCTGCTGGTTGTACGGTCATTTGGGTGGTCGCTGACCGCTTCTCTAAGATGGCTCACTTCATTCCCCTGCCGGGCCTTCCGTCTGCATCTGAATTGGCTAAAGACTTTATCCATCATATTTTCCGTCTTCATGGTCTCCCTCTCCACATCGTATCCAACCGAGGAGTTCAGTTCACCTCTCGCTTCTGGAGAGCCATGTGTAAACTGCTGGGGGTCACCTTGGACTTCTCCTCTGCTTATCACCCACAGTCCAATGGTCAAGTAGAGCGGATCAACCAAATTTTAACCAGTTACCTCCGGCACTTTGTTAATGCCTACCATTCCGACTGGGTGGATCTTTTACCATGGGCCGAATTTTCCTATAATAATCACGAGAGCGAGTCTTCCTCCAAATCCCCGTTTTTTTTTGTCTACGGTCAACATCCTTGGATCCCGTTTCCCGTCTCCGCCTCGGTGGATAATCTGGCCGCGGAATCTCTTGTTAGCGAATTCTCCTCCATTTGGGAGAGTACCAGATCCGCACTTCTTCAGTCCTCCGAGCGGATGAAGAAACAGGCTGACAAAAGACGTCTGGATCCTCCCCAATTCCGTCCAAGTATGTCCGGCTCAAGATTCCTTCCTACAAGTTAGGGCCTCGGTTCATCGGCCCACTGGAAGTTATCAAACAAATCAACCCGGTGGCCTATAAATTGAAACTCCCGGCCAACTTGCGGATCCCTAACTCCTTCCATGTATCTCTCCTCAAACCTGTGGTACTTAACTCTTTTTCCAAGTCTACAGGTACGCCTCCTGCTTCGGTTTCCGCTGAAGACGAGTTTGAGGTAGAGAGCATTCTAGCCACCAAAAGGGTAAGAGGAAAGACCTTTCTTCTAGTGGATTGGACGGGGTTTGGTCCTGAGGAGAGAACGTGGGAGCCCCGGGAGAACATCCATGCCCCGCTCATCCTTGATAAATTTCTCTCCGGCCTAAAAAAGGGGGGGCCTGAAGGGGGGGTACTGTAGCGTCGGCGTACCTGCCTCATGCTAGGCAGAGACACCTTTCCTCTCACCTCCCTGCTCCATCCTCAGCGTCCTCTTCCCGCGCTGCCGGCAGCGCTCGCCGCTTCCCGGGCACTGTGCTTAGGGCGCGCGCGCGCTCCCTCTCTCTTAAAGGGGCCGCGCGCGCCGTCCTAAGGAGTCCCCGGCCAATTGCCGGTGGAGCTCCCATATATAAGGCACCTCCTCCAAAATGGAGGTGCCCGAGCAAAGTTGTTGCAAAGACTTTCACCTCTGCTTCAGCCCTCAGGTCCCATTGCCAGTCTGCTTTCCAGCTCTGTCTACCTGCTTGCATTCCTGTGGTCTGACAGTCTGTCTACCTGCATCCGCCAGTCTGTCTATGGACCAGTCCGCCTGCTGATCAGGAAGCACCTGCCTGATACCTGCCTGATACCTGCCTGATACCTGCCTGAGATCACCTGCCAGCCAGCCGAGAGACTCTTACCCGCTCACCTGGGAGCGCTCACCTGCTACCTGCCAGCTAGCCTACCTGGAGGCTCTGCCGTCACCTGCCGTGACCACCTGCCAGCCAGCCGAGAGACTCTTACCCGCTCACCTGGGAGCGCTCACCTGCTACACGCCTGCTAGCCTACCTGGAGGCTCTGCCGTCACTTGCCGTGACCACCTGCCAGCCAGCCGAGAGACTCTTACCCGCTCACCTGGGAGCGCTCACCTGCTACCTGCCAGCTAGCCTACCTGGAGGCTCTGCCGTCACCTGCCGTGACCACCTGCCAGCCAGCCGAGAGGCTCTTACCCGCTCACCTGGGAGCGCTCACCTGCTACATGCCTGCTAGCCTACCTGGAGGCTCTGACGTCACTTGCCGTGACCACCTGCCTGTCTAGAGACTCTTACCCTGCTGTCACTTGCCGTGACCACCTGCCTGTCTAGAGACTCTTGCCCTGCTGTCACTTGCCGTGACCACCCGCCTGTCAAGAGACTGTTCCCGTTACTTGCCTTGACCTCCTGCCCTTCTTCCCAGAGACTGTTCCTGTCACTTGCCGTGACTACCTGCCCGCCTTCCCTGGGAGCCACCCACTTCCTTACAAGGACTGCCCCTTTGTATAGTAGCTCAGAGGTTCCACCTCCCAGACCCGTTACAAAATCATTGATCATTTCACACAAAACTCCAAAAATGGGCCAGACAAAAGTATTGGCACCCTCAGCCTAATACTTGGTTGCACAACCTTTAGCCAAAATAACTGCGAACAACCGCTTCCGGTAAACATCAATGAGTTTCTTACAATGCTCTGCTGGAATTGTAGACCATTCTTCTTTGGCAAACTGCTCCAGGTCCCTGATATTTGAAGGGTGCCTTCTCCAAATTGCCATTTTGAGATCTCTCCAGAGGTGTTCTATGGGATTCAGGTCTGGACTCATTGCTGGCCACCTTAGAAGTCTCCAGTGCTTTCTCTCAAACCATTTTATAGTTCTTTTGGAAGTGTGTTTTGGGTCATTGTCCTGCTGGAAGACCCATGACCTCTGAGGGAGACCCAGCTTTCTCACACTGGGCACTACATTATGCTGCAAAATTTGTTGGTAGTCTTCAGACTTCATAATGCCATGCACATGGTCAAGCAGTCCAGTGCCTTGGCAGCAAAGCAACCCCAAAACATCAGGGAACCTCCGCCATGTTTGACTGTAGGGACCGTGTTCTTTTCTTTGAATGCCTCTTTTTTTTTCCTGTACACTCTATGTTGATCCTTTTTGCCAAAAAGCTCTACTTTTGTCTCATCTGACCAGAGAATATTCTTCTAAAACATTTTAGGCTTTCTCAGGTAGGTTTTGGCAAACTCCAGCCTGGCTTTTTTATGTCTCGGGGTAAGAAGTGGGGTCTTCCTGAGGGTATCCTACCATACAGTCCCTTTTCATTCAGACGCTGACGGATAGTATGGGTTGACACTATTGTACCCTCGGACTGCAGGGCAGCTTGAACTTGTTTGGATGTTAGTCGAGGTTCTTTATCCACCATCCGCACAATCTTGCGTTGAAATCTCTCGTCAATTTTTCTTTTCCATCCACATCTAGGGAGGTTAGCCACAGTGCCATGGGCTTTAAACTTCTTGATGACACTGCGCACGGAAGACACAGGAACATTCAGGTCTTTGGAGATGGACTTGTAGCCTTGAGATTGCTCATGCTTCCTCACAATTTGGTTTCTCAAATCCTCAGACAGTTCTTTGGTCTTCTTTCTTTTCTCCATGCTCAATGTGGTACACACAAGGACACAGGACAGAGGTTGAGTCAACTTTAATCCATGTTAACTGGCTGCAAGTGTGATTTAGTTATTGCCAACACCTGTTAGGTGCCACAGGTAAGTTACAGGTGCTGTTAATTACACGAATTAGAGAAGTATCACATGATTTTTCAAAGAGTGCCAATACTTTTGTCCACCCCCTTTTTAGGTTTGGTGTGGAATTGTATCCAATTTGGCTTTAGGACAATTCTTTTTGTGTTTTTTTCATTGAAGACAAATTAAATGAAGATAATAATACCAAAGAATTTGTGATTGCAATCATTTTCAGGAAGAAACTGAGTATTATCTGACAGAATTGCAGGGGTGCCAATACTTTTGGCCACCACTGTAGGTAACTGGAAACTAAAGACCAAGGGCAAATAACAGAGTTACTGAAGAATGTTGGCAAACAAGAGGCATCATAGAGACGCAGACAGGTGGTAGACAAAACTCTGGTGTAACAAGAAAGTCTAATACCATGGAAGCCGCACACAGCCAGGAAGACGTCCTGAAAACTGCAGGTGGACACGTAGCAGAGATTCTAGAAGACCGGGGACAGGTAGAAGAAAGGACTCCGAAGAAACTAGTAAGTCGTAATACCTTGGAAGGCATCCCTAAAACTGCAGGCAGGTTGATACTGGAAACTGCAGATAAAAAAGGAAGGTCAATAAACCTAAAAAATTGTATCCAAAAATTAGGCAAAGAATAAAATTGTAAAATTGATTTCCTCTTTATTATATCAATTGAAAAGACATAGAACACACATAACATGATAAAAGAGAATTGGTGAAAAGGGGAAGGTGGGGTGGGAAAAGATAAAAAATTGGTGGGGAGGGGGATCAGTGTGCACTCAGTATTAGATGAAAAAATATTGATTTAAGAGGCCAGTACATGATGGTATCCACAAGCAAAATATACATTTAAATGCTAATTGATGAATTACAATAAAATGCTTGCGCTAAATGATAAATATATACAAAATAACAAAATGTAACAACTAACATGGACACACTAACAATTTTTAATATAATATTGATTTAATAACATATTTAATATCATACTCACCTCCTCTCTCCTCCAGCGCTGTGTTCTGCTCTCTGCCGGAACAGTCACTGCTCCCCACACTGGGACTGCGTGCGTGGGGAGCAGTGACCATTCATTCTCCCTAATAGCGCGCATGCTGTAGCCGCAGCATGGCTCCTGCTGCGCTCGGCAGTCAGCGTTACAGCTATTAAAGGCCATGAATATTCACCACACCCTTGGGAGTGGTGAATATTCATGGCCTTTAATAGCGAGCACACTGACAGCCGAGCGCAGCAGGAGCCGCTCTGCGGCTACAGCATGCACGCTATTAGGGAGAATGAATGCCAATCGTACCTGGATGAGGGGGGCCATACATACAGGGATGAGGGGGGCCATATATACCAGGAACCGCGCTGCGTGCACAGTGTTATTAATGAAAATGAATACTCACTGCTCCCCATGCCCATGGGCGTGGGGAGCAGTGAATATTCATTTTCTTTAGTAGCGGGCACAGTGTAGGCTGCAGCAGGCGGCTGCTGCCTCCTGTGCACCGCTACTCCCACCACCCACAGCCACAGTATTTATGTATATCGGACTATAAGACGCACCCCCCACTTTCCTCCAAAATTTTGGTGGAAAAAAGTGTGTCTTATAGTCTGAAAAATACGGTAGATATAATCCAAAAAATGCATTGTGCTAAAATAAGTGTAATTATACATAGCCACATATAAAGTAAATTGCTTATGCACAGAAATTAATATATGGAAATATGCATAACTAACCAAAAATGGATAAAGTGATTAATCACTACATAATTTTATACTAAATTATACAGAATATATTAATCCAAGGAAAAAGGCCAGTGAGACCATTTTAAATATGAAAATGTTTCATAGGCACATCACAGCCCCCTCCACCTACTCCAACGCACGTTTCGCTGCCACTTTGTCAGCGAGAGAGATAGAGGAGGAAGGAGAGGTATTTTATAGGGTGATTACAGCTGTAATTATTTACAAATCAAGGACGCCATATTATCGGGCGCCACCGCTAGCGCACATGCTCGGCACACCGTCCCACCCAGGACCGCACTTGCGTCACTGAAGCATAACCTAGGTCGCAGTTCAATGACCCACATCAAGGCATCAGGTGCAAGAGCGCAGGTAGCGCATGCACAGTACGGCGCACATTGCCCTCTCTAAGGCCCTTTTCCAATATGGCTGCGGGGTCAAACATTAGTGCCAAAGTACCAATATACAGTACATTCCAGAATGTGATGGAAAGGAACTATACATAATAAGTTCCTGTGCGGTCACATATATATGGGCTATACGGATGTGAATGTATGTGAATGAAAAATGTAATGAATTGATACATATGTAACCATATATGCTAATACATACAGGTGAATGAACATATATATGAAATAAAAAATAAATATATTGAAACAATGAATTTAAATAAAAAATAAATAAAAATAAAGTGCTGAATAGTGGAAAGTGAAGTGCATGACAATCAAAAATACAATATGATGAAAAAATACATATAAAGCCATATGACTGCTTAGGCCATGATGATATAAAGGAATCCACTGATCTGAAAAATATATAATAAAAATTTGTATTATATAATTAATCATACCGTAACAACTCCTATCCCATTAAGGATACCTCCACAGATATTCTTAACCACCATAAATACACATAATTAAATATTCAATATAACTCACAATATATGATATATATATATATATGCTAGATGGAGGCTAGATGTTATCGCATCAGGAGGGCGGTAATGTCACGATGGGGGCAGGCTTTGCAGCCTTGAGAATCTCTCCCCCCATGTGCTCACCTACCTATCCACTCTCTCTTTCCCCCATGTGCTGACTTCTCCCATCTGTGCTCTCTTCTTTGACCTGTCTACCCCATGTGCTATCCCCCTTGTCTGCTGTCTCTCTCCTTCCTGTGCTGTGTTCTCCCCTCATGTGCTGTCCCGTTGCAGCTGTCTCACCCCTGTGCTCTGTCTCTCTACCCCCTGTGCGCTTTCTCTCTCCCCCATCTGCTGTCTTCTCCTCTCATGTGATCTCTTCTTTGACCTGTGTACCCCATGTGCTCTCCCCCTTGTCTGCTCTCTCTCTCCACCCCTGTGCTGTCTTCTTCCCTCATGTGTTCTCTCGTTTGAGCTGTCTCCCCGCGCTGTAAATCAGACTGCCACCTTCTTTGTGCAGGCAGATAGCCTCAGAAGCATAAAAACTGCGCATGCGCTGCTCCTGTACAAAGATAGCGACAGTCAGTGAATCATTCGGCTGATCCCGATGGCGGCGTGTATGGCGTGTTAGCGACGGTGTTCCGCTGGTGGTACCGCGCAAGAGGCTGCGTACGGCGTATATGTGTCACCCTGACCTGGATGCCACAAGTGTAATTAAAGCTGTGTCTGAGAGCAAGGGGGAGGTTCTCTAGTCAGGGGAACATTAGCATGCAATGCCTCCTGTCTCAGGCCAGTAGGGGGAGCTGGCTGCCCCTATAAAAGCTGGTACTGAGTAGTGTTGAGCCACCCCCGTAGTGTTCGAGTTCGGTTTGGTTCGTCGAACACCCGTGTGTTCGCCGAACTGTTCGTCGAACTGTTCGTCGAACACCTTCGAACACCGTTAAAACCAATGGCAGGCAAACAAAAACACATAGAAACACATAGAAAACACCTTCAAAGGTGTCCAAAAGCTGACAAACTGCTCAGAAGACATAACTAACACATGGAAAAGTGACAAGTACATATAGTCATGCGAAAATAAAAGAGGTGGAGGAGTAAAAGGAGGGGGAGACACAGATATAGGCATGTCATGCCCTTCTAAAATCCAAAAAGTGAGAAGCCGACACGGCCAGTCCGCTCCTGCCCGTGCCACCTCCGTGTCGCCGGGTTTGTGCCAGAGCCGCGGTGAACCCTGATGGCCAGCCCCCCTCTCCCAATACTGGTGCCTGTCCGCTGGTGGGTCGAGCGAGCCCCCCTGTGGTGGAGGCAGCTCTAAGCTTTTTAATTTAAATTGTCTCTCTAATTTGAATGAATACACTTTAAATCCATTTACAAGGATCTATTGGAGGGCAAGTCTCATGCCAGCAGCCGCGTAATTCCAGCTCCAGTAGCGTCCACTAAAGCTGCTGCAGTTAAAAAGCTTTTATAAGGATCGAGCTCGGCTGTCCACCGCAAGGCATCCTACTGCCAGTCCTAGCCCCTATGCCTTGGGGTGCCTCCTGATGCTCTTCACTGAGTATCCCATGGTCCCGAAGCATTTCCTTTGAAAAAATTAAGTGTCTAAACTACAGGTGGTGTAGCTTGCTTAACAGCCGGGATAATCCGCTGACTAGCAGACACTGCTACTAGGCACAAAGTATTTCCTGGGCTAGATGCAGTTAAAAATTTGTAATTAGATACTCTCGTTGGATGCTGAGAAAGCATTCCATAGAGTCTCCTGGCACGCCATATATGATTCTCTTAAAAAGCTTGGGGTAGGGGTCTAGGGGACCCTTTTATAGCCAAAATCACGGCCCTGTATCACAATACGTCACCTAGGCTGAAGATAGATGGAACTGTAGCACCCTGAGGGCTCGGTTGCTACAGAGGTGTGATATCTCACTCTCAGGTAAGGATGGAGTGTGGATCAGGACCCGACACCTGCATGCATTACACCACATTGCCGTGGGGCAGGGCGACCAATATGCCTCTGAGATGGGCACGACAGTCCATGTCCCTGGCTGGAGTGGGGGGAGGGAACACTGAGGAAGGGGAACCCTGTAGTGCAGGAGCAGGGAGGAAGCAGTTCCTGGGTGCATTGAGAAGGGAGTATAAAAAGTGGGCACCATCTTAGTTCAGTGCAGAGAAGTCTGAGCAGAAGTGGCAGGGAGCAGGGGCTCTGCATGAGCTCTGCTCCGGAGGCGGGCCTAGTAACAGAGGCCCAGGCCTGGAAGAAGGAGAAGGAAGGAAGAGGAGCGGAGAAGGCTCCAGGAACGAGGAATGAAGGGATCCCAGGGGTGCGGACGGGCGAGTCGCCACCACACGCCCGAATCCACCTGCGTGGAGGGGTCAGGCCAGAGGGGGAGACCGGTCCCCGAAACTAGTGGAGGCAGGAAACGACCCTCAGCTAGAAACCGGAGGCTGTGACATTTTATGTGGCGCAGCCCCTCGCTACACCCGCTAGGAAGGCACAACATAGGGTCAGGGAAACTGGCGCCAAGTTTACCAAGAGGAGGCCCGAGGCAGCCGGACAGAAGGGTTGGTAAGAAAGGCCAGACAAAGGACACACAAAGGGGGTCCTGTGAAGCGCTCCAAAGTTATCTGGGAGTTGTCTGAGCCCCTCACCTGGTGAGCACAGTACGACGTGGGCAGCCGTTACCTGCAGACGTGGTCTGGATAATAAGAACTGTGAGTAAAGGACCTGGACTGCATCACTGACTCCGTGTCGTTACTGCTGCTGCCCTGCACCATCACCCCCATCCTCCGCATACACTGCCCTGAGGCTATACTCCTCCCGTGGGGAGTTATGCTACGCTCTGCTGCACCCACAACACCAGCCTCAGCGGTCTGCCCTGCAGCGGCGGTTCACTCTGACCGCAATCCACGGGTGGCGTAGTCGGACATTTAAACATCAAAACCACATAAATAGTTCCGCCACTGGTTTGACCACCCTGAGCCACGGATCCGGGTCGCCGCCACGAAGACTACAACCACCAGCATCCACCAAAAAGGTTCCGGCTCCGGGTGTCCCAAGGCCCAGGGGGTGCATCAGAACATTTTCATCACCTTTCACAATCACCAATGGGACAAGGCAGGGATGTCCTCTGTCCCCTCTCTTATACATCCTAGTGACGGAGCACCTGCTCTCATCAATTCGCCATAACCCCAATATTAGGTGGATTGAGGAGGGAGGCACCGAGTACAAGTGCTCTCTATTTGCTGATGATGTCCTGGTATATATCACTCAATCACATATATCCATCCATGCTGTTATGGCTGAAATAGATCACTTTGTTACATGGTCAAATTTTAAAATCAATGCAGCGAAGTCTGAGGCCCTCGATGTCTCCCTCCCCAAATCCATATAGGATTCCATCCAGTCCAACTTTCCCTTTGCCTGGCCCTCACAGGGTATCAAATACTTAGGAATTCCTATTCATAGAGACCTCTCCCATCTATGTTATCTTAATTTTGGGCCCTTTATTGAACAACTCCATACAGACCACGGTTGGCAAGTTAGAACTGTAAGATTCACTACGTGAACCACTGGTGTTTTGTGGAAAAGCACATGTACACTGAGTTCCAAATTATTATGCAAAAAGTGTTTAGGAGTGATAAGGGAAGAATTTGTTTGTTTGTCAGTTAAACTCATTGATGGTGATGTGTGTCAGGGCTCTTTATATCACTGTAAGCAATTGCAGACACCTGTGCTAATTAGTTTGGCAGGTGTGTCCAATGAAAGGCAAGACTACTTAAGAAGGCTGTCTCACATTATTAAGCAGCCTACATTTTCTGCCAAAATGGGAAAGAAAAAGGATGTGTCCGCTGCTGAGAAGCAACAAATTGTGGAGTGTTTAGGTCAAGGCATGACTACAATCAACATTGTGCGATGATCAGGATGAAGTGTCTTGGCAATCAAGAAGTATGTAGCTGATTCACAGTACACACGTGTGCGTGCTGATAAGGGCAAATTGAGGACTCTTTCCTACAGGCAATTACGTCAGGTTGAAAGAGCAGCGGCAAAAAAGCCTTGTCATAGCAGCAGACAAGTTTTTGAAGCTGCTTGTGCCTCCAACGTCCCCCGAACAACAAGATGCAGGGTCCTTCAGAGGTTTGCAGCTGTGCATATGCCATCCTGTCGACCTCCTCTATCCACTTCACACAAGCAGAAACGGCTCCAGTGGGCCAAACATTACATGAAGACTGATTTCAAAACTGTTTTGTTCACGGATGAGTGCCGTGCAGCGCTCGATGGTCCAGATGGATGGAGTGGAGGATGGCTGGTTGATGGACACCCCACGCAAACACGGCTACAGCGCCAACAAGGAGGAGGTGGAGTAATGTTTTGGGCTGGAATCATGGGGAGAGAGATTGTCGGCCCCTTTAGGATCCCTGAAGGCGCTAAAGATGAACTCCATAATGTATGTGGATTTTCTCAAACAGCACTTCCTGCCATGGTTCAAGAAGAAGAACCGTGTATTTCACAGCAAGATCATTTTTCTGCATGATAATGCACCATCTCATGCTGCACATAAAACATCTGCATCTCTGGCTGATATGGGCATAAAAGGGGACAAACTTATGGTGTGACCCCCATGCTCCCCTGACCTGTACCCCATTCAGAACCTTTGGAGCATCATTAAAAGGAGTGTCTATGATGGCGGGAGGCAGTTCACATCTAAGCAACAGCTCTGGGAGGGTATTCTGTCCTCATGCAAAACAATTGAAGCAGAAACCATCCAAAACCTGACAAATTCAATGGACGAGAGAGTTCAGAAGCTCCTTTCGAACAAGGGGTCCTATGTGAAAATGTAACATCACCTAGAATAAAGTTTTGAGTTGAAAACTGTTTGATTTCAGTTTCTAACAACCTGCTAATGCTTATAATTTCTAAAATGACCATTTTTTGGTCTTTATTAAAATGAAAAGGTTGATCGAAAAGTTTGGGGGATCTAAGAGTGTGGCAACCCAGTAGTCATGATTACTTCGAATTCTGACAATATGAGGGTCATGCTGCAGGTAGTGCAGCAAGAAGGCACTTATGTGTCTTGCGCATCTCGGAGCCCCAAAATTATTTTCCGGGCTAGATGCAGCTAAAAATTATTGTTAATTTTAAATCTGGTGAAGCTTTAGTATAGATGGCCTAATAGGATCAGTGCTGCACACTGCTACAAAGCCCAAATTATTTTCCAGTCAAGATACAGATAAACATGATTAGTAATTTTAAATCTGGTGGAGCTTATTATAGATGGCCTAATAGAATCAGTGCTGCACACTGCTACAAAGCCCAAATTATTTTCCAGCCAAGATACAGATAAACATGATTAGTAATTTGAAAGCTTAAAACGGTTGGTAGGGTGATTTTAACCAATCATCAAGCTTTTACTCTCCCCAGGATGACACAGGGGTAGAAAAGTCGTTTCGGATCCATGATTTGTTCATCTTTATGAACGTGAGTCTGTCTACATTATCAGTGGAGAGCCGCGTGCGCTTATCTGTCAGCACACCACCAGCAGCGCTGAACACACGTTCAGACAGAACGCTGGCTGCGGGGCATGACAAGATCTCCAAGGCGTAAGTGGCTAGCTCCGGCCATTTATCCAGATTGGAAGCCCAAAAAGAGCACGGGTCCAGTGACACAGTCGTGGCTTCAATGTTTACTTGGAGATACTCCTGTACCATCGTCTCTAGGCGTTGACTATGTGTCAGACTTCTTGTCTCCTGTGGCCTTGCAAAGGATGGGCTAAAAAAGTGGTGAAATGATTCCGCAAAATTGATGTTACCAGCAGATACTGTGGTTCTGTTACGGTTTGAGTGCTGAACACTTGACGGTCCCACGGTTGGCAAGTTGGAACTGTGAGATTCACTACGTGCACCACTGGTATTTTGTGGAAAAGCACATGTAAGATTCTGCAACAGTCTCTGCTGATACTCCTGCATGCGTGCATCCCTTTCTATGGCAGGAATAATTTCTGCAAATTTACTTTTGTACCGGGGATCTAACAGTGTGGCAACCCAGTAGTCAGGATTATTTCTAATTCTCACAATTCGAGGGTCATGTTGCAGGTAGTGCAGCAAGAAGGCACTCATGTGTGTTGCGCATCCAGGAGCACCAAGTCCCTGTTGTGTTGGTGGCGAGGTAACAATCATGCTTCCTTCCTCTGTCCTCTCCCCCCAACCTCGCACAACAGAAATGTGATCAAGGTCTCCCTCATCTGATGAGTCTTCCATCAGTTCGTCCTCCACTTCTTCCTGGGCTCCTGCACCTTCCTCACTAGTTTGGCTGCTACCATGCGCCCTGGTAAAACCATCTCCCCCACCCTCACATGCCTGCCGCCTTGGTGCTGCCGACCGTCTGGACCTTGCAGATGTTAGCCCTTCCGCATACAACTCCTCCTCCTCTACTTCCTCCACCTCCTCTTGTGCCACCACCTGACTCCGAATTCTGTTTAACATGTGCTCCAGCATGTAAATCACCGGAATAGTCATGCTGATAATGGCATCCTCAGCACTAAACATCTTCGTCGCCATTTCAAAACTGTGCAGAAGGGTGCATAGGTCCCTGATCTGAGACCACTCCTCCAGCGTGATTTGCCCCACCTCTGAATCTCGTTGGCCCAGGCTATACGTCAGAACGTATTGCACGAGGGCTTGTCGGTGCTGCCACAGTCGCTGCAACATGTGCAGAGTTGAATTCCACCGGGTAGGCACATCGCATTTTAGCCGGTGAAGTGGCAGGCCCAATGACTTCTGTAGAGATGTAAGTCGCTGAGCTGCGGGATGCGAACGGCGGAAGTGAGCACACAGCGACCGTGCCCTCTGCAGAAGGCCATCTAGTCTGGGATAGTGGGCTAAAAATTGCTGGACAACCAGGTTCAACACGTGAGCCATACAAGGCACGTGTGTGACATTGCCCCGGCGAAGGGCCGCACCCAGGTTTGCAGCATTGTCGCACACGGCCTTCCCTGGTTTCAGGTCCAGTGGAGACAACCACTCATGAAATTGGTTCTCCAGAGCTGACCACAACTCCTCAGCTGTGTGACTCACATTTCCCAGACATTTCAAAGTAAAAACCGCCTGATGACGTTGAGCCCTACTGCCAGCATAGTAAGGAGGTGTGCAGGATCCCTTCTGCGCAGTTAGAAAGCTTGTGGCATGACCAGACAGGCTTTGGGTGCAGGTGGAAGACCGAGAGGAGGTTGAGGAGGCAGAAGCAGTGGAGGAACTTTGACATAAAGAGGATTGACGCACAACTCGTGGGGACGGCAAGACTTGGACAGCAGCCCCTTGTCCTGCTGTCACCATAGTTACCCAGTGCCCAGTCAGTGACATGTAACGCCCCTGTCCATGCCTACTCGTCCAAGTGTCTGTGGTGAAATGCACCCTGTCACACACAGAGTTTCTCAAAGAAGCGGTGATGTTGTGTGCGACATGCTGGTGGAGCGCAGGCACACCTTTCTTTGAGAAGTAGTGCCGACTGGGCATCTGGTACTGGGGCACTGCGACGGACATAAGGTCTCGAAAATCCTCTGTGTCCACCAGGCGGAAAGGCAGCATTTCTGTAGCCAAGAGCTTGCAGATGGTGAAATTCAACCTCTTAGCTTTCTCATGGCTAGGAGGAAATGGTCTTTTACTTGTCCACATCTGAGGGACCGAGGGCTGGCTATTGTGCTTAGACGGGGTTGATAAGGGTGTCCCCGGCAAACTGCCGGTCTGTGAGGAAGATGCAGGCGGACATGTTAGGTTGCCTTGATCCAAAGGTGGTGCTATCGATGTCGGACAGCGCTCAACACCAGCTGGTGTTACCACCTCCAAAGAAAATGATGACCTGCCAATCACGCTGGCTGTTGCGTGTAAAGAGGTGGCAGGTCTGCGCCCCAAAACAGGTGTGTCTGCTGTCCCCCCAGTCACAGAGGATGAAGAGGCTGCGGATGCACAAGATATGGCAGACGGTGGTTGGCCCGGCCGGCTAGGCCGCATTGTAGCACACTGAGCTTCCCACTGCAACTTATGCTTCATGTCCATGTGCCGGTTCATGCATGAAGTACTCAAACTATGTATTTTTTGGCCTCTACTTAGCTTTTGCTGACAAATGTTACAGATAACACGAGTTGGGTCATCTTTATCGATCTGAAAAAATGCCCAGGCTATGCAAGGCTTAGCACCCATGCGACCTGAAGAGCCACCACGACTTGTGGTGAGAGGCAGAGTTGTGTTTGAGGATGCAGTTGTTGACGTGCTTCCAGTACTACGTCTCTGTCCAGGAAGGCGCAACCTGACCTCGTCGTCACTAGCATCTTCCTCCACCTCCTCTGCTGACCTCATCTCTTGGCTGACTGTGGGTTGACAGTAAGTGGGATCTCCAACCTCATCATCATCACCCTGTGCGTTATCACACCCGTCGTCCTCAGAGCCAACCTGTTCTTGCCCTGACAAAAAACTAAAGTTGTCGCTCCAATCAGGTATTTGAGTCTTATCATCGTCTTCCTCATTGTCTCCACCAACAGGAGTTACAGTTTGGGAATGAGGGTCTACATTATGGTCAGAACCTTCTGCGTCTGGTCCTGGATCCGACTCATAAAGATTCTGGGCATCAGTGCAGATCATTTCCTCGTCTGGATTCACAGAAGCGCTGGAGTCGACCTCTGATTCCCAGGCTATAGTATGAGTAAACAGCTCTGCAGACTCAACCATCTGTTCTACCTCATACTCAGAGGGGCAGCTGGAGATTTGGGAGCTGTGAGGAAGCAAGTGCGATTGGGGTGACACCTTTGAGGACTGGAGTATTTGTGATGTTGAAGTTGATGTGGAGGAGAGCCCACTTAAAGGAGCACTTGATATCCGTTGAAGCACCTGCTGTTTTTGTGCCTCATCTGGAATTTGTAGCGATTGGCGTGGCCGTAAGAAAGGGATCTTATCACATTGTCCGCTAAAAGAAGTAGACATTTTAGTTTGGCTGGAAGATGGTCTTTCTTCTGCAGATGTTACTGTTGCTTTAACACCTACCCCACGGACACAACCTTTTTTCCCCTTCCCAACACGCCTATTCCCCTTTCCACCAGCAGCAGGCCTTTTTCCACTCATTTTGGTGGTTAACTAATTCACAACTCTGGAGTTGTTTGCACAAAAAAACAATGGATGGGAACCGAGCAGAGCTGAGTGGCCAAACTGTGGTATTAGGCCAAAACTATTGGCTGGGTTAGATGCAGAAAAAAATTATATTCAATTTGCAACCTGATGGAGGTCTGTATAGATGGATTAATAGAACAAGTCCCACACACAGCTAGAAGCCCAATATTTTTTCAGAGGTAGATGCAGAAAAAAATATATTCAGTTTGCAACCTGATGGAGGTCAGTATAGATGGACTAATACAACAAGTCCCACACACAGCTAGAAGCCCAATATTTTTTCAGAGGTAGATGCAGAAAAAAATATATTCAGTTTGCAACCTGATGGAGGTCTGTATAAATGGATTAATAGAACAAGTCCCACACACAGCTAGAAGCCCAATATTTTTTCAGAGGTAGATGCAGAAAAAAATATATTCAGTTTGCAACCTGGTGGAGGTCTGTATAGATGGATTAATAGAACAAGTCCCACACACAGCTAGAAGCCCAATATTTTTTCAGAGGTAGATGCAGAAAAAAATATATTCAGTTTGCAACCTGATGGAGGTCTGTATAGATGGATTAATAGAACAAGTCCCACACACAGCTAGAAGCCCAATATTTTTTCAGAGGTAGATGCAGAAAAAAATATATTCAGTTTGCAACCTGATGGAGGTCAGTATAGATGAACTAATACAACAAGTCCCACACACAGCTAGAAGCCCAATATTTTTTCAGAGGTAGATGCAGAAAAAAATATATTCAGTTTGCAACCTGATGGAGGTCAGTATAGATGGACTAATACAACAAGTCCCACACACAGCTAGAAGCCCAATATTTATTCAGAGGTAGATGCAGAAAAAAATATATTCAGTTTGCATCCTGATGGAGGTCTGTATAGATGGATTAATAGAACAAGTCCCACACACAGCTAGAAGCCCAATATTTTTTCAGAGGTAGATGCAGAAAAAAATATATTCAGTTTGCAACCTGATGGAGGTCTGTATAGATGGATTAATAGAACAAGTCCCACACACAGCTAGAAGCCCAATATTTTTTCAGAGGTAGATGCAGAAAAAAATATATTCAGTTTGCAACCTGATGGAGGTCTGTATAGATGGATTAATAGAACAAGTCCCACACACAGCTAGAAGCCCAATATTTTTTCAGAGGTAGATGCAGAAAAAAATATATTCAGTTTGCAACCTGATGGAGGTCTGTATAGATGGATTAATAGAACAAGTCCCACACACAGCTAGAAGCCCAATATTTTTTCAGAGGTAGATGCAGAAAAAAATATATTCAGTTTGCAACCTGATGGAGGTCTGTATAGATGGATTAATAGAACAAGTCCCACACACAGCTAGAAGCCCAATATTTTTTCAGAGGTAGATGCAGAAAAAAATATATTCAGTTTGCAACCTGATGGAGGTCTGTATAGATGGATTAATAGAACAAGTCCCACACACAGCTAGAAGCCCAATATTTTTTCAGAGGTAGATGCAGAAAAAAATATATTCAGTTTGCAACCTGATGGAGGTCTGTATAGATGGATTAATAGAACAAGTCCCACACACAGCTAGAAGCCCAATATTTTTTCAGAGCTAGATGCAGAAAAAAATTATATTCAATTTGCAACCTGATGCAGGTCCGTATAGATGGACTAATAGAATGATGCTATGCCCAAAAGATTTTACTTCACTAGGTGCAGTAAAAAAATTGGTATTCTATACACAGGTGGTATATCTTGCAACACAGATAGGCTACTCCACTGACTAACACACTCTGCAATAGGCCAAAAAGGATTAGCTTTGCTAGATTCAGCCAAATGCTGTGAAAAAAACTTGCACAGCACTGGCACAGACCTGCCTGGCAAAAACTGATAGGAACTGATGTAACCTAGTCCTGAAAAGGACTCCAATTACAATTAGTCTTTACTCCCACAATCTATCTATTTAAGAGCACAGACCTGCCTGATAAAAGTCGTAGGAAATGCTGTAACCTAGTCCTTAAAAGGACTGCAATCACAACTATTCCCTACTCCCAAGCTATCTGTAGATTTGTGCGAAAATTGGCTTGAAATTAACAAGGTATAGCGCACACAGCAACAGCGGTGCCGTCTAACACGCAGCTGCAGCAGTGAGAAAATGGTGGCGACGGGGAAAATGGCTTGGTCTTATAGGGCAAGGACATGTGACATACACTGCCAATGACACATGCCCTTGCTTGTGTGAAAAAAAGCACTTCGCTCCGTGTGTGCGCTGCTGATAGGCTGACAGATTGCACCTCCTCACTGCAAATGCGGGAAAGAGAAAAAAAAATGGAGATCTTCATTGTTCCTGCAGAGATCCATCCCCTGCCCTTCCCCCCACCCCGCTGTACACTCAAACTGCGTATTAACATTAATTTTCATCATTACTGAGAAAAAATCCAGTTATGATTTTGGTGCACGAACAGTTATCGAACATAACCTCGAACAGCCGAATTTTTCTCAAATTGTTCGTGTTCGCCGAACGGCTCGAACACCGCCCAAAACAGCTCGAATTTGAGATTGGCGAACAGTTCGAGTAGAACAACGCTCATCTCTAGTACTGAGGGCAGGGTTAGAGAGAACTGGATTGCCTGTCCCAGCACTGAGACGTGTCCCAGAGCAGAGCAGGGACAGACAGTTGTATTGCACCTAAGAGGAAGTGTGGCAGTAGGAGAGCCAGAAGTCAGAGACAAGAGGCGAAGAGAGCCTGTCTTGGCAGAGAAAAGACTTAACTTTACCAGACTTTGGTGTCTGAGGCTGGAAGGATTCCACATCCCCCAGCAGAGAACCAGTCCGCAAGGGACTGTACATTCCTTGGCCTAAGAAGCCTGGAGGCCCTGCCACAACCGAAGGGACCAGTAAAGCCGTACAAGGCTGGGAGCAGAAAGGAACCCACGTCGCAGGCCATACAGGCGAGAATACACGGAGAGCTCGGAAACGTGGGCTGTTATCCAATCAGGAGGAGATAGCCAGAAGGAGCGCAGAAAGCACGGTAGGCCTACACCCTCACCCTGACCAGGGCCAATTTCCCCGTTGCTCTCAGACATCCAGGTCCCCTCCTAGCCGGGACTGTTTGTGGGTCAATTTAACTGTTTTAGTAAAGACCCTGGACTGCAACCTGTTGTCTGTGTGCTCCTTGCTCCTCCAGCACTACCAGCACTGGGACTCTCACTACCATCACTCCCACCATCCACTATACTACCCTGGGGCCGCACTCTTCCCGTGGGGAGTCACACTACCCTAGCTGCACACCTCATCAGCCCCAGCGGTCTGCATGCAGCGGCGGTTCCTAATAACCGCAATCCACGGGTGGCGTAGTCAGACATAAACATCAGTACATAACGGACTACCACTGGCCTGACCACCCTGAGCCACGGAACCGGGTCGCCACTACTACCCCCATCGTCTCCCTATTGCCCGGATCCGAGTGCCCCACGGCCCAGGGGGCAAGTCAGCTTTGGCGTAGTCGGCAGGGTTTCGTGCCCGCAACCACCGGGTACTGCGTGCCTGAAAAAGACTGTTGTAAACTTACCTGTGGAGAAGTTTCCCGCCATCAGACGCCATCTCGGACCGTTTCCCGCCGTCCGGAGTCGTTTCCCGCCATCCGGAGCAGATTCCCGCCATCAGACGCCATCTTGGACCATTTCCTGCCGTCTACTGCCGTCTTCCCGCCATCGGACGCCATCTTCAGGACGCCGCGCGGGAAGAAGAGGGGCGTGGACGTCAAAACCGCGCGAGATCCGAAGCTCCGCCCCACGCATGGACGCTGCGCAAGGTCCTGGAAGGGAGAGAGAGCGACGCTGACGTCATCAAGACGCGACACCAGGTCCTCGTCCATAGCAGCAGCAGCGGAGCCGCGGCCTACAGAAGAGGATCGTCGGAAGGTAGGCCACGCTTAACTAGGGGGGAGGAAGATGTCGGACACAGAGGCGCCCACTACCACCAATGCAGCTGCAGCAGCGGTGATGCCCTTTTCCCTGCCCTACATCCCTGGAGCGGCCTGGCTGCCCAAATACTCAAGGGAGCCCCATGCCCTAACTGACTTCAAGGAAAGGCTGTACAGTTTGTTCCAGGTTTACCCCCTGACAGAGGAGCAGAAGGTCAGCATATTAACAGGGCAGTTAACTGGCGCAGCCCAGAGGGAGGTAAAATCATGGCCCACTGAGGAGAAAAGGACTGTAAAGGGTATTCTGGCCCGGCTGCGGGGTACCTTTGACACACGTACCTCGGCTGAGATTAAAATGAGGTTCTATGGATGTAGGCAGCAGGCACAGGACAGCATCAGAGACTATGCCCTAAATCTGCAGGAAGCCTTGAGGGCTATTCAACAAACTGACCCTGGCAGTGTGCAGGAAACCAATAAGCTGCTAACAGAACAATTCATAGAAGGTCTGCTGTCCAGCGCCCACAGGGCCCAGCTGCGCCTCATGTTCTTTCAGAACCCCGACCTGACCTTTGCCCAATTTAAGGACAGGGCCATAAGGGTGCTCTGTGAATCTGCAACCAGTGGCGCTATAAACCCCCGGCGCCCTGCTCTCACCTACCACCAGGAGGCGGCGCCCTCCTCTATGGACTCCGTGGAGGCTGATGCACAGGCCCTGAACCAAGCCCCGTCGAAAGGCCTGCACCACCAAGTCCAGGAGCTGACCAGGAGCGTCGCGGCGTTGACCAGGACCGTCCAGGCGTTGCAAGTGGACCCGTCAAGACCCATCGAGCTGGCTTCAAGTCCGGAGGATGTCCCGTGCCGTCGACAGAGGAGGATCCCGTCGTTCCGTGGGAGGCCCACAGACCGCTACGCAGAGGATGGACAGCCCATTTGCCGTCGATGCAACCAGCCCGGACACATTTCCAGGTACTGTAATTTAAACGGGTCCAACCTGGGGCAGAGGGCCGACCCCCAGGCATAAGATCACCAGGCCCTTATAATTGGCGTGATAAGTACGTTGGGGGGCGCCCGGTTTTACCCGTGGTGCTGGACGGTATCCCCATGAGCGCCTTGCTGGATACTGGGTCGCAAGTAACCACAATCCTTTATGTACTTTTTAAGCAGTATTGGACTGATGCTGATATCACACGGTATCCAGACAGTAACTTGAGCATCATCGCCAGTAATGGCTTACCCGTGCCGCAGATGGGGTTCAAGGAGATGACCATTAAAATTGGTAAAGTTGAACTGCCGGCACAGGGAGTGATTATTGTGGACATTGACCGTCATGAAAGTCACCCTAAAATAACTGTGGGTACTAACATAATTGAAAATTGCCTTTCAGAGGTAATTGTAATTCTACAACAGGTGGCGGTGAATACTAGTTCCAGCCAACAGAGAGTCCTCAACAAGGAGATAAAAGCCCTGATGATACGGCAGCAGGTAGAACTGTCTGGTGGTGAGATCGGTAGCGTAAGACTCAGTGATCCATTCCCCATTTCCATGCCTCCCAAAAGTGAAATGATGATCTGGTGTCGGACTGCAATCGGGTTGAGAGGTAGAGACTACCAAGCCATGGTAGAACCCGTGTACTCAGACAGCAGGCCCACCATTTTGACAGCCCGGGGGGTGGTTGATGTCCGTCATGGGAGGGTGCCCGTTCGCATCCTCAACATTGGGGAGAGGGAGGTACACTTACCCAGGTACGCTACACTTGCCAAACTGTTTGTTGTCGAACACAAAGCTATTAGGGCCGTGGAACCCTTGCCTCCATCTCCTCAGGCGGAGGGTAACGGCTCCCAGAAACAAAAGGAGGACTGGTGCCAGAAACTCCACGTGGGTGCTGACTCCACTCCCCTGCACCAAAAACAAGGAGTCTACCGGGTGGTACAGGAGTACGAGAGAGTCTTTAGTAAGCACCCGCTAGACTTCGGCAGAGTAAAAGGGATAGAACACCACATCCCCACAGGGAGCCACCCACCGATAAAAGAAAGACACCGACCTGTACCCCCTGCACATTATCAGAACGCAAAGGGCATGCTAAGAGAGATGAAGGAAGCTGGGGTCATTAGAGATAGCTGTAGCCCCTGGGCAGCCCCCTTGGTTCTGGTGAAAAAGAAAGACGGCACCATGAGAATGTGCGTGGACTATAGACAAATCAACCGTATCACCCACAAAGACGCATATCCGCTGCCTAGAATAGAAGAGTCTTTAGCCGCACTAAAATCTGCTAACTTCTTTTCTACTTTGGACCTTACTAGCGGGTACTGGCAGGTTCCTGTGGCAGAGGCTGACAAGGAGAAGACCGCCTTCACCACCCCGATGGGACTGAGCGAATTCAACTGTATGCCTTTCGGGCTCTGCAACGCACCAGGGACCTTCCAGCGGCTGATGGAATGCTGTCTAGGGCACCGAAACTTCGAGACGGTCCTCCTTTACCTGGACGACGTGATCGTCTATTCGAAGACCTACGAGGACCATCTCAAGCACCTGGCCGAGGTGTTCGAAGCCCTGGCAGGCTATGGCCTGAAGGTGAAACCATCAAAGTGTTACCTGCTGAAACCAAAGGTCCAGTACCTAGGGCACGTGGTAAGCGCGGAAGGAGTGGCCCCCGACCCTGACAAGGTCACGGCAATCAAGAGCTGGCCAAGCCCCTCGAACATCAAAGAGGTGAGACAGTTTCTCAGGTTGGTAGGCTACTACCGAAGGTTCATCCCCGGGTTCACTAAGATGGCAGCTCCTATGCAGGACCTCCTGATTGGACAGTCTAAGTCCCGAAGTCAAAAGCCACCCTTCAAGTGGGAAAACCGGAAGAGGAGTCCTTCCGCCAGCTAAAGATGGCCCTCACGGGGGATGAGATCCTGGCCTACCCTGATTACGGCCAGCCTTTCATTCTCCACACAGATGCCAGTAATGTGGTACTGGGAGCCGTACTGTCCCAAAACCAACAGGGCAGAGAACGGGTGATCGCATACGCCAGCCGGAAGCTGAGGCCCACCGAGAGGAACCCGGAGAATTACAGCTCCTTCAAGCTAGAATTCTTGGCGGTGGTGTGGGCCGTGACGGAACGCTTCAAGCATTACCTGGCCTCCGCAAAGTTCACCGTGTACACGGACAACAACCCGTTGACACACCTGGACAATGCAAGACTGGGTGCCCTGGAACAGCGGTGGATGGCCCGTCTCTCCAACTATGACTTCGTGATCAAGTACCGGGCAGGCAAAACCAACGCCAACGCAGACACCCTATCAAGGATGCCTCACTTACCTGAAGGTGACGAAGACCCAGAAGAGCTGGAGGAGGTAGAACTCCCCGCGTTTCACCGGTATGGAGCCGCTCAACACTCTCACCGCGTGAAGGAGGAGGATCTAACAACTGTGATGATGAATCCCCTACCTCACCACAGCTGGGCAGAGACCCAAGATAGTGACCCTGCAGTCCGCCTGGTGAAAGATCTGCTGACCCGGGAAGACGCCCGCCTAGATCCAGATGCCCCAGAGGAAGCCAAGCAGCTATGGAAGGAGAAGAGCAAGCTGTTCCTCTACGAAGGCAAGTTGTGCAGAAGGATTGTCAACCACCAGACGCACGAGCTGACCTGGCAAGTCGTGGTCCCAAGGCGGGATGCAGCTATGGTCCTGGGGGCTTACCATGACAGAGCGGGACACTTCGGTTGGAAGAAACTGGAGTTCCTACTAAGAGGAAGGTTCTTTTGGGTTGGCATGAGAGGAGCAGTAGAAAAGTGGTGCAGAGACTGTGGCCCTTGACACCTGAGGAGGAAGGACCGCACCAGCCAGAAGACACCCTTGAGGCCCATCGTCACCACGCAGCCTCTTGAGCTGGTAGCTCTGGACCACGTCAAATTGGCTCCCAGCCGGTCAGGATACATCTATGCCCTGACAATCGTGGACCACTATTCCCATTTTCTAGTGGTGGTCCCGGTAAAGGACTTGACAGCCCAAACAGCGGCCAGAGCCTTCCAGCAATACTTCTGCCATCCACACGGGTATCCGGAACAGGTCCTGACAGGCCAGGGTCCAGCGTTCGAGGCTGAAATCTTCCAGGAGTTCTGCAACCTCTATGGCTGTTAGAAAATTCGGACAACGCCTTACCATCCACAAACCAACGGGATGTGTGAGAAGATGAACAATATAGTCATTGATCTCCTGAAGACTTTGCCCCTGGAGGAACGCAGCCTGTGGCCAGAAAAATTGCCGGACCTGGTAGACATGTACAACAATATCCCGGTGAATGCTACAAACTGCACCCTGGCTTACCTGATGCGAGCTAGACCAGGTAAGCTGCCCGTAGACCTGGAGATGGGAGTCCTAATACCTGAGGACACCTCCCCGGATGCGGACTGGGATACGGAAAGGCAACTGCAGTACAAGAAGGTACAGGAGAGTGTGGAGAAGAGCCTGGCCCAGGTGAGAGAGAAGCAAGAAAGACTCTTCAATCAACACTCCCATGCTAGTCCCCTAGAACCTGGTGAGCAAGTCCTAAAGCGAAAAAGAAGGCTACATAAGTTGGACGACCAGTGGGAAAGGGAACCCTACACCGTACTGCAGTCTGACCACGACAACCCAAAGGTGTGCGTAATCACCAAGGACGGAGGAGAAACCACTAGTGTCGTCTCCAGAGACCACCTCAAAAGGTGCCCCGAGCAACTCCGTAGTGCAGAAGAGGATCAGAGTGACCTTGAACCCGCAGAGGACAAGGAAGAAATGATCAGCACCGTTCTGGGAGAGTTCCCTCAGTCCTGGACTCGCATAAATGATGCCATAGTGGTACCTGTCCTGCATTTCCTGCAACCGGCACAGCAACAACCAACACCAGAGCCGGAAGGTGAAGAGGAGCAAGCGGTTCCAGAGGCAGAAGAGCCTGTACCAGCAGCCCAGGAGAGTCAACCCTCTGCTGACAGTGAGCCTGCCATGCCTGCGGTAAGCCAAAGGACCCGCAGACAGCTGCCTGCCCTACCTGTACACCCAGCTGGTAGCTGCACCCCTAATGCTAGTGGGGAAAGCCAGGTTGGTCCACCACCAGACAGTGGGCTACGTAGATCAACCAGGAGCACAAAAGGGCAGATACCCGCTCGCTGGAGAATATAGGATGCACTAAATTGTAAATAACCCTGTTGCCAAATGTTGAAATGTTTGCCAAGTTACCTGCATGATTATTAATAGTGTGTTTCAGTTTCTTGCAGCTACCGTAAGGACTCACAGGTTATGGACTTTTTATAACCGGGACCTTGTATGGACTGCGTTCGGAGCCTAACCCAGGAATGAACTAAGACTGTGAAGGACTTGGGGTAGGACAGACCCCCACCTGATTAAGGCTCCCCGTTGTATTGGTGATATGGACACCTGGTCACAGGCCACACTGTGACCTTAAGAACTCAATTTGTGCGTCATCTGTCTATTAATGTTTTATTGTTATGCATATTGTCTTTGTTTACTGTTTAGTCCCGGAGTACTAAATTTCACTAGGGGGGAATGTGTCACCCTGACCTGGATGCCACAAGTGTAATTAAAGCTGTGTCTGAGAGCAAGGGGGAGGTTCTCTAGTCAGGGGAACATTAGCATGCAATGCCTCCTGTCTCAGGCCAGTAGGGGGAGCTGGCTGCCCCTATAAAAGCTGGTACTGAGGGCAGGGTTAGAGAGAACTGGATTGCCTGTCTCAGCACTGAGACGTGTCCCAGAGCAGAGCAGGGACAGACAGTTGTATTGCACCTAAGAGGAAGTGTGGCAGTAGGAGAGCCAGAAGTCAGAGACAAGAGGCGAAGAGAGCCTGTCTTGGCAGAGAAAAGACTTAACTTTACCAGACTTTGGTGTCTGAGGCTGGAAGGATTCCACATCCCCCAGCAGAGAACCAGTCCGCAAGGGACTGTACATTCCTTGGCCTAAGAAGCCTGGAGGCCCTGCCACAACCGAAGGGACCAGTAAAGCCGTACAAGGCTGGGAGCAGAAAGGAACCCACGTCGCAGGCCATACAGGCGAGAATACACGGAGAGCTCGGAAACGTGGGCTGTTATCCTATCAGGAGGAGATAGCCAGAAGGAGCGCAGAAAGCACGGTAGGCCTACACCCTCACCCTGACCAGGGCCAATTTCCCCGTTGCTCTCAGACATCCAGGTCCCCTCCTAGCCGGGACTGTTTGTGGGTCAATTTAACTGTTTTAGTAAAGACCCTGGACTGCAACCTGTTGTCTGTGTGCTCCTTGCTCCTCCAGCACTACCAGCACTGGGACTCTCACTACCATCACTCCCACCATCCACTATACTACCCTGGGGCCGCACTCTTCCCGTGGGGAGTCACACTACCCTAGCTGCACACCTCATCAGCCCCAGCGGTCTGCATGCAGCGGCGGTTCCTAATAACCGCAATCCACGGGTGGCGTAGTCGGACATAAACATCAGTACATAACGGACTACCACTGGCCTGACCACCCTGAGCCACGGAACCGGGTTGCCACTACTACTCCCACCGTTTCCCTATTGCCCGGATCCGAGTGCCCCACGGCCCAGGGGGCGAGTCATATACAGTGTGTGTGTGGTGCGTACGGCGTATACAGAGTGTGTGTGTGTGTGGTGGTGCGTACAGTGTATAGTGTGTGTGGTGCGTACAGCGAATACAGTGTGTGTGTGGTGCACATGGCGTATACACTGTGTGTGTGTTGTGCGTATGGCGTATACAGTGTGTTTGTGTATGTGTGTTGTGTACGGCATATACAGTGTGTTCTTGATGCATACGGCATATACAGAGTGTGTGTGGTGGTGCGTATGACGTATACAGCGTGTGTGTGGTGCGTACGGTGTGTGTGTGGTGCGCACGGTGTATACAAAGTGTGAGTGTGGTGGTGCGTACAGCATATACAGTGTGTGTACGTGTATGTGGTGTGTACAGCATATACAGTGTGTGTGTATGTGGTGCATACGGCGTATACAGTGTGTGTGTGGTGCGTACGGTGTATACAGTGTGTGTGTGTGTGTGATGCGTAAGGCATATACAGTGTGTGTGTGGTGCGTACGGCGTAAACAGAGTGTGTGTGGTGGTGCGTATGACGTATACAGCGTGTGTGTGGTGCATATGGTGTGTGTATGGTGCGCACGGTGTATACAAAGTGTGAGTGTGGTGGTGCGTACAGCGTAAACAGTGTGTGTACGTGTATGTGGCGTGTACAGCATATACAGTGTGTGTGTATGTGGTGCATACGGCGTATACAGTGTGTGTGTGGTGCGTACGGTGTAAACAGTGTGTGGTGCTTACGGCATATACAGTGTGTGTGTGGTGTGTACGGCGTATACAGTGTGTGTGTGTGTGTGGTGCGTGCGGCATATACAATGTGTGTGTGGTGCGTACGGCGTAAACAGAGTGTGTGTGTATGTGGTGGTCCGTACGGCGTATACAGTGTGTGTGTGCTGCGTACGGCCTATACAGTGTGTGTGGTGCGAACGGCATATACAGTGTGTGTGTGTGTGTGGTCTGTACGATGTATACAGTGTGTGTGTGTGGTGCATGCAGTGTATACAGTGTGTGTGGTGCATACGGCGTATACAGAGTATGTGTGTGGTGGTGCGTACGGCGTATACAGTGTTTGTGTGGTGCATATGGCCTATACAGTGTGTGTGTGTGTGTGTGGTGTGCATACGGTGTATACAGTGTGTGTGAGTGTGTGTACGGCGCATACAGTGTGTGTGTGTGGTGTGTGGTGCATACGGCGTATACAGTGTGTGTGGGGGGTTCGTACGGTGTATACAGTGTGTGTGTGTGGTGCGTACGGCATATACAGTGTGTGTGTGGTGTGTACGGCGTATACAGTGTATGTGTGTGTATGCTGCGTACGGCGTATACTGTGTGTGTGTGGTGCGTACGGAGTATACAGTGTGTGTGTGGTGGTGCATACGGCGTATACAGTGTGTGTTGCGTACTGCATATACAATGTGTGTGTGGTGGTGCGTACGGCGCATACAGTGTGTGTGGTGTGTATGGAGTATACAGAGTGTGTGTGTGGTGGTGCGTACAGCATATACAGTGTGTGTGTGGTGTGTACTGCGTATACAGTGTGTGTGGTGTGGACGGCGTATACAGTGTGTGTGAGTGTGTGTACGGCGTATACAGTGTGTGCATGGGGGTGCGTGCGGCGTATACAGTGTGTGTGTGGTGCGTACGGTGTATACAGTGTGTGTGTGTTTGTGCGTGTGTGTGTGGTGCGTACGGCGTATACAGTGTATGTGTGTTTATGCTGCATATGGCGTATACTGTGTGTGTGGTGCGTATGGAGTATACAGAGTGTGTGTGTGGTGCGTATGTAACACGGGTACTTTAGATGTTACCCTGCGTCTCTTCTCTAGTAGTCGGCTTGACTCCTCCGCTGCACTGCACTCAGCTCTTTCTCCCAGTCCTGGAGCCAGGATCCTGGACCCTCTCATGCTGCTCTGCTGAGCAGGACCCAGCTCCGCTTTCCCGCCAAACGTCCTCGTCTGTTCCTCTCTCTACCCACGTCACCAGTCTCTCGGTCCTCTGACCTCCCAGCTCTCACTCTGGACACTCCCCCAGCTTCCCAGTCACCTGCCTCCCGTGCTCGCAGTTTGTCTTTCCCCTGCATCCAAAGGCACGGCCCCGGCAGTTCCGGATCCCTTGCTCTGAAAGCACTTACACCCCGGTCTTCCCCCTTACACGTACAGCATATACAGTGTGTGTGGTGCGGACAGCGTATACTGTGTGTGTGAGTGTGTGTATGGCGTATACAGTGTGTGTGGGGTGTGTACGGCATATACAGTGTGTGTGTGTGTGTGTGTGTTGCATACGGCGTGTACAGTGTATGTGTGTGTATGCTGCGTATGGCGTATACTGTGTGTGTGTGTGGTGCGTACGGAGTATACAGTGTGTGTGTGGTAGTGCGTACTGCGTATACAGTGTGTGTAGTGTGGACAGCGTATACAGTGTGTGTGTGTGGTGTGTACGGTGTATACAGTGTGTGTGTGTGTGTTTGGTGCGTACGGCATATACAATGTGTGTGTGGTGCGTATGGCGTATACAGTGTGTGTGGTGCGTACGGAGTATACAGAGTGTGTGTGTGGTGGTGCGTACAGCATATAGAGTGTGTGTGGTGCGTACTGCGTATATAGTGTGTGTGGTGCGGACGGCGTATACAGTGTGTGTGAGTGTGAGTACGGCATATACAGTGTGTGCGTGGGGGGGTGCGTGCGGCTTATACAGTGTGTGTGGTGCGTACAGTGTATACAGTGTGTGTGTGTGATGCATACGGCATATACAGTGTGTGTGTGTGTTTGGTGCGTACGGTATATACAGTGTGTGATTGTTTGGGTGTGTGGTGCGTACGGCGCATACAGTGTGTGTGTGGTGGTGCGTACGGTGTATACAGAGTGTGTTGTGCATACGGTGTTTGCAGAGTGTGTGTGTGGTGGTGCAAACGGAGCATACAGTGTGTGTGGTGCGTATGGCATATACAGTGTGTGTGCTGCTTACGAAGTATACAGTGTGTTTGTGGTGGTGCGTACGGCGTATACAGTGTGTGTGGTGCGAACGGCGTATACAGTGTGTGTGTGGTGCGTATGGCGTATACAGTGTGTGTGTGTGTTTGGTGCGTACGGCAAATACAATGTGTGTGTGGTGGTGCATATGGCATATACAGTGTGTGTGGTGGTGCGTACATGCATATACAGTGTGTGTGGTGCGTATGGCGTATACAGTGTGTGTGTGTGTGCTGCGTACGGCGTATACAGTGTGTGTGGTGCATACGGCATATACAGTGTGTGTGTGTGTTTGGTGCGTACAGCATATACAGTGTGTGATTATTTGCTTGGGTGTGTGGTGCGTACGGCGTATACAGTGTGTGTCTGGTGGTGCGTACAGTGTATACAGTGTGTGTTGTGCATACGGCGTATGCAGAGTATGTGTGTGGTGGTGCGAACGGCGCATACAGTGTGTGTGGTGCGTATGGCATATACAGTGTGTGTGGTGTGTACGGCGTATACAGTGTGTGTGTGTGGTGCGTACGGAGTATACAGTGTTTGTGGTGGTACATATGGCGTATACAGTGTGTGTGGTGCGAATGGCATATACAGTGTGTGAGTGTGTTTGGTGTGTACGGCATATACAATGTGTGTGTGGTGGTGCGTACGGCGTATACAGTGTGTGTGGTGCTTACGGCATATACAGTGTGTGTGTGTGGTGCGTACGGCGATTACACTGTGCTTGTGTGTGTGCGTACGGCGTATACAGTGTGTGTGTGGTGGTGCTTATGGCGTATACAGTGTGTGTGGTGCGTACGGCATATACAATGTGTGTGTGTGGTGCGTACGGCGAATACACTGCTTGTGTGTGTGCGTACGGCATATACAGTGTGTGTGTGGTGGTGCTTACGGCGCATACAGTGTGTGTGGTGCGGACGGCATATACAGTGTGTGTGTGTGTGGTGCGGACGGCGTATACAGTGTGTGTATGGCGTATACAGTGTGTGTGTGTACAGTGTATACAGTGTGTGTGTGTGGTGCGTACGGCGTATACAGTGTGTTTGTGTGTGGTGCATACGGCATATACAGTGTGTGTATGGCGTATACAGTGTGTGTGTGTACAGTATATACAGTGTGTGTGTGTGTGGTGCGTACGGTGTATACAGTGTGTGTGTGGTGCATACGGCGTATACAGTGTGTGTATGGCGTATACAATGTGTGTGTGCGTGTGGTGCGTACGGTGTACAGTACAGACCAAAAGTTTGGACACACCTTCTCATTTAAAGATTTTTCTGTATTTTCTTGTCTATGAAAATTGTACATTCACACTGAAGGCATCAAAACTATGAATTAACACATATGGAATTATATACTTAACAAAAAAGTGTGAAACAACTGAAAATATGTCTTATATTCTGGGTTCTTCAAAGTAGCCACCTTTTGCTTTGATGACTGCTTTGCACACTCTTGGCATTCTCTTGATGAGCTTCAAGAGGTAGTCACCGGAAATGGTCTTCCAACAATCTTGAAGGAGTTCCCAGAGATGCTTAGCATTTGTTGGCCCTTTTGCCTTCACTCTGCGGTCCAGCTCACCCCAAACCATCTCGATTGGGTTCAGGTCTGGTGACTGTGGAGGCCAGGTCATCTGGCGTAGCACCCCATCACTCTCCTTCTTGGTCAAATAGCCCTGACACAGCCTGGAGGTGTGTTTGGGGTCATTGTCCTGTTGAAAATTAAATGATGGTCCAACTAAACGCAAACCGGATGGAATAGCATGCCGCTGCAAGATGCTGTGTTAGCCATGCTGGTTCAGTATGCTTTCAATTTTGAATAAATCCCCAACAGTGTCACAAGCAAAGCACCTCCACACCATCACACCTCCTCCTCCATGCTTCACGGTGGGAACCAGGCATGTAGAGTCCATCCGTTCACCTTTTCTGCGTCGCACAAAGACACGGTGGTTGGAACCAAAGATCTCAAATTTGGACTCATCAGATGAAAGCACAGATTTCCACTGGTCTAATGTCCATTCCTTGTGTTCTTTAGCCCAAATAAGTCTCTTCTGCTTGTTGCTTGTCCTAAGCAGTGGTTTCCTAGCAGCTATTTTACCATGAACGCCTGCTGCACAAAGTCTCCTCTTAACAGTTGTTGAAGAGATGTGTCTGCTGCTAGAACTCTGTGTGGCATTGACCTGGTCTATAATCTGAACTTTTGTTAACCTGCGATTTCTGAGGCTGGTGACTCGGATAAACTTATCCTCAGAAGCAGAGGTGACTCTTGGTCTTCCTTTCCTAGGGCGGTCCTCATGTGAGCCAGTTTCTTTGTAGCGCTTGATGGTTTTTGCAACTGCACTTGGGAACACTTTCAAAGTTTTCCCAATTTTTCGCACTGACTGACCTTCATTTCTTAAAGTAATGATGGCCACTCGTTTTTCTTTACTTAGCTGCTTTTTTCTTGCCATAATACAAATTCTAACAGTCTATTCAGTAGGACTATCAGCTGTGTATCCACCAGACTTCTGCACAACACAACTGATGGTTCCAACCCCATTTATAAGGCAATAAATCCCACTTATTAAACCTGACAGGGCACACCTGTGAAGTGAAAACCATTTCCAGTGACTTCCACTTGAAGCTCATCAAGAGAATGCCAAGAGTGTGCAAAGCAGTCATCAAAGCAAAAGGAGGCAACTTTGAAGAACCTAGAATATAAGACATATTTTCAGTTGTTTCACACTTTTTTGCTAAGTATATAATTCCACATGTGTTAATTCATAGTTTTGATGCCTTCAGTGTGAATGTACAATTTTCAAAGTCATGAAAATGCAGAAAAATCTTTAAATGAGAAGCTGTGTCCAAACTTTTGGTCTGTACTGTATATGTGGCACCCCAGGAGTCCGGTTGCCACAGTGGCATTGCCTCCTGTTATGCACACGCCCGGACTGACTGGCGTGTGCGTGATTAGTGATCCCACTGTGCCATGAACCGGAGAGTGCCTGGAGGGGCGTAACTAAGTATCAACTCGATCCGACCCAGGTCGCACGACAGCTACGACACCGTGCACCAGGGAGGAACGGAGCAGAGGGACCAGGTGCGACTCCAGGTCAGACCCCGGACACGGCTGTAGACCCACACCGGGGAATACAGGAACAGGCAGGTTAGAGCACAGGCTGGGTAGGGTCCAGTACAGACTAGGAGACGGGTTCAGAGCCGCAGATGCGGTAATCAAGCAGAGTAAAGCGAAACCGCAGGTGCGGCTTGACAGAGCTGAGCAGAGCGAAACCGCAGGTGCGGTGGACACGGCTGAGCAGAGTGAAACCGCAGGTGCGGTGGACACGGCTGAGCAGAGCGAAACCGCAGGTGCGGAGGACAGGGCTGAGCAGAGCGAAACCGCAGGTGCGGTGGACAGGGCTGAGCAGAGCGGAACCGCAGGTGCGGTGGACAGGGCTGAGCAGAGCGAAACCGCAGGTACAGTGGACAGGGCTGAGCAGAGCGAAACCGCAGGTGCGGTGGACAGGGCTGAGCAGAGCAAAACTGCAGGTTCGGTGGACAGGGCTGAGCAGAGCGAAACCGCAGGTGCGGTGGACAAAGCTGAGCAGAGCGAAACTGCAGATGCGGTGGACAAGGCTGAGCAGAGCAAAACCGCAGATGCGGTGGACAAGGCTGAGCAGAGCGAAACCGCAGATGCGGTGGACAAGGCTGAGCAGAGCGAAACCGCAGATGTGGTGGACAAGGCTGAGCAGAGCGAAACCGCAGATGCGGTAGACAAGGCTGAGCGGGCAGGAACCGCCAGAGTGGTAAGTAAGGCAGAGCAGAGATAAACCGCCGGGGCGGTAAGCAAGGCAGAGCAAGGGGAAAACCGCCAAAGCGTTGAGCAAAGACAGAGCCGAGGGGACAGGGCTCTGTTCACATGGAACAGACTGGAAGGGAAAGGCAGAACCAGATACACACAAGGTACTTACAAAGAAGTAGCGAGTGGACTCCAAACTCACAAACGGAAGTACAGCGACAACGAGTAGGAGTTAGGTGCAGGTTCAGACTCTGCAGAAAAAGGAAAGGTACAGACATAAAGAAAAACAGGTAACAGGCTAGGAGAGTGTTCAGACAGGAACAGAGTGTTAAGACAGGAACGGACACTGCAGCGAGATACAGGAGTGAGTCTGGGTATGCGGTCCCCAGAAAGGCGGACAAACAGGCTAAAAGACACAGACAACAGGTCTGGGTATGAGGCCCCCAGAAGGCAGGACGAACAGGCTAGGAGCGTGTTCAGACAGGCCTGGGAATACAGCCTCCAGGAAGGCGAACAGGCAAGAAAAACAGAACAGGACCTAGCACAAGAGAGGCAAGAAGCCCTCTGAAGATAATAGTTGCTCAGGCACCAGCTTCAAGGTGAAGCTGGTTTAAATATCCAGTGACAGACAGCAATAGGCTGAGGACGCATTAGGGGTGTGCCCACAGCAGCTACAAAAAACAGGAAGTAACCGGGCCGCCGCCCTAAGCTGTCAGAACAGAGACAAACAGACAGCATGAATAGAAGCCAGGCTAGCAGACTGGACTGAAGATCAAGTTTGCGATCTTGCATAGTGAGAGATGGTGCACCATGCAAGTCCCCCACTAGGTAACCCTAAGGTTACTGAAAACCGTAAACAAGTAACTAACTGGACTGGAACTGTGCGCAGACAACTAATAGAGTTACTAGCAAGTCTTAGAGCAATACCAAGATCACAGGTGTGAGTCTTGGGAGCCTTTAATAGGCCTAGGAAGTTCATTACATGGGAGCATGCCGGGCTACTTGCAAAGCCCAACATGGAGCACAAGAAAATCAAAAGTACCGGAACATGTGCTTAACATTCAGGATAACAGGGTCGAAAAATAGGAAAAAAGAGAAGCAGAAACACTCTTCGGGCAGTTTCTGGGAATTGAAAAGAATTACAGGAGGATTTGTATAGACTATGTAATCTCATCCCTATCTTCCTCTTTTTAGAGTGTGAGGGGCTTGAGTTCAAAAGTTGAGAAGGAGGTCACCATTTCAATTACCAGAATTTCCAGTTTGATGAAATTGCAGAAAATGTACAACTGATGTTTTCAACAGTGGGAAAACATACAGTGGGTGAAATAAGTATTGAGCACGTCACCAATTTTCTAAATACCGTATATACTCAAGCATAAGCCGACCCGAATATAAGCCGGTTTGGCTTATACTAATTAGGCACCTAATTTTACCACAAAAGAACTGGGAAAATGTATTGACTCAAGTATAAGCCTAGGTTGGGAAATGCAGCAGCTACAGGTACATTTCCTCATCCTGGTACGCATGGCCCCCTCATCCCCAATGCTGGTATTCATGGCCCCCTCATCCCCAATCCTGGTATTCATGGCCCCTCATCGCAAATCCTGGTATGCATGGCCCCCTCATCCCCAATCCTGTTATGCATGGCCCCTTCATCCCCAATCCTGTTTTGCATGGCTCCTTCATCCTCAATCCTTTTATGCATGCCCCCCTCATCCCAGGCCTGGCATGCTTGGCCCCTCATCCACAATCCTGTTATGTATGGCCCCCTCATCCCCTATCCTGGTATGCATGGTCCCTCATCCCCTATCCTGGTACGCATGCCGCCTCATCCCCAATCCTGGTATGCATAGGCCCATCATCCCCAATCCTGGTATGCATGGCCTCTCATCCCAATCTTGGTATGCATGGTCCCTCATCCTCTATCCTGTTATGCATGCCCCCCATCCTGGTATGCATGGCCCTCATCCCCTATCCTAGTATGCATGGCCCCTCATCCCCAATCCTGGTATGCATGGCCCCTCATCCCTAATCCTGGTATGCATGGCACCCCAATCCCCTATCCTGGTATGCATTGCCCCTCATCCTCTATCCTGGTATGCATGCCCCTCATCCTGGTATGCATGGCCTCTCATCCCCGATCCTGGTATGCATGGCCCCTCATCACTGTACAAATGAAAAAATAAAAAATTCTTCTCACCTTCCTTCCCTCTGCTTCAGCACTGAGTTCTAGATTGCAAGCAGCTGATCTCAGCATCTGAGCAGCGCATGATGTCACTGCCATGCACCCTCAGACGCTGAGGTAAGCTGCCGGAATATTCACTCCTCCCAACGCCGGGACTATGGGCGTGGAGAGGAGTGAATATTCATTTTCTTTAATAGCGCACAGTGTAGCCGTAGCCGCCGGCCTCCTGCTGCGGCTCAGCAATCCTGTGTGCCTTCTACTAAAGAGAATGAATATTCACTCCTCTCCACACCCATGGGAGTGGAAAGGAGGGAATATTCATACTCTCTAATAGCGGGCACACAGGATCGCTGAGCCGCTGCAGGAGTCGGCGGCTGCGACTGATACTGCGCGTGGTATTAAAGAAAATGAATATTCACTCCTCTCCATTCCCATGGGCGTGGAGAAGAGTGAATATTCATTTTATTTAACAGTAGGCACATGTGGTAGCTGCATCAGCCAGCTACTGCCTGTGCACCGCTCCTCCGTCGCCGCAACCCCCCACCACCACCACCTTCCACAGCCGAAATGTAAGTATATATACGAGTATAAGCCGAGGGGGGCTTTTTCAGCATAAAAAATGTGCTGAAAAAGTCGGCTTATACATGAGTATATACGGTAAATATATTTTTAAAGATTATAATGACATGAAATTCTCACTGGATGTCGGTAACAACCCATCCAATCCTCACAGATGAAAAAATCAAACCATAGATGTCCATAAATTAAGTTATGTGTATTAATGACAAGTAACTCTGGGGAAAAGTAAAAAAACAAACAGAACAGCCAAAGCAAAAAACTGAATTTTTTAAAAAAAATCCAAAATCAAATTAGAAAATAGTCTTTTTGCTAGTGATGGGCGAGCACTAAAATGTTCGGGTGCTCGATGCTCGGGTCGAGCAAATTGGAATGCTCGGGTGCTTGTTGTTAGCAACGAGCCCAATGTAAGTCTATTGGAAACTCAAGCATTTTTCAGGTGACTCCCACCGGCGGTAAGCAGAGGGCCTAAAAATTGCCCAAATCGATGGGAGCAGTGCTCAGATGACATGGGAACAGCATGGGGAAGACCCCTGGAAGCATTTATGACTCCCAGGTCAATGCTGTCAACAACGTTGTCAGAGGTATTATGCCACTTTTACAGACTCACAATAAAACATACAAAAACGAACCAAAATGGATTTTCCTGGGAAATATGTAAAGGAACATCCTTTCCAGGGTAATGACTTGTATATAAAGCAAAATAAATAACCAAAAACAAAAATACTCCTCCACACCTTGGGCTATGTTCACGCGTAGCGTTTTTGATGCATTTTGCACTTTTGCATTGCTTTCAACCGTGACAAATGCATTCACTGGGAAATGTCATTTTAACCCCTTTACGACATAGGGCGTATTAGTACGCCTTGTGCCATCACCCCCGGTTCAGTGAGGGCTCGGCGCTGAGCCCGCACTGAACCGAGCACATGTCAGCTGATTCTTACAGCTGACATGTGCCCGCAACAGCCGCGGGTGGAATCGAGATCCACCCGAGGCTGTTAACATGTTAAATGCCGCTGTCAATCTCCGACAGCGGCATTTAACTCGCGCTTCCGGAAAGCGCGTCCTAATCTCAGCCCATCGGCGACCCCGTCACATGTTCGCCGTCGCTGATGGGTGGTCATGACAACCCTGGGTCTGCAGCAGACACCAGTGGTTGTCAGTTATCATGAGTGGTCGGCGCTCATAGCTCAGGACCATTTCTGCTGCATGCAGGGGATCTGCTCGTCCCCTGTATACAGCAGAGCCGATCAAATGAGTGCTGATTCTAGTCTCCTATGGAGACTATAGAAGCAAGCAAAAAGTGAGAAAAAAATGTTTTAAAAAATATAAAAAAAAATAAAAAAATATAAAAGTTTAAATCACCCCCCTTTCGCCCCATTCAAAATAAAATAATTAAAAAAAAAACACATACACATATTTGGCATTGCCACGTTCAGAATCGCCCGATCTATCAATATAAAAAAAGAATTAATCCGATCGGTAAACGGCGTAACAAGAAAAAAATTCTAAACGCCAGAATTACATTTTTTGGTCGCCGCAAAATTGCAATAAAATGCAATAACGGGCGATAAAAACATCAGATCTACCCCAAAATAGCATCAATAAAAACTTCAGCTCAGTGCGCAAAAAATAAGCCCCCACCCGGCCCCAGATCCCAAAAAATGGAGACGCTATGGGTCTCGGAAAATGGCACCTTTTTTTTTTTTTTTTACAAAATTTTGGAATTTTTTCTCACCACCTAAATAAAAAAGAACCTGTACATGCTTGGTGTCTACGAACTCATAATGACATGGAGAATAATGGTGACAGGTCAGTTTTAGCATTCAGTGAACGTGGTAAAAAAAATATTAAAAAACCGTCTGTGGTATTGCACTTTTTTTGCAATTTCACGGCGCTTGGAATTTTTTTCCCGTTTTCCCGTACACGATATGGTAAAACTAGTAATTCCGTTTAAAAGTACAACTCATCTTGCAAAAAATAAGCCCTCACATGGCCATATTGACCAAAAAATAAGAACGCTATGGCTCTGGGAACAAGGGGAGCAAAAAACAAAAACGCAAAAGCGGAAAATGCTCCGGTCCTTAAGGGGTTAATATTTTATAACCTTATCTGGCCATGTGGTGTGTGAGACATGATCAGACACATCCTGTTTCATTTATGAAGGAGGGACTCTGAAAGTCACAAAGTCTATTTTTATAGGGCCATTAGGTGGCCTTTACTATTCTTAAAGGGCCAGCAGTCAGCCCGCACTATTCATAGAGAGCCATCAGCCGGTTATGCTTTGTTGTTCCCATTACTAAAGAGTGGGTCTCCTATACTGTTATTGCGTATGCAGTGAGTGGCAGGTTTGCCCAAAATTTGAACACACCCCAATACCCCTTTGAAAATTTGGACGCACCCCAATACCCCTTTGAAGAGACGTAGAAGAGGGCCTCCTGAAAATGATGTTCCTATTATTAGGAAGTGGGTCTCTCATTGTGTTTGCCTATGCAGTGAATGCAAGGGTTGCCAAAAATTTGGACCTACTCCAATGCTCCTTGGAAGAGTCTGTTAGGCTGCGTGCCCACGATGTGTTTTTCATGCGTTTCCGCTGCGGAATTTCCGCAGCGGAAACGCATCAAAGACGCTTGGTAATCTGCACCCCATGGTCCCCAACGGCATTCCACAATGTCAATGCACATGCTGCGGATTTTTCTGCAGCATTTCTGCAGCGCTCATAAATCCGCAGCATGTTCATTAATTTTGCGGAAGCGCAGCGGAATTGCCGCCATTGATTTGCATTGAGACGCATATAATCCGTGTCTGTACATTTGTACACGCGGATTATATGTGCTTCAATGTGCGTATGGTACCCAGTTCTGGAGAAGAGAAGACTCTCATCCAGACCTGGGTACCATTGTACCTGTAAAAAAAAAAAAAATAATAATAAATAAAGTTTATATTCACTTGTCCGGCGGCCCCTGCTGCAGTGGAAAGTGCTTGTCAGTCCGCATGCAGAAACGCATGCGCTAACGCATGTGAATCCGCATGTGAATCCGCATGTATTCTGCAGGAAAAAGGCATGCACAATCCGCATGCGTCTTTTCTGGCAAGGGAGATGCAGAAATGCTGCAGAAATTTTCTGCTTCATTTCTGCATCGTGGGCACATAGCCTTAGAACCCTCCTGTTTGTTTTTGTTTCTATCTTGTGTTTTGCGGTCACGTGACCATCTTCCTATATATTCCAGCTCTGCCCTTCTGGCCTGGCTGGACTTCAGTGTTGTTTAGACTGTCTTTCTAGCCAGGTGCTTTTGTGCCTATCTATCTCTAGTTTGCTTGGTCCTCTGGACCTCTAGTACTTTTGTCAGTTTATCTTTTGCTCTGCAACAACTTCTGTTAGGAGGTGTCCCATTTTTTGTCCCAGTCCTTAGTTCTTTTAGGGACCCCTCACTTTCTCTATAGGTCTCCGTTCAGACTAGCGAGGACGAAGGCGGCATGGTTCACAAGGAACAGGTCGCCCGCTACAACATAGGGACTCAGCTTAGTCTTACTGTAGGGACAGCTCTCCCCTTCTTTCCCTAGTTTATGTTGCAGATCATAACAGAGACGTAGAGGAGGGCCTCCTGAAAAAAAATGTTCCCATTATTAGGAAGTGGGTCTCCCATTGTGTCTACTTATGTAGTGAATGCAAGGGTTGCCAAAAATTTGGAGGCACTCCATTGCCCATTGGAAGAGATGTGGAGGTCAGAGGGCCTCCTGAAAACAATGTTCCCATTTTTAGGAAGTGGGTCTCCCATTGTGTTTGCCTATGCAGTGAATGCAAGGGTTGCCAAAAATTTGGAGTCACTCCAATGCACCTTGGAAAAGTCATGGAAGAGGGGCCTCATAAAAAAATGTTCCCATTAAAAAGGAGCGGGTCTCCTATACTTGTAATGCCCATGCACTAAGTGTATGGGCTGACAAATATTTACCCCTGGGGGGGTATACATTAACATACTGTATAAAAAATGTTGCCTTTTAGGCTCGTGGAGACGGAAACATTCCACAACCTGATGGCAGTGGCCGCTCCTCGGTACTCGTTCCCCAGTTGCCACTATTTCTCCCGGTGTGCCGTCGCAGCATTACACAAGCACGTGTCCCAAAACATTAGCTGTGCCCTCAACAACGCAGTTACCGGGAAAGTCCACCTAAACACGGACACGTGGACAAGTGCTTGTGGGCAGGGACGGTACCTCTCACTGACGGCACACTGGGTTAACATAGTGGAAGACGGGACCCAGTCAGACCTTGGGACGGAACACGTCCTCCCGACACCAAGGATCGCAGGCCCTAGGTCAATCAGGGTTGCCCCCACAGTCTACAGCTCCTGCACCTCATCCTCTTCAGCCTCCTCCTCCTCTTCAGCCTCCATCTCCGAAATGACCACATCAGTCACAAGCTGGAAGCACTGCAGCACTGCCTAGGCCAAGCGGCAACAGGCTGTGTTGAAGCTAATATGCTTAGGTGAGAAACCGCACAATTCTGAAGAGTTGTGGACAGCTCTGAAAGAGCAGGCAGATCTGTGGCTCATACCGGTGAATCTACAGCCAGGCATGGTTGTGTGTGACAATGGCCCGAACCTGGTGGCAGCTCTGAGGCGAGCTCACACATGTACCATGCCTGGCCCATGTGCTTAACCTCGTGGTTCAGCGATTTCTCAAATCCTACCTGGAGTTGCCAGATCTGCTTTTCAAAGTACGCCGCCTGTGTGCCCATTATAGAAAGTCAGCTACAGCTTCCGCCGCCTTTGCCGTGTTTCAGCAATGTTTGCAGCTTCCGGCTCACAGACTGGTGTGTGATGTCCCCACGTGTTGGAACTCTACACTGCAGATGTTGGGAACGATTTGTGAGCAGAAGAGGGCAGTTGTTGGGTACCAGCATCAACAAGGCCAACGGTATTCAGTTCAGACTCCACACATAAGACCTCAGGAGAGGACATGGATGTCAGACATATGTACCATCCTCCAAAACTTTGAGGACTTCACCAAGATGGTGAGCGGCGATGACGCCATAATTAGTGTCACCATCCTGCTTCTCTGGCTTCTAAAACACTCTCTGCTCACGATCAAAGAGAATGCATTGCAGGCAGAGCAGGATGAGATGGAGCAAGGAACCATACAGGGTGATTACACACAGTCCAGCTTCATCTCATCACAACATGGATTGAGTGACAATGAGGAAGAGGAGGAGGAAGAACAGGAGCTAGTTTCATGCGCTATAGATGGTACTACCTGCACAACTGTCATACCGTCTGTTCAGCGTGAATGGCCTGAGGATAGAGAGGAGGAGGAGGAGGAGAGCATGGTCACTCATCCTCTTGGTGAGGACACAGAAGGCTTGCCTGTTAAAAGTCTGGCACGCATGGCTGAGTTTATTTTACGCTGCCTTTCCCATGACCCTCGCATTCTCAAAATTTTGGGTGACAGTCATTACTGGTTGGTGACACTTCTAGACCCACGCTACAAGGAGAACTTTTTATCTCTTATTCCTGAGGCGGACAGGTCTACAAAAATGAAGCAGTACCAGTAGGCCCTTGTTGTGGAACTATTAAAAAAATTTCCATCTGAAAACGCTGGCGGAAGAGGTCATAGTTCGTTGGACAACCAAGGACTACAGGTGAGAGAGACACAACTCCAATCCAGCAGAAACAGGGGAACACTGTCAAAGTTCTGGGAGAATTTTCTCAGCCCCTCCCAACGCACAAGCCCTGAGGCGCGGGGTACTCTCACAAGGAGTGCAAAGTTTGAGAAGATGCTGAGGGAGTACCTTGCCGACCGTACCAACATCCTCCGTGATTCCTCTGTGCCTTATAATTATTGTATATCCAAGGTGGATAAGTGGAATGAACTCGCTCTCTACACTTTGGAGGTCCTGGCCTGCCCTGCCACTGGCGTTTTATCAGAGCAGGTTTTTAGTGCCACTGGTGGAATTATAACTGATAAGTGCATCAGCCTGTCAATTGAAAATGCTGACAGGCTGACTCTTATAAAAATGAACAATGGCTGGATTGTCCCAGACTTCTCAATACCACTGAATGATAGCAGCGTAACATAAACTCAAATCCAGTGTCTTTTTTTGGGAGGTGTATTCCCATGCACCTTTTCACACCCACACATAGGTATATGCTTCCTGATTTTGACTATCCGTAGTCCGTGATGCAACACTCACATAATTTTTTTAAAGGGTGTTTATGATGCCCGTAAAAAAATTTTTTATACAGTATGTTCATGTATAACCCCCAGGGGTAAATGTTTGTCAGCCCATACACTTAGTGCATGGGCATTACAAGTATAGGAGACCCGCTCCTTTCTAATGGGAACATTTTTTTATGAGGCCCTCTAAGTCTCTTCCAAGGGGCATTGGAGTGCCTCCCAATTTTTGGCAGCCCTTGCATTCACTTCATAGGCCAACACTATGGGAGACCCTCTCATTTCTAATTTTGTTGTTTTGGAATTTGTCGTTGCTGTGGCCCTTCTCTATGCGTCTTTAAAGTCTTAGTCGGGTTTTTCCTAAATTTTGGTCAGCCGTTGGACTCACTGCAAACCTATAACTGTATAGCAGACTCTCTCCTTTCTAATGGTAACATGTCGTACCCGTTACTGTGGCCCTGCTCTATGTGTCTTTAAATTCTTAGTGGGGTTTTTCCTAAATTTGGTCAGCTGTTGGACTCACTGCATACCCTATAACTGTATAGCAGACTCTCTCCTTTCTAATGGGAACATGTCGTACTCGTTACTATGGCCCTGCTCTATGTATCTTTAAATTCTTAGTGGGGTTTTTCCTAAATTTGGTCAGCCGTTGGAGTCACTGCATACCCTATAACTGTATAGCAGACTCTCTCCTTTCTAATGGTAACATGTCGTACTCATTACTATGGCCCTGCTCTATGTGTCTTTAAATTCTTAGTGGGGTTTTCCTAAATTTGGTCAACCGTTGGACTCACTGCATACCATATAACTGTATAGCAGACTCTCTCCTTTCTAATGGGAACATGTCGTAGTCGTTACTGTGGCCCTGCTCTATGTGTCTTTAAATTCTTAGTGGGGTTTTTTCTAAATTTGGTCAGCCGTTGGACTCACTGCATACCCTATAACAGTATAGCAGACTCTCTCCTTTCTAATGGGAATATGTCGTACTCGTTACTGTGGCCCTTCTCTATGTGTCTTTAAATTCTTAGTGGGTTTTTTCCCAAATTTTGGCAGCCCTTGCAGTCACAGCATGGGCATCACCACTATAGGAGACCCATTCCTTTCTAATGGGAACATGTCGTACTCATTACTGTGGCCCTGCTCTATGTGTCTTTAAATTCTTAGAGGGGTTTTTCCTAAATTTGTTCAGCCATTGGACTCACTGCATATGCTATAACTATATAACAGACGCTCTCCTTTCTAATGAGAACATGTCGTACTTGTTACTGTGGCCCTGCTCTATGTGTCTTTCTCAGTGGGGCTTTTCCCAAATTTTGGCAGCCCTTGCAGTCACAGCATGGGCATTACCACTATAGGAGACCCGCTCCTTTATAATGGGAACATTTTTTTTACTGAGACCCTCCTCTCTGTCTCTTCAAAGGGGTATTGGGTTGCGTCCGAATTTTTGGCAGCCCTTGCAGTCACTGCATACACAATAACAGTACAGGAGACCCACTTGTTAATAATGGTAACAGCAAAGCATAGCCAGCTGATGGCTCTCTAACAATAGCGAGGCGAGGGCCGACTGCTGGCCTTTTAAGAATAGTAAGGGCCACCTGATGGCCCTATAAAAATAGGCTTTGTGACTTTCAGAGTCCCTCCATCATTGGAATTGGAACTACTAACGCAGGAAAAGGAATATGATGTTATTGGAATCACTGAAACTTGGTGGGACGATACACATGATTGGAATAAAAGGCTAAAAGGATACAACTTATTTGCAAGAAACAGACTTGATAAACGAGGAGGAGGTGTCGCATTGTATGTTAGAAAAGCGTATATCTGCACAGAGATTGAAGCTTCAGAGACTGGGAGTTCTGTGGAAACTGTTTGGGTAAGAATACAAGGAGAGAACAACGGAAAGGACACCATTGTAGGCATTTACTACAGGCCACCTGGGCAAGCTGAAGATATGGATGAACTCTTTATGTATCAAATGACCAAGTTCTCCAAAAAATATGACGTAGTGGTCATGGGAGATTTCAACTATCCAGACATTTGTTGGGAATCTCTCTCAAGTAAAACTAACAGGTCAAGCAAATTCTTATCCTCTCTTGCTGACAACTTTATCTTCCAAAAGGTAGGGGAGAAAACAAGGGGATCTGCTACTTTGGATGTAATCCTTATAAACAGGGAGGAAATGGTTGAGGAGGTAAAGGTGGCTGGGACGCTAGGAGGCAGCGATCATGCTATTATAGAATTTTGGATAACTAGAGGAGGAAGACATGTGAAGACTCAAACTTCAAGGTTAGATTTTAGAAAGGCAGATTTTAAGAGACTCAGAAAGAGAATAGGAGGGATCCAATGGCTGGATGTCCTTAAGGACAAAAATGTCCAGGAAGGATGGGAAATTTTTAAAAATGAGATTTTCAAAGCACAATCGTTAACAATCCCGAAAAGTAGGAAGAATGGGAAGCATTTAAGGAAACCAGGATGGATGAACACAGAACTTAAACACATGCTAAAAAGAAAGAAAGAAATGTTTATTAAATGGAAAGAGGGAGGCATATCTAAAGAAGATTATAATGCAGTCTGCAGATCCTGCAGGGCACGTATCAGGTTAGCTAAAGCTGACAATGAATTAAGGCTTGCAAGAGATGTCAAAAGCAATAAAAAAGGATTTTGGGGATATGTCAAAAGTAAAAGAAAAGTCAAAGATACTATAGGATTTTTACAGGATGAAAATGGAGAAATGGTAAGAGAGGATGTTGAGAAGGCCGAACTTTTTAATTTCTATTTTGCATCTGTTTTCTCTCAGAAAGAAAATGTAACATCAACTGATCTTCACTGTCCTTTTAGAGGAATAGAGGAATCCAAGTTATCTGTAAACAGAAAGATTGTGAGGGAATATTTAGCTAACATAAATGAGTTCAAGTCTCCAGGTCCAGATGAATTACACCCCAGAGTACTGAAGGAGATCATAGAAGAAATTTTAGAACCACTCTCCATAATCTTTGAAAATTCTTGGAGAACAGGAGAAGTCCCAGAAGACTGGAGAAGAGCAAATGTTGTTCCTATCTTCAAAAAGGGGAAGAAGGTGGACCCAGGGAACTATAGGCCGGTGAGTCTGACTTCTATACCAGGAAAGATCTTTGAACAAATTATTAAACAACATGTATGTAAGTACATGGATAAGAATGAAGTGATTAACCAGAGTCAGCATGGGTTTGTAACTAACAAGTCGTGTCAGACTAACTTAATTTCCTTCTATGACAGAATCACTGACTGGGTGGATCAGGGAAATGCTGTAGATATAGTATATCTTGACTTCAGCAAAGCATTTGACAAAGTATCTCACACCATCCTTATTGAAAAAATGACCAAGTATGCAATGGACCAGGCAACTGTTAGGTGGATTCATAACTGGCTTAGTGATCGGACTCAAAGGGTGGTTGTAAATGGCTTCACATCCAGCTGGATGAATGTCTCAAGTGGGGTACCACAGGGCTCCGTCCTGGGACCTGTATTGTTCAACATCTTTATCAATGATTTAGATGAAGGAATTGAGGGTAAACTGATTAAATTTGCTGATGACACAAAGCTAGGAGGGATAGCTAATACTAGAGAAGAGAGAGAGAGGATTCAAAAAGACCTAAATAAACTGGAGCAGTGGGCAGCAACCAACAGAATGGTTTTTAACAGGGAAAAATGCAAAGTACTACATCTGGGCAATAAAAATGAAAAAAGCATATACAGAATGGGAGGAATAGAGCTAAGCAACAGTACATGTGAAAAAGACTTAGGTATACTAATAGATCATAGACTGAACATGAGTCAACAGTGTGATGCAGCAGCAAAAAAGGCAAATACAATTCTGGGATGTATTAACAGAAGCATACAGTCTAGATCACGTGAAGTCATTATCGGTCTTTACTCCTCTTTGGTCAGACCTCATCTGGAATACTGTGTACAGTTTTGGGCACCACATTTTAAAAAAGACATAGACAAACTGGAGCAAGTTCAGAGAAGAGCGACCAGAATGGTGACTGGTCTGCAAACCATGTCCTATGAGGAACGGTTGCAGGATTTGGGAATGTTTAGCTTGCAAAAAAGAAGACTGAGAGGAGACTTAATAGCTGTCTACAAATATGTCAAGGGCCGTCACATTGTAGAAGGATCATCTTTATTCTCATTTGCACAAGGAAAGACTAGAAGCAATGGGATGAAACTAAATGGGAGGGTACACAGATTAGATATTAGAAAAAACTTTTTGACAGTTAGGGTGATTAATGAGTGGAACAGGCTGCCACGAGAGGTGGTGAGTTCCCCTTCAATGGACATCTTCAAACAGAGGCTGGACAGACATCTGTCTGAGATGATTTAGTGAATCCTGCTTTGAGCAGGGGGTTGGACCAGATGACCCAGGAGGTCCCTTCCAACTCTACCATTCTATGATTCTATGATTCTATGATTCCATCATAAATTAAACAGGATGTGTCTGATGATGTGTCACACACCACATTGCCAGATAAGGTTGTAAAATGTTAAAATTACATTTCCCGGTGAATGCATTTGTCTTAAAAAATAAAGTAGAAAAAACAAAAAAGTAGAATCTTTCTTTAGTATAATAAACAGAGTCGCCAATGTAACCTCAATATTATCACATTGTTCAGGTCCTGCACCTCCTCCTCCATCTCTGAAATGACCACATCAGTCACAAGCTGAAAGCACTGCAGCACTGACTTGGCCAAGCGGCAACAGGCTGTGCTGAAGATAACATGCTTAATGCTTAGGTGACAAACCGCCCAGCAGCTCCTGAGTTGTTGAAAGCTGTAACAGCTGCAGCCTGATCTGTGGCTCTCACCGCTGAACATACAGACAGGCATGGTCGTGTGTGACAATGGGCGGAACCTGGTGACGAAGAAATGACAGCCGGAGTAGATACGGTTTCCCTCTATGCCAGTCCTTTCACCGAGCTAAAGAATATGGCTGTGGTGAAATACAACTCCCACTGAGAAGCTGTTTCAGATTGAAAAACATTATGCCCACCAGAGGATTTGATTCTGAGGGCTTACTTTTCTCAACCCCTTAAGAGCCCCATAGCAGCTGCAAAGTTAGCGCTATCATGAACTCTCCTGATGTAGAAGCCAGGACACACCAGAGGATTCTCTGATGGGACCGTCTAACCCTGCCGAGAAGCAGTCCTGGCTAAGAAAAGTGTGTGGGAAGGTTCCCGGACACTGTATGGCTGCTTTTTTACTGAGGTGGAAACCCACGCAAACATGGTGAGAACATACAAAATCCTTGCAGATGTTGTCGTTGCTACGATTTGAACCCAGGATCCAAGCGCTGCAAGGCTTCAGTGCTAACCACTGATCCAATGTGCTGCCGTTCACCCTCTGATATCTAACAGGCTGGAGAAAGTTGCACCTACTGACACTGTATCGTCAGTTCCTTTGTGAAAAACTAAAGTATTTGGGCAGCCACTCAGTCTACCAAATAAATTTCCTGAGAAGGAAATTGGGGATGGCTTCGCTACTGGTACTAGGGGCAGTGCTAATACCATGGCGTCGTACCATAGTTTACTGGAAATATTCCAGGCTGGTAGGAGCCAAGTAAATTCCCACAGAAAAGTACCAGCAGTAATGTTCATGGACCCACGCTTGTAGAAGGCGGAGACAACACCGGGAGAAATAGTGGCAGCTGGAGACCGAGTATGGACACGAGGCATGAGGTTGTGAAAAGCTTCCGCCTCCACGAGCCTAAAAGGCCACATTTCAAGTGAAAGCAGCTTTAGAGAACTTCCTGGGAGAAATAACAGCTGGAGTAGATATGGTTCCCAAGTCCTTTCACCAAGCTAAAGAATATGGCTGTTGTGAAATACAACCCAGCAAAAAAAGCTGTGGACTGGCTCCATACCGCTCCTGGCCACATTCACTTGACCAAGTGTTTGTGGGTAGGCAGTCCTACCCAGTAAGTTCACTGGGTAGGGCACAGGTAATGTTGTGTGACCCGTGCTTGTGGAAAGCGGAGACTACACCGGGAGAAAAAGTGGCAGCTAGGGACTGAGTATGGACACCCGGCCGCCGCCGGCATGAGGTTGCGAAAAGCTTCCGCCTCCACGAGCCTAAAAGGCCACATTTCAAGTGCAAGCAGCTGTCTAGAAATCAGGTAGTTTAGTATTGCACCTGTGGGTGTGTGGGTGTGTGGCTGGCAGCATACTTGCGCTTGCATTCCAAGTAACAGAAAACTAAGCAGATGGTGGCCTCTATCATCATCATGGGCCCACCGGAGGAGTTTCCAGTTCTCTGGTGGGCCCGTCCAACCCTACCGAGTAGCAGCCCTGGCTAAGAAAAGTGTGGGGGAAGGTTCCCGGACACTCTATGGCTGCTTTTTTAATGTAGAACAGACGTGTTTATGCATGTTATTTCTCAAACCGCATTGCAGATCAGGCCATTGTCCAACTCTGTAGTCTTGAAATTAAATGCGCAAAGAAAGATGTTTGTGTGTCAAAGCACCACCGACAAGTGCGAGCTTATGTTGGACGGGCTGCCATTGCTTCTGCAACAAACTACATTAGAGGACTTCCTGGCAGAAATTGCACCCAGAGTAGATACGGTTTCCCTCTATACCAGTCCTTTCACCGACCTAAAGAATATGGCTGTGGTGAAATACAACTCTCAGCAAAATAAGCTGTGGACTGGCTCTGTACCGTCCCTGGCCACATTCACCAATCCACGTATGGTTAAGCGGTCCTACCCAGTAAGTGCACTGGGGAGGGCACGGGTCATGTTGTGGGACCCCTGCTTGTGGAAGGAGGAGACGATACCGGGAGAAATAGTGGCAGCTGGGGACCGAGTATGGACACCCGGCCACCGCCGGCATGAGGTTGTGAAAAGCTTCCACCTCCACGAGTGAAAAGGCCACATTTCAAGAGAAATCAGCTTTAGAGGACTTCCTGGGAGAAATGACAGCTGGAGTAGATATGGTTCCCAAGTCCTTTCACTAAGCTAAAGAATATGGCTGTGGTGAAATACAACTCAGCAAAAAAAGCTGTGGATTGGCTCCATACCGTCCCTGGCGACATTCACTTGACCATGTGTTTGTGGTTAAGCGGTCCTTCCCAGTAAGTGCACTGGGGAGGGCATGGGTAATGTTGTGGGACCCGTGCTTGTGGAAGGCGGAGGCGATACCTGGAGAAATAGGGGCGGCTGGGGACCGAGTATGGACACCTGGCCGCCGGCATGAGGTTATGAGAAGCTTCCGCCTCCACGAGCCTAAAAGGCCACATTTCAAGTGAAAGCAGCTTTAGAGGACTTCCTGGAAGAAATGACAGCTGGAGTAGATATGGTTTCCCTTCTCAGTAAATTCACTAAGGAGGGAATGGGTAATGTTGGGGGTCCTGTGCGTGTGGAAGGCGGAGACGACACCGGGACAAATAATGGCGGCTGGGGACCGAGTATGGATACCCGGTCGCCGCTGCCATAAGATTGTGGACTGCTTCCGCCTCCACAAGCCTAAAAAGCCACATTTCAAGTGCAAGCAGCTGTCAAAAATTTGGCAGTATAGTATTGCAGCCTGTGGGTGGGTGGGTGGGTGGCTGGCTGCATACTTACGCCTGCATTCCAAGGAATGGGGTAGGGACAACTGAACGCTGCACTGGGACAAGGACGTGGATGGTGATTGTTGCAAGTCTGCAACGACAGGTGCATGGCGGGAGGCATCTTCGCATGTGCCAACTATCACTTATGATGGGCATACTTTTAGACAGTGACCTGGGAGTCAGAGATGCTTTCAGGGGTATTCTTCATGCTGTTCCCATGTCTTTTCAGCACTGTATGCATGTGTCTGATGATGTGCCACACACCACATGGCCAGATAAGGTTGCAATATGTTAAAATGACATTTCCCAGTGAATGCATTTGTCTTGGTTGAAGGCAACGCAAAAGTGCAAAAATGCTATTGTGAGTCCGTAAATGTGGCGTAATACCTCTGACAACGTTGTTGACAGCAGTGACCTGGGAGTCAGAAATGCTTCCAGGGGTCTTCCCCATGCTGTTCGCATGTCATTTGAGCACTGTTCCCATTGATTTGGGAAATTTTTAGGCCCTCTGCAGACCGCCGGGCGGAGCCGCCTGAGAAGTGCTCGAGTTTCGCATAAACTTACATTTGGCTGGTTGCATGGGTCGAGCACCCGAGCATTCCAATTTGCTCGACCCGTGCAACGAGTACCCGAGCATTTTGGTGCTCGCTCATCACTACTCTACATATCCATCTCAACTAACTAATAAACAAACCAAATCTCTCCCTAGCTTAGCAGCACCTCTCCCTATACTGCCTGATTGCGGAGTAGACTGTGACAAGCATGGCGGCGCCAGGTCTGATATAGACCTGATGACGCTGTGCAGCCAGTCAATCACTGTAATGCCACAACCAAAATGGTTGCGGCATTACAGTGAGTGACAGGCAGTCTCTGCATGTTTATTTGCTGTTAAAACAGCACCAAATATGCGGAGCGGGGACTCGAGCTCCCACCCGAGCATCCTGGAAATATTCACCGAGCGGCGAGCATCTCGAAGAGTGAACAGTAGTACTGTGTGGCAGACCAACCCTGCATGTTGATTGGTGCTCTAAAGAGCACTAAACATGCAGGGAGGGGACCCAAGCTCCCGCCGAGCAACCCCGGAAATACTCCGCGAGCGCCGAGCTTCTCAAACAGTGAGATGCTCGGGCAAGCACCGAGCAGTAGCGAGCGATCACTACTTTTTCCTATTTTCTAAAGGTAAAAGTATTAAACACGTGACGCGCCCCCTGGGCCGTGCGTGTGTGTGAATACCCGAAGCCGGGCCTCTGTGCGACGCTGGGGTTTGCAGTCTCCGTGGCGGCGACCCGGTCCCGTGGCTCAGGGTGGTCAAACCAGTGGCGGATCTGTCTCTTTGGTTTTGTAATGCTTAAATGTCCGACTACGCCACCCGTGGATTGCGGCCACTGAGAACCGCCGCTGCGTGGCAGACCACTGAGGCTAATGTTGTGTGCGCAGCAGAGGGTAGTATAACTCCCCACGGGAGGAGTATAGCCTTAGGGCAGTGAGTGCAGATGGTGGGGGTGATGGTGCGCGGGAGCAACAGTAATGACTCAGAGTCCAGTGATGCAGTCCAGGGTCTTTACTCACAGTTTTACACTACAAGCCACTTCTGCTGGTGATGGCTGCCCACGTAGTGCTGTGCTCACCAGGTGAGGGGCTCGGTCAACTCTCAGGTACCTTTGGAATGCTTTTCAGGACCCCCTTCGTGTGTCCTTTCTCTGGCCTGTCGTACCCCACAATTGACCACGTTTCTGTCCAGCTGCCTCGGACCTTGGCAAGCAAACGTATGTTCTGTTTCCCTGGGCCCTATGTGGTGCCTTCCTAACGGGTGTAGTGAGGGGCCGTAACATGTGCAATGCCACGGCCTCCGGTTACTAGCTGAGGGTAGTTGCTCTCCTCCACTAGATGAGGGATCCGGTTCCCTTTTCTTGGCCTGACCCCCCTACCCGCGGGTGTGCGGTGGCGGCTGGCCGGTCCGCACCCCAGGGGTCCCTTCAGTCTTCTCCTAGAGCTTCCTCCGTTCTTCTTCCTTCCTTCCTTCTCCTCCAGACCCAGGCCTTAAGACTTGGCCTGCCTGCTGAGCAGAGCCCATGCAGAGCCTCTGCTCCCCGCCTCCTTCTCTCTCTCTGCTCTCTCTCTCTTCTTCTACTATTCTTCTACCCCTGACTCTAAGATGGTGCCCACCATATATACTCCCCTATACAGTGCACCCGGGATCTACTCTCCCCACCAACACACTAAGGGGTTCCCCCTTTCTAGACGTTCCCTCCCCCCACTCCAGCCAGGGACAGGGGCAGATGTGCTCACCCTTGGGAGCATTGTCGCCCTGTCCCCCTGAAATGTGGTGTAGTGCATGTGGGTGTTAGGGTCCTGAGACACACACCATCCTTACCTGGAAGTGAGATATCACACCTCTGGGTGAGATGCAATACCTCTGTAGCAACCAAACCCTCAGGGCGCTACATTCCCCCCTGGTAAATCACAGCACGTCCGCGGGCTGGAGCAGAGCAAAAGACATTTGATTTCAAGACATGCAAGACATTTTTAAATTCAACCATATAAAAGCAATTCAACATTTTCTTTTTCCCTTTATGGGAGATAACTTTTCCTGTTACTTTCAGCATTATTAAACTTTACTTTCTAATATACATGAAATTTTCTTTTAAATATATAACTCTCGGCATATAGATGTATATAAAACATTTCTTCAAGTAGAAAACACAAACTATTCTCAGCAGCATTCTTGCGACGAAGTCTCTTTAGCAGGTCAGGATCCTTGCCGTGACCAGGTGTCCATGTCACCAATTTTTCAAAGTGCAACAAACACCTTTAGGTATCTTCGGAGGTAGGTGTGTATAAAACCAGTAGGGGGCACCTTAAGAAGTGCAACTATTTACAAAATTTGGCTGCTCCCAGTCCTCAGCCGGATAGAAGAGGGTTGGCTGCTTCCAGTCCTCAGCCGGATAGTTCACAGACCCTTTTCGGGTAACTTTAACAAACAAATGGACAACAACCCCTAACCGGGTAAACTTTTTGAAATCTGCAAACGGCGTGTCACGAAACTTCTTCACCCTGGCGGGTAACTATATGCAAGTCCTGCTGTTGTTCTTTAATAGCGGTCTCCCTGCGCCTCATCTTCCTCAGGCTTGTCCAGGTCCTCCGCATAGCAGGGTTCAGGGTAGCGGTGCTCCTCCACCCTCCAGACATAAAGAGCGTACCACCCTCGCAGACCTCGGTGTCGGTTGTATGATACCCGATCCCCCGGGAACAGATCCCGTTTCGGGTGACCCTCGGGCAGACGACTCTCCACATCCCTCCTGTTGACAAAGAGGTCTGTGTCTGTTGTCGGGTCCCGAATAAACCCCCACCCCTTCTCCTGGTGGAATTTGACCACGATCCCGGTAACTATGGGACCGCGTGCAGCTTGGGGGTCTCGGCGGGTCCGGGTCTTTTCTTCCGCGCTCCGGGCCTGCAGCTGTTCCTGCCTCTGGTGCCGCGCCCGCTTCTCCTTCTCCAGTTGCTCTATTTCACGGCGGCAGAATTCCCGCCTGCGAGCTGCGTCCGCCCGCGTCTCCTGTGAAAACCCCATTAGGTCCTCCCCGGTCTGGTCCCACTCTATCTGGACCTCTTCATCCGGGAGCTGGGGGATGGTGCCTGGCTGTGGAGCGGGCAGTGTTAGAACCCTCCTGTTAGTTTTTTTTCTATTTTGTGGTCACGTGACCTGCTGCCTATTTATTCCAGCTCCGCCCTTCTGGCTTTGCTGGACTTCAGTGTTACTTTGACTCTTAATCTAGCCAGGTGCTTTGTACCTATCTCTATAGTTTGCTTGGTCCTTGGACCTCTAAGTATTTTTGTCTGTTTGTCTTTTTGCTCTGCTACAACTTCTGCTAGGAGGTGTCCAATTTTGTCCCAGTCCCTAGTATTTTTAGAGACCCCTCCCTTATATCTATAGGTCTGCGTTCAGACTAGCTGAGGACGAAGGCGGGTCTGTTCTCAAGGAACAGGTTGCCTGCTGCATCGTAGGGAATCAGCTTAGTCCTATTGTAGGGACAATTTTCCTATCTTTCCTTGGTTCTTGTAGCAGATCATAACAGTAAGTCCAGCCCAAAATAAAAAAAAATATCCTAAGGAATGAGATCCGGAGATCAGCATGGTGTCTGTTCAGGAATTGGCTCAACACCTACAGGGATTGTCTCAGGAGGTGGCCGAGCTCCAGCAACACGTGAGTAGCTGTCCTGGAGCGCATTTTGTTGAACCGAAGGTAGGACTGCCTGATTTCTTTTATGGTAAACAACAAGATTTTTTTTCCTTTAACAATGCTTGTTTATTATATTTTCGTTTGAGACCCAGGTTCTCTGGGAATGAATCACAACGCATTGGGTTTATCATGTCACTTTTGCGCAAGGAACCACAGGGATGGGCCTTTTTTCTCCAACCTAATGATCCGTGTTTTAGATCAGTGTAAGAATTTTTTTTCTGCTATGGGGTTGTTATATGACGATCCTGAAAGAGTCTCTTCTGCTGAGACACAACTGAAACGTTTAAAGCAGAGGTCAGGTGATGTTGAAAATTATTGTACACACTTCAGAAGGTGGTCTTCTGAAGTGAGATGGAATGATTCGGCATTACAATGTTTGTTTCTTGCTGGTCTAAGTGAAAGGGTTAAGGATCTGCTGATTGCTTTCCCTGCATCTGGAAACTTGCAAGAAGCCTTGCAATTAGCTATACGGGTGGACAGAAGACTGCGTGCCAGGGTTAATGAGGAGAAAACTCCTGCTATGGCAGCTCCTAGTCATCAGAGGGTCTGCTCGGACGACGAAGAACCGATGGAGATTGGGGCAATGCCACTCCGCTCTCAGGAAAAAGACCGCAGGTTTTCCAAGGGATTGTGTTTTTATTGTGGTAAATCTGACCATTTTGTTAAGAACTATGAGCTTCTGTTAAACAAAGAAAAAAAAAGGTCAGTTACGCCCGTATAGCTTGTTTAAACTCTAAGGGAGTATTTCTTTCAGGGAGTACCTCATTGCAGAAGGAGTTGATTGAATTTCAGGTATTTGTGGATTGTGGTTCTACACTGAATGTGATTGATAAGGGATTTTTGTAAAAACTTAAATTGGAACCTAAACCTTTGTCATCTCCTATTTCTGTGGTTGCTGTTGATAACACTCCTTTGAAATGTGTTACTCACAAGGTTTTTGAATTTCCCCTCACTATTAATGGTATTCACCAAGAGAATTTGGATTTAGTGGTATTAAATAATTTACCTTCTCCAGTAGTGTTAGGTTTGCCTTGGTTAAAACTGCACAATCCTTTACTGGACTGGTCTACTAATGAGATTAAATCTTGGAGTCCTAAGTGTTATGATAAATGTTGTAATGGTCGCATTGCTGCTGTGGAAAGAAGGGAATTACCTGTACCTATTCAGGATTTTTGGAAGTTTTTTTCAGAGGAGGAGTCGCAAATTCTACCTCCTCATAGGGACTATGATTGCACCATTGAGTTTGTTCCTGGAGCTACTCTTCCCAAGAGTCGCTTATTTAATCTTACTATCCCTGAAAGAAAAGCCTTGGAGGAATACATACAGACGAGCTTGGCTGCTGGTCACATTAGACCTTCTAAGTCACCTGTGGCTGTTGGAATTTTTTTTGTAAAAAAAAAAGACGGCGGTTTACGTCCATGTCTGGACTTTCGCGAAATTAATAAAATTACCGTACGCAATTCCTACCCACTGCCGTTAATTCCTGACTTGTTTAACCAGTTAGTGGGGGCCAAGTGGTTCTCTAAAATTGATCTCCGGGGGGCATACAATTTGTTGCGAATGAAGGAGGGTGATGAATGGAAGACTGCTTTTAACACTCCGGTGGGTCATTTTGAGAATCTGGTTATGCCTTTTGGTCTTACCAATGCACCAGCGTTTTTTCAGAACCTTATTAATGACATCCTGAGACCTTTGATTGGTAAGAATGTGGTGGTGTATTTGGATGACATTTTGATTTAATCGCCAGATCTGGAGTCTCATTGGCAGAGCATACGTGAGGTATTACAGTTATTAAGTGAAAATTCAATTTTTGCTAAGCTGGAGAAATGCGAGTTCGCTGTGCAGAGAATTAGTTTTTTGGGCTACATTATCTCCAGCGAGGGCTTTGAGATGGACCCGGTAAAGGTTCAGGCTGTGCAGGAATGGCCTAGGCCTATTGGTTTAAAATTGATACAGAGATTTTTGGGTTTCGCCAATTATTACAGAAAATTCATTAAGAATTTTTCTATAATTGTTAAGCCGCTGACCGATCTCACCAGGAAAGGTGTGAATACGGTCCATTGGGCTACTGAGGCCATTGAAGCTTTTGTGTATCTCAAGGAGAGGTTCAGTTCTGCCCCCATCCTTATGCAGCCTGATGAGACCAAGCCTTTTTTGGTCGAGGTTGATGCTTCTTCGGTGGGGGTCGGTGCGGTTTTGTCTCAGGAGAACAAGGATGGTGTTCATCCCTGTGTTTTTTTTTCGAAAAAATTTTCTGAAACCGCACTTAATTACGATGTTGGTAATCGGGAATTGCTGGCTATCAAACTCACATTTGAACATTGCCGTCATTTCTTGGAAGGTGCTAAATTTCCCATTCAGGTTTTCACTGATCATAAGAATCTGATCTATCTAGATGCCACCAAGCGCTTGAATGCCCGTCAGGCTAGGTGGGCACTGTTTTTTTCGCGGTTTAATTTTTCTGTTACTTACATCCCGGGTACTAAGAATGTTAAAGCTGATGCTTTATCTCGCAGCTTTTCTCCCATGGTTGGTACCGAAGAGGAGGAGAGCATTTTACAGGAAGGAGTTGTGATAGCAGCATTGGACTCCGATTTGGAAGATGGGATTCTGAAAGCCCAGGAGGATGCCCCATCTAACACTCCCCATGGGAGGTTGTTTGTACCTAGAACCTTCAGGAGAGAGTTGTTTGTGGAGTATCATGAGTCTCGGTTGGCAGGTCATCCAGGAATTTCTGAGACTAAGAGACTGGTAGGTCACAGTTTTTGGTGGCCTGGGTGGCAGAAGGAAATCATTAAATGGGTGCGTCAATGTACGGTGTGTGCTAGATCAAAGGCTTCACATGCCCCTGCTGCGGGGTTGCTTTGCGCTCTGGAGGTTCTTAGTGCACCTTGGACGCATCTTGCAATGGATTTTATTACTGACATTCCTGTGTCCGAGGGTTTCCCTGTCATCTGGGTGGTCGTGGACCGTTTTAGCAAGATGTGTCACTTGGTTCCTTTCATTAAACTACCCTGCGCTAAGACACTCGCTAAGGCTTTTGTCAAGGAAATTGTCAGACTCCATGGCGTTCCCACCGACATTGTTTCTGATAGGAGACCTCAGTTTGTGGCTCGTTTTTGGCGTGCCTTTTGTGACAGGTTGGGAGTTCATTTGTCATTTTCATCTGGGTATCATCCTGAGTCTAATGGACAGACAGAAAGAAAGAACCAGGATGTTGAACAGTTTTTGCGTTGTTTTGTGGCAGACAATCAAGAGGGGTGGTCTGAGTTTCTGCCACTTGCTGAATTTGCTCTTAACAACCAGACATCCTCTTCTGCTGGGTGTTCTCCGTTTTTTTGTTGTACTGGGAGACATCCGTCGTTTGGTTCGTTCTCCAAATTGGTGTCGGCTGTGCCGGAGGAGGAGAATTTTTCCGGTGATTTGGAGAGAGTTTGGACTGATGTACGTTGTAACCTTCAAGAGGCTAACAAAAAGTCTAAGAAGTATTTTAACAGGAAACGTCAAGAGGTTTTGTTTACTGTTGGTGACATGGTTTGGTTGTCCTCAAAGAATCTGCGGTTGAGGATTCCTTCTAAGAAATTGGGTCCGAAGTTTGTGGGACCATTTAAGGTGCTTCAGGTGGTTAACCAGTCTGCTGTTAGGTTGGAGGTTCCCTCCTCCTGGAAGATTAATCCGGTGTTTCATGTTTCCTTGTTGAAAAAAGCTGATGTATCAGATAGGGATACCACTGTCACAGTTCCTCCGGTGGTGGAAGACGGTGAATATGAAATTTCTCGTATCCTGAATTCCAGAAAGCATAGAGGGAGATTGCAGTATCTCATCGCTTGGAAAGGTTTCGGTCCTGAGGATAACTCCTGGGTAAGGGCAGATGATGTCTCTGCTCCTAGACTTATCAGAGCGTTTCACATGAGGTTTCCCGATAGGCCTGGGCCTGGAGGATCCGGAGGATCCTCATAGAAGAGGGGGTACTGTTAGAACACTCCTGTTAGTTTTTTTCTATTTTGTGGTCACGTGACCTGCTGCCTATTTATTCCAGCTCCGCCCTTCTGGCTTTGCTGGACTTCAGTGTTACTTTGACTCTTAATCTAGCCAGGTGCTTTGTACCTATCTCGATAGTTTGCTTGGTCCTTGGACCTCTAAGTATTTTTGTCTGTTTGTCTTTTTGCTCTGCTACAACTTCTGCTAGGAGGTGTCCAATTTTGTCCCAGTCCCTAGTACTTTTAGGGACCCCTCCCAAATATCTATAGGTCTGCGTTCAGACTAGCTGAGGACGAAGGCGGGTCTGTTCACAAGGAACAGGCTGCCCGCTGCATCGTAGGGAATCAGCTTAGTCCTATTGTAGGGACAGTTTTCCTATCTTTCCTTGGTTCTTGTAGCAGATCATAACAGGCAGGAGCGGAGAAAGCGGGGCTTCGGCCCCTGCGGACAGGTCCCTCCGGTGGCAAGGGTGAACCTGACTCGTCCCCTGTGCCGTGGGGCACTCGAGACCGGACTTCAGGGCAATGCTGGGAGTAGTAGTGGCGACCTGGTCCCGTGGCTCAGGGTGGTCAGACCGGTGGCAACCCTTTATATGTTTTAGGTAATGTCCGACTACGCCACCCGTGGATTGCGGTCAGGGGGGACCGCCGCTGCAAGGCAGACCGCTGAGGCTGGTGCTGGGGATGCAGCAGGGAATAGTACAACTCCCCACGGGAGGAGTGTAGCCTCAGGGCAGTGTAACAGGATGCTGGGAGTGATGGTGCAGGCGCAGCAGTAACCACACAGAGTCCAATAATGCAGTCCAGGGTCTTTTACTGATCTTATCACAGACCCACCAGGAGTACAGGGTAGAAATGGACCTGGGTGTCTGAGGGCATTCGGGCGAGCTCCGCTGGTCAGGGTGAGTGGGTAGGCCTACCGTTCTCTCTCTCTGCCCTTGCCGACTATCTCCCTCTTTAGTGTATGATAGCCCACGTCCCTGAGCTTGCCATGTACTACGCCTGTATGGCTTGCGACTCGGGCCTTAGGTACCTGTAGCTTCCCCGTGCTGTACCGGTCCCTCTGTGTGGCGGAGCCGCCGGGCTTCTTAGGCCAAGGGACCTAAAATCCCTCGCAGGTAGATGATCTACTGCAGGACTTGCAATCCTGACAGCCTCAGACCCCAGTGTCCGGTATGTAGTTCCCTTTCAACCAGGACCGGCTCTCGTCGCCTCTGTCCCTGGCTTTCTGTTCCTCCTTTGCCTCCTGGACTCCTCAGCTGCGGCTGACCTGTCCCTCTCTTCTGGGAACCCTTCTGGATACTTCAGAAGTGGGTCCTGGTCTCTCTAACCCTGCCCTCAGTACCAGTTTTTATAGGGGCAGCCTGCTCCCCCTACTGGCCTGGGACAGGAGGTGCTGCATGCAAATGGTCCATGACCAGAGAACCTCCCTCCTGCTCTCAGACACAGCCTTACAAGTTTGTGACATCCAGGCCTGGGGTGACACATTCCCACCTAGGAAAGATTAGTACTCCGGGACTAAACGAGAAACACAATACAGAGTAAAAATTATAACATAAACACAACAGGGAAAGTAATAACAAACAACACCACATATTTAGTTCTTTAGGTCACAGTATGGCCTGTGACCGGGTGTCCATATCACCAACAAAAGAAGAGGGTCACAGTATGATCCGTGACCGGGTGTCCATTTCACCAACCCAACGGGAGCCTTAACCTGGTGGGGGTCAGTCCTTGCCCCGAGTCCTTGACAGTCTTTATTCATTCTTTTGGTTAGGCTCCGAACATATTTGCAAGGAAGTCCCGGTTACTCAAAGTTCATAACCTTTTAGTCCATTTGTCACTATGAAAAACTGGAAAACAGTATTAATAACCAGGGTACAAACATAACACATTAAATATATACATTATACATTTAGATCTTCCAGCGAGCTGGCATTTGACCCCTAGCGCTCCTGGTTGACCTCCTTAACCCACTGTCTGGTGGTGGACCAACCTGGCTTTCCCCACTATCATTGAGGGTGCAGCTACTAGCTGGGTGTACAGGCAGGGCAGGCAGCTGTCTGCGGGTCCTTTGGCTTACCGCAGGCATGGCAGGCTCACTGTCAGCAGAGGGTTGACTCTCCTGGGCTGCTGGCGTGGGTTCTTCTGCCTCTGGGGCCGCTTGCTCCTCTTGTTCTTCCTGTCCTCCTGTAGGCTCCTGCTGGGTAGGCTGAAGGAAGCGTAGGACGGGTACCACTATTGCGCCATTTATCTGAGTCCAGGTCCGGGGGAACTCTCCGAGAACTGTGCTGATCATCTCTTCCTTGTCCTCTGCGGGTTCAAGGTCATCTTGATCTTCACTTGGACTCTGTAGTTGCTCGGGGCACCGTTTTAGGTGGTCTCTGGAGACAGTGCTAGTGGTTTCTCCGCCATCCTTGGTAATCACACATACCTTCTGGTTGTCGTGGTCGGACTGCAGTACTGTGTACGGGTCTCTTTCCCACTGGTCATCCAGCTTGTGAAGCCTTCGCTTCCGCTTCAGGACCTGCTCACCAGGTTCCAGGGGACCAGCAGGGGCGTGTTGGTTGAAGAGCCTCTCTTGCTTTTCTCTCGCTTGAGCCAGACTCCTCTCCACACTCTCCTGTACCTTCTTGTACTGTAGCCGCCGTTCCGTATCCCAGTCCGTGTCTGGGGAGGTGTCCTCAGGTGTCAGGACTCCCATCTCCAGGCCGATCGGCAGCTTACCTGGTCTTCCTCGCATCAGGTAAGCCGGGGTGCAATTTGTAGCATTCACCGGGATGTGGTTGTACAAGTCAATCAGATCTGGCAGCTTCTCCGGCCACAGGCTGCGTTCTTCCAGGGGTAATGTTTTGAGGAGATCGATGATGATATTGTTCATTTTCTCACACAGCCCGTTGGTTTGCGGGTGGTAAGGCGTTGTCCGAATCTTCCTACAGCCGTAAAGGTTGCAGAACTCCTGGAATACTTCAGCCTCAAACGCTGGACCTTGATCTGTCAAGACCTGTTCCGGATACCCATGTGGACGGCAGAAGTGTTGCTGGAAGGCTCTGGCCGCTGTTTGGGCTGTCAGGTCTTTAACAGGAACCACTACCAGGAACCGGGAGTAATGGTCCACAATTGTCAGGGCATAGACGTAGCCCGACCAGCTTGGAGCCAATTTCACATGGTCCAGAGCTACCAGCTCAAGTGGCTGCCTGGTGACGATGGGCCTCAAGGGTGTCTGCTGGCTGGTGCGGTCCTTCCTTCTGAGGTGACATGGGCCGCAGTCCCTGCTCCACTTCTCGATGGCCCTTCTCATGCCGACCCAGTAGAACCGCTCTCTCAGTAGGAACTCCAGTTTCTTTGAACCCTCATCCCCTGGTCCTTGAGCAGCCAGTTCCTTAACCATTGTCCCCTGGACCTGGGGTGGCCAGTGCCTGAACCCTCATCCCCTAGGTCCTGGAGCAGGCAGTGCCTTAACCCACACCCCCCTGGTTCTGGAGCGGCCAGTGCCAGAACCCTCATCCCCTGGTCCTGAAGTGGCCAGTGCCTATACATTTGTCCCCTAGTCCCAGAGCGGCCAATGTCTGAGCATTGTCCCCTGGTCCTGCCAGCCCTGTCCCTGAAGTTCCTATTCCCTGATCCTGGTGCAGCCAGTCCTGATCCTGGTGCAGCCAGTCCTGCTCTCGAAGTCCCCTGGTCCCGGTGCGGCCAGTATCTGAATGTTCCCCTATCTAGTCTCTGTGTCAGTGATCCTACTGAGTCAGTAGACTTTATCTACTGAGTCTGAACAGAGCTCTAATCAGTGTCAGCTCACCTGACCCCTAAGGTCACCACCATGGAGTGGTACCTGGCAAGCCTGACCTCACCACTAGAGGCTTCAGTGAACTCCAATGTAGCTGCTTTGTTATGCCCCTCCAGTGTAGGCCGAGTCTGTGGCACAGTGGTCCACAAATCCACTTGCGCCACCGGTGGGTGTAACAGATGCCGAGAAGACCACACTTTTAAATTCCTATTTTGCATCTGTTTTCTCTCAGAAAGTAAATATAACATCAACAGATCTTCACTGTACTATTGGAGGAATAAAAGAATGCAAACTATCTATAAACAGAGATAGTGAGGGAATACTTAGCTAACGTAAATGACTTCAAGTCTCCAGGTCCAGATGAATTACATCCTAGGGTACAGAAGTAAATAGCAGAGGAAATTAATGAAACCACTCTCTATAATCTTTGAAAATTCTAGGAGAACGGGATAAGTCCAGAAGACTGGAAAAGAGTGAATGTTAACACTATCTTCAAAAAGGGGAAGAAGCTGGACCCAGGGAACTATAGGCCTGTGAACCTTACTTTTATACCAGGAAAGATCTTTGAACAAATTATTAAACAACATGTATGCAAGTACCTTTATGAGCATGAAGTGATTAACTACAGCCAGCATGGGTTTATAACAAATAAGTCATGTCAGGCTAACTTAATTTCCTTCTATGACAGAATCACTGACTACGTGGATCAGGGAACCACAGTAGATATAGTATATCTTGACTTCAGCAAAGCATTTGACAAGGTATCTCATACCAAACATCACAACTGTTCGGTGGATTTATAACTGGCTTAGTGATCGGACCGGAAGAGTGGTCATAAATGGTTGCACATCCAGTTGGAAGAATGCCTCAAGTGGAGTACCACAAGGCTCTGCCCTGGGCCCTGTGTTGTTCAACATATTTATCAATGGTTTAGAAAAAAGAATTGAGGGTAAACTGATTAAATTTGCTGATGACACAAAGTTGGGAGGGATATCTATTACTAGAGAAGAGAGATAGAGGATTCAAAAAGATCTAAACAAACTGGATCTGTGTGCAGCAACTAACAGAATGGTTTTTAACAGGGAGAAGTCCTACATCTGGGTAGGAAAAATGAATAAAAGCATGAACAGAAATGGAGGAATAGGGCTAAGCAACAACACATGTGAAAAAGACCCTGCTAATCGTATTAACATTCAGTGCATGCCCTCTACTATTGCTTTGCACTGTGCTCTCTAGAACACACAGTCTGTGTGTAACAAACTAACTTACATTCACGATTTTTTCCTCTCTAATTCCCTTAATTTTCTGGCTATTACAGAAACCTGGATCCATCAGTCAGACACCACCGCAGCTGCTGCTCTCTCGTTTGGTGGGCTGAAATATTCACATACCGCCAAATCTGACAATAGACAGGGTGGAGGTGTTAGTTTGCTCCTTTCACCACAATATGCTTTCCAGGTCATGCCCACAGTTCCCTCACTTATGTTTCCTTCCTTTGAATTCCACACCGTCAGACTCTTTAAACCCTTCTCCCTGCAAGTGGCGGTTGTGTATCACCCTCCAGGCTCCTCTCTCCAGTTCCTGGATCACTTTGCCACCTGGCTTCCTCACTTTCTATCCTGTGACATCCCCACCCTCATCATGGGAGACTTTAACATCCCCATCAAAGATCCCCTCTCCCACTCTGCCTCTCATCTACTTTCTCTAATCTCCTCATTCGGCCTCTCACAGTTTGCTCTCCTCTACCACTCTCGGACCACAACCTTCTTTCCTTCTCTGTCAAGAAATGTCTCCTCACCCAGGACACTCCCACTTACCACACTTATAGGAATACATGTACCATTAATACCCAGCAGCTTATGGACAATCTCGACACATCTCTAGCCTCCATCTCCTCCCTCTCCTGCCCAGACTTAGCATTCTCACACTACAATAATACATTTAAGAGTGCCCTAGATGAAGCAGCACCTTCTACATGCAGAAAGACCCGACACAGACAACGGCAGCCCTAACACACAATGCAAACACATTTTCTTCAGCGCTGCTCAAGGTGTGCTGAGCGTCAGTGGAGAAAATCTCTTTCAGCAGAGAATTTCATCCACTATAAATTCATGCTCAAAGCCTATAACCCTGCCCTTCATCTGGCCAAACAATCCTATTTCACCACCCTCATCACTTCACTATCCAACAATCCAAAAGACTTTTTGAAACCTTAAACTCCCTCCTGAACCCTAAAGCACAGGCCCCTGTGACGCCCTCCCTGAGCTGTGGGGTTACTCGGAGCCGGGTCGGTGTAGGTGTCGCAGTCGTGGCCTGGACCCGTTCTGTGCCCAGGGCTGTCACATAAAAAATAATGGGCTTCTTTTAAGGATGAGTGGTATTTCGACTACGCCACCTGTGGTTTCCGGTGATGGACACCAGCGCTGCAACAGTCCACTGAGGCTGGTGTTATGGGCAGCTAAGATGGGACAGCTCCCCACAGGCGGAGCAGGCCTCAGGGCAGTGTGTGAAGGAATGGTGGGTGCAGTGCCGCGCAGGAAATAACAGGCTGAGGCGGTGTGAAGTCATCCGGGTCTTTACTCACTTTCAGATGAACTTTCAGCCGCAAAGCTTCACTCTGCTACACACGGCGTACTGCAGCCACCGGGAAGGGGGTTCAACACTTTCCAGGTAGATCAGGAGCACCTGTTGAGACCCCTCTGGTGTGTGTTCCTCACCTTGGTAAGTTCTCCCACTAAGTCTTCTCCTGACTGTGTGTGGTGCGAAAGTGGTGTAAGGCCGGGTCCCACTGGATAAACGCAGTGTGAGAGGTACAGGTGGCGACTCCGCTCCGTTTTTTAACCCCCCTGGGATCCACTAAGCCTCCGGGCTTTTCTGACTGAGACGTGAAGTAACAAAGTCAGATATCGTTGGCCGGTCACCCCTCTTGCAGCAGGAATCCCTCTGGCTAGGCCAGAGTAAAGAATACAGGTGGCGACTCTGCTAAGTCCGTATCCCCCTGGGATCCTTTTGCCTGTGGAGCCTATCTCCTCTGCTCCCCTCCAAGGCCTTCTTACCGGGTAGAGACACGGGTTAACTCTGACCCGCTCTTCGTCTCAAGGCCAGAGAACGACGACCGTGTATCTTCAGTCAGCTGCAGACTCTTGCTGGACCCTGGCAGAAGACCACAATCAAAGACCTTGAACTTAAGATGGCCGTAGATTAAATATGAATGAATAAGTGTTTCCTAAAAGTGTGTCCTCCACCCTCACCCACTACATGGTTCCCCCTATCTTTGGTTCCCCCCATCTCCTCTATCCCGGGCCGGGGCAGCACCCTGGTGCATTTAGGCCCCCTACAGGACAGGAGTGGTGTAGTGTTGAGTGGTGAAGTGGGGTCCTGTGAGATGCTCCATCCTTATCTGGAAGAGGAGATACCACACCTCAAGCTGAGGTGCAGTACCCCTGTGGCGACTGAACCCTCAGGGGCGCCACACCCCCATCACCAAGCTCAGCAGTGAGGAGCTGGCCACTTATTTCCTAGAAAAAATCAACCACATCCGTCAGGACGTCTCAGCCCAATCTCTTCAGTGCCTGGATCCCCTTCCCTGCCGCATTTCAAGCTCACTTGCCATCTTTGAGCCTGTTACAGAAGAAGAAGTTACCCAGCTCCTTATTTCTTCTCAACCTACAACCTGCAACAGTGACCCCATTCCTTCAGATCTCCTGCAGTCTCTCTCAACGGTGGTCATCACTCACCTGACTAAAATATTTAACCTCTCCTCTTTCTTCAGGTATCTTTCCCTCCTCATTAAAACATCTATATATATATATATATATATATATATATATATATATATATATATATATATATATAATCGTCTTATCCCGTCTGTCTGTCTGTCTGTCCAGGAAAGCAGTGGCCAATCAGCGACGCAGGATTTCAGAAAAAAGATGGCGGCCGTTAGCGGCTCATCTGCGGGATGGAGCTCAGCGGCGATGCAGCCGGGAGATGACCGGCGCGAGGCACTCATCTCCCGGCCGCTAGCAGCAGAAGGACCGCGACCGCCAGCGCCGCTGACCTCCATGCGGCTAGGGTGTCAAGGGAGGACCGGGCAGCGGCACTGCGGGTCGGGATACTTCTGCTGCGAGAAGCCGCTCATCTCCTGGCTTCTCGCAGCGGAAGTAGCCGCACAGGCAGCGGCGCTCCCCGGTCCTCACTAATACGATTCCGCTCCCCGGTCCTCACCAGTACGATTCGCTGATTGATCGCGGTCTCCGCCCGCGACCAATCAGTGATCTTGGCGCAAAAGTTAAACCCCGCTGTGCTGATTGGTCGCGGCTGCTGCCCGCGACCAATCACCGATTTGGGCGCCACATTTAAATAGCGGCCGCGACCAATCACAGATCTTGGCGCCACATTTAAACACTGCTGTGCTGATTGGTCGCGGACGCCAGCCGCGACCAATCAGCGATTTTGGCGCAAAAATTAAACAATGCTCTGCTTATGGGTCGCGGTCGCCGGCCACGACCAATCAGCAGTATTGCGGCCAAATTTAAACCCCGCTCTGCTCATTGGTCGCGACAGCCGGCCGCGACCAATCAGCGATTTTGGCGCAAAATTTAAACAATGCTCTGCTGATTGGTTGCGGCTGGCAGCCGCGACCAATCAGCGAGATAGGCGCCAAATTTAAACAACGCTCTGCTGATTGGTCACGGACGCCAGACGCGACCAATCAGCGAGATTGGCACCAAATTTAAACAACGCTCTGCTGATTGGTCGCGGCTGCCAGCCGCGACCAATCAGCGATATGGGCGGCAAATTTAAACCCCGCTCTGCTGATTGGTCGCGGTGGCCGACCGCGACCAATCAGCGATTTTGGTGCCAAATTGAAACACCGCTCTGCTGATTGGTTGCGGTCGCCGGCCGCGACCAATCAGCGGTATTGGCACAAAATTTAAACCCCGCTGTGCTGATTGGTCACGACCGCCGGCCGCTACCAATCAGTGATTTTGGTGCCAAATTTAAGCAACGCTCTGCTGATTGGTCGCGGTCGCCGGCCGCGACCAATCAGCAGTATTGGCGCCAAATTTAAACCCCGCTCTGCTGATTGGTCACGACCGCCGGGCGCGACCAATCAGCGATTTTGGCGCCAAATTTAAACCCCGCTCTGCTGATTGGTCGCAACCACCGGCCGTGACCAATCAGCAGGATTGGAGCCAAATTTAAATCTCGCTCTGCTGATTAGTCGCAACCACTGGTCGTGACCAATCAGCGATATTGGCGCCAAATTTAAACACCGCACTGCTGATTGGTCGCGGTTACCGGTCACGAATAATCATCATTATTGGCGCCAAATTTAAACACGGCTCTGCTGATTGGTCGCGGCCGTGACTGAATACCGATGGCCTTGTTGATGCTGGTAGTCAACAACTACCCTCTTCTGCTCACAAATCCTTCCCAACATCTGCAGTGTAGAGTTCCAACGTGTGGGGACATCACACACCAGTCGGTGAACCGGAAGCTGCAAATGCTGCTGAAGCACGGCAAGGGCAGCGGAAGCTGTAGCTGACTTTCTAAAATGGGCAAATAGGAGGCGTACTTTGACAAAGCAGATCCGGCAGCTCTGGCTAGGTTTTGAGAAACCGCTGAACCATGAGGTTAAGCACATGGGCCAGGCATGGTATGTGTGTGAGCTCGCCTCGCCTCAGAGCCGCCACCAGGTTCAGGCCATTGTTACACACGACCATGCCTGGCTGTAGGTTCAGCGGTGTCAGCCACAGATCTGCCTGCTCTGTCAGAGCTGTCCACAACTCTTCAGCATTGTGTGGTTTGTCACCTAAGCATATTAGCTTCAGCACAGCCTGTTACCGCTTGGCTGAGGCAATGCTGCAATGCTTCCAACTTTTGACTGATGTGGTAATTTCGGAGATGGAGGCTGAAGAGGAGGAGGAGGCTGAGGAGGATGAGATGCAGGAGCTGTAGACTGTGGGGTCAACCCTGATTGACCTAGGGCCCACAATCTTTGGTGTCTGGAGAATGTGTTCTGTCCCAAGGTCCGACAGGGTCCCCAATGTGCCGTCAGCGAAATGTAATGTCCCCACCCACGCACTTGTCCATGTGTCCGTAGTTAAGTGGACTTTCCCAGTAACTGCATTGTTGAGGGCACGGCTAATGTTGTGGTACACATGCTTGTGTAATGTGGCAACGGCACACCGGGAGAAATAGTGGTGGCTGGGGACCGAGTCCAGAGGGACAGCCACCGCCATCAGGTTGTGGAAAGCTTCCGTCTCCATGAGCATAAAAGGCAACATTTTGAGTGCAAGCAGTCGCGAAATGTGGGAATTTGGTAATGTGGCCTGTGGGCCATTGGCTGCGTATTTGGGTTTGCATTTGCGTTCCAAGGACTGGGTTATGGACAACTGAAAGTTGCACTGGGACAAGGATGTGCTTGCTGATGGTGCTAGTTGAGAGTGTGCAACGACAGGTGCAGGGCAGGAGGCATCTTCACATGAATTATGGACAGGGGATTGGCTTGCACGCACAACAGCGGAAGAAGCAGTAGTGTCACCCACAGACATTGCTCCTGGACCCTTGGGTCAGGTGCTTTGCTGCCATGTGCCTGATCATGCTGGTAGTTTTGCTACCCATGCTGATGCTGGCCAGGCAGGTGGTGCAAATGGCCTTTTTGGGGTTATCGGCAGAGTCTTTAAAAACAACCAGACTCAGGAAGACCTAACAGTTGTACTGGCAACTTCCATCATGTTGGTGTTACGGGGAATGGTTGGCGACCTTCTGTCTGCGGCCACCACACTGCTTCTTCCTGCCTGTTGGGATGCTCTGCCTCCCTCCCCCTGTGTGCTGCTGTCCTCACTCTGCATGTCCTCCTGCCAGGTTGAGTCAGTTGCTATATCATCCACCACCTCGTCTTCCACTTCCGCACCCTGGTTCTCCTCCTGACTTTCTGGAAATTGTGTCTCATCATCGTCCACCTCTTGTGACACTTTCGCACCATCACCTTCATATGACCGTAGCTGCTCAAATATTTGGGCATTGCTACATGCGATCTCCTCTTGCCCCGCTTCAAGTGTACCAGGTGAGAGGCCCAAATCTATAAATGGAAAAGTGAACAGCTCTTCGGAGTGTGGGGTCAGTTGTCTCTGGACACTCGGCATTGTGGGAGGAAAGAGGATCAGGGTGAGGAATATGTGGTCCAGACTCACGGCTACTGAGACTTGATCGTGTGGAAGAAAGGGTAGTGGCGGTGGTGGCTAAGTGACTGGAAGCATTATCTGCTATCCAACCAATAACCTTTTCACACTGCTCTGTGTTCAATAGTGGTGTCCTGCGGTCCCCTGTTAATTGGGACAGGAAGGTCGAGCGAAAAGATGTGGGTGTTTGTTGTGGCATACTTTCAGCTTGCCCACGGCTCGGCCTCTGCATGCACCATCACCATCACGTCCACTTCCCCGTCCTTGCCACGCGCCTTGCCCATTTTAAATGGAGGACAATATCTTCCACGCTCACTACAAATGGCTGAATTTGGAGCGAGCTTATATGTGATCCGTGTGACGGACAAACCACAGTTTTAAATAGCTGGCCTGTAGGTAACTATTTTTAACAGCGCCGACCTCGTGTCAATAAGTTTGCTGACACACTGCAACAAAATTTCAATGGAGGCCAGAAATGGCAATATTTGCAGCGCAATTATATGTGATCTGTGTAACAGACAAACCACAGTTTTAAATAGCTGGATTTTTAACGCTGTAATATGGAAAGGACCTGGCTGTATACTGCAGTGCCAACAAGCAAATGGCGCAGAAAAACGGGGTTCTCTGGATTGCTTTTTAAGCAAATAATCAGGATTAAGATCCAAATAAAAATTATTTCTGGCCCGATACCTGGGGCTATTTCTACAAATATCTGTAAAAGCACCAGAAGACAGAACTGGAATTGACCCTCTTGCTATGTGCACTGCAGTCTGCTATATACCCTGCCTGCCTAGCACTGATATCTCTGCAGCTGGATTAGTCCTCAGAAGGACTGTTAGTTGAGATGGATTTGTAGAGAATCTTGTAGAATACCTACACTAACTAATAAATAAGCGAATTTCTCCCTAGTTCAGCAGCACCTCTCCCTACACTGTCTGATTCCGGAGTGACGAGCATGGCGGCACCAGGTTTGATATAGACCTGATGATGCTGTGCGGCCAGCCAATCACTGTAATGCCACAACCAACATGGCTGCAGCATTACAGTGTGTGGCAGACAATCCCTGCATGTTGATTGGTGCTCTAAAGAGTGCCAAACATGCAGGGAGGGGACCCGAGCTATGCCGAGCAACCCCAGAAATACTCAAGCAGTGATATGCTCGGTCGAGCACCGAGCAGTAGCGAGCATGCTCGCTCATCACTAGTCCTTTGCTCTTAGTCAACACTTCTGATAATTCTTTTTTACTCCTCTGCCTGAAATCTTGAGAGGAACACCTGGTGGAGGACAGTTTACAGTGAAATGATTTTCTTTCCACTTCCGAATTATGGCCACAACAGTGCTGACTGAAACCTTCAGTAGTATTGAAATTCTTCTGTAACCAATGCCATTAGTATGTTTTGCAATAATAACTTTGCAAGATTTGTTTTGGTTTTATCCCTCATGGGATTGATAAAAGAGCACAGGGGAAAAGAAAAAGGAGGAAAAACTGCATGTAAGTTTTAGATAATTAGGGTAAATCTGCAGAGATGGAAAAAAATGCTCCTTGCAAATAATAATACAAGTTGTAACTTCATAAAATAGTGCCACTCACGGAGCCACCTTAAATATAAGTCTACTGTGCCCCGAGAAATTAATAATATGTAGTACCCATAATTACAGTTATATGAAAAAGTTTGGGCACCCCTATTAATCTTAAGCTTAATGTTTTATAAAAATTGGTGTTTTTGCAACAGCTATTTCAGTTTGATATATGTAATAACTGTTGGACACAGTAATGTTTCTGCCTTGAAATGAGGTTTATTGTACTAACAGAAAATATGCAATCTGCATTCAAACAAAATTTGACAGGTGCATAAGTATGGGCACATCACCAGAAAAGTGACATTAATATTTAGTAGATCCTCCTTTTGCAAAAATAACAGCCTCTAGTTGCTTCCTGTAGCTTTTAATGATTTCCTGGATCCTGGATGAAGGTATTTTTGAACATTCCTCTTTACAAAACAACTCCAGTTCAGTTAAGTTTGATGGTCGCCGAGCATGGACAGCCCTCTTCAAATGATCCCACAGATGTTCAATGATATTCAGGTCTGGGCACTGGGATGGCCATTCCAGAACATTGTAATTGTTCCTCTGCATGAATGCCTGAGTAGATTTGGAGCGGTGTTTTGGATCATTGTCTTGCTGAAAGATCCATCCCCTGTGTAACTTCAACTTTGTCACTGATTCTTGAACATTATTGTCAAGAATCTGCTGATACTGAGTGGAATCCATGCGTCCCTCAACTTTAACAAGATTCCCGGTGCCGGCATTGGCCACACAGCCCCAAAGCATGATGGAACCTTCACCAAATTTCACTGTGGGTAGCAAGTGTTTTTCTTGGAATGCTGTGTTTTTTTGCCGCCATGCATAACGCCTTTTTGTATGACCAAACAACTCAATCTTGGTTTCATCAGTCCACAGGACCTTCTTCCAAAAAGAAATTGGCTTCTCCAAATGTGCTTTTGCATACCTCAGCCGACTCTGTTTGTGGCGTGCTTGCAGAAACGGCTTCTTTCGCATCACTCTCCCATACAGCTTCTCCTTGTGCAAAGTACGTTGTACAGTTGATCGATGCACAGTGACACCATCTGCAGCAAGTTGATGCTGCAGCTCTCTGGAGGTGATCTGAGGATTGTCCTTGACTGATCTCACCATTCTTCTTCTCTGCCTTTCTGATGTTTTTCTTGGCCTGCCACTTCTGGCCTTAACAAGAACTGTCCCTGTGTTCTTTCATTTCCTTACTATGTTCCTCACAGTGGAAACTGACAGGTTAAATCTCTGAGACAGCTTTTTGTATCCTTCCCCTGAACAACTATGTTGAATAATCTTTGTTTTCAGATCATTTGACAGTAGTTTTGAGGAGCCCATGATGCCACTCTTCAGAGGAGATTCAAACAGGAGAACAACTTGCAAGTGGCCACTTTAAGTAGCTTTTCTCATGATTGCATACACCTGGCTATAAAGTTCAAAGCTCAATGAGGTTACAAAACCAAAACAAGTGCTTTAGTAAGTCAGTAAAAAGTAGGTAGGAGTATTTAAAACAAGAAAATGATAAGGTTGCCCATACTTATGCACCTGTCAAATTTTGTTTGAATGCAGATTGCACATTTTCTGTTAGTACAATAAACCTCATTTCAAGGCAGAAACATTACTGTGTCCAACAGTTATTACATATATCAAACTGAAATAGCTGTTGTAAAAGCACCAATTTTTATAAAACATTAAGCTTAAGATTAATAGGGGTGCCCAAACTTTTTCATATAACTGTAGAATAAATGTTAATACACACTTTGTCCTAGAAATTAATTATAATATTCACGATGCCCCAGCCATTAATTATAATATTAATTGTGCTCCTAGAAATAAATATGCACTGCCATCCAGCCCTCTGAAATGTATTATATTTACTTTGCCCACAGCAATGAAATTGCTGGAGAGCTTCAGAAACTTATTCTTACACGAATTGTTCTTCCAGCAATTCATTGTAATATAAACTGTGACTCCTGCTGCTGAATACTCACCAATCCTGGACCAAGACTGTCCTCCAGCGACATCTGACCAGGACTGGAAGTTGTGGAAGAATGCAAAAAAGTCCCAATGCTATGTGAAGGAGATTGCACTGTTGATAAATACTTATCAACAACCAATAACATGCCTTATTTATCAGGGATTGGGAGTGGCTATTAAATATCACAATGGCCTTCAAATCAGCATGTTGTTCATATAAGTGGGAGAAAAAAAGGAAAGAGCAAAAGCAAAAAATCTCCTGGACCTTAAGGGTTTAAAAATGTCACACATATGTAGGATGGTGGGACAGCAGTCCGGCGCTTCAGGGATGGAGATATATGTTGACCCACCAAAGTGGTACAAAGTATAGATACCAGTGTTTGGCGCCTAAACCAAAGTCTGATCAGAGGCCTGTATATAGATAGTCACTTAGTTAGACGGTGTTTTTGCGCAGGCCAGAACTTTCCCCACTAACGGAGCCCAGGATCTTGTTGTTATTTATGAAATAACCTCGGCACTCAAGATATGAATTTATGTTGAATTTAATGCAGTCCAAAATCAAAACAAACGTTTCAGCCTAAACATAAGGCCTTCATGAGTGTGGTCTACAAAAACAGAGACAAATAATGAACAAAACAAAGCAAAACAAATAAAGTATTATACATCTGAGAATTAGTGTCACATGTAAAAAGTCTCTCATTCCTATGTCTGCCTCAGAAGACCAAACAGTATACCAGCTTAATAGGGAGACATACCAGACTGCTGAAAACTCAAGTGAGTAGGGAGAGATCGGGCGATGTGCCTTAGGAGATGTGCATCACTGTCCTAAAGATACTCATAAGTAACCCATTAAAATGAGGGCTGTGGTGATAAATACAAAAAGGGACATGCAGAGTAACATATACCTGTGATGCTGTATAAGGTGGTCTGGGAGCTGGAATGCGGTATCCGCCGCTGGTTCAGTGTTAGTCCCAATGCATAAGCCCACTTTGCAATGCTTAACTGCTTGAGGGGCGGGACTAGATCAAAAGGGGGCCAATGTGATGCAGTGCAGGGGTCATAGGTGTGGCGTTCTGTCATGGGGGGCGGTGACCTCACTGTTGTGGACGGAGGCTGTCTGCGAATAGATCTAGTGCGGTGATGACGGGCGGGATTTCGGCTGTGATGTCACCGGAAGTGACGCGCGGCGCGTGCACACATCCATTTGAGGAAATAGTCTTGGCAGCGCTGGTGATGTGAGAGTGTGTTCCACTTTCCCGGAAGTGCGCGCTCTAAAGCCAGGAGTGTGCGTTCCATGGACTGTGGGGTGGGTTTTCTACTTAATAGCGATGTGATTGGTCCATAGTGGGTGCCCCAGAAGGTGATGATAAGAAAATGACACGCCATCTGTAATACAAATGTGCTGCATAAGTAATAGAAAAATATCACATGAGTACAGTATATGTAGAATTGGAACTGCGGGAACACACATTTAAAGTATCATGACAGGGTTTAAAGGTACAATCACAATGAGATAATGGAACCCCTTAACGCTATTTCCTAGAAGAGGAAAACAACAATGGGAAATAACATATTAAATGAAAGATAATAAATCATAGTCCCTATTCAGACCCTTGGGTGCGAGGGACTGGAGTTCATGTATCCAATTTGCCTCTCGTTGTTTCAAAAGGTGTATACGAACGCCACCCCTCCGTGGTGGAAGCACTTGTTCCAAAACCTGATATTTCAATTGGGAGATATTGTGCCCCGCTGTAATGAAGTGTAATGGGATGGGTAATAATAAATTCTTACACCGTATAGTGGACTTATGTTTCGATATCCTGTCCCTGATGGGCTGGTTGGTCTCTCCTACATAGATCAGGCCACAAGGGCATTTGATCAAGTACACCACAAAGGATGTATCGCAAGTGAAAAAAAAAATTATTTGATATTTCTTGCCCGTATGTGGATGATGGACAAGGTTATCCCTTAGCACGTTGTTACATTGCCTACATTGGAGGCACGGGAATGTTCCCATTCTGGGATTCTGTAAAAATCTCTGTTGCGGTCCCGGTTTGCTGCTGCCGATGTCAGCATGTACCAAAGAGACCTTCAGATTGGCTGGTCGTTTAAAACAAGGTAGAAATGGTACTTGGAAAGCGGTAATACTGGGGTAACCGGTTCCCAATATGTTCCAGTGTCTACGTATGGCTTTGTGGAGTATGTATGCGTATGGATGAAATGTGTGTACAAATGGGATGCAATCTTTGGTAGTGGTACGGCCAACTCGGGGCTCAGATTATTGTTGATTAAGAATGGCCAAGGGATATCCCCTTTATAGGAATTTTTGTTTCAGTTCACGGGTTTTTGTTTGTCTTAGTTGTTCACTGGTGACTATTCTGTTGACCCTTCTGAACTGTGACTTAGGAATTGAGTATTTCATGGCCATAGGGTGGTTACTGGTAAAATGTAACAAGCTGTTACGGTCAGTTGGTTTAGAAAATAAATCTGTAGATAGGACACCCAGTTCGTCCTTAATCACCATGGTGTTGAGAACACTTACTCAATGTGTATCATTAGTCATGGTGAAGCCAAGGTCAGGCCATGCCAAGTTCAGGCTAGAAAAAAACTCAATGAGAATCTCTGGGGCCCCCCCATATGCAAAAGATGTCATCAATAAATCTCTTCCAGATAATGGAATGTCTCTGGAACAGTGGATGAGAATAGACTATTTGGTTCTCAAAGGCTGCCATATAACAGTTTGCATATGGGGGGCTACACTAGATCCCATGGCGGTCCCTTTGACCTGGAGCTAGTAGGTGTCTTGGAAAAGAAAAAAAAAATTTGAGAATACCAGTGTTAAGATCAACACAAAGATCCGTGGTTCTTGGATCTGTTTGTGATTGTGTCAATAGTTGCTGGACCGTGTTGATGCCACGATCATGAGGTATAGATGTGTACAGGTTTTTAACGTCAAAAGATACCGAGATGGCATTAGGGGGAACCTGTTTTATACCGTTTAGAGCAGTTAGAAAGGCTCCTGTGTCCAATAGATAGGATGGGCTACGTTGGGTCAGGGATGCAAGGATTTTCTCCAGAAAAATGAAAAGAGGCGATAGTAGCGAATCTGTGGAGGCTACTATGGGTCTCCCAGGTGGTTGTTCGAGGCTCTTATGTATCTTAGGTAATAAGTAAAATACAGGAGTGATCAGGTGTTTCTTAATTAAAAACTCACTCGTTTTGGTGTCAATAACCCCTGCCATTAGGTGCCGTTGGATTGTGGTCTGAATCAGTGAGCTAAAATGAGGAGTGGGGTCGTTAGGTAATTGCTAATATGTGGTAGTGTCTCCTAGTTGGCGCTTTATCTCCCCCGCATAATTGGTTTTGTCCATCAAAACTATGGCTCCACCCTTGTCAGCTGGCTTTATTATTAACGATTTATTTTCTCTTAGTTCCCTCAAAGCCTGTTGGTCTAGTGGTGACAGATTGTGTTGGTAGTGTAGTTTTCCCCTTTCACTGTCTGATCGAAGTTTTTGAAACGCATTGTCAATAAAACCAATGAATGTTTCTAATGCGAGAGAGCTGTGTGGTGGTTTATATGAGCTCTTATTCCGTAATCCCAGACCCTCTGCGGTGATTAATGCGTTGGGGTTTGGTTGGCATCTGTCATCATCTACTCCGGGCTTAAAAAAATGTGTTTTTAGACGTAGGGAGCTATAAAATCGCTGGAGTTCCATGTCTAGTTGGAACATATTGTATTTACTAGCTGGGCAGAAAGACAAACCTAGTTGCAGAACTGATAAATGAGGGACACTAAGGGTGTAAGATGATATATTTACCACCAAGGGGGTGCCTGGGACCGGGTTATTCGATTGTAGTCCATGTTTCTTATGTTTTGCCGCCCCGCCTCATTTTCTTCTTTGATGTTGTCTCCTTGGTGGGCCTAAAAAAGGAACAGAAGAAGAATGATGATCTCGTCTGTCCACTTCTGAGGATGATCTGGTGGGATGATAGGGATTTCTCCTAGTAGAGTAGTTGTCCCACCATCGACAGACCCTATTAGACTCGTAGTCCTCAGTGTCCCTTATAAACTTAGACCTCTTCCTTGCTTCGGTATCGCGTCGATGGTTTTCAATATTGGTCACTCTTGATCCTACCCTGTAGTTTGGAGTATTCGTCAGGACTAATGGTCATCACTAGCTTGTTGTTATTTAGACTTTTATTTTTTTATTTTATGCTGGACTCCTGAGTATCTAGTACTGTGTGGCCGTACCTCACGTGCTATATAATTGAGTAATCTTGTTTTATATAGTAAGGTGCACCTATGAACATTGCTATCGTAAAAGTCCCTGATCCAAAGTCCTGTTGAAGCAGCTGCTGTTAAAACGTAAATGTGTACACTGAGCGCTTTGGGGAGGCGGGATATTTAGAAGTTATAAGATTGTAAACTGCTGTGTTGCACCGCGTGCAGCCCAGGCCTCGTATTCACTGAAATTGTTCCTGGTTCGAGTACTAATAGTTTTTATATTCTGCAGTACATATCGTGGGCTGCCCTGTCGTACAGCATAATAGTCTCAACTCTAGGCTGAGGGTTTGGATTTGTATATGTTGTGGGAGTAGTTTAATATAGCTCCCTATAGCTCAGTAAAAACTTATTTTCTGGGGATAAACTGTCTGGGTCGTCTTCCTTGTCTGTGACTTCGTCGTATCCTGAGAACCCCCTCGGTACTTGGCTTACACATACTTTAATGACCCCCGTGGAGCCTTTGTACATTAATAATGATCACTCCTTGTGGTCCTTGTTAGAGATGAGCGGTGTTCGACTCGAACTGTTCGCCAATCTCAAATTCAAGCTGTTTTGGGCGGTGTTCCAGTCGTTCGACGAACTCGAATGATTTGTAAAAAATTCGGCTGTTCGAGGTTATGTTCGATCACTGTTCGTGCACCAAAAGCGTAACTGAATTTTTTCACCGTAATACTGTTAATTAGTGATGAGTGAGCATGCTCGCCACTGTAAGGTACTCGCCCGAGCATCTCAGTACTCCAGATGCTTGGGCGGGAGATCGGGTCCCCGTCCTGCATGTTGGCGCTATTTACAGCACCAATCATGCAGGGATTGTCTGCCACTCACTGTAATGTCACAGCCATGGTGGTTGTGGCATTACAATGATTGCCCAAATCGATGGGAACAGTGCTCATAGTGAAACATGAAAAGTCAGCAATTCATCAGCGGCATACATCAGTACCCGACAATTTAGAACAGAAAGAATAGAGCATCACACATAGATTAGATAGATAGAAACATGTTAGTCACATATATAATAAGTACAGTGGCAGTGTTGATTACTGTACTTGTGATTTAGTGTTAAAATAAAGGATTTATTAAAAAAAATTGGCCTGGGGTTCCCCATAATTTTAGTCTCTAGCGGAGGTTAAGCAGACGGCTGGGGCAGATGTTTGAAGCCTGGGAAGGGGGTAATACCCACGGAGCTTCCCAGGCTACTAATATCAGCCCCCAGCTGAATACTTAGCCTTCACTAGCTATTAAAATGGGGGACCCAAAAAAAAATGACGTGGGGTCCCCCCTATTTTAATAGCTAGCAAAGGCTAGGCAGACAGCTGGGGGCTGATATTAATAGCCCAGGAAGGGTGCCATGAATATTGGCCCCCTCCCAGGCTAGAAACACCAGCCGTCAGCTGCCCCAGAAATGGCGCATCCATAGGATGTGCCAATTCTGGCATTTAGCCTCCATCTTCCCACTGCCCTGTAGTGGTGGCAGTGGGGTAATAGGGTTGGGGTTGATGTTAGCTTATAATGCCAGCTGACATCAAGCCCAGGTTAGTAATGGAGAGGCGTCTATAAGACACCCCCATTACTAACCCCATAGTCAAAGTTAAAAAAAACACAAACACACAGAATAAAGTCCTTTTATTGAAATAAAGACACATTTTTTAATGTTCTAAATTAAACCCTACTTACCGTATCGCCCATTCCAGCTGAAGCCAATGTCTTCTGCAATAAAAGTAAAATAATAAACCAACCTCATCCTTACCTTTCCATGGTTCCCAGGAAGCCTTCCTGCTACATTGACATGACAGGCTGGAGCACAGCAGAACGCTGCCATCCAGCTTGCCATGCCGCAGACACTGAGAAGCTCCTCAGTGAAGCTCCTCAGTGTCTGGCTGTGACGGCATCCAGATGAGCCGAGTTCATGTGTAATGAACTCAGCTCACGTCATGCATGTCACTGACAGCGTGGGAGAATTCTCCTGCGCATACGGTACCAGCAAATGACATCACCGCTTGAGCAGGAGAATTCTCCCACGCTGGGATGGCATTGAGATGACAGGCTGGATCGCAGCAGGGCGCTACCATCCAGCTTGTCATCCTTCAGAGACACTGCAGAGCGCAAGCATGCTTGCGCTCTGCAGTGTCTCTGAAGGATGACAAGCTGGATGGTAGCACTCTGCTGCGATCCAGCGCTTCAGAGACACTGCAGGTAGCGCTTCAGAGACGCTGCAGAGCGCAAGCATGCTTGCGCTCAGCAGTGTCTCTGAAGGATGACAAGCTGGATGGTAGCGCTTTGCTGTGATCCAGCCTGTCATCTCAATGCCATCCCAGCATGGGAGATTTCTCCTGCTCAAGCGGTGAGCGCAGGAGAATTTTCCCACGCTGTCAGTGACGTGCATGAGGTGAGCTGACTGAACAGAAAGAATAGAGCATCACACATAGATTAGATTGATATTATATATGTGACTGACATGTTTCTAAGTACAGTGATAGTGTTGGTTACTGTACTTGTCATTTAGTGTTAAAATAAAGGATTTATTAAAAAAAATTGGCGTGGGGTTCCCCGTAATTTTAGTCTCTAGCGGAGGTTAAGCAGACGGCTGGGGCAGATGTTTGAAGCCTGGGAAGGGGGTAATACCTACGGAGCTTCCCAGGCTAGCAAAGGCTAGGCAGACAGCTGGGGGCTGATATTAATAGCCCAGGAAGGATGCCATGAATATTGGCCCCCTCCCAGGCTAGAAACACCAGCCGTCAGCTGCCCCAGAAATGGCGCATCCATAGGATGCGCCAATTCTGGCACTTAGCCTCCCTCTTCCCACTGCCCTGTAGCGGTGGCAGTAGGGTAATAGGGCTGGGGTTGATGTCAGCTTATAATGCCAGCTGACATCAAGCCCAGGTTAGTAATGGAGAGGCGTCTATAAGACGCCCCCATTACTAACCCCATAGTGAAAGTTAAAAAAACACAAACACCAAGAATAAAATCCTTTATTTACTTCCATCACTTTTTCCAGCCAGGACTCGTCTCAGCAGAAAATAACATAGTTATCTAGAGTAAATGCTTTCTGTACAAGTGGCGCCGAGTCAATGGCAAAGATGGAAATAGGTTCAGTTAAAGGACAGCAAGCAAGACTATGAGTTTTCACAAACTCAGCATCAACCATGCTGACCCCAACTCCACTGTCAACAAACAGGAAATTTTTTCGATTTTGCTCTCTAGCACCACCTCTGCAGTCAGGACAAAGCGGGAACTGCAGTTTGGCCACAAATGCACCCCTTGTTTATCCAACTCCAGACTACCAAGAGTTAATCGAGTCTCTTTTTGTTTAGGAATTGAAGACAGGTCCCAACAAAGTGTCCCTTTTTCCCACAAATCAACATACGCCATTTTTCTTGCAAATCTCGGGGGAGATGTATGATGTAGAGACACCCCCTAACTGCATAGGTTCTTCCACCTCCACCGGGTACTGGTTCACCCCCAGACTACTCCCTTGGCAAAGGTACACAACCCGACAAGAAAGCCCCGGAGAAGGAGGTTGCACCGGTCTATCCCGAAGGCGCCTATCCAGACTTATGGCCAAAGACATGGCAGCCTCCAAGGACTGAGGGGTATCATATACAGCCAAGGCATCTTTCAACCTTCCGTTAGCCCCTCACAAAATAGATTTTTAAGGGTTGAGTCATTCTATTTGGAATCCGTTGCCCATCTACGGAATTCCGAACTGTATGTTTCCACTGACCGAGGATCTCCCTGCAGTAGAGAGATCACAATGCCAACCTGTTGCTCCTCATTACGGGAGGAGTAGGGACGAAGCTTGAAATACAATTTGCATGCCTCCTTAAACCACAAAAACCTGTCCCTACCTCCTGAAAACCTGTCTGGGAGGGCAACCTTGGGTTTAAGCTGGACAGGTCTACCTGCACTCACAGCGGAGGTCATTCACCTCCAGAGATAGACTGCAGAAATGCTCTGCGAGCTCTGCCACTGATCCCATACTAAAGGGAGTAAGGAAAAAAAAGATGCATGGCCAAAAACACACAAAGAAAAAAAAACAAAATGTCAATCTTGTGTCGTTTTTTTTTTTTTCTTTTTTCTTTCCCAAAGTGTCCTCGGCCGGTTATAATATCATGCCAGGTGTGAGTGCAACACAGAGAGTCACAAAAGGAGTGAGTGCAACACAGAAAGTCACACCAGGTGTGAGTGCAACACAGAGGGGAAAGGGAAAGGGAGCCCAGACACTAGGGAAAGGGGGAAGAGGTGACCTCCTAATCTGGACTAGCGTCCACCCTGTCTCCCCCTAACGTCCCTATACAGCCTTCGCAGATGTCGCCGATCACGTGCCTCGCCCTACTATCCCTGGCATAAGGCTATAGCTGGGGGTGGAAGGAGATGAGCACTAGTCAACCTCCGCTAGCACTCTAAAGACAAAAGGAGAAGACAAGACAGGGGAACAACAACTCAGCTTTAGAACTCCAACAGGGCACACGGCCTCAAGACTCCAGAGAGGACGTAATACTGCTTCAGCCAAGTTCCAAATAGAAAAAAGCATAACCGGCGACGCCCACCTAGACACACCAGGTATATAAACACCCAGACTAAAAGGAGGTAGTCGCTGGGTCCTAAACACAGCCTCCTATCTAGGCAGCTGTCTGCATTACCAAACATGAAGATCTCCTGCACCCGTGACACATCAGCTGGCTATGCTTTATTGTTCTCATTATTAATGAGTGGGTCTCCTATACTGTTATTGCGTATACAGTGACTGCAAGGGCTTCCAGAAATTTGGAGGCACTCCAATGGCCCTTGCAAGAGATGTAGAGGTCAGAGAGCCTCCTAAAAATAATGTTCCCATTATTAGGACGTGGGTCTCCCATAGTGCTTGCCTATGCAGTGAAGCAACGGCTGCCAAAAATTTGGAAGTACTCCAATGCCCCTTGCAAGAGAGGTAGATATGTTGATATCGTACATATGGTGGTGATATGGTGGTGGAGGATGAGGATGTGGAGAAGGAGGAGGACAAGAGCAAATAGGCAAAATCAGGAAGCGTATACCCATGTGTGGGTGTGAAGACAGAGGTGCATGGGAATAGAGCTAGACTTCCCCAAAAAAAGACACTGTATTTGAGTTTATGCTATCCTGTCGGGCTTGTCAGCATTTTCAGTTGACCGGCGAATGCACCTATGGGTAATAATTCCACTGGCGGCACTAAAAATCCACTCTGATAAAATGCTAGCAGCAGGGCAGGCCAGGACCTGCAAGACATAGAGAGCCAGTTCATGCCACATGTCCAGCTTGGTTACTCAATAATTATAAGGCACAGAGGAATCACGGAGGACGTTGGTACGGTCGGCAAGGTACTCCCTCACCATCTTCCGAAACTTTGCACTCCTTGTGAGAGTACCCCCTGCCTCAAGCCCTGTGCAATGGGAGGGTCTGAGAAAACTGTCTCAGAACTTTGACAGTGTTCCCCTGCCTCTGCTGGATTGCATTTGTGGCTCTCTCGCCTGTACTCCTTTGTTGTCCAACGAACTGTGACCTCTGCTGCCAGCGTTTTCAGATGGAAATTTTTTCACTAATTCTGCAACAAGGGCCTTCTCGTACTGCCCCATTTTATTAGGCCTGTCCTACAAAGACATAAAGTTCTCCCTGTAGCGAAGATCTAGAAGTGTCACCAACCAGTCATCCCAAAATTTGGACAATGCGAGTGTCACAGGAAAGGCAGCGTAACATAAACTCAGCCATGTGTGCCAGACTGCAAAGAGGCAAGACTGTGTGAGCTCACCTTGCCTCAGAGCCGCCACCAAGTTCCGGCCATTGTCACACACGACCACACGACCATGCCTGGCTGCAGGTTCAGCGATGTCAGCCACAGATCTGTCTGCTCTTTCAGAGCTGTCCACAACTCTTCAGCGTTGTGTGGTTTGTCACCTAAACATATTAGCTTCAGCACAGCTTGTTGCCGGTTGGCCGAGGTAGTTCTGCAATGCTTCCAGCTTGCGACTGATGTGGTCATTTCGGAGATGGATGCTGAAGAGGAGGAGGAGGAGGTGCAGAAGCTGTAGAATGTGGGGGCAACCCTGATTGACCCAGGGCCCGCAATCCTTGGCGTCCGTCCCAGGGTCCCGGCTTCCACTATGTTAACCCAGTGTGCCGTCAGCGAGATGTACTGTCCCTGCACACAAGCACTTGTCCACATGTCCGTGGGTAGGTGGACTTTCCCAGTAACTGCGTTGTTGAGGGCACGGCTAATGTTGTGGGACACGTGCTCGTGTAATGCGGGGACGGCACACTGGGAGAAATGGCGGCTGGGGACCGAGTACCGAAGGATGGTCGCCGCCATGAGGTTGCAAAAAGCTTCCATCTCCATGAGCCTAAAAGGCAACATTTCGAGTGCAAGCATTCGTGAAATGTGTGAATTTAGTAGTGTGGCCTGTGGTGCATTAGCTGCATATTTGAGCTTGCGTTCCAAGGACTGGGGTAGGGACAACTGAACGCTGCGCTGGGACAAGGACGAGGACATGCTTGCTGATTGTACTAGTTGAGAGTGTGACAGGTGCAGGGCGGTGGGCATCTTGGCATGCACCATGGACAGGGATTGGCTTGCATGCACAACAGCGGGACAAGCAGTGGTGTCACCCGCAGACACTGTTATTGGACCCTCGTGTTCGGCGCACTTAGTCGGGTGCTTTGCTGCCATGTTCCTGATCATGCTAGTGGTGGTCAGGCTACTAGTTTTGCTACTCCTGCTGATGCTGGCCTGACAGGTGGTGCAAGGCCATTTTGGGGTTATGGGCAGAGTCTTTAAAAAACAACCAGACTCGGGAAGACCTAACAGTTGTACTGGCAACTTCCTTCGTGTTGATGTTACAGGGAATGGTTGCCCGCCTTCTGTCTGCAGCCACCACACTCCTTGTCTTGCCTGTTGTGGTGCTACACCTCCCTCCCCCTGTGTGATGCTGTCCTTGCTCTGTATGTCACCTTTCCAGGTTGGGTCAGTGACTTCATCGTCCCCCACCTCATCTTGCACTTCTGCACCCTGGTCCTCCTCCTGACTTTTTGACAATTGTGTCTCATCATCATCCACCTCTTGTGACAGTTTCCCACTGTCGCCTTCATGTGACGGTGACTGCTCAAATATTTGGGCATCGCTACATGCAACCTCCTCTTGCCCCGCTTCAAGTGGACCAGGCGAGAGGCCCGAATCTATAAATGGAAAAGTGAACAGCTCTTCGGAGTGTCCAAGTGTGGGATCAGTTGTCTCCGGGCACTCGGCATGGTGGGAGGAAGGAGGATCAGGGTGAGGAATATCCGGTCCAGACTCACGGCTACTGAGACTTGACCGTGTGGAAGACAGGGTGGTGGTGGTGGCTAAGTGACTGGAAGCATTATCTGCTATCCAACCAATAACCTTTTCACACTGCTCTGTGTTCAATAGTGGTCTTCTGCGGTCTCCTATTAATTAGGACAGGAAGGTCGAGCGAGAAGATGTGGGTGTTTGTTGTGGCACCATTTCCGCTTGCCCACGGCCTCGGCCTAATCCTCTGCATGCACCATCATCATCATCATGTCCACTTCCCCGTCCCTTGCCACGTGCCTTACTCATTTTAAATGGAGGACAATATTTTCCACGTTCACTACAAATGGTTGGATTGAACTGCAGTGATATGTGATACGTGTGACGGACAAACCACAGTTTTAAATAGCTGACCTGTAGGTAACTATTTTTCACAGCGACCTGGTGTCAATAACTTCACTGACACACTGCAACAAAAGTTACATGGAGGCCAGAAATGGCTGAATTTGGAACGAACTTATATGTGATCCGTGTGACGGACAAACCACAGTTTTAAATAGATGGATTTTTAGCGCTGTAATATGGAAAGGATCTGGCTGTATTCTGTAGTGCCAACAAGCAAATGGCACAGAAAAACGGTGTTCTCTGGATTGCTTTTTAAGCAAATAATCCGGATTAAGATCCCAAAAAAATTATTCCTGGCCCCTGATACCTGGGGCTCTTTCTACAATATCTGTAAAAGCACCAACAGCAGACAAAACTGGAATGGACCCTCTTGCTATGTGCCCTGCAGTCTGCTATAAACCCTGCCTGCCTGCCTAACACTGATATCTTTGCAGCTGGATTAGTTCTCAGAAGGACTGTTAGTTGAGATGGATATGTGTAGAATATATTCTGCTATACCTACACTAACTAAGAAGCAAGCAAATCTCTCCCTAGCTCAGCAGCACCTCTCCCTACACTGCCTGATTGCGGAGTAGACTGTGACGAGCACGGCGGCGCCAGGTCTGATATAGTCCTGATGACACTGTGCGACCTGCCAGTCACTGTAATGCCACAACCAACATGGCTGCAGCATTACAGTGTGTGGCAGACAATCCCTGCATGTTAATTGGCTCTTTAAAGAGCTTCAAACATGCAGGGAGGGGACCCGAGGTTGCTCGGTGGGAGCGCCGAGCATCTCGAGCAGTGAGATGCTCGGGCGAGTACTGAGCAGTAGCGAGCTTGCTCGCTCATCACTAGTTCCAATACATTACATTTCTCCCATTTTTGTGGCCCATGTATATTTACAATGTCCTCTGACATGGCCAATACAAATTAAAGATATCACCTATATATTAGCAATGTCTCCCCTCTATGGCCCCCGTACATTAATAGCAACCCCACTGTTTGGACCCCGTACAAGAGCTACATGCACACATAAATAGCTTGATGGGTGAAATCCTGCTGACAGATTCCCTTCCCTATGTATGGGTCTAATACATTAATAATGTCCTTTCACATGGCTGGCCATTTTCCGAATGGAATGCAACATCCTTCTGGTGGCCCAAATACATAAAAAATAACACCCATGCATTACGAACGTCTGACCCAAGGGCGTTATGATGGCGGTCACAGCGGAGGGTGAGGGGTCTGCTGATGCCAGCAAATACTTCAGCTGGATATGCGACCTCGGATGCACATTCAGTTGAAGAATATTGCAGCGCAAGGACTCATCGGGTCCATGCCCGCACTGATGGGCCTGGCTGCACCCTGGAATAAAAAAAGTGCAAAAATACATATACATATATATATATACAGTTAGGTCCATACTGTATATATTTGGACAGAGACAAAATGTTTCTAATTTTGGTTCTAGACATTACCACAATGAATTTTAAACAAAACAATTCAGATGCAGTTAAAGTTCAGACTTTCAGCTTTCATTTGAGGGTATCCACATTAAAATTGGATGGAGGGTTTAGGAGTTTCAGCTCCTTAACATGTGCCACCCTGTTTTTAAAGGGACCAAAAGTAATTGGACAATTGACTCCAAGGCTATTTCTTGGACAGGTGTGGGCAATCCCTTCGTTATGTCATTCCCAATTAAGCAGATAAAAGGCCTGGAGTTGATTTGAGGTGTGGTGCTTGCATTTGGAAGGTTTTGCTGTGAAGTAAACATGCGGTCAAAGGAGCTCTCCATGCAGGTGAAACAAGCCATCCTTAAGCTGCAAAAACAGAAAAAACCCATCCGAGAAATTGCTACAATATTAGGAGTGGCAAAATCTACAGTTTGGTACATCCAGAGAAAGAAAGAAAGCACTGGTGAACTCATCAATGCAAAAAGACCTGGGCGCCTACGGAAGACAACAGTGGTAGATGATCGCAGAATAATCTCCATGGTGAAGAGAAACCCCTTCACAACAGCCAACCAAGTGAACAATACTCTCCAGGAGGTAGGAGTATCAATATCCAAATCTACCATAAAGAGAAGACTGCATGAAAGTAAATACAGAGGGTTCACTGCACGGTGCAAGCCACTCATAAGCATCAAGAATAAAAAGGCTAGACTGGACTTTGCTAAAAAACATCTAAAATTGCCAGCACAGTTCTGGACAAATGAAACCAAGATCAACCTCTGCCAGAATGATGTAAAGAGAAAAGTATGGTGAAGGCGTGGTACAACTCATGATCCAAAGCATACCACATCATCTGTAAAACACGGCGGAGGCAGTGTGATGGCTTGGGCATGCATGGCTGCCAGAGGCACTGGGTCACTAGTGTTTATTGATGATGTGACACAGGACAGAAGCAGCCGAATGAATTCTGATGTATTCAGAGCCATACTGTGTGCTCAGATCCAGCCAAATGCCGCCAAACTGATTGGTCGTTGTTTCATACTACAGATGGACAATGACCCAAAACATAAAGCCAAAGCAACTCAGGAGTTTATTAAAGCAAAGAAGTGGAATATTCTTGAATGGCCAAGTCAGTCACCTGATCTCAACCCAATTGAGCATGCATTTCACTTGTTAAAGGCTAAACTTCAGACAGAAAGGCCCACAAACAAACAACAACTGAAAACCACCGCAGTGAAGGCCTGGCAGAGCATCAAAAAGGAGGAAACACAGCATCTGGTGATGTCCATGAGTTCAAGACTTCAGGCAGTCATTGCCAACAAAGGGTTTTCAACCAAGTACTAGAAATGAACATTTTATTTACAATTATTTAATCTGTCCAATTACTTTTGGTCCTTTTAAAAAGAGGGTGGCACATGAAACTCCTAAACCCTTCATCCAATTTTAATGTGGATACCCTCAAATGAAAGCTGAAAGTCTGAACTTCAACTGCATCTGAATTGTTTTGTTTAAAATTCATTGTGGTAATGTCTAGAACCAAAATTAGAAAAATGTTGTCTCTGTCCAAATATATATGGACCTAACTGTATATATATATATATATATATATATATATATATATATATATATATATATATATAATATATGAGGTATTAGTTGATATTTTGGCCAAAATACGTAAGCTCGTAACCCACGACAAGGGTCCTCATGCTTATGAGTCCTACTCTAAACACAAACAGCAAGGCCACACTAAGAAGAATTAAAATTCCCCCAAAAATTCAAGAAAAAACACAGCAAAAAAGGGCAACAGTGTTTACCTTCCCAGATCTTCAAAACCAAATGCACTACCAGGGTGCAGCAAACCCACATAACCCCTCATCAGGTGCAAAATACTGATGAGAAAACCACTCACAACCTATCATTTCATGGAGGGGGTGACTGCTTAGTAGAGATGAGCGTTGTTCAACTCGAACTGTTCGCCAATCTCAAATTCGAGCTGTTTTGGGCGGTGTTCGAGCCGTTCGGCGAACACGAACGATTTGAAAAAAATCCGGCTGTTCGAGGTTATGTTCGATAACTGTTCGTGCACCAAAATCATAACTGGATTTTTTCTCAGTAATGCTGAAAATTAATATTAATACGCAGTTTGAGTGTTCAGCGGGGCGGGGGGAGGGGCAGGGGATGGATCTCTGCAGGAATAATGAAGATCTCCATTTTTTTTTCTCTTTCCCGCATTTACAGTAGGGAGGTGCAATCTGTCAGCCTATCAGCAGCGCACACACGGAGAGAACTGCTTTTTTTCACACAAGCAAGGGCATGTGTCGTTGGCAGTGTATGTCACATGTCCTTGCCCTATAAGACCCAGCCATTTTCCCCATCGCCACCATTTTCTCACTGCTGCAGCTGCGTGTTAGACGGCACAGCTGTTGCTGTGTGCGCTATACCTTGTTAATTTAAAGCCAATTTTCGCACAAATATACAGATAGCTTGGGAGTTGGGAATTGTTGTGATTGCAGTCCTTTTAAGGACTAGGATACAGCATTTCCTACGACTTTTATCAGGCAGGTCTGTGCTCTGAAATAGATAGGTTGGGAGTAAAGACTAATTGTAATTGCAGTCCTTTTCAGGACTAAGTTACATCAGTTCCTATCAGTTTTTGCCAGGCAGGTCTGTTTTAGTGCTGTGCAAGTTTTTTTCACAGCATTTGGCTAAATCTAGCAAAGCTAATCATTTTTGGCCTATTGCAGAGTGTGTTAGTCAGTGGAGTAGCCTATCTGTGTTGAAAGATATACCACCTGTGTATAGAATATCAATTTTTTTACTGCACCTAGTGAAGTAAAACCTTTTGGGCATAGCATCATTCTATTAGTCCATCTATACTGACCTCCATAAGGTTGCAAATTGAATACAATTTTTTTCTGCATCTAGCTCTGAAAAAATATTTGGGCTTCTAGCAGTGTGTGGGACTTGTTCTATTAGTCCATCTATACTGATCTCCATCAGGTTGCAAATTAAAAATAATTTTTATCTGCATCTAGCTGTGAAAAAATATTTGGGCTTCCAGCAGTGTGTGGGACTTGGTATATTAGTCCATCTATACTGACCTCCATCAGGTTGCAAATTAAAAATAATTTTTATCTGCATCTAGCTCTGAAAAAATATTTGGGCTTCTAGCAGTGTGTGGGACTTGGTATATTAGTCCATCTATACTGACCTCCATCAGGTTGCAAATTAAAAATAATTTTTATCTGCATCTAGCTCTGAAAAAATATTTAGGCTTCTAGCAGTGTGTGGGACTTGTTCTATTAGTCCATCTATACTGACCTCCATCAGGTTGCAAACTAAAAATAATTTTTATCTGCATCTAGCTCTGAAAAAATATTTGGGCTTCTAGCAGTGTGTGGGACTTGGTATATTAGTCCATCTATACTGACCTCCATCAGGTTGCAAATTAAAAATAATTTTTATCTGCATCTAGCTGTGAAAAAATATTTGGGCTTCCAGCAGTGTGTGGGACTTGGTATATTAGTCCATCTATACTGACCTCCATCAGGTTGCAAATTAAAAATAATTTTTATCTGCATCTAGCTCTGAAAAAATATTTGGGCTTCTAGCAGTGTGTGGGACTTGGTCTATTAGTCCATCTATACTGACCTCCATCAGGTTGCAAATTAAAAATAATTTTTATCTGCATCTAGCTCTGAAAAAATATTTAGGCTTCTAGCAGTGTGTGGGACTTGTTCTATTCGTCCATCTATACTGACCTCCATCAGGTTGCAAATTGAATATAATTTTTTTCTGCATCTAGCTCTGAAAAAATATTTGGGCTTCTAGCAGTGTGTGGGACTTGTTCTATTAGTCCATCTATACTGACCTCCATCAGGTTGCAAATTGAATATAATTTTTTTCTGCATCTAGCTTTGAAAAAATATTTTGGCTTCTAGCAGTGTGTGGGACTTGTTCTATTAGTCCATCTATACTGACCTCCATCAGGTTGCAAACTAAAAATAATTTTTATCTGCATCTAGCTCTGAAAAAATATTTGGGCTTCTAGCAGTGTGTGGGACTTGGTCTATTAGTCCATCTATACTGACCTCCATCAGGTTGCAAATAAAAAATAATTTTTATCTGCATCTAGCTCTGAAAAAACATTTGGGCTTCTAGCAGTGTGTGGGACTTGGTCTATTAGTCCATCTATACTGACCTCCATCAGGTTGCAAATTGAATATAATTTTTTTCTGCATCTAACCCAGCCAATAGTTTTGGCCTAATACCACAGTTTGGCCACTCAGCTCTGCTCAGTTCCCATCCATTGTTTTTTTGTGCAAACAACTCCAGAGTTGTGAATTAGTTAACCACCAAAATGAGTGGAAAAAGGCCTGCTGCTAGTGGAAAGGGGAATAGGTGTGTTGGGAAGGGGAAAAAAGGTTGTGTCCGTGGGGTAGGTGTTAAAGCAACAGTAACATCTGCAGAAGAAAGACCATCTTCCAGCCAAACTAAAATGTCTACTTCTTTTAGCGGACAATGTGATAAGATCCCTTTCTTACGGCCACGCCAATCGCTACAAATTCCAGATGAGGCACAAAAACAGCAGGTGCTTCAACGGATATCAAGTGCTCCTTTAAGTGGGCTCTCCTCCGCATCAACTTCAACATCACAAATACTCCAGTCCTCAGAGGTGTCACCCCAATCGCACTTGCTTCCTCACAGCTCCCAAATCTCCAGCTGCCCGTCTGAGTATGAGGTAGAACAGATGGTTGAGTCTGCAGAGCTGTTTACTCATACTATATCCTGGGAATCAGAGGTCGGCTCCAGCGCTTCTGTGAATCCAGACGAGGAAATGATCTGCACTGATGCCCAGAATCTTTACGAGTCGGATCCAGGACCAGACGCAGAAGGTTCTGACCATAATGTAGACCCTTATTCCCAAACTGTAACTCCTGTTGGTGGAGACAATGAGGAAGACGATGATGAGACTCAAATACCTGATTGGAGCGACAACTTTAGTTTTTTGTCAGGGCAGGAACAGGTTGGTTCTGAGGACGACGGGTGTGAAAACACACAGGGTGATGATGATGAGGTTGGAGATCCCACTTACTGTCAACCCACAGACAGCCAAGAGATGAGGTCAGCAGAGGAGGTGGAGGAGGATGCTAGTGACGACGAGGTCAGGTTGCGCCTTCCTGGACAGAGACGTAGTACTGGAAGCATGTCAACAACTGCATCCTCAAACACAACTCTGCCTCTGACCACAAGTCGTGGTGGCTCTTCAGGTCGCATGGGTGCTAAGCCTTGCATAGCCTGGGCATTTTTTCAGATCGATAAAGATGACCCAACTCGTGTTATCTGTAACATTTGTCAACAAAAGCTAAGTAGAGGCCAAAAAATACATAGTTTGAGTACTTCATGCATGAACCGGCACATGGACATGAAGCATAAGTTGCAGTGTGAAGCTCAATGTGATACAATGCGGCCTAGCCGGCCGGGCCAACCACCGTGTGCCCCATCTTGTGCATCTGCGGCCTCTTCATCCTCTGTGACTGGGGGGACAGCAGTCACACCTGTTTTGGGACGCAGACCTGCCACCTCTTTACCCGCAACAGCCAGCCTGATTGGCAGGTCATCATTTTCTTTGGAGGTGGTAACACCAGCTGGTGTTGAGTGCTGTCCGACATCGATAGCACCACCTTTGGATCAAGGCAACCTAACATGTCCGCCTGCATCTTCCTCACAGACCGGCAGTTTGCCGGTGACACCCTTATCAACCCCGTCTAAGCATAACAGCCAGCCCTCGGTCCCTCAGATGTGGACAAGTAAAAGACCATTTCCTCCTAGCCATGAGAAAGCTAAAAGGTTGAATTTCACCATCTGCAAGCTCTTGGCTACAGAAATGCTGCCTTTCCGCCTGGTGGACACAGAGGATTTTCGAGACCTTATGTCCATCGCAGTGCCCCAGTACCAGATGCCCAGTCGGCACTACTTCTCAAAGAAAGGTGTGCCTGCGCTCCACCAGCATGTCGCACACAACATCACCGCTTCTTTGAGAAACTCTGTGTGTGACAGGGTGCATTTCACCACAGACACTTGGACGAGTAGGCATGGACAGGGGCGTTACATGTCGCTGACTGGGCACTGGGTAACTATGGTGACAGCAGGACAAGGGGCTGCTGTCCAAGTCTTGCCGTCCCCACGAGTTGTGCGTCAATCCTCTTTATCTCAAAGTTCCTCCACTGCTTCTGCCTCCTCTACCTCCTCTCGTTCCTCCACCTGCACCCAAAGCCTCTCTGGTCATGCCACAAGCTTTCTAACTGCGCAGAAGGAATCCTGCACACCTCCTTACTATGCTGGCAGTAGGGCTCAACGTCATCAGGTGGTTTTTACTTTGAAATGTCTGGGAAATGTGAGTCACACAGCTGAGGAGTTGTGGTCAGCTCTGGAGAACCAATTTCATGAATGGTTGTCTCCACTGGACCTGAAACCAGGGAAGGCTGTGTGCGACAATGCTGCAAACCTGGGTGCGGCCCTTCGCCGGGGCAATGTCACACACGTGCCTTGTATGGCTCATGTGTTGAACTTGGTTGTCCAGCAATTTTTAGCCCACTATCCCGGACTAGATGGCCTTCTGCAGAGGGCACGGTCACTGTGTGCTCACTTCCGCCGTTCGCATCCCGCAGCTCAGCGACTTACATCTCTACAGAAGTCGTTGGGCCTGCCACTTCACCGGCTAAAATGCGATGTGCCTACCCGGTGGAATTCAACTCTGCACATGTTGCAGCGACTGTGGCAGCACCGACAAGCCCTGGTGCAATACGTTCTGACGTATAGCCTGGGCCAACGAGATCCAGAGGTGGGGCAAATCACGCTGGAGGAGTGGTCTCAGATCAGGGACCTATGCACCCTTCTGCACAGTTTTGAAATGGCGACGAAGATGTTTAGTGCTGACGATGCCATTATCAGCATGACTATTCCGGTGATTTACATGCTGGAGCACATGTTAAACAGAATTCGGAGTCAGGTGGTGGCACAAGAGGAGGTGGAGGAAGTAGAGGAGGAGGAGTTGTATGCGGAAGGGCTAACATCTGCAAGGTCCAGACGGTCGGCAGCACCAAGGCGGCAGGCATGTGAGGGTGGGGGAGATGGTTTTACCAGGGCGCATGGTAGCAGCCAAACTAGTGAGGAAGGTGCAGGAGCCCAGGAAGAAGTGGAGGACGAACTGATGGAAGACTCATCAGATGAGGGAGACCTTGATCACATTTCTGTTGTGCGAGGTTGGGGGGAGAGGACAGAGGAAGGAAGCATGATTGTTACCTCGCCACCAATACAACAGGGACTTGGTGCTCCTGGATGCGCAAGACACATGAGTGCCTTCTTGCTGCACTACCTGCAACATGACCCTCGAATTGTGAGAATTAGAAATAATCCTGACTACTGGGTTGCCACACTGTTAGATCCCCGGTACAAAAGTAAATTTGCAGAAATTATTCCTGCCATAGAAAGGGATGCACGCATGCAGGAGTATCAGCAGAGACTGTTGTAGAATCTTACATGTGCTTTTCCACAAAACACCAGTGGTGCAAGTAGTGAATCTCACAGTTCCAACTTGCCAACCGTGGGACCGTCGAGTGTTCAGCACTCAAACCGTAACAGAAACACAGTATCTGCTGGTAACATCAATTTTGCGGAATCATTTCACCACTTTTTTAGCCCATCCTTTGCAAGGCCACAGGAGACAAGAAGTCGGACACATAGTCAACGCCTAGAGACGATGGTACAGGAGTATCTCCAAGTAAACATTGAAGCCATGACTGTGTCACTGGACCCTTGCTCTTTTTGGGCTTCCAATCTGGATAAATGGCCGGAGCTCGCCACTTACGCCTTGGAGATCTTGTCATGCCCCGCAGCCAGCGTTCTGTCTGAACGTGTGTTCAGCGCTGCTGGTGGTGTGCTAACACATAAGCGCACGCGGCTCTCCACTGATAATGTAGACAGACTCACGTTCATAAAGATGAACAAATCATGGATCCGAAACGACTTTTCTACCCCTGTGTCATCCTGGGGAGAGTAAAAGCTTGATGATTGGTTAAAATCACCTCACCAACCGTTTTAAGCTTTCAAATTACTAATCATGTTTATCTGTATCTTGGCTGGAAAATAATTTGGGCTTTGTAGCAGTGTGTAGTACTGATTCTATTAGGCCATCTATACTAAGCTCCACCAGACTTAAAATTACTAATCATGTTTATCTGGATCTTGGCTGGAAAATAATTTGGGCTTTGTAGCATTGTGCAGTACTGATTCTATTAGGCCATCTATACTAAGCTCCACCAGATTTAAAATTAATAATAATTTTTAGCTGCATCTAGCCCAGAAAATAATTTTGGGGCTCCGAGATGCGCAAGACACATAAGTGCCTTCTTGCTGCACTACCTGCAACATGACCCTCAGATTGTCAGAATTCGAAGTAATCCTGACTACTGGGTTGCCACACTCTTAGATCCCCCACACTCTTCGATCAACCTTTTCATTTTAATAAAGACCAAAAAAATGGTCATTTTTGAAATTATAAGCATTAGCAGGTTATTAGAAACTGAAATCAAACAATTTTCAACTCAAAACTTTATTCTAGGTTATGTTACATTTGCACATAGGACCCCTTGTTCGAAAGGAGCTTCTGAACTCTCTCGTCCATTGAATTTGTCAGGTTTTGGATGGTTTCTGCTTCAATTGTTTTGCATGAGGACAGAATACCCTCCCAGAGCTGTTACTTAGATGTGAACTGCCTCCCGCCATCATAGACACTCCTTTTGATGATGCTCCAGAGGTTCTGAATGGGGTAGAGGTCAGGGGAGCATGGGGGTCACACCATAAGTTTGTCCCCTTTTATGCCCATATCAGCCAGAGATGCAGATGTGTTATGTGCAGCATGAGACGGTGCATTATCATGCATGAAAATGATGTTGCTGTGGAATACACGGTTCTTCTTCTTGAACCATGGCAGGAAGTGCTGTTTGAGAAACTCCACATACATTATGGAGTTCATCTTTACCCCTTCAGGGATCCTAAAGGGGCCAACAATCTCTCTCCCCATGATTCCAGCCCAAAATATTACTCCACCTCCTCCTTGTTGGCGCTGTAGCCGTGTTTGCTTGGGGTGTCCATCAACCAGCCATCCTCCACTCCATCCATCTGGACCATCGAGCGTTGCACGGTACTCATCCGTGAACAAAACAGTTTTGAAGTCAGTCTTCATGTATTGTTTGGCCCACTGGAGCCGTTCCTGCTTGTGTGCAGTGGATAGAGGAGGTCGACAGGATGGCATACGCACAGCTGCAAATCTCTGAAGGACCCTGCATCTTGTTGTTCGGGGGACGTTGGAGGCACCAGCAGCTTCAAAAACTTGTCTGCTGCTATGACAAGGCTTTTTTGCCGCTGCTCTTTTAACCTGACGTAATTGCCTGTAGGAAAGAGTCCTCAATTTGCCCTTATCAGCACGCACACGTGTGTACTGTGAATCAGCTACATACTTCTTGATTGCCAAGACACTTCATCCTGATCATCGCACAATGTTGATTGTAGTCATGCCTTGACCTAAACACTCCACAATTTGTTGCTTCTCAGCAGCCGACACATCCTTTTTCTTTCCCATTTTGGCAGAAAATGTAGGCTGCTTAATAATGTGGGACAGCCTTCTTAAGTAGTCTTGCCTTTCATTGGACACACCTGCCAAACTAATTAGCACAGGTGTCTGCAATTGCTTACAGTGATATAAAGAGCCCTGACACACATCACCATCAATGAGTTTAACTGACAAACAAATTCTTCCCTTATCACTCCTAAACACTTTTGCATAATAATTTGGAACACAGTGTACATGTGCTTTTCCACAAAACACCAGTGGTTCACGTAGTGAATCTTACAGTTCTAACCTGCCAACCGTGGTCTGTATGGAGTTGTTCAATAAAGGGCCCAAAATTAAGATAACATAGATGGGAGAGGTCTCTATGAATAGGAATTCCTAAGTATTCGATACCCTGTGAGGGCCAGGCAAAGGGAAAGTTGGACTGGATGGAATCCTGTATGGATTTGGGGAGGGAGACATCGAGGGCCTCAGACTTCGCTGCGTTGATTTTAAAATTTGACCATGTAACAAAGTGATCTATTTCAGCCATAACAGCAGGGATGGATATATGTGATTGAGTGATATATACTAGGACATCATCAGCAAATAGAGAGCACTTGTACTCGGTGCCTCCCACCTCAATCCACCTAATATTGGGGTTATGGCGAATTGATGAGAGCAGGTGCTCCGTCACTAGGATGTATAAGAGAGAGGACAGAGGACATCCCTGCATTGTCCCATTGGTGATTATGAAAGGTGATGAAAATGTTCTGACGCGCCCCCTGGGCCTTGGGACATCCGGATCCGGACCCTTTTTGGTGGATGCTGGTGGTTGTAGTATCCGTGGCAGCGACCCGTTTCCGTGGCTCAGGGCGGTCAAACCAGTGGCGGAACTATTTATGTGGTTTTGATGTTTAAATGTCCGACTACGCCACCCGTGGATTCCGGTCAGAGTGAACCGCCGCTGCAGGGCAGACCGCTGAGGCTGGTGTTGTGGGTGCAGCAGAGCGTAGCATAACTCCCCACGGGAGGAGTATAGCCTCAGGGCAGTGTATGCGGAGGATGGGGGTGATGGTGCAGGGCAGCAGCAGTAACGACACGGAGTCAGTGATGCAGTCCAGGACCTTTACTCACAGTTCTTATTATCCAGACCACTTCTGCAGTTAACGGCTGCCCACGTCGTACTGTGCTCACCAGGTGAGGGGCTCAGACTACTCCCAGATAACTTTGGAGCGCTTCACAGGACCCCCTTTGTGTGTCCTTTGTCTGGCCTTTCTTACCAACCCTTCTGTCCGGCTGCCTCGGGCCTCCTCTTGGTAAACTTGGCGCCAGTTTCCCTGACCCTATGTGGTGCCTTCCTAGCGGGTGTAGCGAGGGGCTGCGCCACATAAAATGTCACAGCCTCCGGTTTCTAGCTGAGGGTCGTTTCCCGCCTCCACTAGTTTCGGGGACCGGTCTCCCCCTTTGGCCTGACCCCTCCACGCAGGTGGATTCGTGCGTGCGGTGGCGACTCACCCGTCCACACCCCTGGGATCCCTTCATTCCTCGTTCCTGGAGCCTTCTCCGCTCCTCTTCCTTCCTTCTCCCTCTTCCAGGCCTGGGCCTCTGTTACTAGGCCCGCCTCCGGAGCAGAGCTCATGCAGAGCCCCTGCTCCCTGTCACTTCTGCTCAGACTTCTCTGCACTGAACTAAGATGGTGCCCAACTTTTATACTCCCTTCTCAATGCACCCAGGAACTGCTTCCTCCCTGCTCCTGCACTACAGGGTTCCCCTTCCTCAGTGTTCCCTCCCCCCACTCCAGCCAGGGAAAAGGACTGTCGTGCCCATCTCAGTGGCATATTGGTCGCCCTGCCCCACGGCAATGTGGTGTAATGCATGCAGTTGTCGGGTCCTGATCCACACTCCATCCTTACCTGAGAGTGAGATATCACACCTCTGGGTGAGGTGCAATACCTCTGTAGCAACCGAGCCCTCAGGGTGCTACAGTTCCATTTATCTTCAGCCTAGGTGACGTATTGCGATACAGGGCCGTGATTTTGGCTATAAAAGGGTCCCCTAGACCCCTACCCCAAGCTTTTTAAGAGAATAATATATGGCGTGCCAGGAGACTCTATGGAATGCTTTCTCAACATCCAACGAGAGTATCTAATTACAAATTTTTAACTGCATCTAGCCCAGGAAATACTTTGTGCCTAGTAGCAGTGTCTGCTAGTCAGCGGATTATCCCGGCTGTTAAGCAAGCTACACCACCTGTAGTTTGGACACTTAGTTTTTTCAAAGGAAATGCTTCGGGACCACGGGATACTCAGTGAAGAGCATCAGGAGGCACCCCAAGGCATAGGGGCTGGGACTGGCGGTAGGATGCCTTGCGGTGGACAGCTGAGCTCGATCCTTATAAAAGCTTTTTAACTGCAGCAGCTTTAGTGGACGCTACTGGAGCTGGAATTACGCGGCTGCTGGCATGAGACTTGCCCTCCAATAGATCCTTGTAAAAGGATTTAAAGTGCATTCATTCAAATTAGAGAGACAATTTAAATTAAAAAGCTTAGAGCTGCCTCCACCACAGGGGGGCTCGCTCGACCCACCAGCGGACAGGCACCAGTATTGGGAGAGGGGGGCTGGCCGTCAGGGTCCACCGCGGCTCTGGCACAAACCCGGCGACACGGAGGTGGCACGGGCAGGAACGGACTGGCCGTGTCGGCTTCTCACTTTTTGGATTTTAGAAGGGCATGACATGCCTATATCTGTGTCTCCCCCTCCTTTTACTCCTCCACCTCTTTTCTTTTCGCATGACTATATGTACTTGTCACTTTTCCATGTGTTAGTTATGTCTTCTGAGCAGTTTGTCAGCTTTTGGACACCTTTGAAGGTGTTTTCTATGTGTTTCTATGTGTTTTTGTTTGCCTGCCATTGGTTTTAACGGTGTTCGAAGGTGTTCGACGAACAGTTCGACGAACAGTTCGGCGAACACACGGGTGTTCGACGAACCGAACCAAACTCGAACACTACGGGGGTGACTCAACACTACTGCTTAGTATTTGAATTGCACACAAAAAGGCTTGTGTAGGGTGCAGTTCACACTAGGATAGTGCACAGTATCCGGCTTACAGCCTATTAGTTACGCCCATTCTATTAGACTAGGAGGGCTGCCCGGTACTATCCAAGTGCTCCCCATGGGAACAGACACCCCAGTTTACAATGCTCGTACTTATGGGCCTGGCTGCACCCTGGAATACAAAAAGTCCAAAAATTCATATATACAGTGCCTACAAGTAGTATTCAACCCCCTGCAGATTTAGCTGGTTGACACATGCGGAATTAACTTGGCATTGTGACATTTGTACTGTAGATCAGCCTGGAAGTGGGAAATGCACTGCAGCAAATTTTGTTTTTGTTTATTTATTTATTTATTTTTTAAAACGTTAAAAGTTAATTCAGAGTGTCATTTATTATTCAACCCCTCAAACCACAAGAATTCTGTTTGGTCCCCCTAAAGTATTAAGAAGTAGTTCAGGCACCAAGAATAATGAGCTTCACATGTGTGGATTAAAGATCTCTTTTGCCAGCTTTTTCTGACTATTTAAGACCCTCCCCAAACTTGTGAACAGCACTCAGACATGGTCAACATGGGAAAGACAAAGGAGCATTCCAAGGCCATCAGAGACAAGATCGTGGAGGGTCACAAGGCTGGCAAGGGGTACAAAACCCTTTCCAAGGAGTTGGGCCTACCTGTCTCCACTGTTGGGAGCATCATCCGTAAGTGGAAGACTTATGGAACTACTGTTAGCCTTCCACGGCCTGGACAGCCTTTGAAAGTGTCCTCCCGTGCCGAGGCCAGGCTTGTCCGAAGAGTCAAGGCTAACCCAAGGACAACAAGGAAGGAGCTCCGGGAAGATCTCATGGCAGTGGGGACATTGGTTTCAGTCAATACCATAAGTAACGTACTCCACCGCAATGGTGTCCGTTCCAGACGAGCCCGTAAGGTACCTTTACTTTCAAAGAGTCATGTCAAGGCTCGTCTACAGTTTGCTCATGATCACTTGGAGGACTCTGAGACAGACTGGTTCAAGGTTCTATGGTCTGATGAGACCAAGATTGAGATCTTTGGTGCCAACCACACACGTGACGTTTGGAGACTGGATGGCACTGCATACAACCCCAAGAATACCATCCCTACAGTCAAGCATGGTGGTGGCAGCAACATGCTGTGGGGCTGTTTCTCAGCCAAGGGGCCTGGCCATCTGGTCCGCATCCATGGGAAGATGGATAGCACGGCCTACCTGGAGATTTTGGCCAAGAACCTCCGCTCCTCCATCAAGGATCTTAAGATGGGTCGTAATTTCATCTTCCAACAAGACAATGACCCAAAGCACACAGCCAAGAAAACCAAGGCCTGGTTCAAGAGGGAAAAAGTCAAGGTGTTGGAGTGGCCTAGTCAGTCTCCTGACCTTAACCCAATTGAAAACTTGTGGAAGGAGCTCAAGAATAAAGTCCACATGAGACACCCAAAGAACCTAGATAACTTGGAGAAGATCTGCATGGAGGAGTGGGCCAAGATAACTCCACAGACCTGTGCCGGCCTGATCAGGTCTTATAAAAGACGATTATTAGCTGTAATTGCAAACAAGGGTTATTCCACAAAATATTAAACATAGGGGTTGTATAATAATTGACCCACACTTTTATGTTTAAAATTTAATAAAATTCAACTGAGCAACATAACTTTTTGGTTTGTAAGATTTATGCTTCTGTTCATAAAACCTACTCTCGTTTGCAGTTTGAAGGCTCTAACTTATTTGCATCTTATCAAACCAGCTAAATCTGCAGGGGGTTGAATACTACTTGTAGGCACTGTATATCATATGCAAAAACGAATAAGGGAGAGAAACAAATGGGTATATACTATATCAAAGAATGATCTATTTTAACCCAATCATGGACCTATTAGAAAGATGTGACCATCGAAGCAAAAAATATACTAATGAGGAACGAGAGAAACACACTTCGAAGTTGGTCAAGTATATCATAGAAATATATATATCAAGTTTTAACAAGCACAGGTGATGAATCACAGAACACAGGACATATTAAAAACAATGCGGTGGAGGGGCACCAGTAGAGGAAGGTGCAATGAATAACATCAGGTATAGAATGTACAAATACATTAGATATCCATCGATATAAGCTGCTAAATAAAATTTATATGGGCAAAGTGCAAACTTTATTAAGGTGCAAGTGCCTAACAATATAGTAAAGTGCAGATATTATATAATAATATATAATGCCAAGTGGCTGATGCGTATGAGGCAGATCATAAATTTAAATAGATTAGTCAGGTGAAGTATGAACCAAACACATGCCATATAATATATCTAGTGCACAGAGACCACAATTGGATTACAAAATTAATGTGGGAGTCCCTCTGCCTGCGTATTCAACAGGGGACCGGATAAAGCAGCAAAAATGTCCATATCTATGGTAGCCAACAACTACTTACATCAACTGTGGATATAAACAACCTTCTCAATGGTTCACACCCCGACGCGCGTTTTGGCACAGCTGCCTTCGTCAGCGAGTGGTGTCAATGAAAATAGGCAGGGTTTAAAAAGGTCCGTCTAACCAATAGCAAGAGGGGCATGAGGACACTATACCAATGGGTGTGGGACGAGCTCCTGGTGAAGCATGTCAGTCGACGCCCACCCGCCGAATCCACGGCAACCTTGACATGTGACCGATGATGCCCTGATCACGAGGAAGTCACGTGACCGGGCGCCGCCAGACACATAGAGACAAGGCCGAGGGGGACACCGCGGGACGCATCGAGGGCATGTGTACAACTCATCACACAGACATGAATGGTATGTTAGATGTGTCACTCAAGGCCAGACTACAAAACATTAAATACTCTGTCCAATGGCATATTAACCTCCCCAATGTAAAGTACTAGCGTGGTATGAGAGGAAAATTAATGACAAAAAATATATAGAAAATAAAGTGACAGTGCATATGTGTGAACATGATAAAAGTAAAAAACATGTTGACAACAAACGAAAAATGGACAAAATGGACTTATGAGAATAGCTCTAAATGAGAAGCATATATACATATATGAATAAATAAATAATGAAATAATAAAAACATAAATGTATAAATGAAGAGAGTGAAAATTACATGAAGGTTACAAAATTAATATGGAAATCATACAAAAAGACAAAATGTAAGACCACATAAACAAGTGAAAGTGACAGTGCATAAATAAAAAGTGAATAAATGCACATAACAATAAATAAAATATCACATGATAAATGTCATTATGTATATGATTAATATGTCCTATAAGAGTCCAGCTCAGCCTAGAGCATCTCATATACCACCACAAGAATATATATAAATATATATCCAGAAAATATCTAAACATATATAAATTCATACAGATATCAAGTTGATGCACATAACAATGTCCTATAGAAGAAGCGTCAACATGCCTTTGTGAAAATTAGACAGGCAACATATGTGTAGAGGCCATCCAAAGAATGAAGAAAATAATTTCTTATTGTTGTAATATCATCATGAGGCCTTTTCAGCAAACAGCAATATATGTGGGTACTCCATATGTTTTATAGAAAAAATTATTATCACACAGAAGAATACTAAAAAAGAGAAACACAGACCATTAATGATGAGTGATTGGATAAACCACCCTGTCCTAAAGGTATGCGAGGTAGATTAGAATAGAACAATACTACAAAAATATTTAAAACACTAAAACCACAATATATGGATAATCAGAGAAATGGGGCATAGCTGATCTGTTTATTCATGCCAAGTGGATGAACGGTATTCAACTTACATATCCATCTGCTTTCTTTTTGTGCCAATACTTGACTAATTCTTCCTCCCCTAATATTGGTAGTAATTTTGTCTATACCACGAACCTTCAACAAGCATGCATCACAATTATGGTGTAAATGAAAATGTTTTGGAATCGTTTTGAGTACCGAAATATTGGTTGCATCAATTGCTGCTTCAATCCCCAAAACATGTTCGCGTATTCTTACTTTCAATTGTCTGGTTGTGAGTCCTACATATATCTTGGAACACGGGCATGTGGCATAATAAACCACAGATTTGGACGTGCAAGTAATAGATTTAGTGATCTCATAAGTTTTGCAATGCTGGGAGTCCATAAAAGAGGAAACGTATTCTACATTAGGACACGCTACACATCTTCCACAAGGTTTGCACCCCATTGCAGGAGAAGATCTTACAAAAAATTAGGAGTTGATTCAGGATAGTAGTGACTCCTCGTGAGTTGATCACAAAGGTTTCTAGCTCTCCTGAATGGGATTTGTGGTCTTTCAGGTAAGTATTGAGTTAATATCGGATCGGCCTTTTTGTGAAGGCATTCTCGTACCGCAGATGCTTAGGAATGAAAATCTGTGACAAACTGTAGTGTATTCAATTCTTTGATGGGTTGTGTGGAATATAGTGATTCATGACGTATGGTATGTTTAGCTCTATGAAAAGCTTTCTTAATAGCACGATGGCTATATCCCCTTTCTATGAATCTCGCTGTCAGATCTTTTGCTTGCATGAGAAAGTCGGCCTCAGTGGAACATAGCCTTCTCAGTCGAAGAAACTGGCCCACAGGGATGACGTTGATCATATGTGTTGGGTGTCCTGATGATGCATGTAGTAATGAATTCACCGCAGATGGTTTGCGGTGAATTGTGCTTTGTAGTGTATTAGTGGCATCTCTTGTTACACTGACATCCAGGAACTCAATTTTATGTGGGTCAGCCTGATATGTCAGATGAATATTGAACTCATTATCATTGAGTCTCGTCATGAAAGAATTTAATCAAGGGAATCGTTGATGTACCATGCCCAAAAGAGGACGGTCCATCGACGGCATCTGATCAGACAGGAAGAGGTCCCCCTCCCACAGCCCCAGGAACAGGTTGGCGTAGGATGGGGCAAAGGGTGCACCCATAGCTGTTCCCTGAAGCTGCAGGACCCTTAAAAACAAAAAAATTGTGAGAGAGTGAGAATTCCAGTAGTTGAACAATAAAGGAAATCAATTGAGTAGGGTAATTAGATGTTTGTAAATAAAAATGAGTAGCCTTAATCCCATCAACATGTCTTATGTCGGTATAGAGTGACTCAATGTCACAAGTGACCAAAAGAGTATCATTACCAACATGTAACCCATCAATTTTTCTAAGGAAGTCATCCGTATCCTTAATGAAGGATGGGAGGCATTCCACAAGAGGTTTCAATTTGATATCAATGTACCTCCCTGCATTTTCCAAATAATTGCCACACCCCGATAAAATCGGTCTACCAGGGGGTCGAGTACTGTCTTTATGAATTTTTGGCAATAAATAAAATGTCGGAATAACTGGTTCCGACACTTTAAGGGCAGATTGTAATTGTTTTGAAATGCTACCCTCAGATATTGCTCTAAAAAAAACCTGTCGTATTTAGGATAGAAACTACTAGATGGATTGAAGGTAAGTTTCTTATAATAGGCCTCATTATTGAGTTGATGAAAGGCCTCAATTTCATAGTCCTTCTTTGGACAAATGACCACATTGCCATCCTTGTCTGCCTGCTTAAATTCCACGTCTTTCAATTTTTTCAAGGATTCCCTTTCACTTCTCGTGAGGTTATCAACTGTTACCTTTTTAGGGATTTTTTCAAAATCACTGGAGACTATTTGTACAAATAAGTTTACATTAGGGCAGGTAGACAAGGGCGGAAATTTTTTGGACCTGGGTGCAATGGGAGGGGGAATTTTATTAACTTCACTAGTTTCACTTTCCTCAGCCAATTCTTCCAAATCTCTCAGAGCCTTCTGTTCCATTTCTGTGGGAAATATATCAAATGAGGTTTTATCATGAAAATGATACAGAGGTAGCTGAGATCCTGGAGAACATGATCAGAGACAGTTTTTCCGGTCCCCGATCATGTGATTGCTGTTATTCATTGAATACCGGTGATCCCCCCCAAAAAAGTGTGCTCGCAGTTACAATGATTTCTCTCTCCTCTGTCATGCCAGAGGAGAGAGAAATGAAGCCTCCCGGGGCCCCCCAGTACCTCCACCATCCCCTGGATCTTCTGATCCTTTTCCCGGCCCTCTGTCATCTTCCTGCAAAAAAATGGTGGGTACATGCTCAATGCGCCCGCCAAGATCTGCCGGCCCGTACCTGGCAACAATAGGGAATTTTCACAATTGGTTCCTTTTGATCACTGTGATAAACCCTATCACAGTGATCAAAAGAAAAAATAAATAAATAAAATCCCCCTTTGTCATCCCCTTAATTAGATAAAAATTATAAAATAAAAAATATATATTTTTTTTATTCTTTGCAGTTAGAATTAGAGTTAGAATTAGAGTTAGAATTAGGGGTTGTGTTGGTGTTAGAACTAGGGATAGGGTTGTGTTACAATTAGGGATAGGGTTGTGTTACAATTAGGGATAAGGTTGTGTTAGAATTAGAGATAGTGTGTTAGAATTGGGGATTGTGTTGTGTTGGGGATTGGGTTGTGTTGGGGTTAGGATTAGAAATGTGTTGGGGTTAGGGTTTGGGTTGTGTTGGGGTTAGGGTTTGGATTAGGGTTGTGTTGGGGTTAGGGTTTGAGGTAGGGTTGTGTTGGGGTTAGGGTTTGGGTTAGGGTTTGGGTAAGGGTTGTGTTAGTGTTACGGCTATGTTCGGGTTGGAGTTAGGGTTGTGTTGGGATTGTTTCATATTTTGTTTGGGTGTCTAACAACTGCGAAACATATGGAGTGGGGACTCAAGCATGTCACTCGAGCACCTGCAATACTCAGTGCATTAAACAACTTGGCATAGCCATAACAAATATAAGCCCGAAGGGGTGGGCCACTACTCCACAATGGGCAGTGGAACCCCCCTGCCACTGGCTGTCAAAAGAACAGTCCTATTGCAGGTTCATATCTATGTACACACACTGTTGCGCTCACTTCATATGCTGTCTTTGTACAATTTTTAATGATATTTTCTAATAAAATAAGTTTATATATTTTCACTATTTTTACTGTTTTTTCTCCTATTTTTCAAATACTCAGTACATACCTGAGCACTCGATGCAAACTCAAGTAACCATCACTTGCGCTCAACACTAATGACAAGATATTCAATATGACGACCTAATGTTATCAAATTCTGTGTCGTACCTCTGGGTTCAAAATGCTCACTATACCCCTTGATAAAATCATTGAGGGGTGTAGTTTCCAAAATGGGGTCTTTCCAAACGCGACATGGCATCTGCTAATTAGGCCAGCAAATTTTACAATCAAAAAGTCAACAATCCTTCCGAGCCCTGCCAAACAGTGATTTTTCCCCATATACCTGAGCATCAGTGTACTCAGGAGAAATTGCACAACAATTCTCAAGGTCCATATTCTCCTCTTACCCTTGTAAAAATAAAAAAATTACGACTAAAAGATAATTTTTGTGGAAAAGGTTTGATTTTTTATTTTCACGGCTCTACATTATAAACTTCTGTGATGCATCTGGGGGTTCAAGGTGTTCACCACATATCTAGATAAATTCCTTAAGGGGTCTAGTTTCCAAAATGATGTCACTTTTGGGGGGTTTCCATTGCTACATGGCGTCCGCTCTAGATTCCAGCCAATTTTGTGTTCAAAAAGTCAAATGGTGCTCCTTCCCTTACTAGCACTGCCGTGCGCCCAAACGGTGGTTTTCCCCCACATATGGAGTATAGGCGTACTCAGGAGAAATTGCACAACAAAGTTTGTGGTCCATTTTCTCTTGATACCCCTGCAAAAAAAAATTGAGGTCTGAATTAAAATTTGTGTGAAAAAAGTTAAATGTTCATTTTTTCCTTCCACATTGCTTCAGTTCCTGTGAAACAAGTGAAGGGTTAATAAACTTCTTGAATGTGGTTTTGAGTACCTTGAGGAGGGCAGTTTTTAGAATAGTGTCACTTTTGGGGATTTTCTGTCATAAAGGCCCGTCAAAGTCACTTCAAATGTGATGTGGTCCCTAAAAAAATGGTTTTGTAAATTTTGTTGGAAAAATGAGAAATCGCCGGTCAACTTTTAACCCTTATAACTTCCTAGCAAAAAAACATTTTGTTGCAAAAATTGTGCAGACGTAAAGTAGACATGTGGGAAATGTTATTTATTAACTATTTTGTGCGACATTTTTTTCTGACTTAAGGGCATGAAAATTCAAAGTTTGAAAATTGCAAAATTTTTGCCAAATTTCCATTTTTTACACAGATAAACGCAAGTCATATCAAAGAAATTTTACCATTTTCGTGAAGTACAATATGTCATGAAAAAACAGTCTCAGAATCAGTCTGATCTGTTGCAGTGTTTCAGAGTTATTACCTCATAAAGTGACAGTGGTCGGAATTGTAAAATTTGGCTTGGTCATTAAGGACATAATTGGCTTGGTTACTAAGGGGTTAAAATTAAACTTTATTTGATATGCATTAAAAATTAAACAAGTATCCAAGAATGTGAATCACACCAATAACTGACACTCTGTGTTAGACTATTATATAGAGGTATCCCATATGTAAACAAGCAGGATTCCCTATACATTAAACAAAGGAAAGGAAAAGAGTCAGTGTTACTAAACTCCTCCAGAAATTGCCTTAATCTGGCTCCTACCTACCAGTAGAGGTTGGCACCCTATTGAATCAATGAGAATGTTGCCCATACTCTTTGATGACTCTCCCCGTAACCCTCAATGTTCCTAAGGTTACGGTGGGGTGGCAGTGTGCTCAGGATATTTATGGAAAATCGTCAAAGTTGCATCCTAAATTGCTAAGAGTACTGGTAATTGCTGTGAAACATAGAAACTACGTTGCTACTACAGAAAATTATGAAAGCGCTACAAAATATACACATGAAATTAATTTTTTTTTTGTGTAATATTAATATCTAAAATTACAGTAAAGGAAGGTACTTAGCACGTAGATTGGCCAATGTATGTGTGCCCAACAGCCAGCATCAAGGCGTCCTTCATTGTTGGGTCCCTGTCCTTCTCTGTCACCTCTCCTGGACTGAAAGCCTACAATGTATGGGTCAGGACTGAACCAGCTAACTACTTAAAATCACCTAAGGCTGATGGTGACGGGAGTGCACTTGTCAAAAAGGGAATTAGAAGCAAATAGCGAAAATGACCAGCACATCCAAAACAGTGTGAAGAGGATGCAACTAAAAAATTCAAACTATGGAAAAACCATCAAAGTTGCATCCTAAATTGCTAAGAAAAAATTACAGAAATTTTTTTTTAAATATTTCATGTGTACATTTTGTAGCACTTTTATAATTTTCTATAGTAGCAACGTAGTTTCTATGTTTCAGAGCAATTACTCTTAGCAATTTAGGGTGCAACTTTGAAGGTTTTTCCATAGTTTGACTTTTTTTAGTTGGATCCTGCTCACACTGTTTTGGATGTGCAGGATATTTATGACATATTTAAAAAATACAGGTATCAGAAAAAAAGTTCAAATGTGCAGATAGAAAGTGACTGTGCAAAAACTATATACAAAAAGCATAAGAAATCCTCTACTGACTGATCAATCCTGTTGATAACAGTTTCAATTCTGACTTTGTACAAAAGATATACTGCCCAATCAAGAGACGCTACTGCCTTATCATTGATGAATGCAACATACTTATTACTAAGTTTAAGTTAGCTACAGCCGACAGTCAATCATAGCAACTACAAAAAATGGGGGTAGAATCTCAAGTGAGGCCGCCAAATAGAGTTGAGCAGACCTGGGCAAAGTGCGGCCTTTGGGCCGCATTCGGCCCTCTGGCTATTCCAGTCGAGGGGCTGATATCAGTGGCCCACGGGCCGCACTGTGCCATTCCCTGCCCGCAAGCTGTCTCAATCCACGGTGAATCTCCATCCACAATGAATTCACTGGTGGAGGAGGGGCTGCCACCTACCTCTTCCACCAATTAGTGTTAGAAACAGCTGACTCGATGGCGTCAGCCGGCACACTGCGGAGAGTCAGTGCATCGCAGACAGGAACGCCAGGGGAACTGGGAGTGAGGTAAGTATGTGGTGGTCTTTATGTGTCTGGGATGTTTGGCTGGATATGGGGGGCTTTAATGCTGGACACATGGGGGCTTTAATGATGGACACAAGGGGTACTCTCATACTGGACACAGGGGGTACTCTCATGCTGGATACAGGGGGGCTCTTATGCTGCACACAGGGGCGGCTCTCATGCTGGACACAGGGGGGCTCTTATGCTGGACACAGGGGGGTTCTCATGCTTGGCACAGTGGGGCTCTCATGCTGGGCACAGGGGGGACTCTTATGCTGTACATGGGGGGCTCTCATGCTGGACACAGGGGGGCTCTCAGGCTGGACATGGGGGGGGCTCTCATGCTGGACACAGGGGGCTTTAATGCTGGACACTGGGGGGCTGTCATTCTGGACACTGAGGGGCTCTCGTGCTGGACACTGGATAGGCTTTCATGTTGGACACTAAGGGAGGCTCTCATGCTGGACACTAGGGGAGGCTCTCATGCTGCACCCAGGGGAGCTTTAATGCTGGATACAGGGGGGGCTCTCATGCTGGACACTAGGGAAAGCTCTCATGCTGGACACTGGGGAGCGCTGTCATGCTGGACACAGGGGGGCTCTCATGCTGTACAGTGGGAGCTCAGCTGTACACAGGGGGGCTCTGCTGTAAATGGGGATCTCTCATGCAGGGCACAGGGGGGCTCATGCTGGCCACAGGGGGGGACTCTCATGCTGGACACGGGGGGGCTCTCATGCTGGACACGGGGGACTTTAATGCTGGACACTGGGGTGCTGTCATGCTGGACACTGGGGGGCTCTCTTGCTGGACACTAAGGGAGGCTCTCATGCTGGACACTATGGGAGGCTCTCATGCTGGACACGAGGGGAGGCTCTCATGCTGGACACAGGGGGGCTTTAATGCTGGACACTGGGGAAAGCTCTCGTGCTGGACACTGGGGAGGGCTGTCATGCTGGACACTGGGGAGGGCTGCCATGCTGGACACTGGGGAAGGCTCTCATGCTGGACACTGGGGAGGGCTGTCATATGTTATACTGGACACTGGGGAGGCTCTCGGGCTCATGCTGGACACTGGGGAGGCTCTCGGGCTTATGCTGGACATGGGGGGCTGTGTGGGGCTCATGCTGTATAGAGATGCTGTGTGGGGGCTCAAGCTGTATATAGGGCGTTGTCAGCACACTTAATTCTGCACAATATTCAGTTATACAATTAATATTAATGTAATCATTAATAATATAAAAATTAGAATTAATATATTAATATTGAGCAGAATTAATTTCAGCCTATTGGTTCGACCCTCCCCAACAGTCACGGTCTCCCATGTGGCCCCTCGGGAAAATTAATTGCCCACCCTTGGAGTAGAGGATACTTAGTTCAATCAGAAGCATTGCTGCTGCTCAAGTAAAGCCTCGACGCGTTTCCCCATGTCAAGGTTCATCAGGAGGCTGATAAATTTGATAGAGTAGATGAGTACAGCATGGTGAGCTTTCTATGTCTATCTTCCTGTTTAAATCCCCGATAAAGCACCTCCCCCTCGCACAATCCCCTTGTTTATCCTCCCGTCTCAAAACTGTATAGAGTGTTAAAACAGTATGCACCTCTAGTCCATGCCTATGATATCAGATGTCTTTGATAATTACACAAGTATTATTTGCCACTCAAGGATGGATTTAATCATGTGTCCCACGGTGGAATGCAAAATGCAATCTAACAGTGCCTCCAATTATTGTCATTTATGGGGCGCATTCATCCAAAGTGAGGTCCCACCCACCGGATCGTGTAACTTCCCGGGCTTGTGCTTGCGCAGTGAGCACTGTGTTCCACCTAGGAACACCAACTTATTTCCACGTCTGTGCAGTCACTATTCGTCTTTGTAAGTCCCGTCCACGGAATTTGTCACTGCCATGATGCAATCATCCTGACAAACTCAGATCAATCATGCCCCCAATAATAATAATAATAATAATAATACAGCCCTCATTCAAAATGAACAGAGGGTATAAAGGTTTGCAAGACTGGATTATGAATAATAAATTAATGAATTATTGATGAATCACCAATATTAATAACAAAACATCAATAAATCAGGCATAGTACAAAAAAGGTTTGGTTTCGGGGGGAGGAGAATAAGAATAGATAAAAGATAATTAGATGATAAAGGTCTCACTAAAATGAATGACCTGAAGGTACGGTAAAGTATAACATTGAGCAAGACCCATACTGACTTCCCATGCGAAAAAGAGCAAAATCCCTATACTTACAGAAATGGTGCGAACGTCAATTTTTCATTCAATCCCTTCGGGGACACGCAATTTATCCTAAAGATCCATTCACATTCTTTTCTGAGTACAAATCCGTCAAAGTCATCCCTTTTGATATTTTTCTTAACCAGCTCTATGGCACAGAACGAAATCTCATGTGAATTTTCAATATGGACACCGTTTACGTGCCTTGCTATCGGTGTATCACGTTTATAACGTATGTCCCCGAGGGGCTCTCCAACTCTCCTCCTCAGTTCTCTAGTGGTTTTTCTGGCATAATTAAATGGACAGGTGCAGATCACCATGTAGATAAGCCCTTCGGATTTACAGTTTATAAAGTCACGGATATAAAACACTTTACCAGTGAATGCACTGGCAAATGTTTTACATGGGTTCATCCAGCTACAGAATTTACAGCCACCACACCGGGAAAAAAACACATACCCTTCTGTCTAGCCATGTCCCCACTGATGATGGTTTCTGGTAAAGACTGTGGACCAGACTATCCTTCAAAGACCTTCCCTTCCTGTATGTTACACTGGGTTTTGGTGCAATGAATTCTTTGAGACCTGGATCCGCTAGTAATATATCCCAATTCTTTGTCAGTATCCGACACATCTGTTCATTCTGATTATCGAATGTCCTTATAATCCTAGTGACCGTATCATCATTTTTCGCTATGTTCTGTAACAGAGAGCTCCTCTCACACCTACTTGCATAGTTATAGGCTTGATCAAAAATCTGACCAGGTTAGCCCCTCTCCTTGAAAGTCCTCCTCATGTCCATTGACTGTCTCTCTCCAAAAGTCTGGCATGTTGGAACAATTCTTCCTTAATCAGAGGAATTGACCTTTGGGTATCCCCTTCCTGTGCGCATTCGGATGATAGCTGTCCCATCTTAATAAGCTATTGGTATCAGTTTCTTTACGATGGGTAAAAGTCCTAACGTTCCCCCCATGGTCCTTCTTAATAACAAGGTCCAAGAAATGCAACTCAGTTTTACTCAGGCTTTACTTTACTTGAGCAGCAGTAATGCTTCTGATTGAGCCACGTATCCTCTACTCTATTTGGCTGCCTCACTTGAGATTCTACCCCCATTTTTTATAGTTGCTATGATTGACTGTCGGGTGTAGCTAACTTAAATTTAGTAATAAGTGTTAAGGGGACAGTTGCAAACAACTTTATTAATAATGGAAAGCAACCAAACTCGGGGTCCGCAATGCAGCCTGGAGGACTGCGGCCGAACACCTTCCGGGTAAGAATGTAAAACAACCAACTGAAATAACAATGCCTTCCGTGTTACTGCACACCGGAAAGGGAATAGGGATTCGCACTATCTCCGTTAACGGCACGAGACATGTGTGACAAATAATATATCCGTAGCCCTGTTTAATGCACAGGGACTACGCAGAAGGCGCTATGATGCGTGTGTGATTCACGCCGGCGTACACGTGCTCCCAGCCGGCGTGCTACCGGACTGAGGCGTACCTCTCCACGTGGCTTACAGTCGGTGCCGGGAATACGGAGTCTGCAGTCTGCTCGGGGTGTATAGTGACCCCCTTGTTGGAGCCAGACTGTCAGACGAAGCTACCTGCCTCCCTCCATCTAAGGCTGCCTATCCCCCGCTAAACCTGCCTGTCAGAAGCTATAACAGCAATAGCACACCAAACGACTAAGCGTCCACAGAATAACACCATCACAGCTCAATGATCAGAGCGCGCCGCCATGTTTGTGGGCGGGCTATTTAAAGATTAAGCCATGCCCACCGTCGCATTATTGGTGACGTCACCCGCGACCAATCAGGCGGTGCCAGGTCACCGGATCAGCTGACTCCTAAACCACCAATCACGGTCCGCCATGTCACGGGCAGTGCAGTGAATCCTGGACTTAGACTGTAGCAGCCCTGTTTCCCTCCGCAACCTATCCTTCACATTGCTAGGAACAAAGACCCAAGAGACAACCTGTACATCTCGTGCACCAGCTAGGCGTTGGGACTGATGACGATGCTGAGCAGCATCTGGCCAGGCTGGACCTGAATAGGAGACCACAGAATCCACTGATGATTCTGAGCCTATTTCGGATCCAGAAAACACCTAACAATAAGTATGTTGCTTTCATCAATGATAAGGAAGTAGCGTCTCTTGATTGGGCAGTCTAGCTTTTGTACAAAGCCAGAATTGAAACTGTTATCAAAAGGATTGATCAGTGAGTAGAGGATTTCTTATGCTTTTTGTGTATAGTTTTTGCACAGTCACTTTCTATCTGCACATTTGCACTTTTTTTCTGATACCTGTATTTTTAAAATATGTCATAAATATCCTAAGCACATTGCTACCTTACCGCAACTTTGGGAGCATTGAGGGTTACCAAGGGAGAGCCGCTGAGGAGCGGGGGCGCCATTCTTGTTGATTTAATTGGGTGCCAACTTCTACTTGTAGGTAAAAGCCAGATGAAGGCAGTTTCTGGAGGGATTTCCTCTCCTTTGTTTAATATTTAGGGGATCCTGCTTGTGTACAAATGGGATACCTTTATGTATTAGTCTAATACAGAGTGTCAGTTATTGGTCCTTGTTGGTGTGATTCACATTCTTGGGTCCTTGTTTTGATTTTTAATGCATATCAAATAAAGTTTAATTTTAAGGGGTTGTTTCTATGTTAGACTATACACCAGTCTTCCCCACAGGGGTTACACCAGGATAAGGAACATTCAGGTGCTTCTCACAAAATTAGAATATCATCAAAAAGTTAATTTATTTCAGTTCTTCAATACAAAAAGTGAAACTCATATATAGAGTTATTACAAACAGAGTGATCTATTTCAAATGTTTATTTCTGTTAATGTTGATGATTAATAATAATAAAAACACAAAAGTCATTATCTCAGTTAATTTGAATAATTAGCAAAAAACTCCTGCAAAGGCTTCCTACGCATTTAAAAAGGTCCCTTAGTCTGTTTCAGTAGGCTCCACAATTATGGGGAAGACTACTGACTTGACAGATGTCCAGAAGGCAGTCATTTAAACACTCCACAAAGAGGGTGAGCCATCAAAAGGTTATTGCTAAAGAAGTTGGCTGTTCACAGTGTGCTGTATCCAAGCATATTAATGGAAAGTTGAGTGGAAGGAAAAAGTGTGGTAGAAAAAGGTGCACAAGCAACCGGGATAACCGCAGCCTTGAAAGGATTGTTAAGAAAAGGCCATTCAAAAATTTGGGGGAGATTCACAAGGAGAGGACTGCTGCTGGGGTCACTGCATCAAGAGCCACCACACACAGACGTATCCAGGACATGGGCTAAAAGTGTCGCATTCTTTATGTCAAGCCACTCATGACCAATAGACAACACCAGAAGCGTCTCACCGGGGCCAAGGAGAAAAAGACCTGGACTGTTGCTCAGTGGTCCAAGGTGTTGTTTTCAGATGAAAGTAAATTTTGCATTTCATTTGGAAATCAAGGTCCTAGAGTCTGGAGGAAGAGTGGAGAAGCACACAATCCAAGCTGCTTGAGGTCTAGTGTGAAGTTTCCACAATCAGTGATGGTTTGGGGAGCCATCTGCTGGTGTGGGTCCACTGTGTTTTATCAAGACCAAAGTCAGCGCAGCTATCAACCAGGAAATTTTAGAGCACTTCATGCATCCCTCTGCCGACAAGTTTTTTGGAGATGGAAATTTCATTCTCCAGCAGGACTTGGCACCTGTCCATACTGCGAAAAGTACCAATACCTGGTTTAAAAACAACAGTATCACTGTGCTTGATTGGCCAGCAAACTCGCCTGACCTTAACCCCATGGAGAATCTATGGGATATTGTGAAGAGAAAGTTGAAAGACATCAGGCCCAACAATGCAGACGAGCTGAAGGCTGCTATCAAAGCAACCTGGGCTTCCATAACACCTCAGCAGTGCCACAGGCTGATCGCCTCCATGCCATGCCGCATTGATGCAGTAATTGATGCAAAAGGAGCCCCGACCAAGTTTTGAGTGCATTTACTTTACATACGTTTCAGTAGGCCAACATTTTGGATTTTAAAATCATTTTTCAAGCTGGTGTTATAAAGTATTCTAATTTACTGAGATAATGACTTTTGTTTTTTCGTTGGCTGTAAGCCATAATCATCAACATTAACAGAAATAAACATTTGAAATAAATCACTCTGTTTGTAATGAGTTTCATTTTTTGTATTGAAGAACTGAAATAAATTAACTTTTTGATGATATTCTAATTTTGTGAGAAGCACCTGTATAAACCAGGATGGAGGACATATATATATATATATATATACACCAAAATTAGGGACATACAGTACAGACCAAAAGTTTGGACACACCTTCTCATTTAAAGATTTTTCTGTATTTTCATGACTATGAAAATTGTACATTCACACTGAAGGCATCAAAACTATGAATTAACACATATGGAATTATATACTTAACAAAAAAGTGTGAAACAACTGAAAATATGTCTTATATTCTAGGTTCTTCAAAGTAGCCAGCTTTGGCTTTGATGACTGGTTGGCACACTCTTGGCATTCTCTTGATGAGCTTCAAGAGGTAGTCACCGGAAATGGTCTTCCAACAATCTTGAAGGAGTTCCCAGAGATGCTTACCACTTGTTGGCCCTTTTGCCTTCACTCTGCGGTCCAGCTCACCCCAAACCATCTCGATTGGGTTCAGGTCTGGTGACTGTGGAGGCCAGGTCATCTGACGTAGCACCCCATCACTCTCCTTCTTGGTCAAATTGCCCTTACACAGCCTGGAGGTGTGTTTGGGGTCATTGTCCTGTTGAAAAATAAATGATGGTCCAACTAAACGCAAACCAGATGGAATAGCATGCCTCTGCAAGATGCTGTGGTAGCCATGCTGGTTCAGTATGCCTTCAATTTTGAATAAATCCCCAACAGTGTCACCAGCAAAGTACCCCCACACCGTCACACCTCCTCCTCCATGCTTCACGGTGGGAACCAGGCATGTAGAGTCCATCCGTTCACCTTTTCTGCGTCGCACAAAGATGCAGTGATTGGAACCAAAGATCTCAAATTTGGACTCATCAGACCAAAGCACAGATTTCCACTGGTATGATGTCCATTCCTTGTGTTCTTTAGCCCAAACAAGTCTCTTATGCTTGTTGCCTGTCCTTAACAGTGGTTTCATAGCAGCTATTTTACCATGAAGGCCTGCTGCACAAAGTCTCCTCTTCACAGTTGTTGAAGAGATGTGTCTGCTGATAGAACTCTGTGTGGCATTGACCTCGTCTCTAATCTGAGCTGCTGTTAACCTGCGATTTCTGAGGCTGGTGACTCGGATAAACTTATCCTCATAAGCAGAGGTGACTCTTGGTCCTCCTTTCCTGGGGCGGTCTTCATGTGAGTCAGTTTCTTTGTAGCGCTTGATGGTTTTTGCAACTGCACTTGGGGACACTTTCAAAGTTTTCCCAATTTTTCGGACTGACTGACCTTCATTTCTTAAAGTAATGATGGCCACTCGTTTTTCTTCACTTAGCTGCTTTTTTCTTGCCATAATACAAATTCTAACAGTCTATTCAGTAGGACTATCAGCTGTGTATCCACCAGACTTCTGCACAACACAACTGATGGTCCCAACCCCATTTATAAGGCAAGAAATCCCACTTATTAAACTGGACAGGGCACACCTGTGAAGTGAAAACCATTTCCGGTGACTACCTCTTGAAGCTCATCAAGAGAATGCCAAGAGTGTGCAAAGCAGTCATCAAAACAAAAGGTGACTACTTTGAAGAACCTAGAATATAAGACATATTTTCAGTTGTTTCACAATTTTTTATTACGGTAAGTGTATAATTCCACATGTGTTAATTCATAGTTTTGATGCCTTCAGTGTGAATGTACAATTTTCATAGTCAAGAAAATACAGAAAAATCTTTAAATGAGAAGGTGTGTCCAAACTTTTGGTCTCTACTGTATATATATATATATGTATATATATAAATATATATATATATACACACACCAGGATGAGGGACATACAGTGGGGAAAATGAGTATTTGATACACTGCCGATTTTGCAAGTTTTGCCTCCTACAAAGAACGGAGAGGTCTGCAATTTTTATCTTAGGTACACTTCAACTGTGAGAGACAGAATCTTAAAAAAAATACAGATGACATTGTATGATTCTTACAGAATTTGAATTGTATTGCATGATGTACAATACAAAGTTATATTTTGGTACCGTGTTAGCCAGAAAAATCTATGTAAATACTTTTATACCAAAAATGACAAAAGTATTCTTGGGGTGATACCTTTATTGGCTAACGAGAAAACAGAATTTAACATTTGGTACAGAAACCTTTGTTTGCAATTACAGAGGTCAGACGTTTCCTGTAGTTCTTGGCCAAGTTTGTACACACTACTGCAGAGATTTTGGCCCACTCCTCCATACAGATCTTCTCCAGATCTTTCAGGTTTAGGGCTGTTGGTGGGCAACATTGAGTTTCAGCTCCCTGCAAAGATTTTCTATTGAGTTCAGGTCTGGAGACTGGCTAGGTCACTCCAGGACCTTGAAATGCTTCTTACGAAGCCAAACCTTAGTTGCCCTGGGTGTATGTTTCTGGTAATTTTCATGCTGGAACACTCAACCACGACCCATCTTCAATGCTTTTTGTGAGCGAAGGAGGTTGTTGGCCAAAATCTCACGATACATGACCCCTACCATCCTCCCTTCAATGCGGTGCTGTCGTGCTGTCCGCTTTGCAGAAAAGCACCCAGAAAGTATGAGGATTCCCCCACCCTGCTTCATGGTTGGGACGGTGTTCTTGGGTTTGTACTCATCCTTCTTCCTCCAAACACGGCGAGTGGAGTTGATACCAAAAAGTTCTATTTTGGTCTCATCTGACCACATGACCTTTTGCCATGCTTCCTCTGGATCATCCAGATGGTCATTGGCAAGCTTCAAATGGGCCTGGACATGTGCTGGTGTGAGCAGGGGAACCTTGCATGCTCTGCAGCATTTTAATCCATGATGGCGTAGTGTTACTAACGGTAATGTTTGAGACTGTGATTCCAGCTTTCTTCAGGTCTTTGAACAGGTCCTCCCATGTACTTCTGGGCGATTCCTGACCTTTATCAGAATCATCCTTACCCCATGAGGCGTGATCTTGCATGGAGCCCCAGACCGAGGAAGATTGACAGTCATCTTGTGTTTCTTCCATTTTCTAATAATTGTGCCAACAGTTGCTGCCTTCTCACCAAGCTGCTTGCCTATTGTCCTGCAGCCCATTTCAGCCTTGTGCAGGTCTACAATTTTGCATATGGTGTCCTAGACAGCTCTCTGGTCTTGGCCATGGTGGAGATGTTGCAGTGTGATTGATTGTGTGTGTGAACAGGTGTCTTTTATACGGGTAACAAGTTCAAACAGGTGCAATTAATACAGGTAATGACTGCAGAGTAGGAGAGCTTCTTAAAGAAAAACTAACAGGGGGTGAATAGTTATGCAAACTGAAGTTTTCAGCTATTTTGTCCTATTTATTGTTTGCTTCACAATAAAAAGAAAACCAAATGTTCACAGTTGTATGCATGTTCGTTAAATGAACTGATGCAAACTCTCAAAAAAACCTGTGAAATTCCAGGTTGTGAGGTAGCAAAGCACGAAAAATGCCAAGGGGAGTGAATACTTTAGCAAGCCACTGTACATCATGATTGATTTTATGACACATGTCCATGCTTTTCTCTTAATTGACTTTTCTTTTAGCACTGTCTTACTGTAATCATATGAGCTTATCATAATCTACTACTTATCAATATTTGGCAGTATGTTTTTAGGAATGGCCCAATTTTTTTTTTTTACAGATATTTTCCACGCCCCTCAATAAAGACCATGCCCCCTGCAATTCCCAAAATAATAAAGAATTATACAGATACTGAGAATTACGTCCAGTATATAGGACTGTGCCGTGTGTATATACAGAATAATACATTAACTGGGAATTACACCCATCATACAGGACAGGAGTCATGGCACTGTGTAGTATTTATATAGAATACAGATACTGAGTGTAGAATGAGGAGTTGCGTGTGTTGTGGGATTTGGGCGTATATAAAGTTGGGTGGATCTGTGAGTGGATTTTTCAGAGTGTATAAAGGGGGGTTGTATCAAGAGGGGGGATTTGCGTAGTGTAGATTAGGGATCCTTGTAATGTATAAGAAAAGTTTGGGGAGAGTAAAGGGGTATTTTCTGTGAAGGTATTTAAGATATTTCATTTAAGGTAAATCTCCGTTCTCTGTTATGGGGTCCTCAATAGTGCTTCTGATAGGCCGGCGGCTGACACTGGTATTGCTGTGCAGAGAGCAGGTCTCTGCGCGGCAATACTCTGCATTACTGCGCTGATGTCCGCGGCTGCTGGAGAGAGCCGCGATCGTTACGGGGTCTGTGGCTGTGCACCACAGGTGCAGAAAGGACGCCGAGGGAACGGAGGACAGGTGAGAATCTTTTTTTTCTCTGTCATGTGAAATACACCACAGGGGACCTGTGCTCTGTATGGTGGGGGCACTGTGCGCAGTATGGGGGAACGGGGACCCTGAGCACTGTATGGGGGGACGGGGACCCTGAGCGCTGTATGGGGGGAAGGGGACCCTGAGCACTGTATGGGGGGGACAGGGACCCTGAGCGCAGTATGGGGGGACGGGGACCTAGAGCGCAGTATGGGGGGACGGAGACCCTGTGCGCAGTATGGGGAGATTGGGACCCTGTGCGCAGTATGGAGGGGACAGGGACCCTGTGCGCAGTATGGGGGGGACGGGGATCCTATGCACAGTATGGGGAGGACGGGGACCCTGTGCACAGTATTGGGGGGACGGGGACCCTGTGCTTAGTATAGGGGGGACCTGGACCCTGTGCTCAGTATTGGGGGGGACCTGGATGGGGGACATGTCTGCAACATGGGGACCTGGATGGGGGACATGTCTGCAAGATAAGGACCAGGATGGGGGACCATGTCTGCAATATGGGGGACCTGGATGGGAGACCATGTCTGCAATATGGGGACCATGTCTGCAATATGGGGGACCTGGATTGGAGAGCATGTCTGCAATATGGGGGACCTGGATGGGAGATCATGTCTGCAATATGGGGACCATGTCTGCAATATGGGGGACCTGGATGGGAGAGCATTGACGCACCCCTGGGCCTGTGTCGCGCAGCGTTGCGCACGCGGGAGCTTACCCGGAGCCGGATCAGATGGGGGTAGTAGTCTCGTGGCGGTGACCCGGTCCGTGCCCAGGGAGTCAAACTAAGTGGCGAGTCTATTAGCGGTAGATGTTGGACGACTACGCCACCCGTTGAGTACAGCTAAGGAGCTGCTGCTGCAGGGCAGACCGCTGAGGCCGGTGGTAGGATTGTGCAGCGTGATAGTATAACCCCCAACGGGAGGGGTATGGCCTCAGGGCAGCCGACGTGGATGATGGGGGTAGCAGGAACCACTCGGAGACGGTACGGTGTAGTTCAGGGTCTTTACTGGTAACAAAGATAGACCCTCCCGGAGTACTGGCTAGCGATTGCGGCCTGGTCAGTCTTTGAGCAGATGGGATCTCCCCTGGCCAGGCGGAGTTGTAGGCCTCCCAAACTAACTGTACTCTTCTGGCTACCTTGCTAGAAGCGGGTATAAGTAGCCCACGTCCCTGAGTGTACCGTGTGGTGCTCACCCGTATGGCCGGTGACTCGGGGCCTTCTAGTAGCTTCCGCTCCACGACGGCGGTGCTGGTCCCATGCGTGTGACCGTGCCTTCGGGTTTCTTGGCCAGAGGACCTGAAATCCCCTGCCTGACGGATTCTGCTGCTGGGTAGGAGTTAGTCCCCACAGCCTCGGACTCCGGGTCCGGTAAGAAATCTTCTCAGTCAGGGCGAGCTCTGCAGCTGCCAGCCCCTGACTCCTTGTAACACTGCTCCCACAGAGCTCCTGTTGTTTCTTCCCATAGCTGCTTCTCTTCTCTGTCTCTACCTCTGGCATGGCCCAGGAGCCGGGCCCAGCCGGAGCCACAGCTCCCCGCCAGCCTCCCTGACCGAACTCTCCCTCTGAACTCCCTAACCCTGCCTCAGCCCCAGGTTTATATAGGGGAAGTTCTTCCCCTCCCAGGACGGGGCAGGAGGTGTGGCATGCATAGGATCCCTGACCAAGAGACCTCCCACCTGCTCTCAGACATAACATTGCTGTTACTGTGGAAACCAGACCCCTGGGGTGCCACAGCATGTCTGCAATATGGGGGACCTGGAGGGGAGACCATGTCTGCAATATGGGGGACCTGGAGAGGAGACCATGTCTGCAATATGGGGGACCTGGAGGGGAGACCATGTCTGCAATATGGGGGACCCGGAGGGGAGACCATGTCTGCAATATGAGAGAACCGGAGGAGAGACCATGTCTGAAATATGGGGGACCTGGAGGGGAGACCATGTCTGCAATATGGGGGACCTGGAGGAGAGACCATGTCTGCAATATGGGGGACCTGGATGGGAGAGCATGTCTGCAATATGGGGGACCTGGAGGGGAGACCATGTCTGCAATATGGGGGACCCAGAGGGGAGACCATGTCTGCAATATGGTGGGACCCGGAGGGGAGACCATGTCTGCAATATGGGGGACCTGGAGGGGAGACCATGTCTGCAATATGGGGGACCTGGAGGGGAGACCATGTCTGCAACATGGGGGACCTCCAGGGGAGACCATGTCTGCAATATGGGGGACCTCCAGGGGAGACCATGTCTGCAAGATGAGGACCAGTTCAAAAGGTGTATAGAAAATAAAATGGTATCACTAAAAATGTCACTTTGTCATGCAAATAATGCGGCCCCCCAAATTAGATGTTTTTCCATGTGCGGCCCATATGCCCAGCTGAGTTTGAGACTCTTGGTGAAGGGTATTTTATAATAAAAGCTCATTACAAAAGTGCTTAGGGTGTAAAGATAGAAATGTAGAAAGGACACTTTAGCTGCCAGACCAACCCTTTAAAGGTAACTTGTCATGTTAAAAAAACGTTACTAATCTGTTTTGAAGTTGACTGACGCCCTCACTGTGAGCCTCGCTGCCAAGGGATTTCAATCATAGGGGTGGGACAGCGTGGTTTCGGTCACCGCTCGGTGCATAGTGAGCAGTGGTTTTAACAGCACCCTGGCACTGACTGACAGCCGTTTCTGCATTAAAGCCGGCTGTCAGTCAGTGCCAGGGCATGATTACAACTGTGGCTCACTGTACTGAGTGGTGACTGAAGCCGTGACGGATGCATCTTTATAACTGAAAGCCTGAGGAATAAAGTTTATTTCCTCCCTGTAGCCAGGCTTTCAGTGCAGCAGCCGCACAGCTTCAGAACGCTATTAAACTGCAGATTAACCCCTTCACCCCAAAGCCTGTTTTCACTTTCCTTACCCGGCCAATTTTTTTAATTCTGACCACTGTAACTTTATGAGGTAATAACTCTGAAACGTTTCAACAGATCCTGATGATTCTGAGATCGTTTTTTTTGTGACATATTGTACTTCATGATAGTGATAAAATTTCTTTGATATGACTTACATTTATTTGTGAAAAAAACGGATATTTGGTGAAAATTGTGAAAATGTTTACATTTTCAAACTTTTAATCTTTATGCGCTTAAATCAGAGTCATGTCACACAAAATAGTTCATAAATAACATTTCCCACATGTCTACTTTACATCAGCACAATTTTGAAAACATAATTTTTTTGTTACGACATTCTAAGGGTTAAAAGTTGAACAGCGATGTCTCATTATTCCAACAAAACAGAACCATTTTTTTAGGGACCACATCACATTTGAAGTGACTTTAAGGGGTCTTTATGACAGAAAATACAAAAAATGAGACCATTCAAAAACTGTACCCCTCAAGGTGCTTACAACCACACTAAAGAAGTTTATTAACCTGTTAGGTTCTTCACAGGAATTTTTGGAATGTGGAAGGAAAAATTAAACATTTAACTTTTTTTTCACAAAAATTTTACTTTAGACTCAATGTTTTTTACTTTCATAAGGGTAACAGTAGAAAATGGACCCCAAAGTGTGTTGTGCAACTTCTCCTGAGCATTCAAATACTCAATAGGTGGCGGAAAACCACTGTTTGGGCGCACAGCACGACCAAGAAGGGAAAGAGCGCTATTTGACTTTTTGAATGTAAAATTTGCTGGCATAATTAACAGATGCCATGTCACATTTGGAGAGCCCCTGATGTGCCTAAACAGTGAAAACCCCAACAAGTGACTCAATTTTGGAAACTAGACCCCTCAGGGAACTTATCTAGATGTGTGGTGAGCACCTTGAACCCCCAGGTGCTTCACAGACGTTTAGAACGTAGAGCCGCAAAATTAAAAAAAATCTAACTATTTCCACAAAAATGATCTTTTAGCCCCAAATTTTTTATTTTCACTAGAGTAAAAGGGAAAAAAATGGACCCCAAAACCGTTGTGCAATTTCGCCGATACCCCATATGTGGGGAAAAAAACACTGTTTGGGCGCACGGCAGGGTTCAGAGGTGAAGGAGCACTGTGTGACTTTTTGAACGCAAAATTGGCTGGAATCGAGAGTGGATGCCATGTCACGTTTGGAGAGCCCCTGATGTGCCTAAACAGTGAAGAATCCCCACAAGAGACCCCATTTTGGAAACTACAACTTACCGTCCGTAAATTTATGGATGGTTGGCAACCCATTGCCTTAGTACTTCTTACTTATGCACCGTATCTTTAAGTGTTTTATTTTTATGGCACAGAACACTATTAATTTGGGCATGGCCCACAATTATTACATATGGGTGGTTCCCGTTCCACTCTTTGAAATATTATCGCGTACTATACTTTAGTAATCAACATTGTTAAAACAATGCTTATTATTGCATGCAGGAGTAATTATCCATGACCATATACATTTTTTTTATAATTACATACTTTTACACATATAACAATATAAAGCATTAAGATACAAGAAAACATAATTTGTACTCTTTATTTTATGTAGGAGAATCGATCATACATGCTTGTTTAAATGTTCTCTTGCAGATGTACTATGATCTAATGTGCTAAATTATTATCAATGCATGCACTCTACAGTAGGAGAATCAATCATGATACAGTAGTGTTCAAAATAACAGCAGTCCAATATGACTAACCAGATTAATCACTCTTTTTGGTATAATTTATATTACCACATGTTAAACAATTTACCAGTTGGTGCAGTAGATTCTAAGAAAACCAACAGACTCAGCATTCATAATCTGCATTTTTTGGAGTCTGTGTATTTGAATAATTAATTGTAAGGGGGTATGTTCAAAATAATAGTAGTGTTGAGTTCAATTAGTGAGGTCAATCATTCTGTGAAGAAACAGGTGTGAATCAGGTGGCCCTTATTTAATGGCGAAGCCAGCACATGTTGCACATGCATTTCTCCTTGAAAGCCTGAGAAATATGGGTCATTCGAGACATTGTTCAAAAGAACAGCGTACTTTGATTTAAAAGTTGATTAGAGAGTGTAAAACTTATATAAAAGTACAGACAATGATTGGCTGCTCAGGTAAAATGATCTCCAATGCTTTAAAATGGAACACAAAACATAGAGACATTGAAGAAAACGGAAGACTACCATTTGAATGGATCAAATAATAGTCAGAATCGCAAAGGCTCAGCCAATGATCAGCTCCAGGATGATCAAAGACAGTCTTAAGTTACCTGTGTACTGTGACAGTTAGAAGACGCCTGTGCGAAGCTAATCTCTTAGCAAGAAGTCCCTGCAAAGTTCCACTGTTAAAAAAAGACATATACTGAAGCGGATACAATTTGCAAAAGATCACATCAACTGGCCTAAAGAGAAATGGAGAAACATTTTGTGGACTGATGAAAGTAAAATTGTTCTTTTTAAGTCTAAGAGCCACAGACAGTGAGTCAGACAACCCCCAAACTCTGCATTCAAGCCACAGAACACTCTGAAGACAGTGAAGCCAAGCATCATGATATGGGCATGTTTCTCTTACTATGGTGCCGGGCCTATTTACTGCATACCATGAATCATGGACAAGTTTTCATATATTAAAACACTTGAAGAGGTCATGTTGCCTTATGCTGAAGAGGATATGCCCTTGAAATGGGTGTTTAAACAAGTCGACGACCCTAAACGCACCAGTAAATGAGCAAAATCTTGGTTCCAGTCCAACAAAATTGTGGCTATGGAGTGGCCAGAGTGGACCTTAATCTGATAGAACACTTGTGGGGAGACGTCAAAAATGCCGTCTCTGAGCAAAGCCAACAAATACCAAAGAATTGTGGGATGTAGTCAAAGCATCCTGGGCTGGAATAACAATTGACAAGTGCCAGAAGTTGGTTGACTCTATGCAACATAGATGTGAAGAAGTTGTAAAAAAGCTGTGGCTATACAACTAAATATTAGGTTAGTGATTCACAGGAATGTTGAATCCTAAAAAAAAGAGTACATATTGTGAGTTTGTAAAGACAAATGCAGACACTGCTATTTTTTAGAACAGCCCAATGTACATTTTTTATTTTCTGTAAAGTAGTTAAAAATTATATACATTTATCTTTATGTTTTGAATGAGAAACCAGTGTGCAATATTCCCAATGCATGGAAATACAAACTACTATAAAGATTTTGTGCTTAACTCATGTTTTTGAACACATGGCTATTATTTTGAACATTACTGTATGTGTTGGTATAGTTATACACTTGATCACGTGAGTTCACTTGCTTCTGTGAGCAGACTGCTTGGCCTGTAGCATCTTTGGCCTTGTTTCCCATTAAACACATTTGGGACACCATTGGTCAGGAATTGTAAAGAGAGCTGCCAGCAGCAGATCTTGATTATTTGTGTGCCCAAGTGTGGTAGAACATTCCGCAGACAGCCAATAATAACTTAATTGATAACATGCCAAGGTGTGCAAGTGTGTATATTTCTGTGGATGGCACTTATGCTCAATACTGAATAAATCAAGATATTTAGAAAATGTTTCCTTTCCTGTTTTTCCCCATTTTAATATCAGTAATGTGTAGTGTTGAGCGAACATGCTCGACACTGCTCGGTACTCGCCCGAGCATCACGCTACTTGGGTTGTTCGGCGAGCACCGAGCATTTCCGGGTTACTCGGGCGGGAGCTTGGGTCTCCGCCCTGCATGTTTGGCGCTCTTTACAGAGCCAATGAACATGCAGGGATTGCCAGCCAGTCACTGTAATGCTGCAGCCATGTTGGTTGTGGGCATTACAGTGATTGGCTGGCCGCACAGTGTCACCTCGAGTATTTAAAACCGGGCGCCGCCATCTTGGACACAGTCGCTCGGGATTAGACAGTGTAGGGACAGCGCTGCTGATTTAGGGAGAGATATAAACTGCGAAATAGTTAGTGTAGGGTCTGTAAAGGCTGCCAGAACAAACAAACAGTCCTTTTCAGGACTAATATCCATCCCAGATACCAGGCAGGCAGGCTGTATAGGAGACACAGTGGTTATACCAGCAAACGCTGCATTACAGTCCTGTGTGCTCCTGTTGCTGAAACTGCTGGACTTAGCACCAGGTGTCGGGGGCCAGGAAAAATCCTTTTTTTTTTCATCTAAATCCTCCTTTTTTTTTCCTCCTTCACACTGTACAAATACCCGTCTTATTAACCTTTTGGTGTGTCCCCCCCCCCCCCAAAAAAAAAGCATGTCTCTGATTTTTCAGACACAAATATAACTGTTGAAAATAGTCTGGTGTAGGCTAGAGAAACATAAGTGTTGTTTTGCACTTCCACGGTTCAAACCTCTGTATTATCCATTTTGGGCCATTTGTATCTAAAAAAAAAAACAATTTGAGTGTGTCGCTCACTGTTCAGCCGCAAATCTATATATTTAAAAAAGTCTGGTCTACCCCAGTAAACAATAACTGTGGTTTTGCCATCCCACGGTAAAAAATCTCTATTATTCAGCTTTTGGTAGTTTTTTCCGTAAAGAAAAACAGTAGTGTCTCCTGACTGTTGTGACACAAAAATATATCTGTTGAAAATAGTCTTGTGTAGGCCCGACATCCCAGTGTGGTTTCGCAGTTCCATGAGTCAAATCGCTGTACTATCCAGTTTTGGGCCTTTGGTATCTAAAAAAAAAGCAGTTTGAGTGTGTCGCTCACTGTTCAGCCGCAAATATCTCTATTTAAAAAAGTGTGGTATACCCCAGTAAACAATAACTGTGGTTTTGCCATCCCACAGTAAAAATCTCTATTATTCAGCTTTTGGTATATTTTCCGTAAAGAAAAACAGTAGTGTCTCCTGACTGTTGTGACACAAAAATATATCTGTTGAAAATAGTCTTGTGTAGGCCCGACATCCCAGTGTGGTTTCGCAGTTCCACGGGTCAAATCGCTGTACTATCCAGTTTTGGGCCTTTGGTATCTAAAAAAAAAGCAGTTTGAGTGTGTCGCTCACTGTTCAGCCGCAAATATCTCTATTTAAAAAAGTGTGGTATACCCCAGTAAACAATAACTGTGGTTTTGCCATCCCACGGTAAAAAATCTCTATTATTCAGCTTTTGGTAGTTTTTTCCATAAAGACAACAGTAGTGTCTCCTGACTGTTGTGACACAAAAATATATCTGTTGAAAACAGTCTTGTGTAGGCCCGACATCCCAGTGTGGTTTCGCAGTTCCACGGGTCAAATCGCTGTACTATCCAGTTTTGGGCCTTTGGTAGCCAAAAAAAAAGCAGTTTGAGTGTGTCGCTCACTGTTCAGCCGCAAATATCTCTATTTAAAAAAGTGTGGTATACCCCAGTAAACAATAACTGTGGTTTTGCCATCCCACGGTAAAAAATCTCTATTATTCAGCTTTTGGTAGTTTTTTCCGTAAAGAAAAACAGTAGTGTCTCCTGACTGTTGTGACACAAAAATATATCTGTTGAAAACAGTCTTGTGTAGGCCCGACATCCCAGTGTGGTTTCGCAGTTCCACGGGTCAAATCGCTGTACTATCCGGTTTTGGGCCTTTGGTATCTAAAAAAAAAAGCAGTTTGAGTGTGTCGCTCACTGTTCAGCCGCAAATATCTCTATTTAAAAAAGTGTGGTATACCCCAGTAAACAATAACTGTGGTTTTGCCATCCCACGGTAAAAAATCTCTATTATTCAGCTTTTGGTAGTTTTTTCCGTAAAGAAAAACAGTAGTGTCTCCTGACTGTTGTGACACAAAAATATATCTGTTGAAAATAGTCTTGTGTAGGCCCGACATCCCAGTGTGGTTTCGCAGTTCCATGGGTCAAATCGCTGTACTATCCAGTTTTGGGCCTTTGGTATCTAAAAAAAAAGCAGTTTGAGTGTGTCGCTCACTGTTCAGCCGCAAATATCTCTATTTAAAAAAGTGTGGTATACCCCAGTAAACAATAACTGTGGTTTTCCTCTTCCACGGTTCTAATCTACTCTTTATTACCCTTTTTCCATTGATAGTGCAAGTGTAAACTATTTTACTTCATTTACAATGGGCAAGGCGCGTGGCAAGGGACGTGGAAGTGGACGTTCTGGTGATGGTTCGTGCAGAGGACGGGGCCGTGGCCAAGGTGAAAATGTGCCACAACCAACAGCCACATCTTCTCGCTCCCACTTCTTGACCGAATTACTAGTGAAGCACAGAACAACACCAGTATTGAGAACTGATCAGTGTGAACAGGTTATTAATTGGATAGCAGATAATACTTCCAGTTACCTGGGCACCACCATCTCCGGTCTGTCTTCCACACGGTCAACTCTTAGTAGCCGTGAGTCTCGACCGCATACTCCTCCTCACCCTGATGCTCCTTCCTTCCACCATGCCGAGTGTCGTCAGACAGCAAGTGATCCCACATTTGGACACTCTGAAGAGCTGTTCACTGGTCCATTTCCATATTTGGGCCCCTCGCCTGATACGCTTGAAGTGGTGGAAGAGGAGATCCCATGTTGCGATGCCCAAATATTTGAACAGCCACGGCCACAGGAAGTCGACGTTGGCAATCTGTCACAAGAGGTGGACGATGACGAGACACAATTGCCAGGAAGTGAGGAGGAGGATGTCACGGGTGTGTCGCCACGAAGATCGTCACGATTACACAGCCTGACTTCTCGCAGCTGAGTTTTTGGTGCTTTGTGTTTTTCGGCAGTGAGGGAGTTAACTCTCTCTTTCTCTGTGCTAGACGAGGTCCAGCCTCGCCCAGCTGCAATCAATGCTGCTGTAGTGGGACTCCTTCAAATGCCTGCCGGTCTGTTAGGGAAGTGTCGGTGAAAGCATTTCATGCAGACTAACAAAGCGGATCGTGGTATTTGGAGTTTCAGAGCTAAGTGTATTTGGAGTGTTTTTTCCCTTCCTCGCTTTATCATTTATCTCCTTTCCCGTTGGTGTTCCCTCTGTTGTAGTTGTGTAGTTTTTGTATGCAAGGTGGTTTTGGTTTTACCCTTGAACTGTCTCGTGCGTCTAAGTACTGAGTGTGGGCATATTATTACCTGTCCCCTTTTGTTGTGATCAGGGGTCCTTCTCAGGACTAGATTACTTAGGTGCAGGGATTCTCAGGAAGTAGGGGTTACGCTGGCGGCCTGGACCTCTGTACCTTTAACAGTACCTCCAGGTAGAGGGATTAGTCAGGGCCCCAGCTTAGGGTCAGCTTAGGCCCCCTACCTCCAGTACACAGAGACAGCGTGACATTTTCACCGACCACTTAGATTTTCTCTAGCTACCATGGATCCAGTAGCCGGTCTAGCTCGGCAGTTGCAGAGTTTGTCCATGGAGCTGGCGGACGTTAGGTCCAAGGTTTTGTATCCTCAGGAGCAAGCCGGACCAGAACCTAAAGTAGCCCTCCCTGACAGGTTCACTGGGGGGCGGGACAAGTTTTTTGTTTTCCGGGAGGCATGCAAGTTGTACTTTCGGCTGCGGCCTCGGTCATCGGGGAGTGAAGAACAAAGGGTGGGAATTGTCATCTCGCTCCTACAAGGGGACCCACAATCTTGGGCATTCTCTCTTCCCCCGGGCTCCCCGGCTCTCCAGTCAGTGGATAGGTTTTTTGCTGCTCTGGGTCTTGTATATGATGACCCGGATCGGATCTCCCTTGCTGAATCTAAGTTACGTAGGATCCAGCAGGGAGATCGTCCGGCGGAGGAATTCTGTTCGGAGTTCCGTAGGTGAGCTACTGACACCCAGTGGAATGACCCGGCTCTTAGGAGCCAGTTTTGTCAAGGTTTATCCGACAAATTACAGGATGTGTTGGCACAGTATGACTCTCCCGCGTCACTGGAAGCCGCTATGGCCCTTGCTATTCGCATTGACAGACGGCTTCGGGAGAGGTGCGGGATAACTCCACCCCCTGTGATGACTCCACCTCTTACAAGGTCCCCTCATATGGTGGTTCCCCTGGTCAGTCCAGAGGAGCCTATGCAATTAGGAGGGACATCATTTCGGGGGAGGGGACCGGTGGTGCGCCATAAGACAGGAAGGTGTTTCTTCTGCGGGAGAAAGGGACATTTTATTGGGGGGTGTCCATCCCGTCCCTTGCAGAGTGAAGAGCCGTCGGAAAACTGTTGATCCCAGGTTGTGTGGTGGACGGCAATCTGGGAGTAGGTATTTCGTCCCTAGGTTCGTCTCAGTTTCTCGTACCGGCGGAGGTGGTGGTGGGTACGAGAACTGAGAGGATATCTGTTCTTCTGGATAGTGGGGCCGGGGCTAATCTGGTGGACGCTCGGTTTGCCCGGGTTCAAGGTATGCGATTGAGTGAGTTGGCTAAACCCATCCCCATATTCTCGATCGATGCCAGGCCTCTCGGTCAGGGAAGTTTTTTGCAAGCTGTGCATAACGTAAAACTTCAAGTGGGGGCGATACATAAAGAACTGTTGTCTTGCTACGTGTTGGAGGGTCTTCCCACTTCTATAGTGTTGGGCCTTCCTTGGTTAACTAAGCATAACCCGGTTATTAATTGGCAATCCAGAGAGATAAGCCAATGGAGTAAATTCTGTAATAAAAACTGCATGAATACGGTCATCGGTGCGGTTACTCCTAGGGTCTAACCTCCATTTCTGGCGGACTTTTAGGATGTATTCTCGGAGAAAGGGTGTCAGGAACTACCTCCTCATCGCGAGTATGACTGTTCTGTAAAACTGCTCCCTGAGGCCAAGTTACCTAAAGCTAGGTTGTATAACCTTTCTGGTCCTGAGAGGCAGGCCATGAAGGATTATATTTCAGAAAGTCTGGCTAAGGGGCATATTAGACCTTCATCTTCACCGGTGGCCGCGGGGTTCTTCTTTGTTAAGAAGAAAGATGGAGGCCTACGCCCTTGCCTGGATTTCCGTGAACTTAATCGGATTACGGTCCGAGATCCGTATCCGCTCCCACTTATTCCCGATCTCTTTAATCAGATCGTGGGTGCCAAATGGTTCTCTAAGTTGGATCTCAGGGGGCGTACAATCTGATTAGGATGAAGGAGGGGGATGAGTGGAAGACGGCGTTTAACACTCCGGAGGGGCATTATGAGAACCTTGTCATACCATTCGGTCTGACTAATGCCCCGGCGGTGTTCCAACACTTTGTTAATGACATTTTTCGCCGCCTGGTTGGACAGTTTGTTGTCATATATCTGGATGATATCTTAATTTACTCGCCGGATCTGGTGTCTCATCAGGAGCACGTTAGGCAGGTGTTACAGATCTTGCGGGATAATAAACTGTATGCCAAATGGGAAAAGTGTGTGTTCGCTGTACAGGAACTCCAGTTTTTAGGCTTCCTGGTTTCAGCGTCCGGTTTTCGTATGGACCCTGGGAAAGTGCGGGCAGTTCTTGAGTGGGATCGGCCAGAGAATCTTAAGGCACTACAACGTTTCCTGGGGTTTGCTAATTATTACCGGAAGTTCATTCGTAATTTCTCGTCCATGGTTAAGCCTCTCACAGACATGACTAAAAAGGGGACGGATTTTTCTAGGTGGTCTGACAAGGCTTGTCAAGCATTCTCCTCCTTGAAAAAGTGTTTTGCCTCGGCACCCATACTCATTCAACCTGATGCGTCACAGCCATTCATTGTAGAGGTAGACGCTTCCGAGGTAGGGGTGGGAGCAGTATTGTCACAAGGTTCGTCCCCTGGTAAGTGGCATCCGTGCACCTTTTTCTCTAAAAAATTGTCGTCCGCTGAGAGGAATTACGATGTCGGCAATAGGGAACTCTTGGCCATTAAGTTAGCTTTTGAGGAGTGGCGCCATTTTTTAGAGGGGGCAGTCCATCCGGTCACCGTCATCACCGATCACAAGAACCTGCTATATTTGGAGTCCGCGAAACATCTGAATCCCAGACAAGCTAGGTGGTCATTGTTTTTTACCAGGTTTAATTTTGTCGTTACATATCATCCTGGGTCAAAAAATGTAAAGGCGGATGCCTTATCTCGTAGTTTCCCTGGGGCCGGGAATACGGACGACCCGATTCCTATCCTTCAGGAGGGGGTGGTGGTTTCGGCAGTATGCTATGAGCTTGAGGAGGAGGTATTGGAGGCTCAGGGGGACGCCCCTGTTGGACCTCCGGGGAGACTGTTTGTTCCAGATCAGTTGCGACAAAAGGTGATCGAGGCACACCATAACTCAGTTTTTGCAGGACACCCGGGGAGTATAGCAAATGTGGATCTCCTCTCGCGTCGGTTTTGGTGGCCTAACTTACATAAGGAGGTGGTAACTTTTGTCGCGTCCTGTGGGGTTTGTGCGCGCTCTAAGACCTCACATACCCGTCCGTCTGGGGCCCTCTTACCTCTGAAGATCCCGGAGCGTCCTTGGACTCATCTGTCTATGGACTTTATTACGGACCTCCCTCCGTCTTCGGGTAAAACGGTCATACTCGTTGTAGTGGACAGGTTCAGCAAGATGGCACATTTTATCGCTCTTCCTGCTCTTCCTAATGCTAAAACTCTTGCACAGGTGTTCATTGGGGAGATTGTGAGGCTTCACGGGGTACCCTCCGAGGTGGTGTCAGATCGGGGGTCTCAATTTGTGTCCAAATTCTGGAAGGCGTTTTGTACACGGCGGGGGATGCATTTATCGTTCTCATCGGCTTTTCATCCTCAGACCAATGGTCAGACGGAACGTATGAACCAGAGCTTGGAGACATATCTCCGGTGTTTTGTGTCAGAGAACCAGGAGGACTGGGCTTCTTTCTTACCTCTGGCAGAGTTTGCTCTTAATAATAGGCGGAGCGAGTCCACTGGTAAGTCCCCGTTTTTTGGGGCATATGGATTTCACCCCCAGTTTTGTACTTTCAGTAGGGGGGGCTCTTCGGGGGTTCCTGAGGAGGAACGATTTTCCTCATCACTCGCTTCAGTATGGAGAGGGGTGCTGAAGAATCTGAATACTATGGGGAACCGATACAAACGTATGGCTGATAGGAGGAGAGTGTCTGGTCCGGACCTAAGTGTGAACGATCGGGTATGGTTGTCTACCAGGAATATAAAACTTAAGGTTCCCTCCTGGAAACTGGGTCCCAGGTTCATCGGGCCGTACAGGATCAGTTCTATAATTAATCCGGTGGCATTCCGTCTTGACCTCCCCCCTACGTTTAAAATTCACAACGTGTTCCACAGATCATTGCTTAAGAGGTATGTGGCGCCGGTGGTACCGTCACCTTTACCTCCCCCTCCAGGGGTGGTCAATGGTAACTTGGAGTTCCAGGTATCGAGGGTCATCGATTCACGCTTTAATCGCCGGTCCCTTCAGTACCTGGTTCATTGGAAGGGGTATGGTCCTGAGGAGAGGATGTGGGTTCCTGCGTCTGATATTAACGCAGACCGATTAGTTCGGGCCTTCCACACGACTCACCCGGATAAACCTGGCCCTGAGGGTCCGGAGGCCCCTCGTAGAAGGGGGGGTACTGTCACGGGTGTGTCGCCACGAAGATCGTCACGATTACACAGCCTGACTTCTCGCAGCTGAGTTTTTGGTGCTTTGTGTTTTTCGGCAGTGAGGGAGTTAACTCTCTCTCTCTCTGTGCTAGACGAGGTCCAGCCTCGCCCAGCTGCAATCAATGCTGCTGTAGTGGGACTCCTTCAAATGCCTGCCGGTCTGTTAGGGAAGTGTCGGTGAAAGCATTTCATGCAGACTAACAGAGCGGATCGTGGTATTTGGAGTTTCAGAGCTAAGTGTATTTGGAGTGTTTTTTCCCTTCCTCGCTTTATCATTTATCTCCTTTCCCATTGGTGTTCCCTCTGTTGTAGTTGTGTAGTTTTTGTATGCAAGGTGGTTTTGGTTTTACCCTTGAACTGTCTCGTTCGTCTAAGTACTGAGTGTAGGCATATTATTACCTGTCCCCTTTTGTTGTGATCAGGGGTCCTTCTCAGGACTAGATTACTTAGGTGCAGGGATTCTCAGGAGGTAGGGGTTACGCTGGCGGCCTGGACCTCTGTACCTTTAACAGTACCTCCAGGTAGAGGGATTAGTCAGGGCCCCAGCTTAGGGTCAGCTTAGGCCCCCTACCTCCAGTACACAGAGACAGCGTGACAGAGGATCGTGGTGCGCAAATGGAAGAGGAGGAGGTGGTGGATGATCTAGTAACTGACCCAACGTGGAAGGAGTACATGCAGAGTGAGGCCAGCAGCACACAGGGGGAGGGAGGCAGAGTACCCCAACAGGCAGGAAGAAGCAGTGTGGTGGCCGCAGACAGAAAGCAGGCAACCGTTCCCCGTGACACCAACACGAGGGACGCTGCCAGTACAAGCGGTAGGTCTTCCAGAGTCTGGAATTTTTTTAAAGACTCTGCTGATAACCCCAAAAAGGCCATATGTTCCACCTGCCATGCCAGCATCAGCAGGGGTGACAAAACTACCAGCCAGACCACCACCAGCATGATCAGGCACATGGCAGCAAAGCACCCGACTTTGTGGGGCGAAACCCAGGGTCCACGACCAGTGTCAGCGGGTGTCACCACTGCTTATTCCACTGTTGTGCGTGCAATAGAACCCCCTGTTGTGTGTGCAAGGCAATCCCCTGTCCATACTGCATGTAAAGATTCCCCCTCCTCTCAGTCTTCACTTGTTATGGCAGTTTCTCAAGAAACAGCATCAACGTCCACGTCCACGTCCCACCGCAGCGTTCAATTGTCCATATCCCAGACCTTTGAACGAAAGCGGAAATTCGCAGCTAACGCCCCACAGGCCACAGTCCTAAATTCGCACATTTCACAACTGCTTGCATTGGAAATGCTGCCTTTTAGGCTGGTGGAGACGGAATCCTTCCGCAATCTTATGGTGGTGGCCGTCCCTCGGTACTCGGTCCCCAGCCGACACTAATTTGCCCGGTGTGCCATCCCCGCACTACACAAGCACGTGTCCCAAAGCATCTGCCGTGCCCTCAACAACGCAGTTACTGGGAGAGTCCACCTGACAACGGACACGTGGACAAGTGCTTGTGGCCAGGGACGGTACATCTCTCTGACGGCACACTGGGCAAACATAGTGGAAGCCGGGACCCAGTCGGACCTTGGGACGGAACACATCCTCCCCACACCGAGGATTGCGGGCCCTATGTCAGTCAGAGTTGCCCCCACAGTGTACAGCTCCTGCGCATGCTCCTCCTCCTCCTCATGTTCAGCCTCCATCTCAGATATCACCACATCAGTTACAAGCTGGAAGCATTGCAGTATTGCCTCCGCCAAGCGGCAACAGGCTGTGCTGAAACTCATAAGCTTAGGTGATAAACCTCACACTGCTTGTGAGTTGTGGACAGCTGTGAAAGAGCAGGCAGATCTGTGGCTGAGACCGCTGAAAGTACATCCCGGCATGGTCGTGTGTGACAATGGCCGTAACCTGGTGGCGGCTCTGAGGCGAGGTGAGATAACACACGTACCATGCCTGGTTCATGTGCTTAACCTCGTGGTTCAGCGGTTTCTTAAATCGTACCCCGAGTTGCCAGATCTGCTTGTGAAAGTACGCCGCCTGTCAGCTCATTTTCGCAAGTCGGCTACAGCTTCCGCCGCCCTTGCTGTGTTGCAGTAGCGTTTGCAGCTTCCGGCACACCGACTGGTGTGTGATGTCCCCACACGTTGGAACTCTACCCTCCACATGTTGCAAAGGATTTGTGAGCAGAAGAGAGCAGTTGTGGAGTACCAGCTGCAACAAGGCCGTCGATATTCAGGTCAGACTCCACACATAAGACCTCAGGAGTGGACCTGGATGTCTGACATATGTACCATCCTGACAAACTTTGAGGAGGCCACCAAGATGGTGAGTGGCGATGACGCCATCATTAGTGTCAGCATCCCACTTGTCTGTCTTTTGCAACGCTCTCTGCAGAGAATTAAAGAGGAGGCATTGCAGCCAGAGTATGATGAGATGGATCAAGAAGCCGTAGCGGGCGATTACACACAGCCCAGCCTCATCTCATCCCAACGTGCATTGGGGGACAATGAGGGAGGGGAGGAGGAGGAGGAGGAAGAACAGGAGCTGCTATCATGCGTTGTAGACGGTAGTACCTGTACAAGTGTCATACCGTCGGTTCAGCGTGGGTGGCCTGAGGACAGGGGGGAGGAGGAAGAGGAAGAGGAGGAGGAGGAGGAGAGCATCGTCAGTCGTCATCTTGGTGAGGACACGGAAATCTTGCCCGTTACCAGTCTGGCACGCATGGCTGACTTTATGTTACGCTGCCTTAACCGTGACCCTCGTGTTGTCAAAATGTTGGGTGACAGTCATTACTCGTTGGTGACACTTGTAGACCCCCACTACAAGGAGAACTTTCACTCTCTTATTCCTGAGGTGGAGAGGTCTACAAAAATGGGGCAGTACCAGAAGGCCCTTGCTGCAGAACTCTTAAAAAAATTCCCATCTGAACACGCTAGCGGCAGGGGTCACAGTTCGTTGCCCAACCAAGGCGTACAGGCGAGATAGATACAACTCCAATCCAACAGAGGCAGGGGAACACTGTCAATGTTCTGGGACAGTTTTCTGACACCCGCCCAGCTTACAGGCCCTGAGGCGCGGGGTACTCTCACAAGGAGTGGAAAGTTTCAAAAGATGGTAAGGGAGTACCTTGCCGACCGTACCAGCGTCCTCCGTGATTCCTCTGTGCCTTTTAATTATTGGGTATCCAAGCTGGACACTTGGAATGAACTCGCTCTGTACGTCTTGGAGGTCCTGGCCTGCCCTGCCGCTAGCGTGTTATCGGAGCGTGTTTTTAGTGCCGCTGGGGGAATGATAACTGATAAGCGCACTCGCCTGTCAACTGACAATGCTGACAAGCTGACCCTTATCAAAATGAACAAGAGCTGGATTGGGCCAGACTTCTCATCACCACCAAATGACAGCAGAGTAACAAAGTCAAATCCACTGTGTTATTTTGGGAGGTGTATTCACATGCACCGCTTCACACCCACACATGGGTATACGCTTCCTCGTTTCGGCTGTTTTATCTTCTTCTCCTTATCCTCAGCCTCCACCACAACTATACCACCAGGGTGCCAGCATTGCAAGTTCCTCCGTCCTTATTTTTGGCAGCTTTTGCTTGCAAGGCATAAGCAAATACTATGGGACACCCACTCCCCAATAATGGGACTTATGTTTGTAATATGCTGTACTGCATGGCTCTTGTAAGGGGCATTGCAAGTTGCTCCGTCCTAATTTTTGGCAGCTTTTGCTTGCAAGGCATAAGCAAATACTATGGGACACCCACTCCCCAATAATGGTACTTATGTTTGTAATATGCTGTACTGCATGGCTCTTGTAAGGGGCATTGCAAGTTGCTCCGTCCTAATTTTTGGCAGCTTTTAGTTGCAAGGCATAAGCAAATACTATGGGACACCCACTCCCCAATAATGGGACTTATGTTTGTAATATGCTGTACTGCATGGCTCTTGTAAGGGGCATTGCAAGTTGCTCCGTCCTAATTTTTGGCAGCTTTTGCTTGGAAAGCATAAGCAAATACTATGGGAGACCCACTCCCCAATAGTGGGACTGATGTTTGTAATATGCTGTACTGCATGGCTCTTGTAAGGGGCATTGCAAGTTGCTCCGTCCTAATTTTTGGCAGCTTTTGCTTGCAAGGCATAAGCAAATACTATGGGTGACCCACTCCCCAATAATGGGACTTATGTTTGTAATATGCTGTACTGCATGGCTCTTGTAAGGGGCATTGCAAGTTGCTCCATCCTAATTTTTGGCAGCTTTTGCTTGCAAGGCATAAGCAAATACTATGGGAGACCCACTCCCCAATAATGGGACTTATGTTTGTAATATGCTGTACTGCATGGCTCTTGTAAGGGGCATTGCAAGTTGCTCCGTCCTAATTTTTGGCAGCTTTTGCTTGCAAGGCATAAGCAAATACTATGGGAGACCCACTCCCCAATAATGGGACTTATGTTTGTAATTTGCTGTACTGCATGGCTCTTGTAAGGGGCATTGCAAGTTGCTCCGTCCTAATTTTTGGCAGCTTTTGCTTGCAAGGCATAAGCAAATACTATGGGAGACCCACTCCCCAATAATGGGACTTATGTTTGTAATATGCTGTACTGCATGGCTCTTGTAAGGGGCATTGCAAGTTGCTCCATCCTAATTTTTGGCAGCTTTTGCTTGCAAGGCATAAGCAAATACTATTGGACACCCACTCCCCAATAATGGGACTTATGTTTGTAATATGCTGTACTGCATGTGACGCGCCCCCTGGGCCGTGTGTACACGTGTGTGGGATACCCGGTGCCGGGTCTCTGGGGTCTGTAGTCTCCGTGGCGGTGACCCAGTCCCGTGGCTCAGGCTGGTCAAACCAGTGGCAGTCTTTCTTAGGTTTTGAGGTTAATTGTCCGACTGCGCCACCCATGGATTGCGGTCAGGGAGTACCACCGCTGCGAGGCAGACCGCTGAGGCTGGTGTTGTGTGCGCAGCAGAGAATGGGATAACTCCCCACGGGAGGAGTATAGCCTCAGGGCAGTGAGTGTGGATGATGGGGGTGATGGTGCATGAGCGCAGCAGGAACAACTCAGTGTCTTTGCAGTGCAGTTCAGGGTCTTTACTGATGATTATAAGGTAGACCCTCCCGGGAGTACTGGCTAGCATAAGAGGCCTGGTCAGTCTGTGAGCAAGCAGGAGTTCCCCTGGCCAGGTGGAGTTGTAGGCCTCCCCGTCTGTCTGCACTCTTCCTGGCCACCTTGCTGTAAGCGGGTAGAAGTAGTTCACGTCCCTGAGTGTACCGTGTAGTGCTCACCCGTATGGCTGGTGACTTGGGGCCTTCTGTTAGCCTCCGCTCCACGACGGCGGTGCTGGTCCCTGGCTTGTGACTGAGCCTCCGGGCTTCTATGGCCAGAGGACCTGAAATCCCCTGCCGGCTGGTTTCTGCTGCTGGATATATAAGTCCTCACAGCCTCGGACTCCTGTGTCCGGTTCCTATAGTCTTCTGCCAGGGCGAGCTCTGCTCAGCTTCCAGCCCCTGGTCTTTAGCTCCTAGCTCCTACAGAGCTCCTTGCTGTTACTTTCCCTTGCTCTCACTCTGACTCTGACTGTTCTCTGACTCACTCAACCCCGCCCCAGATCCAGTTTATAAGGGCAAAATTCTCCCCTCCCAGGACTGGGGCAGGAGGATGTTGCATGTTTAAGGGATCCTGACCAGGAAACCTCCCACTTGCTCTCCGACGTAATATCTCTATTACTGTGGTGACCAGACCCCTGGGGTGCCACACATGGCTCTTGTAAGGGGCATTGCAGTTCCTCATAATTTTTGGAAAGCATTCCATTCACTGCTTAGGACAACAGCGCACAGGAGACCCAGTTGCTATAAATGGAAAAAAAGGTTTAGTTAATGCCCTCTGACCTCCATGTCATTTCCAAGGGGCATTGGAGTGCCTCAAAATTTTTGGTAGGCATTGCACTCACTGTATGCCCTATAATTGTGTAGCCGAACCGCTCCTTTTGTTACAGAAACATATCCTACAAGACACATCTGGTTGACTGGCCTGATATTGATGTGAATGGTCCCTGTTCCTCCTGCTCTTTCTCCTTTGCCACTACCTCATCCATAATTTATCACCTGAAGCTTTGCTTTAACTGGAGTCATAGAACTTGGATAGTAGCAGGAAAACATCCAGCAATCCTCGGAGGAGGTAGGATATGCGCCAAAACGCTGACCACCTCAGGCCTAGCCGCTACTACATACATGCGCTTGCATTACAACAAAACAAAGCAGATGATAACTTCTATCATTCTCATCATGCTCCTCACCTTGGCACGCTCACCTCCCCTGATGGAGAAGCCAGGGCCCACCGGAGGAGTCTGATAGTCCGGTGGGCTTGGCCAATGCTGCCCTAAAGCAGGCCAGGCTAATAAAAGTGTGGGAAAGGTTACTGGGACAAATAGGGGTGGCTGGGGACCGAGTTTGGACACCTGGCCACCCCCTGGAGGCTGGGGAGCAAGCGGGGACACCCGGCCACCAGGCGGCTGGGGACTGAATATGGATACCAGGCCGCCGACACAGCCATGGCGTGGTGGCCAGATTCCGCCTCCACATGCCTAAAAGGCCCAATTTAAAGTGCAAGCAAGCAAGCAGTATGGTATTGCAGCCTGGGGGTGGGTGGGTGGCAGGCTGCATACTTGCGCTTGCATTGCAAGGAATGGGAGAGGTACAATTGAACACTGCCCTGGGACAAGGACTTGAATGGGGATAGTTGCAAGTCTGCAACGACAGGTGCAAGGTGGGAGGCATCTTCACATGTACCATGAACAGGGGTTTGGCATGCACACACTACAGCGGAATAGGCTCTCCTTCCCACTAAATGCACTGGGGAGAGCACAGGTAATGTTTTGGTATACGCGCTTAATCTTATGTATAAGGCACACCAGGACAAATAGGGGCGGCTGGGGACTGAGTATGGATACCTCGCTGCCGAAGCAGCCATGAGGTAGTGACCAGCTTCGGCCTCCTCCAAACTAAAAGGCCCCATTTCGAGTGCAAGCTAGAAGTATGGAATTGCAGTCTGGGGGTGGGTGGGTGGCAGGCTGCACACTTACACTTGCATTAAAAGAAAACATAGCAGATGCTAACTTCTGTCATCATCATGCTCCACACCTTGGCACTCTCAACTCCACCGATGGAGAAGTCAGGGCCCACCGGAGGAGTCTGGTTCTCTGGTGGGCTCGTCCAATGCTGCCTAAAGCAGGCCGGGCTAAGAAAAGTGTGTGGGGGGATGTTCCAAGGAGAAATAGGGGCGGCTGGGGACCGTTTATGGACACCCGGCTGCCCCCAGGTGGCTGGGGACCGTGTGTGGACACCCGGCCGCGGGGCGGCTGGGGACCGAGTATGGACACCCGGCTGCCGGGCGGCTGGGGACTGAGTATGGATTCCAGGCCGCCAACGCAGCCATGACGTGGTGGCCAGATTCCGCCTCCACATGCCTAAAAGGCCCAATTTCAAGTTCAAGCAAGCAAGCAGTATGGTATTGGAGCCTGGGGGTGGGTGGGTGGCAGGCTGCATACTTGCGCTTGTATTGCAAGGAATGGGGGAGGTACAATTGAACACTGCATTGGGACTAGAACTTGCATGGGGATAGTTGCAAGTCTGCATCTTCTGATGCGGCAAGGATCACTTATGATGGGCACACTTTTAGACAGTGACCTGGGAGTCAGAGATGCTTCCAGGGGTCTTCCCCATTCTGTTCCCATGTCTTTTCAGCACTTTATGCTTGTGTCACACAGCACATGGCCAGATAAGGTTGTAAAATGTTAAAATGACATTTCCCGGTGAATGCATTTGTCATAGTTGAAAGCAATACAAAAGTGCAAAAACGCATAAAAATGCTACTTGTGAACATAGCCGAAGGTGTGGAGGAGTATTTTTGTTTTCGGTCATTTATTTTAACTTATACACAAGTCTTTTCCCTGGAAAGGATGTTCCTTAACATATTTCACAGGAAAAAAGTTTCACTTTCGTTTTTGAACGTTTTATTGTGAGCCCGTAAAAGTGGCTTAATACCTCTGACCACGTTGTTGACAGTAGTGACCTGGGGGTCAGAAATGCTTCCTGGGGCGATCCCCATGCTGTCCCCATGTCATTTGAGCACTGTCACTATCGTTTTGGGCACTTGTTAGGCTTTTAAAAGACTGCCGGGGGTGCCACCGCAAAAATGCTCAAGTCTCCCATAGACTAACATTGGGCTCGTTGCTCGGGTCGAGCACCCGAGTATCACGGCGAGCTCGGCCCGAGCTTCGAGCACCCGAGCATTTTAGTGCTCGCTCAACACTAGTAATGTGTAATCGATCCTGTGATTTCCACAATTACATTACTTTTCATTCTTGATGTTGCAATTTCAATCTGGTGGAGTGTAGTCTCCTTTCTTGAGTGCAGAGACAGTAGAGGGAAGCGGCTACACAATGATGTTTGTGGCAAGGCAGCAGGATACAAAGTCTGTAAGGGTTCTTTCCTTGCATTTTCCCCAGGTCATGGGGGGAAAAAAGAGCTTATAAAAACAGATGCCCTTACACAGCATGGCCATACATTTAAATTACCACAACATACCCACTCATTCCTTTTTCTTTTATTTCTAGCATGGGTTAAGACAAATAAAAAGACTAGGAAAGGGAGACATTAAAATGCAAAATAAGACACTTTGGTGTAGAGACTAATGCTGATGAATAACAGTTTGGTTTATTCTTTCCAATGACCTTACAAAGGACCAATGGACAGTAATTACCTGTGAAGAAAAGGCAATTCCAGCATGTAAACAGGAAAGGGTTCTTTACTTTTAAGTTGTCAGACTGGAATGCCCAACCACAAGCGGTAGTAACGATGGGCACTTTATCGGCATTTAATAAAGGACTAGATAATAATCTAGTGATAGAGAATGTATAAGTGGTGGAGAAAGGCTAAGCTTAATATGTCTTTTTTCAACCTACAATATGTACCTATGTAACTTTTGTTGAACAAAAGAAAAATGGTGACAATACTATAACATTGTACTTCTTTAATTAACTACTTTTCACATATTATTTAAACAATCTTTTATTCTGTTATTTCAGTTTCTTCTCTTTACACTTCAATATCACTTTTCATCAGGTCGACTGCATTCTAAATTCAACTCACATAGCATTAGGTGTGATTCCTCTGCAAAACAAAGTAAAGTAAAATCTTAGCAATCAAGCTGGCTTAATTTAACATTGGATTTATGTTGGATAAAACTACAGACTAATTGAATACGTGGCTCTTCTAGACTGGTTTACCACTGGTTAATCAAATGACAGAATAGGTTCTAGGTGGAAGATTTTTAAGAATAATTTTAAATAGACTACAAACTGAAGGGAAGGACCTCCAAGATTTGAATTTCTACAGCACTGTGCAGACTTTTCATTGGGGTTCAAACTGTAGTCTGCATTTTTCCTGAATGGAAGGGAGTATGCTGTGCTTCAAGAGAAATTTTAAGCATCAGGATAAGGGAGTCAAGGCCGAAAATACAGGGGTAGGTAAACTGGGGTAAGACTATACTTGAAGGTGGAGAAGAAGAATATTGGTGGATGATGAGGAAAGCGGATAGGGCTATCTATGTGTTACAAACAGTGGAAGACATGTGCCCACAAAATTTAATGATATAGTGTTTCTGAAAGTGAAAGTGGAAAACTAGACAGAAACGAAAAGTGTATCTTCACAAATGGCAGAAGTCTAATTAGAAAAATTGGAGAGCGTGAGGCCTCAGTGCATGACTTTACTAACTCCCCTCTCCCACTCTCGGACCACTACCTGCTTTCCTCCTCTGTCAAGAACTGTCTCCAAACCCAGGACACCCCAATTTATCTCACAAACAGAAATCTATGTGCCATCAACACCCAGCAGCTTATGAATAATATACAGTCACCTTTAGCTCCCATCTCCTCATTCTCCTGTCCAGACTTAGCATTGTTACATTATAATAATAAATTACAGAATGTCCTCTACGAAGCAGCACCTGTTACATACAGAAAGACCCGACACAGACAGCGGCAACCCAGGCACACGCTGCAAACATATTTTCTCCAGCGCTGCTCAAGGTGTGCTGGGCTTCAGTGGGAAAAAATCACTTTCAGCAGAAGACTTCATCCACTATAAGTTCATGCTCAACACTTATAACTCTGCTCTCCATCTGACCAAACAAGTCTACTTTACCACTCTCATCACATCACTAGCTAACAATCCAAAACAACGCTTCGAAAAGATACAAATATGTTTGTTCACATATTAACTGTAAAAAAACAACAACATTTTTTGATAAAAGCTATATGTGAGAAATCATCCTTACAGACTGATGATACCCCAGAGATTTTTATTCCACCTGATCTCTCTTTTAAAGGAACGAATATCCATCATTACCTTGAATAATCTTGCAAGAGAATCGAAATTATTTAATTCGGACTCATTCTGGGAGCAAAGATGCCTATTTTCAATTCACATTTCTAGCCTATTCAAATTAGAGTGGAAGCGATGGATGATTTCCAAATTACTATGGTAAGGGAAATAAAATCAATATTATCTGAAGGCAATGCTTGTCCACCTAAGCTGAACAAGGCACAACATTTGGCCATAAAACAACTCCCAACGCAATCCATATATTACTGTGAGACTGTGAGATAAATGTTGGTCTGTGGTTGTCCTGGACTGTATGTTGTATGAAAGACATGCTGATTGATAACAAAACTTATCATAGACTACCATCAAACCCTATGCCAAAAATCAAGACAAAACTGTCATGCCTGTTGGAAGAAGGCATGTCTTTGGGTATCTTTGACAAAAAAACAATACGAATACTTTTTGGTTGAATATCCGACTATTGCAATTTTTCATACCTTGCCCAAAACACATAAGGGTGTTTTTCCACCTCCTTTTCGCCCTATTCTTGTGCAGATAGATTCCCTCAACGAACGTATATCATCAAGGCTGGATGATCTGCTGCAACCCATGGTTAGAACCATGCCGGGATAGATAAAAAAGATCTTCTCCTTACATTACAAAAATTATCATGGAACAAAGATGACGTGTGGATCATATCAGATGTCATATCTTTATATTCCTCTGTACCTCACCATCTTTCTCTAGAGACCTTAGCTTACCACCTGAACAAATATGATCATTAGTCCAAGGATTTGGTAAATACTCTGTTACTAAGTTTCTCCTAGAGAACAATTTTTTCATGTTTGCCAATGTTTTTTATCTATAGCTGGAAGGTTGTCCAATGGAGGAAAAATTCACCCCTTCATTGGCCAACCTCTATATGTCATGGTGGGAGGAGAATTGTCTATATGCAACCATTAGCCCGTTCTTGGAGCACATCAAATAGTATGGTTGTTATATAGATATGATGCATATCTTACATATCTGATGCAGGGATGAAACATCCTCCATTTCCATTTTCAATTACATTAATTCAAATAACCTAAATTTGAAATTTACTATGAAACACCATAAAAATACAGTCTCCTTTCTGGATATTTCAATATTTAGGGATGGAAATTCTGGGTCTATAAAAATAACACTATATTGAAAGCCTATTGGTTGGAACACCATTTTTCATGCGGATTGTTATCATACCAGACGTGCAATTAGTAATTTCTCCATTAACAAATATGTTAGAGCAAAGTGCACTTGTACTGATAATTCTGCATACGAACAAGAAGCCAAGGTCATTATCATAAGACTCACACAACGCAGCTATAAAAACACTATACAGGACCAATAAAATTGTGGATAGAAAAACACAAGAAGCATATTTCCTCACTAGCCCCAAAAATACTATCACTACTAATTTAATTTTTTGCACTCCCTATACTGTAGACCAGGGTTGGACAATTAATTTTCCAGAGGGGCCATGTGAGAAACCATTACTGTTGTGAAGAGCCAAACCAATAGGCTGAAACGTTTTGCTTCATCTTCCTAGTTTACACTGTTTTGAAGAATTTTGGATAAACTCTCATCTTGGTATAATGTGTGCAGCATCAGACTAGTGGGCTCAAGGCAAGGAGAAAATCATTCCTGGGGCCCACGATGTAGCTACATAGAAATAATACAAGCCCACCAATTGTGTGGTATAACGTGCCAATATTGTTTTATAATTTAGGAACACAATGGTTCGCATTTATCAAAAATGGCGTAATTTGAGGCAATCTTATGTACCCACTTAAACTCCACTATTCCATATTTATCAAATTTTGCCCCTAATGACAAATTTGGTGCAAATTATGTAAGCACAACCTATTAAGCATGGCAGCATACTTCTCAATGTTAAAACAAAGAGCTGGCGTCCAGTGTGTCATATGTTGCATAGTTACATAATTTTGTACAAATTGCTACTTTTTATGCATGCAAAAAAGGTTGTAATACAAATGCATTTCTTCCATGCCTTTTTAAAGACTGCCAGTGCCGGGATGAGGGTGCTCCCCTCCCCATGCACATACTGTATATAAAATCAATTAAAAACATAATCCCTTTGCACATATGACTGTACCAGTGTAATGCACACGCCCGGGCTGAGCGGCGTGTGCGTGTGATTCCACTGGACCGTGCCGGAGAGTGAATGCCTGGAGGGGCGTAACTAGGTATTCACCCGATCCGACCAGGGTCGCACGACGGCATACGACGCCAGTGCACCAAGGAGGAACCGAGCAGAGGGACCAGGTGCTACTCCAGGACAGACCCCGGACACGGCTGTTGACCCACACAGGGGAATACAGGAACAGACAGGTTAGGTTGGCACACAGACTGGTGGGTATAGGCAGGCACGACTGGTATGCAGGCAGGCGGGTATGCAGGCAAGCACGGCTAGAGTGCAGACAGGGAGGCGCTAGCAGGTAGGAACACAGGCGGGATGGGACCCAGTACACACTGGGACTCAGGAACAGAACCACAGATGTGGCGGACAAACACAGCAGAGTGAGGCCGCCCAGAGAGGTGAGCGAGAGCAGGGCAGGACGAGACCGCCTAGAGCAGTGAGCGAGAGTAGAGCAGGACGAGGCCGCCTGGAGCGGTGAGCAAGAGTAGAGCAGGACGAGGCCGCCTGGAGCGGTGAGCAAGAGTAGAGCAGGACGAGGCCGCCTGGAGCGGTGAGCAAGAGTAGAGCAGGACGAGGCCGCCTGGAGCGGTGAGCAAGAGTAGAGCAGGACGAGGCCGCCTGGAGCGGTGAGCAAGAGTAGAGCAGGACGAGGCCGCCTGGAGCGGTGAGCAAGAGTAGAGCAGGACGAGGCCGCCTGGAGCGGTGAGCAAGAGTAGAGCAGGACGAGGCCGCCTGGAGCGGTGAGCAAGAGTAGAGCAGGACGAGGCCGCCTGGAGCGGTGAGCAAGAGTAGAGCAGGACGAGGCCGCCTGGAGCGGTGAGCAAGAGTAGAGCAGGACGAGGCCGCCTGGAGCGGTGAGCAAGAGTAGAGCAGGACGAGGCCGCCTGGAGCGGTGAGCAAGAGTAGAGCAGGACGAGGCCGCCTGGAGCGGTGAGCAAGAGTAGAGCAGGACGAGGCCGCCTGGAGCGGTGAGCAAGAGTAGAGCAGGACGAGGCCGCCTGGAGCGGTGAGCAAGAGTAGAGCAGGACGAGGCCGCCTGGAGCGGTGAGCAAGAGTAGAGCAGGACGAGGCCGCCTGGAGCGGTGAGCAAGAGTAGAGCAGGACGAGGCCGCCTGGAGCGGTGAGCAAGAGTAGAGCAGGACGAGGCCGCCTGGAGCGGTGAGCAAGAGTAGAGCAGGACGAGGCCGCCTGGAGCGGTGAGCAAGAGTAGAGCAGGACGAGGCCGCCTGGAGCGGTGAGCAAGAGTAGAGCAGGACGAGGCCGCCTGGAGCGGTGAGCAAGAGTAGAGCAGGACGAGGCCGCCTGGAGCGGTGAGCAAGAGTAGAGCAGGACGAGGCCGCCTGGAGCGGTGAGCAAGAGTAGAGCAGGACGAGGCCGCCTGGAGCGGTGAGCAAGAGTAGAGCAGGACAAGGCCGCCTGGAGCGGTGAGCAAGAGTAGAGCAGGACAAGGCCGCCTGGAGCGGTGAGCAAGAGTAGAGCAGGACAAGGCCGCCTGGAGCAGTGAGCAAGAGTAGAGCAGGACAAGGCCGCCTGGAGCGGTGAGCAAGAGTAGAGCAGGACAAGGCCGCCTGGAGCGGTGAGCAAGAGTAGAGCAGGACAAGGCCGCCTGGAGCGGTGAGCAAGAGTAGAGCAGGACAAGGCTGCCTGGAGCGGTGAGCAAGAGTAGAGCAGGACAAGGCCGCCTGGAGTGGTGAGCAAGAGTAGAGCAGGACAAGGCCGCCTGGAGCGGTGAGCAAGAGTAGAGCAGGACAAGGCCGCCTGGAGCGGTGAGCAAGAGTAGAGCAGGACAAGGCCGCCTGGAGCGGTGAGCAAGAGTAGAGCAGGACAAGGCCGCCTGGAGCGGTGAGCAAGAGTAGAGCAGGACAAGGCCGCCTGGAGCGGTGAGCAAGAGTAGAGCAGGACAAGGCCGCCTGGAGCGGTGAGCAAGAGTAGAGCAGGACAAGACCGCCTGGAGCGGTGAGCAAGAGTAGAGCAGGACAACGCCGCCTGGAGCGGTGAGCAAAGGGAGAGCAGGCTAGAACCGCCGGAGCGGTGAGCAAAGGGAGAGAAGGCTAGAACCGCCGGAGCGGTGAGTAAAGGCAGAGCAGGCTAGAACCGCCGGAGCGGTGAGCAAAGGCAGAGCAGGCTAGAACCGCCAGAGCTGTGAGCAAAGGCAGAGCAGGCTAGAACCGCCGGAGCGGTGAGCAAGGAAAGAGCAGGCTAGAACCGCCGGAGCGGTGAGCAAAGGCAGAGCAGGCTAGAACCGCCGGAGCGGTGAGCAAGGCAGAGCAGAGGGGACAGGGCTCTGTTCACACGGAACAGACAGGAAGGGAAAGGCAGAACCAGATACCCACAGGGTACTTGCAGTGAAGTAGCGAGTGGACCACAAACTCACAAACGGGAGTACAGTGACAACGAGCAGGAGTTAGGTACGAGTTCAGACTCTGCAGAAAAAGGAAAGGTACAGACATAGAGAAACACGGGAAAACAGGCTAGAAGACTATACAGACAAGAACAGACACAGTAGCAAGATACAGGAGTGAGTCTAGGAATGCAGCCCCTAGAAGGCCGGAGGAACAGGCCAGGAGCGTGTTCAGACAGGACAGACTAGATACAGGAGCGGGTCTAGGAATGCAGCCCCTAGAAGGCGGGAGGAACAGGCTAGGAACGTGTTCAGACAGGACAGACAAGATACAGGAGCGGGTCTAGGTATGCGGCCCCTAGAAGGCGGGAGGAACAGGCCAGGAGCGTGTTCAGACAAGATACAGGAGCAGGTCTAGGTATGCGGCCTCTAGAAGGCGAGACGAACAGGCAAGGAGTGTGTTCAGACAGGCCTGGAAATACAGCCTCCAGGATAGGCAGACAAGAGAACACAGAAGGGGACCTGGCACATTCAGAGTGAAAGACCACACTGAATGAAACACAATGCTCAGGCAGGGATTCATTGGAGCAGCTGGGTTAAATACCAGATGACAGACAGCAATAGGCTGAGGACGCACAATGGGTGTGCCTGCAGCAGGTACAAAAAGCAGGAAGTGATCGGGCGCCGCCCTTAAGCAGCAGATACAGAGGCAAGCAGACAGCATAGAGGGAAGCCAGGCTAGCAGAACTGGACTGGAGATCAAGTGCGCGCTCTTGCACAGTGGGAGATGGACCACTATGCAAGGACGCCGCCAGGTATGTTACAGTACCCCCTCCTTACGCCGCCTCTTCTTCAGGCCTGCCAGAATGTTCCGCAGGGAATTCGAGGGCCAATCCTTTACTTCAAGGAGATCACTTCCACTGTCCACCAGAAAAACTGGTCTCCTCTGGGTAGCTAGGATGCTACCTCCTATCCAGCCATCCTCAGCAACAGACGAAATGGGTGGCGTACCAGGAACAGCAGACAAGGAAGTCTCTCTCCATATATTTTCAGGTGGCACCCCAGAGGGTACAGGAGACAACTGGAAGTCCTCCACCGGGTTGGAGGGGAGCAGAGACTTGGGGGTAATCTCTGCTTCGAGGTACATCTTGTCAAACTCACAGGAAGAAATAGACGGGTTATCAGGTACAGGGTGAGAAAAAGTCACTGTCTCTTTGTTATCTGATGGTACCCCGGAGGATTCAGGAAACAACTGGAGGTCCTCTGCTCGGTCAGAAGAGTGCAGAGGCTCGGGGAAAACATCTGCTTCAGAGTACACCTAGTCGGACTCACTGGACGAAGCAGGCGAGGTATCGGGTGCCGAGTATAGGAAAGTCTATGTCCATTCACCACCAGGTAGCACCCCGAAGGGTTCTGGAGACAACTGGAGGTCCTCCGCCTGGTCGGAGGGGTGTAGAGACTCGGGAGTAACCTCTGCTTCGGAGTACACTAGGTTGGACTCACTGGACGAAGCGAGCGAGGTATCAGGTACAGAGTATAGGAGAGTCTCCGTCCTTTCGCTACCAGGTAGCACCCCGAAGGGTTCTGGAGACAACTGGAGGTCCTCCGCCTGGTCGGAGGGGTGTAGAGACTCGGGGGTAACTACCACTTTGGGGTACCCTTTGTCAGGCTCACAGGAAGAAGCGGACAAAGTTTCGAGTACCGGGTGTAGAGAAGTCTCTCTCCATTTGTCATCGAGTGGTATCCCGGAGGATTCAGGAGGCAACAGGGGGTCCTCCGCCAGGTAGTAGAGGTGCACAGACTCAGAGGTAATCACATCTTCGGAGCATCCTTGGACATGCACACTGGTTAAAGTGGGTGAAGTATCTGATGCCGGGTGCAGGAAGTTCTCCTGTGTGGAGTCTGGATGGGCAGTAGTCTCTTCGGGCAGGAGAACTAGGGCACTACCCACGCACATTACCCGTTGGGGCTTCTCCGGGACACAGGGAGATGAAGCTTCAGTAGGGACTTCAAGGTTGGGGTCAGGAGCTCTCAGGGAGTACAGACCCTGGTGTGACGGCTTGCCTCTACGTCTAGCACGTCTGGAGTGCCTCTTGAGGTTTGGAGAAGTATTCCGGAGAGCGTAGTCACCCTGTGAGGATTCTGGGTGAGCAGTAGTCTCATTGGGCTGGAGGACTATTGCGCTACCCACACACATTACCCATCGGGGCTGCTCCGGGATATTGGGAAGTGAAGCTTCAGCAGGAGCCTCCGGGTTAGGATCATCGAAGACCATTAGAAAGGCCACCAGGAAGGCCATTATGTCCAGGACGATAGGATCCTGTGTTTCCCATAGGGGGTTGATCCATTCCAAGGCATCACCCGCTAGGTTAGACATAATGAATCCCACCTTAACCCGATCGGTGGGAAAACAAAGAGGGTAGAACTTGAAGTGTAGCAAGCATTGCTCCACAAATGCACGACTTTGTTTTGGATCCCCAAAGTACCGTGGCGGATCCGCAGGAACGAGTGCTGATAGATCCATCTGGACGTTTGCGTACTTCGCCTGGAACTCAGTTAAAGAAAAATTTTTTATTTTTTTTTAATTTATTTATTTTTAATGCAAGTATTAACTGGAAAAAGTCTCAGAGAGTGAAGGCCGTGGGGCTCAACGGGAACCATGGCCTGAGCATGCTGTAATGCACACGCCCGGGCTGAGCGGCGTGTGCGTGTGATTCCACTGGACCGTGCCGGAGAGTGAATGCCTGGAGGGGCGTAACTAGGTATTCACCCGATCCGACCAGGGTCGCACGACGGCATACGACGCCAGTGCACCAAGGAGGAACCGAGCAGAGGGACCAGGTGCTACTCCAGGACAGACCCCGGACACGGCTGTTGACCCACACAGGGGAATACAGGAACAGACAGGTTAGGTTGGCACACAGACTGGTGGGTATAGGCAGGCACGACTGGTATGCAGGCAGGCGGGTATGCAGGCAAGCACGGCTAGAGTACAGACAGGGAGGCACTAGCAGGTAGGAACACAGGTGGGATAGGACCCAGTACACACTGGGACTCAGGAACAGAACCACAGATGTGGCGGACAAACACAGCAGAGTGAGGCCGCCCAGAGAGGTGAGCGAGAGCAGGGCAGGACGAGACCGCCTAGAGCGGTGAGTGAGAGTAGAGCAGGACGAGGCCGCTTGGAGCGGTGAGCAAGAGTAGAGCAGGACAAGGCCGCCTGGAGCGGTGAGCAAGAGTAGAGCAGGACAAGGCAACCTGGAGCGGTGAGCAAAGGGAGAGCAGGCTAGAACCGCCAGAGCGGAGAGCAAAGGCAGAGCAGGCTAGAACCGCCGGAGCGGTGAGTAAAGGCAGAGCAGGCTAGAACCGCCAGAGCGGAGAGCAAAGGCAGAGCAGGCTAGAACCGCCGGAGCGGTGAGCAAAGGCAGAGCAGGCTAGAACCGCCGGAGCGGTGAGCAAAGGCAGAGCAGGCTAGAACCGCTGGAGCGGTGAGCAAAGGCAGAGCAGGCTAGAACCGTCGGAGCGGTGAGCAAAGGCAGAGCAGGCTAGAACCGCCGGAGCGGTGAGCAAGGCAGAGCAGGGGGGACAGGGCTCTGTTCACACGGAACAGACAGGAAGGGAAAGGCAGAACCAGATACCCACAGGGTACTTGCAGTGAAGTAGTGAGAGGACCACAAACTCACAAACGGGAGTACAGTGACAACGAGCAGGAGTTAGATACGAGTTCAGACTCTGCAGAAAAAGGAAAGGTACGGACATAGAGAAACACGGGAAAACAGGCTAGAAGAGTATACAGACAAGAACAGACACAGTAGCAAGATACAGGAGCGGGTCTAGGAATGCAGCCCCTAGAAGGCGGGAGGAACAGGCCAGGAGCGTGTTCAGACAGGACAAACTAGATACAGGAGCGGGTCTAGGAATGCTGCCCCTAGAAGGCGGGAGGAACAGGCTAGGAGCGTGTTCAGACAGGACAGACAAGATACAGGAGCGGGTCTAGGTATGCGGCCCCTAGAAGGCGAGACGAACAGGCAAGGAGCATGTTCAGACAGGCCTGGAAATACAGCCTCCAGGATAGGCAGATAAGAGAACACAGATGGGGACCTGGCACATTCAGAGTGAAAGACCACACTGAATGAAACACAATGCTCAGGCAGGGATTCATTGGAGCAGCAGGGTTAAATACCAGATGACAGACAGCAATAGGCTGAGGAAGCACAAGGGGTGTGCCTGCAGCAGGTACAAAAAGCAGGAAGTGATCGGGCGCCGCCCTTAAGCAGCAGACACAGAGGCAAGCAGACAGCATGGAGGGAAGCCAGGCTAGCAGACTGGACTGGAGATCAAGTGCGCGCTCTTGCACAGTGGGAGATGGACCACTATGCAAGGACGCCGCCAGGTATGTTACAACCAGTATGTCTACAGCAGGATCTGCATGTGTGGAGTTGGCTCAGGAGCGGAGCCCGCTTCACACACAACATATGGCAACTGCTTTATACAGAGGGCATGTACCTGTGTGCTCCCATCTTGATACTCCTGTGTAGTCCAGCATTAGGCTGGATACATATGAGATCATTATTTACACTATATACTGCAATTCTGTCATATTGAAATATACAAAACAAGCAGGGGCATAATGATCGCGATCATAAAGGGTGGAACCGCGACCAGGCCCGTTCTGGCGTGTGGCCTGCCAACACCTAGATACACATTCTGCTGAAATTTGGTGTGACACAGAAACCCGATGACTCCCTGAACTGCAATATGCACTGCCGGCCAATCAGAGGCCGGCAGCAGATGTCGGCTTGCCAATGACAGGTTGTGCATGGCATTGACGTCGTGCGCTGCCCTTGCCAGCATGCAGAAGTCAGCTCTTGGCTCCTGTGCCGTCTATTGAAGGACGCCGCATGTCGTGGGAGCGGAGGAAGGTAAGATAAATTGTTTTTTTTCTTTATAAAATGTGATGGAGAAGAACAGAAGGGGCCAAGGATGTGAAATTTACAAAATGGAGACATTATACCAAGATGGCAGACATTATACCAGGGTGGGAGAACATTATACCTGGGTGGGGGAACATTATACCAGAAGGGGGACATTATATTAGTCTTGGGTGGTGCAGGGGGGCTCAGTCATTCAGAGGTGTTACAGAGGGGTTCAGTCAGTCAGGGATAATACATGGGGTGCTCAGTCAGTCAGGGGAGGTACAGGGGGGCTCAGTCAGTCAGGGGTAATACAGGGGGATCAGTCAGTCAGGGCTAATACAGGGGGGACTCAGTCAGGGTGATACAAGAAGTGAGGGAAGAGCCCTCACTCATCCCTTAGTCACTGAGCCCTCTCACCCTATATCACAAATGAGTAAAGCCCCCCCATTGACACATTGATTATGCTGCTCAGCTACATACATCTAATCTTTGGTGAGTGCTATAGCAGGAGCCATGATCTTCCTCCCTGTGCTTCTTACTATCAGCCTGTGACACTGTGGGGGAGAAGCAGTGTTACTCAGTGCAGCATGGCTCATTACCTCAGCTCTGCTGCCAGAACGGGGAAGAGGCCACAAACAGAACTAACACTGATTGGCAGCAGCGCAGCCATTTAGTGTTAGACTTACCAACAGCAGCTCTGCTCTCCCTGGTTGTTACAAGTGCAGTATCGCAGTGATCAGGATCTATCATGAATGATCAGTGATCTGTCAGTATGAGGAGTGAGCTGCTGTCTTCATCGTAGGACATTCAGCGACCCAGGCACTCTGCCGGGATGTCTAATGCTGGGAGGAGCTGTGAACAGTAACTAGTAGCACTGACACGTGTGAGCTGCCAGGCTGCAGCAGGTCATGTGCTAGAGCCACTGAGTGCTGCTGACCGCTCCTCCCAGTATTAGGCATTCCGAAAGAGTGCACGGGTCGCTGAATCTCCACTGCTGCAGACAGCAGCTCAATCTTCACTCCTTCTGGATCCTGATCACTGCGATACCGCACCTGGAACAACCAGGGTGAGCAGTGCAGCCGTCGGTGAATCTCTCTTCTACTGCCGACTGCAGCTCATGTGTACTGAATGAAACACTGTTCCGATCAGCTGGCATGTCATCACCGCTGTGCCTGTAGCTGTAGTCTGTACACAGCTGACAGTGCCAGCATGTGGGCCCACCATAGGATTCGTGGGTTCCCCGGTGGGCCAGTCCGACCCTGAATGTGTGTGACTGGCCGGTGAGTCACTATGATTTCACCCAATTTACATACCTCATATAGAAAGTCAGAAGATAGGTGGTTAGCTAGCAAGGGATCTTTTCAATGTGCCAAATCTACAGTAGATGCAATATGTGCATATACATAAAAGTAATCAGGTTTCTTCCTGCGCTACCAATAAAATTTATAGTATTAATTATTTAATTCATTCATTCTGTTGTTTATATTATTAATTTTACTGTATGTAAGAAACAATATATTGATAGCACAATGATAAAACGAAAAAAAAAATTTCCAAACGTATTTATCGTTCTCAGCTGCAGAATATTCTTACAATAAGGTCTTTGTCAGAAGCATCACATCATTTCCTAGGGGATTTAATCCATTTTAGTGTCTTAGGAATAGAGAGAGTTAACAGATCTGTTCAAGGCAGTGAATGCAGACAAACTCTTCTTATGCATGAAACACGCTGGATTTTCGATATGGAAACACACATATCAACAGGTGTAAACAGTGTTGGATTGGGATGTCTGGGGCCCACAGGAGGAATTGATCCTCGGGGCTCACCCTACAGCTATATGCAAATATCTGTTAACCATTATCTCTGTTATAGTGGAGCGTCGACTGTAAATCATAGGCGGCTCCTGCACATCTACTGTGCACATACTATAACTGGGATGTACAATAAAGGTAGTTTGCATTAAAGGGCTTCTTTGGTTAAACAAGTTATCACCGATCCATGGGCTCCACAGGATAGATGATAACTTATTGATCGTTTGGGTCTGAACATTGGAAAACACACCTGTCGGAAGAATGGGGACATTTTATCCCTGTCAGAGCACTTATCCCCATTTTAAAATGCAGCAGTAGGTGGGACGTCTGACCGCATCTCCATTCATTCTCTTTGGGACTTCCAGAAAAAAACAAGAACAGCCACTGAGGGAATGAATGGATTAGTGGTTAAGTCACACGAGTTCCAGTCTAATGGGGATAAAAACTCCACATTCTACCAATCAGTGCAGGTCCCAGCATTCAGACCCCCACTAATCAATAACTTATCACTTATCCTGTGATTACTTTTTTCCCTGGAGAACCCCTGTAAGCACATCTTGTTCCAAGTATTTAATCACTAATGGAAATAATCTTCTCCTAATATCAGAAAGAACAAATGACCGCCATACACAACACAATCCACTATACCAACGCCAATAGTACCACATACAGGGGAGAAATACTACCACACCATGACCAGATGACATATTACCACCATATAGTGACCGAATAATACTACATACAAGGGAGAAATACAGTGACACCAGTGACCAGACCACATATTACCACCACATTGTGACCGAATAATACCACATACAAAAGAGAAATACTACCACACCGTGACTAGACCAGATATTAACAGCATATAGTGTTCAAATAATTCCCCATCATTGCTCTCCTCTTCCCCATCATTGCTCTCCCCCCCGCCTCCTCCATGATTGCTTCCCCCCATCCCCATCATTGCTCTCCCCCACCTCCTCCATCATTGGCATATCTCCCCCACCTCCTCCATCATTGTCATATTTCCCCCACCTCCTTCATCATTGCCATATCTCCCCCCACCTCCTCCATCATCATTGCCATATCCCCACCTCCTCCATCATTGCCATATCTCCCCCACCTCCTCCATCATCATTGCCATATCTCCCCCCCACCTCCTGCATTATCATTGCCATATATCCACCACCTCCTCCATCATCATTGACATATCTCCTCCCACCTCCCCCATCATTGCCATATCTTCGCCACCTCCTACATCATCATTGCCAAGCTATATCTCCCACCATCTCCTCCATATCATTGCCATGCCATATCTCTGTCCCACCTCCTCCATCATCATTGCCATATCTCCCCCACCTCCTCCATCATCAGTGCCATATCTCCCCCACCTCCTCCATCATCATTGCCATGTCATATTTCCCCCCACCTCATTCATCATCATTGCAATGCCATATGTCCCCCACCTCCTCTATCATCATTGCCATATCTCCCCCACCTCCTCCATCATCATTGCCATATCTCCCCCCACCTCCTCCATCATTATTGCCATATCTGCCCCCACAACCCCCATCATCATTGCCATATCTCCCCCACCTCCTCATCATCGACATATCTCCCCCCACCTCCTCCATCATTATTGACATATCTGCCCCCACCTCCTCCATCATCATTGCCACATCTCCCCCTACCTCCTCCAACATCATTGCCATGCCATATCTCGCCCCACCTCCTCCATCATTATTGACATATCTCCCCCCACCTCCTCCATCATTATTGCTGTCCCTCATCCCCAGTGTATTAGTTAAAAAAGAAAAAAAACATTTACCTCTCTGCTCGTTCCCCCGCAGCAGCCTTGTTGCAGTCAACTTTCTCCCTGACACAGGCATGCGCTGCATAATGATGTCATCAAGCCGCGCAAGCCTGTGTCAGGGAAAATTGAAAGCGCCGGGCAAGAAGCAGAGGACAGATCCCTCCAGCTCTGCTGCCACTTTCCTCCTGTCAGCAGCGGAACTGGAGGAATCGCTCCCTGCCCGACGCACACGATGAGGGCAATCTGGCCGTGGGCCACCCGGGTCCTGGGGGTCCGAGAAGCAGGTCAGATTGCCCTTATTATCAGTTGCACTGTGTTATGATCTGCAAGTACTAAGGAAAGATAGGGGAAAGCTGTCCCTACAGTAAGACTAAGCTGAATCCCTAAGATGTAGCGGGCTGACTGTTCCTAGCGAACAGACCTGCCTTAGTCCTCGGCTAGTCTGAATGAAGACCTATAGCATAAGGGGAGGGGTCCCTAAAAGAACTTAGGACTGGGACAAAAATGGGACTCCTCCTAAACAGAGAAGTTGTTGCAGAACACAAAAAGACAAACAGACAAAAAGGTACTAGAGGTCCCATAAGGACCAAGCGAACTGACAGAGAAAGGCACCAAAGCACCCGGCTAGAGAAACAGTCAAACACTGAAGTCCAGCACAGCCAAATGGGTGGAGCTGGAATATAAAGGCAGATGGTCACGTGACCGCGAAACACAAGATGGAAAAAACAAACAGGAGGGTTCTAACGCATTGCAAGGGCACCCTCCAACTCTGGTGCATGTGCACCGGCGGCCATATTAACCAGCGGGCCCCTGTGCATCCTGCTCGGGGGCCCGCCGAGGACCCAGGCCCACTGGAGAATTCTTCGGTGTCCCGGAGCCCCAGTCCGACCCTGGGTCCAAATTACAAAACGGATCTGATGTATCTACAGTGAGAAATATAATCCTTCTATTCTTAATTATTACCTATGCACCAAGATTCTGATCCTACCTTGCTGCGGAGGTTGGCACCCTATAACCTGGCTCCCCCGCTCACCGACGACTCATCTTTCTCACCCTATAAGGGCAAATATCCATGGACCTTCCCAGCCTGATTATATCAGCCCCCAGCTGTCTGCTTTATGTTGGCTGGTTATCAAAAACTAGATGGTGGCCCGATTCGAACGCATCGGGTATTCTAGAATAGGTATGCGGCCGACGGGGCGCAATTAGCAGAGCGGTGTTTAAATTTGGCGCCCAAATCGCTGATTGGTCGCGTTCGGCAACCGCGACCAATCAGCAAAGCGGTGTTTAAATTTGGCGGCAATATCGGTGATTGGCCGCGGGCGGCGGCCGCGACCAATCTGCGAACCATGTTAGTGAGGACTGGAGAGCGTGTTTAACTTTGGCACCAAAATCGCTGATTAGTCGCGACCAATCAGCAGAGCGGTGTTTAAATTTGGCGCCAATACTGGTGATTGGTCGCGGCCGCCGACCGCGATCAATCAGCAGAGCGATGCAGAGCGGGGTTTAAATTTGGACCCAAAGTCGCTGATTAGTCGCATCTGACGGCCGCGACAAAGGTGTTACAAAGGTCCGGACATTTGTGTTAAAAATCGCTGATTGGTCGCTGGCGCTGCCCGCGACCAATCACCAATTTGGGCGCCAAATTTAAATATCGGACGCGACCAATCACCGATCTTGGCTCCAGATTTAAACACCGCTGTGCTGATTGGTCGCGGCTGATATTTAAATTTGGCGCCAAAATCGGTAATTGGTCGCGGGCAGCGCCAGCGACCAATCAGCGATTTTTAACACAAATGTCTGGACCTTTGTAACACCATGCGGATACTGTGGGGACATCAGCTGCTAGGGTGTGAAGGGAGGACCGGGGAGCGGCGCTGCGGGTCGGGATACTTCTGCTTCGAGCAGTCGCTCATGTCCCCGGGTTCTCGCAGTGGAAGTATCCACACAGGCAGCGCCGCTCCCCGGTCCTGACTAATACGATTCCGCTCCCCGCTCCTCACCAATACGATTCGCTGATTGGTCGCGCTCTCCGCACGCGACCAATCAGTGATCTTGGCGCAAAAGTTAAACACCGCTCTGCTGATTGGTCGCGACCAATCACCGATTTGGGCGCCAAATTTAAATATCGGCCGCGACCAATCAGCACAGCGGTGTTTAAATGTGGAGCCAAGATCGGTGATTGGTCGTGGCCGATATTTTAATTTGGCGCCCGAATCGGTGATTGGTCGCGGGCACCGCCAGCGACCAATCAGCGATTTTGAACACAAATGTCCGGACCTTTGTAACACCATGCGGATACTGTGGGGACATCAGCGGCTAGTGTGTGAAGGGAGGGGAGCGGCGCTGCGGGTCGGGATACTTCTGCTGCGAGCGCCCGCTCATGTCCCGGGTTCTCGCAGCGGAAGTATCCGCACAGGCAGCGCCGCTGACATCCATGCGGCTAGGGCGTGAAGGGAGGACCGGGGAGCGGCGCTGCGGGTCCAATTGGTCGCGGCCGCTATTTAAATGTGCCGCACAAATCGTTGATTGGGCGCGGACTTGGCCCGCGACCAATCACTGATCTTGCGGCCAAAGTTAAACACTACTGTGCTGATTGGTCGCGGACGCTGCCCGCGACCAATCACCGATTTGGGCGCCAAATTTAAATATCGGCCGCGACCAATCACCGATCTTGGCTCCACATTTAAACACCGCTGTGCTGATTGGTCGCGGCCGATATTTAAATGTGGCGCCAAAATCCGTGATTGGTCGCGGGCAGCGTTGGCGACCAATCAGCACAGCGGTGTTTACGTTTTGCGCTAAGATCAGTGATTGGTCGGGTCCGAAGACCGCGACCAATCATCGAATCGTCTTGGTGAGGACCGGGGAGCGGCGCTGCCTGTGCGGGTACTTCCGCTGCGAGAACCCGGGACATAGCGGGCGCTCGCAGCAGAAGTATCCCGACCCGCAGCGGCGCCGGCGGTCCTTCCGCATGGAGGTCAGCGGCGCCGGCGGTCCTTCCGCTCATACCGGCCGGGAGATGAGCGCCTCGCGCCGCTCATCTCCCGGCTGCATCTCCGTCCCGCAGATGGGTCCGGCGGTCGGGTTCCTTCTGCTGTTGCCGGCCGGGAGATGAGCGCCGCGAGGCCGCCATCTTTTTTCAGAAATCCCGCGGCGCTGATTGGCCGCTGCGGACCCGGATTTCCTGGACAGACAGACAGACAGATAGACAGACAGACGGGATAAGACAATTATATATATAGATAGGGGGGACCTCACATCATTTTTTTAAATTATTCATTTAATAGATTAAATAAGGCTAAACACCCTTTACTGCCATGAAAGTCACTAAAGGGTACAAACGTATTATATGTATGGGGGTTGTGACATTATATATCTACAGGACATCTAGCTACTCTATCTATTCTATATATCTATCTAGTCTGAGAGTTCTGGCTGCTATTTCACTGTACTTGGCTGATGATATTTCCTGGATTCCTTTCAGATGTGTGGGAGAAAAAGAAACAGACGGCATACGCATGGTCAATGTGCCGTCCATTTTTTTTTCTTGCATTGGCGAGTCTCGGCAGTTCTATGCGGCCATATGCAGCATGCTGCAATTTTTTCCTCAGCCCAATTCCAGCTGAGGAAAAACTCGCAGATGAACACTGCCTCATTGAATAACATTGGTGCAAGAGCAATGCAATTTTTTATCACATTGCACTCGGCGTAGTGCTGCTCTCCATTATTGGCACACCTTTATTTTTTTCAAAGACTATACAATATCTTCAGAAATAAATGGAAATGTACCAAAGTTAAATCCTCACTATTTTGTAATTTGTGGTCTAAAGTAATACAACTAGAAAACATTGTTTTTCAACTTCCATGTTGCAATTTCAAAGAACAAACAGAATAAACAGCATGTACAACAATAAAGGCACCCCTAATTAATACTTGGTTGCACACCCTTTGGCATTGCTGACAGCATCCAAATGTTTCTTGTAGCCATCTATAAGCTTCTTGCACTTCTCAGCTGGAATTTTCTCCCACTCTTCCTTTTGCAGTTTGTTCAAGCTCTTGAATGTGTCCAGGGTTCTTTTTCCCAATGGCAGATTTAAGCTCACCCCAAAGATTTTCAATGGGATGGAGGTCAGGACTCATTTCTGGCGATTTTAAAACAGTCGATTTTAAATTTTTCAACCATTCCTGCGTACTTTTGGATGTGTGCTTTGGGTCATTGTTTAGCTGTAGGACCCATGATCTTCGACTAATTTTCTTACACTGGGTTGGACATTTCGCTGTAAAATCTCTTGATAATTCTCTTATTTCATGATTCCTGTGAAACGGTCAAGGCCTCTAGTACCAGACACAGCAAAGCAACACCACAGCATTAAGGATCATCCACCATGCTTAACTCTTGGTAAGGTATTCTTTTTCTTATAAGCTTCATTGCGCCGCCTGAAAACAAAATGTTGCTTTGCATTGCCAAAAAGCTCTATTTTTGTTTCGTCTGTCCACAGAACATTTTCCAGAAGGATTGTGGTTTGTCAAGGTACTCTTTGGTAGTGTTGAGCCACCCCCGTAGTGTTCGAGTTCGGTTCGGTTCGTCGAACACCCATGTGTTCGCCGAACTGTTCGTCGAACTGTTCGTCGAACACCTTCGAACACCGTTAAAACCAATGGCAGGCAAACAAAAACACATAGAAACACATAGAAAACACCTTCAAAGGTGTCCAAAAGCTGACAAACTGCTCAGAAGACATAACTAACACATGGAAAAGTGACAAGTACATATAGTCATGCGAAAATAAAAGAGGTGGAGGAGTAAAAGGAGGGGGAGACACAGATATAGGCATGTCATGCCCTTCTAAAATCCAAAAAGTGAGAAGCCGACACGGCCAGTCCGCTCCTGCCCATGCCACCTCCGTGTCGCCGGGTTTGTGCCAGAGCCGCGGTGAACCCTGACGGCCAGCCCCCCTCTTCCAATACTGGTGCCTGTCCGCTGGTGGGTCGAGCGAGCCCCCCTGTGGTGGAGGCAGCTCTAAGCTTTTTACTTTAAATTGTCTCTCTAATTTGAATGAATACACTTTAAATCCATTTACAAGGATCTATTGGAGGGCAAGTCTCATGCCAGCAGCCGCGTAATTCCAGCTCCAGTAGCGTCCACTAAAGCTGCTGCAGTTAAAAAGCTTTTATAAGGATCGAGCTCGGCTGTCCACCGCAAGGCATCCTACTGCCAGTCCCAGCCCCTATGCCTTGGGGTGCCTCCTGATGCTCTTCACTAAGTATCCCATGGTCCCGAATCATTTCCTTTGAAAAAATTAAGTGTCTAAACTACAGGTGGTGTAGCTTGCTTAACAGCCGGGATAATCCGCTGACTAGCACTGCTACTAGGCACAAAGTATTTCCTGGGCTAGATGCAGTTAAAAATTTGTAATTAGATACTCTCGTTGGATGCTGAGAAAGCATTCCATAGAGTCTCCTGGCACGCCATATATGATTCTCTTAAAAAGCTTGGGGTAGGGGTCTAGGGGACCCTTTTATAGCCAAAATCACGGCCCTGTATCGCAATACGTCACCTAGGCTGAAGATAAATGGAACTGTAGCACCCTGAGGGCTCGGTTGCTACAGACGTATTGCACCTCACCCAGAGGTGTGATATCTCACTCTCAGGTAAGGATGGAGTGTGGATCAGGACCCGACACCTGCATGCATTACACCACATTGCCGTGGGGCAGGGCGACCAATATGCCCCTGAGATGGGCACGACAGTCCCTGTCCCTGGCTGGAGTGGGGGGAGGGAACACTGAGGAAGGGGAACCCTGTAGTGCAGGAGCAGGGAGGAAGCAGTTCCTGGGTGCATTGAGAAGGGAGTATAAAAGGTGGGCACCATCTTAGTTCAGTGCAGAGAAGTCTGAGCAGAAGTGGCAGGGAGCAGGGGCTCTGCATGAGCACTGCTCCGGAGGCGGGCCTAGTAACAGAGGCCCAGGCCTGGAAGAGGGAGAAGGAAGGAAGAGGAGCGGAGAAGGCTCCAGGAACGAGGAATGAAGGGATCCCAGGGGTGCGGACGGGCGAGTCGCCACCGCACGCCCGAATCCACCTGCGTGGAGGGGTCAGGCCAAAGGGGGAGACCGGTCCCCGAACTAGTGGAGGCAGGAAACGACCCTCAGCTAGAAACCGGAGGCTCTGACATTTTATGTGGCGCAGCCCCTCGCTACACCCGCTAGGAAGGCACCACATAGGGTCAGGGAAACTGGCGCCAAGTTTACCAAGAGGAGGCCCGAGGCAGCTGGACAGAAGTGTTGGTAAGAAAGGCCAGACAAAGGACACACAAAGGGGGTCCTGTGAAGTGCTCCAAAGTTATCTGGGAGTTGTCTGAGCCCCTCACCTGGTGAGCACAGTACGACGTGGGCAGCCGTTACCTGCAGACGTGGTCTGGATAATAAGAACTGTGAGTAAAGGCCCTGGACTGCATCACTGACTCCGTGTCGTTACTGCTGCTGCCCTGCACCATCACCCCCATCCTTCGCATACACTGCCCTGAGGCTATACTCCTCCCGTGGGGAGTTATGCTACGCTCTGCTGCACCCACAACTCCAGCCTCAGCGGTCTGCCCTGGAGCGGCGGTTCACTCTGACCGCAATCCACGGGTGGCGTAGTCGGACATTTAAACATCAAAACCACATAAATAGTTCCGCCACTGGTTTGACCGCCCTGAGCCACGGAACCGGGTTGCCGCCACGGAGACTACAACCACCAGCATCCACCAAAAAGGGTCCGGCTCCGGGTGTCCCAAGGCCCAGGGGGCGCGTCAGAACATTTTCATCACCTTTCACAATCACCAATGGGACAAGGCAGGGATGTTCTCTGTCCCCTCTCTTATACATCCTAGTGACGGAGCACCTGCTCTCATCAATTCGCCATAACCCCAATATTAGGTGGATTGAGGTGGGAGGCACCGAGTACAAGTGCTCTCTATTTGCTGATGATGTCCTAGTATATATCACTCAATCACATATATCCATCCCTGCTGTTATGGCTGAAATAGATCACTTTGTTACATGGTCAAATTTTAAAATCAATGCAGCGAAGTCTGAGGCCCTCGATGTCTCCCTCCCCAAATCCATATAGGATTCCATCCAGTCCAACTTTCCCTTTGCCTGTCCCTCACAGGGTATCAAATACTTAGGAATTCCTATTCATAGAGACCTCTCCCATCTATGTTATCTTAATTTTGGGCCCTTTATTGAACAACTCCATACAGACCACGGTTGGCAAGTTAGAACTGTAAGATTCACTACGTGAACCGCTGGTGTTTTGTGGAAAAGCACATGTACACTGCGTTCCAAATTATTATGCAAAAAGTGTTTAGGAGTGATAAGGGAAGAATTTGTTTGTTTGTCAGTTAAACTCATTGATGGTGATGTGTGTCAGGGCTCTTTATATCACTGTAAGCAATTGCAGACACCTGTGCTAATTAGTTTGGCAGGTGTGTCCAATGAAAGGCAAGACTACTTAAGAAGGCTCTCTCACATTATTAAGCAGCCTACATTTTCTGCCAAAATGGGAAAGAAAAAGGATGTGTCGGCTGCTGAGAAGCAACAAATTGTGGAGTGTTTAGGTCAAGGCATGACTACAATCAACATTGTGCGATGATCAGGATGAAGTGTCTTGGCAATCAAGAAGTATGTAGCTGATTCACAGTACACACGTGTGCGTGCTGATAAGGGCAAATTGAGGACTCTTTCCTACAGGCAATTACGTCAGGTTGAAAGAGCAGCGGCCAAAATGCCTTGTCATAGCAGCAGACAAGTTTTTGAAGCTGCTTGTGCCTCCAACGTCCCCCGAACAACAAGATGCAGGGTCCTTCAGAGGTTTGCAGCTGTGCATACGCCATCCTGTCGACCTCCTCTATCCACTTCACACAAGCAGAAACGGCTCCAGTGGGCCAAACATTACATGAAGACTGATTTCAAAACTGTTTTGTTCACGGATGAGTGCCGTGCAGCGCTCGATGGTCCAGATGGATGGAGTGGAGGATGGCTGGTTGATGGACACCCCACGCAAACACGGCTACAGCGCCAACAAGGAGGAGGTGGAGTAATGTTTTGGGCTGGAATCATGGGGAGAGAGATTGTCGGCCCCTTTAGGATCCCTGAAGGCGCTAAAGATGAACTCCATAATGTATGTGGATTTTCTCAAACAGCACTTCCTGCCATGGTACAAGAAGAAGAACCGTGTATTTCACAGCAAGATCATTTTTCTGCATGATAATGCACCATCTCATGCTGCACATAAAACATCTGCATCTCTGGCTGATATGGGCATAAAAGGGGACAAACTTATGGTGTGACCCCCATGCTCCCCTGACCTCTACCCCATTCAGAACCTTTGGAGCATCATTAAAAGGAGTGTCTACGATGGCGGGAGGCAGTTCACATCTAAGCAACAGCTCTGGGAGGGTATTCTGTCCTCATGCAAAACAATTGAAGCAGAAACCATCCAAAACCTGACAAATTCAATGGACGAGAGAGTTCAGAAGCTCCTTTCGAACAAGGGGTCCTATGTGAAAATGTAACATCACCTAGAATAAAGTTTTGAGTTGAAAACTGTTTGATTTCAGTTTCTAACAACCTGCTAATGCTTATAATTTCAAAAATGACCATTTTTTTGGTCTTTATTAAAATGAAAAGGTTGATCGAAAAGTTTGGGGGATCTAAGAGTGTGGCAACCCAGTAGTCATGATTACTTCGAATTCTGACAATATGAGGGTCATGCTGCAGGTAGTGCAGCAAGAAGGCACTTATGTGTCTTGCGCATCTCGGAGCCCCAAAATTATTTTCCGGGCTAGATGCAGCTAAAAATTGTTTTTAATTTTAAATCTGGTGAAGCTTTAGTATAGATGGCCTAATAGGATCAGTGCTGCACACTGCTACAAAGCCCAAATTATTTTCCAGTCAAGATACAGATAAACATGATTAGTAATTTGAAAGCGTAAAACGGTTGGTAGGGTGATTTTAACCCATCATCAAGCTTTTACTCTCCCCAGGATGACACAGGGGTAGAAAAGTCGTTTCGGATCCATGATTTGTTCATCTTTATGAACGTGAGTCTGTCTACATTATCAGTGGAGAGCCGCGTGCGCTTATCTGTCAGCACACCACCAGCAGCGCTGAACACACGTTCAGACAGAACGCTGGCTGCGGGGCATGACAAGATCTCCAAGGCGTAAGTGGCTAGCTCCGGCCATTTATCCAGATTGGAAGCCCAAAAAGAGCAAGGGTCCAGTGACACAGTCGTGGCTTCAATGTTTACTTGGAGATACTCCTGTACCATCGTCTCTAGGCGATGACTATGTGTCAGACTTCTTGTCTCCTGTGGCCTTGCAAAGGATGGGCTAAAAAAGTGGTGAAATGATTCCGCAAAATTGATGTTACCAGCAGATACTGTGGCTCTGTTACGGTTTGAGTGCTGAACACTTGACGGTCCCACGGTTGGCAAGTTAGAACTGTGAGATTCACTACGTGCACCACTGGTATTTTGTGGAAAAGCACATGTAAGATTCTGCAACAGTCTCTGCTGATACTCCTGCATGCGTGCATCCCTTTCTATGGCAGGAATAATTTCTGCAAATTTACTTTTGTACCGGGGATCTAACAGTGTGGCAACCCAGTAGTCAGGATTATTTCTAATTCTCACAATTCGAGGGTCATGTTGCAGGTAGTGCAGCAAGAAGGCACTCATGTGTGTTGCGCATCCAGGAGCACCAAGTCCCTGTTGTGTTGGTGGCGAGGTAACAATCATGCTTCCTTCCTCTGTCCTCTCCCCCCAACCTCGCACAACAGAAATGTGATCAAGGTCTCCCTCATCTGATGAGTCTTCCATCAGTTCGTCCTCCACTTCTTCCTGGGCTCCTGCACCTTCCTCACTAGTTTGGCTGCTACCATGCGCCCTGGTAAAACCATCTCCCCCACCCTCACATGCCTGCCGCCTTGGTGCTGCCGACCGTCTGGACCTTGCAGATGTTAGCCCTTCCGCATACAACTCCTCCTCCTCTACTTCCTCCACCTCCTCTCGTGCCACCACCTGACTCCGAATTCTGTTTAACATGTGCTCCAGCATGTAAATCACCGGAATAGTCATGCTGATAATGGCATCGTCAGCACTAAACATCTTCGTCGCCATTTCAAAACTGTGCAGAAGGGTGCATAGGTACCTGATCTGAGACCACTCCTCCAGCGTGATTTGCCCCACCTCTGAATCTCGTTGGCCCAGGCTATACGTCAGAACGTATTGCACCAGGGCTTGTCAGTGCTGCCACAGTCGCTGCAACATGTGCAGAGTTGAATTCCACCGGGTAGGCACATCGCATTTTAGCCGGTGAAGTGGCAGGCCCAACGACTTCTGTAGAGATGTAAGTCGCTGAGCTGCGGGATGCGAACGGCGGAAGTGAGCACACAGCGACCGTGCCCTCTGCAGAAGGCCATCTAGTCTGGAATAGTGGGCTAAAAATTGCTGGACAACCAGGTTCAACACGTGAGCCATACAAGGCACGTGTGTGACATTGCCCCGGCGAAGGGCCGCACCCAGGTTTGCAGCATTGTCGCACACGGCCTTCCCTGGTTTCAGGTCCAGTGGAGACAACCATTCATGAAATTGGTTCTCCAGAGCTGACCACAACTCCTCAGCTGTGTGACTCACATTTCCCAGACATTTCAATGTAAAAACCGCCTGATGACGTTGAGCCCTACTGCCAGCATAGTAAGGAGGTGTGCAGGATCCCTTCTGCGCAGTTAGAAAGCTTGTGGCATGACCAGACAGGCTTTGGGTGCAGGTGGAAGACCGAGAGGAGGTTGAGGAGGCAGAAGCAGTGGAGGAACTTTGACATAAAGAGGATTGACGCACAACTCGTGGGGACGGCAAGACTTGGACAGCAGCCCCTTGTCCTGCTGTCACCATAGTTACCCAGTGCCCAGTCAGCGACATGTAACGCCCCTGTCCATGCCTACTCGTCCAAGTGTCTGTGGTGAAATGCACCCTGTCACACACAGAGTTTCTCAAAGAAGCGGTGATGTTGTGTGCGACATGCTGGTGGAGCGCAGGCACACCTTTCTTTGAGAAGTAGTGCCGACTGGGCATCTGGTACTGGGGCAATGCAACGGACATAAGGTCTCGAAAATCCTCTGTGTCCACCAGGCGGAAAGGCAGCATTTCTGTAGCCAAGAGCTTGCAGATGGTGAAATTCAACCTCTTAGCTTTCTCATGGCTAGGAGGAAATGGTCTTTTACTTGTCCACATCTGAGGGACCGAGGGCTGGCTATTGTGCTTAGACGGGGTTGATAAGGGTGTCCCCGGCAAACTGCCGGTCTGTGAGGAAGATGCAGGCGGACATGTTAGGTTGCCTTGATCCAAAGGTGGTGCTATCGATGTCGGACAGCGCTCAACACCAGCTGGTGTTCCCACCTCCAAAGAAAATGATGACCTGCCAATCACGCTGGCTGTTGCGGGTAAAGAGGTGGCAGGTCTGCGCCCCAAAACAGGTGTGACTGCTGTCCCCCCAGTCACAGAGGATGAAGAGGCCGCGGATGCACAAGATATGGCAGACGGTGGTTGGCCCGGCCGGCTAGGCCGCATTGTAGCACACTGAGCTTCCCACTGCAACTTATGCTTCATGTCCATGTGCCGGTTCATGCATGAAGTACTCAAACTATGTATTTTTTGGCCTCTACTTAGCTTTTGCTGACAAATGTTACAGATAACACGAGTTGGGTCATCTTTATCGATCTGAAAAAATGCCCAGGCTATGCAAGGCTTAGCACCCATGCGACCTGAAGAGCCACCACGACTTGTGGTGAGAGGCAGAGTTGTGTTTGAGGATGCAGTTGTTGACGTGCTTCCAGTACTACGTCTCTGTCCAGGAAGGCGCAACCTGACCTCGTCGTCACTAGCATCTTCCTCCACCTCCTCTGCTGACCTCATCTCTTGGCTGACTGTGGGTTGACAGTAAGTGGGATCTCCAACCTCATCATCATCACCCTGTGTGTTATCACACCCGTTGTCCTCAGAGCCAACCTGTTCCTGCCCTGACAAAAAACTAAAGTTGTCGCTCCAATCAGGTATTTGAGTCTTATCATCGTCTTCCTCATTGTCTCCACCAACAGGAGTTACAGTTTGGGAATGAGGGTCTACATTATGGTCAGAACCTTCTGCGTCTGGTCCTGGATCCGACTCATAAAGATTCTGGGCATCAGTGCATGTAACATACCTGGCGGCGTCCTTGCATGGTGGTCCATCTCCCACTGTGCAAGAGCGCGCACTTGATCTCCAGTCCAGAATGTCTCTCTGGCTTCCCTCCATGCTATCTGTTTGTGTCTGCTTCTGCTGCTTAAGGGCGGCGCCCGATCACTTCCTGCTTTTTGTACCTGCTGTGGGTCACACCCCTTGTGCGTCCTCAGCCTATTGCTGTCTGTCACCTGGTATATAGCTCAGCTGCTCCCATCTATCCCTGCCTGAGCATAGTGTTTCTTTCAGTGTGTGCTTGCACTCTGAAGGTGCCAGGTCCCGTTCTTTGTCTCCTGCTTTGCGGTATCTGTTCCCGTGTCTGAACTGAGTCCTGTCTGTCTCCTGCCTTGCGGTTTCAGTTCCCGTGTCTGAACTGAGTCCTGTCTATGTCTCCTGCCTTGCGGTATCAGTTCCCGTGTCTGAACTGAGTCCTGTCTGTGTTCTCTTGTCTGCCTATCCTGGAGGCTGTATTTCCAGGCCTGTCTGAACACGCTCCTAGCCTGTTCCTCCCGCCTTCTAGGGGCCGATTATCTAGACCCGCTCCGGTATCTTGTCTGTCCTGTCTGAACACGCTCCTAGCCTGTTCCTCCCGCCTTTTAGGGGCCGATTACCTAGACCCGCTCCGGTATCTTGTCTGTCATGTCTGAACACGCTCCTAGCCTGTTCCTCCTGCCTTCTAGGGGCCGATTACCTAGACCCGCTCCTGTATCTTGTCTGTCCTGTCTGAACACGCTCCTTGCCTGTTCATCCTGCCTCTCTGGGGGCCGTATTCCCAGACCCGCTCCTGTATTCCGCTGCAGTGTCGGTCTCCTCCATACACTCAGTTCCAGTCTGAACTCTCTCCTATCCTTTACCTGTTTTGCCTCTATGTCCGTTCCCTTCCTTTTTCTGCAGAGTCTGAACTCGTACCTAACTCCTGCTTGTTGTCTCTGTACTCCCGTTTGTGAGTTTGTGGTCCACTCGCTACTTCACTGCAAGTACCCTGTGGGTATCTGGCTCTGCCTTTCCCTTCCTGTCTGTTCCGTGTGAACAGAGCCCTGTCCCCCCTGCTCAGCCTTGCCTGCTCTGACTCCTTTGCTCACCGCTCCGGCGGTTCTAGCCTGCTCTGACTCCTTTGCTCACCGCTCCGGCAGTTCTAGCCTGCTCTGACTCCTTTGCTCACCGCTCCGGCGGTTCTAGCCTGCTCTGACTCCTTTGCTTACCGCTCCGGCGGTTCTAGCCTGCTCTGACTCCTTTGCTCGCTGCTCCGGCAGCCTTGCTCCGCTCTGACCCTTTTGCTCACTGCTCCGGCAGTCTCGCTCCGCTCTTATCCTTTTGCTCACTGCTCCGGCAGTCTTGCTCCACTCTTGCTCACCGCTCCAGGCGGTCTCGTCTTGCTCCACTCTTGCTCACTGCTCCGGCAGTCTCGCTCAGCTCTGACCCTTTGCTCACCGCTCCTGGCGGCCTTGTCCTGCTCTACTCTTGCTCACCGCTCCAGGCGGCTTTGTCCTGCCCTGTTCTCGCTCACCTCTCTGGGCGGCCTCACTCTGCTGTGTTTGTCCGCCACATCTGTGGTTCTGTTCCTGAGTCCCAGTGTGTACTGGGTCCTATCCCGCCAGTGTCCCTACCTGCTAGTGCCTCCCTGTCTGCACTCTAGCTGTGCTTGCCTGTACCCCTCTGCCTGTATTGTTCCTGAGTCCCAGTGTGTACTGGGTCCTATCCCGCCTGTGTTCCTACCTGCTAGTGCCTCCCTGTCTGCACTCTAGCTGTGCTTGCCTGTACCCCCCTGCCTGCATACCCGCCTGCCTGCATACCAGTTGTGCCTGCCTATACCCACCAGTCTGTGTGCCAGCCTACCAGTCTGTTCCTGTATTCCCCTGTGTGGGTCAACAGCCGTGTCCGGGGTCTGTCCTGGAGTAGCACCTGGTCTCTCTGCTCGGTTCCTCCTTGGTGCACTGGCGTCGTATGCCGTCGTGCCACCTTGGTCGGATCGGGCAGATACTTAGTTACGCCCCTCCAGGCACTCTCCGGTTCATGGCACAGTGGAATCACTACATAAACACGCACACGCCAGTCAGTCCGGGCGTGTGCATAACAGCATGCTCAGGCCATGGTTCCCGTTGAGCCCCACGGCCTTCGCTCTCTGAGAAGTTTTCCAGCGAATACATGCATTAAAATAAATAAATAATTTTTTTTTTCCTTAGCTGAGTTCCAGGCGAATTACGCACCGTCCAGATGGATCTATCAGCTCTCGTTCCTGCGGATCCGCCACGTTACTATGGGGATCCAAGACAGTGTCGTGCATTTGTGGAGCAATGCATGCTACACTTTAAGGCCTACCCTCTCTATTTTCCTTCAGATTGGGCTAAAGTGGCCTTTATGATTGACTACCTAGCGGGTGATGCCTTGAAATGGGTCACCCCCCTATGGGAAGCATGGGATCCTGTCGTCCTTGACCTGCAGGCCTTCCTGGTGGCCTTTCGTATGGTCTTCGAGGACCCTAACCCTGAAGCCCCTGCTGAAGCTTCACTTCCCAATATCCCGGAGCAGCCCCGACGGGTAATGTGTGTGGGTAGCGCAATAGTCCTCCAGCCCAATGAGACTACTGCCCACCCAGAATCCTCACAGGGTGACTACGCTTTCCGGAATACTTCTCCCAACCTCAAGAGGCAGTCCAGACGTGCTAGACGTAGAGGCAAGCCGTCACGCCAGGGTCTGTCCTCCCTGAGACCTCCTGACCCCAACCTTGAAGTCCCTACTGAAGCTTCATCTCCCTGTATCCTGGAGAAGCCCCAACGGGTAATGTGCGTGGGTAGTGCACCAGTTCTCCTGCCCGAAGAGACTTCTGCCTATCCAGACTCCACACAGGAGAACTTCCTGCACCCGGCATCAGATGCTTCACCCACTTTTACCGGTGTGCATGTCCAAGGATGCTCCAAAGCTGTGGTTACCTCAGAGTCTGTGCACCTCTGCTACCTGGTGGAGGACCCCCTGTTGCCTCCTGAATCCTCCGGGATACCACTCGATGACAAATGGAGAGAGACTTCTCTACACCCGGTACTCAATACTTTGGCCGCTTCGTCCTGTGAGCCTGACAAAGGGTACCCCAAAGTGGTAGTTACCCCGAGTCTCTACACCCCTCCGACCAGGCGGAGGACCTCCAGTTGTCTCCTGAACCCTTCGGGGTGCTACCTGGTAGCGAAAGGACAGAGACTCTCCTATACTCTGTACCTGATACCTCGCTCGCTTCGTCCAGTGAGTCCAACCTAGTGTACTCCGAAGCAGAGGTTACTCCCGAGTCTCTACACCCCTCCGACCAGGCGGAGGACCTCCAGTTGTCTTCAGAACCCTTCTGGGTGCCACCTGGTGGTGAATGGACAGAGACTTTCCTATATCCTGGATCTGATACCTCGCTTGCTTCGTCCAGTGAGTCCGACCTAGTGTACTCTGAAGCAGAGGTTACCCGTGAGTCTCTACACCCCTCTGACCAGGCGGAGGACCGCCAGTTGTCTCCAGAACCCTTCGGGGTGCCACCTGGTGGTGAATGGACAGAGACTTTCCTATACTCGGTACCCGATACCTCGCCTGCTTCGTCCAGTGAGTCCGACCTAGTGTACTCTGAAGCAGATGTTTTCTCTGAGCCTCTGCACTCTTCTGACCCGGCGGGGGACCTCCAGTTGTTTCCTGAATCCTCCGGGGTACCACCAGATAACAAAGAGACAGTGACTTTTCCTCATTATGTACCTGATAACTCGTCTATTTCTTCCTGTGAGCTTGACAAGATGTACCTCGAAGCAGAGATTACCCTCAAGTCTCTGTCCCCCTCCAACCCGGTGAAGGACTTCCAGTTGTCTCCTGTACCCTCTGGGGTGCCACCTGAAAATATGTGGAGAGAGACTTCCTTGTGTGCTGTTCCTGGTACTCCACCCGTTTCGTCTGTTGCTGAGGATGGCTGGATAGGAGGTAGCATCCTAGCTAACCAGATGAGATCAGTTTTTCCTGTGGACAGTGGAAGTGATCTCCTTGAAGTGAACGACTGGTCCTCGAATTCCCTGCGGAAGATTCTGGCAGGCCTGAAGAAGAGGGGGCGTAAGGGGGGGGGGTACTGTAACATACCTGGCGGCGTCCTTGCATGGTGGTCCATCTCCCACTGTGCAAGAGCGCGCACTTGATCTCCAGTCCAGAATGTCTCTCTGGCTTCCCTCCATGCTGTCTGTTTGTGTCTGCTTCTGCTGCTTAAGGGCGGCGCCCGATCACTTCCTGCTTTTTGTACCTGCTGTGGGTCACACCCCTTGTGCGTCCTCAGCCTATTGCTGTCTGTCACCTGGTATATAGCTCAGCTGCTCCCATCTATCCCTGCCTGAGCATAGTGTTTCTTTCAGTGTGTGCTTGCACTCTGAAGGTGCCAGGTCCCGTTCTTTGTCTCCTGCTTTGCGGTATCTGTTCCCGTGTCTGAACTGAGTCCTGTCTGTCTCCTGCCTTGCGGTTTCAGTTCCCGTGTCTGAACTGAGTCCTGTCTGTGTTCTCTTGTCTGCCTATCCTGGAGGCTGTATTTCCAGGCCTGTCTGAACACGCTCCTAGCCTGTTCCTCCCGCCTTCTAGGGGCCGATTATCTAGACCCGCTCCGGTATCTTGTCTGTCCTGTCTGAACACGCTCCTAGCCTGTTCCTCCCGCCTTTTAGGGGCCGATTACCTAGACCCGCTCCGGTATCTTGTCTGTCCTGTCTGAACACGCTCCTAGCCTGTTCCTCCTGCCTTCTAGGGGCCGATTACCTAGACCCGCTCCTGTATCTTGTCTGTCCTGTCTGAACACGCTCCTTGCCTGTTCATCCTGCCTCTCTGGGGGCCGTATTCCCAGACCCGCTCCTGTATTCCGCTGCAGTGTCGGTCTCCTCCATACACTCAGTTCCAGTCTGAACTCTCTCCTATCCTTTACCTGTTTTGCCTCTATGTCCGTTCCCTTCCTTTTTCTGCAGAGTCTGAACTCGTACCTAACTCCTGCTTGTTGTCTCTGTACTCCCGTTTGTGAGTTTGTGGTCCACTCGCTACTTCACTGCAAGTACCCTGTGGGTATCTGGCTCTGCCTTTCCCTTCCTGTCTGTTCCGTGTGAACAGAGCCCTGTCCCCCCTGCTCAGCCTTGCCTGCTCTGACTCCTTTGCTCACCGCTCCGGCGGTTCTAGCCTGCTCTGACTCCTTTGCTCACCGCTCCGGCGGTTCTAGCCTGCTCTGACTCCTTTGCTCACCGCTCCGGCGGTTCTAGCCTGCTCTGACTCCTTTGCTTACCGCTCCGGCGGTTCTAGCCTGCTCTGACTCCTTTGCTCGCTGCTCCGGCAGCCTTGCTCCGCTCTGACCCTTTTGCTCACTGCTCCGGCAGTCTCGCTCCGCTCTTATCCTTTTGCTCACTGCTCCGGCAGTCTTGCTCCACTCTTGCTCACCGCTCCAGGCGGTCTCGTCTTGCTCCACTCTTGCTCACTGCTCCGGCAGTCTCGCTCAGCTCTGACCCTTTGCTCACCGCTCCTGGCGGCCTTGTCCTGCTCTACTCTTGCTCACCGCTCCAGGCGGCTTTGTCCTGCCCTGTTCTCGCTCACCTCTCTGGGCGGCCTCACTCTGCTGTGTTTGTCCGCCACATCTGTGGTTCTGTTCCTGAGTCCCAGTGTGTACTGGGTCCTATCCCGCCAGTGTCCCTACCTGCTAGTGCCTCCCTGTCTGCACTCTAGCTGTGCTTGCCTGTACCCCTCTGCCTGTATTGTTCCTGAGTCCCAGTGTGTACTGGGTCCTATCCCGCCTGTGTTCCTACCTGCTAGTGCCTCCCTGTCTGCACTCTAGCTGTGCTTGCCTGTACCCCCCTGCCTGCATACCCGCCTGCCTGCATACCAGTTGTGCCTGCCTATACCCACCAGTCTGTGTGCCAGCCTACCAGTCTGTTCCTGTATTCCCCTGTGTGGGTCAACAGCCGTGTCCGGGGTCTGTCCTGGAGTAGCACCTGGTCTCTCTGCTCGGTTCCTCCTTGGTGCACTGGCGTCGTATGCCGTCGTGCCACCTTGGTCGGATCGGGCAGATACTTAGTTACGCCCCTCCAGGCACTCTCCGGTTCATGGCACAGTGGAATCACTACATAAACACGCACACGCCAGTCAGTCCGGGCGTGTGCATAACAGTGCAGATCATTTCCTCGTCTGGATTCACAGAAGCGCTGGAGTCGACCTCTGATTCCCAGGCTATAGTATGAGTAAACAGCTCTGCAGACTCAACCATCTGTTCTACCTCATACTCAGACGGGCAGCTGGAGATTTGGGAGCTGTGAGGAAGCAAGTGCGATTTGGGTGACACCTTTGAGGACTGGAGTATTTGTGATGTTGAAGTTGATGTGGAGGAGAGCCCACTTAAAGGAGCACTTGATATCCGTTGAAGCACCTGCTGTTTTTGTGCCTCATCTGGAATTTGTAGCGATTGGCGTGGCCGTAAGAAAGGGATCTTATCACATTGTCCGCTAAAAGAAGTAGACATTTTAGTTTGGCTGGAAGATGGTCTTTCTTCTGCAGATGTTACTGTTGCTTTAACACCTACCCCACGGACACAACCTTTTTTCCCCTTCCCAACACGCCTATTCCCCTTTCCACCAGCAGCAGGCCTTTTTCCACTCATTTTGGTGGTTAACTAATTCACAACTCTGGAGTTGTTTGCACAAAAAAACAATGGATGGTAACCGAGCAGAGCTGAGTGGCCAAACTGTGGTATTAGGCCAAAACTTTTGGCTGGGTTAGATGCAGAAAAAAATTATATTCAATTTGCAACCTGATGGAGGTCAGTATAGATGGACTAATACAACAAGTCCCACACACAGCTAGAAGCCCAATATTTTTTCAGAGGTAGATGCAGAAAAAAATATATTCAGTTTGCAACCTGATGGAGGTCAGTATAGGTGGACTAATAGAACAAGTCCCACACACTGCTAGAAGGCCAAATATTTTTTCAGAGCTAGATGCAGAAAAAAATTATATTCAGTTTGCAACCTGATGGAGGTCAGTATAGATGGATTAATAGAACAAGACCCACACACAGCTAGAAGCCCAATATTTTTTCAGAGGTAGATGCAGAAAAAAATATATTCAGTTTGCAACCTGATGGAGGTCAGTATAGATGGACTAATACAACAAGTCCCACACACAGCTAGAAGCCCAATATTTTTTCAAAGGTAGATGCAGAAAAAAATATATTCAGTTTGCAACCTGATGGAGGTCAGTATAGGTGGACTAATAGAACAAGTCCCACACACTGCTAGAAGGCCAAATATTTTTTCAGAGCTAGATGCAGAAAAAAATTATATTCAGTTTGCAACCTGATGGAGGTCAATATAGATGGATTAATAGAACAAGACCCACACACAGCTAGAAGCCCAATATTTTTTCAGAGGTAGATGCAGAAAAAAATATATTCAGTTTGCAACCTGATGGAGGTCAGTATAGATGGATTAATAGAACAAGACCCACACACAGCTAGAAGCCCAATATTTTTTCAGAGCTAGATGCAGAAAAAAATTATATTTAGTTTGCAACCTGATGGAGGTCAGTATAGATGGATTAATAGAACAAGACCCACACACAGCTAGAAGCCCAATATTTTTTCAGAGCTAGATGCAGAAAAAAATTATATTCAGTTTGCAACCTGATGGAGGTCAGTATAGATGGATTAATAGAACAAGACCCACACACAGCTAGAAGCCCAATATTTTTTCAGAGCTAGATGCAGAAAAAATTTATATTCAGTTTGCAACCTGATGGAGGTCAGTATAGATGGATTAATAGAACAAGACCCACACACAGCTAGAAGCCCAATATTTTTTCAGAGGTAGATGCAGAAAAAAATATATTCAGTTTGCAACCTGATGGAGGTCAGTATAGATGGACTAATACAACAAGTCCCACACACAGCTAGAAGCCCAATATTTTTTCAGAGGTAGATGCAGAAAAAAATTATATTCAGTTTGCAACCTGATGGAGGTCAGTATAGATGGATTAATAGAACAAGACCCACACACAGCTAGAAGCCCAATATTTTTTCAGAGCTAGATGCAGAAAAAAATTATATTCAGTTTGCAATCTGATGGAGGTCAGTATAGATGGATTAATAGAACAAGACCCACACACAGCTAGAAGCCCAATATTTTTTCAGAGGTATATGCAGAAAAAAATATATTCAGTTTGCAACCTGATGGAGGTCAGTATAGGTGGACTAATAGAACAAGTCCCACACACTGCTAGAAGGCCAAATATTTTTTCAGAGCTAGATGCAGAAAAAAATTATATTCAGTTTGCAACCTGATGGAGGTCAGTATAGATGGATTAATAGAACAAGACCCACACACAGCTAGAAGCCCAATATTTTTTCAGAGCTAGATGCAGAAAAAAATTATATTCAGTTTGCAACCTGATGGAGGTCAGTATAGATGGATTAATAGAACAAGACCCACACACAGCTAGAAACCCAATATTTTTTCAGAGCTAGATGCAGAAAAAAATTATATTCAGTTTGCAACCTGATGGAGGTCAGTATAGATGGATTAATAGAACAAGACCCACACACAGCTAGAAGCCCAATATTTTTTCAGAGCTAGATGCAGAAAAAAATTATATTCAGTTTGCAACCTGATGGAGGTCAGTATAGATGGATTAATAGAACAAGACCCACACACAGCTAGAAGCCCAATATTTTTTCAGAGCTACAGTCATATGAAAAAGTTTGGGCACCCCTATTAATCTTAAGCTTAATGTTTTATAAAAATTGGTGTTTTTGCAACCGCTATTTCAGTTTGATATATGTAATAACTGTTGGACACAGTAATGTTTCTGCCTTGAAATGAGGTTTATTGTACTAACAGAAAATGTGCAATCTGCATTCAAACAAAATTTGACAGGTGCATAAGTATGGGCACCTCACCAGAAAAGTGACATTAATATTTAGTAGATCCTCCTTTTGCAAAAATAACAGCCTCTAGTCGCTTCCTGTAGCTTTTAATGAGTTCCTGGATCCTGGATGAAGGTATTTTTGACCATTCCTCTTTACCAAACAATTCCAGTTCAGTAAAGTTTGATAGTCGCCGAGCATGGACAGCCCTCTTCAAATGATCCCACAGATGTTCAATGATATTCAGGTCTGGAGACTGGGATGGCCATTCCAGAACATTGTAATTGTTCCTCTGCATGAATGCCTGAGTAGATTTGGAGCGGTGTTTTGGATCATTGTCTTGCTGAAAGATCCATCCCCTGCGTAACATTAACGTTATCACTGATTCTTGAATATTATTGTCAAGAATCTGCTGATACTGAGTGGAATCCATGCATCCCTCAACTTTAACAAAATTCCCGGTGCCGTCATTGGCCACACAGCCCCAAAGCATGATGGAACCTCCACCAAATTTTACTGTGGGTAGCAAGTGTTTTTCTTGGAATGCTGTGTTTTTTTGCCGCCATGCATAAAGCCTTTTTGTATGACCAAACAACTCAATCTTGGTTTCATCAGTCCACAGGACCTTCTTCCAAAATGAAATTGGCATCTCCAAATGGGCTTTTGCATACCTCAGCCGACTCTGTTTGTGGCGTGCTTGCAGAAACGGCTTCTTTCGCATCACTCTTCCATACAGCTTCTAATTGTGCAAAGTGCGTTGTATAGTTGACCGATGCACAGTGACACCATCTGCAGCAAGTTGATGCTGCAGCTCTCTGGAGGTGGTCTGAGGATTGTCCTTGACTGATCTCACCATTCTTCTTCTCTGCCTTTCTGATGTTTTTCTTGGCCTGCCACTTCTGGCCTTAACAAGAACTGTCCCTGTGTTCTTCCATTTCATTACTATGTTCCTCACAGTGGAAACTGACAGGTTAAATCTCTGATACAGCTTTTTGTATCCTTCCCCTGAACAACTGTGTTGAATAATCTTTGTTTTCAGATCATTTGACAGTTGTTTTGAGGAGCCCATGATGCCACTCTTCAGAGGAGATTCAAACAGGAGAACAAATTGCAAGGGGCCACTTTAAGTAGCTTTTCTCATGATTGCATACACCTGGCTATGAAGTTCAAAGCTCAATGAAGTTACAAAACCAAAAAAAGTGCTTTAGTAAGTCAGTAAAAAGTAGGTAGGAGTATTTAAAACAAGAAAATGATAAGGGTGCCCATACTTATGCACCTGACAAATTTTGTTTGAATGCAGATTGCACATTTTCTGTTAGTACAATAAACCTCATTTCAAGGCAGAAACATTACTGTGTCCAACAGTTATTACATATATCAAACTGAAATAGCTGTTGCAAAAACACCAATTTTTATAAAACATTAAGCTTAAGATTAATAGGGGTGCCCAAACTTTTTCATATAACTGTAGATGCAGAAAAAAATTAGATTCAGTTTGCAACCTGATGGAGGTCAGTATAGATGGACTAATAGAATGATGCTATGCCCAAAAGATTTTACTTCACTAGGTGCAGTAAAAAAATTGGTATTCTATACACAGGTGGTATATCTTACAACACAGATAGGCTACTCCACTGACTAACACACTCTGCAATAGGCCAAAAATGATTAGCTTTGCTAGATTCAGCCAAATGCTGTGAAAAAAACTTGCACAGCACTGGCACAGACCTGCCTGGCAAAAACTGATAGGAACTGATGTAACCTAGTCCTGAAAAGGACTCCAATTACAATTAGTCTTTACTCCCACAACCTATCTATTTAAGAGCACAGACCTGCCTGATAAAAGTCGTAGGAAATGCTGTAACCTAGTCCTTAAAAGGACTGCAATCACAACTATTCCCTACTCCCAAGCTATCTGTATATTTGTGCGAAAATTGGCTTGAAATTAACAAGGTATAGCGCACACAGCAACAGCGGTGCCGTCTAACACGCAGCTGCAGCAGTGAGAAAATGGTGGCGACGGGGAAAATGGCTTGGTCTTATAGGGCAAGGACATGTGACATACACTGCCAATGACACATGCCCTTGCTTGTGTGAAAAAAAGCACTTCGCTCCGTGTGTGCGCTGCTGATAGGCTGACAGATTGCACCTCCCCACTGTAAATGCGGGAAAGAGAAAAAAAATGGAGATCTTCATTGTTCCTGCAGAGATCCATCCCCTGCCCCTCCCCCCACCCCGCTGTACACTCAAACTGCGTATTAACATTAATTTTCATCATTACTGAGAAAAAATCCAGTTATGATTTTGGTGCACGAACAGTTATCGAACATAACCTCGAACAGCCGAATTTTTCTCAAATTGTTCGTGTTCGCCGAACGGCTCGAACACCGACCAAAACAGCTCGAATTTGAGATTGGCGACAAGTTCGAGTAGAACAACGCTCATCTCTACTCTTTGGCAAAGATCAGTCGTTACTTTTTATGTCTCTTCTTCAGCAAAGGTTTCTTCCTTGGCCTTCGCCCATAAAGCTCTGCTTGGTTTAGTGTATGGCATATAGTACTTGTTGAAACCATGACCCCAGACTGTTACATAGTTACATAGTTTATAAGGTCGAAAAAAGACAAGCGTCCATCCAGTTCAGCCTATTTCTTGTGCACTGCAGCTATTCCACAGCGTTGATCCAGGGGAAGGCAAAAAAAACCATGCGGTATAGGCCAATTTACATCATTGAGGAAAAATTCACTTCCCGACACCAATCTGGCAGTCAGATTAAATCCCTGGATTAATTAACTATCACTAAGCATAATATGTAATTTTATTGTTCTCAAGAAAGGCGTCCAGGCCTCTCTTGAACTCATTAAGTGAGTTGGACATCACCACTTCCTCTCCCAGAGAGTTCCAGAGTCTCACGGCTCTGACCGTAAAGAAGCTCCTTCTATACTGGTGCAGGAACCTCCTTTCCTCCAGACGCATAGTGTGCCCCCTCGTCTTTGTCACCATCCTTGGTATAAACAGGTCATGGGAGAGATCTCTGTACTGCCCCCTGATGTATTTATACATGTTTATGAGGTCTCCCCTAAGCCTTCTCTTTTCCAACGTAAATAGGCCTAATTTTGACAACCTCTCTGGGTATTCTAGTCCCTCCATTTCCTTTATTACCTTAGTCGCCCTCCTTTGTACCCTCTCTAGCTCCAATATGTCTTTCCTGAGCACCGGAGCCCAGAACTGTGCACAATATTCTAAGTGCGGCCTTACCAGCGCTTTATACAGAGGAAGAACAATGTTCTCATCATATGCCCCTATTCCTCTTCTGATGCATGCCATGACTCTATTTGCCTTCGCAGCTGCTGCCTGACGCTGGGCACTCCAATTTAATTTGCTATTAACCAAGACGCCCAGGTCCTTCTCCATGTCAGATTTCCCCAACGGTTTCCCATTTAATATGTATGGGTGACTGCTGTTTTTCTTTCCCATGTGCATGACCTTACATTTATCGGCATTGAACCCCATTTGCCATTTTTTGGCCCAACTCCCCAATTTATCTAAATCCTCCTGTAGCTGTGCCCTATCCTCATCTGTATTAACTACTTTACAAAGTTTAGTATCATCTGCAAATATTGCTATTTTACTATGCAACCCTTCCACTAGATCATTAATAAATATATTAAATAATATAGGGCCCAAGACAGACCCTTGAGGCACCCCGCTAGTAACCCTGACACCCCCTGAGCTTACTCCATTGATAACCACCCTCTGCTTTCTATCACTCAGCCAGCTATTTACCCACTTGCACACATTATCCCCCAGACCAAGCATTCTCATTTTATATACCAAGCTTTTGTGTGGCACGGTATCAAACGCTTTGGAGAAGTCAAGGTATACAACATCCACTGACTCTCCCCGGTCCAGCTGTGAGCTCACCTCCTCGTAGAAGGCCATCAGGTTTGTTTGGCAGGAGCGATCCCTCATGAATCCATGTTGATATGGAGTTAGACAGTTATTATCATTAAGATATTCTACAATAGCATCTCTAAGAAATCCTTCAAACAATTTACCCACAACAGACGTTAAGCTGACTGGTCTATAGTTCCCAGGGTCACTTTTAGACCCCTTTTTGAATATCGGTACCACATTTGCTTGGCGCCAGTCTAGTGGGACAGTCCCTGTCCATAAAGAGTGCTTGAATATAAGATACAGCGGTCTGTCTATCACATTACTTAATTCTTTTAGTACCCGGGGGTGTATGCCATCTGGGCCTGGTGACTTGTCTATTTTGATACTATTTAGGCGTTTCTGAACTTCCTCCTGGGTTAGGTGGGTGATATTTAGCGGAGGGTTTACTTTATCACTCTGCATTTCCTCCGATAAATTGTTTTCTTTTGTGAAAACAGTGGAGAAGAAGCTATTGAGTAGGTTTGCTTTACCCTCATCGTCCTCTATGATTTTACCCAGGTTAAAATCCAGCTTGGCCTTCAGGTCTTTGGATGTTTGACATGGTGTTTTTTCCACCATTCGCACCAAGCTTTTAAGCCATCTCTTGACAATTTTCCTCTTTCCTTCAAGTCCAGGGAAGTTCTTGACGGTTCCTTGCTTGGCAAACTTCTTAATATTATTGCGCACTGTTGAAACTGGGATACTGAGGCCTTTCGAGATGGCCTTCTACACTTTGGAAATCTTGTGTTTACTAAAAATAGTAATTCTGATGTCCTCAGACAGCTCCATTGTCTTCACCATTGTAACAAAGGAACAGGGCCTACCATGTGGCTTTTTAAAACACTGAAGTCCTCATTCATTGGCTAATTCATGTTACATGGGTACTTTAGGTAATTCTATTTTTCCCTCCCATTGTTTTTGGTTTTAAATTATTGTTTATCATTTGCTCTTTTGCATTTAACACGAGTGCTCTATACAAAAAACTGTTTCACTTGATTAATTTTTTCAGGAGATATTCCGCTTTATGTACTTAAACTTCATGGGTGCCAATAACGATGATCAGGACTGTATACGCAGATGTGAGTGAACCCTTATGCTAGGAAAGCTAATAAGTACGTTTTTCTCTTAATCCAATACGCAGGGTGCAACAGGCTGAGTCAGTGAAAAACTAACAGGTCTCATGTACTGAAGTACACTAGTACTGCCGTGCATGAGATAAATCATCAAAATAAAAAATATTCATTTACCACAGTGGGACTATGTGAAAATTTAAAAAGAAAAAAAGTAAAAAAAAAACACAAAAAAAGCGCACACAAATTACAAAAACCCGTTTCACCACTAAAAAGTGTTTGTTAAAACGTAAACAAAGAAAAAGTACATGTAATTGGTATCAACGTGTACAGAACAACCCAAACTATAAAACTGCCATGTTATTTGTCCTGTAAGGCGATTTCTGTAAAAATAATGGATAAAAACAAGACAAAAATGTAGCTCTATAATCATATTAACACACAAAAAATTAAATAAAACGTGATCAAAAATGAATGCGTAAAAAAATGGTACAAATGAAAACGCCAAAACATCCCGCAAAGAACAACCACTAATATAGCAATGCAAAAACAAATTAATGTTTGGAAAATATTGTTTTTAGTCTGTCAAAGTAGCAAAGCATAAAAAACTATATAAATCTAGTATCACTATAATCGAACTGACCGGAAAAATAAAACGGTCTTATCACTTTTACCGCACAGTGAACCAAGCAAAAAGAATCTGAAAACAATAAGTAAAATTGCTTGTTTTTGTTCATTGTGTTTGAAAAATCTGAATAAAAAGCAATTTATATACCCTGAAAGGATACAAAAAAAAATCTTCAAGTCGTCGCGCAAAAAATAAACCCTCATACAGCTCTGTTCAGCAAAAATAAAAAAGTTACAGCTCTTAGAATATGGCGATGAAAAAACTATTTTTTCTAAACAAGCATTTTTACTGTGTGATTGCAGCAAGACATAAAACACTGTATAAATCTGGCATCATTATAATCGCACTGACCCAAAGAATACAGCAGTCTTATCCTTTATACTGCACAGAGAAGCGCGCAAAAATAAGAATTATTCTTGTACTGTTGAATATTTGGTCATTCTACCTCCCAAAAATAGTAATAAGGCTCAGTTCACATTTATCCGATGCTCTCCACTGAGCACTTACGTCGGGGTTTCTGACTATATCCCAAAAAACACGAAACTGCTGACAGAACTACTCACTATAATGAGACAGTTGGAGTCACTTTGGACTCCATCTGGTCTATGTTCAGACAATGTCCCATCATTTTAGGTGTCTTTTAGGGCACAGTTCTGTGCACCCCTAAAGAGATAGATACCACTGGAACAGTCGGAAAATGGTGTCGAAGGAGGCTCAATCACAGTCATTATAGTGAGCGGTTCTGTCAGGGGTTTCATCTGAATCACGTTTTTGTGGGAATTTCATGGAAATCTTGACGTAAGTACTCAGTGTACAAAACAAGAAAGTGATCCCAGCCTTATACTGAAAGTGATCAAAAAATGTTATGTACCCCAAATGTTAAAAATAAAAATCCTGATTTATACTGCACAAAACCAGAACCCACTCAGGTCCATCATCTATCACTGGAAATACAGGAGGTTGCTATGTTACTGATAGAACAAAGATTCTGAAAATGTGACGTGGCTCATGCTCCTAAAATAATCCAGCAAAATCTGCACTCCCAAATGCATGCAAATATCCCCTTTTTTATGAGTTCCATTGTGCCTAAATCACAGTAAGCAGCTACATGTCTGGCATTATTGTAGTGGGGAGAGTCCATTTAACAATTTATGGGGTGCATGTCGCCAGAAGTACAAGCGGGGCATAATGTATGGGTACTAACATAGCTGCAACCAGGAATTTCAGGGCCCCATACTGGCAAAATTTTTGGGCACCCTTGAGACACCGCCCAGGCTCTGCCCCAGCTCCGCCTCCACCCCTCAAAGCTTCCATAGTCCCACCATCCACTCTTGGAAAAACTCCACTTCTGCACCATGTCCTCACCAATCACACATTAACAGTTCCCATCGAACGTCATATCACACACATATCCATCAGCTTTGCTTTTGGCCAAAATAATTTTTAAGTCATCACCATGACAAGGTAGAATCTTTTGGCCGAGCCCTACTCTAACCTATTATATATTTACTAGATGGTGGCCCGATTCTAACGCATCGGGTATTCTAGAATATGTGTGCGGCCGACCGGGCGCGACTAAGCAGCGAAGCAGTGTTTAAATGGGTTGTGCACTACTTTAAATTAACCCCCCAATGTATCCCCCCGGGGCCCCTAATGAATTTTGTTATTACATCATGTTGTCAATACTGCTTGTGACAACATCGGTGACCACGCACTGCCAGCACGTAACTCCCCCGGCTGCAGCCGGCTCTTGCTTCAACTTACATCATGACTATTTGCGGCTGCAGCCAGGGGTACCACGGTGAATGATGGGCTGTGGGCGGGGTTATCCCCCATCGTGTCACACCCAGCATCCACCGCACGTGACAGAAGTACGTCACACTGTGACTGACAGAACGTGTTCAGTAAATGTGACAGAAGTATATCACACTGTGACTGACCGTGTTTAGTAAACGTGACTGAACTATGTCGCACTGTGACTGACAGAACGTGTTCACTGAACGTGACAGAAGTACATCACACTGTGACTGACAGAACGTGTTCACTGAACGTGACAGAAGTACATCACACTGTGACTGACAGAACGTGTTCACTGAACGTGACAGAAGTACATCACACTGTGACTGACAGAACGTGTTCACTGAACGTGACAGAAGTACATCACACTGTGACTGACAGAACGTGTTCACTGAACGTGACAGAAGTACGTCACACTCTGACTGACCGTGTTTAGTAAACGTGACAGAACTATGTCGCACTGTGACTGACAGAACGTATTCATTAAACGTGACAGAAGTACATCACACACTGTGACTGACAAAACATGTTCAGTACGTCATGGGCAGTTGGTGAGTCACATGACCACCGCGGCTGGACCAATCAGCGTCGCAGGATTTCCTGGATGGACAGACAGACGGGATAAGCCGATTGTATAGTAGATTAAAATATCCAATACTCTTTTTAGGTATATTTTTTATTTATTTTTCTTTAAGGGAATGTGTCACATACATTTTTTAAAATGTATAATATCACATACAAGGAACGAATACCGTCACACCATAGCCGGGCCACATATAACCACTCATAGTGACTAGTGACCGAATAATACCACATACAAGGAATACCACCACACCATGACCAGTACTCATTTTACCATGAGATAGTGACTGAATAATACCACATACAAAGAACAAATACCGCCACACCATGACTAGACCAGATATTACCACCACATAGTGATCGAATAATAGTAAATAGAAATATCCCCCACTCCCAATTCGTCATTTGCTCTCCCCACCCCCTACTCCCAATTTATCATTTGCCCCTCCACTCTCAATTTGCCATTTGCTCTCTCCACCCCCCACTTCCAAATTCATTATTCGCTCTCCCCCCCGCCCACTCTTAGTTCATCATGTGCTCTCCCCACTCCCCACTCCCTCAAGATCTGAAACTTCAAATTGCCATCAACCATGACTAGGGGTGGTGGTAGGTGTGAAGACTCAAGAGGTTCTACATATTTCTTGAGCAGAGACCTGTGAAAGACATTGTGGATCTTAAGGGCCTGAGGTAGCTCAAGACAAAACACTGCTAGGTTAATGACGGCAGTTATTTTATAGGGACCAATAAATCTAGTCCCAACTTCCAGGAAGGAACCTTCAACTTGATATTCCTAGTAGACAACCACACAAAGTCATTCACACTCAGGTCCGGACCTGGCAAGCATTTCCTGTCAGCCATACATTTGTACCTGTGTCCCATGATCTTCAAATTACTCACAATGCCCCGCCACACCGAGGAGAGCGATGAAGCAAAACGTTCCTCCTCAGGAACTCCCGAAGCCCCTCTCCCGCTAAAAGTACCAAACTGTGTATGGTAAACGTATGCACTAAAAAAACGACCTGCCGGTAGATTCTGAGCGATGATTATTAATAGCAAATTCTGCCAGTGGTAAGTAAGATGCCCCATCCTCCTGGTTTTCGGAGACAAAACACCAGAACTAAGTTTCCAAATTCTAATTAATGCGCTCGGTCTGCCCATTTGACTGAAGATGGAAGACAGAAGAAAAGTCGCACCCCAAGTCGAGAACAGAAAGCTGTCCAGAACTTGGAAACAAACTGGGTCCCCCAATCTGACACCACATTGGAGGGAACCCCATGAAGCTTCACAATCTCATTTACAAACACCTGAGCAAGAGTCTTGGCATTCGGAAGTGCCGGTAATGTGATGAAGTGAAGCATTGTACTGAACCTATCTACGACCATCAAAACCACAGTTTTGCCTGCAGATACCGGTAGGTCAGTAATAAAATCCATGGACAAGTGTCCATGGCCTGTTAGGAATAGGTTGCGGAAGAAGAGTACCAGATGGAAGGGCATGCAATACTTTAGAATGCACGCAAATAATACAAGCAGATAAGTGTTCAACCACATCCCGATGAAACCATGGCCACCAAAAACAACAAGAAAGGAGGTAAGCAGTTGCCTTACCACCTGGATGACCAGCAAGCACAGAGTTGTGATGTTCCCTAATTACTTTGCAGTGCAGATTAGATGGTACAAATAACTTTCCTGAAGGGCAGGAGGCAGGAGTGTCCCCCTGAGCCTCCAACACCTCACCCTCCAGTTCAGGTTACAATGCCCAAATGACTACCCCCTTCTGTAAAATCGGGGAACGGTTCTCATGGTCACCACCACCAGGGCAGCTCCAGGACAAAGCATCAGCCATGACATTTTTGACCCCTGGATGGAAAGTGACAACAAACCTATTAAAAAACAGGGACCATCTAGCTTGCCTAGGGTTAAGACGTTTAGCCGATTGAAGATATGACAGGTTCTTATTGTCAGTGATAACAGTAATAGGATGGACAGCCCCTTCCAACTAATGTTGCCATTGTTTGAACGCCAATTTAATCGCTTAAAGCTCCCTATTACCCACGTCATAATTTCTCTCAGCCGAAGATAATTTCTTAGAAAAGAAAGTACATGGACGCCATTTACCAGGGACGGACCTCGAGACAACACAGCCCCAACCCCCTCCTCCTACGCATCATCTTCCACAACAAAGGATTGGGAAACATAGGTTGACTGAGTATAGTAAAGGAAGAAGAATTAAGAAGGTGTCTGCAATGCCAAACGCAGTGACCTTCAGCCAGATCCAGAGGGACTGTTACACCTGACACACCCGTGACAGTTTGTATGTTCTCCCTGTGTTTGCATGGGTTTCCTCCGGGTTCTCTGGTTTCCTCCCACACTCCAAAGACATACTGATAGGGAATTTAGATTCTGAGCCCTGATGAGGACAGTGTCAATATAGTCTGTGAAGTGCTGTGGAATTAATGGCTCTTTATAAGTGAGTAAAATAAATAAAAAAATAAATTATACTCTGGGGTTTGGAAAGACCGTAAAACATAATAATGTCCATAGTCCCAGCGTGGGGAGCAGTGACTATTCCGACAGCTGATCTCGGCATCTGAGGGCGCATAGCAGTGACGTCATGCGCTGCTCACATGGTGATATCAGCTGCTAGCAGCAGAACAGGAAGCAGCGCTGGAGCAGAGGGAAGGAAGGTGAGTAGAATCCTTTTATTTATTTTTTTTGTGTGCACGGTGATGGGGATGGAGGTGCTATGCATACCAGGATCAGGGGTGCCATGCATACCAGGATGGGGGTGACATGCATACCAGGATCAGGGGTGCCATGCATACCAGGATGGGGGTGACATGCATACCAGGATGGGGATGGGGGTGCCATGCATGCCAGGATGGGGATGAGGGTGCAATGCATACCAGGATGGGGGACAATGTATACCAGGATGGGAATGGGGGTCACGTATAACAGTAAGGGGGGGCTATATAGACCAGGATGGGGACATACAGTACATATACCTGGTTGGGGGATATAGATAAAGAATTGGGGGACATTACCCCTATAACAGTGTCAACAGCAGCCCCCTCCCCATAATGGTGTATCATGACCACATTTTTTGCTTTCATTTTTTTCTATTTTCCTCCTCTAAAACCTAGGTATGTCTTATGGTCTGATGCGTCTTATAGTCCGAAAAATACGGTATAATTGCCATTAGATCCTGAAAGTCTGCAGATGTCCGGAGTAGCTTGTAGTTGTTGCCATGGTGCAAAATGTTTTAGGTATTTTGGCTAACAGGAGAGCAGACCAGCTCTTTATTATGCTACTCTTACACAAGGGAGTATAGTCTGATGATAGATGTGCTTTAACTACTTGACGGCCTATGATGTATAGTATATTTTTGGCATATTTATCTCCCTGTAACAGCAGAAGTCAAGTGCACGCTCTAGTTTACCAACTTAAATGCCACTGTCAATCTCTGACAGTGACATTTAAATGGTTTATATGCCGGTGCACATTATTAACAGTTTTCATCAACTTGCAGAGAAAAAGGGTTGTCATGACAGCCAGGGGGTTTTGCTGAAGGCCTGCAAGGCTGTTATTTTAGTCTTCCAATCAACCAATCAAGCTTAGTTACAGGCTGAGTTCCATAGTAGGAGAGTGATTTCCCTGTATTATGAAATACAACAGAATGGCAGTACATAGTATAAGCGATCAAACAATTGCAGGTTAAAGTCCAAAAGAGATTAAAAAATAAAGTAAAAAAAAAATTTCAATCACCCCTTTTATCTTCATTACAATTGAATCACCACTCTTTTTTTTATTGCAGCGCTAAAATTTTGCTACTAATCTAAGTTTCCTGCCCCCAGTATTATACTTACCAGCCATCATCTTCATCTTTTATAAGTATCCCTCCAGTTGGCCTCCAGAAGTTTGTGACCTGCCGGATTGCTCCAGTGTTTTCTGGAGCGATCCGGAAGTTACAACTCAATGTAAGACTATGAGAGCCTCGTTTTGGCTCTCATAGATTTACATTGAGAGCTTGTGACAGTTACCTTTGACTTCCGGTCAGTCAGACGTTGTAGTCACAAGATGGTGGCTCGGGACTAGAGCAGCACCGGAAATTACCCACGTCATAATTTTTCTCAGCCGAAGATAATTTCTTAGAAAAAAAAGGGCATGGATGCAATTTACCAGGGGACGGACCTTGAGACAACACAGCCCCAACCCCCTCCTCCTACGCATCATCTTCCACAACAAAGGATTGGGAAACATCAGGTTGACTGAGTATAGGTGCAGTGGCAAAATAGCTCTTTAGGGAAGAAAAAGCCTGCAGGGCGGTTTCCGACCATTTAGAAAAATCAGCCCCATTCCTTGTCATGTCAGTGAGGGGTTTCACAATTACTGAATAATTTTGGATGAATTTCCGGTAAAAATTAGTAAAGCCCAGAAAACGCTGTAGAGCCTTCAGGTTCTCGAGACGGTCCCAATCAAGGACAGCACGGATCTTCTCCGGATCCATCCGAGAACCTAAAGATGACAACAGATACCCAAAAAACTGCATTTCCTGGACAGCGAAAACACACTTTTGTAGTTTGACATATGGTTTGTTATCTAGTTTGACATATGGTTTGTTATCCCTTAATCTCTGAAGCACCTGTTTAACCTGCCCCCGATGTGTCTCAAAAACAGGTGAGCAAACCAAAATATCATCCAGATAGACCACCACAAACCTGCCCACCAAATGATGGAAAATATCATTTATGAAATGCTGTAACACTGCAGGTGCATTAGTCAGACCGAAAGGCATAACCAGACTCTCGAAATGCCCTTCAGGGGTACTGAACGCTGTTTTTCATTCATCCCCCTCTCTGATTCTAACCAGATTGTAGGCTCCCCTTAAATCCAACTTGGAGAACACCTTAGTAGTGTTGAGCCACCCCCGTAGTGTTCGGGTTCGGTTCGGTTCGTCGAACACCGGGATGTTCGAGGAACTGTTCGTCGAACTGTTCGTCGAACACCTTAGAACACCGTCGAACACCGTTAAAACCAATGGCAGGCAAACAAAAACACATAGAAACACATAGAAAACACCTTCAAAGGTGTCCAAAAGCTGACAAACTGCTCAGAAGACGCTTTCTTTAAAAAAGCCGGCCGGCAATTCAGCAGCGGCATACACCGGTACCCGACAATTTAGACAAAAAGGAATAGAGCCTCACACATAGATTAGATAGATAGAAACATGTCAGTCACATATATATGAAGTACAGTGACAGTGTTGCTTACTGTACTTGTCATTTAGTGTAAAGGATTTATTAAAAAATATAATAGTGTTTTCATGCACTGTCTCTTTAAAAAAGCCGGCCGGCAATTCAGCAGCGGTATCCGACAATTTATAACAGACAGAATAGAGCTTCACACATAGATTAGATAGATAGAAACATGTCAGTCACATATATATGAAGTACAGTGATAGTGTTGGTTACTGTACTTGTCATTTAGTATTAAAATAAAGGATTTATTATTAAAAAAAATTGGCGTGGGGTTCCCCTTAATTTTAGGCTCTAGCGGAGGTTAAGCAGACAGCTGGGGCAGATGTTTGAAGCCTGGGAAGGGGGTAATACCCATGGAGCTTCCCAGGCTACTAATATGAGCCCCCAGCTGAACACATAGCCTTTACTAGCTATTAAAATGGGGGACCCCCCCAAAAAAATGACGTGGGGTCCCCCCTAATTTAATAGCTAGCAAAGGCTAGGCAGACAGCTGGGGGCTGATATTAATAGCCCAGGAAGGGTGCCATGAATATTGGCCCCCTCCCAGGCTAGAAACACCAGCCGTCAGCCGCCCCAGAAATGGCGCATTCATAGGATGCGCCAATTCTGGCACTTAGCCTCGCTCTTCCACGCTGCCCTGGTGCGGTGGCAGGGGGTAATAGGGCTGGGGTTGATGTCAGCTTATAATGCCAGCTGACATCAAGCCCAGGTTAGTAATGGAGAGGCGTCTATAAGACACCCCCATTACTAACCCCATAGTCAAAGTTAAAAGAAAACACAAACACCCAGAATAAAGTCCTTTAATTGAAATAAAGACACAATCCTTTATTGTTCTAAATTAAACCATACTTACCATCACGCCCATTCCAGCTGAAGCCAACGATCTCCTGCAATAAAAGAAAAATAATAAACCAACATCATCCTTACCTTTCCATGGTTCCCACGACAGCTTCAGCTCTGCTACATCGAGATGACAGGCTGGACCGCAGCAGAACGCCGCCATCCAGCCTGTCATCCCGCAGACACTGAGAAGCGCAGGCTTGCTTGCGCTCTGCAGTGTCTGGCTGTGACGGCATAAAGATGAGACGAGTTCATGTCCAATGAACTCGGCGCACCTCATGCACGTCACTGACAGCGTGGGAAAATTCTCACGCTGAAGCGCTGAGTGCAGGAGAATTCTCCCACGCTGTCAGTGACGTGCATAAGGTGAGCTCATGTCCAATGAACTCAGCTCACCTCCTGCACGTCACTGACAGCGTGGGAGAATTCTCCTGCACTCAGCGCTTCAGCGTGAGAATTCTCCCACGCTGAAGCGCTGAGTGCAGGAGAATTTTCCCACGCTGTCAGTGACGTGCATAAGGTGAGCTCATGTCCAATGAACTCAGCTCACCTCCTGCACGTCACTGACAGCGTGGGAGAATTCTCCTGCACTCAGCGCTTCAGCGTGAGAATTCTCCCACGCTGAAGCGCTGAGTGCAGGAGAATTTTCCCACGCTGTCAGTGACGTGCATGAGGTGAGCCGAGTTCATTGGACATTAACTCGGCTCATCTGGATGCCCTCACAGAGAGACACTGTGGAGCGCAAGCAAGCCTGCGCTTCTCAGTGTCTGCGGGATGACAGGCTGGATGGCAGCGTTCTGCTGCGGTCCAGCCTGTCATCTCGATGTAGCAGAGCTGAAGCTGTCATGGGAACCACGGAAAGGTAAGGATGATGTTGCTTTATTATTTTTCTTTTATTTCAGGAGATCGTTGGCTTCAGCTGGAATGGGTGTGATGGTAAGTATGGTTTAATTTAGAACAATAAAGAATTGTGTGTTTATTTCAATTAAAGGACTTTTTTCTGGGTGTTGTGTTTTTTTTAAATACTTTACTAGAAATTCATGGTGGTCATGTCTAATATTGGCGTGACCCCATGAATTTTGGGCTTAGGGCCAGCTGATAATGCCAAGCTGGCCCTAACCCCTTTATTACCCAGTGAGCCACCGCATCAGGGCCCTGGATGAGTTGGGTACAGCGCCAGAAGATGGCGCTTCTATGAACGTGCCATTTTCCGGGATGGCTGCGGACTGCAATTTGCAGCGGGGGTGGCCCAGAAAGCTTGGGCCTCCCTGCGCTGCGGATTCCAGCCCCCAGCTGCATAGTTGTACCTGGCTGGACACAAAAACAGGGCGAAGCCCCACGTCAATTTTCTTTAAATTATTTCATGAAATAATTAAGAAAAAAAGGGCTTCCCTATATTGTTGTGTCCGGCCAGGTACAAATAGGCAGCTGGTGGTTGGGGGCAGCCCGTTCCTGCCTGCTGCACCTGACTGGACACAAATATAGTGCGAAGCCCCACGTCAATTTTTTTTTAATTATTTCATGAATTTCCTGAAATAATTTAAAAAAATTGAAGTGGGGCTTCGCACTATATTTGTGTCCAGCCAGGTACAGCAGGCAGGAATGGGCTGCCCCCAACCACCAGCTGCCTATTTGTACCTGGCCGGACACAACAATATAGGGAAGGCCTTTTTTTCTTAATTATTTCATGAATTTCATGAAATAATTAAAAAAAATTGAAGTGGGGCTTCGCACTATATTTGTGTCCAGCCAGGTACAACTAGGCAGCTGGGGGCTGGAATCTGCAGCGCAGGGAGGCCCAAGCTTTCTGGGCCCCCCCCCCCGCTGCAAATTGCAGTCCGCAGCCACCCCGGAAAATGGCGCGTTCATAGAAGCGCCATCTTCTGGCGCTGTACCCAACTCATCCAGGGCCCTGGTGCGGTGGCTCACTGGGTAATAAAGGGGTTAGGGCCAGCTTGGTATTATCAGCTGGCCCCAAGCCCAAAATTCATGGGGTCACGCCAGTATTAGACATGACCGCCATGAATTTCTAGTAAAGTATTTAAAAAAAACACAACACCCAGAATAAAGTCCTTTAATTGAAATAAACACACAATTCTTTATTGTTCTAAATTAAACTATACTTACCATCACGCCCATTCCAGCTGAAGCCAACGATCTCCTGCAATAAAAGAAAAATAATAAACCAACCTCATCCTTACCTTTCCATGGTTCCCACGACAGCTTCAGCTCTGCTACATCGAGATGACAGGCTGGACCGCAGCAGAACGCTGCCATCCAGCCTGTCATGCCGCAGACACTGAGAAGAGCAGGCATGCTTGCGCTCCTCAGTGTCTCGCTGTGACGGCATCCAGATGAGCCGAGTTCATGTCCAATGAACTCAGCTCACCTCATGCACGTCACTGACAGCGTGGGAAAATTCTCACGCTGAAGTGCTGAGTGCAGGAGAATTGTCCCACGCTGTCAGTGACGTGCATGAGGTGAGCTCATGTCCAATGAACTCAGCTCACCTCATGCACCTCACTGACAGCGTGGGAAAATTCTCCTGCACTCAGCGCTTCAGCGTGAGAATTCTCCCACGCTGTAAGTGACGTGCATGAGGTGCACCGAGTTCATTGGACATGAACTCGTCTCATCTTTATGCCGTCACAGCCAGACACTGCAGAGCGCAAGCAAGCCTGCGCTTCTCAGTGTCTGCGGGATGACAGGCTGGATGGCGGCATTCTGCTGCGGTCCAGCCTGTCATCTCGATGTAGCAGAGCTGAAGCTGTCGTGGGAACCATGGAAAGGTAAGGATGAGGTTGCTTTATTATTTTATTTTTATTACAGGAGATCGTTGGCTTCAGCTGGAATGGGCGTGATGGTAAGTATGGTTTAATTTAGAACAATAAAGAATTGTGTCTTTATTTCAATTAAAGGACTTTATTCTGGGTGTTTGTGTTTTTTTTAACTTTGACTATAGGGTTAGTAATGGGGGTGTCTTATAGACGCCTCTCCATTACTAACCTGGGCTTGATGTCAGCTGGCATTATAAGCTGACATCAACCCCAGCCCTATTACCCCCTGCCACCGCACCAGGGCAGCGTGGAAGAGCGAGGCTAAGTGCCAGAATTGGCGCATCCTATGAATGCGCCATTTCTGGGGCGGCTGACGGCTGGTGTTTCTAGCCTGGGAGGGGGCCAATATTCATGGCTCCCTTCCTGGGCTATTAATATCAGCCCCCAGCTATCTGCCTAGCCTTTGCTAGCTATTAAATTAGGGGGGACCCCACGTCATTTTTTTTGGGGGGGGTCCCCCATTTTAATAGCTAGTAAAGGCTATGTATTCAGCTGGGGGCTGATATTAGTAGCCTGGGAAGCTCCGTGGGTATTACCCCCTTCCCAGGCTTCAAACATCTGCCCCAGCTGTCTGCTTAACCTCCGCTAGAGCCTAAAATTAAGGGGAACCCCACACCAATTTTTTTAATAATAAATCCTTTATTTTAATACTAAATGACAAGTACAGTAACCAACACTGTCACTGTACTTCATATATATGTGACTGACATGTTTCTATCTATCTAATCTATGTGTGAAGCTCTATTCTGTCTGTTATAAATTGTCGGGTACAGATGCTGAATTGCCGGCCGGCTTTCTTAAAGAGAAGGTGCATGAAAACACTATTATTTTTTTTAATAAATCCTTTACACTAAATGACAAGTACAGTAAGCAACACTGTCACTGTACTTCATATATATGTGACTGACATGTTTCTATCTATCTAATCTATGTGTGATTCTCTATTCCTTCTATTCTAAATTGTTGGGTACAGATGCTGAATTGCCGGCCGGCTTTTTTAAAGAGACGGTGCATGAAAACACTATTATTTTTTTTGATAAATCCTTTACACTAAATGACAAGTACAGTAATCAACACTGTCACTGTACTTCATATATATGTGACTGACATGTTTCTATCTATCTAATCTATGTGTGATTCTCTATTCCTTCTATTCTAAATTGTCGGGTACCGCTGCTGAATTGCCGGCCGGCTTTTTTAAAGAGACGGTGCATGAAAACACTATTATTTTTTTTGATAAATCCTTTACGCTAAATGACAAGTACAGTAAGCAGCACTTTCACTGTACTTCGTATATATGTGGCTGACATGTTTATATCTATCTAATCTATGTGTGAAGCTCTATTCTTTCGGTTCTAAATTGTCGGGTACCGGTGTATGCCGCTGCTGAATTGCCGGCTTTTCATGTTTCACTGTTGGCACTGTTCCCATCGATTTGGGCAATCACTGTAATGCCACAACCACCATGGCTGTGGCATTACAGTGAGTGGCAGACAATCCCTGCATGATTGGTGCTCTAAATAGCACCAGACATGCAGGACACGCTTTTGGTGCACGAACAGTTATCGAACATAACCTCGAACAGCCGAATTTTTTGCAAATCGTTCGTGTTCGTCGAACAACTCGAACACCGCCCAAAACAGCTCGAATTTGAGATTGGCGAACAGTTCTAGTCGAACACCGCTCATCTCTACACCTTAGCTCCCACAACCTGGGTGAACAAATCTGGAATCAGAGGAAGAGGGTATGGATCTTGGATGGTAATTTGATTTAATTACCAGAAATCTAAACAGGGACGTAGACCGCCATCTTTTTTTCTTCACAAAGAAGAATGCTGCCGCCACGGGCAAAGATGAGGGTCTGATATGTCCCTTCTCCAGACTTTCTGCAATGAAATCCTTCATGGCTTGTCTCTCAGGGCCAGAAAGATTCCCTTTTTCCGGTCAATCAGACGTTGTAGTCACAAGATGGTGGCTCGGGACTAGAGCAGCACCGGAAAGAGTTAAATCCGGCGCGTGGTGAGTATAAGACTAAGGCTAAGTGCCCACGATGCAGAAATGCTGCATATTTTTTCTGCTTCTCCCTGGCAGGAAAAACACATGCGGATTTTACATGCGTTTTTCCTGTCAAGTAGAAGCGTTTGTCAAGCGTTTTTGCATGCAGGTTATCAAGCGCTTTTCCAAGTGATTTTAGTAACACTTGGAAAAGTGCTTGACAACTTGGTCACACTATATAAATCCATGCAACCGGCATGGATTTATATAGTGTGACCAAGTAATAGTTAAAAAAAAGAATAAGATTGGTAAAAAATAAATATTATACTTGCCTTCCGATGGCCCCCGGTGTTTTCTCCGCTACGTCCGGTCTGTTGTATGGGTCGCGGTGGTGTGAAAGGACCTGCCATGATGTCATTTAGTCATGTGACAGGTCACGCGATCGCCGACGTCAGCGGTCGCGTGACCTGTCACATGACTAAATGACGTCATGGCAGGTCCTTTCACACCACCACCACCCATACAACAGACCAGACATAGCGGAGAAAACACCGGGGGCCATCGGAAGGTAAGTATAATCTTTATTTTTTATTTTAAATTCTTTTTTTTAACAGGTTCTATGGTACCCGAGTCTGGATGAGAGTCTCCTCATCTCCAGACCCGGGTACCATCCGCACATTGAACCGCATGATATCAGCTTGTGCACATGTGCTCATACGGATATTATGCGATTCAATGCAAGTCAATGCGGCAATTACGCTGCGTGTCCACAAAATTAATGTACATGCTGCGTATTTTTCCGCAATCATCATCAAATTCCGTGGCAAAAACGCTTGAAAAACGCATAGTGGGCACGCAGCCTAAAGGTGGGGATCCTTGTTTAGTGGCACGACTCTGGCGCTGAAATTTAAAAAAAACACAGGAGGAAATGGAAATGGAAAAGGTGCCACTTCAACGAGCACTTCATCGCATTCAAACAATCCCTCGCCATTTTTAAGTCCACACTCACTGCAGCAAAACAAACCTACTTCTTATCTCTCACATCCTCCATGTCACAACCCTAAACAGCTATTCAACACTTTCAATTCTCTCCTCCGTCCCCCAGAGCCTCCTCCCTCTCCTCTCATCTCAGCAGAAGACTTTGCCTCATTTTTCAAGCAGAAGATTGACAGCATCAGACAAAGTTTTTGCCTAAAGTCCCCCCAGCCTCTCATCCTGTCTACTCAACTTTCCTCCTCCAAAACCAACTTCTCCACCATTACAGAAGATCATGTTTCCTCTTTACTCTCCAAATCACACCTGACCACCTGTGAACTCGACCCAATCCCATCCCACCTCATCCCTAACCTTACCACAGTCTTCATCCCAGCCCTAACCCACCTCTTCAACCTGTCACTAACAACTGGCATCATCCCCTCATGCTTCAAACAAGTCTGGATCACACCCATACTAAAAAAACCCTCCTTTGATCCATCCTCTCTGTCTAGCTATCGCACCATATCACTTCTTCCCTATGCCTCAAAACTACTGGAACAACACATCCACCTTGAACTGTTCTCCCACCTCTCCTCCTGCTCCCTCTTCGACCACTTGCAATCAGGCTTCCGACTGCATCACTCCACTGAAACTGCCCTGACTAAAGTCACCAACGACCTACTAACTGCCAAATCTAAGCGACACTACTTTGTCCTCCTCCTCCTGGACCTGTCATCTCCCTTCGACACAGTGGACCATTACTACAGACGCTCTCTTCTCTTGGTATCACAGACTTGGCCCTATCTTGGATCTCTTCATACCTAACTGACCAGACATTCAGTGTCTCCCACTCACTCACCACCTCCTCATCTCACTCTTTATCTGTTGGTGTCACCCAAGGTTCAGTTCTAGGGCCCCTGCTCTTCTCCATCTACACCTTTGGCCTGGGACAGCTCATAGAGTCTCACGGCTTTCAGTATCACCTCTATGCTGATGACACACAGATCTACCTCTCTGGACCCAACATCAACTCCTTACTAACCAGAATCCCACAATATCTGTCCGCTATCTCATCCTTCTCTGTTAGATTTCTAAAACTTAACATGGATAAAACTGAATTCATCATCTTTCCTCCACCTCACTCAACCCCCCCATCTGACCTATTCATTAAAGTTAATGACTGCCCACTCTCCCCAGTAACACAAGCTCATTTCCTCGGAGTAACCCTAGACTCTTATCTATTCTTCAAACCACATATCCAAGGCCTTACCACTTCCTGCCGACTCCAACTCAAATATATCTCCCGGATCCACACATTTCTCAGCAAAGACTCTGCAAAAACACTACTGCATACCCTTATCTCCCGCCTCGGCTACTGCAACCTCCTGCTCTGTGGCCTCCCTTCTAACAATCTCGCACCCCTCCAATCTATCCTAAACTCTGCTGCCCGACTAATCCACCTGTCCCCCCGCTACTCCCCGGCCTCCACCCTCAGTCAATGCCTTCACTGGCTCCCCATTACCCAGAGACTCAAGTTCAAGACCCTAATCTTGGCATACAAAGCCATCCACAATCTCCTCCATACATCTGTGACCTAGTCTCCCAGCACTTACCTACACGCAACCTCCGATCCTCACAAGATCTCCTTCTCTACTCACCTCTTATCTCCTCTTCCCACAATCACATACAAAATTTCTCCCGTGCATCCACCCTATTCTGGAACTCTCTACCCCAACATATCAGACTCTCGCCCACCATGGAAACCTTCAAAAGGAACCTGAAGACCCACCTCTTCCTACAAGCGTACAACCTGCAGTAACCACCGCTCCATCATACCGCTGCACGAACAGCTCTACCCTCACCTACTGTATCCTCACCCATCACTTGTAGACTGTGAGCCTTCGAGGGCAGCGTCCTCTCTCCTCCTGTACCAGTTTCTGACTCATTTTACTTAAGATTATTGTAAGAATTTTTGCTATGTTTCCCCCTTTTTCACATGTAAAGCGCCATGGAATAAATGGCGCTACAATAATAAATAATAATAATTATTTAAATCATATGCTAAACACCAAAAAGAAAAACAGAATTGCCACCCCAAGCAAAAAATGCATTAAAAATTATCATAATATTGTATGCACCACAAAATGGTGTCAATAAAAACATCAGCTCAGACTGAAAAAAATGAGCCCTCATACAGCTTCATGGACTGAAATATAAAAAAGTTTTGAATCTCAAAAATAGTGATGAAAATGTATTTATTTTTTTACAGATTTCAGAAATTGTTTTAACCACTAAGATAACCAAAAATGTTTTGTATCTGTGTAATCATACTAACCTGAAAAATCAATTTCACCACACAATGAACATCGTAAAAACAAAATCCAAAAATCTATTTCACAGTACTTTTTTTCCCATTTTCCAGTAAAGTATATTGAAAAATCAATATAATCAATCAGTCAAACTACAACTCATCCTCTATAATTGAAACCTAAATATGTCTACGTGAATGGAAAAATAAAAAAGTTATGGCTCTGGAGTGGATAAAATAAGAATGCAAACACGGAGAATACCAGAGTCATTAACGTGGTGGTCCAAAACTGAAGTTGATTTTATTTCTAAATGTTTATTTAATGTAATAAACTAATTTTCTGAACAACCTTTTCTAATATACTTTGACTAAAAACTTCCTACCATTCCCTCTCTACTCCACTTTTTTTTTGCAGTGTGCTCATCACTTTTCATTAGGGAGCGCAGTCCCACTAGACATTGAAAAGGAATATCACACAAGGTTGATTGTACTGAGCACGCGTTGGAATTTACAACCAACTCATGCTCAGTAGAACAGGGACTTGTTCAGCCCCTAAAATGGCTTTGACTCAGGACTCTTCATTTCAGGGTGGGGAAGAGGCTGCATCAGTAACTGCGGTCTCTACCCACTGATGACAACGGTGAATGTTATTGTTAGGAGGACGGTTGCAGACAACTTTATTTTAAAGGAACGCAACCGACCCCGGGGTCCGCGATGCAGCCTGGAGGACTGCTGCCGAACACTCTCCGGGTGGAAAGGCAAGCGACAACTTAAATGTAAAACCCTTCCGTGTTTCTTCACACAGGAACGGGTAAAGTGGTACGCTCTATCTCCGTTAACTGCACGGAGGGAGAGCGACCGGCGACGCACCTATCAACTATCTTAGCCCTTCGTGTTAATGCACACGGAAGGGTAAGACGGTTCGCACAATCTCCAAGAACCGCAGGGAGACGTGCGACCGTGGGAGAAGCAGTAGCCCTATCTTTGATACAGGTGCTACGCTATGGGGTTTGGCGCTAGTATAACGGTTCACACAATCTCCAAGAACCGCAGGGAGACGTATGACCGAAGGAGAAGCAGTAGCCCTGTCTTCAATACAGGCGCTACGCTATAGGAGTTGGCGCTAGCGTGCGGGTGTGATTCCCGCCGGGTATTCGAGCACTCAGCCGGTGTGCTACCGGACTGAGCAAACCCGCTCTATATAGCTCACAGGCGGAACAGACTTTTCCTAACCTGCCTAACTAAAGCTATGGCTCTACGAGGAGCCCAAGAGTAAGCGTGCACACCACAAACAGCCAGCTCAAATGATCTGAGCGCGTCGCCATCTTTGTGGGCGGGCCTTTTAAAGACTAAGCCCTGCCCACCGACGCGCCATTGGTGACGTTACCCGTGGACCAATCAGGCGGTGCCAGGTCACCGGGTCAGGTGGGTGCCAACCTACCAATCATGATCCGCCAGGTCACGGACATGCTCAGTGCGGCAAATCCTGGACTTAGATTCCACAAGCCCTGTCTCCAACTGCAACCCAGGCTTAACATTGCTAGGCACAACTACCAGGGAGACAAACAGTGCTTGCGGACCAGCTAGGCGTTGGGGCTGATGGCGATGCTGAGCAGCATCAGCCCTGGCTGGACTAAAATGGGAGACCACATAAGGTCCAGGACCCATTTCGAATCCAGCACCAGACTGACGCCTAACATTATCCCCCTCCACTTGACACTCATTTTCCTCTATGAGCCGGGGGGCAAGGATGTGGTCCAATGGGTCACAGAGAGGATTCACGAAACAGTGACCCCGGTGTACAGGGTACCCTCTTTTAGGACGGGAAGCAGTGACAACTGGTTCTCTATGCGTAGGATCCTTCACGGGTGACAGGGAGGAAGGACCCGCCAGTCTCTGGCGAAAAGATTTCTCTCTCGCACAGACGGGACACGCGAGAACAAAGTCCTTGACGTCCTGGTGCCACCGGGGCCACCAATAGGACCGTAGAAGGGACTTAGTGTTATGTCTGACCCCCAAGTGAGCTCCGGTCTTAGGGGCATGAGCCCAGGAGAGCACCATACTCCGTAGATTAGGGGAAACAAACGTCCTCCCCGACGGAACCGGGTTGGAGGACACTGCAGTCACCCTCTCTCCCTGAGAGTTCTTTGCGACAAAATCTGACAGGACCCGAGGCCTGGAAACAGACAAGGAATCTGTACCAGATGTCGCAATGATAGGGGGATCAGAGACTACCCTCCGGGTGACTTTGACCAAACACTGAGATGTACAATTCTCACTCCAGGAAAAAATTCTCCCCGTATTCCAGTCAATGTGTGGAGTATGACAACGTACCCAGGGGAGCCCCAATAACACCTCGTCTAATCCACCGGGAATAATAAGAAATGAAATAACCTCGCGGCGGCCCTGGGGAAATGACATGGTGAGAGGAATCGACTGGTGGGTGATTTGTACATCCAGGAGTGAACCATTGACAATACTAATGTTCATTGGTCTAGAGAGTAACTCGGTAGGGATGGCATGCCTCTGGGCGAACGTAGATGATAGAAAATTGCCATCAGCACCGGAATCCACCCACGCCTTGGCAGTGACTGCAGCTTTACCAAAGGACAAAGTCACATTATGTAATAATTTGGAGGAAGAAGTCCCGGAATTTAATACCCCTCCTCCAACGGTGGTAAGACCTACTCGTTTTACCGACTGCTTGGCGCCCTTAAATACGGGGTGCTCTGAGATATGTGCAGAACGGGAACGAGAGGAACTAGACTTAGACCGGGGTACATCCGTAGCCTTAGGCTCCGGGTCGAGTGTCTTGGGTTTGAAAATGGGTCTAAAGGCGGATGGTGCCAACAGATACTGAGGTCTGGCAACCTCCAGCTCTAACTTGTGTTCCGCATGACGCAAGTCAATACGGTCAGTGAGAGATATTAACTCCTCCAGAGAAGTTGGGATTTCTCTGGTAGATAAAGCATCTTTAATATGCCCAGCCAGACCCCTCCAGAATACTTGGATAAGCGACCGCTCAGACCAATCCAGTTCAGCCGCTAGGGTTCTAAACTGGACGGCATAGTGGCTGGCGGTGGCTGAAACCTGGACCAACGCAAGAAGCTTAAGAGCCGTATCATGCGTGACCTGAGGACCCAGAAAAACACTTTTTAGAGTCTTAAGGAAAAGACCAGCATTTACTACAACCGGGTCATTCCGCTCCCATAGAGGAGTAGCCCACTCCAGAGCCCTGTGAGAGAGTAATGAAATTATATATCCCATTTTGGCTCTTTCGGAGGGGAACCGTGCCTCCATCATCTCCAAATGAATGGAGCATATGTTAATAAAACTCCTGCAGAGTTTACTATCCCCAGAAAATTTCTCCGGGAGAGCAAACCGGGGTAATGGGGCACTTGCAGTGGTTGCAGTATTCACCGCAGCCAAGTTAATATTGGCTGCTAGAGTAGCCGCCTGGGAAGCTACTGCAGTGATATCAGCGACCACAGCAGTTTGTTCCAGAGATTTAAGTCTGGTCTCCAGTTGCTGTATGTACCGCTGCAGTTGTTTATTGTCGGCCATGTTCGGCAAGACCCTGGCGCTCAGATACTGTTAGGAGGACGGTTGCAGACAACTTTATTTTAATGGAACGCAACCGACCCCGGGGTCCACGATGCAGCCTGGTGGACTGCTGCCGAACACTCTCCGGGTGGAAAGGCAAGCGACAGCTTAAATGTAAAACCCTTCCGTGTTTCTTCACACAGGAACGGGTAAAGCGGTGCACTCTATCTCCGTTAACTGCACGGAGGGAGAGCGACCGGCGACGCACCTATCAACTATCTTAGCCCTTCATGTTAATGCACACGGAAGGGTAAGACGGTTCGCACAATCTCCAAGAACCGCAGGGAGACGTGCGACCGTGGGAGAAGCAGTAGCCCTGTCTTTGATACAGGCGCTACGCTATGGGGTTTGGCGCTAGTATAACGGTTCACACAATCTCCAAGAACTGCAGGGAGACGTATGACTGTAGGAGAAGCAGTAGCCCTGTCTTCGATACAGGCGCTACGCTATAGGAGTTGGCGCTAGCGTGCGGGTGTGATTCCCGCCGGGTATTCGAGCACTCAGCCGGCGTGCTACCAGACTGAGCAAACCCGCTCTATATAGCTCACAGGCGGAACCGACTTTTCCTAACCTGCCTAACTAAAGCTATGGCTCTACGAGGAGCCCAAGAGTAAGCGTGCACACCACAAACAGCCAGCTCAAATGATCTGAGCGCGTCGCCATCTTTGTGGGCGGGCCTTTTAAAGACTAAGCTCTGCCCACCGACGCGCCATTGGTGACGTTACCCGTGGACCAATCAGGCGGTGCCAGGTCACCGGGTCAGGTGGGTGCCAACCCACCAATCATGATCCGCTAGATCACGGACATGCTCAGTGCGGCAAATCCTGGACTTAGATTCCACAAGCCCTGTCTCCATCTGCAACCCAGGCTTAACATTGCTAGGCACAACTACCTGGGAGACAAACAGTGCAATGCTGAACAGCATCAGCCCCAGCTGGACTGAAATGGGAGACCACATAAAGTCCTGGACCCATTTTGAATCCAGCACCAGACCGATACCTAACAGTTATGAACTTTATTATTATAGTATATTAGAAAATTGATTACATTACATTAAATGGATAGACATTTAGGATTAAAGTCAACTTCAGCTTCCTAGACTATTATTATTTTTGTATATGAAGCTAAAAACTAACACAAGGATGAACTCTTTTGGCTCAGAACGCAATTCACCTATTCCTTTTAAATTCCCCCAAAACCAGAGCAGCACCTAGTCTTCTAGTCTGCTCTGTCAATGGGGCATCACTACCAAAATCCTGCTGATTGACAGCTGAATCCCTGAAGCATGGTGTTATACATTAGGCCACACTCCTGTTCTATAGGGCTACATCCCCATCTTCGGACAAAGGGTATAAAGCATCCAAAACAGATGACAAATGTGGTGAAAGTATTGAAAGACTTTTTGGGGGGTAAATTATGCCAGAATTCTGGCGCATTTAGCTTTAAAAATACGCCCCATTAATTTTACCTCCATCACTTATCAGACAACTACATATTCTCTTTTAAGATTTCTACTCACCAGTGAGCTTTTTCAGATCCTGTAAAATTCTGTCTAAGGTCTTAATCATTTCTTTAAGATCAAACTGCTTGATATCTGATTCTGAATTGAGTTCAAACATCTGAAAAAAATACATTTCACTACATTTTAATTACAACGAAATACTACTGCACGGCTGATTTAACATACGTGGAGTAAGTATAGTGTCTATACATAGCAGCAAAGTGAGAATAATAATAAAACGTAACTTTTAATAAGCATTATAAAATACCAACTAGGGTAGTATAAAAATTAAAACACCTCCATTTTTCATGGATATTGGAAAAATAAACAGACAGCCACAGTGGTGGACAATATAAAGCTGTAAAAAAAGGTAGACCTGTGAATAGAAGCTCCATAACAATGCCCAGAAATGACAGTGGTCACATACAGTGCATATGAAATCAGAGGGAAAATACCATAATGTTACAGTGTCGGATGAAAAAAAAGTGGAAATTTCTCACCCAGTATGTGTAGTCTGCAGGGTGAATAGAGAATTCTTCATCAATGAAGAATCAATGGACAAAACCTCATCAAGTCTGCAAAGGGTAGAGGCAGAAGCATTAGCCCTATAATACCCTATGGGTTAATACAGTGGCCTTAAATGCCCCATGGCTTCCGCCCTTACAAGGGCAGTCCACAGCTTTCCCTCAGCTGGACTTGCCCTCAGCATGCATGGCTACTTAGGGCAAGTCCAGCCCTTATCACTTACTTCAAATGGTTGCCGCAGTTTTAATAAAATCACTGTTTTATCTGCTGAAGATCTATCAGTTCTATGAATTCTGAGCTCTAATCCTGCTCACACCACAGACTGACAGCTTTTTGTGTACACTGTGAACAGGCAGAAAGCTGCCAATCGGTGGATTGGCAAGGTTGTATAGAGTTCATGAATATGGAGGACTACATGACCATAGGTTTACTAGTTCTCTGATAATAATCTCTTAGTGAAAAAACAGTGATTTTATCAAAATCTATGGCCAGCAGACTAGTAAGGGACACATTGCTAGAATCAGGGTCTCTGCCTCTTCATTTTGCTGCTCTCAGATTAGGTGCAAAAACCTGGTGACTGACTCTCTTTAACATGCTATTTATATCACTTGGTCAACAAAACTGGCAAATACTGGCAAAGTAAGACTGGCAAATACTGTTTTCTGACCAGGCCCCTTCGAGAAATAATAAATAATTGTGTCTTTAACCCCACATCCATCAAACAAAAACTCTGGGGCCATCAAGGCATAGGCACAATGCACCGTTTATTTACTATGGGTTAATGGAGATGAGTCAATGCCATTGCATAAAGTGTGAGCAGAAGCGCCGCAGTGACAGCAGATAATATACGGTAAGTAACTCCAATCCAGATGACGACTGTGGCATGGCAGATGGCCTCTGGATTTAGCAGACACCTACAGGAGCATATTTGGTCCTATCCCAGAGGTAGGATCTATTTGGAAGCCTGTATAACACTGACAGTCATAATATCTTAAAATACAGAACTATTGAAATGTATTCTAAATGCAAATCAAGCAATCACATGATAAACTAAAAGAAAGAAAGACAAAAAAAACCCACAAAACAGCCAAATGACATCTATGAAAACACCAACACATCAACATCAAAATAATTCACAACACAGTTGGGGGAAAAATAAGAAGGTTATGACTCGGAATATTGCAATAGAAAAATAAAATTTTATTTTAAGTACTTTTATGGTGCAACAGTAGTAAAGTGTAAAAAATACATAAATGTGGTATCACTGTAATGATATTTTTTAATGTGGTTTTTTTTTATGAGATTCAGTGTGTGGTATAAATGACAATTCCACCACCACCCTAAAAATGCCTAAATTGTCAGATTGTGATTATTCTACATCCCCATAAAATGTAATAAAGAACATCAAAAAATTAAAACGTTGCAAAAATGATACCAATGAAAGCATCAATTTATCACACAAAAAGGTCTCCAAACTGTTCCACTAATTTAAACATTAGTAAGTTATAGCTCTCAGAAAATGAAACAGAAAAGCATACAGTGAAACCCAATTCTCAATGAGACAAAAGTGTTTTTCCTATTCTTTCCTCAAAAATATTTTAAAAAGTTTTTCAATACATTCTATGCCAGGGTTGCACAAATGTTTTTGGTGCTAGGGCCACATTGTCATGCTGAACCAATAGCAAGGGGCGCCAAAAAATTTAAAGGGATACTTGCATGAATACATAACCAGAACCACTGTCAGTACATTAATACATCACTAGAAGCAAGTTTGAAGTATTTGAGGAGGATTTGGAGAGTTACTGTAGGGTCAAGACACCCTAATTTACATTGAGCTTTTGGAGCAAAAACTGTGCATAAACTCTCCAAACCCATCTCAAAATCTCCAAGTTCTGAATATTTTTGAGTTTTACCAAACCCATGTACAGTAGTGTTCAAAATAATAGCAGTATGTTCAAAAACATGAGTTAAGCACAAAATCTTTATATTAGTTTTGATTTCCATGCATTGGGAACATTGCACACTGGTTTCTCATTCAAAACATGAAGAGAAATGTATATAATTTGTAACTACTTTACAGAAAATAACAAAAAATGAACATTGGGCTATTCTAAAAAATAGCAGTGTCTGCATTTGTCTTTAAAAACTTACAATATGCACTCTTTTTTTGAGGATTTAGCATTTCTGGGATATTTATTCCTAATATTTAGTTGTATACTGACAATTTTTTAGAACTACTTCCCATCTATGTTGCATAGAGTCAACCAACTTTTGGCACTTGTCAACTGTTATTCCAGCCCAGGATGCTTTGACTACATCCCACAATCTTCTGGCATTTGTTGGCTTTGCCTCATAAACTGCATTTTTGATGCCACCCCACAGGTATTCTATTGGCTTAAGTTCCGGGAATTGGGCTGGCCACTCCATAACCTCAAATTTGTTGAACTGGAACCAAGATTATGTTCGTTTACTGGTGTGTTTAGGGTCATTGTCTTGTTGAAACACCCATTTCAAGGGCATATCCTCTTCACAGTAAGGCAACATGACCTCTTTAATATATGCAAACTGGTCCATGATCCCTGCTATGCGGTAAATAGGACCGACATCATAGTAAGAGAAACATGCCCATATTATGAAGCTTGCACCACCATGCTTCACTGTCTTCATAGTGTCCTGTGGCTTGACTGCAGAGTTTGGGGGTTGTCTGATGAAATGTCTGTGGCCCTTGGCCCCAAAAAGAACAATTTTACTTTCATCAGTCCACAAAATGTATCTCCATTTCTCTTTAGGCCAGTTGATGAGTTCTTTGCAAATTGTATGCGCTTCAATACATGTCTTTTTTTTGAACCGTGGGACTTTGCGGGGATTTCTTGCTATGAGATTAGCCTCATATAGGCATCTTCTAACTGTCACAGTACTCACAGGTAACTTGAGACTGTCTTTGATCATCCTAGAGCTGATCATTAGCTGAGTCTTTGTCATTCTGGCTATTCTTCGATCCATTTGAATAGTAGTCTTCCGTTTTCTTCCACGTCTCTCTGATTTTGCTTTACATTTTAAAGCACTGGAGATCATTTTAGCTGAACAGCCTATCATTGTCTGCACATCTTTAAAAGTTTTACCTTCTCCAATCAACTTTTTAATCAAAGTACGCTGTTCTTTGGAACAAGGTCTCAAATTACCCATATTTCTCAGGCTTTCAAGGAGAAATGCATGTACAACATGTGCTGGCTTCATCCTTAAATAAGTGCCACCTGATTCATACCTGTTTCTTCACAGAATGATTGACCTCACTAATTGAACTCCACACTGCTATTTTTTTGAACACACCTCCTTTCAATTAATTATTCAAATACACAGACTCAAAAACATGCAGATCATGAATGCTGAGTCTATCAGTTTTCTTAGAATCTACTGCATTAACTGGTAAATTGTTTGACATGTGGTAATATAATTTATACCAAAAACAGTGATTAATCTGGTTGGTCATATTGGACTGCTATTATTTTGAAAATTATTGTACCACATCAGCTGACCAGTTATAGACTGCTACATGTGTATTAGGTTAGAACCACCATCAGTACAGGAATACATTATTGGAACCACCATGAGAACAAGAATACAGCATTATAACAACCATCAGTGCATTAATGCATCATCAGAACATCCATCAGTACAGGAATATAGCATCAGAACTACCATCAGTACATGAATGCATGACCAAAACTACCATCGATACATTAATACAGTACCAAACTTGGTACAGTGATGAACAGCAATGTTACTCCAGCCCCAAATACAATTGTATAGCATGAACATACAATTCTCAGTATGTACATAACAATGGTAAGAAGATACTGGAAGTTGTTAACAGCAATCATCAGACTGTGGACCATACAGGAAGCACATTACTAATGAGGCAAAGTCATCTTCTCTGATTGAAGTCATTCTCATTCTTTTTGTCTCCATGTAGTACAGCCGCCATGATGAGATTTCATGCCCAGAGCTTATCTCTGCAGAATTCCATTTTCTCCAGTTTTCTGCAGCACTTCCTGGCATGGTGCCCTTAAAGGGAGCTTGTCACCAAAAATAACGCTGTTAACCTGAAGGCATGGGGTTAATCTGCAGGTTAGCAGTGTTATTATGCTGCCTGGCGCCTGCACTCATCCGAATGCAGCGGGGAGAAAATAAACTTTATTCTCTTCGCCAGCATTCAGTTTCAGTCATGAAGGCGGGGGCGGTGCTAGTTCAGTCACCACTCTAAAAATACAGTGCGGCGGCTGTAACCGCTGGGGCTGGCGGTGCGGTTACAGCCAGAGCTCTGTAATACAGTGCACATATATACAAAATAGCCCCCTGGTGCTCTCTTTGCATTTAATCTTTGATTCATGTCTTCACTACAGATGAGCGAATGTTTTGATATTCGGGTTCCGATCGGTGAATCTGCAATATTCGCCAATTTATTAGTCGAATATTCACCGAACATTGCCGAACGCCGTAGGATTCAATGGGAGGCAAAAATAATGCATATGCAACACCTTCAAACAGGCCCAAAAACTGCCAAAACACAGCAACTTAGGGTAGACACCTGGAAAGTGACGTCAATTGACCCAGAGTACAAGTACTATAATTATTATTATTATTATTACAGCGACATTTATTCCGTGGCACTTTAAATGTCCAAAGGGTCACCGTCGGTGAGTCACCGACTTTTACAAGAGGAGAGAGGACGCTTGTCAGAAGTGGGTCTTCAGCTTCCTTTTCAACGTTTCCACGGTAGGCGACAGGCTGATGTGTTGGGGTACAGAGTTACACAGTAGGTGAGATGCACGGGACAAATCTTGTATGTGATTGTGACAAGATGAGATAAGAGGGAAGTAGAGAAGGAGATCTTGGAAAAATGGGAGGTTGCATGCAGGTAACTAGTACAGGTAAACTAGGTCACACATGTATGGAGGAGACAGGTTTTCGATGGCTTGGTATGCCAAAGTTAGTCTTTTCAACTGTAGTCTCTGGGCAATAGGGAGCCAACGCAGGGATTGACAGAGTGAAGAAGCCTGGGAATAATGGGGTGACAGGTGGATTAATCAGCCAGCACACTTTAGGATATACCGGAGGGGTGCGAGAGTGGTAGAAGGGAGGCCACAGAGCAGGAGCTTGTAGTAGTCGAGGAGGGAGATGATGAGGGCGTGCACTGGTGTTTTTCTAGATTCATGGTTGAGGAATGTGCAGATCCCCGAGATACTTTGGAGTTGGAGTCAGCAGCATGTGGAATGGACTTGGATCTGATGTTTGAAGGACAGATCAGAGTCAAGCATGTGGGACTTGGAAGAGTGGGCAGCCATTCACTTTGATGGATAGGTCAGTTGGGGGGGTGAATGAGATGGTGGAAAAATGATTCACTCTGTTTTATCCATGTTAATTTTTACAAGTCTAGCTGAGAAGAAAGATGAAATACAGGACACACATTGTGGCATTCTGTTTAGTAAGGAGGTGATACTGAAAGCCGTGAGACTATGAGTAGTGTTGAGCGAGCACTAAAATGCTGGGGTGCTCGAAGCTTGGGCCGAGCTCACCGTGATACTCGGGTGCTCGACACGAGCAACGAGCCCAATGTTAGTCTATGGGAGATCCGAGTATTTTTGCAGTGGCACTCCCGGCAGTCTGTAGAAAGCCTAAAAAGTGCCCAAAACGATAATGACAGTGCTCAAATGACATGGGGACAGCATGGGGATCGCCCCAAGAAGCATTTCTGAACCCCATGTCACTGCTATCATCAATGTGGTCAGAGGTATTAAGCCACTTTTACGGGCTCACAATAAAACGTTCACAAACAAAACTGAAACTGTTTTCCTGTGAAATATGTTAAGGAACATCCTTTCCAGGGTAAAGACTTGTGTATAAGGTAAAATAAATAACCAAAAACAAAAATACTCCTCCACACCTTGGGCTATGTTCACAAGTAGCATTTTTTTATGCGTTTTTGCACTTTTGTACTGCTTTCAACCGTGACAAATGCATTCACCGGGAAATGTCATTTTAACATTTTACAACCTTATCTGGCCATGTGCTGTGTGACACATGCATACAGTGCTGAAAAGACATGGGAACAGCATGGGGAAGACCCCTGGAAGCATCTCTGACACCCAGGTCACTGCCTAAAAGTGTGTCCATCAGAATTGATCCTTGCCGCATCAGAAGACGCAAACTTGCAACTATCCCCGTGCAAGTCCTTGTCCCAGGGCAGTGTTCAATTGTACCTCCCCCATTCCTTGCAATGCAAGTGCAAATATGCAGCCAACCACCCACCCAACCGCAGGCTGCAATACTATACTGCTAGCTTGCACTTGAAATGGGGCCTTTTAGTTTGGAGGAGGCCGAAGCTGGCCACTACCTCATGGCTGCGTCGGCAACGAGGTCTCCATACTCAGTCCCCAGCTGCCACTATTTGTCCCGGGAACCTTCCCCACACTTTTCTTAGCCTGGCCTGCATTAGGGCAGCATTGGACGAGCCCACCAGACAACCAAACTCCTCCGGTGGGCCCTGGCTTCTCTATCAGGGGAGTTGAGAGTGCCAAGGTGAGGAGCATGAGGATGATGATAGAAGTTCGCATCTGCTTTGTTTTCTTGGAATGCAAGCGTAAGTGTGCAGCCTGCCATCCACCCACCCCCAGGCTGCAATACCATACTGCTAGCTTGCTTGCACTTGAAATGAGGCCTTTTAGGCTTGTGGAGGCAGACGCCGGCCACCATGTCATGGCTGCGTCGGCGGCCTGGAATCCATACACAGTCCCAAGCCGCCCGGCGGCCGGGTGTCCTTGCTTGGTCCCCAGCCACCAGGGGGCGGCCGAGTGTCAATACTCGGTCCCCCCACCGCCCCTATTTGTCCCGGTGCGCCATATACACAAGCGCGCAAAACATTACCTGTGCCCTCCCAAGTGCATTAAGTGGGAAGGACAGTCTAACCACAAACACGTGGACAAGTGAATGTGGCCAGGGATGGTCCATCTCACTGACGCCTTCACACTGGGTTAATATTGTGGAAGCTGGGACACAGTTGGACACTGGGATGCAACACATCCTCCAGACATAGGGGATTGCGGGTCCAGGGTCAATCAGGCTTCAACACAAAGTTCAGAAGGTAGACAGCAGCAGTGGTCAGCCTCCTACACAACGAGTAAATTATTCATGATCATGAGGCCATCCATCTCCTTAGCTTTCTGTTCCTTGGAATGCAAGCGCATGTATGTAGTAGCGGCTAGGCCTGAGGTGGTAAGTGTTTTGGCGCATACAGTTATAGGGCACGCAGTGAGTGCAATGCCTACCAAAAATTTCGAGGCACTCCAATGCCCCTTGAAAGAGACATGGAGGTCAGAGGGCCTTAACTAAACCGTTTTTTTCCATTTATGGCAACTGGGTCTCCTGTGCACTGTAGGCCTAAGCAGTGAATGGAAGGCTATCCAAAAATTCTGAGGAACTGCAATGCCCCTTGAAACAGACGTGGATTACAGCATACTAAAAACCTTCTACCCATTATTGGGGAGTGGGTCTCCCTTAGTGGTCGCCTATGCATTGAAAAGCAAAAGCTGACTAAAATTAGGAGGAAATGCAATGCCCGTTGGAAGAATGGTGGAGGTCGCAGTGGAATAAAAAGACAATATCAATGCCCCTGGGAATAGTGGTGGAGGTCACAGTAGGTTAACAAGACTGTTTTAATGCCCCTTGGAAGAATGGTAGAGGTTGCAGTGGAATAAAAAGACAATATCAATGCCCCTTGAAAAAGTGGTGGAGGTCGCAGTAGCTTAACAAGACGGTTATACTGCTCCTTGGAAAAGTGGTGGAGGTCGCAGTAACTTAGCAAGACGGTTTTAATGCCCCTTGGAAGAGACATGGAGGTCACAGTAGCTTAACAAGATGGTTTTAATGCCCCTTGAAAGAGACGTGGAGGTCGCAGTGGAATAAAAAGACAATATCAATGCCCCTTGGAAAAGTGGTGGAGGTCGCAGTAACTTAACAAGACGGTTTTAATGCCCCTTGGAAGAGAAGTGGAGGTCGCAGTAGCTTAACAAGACGGTTTTAATGCCCCTTGGAAGAGACGTGGAAGTCGCAGTGGAATAAAAAGACAATATCAATGCCCCTGGGAAAAGTGGTGGAGGTCGCAGTAGCTTAGCAAGACGGTTTTAATGCCCCTTGGAAAATGGTGGATGTCGCAGTGGAATAAAAAGACAATATCAATGCCCCTTGAAAAAGTGGTGGAGGTCGCAGTAGCTAACAAGACGGTTTTAATGCCCCTTGGAAGAGACGTGGAGGTCGCAGTAGCTTAGCAAGACGGTTTTAATGCCCTTGGAAGGGACGTGGAGATCGCAGTAGCTTAAGAAGACGGTTTTAATACCCCTTGGAAGAGACGTGGAGGTCGCAGTAGCTTAAGAAGACGGTTTTAATACCCCTTGGAAGAGACGTGGAGGTCGCAGTAGCTTAACAAGACGGGTTTAATGCTCCTTGGAAGAGAAGTGGAGGTCGCAGTGGAATAAAAAGACAATATCAATGCCCCTTGAAAGAGTGGTGGAGGTCGCAGTAGCTTAACAAGACGGGTTTAATGCTCCTTGGCAGAGACGTGGAGGTCGCAGTGGAATAAAAAGACAATATCAATGACCCTTGGAAGAGTGGTGGAGGTTACAGTGGAATAAAAAGACAATATCAATGCCCCGTGGAAGAGACGTGGAGGTCGCAGTAGCTTAACAAGACGGTTTTAATGCCCCTTGAAAGAGACGTCTTGAAAGAGACGTGGAGGTCACAGTGGAATAAAAAGACAATATTAATGCCCCTTGAAAGAGTGGTGGAGGACGCAGTAGCTCAGCAAGACGGTTTTAATGCCCCTTGGAAAAGTGGTGGAGGTCGCAGTAGCTTAACAAGACGGTTTTAATGCCCCTTGGAACAATGGTGGAGGTCGCAGAGAAATAAAAAGACAACATCAATGCCCCTTGAAAAAGTGGTGGAGGTCGCAGTAGCTTAACAAGACGGTTTTAATGCCCCTTGGAAAAGTGGTGGAGGTCGCAGTAGCTTAACAAGACGGTTTTAATGCCCCTTCAAAGGGACGTGGAGGTCGCAGTGGAATAAAAAGACAATATCAATGCCCCTTGGAAAAATGGTGGAGGTCACAGAAGCTTAACAAGACGGTTTTCATGCCCCTTACAAGAGCCATGCAGTACAGCATATTAAAAACATTATTCCCATTATTGGGGAGTGGGTCTTCCATAGTCTTTGCCTATGCCTTCCAAGCAAAAGCTGACAAAAACTAGGACGGAGGAACTTGCAATGCTGGCAACATGGACCACGGTCACCCTGGTGGTATAGTGGTGGTGGAGGCTGAGGATAAGTAGAAGAGCAAAATACAGCCGAAATGAGGAAGCATATACCCATGTGTGGGTGTGAAGCTGTGCATGGAAATACACCTGCCAAAAAAACACAGTGGATTTGACTTTATGTTACTCTGCTGTCATTTGGTGGTGATGAGAAGTCTGGCCCAATCCAGCCCTTGTTCATTTTGATAAGGGTCAGCTTGTCAGCTGACAGGCGAGTGCGCTTATCAGTTATAATTCCCCCAGCGGCACTAAAAACACGCTCCGATAACACGCCAGCGGCAGGGCAGGCCAGGACCTCCAAGGCGTACAGAGCGAGATCATTCCAAGTGTCCACCAACCAGTAATAACTGTCACCCAACATTTTGACAAAGCGAGGGTCACGGTTAAGGCAGCGTAACATAAAGTCAGCCATGCGTGCCAGACTGGTAACGGGCAAGACATCTGTGTCCTCACCAAGATGACGACTGACCATGCTCTCCTCCTCCTCCTCCTCCCCCCTGTCCTCAGGCCACTCACGCTGAACCGACTGTATGACAGTTGTACAGGTGCTACCGTCTACAGCGCATGATACCAGCTCCTGTTCTTCCTCCTCCTCCTCCTCTCCCTCATTGTCCCCCAATGCACGTTGGGATGAGATGAGGCTGGGCTGTGTGTAATTGCCCATTACGGGTTCTTAATCCATCTCATCATACTCTGGCAGCAATGCCTCCTCTTTAATTCTCTGCAGAGTGCATTGCAAAAGACAGACAAGTGGGATGCTGACGCTAATGATGGCGTCATCGCCACTCAGCATCTTGGTGGACTCCTCAAAGTTTGTCTGCATGGTACATATGTCAGACATCCAGGTCCACTCCTGAGGTCTTATGTGTGGAGTCTGACCTGAATATCGATGGCCTTGTTGCAGCTGGTACTCCACAACTGCTCTCTTCTGCGCACAAATCCTTTGCAACACGTGGAGGGTAGAGTTCCAACGTGTGGGGACATCACACACCAGTCGCTGTGCCGGAAGCTGAAAACGCTGCTGTAACACAGCAAGGCGGCGGAAGCTGTAGCCGACTTCCGAAAATGAGCTGACAGGCGGCGTACTTTGACGAGCAGATCTTGCAACTCGGGGTACGATTTAAGAAACCGCTGAACCACGAGGTTAAGCACATGAGCCAGGCATGGTACGTGTGTGATCTCGCCTCGCCTCAGAGCCGCCACCAGGTTACGGCCATTGTCACACACGACCATGCCTGGATGTAGGTTCAGCGGTCTCAGCCACAGATCTGCCTGCTCTTTCACAGCTGTCCACAACTCACAAGCAGTGTGAGGTTTATCACCTAAGCTTATGACTTTCAGCACAGCCTGTTGCCGCTTGGCTGAGGCAGTACTGCAGTGCTTCCAGCTTGAAACTGATGTGGTGATATCTGAGATGGAGGCTGACCATGAGGAGGAGAAGGAGGATGATGCGCAGGAGCTGTACACTGTGGGGGCAACTCTGACTGACATAGGGCCCGCAATCCTCGGTGTGGGGAGGATGTGTTCCGTCCCAAGGTCCGACTGGGTCCCGGCTTCCACTATGTTTACCCAGTGTGCCGTCAGGGAGATGTACTGTCCCTGGCCACAAGCACTTGTCCACGTGTCCGTTGTCAGGTGGACTCTCCCAGTAACTGCGTTGTTGAGGGCACGGCAGATGTTTTGGGACACGTGCTTGTGTAGTGCGGGGATGGTACACCGGGCAAAATAGTGTCGGCTGGGGACCGAGTAACGAGGGACGGCCACAGCCATAAGATTGCGGAAGGATTCCGTCTCCACCAGCCTAAAAGGCAGCATTTCCAATGCAAGCAGTCGTGAAATGTGCGAATTAAGGACTGTGGCCTGTGGGGCGTTGGCTGCGAATTTGCGCTTTCGTTCAAAGCTCTGAGATATGGACAATTGAACGCTGCGGTGAGACGTGGGCGTGGACGTTGATGCTGTTTCTTGAGAAACTGCCATAACAAGTGAAGATTGAGAGGAGGGGGCATCTTTGCATGCAGTATGGACAGGGGATTGCCTCGCACGCACAACAGTGGGTTCTCTTACACGCACAACAGCGGAAGAAGCAGTGGTGACACCCGCTGACACTGGTCGTGGACCCTGGGGTTCGCCCCACAAAGTCGGGTGCTTTGCTGACATGTGCCTGATCACGCTGGTGGTGGTCAGGCTGGTAGTTTTGTAACCCCTGCTGATGCTGGCATGGTAGGTGGTACAAATGGCCTTTTTGGGGTTATCAGCAGAGTCTTTAAAAAAATTCCAGACTCTGGAAGACCTACCGGTTGTACTGGCAACGTCCCTCGTGTTGGTGTTATGGGGAACTGTGTGCTGCTGGCCTCGCTCTGCGTGTCCTCCTGCCACGTTGGGTCAGTTACTAGATCATCCACCACCTCCTCCTCTTCCACTTGCGCACCACGATCCTCCTCCTCACTTCGTGGCAATTGTGTCTCGTCATCGTCTACCTCTTGTGACAAATTGCCAGTGTCCACTTCCTGTGACTGTGGCTGTTCAAATATTTGGGCATCGCTACATGGGATCTCCTCTTCCACCACTTCAAGCGGAGCAGGCGAGGGGCACAAATATGGAAATGGACCAGTGAACAGCTCTTCAGAGTGTCCAAGTGTGGGATCAGTTGCTGTCTGACGACACTCGGCATGGTGGAAGGAAGGAGCATCAGGGTGAGGAGGAGTATGACCGGAGGTGGTGGTGCCCAGATAAATGGAAGTATTATCTGCTATCCAATTAATAACCTGTTCACACTGATCAGTTCGCAATACTGGTGTTGTAGTGTGCTTCCCTAGTAATTCGGTCAAGAAGTGGGAGCGAGAAGATGTGGCTGTTGGTTGTGGCACATTTTCACCTTGGCCACGGCCCCGTCCTCTACACGCACCATCACCAGAACGTCCAGTTCCACGTTCCTTGCCACGCGCCTTGCCCATTGTAAATGAAGTAAAATAGCTTACACTCGCACTATCAATGGAAAAAGGGTAACAAAAAGGAGATTAGAACCGTGGAAGAGGAAAACCACAGTTCTATGTCTCTGGCCTACACCAGACTCTTTTAAACAGATATATTGGTGTCTGACCAGTCAGGGAGACACTATTACAGTTTTTTTTTATGGCAAAAAATGCCAAAAGCAGTATAATACAGAGATTTTGTTACGCTAGCGCCCGGACAGACTGGCGTGAGCGTGACTAGTGATCCCACTGTACCATGAACCGAGGAGTGCCTGGAGGGGTTTAACTAAGTATCAACCCGATCTGACCAAAGTCGCACGGTGGCTTAGTCAACTCCATGGACCAAGGAGGAACCAAGAAGAGGGACCAGGTGCGACTCCAGGTCAGACCCCGGTCACAGTTGTTGACCCACACCGGGGAATGCATGAACAGGCAGGTTAGACTGGCATACAGGCAGGTGGGTATTGGCAAGTACGGCTGGTATGCAGACAGGTGGGTACTGGCAAGTACGGCTGGTATGCAGACAGGTGGGCACTGGCAAGCATGGCTGGTATGCAGACAGGTGGGCACTGGCAAGCATGGCTGGTATGCAGACAGGGAGATACTGGCAAGCACGGCTGGAGTGCAGACAGGGAGGTACTAGCAGGTTGGAGCGCAGGCTGGATAGGGTCCAGTACAGACTGGGAGACAGGTACAGAGCCGCAGATGCGGTAGACAAGCAGAGTAAAGCGAAACCGCCGGAGCGGAGGACAAGGCAGAGCAGAGAGGAACTGCTGGTGCGGTGAGCAAGCAGAGCAGAGCGAAAACCGCAGGTGCGGTGGGCAAGGCAGAGCAGAGCCACCGGAGCAGTGGGGAAGGCAGAGCAGAGAGAAGCCGCCGGAGCATTGGGCAAGGCAGTGCAGAGAGAAGCCGCCGGAGCGGTGGGCAAGTCAGAGCAGAGAGAAACCACAGGTGCGGTGGACAAGGCAGAGCAGAGCGGAACCGCCTTAGCAGTGGGGAAGGCAGAGCAGAGAGAAGCCGCTGGAGCATTGGGCAAGGCAGTGCAAAGAGAAGCCGCCGGAGCGGTGGGCAAGTCAGAGCAGAGAGAAACCTCTGGTGCGGTGGGAAAGTCAGAGCAGAGAGAAACCGCTGGTGCGGTGGGCAAGTCAAAGCAGAGAGAAGCCGCCGGAGCGGTGGGTAAGGCAGAGCAGAGGGAAGCCGCCAGAGCGGTGGGCAAGTCAGAACAGAGAGAAACCGCCGGAGGGATGGGTAAGGCAGAGCAGAGGGAAGCCGCCGGAGCGGTGGGCAAGTAGAGTCGAACAGGGCTGAAGGAGCAAGCAGAGAGGACAGGGCTCTGTTCACATGGAACAGACTGGAAAATACAGGAAGATGGCTAGAACACAGGAGGAAGATACGGAGGAAGGGAAAAGGGACAAGCAGAACCAGATACATACAAGGTACTTACTATGAAGTAGCAAGTGGATACAAAACTCACAAACAGAAGTACAGAGACAACGAGTTGGAGTTAGGTGCAGGTTCATATACTGCAGGAAAAGGGAAGGTACGGACATAGAGACAAACAGGTAACAGGCTAGGATACAGTTCAGGCAGGAACTGCTACTGCAATGAGATACAAGAACGAGCCTGGGTATACAGCCCCCAGAGTGGCGGAAACAGACTAGACGTCACAGGTAACAGGCCTGGGTATACAGCCCCCAGAGTGGCGGAAACAGACTAGAAGTCAGAGATAACAGGTCTGGGTATGCAGCCCCCAGAGTGGCGGAAACAGACTAGAAACAGGACAGGACCTGGCAATTCAGTAGCAAAGACTAACTGAGTGAAGGTGTTGCTCAGGCACCAACTTCTGGGTGGAGACACATTAGGGGTGCGCCCACAGCAGCTATAAGAATCAGGAAGTAACCGGGCTGCCGCCCTAAGCAGTCAGTCAAGAGACATGCACATAGCATGAACTGGAGCAAGGTTTGCAGGCTGCACTGACAGGTAAGATTGCGGTCTTGCATAGTGGGAGGTGGTGCACTATGCAAGCACGCCGCCAGGGATGTTACAGATTTGACCCGTGGAACTGCAAAACCACAGTTCTATTTCTCTGCCCTACACCAGACTCTTTTAAACAGATATATTGGTGTCTGACCAGTCAGCGAAACACTATTACTGCTTTTTTTTACGGCAAAAAAGGCCAAAAGCAGGATAATACAGAGATTTGACCCGTGGAACTGCAAAACCACAGTTCTATTTCTCTGGCCTGCACCAGACTCTTTTAAACACAGACTCTTTTAAACAGATATATTGGTGTCTGACCAGTCAGGGAAACACTATTACAGTTTTTTTTATGGCAAAAAATGCCAAAAGCAGGATAATACAGAGATTTGACTCGTGGAACTGCAAAACCACAGTTCTATTTCTCTGGCCTACACCAGACTCTTTTAAACAGAAATATTGGTGTCTGACCAGTCAGGGAGACACTATTATTGTTTTCGTTTTACGGCAAAAAATGCCAAAAGCAGGATAATACAGAGATTTGACTCATGGAACTGCAAAACCACAGTTCTATTTCTCTGGCCTACACCAGACTCTTTTAAACACAGACTCTTTTAAACAGATATATTGGTGTCTGTCCAGTCAGGGAAACACTATTACAGTTTTTTTTTACGGCAAAAAATGCCAAAAGCAGGATAATACAGAGATTTGACCCGTGGAACTGCAAAACCACAGTTCTATTTCTCTGGTCTACGTCAGACTCTTTTAAACAGATATATTGGTGTCTGACCAGTCAGCGAAACACTATTACAGTTTTTTTTTAACGGCAAAAAATGCCAAAAGCAGGATAATACAGAGATTTGACCCGTGGAACTGCAAAACCACAGTTCTATTTCTCTGGCCTACACCAGACTCTTTTAAACAGAAATATTGGTGTCTGACCAGTCATGGAGACACTATTATTGTTTTCGTTTTACGGCAAAAAATGCCAAAAGCAGGATAATACAGAGATTTGACTCATGGAACTGCAAAACCACAGTTCTATTTCTCTGGCCTACACCAGACTCTTTTAAACACAGACTCTTTTAAACAGATATATTGGTGTCTGACCAGTCAGCGAAACACTATTACAGTTTTTTTTTACGGCAAAAAATGCCAAAAGCATGATAATACAGAGATTTGACCCGTGGAACTGCAAAACCACAGTTCTATTTCTCTGGTCTACGCCAGACTCTTTAAAACAGATATATTGGTGTCTGAACAGTCACAGATACACTCAATTTTTTTTGGGGGGGGAATACCAAAAAGGTAATAAGATGCGTATTTGTACAGTTTGACTGAGGAAAAAAAAAATACAGGATTTAAATGAAAAAAAAAAGGATTTTTCCTGGCCCCTGAGACCAGGGGATAACTCTAGCAATTTGACCAACAGGAGCACACAGGACTGTAATGCAGCGTTTGCTGGTATAACCACTGCATCTCCTATACAGCCTGCCTGCCTGATATCTGGGATGGATATTAGTCCTGAGAAGGACTGTTTGTTTGATTTGGCAGGCTCTAGAGACCCTACACTACCTATTTCGCACTATATATCTCTCCATAACTCAGCAGCACCCTCTCTACACTGTCTGATCCGGAGCGACTGTGTCCAAGATGGCGGCGCCCGGTTTTAAATACTCGAGGTGATGCTATGCGGCCAGCCAATCACTGTAATGCCCACAAACAACATGGCTGCGGCATTAAAGTGACTGGCTGGCAATCCCTGCATGTTCATTGGCTCTGTAAAGAGCGCCAAACGTGCAGGGCGGAGACCCGAGCTCCCGCCCGAGTAACCCGGAAATGCTCGGTGCTCGCCAAACATCCCGAGTAGTGAGATGCTCGGGCGAGTAACGAGCAGTGTCGAGCATGCTCGCTCATTACTAATGGAGACCCAATCAGGATTCTCCACATTTCCAAAAATTAGTGGCAGACACCAGCAAAGTGGCATTAATTTCACTACAGTAGAAATAGTGTAATTAGGACCGACACCTCTTCCAGTACAGCCAACCCAATAGATGGAGACGCAATCAGGACTGTTTACATTTAAAAAAATTAGGGCCTAAGACCACCATTTCCGTGGCCTACAGATTGGAGATGGTGGAGTCTAACCTCTTAACTTTGTCATGTTGTGAAGACCCGGGGTCTTCCGTGGGCGTAACTCTACTCAGACAACACAGGGTAAAACAGAGGTGCTATACTTTATTGAACCAGAAAGGGGACAATACACACAGAACAGTCCCAGCAAATACCCAAGATGGTACAACATTACATAGTCTCACACTTTCTTCGCCTGGGATAGAACAGCTCCGACTTTGGATACTTCCAGGGCCAACTACCTGAACCAGTGGACCCCACTTCTGGTAAGCCCTCACAGAGAGAAGGTAGCGGCAAGCTTAGGAAGCTAGCAGTCCATCGAGGTAGAAGACCAGGAGACCCTAGGGTCCTACCCTGGCCTCCCTGAGAGTTTCCATGGGGCCAGGCGACTGGTGGGTCCCTCCTGGCAACTCCAAATGTCTCCATGGGTTCTACGCGACCAGTGGGTCCCTCCTAGCAACCCCAAAACAACATATCCATGGGACCAGGTGACTTCTTCATCCTCTCCTGGTCTCCCCAAAACTATCCATGGTCTCTCTGATGGTTAAATGGAGCAAATCCGTATCTTTCCAGTCAGGGCCGATACCCTTAGACTAGAATCATGTAGAATATAAATCTGTGTCTCTTTGGATAATGCCATGCAATCCATCTGCTGTCCGGAAGGATGTCTCTCATTCTCCTTCTTAAGTCTTTCTGATGTTCCTTGATTCTCTGTCCCAAGTCTCACAGCTTCAGAAACACATGTCCCTTCTGCTTCTCTGGGCTCAAGTCTCCTGAATTGCAGAACTCTGCTCACCCCCCCCCCCCCAAAGTTAAGTGTGCATTAGTGGAAGTATCTTTCTCAGGTCGACCACATCACCCGGGTCTACATGTGAGACTCCCTGTGGTGAAGGCTCCACCGGATCTTCTTTTAAACACTTACACAATGGGCCTAAACAATTTTTGAACAGTGTTTAGAGACTACTGAGATAATAATGAGATTAGTGGAATGCTGGACACTTTACAAGTTAAATTAGTGTACATAAACTGATAAGCAAGCAGAACATTAGAAAAACACAGCCAGAAATCTCTAATAAAACACAATAAGGTATTTCTCTTGGATTCACAAATCTAATCGTCTGTTTTAAGATTTTAAGCTGTATCATCACACATTTGACAACTATGCATGGCCAAAAAGAATATAATTCATCAAGGGCTGGATCACTGACCAACCTTGGGCAGCACATTCCCCCGTACACAAACCATTAACTGTCAATAAGACCAAGAGAAAAAAATTGGAGGACGAGACAGACTACATGGTATTTAATATGCAAAGTCATTTTATTGAGTTCTATTATTAAAATAAAGAGGACAGTTTACAAGGTGGATACAAAAACCAGATGTATATAACAGTTTGAGATCTAAAACCTGGTCAGTAACACAACTAGGTTTACATTTAACTAGTTTCAAGCAGATATGATGAAATATGTATATACCCTATCGTTAATCATATATACTCATGATCTCGCATTAATGCACAGTGCCCCAATGGCCTAAAACATTGCGTCAATATATAAGTAGTTTAAGTGAAAAGTACATGGTGATTCAACAGTCTAGCACATATTACAGGAGCACACATGCACCAGAGAGTTCATAGAACAGACTACAATAGTGTAGAAAACAAAAACCTGCTTGGAACAGTGTAATGACCAGAATGCTTACCAGGGGTGGGCGGTATGTAAGAGAAATGCGCCCGACGCGCGTTTCGCGGCACTGCTGTCCGCTTTCTCAAGGGCCCCTGGTAAGCATTCTGGTGTCGGTGGCTGAGTAATTCAGATGCTTGTTTCCTCCGTCCCCTCCTGCCAAACACGAACAGAGAGGGGATGATTATCCTCTTCATGTCCTGCCTGTTGCTCGCCCATCACTTCTTCCTCTTCAATTTGTTCCTCGCCTTCACTAACACCTTCACTAACAGTTTTTCTGGTATCACCAACCCCCCTCGATCGCAGTGAACCACCCTCCCTTGGCACCCTGAGATGTCCAGTAGTGTATGACGTTAGTAACACTAGATAGTATTTTTTTAGTGTGAATGAGGCCTGTATAACATAGGAGATACGCTACAAACAATTTCAAACTGAGATGTCCCCTACTGTATCACATTAGTAACAGAAGAAAGATTTTTTTAGTGTGGATGAGGCCTGTATAACATACAAGATATTCTCTAAACTAATTCAAGATGAGATATCCCCTGCTGAATAACGTTAGGAATCGAAGAAAGTATTTTTTGACTGTAGATGAAGCCTGTATAAAGCTGTGTGCCCACGATGCGTTTTTTAAGCGTTTCTGTAGCGGCAAAAACGCTGCAGAAACGCTTAAACGCATGGTAGAAGGCCTTCCATGTTCCCCAATGATAATCCGCACGTGCTGTGCACATGCTGCGGAAATTTAAGCTGCGGATTATCATTGCGGAAAAAAACGCAGCACTACCAATTATTTTGCGGAAGTGCTGCGTTTTCGCCGCCATTGACTTGCATTAGAACGCATGGATTACGCATCACTGGATATGTAGATGCACAATCCATGTGTTCCAATGTGCGGATGGTACCCAGGTCTAGAGAAGAGTAGACTCTCCTCCGGACCCGGGTACCATAGAAACTGTGAAAAAAAGAATAAAATAAAAAATAAATATGATACTTACCTTCTGGCAGCCCCCGGTGCGCTCCTCCTCTCATGCCAGCAAATCGAGATGGACTGAAGGACCTGCACTGACGTCATAGTCATGTGACGGGTCAAGCGACGCTGACGTCGGCAGGTCCTTCAGTGAAGTGTACCGCGACCTGCCGGCAGTCAGCACCGAGTGAAGCAAGACACGGGGGCCATCGAAATGTAAGTATAGATTTATTTTTCTACATTCACACTATATAATTCCATGCTGTTTAAATAGTGTGACCAAGTTGTCAAGCACTTTCCAAGTGATGCTAAAATCGCTTGGAAAGCGCTTGTCAACCTACATGCGGAAATGCATGTGAAGAGCGCTTCACATGCGCATGTCCCTGGCAGGAAAAATGCATGTACAATCCGCATGCGTTTTTTCTGCCAGGGGAGATGCAGAAACGCTCAGGAAAAATCCGGAGCATTTCTGCATCGTGGGCACATAGCCTAACATAAATTGTATGCTCCAAGATATTTCAAACTCAGATCTAGCCTGCTGTATCACGTTAGTCACAGCAAAAAATAGATTTTTATACTCTGCATGAGTTCTGCATACACATGAAGTTCAACGCCACTAAAATAGTAGGTGGCTTTTAGCAGAATATATCACGTTTGCGACACAAAAAAAATCTGTGGTGTACTGTGGCTAGCAACAGAAAAAATATATTTGTTTTACTGTGCAAACAGCTGAATTTCACCCACCAAAAAAATGACAAACTGGGCTAACACAGCTTTTACTATCACATTAGCAAATTAAAAAAAAGGTTTTTGCGCTCTACACTGACAAGCTCTGCAGATAGCTGAATTTCAACACCACAAAATAAAAAAGTGTCCTACAAGGGCTTGCTTGCTTTATCACATTAGTAAGTGCAAAAATAGATTGAAGGTATATTCGTGCATACAGCACAATACAACCAGTGTACAACACTGTTCTATGGCATGAGCCCAGCTATTTCTGTTTGAATCTCAGTAATTGCACAAGAAAAAAAAATGTGCTGCAAGGTCGATTGAACAGGTACACAGCACAGGACTTATCTACACTATCTGACTTCCAAACAAGCGCCCATCTATCAAGCTATTATCTCTCATTACACAGAAGAAGCACACTGAGCAGCGTCTGTTTCCAGCAGTGGAATGGTAGTGAAGGAACATGGCCGCTCTTTATATAGAGAAGATATGTGATTTTAGCAGCCAATGGCAGAATCTCTTGTGTCTGGACAGTATGGATGCTTCCTGCGCTATGATTTTCTAGCCGCACTTTCCTCACTCAAAGTTACAGATAAAAAAAATTACAAGCGCGCCGCTGATCTGACCTGTTTTGAGCTATCGCCAGCACCCCTACTCATCTATCACGTCCCCCTACTCATCATACATAAGCGCTATGCTAGCAAAATGGTTAAAAATGCTGTAGTTGCCCCACAATCACATTCCCGCCCTTATTCGTTGAACGGTGCCGATTTTAAGTAAAAATGCTTGACTTTCCGATCACAAATCTGAATGTGCCACAGTCGTGTCAAACTTAAGTTTGGAGATCGGATTTCGAACATATCCGCTCATCACTAGTCTTCACTACCGATATACTTCGCTACTCGAATTTATCATAGTATTTTGGGTCAATATACCCTCTTTTTTAGTGGTTTCTTTTTATATATTTACACTTGTGTCCCTTTCATATTTAGTGTATTTTTAATTCTCACATCTTGCTCTCAGTATGTTTAATCTCCCTTCATTAAAATAAAATAATCTTTTCTTGCACTTGGTCCCTTTATCTATATTGCACTTATTTTCACTTCTGGCACTTTGCCCCACTATGTGTCACAAATATGCATGTATGTAGCGCATATATAGGCAAACATGCATTATATATATGTATTAGTGATGAGCGAGCATGCTCGCTACTGCTCGGTGCTCGCCCGAGCATCTCACTGCTCAAGATGCTCGGCGCTCGCCGAGTATTTCCGGGGTTGCTCGGCGGGAGCTCGGGTCCCCTCCTTGCATGTTTGGCGCTCTTTAGAGCACCAATCAACATGCAGGGATTGCCTGCCACTCATTGTAATGCCGCAGCCATGGTAGTTGTGGCATTACAGTGATTGGCTGGCCGCACAGCGTCATCAGGTCTATATCAGACCTGGCGCCGCCATGCTCATCACAGTCACTCGGGAATCAGGCAGAGTAGGGAGAGGTGCTGCTGTGTCAGGGAGAGATTTGCTTGTGTATTAGGTAGTGTAGGGAGAAAAAATGTACATTACACATATCTATCTTAACTAAGAGTCCTTTTGAGGACTAACTAATCCATCTGCAGAGATATCAGGCAGGCAGTGTATATAGGCAGGCAGGCAGGGTATATAGCAGACTGCAGTGCATATAGCACAAGAGGCTCCATTCCAATTCTGCCTTCTGCAGCTGTTAGATATTTCTATACAAAGGCCCAGGTCTCAAAGGCCAGGAATACTTTTTTTTGGATCTTAATCCTCATTATTTACTTAAAAAGCAATCCAGAGAACACAGTTTTTCTGCGCCATTTGCTTGTTGGCACTGCAGAATACAGCCAGGTCCTTTCCATATTACAGCGCTAGAAATCCAGCTATTTAAAACTGTTTTCTCCGTCAAATGGATCACATATACGTTGTCAGAAAATACTGCCATTTCTGGACTCCATTAAAAATTTCCTTTAGTGTATCAGTGAAGCAATTCACACCAGTTTGCTGTTCAAACTACTTACCTACAGGCCAGGTATTCAAAACTGTGTTTTCTCCGTCACACAGATCACATATACGTTGTCAGAAAATACTGCCATTTCTGGCCTCCATTAAAAATTTCTTTCAGTGTGTCCGTGAAGCAATTCACACCAGTTTGCTATTCAAATTACTTACCTACAGGCCAGGTATTTAAAACTTTGTTTTCTCCGTCACACGGATCACGTATAAGTTCGCTCCAAACTCAGTCATTTGTAATGAGCGTGGAAGATACTGTCCTCCATTTAAAATGGGCAAGGCACGTGGCAAGGGACGGGGAACTGGACGTGATGGTGATGGTGCATGCAGAGGCCAAGGACAAGGCAGTGTGCAAGCTGAAATTGTGCCACAACAAACACCCACATCTTCTCGCCTGACCTTCCTGTCCAAATTCATAGGGGACTGCATTACACCACTATTGAACCCAGAGCAGTGTCAAAAGGTTGTTGGTTGAATAGCAGATAATGCTTCCAGTCACTTAGCCACCACAACCACCACCCTGTCTTCCACACGGTCAAGTCTCAGTAGCCGTGAGTCTGGACCGCATATTCCTTACCCTGATCCTCCTTCCTCCCACCATGCTGAGTGCCCGGAGACAACTGATCCCACACTTGGACACTCTGAAGAGCTGTTCACTTTTCCATTTATAGATTCGGGCCTCTCGCCTGGTCCACTTGAAGTGGGGCAAGAGGAGATCGCGTGTAGCGATGCCCAAATATTTGAGCAGCCACGGTCACACGAAGGCGACGGTGGGAAAGTGTCACAAGAGGTGGACGATGATGAGACACAATTGCCAGAAAGTCAGGAGGAGGACCAGGGTGCGGAAGTGGAAGAAGAGGTGGTGGATGATATAGTAACTGACCCAACCTGGCAGGAGGACATGCAGAGCGAGGACAGCAGCACATAGGGGAGGGAGGCAGAGCACCCCAATAGGCAGGAACAAGCAGTGTGGTGGCCGCAGACAGAAGGCAGGCAACCGTTCCCCGTAACACCAACACGAAGGAAGTTGCGAGTACAACTGTTAGGTCTTCTCGAGTCTGATTGTTTTTTAACCCCTTAACAACATTTTCCGTACTAATACGCGTCTGTGCCCTGGGGCTTAAGAGCCAGACCCGTATTAGTACGTCATGGCGATCGCTCGCGCACACAGGCTGTGCGGGCGCGATCGCCGCCGGGTGTCAGCTGATTGTCACAGCTCACACCCGGTACTATGTGCAGGGAGCGGTCCTGCACCGCTCCCAGCACATTAACCCCCGCGATGCTGCGATCGAAGTCGATCGCGGGGGCAAGGGGAGGTGATCGCCAATACTCACCTCCTCTTCCGGCTTCCAGCGCAGTCTGCAAAGGCTTCCCGGGTGTTGCCATGACGACCCGATGTCGTCATGACAACATCTGGGTCACCAGACAGCAGGAAGATTGCTTGGACATGTGCAGTGCATCTCCAAGCAATCTTCACACTGTGCATTTCTGACAGCTTGCATGGCATAGGGATGGTGCTGCATCCCTGTGCCATGCAGGCGATCAGAGAAAAAAAAGTGAAAGTCCCAGAGTGGGACAAAGTAATAAAGTGTATAAACTGTGTGAAAGTGGAAAAAAAAAAAAAAAAATTTGCAAAAATATTAAAAAAAAATTAAAAAAAGAATCCACCAAAAATAAAAATATAATGTACCCATCAATAAATATTATTATAAAAAAAAAAAAAAAAAACAATAAAAGTACACATATTTGGTATTGCCACGTCCGGAACAACCTGACCTATAAAACTGTCCCACTAGTTAACCCCTTCAGTGAACACGGTAAAAAAAAAAAAAAAAACGAAGCAAAAAACAATGCTTTATCACCATACCGCCAAACAAAAAGTGGAATAACACGCGATCAAAAAGACGCATATAAATAAAAATGATACCGCTAAAAACGTCATCTCGTCCAGCAAAAAACAAGCCACCATACAGCTCCATCAGCCGAAAAATGAAAAAGTTATAGCTCTCAGAATAAAGCGATGCTAAAAAATATTTTTTTCTATAAAATAGCTTTTATTGTGTATAAGCGCCAAAACATGGAAAAATGATACAAATGTGGTACCGCTGTAAACGTACTGACCCGAAGAATAAAGATACCTCATCAATTTTACCACACGCGGAACAGAATTAAAAAAAAAAAAAAAACAATTCCTGAATTGTTGTTTTTTGTTTATTCTGCCTCCCAAAAATCGGAATAGAAAGCGATCAAAAAATGTCACGTGCCTGAAAATGGCACCAATAACAACGTCAAGTCATCCCGCAAAAAATGAGCCGTCACATGACTGTCTGCCAAAATCTGGAAAAATTATAGTTCTCAAAATATGGCGATGCAAAAACTAGATTTTACAAAAAATGCGTCTTTTAGTGTGTGACAGCTGTCAGTCATAAAAACCCCATATGATTCTGGCATTGCTGTAATCACACCGACCCGAAGAATAAAGTCGTCTAATCACTTATACCGCACAAGGAACAGCGTCAAAAATAAACTCTTGGGTTAGGATTGGGCTAGGGTTAGGGCTGGGTTTGGGGCTAGGGCTGTGCTGGGGCTAGGGTTGTGCTGGGGCTAGGGTTGTGCTGGGGCTAGGGTTGTGCTAGGGCTAGGGTTGTGCTAGGGCTAGGGTTGTGCTAGGGTTAGGGCTGGGGTTGGGATTTTTTTCAAAAGTAAGAAAAAAAGATGACGATATGGCGACTAGTGTTGAGAGCAAGTGCTCGCTACTTGAGTTTGCATCGGGTGCTCTAGTATGCATTGAGTATCGTGGGTATTTGAGTGACATGCTCGAGTCTCTGCCCCATATGCTTCGCGGCCAAAAAACTTTACGGGGATTGCCTGCCATGCACGAGCGATCCCCGCATGTTTTTTTTGGGGTGTCTAATAACCGTGAAACATGCGGAGCAGGGACTCGAGCATGTCACTCGAGCACACGCTGTACATGGTGCATACCTGAGTACCCGATGCAAACTCAAGTAGCGAGCACTTGCGCTCAAGAATAATGACAACTTATTCAATATGATGACCTAATGTAAACAAATTCTGTGCCGTACCTCTGGGTTCAAAATGTTCACTATACACCTTAATAAAATCCTTGAGGAGTATAGTTTCCAAAATGGGGACATTTGTGGGGGAGCTCCACTGTTTAGGCACATCACGGGCTCTCCAAACGCGACATGGTGTCCGCTAACAAATTGAATGGAAAATCGGCTCAAATTGTTAGCGGACGCCATGTTGCGTTTGGAGAGCCCCTGTGTGCCCAAACATTGGAGCTCCCCCACAAGTGACCCCATTTTGGAAACTAGACCCCCCAAGGCACCTATCTAGATGCATAGTGAGCACTTGGAACCCCGAGGTGCTTCACAAATTGATTCGTAAAAATGAAAAAGTGAAAAAAAAAACACTTTTTTTCATTTTTATGAATCAATTTGTGAAGCACCTGGGGTTCCAAGTGCTCACTATGAATCTAGATAGGTGCCTTGGGGGGTCTAGTTTCCAAAATGGGGTCACTTGTAGGGGAGCTCCAATGTTTGGGCACACAGGGACTCTCCAAATGCAACATGATATCCGCTAACAAATTGAATGGAAAATCGGCTCAAATTGTTAGCGGACGCCATGTTGCGTTTGGAGAGCCCCTGTGTGCCCAAACATTGGAGCTCCCCCACAAGTGACCCCATTTTGGAAACTACACCCCCCAAGGCACCTATCTAGATTCATAGTGAGCACTTGGAACCCCAGGTGCTTCTCAGGTACAGTCTCAGAATCAGGGGGATCCGTTGAAGCGTTCCAGAGTAATTACCTCATAAAGTGACAGTGGTCAGAATTGTAAAAATTGGCCCGGTCATTAACGTGCAAACCACCCGCGGGGCTTAAGGGGTTAAAGACTCTGCCGATAACCCCAAAAAGGCAATTTGCACCACCGGCCAGGCCAGCATCAGCAGGGGTGGCAAAACGACCAGCCTGACCACCACCAGCATAATCAGGCACATGGCAGCAAAGAACCCGACTCTTTGGGCCCAACCCCAGGGTCCAGGAACAGTGTCTGCAGGTGGCACCATTGCTTCTTCAGCTGTTGTGCATGCAAGCCAATCCCCTGTCCATGGTGCATGCGAAGATGCCTCCTGCCCTGCACCTGTCGTTGCACACTCTCAAGTAGCAGCATCAGGAAGCATGTCCTTGTCCCAGCGCAGCGTTCAGTTGTCCATACCCCAGTCCTTGGAACGCAAGCGCAAATACGCAGCCAACGCCCCACAGGCCACACTACTAAATTCTCACATTTTACGACTGCTTGCGCTCGAAATGTTGCCATTTAGGCTCGTGGAGACAGAAGCATTCCGCAACCTGATGGCGGCGGCCATCCCTCGGTCCTCGGTCCCCAGCCGCCACTATTTCTCCCGGTGTGCCGTCCCCGCATTACACAAGTCCCAAAACATTAGCCGTGCCCTCAACAACGCAGTTACAGGGAAAATCCACCTAACCACGGACACGTGGACAAGTGCTTGTGGGCAGGGACGGTACATCTCGCTGACAGCACACTGGGTTAACATAGTGGAAGCTGGGACCCAGTCAGACCTTGGGACAGAACACATCCTCCCTACGCCAAGGATTGCGGGCCCTAGGTCAATCTGGGTTGCCCCCACGGTCTACAACTCCTGCACCTCCTCCTCCTCAGCATCCTCCTCCTCTTCAGCCTCCATCTCCGAAATGACCACATCAGTCACAAGCTGGAAGCACTGCAGCACTGCCTCGGCCAAGCGGCAACAGGCTGTGCTGAAGCTGATATGTTTAGGTGACAAACCACACAATGCGGAAGAGTTGTGGACAGCTCTAAAAGAGCAGGCAGATCTGTGGCTCACACCGCTGAACCTACAGCCAGGCATGGTCGTGTGTGACAATGGTAGGAACCTGGTGGCGGCTCTGAGGCGAGACGAGCTCGCACACGTACCATGCCTGGCCCATGTGTTTAACCTCGTGGTTCAGCGGTTTCTCAAATCCTACATGGAGCTGCCGGATCTGCTTGTTAAAGTACGCCGCCTGTGTGCCCATTTTAGAAAGTCAGCCACAGCTTCCTTGCCGTGCTTCAGCAGCGTTTGCAGCTTCCGGCTCACAGACTGATGTGTGATGTCCCCACGCATTGGAACTCTACACTGCAGATGTTGGGAAGGATTTGTGAACAGAAGAGGACAGTTGTTGAGTACCAGCATCAACAAGGCCGTCGGTATTTAGTTCAGACTCCACACATAAGACCTCAGGAGTGGACATGGATGTCAGACACAGTACCATCCTCCAAAACTTTGAGGACTCCACCAAGATGGTGAGCGGCGATGACGCTATAATTAGCGTCACCATCCCGCTTCTCTGTCTTCTTAAACGCTCCCTGCTCACAATAGAAGAGGATGCATTGCAGGCGGAGCATGATGAGATTGAACAAGGAACCATACAGGGTGATTACACACAGCCCAGCCTCATCTCATCCCAATGAGGATTGGGTGACAATGAGGAAGAGGAGGAAGGACAGGAGCTAGTTTCATGCACTATAGATGGTAATACCTGCACAGCTGTCATACCGTCTGTTCAGCGTGGATGGCCGGATGACAGAGAGAAGGAGTAGGAGAGCATGGTCAGTCGTCCTCTCGGTGAGGACACGGAAGTCTTGCCTGTTAGTAGTCTGGCACCCATGGCTGAGTTTATGTTGCGCTGCCTTTCCAATGACCCTCGCGTTCTCAAAATTTTGGGTGACAGTCATTACTGGTTGGTGACACTTCTAGACCCACGCTACAAGGAGAACTTTATATCTCTTATTCCTGAGGCGGACAGGTCTACAAAAATGGGGCTGTACCAGAAGGCCCTTGTTGCGCAACTATTAAAAAAACTTCCATCTGAGAACGCTGGCGGCAGAGGGCACACTTTGTTGGACAACCAAGGAGTACAGGTGAGAGAGACACAACTTCAATCCAGCAGAGGCAGGGGAACACTGTCAAAGTTCTGGGAGAGTTTTCTCAGACCCTCCCATCGCACAGGCCCTGAGGCGTGGGGTACTCTCACAAGGAGTGCAAAGTTTGGGAAGATGCTGAGGGAGTATCTTGCCAACCGTACCAACATCCTCGGTGATTCCTCTGTGCCTTATAATTATTGGGTATCCAAGCTGGATACGTGGAATGAACTGGCTCTCTATGCCTTGGAGGTCCTGGCCTGCCCTGCAGCCAGCATTTTATCAGAGCGGGGTTTTAGTGCCGCTGGTGGAATTATAACTGATAAGCGCATCCGCCTGTCAACTGAAAATGCTGACAGGCTGACTCTGATAAAAATTAACAAGGGCTGGACTGGGCCAGACTTCTCAACACCACCAAATGATAGCAGCGTAACATAAAACTCAAATCCAGTGTCTTTTCTTGGGAGGTGTATTCCCATGCACCACACATGGGTATACGCTTCCTGATTTTGGCTATTTGCTCTTGTCCTCCTCCTTCTCCTCATCCTCCACTAACATATCACCAAGGGTGACCATGGTCCGTGATGCAACACCCACATAATTTTTTTAAAGGGTGTTTATGCCCATAAAAAAAATGTTTATACAGTATATTCATGTATACCCCCCAGGGGTAAATGTTTGTCAGCCCATTCACTTAGTGCATGGGCATTACAAGTATAGGAGGCCCGCTCCTTTCTAATGGAAACATTTATTTTATAAGGCCCTCCTCCACGTCTCTTCCAAGGGGCATTGAAGTGCCTCCAAATTTTTGGCAGCCCTTGCATTCACTGCATAGGCCAACACTATGGGAGACTCTCTCCTTTCTAATTGGAATTTGTCATTACTGCGGCCCTGTTCTATGTGTCTTTAATTTCTTAGTGGGGTTTTTCCTAAATTTGGTCAGCCGTTAGACTCACTGCATACCCTGTAACTGCATAGTAGACTCTCTCCTTTCTAATGGGAATTTGTCGTTACTGTGGCCCTGCTCTAGGTCTATTCAAATTGTTAGTGGGGTTTTTCCTAAATTTGGTCAGCCGTTGGACTCACTGCATACCCTATAACTCTATAGCAGACTCTCTCCTTTCTAATGGGAACATGTCATACTCATTACTGTGGCCCTGTTCTATGTGTTTTTCAGAATCCCTCCATCATCAATGAAACAGGATGTGTCTGATGATGTGTCACACACCACAATGTCAGATAAGGTTGTAAAATGTTAAAATGACATTTCCCGGTGAATGCATTTACCTTAAAAAACGTAAAAAAACCAAACAGTAGGATCTTTCTTTAGTATAAAAACAGAGTCGCCAATGTAACCTCAATGTAATCACATTGTTCAGCTCCTCCACCTCCTCCTCCATCTCCGAAATGATCACATCAGTCACAAGCTGAAAGCACTGCAGCACTGCCTTGGTCAAGCGGCAACAGGCTCTGCTGAAGATAACATGCTTAATGCTTAGGTGGCAAACTGCCCAGCGCTGCAGATTTGTTGAAAGCTGTAACACAGCAGGTTGATCTGTGGCTCTTACTGCTGAACATACAGCCAGGTATGGTCGTGTGTGACAATGGGCGGAACCTGGTGACAGAGAAATGACAGCCGGAGAAGATACCTTTTCCCTCTATGCCAGTCCTTTCACCGAGCTAAAGAATATGGCTGTGGTGAAATACAACTCCCACTGAGAGCTGCTTCAGATTGAAAAACATTGGGCCCACCAGAGGATTTCATTTTGAGGACCTACCTTTCTCCCCCGCTCAAGGGCCCCATAGCAGCCGCAAAGTTTGCGCTATCATGAACTCTCCTGATGTAGAAGCCCGGGCACACCAGAGGATTCTCTGGTGGGGCCGTCCAACCCTGCCAAGAAGCAGTCCCGGCTAAGAAAAGTGTGTGGGAAGGTTCCTGGACACTCTATGGCTGCTTTTTTACTGAGGTGGAAACCCATGCAAACACGGGGAGAGCATACAAAATCCTTGCAGATGTTGTCCTTGCTGGGATTTGAACCCAGGATCCCAGCGCTGCAAGGTTTCAGTGCTAACCACTGATCCAATGTGCTGCCGTTCATCCTCTGATATCTAACAGGCTGGAGAAACTTGCACCTACTGTCACTCTATCTACAGCTCCTTTGTGAGAAACTAATGTATTTGGCAGCCACTCAGTCTACCAAATAATATTCCTGAGAAGGAAATTGGGGAAGGCTTCGCTACTGGTACTGGGGGCAGTGCTAATACCATGGCGCCGTACCATAGTTTACTGGAAATATTCCAGGCTGGTAGGAGGCAAGCAGAGTCCCACAGAAAAGTACCAGCAGTAATGTTCAGGGACCCGCGCTTGTAGAAGGCGGAGACAACACCCGGAGAAATAGTGGCGGCTGGGGACCGAGTATGGACACGAGGCATGAGGTTGTGAAAAGCTTCCATCTCCACGAGCCTAAAAGGCCACATTTCAAGTGAAAGCAGCTTTAGAGGACTCACTGGGAGAAATGACAGCTGGAGTAGATATGGTTTCCTAAGTCCTTTCACCAAGTTAAAGAATATGGCTGTGGTGAAATACAACTCAGCAAAAAAAGCTGTGGACTGGCTCCGTACCGTCCCTGACCACATTCACTTGACCACGTGTTTGTGGGTAGGTGGTCCTTCCCAGTAAGTTCACTGGGGAGGGCACGGGCAATGTTGTGGGACCCGTGCTTGTGGAAGGCGGAGACGATACCGGGAGAAATAGTGGCGGCTAGAGACCGAGTATTGACACCCGGCCGCCGCCGGCATGGGGCTGTGAAAAGCTTCCGCCCCCACGAGCCTAAAAGACCCCATTTTAAGTGCAAGCAGCTGCCCAGAAATCTGGCAGTTTAGTATTGCAGCCTGTGGGTGGGTGGGTGGCTGGCTGCATACTTGCGCTTGCATTCCAAGTAACAGAAAACTAAGCTGATGGTGGCCTCTATCATCATCATGGCCTCACCTCGGCACTATGAACTCTTCTGAATGAGAAGCCAGGGCCCACCGGAGGAGTCTCCGGTTTTCTGGTGGGGCCATGCAACCCTGCCGAGAAGCAGCCCTGGCTAAGAAAAGTGTGGGGGAAGGTTCCCGGACACTCTATGGCTGTTTTTTTAATGTGGATCGGCCATGCTTATGCATGTTACTTCTCAAACCGGACTGCAGAGCAGGCGATTGCCCAACTCTGTAGTCATGAAATTAAATGCGCAAAGAAAGATGTTTGTGTGTCAAAGCACCACCGAGAAGTGCGAATTGATGTTGGACAGGCAGCCATTGCTTCTGCAAAAGCTGCTTTAGAGGACTTCCTGGGAGACATGACACACAGAGTAGATAAGGTTTCCCTCTATGCCAGTCCTTTCAGCTAAAGAATATGGATGTGGTGAAATACAACTCAGCAAAAAAAGCTGTGGACTGGCTCCGTACCATCCCTGGCCACATTCACCTGTCCACGTGTTTGTGGTTAGGTGGTCCTTCCCAGTCAGTGCACTGGGGAGGGCACGGGTAATGTTGTGGGACCCGTGCTTGTGGAAGGCGGAGATGACACCGGGAGAAACAGTTGTGGCTGGTGTATGGACACCCGGCCGCCACCGGCAAGAGGTTATGAAAAGCTTCCGCCTCCACAAGCCTAAAAGGCCACATTTCAAGTGCAAGCAGGTGTCAAAAATTTACATAGTTACATAGTTAGTAAAGCCGAATAAAGACTTGCGTCCATCAAGTTCGACCTGTTAGTTCTGTAATTGCTAAAGTTGATCCAGAGGAGGGCAAAAACCTCAAATGATTTAGCCAATCTTCACCTGAGGAAAAATTCCCTCCCGACTCTGAAACCAGCAGTCAGAATAAATCCCTGTATCAACCTACTATTTTATTTTATTTTTAAGTATATGCTGAAATCTGCCTGGTATCTATAAAAGCATCCAGTCCCCGCTTGAACTGGTTTAGTGAATCCGACATTACCGTCTCCTCACTCAGTGAATTCCATATTCTCACTGCTCTTACCGTAAAGAACCCCTTCCTATGCTGGTGCTGAAACCTTTTCTCTTCCAGTCTTAGTGAATGCCCTCTTGTTACCGTAATATCCCTCCTTTTGAACAAATCCCGGGCAAGGTCTCTATACTGTCCCCTAACATATTTGTACACATTTATTATGTCCCCCCTCAACCTTCTCTTTTCCAGGCTGAATAGTCCTAGTTTTGCCAACCTCTCTGGGTATTGCAGTCCCTCCATTCCCCTTATTAATTTTGTTGCCCTCCTTTGTACCTTTTCAAGCTCATTTATATCCTTTCTATATATTGGGGCCCATAACTGAGCACAGTATTCCAAGTGTGGTCTGACCAGAGCTTTGTACAGTGGAAGAACAATGTTCTCATCCTTTGCAGCTATACCTCTTCTGATACATCCCATTACCCTGTTTGCCCTTACAGCAGCGGCCTGACTTTGGGCACTCCAATTTAGTTTGCTATCAATCAAGATGCCCAAGTCCTTCTCCATCTCTGAATTCCCCAATGATTTCCCATTCAGTGAGTACTGGTGACTTCCATTTTTCCTTCCTATATGTATGACCTTACATTTCTCCTCGTTAAACCTCATTTGCCATTTAATGCTCCACCTACCCAGCTTATCCAAATCCCTCTGCAGGTCTTCACTATCCTCTTTTGTATTAATTGTTTTACATAACTTTGTGTCATCTGCAAATATTGATATTTTACTATTTATCCCATTGACTATGTCGTTAATAAAGATATTAAATAACATTGGGCCTAGTACAGACCCCTGTGATACCCCACTAGTGACGCTTACCCAATCTGAGTATATTCCATTTATAACCACCCTCTGCCTTCTATCCTTTAGCCAGTTAGCTACCCACTTGCAAACATTTTCCCCCAGCCCCATCATTCTCATTTTGTATTTGGCAGTATAGTATTGCAGCCTGTGGGTTGGTGGGTGGCTGGCTGCATACTTGCGCTTGCAATCCAAGGAATGGGGTAGGGACAACTGAATGCTGCACTGGGACAAGGACGTGGACGGTGATTGTTGCAAGTCTGCGCCAAGGATCACTTATGAAGGGCACAATTTTAGGCAGTGACCTGGGAGTAGGGGGTGCTACCAGAGGTTTTCCCCATGCCGTTCCCATGTCTTTTCAGCACTGTATGCATATGTCTGATGATGTGTCACACACCACATGGCCAGATAAGGTTGTAAAATGTTAAAATGACATTTCCTGGTGAATGCATTTATCTTGGTTGAAAGCAATGCAAAAGTGCAAAAACGCATCAAAAACGCAACGTGTGAACATAGCCCAAGGTGTGGAGGAGTACTTTTTGTTTTTGGTTATTTATTTTGCCTTATATACAAGTCATTTCCCTGGAAATGATGTTCCTTAACATATTTCCCAGGAAAATCCATTTTGGTTTAGTTTTTGTATGTTTTATTGTGAGTCCGTAAAAGTGGCGTAATACTCTGACAACGTTGTTGACAGCAGTGATCTGGGAGTCAGAGATGCTTCCAGGGGTCTTCCCCATGCTGTTCCCATGTCATTTGAGCACTGTCCCCATCGATTTGGGCAATTTTTAGGCCCTCTGGAGACTGCAGTGGGGAGCCACCTGAAAAATGCTCGAGTTTCCCATAGACTTACCTTGGGCTCGTTGCTCGGGTCGAGCACCCGAGTATTCCAATGTGCTCGACCCCAGCAACGAGTAACTGAGCATTTTAGTGCTCACTCATCACTAATATGTACACATTCTTCATATGTATTCACATATGTTATTGTCATTTTATTCACTTTAGCACTTTATTTACTTCTTACTAGTAATGTATTGAAGTGTTCTTTTGTGTGTTTGTTTTTCATGATTCCATAATTTTTTCCTCAGAATTGAGTGATTCCATAATTTTTTCCCTCTGCTTGGTCTGAAAAAAATTACCCTTACTGAGTACCACATTTTTAATCTTGATTTCTTTTAGTGTTTCTTAAAGCCCTAAAGTTGCCATTTGAAATGACTTTAGCTTTGTGCCATGTCTGTGATCTGCTTTTTTTCAACAACATTAAATAACTGAATGAATATACTCCGAGCTCGGTGATTCCATAATTTTTGCCAGGGGTTGTATAAACACAGCACTGTTGAACACACACACACACAGCACTGCTGCATAGACACAGCACTGCTGCATAGACACAGCACTGCTGCACACACACAGCTCTGCTGCATATATAGACACGGCAATGCTGCACACACACAGCTCTGCTGCATATATAGACAAAGCACTGCCCCACACACACAGCTCTGCTGCATATACAGTGGGGAAAAAAAGTATTTAGTCAGCCACCAATTGTGCAAGTTCCCCCACTTAAAAAGATGAGAGGCGCCTGTCATAGACATCAAATGTAGACCTCAAATATGAGAGACAAAATGAAAAAACAAATCCTGAAAATCACATTGTCTGATTTGGAAAGAAGTTTTTATCAAGTTTTGGTGGAAAATAAGTATTTGGTCAATTACAAACAAGCAAGATCTCACAGACCTGTAACTTCTTCTGTCCTCCACTCATTACCTGTAGTACTGGCACCTGTTTGAACTTGTTATCAGTATAAAAGACACCTGTTCGCAACCTCAAACAGTCACACTCCAAACTCCACTATGGTGAAGACTAGAGAGCTGTCGAAGGACACCAGAAACAAAATTGTAGCCCTGCACCAGGCTGGGAAGACTGAATCTGCAATAGGCAAGCAGCTTGGTGTGAAGAAATAAACTGTGGGATCACTAATTAGAAAATGGAAGACATACAAGAAATATTATCCCTCGATCTGGGGCTCCACACAAGATCTCAACCCGTGGGGTCAAAATGATCTCAAGAACGGTGAGAAAAATCCCAGAACCACACGGGGGGACCTAGTGAATGACCTGCAGAGAGCTGAGACCAACGTTACACAGGCTACAATCAGTAACACACTACGCCGCCAGGGACTCAGATCCTGCAGTGCCAGACGTGTCCCCCTGCTTAAGCCATTACATGTCCGGGGCCATCTGAAGTTTGGTAGAGAGCATTTGGATGACCGAGAAGAGTATCTCAAAGCCGCATTGGTAACTCTGCCCATCATCGAAGAGCCTTTCAGGAGGGTGGCTGTGGATTTGATTGGTCCGGTGGCCACTCCCAGCAACTCCGGGAAATGATTCATACTGACGGTAGTAGACTATGCCATCCGGTACCCGGAAGCATAGCCTTGTCGTCCATTCGGGCTGACAAGATGGCCACCACCTTACTGGAGATCTTTTCCCGTGTTGGTTTTCCCCAGGAAATGCTCATCGACTGGGGGACCCAGTTCATGTCACAGCTGATGGGGTCCCCCTGTAAGCAAATACAGGTGCAACATCTGGTGACCAGCCCGTACCACCCACAGACCAACGGCCTGTGCGAACGGTTCAATGGCACCCTGAAGCAGATGCTTAAGATGTTGGTCGGCTCCCATGGGTGCGATAACTCCCACACCTGCTATTTGCCTACCGGGAGGTTCCACAGGCCTCAACGGGGTTCCCTACTTTGAGCTCCTGTATGGCCTGCATCCACGGGGCCCTCTGGCTCTGGTGTAGGTCTGGGAAGGAGACTTAGCCACCCCTGGAGTGTCGGTCATCGAATATGTTGTGCGCTTCCGTGACAAAATGCAGGCCTTGGCGCAGCTGGTGCACGACAATATGACGTGAGCCCAGGCCGACAAGAAGCGATGGTACGACCAGAATGCTTGTGAGAGGACCTACCAGGTGGGTCAATAAGTGTGGGTACTGGTCCCCGTACTCCAGGACAAGCTTCAGGCATCCTGGGAAGGACTGTACCTCGTGCACCAGCAGCTCAATGCCATGACGTACCTGGTCACCCTGGACCACGCCCGGGAAGGCGGAAGGCCTTCCGCGTGATTATGATGAAGGCTTATCATGAGCGGGAGGCCTGCGCCCTTCCCGTGTGCAAACTGCCAGAGGAGGGAGAGGCGGAGACCCCCCCGGACATGCTCGCCCAGGCTAGTGTGGGTGGGACCATCGAGGACGTAGAGGTTTGCCACCAGCTGTTGTCGGACCAACAGTCCCAGCTGTGGGCAACCCTGCACTCCTTCCGGAATCTGTTCAGCAGCAAGCCCGGTGGGACAGAGTTGGCCCTATATCACGTGGACACCGGGAATCACCCCCCAATCCGTAGTTCAGCATATCGGGTCTCCCTGGAAGTACAGCAGCACATGCGCCAGGAGATTGACGAGATGCTGAAGCTGAAGCTGGGGGGTCATCCAACCCTCTAGCAGTGCTTGGGCCTCGCTTGTGGTCCTCGTCCCAAAGAAAGACAGGACAACCTGGTTCTGCGTGGACTACAGGAGGCTCAACGCTGTCATGGTCACCGATGCGTACCCAATGCCGCACATCGATGACCTGCTCGATCAGTTGGCTGGGGCCCAAGTACCTGACTATCATGGATCTGAGCTGGGGTTATAGGCAGATTCCCCTGACCCTTGAGGCACGGGAACGCTTTACCTTTATCATCCCATTCGGACAGTACTAGTCCACGGTGATGCCATTCAGCATGAAGAATGCCCCTGCCACTTTTCAGTGGATGGTCAACACACTTCTCAAGGGACTCGAAGGGTACGCGGCCGCATACCTGGATCACACTGCCATCTTCAGTACCAGCTGGAAGGATCACCTAGAGCATCTGGCGCAGGTGCTCAGGCAGACCCAACGGGCAGGCTTGACCATTAAGCCGGAAAAGTGCCAGCTGGGTATGAGTGAGGTCCACTACCTGGAACACCGGAAAGGTGGGGGAGCTCTGAAGCCAGAGCCCAGGAAGGTGGATGCCATCACATCGTGGGCCACCCCTAGGACCAAGAAAGAGGTGATGTCCTTCCTCGCCGGGAACTATAGGAGGTTCATCCCTCACTATAGTAGCCTGGCGAGGCCCCTGACGGACCTCACCAAGAAAAAGCTACCCTCCGCAGTCGATTGGACAAACGACTACGAGATGGCCTTCCGGGCACTGAAGACCGCCGTTTCTAGCTCCCAGTTACTACAGGCAGCCGACTTCCCGTGGCCGTTTGTAGTACAGACCGACCCAGTGATTTTGGCATTGGTGCGGTGCTCAGCCAGATCGACACTACGGGCCATGGACACGCTGTTCTCTAGCTGAGCTGGAAGCTCCTGCCAAGGGAGGTAGCCTATTCCACGATGGAGAAGGAATGTCTGGCAATTGTGTGGGCCCTGTAGCGTCTGCAGCCATACTTGTACGGACGCCAATTCAGCGTGGAAACAGTCCACAATCCCCTCAGATGGTTACACACCGTGTCCGGAACAAATGGGAGGTTGCTGCGCTAGAGCCTCGTGCTCCAGCAGTACCACTTCGCCATTTGCCACAAAAAGGGCCTTGAACATGGCAATGCCGACGGCTTATCCCGACAAGGGGAAGTTGCAGACGGGCGTGAGGGGGAACACCGGTTGGTGCTACCCCCTAGCGCCCTCTAAAGGGTGGAGGTGTGAAAAATATTCAAGACAAACCCATGTCAATCACTGTGACCTGTTTAGCAGGTTCTAGAGAGATCTTCAATGCAGAGTGTAATCCGACTCTCTTGAATACACTGCAGCTTGCAAATGAGGGGGCTGAGAAGCGAGGAAGGAGATTTCCCACAGTAGCTGCCAGCTACACAGGATGCCCCTTTCCCAGACAGCATGTGCTTCTTTCTTCAAGAAACATAATTCAACAGTAGTTATGGGAAAACGATACACCCGAGTAATAAACCAACCAGATTTTTGGAAACTGAAAGAAATGGAGAATCACACCAGCCCTTTCTCCACCGCCCAGCAAGCAACAATAGGGAGATGTGCAGCACAGCCTTTCAGAAGCCACTAGGGCCACTGTGTTTGGTCTCCACGTGTAGCAGGGGCCCGGCTGGGTCCGATGACATCAGAACCAGCCCCCTAGGACAGTCCAGTAAGGACGTACAGCCCGTTTTAGTTTTTAGAGTTGTAGCTGGGAGAGGCCAGGGGGAGGAGAGTTGAGTCCAGATTGGAGGCAGGAGTGGGCAGTATCCAGAGAGTTTAACACTTCCAGCAGCCCCGAGCCCAGAGTCTTTGTTCCTGGGGAATTCGTGACATCAGGACGTGTGGGACAAGTCCATCAACCAAGTGAGGGCCAACAGCCTCCCCATGTGGCAGCCCATCCCACGAAAGCCAGATCATCCATCTAAACCAGTAACTGACTCGTAATAACTGATTTATATCTTTTGTACCCATGCTTTTGTGCTTGCAACTCTGACCACTGTGTATGTATAACCCTCATGTATATAGTGTACTGTTTACTGCGCCCTTACGGCAATTAAATATATAATTTAACCTTGGGCTGTTCTTTTATCTTGATCCACGAACCTTACGCCCGTTGTTTGGTCCAACGAACATGCTACCAGGCTGGTTACTATCCCGATATAGTCCGTTATATCAAATAGAAACTGGTGGCAGCTCTCCCAGGCCGACTAAGCTCTGCTTCACTAAAGATAGTGAGCGGAGCCTCTCAGGGTTGTGGGCGAGTGTGGTGCCACCTCAATGACAGAGTGGGCCACCTCTACTCACTCCCTGGTGCCTTCCTGTGCCCGTGTGGACAAAGGGTGTCTGTGTATAACGTAAAAACCTGACCTTACGCGTCCCTCAGGGGGGAGCGGAACGTTACGTAGGTGCAGAGATTAGGTCCGTACCACGTGCTCCATCTGATGTAACTGACGTCAGGCAGGTGGCGGGGTGTGGATCCATCACAAGTGGCGGCAACGAGATTATGCGGGGTCTCCCTGCTGCCGTTTCTTCACAGTCACCTTCTAGTTACCAGGCACTGATAAACGCGTTATACTCCATAGACCCTGGAGGGACAGTACACCATCCCACAACACACAAGTGGAGGACATTAATCCACCGAAATTCACATATGCCAGATAAGATGGCAACACCGTTTATAAATGCAACTAACATTAAACACCCCATACTAAACAGCAGCAATCAGTAATACAAGTAATTTGGCAGCAACCATAATCCCATCTCTCGACATGTATAAATTCCATCGCATAACCAATCATCCGTCATATGGTGATCATAAAAAGGACATATTAACCATAATTAAAAAAAACCTAACCCCATCAATAACCACTACCAGACCCTAATTTATGGTCATATGAGATACAGCAACTACAGGTGGTTGCGCAGTCTACCAAAATAAATTATATGTTGTGCTTTATGGCTTTACTTAGTTTGGGGTTAATTTTTGGTGAATTTATCTTTCTGCAGCTTGTCTGTACCCTATTCCTTTATGGATTATAGGAGCAGAGGTGATACCTGCTTGATATGTGCTAGGAATGTGTTTGCAAGTGAGAACCCACTGGTTCAGGGCTCAGTCCAGAAAACAGAAATGAAAAAATCCTTAAAAAGCTATTGAATCACCGCACACGTGTGGTGGAATAAAATATCCCTTGAAAAGTATATATCTCAGAGCCGCATGTAACACGTGCTCTGTAACATTTATGGAGATTTTGGTGGAAATAAATGGGAAGACCTTACCTGAATTGGGCTTGGAGATAGATTGAGGTAGAAAAGAAACTACAGAGTGCTCGATAGAAGAACTCGATAACTTTAAGAAAGAAATTGTTAAGAACTGCGAGGAATTGAAGAATCAGATCTCTACTACAAAAAAAACAAAGTTCTAACGTGATATGCAGGATAAGAAACAAAACAGATTGTTTAAGTGGAGCTATAAAAGTCAACTAAAATCGGATGTACAGTGTCCATTTTAGGACATGATCAGATATCAAAATCAAACATCAGAATGATGTCAGTTTGAGGCTAAATACCCTATCTGAGAACTGATTTTGATAAGTCATTCTGACGAGTGATTCTGACAAGTGATTTTGACGAGTGACTTTTACAACTGTAATAATAATAATAAAAAAAAAAAAGTAACTGTTCGCTCATGGGACTTAAACCCAAAATTCTGTGTCCCAAAGCCAGTGCACTAACCACTGGGCTATAAACTCAACAGTAAAAACCTTGGAGTTCTATTTGGTTATATGATTTTCAGTGCAAACTTGTCTAAAACTCCATTGGGACTTATGCACAGACTGCAAGCAAGCCAAATTCAAATGATGTCTGATTTTGATGTGTGAGTCTGATGTGTGACTTTCTTCAAACATCAGAATCAGAATCACAATGACTTTTAGTCACCCTGAGTATTTTCATGGTTGATCTCATAAGACAAGAAAAGCTATCAGTTAGTATCACTTGACTGGATAGCTTAATGGTAAGGCATCAGCCTCTGAAACTACAGTGTTAAGAGTTCAAATCGCTAAACTACAGGGGTGTTTTACTTTTAATATCTGACACACTGATTGTCAGATAGTGTACATACCATAGTGTATATACCATTTAAATAGATAGATCTGTAAACATTATTGTTCATAGTGATTAAGCATAACACAAACATCAGCTCATAAAAAAGACCTCACAAACAATAAAACTCATATTAGCGATTAAGTACCATATTTTTCCGACTAAACAATGCACTGGACCATAAGACGCGCCTAGGTTTTAGAGGAAGAAAATAGAAAGCAAAAAATGTGGTCATGATGCACTGTTAAGGGGGAGGGGGTCTGCTGCTGACACTGTTATAGGGGTAATGTCCCCCAATTCTCTTAATATCCCCCATCCTGGTATATATGGCCCCCTCCTTCCTGTAATACGTGGCCCTCATCCCCATCCTGATATGAATGGCACCCCAATCCCCCATCCTGGTATGCATGGCACCCCAATCCCCCATCCTGGTATGCATGGCCCCCCTCATCCCCATCCTGGTATGTATGGCATTCTTCATCCTTGTATGCATGGCCCCCCTCATACCTATTCCTGGTGCATATAGCACCCTTCATCCCTGTATGTATGGCACCCCCTTCATCCAGGTATGCTTGGCACCCTTCATCCCTGTATGTATGGCCCCCCTAATCCTGATATGCTTGGCCCCCCTGATCCCAGTCACGCTGCACACAAAAAAAATAAACAATCATACTTCCTCTCTCCTCCAGCGCTGCGTCCTGCTCTGCTGCCGACAGGGTTCACACTGTGTGACCCGCGCATGGCGTAACTGCCATGCGCCCTCACACAGTGATCTGCTGTGCCGAAATAGTCACTGCTCTCCATGCCGTCACTGTGTGCGTGGGGAGCAGTGACCATTCATTCTCCCTAATAGCGCGCACACTGTAGCTGCAGCACGGCTCCTGCTGCCGCTCTGTGGTCATGTGTGCCCGCTACCTCTTGAAGCTCATCAAGAGAATGCCAAGAGTGTGCAAAGCAGTCATCAAAGCAAAAGGTGGCTACTTTGAAGAACCTAGAATATAAAGACATATTTTCAGTTTTTTCACACTTTTTTGTTAAGTATATAATTCCACATGTGTTAATTCATAGTTTTGATGCCTTCAGTGTGAATGTACAATTTTCAAAGTCATGAAAATACAGAAAGATCTTTAAATGAGGTGTGTCCAAACTTTTGGTCTGTACTGTATGTTTTTTAGTTTTCCCTTTGATCTATTGTTCTATATTGTTGTGTCTTTCTGAACCCCCCTTTTTTACCCGGAGATATGTATTTTATGCAAGCATGGAAATGGCTTTACACACTTTTTTTGGTGGCCTGCGCAACCACCTGTAGCTGCTGTATCTCACGTGTCCATAAATTAGGGTCTGGTAGTGGTTATTGATGGGGTTAGGCTTTTTTAATCATGGCTAATAGGTCCTTTTATGATCACCATATGATGGATGATTGGTTAGGCGATGGAATTTATACATGTCGAGAGATGGAATTATGGTTGCTGCCAAATTACTTGTATTACTGATTGCTGCGGTTTAGTATGGGGTGTTTAATGTTAGTTGCATTTATAAATGGTGTTGCCATCTTACCTGGTATATGTGAATGTTGGTGGATTAATGTCCTCCTCTTGTGTGTTGTGGGGTGGTGTGCTGTCCCTCTAGGGTCTATGGAGTATAACGCGTTCATCCGTGCCTGGTAACTAGAAGGTGATGCAATCAAGTATCCAGGGATGGACGTAATTCAGATGTGAGGTAGTTAGACATCCGGCTTTTGTCTGATTACGTCTATGTGCGGTGGTTACCGATGGTATCCAGGAAGTGATGTGCCGCGAGGTTACGCATATCCGGTCACAAGTTTTTGAACCATGGTAACGGAGTATACATACCCAATCACGTGGCTGAGAACCATGGCAACAGCGTACGCAAATCTTCGGCGGTATCTGTCTATAGTAGTGAATGGGGGGAGGATGATTGTGTATGTTATAAAAAGTGTGTGACACTTTGTGTCTAATTGAATATCTATGAAATAAATATCCATCTGACCAGCACCCAATCATTGCTGCGGACGAAGCAATGCAGTGCAAAACGCCTATCGGGTGTGGTGGGTCTCCTGGAGCTCCTACTTAGGTAATTATGTGCTGCTGACATCCTATATCCTTTAAGTGTATTTATTGTTTTGCATTTTGATATTTGTTCTTTGGCACACTGTTGCCTTCTTTATATTATGTGCCATACTGTATTGTGGGGCACTATTGTATTTGCATATATCTGACATTTTATAAATGTATGTACACTGTACAGTTATGTATACAACCTCTAAATACACATGCAATTAGGAAATTATGGTAAAAAAATTATTAGCACTTTAAAAATTATTATCTATGCCCGGGATTGCCAACCCAGGTTTTCCAGTGGTGTGTCTCACTGTTCTATGTGTTTTTAAGATGTTTTGTATTTTTCTAACAATATTCATTGACTAATTTTAATATATTTACCTTCTGTTACATATATAGACACAGCACTGCTGCACACACAGCTCTCCTGCACACACACACACACAGCTCTCCTGCATATATAGACATAGCACTGCTGCACACACACAGCTCTGCTGCATAAACACAGCACTGCTGCACACACACACACAGACACAGCTCTGCTGCAGACACAGCTCTGCTGCACACACACAGCTCTGCTGCATATATAGACACAGCTCAGCTGCACACACACAGCTCTGCTGCATATATAGACACAGCACTGCGGCACACACACAGCTCTGCTGCATACATAGACACAACACTGCGGCACACACACAGCTCTGCTGCATACATAGACACAGCACTGCGGCACACATACATCTCTGCTGCATATATAGACATAGCACTGCTGCACACACACCTCTGCTGCAGATATAGACACAGCTCTGCTGCACACACAGCTCTGCTGGATATATAGACACAGCACTCCTGCACATACACAACTCTGCTGTATATATAGATACATCATTGCTGCACAGACAGAGCTCTGCTGCACAGACACAGCTCTGCTGCAGACACAGCTCTGCTGCACACACACAGCTCTGCTGTATATATAGACACAGCTCAGCTGCACACACACAGCTCTGCTGCATATATAGACACAGCACTGCGGCACACACACAGCTCTGCTGCATACATAGACACAGCACTGCGGCACACACACATCTCTGCTGCATATATAGACACAGCACTGCGGCACACACACACATCTGCTGCATATATAGACACAGCACTGCTGCACACACACAGCTCTCCTGCATATATAGACACAGCACTGCTGCACACACACCTCTGCTGCATATATAGACACAGCTCTGCTGGATATATAGACACAGCACTCCTGCACATACACAACTCTGCTGTATATATAGATACATCATTGCTGCACAGACACAGCTCTGCTGCACAGACACAGCTCTGCTGCACAGACACAGCTCTGCTGCAGACACAGCTCTGCTGCACACACACAGCTCTGCTGCATATATAGACACAGCTCAGCTGCACACACACAGCTCTGCTGCATATATAGACACAGCACTGCGGCACACACACAGCTCTGCTGCATACATAGACACAGCACTGCGGCACACACACAGCTCTGCTGCATACATAGACACAGCACTGCGGCACACATACATCTCTGCTGCATATATAGACACAGCACTGCGGCACACACACACATCTGCATCATATATAGAAACAGCACTGCTGCACACATACCTCTGCTGCATATATAGACACAGCACTGCTGCACACATACCTCTGCTGCATGTAGACACAGCTCTACTGCACACACACCTCTGCTGCATATATAGACACAGCTCTGCTGCACACACAGCTCTGCAGCATATATAGACAACTCTTCTGCACACAGTTCTGCAGCATATATAGACACAGCTCTTCTGCACACACACAGTTCTGCTGCATATATAGATCCAGCACTGCTGTACACACACACAGCTCTGCTGCATATATAGATACAGCATTGAAGCACATACACACCTCTGCTGCATATATAGGCCCAGCACTGGTGCACACACACACACACACCTCTGCTGCACATATAAACACAGCACTGCTGTACAGACACACAGTTCTGCTGCACAGATACATAGTACTGTTGCACACACACAGTTCTGCTGCACATATACCCAGCACTGCTGCACACACACACACCTCTGCTGCAAATATAGACACTGCTCTGCTGCACACACACAAAGCTCTGCTGCATATATAGACACAGTACTGCTGTACACACACACAGCTCTGCTGCATATATAGTATAAGAAAGACTTGGCACTCGCTTCTTGAAAGAAACTGGATAATTTTATTGTTCTTGGAAATTCCAGATTCAATAAAGACGTTTTGGTTAGTCATACCTACATCAGTCATCTGGAATGTGATTACACTGCAGCAGGTAGTTCTGTGTCTGCGATATCCACTGCTCAGACCTTCATCAGTCATCTGAAAGGTGATTACACTGCAGCAGGCAGCGCTTTGTCCGTGGTATCCACTGCTCAGACATGTGGAGAAGAGCGGTGGATATCGCAGACACAGCGCTGCCTGCTGCAGTGTGTTATGGTAAATATTTATACTTTGTTTTATTATTTAGACAATTCATATATCTTTGATAATTTTTTATTTTAATATTAGCTTTATAAGTAATATTTAGTTGTATCTAATATAGAGCTGTCTCTGTATTAAAGCCTTCCTTTGTTCCTGAAAGTATAGTAAAACTAGATATAGCCAGTTTCTAAGGAATTTAGACATAATTTACAACTTTGTTTTTCCCAACTTAAATATTCCTTTTTAGGTAATGAAACGTAAGCCATTCCCACTTTCCTTATCTCTTTGCTTGCAATAAATATGTGTGACCAGGCATCTGAGAGCAGACAAGTCTGGGACACAGACAGATTTGGTCGCGTTTCTCTCATCTCCGATCAATCGACTCCCTGATTTGATCAAAACTGGCAAATGTGTGAAACCCTTTGAGTTTCTCCTAAAACTTTCTATACACATCATTACATGGTGCCGAAAACCTGGGATTGTCAGAACTGGACCTCCTTTGAACCCGACTGCAAGGATTTCTATCTTGGAACACTGAATGAAGATCCGCGGTAAATAATCCATTGTGTTACTCAGGGCTGTGGAGTTGGTAAGCCAAACCTCTGATTCCCGACTCCTCAATTTCGATGACACGGACTCCAACTCTTACTCCACGACTCCGATTCCCTCATACATGGCTCATGTTTAAGTGATAAATTTACTGTAGCACAGATTCATCTCAGCTAAAAGTCTATACCCTTAGATCAGGAATAGGACACACATTTATAGGACATTTTATAACTTTCCCAAATTCTTATGAAAAAATATTCCCCACAAACTGCATTGAACTACTCTACCCAATTTATTATATATTTTAGGAGTTGGTACATTTTATACCGACTCCACCAAAATGGGCACCGACTCCACAGCCCTGATGTTACTAAAAATCCAGTGTTACCTAGAGGGCTCCAAGACGGGTAATTGGTGGTCCAAACAAGACAATCTCTGTTGAACCTTTGCCGGTATTTAAATTTTGTATATATATTTTGTTGCCTGTCATAGGTTTCAATGTGTCTTTAGATGTATAACTGATGATTGAATGACGGTTGAATGAACACTGAATGAAGTGACAACCTTGCCCAACGATTCTGGTCAGATGCCTTCGCAATTCTGCCTGTATCTTTCAGGAGTCGGAGGATTGTTATATGTTGTCCTCAATGTCTATGTGATTGTAAAGTCTGGAGTGATATTTTTGTAAACTATGAGGATCCTTGAACGTGGGACTGAATGATTTTTGAGTGACCAATAAGGAAATACGGTCGATGATTGATAAGAGATCCTGTTAGGTGTGTTCCTTCATATGTGGTGAAGTGAAAAATTGGTCCCTAACATGATCAGGGAAGTGTGACTGCTCATAACAGAGGAATACTTCGCTAGGACTCTGAGGGTATTAATTGTCCCCTGTAAATTGATAAGGGCACTCTCTTGAAAGAGGCGCTGAATGCAGCCTTAGCCCGTATACAGCAGGAGGATTTTATACCAGCGATTGTGGAGCATGGATTGCGTGACTGACGCATTGTAAAATTGGGTTGATGAATCAGAATCATTGTCCTCAGTGCCTGTGTTCTGTTTTATGTGAACTAGTTCTGATGAATCATCATCCTTGGTGTCCGTGCTGTGTGAACTCAAGAGAGAAAATGTGTTAATAAGAGTTGTAGTCTATCCAGCCAGTATATGCAGAGAGGGGAGATATGACACAGATTTCTTTGTCAAGCTGTGCCCCCTGCAGGATGTTGAAGGGAACTCCTGGTTTAAGTAGTTAAAACCTGCCATTAAGATCTGATCTAAGTAACCCCTCCTCTTCTGTCCTAGATGTAATCTGTCTGAATCAGAGGAGGACAAAGGTTTTGTAGAAAAAGAACTTATTCTCCCATGACATGTTATTTTGACTAGTGGATGTAATTGAAATAACTATTGGTAGTATAGTAGTTTTTGGATTGTTATATTGTTTGGTTATGTATCAAAGTTACATGGGTACATAAGGCTGGTTATCTGATGTTGATATTTCCTAAAATTCTTCTTTTTCGAGAACATTTTGGTTCTGGAAGTTGAATTCCTTCTCTTGTGAGCTAATTGGAAGCTGGGAGATGAGTAGAGTCATCTATGGTTAAGACTGAATGGGCCCATTCAGTTCTTTGGTTAACTGCGGGCATTAAAGTTGCAGTCATGAGGACTGGCAACTGAAAGGAAGTAAGCAATCTAAGAGGTAACACCTTTGTCCATGCATGTGAAATAGTGAAAAGACTAAGAAGGAATGGGAGAAGAGTATTTGCAATTGGGAAGGATTGCTGGAAGATAGATAAGAGCAGACTTGAGCTGGGTAGGATTTGGTTAGAAGTATTGAAAGCGTCTCTCAATGAGTGAACATAAATCAGAGGAAAAAAGACATAGAACTGTGTATGTAAGCTATGATAGCATGAAAACACAGAGATCCCTATAGACTCTGTACTTGATGTAAAACTTGCATCCTTTGTGACACCCCTGCCCTATACAGGAATTGCAGATATTGTGTACAGAATCCCTGTGGGGTTAATTACTGTGACCTGTGGGACCCCATGTCCATGGAGTCTCAGCCCCCATGAGGACCAGGAGTCATGTACACTTTCTACCTCCTAGGATAGAAAATAACCTGCTGGTACATGATCCACCATAGATATAGCCAATAGAATAACAATGGCCCTGGTCCCCCAGTGAGCTCATTGGTCTTTGTATCCAGCTCCTGGACCCCCCCTAACATATATAATGCTTCTCCATGGTGTTGAGGAGGCATATCGGGCAACATGGGATGATCTAGTCTCAGTCATTTTACAGAGACCCCTTATTATAGCTGCAGTGTTTCATGAATGGTCTTGATGGTATCATCCAGACCGTATTACGCACTAGTCGCCGAGAGTGGCGCAATAGGTTGTTCTGGAAGAAATAGCCTGGGGTGCTGAAGTAGAAAGCATGTCAAAGGAAGAGTTAATTAGGACCCTGCAGGAATAAAGGGTATAGGAAGGGGGAAGAAATCATCAAGAAATAGAGACTGCAGTAAAGTACATGTTGGTGTTGTGGGAAAGAAAGAAAAAAAAAAGGACTTTTTACGGACACATGTCCTACAAGATCAATAGCTACTATCCTGAACCCCCCATAGGAAACTGGCAATCCAAATGTCTCCCTGTGCCCGGTTGTCACCCCTCGGGGACCCACACTCACTGTCCCCATTTCTCTGAGGAGGGACAAACTGTTACTTTCATGATAGATAGTGGATGGAGCAGCCTGTACAGAATTAATGCAAGGACACATCTCAGAAGACATACTGTCCCCGAATATGTAACTTATGAAGGGGTAGAGGGACGAGCTACTAAATTACAAATGTTTCTGACTGAATTTGCATGATTCAATTTCAATTGTGATCCAGGTTTTAGTTTCACCTTATGTATCCTTAAATTTGTTAGGGACAGAAGTGTTGCAGCAAATTGGAGCCTGCATACAATTCGCTCCAAATGGCCCCAAGATGACTACTCCCTTAGACGAAGGCACCCTCTGTAGTATCTTGTCCCTGACACTTCCTACAGCCCTGGACAGTACATCCTCTGAACCCCATTCCCTAAATACTTGGCTTGAGAACATAACCAGCCAGCTATGGACAAGTTACAAACTTGATTTGGGAGAACTATCCATTCTCCGTGACAGTAAAACTTAAAACTAGATATCCATCCCTCTGTATAATCCGCCCTTGTAAACTAGCAGATGAGGAAGCTCAGTGTGACATTGACACATGAACATGACTGTTGGGGCTTGTTCGATATCTCTGATGTACCTTCACTAACCCCTGTGCTGAGTATTTTGTAGGTGGCTCCAGAGCTTAGTACAACGATCAAGGACGGTTCATCACCGGGTACGAAGTAGTCCACAATGGTAAGGCAGGAATACATGAACCACTCTCCTCCAGCTGCTCTACGCCAGAGGATGAGCTGAAAGTGCTCGCTGCAACGTGCAATCTGGGAAAAGGTAAAGAGATTCATGTATTTTAGGACTCGAGATATGTTTTAAAGGGTCGCACATGACTTTGGCGCCAATTGGTGGAGCCGTAATTTCCTGATCTCTGCTGGCAAACCTATGAGGCAGTAGAGCAGCTACTCACAGCACTCACCCTTCCCGTAGGGCAGCTATCAGCGCACACGGAACAAACTTCCCTTTAAGTAGAGAATGCCTTAGCCGACTAGGCAGCTAAGGAAGCAGCATGACTACCTCTGACTGGAATACTTTCCATAGCAGACACGGCCCCGCTATGGGACTTCGTGACCGAGATAGCAAGAAGCTACCTTTTCACAGAGGAGACTGTCATTGCACGGGCCCCAGTGGCCATTGATCGTGAACTGCTGCAGGTCTTCCAGACCCAGGCTCCCCCACACGAAAAGAATGCATGGGCCAAAGCAGGTGCTATACGGTCAGAATCAGGGGTATGGCAGGTAAACACCAGGATTTGCCTCCCATGGTGCCTGTTCCCCATGATGGCTGCCCTAGCACATTCCCCAGGTGCACAACCAAAAGGGTGTTATTTGTGCAGTGATGCTACAAAACTGGTGCGCCCCAGGGTTCCCGAATGTGGCTACAAAGTATGTCTAGTTTGCACAAAGCATAACCCCAGTAGACCTATTCGAGTCACACAAAACGCAAACCAAAACCAGATTACTCGTTTCAGAGACTGCAGGAGGACTACATACAGCTACCTAAGGCGGGTACTTAGTGCATACCAAGACGTATTCCTATCTCTTCCCTTGGTTGCCTGAAGCTTGAGCTGTGACCAAAGTTCAAAACAAAATTTTGATAAGTGAGATGGTTTGCAGATATGGGGTGCCCAAAACCATAGAGAGTGACAGAGACACACTTCACTGGAGAACTGATGAAACAGATCATGGCCACTCTGGGGATAGAACAGGTTTTTCATGTTCCCTATCACTCACAAAGTAGTGGGAAGGTGGAACGCCTTAATGGTACTCTGAAGATAAAAATCCAGAAGCGCATGGAGGAAACACACTTGTCCTGGTTCGATTGCTTGCCCATTAATAATAATCTTTTTATTTATTGCATTGTATTCAGTGAGGACCGCCCAAGAGGTAGAGAGAGGCTGTCCCCGATGAAATGCTGTTTGGTAGTGTCCCTAAGACAAGATTGTATTTCTCACAGCAGCTGCAGCCTCCTACAGTTCCCACACTGATATTGTCTTGGAGTTGCACAAATATCTGACTGCTACTCATAACCGTGTTCTTTCCTCCATCCCAGACCCCAACTGTATTAGCGGCACACACATTGATTCCAGGAGACTGGGTTGTGGTCAAGAGACATATGAGGAGACCACTGGACCCAGATACAGTGAGCCATTTTAAGTACTACTGACCACTGTCACTTTTGTCAACCTTCAAGGCAAAGATACTTGAATCAACACCAGCCACTGGAAAAAGGTTTGAGCCCCGGCAGCAGCAAAGACGATGACCCTGCCCCTTTTGGACAATTCTGGTGGCAGTTGCATCCCTTTCCCTAACTCTCAATGGAGAGTACTAAAGGAGGAGAGGACTGGGATAACAAACTGATAAGTATCACTAAGTTCTGCTGCGAGACATAGTTTCTAAAGACTGTCCTAAGAACTGCTGGATATGCACCCATAGCCCAATATCCTCTGATACTATGTCATATCTCGCAGTACCCCCAACCCCATATGAGGCTTTAAACTATTAAAACTGTTTCCATGAAGAGACTTTTGATACTGCCCGTTACAAAGGAGAAAACCTCTGATGTAAGGACTTTTGACGTGGATACGTTGTTTTGGGAGACTCACTGACATCATACTCTGCATACTGCCTAAGGATTTATATCTAGTATGTGGTCGCCAGGCCTATAAATGGTTCCTCCCGGGTGCAGAGGAAACATGCACCTTAGCACACCTTATGCCTGCTACCTTCATACTTCTAAAAGGTGACCTAGATACAAATGTCCCCAAACATTCCCTAAATACATGAGCTGCAGATAATCCAACCGAATGATAGACCTCATATAGTGGAAATGAGGATAGGGAATAAGAGTATATGTATTTACGCTTTCATTACATAAATGTTTGTACTACTAGTGTTTGTAACTGCTAGAACTGGTATATCTGTTATGACGACACTATGTAAAGACAATCCGTGAATATGAATAGCGGTACCAGAGCGCCAATAACAGGGCAAAAATATTAAAAGGACTGATTTATTAATACACACACAACGCGTTTCGGTGGACACAGCCACCTTCATCAGGTGTGGCTGTGTCCACCGAAACGCGTTGTGTGTGTATTAATAAATCAGTCCTTTTAATATTTTTGCCCTGTTATTGGCGCTCTGGTACCGCTATTCATATTCACTGATTGTCCTTTTCCCCCTGTTGGGGTGCGGTAGAGCTGCCTTTAATCTATTGTTTTTTCACCTGTGGGAGCAATTTAATTAAAATTACTACCCTGGTTTTCCAAGCTGCGCTGCCTTAACCCCTCCGGAACGCTGCCGGGGGTGTTGGTGAAGCTGGGCGTCTATCTCGGCATTACATGCTACTAACCTGACCACGTGATATACCACCAAGAGATCAGGATCTGTGAACGCCGCTGGAAATAGATGACAGCCACCAACAGAGCGGAGCTTGTGGAGCTTTACACTGGGGTTGTGCAGAGGTGCACAACTTCATAAGGTTAGTAGCCATCCCCACACCCCTCTACAAATTGCAATACTGAGTCACCCATTGCGCCTTGTTCTCTCCTCTCTTTACACATGACACTATGTAAAGAGACATGCAAGATCAGACATCATAGACCATTAGTTATCACATTTGCAAAATATCACAGTGCTCCTCCAGTAAACATATATGATGAGATTTACAAACAAGATGTCTGTCAGTGAACGGGATTTGTCCCCTCCAGGCTCCCATAGAATGGTGAAGTAGCTGATGGATAAATTATCTGTAAATAATAAAAAGGGAGGAATTGTTATGGTAAATATTTATTCTTTGCTTTATTATTTAGACAATTCATATATCTTTGATAATTTTGTATTTTAATGTTAGCTTTATAAGTGATATTTTGTTGTATCCAATATAAAGCTGTCTCTGTATTAAAGGGCTATTCCCATCTCCAAGACCCTATCCCAATATGTAGTAGGTGTAATAATAATAATAAATAATAATATTAGCAAATACCTCCAATTAGAAATGTAGTATAGTATTTTTGATTCGCCACTTACCTCATGTGCAGGCAATACAGGACCTTAGGTATCCACGGTTACGACACTAGCAGCTAGCTAACCAACTGTCACTTTATCAGTGGACGTAACCATGGTGGCTACCTAAGGTCCTGCGATGCCTGCACATGAGGAAAGAGACATAGCGAATCAGAAAAACTATACTACATTTCTAATTGTAAGTATTTGCTAATATTATTACTACACCTACTACATATTGGGATAGGATCTTGGAGATGGGAATACCCCTTTAAAGCCTTCCTTTGTTCCTGAAAGTATAGTAAAACTAGATATAGCCAGTTTCTAAAGAATTTAGACATAATTTACGACTTTGTTTTTTCCAACTTAAAAATTCCTTTTTAGGTAATGAAATGTAAGCCATTCCCACATTCCTTATCTCTTTGCTTGTAATAAAGATATGTGACCAGGCATCTGAGAGCAGACGAGTCTGGGACACAGACAGATTTGGTCGCGTTTCTCTCATCTCCGATCGATCGACTCCCTGATTTGATCAAAACTGACCAGTGTGTGAAACCCTTTTGAGTTTGTCCTAAAACTTTCTATACAGGTTTCCACATCAAGTGTAATCACATTCCAGATGACTTGATGTAGGTCTGTCTGACCGAAACATCTTTATTAAATCTGGAATTTCTATGAACAATAAAATAATCTAGTTTGTTTGAAGATGCGAGTGCCAAGTCTTTCTTATACTGTCTAAAGGATGGGAGTCGTACTTGAGCACCGAAATATACCCAGAAGTGCAGTGTTTAGGTATCGTAACTGCTGCATGTATAGACACAGCGCTGTTGCCCACACATACTCTGCACTGCTGCACATACAGATGCATCTCACTAAATTAGAATATCATCAAAAAGTTAATTTATTTCAGTTCTTCAACACAAAAAGTGAAACTCATATTATATAGAGTCATTACAAACAGAGTGATCTATTTCAAGTGTTTATTTCAGTTATTTCTGCACAAACACACGCACAGCACTGCTGCACACGCACAGCTGCACACACACACACACAGCAGTGCTGCACACACACAGCACTGCTGCACACACACACACAGCAGTGCTGCACACGCACACACACAGCAGTGCTGCACACACAGCAGTGCTGCACACACACACACAGCAGTGCTGCACACGCACACACACACACAGCAGTGCTGCACACGCACACACACACACAGCAGTGCTGCACACGCACACGCACACACAGCAGTGCTGCACACGCACACACACACACAGCAGTGCTGCACACGCACACACACACACAGCAGTGCTGCACACGCACACACAGCAGTGCTGCACACGCACACACACACACACAGCAGTGCTGCACACGCACACACACACACACAGCAGTGCTGCACACGCACTCACACACACACACAGCAGTGCTGCACACGCACACACACACACACACAGCAGTGCTGCACACGCACACACACACAGCAGTGCTGCACACGCACAGCAGTGCTGCACACCCACATACACACACACACAGCAGTGTTGCACACGCACACAGCAGTGCTGCACACGCACACACAGCTACACATACACACAGCTACACATACACACAGCTCTGCTGCATATGCAGTACAGACCAAAAGTTTGGACACACCTTCCCATTTAAAGATTTTTCTGTATTTTCATGACTATGAAAATTGTACATTCACACTGAAGGCATCAAAACTATGAATTAACACATGTGGAATTATATACTTAACAAAAAAGTGTGAAACAACTGAAAATATGTCTTATATTCTAGGTTCTTCAAAGTAGCCACCTTTTGCTTTGATGACTGCTTTGCACACTCTTGGCATTCTCTTGATGAGCTTCAAGAGGTAGTCACGGGAAATGGTCTTCCAACAATCTTGAAGGAGTTCCCAGAGATGCTTAGCACTTATTGGCCCTTTTGCCTTCACTCTGCGGTCCAGCTCACCCCAAACCATCTCGATTGGGTTCAGGTCTGGTGACTGTGGAGGCCAGGTCATCTGGCGTAGCACCCCATCACTCTTCCTCTTGGTCAAATAGCCCTTACACAGCCTGGAGGTGTGTTTGGGGTCATTGTCCTGTTGAAAAATAAATGATGGTCCAACTAAACGCAAACCGGATGGAATAGCATGCCGCTGCAAGATGCTGTGGTAGCATCTAGCTGCTATTTTACCACGAAGGCCTGATGCACAAAGTCTCCTCTTAACAGTTGTTGTAGAGATGTGTCTGCTGATAGAACTCTGTGTGGCATTGACCTGGTCTCTAATCTGAGCTGCTGTTAACCTGCGATTTCTTAGGCTGGTGACTCGGATAAACTTTTCCTCAGAAGCAGAGGTGACTCTAGGTCTTCATTTCCTGGGGCGGTCGTCATGTGAGCCAGTTTCTTTGTAGCGCTTGCTGGTTTTTGCAACTGCACTTAGGGACACTTTCAAAGTTTGCCCAATTTTTCAGACTGACTGACCTTAATTTCTTAAAGTAATGATATCCACATATATATATATACACACACATACACACAAAGTGCCTACAAGTAGTATTCAACCCCCTGCAGATTTAGCTGGTTTGATAAGATGCAAATAAGTTAGAGCCTTCAAACTGCAAACGAGAGTAGGTTTTATGAACAGAAGCATAAATCTTACAAACCAAAAAGTTATGTTGCTCAGTTGAATTTTATTAAATTTTAAACATAAAAGTGTGGGTCAATTATTATACAACCCCTATGTTTAATATTTTGTGGAATAACCCTTGTTTGCAATTACAGCTAATAATCGTCTTTTATAAGACCTGATCAGGCCGGCACAGGTCTGTGGAGTTATCTTGGCCCACTCCTCCAAGCAGATCTTCTCCAAGTTATCTAGGTTCTTTGGGTGTCTCATGTGGACTTTATTCTTGAGCCCCTTCCACAAGTTTTCAATTGGGTTAAGGTCAGAAGACTGACTAGGCCACTCCAACACCTTGACTTTTTCCCTCTTGAACCAGGCCTTGGTTTTCTTGGCTGTGTGCTCTGGGTCGTTGTCTTGTTGGAAGATGAAATTACGACCCATCTTAAGATCCTTGATGGAGGAGCGGAGGTTCTTGGCCAAAATCTCCAGGTAGGCTGTGCTATCCATCTTCCCATGGATGCGGACCAGATGGCCAGGCCCCTTGGCTGAGAAACAGTCCCACAGCATGATGCTGCCACCACCATGCTTGACTGTAGGGATGGTATTCTTGGGGTCGTATGCAGTGCAATCCAGTCTCCAAACGTCACGTGTGTGGTTGGCACCAAAGATCTCGATCTTGGTCTCATCAGACCATAGAACCTTGAACCAGTCTGTCTCAGAGTCCTCCAAGTGATCATGAGCAAACTGTAGATGAGCCTTGACATGACGCTTTGAAAGTAAAGGTACCTTACGGGCTCGTCTGGAACGGAGACCATTGCGGTGGAGTACGTTACTTATGGTATTGACTGAAACCAATGTCCCCACTGCCATGAGATCTTCCCGGAGCTCCTTCCTTGTTGTCCTTGGGTTAGCCTTGACTCTTCGGACAAGCCTGGCCTCGGCGCGGGAGGACACTTTCAAAGGCTGTCCAGGCCGTGGAAGGCTAACAGTAGTTCCATAAGCCTTCCACTTACGGATGAGGCTCCCAACAGTGGAGACAGGTAGGCCCAACTCCTTGGAAAGGGTTTTGTACCCCTTGCCAGCCTTGTGACCCTCCACGATCTCGTCTCTGATGGCCTTGGAATGCTCCTTTGTCTTTCCCATGTTGACCATGTCTGAGTGCTGTTCACAAGTTTGGGGAGGGTCTTAAATAGTCAGAAAAGGCTGGCAAAAGAGATCTTTAATCCACACATGTGAAGCTCATTATTCTTGGTGCCTGAACTACTTCTTAATACTTTAGGGGGACCAAACAGAATTCTTGTGGTTTGAGGGGTTGAATAATAAATGACACTCTGAATTAACTTTTAACGTTTTAAAAAAAAAAAAAAATTTGCTGCAGTGCATTTCCCACTTCCAGGCTGATCTACAGTACAAATGTCACAATGCCAAGTTAATTCCGCATGTGTCAACCAGCTAAATCTGCAGGGGGTTGAATACTACTTGTAGGCACTGTATATATATATACAATTATATGAAAAAGTTTGGGCACCCCTATTAATCTTAAGCTTAATGTTTTATAAAAATTGGTGTTTTTGCAACAGCTATTTCAGTTTGATATATGTAATAACTGTTGGACACAGTAATGTTTCTGCCTTGAAATGAGGTTTACTGTACTAACAGAAAATGTGCAATCTGCATTCAAACAAAATTTGACAGGTGCATAAGTATGGGCACCTCACCAGAAAAGTGACATTAATATTTAGTAGATCCTCCTTTTGCAAAAAATAACAGCCTCTAGTCGCTTCCTGTAGCTTTTAATGATTTCCTGGATCCTGGATGAAGGTATTTTTGACCATTCCTCTTTACAAAACAATTCCAGTTCAGTTAAGTTTGATGGTCGCCGAGCATGGACAGCCCTCTTCAAATGATCCCACAGATGTTCAATGATATTCAGGTCTGGGGACTGGGATGGCCATTCCAGAACATTGTAATTGCTCCTCTGCATGAATGCCTGAGTAGATTTGGAGCGGTGTTTTGGATCATTGTCTTGCTGAAAGATCCATCCCCTGCGTAACTTCAACTTTGTCACTGATTCTTGAACATTATTGTCAAGAATCTGCTGATACTGAGTGGAATCCATGCGTCCCTCAACTTTAACAAGATTCCCGGTGCCGGCATTGGCCACACAGCCCCAAAGCATGATGGAACCTCCACCAAATTTTACTGTGGGTAGCAAGTGTTTTTCTTGGAATGCTGTTTTTTTGCGCCATGCATAACGCCTTTTTGTATGACCAAACAACTCAATCTTCGTTTCATCAGTCCACAGGACCTTCATCCAAAAAGAAATTGGCTTCTCCTAATGTGCTTTTGCATACCTCAACCGACTCTGTTTGTGGCGTGCTTGCAGAAACGGCTTCTTTCGCATCACTCTCCCATACAGCTTCTCCTTGTGCAAAGTGCGTTGTATAGTTGACCGATGCACAGTGACACCATCTGCAGCAAGTTGATGCTGCAGCTCTCTGGAGGTGGTCTGAGGATTGTCCTTGACTGATCTCACCATTCTTCTTCTCTGCCTTTCTGATGTTTTTCTTGGCCTGCCACTTCAAGCCTTAACAAGAACTGTCCCTGTGTTCTTCCATTTCCTTACTATGTTCCTCACAGTGGAAAATGACAGGTTAAATCGCTGAGACAGCTTTTTGTATCCTTCCCCTGAACAACTATGTTGAATAATCTTTGTTTTCAGATCATTTGACAGTTGTTTTGAGGAGCCCATGATGCCACTCTTCAGAGGAGATTCAAACAGGAGAACAACTTGCAAGTGGCCACTTTAAGTAGCTTTTCTCATGATTGCATACACCTGGCTATGAAGTTCAAAGCTCAATGAGGTTACAAAACCAAAAAAAGTGCTTTAGTAAGGCAGTAAAAAGTAGGTAGGAGTATTTAAAACAAGAAAATGATAAGGGTGCCCATACTTATGCACCTGTCAAATTTTGTTTGAATGCAGATTGCACATTTTCTGTTAATACAGTAAACCTCATTTCAAGGTAGAAACATTACTGTGTCCAACAGTTATTACATATATCAAACTGAAATAGCTGTTGCAAAAACAACAATTTTTATAAAACATTAAGCTTAAGATTAATAGGGGTGCCCAAACTTTTTCATATATATATATATATATATACACACACACACACACACAGCTCTGCAGTATATATACACACACACAGCTCTGCTGTATATACACACACACACACACACAGCTCTGCTGTATATACACACACACAGCTCTGCTGTATATACACACACACAGCTCTGCTGTATATACACACACAGCTCTGCTGTATATACACACACACACAGCTCTGCTGTATATACACACACACACAGCTCTGCTGTATATATAAACACAGCTCTGCTGTACACACACACACAGCTCTGCTGTATATATACACACACACACAGCTCTGTTGTATATATACACACACAGCTCTGATGTATATATACACACACACACAGCTCTGATGTATATATACACACACACACAGCTCTGCTGTATATATATATATATACACACACACACAGCTCTGCTGTATATATACACACACACACAGCTCTGCTGTATATATACACACACACAGCTCTGCTGTATATATACACACACCCGCCTCTGCTGTATATATACACACACACACAGCTCTGCTGTATATATACACACACACACACACACACACAGCTCTGCTGTATACATACACACACACAGCTCTGCTGTATACATACACACACACAGCTCTGCTGTATACATACACACACACAGCTCTGCTGTATACACACACACACAGCTCTGCTGTATACATACACACACACACAGCTCTGCTGTATACATACACACACACAGCTCTGCTGTATACATACACACACACACAGCTCTGCTGTATACATACACACACACACAGCTCTGCTGTATACATACACACACAGCTCTGCTGTATACATACACACACAGCTCTGCTGTATACACACACACAGCTCTGCTGTATACACACACACAGCTCTGCTGTATACATACACACACAGCTCTGCTGTATACATACACACAGCTCTGCTGTATACATACACACAGCTCTGCTGTATACATACACACACACAGCTCTGCTGTATACATACATACATACACACACACACACAACTCTGCTGTATATACACACACACACACAGCTCTGCTGTATATATATATACACACACAGCTCTGCTGTATATACACACACACACAGCTCTGCTGTATATACACACACACACAGCTCTGCTGTATATACACACACACAGCTCTGCTGTATATACACACACACAGCTCTGCTGTATACACACACACACAGCTCTGCTGTATACACACACACAGCTCTGCTGTATACACACACACAGCTCTGCTGTATACATACACACACACAGTTCTGCTGTATACATACACACACACAGCTCTGCTGTATATACACACACACACAGCTCTGCTGTATACATACACACACACACAGCTCTGCTGTATACACACACACAGCTCTGCTGTATACACACACACAGCTCTGCTGTATACATACACACAGCTCTGCTGTATACATACACACAGCTCTGCTGTATACATACACACAAACAGCTCTGCTGTATACATACATACATACACACACACAACTCTGCTGTATATACACACACACACACAGCTCTGCTGTATATATATATACACACACAGCTCTGCTGTATACACACACACAGCTCTGCTGTATATACACACACACAGCTCTGCTGTATATACACACACACAGCTCTGCTGTATATACACACACACAGCTCTGCTGTATACACACACACAGCTCTGCTGTATACACACACACAGCTCTGCTGTATACACACACACACAGCTCTGCTGTATATACACACAGCTCTGCTGTATACACACACACAGCTCTGCTGTATACACACACACAGCTCTGCTGTATACACACACACAGCTCTGCTGTATACACACAGACACACAGCTCTGCTGTATATATAAACACAGCTCTGCTGTATATATAAACACAGCTCTGCTGTATATATACACACACAGCTCTGCTGTATATATACACACACAGCTCTGCTGTATATATACACACACACACAGCTCTGATGTATATATACGCACAGCTTTGCTGTATATATACACACACACACAGCTCTGATGTATATATACGCACAGCTTTGCTGTATATATACACACACACACACACAGCTCTGCTGTATATATACACACACACAGCTCTGCTGTATATATACACAGACATACGCCTCTGCTGTATATACACACACACACAGCTCTGCTGTATACATACACACACAGCTCTGCTGTATACATACACACACACAGCTCTGCTATATATACATACACACACACAGCTCTGCTGTATATATATACATACACACACACAGCTCTGCTGCATATATACATACACACACACAGCTCTGCTGCATATATACACACACACACAGCTCTGCTGCATATATACACACACACACACACAGCTCTGCTGTATATATACACACACAGCTCTGCTGTATATATATATACACACACACACACACAGCTCTGCTGTATATATATACACACACACACAGCTCTGCTGTATACATACACACACAGCTCTGCTGTATACATACACACACACACACACAGCTCTGCTGTATACATACACACACACACAGCTCTGCTGTATACATACACACACACACAGCTCTGCTGTATACATACACACACACAGCTCTGCTGTATACATACACACACACAGCTCTGCTGTATACATACACACACACAGCTCTGCTGTATATATACACACACAGTTCTGCTGTATATATACACACACAGCTCTGCTGTATATATACACACAGCTCTGCTGTATATATACACACACAGCTCTGCTGTATATATACACACACACACAGCTCTGCTGTATATATACACACACACACAGCTCTGCTGCATATATACACACACAGCTCTGCTGTGTATATACACACACAGCTCTGCTGTGTATATACACACACAGCTCTGCTGTATATATATACACACACAAACACACACAGCTCTGCTGTATACATACACACAGCTCTGCTGTATACACACACACACAGCTCTGCTGTATACATACACACACACACACAGCTCTGCTGCATATACACACACACACACACAGCTCTGCTGTATACATACATACACACACAGCTCTGCTGTATACATACACACACACAGCTCTGCTGTATACATGCACACACACAGCTCTGCTGTATACATACACACACACAGCTCTGCTGTATACATACACACACACAGCTCTGCTGCATATATACATACACACAGCTCTGCTGTATACATACATACACACACACACAGCTCTGCTGTATACATATACACACACACAGCTCTGCTGTATACACACACACACAGCTCTGCTGTATACACACACAGCTCTGCTGCATATATACATACACACACACACACAGCTCTGCTGTATACATACACACACACACACAGCTCTGCTGTATACATACACACACACACAGCTCTGCTGTATACATACACACACACACAGCTCTGCTGTATACATACACACACACAGCTCTGCTGTATACATACACACACACAGCTCTGCTGTATACATACACACACACAGCTCTGCTGTATACATACACACACACACACAGCTCTGCTGTATACATACACACACACAGCTCTGCTGCATATATACACACACACACACAGCTCTGCTGCATATATACATACACACAGCTCTGCTGTATACATACATACACACACACAGCTCTGCTGTATACATACACACACACACACACAGCTCTGCTGTATACATACACACACACACAGCTCTGCTGTATACATACACACACAGCTCTGCTGTATACACACACAGCTCTGCTGTATACACACACAGCTCTGCTGTATACACACAGACACACAGCTCTGCTGTATACACACAGACACACAGCTCTGCTGTATACACACAGACACACAGCTCTGCTGTATACACACAGACACAGCTCTGCTGTATATATAAACACAGCTCTGCTGTATATATACACACACACACAGCTCTGCTGTATATATACATACACAGCTCTGCTGTATATATACACACACAGCTCTGATGTATATATACACACACACACAGATCTGCTGTATATATACGCACAGCTTTGCTGTATATATACACACACAGCTCTGCTGTATACACACACACACAGCTCTGCTGTATATATACACACACACAGCTCTGCTGTATACATACACACACACAGCTCTGCTGTATACACACACACACAGCTCTGCTGTATACATACACACACACAGCTCTGCTATATATACATACACACACACAGCTCTGCTGTATATATATACATACACACACACAGCTCTGCTGCATATATACATACACACACACAGCTCTGCTGCATATATACACACACACACACAGCTCGGCTGCATATATACACACACACAGCTCTGTTGTATATATACACACACAGCTCTGCTGTATATATATATACACACACACACAGCTCTGCTGTATATATATACACACACACACAGCTCTGCTGTATACATACACACAGCTCTGCTGTATACACACACACACAGCTCTGCTGTATACATACACACATACAGCTCTGCTGTATACATACACACACACAGCTCTGCTGTATACATACACACACACAGCTCTGCTGTATACATACACACACACACAGCTCTGCTGTATACATACACACACACACAGCTCTGCTGTATACATACACACACACAGCTCTGCTGTATACATACACAGCTCTGCTGTATATATACACACACAGTTCTGCTGTATATATACACACACAGCTCTGCTGTATATATACACACACAGCTCTGCTGTATATATACACACACAGCTCTGCTGTATATATACACACACACACAGCTCTGCTGTATATATACACACACACACACAGCTCTGCTGCATATATATACACACACACACACAGCTCTGCTGCGTATATACACACACAGCTCTGCTGTGTATATACACACACAGCTCTGCTGTATATATATATACACACACACACACACATAGCTCTGCTGTATACATACACACAGCTCTGCTGTATACACACACACACAGCTCTGCTGTATACATACACACACACACAGCTCTGCTGCATATACACACACACACAGCTCTGCTGCATATATACATACACACAGCTCTGCTGTATACATACATATACACACAGCTCTGCTGTATACATACACACACACAGCTCTGCTGTATACACACACACAGCTCTGCTGTATACACACACACACAGCTCTGCTGTATACACACACACACAGCTCTGCTGTATACACACACACACAGCTCTGCTGTATACACACACACACAGCTCTGCTGTATACACACACACACAGCTCTGCTGTATACACACACACACACAGCTCTGCTGTATACACACACACACAGCTCTGCTGTATACACACACACACACAGCTCTGCTGTATACATACACACACACAGCTCTGCTGCATATATACATACACACAGCTCTGCTGTATACATACATACACACACACAGCTCTGCTGTATACATACACACAGCTCTGCTGTATACATACACACAGCTCTGCTGTATACATACACACACAGCTCTGCTGTATACATACACACACACACACACACAGCTCTGCTGTATACATACACACACGGCTCTGCTGTATACATACACACACAGCTCTGCTGTATACACACACACACAGCTCTGCTGTATACACACACACACACAGCTCTGCTGTATACATACACACACACACACACAGCTCTGCTGTATACATACACACACACACAGCTCTGCTGTATACATACACACAGCTCTGCTGTATACATATACACACACAGCTCTGCTGTATACATATACACACACAGCTCTGCTGTATACATACACACACACAGCTCTGCTGTATACATACACACAGCTCTGCTGTATACATATACACACACAGCTCTGCTGTATACATACACACATACACACAGCTCTGCTGTATACATACACACACACAGCTCTGCTGTATACATACACACACACACACACAGCTCTGCTGTATACATACACACACACACACAGCTCTGCTGTATACATTCACACACACACAGCTCTGCTGTATACATACACACACACACAGCTCTGCTGTATATATACATACACACACAGCTCTGCTGTATATATACATACACACACAGCTCTGCTGTATATATACATACACACACAGCTCTGCTGTATATATACATACACACACAGCTCTGCTGTATATATACATACACACACAGCTCGGCTGTATACATACACACACAGCTCTGCTGTATACATACACACACACAGCTCTGCTGTATACATACACACACACAGCTCTGCTGTATATACAGTGCTGGCCAAAAGTATTGGCACCCCTGCAATTCTGTCACATAATACTCAGTTTCTTCCTGAAAATGATTGCAATCACAAATTCTTTGGTATTATTCTCTTCATTTAATTTGTCTTCAATGATAAAAACACAAAAAGAATTGTCCTAAAGCCAAATTGGATATAATTCAACACCAAACCTAAAAAAAGGGGGTGGACAAAAGTATTGGCACCCTTTGAAAAATCATGTGATGCTTCTCTAATTCGTGTAATTAACAGCACCTGTAACTTACCTGTGGCACCTAACAGGTGTTGGCAATAACTAAATCACACTTGCAGCCAGTTAACATGGATTAAAGTTGACTCAACCTCTGTCCTGCGTCCTTGTGTGTACCACATTGAGCATAGAGAAAAGAAAGAAGACCAAAGAACTGTCTGAGGACTTGAGAAACCAAATTGTGAGGAAGCATGAGCAATCTCAAGGCTACAAGTCCATCTCCAAAGACCTGAATGTTCCTGTGCCTTCCGTGCGCAGTGTCATCAAGAAGTTTAAAGCCCATGGCACTGTGGCTAACCTCCCTAGATGTGGACTGAAAAGAAAAATTGACGAGAGATTTCAACGCAAGATTGTGCGGATGGTGGATAAAGAACCTCGACTAACATCGAAACAAGTTCAAGCTGCCCTGCAGTCCGAGGGTACAACAGTGTCAACCCGTACTATCCGTTGACGTCTGAATGAAAAGGGACTGTATGGTAGGATACCCAGGAAGACCCCACTTCTTACCCCGAGACATAAAAAAGCCAGGCTGGAGTTTGCCAAAACTTACCTGAGAAAGCCTAAAACGTTTTGGAAGAATGTTCTCTGGTCAGATGAGACAAAAGTAGAGCTTTTTGAGAAAAAGCATCAACATAGAGTGTACAGGAAAAAAAAAAAGGCATTCAAAGAAAAGAACACGGTCCCTACAGTCAAACATGGTGGAGGTTCCCTGATGTTTTGGGGTTGCTTTGCTGCCTCTGGCACTGGACTGCTTGACCGTGTGCATGGCATTATGAAGTCTGAAGACTACCAACAAATTTTGCAGCATAATGTAGGGCCCAGTGTGAGAAAGCTGGGTCTCCCTCAGAGGTCATGGGTCTTCCAGCAGGACAATGACCCAAAACACACTTCCAAAAGCACTATAAAATGGTTTTAGAGAAAGCACTGGAGACTTCTAAGGTGGCCAGCAATGAGTCCAGACCTAAATCCCATAGAACACCTGTGAAGAGATCTCAAAATGGCAGTTTGGAGAAGGCACCCTTCAAATATCAGGGACCTGGAGCAGTTTGCCAAAGAAGAATGGTCTACAATTCCAGCAGAGGATAGTAAGAAACTCATTGATGGTTACCGGAAGCGGTTGTTCGCAGTTATTCTGGCTAAAGGTTGTGCAACCAAGTATTAGGCTGAGGGTGCCAATACTTTTGTCTGGCCAATTTTTGGAGTTTTGTGTGAAATGATGAATGATTAGATTTTTGCTTCATTCTCTTTTGTGTTTTTTCCTTGCAAGCAAATTTAATGAAGATAATAATACCAAAGAATTTGTGATTGCAATCATTTTCAGGAAGAAACTGAGTATTATCTGACAGAATTGCAGGGGTGCCAATACTTTTGGCCAGCACTGTATACACACACACCTCTGCTGTATACATACACACACACACACACACCTGTGCTGTATACATACACACACACCTCTGCTGTATACATACACACACACACACCTCTGCTGTATACATACACACACACCTCTGCTGTATACATACACACACACACACCTCTGCTGTATACATACACACACACACACACCTCTGCTGTATACATACACACACACCTCTGCTGTATACATACACACACACACACACACACCTCTGCTGTATACATACACACACAGCTCTGCTGCATATATACACACACACAGCTCTGCTGCATATATACACACACACACAGCTCTGCTGCATATATACACACACAGCTCTGCTGTATACACACACACAGCTCTGCTGTATACACACACACACAGAGCTCTGCTGTATACAAACACACACACACAGCTCTGCTGTATATATACACACACACAGCTCTGCTGTATACATAAACACACACAGCTCTGCTGTATACATACACACAGCTCTGCTGTATACATACACACACACAGCTCTGCTGTATACATACACACAGCTCTGCTGTATACATACACACACACACAGCTCTGCTGTATACATACACACACAGCTCTGCTGTATACATACACACACAGCTCTGCTGTATACATACACACACACACACAGCTCTGCTGTATACATACACAGCTCTGCTGTATACATACACACACACACACAGCTCTGCTGTATACACACACACACAGCTCTGCTGTATACATACACACACAGCTCTGCTGTATACATACACACACACACAGCTCTGCTGTATACATACACACACACACACAGCTCTGCTGTATACACACACACACAGCTCTGCTGTATACATACACACACAGCTCTGCTGTATACATACACACACAGCTCTGCTGTATACATACACACACACAGCTCTGCTGTATACATACACACACACACAGCTCTGCTGTATACATACACACACACACAGCTCTGCTGTATACATACACACACACACAGCTCTGCTGTATACATACACACACACACAGCTCTGCTGTATACATACACACACACACAGCTCTGCTGTATACATACACACACACACAGCTCTGCTGTATACATACACACACACACAGCTCTGCTGTATACATACACACACACAGCTCTGCTGTATACATACACACACACACACAGCTCTGCTGTATACATACACACACACACAGCTCTGCTGTATACATACACATACACACACACAGCTCTGCTGTATACATACACACACACAGCTCTGCTGTATACATACACACACACAGCTCTGCTGTATATACAGTGCTGGCCAAAAGTATTGGCACCCCTGCAATTCTGTCACATAATACTCAGTTTCTTCCTGAAAATGATTGCAATCACAAATTCTTTGGTATTATTCTCTTCATTTAATTTGTCTTCAATGATAAAAACACAAAAAGAATTGTCCTAAAGCCAAATTGGATATAATTCCACACCAAACCTAAAAAAAGGGGGTGGACAAAAGTATTGACACCCTTTGAAAAATCATGTGATGCTTCTCTAATTCGTGTAATTAACAGCACCTGTAACTTACCTGTGGCACCTAACAGGTGTTGGCAATAACTAAATCACACTTGCAGCCAGTTAACATGGATTAAAGTTGACTCAACCTCTGTCCTGTGTCCTTGTGTGTACCACATTGAGCATAGAGAAAAGAAAGAAGACCAAAGAACTGTCTGAGGACTTGAGAAACCAAATTGTGAGGAAGCATGAGCAATCTCAAGGCTACAAGTCCATCTCCAAAGACCTGAATGTTCCTGTGTCTTCCGTGCGCAGTGTCATCAAGAAGTTTAAAGCCCATGGCACTGTGGCTAACCTCCCTAGATGTGGACTGAAAAGAAAAATTGACGAGAGATTTCAACGCAAGATTGTGCGGATGGTGGATAAAGAACCTCGACTAACATCGAAACAAGTTCAAGCTGCCCTGCAGTCCGAGAGTACAACAGTGTCAACCCGTACTATCCGTTGACGTCTGAATGAAAAGGGACTGTATGGTAGGATACCCAGGAAGACCCCACTTCTTACCCCGAGACATAAAAAAGCCAGGCTGGAGTTTGCCAAAACTTAACTGAGAAAGCCTAAAACGTTTTGGAAGAATGTTCTCTGGTCAGATGAGACAAAAGTAGAGCTTTTTGAGAAAAAGCATCAACATAGAGTGTACAGGAAAAAAAAAAGAGGCATTCAAAGAAAAGAACACGGTCCCTACAGTCAAACATGGCGGAGGTTCCCTGATGTTTTGGGGTTGCTTTGCTGCCTCTGGCACTGGACTGCTTGACCGTGTGCATGGCATTATGAAGTCTGAAGACTACCAACAAATTTTGCAGCATAATGTAGGGCCCAGTGTGAGAAAGCTGGGTCTCCCTCAGAGGTCATGGGTCTTCCAGCAGGACAATGACCCAAAACACACTTCCAAAAGCACTATAAAATGGTTTTAGAGAAAGCACTGGAGACTTCTAAGGTGGCCAGCAATGAGTCCAGACCTAAATCCCATAGAACACCTGTGAAGAGATCTCAAAATGGCAGTTTGGAGAAGGCACCCTTCAAATATCAGGGACCTGGAGCAGTTTGCCAAAGAAGAATGGTCTACAATTCCAGCAGAGGATAGTAAGAAACTCATTGATGGTTACCGGAAGCGGTTGTTCGCAGTTATTCTGGCTAAAGGTTGTGCAACCAAGTATTAGGCTGAGGGTGCCAATACTTTTGTCTGGCCAATTTTTGGAGTTTTGTGTGAAATGATGAATGATTAGATTTTTGCTTCATTCTCTTTTGTGTTTTTTCCTTGCAAGCAAATTTAATGAAGATAATAATACCAAAGAATTTGTGATTGCAATCATTTTCAGGAAGAAACTGAGTATTATCTGACAGAATTGCAGGGGTGCCAATACTTTTGGCCAGCACTGTATACACACACACCTCTGCTGTATACATACACACACACACACACACCTGTGCTGTATACATACACACACACCTCTGCTGTATACATACACACACACACACCTCTGCTGTATACATACACACACACCTCTGCTGTATACATACACACACACACACCTCTGCTGTATACATACACACACACACACACCTCTGCTGTATACATACACACACACCTCTGCTGTATACATACACACACACACACACACACCTCTGCTGTATACATACACACACAGCTCTGCTGCATATATACACACACACAGCTCTGCTGCATATATACACACACACACAGCTCTGCTGCATATATACACACACAGCTCTGCTGTATACACACACACAGCTCTGCTGTATACACACACACACAGAGCTCTGCTGTATACACACACACACACAGCTTTGCTGTATACATACACACACACACACAGCTTTGCTGTATACATACACACACAGCTCTGCTGTATACAAACACACACACACACAGCTCTGCTGTATACAAACACACACACACAGCTCTGCTGTATATATACACACACACAGCTCTGCTGTATACATAAACACACACAGCTCTGCTGTATACATACACACAGCTCTGCTGTATACATACACACACACAGCTCTGCTGTATACATACACACAGCTCTGCTGTATACATACACACACACACAGCTCTGCTGTATACATACACACACACACAGCTCTGCTGTATACATACACACACACACACAGCTCTGCTGTATACATACACACACACACAGCTCTGCTGTATACATACACACACACACACAGCTCTGCTGTATACACACACACACAGCTCTGCTGTATACATACACACACACACAGCTCTGCTGTATACATACACACACACAGCTCTGCTGTATACACACACACACAGCTCTGCTGTATACATACACACACAGCTCTGCTGTATACATACACACACAGCTCTGCTGTATACATACACACACACACAGCTCTGCTGTATACATACACACACACACAGCTCTGCTGTATACATACACACACACACAGCTCTGCTGTATACATACACACACACACAGCTCTGCTGTATACATACACACACACACAGCTCTGCTGTATACATACACACACACACAGCTCTGCTGTATACATACACACACACACAGCTCTGCTGTATACATACACACACACACAGCTCTGCTGTATACATACACACACACACAGCTCTGCTGTATACATACACACACACAGCTCTGCTGTATACATACACACACACAGCTCTGCTGTATACATACACACACACACACAGCTCTGCTGTATACATACACACACACACAGCTCTGCTGTATACATACACATACACACACACAGCTCTGCTGTATACATACACACACACAGCTCTGCTGTATACATACACACACACAGCTCTGCTGTATATACAGTGCTGGCCAAAAGTATTGGCACCCCTGCAATTCTGTCACATAATACTCAGTTTCTTCCTGAAAATGATTGCAATCACAAATTCTTTGGTATTATTCTCTTCATTTAATTTGTCTTCAATGATAAAAACACAAAAAGAATTGTCCTAAAGCCAAATTGGATATAATTCCACACCAAACCTAAAAAAAGGGGGTGGACAAAAGTATTGACACCCTTTGAAAAATCATGTGATGCTTCTCTAATTCGTGTAATTAACAGCACCTGTAACTTACCTGTGGCACCTAACAGGTGTTGGCAATAACTAAATCACACTTGCAGCCAGTTAACATGGATTAAAGTTGACTCAACCTCTGTCCTGTGTCCTTGTGTGTACCACATTGAGCATAGAGAAAAGAAAGAAGACCAAAGAACTGTCTGAGGACTTGAGAAACCAAATTGTGAGGAAGCATGAGCAATCTCAAGGCTACAAGTCCATCTCCAAAGACCTGAATGTTCCTGTGTCTTCCGTGCGCAGTGTCATCAAGAAGTTTAAAGCCCATGGCACTGTGGCTAACCTCCCTAGATGTGGACTGAAAAGAAAAATTGACGAGAGATTTCAACGCAAGATTGTGCGGATGGTGGATAAAGAACCTCGACTAACATCGAAACAAGTTCAAGCTGCCCTGCAGTCCGAGAGTACAACAGTGTCAACCCGTACTATCCGTTGACGTCTGAATGAAAAGGGACTGTATGGTAGGATACCCAGGAAGACCCCACTTCTTACCCCGAGACATAAAAAAGCCAGGCTGGAGTTTGCCAAAACTTAACTGAGAAAGCCTAAAACGTTTTGGAAGAATGTTCTCTGGTCAGATGAGACAAAAGTAGAGCTTTTTGAGAAAAAGCATCAACATAGAGTGTACAGGAAAAAAAAAAGAGGCATTCAAAGAAAAGAACACGGTCCCTACAGTCAAACATGGCGGAGGTTCCCTGATGTTTTGGGGTTGCTTTGCTGCCTCTGGCACTGGACTGCTTGACCGTGTGCATGGCATTATGAAGTCTGAAGACTACCAACAAATTTTGCAGCATAATGTAGGGCCCAGTGTGAGAAAGCTGGGTCTCCCTCAGAGGTCATGGGTCTTCCAGCAGGACAATGACCCAAAACACACTTCCAAAAGCACTATAAAATGGTTTTAGAGAAAGCACTGGAGACTTCTAAGGTGGCCAGCAATGAGTCCAGACCTAAATCCCATAGAACACCTGTGAAGAGATCTCAAAATGGCAGTTTGGAGAAGGCACCCTTCAAATATCAGGGACCTGGAGCAGTTTGCCAAAGAAGAATGGTCTACAATTCCAGCAGAGGATAGTAAGAAACTCATTGATGGTTACCGGAAGCGGTTGTTCGCAGTTATTCTGGCTAAAGGTTGTGCAACCAAGTATTAGGCTGAGGGTGCCAATACTTTTGTCTGGCCAATTTTTGGAGTTTTGTGTGAAATGATGAATGATTAGATTTTTGCTTCATTCTCTTTTGTGTTTTTTCCTTGCAAGCAAATTTAATGAAGATAATAATACCAAAGAATTTGTGATTGCAATCATTTTCAGGAAGAAACTGAGTATTATCTGACAGAATTGCAGGGGTGCCAATACTTTTGGCCAGCACTGTATACACACACACCTCTGCTGTATACATACACACACACACACCTCTGCTGTATACATACATACACACCTCTGCTGTATACATACATACACACACACACAGCTCTGCTGCATATATAGACACACACAGCTCTGCTGCATATATACACACACACACAGCTCTGCTGCATATATACACACACACAGCTCTGCTGCATATATACACACACACACAGCTCTGCTGCATATATACACACACACACAGCTCTGCTGCATATATACACACACACACAGCTCTGCTGTATATATACACACACAGCTCTGCTGTATACATACACACACACACACACAGCTCTGCTGTATACATACACACACACACAGCTCTGCTGTATATATATACACACACAGCTCTGCTGCATATATACACACACACACACACAGCTCTGCTGCATATATACACACACACACAGCTCTGCTGTATATATACACACACACACAGCTCTGCTGTATATATACACACACACAGCTCTGCTGTATATATACACACACACACAGCTCTGCTGCATATATACACACACAGCTCTGCTGCATATATACACACACACAGCTCTGCTGCATATATACACACACACACAGCTCTGCTGTATATATACACACACACACAGCTCTGCTGTATATATACACACACACAGCTCTGCTGTATATATACACACACACAGCTCTGCTGTATATATACACACACAGCTCTGCTGCATATATACACACACAGCTCTGCTGCATATATATACACACACACACACACACACACACACAGCTCTGCTGTATATATACACACACACACAGCTCTGCTGCATATATACACACACACACACAGCTCTGCTGTATATATACACACACACAGCTCTGCTGTATATATACACACACACAGCTCTGCTGTATATACACACACACAGCTCTGCAATTCTGCTGCATACATGCAGAGTTACAGAGCTCTTCTACACAAACCTCTGAAGGAACACTACATCAATGTTATTCAGGAGTAGTTCAGTACCAGATGTGAAGGTGAAATCTGCAGGGACTCCATGGCTACTGATAAGGCAGGGTCTCGTCTAGATTCTAGAATGGAGTTGATCCTGTGAGGGGATGATGTCACCGGAAGAGGCGGGGCTTTCTCCAGTCCCATACCAAGGAGCAGCTGTTCTGTCTACATCGGACGTGATTTTTTTGTGATTCTCACTTTATCCTCCGATCTAGACGCTTCACTGCTGAGGAGACTAGATCGGAGATGCTGGAGTGAGGGGCTCAGTAATCCCCTCCGATGTAGACAGTTCAGCACTGAAACCACTAGATCGGAGATGCTGGAGTGAGGGGCTCAGTAATCCCCTCCGATGTAGACAGTTCAGCACTGACTCCACTAGATCGGAGTTGCTGCAGTAAGGGGTTCAGTAATCCCCTCAGATGTAAACAGTTCAGCACTGACACCACTAGATCGGAGTTGCTGCAGTGAGGGGCTCAGGAATCCCCTCCGATGTAGACAGTTCAGCACTGACTCCACTAGATCGGAGTTGCTGCAGTGAGGGGCTCAGGAATCCCCTCCGATGTAGACAGTTCAGCACTGACTCCACTAGATCGGAGTTGCTGCAGTAAGGGGCTCAGTAATCCCCTCCGATGTAGACAGTTCAGCACTGACACCACTAGATCGGAGTTGCTGCAGTGAGGGGCTCAGGAATCCCCTCCGATGTAGACAGTTCAGCACTGACACCACTAGATCGGAGATGCTGCAGTGAGGGGCTCAGTAATCCCCTCCGATGTAGACAGTTCAGCACTGACACCACTAGATCGGAGTTGCTGCAGTGAGGGGCTCAGGAATCCCCTCCGATGTAGACAGTTCAGCACTGACACCACTAGATCGGAGATGCTGCAGTGAGGGGCTCAGTAATCCCCTCCGATGTAGACAGTTCAGCACTGACACCACTAGATCGGAGATGCTGGAGTGAGGGGCTCAGTAATCCGCTCCGATGCAGACAGTTCAGCACTGACACAACTAGATTAGAGCTGCTTCAGTGAGGGGCTCAGTAATCCCCTCCTATGTAGACAGTTCAGCACTGACATCACTAGATCGGAGTTGCTGGAGTAAAGGGCTCAGTAATCCCCTCTGATGTAGACAGTTCAGCACTGACACCACTAGATCGGAGATGCTGGAGTGAGGGGCTCAGTAATCCCCTCCGATGTAGACAGTTCAGCACTGACTCCACTAGATCGGAGTTGCTGCAGTAAGGGGTTCAGTAATCCCCTCCGATGTAGACAGTTCAGCACTGACACCACTAGATCGGAGTTGCTGCAGTGAGGGGCTCAGTAACCCCTCCGATGTAGACAGTTCAGCACTGACACCACTAGATCGGAGTTGCTGCAGTGAGGGTCTCAGGAATCCCCTCCGATGTAGACAGTTCAGCACTGACACCACTAGATCGGAGATGCTGCAGTGAGGGGCTCAGTAATCCCCTCCGATGTAGACAGTTCAGCACTGACACCACTAGATCGGAGATGCTGGAGTGAGGGGCTCAGTAATCCCCTCCGATGTAGACAGTTCAGCACTGACACAACTAGATTAGAGCTGCTTCAGTGAGGGGCTCAGTAATCCCCTCCTATGTAGACAGTTCAGCACTGACATCACTAGATCGGAGTTGCTGGAGTAAAGGGCTCAGTAATCCCCTCTGATGTAGACAGTTCAGCACTGACACAACTAGATCGGAGATGCTGGAGTGAGGGGCTCAGTAATCCCCTCCGATGTAGACAGTTCAGCACTGACACCACTAGATTAGAGTTGCTGCAGTGAGGGGCTCAGTAATCCCCTCCTATGTAGACAGCTCAGCACTGACACCACTAGATCGGAGATGCTGTAGTGAGGGGCTCAGTAATCCCCTCCTATGTAGACAGTTCAGCACTGACAACACTAGATCGGAGATGCTGCAGTAAGGGGTTCAGTAATCCCCTCCGATGTAGACAGTTCAGCACTGACACCACTAGATCGGAGTTGCTGCAGTGAGGGGCTCAGTAACCCCTCCGATGTAGACAGTTCAGCACTGACACCACTAGATCGGAGTTGCTGCAGTGAGGGGCTCAGGAATCCCCTCCGATGTAGACAGTTCAGCACTGACACCACTAGATCGGAGATGCTGCAGTGAGGGGCTCAGTAATCCCCTCCGATGTAGACAGTTCAGCACTGACACCACTAGATCGGAGATGCTGGAGTGAGGGGCTCAGTAATCCCCTCCGATGTAGACAGTTCAGCACTGACACAACTAGATTAGAGCTGCTTCAGTGAGGGGCTCAGTAATCCCCTCCTATGTAGACAGTTCAGCACTGACATCACTAGATCGGAGTTGCTGGAGTAAAGGGCTCAGTAATCCCCTCTGATGTAGACAGTTCAGCACTGACACCACTAGATCGGAGATGCTGGAGTGAGGGGCTCAGTAATCCCCTCCGATGTAGACAGTTCAGCACTGACTCCACTAGATCGGAGTTGCTGCAGTAAGGGGTTCAGTAATCCCCTCCGATGTAGACAGTTCAGCACTGACACCACTAGATCGGAGTTGCTGCAGTGAGGGGCTCAGGAATCCCCTCCGATGTAGACAGTTCAGCACTGACACCACTAGATCGGAGATGCTGCAGTGAGGGGCTCAGTAATCCCCTCCGATGTAGACAGTTCAGCACTGACACCACTAGATCGGAGATGCTGGAGTGAGGGGCTCAGTAATCCCCTCCGATGTAGACAGTTCAGCACTGACACAACTAGATTAGAGCTACTTCAGTGAGGGGCTCAGTAATCCCCTCCTATGTAGACAGTTCAGCACTGACATCACTAGATCGGAGTTGCTGGAGTAAAGGGCTCAGTAATCCCCTCTGATGTAGACAGTTCAGCACTGACACCACTAGATCGGAGATGCTGGAGTGAGGGGCTCAGTAATCCCCTCCGATGTAGACAGTTCAGCACTGACACCACTAGATTAGAGTTGCTGCAGTGAGGGGCTCAGTAATCCCCTCCTATGTAGACAGCTCAGCACTGACACCACTAGATCGGAGATGCTGTAGTGAGGGGCTCAGTAATCCCCTCCTATGTAGACAGTTCAGCACTGACAACACTAGATCGGAGATGCTGGAGTGAGGGGCTCAGTAATCCCCTCCGATGTAGACAGTTCAGCACTGACACCACTAGATCGGAGATGCTGGAGTGAGGGTCTCAGTAATCCCCTCCGATGTAGACAGATCAGCACTGACACCACTAGATCGGAGTTGCTGCAGTGAAGGGCTCAGTAATCCCCTCCGATGTAGACAGCTCAGCACTGACACCAATAGATCGGAGATGCTGGAGTGAGGGGCTCAGTAATCCCCTCCGATATAGACACTTCAGCACTGACACCACTAGATCGCAGTTGCTGCAGTGAGGGGCTCAGTAATCCCCTCCGATGTAGACAGTTCAGCACTGACACCACTAGATCGGAGATGCTGGAGTGAGGGGCTCAGTAATCCCCTCCGATGTAGACAGCTCAGCACTGACACCAATAGATCGGAGTTGCTGGAGTGAGGGGCTCAGTAATCCCCTCCTATGTAGACAGTTCAGCACTGACACCACTAGATCGGAGTTGCTGCAGTGAGGGGCTCAGTAATCCCCTCCGATGTAGACAGCTCAGCACTGACACCACTAGATCGGAGATGCTGGAGTGAGGGTCTCAGTAATCCCCTCCGATGTAGACAGATCAGCACTGACTCCACTAGATCGGAGTTGCTGCAGTGAGGGGCTCAGTTTTCCCCTCCGATGTAGACAGTTCAGCACTGACACCACTAGATCGGAGTTGCTGCAGTGAAGGTCTCAGTAATCCCCCCCGATGTAGACAGCTCAGCACTGACACCAATAGATCGGAGATGCTGGAGTGAGGGGCTCAGTAATCCCCTCCGATGTAGACAGTTCAGCACTGACACCACTAGATCGGAGTTGCTGCAGTGAGGGGCTCAGTAATCCCCTCCTATGTAGACAGTTCAGCACCGACACCACTAGATCGGAGTTGCTGCAGTGAGGGGCACAGTAATCCCCTCCGATGTAGACAGCTCAGCACTGACACCACTAGATCGGAGATGCTGGAGTGAGGGTCTCAGTAATCCCCTCTGATGTAGACAGTTCAGCACTGACACCACTAGATTGGAGATGCTGGAGTGAAGGGCTCAGTAATCCCCTCCGATGTAAACAGTTCAGCACTGACACCACTAGATTGGAGATGCTGTAGTGAGGGGCTCAGTAATCCCCTACGATGTAGACTGTTCAGCACTGACACCACTAGATTGGAGTTACTGGAGTGAGGGTGTCAATAATCCCCTCCGATGTAGACAGTTCAGCACTGACACCACTAGATCGGAGTTGCTGCAGTGAGGGGCTCAGTAATCCCCTCCGATGTAGACAGTTCAGCACTGACACCACTAGATCGGAGATGCTGGAGTGAGGGTCTCAGTAATCCCCTCCGATGTAGACAGATCAACACTGACTCCACTAGATCGGAGTTGCTGCAGTGAGGGGCTCAGTAATCCCCTCCGATGTAGACAGTTCAGCACTGACACCACTAGATTGGAGTTGCTGCAGTGAAGGTCTCAGTATTCCCCTCCGATGTAGACAGCTCAGCACTGACACCAATAGATCGGAGTTGCTGGAGTGAGGGGCTCAGTAATCCCCTCCGATGTAGACAGTTCAGCACAGCCACCACTAGATCGCAGTTGCTGCAGTGAGGGGCTCAGTAATCCCCTCCGATGTAGACAGTTCAGCACTGACACCACTAGATCGGAGTTGCTGCAGTGAAGTGCTCAGTAATCCCCTCCGATGTAGACAGCTCAGCACTGACACCAATAGATCGGAGATGCTGGAGTGAGGGGCTCAGTAATCCCTTCCGATGTAGACAGTTCAGCACTGACACCACTAGATCGGAGTTGCTGCAGTGAGGGGCTCAGTAATCCCCTCCGATGTAGACAGCTCAGCACTGACACCACTAGATCGGAGATGCTGGAGTGAGGGTCTCAGTAATAACCTCCGATGTAGACAGTTCAGCACTGACACCACTAGATCGGAGATGCTGGAGTGAGGGGCTCAGTAATCCCCTCCGATGTAGACAGTTCAGCACTGACACCACTAGATCGGAGTTGCTGCAGTGAGGGGCTCAGTAATCCCTTCCAATGTAGACAGTTCAGCACTGACACCACTAGATCGGAGATGCTGGAGTGAGGGGCTCAGTAATCCCCTCCGATGTAGACAGCTCAGCACTGACACCAATAGATCGGAGTTGCTGGAGTGAGGGGCTCAGTAATCCCATCCGATGTAGACAGTTCAGCACTGACACCACTAGATCGCAGTTGCTGCAGTGAGGGGCTCAGTAATCCCCTCCGATGTAGACAGTTCAGCACTGACACCACTAGATCGGAGTTGCTGCAGTGAAGGGCTCAGTAATCCCCTCCGATGTAGACATCTCAGCACTGACACCAATAGATCGGAGATGCTGGAGTGAGGGGCTCAGTAATCCCCTCCAATGTAGACAGTTCAGCACTGACACCACTAGATCGGAGATGCTGGAGTGAGGAGCTCAGTAATCCCCTCCAATGAAGACAGTTCGGCACTGACACCACTAGATCGGAGATGCTGGAGTGAGGGTCTCAGTAATCCCCTCCGATGTAGACAGTTCAGCACTGACACCACTAGATCGGAGTTGCTGCAGTGAGGGGCTCAGTAATCCCCTCCGATGTACACAGTTCAGCACTGACACCACTAGATCGGAGATGCTGGAGTGAGGGGCTCAGTAATCCCCTCCGATGTAGACAGTTCAGCACTGACACCACTAGATCGGAGTTGCTGCAGTGAGGGGCTCAGTAATCCCTTCCAATGTAGACAGTTCAGCACTGACACCACTAGATCGGAGATGCTGGAGTGAGGGGCTCAGTAATCCCCTCCGATGTAGACAGCTCAGCACTGACACCAATAGATCGGAGTTGCTGGAGTGAGGGGCTCAGTAATCCCATCCGATGTAGACAGTTCAGCACTGACACCACTAGATCGCAGTTGCTGCAGTGAGGGGCTCAGTAATCCCCTCCGATGTAGACAGTTCAGCACTGACACCACTAGATCGGAGTTGCTGCAGTGAAGGGCTCAGTAATCCCCTCCGATGTAGACATCTCAGCACTGACACCAATAGATCGGAGATGCTGGAGTGAGGGGCTCAGTAATCCCCTCCAATGTAGACAGTTCAGCACTGACACCACTAGATCGGAGATGCTGGAGTGAGGAGCTCAGTAATCCCCTCCAATGAAGACAGTTCGGCACTGACACCACTAGATCGGAGATGCTGGAGTGAGGGTCTCAGTAATCCCCTCCGATGTAGACAGTTCAGCACTGACACCACTAGATCGGAGTTGCTGCAGTGAGGGGCTCAGTAATCCCCTCCGATGTACACAGTTCAGCACTGACACCACTAGATCGGAGATGCTGGAGTGAGGGGCTCAGTAATCCCCTCCGATGTAGACAGCTCAGCCCTGACACCAATAGATCGGAGTTGCTGGAGTGAGGGGCTCAGTAATCCCCTCCGATGTAGACAGTTCAGCACTGACACCACTAGATAGCAGTTGCTGCAGTGAGGGGCTCAGTAATCCCCTCCGATGTAGACAGTTCAGCACTGACGCCACTAGATCGGAGTTGCTGCAGTGAAGGGCTCAGTAATCCCCTCCGATGTAGACAGCTCAGCACTGACACCAATAGATCGGAGATGCTGGAGTGAGGGGCTCAGTAATCCCCTCCGATGTAGACAGTTCAGCACTGACACCACTAGTTCGGAGTTGCTGCAATGAGGGTCTCAGTAATCCCCTCCGATGTAGACAGTTCAGCACTGACAACACTAGACCGCAGTTGCTGCAGTGAGGGGCTCAGTAATCCCCTCCGATGTAAACAGTTCAGCACTGACACCACTAGACCGCAGTTGCTGCAGTGAGGGTCTCAGTAATCCCCTCCGATGTAGACAGTTCAGCACTGACACCACGAGATCGGAGTTGCTGCAGTGAGCGTCTCAGTAATCCCCTCCGATGTAGACAGTTCAGCACTGACACCACTAGATCGGAGTTGCTGCAGTGAGGGGCTCAGTAATCCCCTCCGATGTAGACAGTTCAGCACTGACACCACTAGATCGGAGTTGCTGCAGTGAAGTGCTCAGTAATCCCCTCCGATGTAGACAGCTCAGCACTGACACCAATAGATCGGAGATGCTGGAGTGAGGGGCTCAGTAATCCCCTCCGATGTAGACAGTTCAGCACTGACACCACTAGATCGGAGTTGCTGCAGTGAGGGGCTCAGTAATCCCCTCCTATGTAGACAGTTCAGCACTGACACCACTAGATCGGAGTTGCTGCAGTGAGGGGCTCAGTAATCCCCTCCGATGTAGACAGCTCAGCACTGACACCACTAGATCGGAGATGCTGGAGTCAGGGTCTCAGTAATCCCCTCCGATGTAGACAGATCAGCACTGACTCCACTAGATCGGAGTTGCTGCAGTGAGGGGCTCAGTAATCCCCTCCGATGTAGACAGTTCAGCACTGACACCACTAGATCGGAGTTGCTGCAGTGAAGGTCTCAGTAATCCCCTCCGATGTAGACAGTTCAGCACTGACACCACTAGATTGGCGATGCTGGAGTGAAGGGCTCAGTAATCCCCTCCGATGTAGACAGTTCAGCACTGACACCACGAGATCGGAGTTGCTGCAGTGAGGGTCTCAGTAATCCCCTCCGATGTAGACAGTTCAGCACTGACACCACGAGATCGGAGTTGCTGCAGTGAGGGTCTCAGTAATCCCCTCCGATGTAGACAGTTCAGCACTGACACCACTAGATCGGAGTTGCTGCAGTGAGAGGCTCAGTAATCCCCTCCGATGTAGACAGTTCAGCACTGACACCATTAGATCGGAGTTGCTGCAGTGAAGTGCTCAGTAATCCCCTCCGATGTAGACAGCTCAGCACTGACACCAATAGATCGGAGATGCTGGAGTGAGGGGCTCAGTAATCCCCTCCGATGTAGACAGTTCAGCACTGACACCACTAGATCGGAGTTGCTGCAGTGAGGGGCTCAGTAATCCCCTCCTATGTAGACAGTTCAGCACTGACACCACTAGATCGGAGTTGCTGCAGTGAGGGGCTCAGTAATCCCCTCCGATGTAGACAGCTCAGCACTGACACCAGTAGATCGGATATGCTGGAGTGAGGGTCTCAGTAATCCCCTCCAATGTAGACAGTTCAGCACTGACACCACTAGATCGGAGATGCTGTAGTGAGGGGCTCAGTAATCCCCTCCGATGTAGACTGTTCAGCACTGACACCACTAGATTGGAGTTACTGGAGTGAGGGTGTCAATAATCCCCTCCGATGTAGACAGTTCAGCACTGACACCACTAGATCGGAGTTGCTGCAGTGAGGGGCTCAGTAATCCCCTCCGATGTAGACAGTTCAGCACTGACACCACTAGATCGGAGATGCTGGAGTGAGGGTCTCAGTAATCCCCTCCGATGTAGACAGATCAGCACTGACTCCACTAGATCGAAGTTGCTGCAGTGAGGGGCTCAGTAATCCCCTCCGATGTAGACAGTTCAGCACTGACACGACTAGATCGGAGTTGCTGCAGTGAAGGTCTCAGTAATCCCCTCCGATGTAGACAGCTCAGCACTGACACCAATAGATCGGAGTTGCTGGAGTGAGGGGCTCAGTAATCCCCTCCGATGTAGACAGTTCAGCACTGACACCACTAGATCGCAGTTGCTGCAGTGAGGGGCTCAGTAATCCCCTCCGATGTAGACAGTTCAGCACTGACACCACTAGATCGGAGTTGCTGCAGTGAAGTGCTGAGTAATCCCCTCCGATGTAGACAGCTCAGCACTGACACCAATAGATCGGAGATGCTGGAGTGAGGAGCTCAGTAATCCCCTCCGATGTAGACAGTTCAGCACTGACACCACTAGATCGGAGTTGCTGCAGTGAGGGGCTCAGTAATCCCCTCCTATGTAGACAGTTCAGCACTGACACCACTAGATCGGAGTTGCTGCAGTGAGGGGCTCAGTAATCCCCTCCGATGTAGACAGCTCAGCACTGACACCACTAGATCGGAGATGCTGGAGTGAGGGTCTCAGTAATCCCCTCCGATGTAGACAGTTCTGCACTGACACCACTAGATCGGAGATGCTGGAGTGAGGGGCTCAGTAATCCCCTCCGATGTAGACAGTTCAGCACTGACACCACTAGATCGGAGATGCTGGAGTGAGGGTCTCAGTAATCCCCTCCGATGTAGACAGATCAGCACTGACTCCACTAGATCGGAGTTGCTGCAGTGAGGGGCTCAGTAATCCCCTCCGATGTAGACAGTTTAGCACTGACACCACTAGATCGGAGTTGCTGCAGTGAGGGGCTCAGTAATCCCCTCCGATGTCGACAGCTCAGCACTGACACCACTAGATCGGAGATGCTGGAGTGAGGGTCTCAGTAATCCCATCCGATGTAGACAGCTCAGCACTGACACCAATAGATCGGAGTTGCTTGAGTGAGGGGCTCAGTAATCCCATCCGATGTAGACAGTTCAGCACTGACACCACTAGATCGCAGTTGCTGCAGTGAGGGGCTCAGTAATCCCCTCCGATGTAGACAGTTCAGCACTGACACCACTAGATCGGAGTTGCTGCAGTGAAGGGCTCAGTAATCCCCTCCGATGTAGACAGCTCAGCACTGACACCAATAGATCGGAGATGCTGGAGTGAGGGGCTCAGTAATCCCCTCCAATGTAGACAGTTCAGCACTGACACCACTAGATCGGAGATGCTGGAGTAAGGGGCTCAGTAATCCCCTCCAATGAAGACAGTTCGGCACTGACACCACTAGATCGGAGATGCTGGAGTGAGGGTCTCAGTAATCCCCTCCGATGTAGACTGTTCAGCACTGACACCACTAGATTGGAGTTACTGGAGTGAGGGTGTCAATAATCCCCTCCGATGTAGACAGTTCAGCACTGACACCACTAGATCGGAGTTGCTGCAGTGAGGGGCTCAGTAATCCCCTCCGATGTAGACAGTTCAGCACTGACACCACTAGATCGGAGATGCTGGAGTGAGGGTCTCAGTAATCCCCTCCGATGTAGACAGATCAGCACTGACTCCACTAGATCGAAGTTGCTGCAGTGAGGGGCTCAGTAATCCCCTCCGATGTAGACAGTTCAGCACTGACACGACTAGATCGGAGTTGCTGCAGTGAAGGTCTCAGTAATCCCCTCCGATGTAGACAGTTCAGCACTGACACCACTAGATCGGAGTTGCTGCAGTGAAGTGCTGAGTAATCCCCTCCGATGTAGACAGCTCAGCACTGACACCAATAGATCGGAGATGCTGGAGTGAGGAGCTCAGTAATCCCCTCCGATGTAGACAGTTCAGCACTGACACCACTAGATCGGAGTTGCTGCAGTGAGGGGCTCAGTAATACCCTCCTATGTAGACAGTTCAGCACTGACACCACTAGATCGGAGTTGCTGCAGTGAGGGGCTCAGTAATCCCCTCCGATGTAGACAGCTCAGCACTGACACCACTAGATCGGAGATGCTGGAGTGAGGGTCTCAGTAATCCCCTCCGATGTAGACAGTTCTGCACTGACACCACTAGATCGGAGATGCTGGAGTGAGGGGCTCAGTAATCCCCTCCGATGTAGACAGTTCAGCACTGACACCACTAGATCGGAGATGCTGGAGTGAGGGTCTCAGTAATCCCCTCCGATGTAGACAGATCAGCACTGACTCCACTAGATCGGAGTTGCTGCAGTGAGGGGCTCAGTAATCCCCTCCGATGTAGACAGTTTAGCACTGACACCACTAGATCGGAGTTGCTGCAGTGAGGGGCTCAGTAATCCCCTCCGATGTCGACAGCTCAGCACTGACACCACTAGATCGGAGATGCTGGAGTGAGGGTCTCAGTAATCCCATCCGATGTAGACAGCTCAGCACTGACACCAATAGATCGGAGTTGCTTGAGTGAGGGGCTCAGTAATCCCATCCGATGTAGACAGTTCAGCACTGACACCACTAGATCGCAGTTGCTGCAGTGAGAGGCTCAGTAATCCCCTCCGATGTAGACAGTTCAGCACTGACACCATTAGATCGGAGTTGCTGCAGTGAAGTGCTCAGTAATCCCCTCCGATGTAGACAGCTCAGCACTGACACCAATAGATCGGAGATGCTGGAGTGAGGGGCTCAGTAATCCCCTCCGATGTAGACAGTTCAGCACTGACACCACTAGATCGGAGTTGCTGCAGTGAGGGGCTCAGTAATCCCCTCCTATGTAGACAGTTCAGCACTGACACCACTAGATCGGAGTTGCTGCAGTGAGGGGCTCAGTAATCCCCTCCGATGTAGACAGCTCAGCACTGACACCAGTAGATCGGATATGCTGGAGTGAGGGTCTCAGTAATCCCCTCCAATGTAGACAGTTCAGCACTGACACCACTAGATCGGAGATGCTGTAGTGAGGGGCTCAGTAATCCCCTCCGATGTAGACTGTTCAGCACTGACACCACTAGATTGGAGTTACTGGAGTGAGGGTGTCAATAATCCCCTCCGATGTAGACAGTTCAGCACTGACACCACTAGATCGGAGTTGCTGCAGTGAGGGGCTCAGTAATCCCCTCCGATGTAGACAGTTCAGCACTGACACCACTAGATCGGAGATGCTGGAGTGAGGGTCTCAGTAATCCCCTCCGATGTAGACAGATCAGCACTGACTCCACTAGATCGAAGTTGCTGCAGTGAGGGGCTCAGTAATCCCCTCCGATGTAGACAGTTCAGCACTGACACGACTAGATCGGAGTTGCTGCAGTGAAGGTCTCAGTAATCCCCTCCGATGTAGACAGCTCAGCACTGACACCAATAGATCGGAGTTGCTGGAGTGAGGGGCTCAGTAATCCCCTCCGATGTAGACAGTTCAGCACTGACACCACTAGATCGCAGTTGCTGCAGTGAGGGGCTCAGTAATCCCCTCCGATGTAGACAGTTCAGCACTGACACCACTAGATCGGAGTTGCTGCAGTGAAGTGCTGAGTAATCCCCTCCGATGTAGACAGCTCAGCACTGACACCAATAGATCGGAGATGCTGGAGTGAGGAGCTCAGTAATCCCCTCCGATGTAGACAGTTCAGCACTGACACCACTAGATCGGAGTTGCTGCAGTGAGGGGCTCAGTAATCCCCTCCTATGTAGACAGTTCAGCACTGACACCACTAGATCGGAGTTGCTGCAGTGAGGGGCTCAGTAATCCCCTCCGATGTAGACAGCTCAGCACTGACACCACTAGATCGGAGATGCTGGAGTGAGGGTCTCAGTAATCCCCTCCGATGTAGACAGTTCTGCACTGACACCACTAGATCGGAGATGCTGGAGTGAGGGGCTCAGTAATCCCCTCCGATGTAGACAGTTCAGCACTGACACCACTAGATCGGAGATGCTGGAGTGAGGGTCTCAGTAATCCCCTCCGATGTAGACAGATCAGCACTGACTCCACTAGATCGGAGTTGCTGCAGTGAGGGGCTCAGTAATCCCCTCCGATGTAGACAGTTTAGCACTGACACCACTAGATCGGAGTTGCTGCAGTGAGGGGCTCAGTAATCCCCTCCGATGTCGACAGCTCAGCACTGACACCACTAGATCGGAGATGCTGGAGTGAGGGTCTCAGTAATCCCATCCGATGTAGACAGCTCAGCACTGACACCAATAGATCGGAGTTGCTTGAGTGAGGGGCTCAGTAATCCCATCCGATGTAGACAGTTCAGCACTGACACCACTAGATCGCAGTTGCTGCAGTGAGGGGCTCAGTAATCCCCTCCGATGTAGACAGTTCAGCACTGACACCACTAGATCGGAGTTGCTGCAGTGAAGGGCTCAGTAATCCCCTCCGATGTAGACAGCTCAGCACTGACACCAATAGATCGGAGATGCTGGAGTGAGGGGCTCAGTAATCCCCTCCAATGTAGACAGTTCAGCACTGACACCACTAGATCGGAGATGCTGGAGTAAGGGGCTCAGTAATCCCCTCCAATGAAGACAGTTCGGCACTGACACCACTAGATCGGAGATGCTGGAGTGAGGGTCTCAGTAATCCCCTCCGATGTAGACTGTTCAGCACTGACACCACTAGATTGGAGTTACTGGAGTGAGGGTGTCAATAATCCCCTCCGATGTAGACAGTTCAGCACTGACACCACTAGATCGGAGTTGCTGCAGTGAGGGGCTCAGTAATCCCCTCCGATGTAGACAGTTCAGCACTGACACCACTAGATCGGAGATGCTGGAGTGAGGGTCTCAGTAATCCCCTCCGATGTAGACAGATCAGCACTGACTCCACTAGATCGAAGTTGCTGCAGTGAGGGGCTCAGTAATCCCCTCCGATGTAGACAGTTCAGCACTGACACGACTAGATCGGAGTTGCTGCAGTGAAGGTCTCAGTAATCCCCTCCGATGTAGACAGTTCAGCACTGACACCACTAGATCGGAGTTGCTGCAGTGAAGTGCTGAGTAATCCCCTCCGATGTAGACAGCTCAGCACTGACACCAATAGATCGGAGATGCTGGAGTGAGGAGCTCAGTAATCCCCTCCGATGTAGACAGTTCAGCACTGACACCACTAGATCGGAGTTGCTGCAGTGAGGGGCTCAGTAATACCCTCCTATGTAGACAGTTCAGCACTGACACCACTAGATCGGAGTTGCTGCAGTGAGGGGCTCAGTAATCCCCTCCGATGTAGACAGCTCAGCACTGACACCACTAGATCGGAGATGCTGGAGTGAGGGTCTCAGTAATCCCCTCCGATGTAGACAGTTCTGCACTGACACCACTAGATCGGAGATGCTGGAGTGAGGGGCTCAGTAATCCCCTCCGATGTAGACAGTTCAGCACTGACACCACTAGATCGGAGATGCTGGAGTGAGGGTCTCAGTAATCCCCTCCGATGTAGACAGATCAGCACTGACTCCACTAGATCGGAGTTGCTGCAGTGAGGGGCTCAGTAATCCCCTCCGATGTAGACAGTTTAGCACTGACACCACTAGATCGGAGTTGCTGCAGTGAGGGGCTCAGTAATCCCCTCCGATGTCGACAGCTCAGCACTGACACCACTAGATCGGAGATGCTGGAGTGAGGGTCTCAGTAATCCCATCCGATGTAGACAGCTCAGCACTGACACCAATAGATCGGAGTTGCTTGAGTGAGGGGCTCAGTAATCCCATCCGATGTAGACAGTTCAGCACTGACACCACTAGATCGCAGTTGCTGCAGTGAGGGGCTCAGTAATCCCCTCCGATGTAGACAGTTCAGCACTGACACCACTAGATCGGAGTTGCTGCAGTGAAGGGCTCAGTAATCCCCTCCGATGTAGACAGCTCAGCACTGACACCAATAGATCGGAGATGCTGGAGTGAGGGGCTCAGTAATCCCCTCCAATGTAGACAGTTCAGCACTGACACCACTAGATCGGAGATGCTGGAGTAAGGGGCTCAGTAATCCCCTCCAATGAAGACAGTTCGGCACTGACACCACTAGATCGGAGATGCTGGAGTGAGGGTCTCAGTAATCCCATCCGATGTAGACAGTTCAGCACTGACACCACTAGATCGGAGATGCTGGAGTGAGGGGCTCAGTAATCCCCTCCGATGTAGACAGCTCAGCACTGACACCAATAGATCGGAGTTGCTGCAGTGAGGGGCTCAGTAATCCCCTCCGATGTAGACAGTTCAGCACTGACGCCACTAGATCGGAGTTGCTGCAGTGAGGGGCTCAGTAATCCCCTCCGATGTAGACAGTTCAGCACTGACACCACTAGATCGGAGATGCTGGAGTGAGGGGCTCAGTAATAACCTCCGATGTAGACAGCTCAGCACTGACACCAATAGATCGGAGTTGCTGCAGTGAGGGGCTCAGTAATCCCCTCCGATGTAGACAGTTCAGCACTGACGCCACTAGATCGGAGTTGCTGCAGTGAAGGGCTCAGTAATCCCCTCCGATGTAGACAGCTCAGCACTGACACCAATAGATCGGAGATGCTGGAGTGAGGGGCTCAGTAATCCCCTCCGATGTAGACAGTTCAGCAGTGACACCACTAGTTCGGAGTTGCTGCAATGAGGGTCTCAGTAATCCCCTCCGATGTAGACAGATCAGCACTGACTCCACTAGATCGGAGTTGCTGCAGTGAGGGGCTCAGTAATCCCCTCCGATGTAGACAGTTCAGCACTGACACCACTAGATCGGAGTTGCTGCAGTGAGGGGCTCAGTAATCCCCTCCGATGTAGACAGCTCAGCACTGACACCACTAGATCGGAGTTGCTGCAGTGAGGGGCTCAGTATTCCCCTCTGATGTAGACAGCTCAGCACTGACACCACTAGATCGGAGTTGCTGCAGTGAGGGGCTCATTAATCCCCTCCGCTGTGGACAGTTCAGCACTGACACCACTAGATCAGAGTTGCTGCAGTGAGGGGCTCAGTAATCCCCTCCTATGTAGACAGTTCAGCAGTGACACCACTAGATCGGAGTTGCTGGAGTAAAGGGCTCAGTAATCCCCTCCGATGTAGACAGTTCAGCACTGACACCACTAGATCGGAGATGCTGGAGTGAGGGGCTCAGTAATCCCCTCCGATGTAGACAGTTCAGCACTGACACCACTAGATTAGAGTTGCTGCAGTGAGGGGCTCAGTAATCCCCTCCTATGTAGACAGCTCAGCACTGACACCACTAGATCGGAGATGCTGTAGTGACGGGCTCAGTAACCCCCTCCGATGTAGACAGTTCAGCACTGACACCACTAGATCGGTGATGCTGGAGTGAGGGGCTCAGTAATCCCCTCCGATGTAGACAGTTAAGCACTGACACCACTAGATCGGAGATGCTGGAGAGAGGGGCTCATTAATCCTCTCTGATGTAGACAGTTCTGCACTGACACTACTAGATCGGAGTTGCTGCAGCGATGGGCTCAGTAATCCCCTCCGATGTAGACAGTTCAGCACCGACACCACTGGATCGGAGTTGCTGCAGTGAGGGGCTCAGTAATCCCCTCCGATGTAGACAGTTCAGTACTGACACCACTAGATCGGAGATGCTGGAGTGAGGGGCTCAGTAATCCCCTCCGATGTAGGCAGTTCAGCACCGACACCACTAGATCAGAGTTGCTGCAGCGATGGGCTCAGTAATCCCCTCTGATGTAGACAGTTCAGCACTGACACCACTAGATCGGAGATGCTGGAGTGAGGGGCTCAGTAATCTCCTCTGATGTAGACAGTTGAGCACTGACATCACTAGATCGGAGTTGCTGGAGTGAAGGGCTCAATAATCCCCTCCGATGTAGACAGTTCACCACTGACACCACTAGGTCGGAGTTGCTGGAGTGAGGGGCTCAGTAATCCCCTCCGATGTAGACAGTTCAGCACTGACTCCACTAGATCGGAGTTGCTGCAGTGAGGGGCTCAGTAATCCCCTCCGATGTAGACCGTTCAGCACTGACACCACTAGATTGGAGTTACTGGAGTGAGGGTCTCACTAATCCCCTCCTATGTAGACAGTTCAGCACTGACACCACTAGATCGGAGTTGCTGCAGTGAAGGGCTCAGTAATCCCCTCCGATGTAGACAGCTCAGCACTGACACCAATAGATCGGAGATGCTGGAGTGAGGGGCTCAGTAATCCCCTCCGATGTAGACAGTTCAGCACTGACACCACTAGATCGCAGTTGCTGCAGTGAGGGGCTCAGTAATCCCCTCCGAAGTAGACAGTTCAGCACTGACACCACTAGATCGGAGTTGCTGCAGTGAGGGGCTCAGTAATCCCCTCCGATGTAGACAGCTCAGCACTGACACCACTAGGTCGGAGATGCTGGAGTGAGGGTCTCAGTAATCCCCTCCAATGTAGACAGTTCAGCACTGACACCACTAGATCGGAGATGCTGGAGTGAGGGGCTCAGTAATCCCCACCGATGTAGACAGCTCAGCACTGACACCAATAGATCGGAGTTGCTGGAGTGAGGGGCTCAGTAATCCCCTCCGATGTAGACAGTTCAGCACTGACACCACTAGATTGCAGTTGCTGCAGGGAGGGGCTCAGTAATCCCCTCCGATGTAGACAGTTCAGCACTGACACCACTAGATTAGAGTTGCTGCAGTGAGGGGCTCAGTAATCCCCCCTATGTAGACAGTTCAGCACTGACACCACTAGATCGGAGTTGCTGGAGTAAAGGGCTCAGTAATCCTCTCCGATGTAGACAGTTCAGCACTGACACCACTAGATTAGAGTTGCTGCAGTGAGGGGCTCAGTAATCCCCTCCTATGTAGACAGCTCAGCACTGACACCACTAGATCGGAGATGCTGTAGTGAGGGGCTCAGTAACCCCCTCCGGTGTAGACAGTTCAGCACTGACACCACTAGATCGGTGATGCTGGAGTGAGGGGCTCAGTAATCCCCTCCGATGTAGACAGTTAAGCACTGACACCACTAGATCGGAGATGCTGGAGAGAGGGGCTCATTAATCCTCTCTGATGTAGACAGTTCTGCACTGACACTACTAGATCGGAGTTGCTGCAGCGATGGGCTCAGTAATCCCCTCCGATGTAGACAGTTCAGCACTGACACCACTAGATCGGAGATGCTGTAGAGAGGGGTTCAGTAATCCCCTCCGATGTAGACAGTTCAGCACCGATACCACTAGATCAGAGTTGCTGGAGTGAGGGGCTCAGTAATCCCCTCCGATATAGACAGTTCAGTACTGACACCACTAGATCGGAGTTGCTGCAGCGATGGGCTCAGTAATCCCCTCTGATGTAGACAGTTCAGCACTGACATCACTAGATCGGAGTTGCTGGAGTGAAGGGCTCAATAATCCCCTCCGATGTAGACAGTTCAGCACTGACACCAATAGGTCGGAGTTGCTGGAGTGAGGGGCTCAGTAATCCCCTCCGATGTAGACAGTTCAGCACTGACTCCACTAGATCGGAGTTGCTGCAGTAAGGGGCTCAGTAATCCCCTCCGATGTAGACAGTTCAGCACTGACACCACTAGATCGGAGTTGCTGCAGTGAGGGGCTCAGTAACCCCTCCGATGTAGACAGTTCAGCACTGACACCACTAGATCGGAGTTGCTGCAGTGAGGGGCTCAGGAATCCCCTCCGATGTAGACAGTTCAGCACTGACACCACTAGATCGGAGATGCTGCAGTGAGGAGCTCAGTAATCCCCTCCGATGTAGACAGTTCAGCACTGACACCACTAGATCGGAGATGCTGGAGTGAGGGGCGCAGTAATCCCCTCCGATGTAGACCGTTCAGCACTGACAACACTAGATTGGAGTTACTGGAGTGAGGGTCTCAGTAATCCCCTCCTATGTAGACAGTTCAGCACTAACACCACTAGATCGGAGTTGCTGCAGTGAGGGGCTCAGTAACCCCTCCGATGTAGACAGTTCAGCACTGACACCACTAGATCGGAGTTGCTGCAGTGAGGGGCTCAGGAATCCCCTCCGATGTAGACAGTTCAGCACTGACACCACTAGATCGGAGTTGCTGCAGTGAAGGGCTCAGTAATCCCCTCCGATGTAGACAGCTCAGCACTGACACCAAGAGATCGGAGACGCTGGAGTGAGGGGCTCAGTAATCCCCTCCGATGTAGACAGTTCAGCACTGACACCACTAGATCGGAGTTGCTGCAGTGAGGGGCTCAGGAATCCCCTCCGATGTAGACAGTTCAGCACTGACACCACTAGATCGGAGATGCTGCAGTGAGGAGCTCAGTAATCCCCTCCGATGTAGACAGTTCAGCACTGACACCACTAGATCGGAGATGCTGGAGTGAGGGGCGCAGTAATCCCCTCCGATGTAGACCGTTCAGCACTGACACCACTAGATTGGAGTTACTGGAGTGAGGGTCTCAGTAATCCCCTCCTATGTAGACAGTTCAGCACTAACACCACTAGATCGGAGTTGCTGCAGTGAGGGGCTCAGTAACCCCTCCGATGTAGACAGTTCAGCACTGACACCACTAGATCGGAGTTGCTGCAGTGAGGGGCTCAGGAATCCCCTCCGATGTAGACAGTTCAGCACTGACACCACTAGATCGGAGTTGCTGCAGTGAAGGGCTCAGTAATCCCCTCCGATGTAGACAGCTCAGCACTGACACCAAGAGATCGGAGACGCTGGAGTGAGGGGCTCAGTAATCCCCTCCGATGTAGACAGTTCAGCACTGACACCACTAGATCGGAGTTGCTGCAGTGAGGGGCTCAGGAATCCCCTCCGATGTAGACAGTTCAGCACTGACACCACTAGATCGGAGATGCTGCAGTGAGGAGCTCAGTAATCCCCTCCGATGTAGACAGTTCAGCACTGACACCACTAGATCGGAGATGCTGGAGTGAGGGGCGCAGTAATCCCCTCCGATGTAGACCGTTCAGCACTGACACCACTAGATTGGAGTTACTGGAGTGAGGGTCTCAGTAATCCCCTCCTATGTAGACAGTTCAGCACTAACACCACTAGATCGGAGTTGCTGCAGTGAGGGGCTCAGTAACCCCTCCGATGTAGACAGTTCAGCACTGACACCACTAGATCGGAGTTGCTGCAGTGAGGGGCTCAGGAATCCCCTCCGATGTAGACAGTTCAGCACTGACACCACTAGATCGGAGTTGCTGCAGTGAAGGCCTCAGTAATCCCCTCCGATGTAGACAGCTCAGCACTGACACTAAGAGATCGGAGACGCTGGAGTGAGGGGCTCAGTAATCCCCTCCGATGTAGACAGTTCAGCACTGACACCACTAGATCGCAGTTGCTGCAGTGAGGGGCTCAGTAATCCCCTCCGAAGTAGACAGTTCAGCACTGACACCACTAGATCGGAGTTGCTGCAGTGAGGGGCTCAGTAATCCCCTCCGATGTAGACAGCTCAGCACTGACACCACTAGATCGGAGATGCTGGAGTGAGGGTCTCAGTAATCCACTCCGATGTAGACAGTTCAGCACTGACACCACTAGATCGAAGTTGCTGCAGTGAGGGGCTCAGTAATCCCCTCCGATGTAGTCAGTTCAGCATTGACACCACTAGATCGGAGATGCTGGAGTGAGGGGCTCAGTTATCCCCTCCGATGTAGACAGCTCAGCACTGACACCAATAGATCGGAGTTGCTGGAGTGAGGGGCTCAGTAATCCCATCCGATGTAGACAGTTCAGCACTGACACAACTAGATCGCAGTTGCTGCAGGGAGGGGCTCAGTAATTCCCTCCGATGTAGACAGTTCAGCACTGACACCACTAGATCGGAGTTGCTGCAGTGAGGGGCTCAGTAATCCCCTCCGATGTAGACAGTTCAGCACTGACACCACTAGATAGGAGTTGCTGCAGTGAGGGGCTCATTAATCCCCTCCGCTGTAGACAGTTCAGCACTGCCACCACTAGATTGGAGTTGCTACAGTGAGGGGCTCAGTAATCCCCTCCGATGTAGACAGTTCAGCACTGCCACCACTAGATTGGAGTTGCTACAGTGAGGGGCTCAGTAATCCCCTCCGATGTAGACAGTTCAGCACTGACACCACTAGATAGGAGTTGCTGCAGTGAGGGGCTCAGTAATCCCCTCCGATGTAGACAGTTCAGCACTGACACCACTAGATCGGAGTTGCTGGAGTGAGGGGCTCAGTAATCCCCTCCGATGTAGACAGTTCAGCACTGACACCACTAGATTAGAGTTGCTGCAGTGAGGGGCTCAGTAATCCCCTCCGATGTAGACAGTTCAGCACTGACACCACTAGATCGGAGTTGCTGCAGCGATGGGCTCAGTAATCCCCTCCGAGGTAGGCAGTTCAGCACTGACACCACTAGATAGGAGTTGCTGCAGTGAGGGGCTCAGTAATCCCCTCCGATGTAGACAGTTCAGCACTGACACAACTAGATCGGAGTTGCTGCAGTCAGGGGCTCCGGAATCTCCTCCGATGTAGACAGTTCAGCACTGACACCACTAGATCGGAGATGCTGCAGTGAGGGGCTCAGGAATCCCCTCCGATGTAGATAGTTCAGCACTGACACCACTAGATCGGAGATGCTGGAATGAGGGGCTCAGTAATCCCCTCCGATGTAGATAGTTCAGCACTGACACCACTAGATTGGAGATGCTGCAGTGAGGGGCTCAGGAATCCCCTCCAATGTAGACAGTTCAGCACTGACACCACTAGATCGGAGTTGCTGGAGTGAGGGGCTCAGTAATCCCCTCCGATGTAGACAGTTCAGCACTGACTCCACTAGATCGGAGTTGCTGCAGTGAGGGGTGTTCAGTAATCCCTTCCGATGTAGACAGTTCTGCACTGACACCACTAGATCGGAGTTGCTGGAGTGAGGGGCTCAGTAATCCCCTCTGATGTAGACAGATCAGCACTGACACCACTAGGTCGGAGTTGCTGGAGTGAGGGGCTCAGTAATCCCCTCCGATGTAGACAGTACAGCACTGACTCCACTAGATCGGAGTTGCTGCAGTAAGGGGCTCAGTAATCCCCTCCGATGTAGACAGTTCAGCACTGACACCACTAGATCGGAGTTGCTGCAGTGAGGGGTGTTCAGTAATCCCTTCCGATGTAGACAGTTCTGCACTGACACCACTAGATCGGAGTTGCTGGAGTGAGGGGCTCAGTAATCCCCTCCGATGTAGACAGATCAGCACTGACACCACTAGATCGGAGATGCTGCAGTGAGGGTTCAGTAATCCCCTCCGATGTAGACAGTTCAGCACTGACACCACTAGGTCGGAGTTGCTGGACTGAGGGGCTCAGTAATCCCCTCCGATGTAGACAGTTCAGCACTGACTCCACTAGATCGGAGTTGCTGCAGTAAGGGGCTCAGTAATCCCCTCCAATGTAGACAGTTCAGTACTGACACCTCTAGATCGGAGTTGCTGCAGTGAGGGGCTCAGTAATCCCCTCCGATGTAGACAGTTCAGCACTGACACCACTAGATCGGATACGCTGCAGTGAGGGGCTCAGTAATCCCCTCCGATGTAGACAGTTCAGCACTGACACCACTAGATCGGATACGCTGCAGTGAGGGGCTCAGTAATCCCCTCCGATGTAGACAGTTCAGCACTGACACCACTAGATCGGAGTTCCTGGAGTGAGGGGCTCAGTAATCCCCTCCGATTTAGACAGATCAGCACTGACACCACTAGATCGGAGATGCTAGAGTGAGGGGCTCAGTAATCCCCTGCGATGTAGACAGTTCAGCACTGACAGCACTAGATAGGAGTTACTGCAGTGAGGGTTCAGTAATCCCCTCCGATGTAGACAGTTCAGCACTGACACCACTAGATCGGAGTTGCTGCAGTGAGGTGCTCAGTAATTCCCTCCGATGTAGACAGTTCAGCACTGACACCACTAGATCGGAGTTGCTGCAGTGAGGGGCTCAGTAATCCCCTCCGATGTAGACAGTTCAGCACTGACACCACTAGATCGGAGTTGCTGCAGTGAGGGGCTCAGTAATCCCCTCCGATGTAGACAGTTCAGCACTGACACCACTAGATTGGAGTTGCTACAGTGAGGGGCTCAGTAATCCCCTCCTATGTAGACAGTTCTGCACTGACACCACTAGATCGGAGATGCTGGAGTGAGGGGCTCAGTAATCCCCTCCGATGTAGACAGTTCAGCACTGACACCATGAGATCGGAGATGCTGGAGTGAGGGGCACAGTAATCCCCTCTGATGTAGACAGTTCAGCACTGACATCACTAGATCGGAGTTGCTGAAGTGAGGGGCTCAGTAATCCCCTCCGATGTAGACAGTTCAGCACTGACACCACTAGATCGGAGTTGCTGGAGTGAGGGGCTCAGTAATCCCCTCCGATGTAGACAGTTCAGCACTGACACCACTAGATCGGAGTTGCTGCAGTGAGGGGTGTTCAGTAATCCCTTCCGATGTAGACAGTTCTGCACTGACACCACTAGATCGGAGTTGCTGGAGTGAGGGGCTCAGTAATCCCCTCCGATGTTGACAGATCAGCACTGACACCACTAGATCGGAGATGCTGCAGTGAGGGTTCAGTAATCCCCTCCGATGTAGACAGTTCAGCACTGACACCACTAGGTCGGAGTTGCTGGACTGAGGGGCTCAGTAATCCCCTCCGATGTAGACAGTTCAGCACTGACTCCACTAGATCGGAGTTGCTGCAGTAAGGGGCTCAGTAATCCCCTCCAATGTAGACAGTTCAGCACTGACACCTCTAGATCGGAGTTGCTGCAGTGAGGGGCTCAGTAATCCCCTCCGATGTAGACAGTTCAGCACTGACACCACTAGATCGGATACGCTGCAGTGAGGGGCTCAGTAATCCCCTCCGATGTAGACAGTTCAGCACTGACACCACTAGATCGGATACGCTGCAGTGAGGGGCTCAGTAATCCCCTCCGATGTAGACAGTTCAGCACTGACACCACTAGATCGGAGTTCCTGGAGTGAGGGGCTCAGTAATCCCCTCCGATTTAGACAGATCAGCACTGACACCACTAGATCGGAGATGCTAGAGTGAGGGGCTCAGTAATCCCCTGCGATGTAGACAGTTCAGCACTGACACCATTAGATAGGAGTTACTGCAGTGAGGGTTCAGTAATCCCCTCCGATGTAGACAGTTCAGCACTGACACCACTAGATCGGAGTTGCTGCAGTGAGGTGCTCAGTAATTCCCTCCGATGTAGACAGTTCAGCACTGACACCACTAGATCGGAGTTGCTGCAGTGAGGGGCTCAGTAATCCCCTCCGATGTAGACAGTTCAGCACTGACACCACTAGATCGGAGTTGCTGCAGTGAGGGGCTCAGTAATCCCCTCCGATGTAGACAGTTCAGCACTGACACCACTAGATTGGAGTTGCTACAGTGAGGGGCTCAGTAATCCCCTCCTATGTAGACAGTTCTGCACTGACACCACTAGATCGGAGATGCTGGAGTGAGGGGCTCAGTAATCCCCTCCGATGTAGACAGTTCAGCACTGACACCATGAGATCGGAGATGCTGGAGTGAGGGGCACAGTAATCCCCTCTGATGTAGACAGTTCAGCACTGACATCACTAGATCGGAGTTGCTGAAGTGAGGGGCTCAGTAATCCCCTCCGATGTAGACAGTTCAGCACTGACACCACTAGATCGGAGTTGCTGGAGTGAGGGGCTCAGTAATCCCCTCCGATGTAGACAGTTCAGCACTGACACCACTAGATCGCAGTTGCTGCAGTGAGGGGCTCAGTAATCCCCTCCGATGTAGACAGTTCAGCACTGACACCACTAGATCGGAGTTGCTGCAGTGAGGGGCTCAGTAATCCCCTCCGATGCAGACAGTTCAGCACTGACACCACTAGATCGGAGTTGCTGGAGTGACGGTCTCAGTAATCCCCTCCGATGTAGACAGTTCAGCACTGCCACCACTAGATTGGAGTTGCTACAGTGAGGGGCTCAGTAATCCCCTCCGATGTAGACAGTTCAGCACTGACACCACTAGATCGGAGTTGCTGGAGTGAGGGGCTCAGTAATCCCCTCCGATGTAGACAGCTCAGCACTGACACCACTAGATCGGAGTTGCTGCAGTGAGGGGCTCAGTAATCCCCTCCGATGTAGACAGTTCAGCACTGACCCCACTAGATCGGAGATGCTAGAGTGAGGGGTTCAGTAATCCCCTCCGCTGTGGACAGTTCAGCACTGACACCACTAGATCGGAGTTGCTGGAGTGAGGGTCTCAGTAATCCCCTCCGATGTAGACAGTTCAGCACTGACACCGCTAGATTAGAGCTGCTGCAGTGAGGGGCTCAGTAATCCCCTCCGATGTAGACAGTTCAGCATTGACCCCACTAGATCGCAGTTGCTGCAGTGAGGGGCTCAGTAATCCCCTCCGATGTAGACAGTTCAGCACTGACACCACTATATCGGAGTTGCTGGAGTAAAGGGCTCAGTAATCCCCTCCGATGTAGACAGTTCAGCACTGACACCACTAGATCGGAGATGCTGTAGTGAGGGGCTCAGTAACCCCCTCCGATGTAGACAGTTCAGCACTGACACCACTAGATCGGTGATGCTGAAGTGAGGGGCTCAGTAATCCCCTCCGATGTAGACAGTTAAGCACTGACACCACTAGATCGGAAATGCTGGAGAGAGGGGCTCAGTAATCCTCTCCGATGTAGACAGTTCAGCACTGACACTACTAGATCGGAGTTGCTGCAGCGATGGGCTCAGTAATCCCCTCCGATGTAGACAGTTCAGCACTGACACCACTAGATCGGAGATGCTGGAGTGAGGGGCTCAGTAATCCCCTCCGATATAGAGAGTTCAGCACTGACACCACTAGATCAGAGTTGCTGGAGTGAGGGGCTCAGTAATCCCCTCCGATGTAGACAGTTCAGCACTGACACCACTAGATTGGAGTTGCTACAGTGAGGGGCTCAGTAATCCCCTCCTATGTAGACAGTTCTGCACTGACACCACTAGATCGGAGATGCTGGAGTGAGGGGCTCAGTAATCCCCTCCGATGTAGACAGTTCAGCACTGACACCATGAGATCGGAGATGCTGGAGTGAGGGGCACAGTAATCCCCTCTGATGTAGACAGTTCAGCACTGACATCACTAGATCGGAGTTGCTGAAGTGAGGGGCTCAGTAATCCCCTCCGATGTAGACAGTTCAGCACTGACACCACTAGATCGGAGTTGCTGGAGTGAGGGGCTCAGTAATCCCCTCCGATGTAGACAGTTCAGCACTGACACCACTAGATCGGAGTTGCTGCAGTAAGGGGCTCAGTAATCCCCTCCGATGTAGACAGTTCAGCACTGACACCACTAGATCGGAGTTGCTGCAGTGAGGGGTGTTCAGTAATCCCTTCCGATGTAGACAGTTCTGCACTGACACCACTAGATCGGAGTTGCTGGAGTGAGGGGCTCAGTAATCCCCTCCGATGTAGACAGATCAGCACTGACACCACTAGATCGGAGATGCTGCAGTGAGGGTTCAGTAATCCCCTCCGATGTAGACAGTTCAGCACTGACACCACTAGGTCGGAGTTGCTGGACTGAGGGGCTCAGTAATCCCCTCCGATGTAGACAGTTCAGCACTGACTCCACTAGATCGGAGTTGCTGCAGTAAGGGGCTCAGTAATCCCCTCCAATGTAGACAGTTCAGCACTGACACCTCTAGATCGGAGTTGCTGCAGTGAGGGGCTCAGTAATCCCCTCCGATGTAGACAGTTCAGCACTGACACCACTAGATCGGATACGCTGCAGTGAGGGGCTCAGTAATCCCCTCCGATGTAGACAGTTCAGCACTGACACCACTAGATCGGATACGCTGCAGTGAGGGGCTCAGTAATCCCCTCCGATGTAGACAGTTCAGCACTGACACCACTAGATCGGAGTTCCTGGAGTGAGGGGCTCAGTAATCCCCTCCGATTTAGACAGATCAGCACTGACACCACTAGATCGGAGATGCTAGAGTGAGGGGCTCAGTAATCCCCTGCGATGTAGACAGTTCAGCACTGACACCACTAGATAGGAGTTACTGCAGTGAGGGTTCAGTAATCCCCTCCGATGTAGACAGTTCAGCACTGACACCACTAGATCGGAGTTGCTGCAGTGAGGTGCTCAGTAATTCCCTCCGATGTAGACAGTTCAGCACTGACACCACTAGATCGGAGTTGCTGCAGTGAGGGGCTCAGTAATCCCCTCCGATGTAGACAGTTCAGCACTGACACCACTAGATCGGAGTTGCTGCAGTGAGGGGCTCAGTAATCCCCTCCGATGTAGACAGTTCAGCACTGACACCACTAGATTGGAGTTGCTACAGTGAGGGGCTCAGTAATCCCCTCCTATGTAGACAGTTCTGCACTGACACCACTAGATCGGAGATGCTGGAGTGAGGGGCTCAGTAATCCCCTCCGATGTAGACAGTTCAGCACTGACACCATGAGATCGGAGATGCTGGAGTGAGGGGCACAGTAATCCCCTCTGATGTAGACAGTTCAGCACTGACATCACTAGATCGGAGTTGCTGAAGTGAGGGGCTCAGTAATCCCCTCCGATGTAGACAGTTCAGCACTGACACCACTAGATCGGAGTTGCTGGAGTGAGGGGCTCAGTAATCCCCTCCGATGTAGACAGTTCAGCACTGACACCACTAGATCGCAGTTGCTGCAGTGAGGGGCTCAGTAATCCCCTCTGATGTAGACAGTTCAGCACTGACACCACTAGATCGGAGTTGCTGCAGTGAGGGGCTCAGTAATCCCCTCCGATGCAGACAGTTCAGCACTGACACCACTAGATCGGAGTTGCTGGAGTGAGGGTCTCAGTAATCCCCTCCGATGTAGACAGTTCAGCACTGCCACCACTAGATTGGAGTTGCTACAGTGAGGGGCTCAGTAATCCCCTCCGATGTAGACAGTTCAGCACTGACACCACTAGATCGGAGTTGCTGGAGTGAGGGGCTCAGTAATCCCCTCCGATGTAGACAGCTCAGCACTGACACCACTAGATCGGAGTTGCTGCAGTGAGGGGCTCAGTAATCCCCTCCGATGTAGACAGTTCAGCACTGACCCCACTAGATCGGAGATGCTAGAGTGAGGGGTTCAGTAATCCCCTCCGCTGTGGACAGTTCAGCACTGACACCACTAGATCGGAGTTGCTGGAGTGAGGGTCTCAGTAATCCCCTCCGATGTAGACAGTTCAGCACTGACACCGCTAGATTAGAGCTGCTGCAGTGAGGGGCTCAGTAATCCCCTCCGATGTAGACAGTTCAGCACTGACCCCACTAGATCGCAGTTGCTGCAGTGAAGGGCTCAGTAATCCCCTCCGATGTAGACAGTTCAGCACTGACACCACTATATCGGAGTTGCTGGAGTAAAGGGCTCAGTAATCCCCTCCGATGTAGACAGTTCAGCACTGACACCACTAGATCGGAGATGCTGTAGTGAGGGGCTCAGTAACCCCCTCCGATGTAGACAGTTCAGCACTGACACCACTAGATCGGTGATGCTGAAGTGAGGGGCTCAGTAATCCCCTCCGATGTAGACAGTTAAGCACTGACACCACTAGATCGGAAATGCTGGAGAGAGGGGCTCAGTAATCCTCTCCGATGTAGACAGTTCAGCACTGACACTACTAGATCGGAGTTGCTGCAGCGATGGGCTCAGTAATCCCCTCCGATGTAGACAGTTCAGCACTGACACCACTAGATCGGAGATGCTGGAGTGAGGGGCTCAGTAATCCCCTCCGATATAGAGAGTTCAGCACTGACACCACTAGATCAGAGTTGCTGGAGTGAGGGGCTCAGTAATCCCCTCCGATATAGACAGTTCAGTACTGACACCACTAGATCGGAGATGCTGGAGTGAGGGGCTCAGTAATCCCCTGCGATGTATACAGTTCAGCACTGACACCACTAGATCGGAGTTGCTGCAGCGATGGGCTCAGTAATCCCCTCCGATGTAGGCAGTTCAGCACTGACACCACTAGATCGCAGTTGCTGCAGTGAGGGGCTCAGTAATCCACTCCGATGTAGACAGTTCAGCACTGACACCACTAGATCGCAGTTGCTGCAGGGAGGGGCTCAGTAATCCCCTCCGATGTAGACAGTTCAGCACTGACACCACTAGATCGGAGTTGCTGCAGTGAGGGGCTCAGTAATCCCCTCCGATGCAGACAGTTCAGCACTGACACCACTATATCGGAGTTGCTACAGTGAGGGGCTCAGTAATCCCCTCCGATGTAGACAGTTCAGCACTGACACCACTAGATAGGAGTTGCTGCAGTGAGGGGCTCATTAATCCCCTCCGATGTAGACAGTTCAGCACTGCCACCACTAGATTGGAGTTGCTACAGTGAGGGGCTCAGTAATCCCCTCCGATGTAGACAGTTCAGCACTGACACCACTAGATAGGAGTTGCTGCAGTGAGGGGCTCATTAATCCCCTCCGCTGTAGACAGTTCAGCACTGACACCACTAGATCGGAGTTGCTGGAGTGAGGGGCTCAGTAATCCCCTCCGATGTAGACAGCTCAACACTGACACCACTAGATCGGAGTTGCTGCAGTGAGGGGCTCAGTAGTCCCCTCCGATGTAGACAGTTCAGCACTGACACCACTAGATAGGAGTTGTTGCAGTGAGGGGCTCATTAATCCCCTCCGCTGTGGACAGTTCAGCACTGACACCACTACATCGGAGTTGCTGGAGTGAGGGTCTCAGTAATCCCCTCCGATGTAGACAGTTCAGCACTGACACCACTAGATTAGAGCTGCTGCAGCGATGGGCTCAGTAATCCCCTCCGATGTAGACAGTTCAGCACTGACACCACTAGATCGGAGATGCTGGAGTGAGGGGCTCAGTAATCCCCTCCGATGTAGAGAGTTCAGCACTGACACCACTAGATCAGAGTTGCTGGAGTGAGGGGCTCAGTAATCCCCTCCGATATAGACAGTTCAGTACTGACACCACTAGATCGCAGTTGCTGCAGTGAGGGACTCAGTAATCCACTCCGATGTAGACAGTTCAGCACTGAAACAACTAGATTGGAGTTGCTAAAGTGAGGGGCTCATTTATCCCCTCCGATGTAGACAGTTCAGCACTGACACCACTAGATCGGAGTTGCTGCAGTGAGGGGCTCAGTAATCCCCTCCGATGTAGACAGTTCAGCACTGACACCACTAGATGGCAGATGCTGGATTGAGGGGCTCAGTAATCCCCTCCGATGTAGACAGTTCGGCACTGACACCACTAGATCGGAGTTGCTGCAGTGAGGGGCTCATTAATCCCCTCCGATGTAGACAGTTCAGCACTGACACCACTAGATCGGAGTTGCTGCAGTGAGGGGCTCCGGAATCTCCTCCGATGTAGACAGTTCAGCACTGACACCACTAGATCGGAGATGCTGCAGTTAGGGGCTCAGGAATCCCCTCCGATGTAGACAGTTCAGCACTGACACCACTAGATCGGAGATGCTGGAGTGAGGGGCTCAGTAATCCCCTCCGATGTAGACAGTTCAGCACTGACACCACTAGATCAGAGATGCTGCAGTGAGGGGCTCAGGAATCCCCTCCAATGTAGACAGTTCAGCACTGACACCACTAGATCGGAGTTGCTGGAGTGAGGGGCTTAGTTATCCCCTCCGATGTAGACAGTTCAGCACTGACACCACTAGATCGGAGTTGCTGCAGTGAGGGGTGTTCAGTAATCCCTTCCGATGTAGACAGTTCTGCACTGACACCACTAGATCGGAGTTGCTGGAGTGAGGGGCTCAGTAATCCCCTCCGATGTAGACAGATCAGCACTGACACCACTAGATCGGAGTTGCTGGAGTGAGCGGCTCAGTAATCCCCTCCGATGTAGACAGTACATCACTGACTCCACTAGATCGGAGTTGCTGCAGTAAGGGGCTCAGTAATCCCCTCCGATGTAGACAGTTCAGCACTGACACCACTAGATCGTAGTTGCTGCAGTGAGGGGTGTTCAGTAATCCCTTCCGATGTAGACAGTTCTGCACTGACACCACTAGATCGGAGTTGCTGGAGTGAGGGGCTCAGTAATCCCCTCCGATGTAGACAGATCAGCACTGACACCACTAGATCGGAGATGCTGCAGTGAGGGTTCAGTAATCCCCTCCAATGTAGACAGTTCAGCACTGACACCACTAGGTCGGAGTTGCTGGACTGAGGGGCTCAGTAATCCCCTCCGATGTAGACAGTTCAGCACTGACTCCACTAGATCGGAGTTGCTGCAGTAAGGGGCTCAGTAATCCCCTCCAATGTAGACAGTTCAGCACTGACACCTCTAGATCGGAGTTGCTGCAGTGAGGGGCTCAGTAATCCCCTCCGATGTAGACAGTTCAGCACTGACACCACTAGATCGGATACGCTGCAGTGAGGGGCTCAGTAATCCCCTCCGATGTAGACAGTTCAGCACTGACACCACTAGATCGGATACGCTGCAGTGAGGGGCTCAGTAATCCCCTCCAATGTAGACAGTTCAGCACTGACACCACTAGATCGGAGATGCTGGAGTGAGGGGCTCAGTAATCCCCTCCGATGTAGACAGTTCAGCACTGACACCACTAGATCGGAGTTCCTGGAGTGAGGGGCTCAGTAATCCCCTCCGATGTAGACAGATCAGCACTGACACCACTAGATCGGAGATGCTGCAGTGAGGGTTCAGTAATCCCCTCCAATGTAGACAGTTCAGCACTGACACCACTAGGTCGGAGTTGCTGGACTGAGGGGCTCAGTAATCCCCTCCGATGTAGACAGTTCAGCACTGACTCCACTAGATCGGAGTTGCTGCAGTAAGGGGCTCAGTAATCCCCTCCAATGTAGACAGTTCAGCACTGACACCTCTAGATCGGAGTTGCTGCAGTGAGGGGCTCAGTAATCCCCTCCGATGTAGACAGTTCAGCACTGACACCACTAGATCGGATACGCTGCAGTGAGGGGCTCAGTAATCCCCTCCGATGTAGACAGTTCAGCACTGACACCACTAGATCGGATACGCTGCAGTGAGGGGCTCAGTAATCCCCTCCGATGTAGACAGTTCAGCACTGACACCACTAGATCGGAGATGCTGGAGTGAGGGGCTCAGTAATCCCCTCCGATGTAGACAGTTCAGCACTGACACCAATAGATCGGAGTTCCTGGAGTGAGGGGCTCAGTAATCCCCTCCGATGTAGACAGTTCAGCACTGACACCACGAGATCGAAGATGCTGGAATGAGGGGCTCAGTAATCCCCTCTTATGTAGACAGTTCAGCACTGACATCACTAGTTCGGAGTTTCTGGAGTGAGGGGCTCAGTAATCCCCTCCGATGTAGACAGTTCAGCACTGACACCACTAGATCGGAGTTGCTGGAGTGAGGGGCTCAGTAATCCCCTCTGATGTAGACAGTTCAGCACTGACACCACTACATCGCAGTTGCTGCAGTGAGGGGCTCAGTAATCCCCTCCGATGTAGACAGTTCAGCACTGACACCACTAGATCGGAGTTGCTGCAGTGAGGGGCTCAGTAATCCCCTCCGATGCAGACAGTTCAGCACTGACACCACTAGATCGGAGTTGCTGGAGTGAGGGGCTTAGTAATCCCCTCCGATGTAGACAGCTCAGCACTGACACCACTAGATCGGAGTTGCTGCAGTGAGGGGCTCAGTAATCCCCTCCGATGTAGACAGTTCAGCACTGACACCACTAGATCGGAGATGCTAGAGTGAGGGGTTCAGTAATCCCCTCCTATGTAGACAGTTCAGCACTGACACCACTAGATCGGAGTTGCTGGAGTAAAGGGCTCAGTAATCCCCTCCGATGTAGACAGTTCAGCACTGACACCACTAGATCGGAGATGCTGTAGTGAGGGGCTCAGTAACCCGCTCCGATGTAGACAGTTCAGCACTGACACCACTAGATCGGTGATGCTGAGGTGAGGGGCTCAGTAATCCCCTCCGATGTAGACAGTTAAGCACTGACACCACTAGATCGGAGATGCTGGAGAGAGGGGCTCAGTAATCCTCTCCGATGTAGACAGTTCAGCACTGACACTACTAGATCGGAGTTGCTGCAGCGATCGGCTCAGTAATCCCCTCCGATGTAGACAGTTCAGCACTGACACCACTAGATCGGAGATGCTGGAGTGAGGGGCTCAGTAATCCCCTCCGATGTAGAGAGTTCAGCACTGACACCACTAGATCAGAGTTGCTGGAGTGAGGGGCTCAGTAATCCCCTCCGATATAGACAGTTCAGTACTGACACCACTAGATCGGAGATGCTGGAGTGAGGGGCTCAGTAATCCCCTCCGATGTATACAGTTCAGCACTGACACCACTAGATCGGAGATACTGCAGCGATGGGCTCAGTAATCCCCTCCGATGTAGACAGTTCAGCACTGACACCACTAGATCAGAGTTGCTGCAGTGAGGGGCTCAGTAATCCCCTCCGATGTAGACAGTTCAGCACTGACACCACTAGATTGGAGTTGCTACAGTGAGGGGCTCAGTAATCCCCTCCTATGTAGACAGTTCTGCACTGACACCACTAGATCGGAGATGCTGGAGTGAGGGGCTCAGTAATCCCCTCCGATGTAGACAGTTCAGCACTGACACCACTAGATCGGAGATGCTGGAGTGAGGGGCTCAGTAATCCCCTCCGATGTAGACAGTTCAGCACTGACACCACTAGATCGGAGTTGCTGGAGTAAAGGGCTCAGTAATCCCCTCCGATGTAGACAGTTCAGCACTGACACCACTAGATCGGAGATGCTGTAGTGAGGGGCTCAGTAACCCCCTCCGATGTAGACAGTTCAGCACTGACACCACTAGATCGGTGATGCTGAGGTGAGGGGCTCAGTAATCCCCTCCGATGTAGACAGTTAAGCACTGACACCACTAGATCGGAGATGCTGGAGAGAGGGGCTCAGTAATCCTCTCCGATGTAGACAGTTCAGCACTGACACTACTGGATCGGAGTTGCTGCAGCGATGGGCTCAGTAATCCCCTCCGATGTAGACAGTTCAGCACTGACACCACTAGATCGGAGATGCTGGAGTGAGGGGCTCAGTAATCCCCTCCGATGTAGAGAGTTCAGCACTGACACCACTAGATCAGAGTTGCTGGAGTGAGGGGCTCAGTAATCCCCTCCGATATAGACAGTTCAGTACTGACACCACTAGATCGGAGATGCTGGAGTGAGGGGCTCAGTAATCCCCTCCGATGTATACAGTTCAGCACTGACACCACTAGATCGGAGTTGCTGCAGCGATGGGCTCAGTAATCCCCTCCGATGTAGACAGTTCAGCACTGACACCACTAGATCGGAGTTGCTGCAGTGAGGGGCTCAGTAATCCCCTCCGATGTAGACAGTTCAGCACTGACACCACTAGATTGGAGTTGCTACAGTGAGGGGCTCAGTAATCCCCTCCTATGTAGACAGTTCTGCACTGACACCACTAGATCGGAGATGCTGGAGTGAGGGGCTCAGTAATCCCCTCCGATGTAGACAGTTCAGCACTGACACCACTAGATCGGAGATGCTGGAGTGAGGGGCTCAGTAATCCCCTCCGATGTAGACAGTTCAGCACTGACACCACGAGATCGGAGATGCTGGAGTGAGGGGCTCAGTAATCCCCTCTGATGTAGACAGTTCAGCACTGACATCACTAGATCGGAGTTGCTGGAGTGAGGGGCTTAGTAATCCCCTCCGATGTAGACAGTTCAGCACTGACACCACTAGATCGGAGTTGCTGGAGTGAGGGGCTCAGTAATCCCCTCCGATGTAGACAGTTCAGCACTGACACCACAAGATCGCAGTTGCTGCAGTGAGGTGCTCAGTAATCCCCTCCGATGTAGACAGTTCAGCACTGACACCACTAGATCGGAGTTGCTGCAGTGAGGGGCTCAGTAATCCCCTCCGATGCAGACAGTTCAGCACTGACACCACTAGATCGGAGTTGCTGGAGTGAGGGTCTCAGTAATCCCCTCCGATGTAGACAGTTCAGCACTGCCACCACTAGATTGGAGTTGCTACAGTGAGGGGCTCAGTAATCCCCTCCGATGTAGACAGTTCAGCACTGACACCACTAGATCGGAGTTGCTGGAGTGAGGGGCTCAGTAATCCCCTCCGATGTAGACAGCTCAGCACTGACACCACTAGATCGGAGTTGCTGCAGTGAGGGTCTCAGTAATCCCCTCCGATGTAGACAGTTCAGCACTGACACCACTAGATCGGAGTTGCTGGAGTGAGGGGCTCAGTAATCCCCTCCGCTGTGGACAGTTCAGCACTGACACCACTAGATCGGAGTTGCTGGAGTGAGGGTCTCATTAATCCCCTCCGATGTAGACAGTTCAGCACTGACACCGCTAGATTAGAGCTGCTGCAGTGAGGGGCTCAGTAATCCCCTCCTATGTAGACAGTTCAGCACTGACACCACTAGATCGGAGTTGCTGGAGTAAAGGGCTCAGTAATCCCCTCCGATGTAAACAGTTCAGCACTGACACCACTAGATCGGAGATGCTGTAGTGAGTGGCTCAGTAACCCCTCCGATGTAGACAGTTCAGCACTGACACCACTAGATCGGTGATGCTGAAGTGAGGGGCTCAGTAATCCCCTCCGATGTAGACAGTTAAGCACTGACACCACTAGATCGGAGATGCTGGAGAGAGGGGCTCAGTAATCCTCTCCGATGTAGACAGTTCAGCACTGACACCACTAGATCGGAGTTGCTGCAGCGATGGGCTCAGTAATCCCCTCCGATGTAGAGAGTTCAGCACTGACACCACTAGATCAGAGTTGCTGGAGTGAGGGGCTCAGTAATCCCCTCCGATATAGACAGTTCAGTACTGACACCACTAGATCGGAGATGCTGGAGTGAGGGGCTCAGTAATCCCCTCCGATGTATACAGTTCAGCACTGACACCACTAGATCGGAGTTGCTGCAGCGATGGGCTCAGTAATCCCCTCCGATGTAGGCAGTTCAGCACTGACACCACTAGATCGGAGTTGCTACAGTGAGGTGCTCAGTAATCCCCTCTGAGGTAGACAGTTCAGCACTGACACCACTAGATCGGTGATGCTGGAGTTAGGGGCTCAGTAATCCCCTCCGATGTAGACAGTTGAGCACTGACACCACTAGATCGGAGATGCTAGAAAGAGGGGCTCAGTAATCCTTTCCAATGTAGACAGTTCAGCACTGACACTACTAGATAGGAGTTGCTGCAGTCAGGGCCTCAGTAATCCCCTCCGATGTAGACAGTTCAGTACTGACACCACTAGATCGGAGTTGCTGGAGTGAGGGGCTCAGTAATCCCCTCCGATGTAGACAGTTCAGCACTGACACCACTAGATCGGAGTTGCTGGAGTGAGGCGCTCAGTAATCCCCTCCGATGTAGACAGTTCAGGACAGACACCACTAGATCGGAGTTGCTGGAGTGAGGGGCTCAGTAATCCCCTCCGATGTAGACAGTTCAGCACTGACACCACTAGATGGGAGATGCTACAGTGAGGGGCTCAGTAATCCCCTTCGATGTAGATATTTCAGCACTGACACCACTAGATTGGAGATGCTGGAGTCAGGGGCTCAGTAATCCCCTCCGATGTAGACAGTTCAGCACTGACACCACTAGATCAGAATTGCTGGAGTTAGGGTCTCAGTAATCCCCTCCGATGTAGACATTTCAGCACTGACACCACTAGATCGGAGATGCTGGAGTGAGGGGCTCAGCAATTACCTCCGATGTAGACAGTTCAGCACTGACACCACTAGATTGGAGTTGCTACTGTGAGGGGCTCAGTAATCTCCTCCGATGTAGACTGTTCAGCACTGACACCACTAGATCGGAGATGCTGGAGAGAGGGGCTCAGTAATCCCCTCCGATGTAGACAGTTCAGCACTGACACCACTAGATCGGAGATGCTGGAGTGAGGGGCTCAGTAATCCCCTCCGATGTAGACAGTTCAGCACTGACACCACTAGATCGGAGATGCTGGAGTGAGGGGCTCAGTAATCCCCTCCGATGTAGACAGTTCAGCACTGACACCACTATATCGCAGTTGCTGCAGTGAGGGGCTCAGTAATCCCCTCCGATGTAGACAGTTCAGCACTGACACCACTAGATCGGAGTTGCTACAGTGAGGGGCTCAGTAACCCCCTCTGATTTAGACAGTTCAGCACTGACACCACTAGATCGGTGATGCTGGAGTGAGGGGCTCAGTAATCCTTTCCGATGTAGACAGTTCAGCACTGACACCACTAGATCGGAGTTGCTGGAGTCAGGGCCTCAGTAATCCCCTCCGATGTAGACAGTTCAGCACTGACGCCACTAGTTCGGAGATGCTGGAGTGAGGGGCTCAGTAATCCCCTGCGATGTAGACAGTTCAGCACTGACACCACTAGATCGGAGTTGCTGCAGTGAAGTGCTCAGTAATCCCCTCCGATGTAGACAGTTCAGCACTGACACCACTAGATGGGAGATGCTGCAGTGAGGGGCTCAGTAATCCCCTCCTATGTAGACATTTCAGCACTGACATCACTAGATCGGAGATGCTGGAGTGAGGGGCTCAGCAATCCCCTCCGATGTAGACAGTTCAGCACTGACACCACTAGATTGGAGTTGCTACAGTGAGGGGCTCAGTAATCCCCTCCGATGTAGACAGTTCAGCACTGACACCACTAGATCAGAGATGCTGGAGACAGGGGCTCAGTAATCCCCTCCGATGTAGACAGTTCAGCACTGACACCACTAGATCGGAGATGCTGGAGTGAGGGGCTCAGTAATCCCCTCCGATGTAGACAGTTCAGCACTGACACCACTAGATTGGAGATGCTGGAGTGAGGGGCTCAGTAATCCCCTCCGATGTAGACAGTTCAGCACTGACACCACTAGATCGCAGTTGCTGCAGTGAGGGGCTCAGTAATCCCCTCCGATGTAGACAGTTCCGCACTGACACCACTAGACCGGAGTTGCTGGAGTGAGGGGCTCAGTAATCCCCTCCGATGTAGACAGTTCAGCACTGACACCACTATATCGGAGATGCTGGAGTGAGGGGCTCAGTAATCCCCTCCGACGTAAACAGTTCAGCACTGACACCACTAGATAGGAGTTGATGCAGTGAGGGGCTCAGTAATCCCCTCCGATATAGACAGTTCAGCACTGACACCACTAGATCAGAGTTGCTGGAGTGAGGGGCTCAGTAATCCCCTCCGATGTAAACAGTTCAGCACTGACACCACTAGATCGGAGTTGCTGTAGTGAGGGGCTCAGTTACCCCCTCCGTTTTAGACAGTTCAGAACTGATACCTCTAGATCGGAGATGCTGGAGTGAGGGGCTCAGTAATCCCCTCCGATGTAGACAGTTCAGCACAGACACCACTAGATCGGAGTTGCTGTAGTGAGAGGCTCAGTTACCCCCTCCGTTGTAGACAGTTCAGAACTGATACCTCTAGATCGGAGATGCTGGAGTGAGGGGCTCAGTAATCCCCTCCGATGTAGACAGTTCAGCACAGACACCACTAGATCGGAGTTGCTGTAGTGAGGGGCTCAGTTACCCCCTCCTTTGTTGACAGTTCAGCACTGACACCACTAGATAGGAGTTGCTGCAGTGAGGGGCTCAGTATTCCCCTCCGATGTAGACAGTTCAGCACTGACACCGCTAGATCGGAGTTGCTGGAGTGAGGGGTCAGTAATCCCCGCCGATGTAGACTATTGAGCACTGACACCACTAGATCGGAGATGCTGGAGTGAGGGGCTTAGTAATCCCCTCAGATGTAGACAGTTCAGCACTGACACCACTAGATCGGAGATGCTGGAGTGAGGGGCTTAGTAATCCCCTCCAATGTAGACAGTTCAGCACTGACACCACTAGATCGGAGTTGCTTCAGTGAGGGGCTCAGTAACCCCCTCCGATGTAGACAGTTCAGCATTGACACCACTAGATCGGAGTTGTTGCAGTGAGGGGCTCAGTAATCCCCTCCGATGTAGACAGTTCAGCATTGACACCACTAGATCGGAGTTGTTGCAGTGAGGGGCTCAGTAATCCCCTCCGGTGTAGACAGTACAGCACTGACACCACTAGATCGGAGTTGCTGGATTGAGGGGCTCAGTAATCCCCTCCGATGAAGACAGTTCAGCACTGACACCACTAGATCGGAGATGCTGGAGTGAGGGGCTCAGTAATCTTCTCCGATGTAGTCAGTTCAGCACTGACACCACTAGATAGGAGTTGCTGCAGTGAGGGGCTCATTAATCCCCTCCGATGAAGACAGTTCAGCACTGACACCACTAGATCGGAGTTGCTGGAGTGAGGGGCTCAGTAATCCCCTCCGATGAAGACAGTTCAGCACTGACACCACTAGATCGTAGTTGCTGTAGTGAGAGGCTCAGTTACCCCCTCCGTTGTAGACAGTTCAGAACTGATACCTCTAGATCGGAGATGCTGGAGTGAGGGGCTCAGTAATCCCCTCCGATGTAGACAGTTCAGCACAGACACCACTAGATCGGAGTTGCTGTAGTGAGGGGCTCAGTTACCCCCTCCTTTGTAGACAGTTCAGCACTGACACCACTAGATAGGAGTTGCTGCAGTGAGGGGCTCAGTAATCCCCTCCGATGTAGACAGTTCAGCACTGACACCGCTAGATCGGAGTTGCTGGAGTGAGGGGTCAGTAATCCCCGCCGATGTAGACTATTGAGCACTGACACCACTAGATCGGAGATGCTGGAGTGAGGGGCTTAGTAATCCCCTCAGATGTAGACAGTTCAGCACTGACACCACTAGATCGGAGATGCTGGAGTGAGGGGCTTAGTAATCCCCTCCAATGTAGACAGTTCAGCACTGACACCACTAGATCGGAGTTGCTTCAGTGAGGGGCTCAGTAACCCCCTCCGATGTAGACAGTTCAGCACTGACACCACTAGATCGGAGTTGCTTCAGTGAGGGGCTCAGTAACCCCCTCCGATGTAGACAGTTTAGCATTGACACCACTAGATCGGAGTTGTTGCAGTGAGGGGCTCAGTAATCCCCTCCGATGTAGACAGTTCAGCATTGACACCACTAGATCGGAGTTGTTGCAGTGAGGGGCTCAGTAATCCCCTCCGGTGTAGACAGTACAGCACTGACACCACTAGATCGGAGTTGCTGGAGTGAGGGGCTCAGTAATCCCCTCCGATGAAGACAGTTCAGCACTGACACCACTAGATCGGAGATGCTGGAGTGAGGGGCTCAGTAATCTTCTCCGATGTAGTCAGTTCAGCACTGACACCACTAGATAGGAGTTGCTGCAGTGAGGGGCTCATTAATCCTCTCCGAAGTAGACAGTTGAGCACTGACACCACTAGATCGGATTTGCTGGAGTGAGGGGCTCCGTAATCCCCTCCGATGTAGACAGCTCAGCACTGACACCACTAGATCGGAGTTGCTGCAGTGAGGGGCTCAGTAATCCCCTCCGATGAAGACAGTTCAGCACTGACACCACTAGATCGGAGTTGCTGGAGTGAGGGGCTCAGTAATCCCCTCCTCTTTAGACAGTTCAGCACTGACACCACTAGATCGGAGTTGCTGGAGTGAGGGGCTCAGTAATCCCCTCCGATGAAGACAGTTCAGCATTGACACCACTAGATCGGAGTTGCTGCAGTGAGGGTCTCAGTAATCCCCTCCGATGTAGACAGTTCAGCACTGACACCACTAGATTGGAGTTGCTGCAGTGAGGGGCTCAGTAATCCCGTCCGATGTAGACAGTTCAGCACTGACACCACTAGACCGTAGATGCTGAAGTGAGGGGCTCAGTATTCCCCTACGATGTAGACCGTTCAGCACTGACACCACTAGATCGGAGTTGCTGGAGTGAGGGCCTCAGTAATCCCCTCCGATGTAGACAGTTCAGCACTGACAACACTACATCGGAGTTGCTGCAGTGAGGGGCTCAGTAATCCCCTCCAATGTAGACAGTTCAGCACTGACACCACTAGATCGGAGTTGCTGGAGTGAGGCGCTCAGTAATCCCCTCCGATGTAGACAGTCAAGCACTGACACCACTAGATCGGAGTTGCTGCAGTGAGGGGCTCAGTAATCCCCTCCGATTTAGACAGTTCAGCACTGACACCACTAGATCGGAGATGCTGCAGTGAGGGGCTCAGTAATCCCCTCCGATGTAGACAGTTAAGCACTGACACCACTACATCGGAGTTGCTGGAGTGAGGGGCTCAGTAATCCCCTCCGATGTAGACAGTTCAGCACTGACAACACTAGATCGGAGTTGCTGGAGTGAGGGGCTCAGTAATTCCCTCCGATGTAGACAGTTCAGCACTGACACCACTAGATCGGAGATGCTGCAGTGAGGGGCTCATTAATCCCCTCCGATGTAGACAGTTCAGCACTGACACCACTAGATCAGAGTTGCTGCAGTGAGGGGCTCAGTAATCCCCTCCGATGTAGACAGTTCAGCACTGACACCACTAGATCGGAGATGCTGGAGTGAGGGGCTCAGTAATCCCCTCCATGTAGACAGTTCAGCACTGACACCACTAGATCTGAGATGCTGGAGTGAGGGGCTCAGTAATCCCCACCAATGTAGACAGTTCATCACTGACACCATTAGATCGGAGTTGCTGCAGTGAGGGGCTCATTAATCCTCACCGATGTAGACAGTTGAGCACTGACACCACTTGATCGGAGTTGCTGGAGTGAGTGCCTCAGTAATCCCCTCCGATGTAGACAGTTCAGCACTGACACCACTAGATCGGAGTTGCTGGAGTGAGGGGCTCAGTAATCCCCTCCGATGTAGACAGTTCAGCACTGATACCACTATATCGGAGTTGCTGCAGCGAGGTGCTCAGTAATCCCCTCCGATGTAGACAGTTCAGCACTGACACCACTAGATCTGAGTTGCTGGAGTGAGGGGCTCAGTAATCCCCTCCCATGTAGACTATTGAGCACTGACACCACTAGCTCGGAGATGCTGGAGTGAGGGGCTTAGTAATCCCCTCAGATGTAAACAGTTCAGCAATGACACCACTAGATCGGAGTTGCTGCAGTGAAGTGCTCAGTAATCCCCTCCGATGTAGACAGTTCAGCACTGACACCACTAGATGGGAGATTCTGCAGTGAGGGGCTCAGTAATCCCCTCCGATGTAGACAGTTCAGCACTGACACCACTAGATCGAAGTTGCTGCAGTGAGGGTCTCAGTAATCCCCTCCGATCTAGACAGTTCAGCACTGACACCACTAGATTGGAGTTGCTGCAGTGAGGGGCTCAGTAATCCCGTCCGATGTAGACAGTTCAGCACTGACACCACTAGACCGTAGATGCTGAAGTGAGGGGCTCAGTATTCCCCTCCGATGTAGACCGTTCAGCACTGACACCACTAGATCGGAGTTGCTGGAGTGAGGGCCTCAGTAATCCCCTCCGATGTAGACAGTTCAGCACTGACAACACTACATCGGAGTTGCTGCAGTGAGGGGCTCAGTAATCCCCTCCAATTTAGACAGTTCAGCACTGACACCACTAGATCGGAGTTGCTGGAGTGAGGGACTCAGTAATCCCCTCCGATGTAGACAGTCAAGCACTGACACCACTAGATCGGAGTTGCTGCAGTGAGGGGCTCAGTAATCCCCTCCGATTTAGACAGTTCAGCACTGACACCACTAGATCGGAGATGCTGCAGTGAGGGGCTCAGTAATCCCCTCCGATGTAGACAGTTAAGCACTGACACCACTACATCAGAGTTGCTGGAGTGAGGGGCTCAGTAATCCCCTCCGATGTAGACAGTTCAGCACTGACACCACTAGATCGGAGTTGCTGGAGTGAGGGGCTCAGTAATTCCCTCCGATGTAGACAGTTCAGCACTGACACCACTAGATCGGAGATGCTGCAGTGAGGGGCTCATTAATCCCCTCCGATGTAGACAGTTCAGCACTGACACCACTAGATCAGAGTTGCTGCAGTGAGGGGCTCAGTAATCCCCTCCATGTAGACAGTTCAGCACTGACACCACTAGATCTGAGATGCTGGAGTGAGGGGCTCAGTAATCCCCACCAATGTAGACAGTTCATCACTGACACCATTAGATCGGAGTTGCTGCAGTGAGGGGCTCATTAATCCTCACCGATGTAGACAGTTGAGCACTGACACCACTTGATCGGAGTTGCTGGAGTGAGTGCCTCAGTAATCCCCTCCGATGTAGACAGTTCAGCATTGACACCACTAGATCGGAGTTGCTGGAGTGAGGGGCTCAGTAATCCCCTCCGATGTAGACAGCTCAGCACTGACACCACTAGATCGGAGTTGCTGGAGTGAGGGGCTCAGTAATCCCCTCCGATGTAGACAGTTCAGCACTGATACCACTATATCGGAGTTGCTGCAGCGAGGTGCTCAGTAATCCCCTCCGATGTAGACAGTTCAGCACTGACACCACTAGATCTGAGTTGCTGGAGTGAGGGGCTCAGTAATCCCCTCCCATGTAGACTATTGAGCACTGACACCACTAGCTCGGAGATGCTGGAGTGAGGGGCTTAGTAATCCCCTCAGATGTAAACAGTTCAGCAATGACACCACTAGATCGGAGTTGCTTCACTGAGGGGCTCAGTAACCCCCTCCGATGTAGAAAGTTCAGCACTGACACCACTAGATCGGAGATGCTGGAGTGACGGTCTCAGTAATCCCCTCCGATGTAGACAGTTCAGCACTGACACCACTAGATAGGAGTTGCTGCAGTGAGGGGCTCAGTAATCCCCTCCGATGTAGACAGTTCAGCACTGACACCACTAGATCGGAGTTGCTGCAGTGAGGGGCTCAGTAATCCCCTCCGATGTAGACAGTTCAGCACTGACACCACTAGATCGGAGTTGCTGTAGTAAGGGGCTCAATTACCCCCTCCGTTGTAGACAGTTCAGCACTGACACCACTAGATCGGAGATGCTGGAGTGAGGGGCTCAGTAATCCCCTCCGATGTAGACAGTTCAGCACTGACACCACTAGATAGGAGTTGCTGCAGTGAGGGGCTCAGTAATCCCCTCCGATGTAGACAGTTCAGCACTGACACCACTAGATCGGAGTTGCTGGAGTAAGGGACTCAGTAATCCCCGCCGATGTATACAATTCAGCACTGACACCACTAGATCGGAGATGCTGGAGTGAGGGGCTCAGTAATCCCCTCAGATGTAGACAGTTCAGCACTGACACCACTAAATCGGAGTTGCTGGAGTGAGGGGCTCAGTAATCCCCTCCGATGTAGACAGTACAGCACTGACACCACTAGATCGGAGATGCTGGAGAGAGGGGTTCAGTAATCCCCTCCGATGTAGACAGTTCAGTACTGACATCACTAGATAGGAGTTGCTGCAGTGAGGGGCTCAGTAATCCCCTCCGATGTAGACAGTTCAGCATTGACACCACTAGATCGGAGTTGCTGCAGTGAGGGGCTCAGTAATCCCCTCCGGTGTAGACAGTACAGCACTGACACCACTAGATCGGAGTTGCTGGAGTGAGGGGCTCAGTAATCCCCTCCGATGTAGACAGTTCAGCATTGACACCACTAGATCTGAGATGCTGGAGTGAGGGGCTCAGTAATCACCACCGATGTAGACAGTTCAGCACTGACCACTAGATCGGAGATGCTGGAGTGAGGGGCTCAGTAATCCCCTCCGATGTAGACAGTTCAGCACTGACACCACTAGATCGGAGTTGCTGTAGTGAGGGGCTCAATTACCCCCTCCGTTGTAGACAGTTCAGCACTGACACCACTAGATCGGAGATGCTGGAGTGAGGGGCTCAGTAATCCCCTCCGATGTAGACAGTTCAGCACTGACACCACTAGATCAGAGATGCTGGAGTGAGGGGCTCAGTAATCCCCTCCGATGTAGACAGTTCTGCACTGACACCAGTAGATCGGAGATGCTGGAGTGAGGGGCTCAGTAATCCCCTCCGATGTAGACAGTTCAGCACTGACACCACTAGATAGGAGTTGCTGCAGTGAGGGGCTCAGTAATCCCCTCCGATGTAGACAGTTCAGCACTGACACCACTAGATCGGAGTTGCTGTAGTAAGGGGCTCAATTACCCCCTCCGTTGTAGACAGTTCAGCACTGACACCACTAGATCGGAGATGCTGGAGTGAGGGGCTCAGTAATCCCCTCCGATGTAGACAGTTCAGCACTGACACCACTAGATAGGAGTTGCTGCAGTGAGGGGCTCAGTAATCCCCTCCGATGTAGACAGTTCAGCACTGACACCACTAGATCGAAGTTGCTGGAGTAAGGGACTCAGTAATCCCCGCCGATGTATACAATTCAGCACTGACACCACTAGATCGGAGATGCTGGAGTGAGGGGCTCAGTAATCCCCTCAGATGTAGACAGTTCAGCACTGACACCACTAAATCGGAGTTGCTGGAGTGAGGGGCTCAGTAATCCCCTCCGATGTAGACAGTACAGCACTGACACCACTAGATCGGAGATGCTGGAGAGAGGGGCTCAGTAATCCCCTCCGATGTAGACAGTTCAGCACTGACATCACTAGATAGGAGTTGCTGCAGTGAGGGGCTCAGTAATCCCCTCCGATGTAGACAGTTCAGCATTGACACCACTAGATCGGAGTTGCTGCAGTGAGGGGCTCAGTAATCCCCTCCGGTGTAGACAGTACAGCACTGACACCACTAGATCGGAGTTGCTGGAGTGAGGGGCTCAGTAATCCCCTCCGATGTAGACAGTTCAGCATTGACACCACTAGATCTGAGATGCTGGAGTGAGGGGCTCAGTAATCACCACCGATGTAGACAGTTCAGCACTGACCACTAGATCGGAGATGCTGGAGTGAGGGGCTCAGTAATCCCCTCCGATGTAGACAGTTCAGCACTGACACCACTAGATCGGAGTTGCTGTAGTGAGGGGCTCAATTACCCCTCCGTTGTAGACAGTTCAGCACTGACACCACTAGATCGGAGATGCTGGAGTGAGGGGCTCAGTAATCCCCTCCGATGTAGACAGTTCAGCACTGACACCACTAGATCAGAGATGCTGGAGTGAGGGGCTCAGTAATCCCCTCCGATGTAGACAGTTCTGCACTGACACCAGTAGATCGGAGATGCTGGAGTGAGGGGCTCAGTAATCCCCTCCGATGTAGACAGTTCAGCACTGACACCACTAGATAGGAGTTGCTGCAGTGAGGGGCTCAGTAATCCCCTCCGATGTAGACAGTTCAGCACTGACACCACTAGATCGGAGTTGCTGTAGTAAGGGGCTCAATTACCCCCTCCGTTGTAGACAGTTCAGCACTGACACCACTAGATCGGAGATGCTGGAGTGAGGGGCTCAGTAATCCCCTCCGATGTAGACAGTTCAGCACTGACACCACTAGATCGGAGTTGCTGCAGTGAGGGGCTCAGTAATCCCCTCCGATGTAGACAGTTCAGCACTGACACCACTAGATAGGAGTTGCTGCAGTGAGGGGCTCAGTAATCCCCTCCGATGTAGACAGTTCAGCACTGACACCACTAGATCGAAGTTGCTGGAGTAAGGGACTTAGTAATCCCCGCCGATGTATACAATTCAGCACTGACACCACTAGATCGGAGTTGCTGGAGTGAGGGGCTCAGTAATCCCCTCAGATGTAGACAGTTCAGCACTGACACCACTAAATCGGAGTTGCTGGAGTGAGGGGCTCAGTAATCCCCTCCGATGTAGACAGTACAGCACTGACACCACTAGATCGGAGATGCTGGAGAGAGGGGCTCAGTAATCCCCTCCGATGTAGACAGTTCAGCACTGACATCACTAGATAGGAGTTGCTGCAGTGAGGGGCTCAGTAATCCCCTCCGATGTAGACAGTTCAGCATTGACACCACTAGATCGGAGTTGCTGCAGTGAGGGGCTCAGTAATCCCCTCCGGTGTAGACAGTACAGCACTGACACCACTAGATCGGAGTTGCTGGAGTGAGGGGCTCAGTAATCCCCTCCGATGTAGACAGTTCAGCATTGACACCACTAGATCTGAGATGCTGGAGTGAGGGGCTCAGTAATCCCCACCGATGTAGACAGTTCAGCACTGACATCACTACATCGGAGTTGCTGCAGTGAGGGGCTCAGTAATCTCCTCCGATGTAGACAGTTCAGCACTGACACCACTAGATCTGAGTTGCTGGAGTGAATGCCTTAGTAATCCCCTCCGATGTAGACAGTTCAGCACTGATACCACTAGATCGGAGATGCTGGAGTGAGGGGCTCAGTAATCCCCTCCGATGTAGATAGTTCAGCACTGACACCACTAGATCGGAGATGCTGCAGTGAGGGGCTCAGTAATCCCCTCCGATGTAGACAGTTCAGCACTGACAGCACTAGATCGGAGTTGCTGGAGTGAGGGGCTCCGTTTTCCCCTCCGATGAAGACAGTTCAGCACTGACACCGCTAGATCGGAGATGCTGCAGTGAGGGGCTCCGTAATCCCCTCCGATGTAGACAGCTCAGCACCGACACCACTAGATCGGAGTTGCTGCAGTGAGGGGCTCAGTAATCCCCTCCGATGTAGACAGTTCAGCACTGACACCACTAGATCGGAGTTGCTGGAGTGAGGGGCTCAGTAATCCCCTCCGATGAAGACAGTTCAGCATTGACACCACTAGATCGGAGTTGCTGCAGTGAGGGTCTCAGTAATCCCCTCCGATGTAGACAGTTCAGCACTGACACCACTAGATCGAAGTTGCTGCAGTGAGGGTCTCAGTAATCCCCTCCGATCTAGACAGTTCAGCACTGACACCACTAGATTGGAGTTGCTGCAGTGAGGGGCTCAGTAATCCCCTCCGATGTAGACAGTTCAGCACTGACACCACTAGACCGGAGATGCTGGAGTGAGGGGCTCAGTATTCCCCTCCGATGTAGACCGTTCAGCACTGACACCACTAGATCGAAGTTGCTGGAGTGAGGGCCTCAGTAATCCCCTCCGATGTAGACAGTTCAGCACTGACAACACTACATCGGAGTTGCTGCAGTGAGGGGCTCAGTAATCCCCTCCGATGTAGACAGTTCAGCACTGACACCACTAGATCGGAGTTGCTGGAGTGAGGGCCTCAGTAATCCCCTCCGATGTAGACAGTTCAGCACTGACAACACTACATCGGAGTTGCTGCAGTGAGGGGCTCAGTAATCCCCTCCGATGTAGACAGTTCAGCACTGACACCACTAGATCGGAGTTGCTGCAGTGAGGGGCTCAGTAATCCCCTCCGATTTAGACAGATAAGCACTGACACCACTAGATGGGAGATGTTGTAGTGAGGGTCTCCGTAATCCCCTCCGATGAAGACAGCTCAGCACTGACACCACTAGATCGGAGTTGCTGGAGTGAGGGGCTCAGTAATTCCCTCCGATGTAGACAGTTCAGCACTGACACCACTAGATCGGAGATGCTGCAGTGAGGGGCTCAGTAATCCCCTCCGATGTAGACAGTTCAGCACTGACACCACTAGATCGGAGTTGCTGGAGTGAGGGGCTCAGTAATCCCCACCGATGTAGACAGTTCAACACTGACACCACTAGATCGGAGATGCTGGAGTGAGGGGCTCAGTAATCCCCTCCATGTAGACAGTTCAGCACTGACACCACTAGATCTGAGATGCTGGAGTGAGGGGCTCAGTAATCCCCACCGATGTAGACAGTTCAGCACTGACACCATTAGATCGGAGATGCTGGAGTGAGGGGCTCAGTAATCCCCTCAGATGTAGACAGTTCAGCACTGACACCACTAAATCGGAGTTGCTGGAGTGAGGGGCTCAGTAATCCCCTCCGATGTAGACAGTTCAGCACTGACACCACTAGATCGGAGTTGCTGGAGTAAGGGACTCAGTAATCCCCGCCGATGTATACAATTCAGCACTGACACCACTAGATCGGAGATGCTGGAGTGAGGGGCTCAGTAATCCCCTCAGATGTAGACAGTTCAGCACTGACACCACTAAATCGGAGTTGCTGGAGTGAGGGGCTCAGTAATCCCCTCCGATGTAGACAGTACAGCACTGACACCACTAGATCGGAGATGCTGGAGAGAGGGGTTCAGTAATCCCCTCCGATGTAGACAGTTCAGCACTGACATCACTAGATAGGAGTTGCTGCAGTGAGGGGCTCAGTAATCCCCTCCGATGTAGACAGTTCAGCATTGACACCACTAGATCGGAGTTGCTGCAGTGAGGGGCTCAGTAATCCCCTCCGGTGTAGACAGTACAGCACTGACACCACTAGATCGGAGTTGCTGGAGTGAGGGGCTCAGTAATCCCCTCCGATGTAGACAGTTCAGCATTGACACCACTAGATCTGAGATGCTGGAGTGAGGGGCTCAGTAATCACCACCGATGTAGACAGTTCAGCACTGACCACTAGATCGGAGATGCTGGAGTGAGGGGCTCAGTAATCCCCTCCGATGTAGACAGTTCAGCACTGACACCACTAGATCGGAGTTGCTGTAGTGAGGGGCTCAATTACCCCTCCGTTGTAGACAGTTCAGCACTGACACCACTAGATCGGAGATGCTGGAGTGAGGGGCTCAGTAATCCCCTCCGATGTAGACAGTTCAGCACTGACACCACTAGATCAGAGATGCTGGAGTGAGGGGCTCAGTAATCCCCTCCGATGTAGACAGTTCTGCACTGACACCAGTAGATCGGAGATGCTGGAGTGAGGGGCTCAGTAATCCCCTCCGATGTAGACAGTTCAGCACTGACACCACTAGATAGGAGTTGCTGCAGTGAGGGGCTCAGTAATCCCCTCCGATGTAGACAGTTCAGCACTGACACCACTAGATCGGAGTTGCTGTAGTAAGGGGCTCAATTACCCCCTCCGTTGTAGACAGTTCAGCACTGACACCACTAGATCGGAGATGCTGGAGTGAGGGGCTCAGTAATCCCCTCCGATGTAGACAGTTCAGCACTGACACCACTAGATAGGAGTTGCTGCAGTGAGGGGCTCAGTAATCCCCTCCGATGTAGACAGTTCAGCACTGACACCACTAGATCGAAGTTGCTGGAGTAAGGGATTTAGTAATCCCCGCCGATGTATACAATTCAGCACTGACACCACTAGATCGGAGTTGCTGGAGTGAGGGGCTCAGTAATCCCCTCAGATGTAGACAGTTCAGCACTGACACCACTAAATCGGAGTTGCTGGAGTGAGGGGCTCAGTAATCCCCTCCGATGTAGACAGTACAGCACTGACACCACTAGATCGGAGATGCTGGAGAGAGGGGCTCAGTAATCCCCTCCGATGTAGACAGTTCAGCACTGACATCACTAGATAGGAGTTGCTGCAGTGAGGGGCTCAGTAATCCCCTCCGATGTAGACAGTTCAGCATTGACACCACTAGATCGGAGTTGCTGCAGTGAGGGGCTCAGTAATCCCCTCCGGTGTAGACAGTACAGCACTGACACCACTAGATCGGAGTTGCTGGAGTGAGGGGCTCAGTAATCCCCTCCGATGTAGACAGTTCAGCATTGACACCACTAGATCTGAGATGCTGGAGTGAGGGGCTCAGTAATCCCCACCGATGTAGACAGTTCAGCACTGACATCACTACATCGGAGTTGCTGCAGTGAGGGGCTCAGTAATCTCCTCCGATGTAGACAGTTCAGCACTGACACCACTAGATCTGAGTTGCTGGAGTGAATGCCTTAGTAATCCCCTCCGATGTAGACAGTTCAGCACTGATACCACTAGATCGGAGATGCTGGAGTGAGGGGCTCAGTAATCCCCTCCGATGTAGATAGTTCAGCACTGACACCACTAGATCGGAGATGCTGCAGTGAGGGGCTCAGTAATCCCCTCCGATGTAGACAGTTCAGCACTGACAGCACTAGATCGGAGTTGCTGGAGTGAGGGGCTCCGTTTTCCCCTCCGATGAAGACAGTTCAGCACTGACACCGCTAGATCGGAGATGCTGCAGTGAGGGGCTCCGTAATCCCCTCCGATGTAGACAGTTCAGCACCGACACCACTAGATCGGAGTTGCTGCAGTGAGGGGCTCAGTAATCCCCTCCGATGTAGACAGTTCAGCACTGACACCACTAGATCGGAGTTGCTGGAGTGAGGGGCTCAGTAATCCCCTCCGATGAAGACAGTTCAGCATTGACACCACTAGATCGGAGTTGCTGCAGTGAGGGTCTCAGTAATCCCCTCCGATGTAGACAGTTCAGCACTGACACCACTAGATCGAAGTTGCTGCAGTGAGGGTCTCAGTAATCCCCTCCGATCTAGACAGTTCAGCACTGACACCACTAGATTGGAGTTGCTGCAGTGAGGGGCTCAGTAATCCCCTCCGATGTAGACAGTTCAGCACTGACACCACTAGACCGGAGATGCTGGAGTGAGGGGCTCAGTATTCCCCTCCGATGTAGACCGTTCAGCACTGACACCACTAGATCGAAGTTGCTGGAGTGAGGGCCTCAGTAATCCCCTCCGATGTAGACAGTTCAGCACTGACAACACTACATCGGAGTTGCTGCAGTGAGGGGCTCAGTAATCCCCTCCGATGTAGACAGTTCAGCACTGACACCACTAGATCGGAGTTGCTGGAGTGAGGGCCTCAGTAATCCCCTCCGATGTAGACAGTTCAGCACTGACAACACTACATCGGAGTTGCTGCAGTGAGGGGCTCAGTAATCCCCTCCGATGTAGACAGTTCAGCACTGACACCACTAGATCGGAGTTGCTGCAGTGAGGGGCTCAGTAATCCCCTCCGATTTAGACAGATAAGCACTGACACCACTAGATGGGAGATGTTGTAGTGAGGGTCTCCGTAATCCCCTCCGATGAAGACAGCTCAGCACTGACACCACTAGATCGGAGTTGCTGGAGTGAGGGGCTCAGTAATTCCCTCCAATGTAGACAGTTCAGCACTGACACCACTAGATCGGAGATGCTGCAGTGAGGGGCTCAGTAATCCCCTCCGATGTAGACAGTTCAGCACTGACACCACTAGATCGGAGTTGCTGGAGTGAGGGGCTCAGTAATCCCCACCGATGTAGACAGTTCAACACTGACACCACTAGATCGGAGATGCTGGAGTGAGGGGCTCAGTAATCCCCTCCATGTAGACAGTTCAGCACTGACACCACTAGATCTGAGATGCTGGAGTGAGGGGCTCAGTAATCCCCACCGATGTAGACAGTTCAGCACTGACACCATTAGATCGGAGATGCTGGAGTGAGGGGCTCAGTAATCCCCTCAGATGTAGACAGTTCAGCACTGACACCACTAAATCGGAGTTGCTGGAGTGAGGGGCTCAGTAATCCCCTCCGATGTAGACAGTTCAGCACTGACACCACTAGATCGGAGTTGCTGGAGTAAGGGACTCAGTAATCCCCGCCGATGTATACAATTCAGCACTGACACCACTAGATCGGAGATGCTGGAGTGAGGGGCTCAGTAATCCCCTCAGATGTAGACAGTTCAGCACTGACACCACTAAATCGGAGTTGCTGGAGTGAGGGGCTCAGTAATCCCCTCCGATGTAGACAGTACAGCACTGACACCACTAGATCGGAGATGCTGGAGAGAGGGGTTCAGTAATCCCCTCCGATGTAGACAGTTCAGCACTGACATCACTAGATAGGAGTTGCTGCAGTGAGGGGCTCAGTAATCCCCTCCGATGTAGACAGTTCAGCATTGACACCACTAGATCGGAGTTGCTGCAGTGAGGGGCTCAGTAATCCCCTCCGGTGTAGACAGTACAGCACTGACACCACTAGATCGGAGTTGCTGGAGTGAGGGGCTCAGTAATCCCCTCCGATGTAGACAGTTCAGCATTGACACCACTAGATCTGAGATGCTGGAGTGAGGGGCTCAGTAATCACCACCGATGTAGACAGTTCAGCACTGACCACTAGATCGGAGATGCTGGAGTGAGGGGCTCAGTAATCCCCTCCGATGTAGACAGTTCAGCACTGACACCACTAGATCGGAGTTGCTGTAGTGAGGGGCTCAATTACCCCCTCCGTTGTAGACAGTTCAGCACTGACACCACTAGATCGGAGATGCTGGAGTGAGGGGCTCAGTAATCCCCTCCGATGTAGACAGTTCAGCACTGACACCACTAGATCAGAGATGCTGGAGTGAGGGGCTCAGTAATCCCCTCCGATGTAGACAGTTCTGCACTGACACCAGTAGATCGGAGATGCTGGAGTGAGGGGCTCAGTAATCCCCTCCGATGTAGACAGTTCAGCACTGACACCACTAGATAGGAGTTGCTGCAGTGAGGGGCTCAGTAATCCCCTCCGATGTAGACAGTTCAGCACTGACACCACTAGATCGGAGTTGCTGTAGTAAGGGGCTCAATTACCCCCTCCGTTGTAGACAGTTCAGCACTGACACCACTAGATCGGAGATGCTGGAGTGAGGGGCTCAGTAATCCCCTCCGATGTAGACAGTTCAGCACTGACACCACTAGATAGGAGTTGCTGCAGTGAGGGGCTCAGTAATCCCCTCCGATGTAGACAGTTCAGCACTGACACCACTAGATCGAAGTTGCTGGAGTAAGGGACTCAGTAATCCCCGCCGATGTATACAATTCAGCACTGACACCACTAGATCGGAGATGCTGGAGTGAGGGGCTCAGTAATCCCCTCAGATGTAGACAGTTCAGCACTGACACCACTAAATCGGAGTTGCTGGAGTGAGGGGCTCAGTAATCCCCTCCGATGTAGACAGTACAGCACTGACACCACTAGATCGGAGATGCTGGAGAGAGGGGCTCAGTAATCCCCTCCGATGTAGACAGTTCAGCACTGACATCACTAGATAGGAGTTGCTGCAGTGAGGGGCTCAGTAATCCCCTCCGATGTAGACAGTTCAGCATTGACACCACTAGATCGGAGTTGCTGCAGTGAGGGGCTCAGTAATCCCCTCCGGTGTAGACAGTACAGCACTGACACCACTAGATCGGAGTTGCTGGAGTGAGGGGCTCAGTAATCCCCTCCGATGTAGACAGTTCAGCATTGACACCACTAGATCTGAGATGCTGGAGTGAGGGGCTCAGTAATCACCACCGATGTAGACAGTTCAGCACTGACCACTAGATCGGAGATGCTGGAGTGAGGGGCTCAGTAATCCCCTCCGATGTAGACAGTTCAGCACTGACACCACTAGATCGGAGTTGCTGTAGTGAGGGGCTCAATTACCCCTCCGTTGTAGACAGTTCAGCACTGACACCACTAGATCGGAGATGCTGGAGTGAGGGGCTCAGTAATCCCCTCCGATGTAGACAGTTCAGCACTGACACCACTAGATCAGAGATGCTGGAGTGAGGGGCTCAGTAATCCCCTCCGATGTAGACAGTTCTGCACTGACACCAGTAGATCGGAGATGCTGGAGTGAGGGGCTCAGTAATCCCCTCCGATGTAGACAGTTCAGCACTGACACCACTAGATAGGAGTTGCTGCAGTGAGGGGCTCAGTAATCCCCTCCGATGTAGACAGTTCAGCACTGACACCACTAGATCGGAGTTGCTGTAGTAAGGGGCTCAATTACCCCCTCCGTTGTAGACAGTTCAGCACTGACACCACTAGATCGGAGATGCTGGAGTGAGGGGCTCAGTAATCCCCTCCGATGTAGACAGTTCAGCACTGACACCACTAGATAGGAGTTGCTGCAGTGAGGGGCTCAGTAATCCCCTCCGATGTAGACAGTTCAGCACTGACACCACTAGATCGAAGTTGCTGGAGTAAGGGACTTAGTAATCCCCGCCGATGTATACAATTCAGCACTGACACCACTAGATCGGAGTTGCTGGAGTGAGGGGCTCAGTAATCCCCTCAGATGTAGACAGTTCAGCACTGACACCACTAAATCGGAGTTGCTGGAGTGAGGGGCTCAGTAATCCCCTCCGATGTAGACAGTACAGCACTGACACCACTAGATCGGAGATGCTGGAGAGAGGGGCTCAGTAATCCCCTCCGATGTAGACAGTTCAGCACTGACATCACTAGATAGGAGTTGCTGCAGTGAGGGGCTCAGTAATCCCCTCCGATGTAGACAGTTCAGCATTGACACCACTAGATCGGAGTTGCTGCAGTGAGGGGCTCAGTAATCCCCTCCGGTGTAGACAGTACAGCACTGACACCACTAGATCGGAGTTGCTGGAGTGAGGGGCTCAGTAATCCCCTCCGATATAGACAGTTCAGCATTGACACCACTAGATCTGAGATGCTGGAGTGAGGGGCTCAGTAATCCCCACCGATGTAGACAGTTCAGCACTGACACCACTACATCGGAGTTGCTGCAGTGAGGGGCTCAGTAATCTCCTCCGATGTAGACAGTTCAGCACTGACACCACTAGATCTGAGTTGCTGGAGTGAATGCCTTAGTAATCCCCTCCGATGTAGACAGTTCAGCACTGATACCACTAGATCGGAGATGCTGGAGTGAGGGGCTCAGTAATCCCCTCCGATGTAGATAGTTCAGCACTGACACCACTAGATCGGAGATGCTGCAGTGAGGGGCTCAGTAATCCCCTCCGATGTAGACAGTTCAGCACTGACAGCACTAGATCGGAGTTGCTGGAGTGAGGGGCTCCGTTTTCCCCTCCGATGAAGACAGTTCAGCACTGACACCGCTAGATCGGAGATGCTGCAGTGAGGGGCTCCGTAATCCCCTCCGATGTAGACAGCTCAGCACCGACACCACTAGATCGGAGTTGCTGCAGTGAGGGGCTCAGTAATCCCCTCCGATGTAGACAGTTCAGCACTGACACCACTAGATCGGAGTTGCTGGAGTGAGGGGCTCAGTAATCCCCTCCGATGAAGACAGTTCAGCATTGACACCACTAGATCGGAGTTGCTGCAGTGAGGGTCTCAGTAATCCCCTCCGATGTAGACAGTTCAGCACTGACACCACTAGATCGAAGTTGCTGCAGTGAGGGTCTCAGTAATCCCCTCCGATCTAGACAGTTCAGCACTGACACCACTAGATTGGAGTTGCTGCAGTGAGGGGCTCAGTAATCCCCTCCGATGTAGACAGTTCAGCACTGACACCACTAGACCGGAGATGCTGGAGTGAGGGGCTCAGTATTCCCCTCCGATGTAGACCGTTCAGCACTGACACCACTAGATCGAAGTTGCTGGAGTGAGGGCCTCAGTAATCCCCTCCGATGTAGACAGTTCAGCACTGACAACACTACATCGGAGTTGCTGCAGTGAGGGGCTCAGTAATCCCCTCCGATGTAGACAGTTCAGCACTGACACCACTAGATCGGAGTTGCTGGAGTGAGGGCCTCAGTAATCCCCTCCGATGTAGACAGTTCAGCACTGACAACACTACATCGGAGTTGCTGCAGTGAGGGGCTCAGTAATCCCCTCCGATGTAGACAGTTCAGCACTGACACCACTAGATCGGAGTTGCTGCAGTGAGGGGCTCAGTAATCCCCTCCGATTTAGACAGATAAGCACTGACACCACTAGATGGGAGATGTTGTAGTGAGGGTCTCCGTAATCCCCTCCGATGAAGACAGCTCAGCACTGACACCACTAGATCGGAGTTGCTGGAGTGAGGGGCTCAGTAATTCCCTCCGATGTAGACAGTTCAGCACTGACACCACTAGATCGGAGATGCTGCAGTGAGGGGCTCAGTAATCCCCTCCGATGTAGACAGTTCAGCACTGACACCACTAGATCGGAGTTGCTGGAGTGAGGGGCTCAGTAATCCCCACCGATGTAGACAGTTCAACACTGACACCACTAGATCGGAGATGCTGGAGTGAGGGGCTCAGTAATCCCCTCCATGTAGACAGTTCAGCACTGACACCACTAGATCTGAGATGCTGGAGTGAGGGGCTCAGTAATCCCCACCGATGTAGACAGTTCAGCACTGACACCATTAGATCGGAGTTGCTGCAGTGAGGGGCTCATTAATCCTCACCGATGTAGACAGTTGAGCACTGACAACACTTGATCGGAGTTGCTGGAGTGAGTGCCTCCGTAATCCCCTCCGATGTAGACAGTTCAGCACTGACACCACTAGATCGGAGATGCTGGAGTGAGGGGCTCAGTAATCCCCTCCGATGTAGACAGTTCTGCACTGACACCACTAGATCGGAGTTGCTGGAGTGAGCGGCTCAGTAATCCCCTCCGATGTAGACATCTCAGCACTGACACCACTTGATCGGAGTTGCAGCAGTGAGGGGCTCAGTAATCCCCTCCGATGTAGACAGTTCAGCACTGACACCAGTAGATCGGAGTTCCTGGAGTGAGGGGCTCAGTAATCCCCTCCGATGTAGACAGTTCAGCACTGACACCACTAGATCGGAGTTGCTGTAGTGAGGGGCTCAGTAATCCCCACCGATGTAGACAGTTCAGCACTGACACCACTAGATCGGAGATGCTGGAGTGAGGGGCTCAGTAATCCCCTCCATGTAGACAATTCAGCACTGACACCACTAGATCTGAGATGCTGGAGTGAGGGTCTCAGAAATCCCCACCGATGTAGACAGTTGAGCACTGACACCATTAGATCGGAGTTGCTGGAGTGAGGGGCTCAGTAATCCCTTCCGATGTAGACAGTTCAGCACTGACACCACTAGATCGGAAATGCTGGAGTGAGGGGCTCAGCATTCCCCTTCGATGTAGACAGTTCAGCACTGACACCACTAGATAGGAGTTGCTGCAGTGATGGACTCAATAATCCCCTCCGATGTAGACAGTTCTGCACTGACACCACTAGATAGGAGTTGCTGCAGTGAGGGGCTCAGTAATCCCCTCCGATGTAGACAGTTCAGCACTGACACCACTAGATAGGAGTTGCTGCAGTGAGGGGCTCAGTAATCCCCTCCAATTTAGACAGTTCAGCACTGACACCACTAGATGGGAAATGCTGCAGTGAGGGGCTCTGTAATCCCCTCCGATGTAGACAGTTCAGCACTGACACCACTAGTTCGGAGATGCTGGAGTGAGGGGCTCAGTAATCCCCTCCGATGTAGACAGCTCAGCACTGACACCACTAGATCGGAGTTGCTGGAGTGAGGGGCTCAGTAATCCCCTCCGATGTAAACAGTTAAGCACTGACACCACTACATCGGAGATGCTGGAGTGAGGGGCTCAGTAATCCCCTCTGATGTAGACAGTTCAGCAATGACACCACTAGATCGGAGTTGCTGGAGTGAGGGGCTCAGTAATCCCCACCGATGTAGACAGTTCAGCACTGACACCACTGGATAGGAGTTGCTGCTGTGAGGGGCTCATTAATCCTCTTCGATGTAGACAGTTGAGCACTGACACCACTAGATCGGAGTTGCTGGAGTGAGGGGCTCAGTAATCCCCTCCGATGTAGTCAGTTCAGCACTGACACCACTAGATAGGAGTTGCTGCTGTGAGGGGCTCATTAATCCTCTTCGATGTAGACAGTTGAGCACTGACAACACTAGATCGGAGTTGCTGGAGTGAGGGGCTCAGTAATCCCCTCCGATGTAGACTGTTCAACACTGACACCACTAGATCGGAGATTCTGGAGTGAGGGGCTCACTAATCCCCTCCGATGTAGACAGTTCAGCACTGACACCACTAGATCGGAGTTGCTGCAGTGAGGGTCTCAGTAATCCCCTCCGATGTAGACAGTTCAGCACTGACACCACTAGATCGAAGGTACTGCAGTGAGGGTCTCAGTAATTCCCTCCGATCTAGACAGTTCAGCACTGACACCACTAGATTGGAGTTGCTACAGTGAGGGGCTCAGTAATCCCCTCCGATGTAGACAGTTCAGCACTGACACCACTAGAAAGGAGTTGCTGCAGTGAGGGGCTCAGTAATCCCCTCCGATGTAGACAGTTGTGCACTGACACCACTAGATCGCAGTTGCTGGAGTGAGGGGCTCAGTAATCCCCTCCGATGTAGACAGTTCAGCACTGACACCACTACATCGGAGATGCTGGAGTGAGGGGCTCAGTTATCCCCTCCGATGTAGACAGTACAGCACTGACAAAACTAGATTGGAGTTGCTGCAGTGAGGGGCTCAGTAATCCCCTCCGATGTAGACAGCTCAGCACTGACACCACTAGATAGGAGTTGCTACAGTGAGGTGCTCAGTAATCCCCTCTGATGTAGACAGTTCAGCACTGACACCACTAGATCGGAGATGCTGGAGTGAGGGGCTCAGTTATCCCCTCCAATGTAGACAGTACAGCACTGACACCACTAGATCGGAGTTGCTACAGTGAGGGGCTCAGTAATCCCCTCCGATGTAGACAGTTCTGCACTGACACCACTAGATAGGAGTTGCTGCAGTGAGGGGCTCAGTAATCCCCTCCGATGTAGACAGTTCAGCACTGACACCACTAGATAGGAGTTGCTGCAGTGAGGGGCTCAGTAATCCCATCCGATGTAGACAGTTCAGCACTGACCCCACTAGATCGGAGTTGCTGCAGTGAGCGGCTCAGTAATCCCCTCCGATGTAGACAGTTCAGCACTGACACCACTAAATAGGAGTTGCTGGAGTGAGGGGCTCTGTAATCCCCTCCGATGTAGACAGTTCAGCACTGACACCACTAGATCGGAGATGCTGGAGTGAGGGGCTCAGTTATCCCCTCCGATGTAGACAGTACAGCACTGACACCACTAGATCGGAGATGCTGGAGTGAGGGGCTCAGTAATCCCCTCCGATGTAGACAGTTCAGCACTGACACCACTAGATCAGAGATGCTGGAATGAGGGGCTCAGTAATCCCCTCCGATATAGACAGTTCAGCACTGACACCACTAGATAGGAGTTGCTGCAGTGAGGGGCTCAGTAATACCCTCCGATTTAGACAGTTCAGCACTGACACCACTAGATCGGAGTTGCTGCAGTGAGGGGCTCAGTAATCCCCTCCGATGTAGACAGTTCAGCACTGACACCACCTGATTGGAGTTGCTGGAGTGAGGGGCTCAGTAATCCCCTCCAATGTAGACAATTCAGCACTGACACTACTAGATCGGAGTTGCTGCAGTGAGGGGCTCAGTAATCCCCTCCGATGTAGACAGTTCAGCACTGACACCACTAGATCGGAGTTGCTACAGTGAGAGGCTCAGTAATCCCCTCCGATGTAGACAGTTCAGCACTGACACCACTAGATCGGAGTTGCTGCAGTGAGGGGCTCAGTAATCCCCTCTGATCTAGACAGTTCAGCACTGACACCACTAGATTGGAGTTGCTGCAGTGAGAGGCTCAGTAATCCCCTCCGATGTAGACAGTTCAGCACTGACACCACTAGATCGGAGATGCTGGAGTGAGGGGCTCAGTAATCCCCTCCGATATAGACAGTTCAGCACTGACACCACTAGATCGGAGATGCTGGAGTTGAGGGGCTCAGTTATCCCCTCCGATGTAGACAGTTCAGCACTGACACCACTAGAAAGGAGTTGCTGCAGTGAGGGGCTCAGTAATCCCCTCCGATGTAGACAGTTGTGCACTGACACCACTAGATCGCAGTTGCTGGAGTGAGGGGCTCAGTAATCCCCTCCGATGTAGACAGTTCAGCACTGACACCACTAGATCAGAGATACTGAAGTGAGGGGCTCAGTTATCCCCTCCGATGTAGACAGTACAGCACTGACACCACTAGATCAGAGATGCTGGAGTGAGGGGCTCAGTAATCCCCTCCGATGTAGACAGTTCAGCACTGACACCACTAGATCAGAGATGCTGGAATGAGGGTCTCAGTAATCCCCTCCTATGTAGACAGTTCAGCACTGATACCACTAGATAGGAGTTGCTGGAGTGAGGAGCTCAGTAATCCCCTCCGATGTAGACAGTTCAGCACTGACACCACTAGATCGGAGTTGCTGCAGTGAGGGTCTCAGTAATCCCCTCCGATGTAGACAGTTCAGCACTGACACCACTAGATCGGAGTTGCTTGAGTGAGGGGCTCAGTAATCCCCTTCGATGTAGACAGTTCAGCACTGACACCACTAGGTTGGAGTTGTTAGAGCGAGGGGCTCAGTAATCCCCTCCGATGTAGACAGTACAGCACTGACACCTCTAGATCGGAGTTGCTGGAGTGAGGGGCTCAGTAATCCCCTCCAATGTAGACAATTCAGCACTGACACCACTAGATCGGAGTTGCTGCAGTGAGGGGCTCAGTAATCCCCTCCGATGTAGACAATTCAGCACTGACACCACTAGATTGGAATTGCTACAGTGAGGGGCTCAGTATTCCCCTCCGATGTAGACAGTTCAGCACTGACACCACTAGATCGGAGTTGCCGGAGTGAGGGGCTCAGTAATCCCCTAAGATGTAGACAGTTCTGCACTGACACCACTAGATCGGAGATGCTGGAGTGAGGGGCTCAGTAATCCCCTCCGATGTAGACAGTTCAGCACTGAAACCACTAGGTCGGAGTTACTGCAGTGAGGGTTTCAGTAATCCCCTCCGATGTAGACAGTTCAGCACTGACACCACTAGATCGGAGTTGCCGGAGTGAGGGGCTCAGTAATCCCCTCCGATGTAGACAGTTGAGCACTGACACCACTAGGTCGGAGTTGCTGCAATGAGGGTTTCAGTAATCCCCTCCTATGTAGACAGTTCAGCACTGACACCACTAGATAGGAGTTGCTGGAGTGAGGGGCTCAGTAATCCCCTCCGATGTAGACAGTTCAGCACTGACACCACTAGATCGGAGTTGCTGGAGTGAGGGGCTCAGTAATTCCCTCCGATGTAGACAGTTCAGCACTGACACCACTAGGTCGGAGTTTCTGGAGCGAGGGGCTCAGTAATCCCCTTCGATGTAGGCAGTTCAGCACTGACACCACTAGATCGGAGTTGCTGGAGTGAGGGACTCAGTAATCCCCTCTGATGTAGACAGTTCAGCACTGACACCACTAGGTAGGAGTTGCTGCAGTGAGGGTCTCAGTAATCCCCTCCGATATAGACAGTTCAGCACTGACACCACTAGATCGGAGATGCTGCAGGAGGGTCTCAGTAATCCACTCCGATGTAGTCAGTTCAGCACTGACACCACTAGATCGTAGTTGCTGCAGAGAGGGGCTCAGTAATCCCCTCCGATGTAGACAGTTCAGCACTGTCACCACTAGATAGGAGTTGCTGAAGTGAGGGGCTCAGTAATCCCCTCCGATGTAGACAGTTCAGCACTGACACCACTAGGTCGGAGTTGCTGCAGTGAGGGTCTCAGTAATCCCCTCCGATGTAGACAGCTCAGCACTGACACCACTAGATCAGAGTTGCTGGAGTGAGGGGCTCAGTAATCCCCTCCGATGTAGACAGCTCAGCACTGACACCACTAGGTCGGAGTTGCTGGAGTGAGGGTCTCAGAAATCCCCTCCGATGTAGACAGTTCAGCACTGAGACCACTAGATTGGCGTTGCTGGAGTAAGGGGCTCAGTAATCCCCTCCGATGTAGACAGTTCAGCACTGACACCACGAGATCGGAGTTGCTGCAGTGAGGGGCTCAGTAATGCCCTCCGATGTAGACAGCTCAGCACTGACACCACTAGATCGGAGTTGCTGCAGTGAGGGTCTCAGTAATCCCCTCCGATGTAGATAGTTCAGCACTGACACCACTAGATCAGAGTTGCTGGAGTGAGGGGCTCAGTAATCCCCTCCTCATGTAGACAGTTCAGCACTGACACCACTAGATCGGAGTTGCTGGAGTGAGGAGCTCAGTAATCCCCTCCTATGTAGACAGTTCAGCACTGACACCACTAGACCGGAGTTGTTGGAGTGAGGGTCTCAGTAATCGCCTCCGATGTAGACAGTTCATGTCATGATGTCTCTGCGTACAGGAGGTCAGGGCCCTAAGCTGACCCTAAGCTGGGGCCCTGACTAATACCTCAACCTGGAGGTACTGTTAAAGGTACAGAGGTCCAGGCCGCCAGCGTAACCCCTACCTCCTGAGGATCCCTGCACCTAAGTAATCTAGTCCTGAGAAGGACCCCGATCACAACAATAGGGGACAGGAAATAATATACCAACACTCAGTACTTAGACGAACGAGACAGTACAAGGGTCAAACCAAAAACCACCTTGCATACAAAAACTACTCACAACAACAGAGGGAACACCAACGGGAAAGGAGATAAATGATAAAGCGAGGAAGGGAAAAATCACACCAAATACACTTAGCTCAGAACTCCAAAACACCACGATCCGCTCTGTTTGTCTGTATGAAATGCTTTCACCGACACTTCCCTAACAGACCGGCAGGCATTTGAAGGAGTCCCACTACAGCAGCATTGATTGCAGCTGGGCGAGGCTGGACCTCGTCTAGCACAGAGAGAGAGAGAGTTAACTCCCTCACTGCCAAAAAACACAAAGCACCAAAAACTCAGCTGCGAGAAGTCAGGCTGTGTAATCGTGACGATCTTCGTGGTGACACACCCGTGACAGTACCACCCCTTCTACGAGGGGCCTCTGGACCCTCAGGGCCAGGTTTATCCGGTTGAGTCATGTGGAAGGCCCGAACTAATCGGTCTGCGTTAATATCCGACGCAGGAACCCACATCCTCTCCTCAGGACCATACCCCTTCCAATGAACCAGGTACTGAAGGGACCGGCGATTAAAGCGTGAATCGATGACCCTCGATGCCTCGAACTCCAAGTTACCATTGACCACCACTGGAGGGGGAGGTAAAGGTGACGGTACCACCGGCGCCACATACCTCTTAAGCAACGATCTGTGGAACACGTTGTGAATTTTAAACGTAGGGGGGAGGTCAAGACGGAATGCCACCGGATTAATTATAGAACTGATCCTGTACGGCCCGATGAACCTGGGACCCAGTTTCCAGGAGGGAACCTTAAGTTTTATATTCCTGGTAGACAACCATACCCGATCGTTCACACTTAGGTCCGGACCAGACACTCTCCTCCTATCAGCCATACGTTTGTATCGGTTCCCCATAGTATTCAGATTCTTCAGCACCCCTCTCCATACTGAAGCGAGTGATGAGGAAAATCGTTCCTCCTCAGGAACCCCCGAAGAGCCCCCCCTACTGAAAGTACAAAACTGGGGTTGAAAACCATATGCCCCAAAAAACGGGGACTTACCAGTGGACTCGCTCCGCCTATTATTAAGAGCAAACTCTGCCAGAGGTAAGAAAGAAGCCCAGTCCTCCTGGTTCTCTGACACAAAACACCGGAGATATGTCTCCAAGCTCTGGTTCATACGTTCCGTCTGACCATTGGTCTGAGGATGAAAAGCCGATGAGAACGATAAATGCATCCCCCGCCGTGTACAAAACGCCTTCCAGAATTTTGACACAAACTGAGACCCCCGATCTGACACAACCTCGGAGGGTACCCCGTGAAGCCTCACAATCTCCCCAAAGAACACCTGCGCAAGAGTTTTAGCATTAGGAAGAGCGATAAAATGTGCCATCTTGCTGAACCTGTCCACTACAACGAGTATGACCGTTTTACCCGAAGACGGCGGGAGGTCCGTAATAAAGTCCATAGACAGATGAGTCCAAGGATGCTCCGGGATCTTCAAAGGTAAGAGGGCCCCAGACGGACGGGTATGTGAGGTCTTAGAGCGCGCACAAACCCCACAGGACGCGACAAAAGTTACCACCTCCTTATGTAAGTTAGGCCACCAAAACCGACGCGAGAAGAGACCCACCGTTGCTTTACTCCCCGGGTGTCCTGCAAAAACTGAGTTATGGTGTGCCTTGATCACCTTTTGTCGCAACTGATCTGGAACAAACAGTCTCCCTGGAGGTCCAACAGGGGCGTCCCCCTGAGCCTCCAATACCTCCTCCTCAAGCTCAGAGCATACTGCCGAAACCACCACCCCCTCCTGAAGGATAGGAACCGGGTCGTCCGTATTCCCGGCCCCAGGGAAACTACGAGATAATGCATCTGCCTTTACATTTTTTGACCCAGGACGATATGTAACGACAAAATTAAACCTGGTAAAAAACAATGACCACCTAGCTTGTCTGGGATTCAGACGTTTTGCGGACTCCAGATATAGCAGGTTCTTGTGATCGGTGATGACGGTGACCGGATGGACTGCCCCCTCTAAAAAATGGCGCCACTCCTCAAAAGCTAACTTAATGGCCAAGAGTTCCCTATTGCCGACATTGTAATTCCTCTCAGCGGACGACAATTTTTTAGAGAAAAAGGCGCACGGATGCCACTTACCAGGGGACGAACCTTGTGACAATACTGCTCCCACCCCTACCTCGGAAGCGTCTACCTCTACAATGAATGGCTGTGACGCATCAGGTTGAATGAGTATGGGTGCCGAGGCAAAACATTTTTTCAAGGAGGAGAATGCTTGACAAGCCTTGTCAGACCACCTAGAAAAATATGTCCCCTTTTTAGTCATGTCTGTGAGAGGCTTAACCATGGACGAGAAATTACGAATGAACTTCCGGTAATAATTAGCAAACCCCAGGAAACGTTGTAGTGCCTTAAGATTCTCTGGCCGATCCCACTCAAGAACTGCCCGCACTTTCCCAGTGTCCATACAAAAACCGGACGCTGAAACCAGGAAGCCTAAAAACTGGAGTTCCTGTACGGCGAACACACACTTTTCCCATTTGGCATACAGTTTATTATCCCGCAAGATCTGTAACACCTGCCTAACGTGCTCCTGATGAGACACCAGATCCGGCGAGTAAATTAAGATATCATCCAGATATATGACAACAAACTGTCCCACCAGGCGGCGAAAAATGTCAGTAACAAAGTGCTGGAACACCGCCGGGGCATTAGTCAGACCGAATGGCATGACAAGGTTCTCATAATGCCCCTCCGGAGTGTTAAACGCCGTCTTCCACTCATCCCCCTCCTTCATCCTAATCAGATTGTACGCCCCCCTGAGATCCAACTTAGAGAACCATTTGGCGCCCACGATCTGATTAAAGAGATCGGGAATAAGTGGGAGCGGATACGGATCTCGGACCGTAATCCGATTAAGTTCACGGAAATCCAGGCAAGGGCGTAGGCCTCCATCTTTCTTCTTAACAAAGAAGAACCCCGCGGCCACCGGTGAAGATGAAGGTCTAATATGCCCCTTAGCCAGACTTTCTGAAATATAATCCTTCATGGCCTGCCTCTCAGGACCAGAAAGGTTATACAACCTAGCTTTAGGTAACTTGGCCTCAGGGAGCAGTTTTACAGAACAGTCATACTCGCGATGAGGAGGTAGTTCCTGACACCCTTTCTCCGAGAATACATCCTCAAAGTCCGCCAGAAATGGAGGTAAGACCCTAGGAGTAACCGCACCGATGACCGTATTCATGCAGTTTTTATTACAGAATTTACTCCATTGGCTTATCTCTCTGGATTGCCAATTAATAACCGGGTTATGCTTAGTTAACCAAGGAAGGCCCAACACTATAGGAGTAGGAAGACCCTCCAACACGTAGCAAGACAACAGTTCTTTATGTATCGCCCCCACTTGAAGTTTTACGTTATGCACAGCTTGCAAAAAACTTCCCTGACCGAGAGGCCTGGCATCGATCGAGAATATGGGGATGGGTTTAGCCAACTCACTCAATCGCATACCTTGAACCCGGGCAAACCGAGCGTCCACCAGATTAGCCCCGGCCCCACTATCCAGAAGAACAGATATCCTCTCAGTTCTCATACCCACCACCACCTCCGCCGGTACGAGAAACTGAGACGAACCTAGGGACGAAATACCTACTCCCAGATTGCCGTCCACCACACAACCTGGGATCAACAGTTTTCCGATGACTCTTCACTCTGCAAGGGACGGGATGGACACCCCCCAATAAAATGTCCCTTACTCCCGCAGAAGAAACACCTTCCTGTCTTATGGCGCACCACCGGTCCCCTCCCCCGAAATGATGTCCCTCCTAATTGCATAGGCTCCTCTGGACTGACCAGGGGAACCTCCATATGAGAGGACCTTGTAGGAGGTGGAGTCATCACAGGGGGTGGAGTTACCCCGCAGCTCTCCCGAAGCCGTCTGTCAATGCGAATAGCAAGGGCCATAGCGGCTTCCAGTGACGCGGGAGGGTCATACTGTGCCAACACATCCTTTAATTTGTCGGATAAACCTTGACAAAACTGGCTCCTAAGAGCCGGGTCATTCCACTGGGTGTCCGTGGCCCACCTACGGAACTCCGAACAGAATTCCTCCACCGGACGATCTCCCTGCTGGATCCTACGTAACTTAGATTCAGCAAGGGAGATCCGATCCGGGTCATCATATACGAGACCCAGAGCTGCACAAAACCTATCCACTGACTGGAAAGCCGGGGAGCACGGGGGAATTGAGAACGCCCAAGATTGTGGGTCCCCTTGTAGGAGCGAGATGACAATTCCCACCCTTTGTTCTTCACTCCCCGATGACCGAGGCCGCAGCCGAAAGTACAACTTGCATGCCTCCCGGAAAACAAAAAACTTGTCCCGCCCCCCCAGTGAACCTGTCAGGGAGAGCTACTTTAGGTTCTGGTCCGGCTTGCTCCTGGGGATATAAAACCTTAGACCTAACGTCCGCCAGCTCCATGGACAAACTCTGCAACTGCCGAGCTAGACTGGCTACTGGATCCATGGTAGCTGGAGAGAATCTAAGTTGGTCGGTGAAAATGTCACGCTGTCTCTGCGTATAGGAGGTCAGGGGCCTAAGCTGACCCTAAGCTGGGGCCCTGACTAATCCCTCTACCTGGAGGTACTGTTAAAGGTACAGAGGTCCAGGCCGCCAGCGTAACCCCTACCTCCTGAGGATCCCTGCACCTCAGTAATCTAGTCCTGAGAAGGACCCCGATCACAACAATAGGGGACAGGAAATAATATGCCAACACTCAGTACTTAGACGAACGAGACAGTACAAGGGTCAAACCAAAAACCACCTTGCATACAAAAACTACTCACAACAACAGAGGGAACACCAACGGGAAAGGAGATAAATGATAAAGCGAGGAAGGGAAAAATCACACCAAATACACTTAGCTCAGAACTCCAAAACACCACGATCCGCTCTGTTTGTCTGTATGAAATGCTTTCACCGACACTTCCCTAACAGACCGGCAGGCATTTGAAGGAGTCCCACTACAGCAGCATTGATTGCAGCTGGGCGAGGCTGGACCTGTCTAGCACAGAGAGAGAGAGAGTTAACTCCCTCACTGCCGAAAAACACAAAGCACCAAAAACTCAGCTGCGAGAAGTCAGGCTGTGTAATCGTGACGATCTTCGTGGCGACACACCCGTGACAGTTCAGCACTGACACCACTAGATCGGAGTTGCTGCAGTGAGGGGTTCAGTAATCCCCACCGACGTATACAGCTCATCACTGACACCACTAGGTCGGAGTTGCTGGAGTGAGGGTCTCAGTAATCCCCTCCGATGTAGACAGTTCAGTACTGACACCACTGGATCGGAGTTGCTGGAGTGAGGGGCTCAGTAATCGCCTCCGATGTAGACAGTTCAGCACTGACACCACTAGATCGGAGTTGCTGCAGTGAGGGGATCAGTAATCCCCTCCGATGTAGACAGTTCAGCACTGACACCACTAGATCGGAGTTGCTGGAGTGAGGGGCTCAGTAATCCCCTCCGATGTATACAGCTCAGCACTGACACCACTAGATCAGAGTTGCTGCAGTGAGTGTCTCAGTAATCCCCTCCGATGTAGACAGTTCAGCACTGACACCACTAGATCGGAGTTGTTCCAGTGAGATGCTCAGTAATCCCCTCCGATGTAGACAGTTCAGCACTGACACCACTAGATCGGAGTTGCTGCAGTGAGGGGCTCAGTAATCCCCTCCAATGTAGTCAGCTCAGCACTGACAACACTAGATCGGAGTTGCTGCAGTGAGTGTCTCAGTAATCCCCTCCGATGTAGAGAGTTCAGCACTGACACCACTAGATCAGAGTTGCTGCAGTGAGGGGCTCAGTAATCCCTTCCTGATGTAGACAGTACAACACCGACACCAATAGATCGGAGTTGCTGGAGTGAGGGGCTCAGTAATCCCCTCCGATGTAGACAGCTCAGCACTGACACCACTAGGTCGGAGTTGCTGGATTGAGGGTCTCAGTAATCCCCTCAAATGTAGACAGTTCAGCACTGACACCACTACATCGGAGTTGCTGGAGTGAGGGGTGTTCAGTAATCCCCTCCGATGTAGACAGTTCACCACTGACACCACTAGATCGGAGTTGCTGGAGTGAGGGGCTCAGTAATCCCCTTCGATGTAGACAGTTCAGCACTGACACCACTAGGTCGGAGTTGCAGCAGTGAGGGTCTCAGTAATCCCCTCTGATGTAAACAGCTCAGCACTGTCACCACTAGATCGGAGTTGCAGGAGTGAGGGGCTCAGTAATCCCCTCCTATGTAGACAGCTCAGCACTGACACCACTAGGTCGGAGTTGCTGGAGTGAGGGTCTCAGTAATCCCCTCCGATGTAGACAGTTCAGCACTGACACCACTATATCGGAGTTGCTGGACTGAGGGTCTCAGCAATCCCCTCCGATGTAGACAGTTCAGTACTGACATCATTAGATCGGAGTTGCTGGAGTGAGGGGCTCAGTAATCGCCTCCGATGTAGACAGTTCAGCACTGACACCAGTAGATCGAAGTTGCTGCAGTGAGGGGCTCAGTAATCCCCTCCGATGTAGACAGTTCAGCACTGACACCACTAGATCGGAGATGCTGGAGTGAAGGGCTCAGTAATCCCCTCCGATGTAGACAGCACAGCACTGACACCACTAGATCGGAGTTGCTGCAGTGAGGGGCTCAGTAATCCCCTCCGATGTAGACAGCACAGCACTGACACCACTAGATCGGAGTTGCTGCAGTGAGGGGCTCAGTAATCGCCTCCGATGTAGACAGTTCAGCATCGAAATCACTAGATCGGAGTTGCTGGAGTGAGGGTCTCAGTAATCCCCTCCGATGTAGACAGTTCACCACTGACACCACTAGATCGGAGTTGCTGGAGTGAGGGGCTCAGTAATCCCCTTCGATGTAGACAGTTCAGCACTGACATCACTAGGTCGGAGTTGCTGCAGTGAGGGTCTCAGTAATCCCCTCCGATGTAAACAGCTCAGCACTGTCACCACTAGATCGGAGTTGCAGGAGTGAGGGGCTCAGTAATCCCCTCCGATGTAGACAGCTCAGCACTAACACTACTAGGTCAGAGTTGCTGGAGTGAGGGTCTCAGTAGTCCCCTCCGATGTAGACAGTTCAGCACTGACACCACTATATCGGAGTTGCTGGAGTGAGGGTCTCAGCAATCCCCTCCGATGTAGACAGTTCAGCACTGACACCACTAGATCGGAGTTGCTGAAGTGAGGGGCTCAGTAATCGCCTCCGATGTAGACAGTTCAGCACTGACACCAGTAGATCGAAGTTGCTGCAGTGAGGGGGTCAGTAATCCCCTCCGATGTAGACAGTTCAGCACTGACACCACTAGATCGGAGATGCTGGAGTGAGGGGCTCAGTAATCCCCTCCGATGTAGACAGCACAGCACTGACACCACTAGATCGGAGTTGCTGCAGTGAGGGGCTCAGTAATCGCCTCCGATGTAGACAGTTCAGCATCGACACCACTAGATCGGAGTTGCTGGAGTGAGGGGCTCAGTAATCCCCTCCAATGTAGACAGTTCAGCACTGACACCACTAGATCGGAGTTGCTGGAGTGAGGGGCTCTGTAATCCCCTCCTCTGTAGACAGTTCAACACTGACACCACTAGATAGGATTTGCTGGAGTGAGGGTCTCAGTAATCCCCTTCGATGTAGACAGTTCAGCACTGACACCACTAGTTCGGAGTTGCTGGTTTGAGGGGCTCAGTAATCCCCTCCTATGTAGACAGTTCAGCACTGACACCACTAGATCGGAGTTGCTGCAGTCAGGGGCTCAGTAATCCCCTCCTATGTAGACAGTTCAACACTAACACGACCAGATCGGAGTTGCTGCAGTGAGGGGCTCAGTAATCCTCTCCGATGTAGACAGCTCAGCACTGACACCACTAGATCGGAGTTGCTGCAGTGAGGGGCTCAGTAATCGCCTCCGATGTAGACAGCTCAGCACTGACACCACTAGATCGGAGTTGCTGCAGTGACGAGCTCAGTAATCCCCTCCGATGTAGACAGTTCAGCACTGACACCACTAGATCGGAGTTGCTGGAGTGAGGGGCTCAGTAATCCCCTCCGATGTAGACAGTTCAGCACTGACACCACTAGATCAGAGTTGCTGCAATGAGGGGCTCAGTTATCCCCTCCTGATGTAGACAGTTCAGCACTGGCACCACTAGATCGGAGTTGCTGGAGTGAGGGGCTCAGTAATCCCCTCCGATGTAGACGGTTTAGTACTGACACCACTAGATCGGAGTTGCTGCAGTGAGGGACTCAGTAATCCCCTCCGATGTAGACAGTTCAGCACTGACACCTCTAGGTCGGAGTTGCTGCAGTGAGAGGCTCAGTAATTCCCTCAAATGTAGACAGTTCAGCACTGACACCACTAGATCGGAGTTGCTGCAGTGAGGGGATCAGTAATCCCCTCCGATGTAGACAGTTCAGCACTGACACCACTAGATCGGAGTTGCTGGAGTGAGGGGCTCAGTAATCCCCTCCGATGTATACAGCTCAGCACTGACACCACTAGATCAGAGTTGCTGCAGTGAGTGTCTCAGTAATCCCCTCCGATGTAGACAGTTCAGCACTGACACCACTAGATCGGAGTTGTTCCAGTGAGATGCTCAGTAATCCCCTCCGATGTAGACAGTTCAGCACTGACACCACTAGATCGGAGTTGCTGCAGTGAGGGGCTCAGTAATCCCCTCCAATGTAGTCAGCTCAGCACTGACAACACTAGATCGGAGTTGCTGCAGTGAGTGTCTCAGTAATCCCCTCCGATGTAGAGAGTTCAGCACTGACACCACTAGATCAGAGTTGCTGCAGTGAGGGGCTCAGTAATCCCTTCCTGATGTAGACAGTACAGCACCGACACCAATAGATCGGAGTTGCTGGAGTGAGGGGCTCAGTAATCCCCTCCGATGTAGACAGCTCAGCACTGACACCACTAGGTCGGAGTTGCTGGATTGAGGGTCTCAGTAATCCCCTCAAATGTAGACAGTTCAGCACTGACACCACTACATCGGAGTTGCTGGAGTGAGGGGTGTTCAGTAATCCCCTCCGATGTAGACAGTTCACCACTGACACCACTAGATCGGAGTTGCTGGAGTGAGGGGCTCAGTAATCCCCTTCGATGTAGACAGTTCAGCACTGACACCACTAGGTCGGAGTTGCAGCAGTGAGGGTCTCAGTAATCCCCTCTGATGTAAACAGCTCAGCACTGTCACCACTAGATCGGAGTTGCAGGAGTGAGGGGCTCAGTAATCCCCTCCTATGTAGACAGCTCAGCACTGACACCACTAGGTCGGAGTTGCTGGAGTGAGGGTCTCAGTAATCCCCTCCGATGTAGACAGTTCAGCACTGACACCACTATATCGGAGTTGCTGGACTGAGGGTCTCAGCAATCCCCTCCGATGTAGACAGTTCAGTACTGACATCATTAGATCGGAGTTGCTGGAGTGAGGGGCTCAGTAATCGCCTCCGATGTAGACAGTTCAGCACTGACACCAGTAGATCGAAGTTGCTGCAGTGAGGGGCTCAGTAATCCCCTCCGATGTAGACAGTTCAGCACTGACACCACTAGATCGGAGATGCTGGAGTGAGGGGCTCAGTAATCCCCTCCGATGTAGACAGCACAGCACTGACACCACTAGATCGGAGTTGCTGCAGTGAGGGGCTCAGTAATCCCCTCCGATGTAGACAGCACAGCACTGACACCACTAGATCGGAGTTGCTGCAGTGAGGGGCTCAGTAATCGCCTCCGATGTAGACAGTTCAGCATCGAAATCACTAGATCGGAGTTGCTGGAGTGAGGGTCTCAGTAATCCCCTCCGATGTAGACAGTTCACCACTGACACCACTAGATCGGAGTTGCTGGAGTGAGGGGCTCAGTAATCCCCTTCGATGTAGACAGTTCAGCACTGACACCACTAGGTCGGAGTTGCTGCAGTGAGGGTCTCAGTAATCCCCTCCGATGTAAACAGCTCAGCACTGTCACCACTAGATCGGAGTTGCAGGAGTGAGGGGCTCAGTAATCCCCTCCGATGTAGACAGCTCAGCACTAACACTACTAGGTCAGAGTTGCTGGAGTGAGGGTCTCAGTAGTCCCCTCCGATGTAGACAGTTCAGCACTGACACCACTATATCGGAGTTGCTGGAGTGAGGGTCTCAGCAATCCCCTCCGATGTAGACAGTTCAGCACTGACACCACTAGATCGAAGTTGCTGCAGTGAGGGGGTCAGTAATCCCCTCCGATGTAGACAGTTCAGCACTGACACCACTAGATCGGAGATGCTGGAGTGAGGGGCTCAGTAATCCCCTCCGATGTAGACAGCACAGCACTGACACCACTAGATCGGAGTTGCTGCAGTGAGGGGCTCAGTAATCGCCTCCGATGTAGACAGTTCAGCATCGACACCACTAGATCGGAGTTGCTGGAGTGAGGGGCTCAGTAATCCCCTCCGATGTAGACAGTTCAGCACTGACACCACTAGATCGGAGTTGCTGGAGTGAGGGGCTCAGTAATCGCCTCCGATGTAGACAGTTCAGCACTGACACCACTAGATCGGAGTTGCTGCAGTGAGAGGCTCAGTAATCCCCTCCTCATGTAGACAGTTCAGCAATGACATTTCTAGATCGGAGTTGCTGGAGTGAGGGGCTCTGTAATCCCCTCCTCTGTAGACAGTTCAACACTGACACCACTAGATAGGATTTGCTGGAGTGAGGGTCTCAGTAATCCCCTTCGATGTAGACAGTTCAGCACTGACACCACTAGTTCGGAGTTGCTGGTTTGAGGGGCTCAGTAATCCCCTCCTATGTAGACAGTTCAGCACTGACACCACTAGATCGGAGTTGCTGCAGTCAGGGGCTCAGTAATCCCCTCCTATGTAGACAGTTCAACACTAACACGACCAGATCGGAGTTGCTGCAGTGAGGGGCTCAGTAATCCTCTCCGATGTAGACAGCTCAGCACTGACACCACTAGATCGGAGTTGCTGCAGTGAGGGGCTCAGTAATCCCCTCCGATGTAGACAGTTCAGCACTGACACCACTAGATCGGAGTTGCTGCAGTGACGGGCTCAGTAATCCCCTCCGATGTAGACAGTTCAGCACTGACACCACTAGATCGGAGTTGCTGGAGTGAGGGGCTCAGTAATCCCCTCCGATGTAGACAGTTCAGCACTGACACCACTAGATCAGAGTTGCTGCAATGAGGGGCTCAGTTATCCCCTCCTGATGTAGACAGTTCAGCACTGGCACCACTAGATCGGAGTTGCTGGAGTGAGGGGCTCAGTAATCCCCTCCGATGTAGACGGTTTAGTACTGACACCACTAGATCGGAGTTGCTGCAGTGAGGGACTCAGTAATCCCCTCCGATGTAGACAGTTCAGCACTGACACCTCTAGGTCGGAGTTGCTGCAGTGAGAGGCTCAGTAATTCCCTCAAATGTAGACAGTTCAGCACTGACACCACTAGATCGGAGTTGCTGGAGTGAGGGGTGTTCAGTAATCCCCTCCGATGTAGACAGTTCACCACTGACACCACTAGATCGGAGTTGCTGGAGTGAGGGGCTCAGTAATCCCCTTCGTTGTAGACAGTTCAGCACTGACACCAATAGGTCGGAGTTGCTGGAGTGAGGGTCTCAGTAATCCCCTCCGATGTAGACAGTTCAGCACTAACACAACTACATCGGAGTTGCTGGAGTGAGGGTCTCAGCAATCCCGTCCGATGTAGACAGCTCAGCACTGACACCACTAGATCGGAGTTGCTGGAGTGAGGGGCTCAGGAATCGCCTCCGATGTAGACAGTTCTGCATCGACACCATTAGATCGGAGTTGCTGGAGTGAGGGGCTAAGTAATCCCCTCCGATGTAGACAGTTCAGCACTGACACCACTAGATCGGAGTTGCTGGAGTGAGGGGCTCAGTAATCGCCTCCGATGTAGACAGTTCAGCACTGACACTACGAGATCGGAGTTGCTGCAGTGAGGGGCTCAGTAATCCCCTCCGATGTAGACAGTTCAGCACTGACACCACTAGATCGGAGTTGCTGGAGTGAGGGGCTCAGTAATCCCCTCCGATGTAGACAGCTCAGCAATGACAGCACAAGGTCGGAGTTGCTGGAGTGAGGGTGTCAGTATTCCCCTCCGATGTAGACAGTTCAGCACTGACACCACTAGTTCGGAGTTGCTGGTGTGAGGGGCTCAGTAATCCCCTCCTATGTAGACAGTTCAGCACTGACACCACTAGATCGGAGTTGCTGCAGTGAGGGGCTCAGGAATCGCCTCCGATGTAGACAGTTCTGCATCGACACCATTAGATCGGAGTTGCTGGAGTGAGGGGCTAAGTAATCCCCTCCGATGTAGACAGTTCAGCACTGACACCACTAGATCGGAGTTGCTGGAGTGAGGGGCTCAGTAATCGCCTCCGATGTAGACAGTTCAGCACTGACACTACGAGATCGGAGTTGCTGCAGTGAGGGGCTCAGTAATCCCCTCCGATGTAGACAGTTCAGCACTGACACCACTAGATCGGAGTTGCTGGAGTGAGGGGCTCAGTAATCCCCTCCGATGTAGACAGCTCAGCAATGACAGCACAAGGTCGGAGTTGCTGGAGTGAGGGTGTCAGTATTCCCCTCCGATGTAGACAGTTCAGCACTGACACCACTAGTTCGGAGTTGCTGGTGTGAGGGGCTCAGTAATCCCCTCCTATGTAGACAGTTCAGCACTGACACCACTAGATCGGAGTTGCTGCAGTGAGGGGCTCAGTAATCCCCTCCGATGTAGACAGTTCAGCACTGACACCACTTGATAGGAGTTGCTGGAGTGAGGGGCTCAGTAATCCCCTCCGATGTAGACAGCTCAGCACTGACACCACTAGATCGGAGTTGCTGCAGTGAGGATCTCAGTAATCCCCTCCGATGTAGACAGCTCAACACTGACACCACTAGATCGGAGTTGCTGCAGTGAGGGTCTCAGTATTCCCCTCCGATGTAGACAGTTCAGCACTGTCAGTACTAGATCGGAGTTGCTGGAGTGAGGGGCTTATTAATCCCCTCCGATGTAGACGGTTTAGCACTGACACCACTAGATCGGAGTTGCTGCTGTGAGGGGCTCAGTAATCCCCTCCGATGTAGACAGTTCAGCACTGACACCACTAGGTCGGAGTTGCTGGAGTGAGGGTCTCAGTAATCCCCTCCGATGTAGACAGTTCAGCACTGACACCACTATATCGGAGTTGCTGGAGTGAGGGTCTCAGCAATCCCCTCCGATGTAGACAGTTCAGTACTGACATCATTAGATCGGAGTTGCTGGAGTGAGGGGCTCAGTAATCGCCTCCGATGTAGACAGTTCAGCACTGACACCAGTAGATCGAAGTTGCTGCAGTGAGGGGCTCAGTAATCTCCTCCGATGTAGACAGTTCAGCACTGACACCACTAGATCGGAGATGCTGGAGTGAGGGGCTCAGTAATCCCCTCCGATGTAGACAGCACAGCACTGACACCACTAGATCGGAGTTGCTGCAGTGAGGGGCTCAGTAATCCCCTCCGATGTAGACAGCACAGCACTGACACCACTAGATCGGAGTTGCTGCAGTGAGGGGCTCAGTAATCGCCTCCGATGTAGACAGTTCAGCATCGAAATCACTAGATCGGAGTTGCTGGAGTGAGGGTCTCAGTAATCCCCTCCGATGTAGACAGTTCACCACTGACACCACTAGATCGGAGTTGCTGGAGTGAGGGGCTCAGTAATCCCCTTCGATGTAGACAGTTCAGCACTGACACCACTAGGTCGGAGTTGCTGCAGTGAGGGTCTCAGTAATCCCCTCCGATGTAAACAGCTCAGCACTGTCACCACTAGATCGGAGTTGCAGGAGTGAGGGGCTCAGTAATCCCCTCCGATGTAGACAGCTCAGCACTAACACTACTAGGTCAGAGTTGCTGGAGTGAGGGTCTCAGTAGTCCCCTCCGATGTAGACAGTTCAGCACTGACACCACTATATCGGAGTTGCTGGAGTGAGGGTCTCAGCAATCCCCTCCGATGTAGACAGTTCAGCACTGACACCACTAGATCGGAGTTGCTGGAGTGAGGGGCTCAGTAATCGCCTCCGATGTAGACAGTTCAGCACTGACACCAGTAGATCGAAGTTGCTGCAGTGAGGGGGTCAGTAATCCCCTCCGATGTAGACAGTTCAGCACTAACACCACTAGATCGGAGATGCTGGAGTGAGGGGCTCAGTAATCCCCTCCGATGTAGACAGCACAGCACTGACACCACTAGATCGGAGTTGCTGCAGTGAGGGGCTCAGTAATCGCCTCCGATGTAGACAGTTCAGCATCGACACCACTAGATCGGAGTTGCTGGAGTGAGGGGCTCAGTAATCCCCTCCGATGTAGACAGTTCAGCACTGACACCACTAGATCGGAGTTGCTGGAGTGAGGGGCTCAGTAATCGCCTCCGATGTAGACAGTTCAGCACTGACACCACTAGATCGGAGTTGCTGCAGTGAGAGGCTCAGTAATCCCCTCCTCATGTAGACAGTTCAGCAATGACATTTCTAGATCGGAGTTGCTGGAGTGAGGGGCTCTGTAATCCCCTCCTCTGTAGACAGTTCAACACTGACACCACTAGATAGGATTTGCTGGAGTGAGGGTCTCAGTAATCCCCTTCGATGTAGACAGTTCAGCACTGACACCACTAGTTCGGAGTTGCTGGTTTGAGGGGCTCAGTAATCCCCTCCTATATAGACAGTTCAGCACTGACACCACTAGATCGGAGTTGCTGCAGTCAGGGGCTCAGTAATCCCCTCCTATGTAGACAGTTCAACACTAACACGACCAGATCGGAGTTGCTGCAGTGAGGGGCTCAGTAATCCTCTCTGATGTAGACAGCTCAGCACTGACACCACTAGATCGGAGTTGCTGCAGTGAGGGGCTCAGTAATCCCCTCCGATGTAGACAGTTCAGCACTGACACCACTAGATCGGAGTTGCTGCAGTGACGGGCTCAGTAATCCCCTCCGATGTAGACAGTTCAGCACTGACACCACTAGATCGGAGTTGCTGGAGTGAGGGGCTCAGTAATCCCCTCCGATGTAGACAGTTCAGCACTGACACCACTAGATCAGAGTTGCTGCAATGAGGGGCTCAGTTATCCCCTCCTGATGTAGACAGTTCAGCACTGACACCACTAGATCGGAGTTGCTGCAGTGACGGGCTCAGTAATCCCCTCCGATGTAGACAGTTCAGCACTGACACCACTAGATCGGAGTTGCTGGAGTGAGGGGCTCAGTAATCCCCTCCGATGTAGACGGTTTAGTACTGACACCACTAGATCGGAGTTGCTGCAGTGAGGGACTCAGTAATCCCCTCCGATGTAGACAGTTCAGCACTGACACCTCTAGGTCGGAGTTGCTGCAGTGAGAGGCTCAGTAATTCCCTCAAATGTAGACAGTTCAGCACTGACACCACTAGATCGGAGTTGCTGGAGTGAGGGGTGTTCAGTAATCCCCTCCGATGTAGACAGTTCACCACTGACACCACTAGATCGGAGTTGCTGGAGTGAGGGGCTCAGTAATCCCCTTCGTTGTAGACAGTTTAGCACTGACACCAATAGGTCGGAGTTGCTGGAGTGAGGGTCTCAGTAATCCCCTCCGATGTAGACAGTTCAGCACTAACACAACTACATCGGAGTTGCTGGAGTGAGGGTCTCAGCAATCCCGTCCGATGTAGACAGCTCACCACTGACACCACTAGATCGGAGTTGCTGGAGTGAGGGGCTCAGTAATCGCCTCCGATGTAGACAGTTCAGCACTGACACCAGTAAATCGAAGTTGCTGGAGTGAGGGGCTCAGTAAACCCCTCCGATGTAGACAGCACAGCACTGACACCACTAGATCGGAGTTGCTGCAGTGAGGGGCTCAGGAATCGCCTCCGATGTAGACAGTTCTGCATCGACACCATTAGATCGGAGTTGCTGGAGTGAGGGGCTAAGTAATCCCCTCCGATGTAGACAGTTCAGCACTGACACCACTAGATCGGAGTTGCTGGAGTGAGGGGCTCAGTAATCGCCTCCGATGTAGACAGTTCAGCACTGACACTACGAGATCGGAGTTGCTGCAGTGAGGGGCTCAGTAATCCCCTCCGATGTAGACAGTTCAGCACTGACACCACTAGATCGGAGTTGCTGGAGTGAGGGGCTCAGTAATCCCCTCCGATGTAGACAGCTTAGCAATGACAGCACAAGGTCGGAGTTGCTGGAGTGAGGGTGTCAGTATTCCCCTCCGATGTAGACAGTTCAGCACTGACACCACTAGTTCGGAGTTGCTGGTGTGAGGGGCTCAGTAATCCCCTCCTATGTAGACAGTTCAGCACTGACACCACTAGATCGGAGTTGCTGCAGTGAGGGGCTCAGTAATCCCCTCCGATGTAGACAGTTCAGCACTGACCCCACTTGATAGGAGTTGCTGGAGTGAGGGGCTCAGTAATCCCCTCCGAAGTAGACGGTTCAGCACTGACACCACTAAGTCTGTGTTGCTGCAGTGAGGGTCTCAGTAATCCCCTCCTCATGTAGACAGTTCAGAAATGACATTTCTAGATCGGAATTGCTGGAGTGAGTTGCTCAGTAATCCCCTCCGATGTAGACAGCTCAGCACTGACACCACTAGATCGGAGTTGCTGCAGTGAGGATCTCAGTAATCCCCTCCGATGTAGACAGCTCAACACTGACACCACTAGATCGGAGTTGCTGCTGTGAGGGGCTCAGTAATCCCCTCCGATGTAGACAGTTCAGCACTGACACCACTAGATCGGAGTTGCTGGAGTGAGGGGCTCAGTAATCCCCTCCGATGTAGACGGTTTAGCACTGACACCACTAGATCGGAGTTGCTGCAGTGAGGGACTCAGTAATCTCGTCTGATGTAGACAGTTCAGCACTGACACCACTAGATCGGAGTTGCTGGAGTGAGGGGTGTACAGTAATCCCCTCCGATGTTGACAGTTCACCACTGACACCACTAGTTCGGAGTTGCTGGAGTGAGGGGCTCAGTAATCCCCTCCGATGTTGACAGTTCAGCACCAACACAACTATATCGGAGTTGCTGGAGTGAGGTTCTCAGCAATCCCCTCCGATGTAGACAGTTCAGCACTGACACCTCTAGATCGGAGTTGCTGGAGTGAGGGGCTCAGTAATCGCCTCCGATGTAGACAGTTCAGCACTGACACCAGTAGATCGAAGTTGCTGCAGTGAGGGGCTCAGTAATCCCCTCCGATGTAGACAGTTCAGCACTGACACCACTAGATCGGAGATGCTGGAGTGAGGGGCTCAGTAATCCCCTCCAATGTAGACAGTTCAGCACTGACACCAATAGATCGGAGTTGCTGCAGTGACGGGCTCAGTAATCCCCTCCGATGTAGACAGTTCAGAACTGACACCACTAGATCGGAGTTGCTGGAGTGAGGGGCTCAGTAATCCCCTCCGATGTAGACAGTTCAGCACTGACACCACTAGATCAGAGTTGCTGCAATGAGGGGCTCAGTAATCCCCTCCTGATGTAGACAGTTCAGCACTGGCACCACTAGATCGGAGTTGCTGGAGTGAGGGGCTCAGTAATCCCCTCCGATGTAGACGGTTTAGTACTGACACCACTAGATCGGAGTTGCTGCAGTGAGGGGCTCAGTAATCCCCTCCGATGTAGACGGTTTAGCACTGACTCCACTAGATCGGAGTTGCTGCAGTGAGGGGCTCAGTAATCCCCTCCTCTGTAGACAGTTCAGCACTGCCACCACTAGATTGGAGTTGCTGGAGTGAGGGGTGTTCAGTAATCCCCTCCGATGTAGACAGTTCACCACTGACACCACTAGACCGGAGTTGCTGGAGTGAGGGGCTCAGTAATCCCCTTCGTTGTAGACAGTTCAGCACTGACACCACTAGGTCGGAGTTGCTGGAGTGAGGGTCTCAGCAATCCCGTCCGATGTAGACAGTTCAGCACTGACACCACTAGATCGGAGTTGCTGGAGTGAGGGGCTCAGTAATCGCCTCCGATGTAGACATTTCAGCACTGACATCAGTAAATCGAAGTTGCTGGAGTGAGGGGCTCAGTAAACCCCTCCGATGTAGACAGCACAGCACTGACACCACTAGATCGGAGTTGCTGCAGTGAGGGGCTCAGGAATCGCCTCCGATGTAGACAGTTCAGCATCGACACCATTAGATCAGAGTTGCTGGAGTGAGGGGCTAAGTAATCCCCTCCGATGTAGACAGTTCAGCACTGACACCACTAGATCGGAGTTGCTGGAGTGAGGGGCTCAGTAATCGCCTCCGATGTAGACAGTTCAGCACTGACACTACGAGATCGGAGTTGCTGCAGTGAGGGGCTCAGTAATCCCCTCCGATGTAGACAGTTCAGCACTGACACCACTAGATCGGAGATGCTGGAGTGAGGGGCTCAGTAATCCCCTCCGATGTAGACAGCTCAGCAATGACAGCACAAGGTCGGAGTTGCTGGAGTGAGGGTGTCAGTATTCCCCTCCGATGTAGACAGTTCAGCACTGACACCACTAGTTCGGAGTTGCTGGTGTGAGGGGCTCAGTAATCCCCTCCTATGTAGACAGTTCAGCACTGACACCACTAGATCGGAGTTGCTGCAGTGAGGGGCTCAGTAATCCCCTCCGATGTAGACAGTTCAGCACTGACACCACTTGATAGGAGTTGCTGGAGTGAGGGGCTCAGTAATCCCCTCCGAAGTAGACGGTTCAGCACTGACACCACTAGGTCTGTGTTGCTGCAGTGAGGGTCTCAGTAATCCCCTCCTCATGTAGACAGTTCAGAAATGACATTTCTAGATCGGAGTTGCTGGAGTGAGGGGCTCAGAAACCCCCCCGATGTAGAAAGCTCAGCACTGACACCACTAGATCGGAGTTGCTGCCGTGAGGATCTCAGTAATCCCCTCCGATGTAGACAGCTCAACACTGACACCACTAGATCGGAGTTGCTGCAGTGAGGGTCTCAGTAATCCCCTCCGATGTAGACAGTTCAGCACTGTCAGCACTAGATCGGAGTTGCTGGAGGGAGGGGCTTAGTAATCTCCTCCGATGTAGACGGTTTAGCACTGACACCACTAGATCGGAGTTGCTGCAGTGAGGGGCTCAGTAATCCCCTCCGATGTAGACAGTTCAGCACTGACACCACTAGATCGGAGTTGCTGGAGTGAGGGGCTCAGTAATCCCCTCCGATGTAGACGGTTTAGCACTGACACCACTAGATCGGAGTTGCTGCAGTGAGGGACTCAGTAATCTCCTCTGATGTAGACAGTTCAGCACTGACACCTCTAGATCGGAGTTGCTGGAGTGAGGGGCTCAGTAATCCCCTCCTCTGTAGACAACTCAGCACTGACACAACTAGTTCAAAGTTGCTGAAGTGAGGGGCTCTGTAATCCCCTCCTCTGTAGACAGTTCAACACTGACACCACTAGATAGGATTTGCTCCAGTGAGGGGCTCAGTAATCCCCTCCGATGTAGACAGCTCAACACTGACACTACTAGATTGGAGTTGCTGGAGTGAGGGGCTCAGTAATCCCTTCCGATGTAGACAGTTCAGCACTGACACCACTAGATCGGAGTTGCTGCAGTGACGGGCTCAGTAATCCCCTCCGATGTAGACAGTTCAGCACTGACACCACTAGATCGGAGTTGCTGGAGTGAGGGGCTCAGTAATCCCCTCCGATGTAAACAGCTCAGCATTGACTCCACTAGGTCGGGGATGCTGGAGTGAGAGTCTCAGTAATCCCCTCCGATGTAGACAGTACAGCACTGACACCACTAGATCGGAGTTGCTGCAGTGAGGGTCTCAGTAATCCGCTCCCATGTAGACAGTTCAGCACTGACACCACTAGATCGGAGTTGCTGGAGTGAGGGTCTCAGTAATCCCCTCCGATGTAGACAGTTCAGCACTGACACCACTAGATCGGAGTTGCTGGAGTGAGGGGCTCAGTAATCGCCTCCGATGCAGACATTTCAGCACTGACACCAGTAAATCGAAGTTGCTGGAGTGAGGGGCTCAGTAAACCCCTCCGATGTAGACAGCACAGCACTGACACCACTAGATCGGAGTTGCTGCGGTGAGGGGCTCAGGAATCGCCTCCGATGTAGACAGTTCAGCATCGACACCATTAGATCAGAGTTGCTGGAGTGAGGGGCTAAGTAATACCCTCCGATGTAGACAGTTCAGCACTGACACCACTAGATCGGAGTTGCTGGAGTGAGGGGCTCAGTAATCGCCTCCGATGTAGACAGTTCAGCACTGACACCACTAGATCGGAGTTGCTGGAGTGAGGGTCTCAGCAATCCCGTCCGATGTAGACAGTTCAGCACTGACACCACTAGATCGGAGTTGCTGGAGTGAGGGGCTCAGTAATCGCCTCCGATGTAGACATTTCAGCACTGACACCAGTAAATCGAAGTTGCTGGAGTGAGGGGCTCAGTAAACCCCTCCGATGTAGACAGCACAGCACTGACACCACTAGATCGGAGTTGCTGCAGTGAGGGGCTCAGGAATCGCCTCCGATGTAGACAGTTCAGCATCGACACCATTAGATCAGAGTTGCTGGAGTGAGGGGCTAAGTAATCCCCTCCGATGTAGACAGTTCAGCACTGACACCACTAGATCGGAGTTGCTGGAATGAGGGGCTCAGTAATCGCCTCCGATGTAGACAGTTCAGCACTGACACTACGAGATCGGAGTTGCTGCAGTGAGGGGCTCAGTAATCCCCTCCGATGTAGACAGTTCAGCACTGACACCACTAGATCGGAGTTGCTGGAGTGAGGGGCTCAGTAATCCCCTCCGATGTAGACAGCTCAGCAATGACAGCACAAGGTCGGAGTTGCTGGAGTGAGGGTGTCAGTATTCCCCTCCGATGTAGACAGTTCAGCACTGACACCACTAGTTCGGAGTTGCTGGTGTGAGGGGCTCAGTAATCCCCTCCTATGTAGACAGTTCAGCACTGACACCACTAGATCGAAGTTGCTGCAGTGAGGGGCTCAGTAATCCCCTCCGATGTAGACAGTTCAGCACTGACACCACTTGATAGGAGTTGCTGGAGTGAGGGGCTCAGTAATCCCCTCCGATGTAGAAAGCTCAGCACTGACACCACTAGATCGGAGTTGCTGCAGTGAGGATCTCAGTAATCCCCTCCGATGTAGACAGCTCAACACTGACACCAATAGATCGGAGTTGCTGCAGTGAGGGTCTCAGTAATCCCCTCCGATGTAGACAGTTCAGCACTGTCAGCACTAGATCGGAGTGGCTGGAGTGAGGGGCTTAATAATCCCCTCCGATGTAGACGGTATAGCACTGACACCACTAGATCGGAGTTGCTGCAGTGAGGGGCTCAGTAATCCCCTCCGATGTAGACAGTTCAGCACTGACACTACTAGATCGGAGTTGCTGGAGTGAGGGGCTCAGTAATCCCCTCCGATGTAGACGGCTTAGCACTGACACCACTAGATCGGAGTTGCTGCAGTGAGGGGCTCAGTAATCTCCTCTGATGTAGACAGTTCAGCACTGACACCTCTAGATCGGAGTTGCTGGAGTGAGGGGCTCAGTAATTCCCTCCTCTGTAGACAACTCAGCACTGACACAACTAGATCAAAGTTGCTGAAGTGAGGGGCTCTGTAATCCCCTCCTCTGTAGACAGTTCAACACTGACACCACTAGATAGGATTTGCTGCAGTGAGGGGCTCAGTAATCCCCTCCGATGTAGACAGCTCAACACTGACACTACTAGATTGGAGTTGCTGGAGTGAGGGGCTCAGTAATCCCCTCCGATGTAGACAGCTCAACACTGACACTACTAGATAGGAGTTGCTGCAGTGAGGTGCTCAGTAATCCCCTCCGATGTAGACAGTTCAGCACTGACACCACTAGATCGGAGTTGCTGCAGTGACGGGCTCAGTAATCCCCTCCGATGTAGACAGTTCAGCACTGACACCACTAGACCGGAGTTGCTGGAGTGAGGGGCTCAGTAATCCCCTCCAATTTAGACAGTTCAGCACTGACACCACTAGATCAGAGTTGCTGCAATGAGGGGCTCAGTATTCCCCTCCTGATATAGACATTTCAGCACTGACACCACTAGATCGGAGTTGCTGGAGTGAGGGGCTCAGTAATCCCCTCCGATGTAAACAGCTCAGCATTGACTCCACTAGGTCGGGGATGCTGGAGTGAGAGTCTCAGTAATCCCCTCCGATGTAGACAGTTCAGCACTGACACCACTAGGTCGGAGTTGCTGGAGTGAGAGTCTCAGTAATCCCCTCCGATGTAGACAGTTCAGCACTGACACCACTAGATCGGAGTTGCTGCAGTGAGTGTCTCAATAATCCGCTCCGATGTAGACAGTTCAGCACTGACACCACTAGATCGGAGTTGCTGGAGTGAGGGGCTCAGTATTCCCCTCCGATGTAGACGGTTTAGCACTGACACCACTAGATCGGAGTTGCTGCAGTGAGGGGCTCAGTAATCCCCTCCGATGTAGACAGTTCAGCACTGACACCACTAGATCGGAGTTGCTGCAGTGAGGGACTCAGTAATCTCCTCTGATGTAGACAGTTCAGCACTGATACAACTAGATCAAAGTTGCTGAAGTGAGGGGCTCAGTAATCCCCTCCTCTGGAGACATTTCAACACTGACACCACTAGATCGGATTTGCTGCATTGAGGGGCTCAGTAATCCCCTCCGATGTAGACATTTCAGCACTGACACCACTAGATCGGAGTTGCTGCAGTCAGGGGCTCAGTAATCCCCTCCTTTGTAGACAGTTCAACACTAACACCACTAGATCGGAGTTGCTGCAGGGAGAGGCTCAGTAATCCCCTCCGATGTTGACGGCTCAGCACTGACACCACTAGATCGGAGTTGCTGCAGTGAGGGGCTCATTAATCCTCTCCGAAGTAGACAGTTGAGCACTGACACCACTAGATCGGATTTGCTGGAGTGAGGGGCTCCGTAATCCCCTCCGATATAGACAGCTCAGCACTGACACCACTAGATCGGAGTTGCTGCAGTGAGGGTCTCAGTAATCCCCTCCGATGTAGACAGCTCAGCACTGACACTACTACATTGGAGTTGCTGGAGTGAGGGGCTCAGTAATCCCCTCCGATGTAGACAGTTCAGCACTGACACCACTAGGTCGGAGTTGCTGGAGTGAGAGTCTCAGTAATCCTCTCCGATGTAGACAGTTCAGCACTGACACCACTAGATCGGAGTTGCTGCAGTGAGGGTCTCAGTAATCCGCTCCGATGTAGACAGTTCAGCACTGACACCACTAGATCAGAGTTGGTGCAGTGAGGGGCTCAGTAATCCCCTCCGATGTAGACAGCTCAGCACTGACACCACTAGATCAGAGTTGGTGCAGTGAGGGGCTCAGTAATCCCCTCCGATGTAGACAGTTCAGCACTGACAACACTAGATCGGAGTTGATTTTGTGAGGGCTTAGTAATCCCCTCCGATGCAGACAGTTCAGCACTGACACCACTAGATCGGAGTTGCTGGAGTGAGGGGCTCAGTAATCCCCTCCGATGTAGACAGTTCAGCCCTGACACCACTAGATCGGAGTAACTGGAGTGAACGGCTCAGTAATCCCCTCCTCTGTAGACAGTTCTGCACTGACACCACTAGATCGGAGTTGCTGGAGTGAGGGGCTCAGTAATCCCCTCCTCTGTAGACAGTTCAGCACTGACACCACTATATCGGAGTTGCTGCAGAGAGGGCCTCAGTAATCGCCTCCGATGTAGACAGTTCAGCACTGACACCACAAGATCGGAGTCGCTGCAGTGAGGATCTCAGTAATCCCCTCCGATGTAGACAGTTCAGCCCTGACACCACTAGATCGGAGTAACTGGAGTGAACGGCTCAGTAATCCCCTCCTCTGTAGACAGTTCTGCACTGACACCACTAGATCGGAGTTGCTGGAGTGAGGGGCTCAGTAATCCCCTCCTCTGTAGACAGTTCAGCACTGACACCACTAGATCGGAGTTGCTGCAGAGAGGGCCTCAGTAATCGCCTCCGATGTAGACAGTTCAGCACTGACACCACAAGATCGGAGTCGCTGCAGTGAGGATCTCAGTAATCCCCTCCGATGTAGACAGTTCAGCACTGACACCACAAGATCGGAGTTGCTGCAGTGAGGGGCTCAGTAATCTCCTCTGATGTAGACAAATCAGTACTGACACCACTAGATCGGAGTTGCTGGAGTGAGGGGCTCAGTAATCCCCTAAGATGTAGACAGTTTAGCACTGACACCACTAGATCAGAGATGCTGGAGTGAGGGCCTCAGTAATCCCCTCCGATGTAGACAGTTCAGCACTGACACCACTAGATCGGAGATGCTGCTGTGAGGGGCTCAATAATCTCCTCCGATGTAGACAGTTCAGCACTGACACCACTAGATCGGAGATGCTGGAGTGACGGCTTAGTAATCCATTCCGATGTAGACAGTTCAGCACTGACACCAGTAGATCGGAGATGCTGGAGTGAGGGGCTCAGTAATCCCCTCCGATGTAGACAGTTCAGCACCGACACCACTAGATCGGAGTTGCTGGAGTGAGGGGCTCAGTAATCCCCTCCGATATAAACAGTTCAGCACTGACACCACTAGATCGGAGATGCTGGAGGGAGGGGCTCAGTAATCCCCTCCGATGTATACAGCTCAGCACTGACACCTCTAGGTCGGAGTTGCTGGAGTATGGGTCTCAGTAATCCCCTCCGATGTAGACATTTCAGCACTGATACCACTAGATCGGAGTTGCTGGAGTGAGTGGCTCAGTATTCCCCTCCGATGTAGACAGATCAGCACTGACACCACTAGATCGGAGTTGCTGCAGTGAGGGGCTCAGTAATCCCCTCCGAAGTAGACAGTTCACCCTTACACCACTAGGTCGGAGTTGCTGCAGTGAGGGTCTCAGTAATCCCCTCCGATGTAGACAGTTCAGCACTGAAACAACTAGATCAGAGTTGCTGTAGTGAGGGTCTCAGTAATCCCCTCCTCATGTAGACAGTTCAGAAATGACATTTCTAGATCGGAGTTGCTGGAGTGAGGGGCTCAGTAAACCCCTCCGATGCTGAAAGCTCAGCACTGACACCACTAGATCGGAGTTGCTGCAGTGAGGGTTCAGTAATCCCCTCCGATGTAGACAGCTCAACACTGACACCTCTAGATCAGAGTTGCTGCAGTGAGGGGCTCAGTAATCCCCTCCGATGTAGACAGTTCAGCACTGTCAGCACTAGATCGGAGTTGCTGGAGTGAGGGGCTTAGTAATCCCCTCCGATGTAGACGGTTTAGCACTGACACCACTAGATCGGAGTTGCTGCAGTGAGGGGCTCAGTAATCCCCTCCGATGTAGACAGTTCAGCACTGACACCACTAGATCGGAGTTGCTGGAGTGAGGGGCTCAGTAATCCCCTCCGATGTAGACGGTTTAGCACTGACACCACTAGATCGGAGTTGCTGCAGTGAGGGACTCAGTAATCTCCTCTGATGTAGACAGTTCAGCACTGACACCTCTAGATCGGAGTTGCTGGAGTGAGGGGCTCAGTAATCCCCTCCTCTGTAGACAACTCAGCACTGACACAACTAGATCAAAGTTGCTGAAGTGAGGGGCTCTATAATCCCCTCCTCTGTAGACAGTTCAACACTGACACCACTAGATAGGATTTGCTGCAGTGAGGGGCTCAGTAATCCCCTCCGATGTAGACAGCTCAACACTGACACTACTAGATTGGAGTTGCTGGAGTGAGGGGCTCAGTAATCCCTTCCGATGTAGACAGTTCAGCACTGACACCACTAGATCGGAGTTGCAGCAGTGACGGGCTCAGTAATCCCCTCCGATGTAGACAGTACAGCACTGACACCACTAGATCGGAGTTGCTGCAGTGAGGGTCTCAGTAATCCGCTCCGATGTAGACAGTTCAGCACTGACACCACTAGATCGGAGTTGCTGGAGTGCGGGTCTCAGTAATCCCCTCCGATGTAGACAGTTTAGCACTAACACAACTATATCGGAGTTGCTGGAGTGAGGGTCTCAGCAATCCTGTCCGATGTAGACAGTTCAGCACTGACACCACTAGATCGGATTTGCTGGAGTGAGGGGCTCAGTAATCGCCTCCGATGTAGACATTTCATCACTGACACCAGTAAATCGAAGTTGCTGGAGTGAGGGGCTCAGTAAACCCCTCCGATGTAGACAGCACAGCACTGACACCACTAGATCGGAGTTGCTGCAGTGAGGGGCTCAGGAATCGCCTCCGATGTAGACAGTTCAGCATCGACACCACTAGATCGGAATTGCTGCAGTAAGGGGCTCAGTAATCCCCTCCGATGTAGACAGCTCAGCAATGACACCACTAGTTCGGAGTTGCTGGTGTGAGGGGCTCAGTAATCCCCTCCTATGTAGACAGTTCAGCACTGACACCACTGGATCGGAGTTGCTGGTGTGAGGGGCTCAGTAATCCCCTCCTATGTAGACAGTTCAGCACTGACACCACTAGATCGGAGTTGCTGCAGTGAGGGGCTCAGTAATCCCCTCCGATGTAGACAGTTCAGCACTGACACCTCTTGATAGGAGTTGCTGGAGTGAGGGGCTCAGTAATCCCCTCCGAAGTAGACGGTTCAGCAATGACACCACTAGGTCTGTGTTGCTGCAGTGAGGGTCTCAGTAATCCCCTCCTCATGTAGACAGTTCAGAAATGACATTTCTAGATCGGAGTTGCTGGAGTGAGGGGCTCAGTAATCCCCTCCGATGTAGAAAGCTCAGCACTGACACCACTAGATCGGAGTTGCTGCAGTGAGGATCTCAGTAATCCCCTCCGATGTAGACAGCTCAACACTGCCACCACTAGATCGGAGTTGCTGCAGTGAGGGTCTCAGTAATCCCCTCCGATGTAGACAGTTCAGCACTGTCAGCACTAGATCGGAGTTGCTGGAGTGAGGGTCTTAGTAATCCCCTCCGATGTAGACGGTTTAGCACTGACACCACTAGATCGGAGTTGCTGCAGTGAGGGGCTCAGTAATCCCCTCCGATGTAGACAGTTCAGCACTGACACCACTAGATCGGATTTGCTGGAGTGAGGGGCTCAGTAATCCCCTCCGATGTAGACGGTTTAGCACTGACACCACTAGATCGGATTTGCTGGAGTGAGGGACTCAGTAATCTCCTCTGATGTAGACAGTTCAGCACTGACACCTCTAGATCGGAGTTGCTGGAGTGAGGGGCTCAGTAATCCCCTCCTCTGTAGACAACTCAGCACTGACACAACTAGATCAAAGTTGCTGAAGTGAGGGGCTCTATAATCCCCTCCTCTGTAGACAGTTCAACACTGACACCACTAGATAGGATTTGCTGCAGTGAGGGGCTCAGTAATCCCCTCCGATGTAGACAGCTCAACACTGACACTACTAGATTGGAGTTGCTGGAGTGAGGGGCTCAGTAATCCCTTCCGATGTAGACAGTTCAGCACTGACACCACTAGATCGGAGTTGCTGAAGTGACGGGCTCAGTAATCCCCTCCGATGTAGACAGTTCAGCACTGACACAACTAGACCGGAGTTGCTGGAGTGAGGGGCTCAGTAATCCCCTCCGATTTAGACAGTTCAGCACTGACACCACTAGATCAGAGTTGCTGCAATGAGGGGCTCAGTATTCCCCTCCTGATATAGACATTTCAGCACTGACACCACTAGATCGGAGTTGCTGGAGTGAGGGGCTCAGTAATCCCCTCCGATGTAAACAGATCAGCATTGACTCCACTAGGTCGGGGATGCTGGAGTGAGAGTCTCATTAATCCCCTCCGATGTAGACAGTACAGCACTGACACCACTAGATCGGAGTTGCTGCAGTGAGGGTCTCAGTAATCCGCTCCGATGTAGACAGTTCAGCACTGACACCACTAGATCGGAGTTGCTGGAGTGAGGGGCTCAGTAATCCCCTCCGATGTAGACGGTTTAGCACTGACACCACTAGATCGGAGTTGCTGCAGTGAGGGGCTCAGTAATCCCCTCCGATGTAGACAGTTCAGCGCTGACACCACTAGATCGGAGTTGCTGGAGTGAGGGGCTCAGTAATCCCCTCCGATGTAGATGGTTTAGCACTGACACCACTAGATCGGAGTTGCTGCAGTGAGGGACTCAGTAATCTCCTCTGATGTAGACAGTTCAGCACTGACACAACTAGATCAAATTTGCTGAAGTGAGGGGCTCAGTAATCTCCTCCTCTGGAGACAGTTCAACACTGACACCACTAGATCGGATTTGCTGCAGTGAGGGTCTCAGTAATCCCCTCCGATGTAGACAGTTCAGCACTGACACCACTAGATCGGAGTTGCTGCAGTGAGGGTCTCAGTAATCCCCTCCGATGTAGACAGTTCAGCACTGACAACACTAGTTCGGAGTTGATGGTGTCAGGGGTTCAGTAATCCGCTCCGATGTAGACAGTTCAGCACTGACACCACTAGATCGGAGTTGCTGCAGTCAGGCGCTCAGTAATCCCCTCCTTTGTAGACAGTTCAACACTAACACCACTAGATCGGAGTTGCTGCAGGGAGAGGCTCAGTAATCCCCTCCGATGTAGTCAGCTCAGCACTGACACCACTAGATCGGAGTTGCTGCAGTGAGGGTCTCAGTAATCCCCTCCGATGTAGACAGCTCAGCACTGACACTACTACATTGGAGTTGCTGGAGTGAGGGGCTCAGTAATCCCCTCCGATGTAGACAGTTCAGCACTGACACCACTAGATCAGAGTTGGTGCAGTGATGGGCTCAGTAATCCCCTCCGATGTAGACAGCTCAGCACTGACACCACTAGATCAGAGTTGGTGCAGTGAGGGGCTCAGTAATCCCCTCCGATGTAGACAGTTCAGCACTGACAACACTAGATCGGAGTTGATTTTGTGAGGGCTTCGTAATCCCCTCCGATGTAGACAGTTCAGCACTGACACCACTAGATCGGAGTTGCTGGAGTGAGGGGCTCAGTAATCCCCTCCGATGTAGACAGTTCAGCCCTGACACCACTAGATCGGAGTAACTTGAGTGAACGGCTCAGTAATCCCCTCCTCTGTAGACAGATCAGCACTGACACCACTAGATCGGAGTTGCTGGAGTGAGGGGCTCAGTAATCCCCTAAGATGTAGAGAGTTTAGCACTGACACCACTAGATCGGAGATGCTGGAGTGAGGGCCTCAGTAATCCCCTCCGAAGTAGACAGTTCAGCACTGACACCACTATATAGGAGTTGCTGGAGTGAGGGGCTCAGTAATCCCCTCCAATGTAGACAGTTCACCCTTATACCACTAGGTCGGAGTTGCTGCAGTGAGGGTCTCAGTAATCCCCTCCGATGTAGACAGTTCAGCACTGAAACAACTAGATCAGAGTTGCTGTAGTGAGGGTCTCAGTAATACCCTCCGATGTAGACAGTTCAGCACTGACACCACTAGATAGGAGTTGCTGGAGTGAGAAGCTCAGTACTCCCCTCCGATGTAGACAGTTCAGCACTGACACCACTAGATCGGAGTTGCTGCAGTGAGGGTCTCAGTAATCCCCTCCGATGTAGACAGCTCAGCACTGACACCACTAGATCGGAGATGCTGGAGTGAGGGGCTCAGTAATCCCCTCCGATGCAGACAGCTCAGCATTGACACCACTAGGTCTGAGTTGCTGGAGTGAGGGTCTCAGTAATCCCCTCTGATGTAGACAGTTCAGCACTGACACCACTAGATCGGAGTTGCTGGAGTGAGTGTCTCAGTAATCGCCTCTGATGTAGACAGTTCAGCACTGACACCACTAGATCTGAGTTGCTGGAGTGAGGGGCTCAGTAATCCCCTCCGATGTAGACAGCTCAGCACTGACACCACTAAGTCGCAGTTGCTGCAGTGAGGGTCTCAGTAATCCCCTCCAATGTAAACAGCACAGCACTAACACCACTAGATCTGAGTTGCTGGAGTGAGGGGCTCAGTAATCCCCTCCGATGTAGACAGTTCAGCACTGACACCACTAAATCGGAGTTGCTGCAATGAGAGTCTCTGTAATCCCCTCCGATGTAGACAGTTCAGCACTGACACCACTATATCGGAGTTGCTGGAGTGAGGTGCTCTGTAATTGCCTCCGATGTAGACAGTTCAGCACTGACACCACTAGATCGGAGTTGCTGCAGGGAGAGGATCAGTAATCCCCTCCGATGTAGGCAGTTCAGCACTGACACCACTAGATCGAAGTTGCTGCAGTGAGGGTCTCAGTAATCCCCTCCGATGTAGACCGCTCAGCACAGACACCACTAGATCGGAGTTGTTGCAGTGAGGGTCTCAGTAATCCCCTCCGATGTAGACAGTTCAGCACTGACACCACTAGGTCGGAGTTGCTGCAGTCAGGGTCTCAGTAATCCCCTCCGATGTAGACAGTTCAGCACTGACACCACTAGATCGGAGTTGCTGGAGTGAGTGGCTCAGTAATCCCCTCCGATGCAGACAGTTCAGCAATGACACCACTAGATCGGAATTTCTGCAGTGAGGGGCTCAGTAATCCCCTCCGATGTAGACAGTTCAGCACTGACACCACTATATCGGAGTTGCTGGAGTGAGGGTCTCAGTAATCTGCTCCGATGTAGACAGTTCAGCACTGACACCACTAGATAGGAGTTGGTGGAGTGAGAAGCTCAGTAATCCCCTCCGATGTAGACAGTTCGGCACTGACACCACTAGATCGGAGATGCTGGAGTGAGGGGCTCAGTAATCCACTCCGATGTAGACAGTTCAGCACTGACAACACTAGATCGGAGTTGCTGCAGTGAGGGTCTCAGTAATCCCCTCCGATGTAGACAGCTCAGCGCTGACACCATTAAATCGGAGTTGCTGGAGTGAGGGGCTCAGTAATCCCCTCCGATGCAGACAGCTCAGCATTGACACCACTAGGTCTGAGTTGCTGGAGTGAGGGTCTCAGTAATCCCCTCCGATGTAGACAGTTCAGCACTGACATCACTAGATCTGAGTTGCTGGAGTGAGGAGCTCAGTAATCCCCTCCGATGTAGACAGCTCAGCACTGACACCACTAGATCAGAGTTGCTGCAATGAGAGTCTCAGTAATCCCCTCCGAAGTAGACAGTTCAGCACTGACACCACTAGATCGGAGTTGCTGGAGTGAGGTGCTCAGTAATCCCCTCCGATGTAGACAGTTCAGCACTGACACCACTAGATCGGAGTTGCTGCAGGGAGAGGATCAGTAATCCCCTCCGATGTAGACAGTTCAGCACTGACACCACTAGATCGGAGTTGCTGCAGTGAGGGTCTCAGTAATCCCCTCCGATGTAGACCGCTCAGCACAGACACCACTAGATCGGAGTTGTTGCAGTGAGGGTCTCAGTAATCCCCTCCGATGTAGACAGTTCAACACTGACACCACTAGATCAGAGTTGCTGCAGTGAGGGGCTCAGTAATCCCCTCCGATGTAGACAGTTCAGCACTGACACCACTAGGTCGGAGTTGCTGGAGTGAGGGTCTCAGTAATCCCCTCCAATGTAGACAGTTCAGCACTGACACCACTAGATCGGAATTGCTGGAGTGAGTGGCTCAGTAATCCCCTCCGATGCAGACAGTTCAGCAATGACACCACTAGATCGGAATTTTTGCAGTGAGGGGCTCAGTAATCCCCTCCGATGTAGACAGTTCAGCACTGACACCACTATATCGGAGTTGCTGGAGTGAGGGGCTCAGTAATCCCCTCCGATGTAGACAGTTCAGCACTGACACCACTAGGTCGGAGTTGCTGCAGTCAGGGTCTCAGTAATCCCCTCCGATGTAGACAGTTCAGCACTGACACCACTAAATCGGAGTTGCTGCAGTGAGGGTCTCAGTAATCCCTTCCGATGTAGACAGTTCAGCACTGACACCACTAGATAGGAGTTGCTGGAGTGAGAAGCTCAGTAATCCCCTCCGATGTAGACAGTTCGGCACTGACACCACTAGATCGGAGATGCTGGAGTGAGGGGCTCAGTAATCCCATCCGATGTAGACAGTTCAGCACTGACACCACTAGATCAGAGTTGCTGCAGTGAGGGTCTCAGTAATCCCCTCCGATGTAGACAGCTCAGCACTGACACCACTAGATCGGAATTGCTGAAGTGAGGGGCTCAGTAATCCCCTCTGATGTAGACTGCTCAGCACTGACACCACTAGGTCGGAGTTGCTGGAGTGAGGGTCTCAGTAATCCCCTCCGATGTAGACAGTTCAGCAATGACACCACTAGATCGGAGTTGCTGGAGTGAGGGGCTCAGTAATCCCCTCCGATGTAGATAGTTCAGCACTGACACCACTAGATGGGAGTTGCTGCAGTGAGGGGCTCAGTAATCCCCTCCGATGTAGACAGTTCAGCACTGATACCACTACATCGGAGTTGCTGGAGTGAGTGGCTCAGTAATCCTCTCCGATGTAGACAGTTCAGCACTGACACCACTAGGTCGGAGTTGCTGCAGTGAGGGTCTCAGTAATCCCCTCCGATATAGACAGTTCAGCACTGACACCACTAGATCAGAGTTGGTGCAGTGAGGGGCTCAGTAATCCCCTCCGATGTAGACAGCTCAGCAATGACACCACTAGATCAGAGTTGGTGCAGTGAGGGGCTCAGTAATCCCCTCCGATGTAGACAGTTCAGCACTGACAACACTAGATCGGAGTTGATTTTGTGAGGGCTTAGTAATCCCCTCCAATGTAGACAGTTCAGCACTGACACCACTAGATTGGAGTTGCTGGAGTCAGGGGCTCAGTAATCCCCTCCGATGTAGACACTTCAGCCCTGACACCACTAGATCGGAGTAACTGGAGTGAACGGCTCAGTAATCCCCTCCTCTGTAGACAGTTCTGCACTGACACCACTAGATCGGAGTTGCTGGAGTGAGGGGCTCAGTAATCCCCTCCTCTGTAGACAGTTCAGCACTGACACCACTAGATCGGAGTTGCTGCAGAGAGGGCCTCAGTAATCGCCTCCGATGTAGACAGTTCAGCACTGACACCACAAGATGGGAGTTGCTGCAGTGAGGGGCTCAGTAATCTCCTCTGATGTAGACAAATCAGCACTGACACCACTAGATCGGAGTTGCTGGAGTGAGGGGCTTAGTAATCCCCTAAGATGTAGACAGTTTAGCACTGACACCACTAGATCGGAGATGCTGGAGTGTGGGCCTCAGTAATCCCCTCCGATGTAGACAGTTCAGCACTGACACCACTAGATCGGAGATGCTGCTGTGAGGGGCTCAGTAATCCCTTCCGATGTAGACAGTTCAGCACTGACACCACTAGATCGGAGATGCTGGAGTGAGGGCTTAGTAATCCCCTCCGATGTAGACAGTTCAGCACTGACACCAGTAGATCGGAGATGCTGGAGTGAGGGGCTCAGTAATCCCCTCCGATGTAGACAGTTCAGCACTGACACCACTAGATCGGAGTTGCTGGAGTTAGGGGCTCAGTAATCCCCTCCGATGTAAACAGTTCAGCACTGACACCACTAGATCGGAGATGCTGGAGGGAGGGGCTCAGTATTTCCCTCCGATGTAGACAGCTCAGCACTGACACCTCTAGGTCGGAGTTGCTGGAGTATGGGTCTCAGTAATCCCCTCCGATGTAGATATTTCAGCACTGATACTGACGCGCCCCCTGGGCCAGTGCTGTAGGGGATACCCGGAGCCGGATCTCGATGGGGGTAGTAGTCCTTGTGGCGGTGACCCGGTCCGTGCCCAGGGTGTCAAACTAAGTGGCAGTCTATGGCAACAGATGTTAACTTGATTGTCGACTACGCCACCCGTTGAGTGCGGCTTTGAAGCAGCCGCTGCAGAGCAGTCCACTGAGGCCGGTGGTATATGTGCAGCAGTGATGGTATAACCCCCAACGGGAGGGGTATGGCCTCAGGGCAGAAGGTGTAGATGATGGGGGTTGTGAAGATGCAGAAGGGAAGACTCAGAGTCAGGAGATGGAGTTCAGGGCTTTTACTTACTGGTGTTCTTTTGGTCACTCTGGCCTTGAGTGACCACCCGAGCCGTGCTGCGTCCACCAGGTCCTGGACTCGGCCAACCCCCAGGCAATTCTGGAGCGTGGTCCTGAGCTCCTTTCTGACTCTCCCTTCCTCTGGCCGTTCCCACCAGGGATCCACTTTTGGCCGGCTCCCTCGGGTCTCTTGGTGGTCAAGCCTCCTCTGGGCTCCCTGACCCTATGCTCGGTGTGCCTTTCTAGTGGATTTGGTGAGGGTCGTGGCAGATCCTGCCCACAACCTCCGGTTCCTGGTTAAGGTTCGTTTTGGCCTCTGCCAGCTTGGGTTCCGGTACCCTTGTCCGCCAACCCTTCACCCTTCTGTCCTTATTCTGGGATCTTGGGGTTCCTTCTTGTTTCCTCTCTGGGTCCTTCTCACTCCTCTCTCTCTCTCTCAGCAGGCCTTGCTCTGGAGCTGGGCCCAGCCGGAGCCACAGCTCCCTGTCAGCCCTTCTGGCTGAGCTCCTCTGCTCTTCTCCTCTGCCTTAACTGAACCCTGATCTAAGATGGTGCCCACCTTATATACTCCCTCTATGTGTGAGCCCAGGTGACTAGCACCCAATGAGCTCCTAGCTTTACCCAGAGTACTCCCCCTATCTGCCCCTACACTACTGGGATGTTCCACCCCCCTCCCACTCCAGCCAGGGACAGACGCTGTCGTACCTGCACATATACTTGGTGGGAGTACCGTAGTTCTGTCCCCCGGAAATGGGATGTATGTAGTGCATGCAGCCTACTAAGCTCAGTTCCACACTCCATCCTTACCCGGGAGTGGAATACCACACCTCTGGAGTGAGGTGCAATACCCCTGTAGCAGCCGAGCCCTCAGGGTGCTACATTCCCCCCTGGTAAATCACAGCACGTCCTCGGGCTGTAAAAGAGAAAAACATAATAAAACATACAAAATTTTTGCAAAAACATACACAACAGGTATAAAACACTATAACATTATCAGACTCTAGCAATAAAAAACTTCTTCATATAAATATTCTTGAGCTTCTGGCCACTGGGCACTTGTGACCAGGTAAAAGTGCAACAGTCAGTTTAAGAAAAAACAGTTTTCCTATAAAACCAGTAGGGGGCGCCTTAGAAAGCGCAACTATATACAAGGGGAGGTGGCCGCTCTCAGTCCTCGGCCAGTGGGGAAAAGGGGATGGCTGCTCGCAGTCCTCAGCCTGTGGGGAGATGGGACACACTGGAACAGTTCACTGGTCCCAACGGGGACTATAATGGTAACAGTTCCTGTACCCTAACGGGTAACTATTTTACAGTTCCATTTACCGTACTTTAGTAGCGGCGTCCTCCTGATGCTTCCTCCAGCGAGAGTGGGGTGATCTTGGCGGGCGCCGGAGCCGGGATCAGGGGCTCATCCAGAGGTCTTTCTTTCCGGAGTCGGGGATGGTGGAACTCCGGTGGCCACGCAAAGGGCTGCCCATCCGGGCATGTGTGCTGGGCAAATAGGTCTTCACCCAGGTGTGGCGCTGTGGACGTTGAGGGCGCTGTTGTGGTGGCGGCGCCCGGGTTCACCAGGCCTTGCGACCAGGCTTGGGGCACCCTGAATGTAAAGGGCACCGTGAAGACGGCGGCGCCCGGGGTTACTTGGCCCAGCGACCAGGCCGGTGGCTCAGTGGAGGTAGAGGGCGCTGTTGGTACTGCGGCGCCCGGGGGTACTCGGCCTTGCGACCAGGCCGGTGGCGTCTCCTGCTTGGCCGCGCTCAGGGTTGAGGCGCGTGACGTCACAGGGGGCGTGGTCGCGGCTCCTGTCGCTTGAGGCCTAGCTTGGAGCGGTGACGATGCAGCAACGTGAGTGGTGAGTGGGGTCTCGGGCTCTGCGACGGGGAGTTGGGGCAGGCTTGCGACCATCGGGCACGGGATGTTGTCGTCCCCATTACCTGCTCCCTTTTCTTCAACTCCCTCCGCGGCGTCGTCTCCGGCCGTCGTCCCTCCTGCACCGTCCTCAGAGGCGGACATGCTCCTTGTTGTGGGTGGCGTGCTTCGCTGGCAGGTTCCAGCCTGCTGGGCCATCTCTCTGCTCCATGCGGCCAGTACGTCCCGCTGCACTCGGGCCATCCTCTGAGCCAAGCCCTCCAGTGCGGTCCGTGCATGCTCCCGATCTCTGGGGAGCTGCGCCAGGATCTCCACCAGGCCTTCTGGGGTTGTCGCTTGCAACAGGCTCCTGACCACTGGGTCGGTGCTGCCTGCCTCTCCCTCCATCTCCGGGTACGGCTCCTCCAGACTCCTCCAAGCTGCTCCCATCTTCTCTCTTTTGTTCTGTCTACGCCCATACTGAGGGCGGTCCTGGGGTAACTTGGTGATTGTCAGTTCCAGGGGCAGACCCCTCACGCTGATGGACATCTCTAACATCACAGTCTCTGCTGGTGGGGGCGGTTTCCGCTTTTGGCGCCATTCCTTGACCTGGCCCACGATGGGAGGTGGCCTCTTGCCACCCTCCGGCACGCCCATAATGGCGTCCGCTCTGCCAGGGCGGGAAATCTTCTGAAATGGCGGGAATCGCCTCCCAGTGGCGGGAAACACTGCAGATGGCGGGAAAAGACTGCAGATGACGGGCAAATGGCGGGAACCGATCCGAGATGGCGTCCGATGGCGGGGACCCTCCGGAACCGGCGGGAGACTTCTTTTTGAGGTAAATGCGAACTTTTCTTCAGGCACACAGTACCCGATGGTTGCGGGCACGTTATCCTGCCGACTACGCCAAAGTTGACGCGCCCCCTGGGCCAGTGCTGTAGGGGATACCTGGAGCCGGATCTCGATGGGGGTAGTAGTCCTTGTGGCGGTGACCCGGTCCGTGCCCAGGGTGTCAAACTAAGTGGCAGTCTATGGCAACAGATGTTAACTTGATTGTCGACTACGCCACCCGTTGAGTGCGGCTTTGAAGCCGCCGCTGCAGAGCAGTCCACTGAGGCCGGTGGTATATGTGCAGCAGTGATGGTATAACCCCCAACGGGAGGGGTATGGCCTCAGGGCAGAAGGTGTAGATGATGGGGGTTGTGAAGATGCAGAAGGGAAGACTCAGAGTCAGGAGATGCAGTTCAGGGCTTTTACTTACTGGTGTTCTTTTGGTCACTCTGGCCTTGAGTGACCACCCGAGCCGTGCTGCGTCCACCAGGTCCTGGACTCGGCCAACCCCAGGCAATTCTGGAGCGTGGTCCTGAGCTCCTTTCTGACTCTCCCTTCCTCTGGCCGTTCCCACCAGGGATCCACTTTTGGCCGGCTCCCTCGGGTCTCTTGGTGGTCAAGCCTCCTCTGGGCTCCCTGACCCTATGCTCGGTGTGCCTTTCTAGTGGATTTGGTAAGGGTCGTGGCAGATCCTGCCCACAACCTCCGGTTCCTGGTTAAGGTTCGTTTTGGCCTCTGCCAGCTTGGGTTCCGGTACCCTTGTCCGCCAACCCTTCACCCTTCTGTCCTTATTCTGGGATCTTGGGGTTCCTTCTTGTTTCCTCTCTGGGTCCTTCTCACTCCTCTCTCTCTCTCTCAGCAGGCCTTGCTCTGGAGCTGGGCCCAGCCGGAGCCACAGCTCCCTGTCAGCCCTTCTGGCTGAGCTCCTCTGCTCTTCTCCTCTGCCTGAACTGAACCCCGATCTAAGATGGTGCCCACCTTATATACTCCCTCTATGTGTGAGCCCAGGTGACTAGCACCCAATGAGCTCCTAGCTTTACCCAGAGTACTCCCCCTATCTGCCCCTACACTACTGGGATGTTCCACCCCCCTCCCACTCCAGCCAGGGACAGACGCTGTCGTACCTGCACATATACTTGGTGGGAGTACCGTAGTTCTGTCCCCCGGAAATGGGATGTATGTAGTGCATGCAGCCTACTAAGCTCAGTTCCACACTCCATCCTTACCCGGGAGTGGAATACCACACCTCTGGAGTGAGGTGCAATACCCCTGTAGCAGCCGAGCCCTCAGGGTGCTACAATACCACTAGGTCGGAGTTGCTGGAGTGAGTGGCTCAGTATTCCCCTCCGATGTAGACAGTTCAGCACTGACACCACTAGATCGGAGTTGCTGCAGTGAGGGGCTCAGTAATCCCCTCCGATGTAGACAGTTCAGCACTGACACCACTATATAGGAGTTGCTGGAGTGAGGGGCTCAGTAATCCCCTCCAATGTAGACAGTTCACCCTTAAACCACTAGGTCGGAGTTGCTGGAGTGAGTGGCTCAGTATTCCCCTCCGATGTAGACAGTTCAGCACTGACACCACTAGATCGGAGTTGCTGCAGTGAGGGGCTCAGTAATCCCCTCCGAAGTAGACAGTTCAGCACTGACACCACTATATAGGAGTTGCTGGAGTGAGGGTCTCAGTAATCCCCTCCGATGTAGACAGTTCAACACTGAAACAACTAGATCAGAGTTGCTGTAGTGAGGGTCTCAGTAATACCCTCCGATGTAGACAGTTCAGCACTGACACCACTAGATAGGAGTTGCTGGAGTGAGAAGCTCAGTACTCCCCTCCGATGTAGACAGCTCAGCACTGACACCACTAGATCGGAGTTGCTGGAGTGAGGAGCTCAGTAATCCCCTCCGATGCAGACAGCTCAGCATTGACACCACTAGGTCTGAGTTGCTGGAGTGAGGGTCTCAGTAATCCCCTCCGATGTAGACAGTTCAGCACTGACACCACTAGATCGGAGTTGCTGGAGTGAGTGGCTCAGTAATCCCCTCCGATGTAGACAGTTCAGCACTGACACCACTAGATCGGAGTTGCTGCAGTGAGGGGCTCAGTAATCCCCTCCAATGTAGACAGCTCAGCACTGACTCCAATAGTTCGGAGTTGCTAGAGTGAGGGTCTCAGTAATCCCCTCCGATGTAGACAGTTCAGCACTGACAACACTAGATCGGAGTTGCTGCAGGGAGAGGATCAGTAATCCCCTCCGATGTAGACAGTTCAGCACTGACACCACTAGATCGAATTTGCTGCAGTGAGGGTCTCAGTAATCCCCTCCGATGTAGACCGCTCAGCACAGACACCACTAGATCAGAGTTGCTGCAGTGAGGGGCTCAGTAATACCCTCCTGATGTAGACAGTTCAGCACTGACACCACTAGGTCGGAGTTGCTGGAGTGAGGGTCTCAGTAATCCCCTCCGATGTAGACAGTTCAGCACTGACACCACTAGATCGGAGTTGCTGGAGTGAGTGGCTCAGTAATCCCCTCCGATGCAGACAGTTCAGCAATGACACCACTAGATCGGAATTTCTGCAGTGAGGGGCTCAGTAATCCCCTCCGATGTAGACAGTTCAGCACTGACACCACTATATCGGAGTTGCTGGAGTGAGGGTCTCAGTAATCCGCTCCGATGTAGACAGTTCAGCACTGACACCACTAGGTCGGAGTTGCTGCAGTCAGGGTCTCAGTAATCCCCTCCGATGTAGACAGTTCAGCGCTGAAACCACTAAATCGGAGTTGCTGCAGTGAGGGTCTCAGTAATCTCTTCCGATGTAGACAGTTCAGCACTGACACCACTAGATCGGAGTTGCTGCAGTGAGGGTCTCAGTAATCCCCTCCGATGTAGACAGCTCAGCGCTGACACCACTAAATCGGAGTTGCTGGAGTGAGGGGCTCAGTAATCCCCTCCGATGCAGACAGCTCAGCATTGACACCACTAGGTCTGAGTTGCTGGAGTGAGGGTCTCAGTAATCCCCTCCGATGTAGACAGTTCAGCACTGACATCACTAGATCTGAGTTGCTGGAGTGAGGAGCTCAGTAATCCCCTCCGATGTAGAGAGCTCAGCACTGACACCACTAGATCGGATTTGCTGCAGTGAGGGGCTCAGTAATCCCCTCCGATGTAGACAGTTCAGCACTGACACCACTAGATCGGAGTTGCTGGAGTGAGGTGCTCAGTAATTGCTTCCGATGTAGACAGTTCAGCACTGACACCACTAGATCGGAGTTGCTGCAGGGAGAGGATCAGTAATCCCCTCCGATGTAGACAGTTCAGCACTGACACCACTAGATCGGAGTTGCTGCAGTGAGGGTCTCAGTTATCCCCTCCGATGTAGACCGCTCAGCACAGACACCACTAGATCGGAGTTGTTGCAGTGAGGGTCTCAGTAATCCCCTCCGATGTAGACAGTTCAACACTGACACCACTAGATCAGAGTTGCTGCAGTGAGGGGCTCAGTAATCCCCTCCGATGTACACAGTTCAGCACTGACACCACTAGATCGGAGTTGCTGGAGTGAGTGGCTCAGTAATCCCCTCCGATGCAGACAGTTCAGCAATGACACCACTAGATCGGAATTTCTGCAGTGAGGGGCTCAGTAATCCCCTCCGATGTAGACAGTTCAGCACTGACACCACTATATCGGAGTTGCTGGAATGAGGGGCTCAGTAATCCCCTCCGAGGTAGACAGTTCAGCACTGACACCACTATGTCGGAGTTGCTGCAGTCAGGGTCTCAGTAATCCCCTCCGATGTAGACAGTTCAGCACTGACACCACTAAATCGGAGTTGCTGCAGTGAGAAGCTCAGTAATCCCCTCCGATGTAGACAGTTCGGCACTGACACCGCTAGATCGGAGATGCTGGAGTGAGGGGCTCAGTAATCCCATCCGATGTAGACAGTTCAGCACTGACACCACTAGATCGGAGTTGCTGCAGTGAGGGTCTCAGTAATCCCCTCCGATGTAGACAGCTCAGCACTGACACCACTAGATCGGAGTTGCTGGAGTGAGGGGCTCAGTAATCCCCTCCGATGCAGACAGCTCAGCATTGACACCACTAGGACTGAGTTGCTGGAGTGAGGGTCTCAGTAATCCCCTCCGATGTAGACAGTTCAGCACTGACACCACTAGATCGGAGTTGCTGGAGTGAGTGGCTCAGTAATCCCCTCCGATATAGACAGTTCAGCACTGACACCACAAGATCGGAGTTGCTGCAGTGAGGGGCTCAGTAATCCCCTCCAATGTAGACAGCTCAGCACTGACTCCAATAGTTCGGAGTTGCTAGAGTGAGGGTCTCAGTAATCCCCTCCGATGTAGACAGTTCAGCACTGACAACACTAGATCGGAGTTGCTGCAGGGAGAGGATCAGTAATCCCCTCCGATGTAGACAGTTCAGCACTGACACCACTAGATCGAATTTGCTGCAGTGAGGGTCTCAGTAATCCCCTCCGATGTAGACCGCTCAGCACAGACACCACTAGATCGGAGTTGTTGCAGTGAGGGTCTCAGTAATCCCCTCCGATGTAGACAGTTCAACACTGACACCACTAGATCAGAGTTGCTGCAGTGAGGGGCTCAGTAATACCCTCCTGATGTAGACAGTTCAGCACTGACACCACTAGGTCGGAGTTGCTGGAGTGAGGGTCTCAGTAATCCCCTCCGATGTAGACAGTTCAGCACTGACACCACTAGATCGGAGTTGCTGGAGTGAGTGGCTCAGTAATCCCCTACGATGCAGACAGTTCAGCAATGACACCACTAGATCGGAATTTCTGCAGTGAGGGGCTCAGTAATCCCCTCCGATGTAGACAGTTCAGCACTGACACCACTATATCGGAGTTGCTGGAGTGAGGGTCTCAGTAATCCGCTCCGATGTAGACAGTTCAGCACTGACACCACTAGGTCAGAGTTGCTGCAGTCAGGGTCTCAGTAATCCCCTCCGATGTAGACAGTTCAGCACTGAAACCACTAAATCGGAGTTGCTGCAGTGAGGGTCTCAGTAATCCCTTCCGATGTAGACAGTTCAGCACTGACACCACTAGATCGGAGTTGCTGCAGTGAGGGTCTCAGTAATCCCCTCCGATGTAGACAGCTCAGCGCTGACACCACTAAATCGGAGTTGCTGGAGTGAGGGGCTCAGTAATCCCCTCCGATGCAGACAGCTCAGCATTGACACCACTAGGTCTGAGTTGCTGGAGTGAGGGTCTCAGTAATCCCCTCCGATGTAGACAGTTCAGCACTGACATCACTAGATCTGAGTTGCTGGAGTGAGGAGCTCAGTAATCCCCTCCGATGTAGACAGCTCAGCACTGACACCACTAGATCGGATTTGCTGCAGTGAGGGGCTCAGTAATCCCCTCCGATGTAGACAGTTCAGCACTGACACCACTAGATCGGAGTTGCTGGAGTGAGGTGCTCAGTAATTGCTTCCGATGTAGACAGTTCAGCACTGACACCACTAGATCGGAGTTGCTGCAGGGAGAGGATCAGTAATCCCTTCCGATGTAGACAGTTCAGCACTGACACCACTAGATCGGAGTTGCTGCAGTGAGGGTCTCAGTAATCCCCTCCGATGTAGACCGCTCAGCACAGACACCACTAGATCGGAGTTGTTGCAGTGAGGGTCTCAGTAATCCCCTCCGATGTAGACAGTTCAACACTGACACCACTAGATCAGAGTTGCTGCAGTGAGGGGCTCAGTAATCCCCTCCGATGTACACAGTTCAGCACTGACACCACTAGGTCGGAGTTGCTGGAGTGAGGGTCTCAGTAATCCCCTCCGATGTAGACAGTTCAGCACTGACACCACTAGATCGGAGTTGCTGGAGTGAGTGGCTCAGTAATCCCCTCCGATGCAGACAGTTCAGCAATGACACCACTAGATCGGAATTTCTGCAGTGAGGGGCTCAGTAATCCCCTCCGATGTAGACAGTTCAGCACTGACACCACTATATCGGAGTTGCTGGAATGAGGGGCTCAGTAATCCCCTCCGAGGTAGACAGTTCAGCACTGACACCACTATGTCGGAGTTGCTGCAGTCAGGGTCTCAGTAATCCCCTCCGATGTAGACAGTTCAGCACTGACACCACTAAATCGGAGTTGCTGCAGTGAGAAGCTCAGTAATCCCCTCCGATGTAGACAGTTCGGCACTGACACCACTAGATCGGAGATGCTGGAGTGAGGGGCTCAGTAATCCCATCCGATGTAGACAGTTCGGCACTGACACCACTAGATCGGAGATGCTGGAGTCAGGGTCTCAGTAATCCCCTCCGATGTAGACAGCTCAGCACTGACACCACTAGATCGGAGTTGCTGGAGTGAGGGGCTCAGTAATCCCCTCCGATGCAGACAGCTCAGCATTGACACCACTAGGTCTGAGTTGCTGGAGTGAGGGTCTCAGTAATCCCCTCCGATGTAGACAGTTCAGCACTGACACCACTAGATCGGAGTTGCTGCAGTGAGTGGCTCAGTAATCCCCTCCGATGTAGACAGTTCAGCACTGACACCACTAGATCGGAGTTGCTGCAGTGAGGGGCTCAGTAATCCCCTCCGATGTAGACAGCTCAGCACTGACTCCAATAGTTCGGAGTTGCTAGAGTGAGGGTCTCAGTAATCCCCTCCGATGTAGACAGTTCAGCACTGACAACACTAGATCGGAGTTGCTGCAGGGAGAGGATCAGTAATCCCCTCCGATGTAGACAGTTCAGCACTGACACCACTAGATCGGAGTTGCTGCAGTGAGGGTCTCAGTAATCCCCTCCGATGTAGACCGCTCAGCACAGACACCACTAGATTGGAGTTGATGCAGTGAGGGTCTCAGTAATCCCCTCCGATGTAGACAGTTCAACACTGACACCACTAGATCAGAGTTGCTGCAGTGAGGGGCTCAGTAATACCCTCCTGATGTAGACAGTTCAGCACTGACACCACTAGGTCGGAGTTGCTGGAGTGAGGGTCTCAGTAATCCCCTCCGATGTAAACAGTTCAGCACTGACACCACTAGATCGGAGTTGCTGGAGTGAGTGGCTCAGTAATCCCCTCCGATGCAGACAGTTCAGCAATGACACCACTAGATCGGAATTTCTGCAGTGAGGGGCTCAGTAATCCCCTCCGATGTAGACAGTTCAGCACTGACACCACTATATCGGAGTTGCTGGAGTGAGGGTCTCAGTAATCCGCTCCGATGTAGACAGTTCAGCACTGACACCACTAGGTCGGAGTTGCTGCAGTCAGGGTCTCAGTAATCCCCTCCGATGTAGACAGTTCAGCACTGAAACCACTAAATCGGAGTTGCTGCAGTGAGGGTCTCAGTAATCCCTTCCGATGTAGACAGTTCAGCACTGACACCACTATATCGGAGTTGCTGCAGTGAGAGTCTCAGTAATCCACTCCGATGTAGACAGCTCAGCGCTGACACCACTAAATCGGAGTTGCTGGAGTGAGGGGCTCAGTAATCCCCTCCGATGCAGACAGCTCAGCATTGACACCACTAGGTCTGAGTTGCTGGAGTGAGGGTCTCAGTAATCCCCTCCGATGTAGACAGTTCAGCACTGACATCACTAGATCTGAGATGCTGGAGTGAGGAGCTCAGTAATCCCCTCCGATGTAGACAGTTCAGCACTGACACCACTAGATCGGAGTTGCTGGAGTGAGGTGCTCAGTAATTGCTTCCGATGTAGACAGTTCAGCACTGACACCACTAGATCGGAGTTGCTGCAGTGAGGGTCTCAGTAATCCCCTCCGATGTAGACCGCTCAGCACAGACACCACTAGATCGGAGTTGTTGCATTGAGGGTCTCAGTAATCCCCTCCGATGTAGACAGTTCAACACTGACACCACTAGATCAGAGTTGCTGCAGTGAGGGGCTCAGTAATCCCCCCGATGTAGACAGTTCAGCACTGACACCACTAGGTCGGAGTTGCTGGAGTGAGGGTCTCAGTAATCCCCTCCGATGTAGACAGTTCAGCACTGACACCACTAAATCGGAGTTGCTGCAGTGAGAAGCTCAGTAATCCCCTCCGATGTAGACAGTTCGGCACTGACACCACTAGATCGGAGATGCTGGAGTGAGGGGCTCAGTAATCCCATCCGATGTAGACAGTTCAGCACTGACACCACTAGATCGGAGTTGCTGCAGTGAGGGTCTCAGTAATCCCCTCCGATGTAGACAGCTCAGCACTGACACCACTAGATCGGAGTTGCTGGAGTGAGGGGCTCAGTAATCCCCTCCGATGCAGACAGCTCAGCATTGACACCACTAGGTCTGAGTTGCTGGAGTGAGGCTCTCAGTAATCCTCTCCGATGTAGACAGTTCAGCACTGACACCACTAGATCGGAGTTGCTGCAGTGAGTGGCTCAGTAATCCCCTCCGATGTAGACAGTTCAGCACTGACACCACTAGATCGGAGTTGCTGCAGTGAGGGGCTCAGTAATCCCCTCCGATGTAGACAGCTCAGCACTGACTCCAATAGTTCGGAGTTGCTAGAGTGAGGGTCTCAGTAATCCCCTCCGATGTAGACAGTTCAGCACTGACAACACTAGATCGGAGTTGCTGCAGGGAGAGGATCAGTAATCCCCTCCGATGTAGACAGTTCAGCACTGACACCACTAGATCGAATTTGCTGCAGTGAGGGTCTCAGAAATCCCCTCCGATGTAGACCGCTCAGCACAGACACCACTAGATCGGAGTTGTTGCAGTGAGGGTCTCAGTAATCCCCTCTGATGTAGACAGTTCAACACTAACACCACTAGATCAGAGTTGCTGCAGTGAGGGGCTCAGTAATACCCTCCTGATGTAGACAGTTCAGCACTGACACCACTAGGTCGGAGTTGCTGGAGTGAGGGTCTCAGTAATCCCCTCCGATGTAAACAGTTCAGCACTGACACCACTAGATCGGAGTTGCTGGAGTGAGTGGCTCAGTAATCCCCTCCGATGTAGACAGTTCAGCACTGACACCACTATATCGGAGTTGCTGGAGGGAGGGTCTCAGTAATCCGCTCCGATGTAGACAGTTCAGCACTGACACCACTAGGTCGGAGTTGCTGCAGTCAGGGTCTCAGTAATCCCCTCCGATGTAGACAGTTCAGCACTGAAACCACTAGATCGGAGTTGCTGCAGTGAGAGTCTCAGTAATCCCCTCCGATGTAGACAGCTCAGCGCTGACACCACTAAATCGGAGTTGCTGGAGTGAGGGGCTCAGTAATCCCCTCCGATGCAGACAGCTCAGCATTGACACCACTAGGTCTGAGTTGCTGGAGTGAGGGTCTCAGTAATCCCCTCCGATGTAGACAGTTCAGCACTGACATCACTAGATCTGAGATGCTGGAGTGAGGAGCTCAGTAATCCCCTCCGATGTAGACAGTTCAGCACTGACACCACTAGATCGGAGTTGCTGGAGTGAGGTGCTCAGTAATTGCTTCCGATGTAGACAGTTCAGCACTGACACCACTAGATCGGAGTTGCTGCAGTGAGGGTCTCAGTAATCCCCTCCGATGTAGACCGCTCAGCACAGACACCACTAGATCGGAGTTGTTGCAGTGAGGGTCTCAGTAATCCCCTCCGATGTAGACAGTTCAACACTGACACCACTAGATCAGAGTTGCTGCAGTGAGGGGCTCAGTAATCCCCCCGATGTAGACAGTTCAGCACTGACACCACTAGGTCGGAGTTGCTGGAGTGAGGGTCTCAGTAATCCCCTCCGATGTAGACAGTTCAGCACTGACACCACTAGATCGGAGTTGCTGGAGTGAGTGGCTCAGTAATCCCCTCCGATGTAGACAGTTCAGCACTGACACCACTAAATCGGAGTTGCTGCAGTGAGAAGCTCAGTAATCCCCTCCGATGTAGACAGTTCGGCAGTGACACCACTAGATCGGAGATGCTGGAGTGAGAGGCTCAGTAATCCCATCCGATGTAGACAGTTCAGCACTGACACCACTAGATCGGAGTTGCTGCAGTGAGGGTCTCAGTAATCCCCTCCGATGTAGACAGCTCAGCACTGACACCACTAGATCGGAGTTGCTGGAGTGAGGGGCTCAGTAATCCCCTATGATGTAGACAGCTCAGCACTGACACCACTAGGTCGGAGTTGCTGGAGTGAGGGTCTCAGTAATCCCCTCCGATGTAGACAGTTCAGCAATGACACCACTAGATCGGAGTTGCTGGAGTGAGGGGCTCAGTAATCCCCTCCGATGTAGATAGTTCAGCACTGACACCACTAGATCGGAGTTGCTGCAGTGAGGGGCTCAGAAATCCCCTCCGATGTAGACGGTTCAGCACTGATACCACTAGATCGGAGTTGCTGGAGTGAGGGGCTCAGTAATCCTCTCCGATGTAGACAGTTCAGCACTGACACCACTAGGTCGGAGTTGCTGCAGTGAGGGTCTCAGTAATCCCCTCCGATATAGACAGTTCAGCACTGAAACCACTAGTTCGGAGTTCCTGCAGTGAGGGTCTCAGTAATCCCCTCCGATGTAGACAGCTCAGCACTGACACCACTAGATCGGAGTTGCTCGAGTGAGCGGCTCAGTAATCCCCTCCGATGTAGACAGTTCAGCACTGACACCACTAGGTCGGAGTTGCTAGAACGAGGGGCTCAGGAATCCCCTCCGATGTAGACAGTTCAGCACTGACACCACTAGATCGGAGTTGCTGGAGTGAGAGGCTCAGTAATTCCCTCCGATGTAGACAGTTCAGCACTGAAACCACTAGGTCGGAGTTGCTGCAGTGAGGGTCTCAGTAATCACCTCCAATGTAGACAGTTCAGCACTAACACCACTAGGTCAGAGATGTCGCAGTGAGGGTCTCAGTAATCCCCTCTGATGTAGACAGTTCAGCACTGACACCACTAGATAGGAGTAGCTGCTCTGAGGGGCTCAGTAATCCCCTCCGATGTAGAGAGTTCAGCACTGACACCACTAGATAGGAGTTGCTGCAGTGAAGGGCTCAGTAGTCCCCTCCGATGTAGACAGTTCAGCACTGACACCACTTAGTCGGAGTTGCTGCAGTGAGGGTCTCAGTAATCCCCTCCTATGTAAACAGCTCAGTACTGACACCACTAGATAGGAGTTGCTGGAGTGAGGGGCTCAGTAATCCCCTCCGTTGTAGACAGCTGAGCACTGACACCACTAGGTCAGAGTTGCTGGAGTGAGGGTCTCAGTAATCCCCTCCGATGTAGACAGTTCAGCACTGACACCACTAGATTGGAGTTGCTGGAGTGAGGGGCTCAGTAATCCCCTCCGATGGCGACAGTTCAGCACTGGCACCACTAGATCGGAGTTGCTGCAGTGAGGGGCTCAGTAATTCCCTCCGATGTAGACAGCTCAGCACTGACACCAATAGATTGGAGTTGCTGCAGTGAGGGTCTCAGTAATCCCCTCCGATGTAGACATGTTCAGCAATGACACCACTACATCAGAGTTGCTGCAGTGAGGGTCTCAGTAATCCACTCCTGATGTAGACAGTTCAGCACTGAAACCACTAGATCGGAGTTGCTGGAGTGAGTGTCTCAGTAATCCCCTCCGATGTAGACTGTTCAGCACTGACACCACTAGATCGGAGTTGCTGGAGTGAGGGTCTCAGTAATCCACTCCGATATAGACAGTTCAGCACTGACACCACTAGATTGGATTTGCTTGAGTGAGGGGCTCTGTAATCGCCTCCGATATAGACAGTTCAGCACTGACACCACTAGATCGGAGTTTCTGCAGTGAGGGGCTCAGTAATCCCCTCCGATGTAGACAGCTCAGCACTGACACCACTAAGTCGGAGTTGCTGGAGTGAGGTGCTCAGTAATCCCCTCCGATGTAGACAGTTCAACACTGACACCACTAGATGAGAGTTGCTGCAGTGAGGGGCTCAGTAATCCCCTCCTGATGTAGACAGTTCAGCACTGACACCACTAGGTCGGAGTTGCTGGAGTGAGCGTCTCAGTAATCCCCTCCGATGTAGACAGTTCAGCACTGATACCACTAGATCGGAGTTGCTGCAGTGAGGGGCTCAGTAATCCCCTCCTGATGTAGACAGTTCAGCACTGACACCACTAGATCGGAATGGCTGCAGTGAGGGGCACAGTAATCCCCTCCGATGTAGACAGTTCAGCACTGACACAACTATATCGGAGTTGCTGGAGTGAGGGGCTCAGTAATGCCCTCCGATGTAGATAGTTCAGCTCTGACACCACTAGATCGGAATTGCTGCAGTGAGGGGCTCAGTAATCCCCTCCGATGTAGACAGTTCAGCACTGACACCACTAGATCGGAGTTGCTGGAGTGAGGGGCTCAGTAATCCCCTCCGATGTAGACAGTTCAGCACTGACACCACTAGATCGGAGTTGCTGCAGTGAAGGTCTCAGTAATCCCCTGCGATGTAGACAGTTCAGCACTGAAACCACTAGATTGGAGTTGCTGGAGTGAGGAGCTGAGTAATCCCCTCCGATGTAGACAGTTCAGAACTGACACCACTAGATCGGAGTTGCTGCAGTGAGTGTCTCAGTAATCCCCTCCGATGTAGATAGCTCATCAGTGACACTACTAGATCGGAGATGCTGGAGTGAGGGGCTCAGTAATCCCCTCCGATGTAGACAGTTCAGCACTGAGACCACTAGGTCGGAGTTGCTAGAGCGAGGGGCTCAGTAATCCCCTCCGATGTAGACAGTTCAGCACTGACACCACTGGATCGGAGTTGCTGGAGTGAGAGGCTCATTAATTCCCTCCGATGTAGACAGTACAGCACTGAAACCACTAGGTCGGAGTTGCTGCAGTGAGGGACTCAGTAATCCCCTCCAATGTAGACAGTTCAGCACTGACACCACTAGATCGGAGTAGCTTCAGTGAGGGGCTCAGTAATCCCCTCCGATGTAGAGAGTTCAGAACTGACACCACTAGATAGGAGTTGCTGGAGTAAAGGGCTCAGTAATCCCCTCCGATGTAGACAGTTCATCACTGACACCACTAGATCGGAGTTGCTGCAGTGAGGGGCTCAGTAATCCCCTCTGATGTAGACAGTTCAGCACTGACACCACTAGGTCGGAGTTGCTGGAGTGAGGTTCTCAGTAATCCCCTCCGATATAGACAGTTCAGCACTGACACTACTAGGTCGGAGTTGCTGCAGTGAGGGTCTCAGTAATCCCCTCTGATGTAGACAGCTCAGTACTGACACCACTAGATCGGATTTGCTGGAGAGAGGGGCTCAGTAATCCCCTCCGATGTAGACAGCTCAGCATTGACACCACTAGGTCAGAGTTGCTGGAGTGAGGGTCTCAGTAATCCCCTCCTGATGTAGACAGTTCAGCACTGAAACCACTAGATCGGAGTTGCTGGAGTGAGTGTCTCAGTAATCCCCTCCGATGTAGACAGTTCAGCACTGACACCACTAGATCGGAGTTGCTGGAGTGAGGGTCTCAGTAATCCCCTCCGATGTAGACAGTTCAGCACTGACACCACTAGATTGGATTTGCTTGAGTGAGGGGCTCTGTAATCGCCTCCGATGTAGACAGTTCAGCACTGACACCACTACATCGGAGTTTCTGCAGTGAGGGGCTCAGTAATCCCCTCCGATGTAGACAGCTCAGCACTGACACCACTAAGTCGGAGTTGCTGGAGTGAGGTGCTCAGTAATCGCCTCCGATGTAGACAGTTCAGCACTGACACCACTAGATCAGAGTTGTTGCAGTGAGTGTCTCAGTAATCCCCTCCGATGTAGACAGTTCAACACTGACACCACTAGATGAGAGTTGCTGCAGTGAGGGGCTCAGTAATCCCCTCCTGATGTAGACAGTTCAGCACTGACACCACTAGGTCGGAGTTGCTGGAGTGAGGGTCTCAGTAATCCCCTCCGATGTAGACAGTTCAGCACTGATACCACTAGATCGGAGTTGCTGGAGTGAGTGGCTCAGTAATCCCCTCCGATGCAGACAGTTCAGCACTGACACCACTAGATCGGAATGGCTGCAGTGAGGGGCTCAGTAATCCCCTCCGATGTAGACAGTTCAGCACTGACACAACTATATCGGAGTTGCTGGAGTGAGGGGCTCAGTAATCCCCTCCGATGTAGATAGTTCAGCTCTGACACCACTAGATCGGAATTGCTGCAGTGAGGGGCTCAGTAATCCCCTCCGATGTAGATAGTTCAGCACTGACACCACTAGATCGGAATTGCTGCAGTGAGGGGCTCAGTAATCCCCTCCGATGTAGACAGTTCATCTCTGACACCACTAGATCGGAATTGCTGCAGTGAGGGGCTCAGTAATCCCCTCCGATGTAGACAGTTCAGCACTGACACCACTATATCGGAGTTGCTGGAGTGAGGGGCTCAGTAATCCCCTCCGATGTAGACAGTTCAGCTCTGACACCACTAGGTCGGAGTTGCTGCAGTGAGGGTCTCAGTAATTCCCTCCGATGTAGACAGTTCAGCACTGACACCACTAGATAGGAGTTACTGGAGTTAGAAGCTCAGTAATCCCCTCCGATGTAGACAGCTCAGCACTGACACCACTAGGTCGGACTTGCAGGAGTGAGGGTCTCAGTAATCCCCTCCGATGTAGACAGTTCAGCACTGACACCACTAGATCGGAGTTGCTGGAGTGAGGGGCTCAGTAATCCCCTCCGATGTAGACAGTTCAGCACTGACACCACTAGATCGGAGTTGCTGCAGTGAAGGTCTCAGTAATCCCCTGCGATGTAGACAGTTCAGCACTGAAACCACTAGATTGGAGTTGCTGGAGTGAGGAGCTCAGTAATCCCCTCCGATGTAGACAGTTCAGAACTGACACCACTAGATCGGAGTTGCTGCAGTGAGTGTCTCAGTAATCCCCTCCGATGTAGATAGCTCATCAGTGACACTACTAGATCGAAGATGCTGGAGTGAGGGGCTCAGTAATCCCCTCCGATGTAGACAGTTCAGCACTGAGACCACTAGGTCGGAGTTGCTAGAGCGAGGGGCTCAGTAATCCCCTCCGATGTAGACAGTTCAGCACTGACACCACTGGATCGGAGTTGCTGGAGTGAGAGGCTCATTAATTCCCTCCGATGTAGACAGTTCAGCACTGACACCACTAGATCGGAGTAGCTTCAGTGAGGGGCTCAGTAATCCCCACCGATGTAGAGAGTTCAGAACTGACACCACTAGATAGGAGTTGCTGGAGTAAAGGGCTCAGTAATCCCCTCCGATGTAGACAGTTCATCACTGACACCACTAGATCGGAGTTGCTGCAGTGAGGGGCTCAGTAATCCCCTCCGATATAGACAGTTCAGCACTGACACTACTAGGTCGGAGTTGCTGCAGTGAGGGTCTCAGTAATCCCCTCTGATGTAGACAGCTCAGTACTGACACCACTAGATCGGATTTGCTGGAGAGAGGGGCTCAGTAATCCCCTCCGATGTAGACAGCTCAGCACTGACACCACTAGGTCAGAGTTGCTGGAGTGAGGGTCTCAGTAATCCCCTCCGATGTAGACAGTTCAGCACTGACACCACTAGATCGCAGTTGCTGGAGTGAGGGGCTCAGTAATCCCCTCCGAATGTAGACAGTTCAGCACTGACACCACTAGGTCGGAGTTGCTGCAGTGAGGGTCTCAGTAATCCCCTCCTATGTAGACAGCTCAGTACTGACACCACTAGATCGGAGTTGCTGGAGTGAGGGGCTCAGTAATCCCCTCCGTTGTAGACAGCTGAGCACTGACACCACTAGGTCAGAGTTGCTGGAGTGAGGGTCTCAGTAATCCCCTCCGATGTAGACAGTTCAGCACTGACACCACTAGATTGGAGTTGCTGGAGTGAGGGGCTCAGTAATCCCCTCCGATGGCGACAGTTCAGCACTGGCACCACTAGATCGGAGTTGCTGCAGTGAGGGGCTCAGTAATTCCCTCCGATGTAGACAGCTCAGCACTGACACCAATAGATTGGAGTTGCTGCAGTGAGGGTCTCAGTAATCCCCTCCGATGTAGACATGTTCAGCAATGACACCACTACATCAGAGTTGCTGCAGTGAGGGTCTCAGTAATCCACTCCTGATGTAGACAGTTCAGCACTGAAACCACTAGATCGGAGTTGCTGGAGTGAGTGTCTCAGTAATCCCCTCCGATGTAGACTGTTCAGCACTGAGAACCACTACATCGGAGTTGCTGGAGTGAGGGTCTCAGTAATCCCCTCCGATGTAGACAGTTCAGCACTGACACCACTAGATTGGATTTGCTTGAGTGAGGGGCTCTGTAATCGCCTCCGATGTAGACAGTTCAGCACTGACACCACTAGATCGGAGTTTCTGCAGTGAGGGGCTCAGTAATCCCCTCCGATGTAGACAGCTCAGCACTGACACCACTAAGTCGGAGTTGCTGGAGTGAGGTGCTCAGTAATCGCCTCCGATGTAGACAGTTCAGCACTGACACCACTAGATCAGAGTTGTTGCAGTGAGTGTCTCAGTAATCCCCTCCGATGTAGACAGTTCAACACTGACACCACTAGATGAGAGTTGCTGCAGTGAGGGGCCCAGTAATCCCCTCCTGATGTAGACAGTTCAGCACTGACACCACTAGGTCGGAGTTGCTGGAGTGAGGGTCTCAGTAATCCCCTCCGATGTAGACAGTTCAGCACTGATACCACTAGATCGGAGTTGCTGGAGTGAGTGGCTCAGTAATCCCCTCCGATGCAGACAGTTCAGCACTGACACCACTAGATCGGAATGGCTGCAGTGAGGGGCTCAGTAATCCCCTCCGATGTAGACAGTTCAGCACTGACACAACTATATCGGAGTTGCTGGAGTGAGGGGCTCAGTAATCCCCTCCGATGTAGACAGTTCAGGTCTGACACCACTAGATCGGAATTGCTGCAGTGAGGGGCTCAGTAATCCCCTCCGATGTAGATAGTTCAGCACTGACACCACTAGATCGGAATTGCTGCAGTGAGGGGCTCAGTAATCCCCTCCGATGTAGACAGTTCAGCTCTGACACCACTAGATCGGAATTGCTGCAGTGAGGGGCTCAGTAATTCCCTCCGATGTAGACAGTTCAGCACTGACACCACTATATCGGAGTTGCTGGAGTGAGGGGCTCAGTAATCCCCTCCGATGTAGACAGTTCAGCTCTGACACCACTAGGTCGGAGTTGCTGCAGTGAGGGTCTCAGTAATCCCCTCCGATGTAGACAGTTCAGCACTGACACCACTAGATAGGAGTTACTGGAGTTAGAAGCTCAGTAATCCCCTCCGATGTAGACAGCTCAGCACTGACACCACTAGGTCGGACTTGCAGGAGTGAGGGTCTCAGTAATCCCCTCCGATGTAGACAGTTCAGCACTGACACCACTAGATCGGAGTTGCTGGAGTGAGGGGCTCAGTAATCCCCTCCGATGTAGACAGTTCAGCACTGACACCACTAGATCGGAGTTGCTGCAGTGAAGGTCTCAGTAATCCCCTGCGATGTAGACAGTTCAGCACTGAAACCACTAGATTGGAGTTGCTGGAGTGAGGAGCTCAGTAATCCCCTCCGATGTAGACAGTTCAGAACTGACACCACTAGATCGGAGTTGCTGCAGTGAGTGTCTCAGTAATCCCCTCCGATGTAGACAGCTCATCAGTGACACTACTAGATCGGAGATGCTGGAGTGAGGGGCTCAGTAATCCCCTCCGATGTACACAGTTCAGCACTGAGACCACTAGGTCGGAGTTGCTAGAGCGAGGGGCTCAGTAATCCCCTCCGATGTAGACAGTTCAGCACTGACACCACTGGATCGGAGTTGCTGGAGTGAGAGGCTCATTAATTCCCTCCGATGTAGACAGTTCAGCACTGAAACCACTAGGTCGGAGTTGCTGCAGTGAGGGACTCAGTAATCCCCTCCAATGTAGACAGTTCAGCACTGACACCACTAGATCGGAGTAGCTTCAGTGAGGGGCTCAGTAATCCCCTCCGATGTAGAGAGTTCAGAACTGACACCACTAGATAGGAGTTGCTGGAGTAAAGGGCTCAGTAATCCCCTCCGATGTAGACAGTTCATCACTGACACCACTAGATCGGAGTTGCTGCAGTGAGGGGCTCAGTAATCCCCTCTGATGTAGACAGTTCAGCACTGACACCACTAGGTCGGAGTTGCTGGAGTGAGGTTCTCAGTAATCCCCTCCGATATAGACAGTTCAGCACTGACACTACTAGGTCGGAGTTGCTGCAGTGAGGGTCTCAGTAATCCCCTCTGATGTAGACAGCTCAGTACTGACACCACTAGATCGGATTTGCTGGAGAGAGGGGCTCAGTAATCCCCTCCGATGTAGACAGCTCAGCACTGACACCACTAGGTCAGAGTTGCTGGAGTGAGGGTCTCAGTAATCCCCTCCGATGTAGACAGTTCAGCACTGACACCACTAGATCGCAGTTGCTGGAGTGAAGGGCTCAGTAATCCCCTCCGAATGTAGACAGTTCAGCACTGACACCACTAGGTCGGAGTTGCTGGATTGAGGGTCTCAGTAATCCCCTCCGATGTAGACAGTTCAGCACTGATACCACTAGTTCGGAGTTGCTGGAGTGAGTGGCTCAGTAATCCCCTCTGATGCAGACAGTTCAGCACTGACACCACTAGATCAGAATTGCTGCAGTGAGGGGCTCAGTAATCCCCTCCGATGTTCACAGTTCAGCACTGACACCACTATATCGGAGTTGCTGGAGTGAGGGGCTCAGTAATCCCCTCCGATGTAGACAGTTCAGCTCTGACACCAATAGATCGGAATTGCTGCAATGAGGGGCTCAGTAATCCCCTTCGATGTAGACAGTTCAGCACTGAAACCACTAGATCGGAGTTGCTGGAGTGAGGAGCTCAGTAATCCCCTCCGATGTAGACAGTTCAGAACTGACACTACTAGATCGGAGTTGCTGCAGTGAGGGTCTCAGTAATCCCCTCCGATGTAGATAGCTCATCAGTGACACTACTAGATCGGAGATGCTGGAGTGAGGGCCTCAGTAATCCCCTCCGATGTAGACAGTTCAGCACTGAGACCACTAGGTCGGAGTTGCTAGAGCGAGGGGCTCAGTAATCCCCTCCGATGTAGACAGTTCAGCACTGACACCACTGGATCGGATTTGCTGGAGTGAGGGGCACAGTAATCCCCTCCGATGTAGACAGTTCAGCACTGACACCACTAGATCGGAGTTGCTGGAGTGAGGGGCACATTAATTCCCTCCGATGTAGACAGTTCAGCACTGAAACCACTAGGTCGGAGTTGCTGCAGTGAGGGACTCAGTAATCCCCTCCAATGTAGACAGTTCAGAACTGACACCACTAGATCGGAGTAGCTTCAGTGAGGGGCTCAGTAATCCCCTCCGATGTAGAGAGTTCAGCACTGACACCACTAGATAGGAGTTGCTGGAGTGAAGGGCTCAGTAATCCCCTCCGATGTAGAGAGTTCAGCACTGACACCACTAGATCGGAGTTGCTGCAGTGAGGGGCTCAGTAATCCCCTCCGATATAGACAGTTCAGCACTGACACTACTAGGTCGGACTTGCTGGAGTGAGGGTCTCAGTAATACCCTCTGATGTAGACAGTTCAGCACTGACATCACTAGATCGGAGTTGCTGGAGTGAGAGGCTCATTAATTCCCTCCGATGTAGACAGTTCAGCACTGAACCCACTAGGTCGGAGTTGCTGCAGTGAGGGACTCAGTAATCCCCTCCAATGTAGACAGTTCAGCACTGACACCACTAGATCGGAGTAGCTTCAGTGAGGGGCTCAGTAATCCCCTCCGATGTAGAGAGTTCAGAACTGACACCACTAGATAGGAGTTGCTGGAGTAAAGGGCTCAGTAATCCCCTCCGATGTAGACAGTTCATCACTGACACCACTAGATCGGAGTTGCTGCAGTGAGGGGCTCAGTAATCCCCTCTGATGTAGACAGTTCAGCACTGACACCACTAGGTCGGAGTTGCTGGAGTGAGGTTCTCAGTAATCCCCTCAGATATAGACAGTTCAGCACTGACACTACTAGGTCGGAGTTGCTGCAGTGAGGGTCTCAGTAATCCCCTCTGATGTAGACAGCTCAGTACTGACACCACTAGATCGGATTTGCTGGAGAGAGGGGCTCAGTAATCCCCTCCGATGTAGACAGCTCAGCACTGACACCACTAGGTCAGAGTTGCTGGAGTGAGGGTCTCAGTAATCCCCTCCGATGTAGACAGTTCAGCACTGACACCACTAGATCGCAGTTGCTGGAGTGAAGGGCTCAGTAATCCCCTCCGAATGTAGACAGTTCAGCACTGACACCACTAGGTCGGAGTTGCTGGATTGAGGGTCTCAGTAATCCCCTCCGATGTAGACAGTTCAGCACTGATACCACTAGTTCGGAGTTGCTGGAGTGAGTGGCTCAGTAATCCCCTCTGATGCAGACAGTTCAGCACTGACACCACTAGATCAGAATTGCTGCAGTGAGGGGCTCAGTAATCCCCTCCGATGTTCACAGTTCAGCACTGACACCACTATATCGGAGTTGCTGGAGTGAGGGGCTCAGTAATCCCCTCCGATGTAGACAGTTCAGCTCTGACACCACTAGATCGGAATTGCTGCAATGAGGGGCTCAGTAATCCCCTTCGATGTAGACAGTTCAGCACTGAAACCACTAGATCGGAGTTGCTGGAGTGAGGAGCTCAGTAATCCCCTTCGATGTAGACAGTTCAGAACTGACACTACTAGATCGGAGTTGCTGCAGTGAGGGTCTCAGTAATCCCCTCCGATGTAGATAGCTCATCAGTGACACTACTAGATCGGAGATGCTGGAGTGAGGGGCTCAGTAATCCCCTCCGATGTAGACAGTTCAGCACTGAGACCACTAGGTCGGAGTTGCTAGAGCGAGGGGCTCAGTAATCCCCTCCGATGTAGACAGTTCAGCACTGACACCACTGGATCGGATTTGCTGGAGTGAGGGGCACAGTAATCCCCTCCAATGTAGACAGTTCAGCACTGACACCACTAGATCGAAGTTGCTGGAGTGAGGGGCACATTAATTCCCTCCGATGTAGACAGTTCAGCACTGAAACCACTAGGTCGGAGTTGCTGCAGTGAGGGACTCAGTAATCCCCTCCAATGTAGACAGTTCAGAACTGACACCACTAGATCGGAGTAGCTTCAGTGAGGGGCTCAGTAATCCCCTCCGATGTAGAGAGTTCAGCACTGACACCACTAGATAGGAGTTGCTGGAGTGAAGGGCTGAGTAATCCCCTCCGATGTAGAGAGTTCAGCACTGACACCACTAGATCGGAGTTGCTGCAGTGAGGGGCTCAGTAATCCCCTCCGATATAGACAGTTCAGCACTGACACTACTAGGTCGGACTTGCTGGAGTGAGGGTCTCAGTAATACCCTCTGATGTAGACAGTTCAGCACTGACATCACTAGATCGGAGTTGCTGGAGTGTGGGCCTCAGTAATCCCCTCCGATTTAGACAGTTCAGCACTGACACCACTAGATCGGAGTTGCTGCAGTGAGGGTCTCAGTAATCCCCTCCGATGTAGACAGTTCAGCATTGACACCACTAGATAGGAGTTGCTGGAGTGAGGAGCTCAGTAATCTCCTCCGATGTAGACAGTTCAGAACTGACACCACTAGATCGGAGTTGCTGCAGTGAGGGTCTCAGTAATCCCCTCCGATGTAGATAGCTCATCACTGACACCACTAGATCGGAGATGCTGGAGTGAGGGGCTCAGTAATCCCCTCCGATGTAGACAGTTCAGCACTGAGACCACTAGGTCGGAGTTGCTGGAGTGAGGGTCTCAGTAATCCCCTCCGATGTAGATAGCTCATCACTGACACCACTAGATCGGAGTTGCTGGAGTGAGGGTCTCAGTAATCCCCTCCGATGTAGATAGCTCATCACTGACACCACTAGATCGGAGATGCTGGAGTGAGGGGCTCAGTAATCCCCTCCGATGTAGACAGTTCAGCACTGAGACCACTAGGTCGGAGTTGCTAGAGCGAGGGGCTCAGTAATCCCCTCCGATGTAGACAGTTCAGCACTGACACCACTAGATCGGAGTTGCTGCAGTGAGGTGCTCAGTAATCCCCTCCGATATAGACAGTTCAGCACTGACACTACTAGGTCGGAGTTGCTGCAGCGAGGGTCTCAGTAATCCCCTCTGATGTAGATAGCTCAGTACTGACACCACTAGATCGGATTTGCTGGAGTGAGGGGCTCAGTAATCCCCTCCGATGTAGACAGCTCAGCACTGACACCACTAGGTCAGAGTTGCTGGAGTGAGGGGCTCAGTAATCCCCTCCGATGTAGACAGTTCAGCACTGACACCACTAGATCGCATTTGCTGGAGTGAGGGGCTCAGTAATCCCCTCCGAATGTAGACAGTTCAGCACTGACACCACTAGGTCGGAGTTGCTGGAGTGAGGGTCTCAGTAATCCCCTCCGATGTAGACAGTTCAGCACTGATACCACTAGATCGGAGTTGCTGGAGTGAGTGGCTCAGTAATCCCCTCCGATGTAGACAGTTCAGCACTGACACCACTAGATCAGAATTGCTGCAGTGAGGGGCTCAGTAATCCCCTCCGATGTAGACAGTTGTAGTGCCGGCGTCCCTGCCCTCTGCTAGGCAGGGATGCTGTTCCCCTCACCGCTCTGCTCCGTGCCCGGCGTCCCTCTCCCGCTCTGCTGGCAGCGCGCGCTCCTTCCCGGCCACTGTGCTTAGGGCGCGCACGCGCGCCCTCCCTCCCTCTTAAAGGGGCCGCGCGCGCCGTCCTAAGGAGTCCCCGGCCAATGGCCGGAGGACTTTACCATATATAAGGCACTTCCTCCAAAATGGAGGTGCCCGAGCAATGTTGTTGCACCGTTCTACTCTGCTTCAGCCCTCAGGTCCCGTTGCCAGTTACCTGCCAGTTACCTGCCAGATTCCTGCCAGCTTGCTGTCCTAATCCTGCCTGATTTCCTGTTACCTGCCTGCCTGCCTGAGGTCCGACGGTCTGCCTTACAACTCCGGTCAGTCTGTCTAAGGACCAACTTGCCCGCTCACCTGGGAGCGCACATCAGCTACCTGCCTGCTTGCCTGAGGTCCGACGGTCTGCCTTACAACTCCGGTCAGTCTGTCTATGGACCAGCTTGCCCGCTCACCTGGGAGCGCTTCTCTGCTACCTGCCTGCTTGCCTGCCCGGAGGCTCCGCTGTCACGTGCTGTGACCACCAGCTATTCCAGACTCTTGCCCGCTCACCTGGGAGCGCTTCTCCGCTACCTGCCTGCTTGCCTGCCCGGAGGCTCCGCTGTCACGTGCTGTGACCACCAGCTATTCCAGACTCTTGCCCGCTCACCTGGGAGCGCTTCTCCGCTACCTGCCTGCTTGCCTGTCCGGGGGTTCCGCTGTCACGTGCTGGGACCACCAGCTATTCCAGAGACTCTTGCCCGCTCACCTGGGAGCGCTTCTCCGCTACCTGCCTGCTTGCCTACCTGGAGGCTCCGCCGTCACGTGCTGTGACCACCTGCTATTCCAGAGACTCTCGCTTGCTCACCTGGGAGCACACATCCTCCATCTGCCTTGCTAGCCTACTTGGAGGTTCAGCCATCACAGGTCGTACCTACCCTTTACCTAGAGACTGCCCCGGTCACTTGCCGTGACCTCCAGCCCGTTCTTCCAGAGACTGCCCCGGTCACTTGCCGTGACCTCCAGCCCGTTCTTCCAGAGACTGCCCTGATCACTTGCCGTGATCTCCTGCCCGTACACCCAGAGACTGTCCCGGTCACCTGCTGTGACTGCCTGCCTGGTCGCCACCCGCTCCCTTACAAGGACCGCTCCCTTGTATAGTAGCCCAGAGGTTCCGCCTCCCAGACCCGTTACAGTTTGCTCGGGCCATGGAACCCGGTGGCACCCAAGCTCCCTCGCTCTCGGACCTGTGTCATGAACTGTCCCGTCAAAGGTCCCAACAGGAGTCCATCCTGGGTCACCTGCGGAATGTCAATACTCGCCTGGACACTCTGACTGTTCCACCAACAACCTCCGCCAGTGCCATGTCTCGCAATCCGGCAGCTCCGCTGTCCACTACCACCATGATATCCTACCCCGGACCTCGGCTTTCTGCACCTCCTCGCTTCGGAGGCGACTCAGCCCAGGCTCGGGGCTTCATAAATCAGTGCACCCTGCACTTTGAACTATTGTCCCACCAGTTTAACTCCGACCGAGCCAAAATTGCATTCATCATGTCCCATCTCACCGGGGAGGCCCTGGCCTGGCTAAATCCTCTATGGGAGAGAGGAGACCCCCTGGTGTCCAACTTGCCTGCTTTTCTCACGGCTTTCCGGAAAGTCTTCGACGAACCCGGACGGAAGACCTCATCCGCATCATCGTTGCTACGCCTCCGTCAGGAAAGTCTCACCGTGGGCCAATATGCCATACGGTTCCGTACCCTTGCCTCGGAGCTGGCCTGGGATAACGACGCTCTGGTTTCCGTCTTCTGGGAGGGTCTGTCCGGCCGTATTAAAGATGAACTTGCCGGTCGGGACATTCCTACCACTCTCGATGACTTAATAACTCTTGCCACCCGGATTGACCTACGGTTCCAGGAGCGTGCCAGAGAGGTCACCCGTGAGAGGAGGTTACCACGTCTAGCTCCTACTTTTCAGAAACCCGTCACTCCTTCTGTCTCTAACCAGGTACACCCTCCTGAGCCTATGCAGGTCGACCAGACCAAGATGGTCAAGACCCGTCAGGACTTACGCCGTGCCGAGGGGACCTGCTTCTACTGTGGCAGTAAGGAGCACCGGATCCGTGCCTGCCCGGAGAGGTCGGGAAACGCCTGTGTCTAGGTTCGCTCAGAGAGGTCCACCTAGACAAGAATAAATCCTTTCCATCCCTGCTGTTGTCAGTTTCAATCGTCTACGGGGAGAACCGTTATTTCGAACTAGCCCAACTGGACTCTGGAGCAGCCGGGAATCTTATTTCACAGTCCCTGGTAGAGAAATACCGCATCCCCACCAAACCTCTGGCTGTACCCTTGTCTGTTGCTGCCGTGGATGGGGGGCTCTTACCACGCCCCATCCAACTCATCACCGAATCCATTACTCTGCAGGTGGGAAATGCTGCATTCTGAAAGTATCTCCTTCCATGTTCTGCCTGGACTCTCTCACGCCCTCTTGCTAGGCCTACATTGGCTCCAGAAACATGCACCCGTTCTTGACTGGCAGACCGGAGAAGTCCTTCGCTGGGGACAGGGCTGCCATAAGACCTGTCTGGTTCCCGTCCATCCTGTCCGTCCTTCTCCTACCCCAGCTAATCTACCTGGACTTCCGATTCCTTATTGGTCTTATGCTGATGTCTTTAATAAAAAGGAGGCAGAGACACTACCCCCTCATAGACCATACGACTGCCCTATCGACCTGTTACCTGGTACTTCTCCTCCCCGTGGGCGTATTTATCCATTATCCGCTGCTGAGACCCGGTCGATGTCCGAATATATTGAGGAGAATCTGGCCAGGGGATTCATCCGGAAATCTACCTCCCCGGCGGGAGCAGGCTTCTTTTTTGTCAAAAAGAAGGACGGCTCTCTCCGTCCCTGTATAGACTATAGAGGCCTTAACCAGATCACGGTGAAGAATAAGTACCCCCTTCCGCTCATTCCGGAGTTATTTGATCGTCTGAGGGGGGCTAGAATCTTCACCAAACTGGACCTCCGTGGGGCGTACAACCTGGTTCGTATCCGTCAGGGGGATGAATGGAAGACGGCATTCAACACCCGGGACGGCCACTATGAATATCTGGTAATGCCCTTTGGCCTCTGTAACGCTCCTGCCGTCTTTCAAGAGTTGGTCAATGACATCTTCCGGGACCTTCTCTACTCCTGCGTAGTGGTGTACCTGGACGACATCTTGGTCTTCTCTCCGGATCTCCAGACTCACCGGAGGGATGTTCGTCAGGTCCTGCTCAGGCTCAGGCAGAACCATCTCTACGCTAAATATGAGAAGTGCCTCTTTGAGCAGACCTCGCTTCCGTTTCTGGGCTACATTATCTCTCAGACCGGCCTACAAATGGATCCTGAGAAACTGTCTGCCATCGAGAAATGGCCCCGACCAGAGGGGTTGAAGGCTATTCAACGGTTCCTGGGCTTCGCCAACTATTACCGCCTCTTCATCCCGCACTTCTCTTCCCGGACTGCCCCAATTTCCGCGCTCACCCGTAAGGGTACTAATCCCAAAGAGTGGCCGCCCGAAGCAGAGGAGGCCTTTCTTTCCCTAAAACAGGCCTTCTCTTCCGCCCCGGTGCTGCATCGCCCGGACGGCAACAAGCAGTTCTTCCTGGAAGTTGACGCCTCCTCCTCTGGAGCCGGAGCGGTACTTACTCAAAAATCATCTTCCGGGAGAATGGTAACTTGTGGCTTCTTCTCCAAACTCTTCTCCTCTTCTGAGCGCAACTATTCCATAGGAGACCGAGAGTTATTGGCCATCAAGCTGGCGTTGGAGGAGTGGCGTTACCTACTCGAGGGGGCTCTTCATCCGGTAATAATTTACACTGACCACAAGAACTTGGCTTACCTCCAGCATGCCCAGAGACTTAACCCGCGCCAAGCCCGGTGGTCCTTGTTTTTTGCTCGCTTTGATTTTGTTCTTCATTTTCGCCCGGCTGACAAAAACGTCAAAGCAGACACCTTGTCCCGATCCTTTCTGGTGTCCGATCTCGAGGAAGAACCTAAACATATCATCGATCCCGCCAGAGTAATGCAGGTGGCTCCCGTGAGTCTAAATCGTCTCCCTCCCGGTAAGATGTTTGTTTCAGTACCTGATCGGGAGAAGATCCTACACTGGGGCCATTCGTCTAAACTAGCTGGCCACGCCGGTCAGAAAAAGACCCTCCAGCTTATTGCCCGGCACTATTGGTGGCCTACCCTGCACAAGGACATAATAGACTTTGTTTCTGCCTGTGTGTCCTGCGCCCGCAACAAAGTCCCGAGACATCTGCCAGCCGGACGCCTCCTTCCGCTTCCTGTACCTGCTGCCCCCTGGCAGCATATAGCAATGGACTTTATAACTGATCTCCCCGTCTCTGCCGGTTGTACGGTCATTTGGGTGGTCGCTGACCGCTTTTCCAAGATGGCTCACTTTATTCCCCTGCCAGGCCTTCCATCTGCACCCGAGCTGGCTAAAGACTTTATCCGCCACATCTTCCGTCTTCATGGCCTGCCCCTCCACATCGTGTCGGATCGTGGGGTACAGTTCACCTCACGTTTCTGGAGAGCCACTTGTAAACTACTAGACGTCACCCTGGACTTCTCTTCCGCTTACCACCCACAGTCCAATGGTCAAGTGGAGCGGATCAATCAGAACCTGACCAGTTACCTCCGGCACTTCGTTAATGCCCACCATTCTGACTGGGTGGATCTCCTACCATGGGCCGAGTTCTCTTATAATAATCACGAGAGCGAATCCTCCTCCAAATCCCCGTTTTTTGTAGTCTTTGGTCAGCATCCTCGGATTCCTTTTCCTGTCTCCACCTCTGTGGACAACCCGGCTGCGGAATCTCTCGTTAGCAAATTTTCCTCCATATGGGAGAGTACCCGGTCCGCACTCCTTCTGTCATCCGAGCGTATGAAAAGACACGCTGACAAAAAACGCCTGGATCCTCCACAATTTCGTCCAGGAGATAAAGTCTGGCTCTCATCTAAATATGTTCGACTCAAGATACCTTCTTACAAGTTAGGGCCTCGGTTCATCGGTCCTCTGGAGGTCATCAGTCAGATCAACCCGGTGGCCTATAAATTGAAACTCCCCGCCAACTTACGAATCCCTAACTCCTTCCATGTATCTCTCCTCAAACCCGTGGTGCTTAACTCTTTTTCCAAGTCTACAGGTACGCCTCCTGTTTCTGCTGAGGACGAGTTTGAGGTAGAGAACATTCTTGCCACCAAAAGGGTAAGAGGAAAGACCTTTTTTCTGGTAGATTGGAAGGGGTTTGGTCCTGAGGAGAGAACGTGGGAGCCCCGGGAGAACATCCATGCCCCTCTCATCCTAGCTAAATTTCTATCTGGCCTAAAAAAGGGGGGGCCTAAAGGGGGGGGTACTGTAGTGCCGGCGTCCCTGCCCTCTGCTAGGCAGGGACGCTGTTCCCCTCACCGCTCTGCTCCGTGCCCGGCGTCCCTCTCCCGCTCTGCTGGCAGCGCGCGCTCCTTCCCGGCCACTGTGCTTAGGGCGCGCGCGCGCGCCCTCCCTCCCTCTTAAAGGGGCCGCGCGCGCCGTCCTAAGGAGTCCCCGGCCAATGGCCGGAGGACTTTACCATATATAAGGCACTTCCTCCAAAATGGAGGTGCCCGAGCAATGTTGTTGCACCATTCTACTCTGCTTCAGCCCTCAGGTCCCGTTGCCAGTTACCTGCCAGTTACCTGCCAGATTCCTGCCAGCTTGCTGTCCTAATCCTGCCTGATTTCCTGTTACCTGCCTGCCTGCCTGAGGTCCGACGGTCTGCCTTACAACTCCGGTCAGTCTGTCTAAGGACCAACTTGCCCGCTCACCTGGGAGCGCACATCAGCTACCTGCCTGCTTGCCAGAGGTCCGACGGTCTGCCTTACAACTCCGGTCAGTCTGTCTATGGACCAGCTTGCCCGCTGACCTGGGAGCGCTTCTCCGCTACCTGCCTGCTTGCCTGCCCGGAGGCTCTGCTGTCACGTGCTGTGACCACCAGCTATTCCAGACTCTTGCCCGCTCACCTGGGAGCGCTTCTCCGCTACCTGCCTGCTTGCCTGCCCGGAGGCTCCGCTGTCATGTGCTGTGACCACCAGCTATTCCAGACTCTTGCCCGCTCACCTGGGAGCGCTTCTCCGCTACCTGCCTGCTTGCCTGCCCGGGGGTTCCGCTGTCACGTGCTGGGACCACCAGCTATTCTAGAGACTCTTGCCCGCTCACCTGGGAGCGCTTCTCCGCTACCTGCCTGCTTGCCTACCTGGAGGCTCCGCCGTCACGTGCTGTGACCACCTGCTATTCCAGAGACTCTCGCTTGCTCACCTGGGAGCACACATCCTCCATCTGCCTTGCTAGCCTACCTGGAGGTTCAGCCATCACAGGTCGTACCTACCCTTTACCTAGAGACTGCCCCGGTCACTTGCCATGACCTCCAGCCCGTTCTTCCAGAGACTGCCCCGGTCACTTGCCGTGACCTCCAGCCCGTTCTTCCAGAGACTGCCCTGATCACTTGCCGTGACCTCCTGCCCGTACACCCAGAGACTGTCCCGGTCACCTGCTGTGACTGCCTGCCTGGTCGCCACCCGCTCCCTTACAAGGACCGCTCCCTTGTATAGTAGCCCAGAGGTTCCGCCTCCCAGACCCGTTACAACAGTTCAGCTCTGCCACCACTAGATCGGAATTGCTGCAGTGAGGGGCTCAGTAATCCCCTCCGATGTAGGCAGTTCAGCACTGACACCAGTAGATCGGAATTGCTGCAGTGAGGGGCTCAGTAATCCCCTCCGATGTAGACAGTTCAGCTCTGACACCACTAGATCGGAATTGCTGCAGTGAGGGGCTCAGTAATCCCCTCCGATGTAGACAGTTCAGCACTGAAACCACTAGATCGGAGTTGCTGGAGTGAGGGGCTCAGTAATCCCCTCCGATGTAGACAGTTCAGCACTGACACCACTATATCGGAGTTGCTGGAGTGAGGGGCTCAGTAATCCCCTCCGATGTAGACAGTTCAGCTCTGACACCACTAGGTCGGAGTTGCTGGAGTGAGGTTCTCAGTAATCCCCTCCGATATAGACAGTTCAGCACTGACACTACTAGGTCGGAGTCGCTGCAGTGAGGGTCTCAGTAATCCCCTCTGATGTAGACAGCTCAGTACTGACACCACTAGATCGGATTTGCTGGAGAGAGGGGCTCAGTAATCCCCTCCGATGTAGACAGCTCAGCACTGACACCACTAGGTCAGAGTTGCTGGAGTGAGGGTCTCAGTAATCCTCTCCGATGTAGACAGTTCAGCACTGACACCACTAGATCGCAGTTGCTGGAGTGAGGGTCTCAGTAATCCCCTCCGATGTAGACAGTTCAGCACTGATACCACTAGTTCGGAGTTGCTGGAGTGAGTGGCTCAGTAATCCCCTCCGATGCAGACAGTTCAGCACTGACACCACTAGATCAGAATTGCTGCAGTGAGGGTCTCAGTAATCCCCTCCGATGTAGACAGCTCAGCGCTGACACCACTAAATCAGAGTTGCTGGAGTGAGGGGCTCAGTAATCCCCTCCGATGCAGACAGCTCAGCATTGACACCACTAGGTCTGAGTTGCTGGAGTGAGGGTCTCAGTAATCCCCTCCGATGTAGACAGTTCAGCACTGACATCACTAGATTTGAGTTGCTGGAGTGAGGAGCTCAGTAATCCCCTCCGATGTAGACAGCTGAGCACTGACACCACTAGATCGGATTTGCTGCAATGAGAGTCTCAGTAATCCCCTCCGATGTAGACAGTTCAGCACTGACACCACTAGATCGGAGTTGCTGGAGTGAGGTGCTCAGTAATTGCTTCCGATGTAGACAGTTCAGCACTGACACCACTAGATCGGAGTTGCTGCAGGGAGAGGATCAGTAATCCCCTCCGATGTAGACAGTTCAGCACTGACACCACTAGATCGGAGTTGCTGCAGTGAGGGTCTCAGTAATCCCCTCCGATGTAGACCGCTCAGCACAGACACCACTAGATCGGAGTTGTTGCAGTGAGGGTCTCAGTAATCCCCTCCGATGTAGACAGTTCAACACTGACACCACTAGATCAGAGTTGCTGCAGTGAGGGGCTCAGTAATCCCCTCCGATGTAGACAGTTCAGCACTGACACCACTAGGTCGGAGTTGCTGGAGTGAGGGTCTCAGTAATCCCCTCCGATGTAGACAGTTCAGCACTGACACCACTAGATCGGAGTTGCTGGAGTGAGTGGCTCAGTAATACCCTCCGATGCAGACAGTTCAGCAATGACACCACTAGATCGGAATTTCTGCAGTGAGGGGCTCAGTAATCCCCTCCGATGAAGACAGTTCAGCACTGACACCACTATATTGGAGTTGCTGGAATGAGGGGCTCAGTAATCCCCTCCGAGGTAGACAGTTCAGCACTGACACCACTAGGTCGGAGTTGCTGCAGTCAGGGTCTCAGTAATCCCCTCCGATGTAGACAGTTCAGCACTGACACCACTAAATCGGAGTTGCTGCAGTGAGAAGCTCAGTAATCCCCTCCGATGTAGACAGTTCGGCACTGACACCACTAGATCGGAGATGCTGGAGTGAGGGGCTCAGTAATCCCATCCGATGTAGACAGTTCAGCACTGACACCACTAGATCGGAGTTGCTGCAGTGAGGGTCTCAGTAATCCCCTCCGATGTAGACAGCTCAGCACTGACACCACTAGATCGGAGTTGCTGGAGTGAGGGGCTCAGTAATCCCCTCCGATGTAGACAGTTCAGCACTGATACCACTAGATCGGAGTTGCTGGAGTGAGGGGCTCAGTAATCCCCTCCGATGTAGACAGTTCAGCACTGACACCACTAGATTGGAATGGCTGCAGTGAGGGGCTCAGTAATCCCCTCCGATGTAGATAGTTCAGCTCTGACACCACTAGATCGGAATTGCTGCAGTGAGGGGCTCAGTAATCCCCTCCGATGTAGACAGTTCAGCTCTGACACCACTAGATAGGAATTGCTGCAGTGAGGGGCTCAGTAATCCCCTCCAATGTAGACAGTTCAGCACTGACACCACTATATCGGAGTTGCTGGAGTGAGGGGCTCAGTAATCCCCTCCGATGTAGACAGTTCAGCTCTGACACCACTAGGTCAGAGTTGCTGCAGTGAGGGTCTCAGTAATCCCCTCCGATGTAGACAGTTCAGCACTGACACCACTAGATAGGAGTTACTGGAGTTAGAAGCTCAGTAATCCCCTCCGATGTAGGCAGCTCAGCACTGACACCACTAGGTCGGACTTGCAGGAGTGAGGGTCTCAGTAATCCCCTCCGATGTAGACAGTTCAGCACTGACACCACTAGATCGGAGTTGCTGGAGTGAGGGGCTCAGTAATCCCCTCCGATGTAGACAGTTCAGCACTGACACCACTAGATCGGAGTTGCTGCAGTGAAGGTCTCAGTAATCCCCTGCGATGTAGACAGTTCAGCACTGAAACCACTAGATCGGAGTTGCTGGAGTGAGGAGCTCAGTAATCCCCTCCGATGTAGACAGTTCAGAACTGACACCACTAGATCGGAGTTGCTGCAGTGAGTGTCTCAGTAATCCCCTCCGATGTAGATAGCTCATCAGTGACACTACTAGATCGGAGATGCTGGAGTGAGGGGCTCAGTAATCCCCTCCGATGTAGACAGTTCAGCACTGAGACCACTAGGTTGGAGTTGCTAGAGCGAGGGGCTCAGTAATCCCCTCCGATGTAGACAGTTCAGCACTGACACCACTGGATCGGAGTTGCTGGAGTGAGGGGCTCAGTAATCCCCTCCGATGTAGACAGTTCAGCACTGACACCACTAGATCGGAGTTGCTGCAGTGAGGGACTCAGTAATCCCCTCCAATGTAGACAGTTCAGCACTGACACAACTATATCGGAGTTGCTGGAGTGAGGGGCTCAGTAATCCCCTCCGATGTAGAGAGTTCAGAACTGACACCACTAGATAGGAGTTGCTGGAGTAAAGGGCTCAGTAATCCCCTCCGATGTAGACAGTTCATCACTGACACCACTAGATCGGAGTTGCTGCAGTGAGGGGCTCAGTTATCCCCTCTGATGTAGACAGTTCAGCACTGACACCACTAGGTCGGAGTTGCTGGAGTGATTTTCTCAGTAATCCCCTCCGATATAGACAGTTCAGCACTGACACTACTAGGTCGGAGTTGCTACAGTGAGGGTCTCAGTAATCCCCTCTGATGTAGACAGCTCAGTACTGACACCACTAGATCGGATTTGCTGGAGAGAGGGGCTCAGTAATCCCCTCCGATGTAGACAGCTCAGCACTGACACCACTAGGTCAGAGTTGCTGGAGTGAGGGTCTCAGTAATCCCCTCCGATGTAGACAGTTCAGCACTGACACCACTAGATCGCAGTTGCTGGAGTGAGGGGCTCAGTAATCCCCTCCGAATGTAGACAGTTCAGCACTGACACCACTAGGTCGGAGTTGCTGGAGTGAGGGTCTCAGTAATCCCCTCCGATGTAGACAGTTCAGCACTGATGCCACTAGTTCGGAGTTGCTGGAGTGAGTGGCTCAGTAATCCCCTCCGATGCAGACAGTTCAGCACAGACACCACTAGATCAGAATTGCTGCAGTGAGGGGCTCAGTAATCCCCTCCGATGTTCACAGTTCAGCACTGACACCACTATATCGGAGTTGCTGGAGTGAGGGGCTCAGTAATCCCCTCCGATGTAGACAGTTCAGCTCTGACACCACTAGATCGGAATTGCTGCAGTGAGGGGCTCAGTAATCCCCTTCGATGTAGACAGTTCAGCACTGAAACCACTAGATCGGAGTTGCTGGAGTGAGGAGCTCAGTAATCCCCTCCGATGTAGACAGTTCAGAACTGACACTACTAGATCGGAGTTGCTGCAGTGAGGGTCTCAGTAATCCCCTCCGATGTAGATAGCTCATCAGTGACACTACTAGATCGGAGATGCTGGAGTGAGGGGCTCAGTAATCCCCTCCGATGTAGACAGTTCAGCACTGAGACCACTAGGTCGGAGTTGCTAGAGCAAGGGGCTCAGTAATCCCCTCCGATGTAGACAGTTCAGCACTGACACCACTGGATCGGAGTTGCTGGAGTGAGGGGCACAGTAATCCCCTCCGATGTAGACAGTTCAGCACTGACACCACTAGATCGGAGTTGCTGGAGTGAGGGGCTCATTAATTCCCTCCGATGTAGACAGTGCAGCACTGAAACCACTAGGTCGGAGTTGCTGCAGTGAGGGACTCAGTAATCCCCTCCAATGTAGACAGTTCAGCACTGACACCACTAGATCGGAGTAGCTTCAGTGAGGGGCTCAGTAATCCCCTCCGATGTAGAGAGTTCAGCACTGACACCACTAGATAGGAGTTGCTGGAGTGAAGGGCTCAGTAATCCCCTCCGATGTAGAGAGTTCAGCACTGACACCACTAGATCGGAGTTGCTGCAGTGAGGGGCTCAGTAATCCCCTCCGATATAGACAGTTCAGCACTGACACTACTAGGTCGGACTTGCTGGAGTGAGGGTCTCAGTAATCCCCTCTGATGTAGACAGTTCAGCACTGACATCACTAGATCGGAGTTGCTGGAGTGTGGGCCTCAGTAATCCCCTCCGATGTAGACAGTTCAGCACTGACACCACTAGATCGGAGTTGCTGCAGTGAGGGTCTGAGTAATCCCCTCCGATGTAGACAGTTCAGCACTGACACCACTAGATAGGAGTTGCTGGAGTGAGGAGCTCAGTAATCTCCTCCGATGTAGACAGTTCAGAACTGACACCACTAGATCGGAGTTGCTGCAGTGAGGGTCTCAGTAATCCCCTCTGATGTAGATAGCTCATCACTGACACCACTAGATCGGAGATGCTGGAGTTAGGGGCTCAGTAATCCCCTCCGATGTAGACAGTTCAGCACTGAGACCACTAGGTCGGAGTTGCTGGAGTGAGGGTCTCAGTAATCCCCTCCGATGTAGATAGCTCATCACTGACACCACTAGATCGGAGTTGCTGGAGTGAGGGTCTCAGTAATCCCCTCCGATGTAGATAGCTCATCACTGACACCACTAGATCGGAGATGCTGGAGTGAGGGGCTCAGTAATCCCCTCCGATGTAGACAGTTCAGCACTGAGACCACTAGGTCGGAGTTGCTAGAGCGAGGGGCTCAGTAATCCCCTCCGATGTAGACAGTTCAGCACTGACACCACTAGATCGGAGTTGCTGCAGTGAGGGGCTCAGTAATCCCCTCCGATATAGACAGTTCAGCACTGACACTACTAGGTCGGAGTTGCTGCAGTGAGGGTCTCAGTAATCCCCTCTGATGTAGACAGCTCAGTACTGACACCACTAGATCGGATTTGCTGGAGTGAGGGGCTCAGTAATCCCCTCCGATGTAGACAGCTCAGCACTGACACCACTAGGTCAGAGTTGCTGGAGTCAGGGTCTCAGTAATCCCCTCCGATGTAGACAGTTCAGCACTGACACCACTAGATCGCAGTTGCTGGAGTGAGGGGCTCAGTAATCCCCTCCGAATGTAGACAGTTCAGCACTGACACCACTAGGTCGGAGTTGCTGGAGTGAGGGTCTCAGTAATCCCCTCCGATGTAGACAGTTCAGCACTGATACCACTAGATCGGAGTTGCTGGAGTGAGTGGCTCAGTAATCCCCTCCGATGTAGACAGTTCAGCACTGACACCACTAGATCAGAATTGCTGCAGTGAGGGGCTCAGTAATCCCCTCCGATGTAGACAGTTCAGCACTGACACCACTATATCGGAGTTGCTGGAGTGAGGGGCTCAGTAATCCCCTCCAATGTAGACAGTTCAGCTCTGCCACCACTAGATCGGAATTGCTGCAGTGAGGGGCTCAGTAATCCCCTCCGATGTAGACAGTTCAGCACTGACACCAGTAGATCGGAATTGCTGCAGTGAGGGGCTCAGTAATCCCCTCCGATGTAGACAGTTCAGCTCTGACACCACTAGATCGGAATTGCTGCAGTGAGGGGCTCAGTAATCCCCTCCGATGTAGACAGTTCAGCACTGAAACCACTAGATCGGAGTTGCTGGAGTGAGGGGCTCAGTAATCCCCTCCGATGTAGACAGTTCAGCACTGACACCACTATATCGGAGTTGCTGGAGTGAGGGGCTCAGTAATCCCCTCCGATGTAGACAGTTCAGCTCTGACACCACTAGGTCGGAGTTGCTGCAGTGAGGGTCTCAGTAATCCCCTCCGATGTAGACAGTTCAGCACTGACACCACTAGATAGGAGTTTCTGGATTGAGGAGCTCAGTAATCCCCTCCGATGTAGACAGTTCAGAACTGACACCACTAGATCGGAGTTGCTGCAATGAGGGTCTCAGTATTCCCCTCCGATGTAGATAGCTCATCACTGACACCACTACATCGGAGATGCTGGAGTGAGGGGCTCAGTAATCCCCTCCGATGTAGACAGTTTAGCACTGACAACACTAGATCGGAGTAGCTTCAGTGAGGGGCTCAGTAATCCCCTCCGATGTAGAGAGTTCAGCACTGACACCACTAGATCGGAGTTGCTGAAGTGAGGGGCTCAGTAATCCCCTCCGATGTAGACACTTCAGCACTGACAGCACTAGGTCGGAGTTGCTGCAGTGAGGGTCTCAGTAATCCCCTCCGACGTAGACAGCTCAGTACTGACACCACTAGATCGGATTTGCTGGAGTGAGGGGCTCAGTAATCCCCTCCGATGTAGACAGCTCAGCACTGACACCACTAGGTCAGATTTGCTGGAGTGAGGGTCTCAGTAATCCCCTCCGATGTAGACAGTTCAGCACTGACACCACTAGATCGCAGTTGCTGGAGTGAGGGGCTCAGTAATTCCCTCCGATGTAGACAGCTCAGCGCTGACACCACTAAATCGGAGTTGCTGGAGTGAGGGGCTCAGTAATCCCCTCCGATGCAGACAGCTCAGCATTGACACCACTAAGTCTGAGTTGCTGGAGTGAGGGTCTCAGTAATCCCCTCCGATGTAGACAGCTGAGCACTGACACCACTAGATCGGATTTGCTGCAATGAGAGTCTCAGTAATCCCCTCCGATGTAGACAGTTCAGCACTGACACCACTAGATCGGAGTTGCTGGAGTGAGGTGCTCAGTAATTGCTTCCGATGTAGACAGTTCAGCACTGACACCACTAGATCGGAGTTGCTGCAGGGAGAGGATCAGTAATCCCCTCCGATGTAGACAGTTCAGCACTGACACCACTAGATCGGAGTTGCTGCAGTGAGGGTCTCAGTAATCCCCTCCGATGTAGACCGCTCAGCACAGACACCACTAGATCGGAGTTGTTGCAGTGAGGGTCTCAGTAATCCCCTCCGATGTAGACAGTTCAACACTGACACCACTAGATCAGAGTTGCTGCAGTGAGGGGCTCAGTAATCCCCTCCGATGTAGACAGTTCAGCACTGACACCACTAGGTCGGAGTTGCTGGAGTGAGGGTCTCAGTAATCCCCTCCGATGTAGACAGTTCAGCACTGACACCACTAGATCGGAGTTGCTGGAGTGAGTGGCTCAGTAATACCCTCCGATGCAGACAGTTCAGCAATGACACCACTAGATCGGAATTTCTGCAGTGAGGGGCTCAGTAATCCCCTCCGATGTAGACAGTTCAGCACTGACACCACTATATTGGAGTTGCTGGAATGAGGGGCTCAGTAATCCCCTCCGAGGTAGACAGTTCAGCACTGACACCACTAGGTCGGAGTTGCTGCAGTCAGGGTCTCAGTAATCCCCTCCGATGTAGACAGTTCAGCACTGACACCACTAAATCGGAGTTGCTGCAGTGAGAAGCTCAGTAATCCCCTCCGATGTAGACAGTTCGGCACTGACACCACTAGATCGGAGATGCTGGAGTGAGGGGCTCAGTAATCCCATCCGATGTAGACAGTTCAACACTGACACCACTAGATCGGAGTTGCTGCAGTGAGGGTCTCAGTAATCCCCTCCGATGTAGACAGCTCAGCACTGACACCACTAGATCGGAGTTGCTGGAGTGAGGGGCTCAGTAATCCCCTCCGATGTAGACAGTTCAGCACTGATACCACTAGATCGGAGTTGCTGGAGTGAGTGGATCAGTAATCCCCTCCGATGCAGACAGTTCAGCACTGACACCACTAGATTGGAATGGCTGCAGTGAGGGGCTCAGTAATCCCCTCCGATGTAGACAGTTCAGCACTGACACAACTATATCGGAGTTGCTGGAGTGAGGGGCTCAGTAATCCCCTCCGATGTAGATAGTTCAGCTCTGACACCACTAGATCGGAATTGCTGCAGTGAGGGGCTCAGTAATCCCCTCCGATGTAGACAGTTCAGCTCTGACACCACTAGATCGGAATTGCTGCAGTGAGGGGCTCAGTAATCCCCTCCGATGTAGACAGTTCAGCACTGACACCACTATATCGGAGTTGCTGGAGTGAGGGGCTCAGTAATCCCCTCCGATGTAGACAGTTCAGCTCTGACACCACTAGGTCGGAGTTGCTGCAGTGAGGGTCTCAGTAATCCCCTCCGATGTAGACAGTTCAGCACTGACACCACTAGATAGGAGTTACTGGAGTTAGAAGCTCAGTAATCCCCTCCGATGTAGGCAGCTCAGCACTGACACCACTAGGTCGGACTTGCAGGAGTGAGGGTCTCAGTAATCCCCTCCGATGTAGACAGTTCAGCACTGACACCACTAGATCGGAGTTGCTGGAGTGAGGGGCTCAGTAATCCCCTCCGATGTAGACAGTTCAGCACTGACACCACTAGATCGGAGTTGCTGGAGTGAGGGGCTCAGTAATCCCCTCCGATGTAGAGAGTTCAGAACTGACACCACTAGATAGGAGTTGCTGGAGTAAAGGGCTCAGTAATCCCCTCCGATGTAGACAGTTCATCACTGACACCACTAGATCGGAGTTGCTGCAGTGAGGGGCTCAGTAATCCCCTCTGATGTAGACAGTTCAGCACTGACACCACTAGGTCGGAGTTGCTGGAGTGAGGTTCTCAGTAATCCCCTCCGATATAGACAGTTCAGCACTGACACTACTAGGTCGGAGTTGCTGCAGTGAGGGTCTCAGTAATCCCCTCTGATGTAGACAGTTCAGCACTGACACCACTAGATCGGATTTGCTGGAGAGAGGGGCTCAGTAATCCCCTCCGATGTAGACAGCTCAGCACTGACACCACTAGGTCAGAGTTGCTGGAGTGAGGGTCTCAGTAATCCCCTCCGATGTAGACAGTTCAGCACTGACACCACTAGAGCGCAGTTGCTGGAGTGAGGGGCTCAGTAATCCCCTCCGAATGTAGACAGTTCAGCACTGACACCACTAGGTCGGAGTTGCTGGAGTGAGGGTCTCAGTAATCCCCTCCGATGTAAAAAGTTCAGCACTGATACCACTAGTTCGGAGTTGCTGGAGTGAGTGGCTCAGTAATCCCCTCCGATGCAGACAGTTCAGCACTGACACCACTAGATCAGAATTGCTGCAGTGAGGGGCTCAGTAATCCCCTCCGATGTAGACAGTTCAGCACTGAAACCACTAGATCGGAGTTGCTGGAGTGAGGGGCTCAGTAATCCCCTCCGATGTAGACAGTTCAGCACTGACACCACTATATCGGAGTTGCTGGAGTGAGGGGCTCAGTAATCCCCTCCGATGTAGACAGTTCAGCTCTGACACCACTAGGTCGGAGTTGCTGCAGTGAGGGTCTCAGTAATCCCCTCCGATGTAGACAGTTCAGCACTGACACCACTAGATAGGAGTTTCTGGATTGAGGAGCTCAGTAATCCCCTCCGATGTAGACAGTTCAGAACTGACACCACTAGATCGGAGTTGCTGCAATGAGGGTCTCAGTAATCCCCTCCGATGTAGATAGCTCATCACTGACACCACTACATCGGAGATGCTGGAGTGAGGGGCTCAGTAATCCCCTCCGATGTAGACAGTTCAGCACTGACAACACTAGATCGGAGTAGCTTCAGTGAGGGGCTCAGTAATCCCCTCCGATGTAGAGAGTTCAGCACTGACACCACTAGATCGGAGTTGCTGAAGTGAGGGGCTCAGTAATCCCCTCCGATGTAGACACTTCAGCACTGACAGCACTAGGTCGGAGTTGCTGCAGTGAGGGTCTCAGTAATCCCCTCCGACGTAGACAGCTCAGTACTGACACCACTAGATCGGATTTGCTGGAGTGAGGGGCTCAGTAATCCCCTCCGATGTAGACAGCTCAGCACTGACACCACTAGGTCAGATTTGCTGGAGTGAGGGTCTCAGTAATCCCCTCCGATGTAGACAGTTCAGCACTGACACCACTAGATCGCAGTTGCTGTAGTGAGGGGCTCAGTAATTCCCTCCAATGGCGACAGTTCAGCCCTGGCACCAATAGATTGGAGTTGCTGTGAGGGGCTCAGTAATCCCCTCCGATGTAGACATCTCAGCACTGACACCACTATATCGGAGTTGCTGCAGTGAGGGTCTCAGTAATCCCCTCCGATGTAGACAGTACAGCACTGACACCACTAGATCAGAGTTGCTGCAGTGAGGGTCTCAGTAATCCGCTCCTGATGTAGACAGTTCGGCACTGACACCACTAGATCGGAGATGCTGGAGTGAGGGGCTCAGTAATCCCATCCGATGTAGACAGTTCAGCACTGACACCACTAGATCGGAGTTGCTGCAGTGAGGGTCTCAGTAATCCCCTCCGATGTAGACAGCTCAGCACTGACACCACTAGATCGGAGTTGCTGGAGTGAGGGGCTCAGTAATCCCCTCCGATGTAGACAGTTCAGCACTGATACCACTAGATCGGAGTTGCTGGAGTGAGTGGATCAGTAATCCCCTCCGATGCAGACAGTTCAGCACTGACACCACTAGATTGGAATGGCTGCAGTGAGGGGCTCAGTAATCCCCTCCGATGTAGACAGTTCAGCACTGACACAACTATATCGGAGTTGCTGGAGTGAGGGGCTCAGTAATCCCCTCCGATGTAGATAGTTCAGCTCTGACACCACTAGATCGGAATTGCTGCAGTGAGGGGCTCAGTAATCCCCTCCGATGTAGACAGTTCAGCACTGACACCACTATATCGGAGTTGCTGGAGTGAGGGGCTCAGTAATCCCCTCCGATGTAGACAGTTCAGCTCTGACACCACTAGGTCGGAGTTGCTGCAGTGAGGGTCTCAGTAATCCCCTCCGATGTAGACAGTTCAGCACTGACACCACTAGATAGGAGTTACTGGAGTTAGAAGCTCAGTAATCCCCTCCGATGTAGGCAGCTCAGCACTGACACCACTAGATCGGAGTTGCTGGAGTGAGGGGCTCAGTAATCCCCTCCGATGTAGAGAGTTCAGAACTGACACCACTAGATAGGAGTTGCTGGAGTAAAGGGCTCAGTAATCCCCTCCGATGTAGACAGTTCATCACTGACACCACTAGATCGGAGTTGCTGCAGTGAGGGGCTCAGTAATCCCCTCTGATGTAGACAGTTCAGCACTGACACCACTAGGTCGGAGTTGCTGGAGTGAGGTTCTCAGTAATCCCCTCCGATATAGACAGTTCAGCACTGACACTACTAGGTCGGAGTTGCTGCAGTGAGGGTCTCAGTAATCCCCTCTGATGTAGACAGTTCAGCACTGACACCACTAGATCGGATTTGCTGGAGAGAGGGGCTCAGTAATCCCCTCCGATGTAGACAGCTCAGCACTGACACCACTAGGTCAGAGTTGCTGGAGTGAGGGTCTCAGTAATCCCCTCCGATGTAGACAGTTCAGCACTGACACCACTAGAGCGCAGTTGCTGGAGTGAGGGGCTCAGTAATCCCCTCCGAATGTAGACAGTTCAGCACTGACACCACTAGGTCGGAGTTGCTGGAGTGAGGGTCTCAGTAATCCCCTCCGATGTAGAAAGTTCAGCACTGATACCACTAGTTCGGGGTTGCTGGAGTGAGTGGCTCAGTAATCCCCTCCGATGCAGACAGTTCAGCACTGACACCACTAGATCAGAATTGCTGCAGTGAGGGGCTCAGTAATCCCCTCCGATGTATACAGTTCAGCACTGAAACCACTAGATCGGAGTTGCTGGAGTGAGGGGCTCAGTAATCCCCTCCGATGTAGACAGTTCAGCACTGACACCACTATATCGGAGTTGCTGGAGTGAGGGGCTCAGTAATCCCCTCCGATGTAGACAGTTCAGCTCTGACACCACTAGGTCGGAGTTGCTGCAGTGAGGGTCTCAGTAATCCCCTCCGATGTAGACAGTTCAGCACTGACACCACTAGATAGGAGTTTCTGGATTGAGGAGCTCAGTAATCCCCTCCGATGTAGACAGTTCAGAACTGACACCACTAGATCGGAGTTGCTGCAATGAGGGTCTCAGTAATCCCCTCCGATGTAGATAGCTCATCACTGACACCACTACATCGGAGATGCTGGAGTGAGGTGCTCAGTAATCCCCTCCGATGTAGACAGTTCAGCACTGACAACACTAGATCGGAGTAGCTTCAGTGAGGGGCTCAGTAATCCCCTCCGATGTAGAGAGTTCAGCACTGACACCACTAGATCGGAGTTGCTGAAGTGAGGGGCTCAGTAATCCCCTCCGATGTAGACACTTCAGCACTGACAGCACTAGGTCGGAGTTGCTGCAGTGAGGGTCTCAGTAATCCCCTCCGACGTAGACAGCTCAGTACTGACACCACTAGATCGGATTTGCTGGAGTGAGGGGCTCAGTAATCCCCTCCGATGTAGACAGCTCAGCACTGACACCACTAGGTCAGATTTGCTGGAGTGAGGGTCTCAGTAATCCCCTCCGATGTAGACAGTTCAGCACTGACACCACTAGATCGCAGTTGCTGTAGTGAGGGGCTCAGTAATTCCCTCCAATGGCGACAGTTCAGCCCTGGCACCAATAGATTGGAGTTGCTGTGAGGGGCTCAGTAATCCCCTCCGATGTAGACATCTCAGCACTGACACCACTATATCGGAGTTGCTGCAGTGAGGGTCTCAGTAATCCCCTCCGATGTAGACAGTACAGCACTGACACCACTAGATCGAACTTGCTGGAGTGAGGGTCTCAGTAATCCCCTCCGATGTAGACAATTCAGCACTGACACCACTAGATCGGAGTTGCTGGAGTGAGCGTCTCAGTTATACCCTCCGATGTAGACAGTTCAGCACTGACACCACTAGATCGGATTTGCTGGAGTGAGCGCTCAGTAATCCCCCCCGATGTAGACAGCTCAGCACTGACACCACTAGGTCAGATTTGCTGGAGTGAGGGTCTCAGTAATCCCCTCCGATGTAGACAGTTCAGCACTGACACCACAAGATCGCAGTTGCTGGAGTGAGGGGCTCAGTAATTCCCTCCGATGGCGACAGCTCAGCACTGACACCACTATATCGGAGTTGCTGCAGTGAGGGTCTCAGTAATCCCCTCCGATGTAGACAGTACAGCACTGACACCATTAGATCAGAGTTGCTGCAGTGAGGGTCTCAGTAATCCGCTCCTGATGTAGACAGTTCAGCACTTACACCACTGGATCGAACTTGCTGGAGTGAGGGTCTTAGTAATCCCCTCCGATGTAGACAGTTCAGCACTGACACCACTAGATCGGAGTTGCTGGAGTGAGCGTCTCAGTTATACCCTCCGATGTAGACAGTTCAGCATTGACACCACTAGATAGGAGTTGCTGGAGTGAGAGGGGCTCAGTAATCGCCTCCGATATAGACAGTTCAGCACTGACACCACTAGATCGGAGTTTCTGCAGTGAGGGTCTCAGTAATCCCCTCCGATGTAGACAGTTCAGCATTGACACCACTAGATCGGAGTTGCTGCAGTGAGGGGCTCAGTAATCCCCTCCTGATGTAAACAGTTCAGCACTGACACCACTAGATCGGAGTTGCTGGAGTGAGGGTCTCAGTTATACCCTCCGATGTAGACAGTTCAGCACTGACACCACTAGATCGGAGTTGCTGGAGTGAGGGGCTCAGTAATCACCTCCGATGTAGACAGTTCAGCACTGACACCACTAGATCGGAGCTTCTGCAGTGAGGGGCTCAGTAATCCCCTCCTGATGTAAACAGTTCAGCACTGACAACACTAGGTCGGAGTTGCTGGAGTGAGGGTCTCAGTAATCCCCTCCGATGTAGAAAGTTCAGCACTGACACCACTAGATCGGAGTTGCTGGAGTGAGTGGCTCAGTAATCCCCTCTGATGCAGACAGTTCAGCACTGACACCACTATATCGGAGTTGCTGGAGTGAGGGGCTCAGTAATCCCCTCCGATGTAGACAGTTCAGCACTGAAACCACTAAATCGGAGTTGCTGCAGTGTGGGTCTCAGGAATCCCCTCCGATGTAGACAGTTCTGCACTGACACCACTAGATAGGAGTTACTGGAGTGAGCAGCTCAGTAATCCCCTCCGATGTAGACAGCTCAGCACTGACACCACTAGATCGGAGTTGCTGCAGTGAGGGTCTCAGTAATCCCCTCCAATGTAGACAGCTCAGCACTGACACCACTAGGTCAGAATTGCTGGAGTGAGGGTCTCAGTAATCCCCTCCGATGTAGACAGTTCAGCACTGACACCACTAGATCGGAGTTGCTGGAGTGACGGGCTCAGTAATCCCCTCCGATGTAAACAGTTCAGCACTGACACCACTAGATCGGAGTTGCTGCAGTGTGGGGCTCAGTAATCCCCTCCGATGTAGACAGTTCAGCACTGACACCACTAGATCGGAGTTGCTGCAGTGTGGGGCTCAGTAATCCTCTCCGATGTAGACAGTTCAGCACTGACACCACTATATCGGAGTTGCTGGAGTGAGGGGCTCAGTAATCCTCTCGAATGTAGACAGTTCAGCACTGACACCACAAGGTCGGAGTTGCTGCAGTGAGGGTCTCAGTAATCCCCTCCGATGTAGATAGTTCAGCACTGACACCACTAGATAGGAGTTGCTGGAGTGAGGAGCTCAGTAATCCCCTTCGATGTAGACAGTTCAGCACTGACACCACTAGATCGGAGTTGCTGCAGTGAGGGTCTCAGTAATCCCCTCCGATGTAGATAGCTCAGCACTGACACCACTAGATCGGAGTTGCTGGAGTGAGGGGCTCAGTAATCCCCTCCGATGTAGACAGTTCAGCACTGACACCACCAAGTCGGAGTTGCTAGAGCGAGGGGCTCAGTAATCCCCTCCAATGTAGACAGTTCAGCACTGACACCACTAGATCGGAGTTGCTGGAGTGAGGGTCTCAGTAATCCCCTCCGATGTAGACAGTTCAGCACTGACACCACTAGATCGGAGTTGCTAGAGCGAGGGGCTCAGTAATCCGCTCCGATGTAGACAGTTCAGCACTGACACCACTAGATCGGAGTTGCTGCAGTGAGGGTCTCAGTAATCACCTCCGATGTAGATAGCTCAGCACTGACACCACTAGATCGGAGTTGCTGGAGTGAGGGGCTCAGTAATCCCCTCCGATGTAGACAGTTCAGCACTGACACCACCAAGTCGGAGTTGCTAGAGCTAGGGGCTCAGTAATCCCCTCCGATGTAGACAGTTCAGCACTGAAACCACTAGGTCGGAGTTGCTGCAGTATGGGTCTCAGTAATCCCCTCCGATGTAGACAGTTCAACACTGACACCACTAGATCGGAGTTGCTGCAGTGAGGGTCTCAGTAATCCCCTCCGATGTAGACAGTACAGCACTGACACCACTAGATCGGAGTAGCTGCAGTGAAGGGCTCAGTAGTCCCCTCCGATGTAGACAGTTCAGCACTGACACCACTAGGTCGGAGTTGCTGCAGTGAGGGTCTTAGTAATCCCCTCCGATGTAGACAGTTCAGCACTGACACCACTAGATCGGAGTTGCTGGAGTGAGGGGCTCAGTAATCCCCTCCGATGTAGACAGCTCAGCACTGACACCACTAGGTCAGAGTTGCTGGAGTGAGGGTCTCAGTAATCCCCTCCGATGTAGACAGTTCAGCACTGACACCACTAGATCGGAGTTGCTGGAGTGAGGGGCTCAGTAATCCCCTCCGATGGCGACAGTTCAGCACTGGCACCACTAGATCGGAGTTGCTGCAGTGAGGGGCTCAGTAATCCCCTCCGATGTAGACAGCTCAGCATTGACACCACTAGATCGGAGTTTCTGCAATGAGTGTCTCAGTAATCCCCTCCGATGTCGACAGTTCAGCACTGACACCACTAGATCAGAGTTGCTGCAGTGAGGGTCACAGTAATGCCCTCCTGATGTAGACAGTTCAGCACTGACACCACTAGATCGGAGTTGCTGGAGTGAGGGTCTCAGTTATACCCTCCGATGTACACAGTTCAGCACTGACACCACTAGATCGGAGTTGCTGGAGTGAGGGGCTCAGTAATCGCCTCCGATGTAGACAGTTCAGCACTGACACCACTAGATCGGAGTTTCTGCAGTGAGGGGCTCAGTAATCCCCTCCGATGTAGACAGCTCAGCACTGACACCACTAGGTCGGAGTTGCTGGAGTGAGGGTCTCAGTAATCCCCTCCGATGTAGACAATTCTGCACTAACACCACTAGATCGGAGTTGCTGGTGTCAGGAGCTCAGTAATCGCCTCTGATGTAGACAGTTCAGCACTGACACCACTATATCTGAGTTGCTGCAGTGAGGGGCTCAGTAATCCCCTCCGATGTAGACAGTTCAGCACTGACACCAGTAGATCGGAGTTGCTGCAGTGAGGGTCTCAGTAATCCCCTCCGATGTAGACAGTTCAGCACTGACACCACTAGATCGGATTTGCTGGAGTGAGGGGCTCAGTAATCCTCTCCGATGTAGACAGTTCAGCACTGACACCACTAGAACGGAGTTGCTGGAGTGAGGGTCTCAGTAATCCCCTCCTGATGTAGACAGTTCAGCACTGACATCACTAGATCGGAGTTGCTCGAGTGAGGGTCTCAGTAATCCCCTCCGATGTAGACAGTTCTGCACTGACACCACTAAATCGGAGTTGTTGGAGTGAGGGTCTCAGTTATACCCTCCGATGTAGACAGTTCAGCAGTGACACCACTAGATCGGAGTTGCTGGAGTGAGGGGCTCAGTAATCGCCTCCGATGTAGACAGTTCAGCACTGACACCACTAGATCGGAGCTTCTGCAGTGAGGGGCTCAGTAATCCCCTCCTGATGTAAACAGATCAGCACTGACAACACTAGGTCGGAGTTGCTGGAGTGAGGGTCTCAGTAATCCCCTCCGATGTAGAAAGTTCAGCACTGACACCACTAGATCGGAGTTGCTGGAGTGAGTGGCTCAGTAATCCCCTCTGATGCAGACAGTTCAGCACTGACACCACTATATCGGAGTTGCTGGAGTGAGGGGCTCAGTAATCCCCTCCGATGTAGACAGTTCAGCACTGAAACCACTAAATCGGAGTTGCTGCAGTGAGGGTCTCAGTAATCCCCTCCGATGTAGACAGTTCAGCACTGACACCACTAGATCGGAGTTGCTGCAGTGAGGGTCTCAGTAATCCCCTCCAATGTAGACAGCTCAGCACTGACACCACGAGGTCAGAATTGCTGGAGTGAGGGTCTCAGTAATCCCCTCCGATGTAGACAGTTCAGCACTGACACCACTAGATCGGAGTTGCTGGAGTGACGGGCTCAGTAATCCCCTCCGATGTAAACAGTTCAGCACTGACACCACTAGATCGGAGTTGCTGCAGTGTGGGGCTCAGTAATCCCCTCCGATGTAGACAGTTCAGCACTGACACCACTAGATCGGAGTTGCTGCAGTGTGGGGCTCAGTAATCCTCTCCGATGTAGACAGTTCAGCACTGACACCACTATATCGGAGTTGCTGGAGTGAGGGGCTCAGTAATCCTCTCGAATGTAGACAGTTCAGCACTGACACCACTATATCGGAGTTGCTGCAGTGAGGGTCTCAGTAATCCCCTCCGATGTAGATAGTTCAGCACTGACACCACTAGATAGGAGTTGCTGGAGTGAGGAGCTCAGTAATCCCCTTCGATGTAGACAGTTCAGCACTGACACCACTAGATCGGAGTTGCTGCAGTGAGGGTCTCAGTAATCCCCTCCGATGTAGATAGCTCAGCACTGACACCACTAGATCGGAGTTGCTGGAGTGAGGGGCTCAGTAATCGCCTCCGATGTAGACAGTTCAGCACTGACACCACTAGATCGGAGTTTCTGCAGTGAGGGGCTCAGTAATCCCCTCCGATGTAGACAGCTCAGCACTGACACCACTAGGTCGGAGTTGCTGGAGTGAGGGTCTCAGTAATCCCCTCCGATGTAGACAATTCTGCACTAACACCACTAGATCGGAGTTGCTGGTGTCAGGAGCTCAGTAATCGCCTCTGATGTAGACAGTTCAGCACTGACACCACTATATCTGAGTTGCTGCAGTGAGGGGCTCAGTAATCCCCTCCGATGTAGACAGTTCAGCACTGACACCAGTAGATCGGAGTTGCTGCAGTGAGGGTCTCAGTAATCCCCTCCGATGTAGACAGTTCAGCACTGACACCACTAGATCGGATTTGCTGGAGTGAGGGGCTCAGTAATCCTCTCCGATGTAGACAGTTCAGCACTGACACCACTAGAACGGAGTTGCTGGAGTGAGGGTCTCAGTAATCCCCTCCTGATGTAGACAGTTCAGCACTGACATCACTAGATCGGAGTTGCTCGAGTGAGGGTCTCAGTAATCCCCTCCGATGTAGACAGTTCTGCACTGACACCACTAAATCGGAGTTGTTGGAGTGAGGGTCTCAGTTATACCCTCCGATGTAGACAGTTCAGCAGTGACACCACTAGATCGGAGTTGCTGGAGTGAGGGGCTCAGTAATCGCCTCCGATGTAGACAGTTCAGCACTGACACCACTAGATCGGAGCTTCTGCAGTGAGGGGCTCAGTAATCCCCTCCTGATGTAAACAGTTCAGCACTGACAACACTAGGTCGGAGTTGCTGGAGTGAGGGTCTCAGTAATCCCCTCCGATGTAGAAAGTTCAGCACTGACACCACTAGATCGGAGTTGCTGGAGTGAGTGGCTCAGTAATCCCCTCTGATGCAGACAGTTCAGCACTGACACCACTATATCGGAGTTGCTGGAGTGAGGGGCTCAGTAATCCCCTCCGATGTAGACAGTTCAGCACTGAAACCACTAAATCGGAGTTGCTGCAGTGAGGGTCTCAGGAATCCCCTCCGATGTAGACAGTTCTGCACTGACACCACTAGATAGGAGTTACTGGAGTGAGCAGCTCAGTAATCCCCTCCGATGTAGACAGTTCAGCACTGACACCACTAGATCGGAGTTGCTGCAGTGAGGGTCTCAGTAATCCCCTCCAATGTAGACAGCTCAGCACTGACACCACTAGGTCAGAATTGCTGGAGTGAGGGTCTCAGTAATCCCCTCCGATGTAGACAGTTCAGCACTGACACCACTAGATCGGAGTTGCTGGAGTGACGGGCTCAGTAATCCCCTCCGATGTAAACAGTTCAGCACTGACACCACTAGATCGGAGTTGCTGCAGTGTGGGGCTCAGTAATCCCCTCCGATGTAGACAGTTCAGCACTGACACCAGTAGATCGAAGTTGCTGCAGTGTGGGGCTCAGTAATCCTCTCCGATGTAGACAGTTCAGCACTGACACCACTATATCGGAGTTGCTGCAGTGAGGGTCTCAGTAATCCCCTCCGATGTAGATAGTTCAGCACTGACACCACTAGATAGGAGTTGCTGGAGTGAGGAGCTCAGTAATCCCCTTCGATGTAGACAGTTCAGCACTGACACCACTAGATCGGAGTTGCTGCAGTGAGGGTCTCAGTAATCCCCTCCGATGTAGATAGCTCAGCACTGACACCACTAGATCGGAGTTGCTGGAGTGAGGGGCTCAGTAATCCCCTCCGATGTAGACAGTTCAGCACTGACACCACCAAGTCGGAGTTGCTAGAGCGAGGGGCTCAGTAATCCCCTCCAATGTAGACAGTTCAGCACTGACACCACTAGATCGGAGTTGCTGGAGTGAGGGTCTCAGTAATCCCCTCCGATGTAGACAGTTCAGCACTGACACCACTAGATCGGAGTTGCTAGAGCGAGGTGCTCAGTAATCCGCTCCGATGTAGACAGTTCAGCACTGACACCACTAGATCGGACATGCTGCAGTGAGGGTCTCAGTAATCACGTCCGATGTAGATAGCTCAGCACTGACACCACTAGATCGGAGTTGCTGGAGTGAGGGGCTCAGTAATCCCCTCCGATGTAGACAGTTCAGCACTGACACCACCAAGTCGGAGTTGCTAGAGCGAGGGGCTCAGTAATCCCCTCCGATGTAGACAGTTCAGCACTGAAACCACTAGGTCGGAGTTGCTGCAGTATGGGTCTCAGTAATCCCCTCCGATGTAGACAGTTCAACACTGACACCACTAGATCGGAGTTGCTGCAGTGAGGGTCTCAGTAATCCCCTCCGATGTAGACAGTACAGCACTGACACCACTAGATCGGAGTAGCTGTAGTGAGGGGCTCAGTAATCCCCTCCGATGTAGAGAGTTTAGCACTGACACCACTAGATAGGAGTTGCTGGAGTGAAGGGCTCAGTAGTCCCCTCCGATGTAGACAGTTCAGCACTGACACCACTAGGTCGGAGTTGCTGCAGTGAGGGTCTTAGTAATCCCCTCCGATGTAGACAGTTCAGCACTGACACCACTAGATCGGAGTTGCTGGAGTGAGGGGCTCAGTAATCCCCTCCGATGTAGACAGCTCAGCACTGACACCACTAGGTCAGAGTTCCTGGAGTGAGGGTCTCAGTAATCCCCTCCGATGTAGACAGTTCAGCACTGACACCACTAGATCGGAGTTGCTGGAGTGAGGGGCTCAGTAATCCCCTCCGATGGCGACAGTTCAGCACTGGCACCACTAGATCGGAGTTGCTGCAGTGAGGGGCTCAATAATCCCCTCCGATGTAGACAGCTCAGCATTTACACCACTAGATCGGAGTTTCTGCAATGAGTGTCTCAGTAATCCCCTCCGATGTCGACAGTTCAGCACTGACACCACTAGATCAGAGTTGCTGCAGTGAGGGTCACAGTAATGCCCTCCTGATGTAGACAGTTCAGCACTGACACCACTAGATCGGAGTTGCTGGAGTGAGGGTCTCAGTTATACCCTCCGATGTAGACAGTTCAGCACTGACACCACTAGATCGGAGTTGCTGGAGTGAGGGGCTCAGTAATCGCCTCCGATGTAGACAGTTCAGCACTGACACCACTAGATCGGAGTTTCTGCAGTGAGGGGCTCAGTAATCCCCTCCGATGTAGACAGCTCAGCACTGACACCACTAGGTCGGAGTTGCTGGAGTGAGGGTCTCAGTAATCCCCTCCGATGTAGACAATTCTGCACTAACACCACTAGATCGGAGTTGCTGGAGTCAGGAGCTCAGTAATCGCCTCTGATGTAGACAGTTCAGCACTGACACCACTATATCTGAGTTGCTGCAGTGAGGGGCTCAGTAATCCCCTCCGATGTAGACAGTTCAGCACTGACACCACTAGATCGGAGTTGCTGCAGTGAGGGTCTCAGTAATCCCCTCCGATGTAGACAGTTCAGCACTGACACCACTAGATCGGATTTGCTGGAGTGAGGGGCTCAGTAATCCTCTCCGATGTAGACAGTTCAGCACTGACACCACTAGAACGGAGTTGCTGGAGTGAGGGTCTCAGTAATCCCCTCCTGATGTAGACAGTTCAGCACTGACATCACTAGATCGGAGTTGCTGGAGTGAGGGTCTCAGTAATCCCCTCTGATGTAGACAGTTCTGCACTGACACCACTAAATCGGAGATGTTGGAGTGAGGGTCTCAGTTATACCCTGCGATGTAGACAGTTCAGCAGTGACACTACTAGATCGGAGTTGCTGGAGTGAGGGGCTCAGTAATCGCCTCCGATGTAGACAGTTCAGCACTGACACCACTAGATCGGAGTTTCTGCAGTGAGGGGCTCAGTAATCCCCACCGATGTAGACAGCGCAGTACTGACACCAATAGATCGGAGTTGCTGGAGTGAGGGTCTGAGTAATCCCCTCCGATGTAGACTGTTCTGCACTAACACCACTAGATCGGAGTTGCTGGAGTGAGGGGCTCAGTAATCCCCTCCGATGTAGACAGTTCAGCACTGACACCACTAGATCGGAGATGCTGGAGTGAGGGGCTCAGTAATCCCCTCGGATGTAGACAGTTCAGCACTGACACCACTAGATCGGAGTTGCTGGAGTGAGGGGCTCAGTAATCCCCTCCGATGTAGACAGCTCAGCACTGACACCACTAGATCGGAGTTGCTGGTCTGAGGGTCTCAGTAATCCCCTCCGATGTAGACAGTTCAGCACTGACACCACTAGATCGGAGTTGCTGGAGTGAGGGGCTCAGTAATCACCTCCGATGTAGACAGTTCAGTACTGACACCACTAGATCGGAGTTGCTGCAGTGAGAGGATCAGTAATCCCCTCCGATGTAGACAGTTCAGCTCTGACACCACTAGATCGGAGTTGCTGGAGTGAGGGGCTCAGTAATCCCCTCCGATGTAGACAGCTCTGCACAGACACCACTAGATCGGAGTTGTTGCAGTGAGGGTCTCAGTAATCCCCTCCGATGTAGACAGTTCAACACTGACACCACTAGATCAGAGTTGCTGCAGTGAGGAGCTCAGTAATCCACTCCTGATGTAGACCGTTCAGCACTGACACCACTAGATCGGAGTTGCTGGAGTGAGGGTCTCAGTAATCCCCTCCGATGTAGACAGTTCAGCACTGATACCACTAGATCAGAGTTGCTGCAGTGAGTGGCTCAGTTATCCCCTCCGATGTAGACAGTTCAGCACTGACAGCACTTGATCAGAGTTGCTGGAGTGAGGGGCTCAGCAATCCCCTCCGATGTAGACAGTTCAGCACTGACACCACTAGTTCGGAGTTGCTGCAGTGAGGGTCTCAGTACACCCCTCCGATGCAGACAGCTCAGCACTGACACCACTAGATCGGAGTTTCTGCAGTGAGGGGCTCAGTAATCCCCACCGATGTAGACAGCGCAGTACTGACACCAATAGATCGGAGTTGCTGGAGTGAGGGTCTGAGTAATCCCCTCCGATGTAGACAGTTCTGCACTAACACCAATAGATCGGAGTTGCTGGAGTGAGGGGCTCAGTAATCCCCTCCGATGTAGACAGTTCAGCACTGACACCACTAGATCGGAGATGCTGGAGTGAGGGGCTCAGTAATCCCCTCCAATGTAGACAGTTCAGCACTGACACCACTAGATCGGAGTTGCTGGAGTGAGGGGCTCAGTAATCCCCTCCGATGTAGACAGCTCAGCACTGACACCACTAGATCGGAGTTGCTGCTCTTAGGGTCTCAGTAATCCCCTCCGATGTAGACAGTTCAGTACTGACACCACTAGATCGGAGTTGCTGCAGTGAGAGGTTCAGTAATCCCCTCCGATGTAGACAGTTCAGCTCTGACACCACTAGATCGGAGTTGCTGCAGTGAGGGGCTCAGTAATCCCTTCCGATGCAGACAGCTCTGCACAGACACCACTAGATCGGAGTTGTTGCAGTGAGGGTCTCAGTAATCCCCTCCGATGTAGACAGTTCAACACTGACACCACTAGATCAGAGTTGCTGCAGTGAGGAGCTCAGTAATCCCCCCCTGATGTAGACCGTTCAGCACTGACACCACTAGATCGGAGTTGCTGGAGTGAGGGTCTCAGTAATCCCCTCCGATGTAGACAGTTCAGCACTGATACCACTAGATCAGAGTTGCTGCAGTGAGGGGCTCAGTTATCCCCTCCGATGTAGACAGTTCAGCACTGACACCACTAGATCGAAGTTGCTGGAGTGAGGGGCTCAGTAATCCCCTCCGATGTAGACAGCTCAGCACTGACACCACTAGGTCGGAGTTGCTGGAGTGAGGGTTCTCAGTAATCCCCTCCAATGTAGACAGTTCAGCACTGACACCACTAGATCGGAGTTGCTGGAGTGAGGGTCTCAATAATCCCCTCCGATGTAGACAGTTCAGCACTGACACCACTAGATCGGAGTTGCTGCAGTGAGGGTCTCAGTAATCCCCTCCAATGTAGACAGTTCAGCACTGACACCACTAGATCGGAGTAGCTGCAGTGAGGGGCTCAGTAATCCCCTCCAATGTAGACAGTTCAGCACTGACACCACTAGATCGGAGTTGCTGGAGTGAGGGGCTCAGTAATCCCCTCCAATGTAGACAGTTCAGCACTGACACCACTAGATCGGAGTTTCTGGAGGGAGGGGCTCGGTAATCCCCTCCAATGTAGACAGCTCAGCACTGACACCACTAGGTCAGAGTTGCTGGAGTGAGGGTCTCAGTAATCCCCTCCGATGTAGACAGTTCAGCACTGACACCACTAGATCGGAGTTGCTGGAGTGAGGGTCTCAGTTATACCCTCCGATGTAGACAGTTCAGCACTGACACCACTAGATCGTAGTTGCTGGAGTGAGGGGCTCAGTAATCCCCTCCGATGGCGACAGTTCAGCACTAGCACCACTAGATCCGAGTCGCTGCAGTGAGGGGCTCAGTAATCTCCTCCGATGTAGACAGTTCAGCACTGACACCACTAGATCAGAGTTGCTGCAGTGTGGGTGTCAGTAATCCCCTCCTGATGTAGACAGTTCAGCACTGACACCACTAGATCGGGGTTGCTGGAGTGAGGGTCTCAGTTATACCCTCCGATGTAGACAGTTCGTCACTGACACCACTAGATCGGAGTTGCTGCAGTGAGGGGCTCAGTAATCCCCTCCGATGTAGACAGTTCAGCACTGACACAACTAGATCGGAGTCCTGGAGTGAAGGGCTCAGTAATCCACTCCGATGTAGACAGTTCAGCACTGACACCACTAGGTCGGAGTTGCTGCAGTGGGGGTCTCAGTAATCCCCTCCGATGTAGACAGCTCAGTACTGACACCACTAGATCGGAGTTTCTGGAGTGAGGGGCTCGGTAATCCCCTCCAATGTAGACAGCTCAGCACTGACACCACTAGGTCAGAGTTGCTGGAGTGAGGGTCTCAGTAATCCCCTCCGATGTAGACAGTTCAGCACTGGCACCACTAGATCATAGTTGCTGGAGTGAGGGGCTCAGTGATCCCCTCCGATGGCGACAGTTCAGCACTGGCACCACTAGATCCGAGTTGCTGCAGTGAGGGGCTCAGTAATCCCCTCCGATGTAGACAGCTCAGCACTGACACCACTAGATCGGAGTTGCTGCAGTGAGGGTCTCAGTAATCCCCTCCGATGTAGACAGTTCAGCACTGACACCACTAGATCAGAGTTGCTGCAGTGTGGGTGTCAGTAATCCCCTCCTGATGTAGACAGTTCAGCACTGACACCACTAGATCGGAGTTGCTGGAGTGAGGGTCTCAGTTATACCCTCCGATGTAGACAGTTCGGCACTGACACCACTAGATCGGAGTTGCTGGAGTGAGGGGCTCAGTAATCGCCTCCGATGTAGACAGTTCAGCACTGACACCACTAGATCGGAGTTTCTGCAGTGAGGGGCTGAGTAATCCTCTCCGATGTAGACAGCTCAGCACTGACACCACTAGTTCGGAGTTGCTGGAGTGAGGGTCTCAGTAATCCACTCCAATGTAGACAGTTCTGTACTAACACCACTAGATCGGCGTTGCTGGAGTGAGGGGCTCAGTAATCGCCTCTGATGTAGACAGTTCAGCACTGACACCACTAGATCTGAGTTGCTGCAGTGAGGGGCTCAGTAATCCCCTCCGATGTAGACAGCTCAGTACTGACACCACTAGATCTGAGTTGCTGGAGTGAGGGACTCAGTAATCCCCTCCGATGTAGACAGCTCAGCATTGTCACCACTAGGTCAGAGTTGCTGGAGTGAGGGTCTCAGTAATCCCCTCCGATGTAGACAGCTCAGCACTGTCACCACTACGTCAGAGTTGCTGGAGTGAGGGTCTCAGTAATCCCCTCCGATGTAGACAGTTCAGCACTGACACCACTAGATCGGAATTGCTGGAGTGAGGGGCTCAGTAATCCCCTCCGATGGCGACAGTTCAGCACTGGCACCACTAGACCGGAGTTGCTGCAGTGAGGGGCTCAGTAATCCCCTCCGATGTAGACAGCTCAACACTGACATCACTAGATCGGAGTTGCTGGAGTGAGGGGCTCAGTAATCCCCTCCGATGTAGACAGCTCAGCACTGACACCACTAGATCTGAGTTGCTGCAGTGAGGGTCTCAGTTATCCCCTCCGATGTAGACAGTTCAGCACTGACACCACTAGATCGGAGATGCTGGAGTGAGGGGCTCAGTAATCCCCTCCGATGTAGACAGTTCAGCACTGACACCACTAGATCGGAGTTGCTGGAGTGAGGGGCTCAGTAATCGCCTCCGATGTAGACAGTTCAGCACTGACACCACTAGATCGGAATTTCTGCAGTGAGGGGCTGAGTAATCCCCTCCGATGTAGACAGCTCAGCACTGACACCACTAGGTCGGAGTTGCTGGAGTGAGGGTCTCAGTAATCCCCTCCAATGTAGACAGTTCTGTACTAACACCACTAGATCGGAGTTGCTGGAGTGAGGGGCTCAGTAATCGCCTCTGATGTAGACAGTTCAGCACTGACACCACTAGATCTGAGTTGCTGCAGTGAGGGGCTCAGTAATCCCCTCCGATGTAGACAGCTCAGTACTGACACCACTAGATCTGAGTTGCTGGAGTGAGGGACTCAGTAATCCCCTCCGATGTAGACAGCTCAGCACTGTCACCACTAGATCGGAGTTGCTGGAGTGAGGTGCTCAGTAATCACCTCTGATGTAGACAGTTCAGTACTGACACCACTAGATCGGATTTGTTGCTGTGAGGGTCTCAGTAATCCCCTCCGATGTAGACAGCTCAGCACAGACACCACTAGATCGGAGTTGTTGCTGTGAGGGTCTCAGTAATCCCCTCCGATGTAGACAGTTCAACACTGACACCACAGGATCAGAGTTGCTGCAGTGAGGGGCTCAGAAATCCCCTCCTGATGTAGACAGTTCAGCACTGACACCACTAGATTGGAGTTGCTGGAGTGAGGGGCTCAGTAATCCCCTCCGATGTAGACATCTCAGCACTGACACCACTAGGTTGGAGTTGCTGGAGTGATGGTCTCAGTAATCCCCTTCGATGTAGACAATTCAGCACTGATACCACTAGATCGGAGTTGCTGGAGTGAGGGGCTCAGTTATCCTCTCTGATGTAGACAGTTCAGCACTGACACCACTAGTTCGGAGTTGCTGCAGTGAGGGACTCAGTAAACCCCTCCGATGCAGACAGCTCAGCACTGACACCACTAGATCGGAGTTGCTGGAGTGAGGGTCTCAGTAATCCCCTCCGATGTAGACAGCTCAGCACTGACATCACTAGGTCGGAGTTGCTGGAGTGAGGGTCTCAGTAATCCCCTCTGATGTAGACAGTTCAGCATTGACACCACTAGATCTGAGTTGCTGGAGTGAGGGTCTCAGTAATCGCCTCCGATGTAGACAGTTCAGCACTGACACCAGTAGATCGGAGTTGCTGCAGTGAGGGGCTCTGTAATCCCCTCCGATGTAGTCAGTTCAGCACTGACACCACTAGATCGGAGATGCTGGAGTGAGGGGCTCAGTAATCCCCTCCGATGTATATAGCTCAGCACTGACACCACTAGATCAGAGTTGCTGCAGTGAGGGTCTCAATAATCCCCTCCGATGTAGACAGTTCAGCACTGACAACACTAGATCTGAGTTGCTGCAGTGAGGGGCTCAGTAATCCCCTCCTCATGTAGACAGTTCAGCATTGACATTACTAGATCGGAGTTGCTGGAGTGAAGGTCTCAGTAATCCCCTAAGATGTAGACAGTTCCGCACTGACACCACTAAATCGAAGTTGCTGGAGTGAGGGGAGTTCAGTAATCCCCTCCGATGTAGGCAGTTCAGCACTGACACCACTAGATCGGAGTTGCTGCAGTGAGGGTCTCAGTAATCCCCTCCGATGTAGACAGTTCAGCACTGACACCACTAGATCGGAGTTGCTGCAGTGAGGGGCTCAGTAATCTCCTCCGATGTAGACAGTTCAGCACTGACACTACTAGATCGGAGTTGCTGGAGTGAGGGGCTCAGTAATCCCCTCCGATGTAGACAGTTCAGCACTGACACCACTAGATCGGAGCTGCTGCAGTGAGGGGCTCAGTAATCCCCTCCGATGTAGACAGTTCAACACTGACACCACTGGATCAGACTTGCTGCAGTGAGGGGCTCAGTAATCCCCTACTGATGTAGACAATTCAGCACTGACACCACTAGATTGGAGTTGCTAGAGTGAGGGGCTCAGTAATCCCCTCCGATGTAGACAGTTCAACACTGACACCACTGGATCAGAGTTGCTGCAGTGAGGGGCTCAATAATCCCCTACTGATGTAGACAGTTCAGCTCTGACACCACTAGGTCGGAGTTGCTGGAGTGAAGGGCTCAGTAATCCCCTCTGATGTAGACATCTCAGCACTGACACCACTAGGTTGGAGTTGCTGGAGTGATGGTCTCAGTAATCCCCTTCGATGTAGACAATTCAGCACTGATACCAATAGATCGGAGTTGCTGGAGTGAGGGTTGTTCAGTAATCCCCTCCAATGTAGACAGTTCAGCACTGACACCACTAGATCGGAGTTGCTGGAGTGAGGGGCTCAGTTATCCCCTCTGATGTAGACAGTTCAGCACTGACACCACTAGTTCGGAGTTGCTGCAGTGAGGTTCTCAGTAAACCCCTCCAATGCAGACAGCTCAGCACTGACACCACTATGTCGGAGTTGCTGGAGTGAGGGTCTCAGTAATCCCCTCCGATGTAGACAGTTCAGCACTGACACCACTAGGTCGGAGTTGCTGCAGTGAGGGTCTCAGTAATCCCCTCCGATGTAGACAGCTCAGTACTGACATCAGTAGATCAGAGTTGCTCGAGTGAGGGGCTCAGTAATCCCCTCCGATGTAGACAGCTCAGCACTGACACCACTAGATCGGAATTTCTGGAGTGAGGGGCTCAGTAATCCCCTCCGATGTAAACAGTTCAGCACTGACAACACTGGGTCGGAGTTTCTGGAGCGAGGGACTCAGTAATCCCCTCCGATGTACACAGTTCAGCACTGACACCGCTAGATCGGAGTTGCTGGAGTGAGGGGATCAGTAATTACTCCGATGTAGACAGTTCAGCACTGACACCACTAGGTCGGAGTTGCTGCAGTGAGGGTCTCAGTAATCCCCTCCGATATAGACAGTTCAGCACTGACACCACTAGGTCGGAGTTGCTGCAGTGAGGGTCTCAGTAATCCCCTCCGATGTAGACAGTTCAGCACTGACACCACTAGATCGGAGTTGCTGGAGTGAGGGGCTCAATAATCCCCTCCGATGGCGACAGTTCAGCACTGGCACCACTAGATCGGAGTTGCTGCAGTGAGGGGCTCAGTAATCCCCTCCGATGTAGACAGCTCAGCACTGACATCACTAGATCGGAGTTGCTGGAGTAAGGGACTCAGTAATCCCCTCCGATGTAGACAGTTCAGCACTGACACCACTAGATCGGAGTTGCTGGAGTGAGGTGCTCAGTAATCACCTCCGATGTAGACAGTTCAGTACTGACACCACTAGATCGGAGTTGCTGCAGTGAGGGTCTCAGTAATCCCCTCCGATGTAGACAGTTCAGCACTGACACCACTATATCGGAGTTGCTGGAGTGAGGTGCTCAGTAATCACCTCTGATGTAGACAGTTCAGTACTGACACCACTAGATCGGAGTTGTTGCTGTGAGGGTCTCAGTAATCCCCTCCGATGTAGACAGCTCAGCACAGACACCACTAGATCGGAGTTGTTGCTGTGAGGGTCTCAGTAATCCCCTCCGATGTAGACAGTTCAACACTGACACCACTGGATCAGAGTTGCTGCAGTGAGGGGCTCAGTAATCCTCTCCTGATGTAGACAGTTCAGCACTGACACCACTAGATTGGAGTTGCTGGAGTGATGGTCTCAGTAATCCCCTTCGATGTAGACAATTCAGCACTAATACCAATAGATCGGAGTTGCTGGAGTGAGGGGCTCAGTAATCCCCTCCGATGTAGAGAGTTCAGCACTGACACCACAAGATCGGAGTTGCTAGTGTGAGGGTCTCAGTAATCGCCTCCGATGTAGACAGTTCAGCACTGACACCAGTAGATCGGAGTTGCTGCAGTGAGGGGCTCTGTAATCCCCTCCGATGTAGACAGTTCAGCACTGACACCACTAGATCGGAGATGCTGGAGTGAAGGGCTCAGCAATCCCCTCCGATGTAGATAGCTCAGCACTGACACCACTAGATCGGAGTTGCTGCAGTGAGGGTCTCAATAATCCCCTCCGATGTAGACAATTCAGCACTGACACCAATAGATCGGAGTTGCTGTAGTGAGGGGCTCAGTAATCCCCTCCTCATGTAGACAGTTCAGCACTGACATTACTAGATCGGAGTTGCTGGAGTGAGGGTCTCAGTAATCCCCTCCTCATGTAGACAGTTCCGCACTGACACCACTAAATCGAAGTTGCTGGAGTGAGGGGTGTTCAGTAATCCCCTCTGATATAGACAGTTCCGCACTGACACCACTAGATCGGAGTTGCTGGAGTAAGGGGCTCAGTAATCCCCTCCGATGTAGACAGTTCAGCACTGACACCACTAGGTCGGAGTTGCTGCAGTGAGGGTCTCAGTAATCCCCTCCGATGTAGACAGCTCAGTACTGACATCAGTAGATCAGAGTTGCTCGAGTGAGGGGCTCAGTAATCCCCTCCGATATAGACAGCTCTGCACTGACACCACTAGGACGGAGTTGCTGGAGTGAGGGTCTCAGTAATCCCCTACGATGTAGACAGTTCAGCACAGACACCACTAGATCGGAGTTGCTGGAGAGAGGGCTCAGTAATCCCCTCCGATGTAGACAGTTGAGCACTGACACCACTAGGTCGGAGTTACTGCAGTGAGGGTCTCAGTAATCCCCTCCGACTTAGACAGTTCAGCACTGACACCACTAGATCGGAGATGCTGGAGTGAGGGGCTCAGTAATCCCCTCCGATGTATACAGTACAGCACGGACACCACTAGATTGGATTTGCTGCAGTGACGGTCTCAGTAATCCCCTCCGATGTAGACAGCTCAGCACTGACACCACTAGATCGGAATTGCTGGAGTGAGGGGCTCAGTAATCCCATCAGATGTAGACAGTTCAGCACTGACAACACTGGGTCGGAGTTTCTGGAGCGAGGGACTCAGTAATCCCCTCCGATGTAGACAGTTCAGCACTGACACCACTAGATCGGAGTTGCTGGAGTGAGGGGATCAGTAATTACTCCGATGTAGACAGTTCAGCACTGACACCACTAGGTCGGAGTTGCTGCAGTGAGGGTCTCAGTAATCCCCTCCGATGTAAACAGTTCAGCACTGACACCACTAGGTCGGAGTTGCTGCAGTGAGGGTCTCAGTAATCCACTCCGATGTAGACAGTTCAGCACTGACACCACTAGATAGGAGTTGCTGCAGTGAGGGTCTCAGTAATCCCCTACGATGTAGACAGTTCAGCACTGACACCACTAGATCGGAGTTGCTGGAGAAAGGGGCTCAGTAATCCCCTCCGATGTAGACAAATCAGCTCTGACACCACTAGATAGGAGTTGCTGCAGTGAGGGGCTCAGTAATCCCCTCCGATGTAGACAGTTGAGCACTGACACCACTAGATCGGAGTTGCTGCAGTGAGGGGCTCAGTAATCCCCTCCGATGTAGACAGCTCAGCACTGACACCACTAGCTAGGAGTTGCTGCAGTGAGGGGCTCAGTAATCCCCTCCGATGTAGACAGCTCAGCACTGACACCACTAGATCGGAGTTGCTTCAGTGAGGGTCTCAGTAATCCCCTCCGATGTAGACAGTTCAGCACTGATACCACTAGGTCGGAGTTGCTGCAGTGAGGGTCTCAGTAATCCACTCCGATGTAGACAGTTCAGCCCTGACACCACTAGATAGGAGTTGCTGCAGTGAGGGTCTCAGTAATCCCCTCCGATGTAGACAGTTCAGCACTGATACCACTAAATCGGAGTTGCTGGAGTGAGGGGCTCAATAATCGGCTCCGATGTAGACAGCTCAGCACTGACACCACTAGATCGGATTTGCTGCAGTGAGGGTCTCAGTAATCCCCTCCGATGTAGACAGTTCAGCACTGACACCACTAGATCGGAGTTGTTCCAGTGAGGGGCTCAGTAATCCCCTCCGATGTAGACAGCTCAGCACTGACACCAATAGATCGGAGTTGCTGCAGTGAGGGTCTCAGTAATCCCCTCCGAAGTAGACAGTTCAGCACTGACACCACTATATCAGAGTTGCTGCAGTGAGGGGCTCAGTAATCCCCTCCTGATGTAGACAGTACAGCACTGACACCACTAGATCGGAGTTGCTGGAGTGACGGGCTCAGTAATCACCTCCGATGTAGACAGTTGAACACTGACACCCCTTGGTCGGAGTTGCTGCAGTGAGGGTTTCAGTAATCCCCTCCGATGTAGACAGTTCAGGACTGACACCACTAGATCGGAGTTGTTCCAGTGAGGGGCTCAGTAATCCCCTCCGATGTAGACAGCTCAGCACTGACACCAATAGATCGGAGTTGCTGCAGTGAGGGTCTCAGTAATCCCGTCTGATGTAGACAGTTCAGCACTGACACCACTAGATAGGAGTTGCTGCAGTGAGGGGCTCAGTAATCCCCTCCGATGTAGACAGTTCAGCACGGACACCACTAGATTGGAGTTCCTGCAGTGACGGTCTCAGTAATCCCCTCCGATGTAGACAGTTCAGCACTGACACCACAAGATCGGAGTTGCTGCAGTGAGGGGCTCAGTAATCCCCTCCGATGTAGACAGTTCAGCACTGACACCACTAGATCGGAGTTGCTGGTGTGAGGGTCTCAGTAATCCCCTCCGATGTAGACAGTTCAGCACTGACACCAGTAGATCGGAGTTGCTGCAGTGAGGGGCTCTGTAATCCCCTCCGATGTAGAGAGTTCAGCACTGACACCACAAGATCGGAGTTGCTGGTGTGAGGGTCTCAGTAATCCCCTCCGATGTAGACAGTTCAGCACTGACACCAGTAGATCGGAGTTGCTGCAGTGAGGGGCTCTGTAATCCCCTCCGATGTAGACAGTTCAGCACTGACACCACTAGATCGGAGATGCTGGAGTGAAGGGCTCAGCAATCCCCTCCGATGTAGATAGCTCAGCACTGACACCACTAGATCGGAGTTGCTGCAGTGAGGGTCTCAATAATCCCCTCCGATGTAGACAGTTCAGCACTGACACCACTAGATCGGAGTTGCTGTAGTAAGGGTCTCAGTAGTCCCCTAAGATGTAGACAGTTCCGCACTGACACCACTAAATCGAAGTTGCTGGAGTGAGGGGTGTTCAGTAATCCCCTCTGATATAGACAGTTCAGCACTGACACCACTAGATCGGAGTTGCTGGAGTAAGGGGCTCAGTAATCCCCTCCGATGTAGACAGTTCAGCACTGACACCACTAGGTCGGAGTTGCTGCAGTGAGGGTCTCAGTAATCCCCTCCGATGTAGACAGCTCAGTACTGACATCAGTAGATCAGAGTTGCTCGAGTGAGGGGCTCAGTAATCCCCTCCAATATAGACAGCTCTGCACTGACACCACTAGGACGGAGTTGCTGGAGTGAGGGTCTCAGTAATCCCCTACGATGTAGACAGTTCAGCACTGACACCACTAGATCTGAGTTGCTGGAGTGAGGGTCTCAGTAATCCCCTCCGATGTAGAGAGTTCAGCACTGACACCACTAGGTCGGAGTTACTGCAGTGAGGGTCTCAGTAATCCCCTCCGATTTAGACAGTTCAGCACTGACACCACTAGATCGGAGATGCTGGAGTGAGGGGCTCAGTAATCCCCTCCGATGTAGATAGCTCAGCACTGACACCACTAGATCGGAGTTGCTGCAGTGAGGGTCTCAATAATCCCCTCCGATGTAGACAGTTCAGCACTGACACCACTAGATCGGAGTTGCTGCAGTGAGGGGCTCAGTAATCCCCTCCTCATGTAGACAGTTCAGCACTGACATTACTAGATCGGAGTTGCTGGAGTGAGGGTCTCAGTAATCCCCTAAAATGTAGACAGTTCCGCACTGACACCACTAAATCGAAGTTGCTGGAGTGAGGGGTGTTCAGTAATCCCCTCTGATGTAGACAGTTCAGTACTGACACCACTAGATCGGAGTTGCTGGAGTAAGGGGCTCAGTAATCCCCTCCGATGTAGACAGTTCAGCACTGACACCACTAGGTCGGAGTTGCTGCAGTGAGGGTCTCAGTAATCCCCTCCGATGTAGACAGCTCAGTACTGACATCAGTAGATCAGAGTTGCTCGAGTGAGGGGCTCAGTAATCCCCTCCGATATAGACAGCTCTGCACTGACACCACTAGGACGGAGTTGCTGGAGTGAGGGTCTCAGTAATCCCCTACGATGTAGACAGTTCAGCACTGACACCACTAGATCGGAGTTGCTGGAGAGAGGGGCTCAGTAATCCCCTCCGATGTAGACAGTTGAGCACTGACACCACTAGGTCGGAGTTACTGCAGTGAGGGTCTCAGTAATCCCCTCCGACTTAGACAGTTCAGCACTGACACCACTAGATCGGAGATGCTGGAGTGAGGGGCTCAGTAATCCCCTCCGATGTAGACAGCTCAGCACTGACACCACTAGATCGGAATTGCTGGAGTGAGGGGCTCAGTAATCCCATCAGATGTAGACAGTTCAGCACTGACAACACTGGGTCGGAGTTTCTGGAGCGAAGGACTCAGTAATCCCCTCCGATGTAGACAGTTCAGCACTGACACCACTAGATCGGAGTTGCTGGAGTGAGGGGATCAGTAATTACTCCGATGTAGACAGTTCAGCACTGACACCACTAGGTCGGAGTTGCTGCAGTGAGGGTCTCAGAAATCCCCTCCGATGTAGACAGTTCAGCACTGACACCACTAGGTCGGAGTTGCTGCAGTGAGGGTCTCAGTAATCCACTCCGATGTAGACAGTTCAACACTGACACCACTAGATAGGAGTTGCTGCAGTGAGGGTCTCAGTAATCCCCTACGATGTAGACAGTTCAGCACTGACACCACTAGATCGAAGTTGCTGGAGAAAGGGGCTCAGTAATCCCCTCCGATGTAGACAAATCAGCTCTGACACCACTAGATAGGAGTTGCTGCAGTGAGGGGCTCAGTAATCCCCTCCGATGTAGACAGTTGAGCACTGACACCACTAGATAGGAGTTGCTGCAGTGAGGGGCTCAGTAATCCCCTCCGATGTAGACAGTTCAGCACTGACACCACTAGATCGGAGTTTATGGAGCGAGAGGCTCAGTAATCCCCTCCGATGTAGACAGTTCAGCACTGACACCACTAGATCGGAGTTGCTGGAGTGAGGGGCTCAGTAATCACTCTGATGTAGACAGTTCAGCACTGACACCACTAGATCGGAGTTGCTGCAGTGAGGAGCTCAGTAATCCCCTCCGATGTAGATAGTTCAGCACTGACACCACTAGGTCGGAGTTGCTGCAGTGAGGGTCTCAGTAATCCCCTCCGATGTAGACAGCTCAGCACTGACACCACTAGATCGGAGTTGCTGCAGTGAGGGTCTCAGTAATCCCCTCCGATGTAGACAGTTCAGCACTGATACCACTAGGTCGGAGTTGCTGCAGTGAGGGTCTCAGTAATCCACTCCGATGTAGACAGTTCAGCACTGACACCACTAGATAGGAGTTGCTGCAGTGAGGGTCTCAGTAATCCCCTCCGATGTAGACAGTTCAGCACTGATACCACTAAATCGGAGTTGCTGGAGTGAGGGGCTCAATAATCGGCTCCGATGTAGACAGCTCAGCACTGACACCACTAGATCGGATTTGCTGCAGTGAGGGTCTCAGTAATCCCCTCCGATGTAGACAGTTCAGCACTGACACCACTAGATCGGAGTTGTTCCAGTGAGGGGCTCAGTAATCCCCTCCGATGTAGACAGCTCAGCACTGACACCAATAGATCGGAGTTGCTGCAGTGAGGGTCTCAGTAATCCCCTCCGAAGTAGACAGTTCAGCACTGACACCACTATATCAGAGTTGCTGCAGTGAGGGGCTCAGTAATCCCCTCCTGATGTAGACAGTACAGCACTGACACCACTAGATCGGAGTTGCTGGAGTGAGGGGCTCAGTAATCACCTCCGATGTAGACAGTTGAATACTGACACCCCTTGGTCGGAGTTGCTGCAGTGAGGGTTTCAGTAATCCCCTCCGATGTAGACAGTTCAGGACTGACACCACTAGATCGGAGTTGTTCCAGTGAGGGGCTCAGTAATCCCCTCCGATGTAGACAGTACAGCACTGACACCACTAGATCGGAGTTGCTGGAGTGAGGGCTCAGTAATCCCCTCTGATGTAGACAGTACAGCACTGACACCACTAGATCGGAGTTGCTGGAGTGAGGGCTCAGTAATCCCCTCTGATGTAGACAGTTCAGCACTGACACCACTAGATCGGAGTTTCTGCAGTCAGGGGCTCAGTAATCCCCTCCTATGTAGACAGTTCAACACTGACACCACTAGTTCGGAGTTGCTGGTGTGAGGGGCTCAGTAATCCCCTCCGATGTAGACAGTTCAGCACTGACACTACTAGATTGGAGTTGCTGGAGTGAGGGGCTCAGTAATCCCCTCCGATGTAGACAGCTCAGCACTGACACTACTAGATTGGAGTTGCTGGAGTGAGGGGCTCAGTAATCCTCTCCGATGTAGACAGTTCAGCACTGACACCACTAGATCGGAGTTGCTGCAGTGAGGGTCTCAGTAATCCCCTCCGATGTAGACAGTTCAGCACTGACACCACTAGATTGGAATTTCTGCAGTAAGAGGCTCAGTAATCCCCTCCGAAGTAGACAGTTCAGCACTGACACCACTAGATCGGAGTTGCTGGAATGAGGGGCTCAGTAATCCCCTCCGATGTAGACAGTTCAGCACTGACACCACTAGATCGGAGTTGCTGGAGTGAGGGCTCAGTAATCCCCTCTGATGTAGACAGTTCAGCACTGACACCACTAGATCGGAGTTGCTGCAGTCAGGGGCTCAGTAATCCCCTCCTATGTAGACAGTTCAACACTGCACTGACACCACTAGTTCGGAGTTGCTGGTGTGAGGGGCTCAGTAATCCCCTCCGATGTAGACAGTTCAGCACTGACACTACTAGATTGGAGTTGCTGGAGTGAGGGGCTCAGTAATCCCCTCCGATGTAGACAGCTCAGCACTGACACTACTAGATTGGAGATGCTGGAGTGAGGGGCTCAGTAATCCCCTCCGATGTAGACAGTTCAGCACTGACACCACTAGATCGGAGTTGCTGCAGTGAGGGTCTCAGTAATCCCCTCCGATGTAGACAGTTCAGCACTGACACCACTAGATTGGAATTTCTGCAGTGAGGGGCTCAGTAATCCCCTCCGAAGTAGACAGTTCAGCACTGACACCACTAGATCGGAGTTGCTGGAATGAGGGGCTCAGTAATCCCCTCCGATGTAGACAGCTCAGCACTGACACCACTAGATCGGAGTTGCTGCAGTGAGGGGCTCAGTAATCCCCTCCGATGTAGACAACTCAGCACTGACACAACTAGATCAGAGTTGCTGGAGTGAGGGGCTGAGTAATCCCCTCCGATGTAGACAGTTCAGCACTGACACCACTAGAACTGAGTTGCTGGAGTGAGGGGCTTAGTAATCCCCTCCGATGTAGACAGTTCAGCACTGACACCACTAGATAGGAGTTGCTGCAGTGAGAGGCTCAGTAATCCCCTCCGATTTAGACAGTTCAGCACTGACACCACTAGATCGGAGTTGCTGGAGTGAGGGTCTCAGTAATCCCCTCCGATGTAGACAGTTCAGCACTGACACCACTAGAACTGAGTTGCTGGAGTGAGGGGCTTAGTAATCCCCTCCGATGTAGACAGTTCAGCACTGACACCACTAGATTGGAATTGCTGGAGTGAGGGGCTCAGTAATCCCCTCCGATGTAGACCGTTCAGCACTGACACCACTAGATCGGAGTTGCTGCAGTGAGGGGCTCAGTAATCCCCTCCGATGTAGACAGTTCGGCACTGACACCTCTATCTCGGAGTTGCTGCAGTGAGAGGCTCAGTAATCCCCTCCGATGTAGACAGTTCAGCACTGACACCACTAGATCTCAGTTGCTGGAGTGAGGGGCTCAGTAATCCCCTCCGATGTAGACAGTTCAGCACTGACACCACTAGATCGGAGTTGCTGCAGTGAGGGGCTCAGTAATCCCCTCCGATGTAGACAGTTCAGCACTAACACCACTAGATAGGAGTTGCTGCAGTGAGGGGCTCAGTAATCCCCTCCGATGTAGACAGTTCAGCACTGACACCACTAGATAGGAGTTGCTGGAGTGAGGGGCTCAGTAATCCCCTCCGATGTAGACAGTTCAGCACTGACACCACTAGATCGGAGTTGCTGCAGTGAGGGGCTCAGTAATCCCCTCCGATGTAGACAGTTCAGCACTGACACCACTAGATAGGAGTTGCTGCAGTGAGGGGCTCAGTAATCCCCTCCGATGTAGACAGTTCAGCACTGACACCACTAGATCGGAGTTGCTGCAGTGAGGGGCTCAGTAATCCCCTCCGATGTAGACAGCTCAGCAATGACACCACTAGGTCGGAGTTGCTGGAGTGAGGGTCTCAGTAATCCCCTCCAATGTAGACAGTTCAGCACTGACACCACTAGTTCGGAGTTGCTGGTGTGAGGGGCTCAGTAATCCCCTTCGATGTATACAGTTCAGCACTGACACCACTAGATTGGAGTTGCTGGAGTGAGGGGCTCAGTTATCCCCTCTGATGTAGACAGTTCTGCACTGACACCACTAGATCCGAGTTGCTGCAGTCAGGGGCTCAGTAATCCCCTCCTATGTAGACAGTTCAACACTGACACCACTAGATCGGAGTTGCTGCAGTGAGGGGCTCAGTAATCCCCTCCAATGTAGACAGCTCAGCACTGACACCACTAGATCGGAGTTGCTGCAGTGAGGGTCTCAGTAATCCCCTCCGATGTAGACAGCTCAGCACTGACACTACTCGATTGGCGTTGCTGCAGTGAGGGGCTCAGTAATCCCCTCCGATGTAGACAGTTCAGCACTGACACCATCAGATCGGAGTTGCTGCAGTGAGGGGCTCAGTAATCCCGTCCGATTTAGAAAGTTCAGCACTGACACCACCAGATCGGATTTGCTGCAGTGAGGGGCTCAGTAATCCCGTCCGATGTAGAAAGTTCAGCACTAACACCACTATGTCGGAGTTGCTGCAGTGAGGGTCTCAGTAATCCCCTCCAATGTAGATAGTTCAGCACTGACACCACTAGATCGGAGTTGCTACAGTGAGGGTCTCAGTAATCCCCTCCGATGTAGACAGTTCAGCACTGACACCACTAGATAGGAGCTGCTGGAGTGAGGGGCTCAGTAATCCCCTCCGAAGTAGATGGTTCAGCACTGACACCACTAGGTCTGTGTTGCTGCAGTGAGGGTCTCAGTAATCCCCTCCGATGTAGACAGCTCAGCACTGACACCACTAGATCAGAGTTGCTGGAGTGAGGGGCTCAGTAATCCCCTCCGATGTAGACAGTTCAGCACTGACACCACTAGATCGTAGTAGCTGCACTGAGGGGCACAGTAATCCCCTCCTCTGTAGACAGTTCAGCACTGACACCACTAGATCGGAGTTGCTGCAGTGAGGGTCTCAGTAATCCCCTCCTCTCTAGACAGTTCAGCACTGACACCACTAGATCAGAGTTGCTGCCGTGAGGGTCTCAGTAATCCCCTGATGTAAACAGTTCAGCACTGACACCACTAGATCGGAGTAGCAGTGAGGGGCTCAGTAATCCCCTCCGATGTAGACAGTTCAGCCCTGACACCACTAGATCGGAGTTGCTAGATTGAGGGTCTCAGTAATCCCCTCCTCTGTAGACAGTTCAGCACTGACACCACTAGATCGGAGTTGCTGCAGTGAGGGGCTTAGTAATCCCCTCCGATGTAGACAGTTAAGCACTGACACCACTAGATCGGAGTTGCTGGAGTGAGGGGCTCAGTAATCCCCCTCCTCTGTCGACAGTTCAGCACTGACACCACTAGATCGGAGTTGCTGGAGTGAGGGGCTCAGTAATCCCGTCCGATGTAGACAGTTCAGCACTGACACCAGTAGATCGGAGTTGCTGTAGTGAGGGGCTCAGTAATCCCCTCCGATGTAGACAGTTCAGCACTGACACCAGTAGATCGGAGTTGCTGCAGTGAGGGGCTCAGTAATCCCCTCCGATATAGACAGTTCAGCACTGACACCACTAGATCGGAGTTGCTGCAGTGAGGGGCTCAGTAATCCCCTCCGATGTAGACAGTTCAGCAATGACACCACTAGATCGGATTTGCTGGAGTCAGCACTGACACCACTAGATCGCAGTTGCTGCAGTGAGGGGCTCAGTAATCCCCTCCTCTGTAGACAGTTCAGCACTGACACCACTAGATCGGAGATGCTGGAGTGAGGGTGTCACTAATCCCCTCCTCTGTAGACAGTTCAGCACTGACACCACTAGATCGGAGTTACTGGACTGAGGGCCTCAGTAATCCCCTCCGATGTAGACAGTTAAGCACTGACACCACTAGATCGGAGTTGATTCCAGGATCCTCATACTCACTGATGTCTTGTCGCCTCTTCTGGCTTTTTATTGTCTTTTTTATGCATTTTTATTGAATTGCTTATGTTTTTAATGCAGCAAACATCCCAGGTAAAACAGGATTTTTTTTACACTCTATTGTATATTTTATGGATTTTTACACTCTTATACTTATGTATTTGGGAGAATTTTTTTTTCGTGATTAATAAAATTTGCATTTTCGCTTTTTGTAATATAATATGTTACACTCAGCACTGACTGTGTAGTTTTGCCAGAATGTGACTTTTCCCATTTGTGCACAGTCAGTGTGCACAGTCCTGGAGGGGTAGGCCGCGAAGACGAAAGATGTGATGCTTCTCCTTAGCCAGTTCTGATGCAGACGGGAGACCAGGCAGAGGGATGAAGTGAGCCATTTTAGAAAAGCAGTCAGCAACCACCCAAATGACCGTACAACCGGCAGAAACTGGGAGATCAGTAATAAAGTCCATAGCAATGTGTTGCCATGGAGCAGCAGGTACGGGAAGAGGCAGGAGACGGCCGGCTGGAAGATGTCTGGGAGCCTTGTTGCGGGCACATGACGAACAGGCTGTGATGAAGTCTACCACATTCTGGCACAGGGTAGGCCACCAGTAATGCCGGGTAATGAGCAGGAAGGTCTTCTTCTTGCCAGCATGGCCGGCTTATTTGGGAGGAATGACCCCAGTGATGGACCTTCTTACGATCCGGAACCGCTACAAACGTCTTACCGGGTGGGAGACGAGACAGGTCCAAGGGGGCCACATTCATCACTTTGGAGGGATCGATGATATGCATAGGCTCCCCCTCTTGATCGGAAGAGAAAAAGGATCGGGACAAGGTGTCGGCTTTAACGTTCTTGTCCGGCGGGCGGAAATGTAGGGTAAAGTTGAAGCGGGCGAAGAACAAAGAACACCGGGCCTGACGCGGCCTCCAGCGCCAATTTGATGGCTAGCAGTTCTCGATCTCCTATGGACTAGTTGCACTCAGACGAGGAGAAGAGCTTGGAGAAGAAGCCCCAGGTTACCATTCTCCCGGACGGAGACTTCTGGGTGAGCGTGGCTCCGGCTCCGGAAGAGGAAGCATCCACCTCCAGAAAGAACTGTTTGTTGCTATCCGGACAGTGAAATACTGGGGCAGAAGAGAAGGATTGTTTTAAGGAGAGGAAGGCCTCTTCCACTTCGGATGGCCATTCCTTAGGATTTGCTCACTTTCGGGTGAGCGCAGAGATGGGAGCAGTCCGGGAAGAAAAATGTGGGATGAAGAGACGGTAATAGTTAGCGAAGCCCAGGAATCGCTGAATCGCCTTCAACCCCTCTGGACGGGGCCACTTTAAGACCGCAGAGACCTTCTGGGGTCCATCTGTAGACCAGTCTTAGAGATAATGTAGCCCAAGAACAGAAGAGAGGTCTGTTCGAAGAGGCATTTCTCAAATTTTGCATATAGGTGATTCTGCCTGAGCCTAAGCAGGAGCTGACGAACATCCCTCCGGTGTGTGGGAAGATCCGGAGAGAAGATCAAGATGTCATCCAGGTACACCACCACGCAAGAATATAAGAGGTCACGGAAGATGTCGTTAACTAATTCTTGGAAAACGGCTGGAGCATTACAGAGACCGAAGGGCATCACACGGTATTCATAGTGGCCATCCCGGGTATTGAATGCCATCTTCCACTCGTCTCCTTGGCGGATCCGGACCAAGTTATACGCCCCACGAAGATCGAGCTTGGAGAAGATCTTTGCGCCTTTAAGGTGGTCGAACAGCTCTGAGATGAGCGGCAGGGGGTATTTGTTTTTTACAGTAATCTGGTTGAGTCCTCTATAATTGATACAGGGGCGTAGTGAACCATCTTTCTTTTTTATGAAGAAGAATCCGGCTCCAGCCGGGGTGGTAGATTTCCAGATGAATCCCCTAGCCAGATTTTCTTCGATGTACTCCGACATGGCCCTGGTCTTGGCCAACGATAACGGGTAAATACGGTGGAGTGGCACCGGGTACCAGGTCGATAGGGCAATCATATGGCCTATGAGGTGGCAGTGTATCTGTTTCCTTTTTGTCGAAGACATCTGCATAGGACCAGTAAGGTGCCGGTAGACCAGGTGCTACTCTGGGCCAGACCTTGTATGAGAGCAGGTGACTCCCACGGGTCAGAAGACAGGGACTGACCGGTACAGCAGATGAGCACGGCAGGCGGGCTGACGGGTGATCCGAGTAGACGGACTGGCAGACACGGCAGGTAACAAGCAGGAGCCTCTAGGTAGGCTGGCTGGTAGGCACGGCAGGTAACAAGCAGGAGCCTAAAGGTAGGCTGGCTGGTAGACACGGCAGGTAACAAGCAGGATTCTCCAGGTAGGCTGGCTGGTAGGCACGGTAGGTAACAAGCCAGAGCCTCCAGGTAGGCTGGCTGGTAGGCACGGCAGGTAACAGGCATGAGCCTCCAGGTAAGCAGGCTGGCGGGCAGGGCCCATAGACAGACTGGCGGACTGGACTGTAGACAGACTGTTGGGCTGGAGAGTAGACAAGCAGGCGGACAGGACTGGTTGTCAGGCTGGCGGACTGGACTGGTAGTCAGGCTGGTGGACTGGACTGGTAGTCAGGCTGGCGGACAGGACTGGTAGTCAGTCTGGCGGACTGGACTGGTAGTCAGGCTGGCGGACAGGACTGGTAGTCAGGCTAGCAGCGGGACCGGAGGGCTGAAGCAGAGTTTAACACACAAAGCTACAACCTTGCACAGGCACCTCCATTTTGGAGGAGGTGCCTTTTATATGAGAGGTCCTCTGGCCATTGGCCAGGGACTCCTTAGGACGGCGCGCGGCCCCTTTAAAAGGGAGGAAGCGCGCGCCGTAAGCATAGTGCCCGGGAAGCTGCGTGCGCTGGCAGCAGCAGAAGCAGGAGCGCCGGAGGACGCCAGGCGGGGAGCGCGGCGGTAAGAGGGACAGCGTCTCTGCCTGTCAGGGGGCAGAGACGTCGATACTACAACGGCATGCCCCAAGTGACGTCGGTAACTAAACACTCTCGATCTTTCCAAGGTTTTAGCAGGTTTACATGATAAAGCTGCTCAGGTTTCCTCTTTCCGGGCTGATACACCCGGTAATTTACCTCCCCCACCTTTTCTCAAACTTCATATGGCCCTTGCCACTTGGCCATGAGCTTACTCTCAGCTGTGGGTACAAATACTAACACCCGATCACCCTTGTTAAAAGACCTGACTGTGGCTCTTTTATTATATGTGCGCCTCTGTGCTGCCTGGGCATCTAACAGATGTTCTTTCACGATTGGCATGACCGCCGCGATCCGGTCCTGCATACTAGCCATGTGTTCATTTATTCTCCTATCTGGAGTCAGCTGTTCTTCCCACGTCTCTTTGGCTACGTCCAACAGACCCCTAGGGTGTCTGCCGTACAGTAACTGAAAGGGAGAGAACCCTGTGGAAGCCTGGGGTACCTCACGGACGGCGAACATCAAATAGGGTAGCAACAAGTCCCAATCCCTTCCGTCCTTAGAAAACACCTTTTTTAACATGAACTTGAGGGTTTTATTGAACCGTTCTACTAGCCCGTCGGTCTGAGGGTGGTACACCGAGGTGCGCAATTGTTTTATTTTCAGCAGTTTGCACAGTTCCCTCGTCACCTTGGACATAAAAGGGGTCCCTTGATCCATCAGAATCTCCTTAGGTAGCCCAAGGCGACTAAACATGGCAAACAGCTCCCATGCAATCAGTTTCACTGAGGTGTGGCGTAGCGGTATAGCCTCTGGGTACCAGGTGGCATAGTCGACGACCACAAGTATATGTTTGTGGCCGCGAGCAGATTTTACAATGGGCCCTACTAAGTCCATTGCAATCCATTCAAAAGGTTCCTCTATCACTGGCAGATGTACCAATGGGCTACGGAAACTTGCGGTGTGTGTGGTCAGCTGACATACGAGGCAGGATTCGCAGTACTTTTGGACCTCCGCGTAAATCCCAGGCCAAAAGAACCGCTGCAAGATACGCTCTTGCATCTTTTTAACACCTAAGTGTCCACCCAGCAGGTGTGTGTGTGCCATCTCCAGAACCTCCCGACGGTACGACTGAGGTACCACTAACTGTTCCATGACCTTGTCCCTGATTTTGTCTACCCTATAGAGCAACTCACCATTGACCACCATGCGTGGAAATACAGTATCTGCATCAGGCTGTTGAGCTTCGCCAACACCCTTTCCCGCGCCCAAGTCAGGGTGGGATCCTGTAGCTGAGCTGTCCCAAACTTGCTCCGGGACACTTCCAGCTTGGCGATCGATGGGGTCTCCTCGACCTCTCCTGCCAGCACCTCTAGGGGAAACCTATCGGGGTCACACTCTGTCCCTAGGTTGGACACCCCTACGGCAGGTAGCCTTGACTCGGGTTCTTCGGGTATAGCGTCTGTAATAAATTTTACCGGGGAAAAGTGGATTTTGTTTTTCCACAGAGTCCAGAACAGGGGCAAGTCTCTTCCCAACACAGTCCCATAGGGAAGAGTTTTCACCATCCCCACCACATGTTTCATGTCCCCATATGGTGTGGACAAAACTGCCTCCGCGGTTGGGAATTCTCAGAGGTCCCCATGGATACACACAACCTCAACTGTCCATCCACTGGGGTTGTCTCCTGCCACCAGCGACCCATGTACCAAAGTCTCTAGGCTCCCTGAGTCTAAGAGGGCATCCGTGGGGTACCCATTAGCCAGTACCTGACACAGTTGGGGTTCACTGTCCGGTGGGTCGGCACTCACTGTGCAGACGGTCTGGGCGTACATTGAGACCCGGCGGTTATACCCGCAGTCATTGGCTCTGTAGTCAGGGGGCAGTTAGCAACCACATGTCCCGGTCCCTGACACCGCCAACACCTAATGGTGGAGGTACTGTTAGTTCTTATGACCGTTTGGGAGGGAACCGGTCTCCTGCCTCTCTCACTCCAGTGTACCCCTTCAGCACGGGTACGGTGCTGACTGTCCTCAGCAGAGAGACGCGACCCCTTTCCTGGTTCCTGGGTTGGCAGGATCTGGCGTGACAGCCGCGAGAGGGCAGAGTCCCATATAAAGTCCCGAGTGGCCAAGTACTGCTCGATCAGGCTGACGACATGGTCGAGGGTGCCAGGGTCCCCTTGCCCCACCCAACGTTGGATAGTGGCCGGCAGAGACCTCACCAGCCGGTCGACCACCACCCTCTCCACCATCTGGGCTGGAGTCAAAGTCTCAGTCTGGAGCCACCTCTTTACCAGCTGCAGAAGGTCATAAGCCTGAGACCGGGTGACCTGGTCTCCACAAAGGCCCATGAAAATAGGCGCTGAGCCCTGACATATGTATTGACCCCCAGACGGGCAAGGATCTCACTTTTGAGCCTCTGGTATTCCTGGGCTTCCTCCCGACTGAGGTCGAAGTAGGCCTTCCGGGCATCGCCGACAAAAAACGGAACCACCACTTCTGCCCACTGGCCGGCTGGTAGGTTTTCCCACTCTGCTGTGCGTTCATAGATGGTAAGGAAGACTTCCACGTCGTCCTCTGGTCCCATTTTCCTCAACGGTGAGTGAACCTTGTCCTGAGCCTTTCGATGTTCCGGGGCTGGTGCCATCGGCGTCTCCCGTAGAGCTTTGAGCTGCTGCACGATCAGCTCATTGGTGTGCTGCTGCTTGAACTGCTCCTGCTGCTGCCGCTGCGTGTGGACCTGTTGCCTTAACTGCTCCTCCATTTTGTCCACGGGGTTGGGCTGAAAGGTGGCCGGTCCGGTGGGGTGTGCCACAGTCACAATGCCCGCATTCTACACCAAACTGTAAGGCGGCGGTGTTCACACCGTGCAGTAACTGAGGCAGTGACCCAAGCAAGTCCAACATAAGCAGCTTTTATTCTGCAAACTCACAGGTAAAATACTGTAGAAAGTCCTCCGGTTCGCAGCCGGGTTAACACAAGTCCATAAACAATGGTTGTCGGGGGCAATGGCCGCGCCGGGCCGCTCAGAGCCTGACGGGTGCAGAGCCTTCCCAGGCGTGGGTACAGCTACTCACAGGCCCGCCAAGCTTTCCTGCTATGCTCCTAGCAGATCCCAACACTGAACAACACTAACCCTTAATGCAGGGTTTTTAAAGGACCTGTGGCAAGAGCCACTGGAAAACCCGGGTTGGAGGAAGGAGGCCGCCCCACTGCCCTCCTGTAGCCTCCTCCAAGAAATGAAGGCCCTGCCGGGTTTTACTTAATTTGCCTTAGCCAGATAGCCTGACCAGGTCAATGCTCACCTTCATTCCTGCATTGCAGCCGCAGCTGTGTCTGTGACTGCAATGCACTCCAACGGGTTTAATAGGTCTCTGTACACATTCTGGGGGATATATAACGTCCCTCGTATACGATCCCTGTCACTGCCTCACAATATATATATATATATAAATATATATATATACAAAGGAATGTCCAGGGTCACTGGAGAACGCTGCTGGTAATATATATATATATATATATATATATATATATATATATATACAGTACAGACCAAAAGTTTGGACACAACTTCTCGTTTAAAGATTTTTCTGTATTTTCATGACTATGAAAATTGTACATTTACACTGAAGGCATCAAAACTATGAATTAACACATGTGGAATTATATACTTAACAAAAAACTGTGAAAACTGGAAATATGTCTTATATTCTAGGTTTTTCAAAGTAGCCACCTTTTGCTTTGATGACTGCTTTGCACACTCTTGGCACTCTCTTGATGAGCTTCAAGAGGTAGTCACCGGAAATGGTTTTCACTTCACAGGTGTGCCCAGTCAGGTTTAATAAGTGGGATTTCTTGCCTTATAAATGGGGTTGGGACCATCAGTTGTGTTGTGCAGAAGTCAGGTGGATACACAGCTGATAGTCCTACTGAATAGACTGTTAGAATTTGTATTATGGCAAGAAAAAAGCAGCTAAGTAAAGAAAAACGAGTGGCCATCATTACTTTAAGAAATGAAGATCAGTCAGTGCGAAAAATTGGGCAAACTTTGAAAGTGTCCCCAAGTGCAGTTGCAAAAACCATCAAGCGCTACAAAGAAACTGGCTCACATGAGGACCGCCCTAGGAAAGGAAGACCAAGAGTCACCTCTGCTTCTGAGGATGTTTATCCGAGTCACCAGCCTCAGAAATCGCAGGTTAACAGCAGCTCAGATTAGAGACCAGGTCAATGCCACACAGAGTTCTAGCAGCAGACACATCTCTTCAACAACTGTTAAGAGGAGACTTTGGGCAGCAGGCCTTCATGGTAAAATAGCTGCTAGGAAACCACTGCTAAGGACAGGCAACAAGCAGAAGAGACTTGTTTGGGCTAAAGAACACAAGGAATGGACATTAGACCAGTGGAAATCTGTGGTTTGGTCTGATGAGTCCAAATTTGAGATCTTTGGTTCCAATCACCGTGTCTTTATGCGACCCAGAAAAGGTGAACGGATGGACTCTACATGCCTGGTTCCCACCGTGAAGCATGAAGGAGGAGGTGTGATGGTGTGGGGGTGCTTTGCTGATGACACTGTTGGGGATTTATTCAAAATTGAAGGCATACTGAACCAGCATGGCTACCACAGCATCTTGCAGCGGCATGCTTCTCCATCCGGTTTGCGTTTAATTGGACCATCATTTATTTTTCAACAGGACAATGACCCCAAACACACCTCCAGGCTGTGTAAGGGCTTTTTGACCAAGAAGGAGAGTGATGGGGTGCTACGCCAGATGACCTGGCCTCAACAGTCACCAGATCTGAACCCAATCGAGATGGTTTGGGGTGAGCTGGACCACAGAGTGAAGGCAAAAGGGCCAACAAGTGCTAAACATCTATGGGAACTCCTTCAAGATTGTTGGAAGACCATTTCCGGTGACTACCTCTTGAAGCTCATCAAGAGAATGCCAAGTGTGTGCAAAGCAGTCATCAAAGCAAAAGGTGGCTACTTTGAAGAACCTAGAATATAAAACATATTTTCAGTTGTTTCACACTTTTTTGTTAAGCATATAATTCCACATGTGTTAATTCATTGTTTAAATTGTAGGCCTGTAATTTACTAATATTATTCTACACGGAGACGTAGTGTGAATAGCTTCACAGACACACTGCTACAGAATGGAAAAGGAGGCCAATATTTTCCACGTTCAGTTCAAATTTCTGGATTTTTATTGCTGAAATATGGAACATATCTTTTTAAGCAAATAACCAGGATTAAGATGCAAAAAATGCCTTTCTATGTCTAGAAATATCTGTAATTATTACAGCAGCAGCCGATAGGACATTCAATGGACCCTCTTGTGCTTTATCATACACTGCAGTCTGCCACATACACTGCCTGCCTGCCAAACACTGATTATATGCAGCTGGATTAGTCCCCAGAAGGACTGTTAGTTCAGATGGATATAGATATATGTTGTGGAATACCTATACTAACAGGACGTTCAATGGACCCTCTTGTGCTGAATCATGCACTGCAGTCTGCAACATACACTGCCTACCTGCCTAGCACGGATTATATGCTGCTTTATTAGTCCTCAGAAGGATTGTTAGTTTAGATGGATATAGATATATGTTGTGGAATACCTATACTAACTTTAAACAAGCAAACCTCTCCCTAACGCAGCAGCACCTCTCCCTACTCTGCCTGATTCCGGGGTAGACTGTGAAGAGCATGCCGGTCTTATATACAGCTGATGATGCTGTGCAGCCAGCCAATTACTGTAATGCCCACAACCAACATGGCTACGCCATTACAGTGCGTGGCAGGCAATCCCTGCATGTTCATTGGCTCTCTAAAGAGCGCCAAACATGCAGGGAGGGGACCCGAGTTCCCGCCTGAGCAACCTGGAAATACTCGTTGAGCACCGAGCTTGTCGAGCACAGTGATGCTCGGGCGAGTATCGTGCACGCTCATCACTAGTATTTCAAACATTTTAAGGCACTGAGGGGGGACCCGGTGCCAGCGCCCATGCACGGTAACCACAGCGTGCCTGTGTTCCCGATGGTGAGTGGGCCCCTCCCCCACTTTCTCAGGGCCCTGGAATTTGCCTGGGTGCGCCGGGTGATGATGCCGGCCCTGTGTACTGTATATGTTGTGACAGTGTCACTGGTTTTATATGTGAGGGGAGGTATGTGTCACTCAGGATGCTCTCCGGTGTGAACTAGGACCTACTTTATTTCTGCCAGCAAGTTATATGATGGTGAGTTTACTCTGTTAACCCCTTTACCCCCGAGGGTGGTTTGCACATTAATGACCAGGCCAATTTTTACAATTCTAACCACTGTCAATTTATGAGGTAATTACTCTGGAATGCTTCAACGGATCCCCCTGATTCTGAGATTGTTTTTTCGTGACATATTGTACTTCATGATCGTGGTAAAATTTCTTCGATATCTCTTGCGTTTATTTGTGAAAAAAACAGAAATTTGGCAAAAATTTTGAAAATTTTGCAATTTTCAAAATTTGAATTTTTATGCCCTTAAATCAGAGAGATATGTCACACAAAAGAGTTAATAAATAACATTTCCCACATGTCTACTTTACATCAGCACAATTTTGGAACCAAATTTTTTTTTTGTTAGGGAGCTATAAGGGTTAAAATTTGACCAGCGATTTCTCATTTTTCCAACAAAATTTACAAAACCATTTTTTTAGGGACCACATCACATTTGAAGTCACTTTGAGAGGTCTTTATGACAGAAAATACCCAAAAGTGACACCATTATAAAAACTGCACCCCTCAAGGTGCTCAAAACCACATTCAAGAACTTTATTAACCCTTCAGGTGCTTCACAGGAATTTTTGGAATGTGGAAGAAAAAAATGAACATTTAACTTTTTTCACAAAAATGTTATTTTAGACCCAAATTTTTTTATTTTTGCAGGGGTAAAAAGAAAAAATGGGCCCCAAAATTTGTTGTGCAATTTCCCCTGGGCACGCAGATACCCCATATGTGGGGAAAAACCACTGTTTGGGCGCACGGCAGGGCTCGGAAGGGAAGGAGCGCCATTTGACTTTTTGATTGTAAAATTTGCTTGAATAATTAGCGGATGCCATGTTGCGTTTGGAGAGCCCCTGATGTGCCTAAACAGTGGAAACCCCCCACAAGTGACCCCATTTTGGAAACTAGACCCCCCAAGGCACCTATCTAGATGCATAGTGAGAACTTGGAACCCCTAGGTGTTTCACAAATTGATTTGTAAAAATGAAAAAGTATTTTTTTTTCCACTTTTTCATTTTTACAAATCAATTTGTGAAGCACCTGAGGGTTCCAAGTGCTTACTATGCATCTAGATAGGTGCCTTGGGGGGTCTAGTTTCCAAAATGGGGTCACTTGTGGGGGAGCTCCACTGTTTAGGCACATCAGGGGCTCTCCAAACGCGACATGGTGTCCGCTAACAAATTGAATGGAAAATCGGCTCAAATTGTTAGCGGACACCATGTTGCGTTTGGAGAGCCCCTGTGTGCCTAAACATTGGAGCTCCCCCACAAGTGACCCCATTTTGGAAACTAGACCCCCCAAGGCACCTATCTAGATGCATAGTGAGCACTTGGAACCCCCAGGTGCTTCACAAATTGATTTGTAAAAATGGAAAAGTGGAAAAAAAAACACTTTTTCATTTATACGAATCAATTTGTGAAGCACCTGGGGGTTCCAAGTGCTCACTATGCATCTAGATAGGTGCCTTGTGTGGTCTAGTTTCCAAAATGGGGTCACTTGTGGGGGAGCTCCAATGTTTAGGCACACTGGGGCTCTCCAAACGCAACATGGTGTCCGCTAACAATTTGAGCCGATTTTCCATTCAATTTGTTAGCCGACACCATGTCGCGTTTGGAGAGCCCCTGATGTGCCTAACCAGTGGAGCTCCCCCACAAGTGACCCCATTTTGGAAACTATACCCCTCAAGGATTTTATTAAGGGGTATAGTGAACATTTTGAACCCAGAGGTACGACACAGAATTTGATAACATTAGGTCATCATATTGAATAAGTTGTCATTACTCTTGAGCGCAAGTGCTCGCTACTTGAGTTTGCATCGGGTACTCAGGTATGCACCATGTATCACGGGTGCTCAAGTGAAATGCTCGAGTCCCCGCCCGCATGTTTCACGGTTATTAGACACTCCCAAAAAAACATGCGGGGATCGGTCGTGCATGGCAGGCAATCCCCGCGAGGTTTTTTGGCCGCGAAGCATATGGGGTGGAGACTCGAGCACCCGCGATACTCAGTGCATACCCGAGCACCCTCATGCAAACTCAAGTAGCGAGCACTAGCGTTCAACACTAGTTGCCATATCGTCCTCTTTTTTTTTTTTTTTTTTTTACTTTTGAAAAAAAAAACAACCCCAACCACAGCCCTAGCGTTTATTTTTTACGCTGTTCCTCGTGTGGTATAAGTGATGAGATTACTTTATTCTTCGGGTCGGTGCGATTACAGCGATACCAGAATCTTATCGGGTTTTTATGATTGACAGCTGTCACACACTAAAAGACACATATTTTGTAAAATCTAGTTTTTGCATCACCATATTTTGGCTGACAGTCATGTGATGGCTTGTTTTTTGCGGGATGAGTTGACGTTTTTATTGGTGCCATTTTCAGGCACGTGACATTTTTTGATCGCTTTCTATTCCAGCTTTTGGGAGGCAGAATAAACAAAAACCAACAATTCAGGAACTGTGTTTTTTTGCATTTTTTTATTCTGCTCCGGGTGTGGTAAAATTGATAAGGTAGCTTTATTCTTCGGGTCAGTACGTTTACAGCGGTACTACATTTATATCGTTTTTTATGTTTTGGCGCTTTTACACAATAAAAGCTATTTTATAGAAAAGATTATTCTTTTGCATCGCTTTATTCTGAGAGCTGTAACTTTTTGATTTTTTGGATGATGGAGCTGTATGGCAGCTTGTTTTTTGCGGGGCGAGATGACGTTTTCAGCGATACCATTTTTATTTATATTTGACATTTTGATCGCGTGTTATTCCATTTTTTGTTTGGTGGTATGATGATAAAGCATTGTTTTTTGCTTTTTTTTTTTTTTTTTTTACCGTGTTCAATGAAGGTGTTAACTAGTGGAACAGTTTTATAGGCCAGGTCATTACGGATGCGGCAATACCAAATATGTGTACTTTTATTGTTTGTTTGTTTTTTTTTCTTAATAATATTTATTGATGGGTACATTATATTTTTATTTTTAGTGGATTATTTTTTTTATTTTTTTTTTTATATTTTTACAATTTTATTTTTATTTTTTTTTTCACTTTCTGGGAGTTTTTTTTACTTTTTTACTTTGTCCCACTATGGGACTTTCACTTTTTTTATTCTGATCGCCTGCATGGCACAGGAATGCAGCACCATCCCTGTGCCATGCAGGCAGTCAGCGCTGGACATGGAGAAGATAGTTTGGAGATGCACTGCGCATGTCCAAACAATCTTACTGCTGTCTGGTGACCCGGATGTTGTCATGACGACATCGGGTTGTCATGGAAACACCCGGAAAGCCGCGGCAGACAGCGCTGGAGGCCGGAAGAGGAGGTGAGTATACCGATCACCTCCCCTTGCCACCGCAATGCTGCGGTCGACTTCGATCACAGCATTGCGGGGGTTAATGTGCTGGGAGCGGTGCGGGACCGCTCCCTGCACATAGTACCGGGTGTCAGCTGTGACAATCAACTGACACCCGGCGGCGATCGCGCCCGCACAGCCTGTGTGCGCGCGCGATCGCGATGACGTACTAATACGGGTCAGACTCTTAATGCCCAGGGCACTGACGCGTATTAATACGTCATGGGCTGTAAAGGGGTTAAAGGGTGTGCTGTTTTATGGAAATGGAAAAGAGGGCAGGACGCCATTCCCCCTACCTCCCTTCAGGGTGTGGCTGAGCAATGTGTAAAAGCTCAGTCCCTTTTTTTTTCTCTTGAGTGTGGTCTGGAGAGTGAAGTCTCCAGACAGTGTTGTGGAAGCTGCAAGGACTTTGTTGTGCAGTTTGTGCTACCTAGAGCGGTAGGTCTATGGACTGAGCTATATTCTGTTTTGTTTTCCCGTTTAACAAAAAGGGGGTCTTGTTTATATTTACTGTGGAACCCTGCATGAGTTTATGCCATAATGAACCAGCAGAAAGGTAACCTGAGAACGTGTGTCCTGAGTCTTCCTCCGGGAGAGCCGAGCGAGTCGTCTTGCCACAATGTATATATTATTTATTTAATACAGCTGTCTGGTGACATATAGAGGAGTTTTCTACTATTGCAGTTGTCAACAATGAGCCACAACTGTTTGGCTGCAGCCTTTACTATTTTGTCAGAGCAGAAGTCCACCCTAACAAATATTGATGAGCTACAGCCATGTCACATCAACCTGCAGAAACAGCAATGCCGACATTGCTAGAATGGTGAACTGCTGGAGGGGAGTATTCATGGTTTATATTTTAACTCTGTCATGGAAATATTGAAAATTCTCTCTTTTCCTCTGTCATAGAAATTAAGAATTATTTTCTCTCCCCAAGCCGTTCTTTCCCCTTCCCTTATCCACCATCTATCTGTGAGCTAATTAGCCCGTGCAGGAGAAGTGGCTTGTAGGCATATGCCAGTACCAAGAAAGGTGGCAAACCCAATTAACAGAGACCTGCGATAAATTTACACCTAGATGAGGAAGATTTACACTGTGTTCCAAATTATTATGCAAAAAGTGTTTAGGAGTGATAAGGTAAGATTTTTTTTGTTTGTCAGTTAAACTCATTGATGGTGATGTGTGTCACAGCTCTTTATATCACTGTAAGCAATTGCAGACACCTGTGCTAGATAGTTTGGCAGGTGTGTCCAATGAAAGGCAAGACTACTTAAGAAGGCTGTCCCACATTATTAAGCAGCCTACATTTTCTGGCAAAATGGGAAAGAAAAAGGATGTGTCGGCTGCTGAGAAGCAACAAATGGTGGAGTGTTTAGGTCAAGGCATGACTACAATCAACATTGCCAAGACACTTAATCGTGATCATCGCACAATCAAGAAGTATGTAGCTGATTCACAGTACTCACGTGTGCATGCTGATAAGGGAAAATTGAGGACTCTTTCCTACAGGCAATTACGTCAGGTTAAAAGAGCAGCATCAAAAAAGCCTTGTCATAGCAGCAGACAAGTTTTTGAAGCTGCTGGTGCCTCCAACGTCCCCGAACAACAAGATGCAGGGTCCTTCAGAGGTTTGCAGCTGTGCATAAGCCATCCTGTCGACCTCCTCTATCCACTGCACACAAGCAGAAACGGCTCCAGTGGGCCAAACAATACATGAAGACTGACTTCAAAACTGTTTTGTTCACCGATGAGTGCCATGCAACGCTCGATGGTCCAGATGGATGGAGTGGAGGATGGCTGGTTGATGGACACCCCATGCAAACACGGCTACGGCGCCAACAAGGAGGAGGTGGAGTAATATTTTGGGCTGGAATCATGGGGAGAGAGATTGTCAGCCCCTTTAGGATCCCTGAAGGGGTAAAGATGAACTCCATAATGTATGTTGAGTTTCTCAAACAGCACTTCCTGCCATGGTTCAAGAAGAAGAACCGTGCATTCCGCAGCAAGATCATTTTCATGCATGATAATGCACCGTCTCATGCTGCACATAACACATCTGCATCTCTGGCTGCTATGGGAATAAAAGGGGACAAACTTATGGTGTGGTCCCCATGCTCCCCTGACCTCAACCCCATTGAGAACCTCTGGAGCATCATCAAAAGGAGTGTCTATGATGGCGGGAGGCAGTTCACATCTAAGCAACAGCTCTGGGAGGGTATTCTGTCCTCATGCAAAACAATTGAAGCAGAAACCATCCAAAACCTGACAAATTCAATGGACGAGAGAGTTCAGAAGCTCCTTTCGAACAAGGGGTCCTATGTGCAAATGTGACATCACCTAGAATAAAGTTTTGAGTTGAAAACTGTTTGATTTCAGTTTGTAATAACCTGCTAATGCTTATAATTTCAAAAATGACCATCTTTTTGTTCTTTATTAAAATGAAAAGGTTGAAAACTCTGCTGTGCATAATAATTTGGAGCATGCATTTTGAGTGCAGTTTGAGTGTTTTATTTTTTTAAAAATAAACTGTTATCATAGGCAGTTTGTACAAAAACCTTTCAATTGTACTCTAATAGTTATTTGACTGGAAAATTACAATGACTGCAATTCATATAGGTAATTTGGGAAAATGTGAGAAAATATTATTTGCATAATAATTTGGAACACAGTGTAGTTCCTAGCTTCAAAAGAATTAAATAGAAATCTGCAGTCGGGCCAGAGCTGACACAAAATATGGAATATCTAAAGTTCTATACTTACAATAATAATGGGACCTATATTTTCAGTGGCAGCGTCAGCTAAGGAACAATATGCATAATTTTCCAGGCTTGGGGCGCAAGTCTGGAGTTATACTATGTAACTGAAGACTTGTGAATTCTCACAGAGCGCAGTGTGCACATTGTCAGCATTCCCTGGGAGAAAGTGGTTGTGTGAATGCAAGTATGTGATTTGGTTGCTTCCACACTCCGACTGGACATGTCTGACCTCGCTCAATACACTTGCATTGAGCAAAGCTGTGCCCATCTAGTAAGCAAATGACCACATGTATGCAAATTGCATACTTGTGGTCACGCGACCACCTGCTCTTGCACATATGGACCCATGCATCCATTTTACATGTCACAAGTGTATGAAGCATAATATCTTCCTCTCTTATTACCTTGGGGCATGCCTTTAAAAAAACGATAGAGAAGATGGCAGATTTTTCTAGTGGGCACTGTAACTTTAGGCTACGTTTGACAGCGCAGGAGTGAGAGCACTTTGTGTGCACTGGTGAGGCGGGAGGCTGGCGGTTTCACTGAGAGGAAAACTTGTGCTGTGGTCATCTGATCTGCATCTCTTTTTCCCGTTGATGAAAATGATCCGTGTTTTTTCTTTCAGTGGCCTGTACACTTGTTAGATCTGTGTATCTGCTCTTGCAATCCTTGTTGCATCCCTTTTCCTCATGTGAAAAAAATGCTTCTCCTAACCAATAACCCCTTAGCTCTCTTTGTTCTAAGTGAAATAACTTTATTTTTCCTTTAACATAGCTGTATCAGGGTGTTTTTTTGTGGAACAAGTTGCAGTTTTGGATGACACCATTTATTTTACCAAATAATTAGGAAAAAAGGGAAAAAATTCCAAGTGCAGCACAACTGCAAAAAAATATCCCCCCAATTATGCAATCGTTTTTTTGGATTTTGTTTTTACTGCATTCATTGTGCGGTTAAAAATATCTGGAAACATGATTCTCCACATTAGTTCAATTAAGGTAATACCAAACTTGAAATTTGTAAAAAAAAAATAAATGTTTTTTTGTGATGCCATTTTCTGATACCTATCGCTGTTTTATTTTTCCATCGATGGAGCTGGGAGAGGGCTTGTTTTTTACAGACTGATCTGATGTTCTTATTTACACTATTTTGGGGTACATATGACATTTTGATTGCTTCTCAAAGTATTTTTTTATGGAAGTGTGGCAATTCTGGCATTTCAATTTTTTTTCTTTTTGACATTTAATTATGGTTGCAATAAATCTATATTTTAATAAAATTTATGTTTCTTTTATAATTTTTTCTTTACTTTTAATGGAGGAAAAGAGGGTGTTTTGAATGTTTATATTTTTACTAGCCATTGAGCCCGTTCTACGCCCGCGTGGCTAGCATTTTTATTGGTATATGGTCTCCCATGCTGGTATGTGCTGCCCCCATCCTGGTATTTGTGCTGCCCCCATCCCTATCCTGGTATGCATGGCACCCCTCACCACTAATACTGGTATGCATAGCACCCCCCACCCCCAATCCTGGTATGCATGGCACCCCTCACTTCCAATCCTGGTATGCAATGCACCCCTCACCCCCAATCCTGGTATGCGTGGCACCCCTCATCCCCAATCCTGGTATGCATGGCAACCCTCATCCCGAATCCTGGTATGCATGGCACCCCTCATCCCCAATCCTGGTATGCATGGCACCCCTCAACACCAATCCTGGTATGTATGGCACCCCTCATCTCCAATCGTGGTATGCATGGCACCCCTCACCCCCAATCCTGGTATGCATGGCACCCCTCACCCCCAATCCTGGTATGCATGGCACCCCTCACCCCCAATCCTGGTATGCATGGCACTCCTCACCCCCAATCCTGGAATGCATGGCACCTCTCATCCCCAATCCTGGTATGCATGGCACCCCTCATCCCCAATCCTGGTATGCATGGCACCCCTCATCCCCAATCCTGGTATGCATGTCATCCCTCATCCCCAATCCTGGTATGCATGGCACACCTCATCCCCAATCCTGGTATGCATGGCACCCCTCATCCCCAATCCTAGTATGCATGTTATCCCTCATCCCCAATCCTGGTATGCATGGCGCCACTCATCCCCAATCCTGGTATGCATGTCATCCCTCATACCCAATCCTGGTATGCATGGCACCCCTCACCCCCAATCCTGGCATGCATGGTACCCCATCCCTCATCCCTATCCTGGTATATATGGTACCCCTCATCCTGGTATGCATAGTACCCCTCATCCCTATCCTGGTATGCATGGCACCCCATCCCTCATCCTGATATACATGGTACCCCTCATCCCTATCCCGGTATACATGGCCCCTTATACGAATCCTGGTATGCATGGCCCCCTCAGATCACTATCCTGGTATGCATGGTACCCCTCATCCCTATCCTGGCATGCATGGTACCCCTCATCCTTATCCTGATATGCATAGCACCCCTCATCCCAAATCCTGGTATGCATGGCACCCCTCATCCCCAATCCTGGTATGCATGGCACACCTCATCCCCAATCCTGGTATGCATGGCACTCCTCATCCCCAATCCTGGTATGCATGGCACGCTTCATCTCCAATCCTGGTTTGCATGGCACACCTCATCCCCAATCCTGGTATGCATGGCACCCCTCATCCCAAATTTGATATACATGGCACCCCTCATCCCAATCCTGGTATGTATGGCACCCCTCATTCCCCAATCCTGGTATGTATGGCTTCCTCATCCCCAATCCTGGTATGCATGGTACAACTAATTCCAATCCTGGTATGCATGGCATTCCTCATCCCTATCCTGGTATGTATGGTACCCCTCATCCTGGTATGCATAGCACCCCATCCCTCATCCTGGTATGCATGGTATCCCGCATCTCTATCCTGGTATGTATGGTACTCCTCATCCTGGTATGCATGGCACCCCATCCCTCATCCTGGTATGCATGGTACCCCGCATCCCTATTCTGATATGTATGGTACCATTCATCCTGGTATACATGGCATCCCTCATCCCAATTCTGGTATGTATGGCCTCCTCATCCCTCAATCCTGATATGCATGGTACCCCGCATTCCTATCCTGGTATGCATGTTAACCCTCATCCCTATTCTGGTATGCATGGTACCCCACATCCTGGTATGCATGGTACCCCACATTCCTACTCTGGTATGTATGGTACCCCTCATCCTGGTATACATGGCACCCCTCATCCAAATTCTGGTATGTATGGCACCCCTCATCCTCCAATCCTGGAATGTATGGCCTCCTCATCCCCCAATCCTGGTATGCATGGCACCCAACCCCTCATCCTGGTATGCATGGCACCCCTCATCCCCAATCCTGGTATGCATGGCACCACATATTCCTATTCTGGTATGCATGGTACCCCTCATCCTGGTGTGCATGTCACCCTATCCATCATCCTGGTATGCATGGTACCCTGCATTCCTATCCTGGTATGCATAGTACTCCTCATCCCCAATGCTGGTATGCACGGCACCCCTCACCCCCCTCAATCCTGGTATGCATGGTACCCCTCATCCCCAATCCTGGTATGCATGGCCCCCTTCAACTCCCAATCCTGGTATGCATGGTCCCCTCACCCCCCAATGCTGGTATGCATGGTCCCCTCACCCCTCAATCCTGGTATGCATGGTCCCCTCACCCCTCAATCCTGGTATGTGTCGCCCCCTCATCCCCCAATCCTGGTATGTGTCGCCCCCTCATCCCCCAATCCTGGTATGTGTGGCCCTCTCATCCCCCAATCCTGGTATGTGTGGCCCCCTCATCCCCCAATCCTGGTATGTGTAGCCCCCTCATCACTTTCATGCTGCACACATACCAAAAAAAAATCACTCATACTCACCTTTCTTCCCTGTGCTCCAGCGCTGTGGTGTCCTGTTCTGCCGGAGGCCGGGGGAGGAGTGTGGCGCCAGAGTATGCGCATGCCCATACCGCGCTGTCTGGCGCCATTTTGATGATGAAACACTGCAAATATGTCTTCAGTAAAATGGCGCCGGATAGCGCTATGCGCATGCACCGACTCCGACGCCTTCACTCCTGCCCTGGTCTCCGGCGAGAAGAAAGGCGACACGGCAACGCTCCTCCCAGTCTGGTAAGTATGGCGCCGGAGATCGCGGTATGCGTTCAGTGTCTACGCATACCGTGATCTCCAGCGCCATACACACTCCTCTTACCTGTAACGGCTCCATGCGTTCTTCTGTCTGGAGCCAGACTGCGCAGGCATGTCACGCTTGCGCAGTCTATAAAGGCTTCAGATAGAGCGACGCTTGGACGATTATATTATGGATTATAGATTTTTTCTTTTTACAGTCCTGTTCGGGGACTTGAAATTGTGATTATTTAATTACTTATACTATAGAGATATTTTTGTTGTTCTCCTTCAATTCTCAGCTTCACAAGAGAACTAAGATGGCAAGTAAGGGGGCTATTGGTTGTATCACGGAGGTCAATGGGAGTTGGTGTGTACTTGTCATTTAAATGCAGTTGTCACAGTTTGACTAGAGCATTTAAGTGGATAAGATGCGGTGATTGGAGCTTATTTGTGCACCTGCAGTTACAGTTTCGTCTCCCACTCCTGAGAAAAAATACTGACCGAATACTGACCAAATACTGATAGTGAGGCCGTGGCCTTACTCTCCGACGCAATAGATTTTTTAAGGAAATTTCTGCTACTATATCACCTATAAGGCTCATACCTCAAGCCACACAGCTGTCAGTGTGAGTGTGTTCATTTGTATCCTTGTATGACTGTTTATATTCATGTATATTGTGTGCATAGATGACAGTGTGAGTGCGGGACCCTCATTTGATAAAGGATTATATGGGTATTGAGGCCTCCCTCCCCTACCACCTATATCACCCTTTACTGAATTAGGCCCCCCTCACTCACACTGACAGCTAAACACACATTATACATGAGTGTAAGTACTCACAGTATACATATGTACACAATAAACACATATACGTAATAATAAATATACCCATTTTACACACTTATAGTGTTGCAAAGTGCAGAAAAAAATTGCTCCACTCAATGTAGCTGCAGCCTGCGAACATCCTCTCACTCTCTGCCCTCACAACAAGGAAGACAGAAGCGTGAGTGTAAAGGGGAAGGAAGGAGGTGTTAAAACAGGCATAGGGAGTTTTATTAAGGTAGTACTGCAGAACTCAAGGTAGATGCTAGTGCTATCTTAAATGATGCTCCACACTTCAGACAAAGTGTCTCTGAAACATATAGAAGCAAGGGAGAGGGCCCACCAGAAGACTGTTTGTTGCTTTGATGGACCATTCTGACCCTGATTCTCCATCACTCAGCTTTCCGTTGGAGGATAAGAATGCAAGGCCACGGTCCCACTATCAGTATTTGGTCAGTATTCAGTCAGTATTTTTTCTCAGGAGTGGGAGCCAAAACCAGGTGAGGAACAATCAGAGAAAAGGTATAATAGAAACAAGTCACCAATTCTGCATTTATCACCCACTCCTGGTTTTGGCTCCCACTCCTGAGAAAAATTACTGACTGAAAACTGACCAAATAGTGGGGCCGTGGAGCATCAATTCACAGACCACTACTATCCCCAACGAGAAAAATATGTTTTCCAAAATATAGAATATATATAGTATAGAAACGTGATGTCATGGACCTCCGCATCCGAAACTCTAACGTGGAAAGTAAAGACAGTTTGAAGAGTGTAGGCCGGGGCACTCCTCGCACTTTGCAGAGGATTTTCATTTTTCTTTTTAACCACCTCCTGGCTTTACAGAGGACTGGAAGTACTTTTTTAAACATTTAACTGAAGCAACTAGAAGGATAACTTAAGTGATGATATTTAGGTTAGTGTACTTAAGTCTATATGCATAGCACTAATATCGCTGAGTTCTAATATCTTATGCTTATTTAGTGATTTTTTTGCATATACACTAGCTGACATAATTGTGTATTTATGTTGGATGGAGAAAACATTCCATGGTGACGATTCAGATCATTAATTGATTTGTATCACAAATGCACAAATAGTTTATATATTTTGACCCTATAAATCAGGGATGTCAAACTTAAACACTCAGAGAGCCAAAGTGAGAAACTAGGACAAAGTTGCAGGCCAACCAGTATACAGTGTGATGGCCCCCCCCCCCCCCGTAGTCCTTCATACAGAATAATGGGCTCTCCATAGTCCTTCATACAGAATTATAGGCCCCGCAGAGTTCAGAATAATAATGGGCCTCACATAGTCACCTATACAGAATAATGGCCCCACATAGGGGTGGCGGTTCTGGAGTCGGGGGGTCAAATATAGTCACCCTGCAGGCCAGATTTGGCCCATGGGCCAGAGTTTGACATGTGTGCTATAAATGAACAGAAAAACAGAACTCTGAATGCTCAGTGCTCCAATATGAACATTACAGCAAGCGGCCATGTAATTATGCTTTGCCTGTTTTCAGATACAGTACAGACCAAAAGTTTGGACACACCTTCTCATTTAAAGATTTTTCTGTATTTTCATAACTATGAAAATTGTACATTCACACTGAAGGCATCAAAACTATGAATTAACACATGTGGAATTATATACGTAACAAAAAAGTGTGAAACAACTGAAAATATGTCTTATATTCTAGGTTCTTCAAAGTAGCCACCTTTTGCTTTGATGACTGCTTTGCACACTCTTGGCATTCTCTTGATGAGCTTCAAGAGGTAGTCACCGGAAATGGTCTTCCAACAATCTTGAAGGAGTTCCTAGAGATGCTTAGCACTTGTTGGCCCTTTTGCCTTCACTCTGCGGTCCAGCTCACCCCAAACCATCTCGATTGGGTTCAGGTCTGGTGACTGTGGAGGCCAGGTCATCTGGCGTAGCACCCCATCACTCTCCCTCTTGGTTAAATAGCCCTTACACAGCCTGGAGGTGTGTTTGGGGTCATTGTCCTGTTGAAAAATAAATGATGGTCCAACTAAACGCAAACCGGATGGAATAGCATGCCGCAGCAAGATGCTGTGGTAGCCATGCTGGTTCAGTATGCCTTCAATTTTGAATAAATCCCCAACAGTGTCACCAGCAAAGCACCCCCACACCATCACACCTCTTCCTCCATGCTTCACGGTGGGAACCAGGCATGTAGAGTCCATCCGTTCACCTTTTCTGCATCGCACAAAAACACGGTGGTTGGAACCAAAGATCTCAAATTTGGACTCATCAGACCAAAGCACAGATTTCCACTGGTCTAATGTCCATTCCTTGTGTTCTTTAGCCCAAACAAGTCTCTTCTGCTTGTTGCCTGTCCTTAGCAGTGGTTTCCTAGCAGCTATTTTACCATGAAGGCCTGCTGCACAAAGTCTCCTCTTAACAGTTGTTGAAGAGATGTGTCTGCTGCTAGAACTCTGTGAGGCTTTGACCTGGTCTCTAATCTGAGCTGCTGTTAACCTGCGATTTCTGAGGCTGGTGACTCGGATAAACTTATCCTCAGAAGCAGAGGTGACTCTTGGTCTTCCTTTCCTAGGGCGGTCCTCATGTGAGCCAGTTTCTTTGTAGCGCTTGATGGTTTTTGCAACTGCACTTGGGGACACTTTCAAAGTTTTCCCAATTTTTCAGACTGACTGACCTTCATTTCTTAAAGTAATGATGGCCACTCGTTTTTCTTTACTTAGCTGCTTTTTTCTTGCCATAATACAAATTCTAACAGTCTATTCAGTAGGACTATCAGCAGTGTATCCACCAGACTTCTGCACAACACAACCGATGGTCCCAACCCCATTTATAAGGCAAGAAATCCCACTTATTAAACTTGACAGGGCACACCTGTGAAGTTAAAAACATTTCCGGTGACTACCTCTTGAAGCTCATCAAGAGAATGCCAAGAGTGTGCAAAGCAGTCATCAAAGCAAAAGGTGGCTACTTTGAAGAACCTAGAATATAAGACATATTTTCAGTTTTTTCACACTTTTTTGTTAAGTATATAATTCTACATGTGTTAATTCATAGTTTTGATGCCTTCAGTGTGAATGTACAATTTTCATAGTCATGAAAATACAGAAAAATCTTTAAATGAGACGGTGTGTCCAAACTTTTGGTCTGTACTGTATATTCAACAATTCACGAGTACTAGAGTAGGGACATCTATGTGATTGGGCTTGGCAACTCCATAATTACCAAGAACTCCCCGGGAATGGAAGGGGGAAAAGTGCCTGTGAGATCTCACTGACTGTAGATCATAATAGCATATTGAGTGTTACCCCGCCACTGACACATCAAAGACTTGGACCTCACGGAAGCACCCGACACATGAGCGCCTTCTTGCTGCACTATTTGCAACACGATGCCCATATTGTTAGGATTAGAAATAGTGCTGACTATTGGATTGCCACTCTGTTAGATCCACGGTACAAGAGTAAATTTTGCCAGATGCTTTCCCCCCAGGAAAGGGACGCGCGAATGCTGGAGTATCGAAACATGCTTGTAGACAAGCTTAAGGGTGGTTTTCCCCAAGACAGCAGTGAGGCACACAGTGTGCATCGCAGTTCTAGACTTCCAACCCTGGGAACGTTGAGTCGTCAACGCAAAAACATTAAAAGCAGCAGCAGTGTGTTACGGATCTGGGTTGTGGAACCTCTGTGCTGCGATACAAGGAGGGACCAGAGGGGCGTAGCTAAGTGCCTACCCGGACCGACCCTGGCCACATGGCAGCTTAGTCGACTCTGTGAACCAAGGAGGGACCGGGAAGGTGAACCAGGTGCCACTCTGGGACCGACCTTGTGTGAGAGCAGACGACTCCCACGGGACTGATGGCCAACTGGCGCAGCAGATGAGCACAGCTGGTAGGCAGGCAAGTGATGCGGGTAGACAGGCAGGCGGGTACGGCTGATAGACAGGCTGGCGGGCACGGCTGATAGACAGACTGACGGGTACAGGAACCTGAGGACTGAGGAGAGTGTTAGCACACAAACAACAATCTTGCACAGGCACCTCCATTTTGGGGTAGGTGCCTTAAATAAGGGCAGTCCTCCTGCCATTGGCCGGGGACTCTTTAGGACGACGCGCGCGGCCCCTTTAAGAAGGAGGGAGCACGCGCTCCCTATTTAAAGTGCGCGGGGAACTGCGCATGGTGCGCGCACCCCAGGCGGAAGCAGCAGGAGCGCCGGAGGATGCCGGACCGGGGCTGCGTCGGTGAGGGGATTGGCGTCTCTGCCCGGCAGGAGGCAGAGACGCCGACGCTACACAGTATAAGTGGCAGAAGCAATTTCTGTGTGTCTTCTCACACATTTTTTAGACCAGTCCAAGACCAGCAGAACAGAGTACAAGTTGATTCTAGTGAACCACTGGAGAGGATTGTGCAGGAGCATCTCGAGCTCAATATCAATGCCATCAGGTTTGGATCATTTTACATTTTGGTCTTCAAAAATGGAAGAGTGGCCTGAGCTCTCCTGTCACGCCTTGGAAGTTTTGTCATGCTCGGCAGCCAGCGTTCTCCCAGAATGTGTCTTCAGCGCTGCTAGTGGTGTCCTGATTAGTGATGAGCGAGCATACTCGCAAGTACTCAGTACTCGCCCGAGCATCTCAGTACTCGAGATGCTCGAAGCTCGCCGAGTACTTGTGAGATGCTCGGGCGGATCATCGGGACCCCTCCCTACATGTTTGGCGCTCTTTAGAACAACATGCAGGGATTGCCTGCCACTCACTGTAACGCCGCAGCCATGTTGGTTGTGGCATTAGTGATTGGCTGGCCGCACAGCGTCATCAGGTCTATATTAGACCTGACACCGCTGTGCTCGTCAGTCTACTCCACAATCAGGCAGTGAAGTTAGACGTGCTGCTGAGCTAGGGAGAGATTTGGTTGTGTATTAGGTAGTGTAGGGAGAAAACAAGTACATTACACATATCCATCTCAACAAACAGTCCTTCTGAAGACTAATCCATCTGCAGAGATATCAGGCAGGCCGTGTATATAGGCAGGCAGGCAGTGTATATAGCAGACTGCAGTGCATATAGCACAAGAGGCTCCATTCCAGTTCTGCCTTCTGCTGCTGTGTTAGACATTTCTAGACAAAGGCCTAAGTCTCAGGGGCCAGGAATAATTTTTTTTGGATCTTAATCCTCATTATTTGCTTAAAAAGCAACCCAGAGAACACCATTTGCTTGTTGGCACTGCAGAATACAGCCAGGTCCTTTCCATATTACAGCGCTAAAAATCGAGCTATTTAAAATTGTGGTTTGTCCGTCACACGGATCACATATAATTGCGCTGAAAATACTGCCATTTTTGGCCTCCATTCAAATTTTTTTTCAGTGAATTAGCAAAGTTTTCAACACCGGTTTGCTGTTCAAAATAGTTACCTACAGGCTAGGTATTTAAAACTGTGGTTTGTCCGTTACACGGATCACATATAATTGTGCTGAGAATACTGCCATTTTTGGCCTCCATTCAAATTTTTTTTCAGTGAGTTAGCAAAGTTTTCGACACCGGTTTGCTGTTCAAAATAGTTACCTACAGGCCAGGTATTTAAAACTTTGGTTTCTCCATCACATGGATTACATATATCTTCGCTCCAAATTCAGTCATTTGTAGTGAGCATGGAAGATATTGTCCTCCATTTAAAATGGTCAAGGCACGTGGCAAGGGACGGGGAACTGGACGTGATGGTGATGGTGCATGCAAAGGCTGAGGCCGTGGGCAAGCTGAAATTGTGCCACAACAAACACCCACATCTTCTCGCCCGACCTTCCTGTCCCAATTCCTAGGGGACTGCAGCACACTACTATTGAACCCAGAGCAGTGTCAAAAGGTTGTTGGTTGGATAGCGGATAATGCTTCCAGTCACTTGGCAACCACCACCACCCTGTCTTCCACATGGTCAAGTCTCATTAGCCGTGAGTCTGGACCACATATTCCTCACCCTGAACCTCCTTCCTCCCACCGTGCCGAGTGCCCGGAGACAACTGATCCCACACATGGACACTCTGAAGAGTTGTTCACTTTTCCATTTATAGATTCGGCCTCTCGCCCGGTCCACTTGAAGCGGGGCAAGAGGAGATCGCATGTATCGATGCCCAAATATTTGAGCAGTCACGGTCACACGAAGGCGACGGTGGGAAAGTGTCACAAGAGGTTGAAGATGATGAGACACAATTGCCAGAAAGTCAGGAGGAGGACCAGGGTGCGGAAGTGGAAGACGAGGTAGTGGATGATATAGTAATTGATCCAACCTGGCAGGAGGACATGCAGAGCGAGGACAGCAGCACACAGTGGGAGGGAGGCAGAGCATGCCAACAGGCAGGAAGAAGCAGTGTGGTGGCCGCAGACACAAGGCAGGCAACCGTTCCCCGTAACACTAACACGAAGGAAGTTGCCAGTACAACTGTTAGGTCTTCCCGAGTCTGGTTGTTTTTTAAAGACTCTGCCGATAACCCCAAAGAGGCCATTTGCACCACCTGCCAAGCCAGTATCAGCAGGGGTGGCAAAACTAGCAGCCTGACCACCACCAGCATGATCAGGCACATGTCAGCAAAGCACCCGACTTTGTGGGGCGAACCCCAGGGTCCAGGAACCATTGCTTCTTTCGCTGTTGTGCATGCAAGCCAATTCCCTGTCCATGGTGCATGCAAAGATGCCTCCTGCCCTGCACCTGTCGTTGCACACTCTCAAGTAGCAGCATCAGGAAGCACATCCACGTCCTTGTCCCAGCGCAGCGTTCATTTGTCCATACCCCAGTCCTTGGAACGCAAGCGCAAATATGCAGCCAACGCCCCACAGGCCACACTACAATATTCCCGACTGCTTGCGGTCGAATTGTTGCCTTTTAGGCTCGTGGAGATGGAAGCATTCCGTAACCTGATGGCAGAGGCCGTACCACGGTACTCGGTCCCCAGCCGTCACTATTTCTCCTGGTGTGCCGTCCCTGCATTACACAAGCACGTGCCCCAAAACATTAGCCGTGCCCTCAACAACGCAGTTACCGGGAAAGTCCACCTAACCACAGACATGTGGACAAGTGCTTGTGGGCAGGGACGGTACATCTCGATGACGGCACACTGGGTTAACATATTGGAAGCCGGGACCCAGTCGGACCTTGGGACGGAACACGTCCTCCCGACGCCAAGGATTGCGGGCCCTAGGTCAATCAGGGTTGACCCAACAGTCTACAGCTCCTGCACCTCATCCTCCTCAGCCTCCTCCTCCTTTTCAGCCTCCATCTCCGAAATAACCACATCAGTCAAAAGGTGGAAGCACTGCCTCGGACCAGCGGCAACAGGCTGTGCTGACGCTAATATGCTTAGGTGACAAACCGCACAATACTGAAGCGTTGTGGATAGCTCTGAAAGAGTAGGCAGATCTGTGGCTCACACCGCTAAACCTACAGCCAGGCATGGTTGTGTGTGACAATGGTCGGAACATGGTGGCGGCTCTGAGGTGAGGCGAGCTGACACACGTACCATGCCTGGCCCTTGTGCTTAACCTCGTGGTTCATTGGTTTCTCAAATCCTGCCCAGAGTTGTCGCATCTGCTTGTTAAAGTATGCCGCCTACGTGCCCATTTTAGAAAGTCACCTACAGCTTCCGCCACCCTTGCCGTGTTTCAGCAGCGTTTGCAGCTTCCGGCTCACAGACTGGTGTGTCCCCACGCATTGGAACTCTACACTGCAGATGTTGGGAAGGATTTGTGAGCAGATGAGGGCAGCTGTTGAGTACCAGCATCAACAAGACCGTCGGTATTCAGTTCAGACCCCACAAATAAGACATCAGGAGTGGACATTGGTGTCAGACATATGTACCATCCTCCAAAACTTTGAGGACTCCACCAAGATGGTGAGCGGCGATGACGCCATAATTAGCGTCACCATCCCGCTTCTCTGTCTTTTGAAATGCTCTCTGCTCACAATCAAAGAGGATGCATTGCAGGCGGAGCACAATGAGATGGAGTAAGGAACCATACAGGGTGATTACACACAGCCCAGCCTCATCTCATCCCAAAGTGGATTGGGTGACAATGTGGAAGAGGAGAAGGAGGAGGAAAAATGGGAGCTAGTTTCATGCACTATAGACGGTACTACCTGCACAACTGTCATACCGTCTGTTCAGTGTGGATGGCCAGAGGACAGAGAGGAGGAGGAGGAGAGCATGTTCAGTCATCCTCATGGTGAGGACACGGAAGTCTTCCCTGTTAGCAGTCTGGCACGCATGGCTGAGTTTATGTTACTCTGCCTTTCCCATGACCCTCACACTCTCAAAATTTTGAGTCACAGTCATTACTGGTTGGTGACACTTCTAGACCCACACTACAAGGAGAACTTTATATCTCTTATTCCTAAGGCGGACAGGTCTACAAAAATGGGGCAGTACCAGAAGGCCCTTGTTGTGGAACTATTAAAAAAATTCCCATCTGAAAATGCTGGCGGCAGAGGTCACAGTTCGTTGGACAACCAAGGAGGACAGGCGAGAGAGACACAAGTTCAATCCAGCAGAGGCAGGGGAACACTGTCAAAGTTCTGGGAGAATTTTCTCAGCCCCTCTCATAGCACAGGCCCTGAGGCGCGGGGTACTCTCACAAGGAGTGCAAAGTTTGGGAAGATGCTGAGGGAGTACCTTGCCAACCGTACCAACTTCCTCTGTGATTTCTCTGTGCCTTATACTTATTGGGTATCCAAGCTGAATATGTGGAATGAACTGGCTCTCTGCGCCTCGGAAGTCGTGGCCTGCCCTGCCGCCAGCATTTTATCAGAGGGGGTTTTATTGCCGCTGGTGGAAATATAACTGATAAGTGCATCCGCCTGTCAACTGAAAATGTTGACAGGCTGACTCTTATAAAAATGAACAAGGGCTGGATTGGGCCAGACTTCTCAACACCACCGAATGATAGCAGCGTAACATTAACTCAAATCCAGTGTCTTTTTTGGGAGGTGTATTCCCATGCACCTCTTCACACCCACACATGGGTATACGCTTCCTGATTTTGGCTATTTGCTCTTGTCCTCCTCCTTCTCCTCATCCTCATCATCCATATTACCAGGGTGACCGTGGTCCGTGATGCAACACCCACATAATTTTTTTAAAGGGTGTTTATGATGCCTGCAAAAAAAAATTTTTTATACAGTCTGTTCATGTATACTCTCCAGGGGTAAATGTTTGTCAGCCCATACACTTAGTGCATGGGCATTACAAGTATAGGAGACCAGCTCCTTTCTAATGGGAACATTTTTTATGAGGCCCTCCTCCACGTCTCTTCCAAGGGGCATTGGAGTGCCTCCCAATTTTTGGCAGCCCTTGCATTCACTGCATAGGCAAACACAATGGGAAACCCAGTTCCTAATAATGGGAACAATTTTTTTCAGGAGGCCCTCCTTTATGTCTCTTCCAAGGTGCATTGGAGTGCCCCCAAATTTTTGGCAACCCTTGAATTCACTGCATAGGCCAGCACCATGGGAGACCCTCTTCCTAATAATGGAAACATTGTTTTCAGGAGGCGCTCTGACCTCCACGTCTCTTCCAAGGGGCATTGGAGTGCCTCCAAATTTTTGGCAACCTTTGCATTCACTGCATAGGCAAACGAAATGGGAGACCTACTTCCTAATAATGGGAACATTGTTTTCCGGAGGGCCTCATCTAAGTCTCTTCAAACCAGGGATTGAAGCTTGAAGAGGACAATTTGCATATTCCAGGTGCCTTCTGGGAAAAGCGAAGAGTCTCCTTCAGCTAGAAGATCGTTGGGTACAGCCGGGACCAGCTGCTTGGAAAGCATCGCCAAACCAGGGATTGAAGCTTGAAGAGGACAATTTGCATATTCCAGGTGCCTTCCGGGAAAAGCGAAGAGTGTCCTTCAGCTAGAAGATCGTTGGGTACAGCCGGGACCAGCTGCTTGGAAAGCATCGCCAAACCAGGGATTGAAGCTTGAAGACGACAATTTGCATATTCCAGGTGCCTTCTGGGAAAAGCGAAGAGTCTCCTTTAGCTAGAATATCGTTGGGTACAGCCGGGACCAGCTGCTTGGAAAGCATCGCCAAACCGAATTTGTTTCATTTGTTTATCCTAGGGTATCACAAGAAAGAAGACAGACATCAAGTCAGCAGGGACAAGGAGCAGCATGGCAGATGTGACAACCTACATGGTGAGCTGCAACATGTGCTACATGTTCACAGATCGACCAGAAGCTGAAACCAACTTCACCTGCCAGAAGTGTAGACTACTGGCTCTTTTAGAAGAAAAGGTGCGGGGACTGGAAGAAAGAATTGCGACATTAAAACTCATCAAGGAAAATGAAGACTTCCTGGACAGAACAGAAGCATCACTACTGGTCACGGAAAGTGAAGGAAGCGTCAGAGAACCTCCAGAGGCAGACAAGTGGAGGCAAGTGACCAAAAGAAGCAAGAAGACCATGGAGACACCACCAACCACACAACTGAGAAACAGATTCCAAGGACTTGTGTAGGACGAAGATGGCACACCTAAGGATGAGGCACTACCAGCAAGCAAAAAAGAAAAGAGCACCCAGAAACCCAAAGAAGCGACAAGAAAAAGGACAGCCAAGAAGGGAAGAAGAGTGGTGGTGGTAGTGGGAGTACTGAGAGGAACAGAAGCAGCTATCTGCAGACCGGACATAACCACAAGAGAAGTATGCTGCCTCCCAGGGGTGAAGATCAAGGATGTTACTGATAGGATACCAAAGCTCATCAGTTCCAAAGATGTCCACCCATTTCTTCTGATACATGTTGGCACCAATGACACGGCAAAGAAGGACCTACCGACAATCTGCAAGGACTTTGAAGCATTGGGGAAGAAAGTAAAAGAACTGGATGCGCAGGTAGTTTTTTCTTCTATCCTTCCAGTAGACGGGCATGGCGTCAGGAGATGGAACAGGATCCTTGATGTGAACAACTGGCTGAGACGATGGTGCAGACAACAAGGATTTGGATTCCTGGACCACGGTGTGAATTACCTCTATGACGGACTCCTTGCCAGAGACGGACTACACCTCAACAAACCCGGGAAACACACATTCGCCAGGAGATTTGCAACACTCATCAGGAGGGCGTTAAACTAGAAGAAGAGGGGATGGGAAGAAAAACGCCGGACACGAACATGCAACCAGAGAACATACTAATGAAAGATATGAAGTGCGACAAAGAAGGTCCAAGACAAGATACTTGGAAGGGAGGTAAGAAAATTTCTAATATAATCCACAGGGAGAAGATTGGAACAAAACAAAATTGTGTAAACTGCATGCTAGCAAATGCCAGGAGCCTGACAAACAAGATGGATGAACTGGAAGCAGAAATATCTACAGGTAACTATGACATAGTGGGAATAACCGAGACATGGTTAGATGAAAGCTATGACTGGGCAGTTAACTTACAGGGTTACAGTCTGTTTAGAAGGGATCGAGGAAATCGGAAAGGGGGTGGAGTCTGTCTATATGTAAAGACATGTCTAAAGCCTACAATACGGGAGGATGTATGGGAGGGAAATGAGGAGGTCGAGTCCTTATGGGTGGAGATACATGGGGCAAAAAACAATGATAAAATTATCATAGGAGTCTGTTATAAACCACCAAATATAGCAGAAGCCACGGAAAGTCTATTAATGAGACAAATAGACGAAGTAGCAAAAAATAACGAGGTGATTATTATGGGGGACTTCAACTACCCCGATATAGACTGGGAAACCGAAAGCTGTAGATCTCAGAAAGGAAACAGGTTTTTGTCAATTATCAAAGACAATTATTTGTCACAACTTGTGCAGGAACCAACTAGAGGGACGGCCCTTTTAGACTTAATATTAACTAACAGGCCAGACAGAATAACTGAGGTGCAGGTCGGGGGGCACCTGGGAAATAGTGACCACAACATTATACAATTCCACATGTGCTTCAGTAGGGTGCCCAGCAAGGGAGTCACAAAAACACTGAACTTCAGGAGGGCAAAGTTTGATCAGCTAAGAGATGACCTTCACCTTTTAGACTGGGATAGTATCTTTAGTAATAGGAGCACGGATAGGAAATGGGAAATTTTCAAAACAGTCCTACATAGTCACTGTAGAAGGTACATACCTTATGGGAATAAAAGGGCTAGGAATAGGAGGAAGCCAATGTGGCTAAATAAGGAAGTCAAGAGGGCAATGAAAAACAAAAAAAGGGCTTTCGGTAAACTTAAACAATAAGGCAGCGAGGAAGCGCTAATATCTTATAGGGAAAAAAACAAAATCTGTAAGAAACAAATAAGAATAGTAAAAGAGGAGACTGAGAGACTAATTGCCAAGGAAAGTAAAATGAATCCCAAACTGTTCTTTAACTATATAAACAGTAAAAGGATTAAAACTGATGGAGTTGGCCCATTGAAAAATAACCTGGGTAAAATCATAGAGGGCGATGAGGGTAAAGCAAACCTACTCAATAGCTTATTCTCCACTGTTTTCACAAAAGAAAACAATTTATCGGAGGAAATGCAGAGTGATAAAGTAAACCCTCCGCTAAATATCACCCACCTAACCCAGGAAGAAGTTCAGAAACGCCTAAATAATATCAAAATAGACAAGTCACCAGGCCCAGATGGCATACACCCCCGGGTACTAAAAGAATTAAGTAATGTGATAGACAGACCGCTGTATCTTATATTCAAGCACTCTTTATGGACAGGGACTGTCCCACTAGACTGGCGCCAAGCAAATGTGGTACCAATATTCAAAAAGGGGTCTAAAAGTGACCCTGGGAACTATAGACCAGTCAGCTTAACGTCTGTTGTGGGTAAAGTGTTTGAAGGATTTCTTAGAGATGCTATTGTAGAATATCTTAATGATAATAACTGTCTAACTCCATATCAACATGGATTCATGAGGGATCGCTCCTGCCAAACAAACCTGATCGCCTTCTACGAGGAGGTGAGCTCACAGCTGGACCGGAGAGTCAGTGGATGTTGTATACCTTGACTTCTCCAAAGCGTTTGATACCGTGCCACACAAAAGGTTGGTATATAAAATGAGAATGCTTGGTCTGGGGGATAATGTGTGCAAGTGGGTAAATAGCTGGCTGAGTGATAGAAAGCAGAGGGTGGTTATCAATGGAGTAAGCTCAGGGGGTGTCAGGGTTACTAGCGGGGTGCCTCAAGGGTCTGTCTTGGGTCCTATATTATTTAATATATTTATTAATGATCTAGTGGAAATGTTGCATAGTAAAATAGCAATATTTGCAGATGATACTAAACTTTGTAAAGTAGTTAATACAGATGAGGATAGGGCACAGCTACAGGAAGATTTAGATAAATTGGGGAGTTGGCCCAAAAAATGGCAAATGGGGTTCAATGCCGATAAATGTAAGGTCATGCACATGGGAAAGAAAAACAGCAGTCACCCATACATATTAAATGGGAAACCGTTGGGGAAATCTGACATGGAGAAGGACCTGGGCGTCTTGGTTAATAGCAAATTAAATTGGAGTGCCCAGTGTCAGGCAGCAGCTGCGAAGGCAAATAGAGTCATGGCATGCATCAGAAGAGGAATAGGGGCATATGATGAGAACATTGTTCTTCCTCTGTATAAAGCGCTGGTAAGGCCGCACTTAGAATATTGTGCACAGTTCTGGGCTCCGGTGCTCAGGAAAGACATATTGGAGCTAGAGAGGGTACAAAGGAGGGCGACTAAGGTAATAAAGGGAATGGAGGGACTAGAATACCAAGAGAGGTTGTCAAAATTAGGCCTATTTACGTTGGAAAAGAGAAGGCTTAGGGGAGACCTCATAAACATGTATAAATACATCAGGGGGCAGTACAGAGATCTCTCCCATGACCTGTTTATACCAAGGATGGTGACAAAGACGAGGGGGCACACTATGCGTCTGGAGGAAAGGAGGGTCCTGCACCAGCATGGAAGGGGATTCTTTACGGTCAGAGCCGTGAGACTCTGGAACTCTCTGGGAGAGGAAGTGGTGATGTCCAACTCACTTAATGAGTTCAAGAGAGGCCTGGACGCCTTTCTTGAGAACAATAAAATTACATCTTATACTTAGTGATAGTTAATTAATCCAGGGATTTAATCTGACTGCCAGATTGGTGTCGGGAAGTGAATTTTTCCTCAGTGATGTAAATTGGCCTATACCGCATGGTTTTTTTTTGCCTTCCCCTGGATCAACGCTGCGGAATAGCTGCAGTGCACAAGAAATAGGCTGAACTGGATGGACGCTTGTCTTTTTTCGGCCTTATAAACTATGTAACTATGTAAAAAGGGGTATTGGGGTGCGTCCAAATTTTGGGCAGCCCTGTCACTCACTGCATACGCAATAATAGTATAGGAGACCCACTCTTTAGTAATGGGAACAATAAAACATAGCCGGCTAATGGCTCTCTAAGAATAGTGAGGGCCGACTGCTGGCCCTTTAAGAATAGTAAAGGCCGCCTGATAGCCCTATAAAAATAGACTTTGTGACTTTCAGAGTCCCTCCTTCATAAATGAAACACGAGGTGTCTGACGATATCTCACACACCACATGGCCAGATAAGGTTGTAAAATGTTAAAATTACATTTCCTGGTGAATGCATTTGTCACGGTTAAAATCAATGCAAAAGTGCAAAAACGCATCAAAAATGCTAAGTGTGAACATAGCCAAAGGCGTGGAGGAGTATTTTTGTATTACGCCACTCACAATACGGACTCACAATAAAATATACAAAAACGAAACCAAAATCTATTTTCCTCTGAAATATGTTAAGGAACATCCTATCCAGGGTAATGACTAGAGATGAGCGGTGTTCGACTAGAACTGTTCGCCAATCTCAAATTCGAGCTGTTTTGGGCGGTGTTCGAGTCGTTCGACGAACTCGAACGATTTGCAAAAAATACGGCTGTTCGAGGTTATGTTCGATAACTGTTCGTGCACCAAAATCATGTCCTGCATGTCTGGCGATATTTAGAGCACCAATCATGCAGGGATTGTCTGCCACTCACTGTAATACCACAGCCATGGTGGTTGTGGCATTACAGTGGTTGCCCAAATCGATGGGAACAGTGCTCACAGTGAAACATAAAAAGCCGGCAATTCAGCAGCGGCATACACCGGTACCCGACAATTTAGAACAGAAAGAATAGAGCATCACACATAGATTAGATAGATTGAAACATGTCAGTCACATATATAAGAAGTACAGTGACAGTGTTGGTTACTGTACTTGTCATTTAGTGTTAAAGGATTTATTAAAAACATATTAGTGTTTTCATGGAACGTCTCTTTAAAAAAGCCGGCCGGCAATTCAGTAGCGGTACCCGACAATTTATAACAGAAAGAATAGAGCATCACACATAGATTAGATAGATAGAAACATGTCAGTCACATATATAAGAAATACAGTGATAGTGTTGATTACTGTACTTGTCATTTAGTGTTAAAATAAAGGATTTATTAAAAAAAAAATTGGCGTGGGGTTCCCCGTAATTTTAGTCTCTAGCGGAGGTTAAGCAGACGGCTGGGGCAGATGTTTGAAGCCTGGGAAGGGGGTAATACCCACGGAGCTTCCCAGGCTACTAATATCAGCCCCCAGCTGAATACCTAGCCTTTACTAGCTATTAAAATGGGGGACCCCCCAAAAAATGATGTGGGGTCCCCCCTATTTTAATAGCTAGCAAAGGCTAGGCAGCCAGCTGGGGGCTGATATTAATAGCCCAGGAAGGGTGCCATAAATATTGGCCCCCTCCCAGGCTAGAAACACCAGCCGTCAGCAGCCCCAGAAATGGCGCATCCAGAGAATGCGCCAATTCTGGCACTTAGCCTCGCTCTTCCCACTGCCCTGTAGCGGTGGCAGTGGGGTAATAGGGCTGGGGTTGATGTCAGCTTATAATGCCAGCTGACATCAAGCCCAGGTTAGTAATGGAAAAGCGTCTATAAGACACCCCCATTACTAACCCCATAGTCAAAGTTAAAAAAAAACACAAACACCCAGAATAAAGTCCTTTAATAGAAATAAGCACACAATTCTTTATTGTTCTAAATTAAACCAAACTTACCATCACGCCCATTCCAGCTGAAGCCAATGTCTTCTGCAATAAAGGTAAAATAATAAAGCAACATCATCCTTACTTTTCCATGGTTCCCACGACAGCTTCAGCTCTGGTACATTCACATGACAGGCTGGATCGCAGCCGAAAGCTGCCATTCAGCTTGCCATGCCGCAGACACTGAGAAACGCAGGCATGCTTGTGCTCCTCAGTGTCTCCTGTGACGGCATAAAGATGAGCCGAGGTCATGTCCAATGAACTTAGCTCACCTCATGCACGTCACTGACAGCGTGGGAAAATTCTCCTGCGCTCAGCGCTTGAGCAGGAGAATTCTCCCACGCTGGGATGGCATTATTATTTTTCTTTTAATGCAGAAGACATTGGCTTCAGCTGGAATGGGCGTGATGGTAAGTATGGTTTAATTTAGAACATTAAAAAATTGAAGATGGCTTCTATGAACGCGCCATTTTCTGGGGTGGTTGCGGACTGCAATTTGCAGCGGGGTGGGCCCAGAAAGCTTGGGCCTCCCTGCGCTGCGGATTCCAGACCCCAGCTGCCTAGTTGTACCTGGCTGGACACAAAAATAGGGCGAAGCCCCACGTATTTTTTTTTTAATTATTTCATGAAATTCATGAAATAATTTTAAAAAAAAAGGCTTCCCTATATTGTTGTGTCCGGCCAGGTACAAATAGGCAGCTGGTGGTTGGGGACAGCCCGTTCCTGGATGCTGTACCTGGCTGGTATACAAAAATATGGCGAAGCCCACGTCAAAATTTTGGGGAAAAATTAATTAAAAAATAATTTAAAAAAATAATAATTTAGGGACTGCATCTTTATTAACCCCTCACATGGAGGGGTTAATAAAGATGCAGTCCCTAAATGTGTTTTAAAAAAAAAAATGTTATTGAATTTTTCACCAAAAATTTGATGTGGCCTTCGCCCTATTTTTGTGTCCAGCCAGGTACAGCAGGCAGGAACGGGCTTCCCCCAAACCCCCAGCTGCCTATTTGTACCTGGCCGGACACAACAATATAGGGAAGCCCTTTTTTTTTAAATTATTTCATGAATTTCATGAAATAATTAAAAAAAAAATACGTGGGGCTTCGCCCTATTTTTGTGTCCTGCCAGGTACATCTAGGCAGCTGGGGGCTGGAATCCGCAGTGCAGGGAGGCCCAAGCTTTCTGGGCACCCCCCCCCCGCTGCAAATTGTAGTCCACAGCCACCCCAGAAAATGGCGCGTTCATAGAAGCGCCATCTTCTGGCGCTGTACCCAACTCATCCAGGGCCCTGGTGCGGTGGCTCACTGGGTAATAAAGGGGTTAGGGCCTGCTTGGCATTATCAGCTGGCCCTAAGCCCGAAATTCATGGGGTCACGCCAATATTAGACATGACCGCCATGAATTTCTAGTAAAGTATTTAAAAAAACGCAACACCCAGAATAAAGTCCTTTAATTGAAATAAACACACAATTTTTTAATGTTCTAAATTAAACCATACTTACCATCACGCTCATTCCAGCTGAAGCCAACGATCTCCTGCAATAAAAGTAAAATAATAAAGCAACCTCATCCTTACCTTTCCATGGTTCCCACGACGGCTCCAGCTCTGCTACATTCACATGACAGGCTGGATCGCAGCCGAAAGCTGCCATCCAACTTGCCACGCCACAGACACTGAGAAGCGCAGGCATGCTTGCGCTCCTCAGTGTCTCGCTGTGACGGCATCCAGATGAGCCGAGGTCATGTCCAATGAACTCGGCTCACCTCATGCACGTCACTGACAGCGTGGGAGAATTCTCCTGCGCTCAGCGCTTCAGCAGGCGATTTCTCCCACGCTGGGATGGCATTGAGATGACAGGCTGGATGGCAGCTGAGCGCTGCCATCCAGCATGCCATCCTTCATAGACACTGCAGAGCGCAGGCATGCTTGTGCTCTGCAGTGTCTCTGAAGGATGACAAGCTGGATGGCAGCGCTCAGCTGTGATCCAGCCTGTCATCTCAATGCCATCCCAGCATGGGAGAACTCTCCTGCTCAAGCGCTGAGCGCAGGATAATTCTCCCACGCTGTCAGTGACGTGCAGGAGGTGAGCTGAGTTCATTGGACATGAGCTCACCTCAAGCACGTCACTGACAGCGTGGGAAGATTCTCCTCCGCTCACTGCTTCAGCAGGAGAATTCTCTCACGCTGACTGCAAGCGCAGGAGAATTTTCCTATGCTGTCAGTGACTTGCATGAGGTGAGCTGAGTTCATTGGACATGACCTCGGCTCATCTTTATGCCGGCACAGCGAGACACTGAGGAGCACAAGCATGCCTGCGCTTCTCAGTGTCTGCGGCATGGCAAGCTGAATGGCAGCTTTCGGCTGCGATCCAGCCTGTCATGTGAATGTAGCAGAGCTGAAGCTGTCGTGGGAACCATGGAAAGGTAAGGATGATGTTGCTTTATTATTTTACTTTTATTGCAGAAGACATTGGCTTTAGCTGGAATGGGCGTGATGGTAAGTATGGTTTAATTTAGAACAATAAAGAATTGTGTGTTTATTTCAATTAAAGGACTTTATTCTGGGTGTTTGTGTTTTTTTTTAACTTTGACTATGGGGTTAGTAATGGGGTGTCTTATAGACGCCTCTCCATTACTAACCTGGGCTTGATGTCAGCTGGCATTATAAGCTGACATCAACCCCAGCCCTATTACCCCACTGCCACCGCTACAGGGCAGTGGGAAGAGCGAGGCTAAGTGCCAGAATTGGCGCATCCTCTGGATGCGCCATTTCTGGGGCGGCTGACGGCTGGTGTTTCTAGCCTGGGAGGGGGCCAATATTCATGGCACCCTTCCTGGGCTATTAATATCAGCCCCCAGCTGTCTGCCTAGCCTTTGCTAGCTATTAAAATAGGGGGGACCCCACGTCATTTTTTTGGGGGTCCCCCATTTTAATAGCTAGTAAAGGCTAGGTATTCAGCTGGGGGCTGATATTAGTAGTCTGGGAAGCTCCGCGGGTATTACCCCCTTCCCAGGCTTCAAACATCTGCCCCAGCCGTCTGCTTAACCTCCGCTAGAGACTAAAATTACGGGGAACCCCACGCCAATTTTTTTTGTAGTAAATCCTTTATTTTAACACTAAATGACAAGTACAGTAATCACTGTACTTCTTATATATGTGACTGACATGTTTCTATGTATCTATTCTATGTGTGATGCTCTATTCTTTCTGTTATAAATTGTCGGGTACAGATGCTGAATCGGCTTTTTTAAAGAGACGGTGCATGAAAACACTATTATTTTTTTTAATAAATCCTTTAACACTGAATGACAAGTACAGTAAGCAACACTGTCACTGTACTTCTTATGTATGTGACTGACATGTTTCTATCTATCTAATCTATGCGTGATGCTTTATTCTTTCTGTTCTAAATTGTCGGGTACCGGTGTATGCCGCTGCTGAATTGCTGGATGGCTTTTTTAAAGAGAGTGTCTTCTGAGCAGTTTGTCAGCTTTTGGACACCTTTGAAGGTGTTTTCTATGTGTTTCTATGTGTTTTTATTTGCCTGCCATTGCTTTTAACGGTGTTCAACAGTGTTCGACGGTGTTCTAAGGTGTTCGACGAACAGTTCCACGAACATCCCGGTGTTCGACGAACCGAACCGAACCCGAACACTACAGGGGTGGCTCAACACTAGTAATGACTTGTATATAAGGCAAAATAAATAACCAAAAACAAAAATGCTCCTTCTGAAGAAAATGCAAGATCACCCATGTCAATCACTGAGACCTGTGTGGCCGGTCTTAGGGAAATCTCATGCACAGTGCAATCCGACCCCTTTGAATATCTTAGCAGCGACCAAAGGGGCCGTGAGAATTCCTCCTCCAGCAGCTGCAGCTGCTGACAGGATGTCCCTTTGTTTGGTCACTAACATGTGCTCTTTTGTTAAGGTACTATATTTCAATACCGATTTGTGGAAGAACTATATGTCCCAGCTCTTCACAAAATGGATTTTCTAGCTCACGGGGAGATAGTGAACGCCAGACTGCATCCCAGCCCAATCTAGCATGTAGGGACGAGGAGATACACATCCCAGCCTTTTGGAACCTCCTAGGACCAGTGTGTTTGGTCTCCCCGCGTAGCTGGGGCCCGACTGGTTCCGTTGACACCAGAACCGGTTTTCTGGGACCATCCAGTAAGGAGGTATAGCCCATTTTAGTTTTTGGAGTCTCTTAGTTAAGAGGGAACAGGGTTGGAGACTTGGGCTTGAGCAGGGGGAAGTAGGTGGGAGTAACCCAGAGAGTTTAAAAACTCCTGCAGGTCTCCCCCCACCTGTCTTTGTAGCTGGGGAGCCTGTGCCATCAAGACGTGTGGGACAAGTCCAGCAACTGAGTGAGGGCCTACACTCTCCGCATGTGGTCACCCTCCCCCCACAAGCCAGGTTGTCATCCAAACTGGTAACTGACTTTAAGATCTGCTTAGCTTGATGTACCATGCTTTTGTATTTGTAACTCTGACCACTGTATATGTAACCCTTATGTATATAGTAGATTGTTTAGTGAGCCCTTAAGGCGAATAAATATATAATTTAATCTTGGGCTGTTCTTTTATCTCGACTCCCGAACCTTACGTCTGTTGTTCGGTCCAACGAACATGTTACCAGGCTGCTTTCTAACCCGATATAAGTCTGTTTTATTGTAGAGGACATATTGATACTCATGTTAGAGCAACTCCATTTTGTCTGCTCGCTTTAAAATCATGTTATTATCACTCCTTGCATAACATACATTCTTCTCTTCCCATAGAACTTCTCTCACACTAACTTTTTCTCAAGAGAACATTTTGTCAGACACTCTGTTATCTAACTTGTTTAGGCCAGGTTCGACCTTGTAAAATTTCCATAGTGCTTCAAACTAACAATGATAATATGACCATATATGTGTTTTCCGTAATAATTGTACTAACATCAGTTAGCCTATAGTATTGTAGTATGGCTGTAGAGTTGATTGGCTATTTGATATACTCAAAACAGTATAGAATGCTAAGCAAAATAAACGGGATCAGAGATTTTTTTAGTTCTCCCAATACAGAACATTGTTTCCGTTTGGTTTTCTGTGGATTGCAATCAACATAATAATTCGACACTCACTTGGTCAACCGTGAAGGGTTATTGCCCTCCCTTAACAGTTGGTGCCGTGACTCGGATCCCTAACCAGGGATGCCCCTCCACCTCTGGACGTCCACAAAGAGAGACCTGCCTTCAGCCTCCCCCACTGGAATTGGGACTGATCATCCCCCACAAAAAGCCACGGTAAGTGCACAAGTTCTTTACTAGTGACACTGACCGTTTGGCGTGGTTTCCACGTGGTGTGTGGTTGTTTGCAGTATCTCCGGACGTCCTGGTTGGATATAGTCAAAGGTGAGACTATAAGGGGTGTAGTCCCATTAGGGGTCTGATATTATTTAACTTCAAAGCAGTATCACCTCGGATTGACAAGTGAATATTGTGTGAATCTTTCTCAGCTTCTGACAAAAATCCTTAGGAGACTGAACACTGTTAGTTTCAGTTGCGGCAGGTGATCGAAGATTGGGTAGGACACGCAAGTAGATATACGTATATCGAGTGTCCGGAGCGCTGCTAAGTTGCAGAGCAGCTGAAAAGCTGCTGCAAAAGTGCACCTCCTTTCATTTTTGCTGTGAAAGAATTCCCCCGACGGGAGGGGTGAGTTAATAGTGGAACAGCTGGGAGCTCTGGCCAGACTTCGCTGTGCACAAATTAAGGATCTTTTTGTCAGTTGTAGTGAATAATCAATGTTTCTGTGGAGCAGAAAGAATTTGTCTCCCCCGCAGGAGAGGGAGAATGTGAAGAATATCATGATCAGTCGAGAAGGGAAAAGATCATTTAAGCACGCGCCAAAAGTGTTTAAGGTGTTAAATTTTCTTGTGGAGGGGAGGAGGCTTCAGCCGGTGTTGTAGGATGAAGGCATCCGGCAACAAAGAGGAAAATTAGTTGATTGTGGATTGTTGGAAGATGCTGAAAACTTTAGGAAAGTGGCACATGAGATTTGTGATGAAGGATATGTTGGAAAAGTACAGGAGGAAGTAGGTCCCCCTTTCCAAATTATGTGTCCACAATCCAAATCTAAAGCCCCTAAAGAAGCATCTCCCACAAATGTAGCAGTACCCCAGACCCTGAATCCGGAAACTGAGCAATTTATACCTTATGAGATTAAATACCCTGCACTTCCCACTGAGAGTCAGCCAACATCATATAACCCAGACGGTTGGCTCTGTAATGTGTGTTGGGTCACTAATTCAGGATGGCGCAAGACGTGCTATAATTGTGGAGCACGTAAACCTGGTGTTGTACCACCAACCTGCCCATTACTTAACGCTGACGGGGGGTATTATAAACCACTACCCCCACCTGTCCCTACCATCATACTCCATTCAGAGGGACCCAGGGTCCTCTGAACTCTTCCCTATTCACCCTCTCCCAAACTGGGGAAATAGAACATGGACACGAGTATCAGGAAGTGGCGTCTGTTTTACTGAATAGTCCTTCAAATTTCTCCACTATACTGAGAATAGACATGGGGAGTATACCACAACAGTAGGTTGGAATCATTGTAAATGCAGCAAATGCAAAACTGCAGCATGGGTGGGGGCTAGCTGCAGAGATATGTCATATTGGGGGACCTACAATACAAGCTGCATCTAATGATTACATCCGTGACCATGGTCCATTAAGAGAAGGAGAGGTGGTTGCTACAAGAGCCGGACAGCTATCATGTCAGTTTGCTATACATGCGGTTGGACCAAAATATGATCCCCTGGATTTACCCAGGTCGCAACACCTGCTTAAAGAAACAATCCAAAACACCATAGCATACGCATCACAGCTTCATGCGGCCCCAACCCTAGCCCTGCCATTCATTTCCACTGGTATCTTTGGATACCCAAAACAGGTTGCGGCCAAAATAATAGTCGGGGCTATAAAGCAGTGTATTGCCATGCATCCAACTAAATTGAGAGAGATAAGACTCTTGGCCATCGACAGGGATCTTGTTGATTATGCTGCTCAATTAATCAAACCCACAATCAAACCCGATATCTGGTCTCCTCCAGTATTCCCCTACCTCCAAGATCTCCCCGCAATCAGTACAATGGTAGTTGCTGCACCCGCAGTACCCATAGCACAGTATCCCCCCTTGCTCCCCCGGTATCCTCCTCCTCCCTTACAGCCCCACTATTACCCCATGGTGTTACCTGATCAGCAAGTAATGTATCCCGAGAGAAGACCAGTAGTGAATTGGTGTTGGAGGTGTGGCCGAGCAGGACACTTACAAAGGGACTGTCACACCCCTGCTGGTAGTGCACCACACAAGTCCCCATATTCAGAAATAGGACCCCCCGGCCCACGGGACTTGTCATGAGAAAATGTTCCCCAGGACCACCCGTTCTGAAAGGAAGGCCAACCAGAGTCTGCCATCGTGATGCCCGTAATCACCCCCGGGCTCTGTTCATCTGTATTTCTCCCAGTGGGAGGGAATCCATCCGGTAAAGTTCATGGTAGACACTGGGGCGGCCAACTCCATTTTAAAATCAATCCACTGAACTGACCCAGTGCAATTTTCTAACGACAATCTAATATTGATCGGTGTAGATGGCAGACCTAACAAACACACTTTCACCAAACCTATTCCAATTGGCCCATTTCCAGAAGTAGTGGTGGCACAATTTGTTATATCTCCGACCAGCCCGGTAAATCTTTTAGGAGCAGACCTCTTGTCTAAATTCCAATCCCGAATCCAATTCCAGGACAATGGTCAGATGATCCTTACTTTAAAAGATCCAAACTGGATACACACATAGAGGAGGTCTGCATCTTACGGGCACTACCCACAGTTATGATTAACATATCAGGTACCAATGGAATGTTGAAATGTTGAAAAGTGGTGAATGCATGTGAGGGAAAAGTTACGCTGAAGGTTGCGCTGAGCTTGTTGACCGAAGGAAAAAGTATGTGGATATGTGGAGGAACTTAAATGGTTAACTGAAATATGCGCGCTGCCAGATAAGGGCCCAGTTATAGCTCCTAGCATAGCAAAACGGCCTTGGCTTGATACAGAGCAGAAAAAAAAAAGAAAGGTGAATGGAGGAAGAAAATACAGACAATAAGGGAAAGACGCTATGTTATGTGTGTTACAAAGATACTGCTCTCCGATAATGGCGGAGTAATGAATTGTTGGAAATGTTCTAATTGTGGCCAGCAGAATCCATTGTCAGCAGATTATTGTTTTGCATGTCACGTGCCCCGTTCAGGAGACCCACCCCTTGCCACTACCCAAGCCACTCCTAGTGCCCCATCCTCATCTGTTATACCTATGTCCGCCCAAAGTTCCAACCCTTCCTGTAGCGGCCATGTTGCTACACCCATTGCATCACCTCCAGCCTCTGACCACAAGTCACTTTGGTGGTGGCCATCTTGGTGCACCCTTCCTGTAGTATGCTTCCTTCTGGTGGTAGCCATCTTAGCACACCCGGAATACAGGCCGCAATACACACTACACCCAGAATCCCAGAATGTGTATGAGGAAGATCGTCATGATCAGTGTGTGACAGAGCATTATATGTGTTTATGTAAATTAATTTTCTAGATGGTCATATATCCTTAAGCTTCTAATAGATGCACATACACGTCTGGTTGACAGTAATTGATTAAACAAAATTTTTTTTTTTTTTTTATTAGCATTCCACTACACAAAGAACATGTCTAGCTGTCTGCTGCCGTGGTAGCTGGACATCTCTGAGGTAGTACTTTTACAATACGTGGATAATCTTCTTTTGTGTGCCTGTGTCACCCTGGCCTGGATGCCACAAATATAATAAAGCTGTGTCTGAGAGCAAGGGGGAGGTTCTCTGGTCAGGGGAACATTAGCATGCAATACCTCCTGTCTCAGGCCAGTAGGGGGAGTAGGCTGCCCCTATAAAAGCTGGAACTGGGGGCAGGGTTAGGGAGAACTGGACGACCTGTCTCTGGATTGAGAGGTGTCCCAGAGCAGTGAGGGACAGTTGTATTGCACCCTAAGAGGACTTGTGGCAGTAGGAGAGCCACAAGCCAGGGACAAGAGGTGAAGTACGCCTGTCCTGGCAGATAAAGAACCAAATTTACCAGATTTTGGTGTCTGAGGCTGTGAGGATTCCATGTCCTACAGCAGATAACCAGTCCGCAGGGGACTGTACGTTCCTTTGCCTAAGAAGCCCGGAGGCTCCGCCACAGCAGAAGGGACCAGCAGAGCCGTACCAGGCCGGGAGTAGAAAGGAACCCACGTTGCAAACCATACGGGCGAGAGGACACGGTGAGCTCGAGACCGTGGGCTGTTACCCTACCAGGAGGAGATAGCCAGAAGGAGCGCAGAGAGCACGGTAGGCCTACACCCTCACCCTGACCAGGGCCAATTTCCCAATTGCTCTCAGACATCCAGGTCCCCTCCTAGCCGAGACTGTTTGTGGGTCAGTTCACCTGTTCTAGTAAAGACCCTGGACTGCAACCTGTTGTCTGTGTGCTCCTTGCTCCTCCAGCACTAACGGTACTGGGACGCTCTACACCATCACCCCCATCTTCCATTATACTGCCCTGGGGCCGCACTCTTCCCGTGGGGAGTCACACTATCCCAGCTGCTTACATCATCAGCCCCAGCGGTCTACCTGGCAGTGGCGGTCCGCACTGACCGCAATCCACGGGTGGCGTAGTCGGACACACCAACAGCGCGTCACAGACTACCACTGGTCTGACCACCCTGAGCCACGGAATCGGGTAGCCACTACTACCCCCATCATTCCCCTATTGCCCGGATCCGAGTGCCCCACGGCGCAGGGGGCGAGTCAGCTTTGGCGTAGTCGGCAGGATAGTGACCAACCCGCCACAAACAGGTATTGCGTGCCTGAAAAAGACTGTACACGTACCTGAGGAGAAGGTTTCCCGCCGTCCGGAGCCGTTTCCCACCATTTTCATCCGTCTCCCGCCATCTTCTGTCGGTTACCGCCATCTTCAGCCATTTTCCCGCCATCGGACGCCATCTTCAGGACGCCGCGTGGGAAGAAGAGGGGCGTGGACGTCCAAACCGCGCGAGACCCGAAGCTCCGCCCCACGCACCGACGCTGCGCAAGGTCCTGGAAGGGAGAGAGAGCGACGCTGACGTCACCAGGACGCGATGCAAGGTCCTCGTCCGGAGCAGCATCAGCGGAGCCGCGGCCTACAGAAGAGGATCGTCGGAAGGTAGGCCACGCATAACTAGGGGGAGGAAGATGTCGGACACAGAGGCGCCCACTACCACCAGCGCAGCTGCAGCAGCGGTGATGCCATTTTCCCTGCCCTACATCCCTGGAGCTGCCTGGCTGCCTAAGTACTCAGGGGAGCCCCATGCCCTGACTGATTTTAAGGAAAGGCTGTATAGTTTGTTCCAAGTTTACCCCCTGACAGAGGAACAGAAGGTCAGCATACTGACGGGGCAGTTAACTGGCGCAGCCCAGCGGGAGGTAAAGTCGTGGCCCGCTGAGGAGAAAAGGACTGTGAAGGACATTCTGACCCGGCTGCGAGGTACCTTTGATACCCGTACCTCCGCTGAAATTAAAATGCGGTTCTATGGATGTAAGCAGCGGGCACAGGACAGCATCAGAGACTATGCCCTAAACTTGCAGGAAGCCTTGAGGGCCATCAAACAAACTGACCCTGGCAGCGTGCAGGAAACGGATAAGCTGCTAACAGAACAATTCATAGAAGGTCTGCTGTCTAGCGCCCACAGGGCCCAACTGCGCCTCATGTTCTTTCAGAACCCTGATCTGACCTTTACCCAATTTAAGGACAGGGCCATAAGGGTGCTCCGTGAACCCGCAAAAAGTGGCGCTATAGACCCCCGGCGCCCTGCTATCACCTACAACCAGGAGGCGGCGCCCTCCTCTATGGACTCTGTGGGGGCCGATGCACAGGCCCTGAACCAAGCCCCATCGAAAGATCTGCATCACCAAGTCCAGGAGCTGACCAGGAGCATCGCGGCGTTGACCAGGACCGTCCAGGCGTTACAAGTGGACCGTCAAGACCCATCGAGTTGGCTTCAAGTCCGGAGGATGTCCCGTGGTGTCGACAGAGGAGGATCCCGTCGTTCCGAGGGAGGCCCACAGACCAATACGCAGAGGATGGACAGCCCATTTTCCGTTGATGCAACCAGCCCGGACACATTTCCAGGTACTGTAATTTAAACGGGTCCAACCTGGGGCAGAGGGCCGACCCCTAGGCATAAGATCACCAGGCCCTTATAATTGGCGTGATAAGTACGTTGGGGGGCGCCCGGTTTTACCCGTGGTGCTGGACGGTATCCCCATGAGCGCCTTGCTGGATACTGGGTCGCAAGTAACCACTATCTCTTATGTACTTTTTAAGCAGTATTGGACTGATGCTGATATCACACGGTATCCAGACAGTAACTTGAGCATCATCGCCAGTAATGGCTTACCCGTGCCGCAGATGGGGTTCAAGGAGATGACCATTAAGATTGGTAAAGTTGAACTACCAGCACAGGGAGTGATTATTGTGGACATTAACCGTTGTGAAAGTCACTCTAAAATAACTGTGGGTACTAACGTGATTGAAAATTGTCTTTCAGAGGTAATTGTAATTCTACAACAGGTGGCGGTGAATGCTAGTTCCAGCCAACAGAGAGTCCTCACCAAGGAGATAAAAGCCCTGATGAGACGGCAGCAGGTAGAACTGTCTGGTGGTGAGATCGGTAACGTAAGAATGAGTGACCCATTCCCCATTTCCATGCCTCCCAAAAGTGAAATGATGATCTGGTGTTGGACTGCAATCGAGTTGAGAGGTAGAGACTACCAAGCCATGGTAGAACCCGTGTACTCAGACAGCAGGCCCACCATTTTGACAGCCAGTGGGGTGGTTGATGTCCGCCATGGGAGGGTGCCCGTTCGCATTCTCAACATTGGGGAGAGAGAGGTACACTTACCCAAGTACGCTACACTTGCCAAACTGTTTGTTGTCGAACACAAAGCTATCAAGGCCGTGGAGCCTTTGCCTCCATCTCCTCAGGCGGAGGGTAATGGCTCCCAGAAACAAAAGGAGGACTGGTGCCAGAAACTCCATGTGGGTGCTGACTCCACTCCCCTGCACCAAAAACAAGGAGTCTACCGGGTGGTACAGGAGTACAAGAGAATTTTTAGTAAGCACCTGCTAGACTTCGGCAGAGTAAAAGGGATAGAACACCATATCCCCACGGGGAGCCACCCACCGATAAAAGAGAGACACAGGCCTGTACCCCCTGCACATTATCAGAACGCTAAGGGCATGCTAAGAGAAATGAAAGAAGCTGGGGTCATTAGAGATAGCTGTAGCCCCTGGGCAGCCCCCCTGGTTCTGGTAAAAAAGAAAGACGGCACCATGAGAATGTGCGTGGACTATAGACAAATCAACCGTATCACCCACAAAGACGCATATCCGCTGCCTAGAATAGAGGAGTCTTTAGCCGCACTAAAATCAGCTAACTTCTTTTCTACTTTGGACCTTACTAGCGGGTACTGGCAGGTTCCTGTGGCAGAGGCTGACAAGGAGAAGACCGCCTTCACCACCCCGATGGGACTGAGTGAGTTCAACTGTATGCCCTTCGGGCTCTGCAACGCACCAGGGACCTTCCAGAGGCTGATGGAATGCTGTCTAGGGCACCGAAACTTCGAGATGGTCCTCCTTTACCTGGACGACGTGATCGTCTATTCGAAGACTTACGAGGATCATCTAAAGCACCTGGCCGAGGTGTTCGAAGCCCTGGCAGGCTATGGCCTGAAGGTGAAACCATCGAAGTGTCACCTGCTGAAACCAAAGGTCCAGTACCTAGGGCACGTGGTAAGTGCGGAAGGAGTAGCCCCCGACCCTGACAAGGTCACGGCAATCAAGAGCTGGCCCAGCCCCTCGAACATCAAAGAAGTAAGGCAGTTCCTCGGGTTGGTAGGCTACTACCGAAGGTTCATCCCCGGGTTCACTAAGATGGCAGCTCGTATGCAGGACCTCCTGATAGGACAGTCTAAGTCCAGAAGTCAAAAGCCACCCTTCAAGTGGGATCAACCGGAAGAGGAGTCCTTCCGCCAGTTGAAGATGGCCCTCAGGGTGATGAGATCCTGGCCTACCCTGATTATGGCCAGTCTTTTATTCTCCACACAGACGCCAGTAATGTGGGACTGGGAGCTGTACTGTCCCAAAACCAACAGGGCAGAGAAAGGGTGATCGCGTACGCCAGTCGGAAGCTGAGGCCCACCGAGAGGAACCCGGAGAATTACAGCTCCTTTAAGCTAGAATTCTTGGCGGTGGTGTGGGCCGTAACGGAACGCTTCAAGTATTACCTGGCCTCCACAAAGTTCACTGTGTACACGGACAACAACCCGTTAACACACCTAGACAGTGCAAAACTTGGTGCCCTGGAACAGCGGTGGATGGCCCGTCTCTCCAATTATGACTTCGGGATCAAGTACCGGGCAGGCAAAACCAATGCCAACGCTGACGCCCTATCGAGAATGCCTCACTTACCTGAAGGTGACGAAGACCCGGAAGAGCTGGAGGAGGTAGAACTCCCCGTGTTTCACCGGTATGGAGCCACTCAATACTCCCACCGTGTGAAGGAGGAGGATTTAACAACCATTATGATCAATCCCCTACCTCACCACAGCTGGGCTGAGACCCAAGATAGTGACCCTGCAGTCCGCCTGGTGAAAGATCTGCTGACCCAGGAAGACGCCCGCTTAGGTCCGGATGCTCCAGAGGAAGCCAAGCAGCTATGGAAAGAGAAGAGCAAGCTGTTTCTCTATGAAGGCAAGCTGTGCAGGCGACTTGTCAACCACCGGACACACGAGCTGACCTGGCAAGTCGTGGTCCCAAGGCGGGATGCAGCTATGGTCCTGGGGGCTTACCATGACAGAGCGGGGCACTTCGGTTGGAAGAAACTGGAGTTCCTGCTAAGAGGAAGGTTCTTTTGGGTCGGCATGAGAGGGGCTGTAGAGAAGTGGTGCCGGGACTGTGGCCCTTGTAACTTAAGGAGAAAAGACCGCACCAGCCAGAAGACACCCTTGAAGCCCATCGTCACCCAGCAACCTCTTGAGCTGGTAGCTCTGGACCACGTCAAATTGGCTCCAAGCCGGTCAGGATACATCTACGCTCTGACAATCGTGGACCACTATTCCCGTTTTCTAGTGGTGGTCCCGGTAAAAGACTTGACAGCCCAAACGGCGGCCGGAGCCTTCCAGCAATACTTCTGCCATCCACACGGGTATCCGGAACAAGTCCTGACAGACCAGGGTCCAGCGTTCGAGGCTGAAATCTTCCAAGAGTTCTGCAACCTCTATGGCTGTATGAAGATTCGGACAACGCCTTACCACCCACAAACCAACGGGATGTGTGAGAAAATGAACAATATAGTCATTGATCTCCTGAAGACGTTGTCCCTGGAGGAATGCAGCCTGTGGCCAGAAAAGCTGCCGGACCTAATAGACTTATGCAACCATATCCCGGTGAATGCTACAAACTGCACCCCGGCTTACCTGATGCGAGCTAGACCAGGTAAGCTGCCCGTAGACCTGGAGATGGGAGTCCTAACACCTGAGGACACCTCCCCGGATGCGGACTGGGATACGGAAAGGCAACTGCAGTACAAGAAGGTACAGGAGAGTGTGGAGAAGAGCCTGGCCCAGGTGAGAGAGAGGCAAGAAAAACTCTTCAACCAACATGCCCCTGCTGGTCCTCTAGAACCTGGTGAGCAGGTCCTGAAGCGAAAGAGAAGGCTTCACAAGTTTGACGACCAGTGGGAAAGGGAACCCTACACCGTACTGCAGTCTGATCACGACAACTCGAAGGTGTGCGTGATCACCAAGGATGGAGGAGAAACCACTAATACCGTCTCCAGAGACCACCTAAAAAGGTGCCCCGAGCAACTCTGTAGTGCAGAAGAGGATCAAAGTGACCTTGAACCTGCAGAGGACAAGGAAGAAATGATCAGCACCATTCTCGGAGAGTTCCCTCAGTCCTGGACTCGAATAAACAATGCAATAGTGGTACCCGTCCTGCATTTCCTGCAACCGACTGAGCAACAACCTGCACCAGAGCTGGAAGGTGAAGAAGAGCAAGCAGCTCCAGAGGCAGAAGAGCCTGTACCAGCAGCCCAGGAGAGTCAACCCTCTGCTGACAGTGAGCCTGCCATGCCTGCGGTAAGCCAAAGGACCCGCAGACAGCTGCCTGCCCTACCTGTACACCCAGCTGGTAGCTGTACCCCTAACGCTTGTGGGGAAAGCCAGGTCGGTCTACCACCAGACAGTGGATTAAGGAGGTCAACCAGGAGCACAAAGGGGCAGATACCCGCTCGCTGGAGAACTAAAATTGTAAATAACCCTGTTGCCAAATGTTGAAATGTTTGCCAAGTTACCTGCATGATTATTAATAGTGTGTTTCAGTTTCTTACAGTTACCGTAAGGACTCAAAGGTTATGGACTTTTAATAACCGGGACTTTGTATGGACTGCGTTCGGAGCCTGACTAAGGAATGAACTAAGACTGTAAAGGACTTGGGGTAGGACAGAACCCCCATCTGGTTAAGGCTCCCCGTTGTGTTGGTGATATGGACACCCAGTCACAGACCACACTGTGACCTTAAGAACTCAATCTGTGCGTCACTTTCCTGATAATGTTTTATGGTCATGCATATTGTCTTTGTTTATTGTTTAGTCCCGGAGTACTAAATTTTACTAGGGGGGAATGTGTCACCCTGGCCTGGATGCCACAAATATAATAAAGCTGTGTCTGAGAGCAAGGAGGAGGTTCTCTGGTCAGGGGAACATTAGCATGCAATACCTCCTGTCTCAGGCCAGTAGGGGGAGCAGGCTGCCCCTATAAAAGCTGGAACTGGGGGCAGGGTTAGGGAGAACTGGACGACCTGTCTCTGGATTGAGAGGTGTCCCAGAGCAGTGAGGGACAGTTGTATTGCACCCTAAGAGGACTTGTGGCAGTAGGAGAGCCACAAGCCAGGGACAAGAGGTGAAGTACGCCTGTCCTGGCAGATAAAGAACCAAATTTACCAGACTTTGGTGTCTGAGGCTGTGAGGATTCCACGTCCTACAGCAGATAACCAGTCCGCAGGGGACTGTACGTTCCTTGGCCTAAGAAGCCCGGAGGCTCCGCCACAGCAGAAGGGACCAGCAGAGCCATACCAGACCGGGAGTAGAAAGGAACCCATGTTGCAAACCATACGGGCGAGAGGACACGGTGAGCTCGGGACCGTGGGCTGTTACCCTACCAGGAGGAGATAGCCAGAAGGAGCGCAGAGAGCACGGTAGGCCTACACCCTCACCCTGACCAGGGCCAATTTCCCAATTGCTCTCAGACATCCAGGTCCCCTCCTAGCCGGGACTGTTTGTGGGTCAGTTCACCTGTTCTAGTAAAGACTCTGGTCTGCAACCTGTTGTCTGTGTGCTCCTTGCTCCTCCAGTGCTAACGGTACTGGGACGCCCTACACCATCACCCCCATCTTCCATTATACTGCCCTGGGGCCACACTCTTCCCGTGGGGAGTCACACTATCCCAGCTGCATACATCATCAGCCCCAGCGGTCTACCTTGCAGCGGCAGTCCGCACTGACCACAATCCACGGGTGGCGTAGTCGGACACACCAACAGCGCGTCGCAGACTACCACTGGTCTGACAACCCTGAGCCACGGAACCGGGTAGCCACTAGTACCCCCATCGTTCCCCTATTGCCCAGATCCAAGTGCCCCACGGCCAAGGGGGTGAGTCATGCCCCCACGGAGAAAATGTCCATCAGGGCCAGTGTTAGCCTCCTGAAGCATCTAGCAAAACTGAATTGTTGAGTCTCAGCCTCGAAGCTTCAGTTTTGCTTTGGTCAAGTGGTCTTCTTAGGCCATTGACTTACTCAGGGTGCCAGACATCTCACAGAAGAAAGGAAGATGGCCATCTATGCACTACCATTCCCAAAAAATCCCATAGAGCTGCAACGGTTCCTCGGACTATGTACATATTGCAGACAATGGATTCCAGATGCCTCACGTCTGATGCAACCCCTATATGATGCATTAAAAGAAGACACTCTGGCTGATGTAAGCAACAAGGACCACCAAGAACAGCTGCAACAAGTCATTGAGTAACTAAAGTCAAGGAAAATGACAGCCCCTGCCCTTGGGAATCTGGACTATACTCAACCTTTCCATTTGTATGTCTCTGAGACAGGAGGACAAGCAGCCGGAGTACTCACACAGAGACACTGTACAAAGCAGCGCCTAGTCGGTTATTACCCAGCGCATCTCTCCCCCAGCTGTCTACGAGCGGTTCACGCCACACAGCAACCTAAACATCTGTCTACACAGAGACAACTGCGGCTGCAGTGTTCGTTGATGTTGCCAATGTGAAATTACACCGGTGCACCACCATCAACCCAGCCACCCTGCTACCATCACCTGAAGGAGAGGGGAAAGAGGCTCCACCGCATAATTGTCTGGAACAAATTACTGCGGAGTCAACTCCACTTGTTCTAGTGGGGGAAATACCCTTGGATGACCCAGAACTTACGTTATATACGGATGGATCCAGATATGTTGACACCTCTGGCAGGTTTCATACTGGATATGCTGTCACAACTGAAGATACATTGGTAGAGGCTGCAGACTTACCTCCCAGTATGTCAGCACAGGAAGCAGAGCTCAAAGCTCTGACTGCAGGTTCTCCTGTGAAAAATGCTGAAAGCGTCAGACAATTGATGGAAGCGGTGCAACTACCAAGACAGTTGGCTGTCGTAAAGGTAAAAGCTCATACCCGACCAGATGCCCCTGAAGCAAGAGGTAATGCACTTGCTGATCTCCATGCTAAGCGAGCAGCTCTTCTTCTGACATCCAACAGCTGTTTGGCAACAGGCCAAACAGCTAAATTCCGTGCCAACCCAGGATCAACCTGCAGAAGAGCATCAACCGGTCCCTCCAATCACAAAGCTACGCTCTACACGCTCTACGCTCTAAAGAAGAACGCCAGTCGTGGAAGGAGGCGGGTGCTAAGTTGATAGATGGGCTATGGAAGACGAAACAACTGTACGGTTTGCCTCGACTCCTGTATCCAGCCGTTGCGGCCTGGACCCATGGACTGCTTAGTGGTAGTGGATATGTTTTCCAGTTGGCCAGAAGCATTCGCCTTTCCAAACATGGCTGCAACCTTACCACCGCCAATCTCTGAAGTTGTTTGCCGGTATGAAGTCCCAGAAGTTATCAAAAGTGATCAAGGACCAGCCTTTCCCTCATGCGTATATCAAGAAATATTTACCATGATCGGATCAACAGTGATGTTACATACTCCTTACCATCCACAGTCAAGTGGCAAGGTGGAGAGATTGAATGGCACACTGAAAGGGCAATGAACCAAAATGATGCAGGAGACTACGGCCCAGTGGCCTAAGCTCCTTCCCATTGCACTATATCACATACGCACCAAACCCATAGGGAAACACAAACTGTCACCCTGTGAGATACTATTTAGGTCACAACTAGCCATAGCTAGATTTACCCCACAACAATTATCAGAAGAAACAGATTATGTTGTGCAATATGTGATTCAGCTTACCAAAGCCTTAACTAACACCCATGCGTTAGTATCATCTTCTATTCCAGATCCAGCTGATGCAGAAGGTTGTCATACCCTCAGGCCTGGAGATTATGTGTATGTGAAGAGGCATGTTCGGAAACACGGACTAGAACCATTGTATGACGGACCATACCAAGTGCTCCTGACAACCCCAACAGCTGAGATATTCTATGATAATATGTATGGTTAAACTAGTCAATATCTGGAATAGCCTACAACAGAGTACTGACGCCTTTAATAATAAGTTCATTACTCACCATCAGGTTTTGGTACAAGAATTGAGACAATTAGAAAACAACCAGATCAGTGACTGTTGGATATGTACTCACTCACCAGTTTCAGCCGCTAGTATGCCCTTTCTGGTGGTCCGTCCCAGACCGTCAGTATTGGAAAGATACATTCATAATCATTCATGGGTACATGCAAATCTGTTTATAAAAGGCACCAATGACACGTTATAAAATATCTGGTAACGTCCCTTGTAATGAATTTTCTAAATATAAACCTAGTAATCCAACATGTGGTAATCCAAATGTTGGATATTGTAGCCCCCTGGGACAAATGCCTTCATGGTGTATGTTATCAAATAACACCGTTTTTATTGATTTGGTACATAAGTTAGTATTACAGCACTCTGCTTTATGGGATCTGCCATAAGCCACATATTGGGTCTGTGGGAATAATGCGTACAAATGGCTCCCAGTCGGAGTAGGGGGGACTTGTACGTTGGCCCGGCTAACTTCAGCCACTTATCTTATTCCCCATAGTAAAGTAGATATGAGAGCCATCCCTCTTCATACCATTTATAAACGTGCCAAGGACAACACCCCACGCCCATCAAGAAGATCTCATTTAGTACAAATGAGTATACCCGATAAGATAGTTAGTACTGTCTTCCTCTACCCTATGGTTACATAAATGTGGGACAAGTTAGTGGAGGTCACTGACTACTTAGATGACCCGATTTAGAATATTTTGGAAGTAATTAATACTGCTGTTGCGGTGCAGAATCAGCTTATCATAGTGGCTAATCAGCATACTTTAGTGCTGAACTATTTGACAACAGCTCAAGGAGGGATGTGTCAGGTTATAGGCCCAGCCTGTTGTCACTATGTTGACCCATATATTGACCCCGACTCTACCATACAGTTAAAGACTAAAATGGAAGACATTTGGAAACTCAGGGAAGAGAATAACAAACATAAGGACTTGACCAAAGAGTGTTGCATATTGTTGCTTGCTTGTTAATATATGTTTTACTAAAACTAGTCTTTCATTGTATCCCATTTTGCATGAGGAAAGCCTGCCAGTCATCAGAGAGCAAGGAGGACGCTGTTAACCAACATCCAGTGCTACTATACACGGACATGTAACCAGCATTGAGGACCTGGATGACATGGGAATGATGACCTTTACCCGCTTGCCCCGACCAACCTCAGATCTGAGCTTATGATTATATCAACTAACAAGGGGGGATGGACATGCCGCGACAGCCTCAATTGGTAACAAGGGCACTAATTGAGTGAAGACCAATGTCCCTCAGGCTCAAACATGACCCTGGGATAGCACCTCTATTGTTGATAATAGCATAATTTTTAAGGGGGAATGTAGAGGACATATTGATACTCATGCTAGAGCAACTCCATTTTGTCTGCTCGCTTTAAAATCATGTTATTATCACTCCTTGCATAACATACATTCTTTCTTTCTCTTCCCATAGAACTTCTCTCACACTAACTTTTTCTCAAGAGAACATTTTGTCAGACACTCTGTTATCTAACTTGTTTAGGCCAGGTTCGACCTTGTAAAATTTCCATAGTGCTTCAAACTAACAATGATAATATGACCATATATGTGTTTTCCGTAATAATTGTACTAACATCAGTTAGCCTATAGTATTGTAGTATGGCTGTAGAGTTGATTGGCTATTTGATATACTCAAAAAATATAAAATGCTAAGCAAAATAAACGGGATCAGAGATTCTTTGAGTCCTCCCAATACAGAACATTGTTTCCGTTTGGTTTTCTGTGGATTGCAATCAACATAATAATTCGAAACTCACTTGGTCAACCGTGAAGGGTTATTGCCCTCCCTTAACAGTATTAAATAGGAACTGGTGGCAGCTCTATCCGGGCCGACAAGGCTCTGCTTCACTGGAGTAGTGAAAAAGCCTCTCAGCCAGTCAGGGATGTGAGTGAGCATGTCAGTGACTGAGTGGACCACCTTTTCTCATTCCCTGGTGCCTCTCTGTACCCATGCGGACAGGAGGTGACGGTGTAGAACTGTACCAATATGACCTTACGCTTCCTCAAGGGGGGTGCAGAACGTCACTTTGGTCCAAAGGGTAGATCCGTATCACGTTCTCCTTCTGGCGTAGTGTGACGTCGGGCATGTGGCGGGGTGTGGATCCACCGGAAGAAGCGGCAATAGTGGGACTCTGCAGGGCCCCCCTGGTTGTATTCCTTCATATTGATGGCAGCGGTTAGATCGAGATAATAATGTGTGTGTGTTACTCATACTCACAGACACTAAGGACTGCCATTAGTAGCTTTTGCTGCTATGGTCTTAAGATCAGCTCAGCACTTGACAGTCAGAGTGCAAATAATGTAAGGTGTGTAGGTGCATCAGGTTGCAATTCGGTGTCAGTGACCGTAGCGTGCAAGGATGGCCAGTGGCACCAGGAGCAGAAAAAGTGAGATGTCCTTTGCTCCAGATGGTAGGGAGGAGGTAGAGGTCGATGTCGCTCCAGAAGGAGGGGAGTCCCGCCCAGGCACCCCAAGGAGAGTCGCCGGCTGTCGGTCCCACAGTGGGCCACCCACCACCTGACTCCCTCATGCAAGTCTCCCTTGCGAGTCTCCAGAGTGGGGACAGGGCCACCTTCGAGACCCTCATGGCGGAATGTCAGTGGGAGCGCGAGCACCAGGAGAAAATGCTTCAGCTCCAGCTTCATCAGCAGATCCCAGCCAGTACCGAGTCCCCCGAGAGCCTAGTCCCGAAGCTACGGGCGGAGGACTTCCCCCTCCTGGACAAAGGAGGGGTCCTGGACACGTTCTTGCAGGCATTTGAAAAAAACTGCCATCAGTACCATCTGCCTGAGGATCAGTGGGTCCGGTTCTTAATCCCTCGCCTTAGGGGTAAGGCCCTGGAGATCTTTGGGTACCTGCCCATTGAGACCACCCGAAGCTATGAAGATATCAAGCAGGCTCTTGTCCGGCAGTACCTGACCCCTTACTAGAGATTTTCTCCCAAGTGGGTTTTCCCCAGGAAATTCTCACTGACCGGGGGACCCAGTTCATGTCAAATTTGATGGAGTCCCTCTGTAAGCAAATACAGGTGCAATATCTGGTGACCAACCCGTACCACCCACAGACCAACGGCCTGTGCAAACGGTTCAATGGCATCCTGAAGCAGATGCTTAAGGTGTTGGTCGACTCCCAAGGGCGCGACTGGGAGCGGTACCTGCCACACCTGCTATTTGCCTACCAGGAGGTTCCACAGACCTCAACGGTGTTCTCCCCCTTTGAGCTCCTGTACAGCTGGCGTGCACGGGGCCCTCTGGCTCTGGTGAAGGAGGTCTGGGAAGGGGACTTAGCCACCCCTGGAGTGTCGGTCATCGAATATATCGTGCGCTTCCGTGACAAAATGCAGGCCTTGTCACAGCTGGTGCACGACAATATGACGCAAGCTCAGGCCGACCAGAAGCGATGGTACGACCAGAATGCTTGTGAGAGGACCTACCAGGTGGGTCAAAAGTTGTGGGTACTGGTCCCCGTACCCCAGGACAAGCTTCAGGCAGCCTTGGAAGGCCCGTACCTTGTGCACCAGCAGCTCAATGCCGTGTAGTACCTGGTCACCCTGGACCACGCCCGGGAAAGGCAGAAGACCTTCAACGTGAAAATTATGAAGGCACATCATGAACGGGAAGCCTGCGCCCTTCCCGTGTGCAACCTGCCAGAGGAGGGAGAGGCGGGACCCTCCCGGACATGCTCACCCAGGCTAGGGCGGGTGGGACCATTGAGGACGTGGAGGCTTGCCACCAGCTGTTGTCGGACCAAAGGTCCTAGCTTTGAGCAACCCTACACCACTTTTGGGATTTGTTCAGCAACAAGCCCGGTAGGACAGAGACGGCCGTCCGCCACATGGACACCGGGGATCACCCCCCATTCTGGCGTTCAGCATATCGGGTCTCGCTCGAAGTACAGCAGCACATGCGCCGGGAGATTGTCGGGATTCTGAAGCTGGGGGTCATCCAACCCTCCAGCAGTGCTTGGTCCTCACATGTGGTCTTCGTCCCAAAGAAGGACCAGACAACCCGGTTCTGCGTGGACTACAGGGGCTCAATGCTGTCACGGTCACGGATGCGTACCCAATGCCGCGCATCGATGACCTGCTCGATCAGTTGGCCAGGGCTAAGTACCTAACCATCATGGATCTGAGCTGGGGATATTGGCAGATTCCCCTGACCCCCGAGGCACAGGAATGCTCTGCCTTTATCACCCCATTCAGACTGTACGAGTCCACGGTGATGCCCTTCGGCATGAAGAATGTCCCTGACATTTTTCAGCGGATGGTCAACACGCTGCTCAAGGGTACGCGGCTGCATACCTGGATGACATTGCCATCTTCAGTCCCACCTGGGAGGATCGCCTAGAGCATCTGGCGCAGGTGCTCGGGTGGATCCAACAGGCAGGCTTGACCATTAAGCCAGAAAAGTGCCAGCTGGGAATGCGTGAGGTCCACTACCTGGGATACCATGTAGGTGGGGAAGCTCTGAAGCCAGAGCCCGGGAAGATGGATGCCATCGCATCCTGGCCCACCCCCAGGACCAAGAAACAGGTGATGTCCTTCCTGGGCACCGCCGGGTACTATAGGAAGTTTGTCCCTCACTATAGTAGCCTGGCGAAGCCCCTGATGGACCTCCCCAAGAAGAAGCTGCCCTCCGCAGTCGATTGGACAAACCACTGTGAGACGGCCTTCCGGGTGCTGAAGACCTCCCTTTCTAGCTCCCCTGTACTACAGGCAGCCGACTTCACGCGGCCGTTTGTAGTGCAGACCGATGCCAGTGACTTTGGCCTTGGTGCGGTGCTCAGACAGGTCGACACTACGGGCCAAGAACACCCCGTTTTGTACCTAAGCCGGAAGCTCCTGCGGAGGGAGGTGGCCTATTCCACGATGGAGAAGGAATGTCTGGAAATTGTGTGGGCCCTGCAGTGTCTGCAGCCATGCTTGTACGGATGCCAATTCACCATAGTAACAGACCACAACCCCCTCAGCTGGTTACACACCGTATTCGGGAGGAATGGGAGGCTGATACGGTGGAGCCTCGCTCTCCAGCAGTACCACTTCACAATTTGCCACAAAAAGGGCAGCCAGCATGGCAATGCCGACGGCTTATCCCGACAAGGGGAGGTTGCGGATGGGCTCACGGGGGAGCACCGAGTGGTGCTGCCCTCTAAAGGGGGGAGGTGTGAAGAAAATGCAAGATCACCCATGTCAATCACTGTGACCTGTTTGGCCGGTCTTAAGGAGATTTCATGCACGGTGTAATCCGACTCCTTTGAATACCTTTGCAGCAAGAAAAGGGGTGAAAAATCCCCCCCAGCAGCTGCAACTGCTGACAGGATGTCCCTTTGTTTGATCACTAACATGTGCTCTTTTGTTAAGGTACTATATTTCAGTACCGATTTGTGGAAGAACTATATGTCCCAGCTCTTCACAAAATGGATTTTCTAGCTCAGGGGGGAGATAGCGAATGCCAGACTGCATACCAGCCCAATCTAGCATGTAGGGAAGAGGAGATGCACGTCTCAGCCTTTTGGAACCTCCTAGGACCCGTGTGTTTGGTCTCCCGGCATAGCAAGGGCCTGGCTGGGTCCGTTGACACCAGAACTGGTTCCCTGTGACCATCCAGTAAGGAGGTATAGCCCATTTTAGTTTTTGGAGTCTCTTAGTTAAGAGGGAACAGGGGTGGAGACTTGGGCTTGAGCAGGGGGCAGTAGGGGGGAGTAACCCAGAGAGTCTCCTCCCACCTGTCTTTGCTCCTGGGGAGCCCGTGCCATCAAGACATGTGGGACAAGTCCAGCAACCGAGTGAGGGCCTACACTCTCCCCATGTGGTCGCCCTCCCTCCACAATCCAGGCTGTCCATGTAAACTGGTATCTGACTTTAAGATCTGCTTAGCTTGATGTACCATGCTTTTGTATTTGTAACTCTGACCACTGTATATGTAACCCTTATGTATATAGTAGATTGTTTAGTGAGCCCTTGTGGCTATTAAATATATAATTTAATCTTGGGCTGTTCTTTTATCTCGACTCCCGAACCTTACGTCTGTTGTTCGATCCAACGAACACGCTGCCAGGCTGGTTTCTAGCCCGATATAAGTCTGTTATATCAAATAGGAACTGGTGGCAGCTCTATCCAGGCTGAAAAGGCTCTGCTTCACTGGAGTAGTGAAAGAGCCTCTCAGCCTGTCAGGGGTGTGAGTTTGCGTGGGGCCACGTCAGTGACTGAGTGGACCACATTTTCTCACTCCCTGGTGCCTCTCTGTACCCGTGCGGACAGGAGGTGACAGTGTAGAACTATACCAATCTAACCTTACACGTTCTCAAGGGGGGTGCGGAACGTCATGTTGTTCCAAAGGGTAGATCCTTATCACATGCTCCGTGTGGTGTAGTGTGACGTGTGGCGGGGTGTAGATTCACCGGAAGAAGCGGCAATAGCAGGACTCAGCAGGGCCCCCCTGGTGGTGTTCCTTCACCCTCCTCCACATCTTGGGCTATACTCACAAGTAGCATTTTTGATGCATTTTTACACTTTTGCATTGCTTTCAACCATGAAAAATGCATTCACCAGGAAATGTAATTTTAACATTTTACTACCTTATCTAGCTATGTGGTGTGTGACATGGGAACAGCATAGGGAAGACTCCTGGAAGCATCTCTGACTCCTAGGGCACTGTCTAAAACTATGGTCATCTTATCAGACGTGATCCTAAATTACTGCGGTAATAATACAGACATTTTTGTCAACGTGACAAATCTTAAACTCCATTTAAAATGGGCAAGGTGTGTGTCAACGGACTGGGAAGTGGACGTTATGGTGATGGTGCATGCAGAGGTCATGGGCAAGATGAAACTGTGCATGATGAGGGAGCACAACAAACACCCATGTCATGTCGAACTACCTTCCTTTCCCAATTTCTAGGGGGGCGCGCAAAACCACTATTCAAGCCAGAGCAGTGTGAAAAAGTTGTTGGTTGGATAGCAGATAAAGTTTCCAGTCAGTTTGCCACCACCACCATCACCCTGTGTTCCACATGGTCCAGTCTCAGTAGATGTGAGTCTGGACCACATTATTATTATTATTTATTATTATAGTGGCATTTATTCAATGGCGCTTTACATGTGAAAAAGGGTTATACGTAGCAAAAACACTTACAATAATCTTGAACAAAACTAGTCAGGACTGGTACAGGAGGAGAGAGGACCCTGCCCGCGAGGGCTCACAATCTACAAACAAATATTAAACTAGATTTAAAATGGGCAAGGAGTGTGGCAAGGGATGGGGAAGTGGACGTAATGGTGATGATGCACGCAGAGGCTGAGGCCGTGGGCAAGATGAAACTGTGCCTGCTGAGGGAGCTCAACAAACTCCCACATCATGTCGAACTACCTTCCTGCCCCAATTTCTAGGCGGCCGTGGAACACCGCTATTGAAGCCAGAGCAGTGTGAAAAGGTTGTTGGTTGGATAGAAGATAATGCTTCCAGTCAGTTTGCCACCACCACCTCCCTGTCTTCCACACGGTCCAGTCTCAGTAGCCGTGAGTCTGGACCACATTAATATTATTACTTTATCGCCATTTATTCCATGGTGCTTTACATGTGAAAAAGGGGTATACATCGCAAAAACAATTACAAAAATCTTGAACAAAAATGTGACACTGACTGGTACAGGAGAGGAGAGGACCCTGCCCGCAAGGGCTCAGTCTACAAGGCATGGGTGAGGATACAATAGGTGAGAATAGAGCTGGTCTTGCAGCGGTATGGTGGAGCAAATGTTACTGCAGGTTGTACACATGTCATAAGAGGTGGGTCCTCAGGTGTTTTTTGAAGGTTTCAACAGTAGGCGAGAGTCAGAAATCGTGGGGTAGATGCACGAGAGAAATCTTGTATGCGATTGTGGGAAGAGGAGATAAGAGGGGAGTAGAGAAGGAGATTTTGTGAGGATAGAAGGTTGCGTGCAGGTAAGTACTGGGAGACTAGGTCACAGATGTATAGAGGAGACAGGTTGTGGATAGCTTTGCATACCAAGGTTAGGGTTTTGAACTGGAGTCTCTGGGCAAGGGGGAGCCAGTGAAGGGCACTAGTGATTTTGTAGATTCATGGTTGAGGAACGTGCGGATCCGGGAGATTTTTTTTTACTTGGAGTCGGCATCTTCCTCTCCCTGATCCTCCTTCCTCCCACCATTCCGAGTGCCCTGAGGCAAGTGATCCCACACTTGGACACTCCGAAGAGCTGTTTTGTTCATCTTCCCATTTATAGATTCTGGCCTCTGGCTCGGTCCGCTTGGAAGTGGAAAGAGCTTGGATATGTGGTTTGAAGGAGAGATTAGAGTCCAAGGTTACCCCAAGAGCTGTTCACTTTTCCATTGATAAATTCGGGCCTCTCGACCGGCCAGCTTCGGGCAGGGCAACAGAAGATAGCATGTAGCGATTTGAGCAGCCATGGTCACCCGAAGGTGACGGCTGGAAAGTGCAATTACTCTCGCAAAAGGTGGATGATGATGAGACATAATGGACAGAAAGTCAGGAGGAGGACCAGTGTGAGGAAGTGGAAAACGAAGGGGTGGACAATGAAGTCACTAACCCAACCTGGCAAGGGTATATGTAGAGCGAGGACAGCAGCACACAGGGGGAGGGAGGCGTAGCACCACAACAGGCAGGAACAAGCAGTGTGATGGACACAGACACAAGGCGGGCAATCGCTCCCCAGAACAACAACACAACGGAAATTGCCAGTACAACTGTTAGGTCTTCCCGAGTCTGGTTCTTTTTTAAAGCCTGTTTAGATAACCCCAAAAAGGCCATTTGCAACATCTGCCAGGCCAGAATCAGCAAGAGCACCAAAATTACCAGCATGACCACCACCAGCATGCTCAGCCACATGGCAGCAAAGCACCCGACTAGCTGGGCCGAACACCAAGGTCCAGAAACAGTGTCTGCGGGTGACACCACTGCCTCTTCCGCTGTTGTGCGTGCATGCCAATACCCTGTCCATGGCGCATGCGAAGATGCCTCCCACCCTGCACCTGTCATTGCAGACATGCAACCATCACCGTCCACATCCTTGATCTTTTGCAGCGTTCAGTTGTCCCTACCACAGTCCTTAGAATGCAAGCGCAAGTATGCAGCCACCCACCCACCCACAGGCCGCAATACTAAACTGCCAAATTTCTGGTCTGCTTGCACTTGTAATGTTGTGTTTTAGGCTCGCAGAGGCGGAAGCTTTCTGTAGCATCGGTGTCTCTGCCCCGTACTAGGCAGAGACGCCGTCCCTCTCACCTCCCCGCTCCAGGCGCGGCGTCCTCCAGCGCTTCTCTCCCCGCTGCTTCCGGCACGCGCTCCTTCCCCGGCAGTGCGCTTAGAGCGCGCGCGCGTGCGCTCCCCCTCTCTTAAAGGGACCGCGCGCGCCGTCCTAAGGAGTCCCCGGCCAATTGCCGGAGGACCTCCCATATATAAGGCACCTCCTCCAAAATGGAGGTGCCTGAGCAATGTTGTTGCAAAGCCTTCACTCTGCTTCAACCCTCAGGTCTCGTTACCAGTTACCGGCCAGTCACCTGCCAGATTCCTGCTTGCTACCTGCCAGATTCCTGCTTGTTACCTGCCAGTCACCTGCCAGATTCCTGCTTGATACCTGCCTGATATCCGCTTACCTGCTTGCAAGCCTGCGGTCCGACGGTCTGCCTTCCGACACCTGTCAGTCTGTCTATGGACCAGCCTGCCCGCTCACCTGGGAGCGCTCACCTACTACCTGTCTGCTAGCCTATCTGGAGGCTCTGCCGTCACGTGCTGTGACCACCTGCCTGTCCAGAGACTCTTGCCCGCTCACCTGGGAGCGCTCACCTGCTACCTGCCTGCTATCCTACCTGGAGGCTCCGCCGTCACGTGCTGTAACCACCTGCCTGTCCAGAGACTCTTGCCCGCTCACCTGGGAGTGCTCACCTGCTACCTGCCTGCTAGCCTACCTGGAGGCTCTGCCGTCACTTGCCGTGACCACCCGCCTGTCTAGAGACTGTCCCCGTCACTTGCCGTGACCTCCTGCCCTTCTACCCAGAGACTGTCCCCGTCACTAGCCGTGACTACCTGCCCGCCTTCCCTGGGAGCCACCCGCTTCCTTACAAGGACTGCCCCCTTGTATAGTTGCTCAGAGGTTCCACCTCCCAGACCCGTTACACTTTCCAAAACCTCATGGTGGCGGTGGCGGCCGGGTGTCCATACCCGGTCCCCAGCCGCCACTATTTCTACCGGTATCGTCTCCGCCTTCCACAAGCGTGGGTCCCAGAACATTACCCGTGCCCTCCCCAGTGCACTTACTGGGAAGGACCGTCTAACCACAAACACGTGGCAGGTGAATGTGGCCAGGGATGGTACGGGGCAAGTCCACAGCAAAAAAGCAGCCATAGAGTGTCTGGGAACCTTCCCACAGACTTTTCTTAGCCAGGGCTGCTTCTCAGCCGGGTTGGACAGGCCCACCAGAGAATTGGAGTCTCCTCCAGTGGGCCCTGGCTTCTTCTTCAGGAGACTTCATAGTGCTGAGGTGAGGTCGTGATGATGATAGAGGCATCTCCTTAGCTTGCTGCTGGTACTTTTCTATGGGAATCAGCTTGCCTCCAACCATCCTGGAATATTTCCAGTGAACTATGGCACGATACCAAGGTATTAGCAGCGCCCCAAGTACCAGTAGTGAAGCCATGCACAATTTCCTTTTCTTCTGCCCAAATACATTAGTTTCTCACAAAGGAGCTGAAGATACTGAGTGGCAGTAGGTGCAAGTTTCTCATGTTAGATATCAGAGGGAGAATATAGAGGGCAGAACAGTGGCTCAGTGGTTAGCGCTGAAGCCTTGCATCACTGGGGTCCAGGGTTCAAATCCTACCAAGGACAACACCTGCAAGGATTTTGTATGTTCTTCCCGTGTTTGCATGGGTTTTCCCCTCAGTAAAAAAACAGCCATGGAGTGTCCAGGAACCTTCCCATAGACTTTTTTCTTCTTAGCCAGGGCTGCTTCTTGGCAGAGTTGGACGGGCCCACCTGAGAATCCTCGGGTGGGCCCTGGCTTCTCCATCAAGTGAGTTCATGATAGCACAAACTTTGCGGCTGCTATGGGGCCCTTGAGCGGGGGAGAAAGGTGGGCCCTCAGAATTAAATCCTCTGGTGGGCCCAATGTTTTTCAGTCTGACACTGCTTCTCGGTGATAGTTGTATTTCACCACAGCCATATTCTTTAGCTCGGTGAAAGGACTGGCATAGAGGTAAACCATATCTACTCTGACTGTCATTTCTCCGCCACCACATTCCGCCCATTATCACACATGACCATGCCTGGCTGTATGTTAAGCGGTGATAGCCACAGATGACTGCTGTGTTCCAGCACTCAACAATTCTGCAGCGGTGGGCGGTTTGTCCCCTAAGCATTAAGCATATTATCTTCAGCACAGCCTGCTGCCACTTGGCCAAGGCAGTGCTGCAGTGCTTCCAGCTTGAGATGGAGGCCGAACAGGAGGAGGAGGAGGTGCAGGAGCTGAACAATGTGATTACTGTTATGGATCCGGGTGGTGGAACCACTGTGCTGCAGTGCAAGGAAGGACCAGAGGGGCGTAACTAGTTAGCAACTCGGACTGACCAAGGTCGCATGGCGGCTCAATCGACTCCGTGAACCAGGGATTGACCGAACAGAGGGACCAGGTGCTACTCTGGGTCTGTCCTGGTATGAGAGCAGGTGACTCACACGGGTAACTGGCAGGAGCCTTCGGGTAGGCACGGCAGGTAACAGACAGGAGCCTCCAAGTAGGCTGACAGATAGGCACGGCAGGTAATTGGTAGGAGCCTCCAGGTAGGCTGACAGATAGGCACGGCAGGTAACTGGTAGGAGCCTGCGGGTAGTCAGGCAAGCCAGGCCCATAGACAGACTGGCGGGTTTTGCTCATAGGCAGACCGTCGGGCTGGAGAGTACACTTGGCTGGCAGAGACAGGTAGTCAGGCTGGCGGACTGGATTGGTAGTCAGGCTGGCGGACTGGACTGGTAGTCAGGCTGGCGGACTGGACTGGTAATCAGGCTGGCGGACTGGACTGGTAGTCAGGCAAGCAGACTGGACTGGTAGACAGGCTGGCGGACTGGACTGGCAGTCAGGCTGGCGGACTGGACTGGTAGTCAGACTAGCAGCAGGACCTGAGGGCTGAAGCAGAGTTTAGGACACAAAGCTACAACCTTGCACGGGCATCTCCATTTTGGAGGAGGTGCCTTTTATATGAGAGGTCCTCCGGCCATTGGCCGGGGACTCCTTAGGACGGCGCGCGCGGCCCCTTTAAGAGGGAGGGAGCGCGCGCCCTAAGCACAATGCCCAGGAAGCTGCGCGCACCGGCAGCAGCAGCAGGAGAGCCGGAAGACGCCGGGCCGGGAGCGCAGCGGTAAGAGGGACGGTGTCTCTGCCTGTCAGGGGGCTGAGACGCCGATACTACAATTACATTGAGGTTACATTGGTGAGTCTGATTTTTATACTAAAAAGATCCTACTGTGTTTTTAGTTTTAGGTTTTTTACGTCTCTTCAAATGTGTATTGGAGTTCGTATTAATTTTTGTCAGCCCATGAAATTGCTGCATGTGCAATAACAGTATAGGAGACACACTCCTTAATAATGGGAAGGACAATTCAAATAGATTCTATATTCTAGAGTATTAACTGTCTTATCTGAAATTCTTTTACGGGTGTAGTATCATGGTATGGATAGCGTATTACATCATTCCAGCCAGGTATTATTGCCTTAAACTGCGTGCCGCTGATGGCCAAAATAATTAAAATCTATTCTATTCCCTCACGATAAAGCTGTTAGATGAATTTACAATATAGACAGGTGCTGCTAGGTAGTATCATCACCAGCTACAGATGAGTGTTCATTCTGGTCGCATAAATGTCTTCCAGAATCCGTAACTTTATTTTTTTTTATTTCTTTGGCCTTATATACAAGTCATTACCCTGGAAAGAATGTTTCTTAACATTTTTTCCATTTTTTCCATTGTTGTTTGTATGTTTTTTTGTCAGTCCGCAAAAGTGGCGTAATACTCTGACAACATTGTTCACAGATATGCTATTTGTCAGCAGCCAACTGAGAATAGGTTTGAACCCAAAACTGCAATACTTTAAATGGAGTGTAATATTTGACACACTCATAATAATTGCTGGATTATTAGGGCAGTCATATGGGATAACGTCTGATGGCCACTGTTTCAGGCAGTTGCCTAATAGTATGGTATTTGTCAGCGACCAAGTGTCAATTGGTTCAACAAAACACAGGTGGCTGACTTTAAAAGGAGTGGAATATTTGCCACGCTTCACTAAATTTCTGTATTATTACGGCAGGCATATGGATCATATGCATCTGATCATTGAAAAAAGTTCTCTGCTTCCACAATACAGCAATATGAATAAAACGAAAAAAAAAAAAAATCTGGCTGTATTCTGCGAACAAACAAATGGAGCAGTAAAATGGCGTACACTGACACACTGCTACAATCTATAAATGGAGGACAATGTGTTGCACGTTCACTACAAATGGCTGAATTTGAACTGCAGTTATATGTGATACGTCTGACGGAGAACCATGGTTTTAAATAGCAGGCCTGTAATTTACTAATACCTCTAATTTACTTCACAGAGACCTAGTGTGAATAGCTTGACCGACACACTGCAACAGAATGGAAAAGGAGGCCAATATTTTACACGTTCAGATCAAATTTCTGGATTTTTATCGCTGAAATATGGAACAGATCTGGCTGTATTCTGCAGTGCTGACAAGGAAATGGAGCAGAAAAATGGTGTACTCTGGATTGCTTTTTAAGCAAATAACCAGGATTAAGATTGAAAAAAAAATTGCCCTGGCCCCTGATACCTGGGGCTATGTCTAAAAATTTATGTCAGAACAGCAGCAGCAGACAGGACGTTCAATGGACCCTCTTGCACTATATGCACTGCAGTCTGCCACATACGCTGCCTGCCTGCCTAACTCCTGCTATCATCACTGAATATATGCTGCTGGATTAGTCATCAGAAGGACTGTTAGTTCAGATGGAAATATATATGTTGTGGAATACCTATACTAACTATAAACAAGCAAATCTCTCCCTGACTCAGCAGCACCTCTCCCTACTCTGCCTGTTTCCGGGGTAGACTGTGACACGCATAGCGGTGCCAGGTCTTATATAGACCTGATGACACTGTGCGGGCAGCCAATCACTGTAATGCCACAACCAACATGGCTACGGCATTACAGTGCATGGCAGGCAATCCCTGCATGTTCATTGGATCTCTAAAGAGCGCCAAACATGCAGGGAGGGGACCCAAGTTCCCGCCCGAGCAACCCGGAAATACTCGCCAAGCTTGTAGAGCACCTTGATGTTCTGGTAATTACCGAGCAGTGGCGAGCACGTTCGCTCATCACTAGTCTCCATCTGATGTGTTGCCTGTAGTGGAAGGGGAGTCAGAGCCCCACTATACTATATCTACTCTGGGGAAATTGATGCCACTTTAGTGGTGTCTGCCCATAATGTTTGAAAATGTTTGGACTACAAGTTGGGTCTCCTTCATGTGTGTTGCCTGAATTTGGCAGAGCTCTCAGAGCTCCAGGCCTACACCTGTCACTCATCCACATACTGCTTGAACTCCAAGCCTATTCCCCCTTCCACCACGACCTCGCTTTCTCCCACTCATATTGGATGTACCCTTCTTCTCTTTTAACCAGCTGTTTCACAAACCTAGGCGCCGACCTGTCAGTCACCTATCACTAAATTAACAATCTGTATTTATATGCTGAGATAGTGTGGCTGGACCACACAATTAGCACAATGGATTTAGATGCTGAAATGTGGACTCCTGGCTGGACCACAAAATTAGCACAAAGGATTAACATTTGGAGATGTATACTGCTGGCTAGACCACACAATTAGTACAAAGGATTTAGATGCTGAAATTTATACTGCTGGCTGGACCACACAATTAGCACAAAGGATTTAGATGCTGAAATGTGGACTCCTGGCTGAATCACACAATTAGTACAAAGGATTTAGATGCTGAAATGTATACTGCTGGTTGGACCACCAAATTACCCCAAAGGATTCTGATGCTGAAATGTATACTGCAGGCTGAAGCACACAATTAGCACATAGGATTTAGGTGATGAAGTGTGGACTGGTGTATGGACCACACAATTAGCACAAAGGATTTGGGTGCTGAAATGTGTACTCCTGGCTGGACAACTCAATTAGCACAAAGTATTTAGATGTTGAAATGTGGACTCCTGGCTGGACCACACAATTAGCACAAAGGATTTAGATTCTGAAATATATACTGCTGGCTGGACCACACAATTAGGATATAGGATTTATATTCTGAAATGTGGACTGGTGACTCGACCACAGTATTAGCACAAAGGATTTAGATTCTGAAATGTGGACTGGTCTCTGGACCACACTATTAGCAGAAAGGATTTAGATTCTGAAACGTGGACTGGTATCTGGACCTCACGATTAGCAGAAAGGATTTAGATTCTGAAATGTGGACTGATGTCGGGACCACACTATTAGCAGAAAGGATTTAGATTCTGAAATGTGGACTGGTGTCTGGAAAATATTATTAGCAGAAAGGATTTATATTTTGAAATGTGGACTGGTGTCTGGACCACATAATTAGCACAAAGGGTTTAGATTCTGAAATGTGGCCTAGTGTCTGGACCACACTATTAGCAGAAAATATTTATATGCTGAAATGTGGACTGGTGTCTGGACCAAAAGATTTGCAGAAAGGATTTAGATTCTGAAATGTGAACTGGTGTCTGGACCACACAATTAGCACAAAAGATTTATTTGCTGACTAGTGTCTGGACCACAGAGGATTTAGATTCTGAAATGTGGACTGGTGTCTGGACGATACTACTAAGCAGTAAGGATTTAGATTCTGAAATGTGGACTGGTGCCTGGACCACACTTTTAACGCAAAGGATTTTGATTCTGAAATGTGGACTGGTGTCTGGACCACATTATTAGCAAAAAGGATTTAGATTCTGAAATGTGGACTGCTGTCTGGACCACACAATTAGCCCAAAAGATTGATATGCTGGAAGGTTGATTTCACAAAGGATCCTATCTATCTGAACTAGCTGACAATAAGCCACTTAGATAACTATCTGAATACTTGCAGCAGGAGCTGCCTTTCTGTGTTGTTTCACTGACAAAATGGTGCCAAAACAACATGTCTGCTTTTTATATGGAAAGGGACATGTGACTTTGGCTGCCAATGACACAAGCCCTTGTGTCTAGACGCTGTGGATGTTTTCTGCGCCTTGATTGGCTGCCGGAATCTCCACACATTAAGTTAAAAAAAAATAAATAAATAAAACAGCTCCAGCTCCTCTGATCTCTTCCCAACCCCTCCCCACATCAAACACATCCCCTCTGCTCATCATACAACACCACTATCCTAGCCAAAGTCCTAACAAAAGAATTAGTGGAAACTCCATCATTTACCGAACTTTGGCCTAATTTTGCTGAATTTGGCCTAGTTTTGAGGAAAATGCTCCGGAATTCGAACACAAATCCAAATGTGCAATGTGCGTGCCGACTTGAGATTGGCGAACGTTTTCTGAACAAGTTCGCTCATCTCTAATCACAAGCTCACCAGTAAGTCAGTTGTATTACAAGAGTAAGTTACCAATGAGAACAAGAATTATCAGCTAATTGCCACAAATATTATCGACAAGTTCTGACAAAACATTGGATAGCTGTCACGGGTGCGTCAGATATGAGAGACAGTCGCCCTGCAGTTGGTTGCAGGAGAGCTCTTCGTTTGGATTTACAGACACCTTCTTATATCTGTCTCATTTTAGGAGCCTGCAGCTACCTCCCTCTGGCTAATTGACATCCAGGCCTGGGTGTTTACATACTTCCTATTTGCTATAGGGAGGTGCCAGTGATATTCACATGACCCCTTGTGAAGGCTTGGAGCTGTTGCAGTGTGCTTACTTCCTGTTTGATGCTAAGAGGCCGTGTGTCTCTGAAGTCGGCTCAAGCTAAGTTTCTTCCCCTGTGTCTGTCTCCCCTTGCTGTCTTTAGTTGTTAGTGGGGACTGACTAGCACTCATTCCCCCCTTCTCTAGCTAGAGAGATACGGGGTTTTAGGTTCCTGATCGGCGATTGGTGAGAAACTAATATAGGGATGGTAGGGAAGACAGGGTGATATCAGATCAGCCTAGGAGGTCTCCACCCCTTTTTTCCTTAGTGTCTGGGCTCCCTTCCCCTCATCCCTTCGTGTTGCACTTTGTCTTTCTTACACTGTGCGTGACAATAGCACTAGGACCAATGTTGGTCTATGGGGACATGCACATAATAATAATAAGAATAATTTTTATTTCTATAGAGCCAACATATTCCGCTGCACTTTACATTTTAGAGGGGACTTGTACAGACAATAAAAGACATTACAGAATAATGATAATCACATAAATCAACAGATACCAGAAGGAGTGAGGACCCTGCTCGCAAGCTAACAATCTATGAGGAAATAGGGGAAACACGAAAGGTGGATGGTAACAATTGCTTGTATTGTACGGTCAACCATCAATGTAATAAAAAGGGTAATCACTTAATGCTAAATGAGCCAATCATCAACCAGTATTTGAACAAGTACAGACACAGTAGTCTACTAAGTGATGGGTTGTGTGAACAGTTGATATGAGGGACCTGATTTGGAAGGAAGTTTTGTATGGGATAAAAAAAGGAATAGTTAGATCGGTGAGGTGATAGGCCAGTCTAAAGAAATGCGTTTTTAGGGCACGCTTAAAACTGTCAGTATTGGGGATTAATTGAAGAGTCCTGGGCAGTGTATTCCAAAGAATTGGCACAGCACGTGAGAAGTTTTGGAGACAGGAATGGGAGGTCCGGATTATTGAGGATGTTAATCTTAGGTCATTAGCAGAATGGAGGGCACGGGTAGGGTGGTAGACTGAGACGAGAGAGGAGATATAGGGCGGTGCTGAAGCATGGAGGGCTTTGTGGGTGAGGGTGATTAGTTTTTATTGAACTTTATAGCGGATGGGTAACCAGTGCAACTGGCACAGGGTGGAGGCATCGGTGTAGCGGTTGGCAAGGAATATGATCCTGGCTGCTGCATTTAGGACAGATTGGAGAGGGGAGAGTTTAGTAAGAGGGAGCCCGATAAGTAGAGAGTTGCAGTAGTCCAGACAAGAATGAATCAGGGCAACAGTAAGAGTTTTTGCGGAGTCAAAGGTAAGAGTAAGTTCAGTTTTTGCCAGGTACAGTTTCAGATAGAGGGAGGACATGATTTTAGAGATGGCGGAAAGACAATTACTGGTGTTTTGTATTAATTCAAGGGTGAGGTTAGGAGATGATCTGTATAATTGGGTGTCATCAACATAGAGATGGGACTGAAAACCAAATCTACTAACTGTTTGTCCAATAGGGATGGTGTATAAAGAGAAGAGGAGGGGGCCTAGGACCGATCCTTGACGAACCCTGACAGTAAGGGGAAAAGGGGAGGAAGAGGAGCCTGCAAAAGATACAGTGAAGGAGAGGTCAGATAGGTAGGAGGAGAAACAGGATAGAACAGTGTCCTTGAGCCCGATAGAGCAGAGCATCATGAGGAGTAGCTGGTGATCCAGTGTCGAATGCTGTAGAGAGATCCAGGAGAATCAGCAGGGAGTAGTGACCATTAGATTTAGCTGTTAGTAGATCATTAGAGACTTTAGTGAGGGCAGTTTCAGTGGAGTGTAAAAAGCGAAAATGTGCGATATTTTCCTTGGACCGAGTAAGTCCAAGGAAAAAAATTGTAGCATGTCCGATTTTGATCTGATAGTCACATCGCACTCAGCCATACAAATCAATTAGTGCGTGAAAACCATTGGACTGCACTCCGATGACATCTGAGTGCCGTCCGATTTCCACGCACTGACACAATGGAAAAGATGTAGAAATTTTGTTCTCCATCTACTCCTCACAGTTTGCTCCAATTCTCTCATCCAAGATAATCGGATCATACTATGCTGACACTCTGTTCAAACTCTGATCAGACTTTGATCAGAGTGTCATTTGCATAATTGTCCTGGTTTTCTCAATTGAGAAAATCTACGGCCATTTGAGCCTAGCCAGAAAGAGAGTTATTTTAATGTTGTCAACCTGTAAAAAATCCCAATTTATAAATACTTCTCAATTTCACCATTTCACTTTTTTTTCTTTATTCATAGAACTAGGATTTAGATTATTTTACGTCATTAAATAGCCAATTAATATGTCAAGTTGCATTATTTTTAACACGTGATGTACAATTCCTATAATGATTGCAAAATAAATTAATAATAATGAAAAAAAGATTCAATACTTTATTTTCATAAAAAGTACACTATTTCAATTCAGTATTCTGCAGTGTCCTTTCTTCCACCCTGGGGGGGAAAAGAAAGTAAATGTGATTTAATTATAGTAGCAAAAAAACTGTCACAATGTTCAAAAGAACAATAAACATATTTCTCCTTTCTACATATTTAAAGGTAAATGAAATTAAAATAAAAGATAAATAAGATTATATCTCCCTACAACTGTCATTAGGGGAATCTATCGAAGATTACTGCATATGTTTTCCAAGGAACTGAATAATAACATTGAAAACAACTCTTAAAGTTGATCTGTCACCAGATTTCAAATACAAATTGCGTACATTATTAAATAGACCTAAGGAGGCTGCAGTATTCACTTTGAAAATTCATGTCAGAATTGCTCTGGGAAATCTCTGCAACGCAGAAGAGAGTGATGGTCACTAAAAGTCCATTTTGAAAATTATACAAAATTTTATTAATATATAAATACAAATTTTATATATACATACAAGCAGTGCACAGCGAAGGGACACAATACTGAAGACAATAATATATCTATAATAACATCAAAAACCGCAGTATCAATATTGTAAGACTGCACCTGGCACATAGGAGGTATTCAAATGGCGATAATTACCTGGATAAACAATTGGCAGCTGGGCACCGCTGTGCACGTCACCCCGATGCGCGTTTCGGCAGAAACCTTTCTCAAGGGGTACATATACATCTTAACCACCCACCTTTATATTAGGTGTACTAACACAGAGGCCATAGAGTGCACACACGTATCACCACCCACACCGGAAGCGCACACTCGCACGCTTAATCATGTCACATGACTGTCAGAACAAAGTGTCACGTCACAGTTGCCATGGAGGTGCATCACGTGATCAAATGATCACATGGCCGGAAATGTTGAGCGCCATGTTGCCATGGACCCGGCCCGCGTCTGCATGCCTAAAGCCTATGTGACGCGAGAAAGATTTCTGCCGAAACGCGCATCTGGGTGACGTGCACAGCGGTGACCAGCTGCCAATTGTTTATCCAGGTAATTATCGTTGTTTGAATACCTCCTATGTGCCAGGTGAACTCTTAGAATATTGTTAAATCTAATATTAGTGTTTCTGATACTAATACCTGGAAGACAAGAATACTGATTTAATATTGAGAGTCAATTCTATGATATGTATGGGAGTATTGCATATTTACATTAACAAATATATGGGATAGGAATATTTAGAAAAACCTTCCCCTTGTCTCTCTTTCTCATAAACAACTTTTTATATATTTTCAATCTGGTTATCTGTGCGCTGCTGCGGTTTCTGATGTTTTTATAGCTATATTATTGTCTTCAGTATTGTGTCCCTTCGCTGTGCACTGCTTGAATGTATATGTAAAATTTGTATTTATGTACTAATAAAATTTTGTATAATTTTCAAAATGGACTTTAGTGGCCATCACTCTCTTCTGCGTTGCAGAGATTTTCCAGTGTTATGTGTATGATGGTCCATCCTGTTTTCAGGTCCCTTTTTGGCAGTAGTATGGACTTCCCTAGATTACAACCCCAGACAAAAATTATGGAATCACCGGGCTCAGAGGATGTTCATTCAATTGTTTAATGTTGTTGAAAAAAGCAGATCACAGACATGGCACAAAACTAAAGTCATTTCAAATGGCAACTTTATGGCTTTAAGAAACACTAAAAGAAATAAAGATAAAAAATGTGGTACTCAGTAAGGGTTATTTTTTCAGACAAAGCAGAGGGAAAAAATTATGGAATCACTCAATTCTGAGGAAAAAATTATGGAATCACCCTGTAAATTTTCATTTCCAAAACTAACACCAGCATCAAATTAGATCTGCTCGTTAGTCTGCATCTAAAAAGGAGTGATCACACCTTGGAGAGCTGTTGCACCAAGTGGACTGACATGAATCATGGCTCCAACACAAGAGATGTCAATTGAAACAAAGGAGAGGATTATCAATCTCTTAAAAGAAGGTAAATCATCACGCAATGTTGCAAAAGATGTTGGTTGTTCACAGTCAGCTGTGTCTAAAATCTGGACCAAATACAAACAAGATGGGAAGGTTGTTAAAGGCAAACATACTGGTAGACCAAGGAAGACATCAAAGCGTCAAGACCGGAAACTTAAAGCAATATGTCTCCAAAACAGGAAATGCACAACAAAACAAATGAGGAACGAATGGGAGGAAACCGGAGTCAATGTCTGTGACCGAACTGTAAGAAACCGCCTAAAGGAAATGGGACTTACATACAAAAAAGCTAAACATAAGCCGTCATTAACACCTAAACAGAAAAACACAAGGTTACAATGGGCTAAGGAAAAGCAATCGTGGACTGTGGATGACTGGATGAAAGTCATATTCAGTAATGAATCGCGAATCTGCATTGGGCAAGGTGATGATGCTGGAATTTTTGTTTGGTGCCATTCCAATGAGATTTATAAAGATGACTGCATGAAGAGAACATGCAAATTTCCAAAGTCATTGATGATATGGGGCTGCATGTCAGGTAAAGGCACTGGGGAGATGGCTGTCATTGCATCTTCAATAAATGCCCAAGTTTACATTGATAGTTTGGACAGTTTTCTTATCCCATCAATTGAAAGGATGTTTGGGGATGATGATATCATTTTTCAAGATGATAATGCATCCTGCCATAGAGCAAAAACTGTGAAAACATTCCTTGAAAGAAGACACATAAGGTCAATATCATGGCCTGCAAATAGTCTGGATCTCAATCCAATTGAAAATCTTTTGTGGAAGTTGAAGAAAATGGTCCATTACAAGGCTCCAACCTGATCTGGCAACAGCAATCAGAGAAAGTTGGAGCCAGATTGATGAAGAGCATTGTTTGTCACTTATTAAGTCCATGCCTCAGAGACTGCAAGCTGTTATTAAAGCCAGAGGTGGTGCAACAAAATACTAGTGATGTATTGGAGTGTTCTTTTGTGTGTTTGTTTTTCATGATTCCATAATTTTTTCCTTGATTCCATAATTTTTTCCCTTTGCTTGGTCTGAAAAAAATACCGTTAGGCTATGTGCCCACGATGCAGAAATGCTCAGGATTTTTTCCTGAGCGTTTCTGCATCTCCCTGGCAGAAAAAAACGCATTGTACATGCGTTTTCCTGCCAGGGACATGTGGAAGTGAAGCGTTCTTCACTTGTATTTCCGCATGGGGGTTGACAAGCGCTTTCCAAGCGATTTTAGCATCACTTGGAAAGTGCTTGTCAACTTGGTCACACTATATAAATCCATGCAAACGGCATGGATTTATATAGTGTGACCGAAAGAATGGTAAAAAAAATAAAAAAATAAATATATACTTACCCTCTGATGGCCCCCGGAGTCTTGTGTCCCTCCATCCAGACTGCCAGCAGCGGTACACTGAAGGACTAGCCGACGTCAGCGTCGCGTGACCAGTCACATGACTATGACGTCAGCGCAGCTCCTTCAGTCCATCGCTAGCTGCCGGCATGAAAGGACGAGGGCAGCGGGGGGCCGCCAGAAGGTAAATATAATCTTTATTTTTTATTTTATTCTTTTTTTTTTCACAGGTTTTATGGTACCCGGGTCCGGAGAAGAGTCTCCTCTCCTCTAGACCTTGGTACCATCTGCACATTGAACGCATGTATTCCGCATGTCCTTATCTAGTGAAGCGGAATGCATGCATTCTAATGCAAGTCAATGGCGGCGAAAACGCAGCGCTTCCGCAAAATAATTGGTAGTGCTGCGTTTTTTTCCGCAATGATAATCCGCAGCGGAAATTTCCGCAGCATGTGCACAGCACATGGGGATTATCATTGGGGAACATGGCAGGCCTTCTACCATGCGTTTTTTAAGCATTTCTGCAGCGTTTTTGCCACTGCAGAAACGCTTAAAAAACGCATCGTGGTCACACAGCCTTTTACAAACACCAAAAGAAAATTCTGGCATTTCAATTATTTTTCTTGTTACGTTGTTTACTAAATCTGTTTTATATTTTGATAGATCGGACTTTTATGAAAGCAGTAATAGCAAATATGTGTATTTTTTATTAATTGTTCTTTGTTCAATGGGGTAAATGGGAGATGCATTGAACATGTGTTTTTTTACTTTTTTCATAGTTTACAAAACATATTTTTTTACTTTTTATTGTATTTAATAGTCAGCCTTGCTATGTTTAGTGAAAGTCACAATTTCCTATGGACGCTAGCCACAGGAGAATCATCATGAAAGCACGAGGGTCACCAGCAGACTCTCGGCTGTCATGGCAACCCTTCGGCACCCCCCAATCACATCACGGGTGTGCCAATGGGCGCGTGAAATAATACTGCTGGCACCTTGTTAAATGTGAGAGCCCGCATCAAAAGCAGGGACACGTAAATGTACGTCATATGTTGTGAAGGGGTTAAACAGCAGAGTTTGGAGGCTGCTAACACTGTCAGCACCTGCCCCATATGGAGTGGGCTCAGCTCCTGAACACACTCCAAACATCTGCAAAATGTACAGTAAATCTATGTCACATATCAGGAAGAAGTGAATATCCCAGCCTCATTAGGTCATTGAGAGTTATGCAATAATTTGGGCTGTTTGTATTGTGAAATCTGACAGATTTGCTTTATGCTTAGCTTGTATGTTTATAAACTCCATGTTTTGTACTTGATGCTACCAGATGTACTCCAAACACAAAGCCTACACAGAATAAAACTGAGTAGAAGAACAAAGACTATTCTACCGCTCGGACACAGTTTTATTCTAGCCAGGTGCTTTTTTTATGGATAGAGAGATCATGCTTCTACTTTGTTTGCATCAGGAACATAGTGCTTTATACCCCCAGCACTTTATACCCCAAGCAATCAACCTAACCATGGAATATGTGATAAATGAAATGGGGGGGCGGCTACACCCTTAAAGGGAGTCTGTCACCCACTGGGACGCTTTTAATGTATTACTATGGGCATACAGGTGCTAGGACTATTTAACAATTCTACCTGTATGCCTCATAGCTGCTGTCTAGTTGTTGAGAAATAGACTTTATCCTTTTATGTTAATTAGTTAATTAGCTCTGTGGTGTGCGTTGCCTGGAAGAAAACTTTGCCTCCTGTGTTAATTTACGTACCACTCTCTTCCAATGCACGTCACAGTGCCATATGACGTGCAGACTTGGCACCAGAATCCCACGCCCTGCACTTGCGCGATTATGCATACCTTCTCCGCCCTGCTATGGGCAGTTGTAGCACCCCGAGGGTTCGGCCGCTACAGGGGTATTGCACCTCAGACCAGAGGTGTGATATTCCACTCCCAGGTAAGGATGGAGTATGGACCAGGGCTCAGTTAGCTGCATACAGCACACACACCCCATTTCCGAGGGACAGCTCAACGGTGCTCCCACTAGACAGAAGTGCAGGCACGACCGACTATGTCCCTGTCTGGAGTGGGGAGGGGGGTGGAACACCCAGTGCTGTAGGGGCAGATAGGGGTTGGTTCCTGAGCGTAGGTAGGAGCCCATTGGTTGCTGGTCACCTGGGCTCATGGTCAGAGGGAGGTATAAAAGGTGGGCACCATCTTAGATCTAGGTTCTGTCCAGAGAGGAGAAGACAGGGAGTAGAGGCTCCATAGGAGCTCTACTCCAGGAGGGCCTAGTGAGAGGCCGAGGAGGAGGTGAAGGGGAGCTGTGGTGCCACCTGAGCCCAGCTCCACGATAAGGGAGGATAAGAAATAACAGGAAAGACGGAGGAGAGACAGAGAAACCGAAGGGCTCAGGAACAAGAAGGTGGAAGGGACCCTAAGAACCCACGAGAATCCAGGGTGAAGGGTCAGGCAGATTAAGGGTACCGGATCCCAAGTTGGTGGAGGAGAAACTACCCTCAGCCAAAGACCGGACGTCGTGATCATTTAGTGGTGCGACACCTCATCAAACCTGCTAGGAAGGTACCATATAGGACAGCGGAGGACGGGGCCCACGTTTAACCGCACAAGTCCGCGGCAGCTGGACAAAAGTGGGTCACTGGTGAGGCAGGCCAGAGAAAGGACAAAAGGGGGGTCCTGAGCCATACTCCTGAACTGCCTGGGAGTTGACCGAGCCCCACACCTGGTGGACGCAGCGCGGCTCGGGCGGTCACTACGTGTACAGTGACCCGGAGTACCTGAACTGTGAGTAAAAGACATTGGACTGCAGTACGTTGTCTGTGTGCTCTTTCGCTCCTCCAGCACTAACGGTACTGGGACTCTCACCACCATCACTCCCACCATACACCACACTGCCCTGGGGCCGCACTCTTCCCGTGGGGAGTCACACCATCCCAGCTGCACACATCATTGGCCCCAGCGGTCTGCCCTGAAGATGCGGTTCCTAATAACCGCAATCCACGGGTGGCGTAGTCGGACATTATCTGAAACATCTGAAAGGCTGCCACTGGTCTGACCACCCTGAGCCACGGGACCGGGTCGCCACTACTACCCCCATCGTCTCCCTATCGCCCGGTTCCAAGTGCCCCATGGCCCAGGGGGCGAGTCACAGTCTTCACCGTTCTTCTGCATAGGTGAGTCACTGCTACTTCAGTGACTCACCAGCGCAGAAGAACAATGAAGCCAATGCCCATAGCAGAAGGTATGCATAATTGTGCGAGTGCAGGGCACAGGCACGGGATTCCGGTGCCACAATTGCACGTCACATGGCACTATGACGTGCATTAGAGGGGGGTGGTATGCAAATTAACCCAGAAGGCAGAGTTTTCTTCCAGCCACCACATTTTAATAAGTCTGGAAGAACTTATTAACATAAAAGTCTAATTCCCAGAAACAAAACAGCAGCTATGTAGCATACAGGTGTAGACCGGGTACTAGGGAGGTCTCTCCCAGAATACAGTGGGCCGAGGACAAAGAACACGACTAGGCTATTTGTTAAGGAACTAGTTTTTACTAACAACGAAAACTGAGAAAGGCAAGAAGGAAACACAGTTAAATATCACACATACAGTTGTGCTCAAAAGTTTACATACCCGGGCAGAATTTATGCTTTCTTGGCCTTGTTTCAGAGAACATGAATGATAACAAAAAACTTTTTCTCCACTCATGGTTATTGGTTGGGTAAAACCATTTATTGTCAAACTACTGTGTTTTCTATTTTTAAATGTTAATGACAACCAAAAACATCCAAATGACCCTGATCAAAAGTTAACATACCCCAGATCTTAATGCCCCCTTTAACAACAATGACAGCTTGAAGTCTTTTGTGGTAGTTGTGGATGAGGTTCTTTATTTTCTCAGATGGTAAAGATGCCCATTCTTCTTGGAAAAAAGCCTCCAGTTCCTTTAAATTCCTGGGCTGTCTAGCATGAACTGCGTGCTTGAGATCTCCCCACAGTGGCTAAATGATATTGAGGTCAGGAGACTGAGATGGCCACTCCAGAACCTTCACTTTGTTCTGCTGTAGCCAATGACAGGTTGACTTGGCCTTGTGTTTTGGATCGCTGTCATGTTGGAACGTCCAAGTACGTACCATGCGCAGCTTTCGAGCTGATGAGTGCAAATTTGCCTCCAATATTTGCTGATAAAGGGCTGCATTCATCTTTCCTTCAACTTTTACCAAGTTTCCTGTGCCTTTGTAGCTCACACATCCCCAAAACATCAGCGATCCACCTCCGTGCTTTACTGTTGGAATGGTGCTCCTTTCATCATAGGCATTGATGACCTCTCTCCAAATGTAACGTTTATGGTTGTGGCCAGAAAGTTCAATTTTGGTCTCATCACTCCAAATCACCTTGTTCCAGAAGTTTTGAGGCTTGTCTCTGTGCTGTTTGGCGTATTTTAGGTGAGATACTTTGTGGCATTTGCGCAGTAATAGCTTTCTTCTGGCGACTCGACCATGCTGTCCTGAATTTCAGCTGATGTTATTTGTGGGTTTTTCTTTGCATCACGAACAATTTTCCTGGCAGTTGTGGCCAAAATTTTTGTTGGTCTACGTGACTGTGGATTGGTTTTTAAAGAACTTCTGATTTTCCATTTGTTAATCACAGTTTGAATGCTGCTGACGGGCATTATCAATTCCTTGGATATCTTTTTGTATCCCTTTCCTGTGTTATACAGTTCAACTACCTTTTCCTGTAGATCCGTTGACAGTTCTTTTGCTTTCCCCATGACTCACAATACAGAAACATCAGCGGCTGGATGAAAGATGCAATAGTCTGTCTGGATCCTAGAAACTTACTCAGCTTTTATGTACACACACTGATTACAAGCAAACAGGTCACAGGTGAGGATGTTACCTTTAGTAGCCATTCAAACCCATTTGTGTTAAATTCTGTGCATGTTATCAGGTCAAAATCACCAGGGTATGTGAACTTTTGATCAAGGTCATTGGGATGTTTTTGGTTGTCATTAAGATTTAAAAAGAGAAAACACAGTAGTTTGACAATAAATGGTTTCACCCAACCAATAACCATCATTTATCATTCATATTCTCTGAAACAAGGCCAAGAAAGCAAAAATTCTGCCGGGTATGTAAACTTTTGAGCACAACTGTACCTAGCCCAGGTCAGCTAGGACCAATAGGCCCAGAATGTTCTATCGGATTCACTATAATTTGCCTGACCTGTGGTTCTGCCTAATGCGTTAACTACGAGTTACCCAGAACAAGGGTGTAGTTAGATGAGTGCAAGAAGCAGTGCAGTGCACTGTGCAATGGTGCAGCGCAGAGATTCACAAACTTAACGTTCTTATAAAATTACAATTCTGTTATACTATCTGTACAGAAGCTCACCCACTGAGGGGAGTATCTAGCTAAGGTTCACACAGCCCTATTAGCAAACAATGTCTCTAACTGAGAATCTATGTTTGGTGCCAACTCTCTCTATAGTCTGCGTGCACGCTCCCACCTGGATTCCTATGGTGGTGCATGTGCTCAGGACTTACTGGCCGTTAACTGATCACTGAAGATGCTGCATGATCGTAAAAGATAAAAGATGTTATTGGTGTTTTGGCCATTAGATGGCAGCGGTTTGCACATTCATACTACTGTCAACTTTATGCCAGTTGGGACACAGGAAAATGAACTCTAAGATGGCTGCCTCCAACTCCCAGAAATCCTTCAGTTTCTAACTGTCGCTGAGGGCGGCCCAAACTGGTTAATTCCCTGTGTCCTAACTGACATACAGGTGACAGTAGTATGAAAGTGCAAACCGCTGCCATCTGATGGGCAAAACACAAATAACATCTTTTATGTCTACACATGTAATACATATCTACTAAAACAGCTTTAGATGGGAGTGGAGTGGGAATCTTCAACCACCCTCTTACACAGGTAGGACTATTTTAACAATTCTATCATCTGTATTACCATTGTAATAGCTTAAACGCGTTCCAGGGGGTGACAGACTCCCTTTAAGAGCCCAACTGATTACGAGAGAAAAGGGACCCTAATCCACCATTCTTCTGCAAAGAGGTGGGCTTAAATGGAGTGTCTGCTGAGCTGTGGGAGATGATGCTGCTGCTCTGCTCCAAGTCTATGGCACTGAAGGAAGCAACTCAGGATCCCTGTTTCAGTGTAGTTGGGGGACTCAGTGATGGAGCCTTGGGATTATATATTTTGGCAAATGTACATTATTCCATAGATAAACTTTAACCCCTTTACAGCCTGGTACGTAATAGTACGCACCAGGCTGTCACCCCCTGTTCAGTGCTGAGCCCACACTGAACCGGGCACATGTCAGCTGATTATTACAGCTGACATGTGCCTGCAACAGCCACGGGTGGAATCTCTGACAGCGGCATTTAACATCGCCGCGCCAGAAGCGCATCACTTACCCCGCCCATCGGTGACCTCATCACGTGATCGCGGGTCACCGATGTGTGGGCATGACAACCCTGGGTCTCCAGCAGACCCCAGTGGTTGTCATGAAAAGATTGCTAAGAGTGCCATCTAGTGGTTGGCGCTCATAGCACAGAAGCATTTCTGCTACATAGAGGTGTTCTGTTCATCACCTCTATGTAGCAGAGGCGATCAGGTAATTGCTGCTTCTAGTCTCCTATGGAGACTATTGAAGCAAGCAAAAAGTGTAAAAAAATGTTTTTAAAAATATTAAAAAATTTAAAAAAATATGAAAGTTTAAATCACCTCCCTTTCGCCCCATTCAAAATAAAATAATAATAATAAAAAAAACACGTACACATATTTGGTATCGCCGCGTTCATAATTGCCCGATTTATCAATATAAAAAAAGAATTAATCCGATCGGTAAACGGCGTAACGAGAAAAAAATTCTAAATGTCAGAATTACGTTTTTGGTCACTGTAACATTGCAATAAAATGCAATAACGGGCGATCAAAACATCGGATCTACCCCAAAATGGTATCAATAAAAACTTCAGCTTGGCGCACAAAAAATAAGCCATCACCCGGCCCCAGATCTTGAAAAATGGGGACGCTGCGGGTCTTGGAAAATGGCGCCATTTTTTTTTTTTTTTAGCAAACTTTGGAATTTTTTTTACCACTTAAATAAAAAAGAACCTATACATGTTTGGTGTATACAAACTCGTAATGACCTGAAGAATAATAATGGCAGGTCATTTTTAGCATTCAGTGAACGTTGTAAAAAAAAATAAAAAAAAAACATCTGTGGTATTGCACTTTTTTTGCAATTTCACCACACTTGGAATTTTTTTCCCGTTTTCCCGTACACGATATGGTAAAACCAGTAAGGTCATTCAAAAGTACAACTCATCCCGCAAAAAATAAGCCCTCACATGGCCATATTGACAAAAAAATAAAAATGCTATGGCTCTGGGAACAGGGGGAGCAAAAAATGAAAATGCAAAAATGGAAAATCCCAGGGTTGCGAAGGGGTTAATGAATAAAAAAATCACTTATGTTATGATAGTTTTGCAACATTAACTATAAAGTTATGGTATATTAGCTATAAAATGCACACTATAGTTCAGTAGAAAACATTCTGTTGTATACTTGATTGCTACAAATGATATTCATATCTTACCATTTCACTTTGCAGAAGGGGGCATCATCTCTGTGCTAATTTACTGAAATGTTAATTTCAGGCGCTTTTTCTTGATATTTTAACTCCGTCTATAGCATAAAAAGAAAAAAACAGAAAACATTTACTACTAAATGTTCTTTGATTTAAAAAAAAAACAATGTTATGCTTAAAATATGCTCAGAATATTTTATAGTGAAACTCTTTTACTATATTTCTTCATTTATTTCATTTTCATTGTTGCACTTGCTAACTGGAAACTCAATGAGCTACTGTGTTGATGGCTGTATTATCATTGTTATGTGTCCTAATATATAGGACTTTGAATGCATAATGGTGCAGTTTTGTGAATTAACTGGGGTGTCTTTCATAAATATCCATTTCATTTTTCCTTAGTAACTTTTGAATTGTCCTGCCTTTCAATTAATATTTATGCACATTTTAGGTAAAATTTATACTCTGAAAAAAATACAGTATCCGAATAGATGACAAGTCAAGCAGAGAGTTGATTTCTAGGATACTAATATGTTTGTGAGTTTAAGCATTGTGTATAAATATGTGAATGAACTAGCTATTGAACCCGTTCTATGCCCGGGTGGCGAGCATTTTTATTGGTACATTTCCGGCGCCATTTTTTTTTTAATACACTATGTCTACGAATTCGCATATACAATGTCTTCAATAAAATGGCGCCAGATAGAGCAGTATGGGCATGCCCTGACTCCGGCACCATTTCATTGAAGTAAATTAAAGGGATCCTGTCATCAGAAATAATGCTTTTAACCTGCATATATGCGGCTAATCTGCAGGTTAATAGCATTATTATGCTGCCCAGCGCCCGCATGCAGCCAAATGCAGCGGGGGAAAATGAAATGTATTCTCCCCGATAGCATTCAGTTTCAGTCATAGAGGGGGGGGGGTGCTGGTTCGGTCACCACTCTGAGTATACTGAGTGTCCCCTATAATCGCGCCCCCAGTCCTGACTGACACTGGCTCTACATTGAGGCCGGCTGTCAGTCAGGGCCGGGGTTACAGCTGGTGCTCTGTGTCCGCAAAGCAATGACTGAACCGGCACTGGGCCAGACGACATGACTGAAACCGAATGCTGCCCATCCTGGTATATGGTCCCCCATTCTTATATATGCTCCCCCATTCTGGTATATGCTTCCCCCATCCAGAGCCCCCCATTCTGGTGTTAGCTCCCCCATCCGCGTCCCCCATCCTGGTGTATGCTCCCCCATCCGCGTCACCATCCTAGTATATGCACCCTATCCTAGTATATACTCCCTCATCCGGGTCCCCCATCCTGGTATATGTCCCCCCCCCATCCTGGAATATGCTCCAAATTTCTCGGAAGAGAAGGAGCGCCATTTGACTTTTTGAATGTAAAATGTGCTTGAATAATTAGCAGTCGCCATATCGCATTTGGGGAGCCCCTGATGTGCATAAAGAGTGGAAACCCCAACAAGTGACACCATTTTGGAAACTAGACCCCTTCAGGAACTTCTAGATGTGTGATGAGCACATTGAACCCCCAGGTGCTTTATTGTGAAAATAAAAAAAAATCAATTTTTTTCTACAAAAATATTATTTTAGCCAAAAAATAATTATTTTCAAAAGTGTAGCAGGAGAAAGTGGACCCCAAAATTTGTTGTGCAACTTCTGCTGAGCACGCACATACCCCATATGTGGTCGAAAACTACTTTTGAGGTACTATGCAAAGCTCAGAAGGGAAGAAGCGTCATATTGGAGTTCATATTTTGCTGGGCTGGTTTGACGGTGCCATGTCACATTGGCAGAGCCCCTAAGGTGCCAAAACAGCAGAACCCCCCATAAGAGACCCCATTTTACAAACTACACCTCTCAATGAATTCATCTAGAGATGCAGTGAGAATGTTGACACCACACGTGCCTCACATAATTTTACACCATTGGGCAGTGAAGAAAGAATAATTACATTTTTACCACCAAAGTTTTGTTTTAATCCCAGATTTTAGATTTTGGCCCACGAGGCGTTTTTTAAACATTTCCGCAGTGGCAAAAACGCTGCAGAAATACTTAAATACCCAGGTGTGGAGGACAGGAGACTCTCCTCCGGACCTGGGTACCATAGAAAACTGTAAAAAAAATAATAAAATAAAAAATAAATGCTATACTTACCTTCTGATAGCCCGCGGTGCACTCGTCCTCCCTTGCCGGCAGATCGCGATGGACAGGAGGACCTGCGCTGACGTCATAGTCATGGGACGGGTCACGTAACGCTGACGTCGGCAGGTCCTTCAGTGTACCGCGATCTGCCGGCAGCCAGGACGGAGTGAAGCAAGACTGCGGGGGCCATCAGAAGGTAAGTATAGATTTATTTTTTATTTTTTACCATTCTTTAAGGTCACAGTATATAAATCCATGCCATTTGCATGGATTTATATAGTGTGACCAAGTTGACAAGTACTTTCCAAGTGATGCTAAAATCGCTTGGAAAGCACTTGTCAACCCGCATGCGGAAATGCATGTGAAGAACGCTTCACATCCGCATGTCACTGGCAGGAAAAACGCATGTACAATCCGTATGCATTTTTTTCTGCCAGGGAGATGCTGAAACGCTCAGGAAAAATCCGGAGCATTTCTGCATCGTGGGCACATAGCCTTTCACACTGTGAAATGGGTAAAAATGGCACCAAAATTTGTCACACAATTTTTGCTGAATGTAGAAATACCCCATATGTGGCTGCACAGTACTGCTTAGCCACACGGCTAGGCTCCGAAGGGACAGAGTGCAGATTTTCCTAGAATAATATGTAGACTACATATACACAGCTCTTAAGTGCTAGAAGAGCAGACTCCCTCAAGTGACCACATTTTGGAAATTATACCCCTTTGGGAATTTATGTACATATGTGGTGAGGATTTAACTACATGGGTGTTTTCCAGAAACGAGCAACATGCTGCTGAATAAAAATTGCAAACAGCCTTTGTGACCAGTACGTTATGCCCAGCTCATGCTTTTGGAGACATGCACCCGTAAATTAGGCGGGCTCTCATCGCTACAGAAATGTCAAACATGTGGACGCTAACTGTGGTGTAGGCACACTGTGGGGCTCAAAAGGGAAGTGGGCATTTGTATTTGGGAACACAGAATTTGCTGAATTACTTTTGGGGGGCAAGGGCCATTTTACTTTTCCAGAACCTTTGTGCCACTAGTAACGTGAAAGCCCCCTATATTTCCGATAACAGATGATGGACCTGAGTAGGGACTTGCTTTTTTTGTGGATTGAATCAAAGCTTTTATTGTGATCCAAAATGTTATGTAAAGTGTTCCGATTTATTCTGTGCTCTATGCTGAGCACTGATATCGGGGTTTCCATCTAAATCTCCAAGTGACGTAATTCAGATGAAACCCCCAAGGGATCCATTCACTATAATGAGGCAGCAGTGCTAGGCCTCTTTCATACGTCAGTGTATCCGGTATGTGTGGTGACAGTTTCCACATGTACCGGAGACACATACACACACAGACCCATTCAAATGAATGGGTCTGTGCACATATCAGTGTGTTTCCACGGACCGGGTGTCCATGGGCAAAATCCGTTGACATGTCTGGTTTTTTTTGCGCTGCACGGGCCGCAGAACATCCCACACAGATGACACATGGATGACATCCGTGTGTCATCAGTGTGACATGTACTGACGCCTGGGAATCCCAAGTGCTACGTGCTGAACGCTGCCCTAAGCATTGTCCCCTGATTGCGCTGTGAACAGCGCGAGCAAGGGACAATGAAGAGGGTAGTATTCTGCTCCTGCTGTGTCCTGGTGTAAAAATGATAATAAAAAAAATCCTTATACTCACCTGTTTGAAGATGTCCCCCACTGTAACCACCTGACCGCTCACGCAGAGGAGTTGGGGAGAATGACTCACTTCAGCGAGCGGGCCCCTGCTCTATGCTGAGTTCAGTGAGTGACAGGACACCGCTCGCAGAGCGCAGATCCGGGGCTCGCAGCGCTAGCAGGGGACAATGATGAGGGCAGGGTTCAGCACCCGGCACTTAGTAACAGTGCTAACTGTACTGCTGATTCCCAGGTGCCGGTACATGTGTTCCTGATGAGGCACATGGGCGACACGTGGTTGCCACACGTATGCGACGTAGGTGCACACGGACACACGGCTTTCTCCGGTACTGTTTTTTATGGTACCGGAAATATCAGGACGCGTGAAACCGGCCTTACTCTGGACTCTGTCTGGCCTCTGTTTAGCAGTGTCCTTTTTTTCAGCTGTTCACAAAACTGTGGCCGACGGCACTTTCATGCACGCCTAATAAAAAGATGGACAATGTGGGATCACAGGCCAGACGGTGCTCCCATCTGCTTCATTACAGGGAATCTCCCGCCAAGAGTTCCGTCTGAATCACGTATTTCAGATTTACACGGAAACCCCAGTATAAGCGCTTAGCGCAGAGCGGAGGATGTACGTGCGCAGAGCCATAATGCGATCTTTGGGAGGCAGAATGAACAAATCAGCAGCAGATGAAGAATTGGTTTTATTTATTTTTTACGCTGTTCCTCATCCAGTATAAGTGATTAGAGGACTTTATTCTTCGGGTCGGTGTGATTACCGCGATACCAGATTTATATTGTGTTTTTATGGCAGCTGTCACACACTAAAAAATGTTTTTTTTTGCTAAGACTAGCTTTTATATCGCCATACTTTTTGAGAGCTATAATTTTTCCACATTTCACCCGACAGAGTCATGTAAGGGCTTTTTTTTTGCCGGACAAGTTGATGTTTTTATTGGTACCATTTTTAGCCATGAGACATTTTTTGATCGCTTTCTATTCCGATTTTTGGGAGGCAGAATAAACAAAAACCAACAATTCTGGAATTGTTTTTTTTATTTTTTTCATGCCGTTCCACGTGTGGTAAAATTGATAAGGCAGCTTTATTATTATGGTCAGTACGTTTACAGCGATACTATATTTATATAGTTTTTTATGTTTTGGCGCTTTTAGACAATAAAAACTATTTTATAGAAAAAATAATTTTTTTGCTTTGCTATATTCTGAGAGCTGTAACGTTTTTATTTTTCGGCTGATGGAGCTGTATGGTGGCTGTTTTTTGCAGGCCAAGATGACGTCTTCAGAGGTACCATTTTTATTTATATTCGTCTTTTTGATCGCGTTCTATTCCACTTTTTGTTCGGCAGTATGATGATAAAGAACAGTTTTTTGCTTAATTTTATATCTATTTTATCGGATGCAGCGATACCAAATGTGTACTTTTATTTTATTATTTTTTACCATAATAATATTTATTTATGGGTACTATATATATATATATATATATATATATATATATATATATATATATACAGTACAGACCAAAAGTTTGGACACACCTTCTCATTTAAAGATTTTTCTGTATTTTCATGACTATGAAAATTGTACATTCTCACTGACGGCATCAAAACTATGAATTAACACATGTGGAATTATATACTTAACAAAAAAGTGTGAAACAACTGAAAATATGTCTTAAATTCTAGGTTCTTCAAAGTAGACACCTTTTGCTTTGATGACTGCTTTGCACACTCTTGGCATTATCTTGATGAGCTTCAAGAGGTAGTCACCGGAAATGGTCTTCCAACAATCTTGAAGGAGTTCCCAGAGATGTTTAGCACTTGTTGGCCCTTTTGCCTTCACTCTGCGGTCCAGCTCACCCCAAACCATCTTGATTGGGTTCAGGTCTGGTGACTGTGGAGACCAGGTCATCTGGCGTAGCACCCCATCACTCTCTCTCTTGCTCAAATAGCCCTTACACAGCCTGGAGGTGTGTTTGGGGTCATTGTCCTGTTGAAAAATAAACGCAAACTGGATGGAATAGCATGCCGCTGCAAGATTCTGTGGTAGCCATGCTGGTTCAGTATGCCTTCAATTTTGAATAAATCCCCAACAGTGTCACCAGCAAAGCACCCCCACACCATCACACCTCCTCCTCCATGCTTCATAGTGGGAACCAGGCATGTAGAGTCCATCCGTTCACCTTTTCTGCGTCGCACAAAGACACGGTGGTTGGAACCAAAGATCTCAAATTTGGACTCATCAGACCAAAGCACAGATTTCCACTGGTCTAATGTCCATTCCTTGTCTTCTTTGTCTTCTTTAGCCCAAACAAGTCTCTTCTGCTTGTTGCCTGTCCTTAGCAGTAGTTTCCTAGCAGCTATTTTACCATGAAGGCCTGCTGCACATAGTCTCCTCTTAACAGTTGTTGAAGAGATGTGTCTGCTGATAGAACTCTGTGTGGCATTGAGCTGGTCTCTAATCTGAGCTGCTGTTAACCTGCGATTTCTGAGGCTGGTGACTCGGATAAACTTATCCTCAGAAGCAGAGGTGACTCTTGGTCTTCCTTTCCTGGGGTGGTCCTCATGTGAGGCAGTTTCTTTGTAGCGCTTGATGGTTTTTGCAACTGCACTTGGGGACACTTTCAAAGTTTGCCCAATTTTTCAGACTGACTGACCTCATTTCTTAAAGTAATGATGGCCACTCGTTTTTCTTTACTTAGCTGCTTTTTTCTTGCCATAATACAAATTCTAACAGTCTATTCAGTAGGACTATCAGCTGTGTATCCACCAGACTTCTGCACAACACAACTGATGGTCCCAACCCCATTTATAAGGCAAGAAATCCCACTTATTAAACCTGACAGGGCACACCTGTGAAGTGAAAACCATTTCCGGTGACTACCTCTTGAAGCTCATCAAGAGAATGCCAAGAGTGTGCAAAGCAGTCATCAAAGCAAAAGGTGGCTACTTTGAAGAACCTAGAATATAAGACATATTTTCAGTTGTTTCACACTTTTTTGTTAAGTATATAATTCCACATGTGTTAATTCATAGTTTTGATGCCTTCAGTGTGAATGTACAATTTTCATAGTCATGAAAATACAGAAAAATCTTTAAATGAGAAGGCGTGTCCAAACTTTTGGTCTGTACTGTATATATATATATATATATATATATATATATATATATATGTATATATATATATATATATATATATATATATATATATATATATATACAGTGCATCACATAGGAGACAGTGGGGCTGGTGTATTTACATTACATAGGAGACAGTGGGGCTGGTGTACACAACATATAGAAAACAGGAAACTTTAGCCCTGGCTGACCCTAAAGCTAGGCCCTGGGTAGGGAGGGGGAGAGGTGAGCACTAATCAGCCCCACTGCAACTAAAGACAAACCAAGGAAATAGACAAAGGGATACACTTAGCTTTGAGAAGACACCAGAGAGATAACTACTACAATTCACAAATTGAGGTGGATGGCATGCAGAATTAACCTCAGTGACAGACTACAGCAGTGGCGCACTGCTGATGTGACTTCCCAACTGTTTTCAAGAAAGTAGACAACTCCTTTAAGGTTGTAAGATCCTCATTAGTGATAACCAAACCCCTGGATTTCCAGGTTTGCCCAAACTTTTTAAAAAGTCTGGTTTGGAACCTGAACTTGACCCCGGACACCGAACCCCATATAAGTCAAGGGGGATCCGAACTTCAGTGCTGTAAAATGGCGGTATAATGGTCAGAGTCAGGGCTGGGGGCGCTGAAAAAGGAAGAAAAATGGGGGGTAAGAGCAGGACAATTGCCCTGCAAACAAAAGTGTATAAAAAAATGACTTAAACTGGTTATTTCACCATAGCAATCATGGTAAAATAGGAAGTAAATGAATAACATAAACATTTTAACAGTGCCCGCTCAGAGACTGAGAATTGCTACTGTTAGTCCAGTTAAAAATTTCACTCATAGAGAATGGGGGAAAGTATCCCCACTGAAGCAGCTTACAAATTTCACCCCCAGACCATGGGGTAAAGTACCCCCCCACACACACACACACACATAGGCCAATTCAAATTTCACCCACAGAACATGGGGAACAATACTCCCACATGAGATTATTTAAAATTTCAGCCACAGAGCATGGTGCACAATACCCCCACAGAAGAACAATACTAGAGATGAATGAACAAGTTCGGAAAACGTTAGTTTTTTTCAAAATTAGCACAACCATTGCACATTCCGATTCACGATCGACACACAAGTGGTTTTTTTACTGAAAATCGAACAAATTTGTCAAAAGTGTGGTAAATGATCGACTTTCCACTACTGTATTTGGCTAGGATAGTGGTGCTGACTTTGGTTAGGATAGAGGTGCTGTATGATGAGCTGGGGGGACGTGTTTGATGAGGGGAGGGGGTGGTGAGAGGTCAGAGTAGTGGTGGACTGTTAATCTTATTTTGTTTTTCTTTAACTTAATGTGTGGAGATTCCAGCAAGCCAATCAAAGCACAGGAAACATCCACAATGTCAAGACACAAGGGCTTCTGTCACTGGCTGCTGAAGTCACACGTCCCTCTCCATATAAGCAGCGGACATGTTGTTTTAGCGCCATTTTGTCAGTGTAACAGCGCAGAGAGGCTGCTCCTGCTGTTGCTCCTGGATACTGAGAGAGTGAGATAGTTAGCTAGGCAGTTGCTTGTAAGTCAGATAGTTAAGATAGATAAGATCCTGTGTGGCTGTGAAATCGGCTTTATAGCAGATCAATCATTTTTGCTATTAGTGTGGTCCAGACAGAGACAGCAGGCAACATTTTAGCATAGAATTCTGTTGTGCTTAAATTGTGCTCCATGCAGGAGTACACCTTTGAAACTCTATTTTTTTCTGTTCCTACAATGCAACATAAAGCAGGTCATATCTGAGCTTGTAATTCTTTTGCGTTGAGATGCAGCTGTATCCAGGGCCCCACATTAAAAAATCTAATTTTTTTCTGTTAATACCGTGCTACATAAAGCAGGCCACATCTCAGCCTTTAATTCTTTGGTGCTGATATTCTGCTCCATACCGGGGTTCACATTATAAAATCTAAATTTGTTTTGTTACTGTCGTGCTACAGAAACTAGGCTACATACAGTACAGACCAAAAGTTTGGACACACCTTCTCATTTAAAGATTTTTCTGTATTTTCATGACTATGAAAATTGTACATTCACATTGAAGGCATCAAAACTATGAATTAACCCATGGAATTATATACTTAACAAAAAAGTGTGAAACAACTGAAAATATGTCTTATATTCTAGGTTCTTCAAAGTAGCCACCTTTTGCTTTGATGACTGGTTGGCACACTCTTGGCATTCTCTTGATGAGCTTCAAGAAGTAGTCACCAGAAATGGTCTTCCAACAATCTTGAAGGAGTTCCCAGAGATGCTTAGCACTTGTTGGCCCTTTTGCCTTCACTCTGCGGTCCAGCTCACCCCAAACCATCTCGATTGGGTTCAGGTCTGGTGACTGTGGAGGCCAGGTCATCTGACGTAGCACCCCATCACTCTCCTTCTTGGTCAAATAGCCCTTACACAGCCTGGAGGTGTGTTTGGGGTCATTGTCCTGTTGAAAAATAAATGATGGTCCAACTAAATGCAAACCGGATGGAATAGCATGCCGCTGCAAGATGCTGTGGTAGCCATGCTGGTTAAGTATGCCTTCAATTTTGAATAAATCCCCAACAGTGTCACCAGCAAAGCACCCCCACACCATCACACCTCCTCCTCCATGCTTCACGGTGGGAACCAGGCATGGAGAGTCCATCCATTCACCTTTTCTGTGTCGCACAAAGACACGGTGGTTGGAATCAAAGATCTCAAATTTGGACTTATCAGACCAAAGCACAGATTTCCACTGGTCTAATGTCCATTCCTTGTGTTCTTTAGCCCAAACAAGTCTCTTCTGCTTGTTGCCTGTCCTTAGCAGTGGTTTCCTAGCAGCTATTTTACCATGAAGGCCTGCTGCACAAAGTCTCCTCTTAACAGTTGTTGAAGAGATGTGTCTGCTGTTAGAACTCTGTGTGGCATTGACCTGGTCTCTAATCTGAGCTGCTGTTAACCTTCGATTTCTGAGGCTGGTGACTCAGATAAACTTATCCTCAGAAGCAGAGGTGACTCTTGGTCTTCCTTTCCTGGGGCGGTCCTCATGTGAGCCAGTTTCTTTGTAGCACTTGATGGTTTTTGCAACTGCACTTCGGGACACTTTCAAAGTTTTCCCAATTTTTCGCACTGACTGACCTTCATTTCTTAAAGTAATGATGGCCACTTGTTTTTCTTTACTTAGCTGCTTTTTTCTTGCCATAATACAAATTCAAACAGTCAATTCAGTAGGACTATCAGCTGTGTATCCACCAGACTTCTGCACAACACAACTGATGGTCCCAACCCCATTTATAAGGCAAGAAATCCCACTTGTTAAACCTGACTGGGCACACCTGTGAAGTGAAAACCATTTCCGGTGACTACCTCTTGAAGCTCATCAAGAGAATGCCAAGAGTGTGCCAACCAGTCATCAAAGCAAAAGGTGGCTACTTTGAAGAACCTAGAATATAAGACATATTTTCAGTTGTTTCACACTTTTTTGTTAAGTATATAATTCCACATATGTTAATTCATAGTTGTGATGCCTTCAGTGTGAATGTACAATTTTCATAGTCATGAAAATACAGAAAAATCTTTAAATGAGAAGGTGTGTCCAAACTTTTGGTCTGTACTGTATGAGGTAGTAATTCTTTTGCGCTGAGATTCTGCTGTATCCAGGGCTTGTCCAGAGGAGAAAATCAAATTTTTTCTGTTATTACCGTGCTACATTAAGCAGGCCACATTTCAGCTTTTAATACTTTGATGCTGATATTCTTCTCCATACAGAGGTTCACTTGATAGAATCTAAATTTGTTGTCTTACTACTGTGCTACAGAAACCATGCCACATTTCAGCTTTTGAGCTTATATCACAGAGATGGCTGCTCTCTGTGATATAACATGGAGTATTTTCTCTAGTGCACACAAGCACTAAGAGGACTAATTAGTGCACCTGGGACTGGGTTACGGGTAGCTGTGAAGAGTTGGGCAGTTCTAGCTACCCACATACCTCACCTCTGGGTGTGGCTACCAGCCTATATAATGGAGGCTGTTGTTTGACACATGGTCTGTGTTTGGAGGGAGACCTCCTGTGTGTTATCTCCAGACTGAGCTGTGTGCTGGATGCTTACCTGTCTATGTGACCACAGGTCTGGTTTACCAGAGACTTTGCTAAAAGGACTGTTTTCTTTGGTTTTGCCTGCACTAAAGGCTGTTTGTTTGCATTTTTCTGTTGTCGGTTTATGAAACCAATAAACCACTATGGACATTTAAAGAAACATGCCTCCTTTTTGCCTCTCATCGCACCTGAGTGAGTACAATACCTACAATTAGTGTTAGACATGCAGGCAGCGTTCTCAGTAGACACGTGTGACCGCTATAAGAAGGACTGCATGCCCTGGGTGAAGTCTGCCATAAGCCAGCTAGTGACACCGGACAAGATGGAGGACAGGCGCAGCAGACGCAGCAAGCACAGCATCAACAGCAGATGGCGCAACAGGAGACCACCAAATTTCTTATGCAAAAGCACCAGCAGCATGCCCAACAGGACCAGTGCCGACAACAGCAGCAGCAGATCGATTTGCTAGCAGAAGTGATCTGTGGCACGGCAACAGCACAACAAGGTCAGTGGGTGATCTTTCCATCTGGATGGCGGTAAGGGGAGCCCTGCAGAAAATGACCCCGGGGGATGATATAGAAGCCTTCCTGACCGTTTTGAAAGGGTCGTCGAGAGTTAGAAGCTTCCATTAGAGCAGTGGGCCGAGGTGCTGATGCCATATTTGGCGGGGGGGCACAAGAAGGCTTACTATGACTTGGCTCTGCAGGACACCAAGGAGTATGGTAAACTCAAGACCGAGATTCTGGCACGCTTGGGGGTGATGATGACTGTCAGGGCACAACGGGTCCACTGCTGGGTGTATTGCCGGTACAAACCCCCTCGCTCCTAAATGTTTGACCTTTTGTACCTGGTCCCAAAATGGCAGCAGCCGGAGTCCTCTACTCCTGTGCAGATGGTGGAGCGAGTGGTAATGGACAGGTTTGTGCACTCCCTGCCGAGAACACTACAGAGTTGGGTTGTCCAGGGTGATCCCCGGAATGCCGATGAACTGATTAGACTAGTCGAGAGATACCAGGGGATTGAGGGTTCCTTGGGAAGGCAGCCCACTCCATACTGGGGGTCCCAACAGAGGGCGGAGGCCTAAAAGGGGTTGGGGTGTCCAAGGTCCAAAGGGGTGGGGGAGGTGGTGCCCAAGGTCCCTTTGGGTGATGTGATTTGCTGGAGGTGCCCCGGCCCAGGCCACATAGCCGCCCGTTATCCCCTGATCCCCGAGCACATGGACTGCAGCATAGAATGCCGCTGTTCATATTATGCATATCCGGCCTGCAGTGAGAACTGTCCACCCAGTGAGGGGCCCCAAGCGTGTCCCGTGAAAGTAAACGGGGGGCAGGTAACAGCGCTGCTAGACTCCGGGAGTCTGGTGACCCTTCTGAGGGCCACTCTTCCCCTCCAACTGATCCTGGGAAAAAAAGTCGACATATGATGCATTCATGGCGATGCTAAGGACTATCCGATGGCCAGAGTGGACATTGAAACAACCCACGGTACCGAGTCCTATGAGGTCGGCGTCGTTCAGGACTTTGTTGCACCCTATCATTATAGGCCAGGACTTTTGTTTATTTTGGGATCTGTGGGGGAAGGGTTCAGAGTTCGCTAGCGCAGTTGAGAAGCCAGGTAACCCTGAAGAGGTATCACCACACCCAGAATCAGACAGGTTTCCCTTTTATGTTCTTGTAGGAATAAGGAGGTAGTGTCCGCTGAACCTGACATACCGGGCTTAGGGGTTACCAGCAAAAATTTTGGGGACGTGACTCTGAAGTAAGCCTTTAATAATGTCACTGTCATAAATGGGGTTGCACAGGAGCCGGGGGCTGACACAAGGTTTCCCCATTTTATGATGAGTGGGAAGTTGTTGTACCAGGTCACCAAAGTGAGGGAGGAGCGTGTGGAGCAGTTAATAGTGCCAGGCGCCTATAGACGGAAGGTCTTGGACATGGCCCATTCACATGTCTTGGGAGAACATCTGGAAGTGGAAAAAATGCAGGAATGGGTCGTGCAAAGGCTTTATTGGCCCGGGTGTCACCGGGAAATATTGAAGTATTGCAGGTCTTGCCCTACTACCAGTTAACCACCCCCACCTCTCACTTTCGAAGTCCCCTCATGCCATTGCACATTATTGAAGTGCCGTTTGAGAGAATTGCTATGGACCTGGTCGGTCCCCTGGTTAAATCTGCTCATGGGCATCAATATACACTGCTCAAAAAAATAAAGGGAACACTCAAATAACACATCCTAGATCTGAATGAATGAAATATTCTCATTGAATACTTTGTTCTGTACAAAGTTGAATGTGCTGACAACAAAATCACACAAAAATCATCAATGGAAATCAAATTTATTAACCAATGGAGGCCTGGAATTGGAGTCACCCCCAAAATTAAAGTGGAAAAACACACTACAGGCTGATCCAGCTTTAATGTAATGTCCTTAAAACAAGTCAAAATGAGGCTCAGTATTGTGTGTGGCCTCCACGTGCCTGTATGACCTCCCTACAACACCTGGGCATGCTCCTGATGAGGTTACGGATGGTCTCCTGTGGGATCTCCTCCCAGACCTGGACTAAAGCATCCGCCAACTCCTGGACAGTCTGTGGTGCAACGTGACGTTGGTGGATGGAGCGAGACATGATGTCCCAGATGTGCTCAATCGGATTCAGGTCTGGGGAATGGGCGGGCCAGTCCATAGCTTCAATACCTTCATCTTGCAGGAACTGCTGACACACTCCAGCCACATGAGGTCTGGCCTTTTCCTGCATTAGGAGGAACCCAGGGCCAACCGCACCAGCATATGGTCTCACAAGGGGTCTGAGGATCTCATCTCGGTACCTAATGGCAGTCAGGCTGCCTCTGGTGAGCACAGGAGGGCTGTGCGGCCCTCCAAAGAAATGCCACCCCACACCATTACTGACCCACTGCCAAACTGGTCATGCTGAAGGATGTTGCAGGCAGCAGATCGCTCTCCACGGCGTCTCCAGACTCTGTCACGTCTGTCACATGTGCTCAGTGTGAACCTGCTTTCATCTATGAAGAGCACAGGGAGCCAGTGGCGACTTTGCCAATCCTGGTGTTCTGTGGAAAATGCCAAGCGTCCTGCACGATGTTGGGCTGTGAGCAAAACCCCCATCTGTGGACGCCGGGCCCTCATACCACCCTCAGGGAGTCGGCTTCTAACCGTTTGTGCAGACACATGCACATTTGTGGCCTGCTGGAGGTCATTTTGCAGGGCTTTGGCAGTGTTCCTCCTGTTCCTCCTTGCACAAAGGCGGAGGTAGAGGTCCTGCTGCTGGGTTGTTTCTCTCCTACGGCCCCCTCCACGTCTCCTGGTGTACTGGCCTGTCTCCTGGTAGTGCCTCCAGCCTCTGGACACTACGCTGACAGACACAGCAAACCTTCTTGCCACAGTTCGCATTGATGTGCCATCCTGGATGAGCTGTACTACCTGAGCAACTTCTGTGGGTTGTAGAGTCTGTCTCATGCTACCACGAGTGTGAAAGCACAACCAACATTCAAAAGTGACAAAAACATAAGCCAGAAAGCATTGGTACTGAGATGTGGTCTGTGGTCCCCACCTGCAGAACCACTCCTTTATTGAGTGTGTCTTGATAACTGCCAATAATTTTCATCTATTGTCTATTTCATTTGCACAACAGCATGTGAAATTGATTGTCAGTCAATGTTGCTTCATAAGTGGACAGTTTGATTTCACAGAAGTTTGATCTACTTGGAGTTATTTTCTGTTGTTTAAGTGTTCCCTTTATTTTTTTGAGCAGTGTATATTGGTTATCCTGGACTATGCCACACGCTATCCTGAAGCGATTCCATTGAGAGACTCCTCCGCAAAGAGTATAGCACGAGAGTTGGTCCACGTTTTTTCTCGAACAGGCTTACCAAAGGAGATTTTGACTGACCAGGTAACTCCCTTTATGAGTAAGGTGATGAGAGGGCTATGCAAAGTCCTGGAAATCTCCCAACTGAGGACTTCAGTATACCATCCTCAGACAGATGGCCTTGTGGAAAGGTTTAACAAGGCTCTGAAGAGTACGCTCAGGAAGGCCACAGAAAAGGATGGTAGAGACTGGTACTGTCTGCTACGGTATTTATTGTTCTCCATCAGAGAGTTTCCACAGGCCTCTATGGGGTTCTCGCCATTCGAACTCCTGTATGGCCGATATACTCGGGGTCTCCTGGATGTCGCAAAGGAAACCTGGGAAGCCGAGGTCACGCCCCACAGGAGCATCATTGAGCATGTTGCTCTGATGCAGGAGAGGATTGTGAAGGTGATGCCCTTCATAAAGGAACATCTCCTCTAGGCACAAGAAGCTCAGGCCAGGGTCGACAACCGGTCAGCCAGGGTGAGGCAATTCAACCTGGGAGACCGAGTCCTCATGCTAATTCCTATGGTGGAGAGTAAGGTCTTGGCCAAATGGCAAGGGCTGTAAGAGGTGGTGGAAAAAATTGGTGAAGCGAGCTACAAGGTTCACCAACCAGGACAACGTAAGCCGTACCACATATACCACGTCAACCACATCAAGCCCTGGCAAGACAGAGAGGCTGTGGAGGCTCCATGCTTGCTGGGCAAGTCAGAAGGTGATGTTGGAGGAGTCGTAATATCGGAAACGTTAACGAAGCCCCGTAAACAGCAGTGTCGGGAGTTGCTACAGAAGAATCGGGATCTGTTTTCGTAACTGCCAGGTTGGACAGGGGTCAGAGAACACAAGGTTCTGATGGAGCCACATGTATGGGTGAACTTGAAGCCCTATCGGATACCTGAGGCCCGACGAGAGTTGATCTCCAAGGAGATGGCTCGTATGCTGAAGCTTGGGGTCATTGAGTAATCCAAGGTGGTCAAGACCGATTGTCCTGGTCCAAATCCTTGCTCCCGATAAGAAATACGCAGCAGTGTACCTTGACGATATTGTTATCTTCAGCCCGGACTGGGAAAGTCATCTGGAAAAGGTCCAGGTGGTGTTTGGTGCTCTAAGGAAGGAGGGGTTTTCAATAAACCCTAATAAATGTGCCATGGGGAAAGAAGCCAAATACCTGGTTTATGTAGTTGGTAGAGGCGAAATCAAACCCCAAATCAGTAAAGTGGAGGCAATCCAAACCTGGCCGAGACCTCTGTCAAAAAAGCAGGTTAGAGCCTTCCTGGGGATCGTGGGATACTACAGAAAGGTTCATCCCAAACTTCGCCATGATGGCCGCACCCCTGACTGACCTCCTTAAGGGGACTAAATCAGCTATGCCCAAGTGGACTGCAGAGGCAGAGACGGCCTTTCAAAAAATGAAGGTGGCGCTGTGTAAGCAACCAGTCCTGGTGGCCCCCGACTTTAAGAAAGAGTTCATTCTCCAAACGGACCCCTCAGATTTCGGTTTGGGAGCAGTCCTTTCCCAGAAGATACACGGGGAGGAACACCATATCCTCTACCTGAGTAGAAAGCTATCCTCCTGGGGGAAAAATTATTCAGTCATAGGAATGCTTGGCCATAAAGTGGGCGGTGGACACGTTATGTTACTACCTCTTCGGTCGAAAATTTAGATTAGTATCCGACCATGCCCCACTCAGATGGATGAGAGAAACAAAGGAATAAAATGGCAGGGTCACCAGCTAGTTTTTAGCCCTACAGGATTTCAACTTCCATGTACAACATAGAGCAGGGAAGCTACATGGTAATGCCGATGCCCTCTCAAGAATTCCCTGTCTGGCAGTAGAAGGTGCCAAGTCCCACGGCTTTAGGCAGAGGGGGGAGGTATGTAAGGTGGCTAATGGTCGCTTAGTCGATGGGAGGTATGCCATCACAGAAATGTCTGGCCTCTGTGATGTAACCCGGAGTATTTTCTCTAGTGTACACACGCACTAAGAGGACTAATTAGTGCACCTGTGACCGGGTTACGGGTAGCTGTGAAGAGTTGGGTGGGTGTAGCTACCCACATACCTCACCTCTGAGTGTGTTTACCAGCCTATATAATGGAGGCTGTTGTTTGACACATGGTCTGTGTTTGGAGGGAAAAAGCCTCCTGTGTGTTATCTCCAGACTGAGCTGTGTGCTGGATGCTTACTAGCATGTGTGACCACAGGTCCGGTTTACCAGAGACTTTGCTAAAAGGACTGTTTTCTTTGTTTTTGCCTGCACTAAAGGTTGTATGTTTGCCTTTTTCTTTTGATGGTTTATGAAGCCAATAAACCACTATGGACATTTAAATAAACATGCCTCCTTTTTACCTCTCATCGCACCTGAGTGAGTACAATCCCTACAAGGGGTTTACATGATAAAATCTAAATTTGTTGTTTTACTACTGTGCTACATAAAGCAGGCCACATTTCAGCTTTTAATTCTTTGGTGCTGATATTCTGCTCCATACAGGAGTTCACATTATAAAATCTAAATTTGTTGTCTTACTACTGAGCTACAGAAACCATGCCAAATTTCAGCTTTTAATTATTTTGTGCTAGTATTGTGCTCCAGCCAGGAGTCCAAATTTCAGAATCTAAATTGGTTGTGCTAATAGTGTGGTCCTGAAACCATGCCACATTTAAGCATGGGACCGGGCTTGGGTCAGCATTTCGAGCTTAAACTTTGATCAGTAACTGGTGGATGAGTGGCAGATGCAGACCTGGTGCTCTCAGAGCTCTGTCAAATTCAGGCAACACACGAAGGAGACCAAGCATTTCCAATAATTATCGGCAGAAACCACTAAAGTGGCATCAATTTCTATTTATTTAATTATTTTACTCACTTATATAGCGCCAATAATTCCACAGCGCTTTACAGACATTATCAATTTCCCCATAGTAGAAATAGTATAATGGGGCTCTGATACCCCTTCCACTACAAGCAATCTACCAGATGGAGACCCAACTTTGAGTTCCCGGGGTTGGAAGTCTATAACTGCAATGCACCCTGTGTGTCTCACTGCTGTCTTGCGGAAAAACTTTCTTAAGATTATCTTCAAGCATGTTTTGATACTTCAGCAAGGGTGCATCCCTTTCCGGTGGGGAAGCATCTGGCAAAATTTACTCTTGTACCGTGGATCGAACAGAGTGGCAACCAAATAGTCAGCGCTATTTCTAATCCTAGCAATATGGGCAACAATCATGGTACAGACAGTGCTGCAAGAAGGCACCCATGGGTCAGTCTCTTTCAAGAGGTCTGTGAAGGATGGCAGCAGAGAGATCCCATAGAATCCCACCGCTGCCACCAATTGTGATGGATCCACACCTCGCCACCCGCCTGATGTCACAATTACGTCAGATGAAGCACATGATACGGATCTGCCCTTTGCACCAATGTGACGTTCCGCACCCCCTCGAGGACGCGTACGGTCAGATTGGTACAGGTCTACACAGTCACCCCCACACGGGTACAGGAAGGCACCGGGAGTGAAAAGAGGTGGCCACTCGTCAGTGATGTGGCACCTCACTCGCTCACACCCCTGACGGGCTGAGAGGCCCCTTCACTAGCTCCAGTGAAGTAGAACCTTGTCAGCCTGGTAGAGCTGCCACCAGTTTCTATTAGATATAAGTCCCAGCCCATTAACGGGGACTATAAAAACCTGCACTGGTACCATGACGATTAAGCCGAACAACAGACGTGTGGGTTCGTAGATTGAGATAAAAGAGCAGCCCAAGGTTAAATTACATATTTAATTGCAGTAAGGGCACACTAGACATTGCACTATATCCATAAGGGTTATACATACTGTACATAATGGTCAGAGATGCAAACACAATAGTGGTGGTACAAAAGATATAAAGCAGTTATTAAGAGTCAGTTACCAGTCAGATGAAAGGCCTGGCTTGTGGGGGAGCAGCTGCCACATGGGAGGCTGTGGTCCCTTTTGTTGCAGGACTTCTCCCACACGACATGTTGTCATGACCTCCCAGACACTGATCTAGCTTCTGCTGGAGCTCTTAACATCTCTGGGTCACTCCCCCTCCTGCCTCCTGGCTGAACCTATATCTCTACCCCAGGCTTCTCTCAGCTAAAAACTCCAAAAACTAGAATGGGCTATACTTCCTTAATGGACGGTCCTAGGAAGACAGTTTTGGTGTCGTCGGATCCAGCCGGGCCCCTGCTACTTGTGGATACCAAGCACAGGGGCCTTAGAGGCTCCTGCAAGGCTGTGCCGCTTATCTCCCTTTCCCTAAGCGTTGGACTGTGCTGAAAGCAAGGGTGACATTCCCCATCCTCTTAGGATCTCAAAAATCTAGGTTATGAATAACTTGGACATATAGTATTCCCATAACTCGGTATTGAATTATAGTATCTGACAGAAAGGGAGCCGCATGGCTGGGTCTACAGGGGGTCTTCCTGTGGCAGCTCCACAGCTGAGAGTGGGGGTTTTGTCACTCCCTGTCCCTCAGCCCCCTCCCTTCATCTTTAGCTGCAAAAGTGTTAGATTACAGCTGTACATTTGTAGACCTCTATAATCCCATGCTAAATAGGCCACAATGATTGACATGGTATTATATCTTGAATATTCTTTACAAGGTCCAAGTCCATAGTGTGTTGGTGGAGCGATAACACTCCATCCCCTCCTGTCAAACATGGACAACAGAGAGGGGATCATTAACCTCTTGATCTCCTAACTGTTGTGCGTCCATCACCTCTTCCTCCTCTATTTGTTCCTTGGCTCCTTGTACCTACACTTAGAGTTTGTCTGGTACCATGAGCCCCCCTTGATCACTGTAATCTACCCATCCCATGGCAACCGCATGTGTGATGACAGTCCGAAACTTAGACATATTGTTATCCATTCCACATCCTCCTCTGCTTCCTCCTCTTCCCCTAGGACCACCACCATCTCCTGCAAACTATTCAAAGTGTGCTCCAGCATGTAGATGACCAGAATAGTGAGGCTGATGACGGCATTGTCAGCGCTAACCATTTTAGTAGACATTTCGAAACTGTGCAGAAGGGTGCAGAGGTCCTTCATCTGTGTCCACTCTACAAGTGTGATTTACACCACGTCCATACTGAATTGGGCCAGGCTATGCAAAATTACATGGTTGCCGCAGTCACAGCAATATGTGCAGAGTTCATTTACACCGTGTCACAACATCACGTATCAACCGGTTAACCGATTGGCCGAAAGATCTCTATAGGAATGCAAGTCGATGACCCGCGGGTTGCGAATGGCGGAAGTGAGCACACAAGAGACTGTGGTTTCTGTGGCAGCGCATCCAGGCCGGTATAGTGGCGAAAAAATTGCTGTACCACCAGGTTGAGGATGTGAGCCATGCAAGGCACGTGTGTGAGGTTGCCCTGGCGTAGGGCTGCCACCAGGTTTGCACCATTATCACACACAGCCTTCCCTGGCTCAAAGTTGAGTGGAGACAGCCATTGTTAAAACTCGGCCTGGACAGCTGTTGACAACTCTTGATCTGCATTCCTGCGATCTCCAAGGCATATAGTTTTAAACACTGCCTGATTGCAGTAAGCCCTGGCTGTGCAGTATAGAGGTTGGGGGGATTCTCTCTGCACTGTTGGAATGCGTGTCTCATTAAGGCAGAGGTTGAGGGTGCATGTGGAAGCCCTAGAGGAGGTGGAGGAAGGAGGAGCAGTGGAGGAAGTGTTAGATACAGAGATTTGTCCCGCTAGTCTTGGGGATTGCAAGACTTATTGTCTAGTGACACCTTGGTATCTAGTGGTTTAGTTCTCCATCCCCTGGTGTGTAATGGTTTAGTTCTCCAACCCTAACTGTTTAGTAGTTTAGTTCTCTAACCCCTGTTGTCTATTAGTTTAGTACTTCATGTTCTGGTGTGTATTTGTTTCATTCTCCAACCCTAGGTGTGTAGTAGTTTAGTTCTCCAACCCCCATTGTCTCGTAGTTTACTTCTGCATCTTCTGGTGGGTAGTGGTTTAGTTGTCCATCCCCAAGTGCCCTGCAAGCCTTGGAAATTCCAAGACTTGTGGAGCAGCCCATTCCCCGCCTGCCCCCACATCTACCAGAGTCACCCTGTGCCCAATCAGCTAGATGTAATGCCCCTGGCCATGCTTGGTTGTCCAGGTGTCAGTAGTGAAATGCACCCTTGCAGGCAAAAATAGATTTTTTCAAGGAACAGGTGATGTTGTCTGCAACATGCTGGTGTAGGGCATGCACATCTTTCTTAGAGAAGTAATGGTGACTGGGCAACTGGTACTGGGGGACTATGACGGCCATCAGCTTTTGGAAACCGTTTGTATCCACCAGGCGGAAAGGCAGCATTTCCGTGGCCAACAGATTGGAGATGGTGAAGTTCAAGCTCTTTGCTTTGGCATGTGTAAGAGGAAATAATCTTTTATGTGACCATAACTGCGGGACTGAGGGCTAGCTGCTGTGCTGAGAGATGGTGGAGTAGGGTGAGCAGGACAAACTGCTGGACTGTGAGAGAGGTGCAGGCGGAGATGTTATGGTGGATTGAGAATGATGTGTGTCTGAGATTGGTCAAAAACAGCAGGCATGTCCACTTCCATAACAGCTGACGGACTCTCACTCACCCCAACCGTAGCAGGTAAACAAGTGGCGGTTCTGCAGCCAGAGACCTGTATGAGAACACTTGCCACAGTGACAGGAGGAAGAAGCAGCAGTTGCGGTTGATGGGGCAGCCGGTGGTTGGCGAAGCCCGCTAGTCTGCATTTTAGCGCAGTGAGATTCCCAGTCTAACGAATGTTGATGGCGCATGTGCCAGTTCATGCATGTAATAGTCAAATTATTGCAACTTTTGCCTCTACTTGTTTTTAACAAAGTTGGCAGATAAAAACTATTATTATTATGTTATTTTTATAGCGCCAACATATTCCGCAGCACTTTACAATTTTAGGTGGGGGCTTGAACAGACAAAAAGACATTACAAAATAAGCATAACTCAGCATGAGTTGTGTCATCCTTTGCGGTCTCCAAAAAGACACAGGCTAGGCAAACTTTACTGCCCCTGCGAACTGCAGACTCACTACCGCTGCTTGCCACAGCCAGAGTTGTGGCTCTGGATGCAGTGCTTGTCATGGTTGCATCACTCAGTGTCTGTGTGGGAAGCCGCAACGTAACCTCCTCGTCTTCCTCTTCCACCTCCTCTGCTGAGCTACTCAGCCGCGTGCCTCTGGGTTCATTCCAAGTGGGATCTACAACCTATCTGTTCTCCCACTCCTCACCCTGAGAGTCACCCTCAGCCTCTTCCTACCCTGACAGTGCAGTACTGTCCGCGTCCGCCTCAGGTATCTGAGTCTCATCAGTATCACCTCTATGCTGATGACACACAGATCTACCTCTCTGTACCTGATATCACCTCCTTACTAACCAGAATCCCACAAGGTCTGTCTGCTATTTCATCTTTCTTCTCTGCTAGATTTCTAAAACTTAACATGGATAAAACCGAATTTATCATCTTTTCACCATTCAACCCCCCCAAAAGACCTATCCATCAAAGTCAATGGCTGCCCACTCCCCCCTAGTCTTGCTAGCTTGTCTCTGATCTCTCCTTCAAACCTGAGATCCAAGCCCTTTCCACTTCCCGCCGACTCCAACTCCAAAATATCTCCCAGATCAGCACATTCCTCAACCATGAATCGGCAAAAACACTAGAACACGCCTTCATCTCCTGCCACGACTACTGCAACCTCCTGCTGTGTGGCCTCCCTTTTAACACTCTCGCACCCCTCCAATCTATACTAAACTCTGCTGGCCGACTAATCCACCTGTCCCCCTGCTATTCCACAGCCTCTCCCCTCTGTCAATCCCCGCACTAGCTCTCCGTTGCCCAGAGACTCCAGTTGAAAATCCTAACTTTGGCATACAAAGCCATCCAAAACCTGTCTCCTCCATACATCTGTGACCTAGTCTACCAGTACTCACCTGCATGCATACAAGATTTGTCCCGTGCATCTCCCCTACTCTGAAACTCTCTACCCCCAACATATCAGACTCTCACCTACCGTGGAAACCTTCAAAAGGAACCTGGTGACCTACCTCTTCTGACAAACGTACAACCTGAACTAACCCTCGCTCCACCATACCATTGCACGAACAGCTCTACCCTCACCTACTGTATCCTCACCCATCCCTTGTAGATTGTTTGTGAGCCGTCGCAGGCAAGCACCTCTCTCCTCCTGCATTAGTCGGTGACTCTTTTTTGTTCTAGATTATTGTACTTGCTGTTTGCTATGTATACCCCTTTTCACATGTAAAGCGCCATGGAATAAATGGTGCTATAATAATAATAAATAATAATAATAATAATAACAACACATGATCAAAAAGACGAATGTAAATAAATATAGTATTGCTGAAAATGTCATCTTGTCCTGCAAAAAAACAAGCCACCATACAGCTATGTCAGTGGAAATATAAAAAAGTTATAGCTCTGAGAATAAAGCGATGCAAAAATAATTATTTTTTCTATCAAATAGTTTTTATTGTGTAAAAGCGCCAAAACATAAAAAAGATATACAGTAAATGTGGTATCACTGTAATCGTACTGACCCGAAGAATAAAACTGCCTTATCCATTTTATCACACGTGGATCGGCATAAAAAAATCCCCAAAAAACAATTCTTGAATTGCTGATTTTTGTTCATTCTGTCTCCCAAAAATCAGAATAAAAAGTGATCTAAAGATGTCATTTGTCCGAAAATGGGACCAATTAAAACATCAACTCGTCCAGCAAAAACAAGCCCTCATATGACATATGTCAGCCGAAATATGGAAAAATGATAGCTATAAAAATATGGCAATGCAAAAACTTGATTTTACAAAATAAAAAGTGTCTTTTAATGTGTGACAGCAGCTAAACATAAAAACCCGCTATAAATCTGGTATCACTGTAATTGCACCAATTCAAATAATAAAGTCGTCTTATCATTTATACTGCATGAGGAACGGCATAAAAAATAAATAAAACCAATTCTTCTCCTGCTGTTGATTTGTTCATTTGGCCTCTCACAGATCGCAGTATGGCTCGGCGCACATTTATCATGCTCTCTACTCTGAGCTCTTACACCGGGGTTTGCGTGTAAATCTCTGAAATACGTGATTCAGACGGAACCACAAGTGGAAGATTCTCTGTAATGAGGCAGATGGAGGCACTGTGGATGCCGTAGGACTTGTGATCCGGCGGTGTCCATCTTTTAAGGCGTGCATAAAAGCACCGTCGACCAAAGTTTTGTGAACAGAGGTCACACAGAGTTCAAAGTAACTCTGCTGCCTCATTATAGTGAATGGATCCCTCAGGGAGTTTCATCTGAATCATGTCACTCAAAGATTTAGATGGAAACCCTGATATAAGTGCTCAGTGTAGAACGCCGGATAAATGTGATCCTGAATGTTATGTAGAATGTTCCCAATAAAAGCATCAACTCAATGCACAAAAAAAGAAAGTCCCCACTCAGGTCCGTCATCTGTTAATGGAAATATAAGGGCTTTCACGTTACTGGTAGCACAAACACTCTGGAAAAGCGAAATGGCTCTTCACCCTCCAAAAGAAATCCAGCAAATTCTGTGCTCCAAAATTCAAATGCACCCCTCCCTTCTGAGCACCACAGTGTGACTAAACCACATTTAGTGTCCATATGTGTGCCACTTTTGTAGCGATGAAAGCCCACCTAATTTACAGGTGCATGTCTCCAGAATGCACAAGCTGGGCATAACATACTGATCACTACAACGTTCTGGTCATTACAACGGCAGTTTGCAACTTTCACTCAGCAACCTCCACTGCTGCTTGTTTCTGGAAAGCACACATGGAGTCAAAGTCGAACTATACCAGTAGATAAATTCACAAAGGGGTATAATTTACAAAATGGGGTCACTTAAGGGGGATACGGCTTTTCTAGCACTTAGGGGCTCTGTATATTGAGTCCACAAACTATTGTAGGAAAAGCTGCGCTCCAGGAGGCAAAAAGCGCTCCGTCCATCCCGAGTCTATGGCTAAGCACTACTGTACAGCCACATAGGGGGTATTTTTACATTCAGCAGAAATTGTGGGACAAATATTGGTGCCATTTTTACCCATTTCCCGGGGTGAGAATGTAAAATCTGGGGCTAAAACAAAATTTTGGTGGTAAAAATGTAATTATTTTTTCTTCACTGCCGAATGGTATAAATTGCTGGGACATACCTGTGGTGTCAATATGATCACTGCACCCTTAGATGAATTCATTGAGAGGTGTAATTTGTAAAATGGGGTCACTTATGGGGGGTTTGGCTGATCTGGCACCTCAGGGGCTCTGCAATGTGAGACATTTCTTCCCTTCTGAGCTTTGCACTGTGCCTCAAAAGTAGTTTTTGACCACATATATGGTATCGGCTTACTCAGGAGAAATAGCACAACAAATTTTGGGGTCCATTTTCTCCTGTTATCCTTGTGAAAATGAGAAAAATTGGGGCTAAAACAACATTTCTGTGGGAAAAAAATATATTTTTTGCATTTTCACAAATCAACGTTGTAAAATTCTGTGAAACACCTGTGGATTCAAGGTGCTTACCACACATCTAGATAAATTCCTTGAGTGGTCTAGATTCCAAAATGGGGTCACTTGTTAGGGTTTTCCACTGTTTAGGCACATAAGGGGCTCTCCAAACGTAACATGACACCCACAGATCATTCCGTCAAAGTCTGCGTTCCAAATCGTGACTTTGCTGAGCCCTGCCATGCACCAAAACAATAGTTTTCCCCCACATATGGGCTATATGCGTACTCAGGAGAAATTGTACAACAAATTTTTGGTTCCATTTTACCCTGTTACCCGTGTGAAAATAAAAAAAATTGGGGCTAAAAAAACATTTTTGTGGAAAAATGTGACTTTTTTATTTTCACCGTTCAACATTATAAACTTCTGTGAAGAACCTGGGAGTTCAAGGTGCTCACCACACATCTAGATAAGTTCCCTGAGGGGTCTAGTTTCCAAAAATGGTATCACTTGTGGGCGGTTTCCACTGTTTAGGCACATCAGGGGCTCTCCAAATGCGACATGGCATCCACTAATTATTTCAGCAAATTTTACATTCAAAAAGTCATGCTCAGGAGAAAAAAAGTTTACACTTTCTTATTTGCCTTCCGCATTCTATTAATTCCTGTGAAGGTTATACACAGCTTGACATTCATAGTGCTGCTGCATCTACAGCAGAGAAAACATGGATTTTATCAAAACTACACCAAGCAGACCAGTAGGTGCTAAATCACTGGAATCAGGCTTTCTTCCCCTACATTATGCTGTGCTCAGATTCCATAGCAAAAACCTGCTGACATCTTCTCTTTAAAATCTCCTCCTAAAATCCCTGTATAAAATAGTTTCAGAGTTAGTAAAGTGAAAGTCAGCCAAGCTGATTGGCCTTGATTAGGAGCCTAAAGGTTGCAAATCATAATGACCATATTAGCCTCATTGTCAATAAGCGTGTCTACATGGTAAAATGGGAGATCTTTGTGTATTGCCACACTGACCCCTACTGAACCCAAGGTGGGATGATACCATTTGGAATATTCTTATTTAGTTAAATTGGGGAGGTTGCAATACTTACAGTGAGTTTCCTGAAATGAAATAAAGAAATGGTTCTGGTGAAGACCCGGGGTCTCACGTGGGCAGAACTCTACTCAGACAACACAGGGTGATGGTAAAACAGTGTGGCAATACTTTTTTGAACCACAAAACGGACAATAAACAGATAGAACAGTCCCAGCTAATACCCAAGATGGTACAACATTACACAGTCCTCACCCTTCCGCTGGCCCGCCTGGGATAGAACATCTGTGACTTTAGGACTTCCAGGGCCAACTACCTCAACCAGTGGCCTTCCGCTTCTGGTGTGCCCCCACAGAGATAAGGTAGTGGCAAACTTAGAAAGCTAGCATTCCATCGAGGTACAAGGCCAGGAGACCCACGGGTCTCACTCTGGCCTCTCTGAGAGCTTCCATGGGGCCAGATGACCGGTTGGTCCCAATCTGGCTTTTCCGATTGTCTCCATGGGTTCTAGGAGACTGGAGGGTCCTATCTGGCAACCCCAAACAACATATCCCTGGGGGCCAGGCGACTTCATCGTCCCAACCTGATCTCCCCAAATGTATCCATGGGTTCTCTGATGGTCAATGGAGCAGATCCATATCTTTCCAGTCAGGGCCACATACCCTTAGGCTGGAATAATGTAGAATCCAAATCTGTCTCTCTGAGAGAGTCTGATCTTTGATTCTCTTTGAAGCAGGATAGAAAAACTCTTTTTATATTTACATATGTGGCTAAGGTCATCCGGCACAGGTCAGAGGTAAAGGTGCTACTCAGGTCTCATTGTTTGAGCTAATCAATTTACATAGTAGGTATAGCAGGGGGCTCTTTAAATCAATCAGTTGGCTTTAGTATAATATGCAATTAGCATAGTAACAAATATCATTGTTCACAGACCAATAGAAGACAACATTTCGGGTTATACAAATACTGGTCTGTCCTTCTTGACCCAAAGAAACACACAACAAGTTCTAAAGTCAATACACAATAGTGTATTTGTCTTGGTTTAACAAATCTAACCATCTGGCAGATTAAGATTATAAGCGGTCACAGTTCTGGTTCCTTGATAACCCCTTCATGACTGGACAATTTTTACATTTTGCAGTGTCGTTTTTCCTTCTCTTCTTCCAAAAGCCATAACTTATTTATTTTTTTCTGTCGACATAGCCTTATGAGGGTTTGTTTTTTGTGTGATGGGTTAAATTTTTGAATGATGACCTTTACTATTTTACCAGATTATGTACTGAGTAACAGGAAAATTCCAAGTTGGATGAAATGGTGAAAGACATACAATTCTGACATTGATTTTTGGGTTTTAGATGTAGAATGCAGCAAAGCTGAGAAAGCTGCACCCCAACCACCTGAGGCTCTTTATGTACATAATCTTTTGACAGTGAGCTGCTTTTCACAGCAGAGAGCAGAGTCAGACTAGCAAGCAGGTGCAATGATAATGTCCTAATGTTAACCCTTCACTGTAAGTAAACAACAGCACACAGCTTGATAAGTAACACATCATTGAATTCAGTGTAACTTTTAAGTAGTGAAAAAAATTCTGAAGTTTATAAAAAAAAAATACTTTGTGTCTCCATTTCCAAGACCCAAAATGTTTTTACTTTTCAATCAATGGAGCTGTATCAGGGCTTGTTTTTTTGCAGCGAGAACTGATAGTTTGGCTTTTTATATACCATTTTATGGTAAATATGTTGTTTTCATGAGTTATTATTGCATTTTTTAGGGAGGTGTGGTGAGCACAATTCTGGTGTTTTTTTTTTCTTGATACCGTGTTTATTGATTGGGTTATTTAATGTTATTTTTTTTCTTTATAAACATGATGGTTCCACATAAGTGTATTTTTTATTTATTTTTTTAATGTTGGGAAAATGGTTTGATTTGATTGCTGTTTTTTTAAAAAATATTTTTAAAAACTTTTGTTTACTTTGTGTGTTAGTCCCCTTAGGGGATTTGAATCTGCGATCATCGCTTAGGGTATGTGCCCACAATGCAGAAATGAAGCAGAAAATTTTAGCAGCGTTTCTGCTTGTTCTTGGCAGTCAAAAACGCTTTTTTGACGCGTTTTTGCAGCGTTTTTACATGCAGATTTGACTTGTGTTTTTCCGCAAGGAAAATCCGCAGCGGAAAATTCCGCAGTGGAAAATTCCGCAGCATGGGCACAGAACATGCAGATTTTCATTCGGGATCATGGGGCACGGATTACCAAGCGTTTTGCAAGCATTTACGCTGCGGAAATGCCGCATCAAAAACGCTTGAAAAACGCATAGTGGGCACACAGCCTAATGCTATATACTGACTTTGAAGGTCAGCATATCTAGCCCAACTGCATACCATTCTTCAGGATTAAGAAGCAGGCGAAGTTTGGCATTGCCAATTGGCATGCAAGATGGAACATTCATCGGTGCTATTTGTAGCTGCACCTAAGCATTACGAAGATCAGAAGGAATGCAAATTGCAATCTGCTTTCCAATTTAAGTAATTTGCAAGACCAAAAGGATAAATGCAACAATTTATCAGCTTTTTTTCTCAGCAAGTCCAGTAGTGGTTTTAGGCTGAGTTCACACGATGCGTATTTAATGCGTTTCCTCGGCGTTTTTGCAGTTGCGGAAACGCATTAAAAATGCATGGCAGAAGGGCAGCAATGTTCCCCAATTGAAATCCGCATGTGCTGTGCCCATGATGCGAATTTTTCCGCAGAGAAATCGCTACGCTCAAAAATCCGCGGCATGTCAATTAATTTTGCGTAAACGCGGCGTTTTTGCCGCCATTGACTTGCATTAGAACGCGCCAATTCCGCCAGACTGCATCTGTACTTGCGTTATTGGCGCGTTCTAATGTGCGGATGGTACCCGGGTGTGGAGGAGAGGAGAGTCTCATCCACACCCAGGTACCATTAAAAAAGCTGTAAAACAAGAATAAAATAAAAAATAAATGTATACTTACCTTCTGTCAGCCCGCGCACCGCTCCTGCTTGGTTCCCGGCACTTTGCAGTGAGTTGAAGGACCTGCGCTGACGTCAGAGTCACGTGACGGGTCACGTGACGCTGACGTCGGCAGGTCTTTCAATTCAAAGTTGCCGGCGAGGGAGAACGGATTGAGCAGGACAGCGCGGGCCATCAGAGGGTAAAGTATACATGTATTTTTTATTTTTACCACTCTCTCGGGTCACACTATATAAATCCATGCCGGTTGCATGGATTTATACAGTGTGACCTAGTTGTCAAGTACTTTCCAAGTGATGCTAAAATCGCCTGGAAAGCGCTTGTCAATCCACATGCGGAAACGCATGTGGAAACACATGTGAATCCGCATGTATTCCGCAGGAAAAACGCATGTACAATCCGCATGCGTTTTTTCTGCCAGGGAGATACAGAAATGATGCAGAAATTTTCTGCTTCATTTCTGCATCGTGTGCACATAGCCTAAGTGTTCTGCATTTAGAAAGAGTTGTGGCTTCTGAATCTTGTAAGAGCTTCATCGGAATTTCATTGTAAGATATGTTAAATAGTTCTATTGCTTTGTTAAGAATTTCTGCAGCGTTCACATAGCTTAGTAACCTGCAGATTATGTCTCTGGGTGACTCCTCCATTGGATTTCTTCTATTACAACTTGTGATGCTTTTCTGGGCCTAAAATATCTGTGAAAATGTATTAGGAAAGAGACTCTTCTACCTTTGATTCTGGGATACTTTTGTGATTAATGTGTTTGTAACACCCCCCTATTCCCTTGATCTTCAATTAGGAGAACCACATTGTTGTTGATGAAGAGTGGCATATTCCCTAAGTGTGGAGGAGTAAGAGAGAGATGCAGATTGAATCTTTTGCAGAGAGCCAACTCCATGGCCAATTTGTTTGATATCAGTTCTTAATTCAGCGTTTCTTAGAGAAAGGTGCCATTGTTTGGGCTAGAGTTCTTTCTTTTTTTTTTTTAGAAAAGATCTCGTGATGGAGACCCCATCATTTCTGTGGAGATTTCATCATGAGTACCAGGGGCATTGTTTATTTTATTTTGTTTTTATTTTATACCCAAGATTCATAAGAATTTATCACATCCCCCTGGGCGTCCTATTATCTCAGCGGTCAGATCTATCACAGCCAACTTGTCTCACTATATCGACTTGATTCTACAGAAACATGTCACACCCTTACACGGGAATCAAGTTGTGTAATAAGAGCTGTCATTCACCTCTCCCCCTAAAGGCAACATCTGCGCTAACTGTGTGTGAATATGTGTTAGGACATGATTTTATTGTATGAGTAATGTAAAATGTGAAACTCCATAGAATCTTATAGACACTAATGTGCTGTAATGTAATAATGTATAATACTCTTTATGTGTAACATATACAGTTAAGTATAGAACATTTTTTATTTTAATGGTGTGACTTACTTGCAGACCAAGGGCTATGCCATGGGGACGAGATTCACGCCCAGCTATGCAAACCTTCTTTTGGAGCAATTAGAGTCCCTACACGTTGGGCAGTCCCTCCTGCCGGTGGGTCAGACAGTCTTTTATAAATAGATTTATTATTTATCTGGACTCGTACTCGGTTTGAGGACCAAATTTTTATAGATAATTTGAATTAAAATGCATGGGGGCTTGAATTTACATCTACATTTGCGGAAAACCATATTGAATTTCTAGATTTAACCATCTCCAAAAATAGCAATGGGGAGATATACACGTTCATACATTTTAAAAAGGTGAACGTGAATAGTTATCTAGACTACACGAATGGGCAGCTCCCTAAGTGGATAAGAAATGTGCCATAAGGTCAGTACTGTCACATTGGAAAAAATTGTACCAGAGATGAGGATTTCTAGGAGATTCAGGGAGAAAGGGTATCTGAAGGGGATCCTTAAGGATGCCTATGAGAGAACAATAAAAATATATACAGGTGCATCTCGCAAAATTATAATATCATCAAAATGTTAATTTGTTTCAGTTCTTCAATACAAAAAGTGAAACTCATGTATTACATAGAGTCATTACAAACAGAGTGATCTATTTCAAGTGTTTATTTCTGTTAATGTTGATGATTATGGCTTACAGCCAATGAAAACACAGAAGTCATTATCTCAGTAAATTAAAATAATTAATAAAATACACCTGCAAATGATTCCTAAGCATTTAAAAAGGTCACTTAGTCTGTTTCAGTAGGCTCAACAATCATGGGGAAGACTGCTGACTTGACAGATGTCCAGAAGGCAGTCATTGACACTCTCCACAAGGTCCCAGAGTTCCAATTTTCATTTGGAAATCAAGGTTCCAGAGTCTGGAGGAAGAGTGGAGAGGCACACAATCCAAGATACTTGAGGTCTAGTGTGAAGTTTCCACAATCAGTGATGGTTTGGGGAGCCATGACATCTGCTGATGTAGGTCCACTGTATTTTATCAAGACCAAAGTCAGCGCAGCCGTCTACCAGGAAATTTTAGAGCACTTCATGCTTCCCTCTGCCGACAAGCTCCTTGAAGATGGAAATTTCCTTCTCCAGCAGGACTTGGCACCTGTCCACACTGCCAAAAGTACCAATACCTGGTTTAAAAACAACAGTATCACTGTGCTTGATTGGCCAGCAAACTCGCCTGACCTTAACCCCATAGAGAATCTATGGGGTATTGTCAAGAGGAAGATGAGAGACACCAGACCCAACAATGCAGACAAGCTGAAGGCTGATATCAAAGCAACCTGGGCCTCCATAATGCCTCAGCAGTGCCACAGGCTGATCGCCTCCATGCCACGCCACATTGATGCAGTAATTGATGCAAAAGGAGCTCCAACCAAGTATTGCGTGCATTTACTGAACATACATTTCAGTAGGGAAACATTTCGGATTTTAAAATAATTTTTCAAGCTGGTGTTATAAAGTATTCTAATTTACTGAGATAATGACTTTTGTGTTTTCATTGGCTGTAAGCCATAATCATCAATATTAACAATACTAAACACTTGAAATAGATCACTCTGTTTGTAATGACTCCATATAATATATGAGTTTCACTTTTTGTATTGAAGAACTGAAATAAATGAACGTTTTGATGATATTCTTATTTTATGAGATGCACCTGTATATATCTTTGTATCGTGTTAGCCAGTAGATAGAAAAATATGTAGATTTGAGAGTTCTCAATGGTTGATACCTTTTAATGGCTAACTGAAAAGATGGTAACAAATTGCAGGCTTTCGAGTCCACTCAGGAGTCTTCGTCAGGCATAGGATAACACAAAATCTGAAGAGTCACATACTTATGCACAACAAGACACAGAAATAATAGACTAGATGAGACAAGTGACGTGAAGCAGAAAGATCATTATTGGAGAGGGATAAACATTTGTGGCCGTAAATATTGGAATAGTTCATAGATGAGGAGTGTGAAAGTTTTATTGTCCAGTGATTGAGGTTTTGTCCATGGTTGTGATGCCCCCACAAGGACTGAGGAGCTAATTCCTTAGTTGATATAGAATGACATAAATCCATGCGACACATTCATTCCTCCACTGAGTGTGTCAAAGGTTGTCATTAGTTTGTATTCCCAGACTCTCCTGTCTCTCTGAGATTTGAAGTTACCTTTTCATACCAGTAATTTCATGTCCATGATGATGTGTTCAGGGATAAAAAAATGTTTGGCCAGAGGTACATCTATTCTTTTTTTTTTTATTGTGTGGAGATGAGAATTCATCCTTGTTCTAAGTTTTTGACCTGTCTCCCCTACATACAGATCTCCAGCTGGACATTTGGTACATATAATTAAAGTCACCACATTAGATGTGATGTAGCTGAAAGTACCTGGGATCTTGTAGTCCTGATGTGAGTTGGTGATCTTTATCTTGACTGGTGGTCATTATATATTAACAGGTTTTAAATTTTTCCTGGTTGCAGGGAAAGGTTCCTGTAGCTGTTGGCGAGGCCAGGGAACTTTTGACAATTATGCTTCTTAGATTTTGGGGTTGCCGAAGACACAGAAGCGAGGGATCTGTAAATATGGATTGTAATCAGGCATCTCTTTTGTAGTAAAGGTTGTAGTTTCTGGGCCGCTCCCCTTAGCACCTTCAGATTTGGATTGTAAGTAGACTACAAGAGGCACTAGAGGCACCAAGTTGCTTTCTTTTTTAGTTTTGTAAAGTAAGGCTATGTGCCCACGATGCAGATTTGAAGCAGAAATTTCTTATACATTTTTGTCTCTCCTTGCCAGGAAAAACACATGCGGTTTTTACATGTGTTTTTGACGCATTTTACATGCATTTTTGAAGTGTTTTTTGAAGCTTTTTTGAGCATTAATGAATGATTTTTGGTGATAAATAAAGTTGGTGTGACATTGCTTAAGCCCTTGGATTACCATAAGAACTGGGGTGAGTATATTTATTAATTTAAATGAATAAAGAATGGGTCTGTTTCATTTCAAATAAAGTGTTTACACTGTTTTTTTTGTGTTTCTTTACTTTTTTTGGTCATGAAAAGGTCTGATTGACACCTTGTCATCACCAAACAAAATAGCTGGATGTCAGCTAGTCCATTCACTCAATCTTCATTAGCATTTCTATTCAAGTAATTTATCTGACTACTGTGAGCTGTTTTTTAAGCCTGGGAATGTGCCACTAGGTAAACATTTTCCCTGGCCATAATTAACATCTCACAGCTGGTTCATTAGCCCCTCTGTCCTCCCTCCCCAATCAGCACTCAGCAGCGCTTTGGTCACAATGTATTTATGTTGTGTCCAAAACGCGGAGTTATAACGCCACACTTTTGTTGTCGGTAAAGGTGAATCCACCTGACTAGGCATGAGCAAACATTTCAATGTTAGGCTAGGAAAAGTTCGCCGAACAAATTGATGTTTGCCAAATGTTCGTCGAACATTTCAGAATCCCATAGGAGTCAATAGGGGGACAAAAAAAATGCATATACAGCACCTAGAAACGGGACCAAAAGCTGCCAAAACACATCAAATTAGGTGTAGACACCAGGGAAGTGCCATCAATTGTGGAATATGTTGGCGCTATATAAATAAAGAGATTATTATTATTATTATTAATAATATCAATTGACCCAGAGTACAAGTACTATAATTATTATTACCGTGACAGCGACATTTATTCAGTTGCGATTTACATGTCAAAAGGGGTGACATGGATATAATGGTGCTAAGGGAACATGGCCGCTTTTTATATTGAGAGGACATGTGATTTCTGCAGCCAACTGCAGAAGCCCTGACCAACCGACGAAGCAGAACACGAAACGTGCGTTGGGGTACGAGGCAGTGTGGTTCCCAACAAGATGGCACATGGTCTGCATGTTTATCTTGGTTAAACAGATTCTCATTAAACTGTGGGGGTCACAGCAAGTCTCTCTGGTTGCGATTTTTCTCTGGGTGGCCTTTTGTATTGTTTAATTGGATGATCCCCTGACCCATTGAGATAATAGACATGACACTTTATTTTTGTATATGTGATACATATATTTGCCTTTAATATCTCAGAATCATGTATTAGAACTAGAATTATTGTTATGAATGATTGTTATCATAAAGCTGTATGTATATGAAACTTACAATATATGTTATCCATGTAACCCTATCTTGGGAATATATGAATTGAATCTTTGTATCATGTCTATTACTAAATTGAAGTATTTAATCATGATGCCAAACTATATTTCAATCTATAACCACACTGCCCAAGTCTTTTAAACGGGTCTTTTTAAGGGGCAATTTTATATAAGGGGTGTCTGTTGATTGTGTATTATTGTAATTTTTTGATGTAATAAACTTATAAATTTTGATGGCACATAAATCACCATTCTTTGATTTATTCTAATGAGGGATAAGAATTAACTGCAGAAGCCCTTATGTCTGGACAGTGATAATACTTCCTGCGCTATGATTGGCTGGCCACGCTTTCCTCAAGAAAAAAAACAGTGCGCCGCTGATCTGACCTGTTCTAAGCTCTCCACAGCCCCCACACTCACCTGGCACATGTCACCGCTCATCATACACTTGCACTATGCTAACAACGTGGTTGCCCTGTATTCGCTATCCCACGCAAATTTGTCTAACTTTTCCAATTTGAAGAAAATTTGCTCGCCTTTGCAATCACGAGTCCGAATGTGCCATATTCGTGCCGAATTTGAAACTTTCAAACATTCACCAAACAAATTCGCTCAACACTAATAATGACACTTCAATCGTGTCCGCTACAGAAATTGACATGCTGCGGATGAGTTTGGGTACGGGGCCACGGTCAGGAGCCGTTACAGGTTTGACGCTGCGTGTTTATACAGCGTCAAACCTGCAGCGTCAAGATGTTACAGCAAATTGGATGGGATCTCTAGAAATCCCATGTCCGCTATGCGTGCATCTGAGGCTGCAAATCACCTGTGGACACTGACATGCGGCGCGTCTTTCAGGACCGCAGCATGTCAAATTCTTGTGCGGAGTCGCTAGTCTCCACAACAGAAATTTGACCACTAGAAAGTATTGAATGCGGTAAATCTGCATGGTCCAGTGAACACATTTGGATTTACCTGCGTTCAATAGAATGCAACGTTTTGGACTCAGCAAAATTTGCGTCCAAAGCGGTGCTACGTCTGAATTATGGGCACAAAGCCTAAAATAAAAAAAAAATGGCGTGTGCTCCCGCGTCATTTTTATAACCAGCAGATGGAAAGATGACCGCTGGGGGTGATATTAGTAGCCACGGAAGGGGCCATTAGCCAACAATGTTCCATGGCTATTAATATCAGAGCTGTTTGTTTAGCCTTTACTGGCTAGATTACAGGGGGACCCTAGAAAAAAATTGACGTGGGATCCCCCTATAAAATCTAATCAGCAAAGGCTAAACTAGACAGCTGCGGGCTGATATTAATAGCCATGGAAGAGGCCATGAATTCTAGCCCCCACCATGGCTATTGATATCACCCTTCAGCCGTCCCAGAAATGGCGCATCCATAAGATGCGCCAAATCTGGCGCTTAGCCTCACCCTTCCACACTGCCCTGTAGCGGTGGCAGGGGGTAATGGGGTTGGGGTTCACGTCAGCCTTGTATTGGTGGCTGACGTGATGCCCAGGTTAGTAATGGAGGGCGACTATAAGACGCCCCCATTGCTAACTGCGTAGTATGATCGGCGCATTAAAAGACACGGCCAAAATAAAGAATTTTAATGAAATAAAACCGACACGGTTCTACAATTTTTTTTATTACACACTTCTATAAAGCCCTCAATCTCCTGATAAAAAGTTAAAAACAAACAACAATATTCCTCATCTGTCCGCCATCAACGACGTAATCCACGTAACGCCAAGGTCCCACGACGATCCGGATCATTTCTACAGCTGTGACATCAGCAATCACTGATGTCACAGCTGTAGAATACTACACTGTATACTGACAGGGGTGTAAAATCACCCCCTGTCAGTATACAGTGCTGCAGGGGGTCACTGGGGTTCATCAGTCATGAAACCGATAAGCTGATATCCGGCTTCAGCAATCAGCTGATCGCTCGTGAGACTGATCAGCTGATTACTGGCTTTAGAAATCAGCTGATGGTCACACGACCATCAGCTGATCGATGACGTCACTGATCACAGGATGGTCTCGTGACCATCAGGTGATCAGTGACGTCACCGCAGGTCCTGGAAGCACACTGCGGGGCGCGAGCCAGGAGGACACCAGGGGCAGCCAGAGAGGTGAGTATGAAGGTTTACTTTTTTATTTTTACTTTTTGATTATTTTTTTAGTGGTGCTGGCATGCGGGCTGGGAGAAGCAGGCTGCCGCTTCTCCCATCCACGCTGCTCTCGCTGTTATCAGCCAGAGCACCGGTCAGATGAGAGGAGTAGCAGCCAGCCTCCTCTCCCAACCCGGGTACCAGCCGCGGCGCGATTCTGGCGTGATTTTTCTCCTATTGATTACATTGAAAAGCAGCAAATCCGCATGTCGAGATATTTTACATGCGGGTTTACTGAGATTCAATGCAAGCCAATAGTTGTGCTGCAGATTTTTCCACAATGACAATCTGCTGCAGATATTTCTGCAGCATGTGCACAACACATGCGGATTATCATTGGTAACCATGACAGACCTCTTACCAAGCATTTTTAATGCGTTTCCGTGGCAGAAATACCACCACGGAAACGCATAAAAACCGCATCGTGGGCACACAGCCTAAGAGGTGATTCATTGATATTCTCGTGGCTCTTGTATTCTGGTTCTCAATTGTTCTTGGATAGCCCTGATTCACAAAGGTCTTTCTGAAACCATAAAGGTGTTTGTCTCTATTCATAGGGTTGGAACATATGCGATTGTATCTGACGGCTTGGCTGTAGACAATAGAGTTTTTTATGTGTTTTGGTGTTTTGGACGAAAACTGTCCCATTTAAGGTATGATTAAATACGGTCGATTGGCTTCTAGTACAGGGATGTCACTATTTCATTGTTCTATAGCTTAATGATGGTGTCCATAAAGTTAATTTCAGCACAGGAGAAGTTGAGTGTTAAGTTGATGGTAGGATGAAACTGATTAAAGTGTTCGCTGTTGCTCAGACTCTGTCCAGATAATTAAAATATTGTCAATGTAACGGTAGTAAGCCAGAGGCCTGATGGGATATGAGAACAAAAAGTCACTTTCAAGCATGGCCATCAAAAGATTTGCGTACTGTGGAGCCATTTTACTTCCCATTGCTGTACCAGTCTCCTGTAGATATACAGGTGCATCTCACAAAATAAGAATATCATCAAAAAGTTAATTTATTTCAGTTCTTCAATACAAAAAGTGAAACTCATATATTATATTGAGTCATTACAAACAGTGATCTATTTCAAGTGTTTAGTATTGCTAACATTGATGATTATGGCTTACAACCAATGAAAACACAAAAGTCATTATCTCAGTAAATTAGAATACTTTATAACACCAGCTTGAAAAATTATTTTAAAATCTGAAATGTCGGCCTACTGAAATGTGTGTTCAGTAAATGCACTCAATATTTGGTCGGTGCTCCTTTTGCATCCATTACTGCATCAATGCAGCGTGGAATGGAGGCGATCAGCCTGTGGCACTGCTGAGGTGTTATGGAAGCCCAGGTTGCTTTGATAGCAGCCTTCAGCTCATCTGCATTGTTGGGTCAAGGTGTCTCTCATCTTCCTCTTGCTGGAGAATGAAATTTCCGTCCTGTATTTTCCATGAAGACTTTGCAGGCATTTAATCCATCCTGGTGTGGGATATTAGAGTACAAAGATTCCACATCCATGGTGGCCAGGATAGTTCCTTCTGGTAGAGGACCTATTGATGCTAGTTTATTCAGTAGGTCAGTTGTGTCCTGAATGTAGCTGGGTGTATCCTTTACCAAACACCCATCCAGAAACTTGCTCAGTAAGGGTGCCCACATATGAATTAATTGGTCTTCCTGGATTTCCAGATTTCTGGATTTTGGGAAGCATATAGAATGTCCCTATTCTTCGGCTCCCTGGTATCAGGTCATTGGCTCCTATGGATTTGTCCGGCTAACAAGATACCAACTTATTTAGTTCCTTGTAATAGTCCTGTGTATGATCAGACTCCAATATTTTGTAGTAGCGTGTGTCCATCAGTTATCTGTTTGCTTCCTTTATGTAGTCTGATGTGTTCATCATGACTATTGCACCACCATTGTCAGCAGGTTTAATGATGATTTCTTTGTTGGTTTTCAAAGATTGTATGGCTTTTCTCTCCTGGGTACTGATACTGGATGCTTGTCTCCTGTTTATGTCTATGATGGTGGATTTTATCAAATATCTGAAGGAGCCTGTGTATTACAGGTATTAAAAAGTAACTTCAAATCTCAGAGAGACAGGAGAGTCTAGGAATACAAACTAATGAAACCTTTGCCACACTCAGTGCAGGAATGAATGTGTCTCATGGATTTATACCTTTCAATATTAAATAAGGAATGTGCTCCTCAGACCTACTGGGGGCATAACAACCACTGACCAGACCTAAATTACAGGACAATAAAACTTTCACACTCTTTATCTATTTACTGTTCCAGTATTTACGGCCACAAATGTTCATCCCTCTCCCATAATGATCGTTCTGCTTGATGTCACTTGTCTCATCTATTGCATTTTTTCTGTGTCTTGTATATAAATATATGACTCTTCAGAATTTTGTGTTATACTATGCCTGATGAAGAGACTTGAGAAGTCTTGAAAGCTTGTAATTTGTTACCATCTTTTCAGTTAGCCATTAAAAGGTATCAACCACTGAGGACTCTCAAATCTACATATTTTTCTATGAGAGAACAAAAAATTTCCACCAATTGGATTGTCAATAAAATGAGGGATAAGGAGCTGGAAAAGAAAATGTCCAAAAAAACAGTTAAGACAATAAATATAGGTATAATTTTGTGAAGATGTTCAGCAGATCTCACAAGGCTGTTAAGGACCTTCTAAAAAAGTATTGGTTCATCCTGGGTAATGATCCTGTCCTCTCGGTATATATATACAGTTGTACTCAAACGTTTACATACCCCGGCAGAATTTTTCATTTCTTTACCTTCTTTCAGAGAATATGAATGATAACAAAAAAACTTTTTCTCCACTCATGGTTATTGGTTGGGTGAAGCCATTTATTGTCAAACTACTGTGTTTTCTCTTTTTAAGTCTTAATGACAAACAAAAACATCCAAATGACCCTGATCAAAAGTTCACATACCTTGGTGATTTTGGCCTGATAACATGCACTGAATTTGTCACAAATGGGTTTGAATGGCTAATAAAGGTAACATCCTCACCTGTGACCAGTTTGCTTATAATCAGTGTGTGTGTGCATAAAAGCTGAGTGAGTTTATGGGATCCAGACAGACTCTCGCATCTTTCATCCAGCCACTGACGTTTCTGGATTGTGAGTCATGGGGAAAGTAAAAGAATTGTCAACGGATCTACAGGAAAAGGTAGTTGAACTGTATAACACAGGAAAGGGATACAAAAAAATATCCAAGGAATTGATAATGCCAGTCAGCAGCGGTCAAACTGTGATTAACAAATGGAAAATCAGGGGCTCTGTAAAGACCAAACCACTGTCAGGTAGACCAACAAAAATTTCAGCCACAACTGTCAGGAAAATTGTTCATGATGCAAAGAAAAAGACACAAATAACATCAGCTGAAATTCAGGACTCTGTGAAAACTAGCGGTGTAGCTGTTTCAAGATGCACAATAAGGAGGCACTTGAAAAATGGGCTGCATGGTCAAGTCGCCAGAAGAATGCCACAAAGTATCTCACCTACAATATGCCAAACAGCACAGACACAAGCCTCAAAACTTCTGGAACAAGGTAATTTGGAGTGATGACACCAAAATTTAACTTTTTGGCCACAACCATAAAAGTTACATTTGGAGAGAGGTCATCAAGGCCTATGATGAAAGGAACATCATTCCTACAGTAAAGCACGGAGGTGGATTGCTGATGCTTTGGGGATATGTGAGCTACAAAGGCACAGGAAATTTGGTAAAAGTTGAAGGAAAGATGAATGCAGCCCGTTATCAGCAAATACTGGAGGCAAATTTGCACTCATCAGCCCGGAAGCTGCGCATGGGATGTACTTGGATGTTCCAACATGACAACTAGTGTTGAGCGAGTATGTTCTGTTCCGAGTATGCTCGGCCGAGCTCAAAGTATTTACAGCTGCTCGGTGATATGTTTGAATCGCTCCCGTGTGCATGATTTGCAACTGTTTGACAGCTTTATTACATGTGAGGAATGTGTAAGAAATAGACATTCCTCTCATGTAATAAAACTGTCAAACAATTGCAAATCATGCACACGGGAGCGATTCAAACATATCACCGAGCAGCTGTAAATACTCGGACCTCGGCCCGAGCATACTCGGCGAAAGGGTTAATAGAACATACTCGCTCAACACTAATGACAACGATCCAAACCACAAGGCCAAGTCGACCTGTCATTGGCTACAGCAGAACAAAGTAAAGGTTCTGGAGTGGCCATCTCAGTCTCCTGACCTCAATATCATTGAGCCACTCTGGGGAGATCTCAAGCGCGCAGTTCATGCTATAGACAGCTCCGGAATTTACAGGAACTGGAGACCTTTTGCCAAGAAGAATGGGCAGCTTTACCATCTGAGAAATTAAAGAACCTCATCCACAACTACCACAAAAGACTTCAAGCTGTCATTGATGTTAGAGGGTGAAATACACGGTGTTAAGAACTGGGGTTTGTGAACTTTTGATCAGGGTCATTTGGATATTTTTGGTTGTCATTAAGATTTAAAAAGAGAAAACACAGTAGTTTGACAATAAATAGCTTCATTCAACCAATAACCATCAGTGGAGAATTTTTTTTTTTATTATTCATATTCTCTGAAACAAGGCCAAGAAAGGAAAAATTCTGCCGGGGTATGTAAACGTTTGAGCACAGCTGTATATATATATATATATATATATATATATATGTGTATATATATATACATATATATATATTTATATATATATAAAAGCCCCAGTATTGTATTTAGGAAGAATAGAAGTATATGGAGTTACATTACTTCTACCCAAGTTAGTGGTGAGGAAAAATCCTCCAATACCCTTTCATCGTTGTCTTAGTGTTGCCTGGGGTAAATAGGTGTGGGAACGTAAAATGCCTATGTTCCACTATGCTGAAGCATGGTAGTAAGAATTTTCAGTCTAGTGTAACAGGAGAAGTTTTTGATGTCAATCAATATCTGACTTTTAGCACGCCTTTCATTGTTCATCTATTGGAATGTGTTTGTGGTCTCCAATACATGGAACAGACCAGGCCGCCAATTCATAACAGAATAAATAGCCACAGGTACAGTATAAAAATGGGATAACCAGCCACAGTTTATCTAGGCATTTTCTTATATACCAGCAAAAACATTCTGAGAATTTACACTTCACTATTTTAGAGCATATACCTGAGACCAGTCCAGATCACATACAGAGATTAAATAACAGAGAATCCTTCTTGATATACGAGAAATTGGCCACTTTACACTCAGAAGGTTTAAATATCAGTATTGAACATACATGTTAGATTAATCTCTGTGACTTCAAAACTTTTGATATGAAGGAGCTGAACTTGCAATTTAATATTAAATGCATGTGGTTTTAATGATATATTATAATTAAATATTACTTCCTGCCCTCCAGCTGAAAGGGGCTCCCCAAGGGAATGTGATCATATCAGGTATTTGTTTATATTTGTTTCTTTTATTTTTAATTGATTTTTATACATGTAATTTTATGCATTTTGTTACTATTTTACATATTTGATTAATTAACCAATCATCAGTGTCAGTTTGTTTAAAAAACTGAGGAAAGAGTTTACTCCTTACACACCTGACGAAGGGGATGGATCGTCCCAGAAACATGTTTGCCGAATAAATCCTTATGCTCACTTGATCCGGCTGGTTTCCTGTATCCGAGCATGGCACCTTAAGAAATCCGCCCACTACTCATCATTTCTTCAGGGGCATTGCTAGCATCAAAGATCTGGGGCTTTGACCCAGAATATCTTACCTGGACCCCGGATATCTAGCGACTGCCATATTGAACTGTGTCATCATCAAGATAACACTGTTACAGTTAAATCCAGTGTTGGAGCAGCAAGCTAAAAGGTCCCTTCCCTATCCCTATCTATCTTCTAACCCGAAGACCGCTGTAGGCCTGCAGTTTATGAGACATCAGTGTATCCACACAGGCGGCGCGAAAATGTTATTGCATCACACCGTCTCTTCAACCCCGCTGTAGGACGCAAAAGAGGAGACGAAGGATGCGGTACCGGGAATCAGGATTATACAGGGGAAAAAAAGTATTTAGTCAGCCACCAATTGTGCAAGTTCTCCCACTTAAAAAGATGAGCGAGGCCTGTAATTGACATCATAGGTAGACCTCAACTATGAGAGACAAAATGAGAAAACACATCCTGAAAATCACATAGTCTGTTTTGGAAAGAATTTTTTTTAAAATTTTGGTGGAAAATAAGTATTTGGTCACCTACAAACAAGCAAGATTTCTGGCTCTCACAGACCTGTAACTTCTTCTTTAAGAGGCTCCTCTGTTCTTCACTCATTACCTGTAGTACTGGCACCTGTTTGAACTTGTTATCAGTATAATAGACACCTTCTGCAACCTCAAACAGTCACACTCCAAACTCCAATAAGTCAAATTATTGCACTTTTTCCCTCTACTGAGTTTTTTATCGCAAAGTTTTTCAGATAACGTGAGCTGGCACATCCTTTGCGGTCTCAAAAAAGGCCCAGGCTAGGCAACCCTTGCCACCCCTGCGAGCTGCAGACCCGCGACCGCTGCTGGTCATTGCCATGGGTGTGGCTAAGGATACAGTGCCCCTCGTGCTTCCATCACTCCGTGTTTGTGCCATAGGATGCAACGTAACCTCCTCGTCTTCCTCCTCCACCTCCTCAGACGAGCTACTCAGCTGCGTGCCTCTGGGTTCACACCAAGTTGGATGTGCAACCTCATTATCATCCAATTTGTTCTCCCATTCCTCGCCCTCAGTCACCCTCCTCTTCTTCTTGCCATGACAGCACAGTACAGTCGAGGGTCAGGAAGCTGCTCGGACCCAACCTTTTTTTTTTCCGCCTGTGTAGAGAAGAATATCTGCCCCAAACAATTTTAAGCTGAGATGCAGTCTGCTGTATATACCCATTTTAAGTTTATCAGGTGTGTGTACCTCTGTGTGGAGAAGAATATCTGCCCCAAACAATTTTAAGCCTGAGATGCAGTCTGCTTTATATACCTATTTTGAGTTTATCAGGTCTGTGTACCCCTGTGTGGAGAAGAATATCTACCCCAAACAATTTTAAGCGGAAATGTAGCCTGCCAACCCAGCAGATGGAAACACAAACAGGAGTGTTCACATTAAAAAAAAATTAGGGCCTAACAACACCATTTCCTCTTTCCTCGGCCAGCAGATTGGAGATGGTGGAGTTCAACCTCTTAGCTTTGTCATGTGTAGGATGAAACAATCTTTTACGTGACCACAACTGCGGGACTGAGGACTGGCTGCAGTGCTGAGAGAGGGCGGAGTATGGTGAACCGGACAAACTGCTGATCTGTGAGTGAGGTGCAGGGGGACATGTTAGGGTGGATTGAGAAATATGTGTTGTGCTCGGTGAAACAAACACAGCATGCATGTCCTCCTTGTGCTTGCATCACTCTGTGTCTGAGCCATAGGACACAACATACCTCCTCGTCTTCCTACTCTACTTCCTCAGATCAGCTACTCAGCTGCGTGCCTCTGGGTTCACACAAAGTTGGATATGTAACCTCATCATCATCCAATGTGTTATCCCATTCTTCGCCCTCAGAGTCACCCTCCTCTACTTCTTGCCATGACAGCACAGTACATTGGAGGGTCAGGAAGCTGCTCGGAACCAACTTTTTTTCCCCCCTCTATGGAGAAGAAAATCTGCCCCAAACAATTTTAAGCTGATATGCAGTCTGCTTTATATACCCCTTTTGAGTTTATCAGGACTGTGTACCCCTGTGTGGAGAACAATATATGCACCAAAAAATTATATTCACTAGAGTATAACTATTGTAAATGAGACCAAAACCTCTTCCACTGCAGCCAATGCATCACATGGCGACCCAATCAGGAGTGTTCACATTTTCCTAAATTAGGACCTAATACCACCGAAGTGGAATCAATTTCAGTACAGTAGAAATAGTATAATTAGGACCGACACTTCTTCCCCTACAGCCAATCCAGTAGATGGAGACCCAATCAGGAGTGTTCACATTTGAAAACATTTGGGACTAAAACCACCAAGTGGCATCAATTTCACTAGAGTATAAGTTGTATAATGGGGATCGACACCTCTTCCACTACAGCCAACCAAATAGATAGAGACCCAATCAGGATTCCCCACATTTCTAAAAATTACTGGCAGGCACCATCAAAGTGGCATCAATTTCAATACAGTTGAAATAATATAATTAGGACCGACACTTCTTCCCCTACAGCCAACCCAGTAGATGGAGACCCAATCAGGAGTATTCACATTTGAAAACATTCAGGCCTAAAACCACCAAAGTGGCATCAATTTCACTAGAGTATAAGTAGTATAATGGGGACCGACACCTCTTCCACTACAGCGAACCCAACAGATATAGACCCAATCAGGAATACCCGCATTTCCAAAAATTACTGGCAGACACCAACAAAGTGGCATCAATTTCAGTACAGTAGAAATTGTACAATTAGCAACGACACCTCTTCCACTACAGCCAAGCCAGTAGATGGAGACCCAATCAGGACTATTTCCATTTGCAAAACAATTGGGCCTAAAACCACCAAAGTGGAATCACTTCCACTACAGCCAACACAATGGATTGAGAGACCAAATCTGCATTCTCCACATTTCCAAAAATTAGCGCCTAAAACCTGCAGCCGCAGCAAGAGCAGGTACACAAGCCATATCACAGACTGCAATTCCGCAGGATCAATGTAGCACACTAAAAACTACAACATTGCCTACTCTGTACAGTCTGCAATTGGGGTGCAAATGTCCTTTGAGATCCATGACTTGTTCATCTTGGTGAAAGTTAGGTGGTCAGCACTCATGGGACAGCCAGGTGCGCTTATCCATCAGGACACCACCAGCAGCGCTGAACACACATTCTGAGAGAACGCTGGCTGCCGGTCATGATAAAACCTCCAAGACGTGACAGGCGAGCTCAGGCCATTCATCCATTTTTGAAGACCAAAATGTAAAAGGGTCAAAATCCTCACCATTGGCATTCGTGTTGAGCTCTACATAGTCATCCACCATCCTCTCCAGTTGTTCTCCACATGTCAGACTCAGTACTTTGTTGTGCTGGTGCACGAGCTGGTCTAAAAAATGTGTGAAAGGACTCACAGAAAATGCTTCTCCCACTTACTCTGCTGCTGCTAATGTTTTGGCATTGACAAACTGACGTGCCGGATGTTGAAAGACTACAGCTGCGATGCACACTGTGTGCCTCATTCTTATCTTGGGAAAAAGCTCTATTGAGGTTGATTAAAAGCTTGTTTCTATACTCTAACATTAGCATGCCCCTTTCCAGGGCGGGAAGCATCTGGCAAAATTTACTCTTATAACGTGGATCTAACAGAGTGGCTACCCAGTAGTCAGCATTATTTTGAATTCTAACTATATGAGGATCATGTTGCAGAAAGTGCAGCAAGAAGGCACTCATATGTCGGGCTCTTCCAGGTGGTCTAAAGCCAGGCTCTATTGTTGGCTGCGTAACACTGATGCATGTTTCCTTCGTCCCCTCCTGCCAACCATGTTCAACAGAGAGGGGATGATAATCCTCTGCATCTTCTCACTGTTGCTCGCCCATCACCTATTCCTCCTCCATTTGTTCCTCGGCTCTTGCACCTTCACTAACAGTATGTCAGGTATCACCAAATCCCCTTGATCGCAGGAAGCCACCGTCACTTGGCATCCGCCTATGTGACGACAGTCTGGAACTTTGAGACATTCTTATCCCTTCCACATCCTCTTCTTCTGGGAAAATTACCGCCTGCGGTACGCTATTCAAAGTCTTCTCCAGCATGTAGATGACCGGAATAGTGATGCTGATGAAGGCATTGTCAGCGCTAACTAGTTTAGTAGCCATTTCAAAATTGTGCAGAAGGGTGCAGAGGTCCGTAATCTGGTAACACTCCATAAACGTGATATGCCCACTTCCGTAGTGCATTGACTTGGGCTATACGACATGACATACTGCGTCAGGGTTTGTTGCTGCTGCCACAGTTACTGCAACATGTGCAGAGTGGAATTCCACCGCGTCGGCACATTGCATATCAATCTGTTAACTGGCATGGATAAAGACCTCTGTATCGATGCAAGTCGATGACATGAGCAATGGGAACGGCGAAAGGGAGCACACAGCTTCCGTACTTTCTGAAGCAACTCATCCAGGACAGGATAGTCGCAGAGAAATCACTGTACCCCTAGGTTGAGGACGTGAGCCACGCAAGACACGTGTGTGAGTTCGCCTTGGTATAGGGCTGCCAACAGGTTCATACCGTTATCGCACAATGCCTTCACTGGCTAAAGGTTCAGCAGAGACAGCCATTGCGCAAACTGAGCCTGGAGAGCTGTCCACAACTCTTCAGCTGTATGACTGCGATCTCCAAGGCATATTAATTTGAAGACTGCTTGATTGCAGTGAGCCCTGGCTGCGCAGTACGGAGGTGGTGTGGATACGCTTAGCACTGTTGGAACGCATATCTCGTTAAGGCAGAGGTTGATTGCGCAGATGGAGGCCCTAGAGGAAGTGGATGACGCAGAAACAGTGGAGGAAGTGTGAAATACAGAGGTTTCTTCTGCAAGCCTTAGGGATTCCAGGATTTGTGAAGCAGCCCCTTCCCTGCCTGTCCCCACAGCCACCAGAGTCACCCAGTGCCAAGTTAGTGAGATGTAACGCCCTTGGCCATGCTTACTCGTCCAAGTGTCTGTGGTGAAATGCACCCTGGCAGATATAGATTTAGTTAAGGAACAGGTGATGTTTTCTGCGACATGCTGGTGTAGCACAGGCACAGCTTTCTTAGAGAAGTAATGGCGACTGGGCAACTGGTACTGGGGGACTGCGACGGCCATCAGCTTTCGGAAATCATCTGTATCTACCAGGTGGAAAGGCAGCATTTCCATGGCCAACAGATTTGAGATGCAGTGCTCCTCGTGCTTGCATCACTCTGTGTCTGCGTCATAGGGCGGAAGGTAACCTCCTCGTCTTCCTCCTCCACCTTCTCAGATGAGCTACTCGGTTGCGTGACTCTGGGTTCACACCAAGTAGGATCTTCAACTTCGTCATCAACCAATATGTTATCCCATTTCTCACCCTCAGAGTGACTCTTCTCCTCTTGTTGCCCTGACAGCACAGTACAGTCCTCATGAGCCTCAGGTATCTGAGTCTCATCAGGATCACCTGCCTCCCCAGTGGTTAACGTCTGGTGACGAGGGTCAGGAACCTGCTCGGATCCTACTCCATCCTTCCCCGAATCCAACGTAAAACAATTTTAGGCATTGGTGCAGATGCTTTTCTCCTCTTCTTGACTATGTGAATGCACTTCTGATGCCCATGATATAGAATGGGTGAACAGTTCTATATATTCGCCCATCTGTGGTTCGCTACAGTCAGTTGGGCGCTTGGACAATTGTGACGCGGGGGGAAGCAAGGGTAATTGGGGTGCTACCTCTGTGGACTGTACTGTGTGTGATGTTGAGGTGGAGGAAGAAGAGGAGAGGCCACTTGAAGCAGTGCTTGCCATCCACAGGAGCATCTGATCTTTCTGGCATTTATCAACAAGGCGTATTGCTGTGCAGCTGCCAAAGAAAGAGAGTGGAGTAGCCCGTCCAGTAACAGAAATTGTCAGTTGTCTTTGGATAGGGCATAACGGTGTTGGTTCACTAGTGTTTTCACTAACATTACCACCTACCCCATGTATACCTTGAACACGAAGCCTATTCCCCCTTCCACCACGACCTCTCTTTTTCCCACTAATGTTACTCAGATACTGTAGTAGAAGCACGCTATTAGGAAAACAAAATTAGATTTTTTCCTCTGCAATAGCTCTGCACATACCTGAATTTCAGAGGCACTAAATGACAAGGTAAGATATGGCTTGCTGTATAATGTTACTAACCAAACAAAGTATATTTTTTACTGTGGATGACGCCTATATAGCATAGGAGATTTTCTCCAAACTATTTCAAACTGAGATGTTCCTGCTGAATAGTGTTAAAAACCGAACAAAGTATTTTTTACTGGGGATGACGCATGTATAACATAGAAGATATTCTCCAAACTATTTCAAACTCAGATCTAGCCTGCTGTATAACGTTAGCAACAGCAAAAAATAGATTTTTTTGACTCTGCACAAGCTCTGAATACAGCTGAATTTCACTGCCACAAAAAGGACTGGGTTGCTTATAGCAGAGTGTAACACGTTTGCAACAGAAAAAAATATTTTTTGGACTCTGTCTAGCAACAGAAATTTTTTTTTTTACTCTGAAAACACCTGAAGTTCACCGACACTAACGTAGTAGCTGAGGTATAGCAGAGTGTATGATGTTTACCACACAAAAAAAATCTTTGGTGGACTGTGGCACTGGCTAGCAACAGAAAAAATCTATTTCTTTACTCTTAAAACAGATGAATTTCACCGCCACTAAAAGCACTAGGTGGCTTATAGCAGAGTGTAACACATCTGCGACACAAAAATCTTTGGTGGACTGGCTAGCAACAGAAAAAAACTTTTTTTACTCTGACAGCTGAAGTTCACCCACCAAAAATGACAAACTGGGCTAACACAGCTTGCACTATCACATTAGCAAATAAAAAAAAAAGTTTTCTGTGCTCTGCACTCAGAAGCTCTGCACTGACAAGCTCTGCAGATAGCTGAATTTCAACCCCACAAACACAAAAAGTGGCCTAAAAGGACTTGGTTGCTTGCTTGCTTTATCACATTAGCAAGTGCAAAAATAGATTGAAGGTTTGCATGGAGCACAGACAGTTCAACCGGTGCACAACACTGTTCTATGCCATAGGCCCTGCTTTGCTCTTTCTGTCAGAATCTCAGTAATTGCACAAAAACAAAAAAAAGTGCTGTAAGGTCGATTGAACAGGTTCACAGCACAGGACTTATCTACACTATCTGACTTCCATTGAACAAACGGTGGCCCACCTTATATAGCTAAGCAGACCATGGTAACTGGTCGCAATCGCCAGACCATGGACCAATTGTTGCCTACTCAAATAATGAACATGTTGAAAAAGGAGAAAACATGAGTATAAAGGCATAAAAGACATTATTTTATTCAATGAAAATTACATAACAAAGTTTACAAAATATTACATCACAAAGAGGGGGTATAAAGTGCAAGGTGCCGGGCATAATAAGGACACATGGGCGATGGGCCAAAGTATGAATATATATATATCTCCATATGGATATTAATGGTGGGTGTGGGAAATTATGTCGTCGGAGTCACCATTCATAATAAGCTGCTTTAGGCTAGTGAAGCCCTAGTGGGCTAGAATATACAGGAAATCCCATCTCACATATCATATATCACCTTTCCCTGGTTAGATCATAGGTAACACTCACCAGGAGTTTCAGATTCTGAAGCCCTCAAACCACTGTGACCATAGTGAGATCGCGGTAATGATGACAGCGCACCCCGATGCGCGTTTCGCCTATCTTTCTCAAGAGGCGCATGTCAGCAAGCGCCAGATGGACCTTCTTTAAGTACGCCCATAAGTGGTCATGTGACTGTGAATTAAAGGATGACCTATAGGAGGCAAGCGACGCATGCGCCCAGAGCCCCATCCCCCCCACACAAGCCCAGGCCGTCATGCCCCAGGAGCGTGCCAGGGACATAGAGATGGCCGGGCCAGGGCACGGTGTCCTTCTGGAGGCTGGTACTATTATGGTCACGGCTGATGTGGAAAGCCTATATACTTGCATCAGTCATGATTTGGCACTCGCAGCAGCCTGCAGTTTCTTGGGGACCTCCCACCTGGATGGCCCATCGCGTGAGCTTATTCTTGGGCTCCTCCACTTCGTCCTCTACTGCGCGCCCTCGTACGCCAACCTCTTTCTGGGAGCATGGGAGAGGGATAATTCTGGTGACGAGGGCATGCGGGGCGCAGATCAGGTCGTGTCGTGGCTCAGGTACATTGATGACATTTTGTTCTTTTGGAGGGGGACGGTGGGGGAGCTCGATGATTTTATGAGGTAACTTAATATGAATAATTGGGGGATCAAACTAACGTATTCTTATCACCACCAACACATGGACTTTCTGGACATCACTCTGGAGGAGGACTCACACTCCCTCATCCAGACTGACGTCTTCAGAAAGCCCACTGCAGTTAACTCTTTGGTCCATGCTGCCTCTGCACATAACTCATCGACGATTAGGGCTGTCCCGGTCAGACAGTTCCTAAGAGTAAGGCGTATATGTTGCACTGATTCCAACTTTGAAAAACAGGCTGCAGAGTTGGCTGATCGCTTCAGACAGAGGGGTTATAGTAATAGGTGCATCGGCCGTGGCTATGGAAGGGCACGTAGCACTCCCCGCAGTAGTCTTTTGTACCCCGCTCAACGGCAACAACAGCAGACCCCTGAGAGGACCCGCTTCATCTCCATATTCAACCATGAGTCGGGAACCATGAGACGGGTCCTCTCCCGACACTGGAATATCCTCAGCACAGAGCCCTCCCTAAGGGACCATGTGGGTGATTACCCACTTATGACGGCCAGGCGTGCCAACAACTTGGGGGATCTCCTTGTCTCTAGCCATTATGTCCCCCTCCATCTTATCCCTTTGGGTCATTCGGTCCCATGGTGGGATCTTTCCCCTGCGGTCACTGGGTGGCATGCGCCAATGTCCTTCACCGTACCTCCTTTACTTCATCTGATGGCTTCCGCACTTTTAAGATCTCTAAATTTATTTCATGTGGCTCAACCTACAGTGGTGGCCAGAAGTATTGGCACCCCTGCAATTCTGTCAGATAAAACTCAGTTTCTTCCTGAAAATGATTGCAATCACAAATTCTTTGGTTTTATTATTTTCATTTAATTTGCTTGCAAGGAAAAAACACAAAAGAGAATGAAGCAAAAATCAAATCATTGATCATTTCACACAAAACTCAAAAAATGGGCCAGACAAAAGTATTGGCACCCTCAGCCTAATACTTGGTTGCACAACCTTTAGCCAAAATAACTGCAAACAACCGCTTCCGGTAACCATCAATGAGTTTCTTACAATGCTCTGCTGGAATTGTAGACCATTCTTCTTTGGCAAACTGCTCCAGGTCCCTGATATTTGAAGGGTGCCTTCTCCAAACTGCCATTTTGAGATCTCTCCACAGGTATTCTATGGGATTCAGGTCTGGACTCATTGCTGGCCACCTTAGAAGTCTCCAGTGCTTTCTCTCAAACCATTTTATAGTGCTTTTGGAAGTGTGTTTTGGGTCATTGTCTTGCTGGAAGACCCATGACCTCTGAGGGAGACCCAGCTTTCTCACACTGGGCCCTACATTATGCTGCAAAATTTGTTGGTAGTCTTCAGACTTCATAATGCCATGCACACGGTCAAACAGTCCAGTGCCAGAGGCAGCAAATCAACCCCAAAACATCAGGGAACCTACGCCATGTTTGACTGTAGGGACCGTGTTCTTTTCTTTGAATGCCTCTTTTTTTTCCTGTACACTCTATGTTGATGCTTTTTCCCAAAAAGCTCTACTTTTGTCTCATCTGACCAGAGAACATTCTTCCAAAATGTTTTAGGCTTTCTCAGGTAAGTTTTGGCAAACTCCAGCCTGGCTTTTTTATGTCTCAGGGTAAGAAGTGGGGTCTTCCTGGGTATCATACCATACAGTCCCTTTTCATTCAGATGCCGATGGATAGTACGGGTTGACACTGTTGTACCCTCGGACTGCAGGGCAGCTTGAACTTGTTTGGATGTTAGTCGAGGTTCTTTATCCACCATCCGCATAATTTTGCATTGAAATCTCTCGTCAATTTTTCTTTTCCGTCCACATCTAGGGAGGTCAGCCACAGTGCCATGGGCTTTAAACTTCTTGATGACACTGCGCACGGAAGACACAGGAACATTCAGGTCTTTGGAGATGGACTTGTAGCCTTGAGATTGCTCATGCTTCCTCACAATTTGGTTTCTCAAGTCCTCAGACAGTTCTTTGGTCTTCTTTCTTTTCTCCATGCTCAATGTGGTACACACAAGGACACAGGACAGAGGTCGAGTCATCTTTAATCCATGTTAACTGGCTGCAAGTGTGATTTAGTTATTGCCAACACCTGTTAGGTGCCACAGGTAAGTTACAGGTGCTGTTAATTACACGAATTAGAGAAGCATCACATGATTTTTAAAACAGTGCCAATACTTTTGTCCACCCCCTTTTTTAGGTTTAGTGTGGAATTATATCCAATTTGGCTTTAGGACAATTCTTTTTGTGTTTTTTCATTGAAGACAAATTAAATGAAGATTATAATACCAAAGAATTTGTGATTGCAATAATTTTCAGGAAGAAACTGAGTATTATCTGACCGAATTGCAGGGGTGCCAATACTTTTGGCCACCACTGTATGTGGTGTATTACGCCACATGTGGTTGCCAAAAGATCTATGTCGGCCTAACTACTAGAGAGTTGAGAATTAGAGTGCGGGAACATGCGCGGGACATTGGCGCAGCCAAGTCAGTGACAGATCCCTGAGACATTACCACGTCACTTCAGAGCGGTTCACAATTGCGACCCGCGAACTCTGAAAGTGCATGGTATAGACGTGGTACAGTTGGGCTCTCGCGGAGGAAATGCCAAACAACTTCTTGCTCAGAAAGAGGCCAGATGCATTACCAATTTTGATACCATGGCCCCACGTGGCCTAAACGAAAACTTGGTATTTTCATATTTCCTCTAATCTTTGGTTGTGCTTTTGGTGCTCTCCTGTTGTTCCCACTCTGGATTTTTAGATCCGGCTGCGGTGATGTTTTTAGCTTGTTGTTTTTATTTATTTTACTAATTTTCTCCCTTTTTCCTTCACTTTCCATACTTAGTGCCTATATTCCAACAAGCTCTATAGTGCCTGACCTCAGCCCTGAGATTGAATTGGGGGTGTGACCTGACTGCTTTAGAAGATGATTTGGATATGCCTCCTCTCAGATAAGCCTGATCACTACTGAACATTGCTGACCCCATTATATATACCTTTATTGTGTTTTTTTGTCTGATTAGTGCACGTCTTGAGTTTCATGGGGGTGTCTTATTGCTATCGTCTCTTATTGGATGTGGTGCTGATGCGTGTGTGCTCGTGTTCTAGTGCACGTGCACGCATGCATCAGTAACAGGCACTCTTTATTAATGAGTGCCTTTATTTATTATATTGGGGGCGGCTCCCCGTTGCGATCCTCCTCCTCTTTCCCTGACACTGTGATGTGTGACGGCTGATGCCAATGCCACCCACCTGTGTGCGTGCGCCGCGGTCCTCCGCTCCCCGTGCCCTGGCCCGGCCGTCTCTATGTCCCTGGCGCGCTCCTGTGGGCGCGTAATTTGACGCGCTTGCGGGCGCACGCCTGGGGCATGATGGCCTGGGCGTGTGCGGCAGGGGGCGGTGCTCCGGGCGCATGCGCCGCTTACCTCCAATAGATCATCCTTTAATTCACTGTCACTTGACCACTTATGGGCGTACTTAAAGAAGGTCCATCTGGCGCTTGCTGACATGCGCCTCTTGAGAAAGATAGGCGAAACGCGCATCGTAGCGCGCTGTCATCATTACTGCAATCTCACTATGTTCACAGTGGTCAGAGGGCTCCAGAATCTGAATATCCTGGTGAGTGTTACCTATGATCTAACCAGGGAAAGGTGATATATGATATGTGAGATGGGATTGCCTGTATATTCTAGCCCACTAGGGCTTCACTAGGCTAAAGCAGCTTATTATGAATGGTGACTCCCACGACATAATTTCCCACACCCACCATTAATATCTATATGGAGATATATATATATTCATACTTTGGCCCATCGCCCATGTGTCCTTATTATGCCCGGCACCCTGCACTTTATACCCTCTCTTTGTGATATAATATTTTGTAAACTTTGTTATGTAATTTTCATTGAATAAAATATTGTCTTTTATGCATTTATACTCATGTTTTCTACTTTTTCAACTATCTGACTTCCACAGAAGCGCCCATCTATCTAGCTAATATCTCTCATTACACAGGACACAGCACACTCAGCAACATCTATCTCCTTCAGTGACATGCATAAAATGGAGCTGAGGGAACATGGCCGGTTTTTATATGGAGAGGACATGTGATTTCAGCAGCCAATTGCAGAAGCCCTTGTGTCTGGGACACTGTGGATGCTTCCTGCGCTCTGATTGGCCAGTCGCGCTTTCCTGACTTAAAGTTACCGCCTACAGGAAAAAAAAAAAAAAAGCGCGCCATTGATCTGACCTGTTCTGAGCTATCACCAGCCCCCCCACTCATCTACCACTTCTCCCCGCTCATTATACACAAGCACTATGGACAAAGTAATATAAAGACACCTAGGGAAAAAGGAAAGGGTTAACCAAACACCGCTCGCAACAACTTTGGAAATAACCAGTACACCAGAATGTGTCCACCTCTCTTAGACAAGTATTAAGAGAATTATTGCTGGCATCCTCTGATATGTAAAGCCAGCTTATGGCTATGTGCCCACGATGCAGAAATGCTCAGGATTTTTTCCTGAGCGTTTCTGCATCTCCCTGGCAAAAAAACGCATGCGGATTGTACATGCGGATTGTACATGCGTTTTTCCTGCCAGGGACATGCGGATGTGAAGCGTTCTTCACATGCATTTCTGCATGTGGGTTGACAAGCGCTTTCCAAGCGATTTTAGCATCACTTGGAAAGTGCTTGACAACTTGGTCACACTATATAAATCCATGCAAACTGCATGGATTTATATATTGTGACCCGAGAGAATGTCAAAAAATAAAAAAAAAAATGTATACTTGCCCTCCGATGGCCCCCGCAGTCTTGATTCCCTCCGTCCAGGCTGCCGGCAGCGGTAGAGTGAAAGACCTGCCGACGTCAGCGTCGCGTGACCCGTCACATGACTCTGACGTCAGCGCAGGTCCTTCATTCCATCGCGAACTGCTGCCAAGCATGGAGGAGCGCACCGTGGGCCGCCAGAAGGTAAGTATACATTTATTTTTTATTTTATTCTTTTTTTTTCAGTTTTTTATGGTACCCAGGTCCGGAGGAGAGTCTCCTCTTCTCTAGACCTGGGTACCATCCGCACATTAGAACGCATGGAATGCGCATCTACTTATCCAGTGATGCGTAATCCATGCGGTCTAATGCAAGTCAATGGCGGCGAAAACGCAGCACTTCCGCAAAATAATTGGTAGTGCTGCGTTTTTTTCTGCAATGATAATCCGCAGCGGAAATTTCCGCAGCATGTGCACAGCACATTGCGGATTATCATTGGGGGACATGGCAGGCCTTCTACCATGCCTTTTTTAAGCGTTTCTGCAGCGTTTTTGCCGCTGCGGAAACGCTTAAAAAACGCATCGTGGGCACACAGCCTACATAGGGAAAGAACAGACATGACTGGTTCTCCTGCAGCATGTGACCACAGGCAATCAACAAGCTAAGTTCAGCAAAGATTTAACTCCTTCTAACCTTCCTAGAAGATGCAGTTCTAGAAGTTGACGCCGAGTCACTCTGAACTGACCATACCTATCTATGTAGTCACAAGGAAGATAGTCTTATTCTGTGGAATCCACAGACCCTGATGCCGACATGACAGTGGGTGATATTTGAGAAAACCACCATGTGACAGTACCCCTCCCTCTAAGAGGGGCCCCTGGAACCTCAGGACCAAGTTTATCTGGATAAAGGCGATGAAATGACCTTACCAGACGTTTGGCATGAATATCAGAGGCTGGTACCCAAGTCCTCTCCTCAGGACAATAACCCATCCAATGAACCAAATATTGCAATAAGCGACGGATGAGACGGGAATTGATAATTTTGGATACCTGAAACACTAATGACACATTGACTAGGAGCGGAGGTTGGGGTAAGGGAGGAGAGGTTTAAGAAACCACATATCTCTTTAACAGAGACCTGTGAGAAACATTATGAATTTTGAATGATGCATGTAATGTCAGACGGAAAGGAACAGGATTATTGACTGCTGTAATCTTATAAGGAGCAATAAACAGAGGTCCTAACTTCAACAAAAGTACCTTGAGTTTAATGTTCTTGGTAGATAACTACACCTGATCACCCACACACAGGTCCGGAACCAGCACAAGTTTACAATTAGCCGAATGTCTATATTTGGAACTCATGTCATGCAAATGTCATTGAACGGACTCCCAGGTAGAAGCTAATGGCCAAGTCTCAGCATAAGTTGTTTTGCAGACTCAAGGTTAAGGAGATTCTTTTCGTCTGTAATCACTGTAACAGGGTGGATAGCTACCTCCAAAAAGTGCCGCCTCTCCTCAAACGCTAGTTTGATAGCGAGTAATTCCCTATTACCAATATCATAATTGCGTACAGCTGACTGGAGTTTCTTAGAGAAAAAGGCGTATGGACACAGCTTACCATGAGATGGACCCTGAGATAATACCACTCACACACCCATCTCAGATGCATCAAACTCCACTGTAAAATGCTGAGACACATTAGGCTGTATTAATACAGGAGCTGACGATAAGCATTCTTTAAGACCATTAAATGCACACAAAGCATCCTCAGACCATCTTAAGAAATCCATACCCTTTTTAGTCAGGTCAGTTAGAGGTTGTGCTATGGCAGAAAAGTTTTTAATACATTTTCTGTAATAAATGGCAATACCTAAAAAACGTTGTAGAGCTTTAAGGTTTCCAGAACGGTCCCATTTCATAATAGCCTGTAATTTAGTGGGATCCATCTGAAAACCCATGGCAGAAATCACATAACACAAAAAAGGAAGTTCCTGTAGAGCGAACAAACACTTCTCGAGTTTAGCATATATTATCTCTGAGAATACGCACTACCTGCCTGACATATTCTATATCAGACTCATAATCCTGTAAGTATATAAGAAGGTCCTGTAAGTATATAAGAATGTCATAAGGTAAATAATAACAAGCTTCCCTAAAATATGAGAGAAAACATCATTAATAAAATGTTTGAATACAGCAGGCGTGTTGGTAAGACCAAAAGGCATCAGAAGGTTTTCGAAGTGCCCCTCCGGTGTGTTAAAATTTTCCACTCATCCTCCTGTTTGAACCAGATCAGATTATAGGCCCCCCTAAGGTCAAGTTTAGAGAACCATTTAGCCATGGCAGTCTGATTAAACAGGTCAGGAATGAGTGGGAGAGGGTACAGATCCTGGACCGTTATTTGATTGAGTTCCCAGAAGTCCAGGCACGGAAATAACCCACCATCCTTCTTTTTAACAAAGAAGAACCCCGCTGCTACTGGTGAGGAAGACGGCCTAATGTGTCCTTCAGCTTGACTCTCAATTATATACTCCTTGAGAGCTAATCTCTCCAGACCAGATAAATTATAAAGTTTGCACTTGGGCAATTTTTGTGCTGGAATCAACCTTATAGTACAGTCATAGGGCCTATGGGGTGGGAACTCCTGACATCCTTTCTCTGAGAATACATCACAAAAATCAGAGAGAGGACCAGGAAGGCTTGTGGAAAACTCAGAAATACAGGTTCCTAAACAGTGGTCCTTACAATGCAGGCTCCATTTGGTTATCTCCTGAATCTGCCAATCAACAGTGGGATTATGTAGGCCATCAAAGCAACCCCTACATTACTTGTGAAAGAAGACCCCTGAAGAAGTAACACGATATGCTCTCAGAATGAAGTACCCCTATATGGAGTTCCAGCCCCTGTACCCACTCAGAGAAGTTCGCCCCTGAGTCAGAGGTGATGAATCAATGGCAAATATCTAAACTGGATTGGACAATTGTTTCAAATTTAATCTTGAAGAAAGGGCAAATAGCTTGTCAATCTGTCCACTGTCAAAAAAACAGGTGAATCAGAGGGTAAAGAAAAGGCCCATGCCTGCGGGTCCACACTCAATAGGGAAAAAATAATTCCCACCCGCTGTTTCTCTTGTCCAGAGGAATGGCGAAATAAATGAAAATGCAACTTACATGCCTTTCTGAAAGCAAAAAACTGACTGTGCTCCCTTGAAAATCTCTCCGGGAGAGGCAGTTTGGGTTTCAGAGCAGAGTGATTCATTAGGGAGGACTGAGCTAGCTGCTGAACTGCTCCCTTTAATTCAGCCACCTGTAGAGAAAAAGCCTGCATTTGGCTCGCAAGAGCCGTAACCAGTTCCATACTGGAGTGTAGGGAAAAGTAAGGCCAACAATAAAGTTATAGTGTGACTGTGGATGGTAAGCGTGCTCCTAGCCTGAACCTCAGAGATCCTAGCTATACCTGCTCCCTGGATTACTCCTGAAGGTGGAGATGCCCGAGCCTCGTTCCTTATTATGCTCCTAAGCATCAGTAGTCTGAAATGTGTAAGGGGAAATACAAAACAAGACAGGCAGGGCAGAACTGAAACAGTCACACAACACGCTCTCAGGGAAACACACAAAGGGACATAAAGTGGAAGGCCTGAGAGGCAACAAAGTAATATAAAGACACCTAGGGAAAATAGGAAAGGGTTAGCTAAACACCGCTTGCAGCAACTTTGGAAATTACCAGCACACCGGAACGTGTCCCCCTCAGACTAGACAGGTATAAAGAAAACTATTGCTGACATCTTCTGATCAGTGGAGCCAGCTTAAATAGGGAAAGATCAATTATGACTTGTTCTCCTGCAGCATGTGAGCTGCAGCTCTAAAAATCGACACCAGAGTTAACCAGGTGGAAGTCGCAGTGGAATAAAAAGACAATAACAATGCCCCTTGGAAGAGTGCTGGAGGTTACAGTGGAATAAAAATACAATATCAATGCCCCTTGCAAGAGCTGTGGAGTTCAGAGTGGTTTAAATTGACGGTTTTAATGCCCCTTGGAAGAGACGTGGAGGTCACAGTAGCTTAACAAGACGGTTTTAATGCCCCTTGGAAAAGTGGTGGAAGTCGCAGTGGATTAAAAAGACAATATCAATGCCCCTTGGAAGAGTTGTGGAGGTCCCAGTGGAATAAAAAGACAATATCAATGCCCCTTGGAAGAGTGTTGGAGGTTACAATGGAATAAAAAGACAATATCAATACCCCGTGAAAAAGACGTGGAGGTCACAGTAGCTTAACAAGACGGTTTTAATGCGCCTTGGAAGAGATGTGGAAGTCGCAGTGGAATAAAAAGGCAATATCAATGCCCCTTGGAAAAGTGCTGGAGGTTACAGTGGAATAAAAAGACAATATCAATGCCCCTTGCAAGAGCTGTGAAGCTCAGAGTGGTTTAAATTGACGGTTTTAATGCCATTAGGAAGAGACCTGGAGGTCACACTACCTTAACAAAATGGTTTTAATGCCCCTTTGAAGAGTGGTGGAGGTCGCAGAGGATTAAAAAGACAATATCAATGCCCCTTGGAAGAGTGGTGGAGGTTACAGTGGAATAAAAAGACAATATCAATGCCCCTTGGAAGAGTGGTGGAGGTCGCAGTGGAATAAAAAGACAATATCAATGACCGTTGGAAGAGTGTTGGAGGTCGCAGTGTAATAAAAAGACAATTTCAATGCCCCTTGGAGGAGTGGTGGAGGTCACAGTGGAATAAAAATACAATATCAATGCCCCTTGGAAGAGTGGTCGAGGTTACAGTGGAAGAAAAAGACAATATCAATGCATATTTGTAGAGATGTGGAGTTCACAGTGGTTTAACCAGAAGGTTTTAATTCCCCTTGGAAGAGACGTGGAGGTCACAGTAGCTTAACAAGAAGGTTTTAATGCCCCTTGGAAGAGAGATGTAGGTCGCAGTGGAGTAAAAAGACAATATCAATGCCCCTTGGAAGAGTGGTGGAGGTTACTCTGTGCTGACCATACCTATCTATGGAGTCACAAGGAAGATTGTCTGAATCTGTGGAATCCACAGACTCTGACGCCACCATGACAGTTGGAGATGTTTGAGAAAACCTCCATGTGACAAAAACTAGCTGCTACCACCAATTGTTTAAGAGAAGATGCTAATTAATGCAATTAATTAAATGTTGACTTACATCTTCACTGTCGGTTGAATCTAAATCTTCTGTCTTAGGTTCCTCATCAGTGACAATTTTCTCTGGCAAAATATCATCCAGCCAACTTAGATCATGCAAAGAAAAAATACACTCCATTGCCTTCCGTATACCAGCAAGAGCCAACAGCTGAAAGAGACAATATAAGCTTTCAGATTTTGTAGACATTGATCATCCAAACCATTAAAATCCTTGAAGGTGAAGTGAATAAAAATGTGTTGTTACAATGGTATCTGTCAGGGGGTAGGCTATACAGTATTAGGGCAATTACAACACTGATGAACTGACCAAGATAGTTCTATGAAAAATGAAACGTAGGCCGTAAGTGAACAGTCAATTTGTGACATTAATTAGTTGGAAATAAAAATAAATCAAAAAAGTGAGGGCTTTTTTGCAGCTGGATGTCACCTTCCAACTTTTAGTGCAATATAGCACATTCTACATACAATTCATTTCTTCTGTTTGTGCCATTTTGAAAGATTTGGGTCAGTGGCGTTTTTTGCCAACGTTCTCAGTTAGGCATTTTTCTGCCATTTTCCTGTAGGTTTCAAGCATAGCTATAAAGAATGCTCACATTCTTATGGGAGGAAGAAAGGCGATTGCGGCAGCTAAACAGGAAAGGGTTCTTTACAGTTAGAGCAGTCAGACTGTGGAATGCCCGACCACAAGAGGTAGCGATGGCAGACACCATAACAGCTTTTAAAAAAAGGGCTGGGTGATTTCCTCAATACACATAACATAGTGGGTTATAGATAGTTTAATGACAAAAAATGAACTTGATGGATCTAGGTCTTTTTTCAACCTATTGTATGTAACCATGTAACTATGTAATATGGTACTCCATCTCACAGTGTTTATTGCTGCTCTATTTAGTAAAACACCATAGTTGCACCCCCTGATACCAACTATGTTTGAGCTGATACACATTCACCCGGTGTATAAAAATCATGGTATGCACCATAACATACCATGTTAATGAGGTATTCTCCCCTAAAAGGAGAACACTGTGGCTTAAATGTACCATTAAAAGTGCCTTCAAGTTCTGCTGTGCAGCAATTCTGTACCCATGCCACCATGGATTTTTTTCTGACCTCAGTAATAATGATCATGTTTGAATTGACAATGTACACATAAAACAAATGTTTAGGATATTTACCATCAATGGGAAGATAATTGCTGCCACAGTTGATTTCAGTATCCACAAAATGATCAAACAAGATAGTTGAACTAAGGTAAAGAAATTAACTTTCCGTAGTGGAACATGGCGGAGGTATATAACGTCAGGCTGATGCTTAGGTGGAATAAACAGCAATTTTAACCGTTCTGTGAACTTTACAAAAAAAAAACACAACAAAGTGAGTTAATGCAAAACTGAAAATGATACATAGTTTAAAAGGAGTTTAAAAAAATGCTCAGGCCAAAAATGCTAAACTTTTGAATCTGATATTGTTAAAACTCCTCTCTGTTCTTCCTTCTCTGTCACTGTTAGGATTAGTGATGAGAGAACATGCTTGGATATCGTGTTATCTGAGCATGCTCAGGTGTTATCTGAGTATCTTGGGCGTGCTCCATTAATATGTTCGAGTCCCCACGGCTGTAAGACAGCCACAACACATGCAGGGATTTCCTCTTTGTTAGGCAATCCCTGCATGTATTGCATCTGTCGAACAGCAGTGAAACATGCAGCCACATGAACTTGAACATATTAATTGAGCACACCCAAGATACTCGGATAACATCTGAGCGAGCTCAGATAACACAATATCCGAGCATGTCCGCTCATTAGTTAGGATCAATTTCTGTATCTCTCTTTCCAAATCTGCTAAATGACAAGTCATCCACTGTCACTTTCTGTTTTTCCAACCTGCTCTGTTTACAATCATCATGCACTGAACAGCAGCTGGGAAATTCTAAAGGTGAGAATACTGAATGGTTTATTAATAGAAGTAGATGTTTTTATCCGTATTTCCAGAAAACATCTTATTTGGAGACTACCATCATCATATTAAGTTTGTTCTGAATTTTAAATCTAAGAATCAAGAAAGTGTTTCCACAACAAATATAGCTGCTACTGATCTCCTACCAGTTCCCTGCCACTCCTCCCATACTGCAGCCCAAGTCTCCTACCATTATACCACTTATAAATAATGAAATATTATGGCATGTTAATATAGGTATGAAGCTTTAAAGCAGGGATGTCAAACTCAAATACACAGAGGGACAAAGTTAAAACTTGGACGAAGTCACAGGCAACCTTGATATTTATTAAAAAATGTCTACAATTTCGGAAGTGTTTCCTTTTCAAATATAACGATGAACCTTTTCATATGGAAACAAACTTAAGTTTTGCTTAAAAGGGTATTGTCAAGAACGCCACAGGGACGACAGCGGGGAGATCACGCAATATCTCACTGTTGCTGTCACGCTGTCAGTAATCGCAAGCACACCAGCCAGACTACTCACTCTTTAGGTATCGGCAAGTGACCAGTGAGTGTATAAATGTCACACCACTGGATTCCAACGCATGGAATACGTGTTTACGCTCCCGTACTGTCACTGTCAGCTTCACGATAGCCCGATTATTAATAATATTCTCTGCCACCACGTCCAGATTTGAAATATAATACAGGTCTTGGTGGACGCCTGCGTTTTGGTAGCGTATATGGCTTCAGGGGAGGGAACGATTACAGGACAAAAGAAAGAGAACTATTAAACCCTTTACAACCCAAGGTGGTTTGCACGTTAATGACCAGGCCAATTTTTACAATTCTGACCATTGTCATTTTATGAGGTAATTACTCTGCAACGCTTCAACGAATCCCCTTGATTCTGAGATTGTTTTTTCGTGACATATTGTACTTGATGACTGTGGTAAAATTTCTTCGATATCACTTGCGTTACTTTGTGAAAAAAAACGGAAATTTGGCGAACATTTTGAAAATTTTGCCATTTTCAAAATTTGAATTTTTATGCCCTTAAATCAGAGAGATATGTCACACAAATAGTTAATAAATAACATTTCCCACATGTCTACTTTACATCAGCACAATTTTGGAACCAAATTTTTTTTTATTAGGGAGCTATAAGGGTTAAAAGTTGACCAGCGATTTCTAATTTTTCCAACAAAATTTACAAAACCATTTTTTTTAGGGACCACATTACATTTGAAGTCACTTTGAGGAGTCTTTATGACAGAAAATACCTAAAAGTGACACCATTCTAAAAACTGCATCCCTCAGGGTGCTCACAACCACATTCAAGAACTCTATTAATCCTTCAGGTGCTTCACAGGAATTATTGGAATGTGGAAGGAAAAAATGAACATTTAACTTTTTTCAGAAAAATTTTACAATAGACCCAAGTTTTGTTTATTTTTGCAGGGGTAACAGGAAAAAATGGACCCCAAAATTTGTTGTGCAATTTACCCTGAGCAAGCAGATACCCCATATGTGGGGAAAAACACTGGGTGCACGGCAGGGTTCAGAAGGGAAGGAGCACCATTAGACTTTTTAAATGTAAAATTTGCTTGAATAATTAGCGGACGCCATGTTGCGTTTGGGGAGCCCCTGATGTGCCTAAACAGTGAAAACCCCCCACAAGTGACACCATATTGGAAACTATACCCCTCAGGGAACTTATCTAGATGTGTGGTGAGCACCTTGAACCCCAAGGTGCTTCACAGAAGTTTATATCATTGAGCCGTAAAAATAAAATTTTCACATTTTTCCCACAAAAATGTTTTTCAGCCCCCAATTTTGCATTTTCATAAGGGTAACAGGAGAAATTTCACCATGCAGTTTGTTGTGCAATTTCTTCTGAGTAAGCAGATACCCAATATGTGAGGGAAAACAACTGTTTGGGTGCACAGCAGGGTTCGGAAGGGAAGGAGAGCCATTTGACTTTTTGATTGTAAAATTTGCTTGAATAATTAGCGGACGCCATGTTGCGTTTGGAGAGCCCCTGATGTGTCTAAACAGTGGAAACCCCCCACAAGTGACACCATTTTGGAAACTAGACCCCTCAGGGAACTTATCTAGATGTGTGGTGAGCACCCTGAACCCCCAAGTGTTTTACAGAAGTTTATAACATGGAGCCGTGAAAATAAAAAAATCAAACTTTTTCCACAAAAATTATGTTTTAGCCCCATTTTTTTTATTTTCACAAGGGTAAGAAGAGAAAATGGACCCCAAAAACTTTTGTGCAATTCTCCTGAGTATGCCAATACCCCATATGTGGGGAAAATACAGTGTTAGGGCGCACAGCAGAGTTCAGAAGAGAAGGAGCACTGTGTGACTTTTTGAACTCAAAATTGTCTGGAATCGAGATCGGACGCCATGTCGTGTTTGGAGAGCCCCTGATGTGCCTAAATCGTGGAAACCCCCCACAAGTGACCCCATTTTGGAAACAACACCCCTCAAGGATTTTATCAAGGGGTTTAGTGAACATTTTGAACGCAGAGGTGCGACACAGAATTTTACAACATTAGGTCATCATATTGAATAAGTTGTCATTAGTCTTGAGCGCAAGTGCTCGCTACTTGAGTTTGCATCGGGTACTCAGGTATGTACCATGTATCACGCATGCTCAAGTGACATGCTCGAGTCCCCGCCCGCATGTTTCACAGTTATTAGACACCCAAAAGAAACATGGGGGGATCGCTCGTGCATAGCAAGCAATCCCCGCGAGGCTTTTTTTGGCCACAAAGCATATGGGGCGGAGACTCGAGCATGTCACTCGAGCACCCGCGATACTCAGTGCATACCCGTGCACCCGATGCAAACTCAACTAGCGAGCATTTGCGCTCAACACTAGTCGCCATATCGTCATCTTTTTTTTTTTTTTACTTTTGAAAAAAATCCCAACCCTAACCCTAGCCCAACCCTAACCCTAGCCCAACCCTAATCTCAACCCTAGCCCAACCATAACTTCAACCCTAACCCTAGCCCAACCCTAACCCTAGCCCAACCCTAACCCCCAACCCTAGCCCAACCCTAACCCCAATCCCAACCCTAACCCTAGCCCAACCCTAACCCCAACCCTAACCCAACCCTAACCCTAACCCTAACCCCAACCCTAACCCTAGCACAACCCTAACCCTAACCCTAGAGTATATTTTTTACGCCATTCCTCTTCCGGTATAAGTGTTTAGACGACTTTATTCTTTGGGTCGGTGCGATTACAGCGATACCAGAATCATATCGGGTTTTTATGATTGACAGCTGTCACACACTAAAAGATGCATTTTTTTGTAAAATCTAGTTTTTGCATCATCATATTTTGAGAGCTATAATTTTTCCATATTGTGGCCGACAGATTCATGTGATGGCTTGTTTTTGCGGGATGAGTTGACGTTTTTATTGGTGCCATTTTCAGGCACGTGACATTTTTTGATCGCTTTCTATTCTGATTTTTGAGAGGCAGAATAAAGAAAAACCAACAATTCAGGAATTGTTTTTCTTTTTAATTTTTTTATGCTGTTCTGCGTGTGGTAAAATTTATAAGGTAGCTTGATTTTTTGGGTCAGTACGTTTACAGCGGTACCACATTTATATCGTTCTTCTATGTTTTGGCGCTTTTACACAATAAAAGCTATTTTCTAGAAAAAATATTTTTTTTGCATCGCTTTATTCTGAGAGCTATAACTTTTTTATTTTTTGGCTTATGGAGCTGTATGGCAGCTTGTTTTTTTGCTGGACAAGATGATATTTTCAGCGGTACCATTTTTATTTATATTCGTCTTTTTGATCGCGTGTTATTCCATTTTTTGTTTGGCGATATGATGATAAAGCATTGTTTTTGCTTGTTTTTTTTTTTTTTTACTGAGTTCACTAAAGGGGTTAACTAGTGGGACAGTTTTATAGGTCAGGTCGTTCCGGACGCGGCAATACCAAATATGTGTACTTTTATTGTTTTTTTTTTTTTATAATAATATTTATTGATGGGTACATTATATTTTTATTTTTGGTGGATTATTTTTTTAATTATTATTATTTTTTTTTTTTCACTTTTTGACACTTTTTTTTTACTTTTATACTTTGCCCCACTATGGGACTTTCACTTTTTGCAGCCTGCTCACCTGCATAGCATAGGGATGGAGCACCATCCCTGTGCTATACAGGCTGTCAGCGCTGCAGATGCAGAAGATATTTTGGTCATGCACTGCACATGACGAAAATATCTTCCTGCTGTCTGGTGACCGGGAGGTTGTAATGACAACATCAGGTCATCATGGCAACATCCGGGAAGCCGCGGCAGACAGCGCTGGAGGCCGGCAGGAGAGGTGAGTATCCCGATCACCTCCCCCTGCCACCGCAATGCTGTGGTCGACTTCGATCACAGCATTGCGGGAGTTAATGTGGCGGGAGCGGTGCGGGACTGCTCCCAGCACATAGCACGGGTGTCAGCTGGGACAATCAGCTGACACCTGGCGGCGATCGCGCCCGCACAGCTTGTGTGCGGGCGCGATCACAAAGATGTACTAATACATGTCAGGCTCTTAAAGCCCATGGCACAGATACGTATTAACACGTCTTGGGCTTTAAAGGGGTTAAATATTATATTTAATCCAAAAGGAAGGCAGTGTTTAGGAAAAATATATTCAAGGATTTTACAAACAAGACATTAAAATACATAAGCAGTTTCATAAAATAAACAGGATTAAAGCAGAAACTTACGCTATACAGTTCGCAGGGATGAATCAGCATAGGTGGAGGAGGGGCTTCCCAGGTTGATTTGAGCGTTATCGAACGCGACCTGTTGCTTATAGTCCTTATACCCCCTGGCAATGAGTGCTCCTCTATTCTCCATGGATTCTCTTATACCTAAGGGGAGATCTATCCACATGCCCCTTGTGGTGACATTATGTGTGCTGGTCTCCAGCCTGTACATTTTTATTAAAAACGCTAATTTCTGTAATAACTTATCACTCGTTGATCGCAGAAGCTTGCAAACAACGCCCTTTTTTCTGTTATGATTTTACCGTTATTTAGAGACCACGCATGAAGCATTTGTGACCCGTCATTCTGGTGCTTTTGCGCTACAGCTCCACGCAGGGTTTTACAGTGACAGGGAAATATGCATATTGCTCCTTGGCTGATTCTGCCACTAAAAATATAGGTCCCGTTATTATCGGAGTTATGGAGATTACAATATTCCATATTCCATATCAGAATCGGCGTGTCTATAGATTTTCTTTTGAAGCTCGAGAAGCAGCCTCAACAGTAAAACGCAAATTATTGCAATCCTGCAACTAATCACCCCCTGTGTCTGCCAGAGAAAAATATATTTGCATTTTAATTAGACTGGTAGCACTTCTTGGCTGGCATCTGCCTACAAGGCATTTCTTAGGCATGTGTTAATTTCATACAGACAGAATGCTCAGCTTTCTTCTTGTGGCAAATGGTGGATAAGGGAGGGGAGGAGGGGCTTGGGAGAAATGGTCAATATTCTCATAATATCTCCCTGACAGCAATATCTCCCTGACAGGTATGTATAACTCATACATACCCTCCAGTCCTCTCAGAAACTGGCGAATCCCAGCAGCTGGGGGGATTCAAAAGTATGCAGTCACACAGAGCAACTGCAGGCTTATCGATTTGGACAAGACAACCCTTTAAACACTGAATCTGTAACAAGCAAAGCTTAAAGGAGTTGTCCACTACTTGGACAACCCCTTTTCATTCCCCATGTTGGGCCCCATTAAAATAAAGTCACCTCCCATGCTGGTGGTGTTCCAGCGGTGTCGGAAGCAGCGCTCCCGAATCTCACATGCAGTTGTTAAGACACGCGAGCCCTGTGCTCAATCAGCACTAGCGTCACTGTCCCTGCTTTCAGACATATAAGTAATCAAGAGGAGTTGACACATCAGCAGCAGCTCTAACTTCCTCTTGATTACTTATAGATCCAAAGGCGGGGACTGTGATCCCAGCGCTGATTGGATGCAGGGCTCACTTGTCACAACAAACACACATAAGTAACGGGAATGCGAGTGCTCACACCGATGGAACGGGCCTGGCATGGAAGGTGAGTATAAGCTTTTTTATTTTAACAGGGCCAAACATGGGGAATGAGAAGGGGTTGTCTGAGTAGCATAATATAGGGGCAGAGACCCTGAGGGGCTTAATATAATTTTGATAAAATCAGAGTCAAAACAGTAGGCAATGAACGAAAAGGGTGAGATTTCAATACATAGGAAGGAAAAGGATTACAATTAATGATGAATAAGCGTGCTGACAAACAGGTAACCCCTGCATGTGTCACAGCTGTGTAACCGCTGTGACACATGGAGCTGCGGCGGCTGCAACTGAAATGCAGAGCACGCCAAAACTACTCGGTGAGTGCCGGAGCATGCTCGTTTAAAGGGTCAAACGAGCATGCTTGCTCATCACTAATTACAATGTATAAAAAAACAAAATGGAGAATACATGAAAGAGAGCAATAAAATAAATCATGACATGATGCAAAAAGGCCTAACTGTGCAAAGCCCAACTAGAATTGACACCTCTCTAGCAGTTCAATAAAACTTAACTATTTTAATGTAGTACAATAAAAGCTATTTTATGGGTAATGAATTAAAAAGACAATCATAATTTGCCATAAGTAAATTATATAATTCAATATACCCTTCCCAGGTCATTCATCTCCATTTGTGGTTATATAAAACTGTACTAAATCATGGCAAGATCGCAACGGCTTAATAGCATACCTGTGCCTAGCTTGTGGAGGAGATAGAGGGTAGTAGGCGGTCTGTGCTCTGAGATGTATGGGAGAGCACAAGGGGAGTGCGCACTCATGTAGGAAGAAGAGGAGGGAACTTCCGGCTTAGGTGAATGGAAGTGTGTTATTGCTGGGGAGGTCATTACTATTAGGCGTGTAGTAAACCGCCTTGTAGTAACCAGGGAGTAAATCGGACTGGAAACATGGGATTTATAGTATTAGCATGTGCAGTCTACCGGTGGGCCTACTCTAGTAGACATATAGTATTTTCTTGGTAAGCAAATATAATTACACTGTGGGTCAGATTTCCCAGCAGGCTGAGTTTGACATTTATGCTTTAAAGACTATCAATACCTTTGCACTCATGTTTTTCTTATTGCTATTTTGCCTTCTAAATGCAAAATGAAGCAAATTTCTAGATAATTTATTTTAAAAATATGATACAGAAACTGCACAACAGCATAAAATGCAACGCCTTTATGTAGCTAGTTGGCTGCTGAATGTGACAAAGATCCAGGTCTCTCTGCTCTGCCCGACCCTTCTCTCAGTGTTACATAAGGTGGTACATAAGGAAGAGGATGAGGAGGCTGTAAGTAGCCAATCAGGGTGGAGAGGAAATGAAGCGTCCAGTTCTTCAGGGAGGTCAAACCCATACTTGTCAATAAATAATTTATCTATATAACAGTCTACAGATTATACATAATAAATCTCTTGACATGAAATTACTTACTTGAATACTTCTTAAAGCAGTCACACCCATTTGAAGAAAGATTCCATATAATACGGGCATTGGTATATACTAAAAGAATAGGAGGAGGTTGTATTGATCAGATATAGGATAGAGATATAAAACAATTTAAGACAATTCTAATGTAAAATGCAGTAATAGAGCCAAGCCATATACTGTATTTGGTTTGCATGTGAAATTTTTCAATGCTGGGTATCATCGAGCCTGATTTTTCAGATCAGTGAGGGCCACCACCGAGGACCCATAATGAATGCAACTGCACCCAAACGTTTACATTGGCGACACACATTGGTTCCTGTGTACATCTTGTCCGTGTTCCTACAGATATACAGGAGTTTTTTTTGTTTTTTTTTCCACCACAGGCAGTTTTGACAAAAAGAATAGTGATTCAGCATAGCATTGTGGCTTCTGTTATGAATGGGAGTCACCATGCAGAAGTGAAAATTTCCATAAAAAGTGATGAAACCATTATTTCATATAATCATTTCTATGAAGCTGATGTACATATAATACAATACATTATCAGTCTAGTGTCACAATTGTATTTTAGGTATTTGTGTTGAAAGGTTTAAGGTAAAATTGTAAGCAAACATGTGCCATATATCGACCTACATATCTTTCCACATTTGGATGTACACGTTTATCATATATAATACTCTATATAATACTCTAATCTAAGTCAGAATATGTTATATATATACATATATATATGTATATACTAGCTATTGAACCCATTCTACGCCCGGGTGGCAAGCATTTTTTATTGGTATATGGTCTCCCATGCTGGTATGTGCTGCCCCCATCCTGTCCCCACCATCCTATACTGGTATGCATGGCACCCCTCACCCCCAATCCTGGTATGCATGGCACCTCTCACCCCCAATCCTGGTATGCATGGCACCCCTCACCCCCAATCCTGGTATGCATGGCACCCCTCATCCCCAATCCTGGTATGCATGGCACCCCTTACCCCCATCCTGGTATGCGTCGCACCCCTCATCCCCAATCCTAGTATGTGTGTTAACCCATCCCACATCCCTATCCTGGTATGTATGGTATCCCTCATCCTGGTATGCATGGGCCCCTTACCCACATCCTGGTATGCATGGCAACCCTCATCCCCATCCTGGTATGCATGGCTCCTCATCCTAATCCTGGTATGCATGGCACTCCTCATCCCTATCCTGGTATGCATGACCCCTCATCCAAATCCTGGTATGCATGACACCCCTCATCAGCAATCCCGGTATGCATGGCACCGCTCATTCCCAATCCCGGTATGCATGGCACCCCTCATCCCCAATCCCGGTATGCATGGCACCCCTCATCCCCAATCCCGGTATGCATGGCACCCCTCATCCCCAATCCCGGTATGCATGGCACCCCTCACCCCCAATCCCGGTATGTATGGCACCCCTCATCCCCAATCCTGGTTTGCATGGTACCCCTCATCCCCATACCTGGTACGCATGGCTCCCTCATCCCAAATCCTAGAATGCATGGCTCCCTCATCCCCAATCCCAGTATGCATGCCACCCCTCACCCCAAAGCCCGGTATGTATGGCACCCCTCATCCCCAATCCCGGTATGCATGGCACCCCTCATCCCCAATCTTGGTATGCATGGCACCCCTCATCCCCAATCCCGGTATGCATGGCACCCCTCATCCCCAATCCTGGTATGCATGGCACCCCTCATCCCCAATCCTGGTATGCATGGCTCCCTCATCCCCAATACTGATATGCATGGCACCCCTCATCTCCAATCCTGATATGCATTGCACCCCTCATCCCCAATCCTGGTATGTATGGCTCCCTCACCCCCATCCTGGTATGCACGGCACTCCTCAACCCTCTCCTGGTATGCATGGGCCCCTCTTCCCCAATCCTGGAATACATGGTACCCCTCATCCCTATCCTGACATACATGGTACCCCTCATCCCTATCCTGGTATGTTTGGTACCCTCATTCTGGGAGGCAGGGCACCCCTCATCTCAATTCTGGTATGTATGGCCTCCTCATCCCAGAAACCTGGTATGCATGGCACCCAATCCCTCATCCTAGTATGCATGGCACCCAATCCCTCATCCTAGCATGCATGCCACCCCTCATCCTTATCCTGGTATGCATAATACCCCTCATCCTGGTATGTATGGCACCCCATCCCTCATCCTGGTATGCATGGTACCCTGCATTACTATCCTGGTATGTATGGTACTCCTCATCCCTATTCTGGTATGTATGGCACCCCTCACCACCCAATCCTGGTATGCATGGTCCCCTCACCCCCCAATCCTGGTATGTATGGTCCCCTCACCCCCCAATCCTGGTATGCATGGTCCCCTCACCCAATAATCCTGGTATGCATGGTCCCCTCACCCCCCAATTCTGGAATGCATGGTCCCCTCACCCCCAATCCTGGTATACATGGCCCCCTCACCCCCAATAATCGTATGTGTGGTACCCCTCATCCTGGTATGCATGGTACCCTGACCCCCCAATCCTGGTATGTGTGGTACCCCTCACCCCCAATCCTGGTATGTGAGGTACCCCTCACCCCCCAATCCTGGTATGCATGGTCCCCTCACCCCCCAGTCCTGGTATGTGTTGTACTCCTCACCCCCCAATCCTGGTATGTGTGGTACCCCTCATCCTGGTATGCATGATCCCCTCACCCCACAATCCTGGTATGTGTGGCCCTCTCACCCTCCAATCCTGTTGTGTGGCCCCCTCTCCCCCCAAATCTGGTATGTCTGGCCCCCTCACTCTCCAGTCCTGGTATGTGTGGCCCCCTCACCCCCCAATCCTGGTATGTGTGGCCCCCTCATACCTTTCACACTGTACACACATAACAAAAAAATAAACAGTTATACTCACCTTTCTTCCCTGTGCTCCAGCGCTGCTGCGTCCTGCTCTGCCGGAGGCCGACGCCTCACTCCTGCCCCGGTCTCCGACGAAGAGAAGTGCCACAGCAACGCTCCTCCCGGTCAGGTAAGTATGTGAGTATGGCGCCGGAGATCGCGGTATGCGTTCAGTGTCTACCATACACACTCCTCTTACCTGTAACGGCCGCCGTGCATGCGCAGACTATCGAGGCTTCAGACAGAGACATGCATCCCCGGTTATATTATATATATATATATATATATATATATATATATATATATATATATATATATATATATATATATATATATATATATATATATATATATATATATATACACCGTACAGACCAAAAGTTTGGACACACCTTCTCATTTAAAGATTTTTCTGTATTTTCATGAAAATTGTACATTCTCACTGAAGGCATCAAAACTATGAATTAACACATGTGGAATTATATACTTAACAAAAAAGTGTGAAATGACTGAAAATATGTCTTATATTCTAGGTTCTTCAAAGTAGCCACCTTTTGCTTTGATGACTGCTTTGCACACTCTTGGCATTCTGGTTTTCACTTCACAGGTGTGCCCTGTCAGGTTTAATAAGTGGGATTTCTTGCCTTATAAATGGGGTTGGGACCATCAGTTGTGTTGTGTAGAAAGAAGTCTGGTGGATACACAGCTGATAGTCCTACTGAATAGACTGTTAGAATTTGTATTATGGCAAGAAAAAAGCAGCTAAGTAAAGAAAAATGAGTGGACATCATTACTTTAAGTAATGAAGGTCAGTCAGTGCGAAAAATTGGGAAAACTTTGAAAGTGTCCCCAAGTGCAGTTGCAAGAACCATCAAGCGCGACAAAGAAACTGGCTCACATGAGGACCGCCCCAGAAAAGGAAGACCAAGAGTCACCTCTGCTTCTGAGGATAAGTTTATCCGAGTCACCAGCCTCAGAAATCACAGGTTAACAGCAGCTCAGATTAGAGACCAGGTCAATGCCAAACAGAGTTCTAGTAGCAGACACATCTCTTTAACAACTGTTAAGAGGAGACTTTGTGCAGCAGGCCTTCATGGTAAAATAGCTGCTAGGAAACCACTGCTAAGGACAGGTAACAAGCAGAAGAGACTGGTTTGGGCTAAAGAACACAAGGAATGGACATTAGACCAGTGGAAATCTGTGCTTTGGTCCGATGAGTCCAAATTTGAGATCTTTGATTCCAACCACCGTGTCTTTGTGTGATGCAGAAAAGGTGAACGGATGGACTCTACATGCCTGGTTCCCACAGTGAAGCATGGAGGAGGAGGTGTGATGGTGTGGGGGTGCTTTGCTGGTGACACTGTTGGGGATTTATTCAAAATTGAAGGCATACTGAACCAGCATGGCTACCACAGCATCTTGCAGCGGCATGCTATTCCATCCGGTTTGCGTTTAGTTGGACCATCATTTATTTTTCAACAGGACAATGACCCCAAACACACTTCCAGGCTGTGTAAGGGCTATTTGACCAAGAGGGATAGTGATGGGGTGCTACACCAGATGACCTGGCCTCCACAGTCACCAGACCTGAACCCAATCGAGATGGTTTGGGGTGAGCTGGACCGCAGAGTGAAGGCAAAGGGCCAACAAGTGCTAAGCATCTATGGGAACTCCTTCAAGATTGTTGGAAGACCATTTCCGGTGACTACCTCTTGAAGCTCATCAAGAGATTGCCAAGAGTGTGCAAAGCAGTCATCAAAGGAAAAGGAGGCTACTTTGAAGAACCTAGAATATAAGACATATTTTCAGCTGTTTCACACTTTTTTGTTAAGTATATAATTCCACATGTGTTAATTCATAGTTTTGATGCCTACAGTGTGAATGTACAATTTTCATAGTCATGAAAATACAGAAAAATCTTTAAATGAGAAGGTGTGTCCAAACTTTTGGTCTGTACTGTGTATATATATATATATATATATATATATATATATATATATATATATATATATATATATAATATAATATAACTGGAGATGTGCGTCTCTGTCTGAAGCCTTTATAGACTGCGCAAGTGCGACATGCCTGCGCAGTCTGGCTCCAGACAGAAGCACGCATGTAGCCGTTACAGGTAAGAGGAGTGTGTATGGCGCCGGAGATCACGGTATGTGTAGACACTGAACGCATATCGCGATCTCCGGTGCCATACTTACATACTTACCTGACCGGGATGAGCGTTGCCGCGGCACCTCTCTTTGCTGGAGACCAGGGCAGGAGTGATGCGTCGGAATCGGCGCATGCGCATAGCGCTATTCGGCACCATTTTACTGAAGACATAAATGGCGCCGGACAGCGCGGTAAGGGCACGCGCGTACTCCGGCATCGCACTGCTCCCCCGGCCTCTGGCAGAACAGGACGCCGCAGCACTGGAGTACAGGGAAGAAAGGTGAGTATAAGTGTTTATTTTTTTGTATGTGTGCAGCGTGAAAGGGATGAGGGTCATGCATACCAAGATTGGGGGATAAGGGGACCATGCATACTAGGATTGGGTGATGAGGGGTATCATACATACCAGGATTGGGGGGTGAGAGGTACCATACATACCAGGATTGGGGGGTGAGGGGACCATGCATACCAGGAATGGGGGGTGAGGGGACCATACATACCAGGATTGGGGGGTGAGGGGTGCCATACATACCAGAATAGGGATGAGGGGTACCATACATACCAGGATAGGAATGTGGGGTACCATGCATATCAGGATAGGGATGGGGTACCATGCATACCAGGATAGGGATGAGGGGTACCATATATACCAGGATAGGAATGCGGGGTACCATGCATATCAGGATGAGGGATGAGGTGCCATGCATACCAGGATTAGGGGTACCATGCATACCAGTATAGGGATGAGGAGTACCATGCATACCAGGATAAGGGATGGGGTGCCATGCATACCAGGATAGGGATGAGGGAACCATACATACCAGGATTGGGGATGAGGCATGCCATGCATACCAGGATAGGGATGAGGGAACCATACATACCAGGATTGGGGATGAGGCATGCCATGCATACCAGGATGAGGGATTGGGTGCCATGCATACCAGGTTTCTGGGATGAGGAGGCCATACATACCAGAATAGGGATAAGGGGTACCATGCATACCAGGATAGGAATGCGGGGTACTATACATACCAGGATGAGGGATGGGGTGCCATGCATACCAGGATTGAGGTATGAGGAGGCCATACATACCAGGATTGGGGGATGAGGGGTGCCATACATACCAGAATAGGGATGAGGAGTACCATACATATCAGGATGAGGGATGGGGTGTCATGCATACCAGGATTGGGGATGAGTGGTGCCATGCATGCCACGATAAGGGATTGGGTACCATACATACCAGGATTGGTGGATGAGGGGTGCCATGTATACCAGATTTGGAATGAAGGGTGCCATGCATACCAGGATGAGAGATGGGGTGCCATGCATACCAGGATTGGGATGAGGGGTGCAATGTATACCAGATTTGGAATGAGGGGTGCCATGCATATCAGGATTGGGGATGAGGGGTGCCATGCATAACAGGATTGGGGATGAGGGGTGCTATGCATACTAGGATTGGGATGAGGGGTGCCATGCATAGCAGGATTGGAGATGAGGGGTGCCATGCATAGCAGGAATGAGGATGAGGGGTGCCATGCATACCAGGATTGGAGATGAGGGGTGCCATGCATAGCAGGATTGAGGATGAGGGGTGCCATGCATACCAGGATGAGAGATGGGATGCCATGCATACCAGGATTGGGATGAGGGGTGCAATGTATACCAGATTTGGAATGAGTGGTGCCATGCATATCAGGGCAGGGGATGAGGGATGCTATGCATACTAGGATTGGGATTAGGGGGGCCATGCATAGCAGGATTGGAGATGAGGGGTGCCATGCATAGCAGGATTGAGGATGATGGGTGCCATGCATACCAGGATTGGGGATGAGGGGTGACATACATACCAGGATTGGGGATGAGGGGTGCCATGCATACCAGGATTGGGATGAGGGGGGCCATGCATACCAAGATTCGGATGAGGGGCAATGCATACCAGTATAGGGATGCGGGGCCATGCATACCAGGATAGGGATGAGGGGTACCAAGCATACCAGGATGAGGGATAGGGTGCCATGCATACCAGGATAGGGATGAGGGGTACCATCCATACCAGGATGAGGAGTGCCATGCATACCAGGATAGGGATGAGGAGTGCCATGCATACCAGGATGGGGGTGAGGGGTGCCATGCATACCAGGATTGGGGGTGAGGGGTGCCATGCATACCAGGATTGGAGATGAGGGGTGCCATGCATAGCAGGATTGAGGATGAGGGGAGCCATGCATACCAGGATGAGAGATGGGGTGTCATGCATACCAGGATTGGGATGAGGGGTGCAATGTATACCAGATTTGGAATGAGGGGTGCCATGCATATCAGGATTGGGGATGAGGGGTGCCATGCGTACCAGGATTGGGGATGAGGAGTGCTATGCATACTAGGATTGGGATGAGGGGTGCCATGCATAGCAGGATTGGAGATGAGGAGTGTCATGCATAGCAGGATTGAGGATGAGGGGTGCCATGCATACCAGGATGAGAGATGGGGTGCCATACATACCAGGATTGGGATGAGGGGTGCAATGTATACCAGATTTGAAATGAGGGGTGCCATGCATATTAGGATTGGGGATGAGGGGTGCCATGCATACCAGGATTGGGGATGAGGGGTGCTATGCATACTAGGATTGGGATGAGGGGTGCCATGCATAGCAGGATTGGAGATGAGGGGTGCCATGCATAGCAGGATTGAGGATGATGGGTGCCATGCATACCAGGATTGGGGATGAGGGGTGCCATACATATCAGGATTGGGGACGATGGATGACTTCCAAACCAGGATTGGGATGTGGGGGGCCATGCATACCAGTATAGGGATGAGGGGCCATGCATACCAGAATAGGGATGAGGAGTACCATGCATACCAGGATGAGGAGTGCCATGCATACCAGGATAGGGATGAGGAGTGCCATGCATACCAGGATGGGGGTGAGGGGTGCCATGCATACCAGGATTGGGGGTGAAGGGTGCCATGCATACCAGGATTGGGAGTGATTGGTGCCATGCATACCAGGATTGGGGAGTGAGGGGTGCCATGCATACCAGGATTGTGGGTGAGGGGTGCCATGCATACCAGGATTGGGGGTGAGGGGTACCACGCATTCCAGGATTGGGGGTGAAGGGTGCCATGCATACCAAGATTGGGGATGAGGGGTGCCTTGCATATCAGGATGGGGATGAGATGCATACCAGGACAGGGATAAGGCGTGCCATGCATACCAGGATAGGATGGCGGGGACAGGATGGGGGCAGCACAAATACCAGGATGGGGGCAACATATACCAGCATGGGAGACCATATACCAATAAAAATGCTCGCCACCCGGGCGTAGAACGGGTTCAATAACTAGTATATTATATATATATATATATATATATATATATATATATATATATATGTATTTATGTCTATCTTCACATGTAAAAAGCCATAGAGTATATGGTGCTATAAAAATAAATAATAGTAATACACACACATTAATTTATTTTTCCCTAACTAAATTCTACTAGTTAGACTGGTTGGACAGGCCTACCCTCTGGATTTCATAACCAATTCTGTGGTGTGATGCTGAGACTGTGACTACAGGAGTAAACCCTTTTTTTCCCCCATCAAATGAATTAACCCCTTCGCGACCGTGGGTTTTTCCATTTTGGGGTTTTCGTTTTTTGCTCCTCCAGAGCCATAACTTTTTTATTTTCCATCAATATGGCCATGTGAGGACTTGTTTTTGCGGGACAAGTTGTACTTTTGAACGACACCATTGATTTTACCATATCGTGTACTGAAAAGCAGGAATAAAATCAGTGCGGTGAAATTGCAAAAAAGTGCAATTCCACAATTGTTTTTTTTTTTACTAATAAATGCTAATATCGACCTGCGATTATGATTCTCCAGGTCATTATGAGTTCGTAGATAAAAAACATGGATAGGTTTTTTTTATTTAAGTTGTGAAAAAAAATACAAAGTTTGCAACAAAAAAAATATGACGTCATTTTCCAAGACTGGTAGCATCTCCATTTTTAGGGATCCGGGTGAGGGCTTATTTTTGCGCGGCGAGCTGACTTCTTTATTGATACCATTTTAGGGTAGATCTGATCTTTTAATGTCCCGTTATTGCATTTTATTGCAATGTTGCGGCAACCAAAAAAAAACAAATTCTTTTTTTTCTCATTACGCAGTTTACTTATTGGATTAATTCTTTTTTTATGTTAGATCGGGCGATTCTGAATGCAGCGATACCAAATATGTGTATGTTTGATTTTTTTATTATTGTGATATTTTGAATGAGGCAAAAGGGGGGTGATTTGAACTTTTATTTTAATTTTTTTGATATTTTTAAAAACACTTTTTTTTACATTTTACATGCTTGAATAGTCTCCATGGAAGACTAGAATCTGCAATCATCTGATCGCCTGTGCTACACACAGCTGGGCTTCAGCCCTGCTGTTTGTAGCAAAAATATTCACTTGTTATGAGCACATGCCGTTGGGTGGCACTAATAGCATCCCAGAAATGACAACCACAGGGGTCTCCTGAAGACCTCAGGTTGTCATGCCAACCCATCGCGACCAGCGGCCATGTGACACGGGCGCCAATGGGCGGGACTAGTGACGCACTTCCGGTGCGGCGATGTTTAATGCCGCTGTCAGAGATTGACAGAGACATTTAAAATGTTAACAGCCGCAGGTGTATCGCGATTCCACCCATGGCTGTTAGGAGCACATGACAGCTGTACAGATCAGCTGTCATGTGCCCGGTAACATACAGGCTCAGTGCCTGGGCCCGCATTGAGTGTGGGGATACCACCTTGGATGTATGAGTTAAAAACATAGGCTTAATTCCCACAAAGCACATTTGGTGTTTTTTTTAACCTTGAAGTTTTTCTACAGCATTTCTGCACCAATTAGCTAAATTATGTTACTTGCATTCTCTCATTGCATTTTTAGGTTCATTTTTTTTTTTTTTTTTCAGTTGCGTTTGTCTTTTTGGTATGACATGAAGAAACATTTGTTACAGCTTCAGGATCAACTTTAAAAACATCAAATTTATTACATCAGTATAAAAATGTGTGACGAAATGTCACAAACTCACAAGGAGCTTTCTCATTTATTCAATTGACATGTTGTGGATTTCAAAAACAAACCACGGTGCGTAAAAAAAAACAGTGTGCAAGAGATTTCTAAAAGCCTACTTACTTTGCTGGAACTGTAATACGCTATACTTTTTGCACAGTGGAAATATGCATAGTCAGAAGCAGATCAAATGCTCATCTACAATGAGCTATTGGTGATTTTTTGATATTACGGATTTTCTGCACCATTTCTGCACCTATTACGCTATGTGCACATGTTGAATATTTGGTCAGTATTTCACATCAGTATTTGTAAGCCAAAATCAGAAGTGGGTGATAAATACAGAAGTGGTGACGTGTTTCTATTATACTTACCTTCTGACTGTCCCACGCATGGTTTTAGCTTTCAAATACTGAGGTATACAAGCTGACCAAATATTCAACATGTGCATGTGGCCTTAAGTAAAGTAGGTTACTTGCGGTTTTTCATTGTGTTTTTGAGTGTGTTTTTTAAATGCGTTTTTATCTTGTTTTTGATGCTGCGTTCTTTGTCTATTGTTGGTATGTCATGTTTTAAACAAAGCTTTGACAAAACTTTATTGATGCACCATGTGTGGATCATATGCATATTTGATGCTTTTCCACAGTGGAAATGCACTAAAATCGCATCTGCACTCTTTAGTTGCGGATTTTCTGCATCTAATGTAAGTCTATGGGAAAGATCTGCCTTTAAAACTCAACGTACCGGCAAGACAAATTGACAAGTTGCAGATCAGTCATAAAATAGAAGCACAGTGGGCAGGAGATTTCTTTAAATCCCATCCACTTTGCTGGAACTGTAAGACATTGCGGTTTTGATGCAGCAAAAATCTGCAGCACAAAAACGCATCATCAGTATTGAAAGATACTGCTATACATTTCAATAAGTATGCCACTTAACCCCTTCCCGACATTATACAGGTGCTTCTCTCAAAATTCGAATATTGTCAAAAAGTTAATTTATTTCAGTTCTTCAATACAAAAAGTGAAACTTATATATTATATAGAGTCATTACAAACAGAGTCATCTATTTCAAGTGTTTATTTCTGTTAATGTTGATGATTATGGCTTACAGCCAAAGAAAACACAAAAGTCATTATCTCAGTAAATTAGAATAATTAACAAAAAACACCTGCAAAGGCTTTCTAAGCGTTTAAAAAGGTCCCTTAGTCTGTTTCAGTAGACTGCACAATCATGGGAAAGACTGCTGACTTGACAGATGTCCAGAAGGCAGTCATTGACACACTCCACAAGGAGGGTAAGCTACAAAAGGTCATTGCTAAAGAATCTGGCTGTTCACAGACTGCTGTATCCAAGCATATAAATAGAAAGCTGAGTGGAAAGAAAAGTGTGATAGAAAAAGGTGCACAAGCAATTGGGATAACTGCAGCCTTGAAAGGATTGTTAAGAAAAGGCTATTCAAAAATTTGGGGAAGATTCACAAGGAGTGAACTGCTGCTGGAGTCATTGCTTCAAGAGCCACCAGACACAGACGTATCCAGGACATGGGCTACAAGTGTCACATTCCTTGTGTCAAGCCAATCATTACTACTAGACAACGCCAGAAGAGTCTTACCTGGGCCAAGGAGAAAAAGACCTGGACTGATGCTCAGTGGTCCAAGGTGTTGTTTTTCGATGAAAGTAAATTTTGCATTTCATTTGGAAATCAAGGTCCCAGAGTCTGGAGGAAGAGTGGAGAGGCACACAATCCAAGCTGCTTGAGGTCTAGTGTGAAGTTTCCACAATCAGTGATGATTTGGGGAGCCATGTCATCTGCTGGTGTAGGTCCACTGTGTTTTATCAAGACCAAAGTCAGCGCAGCCGTCTACCAGGAAATTGTAGAGCACTTCATGCTTCCCTCTGCCGACAAGCTTTTTGGAGATGGAAATTTCATTCTCCAGCAGGTGTCCACACTACCAAAAGTACCAATACCTGGTTTAAAACAACAGTATGACTGTGCTTGATTGGCCAGCAAACTCACCTGACCTTAACCCCATAGAGAATCTATGGGGTATTGTCAAGAGGAAGATGAGAGACACCAGACCCAACAATGCAGACGAGCTGAAGGCTGCTATCAAAGCAACCTGGGCTTCCATAACACCTCAGCAGTGCCACAGGCTGATCGCCTCCATGCTAAGCCGCATTGATGCAGTAATTGATGCAAAAGGAGCCCCAACCAAGTATTTAGTTCTTTTACTGAACATACATTTCAGTAGGCCAACATTTCGGATTTTAAAAACATTTTTCAAGCTGTTGTTATAAAGTATTCTAATTTACTGAGATAATGCCTTTTGTGTTTTCATTGGCTGTAAGCAATATTCATCAACATTAACAGAAATAAACACTTGAAATAGATCACTCTGTTTGTAATGACTCTATACAATATGATTTTTACTTTTTGTATTGAAGGACTGAAATAAATAAACTTTTTGATCATATTCAAATTTTGTGAGAAGCACCTGTATATACAACATTTTTGGGAAGGACTTCACAACGGATGCAGTATATATATGTCATAGCGATCGGCAGCGAACAGGGGGCTGTGTGCGGGCGATCGCCGCCATGTGACAGCTGATTCTGACAGCTGACACCCGGGCCTCAGTGACAGGAGCGGTGCCCGCAGCGGGAAGAAGGCCCCTCTGCCTTTGGATCGGATACCCGCGACATTGTCCCCACGATCATTGCCACAGTGACCCGATGTCGTCATGACGACATCCAGGTCACCAGAGCTAGCAAACTTGCGACATCATGTTCAGTGCATGATCTAACAAGTTTGTCAGTGCAGAACTGACAGTTTATATAGTATAGGAATACTCCTGCATCCCTATAGTATACAAGTGATCAGACTGCAATTAGTGAAAGTCCCATAGTGGGACAAAGTGTAAAAGTAAAAAAAAAGTGGAGAAAAAGTGAATTTTTTTTTTGTAAAAATATTTCAAAAATCCCAAAATAATAATAAAAAAATAAAACTATATTGTACCCATAGATAAATATTTTTATGGAAAAAAATAATCAAAAAAAGTACACATATTTGGTATCGCCATGTCTGGAACGACATAACCTATAAAACTGTCTCACTAATTAATCCCTTTGGTGAACAACATAAAAAAATAAATTAAAAAAAGGCAAAAAGTGAAGCATTATCATTAAACCGCCGAACAAAAAGTGGAATAAAACGCGATCAAAAAGACGAATATAAATAAAAATAGTACCTCTGAAAACATCATCTTGTCCTTCTAAAAACAAATTAATTGCTGGCTTTTGTTCATTCTGCCTCCCAAAAATCAGAATAGAAAGTGATCAAAACATGTCACGTGCCCGAAAATGGTAGCAATAAAAATATCAACTCATCCCGCAAAAAACAAGCCCTCACATGACTCTGCCGGAAGAAATATGGAAAAATTATAGCTCTCAAAATATGGCGATGTAAAAACTAGTTTTTGCAATAAAAAGCGTCTTTTAGCCTGTGACAGCTGCCAAATATAAAAACCCGATTGTCAGGGAAATATTGAGGAATATTGAAAATATTCTTCCTCCCCCTGCCATAGATATTGACCATTTCTCCCAAGCCTCTCTTCACTCCCTCCCTTATTCCCCTTTTGGTCAGTACAAAAACGGTCTCCATAAAAATCTCAGCACAAAGTCCCAATTAACACAGTCATGAGCAAGGCCTTAAACAAATGTGGACAGCAAGAGGTGCCACCAAGCTACTTAAAATGCGAGTATCCTTCTCCCTGGAAGACGCTGGGGACGATTAAAACGCAGGCTTGCAATAATTTACGTGTAACTGTGGAAGCTTGCTTCTCGAGCTTCAAAAAAAAATCTCCACGCACTCCGGAGCCGAAAATGAAATATGAAATATTGTAAGTTCCATACGTTCGACCAATATTTTTAGGGGTAGGACCAGCTAGGGAATGATGGGGATATTTTTCTTTCGCTGAAAAACCCTCCGTAGAGAGGTAGTGCAAAACACCAGAATAGCAGACTGCAACTATGCGAAGTGTGGTCTCTAAATTAAGGTAAAATCATAATAGAAAATATGATACCACTTTTGGGGTTCTGGGATCAATGAGCGATAAGTTATCCCAGAAGTTAGAGTTTTAATAAATTGTGCAAGCTGGAGCCCAACCCCTGTGATGTCATCCCAAAGGGGGTCCCTCCCTTCAGCATAAAATGGTTTGCTGAGGCTGGAGCCGTGTTCTTGTCTGGGAGCATATGTCTATCATAACGGAGGACCCTGTTCGATAACAGTTTAAGCGGGGCGTCTCCCCTCCACCTATGCTGATTCATCCCTGCGAACTGTATAGCATAAGTTTCCTCTTTAATCCTGTTTATTTTATGTAACTGCTTATGTACTTTAATGTCTCCTTTGTAACATCCTTGTATATATTTTTCCTAAACACTGCCTCCCCCGAAGTCATATATGCTACCAAAATGCAGGCGTTCACCCAGGCCTGTATTATATTTCAAATCTGGACAGTGGTGTCAGAGAATAATATTAATTATCGGGCTATCGTGAAGCGGACAGTGACAGTATGGGGCGTAAACACATATTCCATGCGTTGGAGCCCAAAGATGTGACACCATATGCTCACTGGTTGCTTGCCGATACCTAATTAGTGAGTAGTCTGGATCGTGTGCTCACGATTCCGGACGAAATACTGACAGCGTGACGGTAACGGCGAGAAATTGCGTGATCTCCCCGGTGCCGTCCCTGTGGAGTTCATGACATCGATATATATCTGATATCGCTGTAATCACACCAATCCGGAGAATAAAGCTGCATAATCAATTATACCACACAAGGAATGGCATAAAAAATAAATAAAACCAATTCCTCACCTGCTCTTGATTTTTTAATTCTGCCTCCGAAAGATAGCAGGAAGGTTCGGCTCACATTTATCCTGTGCTCTGCTCTGAGCGCTTACACTGGGGTTTCCAAGTAAATCTCTTAAATATGTGATTCAGACAGAACACCAGGAGTAAGATTCCCTATAATGAGGCAGATGGAGGCACCGTGGACGCTGTCTGACCTGTGATCCAGCGGTATCCATCTTTTTATTAGGCGTGCATAAAAGTGCCGTCGGCCACAATTTTGTGAACCTCTGAAAAGGACAATGCTGAACAGAGGCCAGACGAAGTCGAGAGTAACTCTGCTACCTCATTAAGTGGATGGATCCCTTAGGGGTTTCATCTGAATGACATCATTAGTAGATTTAGATGGAATGCCTGATATAAGTGCTCAGTGTAGAGCGCCGGATAAATGTGATCCAAAATGTTATGCAAAATGTTCCTAACAAAAGCTTCAAATCAATCCACAAAAAAACCCTGTCATCTGTCAATGGAAATATAGAGGATTTCCACATTACTGGTAGCAAAAAGGCTCTGGGAAAAGTAAAATGGCTCCGCACCTTATAAAGAAATTCAGCAAATTTGGCGCTCCCAAATCCAAATGCCATCCCTCCCTTCTGAGCCCCAGTGTGACTAAACCACATTTAGCGTGCACATGTTTGGCATTTCTGTAGCGATGTGAGCCCGTGGGAAAAATGGGATATTTTTTTGTTTCACGGCTGTACGTAATAAACTGTGAAGCACTTGAGGGTTCGAAATGCTCACCGCAAATCTAGATAAGTTCCCTGAGGGGTCTAGTTTCCAAAATGTTGTCACTTGTGGGGGGTTTCCACTGTTTAGGTACGTGTGCCCAAACAGTGTTTTTCTCCTACACATTGGGTATCAGCGTGCTCAGGAGAAATTGCACAACAAATGGTATGGTGCAATTTCTCTTGTTACCCTTATAAAAATGTAAAATTTGGGGCTGAAAAATATTTTTGTGAGAAAAATGTGAAAATTTTATTTTTACAACTCAATATTATAAGCTTTTGTAAAACACATGGGGGTTCAAGGTGCTCACCACGCGTCTAGATAAGTTCCCTGAGGAGCTCATTTCCAAAATGGGATCACTTGTGGCAGGTTTCCACTGTTTAGGCACATCAGGGGTCTGCAGACGTGACATGGGGTCCGCTGATTATTCCAGCAAATTTTACATTCAAAAAGTCAAATGACCCTCCTTCCCTTCCGAGCCCTGCCGTGCACCAAAATAATGATTTTTCCCCACATATGGGTTATTGGCGTGCTCAGGAGAAATTGCACAACAAATTTTGTGGTCTGATTTTAACTATTACCCTTGCAAAAATAAAAAAATTGGTTCTAAAGTAAAATTTGCGTGAAAAAAATTTAAATGTTCATTGTTTTCTTCCACATTCCAAAAATTCCTGTGAAGCACTTGAAGGGTTAATAAACTTTTTGAATATGGTTTTGAGCGCCTTGAGGGGTGCAGTTTTTAGAATGGTGTCACTTTTGGGTATTTTCTTTCATATAGGCCCTTCAAAGTCACTTCAAATGTGGTGTGGTCCCTAAAAGAATGGTTTTGTAAATTTTGTTGGAAAAATTAGAAAATCGCTGGTCAACTTTTAACCCTTATAGCTCCCTAACAAAAAAAAATGTGTTCCAAGATTGTGCTGATGTAAAGTAAACATGTGGGAAATGTTATTTATTAACTATTTTGTGTGACATATGACTCTGATTTAAGGGCATAAAAATTCAAAGTTTGAAAATTGCAAAATTGTTAACATTTTCGCCAAATTTCCAATTTTTTTCACAAATACATTTTTTTAGTATCATGAAGTACAACATGTCACGAAAAAACAGTCTCAGAGTCAGTGGAACCCGTTGACGCGTTCCAGAGTTATTGCCTCATAAAGTGACACTGGTCAGAATAGAAAAATTTGGTAATGAAGGTAAAAAGATGCTTGGGGTGAAGGGGTTAAAGCAATAGAGGTAGGGTATAGGGTACAAAAAAATCATGACTTTTCTGTACTTAAAGAAAGAACACAAAACCATGTAAACTTAACAAAACGTAGTCAAAAGAACATCTTTTGACTGTGTCTTGCCCATTTTAATGCAAGGGTATGCCTCCATATACGTCTGCATATGATTTCTTGCAAAACATTCATATACTTCGTAGAATTGCGCCTTGAAAATTAACATAACTTAATAAAATACCTTAAGAACTGGGGACAAAAACACAGAAATTCCGGTCAAGATGAAAACTGCTAAACCAGTTACTCTTTGTTCCCTGTAAGCACAAAACAGTTTTAATAGAAACTCTGCATCTAATACAATACTCAAGAGCTTTTATTTAGAAATTTAGACAGCAAAATAACATTATTATCTAACTTTATAGACTACCAATAATGTTATTTTTATTGTACATCTTTGCTTATATAAAGTGGAGCAAAAGTGTTAGCAGGCTTTTACAAAATGTTATATTTCTGTGGAGGAAGTTCCACTTGCCCATAGAATGTCATAGTGCAAGAATGACATTTTCCCATGTGTCTGTTTTGTTCAACTAATGCAGGGGTGCACAACTCCAGTCCTCAAGGGCCACAAGCAATGCATGTTTTCAGGATTTCCTTAGCATTACACAAGGTGTTGGAATCATCACCTGTGCAGGTGATGCAATTATCACCTGCACAACACTAAGGAAATCCTAAAAACATGCACTGTTTGTGGCCCTTGAGGACTGGAGTTGTGCACCCCAATCTAATCCTGTCAGAACCAGAAATAAGCAAGGTCTAAAAGGTTTCCTGTCAGTGTAACAGTAAGAATTATATGCAGGTGCTTCTCACAAAATTAGAATATCATCGAAAAGTTAATTTATTTCAGTTCTTCAATACAAAAAGTGAAACTCATATATTATATAGAGTCATTACAAACAGGTTGACTCTGATACAATTCAACAAGGACTGGATTTCACCACAGCTCTTAAGCCCTCCAGAAGACATGATCCAAAGCTAAAGTCACGCAAAATGTTCTTTTATGCTACAGGTGTTCACGGCCATCCCTTTCCATACAAAAACAATTTTCATAATCTTACACGAGTACCCTACTCCTGCTCCTGCCACATGTTCTTCATGGTCAAAACCCTAAAAACACTGTTCAATTAATTTATATTTCCCATCGGAGGCACTTGTTATGGGACCTCCTTACTTCATCAACCCTGATATAGCCCCTTGGGCTAATTTTTTGAGGCACCATGCCTATGCCTGCACATTGGGCAGTGGAAGTACTGTGCTAGAAGTCCTATCTTCAAGATTGTCTGGCCCATGAGGCCTGCTTCCGTCATCAACTATCAGACAGCCCCTTGGGCTAATTTTTTGAAGCAACATGCCTATGCCTGCACATTGTGCAGTGGCAGTGGAACAACAAGGACAGTAGTCCAACTTTTATAATTGTGAAGCCCTACTACTGATGATGATGGGTGACTTCTTCCTGCGTTAACCATCACACAACCCCTAGGGCAGTTAGCTATCCTTATGCCACTTACACACTGAGCTGTCAGAAGATCGCCTCGATCATCACTCGCTCCTACGTTACTTATGATAGCTCAGTGCGTACATGACATACGAGTCACGGTCTGCCGGCAATAAATAACAGTACTTCAAACAGTGTTTGTACACTTGTGCAGCCCCTGACCAGGTGCCCCATGTTATATACGTTTACACCATACATTTTTGAAACATTTACACATTACGGCTGCGCACACACGCTGCCTTTTTTTTATGTATGCGTATTTTTCTGCACTGTCCACTGAGACAGTGAAGAAAGATATTTTGTTGTTAAAAAAAGTTTCCCTGATTTTATTTATTGACTTCTCTATTCAATGTGATGAAGATACAAGTGAGCCCTATTTTTTTTAAATTTTCACAAAAATTTGACGTGGGCTTCGCCATATTTTTGTATACCAGCCAGGTACAGCAGGCAGGTACGGGCTGCCCCCGACCCCCAGCTGCTTAAATGTACATGGCTGAAAACAAAAATATCGGGAAGCCCTATTTTTTTAAATATGAATTTCATGAAATAATTATAAAAAATTTGAAGTGGGGCTTCTCCCTATTTTTGTGTCCAGCCAGGTACAACTAGGCAGCTGGGGGCTGGAATCCGCAGCGCAGGGAGGCCCAAGCTTTCTGGGCCCCCCCTGCTGCAAATTGCAGTCCGCAGCCACCCCAGAAAGTGGAGCGTTCATAGAAGCGCCATCTTCTGGCGCTGTACCCAACTCATCCAGGGCCCTGGTGCGGTGGCTCACTGGGTAATAAAGGGGTTAGGGCTAACTTGGTATTATCAGATGGCCCTAAGTCCGAAATTCATGGGGTCACGCCAATATTAGACATGACCGCCATGAATTTCTAGTAAAGTATTTAAAAAAAACACAACACAGAGAAAAATTTTTTATATTAGAAATAAAAAAAACAACATAGACTCCATCTTTATTTAAAAAATTATCTTCCATCCGACGTAGTCCAAAAATGCCATTTCAGCACTGCTACATCGCTCTGCATAGACACACGTCTATGCAGAGTGAGAGCAGGCTGAGAACTGACTGTGACAGTCAGGGTTCACCCCAGGTCATAGCTCAGGCTATGACCGCGGGTGAACCCTGCCGTCACAGCCAGAACACTGCCGACGCCTGGGGGAATTGCCGATCGCTGGGCAGAGCAGTGAATAATCCGGAAGGCAACGTCAAAATTTTTCTGAAAAATTTGTAAAAAAAAAAAAAAAAACTAGTGGAGGGGTTAATAAAGATGCAGTCCTTAAATGTGTTTTTATTTTATTTTTTAATGCATTTTTCACCAAAAATTAGACGTGGGCTTCGCCATATTTTTGTATGCCAGCCAAGTACAGCAGGCAGGAACGGGCTGCTCCCAATCCCCAGCTGCCTATTTGTACCTGGCTGGAAACAAAAATACAGGGAAGCCCCTTTTTTAATTATTTCATGAATTTCATGAAATAATTAAAAAAAATTTGACGTGGGGCTTCGCCCTATTTTTGTGTCCAGCCAGGTACAACTAAGCAGCTGGGGGCTGGAATCTGCAGCGCAGGGTGGCCCAAGCTTTCTGGGCCCCCACCTGCTGCGAATTGCAGTCCGCAGCCACCACAGAAAATGGGGCGTTCATAGAAGCGCCATTTTCTGGCGCTGTACCCAACTCATCCAGGGCCCTAGTGCGGTGGCTCACTGGGTAATAAAGGGGTTAGGGCCGGCTTTGTATTATCCGCTGGCCCTAAGCCCGAAATTCATGGGTTCATGCCAATATTAGACATGACCGCCATGAATTTCAAGTAAAGTATTTAAAAAACACACAACACATAGAAAAAAATTATTTTATTAGAAATAAAACAAAAAAACACTTAGAGACTCCATCTTTATTAAAAAAATGATCTTCCGTCCGACGTATCCGTCCGATGTATCTTCCGTCTTCTTTAGCTCAGCTACATCTCTGGTAGAGATTCTCTACCAGAGATGTAGCTGAGCTGTGCGACCATGGGAAAGTTGATGTGAGTTCAAGCAATCAAGCATGAACTCACATGAACCCTCTGAGGGCACCGCGTCTACTTCAAATGAACAGCTGATCAGCATCAGCTGATACCTCAGCTGTTCATTTGAAATAACCGGCGGGAAAGCCGGCAGTGAAAAGACTTCACCGCCGGCTTTCCCGTTCGGTGATGCGCTCCCCGCTCCCTGATGTACGCCGCCTCCCATCCCGATCCTAAGTTAGGACCGGGCGGGGAGCGAAGCACCAGTGAGCGGAGGATTGGGATGGGAGGCTGCCGGGAAGCGAGTATGGGGCTGAGTGATTGTTTAAAAGTCGGCGGCTTTTTACCGCCGGCTTTTAAACAATCATGCACCCATTTCAGCCTTTTCCTCAGTCCCCAGACTGCTTTATAGGCTCCAGCAGACAATTACTTGGCTTACTCACTTTTCCCATTGACTTACATTGGAGTCGCTACTCGTAACGAGTACCCGAGTATTGGGACCTACTCGTTACGAGTATAGCGAGTCTGATTATTTCACTACTCGCTCATCCCTAGAGGCAGCCTGTTCCACTCATTGATCACCCTTTCTGTCAAAAAGTTTTTTCTAATATCTAATCTGCGTCTTCTCCCTTTCTATTTCATTCCATTGCTTCTCATCTTTCCATGCGCAACTGAGAATAAGTATGATCCCTCTTTACTGTGACATCGCTTCAGATATTTGTAGACAGCTATTAAGTCTCCTTTTAGCTTTCTTTATTGCAAACTAAACATTCCCAGATCTTGTAACGTTCCTCATAGGACATACTTTGCAGTCCACTCACCATCCTGGTAGCTGTTCTCTGAACTTACTCCAGTTTTTCGATGTCTTTTTTAAAAATGTAGTGCCCAGAACTGGACACAGTATTCCAGATGAGGTCTGACCCAGGAGGAGTAGAGGGAGATAAATACTTCACGTGATAGACTCTATGCTTCGCTTAAAACATCTTAGAACTGTGTTTGCCTTTTTTGCTGTTGCATTTGTTGCGACCCTGAGGGTTCGACCGCCACAGGGATGCTGCACTTCTTTAATGGAGTGTAGTATTCCTCCTCTGAGGTAAAAACAGTGTGATGGTCGGGACCCAACTTTTGCATCCAACACCACATTTCTCCACCAGAGGGGGCAAGAATGCACCAGGTGCTGCCCTCCTGGTTACAGGGAGACTGGGGAACCAAGAGTTAGGGGAACCAGTTAGTGAGTGAGGGAGGAGGACTTACAATTTAGTGACACTTTACAATTTCATATTTAATAAACAGCCATCTTGGTTCTGGGTCTTGTCTCTTTGACTGTTCTACTGTGATCTCCCACCCTAAGCGTGGATCCTGTGTGGACCTGCAGCGGGTGGTGACACAGCCCTCGTACCCCAGCCTTGGGACGACGGGCAGGTTGCAGACGAGGAATGTCTCAACCCGGTAGAGGACCAGGACCAAGAAGGCCCAGAGCTAAGAGTGTATCTCCACAGCAAATGGATCCCAGGGAGGATGCAGACGGAGCGGTGTATGCCACCTGTCCTCGCCAACCTGATATATTCAGAGGAAGTCCGGCTGCAAGAGGGGTACCGGCCCCCGACACCCGACCTTGCCACTCTGTCCTAGTCGGGAAAGCCCGGTAGGCCCTGAGGATCCCACCGGGTATCGGACGGAGCGGAGTTGCCACCCGTGCCCTTGTTCTGAGAGGAGCTCAGAGGGAGACCCGGCCTATCTACACACACGGACAGGAAAGGATTTGGTCTGTAGTTCAGGAACACTTTGGTGCGGGGTCCTGATTGAATGCTAGATTTGCTCAGAGGTAGTCGGACCCTCGTCCCTGGTGAACGCAGGACTCCGCGGGGAGCAGGGAGTCGCCTTCCTTCTGCCATCTCTAAAGTGAGTAAAGCCTTGGAAGTTCACCCCTATGACCTCCGGACTGTTTATTCTGCGCTACACCGCACGACGCGGCGGCCGTTCTCCTCTACTACTAGCCCCTCCATCTTGTCCCTCTGCCCTGAGGCCTTGCTCCGCCTGTGGGGAGTAGTAATAACTTTGGCCGCCATAACACCATGCCTCAGCGGACTGCAGCGGCGCTGGTGGCCTTCACCAGGTGCCACAGGTGGCGTAGTCATAAATCAGCCACTCAACCCGGATAAGCCCACACCATCCTTTTTAATGTGACGGCCCTGAGCACGGGTCGGGTCCGGGCCAGGGCGGCACCCCATCTCTCCATCATAGGACCCGACACCGAGTCCCCCACCTCCCAGGGTAAAGACAAGGGCTTCCGAGTAGAGGCGTCACACATTACACTGCTGACTTATGTGTACCCAAGTCTTTTTAACACATGCTGTTGCTAAGTTCTCTTCCTCCCATTGTGTAGATGTACTTTTCATTTTTCTTGCCCAGATGTAGAATCTTGCATTTCTCTCTGTTACATACCATTCTATTAGTTGCTGCCCACGGTTCAAGCTTATCTAGATCCTTCTGAAAACTTACTCTGTCTTCTCTAGTGTTAGCTATCCCTCCTAGCTTAGCATCATCTGCTAATTTGATTAGTTTACCTTCAGTTCACTTACCTAGATCATTTAAAAATATGTTGACCGCAGGGGCCAAGACCCAAGGACAGAGACTAGTGGTACCCCACTTGAACCACCTTTCCAATCGGATGTGCAACCATTTATTACCACTCTTTGAGTATGATTACTGAGCCAGTTATGAATCCATCTAACCATAGAATTGTCAATCCTATACTTGTTAATTTTTTCAATAAGGATAGTATGAGATACTTTATCAAGTGCTTTGCTGAAGTCGAGATATACTATATCTACCTCATTTTCCTGATCCACCCAGTCAGTGATTCCATCATAGAAGGAAATTAGATTAGTCTGGCATGACTTGTTTGCTAGAAACCCATGCTGGCTCTGATTAATTACTGTATTCTTATTCAAGTACGTACCATATTTTTCGTACTATAAGATGCACTTTTTCCTCCAAAATTCGGGTCACAGGAGGCAGGAACATGTGTGCTCTCTATTAAAAGGAAATTAATATTCACTGCTCCCCACGCCCATAGTCCCTCCCAACTCTATGCACTCAAGCTGGCATCTAGAGGTGGTAGAGACTATGGGCATGTTGAGCAGTGCATATTTATTCTCTTTAATAGCGGGCACACTGTTAGCGCAGTCGCCAGCTCCTGCAGCAGCTGGGTGATCACTTATGCCCGCTATTAAAGAGCATGGATATTCATTTAAATTCATTTAAATTAGCTAAGTGTTCCCTCACCATCTCTCTGTTTATTGTGTCAATTCATTTATTCCTTTGATAGCACAGTGAAGATCAGTTGATGTTACATTTGTTTTCTTAGAGAACACAAAAAAATAGCAAAAAGTAGCAAAAAAAAATTTTAAATCTTTATGTAAATCAATATTGCTGTAATTATAGTGACCCAAAGAATAAAGAAGTCACAAATCAAGTCACAAATTGCGGATATGATTGGGTCTGTATGCCTGACCAAATGATGGACAGGTGCCGGACCTGGCTGCTACTTACATGAACTAGTCTGGTCTGTAAAGCAGACCAGTCTACATCATCCTGTGGTTGAGGTCTGTGTGAAAATTAGTCCATATGCACTAGCATATATGCTAACATTGTCTGTGCTGCCCACATGAGATTCACCTTCTATATGAAAAGCTCTCATATGGAACATTCGTGTGAACATACCCCAACTTTTGAAAATTTCACTGAGGATAAGCTTCAGCTTATCCTCAGTGAAATTTTCAAAACCTATTAAATCTGTGCCTGCATTTCCTTCACTTCTTAATTAAGCCTGTTTGTTTGTATGTGAATGTATTAATTTTTATATTTCTGCTGTTGACTAGATCCTTTAAAAGATCTTTTTTACTCTTGACTGTAAATAAAATCTTACCTGATACCCAGAAATTTTGGCTGTTCTCCAGGAGCAGACACGGTTGTCTCCATTTTTAGGCTGTTCATATGTGCAAGAGAGATTACTGTAGCAGACACATACCATGGAAGACCCATGAATGAGGTCAAGATGATCAATAAAGATATGCAAAAAAAATCCAGATGAAGACCTGCACCTTTCTACAAAAGAAAATATTTTCAAACATAAATATTATTATTAAATATTCATATAAAATGGGACTTCTATGAAGTTTTAACACATAAAACACAATTTTTCCTGCAATTTTTGTATGTTTTTTAGGCACAATAGTGTTTTTTCAAAGCGCATCATGCTATAGATGTGACTTTTATATTGTCCAACAAGCTTCTCTATAGGACTGAAAAAATGCGTTCAAAAAATGTCTGAATATTTAGAAAAAGCTACCAAAGAAATGCCTATAATAATCAACACTTGAAAATTATGGTGTTTTTTTTTTTTTTTTAAAGCAACAATGTGCTTTTTTGGGCCCTACTGTCAGATTGGAAGGGAGTGGGCCATTAGTTGGAGGATCGAGTAGTAGTCTGCGTTGCAGTGCTGTGTTCAAGAAATTAAGAGGACGAGATAGGAATTGGTCCATGAGGTTTATTCTCAACGCGTTTCGGAGTTGGACCAACTTCTTCATCAGGAAAACCAAAATATAGAGCATACCATGGACAAACTTAAATAGTTAAAGGAGTTTTTCCCACAAACAAAATTTTATTTTTACAATAGATCTTGGAATAATAATAATTTCCACAATTGGATGTGTTTAAATAAAATGTTCCTGTGCTGAGATAATCTTATAAATGTTCCCCTGTGTAATGGCTGTGTCTGACTGTGTACGGACATGGTCTGATCATACCACTTCTCCTGGGCAGGGGAGGACACAAAAGAGTATACAGACATTACAGCATGGGATCACAGATGATTTTTTCTGTGAGGTAAAACCCTGTCTATTTTTAAACAATGTTTTACTTCAAAGAAAGATCCAGCTGTGAACCCCTGCTGTAATGTCTGTATACTCTTTTGCTTCCTCCCCTGCCCAGGAGCTGTGGTATGATCAGACCATGTTCCTGTACGGTCAGACACAGCCATTACACAGTTCCCAGCAGGGGCACATTTATAAGATTATCTCAGGACAGGGACATTTTATTTAAATACATTCAATAGTGTAAATTATTATTATTCCAAGATTTATTGATTAAAATGAACTTTTGTTCGAGGGAAAACCCCTTTAACAATTTCAAAGGAAAGCGCCAAAAACAGTAGAAAATGCTCCTGAATAGTACATGGGACTGAACACTTGTATGTGTCAATAAAGTTTGAGAAACAAAAAAAGTATGTATATTAAAAAAATAATCATAATTAAATGATTAAATATGTCCTTGTGTAAAAAAACTAATCTTGCAAGGCTTGCGTATGACGAATAATGGTGAAATAGTGAATTAATTTGTCAATAATGAACGTATATGTGAAATAGTTCTATATTGATCAGTTATTTATTTAACTTTTATAAAAACATTAGGAGCAGGAAACCATCATGGTTATAGAAGTGGAACCACTGGGGAAACTATGAAAATGGATATATGAGGGAAATGGAACAGAAGAAAAGAGGGAAGAGAAGACAAAGGAAAAAGAAAAAAGAAATAAAGAAGAAAAAAAGAGAAGAAACAGCAAAGAGAAAAGGTGAATGAATTATCTGAGACTAATAGGAGAGATAGAGAGACACTGAGCAGAGCAGGACACTGCAAGATGAGCTCCTGATCAAACCCAAGTTTATACCTTTTAATGAGCAGATTGGAGGACATATTCCGGAAATCTACAGACATGACGAAATACTAAGCACACCGGACAAAGATTTTAAGCCACAACATGAAAAGACATAAGAAAAATCAAGATACAAAGATACAGAAGCAAGACAAGACAAGATCGCCTAGTGGAGACCCAGCAAACAACCACCATCCCTAATAGAGCACAGCTCATCCCCCAAGGTAAGGGCTCCATGTTAATACATTGCTAAAATAAGAACTGACCGTAAATTACGCACAAGAAAATAAAAGAGAAAGCATTTCAAAATAAAACAACACAGGGATAGCTCTGCAGGGAAGGCAGGAGACCTGGAGACAACAGGTGGAGACAGCAGGGGGCCTGACACACTAGGGATAAATGTGGCACCCCAGGGGTCCGGTTGCCACAGTGGCATTGCCTCCCTCACAAGAGGTGATGCCATGCCTGGAAGCAAGCATGGGTCCCCTAATCAGGTTTTGTTAAGCATGCAACACTGTCCTGGCTCCAGACCCGCAAGGGGAGCACCTCCCCTTGGCAACTGGGATCTGGGGGCGGGGTTAGTTAGACTTAGTGTGAGGAGTTGAAGTGAGGATGTCGACGAGAGAGGAGCTGGGGAGCTCACCCCAGAAGGAACCAACACAGAGGAACCAGACACGGGAGTCCAAGGCTGTGGGGCACTGAAGGCCCAGCAGCAGAAACCGGAGGGTAGGAGACTGCAGGTCTCCTGGCCCCATCAGACGCCTGGAGGCTCAGCAGCACGATAGGGCCCAGCACGGCCACGTGGGAGCAACGCATCAGCAAGGCCCGAGCTGCCTGCCATACGGGTGAGCACAAAGACGTTGCATTCAGGGATGAGAGCCACCGCACAGCTACAAGCAGCAGGGCCAAAGAGATTAGTGGAAAGGGAAGGCCTCCAACTTCACCTGGTGAGGTGGATTCCTTACTTGCTTCCAGGCTGCCCGTACTTCCACTTCTAGCCAGTACCCTAGTCCCGGTTGGCCTAATCACCGCCAGTAAAGATAAGAGGAAACCACCATTAAGTTGTGGACTGATTATTGCTGCGCCATCAACCCCTGCACTACAACGCCCAGCATCACCTATAACATCTACACTGCCCTGGAGCTAAGCTCTACCTGTGGAGAGCCACACCAGCTTTGCTGCACTAACATCAGCTCCAGAGGACCTGCTCTGCAGCGGCGGCTCCCTTTAGCTGCATACCACAGGTGGCGTCACGAACTTTGTACATAAAAACTATAAAATCCACTTTTTACTGACCGTCCTGGGTCACAAACTGGGTCACCGACACTGTGACATCTCCCCTAGCAACGACCGGCCCGACACCAAGTACCCCACGGCCCAGGGGGCCCGTCATAAACTTCCCTGAAAATGCCAGACCCAGGGAAGCAAGAAAACTCCTAAAAATGGACACAATCAGGAAAAATCCAGAGACCCTATTGATAGACCTTAACGAACAGGGGGAAATAACAAATGTGTTATTCTACTCAGGACACCACAAAAGCTGGGACGATACTCTCAGCAAACACTACAAGAACGTCAAAATGCGGGACATCAACAGCGGCATACAAATTAGGGTACAGGATGAGGAGGACCCTGAGAGTTTTCATGTCTACATAAACATTTATAGCAACGGAACTATCATGGTACAAGGGACAGAACCAAATTGGAGGAATTTTAGCAACAATTCCAGCACATTAAGAACCAAGTTATAACCCTGAGGCAGAGAGGAAGCACATCCATTGCTGATCAGATCACAGCAGGCAGGGTCTCCGGCCGCCCCCCAACCCCATCTACTTCACAACCCCCCAGGGATATACTCAGAGACATCCTTTCCCAACTAGAAAGCAAGTTTATCCAATTCAAAGAGGAATTTCAAAGAAGCCAATGTGCGAAAAATGCAAATGACCAACTGAAGGAGGAAATTTGAAGGGTGAAAACAGACCTGTGTGAAATGCAACAATCACTTCAAATGCCGCAGAAAGAAAATTCACAGCTCAAAAAAGAAATAACAGAGCTAAAATCATCAAACCTGCAACAAAAACCGGAGAAGGCACCACAAAGTACAATCACCCCCCCAAAACCGATGCCTGCACCAACTACCTTGGTGCCTGACACACCACAGACCTGCGACAGCCTCAGCCAGACGGACTCTACAAACTATCCCATCAATAAAAATACAGCCCCACAGGCAAAGCAAACCAAGATAACCAGCACCCCTGGACCCAACAAAACTAAAATAAACTCCATCCTCAATCCCAGCAACGAAAATACAGCCCCATCATCACAGCAACCCAGGGCAACTGATACCCAAGGACACAATGACACACAGAAAACAAATGGCCCAAATAAAACACCAGGCCCTGACATCGTCCTATTAATAGACTCAAACGGGAAATACCTGGACACTAAGAGACTGTTCCCGGGGACACGGGTCCTAAAAATCCGCTGCTCAACAATTCCACAAGCAGAGGAAGTGATCAATAACCCATACTTCTGAGAGCCCACACACCTCATTCTACACACCGGCTCAAACCATATCCACCCAGAGGCAGTCACACAAGACCTATCAAAACTCGCAATAGCGGCCCATCAAAAATTCCCCAGAAGCAAAATAATCCTGTCTGTCCTGCTTCCAAGGAAAGACATACGCCAAATATGAAGCTGGCAAGACACCCCGAAATTACGCTCCGTCATCCATATGATGACAAACATCTCAATAAACAAGGAGTCAGCCAACTAGCAAAAGAGCTATGTCCACAGCAAAAAACAAGGTAAAATATTTGCATGTTTTGTGGACTTCAAGAAGGCCTTTGACTCAGTGTGGCATCCTGGCCTGTTCCTGAAACTCCTAGAGAGCGGAATAGGCGGCAGTACCTATGACGTTATCAAGATCTCGTACACTGAGAACCATTGCAGCATGAAGGTGAATGGGAAAAGGACTGCTTTCTTCAGATAGGGCTGCAGGGTCAGACAGGGATGCAGTCTGAGCCCAACCCTATTCAACATCTACATAAATGGACTGGCTGCAGCTCTGGAATCCTCCTCCGCCCCAGGCCTCAGTCTGCATGACTAAGAGGTGAAGTTCTTACTGTATGCAGATGACCTCCTGCTACTCTCCCCAACCAAGAGAGGCCTCCAAGATAGCATGGCAGTGCTGGAAGCATTCAGCACCACATGGGCGCTGCCCATCAACCAAAAGAAGACCAAAGTCATGTTGTTTCAGAGAAGGAACCAGAACAAAACCCCCACTCTCTCCCTCACATTAAATGGCTCCAGGCTGGAGAAGAGAAGCAGCTTTACGTACCTCAGTCTGGAGCTAAGCCAAACCGGGAGCATAATGCAAGCAGCAGAAGTCCTGAAAAGAAAAGCGTGCAGAACCTTCTATGCCATCAGAAGACAACTGTACCACCTCAAACCACTAGTGAGAGTCTGGCTCAAGATATTTGACAGCGTCATCACCCTTATACTGCTGTATGGCAGTGAAGTGTGGGGCCCAGAGACCTACCCAGATCAGAAAAAGTGGGATCTCAGCCCAACTGAAGTCTTCCACCTGGAGTTCTGCAAATATCTCCTCCAGGTCCATCGCAGCACCTCAAACATAGTCTGTAGGGTTGAGCTGGGCCGATTCCCCATTTGGCTCACTATACACAAGAGGGCGCTATCACTCCAGTCACACATACAGAGCAGCAACCCCCAGCTCCTACCATCATAAAGCCCTGCTGAGCTGGAGCCAAAGCAAGCCAGGAACCTTGGCAGCCAGTCCAGCCAAAGTCAGCAACACACCCTGACAAAAGGCCAAATAAAGGGGACCTCGGAGAGCTGCAAGAAGCAATACATAAAGGGATGGAAAAGTGAACTAGAGAAAGCCCAGAAACTCACCATCAACCGGGCACTGCAGAGGGAGTACACTTCGGCCCCATATCTGGAGAGGTTACACCACCGCAAAGACAGGCAGAGCCGGAGTCTGTACAGACTGAGTACCCACAACTTAGAGGTGTAAACAGGGTGTCACCGACAGACATACAAGCCGTGGGAGAGCAGACTGTGCCAGCACTGCCAGCAGGGGGCCCTGGAGGACGAGGCACACTTCCTGCTGCACTGCAACAAATATTCAGCAGTGAGGGCCTCCCATTTCCAGAGACTCTCCACTCACATCCCGGACTTCCCATCCATGGACGAGGAAAGGAAACTCCGCATCCTACTGAGGGAAGAGGAATCAACGGTGGAGATCCTCCCACCAGTTCTTGGATCACTTTGCCACCTGGCTTCCTCACTTTCTATCCTCTGACATCCCCACCCTCATCATGGGCGACTTTAACATTCCCATCGATGATCCCCTCTCCCAACCTGCCTCTCGGCTACTTTCTCTAACCTCCTCATTCCATCTCTCACAGCTTACTAATTCTCCTACCCATGAAGACGGGAATACGCTGGACCTGTTTTTTTTCAGTCTCTGCTTGCTGGATGAATTTACCAACGCCCCTCTCCCACTCTCGGACCACAACCTTCTTTCCTTCTCTGTTAAGAATTGTCTCCTCACCTGGGACACCCCCACTTACCACACTTATAGGAATACACGTACCATTAATACCCAGCAGCTTATGGACAATCTCCACACATCTTTAGTCCCCATCTCCTCCTTCTCCTGTCCAGACCTAGCATTGTCACACTACAATAATACACTGAAGAGCGCCCTAGATGAAGCAGCTTCTTCTACTCGCAGAAAGACCCGACACAGACAACGGCAGCCCTGGCACACGATGCAAACACGTTTTCTTCAGCGTTGCTCAAGGTGTGCTGAGCGTCAGTGGAGAAAATCTCTTTTAGCAGAGGATTTCATCCACTATAAATTCATGCTCAAAACCTATAACTCTGCCCTTCATCTGGCCAAACAATCCTACTTCACCACCCTCATCACTTCAATGTCCAACAATCCAAAACGACTTTTCGAAACTTTAAACTCCCTCCTGAGACCTAAAGCACAAGCCCCCACCACCAACCTCAGCGGTGAGGATCTGGCCACTTATTTCCTAGAAAAAATCAACCACATCCATCAGGACATCTCAGCCCAATCTCCTCAGTGCCTGGATCCCCTTCCCTGCCGCACTTCAAGCTCACTAGCCATCTTTGAGCCTGTTACAGTAGAAGAAGTTACCCAGCTCCTCGCCTCTTCTCGGCCTACAACCTGCAACAGTGACCCCATTCCTTCACATCTCCTGCAGTCCCTCTCACCGGTGGTCACCACTCACCTGACCAAAATATTTAACCTCTCTCTTTCTTCAGGTATCTTTCCCTCCTCATTTAAACATGCCATCATAACCCCTTTACTTAAGAAGCCATCCATGGACCAGAACTGCACTGCTAACTACAGACCCATCTCTAACCTACCTTTCATCTCTAAACTCCTGGAACGCTTGGTCCACTCCCGTCTAATCTGCTATCTCTCGGATAACTCTCTCCTAGACCCTCTACAATCTGGTTTCCGCTCCTTACACTCCACTGAAACTGCCCTCACCAAAGTCTCTAATGATCTACTAACAGCCAAATCCAAAGGTCACTACTCCCTGCTGATTCTCCTGGATCTCTCTGCGGCATTTGACACTGTGGATCACCAGCTCCTCCTCACTATGCTCCGCTCTATAGGCCTCAAGGACACTGTTCTCTCCTGGTTCTCCTCTTACCTCTCTGACTGCTCTTTCACTGTATCTTTTGCTGGCTCCCCTTCCTCTCCTCGTCCCCTTTCTATCGGGGTTCCGCAGGGCTCAGTCCTAGGCCCCCTCCTCTTCTCTCTATACACTACCCCTATTGGACAAACAATCAGCAGATTTGGGTTCCAGTATCATCTCTATGCTGACGACACTCAATTATACACTTCTTCCTCTGACATCACCCCTACTATAATACAAAATACCAAGGATTGTTAGTCTGCTGTGTCCAGCATCATGTCCTCCCTCTATCTTAAACTGAACCTCTCCAAAACTGAACTTCTTGTGTTTCCCCCCTCTACTAACCTAACTCTACCTAACATCGAAATTACCTTGGAGGGTTCAACCATAACTCCCAAGCAGCACGCCCGCTGCCTTGGGGTCATATTCGACACCAACCTTTCCTTTACTCCCTATATCCGATCACTCACTCGCTCTTGTCACCTGCATCTTAAAAACATCTCCAGAATCCGATCTTTTCTCACTTTTGAAACTGCTAAAACTCTTACTGTTGCTCTTATTCACTCTCGCCTGGACTACTGCAACTCTCTCCTGATCGGTCTCCCTCTTACCAAAATTTCCCCTCTCCAATCTGTCCTGAATGCGGCAGCCAGGGTTGTATTTCTGTCCAGCCGTTTCACCGATGCCTCCACCTTGTGACAGTCATTACACTGGTTACCCATTCGCTACAGGGTCCAATATAAACTCATTGCTCTCACCCACAAAGCTCTCCACAGTTCTGCACCACCTTATATCTCCTCTCTCATCTCAGTCTATCATCCTACCCGTGCCCTCCGTTCCACAAATGACCTAAGACTAACATCCCCCATAATCCGAACCTCGCACTTCCGTCTCCAAGACTTCTCTCGTGCTGCGCCAGTTCTCTGGAATGCTGTACCCCAGACTATCTGATTGATGCCTAGCCCTGATGTCTTCAAGCGCGCTTTAAAAACCCATCTCTTTATACAAATACAACCTACCACCTCAAATACCAAGTAAACTAACTTTCCCCTGTTCCCTGCTAAATACTATTCAAAATCCGCCCCCCACTGTTCATCCTTCTCTATACCCTCCATGCACATAACTGCACCCGGTAATTGAGTACTGCACTTAAACATACAGGCTGATGACCAGATCATACAGCTTTATATGACAATCCCGACTTATTATAATTGCCTGACCTGATATAACAAGCACTTTCCACCTATTGTGTCCCCCCATTTCCTTGTAGAATGTAAGCTTGCGAGCAGGGACCTCACTCCTGATGTTACTGTTAAAGTGTCTCACCTGTATTGAATTTATTGTTTGTACATGTCCCCGCTTAATTCTAAAGTGCTGCGGAATATGTTGGCGCTATATAAATAAAAATTATTATTATTATTATTATTATTATCCCACCCAATATGTCACCGCATGTCATAAACTGAGAGGAATGTAAGACCCCAAAATAGTCTATTAGTGACCAAATTGATCCCCCCAACACACCAACCCCACAAGCCCCCTCCCCTGTCACTTTTTTTTTTTTCTTGCTATGACAACACTAATTGTATTTTGGTCCTGCCAATAAAGCCTATTTGTATTGTATTGTATTGATAAGAAGAAAGTGAATTGGGTGAGGTGTTAACAGAAGGATTGTGTAGATGGATTGGAATGTGAGAATGTAGAAACAAGTGAAGAGATGACTGGGAATGGAAGTGCAGGAGTTAGTGTAGGGGGTCGCAGTGGGTAAGATAAGGAGATTGATTGATAAAGGAAAAAAAAGAACACTAAGAATGGTGGAAGTGAGAGGAAAATGTTGGATTGTTGTGTACTACATTTTAGAGAAATGTATGTTCTATAAATTATATATAAGAGTTAATCTATTTTGGATCATGAACCGCAATGCATCTTCATTGCAGAAAGCTTGAATTAATTAAATGCTATAGTGTGATGAAAAGGAAAACTATTAACGTTTCTTGGTTACATAGGAATTGTTTTATGTAAAAAAAAAAAAAATATGAAAAAAAAAGTTTTGGGCTAAGGTCAAATGAATTATTAAATGCTGAAAAAACATGTGAGCAATGTAATGTAATAAATTAATTGTTCTATGTCAAAAATCTAAGTGTTAATGTAGCGCCCCAAGGGTTCGGTTGCTACAGGGGTATTGCACCTCAACCAGAGGTGTGATATTCCACTCCCAGGTAAGGATGGAGTGTGGACCAGGGCTCAGTTAGCTGCACACACACTTCCCATTTCCGGGGGCAGCTCGACGGTGCTCCCATATAATTGCAGGCACAACTGACCATGTCCCTGGCTGGAGTGGGGAGGGGGGAGAGAACCCAGTGATGTAGGAGCAGTAGGGGACGGTTCCTGGAGCATAGGAAGGAGCTCATTGGATGCAGGTCACCTGAGCTCAGACACAGAGAAGTAGATAAAAGGTGGGAGCCATCTTAGGAGGGGAGTTCAGTTCAGAGAGGGAAAGCAGAAAGGGAGAGAGAGCTGACAGGCTCGGCCTGAGCTCAGCTCCACGAGGCAGGCCTAGAGAGAAGGCCGGGGCCAGAGACAAGAAGGGAGAAGGAGAAACAAGGAAGGAGAAGAGACAGAGGAGTAGAAAGGCTCCAGAAACAAGAAGGCAGAAGGGACCCTAAGAGAGCAGAACGGACAGCAACCGTTGCAAACACGCGTTATATCGGGTGAAGGGTCAGGCCGTGGAAGGGTACCAGATTCCCAAGTTGGTGGAGGTAAATCATCCCTCAGCCAAGAACCGGAGGTCGTGATCATTTATTGGTGCGACCCCTTGCTACACCCGCTAGGAAGGCACCACATAGGGTCAGGGAAACTGGCGCCAAGTTTTACCAGAGAAGGCCCGAGGCAGCTGGACAGAAGCGTGGTCACTGGTGGGGCACGAGAGGCCAGAGAAAGGATAAAAGGGGGTCCTGTGCCATACTCCTGAATTGCCTGGGGGTTGACCGAGCCCCTCACCTGGTGGACGCAGCACGCTCAGGCAGTCCTGGCCAACGGAAGTGACTTGGATAACAACTGTGAGTAAAAGGCCTGAACTGCACCATTGGACAGTGTGATTTATGCTGCGCCTGCACCATCACCCCCAGCATCCACCTACATTGCCCTGAGGCTACACTCTTCCCGTGGGGAGTTATCCTATCCCTGTGCTGCACACCAACATCAGCCTCAGTACTCTGCCTTGCAGCGGCGGTCATCCCTGACCGCAATCCACGAGTGGCGTAGTCAGACATTCATAACTCTACAAATAGACTGCCACAATTTGGTCTGACCACCCTGAGCCACGGGATCGGGTTGCCACTACTACCCCCATCATCGCACTGAAGCCCGGTTCCGGGTGCCCCACGGCCCAGGGGGCGAGTCATTAATATAAAAAGATTTTTAAACTGATGAAACTACAAAGTGGTATCCACGGCAGGATTCGGACACCCTGAGGAAGAAGGACTACATCTCCTTCAAAACGTGTCGGTTTGTGGCCGCACAGAAGTCTCGTTAGCTCCCTTTTCAGTGATGTCACACTAGTCACGCCACTCGCTCATGTCACATCTTAGCAGCGGCGCTTCTACACAGCCACTACATAAGAAATTAAAGTCCCCCAAATCAACATTCGCAAGTGATTTTTACAACATGGCTTTTCACCCTGTTGTGCAGATTTTCACAACAAATCATATGAAGGAATGCAGATAACACCAATAGAAGACATTCCTATATTTATTCCCAATAGATTTGACCAACTAAAAAGGAAAGAGATATTTTAAAGGTACAAACAAAATGCATTGAAACCGCAGGGACTCAACGATAATTCGGAAATTTTTATATAAAATAATAATTCTTATCATTAATAAGGATATTCTATTATTATTTATGTAGTAATTCATATGCAATTTTTAATAGTTTACATGCAACCTTTGAGATTATATTTTAATTATTTTTATCAGATTTTTTATTAGCACTTACATTTTTTGACATAGAACAATTAATTTATTATATTACATTGCTCACATTTTTTTCAGCATTTGATAATTTATCTGACCTTAGCGAAAAACATTTTTTTCATAATTTTTTTTTTTTACATAAAACAATTCCTATTTAACCAAGAAACTGTAACAGTTTTCCTTTTCACCACACTATAGCTTTAAATTAATTCAAGCTTCCCGCGATGAAGATGTTTTCCGGTTTGTGATCCAAAATAGATTAACTCTTATATATAATTTATAGAACATACATTTCTCTAAAATGTAGTACACAACAATCCAACATTTTCCTCTCACTTCCACCATTCTTAGTGTTCTTTTTTTTCCTTTATCAATCAAGCTCCTTATCTTACCCACTCTGACCTCCTCCACTAACTCCTGCACTTCCATTCCCAGTCATCTCTTCACTTGTTTCTACATTCTCACATTCCAATCCATCTACACAATCCTTCTGTTAACACCTCACCCAATTCACTTTCTTCTTATCTCTATCTTTCTTACTAGTCTCAGATAATTCATTCACCTTTTGGCTATGTGCCAACAATGCAGAAATGAAGCAGAAATTTTCCTGAGCATTTCTGCATCTCCTTGGCAGAAAACTGCATGCGTTTTTGACGCGTTTTTGCATGCGTAATTGCCATGTGTTTTTCCAATGCATTGTATAGGCAAATACACATGCAGAAACACACAAGAATTGGTCATGTCCGTAATTTTTCTGGGAGTAAAATCCACGCAGAAAAAAATCCTGACCATGTGCACAGAACTTGCAGAATGTCATAGTAAGTCATGGGAATAAGGTATGCAATGCGTTTCTGGAGCGTCTACGCGCTGCAAATACGCACCAAAAAACGCACCAAAAAGGCATCGTGGGCACACAGCCTTTCTGTCTCCTGTCCCCCTCCTTTTCTTCTTTCTTTCTTTTTCCTTTGTCTTCTCTTTCCTCTTTTCTTCTGTTCCATTTCCCTCAAATATGTATTTTCATAGTTTCCCCAGTGGTTCCATTCCTATAATCATGATGGTTTCCTGCTCCTACAGGGAGGTCTCTCCGCATGACTCACCGTGAGTCATCAGACAGCAAGGAGGGGCAATTACATTTCTCATGGCCAGCAAAGTTCATATAAGTTCATCTCTGTTTTTCCCACAGTATCTACTCTAATAAAGGCCTTGTTTTTAATATAGAACGTTTTAATATATAAAAATGAAATACATAACTGGTCAATATCAAACTATTTTACATATACATTCATTATTGACAAATTAATTCACTTTTTCACCATTATTCGTCATACACAAGCCTTGAAACATTATATATAGGTTCGTTTTACACATATGTGAAACTTCATAAATCCTCGATATAATTTTATTTTAACCACAAGGACATATTTTGCATTTTTTATATATACAGTACAGACCAAAAGTTTGGACACACCTTCTCATTTAAAGATTTTTCTGTATTTTCATGACTATGAAAATTGTACATTCACATTGAAGGCATCAAAACTATGAATTAACACATGTGGAATTATATACTTAACAAAAAAGTGTGAAACAACTGAAAATATATCTTATATTCTAGGTTCTTCAAAGTAGCCACCTTTTGCTTTTTTGATGACTGCTTTGCACACTCTTGGCATTCTCTTGATGAGCTTCAAGAGGTAGTCACCGGAAATGGTTTTCACGTCACAGGTGTGCCCTGTCAGGTTTAATAAGCGGGATTTCTTGCCTTATAAATGGGGTTGGGACCATCAGTTCTGTTGTGCAGACGTCTGGTGGATACATAGCTGATAGTCCTACTGAATAGACTGTAAGAATTTGTATTATGGCAAGAAAAAAGCAGCTAAGTAAAGAAAAATGAGTGGCCATCATTACTTTAAGAAATGAAGGTCAGTCAGTGCGAAAAATTGGGAAAACTTTGAAAGTGTCCCCTAGTGCAGTTGCAAAAACCATCAAGCGCAACAAAGAAACTGGCTCACATGAGGACCGCTCCAGGAAAGGAAGACCAAGAGTCACCTCTGCTTCTGAGAATAAGTTTATCCGAGTCACCAGCCTCAGAAATCGCAGGTTAACAGCAGCTCAGATTAGAGACCAGGTCAATCCCACACAGAGTTCTAGCAGCAGATAGATCTCTTCAACAACTGTTAAGAGGAAACTTTGTGCAGCAGGCCTTCATGGTAAAATAGGTGCTAGGAAACCACTGCTAAGGATAGGCAACAAGCAGAAGAGACTTGTTTGGGCTAAAGAACACCAGGAATGGACATTAGACCAGTGGAAATCTGTGCTTTGGTCTGATGAGTCCAAATTTGAGATCTTTGGTTCCAACCACTGTGTCTTTGTGCGACGCAGAAAAGGTGAACGGATGGACTCTACATGCCTTGTTCCCACCGTGAAGAATGGAGGAGGAGGTGTGATGGTGTGGGGGTGCTTTGCTGATGACACTGTTGGGGATTTATTCAAAATTAAAGGCATACTGAACCAGCATGGCTACCACAGCATCATGCAGCGGCATGTTATTCCATCCGGTTTGCGTTTAGTTGGACCATGATTTATTTTTCAACAGGACAATGACCCCAAACACACCTCCAGGCTGTGTAAAGGCTATTTGACTAAGAATGAGAGTGATGGGGTGCTACGCCAGATGACCTGGCCTCCACAGTCACCAGACCTGAACCCAATTGAGATGGTTTGAGGTGAGTTGGACCGCAGAGTGAAGGCAAAAGGGCCAACAAGTGCTAAGCATCTGTGGCGCCCCTGAGGGTTTGGTCACCAGAAAGGTACTGTATCTCACCCAGAGGTGTGGTATCTCACTCTCAGGTAAGGAAGGAGTACAGCCCGGGACCTTAACACCTGCATCTAACACTACACTACTCCAGACCAGCAGGAGGGGCAAGATGCGTTGTGCTTCCTGCTGAGCCCTGTCCCTGGCTGGAGTGGGGGGAACCAAAGTGGGGGGAACCATGTAGTGGGTGTGGGTCAAGGAAGAAGTTCAGGGGAGCACTTGTTAAGAGTAGTATAAAGAGGGAAGCCATCTTGGGTGTGTAGCCAGTCAGTCAGAGGAGGACAGTGAGAGGAGCAGGAGCTCTGTAGGAGCTTAGCTCAGGAGGAGGGCCTAGAGAGAGGCCCAGGACAGACTGAGGAGGAGAGGAGCAGGAGAAAGGCTCCAGGAACGAGGAAGGGACCCCAGGGGTACGGGTAGTGCTGGAGGCCACCCGTACGGCCGAATCTACCAGGAGGTATTGTATGTTTTAATATGTAAAATAAAATATTTTTCATTTTTTTCGGGTATTATTATTATTTATTGTTATAGCGGCATTTATTCCATGGCGCTTTACCTCTGAAAAAGGAGTATACATAAAAAAACAATTACAATAATCTTGAACAAAACATGATGGTGACTGGTACAGGAGGAGCGAGGACCCTGCCCGTGAAGGCTCACAGTCTACATGGGATGGGTGAGGATACAGTAGGTGAGGGTAGTAGTAACTATAACCCAGAAAAAGATTACAGTACTGTGGTAATGCAGTATATAGGATAAGCAATTAAACAATTCCAAGTGCAAGTCCCTTAACTCCTTTACTCCTGGACAAATTTCCGTTTTTTACTTTTGTTTTTTTTCTCCCCTTCTTCTAAGAGCCATAACTTTTTTATTTTTCTGTCCACATAGCCATATGAGGGCTTGTATTTTGAGGGACGAGATGTACTGTTGAATGACATAATTTATTTTATCATATGATTCACTGGAAAGAAGGAAAAAAAATTCAAATTGTGTTGAAACTGCAAAAAAAGTGCAATTTCACAATTTTTTTTAATTTTATTTTCCATTTTTGCTTTACTATAAAACTGACCTGGCAATATGATCCAGGTCAGTACAAATACGCAGATTCCTAACATATATAGTTTTTTTATTTAAGCGGTTAAAAAACAATTGGAACTTTGTAAAAAAAAAAAAATTTGCTTGTGTCGCCATTTTCCGAGACCCGTGATGCTTTTAATTTTCGGGATATAGTGCTATGAGGGATTATTTTTTGCACCCTTAACTGAGGTTTTTACGGATACCATTTTGGGGTAGACACGATGTTTTGATCGCCTCTTATTGCAATTTATTGCAATGTTGTGGTAGCCAAAAAAAAAATAGTTCAGGCTCATTAAGCTGTTTACCAATCAGATTAATTTACTTTATATTTTGATAGAATGAACTTTTATGAATGCAGCGATACCAAATATGTGTTTTTTTATATTGTTTCATCTTTAATGGGGCAAAATGTGGATGATTTGAACTTTTTTCAGATTTTTAAAAACTTTTTTTTTACTTTTTATTTTATTTAATAGTCCCCTTAGAGGACTTAAAGCTACGATCATCTGACTGCTTGTGCTGTACATAGATATGCATCTGCACTGCTATGTACTTGTGAAAATCATGAACTCCTATGAATGCAAGCTACAGGCTGGCTCTCCCAGGAGAATCGTTATGACAAGCATGAAGGTTTTGAGCAGACCTTCGGCAGTCATGGCAACCCATCGGCTCCTTGCGATTACGTAGAAGTGTCGCTGGCGTGTATTAGATATCGCTGTCAGAGATGTTTTATAGGATAGCATTTGGCCCAAAGTTATATTATGGGGCAGTGCCGATCTGTGATTATTTTCTCATGCTAATTTGTCATGAGAAACAATCGCAGCATGCCATGAGTGGCTCCAATATTAGGATCACGCGCACCCATACAAGTCTTTGGGTGCATGTGAAACATCGGGCTGCATTTGGATAGCGGACAGAAAATAGAGAAGAAGGAAAAATTAAGTTCTTCATTTTCTTTGTACCTGTGATACAATTCTCATGCCAGAGAATCGGATCACACCAATGTGACACTAGGGTCAAAGTCTGACAAAGTTTGATTAATAAGGCAGGTAACCCTGGTAGACCTATCATTTTAGAGGTGGGAACACTCACTGAAAGAATCTCAGGGTGGGTAGAAAATGTCCTTAAACTTCTGGTAAGTAAGACAGACAGCTATTTACAGGCCACCACAGACCTTTTAAAAAAGCTATCTACAATAGGTCCTCTCCCTAAGAATGCCATCTTAGCCACCATGGATGTGGAATCCATATATTCTAATATCCCACATGAAGATGGACTATCGCCTGACAAATGTTTCTTTAACCTAATAGGATCCCTTCTGAGTCTGTATTAACACTTACCATATTAATCCTCATACATAACTTTTTCTCCTTTAGCGAGGAGCTATAGTTACAACCAACCGGAACTGCATGGGCAGCAAAGCGTCACCCCAGTATGCCAATATTTTCATGGCTAAACTGGAAAATGAGTTTTTAGCATCCTGCTCTTTCAAACCCTCAGCCTATTTCCTTTACATCAATGACATCTTAATAATTTGGACTGAGTCTGAACAAGAACGTCTAAAATTCCATGACAAATTCAATCCATTTCATCGCACCATAAGCTTGACATTGGACAACTCAAAAAGAAATATCAACTTCCTGGATAACACTATAAAAATTCAAAATGGTTCAATCCAGACATCAGTGTATTGGAAACAAATTGACCATCCCACATACCTTAGGTGGGACAGCTTCACCCTGAAACACATTAAAAAGTCCATCGTCTACAGCCAGGCCCTTAGATATAATCATATCTGTCCAGCCCATCTAATAGGGATGAACACTTAGCCAACACTTAAACCAACATTTTTAAATTATGGCTACCACCCCACCTCCATTGATGATCAGATCATTAGGGCCACAAGGATCCCTAGAAGACAATTACTTCAATACGGAGAAAAAGATGAAAGTAATTGTGTTCTTGTTATCCGTGCAATGGGAAGAGCTGCAAAACCTGCAATGTGGTGTACTTAATTCTGTGCACTATATGTCCTATTGGGGGTCTCTATGTTGGGGGTCTCTACTGTATGTTGGATCTCTGTGCTCCAGGACACAATATAAACAATATGAAAGTTGTCATATTAAAAGGCAACTTCAAATCACAAAAACATCGAAGTGTCTGGGAATGCAAACTTAGAGTCTCTGATACCCTCCACACAGGACTAAATCTGTCAGGAGCATTTATGGCTCAGTACAATATCTGAAGAATCCACTCAAGAGACAGGAGGGCACCAGGTCTCTGATCTTACAGGGATATTGGGACAATAAAACTTTCACACCACTAATCTAATCTAACTAAGGATTTTACTCACTAAGCTCAGTTTGTTTATTTAAATATCCATTTATTATGCCATGCCTTTGTTCCTTTTGAGTATATATTCCTGTTTATTCAGATACTTTATTTAAGGGGTAATATTTCTCCTTGCAGAGAGTGACATGTTATGCATGTCACGTTGAGGAGACTTTTAAAGCCGCAATGTTCCTCTGGGAAATATGCAAATTGTCTTCTCAGAGAGGAAGAGGGCTAGAACTCTAGTGCCACCTACAGGAAGTAGCAATCCTAAAAGTCAATAGTGACACTTTAACGAGCCTTATCACATGACTTAGGATATAAGCAAGAACCAGAAACTCAATTTGCAGAGACTGTGTTTCGGGGTACTGCCACTCGTCAGTGCAAAGTGTGAGTTCTGGTTTGGCTGGGTGAGAGCCATCAGACTGGTTTCTAAGGGGTAACATTTCTCCTTGCAGAGAGTGACTCACCCAGCTAAACCACAACTCACACTTTGCAATGACGAAATTGCATTTCAAGTTTGGGTTCGTGTTCAGGGTTCCGGCTTGTTCGCGCCAAAAAATCGGTGTAATGCACACGCCCGGACTGACTGGCGTGTGCGTGTTTATGTAGTGATTCCACTGTGCCATGAACCGGAGAGTGCCTGGAGGGGAACTAAGTATCTGCCCGATCTGACCAAGGTCGCACAACGGCATACGACGCCAGTGCACCAGGGAGGAACCGGGCAGAGGGACCAGGTGCTACTCCAGGTCAGACCCCGGACACGGCTGGTGACCCACACAGGGGAATACTGGAACAGGCAGGTTAGGCTGGCACACCGACTGGTGGGTATAGGCAGACACGGCTGGAATACAGAAGGGATGCTGGCGAGCACGAGTGGTATGCAGGCAGGCGGGTATGCAGGCAGGGGGGTACAGGCAAGCACGGCTAGAGTGCAGACAGGGAGGCACTAGCAGGTAGGAACACAGGCGGGATAGGACCCAGTACACACTGGGACTCAGGAGCAGAACCACAGATGTGGCGGACAAACACAGCAGAGTAAGGCCACCCAGAGTGGTGAGCGAGAGCTGGGCAAGACGAGACTGCCAGGAGCGGTGAGCGAGAGTAGAGCAGGATGAGGCCGCCTGGAGCGGTGAGCGAGAGTAGAGCAGGACGAGGCCGCCTGGAGCGGTGAGCGAGAGTAGAGCAAGACGAGACCACCTAGAGCGGTGAGCGAGAGCAGGGCAAGACAAGACCGCCAGGAGCGGTGAGCGAGAGTAGAGCAGGATGAGGCCGCCTGGAGCGGTGAGCGAGAGTAGAGCAGGAAGAGGCCGCCTGGAGTGGTGAGCAAGAGTAGAGCAGGACGAAGCCGTCTGGAGCGGTGAGCAACAGTAGAGCAGGACGAGGCCGCCTGGAGCGGTGAGCAAGAGTAGAGCAGGACGAGACTGCCGGAGCAGCGAGCAAAGGGTCAGAGCAGAGCGAGACTGCCGGAGCAGCGAGCAAAGGGTCAGAGCAGAGCGAGACTGCCGGAGCAGCGAGCAAAGGGTCAGAGCAGAGCGAGACTGCCGGAGCAGCGAGCAAAGGGTCAGAGCAGAGCGAGACTGCCGGAGCAGCGAGCAAAGGGTCAGAGCAGAGCGAGACTGCCGGAGCAGCGAGCAAAGGGTCAGAGCAGAGCGAGACTGCCGGAGCAGCGAGCAAAGGGTCAGAGCAGAGCGAGACTGCCGGAGCAGCGAGCAAAGGGTCAGAGCAGAGCGAGACTGCCGGAGCAGCGAGCAAAGGGTCAGAGCAGAGCGAGACTGCCGGAGCAGCGAGCAAAGGGTCAGAGCAGAGCGAGACTGCCGGAGCAGCGAGCAAAGGGTCAGAGCAGAGCAAGAACCACAGGAGCGGAGAGCGAGGCAGGGCAGAGGGGACAGGGCTCTGTTCACACGGAACAGACAGGAAGGGAAAGGCAGAGCCAGATACCCACAGGGTACTTGCAGTGAAGTAGCGAGTGGACCACAAAGTCACAAACGGAAGTACAGTGACAACGAACAGGAGTTAGGTACGAGTTCAGACTCTGCAGAAAAAGGAAACATAGAGAAAAACAGGAAACAGGCTAGAAGAGTATTCAGACAAGAACAGACACAGTAGCAAGATACAGGAGCGTGTCTATGTATGCAGCCCCTAGAAGGCGGAAGGAACAGGCTAGGAGCGTGTTCAGACAGGACAGACAAGATACAGGAGCGGGTCTAGGTATGCAGCCCCTAGAAGGCGGAAGGAACAGGCTAGGAGCGTGTTCAGACAGGCCTGGAAATACAGCCTCCAGGAAAGGCAGGCAAGCAAACACAGAAAGGGACCTGGCACATTCAGAGTGAAAGAGCACACTGAATGAAACACAATGCTCAGGCAGGGTTTCCTGGGAGGAGCTGGGTTAAATACCAGGTGACAGACAGCAATAGGCTGAGGACGCACAAGGGGTGTGCCCGCAGCAGGTACAAGAAACAGGAAGTGATCAGGCGCCGCCCTTAAGCAGCAGAAACAGAGGCAAGCAAACAGCATGGAGGGAAGTCAGGCTAGCAGACTGGACTGGAGATCAAGTGCGCGCTCTTGCACAGTGGGAGATGGACCACTATGCAAGGACGCCACCAGGTATGTTACAATCGGTTCTGCCCATGACCATCCCTGATTTGCCACGCTGTCACGCAGATAGCATCTGCATGACAGCATGGCAAATCAGGGATATTGGGCATACACTAGTGTTTTTGCAAATTCAAGGTTGAGGAATGTGTGGATCTGGGAGATATTTTGGAGTTAGCGTCAGCAGGAAGTGGAAAGGGCTTGGATCTCAACATCTGCGTGACAGCGTGGCAAATCAGGGATGTTCATGGGCAGAGCTGATTTTTGCAAGAACAAGTCGGAATCCCGAACACGAACCCGAATTTGAAATGCCAATCAAATTCGCTCAACAGTCAACACTAGTGGTGAGATGTGATTTGGAGAGTAAAAAGGAAAGTTGATCATCCGTGATGGCGGAGAAGCTAGTTTTGGAGGAGGAGAGTTGAGTAGTTGTCAGGAGGGGCTGTGGGGACTTTAAGCAAAAGCTTTGCCTTACGTTGTCAATCTTCTGCTTGAAGAATGAAGCAAAGTCTTCAGCTGAGATGAGAGGAGAGGGAGGTGGTGCTGGTGGATGGAGGAGAAGGAGGTGGAGCTGGTGGACGGAGGAGAGAATTGAATGTACTGAATAGCTGTTTAGGGTTATGAGATAGGGATGATATGAGAGATGAGAAGTAAGTTTGTTTTGCTGCAGTGAGTAATTGCGCAGCATTTTGACAACTTCTGTTACTAAACGGACTACTACACTCCCTTTCTTTGGCAGCCGCACAGCGGTACGCCTTATTGATGAGGGCCAGAAATAGCATGTGCTCCAGTGGATGGTAAGCGCTGCATCAAGTGGCCTCTCCTCCTCTTCCTCCACCTTAACATTACACACAGTACAGTCTTCAGAGGTGGCACCTTAATTACTCTTGTTTTCCCTCGCGTCACAACTCTCCAACCGCCCAACTGACTGTGGAGAACCACAGATGGGCGAGTCTGCAGAGCTGTTCACACATTCTATTCCATGGGTATCATAGGTCTTCTCCAAAGATTCACAGACTCAAGAGGAGGAAAGCATCAGTTGGATCCGGGACCAGACTAAGTAGGGTCCGAACAGAATCCAGACCCTCGTCACCAGACCTTAACTCCCGGGGGTGGAGGTGATCCTGATGAGACTCAGATACCTGAGGCGCACACGGGCTGTATTGTGCTGTCAGGGAAGGAAGAGAAGGAGGGTGACTCTCAGGGCGAGGAGTGGGAGAAAAGAGAGGATGACGATGAGGTTGTAGATCCCACTTGGTGTGAACCCAGAGGCACGCAGCTGAGGAGGTGGAGGAGGAAGAAGACTAGGAGGTTACATTGCGCATTCCCGCAAATGCAACCATGACAAGCACTTCCTCCTTAGCCACAACTTGTCTGTGGCCAGTAGCGGTCACGGGTCTGCAATTTTCAGGTGCGACAAGGGTTGCCTAGCCTGAACCTTTTTGAGACCGCAAAGGATGACCTAACTCACGTTCCTCCCCTGGAAAGGAATGCATGCATTCCAGAGTATCGAAACACGCTTGTAGACAATTTTAAGAGTGGTTTTCCCCAAGACAGCAGAGAGGCACACAGTGTGCATTGCAGTTCTAGATTTCCAACCCCGGGAACATCGACTCGTCAACGCAAAAATATTAGCAGTCTTGCAGCGCTGGGGTCCTGGGTTCCAACCCCACCAAGGACAACATCTGCAAGGAGTTTGTATGTTCTCCCCGTGTTTGCGAGGGATTCCTCCGGGTATTCAGGTTTCTTCCCACACTCCATAAACATACTGATTGGAAATTTAGATTGTGATGCCCATTGGGGACAGTGCCAATAATGTCTGTAAATGTTTGTAAAGTGCTGTGGAATTAAAGGCGTTATATGAGTAAAATAAATATAAAAAAAAAAAATCTGTTAGTCGTTTCACTGATTTTTTAGACCAGCCAGTGCACCAGCAGAACTGAGTACAAGTCTGACATTTAGTGAATGACTGGCGAAGATGAGGCAGGAGTACAGTCCTGCTCATTATTATTGGCACCCATGAAGTGCAAGTACATAATGTGGAATATCTCCTGAAAGAAATGAATCAAGAGAAACTGTTTTTTTGAACAGAGCACTCATGTTAAATACAAAAGAGCAAATGATAAACAATAAATTAAAACCAAAAACAATGGGAGGGAAAAATAGAAAAACCTAAAGCTTGATGTGACACTGGTATTGGCACCATTTACATTAATTTAGTATGGAAACACATTTTGACTTGCCTGTGGTAAATCACAAAAGAGATTCACCTTTGATTGTCTGTGCCCATGTGACATGAATTAGCCAATGAATGAGGACTTCAGTGTTTTAAAAAGCCACATGGTAGGCCCTGTTCCTTTGTCACAATGGTGAAAACAATGGAGCTGTCTGAGGACATCAGAACTGCTATTATTAGCAAATACAAGACTTCCAAATGGCCTAAGGCCATCTCCAAAGACATTGGTGTCCTAGTTTCAATAGTGTGCAATGTTATTAAGAAGTTTGCCAAGCATGGAACCGTCAAGAACCTCCCTGGACGTGGGGGAAAGAGAAAAATTGACAAGAGAAGTCTTCAAAGGTTGGTGTGAATGGTTGAAAAAACACCACGTCAAACATCCAAAGACCTGAAGGTCAACCTGGAACTGTCTGGGGTCATGGATTCAACAAGTACCATACACCGCACACTAAACTAAGCAGAGCTTTATGGGCACATGACAAGGAAGGAATCATTGCTGTAGAAAATTCATAAAACGCAACGACTGATCTTTGCCAAAGAGTACCTTGACAAACCACAATCCTTGTGAGAAAAAGTTCTAGGGATAGATGAAACAAAAATAGAGATTTTTGGCAATGCAAAGCAACAGTTTGTTTACAGACAGCACAATGAAGCTTATAAGGAAAAGAACACCTTACCAAGAGTTAAGCATGGTGGAGGATCCATACTTTGCTGCGTCTGGTACTGGAGGCCTTGACCATATCACAGGAATCAAGAAATCAGAGAATTATCAAGAGATTTGAGAATGAAATGTCCTACCCAGTGTAAGAAAACTTGGTTTGAGTCAAAGATCATGGGTCCTCCAGCAAGACAATGACCCAAAGCACACATCCAAAAGTACACAGGAATGATTGAAAAAGAAAAAATAGACTGTTTTAAAATGGCCAGCAATGAGTCCTGACCTCAATCCAATTGAAAATCTTTGGGGTGAGCGGAAATCTGCCGTTGTGAAAAAACCCTGTAAACATTCAAGAGCTTGAACAAGCTACAAAGGAAGAGTGAGAGAAAATTCCAGCTGAGAAGTGGTAGAAGCTTATAGATGGCTATAAAATACGTTCGGAGGCTGTCAGCAATGCAAAAGGATGTGCAGCCAAGTATTAATTAGGGGTGGCTTTATTGCTGCACATGTCGTTTATTCTGTTTCTTCTTTGAAAATGCAACATGGAAGTTGAAAAAGAATGTTTTATTGTTGTATTACTTTGGCCCACTAATTAAAAAATCCTGAGGATATATCTTTGGAACATTTCCATTTATTTATGAAGATATTGTACAGTCTGAAAAAAATTAAGGGGTGCCAATAATGATGAGCAGCACAGTATCTCAAGCTCAATATCAATGTCATCAGGGCACTTTCGAATTTAGATCTACAAAAATGGAAGACTGGCCTGAGCTCGCCTGTCACGACTTGGAGGTTTTGCCATGCCCGGCAAATCATAGATCTCCAATGACTTTTGCATGCCAGTCGCAGACTGGGCAGACTAGGAGATGGTGTGATTTTTAGTGTGCTGCTTTGATCTTGCATTATTGCAGTCTGTGACACCTTTGTTGTGGCTTGTGTGCCTGCTGTTGCTACTGCTGCAGATGTAACTAACAATTTTTTGAAATGTGGAGACTCCAAGTTGGAGTGGAAGGGGTGTCAGAGCCGCATTATACTATTTCCACTATGGGGAAATTGATAATGTATGTAAAGCGCTGGGAAATTAATGGCGTTATATAACAGAGTAAAATCAATAAATAAATTTAAAAAATTGATGCCACTTTAGTTTAGATTTTTGGAAATGTTTGGACTCAAAGTTGGGTCTCCTTCATGTATGTTGCCTGAATTTGGCAAGGCTCTCAGAGCACCAGGCCACACCGGTCAGTCATTCACCAGTTACTGATCAAAGTTTAAGCTAGAAATGCTGCTCCAAGCCCTATCCCATGCTGAAATGTGGCCTGGACAATGTTTCAGGACAATGCTATTAGCACAACCAAATTAGATTCTACAATTTGGACTCCTGGCTGGAGCAAAATATTAGAATAAAATTTGTATATGCTGAAATATGGCCTGGTTTCTGGACCATGCTAGTACCAGAAAAATTAGATTTTATAATTTGAACCCCTGGATGGAGCAGAATATCAGCACAAAACAATTACAAGCTCAGATGTGGCATGGTTTCTTTAGCACGATAGTAACAGAAAAAAATTAGATTTTATAATGTGGAGCCCTGGATGGAGCAGAATAGCAATGCAAAAGAATTAAAAGCTCTAATGTGGCATGGTTAATGTAGCACTGTAGTACCAGAAATAAATTAGATTTTCTAATGTGGAGCCCTGGATAGAGCAGAATCTTAGTGCAATAAAATTACAAGCTCAGATGTGGCCTTGTTTATGTAGCACGGTAGTACCAGAAAAAAATTAGCGTTTTAAAGGTGTACTCCTGTATGGAGCACAGTATTAGCAAAAACGATTGATCTGCTGGAAAGACGATTTCACAGCCACATAGGACCCTATCTATCTGACTTGCAAGCAACCGCCTAGCTAATCATCTCACTCTCTTACTATCCAGTAGCAGGAGTAGCCTCTCTGTGCTGTTACACTGACAAACTGGTGCCAAAACAACATTATATCAAGAGGGACATGTGACTTCGGCCACCAATGACACAAGCCCTTGTGTCTCGACTTTGTGATTGGTTTCTGGGCCCTGATTGGCTGCCAGAAATGCTATTATTTACCGCACTTTGGCCGAATTTTGCCAATTTTGAGTAAAAACGCTCGGGGGTCTGATCATGAATTCGAATGTGCAATATTCATGCCAAATTTGAAATTACCAAACATTTTCCGAACATGTTTGCTCATCTATACTTATTAGGTCACCCACCTACCAGCTGTCTTTCTGAACTAAATAACTCTAATTTTTCTGGGTACTCTGGTAGCTAGAGTTAGGTTTACTGTCAGCTTAAATTAATTTCTAAGTCAGTTTCTATGTCATGGGATTCAGACAATTCCCCATAGTTCTCCTAAATCAGTTGTTAAATAACTGTCCGTTTGGGAAATCTGATCCTGTTCCTCTGCCCCACTGGGATCAATTCTATTTGAGTTATATAAGAAATGGATATAATTGAAGATATCTTCTGGCTTGCACTGTTTGGACATAAAAAGCTCACTGCCCTAATGTATAGGAGCTTCTCAAATGACACATGAGGTCACATTATGCTACAGAGGTTCTGACAGGTGCCTAGATCACAGAGGAGGCAAAGGCGGAGGTGAAGGTGAGTGCTCCATTTTAGAGCAAGGGACATCATGTGAGGAATAGTGGAGAGGGTAAAGCATTGGGTGAGGAATGATGGAAAAGAATCAGATTGAGGGCAATTGTGGTGAAGCGTGGGCAGCTGGACTGTAGAAGGGATTATTTACCAAAAAAGAAGGGAGGATTACAATCCCTTAAACATCATATAACATACCATAATGCCATCAAGAGCATAAATCAAGCAGATAACCAAGACTATTGAACCAAAAAAAGAACTGCTCAAAAATATAAATATTTCAATTATCATAAAATTTTTATTATTATTATTAAAGACACCAAAGAACAATTAAAATCACATAAAGACACAAAGACACAAACTAGATGAAATTAAAAAGAGGGGCAAGACAGCACACGCAGCATGGTAGTAACAAGCACATTCATGATGAGATACATACTATATATACTGTATACAGTACAGACCAAAAGTTTGGACACACCTTCTCATTTAAAGATTTTTCTGTATTTTCATGACTATGAAAATTGTACATTCACACTGAAAGCATCAAAACTATGAATTAACATGTGGAATTATATACTTAACAAAAAAGTGTGAAACAACTGAAAATATGTCTTATATTCTAGACTCTTCAAAGCCACCTTTTGCTTTGATGACCGCTTTGCACACTCTTGGCATTCTCTTGATGAGCTTCAAGAGGTAGTCACCGGAAATGGTCTTCCAACAATCTTGAAGGAGTTCCCAGAGATGCTTAGCACTTGTTGGCCCTTTTGTCTTCACTCTGCGGTCCATCTCACCCCAAATCATCTCGATTGGGTTCAGGTCTGGGGACTGTGGAGGCCAGGTCATCTGGCGTAGCACCCCATCACTCTCTTTCTTGGTCAAATAGCCCTTACAGAGCCTGGAGGTGTGTTTGGGGTCATTGTCCTGTTGAAAAATAAATGATGGTCCAACTAAACGCAAACCGGATGGAACAGAATGCCGCTGCAAGATGCTGTGGTTGCCATGCTGGTTCAGTATGCCTTCAGTTTTAAATAAATCCCCAACAGTGTCACCAGCAAAGCACCCCCAGACCATCACACCTCCTCCTCCATGCTTCACGGTGGGAACCAGGCATGTAGAGTCCATCCGTTCACCTTTTCTGCGTCGCACAAAGACACGGTGGTTGGAACCAAAGATTTCAAATTTGGACTCATCCGACCAAAGCATAGATTTCCACTGGTCTAATGTCCATTCCTTGTGTTCTTTAGCCCAAACAAGTCTCTTCTGCTTGTTGCCTGTCCTTAGCAGTGGTTTCCTAGCAGCTATTTTACCATGAAGGCCTGCTGCACAAAGTCTCCTCTTAACAGTTGTTGTAGAGATGTGTCTGCTGCTAGAACTCTGTGTGGCATTGACCTGGTCTCTAATCTGAGCTGCTGTTAACCTGTGATTTCTGAGGCTGGTGACTGGGATAAACTTATCCTCAGAAGCAGAGGTGACTCTTGGTCTTCCTTTCCTGGGGCGGTCCTCATGTGAGCCAATTTCTTTGTAGTGCTTGATGGTTTTTGCAGCTGCACTTGGGGACACTTTCAAATTTTTCCAATTTTTCGGACTGACTGACCTTCATTTCCTAAAGTAATGATGGCCACTCGTTTTTCTTTACTTAGCTGCTTTTTTCTTGCCATAATACAAATTCTAACAGTCTATTCAGTAGGACTATCAGCTGCGTATCCACCAGACTTCTGCACAACACAACTGATGGTCCCAATCCCATTTATAAGGCATGAAATCCCACTTATTAAACCTGATACGGCACACCTGTGAAGTGAAAACCATTTCTGGTGACTACCTCTTGAAGCTCATCAAGAGAATGCCAAAAGTGTGCAAAGCAGTCATTAAAGCAAAAGGTGGCTACTTTGAAGAACCTAGAATATAAGACATATTTTCAGTTGTTTCACACTTTTTTGTTAAGTATACAATTCCACGTGATAATTCATAGTTTTGATGCCTTCAGTGTGAATGTACATTTTTCATAGTCATGAAAATACAGAAAAATCTTTAAATGAGAAGATGTGTCCAAACTTTTGGTCTGTACTGTATAGACACTGCTCAAAAAAAATAAAGGGAGCACTTAAACAACAGAATATAACTCCAAGTAAATCAAACTTCTGTGAAATAAAACTGTCCACCTAGGAAGCAACACTGATTGACAATCAATTTCCCATGCTGTTGTGCAAATGGAATAGACAGTAGATGGAAATTATTGGCAATTATCAAGACACACTCAATAAAGGAGTGGTTCTGCAGGTGGGGACCACAGACCACATCTCAGAACCAATGCTTTCTGGCTGATGTTTTGATCACTTTTGAATGCTGGTTGTGCTTTCACACTCTTGGTAGCATGAGATGGACTCTACAACCCACAGAAGTTGCTCAGGTAGTGCAGCTCATCCAGGATGGCACATCAATGCGAGATGTGGCAAGAAGGTTTGCTGTGTCTGTCAGCGTAGTGTCCAGAGGCTGGAGGCGCTACCAGGAGACAGGCCAGTACACCAGGAGACGTGGAGGGGGCCATAAGAGGGCAACAACCCAGCAGCAGGACCACTACCTTCGCCTTTGTGCAAGGAGGAACAGGAGGAGCACTGCCAGAGCCCTGCAAAATGACCTCCAGCAGGCCACAAATGTGCATATGTCAACACAAATGGTTAGAAACCGACTCCATGAGTGTGGTATGAGGGCCCGACATCCACAGATGGGGGTTGTGCTCACAGCCCAACACCGTGCAGGACGCTTCGCATTTTCCACAGAACTCCAGGATTGGCAAAGTCGCCACTGGCGCCCTGGGCTCTTCACAGATGAAAGCAGGTTCACACTGAGCACATGTGACAGACATGACAGAGTCTGGAGACGCCGTGGAGAGCGATCTGCTACCTGCAACATTCTTCAGCATGACCGGTTTGGCAGTGGGTCAGTAATGGTGTGGGGTGGCATTTCTTTGGAGGGCCACACAGCCCTCCATGTGCTAGCCAGAGGTAGCCTGACTGCCATTAGGTACCGAGATGAGATCCTCAGACCCCTTATGAGACCATATGCTGGTGCGGTTGGCCCTGGGTTCCTCCTAATGCAGGACAATGCCAGACCTCATGTGACTGGAGTGTGTCAGCAATTCCTGCAAGATGAAGGCATTGAAGCTATGGACTGGCCCGCCCATTCCCCAGACCTGAATCCGATTGAGCACATCTGGGACATCATGTCTCGCTCCATCCACCAACGTCACGTTGTACCACAGACTGTCCAGGAGTTGTGATTTTGTGTATATACAGTATACATATATATATATATATATATATATATATATATATATATATAAAGTGCAGAGCACAAATGGTCTCAAGTAATAAAGTGCAAAGTATGAATACATTTATTGCCAAGGTATATTTTTTCCTTTATTCATTATGTGAAGCTTGTCAATTAATGTATTCATACTTTGCACTTTATTACTTGAGACTATTTGTGCATGGCACTTTATATGTAGTATATTTCTCATCATGAATATGCTTATTACTACCATGCTGCGTGTGCTGTCTTGACCCTCTTTTTAATTTTGTCTAGTCTTTGTCCTTGTCTCTGTATGTGATTTTAATTGTTCTTTGGTGTCTTAATAATAATACAAATTCTATGATAATTTAAATATTTGTATTTTTGAGTACCGTAGTTCTTTTTTTGGTTCAATAGACTGTGGAAAGGAGGTAGCCTGTGGAGAGGACATCGGGGGAGTGGGCAGTTTGGGTGAATTGCAGTGTGGGGAGGGAACATTGTGGAGGGGGGCAGCATTGAGATGGGACAGCAAGGTGGGGAGAAAGTAGAGATGGTAAAGCGTGGAGGTGGAGGCTGGTGTGTAGGCCATAAAGGGAAACACTGTAAATGTCATAGTTCATGAGACAGGATGATGTGGTGGTTATAGTTTATAAGGGAAGATAACGTGGAGGTCATAGTTTGTAAGGGAGGACAGTGTGGAGATTTCAATTTATAAGCGAGAGTGGTATGGTGGTTAAAGTTTATAAAAGAGAATGGTGTGGCGGACATAGTTTAACAGGGAGAATAGTTTGGATATCATAGTTTATAAGGGCGATTGTGTACTCCAAAGACATACTGATAGGGAATGTAGATTGTGAGCCCCAATGGGGACAGAGATGATGCTGTAAAGTGCTGTGGAATATGATAGCGCTATATATGCAATGTGTAATAAATAATAAAAATAATAATAAATAAAAATAGTTGTTGTATTTCATAAGAGAGATGGTGAGGGAATCATAGTTCATAGTAAGGAATGTACGAAAGCAATGTTTTAAAGGAAAGAACAGTGTCGAGGCCATGTATGGAGACTGTATGATAGATGTGAAGTAAGCACAATGAAGGCATTTATTTATTCAAGGGCACTATGTAGGGCTTATTTACGGCACAGCATGAACATTTATTTTTATTCATTGGCACTATAATCACACTGTAAATTGTATAGGTCCTTTTTCAGGATGTGCTGCAAAAACAAAAGAGAAAGCTGCAATGAGCTGTGGATGTCAAAAGTCACCATGGTGTCTGGACCAAATTCAGAAGAAAAAACAGAGAAAGACTGTATATAGTCAGAACTGTGGTTTCTCTATGGTCTGCAGTCTGGTGATGGCTGGTAACTAGTGGTGATTGAGCACTAAAATGCTCGAGTGCTCGGTACTCAAATCGAACAGATAGGACGCTCGAACGGGCTTGACTCGAGTACCGAGTATAATGGAAGTCAATGGGAAACTCAAGCCTTTTTCAGGAAGACCCTAACAAAGGGCTAAGGAGGTAGGAAAATCGCTAATAAGAATGAAAACAGCAGTCACATGGAATGGGAATAGTATGGGGAAGACGTCTGGAAGCATCCGACGCCCAGGCGGCTGCTGGAAACAATATTGTCAGTGTATTACTCTACTTTTACGGACTGACATTAAAACATACAATACCGAATATGAAATAGATTTTACAGGAAAAATGTTAGGAAACAGCCTTTCCTGTATAATGAATTGTATATAAGGCAAAATTAAAAAAAAGCCTCCTCAACCCCTTAATAGCCAAGCCATTTCTCACCGTATTTCTCTGTCGCCTATGACTACAGTAGATGACATAGTAGGAGGAGAATTAAAACTGCACCCAATGGTTGTCACAGGTAAATGTAATTTTAACATTTTACTATCTTATCTGGCCATGTGGTGTGTATGATATAGTCAGACACATCCTGTTTAATTTATGAAGGAGGGACTCTGAAAGTCACAAAGCTTATGCAGACAATGCAAGAACTGCCAAAAATTAGAAGGAAGAGGGACTCAAATACACAGTGTTTTAGAAATAAAAGAGGGCCTCATTTGCATTCTGTTAAAATTGTTAAGTAGAGGGACACCTAGGCTCATAAAGCCTATGCACTAAGTGCAAGGGCTGCCAAAAATTAGAAGGAGGGACTGCAATACACCCTAGAAGACACAGAGGAGGGCCTCCAAATTTTTTTTTCCCCAATTTTAAGGAGTGAGACTCCTAGACTAGTAAAGCCTGTGCACTAAGTGCAAGGGCTGAAAAACATTTACCCCTGGGGGTTATACATATATACTTATTATATGTAAGATAAATATAGATGTAGGCCTCATTCACATCCTGTAAAAATGATGAAGGAGGGTATCATACATACCCTGGAAAAATTAAGAGTGATGGTTGCATGATGACCCTCTAAAAATTATGAGTGAGAGTCCCCTGATGTCCTTCTAAAAATTATGAGCGATGGTCCCCTGTTCACCTTTTAAAAATTATGAGCAAGCGCTGCCTGATAACCTTCTAAAAATTATGAGCGAGGGCGGCATAATGACCCTGTTGATATGGTGGAGGTGGAGGAGGACAAGAAAAAGAAGAAACTGTGAGCTGTATACCCTTTTTTGTGCAGGAAGGGGTGCATGGGAATACACCAGATAAAAAGGAAAATTTGAATTGGTTTTGTGCTACATTGCTGCCATCCGGTGAGGTTGAGAAGTCTCGGCCAACCTAGGTTTTTTTCATTTTGATAAGAATCAGCCTGTCAGCATTTTCAGTTGACAGGCGGGTGCAACTGTCAGTTATTATGCCCACAGAGGCACTAAAAACCAGTTCTGACAAAACGCTAGCAGCAGGGCAGGCCAGCACCTCCAAAGCGTATAGGGACAGTTCATGCCATGTATCCAGCTTGAATACCCAATAGATGTACAGTACAGAGGTATCATGGAGGACACTGGTATGGTCGAATAGGTACTCCTTCACCATCTTCATTAACTTTTACCTCCTTGTCAGAGAACCCCACAAATCAGGGCATGGGTGCTGGGAGGGTCTAATAAAACGGTCCCAGACCTTTGATGGTGTTCTCCTGCCTCTGTTGGACCTGGTGTGTGTCTCGCTCATCTCTCCTCCTTGGTTGCCCAAGGAACTATGACCTCCAGTGACCTTCTGGTATTAAAGCATTTTATTAGCCGTCTTTGCCACAGGAAGGAGAGATGGAAAGTTCTCCTTGTAGCGTGGTTCGAGAAGGGTGAACAACCAGTAATCAGTGTTGCCAAAATGCGTATAACGCAAGGGTAACTGAAAAGAGAGAGACATAAAGTGAGCCATGTGTGCCAGACTCCCAACAGGCAAGACTTCCCTGTTCCCCAAGTAGAATGACTCTCCATCTCCTCCTCTGATGACGAGATGAGGCTGGTGTGAGTAGTACCCTCAGTATCACAGGCAACCATCTCCTGTTGCCCCTCCTCAGCTTTCTCCTCACTATCACCCAATCCATGTTGAGAAGATGAGATGAGGCTGAGCTGGGAAGTATCACCCTGTGTACTTTCTTCCTCCATCTCCCCCTGGTCCACATGCAAAGCTTCCTCTTTACTTGTGAGCAGTGAGTGTTTGAGCAGACACAGATGCAGGATTGTTATGCTGATTATGACATCATCGCTGCTCACCATCTTGGTTGATTCCTCAAAGTTTTGTAGAATCTCGCAGATGTCAGACATCCATGCCCACTCATAGGTTGTTATGTGCGGAGGCTGACCAGAATACTGACAGGCATGTTGGAGCTAGTATTCAATTACTACCCTCTGCTGCTCACAAAGCCTTGCCAACATGTGTAATGTGGAATTTCAGCGTGCGATCATGCTGCACACCAGTTGGTGAGCTGGCACTTGCAAGCGCTGCTGCAGCACTGTCAGACCGGCAGCAGCTGTAGCTGACTTGCGAAAATGGTCACACCCGCGGCGTACCTTCACAAATAGCTCAGAAAATCTGGGTACATTTTCAGAAACTGCTGAACCACTAAGTTGAGCATGTGGGCCAGCATGGTATGTGTGGGAGCTTTCCAAGCTTCAAAGCAGCCACCAGGTTACGGCCATTATCAAAAGACGACCATACCTAGTTGTAGGTTAAGGAGCGAGAGCCACAGATCTTTTCACAACTCTGCAGCGATGTGCTCTTTGTCACCTAAAGAAATTAGTTTCAGCAGAGCCTGTTGCCGCTTCACCTAGGCAGTGCTGCAGTGCTTACAGCTTGCAACTGATATGGACAACGTGCTCAGAGTTGAAAATTCGGAGATGGAGGATAAGGAGGAGGAGGTAGTGCAGTAACTGGTGTAGATGGTGGAGGAAACCCTAAAGGAACTAGGGCCCGCAATCCTCGGCGTCGGTAGCACATGTGCCATCCCGGGGTCCTACTCATCCTAACCTCCATAAGGTTCACCCAGTGTGCCATCAGGGAAATATAGCGTCCTGGCCACAAGCAGTTGTCCATGTGTCGGTCGTTAAGTGGTACTTCCCAGTAACTGCGTTGGTCAGGGCATGGGTGATGTTATGGGACAAGTGCTGGGGTAAGGCGGGGATGGCATGCTGGGAAAAATATTGGTGGCTGGGGACTGAGTACTGAGGGACAGCTGCCGCCATGAGGTTGTGGAAAACCTCAGTGTCCACAAGCCTAAATGGCAACATTTCCAGGGCAAGCATTCTGGAACTGTGCCCATTTAGTATTTGGTCCCATGGGTGGGTGGCTTGGTATTTGGTTTGTGTTTCAAGGGCTGGGGTAGGGACAGCTGAATGCTGCACTGGGCTTGGTTGCTGATGGTGCTTGTGTATGTGCAACAACATGTGCAGGGCGGTAGGCATCCGCATCTGCATCCTGGAGAGGGGATTGGCAAGTTTGTAGCACAGACTTACTTCAAACTTACTACTCAAATTTACTTTCTTTAAAAATGCCAGACTGGGGAACACCTAACCCTTGGCCTGGGAACTTGCCGTGTGTGAGTGATCTGGGGTAAAGTTGCCTCCCTTCTCCCTCTGACCACACAACTGCATCTTCTTGCCTGTTGCAGTGCTGCAGATCCCTCCCAATTTGCACTTCTGTCTTTGCTCTGCATGGCACCTTCCCAGATTGTATCAGTGACATAATCGTCCACCACCTAGTCTTCCACTTCGGTACTCTGGTATCCTGACTTTTTGACTTAACAATATGAATTGCTAGCAACTGTTTCTCATCATCTTCCTCTTAAGACATTAATTGCCATTCCCCACCTTCGTGTTCCTCTAATTGTGGCTGCTCAAATATTAGGGCATCACAACTCATGAGCTCTTCACGTCTCTCTTGAAACATGTAGGGCGAGAGGCCAGAATCAATAAATGGAAATGTAAAGAGCTCCTTGGAGTGTCCGACTGTGAATCATTTTTCTCCTGGGACTCGCCATGGTGGGAGGAAGGAGGATCAGGGTAAGGATTATGTGGTCTACACTCTTGGCTAGTGGACCATGTGGAAGACAGGATGGTGCTGAGAAACATACTGAAAGCATTATCTGCCATCCAAGCAAACACCTGTTCGCAGTGTCAAAAGTGGTGTTCCAGGCCCACCTGCAAAGTGGAACAGGAAGCTAGGTCTTGTGGATGAGCGTGTTTGTTGTGCTCCCACAACTGGCACAGTTTCACCTGGCCCATGGCTTCAGCCTTTGCGTGCACCATCAGCAGCAACTCCACTTCCCCATCACTTACCACACGCCTTGCATATTTTAAATTAGGTATATAATATATGCCTGCAAACTTTCCGATATTAACCCCTTAACAACATCTGACGTACTAATACGCGTCTGTGCCCTGGGACTTAAGAGCCAGACCCGTATTAGTACGTCATGGCGATCGCGACCGCACACAGGCTGTGCGGGCGCGATCGCCAGCCGGGTGTCAGCTGATTGGCACAGCTGACACCCGATACTATGTGTAGGGAGCGGTCCTGCACCGCTCCCAGCACATTAACCCCCGCGATGCTGCGATCGAAGTCGATCAAAGTCGATCGCAGCATTGCGGGGGCAAGGGGAGGTGATCGCAGATACTCACTGTCAGGCAAAAGGTATTTTTGCCCGAGTTTTAAAAATGAGAGATGTTTTAAAAAGGAAAACCCCCACCCCCTATCCATTTGTAAGAGAAGACCTAGAACTCACTTTTGCTTTTCCCCAAACCAGGAATCTTTATGACCCGCCATAAAACCTCAGTCCAGGGCAAGCACTGGTACAAACCGGAAAATCCCTCCAAAAAATCCCATTGTTTAATTGTACAAACGTTTTATGCCAATTTTAATCACGCACAGGTCTGACAGAAACATCGGAACCACTTTTTTTGAATGCTTACCTTTTTCCCATTACAATAGTATAACTTGCATAACTGAGGAATGACCGGGAACTGAGATAATGGATTCTGAGCTTCTGAGCGTCATAGAGGTTTCATATTTAATATCTATCTACATGAATATTGGTGACGGTCAAGATGATGTCTCCCTCTTGGATGTGGGACCCCCCCACACCAAGATATGGAATCTGAAGGATTTTTTAGGTCTTCTGCAGCTGGGTGGGCTCGCAAAGCCGAGCCCCCTTGTAAGGTAAATAAGGGGTGTCTCCCAGAGTTTTGGCTGCTTGCTAAAAACCAGATCGGCCATTTTTCAAGCCATTCTTCTCAAGGACGTCGAACGCACGCACATCACGTGGCGTAAGAAGAATCACCTCTAATTTCCGGGGAGCCGTCCCCCCCCACTGAATCTGAGACCATCACCTTGTGAAGCAGGTTTTGCTATTACTTATCCCTTTTATTTTAATAACTGTTTATGCATACATGTAAATTGTCTCCTTTATAATATCTTGTATATATTTTGTAAACACTGCCCCCCTTTTGGGAGTAAATCATTAATTATTTACCAGTTTCGTCCTTCTTGTCCTATGTCGAGCAAACACATTCCTCACCCGCTAATTCACGTTACCTACCAGGTACCCGATCCACCTGTTAAGCGATCGGTGGTGGCAGTATACCAGTATTTATGTGATATTGTGGTTTGAGGGTGGCTGGTCAGAGGTATATATACGTTCCTGGAAGGAACTGGTGGTATATATACGTTCTGTCACATCACGTGCCACAATAGTCGACATAAATTAGAGCAGCTGCGCCTGTGCTTATCCTCGGTCAATACCGTGTTTGACCAGCAGGATAAGGGGGCGCCAGAGAGCTGCAAGGTCTGACCCAAGTGGGTGTTGTTTTCATGACAAATTGGTGGCAAGCGGTGGGATCATAGGACATTAGTGATCTGGTTTGAGCAATCATTCCTCTCACTAAAAACTTGCACAAAAGTTTTGGAAGATCGAACTCAGTGTTTATTAGATCTGAGACTATACTGTATGTGTAGCAGTTACCCCTACCCTTCTTCGCTTTTTCTTTTCTATTTTTATTTTGGTGATCATGGTCGTAGTTGGGGAGTCCTCGTACAGCCAGCAGAAAAAGGACACTCTTATTGGAATATGTATAATCAAAGGCATTGACCCCCACGGCAAAAGCAGAGAACAAATGATTGCTGAACTGTTACAAGATGCTGCAGAGCCCGTCCGACAGCAGAGCCCTGATGATGGGGCGGCCAGCCAAGGCCCGGATGGCGCTGCTGCAGGGGTCCCACCTGTGATTGCCAGCCATACCCGCAACCAGGGTAGTGTGGACCCCCACCTGCAGATGGCCTTGGAGGCGCTCGCCACAGACGATCGTGAAGGACGACTGCAGCTGATCCTGAAATTCCAGGAGCGAGCAGAGCAACAGGCCCAAGCTGACCGAGAGGCTGCTGAGCAACAAGCTGACCGGCAACACCAGCTGGAGCTAGCCCGGATTCAGAAGGAGTCGCCCTCTACGCAGACCCGTGAGTCCAACAGTGCCAGCTGCTTTAAACCTCGTCCTGAGCACTTCCCTGTGATGGAAAAGGATGGGTACTTGGACACATTTCTGCGAGGCTTTGAAAAGGCCTGCAGGCAGTATCAGCTGCCCACCGACCAATGGGCAAGATATTTAACTCCAGGGCTCCGAGGAAAAGCCTTGGAGGTGTTCGCTTCCCTCCCTCGAGAACAAGATGGAGACTATGAGGCCGTCAAGCAGGCCCTGATAAAAAAGTACCAGCTGACTCCGGAGGTTTACCGGAAAAAGTTCAGAACCCTCCAACGTGGACCACATGACACCTACAGCGATGTGGTAGACGGGCTCAGAACCAACTTTGAGCAGTGGATCCAAGGACTGTCAGCGACCACCTTTGAGCAGCTAAAGGACCTGATGGTGAAAGACCAGTTCCTGCATCTGTGTCCGACTGAGGTACGGCAGTTCGTGATGGATCGGGAGCCACCTGATGCCAATAAAGCAGCGCAGATCGCAGACACCTACGAGGCTAACCGGAGACCAGAAGTGCGGAAGCCGGTCGTCACCAGCTGGAAAGGGGGTAAGCCATCAACCACCATCCCTGCCCCTGCCAGCCGACCTTCCGGAGTCCTTTTTCCCGTTACCAAGGCCCTGCCTGCATCTGATGCCCGCAGGTGTTATTTCTGCAACCAGACTGGTCATCTCAGCGCCACTTGCCCAGAGAAGCAGAGGAAGAACCCCCCATCCAAGGCCCCAGGGCCTAATGCCTCAGTTCTTTTGGTGGGTGGGCCGGTTGGGAGGGCCTGTGAAAACTTTCAGTCTGTCAGGGTGGGGGACACTCTCACTGTAGGCCTCAAGGACACTGGGGCCGAACGAACCCTCATCCGACCCGAACTGGTGTCCCCTGAAGCGCTTATTCCAGGAAAGACCCTGACTGTCACCGGGATTGGGGGCGTCCGATGCCCCTTGCCCATGGCCCGGGTTTTTATTGATTGGGGTGCGGGGAGTGGGGTGAAGGAAGTGGGAGTATCCAAAAACCTACCTGCAAATGTTTTGTTGGGAACTGATTTTGGGAGGATGCTTGCTTATTATGTCCCTAACACCCTTCCCTGATCTGATACGGTTGGTAAGGTTAATACTGATACTGTGAATGTCAATGCTTTACCTGATCATGATGATGATGATGATGATGATGATCATGATGATGATGTTGTTGTCTTGGAAGGTGCAGGAGAACTCAGCCATGTCACTCTGCGGGGTGATGTTGCTGAGGATCCCCTAGCCGGAGCAAAGGTCAGTGCCAAGGGTAATGGGGAGAGGCACGAGGACCATGAAGCAGGTGGTGCTGTGCCAGTGACCAGTGTCACAACAGATGGAGACCTGGCTGATGGTAGCTGCCCCATACGTAGCACTGTGCCTGAGGTAATGGAGGATGATGGAGAAGTAGTTCTCATGGCCTCTCAGGCTAATGAGACGGTGTTATTCCCCGGGGAGACGGCCTATATAGCCGCTGTTACCCGCAGTCAGAGTGCCCAGAATGCAAGTAACGCCCTGCCTTCTGGACCCTCCTCGGACAGAGGAATAACAGGATCAGGTATGGACCCAGAGCCGGTCCCAGAGGGTCCCAGTGAGGACGTGGCCTTAACCTCACTTCTGGCTTCCTCCAGCCAGGAGTTTCAGGCAGCTCTGCACTCAGATGCTAGCCTGGAGACGTTAAGGAGCCTCGCGGAGAAGCCCACCTCCGAGTCGGATAAGGAGAGGGTATTCTGGGACCAAGGGAGGTTGTACCGGGAGACAGTTCCCTGTACACCCCAACAGGAGTGGCTGAGGGAAAGACAGCTGGTCGTCCCCTACCAATTCAGGGACGAGTTGTTGCGGATCGCCCATGAAATTCCACTCGCTGGACACTTGGGGGTCAGCAAAACCAAGGCCCGGCTGTCTCATCACTTTTATTGGCCCAAAATGAGGACAGATGTGGTGAACTACTGTCGCTCCTGTAACACGTGTCAAAGAGTGGGACAGTCAGGGCCGGCCCCCAAAGCCCCCCTGATCTCTTTGCCAGTGATAGAGGAGCCTTTCCAGAGGATTGCTGTGGACATTGTGGGACCACTGGCCACACCCAGCAGCTCTGGAAAACGTTTCATCCTTACCGTGGTAGACTATGCTACCCGGTATCCGGAGGCAGTAGCCCTGTCCTCAATTAGGGCGGATAAGGTGGCGGTCGCCCTCTTGGCCATCTTTTCGCGAGTAGGATTTCCCAGGGAGATGCTTACCGACCAGGGGACCCAGTTCATGTCACGCTTAATGGAGGCCCTATGTAAGAAAATGCAGGTGCAGCATTTGGTATCGAGCGCATATCACCCACAGACCAATGGTTTGTGTGAGCGATTCAACGGTACCCTCAAACAGATGTTAAAAATGCTGGTTGAGACCCAGGGTCGCGACTGGGAGAGTTACCTCCCACACCTGCTATTTGCTTACAGAGAGGTTCCACAGGCCTCAACGGGGTTCTCCCCCTTTGAGCTCCTGTATGGCAGGCGTGTCCGAGGACCCCTTGGTTTGATAAGGGAATTCTGGGAAGAAGAGCCGAGCTCCCCAGGAGTGTCCATCGTGGAGTATGTCATGCGCTTCCGTGACAAGATGCAGACCTTGACGCAGTTAGTGCATGACAACATGGCGCAAGCCCAGGCTGACCAGAAGCATTGGTACGACCAGAACGCCCGAGAACGGACCTACCAGGTGGGTCAGAAGGTGTGGGTGCTGGTCCCCGTACCAAAGGACAAGCTTCAGGCGGCCTGGGAAGGCCCGTACGTCATTCACCAACAGCTCAACCCGGTCACCTACGTGATCACACTTGACCACGAGCGGGGTAGGCGGAAGGCGTTTCACGTTAATATGATGAAGGCTCATCAAGAACGTGGAACCTGTGTCCTACCGGTCTGCAACCTGCCCGAGGATGGGGAGGATGACCCCCTCTTAGACATGCTCGCCCAAGCGAAGGCCAGCGGGTCCCTAGAGGATGTAGAGCTAAGCGACTTGCTATCCGCAGACCAGAGGTCTCAGATGCAAGCAGTGCTGAAACCCTTCCAAGCAGTGTTCACCAACTTGCCTGGCAGGACTGAAGTGGCGGTCCATGAAGTGGACACCGGGAATCATTGCCCACTCCGGCGGACAGCCTGTCGAATCTCCGACGAGGTGCAGCATGTCATGCGCCAGGAGGTCGAGGAGATGCTGCAGTTGGGGGTGATTAAGCGGTCCAAGAGCGCGTGGGACTCACCTGTAGTCCTGGTGCCTAAGAAGGACCGGACCACCCGGTTCTGTGTGGACTACAGGGGGCTCAACGCTATCACCGCCTCTGACGCACAACCAATGCCACGCATTGAGGAGCTGCTGGAGCTGTTAGCCAGCGCGAGCTATCTCTCCATTATGGATTTGAGTCGGGGATATTGGCAGATTCCCTTGAGCCCCGGGGCCCAGGAGAAGTCCGCCTTTATCACCCCCTTCGGATTGTATGAATCCACGGTCATGCCCTTCGGCATGAAAAATGCCCCTGCCACGTTCCAGCGAATGGTCAACCACCTGCTCCAGGGACTGGAGAGGTATGCAGTGGCGTACCTGGATGACATTGCCATCTTCAGTCCCACCTGGGAGGATCACCTCGAGCATCTGCAGCAGGTGCTCAGGCGCATTCACCAGGCGGGCTTGACCATCAAGCCGGGAAAGTGCCAGATGGGCATGAACGAGGTCCACTACCTGGGGCACCGGGTAGGTGGGGGTACTCTGAAGCCAGAGCCTGGGAAGGTGGATGCTATCATGTCCTGGCCCACCCGCAGGACCAAAAAGCAGGTGCAGTCCTTCTTGGGCACCGCAGGGTACTATAGATGCTTTGTACAGGACTATAGTAGCCTTGCAAAGCCCTTGACAGACCTCACCAGGAAGAGCCTACCCCATTCCGTCAAATGGACGGATGAATGCGAGGTGGCCTTTAGGGCTTTGAAGGAAAAGAAAATCCCAGCACTCACGTGTTGATAATCAGTTGATTTATTCCACAACTCACACAAGACGTTTCAGCCTGTCCAAGGCTTTTTTCAATTGTGGTTAAATACATTCAGTCAAGATATTTATAAACAAATCCACGGAAATGACATAATTCTCATTAACATAAAAAAAGAGTAGACCAATAAAAAAATTATATATAACAGAATTTACAACAACATACAAAAAATTAAGCAATAATAAACTCAGGTTGCACAATGAAAAAGAACAAGTGAATTCATATATTTAAATAATCCCCGACTACACATAAAACCATATACATCGCAGATTGTAAAATTTATTGCATGCATATACCACATTATATCTTTATTTCTCCATATTCTTTTAGCTAAAAATATGTAACATTTCATAATTTTTCCAGAAAAAATCCTTAATGTTTTTAAGATTTTTTAATATTTCCCATGGAATCAAATGTATCAATGACAAGTAAATTCATATATATATAAATAATCTCCAACCAAATATGAGAATATAAATCCTAAAATATGGATTCCATTTCATAAACGTATCAAAAATATTCCCATCTAAATTTCTCAATGTTCTTTTTATTAAACACATTCAACATTATATAATTTTTCTGGAAAAAATTCCTTGATATTTTTAGATTTTTTCAAAAAGATTTTTATTAGAACAATACTGTTTATTACATTTGTATATACAACTGATTCCTCATGAACAGCCTGCAACAAGTGACTAAATCTATCTTTTATTCTCTTGCCCTTTATAATTCTATTAGTAAATACCTTATAAAGAGATCAGTATACTGCCATATTCCCATAGATCCCAATTCACATAGTAGAAAAAATTCATCATATTATTTCTATATCACTTTATATCACATTATAAATTGTAACTACATATAAAGCTACTGCTGAAGGAATAATCACAGACATACGGGAATAGAGAACATCTATGTCCTAAGTGCTTTGAAGACTGCCCTGAGCAGCTCTCCTGCACTAAAGGCGGTCGACGGCACACGGCCACTCTTAGTACAGACCGACGCCAGTGAGTTTGGCCTCGGTGCTGTACTCAGCCAGGTCGACTCTGGGAACCAAGAACACCCCGTGTTGTACCTAAGCCGGAAACTGCTGCCGAGGGAAGTGGCCTATTCCACCATAGAGAAGGAGTGCCTGGCCATTGTATGGGCCCTCAACCGCTTACAGCCTTACTTGTACGGGCGCCCCTTCACTGTTGTGACTGACCACAACCCCCTCAGTTGGCTGCACACCATGTCAGGTGCCAACGGAAGGTTGTTACGCTGGAGCCTCACCCTCCAGCAGTACGACTTTACCGTTCAACACCGCAAGGGCAGCGAGCATGGCAATGCCGATGGGTTGTCCCGGCGAGGGGAGCCTCCGGACATACGCTTGGAGGAGTACCAGAAGGTCCTACCTCCATAGCGCAGTCTAAAAGGGGGAGGTGTCAGGCAAAAGGTATTTTTGCCCGAGTTTTAAAAATGAGTTATGTTTTAAAAAGGAAAACCCCCACCCCCTATCCGTTTGTAAGAGAAGACCTAGAACTCACTTTTTGCTTTTCCCCAAACCAGGAATCTTTATGACCCGCCATAAAACCTCAGTCCAGGGCAAGCACTGGTACAAACCGGAAAATCCCTCCAAAAAATCCCATTGTTTAATTGTACAAATGTTTTATGCCAATTTTAATCACGCACAGGTCTGACAGAAACATCGGAACCACTTTTTTTGAATGCTTATGTAGCGCCCCGAGGGTTCGGCCGCTACAGGGGTATTGCACCTCAGTCCAGAGGTGTGATATTCCACTCCCAGGTAAGGATGGAGTATGGACCAGGGCTCAGTTAGCTGCATACAGCACACACACCCCATTTCCGAGGGACAGCTCAACGGTGCTCCCACTAGACATAAGTGCAGGCACGACCGACTATGTCCCTGCCTGGAGTGGGGAGGGGGGTGGAACACCCAGTGCTGTAGGAGCAGATAGGGGTTGGTTCCTGAGCGTAGGAAGGAGCTCATTGGTTGCTGGTCACCTGGGCTCATGGTCAGAGGGAGGTATAAAAGGTGGGCACCATCTTAGAACAGTGTTCGTTCTGTCCAGAGAGGAGAAGACAGGGAGTAGAGGCTCGGTGGGAGCTCTACTCCAGAAGGGCCTAGTGAGAGGCCGAGGAGGAGGTGAAGGGGAGCTGAGATTTTGGCTCATCTCAGCTCCAAGAGAAAGGAACAGAAAGGAGCAGAAACAGAAAGGAACTGCAAAGAAAGAGAGAGAGAAACAGAAGGGCTCAGGAACAAGAAGGTGGAAGGGACCCTAAGAACCCACGAGAATCCAGGGTGAAGGGTCAGGCAGATTAAGGGTACCGGATCCCAAGTTGGTGGAGGAGAAACTACCCTCAGCCAAAGACCGGTCGTCGTGATCATCTATTGGTGCGACACCTCATCAAACCTGCTAGGAAGGCACCATATAGGACAGCGGAGGACGGGGCCCACGTTTAACCGCACGAGTCCGCGGCAGCTGGACAAAAGTGGGTCACTGGTGAGGCAGGCCAGAGAAAGGATTAAAGGGGGTCCTGTGCCATGCTCCTGAACTGCCTGGGAGTTGACCGAGCCCCTCACCTGGTGGACGCAGCACGGCTCGGGCGGTCACTGCCGACGGAAGTGACCCGGAACAAACGAACTGTGAGTAAAGACCCTGGACTGTAACTTGTTGTCCGTGTGCTCCTTCGCTCCTCCGGCACTATCGGTACTGGGACCTTCACCACCATCACTCCCACCATCCACTACACTGCCCTGGGGCCGCACTCTTCCCGTGGGGAGTCACACTACCCTAGCTGCACACTTCATCAGCCCCAGCGGTCTGCATGCAGCGGCGGTTCCTAATAACCGCAATCCACGGGTGGCGTAGTCGGACATTATCTGAAGCACGTAGCAGACTACCATTGGCCTGACCACCCTGAGCCGCGGGACCGGGCCGCCACTACTACTACCCCCATCGTTCCCCTATCGCCCGGATCCGCGTGCCCCACGGCCCAGGGGGCGAGTCACTTACCTTTTTCCCATTACAATAGTATAACTTGCATAACTGAGGAATGACCGGGAACAGAGATAATGGATTCTGAGCTTCTGAGCGTCATAGAGGTTTCATATTTAATATCTATCTTCATGAATATTGGTGACGGTCAAGATGATGTCTCCCTCTTGGATGTGGGACCCCCCCACACCAAGATATGGAATCTGAAGGATTTTTTAGGTCTTCTGCAGCTGGGTGGGCTCGCAAAGCCGAGCCCCCTTGTAAGGTAAATAAGGGGTGTCTCCCAGAGTTTTGGCTGCTTGCTAAAAACCAGATCGGCCATTTTTCAAGCCATTCTTCTCAGGGACGTCGAACGCACGCACATCACGCGGCGTAAGAAGAATCACCTCTAATTTCCGGGGAGCCATCCCCCCCCACAGAATCTGAGACCATCACCTTGTGAAGCAGGTTTTGCTATTACTTATCCCTTTTATTTTAATAACTGTTTATGCATACATGTAAATTGTCTCCTTTATAATATCTTGTATATATTTTGTAAACACTGCCCCCCTTTTGGGAGTAAATCATTAATTATTTACCAGTTTCGTCCTTCTTGTCCTATGTCGAGCAAACACGTTCCTCACCCGCTAATTCACGTTACCTACCAGGTACCCGATCCACCGGTTAAGCGATCGGTGGTGGCAGTATACCAGTATTTATGTGATATTGTGGTTTGAGGGTGGCTGGTCGGAGGTATATATACGTTCCTGGAAGGAACTGGTGGTATATATACGTCCTGTCACATCACGTGCCGCAATAGTCGACATAAATTAGAGCAGCTGCGCCTGTGCTTATCCTCGGTCAATACCGTGTTTGACCAGCAGGATAAGGGGGCGCCAGAGAGCTGCAAGGTCTGACCCAAGTGGGTGTTGTTTTCACGACACTCACCTCCTCTTCCGGCTTTCAGCGCTGTCTGCAAAGGCTTCCTGGGTATTGCCATGACGACCCGATGTCGTCATGACAACATCCGGGTCACCAGACAGCAGGAAGATTGTTTGGACATGCGCAGTGCATCTCCAAACAATCTTCTCCCTGTCCGGCGCTGACAGCCTGCATGGCACAGGGATGGTGCTGCATTCCTGTGCCATGCAGGTGATCAGAGAAAAAAAAGTGAAAGTCCCAGAGTGGGACACAGTAATAAACTATATAAGCTTCCAGAAAGTGAAAAAAAAAAAAAAAAAAAAAATTGCAAAAATATAAAAAAAAAATAAAAAAAATAATCCACCAAAAATAAAAATCTAATGTACCCATCAATAAATATTATTATAAAAAAACAAACAAAAACAAAAGTACACATATTTGATATCGCCGCGTCCGGAACAACCTGACCTATAAAACTGTCTCACTAGTTAACCCCTTCAGTGAACACGGTAAAAAAAAAAAGAAACGAAGCAAAAAACAATGCTTTATCACCATACCGCCAAACAAAAAATGGAATAACACGCGATCAAAAAGACAAATATAAATAAAAATGGTACCGCTGAAAACGTCATCTCGTCCCGCAAAAAACAAGCCGCCATACAGCACCATCATCCGAAAAATAAAAAAGTTATAGCTCTCAGAATAAAGCAATGCTAAAAAATATTTTTTTCTATAAAATTGCTTTTATTATGTAAAAGTGCAAAACATAGAAAAACGATATAAATGTGGTACCGCTGTAAACATACTGACCCAAAGAATAAAGCTACCTTATCAGCTCCAATGTTTGGGCACACAGGGGCTCTCCAAACGCAACATGGTGTCTGCTAACAATTTGAGCCGATTTTCCATTCAATTTGTTAGCGGATACCATGTTGCATTTGGAGAGTCCCTGTGTGCCCAAACATTGGAGCTCCCCCACAAGTGACCCCATTTTGGAAACTAGACCCCCCAAGGCACCTATCTAGATGCATAGTGAGCACTTGGATCCCCTAGGTGCTTCACAAATTGATTCGTAAAAATGAAAAAGTGAAAAAAAAAACACTTTTTCATTTTTACGAATCAATTTGTGAAGCACCTGGGGGTTCCAAGTGCTCACTATGCACCTAGATAGGTGCCTTGGGGGGTCTAGTTTCCAAAATGTGGTCACTTGTGGGGGAGCTCTAATGTTTGGGCACACAGGGGCTCTCCAAACACAACATGGCGTCCGCTAATTATTCAAGCAAATTTTACAATCAAAAAGTCAAATGGCGCTCCTTCCCTTCCGAGCCCTGCCGTGCGCCCAAACAGTGTTTTTTCCCCAAATATTGGGTATCTGCGTGCCCAGGGGAAATTGCACAACAAATTTTGGGGTCCATTTTTTCTTGTTACCCCTGTGAAAATAAAAAAAATTGGGTCTAAAGTAACATTTTTGTGAAAAAAGTTAAATGTTCATTTTTTTCTTCCACATTCAAAAAATTCCTGTGAAGCACCTGAAGGGTTAATAAAGTTCTTGAATGTGGTTTTGAGCACCTTGAGGGGTGCAGTTTTTAGAATGGTGTCACTTTTGGGTATTTTCTGTCATAAAGACCTCTCAAAGTGACTTCAAATGTGATGTGGTCCCTAAAAAAATGGTTTTGTAAATTTTGTTGGAAAAATGAGAAATCGCATGTCAACTTTTAACCCTTATAGCTCCCTAACGAAAACAAATTTTGGTTCCAAAATTGTGCTGATGTAAAGTAGACATGTGGGAAATGTTTGCAAAATTTTCAAAATTTTCGCCAAATTTCCGTTTTTTTCACAAATAATCGCAAGTGATATCGAAGAAATTTTACCACAATCATGAAGTACAATATGTCACGAAAAAACAATCTCAGAATCAGGGGGATCCGTTGAAGCGTTCCAGAGTAATTACCTCATAAAGTGACAGTGGTCAGAATTGTAAAAATTGGCCTGGTCATTAACGTGCAAACCACCCTCGGGGCTTAAGGGGTTAATAAGGAAAAGAAAATATCCCTGAGAAGGACTTTTGTTTTTAGGTTGCAGCAGCAGTATGCCTACAGCAGGACTGTAAGGCAATAAACCCTGTCTATATGCCTCTAATCCAAAACTATCCCTCCTCCACCAGCTATCCCTACACTTAATGCAGGTAACAGCAATTTTACTAGAGAAAGGACAGTATGTAGCCCTGAAAAGGACTTGTTTTAATGGTGCAGCAGCGATATACAAAAGCTACTGCATAGGTACTGGAATAGCAATTAAACACTTCCAATATGCCTGATCTAATCTAAGCTCTCCCTGCTAGCTCAACTCTCCCTGAACTGCTTCCAGAGGAGAGTATGCCGAGCATCACATCACCGGGTCTTATGTAAGTAATGCCATTAGCCAATATGGCAACGACATTATTATGTATGACAGGCAATCCCCGCATGTTGCTGTCTAACAGCCACGAAACATGCGGGGCGTGAACGTGAGCATGGCGCTCGAGCACCCGCGATACTTGATCGCGTAACAAGCATAGCCAAGATGCACTCTCGCTCGTCATTACTGGAAAGAATTTGTAGTGTCTACTTACCATTGTTAAGATTTTATTAAGAATTGTATGTCCATGCAATACAAACGTACATGGTGGGGTTGACCTGACATGATGACCACCTGCTCTTGTCACTGGCACCAGAGAATCCTGACAGCATTTGGTGTGAATATTGTGAGAATTCAGAAGTCTGCACATAGATTGACTGCAGACTTTCATACTAAACTTGGACAATCCCTTTAACCCCTTTACTCCCTTCAAGCCTGTTGTCACCTTCATGACCAGGCCAAATTTTACAATTCTGACCAATGTCACTTTATGAGGTAATAACTCTGGAACGCTTCAACGGATCGCACGGATTCTGAGACCGTTTTTAAATTACATATTGTACTTTATAATATTGGTAAAAAATTTTCGATATGACTTGCTTTAATTTGTGAAAAAAATGGAAATTTGGCAAAAATTTTGAAAATCTTTCAATTTTCAAACTTTTAATTTTTATGTCCTTAAATCAGAGTCATGTCATACAAACTTGTTAATAAATAACATTCCCCACATGTCTACTTTACATAAGCACAATTTCTGAAACAATTTTTTTTTGGTAGGAAGTTAGAAGGGTTAAAAGTTGACCAGGGATTTCTCATGTCTCCAACAAAATTTACAAAACCATTTTTTTTAGGGATCACGTCACATTTGAAGTGTCTTTGAGAGGTCTATATGACAGAAAATACCCAAAAATGACACCATTCTAAAAAATGCACCCCTCAAGGTGCTTGTAACCACATTCAAGAAGTTTATTAACCCTTCAGGAGTTTTACAGGAATTAATGGAATGTGGAAGGAAAAACAAACATTTAACTTTTTTCTCAATTGTCTCTTCAGAGAGGAAGAGGACCAGAATTCTAGTGCCACCTACAGGAAGTAGCAATCCTAAAAGTCAATAGTGACCCTTTAAGGAGTCTTATCACATGACTTAGGATATAAGCCAGGAACAGAAACTCAATTTGTAGACACTGTGTTTCGGGGTACTGCCCCTCGTCAGTGCAAAGGGTCACTAGTGACTTTTAGGATTGCTACTTCCTATACGTGGCACTAAAGTTCTGGTGGGTCACAGAATTTTAGACCATTGGGCAGTGAAGAAAAAAATAATTACACTTTAACCAACAACATTTTTTTAGCCCCAGATTTTACATTTTCACGCTGAGAAATGGGGAAAAATTGCACCTAAATTTGTCTGACAATTTCTGCTGAATGTAGAAATGCCCTACAGCTTTGTTTGCCTCCTTGAGCGCAGATTATCCTGGAATAGTATGTGGATTCCATATACAAAGCCCCAAGGGATAGAAGAGCAGAATCCTACATCAAGTGACTTAATTTTGGGAGTATACCTACAGGTACAGTGATGATTTTGACAGAATGGGTGCTTTCCAGAAACAAGCAGCAGTGGATGCAAACTGCGATCTTTAGGAGCAGAATGAACAAAACAGCAGCAGGTGAAGAGTTGTATTTATTTACTTTTTACGCCTTTCCTCGTGCAGTATAAGTGATTATACGACTTTATTCTTTGGGTCGGTGTGATTACAGCAATACCAGATTTATATTGGGTTTTTATGTTTAGCTGCCATCATGCACTAAAGACGCTTTTTTTTGCAAAAACTAAATTTTGCATTGCCATATTTTCAGAGCAATACTTATTCCATATTTCCGCAGACAGAGTCATATCAGGGCTTGCTTTTTGAGGGCCAAGTTGCCATTTTTATTGGTACCATTACATTTTTTGATCACTTTTTATTCTGATTTTTGAGAGGCAGAATGAACAAAAACCAGCATTTCAGGAATTATTTTTTTTATGCGGTTCCGCGTGTGGTAAAATTGATAAGGCAGCTTTATTCTTTGGGTCAGTACGATTACAGAGATACCACGTTTGTATGATTTTTTTGGGCGCTTTTTATAGAAAAAAAATATTATTTTTGCGTCGCTTTATTCTTAGTGCTATAACTTTTTTACTTTTCCGTTGATTGAGCAGTGTGACCACTTGTTTTTTGCAGGACAAGATGTCGTTTTCAGCGGTTCTATTTTTATTTATATTCGTATTTTTGATTGCGTTTGGTCCACTTTTTGTTCAGCGGTATAATGATAAATAGTGATGAGCGAGCATGCTGGTTACTTGAGATTTACGAGCATGCTCGGGTGTTTTCTGAGTATCTTCGGTGTGCTCGAGTGTTATGTTTGAGTCACTCTGTGCTTATGATTGGCGACTGTTTGACAGCTTTAATACATGTGAGGAATGCCTGTTTCACATATCCCCACCCGAGACATTGTTTTTGGTAAATAAAATGGAGACCAATTGTCTCAATCAGTGTCTGTGGCTAGATGTGTGGAGACCTCCAGCATGTTTGTACTGAAGGTCACTGCCTGGGAGCGGGCAAACCCGCAGTACTGCATGGACTGTTTGTTTTTGCTGTTTTGTTACTCTGTGCCGGACAAGGTGCCAGGTCCGTACCGACGCAGGGTACACCTGCGCACCAAGTACTGACATGCAGGAATTATTACTCACAAGCCTGTGCCACCAGCACCATGTACTGGCAATGAGCCCCACTGTGATACCATAAAGTACCTTTGCACTCCGCCGATGTAGCCTAACATTCAAGCAAGGGGTTAATCAAAATAACCCTCTACTGCACCACCCCAATTGGTACCCGTGGGTACGTTCACTGAGTACTGGATTAACTCCCACCTGAAGCCATCTAATTGTGGAGTAACTTGGGCTATCTATTACCTGCATTATAGCCCAATTAACATTCCAGTGCTCATCTCTGAAGATTACAGCAACCCGCTGTCATACACCTGTCATCAGTATCACAGGTAAAACCTGTCTCCTACACCTCCCCCAAAGAGGTTAGTACACCTCTTCTGAGCCAAACGCAGTCCTACCATTTAAACCTATACTCCATAGTACGACCCAGACTCTGCCAATATTAGGACCCGCTCCATCGAGTACTCAGTAGGAGTTGCCACTACTACAATCAGGTAACTAATACTACCAAGGTAATCTGAGCTATTATAACCATCATCCTGCCTGTGGTACATTTATATTAATATATACATTACGCATATGCACGTTTCCTTCTAAAGCCGCTGGACATTTCTACTATAGCTACTTGATTCACTTCCATCCTACTGGACCCTGTTCTATCCATCTCCAGCACCAGGTAAATCTCCACTCTATTCACCTACTATGGTGAGTATTCTACTTATCTTAATTACTATATCTCCCTCTATAACCTAGGGGTTAACCGGGATTCAAGTCCATCTCTCATGTTGATTTGAGGATCCAGACTACAGCCATCACCGGGGTTTCCATCAAACTGAAGAAATGTGCGATGGGCATGTCGTAGGTAGAGGCGTGATAAAGCCCCAAATTAAATTGACGCGATCCGAGATTGGCCACAACCTCTCTCAAATAAGCTGGTCAGAGCATTCCTGGGCATCGTGAATTATTACCGCCGTTCATCCCTAACTTCGCCATGACAGCCACCCCATTGACGGACCTCCTTAAAGGGACAAAATCGGCTATGGCTAAGTGGTCTCCAGAAGCTGAGACGGCCTTCCAGGGACTCAAGCAAGCCCTGTGTTAACAGCCGACATTGGTGGCACCGGATTTCTCTAAGGAGTTTGTGGTCCAGATGGATGCGTCAGATCCCGGGCTGGGGGCTGTCTTACCACAAAATATTAATGGGGAAGAGCACCCTATAATGTATTTAAGCTGGAAGCTTACATCTTGTGAGAAGAATTACGCCATATTGGAGAAGGAATGTTTAGCAATCAAGTGGGCATTGGACACTCTGAGATACTCCCTCTTAGGCAGGAAGTTCAGGCTGGTGTCAGACCATGCCTCACTAAGATGGATGAGCGAGAAGAAGGGGAACAATGCCCGAGTGACCAGGTGGTTCCTAGCCCTGCAGGATTTTAGCTTCCATGTACAGCATAGGCCTGAGAAACTGCATGGCAACGCCGACGCACTGTTGAGGGTCCACTGTTTGCTAACGGAAGGTGGCAAGCCCTCCGGCTTTGGGCAGAGGAGGTGGTATGTAAGATGGCCACCAGACATGTCCTTGAGGGGAGATCATGCATCACTGATGTTGGTAGCTTCAGTGATGTAAAACTGGGAAAGCATGCTCCAGCATGAATAGTGCTGAGATGGTTAATAGGGTTAAGAGGGATAGGAACAATAGCAGTGGGTACTGGAAATACTAGGGGGGGGGGGTGGAGATGACAGGGGAATACATGCCAAAATAGTAGTCATACATCAATAAATATAGCTTGTACCCATGTAGCCCCTAGACCCCTCACTGTGGCAATAAGACTCCACTAAGTATAGCTCTGCATAGATACTGTGATTTATGGCCGTATTCAAATTTGTTCAATCACTGATAGGTACCTCAGCCATAAAGATCCAATTCACAGCAGAGAAAAAGGGACCCCCATTGGGGCATATAGAAAAAACCACAGAGGAGGAGAGAAAGCCGATCAGTCTACACGCGAAACGACTTATTGCCACAGTGAGGGGTCTAGGGGCTACATGGGTACAAGCTATATTTATTGATGTATGACTACTATTTTGGCATGTATTCCCCTGTCATCCCCACACCCCCCCTAGTATTGCCAGTACCCGCTGCTATTGTTCCTAGCCCTCTTGCACATGTCTTTTTATTATGTGTCTTGTTTGGTCTGATATTCTGTGTTAATAAAATTTATACATTTTTTATCTTTAAACTAAAGCTCCATTTTCTTTTCTTGTGGTACATATATATATATATATATATATATATATATATATATATATATATATACCCTGGTACAGTAACTGCTATCTCCACAATAAAAAAAGGAACTAACTGCCACCACGAATTGTTTGGACCGCATGAGGTAGGGGTTAAGACACAGATTTCAACAATGTCTCATGTGCCAAGCCGTGTGCTGTTATTAGAACAAGGTGTATCCCATTCACCACTCCGTGTCCCATATAGACTTGGAACAGCCCCTCCACTAGGTTGTAAAAATTGCACGTACTCCAAAAATCCAAGGCAACGGGTATCTTCTTTCCACAAAAATTGCACTTTTTTTCTTGGCTTGACAAAGGCCCTATGTGGCCCAAACATTTCTAATTTTCCTATATATGCACTGCTATCAGTAAAACTAGTTTTTGTGAAAGGAAGATACACGGTGCCTTGGATTTTTGGAGGCTGTGTGCTGTTTACTTAAAATTAAGGTTTTATCACGAGTATTATCATTATTCGGACCACAGCAGCCTGTGTATGCTAGACCAACTCTGCCCCCTCCTGTAATAAGCAGCTCATTATAGACAATGTACATATAGAGTATGGTGTGGGCAGGGTTAGCTTTCTCAGCTCTGCAGCATTGCCAAATCCAAAAACTCTGAATGAGTCAGAACGGCTGCACCCAGTAAACTAAGTGATAAATCATTGGATTCAGAGTCTCTTTGCCTACATGATGCTGCTCTCAGATAAACTAGCAATAAACTGGTAATGGATTGCCTTTAAAATACAATTTATATACATCAAAAGCAAAAAAAAACTGAAAAAAATACAAAGTAATAAATAAATTTCGGTCCAAGAAACGGAACCAGATATGGCACTATTTAAACAAATTTCTAATTGATACCAGACATAAATGAGCACTAATAATACCCTAAATACAAGTACTATGACTGGTCCAAACAGCCTTATCTAGTTCCATATCTTGGGCTGAGATATATTTATTATTTTGTGTTTTGTCTGTTTTTTTTTTTCTACTTTTAATGTATATCTAATAAAAATTATGAAGACTAGAAAAGATGTAAAAAAATTCTTAAATCATGCTATTACCTTTAGCTTGTACTCTTTGCGGTTAAGGATTACTGCAGTTATTTGCTGGTCCATGAATAAAAGGATTGTGATCAAAATTGCTGGAATGCCAGACAAAAGGCATACCCACCATGGATTTCCTCCAAAAGGATATACAAACCAACTTCTGTTTGGGTTGGTGGGCTTTAAAAACAAAGCAAAAAATTGAGTTAATCAATTATCAAAATTGATATTTTACTTAATATGCATATACACTATATGACCACAAGACAGCCCTCTTAAATATCAATTTCATGTGTTTTAAAGGGTTATTCCCAGAATTGTAATGCATGGAGCAGAGTTACACATACTCGACCTTCACTCTATTCCATTTGGGACTTTCAGAGAAATCTGAGTGCTTGGCTGTTTCATCCCATGGACAAGGCATAGAGGAAAGGTCAAACATGTGCACCTCTGCTACATTCAAGATGCTTGTGTTTTCACACATTCATTCTCAGCATCACTGGAGGTCCCAATCATCAGATCCACAGTGGTCAGTATAAGTGGTCACAATATACTTGAATCACTATGTACAGACAAAGGCAGCATCTTATTCATTTAACAATCTACGCAGTCCATTGTTATATCAATTTGTGATTGAGGATAATGTCACATTTACATGTAGATGAAAAATGGGGCCCTGAAGTTGGTTACTGGTGGGCCCTTGGCACCTCAGTCCGACAATGGTCATATTGAAGAGCTCAGTGACTTGAAAAGTGATACTGTCATTGGATGCCATTTTTGCCACATCGTGGCAAAGTTTGCGAAATTTCTGCAGTGCCAGATATGTTCCAGTGAAAGCATAAAGACTCACAGACCATATTTATCCACAAACTATGCCAAAGTATGCATAAAAATGTCCTATACTCTGTTACATCACCTCGACAGGTTTTCAACCTGCCCTTGCAAGTGACCTCAGCACAAAATCTGCATTGAAAGTTTCATGAAATTAACTCAATGATTGAGCAAAGTGCACAAGCCCATGGTCACAATGCAAGAGAACACTGAACTCTGAGGCTCTGCAAAGGAGGAGATCTTTGGGGTGAAGACGTGAGCATTTTGTTCAACAAACACAAAGGCCACCTGCACAATGAGTATTTTGTGAGTTTTACCTCAGTAGTTCTAAGTGAAAACCAGGAGTGGAACAGTCAGGGTATGTGCACACGATCAGTGTTCATTGTGGATTGGATGCAGCGCAAGTGCGCTGCGTGCAATCCGCTGCGACCAGATGTTACAGAATAGTGGATGGGGTTTACACAAATCCCATGCCCACTATGCGTCTGCGGCTCACCCGCAGAAACTGATATGCGGCACGTCTTTCCAGACCGCAGCATGTCAATTTCTCCGGCGGGTCTGCATGCGGGCTTTCCCCATAGACTTAATCTCTATGGGGAAAGTCTGCATGTGAGAAAAAAAAAAGAGGCGGCGCTCAATTGCATAATGAGCTGAAGCCAGAGGCAGCTTCTCCGCAGCCTCGGGGCCGCAGCCGGCTCCCGATAGTCTGCACATACCCTCAGAGAAAAAGTATAATAGAAACATGTGCATCACTTCTGCATTGCTCATCTACTCCTGGCTTTGGCTTACAAATACTGAGGTAAAGAAACCAACCAAATACTCAACATGTGTATGTGGCCTTATAAGGCTACATTTGATGAGTTTTTGATGCTGCAGATTTTCGGCACAATTTCTGCACCTATTATTTAAATTAGGTTCGTTGTGTTTTTTAAACATGCGTTTTTAGCGCATTTTGTAAATTTATCATGTGTTTTCAGCACTAATTTTTTACGTGGCATATACTGTAGATAAAATATTTTCCCATTGCTGGTACTTCACAGTGTGGATATTCCACCCAGAAAATTTTGATAGAAAATTCACAAGTTTCTACCTAGTTTAACCATACTATAAAATATCTCAATATTTCTAGAAGTAGTAAGATGAATTTACATAGCCATGCATATAAATAAAAAGAACATATATGTCTAAAAAAATTGAAAGATTCATGAATGAGCAGTGATAGCCTGAATGTAAAGCACAATGAGTTGTTGCCAGAGATTCAATACAGGCTTTGATTCTGCAGGAAACCCTTCAAACGTTGACAATTAGGGGAAACCTTTTTTGCCCCTTAATGGAAATCTATGAACCTCTGTTCCCCCTGAAGACTCAATTTGAAGAAACGCATCGGGGTGGTTTGTATAAGATAATGCTCACCTCAATTGAGAATGGACAATAGAAGTCTCTAGAGCTATGGGTGAGATCATTCCATTTTTTTGGATATATGCCCTTCCTTTCTCCCATGTCTATTTAAACTAGGGATTTGTGTTGCAGAGTCATGAAGTAGTCGGGTCTTTTCCCTGCCCATTGGTTTATTTGTGCAAATTAAGTATCATAACCATGAAGGAGGGCTAATTATGAGAAGACCCTAATATTACTATTTGCTGCGATTTAGGTAAACAATTATGTTACCTTTGCATTTCTCCTGTCCAATAAGCATCTTTCATTATATCTGACACTGACCGCTATGTTTATTCAGCACTAAGGTAATATGGTCATTGATGTGTATCACCAGATGCTTTTTGTTGAGTGACCACTTATTCATGCTAGTAGGACTAATCCAGTTAAACTTTCCTGCATATACAGTAATTGTGTATAGGTCGGACGACCATTGAATTGTAAGGTCATTTGAACACTTGATGTCTGGATATTGGGTGTGACTTGGGAGAAAAAGGAGTGTATGAGTGGATCAATCTTTTATTTCATTATACTACTATGGATGACTATGGGGGTGCATTATATTATATGGAGAACTATGGACTGTACATTATACTTTATAGGATGACTATGGGGGTGCATTATACTTTATGGATGACTGTGGGGTGCATTATACTTTATGGAAGATTATGGGGTGAAATATACTATATGGATGACTATGGGGTGAAATATATTGTCAGGGATCACCACACAGAGACGAAACCGGGGAGATCACGCAATATCTCACCGTGCAGTCACGCTGTCAGTATTTCATCCAGAATCGCGAGCACACGATCCAGACTACTCGCTGCGTCGATATTGGTAAGCGATCAGTGAGCGTATGGTGTCACACCTCTGGGTTCCAAAGCATGGAATCCGTGTTTACGCCCTCCGTACGGTCACTGTCAGCTTCACGATAGCTCGATTATTAATATTATTCTCTGCCACCACCATCCAGATTTGAAATATAATACAGGCCTGGACGGACTCCTGCATTTTGGTAGTGTATATGGCTTCGGGGAAGGGAACGATTACAGACCAAAAGAAACAGTACTATTAAATGTTATATTTAATCCAAAAGGGAGGCAGTGTTTAAGAAAAAATATATACAATGATGTTACAAAGGAGACATTAAAAATGCATAAGCAGTTACATAAAATAAACAGGATAAAAGAAGAAAAACTTACACTATACGATCGTGGAGACGATTCAGTGTAGGTGGAGGAGGGGCTCCATGTTTGATTATGCTGTTATCAAACAGGACCCGTTGCTTATAATCCTTATACCCCCTTGGCAATGAGTCCTTCTGTAATGTTCATGAGTTCCCTAAGGGGAGATTTACCCACACGCCCCTTGTGGTGACATCATGTGGGTAAAACACAGGCTCGTCTCCAGCCTGTACATTTTTATTAAAAACGCTAACTTCTGCAATAACTCATCACTTGTTGATAGCAGAAGTGTGCAAATGACACCATTTTTTCCCTTATGAGTTTATCTTCAGTTAGAGACCACACATTGCATAGTTGCAGTCTGTTATTCTGGTGTTTTTGCGCTACAGCTCTATGTAGCGTTTTTCAGTGGCAGAAAAAATATCCCTATCATTCCGTCACTGATTTTACCTCTAAAAATATGGGTCCCATTATTGCCGGACGTATGAAACTCACAATATTTCATATTTCATATCGGATTCAATATGGCTGTGGCTGGTGGCCGGGAATTGTTTGTGAGTGCCTTTGAACTTAACAAACCATTTCATCTTTCCTCCAAACTCTGGCCTGGGAGAAGGTGTCAATCTATCTCAGATCTGTGTTAAGAGGCAATACATTTGCATTTTAGTTAGCTGGCAACACTTCATGGCTGGCATTTGTTTGTGTAAGGCCTCCCTCATGACTGTGTTAATTGGGACTTTTGTGCTGAGCAGAAGGGGAAGAATGGTCAATATCTGGGTCAGGGAAAAATGGAAGAACATTTTCAATATTCCTCAATAATTCCCTGACATATACTATATGACTGATTATGTAGTGAAATATACTTTATGGATGACTAAGGAGTGCATTATACGTTATGGAGCACTATGAGCTGTGCATTATATTTTATGGAGGACTATAGGCTGTGCATTATACTATATGGAGGACTATGAGCTGTGCAGTATATTATTATATGGAGGACTATGGGATGCATTATACTATATGGAGGACAATGGGGAGTGCATTATACTTCTTCTATGGAGCCCCATGACTTTCATGTATTCCCCTGGTGAGTATAATTGTTTATTTTCTTCTATACATTAAAAACAGTGGCAGAATAAGAGCAAGTTCAATAAGCAGGAGGCAAGCCAGGTAAATTTGATGGAGTAGCTGGACGTTGAGCAGGATGAATGGGGACAAGACATCTCTTGTGACAGGCCTGACCCCAACAAAGTATTTCTCTGGATTGTCAATCCAAGACAGGTTTGTGTATACACAGCCATGGCAGGCTCAGGAGCAGAGGATGGGACAGACCTGAAAGTACATTAAGAGATCTTCTCCAAGTGCAACATTCCTAAAAGAAACTAAAAAAAGGCATCGGATAGAGGTTTGCCATCCACGGAAGATAACACCAAAAGACTCTGTAGACGTTGGGTGGAGATCTGATACCACTCCACAATGGCCTGTTGAATAGTGTTGAGCCACCCCTGTAGTGTTCGAGTTCGGTTCGGTTCGTCGAACACCCGTGTGTTCGCCGGACTGTTCGTCGAACACCTTCGAACACCGTTAAAACCAATGGCAGGCAAACAAAAACACATAGAAACACATAGAAAACACCTTCAAAGGTGTCCAAAAGCTGACAAACTGCTCAGAAGACATAACTAACACATGGAAAAGTGACAAGTACATATAGTCATGCGAAAAGAAAAGAGGTGGAGGAGTAAAAGGAGGGGGAGACACAGATATAGGCATGTCATGCCCTTCTAAAATCCAAAAAGTGAGAAGCCGACACGGCCAGTTCGTTCCTGCCCGTGCCACCTCCGTGTCGCCGGGTTTGTGCCAGAGCCGCGGTGGACCCTGACGGCCAGCCCCCCTCTCCCAATACTGGTGCCTGTCCGCTGGTGGGTCGAGCCCCCCCCCGCAGTGTGGGGGGGGGGTAACATCTGCAGAAGAAAGACCATCTTCCAGCCAAGCTAAGATGTCGACTTCTTTTCGTGGACAATGTGATACGATCCCTTTCTTACGGACACGCCCATCGCTACAAATTCCAGATGAGGCACAAAAACAGCAGGTGCTTCAGCGGATATCAAGTGCTCCTTCAAGTGGGCTCTCCTCCACCTCAATTTCAACATCACAAATATTCCAGTCCTCAGAGGTGTCACCCCAATCGCACTTGCTTCCTCACAGCTCCCAAGTCTCCAGCTGCCCGTCTGAGTATGGGGTAACACAGATGGTTGAGTCTGCAGAGCTGTTTACTCATACTATAGCCTGGGAAACGTAAGTCTGCTCAGAGCTTCTGTTAATCCAGACGAGGAAATGATCTGCACTGATGCCCAGAATCTTTATAAGTCGGATCCAGGACCAGATGAAGAAGGTTCTGAGCATAATGTAGACCCTCGTTCCGAAACTGTCACTCCTGTTGGTGGAGACAATGATGAAGACGATGATGAGACTCAAATACCTGATTGGAGCGACAACTTGACTTTTCGGTCAGGGCAGGAAGAGGTTGGCTTTGAGGACGACGGGTGTGATAACACACAGGGTGATGATGACGAGGTTGGAGATCTCACTTACTGTCAACCCACAGTCAGCCAGTCGATGAGGTCAACGGAGGAGGATGTGACTAGCCCAGGGGATGGGGATGACTCGATACCCGGGCCTTTGCCTGGCCTTGGGGATGGCGCGGTGGTCGGCTCCCTGGCCCGTACCCTGGGGTCACTCTTTAAAAGAGTGGATAATTGTTAATTTTATAAGAGTTTGTGACGCCACCTGTGGTATCTGGTGAGAAGCACCAGCGCTGCAGCAGTCCACTGAGACCCGTGATAAGGCTGCTCGACGGTATAGCTCCCCACAGGTGGAGCTAGGTCTCAGGGCAGCGTATGCAGGGGGAATGCAGGACAGGCGAGACCCAGCTGGGTCAGAGCAAGAATGGGAACGGACACGGTAGTCACTTCAGTACCTTTTACTGGAGGAAATTCAGGCACATCCCGGAGTACTGTAGGGTGAAGGGTGAATATCAGGATCCTCCCCAATGAGCGGGTGTAGGGCCTCCTGTTTCTTTCCTCTGCGTAGTAAGTTTCTGACCTGCCTGGAGCTAGGCCTAACTTTGTCTCTGTCCTGCGCTGGCTGACCTTGTGGTAGGGCCTTCTCTTGGAGTTCACGCTCCCACTATGCGGGGCCTAAGCGTCTCCTGGCTCTGTTACGTATCAGCACCTTAGCCATCCTGGGACTTGTAGTTCTCCAGGGATTCCGGTTATGCCTTACTGAATCTAGTTAGCAGGAGCCTCGTGCTCCACTGCTGAACTATTAACTGAGTTCTCTAGACTAGACTGAGCTCCACTGCAGACTGACCTCTCTTAGGCTTCTCTACTGCAGGAACTCTTCAGAGGAACTGAACTGCCTAGCTCCACCTTCCCTATTTATATCCCTAACGGGCTCCCTCTGCTGGTCTGAGGTGGAAGGTGGAGATGTGTGAATGTTTATGGGGGCCTCTTGTGGAGGATTCCATCAATACACTCTTCTAGGATATGTGATACCAAGCACAGCGGGGCGTCACAGATGCTATTGACGACGAGGTGAGGTTGCGCCTTCCTGGACACAGATGGAGTACTGGAAGCACGTCAACAACTGCATCCTCAACCACAACTCTGCCTCTGACCACAAGTCGTAGTGGCTCTTCAGGTCGCATGGGCTCTAAGCCTTGCATAGCCTGGGCATTTATTCAGAATGATAAGGATGACCCAACTCGTGTTATCTGTAATATTTGTAACCAAAACATAAGTAGAGGCCAAAAAATCCATAGTTTGAGTACTTCATGCATGAACCGGCACATGGATATGAAGCATAAGTTGCAGTGGGAAGCTCACTGTGCTACAATGCGGCCTAGCAGGCTGGGCCAACCACCGTCTGCCCCATCTTGTGCATCCGCGGCCTCTTCATCCTCTGTGACTGGGGGGACAGCAGTCACACATGTTTTTGGACGCAGACCTGCCACCTCTTTACCTGCAACAGCCAGTGTGATTGGCAGGTCATCAGTTCATTGGGAAGTGGAAACACCTGCTGGTGTTGAGCGCTCTCTGACATCGAGAGCACCAGCTTTGGATCAAGGCAATCTAACATGTCCGCCTGCATCTTCCTCACAGACCGGCAGTTTGCCGGGGACATCCTACTCAACCCCGTCTAAGCACAACAGCCAGCCCTCGGTCCCTCAGATGTGGAAAAGTAAAAGACCATTTCCTCCTAGCCATGAGAAAGCTAAGAGGTTGAATTTCACCATCTGCAAGCTCTTGGCTACAGAAATGCTGCCTTTCCGCCTGGAGGACACAGTAGATTTTCGAGACCTTATGTCCGTCTCAGTGCCCCAGTACCAGATGCTCAGTCGGCACTACTTCTCAAAGAAAGGTGTGCCTGCGCTCCACCAGCATGTCGCACACAACATCACCGCTTCTTTGAGAAACTCTGTGTGTGACAGGGTGCATTTCACCACAGACACTTGGACGAGTAGGCATGGACAGGGGCGTTACATGTCGCTGACTGGGCACTGGGTAACTATGGTGACAGCAGGACAAGGGGCTGCTGTCCAAGTCTTACCGTCCCCACGAGTTGTGCGTCAATCCTCTTTATCTCTAAGTTCCTCCACTGCTTCTGCCTCCTCAACCTCCTCTCGGTCCTCCACCTGCACCCAAAGCCTGTCTGGTAATGCCACCTGCATTCTAACTGCGCAGAAGGAATCCTGCACACCTCCTTACTATGCTGGCAGCAGGGCTCAAGGCATCAGTGTTTACTTTAAAATGTCTGGGAAATGTGAGTCACACAGCTGAGGAGTTGTGGTCAGCTCTGGAGACCCAGTTTCATAAATGGTTGTCTCCACTGGACCTGCAACCAGGGAAGGCCGTGTGCGACAATGCTGCATCGCCGGGGCAATGTCACACACGTGCCTTGTATGGCTCACGTGTTGAACCTGGTTGTCCATAAATTGTTAGCCCACTATCCCGGACTAGATGGCCTTCTGCAGGGGTCACGGTCGCTGTGTGCTCACTTCCGCCGTTCGCATCCCGCAGCTCAATGACTTACATCTCTACAGAAGTCGTTGGGCCTGCCAGTTCACCGGCTGAAATGCGATGTGCCGACACGGTGGAATTCAACTCTGACCATGTTGCAGCGACTGTGGCAGCACCGACAAGCCCTGGTGCAATACATTCTGATGTATAGCCTGGGCCAACGAGATCCAGAGGTGGGGCAAATCACGCTGCAGGAGTGGTCTCAGATCAGGGACCTATGAAGTTGACGCGCCCCCTGGGCCGTGGGGTACCCTGAGCCGGGCCGGTAGACGCTGGGGGTTGTAGTCACTGTGGCGGTGACCCGGTCCGTGATCCAGGGCGGTCAATCCAAGGGTAATTTGTATATATGGGTTTTATAATGTCCGACTACGCCACCTCTGGAGTGGGGCAAAAGGGGCCGCCGCTGCGGAACAGTCCTCTGAAGCTGGTGGTTTTGCAGCAATGGTATTATTACTCACCACAGGAAGAGTGTAGCTTGAGGGCAGTGTGGGTGGATGATGGTGGTTGTAGTGCAGGGAGTCAGTAATGAACACAGAGTTCGTGTGATGCAGTCCCAAGATCTTTACTCACAGTTGTTGCAGTCCAGATTACAGGTACCAGAGCAATCTCACCCGTCGTGCTGTGCGTACTCAGTGAGGGGCTCAGTCCACCCCCAGATAGCTCCGGAGTACTTAGCAGGACCCCCTTCTGTGTGTCCTTTCTCTGGCCTTCTACCTGCACCTCACACCCAGTGACACTTCTATCCGGTATCCTCGGGCCTTGGCGGGCGACTTGTGTTCCGTTCCCTGGGTCCTATGTGGCTACCTTCTTAGTGAGACTGGTGTGGACTTTTACCTGCAGTACATGAAATGCTGCAGCCTCCGGTTTCTAGTTGAGCCTTGCTGTTTCTCCGCTAGTTGAGGGACCGGTTCCCCTTATCTGGTCTGACCCCTCTACCTCCTGGTAGCAGCAGGAGTACGGGTGGCCTTCTGCACGGCCCATAGCCCTAGGGTCCCTTCGGTTCCTGGAGCCTTCCTGCTCCCACTCCTCTCTTCTCTCCTTCAGTCCTGGGCCTCCCAGGCTAGGCCCGCCTCTGGAGCAGAGCTCATGCCGAGCCTCTGCTCCTGTCACTTTTCCTCCTCTGACTGGCTTGCTCTTTCTAAGATAGCTTCCTATTTATACTCTCCCTGTCATGTGCTCCGCTAAGCTGCTCCCCTAAGCACCCACTACATAGGACCCTTCCACCAGCTAGGGACCTGGGACTGTGCTCTCCCTTAGGAGCAATCTTGCCCTACCCCCACTGCGGGTATGTGTTGGATGCAGGTGTTAGGGTCCCGAGCCATATGCCTTCCTTACCTGAGGGTGAGATACCACACCTCTGGGTGAGATGCAGTAACTCTGTGGCGACTGAACCCTCAGGGGCGCCACACACCCTTCTGCACAGTTTTGAAATGGCGACGAAGATGTTTAGTGCTGACGACGATGCCATTATCAGCATGACTATTCCGGTGATTTACATGCTGGAGCACACACTAAACAGAATTCAGAGTCAGGTGGTGGGACAAGAGGAGGCGGAGGAAGTAGAGGAGGAGTCGTATGCGGAAGGGATAACATCTCCAAGGTCCAGACGGTTGGCAGCACCAAGGCGGCAGGCATGGGAGGGTGGGGGAGAGGGATTAACCAGAGCGCATGGTAGCAGCCAAACTGTTGAGGAAAGTGCAGGAGCCGAGGAAGAAGTGGAGGACGAACTGGCGATTGGCATGGAAGACTCATCAGATGAGGGAAACCTTGATCACATTTCTGTTGTGCGAGGTTGAGGGGAGAGGGCAGAGGAAGGAAGCATGATTCTTACCTCGCTACCAACACAACAAGGACTTGGTCCTCCTGGATGCGCAAGACTCATGAGTGCCTTCTTGCTGCACTACCTGCAACATGACCCTCAGATTGTCAGAATTCGAAGTAATCCCGACTACTGGGTTGCCACACTCTTAGATCCCCGGTACAAAAGTAAATTTGCCGAAATAATTCCTGCCATAAAAAGGGATTGACGCATGCAGGAGTATCTGCAGACGCTGTTGCAGAATCTTACATGTGCTTTTCCACAAAACACCAGTGGTGCACGTAGTGAATCTCACAGTTCTAACTTGCCAACCGTGGGACTGTCGAGTCTTCATCACTCAAACCGTAACAGTAACACAGTATCTACTGGTAACAGCAATTTTGTGGAATCGTTTCACCACTTTTTTAGACCATCCTTTGCAAGGCCACAGGAGACAAGAAGTCTGACACATAGTCAACGCCTAGAGAGGATGGTGCAGGAGTATCTCCAAGTGAACATCGAAGCCATGACTGTGTCACTGGACCCTTGCTCATTTTGGTATTCCAATCTGGAAAAATGGCCGGAGCTCGCCACTCACGCCTTGGAGATCTTGTCATGCCCTGCAGCCAGTGTTCTCTCTGAACGTGTGTTCAGCGCTGCTGGTGGTGTGCTGACAGATAAGCGCACGCGTCTGTCCACTGAGAATGTAGACAGACTCACGTTCATAAAGATGAACAAATCATGGATTCGCAAGGACTTTTCTACCCCTGTGTTATCCTTGGGAGACTAAAACCTTGAGGATTTGGTATAATCACCTCACCAACCGTTTTAAGCAACTGTGGGGCAATTGATGCCACTTAACCCTAGAACGCATGACCATAAAAATCTACACTTTCATATACCTGGGGCCTTTTAGGCTCATGTGCAAATAACATGGAATAACTCAAACTCAAATGACAAATAACTATATACATGAAGAATACCTAGAGTTTCAAAATTCTAACTAAAGTAATCTTGCAGAAAATAGAAAACAATTAACAGGGCGGGCCTGCGAGGCCCCAGGTATGCGTTCTAGGGTTAAGTGGTGTCTGTGCCACAATTTTGGGAAAAAATGGAGACTCTTTTTGGAGTCCCCTTGCTGTGTCTTACGTGACGTTGGCATCGTCAATTCCAGGTGGGTTGGGTCGCTCCCCCCCCTTTTTAACTGTAAGAAACTAGATACACTATGGCTTGGGGTAACACAGATGGTTGAGTCTGAAGAGCTCAGAGGTCTGCTCCAAATCTTCAGTGTCTGCTAGTCAGCGTAGAATTTTTAACTGCATCTAGCCTAGGCAATACTTTGGGCGTAGTAGCCCAGCTGCGAAGCAAGCTGCACCGCCTGTGTATCTAATAAGAATTTTTAAATGCATCTAGCCTAGGCAGACTGTGGGGACCCCCAACCAAACCCAGACGCTCAGCCCCCCTACCGCCCCCTTTTCCTTGACAATACAATAATGTAACTCTTACAACTGGATGGGTGAGGATCGGTCACAGCTTTATTAACTCTTTATACTCATTCCATTAGAAAGGCATTTTATTTCTAAAATAATTCAGCTTGTTGCAGCATGCCCTGGGTCTCCACTCCGGCAAGTTGGCCAACAAGTGTAACTCTCCAACATGTCCTTTCTATTTCCAGGCCACGGAGGATCCTGCGTACTCGTATGCAGGACTCTGACCCCCACCCATCACTCTTAACGCTTGTTCCACTCCGTCCTGGAGTCCTGACAGGAATATGTCCAGTTCAATATTCATTAAGTGAACAACGTCGGGCCGTATGAGGCCTGCTTTATCTCCTTCCAGTTGTCGGTGTCGTACCACTACACCGCCTCTGTCTCTTCTAAATTTTGCCATCCGAATATTTATTACCCGCCTTGTCCGTTCGATGGCTGTGATGTCTCGCGCACCTTGCCATACCGCTATCGGCACAATCTCTGACCATACTATCGCTAGTTTTGTGAAAAATTCTCTGAAGCGCTCAGTGTCTAGTTTCATTATTGCCATTAGTTATGCGCTGTTATGATGACCTAGGTTGTTTCCCCCGGCCTGTATAACTAAGATGACCGGACATCTTGCCTCTCTCCCTACCTTGATTACCTCCATTAGTACCTGTGGCCATAGCAGGCCTCTAATACCTCTCTAGTTGAAATATGTGTTATGAAACTCTAATTTCCTCCCGCCTGGGCAGACTTTCGCCCTTTTTTCTGCCCAATACATATACGAGTGGCCTATCACCCACACTGTTGGCTTAGCGTCACCTGTAAAAGAAACAAACCACGTTAGGATAACAAGTCCGGTCTTATGTATCTTGCCAAACACGTGGATCGCCATCTCCCTATCCTCTGAACTTCCGTTTCTGACAGTCCTGCTCTTGCTGCTTCCGTGGCCGCGCCTATGCGGAATGAGTGTGTCCCGTAATCTTTGGGGTGGTTCCCTGCCGATGTTATGCATTTATTAAATATAGCTTGGAACTGGTATCTTGATAATGGCATTCCATCAATGTGTGATAGGAAGAAATTACTTTGTGATCTGATGGTTAGATATGTTTTTACTATTGTTACCCAACTCAGTGTACCGTTTGTGGGTTGTAGAAGTACCCAAGTGCCCCTGCCCGCTGGAACCGTTTTCGATTTGTGTATGCGTAGACGTATTGCATTATTGGCTATGACTACGTCCTGGTGTAATAAGCCTCCACTGGTGGTAATTTTGGATTGAGGGACTAATTCGCTTATGCATAGCGCCCCGAAGAAGGCGATCACAAATGCAGTAGACAGTAGTGTTGCTTCAAATTGTGAGTGTCATGTTAATGGTGTTAGGGATATGATGTGAGAAATCAGTTTTAGTGACACGGGACGGGACGTCTACACTCCTGACTTGGCTGACCCCTTTTCCACCCTTTTATGGATTGTCTGATGATGAACCTTTGTCACATCTCCCCAATTCAGTAGTTGGAAGTGAAATGCTACTCCGGTCAGACACCGCTGCGCTGACGCCCCTGATATGCCCCTCATAATTAGCTGGTGGAGAAATTCTATGGTGACTTGTGATCTGGCTTGTTCACATTGGTCAACCCGTCTGCCTGCTACTAGTCGTGTCCACTCTTCCCATGCCTTACCGTATGCTTGCCACGTCGACGGGGCAACTGACGCTCTGATTAATGGCATCAACTATTCGCCACTAGATCCCATAGGGAAGGTGGGCAACTGTTGCCCGATGGGTGGGCGTTGTGGAAGAGCTCTGTGAAAATCTGCCAATTGTTATAAAGCGTTAGCAGCAGCTTTAGACCCCTCAGCATAGTGGCTAGCGCGGACCCATACATTGTGTTTTAGGCACAGGAATGCTAGCCTGGGTAGTAGGCCTAGCACTGGGGGAGACGATGATGCCATCTTATTAATGCAGTGCGCTAGGCTGGTGTTTTTTGTTATGAAGAGTATATTTTTGTAAGCCAGGCGCGCGCCCCATATTTCTATTGCTACCACTATTGGGAAGAAAAATTATTTTCAGGGCTAGATGCAGCTAAAAATTATTATTAATTTAAAAGCTGGTGGAGCTTGGTATAGATGGACTAATACAATGAGTCCCACACACTGCTAGAAGGCCAAATATTTTTTCAGAGCTAGATGCAGATAAAAATTATTTTTCATTTGCAACCTGATGGAGGTCAGTATAGATGGACTAATAGACCAAGTCCCACACACAGCTAGAAGGCCAAATATTTTTTCAGAGCTAGATGCAGATAAAAATTATTTTTAATTTGCAACCTGATGGAGGTCAGTATAGATGGAGTAATAGAGAAAGTCCCACACACTGCTAGAAGGCCAAATATTTTTTCAGAGCTAGATGCAGACAAAAAATTATTTTGAATTTGCAACCTGATGGAGGTCAGTATAGATGGACTAATAGAGAAAGTCCCACACACTGCTAGAAGGCCAAATATTTTTTCAGAGATGGATGCAGATAAAAATTATTTTTAATTTGCAACCTGATGGAGGTCAGTATAGATGGACTAATAGAGAAGTCCCACACACTGCTAGAAGGCCAAATATTTTTTCAGAGCTGGATGCAGATAAAAATTATTTTTAATTTGCAACCTGATGGAGGTCAGTATAGATGGACTAATAGAGAAAGTCCCACACACTGCTAGAAGGCCAAATATTTTTTCAGAGCTAGATGCAGAAAAAAATTATATTCAGTTTGCAACCTGATGGAGGTCAGTATAGATGGACTAATAGAACAAGTCCCACACACAGCTAGAAGCCCAAATATTTTTTCAGAGGTAGATGCAGATAAAAATTATTTTTAATTTGCAACCTGATGGAGGTCAGTATAGATGGACTAATAGAGAAAGTCCCACACACTGCTAGAAGGCCAAATATTTTTTCAGAGCTAGATGCAGACAAAAAATTATTTTCAGTTTGCAACCTGATGGAGGTCAGTATAGATGGACTAATAGAACAAGTCCCACACACAGCTAGAAGCCCAAATATTTTTTCAGAGGTAGATGCAGAAAAAAATTATATTCAGTTTGCAACCTGATGGAGGTCTGTATAGATGGATTAATAGAACAAGTCCCACACACAGCTAGAAGCCCAATATTTTTTCAGAGGTAGATGCAGAAAAAAAATATATTCAGTTTGCAACCTGATGGAGGTCAGTATAGATGGACTAATAGAGAAAGTCCCACACACTGCTAGAAGGCCAAATATTTTTTCAGAGCTAGATGCAGACAAAAAATTATTTTTAATTTGCAACCTGATGGAGGTCAGTATAGATGGACTAATAGAGAAAGTCCCACACACAGCTAGAAGCCCACATATTTTTTCAGAGGTAGATGCAGAAAAAAATTATATTCAGTTTGCAAGCTGATGGAGGTCTGTATAGATGGATTAATAGAACAAGTCCCACACACTGCTAGAAGGCCAAATATTTTTTCAGAGCTAGATGCAGAAAAAAATTATATTCAGTTTGCAACCTGATGGAGGTCAGTATAGATGGACTAATAGAACAAGTCCCATACACAGCTAGAAGCCCAAATATTTTTTCAGAGGTAGATGCAGAAAAAAATTATATTCAGTTTGCAACCTGATGGAGGTCTGTATAGATGGATTAATAGAACAAGTCCCACACACTGCTAGAAGGCCAAATATTTTTTCAGAGCTAGATGCAGAAAAAAATTATATTCAGTTTGCAACCTGATGGAGGTCAGTATAGATGGACTAATAGAACAAGTCCCACACACAGCTAGAAGCCCAAATATTTTTTCAGAGGTAGATGCAGATAAAAATTATTTTTAATTTGCAACCTGATGGAGGTCAGTATAGATGGACTAATAGAACAAGTCCCACACACAGCTAGAAGCCCAAATATTTTTTCAGAGGTAGATGCAGAAAAAAATTATATTCAGTTTGCAACCTGATGGAGGTCTGTATAGATGGACTAATAGAACAAGTCCCACACACTGCTAGAAGCCCAAATATTTTTTCAGAGCTAGATGCAGAAAAAATTATATTCAATTTGCAACCTGATGGAGGTCAGTATAGATGGACTAATAGAATGATGCTATGCCCAAAAGATTTTACTTCACTAGGTGCAGTAAAAAAATTGGTATTCTATACACAGGTGGTATATCTTGCAACACAGATAGGCTACTCCACTGACTAACACACTCTGCAATAGGCCAAAAAGGATTAGCTTTGCTAGATTCAGCCAAATGCTGTGAAAAAAACTTGCACAGCACTGGCACAGACCAGCCTGGCAAAAACTGATAGGAACCGATGTAACCTAGTCCTGAAAAGGACTGCAATTACAATTAGTCTTTACTCCCACAATCTATCTATTTAAGAGCACAGACCTGCCTGATAAAAGTCGTAGGAAATGCTGTAACCTAGTCCTTAAAAAGACAGCAATCACAACTATTCCCTACTCCCAAGCTATCTGTAGATTTGTGCGAAAATTGGCTTGAAATTAACAAGGTATAGCGCACACAGCAACAGCGGTGCCGTCTAACACGCAGCTGCAGCAGTGAGAAAATGGTGGCGACGGGGAAAATGGCTTGGTCTTATAGGGCAAGGACATGTGATATACACTGCCAATGACACATGCCCTTGCTTGTGTGAAAAAAGCACTTCGCTCCGTGTGTGCGCTGCTGATAGGCTGACAGATTGCACCTCCCCACTGTAAATGTGGGAAAGAGAAAAAAAAATGGAGATCTTCATTATTCCTGCAGAGATCCATCCCCAGCCCCTCCCCCCACCCCGCTGTACACTCAAACTGCGTATTAACATTAATTTTCATCATTACTGAGAAAAAATCCAGTTATGATTTTGGTGCACGAACAGTTATCGAACATAACCTCGAACAGCCGAATTTTTCTCAAATCGTTTGTGTTCGCCGAACGGCTCGAACACCGCCCAAAACAGCTCGAATTTGAGATTGGCGAACAGTTCGAGTAGAACAACGCTCATCTCTACTGTTGAATTCATATTCCTGTGGAACCAGAGTCCAGATGGGCCGATTCAACTTAACGGATGTTGCCACAGGAAACAGACATTAACAGTCAGTGGTGGAGAGGATTAGTCCTCACTCAGGGTAGCTTCTCCTACAGACCCTAAAGTTTGGAGTTTCCTGGTTTTTCAGGGCAGGAGCGAATTAAATGTTCGGTCTGCCATAATTGAAGCACTTCCCCTCAGCATGCCAGACCTACAGACGATACTTGGCCAGCTTCACTTGGTCGATTTGCATGGATTCAGAGGAGGGTGTCGAAGCTGAGGTCTGCGTCATGATCAGACTTTGGAAGGTGAGAGCCAAGCACAGAGATCTTCTCTCTCTGATAACCTCCTTAGAGCAATCCTGAAACCTGAGGTCTATCTGGGTGGCTAGAGACACCAGGTCTTCTAGCGAGATAGGAACATCATGACCAGCCAACTTGTCCTTAATTCTCCCTTGTAGGCCCTCCCAGAGGGTGGCCACCAGTGCCTCATTGTTACATGCGAGTTCGGAGGACAAGGTATGAAAACAGATGCAGTACTGGCACACTCTCTGAGGAGAGAGAATGCTGTGAAGGAAACATGACTAGGCTCATCAAAGACCTTGTGGAAGGCCTCAAGAAACATCTGGAGGTTGGAGACAAGAGGATCTCTGCCATAGGGGATTTAGCCACACCAGAGCTTCGCCAGTAAGATGGGACATGATGAATTCCAGTTTGGCCCGGTCGGAAAATAATTTATGTGCCCTGTGCAGCGTGCACTGGTTGATGAATCCGCAGCTTAAAGTAGGATCACCGTCATAACATAGTGAGGCTGACAGATGGGGAAATTAGCTGGTAGACTGGAGAGTCACGGCTGAGCTTGCCGCAGCTTAGACAGGAGCAGATGCTGCCGCAGAAGGCAGCATGTCCAAGTGGGTAACATAGTAACATAGTTTTTAAGGTTGAAGGAAGACTAAGTCCATCTAGTTGAACCCATAGCCTAAAATGTTGAAACAGAGGAAGGCAAAAAAAAAACATGTGGCTAACACTAAGCTCCACATTGGGGAAAAAAAATTCCTTCCTGACTCCATACGGCAATCAGACTCGTTCCCTAGATCAACGCCCTATCAAGGAATCTAGTATATATAACTTGTAATATTATACTTTTCAAGAAAGGCATCCATGACGTTCTTAAATTTTAGTAGTGAATCACTCATTACAACATCATGCAGCAGAGAGTTCCATAGTCTCACTGCTCTTACAGTAAAGAATCCGCGTCTGTGATTATGATTAAACCTTCTTTCCTCCAGACGTAGAAGATGCCCCCTTGTCCCCATCTCAGGCCTCAGAGTAAAAAGATCAGTAGAAAGGTCTTTGTACTGTCCCCTCATATACTTGTACAGAGTAAAAAGATCACTCCTAAACCTTCGTTTTTCCAAAATAAATAACCCCAAGTGTAATAACCTGTCTTGGTATTGCCGACCCCCCAGTCCTCTAATAACCTTGGTCGCACTTCTCTGCACCCGCTCTAGTTCAGCTGTCTTTCTTATACATCGGAGACCAGAACTGTACACAGTATTCTAAGTGTGGTCGCACTAGTGACTTGTATAGAGGTAAAATTATGTTCTCCTCATGAACATCTATGCCTCTTTTAATGCATCCCATTATTTTATTTGCCTTTGCAGCAGCTGCCTGACACTGGCCACCAAACGTGACCCGGTCATCCACCAATACACCCATGTCTTTTCAGTGACAGTTTTGCCCAGTGTTTTACAATTAAGCATATAATTATACATTTTATTTCCTCTGCCCAAGTCGTTACCTGACATTTATCCCCATTAAAGCTCATTTGCCATTTATCAGCCCAAGCTTCTAGGTTACATAGATCCTCCTGTAATATAAAATTGTCCTCCTCTGTATTGATTACCCTGCAGTGTTTAGTGTCATCTGCAAATATTGAAATACTACTCTGTATGCCCCCTACAAGGTCATTAATAAATATGTTAAAAAGAAGCGGGCCCAATACTGACCCCTGTGGTACCCCACTGTTAACTGTGACTCAGTCTGAGTGTGTTCCATTAATAACCACCCTTTGTTTACTATCATTTGAGCCAGTTCTTAACATCCATATATTTTCCCCTATCCCCATTGTTCTCATTTTATGTATCAACCTTTTGTGTGGAACCGTATCAAAAGCTTTTGAAAAGTCCATATACACAACATCCACTGCTTTTCCTTGGTCCAGTCTGGAACTTACCTCTTCATAAAAGCTGATCAGATTAGTTTGACAGGAACGGTCCCTCGTAAACCCATATTGATATTGGGTCATGAGGTTATTTTTCTTTAGATACTTTAGTACAGCATCTCTTAGGAAACCCTCCAGGATTTTACCCACCATAGAGGTTAAGCTTACTGGTCTATAATTTCCAAGTTCGGTTTTTGTCACCGTTTTGAATATTGGCACCACATTTGCTATACGCCATTCTTGTGGTGCAGACCCTGTTATTATGGAATCTTTAAAGATTAAAAACAATGGTCTATCTATGACGTTACTTAATTCCTGCAGTATTCTCGGGTGTATCCCATCCGGGCCCGGAGATTTGTCAACTTTAGTGATTTTTAGACGCCGCCGTACTTCCTGCTGGGTTAAGCAAGTGACATTTAATGGAGAATTTTTGTTAACATTGATCATGTTTTCTGTCATGCCAGATTTTCTTGTGTAAATACTGTTGAAAAAAATCATTTAGCATATTGGCTTTTTCCTCATCCTCATCCACTATTTTTAAGGGGGGCAACACTGTCATTTTTTAGTTTCTTACCATTTATGTAGTTAAAGAATATTTTGGGATAATTTTTACTTTCTCTGGCAATGAGTCTCTCTGTCTCAAACTTTGCTGCCTTGATTTGTTTTTTACAGTATTTATTTAATCTTCTGTATTTATTTAATGCCTCATCACTACCTACTTGCTTTAGTTCTCTAAATGCTTTCTTTTTGTCACTTATTGCACCCCTTACAGCTCTATTTAGCCATAGTGGTTTCCTCCTATTTCTTGCATGTTTATTCCCATAGGGTATACAGTATATTGTGCACAGGTCCTATTCAGGATGCTAATAAATGTTTCCCATTTGCTTTCTGTAGTTTTATGTCTCAGGATATTGTCCCAGTTTATTGCACTAAGATCATCTCTCAACCACTGGAAATTTGCCTTCCTGAAGTTTAGTGTCCTTGTAACCCCTCTACTACACATCTTATTAAAGGATACATGAAAACTTATTATTTTGTGATCACTATTACCCAAGTGACCCCCAACTCGTATATTTGATATGCGGTCTGGCCTGTTGGTTAATATTAGGTCTAGCAGTGCCCCCCTTCTTGTTGGGTCTTGAACCAGTTGTGAAAGGTAATTGTCTCTCATAGTTGTCAAAAACCTATTACCTTTGCTTGAGCTACTGGTTTCTGTTCCCCAATGTATTTCAGGGTAGTAAAAGTCCCCCATAATAATGACTTCTCCTTGAGTCGCTGCTTCATCTATTTGCTTTATGAGGATATTCTCCGTTGCTTCCATTAATTTTGAAGACTTATAACAAACCCCTATCAGTAATTTATTATTTTTCCACCTCCCCTTATCTCCACCCCAGGGACTCTACATTTTCATTAGATTCACATATATTCTCACGCAAGATGGGTTTTAAGGATGATTTTACATATAAACACACACCCCCCCTTGCTTGTTTGTACAGTAATTTCTGAACAGACTATAGCCCTGTAAATTAACTGCCCAGTCATGGCTCTCATCCAGCTATGTCTCAGATATCCCCACCATGTCATAATTATTTTCCAACAAAATTAATTCTAATTCCTCCATTTTGTTGGTAAGGCTACTGGCATTAGTGTACATGCATTTTATATATCTCTCTGTACCTCTATTCCTTCTTACTATATTGACTGTTCTAACCCCGCCCACAATTTCTTTATTTGTGCCCAGGTCACTATCTGCACTATCTTCCCCACCTATAAAATGAATACCCTCCCCCCCAATCCCTAGTTTAAACACTCCTCCAACCTTCTAGCCATTTTTTTCCCCAGCACAGCTGCACCCTGCCCATTGAGGTGGAGCCCATCCCTAGCGTAGAACCTGTAGCCAACTGAGAAGTCGGCCCAGTTCTCCAGGAACCCAAACCCCTCCTTCCTACACCAATTGCTGAGACACTTATTTATCTCCCTAATCTCCCGGTGCCTCTCTGGCATGGCACGTGGTACAGGCAGTATTTCAGAGAATACCACCTTGGAGGTCCTTGCTTTAAACTTGCAGCCTAAATCCCTGAAATCATCTTTAAGGAGCTTCCACCTACCTCTGACCTCTTTTTCATTTGTGCCAATGTGCACCATTACCGCTGGGTCCTCACTAACCCTCCCAGTAAACTGTCAACCCGATCAGCGATGTGCTGGACTCGTAGGCAGCACACTGTTCAACGATCCCTGTCTTTGTGACAGATTGCTCTATCTGTTCTCCTAATAACTGAGACCCCCACTACCAGCACCTGCCTGGCCTGCCTTGCTCTCCTATTTCCCCCCTTACTGGAGCTGACTCTCCTCCAGAGGACATGCCTTGCTGCAGCAGTGCTACCCCTGTACTGACACTGCCCTCATCTGCCAACTTTGCAAAATTATTTGGGTGTGCCAGATCAGAACTAGCCTCCCTGGTACTCTTCCCTCTTACCCCTTTCTAACTGTCACCCAGATAGTTGCTTCACTGTCCTGCAGCTCCCTACTACCACCGTCCCCCACATCTACCCCAGTGAGCACCTGCTCAGTGAGCTGCAGACTCCTTTACATATTGTAAATGGATCTCAGTGTTGCCAGCTGATCAATGTGCACACATCTCACACAGCAGTATGCTGTGGTTGTCACAGTCTGCAGATAGGACAAGGTCTAGTCCTGCTGGTCCTTTTAGCGGTAGACCTCTTGAAAAATGTCTGAGACTAGGGAAGAAGGAGAGCCAGTGGATTCCATGGCCTGAACAAACTGGAAAATCCATGGAAGTGGAACCACTGTGCTGTGGACCAAGGAGAGCCTAGAGGAGCATAACTAGGTGAATACCTGACCCTTCGCTAGAACCCCTAGTGGTGGGGTTAAACTTGGCTCTAGATGGACACCAGGTGCTACTCCAGGACGGACCTCGGATACATGGCAGCTGACCTCTAAAAGGGCAGGGAACAGCAGGTGCTGGCAGGAACAGCTGCTATACAGGCTGGCATGGCAAGTGTAGACATGTACGGCTGGTATACAGGCAGCACGGCAGGTGCAGGTAGGGACAGCTGGTATTCAGGCAGGCACGGCAAGTGCAGACAGGTACAGCTGGTATACAGGCAGGCACTGGAAGAAACACTAGAATAGGGAACCTGAGAACAAGCAAGCATGCAAACATAGCAGAGTGAACACGTTGCACAGACACCTCCCAACAGGTTTTGGGCCAGGCTGGAGTGACCTGAGTTTGATGAGAGGCATCCCTATCTGTGTGTCTGCCCCAAAGTCATCTAACCATTTCAGTAACAACCTTTGGTTCTCACTTTGATGGCCATTTTTGTAATACATTTATAAATTGTGTAGCTGCTTTTAGGTATATTCTTTTCATGGCAACTGCCTACATTGTATTTTATTATTGTGATAATTTCTCAGGGTTATTAAAATTGTAAAAAACAAAGAAGAACAGTTTGCAAATTTGGTGGACTGTGCTGCAGCATTCCTACTCCTGAAGACACCAGTTGCGTTGTATGTATTTTGTCTTGTGTCTTTGGAGAAAATGTGCCTTGTGATATGTTCCAGTGTAATGTATTGTGACAGAGTGTGATAAGTGTTGAAGTGTAATATGCATAATGTATAGTTTATAAGTAATGTAGGGACATGTAATTTAGGGTTAGTATACAAGGTAGGTAGGATAAGATAGTTGATTGTAGCTTAGGTAGTGAGATTAGGGTAAGATAGAGTTAATGTTTGGGACTAGCCCATGGTGGGAGAGGATAAGTGTTAGGGCAAGAGACAGTAGCAGTGTTGCCGTTGGGGTGATCCATAGCAAAAGGAGATGTATGGACAGGGATAGTGAAATCCTGAACAGAAGTACTGACGAGACGGAGTGACTTCCCATGAGGCATTCTCGGATAGGACATTGAGTCACGAACCACAGACCTTTCAACGCAGAAGGTAATGGACCTAAAGAGGACTGATTACAATGGACTAGTGAGGGTCCCCAGTGTGAGTGTTCTAGGGCACCAGTAGTGGAAGGAATAGGACGCGAAACCGCTGTGTGAGTAGAGAAACTCGTTGATCAGGACTGTGGCGTTGGAGCTGGGTTGTGGCGACATAGGATGAAACAGATAAGCTGCGGAGCTCTGGAGTAGAACTATAAAGGAAGGATATCGTGTAAAGGAGAATTCTTTATACCATGATGGAAACGTCCATAAGACTTTGTACATAACCCTTACTGAACTTTAACTTGGTAAAGACCCTATGTCTGAATGAAAGTCTCCTTTGTTGAACTGTTGAATTCATGATCTTGGCCATTCCATACCACCGGCTACAGGATGCCTTCACGGGCGCAAGTCCCACATAGCACTAACACCAAAACCCAGTCAGTACCCACTTTTTCATGTAGCACACTGGGGTGCAGGAGGAGAAGGAGATGAGTGTCTAGCCGCGGCTACTGCCCTGCACCATGCAACATAAGAAACAGCTGAATAAGAAACCAACTTCATCCCCAAATAAGAAACTGGATGAACTGGAAACCAACTTCAGCATCGTAGTGAAATGGGGGTGGGATAGAGGAAAATATAAAGAATTGAGGGTGGGAGAGAGGACATTATAACAAATTGAGAAGGGGGGAGAGGGCAAGAGATAATGAATTGGGGGAGGGGGCCATGATATTATAATGAAAAAGAGGAGATGGAGGTGCACAGTCATGGGGCGTTCAGGACGCAGAAAAGTGACTAGTAATGAATTGAGGGAAAGAGTACAGTGACTAATTAATTTAGATATTTATTCTGTCGGGAACATCGGCTAACGTAAGTTACTGGAGAGCACAGTGATACATTATCAATTAGCATTTGTAATGGATTACATAATAACTAAGCATATATTAATAGTGGGTTCATCTCTGTATTCATTGGTGCAGTGTGGGGGATTTCTTATTCAGGAACAAATGTGTACATATACACAGTGGAATGTAAAAGATTGGGCACCCCTGGTCAAAATTACTGTTATTGAGAACACTTAAACAAGTTAAAGATAAAATGATCTCTAAAAGGCCTAAAGTTAAAGATGATATATTTCCTTTGCATTTTAGCCCCCAAAACAATATTGTAATTTTTTACATTTTAAAAATTACAAAAAGGAAAATGGGCCGATGCAAAAGTTTGGGCACCCTTGGAAATTTGTGTGCTCAGATAACTTTGACCAAGGTTTCAAACCTTAATTAGCCTGTTAGGGTTATGGCTTGTTCACTATCATCATTAGGAAAGGCCAGGGGATACAAATCTCCCAGCTTTTTAAAAACCCAGCCTCCTCTAACCTTGTGCCAAAAAACAGCAGCCATGGGTTATTCTAAGCAGCTGCCTCGCACTCTGAAAATAAAAATGGTGGACGTCCACAAAGCAGGAGGAGGCTATCAGGAGATAGCAAAGCCCTTTCCTCAGTTCAAAATGTAATTAAGAATTGGAAGTTAACAGGAACAGTGGAGGTCCAAATAACGTATGGAAGACCAAACAAAACTTCAGTGAGAGATGCTTGTAGGATTGCTAGAGAGTAAAATCAAAACCCCCGCTTCACTGCAAAAGACCTTCAGAAAGATTTAGCAGACTCTGGAGTTGTGGTACATTGTTCTACTGTTCAGAGACACCTGCACAAATATGGCCTTCATGTAGGAGTCATCAAAAGTAGTGATGAGAGAAGCGAATATGTTCAAAATCCGATCTCCAAACTTAAGTTCGACACAAATGTGGCACATTTGGATTCGTGATCAGAAAAGCGAGCAAAATTTGTTAAATTTGGGAAAAACGGTAACATTCGGCGAATTTCCGTGGTTATGTGATTGCGGGGCAACTACAGCGTTTTTAACAGTTTTACTAGCATAGTGCTTGTGTATGGTGAGCGGGGAGACGTGGTAGATGAGTGGGGGGGCTGCTGCTCAGAACAGATCAGATCAGTGTCGCGCTTTGTTTTTTTTCTTTTCCTGTAGGTGGTAACTTTAAGTCAGGAAAGTGCGGCTAGCCAATCAGAGCGCAGGAAGCATCCACAGTGTCCCAGACAAAAGGGCTTCTTCAATTGGCTGCTGAAATCACATGTCCTCTCTATGTAAAAACCGGCCATGTTCCCTCAGCGCCATTTTATGCATGTCACTCGTGTTAGACACTGCTCCTGCACCCAGCTCCTGTGTAATGAGAGATATTAGCTAGATAGATGGGCGCTTCTGTGGAAGTCAGATAGTGTAGATAAGTCCTGTGCTGTGTACCTGTTCAATCGACCTTGCAGCACTTTTTTTTTGTTTTTGTGCAATTACTGAGATTCTGACAAAAGAGCAAGGCCTATTACTCAGAACAGTGTTGTGCACCGGTTGTACTGTCTGTGCTCCATGCAGGAGTATACCTTTAATCTATTTTTGCACTTGCTAATGTTATAAAGCAAGCAAGCCCTTGTAGGCCACTTTTTGATTTTGTGGAGTTAAATTCAGCTATCTGCAAAGCTTGTCAGTGCAGAGCTTCTGAGTGCAGAGCACAAAAACCTATTTTTGTCATTTGCTAATGTGATAGTGCAAGCTGTGTTAGCCCAGTTTGTCATTTTTTTGGTGGATGAACTTCAGCTTTATGCACAGTAAAACAAATATTTTTTTTCTGTTGCTAGCCACAGTACACCACAGATTTTTTTGTGTGGCAAATGTGATACACTCTGCTAAAAGCCACCTACTATCTTAGTGGCGGTGAACCTCAGCTGTTTTCAGAGTAAGAAAAATGTTTTTTTGTCTTGCTAGCCACAATCCAAAAAATATTTTTTTCTGTCGCAAACGTGTTACACTCTGCTATAAGCCACCCAGTGCTTTTAGTGGCGGTAAAATTCAGCTGTATTCACAGCTTGTGTAGAGTCAAAAAATCTATTTTTTGCTGTTCTTAACGTGATACAGCAGACTAGATCTGAGTTTGAAATAGTTCGGAGAATATCTCTTTTGTTATACAGGCGTCATCCACAGTAAAAAAAAAATACTTTGTTCTGTTACTAACGTCATACACTAGGGGACATCTCAGTGTGCCAAGGGAGGGTGGTTCACTGCGATCAAGGGGGGTTGGCGATACCAGAAAAACTGTTAGTGAAGGTGTTAGTGAAGGCGAGGAACAAATGTAAGAGGCAGAGGTGATGGGCGAGCAACAGTCAGATCATGAAGAGGATAATCATCCCTTCTCTGTTCGTGTTTGGCGGGAGGGGACGGAGGAAACAAGCATCAGAATTACCCAGCCACCAACACCGCATGGGCTTGAACCTCATGAAAGAGCCCGACATATGAATGCATTCTTGCTGCACTATCCGCGACATGATCCCAATATACAGTAGTTATGATTCGAAATAGTGCTGACTACTGTGTGGCCACTCTGTTAGATCCACCTTATAAGAGTAAATTTTGCCAGATGCTTCCCTCCCTGGAAAGTGACCCGCGAATGCTGGACTATCGAAACACGCTTTTACACAACCTTAAGCTTTTCCCCAAGCCAGCAGTGAGGCACACAAAGTTCATTGCAGCTCTATACTTCCAACCTCCGGCACGTCAATTCGTCAACGCCAAAATATTAGCAGCAGCAGTAGTGTAAGTGGCAGAAGCAATTTCTGTCAGTCCTTTCACACATTTTTTAGACCAGCTCGTAGAACTGAACAACAGAGTACAAGTCTCACACGTGGTGAACGACTGGAGATGATGGTGCACTCCTGAATTATTCTCCATCTGCTTGGTTGGCTGTAGTGGAATAGGTTTTGGTCTCCATTATACTACTTCTACTGTAGTGAAATTGATGCCACTTTGGTGGTTTTAGGCCCTAGTTTATTAAAATGTGAACACTCCTGATTGGATCTCCGTCTACTGGGTTGGCTGTAAGGGAAGAGGTGTCATTCCTAATTTTACAATTTCTACTGTAGTGAAATTGATGCCACTTTGCTGGTGTCTGCCACTAATGTTTGGAAATGTGGGGAATCCTGATTGGGTCTCGATCTATTGGATTGGCTGCAGTGAAACGTTTCGGTCTCCAATAAACTATTTCTACTCTAGTGAAATTTATGCCACTTTGCTGGTGTCTGCCACTAATTTTTGGAAATGTGGAGAATCCTGATTGGGTCACCATTTACTGGGTTGGCTATAGTGGAAGAGGTGTCTGTCCCCATTATACTACTTCTAATCTACTGAAATTGATGCCACTTCTGTGATGATAGGCTCTAATTTTTTTAATGTGAACACTCCTGGTTGTGTCTCCATTTGCTGGGTTGGCTGTAGTGGAAGAGGTTTTGGTCTCCATTATAAAAGTTATTCTCTAGTAAAATTATTTTTTTGGTGCAGATATTGTTCTCAACACAGGGGTACAAAAACATGATAAACTCAAAATTAATTTTCAATGAACAACCATCAGCCGCCCCATCAAATGCATCTGCTGCTTATTCCTGCTCCTCTGTTACCGTGCCAAGTATTGTCACGCAGGTCTCCCACCACAGAACCTCTGGTTATATACCTTCTCCAGTCAGGCTGAGTGAAAGCCCGTCAGCTCTAATGGAAGCGGACATGCCTGGTGTGTTTGTTTCACAGAGCACACCACACGTTTCTCAATCCACCGTAACATCTCCGCCTGCACCTCATTCACGGTCCAGCAGTCTGTCCGTTTCACCGTACTCGGCCCTCTTTCAGCACTGCAGCCAGCCCTCAGTCCCACAGTTGTGGTCACGTAAAAGACTGTTTCCTCCTACACATGACAAAGATAAGAGGTTGAACCCCACCATCTCCAATCTGTTGGCCACGGAAATGGTGGTTTTAGGCCCTAATTTATTAAAATGTGAACACTCCTGATTGTGTCTCCCATCTATTGGGTTGACTGTAGTGGAAGAGGTTTCTGTCCCCATTAAACAACTTCTACTCTGGTGAAATTTATGCCAATTTGTTGGTGTCTGCCACTAATTTTGGAAATGTGGAGAATCCTGATAGGGTCTCCATCTATTGGGTTGATTGTAGTGGAAGAAGTGTTGTTCCAAATTCTACAATTTCTACTGTAGTGAAATTGATGCCACTTTGCTGGTGTCTGCCACTAATTTTTGGAAATGTGGGGAATCCTGGTAGGGTCTCCATCTATTGGGTTGGCTGTAGTGGAAGCAGTGTTGGTCCCCATTATACTACTTCTACTTTAGTGAAATTGATGCCACTTTGGTGGTTTTAGGACCTAATTTATTAAAATATGAACACTCCTGATTAGGTCGACTATACTGGAAGAGGTTTCGGTCTCCATTAAACTACTTCTACTCTGGTGAAATTGATACCGCTTTGCTGGTGTCTGCCACTAATTTTTGGAAATGTGGAGAATCCTGATTGAGTCTCTATATATTGGGTTGGCGGTAGTGAAAGAGATGTCGGTCAACAATATACTAGTTCTACTCTAGTGAAATTGATTCTTTGGTGCAGATATTTTTGTCACAGGGGTACACAAGATGTAATCAAAAATGGTTTTCTTAGTACTGTGGTATATAAAGCAGGCTATATTTCATCTTTTAATTTTCCGGAGCTGATATTGTTCTCCATATAGGTGTACACATTAGTAATGAGAGAGCACTAAATGTGCTCAACTTAGTGGTTCAGCTGTTTCTCAAAACCTACCCAGATCTGCCAGAGTGGCTTGTGAAAGTACAACGCGTGTGTGCCCATTTCAGAAAGTCAGCTATAGCTTCCGCCACCCTGGCAGTGCTTCAGCAGTGTTTGCAGTTTCCAGCTCACCGACTGTTGTGCGATGTCACTACATGTTGGAAATCAACGTTGCAGATGTTGGGAAGGATTTGTGAACAGCAGAGGGCAGTTGTTGAGTACCAGCTTCAACACGCCCATCGGTATTCAGGTCAGCCTCCGCACAAAAAAAAATGATGAATGGGCATGGATGTCTGACGCCTGTGCCGTCCTCCAAAACTTTGAGGAATCCATCAAGATGGTGAGGGGCGATGACGCCATAATTAGCGTCACAATCCCGCTTCTCTGTCTACTGAAACGCTTGGTGCTCACAGTTAAAGAGGAGACTTTGCAGGCAGAGCAAGGAACTATGTAGCCCAGCCTCATCTCATCTCAACGCGGATTGGGTGATAATGAGCATGAGGAGGATGAGGAGGAGAACATGGACAGTCTTCCTCTTGAGGCGGACAGGGAAGTCTTGGCTGTCTTGAAAGTCTTGATACCCCTCTTTCAGTCTGTGGGAAAGCTGTATGAGTTTCACTTAATGACCTTCAGCCTAAAGCGTGGCTTTGCTTATGCATGCTATTTCTCAAAACGCATTGCAGATCAGGCCATTGTCCAACTCTCTAGTGATTAAATTCAAGGCGTAAAGAAAGATCTTTTTCTGTGACTAAGCACCACCGAGAAGTGTGAGCTGATTTGGACGGGCTGCCATTGCTTATGCAACAAGCTGCATTAGAGGACTTCCTGGGAGAAATGACTGCTGGAGTAGATACGGTTACCCTCTATGCCAGTCCTTTCACCAAGCTAAAGAATATGGCTGTGGTGAAATACAACTCTCACCGAGAAGCAGTGTCAGACAGAAGAACATTGGGCCCACCAGAGGATTTGATTCAGAGGGCCCACCTTTCTCCCCTGCTAAAGAGCCCCATAGCAGCTGCAAGGTTTGCGTTATGAATTCTCCTGAAGGAGAAACCAGGGCCCACCGGAGGATTCTCCGCTTCTCTGGTGGGCCCGTCCAACCCTGCCAAGGAGCATCTCTGGCTAAGAAAAGCGTGTAGGAAGGTTCCCAGACACTCTAAGGCTGTTTTTTTTTACTGTTGACTGGCTCCGTACCGTCCCTGGCCACACTCACTTGTCCACATGTTTGTGGTTAGGTGGTTCTTCCCAGTAAGTGCATTGGGGAGGGCACGGATAATGTTCTGGGACCCGTGCTTGTGGAAGGTGGGGATGACACCGGGAGATATAGTGGTGTCTGGGGACTAAGTATGGAGACCCGGCCGCCACCGGCATGAGGTTGTGAAAAGCTTCCGCCTCCACGAGCCTAAAAGGCAACATTTCAAGTGCAAGTAGCTCCCCAGAAATGTGGCAGTTTAGTATTGCAGCCTGTGGGTGGGTGGCTGGCTGCATACTTGTGACGCGCCCCTGGGCCTACTTGGTGTAGCGTTGCGCATGCGGGGACTACCCGGAGCCGGGCCTGTTGGGGGTAGTAGTCTCGTGGCGGTGACCCGGTCCGTGCCCAGGGAGTCAAACTGTGTGGCTGAGTATTAGCAGTAGATGTTGGACGACTACGCCACCCGTTGAATGCAGCTGCCGCTGCAGGGCAGACCGCTGAGGCCGGTGGAAGGATTGTGCAGCGTGGATGGTATAACCCCCAACGGGAGGGGTATGGCCTCAGGGCAGCTATTGTGAGTTGGATGAGGGGAGTGATGGTGCGGGTGTCCCAGTACTGAAGGTGCAGGTGTGACCATGAAACACGGAGGCTTGAAGTGCAGTTTCAAAAGCTTTACTCACTGTTCTTTATCCGGTCGCTTGTGCACAGTAAGGACCACCCGAGTCATGCTGCGTCCACCAGGTCAGGGACTCGGCCAACTCCCAGGTAGTTCCAGAGCGTGGTCCAGAGCTCCCCTCTCTTCCTTCCTATTGGCCGTTCTCACCAGGGACCCACCTATGTCCGGCTCCCTCGGGCCTCTTGGTGGTGAAACCTTTCCTGGCTTCCCTGGCCCTATGCGTGGTATGCCTTCCTGGTGGATGTGGTGAGGGTCGTGCCAAAGCTTGACCACAACCTCCGGTTCCTGGCTGAGGATGATTAGCCTCTACCAGTTTGGGATCCGGTACCCTTCTCTGCCAACCCTTCACCCTTTTCGTTCTCCTGTGGGATCTCAGGGTTCCCTCTCTCCTTGCGTCTCTGGGCCTTTCTGCCTCCTTCTCTCTGCTTCAGGCCTGGCCCTGGAGCTGGGCCCAGCCGGAGCCACAGCTCCCTGTCAGCCCTCTCTGGCTGAACTCTCTCTCTGAACCGACAGACCCTGTCTCAAGATGGTGCCCACCTCTTATACTCCCTCTGACACCCGAGCCCAGGTGACTAGCACCCAATGGGCTCCTTCCTATGCCCAGAGTCCCTCCCCTGACTGCTCCTACACTACTGGGATGTTCCTCCCCCCCTCCCACTCCAGCCAGGGACAGACGCTGTCGTACCTGCACATCTATCTGGTGGGAGTACCATTGTTCTGTCCCCCGGAAATGGGATGTATGTAGTGCATGCAGCTTTCTGAGCTCTGTTCCACACTCCATCCTTACCCGGGAGTGGAATACCGCACCTCTGGCTCGAGGTGCAATACCCCTGTAGCAGCCGAGTCCTCGGGGTGCTACACTTGCACTTGCATTCCAAGTAACAGAAAACTAAGGAGATGGAAGGCTTCATCATCATCACAACGTGAAAGGGTTGCGCTATGAACTCTCATGATGGAGAAGCCAGGGCCCAATGGAGGATTTTCCGGTTCTCTGGTGGGCCCGTCCAACCCTGCCGAGAAGCAGCCCTGGCTAAGAAAAGTTTGTGGAAAGGGTCCCGGACACTCTATGGCTGCTTTTTAACTGTGGACTGGCTCCAGCAATGCATAAGATTGCAATCTATAAGATCCCTTCACTAGCTCCCAATTGCCCAGCGTATCCAGTTCAAACTACTAACACTGACGTACAGAGCCATCCATAACCTTTCTTCTCCGTACATCTCTGAACTAATCTCCCAATATATTCCCTGATGTAATCTCCGGTCCTCCCAAGACCTCCTTCTTTCCACACTTATTTATTCCTCACCCAATCACCTCCAATACTTCCACCAAATATCTCCCATCCTCTGGGATTCTGTGCCTCAACACATCCACATTCAGATCCTTCAGACACAACCAAAAAACCCATCTCTTCAAGACAGCCTACAGCCTGCCATTGCCTCGCTGCCACCTCATCTCAACACCACCGGAGCTAATGCAACTTCACAACCTACTGTCTCCTTCCCCACCATCCTGTAGAATGTAAGGCTGCAAGTGCAGGGTTTCTAAGACTTAAGATGCAATATGGCACCTTGGCAAAGCCCAGTTATGTTCTCCCTCTGATATCTAACAATAACAAATAGGCCATGCTGGAGAAACTTGCATCTACTGCCACTCAGTGTCTTCAGCTTCATTGTGAGAAACTAATGTTTGCTCAGCCAGTCTACCAAATAAAATTCCTGGGGTACAGAAATTGTAGATGGCTTTGCTTCTGGTACTGCGTGCCATTCATTGGATACTCCTGGCTGGTTGGAGACAAGCTCATTTCCACAAAAAAGCACCAGCAAACTAAGGAGATGGTGGCCTCTCTCATTATGAAGGAGTTTGCTCGTTGTCTAGTAGTCTGGCTTTTATACTAAAGATCCTGCTCAATTTTATAGTTTTAAGCGAGCAAGCAAAGACCGTGGTTTCTGCAGCAACGCATCCAGATCAGGATAGTGGTGGAGAAATTGCTATACCATCAGGTTGAGGATTCGAGCCATGCAAGGCATGTGTCTGAGGTTGCCCCGGCGTAGGGCCGCCACCGGGTTTGCACCGTTATCGCACATGGCCTTCCCTTGCTCCGGGTTCAGTGGAGACAGCCATTTCTCAAACTCGGCCTGGAGAGCCGTCCACTACTCTTCAGCTGTATGACTGCGATCTCCAAGGCATATTAATTTTAACGCTGCCTGATTGCGGTGAAACCTGACTTGGTAGTATGGAGGCGAGGGGGATTCTCTCTGCACTGTTGGAACGTGTGTCTCAGTAAGGCAGAGGTTGAGGGCGCAGGTGGAGGCCATAGGGGAGGTGGAGGATGCAGAAGAACTGGAGGAAGTGTTAGATACAGAGGTTTGTGCCGCAAGCTTGGGGATTCCAACACTTGCTATCTAGTGACACCTTGGTTTCTAGTAGTTTAGTTCTCCATCCCCTGGAGTGTAGTGGTTTAGTTCTCCAACCCTAGCTGTTTACTAGGTTAGTTTTCCAACCCCTCTTGTCCAACATGATAGTGTTGGCCCCTTTAAAAATAGTCTGGGTAAAATGGTGGGTGAGGATGAGGAAAAAGCCAATATGCTAAATGATTTTTTTCAACAGTATTTACACAAGAAAATCGCATGACAGAAAACATGATCAGTGATGACAAAAATTCTCCATTAAATGTCACTTTCTTCACCCAGCAGGAAGTACAGCGGCGTTTAAAAATCACTAAAGTTGACAAATCCCCGGGCCCGGATGGGATACACCCGCGAGTACTGCAGGAATAAAGTAACGTCATAGAAAGACCATTGTTTTTAACCTTTAAAGATTCCATAATAACAGGGTCTGTACCACAAGACTGGCGTATAGCAAATGTGGTGTCAATATTCAAAAAGGGGACAAAAACCGAACTTGGAAATTATAGGCCAGTAAGCTTAACCTCTACTGTGGGTAAAATCCTGGAGGGTTTTCTAAGAGATGCTATACTAAAGTATCTGAAGAAGAATAACCTCATGACCCAATATCAACATGGGTTTACGAGGGACCGTTCCTGTCAGACTAATCCGATCAGCTTTTATGAAGAGGAAAGTTCCAGACTGGACCAAGAAAAAGCAGTGGATGTTGTGTATATGGACTTTTCGAAAGCTTTTGATACGGTTCCACACAAAAGGTTGATACATAAAATGAGAACAATGGGGATAGGTGAAAATATATGTAAGTGGGTTATCACTGGCTCAGTGATAGGAAACAAAGGATGGTTATTAATGGAACACACTCAGACTGGGTCTCAGTTAACAGTGGGGTACCATAGGGGTCAGTATTGGGCCCGCTTCTTTTTAACATATTTATTAATGACCTTGTAGGGGGCATACAGAGTAGTATTTCAATATTTGCAGATGACACTAAACTCTGCAGGGTAATCAATACAGAGGAGGACAGTTTTATATTACAGGAGGATCTATGTAAACTAGAAGCTTGGGCTGATAAATGGCAAATGAGCTTTAATGGGGATAAATGTAAGGTAATGCACTTGGGCAGAGAAAATTAAATGTATATGACATAAAATGTATAATTATATGCTTAATTGTAAATCACTGGGCAAAACTGTAACTGAAAAAGACCTGGGTATATTGGTGGACGACAAGGTCACGTTTGGTGGCCAGTGTCCGGCAGCTGCTCCAAAGGCAAATAAAATAATGGGATGCATTAAAAGAGGCATAGATGCTCATGAGGAGAACATAATTTTACCTCTATGCAAGTCACTAATGTGACCACACTTAGAATACTGTGTACAGTTCTGGTCTCCGGTGTATAAGAAAGACATAGCTGAACTAGAGCGGGTGCAGAGAAGAGCGACCAAGGTTATAAAAAAACGGGGGGGTCGGCAATACCAAGACAGGTTATTACACTTAGGGTTATTTACTTTGGAAAAACAAAGGCTTAGGGGTGACCTTATTATCATGTACAAATATATGAGGGGACAGTACAAAGACCTTTCTACTGATCTTTTTACTCTGAGGCCTGAGACGGGGACAAGGGGGCATCTTCTACGTCTGGAGGAAAGAAGGTTTAATCATAATCACAGACACGGATTCTTTACTGTAAGAGCAGTGAGACTATGGAACTCTCTGCTCATGATGTTGCAATGAGTGATTCACTACTAAAATTTAAGAAGGGCATGGATGCCTTTCTTGAAAAGTATAATATTACAAGTTATATATACTAGATTCCTTGATAGGGCGTTGATCCAGAGAACTAGTCTGATTGTCGTATGGAGTTAGAAAGGATTTTTTTTCCCCAATGTGGAGCTTAGTGTTTGCCACATGTATTTTTTTTGCCTTCCTCTGGATCAACATGTTAGGCTATGGGTTGAACTAGATGGACTTAGTCTTCCTTCAACCTTAAAAACTTTGTTATGTTATAAGTTTCATTCTACAACCACTGTTTTCTATTAGGTTAGTTCTCCATGTTCTGGTGTGTATTTGTTTCATTCTCCAACATTAGCTGTTTAGCAGTTTAGTTCTCCAACCCCTGTTGTATATTAGTTTAGTTCTCCATGTTCTGGTGTGTATTCATTTCTCTCTACAACCCATCCATGCCAACCCCCAGGGGTTAACATCTGGTGACGAGGGTTTGGATTCTTCTCGTATCCTACTTTGTCCGGGCCTGGATCAACTGAAAAAAAAATTGGGCATCGCTACACATGCTTTCCCCCTCTTGAGTCTGTGAAGCTTGGGATCAGACCTCGTATGCCCCGGAATAGAATGTGTGAACAGCTCTGAAGACTCGCCCGTCTGTGCTTCCCCACAGTCAGTTGGCCGGTTGGAGAGTTGTGACATGGTTGAAAATAAGGGTAATTGGGGTGCCACCTCTGAGGACTGTACTGTGTGTAATGTTAAGGTGGAGGAAGGGGAGCAGAGGCCACTTGATGCAGCCCTTGTCATCTACTGGAGCATGTTCTTCCTGCCCCTCATCTACAAGGCATACCGCTGTGCGACTGCCAAAGAAAGGGAGTGGAGTCCAGTAACAAAAGTTTTCTAAATGCTGCACAATTGCTCACTGCAGCAAAACAAACCTACTTCTTATCTCTCATAGCATACATGTCTCACAACCCTAAACAGCTATTTAGTTCTTTCAAGTCCTTCCTCTGTCCACCAGCTCCCCCTCCTTCTCCCCACCAGCTCCCCCTTCATCTACTCTCCTCTCATCTCAGCTGAAGACTTAGTCTCATTCTTCAAGCAGAAGATTGACAACATAGGGTAAAGGCTTTGATTAAAGTCCCAACAGCCCCTTCTCATAATGACTCAACTCTCCTCCTCCAAAGCCAGCTTCTCCGCCATCACGGAAGATCATCTTTAATCTCCAAATCACATCTCACCACCTGTGAACTTTAACTAATACCATCCGACCTCATTCCAAACCGTACTACAGTCTTCATCCCAAGCATAACCCTCCTCTTCTACCTGTCACTAACAACTGGTATCTTCCCCTCATGAGTCAAACATACTTTGATGACACCCATCCTCCAAAAGCCCTCCCTTGACCCATCCTATGTTTAGCTATCGCCCCATCTCACTTCTCCCCTATGCCTCTAAACTACTGGATCAACACATCTATTTTGAACAGTCCTCCCACCTCTCCTCCTGCTCCTTTGACCACTTACAATCAGGCTTCCGACCTCATCATTCCACTAAAACTGCCATGACTAAAGTCACCAACGACCTACTAGCTGCCAAATCCAAGCCAGACTACTTTGTCTTCCTCCTCCTAGACCTGTCATCTGCCTTCAACACAGTAGACCATACCCTCTTACTACAGACTCTCATCTCTCGGCATCACAGATTTGGCCCTGTCTTGGATCTTTTCATAACTAACCGACAGGACATTCAGTGTCTCCCACTCACACACCACCTCCTCATCTCACCCCCTATGTATCTATACCTCATTCACCATCCTAACTGATCTATCCATCAAAGTGAATGGCTGCCCACTCTCCCCAGTCCCACAAGCTTGACTCTGATCTGTCCTTCTAACGTTAGATCCAAGCCCTTTCCACTTGCTGCTGTCTCCAACTCCAAAGTATCTCAGGGATCCGCACATTCCTCAACCATGAATCTAGAAAAACACTAGTGCATGCTCTCATCATCTCCTGCCTCGACTACTACAAACTCCTGCTCTGTGGCCTCCCTTCTACCACTCTCGCACCCCTCCAATCTATCCTAAATTGTGCTGGCCAGTTAATCCACCTGTCACCCCGCTATTCCCAGGCTTCTTCTCTCTGTCTATCCCTGCGCTGGCTCACTGTTTCCCAGAGTCTCCAGTTGAAAAGCCTAACTTTGGCATACCAAGCCATCGAAAACCTGTCTCCTCCATACATGTGTGACCTAGTCTCCCTTTACTAGTTACCTGCATGCAACCTCCCATCCTTCCAAGATCTCCTTCTCTACTGTGCTCTTATCTCTTTTTGTCACGATCACATACAAAATTTGTCCTATGCATCTCCGCTACTGTGTAACTCTGTACCCCAATACATCAGACTCACACCTACCGTGCAAACCTTGAAAAGGATGCTGAAGATCCACTTGTGACAAGCGTAAAATCTGCAGTAACCCACGCTTAAGCATACCGCTGCATGACTAGCTGTACCCTGACCTTCTGTATCCTCATCCATCCCTTGTAGATGGTTTGTGCAGGGTCCTCTCTCCTCTTGTATCAGTCGGTGACCCCTTTTGACATGTGCCACGGAATAAATGAGGCTGTAATAGTAATAAAAATTATAGTACTTGTACTCTGGGTCAATTGATGGCACTTTCCAGGTGTCTACCCCTAAGTTTAATTGTTTTGGCAGCTTTTTGGCCCGTTTGAAAGTGTTGTGTATGCATTTTATTTTGCCCTCCATTAAATCCTATGGCGTTTGGTAACGTTCCACGAATATTCGACGAATATTGCAAATTTGGCAATCGTAATCTGAATCGAATATTGAAACATTGGCTCATCTCTAATCAAAAGGAAACCTCTCCTGTGTCCTCATCATAAAATTCAGCATCAAAAGTATACAAAAGAACATCTAAACAAGACGGATGCATTTTGGAACCAAGTCCTGTGGACCAATGAAGTTGAAATAGAACTCTTTGGCCTTATGATCATAGGAATGTGTGGAGAAAAAAGGGCACAGAATTTCAGGAAAAGAACATCTCGCCAACCGTTAAGCATGGGGTTGGATCAATCATGCTTTCGGATTTTGTTGCAGCCAATGGCAAGAGGAATATTTCACAGTTAGAGGGAAGAAAGGATTCAATGAAATTTCCACAAATTCTTGATGCAAACATAACACCATCTATAAAAAAGCTGAAGTTGAAAAGAAGATGGCTTCTACAAATGGATAATGATTAGTGATAAGCGAGCACTAAAATGCTCGTTACTTGAGTCAAGCAACTCGAAATGCTTGGGTACGCGACCTGTGTAACGAGTATAATGGAAGTCAATGGGAGGCTCAAGCATTTTTCTGACGGCCCCTTCCCTGGAGGTCTGGAGGGGTCTAAAAATTGCTCAAATCAGTGGAAACAGCACTGAAATGGCATGGGAACAGCATGGGGAAGACCCCTGGAAACATCTCTGAGTCCAAGGTCTCTGCTGGGAACAATGTTGTCTCAGTTTTATTCCACTTTTACGGACTGACAATAAAACATATAAAACTGAAGATATCATTCTTTCAAGTAAAATCCATTTTAAGAAACATTCTTTCCAGGATAATGACTTGTATATAAGGCAAAATAAAGAAGAGAAAAAAAATGCTCTTCCACACCTTGGGCTATGTTTTTCTGCATTTTTGCTAGTTTGCATTATTTTTAAATGGTGAGAAAAATATTCACCAGTAAATGTAATGTTAACATTTGCATTAAACAATGAGTGTTTGAAAAAAAGCAATCAAGTTATGGACAATGGAAGAGATGTATGTGGCTAGAATGAACACTCATTTCCAGCGGATGATACCTAGTGTAGCACCGGCGTCTCTGCCCCCTGCCAGGCAGAGACGCCGTCCCTCTCACCTCCCTGCTCCCCGCGCGGCGTCCTCCTGCGCTCCTTTTCCTGCTGCTGCCGGCGCGCGCAGCTTCCCGGGCACTGTGCTTAGGGCGCGCGCTCCCTCTCTCTTAAAGGGGCCGTGCGCGCCGTCCTATGGAGTCCCCGGCCAATAGCCGAGGGTCCTCCCATATATAAGGCACCTCCTTCAAAATGGAGGTGCCTGAGCAAAGTTGATGCACAGCATACTTACCTCTGCTTCAGCCCTCAGGTCCAGTTGCCAGCCTGACTACTATTCCAGTCCGCCAGTCTGACTACTCTCCAGCCCGACAGTCTGCCTTCCGTTCAACCCGCCAATCTGTCTATGGCCAGTCCGCCTGCTTACCAGGAAGTACCCGCCAGTTACCTGCCTGCTACCTGCCGTGCCTGCCAGCCCGCTCACCTGGGAGCACTTGCCTGTGACCTGCCTGTTACCTGCCGTCACTTGCCGTGACCACCTAGAGACTCCTGCCGTCACTTGCCGTGACCACCTGCAGTCCACCTGGAGACTCCTGCCGTCACTTGCCGTGACCATCTGTCTACTATCCAGAGACTTCTGCCTGCCTGTTATGTCCATCTGCTATACCGGTCAGTCCCAGTCTGCTGACCCGTGGGAGCCACCTGCTCTCTTACAAGGTCGTCCCCAGAGTAGCACCTGGTCCCTCTGCTCGGTCCCTCCCTGGTCACGGAGTCGTTAGCCGCCGTACGACCAGGGTCGGTCTGAGTTGATACTTAGTTACGCCCCTCTGGGTCCCTCCTTGCACCGCGGCACAGAGGTTCCACCACCCGGACCCGTAACAGTTTGCTCGGGCCATGAAACCCGGTTGCCTCCAGACCCCCGCAATCTCCGACCTGCATCAGGAGGTCTTACGTCAGAGGGCTCAACAGGAGTCAGTCCTGTCCTACCTGCGGTCTGTTAACTCTCGCCTAGGTGCATTGTCCGATCCGTCTGTGTCCTTCTCTGGTCAGGCAGCGCCTACTTCCGCGGCACCACAACCCAGTCCTATTATGGCGTCCGGCTATGGACCCTGGCTCTCGGCACCTCCACGTTTTGCTGGCAACCCCGCCTTAGCTCGGGGTTTCATAAACCAGTGCACCCTGCACTTTGAACTCTTGGCACATCAGTTCATCTCCGACCGGGCCAAAGTGGCATTCATCATGTCCCATCTCACTGGGGAAGCACTGGCATGGCTAAATCCCCTGTGGGAGAGAGGGGATCCCCTGGTGTCCGACCTATCATCTTTCCTTGCTGCTTTCCGGAAAGTCTCCAATGAACCAGGACGAAAATCCTCTTCAGCCTCCTCTCTGCTTCGTCTCCGCCAAGAGAGTCTCACCGTGGGCCAATATGCCATACGGTTCCGTACCCTCGCTTCTGAGCTTGCCTGGGATAACGAGGCTCTGGTGTCCGTCTTCTGGGAGGGTCTTTCCGGCCGGATTAAGGATGAGCTAGCCGGTCGGGACATTCCTACCACCCTAGATGACCTGGTGTCACTCGCTACCCAGATTGACATCCGGTTCCAAGAACGCACCAAAGAAACCACTCGGGAGAGAAAATTCCTCCGCCTTGCTCCTACTTTCCAGAGACCTGCCTCTCAACCAGTGACTCCCAGGGCACACTCGCCCGAACCCATGCAGATCGACCAGACCAAGATGGTCAAATCTCGCCAAGAGTCACGTCGAGCCTAGGGGAGCTGTTTCTATTGTGGCAGTAAAGAGCACCTGATCCGTTCCTGCCCGGAGAGGCCAGGAAACTTCAGTGTCTAGGACCGCTCGGAGAGGTCGTCCTAGACAAAAGTAAGCCCTCTCCATCCCTGACTTTGTCTGTCTCTATCTCCTGGGGAGAGAACCATCTCTTTGAAATTGCTCATCTGGATTCTGGAGCTGCTGGAAACCTCATTTCCCAGTCTCTGGTAGAGAGATACCGAATTCCCACTAAACCTCTGGCTGTACCATTGTCCGTTGCCTCCGTGGATGGAAGACTCCTTCCGGTGACCATCCTGCTCATCACTGAGCCCCTAACCCTGCAGGTGGGAATGCTGTACTCGGAGAAAATCTCCTTCCATGTGCTGTCCGAACTCTCTCACTCCCTATTGCTAGGTCTACCCTGGCTCCAGACACATGAACCAGTGCTGAACTGGCAATCCGGTGAAGTACTCCGGTGGGGGCAGGACTGCCATAGGACCTGCCTGATTCCGGTTCGCCCGACTCGTCCACCACCTACCCCAGCTAATTTACCCGGTCTACCGGCTCCTTACTGGTCCTACGCAGATGTCTTCGATAAAAAGGAAGCAGAGACACTGCCACCTCATAGCCAATATGATTGCCTGATCGACCTGGTACCTGGCGCCACTCCACCCCGTGGGCGTATTTACCAGTTGTCGGCGGCCGAAACCCGGGCCATGTCTGAGTACATTGAGGAGAATCTGGCTAGGGGATTCATCCGGAAATCTACCTCCCCGGCTGGAGCTGGATTCTTCTTTGTCAAGAAGAAGGATGGTTCGCTACGCCCCTGTATTGATTATAGAGGACTCAATCAGATCACAGTAAAAAACAAATATCCCCTGCCGCTCATCTCCGAGTTATTTGATCGCCTTAAGGGCGCCAGGATCTTTTCCAAGCTGGATCTACGTGGAGCGTATAACCTGGTCCGAATCCGTCAAGGAGATGAGGGGAAGACAGCATTCAATACCCGGGACGGTCACTATGAATACCGTGTGATGCCCTTCGGTCTCTGCAATGCTCCCGCTGTCTTCCAAGAATTGGTTAACGACATCTTCCGTGATCTTCTTTACTCCTGCGTGGTGGTATACCTGGACGATATCTTGGTCTTCTTTCCGGATCTTCCCACACACCGGAGGGATGTTCGTCAGGTCCTGCTTAGGCTCAGGCAGAACCACCTTTATGCAAAATACGAGAAGTGCCTCTTCGAGCAGACCTCTCTTCCATTCCTGGGCTACGTTATCTCCCAGACAGGCTTACGAATGGATCCCGAGAAACTCTCTGCTGTCCTAAAGTGGCCCCGTCCGGAGGGGTTGAAGGCGATTCAACGGTTCCTGGGTTTCGCCAACTACTATCATCTCTTCATTCCGCACTTCTCTTCCTGGACTGCTCCCATATCTGCGCTCACCCGTAAGGGAGCAAATCCCAAGGAATGGCCGCCCAAAGCTGAGGAGGCCTTCCTCTCCTTAAAGCAAGCCTTCTCCTCTGCTCCGGTACTGCACCGTCAGGACTGCAACAAACAATTCTACCTGGAGGTTGATGCTTCCTCCTCCGGAGCCGGAGCGGTGCTCACCCAAAAGTCTTCATCCGGGAGAAAGGTAACCTGCGGCTTCTTCTCCAAACTCTTCTCCTCGTCTGAGCGCAACTACTCCATTGGAGACTGAGAATTGTTAGCCGTTAAATTGGCGCTGGAGGACTGGCGCTACCTGCTTGAGGGGGCTCTATACCAGCTGATCATCAATACGGATCACAAAAATCTGGCATATCTCCAAAATGCCCAAAGACTCAATCCGCGTCAGGCCCGGTGGTCTTTGTTCTTCGCCCGCTTCGACTTCATCCTACATTTCCGCCCAGCGGACAAGAATGTTAAAGCCAACGCCTTGTCCCTATCCTCCCTGTCCTCCTACCAGGAGGAGGAGCCTATGCACATCATCGACCCCTCCAAAGTGATGAGTGTGGCCCCCTTGGATCTGACTCGTCTTCCACCCGTTAAGACGTTTGTAGCAGTACCAGATCGTGAGAAGGTTCTTCGCTGGGGTCATTCATCTAAACTAGCCGGCCATGCTGGTCAAAAGAAGACCTTCCTGCTCATCACCCGGCATTACTTGTGGCCTACCATGTGCAAGGATGTGGTAGACTTCATCTCAGCCTGTTCGTCCTGTGCCCGTAATAAAGTTCCCAGACACCTACCAGCCGGTCATCTCCTACCTCTTCCCGTACCTGATGCCCCATGGCAACACATTGTTATGGACTTTATTACAGATCTCCCTGTCTCTACCGGTTGTACAGTCATTTGGGTGGTCACCGACTGCTTTTCTAAAATGGCTCACTTCATCCCTCTGCCTGGTCTCCCTTCTGCATCAGAGCTAGCTAAGGACTTCTTCCTTCACATCTTCCATCTCCATGGTCTACCCCTCCACAATGTGTCGGATCGAGGGGTTCAGTTCACCTCACGTTTCTGGAGAGCTACGTGTAAGCTGCTGGATGTCACCCTGGATTTCTCCTCTGCTTACCATCCACAGTCCAATGGTCAAGTGTAGCGGATCAACCAGATCCTTACCAGCTACCTCCGGCACCTTGTTAACGCTCACCATACTGATTGGGTGGATCTCCTGCCATGGGCTGAATTCTCCTACAACAACCATGAGAACAAATCATCTTTCAAGTCTCCGTTCTTTATAGTCTATGGTCAACATCCTCGGATTCCGTTTCCCGTCTCCGCTTCTGTGGACAACCCTGCCGCGGAGTCTCTGGTCAGCGAATATTCCACCATTTGGGAGAGTACTAGGTCCGCACTTCTTCAGTCCTCCGAGCGGATGAAGAGATATGCTGACAAGAGACGTCTGGATCCGCCTCAATTCCATCCGGGTGACAAGGTTTGGCTCTCCTCCAAACATGTTCGGCTCAAAATACCCTCCTACAAGTTGGGCCCACAGTTCATCAGTCCATTTGAAGTCCTTAAACTAATCAATCCAGTGGCCTACAAGTTAAAACTCCCAGCCACCTTACGGATTCCCAACTCCTTCCACGTATCTCTCCTCAAACCAGTTGTCTTTAATTCTTTTTCCAACAATCCAGGTTCTTCCCCTCCTCCGGTTTTCACTGAGGACGTTTTTGAGGTAGAGAATATTCTGGCTACCAAAAGGGTAAGAGGAAAAACCTTTTTTCTGGTGGATTGGAAGGGGTTTGGCCCAGAGGAGAGAACTTGGGAACCCAGGGAGAACATCCATGCCCCGCTTCTCCTTGGTAAATTTCTTTCTGGCCTAAAAAAGAGGGGGCGTAAAGGGGGGGTACTGTAGCATCGACGTCTCTGCCCGCTGCCAGGCAGAGACGCCGTCCCTCTCACCTCGCCCGCTCCTCGCGTGGCGTCCTCCTGGGACCTCTTCCTGCTGCTGCTGGCGCGCGCAGCTTCCCGGGCACGGTGCTTAGGGCGCGTGCGCGCGCTCCCTCTCTCTTAAAGGGGCCGCGCGTGCCGTCCTAAGGAGTCCCCGGCCAATAGCCGAGGGTCCTCCCATATATAAAGCACCTCCTCCAAAATGGAGGTGCCTGAGCAAAGTTGATGCACAGCATACTTACCTCTGCTTCAGTCCTCAGGTCCAGTTGCCAGCCTGACTACTATTCCAGTCCGCCAGTCTGACTACTCTCCAGCCCGACAGTCTGCCTTCCGTTCAACCCGCAGTCTGTCTATGGGCCAGTACCCGCCAGTTACCTGCCTGCTACCTGCCGTGCCTGCTAGTCCGCTCACCTGGGAGCACTTGCCTGTTGCCTGCCTGTTACCTGCCATGCTTGCCAGCCCGCTCACCTGATAGCACTTGCCTGTGACCTGCATGTTACCTGCCGTCACTTGCCGTGACCACCTAGAGACTCCTGCCGTCACTTGCCGTGACCACCTGCAGTCCACCTGGAGACTACTGCCGTCACTTGCCGTGACCACCTGTCTACTATCCAGAGACTTCTGCATGTCTGTTGTGTCCATCCGCTATACCGGTCAGTCCCAGTCTGCTGACCCGTGGGAGCCACCTGCTCTCTTACAAGGTCGTCCCCAGAGTAGCACCTGGTCCCTCTGCTCGGTCCCTCCCTGGTCACGGAGTTGTTAGCCGCCGTACGACCAGGGTCGGTCTGAGTTGATACTTAGTTACGCCCCTCTGGGTCCCTCCTTGCACCGCGGCACAGAGGTTCCACCACCCGGACCCGTAACACCTAGCACCTATCCCTATATTAAATGCAGCTAAAAGTGGTATTAATAGGGAATAGAAAAGACATTACCTTGATTTTTTTGGTTGCAGCAGCAAGGACTATAACCCCTGACTAGATGCCGGTAATACGCTATCCCTAGTGCGACAGCTCACCCGTACACGAATTGATAAGAGTGGTAATATTGCAAAATATAGAATGGATTTGAATTGGCCGTGAAAAGTTTTTTTCTTGTACGTGGCAGGAACAAACTGTGGAGGAACACAAGCAAACCTGCCTACTTTGATGAATTTCTGAGTACAGATCACCGTAAAAAACATGAATCTGTCAATGAGTGCATGAAAAAAAGCAATCAAGTTATGGACAGTGGAAGAGATATATGTCACCAGAATAAACACTCATTTCCACCCGATGATACCTAGCACCTATCCCTATATTAAATGCAGCTAACAGCGGTATTAATAATAGGGAATGGAATACATGTTACCTTGATATTTTTTTTCAGGTTGCAGCAGCAAGGACTATAGGGCAATGATCCCTGACTAGATGCCTGTAATACGCTATCCCTAGTGCGACAGGTCACCCGAACACGAATTGCAGATAAGAGTGGTATTATTTGAGAATAGAATCTATTTGAATTAGCCCTGAAAAAAGCTATTAGTTTAATGTAGCAACATCAAGGACTGGTATTTCATCAAGCCTGTTGAGGAATATAGTGGAGCATTTCGCATCTACTTAGCTGGATATACAGAAGACCAGGATCTTCTGTGCTTACTATACAAAGCCTCCTGTCCCGGATGAGAAACCCTGTATGTAGTGTGAGAATTCCCTATGTGACGACTACCTGACAGCTCACAACAAGGCACTGGATCATATACTAATAGAACCCACTGGCTATTTTGGTTTCCAAAAATGTTTCCTCAACTAGAAGGTGGAGCCTCCAAAAACATTTTTTGCCAAAAATGAGAAAGAGGCACTCCAATACCCCTTTGAAGAGTCATAGTAGAGGGCCTCAGAAAACATTTTTTTTGCTATTATTAAGGAGTGAGTATCCTAGACCGGTAATGCACATGTATTAAGGGCATGGGCTGAAAAACATTTACCCCTGGGGGTTTCACATATATCAAAGAATGTTAGAGGTAGGTCTCTAAAAATTATTAATGCAGGCATCATAAACACACTTAAAAACTTTATAGCGAAGGTAACATGATAACCCTGTTGATATGGTGGTGGAGGAGCATAAGGAGGAGGAGGGCAAAATAAAAAAGACAAAATGAAACATATATCCAGGTTTGGGTGTGAAGGGGTGCATGGGAATAGACTAGAAAAAAACACTGCATTTGAATTTATGTTCCGATGTGGTCATCTGGTTGTGTTAAGAAGTCTGGGCCAATCAAGTCCTTGTTCATTTTGATGAGAGTCAGCCTGTCAGCATTTTCAGTTGACAGGTGGATGCGCCAAACAGTTATAATACCCCCGGTGCCACTAAAAACTCGCTCAGACAAAACGCTAGCGGCATGGCAGGCCAGGACCTCCAAGACTTAGAGAAACAGTTCAGGCCACGTGTCTAGCTTGGATACTCAACAGTTGTAAGGCACAGAGGAATCACAGAGGATGCTGGTATGGTATGATTGGCAAGGTACTCCTCCAGCATCTTTCAAAACTTCTCCCTCCTTGACAGAGTACAAAGTGCATCAGGGCCTGGGTGATGGAGGGTCTGAGAAAAGTGTCCCAGACCTTTAATAGTGTTCCCCTGCCTCTGCTGTGTCTCTCTCGTCTCTACTCCTTGGTTGTCCAAGGAACTGTGATCTCTGCTGCCAGCATTGTCAGATAAGAATTTTTTAAGTAAATCTTCAAGTAGGGCCTTCTGGTACTGCAACATTTTAGTAGACCTCTCCTCCACAGTAAGGAGAGATGGAAAGTTCTCCTTGTAGAATAGGTATAAAAGGGTGACAAACCAGTAATTATTGTTGACCAAAATGCATACAAGGCGAGAGTCACGGGAAAGGCAGCAGACCATAAATTCAGCCATGTGTGCCAGACTGCCAACAGCCAAGACTTCCGTGTCCTCACCAAGAGGATGACTGTCCCTGTTCTCCTCCTCATCTTCAGGCCATCCACGCTGAACAGATGGGATGAAGGTGGTGTGAGTATTACCATCTGTAGCGCAGGCAACCAGCTCCTGTTCTCCTCCTCCTCATTATCACTCAATCCGCGTTGAGAAGATGAGATGAGGCTGGGCTATATATCACCCTGTGTACATCACCATGTATAGTCTTTTGCTCCATCCCAACTTGCTGAGCCTGGAATGCCTCCTCTCTATGAGCAGCGAGCATCTCAGTAGACAGAGAAGCGGGATGATTACGCTGATTATGGCATCATCTCGGCTTACCATCTTGGACGAGTCCTCAAAGTTTTGGAAAACTGCACAGATGTCAGACATCCATCCACTCATGAGCTCTTAGGTGTGGAGGTTGACCGTAATACCAACAGGCATGTTGGAGTTGGTATTTAACTTCTGTCGTCTGCTGCTCTCAAAGCCTTGCCAACATATGTAACATTGAGTTCCAACATGTGGTGACATCGCACACCAGTCAGTGAGCTGGAAATTGCAAATGGTACTGCATCACTGCCAGGGCGGCAGAAGCTGTAGCTGACTTGCAGAAATGGGCATACATGCAGCATACTTTCACAAGTAGCTCAGGCAGATCTTGGTAGGTTTTGAGAAACCGCTGAACCACTTAGTTGAGCATGTGGGTCAGGCATGGTATGCGAGGTTTCCATGCTTCATAGTCGCCACCAGGTTATGGAAATGTCACACACGACCATGCTTGGCTGTAGGTTCAGGGGTGAGAGCCATAGATCAGTCTGGTCTGTTAGACCTTCCAACAACGCTGCGGCAGTGTGCGGTTTGTCACCTAAGCAGATTAGCTTCAGCAAAGCCTGTTGCCGTTTGGCTGAGGCAGTGCTGCAATGCTTCCAGCTTGCAACTAATGTTGACGTTTTGGAGATGGAGGGTGAGGATGAGTAGGAACTGGTGTAGAAGGTGGGGGAAACCCTGAGTGAACAAGGGCTGTGCTGGGACAAGGACGTGGACAAGGTTGCTGACAGTGGTTGCAAATGTGCAACGACTGGTGTAGGGTAAAAGGCATCTTCACCTGTGTCATGGACATGGGATTGGCATGCACGTAGAACAGGGGAATATGTAGTGGTGTCACCCGCAGACACTGTTTCTGGATCCTGGCGTTCGGCCCAACAAGTCGGGTGCTTTGCTGTCATGTGCACGAGCATGCTAGTAGTGGTCAGGCTGATAGTTGTGCTGCCCCTGCTGATTCTGGCATGGCAGATGTTGCAAATGGCCTTTTTTAAGTGAATTGGACAGTCTTTAAAAAAAGCGTCAGACTCGGGAAGACCTAACCCTTGGCCAGGCAACTTTCCCCATGTTGGTGTTCTGGGTAACAGTTTCCCACCTTGTGTCTATGGCCAGCACACTGCCTCTTCCTGCCTGTTGTAGTTCTACAGATCCCTCCCCCTCTGCGCTGCTGTTCTCGCTCTGCATGTCATGTTCCCAGGTTGGGTCAGTGTCTTCATCATCCACCGCAGTGTCTTTCATGTCCGCACCCTGGTCTTGTTGACTTAACAACATCACTTGCTGGCAATTGTGTCTCATCATCATCCACCTCTTGTGGTAATTGCAGTTTCCCACCATTGCCTTCTTGTGAGTGTGGCTGCTGAAATATTTGGGCATATCTACCTGCGATCTCCTCATGTCCCGCTTGAAGCTGGCAGGGCGAGAGGCCAGAATCTATAATAGAAAATGTCAATAGCTCTTCAGAGTGTCTAAGTGTGGGATCACTTGTCTCCAGGCAGTCGGCATGGTGGGAGGAAGGAGAATCAGTGTGAGGATTATGTGGTCCAAAATCACGGCTACTGAGACTGGACAGTGTGGAAGACAGGGTAGTGCTGGCAAACTGACTGGAAGCATTATCTGCTATCCAACCAACAACCTTTTCACACTAGTCTGGCTTCAAGAGTGGTATTCCGCGCACCCCTAAGAAGTGGGACAGGAAGCTAGGTCGACATGATGTGTTTGTTTGTTGTTCTTCCGCAGCAGGCACAGTTTCACCTTGCCCACGGCCTCTGCACTTACCATCATCATCACTTCCTCGTCCCTTACCATGCGCCTTGCCCATTTTTAATTACATATGGTATTTCTCTGCTGAAAAAATTTTGCAGGATTAATATCGCAGGAAAATTTGCCAACCTCAGATGGACTTGTTACACTGCAGTAGCGATATAGAGATGCTATTGCAACCAACCAAGTCTGGCTGTATGCTTTGGACGCACAACTGGCGCAGTTTAACTGGTGTATAATATTTAGATGCTGAGAAAACTTTGCAGGATTTATATTGCAAGAAATTTAGCACACCTCAGATGGACTTTTTTCATTGCTTGCACTATATACCGTATTTTTCGGACTATAAAACACACTTTTTCCTCCAAAATTTTGGAGGAAAGTGGGGTGTTCGTCTTATAGACCGATATACATAAATACTGTGGCTGTGGGTGGTGGAGGATGTGAGGGAAGCGACAGTGGCGGAGGAACGCTGCACAGAAAAAATAAAACCTTTCATACTCACCTCCTCTCTCCTCCAGTGCTGTGTCACGCTCTGTGCCGGAATAGTCACCGCTCCCCACGCCGGGACTGCGTGCGTGGGGACCAGTGGCCATTCATTCTCCCTAATAGCGCGCATGCTGTAGGAGAGAGGAGGTGAGTATGAGTGTTTATTTTTTTTCTGTGCAGAGTGACGGGGATCAGGGGGTGCCAAGCATACCTGGATGAGGGGGCCATATATACAGGGATGAAGGTGGCCATACATACCGGGATGAGGCATGAAGGGGGCCATACATACAGGGATGAGGCATGAGAAGGGCCATACATACAGGGATGAGCAGTAGTGTAGCTACCGGGGGGGCAGAGGGTGAGGTCCCCCTAGGCCCTGTGCTCAGGGGGGCCCACCACGGGGCACCCACCCAGAGCTACGCTATGCTTACCTATATCCGTAGCTCACTTCTCCCTGTGCTGAGCTGTTTTCAGTCTCTTAGACGTGAATATAGCTGAGCAACACTGCAGCGAGGGGACGTAGCGGAGCGCTCATCATCTCCCTGCCCTGATGTGCAGTAGAGTGAAGAGGTCGCACACAGCTGACCTCATCACTCTGCTGCAATCACTGAGCCACAGCAGAGCGGCAAAGGACGCATCATGCTGGCACGTAATGAGGCAGTGGAGAAAATTCTGAGCGGCAGCAGCAAGGGGGTGTGGAACATGTAGAAAAGTGTTTGGATAGTAAGGAGAGGGGGAAGCATGGGAACAATATGGAGGCATGGGGGGGGCATTTGTTGAAGTGGGGGTATTTATGGAGAGGTGGGGACTGTATGGAGAAATGGGTGTTCACCATGAAGAAATGGGGGACAGTATGGAGAGGTGGGAGTGTAGGTGACAATATGGGTATGGGGGAACAGGATGGAGAACTGGGGACTATATGGAGGTGTGGGGGGACTATATGGAGAGGTGGGTGGACTGTATGGAGAAGTGGGTGTAAAATATGAAGAAGTGGGGGACAATATGGAGAAATGGGGTACAGAATGGAGAACTGGAAAATGTGTGGGTCCATATGTAAAAGTGGGAGTGTGAGGGGATTGTATGGAGAAGTAGTGGAATAGTAAGTAGAGATGGGAGAGTGGGGGGACAGTATGGAGAGCTGAAAGCATGGGGAACAATATGGAGAAGTGAGGGCACAGTATGTGGAAGTGGGGGAACAGTATGTAGACATGGGAGTGTGGCGGGACAGTATGGATAGGTGAGAGCTTTGGGGACAATATAGAGAAGTGTGGGCACAATATGTAGAGATGGGAACATGAGGGGACAGTATGAAGAGGGGAGAGCTTTGGGGACAATATGAAGAAGTGGGGGCACAGTATGGAGAAGTTGGATTCATGCACTGACCGTGGTTCTTATCTAGTACACATGTACCAATCCATAACTGATCAGGGGTCAGCACCCTGTTGAGGCAGTCACCTTTTTGCCACCCTACTGTGAGAGTCACCCTGCTTCCGCCATCACCCTGTTGCCGAAGTGGGAAAGGTAAGCACATTATACAGCCAAAACTTATAGGGACTTTTATTGTATATGAGGGATGTTAATGTGAAGGCACGGTATCTTGTGGGCAGTATGCAGAGGAGGAAAAGTGTTGTTCTAATGCTGTATTCATCTACTTGCTCTGGCACTGCATTAATTTACCAATAGTGGTTCTGGTGCTGCATTCATGTACTGATGGTGGTTCTGTGTATATTATAGCTGAGGGCCCACCATACTTTGTATAGGGAAGCTGTAGGGCATTATATTGTGTATAAGGGAGCTATGGGTCCACCATACTGTATATAGAGGAGCTGTATATAGGGGGACCCAGTGGACATTGTTAAATGTCAAGTAGACACTATTGAAGCATTATTGTTACAGGGGAACTCAGAGTATTGTAAACATCAAAGGGGCAAAATGTGGACACTTTTCTAGGGCACTTGCACAGAGTATTAATCTTTTCAAGTCAGCAATTTTACCATCTAGAGGGCACAAAGAGGCATTATTACTTTCCAAGGGGCACAGTGATAGCATTACTATGTGGGGCAGTGAGAGGAGCTGTTTTTATACACAGCAGGTGCAGTAATAGGGACACATTCGACAGCAGAGACTCAGCATCGGGGTATCAGCAGGATGAGGAGTTTATTTAGATTGGGGATAGATGGGAACGACTCTGGAACTGAGAGAAATCAAATGTGTTTTTGTTGTAATCTCTGCAGACGAGTCCTGGCTGGAGAAGTCGTCATGTTGGCCTGGGCCAGATAAAAAAAACGGGAAAATGAATGACTCCACCAGAAAGAACATCAGCTGTAAGTTACTATATATAACTGTACTGTGATTACTTGTATGTTCTGCAGAACTGGTATCTACCACTATATGGTCACCATATGGCGATAATATCAGTGTTGATCTTTGTATAGAGATTCATTTTTAGAGCGTTCATCTCCTGATGATTCTCTGCACTCACGATTAGGGTTCACCACCATAGTTGTACCCATGGTTACTTGGTTAGGGGCCCACTCAGATGTTTCGCCCCCCCCTGAGCTGAACCCCTAGCTATGCCTCTGGGGATGAGGCATGAGGGGGGCCATACATACAGGGATGAAGAGGGCCATACATACAGGGATGAAGGGGGCCATACATACAGGGATGAAGGGGGCCATACATACAGGGATGAAGGGGGCCTTACATACAGGGATGAAGGGGCCATACATACAGGGATGAAGGGGGCCATACAAACCAGGATGAGGGGGCTATACATACAGGGATGAAGGTGGCCATACATACCAAGAAGAGGGATGAAGGTGCCATACATACCAGGATGAGTGTGAGGGGGGCCATGAATCACAGGATGAAGGGTGCCATACATACCAGGAAGAGGGATGAGGGGACCATGCATACCAGGATGGTGGATTGGGGTGCCATGCATATCAGGATGGGGATGAGGGCCACGTATAACAGGAAGGAGGGGGCCATATATACCAGGATGGGGGATATTAACAGAATTAGGGGACATTACCCCGATAACAGTGTCAGCAGCAGACCCCCTCCCCCTTAACAGGGCATCATGACCACATTTTTTGCTTAATTTTTTTTTTTCTGTTTTCTCCTCTAAAACCTAGGCGCGTCTTATGATCCGGTGTGTCTTATAGTCCAAAAAATACGGTATTTGTTACACTGCAGTAGCAATATAGCGACACTATTGCAAACAACCAAGTCTGGCTGTATGCTTCAATGGGATTTAGATCAAGGCTCATGAAAAGCCACTTCATAAAGAGTCCAATGCTTTTCTCTTAGCCAGTCTGGGATATTTTTAGCTGTGTGATTTGTGTCATTAGCCTGTTGGAGGACCCATGACCTGCAACACAGACAAAGTCTTCTGACACTGGGCAGTACATTTCACTCCAGAATGCCTTGATAGTCTTGAGATTTCATTGTACCCTGCACAGATTCAAGACACCCTGTGCCACATGCAGCAAATCAGTCCCAAAACATTACTGATCCCAGTCGGTAAAATGTTAAAATGATCTTTTCTTTGCATGCTTCATTTTTGTATCTGTGAACATAGAGCTAATGTGACTTGCCCAAAAGCTTCAGCTTTGTTTTATCTGCTCTATGGACATTCTCCCAGAAGCTTTATGGCATGTCAATATGCATTTTGGCAAATTCCAGGCTCACTTTTTTATGATTTGCTTTCAACAGTCGATTCTTCCTTAGTCGTCTTCCATGAAGTCTACTTTGACAAAGACAGCAATAGATGGTGCGATCTGACACTGAAGTACCGTGACTTTGGAGTTCACCTCTAATCTCTTTTGAATTGTTCTGGGCTCTTTGGTTACCATTTATATTATCAGTCTCTTCAATTTGTCATAAATTTTTCTCTTGCAATCATGTCCAGGAAGGTTAGCTACAGTTCCATAAACCTTAACCTTGTGAATAATATGAGCAACATCAAGCTGTCTGGAGAAGGTCTTATATCATTCATCTTTAACATGTTTGTCAATAAATTTCTTTCTCATGTCCTGAGACAACTCTCTCCTCACCTTTTTTTGGTCCCTGTTCAGAGTTGTACACACCATGATACCAAACAGCACAGTTACTAGTTTTCACCCCTTAAATAGGCAGACTAACTGATTACACCTTAGGTTAATTTGCCATTATGGTCAAATTATTTTCAATCCATTCTATGGGTGCCATCATATTTTTCAAGGCCAGTTTCATTACTTTGCTTGTTTAAATGTGTCTGTTGAACTACAATTCAAAAGCAATGTCTCGTTTTCATTAGTTGATATTCATTAAATTTAAATTCAAAATTACTTTGTCTGTTTCTAGTTATTTCATTGAAAATTGTAGATTTTTCTTTAATAGAAAAGTGCCAACAATTTTGTTCATATGTGAGTATATATACTGTAGGAATTCACTCAGGTAGGCGTTAAGCGGTGTTCACACAAGTATGCAGTTTCTTTTTCTGAGTGAGAAGATTTATTAAAGATCATAAATCATTTCCTGCAAAACAGATAAACTGTCGTTTGGCATAAGGCAAAACAAAATAGTCCACACAGTTATACAGGGCTCACCGCTTCACAATATCATTCAGATTCTCACCACACAGTCTAACCAGAATTATGAGGTCTCCCCAGTTTCCACAGAGACCATGTCTCAGAGATGTTTCCACCTCTACACACAGACAGTTATGAGCAGGTCACCTGCCCTTGATGGATAGGAGGATGGTCCCGCCTATCAGTTATCAATCATTCCTGACACCTTAACTTCTTCCTGCTCCACTAAGTAAAACCTCTCAGCACTCTATCAGTGCTGAAGCTTTTTGCAGGTGTCATATCACCGAGGCCAGGTGACACATCACTTCATCTCGAACTTGTTGGCAGCAGACGCCATCGAGCTGCCTGTCTACAGTATATTTATATTTATTTGGGCTTTTATTTATTTATTTTTTATATTATTTGGGGAAAAAAATCTTGCACCAAAAATGTAACAGGGTCTCTGATCAGCAATGTACAATACTATTCTCAGTTGCCACAGGTTGCACCACACTCAGAACTGGTGAGGATCAACAGACAAAAAAAATGCCATGAAATGTCAAAAAATGAGAAAAAAAAAACAAAACAAAAAGTAAGTTCAGATGCTTAACAGTGATATACTTCACAGATCAGCTCTCTCTGACAGCAGTATGTGATGTGTATGCAAAAATGTAAAAATTGACAAGGAAAAAAAAAAGTCCTGACCAAAAATTCAGCACTGATGCCGGTCACTGACGTGCATCACTGATCATCGCTAAGCGCACACAGGGATGCTACTGTAGCGCCCCGAGGGTTCGGTCGCTACAGAGGTTTTGCACCTCAACCAGAGGTGTGATATCCCACTCCCGGGTAAGGATGGTGTGTGGACCGGGACTCGGTTAGCTGCATGCATCACACACACCCCACTTCCGGGGGACAGCTCAACGGTGCTCCCATTAGTACAGTAATGCAGGCACGACAAATCATGTCCCTGGCTGGAGTGGGGAGGGGGGAGGAAAACCCAGTGATGTAGGAGCAGGAGGGGACGGTTTCTGGGCATAGGTAGGAGCCCATTGGTTGCAAGTCACCTGGGCTCATACACAGAGAGGGAGGTATATAAGGTGGGCACCATCTTAGAACAGTGTTCAGTGAGAGAAGGAGTTCAGCCAGAGAGGGCTGACAGGGAGCTGTGGCTCAGTCTGGGCCCAGCTCCACGAGGCAGGCCTAGGGTGAAGGCCGGAGCCAGAAGAGAGGAACAGAAACAGAAAGGAAAAGAAAGAAACAGAAAGGAACAGCAAAGAAAGAGAAGTACCCAAAGTGTAGAAGGGCTCAGAGGCACGAAGGCAGAAGGAACCCTAAGGACCCAGGAGATTGCGGGTGACGGGTTGGCAGAACAGGGTACCGGATCCCAAGTTGGTGGAGGTGACTAATCCTTAACCAAGAACTGGTGGTCGTGATCATTTACTGGTGCGACCCCTCACTACACCTACTAGGAAGGCACACCACATAGGGTCAGGGAAGTGGACACCCAGTCCTCCCAGGAGAGGACCCGAGGCAGCTGGACAGAAGTAGTGTCACTGGTGGGGCACGGCTGACGAAAGGATAGAAGGGAGTCCTGTGCCACACTCCGGAATTGCCTGGGGGTTGATCGAGCCCCCTGCCTGGTGGATGCAGCACGGCTCAGGCGGTCCTATCTGTGCACAAGTGACCTGGATGAGAACTGTGAGTAAAGAACCTGAACTGCAACACCTTGTCTCTGTGCTTTCTCACCGCGTCAGCACTACTAGTACTGGGACGCCCCGCACCACAACCACCATCATCACTCTACACTGCCCTGAAGCTATACTCCTCCCGTGGGGAGTTGCACTACACTCTGCTGCACCCACAACACCAGCCCCAGCAGTCTGCCCTGCAGCGGCGGTTCATCCTGACCGCAATCCACGGGTGGCGTAGTCGGACATTAATCATAAAAAACACATAAATAGACTGCCACTGGTTTGACCACCCTGAGCCACGTGACCGGGTCGCCGCCACGGTGACAACAACCCCCAGCAACCCCCAGAGACCCGGCTCCGGGTAACCCACACGCGTGTACACTCGGCCCAGGGGGCGCGTCAACTTTGGCGTAGTCGGCAGGATCGTGACCAACCCGCCACAAACGGGTATTGCGTACCTGAGTGAAGTTTACCGCCATCCGGAGCTGTTTCCCGCCATCTTCAGTCGTCTCCCGCCATCTTCAGTCGTTTCCCGCCATCTTCAGCCGTTTTCCCGCTATCGGACGCCATCTTCAGGACGCCGCGCAGGAAGAAGAGGGGCGTGGACATCAAAAACGCGCGAAGTCCGAAGCCCCACCCCACGCGCTGACGCTGCACAAGGTCCTGGAAGGAGCCAAGCGAGCGCTGACGTCAGCAGCGCGCGACGCCAGGTCCTCAATGCAGACTATCGCGAGCGGAGCCGCGGCCTACAGAAGAGGATCGCCGGAAGGTAGGCCACGGTTAACCGGGGAGGAGGAAGACATCAGGAACGGAGAGCAAGATGGCGGACCGGCAGCAGACTAAGCTGCCCAGCATCGGCAGTGTCCCAGCCGTCGCGGGTCCCGACCAGCGCCAGGAGAAGACGCGTGACGCAGGAGCGGTCACGGGAGCAGGTAAGAGGAGTCTCCCTGTCCCGGACGCTGCCAGCGTCAGCCTGCTTCCGGGCCCCCTGGTGGAGCCACCGATCCCGGGCATCATCAACAGCGGCCCTCTCCAGGCCCCGCCGCAAGGCCCACTGCACCGCGGCGCAAGGGGCTGGTATGCCCTCAACATCCACCGGGTTGTGCAGAGAGTCACAGTTCAGAGGACCCGGACGGGTCTGAAGATCACCACCATGAGGAGCAAGGCGCATATGGAGGACATCGCTTACAGTAAAGCGGAAAAGCGTCAGTGTATATAGTTACCCGTCAGGGTATAAGAACTGTTGTGGGACTGTTTCCACTGAGAGTGTGGTCCCTGTTGGGACTGATATAGAACTGATAAAAATTGCCCCATCCCCTAAGTTACCTGGCTGAGGACTGAGAACAGCCATCCCTTTTCCCTACCTGGCCGAGGACTGAGAGCGGCCATCCTGTAAATAGTTGCGCTTCCTAAAGCGCCCCCTACTGGTTTTATAAAAAGACTGCAACGTCTACCTCAAGACAAATTTACTGGACTGTTGCACCTTTAAGAAGAAAGGACACCTGGTTGCAAGATGCACGGCGGCCAGTACCCAAGAATGTGTTTTACTTGAGAATGTTTTATACTGAAAAGTTTTATATGTTGCTAAAAGAGTTTTATGGTATTTTATATATGTAATACTTGTTAAAAGAGGAAAGTGTACCGATAACGTTGAAGGAGAAAAGTGCCTCCCATAAAGGGAGGGGTTAAATGGTTATTGTCTTATATGCGAATGCATTCTAAAAATTTTGTATGTTTTTGAATTGTCTTTGCTCTTTTCCAGCCCGAGGACGTGCTGTGGTTTACCAGGGGGGAATGTAGCGCCCCGAGGGTTCGGTCGCTACAGAGGTATTGCACCTCAACCAGAGGTGTAATATCCCACTCCCGGGACTCGGTTAGCTGCATGCATCACACACACCCCATTTCCGGGGGACAGCTCAACGGTGCTCCCATTAGTACAGTAATGCAGGCACGACAGATCATGTCCCTGGCTGGAGTGGGGAGGGGGGAGGAAAACCCAGTGATGTAGGAGCAGGAGGGGACAGTTTTTGGGCATAGGTAGGAGCCCATTGGTTGCAAGTCACCTGGGCTCATACACAGAGAGGGAGGTATATAAGAGGTGGGCACCATCTTAGAACAGTGTTCAGTGAGAGAAGGAGTTCAGCCAGAGAGGGCTGACAGGGAGCTGTGGCTCAGTCTGGGCCCAGCTCCACGAGGCAGGCCTAGGGAGAAGGCCGGAGCCAGAAGAGAGGAACAGAAACAGAAAGGAACAGAAACAGAAAGGAACAGCAAAGAAAGAGAAGTACCCAAAGTGTAGAAGGGCCCAGAGGCACGAAGGCAGAAGGAACCCTAAGGACCCAGGAGATTGCGGGTGACGGGTTGGCAGAACAGGGTACCGGATCCCAAGTTGGTGGAGGTGACTAAACCTTAACCAAGAACCGGTGGTCGTGATCATTTACTGGTGCGACCCCTCACTACACCTACTAGGAAGGCACACCACATAGGGTCAGGGAAGTGGACACCCAGTCCTCCCAGGAGAAGACCCGAGGCAGCTGGACAGAAGTAGTGTCACTGGTGGGGCACGGCTGACGAAAGGATAGAAGGGAGTCCTGTGCCACACTCCGGAATTGCCTGGGGGTTGATCGAGCCCCCTGCCTGGTGGACGCAGCACGGCTCAGGCGGTCCTATCTGTGCACAAGTGACCTGGATGAGAACTGTGAGTAAAGAACCTGAACTGCAACACCTTGTCTCTGTGCTTTCTCACCGCGTCAGCACTACTAGTACTGGGACGCCCCGCACCACAACCACCATCATCACTCTACACTGCCCTGAGGCTATACTCCTCCCGTGGGGAGTTGTACTACACTCTGCTGCACCCACAACACCAGCCTCAGCGGTCTGCCCTGCAGCGGCGGTACACCCTAACCGCAATCCACGGGTGGCGTAGTCGGACATTAATCATAAAAACCATATAAATAGACTGCTACTGGTTTGACCACCCTGAGCCACAGGACCGGGTCACTGCCACGGTGACTACAACCCCCAGCAACTCCCAGAGACCCGGCTCCGGGTAACCCACACGCGTGTACACTCGGCCCAGGGGGCGTGTCACTACAAATTAAAAAAAAAATTACAGAAATGTTCTGCTTTAAAAAGTGAGCAGAAATGCAATTTGTTTCACTAACCAGCACTCATGTGGACAGGATGCACACATAGCAAAAGAGGGGAATTGGGGAGGGTGGATTTAGGTAACAAGGACAGATATGGCCTAGATCAGATGTCAGGGATCAGAAGATTCAAAGGTCAGTCTTCATCTGTTTACACAATAACAGCAGCAAAGAAGATGGTGGTAGTGCCAATGCTAGATATCACTGCCCGACAATGTGATGGCTTGCACACTGTTCTTGACTTCATGGCTAGAATGGTTATATGCAAAGCGGTGACCGGCACATAACCATCATCCACTGACATTTGATTGGCAGTCACTCAAAAATGGCTATATATGGCCATCTGCAAAAGAGGGGTAACAGTGGGGAATGCAGGGGGCATAATTAAAGCCTCAGTTGGACCTGTGATTAGTGTTGGCTAGCAGAACCAATCGCCATCATGAAGAAGCGCTGTCCAACTCAGGGATATGGCTTCTAAATGTAAAAGTGCTGATATTGGCCAGTCAGGGTTAAAAAGGCAAGAACCCCACTGTGCAAAGAAGTAAGATGGCCTCCTGTTAGGGACAGCAGTCGTCTTTACTCGATCACTATGTGTTTTGACACGCTAACCGTTTGTACAGAGGACAAGGATCCAAGGAAACCATATAAAAACTGATGCGTTTCTGGCGCAATGCAGGCGCCCTAAGTCATAGGACATAGGTTTGCAATGCACACAGGATATATATACTGGTGAATACCAATCACATGCAAAGTAATGATAATTACATTTAGAAACAAAAGCTGAGCTATACACTTATTAACCATTGATTGCCTGGTGATTCCAGAGGGAAAAAAAAAAGTAGGTACTGTTTTTATTGCTGATATTATTTATATGCTCTGCTATTCCACAAGAAGGGAATCACAATTGATGAAAGATTCTAGGACGTGATTCACACCATGTGGTATGGAAAAGGATTTTTTTCTGTCCATTGCAAGAGTGCATACATTGCAGAAACTCCCTGAATATTTATAGAACCACCTTGCTAAAAGCCAAGTGCTGCACTGATTAACCATTAAATACCTCGTGATTGCAGAGAAGAAAGAAAAGAAAAAAAAACCCAAGCAGGGAAATATTGGTTGTTATATACAGTGGGGAAAAAAAATATTTAACACATTGCTGATTTTGCAAGTTTTCACAACTACAATGATACTTCAACTGTGAGAGACAGAATCTTTAAAAAAAAATCCAGAAAATCACATTCTATGATTTCTACATAATTAATTTGTATTTTATTGCATTAAATAAGTATTGGATACAATAGAAAAGCAGAACTTAATCTTTGGTGCAGAAACCTTTGTTTACAATTACAGAGGTCAGACATTTCTTGTAGTTCTTGACCAAATTTGCACACACTGCAGTAGGGATTTTGGCCCTCTCCTTCATACAGATCTTCTCCAGAACTTTCAGGTTTCAAGGCTGTCACCGATCAACATTGAGTTTCAGCTCCCTCCAAAGATTTTCTATTGGGTTCAGGTCTGGAGCCTGCTAGGCCACTCCAGAATGTTGAAATGCTTCTTACGGAGCCACTCCTTAGTTGCCCGGGCTGTGTGTTTTGAGTCATTGTTATTCTAGAAAACCCAACCACAACCAATCTTCAATGCTCTTACTAAGGGAAGGAGGATGTGGGCTGAAATCTCGCGATACATGACCCCATCCATCTTCCCTTCAATACGGGGCAGTTGTCCTGTCCCCTCTGCAGAAAAGCACCCCCAAAATATGTTTTCCCCATCTTGCTTCACGGTTGGAGTGGCATTCTTGGGGTCGTGCTCATCTTTCTTCTTCCTCCAAACACGGCGAGTGGAGTTGATACCAAAAAGTTATATTTTGGTCTCATCTGACCACATGCCCTTCCCCCATGCATCCTCTAGATCATTCAGATGGTCATTGGCAAACTTCAAACGGGCCTGGACAGGGGCTGGCATGAGAAAAAAGGACCTTGTGTGCCCTGCAGGATTTTAATCCATGACCACATAGTGTTACTAATGGTAATGTTTGAGACTGGCCCCAGCTCTCTTCAGGTCATTGATCAGGTCCTCCTCGATAGCTCTGGGTGGATTCCTGACCTTTCTCGGAATCATCCTTACCCCATGAGGTGAAATCTTGCATGGAGCCCCAGACCGATTAAGATTGACAGACAGTCATTTTGTGCTTCTTCCATTTTCTAATAATTGTGCCAACAGTTGTAGCCTTCTCAACAAGCTGCTTGTCTATTGTCCTGTAGCCCACCCCAGCCTTGTGCAGATCTACAATTTTGTGCCTGGTTGTCCTTATACAGCTCTTTGGTCTTGGCCATGGTGGAGAGGTTGGAGTGTAAACAGGTACAATTAATACAGGTAATGAGTGCAGAATAGGAGGGCTTTTTAAAGAAAATCTAACAGGTCTGTGAGAGCCAGAATTCTTGCTGGTTGGTAAATGATCAAATGCTTATAATCATGCAATACAATGCAATTAAATTATTTAAAAATCATACAATGTGATTTTCTAGTTTTTATTTTTAGATTTTGTCTCTCACAGTTGAAGTGTGCCTACGATAAAAATTACAGATCTCTCGAATTTTTTGTAGGTTGAAAAACTTGCAAAATCGGCAGTGTATCAAACACTTATTTGACCCACTGTTGCAGGCAAATTTGTACAAATGGATGTGAAATATAGTGATGGTTAAATTAATAAATATAAAATAAATTGTTTTTATAGTTCATCTCATTAGGGAACTTTGTATTTCATTTCATAATACAAAAGGCCTTTCTTAGTGCCAAGTGTTTTTGTCAGTTCTCCCCTCTGGGCGGACACAGTACTTTCTTTATACCATAGAATTTAAAATGTAATAAATCACTATTGTGGATTATTTTAAAGTGCTTAGCCGCACCTAAGTAGGTACAGTTTTTGTCGTTGATATTTTTTATATGCTTTGCTATTCGCTTTTTGAGCTTACTGATCTTGCAACCAATGTACTTAACATTACACAAATAGCATTCAATACAATAAACCACATGGAGGGAATCACAATTGATTAAAGATTTTAGGGTGTGATTCACACCATGTGATAGAGAAAAGGATTTTTTTCCTGTCTACTGCAAAAGAGAATATATTGCAGGGACTTCTTGAACAACTGTAGAATCCCCTGGCAGAAAGTGAAATTGGTGGTGGCTGCGGAGTCTGTACCAAGCTGAGAGAAAGTATATTGCCTAGCGAACAACCACATCTGGCAACACACTTACAGCCCTTGTCCACAATTTTCTGAAGGATATCATCCTGGTTAATAATGGGTAGATATTTTGAAATAATATGTTTGATCTGATTGAACTGGGGGCTTTATGGTGTGGATGAAGTGACAGCATAGAATTCATATTGCGAACCAGTGTGGTGATTGTTAAATTTGTACAGAAGATCATGTCTTGATTTGCTTTTGACCTGATTGAATGCCAGTTTAATGCTGTGCCTGCAATAACCCATGTCTTCAAGTCTGTTGCTAATGATGGCACCCTCCTGTAGGAAAGTGTCATCCCTGAAACAGATGCGTGGGGCCCAGGTAAACTCTCCATGTGGAATGGCATTGATTGTGTGGTGATGGATAATAAGGTGGTATTGCCAAAATTCTCTTTTCTGTTTCAACAATACCAAGAGGAAACTTACCAGTAAGAATAACAGCGAGAAAGGAAATTTGGTTGTTGGGTTTACTGGATGTAAATTTCAAGTTATAATTATTAAAATTGAGATAATGGATGAAATTTGGAACCATTGACTGCTCCCCAACCCATACAAATAGGAGACTGTCTGCGAAATGGCCAAAGTATGGAATGTTAGAGAAAAATTGGTTTTAATCAGACTAAATAAAACGCTCCTCCCACCAAACCATGAACAAAATTGCCAGGGATTGTGAGAATTTAGACTCCATCTACCTCCCTCTGAAACACAGCAGGTACTTATACAGCCAGGCAGGGTGTTAACCAGCCAGAGGAAGGTAGCCTCTGGGTCCTAGAGACAGCCTCTAATAAGATGTCTGTAATGCCAAACGTAGAGATCTCCTGCAAGGACAACTGTCTGTCACCTCTGACACACCCGTGACAGTATCCCCTCCTCTACGAGTGGCCTCCGGACACTCAGGACTGGGTTTCTCAGGATAAGAGGTGTGGAATGAGTGAACCAACCTGGGAGCGTTCACCTCTGACACTGAAACCCACATCCTCTCCTCTGGAACATAGCCTTTCCAGTGCACCAAGTATTGTAGAGAACGATGTTGGAAACGAGAATCTACAATCCTCGAAAACTGGAACTCCAGATTACCATCAACCATTACTGGGGGTGGTGGAAGAGGTGAGGGCTCAAGAGGTTCCACATACTTTTTGAGTAAGGACCTGTGGAACATGTTGTGGACCTTAAGGGCCTGAGTAAGTTCATGACGAAACGCTGCTAGTTTAATGACGGCAGTTATTTTATAGGGACCAATAAACCTAGGTCCCAGCTTCCAAGAAGGAACTTTCAGCCTTATATTCCTGGTAGACCACCAGACAAAGTCATTCACATTCAGGTGCGGACCTGGCAAGTGTTTTCTGTCAGCCATACGTTTATACCTGTCTCCCATGATCATTAAATTACTCAGAGCACCCTACCATACCGAGAAGAGAGACAAAGCAAACCGTTCCTCCTCAGGAACTCCTGAAGCTCCTCCCCCACAAAAGGTACCAAACTGTGGGTGATAAGCGTATGCACTGAAGAACGGTGATCAGTGGATTCTTGACTATGATTATTAATGGCAAATTCTGCCAGCGGTAAGTAGGATGCCCAATCCTCCAGATTTTCGGAGACAAAACACCTGAGGTAGGTCTCCAAATTCTGATTGACATGCTAGGTCTGACCATTCGATTGAGGGTGGAAGGCAGAGGAAAAGGACAGCTGCACTTCCAGTCGAGAACAGAATGCCTTGCAGAACTTAGAAACAAACTGGGTCCCCCGATCTGACACCACATCAGAGGGAACCCCGTGAAGCTTCACAATCTCATTTATGAACACCTGAGCAAGTGTCTTGGCATTTGGAAGTGCAGCCAATGCGGCAAAGTGAACCATTTTACTGAACCTATCTACTACCACCAAATCCACTGTTTTGCCTGCAGAAACCGGTAGGTTAGTAATAAAATCCATGGACAAGTGTGTCCATGGCCTACTAGGGATAGGTAGCAGAAGAAGAGTACTAGGCCGATGGGTATGAAAAACCTGTGAACGCGCGCAAATACTCCAAGCAGCTTCGCGTTCAATCACATCCCCATGCAACCATGGCCACCAAAAACGACGAGAGAGTAGGTCCGCGGTTGCATTACCACCTGGATGACCAGCAAGCTCAGAGTTATGATGTTCCTTAATTATTTTGCGGTGTAGATCAGATGGTACAAATAACCTTCCTGAAGGGCAGGAGGCAGGGGCACCCCCCTGAGCCTCCAACACCTTACACTCCAGTCCAGGATACAGTGCCGAAATGACTACCCCTTTCTGTAATATTGGGAAAGGGTTCTCATGGTCACCACCACCAGGGAAGCTCCGGTACAAAGTATCAGCCTTGACATTTTTGACCCCTGGATGAAAAGTGAAAACAAAATTGAACCTAGTGAAAACAGGGACCATCTGGCTTGCCTTAGGGTTGAGACCTTTAGCTGACTGAAGACATGACAGGTTCCAATGGTCAGTAATAACAGTAATAGGATGGACAGCCCCCTTCAACCAATGTCGCCATTCCTCGAACGCCAATTTGATCGCCAAAAATTCCCTATTACTCACGTCATAATTTCTCTCAGCCATAGACAATTTTTTAGAAAAGAAGGCGCATGGACGCCATTTACCATGGGACGGACCCTGAGACAGCACAGTCCCAACCCCGACATCCAACACATCATCCTCCACAATAAAAGGTTGGGAAACATCAGATTAACTGAGTATAGGTGTAGTGGATAAATAATTATTTAAGGAAGAAAAAGCCTGGAGAGAAGCATCCGACCATTTGGAAAAATTAGACCCCTTCTTAGTCATGTCAGTAATAATAATAATAATAATTTTTATTGATATAGCGCCAGCATATTCCGCAGCACTTTAAAATTAAGCGGGGACATGTACAGGCAACAAATTCAATACCAGTTAAGACAGTTTAAACAGTTAAATTAGAAGTGAGGTCCCTGCTTGCAAGATTACATTCTGCAAGGAAATGGGGGGACACAATAGGTGGACACAATAGGTGAAAAGTGCTTGTTATTTCAGGTCTGGCAATTATAATAAATAGGGGTTTTCATATAAAGCTGCATGATTCGGTCATCAGCCCAATAATCAGGTTTGGAGTGCAGTTATCGTGTGCATGGAGGGTGTGGAGACAGATGAATGGTAGGGAACAGATTCTGAATAATATTTAGAAGGAGGGAACAGGGGAAAGTTAGTTTACTGGGTAGTTGAGGTGGTAGGCTTGGTTAAAGAAATAGGTTTTTAAAGCCTGCTTCAAGAAATGGGCCTAGGCATCAGTCAGATCGTCTGGGGTAGTGCATTCCGGAGAACTGGTGCAGCATGAGAGAAGTCTTGGAGACAGAGGTGTGAGGTTCAGATTATGGGGGATGTTAGTTTTAGGTCATTAAGGTGTGAGTCAGTAAGGGGTTTCACAATAACAGAGTAATGTTAGATGAATTTCCCGTAAAAATTAGTAAAGTCCAGAAAACGTTATAGAGCCTTCAGGTTCTCGGGACGTTCCCAATCAAGGATCAGGATCCATCCGAAAACCCGAAGATGACAACAAGTTCCCCAAAAACTGCGCCTCCTGAACAGCAAAAACACATTTTTCCAGTTTGGCATAAAATTTGTTATCCCTTAATATCTGGAGCACCTGCTTAACATGCCCCCAATGAGTCTCAAAATCAGGTGAGTAAACTAAAATATCATCCAGATAGACCACCACAAACCTCCCCACCAAATGATGGAAAATATAATTTATGAAATGCTGGAATACCGCAGGTGCATTGGTCAAACCAAAAGGCATAATCAGACTCTCGAAATGTCCTTCCGGGGTATTGAACTCTGTTTTCCATTCATCCCCTTCTCGGATTCTAACCAGATTGTAGGCTCCTCTTAAATCCAACTTGGAGAATACCCACAACCTGGCTGAACAAATCAGGAATCAGAGGAAGAGGGTATGGATCAAGGATGATAATTTGATTTAATTCTCAGAAATCTAAACAGGGATGTAGACCTACATCTTTTTTCTTCACAAAGAAGAACCCTGCCTGCACGGGCGAAGAAGAGGGTCTGATATGTCCCTTCTCCAGACTTTCCACAATGAAATCCTTCGTGGCTAGTCTCTCAGGGCCAGAAAGATTATACAGTCCGGATTTTGGTAGTTTAGCTCCGGGGTTCAGGTTAATAGGACAGTCATAAGCACGATGAGGAGTCAAATCCTGACACCCCCTCTCAGGAAAAAGGTCCTTAAAACCAGACAGAAAAAACGGTAATATTTCCATAGAGATAGTAGCAAGGGAAATATCTAAACAGTTCTCATGGCAGTAATCTCCCCATTCAGTAATCTCCCCGGCTTGCCAATCCACCAACGGATTATGTTTAACAAGCCAAGGAATACACAAAACAATTGGTGTGGGAAGATTGTCCAGGACATAGCGAGGGATTATTTCACAATGAACTGACCCCACCCTCAGTTTTACATTATTTACAACTGCAGGTTGGTAACAAATGCACCCCTTGTTTATCCAACTCCAGACTACCAAGAGTTAATCAAGAGTCGTTTTGTTTAGGAATTGCAGGAGAGGTCCCCACAAAATGTCCCTTTTTCTCATAAAAAAAACATACGCCTTTTTTCCTGTGAATCTCCAAGGAGATGTATGATGTAGAGACTCCCCCTAACTGCATGGGTTCCTCCACCTCCCCCAGTAGTGGCTCAACCCCAGACCGCTTCCCTGGCAGAGGTACACAACTCCGACAAGAAGGCCCCAGAGAAGGTGGTCTCACCCGTCTATCCCGAAGGCGTCTATCAAGACGTATGGCCAACGACATGGCAGACTCCAAGGACTGAGGGGTTTCATATACTACCAAGTCATCTTTCAACCTTTCAGTAAGCCCCTCAAAAAATTTACTTCTAAAGGCTGAGTCATTCCATTTGGAATCCGTTGCCCATCTAAGAAATTCCAAACTGTACGTCTCCCCTGCTGAAGGCGACGTAGCCTAGACTCAGCCAAGGCGGCTCAGTCAGGGTCATCATAGATGAGGGTCAGAGCCCCAAAAAACCCCTCCACAGACTGGAGACAAACCGAGTCCTGCAGTAAAGAAAAAGCCCACGACTGAGGATCTTCCTGCAGTAGAGAGATCACAATAACAACCCACTGCTCTTCATTTCCGGAGGAGTAAGGGCGAAGTTGAAAATACATTTTGCAGACCTCTATGAAAACAAAAAACGTGCCCCTACCTCCTGAAAACATATCTGGGAGGACAACCTTGGGTTCAGGCTGGGCAGGCCTACCTGCAGAGACCCCCACATTAGTGACCAGTAGCCGCTGATGTTGCTGCTGAACCTCACAGCGGAGGTCATTCACCTCCAGGGACAGACAGCGAAACTGCTCTGTGAGCTCTGGAACAGTACCCATACCAAGGGAGAAAGGAAAAAGAACACATGCCCAAAAACAAAAAAGAGGGAAAAAAAAAATTGTCATTCTTTTTTCTTTTTACCTTTTCAAAATGTGCTCGGCCGGTGATAATGTCATGCAAGGTGTGGGAAAGACTTAGTGCAACACAAAGGGAAGAGGGAAAGGGAGCCCACACTCTAGGGAAAGGTGGGAAGTGGAGACCTCCTAGGATGATCTAGCGTCACCCTGTCTCCCCTAACGTCCCTGTATTGGCTCTTCACCAATCACCACACGCATGCCTCACCCTGTCTTTCCCTGGCGTATGACTAAGGATAGGGAAGAGATGAGATGAGCACCAGTCGATCTCCACTAAACACTATAGACAACAGGGGTGGACAAACAGGGGGAAATTGCTTAGCTTTAGATGAACTCCAGATAAATGCGCACACGTCCTCAAGCTCCAGAGAGGACGAAGTACTGCTCTTGCTAAAGCTTTCACAGGTAGTAATGAATATCCCCGTTACCTCCTTCTGAAACACAGCAGGTATTTATACACCGAGGCAGAGTGTTAATTAGCCAGAGGGAGGTAGCTGCTGGGTCCTAGAGACAGCCTCCAAGAAGATGTCTATAATGCCAAATGTAGAGATCTCCTGCAACCAACTGCAGGGTGACTGTCTGTCATCTCTGACACACCCGTGACAGGTTGTGTCCCAATAGACTGTATGTCTGACCACATTTTTATAATGTGATGTGCTCGGCACAACTTACACATACCACCACATTATAAATTCATACACTAGTAAAACCAAAAGCATTATTATCATTACTATACCTATGCTTCTAGATAAATCCTTGAGGGGTGTAGTTCTCAAAAATGGGGTCACTTATGGAGGGTTTCCACTGTTTGGGCACATCAGGGGCTCTCCAAATGAAACACGGTGCCCGCAGATCATTCCATCAAAGTATGCTCTACAAAACCTCACTCCTTTCATTTCAAGCCCTGCTGTGCACCTAAACACTAGTTTACCCCATATATGGGATAACAGAGTGCTCAGGAGAAATTGGCCACCAAATTTTGGGGTCCGTTTTCTCCTTTTACCCTTGTGAAAATAAAAAAAATGGGGCTAAAGTAACATTTTTGTGAAAAAAAGTAAAATGTTAATTTTTTTCTTTCCATATAGCTTTAATTCATGTGAAGCACCTGAAGGACTAAAAACGTATTGAATGTGATTTTGAGCACTTTGAGGGGTTCAGTTGTTAGAATGGTGTCACTTTGGGTATTTTCTGTCAAATAGGCCACTGAAAGTCATTTCAAATATGAGTTTGTTCCTAAAAAATGCTTTTGTAAGTTTTGTTGGAAAAATGAGCTGAATAACTTTTAACTCTTCTAGCTTCCTACTAAAAAAAATGAAAGAAAACATGTCACAAATGTTATTTATTAACTATTCTGTGTGATATACTTGATCCGTTGAAGCGTTCCAGAGGTATTACCTCATAAAGTGACACTGGTCTGAATTAAAAAAATTGTCCGTTTCAGGAAGGTGAAAACAGGCTTCAGGGTGAAGGGGTTGACTGCACACTTACCTAACTAAACTCACAATTCTGCTGGGACAAACCCTAGAACTGGACTTTAAAAGGGACAAACTGAATCACAAAAGATACACTGTTAATCAACACAATGCCCAAAACAAGGTCATTTTGTGATTTTGGATGTTCCTGTGGGGTGTGGCTTAATTGTCTCAAATTTTGTATTCTAAATATTGGTAAGTATTTAGCTGTGATTTGTAAACATGAAAATGTGAATTTAATGGACAAACGTCTGTCATTTACATTAGTCCTGAAAGCATTTAGACGTTTTGACCCCAACAAATGAATTTTTTAAAATTACTTTTAACATTTTATTGTCACTTAACACGTTGAAATCTAAATTTACACTTCCAATAATTGAACTTGCACTAATAATAAGCAAAAGTTTGCAATATTTGCATAAGGAAGCAAATATCTATGAAAAATGGGATATGTATTGACTGCATGGTTTTTAGAAATCATTCTGATGTCTTACCTTAAATTCATTTGGAACTACAAGTTTGGGAGTTTCTAGTCCACACATAACATCAACAGTACAAAAGATAGCTATAGTCAGTATTACTGAAAAATCACCAGTCAACTTTCTTATCTGGGAAGAAAAAAGAAAAAAAAAAATTGGTGACACAAAGAGAACTGAAAACTACATCTTGAGCGATAAATATAGTACAGTATACAGTATAGTATTTCAAAGGACATAATATTTCTATAATTGTATATATCTGCAGTCAGTGCTGTCAGCCAAACAATTGTTCAGGCAACAATTAACTAATTTGTCAAGTATAACTTGTACCCTTGTTAGCAGGATTGTTCGGAGCACGAGCATATCATTATCTCCAAACTGAAAGTAAAGATTACACAAGAACCACAGGACAGATTTCATCAACCAAGGTATCATTTTACTCAGTGTAATGGCGCCCACCTGACAATGTATGTAGTTTATTGAGCATAATCTTGCTGACAGGTGCACTTTAGGAAGGAAGATTTTAAACAGGCTGAAACACAATTGACGCACAATTTATAAGTTGATAGAGACACATCCCAAAATGGTAACACCCACTGTAATTTATTCATAATTTTAGGATAGGCATGACAGAGGAACAGCACCATGCAGAGTTCAAAAACAAAATGCTCTAGAATTGTTACATTTTGGAAGATATAAGTAATTTGTAAAACAGACATATCTGGAACGCTGATAGATCATCTTTAAAGGGATTGTCCAGTCTTGTGATGAAAGTATGCAGTCAATCTATGTAACTTCAGACTTTAGAATCCTGCATCCCATGTACCGCACATTGTCAGTTATCGCTGCCCGAAGCAGGCAGTCACGTGACTGCAAGTATGTGATTTGCATACATGCGGTCACGTGCAGATTAGACAAGCTTTCCCTCGCTCAATACAATTGAACTGAATGAGGCCGAGCACGTGTAGTTGGAATGTGGCCAGAAGAACACAAATTTCATCTCGGGCCCGATATTGGAGATTCCTGTCTGTGTGCACGCTGTAAGGATTTAGAAATCTGCAGACACCTTGAGTGACTGCAAACTCTACCCACAAGAACGGATAACCTCTTTAAGGCTATGTGCACATGGTGCGTTTTTGATGCTGTAAATCCGTGCGGAATTGGCCCCAAAAATGCATAGCAAACCTTATCCCAGCATTTCCTATGAGATTTTGCAAGATCTGTGCACATGATCAGGATTTTTCCTTACAAAATTTCATATGCGGGGAAAAGAAGCAGCATGTCCATTCTTTGTGCGTTTTTCCTATACAATGCATTGGAAAAAACACATGGCAAATCCACAGGCAAAAATGCACAAAAAAAAACCACATCAAAAACGCACGGAATTTCCACAGCATTTTTACTGCCAAGAGATGCAGAACTTTGCAAAAACGTTGCAGAAATTTCTGCAAGCAAATCCTGAACGTGCGCACATAACCTAACTGTAATGAATGTATGCAATTTAAATGTGAGAACTAATTTATAGAGGTAAATGATTGGTGCTTTCATGGGGCTACTTACAGGATGCTTCAATGAGCATAACACCAGTGTATAAAAATGCTCAACAGGTAAAAATTATCTCTGAGATATCTGCACCTAATATTTCATATACTGTTTTAGTAGTCCTGTTTTTATGTCTTATTGATGAACATGAAAAGTATAGAAGAAAGGTTCTCATTTCTAAGCTTTTACATTTCTATGACACTTACAGAGGTAGATAAATATCTGCTTGTCTGGAAGCTTTTAAGGGATGCAGTGCAAAGAAATGTGCCCAAAAACAGAATTACAGACATGAGAAAAACATCAGGCACATAGTTGCAGCTAATTCCCTCTAGATGTCCACCAAACTCAATACACTGTCCTCGAGTCAGATTTATAGGATCTTGCATATTCTATGGAGAAAAAAAGCAGATACACAAGGAGAAAACATAAAATGAACACCAAACATTGCATAGACACAAACATATTTAAAAACTTCAAGCACTAAAACACAAAGTGAATTATAAAGTTGTAGAAATTGTAGAACTTGCAGTTAGCCTTTAAACGTTTAGTGTCACTGGACAAGATTTTTCTAATGTCCCTAATGTGCCTAGTAAAAAAAGTAAAATAAAAGAAAGAAAGCATATACATCTCGTGGACTAGTGCCACTTCTCCACTCAGAGCACTGTGATCCCTGGCAATCTCAATACATTGCTTATGTAGTGTAAGTGCTGCAACCTGACATTGGCCCTTGACTGTCATAAGATTGCCTGGGGACAGTATGTTATCAATAGCCACCCTATGTTACCTATATTTACTGTATATTATTCTAATAAAAGAGTGCAGGAGAAAGAAATCGTAAAACCTACCACATAATAAAAAGGATCATACAATGTGAAATTGCTTGAAGACTCATTTCCTGTAATAAATAAACAGAACAAAATCGATAAAATCCTGGAAACGTAATATGCAGCTACATAATATGCGTAATATGCAGTTAAATAATATATATATGACGCGCCCCCTGGGCCTGTGCTGTGCAGGGGATACTCGGAGCCGGGCCTTCTGTAAGATGCTGGGGGTTGTAGTCTCCGTGTGGTGGCGACCCGGTCCGTGCCCAGGGTGGTCAAACCAGTGGCAGTCTATTGGTATTGTAATTGTCCGACTACGCCACCTGTGGATTGCGGTCAGTGGGCACCGCCGCTGCGCTGCAGACCGCTGAGGCTGATGTTATATGCGCAGCCAGGAATGGGATGACTCAGCCAGGAATGGGAGAAGTATTGGCTCAGGGCAGCTAGAGTGAATGTTGGGAGTGATGGGGTGAGCGTCCCAGTACTGATGGTGCTGGTGCGGCGATGAAACACAGAGACTTGTAATTGCAGTTTCCAATGCTTTACTCACAGTTGTTATTCTGGTCACTTGTGCACATGAGGGACCGCCTGAGCCGTGCTGCGTTCACCAGGCAAGGGACTCGACCAACTCCCAGGCAATTCCAGAGCGTGGCACAGGGCTCCCTTCCTTTCCTTTCTCTGGCCGTCCCCACCAGTGACCCACCTTTGTCCAGCTCCCTCGGGCCTTCTCTGGGCGGAACCTATCTCCGGTTTCCCTGACCCTGTGCGGTATGCTTTCCTGGTGGATGTAGAGAGGGGTCGCACCAAGATGTGGTAACAACCTTCGGTCTTTGGCTGAGGAATCTGTTGCCTCCACCAATTTGGGTTCCGGTACCCTGTTCTGCCAACCCCTCACCCTGTATCTCCTGGGCATATGGGGTTCCTTCTGTCCTCGCGTTTCTGGGCCTTTCTCTGTGTTCCTTGCTTCCTTTCTCCTCTGTTCCAGTTCCTTTCTTGCTTTCCTTTCCGTTCCTTCTCCTCTCTCTCTCTGCTGTTTCTGGCCTCCACTCCAGGCCTGCCTCTGGAGCTGGGCCCAGACTGAGCCACAGCTCCCTGTCAGCCCTCTCTGGCTGAACTCCTCTCTGAACTGGCTCAACTGACTGACTGACTGACTACTGTCCTAAGATGGTGCCCACCTTATATACCTCCTTCTAACACCCGAGCCCAGGTGACTAGCAACCAATGGGCTCCTACCTATGCCCAGAAACCCACCCCTATCTGCTCCTACACCACTGGGTATTCCACCCCCCGCCCCACTCCAGCCAGGGACAGATGCTGTCGTGCCTGCACTTCTGTCTAGTGGGAGCACCGTTGACCTGTCCCTCGGAAATGGGGTGTGTGTGGTGCATGCAGCTAAACGAGTCCTGGTCCACACTCCATCCTTACCCGGGAGTGGAATACCACACCTCTGGTTTGAGGTGCAATACCCCTGTAGCAGCCGAGCCCTCGGGGTGCTACATATACAATGAACATTGCTTTACAATTCTTAAATAGAATCAATCTATATGCAAAGTTCATAATTTTTTAGATCCTTTTGCAAACTTTAAAACCCCTTCATGACCTATGACGTATAGGTACGTCATAGGTCGCCTCCCCCTCTTTCATCAGCGCCCCTGTCACATGATCACAGGGCACTGGTGGGTTGGCATGACAATCAGGGGTCTGCAGAAGATCCCAGTGATTGTCATTACCAATCTGCTTTGAGCGCCGCCCAGTGGCCCGCGTTCATAGCAGATGGGTATTTCTGCTACGCATAGATCAGACAATCGCAACTACAAGTCTCCTAAGGAAACTATTGAAGCTAGTGAAACAAAGTAAAACATTTGTTTAAAAAATATATAAAAAAATGTAAAAAATGTAAAAGTTCAAATCACTCTCCTTTACCCCATTAAAAGTAAAATAAAATAAAAAATATACATATTTGGTATCGCCACGTTCAGAAACACCCAATCAAAATATAAAAAGAGTTAATCCGATCGATAAACAGCGTATTGAAAAAAAAAAGTAAACGCCAGAATTACGTTTTTTTGGTCACAGCACATTGCAATAAATTGCAATAATGGGCCATCAAAACATCGTAAACACCCCAAAATGGTATGAATAAAAACGTCAGCTCGGCATGCAAAAAATAAACCTTCACCCAGCCCCAAATCCCGAAAAATAGAGATGCTCGGGTCTCGGAAAATGGTGACATTTATTTATTTATTTAATTACAAACTTTAGATGTTTTTTTCTATGAACTCATAATGACCTGGAGAATCATAATGGCAGGTCAGTTTTAGTATTTTGTGAAAATGGTAAATAAAAAACCCATAAAACAATTGTGGAATTGCACTCTTTTTGCAATTTCACTGCACTTGGAATTTTTTCCCATTTTCGGTACACTATATGGTAAAATCATTGATATCATTCAAAAGTACAACTCGTCCACAAAAAAACACGCCCTCACACTGCCATGTAGACGAAAAAATAAAAAAGTTATGGCTAGGAAGAAGGGGAGAAAAAAACGAAACCGCAAAAATGGAAAATCCCAAGGTGGTGAAGGGGTTAAGTGTATGTGTAGCACCCTGAGGATTCGGCTGCTACAGGGGTATTGCACCTCAACCCAGAGGTGTGATATTCCACTCCCGGGTAAGGATGGAGTGTGGAACTGAGCTCGGTAGGCTGCATGCACTACACACATCCCATTTCCGAGGAGCAGACCGACGGTACTCCCACTTAGAAATGTGCAGGTACGACCGAGTCTGTTCCTGGCTGGAGTGGGAGGGGGGTGGTACATCCCAAGTAGTGTAGGGGCAGATAGGGGGAGCAGCCTGGGTAAAGTTAGGAGCTCATTGGGTGCTGGTCACCTGAGCTCACACATAGAGGGTGTATATAAGGTGGGCACCAACTAGAATCAGGGTCAGACGCAGAGAGTCAGATGCAGAGAGGATCAGCTGCAGAGAACAAGTCAGGAGAGGAGAGAAGGGACCCAAGAACCCAAATCAGAGCACCGGGTGAGGAGTCAGCAAAAGGGTACCGGAACCCAAACTGGTGGGGGTAAAAACAATCCCCAGCCAGAGACCGGAGACCGTGGGCAGTGTCTGCCACGGTCACCCACCACATTCACCCCGAAGGCACACCACATGAAGGGTCAGGGAACCCAGGGCCAAGGGTGTCCCAACAGAAGGCCCGAGGGAGCTGGACCTAGGTGGATCACTGGTGGGGACGGCTGAAGAAAGGACAGAGGGAGAGCTCAGGGCCACGCTCCGGACTTGTTTGGGGGTTGGCTGGATCCAGGACCTGGTGGACGCAGCACGGCTCGGGTGGTCACTAGCAGCTGGAGTGACCAGTACAACATCTGCAGTAAGTAAACACCCTTAACTGCACAACCCGACTCTGTCTTCACTGCCGTCTGCACTACACCACCACAACCCCCATCCTCTGCGCCTGTCCCCTCTGAGGCTATACCCCTCCCGTTGGGGGTTATTTCACCAAGCTGCGCACCCACCATCAGCCTCAGCGGACCCTGCTGCAGCGGCGGCCACAGTGACCGCATCACAACGGGTGGCGTAGTCGACACAAAAGAACTTTAGTAACATCTGTAGAACTGCCACATCACACTGAGCTTGACGCCCTGGGCACGGGGCCGGGTCACAGCCGCTCGGAGACTACAACCCCCCATCTGATCCGGTGCCGGGTATTCCCCTCAAAAAGGAATATGTCCCAGGGGGCGCGTCAACTTTGGCGTAGTCGGCAGGATTACGTGCCCGCAACACCCGGGTACTGCGTGCCTGAAGAAAAGTGCAAGTTTACCTCAGAAAGAAGTCTCCCGCCGGTTCCGGAGGGTCCACGCCATCGGACTCCATCACCAGTCGTTTCCCGCCGATTGTCCGCCATTTCCAGCTTGTTCCCGCCATCTGCAGAGTTTCCCGCCACTGGGCGACGCTTCCCGCCAAAACCGCAGATTTCCCGCCTTGGAAGAGCAGCGGACGCCATTATGGGCGTGCCAAAGGAGGGCAAGAGGCCGCCTCCCATCGTGGGCCAGGACAGAAAATGGCGCCAAAAGTGGAGGCCGCCCCCACCGGCAGAGACTGTGATGCTGGAGGTGTCTGTCAGCGTGAAAGAACTACCCCTGGAGCTGACAGTCACCGAGTTGCCCCGGGACCGCCCTCGAAGTGGGAGGAGACGAAAGAGAAGAGAAAAGATGGGTGCCGCTTGGAGCAGTCTGGAGCGAGCGCACCCGGAGGCAAGAAGCCTGGAGAGGAGTAGCAGAGAAGCTCACCCGGAGATGTCCAGAGAGCAGAGCAGCACCGGCCCGCTGGCCAGGAGCCTGCTGGAAGAAGAGCAGAGCAGCACCGACCCGTTGGTCAGGAGCCTGCTGGACACCACGACCCCACTAGGCCTAGTGGAGGTCCTTGCACAGCTCCCCCGAGACCGGGAGTGTGCGCAGACTGCCCTGGAGGGCCTCGCACGGAGGATGGCCCGGGTACAGCGAGAGACATTGGCCGAGTGGAGCCGAGAGATGGCCCAGCAAACCAAGACCCGGAGCACGCCAGCCAAGATGAGGAGACAGACCGCCTCTGAGGATGGCGCGGGAGGACCCAAGGCCGGAGACGGCGCCGAGAAGGGAGCCGAACGCATGGAGGCAGGTAAAGGGGACGTCTATACCCCAAACCAGGACACCGCCCACCTGCCCCAGCTCCCCGTCGCAGAGCCCGAAAGTCCCCCTGCTGTGCCCGAAAACGCCATGTCACCGACGCAGACTAGGCCCCAACCGGAAGCCGCCGCCGCGACCCCTGTGACGTCACGCGCCTCGACCCGGGGCGTGACAAAGCAGGAAATACCACCAGCCTGGTCGCAAGGCCTAGTACCCCCGGGCGCCGAATCACCAACAGCGCCCCCTACCTCCGCGGAGCCTCCGGCCTGGCCGCAAGGCCAGGTAGCCCAGGGCGCCGCCGTCCTAACGGTGCCCTTCACCTTCCAGGTGCCCCAGGCCTGGCCGCAAGGCCTGGGCAACCAGGGCGCCACCACCACCGCGCCCGCACCCGTAAAACCAAGGGTGCCGCGTCTGGGAGAGGACTTGTTTGCCCAGCACACGTGGCCGGACGGGCAGCCTTTCGTCTGGCCCCAGAAGTATTACGAACTGAAGCACCAGAGGAGGGTTGGGGCCATGTGTGCACCCCTGATTCCGGCTCCGAAGCCCGTAATAAGGATCTCGCCCCCGCTAGCGGAAGCACAGTTTGAGTGGGACCCCACCGGAGAAGATCTAATGGGGTTCACTCAGGAAACTAGGGCAGCTGCAGCAGAGCGTGCGGAGTGCTGCCGCCAACAGCTCGAGGAGTTTGCGAGGGAGCGGAGAGAGAGGCGGGTCCGGGAACAACAGGCCCAAATAAGGAGCGCCGAGCAAAAGAGTCGGACCAGGAGGGACCCCCGTGCAGCGCACAGTCCCCGTACCACCGGGACTGTAATCAAGTTCAACCAGCAGCATGGGTGGGGCTTCATTCCAGACAACAACACCCCCGGCGACGTCTTTGTCACGCGCAGAGACGTGGAGTCCCATCTGCCGGAGGGGCACAGAGGTCGTGACCTTTATATCGGGGACGAGGTCACCTTTACCCGGCACAAGTGTGCCAAAGGACCTTACGCCCTCCATGTGCATCGCCTGACAGAGGAGGAGCTGCGATGTGAGGAGGAAGAGCAAGAGGATCCGGACGGGTCTGAAGCTGAGATCCCCAAAGAAGGAGCAGGAGGAAGACGTTGTTGAGTACAGCGGAGTAGGTGCTGTAAATAGTTACCCGATCGGGGTATAAAGAAACTGTTACTGCAAATATAGTCCCCGTTGGGACCAGCTGAGTGAACTGTTTACCCGTTTACCCCTTAATCCCACAGGCTGAGGACTGTGAGCAGCCATTCCCTTTCCCTCCTTACCTGGCCGAGGACTGAGAGCGGCCAACTTCCCCTGTAAATAGTTGCGCGTCCTAAAGCGCCCCCTACCGGTTTTATAGGAAAACCAGTTTTTCTAAGAGACTGTCGCACTTTTCCCGGACACACGTTGCACAGTGTCCGGAGGAGGAACCAGAAACAAGAGACGACGAGAATGTTATATGAAAAGTTTTATATATATATAATGTTTTATATGTTTTATATGTTTATAAAAATTTGTATGTTTTGGTGATGTTTTATGTCTTACAGCCCGAGGACGTGCTGTGATTTACCAGGGGGGAATGTAGCACCCTGAGGATTCGGCTGCTACAGGGGTATTGCACCTCAACCCAGAGGTGTGATATTCCACTCCCGGGTAAGGATGGAGTGTGGAACTGAGCTCGGTAGGCTGCATGCACTACACACATCCCATTTCCGAGGAGCAGACCGACGGTACTCCCACTTAGAAATGTGCAGGTACGACTGAGTCTGTTCCTGGCTGGAGTGGGAGGGGGGTGGTACATCCCAAGTAGTGTAGGGGCAGATAGGGGGAGCAGCCTGGGTAAAGTTAGGAGCTCATTGGGTGCTGGTCACCTGAGCTCACACATAGAGGGTGTATATAAGGTGGGCACCAACTAGAATCAGGGTCAGACGCAGAGAGTCAGATGCAGAGAGGATCAGCTGCAGAGAACAAGTCAGGAGAGGAGAGAAGGGACCCAAGAACCCAAATCAGAGCACCGGGTGAGGAGTCAGCAAAAGGGTACCGGAACCCAAACTGGTGGGGGTAAAAACAATCCCCAGCCAGAGACCGGAGACCGTGGGCAGTGTCTGCCACGGTCACCCACCACATTCACCCCGAAGGCACACCACATGAAGGGTCAGGGAACCCAGGGCCAAGGGTGTCCCAACAGAAGGCCCGAGGGAGCTGGACCTAGGTGGATCACTGGTGGGGACGGCTGAAGAAAGGACAGAGGGAGAGCTCAGGGCCACGCTCCGGACTTGTTTGGGGGTTGGCTGGATCCAGGACCTGGTGGACGCAGCACGGCTCGGGTGGTCACTAGCAGCTGGAGTGACCAGTACAACATCTGTAGTAAGTAAACACCCTTAACTGCACAACCCGACTCTGTCTTCACTGCCGTCTGCACTACACCACCACAACCCCCATCCTCTGCGCCTGTCCCCTCTGAGGCTATACCCCTCCCGTTGGGGGTTATTTCACCAAGCTGCGCACCCACCATCAGCCTCAGCGGACCCTGCTGCAGCGGCGGCCACAGTGACCGCATCACAACGGGTGGCGTAGTCGACACAAAACAACTTTAGTAACATCTGTAGAACTGCCACATCACACTGAGCTTGACGCCCTGGGCACGGGGCCGGGTCACAGCCGCTCGGAGACTACAACCCCCCATCTGATCCGGTGCGGGTATTCCCCTCAAAAAGGAATATGTCCCAGGGGGCGCGTCATATGGAGTGTGTGACAGAGTGACTGGTATGATATATGAGGGGAGGTATGTGTCACTCAGGTTGCTTTCCTGTGTGAACTAAAACCTAATAAAATTCTGCCAGCATGTTATATGCTGGGGGGATTAACTCTCTTAAAGGGTGTGGTTTTATGGGAATGGCAAAGAGGGTGGGAAGCCATCTCCCTACCTCCCTACCTCCCCTCAGGGTGTGGCTGAGCAAGGATTAAATGTTCAGTCAGTTTTTTTTCTCTGAACAGTGTGTGGCCTGGAGAGTGAAGTCTCCAGGCTGTGTTTGGGTGAAGCCAGAGAGCAACACCGGAGGACAGGTGTTTGCTGCGACTTTATCGTGCTACCCGGAGCGGACCGAGCCTCGCTTGATATTGGACTCTGTTATACCTTATCTTTTATTTTCCCGTTAATCCCGAGAGGGTCTGTTTATTTTTATGGGACACTGCTGGAGTTTACACTACAGAATAAACCAGCAGGAAGTTTAACCTGAACCGTGTGTCCTGTGTCTGCCTCTGGAGAGCCGTGCAAGTCCCTTTACCACAGTTGGTGTGAGAGTGCGTGCAAGATTCCAGGAACACGTATACCTGCCACAGAGACCGGTGGATGTCCTAGGTGAATGCCACCAGCCAGCCAGAGAAGTCCGGAAGCATGGAGGAGCTCATTAAGCACCTGGTGCAGAGCAACAACAGATGCACCAGCAGCACTTGCAGAGCCAGAGGCAGCAGAGCACTTGCAGAGCCAGCAGAGCATGCAGAAGCACCAGAAGATGAACAAACTGTTGCTGCAACAGATCCAAGTGCAGCAAAAGGCGCAGAAACAGCACCAGCAGGAGCAGCAACAGCAGATACCGCTTCTGGTGGATGCCATCCAGGGCAGAGCGACCGCCCCACCCCCAGGGCCGACTGATGACTCCCACATCAGAAAGGCGGTAAGACGGGCCATGCAAAAGATGACCCCCGGGGATGATGTAGAAGCATTTCTGACAGTCTTTGAGAGGGTGGCTGATCGGGAGAGACTTCCACCAGAACAGTGGGCAGAGGTTCTGGCGTCATATTTGTTGGGTGAACCCCAATAGGCATATTACGACTTGGCACTGCAGGATGCCAAAGAATATGTCAAGCTAAAGACAGAGATCTTGGCACGCCTGGGAGTTAATATGGCGGTGAGAGTGCAACGAGTCCACCACTGGGCATATGCCAGCGACAATCCCCCCCCCTCGCAGATGTTCGATCTACTGCATCTCGTTCAGAAGTGGTTGCAGCCAGAGTCCTCCACTCCGGCCTAGATGGGCGAGCGGGTGGTGATTGATAGATTCGTGCACTCTTTTCCAAAGTCAGGACAGACTTGAGTTGCCCAGGGCGATCCCCAGAATGCAGATGACTTCTTCGGCCTGGTAGAGAGGTACCAGGCGATTGAGAAGTCCCTCGGGAAACTGGATATAGTCATTTCTCCATACTGTGATACCCAAAAGGGGGTGGGTTCACCACGGAAGGGGTCTAGAGCCACCACTCGGGGGCATCACACTCCTACTGAAGGAGCCACAAAAACTGTTGCTAAAGATAAAGTCTGTTGGAGGTGTCACAACCCTGGATACGTAGCCGCCAGGTGTCATATGTCCCCTGAGCCCATGGACTGCAGCCTAGGCAGATGGGTCTCCTATTATGCTTATCCAGACTGCAGTGTAGACTGTCAACCCGGCAAGCGTGTGCCATGTCCGTTAATGGAGTAAAGGTGCTTGGATTGTTGGACTCTGGGAGTCTGGTGACCTTAATCAAAGCTACCCTTCCCCACCAGTTGATCCCTTCCAAAACTGTGGGCATTCAGTGCATTCATGGGGATGCCAAGGGCTATCCCGTGGCCACAGTAACAGTGGGAACAGACTGTAGTGCCCAGTCTCACGAGGTCGGGATGGTTAAGGACCTAATACATCCCGTCATACTGGGCCATGATTTTGCTTTATTTTTGGACTTGTCGGGGAAGGGAACCGGACTAAGTAGCGTGGGCAAAAGCCAGGTCCCTAGAGAAGACCCCCGACGAAGTCTCAAGTCGATGAGTTCCCAATGTGCGTCATTTCCGGCGATGAGGGGTGAGACGGTGACCGAGGAGGCTGACCTCCCTGAGTTAGATGTGTCCAGAGAGAACTTTGGGACTGCTCAAGTTCGGGACCTGACCTTAAAGGGGGCATTTTACCAGGTTACTGTATGTAATGGGGTTGCCCAAGAGCTGGAGGCTGATACCAGGTTTCCCCACTTTGCAGTTCAAGGGGAGTTGCTATATTGGGTGGCTAAACTAAGTGGTGGTGAAACAGTGGAGCAGCTCTTAGTGCCAGGGCCATACAGATAGAGGGTACTGGATTCACATGTTCTGGGGGGACATTTAGGGGTCGAGAAAACTCAGGAGAGGATTTTAAGAAGGTTTTATTGGCCGGGGTGTTACCGAGAAATTCTCATCTATTGTAGGTCCTGCCCCATCTGCCAAATAACCGTCCCCTCTTCCCACTTCCTAGTCCATTAGTTCCACTGCCAGTGATAGAGATCCCCTTAGAGAGGATTGCAATGGACCTAGTAGGGCCCTTAGTCAAGTCTGCCCGAGGCCACCAATACATTCTGGTGATCATGGACTATGCGACTCGGTATCCAGAAGCGGTACCACTAAGAAATTCATAAAGTAAATGTATAGCCAGGGAACTTGTCCATATATTTGCCAGGATCAGTCTGCTGAAGGAAATCCTAACGTACCAAGGGACTCCGTTCATGAGCAAGGTAATGAAGCAGCTGTGCAAGGTCCTCCAAATTACCCAACTGTGAACCTCCATTTACCATCGGCAGACAGACGGCTTAGTAGAGCGCTGTAACAAGATCCTGAAAGCGATGCTCAAGAAAGTCGTAGAGAAGGATGAACGTGACTGGGACTACCTGCTGCCCTTCCTACTCTTCTCGGTAAGGGAGGTTCCACAAGCCTCTATCGTTTTTTTTATCCGTTTGAGCTCCTGTATGGACGACATCCGTGAGGGCTTCTCTGGGAAGCCGAGGTTATGCCACACTGAAGCACCGTTGAACATGTCACCCAGATGCAGGAAAGAATAGCAAAAGTGATGCCGATCGTGAAAGCGCATCTCCTCCAGGCACAGGAAGCCCAGGCAAGGGTCTATAATTGATCGGCAAGGCTGAGGCAGTTCCAGCCCTGGGACCGTATTTTGTTGCTAATCCCTACAGTCGAGAGCAAGTTTTTGGCCAAATGGCAAGGTCCATACGGGGTGGTGGAGAAAGTCAGCGAAGTTAATTATAAAGTCCACCAGCCTGGCCAAAGAAAGCCACACCAAGTATACCATGTGAACTTGCTCAAGCCGTAGCAGGACCGGGAACCTGTGGAAACTCCTTGCCTGGGAGCTGCTCCCAAAAGCAATGTGGAAGAGGTCACTATAGCAGAGACTCTATTGCCGACCCAGAAGCAACAGTGTAGAGAATTACTACAGCGAAATCGGGAATTGTTCTCAGAGATGACGGGGCATACTCAGGTGGTAGAGCATGACGTGCTGACCGAGCCACATATAAGAGTGAATCTGAAGCCGTACCAGATTCCGGAAGCATGCTAGAAGGTGATCTCTGATGAGGTAAGAGGATGCTAGACTTCATTTTGATAGAGAAATGAAAGAGTGGGTGGTTGAGCCCAATCATCCTCGTGCCAAAACCCAACGGAGAGTGGAGGTTTTGTAATGACTACCGCTGGCTGAATGAGGTGTCCAAGTGTGACGCATACCCGATGCCCCACGTTGACAAGCTCATCGAGAGGCTTGGACCGGCAAGGTACATCACCAGTCTTGACCTGATGAAGGGCTACTGGCAGATCCCCATGTCCCAGACAGCCAAGGAGAAGACGGCTTTCTCGGCACCTGATCGGTGCTTTCAATACACTAGGAGGCCTTTCGGACTACAGGGGCCCCAGCCACCTTCCAGAGGGCTATGGATCGGATTCTAGCCCCACATAAGAAGTATGCCGCAGCCTACCTTGACTACATTGTAGTCTTTAGCCCAGATTGGGCTAGTCATGTACCTAAACTGCAGGCCATTCTGGATGCGCTGAGAAAAGCGGGATTTACTATAAATATGAGAAAATGTGCCATTGGGAAAGAGGAGGCCAAATACTTGGGCTATGTCGTCGGGAGAGGCGAAATAAAGCTGCAATTCAATAAAGTGGAAGCAATCCAGACCTGGCCGCAACCGCTCTCCATGAAGCAAGTAAGAGCATTTCTGGGAATGGTGGGATATTACCAGCGGTTTATCCTGAATTTTGCCATGAAGACCGCACCACTGACAGATCTCCTAAAAGGCACCAGATCAACCATGGTGAAGTGGACTGAGGAAACAGAAACCACGTTTCAACAGTTGAAGCTAGACTGTGTAAGCAGCCGGTCCTGGTCGCACCAGACTTTAAGAAAGAGTTTGTGGTCCAGACAGCCGCTTCAGAGGTTGGTCTAGGAGCCGTAATCTCTCAAGAGATAAATGGAGAAGAATATCCCATTTTCTATCTGAGCCAGAAACTTTCATCCTGCGGGAAGAACTAAGCAATAGTGGAAAAAGAGTGTTTAGCCATAAAGTGGGCTGTAGATAAGAGGAAGTTTAAGTCGGTGTCAGACCATGCCCCTCTGAGTTGGTTAAGGGAAAAGAGGGGTAAAAATGCCAGGGTAACTAGATGATTCCTAGGTCTTCGGGACTTTAACTTTCACATGAAGCATAGGCCCGGGAAGTAGAGTTGAGCGAATTTGTTCGGCAAATGTTCGAAAGTTTCAAATTCGGCACGAATATGGCACATTCAGATTCGCGATCACAAAGGCGAGCAAATTTTCTTAAAATCAGAAAAGTTTGACGAATTTGCACGGGACCGCAAATACAGGGCAACCACGGCGTTTTGAACAGTTTTGTTAGCATAGTGCAAGTGTATGATGAGCGGTGACATGTGCCAGGTGAGTGTGGGGGCTGTGGAGAGCTTAGAACAGGTCAGATCAGCGGCGCACTGTTTTTTTTTCTGTTTTTTTTTCCTGTGGGCGGTAACTTTAGCTCTGGAAAGCGCGGCCAGCCAGCCATAGCGCAGGAAGCATCTACACTGTCCAGACATAAGGGCTTCTGCAATTGGCTGCAGAAATCACATGTCCTCTCAATATAAAAAGCAGCCATGTTCCCTCAGCGCCATTATATACATGTCACTGCTGGAGACGACGCATCTCAGTGTTCTCCCGTGTAATGAGAGATATTAGCTAGATAGATGGGGGGGCTTGTGTGGTAGTCAGATAGTGTAGATAATTCCTGGCCTGTATACCTCTGCAACTGCTGGTGCAGCACATTTTTTGGTGTTCTTGTGCAAGTACTGAGATTCTGACAGAATCAGAGGGCCCATGCCATACAATAGTGCTGTGCACCGCTGGTATAGAGCTCCATGTCTCTGTATACCTTGAATCTTTTTTTGCACTGGCTAATGTGATCAAGAGCAGTGCATCTTTTCATTTAGTGGGGTTGAAATTGTGCTCTGCACAGTCTGCAGAGCTTCTTATTGCAGAGCACAAAATCTGTTTTTTTTTCTGCTGTTATTGTGATATTGAACGATGTGTGCACTAAAGTCTTTTTAGTGTCAGATACTATTTTAGTGGAGTTGAACTTCAGGCGGCCTCTCTTGTTACCCCCAGTCCAAAAAATATTTTTTTATGTGTTAAAAGTCATACAGTGCTATAAGCCAGCTACTACGTCAGTGGCGGTCAAATTCAGCTTGTACACACAGTCAAACCTATATACACTGCTCAAAAAAATAAAGGGAACACTTAAACAACAGAATATAACTCCAAGTAAATCAAACTTCTGTGAAATCAAACTGTCCAATTAGGAAGCAACACTGATTGACAATCAAATTCACATGCTGTTGTGCAAATGGAATAGACAATAGATGGAAATTATTAGCAATTATCAAGACAAACTCAATAAAGGAGTGTTTCTGCAGGTGGAGACCACAGACCACATCTCAGTACCAATGCTTTCTGGCCGATGTTTTGGTCACTTTTGAATGTTGGTTGTGCTTTCACACTCATGGTAGTGACGCGCCCCCTGGGACATATTCCTTTTTGAGGGGAATACCCGGCACCGGATCAGATGGGGGGTTGTAGTCTCCGAGCGGCTGTGACCCGGTCCCGTGCCCAGGGCGTCAAGCTCAGTGTTATGTGGCAGCTTTACAGATGTTACTAAAGTTCTTTTGTGTCGACTACGCCACCCGTTGTGATGCGGTCACTGTGGCCGCCGCTGCAGCAGGGTCCGCTGAGGCTGATGGTGGATGTGCAGCTTGGTGGGATAACCCCCAACGGGAGGGGTATAGCCTCAGAGGGGACAGGCGCAGAGGATGGGGGTTGTGGTGGTGCGGTGCAGCCGGCAATCAAGACAGACTCGGGTTGTGCAGTTAAGGGAGTTTACTTACTGCTGATGTTTCGGTCACTCCAGCTGTTAGTGACCACCCGAGCCGTGCTGCGTCCACCAGGTCCTGGATCCGGCCAACCCCCAAACAAGTCCGGAGCGTGGCCCTGAGCTCTCCCTCTGTCCTTTCTTCAGCCGTCCCCACCAGTGATCCACCTAGATCCAGCTCCCTCGGGTCTTCTGCTGGGCAACCCTTGGCCTTAGGTTCCCTGACCCTCCATGTGGTATGCCTTCAGGGTGGATGTAGTGAGTGGCCGTGGCAGATGCTGCCCACAGCCTCCGGTCTCTGGCTAGGGATGTTTTTGCCCCCACCAGCTTGGGTTCCGGTACCCTTGTGCTGACTCCTCACCCGGTGCTCTAATTTGGGTTCTTGGGTCCCTTCTGCTGTCCCCCTCTGGGTCTTTCTCTTTCTTTCTCCTCTCTCTCTCTCCAGGGCTGCTGTTTTCTTCTCTCTCCTCTCCAACTGACTTGTTCTCAGCGTCTGACCCTGATCTAAGTTGGTGCCCTCCTTATATATCCCTCTATGTGTGAGCTCAGGTGACCAGCACCCAATGAGCTCCTATCACTACCCAGACTGCTCCCCCTATCTGCCCCTACACTACATGGGATGTACCACCCCCCTCCCACTCCAGCCAGGAACAGGCTCGGTTGTACCTGCACATTTCTAAGTGGGAGTACCGTCGGCCTGCTCCTCTGGAATGGGATGTATGTAGTGCATGCAGTCTATCTGAGCTCAGTTCCACACTCCTTCCTTACCCGGGAGTGGAATATCACACCTCTGGGTTGAGGTGCAATACCCCTGTAGCAGCCGAATCCTCAGGGTGCTACATTCCCCCCTGGTAAATCACAGCACGTCCTCGGGCTGTAAGACAAAACACCAAAACATACAAAATTTTTATATGAACATATAAAACATGTAAAACATTATATATATATAAAAACTTTTCATATAAACATTCTCGTCGACTTCTCTGGTTTCAGGTTCCTCCTCCGGACACTGTGCAACGTGTGTCCGGGAAAAGTGCGACAGTCTTTCTAGAAAAATGGTTTCTCCTATAAAACCGGTAGGGGGCGCTTTAGGACGCGCAACTATTTACAGGGGAATTTGGCCGTTCTCAGTCCCCGGCCAAGTAAAGGGAAAGGGATGGCTGCTCACAGTCCTCAGCCTGGTTTGGGTAGGGGACACACGGGTTGAACTGTTCACTGGTCCCAACGGGGACTAAACTTTAAAGCAGCCACGGTTACTTGGGTACCCCGACAGGTAACTATATACAGTCCTTTGTACTATCTCAGTCATAGTACCTTCTAGCCTTGAACCCGTCCGGGTCTTCTGGCTCCTCCTCCCTACACTGCAACTCCTCCTCTGTCAGGCGATGCACGTGGAGGGCGTAAGGTCCCTTGGCACACTTGTGCCGGGTGAACGTTACCTCGTCACCGACGTAGAGGTCACGGCCTTTGTGACCCTCTGGCAGGTGGGACTCGACGTCCCGTCGGGTAACGAAGACGTCACCCATGGTGTTCCGGTCCTTTATGAAGCCCCACCCATGCTGCGCATTAAACTTTATTACCGTCCCGATGGTACGGGGACGATTTGCTGCATAGGGGTCCCTTCTGGTCCGACTCTTTTGCTCCGCGCTGCGGGTCTGGGCCCATTGCTCTCTGACCCGCCTCTCCTCCCGTTCTCTCTGAAACTCTGCCAGCTGTTGACGGCAACACTCTGTGCGTTCAGCTGCAGCTGCCCGAGTCTCTCCGGTGAACCCCATCAAATCTTCTCCCGTGGGGTCCCACACGAATTGGGCTTCTTCTAGTGGAGGCGAGACCCGAGTCACGGGCTTTGGAGCCGGGATCAGGGGCTCACACAGGGGACCTAACTTCTTTTGTCGCTCCAGTTCCAAGAATTCTTCGGGCCAGATGAAAGGCCGCCCGTCCGGCCACGTCAGCTGGCTGAAGGGGTCCTCTCCCAGATATGGCACCCTTGGTGTTTCGGGTGCAGGCGTGATGGTGGGGGCGCCCAGGTTACCCAGGCCTTGCGGCCAGGCCGGGGGCATCTGGAAGGTGAATGGAACTGTTAACACGGCGGCGCCCTGGGCTACCTGGCCTTGCGACCAGGCCGGAGGCTCCGCGGAGGTAGATGGCTCTACTGGGGATGCGGCGCCCGGAAACGCTAGGCCCTGCGACCAGGCCGGAGGCTCCTCCTCTTCCTTCGCCACGCTCCGGGTCACGACGCGTGACGTCACCGGGGTCGCGACGGCGGCTTCCGGTCGGGGCCCAGTCGGTGGCGGTGTCATGGCGGTCTCGGGTACGGCCGGGGGACCTTCGGGCTCTGCGACGGGGAGCTGGGGCAGATAAGCGGTCTTCCGGTATGGGGTATAGGCGTCCCCCTTACCTGCTGCCATGCGTCTCGCTCCCTCTTCTGCGCCGTCTCCGGCCTTGGGTCCTCCCGCGTCATCCGCAGAGGCAGTCGGTGTCTTCTTCCAAGGGAGCGGGTTCCGTGGACGGGTTCCAGCTTGCTGGGCCATCTCCCGGCCCCACTCCGCCAGGATCTCCCTCTGCACTCGGGCCATCCTTCCCGCGAGGCCCTCCAGGGCACTCCGCGCGCACTCCCGATCTCGGGGAAGCTGCGCCAGGATCTCCGCTAAGCCTAGCGGGGTTGTTGACTCCAGCAGGCTCCTGACCATCGGGTCGGTGCTGCTCTGCTCTCCTCCTTCTTCTTTTTGCAGGCTCCTGGCCAGCGGGCCGGTGCTGCGCTGCTGCCGCTCCATTCCCGGGTCTATTCTTCCTCTCCTCGACTCCGGGTGCTCTCGCTCTGGACACCTTGCCTCCGGGTGCGCTCGTTCTAGACTGCTCCAAGCGACACCCATCTTTTCTCTTTTCTTTCGTCTCCTCCCACTTCGAGGGCGGTCCCGGGGCAACTCGGTGACTGTCAGCTCCAGGGGGAGTTCTTTCACGCTGACAGACACCTCCAGCATCACAGTCTCTGTTGGTGGGGGCGGTTTCCACTTTTGGCGCCATTTTCTGTCCTGGCCCACGATGGGAGGTGGCCTCCTGCCCTCCTTTGGCACGCCCATAATGGCGTCCGCTGCTCTTCCAAGGCGGGAAATCTGCGGTTTTGGCGGGAATCGCTTCCCAGTGGCGGGAAACTCTACAGATGGCGGGAACAAGCTGGAAATGGCGGACAATCGGCGGGAAACGACTGGTGATGGAGTCCGATGGCGTGGACCCTCCGGAACCGGCGGGAGACTTCTTTCTGAGGTAAACTTGCACTTTTCTTCAGGCACGCAGTACCCGGGTGTTGCGGGCACGTAATCCTGCCGACTACGCCAAAGTTGACGCGCCCCCTGGGACATATTCCTTTTTGAGGGGAATACCCGGCACCGGATCAGATGGGGGGTTGTAGTCTCCGAGCGGCTGTGACCCGGTCCCGTGCCCAGGGCGTCAAGCTCAGTGTTATGTGGCAGCTTTACAGATGTTACTAAAGTTCTTTTGTGTCGACTACGCCACCCGTTGTGATGCGGTCACTGTGGCCGCCGCTGCAGCAGGGTCCGCTGAGGCTGATGGTGGATGTGCAGCTTGGTGGGATAACCCCCAACGGGAGGGGTATAGCCTCAGAGGGGACAGGCGCAGAGGATGGGGGTTGTGGTGGTGCGGTGCAGCCGGCAATCAAGACAGACTCGGGTTGTGCAGTTAAGGGAGTTTACTTACTGCTGATGTTTCGGTCACTCCAGCTGTTAGTGACCACCCGAGCCGTGCTGCGTCCACCAGGTCCTGGATCCGGCCAACCCCCAAACAAGTCCGGAGCGTGGCCCTGAGCTCTCCCTCTGTCCTTTCTTCAGCCGTCCCCACCAGTGATCCACCTAGATCCAGCTCCCTCGGGTCTTCTGCTGGGCAACCCTTGGCCTTAGGTTCCCTGACCCTCCATGTGGTATGCCTTCAGGGTGGATGTAGTGAGTGGCCGTGGCAGATGCTGCCCACAGCCTCCGGTCTCTGGCTAGGGATGTTTTTGCCCCCACCAGCTTGGGTTCCGGTACCCTTGTGCTGACTCCTCACCCGGTGCTCTAATTTGGGTTCTTGGGTCCCTTCTGCTGTCCCCCTCTGGGTCTTTCTCTTTCTTTCTCCTCTCTCTCTCTCCAGGGCTGCTGTTTTCTTCTCTCTCCTCTCCAACTGACTTGTTCTCAGCGTCTGACCCTGATCTAAGTTGGTGCCCTCCTTATATATCCCTCTATGTGTGAGCTCAGGTGACCAGCACCCAATGAGCTCCTATCACTACCCAGACTGCTCCCCCTATCTGCCCCTACACTACATGGGATGTACCACCCCCCTCCCACTCCAGCCAGGAACAGGCTCGGTTGTACCTGCACATTTCTAAGTGGGAGTACCGTCGGCCTGCTCCTCTGGAATGGGATGTATGTAGTGCATGCAGTCTATCTGAGCTCAGTTCCACACTCCTTCCTTACCCGGGAGTGGAATATCACACCTCTGGGTTGAGGTGCAATACCCCTGTAGCAGCCGAATCCTCAGGGTGCTACATTAGCATGAGAAGGACTCTACAACCCACAGAAGTTGCTCAGGTAGTGCAGCTCATCTCGGATGGCACATTAATGCTAGCTGTGGCAAGAAGTTTTGCTGTGTCTGTCAGCGTAGTGTCCAGAGGCTGGAGGCGCTACCAGAAGACAGGTCAGTATGCCAGGAGACGTGGAGGAGGTCGTAGGAGGGCAACAACCCAGCAGCAGGACCGCTACCTCTGCCTTTGTGCAAGGAGGAACAGGAGGAGCACTGCCAGAGCCCTGCAAAATGACCTCCAGCAGGCCACAAATGTGCATGTGTCTGCACAAACGGTTAGAAACCGACTCCATGAGGGTGGTATGATGGCCAGACGTCCACAGATGGGGGGTTGTGCTCACAGCCCAACAACGTGCAGGGCGCTTGACATTTGCCACAGAACAACAGGATTGGCAAAGTCGCATGCTCACATTGAGCACATGTGACAGACGTGACAGAGTCTGGAGACGCAGTGGAGAGCGATCTGCTGCCTGCAACATCCTTCAGCATGACCGGTTTGGCAGTGGGTCAGTAATGGTGTGGGGTGGCATTTCTTTGGAGGGCCGCACAGCCCTCCATGTGCTCACCAGAGGTAGCCTGACTGCCATTAGGTACCGAGATGAGACTCTCAGACCCCTTGTGAGACCATATGCTGGTGCGGTTGGCCCTTGGTTCCTCCTAATGCAGGACAATGCCAGACCTCATGTGGCTTGAGTGGGTCAGCAGTTCCTGCAAGATGAAGGCATTGAAGCTATGGACTGGCCCGCCTGTTCCCCAGACCTGAATCCGATTGAGGACATCTGGGACATCATGTCTCGCTCCATCCACCAACGTCACGTTGTACCACAGACTGTCCAGGAGTTGGTGGATGCTTTAGTCCAGGTCTGGGAGGAGATCCCACAGGAGACCATCCGCAACCTCATCAGGAGCATGCCCAGGCATTGTAGGGAGGTCATACAGTCAAGTGGAGGCCACACACAATACTGAGCCTCATTTTGACTTGTTTTAAGGACATTACATCAAAGTTGGATCAGCCTGTAGTGTGTTTTTCCACTATAATTTTGGGGGTGACTCCAAATCCAGGCCTCCATTGGTTAATAAATTTGATTTCCATTGATGATTTTTGTGTGATTTTGTTGTCAGCACATTCAACTTTGTACAGAACAAAGTTTTCAATGAGAATATTTCATTCATTCAGATCTAGGATGTGTTATTTGAGTGTTCCCTTTATTTTTTTTGAGCAGTGTATATTTTTGGCTGGCAGGCAGAGTCCACCCAAGGTTTTTTACTGTGGCAAAGTTGATTCAGTCTGCTAAAAGGCAGATCCTATTTTAGTGGCGTTGAACTTGTCCTTGTTTCACAGTAAAAAAAAAAAACTTCTCTTACTAGGCCCAGTCCAAAAAATATTTTTTCCTGTGCCAAAAGTCATACAGTGCTATAAGCCAGCTACTACGTCAGTGGCGGTCAGAGTCAGCTGTATGCAGAGCTTATGCAGAGTAACCAAAAATATTTTTTGCTCCAAGTAAAGTGATACAGCCGGCTAGATCTGAGTTTGAAATATTTTGGAGCATATATTCTATGTCATACTGGCCTCATCCACATTCAAAAAAAAAAAAATTTCTTCTGTTCCTAAAGTAATACAACAGGGGACATCTCAGTTTGAATTTTTTTGCAGAATATCTCGTAGGTTTTATCAGCCTCATGCACATTAACAAATTTCTTTTGTCTGTTAGTAACGTTATACGGCCGGCCATATTTTACCTTGTCATTTAGTGTTGCTGAAATTCACTTGTGTGCTGAGCTACTGTACAGGAAAAAAACATATTTTTCTTTAGTTAATTGCATGCTCCTACCACTGTATATGAACAACATGAGTGGGAAAAAGAGAGGGCATGGTGGCAGGGGGGAATAGGCTTGGTGTTCATGGTGTACGTGGGGTACGTGGTAATGTTAGTGAAAGCACTAGTGAACCAACACAAACAGGTCCTATCCAAAGACAACTGACAACTTATGTTAGTGGACGGCCTACTGTACTCCCTTCCTTTGGCAGCCACACAGTGATTCTCCTAGTTGATAAGGTCCAGAAAGAGCAGGTGCTCCAGTGGATGGCAAGCTCTGCTTCCAGTGGCCTCTAATCTTCTTCCTAAACCTCAACATTACACGCAGTACAGTCCACAGAGGTGACACCCCATTACCCATGCTTCCCCCCGTGTCACAACTGCCCAACTTCCCAACTGACTGATGGGCCAGTCTGTAGAACTCTTCACCCATTCTACACCATGGGCATCAGAAGTGTACTCCAAACAGTCACAAAGTCAAGGAGAGGAAAGCATCTGCACCGATGCCCAAAATATTTTTAGCTTGGATTCGGGGCAGGACGAAGTAGGGTCCGAGCAGGTTCCTGACCCTCGTCACCAGACGTTAACCGCAGGGAAGAGAGGTGATCCAGATGAGACTCAGATACCTGAGGCTCATGCGGACTGACTGTGCTGTCAGGGCACCAAGAGGAGAGGGGTCACTTTTAGGGCGAGGAATAGGATAACACATTGGATAATGACGAGGTTGAAGATCCGACTTGGTGTGAACCCAGAGTCATGCAGCCGAGTAGCTCATCTGAGGAGGAAGACGAGGAGGTTACATTTCACACTACGGCGCAGACACGGAGTGATGCAAGCACGAGGAGCACTGCATACTTAACCACAACCGTGGCTGGGGCCAGCAGCGGTCACGGGTCCGCAGCTCGCAGGGGCAGCAAGGGTTGCCTAGCATGGGGCTTTTTTGTCACTGCAAAGGATAAGCCAACTCACATTACCTGCAAACTTTGCAATAAAAAACTCAGTAGAGGGAAAATCTGCAATAATTTGACTATTACATGCATGAACTACATGCATGCTCAAAAATATTCTTTATGCTGGGAATCTTACCGTGCTGAAATGCGGACCAGCACACCTCAGCAACCATCAGCTGCCCCATCAAACGCATCCGCTGCTTTTTCCTCCTCCTCTGTTACCGTGCCAAGTATTGTCACGCAGAAACTCCAGTTCTTTACCCGCTCCAGTCAGGCTGAGTGACAGCCCATCAGCTGTAACGGAAGCGGACACACCTGCTGTGTATGTTTCACTGAGCACACCGCATGTTTCTCAATCCACCGTAACATCTGCACCTCACTCATGCTCCACCAGTTTTTCCGGTTCACCATATTCCGTCCTCTCTCAGCACCTTAGCCAGCCCTCGGTCCAGCAGTTGTGGTCACGTAAAAGATTGTTTCATTATACGCATGACAAAGCTAAGAGGTTGAACTCCACCACCTCCAATCTGTTGGCCATGGAAATGCTGCCTTTCCGCCTGGTAGATACAGACGGTTTCTGAAAACTAATAGCCATCGCAATCCCCCAGTACCAGTTGCCCAGTCGCTATAAATTATCTAAGAAATCTGTGCCTGCACTACACCAGCATGTCACAGACAACATCACCCGTTCCTTGTCTAAATCTACGTGTGCCAGGGTGCATTTCACTACAGACACCTGGACGAGTAAGCATGGCATTACATCTTACTGACTGGGCACTGGGTGACTCTGGTGGCTGTGGGGGCAGGCGGGGAAGGGGCTGCTCCACAAATCTTGGAATCCACAGACTTGCAGAAGAAACCTCTGTATTTCCCACTTCCTCTGCTGCTTCTGCGTCCTCCACCTCCTTTAGGGCCTCCACCTGCGCACTCAACCTCTGCCTTAACGAGACACGCGTTCCAAGGGTGCAGAGCGAATACACACCACCTCCGTACTGCGCAGTCAGGGCTCACCGTAATCAGGCAGTCTTCAAATTAAAATGCCTTGGAGATCGCAGTCATACATTTGAAGAGTTGTGGGCAGCTCTCCAGGCTCAGTTTCAGCAATGGCTGTCTCCACTGAACCTAGAGCCAGTGAAGGCCGTGTGCGATAACGGTGCTAACCTGTTAGCAGCCCTTGGCCGAGGCAAGCTTGCACACCTGCCTAGCATGGCTCATGTCCTCAACCTGGTGGTACAGCGATTTCTCCGCCACTATCCTGGCCTGGCTGAGCTGCTTCACAAAGTATGGAAGCTGTGTGCTCACTTCCGGAAAAATAGATGGCGTGGTGGAAGGGGGAATAGGCTTGATGTTCAAGGTGTACGTGGGGTACATGGTAATGTTAGTGAAAGCACTAGTGAACCAACATTTACACTATTTCTACTGTAGTGAAATTGATTAGACATTGCTAGTGTCTGTCACTAATTTTTTGAAATGTGGAAAATCCTGATTGGGTCTACATCTATTGGGTTGGCTGTAGTGGAACTGGTTTAGGCCTCCTTTGCAATAGTTATACTCTAGCGAAATTAATGCCACTTCGGTGGTGTTAGGCCCTCATTTAGGGCAATGTGAACACTCCGGGTTAGGTCTCCATCTCCTGGGTTTCTCCTGGGTTGTCTGTACTGGAAGAGATGTGGGTCTCATTTACACTATTTCTACTGCAGTGAAATTGATTAGACATTGCTAGTGTCTGTCACTAATTTTTTGAAATGTGGAGAATCCTGATTGGGTCTCTGTAGCGTCGGCGTCCCTGCCTCCTGTTAGGCAGGGACGCTGTTCCCCTCACCTCTCCGCTCCGTGCCCGGCGTCTTCCTCCCACTCTGCTGGCAGCGTGCGCTCCTTCCCGGCCAATGTGCTTAGGGCGCGCGCGCGCGTTCCCCCTCTCTTAAAGGGGCCGCGCGCGCCGTCCTAAGGAGTCCCCGGCCAATGGCCGGAGGATCTCTCCATATATAAGGCACCTCCTCCAAAATGGAGGTGCCCGAGCAATGTTGTAGCATAGTTCAGCACTCTGCTTCAGCCCTCAGGTCCCGTTACCAGTTACCTGCCAGTTTCCTGCCAGTTTCCTGTCTGATACCTGCCTGACTCGTGTCTATCTGCTGTTATTCCTGGGGTCTGACAGTCTGCCTACCAGCCCTGCCAGTCTGTCTATGGATCCGTCTGCCCGCTCACCTGGGAGCGCTCACCTGCTACCTGCCTGCTAGCCTACCTGGAGGCTCTGCCATCACGTGCTGTGACCACCTGCCTGTCCAGAGAATCTTACCCGCTCACCTGGGAGCGCTCACCTGCTACCTGCCCGCTAGCCTACCTGGAGGCTCTGCCGTCACGTGCTGTGACCACCTGCCCGTCCAGAGACTCTTGCCCGCTCACCTGGGAGCGTCCACCTGTTACCTGCCTGTTTGCCTACCTGGAGGCTCTGCCGTCACTTGCTGTGACCACCCGCTTGTCCAGAGACCCTCGCCCGCTCACCTGGGAGCGTCCACCCGCTACCTGCCTGCTTGCCTACCTGGAGGCTTAGCCATCACTTGCCGTGACCACCCGCCTGTCAAGAGACTGCCCCGTCACTTGCCGTGACCTCCTGCCCTCTTACCCAGAGACTGTCCCCGTCACTGGCCGTGATCTCCTGCCCTCTTACCCAGAGACTGTCCCTGTCACTTGCCGTGATCCCCTGCCCTCTTACCCAGAGACTGTCCCCGTCACTAGCCGTGACTGCCTGCCCGCCTTCCCTGGGTGTCACCCGCTTCCTTACAAGGACTGCCCCTTTGTATAGTTGCTCTGTGGTTCCACCTCCCAGACCCGTTACAGTCTCCATCTATTGTGTGGACTGTAGTGGAACTGGTTTAGGCCCCCTTTGCAATACTTATACTCTAGTGAAATTAATGCCACTTCGGTGGCGTTAGGCCCTCATTTAGGGCAATGTGAACACTCCTGGTTAGGTCTCCATCTCCTGGGTTAGCTGTACTGGAAGAGATGTGGGTCTTATTTACACTATTTCTACTGTAGTGAAATTAATTACACTTTGCTGGCGTCTGCCGCTAATTTTTGGAAATGTGGGGAATCCTGAATAGGTCTTCATCCAGTAGGTTGACTGTAGTGGAAGAGGTTTTAATCTCCATGCATTTCTATAGTTATACTGTAGTGAAATTGAGCATTTGGTGCAGATATTGTTCTCCCCAAATGAGTATGCAAACGTGATAAACTCTAAATTGATTTTCAATAAACAACCATCACCCGCCCCATCAAACACCTCAGCTGCTTCTTCCTCCTCCTGTGTTACCGTGCCAAGTTGTGTCACGCAGGTGTCCGACAGAACCAGCTGTATACCCGCTGCAGTTAGGCTGAGTGACAGATCGTCAGCTGTAAGTGAAGTGAACATGCCTGCTTTGTTTGTTATTCTGAGCACACCACATGTTTCTCAATCCACCGTAATCATCGATGGTGTTAGGCCCTCATTTAGGGAAATGTGAACCCTCCTGGTTAGGTCTCCATCTCCTGGGTTGGCTGTACTGGAAGAGGTGTGCGGCTTATTTACACTATTTCTACTGTAGTGAAATTGATTAGACATTGCTAGTGTCTGCCACAAATTTTTTTAAATGTGGGGAATCCTGATTGGGTCTCCATCTATTGGGTTGGCTGTAGTGGAACCTTCCTGTTCTGCAGTCTAAGTTGTGTAAGATTGCGTACCAGTCCTTTCTGCACTCCTGATACAGACTCTGCCTGCTTCACTCCTGATATAGAGTGTGCCTGCTGCACTCTGATACAGACTCTGCCTGCTGCACTCTGATACAGACTCTGCCTGCTGAGCTCCTGATACAGACTCTGCCTGCTGCACTCTGATACAGACTCTGCCTCCTACACCATCTAGTCTGTCCTACTGGGTCCAGCTACTGCTACACCTAGCGTTCATTGGGAGCCAAGTCTAACCTCACCATCAGAGGCTCTAGTGAACAGTCTGGTGCTCACTTAGTCACGCCCCTCCAGGCTCTCCGGGGTCCATGGCATAGTGGTTCCACAAACCACGTCCGTGACAGTGTGCCCTTGCAGGCAGGGTCCTCTCTCCTGTTGTACCAGTCGGTGACCCCTTTTGACATGTAAAGCGCAACTGAATAAATGTCGCTGTCACAGTAATAATAATTATAGTTCTTGTACTGTGGGTCAATTAGTGACACTTCCCTGGTGTCTACACCTAATTTGATGTGTTTTGGCAACTTTTGGTCCCATTTCTAGGTGTTGTATATGCATTTTTTTGGTCCCCCCATTGACTCCTATGGGCTTCGGAAATGTTCGAAGAACATTCGGCGAATAAATTTGGTGAATATCAATTTGTTCGGCAAACTTTTCCGAACCGAACATTGAAATGTTCGCTCATGCCTAATGGGAAGTTACACGGGAACGCAGATGCCCTCTCTAGGATTCCCTGCCTGGTATCGGAAAGTGCCCAAACCCCCGGCTTTGGGCAGAGGGGGGGAATATGTGACAGAGTGACTGGTATGATATGCGAGGGGAGGTATGTGTCACTCAGATTGCTCTCCTGTATGAACTAAAACCTAATAATTTTCTGCCAGCATGTTATATGCTGGGGGGTTAACTCTCTTAAAGGGTGTGGTTTTATGGGAATGGTAAAGAGGGTGGGAGGACATTCCCCTACCTCCCCTCAGGGTGTGGCTGAGCAAGCTTTAAATGTTCAGTCATTTTTTTTTCTCTGAGCAGTGTGTGGCCTGGAGAGTGAAGTCTCCAGGCTGTGTTTGGGTGAAACCAGAGAGCAACACCAGAGGACTGGTGTTTGCTGCGACTTTATCATGCTACCCGGAGGGGGCCGATCCTTGCTTGATATCGGACTCTGTTATACCTTATCTTTTATTTTCCCGCTAACCCCGAGAGGATCTGTTTATTTTTATGGGACACTGCTGGAGTTTATGCTACAGAATAAATCAGCAGGAAGCTTAACCCGAACCGTGTGTCCTGTGTCTGCCTCTGGAAAGCCGTGCAAGTCGCTTTACCACAAGTGGTAAAAGGATACCAATAGACTTCTATGAGACCCAACTTTACATTAATCTGAAAAAATTGCAGCATTCTATATTGAATTCTATTGTATGTATTCTCCCCATACTGCCATTTGTAGTGGCATAAATTGTTGGAGTGGAATCAACACTGAAACTGTGCTATAACTCTGCCATGTCTAAAAGTGGCCTAAGCCACTTCCATGTGCTTAATATAAAGCATTTAAGGAGTTTAAATAAGCTAAATTAACACACATTGTACAATTACATTTATAGGTGCATGCCTTCTCCTGTTTCTTTTAATTGTGTTCTCTGGAACTCATGATCAGCGTGTAACAAACTCCCCTACATTCAATACTTTTTTCTTTCTAATTCCCTTAACCTTCTGGGTTGTCACTGAAACCTGGATCTAGCCGTCGGACAATTACACTGCTGCTCTCTCGTATGGTGGGCTACAATTTTCCCATACCATCATGCTTGAAAGCAAACAAGGTGCAGGTGTTGGTATGCTCTTTTTTTCATCACAATGTGCTTTCCAGGCTACCCTTTCGTGCCCTCACTTATGTTTCCTTCCTTTGAAGTCCACACCGTCAGACTCTTCTTACCCTTCACTCTGCGAGTGGCGGTTGTGTATCACCCTCCATGCAAAACCAATCCGATCTTTGATCAATTTGCCAGCAGGCTTCCACAATTTCTATCCTGTGATATTCCCACTTTCATCATGGGGGACTTTAATATCCCCACTGATAATCCTTTTCCATTGGCCATTCAGAGCTTATTGACTCTCCTACACATAAAGGTGGGAATATTCTGGACCTGGTCATCTCCTGGCTCTGCTCATTGTACAACTTTGCTAACTCCCTTCTACTGATCTCTGACCACAACCTTATTTCTTTCTCTGTCAAGAACTGTTTCCCCGCTTAGGACACCCCAACTTACCACACATAAGAAATCTATGTGCCATCTATAACCAGCAGTTTATGAACAATATACAGTCATCTCTAGCTCCAATCTCCTCTCTCTCCTGTAAAGATTCAGCAGAATGTCCTGAATGAAGCAGCACCTGCTGCACACAGAACGACCTGGCAGAGACGACGGCAACCCTGGCACACATTGCAAACACATTTTCTCCATCATTGCTCAAGGTGTATTGAGAGTCAGTGGAGAAAATCACTTTCAGCAGAAGATTTCAACCACTATAATTTCATGCTCAAAACTTAGAATTCTGCTATCTATCTGACCACACAAGTCTACTTCACCACCTTCATCACATCAATATAGCCTACAATTCAAAACTATTTTTCAAAACTTTCCACTCCCTCCTGAGCCCTAATGTACAGGTCCCCATCACCAACCTCAGTGCTGATGATCTGGCCACTTATTTCCTAGAAAAAAATCAATCATATCCAACAAGACATTTTTACACAATCCACTCAGAGCATGGATCTCCTTTCCTCCGGCACCTTAAGCTCACTTTCCATCTTTGAACCTGTTACGGAGTAAGAAATTATGAGGCTCCTCACTTCATCAGTCATGCAAGGTGAGGGAACGAACAAGTGTACAACAACGGGAAAAGGGGGAAGGGAGCCTAACAAGTAGGGAAAGGGGGAGTGGAGACCCCCTAGGCAGATCTAATATCACCCTGACCACCCTGACTAAAAATTAAAAAAAATGTAAAAATCTAAAATTTGAATTAACCCCATTCTCCTCCATTAAAATAAGGAAATTCAACTAAAAAAAACAGTTATCATCACATTCATAAAATTCTTGTTTATCAACATATATAATTGATTGACTCTTACGGTAAATAAAAAAAATTCCCTAAAAGTCTTCTTTTTTTGTTCACCTCACCGCCCTAAAATGCAATACAAATGATCAAAGCATCGTATAAGCTCTAAAATGATACAGTGGCATGCAAAAGTATTTACCCCCTTGACTTTTTACTTATTTTGTTACATTACAACTTATGTTTAAATATTTTTATAATATGATTTGTGTGTGATGCATCAGAACTAGTTATTCTAAGTTAGTGAAGCGAGAAAAATATAGGCATAAATTAAATTTAAATTAAAAATTAAATTAAAAATTGGCATGTGAGTGTGTATTACCGTATTTTTCTGACTATAAGACGCACCGGACCATAAGACGCACCTAGGTTTTAGAGGAGGAAAATAAAAAAATAAAAATTTTAGCAAAAAATGTGGTCATGATGCACTTTTAAGGGGGAGGGGGTCTTCTGCTGACACTGGTATAGGGGTAATGTCCCCCAATTTTGACAATATCCCCCATCCTGGTATATACGCCACCCCCCTTCCTTTTTATATGTGGTCCCCATCCCCATCCTGGTATGCCTGGCATCCCTCCATCCTGGTATGCATGGCACCCCTCATCCTTATCCTGGTATGCATGGCACCCCTCATACCTATCCTGATATGCATGGCACCCATCATCCCTGTCCTGGTATGCATGGCACCCCTCATCCCTGTCCTGGTATGCATGGCACCCCTCATCCCTGTCCTGGTATGCAGGCACTCCTAATCCCTATCCTGGTATGCATGGCACCCATCATCCCTATCCTGGTATGCATGGCACTCCTCATACCTATCCCGATATGCATGGCACCCCTAATCCCTGTCCTGGTATGGAAGGCACCCCTCATCCCTGTTCAGGTATGCAAGCACCCCTAATCCCTATCCTGGTATGCATGGCACCCATCATCCCTATCCTGGTATGCATGGCACCCCTCATACCTATCCTGATATACATGGCACCCATCATCCCTGTCCTCGTATGCATGGCACCCCTCATCCTTGTCCTGGTATGCATGGCACCCCTCATCCCTGTCCTGGTATGCATGGCACCCCTCATCCCTGTCCTGGTATGCATGGCACCATTAATCCCTGTCCTGGCATGCATGGCACCCCTCATCCCTATCCTGGTATGCATGGCACCCCTAATCACTGTCCTGGTATGCATGACACCCCTCATCCCCAATCCTGGTTTGCATGGCACTCCTCATCCCTATCCTGGTATGCATGGCACCCCTCATCCATGTCCTGGTATGCAGGCACCCCTAATCCCTATCCTGGTATGCATGGCACCCCTCATCCCTGTCCTGATATTCATGGCACCCCTCATCCCTGTCCTAGTATGCATGGCACCCCTCATCCCTGTCCTGGTATGCATGGCACCCCTCATCCCTGTCCTGGTATGCTTGGCACCCCTAATCCCTGTCCTGGTATGCATGGCACCCCTAATCCCTGTCCTGGTATGCATGACACCCCTAATCCCTGTCCTAGTATGCATGGTCCCCCTAATCCCCATCAGGCTGCACATTAAAAAAAAATAAACCCTCCTACTCACCTCTCTTCTCTGTCCTCCAGCGCTGCGTCCAGTCTGCCTGCACTGATCTCTCCATGTGAGGCGCGCATGACATCACTGCCATGCGCTGCTTACAAGGAGAGATCAACTGCCGGAAGTCACCGCTCCCTATGACTGTGTGCGCGGGGAGCACTGAATATTCATGCTCCTTCATAGCCGGCACACAGCGTAGTCGTGCTGCGGCTACTGCTGCTGCCGGCTATCTCCTGTGCCCGCTCATTAAAGGGCATGAATATTCACCCCCTCCCCACAACCATGTGCGTGGAGAGAGGTTGAATATTCATGCCCTTTAACAGCGGACACAGGAGATAGCCGGCAGCATCCGCAGCCGCAGCGCGGCTCCGCTGTGTGCCGGCTATGAAGGAGCATGAATATTCAGTGCTCCCCACGCCCCATGGGCGTGGGGAGCAGTGAATATTCATTTTCTTTATCAGCGGGGACAGTGTAGGCTGCAGTAGGCGGCTGCTGCTTCCTGTTCCCCGCTCCTCCACCGATACCGCGCCCCCCACACCACACACAAATATACACCCGCCCCAACATTCGGACTATAAAACGCACCCCCCATTTTCCTCCAAAATTTTGGAGGAAAAAAGTGCGTCTTATGGTCCGAAAAATACAGTAACTCCTTTTGCTATGAAACCCCTACAAATTTCTGGTGCAAGCAATTACCTTCACAAGTTACATGGTTAGTGAAAGGAAGTCTACCTGTCTGCAATCTAAGAGTCACATGGTCTGTCAGTATATACACACACGTTTTCTGAAACGCCATAGAGGCTGCAACACCATAGAGTGCTCTGTTAAAGTGACAGTGCATAGTGGAAGTATTGTAGCAAGGGGTAAATAGTATCACAGGGTAAATCAAATGATGATACTAGCTAAAGTGACAGTGCATGGTATCAGAGATGTAGTGAAAATAAAGTAGATTGCATACTGCAGCAGTAAAGGTATGTGGTGTCCACACCGCCTAGTCACGATGCGCGTTTTGCCACTATGACTTTACTACAATACTTCCACTATGCACTGTCACTTTAACAGAGCACTTTTACTTAATTAGCTTATTGACTCTTACCAGTGACTCTATTGGTTGTGGATGCATATTATGCATATTATGCATATTCATAATTATTTATTGATGCACTGTCACTTTATATATTTATTTAATTTATGAATTGATTTTTTTTTCGTCTACGATATTTTATATTTGGCCAGGGATATTATCTATTGGTTGATGTACTTATTTATATAAGGTAAATTTTGGGTGCGTCTTATAGTCTGAAAAATATAGTATGCTCACCACACTAAAAACATTCCCGCACATATTGATTTGTGTATTTGTGAGCTTTCAGAAATGTAAAAAATCTAAAGATAGCTTACATGATGATAATCTGATAGAAAAATTCCTACAATGTTTAATGCCCAAATGTAATTTTGGAATAACATAAACACACCCAATACTACTTACCCATTTCAAGTAAATTGCATTTACAACTGTACTGGGTCATGTTATCTGTATTGTATTTCCAATTAACTGGAAAGTGATCAGCCAGGTTTAGCATCTTTTTCATAGCATCATAAATGAAAATACAGCTTATTAATGCGCAAAAACTTTCTTCTGTAAAACGAGTGAAATATTGAACCAAGTAAGCAGCATTAGTGGCAACCAAAATTAGGCAGTAAAATGCCACCCAGAGTCCAATCCAAAGTCTAAATTCTAAGTATTCAAAATTGTAGTCTCTGAAAAAAAAATAAAAATAATGAATATGCACAAATCTACTAGTTTAGGTTTTACAAAAACAAACACGTACATACATACAATGTTTAGATGGGTATATTTTCAACAGGCATGATTTTCAAAGTATACATTTTCACTTGTCTTAGAGATTAAAGGGAATGTCCAGGACTTGTATTATGATGGCCTATCCTTAGGATAGGTCATCAATATCTGATTGGTGGGGGTGTGATACCTGGCGGTTAGCTGTCCTCAGTGCTGTTGGAAACTGGATGTGCTGTGTTGCGGAGCTGCACAGCAGAGCTTCATCAATGGAATATTGGCCAAAGCTGGGTACTACAGATCTACCGCCTATTCTAATTAATAGGGCGTGGATATGCTGTACCCATCTGAAGCCTCTATGTAGTTGCTAGAGTTATGGTATGTAGCCCCACAACTCAGCACATCAAACCACCAATGGCACCAGGAACAGCTGATCGGCTGGGGTGCTGAGTGTTGTAACCCCACTGATCCGATATTGATGACCTAAGGATAAGTCATCAATAAAAATATTTAACATGCCCGCGCTGGAGGCGTGTCACTAACTCTGCCCATCGGTGCCCCTGTCACATGATCACAGGGCGCCGATGGGTTGGCATGACAACCTGGGGTCTGCAGAAGACCCCTGTGTTTGTCATTGCCAATCTGCTATGAGCGCCGCCCCATGTCCAGCGCTCATAGCAGATGATAATTTCTGCTACACATAGCAGAGCTGAAGTCCTGCTATGTGTAGCACAAGCGATCAGATGATTGCTGCTGCAAGTCTCCTGAGGAGACTATTGAAGCAAGTAAAAGTGTAAAAAAAAGTTTTTAAAAATATAGAAAAAATTAAAAAAGTATAAACGTTCAAATCACCCCCTTTTGCCCCATTCAAAATAAAAAAATATATATATTTGGAATCACTGCGTTTAGAAACACCCGATCAGAATATAAAAAAAATTAATCCGATCGGTAAGCGGAGTAACGAGCAAAAAAATCAAAACGCCAAATAACGGGGTTTTTTGGTCGCTGCAACATTGCAATAAAATGCAATAACAAGCGTTCAAAACATTGTATCTACTCCAAAATGGTATCAATAAAAACATCAGCTCAGTACGAAAAAAATAAGCCCTCATCCAGATCCCTAAAAATGGAAATGCTACGGGTCTCAGAAAATGGCGCCATTTTTTTTTCTACAAACTTTGGAATTTTTTTTCACTACTTAAATAAAAAAGAACCTACACATGTTTTGTATCTACAAAGATCAATTTAGAATGTTCTGCAGAATCATTTACATATAATACAGAAAGATATTTTTTTTCAAAGCCACCAAACAAGATGCTCCACAAAGACCCATCTTTCTGCTTTAACAAGAAGAAGCCTTCACCGGCTGGAGAAGTATATTTTTGGATGAACCCTCTTTCCAGATTACAATTTCCAAGATGCAATATAGCCCATGATAGGGATTAAAACTTTCTTACTTTATTTCCAACCATGAAGAAAGTATATCCAACATGTAAGTATTCAATCTAAAATGTCAGGCACAGCTTACAGGTTTTTAGGGTGTACAACAATCTAATAATTACATCTTGGAATTTGTTTATGCCCAAGTCGGGGGCTAAGTCCTTGCAGAATTTCTCAAGGAATAGTGTATGGGGGTTGTGAGGCATAGGCTATAAACAAGGGTAAGGAATTCCTGGCTATTTAACACCGTCATAACTATGTTCCATGAACATGCGGTATGCTCCACACACTTGTCATATACTTTCCTACCATGTAATATATGGTGATATTTTTTGTGCTCTCCATTGTATTAAGGGCATATTTTGCACTGAGCAGGGATAGCTTTTATTTTTATATATTGAGACTAGCTGACATATTTTGTATTTATTCCCTGTGTACGGTGTTTTGCTAGTGATTTTCCTTTTACTGCCCATTTTTATATCTGTGGTTTGTATATCCTTCCCTTTTTGAGCCTTCATTGAGAACCTCGCTTACTACTTATTATTACATGTGCATATTTTGATTTTTTTTGTTTGTTTTTGTTGCATCTTTGCAATTTTTATAGGTTTTCAATGAAATTTATATTTTATTATTTGGAGGTCGTGACTTCATAATTCTGTAGGTATAATTGTAGCAGTCCTCTCATTTTTGCTATGTATTTGGTCTGGATATATCTTTTTCTAAAATAGCTACAATGAGTTTGTCTTAAAAGGAACCCATAATGTGAAAAAAACCTTATTAACCTGCAAACTTGAGGTAGATCTGCAGGTTAATAGCATTCTGAACCTGACCTATGCCCACACTTAGAGCCATGCTTCCGAGAGGAAATTAACTTTATTCCTCCTGGCAGCGTTTCGATTTTAGTCACGGGGATGGTGCTGGGATGGGTTCAGTCACTGCTCTGTATATAGAGAGCGTCGATTGTAATTCCTGAACTGACTGACAGCTGGACCAGCATTAGAGCCGGCTGTCAGTCAATGCCAGGAGCGCGGTTACAGCTGCCGCTCTAAATACAGAGACCGGTAACTGAACCCGCACTGGCCCCACCCCCAAGACTGAAACCTGAATGCTGTTGGGAGGAATAAAGTTTATTTCCTCCCAGCATTTGGGCACTAACTGTGGGCTTCGCCCAGGTTAAGAACACTTTAGAGCACCAATGAACATGCAGGGATTGTCTGCCACACACTGTCATGCCGCAGCCATGTTGGTTGTGGGCATTACAGTGATTGGCTGGCTGCACAGCGTCATCAGGTCTATATCAGACCTGGCACCCCCATGCTCGTCACAGTCACTCCGGAATCAGACAGTGTAGGGAAAGGTGCTGCTGAGCTAGGGAGAGATTTGCTTGTTTCTTAGTTAGTGTAGGTATACCACAACATATTCTACACATATCCATCTCAACTAACAGTCCTTCTGAGGACTAATCCAGCTGCAAAGATATCAGTGCTAGGCAGGCAGGCAGTGTATGTGGCAGACTGCAGTGCATATAGCAAGAGGGTCCATTCCAGTTCTGTCTGCTGCAGCTCCAGACAGGAAGAGGTGGAGGCGGAGCCTGCAGTGTGCTGCTAGGACTGTGTTTGGTGTGTGGAGAGAGCTCCTGGGAAGGGAGGTAATTTTTCACCTGGGACTTTTTGTCTGCCCCCTTCCCAGGGAAGAAGGCTCGTGGTGGGACTGGCCTCCGGGGCTGGGCCCCCGGCTCCCACCTCCCGGTCTAAGCCGGCGGGGGGTGGGAGGAACACCAACCCAGCTAAGGCTGCAAGATCAGGCCAAGGCAGCAAGGGTTCCGGCATGAAGACCCGGAGGACCCCCGAGGCTACGACCGCGGCGGCTCCTCCCTCCGGAGGTAGGTCGAGTATGAGCCGAGGTGCTGCAGTGGTGCCCCTTGATTGGGGTACCAAGGTGGCGAGGGAGGCAACCGTCACCTATGCCTCCCGTATCCATGCGCACCTCTGCGAGTATGAGGACGCCTCAAAGAAGCTAAGATCCCTCTGGGGGGAGTTGAGGGTAGCTCAGGAGAGGTCCGAGAGGGCCTCTGGCAGCAAGAAGCCTGAGCTATCCGCCACGGTCTGGAAGATCAAACGGGCCATTCAAGAGCTGGAAGACCGCAGAAGCACCATCTTGGCGGGCAGTGGACCCTTTAAGGAGAAACTGGAAAATGATGACCGGTTCAGAGCCATGACCGGTGGGGCTCTGGAGGGGTCGCAGGGCCCCGGCCAGGTGGTGGAGGAGGAAGAGGTATGCGTTGAGGAGGTTGCGCCCTACCCACCGCCTGGTGGCCTGGTAAGTGATCTCCAGGCATCGCATAGCGGGATAGCCCCTGAGCAGATGGCTCTCCCGTCTGATTCTGGCCCTTCAGAGGGCAGCGGGAGTGAGGGGGAGGATGAGGAGGATGGGAGTAGTAGCAGTGAGGGGGGCTGCCTCATTATGCAGCAGATCCAGCAGATCGAGTCCCCGGTACGTTTTGGTCAGCTTGCGTTTGGGGATGAGATCTGCGAGGATGAGGCACCTGGGAGGGGGATGAAGAGAAAAGCAAAAAAAAGAGGAGAAAAACACTAGTTGCACGCAATTTGTGTATGTCCCCCTCTCTAGGGCCCCCCTGTCCCGTTGTGCGGCACCCGCCACCCACCCGGGCTTGGACTCTGTTGTTGGTCCGCAGCGAGGGAGCGGGGAGAATATAGGCCATGGCACGCAGAGCGCTGCCTCTGTTTGTGGTAATGGAGGCAGTGGATCAGAGGTGTCTGACATGGAGCATAGCGCGGAGGACGGCCCGGCGGTGGGTGTCATCTGTGGTGGTGCTCGGACTGGATCCCCTGTAAGAGGGGGGTTTGGCCTGGCACCTGGTGCGCCTGCTGGCGTGCAGGGGGCGGCGTGTACATCTGCCGCTGCCTCCTGCGCTGCCGGCGGCACACCGACAGCTGGGGCCGCATCTCCGGCGGCGTGTGCTGGGGTGTCTGGGTCCCTCACACATGGATCCGCTAAACCTGGATCACTTTTAGGGACGTAGGCACCTGGTAAGGTAAAGGGCGCGGGGCCTGCGGCTCCGGCAGAGCCGGCTCATAAGGGAAAGGTGGGGCCTGCTCCCCTGGCGGGATCCGTGGCGAGGTCAGGGCCCCATGTGAAGGGGCCCAGTAATGGGTCAGCGCGGGGGGCTCCACCGCCGGTGGGAGCTGAGGGGGAGTGGCCTAGCCTAGGGCTATTTGTGGCGAAGGGTGTGATGATAGGGGGTGCTGTGCCCCTAAGAGCTGGTGCCGCTGGTCCAGGGGCACCTGTCAGTAGACCCGGGTCGGTTTTGGGGGTCCCGACACGGCCGGCTTCGGGGGGCGCGGACTCCCTGCCGTCCACGGAGCTGGTGGGAGTGGCCTCTGGGGCCCTCACTGTGCTGCCTGGTGCGGGGGGCGTGGCCTCCCTGTCATCCACGCGCCGGTGGGAGTGGCCTCGGAGGCCCCCACCTGCTGCCTGGTGTGGGGGATGTGGCCTCACAGGCAAACCTCGCCCAAGTGGGCATGGCTCCGCCCCAAAAGGGGCGGGGTTTAGCGCTGGCAGCTGCTGAGAGCAATAGTGCCACGGCTGCGGCAGACAATAGAGGGGGTGCCTGCCTGTCGGGGTCCTCTGTGCCCGTGGGCTTGTCTGGGCCAGGGGCGCCGGCAAAAGTGGCAGCAGCACCTGGCTTCCAAAACCCCCCGGCAGGGAAGGTGCTGCCAGCAGGTGGCGGCAATAATAATTCAGCAAGTAATGCCGGAGATAAGACTGCAGGTAAAAAGTGTGTGCAGAAAAAGAAAAACTGTGACCCCAGTGTGCATGTGAGTGGGAGTGGGGCGAGTGGGGTAACTGTGGGTATGGATGTGTCTGTGGTTGAGGATACGAGTGTTGGTGTGTCTGTGGCAGGGGGTAAGAAGGGTATGTCTGTTGGTAGTGGGGGGAGTGGGGACAGGGGTGGTCCACCTGCCCCCCCCGGCTGCTAGTCCCCGGAGTTTTGCGGGGGTAGTAGCTGGGGCCTCGGAGGCTTCTCGGGGGGCTTCCTCACCTCTGGACCTCAGGGATGGTGACTTGCGATGCCGTTTCCTGCAGGCCCTCAAGAAGGGAGAACGGACAATCGAGGTAGAGGGAAGAGAGGTGGACCTGGTCTTTTGGCTGGATAGACATGGTCTGGCCGCCTTCCAAGATAAAAGGGAGGCGGAGACAGCCGGGCAGGGGGTGGCCAGGAGGAATGTAGTCCGTCTTCGGTGGAGGGGCAGTGAAGCGTGCCCGCCAAGAGCGAGGGTCGTCGAGCTCCTCCTGAAGATGGACTTCAGGGCGACTGACATCTTTGCCCTGATCCACCCTTTTGGTACCCCCATCTTCGACATCAGTTTTGTTCAGCCAGAGGGCCTAGAGCTTTTCTGGTCGAATTTTGAACTGGCGAAGGGGGAGCCCGGCTGGCGAGACTTTGCCGTGCAGGCGGTGTCTCGCCAAAACGGAGTAAAGAGAGTGACCGTTCTAACCAATAACGAGTCACTCTCTGGTATTAACATCATGACATGGCTTTCTCGCTATTGGGAGGTCACAGACGTCCCAAAGAAGAACAGGGATGAGTTTGGCATTTGGTCAGGGGGCTGGACCTTCATGATGAGGCTGAAGGTCTCAGGCGGTACTGTCACTCACATCCCCTCCTCAGCATTTCTGGGGAGGGACAGGATCCTGGTCTTCTATCAGGGGCAACCGAAGGTCTGCCACAGGTGCAGTGATCCCCGTCACTTCAGCACGTGCTGCAAGGTGCAGAAATTTGCCTTGTGTGGCGGGGTAGGTCTTCTTGCCGCGGCCTGTGGTGACATTAGGTGTCACCTGTGAGGTGACCTAGGTCACCCGTATAGCCGCTGCCCCCGCTCCTTTTCTAATACCATCTCTGGTGAGGCGGGGGAGAGCCATGGGGGGGTCCCCAGCGGTGCATCCTCTGCTGGAGCTGGAGGTGGGGGTGGGAGAGGAGCTGAGGGGCCAATGAGGGAAGGCGAGGCCAGTACATCTGCCCACCAGTGGCAGGTGAGGCGCCGTGGGGGTAGGGGGCAGGATAAGCCTCAGGCGACTGGGGTGATGTCTGTCCCCTCCCCAGAAGCGGCAGCCGGAGCCCCTGAGGCCCTGGTGGAGGAGACGGTGAGCGAGGAGATCAGGAGGATGGAGAGGGGGGAGGTGGCTGCTTCTGATGACTCCTCCTAGTATGAAAGTCTGGATGAGGAGGTGGTGGAGCAGCCTAAAAAATCAGGTGCCAGTAAGACAAGTAAGAGTCAGAGGAGGAGGAACAGAAAAGGGGAAAAAACATCTAAAGCGCCCCCCGTGGCCACTAAGATGCCTACGGAAGGGCTCACCGGCTCCCCTCTGATCCCCCTCTCCAACCGGTTCCATGCCCTCGATGACTCTGCTGTGTCGGAGGTCAGGGGTGAGGGACCAGCGGTAACATATGAGGTGCCTTCAGGGAGCGGCGTGGTCCATCCTACGGGGGGCTCACTTTCCTCTGGGGGGGGACTGCCCCGGGGTCCAGAGGTGAGGAACTTAGTACTGGAAAGGAGGTGTCGGGTGCTATGGATACCTCTGTGGCACTGAAGAGGAGGGGAGAGTCTGGCTCCTCCTCTGAAGGTGAGAATAAAAAATCGGGGGGTACGGTCAAAAAGAAGGCCGTCTAACTCAATCAGCCATGATGGTGGAACCTACTCCGTTGACTCTGGCGTCGATTAATGTCGCCAGCATAAAGTCGGCCAGATTTATGGCCTTTGATTTTTTCAACCGAGTTGAGGCTGACATTTTATTTTTGCAGAAGACCAGACTAACGGACATGGGGGCCATTTACAAAGCAAGGAGGGAGTGGAGGTGCGGGCCCTCATACTGGTCTCTTGCGGCCGAGCCCTATAGCGGGGTAGCGGTCCTTTTTAAGGCCGCTTCGGTGTAATGCAGACCGGTGATTGAGGTAGAAATGGGGAGGTGCTTGGTCCTTGACGTCTTCATGAGGGGACAAGAGCTCCGGATCATTAATATCTATGGTCCACAGTCAAAGTGGGACCGTAAATTCCTCTTCCTGAAGATCAAGCCCTATCTTTTTACGAGCCGGCAGGTGGTCTTCTGTGGGGACTTTAATACTATAACTAGATCCCGTGATAGGGGAGGCCCCGGAGACCGAAGGCTGGCTTTTGATAGTAAAACCCTTAATAGCATAGCAAGCGAAGCTCGCCCGGTGGATGTCCACATCCGGCACACCCCAGGTCACGGAGGTTTCACCTTTCATAGGGGTAGTTGTAGGTCTAGGATAGATAGGTTTTTTAAAGGAGGAAACCGTCTCTTCTGCAGTGTCTCCTGTTGAGGTGGAATTCTCCCATCACTGTTTCATTTTCTTTTCCTTGAATGTTACAGAGACTCCCCGGATAGGGAGAGGCCTATGGAAGCTGAATTCATCCCTGTTGGAAGAAGCGGATGTAAGACAATCCTTTGAGGAATTTCTTCAGAGCCAGGTACCTCTCTTGGGTCTCTGTAGCAGTAAGTCTGAGTGGTGGGAGATCTTCAAAAGAAGGGTTGCAAGAGGCCTGAACAGGTACCGCCTGTATCGGGAGCTGGGGAGGAAACTCGAGCAGCTCGTCTCGACTGGAGGGGACCATGAGGAAATCTCCAGGGTGAAGGCCTTGCTCAAGGGGTGCCAGTATGATAGGCACACATCCTTAGTTTTTGAGAAGGATTTCGGGAGGTACCGCTCGCCCAACCCCTACAGGAACTGCAGGATGTCAGTGAGTTGTAAGATGGTAACAGGACTTATCGACAGTAAGGGTTCCCTGAACAGATCCAAATCAGGGATCCTGGAGGTGGTCAGATCCTTCTACTCGCACCTCTTGGGAAGGAGGGAACCAGATCGGGATGAAATGTCGGCTTTCCTTGCTGAAACCATCCCTGAGCCAGGGGATGACCCCTCTCTTCATGTTTTGGCAGAAGCAATCAGGGAAGAGGAAGTGAGACGGGCCATTGATGGGCTCCAGCCCAAAAAATCGCCTGGTCCGGATGGCTTAACATCCAAGTTTTACAGGACTTTTAGGGACTCTTTGGTCCCCCTCATGACTGAGGTTTTTAATGAATGTCTCTCCTCGGACATTCTGCCTGGTTCAATGAGGAAGTACGCCCTGATTATTCTGTCGAAGGGTAAAGGGTATTGAGAATTGGCGTCCCATAGCGCTTCTCAATACGGACCGAAAGGTTCTGGCAAAGGTGCTTTTTAATCGGTTGGTGAAGTTTGCGCCCCGGCTCCTTTCGGGGGCACAGCACTGCTCTGTTCCAGGCCGCAGTACTTTTAGTGCTGTACTCGGTGTCCGAGAGGCAGTGGAGCAGGGCAGGGCGGGTCACTGGAAGGGGTACTTGCTGTTCTTAGACCAGGCGAAGGCCTTTGACCGGGTTAACCATGGGTACCTCTGGTCTGTCCTTCTGATGTACGGTCTGCCCGGGAGGTTTGTTGATTGGTTAAGAGTTTTATACAATGGGGCAGAGACTTTTCCGCTTGTGAACGGTTGGATCGGACACTTTTTGAGGTGAAGTCTGGTGTCCGCCAGGGCTGTCCTCTGAGCCCACTGTTATACGTGTTCGCGATCGACCCCTTTCTAAGGAGGGTGGAGCGCTGACCGTTGGTGGGAGTCGGGATGGACCGGGCAGAGCCAGAGGCCAACTTGAGGGTAGTGGCATACGCCGACGACGTTTCCCTTTTTGTATCCTCGAGAGAGGAGGCAGACTCGGTCATGTCTGAGGTTGAGCGCTACTTGGTGGCATCTGGGTCCATGATCAACCAGGATAAGTGTGAGAGTCTCTGGCTGGAAGGGGGAGATCCAAGTTTTGATCTCCCGGACACCCTTCCAGGGCCTCAGGCCACAGCAAAAATTTTAAGCATCAGTTTTGGCCAGGGGGACTATCCCCAGCAAAACTGGGAGGGCAGACTTAAGATCGCCGCCCAGAAGGTGGATCAGTGGAAGGATTGGTCCTTGACCCTGAGGGAAAGGTTTAACCTGGCCAAGGGGTATTTGCTCCCTTTATTAATATACCTGGGCAGCGTCTGCATCTTGCCAGAGCCTCTTTGGGCACGGGTCTACAGCCTGTTCTTCCAACTATTATGGGGGAATAGGCTGAACCTAATCAAGAGGGAGGGCACGTACCGCACGAGGAGACTAGGAGGGTTGGGTATGGTCAACCCAGTGGTGTTTCTAGTAAACACCTTTCTTAAGGCAAACATCGCCAACCTCTGGTTAGAGAGGGCTCCTCCGTGGGTATTCTCCTGTAGGGGGTGGTTTCGGCCTTTCTTCCAGGAATGGGAGACAGGAGGGCGGGTGAAGGACCTTCGAACGCCTCATGGGCATCTTCTGGCTTATGCTACCCAGGTTGTCAAGGTGATCCGCCGGTGGGGTCTGGGAGTGTGGGAGATCAGGACCTTGTCAAGGAGGTTACTTGACAATAGGGTTCTGTTGACCCACTTCCAGAAGCCCCTGGCGCTCAAGGATTGCCCAAGCCGGGATCTGGAGGTGGGGCACTGGTTATTAAACTGTAAGCGGATCCCCTTGAAGTTTTGGGACTGTATGTGAGGCACAACCTGAAGTACAGGAACTCTGATGACCAGGATTGTCCCCGTGAAGAGTGTGGCAGCATGCTTGAAAGCATGGAGCACTTCCTTCTTCAGTGTCCCTTTAATACAGAGGTCTACAGTAGGGTGGGTACTTCCATTGGCTGGCCTAGGCTGGCAGGCCAGTCCTATGCGGAGTGGGCCTATGGGGCATTCAGGTCCCTTGGTGGCCGAGATTGTGGCACTGTTTTCTTAGTTAGTTTAGTGACTAGGTTCTACACGTGGAATGCACGGTGTTTAGTGTCCACCCAGCAGAAAGTCCTCCCCCGGGAAGAGGTAATTAGGAACATCCTGGGTGAACTGGCAAAAGTGTGCTCGCTGAAGTATGAGAGGCTGGGTGCAGGGACGGCCTCCCTTCTATGGAGGGGGTTCTCATTTAATGTGCCCTAGGGAGAGTTAGGTTCTGTGTGCTTGTGATAGGGTGAGTTTAGTCTTTTTATCTTTATTTGTAGGGTTAGATAGATGTGGGACAGGGAGGGACAGATAGGGACAGTCTTTAGGGACAGGTAGTTAGTATTAGATTGGTAGTGAGGGTCAGTGAGAGAAAGGTATGGGCAGGTAGGGAAAGATTGGTAGGGTGGTAGGGATAGTTTTTTCTTTTTCTTTATTAGAGAGGGATAGGGTGCTGTGTGGTAGATTAGGGTGAGAGCCTCTGTAGTCTCCAGTTCCCAGTGGTGGGCTGTTACCCTCACGTGTAGTTTTTTGTTTTATGGTATTGAAACCCGTATATAGGGCTTGCAAGCACCAAACTTGGGTCTGATTTTGGTTCATGGTTGTTGTTTACACTGTGTTCCAAATTATTATGCAAATAATATTTTCTCAGATTTTCCCAAATTACCTATATGAGTTGCAGTCATTGTCATTTTCCAGTCAAATAACTATTAGAGTACAATTGAAAGGTTTTTGTACAAACTGCCTATGATAACAGTATATTTAAAAAAAAATAAAACGCTCAAACTGCACTCAAAATGCATGTTCCAAATTATTATGCACAGCAGAGTTTTCAACCTTTTCATTGTAATAAAGAACAAAAAAATTGTCATTTTTGAAATTATAAGCATTAGCAGGTTATTACAAATTGAAATCAAACAGTTTTCAACTCAAAACTTTATTCTAGGTGATGTTACATTTGCACATAGGACCCCTTGTTCGAAAGGAGCTTCTGAACTCTCTCATTCATTGAATTTGTCAGGTTTTGGATGGTTTCTGCTTCAATTGTTTTGCATGAGGACAGAATACCCTCCCAGAGCTGTTGCTTAGATGTGAACTGCCGCCCGCCATCATAGACACTCCTTTTGATGATGCTCCAGAGGTTCTCAATGGAGTTGAGGTAAGGGGAGCAAGGGGGCCACACCATAAGTTTGTCCCCTTTTATGCCCACAGCAGCCAGAGATGCAGATGTGTTATGTGCAGCATGAGACGGGGCATTATCATGCATGAAATGATCTCGATGGTCCAGATGGATGGAGTGGAGGATGGCTGGTTGATGGACACCCCATGCAAACACGGCTACGGTGCCAACAAGGAGGAGGTGGAGTAATGTTTTGGGCTGGAATCATGGGGAGAGAGATTGTCAGCCCCTTTAGGATCCCTGAAGGGGTAAAGATGAACTCCATAATGTATGTGGAATTTCTCAAACAGCACTTCCTGCCATGGTTCAAGAAGAAGAACCGTGCGTTCTGCAGCAAGATCATTTTCATGCATGATAATGCCCTGTCTCATGCTGCACATAACACATCTGCATCTCTGGCTGCTGTGGGCATAAAAGGGGACAAACTTATGGTGTGGCCCCCATGCTCCCCTGACGTCAACCCCATTGAAAACCTCTGGAGCATCATCAAAAGGAGTGTCTATGATGGCGGGAGGCAGTTCACATCTAAGCAACAGCTCTGGTAGGGTATTCTGTCCTCATGCAAAACAATTGAAGCAGAAACCATCCAAAACCTGACAAATTCAATGAATGAGAGAGTTCAGAAGCTCCTTTCGAACAAGGGGTCCTATGTACAAATGTTACATCACCTAGAATAAAGTTTTGAGTTGAAAACTGTTTGATTTCAGTTTGTAATTAGTGTTGAGCCACCCCCGTAGTGTTCGAGTTCGGTTCGGTTCGTCGAACACCCGTGTGTTTGCCGAACTGTTCGTCGAACACCTTCGAACACCGTTAAAACCAATGGCAGGCAAACAAAAACACATAGAAACACATAGAAAACACCTTCAAAGGTGTCCAAAAGCTGACAAACTGCTCAGAAGACATAACTAACACATGGAAAAGTGACAAGTACATATAGTCATGCGAAAATAAAAGAGGTGGAGGAGTAAAAGGAGGGGGAGACACAGATATAGGCATGTCATGCCCTTCTAATATCCAAAAAGTGAGAAGCCGACATGGCCAGTCCGCTCCTGCCCGTGCCACCTCCGTGTCGCCGGGTTTGTGCCAGAGCCGCGGTGAACCCTGATGGCCAGCCCCCCTCTCCCAATACTGGTGCCTGTCTGCTGGTGGGTCGAGCGAGCCCCCCTGTGGTGGAGGCAGCTCTAAGCTTTTTAATTTAAATTGTCTCTCTAATTTGAATGAATACACTTTAAATCCATTTACAAGGATCTATTGGAGGGCAAGTCTCATGCCAGCAGCCGCGTAATTCCAGCTCCAGTAGCGTCCACTAAAGCTGCTGCAGTTAAAAAGCTTTTATAAGGATCGAGCTCGGCTGTCCACCGCAAGGCATCCTACTGCCAGTCCCAGCCCCTATGCCTTGGGGTGCCTCCTGATGCTCTTCACTGAGTATCCCATGGTCCCGAAGCATTTCCTTTGAAAAAATTAAGTGTCTAAACTACAGGTGGTGTAGCTTGCTTAACAGCCGGGATAATCCGCTGACTAGCAGACACTGCTACTAGGCACAAAGTATTTCCTGGGCTAGATGCAGTTAAAAATTTGTAATTAGATACTCTCGTTGGATGCTGAGAAAGCATTCCATAGAGTCTCCTGGCACGCCATATATGATTCTCTTAAAAAGCTTGGGGTAGGGGTCTAGGGGACCCTTTTATAGCCAAAATCACGGCCCTGTATCACAATACGTCACCTAGGCTGAAGATTAATGGAACTGTAGCACCCTGAGGGCTCGGTTGCTACAGAGGTATTGCACCTCACCCAGAGGTGTGATATCTCACTCTCAGGTAAGGATGGAGTGTGGATCAGGACCCGACACCTGCATGCATTACACCACATTGCCGTGGGGCAGGGCGACCAATATGCCTCTGAGATGGGCACGACAGTCCCTGTCCCTGGCTGGAGTGGGGGGAGGGAACACTGAGGAAGGGGAACCCTGTAGTGCAGGAGCAGGGAGGAAGCAGTTCCTGGGTGCATTGAGAAGGGAGTATAAAAGGTGGGCACCATCTTAGTTCAGTGCAGAGAAGTCTGAGCAGAAGTGGCAGGGAGCAGGGGCTCTGCATGAGCTCTGCTCCGGAGGCGGGCCTAGTAACAGAGGCCCAGGCCTGGAAGAGGGAGAAGGAAGGAAGAGGAGCGGAGAAGGCTCCAGGAACGAGGAATGAAGGGATCCCAGGGGTGCGGACGGGCGAGTCGCCACCGCACGCCCGAATCCACCTGCGTGGAGGGGTCAGGCCAAAGGGGGAGACCGGTCCCCGAAACTAGTGGAGGCAGGAAATGACCCTCAGCTAGAAACCGGAGGCTGTGACATTTTATGTGGCGCAGCCCCTCGCTACACCCGCTAGGAAGGCACCACATAGGGTCAGGGAAACTGGCGCCAAGTTTACCAAGAGGAGGCCCGAGGCAGCCGGACAGAAGGGTTGGTAAGAAAGGCCAGACAAAGGACACACAAAGGGGGTCCTGTGAAGCGCTCCAAAGTTATCTGGGAGTTGTCTGAGCCCCTCACCTGGTGAGCACAGTACGACGTGGGCAGCCGTTACCTGCAGACGTGGTCTGGATAATAAGAACTGTGAGTAAAGGCCCTGGACTGCATCACTGACTCCGTGTCGTTACTGCTGCTGCCCTGCACCATCACCCCCATCCTCCGCATACACTGCCCTGAGGCTATACTCCTCCCGTGGGGAGTTATGCTACGCTCTGCTGCACCCACAACACCAGCCTCAGCGGTCTGCCCTGCAGCGGCGGTTCACTCTGACCGCAATCCACGGGTGGCGTAGTCGGACATTTAAACATCAAAACCACATAAATAGTTCCGCCACTGGTTTGACCACCCTGAGCCACGGAACCGGGTCGCCGCCACGAAGACTACAACCACCAGCATCCACCAAAAAGGGTCCGGCTCCGGGTGTCCCAAGGCCCAGGGGGTGCATCAGAACATTTTCATCACCTTTCACAATCACCAATGGGACAAGGCAGGGATGTCCTCTGTCCCCTCTCTTATACATCCTAGTGACGGAGCACCTGCTCTCATCAATTCGCCATAACCCCAATATTAGGTGGATTGAGGTGGGAGGCACCGAGTACAAGTACTCTCTATTTGCTGATGATGTCCTAGTATATATCACTCAATCACATATATCCATCCATGCTGTTATGGCTGAAATAGATCACTTTGTTACATGGTCAAATTTTAAAATCAATGCAGCGAAGTCTGAGGCCCTCGATGTCTCCCTCCCCAAATCCATATAGGATTCCATCCAGTCCAACTTTCCCTTTGCCTGGCCCTCACAGGGTATCAAATACTTAGGAATTCCTATTCATAGAGACCTCTCCCATCTATGTTATCTTAATTTTGGGCCCTTTATTGAACAACTCCATACAGACCACGGTTGGCAAGTTAGAACTGTAAGATTCACTACGTGAACCACTGGTGTTTTGTGGAAAAGCACATGTACACTGCGTTCCAAATTATTATGCAAAAAGTGTTTAGGAGTGATAAGGGAAGAATTTGTTTGTCAGTTAAACTCATTGATGGTGATGTGTGTCAGGGCTCTTTATATCACTGTAAGCAATTGCAGACACCTGTGCTAATTAGTTTGGCAGGTGTTTCCAATGAAAGGCAAGACTACTTTAGAAGGCTGTCTCACATTATTAAGCAGCCTACATTTTCTGCCAAAATGGGAAAGAAAAAGGATGTGTCGGCTGCTGAGAAGCAACAAATTGTGGAGTGTTTAGGTCAAGGCATGACTACAATCAACATTGTGCGATGATCAGGATGAAGTGTCTTGGCAATCAAGAAGTATGTAGCTGATTCACAGTACACACGTGTGTGTGCTGATAAGGGCAAATTGAGGACTCTTTCCTACAGGCAATTACGTCAGGTTGAAACAGCAGCGGCAAAAAAGCCTTGTCATAGCAGCAGACAAGTTTTTGAAGCTGCTTGTGCCTCCAACGTCCCCCGAACAACAAGATGCAGGGTCCTTCAGAGGTTTGCAGCTGTGCATACGCCATCCTGTCGACCTCCTCTATCCACTTCACACAAGCAGAAACGGCTCCAGTGGGCCAAACATTACATGAAGACTGATTTCAAAACTGTTTTGTTCACGGATGAGTGCCGTGCAGCGCTCGATGGTCCAGATGGATGGAGTGGAGGATGGCTGGTTGATGGACACCCCACGCAAACACAGCTACAGCGCCAACAAGGAGGAGGTGGAGTAATGTTTTGGGCTGGAATCATGGGGAGAGAGATTGTCGGCCCCTTTAGGATCCCTGAAGGCGCTAAAGATGAACTCCATAATGTATGTGGATTTTCCCAAACAGCACTTCCTGCCATGGTTCAAGAAGAAGAACCGTGTATTTCACAGCAAGATCATTTTTCTGCATGATAATGCACCATCTCATGCTGCACATAAAACATCTGCATCTCTGGCTGATATGGGCATAAAAGGGGACAAACTTATGGTGTGACCCCCATGCTCCCCTGACCTCTACCCCATTCAGAACCTTTGGAGCATCATTAAAAGGAGTGTCTATGATGGCGGGAGGCAGTTCACATCTAAGCAACAGCTCTGGGAGGGTATTCTGTCCTCATGCAAAACAATTGAAGCAGAAACCATCCAAAACCTGACAAATTCAATGGACGAGAGAGTTCAGAAGCTCCTTTCGAACAAGGGGTCCTATGTGAAAATGTAACATCACCTAGAATAAAGTTTTGAGTTGAAAACTGTTTGATTTCAGTTTCTAACAACCTGCTAATGCTTATAATTTCAAAAATGACCATTTTTTTGGTCTTTATTAAAATGAAAAGGTTGATCGAAAAGTTTGGGGGATCTAAGAGTGTGGCAACCCAGTAGTCATGATTACTTCGAATTCTGACAATATGAGGGTCATGCTGCAGGTAGTGCAGCAAGAAGGCACTTATGTGTCTTGTGCATCTCGGAGCCCCAAAATTATTTTCCGGGCTAGATGCAGCTAAAAATTATTATTCATTTTAAATCTGGTGAAGCTTTAGTATAGATGGCCTAATAGGATCAGTGCTGCACACTGCTACAAAGCCCAAATTATTTTCCAGTCAAGATACAGATAAACATGATTAGTAATTTTAAATCTGGTGGAGCTTATTATAGATGGCCTAATAGAATCAGTGCTGCACACTGCTACAAAGCCCAAATTATTTTCCAGCCAAGATACAGATAAACATGATTAGTAATTTGAAAGCTTAAAACGGTTGGTAGGGTGATTTTAACCAATCATCAAGCTTTTACTCTCCCCAGGATGACACAGGGGTAGAAAAGTCGTTTCGGATCCATGATTTGTTCATCTTTATGAACGTGAGTCTGTCTACATTATCAGTGGAGAGCCGCGTGCGCTTATCTGTCAGCACACCACCAGCAGCGCTGAACACACATTCAGACAGAACGCTGGCTGCGGGGCATGACAAGATCTCCAAGGCGTAAGTGGCTAGCTCCGGCCATTTATCCAGATTGGAAGCCCAAAAAGAGCAAGGGTCCAGTGACACAGTCGTGGCTTCAATGTTTACTTGGAGATACTACTGTACCATCGTCTCTAGGCGTTGACTATGTGTCAGACTTCTTGTCTCCTGTGGCCTTGCAAAGGATGGGCTAAAAAAGTGGTGAAATGATTCCGCAAAATTGATGTTACCAGCAGATACTGTGGTTCTGTTACGGTTTGAGTGCTGAACACTTGACGGTCCCATGGTTGGCAAGTTGGAACTGTGAGATTCACTACGTGCACCACTGGTATTTTGTGGAAAAGCACATGTAAGATTCTGCAACAGTCTCTGCTGATACTCCTGCATGCGTGCATCCCTTTCTATGGCAGGAATAATTTCTGCAAATTTACTTTTGTACCGGGGATCTAACAGTGTGGCAACCCAGTAGTCAGGATTATTTCTAATTCTCACAATTCGAGGGTCATGTTGCAGGTAGTGCAGCAAGAAGGCACTCATGTGTGTTGCGCATCCAGGAGCACCAAGTCCCTGTTGTGTTGGTGGCAAGGTAACAATCATGCTTCCTTCCTCTGTCCTCTCCCCCCAACCTCGCACAACAGAAATGTGATCAAGGTCTCCCTCATCTGATGAGTCTTCCATCAGTTCGTCCTCCACTTCTTCCTGGGCTCCTGCACCTTCCTCACTAGTTTGGCTGCTACCATGCGCCCTGGTAAAACCATCTCCCCCACCCTCACATGCCTGCCGCCTTGGTGCTGCCGACCGTCTGGACCTTGCAGATGTTAGCCCTTCCGCATACAACTCCTCTTCCTCTACTTCCTCCACCTCCTCTTGTGCCACCACCTGACTCCGAATTCTGTTTAACATGTTCTCCAGCATGTAAATCACCGGAATAGTCATGCTGATAATGGCATCGTCAGCACTAAACATCTTCGTCGCCATTTCAAAACTGTGCAGAAGGGTGCATAGGTCCCTGATCTGAGACCACTCCTCCAGTGTGATTTGCCCCACCTCTGAATCTCGTTGGCCCAGGCTATACGTCAGAACGTATTGCACCAGGGCTTGTCGGTGCTGCCACAGTCGCTGCAACATGTGCAGAGTTGAATTCCACCGGGTAGGCACATCGCATTTTAGCCGGTGAAGTGGCAGGCCCAACGACTTCTGTAGAGATGTAAGTCGCTGAGCTGCGGGATGCGAACGGCGGAAGTGAGCACACAGCGACCGTGCCCTCTGCAGAAGGCCATCTAGTCTGGGATAGTGGGCTAAAAATTGCTGAACAACCAGGTTCAACACGTGAGCCATACAAGGCACGTGTGTGACATTGCCCCGGCGAAGGGCCGCACCCAGGTTTGCAGCATTGTCGCACACGGCCTTCCCTGGTTTCAGGTCCAGTGGAGACAACCATTCATGAAATTGGTTCTCCAGAGCTGACCACAACTCCTCAGCTGTGTGACTCACAATTCCCAGACATTTCAATGTAAAAACCGCCTGATGACGTTGAGCCCTACTGCCAGCATAGTAAGGAGGTGTGCAGGATCCCTTCTGCGCAGTTAGAAAGCTTGTGGCATGACCAGACAGGCTTTGGGTGCAGGTGGAAGACCGAGAGGAGGTTGAGGAGGCAGAAGCAGTGGAGGAACTTTGACATAAAGAGGATTGACGCACAACTCGTGGGGACGGCAAGACTTGGACAGCAGCCCCTTGTCCTGCTGTCACCATAGTTACCCAGTGCCCAGTCAGCGACATGTAACGCCCCTGTCCATGCCTACTCGTCCAAGTGTCTGTGGTGAAATGCACCCTGTCACACACAGAGTTTCTCAAAGAAGCGGTGATGTTGTGTGCGACATGCTGGTGGAGCGCAGGCACACCTTTCTTTGAGAAGTAGTGCCGACTGGGCATCTGGTACTGGGGCACTGCGACGGACATAAGGTCTCGAAAATCCTCTGTGTCCACCAGGCGGAAAGACAGCATTTCTGTAGCCAAGAGCTTGCAGATGGTGAAATTCAACCTCTTAGCTTTCTCATGGCTAGGAGGAAATGGTCTTTTACTTGTCCACATCTGAGGGACCGAGGGCTGGCTATTGTGCTTAGACGGGGTTGATAAGAGTGTCCCCGGCAAACTGCCGGTCTGTGAGGAAGATGCAGGCGGACATGTTAGGTTGCCTTGATCCAAAGGTGGTGCTATCGATGTCGGACAGCGCTCAACACCAGCTGGTGTTACCACCTCCAAAGAAAATGATGACCTGCCAATCACGCTGGCTGTTGCGGGTAAAGAGGTGGCAGGTCTGCGCCCCAAAACAGGTGTGACTGCTGTCCCCCCAGTCACAGAGGATGAAGAGGCCGCGGATGCACAAGATATGGCAGACGGTGGTTGGCCCGGCCGGCTAGGCCGCATTGTAGCACACTGAGCTTCCCACTGCAACTTATGCTTCATGTCCATGTGCCAGTTCATGCATGAAGTACTCAAACTATGTATTTTTTGGCCTCTACTTAGCTTTTGCTGACAAATGTTACAGATAACACGAGTTGGGTCATCTTTATCGATCTGAAAAAATGCCCAGGCTATGCAAGGCTTAGCACCCATGCGACCTGAAGAGCCACCACGACTTGTGGTGAGAGGCAGAGTTGTGCTTCCAGTACTACGTCTCTGTCCAGGAAGGCGCAACCTGACCTCGTCGTCACTAGCATCTTCCTCCACCTCCTCTGCTGACCTCATCTCTTGGCTGACTGTGGGTTGACAGTAAGTGGGATCTCCAACCTCATCATCATCACCCTGTGTGTTATCACACCCGTCGTCCTCAGAGCCAACCTGTTCCTGCCCTGACAAAAAACTAAAGTTGTCGCTCCAATCAGGTATTTGAGTCTTATCATCGTCTTCCTCATTGTCTCCACCAACAGCAGTTACAGTTTGGGAATGAGGGTCTACATTATGGTCAGAACTTTCTGCGTCTGGTCCTGGATCCGACTCATAAAGATTCTGGGCATCAGTGCAGATCATTTCCTCGTCTGGATTCACAGAAGCGCTGGAGTCGACCTCTGATTCCCAGGCTATAGTATGAGTAAACAGCTCTGCAGACTCAACCATCTGTTCTACCTCATACTCAGACGGGCAGCTGGAGATTTGGGAGCTGTGAGGAAGCAAGTGCGATTGGGGTGACACCTTTGAGGACTGGAGTATTTGTGATGTTGAAGTTGATGTGGAGGAGAGCCCACTTAAAGGAGCACTTGATATCCGTTGAAGCACCTGCTGTTTTTGTGCCTCATCTGGAATTTGTAGCGATTGGCGTGGCCGTAAGAAAGGGATCTTATCACATTGTCCGCTAAAAGAAGTAGACATTTTAGTTTGGCTGGAAGATGGTCTTTCTTCTGCAGATGTTACTGTTGCTTTAACACCTACCCCACGGACACAACCTTTTTTCCCCTTCCCAACACGCCTATTCCCCTTTCCACCAGCAGCAGGCCTTTTTCCACTCATTTTGGTGGTTAACTAATTCAAAACTCTGGAGTTGTTTGCACAAAAAAACAATGGATGGGAACCGAGCAGAGCTGAGTGGCCAAACTGTGGTATTAGGCCAAAACTATTGGCTGGGTTAGATGCAGAAAAAAATTATATTCAATTTGCAACCTGATGGAGGTCTGTATAGATGGATTAATAGAACAAGTCCCACACACAGCTAGAAGCCCAATATTTTTTCAGAGCTAGATGCAGAAAAAAATATATTCAGTTTGCAACCTGATGGAGGTCAGTATAGATGGACTAATACAACAAGTCCCACACACAGCTAGAAGTCCAATATTTTTTCAGAGGTAGATGCAGAAAAAAATATATTCAGTTTGCAACCTGATGGAGGTCTGTATAGATGGATTAATATAACAAGTCCCACACACAGCTAGAAGCCCAATATTTTTTCAGAGCTAGATGCAGAAAAAAATATATTCAGTTTGCAACCTGATGGAGGTCTGTATAGATGGATTAATAGAACAAGTCCCACACACAGCTAGAAGCCCAATATTTTTTCAGAGGTAGATGCAGAAAAAATGTATTCAGTTTGCAACCTGATGGAGGTCTGTATAGATGGATTAATAGAACAAGTCCCACACACAGCTAGAAGCCCAATATTTTTTCAGAGGTAGATGCAGAAAAAAATATATTCAGTTTGCAACCTGATGGAGGTCTGTATAGATGGATTAATAGAACAAGTCCCACACACAGCTAGAAGCCCAATATTTTTTCAGAGCTAGATGCAGAAAAAAATTATATTCAATTTGCAACCTGATGGAGGTCAGTATAGATGGACTAATAGAATGATGCTATGCCCAAAAGATTTTACTTCACTAGGTGCAGTAAAAAAATTGGTATTCTATACACAGGTGGTATATCTTGCAACACAGATAGGCTACTCCACTGACTAACACACTCTGCAATAGGCCAAAAAGGATTAGCTTTGCTAGATTCAGCCAAATGCTGTGAACAAAACTTGCACAGCACTGGCACAGACCTGCCTGGCAAAATCTGATAGGAACTGATGTAACCTAGTCCTGAAAAGGACTCCAATTACAATTAGTCTTTACTCCCACAATCTATCTATTTAAGAGCACAGACCTGCCTGATAAAAGTCGTAGGAAATGCTGTAACCTAGTCCTTAAAAGGACTGCAATCACAACTATTCCCTACTCCCAAGCTATCTGTAGATTTGTGCGAAAATTGGCTTGAAATTAACAAGGTATAGCGCACACAGCAACAGCGGTGCCGTCTAACACGCAGCTGCAGCAGTGAGAAAATGGTGGCGACGGGGAAAATGGCTTGGTCTTATAGGGCAAGGACATGTGACATACACAGCCAATGACACATGCCCTTGCTTGTGTGAAAAAAAGCACTTCGCTCCGTGTGTGCGCTGCTGATAGGCTGACAGATTGCACCTCCCCACTGCAAATGCGGGAAAGAGAAAAAAAAATGGAGATCTTCATTGTTCCTGCAGAGATCCATCCCCTGCCCCTCCCCCCACCCCGCTGTACACTCAAACTGCGTATTAACATTAATTTTCATCATTACTGAGAAAAAATCCAGTTATGATTTTGGTGCACGAACAGTTATCGAACATAACCTCGAACAGCCGAATTTTTCTCAAATTGTTCGTGTTCGCCGAACGGCTCGAACACCGCCCAAAACAGCTCGAATTTGAGATTGGCGAACAGTTCGAGTAGAACAACGCTCATCTCTATTTGTAATAACCTGCTAATGCTTATAATTTCAAAAATGACCATTTTTTTGTTCTTTATTAAAATGAAAAGGTTGAAAACTCTGCTGTGCATAATAATTTGGAACATGCATTTTGAGTGCAGTTTGAGTGTTTTATTTTTTTAAAAATATACTGTTATCATAGGCAGTTTGTACAAAAACCTTTCAATTGTACTCTAATAGTTATTTGACTGGAAAATGACAATGACTGCAATTCATATAGGTAATTTGGGAAAATCTGAGAAAATATTATTTGCATAATAATTTGGACACAGTGTATGGTAATGTGATTACGTTATTAGGTTTATTGTAATGTTATAAAGTTGTGTATATAATTTTTTTTTGTCTGATATGTATGTGTATTATGATGTGTGTGTGGGGGGGGTTTTAGTGTAGGTTGGGTGGCGGGTTTCAGGGGGGAGGGGGGAAGGGTTTGGTGGATGGGTTGGTGATATGGACATCCTAAAATGGATGAAAAAAAGGCAAAAGGACCTGGTATCTTTGTGGGCTGCAAACTTTAGTGGGACCCTGGTGTGATGAGGCCACAGACTGTCGTGGGACCTTGGGTGTCGGGAGTGGGAAAAATTTAGTTTAGGTTATTAACAAAAAAAAAAAAGTTTTCTGTGTAATAAGTTTTCCGCCAGGTGCCCTATTTCTTTAAATTTTTGGCAGTGGGCCAGTTTGTTGTTTTATTTTGGGGGTTAGTTATAAATGTATGGGTATGAATGTGAGCGAATGTTGGAAGGGGATATTTTGGTTATATAAAAAAAAAAAAAGGTTAAGGTCTTCCCATGCTGGGGGGGATTTGGGGAAAATGGACATTTTCTGTTCTATAAACATTGCAGGACATTTTGCTTTATAAGTTTTACTGGACATTATAATTTTGGACTTGTTGGGATTTCCTTTGGGTTGTGTTTTGTTGGGGTTTTGCATTTTGTTCTTTGCATAATGTGTTTTTATGGTTTGTTTTATACTTTTATAATAAAAGAGTTCCAGTTATGTCTGCTGGTGCTTTTACAGATATTTCTAGAAATAGCCCCAGGTATCAGGGGCCAGGAATAATTTTTTTGGGGATCTTAATCCTGATTATTTGCTTAAAAAGCAATCCAGAGAACACAGTTTTTCTACTCCATTTGCTTGTTGGCACTGCAGAATACAGCCAGATCCTTTCCATATTACAGCGCTAAAAATTCATCTATTTAAAACTGTGGTTTGTCCGTCACATGGATCACATATAATTGCGCTGAAAATTCTGGCATTTCTGGCCTCCATTGAAATATTGTTGCAGTGTGTCAGCAAAGTTATTGACACGAAGTCGCTGTTAAAAATAGTTAGCTGCAGACCAGCTATTTAAAACTGTGATTTGTCCATCACACGGATCACATAAAATTGCGCTGAAAATTCTGCCATTTTTGGCCTCCATTGAAATTTTGTTGCAGTGTGTCAGTGAAGTTATTGACACTTGGTCGCTGTTAAAAATAGTTAACCTATAGGCCAGCAATTTAAAACTGTGGTTTATCCCTCACACGGATCAAATATAATTGCGCTGAAAATTCTGCCATTTCTGGCCTTCATTAAAAATTTTTTGTAGTGTGTCAGAGAAGTTATTGACACAAGGTCGCTGTTAAAAATAGTTACCTACAGGCCAGGTATTTAAAACTGTGGTTTTTCATCACACGTATCATATACCACTGCGGTTCAAATCCAGCTATTTGTACTGAACGTGGAAAATATTGTCCTTCATTTAAAATGGGCAAGGCGTGTGGCAAGGGACGTGTAAGTGGACATGATGGTGATGATGGTGCATGCAGAGGACGGGGCCGTGGGCAAGCTGAAATTGTGCCACAACAAACAACCACATCTTCTCGCTCGACCTTCCTGTCCCAATTAATAGGGGACCGCAGAACACCACTATTGAACACAGAGCAGTGTGATAAGGTTATTGGTTGGATAGCAGATAATGCTTCCAGTCACTTAGCCACCACCACCACCACCACCCTTTCTTCCACACGGTCAAGTCTCAGTTGCCGTGAGTCTGGACCGCATTTTCCTCACCCTGATCCTCCTTCCTCCCACCATGCCGAGTGCCCGGAGACTAGTGATCCCACACTTGGACACTACGAAGAGCTGTTCACTTTTCCATTTATAGATTCAGGCCTCTCGCCCAGTCCACTTGAAGCGGGGCAAGAGGAGATTGCATGTAGCAATGCTCAAATATTTGAGGAGCCATGGTCACACAAAGGTGACGGTGGGAAACTGTCACAAGTGGTGGACGATGATGAGACACAATTGCCAGAAAGTCAGGAGGAGGACCAGGGTGCGGAAGTGGAAGACAAGGTGGTGGATAATATAGTAACTGACCCAACCTGGCAGGAGGACATACAGAGCAAGGACATCAGCACACAGAGGGAAGGTGGTGTAGCATCATAACAGGCAGGAAGTAGCAGTGCAGTGGCCGTAGACAGAAGGCAGGCAACCGTTTCCTGTAACACCAACACGAAGGAAGTTGATGCCAGTACAACTGTTAGGTCTTCCCGAGTCTGATTGTTTTTTAAAGACTCTGCCGATAACCCCAAAAAGGCCATTTACACCACCTGCCAGGCCATCATCAGCAGGGTAGCAAAACTAACAGCCTGACCACCACCAGCATGATCTGGCACATTGCAGCAAAGCACCCGACTAAGTGGGCCGAACTCCAGGGTCCAGTAACAGTGTCTGCGGGTGGCACAACTGCTTCTTCTGCTGTTGTGCATGCAAGCCAATCCTCTGTCCATGGATGCCTCCTGCCCTGCACCTGTCATTGCACACTCTCAAGTAGCAGCATCAGCAAGCACGTCCACGTCATTATCCCAGCGCAGCGATCAGTTGTCCCTACCCCAGTCCTTAGAACGCAAGCGCAAATACAAAGCCAACGCCCCACAGGCCTCACTACTAAATTCACACATTTCGCGACTGCTTGCGCTAGAAATGTTGCCTTTTAGGCTCGTGGAGATGAAAGCTTTCAGCAACCTGATGACAACGGCCGTCCCTCGGTACTCGGTCCCCAGCTACCACTATATCTCCAGGTTTTCCATCCCAGCATTACAAGAGCACATGTCCCACAACATTAGCCGTGCCCTCAACAATGCAGTTACCGGGAAAGTTCACCTAACCACGGACACGTAGACAAGTGCTTGTGGGCAGGAAAGGTACATCTCGCTGACAGCACACTGGGTTAATGTAGTGGAAGCTGGGACCCAGTCGGACCCTGGAACGGAAAAAGTCCTCTTACGCCGAGGATTATGGGCCCTGGGTCAATCAGGATTGAGCCCACATTCTACATCTCCTGCACCTTCTCCTCCTCTTCAGCATCCATGTCTGAAATGTCCACATCAGTCGCAAGCTTGAAGCACTTCAGCACTGCCTCGGCCAAGCGGCAACAGCTTATGCTGAAGCTAATATGCTTAGGTGACAAACCACACAACGCTGAAGAGTTGTGGACAACTCTGAAAGAGCAGGCAGATCTGTGGCTGAAACCGCTGAACCTACAGCCAGGCATGGTCGTGTGTGACAATGGCCGGAATCTGGTGGCGGCTCTGAGGCGAGCTCACCCAAGTACCATTCCTGACCCATGTGCTTAACCTTGTGGTTCAGCGGTTTCTCAAAAACTACCCGGAGCTGCTGGATCTGCTTGTCAAAGTACGCCGCCTGTGTACCCATTTTAGAAAGTCACCTACAGCTTCTGCCGCCCTTGCTGTGTTTCAGCAGCGTTTGCAGGTTCCAGCTCACTGACTGGTGTGTGATGTCCCCACACGTTGGAACTCTACATTGCAGATGTTGGGAAGGATTTGTGAGCAGAAGAGGGCAGTTGTTGACTACCAGCATCAACAAGGCCGTTGGTATTCAGTTCAGACTCCACACATAAGACCTCAGGAGTGGACATGGATGTCAGACATATGTACCATCCTCCAAAACTTTGAGGACTCCACCAAGATGGTGAGCGGCGATGGCGCCATAATTAGCATCACCATTCCACTTCTCTGTCTTCTGAAACGCTCTCTGCTCACAATCAAAGAGGATGCATTGCAGACGGAGCACGATGAAATGGAGCAAGGAACGATACGGGGTGATTACACACAGCCCAGCCTCATCTCATCATTGGGTGACAATGAGGAAGAGGAGGAGGAGCTACTTTCATGCACTATAGTTGGTACTACATACACAACTGTTATATTGTGTGTTCAATGTGGATGGCCTGAGGACAGGGAGGAGGAGAGCATAGTCAGTCGTCATCTTAGTGAGGACACGGAAGTCTTGCCTGTTAGCAGTCTGGCACGCATGGCTGAGTTTATGTTACAACCAAGGAGTAGAGACGAGGGAGACACAGCAGAGGCAGGGGAACACTATTAAAGGTCTGGGACAGTTTTCTCAGACCCTCCAAGCGCCCTGGCCCTGATGTGCAGGGTACTCTCACAAGGAAGGAAAAGTTTGGAAAGATGGTGAGGGAGTACCTTGCCGAACGTACCAATGTCCTCCGTGATTCCTCTGTGCCTTATAATTATTGGGTATCTAAGCTGGACTCATGGAATGAACTGGCTCTCTACGCCTTGGAGGTCCTGGCCTGCCCTGCCACCAGCGTTTTTGTCAGAGCTGGTTTTTAGTGCCGCTGGTGGAATTATAACTGATAAGTGCATCAGCCTGTCAATTGAAAATGCTGACAGGCTGACTCTTATAAAAATGAACAAGGGCTGGATTGGCCCATACTTCTCAATACCACTGAATGAAAGCAGCGTAACATAAACTCAAATCCAGTGACTTTTTTTGGGAGGTCTATTCCCACCTCTTCACACCTACACATGGGTATATGCTTCCTGATTTTGTATATTTGCTCTTGTCCTCCTCCTTCTTCTCATCCTCCATCACCATATCATTCACCACCATATCTACCATATCACCCCCTCTACGTGTCTTGCACGGGGCATTGAAGTTCCTCCAAATTTTTGACAGCTTTTGCATTCACTGCATAGGTAAACACTATGAGAGACCGACTTCCTAATAATGGGAACATTGTTTTTAGGAGGCTCTCTGACCTCCACGTCTCTTGCAAGGGGCATTGGAGTTCCTCCAAAGCCTGGCAGCCGTTGCTTCTCTGCATAGGCAAACAGCATGGGAGACTCACTTCCTAATAATGGGATCATTGTTTTTAGGAGGCTCTCTGACCTTGACGTCTCTTCCAAGGGGAATTGGAGTGCCTCCAAATTTTTGGCAGCTTTTGCATTCACTCTATAGGCAAACACTATGGGAGACCCACTTCCTAATAATTGGAACATTGTTTTTAGGAGGCTCTTCGACCTCTACAACTCTTGCAAGGGGCATTGGAGTTCCTCCAAATTTTAGGCAGCCGTTACATCACTTCATAGGCAAACACTATGGGAGACCCACTTCCTAATAATGGGAACATTGTTTTTGGGAGGCTCTCTGACCTCCACGTCTCTTGCAAGGGGCATTGGAGTTCCTCCAAATTTTTGGCAGCCATTGCTTCACTGCATAGGCAAAAAGTATGGGAGACCCAATTCCTAATAATGGGAACATTGTTTTAGGAGGCCCTCCGACCTCTACGTCTCTTGCAAGGGGCATTGGAATTCCTCCAAATTTTTGGCAGCCGTTGCCTCACCTCACTGCATAGGCAAACAGTAAGGGAGATCCTCTCCTTTCTAATGGGAATATGTCATTACTGTGGCCTTGCTCTATGTGTCTTTAAATTGTTAGTGGGGTTTTTCCTAAATTTCGTCAGCCGTTGGACTCACTCCATACCCTATAACTGTATAGCACACCCGCTCCTTTGTACTGGAAACATGTCATTACTCTGGCCCTGGTCTATGTGTCTTTAAATTGTTAGTGGGGTTTTTCCCAAATTTTGGCTGCCCTTGCAATCACAGCATGGGCATTGCCACTATAGGAGACCCGCTCCTTTATAATGGGAACATTTTTTTTTACTGAGACCCTCCTCTATGTCTCTTCAAAGGGGTATTAGGTTGCGTCCGAATTTTTGGCAGCCCTTGCAGTCACTGCATACGCAATAACAGCATAGGAGACCCACTTGTTAATAATGGAAACAGCAAAGCATAGCCATCTGATGGCTCTCTAAGTTATAGGGTATGCAGTGAGTCCAATGGCTGACCAAATTTAGGAAAAACCCCACTAACAATTTAAAGACACATAGAGCAGGGCCACAGTAACGAGTACGACATGTTCCCATTAGAAAGGAGAGGATCTGCTATACAGTTTTAGGGTATGCAGTGAGTCCAACGGCTGACCAAATTTAGGAAAAATCCCCATAAGAATTTAAAGACACATAGAGTAGGGCCACAGTAACGACAAATTCTTCCTCCTCCTCTTCCTCATTGTCACCCAATCCATGTTGGGATGAGATGAGGCTGGGCTGTGTGTAATCACCCTGTATGGTTCCTTGCTCCATCTCATCGTGATCCGCCTGCAATGCATCCTCTTTGATTGTGAGCAGAGAGCGTTTCAGAAGACAGAGAAGCGGTATGGTGACGATAATGATGGCGTCATCGCCGCTCACCATCTTGGTGGAGTCCTCAGAGTTTTGGAGGATGGTACATATGTCTGACATCCATGTCCACTCCTGAGGTCTTATGTGTGGAGTCTGAACTGAATACTGATGGCCTTGTTGATGCTGGTACTCAATAACTGCCCTCTTCTGCTCACAAATCCTTCCCAACATCTGCAGTGTAGAGTTCCAATGCGTGGGGACATCACATACCAGTCTGTGAGCCGGAAATTGCAAATGCTGCTGAAACACGGCAAGTTTGGCGGAAGATGTAGGTGACTTTCTAAAATGGGTACACAGGTGGCGTACTTTAGCAAGCAGATCCGGCAGCTCCGGGTAGGATTTGAGAAACCGCTGAACCATCAGGTTAAGCACATGGGCCAGGCATGGTACTTGTGTGAGCTAGCCTTGCCTCAGAGCCGCCACCAGGTTCTGGCCATTGTCACACACGGCCATGCCTGGCTGTAGCTTCAACGGTGTGAGCCACAGATCTGCCTGCTCTTTCAGAGCTGTCCACATCTTTTCAGCATTGTGCGGTTTGTCACCTAAGCATATTAGCTTCCGCACAGCCTATTTCCGCTTGGCCGAGGCAGTGCTGCAGTGCTTCCAACTTGTGACTGATGTGGTCATTTTGGAGATGGAGGCTGAGGAGGATTAGGTGCAGGAGCTGTAGACTATGGGGACAACCCAGATTGACCTAATGTCCGCAATCCATGGTGTCGGGAGGACGTGTTCCGTCCCAAGGTCTGACTGGGTCCCAGCTTCCACTATGTTAACCCAGTGTGCCGTCAGTGAGATGTACCATCCCTGCCCACAAGCACTTGTTCATGTGTCCGTGGTTAGATGGACTTTCCGGGTAACTGCGTTGTTTAGGGCACGGCTAATGTTTTGGGACATGTGCTTGTGTAATGCGGGGGCGGCACACCGGGAGAAATAGTGGGGGCAGGGGACCGAGTACCGAGGAATGGCTGCCGCCATCAGGTTGCAGAATGCTTCCTTCTCCATGAGCCTAAAAGGCAACATTTCTAGTGCAAGCAGTTGCGAAATGTGGGAATTTAGTAGTGTATCCTGGGACTGGGGTATAGACAACTGAACGCTGCGCTGGGACAAGGATGTGGACGTGCTTCCTGATGCTGCTACTTAAGAGTGTGCAATGACAGGTGCAGGGCAGGAGGCATCTTCGCATGCACCGTGGACAGGGGATTGGCTTGCATGCACAACAGCGGAAGAAGCAGTGGTGCCACCCGCAGACACTGTTACTGGACCCTGGGGTTCGGCCCACAAAGTCGGGTGCTTTGCTGCCATGTGCCTGATCATGCTTGTGGTGGTCAGGCTGGTCGTTTTGCCACGCCTGCTAATGCTGGCCTGGAAGGTGGTGCAAATGGCTTTTTGGGGGTTATCGGCAGAGTCTTTAAAAAACAACCAGACTCGGGAAGACCTAACGTTGTATTGGCAACTTCCTTTGTGTTGGTGTTAACGGGAATGGTTGCCTGCCTTCTTTCTGAGACCACCACACTGCCTGTTGGAGTGCTCTGCCTTTCTCCTTCTGTGTGCTGCTGTCCTTGCTCTGTATGTCCTCCTGCCAGGTTGGGTCAGTTACTATATCATCCACCACCTCGTCTTCCACTTCCGCACTCTGATCCTCCTCCTGACTTTCTGGCAATTGTGTCTCATCATCGTCCACCTCTTGTGACACTTTCCCACCGTCGCCTTCATGTGACCGTGGCTGCTCAAATATTTGGGCATCGCTACATGCAATCTCCTCTTGCCCCGCTTCAAGTGGACCGGGCGAGAGGCTCGAATCTATAAATGGAAAAGTGAACAGCTCTTTGGAGTGTCCAAGTGTGGGATCAGTTGTCTCTGGGCACTCGGCATGGTGGGAGGAAGGAGGTTCAGGGTGAGGAATATGTGGTCCAGACTCACAGCTACTGAGACTTGACCATGTGGATGACAAGGTGGCGCTGGTGGTTATGTGACTGGAAGCCTTATCTGCTATTCAACCAATGCCAATAACCTTTTCCCACTGCTCTGTGTTCAATAGTGGTGTTCTGCGGTCCCCTATTAATTGGGGCAGAAAGATCGAGCGAGAAGATGTGGGTGTTTGTTGTGGCACAATTTCAGCTTGCCCACGGCCTCGTCCTCTGCATGCACCATCATCACCATCACGTCCAGTTCCCCATCTCTTGCCAAGCCCCTTGCCCATTTTAAATGGAGGGCAATATCTTCCACCCTCACTACAAATGACAGAATTTGGAGCGAACTTATATGTGATCTGTGTGACGGAGAAACCACAGTTTTAAATACCTGGCCTGTAGGTAACTATTTTGAACAGCAAACTGGTGTCAATTGCTTCACTTACACACTGAAACAATTTTTTAATGGAGGCCAGAAATGGCAGTATTTTCTGAAACCGTATATGTGACCTGTGTGACGGAGAAACCACAGTTTTAAATACCTGGCCGGTAGGTAACTATTTTGAACAGCAAACTGCTGTCAATTGCTTCACTGACACACTGAAACAAATTTTTAATGGAGGTCAGAAATGGCAGTATTTTTTGAAAACGTATATTTGATCTGTGTGATGGAGAAACCACAGTTTTAAATAGCTGGATTTTTAGCGCTGTAATATGGAAAGAACCTGGCAGTATTCTGCAGTGCCAACAAGCAAATGGCGCAGAAAAACTGTGTTCTCTGGATTGCTTTTTAAGCAAATAATGAGGATTAAGATCCAAAAAAATTATTTCTGGCCCCTGTGACCTGGGCCTATTTCTAGAAATATCTAACAGCAGCAGCAAACATAACTGGAATGGATCCTCTTGTGCTATGTTCACTGCAGTCTGCTATATACACTGCCTGCCTGCCTATATACACTGCCTGCCTGATATCTCTGCAGATGGATTAATAATAATAATAATAATAATAATAATTTTTATTTATATAGTGCCAATATTCCGGAGCACTTTACAATTAAGCGGGGGCATATATAGACAATAAATTCAATACAATTTAAGACAATTTAAACAGTTCGGAGTGAGGTCCCTGCTCGCAAGCTTACATTCTACAAGGAAATTGGGGGGGGGACACACAATAGGTGAAAAGTGCTTGTTTTTTCAGATCTGGCAATTATAATAAATAGGGATTTTCATATAAAGCTGTATCATCCGGTCATCAGCCAGTATGTTTAAGTGCAATACTCAAGTACCGAATGCAGTTATCTTGTGCATGGAGGGTGTGGAGACAGATGAAGAGTAGGGAACATTAGTCCTCAGAAGGACTATTTGTTGAGATGGATATGTGTCTCTAATATAGTTTGGTACACCTACACTAACTAGAAACAAGCAAATCTCTCACTAGCTCAGCAGCAGCTCTCCCTACACTGTCTGATTCCGGAGTGACTGTGACGAGCATGGCGGCACCAGGTCTCATATAGACCTAATGACGCTGTGTGGCCAGCTAATCACTGTAATGCCACAACCAACATGGGTACGGCATTACAGTGAGTGGCAGGCAATCCCTGCATGTTCATTGATGCTCTAAAGAGCGGCCAAACATGCAGGGAGGAGACCCGAGCTCCAGCAAAGCAACCCCAGAAATACTCGGCGAGTGCCAAGCATCTCGAGCAGTGAGATGCTCGTGCGAGCACCGAGCCGTAGCGAGCATGCTCGCTCATCGCTAGTAATTTCATGAAGGGCAGGTGCCTGGTCTTGGATGCACTGCTGAAGTGGACAGGAAATTACTGAGGCTGACGAAGTCAGTGGGCTTAGGGATAGTCCAAAGGATGAACAAGTGGTAGGGCTAAAGATGCGTTGTACTAAGGAAGTAAGAAACATGAAGTGCTGTGCCCTATCAGACATGTTACACCCTCCTGAACTTGAACTGATCATTAAACGTTTGCTTGTTGCAATGAACTTGGTGTCCCCTGAATTGTGTATGGTGGCTCCTGATGGAGGCCTGGAGACAGTAGAGTCCTCCGGCCTACAAATGAGTGTGATGCACCCCACACCTGACAGCATACTGGGACTGAGACACTGTTTTCCTGTAAAGTGCCAGAGTGTAACTGGACAGCAGCTTGTTCATGACTACCCCTCTTGGCAACTTTTCAACACCGTGAACGGACCACATACTACCACCACATAGTGACTGAATAATATCACATATAAGAAATAAATACCACAACCCTGTGATCAGACCACAAATTACCACCAAATAGTGACCGAATAATACCACCCACAAGGGTCAAATATTGCTATACCATGATTACCACCCCATAGTGACTGAATAATACCACATACAAAGGACAAATACCGCCACACCATGACCAGACCTCATATTACCACCACATAGTAATCAAATACTAGAGTACTGATCATTAATAAAAACCACAATACTCATAACACTATTACCACCGGTGACATTATACACAGGAGCTCTGTATATAGTATATAATGTAAGTATACAGATAATACAGTGACCACTGGTGATATTAAACACAGGAGCTCTCTATATAGTGTAAGTGTACAGGTAATAAAGTGATCACCATTGACAGGATCTCTGTATACACTATACTAGCTATTGAACCCGTTCTACGCCCTGGTGGCAAGCTTTTTTATAGGTACATTTTTAATTTTATTAATGGCGCTGAAGTCAGCATGTGCGCATACCGCAATATCCTGTGCCATTTTTTTTAAAGACATTGCAAATTTGCATATACAATGTCTTCAATAAAATAGTGCCGTAGTGTGTTATGCACACACTGCGCAGGCGTCACCCATCCCAGCTTCGGACAGAAGGACGCGTCCAGCATACGTAAGATGTACTGAGAATACAGGGTGGTGTACTCACTTACGCTGAGCGCTGTATCTATAACAAACTGAGAATAAAGGAGGGTGTACTCACTTACACTGAGCGCTGTATGTATGATGTCCTGAGAATACAGGGGGTGTACTCATGCTGAGTGCTGTATGTATAACGTACTCAGAATACAGAGGGGTGTACTCACTTAAGCTGAGCGCTGTATATATAACGTACTGAGAATACAGGGGGGTGTACTCATTTACACTGAGTGCTGTATGTATAATGTACTGGGAATATAGAGGGGTGTACTTACTTACGCTGAGCACTGTATGTATAACATACTGAAAATACAGAGGGTTGCACTCACTTATGCTGACTGCTGTATATATAACGTACTGAGAATACAGGGGGGTGTACTCACTTATGCTGACTGCTGTATATATAATGTACTGAGAATACAGGGGGATGTACTCACGCTGAGCGCTGTATGTATAACGTACTGAGAATACAGGGGGGTGTACTTGTGTCACCCTGGCCTGGATGCCACAAATATAATAAAGCTGTGTCTGAGAGCAAGGGGGAGGTTCTCTGGTCAGGGGAACATTAGCATGCAATACCTCCTGTCTCAGGCCAGTAGGGGGAGCAGGCTGCCCCTATAAAAACTGGAACTGGGGGCAGGGTTAGAGAGAACTGGACGACCTGTCTCTGGATTGAGAGGTGTCCCAGAGCAGTGAGGGACAGTTGTATTGCACCCTAAGAGGACGTGTGGCAGTAGGAGAGCCACAAGCCAGGGACAAGAGGTGAAGTGCACCTGTCCTGGCAGATAAAGAACCAAATTTACCAGACTTTGGTGTCTGAGGCTGTGAGGATTCCACGTCCTACAGCAGATAACCAGTCCGCAGGGGACTGTACGTTCCTTGGCCTAAGAAGCCCGGAGGCTCCGCCACAGCAGAAGGGACCAGCAGAGCCGTACCAGGCCGGGAGTAGAAAGGAACCCACGTTGCAAACCATACGGGCAAGAGGACACGGTGAGCTCGGGACCGTGGGCTGTTACCCTACCAGGAGGAGATAGCCAGAAGGAGCGCAGAGAGCACGGTAGGCCTACACCCTCACCCTGACCAGGGCCAATTTCCCAATTGCTCTCAGACATCTAGGTCCCCTCCTAGCTGGGATCGTTTGTGGGTCAGTTCACCTGTTCTAGTAAAGACCCTGGACTGCAACCTGTTGTCTGTGTGCTCCTCGCTCCTCCAGCACTAACGGTACTGGGACGCCCTACACCATCACCCCCATCTTCCATTATACTGCCCTGGGGCCGCACTCTTCCCGTGGGGAGTCACACTATCCCAGTTGCATACATCATCGGCCCCAGCGGTCTACCTGGCAGCGGCGGTCCGCACTGACCGCAATCCACGGGTGGCGTAGTCGGACACACCAACAGCGCGTCGAGGACTACCACTGGTCTGACCACCCTGAGCCACGGAACCGGGTAGCCACTACTACCCCCATCGTTCCCCTATTGCCCGGATCCGAGTGCCCCACGGCCCAGGCGGTGAGTCAGCTTTGGCGTAGTCGGCAGGATCGTAACCAACCCGCCACAAACGGGTATTGCGTGCCTGAAAAAGACTGTACACGTACCTGAGTGAGGTTTCCCGCCGTCCGGAGCCGTTTCCCGCCATTTCCACGCCGTCACCCGCCATCCTCCGTCGGTTCCCGCCATCTTCAGCCGTTTTCCCGCCATCGGACGCCATCTTCAGGACGCTGCGCAAGACCCGAAGCTCCGCCCCACGCACCGATGCTGCGCCAGGTCCTGGAAGGGAGAGAGAGCGAGGCTGATGTCACCAGGACACGACGCAAGGTCCTCGTCCGGAGCAGCACCAGCGGAGCCGCGGCCTACTGAAGAGGATCGTCGGAAGGTAGGCCGCGCTTAACTAGGGGGGAGGAAGATGTCGGACACAGAGGCGCCCACTACCACCAGCGCAGCTGCAGCAGCGGTGATGCCATTTTCCCTGCCCTACATCCCTGGAGCGGCCTGGCTGCCTAAGTACTTAGGGGAGCCCCATGCCCTGACTGATTTTAAGGAAAGGCTGTACAGTTTGTTCCAAGTTTACCCCCTGACAGAGGAACAGAAGGTCAGCATACTGACGGAGCAGTTAACTGGTGCAGCCCAGCGGGAGGTAAAGTCGTGGCCCGCTGAGGAGAAAAGAACTGTGAAGGACATTCTGGCCCGGCTGCGAGGTACCTTTGATACCCGTACCTCCGCTGAAATTAAAATGCGGTTCTGGATGTAAGCAGCGGGCACAGGACAGCATCAGAGACTATGCCCTAAATTTGCAGGAAGCCTTGAGGGCCATCACACAAACTGACCCTGGCAGCATGCAGGAAACGGATAAGCTGCTAACAGAACAATTCATAGAAGGTCTGCTGTCTAGCGCCCACAGGGCCCAACTGCACCTCATGTTCTTTCAGAACCCTGATCTGACCTTTGCTCAATTTAAGGACAGGGCCATAAGGGTGCTCCGTGAACCCGCAACAAGTGGCGCTATAAACCCCCGGCGCCCTGCTCTCACCTACCACCAGGAGGCGGCGCCCTCCTCTATGGACTATGTGGGCGCCAATGCACAGGCCCTGAACCAAGCCCCGTCGAAAGATCTGCATCACCAAGTCCAGGAGCTGACCAGGAGCGTCGCGGCGTTGACCAGGACCGTCCAGGCGTTACAAGTGGACCCGTCAAGACCCATCGAGTTGGCTTCAGGTCCGGAGGATGTCCCGTGGCGTCGACAGAGGAGGATCCCGTTGTTCCGAGGGAGGCCCACAAACCGCTACGCAGAGGATGGACAGCCCATTTGCCGTCGATGCAACCAGCCCGGACACATTTCCAGGTACTGTAATTTAAACGGGTTCAACCTGGGGCAGAGGGCAGACCCCCAGGCATAAGATCACCAGGCCCTTATAATTGGCGTGATAAGTACATTGGGGGGTGCCCGGTTTTACCCGTGGTGCTGGACGGTATCCCCATGAGCGCCTTGCTGGATACTGGGTTGCAAGTAACCACTATCCCTTATGTACTTTTTAAGCAGTATTGGACTGATGCTGATATAACGCGGTATCCAGACAGTAACTTGAGCATCATCGCCAGTAATGGCTTGCCCGTGCCGCAGATGGGGTTAAAGGAGATGACCATTAAAATTGGTAAAGTGGAACTACCGGCACAGGGAGTGATTATTGTGGACATTGACCGTCGTGAAAGTCACCCTAAAATAACTGTGGGTACTAACGTGATTGAAAATTGTCTTTCAGAGGTAATTGTAATTCTACAACAGGTGGCGGTGAATGCTAGTTCCAGCCAACAGAGAGTCCTCAACAAAGAGATAAAAGCCCTGATGAGACGGCAGCAGGTAGAACTGTCTGGTGGTGAGATCGGTAGCGTAAGACTGAGTGACCCATTCCCCATTTCCATGCCTCCCAAAAGTGAAATGATGATCTGGTGTCGGACTGCAATCGGGTTGAGAGGTAGAGACTACCAAGCCATGGTAGAACCCGTGTACTCGGACAGCAGGCCCACCATTTTGACAGCCCGGGGGGTGGTTGATGTCAATCATGGGAGGGAGCCCGTTCGCATTCTCAACATTGGGGAGAGAGAGGTACACTTACCCAGGTACGCTACACTTGCCAAACTGTTTGTTGTCGAACACAAAGCTATCAGGGCCATGGAGCCTTTGCCTCCATCTCCACAGGCGGAGGGTAATGGCTCCCAGAAACAAAAGGAGGACTGGTGCCAGAAACTCCATGTGGGTGCTGACTCCACTCCCCTGCACCAAAAACAAGGAGTCTACCGGGTGGTACAGGAGTACGAGAGAGTCTTTAGTAGTGTTGAGCCACCCCCGTAGTGTTCGAGTTCGGTTCGGTTCGTCGAACACCCGTGTGTTCGCCGAACTGTTCGTCGAACTGTTCGTCGAACACCTTCGAACACCGTTAAAACCAATGGCAGGCAAACAAAAACACATAGAAACACATAGAAAACACCTTCAAAGGTGTCCAAAAGCTGACAAACTGCTCAGAAGACATAACTAACACATGGAAAAGTGACAAGTACATATAGTCATGCGAAAATAAAAGAGGTGGAGGAGTAAAAGGAGGGGGAGACACAGATATAGGCATGTCATGCCCTTCTAAAATCCAAAAAGTTAGAAGCCGACACGGCCAGTCCGCTCCTGCCCGTGCCACCTCCGTGTCGCCGGGTTTGTGCCAGAGCCGCGGTGAACCCTGACGGCCAGCCCCCCTCTCCCAATACTGGTGCCTGTCCGCTGGTGGGTCGAGCGAGCCCCCCTGTGGTGGAGGCAGCTCTAAGCTTTTTAATTTAAATTGTCTCTCTAATTTGAATGAATACACTTTAAATCCATTTACAAGGATCTATTGGAGGGCAAGTCTCATGCCAGCAGCCGCGGTAATTCCAGCTCCAGTAGCGTCCACTAAAGCTGCTGCAGTTAAAAAGCTTTTATAAGGATCGAGCTCGGCTGTCCACCGCAAGGCATCCTACTGCCAGTCCCAGCCCCTATGCCTTGGGGTGCCTCCTGATGCTCTTCACTAAGTATCCCATGGTCCCGAAGCATTTCCTTTGAAAAAATTAAGTGTCTAAACTACAGGTGGTGCAGCTTGCTTAACAGCCGGGATAATCCGCTCACTAGCAAACACTGCTACTAGGCACAAAGTATTTCCTGGGCTAGATGCAGTTAAAAATTTGTAATTAGATACTCTCGTTGGATGCTGAGAAAGCATTCCATAGAGTCTCCTGGCACGCCATATATGATTCTCTTAAAAAGCTTGGGGTAGGGGTCTAGGGGACCCTTTTATAGCCAAAATCACGGCCCTGTATCGCAATACGTCACCTAGGCTGAAGATAAATGGAACTGTAGCACCCTGAGGGCTCGGTTGCTACAGACGTATTGCACCTAACCCAGAGGTGTGATATCTCACTCTCAGGTAAGGATGGAGTGTGGATCAGGACCCGACACCTGCATGCATTACACCACATTGCCGTGGGGCAGGGCGACCAATATGCCCCTGAGATGGGCACGACAGTCCCTGTCCCTGGCTGGAGTGGGGGGAGGGAACACTGAGGAAGGGGAACCCTGTAGTGCAGGAGCAGGGAGGAAGCAGTTCCTGGGTGCATTGAGAAGGGAGTATAAAAGGTGGGCACCATCTTAGTTCAGTGCAGAGAAGTCTGAGCAGAAGTGGCAGGGAGCAGGGGCTCTGCATGAGCTCTGCTCCGGAGGCGGGCCTAGTAACAGAGGCCCAGGCCTGGAAGAGGGAGAAGGAAGGAAGAGGAGCGGAGAAGGCTCCAGGAACGAGGAATGAAGGGATCCCAGGGGTGCGGACGGGCGAGTCGCCACCGCACGCCCGAATCCACCTGCGTGAAGGCGTCAGGCCAAAGGGGGAGACCGGTCCCCGAACTATTGGAGGCAGGAAACGACCCTCAGCTAGAAACCGGAGGCTCTGACATTTTATGTGGCGCAGCCCCTCGCTACACCCGCTAGGAAGGCACCACATAGGGTCAGGGAAACTGGCGCCAAGTTTACCAAGAGGAGGCCCGAGGCAGCCGGACAGAAGTGTTGGTAAGAAAGGCCAGACAAAGGACACACAAAGGGGGTCCTGTGAAGTGCTCCAAAGTTATCTGGGAGTTGTCTGAGCCCCTCACCTGGTGAGCACAGTACGACGTGGGCAGCCGTTACCTGCAGACGTGGTCTGGATAATAAGAACTGTGAGTAAAGGCCCTGAACTGCATCACTGACTCCGTGTCGTTACTGCTGCTGCCCTGCACCATCACCCCCATCCTCCGCATACACTGCCCTGAGGCTATACTCCTCCCGTGGGGAGTTATGCTACGCTCTGCTGCACCCACAACACCAGCCTCAGTGGTCTGCCCTGTAGCGGCGGTTCACTCTGACCGCAATCCACGGGTGGCGTAGTCGGACATTTAAACATGAAAACCACATAAATAGTTCCGCGACTGGTTTGACCGCCCTGAGCCACGGAACTGGGTCGCCGCCACGAAGACTACAACCACCAGCATCCACCAAAAAGGGTCCGGCTCCGGGTGTCCCAAGGCCCAGGGGGTGCGTCAGAACATTTTCATCACCTTTCACAATCACCAATGGGACAAGGCAGTGATGTCCTCTGTCCCCTCTCTTATACATCCTAGTGACGGAGCACCTGCTCTCATCAATTCGCCATAACCCCAATATTAGGTGGATTGAGGTGGGAGGCACCGAGTACAAGTGCTCTCTATTTGCTGATGATGTCCTAGTATATATCACTCAATCACATATATCCATCCATGCTGTTATGGCTGAAATAGATCACTTTGTTACATGGTCAAATTTTAAAATCAATGCAGCGAAGTCTGAGGCCCTCGATGTCTCCCTCCCCAAATCCATATAGGATTCCATCCAGTCCAACTTTCCCTTTGCCTGGCCCTCACAGGGTATCAAATACTTAGGAATTCCTATTCATAGAGACCTCTCCCATCTATGTTATCTTAATTTTGGGCCCTTTATTGAACAACTCCATACAGACCACGGTTGGCAAGTTAGAACTGTAAGATTCACTACGTGAACCACTGGTGTTTTGTGGAAAAGCACATGTACACTGCGTTCCAAATTATTATACAAAAAGTGTTTAGGAGTGATAAGGGAAGAATTTGTTTGTTTGTCAGTTAAACTCATTGATGGTGATGTGTGTCAGGGCTCTTTATATCACTGTAAGCAATTGCAGACACCTGTGCTAATTAGTTTGGCAGGTGTGTCCAATGAAAGGCAAGACTACTTAAGAAGCTTCTCTCACATTATTAAGCAGCCTACATTTTCTGCCAAAATGGGAAAGAAAAAGGATGTGTCGGCTGCTGAGAAGCAACAAATTGTGGAGTGTTTAGGTCAAGGCATGACTACAATCAACATTGTGCGATGATCAGGATGAAGTGTCTTGGCAATCAAGAAGTATGTAGCTGATTCACAGTACACACGTGTGCGTGCTGATAAGGGCAAATTGAGGACTCTTTCCTACAGGCAATTACGTCAGGTTGAAAGAGCAGCGGCAAAAAAGCCTTGTCATAGCAGCAGACAAGTTTTTGAAGCTGCTTGTGCCTCCAACGTCCCCCGAACAACAAGATGCAGGGTCCTTCAGAGGTTTGCAGCTGTGCATGCGCCATCCTGTCGACCTCCTCTATCCACTTCACACAAGCAGAAACGGCTCCAGTGGGCCAAACATTACATGAAGACTGATTTCAAAACTGTTTTGTTCACGGATGAGTGCCGTGCAGCGCTCGATGGTCCAGATGGATGGAGTGGAGGATGGCTGGTTGATGGACACCCCACGCAAACACGGCTACAGCGCCAACAAGGAGGAGGTAGAGTAATGTTTTGGGCTGGAATCATGGGGAGAGAGATTGTCGGCCCCTTTAGGATCCCTGAAGGCGCTAAAGATGAACTCCATAATGTATGTGGATTTTCTCAAACAGCACTTCCTGCCATGGTTCAAGAAGAAGAACCGTGTATTTCACAGCAAGATCATTTTTCTGCATGATAATGCACCATCTCATGCTGCACATAAAACATCTGCATCTCTGGCTGATATGGACATAAAAGGGGACAAACTTATGGTGTGACCCCCATGCTCCCCTGACCTCTACCCCATTCAGAACCTTTGGAGCATCATTAAAAGGAGTGTCTATGATGGCGGGAGGCAGTTCACATCTAAGCAACAGCTCTGGGAGGGTATTCTGTCCTCATGCAAAACAATTGAAGCAGAAACCATCCAAAACCTGACAAATTCAATGGACGAGAGAGTTCAGAAGCTCCTTTCGAACAAGGGGTCCTATGTGAAAATGTAACATCACCTAGAATAAAGTTTTGAGTTGAAAACTGTTTGATTTCAGTTTCTAACAACCTGCTAATGCTTATAATTTCAAAAATTACCATTTTTTTGGTCTTTATTAAAATGAAAAGGTTGATCGAAAAGTTTGGGGGATCTAAGAGTGTGGCAACCCAGTAGTCATGATTACTTCGAATTCTGACAATATGAGGGTCATGCTGCAGGTAGTGCAGCAAGAAGGCACTTATGTGCCTTGCGCATCTCGGAGCCCCAAAATTATTTTCCGGGCTAGATGCAGCTAAAAATTATTTTTAATTTTAAATCTGGTGAAGCTTTAGTATAGATGGCCTAATAGGATCAGTGCTGCACACTGCTACAAAGCCCAAATTATTTTCCAGTCAAGATACAGATAAACATGATTAGTAATTTGAAAGCTTAAAACGGTTGGTAGGGTGATTTTAACCAATCATCAAGCTTTTACTCTCCCCAGGATGACACAGGGGTAGAAAAGTCGTTTCGGATCCATGATTTGTTCATCTTTATGAACGTGAGTCTGTCTACATTATCAGTGGAGAGCCGCGTGCGCTTATCTGTCAGCACACCACCAGCAGCGCTGAACACACGTTCAGACAGAACGCTGGCTGCGGGGCATGACAAGATCTCCAAGGCGTAAGTGGCTAGCTCCGGCCATTTATCCAGATTGGAAGCCCAAAAAGAGCAAGGGTCCAGTGACACAGTCGTGGCTTCAATGTTTACTTGGAGATACTCCTGTACCATCGTCTCTAGGCGTTGACTATGTGTCAGACTTCTTGTCTCCTGTGGCCTTGCAAAGGATGGGCTAAAAAAGTGGTGAAATGATTCCGCAAAATTGATGTTACCAGCAGATACTGTGGTTCTGTTACGGTTTGAGTGCTGAACACTTGACGGTCCCACGGTTGGCAAGTTGGAACTGTGAGATTCACTACGTGCACCACTGGTATTTTGTGGAAAAGCACATGTAAGATTCTGCAACAGTCTCTGCTGATACTCCTGCATGCGTGCATCCCTTTCTATGGCAGGAATAATTTCTGCAAATTTACTTTTGTACCGGGGATCTAACAGTGTGGCAACCCAGTAGTCAGGATTATTTCTAATTCTCACAATTCGAGGGTCATGTTGCAGGTAGTGCAGCAAGAAGGCACTCATGTGTGTTGCGCATCCAGGAGCACCAAGTCCCTGTTGTGTTGGTGGCGAGGTAACAATCATGCTTCCTTCCTCTGTCCTCTCCCCCCAACCTCGCACAACAGAAATGTGATCAAGGTCTCCCTCATCTGATGAGTCTTCCATCAGTTCGTCCTCCACTTCTTCCTGGGCTCCTGCACCTTCCTCACTAGTTTGGCTGCTACCATGCGCCCTGGTAAAACCATCTCCCCCACCCTCACATGCCTGCCGCCTTGGTGCTGCCGACCGTCTGGACCTTGCAGATGTTAGCCCTTCCGCATACAACTCCTCCTCCTCTACTTCCTCCACCTCCTCTTGTGCCACCACCTGACTCCGAATTCTGTTTAACATGTGCTCCAGCATGTAAATCACCGGAATAGTCATGCTGATAATGGCATCGTCAGCACTAAACATCTTCGTCGCCATTTCAAAACTGTGCAGAAGGGTGCATAGGTCCCTGATCTGAGACCACTCCTCCAGCGTGATTTGCCCCACCTCTGAATCTCGTTGGCCCAGGCTATACGTCAGAACGTATTGCACCAGGGCTTGTCGGTGCTGCCACAGTCGCTGCAACATGTGCAGGGTTGAATTCCACCGGGTAGGCACATCGCATTTTAGCCGGTGAAGTGGCAGGCCCAACGACTTCTGTAGAGATGTAAGTCGCTGAGCTGCGGGATGCGAACGGCGGAAGTGAGCACACAGCGACCGTGCCCTCTGCAGAAGGCCATCTAGTCTGGGATAGTGGGCTAAAAATTGCTGGACAACCAGGTTCAACACGTGAGCCATACAAGGCACGTGTGTGACATTGCCCCGGCGAAGGGCCGCACCCAGGTTTGCAGCATTGTCGCACACGGCCTTCCCTGGTTTCAGGTCCAGTGGAGACAACCATTCATGAAATTGGTTCTCCAGAGCTGACCACAACTCCTCAGCTGTGTGACTCACATTTCCCAGACATTTCAATGTAAAAACCGCCTGATGACGTTGAGCCCTACTGCCAGCATAGTAAGGAGGTGTGCAGGATCCCTTCTGCGCAGTTAGAAAGCTTGTGGCATGACCAGACAGGCTTTGGGTGCAGGTGGAAGACCGAGAGGAGGTTGAGGAGGCAGAAGCAGTGGAGGAACTTTGACATAAAGAGGATTGACGCACAACTCGTGGGGACGGCAAGACTTGGACAGCAGCCCCTTGTCCTGCTGTCACCATAGTTACCCAGTGCCCAGTCAGCGACATGTAACGCCCCTGTGTCACGGGTGTGTTGCCACGAAGATCGTCACGAGTACACAGCCTGACTTCTCGCAGCTTTTCATTCAGACTTACAGAGCGGATCGTGGTGTTTGGAGTTGCTGAGATAAGTGTATTTGGAAGTGTTTTTTCCCTTTCCTCGCTTTATCATTTATCTCCTTTCCCGTTGGTGTTCCCTCTGTTGTAGTTGTGTAGAAGTTGTATGCAAGGTGGTTTTGGTTTTTCCCTTGTACTGTCTCGTTCGTCTAAATACTGTGTGTGGGCATATTATTTCTGGTTCCCAATTGTTGTGATCGGGGTCCTTCTCAGGACTAGATTACTTAGGTGCAGGGATCCTCAGGAGGTAGGGGTTACGCTGGCGGCCTGGACCTCTGTACCTTTAACAGTACCTCCAGGGTGAGGGATTAGTCAGGGCCCCAGCTTAGGGTCAGCTTAGGCCCCCTACCTCCAGTATTCTGTGACAGTGTGACATTTTTCACCGACCAACTTAGTTTTTCTCCAGCTACCATGGATCCAGTAGCCGGTCTAGCTCGGCAGTTGCAGAGTTTGTCCATGGGGCTGGCGGACGTTAGGTCCAAGGTTTTGCATCCTCTGGAGCAAGCCGGACCAGAACCTAAAGTAGCTCTCCCTGACAGGTTCACTGGGGGGCGGGACAAGTTTTTTGTTTTCCGGGAGGCATGCAAATTGTACTTTCGGCTGCGGCCTCGGTCATCGGGCAGTGAAGAACAAAGGGTGGGAATTGTCATCTCGCTCCTACAAGGGGACCCACAATCTTGGGCGTTCTCTCTTCCCCCAAGCTCCCCGGTTCTCCAGTCAGTGGATAGGTTTTTCGCTGCTCTGGGACTCGTATATGATGACCCAGATCGGATCTCCCTTGCTGAGTCTAAGTTACGTAGGATTCAGCAGGGAGATCGTCCGGCGGAGGAATTCTGTTCGGAGTTCCGTAGGTGGGCCACGGACACCCAGTGGAATGACCCGGCTCTTAGGAGCCAGTTTTGTCATGGTTTATCCGACAAATTACAGGATGTGTTGGCACAGTATGACTCTCCCGCGTCACTGGAAGCCGCTATGGCCCTTGCTATTCGCGTTGACAGACGGCTTCGGGAGAGGTGCGGGATAACTCTACCCCCTGTAATGTCTCCACCTCCTACAAGGTCCCCTCATATGGTGGTTCCCCTGGTCAGTCCGGAGGAGCCTATGCAATTAGGAGGGACATCATTTCGGGGAAGGGGACCGGTGGTGCGCCATAAGACAGGAAGGTGTTTCCTCTGCGGGAAAAAGGGACATTTTATTGGGGGGTGTCCATCCCGTCCCTTGCAGAGTAAAGAGTCGTCGAAAAAACTGTTGATCCCAGGTTGTGTGGTGGACGGCAATCTGGGAGTAGGTATTTCGTCCCTAGGTTCGTCTCAGTTTCTCGTACCGGCGGAGGTGGTGGTGGGTACGAGAACTGAGAGGATATCTGTTCTTCTGGATAGTGGGGCCGGGGCTAATCTGGTTGATGCTCGGTTTGCCCGGGTTCAAGGTATGCGATTGAGTGAGTTGGCTAAACCCATCCCCATATTCTCGATCGATGCCAGGCCTCTCGGTCAGGGAAGTTTTTTGCAAGCTGTGCATGGCGTAAAACTTCAAGTGGGGGCAATACATAAAGAACTGTTGTCTTGCTACGTGTTGGAGGGTCTTCCCACTCCTATAGTGTTGGGCCTTCCTTGGTTAGCTAAGCATAACCCGGTTATTAATTGGCAAACCAGAGAGATAAGCCAATGGAGTAAATTCTGTAATAAAAACTGCATGAACACGGTCATCGGTGCGGTTACTCCTTGGGTCTTACCTCCATTTCTGGCGGACTTTGAGGATGTATTCTCGGAGAATGGGTGTCAGGAACTACCTCCTCATCGCGAGTATGACTGTTCTGTAAAACTGCTCCCTGAGGCCAAGTTACCTAAAGCTAGGTTGTATAACCTTTCTGGTCCTGAGAGGCAGGCCATGAAGGATTATATTTCTGAAAGTCTGGCTAAGGGGCATATTAGACCTTCATCTTCACCGGTGGCCGCGGGGTTCTTCTTTGTTAAGAAGAAAGATGGAGGCCTACGCCCTTGCCTGGATTTCTGTGAACTTAATCGGATTACGGTCCGAGATCCGTATCCGCTCCCACTTATTCCCGATCTCTTTAATCAGATCGTGGGCGCCAAATGGTTCTCTAAGTTGGATCTCAGGGGGGCGTACAATCTGATTAGGATGAAGGAGGGGGATGAGTGGAAGACGGCTTTTAACACTCCGGAGGGGCATTATGAGAACCTTGTCATGCCATTCGGTCTGACTAATGCCCCGGCGGTGTTTCAACACTTTGTTAATGATATTTTTCGCCACCTGGTGGGACAGTTTGTTGTCATATATCTGGATGATATCTTAATTTACTCGCCGGATCTGGTGTCTCATCAGGAGCACGTTAGACAGGTGTTACAGATCTTGCGGGATAATAAACTGTATGCCAAGTGGGAAAAGTGTGTGTTCGCCGTACAGGAACTCCAGTTTTTAGGCTTCCTGGTTTCAGCGTCCGGTTTTCGTATGGACCCTGGGAAAGTGCGGGCAGTTCTTGAGTGGGATCGGCCGGAGAATCTTAAGGCACTACAACGTTTCCTGGGGTTTGCTAACTATTACCGGAAGTTCATTCGTAATTTCTCGTCCATGGTTAAGCCTCTCACAGACATGACTAAAAAGGGGACGGATTTTTCTAGGTGGTCTGACAAGGCTTGTCAAGCATTCTCCTCCTTGAAAAAATGTTTTGCCTCGGCACCTATACTCATTCAACCTGATGCGTCTCAGCCATTCTTTGTAGAGGTAGACGCTTCTGAGGTAGGGGTGGGAGCAGTATTGTCACAGGGTTCGTCCCCTGGTAAGTGGCATCCGTGCGCCTTTTTCTCTAAAAAATTGTCGTCCGCTGAGAGGAATTACGATGTCGGCAATAGGGAACTCTTGGCCATTAAGTTAGCTTTTGAGGAGTGGCGCCATTTTTTGGAGGGGGCAGTTCATCCGGTCACCGTCATCACCGATCACAAGAACCTGCTATATCTGGAGTCCGCTAAACGTCTGAATCCCAGACAAGCTAGGTGGTCATTGTTTTTTACCAGGTTTAATTTCGTCGTTACATATCGTCCTGGGTCTAAAAATGTAAAGGCGGATGCCTTATCTCGTAGTTTCCCTGGGGCCGGGAATACGGACGACCCGATTCCTATTCTTCAGGAGGGGGTGGTGGTTTCGGCAGTATGCTCTGAGCTGGAGGAGGAGATATTGGAGGCTCAGGGGGACGCCCCTGTTGGACCTCCGGGGAGACTGTTCGTTCCAGATCAGTTGCGACAAAAGGTGATCGAGGCACACCATAACTCAGTTTTTGCAGGACACCCGGGGAGTAAAGCAACTGTGGATCTCCTCTCGCGTCGGTTTTGGTGGCCTAACTTACATAAAGAGGTGGTAACTTTTGTCGCGTCCTGTGGGGTTTGTGCGCGCTCTAAGACCTCACATACCCGTCCGTCTGGGGCCCTTTTACCTTTGAAGATCCCGGAGCGTCCTTGGACTCATCTGTCTATGGACTTTATTACGGACCTCCCTCCGTCTTCGGGTAAAACGGTCATACTCGTTGTAGTGGACAGGTTCAGCAAGATGGCACATTTCATCGCTCTTCCGGCTCTCCCTAATGCTAAAACTCTTGCGCAGGTGTTCATTGGGGAGATTGTGAGGCTTCACGGGGTACCCTCCGAGGTGGTGTCTGATCGGGGGTCTCAGTTTGTGTCCAAGTTCTGGAGGGCGTTTTGTGCACGGCGGGGGATGCATTTGTCATTCTCGTCGGCTTTTCATCCTCAGACCAATGGTCAGACGGAACGTATGAACCAGAGCTTGGAGACATATCTTCGGTGTTTTGTGTCAGAGAACCAGGAGGACTGGGCTTCTTTCCTACCTCTGGCAGAGTTTGCTCTCAATAATAGGCGGAGCGAGTCCACTGGTAAGTCCCCGTTTTTTGGGGCATATGGTTTTCACCCCCAGTTTTGTACTTTCACTAGGGGGGGCTCTTCGGGGGTTCCGGAGGAGGAACGATTTTCCTCATCTCTCGCTTCAGTATGGAGAGGGGTGCTGAAGAATCTGAATACTATGGGGAACCGATACAAACGTATGGCTGATAGGAGGAGAGTGTCTGGTCCGGACCTAAGTGTGAACGATCAGGTATGGTTGTCTACCAGGAATATTAAACTTAAGGTTCCCTCCTGGAAACTGGGTCCCAGGTTCATCGGGCCGTACAGAATCAGTTCTGTTATTAATCCGGTGGCATTCCGTCTTGACCTCCCCCCTACGTTTAAAATTCACAACGTGTTTCACAGATCATTGCTTAAGAGGTATGTGGCGCCGGTGGTACCGTCACCTTTACCTCCCCCTCCTGTGGTTGTCAATGGTAACTTGGAGTTCCAGGTATCGAGGGTCATTGATTCACGCTTTAATCGCCGGTCCCTTCAGTACTTGGTTCATTGGAAGGGGTATGGTCCTGAGGAGAGGATGTGGGTTCCTGCGTCGGATATTAACGCAGACCGATTAGTTCGGGCCTTCCACACGACTCACCCGGATAAACCTGGCCCTGAGGGTCCGGAGGCCCCTCGTAGAAGGGGGGGTACTGTCACGGGTGTGTTGCCACGAAGATCGTCACGAGTACACAGCCTGACTTCTCGCAGCTTTTCATTCAGACTTACAGAGCGGATCGTGGTGTTTGGAGTTGCTGAGATAAGTGTATTTGGAAGTGTTTTTTCCCTTTCCTCGCTTTATCATTTATCTCCTTTCCCGTTGGTGTTCCCTCTGTTGTAGTTGTGTAGAAGTTGTATGCAAGGTGGTTTTGGTTTTTCCCTTGTACTGTCTCGTTCGTCTAAATACTGTGTGTGGGCATATTATTTCTGGTTCCCAATTGTTGTGATCGGGGTCCTTCTCAGGACTAGATTACTTAGGTGCAGGGATCCTCAGGAGGTAGGGGTTACGCTGGCGGCCTGGACCTCTGTACCTTTAACAGTACCTCCAGGGTGAGGGATTAGTCAGGGCCCCAGCTTAGGGTCAGCTTAGGCCCCCTACCTCCAGTATTCTGTGACAGTGTGACACCCTGTCCATGCCTACTCGTCCAAGTGTCTGTGGTGAAATGCACCCTGTCACACACAGAGTTTCTCAAAGAAGCGGTGATGTTGTGTGCGACATGCTGGTGGAGCGCAGGCACACCTTTCTTTGAGAAGTAGTGCCGACTGGGCATCTGGTACTGGGGCACTGCGACGGACATAAGGTCTCGAAAATCCTCTGTGTCCACCAGGCGGAAAGGCAGCATTTCTGTAGCCAAGAGCTTGCAGATGGTGAAATTCAACCTCTTAGCTTTCTCATGGCTAGGAGGAAATGGTCTTTTACTTGTCCACATCTGAGGGACCGAGGGCTGGCTATTGTGCTTAGACGGGGTTGATAAGGGTGTCCCCGGCAAACTGCCGGTCTGTGAGGAAGATGCAGGCGGACATGTTAGGTTGCCTTGATCCAAAGGTGGTGCTATCGATGTCGGACAGCGCTCAACACCAGCTGGTGTTACCACCTCCAAAGAAAATGATGACCTGCCAATCACGCTTGCTGTTGCGGGTAAAGAGGTGGCAGGTCTGCGCCCCAAAACAGGTGTGACTGCTGTCCCCCCAGTCACAGAGGATGAAGAGGCCGCGGATGCACAAGATATGGCAGACGGTGATTGGCCCGGCCGGCTAGGCCGCATTGTAGCACACTGAGCTTCCCACTGCAACTTATGCTTCATGTCCATGTGCCGGTTCATGCATGAAGTACTCAAACTATGTATTTTTTGGCCTCTACTTAGCTTTTGCTGACAAATGTTACAGATAACACGAGTTGGGTCATCTTTATCGATCTGAAAAAATGCCCAGGCTATGCAAGGCTTAGCACCCATGCGACCTGAAGAGCCACCACGACTTGTGGTGAGAGGCAGAGTTGTGTTTGAGGATGCAGTTGTTGACGTGCTTCCAGTACTACGTCTCTGTCCAGGAAGGCGCAACCTGACCTCGTCGTCACTAGCATCTTCCTCCACCTCCTCTGCTGACCTCATCTCTTGGCTGACTGTGGGTTGACAGTAAGTGGGATCTCCGACCTCATCATCATCACCCTGTGCGTTATCACACCCGTCGTCCTCAGAGCCAACCTGTTCCTGCCCTGACAAAAAACTAAAGTTGTCGCTCCAATCAGGTATTTGAGTCTTATCATCGTCTTCCTCATTATCTCCACCAACAGGAGTTACAGTTTGGGAATGAGGGTCTACATTATGGTCAGAACCTTCTGCGTCTGGTCCTGGATCCGACTCATAAAGATTCTGGGCATCAGTGCAGATCATTTCCTCGTCTGGATTCACAGAAGCGCTGGAGTCGACCTCTGATTCCCAGGCTATAGTATGAGTAAACAGCTCTGCAGACTCAACCATCTGTTCTACCTCATACTCAGACGGGCAGCTGGAGATTTGGGAGCTGTGAGGATGCAAGTGCGATTTGGGTGACACCTTTGAGGACTGGAGTATTTGTGATGTTGAAGTTGATGTGGAGGAGAGCCCACTTAAAGGAGCACTTGATATCCGTTGAAGCACCTGCTGTTTTTGTGCCTCATCTGGAATTTGTAGCGATTGGCGTGGCCGTAAGAAAGGGATCTTATCACATTGTCCGCTAAAAGAAGTAGACATTTTAGTTTGTCTGGAAGATGGTCTTTCTTCTGCAGATGTTACTGTTGCTTTAACACCTACCCCACGGACACAACCTTTTTTCCCCTTCCCAACACGCCTATTCCCCTTTCCACCAGCAGCAGGCCTTTTTCCACTCATTTTGGTGGTTAACTAATTCACAACTCTGGAGTTGTTTGCACAAAAAAACAATGGATGGTAACCGAGCAGAGCTGAGTGGCCAAACTGTGGTATTAGGCCAAAACTATTGGCTGGGTTAGATGCAGAAAAAAATTATTTTGAATTTGCAACCTGATGGAGGTCAGTATAGATGGACTAATACAAATAGTCCCACACACTGCTAGAAGCCCAAATATTTTTTCAGAGGTACTGTAGATGCAGATAAAAATTATTTTTAATTTGCAACCTGATGGAGGTCAGTATAGATGGACTAATAGACCAAGTCCCACACACTGCTAGAAGCCCAAATATTTTTTCAGAGCTAGATGCAGAAAAAAATTATTTTTAATTTGCAACCTGATGGAGGTCAGTATAGATGGACTAATAGACCAAGTCCCACACACCGCTAGAAGCCCAAATATTTTTTCAGAGCTAGATGCAGAAAAAAATCATTTTTAATTTGCAACCTGATGGAGGTCAGTATAGATGGACTAATAGACCAAGTCCCACACACTGCTAGAAGCCCAAATATTTTTTCAGAGCTAGATGCAGAAAAAAAATATTTTTAATTTGCAACCTGATGGAGGTCAGTATAGATGGACTAATAGACCAAGTCCCACACACCGCTAGAAGCCCAACTATTTTTTCAGAGCTAGATGCAGAAAAAAATTATATTCAATTTGCAACCTGCTGGAGGTCAGTATAGAAGGACTAATAGAACAAGTCCCACACACTGCTAGAAGCCCAAATATTTTTTCAGAGCTAAATGAAGAAAAAAAATATTTTTAATTTGCAACCTGATGGAGGTCAGTATAGATGGACTAATAGACCAAGTCCCACACACTGCTAGAAGCCCAAATATTTTTTCAGAGCTAGATGCAGAAAAAAATTATATTCAGTTTGCAACCTGATGGAGGTCAGTATAGATGGACTAATAGAATGATGCTATGCCCAAAAGATTTTACTTCACTAGGTGCAGTAAAAAAATTGGTATTCTATACACAGGTGTTATATCTTGCAACACAGATAGGCTACTCCACTGACTAACACACTCTGCAATAGTCCAAAAAGGATTAGCTTTGCTAGATTCAGCCAAATGCTGTGAAAAAAACTTGCACAGCACTGGCACAGACCTGCCTGGCAAAAACTGATAGGAACTCATGTAACCTAGTCCTGAAAAGGACTCCAATTACAATTAGTCTTTACTCCCACAACCTATCTATTTAAGAGCACAGACCTCCCTGATAAAAGTCGTAGGAAATGCTGTAACCTAGTCCTTAAAAGGACTGCAATCACAACTATTCCCTACTCCCAAGCTATCTGTATATTTGTGCGAAAATTGGCTTGAAATTAACAAGGTATAGCGCACACAGCAACAGCGGTGCCGTCTAACACGCAGCTGCAGCAGTGAGAAAATGGTGGCGACGGGGAAAATGGCTTGGTCTTATAGGGCAAGGACATGTGACATACACTGCCAATGACACATGCCCTTGCTTGTGTGAAAAAAAGCACTTCGCTCCGTGTGTGCGCTGCTGATAGGCTGACAGATTGCACCTCCCCACTGCAAATGCGGGAAAGAGAAAAAAAAATGGAGATCTTCATTGTTCCTGCAGAGATCCATCCCCTGCCCCTCCCCCCACCCCGCTGTACACTCAAACTGCGTATTAACATTAATTTTCATCATTACTGAGAAAAAATCCAGTTATGATTTTGGTGCACGAACAGTTATCGAACATAACCTCGAACAGCCGAATTTTTCTCAAATTGTTCGTGTTCGCCGAACGGCTCGAACACCGCCCAAAACAGCTCGAATTTGAGATTGGCGAACAGTTCGAGTAGAACAACGCTCATCTCTAGTCTTTAGTAAGCACCCGCTGAACTTCGGCAGAGTAAAAGGGATAGAACACCACATCCCCACAGGGAGCCACCCACCAATAAAAGAGAGACACAGGCATGTACCCCCTGCACATTATCAGAACGCCAAGGGTATGCTGCGGGAAATGAAAGAAGCTGGGGTCATTAGAGATATCTGTAGCCCCTGGGCAGCCCCCCCTGGTTCTGGTAAAAAAGAAAGACGGCACCATGAGAATGTGTGTGGACTATAGACAAATCAACCGTATCACCCACAAAGACGCATATCCGCTGCCTAGAATAGAGGAGTCTTTAGCCGCACTAAAATCAGCTAACTTCTTTTCTACTTTGGACCTTACTAGCGGGTACTGGCAGGTTCCTGTGGCAGAGGCTGACAAGGAGAAGACCGCCTTCACCACCCCGATGGGACTGAGCGAGTTCAACTGTATGCCCTTCGGGCTCTGCAACGCACCAGGGACCTTCCAGAGGCTGATGGAATGCTGTCTAGGGCACCGAAACTTCGAGACGGTCCTCCTTTACCTGGACGACGTGATCGTCTATTCGAAGACTTACAAGGACCATCTAAAGCACCTGGCCGAGGTGTTCGAAGCCCTGGCAGGCTATGGACTGAAGGTGAAACCATCAAAGTGTCACCTGTTGAAACCAAAGGTCCAGTACCTAGGGCACGTGGTAAGTGCGGAAGGAGTGGCCACCGACCCTGACAAGGTCACGGCAATCAAGAGCTGGCCAAGCCCTTCGAACATCAAGGAAGTGAGGCAATTCCTCGGGTTGGTAGGCTACTTCCGAAGGTTCATCCCCGGGTTCACTAAGATGGCAGCTCCTATGCAGGACCTCCTGATAGGACAGTCTAAGTCCAGAAGCCAAAAGCCACCCTTCAAGTGGGATAAACCGGAAGAGGAGTCCTTCCGCCAGTTGAAGATGGCCCTCACAGGGGATGAGATCCTGGCCTACCCTGATTATGGCCAGCCTTTTATTCTCCACACCGACGCCAGTAATGTGGAGCTGGGAGCCGTACTGTCACAAAACCAACAGGGCAGAGAAAGGGTGATCGCATACGCCAGCCGGAAGCTGAGGCCCACCGAGAGGAACCCGGAGAATTACAGCTCCTTCAAGCTAGAATTCTTGGCGGTGGTGTGGGCCGTAACGGAACGCTTCAAGCATTACCTGGCCTCCGCAAAGTTCACTGTGTACACGGACAACAACCCATTAACACACCTAGACAGTGCAAGACTTGGTGCCCTAGAACAGCGGTGGATGGCCCGTCTCTCCAATTATGACTTCGTGATCAAGTACCGGGCAGGCAAAACCAATGCAAACGCTGACGCCCTGTCGAGAATGCCTCACTTACCTGAAGGTGACGAAGACCCAGAAGAGCTGGAGGAGGTAGAACTCCCCGCGTTTCACCGGTATGGAGCCGCTCAATACTCCCACCGTGTGAAGGAGGAGGATTTAACAACTGTTATGATCAATCCCCTACCTCACCACAGCTGGGCTGAGACCCAAGATAGTGACCCTGCAGTCCGCCTGGTGAAAGATCTGCTGACCCAGGAAGACGCCCGCTTAGGTCCGGATGCTCCAGAGGAAGCCAAGCAGCTATGGAAAGAGAAGAGCAAGCTGTTCCTCTATGAAGGCAAGCTGTGCAGACGACTTGTCAACCACCGGACACACGAGCTGACCTGGCAAGTCGTGGTCCCAAGGCGGGATGCAGCTATGGTCCTGGGGGCTTACCATGACAGAGCGGGGCACTTCGGTTGGAAGAAACTGGAGTTCCTGCTAAGAGGACGGTTCTTTTTGGTCGGCATGAGAGGGGCTGTAGAGAAGTGGTGTAGGGACTGTGGTCCTTGTAACTTAAGGAGAAAAGACCGCACCAGCCAGAAGGCACCCTTGAAGCCCATCGTCACCCAGCAGCCTCTTGAGCTGGTAGCCCTGGACCACGTCAAATTGGCTCCAAGCTGATCAGGATACATCTACGCCCTGACAATCGTGGACCACTATTCCCGTTTTCTAGTGGTGGTCCCGGTGAAAGACTTGACAGCCCAAATGGTGGACGGAGCCTTCCAGCAATACTTCTGCCGTCCACACGGGTATCCGGAACAGGTCCTGATGGACCAGGGTCCAGCGTTCGAGGCTGAAATCCTCCAAGAGTTCTGCAACCTCTATGGCTGTAAGAAGATTCGGACAACGCCTTACCACCCACAAACCAATGGGATGTGTGAGAAAATGAACAATATAGTCATTGATCTCCTGAAGACGTTGCCCCTGGAGGAACGCAGCCTGTGGCCAGAAAAACTGCCGTATCTGATAGACTTATACAATCATATCCCGGTGAATGCTACAAACTGCAGCCCGACTTACTTTATGCGAGCTAGACCAGGTAAGCTGCCCGTAGACTTGGAGATGGGAGTCCTAACACCTGAGGACACCTCCCCGGATGCGGACTGGGATACGGAAAGGCAACTGCAGTACAAGAAGGTACAGGAGAGTGTGGAGAAGAGCCTGGCCCAGGTGAGAGAGAGGCAAGAAAAACTCTTCAACCAACACGCCCCTGCTGGTCCCCTAGAACCTGGTGAGCAGGTCCTGAAGCGCAAGAGAAGGCTACATAAGTTGGACGACCAGTGGGAAAGGGAACCCTACACCATACTGCAGTCTGATCACGACAACCCGAAGGTGTGCGTGATCACCAAGGACGGAGGAGAAACCACTAGTACCGTCTCCAAAGACCACCTAAAAAGGTGCCCCGAGCAACTCCGTAGTGCAGAAGAGGATCAAAGTGACCTTGAACCCGCAGAGGACAAGGAAGAAATGATCAGCACCGTTCTCGGAGAGTTCCCTCAGTTCTGGACTCGAATAAATGACGCCATAGTGGTACCCGTCCTGCATTTCCTGCAACCGGGTCAGCAACAACCTACACCAGAGCCGGAAGGTGAAGAAGAGCAAGTAGTTCCAGAGGCAGAAGAGCCTGTACCAGCAGCCCAGGAGAGTCAACCCTCTGCTGACAGTGAGCCTGCCATGCCTGTGGTAAGCCAAAGGACCCGCAGACAGCTGCCTGCCCTACCTGTACACCCAGCTGGTAGCTGTAACCCTAACGCTAGTGGGAAAGCCAGGTCAGTCCACCACCAGACAGTGGGTTAAGGAGGTCAACCAGGAGCACAAAGGGGCAGATACCCGCTCGCTTGAGAATATAGGGTGCACTAAAACTGTAAATAACCCTGTTGCCAAGTGTTGAAATGTTTACAAAGTTACATGCAAGATTGGTAATTCTGTGTTTCAGTTTCTTACAGTTACCATACGAACTCGAAGGTTATGGACTTTTAATAACCGGGACTTTGTATGGACTGCGTTCGGAGCCTAACCAAGGAATGAACTAAGACTGTGAAGGACTTGGGGTAGGACAGACCCCCACCTGGTTAAAGCTCCCCGTTGTGTTGGTGATATGGACACCCGGTCACAGACCACACTGAGACCTTAAGAACTCAATCTGTGCGTCGTTTGTCTACTAATGTTTTATAGTCATGTATATTATCTTTGTTTACTGTTTAGTCCCGGAGTACTAAATTCTACTAGGGGGGAATGTGTCACCCTGGCCTGGATGCCACAAATATAATAAAGCTGTGTCTGAGAGCAAGGGGGATGTTCTCTGGTCAGGGGAACATTAGCATGCAATACCTCCTGTCTCAGGCCAGTAGGGGGAGCAGGCTGCCCCTATAAAAGCTAGAACTGGGGGCAGGGTTAGAGAGAACTGGACGACCTGTCTCTGGATTGAGAGGTGTCCCAGAGCAGTGAGGGACAGTTGTATTGCACCCTAAGAGGACATGTGGCAGTAGGAGAGCCACAAGCCAGGGACAAGAGGTGAAGTGCGCCTGTCCTGGCAGATAAAGAACCAAATTTACCAGACTTTGGTGTCTGAGGCTGTGAGGATTCCACGTCCTACAGCAGATAACCAGTCCGCAGGGGACTGTATGTTCCTTGGCCTAAGAAGCCCGGAGGCTCCGCCACAGCAGAAGGGACCAGCAGAGCCGTACCAGGCCGGGAGTAGAAAGGAACCCACGTTGCAAACCATACGGGCGAGAGGACGCGGTGAGCTCGGGACCGTGGGCTGTTACCCTACCAGGAGGAGATAGCCAGAAGGAGCGCAGAGAGCACGGTAGGCCTACACCCTCACCCTGACCAGGGCCAATTTCCCAATTGCTCTCAGACATCCAGGTCCCCTCCTAGCCGCGACCGTTTGTGGGTCAGTTCACCTGTTCTAGTAAGGACCCTGGACTGCAACCTGTTGTCTGTGTGCTGCTTGCTCCTCCAGCACTAACGGTACTGGGACGCCCTACACCATCACCCCCATCTTCCATTATACTGCCCTGGGGCCGCACTCTTCCCGTGGGGAGTCACACTATCCCAGCTGCATACATCATCGGCCCCAGCGGTCTACCTGGCAGCGGCGGTCCGCACTGACTGCAATCCACGGGTGGCATAGTCGGACACACCAACAGCGCGTCGCAGACTACCACTGGTCTGACCACCCTGAGCCACGGAACCAGGTAGCCACTACTACCCCCATCGTTCCCCTATTGCCCGGATCCGAGTGCCCCACGGCCCAGGGGGTGAGTCATACTCACTTATGCTGAGCGTTGTATGTATAACGTACTGAGAAAAGGGGGGGTGTACTCAATTACGCTGGGGGCTGTATATATAACATACTGAGAATACAGGGGGGTGTACTCACTTACACTGAGCGCTGCATGTATAACGTACTGAGAATACAGGAGGTGTACTCACTTACACTGAGTGCTGTATGTATAACGTACTCAGAATACAGGGGGGTGTACTCACTTACGCTGAGCACTGTATGTATAACGTACTGAGAATACAGGGGTGTACTCACTTATGCTGACTGCTGTATATATAACGTACTGAGAATATAGGGGGGTGTACTCACTTACACTGAGCGCTGTATGTATGATGTCCTGAGAATACAGGGGTTGTACTCACACTGAGCGCTGTATGGATAACGTACTCAGAATACTGAGGGGTGTACTCACGCTGAGCGCTGTATGTATAACGTACTGAGAATAAAGGGGGTGTACTCACTTACACTGAGTGCTGTATGTATAATGTACTGAGAATACAGGGAGGTGTACTCACTTACGCTGAGCGCTGTATATATAATGTGCTGAGAATACAGGGGGGTGTACTCACTTATGCTGAGCATCGTATGTATAACATACTGAGAATACAGGGAGGTGTACTCACTTACGCTGAGCACTGTATGTATAACGTACTGAGAATACAGGGGGTGTACTCACTTACACTGAGTGCTGCATGTATAACGTACTCAGAATACAGGGGGGTGTACTCACTTACGCTGAGCACTGTATGTATAACGTACTGAGAATACAGGGAGGTGTACTCACTTACGCTGAGCGCTGTATGCATAACTTACTGAGAATACAGGGAGTGTACTCACTTACGCTGAGCACTGTATATATAACGTACTGAGAATACAGGGGTGTACTCACTTATGCTGAGCGCTGTATGAATAACGTACTGAGAATACAGGAGAGTTTACTGACTTATGTTGAGCGCTGTATATATAACTTACTGAGAATACAGGGAGTGTACTCACTTACGCTGAGCGCTGTATATATAATGTGCTGAGAATACAGGGGGGTGTACTCACTTATGCTGAGCACCGTATGTATAACATACTGAGAATACAGGGAGGTGTACTCACTTACGCTGAGCACTGTATGTATAACGTACTGAGAATACAGGGGGTGTACTCACTTACACTGAGTGCTGCATGTATAACGTACTCAGAATACAGGGGGGTGTACTCACTTACGCTGAGCACTGTATGTATAACGTACTGAGAATACAGGGAGGTGTACTCACTTACGCTGAGCGCTGTATGCATAACTTACTGAGAATACAGGGAGTGTACTCACTTACGCTGAGCACTGTATATATAACGTACTGAGAATACAGGGGTGTACTCACTTATGCTGAGCGCTGTATGAATAACGTACTGAGAATATACAGGAGAGTTTACTGACTTATGTTGAGCGCTGTATATATAACTTACTGAGAATACAGGGAGTGTACTCACGCTGAGCGCTGTATATATAATGTACTGAGAATACAGGGGTGTACTCACTTATGCTGAGCGCTGTATGAATAACGTACTGAGAATACAGGAGAGTTTACTGACTTATGTTGAGCGCTGTATATATAATGCACTGAGAATACAAGGGAGTGTACTCACTTACACTGAGCGCTGTATGTATAATGTACTCAGAATACAGGGGGGTGTACTCACGCTGAGCGCTGTATGTATAACGTACTGAGAATACAGGGGGTGTTCTCACTTATGCTGACTGCTGTATGTATAACGTACTGAGAATACAGGGGGGTGTACTCACTTACGCTGAGCGCTGTATGTATGATGTCCTGAGAATACAGGGGGTGTACTCACACTGAGCACTGTATGTATAACGTACTCAGAATACTGAGGGGTGTACTCACTTACGCTGAGCAATGTATGTAAATCGTACTGAGAATACAGGGGGTGTACACACTTATGCTGAACGCTGTATATATAACGTACTGAGAATACAGAGGGGTGTACTCACTTATGCTGAGCATTGTATGTATAGGGTACTGAGAATACAGGGGATGTACTCACTTACGCTGAGCGCTGTATGCATAACTTACTGAGAATACAGGGGGTGTACTCACTTACACTGAGTGCTGTATGTATAACGTACTCAGAATACAGGGGGGTGTACTCACTTACACTGAGTGCTGCATGTATAACGTACTCAGAATACAGGGGGGTGTACTCACTTACGCTGAGCACTGTATGTATAACGTACTGAGAAGACAGGGAGGTGTACTCACTTACGCTGAGCGCTTTATGCATAACTTATTGAGAATACTGGGAGTGTACTCACTTACGCTGAGCGCTGTATATATAATGTACTGAGAATACAGGGGTGTACTCACTTATGCTGAGCGCTGTATGAATAACGTACTGAGAATACAGGAGAGTTTACTGACTTATGTTGAGCGCTGTATATATAACGTAGTGAGAATACAGGGGGTGTACTCACTTGTGCTGAGCACTGTATATATAATGTACTGATAATACAGGGGGTGTACTCACTTGTGCTGAGCACTGTATATATCACGTACTGAAAATACAGGGGGGTGTACTCACTTGCGCTGAGCGCAGTATGTATACCGCACTGAGAATATAGGAGGGTGTACTCACTTACACTGAGCGCTGTATGTAAAACGTACTGAGAATAAAGGGGGTGTACTCACTTATGCTGAGCACTGTATGTATAACATACTGAGAATACAGGGGGTGTACTTACTTACACTGAGTGCTGTATGTATAACGTACTCAGAATACAGAGGGGCGTACTCACTTACGCTGAGTGTTGTATGTATAACGTACTGAGAATACAGGGGGTTGCACTCACTTATGTTGACTGCTGTATATATAACGTACTGAGAATACAGGGGGGTGTACTCACTTACGCTGAGCACTGTATATATATCGTACTGAGAATACATTGGGGTGTACTCACTTATGCTGACAGCTGTATATATAACGTACTGAGAATACAGGGGGGTGTACTCATTTACGCTGAGCACTGTATGTATGATGTCCTGAGAATACAGGGGGGTGTACTCACTTACGCTGAGTGCTGTATATATAATGTGCTGAGAATACAGGGGTGTACTTACTTACGCTGAGCGCTTTATATATAACGTACTGAGAATACAGGGGGGTGTACTCACTTACGCTGAGCGCTGTATGTATAACGTACTGAGAATACAGGGGGGTGTACTCACTTATGCTGAACGCTGTATATATAACGTACTGTGAATACAGGGGGTGTACTCACTTATGCTGAGCGCTGTATATATAATGTGCTGAGAATACAGGGGTGTACTCACTTATGCTGACCACTGTATATATAACGTACTGAGAATACAGGGGGGGTGTACTCACTATGCTGAGTGCTGTTTATATAACATACTAAGAATACAGGGGGTGTACTCACTTATCCTGAGCGCTGTATATATAATGTGCTGAGAATACAGGGGGGTGTACTCACTTATGCTGAGCGCTGTATATATAACGTACTGAGAATACAGGGGGTGTACTCACTCACGCTGAGCGCTGTATGTATAATGTACTGAGAATACAGGGGGTGTACTCATTTACGCTGAGCGCTGTAGATGAAACGTACTGAGAGTACAGGGGGGTGTACTCACTCATGTTGACTGCTGTATATATAATGCACTGAGAATACAGGGGGGTGTACTCACTTATGTTGAGCGCTGTATATGTAGTCGACTAATAATATGGGGGTGTACTCATGAATTTGTCTCTTTTTTTCTTCTTTCTCTCTCTCTTGTCCTGGACATATTGTCGTCACGGCGCTACACTGAGCATGCTCAGTCTATAGAGGTATTGGACAGAAGGACACATTCCTGGTTATATTATAGAACAGCTAGCGAGCAATTTCATTGGTTTATGCTCCCCCATCTTGTTACTTGCTGCCCCCATCCTGTTATGTTCTGCCCCCATCCTGTTACGTTCTGTCCCCATCCTGTTACGTTCTGCCCCCATCCTGTTACCTTCCGCTCCCATCCTGTTACGTGCAGCCCCCGTCCTTTTACGTACAGCCTCCATCCTGTTACGTTCAGCCCACATCCTGTTACGTGCAGCCCCCATTCTGCTATATTGCAGCTCCCATCCTGCGCCCCCATCCTGTTATATGCTGCCCCCATCCGGAGGCCGGGGGAGGAGTGGCGCCAGAGTACGCGTGTACCCATACCGTGCTGTCAGATGTCAATGTTCTTCGGACTCCGGCCAAAACAGAGGTGCCACGGCAACATTCCTTCATGTCAGGTATGTACTTATGGCGCCGGAGCTCACATTATGCATTCAGTGTCTACGCATACCACGATCTCCGGCGCCATATACTTCTTTTACCTGTAACGGCTGGATGCGTTCTTCTGTCTGGAGCCAGACTACGCAGGCGCGTCGCGCAAATGCAGTCTATAGAGGCTTGGGCAGAAAGACACACCCCTGGTTATATTATAGATGTCCCCCAATTCTGATAATATCCCCCATCCTGGTATATGGCACCCCTCCATCCCGGTATCCATGGCACCCCTCCATTCCGGTATGCATGGCACCCTTCCATTCCGGTATGCATGGCACCCCTAATCCCCATCCTGGTATGCATGGCACCCCTCATCCTTATATGCAAGGCCCCCATCATCCTTATCCTGGTATACAAGGCCTCCCTCATCCCTATCCTCGTATGTGTTATGAACTGCTACAAGCACTAAGAAAAGAGAGGAAAACTGTCCCTACAATTGGACTAAGCTGAATCCCTACGATGCAGCGGGGGACCTGTTCCTTGTGAACAGACCCGCCTAAGTCCTCGGCTAGTCTGAACGCAGACCTATAGATATAAAGGAGGGGTCCCTACAAGAATTAAGGACTGGGATATAGATGGACACCTCCTAGCAGAAATTGTAGCAGAGAAAAGACAAACAAAAAGTACTATTGGTCCAAGGACCAAGCAAACTACAGAGTTAGGTACAAAGGCACCTGGCTAGCTTGAGAGCAAAAGAAACACTGAAGTCCAGCAAGGCCAAGAGGGCGGAGCTGGATAATATAGACAGAAAGTCATGTGACCAACAAAATAGGAAAAGAACAGGAGAGTTCTAACAGTACCCCCTCTTCTATGAGGATCCTCCGTATCCTCCAGGCCCAGGTCTATCAGGAAACCTCCTGTGAAACGCTCCGACAAGTCTAGGAGCAGAGACATCATCCGCCTTTACCCAGGAGTTATCCTCGGGACCGAAACCTTTCCAAGCGACGAGATACTGCAATCTCCCTCTATGCCATCTAGAATTAAGAATGCGAGAAATTTCATATTCACCATCTTCCACCACCGGAGGAACAGAGACAGTGGCGTCCCTATCCGAAACATCAGCTTTTTTCAATAAGGAAACATGAAACACTGGATTAATCTTCCAGGAGGTGGGAACCTCCACCTAACAGCAGATTGGTTAACTACCTGAAGCACCTTAAACGGCCTACAAATTTCGGGCCCAATTTCTTAGAAGGAATCCTCAACCGCAGATTCTTAGAGGACATCCAAAGCATGTCACCAACCGTAAACAAAACCTCTTGACGTTTCCTATCAAAGTACCTCTTAGATTTTTTGTTAGCCTCTTGAAGGTTACAATGTACATCAGTCCAAACTCTCTCCAAATCACCGGAAAAATTCTCCTCCTTCGGCACAGCCGATACCAATTTGGAGAATGACCCAAACGACGGCATGTCTCCCAGTACAACAAAAAAAAGGAGAACACCCAGCAGAAGAGGATGTCTGGTTGTTAAGAGCAAATTCAGCAAGTGGCAGAAACTCAGACCACCCCTCTTGATTGTCAGCCACAAAACAACGCAAAAACTGTTCAACATCCTGGTTCTTTCTTTCTGTCTGTCCATTAGACTCAGGATGATATCCAGATGAAAATGACAAATGAACTCCCAACCTGTCCCAAAAGGCACACCAAAAACGAGCCACGAACTGAGGTCCCCTATCGGAAACAATGTCGGTAGGAACGCCATGGAGTCTGACAATTTCCTTAACAAAAGCCTTAGCGAGTGTCTTAGCGCAGGGCAGTTTGATGAAAGGAACCAAGTGACACATCTTGCTAAAATGGTCCACGACCACCCAGATGACAGTGAAACCCTCAGAGGCAGGAAGGTCAGTAATAAAATCCATAGCAAGATGCGTCCAAGGTGCACTAGGAACCTCCACAGGGCAAAGCAACCCCGCAGCATGAGCATGTGAAGACTTAGATCTAGCACACACAGTACATTGACGCACCCACTTAATGGCTTCCTTCTGCCACCCAGGCCACCAAAAACTGTGACCTACAAGTCTCATAGTCTCAGAAATTCCTGGGTGACCTGCCAACCGAAACTCATGACACTCCACAAACAAATCTCTCCTAAAGTTCCTAGGCACAAACAACCTCCCATGGGGAGTGTTAGACGGGGCATCCTCCTGGGCTTTCAGAATCCCATCTTCCAAAACGGAGTCCAATGCTGCTATCACAACACTTTCCAGTAAAATTCTCTCCTCCTCCTCGGTATCAACCATGGGAGAAAAGCTGCGAGATAAAGCATCAGCTTTTACATTCTTGGTACCCGGGATGTAAGTAACAGAAAAATTAAACCGCAAAAAAAAAAGTGCCCACCTAGCCTGACGGGCATTCAAGCGCTTGGCAGCATCAAGATAGATCAGATTCTTATGATCAGTGAAAACCTGAATGGGAAATTTAGCACCATCCAAGAGATGACGCCAATGTTCAACTGCGAATTTAATAGCCAGCAATTCCCGATTACCAACGTCGTAATTAAGTTCGGTCTCAGAAAATTTTTTTGAAAAAAAGGCACAGGGATGCACTCCATCCTTGTTTTCCTGAGACAAAACAGCCCCGACCCCCACCGAAGAAGCATCAACCTCAACCAAAAAAGGCTTGGTCTCATCAGGCTGCATAAGGATGGGGGCAGAACTGAACCTCTCCTTGAGATACACAAAAGCTTCAATGGCCTCCGTAGTCCACTGAACCGTATTCGCACCTTTCCTGGTGAGATCGGTCAGCGGCTTAACAATTATAGAAAAATTCTTAATGAATTTTCTGTAATAATTGGCGAAACCCAAAAATCTCTGTATTGATTTCAAACCAATAGGCCTAGGCCATTCCTGCAGCACCTGAACCTTCACTGGGTCCATCTCAGAGCCCTCGCTGGAGATAATGTAGCCCAAAAAACTAATTCTCTGCACAGCGAACTCACATTTCTCCAGCTTAGCAAAAAGCGAATTGTCACTTAACAACTGCAATACCTCACATATGCTCTGCCAATGAGATCCAGATCCGGCAAATAAATCAAAATGTCATCCAAATACACCACCACATTCTTACCGAACAACGGTCTTAGGATGTCATTAATAAGGTTCTGAAAAAACGCTGGTGCATTGGTAAGACCAAAAGGCATAACCAGATTCTCAAAATGACCCACCGGAGTGTTAAAAGCAGTCTTCCATTCATCACCTTCCTTCATTCGTAACAAATTGTATGACCCCCGGAGATCAATTTTAGAGAACCACTTGTCCCCCACTAACTGGTTGAACAAATCAGGAATTAATGGCAGTGGGTAGGAATTGCGTACGGTAATTTTATTAATTTCGCGAAAGTCCAGACATGGACGTAAACCGCTGTCCTTTTTTTTTACAAAAAAAAATCCAACAGCCAGAGGAGGCTTAGAAGGTCTAATGTGACCGGCGGCCAAGCTTGTCTGTATGTATTCCTCCAAGGCCTTTCTCTCAGGGATAGTCAGATTAAATAAGCGACTCTTGGGAAGAGTAGCTCCAGGGACAAACTCAATGGTGCAATCATAGTCCCTATGAGGAGGCAAAACTTGCGACTCCTCCTCAGAAAAAAACTTCCAAAAATCCTGAATAGGTACAGGTAATTCCCCTTTTTCCACAGTAGCAATGCAACCATTACAACATTTATCATGGCACTTAGGACTCCAAGACTTAATTTCATGGGTAGACCAGTCCAGTACTGGATTGTGCAATTTTAACCAAGGTAACCCCAAAATCACTGGAAAAGGCAAATTATTTAATACCGCCAAATCCAAATTCTCTTGGTGAATACCATTAATGGTGAGGGGAAATTCAAAAACCTTGTGAGTAATACATTTCAAAGGAGAGCCATCAACAGCAACCACAGTAATAGGAGATGACAAAGGTTTGGATTCTAATTTAAATTTTTCCAAAAATCCCTTATCAATCACATTGAGTGTAGAACCACAATCCACAAATACCTGAAATTCAATCAACTCCTCCTGAAATGAGGTGCTCCCAGAAAGAAATACACCCTTTGAGTTTAAACAAGCTATACGGGTGTAACTGACCTTTTTTTTTTCTTTGCTCAAACGAAGCACACAGTTCTTAATAAAGTGGTCAGATTTACCGCAATAAAAACATAATCCTTTAGCAAACCTGCGGTCTTTTTCCTGAGAATGGGGTGACATCGCCCCAATCTCCATCGGTTCTCCACCTTCCGAGCAGACCCTCTGAAAACTAGGAGCTGCCATAGCAGTAGATTTCTCTTCATTAATCCTAGCACGCAGTCTCCTGTCCACACGTATAGCTAATTGCATTGCCTCCTGCAAGGTTCCAGGTTTTGGGAAGGCAATCAGCAGATCCTTAACCCTTTCACCTAGACCAGCAAGAAACATACATTTTAATGCCGAGTCATTCCATTCCACTTCGGCCGACCATCTTCTGAAGTATGTACAATAATTTTCCACATCACCTGACCCCTGCTTCAAACGTCTTAATTCAGTTTCAGCAGATGAGACTCGATCAGGATCGTCATACAACAACCCCATAGCAGAAAAAAAATCTTCCACTGATCTAAAACACGGATCATTAGGTTGGAGAGAAAAGGCCCATCCCTGTGGTTCCTTGCGCAAAAGTGACATTACAAACCCAGTGCGCTGTGATTCATTCCCAGAGGATCTGGGTCTTAAACGAAAATATAATAAACAAGCGTTTTTAAAGGAAAAAAAATCTTGCTGTTTACCATAAAAAAAATCTGGCAGTCCTACCTTTGGTTCCACAAAATGCGCTCCAGGACAGCTACTCACGTGTTGCTGGAGCTCGGCCACCTCCAGAGACAGTCCCTGTGGCGTTGAGCCAATTCCTGAACCGACACCATGCTGATATCAGGATTTCTTTCCTTAGAGTGTTTTATTTTTGTTTTTGGCTGGACTTACTGTTATGAACTGCTACAAGCACTAAGGAAAGAGAGGAAAACTGTCCCTACAATAGGACTAAGCTGAATCCCTACGATGCAGCGGGGGACCTGTTCCTTGTGAACAGACCCGCCTAAGTCCTCGGCAAGTCTGAACGCAGACCTATAGATATAAGGGAGGGGTCCCTACAAGAACTAAGGACTGGGATATAGATGGACACCTCCTAGCAGAAATTGTAGCAGAGAAAAGACAAACAAACAAAAAGTACTAGTGGTCCAAGGACCAAGCAAACTACAGAGTTAGGTACAAAGGCACCTGGCTAGCTTGAGAGCAAAATAAACACTGAAGTCCAGCAAGGCCAAGAGGGCGGAGCTGGATAATATAGACAGAAAGTCATGTAACCAACAAAAAAGAAAAAGAACTAACAGGAGGGTTCTAACAGTATGCATGGCACCCCTCATCCTTATTCTGGTATGCATGGCACCCCTCATCCCTATCCTGGTATGCTTGGCACCCCTTTTCCTGGTATGCATGGCACCACTCATCCCCAATCCTGGTATGCATGGCACCCCTCATCCCTATCCTGGTATGCATGGTAACCCTTATCCCCTATCCTGGCATGCATGGCACCCCTCATCCCCTATCCTGTAATGCATGGCACCCCTCATCCTCATCCTGGTATGCATGGCACCACTCATCCCCATTCTTGGTATGCATGGCACCCCTTTTCCTGGTATGCATGGTACGCCTTATTCCTATCCTGGTTTGCATGGCACCCCTCATCCCTATTCTGGTATGCATGGCATCCCTCATCCATATCCTCGTATGCATGCCACCCCTCATTCTTATCCTTGCATGTATGGCCCCCCTCATTGCCAATCCTGGTATGTATGGCACTCCTCATCCCTATCAAGGTATGCATGGTACCCCCTTATCCCTAATCCTGGTATGCATGGTCCCTCATCCCTAATCCTGGTATGCATGGCCCCTCATCCCTATCCTGTAATGTATGGCACCCCTCATCCCTATCCTGGTATATACGGCACCCCTCAACCCTATCCTGATATGTATGGAACCCTTCATCACTATCCTGGTATGTATGGCACCCCTCATCCCTATCCTGGTATGTATGGCACCCCTCATCCCCCTCCTGACATGAATGACACCCCTCATGCCCAATCCTGGTATGCATGGAACCCCTCACCCCCTTCCTGGTATGTATGGCACCCCTCATCCCTAATCCTGGTATGCATGGCCCCTTATCTGTATCATGGTACGCGTGGCCCCTCATCCCTATCCTGGTATGTATGGCACCCCTCATCCGTATCCTGGTATGCATGGTACCCCCTCATCACTATCCTGGTAATCATGGTACCCCCTCATCCCCAATCCTGGTATGCATGGTACCCCCTCATCCCCAATCCTGGCATGTATGGTATCTCCTCATCCCCAATCCTGGTATGCATGGTACCCCCTCATCCCCAACCCTGGTATGCATGGTGCCCCTCATCTCCAACCCTGGTATGCATGATACCCCCTCATCCCCAATCCTGGTATGCATAGTACCCCCTCATCCCCATTCCTGGTATGCATGGTACCCCCTCATCCCCAATCCTGGTATGCATGATACCCCCTCATCCCCAAGCCTGGTATGCATGGTACTCCCTCATCCCCAATCCTGGTATGCATGGTACCCCCTCAACCCTAATCCTGGTATGCATGGTACCCCCTCATCCCCAATCCTCGTATGCATCGTACCCCCCTCATCCCCAATCCTGGTATGCATGGTACACACTCATCCGCAATCCTGGTATCCATGGCCCCTCATCCCCATCACGCTGCACACAAAAAAAAATACACTTCTATTCACCTTTTTTCCCTGTGCTCCAGTGCTGCATCCCGTTCTCCCGGAGGCCGGGGGAGGACTGTGGCACCGGAGTACGCGCGTGCCCATACCGCGCTGTCCGGCGCCATTTTGCTGAAAATGTGTCTTCAGTAAAATGAGGCCGGCTGTGCTATGCGCATGCGCCGATTCCGACGCCACATTTCGTCTCCAGCCAGAACAAAGGCGCCTCCGGCTAGAACAAAGGCACCGCGGCAACGCCGATCAGGTAAGTATATCCTTATGGTGCCAGAGATCGCGGTATGCGTTCAGTGACTACACATACCGCGATCTCCGGCGCCATACACTGCTCTTACCTGTAACAGCTGGATGCGGTCTTCTGTATGGAGCTAGACTTCGCAGGTGCGTCACGCTTGCGCAGTCTATAGAGGCTTCGAACAGAGAGACGCTTGTAGCGTTATATTATAGACTAGCTATTGAATGCGTTCTATGCCCTGGTGGCGAGCATTTTTATGGGTATATGCTCCCCCATCTTGTTACGTGCCGCCCCCATCCTGTTACTTGCCGCTCCATCCTGTTACGTGCAGCCCGCATACTGTTACGTGCAGCCCCCATCCTGTATGTGCAACCCCCGTCCTGTTATATGCAGCCCCCATCCTGCGCCACCATCCTGTTATGTGCAGCCCCCATCCTGTGCCCCCATCCTGTTATGCGCAGCCCCCACCCTGCTATGTGCAGCCTCCATCCTGCGCCCCCATACTGTTATGTGCAGCCCCATCCTGTTATGTTCAGCCCCCATCCTGCTATATAAAGCCCCCATCCTGCGCCTCTATTCTGTTATGTTCAGCCCCCATCCTTTTATGTGCAGCCCCCATCCTGCTATGTGCAGTCCCCATCCTGTGCCACCATCCAGCGCCCCATCCTGTTATGTGCTGCCCCCATCTGGAGGCCAGGGAGGAGTGTGGCGCCAGAGTACGCGTGTGCCCGCCGCCAATGTGTCTTCACTATCATGGCACCGGATAGTGCGCTATGCGCATGCGTCGATTCCAACGCTGCATTCCTCCTTCGGACTCCGGCCAAAACATTCCTTCGGGTCAGGTATGTACTTATAGCGCAGGAGCTCACATTATGCATTCAGTGTCTACGCATACCGCGATCTCCGGCACCATATACTTCTTTTACCTGTAACGGCTGGATGCGTTCTTCTGTCTGGAGCCAGAGTGCGCAGGCGCGTCGCGCAAATGCAGTCTATAGAGGCTTCAGGCAGAGGGACACACCCCTGGTTATATTATAGATGTCCCCTAATTCTAATAATATCCCGCATCCTGGTATATGGCACCCCTCCATCCCGGTATCCATGGCATCCCTCCTTCCCGGTATGCATGACACCCTCCATCCCGGTATGCATGGTACCCTTGATCCACATCCTGGTATGCATGGCACCCCTAATCCTTATATGCAAGGCCCCCATCATCCTTTTCCTGGTATGCAAGGCCTCCATCATCTCTATCCTTGTATGCATGGCACCCCTCATCCTTATCCTGGTATGCATGGCACCCCTCATCCCTATCCTGGTATGCTTGGCACCCCTTTTCCTGGTATGCATGGCACCCCTCATCCTTATCTTGGTATGCATGGCACCCATCATCCCCAATCCTGGTATGCATGGCACCACTCATCCTTATCTTGGTATGCATGGTACCCCCTCATCCCTATCCTGGTATGCATGGTACCCCTTCATCCCAAATCCTGGTATGCATGGTACCCCCTCATCTTGAATACCGGTATGCATAGCCCCTCATCCCTATCCTGGTATGTATAGCCCCCCTCATCCATATCCTGGTATGTATGGCACCCCTCATCCCTATCCAGGTAAGCATGGTACCACCCATCCCCAATCCTGGTATATATGGCACTCCTCATCCTTATCCTGGTATGCATGGCACCCTTCATCCCCCAATCCTGGTATGTATGGCCTCCTCATCCCTATCCTAGTATGTATGGCCCCTCATCCATATCCTGCTAAGCATGGTACCCCTCATCCCTCTCCTGGTATGCATGGCACCCCCTCATCCCCAATCCTGGTATGGATGGCCCCTTCATCCCTATCCTGGAATGTATGGACCCCCTCATCCCCAATCCTGGTATGTATGGCCCCCCTCATCCCCTATCCTGGTATGCATGGCCCCCCTCATCCCTATCCTGGTATGTATGGGCCCTCATACCTATCCTGTTATGCATGGCCCCTCATCCGTATCCTGGTATGCATGGCCCCTCATCCATATCCTGGTATGCATGGCCCCTCATCCGTTTCCTGGTATGTATGGATCTCCGATCCCAATCCTTGTATGCATGGTATCCCTCATCCCCAATCCTGATATGCATGATACCCCTCATCCCCAATCCTGGTATGTATGGCCCCTCATCCGTATCCTAGTATGTATGGCCCCCCTCATCCCCAATCCTGGTATGCATGGTACCCCTCATCCCCAATCTTGGTATGCATGAAACCCCTCATCCCCAATCCTGGTATGTATGGCCCCTCATCCCTATCCTGGTATGTATGCCCCCCTCATTACTAATCCTGGTGTGTATGTCCCTTCTCATCCATATCCTTGTATGCATGGCACCCCTCATCCCTATCCTGGTATGCATGGCCCCTCATCACTATCCTGGTATATATGGCACCCCTCATCCCTATCCTGGTATGTATGGCACCCCTCATCCCTATCCTGGTATGTATGGCCTCCTCATTACCTAAGTCTAACATGTATGGCCCCCTCATCCCCAATCCTTGTATGCATGGCCCCTCATCTATATCCTGGTATGTATGGCCTCCCTCATCCCCAATCCTGGTATGCATGGTACCCCTCATACTCAATCTTGGTATGCATGGTACCCCTCATCCCCAATCCTGGTATGTATGGCCACCCTCATCCCCAATCCTGGTATGTATGTCACTTCTCATCCTTATCCTGGTATGCATGGTACCCCCTCATCCCAATCCTGGTATGCATGGCCTCTCATCCCTATCCTGGTATGTATGGCACCCCTCATGCCTATCCTGGTATGTATGGCCTACTCATCCCCCAATCCTGGTATGTATGGCCCCCTCATCCCCTATCCTTGTATGCATGGCCCCTCATCCATATCCTGGTATGCATGGCCCCTCATCCCTATCCTGGTATGTATGACCCCCCTCATCCCAATCCTGGTATGCATGGTACCCCTCATCCCTGTCCTGGTAAGCATGGCACCCCTTATCCCCCTATACTAGTATGTATGGCCCCCTTCATCCCCAATCCTCATATGTATGGCCCCCCTCATCCCCAATTCTGGTATGCATGACCCCTCATCCCTATCCTGGTATGTATGGCACGCCTCATCCATATCATGGTATGCATGGCACCCCATCCCTCATCCTGGTATGCATGGTACCCCGCATCCCTATTCTGGTATGTATGGTACCCCTCATCCTGGTATACATGGCACCCCTCATCCCAATTCTGGTATGTATGGCCTCCTCATCCCAGAAACCTGGTATGCATGGCACCCAATCCCTCATCCTGGTATGCATGACACCCCTCACCCCCAATCCTGGTATGTATGACTCCCTCATTCCTATTCTGGTATGCATGGTACCCCTCATCCCTATCCTGGTATGCATGGTACCCACTCATCCCCAATCCGGGAATGCATGGCCCCGCATCCCTATCCTGGTATGTATGGCACCTCTCATCCCTATCCTGGTATGTATGGCACCCCTCATCACTATCCTGGTATGTATGGCCTCCTCATCCCCGATCCTGGTATGCATGGCCCTTCATCCATATCCTGGTATGCATTGCCCCTCATCCCTATCCAGGTATGTATGGCCCCCCTCATCCCTATCCTGATATGTATGGCTCCTCTTCCATATCCTGGTAAGCATGGTACCCCTCATCCCTATCCTGGTAAGCATGGTAGCCCTCATCCCCCAGTCCTGGTATGTACAGCCCCCTCATCCCTATCCTGGTATGTATGGCCTCTCATCCCCAATCCGGGTATGTATGGCCCCCCTCATCCCTATCCTGGTATGTATGGCCCCTCATCTGTATCCTGGTAAGCATGGTACTCATCCCCCAATCCTGGTATTCATGGCCCCTCATCCCCATCACGCTGCATACACACAAAAAAACAAACACTTCTACTCACCTTTCTTTCCTGTGCACCAGCACTGCATCCCGTTCTGCCGGAGGCCAGGGGAGGAGTGTGGCACTGGAGTACGCGCGTGCCCATACCACGCTGTCCGATGCCATTTTATTGAAGACACACTGCAAATGGCCAGAATAGAGGTGCCGCGGCAACACTCCTCCGTGTCAGGTAAGTATGTCCTTATGGCGCTGGAGATCGCGGTACGGATGAGGGGATGAGGGGCTTTACCCATCTGGAAAAGTTTTCCCCCTCCCATATACTAATGTGCCACAAACAGGAAGTTGATATCACCAACCATTCCCATTTAATTTAGGTGTATCCATATAAATAGCCCACCCTGTAGTTTGGCTTTTATCCTAAGAAATGTGGCAAGGCTCATTGAATGATTGATATTGACTTTTGGGAGTGATATTTCAAATAAGTGGCACTAGAGTTAAAGACCCCTTCCTCTGTCAAGACACAATTTCCATATGTAATTTCCCAGTGGAGCTTCGCATGGCCTTCGTACACTGTAACACTTACTTTTTACAGTGTAAGTCTTCTTACACTGATTTGGTACTCCCCACCAGGAGACACGTTACCCCTTAGCAATTTTTTGAGGTACGGCAGCAGCTGAGGTGTGTATTATGAGGTTCTGTAGCAGCTGAGTTGGGTATTATGATGTTTGCAGGCTGTAGCTGAGGTGGGAAGTTGTGTATTATAAGTTTCTGCAGCAGCTGAGGTTAGTCTTAAATGGTTTTGCAGCCGCTGAGGTGGATATTAAAAGGTTTTGCAGTAGATGAGGTATTTTCATGTCCTACCGTAGCTGACATGCGTATTAAAATGTACTGCAGCAACCCAACTGAAATGTGTATTATGACTTACTGCGCCAGTATAGGTGCATATTATGAGATACTGCAGCAATTGAGGGACATATTTTGAGGTTCTGCAACAGCTTAGGTATGTGTTAGGAGTTTCAGCAGCTGAAGTGTGTTTTGTGAGGTTCGGCAGCAGCTTCCTTCACACAATTCTGTGTGAAGGAATTCTTAATATATCCTAGGATATAAAAGGCATCTTCCAGCCCTCACATGTGTCCTGGGGAATCTCAGTAAAGAACAATGGGATGGGGACACCAATGGACAACGTTATTGCACAGGCACCATTTAGTACTGGCCCTACATCTGAATAGTATGGCTGTGTGCCCGTAATTGCCACTTAGGTAAGCCAGCATCTCATTGGGGACCTGAGCGCATGTCTTATACTTTACGATGCACTGCTGTAAACAACATATCCATTGATAATGATGCGATTATTTGAAAAGTGTAAATAAATGCACCTACTTGCTAAAACTGTATAAAAGCCTCTCAAACACAAGCACAGGTCCCGTGCTGCTTAGGATAGTTAATGGCTGGCCAGAAAATATACAAAAAAAACCACCACAAATTGCTGTGCCTATGAAATTTTCAAGAACACCCTGAAAAAGAGAAAAGCAAAACTAGTTATTGATTTATTACATTTTAGCATAAGAAAATTAAAGCACATTTAAAAAACAAATGTAAATCTTGTCTAAAAATACTGGGGATTTATTTATTTTATCAATTTAGATTATATGTGCTCCTTAAAAGATTATACGCATCTCTACATATTCTGGGCTGTTTGCACATTCCTGGAGGTTTTGAAAGGATTTTGGAGAGAGTGGGCAGGTCAAGAACAGGTATAGTTTCAGAAATAGGGAGTGGTTGTGGCAGAAATATATTCCTACCAGATGCTTGCCATCAACTGTTGGTAAGGCCTCCTTCACACATCCGTTTTTTATGCCCATATGTGGCCCGTTTTTATAGGGCCGCAAATACGGACATACTCACAACCATAGGGTGTGCGCACTTGTCAGGTATGAACAACCCGCAGACATGTCAGTTTTTTTGTGCAGCATGCACAAAATGCATGCTGCACACTGATGACACATGGATGACATCAGCGTGACACGTACCGGCACATGGTAATCAGCGGTGCTGTTTGCGCTGATCCCCGGCGCGGCTGCTGGAAGCATCTGTCATCATTGTCCCCTACTCACGCTGAGATCAGCGCAAGCAAGTGACAATGTTGAGAGTTGAAGGCAACCCCGGCTGTCTACATACAGCGTAAAATTAAGAATAAAATAAAAAAACACATTATACTTACCTTCACACCTAAGCCATTGTCCTCTGTAAAAAAACTAAAATAAAAAACAACCATAATGCTTACCTGTCCAACATGCTGTCCCACGCCATTATCCATCTGTGCGATATTCGGTTTACAACCTGAATAGTGGCATGAGGTGACCGTCCAGGCTGCAAACCATGACACGATGAGGTGCTGTGAGCGCAGCTTCAGTGATGAGCAGTGACGCCATAGAGGTAGTATAAATAGTACAAATACAGAAAATTACATTATATAGTAAACTACATCTGATCGCCATAAAGTACCTCTGACCACCCAGTAATTACTAGGGTAAGACACTATGAAGACTAGTGGGTAAAACAAATAAGTGGCATAATCTATAATATAACCGGGGATGCGTGTTTCTGTCCGAAGCCTCGATAGACTGCGCATGCGTGACGCGCAGTCTGGCTTCAGAGAGAAGCAGGCATCCAGCCGTTACAGGTAAGAGGAGGTGTATGGCGCAGGAGATTGCGCGGTATGCGTAGACACTGAACGCATACTGCGATCTCCGGTGCCATACTTACATACTTACCTGACCGGGAGGAGCGTTGCCGCGGCGCCTCTCTTCGCTGGAGACCGGGGGCGGAGTATAGGCGTCGGACCGGCGCGTGCGCATAGCGCTATCCGGCGCCATTTTACTGAAGACACATTTACTGTGTGTCTTCAGCAAAATGGCGCCGAACAGCGCGATACTCTGGCGCCGCACTCCTCCCCCGGCCTCCGGCAGCAGAGGACACAGCAGCGCTGGAGCACAGAGAAGAAAGGTGAGTATAACTGTTTATTTTTTTCGTATGTGTGTACAGTGTGAAAGGGGTGAGGGGACCATGCATATATCAGGATTGGGGGGTTAGGGGTACCACACATACCAGGATTGGGGGGTGAGGGGTACCACACATACCAGGATTGGGGTTGAGGGGTACCACACATACCAGTATTGGGGGTGAGGGGTACCACACATACCAGTATTGGGGGTGAGGGGTACCACGCATACCAGGATTGGGGGTGAGGGGTACCACACATACCAGGATTGGGGGGTGAGGGGTACCATGCATACCAGGATTGGGGGGTGAGGGGTGCCACGCATACCGGGATAGGGGGTGAGGGGTGCCAGGCATACTGGGATTGGGGATGAGGGGTGCCATGCATACCGGGGTTGGGGATGAGGGGTGCCATGCATACTGGGATTGGGAATGAGGGATGGGGTGCCATGCATACCAGGATGAGGGATACCATACACACCATGATAGGGATGGGGTACCATGCATACCAGGATGAGGGATACCATACACACCAGGATAAGGATGAGGGGTGCCACGCATACCGGGATTGGGGGTGAGGGGTGCCATGCATACCGGGATTGGGGGTGAGGGGAGCTACGCATACCGGGATGAGGGGTGCCACGCATACCGGGATTGGGGGTGAGGGGTGCCACGCATACCGGGATTGGGAGTGAGGGATAGGGTGCCATGCATACCAGGATGAGGGATACCATACACACCAGGATAGGGATGAGGGGTGCCACATATACCAGGATTGGGGGTGAGGGGTGCCACGCATACCAGGATTGGGGGGTGAGGGGTGCCACGCATACCAGGATTGGGGGGTGAGGGGTGCCACGCATACCAGGATTGGGGGTGAGGGGTACCACACATACCAGGATTGGGGGGTGAGGGGTGCCACGCATACCAGGATTGGGGGGTGGTGGGTGCCACGCATACCAGCATTGGGGGGTGAGGGGTACCACGCATACCAGGATTGGGGTTGAGGGGTGCCACGCATACCAGGATTGGGGGGTGCCACGCATACCAGGATTGGGGGGTGAGGGGTGCCACGCATACCAGGATTGGGGGTGAGGGGTGTCAGGCATACTGGGATTGGGGATGAGGGGTGCCATGCATACCGGGATTGGGGATGAGGGGTGCCACGCATACCGGGATTGGGAATGAGGGATGGGGTGCCATGCATACCAGGATGAGGGATACCATACACACTAGGATAGGGATGGGGTACCATGCATACCAGGATGAGGGATACCATACACCAGGATAAGGATAAGGGGTGCCACGCATACCGGGATTGGGGGTGAGGGGTACCACGCATACCGGGATTGGGGGTGAGGGGAGCCACACATACCGGGATGAGGGGTGCCACGCATACTGGGATTGGGGGTGAGGGGAGCCACGCATACCGGGATTGGGAGTGAGGGATAGGGTGCCATGCATACCAGGATCAGGGATACCATACACACCAGGATAGGGGTGAGGGGTGCCACGCATACCAGGATTGGGGATGAGGGGTGCCACACATACCAGGATTGGGGGTGAGGGGAGCCACGCATACCAGGATTGGGGGTGAGGGGTGCCACGCATACCAGAATTAGGGGTGAGGGGTGCCACGCATACCAGGATTGGGGGTGAGGGGTGCCACGCATACCAGGATTGGGGGTGAGGGGTGCCACGCATACCAGGATTGGGGGTGAGGGGTGCCACGCATACCAGGATTGGGGTTGAGGGGTGCCACGCATACCAGGATTGGATGGTGGGGACAGGATGGGGGCAGCACAAATACAAGGAGGGGGGCAGCACATACCAGCATGGGAGACCATATACCAATAAAAATGCTCGCCACCCGGGCGTAGAACGGGTTCAATAGCTAGTATTCTATAAAGGTAAGGGTCAAATCCCCTCTTATCAAATACTAAACAGTATACAAAATCAATCCAGCACATAAGATGGTCAGAAAGATGATTGCAAAACACAGAAATGTATCTTAGGCCACGGCCCCACTATCAGTATTTAGTCAGTATTTGGTCAGTATTTTTTCTCAGGAGTGGGAGCCCAAACCAGGAGTGGGTGATAAATACAGATTGGTGCACTTATTTCTATAATACCTTTTCTCTGATTGTTCCTCACCTGGTTTTGGCTCCCACTCCTGAGAAAAAATACTGACCGAATACTGACCAAATACTGATAGTGGGGCCGTGGTTTTAGTGGTAGAATATTCATAAGGATCTAGTGCCAGTGGAAACCCCCCTCCCTTTTTTTGATATAGCACTGCACAAGTTAATGTCATCCATAATTTTATAATATAAATTTTAGGAGGTACTATGTAAAATATTTTATAATATGAATTTTAGGAGGTACTATGTAAAATAGAGTTTGCAAAAATCCAGGTTTGTCAAATAGATCCTGCCATAGATATGCCATTCTTAAATATCAAAAAGGTTCTGCCCATTTTCATATTCAAATTGTGTATTTTAGATAAAACCACATTCCGTGTTTTGGCAGTCATTCAATAGTCTTCAAATTCTTAACTCACCCATACACATTAGACTAATAGCCAAACTTCAAATTAAACAAATCTTTATTAACATATATTTAAACAATTCACTGCAAGTTAAAAGGGGAATCAATTAAGAGAATGCTACACTCACAGGGTACACAAAGGCGACCTTTTCCACATCAATTCATCCATTCAAAAAAATAATATAAGATAGTATGAAAAAGGACACAAGTCCTGATGGAGTATATACACACAATCTCAATCAGTACATTGCTCCAAGTTTAAGGCCCTAAGCCTTTTATACAGTGGCCACTTGTCATTTATATACAGTTGAAACCAGAAGTTTACATATACTATATAAAAAGACACATATGCATGTTTTTCTCAATATCTGACATGAAATCAGAATAAACCTTTCCCGTCTTAGGTCAATTAGGATTACCATAATTTTTAAATTTTGACAAATGACAGAATAATGAGAGAGAGAGAATGTTTTAAGGCATTTTTATTATTTACTTCAAAGTTAGAAGTTTACATGCATTACATTAGTACTTGGTACCATTGCCCTTAAACTGAATGACTTGGGTCAAACGTTTGGGATGTTCTTCCACAAGCTTCTCACAATAGTTGGTCGGAATTTGGGCCCATTCCTCCTGACAAAACTGATGTAACTGATCCAGGTCTGTAGGTCTCTGTTACGGGTCCGGGTTGTGGAACCTCTGTGCTTCGGTGCAAGGAGGGACCAGAGTGACGCAACTAAGTGCCTACTCGGACCGACCCAGGTCACATGGCGGCTTAGTCGACTCCATGAACTAGGGAGGGACCGGGCAGGTGAACCAGGTGCCACTCTGGGACCGACCTTGTGTGAGAGCAGGTGACTAGAGTGTGCAAAGCAGTCATCAAAGCAAAAGGTGGCTACTTTGAAGAACCTAGAATATAAGACATATTTTCAGTTGTTTCACGCTTTTTTGTTAAGTATATAATTCCACATGTGTTAATTGATAGTTTTGATGCCTTTAGTGTGAGTCATGAAAATACAGAAAAAATCTTTAAATGAGGTGTGTCCAAACTTTTGGTCTGTACTGTATGATATGTATCATTCATTTCCGGTGACTACCTCTTGAAGCTCATCAAGAGAATGCCTAGAGTGTGCAAAGCAGTCATCAAAGCAAAAGGTGGCTACTTTGAAGAACCTTGAATATAAGACATATTTTCAGTTGTTTCACGCTTTTTTGTTAAGTATATAATTCCACATGTGTTAATTCATAGTTTTGATGCCTTTAGTGTGAGTCATGAAAATACAGAAAAAATCTTTAAATGAGGTGTGTCCAAACTTTTGGTCTGTACTGTATGATATGTATCATTCATTTTCACCAATTTCCCCTCTGAATGCTCTATCTCTTAATTTACATTCTGAGCTGGTGGGAGGAGAAAAGCTACTGTGATCTCTGTCACAACACAGAACAGTACATAGATAAGGATTTCAGACTCTTTTTTTTAACAGACAAAGAGATAAACAGCAGCAGCATGGAAGCAATTAGGTAGCAGCAGTGATAAGTGTAGGTATGAACTCAGCTCTGGAGTGAGGTAATACTTGTAGGAGAGCTCAGCACAATCTGCCTGTGTCTCTCTCTGCTCATTTCTTCACTTTATTCTTAATTCTTCCTCTCGCCACTCCTTTGATATAGTAAAATAGCTATGTCACATGGCACCACAGTGACTTGAATTTTTGAACCGTATTTTCAGAGTGGATGACAAGTTCAGGAGGCAGGGAAGAAAGGAAGAAGCAAGTTCTGAAGAACAAAAAAGAAAACACTTGCAACTTATCACTAAGATCACTTACACAGCACATCATATGCCAGCCAGCCATCCTCTCTTGGCTCTACACCAGCAATAAAGCAAAAAGCTTGGCAATCGATGCAGAGTTTCCCTTTCAGCCTTCTTTTGCTTGAACAAAAAGCTCTACTGTCAGTACAGAGCTCTGCCCGTAAACATAAATTGAGGCACAAGTTCTTTCAGGTCTCTCAATATTTTTATCCCCAAATTCTTATAATGACTTCAAAGATATACCATATGGTGCAAAAGTTTTAGGCAGGTCAGGGGAAAATGATGCAAAGTAAGAATGCTTTCAAAAATAGAAGTGTTAATAGTTTATTTTCATCAGTTAACAAAATGCAAAGCGAATGAACAGGAGAGAAGTTTAAATTAAATCAATAGTTGATGTCACTACTGTTTGCCTTCAAAACATCATCAATTCTTCTAGGTACGCTTGCAAACAGTTTTTGAAGAAAATCGACAGAGAAGATGTTCCAAATATTCTGGGGGATGAACTACAGATTTTCTGTGGATGTAGGCTAACAAAATTCCTTCTGTCTCTCCATGTAATCTCGTGAACTTGTAATCACAGGGCTCTGTGGGGGATATACTATTGTGGCACCCTGAGGATTCGGCTGCTACAGGGGTATTACACCTCAAGCCAGAGGTGTGGTATTCCACTCCCGGGTAAGGATGGAGTGTGGAACTGAGCTTAGTAGGCTGCATGCACTACATACATCCCATTTCCGGGGGACAGAACAACGGTACTCCCACCAGTATATGTGCAGGTACGACAGCGTCTGTCCCTGGCTGGAGTGGGAGGGGGGTGGAACATCCCAGTAGTGTAGGGGCAGATAGGGGGAGTAGTCTGGGTAAAGCTAGGAGCCCATTGGGTGCTGGTCACCTGGGTTCACACATAGAGGGAGTATATAAGGTGGGCACCATCTTAGGACAGGGTCTTTTTAGCAGGGGAGCTCAGCCAGGAGGGCTGACAGGGAGCTGTGGCTCCGGCTGGGCCCAGCTCCAGGGCCAAGCCTGCATTGAAGAGAGAGAGGAGGAAGAAAGGCCCAGAGAAGCAGAGTCAGAAGGAACCCTAAGAACCCAGAATCAGACCAAAAAGGGTGAAGGGTTGGCGGACACGGGTACCGGAACCCGAACTGGTGGAGGCCACTTATCCTCAGCCAGGAACCGGAGGTCGTGGTCAAGATTTGCCACGACCCTCACCAAATCCACAAGAAAGGCACACCAAGCATAGGGTCAGGGAACCCAGAGGAGGTTTGACCACCAAGAGACCCGAGGGAGCCGGCCAAAGGTGGATCCCTGGTGGGAATGGCCAGAGACAGAGAGAGAGAAAGGGAGCTCAGGACCACGCTCCAGAACTGCCTGGGGGTTAGCCGAGTCCAGGACCTGGTGGACGCAGCACGGCTCGGGTGGTCACTCAAGGCCAGAGTGACTGAGAGAACAACCGTGAGTAAAAACCCTGAAACTGCACCTCAAGTCTCTGACTCTCCTTTCTACAACATAACTACACCCATCATCCACACCTGCTGCCCTGAGGCCATACCCCTCCCGTTGGGGGTTATACCATCATCGCTGCACCCATACCACCGGCCTCAGCGGACTGTTCTGCAGCGGCGGCTGCAAAGCCGCACTCAACGGGTGGCGTAGTCGACATCCAAGTTAACATCTACTGCCATAGACTGCCACTTAGTTTGACACCCTGGGCACGGACCGGGTCACCGCCACAAGGACTACTACCCCTATCCAGATCCGGCTCCGGGTATCCCCTGAACATGGCCCAGGGGGTGCGTCACTATCACTTTCAGAACGCCTTATTCTTCTTTACGTCAAGATATTTGTTAAGGACATTGGCTGTATATTTGGATTTGATGTCGTGCTGCAGAATAAATTTGGAGCCAATCAGACACCTCTTTGATGGGTTTGCCCGATGGATAAGTAACTGCCTGTATTTCTCAGTAATGAGGGCACCATTATTCCTGAGTCCTGACCAAATCCCCAACTCTATTTGCAGAAATGCGACTCCAAACTTGTAAAGAAACTCCATCATGATTCATTAGCACTCATTATTGTTTTGCTCTCCAGCCCTTCAGTGAACAAACTGCCTTCTGCTACAGCCAGATATTTCAAATATGACACCTGATGCCAGAGGTGTATCTAGGCTTTCTGGCACCCAGGGCAAGAGTTCAGTTTGGCGCCCCCCCGAGCACATATGCGATTTGCACACTTAGTCATGTGTTGATGAGCTGCTCTGCCTAATTTTCTCAATGTTCAGTGAAAAACTGAGAGAAGCAGAAAGAGAAACTCGTTGTCACGTGACTGTCAGTATGAAAATCGCATATGAGTGAGGTATCCTTGTGATGACTGCTGGAACCTGCAAGCAGAGCTGAATCCTGACAGTAAGGATATTACACACTGTTAGGATTGGCTATAAGGCTTCACTTTATAATTAAACGGCTTGTCCAGGTTTGAGATTAAAGTCTGCAGTCACTCTATGTGACTGTAGGCTTCTGAATTCTCGCAGCGCATGCACTGCATGCATTTAGGATTCTGCCTTGCACAAGTATGTGATTTGTACACTTCTGGACACATTCCGACTAGACGTGTCCGGCCTCATTAAATTCATTGTCATTGAGTGAGGTCACGCATGTCTAGTCAACATGTGACCGCAAGTATAGAAATCGCCAGCACCAGAGAATCCTGGCATAAATAAAAATGAGAATTAGTCAGTATCACAAAAAACATTTATATCCAGGTCCTGATAGATGACGCTGTCTCTGGAGTCGTTCTCTTTCTTCTTCATCTTGTCCAGATGCTATGATGACTTTTCTCATCCACAGCTCATATCTGCAGACTTCCATCTTCTCCGGTCTTCTACAGCACATCACCACAAGGTGTCCTTAAAGATAGAGTTATTATAATGCTCCTGAATAAAAATATCTGCTTTACGCTGAGCCCCTGAATACATAATTGCCCCTCAATATATTCCCTGCACAAAATATGACCCCCACACTGTCCCTCTTATGGTACATTCCCTCCACACTGCGCTCTCCTTACCTTACTGGGCCGCCTCTTCACACTGTCTTCTCACACTGTGTCCCCCCTATAGTGTCCAGGCTCTATACTGTGCACCCACACCATACTCCCCGTCCTTAGCTTACTGTCCCTTTCTCAGCTGTGCCCTTACATTGCCCCCCCATACTACACCCCCAACACTATTCAGTCTCTATTCTGTGCCCACTCACACTTTTCTCCCCCCATTATTTCCCCCTCCCCTCCTCCTCCTCATACTGTCTTCTCTCACATTCCCCTGCTAACCATACTGTCTCCTCATATATTTACCCTCACACATCCCCCCCAATTCTCCATATTGTGTCTGCATACATTCTATCACCTTTGCTCCCCATACAGTGTCCGTATACATTCCCCTTCTTCGCTCCCCATATTGCGTACACACCCATCCTCCCCATTCTGTGTCCGCACCAATCACTACACACAAAATCTCCCCCACCCCTGTCCCCACACTAAATCTCTCTCCAGTTATGCAATAAATCTTCCCCCAGCCATACAATAAATCTCACCCCAGCAATGTAATAAATCTTCCCCAGCCATACAATAAATCTCACCCCAGCAATGTAATAAATCTTCCCCAGCCATACAATAAATCTCTCCCCATAGAAAATCTCCCCCAGACATACAATAAATCTCCCCCCACAGTAAATCTCCCCCAGCCATACAGTAAATCTCCCCCTGGAGTAAATCTCCCCACAGCCATACCATATATCACCCCCCATAGTAAATCTCCCCCCAGCCATACAATAAATCTCCCCCTATAGTAAATCTCCCCCCAGCCATACCATAATCACCCCCATAGTAAATCACCCCTCAGCCATACAATATAGAACCCCCAAAATTAAATCACCCCCCAGCCATACCATAAATTACCCCCCATATTTAATCACCCCCTAGCCATACAATAAATCACCCCCCATAGTAAATCACCCCCCATAGTAAATCTTCACCTCCATTCCATCTTCGGGGTATCTTCAGCTCTGAAGCCCAGAACACTTTATTTTTTATTTATTTTATTTTACTCACTTATATAGCGCCATTAATTCCACAGCACTTTACATACAATATCGGCACTGTCCCCATTGGGGCTCACAATCTATATTCCCTATCATTATGTCTTTGGAGTGTGGAAGGAAACCGGAGAACCTGGAGGAAACCCACACAAACACGGGGAGAACATACAAACTCCTTGCAGATGTTGTCCTTGGTGGGATTTGAACCCAGCATTTTCCACCAATGTGCACCTCTGCAGCTGCAGCGTCGATGATTACTGTAAGCAGCGTGATCACATGACCTGATCACGCTGCTGGCGTCACTCTGACCCTGAGGTCAGAGCTTCAACGCTGGGAGCCGGATTGCTGCAGCTTCTCTGAGCTTGGTGTCTGCTTGACACCCAGGGTCAGAGAACTGCTGACTCTCAGTCCGGGGGAGGCAGAACACAGCTGCCGGGGTAGACACATCAGACCGCCGCATTAGGTGGCCCAACTGCGCCCCCATGCCGACCGCGCCCTGGAGACGTGCCCCGGCTGCCCCCCCCAGATATGCCTCTGCCTGTTGCCATTTTCTGCACCTCAGTTTACTATACTTTGCATAGCTGAATCACTTTGCCTTATTTCCTTGTTGAAGGCATGTGTTCTTTGGTCGCAATTATTCCATGAAGACACTTCTGGCCAGACTTCTTTGGGCTGAGATAATACTATAAATGTGCCCTTACGATGCACTGTCTAATGGCTTTGCCTGATCGTGCAGGAACATGCTTGGACACACAACACAATTCCTGACTATGAGAGGAAGGATAAGAGATTATACAGATGACATAGCAGTAGTTTGCAGCTGCAGTTTTCTGTGAGGAAAAATATTTCTCTGCCTGTTTTATTACATAAGTGAGTTCTTTTGCCATGTCTCCACTCCCTTAAGCTTATCATAAATCAAGTTAGTGACTTAGGAGCTGGGGCTTCCGCTGAGCTCTATGTCCCTGGCTTGGTTTATGTTGAGCACAGAAGGATGAGGATGTGGCAGAAACACTCACTAATGTAATAAAACAGGAAGGGAAATATTTGACCTCGCAGAAAGAAAAAAACAGCTGTGATCCCGTGCCTTCCTATCTGTATACTCTTCTGTTTTCTTCCCGGCCCATGAGAAATGGGATGATCAGACCATGTTATTGTACGGTCAGACACAACCATTACACAACCACTGCATTGTTTTAGAGTCGAACATAACTGGCTGAGGTTATATGTCCAGCTTGCTGCCTGTAGATTGGGTAGCATGTTTCAGCTGTCAGTTTCTCTTTAAATTGTGTGTATTTTGTATAGGTTGTGTGTACATAGCTGGTGACATACAGTACAGACCAAAAGTTTTTCTCATTTAAAGATTTTTCTGTATTTTCATGACTATGAAAATTGTACATTCACACTGAAGGCATCAAAACTATGAATTAACACATGTGGAATTATATACTTAACAAAAAAGTGTGAAGCAACTGAAAATATGTCTTATATTCTGGGTTCTTCAAAGTAGCCACCTTTTGCTTTGATGACTGCTTTGCACACTCTTGGCATTCTCTTGATGAGCTTCAAGAGGTAGTCACCGGAAATGGTCTTCAACAATCTTGAAGGAGTTCCCAGAGATGCTTAGCACTTGTTAGCCCTTTTGCCTTCACTCTGCGGTCCAGCTCACCCCAAACTATCTCGATTGGGTTCAGGTCTGGTTGTAATATTATACTTTTCAAGAAAGGCATCCAAGATTGTTGGAAGACGATTTCCGGTGACTACCTCTTGAAGCTCATCAAGAGAATACCAAGAGTGTGCAAAGCAGTCATCAAAGCAAAAGGTGGCTACTTTGAAGAACCTAGAATATAAGACATATTTTCAGTTGTTTCACACTTTTTTGTTAAGTATATAATTCCACATGTGTTAATTCATAGTTTTGATGCCTTCATAGTCATGAAAATGCAGAAAAATCTTTAAATGAGAAGGTGTGTCCAAACTTTTGCTTTGTACTGTATAATTCTTAACAAGTTGCCGTGAGAGGGTACATCATCCAAATTTAAAAATGACAGCAGCACAGACAAGTGTGCATAGAAATATTCCTTCGCAATTATTCACAATTGTAAACATGCCAGCAATCATGCAATAAAAGCATAGTCCTTATTCATTGTGTGAGTAAAGGGGTTGTCTGGGACTTTAACATTGATGGCCTACGCTAAGGATAGGTCATAAATGTCTGATTGGTGAGGGTGTGACACTCGGCAACCCTGCTGATCAGATGTTCCACGTACCAGAGGTAACGGTAACTGCTCAATTGCAAAGCTACAAAGCTCCGTCAATGGAATAGTGGTTGCAGAAGGGCACTGCACATCCATAGTCTAGTGATTCGAATAGGGAGCAGATATGCAGTACCAAGTATTACACAATTTACAGAGCTGTTCTATACAGCTCTGCAACTGAGCAGTTCCGGATGCACCCAGCACTAGGAACAACTAGGTTGGCAGGGGTGCCGGTTGTCACATCCTCACGATCAGACATTGATTACCTAGCCTAGAGATTTTAAAGTCCTGGAGAACCACTTTAAATTATTTATGTGAGCATAAAAATCATCATTATCAGTGTAAACAGGGGATGTGCTGCCTTTAACTTGATTTTGTATGGGGACAGAGCAATTATATTTGTGATCTTTCTTTTCGCATCATCAGTCTATGTAAACAGTCAGTAAACAATTGAAGATATTCTTATATATAGTCAATCAGCATTCAATTCAGTCTGAATTTGGCAATGTCACGCTGTCTCAGCGTACAGGGGGGTGAGGGGCCTGAGTGACCCTAGACAGGGGCCCTGACTAATCCCTCAATCTGGAGGTACTGTTAATGGTACAGAGGTCCAGGCCGCCAGCGTAACCCTAAACTCCTGAATATCCCTGAACCTAAGTAATCTAGTCCTGAGAAGGACCCCGATCACAACAATGGGGAACAGGATAGAAAATGCCCAAAACACAGTACTAGACAAACGAGACAGTACAAGGGGAAAACCAAAAACCACCTTGCATACAAAAACTAACACCACAATTACAGAGGGAAAAACAACAGGTTAGGAGATAAATGATAAAGGGAGGAAGGGAACAAACCACACCGCATACTCCCCGCTCCGAACTCCACCAAACAACGATCCACTCTGAAGGTCTGCAAGAAATGCTTTCACCGACAACTTCCCTATCAGACCAGCAGGTATTTGAAGGAATCCCAATACTGCAGCATTAACTGCAGCTGGGCGAGGCTGAGCCTCGTCAATCACAGAGAGAGAGAATTAACTCCCTCACAACCAAAAAACACAAAGCACCAAAAACTCAGCTGCGAGAAGTCAGGCTGTGTAGTCGCGACGATCTTCGTGGCGACACACCCATGACAGGCACCCCATATTTTTCTGATGTGTGAGGGTGCAATCTTTTAACATCTGGCCAGGTCCACACTTAATCTAATATCGGCACTGCATACCATCTGAGCAATTTCAGCATATATCTTTATATGTACACCTTTCCTTGACTGACAACTCCAACCTCTGCTACATTTGAGGTTTTGACAATGAAGCGTCGTCAAACAAGGGAAAGAAGATGGCGGTGTGCAGGGAGCACTGATGATGACTGTGCCCAATACATTAGTCGGCCCCCAATTCAATTTGAGCCTTATTGGCCTATGCTATCAAAACAGGACTTCACAGTACTACAGCAGTGTCTTGGGACCATAAAAGTATGCATTTAGGGATGAGCGAATGTGCTCTGTGATACTCAGTTATCACTTGAATATCTGGGTACTCGGATGTGCTCGTTACATGGCAAGCATTGGGTAGTGCTCGAATTCAAACTGGAATCCCTGCATCTTTGGCGCATGTTATGCAGCCAGTCAGCATGCGGGGATTCCCTGCGAGTCACTGTAATGCCATAGCCATCTTGGTAGTGGCATTACTGTGATTGACTGACCATCTGACATCATCAGAAATGATAAAAGAGCAGGCGCCGCCCTGTTCGGCACACTAATGCCATCGTACAGCTCTGTGACAGTTCATATTAGACGGAGAGAGTGCTTGTCCAGGCGTGTGTGTGCACAGTATAACAAATCAGAGACCTGTACTGTTAATACTGGTGCTGAAGCTGAACCATCATAAGAGCCATTGTCAGGGCTAATCCTTTCCTTTGCTGTTTGTGTCACATACATTCTGCCTTTAGTGTAGGGAGAGAAAGTCGCAAGAGCAGGGAGAGTAACACAATACAGTCTGTATTATTATTATTATTTATTATAGCGCCATTCATTTCATGGTGCTTTACATGTGAAAAAGGGGGAACACATAGCAAAAACAATTACAATAATCTTGAACAAAAACGCGATGGCGACTGGTACAGGAGGAGAGAGGACCCTGCCCGCGAGGGCTCACAATCTACAAGAAGACAGGGATTAGGGCTGTGCAGTCTGTTGGCAAATATATAGCTGCAGCTTTTTTGGGGTGTGCTGAAAAAAATTTAATATATTTTGATCAGTCAAACTATTACATGCTTTGAGGTCCTTTTTGTGTTATATAACACTCCTAAAAATCATTGAAATATTTTCCTGGGTTAAATTTCTCACGCATACACTATTCCGTAGTGTGAAGTACATTTCTGTGATCTCTAAAACTGAAAAAGAGCGTTAAGACATTTTTCTGGATGGAATTTGATTGTCATCCATCCACTTTTGTATTCTTTCTGTTACATTACGGTGGAGTAAACTCCTAAAAAACACTTTTGATTGCTGCAGGTGACCATATTTTTTCTTTTCTTTTATTAAAAATTAACTTGGTTTCAAGAGACCAAGCAATTACAAAATGCGTAAGGCATGCGTTAAGCGAAGTGGAAGTGCTGATGATGGTGCACGCAGATGCTGAGGACGTGGGGCAGGTGCAACTACGTCTGTTGCTGGAGCACAAGAAACACGCCCATCCCCGACACATAGGTTCTTGTCCCACTTTGCAAGGAGGCACGCTATACCACTTCTGGAGCAAGAGAACCATGAACAGGTGGAAGGTTAAATAGCAGACAATGCTTCCAGCAGATTTGGCAACACCACCCAGTCTTCCACACGGCCCAGTCTCACCAGCCTAAAGTCTGGGTCACTTAATCCTCACCCTGATCCTCCTTCCTCCCACCATGTTGAGTCACAGGAGACTAGTAATCCCACACTAGGACACTCCGAGGAGCTGTTTACAACATCATTTCTTGATTGTGGCCTCTCAACTTGCATGCTTCAAGAGGAACATGAGGACATGCTGTTTAGTGATGCACAAAACTTACAGCAGCCAAAGCCATAAGAACATGACGGTGGCGAACGGCAAATTTTGGATAAGGAGAAAAATGATGATGAGACACAGTTTCCGCAAAGTCTTGTTTTTGTTAAGTCACAAAGTCAGGAGGACAGGGTGCGGTGGAGGAAGATGAGGTGGTGGATGACGAAGTCACTGACAGAGCCTGGGAAGTTGTCATGCAGAACAAGGCCAGCAGCGCTGAGGAGGAGAGTTCGGCAGCACCAAACAGACAGGAAGACGCAGTGTGGTGACCAGAGGGAGAAGCTGGGAAACTGTTCCGCAGAGCACCGACACTCGTGAATTTCTATGTCAAAGAGTTAGGTGTTCCCCAGTCTGCAACTTTTTAAAAAGAGTTCTGAGAGTAACAAAATGGCCATTTTCAACCTGTGCCATGCCAAGATCATCAGGGGCCTGACCACTAAGACCCTAACCACAACTAGCATGGTCAGGCACATGTTATTTAAGCACTCGACTTGGTGGGCTGAACGCCTGGGACCACAATTGGTGCATTTTCCCTGTGATAGGTGCTTCCCAATCCCCTGTTTATGACACTTGTGCAGATGCTCCTCACCTGCTCCTGTCCTTGCACATTCTGAGGCATCATCATCAGGCACTTCCAAATCCTTGTCCCAACACAGCATTCAGCTGTCCCTACCACAGGCCTTGGAATGAAAATGAAAGTTCCCTGCCACCCACCCACAGGCCCAAATGCTAAACAGGAACATTTCCAGGTTGCTTGCCATGGAAATGTTGCCATTTATGCTGGTAGACGCTGAGGATTTCTACCAACTCATGGCGACAGCCATCCCTTGGTAATCGGTCCCCACTCTTTCTCCCGGTGTGGCGTCCCCGCCTTGTACCAGCACGTGTCCATGAACATCACCCGTGCCCTTACCAATGCACTCACTGGCATTGTCCGCTTAACGACCACCACGTGGACAAGCGCCTGTGGCCAGGGATGCTAAATCACCCCCATGGCACATTGGGTGAACATTGTGGAGGTGGGGCCGAGTCACACCCTGGTACGGCACTTGTGCTCCTAACGCCAAGGATTACTGGCCCTACTTCTATCAGGGCTTCCTTTACTCCCTCCTGCTCTTCCTCATCCTCCATCTCCGATGTGATATATGTGCTATCTCAGAGCACGTCATCCACATCAGACGGAAGCTGGAAGCTCTGTAGCACTGTCTCATTGAAAAGGCTCTGCTGAAGCTAATTTTTCTCGGAGATAAACCGCACACCGCGGCAGAGTAAAGGAATAACAGACCAGACAGATCTATGGTTTTTGCCGCTGAACCACCAACCAGGCTCACACACATACTATGATTGGCACATGTGCTCAACTTGGTAGTTCAGCATTTTCTGAAAACCTATCTAGATTTTCAAGCATTTAGGCAAGTCAGCTAGGGGAGGAAAAGGAGCTGGCTGTACCCACACAAGCTTTGTTCCATTTCTTCTACGTGGATGGACTGAGGAGGGGAATAAGAAGAAAGAGAAGGAGGAGGTGATTGAGAGTAGTTATCATGGTGGAGACAGGGAAGTGTTAGCTGTAGGGAGCTTGGCACATATGGCAGACTTTATGTACCGCTGCCTTTCCCGTGTCCCTTGCGTTACATTCATTTTAGCCAAAAAAAGAGTACTGGTTGTTTCATTCTGCTAGACCCACGCTACAAGAAGAACTTTGCATCTCTTCTTTCTGAAGCGGAGAGGTCTTCTAAAATGGTGCTATACCAGAAGGCCATTGTGGAAAATATGTTGAAAAAATTCACATCAGAAAGGGTTAGCGGCAAGGGACACGCTTCTTTGTCCAACCAAGGAGTAGAGGTGAGGGATACACACACCAGTTACAGCTGAGGCAGTGGTACACTGTCAAAGGACTGGGCCAATTTCATGACACCCTCTTAGCATCCATGCCCTCACGACCGGGTATTTTTGATAAGGAGGGAAAAGTTTTAAAAGATGGTCAAGCATTACCTGGCTGACCAAACCAGCGTGCTCCTTAATTCTTCAGCGAGCTTCAGCCATTGAGTCCCAAAGATGGACTATTGGCATGAGCTGTCCCTCTATCCTTTGAAGGTGTTGTGCTGCCGTATTGCTAGCATCTTGTCTGAGTGGATTGTTAGTGCCAAAGGGGGGTCATAACAGACAAGCGCTTTCGCCTGTCAATGGAAAGTGCTAACAGGCTCACTCTGATAGCAATGACCAAAGCATGGCTTAAACCCGACTTTTACACACTGTGACAGTGTCACTGGTTTTATATGTGAGGGGAGGTATGTGTCACTCAGGATGCTCTCCTGTGTGAACTAAGACCTACTTTATTTTTCTGCCAGCGTGTTAAATGCTGGTAGGCTTACTCTGTTAAAGGGTGTGCGGTTTTATGGGAATGGCAAAGAGGGCGGGACGCCATTCCCCCTACCTCCCCTCAGGGTGTGGCTGAGCAATGTGTAAAAGCTCAGTCCCTTTTTTTTTCTCTGGAGTGTGGTCTGGAGAGAGAAGTCTCCAGACAGTATTGTGGAAGCTGCAGAGCTTTTCAAATGGACTTTAGCAGTGCAGTTTATGCTACCGAGAGCGGGCGGAACCCGCTCATCTATGGACTGAGTTATACTTTGTTTTTTGTTTTTTTCGTTTAACCCAGAAGGGTCATGTTTGTTTTTCCTGTGAAACCTGCATGAGTTTATGGCTGATAATAAACCAGCAGAAAGGAAACCTGAGAACGTGTGTCCTGAGTCTGCCTCCAGGAGAGCCGAGCGAGTCGTCTTGCCACAGTTGGTGTGAGAGTGTGTGCAGGATTCCAGGAACACGTGTACCTGCTACAAAGACCGGTGGATGTCCTGGGTGAAGGCCACCACCCAGCCAGGGAAGTCCAGCAGCATGGAGGAGCTCGTTAAGCACCTGGTCCAGGCCCAGCAAAGCATGCAGCAGCAACACCTGCAGGCCCAGCAGAGCATGCAGCAGCAGCACCAGGAGAGTATGCAGCAGGCCCAGCGGAGCATGCAGCAGCAGCACCAGGAGACGACCAAACTGTTGCTTCAGCAGATCCTGTTGCAGCAAAAGTCACAGCAGCAGCACCAGCAGGAGGCGCAGCAGCACCAGCAGGAGGCGCAACAGCAGATACAGCTTTTGGCGGACACCATCCAGAGCAGGGCAGCCGCCCCACCCCCAGGGCCGACAGATGATTCTCACGTCAGGAAGGCGGTAAGGCGGGCCATGCAGAAGATGACCCCTGGGGATGATGTAGAAGTATTTCTGACTGTTTTTGAGAGGGTGGCTGATCGTGAGAGACTTCCTCCAGCACAGTGGGCAGAGGTTCTGGCGCCATATTTATCGGGTGAACCCCAGAAGGCGTATTTTGACTTGGCGCTGCAAGATGCTAAGGAATATGCCAAACTAGAGACAGAGATCGTAGCACGTCTAGGAGTAAATATGGCGGTAAGAGCCCAGTGAGTTCATCACTAGGCGTATGCTAGCAACAAACCCCCTCGCTCGCAGATGTTTGACCTCCTGCATCTTGTTCAGAAGTGGCTACAACCGGAGTCCTCCACTCCGGCCCAGATGGTTGAGCGGGTGGTGATTGACAGGTTCATGCATTCCCTTCCTAAGCCAGTACAGACCTGGGTTGCCCAGGGTGATCCCCAGAATGCAGATGACTTCATCGGCCTGGTAGAGAGGTACCAGGTAGTCGAGAGATCTCTTGGGAAACCGGATGCAGTCACTTCTCCCTACTGGGATACCCAAAAGGGGACGGGTTCACCACGGAAGGGGTCTAGAGCCACCACTGGCGGACGTCCCACTCCTACTGAAGGTGCCTTTAGAACAGTTGGTAAAGATATAGTTTGCTGGCGGTGTCACAACCCTGGACATGTAGCCGCCAGGTGTCAAATATCCCCTGAGCCCATAGACTGCAGCCTAGGCACATGGGTCTCCTATTATGCCTATCCAGCCTGTAGCATGGACTGTCAACCTGGCGAGGGGCCGCAGGCGTGTGCAGTGTCCATTAATGGAGTAAAAGTCCTTGGGCTGTTGGACTCCGGGAGTCTGGTGACCTTGATCAGAGCATCCCTTCCCCACCAGTTGATCCCTTCCAAAACCCTGGGCATTCTGGTGCATCCATGGTGACGCCAAGGACTATCCCGTGGCCACAGTAACAGTGGGGACAGACTGTGGTGCCCAGTCCCATGAAGTCGGGGTAGTAAAGGACCTGATACATCCCGTCATATTGGGCCGCGATTTTTACTTATTCTGGGACTTGTGGGGGAAGTGAACTGGACTAAGTAGTATGGGGAAAAGCCAGGTCCTTGAAGAAGCACCCCCAACGAAGTCTCAGATGGAGGAGTTCCCACTGTGCGTCCTTGTCAGGGATGAGGGTGAGACGGTGACCGAGGAGGCCGACCTCCCTGCGTTAGATATGTCCAAAGAGAACTTTGGGACTGGTCAAGTTCGAGACCTGACCTTAAAAGGGGCGTTTGACCAGGTTACTGTATGTAATGGGGTTGCCCAAGAGCCGGGGGCCGACACCAGATTCCCCCACTTTGCAGTGCAGGGGGAGTTGCTATATCGGGTGGCCAAACTGAGGGGCGGTGAGATAGTGGAACAGCTGTTAGTGCCGGGGCCATACAGACGGCGGGTGCTAGATATGGCCCATTCACATGTTCTGGGGGGACACCTAGGGGTCGAGAAAACTCAGGAGAGGATATTGAGAAGGTTTTATTGGCCAGGGTGTTATTGAGAAGTTCAAAACTATTGTAGGTCCTGCCCCACCTGCCAAATAACCGCTCCCTCCTCCCACTTCCGTAGCCCCTTAGTCCTACTACCTGTGATAGAGGTTCCCTTTGAGAGGATTGCCATGGACCTCGTGGGCCCCTTAGTTAAATCAGCTCGGGGCCACCAATATATCCTGGTCATCATGGACTATGTGACTCGGTATCCGGAAGCGGTTCCCCTAAGGAACATGTCCAGTAAAAGTATAGCCCGAGAGCTGGTCCATATTTTTGCTCGGACAGGTCTACCAAAAGAGATTCTGACAGACCAAGGAACCCATTTCATGAGCAAGGTGATGAAGGAGCTTTGCAGAGTCCTTCAGATAACTCAGCTTCGGACCTCGGTTTATCATCCTCAGACGGACGGCCTAGTGGAACGCTTCAACAAGACCTTAAAGGCGATGCTCAAGAAGGTCGTTGAAAAGGATGGGCGAGATTGGGACTACCTGCTCCCATTTCTGCTTTTCTCGGTCAGAGAAGTTCCTCAAGCCTCCACTGGCTTCTCTCCATTTGAGCTCCTATATAGGCGGCATCCAAGAGGTCTCCTAGACATCGCCAAGGAAACTTGGGAGGCTGAAGTCACACCACACCGGAGTATCATCGAACATGTCGCCCAGTTACAGGAGAGAATGTCAAAGGTGATGCCCATCGTGAAGAAACACCTCCTCCAGGCGCAGGAAGCCCAGGCGAGGGTCTATAACCGGTCGGCGAGACTAAGACAGTTCCAGCCCGGGGACCGTGTTTTGGTGCTGATCCCTACCATCGAGAGCAAGTTCCTCGCCAAGTGGCAAGGTCCATACGAGGTGGTGGAGAAAGTCAGCGAGGTTAATTATAAAGTCCACCAGCCTGGCCGAAGAAAGCCGCATCAAATATATCATGTAAATTTGCTCAAGCCGTGGCCAGACCGTGAACCTATGGAAACTCCTTGCCTGGGAGCCGCACCAGAAGGCAAGGTGGAGGAGGTCACTATTGCAGAGACTCTATCATCGGCCCAGAAGCAACAGTGTCGAGAATTACTACAGCGGAATCGGGAGCTGTTCTCAGAGTTGCCGGGGCATACTCAAGTGGTAGAGCATGATGTGCTGACAGAGCCGCACGTACGAGTGAATCTGAAGCCGTATCGGATTGCGGAAGCACGCCGGGAGATGATCTCGGCCGAGGTGAAGAGGATGTTAGACCTCGGAGTAATAGAGGAGTCAAAGAGTGGGTGGTCGAGCCCAATCGTCCTCGTGCCGAAACCCAATGGAGAGTGGAGGTTTTGTAATGACTACCGCTGGCTGAATGAGGTATCCAAGTGTGACGCGTACCCGATGCCCCGCGTCGACGAACTCATCGAACTCATCGAGAGGCTTGGACCGGCGAGGTACATCACCACTCTCGACCTGAAGAAGGGCTACTGGCAGATCCCCATGGCCCAGATGGCTAAGGAGAAGACGACTTTCTCAACACCTGATGGGTGTTTTCAATACACGCGGATGCCGTTCGGACTACAGGGAGCCCCAGCCACTTTCCAGAGGGCTACGGATCGGATCCTAGCCCCACATAAGAAGTATGCCGCAGCCTACCTCGACGACATTGTGGTCTTTAGCCCCGATTGGGCTAGTCACCTACCTAAACTACAGGCCATTCTGGACGTGCTAAGGAAGGCAGGATTTACCATAAATCCAAGAAAGTGTGCCATCGGGAAGGAGGAGGCCAAGTACCTGGGCTATGTTGTTGGGAGAGGCGAAATAAAGCCGCAAATCAAGAAAGTGGAGGCAATTCAAACCTGGCCGCAACCACTCTCGAAGAAGCAGGTGAGAGCATTCCTAGGAATGGTAGGATACTACCGGCGGTTTATCTCGAATTTCGCCATGATTTCCGTGCCACTAACGGATCTTCTAAAAGGCACCAAATCAACCATGGTGAAATGGACGGAAGAAACGGAGACCGCGTTTCAACAGTTGAAGCTAACATTGTGCAAGCAGCCGGTCCTGGTCGCGCCAGACTTCAAGAAAGAATTTGTGGTCCAGACGGACGCTTCAGAGGTTGGTCTAGGGGCTGTACTCTCCCAAGAGATAAATGGGGAAGAACATCCCATTCTCTATCTAAGCAGAAAGCTGTCCTCCTGCAAGAAGAACTACACCATAGTAGAGAAATAGTGTTTAGCCATAAAATGGGCCGTGGATACACTGAAATATTACCTACTAGGCCGGAAGTTTAGATTAGTATCAGACCATGCCCTGTTGAGATGGTTGAGAGAGAAGAGGGGTAAAAATGCCAGGGTAACTAGATGGTTCCTAGGACTTCAAGAGTTTAACTTTCACGTGGAGCATAGGCCGGGGAAGTTACATGGGAATGCAGCTGCCCTCTCTAGGATTCAGTGCCTGGTGTCAGAAGGTGCCCAAACCCCCGGCTTTGGGCAGAGGGTGGGAATATTTGACAGTGTCACTGGTTTTATATGTGAGGGGAGGTATGTGTCACTCAGGATGCTCTCCTGTGTGAACTAAGACCTACTTTATTTTTCTGCCAGCGTGTTATATGCTGGTAGGCTTACTCTGTTAAAGGGTGTGCGGTTTTATGGGAATGGCAAAGAGGGCGGGACGCCATTCCCCCTACCTCCCCTCAGGGTGTGGCTGAGCAATGTGTAAAAGCTCAGTCCTTTTTTTTTTCTCTGGAGTGTGGTCTGGAGAGAGAAGTCTCCAGACAGTATTGTGGAAGCTGCAGAGCTTTTCACATGGACTTTAGCAGTTCAGTTTATGCTACCAAGAGCGGGCGGAACCCGCTCATCTATGGACTGAGTTATACTTTGTTTTTGTTTTTTTTAGTTTAACCCAGAGGGGTCATGTTTGTTTTTCCTGTGAAACCTGCATGAGTTTATGGCTGATAATAAACCAGCAGAAAGGAAACCTGAGAACGTGAGTCCTGAGTCTGCCTCCAGGAGAGCCGAGCGAGTCGTCTTACCACAACACCAACAGATGACACCAGCACATAAAGTGTTTTTAATGTTATATTTGAATGAGGCCTGCTAGTTGTTGCCTTTTAGGGTCTATGTAGGACCCTACTTATAATTTTATTCCTGGCTTTGCACTTTCTGCAAAGCGTTTATGAGTGTAGAAGTACCACAGCTGCACTTTGTTCACAATATTTGATTGAGGCACTACAGTTGGTGCCTTCAAGGCTGTATGGATGACCCTGCTCGTAATTTTTGGCAGGATTTGGTCTTAGTGCATAGCTTGCATGAGTCTAGGAGTACCACTACATGACAATTTGAATGTGTATGGTCCCTCTGAGTCCCTAATTTTTGGCAGTTCTTGCTTTCTTCATAAATTACACTGAAATTTCCCATTTTTAATAAAAAAAACTATTTTTGGTTTACTTAAATTTCATTTTTTTAACCCCTTTACCCTTGAAGGTGGTTTGCACGTTAATGACCAGGTCTATTTTTACAATTCTGACTACTGTCACTTTATGAGATAATAACTCTGGAATGCTTCAAGGGATCCCCCTAATTCTATGATTGTTTTTTTCGTGACATATTGTACTTCATGATAGTGATAAAATTTTGCCTTACTTTGTGAAAAAATCTAAAGTTTGGCGAAAATTTTGAAAAGTTTGCAATTTTCAAATTTTGAATTTTCATTCCCTTAAATCAAAGAGATATGTCACACAAAATAGATAATAAGTAACATTTCCCACATGTCTACTTTACATCAGCGCAATTTTGGAACCAATTTTTTTTTTTGGAAGAGTTAAAAGTTGACCAGCGATTTTTCACCTTTCCAACAAAATTGACAAAACAATTTTTTTAGGGACCACATCACATTTGAAGTAACTTTGAGGGGGTTTTATAACAGAAAATACCCAAAAGTGACACCATTCTAAAAACTACACCCCTCAAGGTGCTCAAAACCACATCCAAGAAGTTTATTAACCCTTCAGGTGCTTCACAGGAATTTTTGGAATATGGAAGAAAACAATGAACATTTAACTTTTTTTTCGTAAAAATGTTACTTTAGACCCAATTTTATTTATTTTTGCAAGGGTAACAGGAAAAAATGGACCAAAAAATTTGTTGTGCAATTTTTCATGAGCACGCCAATACCCAATATGTGGGGGAAAACCACTGTTTGGGTGCACGGCAGGGCTCTGAAGGGAAGAAGCGCCATTTGACTTTTTGAATGTAAAATTTTCTTGAATAATTAGAGGACACCATGTCATGTTTGGGGAGCCCCTGATGTGCCTAAACAGTGGAAACCCCCCACAAGTGACACCATTTTGGAAACTAGACCTCTCAAGGAACTTATCTAGATGTGTGGTGAGCACCTTGAACCCCCAGGTGCTTTACAGAAGTTTATAACATTGAGCCATAAAAATAAAATTTTCACATTTTTCCCACAAAAATGTTTTTCAGCCTCCAATTTTGCATTTTCATAAGAGTAACAGGAGAAATTGCGACATGCAATTTGTTGTGCAATTTCTCCTGAGTAAGGCGATACCCCATATGTGGAGCAAAACCACTGTTTGGGTGCACGGCAGGATTTGGAAGGGAAGGAGCGCCATTTGACTTTTTGAATGTAAAATTTGCTTGAATAATTAGTGGGATGCCATGCCGTTCCTCGTGCGGTATAAGTGATTAGACGACTTTATTCTATGGGTCGGTGCAATTACAGCAATACCAGATTCATATTGGGTTTTTATATTTGGCATCTGTCACACATTAAAAGATGCTTTTTTTTTTGCAAAGACTAGTTTTTGCAATCATTTTTCCATATTTCGGCCAACAGTCATGTGAGGGCTTGTTTTTTGCGGGAGAAGTTGACTTTTTTATTGGTACCATTTTCGGGCAAATTACATTTTTTGATCGCTTTCTATTCAGATTTTTGTGAGGCAGAATAAACAAAAACCAACAATTCAGGAATTTTTTTTTTTTATGCCGTTCCGCGTGCGGTAAAATTTATAAAACAGATTTATTCTTCGGGTCAGTATGTTTACAGCAATACTACATTTATATAGTTTTTTTATGTTTTGGCGCTTTTACACAATAAAAACTAGTTTATAGAAAAAATGATTTTTTTTGCATCGCTTTGTCCTGACAGCTATAACTTTTTTATTTTTCGGCTGATGGAGCTTTATGGCAGCTTTTTTTTTGCTGGACAAGATGACATTTTCAGCTGTACCATTTTTATATTTACATTTGTCTTTTTGATCGCGTTTTATTCCATTTTTTGTTTGGTGGTATTATGATAAACCATTGTTTTTTGCTTTGTTTTTTTTTACCGTGTTCACCAAAGGGGTTAACTAGTGGGACAGTTTTATAGGTCAGGTCGTTCCAGAAGTGGCGATACCAAATATGAGTACTTTTATTGTTTTGTTGTTTTTTTTCATAATAATATTTATTTATGGGTACAGTATACAGTGTATTTTTAAGTTTTTTGGACTATTTTTTAAAAAAAATTTTAATTTTTTTTTTTTTTTTTTTTTTACACTTTCTGACACTTTTTTGGGCTTTTACACTTTGTCCCACTATGGGACTTTCATTTTTTTTAGGCTGATTGCTTGCATATCATAGAGATGCAGCATCATCCTTATGCTGTGCAGGCTGTCAGCCCCTGCAGACACAAGTTAGATAGATCATGCACTGATGCCTGGTGACCCAGATTTTGTCATGGCAACAAGAGGTCACCATGGCATGGGGTCTCCTATCCAAGGTAAGAGGGGCGCTCTTACCTCTGCCTGTCCCGGACTCCGATCGCAGCATTTCGGGGGTAATGTGCTAGGTGCGGGACTGTCAAAATCAGCTGACACGGGGCGGCGATCGGGCCCGCATAGCCCCTGTGTAATAGTACGTACCTGGGTATTAAGTTCCAAGGCGCAGGTACGTATTATTATGCCCTGTGTCAGAATGGGGTTAACCCTCCGTCAGGGGTAATATGTTTCATAACGAGTTTAGGGGCATTGCGCCTGTCAAGCACAGGCTAGAAAATTGGCTATATTTTCCTTTTTTTTTAAATTCAATGCTCTAAAAGTGATCAGTTACCTTAATAGGAATGTAATAAATGGCTTCTCAGGTTTCACACAGCCTATAAAGTTAGGAAGGTACTGGGAGGAGGGTGTTTCCCAGACAAACCACTGAAAATAGAGAAATGAAACTAAGTGAGCTGCGCCTGTCAGATCAGTTGCCCCTGACGGAGGGTTAAACTATGCACCAACAGCATTTCAAAATTGTATTAATGAAATCTTTTCTGATTGCATTGTAAGGTTTATTGTGGTATACCTTGATGATATTCTAATTTTTTTGCCAGATCTGGATTCACACTATGAACATGTCCATTTTGTATTATGAAATCTGAGATAGAATTCTGCTAAATTGGAGCAATGTATATTTTTTGCTCAAGAAATATAGTTCTTAGAGTTTATTGTATTGGCTTAAGGGTTTAAGATGGATCCTGGAAAGGAGCAGGCCACAATTTTTAGGTTGAACCTAGTGACCTTAAAGCATTGCGATGTTTTCTAGGTTTCGCCAATAACTATAGAAAATTTGTTAGGGGACTTTCTCAGATCATTAAACCTCTTACTGATCTCACACGTAAGGGGCAGATCTTAAGGTTTCATCGCTTGATGTTAGAGGGGCTTTTAAAAAATTGAAAGAGTGTTTCATGTCTGCTCCAGTTTTAATCCAACTCAATCTCCAGGAACCATTCATTGTGGAGGTGGATGCTTCAGAGGTCAGGGTAGGAGACGTATTATCTCAAGGTTCCAAAACTCTGACTAGTTTGTGGCCATGCGCATATTTTTCTAAATTAAATTAGCTTTTGAAGAATGGAGGCATTTTTTGGAGGGGGCAGTTTATCAAGTCAATGTGACGATAGATCATAACAATTTAGCCAAATGGTCCTTATTTTTCTCTACATTCAATTTCAGTATCATGTTCAGACTGGGGTCCAAAATGTGAGGTCTGACATTTTATCACACAGCCTTGATTCAGTTCTCCTCCAGAACCTTCATCCTCCATTTTTCCTCACTGCATAATGGTTTCCATGTTATCCTCAGACTTGGAAGCGGAGCTAAGTAGAGCCCAGTCATCGGCCTACTCCAAGGCTAACATTATTTGTACCTGTGTATCTAATAAATCATCTTTTACAAGAATTTCATGATTCCATCTTGAATGGTCACCCTGGGGTCATAGCTACGTGAAAAGCCATTACTATGTTTTTTTGGTGGCCACCAATATATAATGATATTAGAGACTTTGTTTCCACCTGTGAAGTCTGAACACTCTCTAAAATCTGTCATTATCGGACGGACGGGAAATTGGCTCCATTGCAAATTCCAGAAAGACCATGGACTCATTTCTCTATTAATTTCAACATGGATTTGCATTTGGCTGGTGGGAAAATTGTTATTTGGGTGGTTGTTGACTGATTCAGCTAACAGGCTCATTTTTTTCTTATATTGGGGTTACCGAATACTGAGACACTTTCCAAGTTGTTTATTATCACTCATGTTCTGAGTTTGCATGGAATTCCTCTAAACATACTATCTGATACGGAGGTGCAATTTGTCTCCAAATTATGTAAACCTTTTTTTAGGAAATTGGGGATTGACATTTCATTTTGCTCTGCCTACCACCCTGAAACCAATGGTCAGACAGAAAGGACAAATCAATAGTTGGAACAAATTTTTAGATGTTTTGTTGTGGCTCAGCAGGAGGACTGGTCCTCATTTTACCTATTGCTGATTTTGCCTTTAACAGTTGGGTCCATCAGTCTAGAACCCCTTTTTTGTAATTATAGTTTTCATCCTCATTTTGATGAATTTTCTAAGATGAGTTCTGGATGTCCTGGACTGGAGGTTGGTATACAAAAACTCGGGGATGTCTGTAGGGACGTTAAAAAGTATATTGGGATGTCTCAGCTTCACCAAAAACAGAAGGCCGATAGGAAACATTCGGCAGGTCCTGTCTTTAAACTAGGTGATAACGTTTGGTTATCTTCAAAAAACATAAAGTTGAAAGTACTGTCAGCGAAATTGAGTCCAAAATTTATTTGCCCGTATGAAATTATGGAGGTAGTTAATTCAGTGGTCTTTAGATTAACAGTTCCTCCATCTCTCCGCATTCCGAATGTTTTCTTTAGATCCCTGTTAAAAGAGTTTGTCCCTTCGGTTTTGTCTCCCGTGTCCTTGCCTCCTCCAGTTTCTGTTGATGGAGGCTTGAAGTATGAAGATCAGAGAATCGTGGATTCTCAGATGATCCGAAATTCCCTCCAATATCTTGTTCATTGGTGAGGATATGGACCAGAGGACAGATCCTGAGTTTCATCTCGTTCTGTGAAGGCCGATCACTTGGTCAGTTTCCTGTGAAACCTAGAGGTACTGTCATGTTCCACCACTCACTGTGTACTGGATCCACTCTAAAGGATCAGGGTCATGCTGGGCTGTCAGAATTGTGAATGACAATCAGGGCAGGGATGTGCTGAATTTTTTCCAGGTGTCTCCCTTTCTGGGATTATTGCCAGTTGTAGGCCTAGCTCAGTGGTTTGTGTGCCTTGTTTTCCAGTGCTTTGTTTCTGATCTTTTGCAGCCCGCACTTAGAACTTGCCTTTGACCATCTGTTTGCCTAGCCCTTTTGTCTTGATCTGTTACCTTCCTGGAATTCTGACCTTGGACTGTGATCTGACTATGCCTTTGTCTTACCCCTCTGCTTATGACGAGCCCTCTTGGTATCTGACTTCAGACCTCTTGACTACTTTATTTCACAGCTTATCAGTGGGAGGGACTCAACGTCACATTTGTGACTTAGCATCACAAGATGTAAGTGGACCATCAGGTACAAGGAGCCAAGCAAGGGTGTGCAAGGGCACACAAGATATCCATACCTTCCATCGGCTCTCGTGTGTGTCTGTCTTCGCAGGACCCTGCAAGGGAAGAGGCTTTGTGGACAGGTATATGTTTTGTTTCCTTCTTCTTCTCATATGGTGGGGACTCAGCTGGAACTATTGAGACAGCTACTACCCTTACAAGTTCTACAGTGATGTTGCTCAGTTCGTGAGGGAGGATAAACTAGAGGGACTCAAGTCCTACTTGACCAAACCCAAACCACTTAAAAATTCATTACAGCCAAGGACTCGTTGGAGTTTATGCCAAGGCCCCCTGCTACATGATGAAGACTGTATGAACTAAAGTATCTTCTGGCAGGTTGGCCAACAAGCACAGGACTTGTCATGGATGGTGATACAGGGAAAACTGCCCGTCCAGTCATTTATTCATGCCCGGGACTTGTGCAACACATCTTTGCATGTCTTTTGGAATTTACATTTTGCTCAGGGCTTGTTGGATGCCGTTAAACATGAATTCAAACACTCTGTACTCAGAGAGAGACTATCATGCCACTCGGTACTTTAAGGGCTATTCCCAGGCTTAGATTGGTCATCCATGAAACCTGGCACCTTATGAACTGTTTTAAAGATGCTATTTGGCTTCCCAGAAACAGGCTAATTTTGTGTACGGAGAGCATGTCTATCCAGGATTGCTGTAGTCAGATTCACAGTTCACAGATTCACAGCTTGCTCAGAGACTATTCCATCTTGACCATTCCAGGTGTCGATTATAAAGCAGCCTAAAGTCCTCTCATTCCCCTCTCCTCTCTTTGTGTTATTGTCTTTCAATAAAGTGTATAATTTCCACCTCCCTATTCCCTCTTTCCTATCCCCTCTCCCCTGTTAGAGCTTGTAAAGTTTTGTTGGTTGACATATTGTTGTTATTATGAGGTAATAGTGTTTTGCACTATGTACAGAGTGGGGTAACCTTTACTGTGCAATGCATTCTCTTGCAACGTGTGATAAATATTATTATTCATTGTGTGCTGCTATTAATATTTGACAACTGCTTCTTAATAAATTTATTTCTTTATTCATTATACAGCGTCCCCCACTCACACACCACCTCCTTATATCGTCCCCTATCTGTCGGTGTCCCCCATGGTTCAGTTCTAGGACCCCTGCTCTTCTCCACCAACATGTTTGACTTGGGACAGTTCATAGAGTTTCACAGCTTTCAGTATCATTTCTATGCTGATGACACACAAATTTACCTCTCTGGACCTGATATCACCTCATTACTAACCAGAATCCCACAATGTCTGTCCACTATTTCCTTCTTCTTCTCTGCTCGATTTCTAAAAATGAACATGGACAAAACCAAATTTGTCATCTTTCCCCAATCTCACTGACCCCCAACAGACCTATCCATCAAAGTTAATGGCTGCTTACTCTCCCCAGTCCCGCAGGCTCACTGCCTCGGGGTAACCCTCGACTCTGATCTCTCCTTTAAACTACATATCTAAGCCCTTTCCACTTCATTCAGACTGCAACTCAAAAATATTTCCCACATCCGTACATTCCCTAATCAAGAATCTGCAAAAACACTAGTGCATGCCCCTATCATCTCCAGCCTCGACTACTGCAACCTCCTGCTCTATGGACTCCTTTCTAACCCTCTCGCACCCCACCGATATATCCTAAACTGTGCTGCCTGACTAATCCACCTGTCCCCCCTCTATTGCCCATCCTCTCCTCTCCAGTTCAAAGCCCTAACCATGGCATACAAAGCCATCCACAACCTGTCTTCGCCATACATCTGTGACCAAGTCTCGCGGTACTTACCTGCATTCAACCTCCCATCCTCACAAGATCTCCTTCTCTACTCCACTTTTATCTCCTCTTCCCACAATCACATACAAGATTTTTGCATCCCCCTTCTCTGGAACGCTCTACCCCAACATATCAGATTCTCGCCTACCACGGAAACCTTCAAAAGGAACCTGAAGACCTATTTCTACTGATAAGCGTACAACCTGCAGTAACCCTCGCTCCACCATACCGCTGCACGATCAGCTCTATCCTCACCCACTGTATTCTCACTAGTGATGAGCGAGCACTAAAATGCTGGTAACGAGCCCAATGTAAATCTATGGGAAACTCGAGCATTTTTCCGGCGGCCCCCACTGGTGGTCTGCAGAGGGCCTAAAAATTGCCCAAATTGATGGCAACAGTGCTCAAATGACATGGGAACAGCATGAGGAAGACCCCTGGAAGCATCTCTGACTCCCAGGTCACTGCTGTCAACAATGTTGTCAGAGGTATTACGCCACTTTTACGGACTTACAATAAAACATACAAAAAAGAAACCAAAATGGATTTTCCTGGGAAATATGTTAAGGTACATCCTTTCCAGGGTAATTACTTGTATATAAGGCAAAATAAATATACAAAAACAAAAATGCTCCTCCACACCTTGGGCTATGTTCACACGTAGCGTTTTTGATTCATTTTTGCATTGCTTTCAACGGTGAAAAATGCATTCACCGGAAAATGTAATTTTAACATTTTACTACCTTATCTGGCCATGTGGTGTGTGAGACATCATCAGACACATCCTGTTTCATTTATGAAGGAGGGACTCTGAAAGTCACAAACACTATTTTTATAGGGCCATCAGTCGGCTATGCTTAGTTGTTCCCATTATTAAAGAGTGGGTCTCCTATACTGTTATTGCATATGCAGTGACTGCAAGGGCTGCCAAAATTTAGGAAAAACCCTACTAACAGTTTAAAGACAAATAGAGCTGGGCCACAGTAATGACATGTTCCCATTAGAAAGGAGAGGGTCTGCTAGCCAGTTAAAGGGTATGCAGTGGGTCCAACGGCTGCCAAAATTTAGGAAAAACAATACTAACAATTTAAAGACACATATAGCTAGGCCACAGTAATGACATGTTCCCATTAAAAAGAAGTGGGTCTCCCATACTGTTCTTGCATATGCAGTGACTGAAACGGCTGTCAAAAGTTTGGAGGAACTCCAATGTCCCTTGCAAGAGACGAAGAGGTCGGAGGGCCTCCTGAAAATAATACTTCCATTATTAGGAAGTGGGTCTCCCATACTGTTTGCCTATGCAGTGAATGCAACGGCAGCCAAAAATATTGAGGTACTTCAGTGCCCCTTGCAAGAGATGTAGAGGTCAGAGGGCTTCCTGAAAAAAATGCTCCCATTATTAGGAAGTGGGTCTCCCATACTGTTTGCCTATGCAGTGAATGCAATGGCTGCCAAAAATTTGGAGGAACTCCAATGCCCCTTGTAGGAGACGTAGAGGTCAGAGGGCCTCCGGAACAAAATGTTTCCATTATTAGGAAGTGAGTCTCCCATACTGTTTGCCTATCCATTGAATGCAACGGCTGCCAAAAATTTGGAGGAACTCCAATGCCTCTTGCAGGAGACGTAGAGGTCGAAGGGCCTCCTGAAAAAAAATGCTTCCATTATTAGGAATTGGGTCTTCCATACTGCTTGCCTATGCAATGAATGCAATGGCTGACAAAAATTTGGAGGAACTCCAATATCCCTTGCAAGAGACGTAGATATGGTAGATATGGTGGTGATATGGTGGTGGAGGATGAGGAGAAGGAGAAGGACAAGAACAAATAGACAAAATTAGGAAGTATATACCCATGCCTGGATGTGAAGACAGAGGTGCATGGGAATAGAGTTAGACCTCCCAAAAAAAGACACTGTATTTGAGCTTATTTTATGCTGGTATCATTCGGTGGTGTTGAGAAGTCTGGCCCAATCCAGCCCTTGTTTATGTTTATAAGAGTCAGCATTTTTAGTGGACAGGAGGATGAGCCTATCGGTTAGAATTCCGCCAGCAACACTAAAATCTCGCTCTGACAAAATACTAGTGGCAGGGCAGGCCAGGACCTCCAAGGCGTAGAGAGCCAGTTCATGTCACGTGTCTAGCTTGGATACCCAATAATTATAAGGCACAGAGGAATCACGGAGGACGTTGGTACAGTCGGCAAGATGCTCCCTCAGCATCTTCCGAAACTTTTCCCTCTTTGTGAGAGTACCCCGCGCCTCAGGGCCTGTGCGATGGGAGGGTCTGAGAAAACTGTCCCAGAACTTTGACAGTGTTCCCCTGCCTCTGTTGGATTGCATTTATGTCTTTCTCGCCTGTACTCCTTGGTTGTCCAATGAACTGTGACCTCTGCCACCAGCGTTTTCAGATGGGAATATTTTTAATAATTCCGCAACAAGGGCCTTCTTGTACTGCCCCATTTTAGTAGGCCTGTCCTGCGCGGGAATAAGAGACAGAGAGTTCTCTTTGTAGCATTGGTCTAGAAGTGTCACCAACCAGTAGTGACTGTCACCCAAAATTTAGACAACGCGAGGGTCACGGGAAAGGCAGCGTAACATAAACTTAGCCATGTGTGCCAGACTGTAAAGAGGCAAGACTTCAGTGTCCTCATTAAGAGGATGACTGACCATGCTCTGCTCCTCATCCTCCTCCTCCTCCTACTCCTCCTCCCTGTCCTCAGCCCATTCACGTTGAACAGACGGTATGACAATTGTGCAGGTAGTACCGTCTATAGCGCAGGAAACAAGCTCCTTTTCTTCTTCCTCCTCCTCTTCCTCACTGTCACCCAATCTACATTGGTATGAGATGAGGCGGGGCTGTGTGGAATCACCCTGTATAGTTCCTTGCTCCATCTCATCATTCTCCGCCTGCAATGCATCCTCTTTAATTGTGAGGAGAGAGCGTTTCAGAAGACAGAGAAGCGGGGTGGTGACGCTAATTATGTCGTCATCGTCGCTCATCATCTTCGTGGAGTCCTCAAAGTTTTGGAGGATGGTACAGATGTTTGACATCCATGTCCACTCCTGAGGTCTTATGTATTTAGTATGACCTGAATACCGATGGCCTTTTTGATGCTGGTAATCAACAACTGCCCTCTTCTGCTCACAAATCCTTTCCATCTGCAATGTAATGCTCCAACGTGTGGGGACGTCGCACACCTGTTGGTGAGCTGGAAGCTGCAAACGATGCTGAAGCATGACAAGGGTGGCGGAAGCTGTAGCTGACTTTCTAAAATGGGCACACACGCGGCGTACTTTGACAAGCAGATCCGGGTAGGTTTTGAGAAACCGTTGAACCGCGAGGTTAATCACATGGGCCAGGTATGTTACGCTTGTGAGCTCACCTCGCTTCAGAGCTGCCACCAGGTTCTGGCCATTGTCACACACGACCATGCCTGGCTGAAGGGTCAGCGGTGTCAGCCACAGATCTGCCTGCTCTTTCAGCGCTGTCCACAACTCTTCAGCGCTGTGCTGTTTGTCACCTAAACATATTAGCTTTAGCACAGCCTGTTGACGCTTGGCCGAGGCAGAGCTGCAGTGCTTCCACCTTGTGACTGATGTGGTCATTTCAGAGATGGAGGCTGAAGAGGAGGAGAAGGTACAGGAGCGGTAGAATGTGGGGGCAACCCTGATTGACCCAGGGCCCACAAGCCTCAGCGTCGGGAGGACATGTTCCGTCCCAAGGTTCGACTGGATCCGAGCTTCCATTATATTAACCCAGTGTGCCATCAGCGAGATGTACCGTCCCTGCCCACAATCACTTGTCCACGTGTCCTTGGTTAGGTGGACTTTCCCAGTAACTGCATTGTTGAGGGCATGGCTAATGTGGTGGGACACGTGCTCGTGTAATGCAGGGACGGCACACCGGGAGAAATAGTGGCAGCTGGGGACTGACTACCGAGGGAAGGCCAATGCCATCAGGTTGCGGAAAGCTTCCATCGCCACGAGCATAAAAGGCAACATTTCAAGCGTAAGCATTTGCAAAATGTGTGAATTTAGTAGTGGGGCCTGTGGGGCGTTGGCTGCATATTTACGCTTGCATTCCAAGGACTGGGAGAGGGACGTGAACGTGCTTTCTGATAGTGCTAGTTGAGAGTGTGCAACGACACGTGCAGGGCAGGAGGCATCTTCACATGCGCCATGGACAGGGGATTGGCATGCATGCACAACAGTGGAAGAAGCAGTGGTGTCACCCGCAGACACTGTTTCTGGACCCTGGGGTTCGACCCACTTAGTCGTGTGCTTTGCTGCCATTTGCCTGATCATGCTGGTGGTGGGCAGGCTGCTAGTTTTGCTATCCCTGCTGATGCTGGTCTGGCAGGTGGTGCAATGGCCTTTTTGGGGTTATCGGCAGAGTCTTTAAAAAACGATGAGACTTGGGAAGACCTATCAGTTGTACTGGCAACTTCCGTCGTGTTGCCGTTACGGGGAATGCTTTCCCGCCTTGTGTCTGTGGCCACCACACTGCTTCTTCCTGCCTGTTGTGGTGCTACGCCTCCCAGCTGTCCTCGCTCTGCATGTCCCTCTGCCAGTTTGGGTCCGTTACTATATCATCCACCACCTTGTCTTCCACTTCCGCACCCTGGTCCTCCTCCTGACTTTCTGGAAATTGTGTTTCATCATCAGCATCTACCTCTTGCGACAGTAATTTCACTTTCTCACCATTGCCTTTGTGTGACCGTGGCTGCTCAAACATTTGGGCATCGCTGCACGGGTTCTCCTCTTGACTCGCTTTAAGCTGGCCAGGCAAGAGGCCCGAATCTACAAATGGAAAAGTGAACAGCTCTTCTGAGTGTCCAAGTGTGGGATCAGCTGCCTCCAGGCACTCGGCATGGTGGGAGGAAAGGGGATCAGGGTGAGGAATATGCGGTCCAGACTCACGGTTACTGAGACTTGACCGTGTGGAAGACAGGGTGGTGGTGGTGGCAAAGTGGAAGCATTATCTGCTATCCAACCAACAACCTGTTGACACTGCTCTGGGTTCAATAGTGGTGTGCTGCGGTTCCCTAGTAATTGAGACAGGAAGGTCGAGTGACAAGATGTGGGTGTTTGTTAAGGCACAATTTCAGCTTGTCCACGTACTCGACCTCGGCCTCTGCATGCACCATCATGTCCACTTTCCTGTCCCTTGCCATGCACCTTGCCCATTTTAAATGGAGGACAATATTTTCCACATTCACGAGAAATGTCTGATTTTGGAATGCAGTTATATGTGATATGTCTGACAGAGAACGACGGTTTTAAATAGCAGGCCTGTAATTTACTAATACTGTTCTTCACAGAGACCTAGTGTGAATAGCTTGACCAACACACTGCAACGAAATGGAAGGCAGAAATGGCTGATTTTGGAACGCTGTTATATGTGATATGTCTGACAGAGAACCACGGTTTTAAATAGCAGGCCTGTAATTTACTAATACTATTCTTCACAAAGACCTAGTGTGAAAAGCTTGAGCAACACACTGCAATGAAATGGAAGGCAGAAATGGCTGATTTTGGAATGCTGTTATATGTGATATGTCTGACAGAGAACCATGGTTTTAAATAGCAGGCCTGTAATTTACTAATACTATTCTTCACAGAGACCTAGTGTGAATAGCTTGACCGACACACTGCAACAGAATGGAAAAGGAGACCAATATTTTCCACATTCAGTTCAAATTTCTGGATTTTTATCGCTGAAATATGGCACAGATCTGGCTGTATTCTGCAGGGCTAACAAGCAAATGGAGCAGAAAAATTGTGTATTCTGAATTCATTTTTAAGCAAGTAACCAGGATTAAGATAAAAAAAAATTGTCCTGGCCCCTGATATTGTCTGATATGTCTACAAATATATGTAAGAACAGCAGCAGCAGACAGAACGTTCAATGGACCCTCTTGTGCTGTATCGTGTACTGCAGTTTTCCACATACACTGCCTGCCTGCCTAACTCCTGCTATCACCACTGAATACAGAGGGGACGGAGAGCATTCAGACCCCTTTAAATTTTTCACTCTTTGTTTCATTGCAGCCATTTGATAAATTCTAAAATGTTCATTTTTTTCTCATTAAAGTACACTCTGCACCCCATCTTGACTGAAAAAAAACAGAAATGTGGAAATTTTTGCAAATTTATTAAAAAATAAAAACTGAAATATCACATGGTTATAAGTCTTCAGACCCTTTGCTTAGACACTCATATTTAAGTCACATGCTGTCCATTTCCTTGTGATCACCCTTGAGATGGTTCTACGCCTTCATTGGAGTCCAGCTGTGTTTAATCAAATTGACAGGACTTGATTTGGAATGGCACACACCTGATTATAGACAGCTCACAGTTCTCAGTGCATGTCAGACCAAATGAGAATCATGAGCTTAAAGGAACTTCCCAAGGAGCTCACAGACAGAATTGTGGCAAGGCACAGATCTGGCTAAGGTTACAAAATTTCTACTTTACTCAAGGTTCCTAAGAGCATAGTGGCCTCCATAATCCTTAAATGGAAGAAGTTTGGGACCACCAGAAGTCTTCCTAGACCTGGCCGTCCAGTCAAACTGAGCAATCGTGGGAGAAGAGCCTTGGTGAGAGAGGTAAAGAAGAACTCCAAGATCACTGTGGCTGAGCTCCAGAGATGCAGTAGGGAGATGGGAGAAAGTTTCACAAAGTCAGCTATGACTGCAGCCCTCCACCAGTCGAGCCTTTATGGCAGAGTGGCCCAACAGAAGCCTCTCCTCAGTGCAAAACATATGAAAGCCCGCATAGAGTTTGCTCAAAAACAAATGAAGGACTCCCAGACTCTGAGAAATAAGATTCTCTGGTCTTATGAGACGAAGATAGAAATTTTTGGTGATAATTCTAAGCGGTATGTGTGGAGAAAACCAGTCACTGCTCATCACCTGCCCAACACAATCCCAACAGTGAAACATGGTGGTAGCATCATGTTATGGGGGTGTTTTTCAGTGCAGGGGCAGGACGACTGGTTGCAATTGAAAGAAACATGAATGCGGCCAAGTACAGAGATATCCTGGATGAAAACCTCTTCCAGAGTGCTCTGGACCTAGACTTGGCCGAAGGTTCACCTTCCAACAAGACAATGACCCTAAAAACACAGCTAAAATAACAAAAGAGTGGCTTCAGAACAACTCTGTGACCATTCTTGACTGGCCCAGCCAGAGTCCTGACCTAAACCCAATTGAGCATCTCTGGAGAGACCTGAAAATGGCTGTCCACCAACGTTCACCATCCAACCTGATGGAACTGGAGAGGACTTGCAAGGAAGAATGGCAGAGGATCCCCAAATCCAGGTGTGCAAAACTTATTGCATCATTCCCAAGAAGACTCATGGCTGTACTAGCTCAAAAGGGTCCTTCTACTCAATACTGAGCAAAGGGTCTGAATGTTTATGACCATGTGATATTTCAGTTTTTCTTTTTTAATAAATTTGCAAAAATTTCTACATTTCTGTTTTTTTTTCAGTCAAGATGGGATGCAGAGTGTACTTTAATGAGACAAAAAATTAACTTTTTTGAATTTACCAATTGGCTGCAATGAAACAAAGAGTGAAAAATTTAAAGGGGTCTGAATACTTTCCGTACACATTGTATATGCAGCTAGATTAGTCCTCAGACTACCTCTTGAAGCTCATCAAGAGAATGCCAAGAGTGTGCAAAGCAGTCATCAAAGCAAAAGGTGGCTACTTTGAAGAACCTAGAATATAAGACATATTTTCAGTTGTTTCACACTTTTTTGTTAAGTATATAATTCCACATGTGTTAATTCATAGTTTTGATGCCTTCAGTGTGAATGTACAATTTTCAAAGTCATGAAAATATAGAAAAATCTTTAAATGAGAAGATGAGTCCAAACTTTTGGTCTATACTGTATATATATATATGTTGTGGAATACCTATACTAACTATAAACAAGCAAAATCTCTCCCTGAATCAGCAGCACCTCACCCTACTCTGACTGTTTCCGGAGTAGACTGTGACAAACATAGCAGCGCCAGGTCTAATATAGACCTGATGACGCTGTGCGGCCAGCCATTCACTGTAAAGCCCACAACCAATATGGCTACGGCATTACAGTGCATGGCAAGCAATCCCTGCATGTTCATTGGCTCTCTAAAGAGCACCAAACATGCAGGGCGGGGACTCAAGTTCCTGCCCAACCAAACCAGCAATTCTCGCGGAGCGCCGAGCTTGTCGAGCACTGTGATTCTTGGGCGAGTACCGAGCAGTGGCGAGCACATTTGCTCATCACTAATCCTCACCAATCCCTTGTAGACTGTAAGCCCTCTCGGACAGGGTCCTCTCTCCTCCTGTACCAAAAGTTGACTTGTATAATTCAAGATTATTGTACTTGTTTTTTATTATGTATACCGTTTTCACATGTAAAGCTCCATGGAAAAAATGGCGCTATAATAATAAAAAATAATAATTTAAAAACTGGGTATTATTGTCAAATCATGGAGTGCAATTATGCATACATATTCAGATTCAACTAATCCAGTTATAATTTGATTCTAGAGTACCTCTTTTTACTTAAACAATAATTTATTTCAGATTTATTTTTATTAATACCTTGGTCTAAGGGGTAACATTTCTCCTTATAGAGAGTGACACACCAGCTCTGGCACGTTAAGGTAAGGAGGCTTATTCGCCATGCAATGCTCCTCTGGGAAATTTAATATGCAAATTGCCTCTTCAGAGAAAAAGAGGACTTGTACTCTATAGCGCCACCTATTGGAAGCAGCAATCCTACAAGTCACAATCAACCTTTTAACGAGTCGTACAATATGACTTAGGATAAATGCCAAATCAGAATCTCAATTTGCAGACACGGTGTTTCAGGCTGTTGGCCCTCGTCAGTGCAAAGTATGAGATCTGATTTGGCTAGGAGAGAGGCTCTGGACTGAGGTCTAAGGGGTAACGTTTCTCCTTATGTTGAGTGGCGAATAAGCCTCCTTACCTTGACGTGCCAGAGCTGGTGTGTCACTCTCCATAAGGAGAAACGTTACCCCTAAGACCTCAGTCCAGAGCCTCTCACCTAGCCAAATCATATCTCATACTTTGCACTGACGAGGGCCAACAGCCCGAAACACCGTGTCTGCAAATTGAGTTTCTGATTTGGCATTTATCCTAAGTCATATTGCACGACTCGTTAAAGGGTTGATTGTGACTTGCAGGATTGCTGCTTCCAATAGGTGGCGCTATAGAGTACAAGTCCTCTTTTTCTCTGAAGAGGCAATTTGCATATTAATACCTTATAACTCTAATGGTTTCATTAAACTTTTTGAGCAACATTACCATGACCAAAGTTTGTATGCACTCTTAGTGATGGCGGATTTTTTATAACAGTATTGTTATTCACATGGACATTGGTTTTTTGAACTACTAACCACTTCGTGCCAGAGCCTGTTTTTGCCTTCGTGACAGGGCCAATTTTTTCAATTCTGACCACTGTCACTTTATGAAGTAATTACTCTGGAACGCTTCAACGGATTCTCCTGATTCTGAGAATGTTTTTTTGTGACATATTGTACTTCATGATAGTGGTAAAATTTCTTCGATATCACTTGCGTTTATTTGTGAAAAAATCGGAAATTTGGCGAAAATTTTGAAAATTTTGCAATTTTCAAATTTGAATTTTCATGCCCTTAAATCAGAGAGATATGTCACACAAAATAGTTAATAAATAACATTTCCCACATGTCTACTTTACACCAGCACAATTTTGGAACCAAAATTTTTTTTGTTAGGAAGCTATAAGGGTTAAAAGTTGACCAGCGATTTCTCATTTTTCCAGCAAAATTTACAAAAACATTTTTTTAGGGACCACATCTTATTTGAAGTGACTTTGAGGGGCCTTTATGACAGAAAATACTCAAAAGTGACACCATTCTAAAAACTGCACCCCTCAAGGTGCTCAAAAACACATTCAAGAAGTTTATTAACCCTTCAGGTATTTCACAGGAATTTTTGGAATGTGGAAGAAAACAATGAACATTTAACTTTTTTTTCACAAAAATGTTACTTTAGACCCAATTTTTTTATTTTCACAAGGGTAACAGGAAAAAATGGAATACACAGTTTGTAGTGAAATTTCTCATGAGTGCGCTGATACCCCATATGTGAGGGAAAAGCACTGTTTGGGTGCACTGCAGGGTTCGGAAGGGAAAGAGCACCATTAGACTTTTTGAATGTAAAATTTGTTTGAATAATTAGCAGACGCCATGTTGCGTTTGGAGATCCCATGATGTGCCTAAACAGTGGAAACCCCCCACAAGTGACACCATTTTGGAAACTAGACACCTTAAGGAACTTATCTAGATGTGTGGTGAGCACCCTGAACCCCAAGGTACTTCACAGAAGTTTATAATATTGAGCTGTAAAAATAAAATTTTCACATTTTTCCCACAAAAATGTTTTTTATCCCTTAATTTTGCATTATCATAAGGGTAATAAGATAAATTGCACCATGAAATTTGTTGTGCAATTTCTCCTGAACACGCTGATACCCGATATGTGGAGGCAAACCACTGTTTGGGCGCACGGCAGAGTTTGAAAAGGAAGGAGCGCCATTTGACTTTTTGAATGTAAAATTTGTTTGAATAATTAGCGGACGCCATGTCGCATTTGGAGAGCCCCTGATGTGCCTAAACAGTGGAAACCCCCCACAAGTGACACCATTTTGGAAACTAGACCCCTTAGGGAACTTATCTAGATGTGTGGTGAGCACCTTGAACCCCAAGATGCTTCACAGAAGTTTATAATATTGAGCTGTAAAAATAAAATTTTCACATTTTTCCCACAAAAAACGTTTTTCATCCCTTAATTTTGCATTATCATAAGGGTAACAGGAGAAATTGCACCATGAAATTTGTTGTGCAATTTCTCCTGAGTACGCCGATACCCCATATGTGGGGGAATACCACTGCTTTGGTGTACGGCAGGGTTCGGAAGAGAAAGGAGCGCTATGTTGGCTGGGATAGGTTGCAGACACCATGTCACATTTGAAGAGTCGCTGACATGCCGAAACAGCAGAAATCCCCACAAGTGACCCCATTTTGTAAACTACACCTCTCAAGGAATTCATCTAGGGAAGTAGTGAGTATTTTTTAATTTTTTAATTTATACCATTGGGCAGTGAAGAAAACATAATTATATTTTTACCACAATAAAATGTTTTACCCTCAGATTTTACATTTTCACACAGGGCAATGGGTAAAAATGGTGCCGAAATGTGTCACACAATTTCTTCTAAAAGTGGCAATACCCCATATGTGGCTGTATCGTACCGCTTAGCCATACGGAGAGATCTGGGAGGGACGGAGCACTATTTGACAATTGGAGAACAAATTATTGTAGAATAGGCATTTGGATTTGGGAGCACAAAATTTTCTGAATTTCTTTTGGGGGGCAAGGGCCATTTCGCTTTTCCAGAGCCTGTCTGCTACCAGTAATTTGGAAGTCCCGTATATTTTTAACAGATGACGGACCTGAGTGGGGACTAGCTTTTTTTGAGGACTGAGTTGAAGCTTTTATTGGGAACATTTTACATAACATTTATCCGGCGCTTGAGGCTGAGCACTTACATCGGGGTTTCCATCTAAATTTCCAAGTGATGTAATTCAGATGAAACCCCTGCGGGATCCATTCACTGTAATGAGGCAGCAGAGTTACTCCGGACTCAGTCTGGCCTCTGTTTAGCGGTGTCAATTTTTTCAGAAGTGCACAAAACTGTGGCCAACCGCACTTTTATGCACACCTAAAAAAACTGACACTGTGGGATCACAGGCCAGATGGCATCCACAGTGGCCTATATCTGCCTCATTACAGGGAATCTTCCGTCATGGGTTCCATCTGAATCACGTATTTCAGAGATTTACACGGAAACTCTGGTGTAAGTGCTCAGCGCAGACAAAGGATAAATGTGAGCAAAGCCTTACTGCGATCTTTGGGAGACATAATAAACAAATCAGTAGCAGGTGAAGAATTGGTTTTATTTATTTTTACGCCGTTCCTCGTGCGGTTTAAGTGATGAGATTACTTTATTCTTCGGGTCGGTGCGATTACAGAGATACCAGCTTTATATCGGGTTTTTATCACTGACAGCTGTCACATACTAAGAGACACTTTTTTTTGCAAAATCTAGTTTTTGCATCGCCATATTTTGAGAGCTATAATTTTTCCATATTTCGGCCAATAGAGTCATGTGACGGCTTGTTTTTTTGCGGGACGAGTTGACATTTTTATTGGTACCATTTTTGGGTACGTGACTTTTTTGATCGCTTTCTATTCCGTTTTTTGGGAGGTAAAATTAACAAAAAACAACAATTCAGGAATTGTTTTTTGAGGTTTTTTTTATGCCATTCTGCGTGTGGTAAAAGTGATCAGGCAGCGTTATTCTTCGGGTCGGTACGTTTACAGCGATACTACACTTACTGTATATTTTTTTTATGTTTTGGCGCTTTTACACAATAAAACAATTTTATAGAAAAAATATTTTTTTTGCATAACTTTATTCTGAGCGCTATAACTTTTTTATTTTTCGGCTGATGGAGCTGTATGGCGGCTTTTTTTCTGCGGAACAAGATGACGTTTTCAGCTGTACCATTTTTATTTCCATTTTGCTTTTTGATCGCATTTTTTTCCGCTTTTTGTTTGGCGATATGATGAAAAAGCATAGTTTTTTGTTTCGTTTTTTTATTTATTTTTATTACGGTGTGCACAGAAGGAGTTAATTAGTGTGACAGTTTTATAGATCGGGTTGTTTCGGACGCGACGATACCAAATATGTGTACTTTTTTTGTTTTTGCATAAATATACGGATTTATTGGTTTAATATTTTATTTATTTCTTTTTATTTATTTTGTGATTTTTTTTAACAGTTTGAAAACATTTTTTTTTACTTTTTTTTTACATTTTTACTTAGTCCCTGTATGGGACATTAATTTTTATTTTTCTAATCACTGATGTCATGCAATGTAATAGACATGTATTACATTGCATGACATCTTTGCTGACTGTTTCACAGTCAGTGTCTCCTGCCAGGCTTCAGCTGCAGGCTGAGCCTAGCAGGACACCATATATGGCAGATCTGGAGGCAGTCATGTGACTTCCAGCTGCCATAACAACGGCAGGTCCTGGAAGATATCAGGGGGCTGTCGGAGAGGTAAGTTGACGACCCCCTCTCCTCTCACTATCTTCTATATGCCGCGATCACTATAGATTGCGGCATATAGAAGATAGCAAAGGGTTAACATCATTGGGACCTGATCCAATCAGGTCCCGATGATGTCCCCTGTCAGAGATATCGCTCTGCACCGGAACCGCAGCGCTTGCAGGACCCTGGTGTTAGAACCCTCCTGTTAGTTTTTGCTATCTTGTGTTTTGCGGTCATGTGACCAGCTGCCTATATATTCCAGCTCCGCCCTTCTGGCTTTGCTGGACTTCAATGTTTTTTGCCTGTCTCTCTAGCCAGGTGCTTTGGTGCCTATCCCTGTCTAGTTTGCTTGGTCCTCTGGGACCTCTAGTACTTTTTGTCAGTTTGTCTTTTTGCTCTGTAACAACTTCTGTTAGGAGGTGTCCCATTTTTGTCCCAGTCCTTAGTTCTTTTAGGGACCCCTCCCTTTATTCTATAGGTCTCCGTTCAGACTAGCCGAGGGCGAAGGCGGGTCTGTTCACAAGGAACAGGCTGCCCGCTACATTGTAGAGATTCAGCTTAGTCTTACTGTAGGGACAGCTTTTCCCATTCTTTCCTTAGTTTATGTTGCAGATTATAACAGTAAGTCCAGCCCAAAAAAAAAACTAAAAGGAAAGAAATTCGGGGATCAATATGGTTTCCGTCCAGGAGTTGGCTCAACGTCTGCAGGGATTGTCTCTGGAGGTGGCCGAGCTTCAGCAGCACGTGAGTAGCTGTCCTGGAGCGCATTTTGTGAAACCGATGGTAGGACTGCCTGATATTTTTTATAGTAAACAGCAAGATTTTTTTTCCTTTAAAAATGCTTGTTTGTTATATTTTCGTTTGAGACCGAGGTCCTCTGGGAATGAATCACAGCGCATTGGTTTTATTATGTCACTTTTGCGCAAAGAACCACAGGGGTAGGCCTTTTCTCTCCAACCTAATGATCCGTGTTTAAGTTCTGTTGAGGAATTTTTTTCTGCTATGGGGCTATTATATGACGATCCTGATCGAATCTCATCTGCTGAATCAGAACTTAGATGTTTGAATCAGGGGTCAGATGATGTTGAAATGTATTGCACACACTTCAGAAGATGGGCTTCAGAAGTTAAGTAGAATGATTCGGCGCTGAAAAGTTTATTTCTGCCTGGTCTGAGTGAAAGGGTTAAGGATTTGCTAATTGCATTCCCTGCATCTGAGACTCTGCAGGAAGCTATGCAGTTAGCTGTTCGTGTGGACAGGAGAATAAGGTCCAGGGTCAATGATGTAAAAACTCCTGTAACTTCAGGTCCTAGTTTCCAGAAAATCTGCTCTGACAGCGGAGAACCAATGGAGGTTGGGGCGATGTCACTCCGCTCTCAAGAAAGAGATCGAAGATTTGCCAAAGGTTTGTGTCTTTATTGTGGTAAAGATGATCATTTGATTAAGTATTGTGAGCGTCGTTTAAGTAAAGAAAAAAAAAAGGTCTGTTACGCCCGTATAGCTTGTTTACGCTCTGCAGGAGTGTTCCTTTCTGGGTGTACTACTCTGCAGGGAGATTTGATTGAATTTCAGGTATTTGTGGATTGTGGTTCAACACTTAATGTGATTGATAAAGGGTTTTTGGAAAAACTTAAATTGAAATCCAATCCTTTGTCATCTCCTATTTCTGTGGTTTCAATTGATAACACTCCTTTGAAATGTATTACTCACAAGACTGCTGCATTTCCTCTCACTATCAATGGTGTTCACCAAGAAATTTTGGACTTGGTTGTTTTGGATAATTTGCCCTCTCCAGTTGTTCTAGGATTGCCTTCGTTAAAACTGCACAAACCTTTGTTGGACTGGTCTACTAATGTGATTAAGTCTTGGAGTCCGAAGTGCTATGATAAATGTTGTAATGGTCACATTGCGGCTGTGGAAAAAGGGGAATTACCAGTACCTATTCAAGATTTTTGGAGGTTTTTTTCGGAGGAGTCGCAAGTTTTACCTCCTTATAGGGATTATGATTGCGCCATTGAGTTTGTTCCAGGTGCTACTCTTCCCAAAAGTCGCTTGTTTAATCTTACTATCCCTGAAAGAAAGGCCTTGGTGGAGTACATGGATACTAGCCTGGCTGCTGGTCACATTAGACCTTCTAAGCCGCCTGTGGCAGGCGGATTCTTCTTTGTTAAAAAAAAGGATGGCGGTTTACGTCCATGTCTGGATTTTCGTGAAATTAATAAGATTACCGTACGCAATTCCTTCCCATTGCCGTTAATTCCTGACTTGTTTAACCAGTTAGTGGGAGCCAAGTGGTTCTCAAAAATTGATCTCCAAGGGGCATACAATTTGTTATGTGTGAAGGAGGGTGATGAATGGAAAACTGCTTTTAACACTCCGGTAGGTCATTTTGAGAATCTGGTGATGCCCTTCGGTCTTACCAATGCAGCTGCATTTTTTCAGAACCTTATTAATGACATCCTGAGACCTTTGATTGGTAAGAATGTGTTGGTGTATTTGGATGGCATTTTGATTTATTCACCAGATTTAGAGTCCCATTGGCAGAGTGTACGTGAAGTTTTGCAGTTATTGAGTGATAATTCACTCTTTGCTAAGCTGGAGAAATGTGAGTTCGCTGTGCAGAAAATTAGTTTTTTGGGCTACATTGTCTCCAGCGAGGGCTTTGAGATGGACCCTGTGAAGGTTCAGACTGTGCAGGAATGGCCTAGGCCTATTGGTTTGAAATCTATACAGAGGTTTTTGGGTTTTGCCAATTATTACAGGAAATTCATTAAGAATTTTTCAGTAATTGTTAAACCTCTAACCGATCTCACCGGGAAAGGTGAGAATACGACCCAGTGGACTACTGAAGCAATTGAAGCGTTTGAGTATCTCAAAGAGAGGTTCAGTTCTGCCCCTATCCTTATACAGCCTGATGAGACCAAACCTTTTTGGTCGAAGTCGATGCTTCATCGGTGGGGGTCGGAGCAGTTTTGTCTTAGGAGAACAAGGGTGGAGTACATCCTTGAGCCTTCTTTTCGAAAAAAATTTCGGAAACCGAACTGAATTATGATGTTGGAAATCGGGAGTTGCTGGCTATTAAACTTGCGTTTGAACATTGGCGTCATTTTTTGGAAGGCGCTAGATTTCCTATTCAGGTTTTCACAGATCATAAGAATTTGATCTATCTGGATGCTGCCAAGCGCTTGAATGCCCATCAAGCTAGGTGGGCACTTTTTTTTTCTCGGTTTCATTTTTCTGTTACCTATATCCCTGGTACTAAAAATGTTAAAGCCGATGCTTTATCTCGCAGCTTCTCTCCTACGGTCGGTACCGAGGAAGAGGAGAGCATTTTGCAGAAAGGAGCTGTGGTGGCGGCATTGGACTCCGATTTGGAGAATGGAATTCTGAATGCTCAAGATGATGCTCCATCTAACACTCCCCATGGGAGGTTGTTCGTGCCTAGAGCCTTTAGGAGAGATTTGTTTGTGGAGTGTCATGAGTCTCGGTTGGCAGGTCATCCAGGAGTTTCGGAGACTAAGAGACTTATCAGTCGCAGTTTTTGGTGGCCTGGATGGCAGAAGGAAGTCATCAAGTGGGTGCGTCAGTGTACTGTGTGTGCTAGGTCAAAGGCTTCACATACTCCTGCTGCGGGGTTGCTTTGCCCTCTGGAGGTTCCTAGTGCACCTTGGACGCATCTCTCTATGGATTTTATTACTGATCTTCCTGTGTCTGAGGGTTTTACTGTCATCTGGGTGGTCGTAGACCGTTTTAGTAAGATGTGTCATTTGGTTCCATTCATTAAGTTGCCCTGCGCCAAGACACTCGCTAAGGCGTTTGTTAAGGAGATTGTCAAGCTCCATGGCGTTCCCACGGATATTGTTTCTGATTGAGGACCTCAGTTTGTGGCTCGCTTTTGGCGTGCTTTTTGTGACAGGTTGGGAGTTCATTTGTCATTTTCGTCTGGTTATCATCCTGAGTCTAATGGACAGACTGAAAGAAAGAACCAGGATGTTGAACAGTTTTTGCATTGTTTTGTGGCAGACAATCAAGAGGTGTGGTCTAAGTTTCTGCCTCTAGCAGAATTTGCTCTTAACAATCATACATCCTCCTCTGCTGGGTGTTCTTTTTTTTGTTGCACTGGGAGACATCTGTCTTTTGGTTCGTTCTCCAAATGGGGGTCGGCGGAGGAGAATTTTTCCGGTGATTTGGAGAGAGTTTGGACTAATGCACATTGTAACCTGCAAGAGGCTAACAAGAAGTCCAAGAAGTATTTTGACAGGAAACATAAAGAGGTTTTGTTTACTGTGGGTGACATGGTTTGGTTGTCCTCGAAGAACTTGCGGTTGAGGATTCCCTCTAAAAAACTGGGTCCTAAGTTTGTGAGTCCATTTAAAGTGCTTCAGGTTGTTAACCCATCTGCTGTCAGGTTGGATATCCCTACTTCCTGGAAGATTAATTCTGTGTTTCATGTTTCCTTGTTGAAAAAGGCTGACTTTTCTAATAGGGACGCCACTGTCACAGTTCCTCCTGTGGTGGAAGACGGTGAATATGAAATTTCTCGTATTTTGAATTCTAGATGGCATAGAGGGATATCACAGTATCTTGTCTCCTGGAAGGGTTTCGGTCCCGAAGACAACTCCTGGGTAAGGACGGATGATGTCTCTGCTCCTAGGCTTTTTAAAGCTTTCCACAGGAGGTTTCCTGATAGGCCTGGAGGATCATGAGGATCCTCATAGAAGAGGGGGTACTGTTAGAACCCTCCTGTTAGTTTTTGCTATCTTGTGTTTTGCGGTCACATGACCAGCTGCCTATATATTCCAGCTCCGCCCTTCTGGCTTTACTGGACTTCAGTGTTTTTTGCCTGTCTCTCTAGCCAGGTGCTTCGGTGCCTATCTCTGTCTAGTTTGCTTGGTCCTCTGGGACTTCTAGTACTTTTTGTCAGTTTGTCTTTTTGCTCTGCAACAGCTTCTGTTAGGAGGTGTCCCATTTTTGTCCCAGTGCTTAGTTCTTTTAGGGACCCCTCCCTTTATTCTATAGGTCTCCGTTCAGACTAGCCGAGGACGAAGGCGAATCTGTTCACAAGGAACAGGCTGCCCGCTACATTGTAGGGATTCAGCTTAGTCTTACTGTAGGGACAGCTTTTCCTATTCTTTCTTAGTTTATGTTGCAGATCATAACACCTGGGGGTCCTGAGCGCTGCGGGACCACCCACCGTTTTTAAACGTCGGTGCTGTACAGAGCCCAGGCAGCGCCGACGTTTATGTACAGTGGGCGGTCCTGAACCGGTTAAACAAAAAGTTAATTAGTGGCAGTCACAACCTAAGAAGTAGCTACAATGGCCAACTGACCTCACCATGAGTTAATATGAGCATTGTAACACGTTTTTTCATGCGAGTATCATAAAACTAATCTCCACACAGCTTCAATATTGGGAGGATGTGTGCCCTTCCAGCTTATTTTGCAAAAGGTGAGGAAGGATCCACCTGAAACTAGATGGTGGATGTGGCATGGATTAATGGAGATTAGGATACAAGTTTTGTCCCTACACTTGAGTGAAGGTGTGAATGAGATTATATAATTATCATATACTTGGAAATAGTCGGCTAGGAAGGTAAATCCAAATTTGCGCACATTGAATAATTTTACAATTGACTTTTAAGCTTAACCAATCTAGCTGTGCTGCTGCACTGGGATTTTTTTAGCAGGCTTTTTAAAGTTATTACAAATACCATTTGCTCAACTTTCGTTGCAGTTTTTACAGTATTGAAAGCAACCTACTGGATGCTTCAGGCAAATACTTTATAATGTGATGCTACAGAAGCAGTTCATAACAGGGACCCCTGTCACCACAGTTCCATAGAAGTCACATCATCTGCCTATATAAACTACACGACCAAGATGAAAAAGAGAAAATATAGCATGAAAAGAGATTAATTGTAAGAATGGTAAATACCTGCATGTTATCTGTTGCATCTCCCAGCATACCACCAAAAGTGATAGAATTTGTTACCGTTGCCAAATAGATAAACAGAATTGCTGAGAGGCATTGAAGATTGAGGGCATCATAAAAATCACTCCAATACCATGGTGCCTTTCTTCTGATATCCTTTATGAGCCCACCAAAAAACCTTAAGGACAAAATAAGCACTCTTTTTATAGTAGTTGAAATATTTCACATCATTGCACATATCTTTATACTACCTTTTATCATATTGCCATCTTAAAGGGAATCTGTCACCCCCTGGGACTTATCTGATCTTGTGCGCAGGCGAGTCACTTTGACTTCCTGGCGCCTGCGCACGGGATCCCTGCTCTACAATGAACATAGACGGCAGGATGAAGTGCACCTTGCGTAAAAGGTGAAGCGCACAGGCGCAGGATTTGGCAGTGGTGACTGCACATCACAGGGCACTGTGATGTGCAGGGGAGGGGGGAAACATTATAATTCACACAGGAGGCAAGATTTCTTGCGGGCCCCGGGACGGGAACACATCAGAAACCTTAATGAATAAAAAGACATTTCACAGCAACAAGACCTCTAATATGGGGCATACAGGTAGGTATAGATTTACATTTCTATCACCTGTATACCCATTTTAGAGTTCAGATAAGAGCAAGGAGGTGACAGATTCCCTTTAACGTCATTAACACCAACCTTTCTTACTCTCAAATTGCCAACAATTATTTGCATAATATCTATTTTTTTATTATTACTTTCCTTTAACCTCACTTTCATCTTTCTTTATACAGTGTATGGTATATCATAATTAAAATGAGTGCTACTTCCCTTTCACCTGTGTGTATAAAAAAAAATCCAGAAAATCATCAATAGAAATAAATGTTTGTGTATATTACCCTACTTTAGAAATGCATATGTTCATTCTTTTGAGCATTTAGTTAGCGCTTTTTCAGGCGTTTTTCAGACCCTAATCTGCCAAAAAAGGCATCATATGCACATAACCTTAGCAATCTGTTCTTGTCCCAGTGTGTTTTTATGCTTGTGTAATCAGGAGTAATAACAGGAGTAATAACAGGAGTAATAACTCCTGATTACAAAAGCATAAAAACACACTGGGACGAGAAGAGATTGCTAAGGTTATGTGCACATGATGCCTTTTTGGTGGGTTAGGCTCCGGAAAATAACTGAAAAAACACTAATAAAAGGCTCAAAAGAATGAACATATGTATTTCTATGTAAATACAAATTGTCATTCATATGTCCAGTCTTATGAGTGTTTCCAAAGACACCAATCAGTTAACATACAGGTGCATCTCACTAAATTAGAATATCATCAAAAAGTTAATTTATTTCAGTTCTTCAATACAAAAAGTGAAACTCATATTATATAGAGTCATTACAAACAGAGTGATCTATTTCAAGTGTTTATTTCTGTTAATGTTGATGATTATGGCTTACAGCCAATGAAATCACAAAAGTCATTATCTCAGTAAATTAGAATACTTTTTAACAACAGCTTCAAAAATGTTTTTAAAATCCAAAATGTTGGCCTACTGAAATGTATGTTCAGTAAATGCACTCAGTACATAGTCGGGGCTCCTTTTCCATCAATTACTGCATCAATGCGGCGTGGCAAGGAGGTAATCAGCCTGAGGTGTTATGGAAGCCCACGTTGCTTTGATAGTAGCCTTCAGCTCGTCTGCATTGTTGGGTCTGGTGTCTCTCATCTTCCTCTTTACAATATCCCATAGATTCTCTTTGGGGTTAAGGTCAGGTGAGTTTGCTGGCCAATCAAGCACAGTGATACTGTTGTTTTTAAACCAGGCATTAGTACTTTTGGCTGTGTGGACAGGTGCCAAGTCCTGCTGGAGAATGAAATTTCCATCTCCAAAAAGCTTGTCGGCAGAGGGAAACATGAAGTGCTCTAAAATTTCCTGGTAGACGTCTTTGGTGTCAATAAAACACAGTGGACCTACACCAGCAGATGACATGGCTCTCCAAACCATCACTGATTGTGGAAACTTCACACTAGACCTCAAGCAGCTTGCATTGTGTGACTCTCCACTCTTCCTCCAGACTCTGGGACCTTGATTTCCAAATAAAATTGGAACTCTGGGACCCTGTGGAGTGTGTCAATGATTGCCTTCTGGACATCTGTCAAGTCAGCTGTCTTCCCTATGATTGTGGAGCCTACTGAAACAGACTAAGGGGCCTTTATAAATGCTTAGGAAGCCTTTGCAGGTGTTTTTTATTAATTATTCTCATTTACTGAGATAATGACTTTTGTGTTTTCATTGGCTGTAAGCCATAATACTCAACATTAACAGAAATAAACACTTGAAATAGATCACTCTGTTTGTAATGACTCTATATGATATGAGTTTAACGTTTTGTATTGAAGAACTGAAATAAATTAACTTTTTGATGATATTCTAATTTAGTGAAATGCACCTGTAAGTGTGCAAACCAGTCTTCAGGCATTTTCTACTCTTACGAATGAAACGCTAAAAAAGATCTTCAAGAAAAAAATTGTTGGTCTTTCACTAAGCGTCTTTCTTTTGGAAAACTCTTCCAGTTTGCACATACCCTTACGGTTCTTCACTGACTAGCATGGTACTGATCTTTCGTCTTTAAATGGTGAGGTTTTTTTTGCACTAATGATAAGCTTCCAGTTTGGTACCCTTCAGGCAATACTTTCCCACGGTTTAAAAAATAATAAAAGCTAAGGACCCCTCTTTAAAGAGAACCTGCCACAATATCAAAAGTGGCCAGTTTTTGCTCTTGTTTTATTCCCGTTGCTCTTCTAAGAATTTATTTTTTTGTTCTTTTGCTTTGTATCCAGAGTTATGGGCTTTTTTATTTAGTGCTAATTTTTATAGCTTTACCAAATTGGGTGTTACTCATAGGATTCTCTGGAGGTGTGTCTTTTTTGCATTATTACCCTGTGAACAAAGCCTCCTTCGTAAAGCCCAAAAAAGTTAGCACTAAAAAAGTCCACACCTCTGGAACCATATAGCGGATTTTAAAAAGTGTAAAATAAGTGGAATTTTCAGTGGAGCAGCAGGAGTAAAATTAGAGCAAAAACTGGCCACTTCATAGAGTATCAGCTACTCTTTAAATGTTCTTTATGACAAAGGTTTTTTCCTTGCAGAAGAAACACAATGTACCACAACGCAAAAATATACATGCACAATAATAGACTTTCTAACCTGTCAAACTAAGGAGATTAGTGTGCTTATAATTAAATATATTTTAGGCAAATAAACACTCCTCATATATAAAAGTGAAGGAATGTCTGTACATCACGAATGAAAAACCTTTAAGTCATCTACTGTCTTAGCACTTTGTAGAAAAATATGATGGTAAAATTGAAGGTCCAAAATTTAGTTGGATAAAATTAGTCAAACCAGATTGGAGATGGGGACGATAATAAATAAATGTCCAGAGTCTTAGTATGATGGATATTTCAGCTAAACAAAATAACTCTAATAGATTTGAATAGCCAAATAAAATTATTTGCTTTTTAAATATGGATTCACATGATACAGCTGCAATCCAGTTAATATGCTTTAATGTAAGTGTTTTCTATTCATTGGATATTTATGATAGGAGTACAGGTATCATTCAAACAATAGGCCCAACTTCTGATTATTTTACAGTTTTGGTACGGTTTCTGTAGGTAGAATTTTGATGTGAATTAATGAGGTATTGTGATGTATCATAAAGAGTTATATTTTTATACATGAAATAAAGATGTTTTTATTTATTTAACAGAATAAGAAGGCATATAAAACTTTTGACTCCTTAGACTTCTGTACGAGCCAGTGTTGTCAGAGCAGCGCTAGTTGTGAATACAATGTACAGTCATGGCCAAAAGTATTGAGAATGAGACAAATAGTAATTTTTCCAAAGTTTACTGCTTCATTTTTTGTAATGGCAATTTGCATATACTCCTGAATGTCAAAGAGTGATCAGCTTAACAGCAATTACTGTACTTGCAAAGTCAATATTTGCCCAGAAAATGAACTTTAACCCCCAAAACACATTTCAACATCATTGCAGTCCTGCCTTAAAAGGAGCAGCTAACATCGTTTTAGTGATTGATCCATTAACACAGGTGTGGGTGTTGATGAGGACAGGGCTGGCGATCAATCAGTCATGATTAAGTAAGAATGACATCACTGGACACTTTAAAAGGAGGCTGGTTCTTGGTATCATTGTTTCTCTTCAGTTAACCATGGCTATCTCTAAAGAAACACGTGCAGCCATCATTGCACTGCACAAAAATGGCCTAACAGGGAAGAGTATCGCAGCTACAAAGATTGCACCTCAGTCAACAATCTATCGCATCATCAAGAACTTCAAGGAGAGAGCTTCCATTGTTGTCAAAAAGGCTCCAGGGCGCCCAAGAAAGACCAGCAAGCGCCAGGACTGTATCTTAACCGCTTCCCGACCGCCCACTGTAGATAAACGTCCGCGCTGCCTGGGCTCTGTGCAGCGCGGACGTTTAAATACGGTGGGTGGTCTCGCAGTGCTCAGGACCCCCAGGGTCCTGCAAGCACTGTGAGAGCGGTGCAGAGCGTTAGCTCTAACAGGGAACATCATCGGGACCTGATTAGATCAGGTCCCAGTGATGTTAACCCTTTGCTGTCTTCTATATGCCGCGATCTATAGTGATCGCGGCATATAGAAGACAGCAGGAGGAGAAGGGGTCGTCGACTTACCTCTCCAACGACCCCTTGATTGCTTTCAGGACCTGGCGTTGCTATGGCAGCTGGAGGTCACATGACCGCCTCCAGCTCTGCCATATATGGTATCCTTCAGCTACAGGCTGAAGCCAGACAGGAGACTGTGAAGCAGTCAGTGAAGATCTCATGTAATGTAATATATGTCTATTACATTACATGAGATCAGGGATCAGAAAAATAAAAATTAATGTCCCATACAGGGACTAAGTAAAAATGTAAAAAAAAGTAAAAAAAATGTTTTGAAACTGTTAAAAAAAAATACAAAATAAATAAAAATAAATAAATAAAATTTTAAACCGATAAATCCATATATTTATGCAAAAATAAAAAAAGTACACATATTTGGTATTGCCACGTCCGAAACAACCCAAGCTATAAAACTGTCACACTAATTAACTCCTTATGTGTACACCGTAATAAAAATAAAAAAAAAACGGAGCAAAAAACTATGCTTTTTCCTCATATCGCCAAACAAAAAGTGGAAAAAAATGCGATCATGGAGCAGAATGGAAATAGAAATGGTACAGCTGAAAACGTCATCTTGTTCTGCAAAAATCAAGCCGCTATACAGCTCCATCAGCCAAAAAATAAAAAAGTTATACCTCTCAGAATAAAGCAATGCAAAAAAAATATTTTTTCTATAAAATTGTTTTATTGTGTAAAAGCGCCAAAACATAAAAAAATATACAGTAAGTGTAGTATCGCTGTAAACGTACTGACCCGAAGAATAACGCTGCCTGATCACTTTTACCACACGCAGAACGGCATAAAAAAAAACCTCAAAAAACAATTCCTGAATTGTTGGTTTTTGTTAATTTTACCTCCCAAAAAACGGAATAGAAAGCGATCAAAAAATGTCACGTACCCACAAATGGTACCAATAAAAATGTCAACTCGTCCCGCAAAAAACAAGCCATCACATGACTCTGTCGGCCGAAATATAGAAAAATTATAGCTCTCAAAATATGGCGATGCAAAAACTAGATTTTGCAAAAAAAAAGCGTCTCTTAGTGTGTGACAGCTGTCAGTCATAAAAACCCGATATAAATCTGGTATCTCTGTAATCGCACCGACCCAAAGAATAAAGTAATCTAATCAGTTATATCACACTAGGAACGGTGTAAAAAATAAATAAAACCAATTCTTCACCTGCTACTGATTTGTTTATTATGTCTCCCAAAGATCGCAGTATGGCTCGGCACACATTTATCCTGCGCCCTGCGCTGAGCACTTACGCCAGAGTTTCCATGTAAATCTCTGAAATATGTGATTCAGCCGGAACCCATGACGGAAGATTCCCTGTAATGAGGCAGATATAGGCCACTGTGGATGCCGTCTGGCCTGTGATCCCACGGTGTCATTTGTTTTAGGCGTGCATAAAAGTGCGGTTGGCCACAGTTTTGTGCACTTCTGACAAAAAGGACACCGCTAAACAGAGGCCAGATGGAGTCCAGAGTAACTCTGCTGCCTCATTACAGTGAATGGATCCCGCAGGGGTTTCATCTGAATTACATCACTTGGAAATTTAGATGGAAACCCCGATGTAAGTGCTCAGCCTAGAGCGCCGGATAAATGTTACGTAAAATGTTCCCAATAAAAGCTTCAACTCAGTCCTCAAAAAAAGCTAGTCCCCACTCAGGTCCGTCATCTGTTAAAAATATAAGGGACTTCCAAGTTACTGGTAGCAGAAAGGCTCTGGAAAAGCGAAATGGCCCTTGTCCCCCAAAAGAAATTCAAAAAATGTTGTGCTCCCAAATCCAAATGCCTATTCTACAATAATTTGTTCTCCAATTGTCAAATAGCACTCCGTCCCCCCCAGATCTCGCCATATGGCTGAGCGGTACGATACAGCCACATATGGGGTATTGCCACTTTTAGAAGAAATTGTGTGACACATTTCGGCACCATTTTTACCCATTGCCCTGTGTGAAAATGTAAAATCTGAGGGTAAAACATTTTTTTGTGGTAAAAATATAATTATGCTTTTTTCACTGCCCAATGGTATAAATTTAAAAATTAAAAAATACTCACTACTTCCCTAGATGAATTCCTTGAGAGGTGTAGTTTACAAAATGGGGTCACTTGTGGGGGTTTCTGCTGTTTCGGCATGTCAGCGACTCTTCAAATGTGACATGGTGTCTGCTGCCTATCCCAGCCAACATAGCGCTCCTTTCTCTTCCGAACCCTGCCGTACACCAAAGCAGTGGTTTTCCCCCACATATGAGGTATCGGCATGTTCAGGAGAAATGGAACAACAAATTTCATGGTGCAATTTATCCTGTTACCCTTATGATAGTACAAAATTAGGGAAAGGAAAACATTTTTTGTGGGAAAAATGTGAAAATTTTATTTTTATGGCTCAATATTATAAACTTCTGTGAAGCAGCTGGGGGTGCAAAGTGCTCACCACATATCTAAATAAGTTCCCTAAGGGGTCTACTTTCCAAAATGGTGTCACTTGTGGGGGGTTTCCACTGTTTAGGCACATCAGGGGCTCCCCAAATGCAACATGGCGTCCGCTAATTATTGAAACAAATTTTACATTCAAAAAGTCAAATGGCTCTCCTTCCCTTCCGAGCCCTGCCGTGCGCCCAAACAGTGGTTTGCCTCCACATATGGGGTATCGGCGTGTTCAGGAGAAATTGCACAACAAATTTCATGGTGCAATTTATCCTATTACCATTATGATAATGGAAAATTAAGGGATGAAAAACGTTTTTGTGGGAAAAATGTGAAAATTTTATTTTTACAGCTCAATATTATAAACTTCTGTGAAGCACCTTGGGGTTCAAGGTGCTCACCACACATCTAGATATGTTCCCTAAGGGGTCTAGTTTCCAAAATGGTGTCACTTGTGGGGGGTTTCCACTGTTTAGTCACATCAGGAGCTCTCCAAACGCAACATGGTGTCTGCTAATTATTCAGACAAATTTTACATTCAAAAAGTCTAATGGCGCTCCTTTCTTTCCGAGCCCTACCGTGCGCCCAAACAGTGGTTTTCCCTCACATATGGGGTATCAGCACGCTCAAGAGAAATTGCACAAAAAATTTTGGGGTCCTGTTACCCCTGTGAAAATAAAAAAAATGGGGTCTAAAGTAACATTTTTGTGAAAAAAGTTAAATGTTATTTTTTTTCTTCCACATTCCAAAAATTCCTGTGAAGCACCTGAAGGGTTAATAAAGTTCTTCAATGTGGTTTTGAGCACCTTGAGGGGTGCAGTTTTTAGAACGGTGTCACTTTTGGGTATTTTCTGTCATAAAGACCCCTCAAAGTGACTTCAAATATGATGTGGTCCCTAAAAAAATGTTTTTGTAAATTTTGTTGGAAAAATGAGAAATCGCTGGTCAACTTTTAACCCTTATAGCTCCCTAACAAAAAAAAAATTTTGGTTCCAAAATTGTGCTGATGTAAAGTAGACATGTGGGAAATGTTATTTATTAAGTATTTTGTGTGACATATCTCTCTGATTTAAGGGCATGAAAATTCAAAATTTGAAAATTGCAAAATTTTCAAAATTTTCGCCAAATTTCAGATTTTTTCACAAATAAACGCATGTGATATCAAAGAAATTTTACAACTATCATGAAGTACAATATGTCACGAAAAAACAATCTCAGAATCAGGGGGATCCGTTTAAGCATTCCAGAGTAATTGCTTCATAAAGTGACAGTGGTCAGAATTGAAAAAATTGGCCCGGTCACGAAGGCAAAAACAGGCTCTGGTGCGAAGTGGTTAAAACTGTTTCAGCTGCGGGATTGGACTACCAGCAGTGCCGAGCTTGCTCAGGAATGGCAGCAGGCTGGTGTGAGTGCTTCTGCACGCACTGTGAGGCGGAGACTCTTTGAGCAAGGGCTGGTTTCAAGGAGGGCAGCAAAGAAGCCACTTCTCTCCAGAAAAAACATCAGGGACCGACTGATATTCTGCAAAAGGTACAGGGAGTGGACTGCTGAGGACTGGGGCAAAGTCATTTTCTCTGATAAATCCCCTTTTCGATTGTTTGGGACATCTGGAAAACAGCTTATTCGGAGAAGAAGAGGTGAGCGCTACCACCAGTCTTGTCTCATGCTAACTGTAAAGCATCCTGAAACCATTCATGTGTGGGGTTGCTTCTCAGCCAAGAGAATCGGCTCACTCACAGTCTTGCCTAAAAACACAGCCATGAATAAAGAATGGTACCAGAATGTCCTCCAAGAGCAACTTCTTCCAACCGTCCAAGAGCAGTTTGGCGCCCAACAATGCCTTTTCCAGCATGATGGAGCACCTTGCCATAAAGCAAAGGTGCTAACTAAATGGCTCATGGAACAAAACATAGAGATTTTGGGTCCATGGCCTGGAAACTCCCCAGATCTTAATCCCATTGAGAACTTGTGGTCAATCATCAAGAGACGGGTGGACAAACAAAAACCAACAAATTCTGGCAAAATGCAAGCATTGATTATGCAAGAATGGACTGCTATCAGTCAGGATTTGGTCCAAAAGTTGATTGAGAGCATGCCAGGGAGAATTACAGAGGTCTTGAAGAAGAAGGGGAAACACTGCAAATATTGACTTGCTGCATTAACTCATTCTAACTGTCAATATAACCTATTGGTACTCATAATATGATTGCAATTATATTTCTGTATGTGATATAAACATCAGACAAACACTAATAAAAACTAGAGGCCAGCAGATCATGTGAAAATATAATTTTGGTGTCATTCTCAAAACTTTTGGCCATGACTGTACAATATGAAGGCACAAATAGTTGACTGCTCTCTAAACACTGGATGTGTAAACTGAAAGCACAACTAACGCAGGGGCCCATGGAGTAGTGGACCCAGTCATATTGCCGGTTTCTCAGACACTCCTGTGATCTGTCCACTTTCTCCCTGCAGAGATTCACCTTCTCAGGATGTTGAGGAAAGGGCCCAGTGTGTCCCTAGCTGCTCAGTAAATGTTTTAATATGTAGTTAATTAGGAACTTTTTCAAGCTGTGCATAATCCATCAACTGAACATTATATAGGTGCAGTAATCAAATCCAACATGATCACAATTATCTATAATATAATCAGGGATGTGTCCTTCTGTCCGAAGTCTCTATAGATTGCGCAAGCGCAATGCAATGGCCCCAGACAGAAGGACATATCCACATCCCAAAAGAGGATGAAGAGTGTGCATTGCGCTGGAGATCACAGTATGCGAAAGTGTAGCACCCCGAGGGCTCGGTTGCTACAGAGCTATTGCATCTCATCCAGATGTGCGATATCTCACTTCCAGGTAAGGATGGGGTGTGGATCAGGACCCCGACACCTGCATGCATTACACCACAATTCCGGGGGGCAGGGCGACCGATATGCTCCAAGCAGAGCACGACAGTCCCTGTCCCTGGCTGGAGTGGGGGGAGGGAACACCGAGGAAGGGGGGACCCTGTAGTGCAGGAGCAGGGAGGAAGCAGTTCCTGGGTGCACCTAGAGGGAGGTATAAAAGGTGCGCACCATTTTAGATCAGAGTTCAGTCCAGCTCAGTCTGAGGAGAAGTGACAGGGAGCAGAGGCCCTGCATGAGCTCTGCTCCAGAGGCGGGCCTAGCAACTGAGGCCCAAGCCTGGAGAGGAAGAGAGAGGAAGAGGAGCGGAGAAGGCTCCAGGAACAAGGAACGAAGGGACCCCAGGGGTGTGGAGCGGCGAGTCACCACCGCACGCCCGAATCTACCTACGTAGAAGGGTCAGGCCAAAGGGGGAGACCGGTCCCCGAAACTAGTGGAGGTGGGGAACTACCCTCAGCTAGAAACCGGAGGCTGTGACATTTTATGTGGCGCAGCCCCTTGCCATACCCGTTAGGAAGGCACCACATAGGGTCAGGGAAACGGAGGCCAACGTTTGCCCGCCAAGGCCAGAGGCAGCCGGACAGAAGCGTTGTCACTGATGGGGTATGACAGGCCAGAGAAAGGACACACAAAGGGGGTCCTGTGAAGCGCTCCAAAGTTATCTGGGAGTTGGCCGAGCCCCTGACCTGGTGAGCACAGAGCGACGCGGGACGTTATGACCAGCTGAAGTAACTTGGATAAAGAACTGTGAGTAAAGATCCTGAACTGCATTACAGAGACTCTGAGTCATTACTCCCATGCACCATCACTCCCAACATCCCCACTTGCTGCCCTGAGGCTATACTCCTCCCGTAGGGAGTTATACTACACTCTGCTGCGCCCACAACACCAGCCTCAGCGGTCTGCACTGCAGCGGCGGTTCACTCTGACCGCAATCCACGGGTGGCGTAGTCGGACATTCAGAACGTATAGACTATCCCCTCTGGTTTGACCGCCCTGGGCACGGACCGGGTCGCCGCCCCGGAGACTACAACCCCCAGCATCTCACAGAGGCCCGGCTCCGGGTATTCCCCTACACACACGGCCCAGGGGGGCGCGTCATAAGCACTGAACGCATACCACGATCTCCAGCACCATAACAACTTACCTGGCCGGGAGGAGAGTTGCCGTGGGGCCTTTTCAGGCCGGAGGCCGAGGGATGAATCCGCCGTCGGAATCGGCGCATGCATATAGCGCGCTATCCGGCGCCATTTTATTGAAGACACACTTGCAGTGTGTCTTCAAAAAAATGGCGCCAGCAAGTGTGGTCTGCGCAGGCGCTGATTCTGGCGCCACAGTCCTCCCCCGCCCTCTCCTGACATCACGGCCTTATTTAAATAATGTACGCCTACCTCTTGACATCACTGCTTCATTTAAATATTTAACGTATGCCCACACTTTGCCGCCATTTTAAACAAACAAAAGAGTTGTGCGTCACGCAGTTCCTCCGGTCTCTCTCTGTTTAAAACAACATTTTGTACTATATATAGATGTATATATTGCAAATATATCTATAGAAGATACTATATATAGATATCTAGAGCAAATTTTTAGCCTATATATAGATATATATAGATCTTTCAGTATATCTCATATATATATACAGTACAGACCAAAAGTTTAGACACACCTTCTCATTTAAAGATTTTTCTGTATTTTCATGACTAAGAAAATTGTACATTCACACTGAAGGCATCAAAATTATGAATTAACACATGTGGAATTATATACTTAACAAAAAAGTGTGAAACAACTGAAAATATGTCTTATATTCTAGGTTATTCAAAGTAGCCAGCTTTTGCTTTGATGACTGCTTTGCACACTCTTGGCATTCTCTTGATGAGCTTCAAGAGGTAGTCACCGGAAATGGTCTTCCAACAATCTTGAAGGAGTTCCCAGAGATGCTTAGCACGTGTTGGCCCTTTTGCCTTCACTCTGCGGTCCAGCTCACTCCAAACCATCTCGATTGGGTTCAGGTCCGGAGACTGTGGAGGCCAGGTCATCTGGCGTAGCACCCCATCACTCTCCTTCTTGGTCAAATAGCCCTTACACAGCCTGGAGGTGTGTTTGGGGTCATTGTCTTGTTGAAAAATAAATGATGGTCCAACTAAACGCAAACCGGATGGAATAGCATGCCGCTGCAAGATGCTGTGGTAGCCATGCTGGTTCAGTATGCCTTCAATTTTGAATAAATCCCCAACAGTGTCACCAGCAAAGCACCCCCACACCATCACACCTCCTCCTCCATGCTTCACGGTGGGAACCAGGCATGTAGAGTCCATCCGTTCACCTTTTCTGCGTCGCACAAAGACACAGTGGTTGGAACCAAAGATCTCAAATTTGGACTCATCAGACCAAAGCACAGATTTCCACTGGTCTAATGTCCATTCCTCGTGTTCTTTAGCCCAAACAAGTCTCTTCTGCTTGTTGCCTGTCCTTAGCAGTGGTTTCCTAGCAGCTATTTTACCATGAAGGCCTGCTGCACAAAGTCTCCTCTTAACAGTTGTTGAAGAGATGTGTCTGCTGCTAGAACTCTGTATGGCATTGACCGGGTCTCTAATCTGAGCTGCTGTTAACCTGCAATTTCTGAGGCTGGTGACTCAGATAAACTTATCCTCAGAAGCAGAGGTGACTCTTGGTCTTCCTTTCCTGGGGCGGTCCTCATGTGAGCCAGTTTCTTTGAAGCACTTGACGGTTTTTGCAACTGCACTTGGGGACACTTTCAAAGTTTTCCCAATTTTTCGGACTGACTGACCTTCATTTCTTAAAGTAATTATGGCCACTCGCTTTTCTTTACTTAGCTGCTTTTTTCTTGCCATAATACAAATTCTAACAGTCTATTCAGTAGGACTATCAGCTGTGTATCCACCTGACTTCTGCACAACACAACTGATGGTCCCAACCCCATTTATAAGGTAAGAAATCCCATTTATTAAACCTCACAGGGCACACCTGTGAAGTGAAAACCATTTCCGGTGACTAACTCTTGAAGCTCATCAAGAGAATGCCAAGAATGTGCAAAGCAGTCATCAAAGCAAAAGGTGGCTACTTTGAAGAACCTAGAATATAAGACATATTTTCAGCTGTTTCACACTTTTTTGTTAAGTATATAATTCCACATGTGTTAATTCATAGTTTTGATGCCTTCAGTGTGAATGTACAATTTTCATAGTCAAGAAAATACATAAAAATCTTTAAATGAGAAGGTGTGTCCAAACTTTTGGTCTGTACAGTATATAAACGTCAGCAGAGAACTCCAGCAACTTTTTACGAATTATACATATATTGCAATATATATTGCAATATATAAATATATATATTCAATACATCAGCAGAGCAATCCAGCGAACTTTTAGTGAATATATACAGTATATACATATATATATATATATATATATATATATATATATATATATACAGTATATGTAGTACAGACCAAAAGTTTGGACACACCTTCTCATTTAAAGATTTTTCTGTATTTTCATGACTTTGAAAATTGTACATTCTCACTGAAGGCATCAAAACTATGAATTAACACATGTGGAATTATATAATTAACAAAAAAGTGTGAAACAACTGAAAATATATCTTATATTCTAGGTTCTCCAAAGTAGCCACCTTTTGCTTTGATGACTCCTTTGCACACTCTTGGCATTCTCTTGATGAGCTTCAAGAGGTAGTCACCGGAAATGGTCTTCCAACAATCTTGAAGGAGTTCCCAGAGATGCTTAGCACTTGTTGGCCCTTTTGCCTTCACTCTGCGGTCCAGCTCACTCCAAACCATCTCGATTGGGTTCAGGTCTGGTGACTGTGGAGGCCAGGTCATCTGGCGTAGCACCCCATCACTCTCCTCCTTGGTCAAATAGCCCTTACACAGCCTGGAGGTGTGTTTGGGGTCATTGTCTTGTTGAAAAATAAATGATGGTCCAACTAAACGCAAACCGGATGGAATAGCATGCCGCTGCAAGATGCTGTGGTAGCCATGCTGGTTCAGTATGCCTTCAATTTTGAATAAATCCCCAACAGTGTCACCAGCAAAGCACCCCCACACCATCACACCTCCTCCTCCATGCTTCACGGTGGGAACCAGGCATGTAGAGTCCATCCGTTCATCTTTTCTGCGTCGCACAAAGACACGGTGGTTGAAACCAAAGATCTCAAATTTGGACTCATCAGACGAAAGCACAGATTTCCACTGGTCTAATGTCCAAAAAGGGCCAACAAGTGCTAAGCATCTCTGGGAACTCCTTCAAGATTCTTGGAAGACCATTTCCGGTGACTACCTCTTGAAGCTCATCAAGAGAATGCCAAGAGTGTGCAAAGCAGTCATCAAAGCAAAAGGTGGCTACTTTGAAGAACCTAGAATATAAGACATATTTTCAGTTGTTTCACCCTTTTTTGTTAAGTATATAATTCCACATGTGTTAATTCATAGTTTTGATGCCTTCAGTGTGAATGTAAAATTTTCAAAGTCATGAAAATACAGAAAAATCTTTAACTGAGAAGGTGTGTCCAAACTTTTGGTCTGTACTGTATATATAAAATACATCAGCAGAGCAATCCAACGACCTTTTATTGAATATATACATATATAAAATACGTTAGCAGAGCAATCTAGCGACTTTTTAGTGAATATATACATATATAAAATACGTCAGCAGAGCAATCCAGCAACTTTTTACGGAATATATAAAAAATACATCAGCAGAGCAATCCAGCGACTTTTTATTGAATATATAAAAAATACATCAGCACAGCAACCCAGCGACTTTTTAATCAATATATATATATATATATATATATAAAAAACGTCAGCACAGCAATCCAGCGCCTTGTTAGTGAATATATATATAAAATATGTCAGCAGAGCAATCTGGTAGGTGTTGGGTGTTTGTTGGCTCTGAAATGGGTTCAGAACCATCAGTGGATTCTGTGGTCTATCATTCTGGTCCAGCTGGGGCTGATGCTGCTCAGCATCATGTCAGTCCCAACGCCTAGCTGGTGCACAATATGCACAGTTTGTCTCTTGGGTCTTTGTTCCTAGCAACATGAAGTGTAGGTTGTGGAGGGAAACAGGGCTGCAGCCGAAGTCCAGTATTCACTGCATTGAGCATGCCCGTGACATGGCGGACCGTGATTGGTGGTTTGGGAGTCAGCTCATCCGGTGACCTGGCACCACCTGATTGGTCGCGGGTGACATCACCAATAATGCGATGGAGGGGCAGGGCTTAATATTTAAATAGCCCACCCACAAAAATGGCTGTGCGCTCTGATCATTGAGCTATGATGGTGTTATTGTGTAGACGCTTGGTCGTTTGGGCTCCACGTGTGCTTTAGCTTCTGTCAGGCAGGTTTAGCGGGGGATAGGCAGCCTTAGATGGAGGGAAGCAGGTAGGTAGCTTCTTCTGACAGTCTGGTTCCGACAAAAGGGTCACCATACACCCCGAGCAGTCTGCAGACGTCGTATTCCCGGCACCGCCTGTAAGCCACGTGGAGAGATACTCCTCAGTCTGGTAGCACGCCGGCTGGGAGCACGTACTGTATACGCCGGCGTGAATCACACACGCATGCTAGTGTCTGCTGCGTAGTCCCTGTGCAGTAAACAGGGCTCCGGATACATTATTTGTCGCACATCTCTCGTGCAGTTAACGGAGACAGTGCGAATCCCTATTCCCGTTCCGGTGTGCAGTAACACAGAGGGATTGTTATTTCAGTTGGTTGTTTTACCTTCTTACCCGGAAGGTGTTCGGCCGCAGTCCTCCAGGCTGCATCGCGGACCCCGAGTTCGGTTGCTTTCCATTATTTAATAAAGTTGTTTGCAACCGTCCCCTTAACAGTATCAGAACGCCAGGGTTTGCCGAACCTGGCTGACAACCATGTTCGGCAACTGCAGCTCTATATACAGCGAATTGAGGCCAGACTTAGGACTCTGGAACAAGCTGCCCTGGTGGCTGATATCACTGCAGTAGCTACGCAGGCAGCTTCTCAAGCAGTCAATCTGGTTAACTCAGCTGCGGTAAGTGCTGCGGCAGCTGCAATCGCCCAATTACCCCGTTTTGCTCTCCCGGAAAAATTTTCTGGTGACAGCAAATCCTGCAGAGGTTTTATTAATCTGTGCTCCATTCAGTTGGAGATGATGGAGGCACGGTTCCCCTCCGAAAGGGCCAAAGTGGGTTTTGTCATTTCGTTACTTTCTCACAGGGCCTTGGAGTGGGCTACGCCCCTGTGGGAGCGGAGTGACCCGGTAGTGGCTAACGCGGGTCTCTTTCTTACAGCCCAAAAAAATGTCTTCCTAGGTCCTCAGGTCACGCATGATACGGTTCTTAAGCTTCTTGCGTTGGTCCAAGGTTCGGTCACCACCAGCCACTATGCCATCCAGTTCAGAACCTTAGCGGCTAAATTGGATTGGTCTGAGTGGTCTTTAATCCCGGTGTTCTGGAAGGGTCTGGCTGGTCATATTAAAAATGCTCTGTCTACCAGAGCGATTCCAACCTCCTTGGAGGTGTTAATCTCTCTCGCTAACCGAATAGATTTGCGTCATGCAGAACACAAGTTAGAGCTCGAGGTCCCCAGACATCAGTGTTGGTTGGCACCTTCATTCTCTAGACCCATTTCCAAACCCGCGACTACCAACCCAGAGCCTGAGGCTATGGATATATCCCGGACTGAGTCTAGTCCCTCTCATTCCCGACCTGCACATCTCTTGGAGTACCCCATTAATAAGGGTTCCAAGCAGTCGGGAAAATAAGTGTGTCTAACCGCCGTTGGAGGAGGTGTGTTAGATTCCGGGGCTCCTTCCTCCAAATTATTGCATAAGGTTACATTGTTCTTCGGAACAACCACGGTTACTGCCAAGGCGTGGGTGGATTCTGGTGCCGATGGCAATTTTTTGTCTTCTACGTTTGCCCAGAAGCACGCCATCCCTATGGAGTTACTGCCAAGACCAATGAACATTAGGGTAGTCAACGGTTCACTAGTGGACATGCAAATCACCCAGCAGTCGATTCCCCTCACCATGTCATTTCCTCAGGGTCACCGGGAGGTTATCTCCTATCTTATTATTCCCGGTGGATTAGATGAGGTGCTATTGGGTCTTCCATGGTTACGTTGTCACACTCCACACATTGACTGGAATACAGGGAGAATTTCTTCCTGGAGTGAGAATTGTGTGTCTCAGTGTATGGTTACAGTCACCCGGAGGGTAGTCTCTGAGCCTTCTACCGATGAGGCCCCCGGCACAGATCCTCTGTCTGTCCCCGAGACCCAGGTCTTGTCAGATTATATCAAAAAGAACCCTCGGGTAGACATTTTGTCCCGGTCCATGGATACGGCTGAGGACGATGACGAGCCCAGGCTCACCGTTCCTCCGAGAAGTATGCGGAGGGTGGCTCCAGTGTCCTTAAACCAGGTTCCTTCGGGGAGAATGTTAATTCCCCCTAATCCACAAAATGAGGTGCTCTCCTGTGCACATGCCCCTAAGATCAGAGCTCATTTTGGGGTCAAACGCACCACAAAGTTCCTTCAACGGTCCTATTGGTGGCCCCGGTGGTGCCAGGACGTTAAGGAATATGTTCTTGCGTGTGTCTCCTGTGCAAGAGATAAATCATCCCATCAAAGTCTGGCTGGTCTTCTCCACCCGTTACCCGTGGCAGACTCCACAGATCCGACTCCGCTTCTTCTGAATAATGGCCAACATCCTTGCATTCCGGTTCCTATGCCAGTTCCCTCTATGGAACCTGGGGTCAGGGATTTGGCTCTGGAGGCGCAGGAGGTTTGAGACCATACCCAGGATGCTATATTGGCTTCCAAAAATCGGATGAGAGAGTCGGCTGACACTCTTCGTCGTCCTGCTCCCGTATTCTATCTGGGCGACAGAGTGTGGCTCACGGATCGCAACATTAAAGTACGCGGGGAATCTGCTAAGTTTGCCTCCCACTTTATTGGTCCTTTCAAAATTTTGGCCCAAGTAAACCCAGTAATGTACCGTTTACAGTTACCACGACACCTGAGGAGTCACGACACTTTTCATGTGTCGCTCCTTAAACCCGTTTGCCCGACCAAGCTTGCTGAACCCCAACCTGCTACAGACACCAGGGATGATAATCTCGAGGTGCAGGCTATTATGGGGTCTAAGATGGTTCGTGGGAAAAAAAATGTTGCCTAGTACACTGGAGGGGCCATGGATCTGAGGATTGTTCCTGGGACCTGGTGGACCACATTCATGCTCCCCTGCTTGTTGAGGAATATGAGTGTCAAGTGGAGGGGGATGTTAGAAGGAGGGATAATGTTAGGTGTCAGGCATTTGCTGGATCTGAAATGGGTTCAGAACCATCAGTGGCTTCTGTGGTCTCCCATTCCAGTACAGCTAGGGCTGATGCTGCTCAGCATAGTCATTGGTCCCAACGCCTAGCTGGTGCACAAGATGTACAGGTTGTCTCTTGGGTCTTTGTTCCTAGCAACATGAAGCGCAGGTTGCGGAGGGAAACAGGGCTGCTGCTGCCTAAATCCAGGATTCACTGCACTGAGCATGCCCGTGACATGGCGTACCATGATTGGTGGTTTGGGAGTCAGCTGATCCGGTGACCTGGCAACGCCTGATTGGTCGTGGGTGACGTCATCAATAATGCGATGGTGGGGCAGGGCTTAATCTTTCAATAGCCCGCCCACAAACATGGCGGTGCGCTCTGATCATTGAGCTATGATGGTGTTATTGTGTGGACGCTTGGTCGTTTGGGCTCCACGTGTGCTTTATCTTCTGTCACGCAGGTTTAGCGGGGGATAGGCAGCCTTAGATGGAGGGAGGCAAGTAGCTTCATCTGACAGTCTGGTTCCGACAAAGGGGTCGCCATACACCCCGAGCAGTCTGCAGATGCCGTATTCCCGGCACCGCCTGTAAGTCACGTGGAGAGATACTCCTCAGTCCGGTAGCACGCCGGCTGGGAGCACGTATACGCCGGGCTACGGATACATTATTTGTCGCGCATCTCTAGTGCAGTTAATGGAGATAGTGCGAATCCCTATTCCCGTTCCGGTGTGCAGTAACACAGAGGGGATTGTTATTTCAGTTGGTTGTTTTACCTTCTTACCCGGAAGGTGTTCGGCCGCAGTCCTCCAGGCTTCATCGCGGACCCCGGGTTCGGTTGCTTTCCATTATTTAATAAAGTTGTTTGCAACCGTCCCCTTTACACAATCCAGCGACTTTTTACGGAATATATAAAAAATACATCAGCAGAGCAATCCAGCGACTTTTTATTAAATATATAAAAAATACATCGGCACAACAATCCAGCGACTCTTTAATCAATATATATATATATATATAAAACGTCAGCACAGCAATCCAGCGCCTTGTTAGTGAATATATATATATATATATAATATACGTCAGCACAGCAATCCAGCAACTTTTTAGTCAATATATATATAAAAAACATCAGCGGAGCAATCCACACACTTTTTAGTGAATATACAGTATATATATATATATATATATATATAAAATATGTCAGCAGAGCAATCCAGACACTATTTAGTTAGCATATACTGTATATATATATATATATATATATATATATATATATATTTATAAAATATGTCAGCAGAACAATCTAGCGACTTTTTAGTGTAGATATATATATATATAATATATGTCAGCAGAGCAATCCAGCCAATTTTTAGTCAATGTATATATATATAAAAAATGTCAGCAGTGCAATCCAGCTACTTTTTAGTGAATATAAATATAAAATATGTCAGCGGAGCAATCCAGCCACTTTTTAGTGAATATATATATAAAATACGTCAGCAGAGCAATCCAGCAACTTTTAACTGAATAAATATAAAATACGTCAGCGGAGCAATCCAGCCGCTTTTTAGTCAATATATATTTAAAAAATCCGTCAGCAGAGCAATCCAGCGACTTTTTAGTCATATATATATATATATATATATATATATATATATATATATATATAAAATACGTCAGCAGAGCAATCCAGCAACTTTTTACTGAATAAATATAAAATACGTCAGCAGAGCAATCCAGCGACTTTTTAGTCAATATATATTTAAAAAATCCGTCAGCAGAGCAATCCAGCGACTTTTTAGTAAAAAAAATAAAAAAAAAAATATATATATATATATAAAATACGTCAGCAGAGCAATCCAGCAACTTTTTACTGAATAAACATAAAATACGTCAGCAGAGCAATCCAGCGACTTTTTAGTCAATATATATATATATATATATGTATATATATATATATATATATATATAAAAAATAGGTCAGCAGAGCAATCTAGAGACTTTTTAGTCAATATATATATAAGATACGTCAGCAGAGCAATCCAGCGACGTTTTAGTGAATATATATATAAAATACGTCAGCAGAGCAATCCAGCGACTTTTTAGTCAATATATATATAAAATACGTCAGCAGAGCAATCCAGCGACTTTTTAGTCAATATATATATATATATATAAAATACGTCAGCAGAGCAATCCACCAACTTTTTTTTGTCAATATCAAGTCAGCAGAAAAATCCAGCCACTTTTTAGTCAATATATATATATATATACAGTACAGACCAAAAGTTTGGACACACCTTCTCATTTAAAGATTTTTCTGTATTTTCATGACTATGAAAATTGTACATTCACACTGAAGGCATCAAAACTATGAATTAACACATGTGGAATTATATACTTAAAAAAAAGTGTGAAACAACTGAAAATATGTCTTATATTCCAGGTTCTTCAAAGTAGCCACCTTTTGCTTTGATGACTGCTTTGCACACTCTTGGCATTCTCTTGATGAGCTTCAAGAGGTAGTCACCGGAAATGGTCTTCCAACAATCTTGAAGGAGTTCCCAGAGATGCTTAGCACTTGTTGGCCCTTTTGCCTTCACTCTGCGGTCCAGCTCACCCCAAACCATCTCGATTGGGTTCAGGTCTGGTGACTGGAGGCCAGGTCATCTGGCGTAGCACCCCATCACTCTCCTTCTTGGTCAAATAGCCCTTACACAGCCAGGAGGTGTGTTTGGGGTCATTGTCCTGTTGAAAAATAAAAGATGATCCAACTAAACGCAAACCGGATGGAATAGCATGCCGCTGCAAGATGCTTTGGTAGTCATGCTGGTTCAGTATGCCTTCAATTTTGAATAAATCCCCAACAGTGTCACCAGCAAAGCACCCCCTCACCATCACACCTCCTCCTCCATGCTTCACGGTGGGAACCAGGCATGTAGAGTCCATCCGTTCACCTTTTCTGCGTCGCACAAAGACACGGTGGTTGGAACCAAAGATCTCAAATTTGGACTCATCAGACCAAAGCACAGATTTCCACTGGTCTAATGTCCATTCCTTGTGTTCTTTAGCCCAAACAAGTCTCTTCTGCTTGTTGCCTGTCCTTAGCAGTGGTTTCCTAGCAGCTATTTTACCATGAAGGCTTGCTGCACAAAGTCTCCTCTTAACAGTTGTTGTAGAGATGTGTCTGCTGCTAGAATTCTGTGTGGCATTGACCTGGTCTCTAATCTGAGCTGCTGTTAACCTGCGATTTCTGAGGCTGGTGACTCGGATAAACTTATCCTCAGAAGCAGAGGAGACTCTTGGTCTTCCTTTCCTGGGGCGGTCCTCATGTGAACCAGTTTCTTTGTAGCGCTTGATGGTTTTTGCAACTGCACTTAGGGACACTTTCAAAGTTTTCCCAATTTTTCGCACTCACTGACCCTCATTTCTTAAAGTAATGATGGCTACTCATTTTTCTTTACTTAGAATTTGTATTATGGCAAGAAAAAAGCAGCTAACAGTCTATTCAGTAGGACTATCAGCTGTGTATCCACCTGACTTCTGCACAACACAACTGATGGTCCCAACCCCATTTATAGGGCAAGAAATCCCACTTATTAAACCTGACAGGGCACACCTGTAAAGTGAAAACCATTTCCGGTGACTACCTCTTGAAGCTCATCAAGAGAATGCCAAGAGTGTGCAAAGCAGTCATCAAAGCAAAAGGTGGCTACTTTGAAGAATCTAGAATATAAGACATATTTTCAGTTGTTTCACACTTTTTTGTTAAGTATATAATTCCACATGTGTTAATTCATAGTTTTGATGCCTTCAGTGTGAATGTACAATTTTCATAGTCATGGAAATATAGAAAAATCTTTAAATGAGAAGGTGTGTCCAAACTTTTGGTCTGTACTGTATAAAACGTCAGTGGAGCAATCCAGACACTTTTTAGTGAACATATATATATATAAAATACGTCAGCAGAGCAATACGGCGACTCTTAGTCTACATATATACAGAACAGACCAAAAGTTTGGACACATCTTCTCATTTAAAGATTTTTCTGTATTTTCATGACTTTGAAAATTGTACATTCACACTGAAGGCATCAAAATTATGAATTAACACATGTGGAATTATATACTTAACAAAAAAGTGTGAAACAACTGAAAATATGTCTTATATTCCAGGTTCTTCAAAGTAGCCACCTTTTGCTTTGATCACTGCTTTGCACACTCTTGGCATTCTCTTGATGAGCTTCAAGAGGTAGTCACCGGAAATGGTCTTCCAACAATCTTGAAGGAGTTCCCAGAGATGCTTAGCACTTGTTGGCCCTTGTGCCTTCACTCTGCGGTCCAGCTCACCCCAAACCATCTCGATTGGGTTCAGGTCTGGTGACTGTGGAGGCCAGGTCATCTGGCGTAGCACCCCATCATTCTCCTTCTTGGTCAAATAGCCCTTACACAGCCTGGAGATGTGTTTGGGGTCATTGTCCTGTTGAAAAATAAATGATGGTCCAACTAAACACAAACCGGATGGAATAGCATGCCGCTGCAAGATGCTGTGGTAGCCATGCTGGTTCAGTATGCCTTCAATTTTGAATAAATCCCCAACAATGTCACCAGCAAAGCACCCGCACACCATCACACTTCCTCCTCCATGCTTCACGGTGGGAACCAGGCATGTAGAGTCCATCCGTTCACCTTTTCTGCGTCGCACAAAGACACGGTGGTTGGAACCAAAGATCTCAAATTTGGACTCATCAGACCAAAGCACAGATTTCCACTGGTCTAATGTCCATTCCTTGTGTTCTTTAGCCCAAACAAGTCTCTTCTGATTGTTGCCTGTCCTTAGCAGTGGTTTCCTAGCATCTATTTTACCATGAAGGCCTGCTGCACAAAGTCTCCTCTTAACAGTTGTTGAAGAGATGTGTCTGCTGCTAGAACTCTGTGTGGCATTGACCTGGTCTCTAATCTGAGCTGCTGTTAACCTGCAATTTCTGAGGCTGGTGACTCGGATAAACTTATCCTCAGAAACAGAGGTGACTCTTGGTCTTCTTTTCCTGTGGCGGTCCTCATGTGAGCCAGTTTCTTTGTAGCGCTTGATGGTTTTTGCAACTGCACTTGGGGACACATTCAAAGTTTGCCCAATTTTTCGGACTGACTGACCTTCATTTCTTAAAATAATGATGGCCACTCATTTTTCTATACTTAGCTGCTTTTTTCTTGCCATAATACAAATTCTAACAGTCTATTCAGTAGGATTATCAGCTGTGTATCCACTTGACTTCTGCACAACACAACTGATGGTCCCAACCCCATTTATAAGACAAGAAATCCCACTTATTAAACCTGACAGGGCACACCTGTGAAGTGAAAACCATTTCCGGTGACTACCTCTTGAAGCTCATCAAGAGAATGCCAAGAGTGTGCAAAGCAGTCATCAAAGCAAAAGGTGGCTACTTTGAAGAACCTAGAATATAAGACATATTTTCAGTTATTTCACACTTTTTTGTTAAATATATAATTCCACATGTGTTAATTCATAGTTTTGATGCCTTCAGTGTTAATGGACAATTTTCATAGTCATGAAAATACAGAAAAATCTTTAAATAAGAAGGTGTGTCCAAACTTTTGGTCTGTACTGTATGTATAGTGGGGAAAATAAGTATTTGATAATCTGACAATTTTACAAGTTTTCCCACCTAAAGAATTGAGAATCTGTAATTTTTATGATAGGCACTAGTGTTGAGCGAGCACTAAAATGCTCGGGTGCTCGAAGCTCGGGCCGAGCTCACCGTGATACTCGGGTGCTCGACCCGAGCAACGAGCCCAATGTTAGTCTATGTGTAAACAATGGTACAGCGGTCTCAGGGAGACCCAAAGGAATACTGGACAACAAAAAAAATGTTTTACCCCACCTGATGAAGACGGCTTAGACCGTCGAAACGCATTGTGGCAGTGGTATTGGAGGAAGAATAAAGGTCGGTTATCATCTATTAAATTGTCCAGTATTCCTTTGGCGCTCCCTGAGACCGCTGTACCATTGTTTACATGTGAAATATCTCCATACGGAGCCAAAGCGGCAGGAGCAGCCTGGCATATTTGGATGTTTGAGGACCTGCGGTTATCCAGCCACCGGGATAAACAACTGAGGACCTGCGGTGACGTGTTATCCAGTCCGACAGGATCGCGTGACCACTTGAGGAGCACGGAGTTGCGATGCAAACACCGACAGGACGGTATTACAAATAGAGAGAGGCGACCCGGAGCCTCATTAATCACACGCTTAATCTTGGTTGTGTAGACGTACACAACCATCACAGGTGAGTGCACTGGCACTTTTTAATTTATATAAATAGCCCTGTGAGTCTACACATGCGCCCTTTCCCTTTTCTTTTTGCAATGTTAGTCTATGGGAGACCGGAGCATTTTTGCGGCGGCACCCCCGGCAGTCTGTAGAAAGCCTAAAAAGTGCCCAAAACGATAGTGACAGTGCTCATGGGGACAGCATGGGCATCGCCCCAGGATGCATTTCTGACCCCCAGGTCACTGCTGTCAACAACGTGGTCAGAGGTATTAAGCCACTTTTACGGGCTCACAATAAAACGTTCAAAAACGAAACTGAAACGGTTTTCCAGTGAAATATGTTAAGGAACTTGCTTTCCAGGGTAAAGACTAGTGTATAAGGTAAAATAAATAACCATAAACAAAAATAATCCTCCACACCTTGGGCTGTGTTCACAAGTAGCATTTTTTATGCGTTTTTGCACTTTTGTATTGCTTTCAACCGTGACAAATGCATTCACCGGGAATTGTCATTTTAACATTTTACAATCTTATCTGGCCATGTGCTGTGTGACACATGCATACAATGCTGAAAAGACATGGGCACAGCATGGGGAAGACCTCTGGAAGCATCTCTGACACCCAGGTCACTGCCTAAAAGTGTGCCCATCAGAAGTGATCCTTGCCACATCAGAAGATGCAGACTTGCAACTATCCCCATGCAAGTCCTTGTCTCAGGGCAGTGTTCAATTGTACCTCCCCCATTCCTTGCAATGCAAGCGCAAGTATGCAGCCTGCCACCCACCCACCCCCAGGCTGCAATACCATACTACTAGCTTGCACTTGAAATTGGGCCTTTTAGTTTGGAGGAGGACGAAGCTGGCCACTACCTCATGGCTGCTTTGGCAACGAGGTATCCATACTCAGTCCCCAGCCGCCCGGCGGCCGGGTGTCCGCGCTCGGTCCCCAGCCGCCAGGGGGCGGCCGGGTGTCCATACTCGGTCCCCAGCCGCCCCACGGCCGGGTGTCCTCACACGGTCCCCAGCCGCCTGGGGGCGGCCGGGTGTCCATAAACGGTCCCCAGCTACCCCTATTTCTCCTTGTAAGTTCCCCCCACACTTTTCTTAGCCCAGCCTGCTTTAGGGCAGCATTGGAAGAGCCCACCAGAGAACCAGACTCCTCCGGTGGTCCCTGGCTTCTCCATCAGGGGAGTTGAGAGTGCCAAGGTGAGGAGCATGATGAGGATGATAGAAGTTAGCATCTGCTTTGTTTTCTTGGAATGCAAGCGTAAGTGTGCAACCTGCCACCCACCCACCCCCAGGCTGCAATACCATACTGCTAGCTTGCTTGCACTTCAAATTGGGCCTTTTAGGTATGTGGAGGCAGACGCTGGCCACCATGTCATGGCTGCATCAGCGGCCTGGTATCCATACTCAGTCCCCTGCCGCCCGGTGGCCGGGTGTCCACGCTCGGTCCCCAGCCGCCCCGGGTGTCCATAAACGGTCCCCAGCTGTCCCTATTTCTCCTTGGAAGTTCCGCCCACACACTTTTCTTAGCCCGGCCTGCTTTAGGGCAGCATTGGACGAGCCCACCAGAGAACCAAACTCCTCCGGTGGGCCCTGGCTTCTCCATCAGGGGAGTTGAGAGTGCCAAGGTGAGGAGCATGATGATGATGATAGAAGTTAGCATCTGCTTTGTTTTCTTGGAATGCAAGTGCATGTATGTAGTAGCGGCTAGGCCTGAGGTGGTCAGCGTTTTGGCGCATATCCTACCTCCTCCGAGAATTGCTGGATGTTTTCCTGCTACTATCCCAGTTCTATGACTCCCGTTAAAACAAAGCTTCAGGTGATGAATGATGGATGAGGTGGTGGCAAAGGAGAAAGAGCAGGAGGAACAGGGACCATTCACATCAATATCAGGCCAGTCAACCACATATGTCTTGTAGGATATGTTTCTGTACCTAAAGGAGCGGTTCGACTACACAGTTATAGGGCATGCAGTGAGTGCAATGCCTACCAAAAATTTCGAGGCACTCCAATGCCCCTTGGAAGTGACATGGAGGTCAGAGGGCCTTAACTAAACCGTTTTTTCCATTTATAGGAACTAGGTCTCCTGTGCACTGTTAGCCTAAGCTTTCCAAAAATTATGAGGAACTGCAATGCCCCTTGAAACAGACGTGGATTACAGCATACTAAAAACCTTCTACCCATTATTGGGGAGGGAGTCTCACTTAGTGTTCGCTTATGCATTGAAAAGCAAAAGCTGACTAAAATTAGGAGGAAATGCCCGTTGGAAAAATGATGGAGTTAACAGTGAAATAAAAAGACAATATCAATGCCCCTTGAAAAAGTGGTGGAGGTCGCAGTAGCTTAACAAGGCGGTTTTAATGCCCCTGGGAAAAGTGGTGGAGGTCGCAGTAGCTTAACAAGACGGTTCTAATGCCCCTGGGAAGAGACGTGGAGGTCACAGTAGCTTAACAAGACGGTTTTAATGCCCCTTGGTAGAGACGTGGAGGTCGTAGTGGAATGAAAAGACAATATCAATGCCCCTGGGAAAAGTGGTGGAGGTCGCAGTAGCTTAACAAGACGGTTTTAATGCCCCTGGGAAAAGTGGTGGAGGTCGCAGTAGCTTAACAAGACGGTTTTAATGCCCCTTGGAAGAATGGTGGTGGTCGCAGTGGAATAAATAGACAATATCAATGCCCCTGGGAAAAGTGGTGGAGGGCGCAGCAGCTTAACAAGACAGTTTTAATGCCCCTGGGAAAAGTGGTGGAGGTAGCAGTAGCTTAACAAGATGGTTTTAATGCCCCTTGGAAGAATGGTGGAGGTCGCAGTGGAATAAAAAAACAATATCAATGACCCTTGAAAAAGTGGTGGAGGTCGCAGTAGCTTAACAAGACGGTTTTAATGACCCTTGGAAGAATGGTGGAGGTCGCAGTGGAATAAAAAGACAATATCAATGCCCCTTGAAAAAGTGATGGAGGTCGCAGTAGCTTAGCAAGACGGTTTTTATGCCCCTTGGAAGAATGGTGGAGGTCGCAGTGGAATAAAAGGACAATATCAATGCCCCTTGAAAAGTGGTGGAGGTCGCAGTAGCTAACAAGACAGTTTTAATGCCCCTTGGAAGAATGGTGGAGGTCGCAGTGGAATAAAAAGACAATATCAATGCCCCTTGAAAAAGTGGTGGAGGTCGCAGTAGCTTAACAAGACAGTTTTAATGCCCCTTGGAAGAATGGTGGAGGTCGCAGTGGAATAAAAAGAAAATATCAATGCCCCTGGGAAAAGTGGTGGAGGTCGCAGTAGCTTAACAAGACGGTTTTAATGCTCATTGGAAGAATGGTGGAGGTCGCAGTGGAATAAAAAGACAATATCAATGCCCCTGGGAAAAGTGGTGGAGGTCGCAGAAGCTTAACAAGATGGTTTTAATGCCATTGGGAAAAGTGGTGGAGGTAGCAGTAGCTTAACAAGATGGTTTTAATGCCCCTTGGAAGAATGGTGGAGGTCGCAGTGGAATAAAAAAACAATATCAATGCCCCTTGAAAAAGTGGTGGAGGTCGCAGTAGCTTAACAAGACGGTTTGAATGGCCCTTGGAAGAATGGTGGAGGTCGCAGTGGAATAAAAAGACAATATCAATGCCCCTTGAAAAAGTGGTGGAGGTCACAGTAGCTTAACATGATGGTTTTAATGCCCCTTGGAAGAATGGTGGAGGTCGCAGTGGAATAAAAAGACAATATCAATGCCCCTTGAAAAAGTGGTGGAGGTCGCAGTAGCTTAACAAGACAGTTTTAATGCCCCTTGGAAGAATGGTGGAGGTCGCAGTGGAATAAAAAGACAATATCAATGCCCCTTGAAATAGTGGTGGGGGTCGCAGTAGCTTAACAAGACGGTTTTAATGCCCCTTGGAAGAATGGTGGAAGTCGCAGTGGAATAAAAAGACAATATCAATGCCCCTTGAAAAAGTGTTGGAGGTCGCAGTAACTTAACAGGACGGTTTTATTGCCCTTTGGAAGAATGGTGGAGGTCGCAGTGGAATAAAAAGACAATATCAATGCCCCTTGAAAAAGTGGTGGAGGTTGCAGTAGCTTAACAAGACGGTTTTAATGCCCCTTGGAAGAATGGTGGAGGTCGCAGAGGAATAAAAAAACAATATCAATGCTCCTTGAAATAGTGGTGGAGGTCGCAGTAGCTTAACAAGACGGTTTTAATGCCCCTTGGAAGAATGGTGGAGGTTGCAGTGGAATAAAAAGACAATATCAATGCCCCTTGAAAAAGTGGTGGAGGTCGCAGTAGCTTAACAAGACGGTTTTATTGCCCCTGGGAAAAGTGGTGGAGGTCGCAGTAGCTTAAGAAGACGGTTTTAATGTGCCTTGGAAGAATGGTGGAGGTCGCAGTGGAATAAAAAGACAATATCAATGCCCCTTGAAAGAGTGGTGGAGGTCGCAGTAGCTTAACAAGATGGTTTTAATGCCCATTGGAAGGGACGTGGAGGTCGCAGTAGCTTAACAAGACGGTTTAATGCCCCTTGGAAGAGACGTGGATGTCGCAGTAGCTTAACAAGACGGTTTTAATGCCCCTTGGAAGAATTGTGGAGGTCGCAGTAGATTAACAAGACGGTTTTCATGCCCCTTACAAGAGCCATGCAGTACAGCATATTAAAAACATTATTCCCATTATTGGGGAGTGGGTCTCCCATAGTCATTGCCTATGCCTTCCAAGCAAAAGCTGCCAAAAAATTAGGACGGAGGAACTTGCAATGCTGGCAACACAGACCACGGTCACCCTGGTGGTATAGTGGTGGTGGAGGATGAGGATAAGGAGAAGAGCAAAATACAGCCGAAATGAGGTAGCGTATACCCATGTGCGGGTGTGAAGCGGTGCATGGAAATACACTTCCCGAAATAACACAGTGGATTTGACTTTGTTACTCTGCTGTCATTTGGTGGTGATGAGAAGTCTGGCCCAATTCAGACCTTGTTCATTTTGATAAGGGTCAGCTTGTCAGCATTGTCAGTTGACAGGAGAGTGCGCTTATCAGTTATAATTCCGCCAGCGGCACTAAAAACACGCTCCGATAACACGCTAGCGGCAGGGCAGGCCAGGACCTTCAAGGTGTACAGAGCAAGTTCATTCCAAGTGTCCAGCTTGGATACCCAATAATTAAAAGGCACAGAGGAATCACGGAGGATGCTGGTACGGTCGGCAAGGTACTCCCTCACCATCTTTTGAAACCTTCCACTCCTTGTGAGAGTACCCCACACCTTAGGGCCTGTAAGCTGGGCGGGTCTCAGAAAACTGTCCCAGAATGTTTACAGTGCTCCCCTGCCTCTGCTGGATTGGAGTTGCGTCTCTCTCGCCTGTACACCTTGGTTGGTCAACGAACTGTGACCTCTGCCGCTAGCGTGTTCAGATGGGAATTTTTTTAACAGTTCTGCAGCAAGGGCCTTCTGGTACTGCCCCATTTTTGTAGACCCCTCCACCTCAGGAATAAGAGAGTGAAAGTTCTCCTTGTAGCGGGGGTCTAAAAGTGTTACCAACCAGTAATGACTGTCACCCAACATTTTGACAATGCGAGGGTCACAGTTAAGGCAGCGTAACATAAAGTCAGCCATGCGTGCCAGACTGGTAACGGGCAAGATTTCCGTGTCCTCACCAAGATGACGACTGACCATGCTCTCCTCCTCCTCCTCCTTTCCCCTGTCCTCAGGCCACCCACGCTGAACCGACTGTATGACAGCTGTACAGGTACTACCGTCTACAGCGCATGATACCAGCTCCTGTTCTTCCTCCTCCTCTCCCTCATTGTCCCCCAATGCACATTGGGATGAGATGAGGCTGGGCTGTGTGTAATCTCCCATTACAGCTTCATGACCCATCTCATCATACTCTGGCTGCAATGCCTCCTCTTTAATTCCCTGCAGAGAGCGTTGCAAAAGACAGACAAGTGGGATGCTGACGCTAATGATGGCGTCATCGCCATTCACCATCTTGGTGGACTCCTCAACGTTTGTCAGGATGGTACATATGTCAGACATCCAGGTCCACTCCTGAGGTCTTATGTGTGGAGTCTGACCTAAATATCGACGGCCTTGTTGCAGCTGGTACTCCACAACTGCTCTCTTCTGCTCACAAATTCTTTGCAACATGTGGAGGGTAGAGTTCCAACGTGTGGGGATATCACACACAAGTCGGTGTGCCGGAAGCTGCAAACGCTGCTGTAACACAGCAAGGGTGGCGGAAGCTGTAGCCGACTTGTGAAAATGAGCTGACAGACGGCGTACTTTGACAAGCAGATCTGGCAACTCGGGGTACGATTTAAGAAACCGCTGAACCACGAGGTTAAGCACATGAGCCAGGCATGGTACGTGTGTGATCTCACCTCTCCTCAGAGCCGCCACCAGGTTACAGCCATTGTCACACATGACCATGCCTGGATGTAGGATCAGCAGTCTCAGCCACAGATCTGCCTGCTCTTTCACAGCTGTCCACAACTCACAAGCAGTGTGAGGTTTATCACCTAAGCTTATGAGTTTCAGCACAGCCTGTTGCCGCTTGGCTGAGGCAGTACTGCAGTGCTTCCAGCTTGTAACTGATGTGGTGATATCTGAGATGGAGGCTGAACATGAAGAGGAGGAGGAGGAGGATGATGCGCAGGAGCTGTACACTGTGGGGGCAACTCTGACTGACATAGGGCCCGCAATCCTCGGTGTGGGGAGGATGTGTTCCGTCCCAAGGTCCGACTGGGTCCTGGCTTCCACTATGTTTACCCAGGGTGCCATCAGGGAGATGTACCGTCCCTGGCCACAAGCACTTGTCCACGTGTCCGTTGTCAGGTGGACTCTCCCAGTAACTGCATTGTTGAGGGCACGGCAGATGTTTTGGGATGCGTGCTTGTGTAGTGCGGGGATGGCACATCGGGTAAAATAGTGTCGGCTGGGGACCGAGTACCGAGGGACGGCCACCTCCATAAGGTTGCGGAAGGATTCCGTCTCCACCAGCCTAAAAGGCAGCATTTCCAATGCAAGCAGTCGTGAAATGTGCGAATTTAGGACTGTGGCCTGTGGGGCGTTGGCTGCGAATTTGCGCTTTCGTTCAAAGGTCTGGGATATGGACAATTGAATGCTGCGGTGGGACGTGGACGTGGACGTTGATGCTGTTTCTTGAGAAACTGCCATAACAAGTGAAAACTGAGAGGAGGGGGCATCTTTGCATGCAGTATGGACAGGGGATTGCCTTGCACGCACAACAGTGGGTTCTATTACACGCACAACAGCGGAAGAAGCAGTGGTGACACCCGCTGACACTGGTCGTGGACCCTGGGGTTCGCCCCACAAAGTCGGGTGCTTTGCTGCCATGTGCCTGATCATGCTGGTGGTGGTCAGGCTGGTAGTTTTGTCTCCCCTGCTGATGCTGGCATGGCAGTTGGTACAAATGGCCTTTTTGGGGTTATCAGCAGAGTCTTTAAAACAATTCCAGACTCTGGAAGACCTACCAGTTGTACTGGCAATGTCCCTCGTGTTGGTGTTACGTGGAACTGTTGCCCACCTTCAGTGTGCGGCCACCACACTGCTTCTTCCTGCCTGTTGGGGTACTCTGCCTCCCTCCCCCTGTGCGCTGCTGGCCTCGCTCTGCGTGTCCTCCTGCCACCTTGGGTCAGTTACTAGATCATCCACCACCTCCTCCTCTTCCACTTGCGCACCACGATCCTCCTCCTCACTTCATGGCAATTGTGGCTCGTCATCGTCCACCTCTTGTGACAAATTGCCAGCGTCAACTTCCTGTGGCCATGGCTGTTCAAATATTTGGGCATCGCTACATGGGATCTCCTCTTCCACCACTTCAAGCGGAGCAGGCGAGGGGCACAAATATGGAAATGGACCAGTGAACAGCTCTTCAGAGTTTCCAAGTGTGGGATCAGTTGCTGTTTGACGACACTCGGCATGGTGGGAGAAAGGAGCATCAGGGTGAGGAGGAAGATGCGGTCGAGACTCACGGCTACTAAAACTTGACCGTGTGGAAGACAGACCAGAGGTGGTTGTGCCCAGGTAAATGGAAATATTATCTGCTATCCAATTAATAACCTGTTCACACTGATCAGTTTGCAATACTGGTGTTGTAGTGTGCTTCCCTATTAATTAAGTCAAGAAGCTGGAGCGAGAAGATGTGGCTGTTGGTTGTGGCACATTTTCACCTTGGCTACGTCCACGTCCTCTACATGCACCATCACCAGAATGTCCAGTTCCACATCCCTTGCCACGCGCCTTGCCCATTGTAAATGAAGTAAAATAGCTTACACTCACACTATCAAGGGAAAAAGGGTAATGAAAAGGAGATTAGAACCGTGGAAGAGGAAAACCACAGTTCTATTTCTCTGGCCTACACCAGAATCTTTTAAACAGATATCTTGGTGTCTGACCAGTCAGGGAGACACTATTACAGTTTTTTTTTACGGCAGTTTTTTTTACGGCAAAAAATGCCAAAAGCAGGATAATACAGAGATTTGACCCGTGGAACTGCAAAACCACAGTTCTATTTCTCTGGCCTACACCAGACTCTTTTAAACAACTATATTGGTGTCTGACCAGTCAGGGAGACACTATTACAGTTTTTTTTACGGCAAAAAATGCCAAAAGCAGGATAATACAGAGATTTGACCCGTGGAACTGCAAAACCACAGTTCTATTTCTCTGGCCTACACCAGACTCTTTTAAACAGTTATATTGGTGTCTGACCAGTCAGGGAGACACTATTACAGTTTTTTTTACGGCAAAAAATGCCAAAAGTAGGATAATACAGAGATTTGACCCGTGGAACTGCAAAACCACAGTTACAGCTATGTGGCGTACACCAGAATCTTTTAAACAGATATATTGGTGTCTGACCAGTCAGGGAGACACTATTACAGTGTTTTACGGCAAAAAATGCCAAAAGCAGGATAATACCGAGATTTGACCCGTGGAACTGCAAAACCACAGTTCTATTTTTCTGGCCTACACCAGACTCTTTTAAACAGATATATTGGTGTCTGAACAGTCACAGACACACTCAATTTTTTTGAAGGGGGGGGGGAAATACCAAAAGGCTAATAAGATGCGTATTTGTACAGTCTGACTGAGGAAAAAAAAATTCAGGATTTAGATGAAAAAAAAAGAATTTTTCCTGGTTCCTGAGACCGGGGGATAAGTCTAGCAATTTGACCAACAGGAGCACACAGGACTGTAATGCAGCGTTTGCTGGTATATCTGGGACAAAATCTAAAAATAAAAGACAGAAAATCACATTGCATGATTTTTAAATAATTAAATTGCATTTTATTGCATTAAATAAGTATTTGATCACCTACCAACCAGCAAGAATTCTGGCTCTCACAGACCTGTTAGATTTTCTTTAAAAAGCCTTTCTACTCTGCATGCATTACCTGCATTAATTGCACCTGTTTGAACATCATAACCTGTATAAAAGTCACCTGTCCACACACTCAATCAATCCAATCTCCCTGCCATGGCCAAGACCAAACAGATGTCTAAGGACAACAGGGACCAAACTGTAGACCTGCAAAAGGCTGGGATGGGCTACAGGACAAAAGGCAACAAGCTTGGTGAGAAGGCATCAACTGTTGGTGTAAGTATTAGAAAATGGAAGAAACACAGGATGACTGTCAATCTTCCTTGGTCTGGGGCTCCATGCAAGTTCTTGCCTCGTGGGGTAAGAATGATTCTAAGAAAGGTCAGGAATCAGCTCACAACTACACATAGAGGACCTGGCCAATGACCTGAAATGAGCTGGGACCACAGTCTCAAACATTACAGTTAATGACACATTACGCAGTCATGGATTAAAATCCTGTGGGTTGCGCAAGGTCCCCCTTCTCATGCCAGCATATGTCCAGGTCCATTTGAAGGTCACCAATGACCATCTAGATGATCCAGGGGAGACATGAAAGATAGTTATGTGGTCAGATGAGACCAAAATAGAACTTTTTGGTATCAACTCTACTTGCCATGTTTGGAGGAAGAAGGATGAGTACAACCTCAAGAACATTGTCCCAACAGTGAAGTATGGTGGGGGAAAAATCATACTTTGGGGGTGCTTTTCTGCAAAGGGGACAGGAGGACTGCAGTGTATTTGAAGGAGGATGGATGAGGTCATGTATCGCAAGATTTTGGCCAACAACCTCCTTCCCTCAGTAAGAGCATTGAAGATGGATCTTGACTGGGTCTCCAGCATGACAATGACACGAAACACACAGCAAGGGCAACTAGGAGTGGATCCATAAAAAGCATTTCAAGGTCCAAAAGTGGCTCCAGACCTGAACCCAATATAAAATCTTTGGAGGGAGCTGAAACTCAATGCTGCTCTACGACCCCGGAACCTTAAAGATCTGTATGGAGGAGTAGGCCAAAATCTCTGCTGCAGTGTGTGCAAACTTGATCAAGAACTACAGGAAATGTCTAACGTCTGTAATTGCAAACAAAGGTTTCAATACCAAATATTAAGTTCTGTTTTCCTATTGTATCAAATACTTATTTTACAGTAAAATGCAAATTAATTATGTAAAAATCATACAATATGATTTTCTGGATTTTTTTTAAGATTCTGTCTCTCATAGTTGAAGTGTACCTACGATAAAAATTACAGACTTCTCCATTCTTTGTAGGTGGGAAAACTTTCAAAATCAGCAGTGTATCAAATACTTATTTTCCCCACTGTATGTACTCTGTATGTATGTGCTTTATGTATACATTTATATCTGTACAGTTATGTCCGAATGTTTTGGCACGCTTGAAATTGTTCCAGAAAGTGTATTTCTCTCAGAAAATTATTGCAATTACACATGTTTTTTTTATAAACATGTTTATTTCTTTTGTGTGAATTGGAACAATACAAAAAAAAACTTGAAAAAATCAAACTGGATATAATTTGACGCAAAAACACAAAAATAGACTGGATAAAAATTGTTGGCACCTTTCTGAAATTTTGGGTAGACAAGTTTGTTTCATGTATGTAATGCTTGTTAACCTGTGGAAAGTAGCAGGTGTGAGCAATATGAAAATCGCACCTGAAACCAGATAAAAAGGGGAGAAGTTGACTCAATCTTTGAATTGTGTATGTGTCACACTAAGCATGGAGAACAGAAAGAGGAGAAGAGAACTGTCTGAGTTCTTGAGAACCAAAATTGTTGTCCTTCTCCAGAGATCTTGATGCTCCTTTGTCCACGGTGCGCAACATAATCAACAAGTTAACAACCCATGGCACTGTAACTAATCTCCCTGGATGAAGATGAAGAGAAAAATTGATGAAAGGTTGTAACGCAGGATAGTTCAAATTGTGTATAAGCAGCCCCAATAAAGATCCAAAGAATTTCAATCTGTCCTGCAAGCTCAGGGAGCATCAGTGTCTGCGCGATCTATCAGTTTGCCAAAATGTATGCGAGTAAGCAAAAATCCTTCTGGGAAAGCACCTTCTGGACAGATGAGACCAAGACAGAGCTTTTTCATAAATCACATCGTTCTACTCTTTACGAAAAATGGAAAGAGCTGACAAAGAAAAGAACACAGTACCGACAGTCAAATATGGTGGAGGGTTAAAGATGTTTTGGGATTGTTTTGCTACCTCTGGTACTGGGTACCTTGACTGTGTGCAATGCATCATGAAATCTGAAGTTTACCAAAGGATTTTGGGTCTCAATGTAGTGTCCAGAGTCCGAAAAGTTTGAGTTTGAGTCCTAGCTATGGGTCTTCCAGCAGGACAATAACCCCAAACATACTTCAGGAAGCACCTAAAAATGGATGGAAACAAAGGAACTGGAGAATTCTGAAGTGGCCAGCAATGAGTCCAGATCTAAATCCCATTAAACATCTACGGATAGATCTTAAAATTGCTGTTGGGAGAAGGCACTCTTCAAATATGAGAGACCTGGAGATGTTTGCAGAAGAAGAGTGGTTCAAAATTCCAGTTTAGAGGAGTAAGAAGTTTGTTGATGGTTATAGCAAACAATGGATTACAATTATTTATTCCAAAGGGTGTGCAATCAAATATTAAGTTGAGGGTTCCAACAACTTTGTCCAGCCCATTCTGGGGGTTTTGTGGGAAATTTGGTCCAATTTGCCTTTTTTTATCTGTTTTTTTGTGTTGTTCCAATACACACAAAGGAAATAAAAATGTGTATAATAGAACATGTGTCAATAATTTTCTGGGAGAAATTCGTCATTTTATGGAACTATAATATATATATATATGTCTGTATATTTATGCTATGTATATACTTGTGTGTTTGCATGTATGTGCTCTGTGCATACGTGTGTGTGTCTGTATGTATGTGCTCTGTGTATACACGTGTGTATTTATGTATGTGCTCGGTGTTTACATCAGGGGCGGACATATAGTGGGTGCACCCGATGCAGCTGCACCGGTGCCGAAGGTGGAGGGAGCTCCTTGCAGGGTGCTAATAATGAGTGCAGTCTGGCCTGTTGCTAGGAGCTCAAGGCTCGGGGGACCCATATCCAGATTGCCCTCAACATATGTAGTGTTTCGGGCATGAAGCGATCCAGTATCTCCACTGCCTATAGGAGAAAATGTCAGCGAAGCTGCAGGATACCATCCTCAGCTTCCTGCCTGGCACTTTCTCAGTGACACAGGCGCACGTGGCTTGATGACGTCAGCATGTAGCACACACTTGTGTCAGTTAAAAATTTACCGGCGTAGAAGAAAGAAGCAGCGATACCTCGGGAGAACAGACGGAGACGCGTGTTTTTTTTCAATGCACGGGGGAGAGGACAATGAGAGGGATCGTGGGTGGCGGAGAGAAAAATGATGGGATGTTGGGGAGAGGACAATTATGGGATGAGGGGGAGAGGACAATGGTGGGATGAGGGGGAGCGGACAATGGTGGGATGAGGGGGAGAAGACAATGGTGGGATGAGGGGAGAGGACAATGGTGGATGTGGGGGAGAGGACAATGATGGATGAGAAGGAGAGGACAATGATGGAATGTGGGGGAGAGGACAATGATGGGATGTGGGGGAGAGGACAATGATGGATGTGGCGGAGAGGACAATGATGGATGAGAACGAGAGGAAAATGATGGGATGTGGGGGAGAGGACAATGATGGGATGTGGGGGAGAGGACAATGATGAATATGGGGGAGAGGACAATGAGGTGAGTGGATAAGAGGACAATGAGGGGGTGGGGATTGGTGTGGGAGTAAGGGGGCTTATAATGGACTTATGAACAAGGGGAGGGGGAGGAAGACATTAGATATGGATCTATCTATATATCTATATCTATCTAAATATCTATCTATACACCCGTAGTTTGTGTTACCGCAGGACTCGGTTTGTCTCCAATCTGTGGAGTTTTTTTTTGAGCTTTGGCCCTCATCTATGATGACCCTGACCGAGTCTCCTTGGCTGAGTCTAGGCTACGTCGCCTTCAGCAGGGGATTCGGTCAGTGGAAACGTACAGTTCGGAATTCTGTAGATGGGCAACGGATTCCAAATGGAATGACTCAGCCCTTATAAGTCAATTTTGTGAGGCGCTTACTGAAAGGTTGAAAGATGCATTGGCTGTATATGAAACCCCTCAGTCCTTGGAGGCTGCCATGTCTTTGGCCATATGTCTGGATAGGTGCCTTCGGGATAGACAGGTGTGACCACCGTCTCCGGGGCCTTCTGGTCGGGGTTGTGCACCTTTGCCAGGGGAGCGATCTGGGGGTGAACCAGTACTGGGATAGGTGGAGGAACCCATACAGTTAGGGGATGTCTCTACATCATACATCTCCCCGGAGAGTCGCAAAAAAAAGGCGTATGTTTTTTTTGTGGGAAAAAGCACACTTTGTTGGGACCAGTCCTTCAATTCCTAAACAAAAGGAGACTCGACTAACTCTCAGTAGTCTGGAGTTGGATAAACAAGGAGTGCATTTGTGGACAAACTGCAGTTCCCGCTTTGTCCTGACAGAAGAGGTGGTGCTAGAGAGCAAAACTGAAAACATTTCCTGTGTTTGTGGACAGTGGAGCCGGGGTCAGCATGGTTGATGCTGAGTTTGTGAAAATTTATGGTCTTGCTTGCTGTGCTTAAGCTGAGCCTATTCCTATCTTTGCCATTGACTCGGCACCACTTGCACAGAAAGCATTTACTCAGATTGTACATAATGTAAAACTGAGAGTGGGGTGAGTTCATTGTGAAATCATCTTTTGCTATGTTCTGGACAATCTTCCTACTCCGATTGTTTTGGGTATCCTTGGCTGTTAAATATAATCCATTGGTGGATTGGCAAACCGGGGAGATTATTGAATGAGGAGATTACTGCCATGAGAACTGTCTGAATCTTTCCATTGTAAATATTACCTGCTTTTCTGTCTGGTTTTGAGGATGTATTTTTTGAGAAGGAGTGTCAGGATTTGCCTCGTCATCGTGCTTATGACTGTCCTCTTAACCTGACCCCCGGAGCTAAACTACCGAAGTCCAGTCTATATAATCTTTCTGGCCCTGAGAGACAAGCCATGAAGGATTTCATTGCGGAAAGTCTGGAGAAGGGACATATTAGACCCTCATCTTCGCCTGTGATTTAGATTAGATTTCCGGGAATTAAATCAAATCACCATCCGTGAGCCATACCCTCTTCCTCTGATTCCTGATTCGTTCAACCAGGTTGTGGGAGCTAAGGTGTTCTCCAAGTTGGATTTAAGGGGAGCCTACAATCTGGTTAGAATCAGAGAAGGTGATGAATGGAAGACAGAGTTCAATACCTCAGAAGGATATTTTGAGAGTCTGGTTATGCCTTTTGGTTTGACCAAAGCACCTGCAGTATTCCAGCATTTCAGAAATGATATTTTCCATCATTTGGTGGGGAGGCTTGTGGTGGTCTATCTGGATGATATTTTGGTTTATTCACCTGATTTTGAGACACATCGGGGCCGGCTAAGCAGGTGCTCCATATTTTAAAGGATAACAAACTTTATGCCAAACTAGAAAAATGTGTTTTTGCTGTTCAGGAGGTGCAGTGTTTGAGGTACTTGTTGTCATTTTCAGGTTTTCAGATGGATCCAGAGAAGATCTGTGCAGTCCTAGACTGGGAACGTCCCGAAAACCTGAAGGCCCTAGAACGTTTTCTGGGCTTTACTAAATTTTACACGAAATTCATCCAAAATTAATGGTTATTGTGAAACCCCTTACTGACATGACTACAAAGGGGTCTGATTTTTCCAAATGGTCGGATGCTTCCCTCTAGTCTTTTTCTTCCTTAAAGAATTATTTTGCCACCGCACCTATACTCAGTCAACCCAATGTTTCTCAACCCTTTATTGTGGAGGTCGATGCTTCGGATGTTGGGGTTGGGGCTGTGTTGTCTTAGGGTTCATCCCCTGGTAAATGGATTCCATGTGCCTTCTTTTCTAAAAAATTGTCTTCGGCTGAGAGACTTTATGGCGTGGGTAATAGTGAACTTTTGGCGATCAAATTGGCATTCAAGGAATGGCGACACTGTTATTACTGACCATAAGAACCTGTCATATCTCCAGTCAGCTAAACGTCTCAACCCTAGGCAAGCCAGATGGTCCCTATTTTTTACTAGGTTCAATTTTGTTGTCACTTTTCGTCCAGGGGTCAAAAATGTCAAGGCTGATGCTTTGTCCCGGAGCTTCCCTGGTGGTGGTGACCATGAGAACCCTACCCAGATATTACAGAAAAGGGTAGTCATTTTGGATCTTTCTCCTGAACTTGGAGGGTGAGGTGTTGGAGGCTCAGGAAGATGCCCCTGCCTTCTGTCCTTCAGGAAAGTTATTTGTACTATCTGGTCTGCGCCGCAAAGTAATCAAGAAACATCATAACTCTGTGCTTGCTGGGCATCCAGGTGGTAAGGCAACCACGGACCTCCTCTCTCGTCGTTTTTGGCGGCCAGGGTTGCATCAGGATGTAATTGAACATGTAGCTGCTTGTAGTATTTGCGCGCGTTTTAAGGTTTCGCATACCCGTCCGTCTGGTACTCTTCTTCCGCTACCTATCCCTAGTAGGTCATGGACACTTGTCCATGGATTTTATTACTGACCTACCGATTTCTGCAGGCAAAATGGTGGTTTTGGTGGTAGTACATACAGTAGGTTCAGTAAAATGGTTCACTTTGTCGCATTACCTGCACTTCCCAATGCCAAGACACTTGTTCAGGTGTTCATAAATGAGATTGTGAAGCTTCAAGGGGTTCCCTTCGATGTGGTGTCTGATCGGGGGACCTAGTTTGTTTCTAAGTTCTGGAAGGCCTTCTGTTCTTAATTGGGGGTGCAGCTGTCCTTTTCCTCTGCCTTCCACACTCAGTCGAATGGTCAGACTGAGCGTGTCAATCAGAACTTGGAGACATAACTCAGGTGTTTCGTCTCCGAAAATCAGGAGGATTGGGCATCCTACTTACCTTTGGCAGAATTTGCCATCAATAATCATCGTCAAGAATCCACTGGCACGTCACCGTTCTTCGGTGCATACGGTTGTCATCCACAGATTGGTACCTTCAGTGGGGAAGGAGCTTCAGGAGTTCCTGAGGAGGAAAGGTTTGCTTCGCTGCTCTCCTCGGTATGGCAGGGTGTGCTGAGTAATTTAAAGACCATGGGAGTCAGGTATAAATGTATGGCTAACAGAAAACACTTGCCAGGTCCGGACCTCAATGTGAATGACTTTGTGTGGTTGTCTACCAGGAATATAAGATTGAAAGTTCCTTCTTGGAAGCTGGGACCTAGGTTTATTGGTCCCTATAAAATAACCGTCGTCATTAACCCAGCAGCATTTCATTTTGAACTTCTTCAGGCCCTTAAGGTCCACAATGTGTTCCACAGGTCCTTACTCAAAAGGTATGTGGAACCTCTTGAGCCCTCACCTCTATCACCGCCGCCAGTAATGGTTGATGGTAATCTGGAGTTCCAGATTTTGAGGATTGTAGATTCTTGTCTCCAACGTCGTTCTCTACAATACTTGGTGCACTGGAAAGGCTATGGTCCAGAGGAGAGGATGTGGGTTTCATCGTCAGAGGTGAATGCTCCCAAATTGGTTCGCTCATTCCACACCTCTTTTCCTGACAAACCCGATTCTGAGTGTCCGGATGCCACTCGTAGATGGAGGGGGTACTGTCACGGGTGTGTTAGATGTGACAGACAGTCGCCCTGCAGTGGGTTGCCGGAGATCTCCACGTTTGGCATTGCAGACAGCTGCTTAGATAGGAGGCTGTCTTTAGGACCGAGTGACTACCTCTCTCTAGCTAATTTGCTCTCTGGCCTGGGTATATATATACCTGGTGTGTCTGAGAGGGCATCGCCGGTTATATTAATTTCTACATGTGAAGCTTAGCAGGAGCAGTACCTCATCCTCTATGGAGCTTGAGGCTGTGTACACATTTGGAGTTCATCTAAAGCTAAGCCATTTTCACCTGTTTTGTCTACCCTTGGTGTCTTTAGAGCTTTAGTGGAGGTTGACTAGTGCTCATCTCCTTCCATCCCTAGCCGTAACCTTACATCAGTGAAAGTAGGGCGAAGCACGCGATCGGCGATAGCTGAAGGGGTTATATAGGGACGTTAGTTGATATAGGGTGACGCTAGACCAGACTAGGAGGTCTCCACTTCCCCCTTTCCCTAGTGTCTGGGCTCCCCCTCCCTTTTCCCTCTGTGTTGCACGTACACCTGGCGTGACACAATGGTATCAAATGCTAATGAAATGTATGTAAACTTTTGACTTTGCAGTAAGTTATAAAAATGCCTTAAAACTTTCTCTCTCGCATTATTCTGGCATCTGACAAATATTAAAAATTATAGTAATCCTAATTGACCTAAAATGGGAAATGTTTAATCTGATTTCATGTTAGATATTGAGAAAAACAAGCATATGTGTATTTTTATATTGTGTATGTAAACTTCTGGTTTTAACTGTATGTAACTGATAAAGAAGTTTAATTTGCACTTTGGGGATGGGAGACTCTTTAAATATGTAGGGAGCAATGCTTCTAGGAGAAAATACAGTACATCTATACACACAGAGGCTGACTGAGCATGTATATGAAGGCTGAAAACTAATATAGCTGTATAGATAGGCTCTGTGAAGTGCCATATAGGTCTTTTGATAGTGTTCATGGATTCTGATAAATACATTTCTATTTACTGATATATATATAAACTGTAATTCAAAGAACAAGATAATGAATACTATTAATAAGATCACTGGGCACAGCATGAACCTTCATGCTATATAACGTATAATGCTGAGCCATAGCTCAACTTTCTTATAGCCAGGACAAAGATTCAGCTTTTGGCACCGGCTCTGTATTTAAATACCTCAGCTTAATTAGAGGGCTTGATGGTACTTCTCTAGCACCTAGGTCATATGGTCTGTGATTCCATTTTGTGCCACCATGCACTGTGATTATCACAGAATAGTACATGTCATCACATATTTGTACACCACCAACTTATTATCATACTCTGGATACAATACAAACACCACAGCAAATATTCCACAGATTTTTTTTCTATCACTAAACTTACTTAGTTGTTTTTAGAAGTTCTTCGCTTACATGTGGATGTCCATGTGCTAATTTCTCAGTTTCATTGAGTTTTCCATTGCAGTGATTTTTTGATTCTCTTTGGAGTATTGCTTGCCTGTTAAAAGGATAGAAGAGGATCCATCACAATAATTCAAAATATGAACCCCATTCATTTTTATTAAATATACAGTGGGTATTGAAAGTATTCAGACCCCTTTAAACTTTTCACTCTTTGTTTCATTGCAGCCATTTGGTAAATTCTAAAAAGTTCATTTTTTTTCTCATTAAAGTACACTCTGGACCCCATCTTGACTGAAAAAAAACAGAAATGTAGAAATTTTTGCAAATTTATTAAAAAAGAAAAACTGAAATATCACATGGTCATAAGTATTTAGACCCTTTGCTCAAACACTCATATTTAAGTCACATGCTGTCCATTTCCTTGTGATCCTCCTTGAGATGGTTCTACTTCTTCATTGGAGTCCAGCTGTGTTTAATTAAACTGATAGGACTTGATTTGGAAAGGCACACACCTGTCTATATAAGACCTCACAGCTCACAGTGCATGTCAGACCAAATGAGAATCATGAGCTCAAAAGAACTGCCCAAGGAGCTCAGAGACATAATTGTGGCAAGGCACAGATCTGGCCAAGGTTACAAAAGAATTTCTTCATTACTCAAGGTTCCTAAGAGCACAGTGGCCTCCATAATCCTTAAATGGAAGAAGTTTGGGACCACCAGAAGTCTTCCTAGATCTTGCCGTCCAGCCAAGCTAAGCAATCGTGGGAGAAGAGCCTTGGTGAGAGAGGTAAAGAAAAACCCCAAGATCACTGTGGATGAGTTACATAGATGCAGTAGTGAGATGGGAGAAAGTTCCACAAAGCCAACTATCACTGCAGCGCTTCACCAGTCGACCTTTATGGCAGAGTGGCCAGACGGAAGCCTCTCCTCAGTGCAAGACATATGAAAGCCCGCATAGAGTTTGCTCAAAAACACATGAAGTACTCCCAGATTATGAGAAATAAGATTCTCTGGTCTGATGAGACGAAGATAGAACTTTTTGGTGATAATTCTAAGAGGTATGTGTGGAGAAAACCAGGCACTGCTCATCACCTGCCCAATACAACCCCAACAGTGAAACATTGTGGTGGCAGCATCATGCTATGGGGGTGTTTTTCAGCTGCAGGGGCAGGACGACTGGTTGCAATTGAAGGAAATATGAATGCTGTCAAGTACAGAGATATCCTGGATGAAAACCTCTTCCAGAGTGCTCTGGACCTCAGACTTGGCCGAAGGTTCACCTTCCAACAAGACAATGACCCTAAGCACACAGCTAAAATAACAAAGGAGTGGCTTCAGAACAACTCTGTGGCCATTCTTGACTGGCCCAGCCAGAGCCCTAACCTAAACCCAATTGAGCATCTCTGGAGAGACCTGAAAATGGCTGTCCACCAACGTTCACCATCCAACCTGACGGAACTGGAGAGTATCTGCAAGGAGCAATGGCAGAGGATCCCCAAATCCAGGTGTGAAAAACTTGTTGCATCATTCCCAAGAAGACTCATGGCTGTACTAGCTCAAAAGGGTGCTTCTACCCAAAGGGGCTGAATACTTATGACCCTGTGATATTTCAGTTTTTCTTTTTTAATAAATTTGCTAAAATTTCTACATTTCAGTTTTTTTTTTCAGTCAAGATGGGGTGCAGAGTGTACTTTAAAGAGAAAAAAATGAACTTTTTTGAATTTACCAAATGGCTGCAATGAAACAAAGAGTGAAAAATGTAAAGGGGTCGGAATACTTTCCGTACCCACTGTATCTCTTAGTACTTGATCTCTTGTACTTACTTTATACGTAAATCCATGTCAGAATGGCATTACAATCCTTTCTGAAACCCTTAGGCTGCGTGCCCACGATCCTTAATAGCAGCGTGTTGGACACAGCTCACCTGTGCTGCATCCAAAACGCTGAGTTCTACATTAGAAGCACAATGGATTTATTTATAGAAATTCCATGGCCACTGTGCTTCTACTTGACGCCGCGTAAACTCACCGACGGAGCGGCTTTACGAGTCGCAGCATATCAATTACTGCTGCAGAGACACTAGTAACAGAAATTTCCCCAATAGAATGTACTGGATGCGATTCAATGAACACACGTGGATTTACCTGCGTGATCAGATGCAGCTCTTTGGACACAGCGAAAATATGCTGCGTCCAAAGCGCTGCTATAGCCTGATCGTGGGCACATAGCCTAATCCCACTCAGTCTGATTGACAGTGCCTCATTGTCCCTCCTCCCTACAGCTGCTGTGGTCTCATAATGCTCAGTATAAGCTGAAGCTGCTAGTCAGTAGTATAATTCACATCTAGTAGTATAATACTACTATTATATGAAGTTTGTATTGGTAAGTCCGATGACAGATCTGCTTTAATAACTAGAAAAATATAGGCAATTTGTTGAAATTTGACAGAAATAGAGGAAGCAAAGTAAACTACTATATCTGTAAGCTGTATTTTTTCATTTACAGTACATTAATAATTTGAATATAATTAACAAGCTTGTAGTCAAGTGTACACTTTTTTATACTGATTTTGAATTTTGACCACATAATGGACACAATTGTATGAGACTTTCATCTCAAGAGTGAACAATTTACGAACTGTCTGTTAAAGAGCACCTTCCCTCAATTTTTTTCATGTTGAACTGGACAAACCATGTAATTGTGGCTGCAAAGTCGAATAAAAAGTTGTTTTTTGTTTTTCTAATTTTGCCTCTCCATTGCGGAGATATTAGAGATTAAATATTTGGCACCAGAAGAGTTCATTTTAGTTAAGTCTAAGAGGGTGTTATTAGATTGTTTTCATTGGGGGTATATACTTCAGCCTCCTGTATGATGCTTACCATTCGTAAGCAGGCAGCACAGATGTGCAGAAGGACCTATGACTATAATAAAGTTACCATATAGACCACTACTTTATATATATGGAAAACCTAAAACTAACAGCCCCAACTATCAGACATTTATGACATATAAAGTTATGTTTCAGGTGGAAAAAAAAGTTTTGAGATTAATCAGAGTCCTTAAAGCGCACCTGTCAGCAGGATTGTGCTCAGTATACTACATACACTGTCAGGTGGGCGCCGTTACACTGATTAAAATGATACCTTGGTTGATGAAATTCGTTCTGTGGGTCTTTTCTAATCATTATTTTCAGTTTGGAGATAATGATATGCTCATTCTTTGGGGCAGCCTGTGGGGGGCGCTCAGTCTGGGGCTCTGCTTACATATTCATCTGTATTCGCTTATGACAGGTCACTGATTCTTCAGTGACCTGTCTCCTATTTTCCATAATGCATATACTATTGTGGGGTTAGGAAAAAAAAAATCCAGCAAAATGACACCGGCGACCGTGCAGTAGCAGCTATCACTTGCCGATTGATGCTACTGCGCCACGGCCTTTTTTGCTGGAGCTAACTTTTTTTTTTCTTTGCCTCAACAAAATGGCCGCGGCACGTGCGCAGTAGCATCTATTAGCAGGCATTAGATGGTACTGAATCTAATCCTGTAGCTGTCAGTTGACAGCGGACAACTTGCTGCATCAGCAATGATCAGTGTTGGCACTGACCATGGCCGTTTAATCCCTTAGATGCTGCTATCAATAGCAGAATCTAAATAGTTAACAGAGTGTGGAGGCTTCCTCTTTAACCCCATTGGCACCCTGAAATCTTGATTGTGTGGTCCTGATGTTTACCATGGCAGCAAGGTGTGTTTTGTTATGAGGTTATGTTTAGGCATGAGCGAACATTTCAATGTTCGGTTCGAAAAAGTTCGCCGAACAAATTGATATTCCCCAAATTTATTCTCCGAATGTTCGTCAAACATTTCTGAATCCCATAGGAGTCAATGGGGGGACCAAAAAAATGCATATACAACACCTAGAAATGGGACCAAAAGCTGCCAAAACACATCAAATTAGGTGTAGACACCAGGGAAGTGCCATCAATTGACCCAGAGTACAAATACTATAATTATTATTACTGTGACAGCGTCATTTATTCAGTTGTGCTTTACATATCAAAAGGGGTCACCAACTGATACAAGAGGAGAGTGGTCCCTGCCTGTGAGGGTGCACTGTCACGAACGTGGTTTGTGGAACCACTGTGCCACGGACCGCGGAGAGCCTGGTAGGGGCGTGACTAAGCGAGCACTGGACTGTTCACGAGAGCCTCTGAATGTGAGGTTAGACTCGGCTCCCGATGAACGCTAGGTGCCACTCCAGGACAGACCAATGGATGCGCAGCAGCTGGACCCAGTAGGACAGACTAGATGGTGCAGCAGGCAGAGTCTATATCAGAGGGCAGCAGGCAGAGTCTGTATCAGAGTGCAGCAGGCAGAGTCTGTTAACAGGAGTGCAGCAGGCAGAGTCTGTATCAGGAGTGCAGCAGGCAGAGTCTGTATCAGAGTGCAGCAGGCAGAGTCTGTATCAGAGTGCAGCAGGAATAGTCTGTATCAGGAGTGCAGCAGGCAGAGTCTGTATCAGAGTTCAGCAGGCAGAGTCTGTATCAGGAGTGTAGCAGGCAGAGTCTATATCAGGAGTGTAGCAGGCAGAGTCTGTATCAGGAGTGCAGCAGGCAGAGTCTGTATCAGGAGTGCAGCAGGCAGAGTCTGTATCAGAGTGCAGCAGGCAGAGTCTGTATCAGAGTGTAGCAGGCAGAGTCTGTATCAGGAGTGCAACAGGCAGAGTCTGTATCAGAGTGAAGCAGGCAGAGTCTGTATCAGAGTGCAGCAGGCAGAGTCTGTATCAGGAGTGCAGCAGGCAGAGTCTGTATCAGGAGTGCAGCAGGCAGAGTCTATATCAGGAGTGCAGCAGGCAGAGTCTGTATCAGAGTGAAGCAGGCAGAGTCTGTATCAGGAGTGCAGCAGGCAGAGTCTGTATCAGGAGTGCAGCAGGCAGAGTCTGTATCAGGAGTGCAGCAGGCAGAGTCTGTATCAGAGTGCAGCAGGCAGAGTCTATATCAGGAGTGCAGCAGGCAGACTTTGTATCAGAGTGCAGCAGGCAGAGTCTATATCAGGAGTGCAGCAAGCAGAGTATGTATCAGAGTGCAGCAGACAGAGTCGGTATCAGAGTGCAGCAAGCAGAGTCTGTACCAGGAGTGCAGCAGGCAGAGTCTGTATCAGAGTGCAGAAAGGACTGGTATGTAACCTTACACAACTTAGACTGCAGAACAGGAAGGTTCCACTACAGCCAACCCAATAGATGGAGACCCAATCAGTATTACCCACATTTAAAAAAATTTGTGGCAGACGCCAGCAAAGTGGCATCAATTTAACTACTGTACAAATAGTGTTAATAAGACCCATACTTCTCCCAGTACAGCCAACCCAGGAGATGGAGACCTAACCAGGAGTGTTCACATTGCCCTAAATGAGGGCTTAACACCACCGAAGTGGCATCAATGTCATCAGACTACAAGTAGCACGCATATGTCGGGCTCTTCCAGGAGGTCTAAAGCCAGGCTGTATTGTGGGCTGCGTAACACTGATGCTTGTTTCCTCCGTCCCCTCCTGCCAACCAAGTTCAAACGAGAGGGGATGATTATCCTCTTCATCCTCTCACAGCTGCTCGCCCATCACCTCTTCCTCCTCCATTAGTACCTCAGCTCTTGCACTTTCACTAACAGTTTGCCTGGCATCACCAAACCACTTTGATCGCTGTAATCCACCGTCACTTGGCATCCGTCTGTGTGATGACACTCTGGAAATTTGACACATTGGTATCCCTTCCGCATCCTCCTCTTCTTCTGGAGCCACCAACTCCTGCTGCAGGTTATTCAAACTTTGCTCCAGCATGTACAGTACAGGCCAAAAGTTTGGACACACCTTCTCATTTAAAGATATTTCTGTATTTTCATGACTTTGAAAATTGTACATTCACACTGAAGGCATCAAAACTATGAATTAACACATGTGGAATTATATACTTAACAAAAAAGTGTGAAACAACTGAAAACATGTCTTATATTCTAGGTTCTTCAAAGTAGCCACCTTTTGCTTCGATGACTGCTTTGCACACTCTTGGCATTCTCTTGATGAGCTTCAAGAGGTAGTCACCGGAAATGGTTTTCACTTCACAGGTGTGCCCTGTCAAGTTTAATAAGTGGGATTTCTTGCCTTATAAATGGGGTTGGGACCATCAGTTGTGTTGTGCAGAAGTCTGGTGGATACACAGCTGATAGTCCTACTGAATAGACTGTTAGAATTTGTATTATGGCAAGAAAAAAGCAGCTAAGTAAAGAAAAACGAGTGGCCATCATTACTTTAATAAATGAAGGTCAGTCAGTGTGAAAAATTGAAAACTTTGAATGTGTCCCCAAGTGCAGTTGCAAAAACCATCAAGCGCTACAAAGAAACTGTCTCACATGAGGACCGCCCCAGGAACGGAAGACCAAGAGTCACCTCTGCTTCTGAGGATAAGTTTATCCGAGTCACCAGCCTCAGAAATCGCAGGTTAACAGCAGCTCAGAATAGAGACCAGGTCAATGCCACACAAAGTTCTAGCAGCAGACACATCTCTACAACAACTGTTAAGAGGAGACTTTGTGCAGCTGGCCTTTATGGTAAAATAGCTGCTAGGAAACCACTGCTAAGGACAGGCACCAAGCAGAAGACACTTGTTTGGGCTAAAGAACACAAGGAATGGACATTAGACCAGTGAAAATCTGTGCTTTGGTCTGATGAGTCCAAATTTGAGATCTTTGGTTCCAACCACCGTGTCTTTGCGCGACGCAGAAAAGGTGAACGGATGGACTCTACATGCCTGGTTCCCACCGTGAAGCATGGAGGAGGTGTGATGGTGTGCTTTGCTGGTGATACTGTTGGGGATTTATTCAATATTGAAGGCATACTGAACCAGCATGGCTACCACAGCATCTTGCAGCGGCATGCTATTCCATCCGGTTTGCGTTTAGTTGGGCCATCATTTATTTTTCACCAGGACAATGACCCCAAACACACCTCCAGGCTGTGTAAGGGCTATCTGACCAAGAGGGAGAATGATGGGGTGCTACGCCAGATGACCTGGCCTCCACAGTCACCAGACCTGAACCCAATCGAGATGGTTTGGGGTGAGCTGGACCGCAGAGTGAAGGCAAAAGGGCCAACAAGTGCTAAGCATCTCTGGGAACGCCTTCAAGATTGTTGGAAGACCATTTCCAGTGACTACCTCTTGAAGCTCATCAAGAGAATGCCAAGAGTGTGCAAAGCAGTCATCAAAGCAAAAAGTGGCTACTTTGAAGAACCTAGAATATAAGACATATTTTCAATTGCTTCACACTTTTTTGTTAAGTATATAATTCCACATGTGTTAATTCATAGTTTTGATGCCTTCAGTGTGAATGTACAATCTTCAAAGTGATGAAAATACAGAAAAATCTTTAAATGAGAAGGTTTGTCCAAACTTTTGGTCTGTACTGTATATGACCGGAATAGTGATATTGATGATGGCATCGTCAGCGCTAACCAGTTTAGTAGCCATTTCAAAATGGTGCAGAAGGGTGCAGAGGTCCTTAATCTGTTCCCACTCTGCAAATGTGATATGCCCCAAGTCCGTACTGTGTTGCCCCAAGCTATACGTCCTGACATAGTGCGTCGGAGCTCGTTGCTGCTGGCACAGTCGATGCAAGTCGATAACATGAGGGATGCGAATGGCCGAAGTGAGCACACAGCTTCCGTACTTTGTGAAGCAGCTCATCCAGGCCAGGATAGTGGCAGAGAAATCGCTGAACCACCAGGTTGAGGACGTGAGCCATGAAAGGCCGCTAACAGGTTCACACCGTTATCGCACATGGCCTTCCCTGTCTCTAGGTTCAGCGGAGACAGCCATTGATCAAACTGAGCCTGGAGAGCTGCCCACAACTCTTCACTTGAATGACTGCAATCTCCAAGGCATATTAATTTGAAGACTGTCTGATTATGGTGAGCCCTGACTGCACAGTACGGACATGGTGTGTATTCGCTCCGTACCCTTGGAACACGTGTCTCATTAAGGCAGAGGTTGAGTGCGCAGGTGGAGGCCCTAGAGGAGGTGGAGGACGCAGAAGCAGCAGAGGAAGTGGGAAATACAGAGGTTTCTTCTGCAAGCCCTGGGGATTCTAAGATTTGTGGAGCAGCCCCTTCACCGCCTGCCCCCACAGCCACCAGAGTCACCCAGTGCCGAGTCAGCAAGATGTAATGCCCTTGGCCATGCATACTTGTCCAGGTGTCTGTAGTGAAATGCACCCTGGCACACGTAGATTTAGACAAGGAAAGGGTGATGTTGTCTGCGACATGCTGGTGTAGCGCAAGCACAGCTTTCTTAGAGAAGTAATGGCGACTGGGCAACTGGTACTGGGGGACTGCGATGGCCATCAATTTTCAGAAATCGTCTGTATCTACCAAGCGGAAAGGCAGCATTTCCGTGGCCAACAGATTGGAGATGGTGGAGTTCAACCTCTTAGCTTTGTCATGCGTAGGCTGAAACAATCTTTTACGTGACCACAAGTGCGGGACCAAGGGCTGGCTAAGGTGCTGAGAGAGGGCGGAGTATGGTGAACCGGAAAAACTGGTGGAGCGTGAGTGAGGTGCAGATGTTACCGTGGATTGAGAAACATGCAGTGTGCTCGGTGAAACAAACACAGCAGGCGTGTCCTCTTCCGTTACAGCTGACAGGCTGTCACTCAGCCTGACTGGAGCAGGTAAAGAGATGGAGTTTCTGCGATGAGAGACCTGCGTGACAATACTTGGCACGGTAACAAAGGAGGAGGAAGAAGCAGCAGATGCTTTTGATGGGGCAGCTGATGGATGGTTGTTGAGGTGCGCTGGTACGCATTTCAGCGTGGGAAGATTCCCAGCGTAAAGAATGTTGTTTGAGCATGTGAACGTTCATGCATGTAGTAGTCAAATTATTGCATTCTTTCCCTCTACTGAGTTTTTATCGCAAACTTTGCATATAAAGTGAGTTGGCTCATCCTTTGCAGTGACAAAAAAGCCCCATGCTAGGCAACCCCTGCTGCCCTTGCGAGCTGCAGACCTGTGACAGCTGATGGCCACAGCCACGGTTGTGGCTAAGGATTAGTGTTGAGCCACCCCCGTAGTGTTCGGGTTCGGTTCGGTTCGTCGAACACCGGGATGTTCGAGGAACTGTTCGTCGAACTGTTCGTCGAACACCTTAGAACACCGTCGAACACCGTTAAAACCAATGGCAGGCAAATAAAAACACATAGAAACACATAGAAAACACCTTCAAAGGTGTCCAAAAGCTGACAAACTGCTCAGAAGACGCTTTCTTTAAAAAAGCCGGCCGGCAATTCAGCAGCGGCATACACCGGTACCCGACAATTTAGACAAGAAGGAAGAGAGCCTCACACATAGATTAGATAGATAGAAACATGTCAGTCACATATATATGAAGTACAGTGACAGTGTTGCTTACTGTACTTGTCATTTAGTGTAAAGGATTTATTAAAAAATATAATAGTGTTTTCATGCACTGTCTCTTTAAAAAAGCCGGCCGGCAATTCAGCATCTGTACCCGACAATTTATAACAGACAGAATAGAGCTTCACACATAGATTAGATAGATAGAAACATGTCAGTCACATATATATGAAGTACAGTGATAGTGTTGGTTACTGTACTTGTCATTTAGTATTAAAATAAAGGATTTATTATTAAAAAAAATTGGCGTGGGGTTCCCCTTAATTTTAGGCTCTAGCGGAGGTTAAGCAGACAGCTGGGGCAGATGTTTGAAGCCTGGGAAGGGGGTAATACCCACGGAGCTTCCCAGGCTACTAATATGAGCCCCCAGCTGAATACATAGCCTTTACTAGCTATTAAAATGGGGGACCCCCCCAAAAAAATGACGTGGGGTCCCCCCTAATTTAATAGCTAGCAAAGGCTAGGCAGACAGCTGGGGGCTGATATTAATAGCCCAGGAAGGGAGCCATGAATATTGGCCCCCTCCCAGGCTAGAAACACCAGCCGTCAGCCGCCCCAGAAATGGCGCATTCATAGGATGCGCCAATTCTGGCACTTAGCCTCGATCTTCCACGCTGCCCTGTAGCGGTGGCAGGGGGTAATAGGGCTGGGGTTGATGTCAGCTTATAATGCCAGCTGACATCAAGCCCAGGTTAGTAATGGAGAGGCGTCTATAAGACACCCCCATTACTAACTCCATAGTCAAAGTTAAAAGAAAACACAAACACCCAGAATAAAGTCCTTTAATTGAAATAAAGACACAATCCTTTATTGTTCTGAATTAAACCATACTTACCATCACGCCCATTCCAGCTGAAGCCAACGATCTCCTGCAATAAAAGAAAAATAATAAAGCAACATCATCCTTACCTTTCCATGGTTCCCACGACAGCTTCAGCTCTGCTACATCGAGATGACAGGCTGGACCGCAGCAGAACGCTGCCATCCAGCCTGTCATCCCGCAGACACTGAGAAGCGCAGGCATGCTTGCGCTCTGCAGTGTCTGGCTGTGACGGCATAAAGATGAGACGAGTTCATGTCCAATGAACTCGGCGCACCTCATGCACGTCACTGACAGCGTGGGAAAATTCTCACGCTGAAGCGCTGAGTGCAGGAGAATTCTCCCACGCTGTCAGTGACGTGCATAAGGTGAGCTCATGTCCAATGAACTCAGCTCACCTCCTGCACGTCACTGACAGCGTGGGAGAATTCTCCTGCACTCAGCGCTTCAGTGTGAGAATTCTCCCACGCTGAAGCGCTGAGTGCAGGAGAATTTTCCCACGCTGTCAGTGACGTGCATGAGGTGAGCCGAGTTCATTGGACATTAACTCGGCTCATCTGGATGCCCTCACAGAGAGACACTGTGGAGCGCAAGCAAGCCTGCGCTTCTCAGTGTCTGCGGGATGATAGGCTGGATGGCAGCGTTCTGCTGCGGTCCAGCCTGTCATCTCGATGTAGCAGAGCTGAAGCTGTCATGGGAACCATGGAAAGGTAAGGATGATGTTGCTTTATTATTTTTCTTTTATTTCAGGAGATCGTTGGCTTCAGCTGAAATGGGCGTGACGGTAAGTATGGTTTAATTTAGAACAATAAAGAATTGTGTGTTTATTTCAATTAAAGGACTGTTTTCTGGGTGTTGTGTTTTTTTTAAATACTTTACTAGAAATTCATGGTGGTCATGTCTAATATTGGCGTGACCCCATGAATTTTGGGCTTAGGGCCAGCTGATAATGCCAAGCTGGCCCTAACCCCTTTATTACCCAGTGAGCCACCGCATCAGGGCCCTGGATGAGTTGGGTACAGCGCCAGAAGATGGCGCTTCTATGAACGCGCCATTTTCCGGGGTGGCTGCGGACTGCAATTTGCAGCGGGGGTGGCCCAGAAAGCTTGGGCCTCCCTGCGCTGCGGATTCCAGCCCCCAGCTGCCTAGTTGTACCTGGCTGGACACAAAAACAGGGCGAAGCCCCACGTCAATTTTCTTTAAATTATTTCATGAAATAATTAAGAAAAAAAGGGCTTCCCTATATTGTTGTGTCCGGCCAGGTACAAATAGTCAGCTGGTGGTTGGGGGCAGCCCGTTCCTGCCTGCTGCACCTGACTGGACACAAATATAGTGCGAAGCCCCACGTCAATTTTTTTTTAATTATTTCATGAATTTCCTGAAATAATTTAAAAAAAATTGAAGTGGGGCTTCGCACTATATTTGTGTCCAGCCAGGTACAGCAGGCAGGAACGGGCTGCCCCCAACCACCAGCTGACTATTTGTACCTGGCCGGACACAACAATATAGGGAAGGCCTTTTTTTCTTAATTATTTCATGAATTTCATGAAATAATTAAAAAAAAAATACGTGGGGATTCGCCATATTTTTGTGTCCAGCCAGGTACAACTAGGCAGCTGGGGGCTGGAATCTGCAGCGCAGGGAGGCCCAAGCTTTCTGGGCCCCCCCCCCCGCTGCAAATTGCAGTCCGCAGCCACCCCGGAAAATGGCGCGTTCATAGAAGCGCCATCTTCTGGCGCTGTACCCAACTCATCCAGGGCCCTGGTGCGGTGGCTCACTGGGTAATAAAGGGGTTAGGGCCAGCTTGGTATTATCAGCTGGCCCCAAGCCCAAAATTCATGGGGTCACGCCAGTATTAGACATGACCGCCATGAATTTCTAGTAAAGTATTTAAAAAAAACACAACACCCAGAATAAAGTCCTTTAATTGAAATAAACACACAATTCTTTATTGTTCTAAATTAAACTATACTTACCATCACGCCCATTCCAGCTGAAGCCAACGATCTCCTGCAATAAAAGAAAAATAATAAACCAACCTCATCCTTACCTTTCCATGGTTCCCACGACAGCTTCAGCTCTGCTACATCGAGATGACAGGCTGGACCGCAGCAGAACGCCGCCATCCAGCCTGTCATGCCGCAGACACTGAGAAGAGCAGGCATGCTTGCGCTCCTCAGTGTCTCGCTGTGACGGCATCCAGATGAGCCGAGGTCATGTCCAATGAACTCGGCTCACCTCATGCACGTCACTGAGAGCGTGGGAAAATTCTCACGCTGAAGTGCTGAGTGCAGGAGAATTCTCCCACGCTGTCAGTGACGTGCATGAGGTGAGCTCATGTCCAATGAACTCAGCTCACCTCATGCACCTCACTGACAGCGTGGGAAAATTCTCCTGCACTCAGCGCTTCAGCGTGAGAATTCTCCCACGCTGTAAGTGACGTGCATGAGGTGAGCCGAGTTCATTGGACATGACCTCGGCTCATCTTTATGCCGTCAGAGAGAGACAATGTGGAGCGCAAGCAAGCCTGCTCTTCTCAGTGTCTGCGGGATGACAGGCTGGATGGCGGCGTTCTGCTGCGGTCCAGCCTGTCATCTCGATGTAGCAGAGCTGAAGCTGTCGTGGGAACCATGGAAAGGTAAGGATGAGGTTGCTTTATTATTTTATTTTTATTACAGGAGATCGTTGGCTTCAGCTGGAATGGGCGTGATGGTAAGTATGGTTTAATTTAGAACAATAAAGAATTGTGTCTTTATTTCAATTAAAGGACTTTATTCTGGGTGTTTGTGTTTTTTTTAACTTTGACTATGGGGTTAGTAATGGGGGTGTCTTATAGACGCCTCTCCATTACTAACCTGGGCTTGATGTCAGCTGGCATTATAAGCTGACATCAACCCCAGCCCTATTACCCCCTGCCATCGCACCAGGGCAGCGTGGAAGAGCGAGGCTAAGTGCCAGAATTGGCGCATCCTATGAATGCGCCATTTCTGGGGCGGCTGACGGCTGGTGTTTCTAGCCTGGGAGGGGGCCAATATTCATGGCTCCCTTCCTGGGCTATTAATATCAGCCCCCAGCTGTCTGCCTAGCCTTTGCTAGCTAATAAATTAGGGGGGACCCCACGTCATTTTTTTGGGGGGGTCCCCCATTTTAATAGCTAGTAAAGGCTATGTATTCAGCTGGGGGCTGATATTAGTAGCCTGGGAAGCTCCGTGGGTATTACCCCCTTCCCAGGCTTCAAACATCTGCCCCAGCTGTCTGCTTAACCTCCGCTAGAGCCTAAAATTAAGGGGAACCCCACGCCAATTTTTTTAATAATAAATCCTTTATTTTAATACTAAATGACAAGTACAGTAACCAACACTATCACTGTACTTCATATATATGTGACTGACATGTTTCTATCTATCTAATCTATGTGTGAAGCTCTATTCTGTCTGTTATAAATTGTCGGGTACCGATGCCGAATTGCCGGCCGGCTTTCTTAAAGAGACGGTGCATGAAAACACTATTATTTTTTTTAATAAATCCTTTACACTAAATGACAAGTACAGTAATCAACACTGTCACTGTACTTCATATATATGTGACTGACATGTTTCTATCTATCTAATCTATGTGTGATTCTCTATTCCTTCTATTCTAAATTGTCGGGTACCGCTGCTGAATTGCCGGTCGGCTTTTTTAAAGAGACGGTGCATGAAAACACTATTATTTTTTTTGATAAATCCTTTACGCTAAATGACAAGTACAGTAAGCAGCACTTTCACTGTACTTCGTATATATGTGGCTGACATGTTTATATCTATCTAATCTATGTGTGAAGCTCTATTCTTTCGGTTCTAAATTGTCGGGTACCGGTGTATGCCGCTGCTGAATTGCCGGCTTTTCATGTTTCACTGTTGGCACTGTTCCCATCGATTTGGGCAATCACTGTAATGCCACAACCACCATGGCTGTGGCATTACATTGAGTGGCAGACAATCCCTGCATGATTGGTGCTCTAAATAGCACCAGACATGCAGGACACGCTTTTGGTGCACGAACAGTTATCGAACATAACCTCGAACAGCCGAATTTTTTGCAAATCGTTCGGGTTCGTCGAACAACTCGAACACCGCCCAAAACAGCTCGAATTTGAGATTGGCGAACAGTTCTAGTCAAACACCGCTCATCTCTACTAAGGATGTAGTGCTCCTCATGCTAACATCACTCCGTGTCTACGCCGTAGGGCGAAATGTAACTTCCTCATCTTCCTCCGCCACCTCCTCAGATGAGCTACTCGGCTGCGTGACTCTGGGTTCACACCAAGTAGGATCTTCAACCTCGTCATCATCCAATGTGTCATCCCATTCCTTGCCCTCAGTGTGACCCCTCTCCTCTTGTTGCCCTGACAGCACAGTACAGTCCGCATGAGCCTCAGGTATCTGAGTCTCATCGGGATCACCTCCTTCCCCTGCGGTTAACGTCTAGTGACAAGGGTCAGGAACCTGCTCAGACCCTACTTCGTCCTGCCCTGAATCCAAGCTAAAAAAAATTTGGGCATCGGTGCAGATGCTAGCCTCCTCATGACGCTTTTACTGTTTGGTGTACACTTCTGATGCCCATGGTGTAAAATGGGTGAAGACTTCTACAGACTTGCCCATCTGTGGTTCGCTACAGTCAGTTGGGCAGTTGGCCAGTTGTGACGCGGGGGTAAACACGGGTAATTGGGGTGCCACCTCTGTGGACTGTACTGCGTGTGATGTTAAGGAAGAGGAGAGGCCACTGGAAGCAGAGATTGCCATCTACTGGAGCACCTGCTCTTTCTGGGCCTCATCAACAAGGCGTATCGCTGTGCGGCTCCCAAAGGAAGGGAGTGCAGTAGGCCGTCCACTAACATAAGTTGTCAGTTGTCTTTGGATAGGACCTGTTTGTGTTGGTTCACTAGTGCTTTCACTAACATTACCATGTACCCCACGTACACCATGAACACCAATCCTATTCCCCTTTCCACCACGTCCTCTCTTTTTCCCACTCACGTTGGTCAGATACAGGCCGTTAAAACCTACGAGATATTATCCAAACAATTTCAAACTGAGATATCCCCTGCTGTATTACTTTATGAACAGAAGGAATTTTTTTTTGAATGTGGATGAGGCCAGTATGACATAGAATATACGCTCCAAAATATTTCAAACTCAGATCTAGCCAGATGTATCACTTTACTAGGGATTGGAGGGAAGGGTATTCATTTTATAGGTGGGGAAGATAGTGCAGATAGTGACCAGGGCACAAATAAAGAAATTTGGGGTGGGGTTAGAACAGTCAATATAGTAAGAAGGAATAGAGGTACAGAGAGATACATAAAATGCATGTACACTAATGCCAGAACCCTCACCAACAAAATGGAGGAATTAGAATTAATTTTGTTGGAAAATAATTATGACATGGTGGGGATATCTGAGACATGGCTGGATGAGAGCCATGACTGGGCAGTTAATTTACAGGGCTATAGTCTGTTCAGAAATTACCGTACAAAAAAGCGAGGGGGGGGGGGTGTTTATATGTAAAATCATCCTTAAAACCCATCTTGCGTGAGAATATATGTGAATCTAATGAAAATGTAGAGTCCCTGTGGGTGGAGATAAGGGGATGGGGAAAAATAATAAATTACTGATAGGGGTTTGTTATAAGCCTCCAAAAATAATGGAAGCATATCCTCATAAAGCAAATAGATGAAACAGCGACTCAAGGAGAAGTCATTATTATGGGGGACTTTAACTACCCGGAAATACATTGGGAAACACAAACCTGTAGTTCAAGCAAAGGTAATAGGTTTCTGACAACTATGAGAGACAATTACCTTTCATAACTGGCTCAAGACTCAACAAGAAGGGGGGCACTGCTAGACCTAATATTAACCAACAGGCCAGACCGCATATTAAATATACGAGCTATGGGTCACTTGGGTAATAGTGATCACAAAATAATAAGCTTTCATGTATCCTTTAATAAGATGTGTAGTAGAAGGGTTACAAGGACATTAAACTTCAGGAAGGCAAATTTCCAACGGTTGAGAGATGATCTTAGTGCAATAAACTGGGACGATATCCTGAGACATAAAACTACACAAATCAAATGGGAGACATTTATTAGCATCCTGAATAGGACCTGTGCACAATATATACCCTAAGGGAATAAACGTGCTAGAAATAGGAGGAAACCACTATGGCTAAATAGAGCAGTAAGGGGCGCAATAAGTGACAAAAAGAAAGCATTTAGAGAGCTAAAGGAAGTAGGTAGTGATGCGGCATTAAATAAATACAGAAAATTAAATATATTATGTAAAAACCAAATCAAGGCAGCAAAGATTGAAACAGAGAGACTCATTGCCAGAGAAAGTAAAAATAATCCCAAAATATTCTTTAACTACATAAATAGTAAAAAACTAAAAAATTATAGTGTTGGCCCCCTTAAAAATAGTCTGGGTGAAATGGTGGATGAGGAAAAAGCCAATATGCTAAATTATTTTTTTTCAACAGTATTTACACAAGAAAATCACATGACAGAAAACATGATCAGTGATAACAAAAATTCTCCATTAAATGTCACTTGCTTAACCCAGCAGGAAGTACGGCGGCGTCTAAAATTCACTAAAGTTGACAAATCCCCAGGCCCGGATGGGATACACCCCCGAGTACTGCAGGAATTAAGTATTGTCATAGATAGACCATTATTTTTAATCTTTAAAGATTCCATAATAACAGGGTCTGTACCACAGGACTGGCGTATAGCAAATGTGGTGCCAATATTCAAAAATGGGGACAAAAACCGAACTTGGAAATTATAGGCCAGTAAGCTTAACCTCTACTATGGGTAAAATCCTGGAGGGTTTTCTAAGATATGCTATACTAGAGTATCTGAAGAAGAATAACCTCATGACTCAATATCAACATGGGTTTACGAGGGACCATTCCTGACCTAGGTGTATTGGTGGATGACAAGCTCACGTTTGGTGGCCAGTGTCAGGCAGCTGCTGCAAAGGCAAATAAAATAATGGGAGGCATTAAAAGAAGCATAGATGCTCATGAGGAGAACATAATTTTACCTCTTTACAAGTCACTAGTGCGACCACACTTAGAATACTGTGTACAGTTCTGGTCTCTGGTGTATAAGAAAGACATAGCTGAACTAGAGCGGGTGCAGAGAAGAGCGACCAAGGTTATTACAGGACTGGGGGTCTGCAATACCAAGACAGGTTATTACACTTGGGGTTATTTAGTTTGGAAAAAAGAAGGCTTAGGGGTGATCTTATTACTATGTACAAGTATATGAGGGGACAGTACAAAGACCTTTCTGCTGATCTTTTTACTCTGAGGCCTGAGACGGGGACAAGGGGGCATCTTCTACGTCTGGAGGAAAGAAGGTTTAATCATAATCACAGACGCGGATTCTTTACTGTAAGAGCAGTGAGACTATGGAACTCTCTGCCCCATGATGTTGTAATGAGTGATTCACTACTAAAATTTAAGAAGGGCATGGATGCCTTTCTTGAAAAGTATAATATTACAGGTTATATATACTAGATTCCTTGATAGGGCGTTGATCCAGGGAACTAGTCTGATTGCCGTATGTGGAGTCAGGAAGTAATTTTTTTCCCCAATGTGGAGCTTAGTGTTTGCCACATGTTTTTTTTTTGCCTTCCTCTGGATCAACATGTTAGGCTATGGGTTGAACTAGATGGACTTAGTCTTCCTTCAACCTTCAAAACTATGTTACTATGTTACTTTACTCAGAACAAAAAATATTTTTGGGCTACTCTGCATAAGCTCTGCGTCCAGCTGACTTTGACCGCCACTGACGTAGTAGCTGGCTTATAGCACTGTATGACTTTTGGCACAGGAAAAAATATTTTTTGGACTGGGCCTCATAAGAGAAGTTTTTTTTTTTTACTGTGAAACCAGGATAAGTTCAACGCCACTAAAATAGGATTTGCCTTTTAGCAGACTGGATCAACTTTGCCACAGTAAAAAACCTTGGGTGGACTCTGCCTGCCAACCAAAAATATATATAGGTTTGACTGTGCGTACAAGCTGAATTTGACCGCTACTGACGTAGTAGCTGGCTTATAGCTCTGTATAACTTTTGGCACAGGAAAAAATATTTTTTGGACTGAGCGTAGCAACCGAAAAAAACTTATTTTTTTTAGTCTAAAAGCACCTGAAGTTCAACTCCACTAAAATAGTATCTGACACTAAAAAAGACTTTAGTGCATACAGCTTTCAATATCACAATAACAACAGAAAAAAAACAGATTTTGTGCTCTACAATAAGAAGCTCTGCAGACTGTGCAGAGCACAATTTCAACCCCACGAAATGAAAAGGTCACTGCGCTTGATCACATTAGCAAGTGCAAAAAAAGATTCAAGGTATACTGAGACATGGAGCTCTATACCAGCGGTGCACAGCACTATTGTATGGCATGGGCCCTCTGTTTCTGTCAGAACCTCAGTACTTGCACAAGAACACCAAAAATGTGCTGCACCAGCGGTTGCAGAGGTAGACAGGCCAGGAATTATCTACACTATCTGACTACCACACAAGCACCCATCTATCCAGCTAATATGTCTCCTTTGGAAGTGCATTGAGGTGAAGGTGAAGAGGTATTTGGGAATCCTGCAGAAAATACCTGTGTGAATTGCGTGAAGAGGTATTTGGGAATCCTGCAGAAAATACCTGTGTGAATTGCGTTTGCGAGTGTGAACGAGCTGCGTGTGTCCGGAGCGTAAGTGCGAACGAAAGTAAGTGTGTGACTTGTTTTTCAGTGACTTTGGATTCAGGGAGTTTGGAAGGGAGGACTTAGGACTGAATTGCTGACTGTATTTCATCTTTCTTTACTTTACTTTTTACTTAATTAATCCACCTGACCTACTTATCTGATTCCCCCGTCCATACTTGATACTTAATTGATCCCCCGTCCATACTTTACTGATCCCCCGCCGATATCTAATTGATACACTTGCACATCCCTAATTGATCCCCGTCCATACACCTATATATAAATAATTGTGTTTTGTACTTGTATATATATACTGACTGTATCCCCATATTTAGAATGACGTCCATTTTGGCCGGAGCCGTGCAGTGTACATCTTGCGCAATGTATGCATTCCGTGAGCAACCGCTCGAGGATCCATACTGCTGCGAGAGATGTGAGCATATCGTGCACTTGGAAGCCCAAATTGTGGATCTAAGTGCTCAAATAGCGGTACTGAGGAGCATCGACAACATGGAACGGAGTTTGCTGCTCACCGAGCAGACACTCAATGGGTCAATACTGGGGGTGGAGCATAGAGGGGAAGTGCAGGCTGAACAGGCAGGGAGCTGGATAACAGTTAGGAGGGATAGAGGGAAGAAGTATAGGAAGGCTGGTTCAGAACCGGCATTATTGGAGCACGACAGATCCTCTGACCGCCGGGGGAGTGTATGCTCCAGTAATGAGGGGGAGGGGGGAAGTGTAGGGCAGGCAAGACAGGTTCTGGTAGTGGGTGACTCTATTATTAGGGGGACAGACAGGGCAATCTGTCACAAAGACCGGGATCGCCGAACGGTGTGCTGCCTCCCTGGCGTTCGAGTCCGGCACATCGCGGATCGGGTTGACAGGTTACTGGGTGGGGCTGGCGAAGACCCAGCGGTCTTGGTCCACATCGGCACCAATGACAAAGTGAGTGGTAGATGGAGGGTCCTTAAAAATGATTTCAGGGACCTAGGTAGGAAGCTTAGGGCAAGGACCTCCAAGGTAGTTTTCTCAGAAATACTACCAATCCCGCAAGCCACACAGGAGCGCCAATGGGAAGTTAGGGAGGTGAATAAGTGGCTAAAGAGTTGGTGCAAGGCAGAAGGGTTTGGGTTCATGGAGAACTGGGCCGACTTCGCGGTCGGCTACAGGCTCTACCGTAGGGACGGGCTGCACCTCAATGGGGAGGGTGCAGCGGTGCTGGGGAAGAAAATGGCTAATAGGTTGGAGGAGTTTTTAAACTAGAGACGGGGGGGGAAACCAAGGAAATAGGTGGGATGTGAGGCAAGCAAGGGGGAAGGGGAGAAGTGAATATAATGAGGGTGGAGAGGGGGGTGGGGATAGTACAGTTAGATCGTTAGAGAAGAATAGGATGCTAAATAACCCCAAAGTTTTATCTTGCATGCTGACCAACGCAAGAAGCCTGACCAATAAAGCGGATGAGCTGCAGGCGCTTATATCGGAGGAGAGGTATGACATCGTAGGTATAACAGAGACTTGGCTAGACGATAGCTACGACTGGGCGGTAAATTTATTAGATTATAGTTTATTTAGAAGGGACCGGAAACAGGGGAAAGGCGGAGGAGTCTGCTTATATGTAAAGTCATGTCTAAAACCCAGACTAAGGGAAGATATAGGAGAGGGAGAAGAGGGGGTCGAGTCCATGTGGGTAGAGATAGAGGGAACTAAAAATAATAATAAAATATTACTGGGGGTCTGCTATAAGCCACCAAATATAACAGAGGAGAATGAGAATCTGCTATTAGGACAAATAGACAAAGTAGCAAAACATAATGAAGTGATTGTAATGGGGGATTTCAACTACCCGGATATTGACTGGGAAACAGAAACCTGTAGATCTCAGAAAGGAAAAAGGTTCTTGACAAATATTAAGGATAATTATCTCTCCCAACTAGTGCAGGAACCAACAAGAGGGAAGGCCGTGTTGGACTTAATATTGACTAATAGGCCTGATAGAATAACTGAGGTACAGATAGGGGGGCACCTAGGTAATAGCGACCATAATATTATCGACTTCAAAATGCCCTTCAGTAGGGTTATCAATAAGGGAACAACAAAAACATTAAACTTTAGGAGGGCGAAGTTTGATCAGCTGAAAGAAAGCCTTCAACTTATTGACTGGGACAAAGTTCTTAATCAAAGGAATACGAATAGTAAATGGGAAACCTTCAAAAGAATTCTGAATACTCAGTGCGAGAGATATATACCGTATGGGAATAAAAGGGCCAGAAATAAGAGGAAACCAATATGGTTGAACAAGAACGTAAAAGGGGCGTTAAATAGCAAAAAAGAGGCATTAAAGAGATTAAAACAGGAAAACAGTAAGGAGGCACTAATGTGTTACAAGGAAAAAACGAGAACCTGTAAAAGACAAATAAAAATAGCGAAGGAGGAAACAGAGAGACGTATTGCTAGGGAAAGTAGATCAAATCCCAAACTGTTCTTTACGTATATAAATAGTAAAAGGATTAAATCGGATAATATTGGACCGATAAAAAGTGAGGAAGGCAAAATCATAGAGAAAGATGAGGATAAAGCTAATCTATTAAATAATTTTTTTTCGACAACTTTCACAAAGGAAATCGAACTAACAGGAGAAATGAGAAGTGACAAACTTAATCCTCCACTAAGTATGACAAATGTAACCCAAGCTGGGGTACAGAAACGCCTCAGTAACATTAAAATAAACAAATCACCAGGACCTGATGGCATACACCCACGGGTACTAAGGGAACTAAGTAATGTGATAGACAGACCGTTATATCTTATATTTAAGGACTCTGTTGAGACTGGGTCTGTGCCACTTGACTGGCGACAGGCGAATGTAGTGCCAATATTCAAAAAGGGAGCGAAAAGTGACGCCGGAAACTATCGGCCGGTGAGTCTGACGTCCGTTGTGGGCAAAATTTTTGAAAGCTTCATTAAAGAGGCAATTACGGAGCATCTTGATGCTAATAATCTTTTAATCCCGAACCAACATGGATTCATGAGGAATCGCTCCTGCCAAACAAACCTGATTGACTTCTATGAGGAGGTTAGCTCTCGATTAGATCAGGGGGAACCAGTGGATGTCGTGTATCTCGACTTCTCAAAAGCGTTCGATAGCGTGCCACATAATAGGTTGGTATACAAAATGAGAATGATGGGGCAGGGGGAAAATGTCTGCAAGTGGGTAGCTAACTGGCTAAAGGATAGAAGGCAGAGGGTGGTTATAAATGGAATATACTCAGATTGGGTAAGCGTCACTAGTGGGGTACCACAGGGGTCTGTACTAGGCCCAATGTTATTTAATATCTTTATTAACGACATAGTCAACGGGATAAATAGTAAAATATCAATATTTGCAGATGACACAAAGTTATGTAAAACAATTAATACAAAATACAGCCGTCTGCTTAACCTCCGCTAGAGACTATAATTACGGGGAACCCCACACCAATTTTTTTTTAAATAAATCCTTTATTTTAACACTAAATGACGAGAACAGTAACCAACATTGTCACTGTGCTTATTATATATGTGACTGACATGTTTCTATCTATCTAATCTATGTGTGATGCTCTATTCTTTCTGCTCTAAATTGTCGGGTACCAAAGTATGCCGCTGATGAATTGCCGGCTGGCTTTTTTAAAGAGACGGGTGCATGAAAACACTATTATAATTTTTTTTTAATAAATCCTTTATTTTAACACTAAATGACACGTACAGTAACCCACACTGTCACTGTACTTCTTATATATGTGACTGACATGTTTCTATCTATCTAATCTATGTGTGATGCTCTATTCTTTCTGTTCTAAATTGTCGGGTACCGATGTTATAACTGTATGCCGCTGATGAATTGCCGACTTTTTTAAAGAGATGGGTGCATGGAGGGCACTAGTGTGTTCCAAGTGCCTTGCTATGTTTTTCATGCACCCTCCTATATACCCTGCCTGCCTGTCTGCCTATATATTGTGTCTGCCTGACGTTTAATTGAGCACTGTTCCCATCGATTTGGGCAATTTTTGACCTTCTGCAGACCGCCGAGGGGGACAGCCAGAAAAATGCTCGAGTTTCCCATAAACTTACATTGGGCTCGTTGCTCGGGTCCAGCACCCGAGTATTCCAATGTGCTCGACCCGAGCTTTGAGCACCCGAGCATTTTAGTGCTCGCTCATCACTAGTCATCATTTAAGGGGCTGATACCATCCTGCTTCTTTTTGGCATTGATTTATAAACTTTTTGGGGATTTATATTAAACCCTTTACGTCCTTGCACGTATCCATATGTTCCAGTCGCCTGGTACTTACCGACTTTACTGAATATGTCATGGCAATCGCCCAGGCACAGTGGCTGCGAGAGCCCTTGTCAGATCTCCCCCAGGTGTCAACTGATTCTAACTGTTGACATCTGGCACTCAGTGCCAGGAGCGGTGTCCTAAATGCTGCGATCTATATCAATCTCAGCATTTAGAGAGCGGGTAGAGGGAGGAAGCCCCCACTGCCCTCCAATCAGCTGCCCTGAAATGTCATTGCAGGGGCCTGATCATTTCCATGGTGACTTGATGTCATCATGATGACATCCAGGTCACTACAGATAGCAAACTTGCTACACCATGCTTCGAACATGGTGTACCAAGGTTGTCTGTCAGCGTAGCACTGACAGCTTGTAAATAGTGATAAGCAAGTATGTTTTGTTAACCCTTTCGCCGAGTATCCTCGGGCGAGCACTGAGCATGCTCGGTGATATGTTTGAATCACTCCCCTGTGCATGATTTGCGACTTTTTGACAGCTTTGATACATGTGAGGAATGTCTGCTTCTTACACATTCCTCACATGTATTAAGGCTGTCAAACTGTCGCAAATCATGCACATGGGAGTGATTCAAACATATCACCGAGCATGCTGTAAATACTCGGTGCTCTTCCGAGCATACTCGGCAAAAGGGTTAACAGAACATACTCGCTCATCACTACAAAGCATAGCATTGCTATGTTTTATAAGCGATCAGCCTGCAAAAAGTGAAAGTCTCATATTGGAACAAAGTAAAAGAGTAAAAAAAAAGTGACAAAAAAATTGTTAAAATATTTTAAAAAAATCACAAAATAATAAAAAAAATAAAAATATATTGCATCCATAAATAAATATTTTTATGAAAAAAAAGTACACATTTGGTATCATCGCGTACAAAATGACCCAGCTTATAAAACAGTCCAACTACTTAACCCATTTACTGAACACCGTAACAAAAATAAATAAAAAAGAGGCAAAAAGCGATACCTTTATCATCATACTGCCGAACAAAAAGTAGATTAAAACGCGATCAAAAAGATGAATGTAAATAAAAATGGTACAGTTGAAAATGTCATCTTGTCCCACAAAAAACAAGCTGCCATACAACTCAACCAGCAGGAAAATAAAGTTATAGCTCTGAGAATAAAGCGATGCAAAAATCGTTCTTTTTTCTATAAAATAGTTTTATTGTGTAACAGCGCCAAAACATAAAAAAATGAAATAAATGTGGTATTGCTGTAATCGTACTGACCATAAGAATAAAGCTGTCTTATCAATTTTACAACACGCGGAACGACAATTAAAAAAAATATATATTTCCTAAATTGCTGTTTTTTGTTCATTCTGCCTCCCAAAAATCAGAATAGAAAGCGTTCAAAAAACTAATGCGCCCAAAAATGGTACCAATAAAAACATCAACTCGTCCCACAAAAAACAAGCCATCACATGACTCTGTCGGCAAAAATATGGAATAATTATAGCTCTCAAAATATGAGAAAAAACAATTTTTCACCTGTTGTTGATTTGTTCTTTCTGCCTCCCAAAGATCACGGTAAGGCTCAGCACACATTTATCCTGTGCTTTACGCTGAGTGCTAACACTGGGGTTGCCATGTAAATCTCTGAAATACGTGATTCAGACGGAAGCCCTGGTGGACGTCTTTACAGGAGTGCATAAAAGTGCTATCGGCCACAGTTGTGTGCACTTCTGAAAAGAAGGACACCACTGAACAGAGGCCAGATGGAGTCCAGAGTAACTCTGCAGCCTCATTATAGTAAATAGATCCCTCAGGGGTTTTATTTGAATCACGGCACTCAGAAAATCCCAATAAAAGGGCTTAGCATAGATCACTGGATAAATGTGATCCAAAACATTATTTAAAATGTTCCTAACAAAAACTTCAAATCAAACCACAAAAAAGCAAGTCCACACTCAGGTCCGTCATCTCTCAATGGAAATATAGGTGGCTTTTATATTACTGGTAGCACAAAGGCTCAGGAAAAGCACTATGGCTCCTCGCCCCACCAAACGGCAGTTTGCAATTTTCACTCAGCAACATCCACTGCTGCTTGTTTCTGGAAAGCACCCATGGAGACAAAATTGTCACTAAACCTGTAGATAAATTCCCAAAGGGGTAAAATTTCCAAAATGGGGTCACTTGAGGGTGGATTCTGCTCTCCTAGCCCTTGGGGCTCTGTATATGGAGTCCTATTCTAGGAAAATTTGTGCTCCATGAGGCAAATAGCGCTTTAGGAAGCAAATAGCTCCCTGTCTCTCCCAAGTCTCACTAACTAGCTAAGCAGTACTGTACAGCCACATATGGGGTATTTCTACATTCAACAGAAATTGTGGGACAAATTTTGGTGCGATTTTTACCCATTTCCCAGTGTGAAAATGTAAAATCTGGGCTAAAACAAAATTTTGGTGGTAAAAATGTAATTATTTTTTTCTTTACTGCCCTATGGTATAAAATTCTGTGACCCACCTGTGGTGTCAATATGATCACTGCACTCCTAGATGAATTCACTGAGAGGTATAACTTTAAAAATGGGGACTCTTATAGGGAATTCTGCTATTCTGACACCTCGGGGGCTGTGTCAATGTGACATGGCAGCCTCAAACCAAGCCAGCGAAATATGAACTCCAATATGGCAATTCTTCTCTTCTGAGCTTTGCACTGTGCCGCAAAAGCAGTTTTCGACCACATATGGTAAATCAGCATACGCAGACGCAGAACAAATTTTGAGGTCAATTTTTTTCCTGCTATTCTTGTGAAAATGAGAAAATTTGGGGCTAAAACATCATTTCTGTGGAAAAAAATATTTTTTTTACATTTTCACAGATAAATCTTGTAAAATTCTGTGAAGCACCTGTGGGTTCAAGGCTCTCACCACAAATCTAGATAAATTTCTTGAGGGGTCTAGTTTACAAAATGGGGTCACTTTTTTTTTTTTTTTTTACTATTTAGGCACATCAGGGGCTCTCAAAATGCAACATGACACAGGCAGACCTTTCCATCACAGTCTGCGTTCAAAAATATCACTCCTTACTTTCTGAGTCCTGCCATATGTCCAAACAAATGGGGAATCTGCGCAACAAATTTTGCGGTCCATTTTCTTTTGTTATCCTTGTGAAAATAAAAAAATTGGGGCTAAAAGAACATTTTCGTGGGAAAAAATTACATTTTTTTATTTTCATGGCTCTATGTTATAACCTTCTGTGAAGCACCTGGGGGTTCAAAAATCTCACCACACATCTATACAAGTTCCCTGTGGGGTCTAGTTTCCAAAATGGTGTCATTCATGGGGGATTTCTACTGTTTAGGCACATCAGGGGCTCTCCAAACACGACATGGCGTCCTCTAATTATTCCTGCAAATTTTAGATTCAAAAAGTCAAATGGCGCTCCTTCCCTTCCAAGCCCTGCCGTGCGACCAAACAATAGTTTTCCCCAACATATATTATAGTGCTCAAGAGAAATTGCACAACACATTTTGCGGTCCATTTTCTCCTGTTAACCTTATGAAAGTAAAAAAAATTGGGTCTAAAATGAATTTATTGTGAAAAAAATGAAAATGTTTATCTTTTCCATTAAATTCTGTGAATTACCTGAACCTAATAAACTTCTTGAATGTGGTTTTGAGCACCTTGAGGGGTGAAATTTTTAGAATGGTGTCACTTGTTGGAAAAATGAGAAATCGTTGGACAACTTTTAACCCTTCTAACTTCTTAATAAAAAAAAATAATGTTTCAAAAATTGTGCTGATGTAAAAAAGACATGTGGGAAATGTTATTTATTAACTATTTTGTGTGATATATCTCTTCAATTTAAGGGCATAAAAATTAAAAGTTTGAAAATTGCAACATTTTAAAAATTTTCACCAAATTTCCATTTTTGTCCCACAAAAATTCAAGTCATATTAAACAAATTTTACCACTATACTTAAGTACGATATGACATGAGAAAACATTCTGAGAATCAGTGAGATCCGTTGAAGCGTTTCAGAGTTATTACCTCATAAAGTGACAGTGGTCAGAATTGTAAAATTTGGCTTGGTCATGGTGAAAACAGGCTCGGGTGGTAAAAGCGTTAATGTTGCTGGTGATTTGTTTATCTGTAGATAATTTTGCTAGCTTTGTTTCTTTTTCACATTTCTTTTTGAGATACTTATACTCCTGAAATGCTATTTCTATATTCTCGACGTTCAAGATTTTGCATGCCCTTCGTTTTTGTCTTACTAAACCATGTACTGTCTTATTTATCCTTAAATGGTCTCTTTATATCTGGACATTTTATTACCAGAGAGTATAAGTTTTCTACAGGATTCTAGTAGTATTTGTTTAACATGTCCCATTTACAGTGCATTGTGAAACTATTTGGCCCCTTGAACTTTTCTACCTTTTGCCACATTTCTGGTTTCAAACATAAAGATATAAAATTCTAATTTTTTTGGGAAGAATCAACAAGTGGGACATAATCGTGAAGTGGAACGGAATTTATTGGATATTTTAAACTTTTTAACAAATTCAAAACTGAAAAGTGGGGCGTGAAATATTATTTGGCCCCCTTGAGCTAATACTTTGAAGCGCCACCTTTTGCTGCGATTACATCTGCAAGTCGCTTGGGGTATGTCTCTATCAGTTTTGCACATCGAGAGGCTGAAGCTCTTGCCCATTCTCCCTTACAAAACAGCTCGAGCTCATTGAGGGTGGATGAAGGGCGTTTGTGAACAGCAGTTTTCAGCTCTTTCCACAGATTCTCGATTGGATTCAGGTCTGGACTTTGATTTGGCCATTCTAACACCTGGATACATTTATTTTTGAACCATTCCATTGTAGATTTTTCATTATGTTTGGGATCGTTGTCTTGTTGGAAGATAAATCTCTGTCCCAGTCTCAGGTCTTTTGCAGACTCCAACAGTTTTTCTTCCAGAATGGTCCTGTATTTGGCTCCGTCCATCTTCCCATCAATTTTAAACATCTTCCCTGTCCCTGCTGAAGAAAAGCAGACCCAAACTATGATGCTGCCACCACCATGTTTGACAGTGGGGATGGTGTTTTGAGGGTGATGAGCTGTGTTGCTTTTACGCCAAACATATCGTTCTGCATTGTGGCCAAAAAGTTTGATTTTGGTTTCATCTGACCAGAGCACCTTATTCCACATGTTTGGTGCATCTCCCAGGTGGCTTGTGGCAAACTTCAAACGAGACTTTTTATGGATATCTTTGAGAAATGGCTTTCTTCTTGCCACTCTTCCATAAAGGCCAGATTTATGCAGTGTACGACTGATTGTTGTCCTATGGACAGACTCTCCCACCTCAGCTGTAGATCTCTGTAGTTCATCCAGAGTGATCATGGGCCTTTTGGCTGCATCTCTGATCAGTCTTCTCCTTGTTCGAGATGAAAGTTTAGAGGGACGGCCGGGTCTTGGTAGACTTTCAGTGGTCTGATACTCCTTCCATTTCGATATGATCGCTTGCAGAGTGCTCCTTGACATGTTTAAAACTTGGGAAATCTTTTTGTATCCAAATGTAATAATTATAATGGATACCCCAGGAGTCTCTTTGCATGGAACAAAGATACTACAGAACACAGTTTATAGGTGTCAAAGTTTATATTATAAACACACGGTGTTTCAAACAAGCGCAGATGAAATCTCAAAGTCCATAAACACTCAGGCGGAAATGCAATCAGCAGAGCAGTCTGTAAAGCACAGTTCACACTAGAGGATGCTAGAAAACAAGTAAGTCTTTATCAAGTCCATACACAAATATATATATATGTAAGCAAGTCCATACAATATATATTAGATAATCCAGGGAGGCCTGGGTAGGAAGTCCCTGATAGTTGCAGAGCACGGGTCTATGCTGCACTATCTAATGAAAGTGAGTCAAAGCAGAAACCAGCTTACGTGTTAGGAAAATGCAGATGAGGACTGAGGCTCAGAGGAAGCAGAACGAGCAGCCAGGAGAAGGAGGAATGCTGGTAACAAGTGAATGCAGCAGAATCTCTGAGAGCAGGTAACAGGAGAGCCACACAGGTTTGCAGGGGAAAGCAGGAAACTAGGAAACCGCCAGGAACAGGTCACAGGCAGAATACTCTAGCACTGACTAAAGGCTGGGGTGGAGTTATAAAGCAGGAAGACAAGGGGCACATGAGACAGAAGACAAGGGGCACATGAGACAAAAGACGCCATCTTGAAAGAGGGCAAAAATGGCCAAAATGTAATCAAAAATATTCGAAGTCCTGACACCAAATCCGGCTTTAAACTTCACCACAACAGTATCTCAGACCTGCCTGGTGTGTTCCTTGGTCTTCATGATGCGCTCTGCACTTGAAACAGAACCCTGAGACTATCACAGAGCAGGTGCATTTACACGGAGACTTGATTACACACAGGTGGATTCTATTTATCATTACCAGTCATTTAGGACAACATTGGATCATTCAGAGATTCTCACTGAACTTCTGGAGTTAGTTTGCTGCACTGAAAGGAAAGGGGCCAAATAATATTGCATGCCCCACTTTTCAGTTATGAATTTGTTAAAAAAGTTTAAAATATCCAATAAATTTCATTCCACTTCACGATTGTGTCCCACTTGTTGATTCTTTCCAAAAAAATTAGAATTTTATATCTTTATGTTTGAAGCCAGAAATGTGGCAAAAGGTAGAAAAGTTCAAGGGGGCCAAATACTTTCACAATGCGCTGTATGTTCGGTATCTCCAGTTATGATGACATGCTCTCCCTTAATTTATTGAAATATTATTTCCTAAAGTTCCAGTTTTTTGCATTTCCCCTTTGAAATGTTTTATTGAAATTACATTGAAACTTACCATGTTATGGTCAGTGCTTCACAAATGCTCCCTGACCTGTAGATGTGAAGTTGTATCTGGTCTATTTGACAGCACCAGATCTGGCAGATTATCTCCCCTGGTTGGCGCATCTACCAGCTGAGAGGGGTAATTGTTTTGAACTGCAGATAAGAACTTGAAGTTTTTAGCACAACCAGATGATTCTATGTCCCATTTAATGTCTGGATAGTTAAAATCCTACATAATAAGGACCTTATTTGCTGCATTATTAATTTGTTGCAGCATTTCATCCTCTACCTGTTCAGCTATATTAGGAGCCTTGCAGCAAACTCCAATTAGCAGCCTTCCATTATTGCCATCCCCATGTACATTTACCCATACCGACTCTACATGGTGACTTCGCCCCCCAATGTCGTCAATCAGCACAGGTCTTAAGCTGGATTTAACAAAAATACACACCCTCCCCCTTTTTTGTCATTCCTGTTGTTTCTAAATGTAGTGTACCCTTCTACATTTGTCACCCAGTCATGGCTTTCATCAAGCCAGATCAAGTTGACATAAGGGTCTCCAATTCATTCATTTTGCAGGACTTCTTGCAATTGACAGCAGACATTTAATACTCTTTTATAAGAGATTTATAGACAATTTATTATTTATTTGGACAGGTACTTAGTAGGAGGCCCAATCCTTCATAAATGATCTGAACAAGAACGTATGGGTGCTGGAATTCACATCCACCTTTGCAAATGACCGCATTGAATTTCTTGATTTGATCATTTCCAAAAACGTTGATGGTGAAATCTACACATCTACTTACTTCAAGAAGCTGGATGTGGATAGTTACCTAGATTACTCCAGTGGACATCTCCCAAAGTGCCATATGGACAATATTGGCACATCCGATAAAACTATAGAAGAGTTGAGGATTTCCATAGGAAATCACTCAATTTAAATAGGAGGTTTAGGGAAAAGGTTTATCCTAAGGGGATCCTCAAGGATTCCGAAGAGAGAACAAGAAACCTCTACCAGACAGATTGTCTGACAAGAATGAGGTACTAGGAGGAAAGAAAAAAAGTTTCCAAAAAATCCAATAGTGATAATAAATTCAAATATAGTTTTGTGACTACTTTCAATAGGTCCCACAATGTCATTAGGAACCTTCATCTTGGGTAATGATTCTGTTCTTTTTGTGGATACGCCCAAGACCCCGAGTATTGTATTCAGAAAGAACAGAAGTCTACAACACCATATTGCCCCTAGTTGGATATGTGGAGGGAAGGAATCTTGTAATACCTCCTCATTAATTCCTGAACTTAAAGGGGTATTCCCATCTAAGACCCTATCGCAATATGTAGTAGGTGTAATAATAGTATTATTAGCAAATATCTCCAATTAGGAATGTAGTATATTTTTTCTGATTTTTTCTGATTCGCTGTGCCTCTTTCCTCATGTGCAGGCATTGCAGGACCTTAGGTATCCATGGTTATGACCACTAGCAGCTAGCAAACTAACTGTGACTTTACCAGTGGACGTAACCATGAATATCTAAGGTCCCGCAAATATACTACATTTCTAATTGAAGATATTTGCTAATATTACTATTATTACACATACTACATAATGGAGATAGGATCTTGGAGATGGGAATACCCCTTTAAGGGGGTGTATAGGTGTTGTTACTCAAAATGCCTATCTTGCCTATCCATGCTGAAGCATGACTGCAGGAAATTTCAGTCAAAAGTGACAGGGGAGATTTTCGCTATTAATAAATTCCTGAATTGTAATATGTCTTTTGTTATTTATCTATTGGAATGTGGTTGTGGTCTTCAATATGTGGGGCTTATCATCCAACCGATTCATAACAAAATGAATAAGCATTGATATAACATAAAAAAACAGAATAGCAGACCATAGTTTGTCCAGACAATTTTTTAATATAGCATTAAAAGAATCCTGAAAATCTATATTTCTCTATTTTAGAGCATATACCAGAGAGTATATGGACACAAATATAGTGCGAAGCCCCACGTCAATTTTTTTAAAATTATTTCAGGAAATTCATGAAATAATTAAAAAAAAATTGACGTGGGGCTTCGCAGTATATTTGTGTCCAGTCAGGTACAGCAGGCAGGAACGGGCTGCCCCCAACCACCAGCTGCCTATTTGTACCTGGCCGGACACAACAATATAGGGAAGCCCTTTTTTTTTAATTATTTCATTAAATAATTTAAAAAAAATTGACGTGGGGCTTCGCACTATATTTGTGTCCAGCCAGGTACAGCAGGCAGGAACGGGCTGCCCCCAACCACCAGCTGCCTATTTGTACCTGGCCGGACACAACAATATAGGGATGCCCTTTTTTTCTTAATTATTTCATGAATTTCATGAAATAATTAAAAAAAAAAATACGTGGGGCTTAGCCCTATTTTTGTGTCCAGCCAGGTACAACTAGGCAGCTGGGGGCTGGAATCAGCAGCGCAGGGAGGCCCAAGCTTTCTGGGTCCCCACCCCCCCCGCTGCAAATTGCAGTCCGCAGCCACCCCGGAAAATGGCGAGTTCATAGAAGCGCCATCTTCTGGCGCTGTACCCAACTCATCCAGGGCCCTGGTGCGGTGGCTCACTGGGTGATAAAGGGGTTAGGGCCAGCTTGGCATTATCAGCTGGCCCTAAGCCCGAAATTCATGGGGTCGCGCCAATATTAGACATGACCGCCATGAATTTCTAGTAAAGTATTTAAAAAAAACACAACACCCAGAAAAAGTCCTTTAATTGAAATAAACACACAATTCTTTATTGTTCTAAATTAAACCATACTTACCGTATCGCCCATTCCAGCTGAAGCCAATGATCTCCTGCAATAAAAGAAAAATAATAAACCAACATCATCCTTACCTTTTGATGGTTCCCAGGACAGCTCCAGCTCTGCTACATCGAGATGACAGGCTGGACCGCAGCAGAAAGCTGCCATCCAACCTGTCATCCCGCAGACACTGAGAAGCGCAGGTATGCTTGCGCTCTGCAGTGTCTGGCTGTGACGGCATCCAGATGAGCCGAGGTCATGTCCAATGAACTCAGCTCACCTCATGCACGTCACTGACAGCGTGGGAAAATTCTCCTGCGCTCAGCGCTTCAGCAGGAGAATTCTCTCATGCTCACCGCATGCGCAGGAGAATTCTCCCACGCTGTCAGTGACGTGCATGAGGTGAGCTGAGTTCATTGTCGGCTCATCTGGATGCCGTCACAGCCAGACACTGAGGAGCGTAAGCATACCTGCGCTTCTCAGTGTCTGCAGGATGACAGGCTGGATGGCAGCTTTCTGCTGCGGTCCAGCCTGTCATCTCGATGTAGCAGAGCTGGAGCTGTCCTGGGAACCATGGAAAGGTAAGGATGATGTTGCTTTATTATTCTACTTTTATTGCAGAAGACATTGGCTTCAGCTGGAATGGGCGATACGGTAAGTATGGTTTAATTTAGAACAATAAAGAATTGTGTGTTTATTTCAATTAAAGGACTTTATTCTGGGTGTTTGTGTTTTTTTGTAACTTTGACTATGGGGTTAGTAATGGGGGTGTCTTATAGACGCCTCTCCATTACTAACCTGGGCTTGATGTCAGCTGGCATTATAAGCTGACATCAACCCCAGCCCTATTACCCCACTGCCACCGCTACAGGGCAGTGGGAAGAGCGAGGCTAAGTGCCAGAACTGGCACATCCTATGGATGCGCCATTTCTGGGGCGGCTGACGGCTGGTGTTTCTAGCCTGGGAGGGGGCCAATATTCATGGCACCCTTCCTGAGCTATTAATATCAGCCCCCAGCTGTCTGCCTAGCCTTTGCTAACTATTAAAATAGGGGGGACCCCACGTCATTTTTTTGGGGGGTCCCCCATTTTAATAGCTAGTAAAGGCTAGGTATTCAGCTGGGGGCGGATATTAGTAGCCTGGGAAGCTCCATGGGTATTACCCCCTTCCCAGACTTCAAACATCTGCCCCAGCCATCTGCTTAACCTCTGCTAGAGACTAAAATTACGGGGAACCCCACGCCAATTTTTTTTTTAATAAATCCTTTATTTTAACACTAAATGACAAGTACAGTAACCAACACTGTCACTGTACTTATTATATATGTGACTGACATGTTTCTATCTATCTAATCTATGTGTGATGCTCTATCTTTCTGTTCTAAATTGTCGGGTACCGCTGTTGAATTGCCGGCCGGCTTTTTTAAAGAGACGGTGCATGAAAAAACTATTATTTTTTTAAATAAATCCTTTACACTAAATGACAAGTACAGTAAGCAACACTGTCACTGTACTTATTATATATGTGACTGACATGTTTTTATCTATCTAATCTATGTGTGAAGCTCTATTCTTTCTGTTCTAAATTGTCGGGTACTGGTGTATGCCGCTGCTGAATTGCCGGCTTTTCATGTTTCACTGTGAGCACTGTTCCCATCGATTTGGGCAACCACCTCCCCCAATACATTCTACATTATTGCTAGTTGTTTTCCTTCATGTAGAATTAACCTACAAGGAAAGAAAGGGTTTATTTTCATTCCGATATTTGTGTCCGATATTTGACTTGCATTGGTTTCCGGTATCGGAATCGGTGATATACGATACTTTTTGAATATCGGCCCGATCCAATCCGATCCGATATTTCCTGATATCAGAAGGTATCGCTCAACACTAGTTGTGTGTCCAAATATGGTGAGGGCTAACACCTTTCAGGACTCATCTGGTTCTAAAACTTTTAAAATTACTCAGAGTATATCTTGCAACACAACTGGAATCATCCATTGTGCAAGATGTCCATGTAACTTATTATATGTTGGCAAGACGACAAGTGAATTTAGGCATAGGGCATGAGAACATGTCTTAGATATTTGGGCAGAAAAAAATGTTGATGACTGGTCCACATTAAAAACGATACCATGTCATTTTAAATCTCACCATGAGTGTGATGAAATATTATCATCATTCAGAAGTATATACAAAGTCATCTTTGGGCCTATAGGGGGCAATTGGAAGAAATTTCTTTCCCAAAAAGAAACTAAGTGAATTAATATGTTGAACACTTGCACCCAACGGCCTGACTGAAAACATTCGTTTTGACCCATTTCTATAATTATTTATCCTAGTTCTTTTCTATGGTTTATAGTCTGGGATTACTTTATTTTTTATACATTTATTTTTTTGTGTCCATCTTTTTTGAAGACTTTTTATCTTCACCTTCCTTTAACATTTCCCAAATTATGTATTCTCTATTTTTTTTTCTCCTTGAAGATCCAGAGAAAACATGGAGTATAAATGACTCAGATAAAACGTTTTATTACTCAAAAAAGTTAAAATTACAATTAACACACTGTGCAAAAAAGACAAGAAACAGACAATAAAATTGTGCATAGCTTGAAATTCCCATAATTTACATCAAAAGAGTCCCACATGAGCACATGCAGATACACTCAAAATACATAGTAAGGCAGAGGACAATACATAATCACTCATGAAACTTAGTACATGCCTATGCCTTTGTTCCAAAGTAAAGTAGTGCATGTGCACCACTGTGTACTATTATCATGTAGCAGGACTCAGGACATACCAAGATAACTGGAAAGCCTGGAAAGGAGACGGCCAGCACAAGAAGGATTCCCCTGAAAGATGCACTATGTACTATAGATGTACTATGTTGTCCTCCTGTTATCTATGTCATAAAATATTTTTTTTCACTATTTCTATAGAAGTACCCTCTTCGACTGGCTGAAGACTCCCATATGACTATTGGACTTTATATGTTTTTGGACTTTTTTATTAGCATACTTTTGATATACACTACCATTTATAGATATTTTATTATTTACACACACACATACAGTGATGAGCAAAAGGATAACAATGTTTTTAGCTTTTGACTTTCAGGCTCCATATCTCACCATCCACTCCTGTATACTTCAAATTACAACCTGTTCTCACATTCCCTAATAGCTCAGTGTGTTATAAGGTTGATTCCCAAACGAAAGGTCACTGATTGAAATCAAGGAGCATCCATGAAGAAGATTTTCAAAGTAAAGAAAATCAGCATCATCCAGCTTATCGATTGTGGCCTCACGGCCAACAACATTACCGAACTGCATCATGTGAGTGCCATGACAATTGGAAGAATATGAAATGATGTCCGTCCATCCATTCTACAGCCAAGAGGTGGATGTCCAAGCAAAATATTGTCAACAAGTCAGGTCATCACAAGGTCTATCAGTTCTGTAGTGACAAACACGGCAGTGGAGGTGGCTTGTGTGCTTTGTAATAGTGAGATCACAGACATCCATGCAAGCACCATGTGATGCACATTACACAAGTCTGGAATGAGGGCCCGAAATAGGGTGAAGATGCATCAGCTTCAACATCATCATAAGAAGCGCCAGCTTGAGTTTGAAAATAAGTAAAAGTGGACAGTAGAAGATTGTAAACGCGAGATTTGGAGCGATGAGACGAAAGTCAATAGACTAGACTTTGATGGTTGAAAATGGATCTGGAAGAAACTAGGGAAAAAGTTGCTAACGGATCAAGAAATTGAAGGAACTGTTAAGTTCAGTGGAGGAAGCCTGATGATATGGGGTTGTTTCACAGCCAAAGGCGTTGGATACTTGACCAGGATCGATGGTGGTCTCAAAGCTGAGCTATATTTGAGTATCCTACAAGATGAGTTACTTCGCACTGTAGGGGTTTTACTCACTTGGGTGCGACAGGAGGAAAACAGGGAGCATGTTCCTTTAAGAGTCCATGTCGGTTTATTGCTTCATGAACCAACAAGCAAGAAAAGAAAACAAACAGCCTTTAGTTCAGCCAAACAAAGTAAAGTGTCCTTAGCAAGTCTCTGCTTAATCAGCCCTGTGGGCACACAGGCAGCATCATGTCCAGTATCCTGGCTAAGTCTGGAGCCAACCACGCACTTGAGTCCTTCTCCCTCCAAACACACACACAGCAGTTTCCATTTGATAGGCTGTTAACCACACCCAGAGGTGAGGTATGTAGGTTGCTGGGCCCGTCCATTCTCTTCTAGCTACCGTACCCCGGCTGCCAGGTACAACAATTAGTCCTCTTAGTGCACTAGAGAAAATACACCGGGCTACATCACAGAGACCAGCCATCTCTGTGATACATACCTCCCATTGATTACACGACCATTAGCCACCTTACAGCACACTCAAGTACGATGGGTTTGAAAAGGAAGACATAGTGTTCCAGCAGGACAATGACCCCAAGCATATTTCGAGTTTGGCAAAGAAATGGTTTAATGATGACAATGAAGTAGTGAGGCTGGATTGGCCCCCACAGTCCCCAGACCTCAGCCATATCAAAGACTCGTGGGTAGAGTTGAAGAAAAAGCTGTATACATATCCATGTGAGTCGACCAGTATGCATCAACTTTGCGAACGTGTAGAAGAGACCTGTGATCAGATTTCAGTCGAGACATGCTTGAGTCTGATCAAGAGCGTGCCCAGAAGAATGAAGGCAGTGTTGAAAGCCAAAGATGGATTTACGAAACACTAACAAAATAATAAAAAGATTAAAATGTAGGTTTTTAGGAGCAAAACAGTAACAATGCAGAATCTGCATAGCTAATGATATGCTAAATAGTTGCAAGTCAAATTTATGTATGAGACAGCCAAGATGATTGTCTATAAAATGATAGTAGCATAACGTTGGAAGCTGTAGTGGATGGTGAGATATGGAATGGAGCCTGAAAGTCAAAAGTTCAAAACATTGTTATCTTTTTGCTTGTCACTATATTTATATATATTCATTGTATAGTATTTGTTTCTTATTTATGTTAATTATTCACTAGTTTTTCAACTCATACTTTCACTGTCACTCTTTGTCACAATTGTCTTTTATTATTAATTCACACTCTTTCATTCACTGTCACTTTATTTTGCATTGCACATTTTGCATGCACTGTCACTTTAATTATTGGCTAATATAACGGTTATTAAGGCTTACAACCAGCCTGTATGGGACACACATGTAACTTGTGCAATATGTTATGCGATTATGGGTGCATCCTTCAATGGGATGCAATTTACATACTTTGCAAATGACTCTATGCATGCTATTACTTACGAATTGCAGGGTGAAATGCGTTGTACGCACTTTCTGTGCGCTATGTTGACATGCGTTCCAAGGTGACGCACTTCGGGTCTCTTGTTGAACATAGCACTTATACGTTCCAAGGTGAAATGCGTTACATGCACTCCCTGTGCACTATGCTGATATGTGTTCCAAGCAGGGGGTGGACACTGACAGAGACCCAGTACAAGAAATGTGTTCGGGTCCCCCTACTTTTATGGCAACCAAGCTACAAATATTATATATACACACACAAGGCCGAAAGTGTTGTCACTCTTGAAATGTTCCAGAAAATTAAGCATTTCTCTCAGAAAATTATTGCAATTACATATGTTTTGTTACACGCACGTTTATTTCCTTTGTGTGTATTGGAACAACACAAAAAAAAGAGAAAAGAAAAATATAAATTTGACATAATTTCACACAGAACTCCAAACATGGGCAAGAAAAAATTGTTGGCACCTTTCCAAAATTGTGGGTAAACAAGTTTGTTTCAAGCATGTGATGCTCATTCAAACTCAACTGTGGCAAGTAACAGATATGGGCAATATAAAAATCTCAACCAGAAACCAGATAAAAAGGAGAGAAGTTGACTCAATCTTTGCATTGTGTGTCTGTGTTTGCCACACTAAGCATGGAGCACAGAAAGAGGAAAAGAGACCTCTTTGAGGACTTGAGAACTAAAATTGTTGAACAACATGAATAATCTCAAGGTTACAAGTCCATCTCCAGAGATTTTGATGTTCCTTTGTCCACGGTGCGCAACATAATCAAGAAGTTAACAACCCTTGGGACTGTAGCTAATCTTTCTGGACATGGACGGCAGAGAATAATCGCAGCCAATCAAGCTTTTAGGCTGTGGGCACTTCCTCAGCCATCATAACCATGCCAAGTACTGGCATGGCTGTTATTGGCCGGTGCACCACGTGACTGTATAACTGCTGGAACATAGCTGGTGCCACCATTGTGCTCTTACTAGCGTAGGAACAGGACGCGACTTGAGTAAAGGACAGTCTTAGGCTCTCTGCATACTGTGAAAACAGGCTCTGTGGGGGTACTCTGCACATGCCTCTGTGGGGGGTACTCTGAAAACAGGCAGTGTAAAAATCTGCTGGGCACTATCTCTCTCTCTGCATACAGGCCATGTAATACTCTTCACTTTTTTGGAATGCAAAGAATGAAGAGAGTATCAAATAGGGGACGTGGCCGTAGTGCTGCTGGTGGTGGTGGTGTAGCTGCTGCAGGGAGGGGTCATGGTCAATCTGTGCCTGCTACGCTCCCAAATGAAACACTTCCCTCTGGTGGACGTAGGCGACAGGACGTTCTGTGTAATTTTGCAGGACCGAGTATTGCTGGACGAATGGTGAGGCCAGAACAAGTAAAGGCTGTTTTAGATTGGATGGCTGAGACTGCCTCCAGTTTCTTCGCTTTGTCTTCCACCCGATACCTGCTGAAAAAGCAGAATTTGCAATTCGGCCCACAATTCGGCCCATGAGCATCTGTCTTCCACCTTACCCCCTTATAAGTAAGGCAAGTAGTCTGAGCCCCAAGTCATGCAGGTTTTGGATAACTCCGCTGGCTGTGGTTCAGTGGGCCATCCACCACGTCTTGCTCCAGAAGTGGAAGAGATTTATTGCTCTGATGTCCAACCACTGGTTTTGTTTGAGGATGAGTATGTGGGAGGGTAATGCAAATGAGCAGCGGACCACTGCAGCACATCTTCGATGATGATGATGATGATGATGATGAAATACAGTTGCCAAGTGCTGCAGCAAGAAGGGCAGGGATAAGTAGTGGGTGGAAGATGATGCGGGTGATGATGAGGTCCTAGACTCCATATGGAATCAAGGCCATTTGAGTGATGTGCGCTGTTCAGAGAAAGAGGTGGTAGTCATGCTGCCCCAGCTACACAGCAAAAGAGGGAGCAGGGTGCAAAAGCACAGCAGTCGGCCCCTAGCCAGTACGTCGGCTGCTACAACCCACCAAACTGAACTGAGCACACCAAAGCCAGCTCAAATGAGCTCTCTGGCATGGCATTTCTTCAGGCAATATGCTGATGACAAGACATAGGCAGCAAATGCACTGTTGGAACGTGTGTTTATCACGGCAGGAGGGTGATCACATACAGGCGGATTCGCCTTTCTACATCTAATGTGGGCAAGCTCACATTCAATAAAATGAATCCGGCTTGGATCTCACAGGACTTGTAAGTACCTTTGGCTGATAGAGAAGTATACCAGTCATACCCAGCCATTGCTATACTCCACTGCAGTTTGTTCCTTCTATTTTCCATTCCGAATGTTTTGGGGCCTCCCCAAATTAAAAACAAAACACAAAAGCAGTGTTGGCTTCCTCCCCCTCCAATGCCTATTCCACCTACACCACCATGTCTACCTCCACCTCCCCCCTCCTCTATTTGGACCTCCACTTCCTGGTTCAAGATTATTATTTTTATTTTTTTTATTCTGTTATTTTAAGTCATTTCACTATCCACATTTGATTGCAGGGAAATTGTCCTGCTCTTACCCCCATTTCGCAGCCTCCAAGTCCTTACTATCATAATTGTATACCATTTTACAGCACAAAAGTTTGGGTTCCCATTGACTTTGATATGGTTTGGGTTTGTGTTCAAGTTTGGGTAGAGTTTTGGCACCCAAACCATACTTTAGACTACAGTTCGGTCCAATCCGGCAAACTCAAACATGCCCAGGTTCACTCATCCCTATTCAGGAGGAAATGCAAGTGGGGAGTTCATTCTCAAGTGATACAAGTGTTGGTTAATTGATCTTTAATCCCTTTTAGAGACTCTCCAGTTAAAATTCAAATGTGACTTCATGCGTGAAATGCATCTACCAATATCCCTGGTACATTCAATTGCAATTAACTTTCTGTCATTTCATAATTGTGGAGCCCTGAATTCTTCTTTGCAAATGTGGAGGATGCTCCTTGCAGTCACACACACAAATCCATACATCTTCCTTTACTGTATATTGTTAGGTTACAATGGTGCTTACAACTTTGTGAACCATTCAATGTTTCCATATTTCAGCATTAATTTAGCCTAACAGATTGTGGACATGACGCACCCCCTGGGCCATATTCTTTAGGGGAATACCCGGAGCCGGATCAGATGGGGGTTGTAGTCTCCGAGTGGCTGTGACCCGGTCTGTGCCCAGGGTGTCAAGCTCAGTGTGTGGCAGTCCTTACTGATGTTACAAAAGTTCTTTATGTCGACTACGCCACCCGTTGGATTGCGGTCACTACGGCCGCCGCTGCAGCAGGGTCCGCTGAGGCTGATGGTGTTGGTGCAGCTTTAGATAGTATAACCCCCAACGGGAGGGGTATGCCTCAGGGGGTCAGGTGCAGAGGATGGGGGTTGTGGTGGTGCAGCGTAGATGATAAGTAAAGACAGAGTCGGGTTGTGCAGTTCAGGGTGTTTACTTACTGCAGATATTCCGGTCACTCCGGCCTTGAGTGACCACCCGAGCCGTGCTGCGTCCACCAGGTCCTGGATTCAGCCAACCCCCAAGCAAGTCCGGAGCGTGTCCCTGAGCCCTCCTTCTTGTCCTTTCTTCTGGCCGTCCCCACCAGGGATCCACCTAGGTCCAGCTCCCTCGGGCCTTCTGTTGGGAGACCCTTGGCCTTGGGTTCCCTGACCCTACACGTGGTTTGCCTTCAGGGTGGATGTAGTGGGTGGCCGTGGCAGATCCTGCCCACGGCCTCCGGTCTCTGGCTGAGGTATGCTTTAGCCCCCACCAGTTTGGGATCCAGTACCCTGTTGCCAACTCTTCACCCTAGGGTTGTACTCGGGTTCTCAGAGTTCCTTCTGTCTCCCCCTCTCTGGGTCTTTCTTGTTCTCCGCTCTCACTCTCTCTGGGGCTGCTCTGCTCTTCTGCTCTCTTCCTCTGGCTTCTCTGCAAAAGGCTGACTTCTCTCAGACTGACCCTGATCTTAGATGGTGCCCACCTTAAATACTCCCTCTATGTGTGAGCTCAGGTGACCAGCACCCAATGAGCTCCTATCTTTACCCAGGCTACTCCCCCTATCTGCCCCTACACTACTGGGATGTACCACCCCCCTCCCACTCCAGCCAGGAACAGACTCGGTCGTACCTGCACATTTCTAAGTGGGAGTACCGTTGGTCCGTTCCTCGGAAATGGGATGTGTGTAGTGCATGCAGCTAACTGAGCTCAGTTCCACACTCCATCCTTACCCGGGAGTGGAATATCACACCTCTGGTTGAGGTGCAATACCCCTGTAGCAGCCGAATCCTCAGGGTGCTACATTCCCCCCTGGTAAATCACAGCACGTCCTCGGGCTGTAAGATATAAAAACATCCACAAACATACAATTTTTTTTTCATAACATAAACATATAAAACATCATAAAACTTTTCATATAAAACTTTCTCGTAGTCGTTTCTTGCTTCTAGCTCCTCCGGTCACTGTGCAACTTATGACCGGGTAAAGTGCGACAGTCTCTTGAAGAAACATGGTTTTCTATAAAACCGGTAGGGGGCGCTTTAGGAAGCGCAACTATATACAAAAGGGGATATGACCGCTCTCAGTCCTCGGTCAGTGGGATTAAGGGAAATACGGGTAACAGTTCAATTCTCTGGTCCCAACGGGGACTATAATAGCAGCAACGGTTCACTGTGCCCCGACGGGCAACTATATACAGCTTCTACTCCGCTGTACTCAACGACGACGTCCTCCTGCTCTTTCTTTGTGATTCACTTTAGCTTCAGACCCGTCCGGGTCCTCTTGCTCCTCCTCACACCGCAGCTCCTCCTCCGTCAGACGATGCACATTGAGGGCGTAGGGTCCTTTGGCACACTTGTGCCGGGTGAAGGTGACCTCGTCCCCTATATACAGGTCACGTCCTCTGTGTCCCTCCGGTAGGTGGGACTCAACGTCTCTTCTTGTCACGAAGACGTCGCCTGGGGTGCGGTGATCTCGGATGAAGCCCCACCCGTGCTGCATATTAAACTTGATCACAGTCCCGGTGGAAGGGGGACCATGAGCTGCACGGGGACTCCTCCTGGCCCGGCTCTTCTGCTCCGCGCTCTTTATTTGGGCTTGTTGTTCCCGGACCCGCCTCTCTCTCCGCTCCCTCTCAAAGACCTCGAGCTGTTGCCGGCAGCACTCTGCACGCTCCGCTGCAGCTGCCCGAGTCTCCTGAGTGAACCCCATGAGGTCTTCTCCGGTGGGGTCCCACTCAAACTGTGCCTCCTCTAGTGGGGGCGAGGTCCTCGTTACGGGCTTTGGAGCCGGGATCAGGGGTTCGTCTAGGGGTCTCTCTTTCCGGAGTCGGGGATGGTGAAACTCCGGTGGCCATATAAAGGGCTGCCCATCCGGGCACGTATGTTGGGTGAACAGATCTTCTCCCAGATGCGGCTCTCTTGGTTTCATGGGCGCGGTGGTGGTGGCGCCCGGGTTGCCCAGGCCTTGCGGCCAGGCCTGGGGCACCTGGAAAGTGAAGGGCACCGTAAGGACGGCGGCGCCCTGGGCTACTTGGCCCTGCGACCAGGCCGGTGGCTCCGCGGAGGTAGGGGGCGCTGTTGGTATTGCGGCGCCCGGGGGTACTAGGCCTTGCGACCAGGCTGGTGGTACTTCCTGCTTGGTCACGCTCGGGGTCGAGGCGTGTGACGTCACAGGGGTCGCGGCTCCCGTTTGAGGCCTAGTCTGCGGCGGTGACGTTGCAGCGACGGGCACGGCAGGGGATACTTCGGGCTCTGCGACGGGGAGCTGGGGCAGGTACGCGGTTTCCCGGTTTGGGGTAGAAACGTCCCCTTTACCTGCCTCCTTTCGTTCGGCTCCCTTCTCGGCGCCGTCTCCGGCCTTCAGTCCTCCTGCGCCATCCTCAGAGGCGGTCTGTCTCCTCGTCTCGGGTGGCGTGCTCCGCTGACGGGTTCTTGTCTGCTGGGCCATTTCACGGCTCCACTCCGCCAACGTCTCTCGCTGCACCCGGGCCATCCTCCGTGCGAGGCCCTCCAGCGCAGTCTGTGCACACTCCCGATCTCGGGGGAGCTGTGCCAGGACCTCCACTAAGCCTAGTGGGGTCGTTGCTTCTAGCAGGCTCCTGACCAACGGGTCGGTGCTGCTCTGCTCTCCTTCCGTTGTCTCCAGCAGGCTCCTGGCCAGCGGGCCGGTGCTGCTCTGCTCTTCTTCCATCTCCGGGTAAGCTTCTTCTGGACTCAGCTCTAGGCTTCTTGTCTCCGGGTGCGCTCTCTCCAGACTGCTCCAGGCGACACCCATCTTTGCTCTCTTCTTCTCAGTCCTCCCACTTCGAGGGCGGTCCCGGGGCCACGTGGTGATTGTCAGCTCCAGGGGCAGTTCTATCACGCTGACAGACACCTCTAGCATCACAGTCTCTGTTGGTGGGGGCGGTTTCCACTTTTGGCGCCATTTTCGGTCCTGGCCCACGATGGGAGGTGGCCTCTTGCCACCCTCTGGCACGCCCATAATGGCGTCCGCTCTTCCAAGGCGGGAAACCTTTGGAAATGGCGGGAATCGTCTCCCAGTGGCGGGAAACTCTGCAGATGGCGGGAAAAAGCTGTTAATGGCGGACAACCGGCGGGAAACGACCTGTGATGGGGTCCGATGGCGGGGACCCTCCGGAACCGGCAGGAGACTTCTTTTTAAGGTAAACTTGTTCTTTTCTTCAGGCACGCAGTACCCGGGTGTTGCGGGCACGTAATCCTGCCGACTACGCCAAAGTTGACGCACCCCCTGGGCCATATTCTTTAGGGGAATACCCGGAGCCGGATCAGATGGGGGTTGTAGTCTCCGAGTGGCTGTGACCCGGTCCGTGCCCAGGGTGTCAAGCTCAGTGTGTGGCAGTCCTTACTGATGTTACAAAAGTTCTTTATGTCGACTACGCCACCCGTTGGATTGCGGTCACTACGGCCGCCGCTGCAGCAGGGTCCGCTGAGGCTGATGGTGTTGGTGCAGCTTTAGATAGTATAACCCCCAACGGGAGGGGTATGCCTCAGGGGGTCAGGTGCAGAGGATGGGGGTTGTGGTGGTGCAGCGTAGATGATAAGTAAAGACAGAGTCGGGTTGTGCAGTTCAGGGTGTTTACTTACTGCAGATATTCCGGTCACTCCGGCCTTGAGTGACCACCCGAGCCGTGCTGCGTCCACCAGGTCCTGGATTCAGCCAACCCCCAAGCAAGTCCGGAGCGTGTCCCTGAGCCCTCCTTCTTGTCCTTTCTTCTGGCCGTCCCCACCAGGGATCCACCTAGGTCCAGCTCCCTCGGGCCTTCTGTTGGGAGACCCTTGGCCTTGGGTTCCCTGACCCTACACGTGGTTTGCCTTCAGGGTGGATGTAGTGGGTGGCCGTGGCAGATCCTGCCCACGGCCTCCGGTCTCTGGCTGAGGTATGCTTTAGCCCCCACCAGTTTGGGATCCGGTACCCTGTTGCCAACTCTTCACCCTAGGGTTGTACTCGGGTTCTCAGAGTTCCTTCTGTCTCCCCCTCTCTGGGTCTTTCTTGTTCTCCGCTCTCACTCTCTCTGGGGCTGGGCTGCTCTGCTCTTCTGCTCTCTTCCTCTGGCTTCTCTGCAAAAGGCTGACTTCTCTCAGACTGACCCTGATCTTAGATGGTGCCCACCTTAAATACTCCCTCTATGTGTGAGCTCAGGTGACCAGCACCCAATGAGCTCCTATCTTTACCCAGGCTACTCCCCCTATCTGCCCCTACACTACTGGGATGTACCACCCCCCTCCCACTCCAGCCAGGAACAGACTCGGTCGTACCTGCACATTTCTAAGTGGGAGTACCGTTGGTCCGTTCCTCGGAAATGGGATGTGTGTAGTGCATGCAGCTAACTGAGCTCAGTTCCACACTCCATCCTTACCCGGGAGTGGAATATCACACCTCTGGTTGAGGTGCAATACCCCTGTAGCAGTCGAATCCTCAGGGTGCTACAGACACATGGAAAAAATTATTCAAGACATTATTACTCTCCTAAGGACTTATCTACCAACAAAGATCACTCCAAGAGCAAGGCATATAATAGTCTGCAAAAGCAGAAAGGAACCCAAGGTAACCTAAGTAACTAAAGGCCTCTCACACATTAGCTAATGTTAATGTTCGTGAGTCAACCTATAGGATATTGAATAGGGATGACCGAACTTGTGGATGTTTGGGTTCATCTAGTTTGGCTGAACTAGAGTTAAAAGTTTGGTTCGGCATTTGAACGTGCCCCTGAACCACATAGAAGTCAATGGCGACTCGAAGTTTGGTGCTTTAAAATAATTGTAAAATGGTAATAGTAAGGACTGGGGGTTGCAAAAAGGAAGCTAAATGGGGGAAAGAGCAGGACAAGTGATCTGCAAACAAATTTGGATAGAAAAATTACTTAACATAATATACAATCACCCAAAAAAGGACAAATTTTGGGACAAATTTAAAAAGTTTGTGATGTGGATTGGATTAAAACATGTTTTGAAGATGAGGCCCTTTACCATGACGGCCACATACACACGGATGGTACAGTGAAACTGCGAATGGTCATTATATCAGTCAATTTGGATTAATTTTTTTATTATTTCTGACTACAGATCGCTGTAAAATTATGAACCGGTAAAGAAATGCATGGAAGGCCTGACAGGCGCTGTATAGGCCTCCACACCCTTGCACCTCTCTAGAGCGACCCCGTGCATTGCCTTGGGTGCATGGGTTGATGAGACAGGGAGGCTATGGTGTCTTTTAGAGACTATTCATCTCACCCTCGCCATGCAAGGGGTGTTTTTTCTCCGCCTGCCACTTATGCACCTGCGCTCCCTTCTGACCATTCTGACCAATGGAGAATCAGGGGTCTGTTCTGAAGGGCAGCCTGATAAACGGGTACCACATTAAGGGAGGCAGCCTGATAAATGGGTACCACATCCAAGAAAGACAGCTGTCACGCAAATGAACCACTACTCAACTGAGTCAGCAGTTGATGTCGCAAGACAAAATGAAAATAGCCTTCCATGACAACTTAGAGGCTCTATAATTGGAATGAGTAGTTAAATCCTTAAATGAGCATTTATTGGAGGGTAAATCTGGTGCCTGCACCCACAGTAATTCCAGCTCTAGTAGTGTACAGTAAAGTCTCCCACCATTATCGCACACACACGGATGGTACAGTGAAACTGCGAATGGTCATTAAATTAATTTATTTTGCCTGCATGGTGGCTCAATGGCCAGGGACATAGGTTCAAATTCCATCAAGGACAACATCTGCAAGGAGTTTGTATGTTCTCCCAGTGTTTGCGTGGGTTTCCTCCAGGTACTCCTACACTCCAAAGACATACTGATAGGTAATAGTGATGAGCGAGCATGCTCGCTACTGCTCGGTGCTCGCCCGAGCATCTCACTGCTCGAGATGCTCTGCGCTGGCCGAGTATTTTTGGGGTTGTTCGGCGGGAGCTCGGGTCTCCACTCTGTATGTCTGGCACTATTTGGAGTGCCAATGAACATGCAGGGATTGCCTGCCACTCACTGTAATATCATAGCCATGTTGGTTGTGGCATTACAGTAATTGGCTGGCTGCACAGCGTCATCAGGTCTATATTAGACCTGGCACCGCTGTGCTCGTCAGTCTACTCCACAATCAGGCAGTGAAGGGAGACGTGCTGCTGAGCTAGGGAGAGATTTGGTTGTGTATTAGGTAGTGTAGGGAGAAAACAAGTACATTACACATATCCTTTCTAATGGGAATATTTTTTTATGAGGCCCTCTAAGTCTCTTCCAAGGGGCATTGGAGTGCCTCCCAATTTTTGGCAGCCCTTGCATTCACTGCATAGGCCAACATTATGTGAGACCCACTTCCTAATAATGGGAAATTTTTTTCATGGGGACCTGCTCTATGTGTCTTTAAATTCTTAGTGGAATTTTTTCTAAATTTGGTCAGCTGTTGGACTCACTGCATACCCTATAACTGTATAGCAGACCCTCTCCTTTCTAATGGGAACATGTCGTACTTGTTACTGTGGCCCTGCTCTATGTGTCTTTAAATTTCTAGTGGGGTTTTACCTAAATTTGGTCAGCCGTTGGACTCACTGCATACACTATAACTGTATAGCACACCCGCTTCCTTGTAATGGAAACATGTCATTACTGTGGCCCTGCTCTATGTGTCTTTAACTACTTAGTGTTTTTTTTTTCAAAATATTGGTCAGCCCTTGCAGTCACAGCTATGTCTCTTCAAAGGGGTATTGGGTAGCGTCTGAATTTTTGGCAGCCCTTGCAGTCACTGCATACGCAATAACAGTATAGGAGATCCACTTGTTAATAATGGAACAACAAAGCATAGGTGGATTATGGCTCTCTAACAATAGCTACGGCCGACTGCTGGCCTTTTAAGAATAGTAAGGGCCGCCTGATGGCCACATAAAAATAGGCTTTGTGACTTTCAGAGTCCCTCCATCATAAATGAAACAGGATGTTTCTAATGATGTGTCACACACCACATGGCCAGATAAGGTTGTAAAATGTTAAAATGACATTTCCCGGTGAATGCATTTGCCTTAAAAAATAACGTAAAAAAACAAACAAATAGTAGGATCTTTCTTTATTAAGGTCGCCAATGTAACCTTAATGTAATCACATTGTTCAGCTCCTGCACCTCTTCCTCCATCTCCGAAATGACCACATCAGTCACAAGCTGAAAGCACTGCAGCATTGCCTTGGCCAAGCGGCAACAGGCTGTGCAGAAGATAACATGCTTAATGCTTAGGTGACAAACCGTCCAGCGCTGCAGAGTTGTTGAAAGCTGTAACACAGCAGCCTGATCTGTGGCTCTCACCGCTGAACATACAGCCAGGCATGGTCGTGTGTGACAATGGGCGGAACCCGGTGACGGAAAAATTACAGTTTCCCTCTATGCCAGTCCTTTCACTGAGCTAAAGAATATGACTGTGGTGAAATACAACTCCCACTGAGAAGCTGTTTCAGATTGAAAAACATTGGGCCCACCAGAGGATTTGATTCTGAGGGCTCACCTTTCTCCCCCGCTGAAGAGCCTCATAGCAGCTGCAAAGTTAGCGCTAGCATGAACTCTCCTGATGTAGAAGCCAGGGCACACCAGGCCAGGATTCTCTGGTGGGACCATCCAACCCTGCTGAGAAGCAGACCTGGCTAAGAAAAGTGTGAGGGAAAGTTCCCGGACACACTATGGCTGCTTTTTTACTGAGGTGGAAACCCACGCAAACACGGGGAGAACATGCAAAGTCCTTGCAGATGTTGTCCTTGCTGGGATTTGAATCCAGGATACTAGCGCTGCAAGGCTTCAGTGCTAACTAGAGATGAGCGTTGTTCTACTCGAACTGTTCGCCAATCTCAAATTCGAGCTGTTTTGGGCGGTGTTCGAGCCGTTCGGCGAACGCGAACAATTTGAGAAAAATTCGGCTGTTGGAGGTTATGTTCGATAACTGTTCGTGCACCAAAATCATAACTGGATTTTTTCTCAGTAATGATGAAAATTAATGTTAATACGCAGTTTGAGTGTACAGCGGGGTGGGGGGAGGGGCAGGGGATGGATCTCTGCAGGAACAATGAAGATCTCCATTTTTTTTTCTCTTTCCCGCATTTACAGTGGGGAGGTGCAATCTGTCAGCCTATCAGCAGCGCACACACGGAGCGAAGTGCTTTTTTTCACACAAGCAAGGGCATGTGTCATTGGCAGTGTATGTCACATGTCCTTGCCCTATAAGACCAAGCCATTTTCCCCGTCGCCACCATTTTCTCACTGCTGCAGCTGCGTGTTAGACGGCACCGCTGTTGCTGTGTGCGCTATACCTTGTTAATTTCAAGCCAATTTTCGCACAAATATACAGATAGCTTGGGAGTAGGGAATAGTTGTGATTGCAGTCCTTTTAAGGACTAGGTTACAGCATTTCCTACGACTTTTATCAGGCAGGTCTGTGCTCTTAAATAGATAGGTTGTGGGAGTAAAGACTAATTGTAATTGGAGTCCTTTTCAGGACTAGGTTACATCAGTTCCTATCAGTTTTTGCCAGGCAGGTCTGTGCCAGTGCTGTGCAAGTTTTTTTCACAGCATTTGGCAGAATCTAGCAAAGCTAATCCTTTTTGGCCTATTGCAGAGTGTGTTAGTCAGTGGAGTAGCCTATCTGTGTTGCAAGATATACCACCTGTGTATAGAATACCAATTTTTTTACTGCACCTAGTGAAGTAAAATCTTTTGGGCATAGCATCATTCTATTAGTCCATATATACTGACCTCCATCAGGTTGCAAACTGAATCTAATTTTTTTCTGCATCTAGCTCTGAAAAAATATTGGGCTTCTAGCTGTGTGTGGGTCTTGTTCTATTAATCCATCTATACTGACCTCCATCAGGTTGCAAACTGAATATAATTTTTTTCTGCATCTAGCTCTGAAAAAATATTTGGCCTTCTAGCAGTGTGTGGGACTTGTTCTATTAGTCCACCTATACTGACCTCCATCAGGTTGCAAACTGAATATATTTTTTTCTGCATCTACCTCTGAAAAAATATTGGGCTTCTAGCTGTGTGTGGGACTTGTTGTATTAGTCCATCTATACTGACCTCCATCAGGTTGCAAACTGAATATAATTTTTTCTGCATCTAGCTCTGAAAAAATATTGGGCTTCTAGCTGTGTGTGGGTCTTGTTCTATTAATCCATCTATACTGACCTCCATCAGGTTGCAAACTGAATATAATTTTTTTCTGCATCTAGCTCTGAAAAAATATTGGGCTTCTAGCTGTGTGTGGGTCTTGTTCTATTAATCCATCTATACTGACCTCCATCAGGTTGCAAACTGAATATAATTTTTTTCTGCATCTAGCTCTGAAAAAATATTGGGCTTCTAGCTGTGTGTGGGACTTGTTCTATTAATCCATCTATACTGACCTCCATCAGGTTGCAAACTGAATATAATTTTTTTCTGCATCTAGCTCTGAAAAAATATTTGGCCTTCTAGCAGTGTGTGGGACTTGGTCTATTAGTCCACCTATACTGACCTCCATCAGGTTGCAAACTGAATATATTTTTTTCTGCATCTACCTCTGAAAAAATATTGGTCTTCTAGCTGTGTGTGGGACTTGTTGTATTAGTCCATCTATACTGACCTCCATCAGGTTGCAAACTGAATATAATTTTTTTCTGCATCTAGCTCTGAAAAAATATTGGGCTTCTAGCTGTGTGTGGGTCTTGTTCTATTAATCCATCTATACTGACCTCCATCAGGTTGCAAACTGAATATAATTTTTTTCTGCATCTAGCTCTGAAAAAATATTGGGCTTCTAGCTGTGTGTGGGTCTTGTTCTATTAATCCATCTATACTGACCTCCATCAGGTTTCAAACTGAATATAATTTTTTTCTGCATCTAGCTCTGAAAAAATATTGGGCTTCTAGCTGTGTGTGGGTCTTGTTCTATTAATCCATCTATACTGACCTCCATCAGGTTGCAAACTGAATATAATTTTTTTCTGCATCTAGCTCTGAAAAAATATTGGGCTTCTAGCTGTGTGTGGGTCTTGTTCTATTAATCCATCTATACTGACCTCCATCAGGTTGCAAACTGAATCTAATTTTTTTCTGCATCTAGCTCTGAAAAAATATTGGGCTTCTAGCTGTGTGTGGGTCTTGTTCTATTAATCCATCTATACTAACCTCCATCAGGTTGCAAACTGAATATAATTTTTTTCTGCATCTAGCTCTGAAAAAATATTTGGCCTTCTAGCAGTGTGTGGGACTTGTTCTATTAGTCCACCTATACTGACCTCCATCAGGTTGCAAACTGAATATAATTTTTTTCTGCATCTAGCTCTGAAAAAATATTGGGCTTCTAGCTGTGTGTGGGTCTTGTTCTACTAATCCATCTATACTGACCTCCATCAGGTTGCAAACTGAATCTAATTTTTTTCTGCATCTAGCTCTGAAAAAATATTGGGCTTCTAGCTGTGTGTGGGTCTTGTTCTATTAATCCATCTATACTGACCTCCATCAGGTTGCAAACTGAATATAATTTTTTCTGCATCTAGCTCTGAAAAAATATTTGGCCTTCTAGCAGTGTGTGGGACTTGTTCTATTAGTCCACCTATACTGACCTCCATCAGGTTGCAAACTGAATATATTTTTTTCTGCATCTACCTCTGAAAAAATATTGGGCTTCTAGCTGTGTGTGGGACTTGTTGTATTAGTCCATCTATACTGACCTCCATCAGGTTGCAAACTGAATATAATTTTTTTCTGCATCTAGCTCTGAAAAAATATTGGGCTTCTAGCTGTGTGTGGGTCTTGTTCTATTAATCCATCTATACTGACCTCCATCAGGTTGCAAACTGAATATAATTTTTTTCTGCATCTAGCTCTGAAAAAATATTGGGCTCCTAGCTGTGTGTGGGTCTTGTTCTATTAATCCATCTATACTGACCTCCATCAGGTTGCAAACTGAATATAATTTTTTTCTGCATCTAGCTCTGAAAAAATATTGGGCTTCTAGCTGTGTGTGGGTCTTGTTCTAATAATCCATCTATACTGACCTCCATCAGGTTGCAAACTGAATATAATTTTTTTCTGCATCTAGCTCTGAAAAAATATTGGGCTTCTAGCTGTGTGTGGGTCTTGTTCTATTAATCCATCTATACTGACCTCCATCAGGTTGCAAACTGAATATAATTTTTTTCTGCATCTAGCTCTGAAAAAATATTGGGCTTCTAGCTGTGTGTGGGTCTTGTTCTATTAATCCATCTATACTGACCTCCATCAGGTTGCAAACTGAATATAATTTTTTTCTGCATCTAGCTCTGAAAAAAAAAAGGGCTTCTAGCTGTGTGTGGGTCTTGTTCTATTAATCCATCTATACTGACCTCCATCAGGTTGCAAACTGAATATAATTTTTTTCTGCATCTAGCTCTGAAAAAATATTGGGCTTCTAGCTGTGTGTGGGTCTTGTTCTATTAATCCATCTATACTGACCTCCATCAAGTTGCAAACTGAATATAATTTTTTTCTGCATCTAGCTCTGAAAAAATATTGGGCTTCTAGCTGTGTGTGGGTCTTGTTCTATTAATCCATCTATACTGACCTCCATCAGGTTGCAAACTGAATATAATTTTTTTCTGCATCTAACCCAGCCAATAGTTTTGGCCTAATACCACAGTTTGGCCACTCAGCTCTGCTCCGTTACCATCCATTGTTTTTTTGTGCAAACAACTCCAGAGTTGTGAATTAGTTAACCACCAAAATGAGTGGAAAAAGGCCTGCTGCTGGTGGAAAGGGGAATAGGCGTGTTGGGAAGGGGAAAAAAAGGTTGTGTCCGTGGGGTAGGTGTTAAAGCAACAGTAACATCTGCAGAAGAAAGACCATCTTCCAGCCAAACTAAAATGTCTACTTCTTTTAGCGGACAATGTGATAAGATCCCTTTCTTACGGCCACGCCAATCGCTACAAATTCCAGATGAGGCACAAAAACAGCAGGTGCTTCAACGGATATCAAGTGCTCCTTTAAGTGGGCTCTCCTCCACATCAACTTCAACATCACAAATACTCCAGTCCTCAAAGGTGTCACCCAAATCGCACTTGCTTCCTCACAGCTCCCAAATCTCCAGCTGCCCGTCTGAGTATGAGGTAGAACAGATGGTTGAGTCTGCAGAACTGTTTACTCATACTATAGCCTGGGAATCAGAGGTCGACTCCAGCGCTTCTGTGAATCCAGACGAGGAAATGATCTGCACTGATGCCCAGAATCTTTATGAGTCGGATCCAGGACCAGACGCAGAAGGTTCTGACCATAATGTAGACCCTCATTCCCAAACTGTAACTCCTGTTGGTGGAGACAATGAGGAAGACGATGATAAGACTCAAATACCTGACTGGAGCGACAACTTTAGTTTTTTGTCAGGGCAGGAACAGGTTGGCTCTGAGGACGACGGGTGTGATAACACACAGGGTGATGATGATGAGGTTGGAGATCCCACTTACTGTCAACCCACAGTCAGCCAAGAGATGAGGTCAGCAGAGGAGGTGGAGGAAGATGCTAGTGACGACGAGGTCAGGTTGCGCCTTCCTGGACAGAGACGTAGTACTGGAAGCACGTCAACAACTGCATCCTCAAACACAACTCTGCCTCTCACCACAAGTCGTGGTGGCTCTTCAGGTCGCATGGGTGCTAAGCCTTGCATAGCCTGGGCATTTTTTCAGATCGATAAAGATGACCCAACTCGTGTTATCTGTAACATTTGTCAGCAAAAGCTAAGTAGAGGCCAAAAAATACAGAGTTTGAGTACTTCATGGATGAACCGGCACATGGACATGAAGCATAAGTTGCAGTGGGAAGCTCAGTGTGCTACAATGCGGCCTAGCCGGCCGGGCCAACCACCGTCTGCCATATCTTGTGCATCCGCGGCCTCTTCATCCTCTGTGACTGGGGGGACAGCAGTCACACCTGTTTTGGGGCGCAGACCTGCCACCTCTTTACCCGCAACAGCCAGCGTGATTGGCAGGTCATCATTTTCTTTGGAGGTGGGAACACCAGCTGGTGTTGAGCGCTGTCCGACATCGATAGCACCACCTTTGGATCAAGGCAACCTAACATGTCCGCCTGCATCTTCCTCACTCACAGACCGGCAGTTTGCCGGGGACACCCTTATCAACCCCGTCTAAGCACAATAGCCAGCCCTCGGTCCCTCAGATGTGGACAAGTAAAAGACCATTTCCTCCTAGCCATGAGAAAGCTAAGAGGTTGAATTTCACCATCTGCAAGCTCTTGGCTACAGAAATGCTGCCTTTCCGCTTGGTGGACACAGAGGATTTTCGAGACCTTATGTCCGTCGCAGTGCCCCAGTACCAGATGCCCAGTCGGCACTACTTCTCAAAGAAAGGTGTGCCTGCGCTCCACCAGCATGTCGCACACAACATCACCGCTTCTTTGAGAAACTCTGTGTGTGACAGGGTGCATTTCACCACAGACACTTGGACGAGTAGGCATGGACAGGGGCGTTACATGTCACTGACTGGGCACTGGGTAACTATGGTGACAGCAGGACAAGGGGCTGCTGTCCAAGTCTTGCCGTCCCCACGAGTTGTGCGTCAATCCTCTTTATGTCAAAGTTCCTCCACTGCTTCTGCCTCCTCAACCTCCTCTCGGTCTTCCACCTGCACCCAAAGCCTGTCTGGTCATGCCACAAGCTTTCTAACTGCGCAGAAGGGATCCTGCACACCTCCTTACTATGCTGGCAGTAGGGCTCAACGTCATCAGGCGGTTTTTACATTGAAATGTCTGGGAAATATGAGTCACACAGCTGAGGAGTTGTGGTCAGCTCTGGAGAACCAATTTCATGAATGGTTGTCTCCACTGGACCTGAAACCAGGGAAGGCCGTGTGCGACAATGCTGCAAACCTGGGTGCGGCCCTTTGCCGGGGCAATGTCACACACGTGCCTTGTATGGCTCACGTGTTGAACCTGGTTGTCCAGCAATTTTTAGCCCGCTATCCCAGACTAGATGGCCTTCTGCAGAGGGCACGGTCGCTGTGTGCTCACTTCCGCCGTTCGCATCCCGCAGCTCAGCGACTTACATCTCTACAGAAGTCGTTGGGCCTGCCACTTCACCGGCTAAAATGCGATGTGCCTACCCGGTGGAATTCAACTCTGCACATGTTGCAGCGACTGTGGCAGCACCGACAAGCCCTGGTGCAATACGTTCTGACGTATAGCCTGGGCCAACGAGATTCAGAGGTGGGGCAAATCACGCTGGAGGAGTGGTCTCAGATCAGGGACCTATGCACCCTTCTGCACAGTTTTGAAATGGCGACGAAGATGTTTAGTGCTGACGATGCCATTATCAGCATGACTATTCCGGTGATTTACATGCTGGAGCACATGTTAAACAGAATTCGGAGTCAGGTGGTGGCACAAGAGGAGGTGGAGGAAATAGAGGAGGAGGAGTTGTATGCGGAAGGGCTAACATCTGCAAGGTCCAGACGGTCGGCAGCACCAAGGCGGCAGGCATGTGAGGGTGGGGGAGATGGTTTTACCAGGGCGCATGGTAGCAGCCAAACTAGTGAGGAAGGTGCAGGAGCCCAGGAAGAAGTGGAGGACGAACTGATGGAAGACTCATCAGATGAGGGAGACCTTGATCACATTTCTGTTGTGCGAGGTTGGGGGGAGAGGACAGAGGAAGGAAGCATGATTGTTACCTCGCAACCAACACAACAGGGACTTGGTGCTCCTGGATGCGCAACACACATGAGTGCCTTCTTGCTGCACTACCTGCAACATGACCCTCGAATTGTGAGAATTAGAAATAATCCTGACTACTGGGTTGCCACACTGTTAGATCCCCGGTACAAAAGTAAATTTGCAGAAATTATTCCTGCCATAGAAAGGGATGCATGCATGCAGGAGTATCAGCAGAGACTGTTGCAGAATCTTACATGTGCTTTTCCACAAAATACCAGTGGTGCACGTAGTGAATCTCACAGTTCCAACTTGCCAACCGTGGGACCGTCAAGTGTTCAGCACTCAAACCGTAACAGAACCACAGTATCTGCTGGTAACATCAATTTTGCGGAATCATTTCACCACTTTTTAGCCCATCCTTTGCAAGGCCACAGGAGACAAGAAGTCTGACACATAGTCAACGCCTAGAGACGATGGTACAGGAGTATCTCCAAGTAAACATTGAAGCCACGACTGTGTCACTGGACCCTTGCTCTTTTTGGGCTTCCAATCTGGATAAATGGCCGGATCTAGCCACTTACGCCTTGGAGATCTTGTCATGCCCCGCAGCCAGCGTTCTGTCTGAACGTGTGTTCAGCGCTGCTGGTGGTGTGCTGACAGATAAGCGCACGCGGCTCTCCACTGATAATGTAGACAGACTCACGTTCATAAAGATGAACAAGTCATGGATCCGAAACGACTTTTCTACCCCTGTGTCATCCTGGGGAGAGTAAAAGCTTGATGATTGGTTAAAATCACCCTACCAACCATTTTAAGCTTTCAAATTACTAATCATGTTTATCTGTATCTTGACTGGAAAATAATTTGGGCTTTGTAGCAGTGTGCAGCACTGATCCTATTAGGCCATCTATACTAAAGCTTCACCAGATTTAAAATTAAAAATAATTTTTAGCTGCATCTAGCCCGGAAAATAATTTTGGGGCTCCGAGATGCGCAAGACACATAAGTGCCTTCTTGCTGCACTACCTGCAGCATGACCCTCATATTGTCAGAATTCGAAGTAATCATGACTACTGGGTTGCCACACTCTTAGATCCCCCAAACTTTTCGATCAACCTTTTCATTTTAATAAAGACCAAAAAAATGGTCATTTTTGAAATTATAAGCATTAGCAGGTTGTTAGAAACTGAAATCAAACAGTTTTCAACTCAAAACTTTATTCTAGGTGATGTTACATTTTCACATAGGACCCCTTGTTGGAAAGGAGCTTCTGAACTCTCTCGTCCATTGAATTTGTCAGGTTTTGGATGGTTTCTGCTTCAATTGTTTTGCATGAGGACAGAATACCCTCCCAGAGCTGTTGCTTAGATGTGAACTGCCTCCCGCCATCATAGACACTCCTTTTAATGATGCTCCAAAGGTTCTGAATGGGGTAGAGATCAGGGGAGCATGGGGGTCACACCATAAGTTTGTCCCTTTTTATGCCCATATCAGCCAGAGATGCAGATGTTTTATGTGCAGCATGAGATGGTGCATTATCATGCAGAAAAATGATCTTGCTGTGAAATACACGGTTCTTCTTCTTGAACCATGGCAGGAAGTGCTGTTTGAGAAAATCCACATACATTATGGAGTTCATCTTTAGCGCCTTCAGGGATCCTAAAGGGGCCGACAATCTCTCTCCCCATGATTTCAGCCCAAAACATTACTCCACCTCCTCCTTGTTGGCGCTGTAGCCGTGTTTGCGTGGGGTGTCCATCAACCAGCCATCCTCCACTCCATCCATCTGGACCATCGAGCGCTGCACGGCACTCATCCGTGAACAAAACTGTTTTGAAATCAGTCTTCATGTAATGTTTGGCCCACTGGAGCCGTTTCTGCTTGTGTGAAGTGGATAGAGGAGGTCGACAGGATGGCGTATGCACAGCTGCAAACCTCTGAAGGACCCTGCATCTTGTTGTTCGGGGGACGTTGGAGGCACAAGCAGCTTCAAAAACTTGTCTGCTGCTATGACAAGGCTTTTTGGCCGCTGCTCTTTCAACCTGACGTAATTGCCTGTAGGAAAGAGTCCTCAATTTGCCCTTATCAGCACGCACACGTGTGTACTGTGAATCAGCTACATACTTCTTGATTGCCAAGACACTTCATCCTGATCATCGCACAATGTTGATTGTAGTCATGCCTTGACCTAAACACTCCACAATTTGTTGCTTCTCAGCAGCCGACACATCCTTTTTCTTTCCCATTTTGGCAGAAAATGTAGGCTGCTTAATAATGTGAGAGAGCCTTCTTAAGTAGTCTTGCCTTTCATTGGACACACCTGCCAAACTAATTAGCACAGGTGTCTGCAATTGCTTACAGTGATATAAAGAGCCCTGACACACATCACCATCAATGAGTTTAACTGACAAACAAACAAATTCTTCCCTTATCACTCCTAAACACTTTTTGCATAATAATTTGGAACGCAGTGTACATGTGCTTTTCCACAAAACACCAGCGGTTCACGTAGTGAATCTTACAGTTCTAACTTGCCAACCGTGGTCTGTATGGAGTTGTTCAATAAAGGGCCCAAAATTAAGATAACATAGATGGGAGAGGTCTCTATGAATAGGAATTCCTAAGTATTTGATACCCTGTGAGGGACAGGCAAAGGGAAAGTTGGACTGGATGGAATCCTATATGGATTTGGGGAGGGAGACATCGAGGGCCTCAGACTTCGCTGCATTGATTTTAAAATTTGACCATGTAACAAAGTGATCTATTTCAGCCATAACAGCAGGGATGGATATATGTGATTGAGTGATATATACTAGGACATCATCAGCAAATAGAGAGCACTTGTAATCGGTGCCTCCCACCTCAATCCACCTAATATTGGGGTTATGGCGAATTGATGAGAGCAGGTGCTCCGTCACTAGGATGTATAAGAGAGGGGACAGAGGACATCCCTGCCTTGTCCCATTGGTGATTGTGAAAGGTGATGAAAATGTTCTGACGCACCCCCTGGGCCTTGGGACACCCGGAGCCGGACCCTTTTTGGTGGATGCTGGTGGTTGTAGTCTTCGTGGCGGCGACCCGGTTCCGTGGCTCAGGGCGGTCAAACCAGTGGCGGAACTATTTATGTGGTTTTGATGTTTAAATGTCCGACTACGCCACCCGTGGATTGCGGTCAGAGTGAACCGCTGCTACAGGGCAGACCGCTGAGTCTGGTGTTGTGGGTGAGGCAGAGCGTAGCATAACTCCCCACAGGAGGAGTATAGCCTCAGGGCAGTGTATGCGGAGGATGGGGGTGATGGTGCAGGGCAGCAGCAGTAACGACACGGAGTCAGTGATGCAGTCCAGGGCCTTTACTCACAGTTCTTATTATCCAGACCACGTCTGCAGGTAACGGCTGCCCACGTCGTACTGTGCTCACCAGGTGAGGGGCTCAGACAACTCCCAGATAACTTTGGAGCACTTCACAGGACCCCCTTTGTGTGTCCTTTGTCTGGCCTTTCTTACCAACACTTCTGTCCGGCTGCCTCGGGCCTCCTCTTGGTAAACTTGGCGCCAGTTTCCCTGACCCTATGTGGTGCCTTCCTAGCGGGTGTAGCGAGAGGCTGCGCCACATAAAATGTCAGAGCCTCCGGTTTCTAGCTGAGGGTCGTTTCCTGCCTCCACTAGTTCGGGGACCGGTCTCCCCCTTTGGCCTGACCCCTCCACGCAGGTGGATTCGGGAGTGCGGTGGCGACTCGCCCGTCCGCACCCCTGGGATCCCTTCATTCCTCGTTCCTGGAGCCTTCTCCGCTCCTCTTCCTTCCTTCTCCCTCTTCCAGGCCTGGGCCTCTGTTACTAGGCCCGCCTCCGGAGCAGAGCTCATGCAGAGCCCCTGCTCCCTGCCACTTCTGCTCAGACTTCTCTGCACTGAACTAAGATGGTGCCCACCTTTTATACTCCCTTCTCAATGCACCCAGGAACTGCTTCCTCCCTGCTCCTGCACTACAGGGTTCCCCTTCCTCAGTGTTCCCTCCCCCCACTCCAGCCAGGGACAGGGACTGTCGTGCCCATCTCAGGGGCATATTGGTCGCCCTGCCCCACGGCAATGTGGTGTAATGCATGCAGGTGTCGGGTCCTGATCCACACTCCATCCTTACCTGAGAGTGAGATATCACACCTCTGGGTGAGGTGCAATACGTCTGTAGCAACCGAGCCCTCAGGATGCTACAGTTCCATTTATCTTCAGCCTAGGTGACGTATTGCGATACAGGGCCGTGATTTTGGCTATAAAAGGGTCCCCTAGACCCCTACCCCAAGCTTTTTAAGAGAATCATATATGGCGTGCCAGGAGACTCTATGGAATGCTTTCTCAGCATCCAACGAGAGTATCTAATTACAAATTTTTAACTGCATCTAGCCCAGGAAATACTTTGTGCCTAGTAGCAGTGTCTGCTAGTCAGCGGATTATCCCGGCTGTTAAGCAAGCTACACCACCTGTAGTTTAGACACTTAATTTTTTCAAAGGAAATGATTCGGGACCATGGGATACTTAGTGAAGAGCATCAGGAGGCACCCCAAGGCATAGGGGCTGGGACTGGCATTGGGATGCCTTGCGGTGGACAGCCGAGCTCGATCCTTATAAAAGCTTTTTAACTGCAGCAGCTTTAGTGGACGCTACTGGAGCTGGAATTACGCGGCTGCTGGCATGAGACTTGCCCTCCAATAGATCCTTGTAAATGGATTTAAAGTGTATTCATTCAAATTAGAGAGACAATTTAAATTAAAAAGCTTAGAGCTGCCTCCACCACAGGGGGGTTCGCTCGACCCACCAGCGGACAGGCACCAGTATTGGGAGAGGGGGGCTGGCCGTCAAGGTTCACCGCGGCTCTGGCACAAACCCGGTGACACGGAGGTGGCACGGGCAGGAGTGGACTGGCCGTGTCGGCTTCTCACTTTTTGGATTTTAGAAGGGCATGACATGCCTATATCTGTGTCTCCCCCTCCTTTTACTCCTCCACCTCTTTTATTTTCGCATGACTATATGTTCTTGTCACTTTTCCATGTGTTAGTTATGTCTTCTGAGCAGTTTGTCAGCTTTTGGACACCTTTGAAGGTGTTTTCTATGTGTTTCTATGTGTTTTTGTTTGCCTGCCATTGTTTTTAACGGCGTTCGAAGGTGTCCGACGAACAGTTCGACGAACAGTTCGGCGAACACACGGGTGTTCGACGAACCGAACCGAACTCGAACACTACGGGGGTGGCTCAACACTAGTGCTAACCACTGATCCAATGTGCTGCCGTTCACCCTCTGATATCTAACAGGCAGGAGAAACTTGCACCTACTACCACTCTATTTTCAGTTCCTTTGTGAGAAACTAATGTATTTAGGCAGCCACTCAGTCTACCAAATAAAATTCCTGAGAAGGAAATTGTGGATGGCTTCGCTACTGGTACAGGGGGCAGTGCTGATATCATGGCGTCGTACCATAGTTTACTGGAAATATTCCAGGCAGGTAGGAGGCAAGCAGATTCCCACAGAAAAGTACCAGCAGTAATGTTCAGGGACCCACGCTTGTAGAAGGCGGAGACAACACCGGAGAAATAGTGGCGGCTGGGGACCGAGTATGGACACGAGACATGAGGCATGAGGTTGTGAAAAGCTTCCACCTCTACGAGCCTAAAAGGTCACATGTCAAGTGCAAGCAGCTGCCCAGAAATCTGTCAGTTTAGTATTACGGCCTGTGGGTAAGTGGGTGGGTTGGTGGCTGGCTGCATACTTGCGCTTGCATTCCAAGTAACAGAAAACTAAGCAGATGGTGGCCTCTATCATCATCATGGCCTCACCGCGGCACTTTGAACTCTCCTGAAGGAGAAGTCAGAGCCCACCGGTGGAGTCTCCAGTTTTCTGGTGGGCCCGTCCAACCCTGCCGAGAAGCAGCCCTGGCTAAGAAAAGTGTGGAAGAAGGTGCCCGGACACTCTATGGCTGCTTTTTTAATGTGGATCGGATATGCTTATGCGTGTTATTTCTCAAATCGTATTGCAGATCAGGCCATTGCCCAACTCTGTAGTCATGAAATTAAATGCACAAAGAAAGATGTTTGTGTGTCAAAGCACCACCGACAAATGCGAGTTGATGTTGGACGGGCAGCCATTGCTTCTGCAACAAGCTGCATTAGAGGACTTCCTGGCAGAAATGACACCCAGAGTAGATACGGTTTCCCTCTATGCCAGTCCTTTCACCGAGCTAAAGAACATGGCTGTGGTGAAATACAACTCTCAGCAAAAAAAGCTGTGGACTGGCTCCGTACCGTCCCTGGCCACATTCACCTGTCCACGTGTTTGTGGTTAGGCGGTCCTTCCCAGTAAGTGCACTGGTGAGGGCACAGGTAATTTTGCGGGGCCCGTGCTTGTGGAAGGCGGAGACCATACCGGGAGAAACAGTGGAGGCTGGGGACCGAGTATGGACACACGGCCGCCGCCGGCATGAGGTTGTATAAAGCTACTGCCTCTATGAGCCTAAAAGGCACATTTCAAGTGAAAGCAGCTTTAGAGGACTTCCTGAGTGAAATGACAGCTGAAGTAGATATGGTTTCCCAAGTCCTTTCACCAAGCTAAACAATATGGCTGTGGTGAAATAAAACTCAGCAAAAAAAGCTGTGGACTGGCTCTGTACCGTCCCTGGCCACATTCACTTGATCACGTGTTTGTGGTAGGCCGTCCTTGCCAGTAAGTGCACTGGGGAGGGCACAGGTAATTTTGTGGGACCCGTGCTTGTGGAAGGCGAAGACGATACCGGGAGAAATAGCGGTGGCTGGGGACTGAGTATGGACACCTAGCCACCGCTGGCATGAGGTTATGAAAAGCTTCCACCTCCATGAGCCTAAAAGGCCACATTTCAAGTGAAACCAGCTTTAGAGGACTTCCTTGGAGAAATGACAGCTGGAGTAGATATGGTTTCCCAAGTCCTGTCACCAAGCTAAACAATATGGCTGTGGTGAAATACAACTCCGCAAAAAAAGCTGTGGACTGTCTCTGCATCGTCCCTGGCCACGTTCACTTGACCATGTATTTGTGGGTAGGCAGTCCTTTCCAGTAAGTGCATGTTGTGGGATCCATGCATGTCGAAGGCGGAGACGACACCGGGAGAAATAGTGGTGGCTGGGGATGATTTTGAATACCCGGTCTCCGCCGCCATAAGATTGTGGACAGCTTCCGCCTTCACGAGCCTAAAAGGCCATATTTCAAGTGCAAGCAGCTGTCAAAAATTTGGCAGTATAGTATTGCAGCCTGTGGGTGGGTGGCTGGCTGCATACTTGCGCTTGCATTCCAAGGAATGGTGTAGGGACAACTGAACGCTGCACTGGGACAAGGACATGGACGGTGATTGTTGCAAGTCTGCAATGGCAGGTGCATGGCGGGAGGCATCTTTGCATGCGCCAAGGATCACTTATGATGGGCACACTTTTAGGCAGTGACCTGGGAGTCAGAGATGCTTCCAGAGGTCTTTCCCATGCTGTTCCCATGTCTTTTCAGCACTGTATGCATGTTTCTGATGATGTGTCACACACCACATGGCTAGATAAGGTTGTAAAATGTTAAAACGACATTTCCCAGTGAATGCATTTGTCTTGGTTGAAAGCAATGCAAAAGTGCAAAAACTTATCAAAAACGCTACGTGTGAACATAGCCCAAGGTGTGGAGGAGTATTTTTGGTTTTGGTTATTTATTTTGCCTTATATACAAGTCATTGCCCTGGAAAGGATGTTCCTTAACATATTTCCCAGGAAAATCCATTTTGGATTTGTTTTTGTATGTTTTATTGTGAGTCCCTAAAAGTGGCGTAATACCTCTGACAACGTTGTTGACAGCAGTGACCTGGGAGATAAAAATGCTTCCAGGGGTCATCCCCATGCGGTTCCCATGTCATTTGAGCACTGTTCCCATTGATTTGGGCAATTTTTAGGCCCTCTGAAGACCGCCGGGGGGGACCCGCCTGATAAATGCCATAGACTTACACTGGGCTCGTTGCTCGGGTCGAGCACCCGAGTATTCCAATTTGCTCGACCCGAGCATCGAGCACCCAAGCATTTTAGTGCTCGCCCATCACTAATAGGTAATCTAGATTGTGAGCACCAATGAGAACAGTGCTGATAATGTCTGTAAAGGGCCGTGGAATTAATGGCGCAACATAAGAGAGTAAAATCAATAAATAAATACGTTTCTCACTACAGATCACGGTAAAAACATGAATCTGTCAAAAGAATGTATGGAAGAAAGCTACTGAGATAAAAATTGTGGAAGAGATGTACGTGACCAGAATGAACACTCATTTCGATGATACAGATTTGACACAAGACACATAACAAGATGTCAAAAAGGAAGAATTTGACTTGACCTATGAAAAATGTTGTGATGATTTTTAAAATATTGTGAAGTGAATTTGATTTAAATTTTTTTGGAAGATTGGCCCTGTACCACAACAGCAGCATACACATGGATGGTACAGTGAAACTTTCAATTTTGCATGCTTTGATGAATTTCTGACTATAGTTCAGCGTAAAAACATCTATCAATGAATGTATAGTGAGAAGTTATCATGTTGTGGATTGTGGAAGACATGTATGTGACCAGAATGAACACTCATTTCCGGCAGATGATACCAATATTACACAACAAGAAACACAACAAGATGGCAAAAAGCAAAAACTTGATGGTCACATCCATGTTCCTTACTTGACGCTCTCATTTTTTTAAATGGTTTTTAGGCAAAGTACTCACACAGACACAGTTGTAGATTAAAAAAATAGTTTTTAAGCACAGTATTATCACAGGCATGTGAGCATAAGAGCATAAAAATGTGTTTATAAGCTCAGTACTATCAGACATAGGTGCATAAGAGTAGAAAATATGATTTTACCCACAGTACTATCAGTGACACGAGTGCATAAGAGTAGAAAGAGAGTTTTCTGATGCACATGACTCCCACAGACACGGTTGCAGATTAGAAAACCTTTTGTGTATGCACAGTACCATCACAGACATGGGTGCAGAGTACACAGAGTCATTTTGGAAAACTGTGCACACACAAAACCTAATACTGTACCTCACTACAGCTGTGTCCTGTCCCTAAGCTAAGCAGAGCAGAAATAAAAAAAATTTATAATTTTGAATCAGGAGGAACAGGTCCAAGTGGAGGAGGAGATAGATGGGGCGGTGTAGATGGAAGAGGCAAGGGAGGAGTAATGCAACAGTGTCTTTGCTTGTTTTTTGGGTGGTATTTTTTTTAGTGCTTTTCTAATTTTTATTTTTTGGGGGATTTTTTTATGTAACTGACTTAAAACAACCAAGAATTTAAACTAAAATTAGTAATCTAGAACCAGGAGGTGTAGGGACAAGTGGAGGAAAAGGTAGACATGGTGGTGCAGGTGAAAGAGGCAAGGGAGGAGCAATTCAACACTGTTCTGCTTTTGTGTGGTTTTTTTTATATTATTTTTATCTTTTTATCTTTTTAGTGTTTTTCTATTTTTTATTTATATATTTATTTTTATGGAACTGACTTAGAAGAACCTAGAATTTAAACTAAAACTAGCAATCTAGAACCAGGAGGTGTAGTTTCCAAGTGGAGGAAGCGGTAGATGTGAGAGTGCCGGTGGGAGAGGCAAGGGAGGAGTAATCCAACATTGTTTTTAGGGTTTGTTTGTTTTTTCTTGTTTTCTTGTTTGTTTTTTTAGTTGTTTTTTTTTTATTTTTCTTAGTTAAAAGACTTAAAAGAACATAGAATCAACTAGAAATAAACTAACAAGCTACAACCAGTGGGCGGAGGTCCAACTGGAGGAGCAGGTGGAGGAGGTGAATGTAGTGATGTAGGTGTAAGAGGTAGAGAAGGAGGTAGCCACGTCATTTTTTGGGGATTTTTATTAGGTGAGGAGGAACCCAAATGAAACAAATAGCAAATACAGTGGCTGGGTGCAGGTGGTATAGTTGACTAGTCATCCAAAGGTATGGAAAAGTCCTGTGGTATCCAAGCCTGGTTCATTTTAATGAATGTTAGCTTCCCCACATTGGCTGTGGACAGGCGGATGCGCCTGTCTGTGAACACACACCCTACAGTGCTAAACACACGTTCCGACAGTACACTTTCCGCAGGGCAGGCCAGCACCTCCAAGGCATAAAGGGCAAGTTCAGGCCATGGGTCCAATTTGGATACCGAAAAATTAAGTGGGGCAGACCTATCAGTTAGCACATGGAAATGTGTGAACACGTACTCTTCCACCAGGTTGTTGTAACGCTGTGTCCTGCTAAAACAGCCCATATCAGATAGTGGTGCCTGATGTTGTGGCATGCTTATAAAGTTTTGCCACATTTTAGCCATGATAACCCTGCCTTCCGGGGTGGTGGCAGTGTCCCAGCTGCGTTGGTGACTTCCTCCCCCACCTCTGCCTTGTTTTTCCACTGAACCCCCGCTGCCACGTGTGGAAGCCATCAGTAGTTTCTCCACCAGTGTGTACTTGTATTCATGCATTTTGCAATCCCACTCCAGTGACAGAAGTAAAGTACATTGTCCTTGTAGCAGGGATCCAGTAGGGGGCCACCCTGTAATCAGCACTGGTAACAATACGAGCAACTCGGCGGTCATTGCGCTGGCACAGCAGCATGTATTGACTCATGCCAGGTTGCCCAGAGGCAATGAAAAGTTGTCCTCGGTGGTAGGTGTATCGTCTGGGCCCTCTGTATCCTTCCAGCCATGCTCCAGTGATGCCCGTGATCTGCTCTGAATGCCGCACTGGTTTGAACACTGTTCCTTCTCCTCCCAAACTGTCCCCTGGCTGTACAGTTGAGTACCTGGTCACTGTTGTAACCTAACAGGCCTGATAAGGAGTGAATTGACCCTGCTCCTCTTCCTCTGCAACCACGTCATCCATCATTCCCTGAATTGTTTTTTCCAGCAGGCATATAAAAGCATATAAAGTGGTATAATAACGCTGATGATGGAGTCATCAGACCTGGCCATATTGGTGGAGTATTCACACACATCCCGCATGGAGACCCACTCATTGGTGGTGAAGTGGTGTTGCTCCACAGAGCGACTCAGCAGTGCATGCTGTAGCTGAAACTCCACTATTGCCTGCTGCTGCTCGCATAGTCTCTACAGCATATGCAAGGGGGAGTTTCACCTTGTTGGTAAGTCGCATATCAGCTAGTGAGTGGGAAGGCAAAGCGACGCTGCAGCGCAGGTGAGTGGTAGGCTCAGAATGCCGAAAGCCCACATTGCCCACACTTTCAGCAGCAGCTCTGACATATATGGGTAGTTTTTCTGGAAGCTCTGCATCTCCAAGTTCAGCACATGCACCAGATAAGGGATGTGCATCAAACTGGCTGGGCCCAGAGCTGCTATGAGATTTCTCCTATTATCGCACACCACCAGGCCAGGCTTGAGGTTCACTAGCATCAGCAACTCATCAGTCTGCTTTTTAATATCCATCCACAGCTCCTACACTGGGATTTGTGGGATTTATCCCTCAAACAGAGGAGTTTCAGAACAGCCTGCTGTTGTTTCCCCCTGGCTGTGCCGAAATTGGTGGTGCAGTTCTTACTGTGACCGGATGAGGTGGCGGTGGGGAAAGTGTAGTAGGAGGAGGAGGCAACCTGGACAAAGAAACATCCTGCAATCCTCGGTGGTGGTATGACATAAGCTAGAACGCCTTCCGCCTCTGTCCCAGCCGCCACTACATTTACCAAGTGGGCAGTTAGAGAGATGTAACATCACTAGCCATGCTTACTGATCCACGTATCAGTGGTCATGTAGACCTTCCCACTGATTGCACTGTGCAGTGCACACCTTATTTTGTCCACAACATATGTGTGCAGGGCATGAATGGCACGCCTGGAAAAGTAGTGGCGGATGGGAAGAAACTATTACAGGACAGCCACCGTCATCATTTTTTTTAAAACTGTCCGTCTCCAACAGCCTAAATGGCAGCATTTCAAAGGCCAGTAATTTGCTGTTGTTCCGGAGCATGGCTCGTGGGTGAGAAGGGGGGTATTTCCACTTTCTCTCGAGGGTTTGGAGGATGTAAAGCTGAACTCTTCCATGGGATGGTGTGGAGATGCTCTGTGACACTGGTGGTGGTGCTGCTGTCACATCGTCTCTTTGCAGGGAGGCAGGTGGCCCTGTTTATCGTGAGTGGGAGGAAGAGGCCGAGACCACAGCAGAAGAAGCAGCAGGAGGAGGCTCAGATCTGTCATGCTTTTTAAGGTTTACTCCACTGCACCTTGTGCTTGAAATTCAGATGCCTGGTCATGCAGGTGGTGCTCTGGTTCTGAAGATTTATTCCTCCCTTCAGGCTCTGATGGCACAGCATGCAAACCACCCGTCGCTTGTCGACAACACAATCTCTGAAGAAATTCCACTCCAGGGAACTCTTTTGAGCAGGCTTTGGTGTGCTAACTTCAGTTCGGCATGGTGGGTGGTAGCAGCCGATGTACTTGCTAGGGGCTGCCAACTGTGCCTTTGCACAATGCTCCCTCTTTTGCTGTGCTGCTGAGGCAGCGTGGCCACCTCCTCTTCCTCCAAACTCCGCGCATCACTATAATGGCCTTCGCTTTATGTAGGGTCTAAGACCTCATCATCCCCCACATCTTCTTCCACCCACTCCTCTCCACTGCCCTCTTTGCCGGATCTGCACTAGGCCCAGGCTGCTAATCTGCCTTATCGGGCAGATGCCCAGTGGGCTGGTCTGTTAGGTCATAAAGTGGGCTGCCTGGCTACTGTTGTCAGTGTACCATTGTGTGTCTGTTGAGTCATACATTCTGTGTGGAGTCTGAGGTTATCTGCTTATCTACTTATCTTTATGGTAGATAAATAAATGAATGACTGGACAACTCAGAGTATTAAGAGTTTAGGATGGGCAATCCGGACACAGATTTGACTTTGAAAAGCTGGTCTTGAATATTGTGCACTAATTAATAGCTTCTAATGCCTCTAACTGCAGAGTTTGCTCTGAAGAGTGTCACCACGTCTCCTGTCCTATATATATATATATATATATATATATATATATATATATATATATATATACACACAAACAGTACCACTACTCCAGTCTTGTATATCTACACTGCACAGTACCACTCCTGCTGTATATACACTGCACAGTACCACATCTCCTGTCCTGTATATATACACTTCACAGTACAACTCCTCCTGTCCTATATATATATATATATACACTGCACGGTACCACTCCTCCTGTCCTGTATATATACACTCCACAGTACCACTCCTCCTGTCCTGTATATATACACTGCACAGTACCACTCCTCCTGACCTGTATATACACTGCACAGTACCATTTCTCCAGTCCTGTTGTCACAGAGGCGTCAGTATTGGTTTAGTATTTTCAATATTACTATGGCCAGATAAAGATAAATACCACTCCTCCTGTCCTATATATATGCACTGCAGAGTACCATTTCTCCTGTCCTGTATATATGCACTGCACAGTACCACTTCTCCTGTCCTGTATATATACACTGCACAGTACCACTTCTCCAGTCCTGTATCTATACACTGCACAGTACCACTCCTCCTGTCCTGTATATATACATTGCACAGTACCACTCCTCCTGTCCTGTATATAAGCATTGCACAGTACCACATCTCCTGTCCTGTATATATACATTGCACAGTACCACTCCTCCTCTGTATATATACACTGCACAGTACCACTCCTCCTCTCCTGTATATATACATTGCACAGTACCACTCCTCCTCTCCTGTATATATGCACTGCACAGTACCACTCCTCCTCTCCTGTATATATACACTGCACAGTACCACTCCTCCTCTCCTGTATATATACATTGCACAGTACCACTCCTCCTCTCCTGTATATATGCACTGCACAGTACCACATCTCCTGTCCTGTATATATACATTGCACAGTACCACTCCTCCTGTCCTGTATATATAAGCACTGCACAGTACCACATCTCCTGTCCTGTATATATACACTGCACAGTACCACTCCTCCTGTCCTGTATATATACACTGCACAGTACAACTCCTCCTGTCCGGTATATATACATTGCACAGTACCACTCCTCCTGTCCTGTATATATACACTGCACAGTACAACTCCTCCTGTCCGGTATATATACATTGCACAGTACCACTCCTCCTGTCCTGTATATATACATTGCACAGTACAACTCCTCCTGTCCGGTATATATACATTGCACAGTACCACTCCTCCTGTCCTGTATATATACATTGCACAGTACCACTCCTCCTGTCCTGTATATATTCTCCGATCCTGTTGCCAGAGAGGAGTCAGTATTGTTTTAGTATTTTCAATATTACTATGGCCAAACAAAAATAAATATTGGAAAACCTGTTTAAATTTATTATCCCAATTAATCCCCTCTCCACTGGATAGGGAAAAACTGTCCAATCGCTGGAGATCCAACTGTAGGGACCCCCATGATCCCGATAATCGGAGCTCTGTAGAGCACCATGTAAATGGAGCTGTGGCCGATCATACGCACTGTGGCGTCATTCACATGCGGCTCTACAAATAACTCCTTTTAGGAGAGTGAGGGGCACGACAAAGTAAAGCAAAATTCACTGATCGGGGGTAATGAGTGTTAGGGTACGTGCACATGATCAGTTTTTGCTGTGGATTGCACGCAGCGCACTTGCGCTGCGTGCAATCCACAGAGGCCAGATGTTACAGCATAGCGGATGGGATTTGTAGAAATCCCATGTCCACTATGCATCTCCGTGCACCTGCGGATCACCCGCCGACACGGATATGTAGCGCGTCTTTCCAGACTGCAGCACATCAATTTCTCTTGCGTAGACGCTAGTCTCTGCAAGAAAAATTATATCAGTGCAATGTATAGGATGCGGTGAATCCGCATAGTTCAATGAACACATACGGATTCACCTGCGTGCAGCGCTTTGGATGCAGCATGAAGTATGCTGCGTTCAAAGCGCTGCCATTACCGCCATTACCGACCGTGTGCACATACCCTTATAGTATGTGAGCTGGTGGGGTTTGTGTGGCAGGGCTGCTTTTTTTGCCCCAGTCCGGCCTTTATGCAAAGGTATACCCTATCAGGGAATCAGTAAGGAACTCAATTACAGCACTGTATATTTATACTACAGGGATACAATGGGTTAAAAGAAGACAGCAATGATTTCCTATGTTTTGTCTTAAGTACTCTAATGTTAAACTTTGACCATAAAGAGAAATATATGAACAAGGTGATAATAGATTTAACCAATAAAATTGCTCTACACTGATGAAATTAGATATATAAAAGGCATCGCAATATAGAGAGTATCCAGAAAATACAACTGAATGAAAATATAACTATAGTAAGCATTTTACCTTCTGTGAACTGAAGGCAGAAATTTTGGAGGCTGTATGCGCACAGTAGGATCCCATCTGCCAGGAGGTAAAACCGCAACTTCATCTAAAAAATCATCAATTCCTGATATTAGTTCATCTCTGTTCATAGCCTTGTATGAAATTTTCCGGAACAGCTACAAAGAAATGTGAAAGATATGAAGGAGAAATATTGTTTATTTAAGCTATAATATTATAAAAGGAACCTGTCGTGTAAAATAACACTATCAACTTGCAGATATGGGGTTAATCTGCAGGTTAATAGTGTTCTGACACTATGTGGCTGCCGCACTAGCCATTGTATAGGTAGGATAGCATAGCTCTAGCAGTGTTTTTAGGATAATTAGGCGAATGGGCAGGATTCTCTAACTCAGGAATCCTACTTTAGGCTATGTGCTCACGATGCAGACATGCTCAGGATTTTTTTCCGAGCGTTTCTGCATCTCCCTGGCAGAAAAAACGCATGCGGATTGTGCATGCGCTATACTTACCTTCCGATGGCCCCCGCAGTCTTGCTTCGCTCCGTCCTGGCTTGCCGGCAGCTCACGGTACACTACACTGAAGGACCTGCCGTCACATGACTAAATGACGTCAGCGCAGGTCCCTCAGTCCACCGCGATCTGCCGGCAAGCGAAGACAAGGAGACCGGGGGCCATCAGAAGGTAAATATAATATTTATTTTTTATTTTATTCTTTTTTTACAGGTACTATTGTACCCGGGTCCGGAGGAGAGTCTCCTCTTCACCAGACCTGGGTACCATCCGCACATTGAAATGTTTGGATTCCGCATGTACAGATGCAGTGATGCGGAATCCATGCGTTCCAAAGAAAGTCAATTGCGGCGAAAACGCAGCGCTACCGCAAAATAATTGGTAGTGCTGCTTTTTTTTCCGCAATGATAACCCGCAGCGGAAATTTCCGCAGCATGTGCACAGCACATGTGGATTATCATTGGGGAACATAGCAGGCCTTCTACCATGCGTTTTTTAAGCGTTTCTGCAGCGTTTTTGCCACTGCGGAAATGCTTAAAAAAGCGCATCGTGGGTACACAGCCTAATACAAAAATAACACAGGCTTACTGTCACGGGGATAACACGACAGAGAGGGGCCAGACTGTGTCTGGTTTCAAGCACTCCTGCACTGGTTAGAAGTACTTCACCATTGTATTAAACAGTGCAGATTTTTTCCTTGCTAGCAGTGCAAGGGTTAATCTGTTCAGTGGAAGCTCCTGGAGCATTCCTACTTGGTTTGTCTCAGTTGTTAAGCATTGGCCACTCCCCTTTGCTATATTTGCTCACCTGTGGCACTTAGGGAATGCCAGTGTTAATTCTTACTGCCTGGTTCTGGAGATGGAGGCAGGGCCGCCATCAGGACATTACTGCCCTTACTACTTTATGGGGCTCGGTGAAAAGAAGCAAGAAGGGAGACCCGGTCATGCTGGCAGTCCGGGGCCCCCCACTCTTTGCTTCTCCTCACTGGGCCTCAGGGACAACAATTCAGCAAAAGCGCCGCCGCCGGCGCAAGTTGCATGATGCATCCGGCGGATGGAAATGGGCGCTGTAACTTTAAGCCGTGGACGGGTGCATTATGGTAGTAACTCCGATCTCCTGACACGCTATTTTCTCATCTTCATTCCTGAGCAGAGCATTGTGCCTCAGAGGCAGTGGCAGCAGGCAGTGTGTGAGCATGAGGAGGCTGCTGAGTCTGGTGGTGAGGGAGGCCTGCTGGTGGTGCTGAGTGGGGCCTGATGGTGATGCCTGGGGGGTCTGTTGGTAGTGCTGAAGGGAGCCTGCTGGTGGTGCTGAGGGGGGCCTGCTGGTGGTGATGGGGGGGCCTGCTGATGGTGATGGGGGGGGCTGCTGATGGTGATGGGGGGGCCTGCTGGTGGTGCTGAGGGGGGCCTCCTGGTGGTGATGGGGGGGCCTGTTGGTGGTGCTGAGGGGGGTCTGCTGGTTGTGCTGAAGGGAGGTTGTGTCCGGCAGGGTGAGGCTAGTGCTGAGGGGATGCTGTGTCCCGGCAGGGTGAAGCTGGTGCTGAGCGGAGGCTGCCACCGGCAGGGGAATGCTGGTGCTGAGGGGAGGCTGGTGAGGCTGTGCTAAGAGTAGGCTGTGTCTGGCAGAGGGATGCTGGTGCTGAGGGGAGGCTGCATCTGGCAGGCGGAGGCTGGTTCTGAGGGAAGGCTGCATCCGGCAGGGTGAGGCTGGTACTGAGGGGAGGCTGCATCCAGCAGGGGGAGGCTGGTGCTGAGAGGAGGCTGCATCCAGCAGGGGGGACTGGTGCTGAGGGGAAGCTGCGTCCGGCAGGGGAGGCTGAGGAGGCGGCGGCAAGGACTACCAGGGTTAGTTGACGAGGAACGGGGACACCAACTGCATATCAAGAGGATGCCAACATCCGCGGATAGGTAGGAGGAACAAGAGTAGTTGACAAATAGGGTGATCACTACCCCTCAGTCTTGACTACTTGATATTTTTTTTTTATATTTTTTTCTATTATCACTTTTTGAGTTATCATGTTTTGAGGTGTATTTGTATTGTAGAATTTATAGGTTTTTAATGAATACCAATAAATATATTTTTAGTAGTGTATAATCAGTGAATATTGTGGGTGCGATGGGAGGCAAACAGGAGGCATGCTCCTTTAAATGTCCATAACGGTTTATTTGGTTCATAAACCGGTCAAAGGGTAAATGCAAACAAACAGCCTTTAGTACACGCAAAAACAAAGAAAACAGTCCTTTTAGCAAAGTCTCTGGTTAGACAGCGCCGTGATCACACAGGCTGGTAGGCATTCAGTACATGGTCCAGTCTGGAGACAACCACACACAGGAGGCCTTCTCCCTCCAGACACACAGACCATGTGCCTACAACAGCCTCCATTTTATAGGCTGTTAACCAATGCCCAGAGGTGAGGTATGTGGGTAGCTAGACCCGCCAATCTCTCTAAATTACCCGTAACCCGGTCCCAGGTGCACCAAATGATCCTCTTAGTGCTTACATGCAATAGAGAAACACTCCGGGTTACATCACAGAGGCCAGCCACCTCTGTGACACATACGTCCCATCGACTATGCGACCATTAGTCACCTTACTTACCTCCCCTCTCTGCCTAAAGCTGTGGGGCTTGGCACTTTCTACTACCAGACAAGGGATTCTCGAGAGGGCATCGGCATTACCATGTAGCTTCCCTGCTCTATGCTCTACATGGAAGTTGAAATCTTGTAGTGCTAAGAACCAGCGGGTGACCCTAGCATTCTTACTCTTTGTTGCCCTCATCCATTTGAGTGGGGCATGGTAGGATACCAATCTAAACTTCCATCCTAACAGATAGTATCGTAACATGTCCACCGCCCACTTTATAGTCAAGCACTCCTTCTTTATGACCGAATAATTCCTCTCACATGAGGACAGCTTCCTACTTAGGTATAGAACAGGGTGCTCCTCTCTGTGAATCTCCTGGGAAAGGACTGCTCCAAAACCGACATCTGAGGCGTCCATTTGGAGTTCAAATTCTTTCGGGGGCAACCAGGACCGGTTGCTTACACAGGGCCCCTTTCATTTTTTGAAAGGCCGTCTCTGCCTCTTCAGACTATTTGGCCATTGCCGATTTCGTCCCCTTAAGGAGGTCAGTCAGGAGTGCGGCCATCATGGCGAAGCTTGGGATGAACCTCCTGCAGTATCCCACGATGTCCAGGAAGGCTCTAACTTGTTTTTTTAACAGCGGCCTCGGCCAGGTTTGGATTGCCTCCACTTTACTGATTAGGGGTTTGATCTCGCCTCTCCCCACTACATAACCCAGATATTTGGCTTCTTCTTTCCCCATGGCACATTTCTTCGGGTTGAAAACCCCGTGTTCCTCAGAGCATCAGACACCACCTGGACCTTTGCCTTATGACTCTCCCAGTCTGGGCTGTATTGTCCAGGTATGATGCAGAGTATTTCTTATGGGGTGCAAGGATTCGATCCATGGCTCTCTGGAAGGTTGCAGGGGGCCCCTGCAGTCCCAACAGCATCCGGACATACTGGAAGCATCTGTCCGGCATAGAAAATGCAGTCTTCTCCTTGTCTCCCTGTGCCATGGGGATCTGCCAATACCTTATTCAAATCCAAGGTGGTTATGTACCTCGCGGCCCAAGTCTTGGTAGGAACCAAGACGAGGTCTCTGCAACCATGATTGAACTGCTGCACTCTGACTGACCGGTTGTAGACCATGGCCTGCGCCTCCTGTGCCTGGAAGAGATGTTCCTTTAGGGTATGTGCACACATTTAGGATTTGAAGCAGAAATTTCCTGAGCGTTTTGGCCTCTCCCTTTCAGAAAAAACGCATGTGTTTTTTACATGCCTTTTTTAAATGCGTTTTTTGAAGAATTTTTGTACACCAATGAATGCTTTGGAGCTAAATAAAGTTATTTGGTGGGGCATTGCTTAAGCCCTTGGATTACCATAGAACTGGGGTGAGTATATTGGTTCATTTAAATGATTAAAGAATGTGTCTGCTGTAATTCAAATAAAGTGTTTACACTGTGTCTGTGTGTTTATTTAACTCTTTACTTTACTTTAATTAAGTTTGGTCATGAAAAGGTCTGATTGACACCTTGACATAACCAAATAAAAGAGCTGGGTGTCAGCTAGTCCCATTCACCTAATCTTCATTAGCATTTCTATTCATGTAATTTATGCCACTGCTGTGAGCTGTTAATTTTAGCCTGGAAAGGTGCCATTAGGCAAACATTTTCCCTGGCCATAATTAACATTTCACAGCTGGTTTGTTAGCCACTATGTCCCCCAATCAGCAGTCAGCAGCGCTTTGTACACAGAGTATTTATGTTGCATCCAAAACGCAGTGTTTTGATGCCACACTTTTGTTGTCGGTACATGTGAATCCACCGCATATAATGACACTTCAATCGGTCAAAATCTGCAGCAGACACTAGCGTGTACACTATAGAAATTGACATGCTGCGGGTGAGTGTGGGTACGGTGCCACGGTCAGGAGCCGTTGCAGGTTTGACGCTGCGTGTTCTTACAGCGTCAAACCCGCAGCATCCAGATGTTACAGTATAGGGGATGGGATCTCTAGAAATCCCATGTCCACTATGCGTGCATCAGAGGCTGCGAATCACCCATGGACACTGACATGCAGAGTGTCTTTCAGGACCACAGCATGTCATATTCTCATGCGGAGTCGCTAGTCTGCACAACAGAAATTTGACCACTAGAAAGTATTAAATGCGATAAATCCGCGTGGTTCTGTGAACACATCTGGATTTACCTGCGTTCAATAGAATGCAACGTTTTAGACGCAGAAAAACTTTGCGTCCAAAGCGCTGCTATGTCCGGCTCGTGGGCACACAGCCTAAAATTTAAAAAAAATGGACCTCCTCCCGCATCATTTTTATAACCAGCAGAGGAAAAGCTGACCGCTGAGAGCTGATATTAGTAGCCATGGAAGGGGCCATTAGCCAAAAATGTTCCCTGGTTATTAATATCAGCCCACAGCTGTGTTTTTAGCCTTAACTGGCTAGATTACACGGGGACCCCAGAACAAATTGACGTGGGGTCACCATGTAAAATCTAACCAGCAAAGGCTAAACTAGACAGCCACTGGCTGATATTAATAGCCAGGGAAGGGGCCATGGATACTAGATCCCTCCGCGGCTATTGATATCACCCCTCAGCAGTCCCAGAAATGGCACATCCATAAGATACGCCAAATCTGGCACTTAGCCTCGCTCTTCCCACTGCCCTGTAGCCGTGGCAGTGGGGTAATGGGGTTGTGGTTCACGTCAGCCTTGTATTGGTGGCTGACGTGAAGCCCAGGTTAGTAATGGAGGGTATCTATAAGACATCCCCATTACTAACTACGCAGTAAAATAGTCACCGCCTTTTCAATAAAACACACAGCCAGAATAAAGTATTTTAATTAAATAAAACACACACGGTTCTACAATTTTTTTTTGTTACACGCCTCCGCCCTTGATCTCCTGAAAAAAATGTAAAAAAACCAAACAAACATATTCCTCACCTGTCCGCCGTCAATGACGCAGTCCACGTACCGCCAAGTGTCCCACAGCGATCTGGGTCACTTCTACAGCAGCAACATAAGCCATCACTGGTGTCACTGCTGTAGAAGACAGCAATGTATACTGACAGGGGTGTAAAATCACCCCCTGCCAGTATACATGCTGCTGCAGGAGGTCACTGGGGTTCATCAACAGAAGATCAACAGATCAGCTCCAGCGAGCAAAACACTGTGGTAACATTCTTGCAAATGTTCCCAGGGTGAGAATCAGCTGATGGTCACGTGACTATCAGCTGATTACTGCCGACACTTATCAGCTGATGGTCAAATGACCATCAGCTGATTTGTGACGTCACTTCAGGTCCTGTCAGCTCGGTACACTGCGGGGTGCGAACCTGTGCCCCGCAGTGTACTGCTGGCCGCCGGGGAGACAGCATCGCCGGGGACCAGGAAGACACAGGGGGCCGCCGGACAGGTGAGTATAAAGCCTTATTTTTTTAAGTTTAATTTTTTATTCTTTCTTTTACTATCGTGGGCACGTGGGCTGGGAAGAGCAGACTGCTGCTCCTCCCATCCATGCTGCTCTCGCTGTTATCAGCGAGAGCAGCGTTCGGATGAGAGGAGTAGCAGTTTCCTCTCCTGACCCGGATACCACCCGCAACGCGATTCTGCGGCGATTTCACGCCTATTGATTTTCATTGAAACGCAGCAATTCCTCAGGAATAGATATTCTACCTGCGGGTTTGCTGCGATTCAATGCAAGTCAATGGGCGCAAATTCGCCGCGGAATTGCGTTAGAAATGGTAATGCTGCGGATTTTACCCCAATGGTAATTCAGAGCGCAAATTTCCACATCATGTGCACAGCACATGCGGATCACCATTGCTATACATGGCAGACCTATTAACATGCGGTTTTAATGCGTTTCCACAGCGAGTTTTCCTTATCGTGTTCACATAGCCTTACGATGGGCATCACCTTCGCAATCCTCTCCTGACACTCCTATGGGGCGTGACCACGGCTTCCCAGGTATCCTTCACCACCTTACAATATATATGCAATAATATGCACTGTTAACATTTATTAATTCGATGATTGCAAGCTGAGGCGGCGGCAGTGGGCAGGCTGAGGCGGTGATGGGCAGGTAGTGGGCATGCTGAGGCAATGGGCAGGCGGAGGCGATGGTGGGCAGGCTGAGGTGGCCATTAGATTTTTCTTGACTGGGCAGTGGGTGTGGCGGTGCCACTGGCTGTGTGAGTAGCTAACTTAAGTCTATGTATTAATTTGTCTACCAACTTAGTACGTGATTGCGTGATACAGTCGTTCTCTCCCCTCATTGAAGGGAGGAGGGAATGATTAATGCTGGTGGGTATATATGATTGGGAAACATGTTTATTATTATGGCAGTGTAATTATTGGAAGGGGGACTTTGGACTGGGCGCAGATCTCCTGACACGCATCCTTATACATGCTGTGAGGCTGCAGAGTTCAGGTCAGGAGACCCGCGGTCAGTCCATGCACTGCGGTCTGAGCGCAGACCAATATACACCAATGGCTGAATGAGCCTTAAAGGGGTTGTCCAGTCTAAACCCACAAGCCTGTAGTCTCTCTATGTCACTGACTGTAGACTTGTGAATCCTCACATCGTACGCACTGTGCGCTGTAAGGATTTGCCTGTGTCAGAGCCAGGAACGGCAATCACGTGGCTTCAAGGATATGAAATGCAGTCTCCCGGCCTGAAGGGGGTGTGGAGATAGAGGGAAAACAAACAGGTGGGCAGGTGAATTTAAAGGATTGTCTCTGCTGTGAAACGAGTGGTGGGACTTTGTTTGAACAGTCATTTTTTGCTGACAGAGTCCCTGTTACGGGTCCGGGTGGTGGAACCACTGTGCCGTGGTACAAGGAGGGACCAGAGGGGCATAACTAAGTGCCAACCAGACCGACCCTGGCTACACGGCAGCTTAGTCGATTCCAAGGAGGGACCGGGAAGGTGGACCAGGTGCCACTTTGGGAACGACCTCGTGTGAGAGCAGGCGACTTCCACGGAACTGACAGTCAAAGCTGACAGGCACAACGAGTAAGTTGGCAGTGCTGGTAGTCAGGCAGGCGGGCACGGCTGGTAGTCAGGCTGGCGGACACGGCTGGTAAACAGGTTGGCGGGCACGGCTGGCAGACAGGCTGACGGGCATGGCTGATAGACAGGCGGGCGGACAGCATGGGGACCTGAGGACTGGAGAGGCTGTTTCATGCAAAACAAACTTCAACGTTGCGCAGGCATCTCCTTTTTGGAGGTGGTGCCTTATAAAGGAGCAGTCCGGGGACTTTAGGACAGCGGGCGCGCGGCCCCTTTAAGAGATAGGGAGAACGCGCACCCTAAGTACAGTGCCCGGGGATCTGCACGCAGAGCGCGCACCTCAGGCGGACATGGCAAGGGAGCCGGGAGGACGAGCAGAGGACGCCGGACCAGACCCTCGGCGGTGAGGAGATCGGCCTCTCTGCTGGACAGTAGGCAGAGACTCCAATGCTACAGTACCCCCCTTTACGCCCCCTCTTCTTCAAGCCCGCAAGAAATTTCTCTAGGAGAAGAGGAGCATGAATGTTCTTTCTGGGCTCCCATGACCATTCCTCATGATCAAATCCCTTCCAATCCACAAGAAAGTAAGTTTTTCCTCTTACCCCTATGGTGGCCAGAATGCTCTCTACCTCAAAAATGTCCTCAGCGGAGACTGGAGCTGGAGTAGTACCCAGATCGTCCAAGAAGGAATTGAGGATTACAGGCTTGAGGAGAGACACATGAAAGGAATTGGGGATCCATAAAGAGGCAGGGAGTTTCAACTTGTACGCCACTGGATTTATTTAGCTCAGAATCTTGAATGGACCGATGAACCATGGACCCAACTTGTATGATGGTATCTTGAGACAGACAAACTTGGAGGAGAGCCAGACCTTGTCTGCTGGACGGAATAGAGGCGGGTCCAGACATCTCTTATCAGCATGCTTCTTCATCCGCTCAGAGGACTGTAGCAGTGCAGTTTAAGTGATCTCCAAAATCACTGAAAAGTCTCTGACGAGAGACTCGGCAACACGATTGTCAACCGAAGTAGAAACAGGGAACGGAATATTGGGATGCTGACTGTACACCACAAAGAATGGAGATTTGGCAGAGGATTCACTCACATGGTTATTGTTGGAAAATTCGGCCCAAGTCAGGAGCCTCACCCAGTCGCTATGGTGAGCGTTGACAAAATGCCGAAGGAAACTAGTGAGGATATGATTGATACGCTCCATCTGACCATTGGACTGAGGATGGTAAGCCGAGAAGAAGTCCAAAGAGACATTCAGCAGCTTACATGTGGCTCTCCAAAAAAGTGAAGTAAACTGAACTCCTCTATCTGAGATAATATGGAGAGATAAGCCATGGAGACGGAAGATGTGAAGGATGAAGTCTTTAGCTAGCACTGGTGCAGAAGGAAGACTTGGCAGGGGAAGGAAGTGGGCCATCTTGGAGAAGCGGTCAGTGACCACCCAAATGACAGTACAACCGGCCGATACAAGAAGATCCATGAAGAAATCCAGCGCAATATGTTGCCACGGAGCAGAAGCTACAAGTAGAGGAAGAATTTGACCAGCCGGAAGTTGCCTAGGTATCTTATTACGGGAACAGGAAGAGCAGGCAGAGACAAATTCCACAACGTCCTTGCGCAGAGTCAGTCACCAAAAATGTGGCAAAATTAGCAGAAGCGTCTTCCTCTGACCGGCATGTCCATCCAGTTTGGACGAATGGCCCCAGAGTAAGACCCTCCTACTATCCGGAGTTAGCACAAAGGTCTTACCAGGAGGGAGATGAGACAGATCAAACGGGGTGACAGTCATTATTCTGGAGGGATCAATGATGTGCAGAGGCTCCTCCTCCTGATCGGTAGACAGGAATGAGCGGGAGAGTGCATCTGCCTTAATATTCTTGTCTGCTGGACGGAAATGGAGAGTGAGGTTGAAGAAAGCAAAGAACAGAGACCATCTGGCCTGATGAGGATTGAGTCTTTGCGCAGATTGCAGGTAGGAGAGATTCTTGCGATCCGTGTAGATGACCACAGGATGCAAAGCCCCCTCAAGCAGGAACCACCATTCCTCCAGTGCCAGTTTAATAGCAAGCAGTTCCTGATCTCCAATGGAATAATTGTGCTCTGAAGGAGTGAAGAGCTTGGAAAAGAAGCAGCAGGTTACCATTCGCCCGGACAAGAACTTCTGGGGGATAACTGCTCCGGCCCCAGAGGACAAGGCATCAACCTACAGGAAGAATTGCTTGTTACAGTCAGGATGATGAAGCACCGGGGCAGAGGAGAAGGCTTGTTTCAAGGGTACGAAGGCATTTTCCGCCTCAGGATTACATTCCTTAGGATTAACCCCTTTGTGGGTTAGAGCAGATATGGGAGCAGTCCGGGAGGAAAAGTGAGGAATGAACAGGCGGTAATAATTAGCGAATCCCAGAAACCGCTGAATAGCCTTCAACCCCTCAGGTCGGGGCCACTTTAGAATGGCAGACACCTTTTAGGGATCCATCTTAAGCCCGGTTTCCAAGATTATGTATCCCAGGAAGGGAAGAAAAGTCTGTTCAAAGATGCATTTCTCGAATTTGGCATACAGACGATTCATCCTGAGCCTCTGCAATACCTGTCGAACGTCTCTTCGATGCGAGGGCAGACCAGAACACCAGAATATTGTCCAGATACACTGCCACGCATGAGTATAGAAGATCTCGTAAGATATCATTCACCAGTTCCTGGAAGACTGCTGGTGCGTTGCAGAGTCTGAAGGGCATCACGCGGTACTCGTAGTGGCCTTCACGAGTGTTGAATGCTGTCTTTCACTCGTCCCCCTGGCGAAACTGGATTAGATTGTATGCGCCACGGAAATTGAGCTTAGTAAAGACTTTGGTGCCCTTGAGGCAGTCAAACAACTCGGAGATGGGAAGGAGAGGATACTTATTTTTGATAGTGATCTGATTTAGGCACTTATAGACTATAGATGGGCGAAGAGAGCCATCCTTCTTCTTGACAAAGAAGAATCCTGCTCCAGCCGGAGAGGTAGACTTCTGGATAAATCCCCTGGCAAGATTCTCTTTGATGTACTCGGACATGGCTCAGGTCTTGGTCAACGACAGGGAGTAAATTTGACCTCGGGGAGGTGAAGCACCAGGAATAAGGTCAATGGGACAGTCATACTGCCTATGTGGTGGTAGTGTCTCAGCCTCCTTCTTGTCAAAGACATCAGTGTAAGACCAGTAGGGCACTGGCAAGCCAGGCAAATTAGCTGGAGTGGACGGCGGTCGAGCAGGATGGACAGGAACCAAGCAGGTCTTGTGACAATCCTGACCCCAGCGGAGCACCTCTCCCAAACTTCAATTCAAAACCAGCTCATGTGTTTGAAGCCAGGCCAGTCCAAGCAGTAAAGAGTGGGAGAGGCCGGACAGGACATAGAAGAAGATTTTCTCAGAGTGTAGCATTCCTACCTGAAGAACTACAGGCTCGGTGATGAACAAGATGAACTCTGAAAGGAGCTTCCCATCCACGGAGGAGACAGCTAATGGATCCGGAAGACGTTGAATAGGGATCTGATACTGCTCCACAATGGATGAGATTCCCAGCGGCACCGGAATCCAGATAGGCAGTCTCGAAGAAGTGTATCTTACCGCAGGTTATCGATAGAGACAGGTTCAGGGATGGAGAGGAATTATTTTTGCGTAGGATGACCTTTAAAAGCGAACCTAGGCACTGGAGTTTCATGGTCTCTCAGGACAACAGCGGATTAGATGTTCCGAGATGCCACAATAAAAACATCTTCCTTCAGCGAGGCGGACCTCCTGGTGAGACTTGCCCATCTTAACCTGGTCTACCTGCATAGCTTCAGGGGTGGAAGCCGAGGTAGTAGCCTGTATAGAGACTGGCCTTTGGAAGGTTGGTGCAAGGCGCAGAGATTTCCTCTCACGGTTCACCTCCTTAGAAAGCTGATGGAACCGGATCTCGATCCGAGTGGACAGAGAGACCAGGTCGTCCAGAGAGGTGGGTATGTCTCGACTGGCTAGTTCATCCTTGATCCGGCCAGAAAGGCCCTTCCAAAAGGTAGACACCGGGGCCCCATTGTTCCGGGCCAGTTCAGACACGAGGGTACGGAAGCACACAGCATACTGGCCTGCTGAGAGGTGCTTTATAAAGAAGCAGTCCTCCTGCCATTGGCCAGGGACTTTAGGATGGCGCACGCGGCCCCCTTAAGAGATAGGGAGCGCGCACGCCCTAAGTAGAGTGCCCGGGGGTATGCGCGCACCCTGGGCACGCACGGCAAGGGAGACGGGAGGACGAACAGAGGATGCCGGACCAGAGCCGCGGCGGTGAGGAGATCGGCGTCTCTGCTGGGCGGGAGGCAGAGATGACAATGCTAGAGTCCCTTTAAACATAAGTCAAACTCACTTTCCAGCGTCTTTATCAATTTTCAGCACCGTTCCGGTCTTGCGGCGCCATCTTGTGAGCGCAGCTTCAATGCAAGTGTGAAAGCCTGAACGATGTTCTCATAGACTTGATCTGGTCATAGTGTGTCTCTTGTATGTGGTATTATTCAGTCACTATGTGGTGGTAATATGTGGTCTGGTCATGGTGTGGCTGTATTTGTCCCTTGTATGTGGTATTATTTGGTCACTATGTGGTCTGATCATAGTGTGGCGGTATTTGTCCCTAGTATATGGTATTATTCAGTCACTATATAGTGGCAATATGTACTACAGTCACGGTGTGGCAGAAAGTAGAGTTTTTCCAAGAGTGATCAGTGGGACTGTGGAAGGTTCGAGGGGTAGAGGCGGAGCTGGGTGGAGGCGGAGCTGGGGTGGGACCTGGATGGAGTCTCAAGGTGGCCCGAAAATTTTGCCCGTATGGAGCCCCAAAATTCCTAGTGCCAGCCCTGATTGGAAGTGTTGTGCTGGTGACTGGAGTTTGCGTTTGGAGATTGTTCAGGAGATTGTTGCTTGGAGTTTTGTCTGTGTGCACATCCTCATCCTCTCCTAATTGGTTTCTCCTTCCTTTAACTCCTCTGTGTCCCACTCTGTTTTGTGTGTGTATTTTGCATGGTTGATTTTTCATTTATCCCTGTCAGTCTTCTCTTGTCAGTCTGGTTAATGTGTTCCTATGCACGTCATCTTTCCACTACTCTGAGTGAATGAGGTGACAGATCAGGGTAGATATAGGAGCATAGTAAGGCACGAGAACCCAGTGTCTACACCTTCAGGAGTAATTCGGGGGACAGGGATAGACTAGGGCTCCCCTGGATCTAGGGACTTGGATAGAGCCCAAAGTCCCAAGCCCATTGTGACACTCGCTATAGTAATTTTAATCAGTCTTGACCACCTTTTAAATAAATAAAATAATAAAAGTTATGTTTTATTACATCCCTTAAATAGGGTTTATTTACCCTCTGGGTAATTTGGTAATGAGAATTTTCACCCCTAAAGGGTTGTTTACACTCATTAGGTAATTTAGCCCACTTTTCTGACAGAAAGAGTAAGGCTGCCAGTGACGTACCGCCAATGGCGGCAGGCCACGCAACTGCTATGGGGCCCATGAGTCGGGGGGTCCCCATAGCAGTCACCCCCCCTGCATTCCCCGCTCTGCTACTTGATTGCCACCGTCGCCCGCCGGCACTGTTTTCAGGCATGGCCACGCGCCGTGCAGCTGTTTCTTGTAGTAATGACTGCAGGGGCGACACTGCACATTTAATTGTGCTGGTAGTGGGGGACTCAATTATTAGGGGAACAGATAGGGAAATCTGTCACAAAGACAGGGATCATCGAACAGTGTGCTGCCTACCTGGCGCTGGAGTCAGGCACATCGCTGATCGGGTTGACAGATTACTGGGAGGGGCTGGTGAAGACCCAGCGGACATGGTGCACATTGGCACAAATGACAAAGTTAGAGGTAGGTGGAAGGTCCTTAAAGATGATTTCAGGGAATTAGGCTGCACGCTTAAAGCAAGGACCTCCAAGGTGGTATTCTTGAAATACTGCCTGTACCACATGCCATGCCAGAGAGGCAACGGGAGATCAATAAGTGGCTCAGAAATTGGTGTAGGAAGGAGGGGTTTGGGTTCCTGGAGAACTGGGCCGACTTCTCAGTTGGCTACAGGTTCTACGCTAGGGACGGGCTGCACCTCAATGGGGAGGGTGCAGTTGTGCTGGGGGAGAAAATGGCTAGAAGGTTGGAGGAGTGTTTAAACTAGAGATTGGGGGGGTATTGATTTTATAGGTGGGGAAGATAATGCAGATAGTGACCTGGGCACAAATAAAGAAATTGGGGGTGGGGTTAGAACAGTCAATATAGTAGAAAGGAATAGAGGTACAGAGAGATACATAAAATGCATGTAAACTAATGCCAGAAGCCACACCAACAAAATGGAGGAATTAGAATTAATTTTGTTGAAAAATAATTATGACATGGTGGAGATATTTGAGACATGGCTGGATGAGAGCCACGACTGGGCAGTTAATTTACAGGGCTATAGTCTGTTCAGAAATGACCGTACAAACAAGCGAGGGGGGGGGTGTGTGTTTATATGTAAAATCATCCTTAAAACCCATCTTGCGTGAGAATATATGTGAATATAATGAAAATGTAGAGTCCCTGTCGGTGGAGATAAGGGGAGGGGAAAAAAATAATAAATTACTGATAGGGGTTTCTTATAAGTCTCCAAAAATAATGGAAGCAGCGGAGAATATCCTCATAAAGCAAATAGATGAAGCAGCGACTCAAGGACAAGTCATTATTATGGGGGACTTCAACTACCCTGAGATACACTGGGGAACAGAAACCTGTAGTTCAAGCAAAGGTAATAGGTTTTTGACAACTATGAGAGACAATTACCTTTCACAACTGGTTCAGGACCCAACAAGAAGGCGGGCACTGCTAGACCTAATATTAACCAACAAGCCAGACCGCAAATCAAATATACAAGTTGGGGGTCACTTGGGTAATAGTGATCACAAAATAATAAGTTTTCATGTATCCTTTAATAAGATGTGTAGTAGAGGGGTTACAAGGACACTAAACTTCAGGAAGGCAAATTTCCAACGGTTGAGACACGATCTTAGTGCAATAAACTGGGACAATATCCTGAGACATAAAACTACACAAAGCAAATGGGAGACATTTATTAGCATCCTGAATGGGACCTATACACAATAAATACCCTTTGGGAATAAACATGTTACAAATAGGAGGAAACCACTATGGCTAAATAGAGCTGTAAGGGGCGCAATAAGTGACAAAAAGAAAGCATTTCGAGAACTAAAGAAAGTAGGTAGTGATAAGGCATTAAATAAATACAGAAAATAAATATATTCTGTAAAAAACAAATCAAGGCAGCTAAGATTGAGACACAGAGACTCATTGCCAGAGAAAGTAAAAATAATCCCCAAATATTCTTTCACTACATAAATAGTAAAAATCTAAAAAATTATAGTGTTGGCCCCTTAAAAATAGTCTGGGTGAAATGGTGGATGAGGATGAGGAAAAAGCCAATATGCTAAATGATTTTTTTCAACAGTATTTACACAAGAAAATCGCATGACAGAAAACATGATAAGTGATAACAAAAATTCTCCATTAAATGTCACTTGCTTAACCCAGCAGGAAGTACGGCGGCGTCTAAAAATCACTAAAGTTGACAAATCCCCGGGCCCGGATGGGATACACCCGCGAGTACTGCAGGAATTAAGTAACGTCATAGATAGACCATTATTTTTAATCTTTAAAGATTCCATAATAACAGGGTCTGTACCACAGGAGTGGCGTATAGCAAATGTGGTGCCAATATTCAAAAAGGGGACAAAAACCGAACTTGGAAATTATAGGTCAGTAAACTTAACCTCTACTGTGGGTAAAATCCTGGAGGGTTTCCTAAGAGATACTATACTAGAGTATCTGAAGAAAAATAACCTCATGACCCAATATCAACATGGGTTTATGAGGGACCGTTCCTGTCAGACTAATCTGATCAGCTTTTTTGAAGAGGTAAGTTCTGGACTGGACCAAGGAAAAGCAGTGGATGTTGTGTATATGGACTTTTCAAAAGCATTTGATACAGTCCCACACCAAAGGTTGATACATAAAATGAGAACAATGGGGATAGGGGAAAATATATGTATGTGGGTTAAGAATTGGCTCAGTGATCAGAAACAAAGGGTGGTTATTAATGGAACACACTCAGACTGGGTCTCAGTTAACAGTGGGGTACCACAGGGGTCAGTATTGGGCCCGCTTCTTTTTAACATATTTATTAATGACCTTGTAGGGGGCATACAGAGTAGTATTTCATTATTTGCAGATTGTTATGTTCTGCTACCAGAGCTAAGGAAAGAGAGGAGATCTGTCCCTACGATAGAACTCAGCTTTATCCCTACGATGTAGCAGGGGACCTGATCCTGTGATCAGACCTGCTAAAGTCCTAAGCTAGTCTGTACGGAGACCTATAGATGTGGGGAAGGAATCCCTACAAGTACTAAGGACTGGGAGGAAAATGGGACACCTCCTAACAGAAATAGTAGCAGACAGACAAACAAACAAAATATATAGAACACTGAGGTCCGTAGACCAAGCAAACTAACAGAGTTAGATACAGAGCACAGGCTACCTAGAAAGTAGTTATACAATGAAGTCCAGCAAAGCCAGAAGGGCGGAGCAGGATTAAATAGGCCAACAAGGTCATGTGACCAGCAAAGGAAAAAACCTAAGGTTCTAACACAGATGACACTAAACTCTGCAGGGTAATCAATACAGAGGAATACAATTTTATATTACAGGAGGATCTATGTAAACTAGAAGCTTGGGCTGATAAATGGCAACTGAGCTTTAATTGGGGTAAATGTAAGGTAATGCACATGGGCAGAGGAAATAAAATGTATAATTATATGCTTAATTGTAAAACACTGGGCAAAACTGTCACTGAAAAAGACCTGGGTGTATTGGTGGACGACAAGCTCACGTTTGGTGGCCAGTGTCAGGCGGCTGCTACAAAGGCAAATAAAATAATGGGATGCATTAAAAGAGGCATAGATGCTCATGAGGAGAACATAATTTTACCTCTATACAAGTCACTAGTGCGACCACACTTAGAATACTGTGTATAAAGACATAACTGAACTAGAGCGGGTGCAGAGAAGAGCGACCAAGGTTATTAGAGGACTGGGGGGTCTGCAATACCAAGACAGGTTATTACACTTGGGGTTATTTAGTTTGGAAAAAAGAAGGCTTAGAGGTGATCTTATCACTATGCACAAGTATATGAGGGGACAGTACAAAGACCTTTCTACTGATCTTTTTACTCTGAGGCCTGAGACAGGGTCAAGGGGGCATCTTCTACGTCTGGAGGAAAAAAGGTTTAATCATAATCACAGACGTGGATTCTTTACTGTAAGAGCAGTGAGACTATGGAACTCTTTGTCGCATGATGTTGCAATGAGTGATTCACTACTAAAATTTAAGAAGGGCATGGATGCCTTTCTTGAAAAGTATAATATTACAGGTTATATATACTAGATTCCTTGATAGGGCGTTGATCCAGGGAACTAGTCTGATTGCCGTATGGAGACAGGAAGGAATTTTTTTCCCCAATGTGGAGCTTAGTGTTTGCCACATGTTTTTTTTTTGCCTTCCTCTGGATCAACATGTTAGGCTATGGGTTGAACTAGATGGACTTAGTCTTCCTTCAACCTTAAAAACTATGTTACTATGTTACTATGTATGTATGTCTTTATGTGTATGTGTCTTTTTATCTGTTTGTGTATGTGCGTGTCTGCGTAATGTATGTGTAGCATCGGCGTCTCTGCCCCCTTCCAGGCAGAGACGCCTCTCCCCCTACCGCCGCGGTCCTGCTCCGGCGTCTTCCGGCCTCCCTGCTGCTGCTGCTGGTATATGCAGCTTCCCTGACACTGTGCTTAGGGCTCTCGCGTGTGGGCTCCCTCCCTCTTAAAGGTTCGCGCGCGCCGTCCTAAAAAGTCCCCGACCAATGGCCGGAGGACTTTCTCTATAAAAGGCACCTCCTCCAATATGGAGGTGCCCGTGCAAGGTTGTTGCTCTGTTATACTTACTTTGCTTCAGCCCTCAGGTCAACTGCAAGTCAGTCCTGTCCGCCAGTCTGTTCTTCAGTCCAGTCCGCCAGTCTGACTACTTTCCAGCCCGACAGTCTGCCTACAGTCCAGTCCGCCAGTCTGTCTATGGCCTCTGCCCGCCTGCTTACCTTGAAGCACCTGCTTGTTACCTGCCGTGCCCGCCAGCCTGCTTACCTGGAAGCACCTGCCAGTCACCTGCCATACTCACTTGCCTGCTTCCCTGGAAGCACCTGCCTGTTAACTGTTGTGCCCGCCAGCTTGCCTACCCGGAGCACCTGTCTGGCTATCAGCCTGCCTGCCGTGCTCTTCCGCTTTACCGGTCAGTTCCTGCCTTCTGACCCGTGGGAGTCACCTGCTCTCATGCAACATCTGTCCCAGAGTGGCACCTGGTCCCTCTGCTCGGTCCCTCCCTGGTTCACGGAGTCGACTGAGCCCCCGTGCGACCTTGGTCCAGCCGAGTAGATACTTAGTCACACCCCTCTGGTCCCTCCTTGCACCACAGCACAGAGATTCCACCACCTGGATCCTTAACAGTATGTGTGCATATTTGCGTACCATGTGCGTGTCTGCATACCGGGTGCGTGCGTGTCTGCGTACCGGGTGCGTGCGTGTCTGCGTACCGTGTGCATGCACGTCTGCATACTGTGTGTGAGTGCGCATGTCTGCGTACCGTGTGCGTGCATGTCTTTGTAGTGTGAGTATGCATGTCTGCTTACCATGTGTATGTCTGCGTACCGTGTGCGCGCATGTCTGAGTACTGTGTGTCTGCATACTGTGTGTGTGCGTGCGTGTTTGACTATTGTGTGTGTGTGCGTGTCTGACTATTGTGTGTGTGCATGTCTGCATATGTGAAGGATGAGGGGACAGCCTGGGCCCTGTGTTGTATACCTATATTTCTTTGCCGCATCTGTGAATCATGAACGTACAGTACAGACAAAAAGTTTGGACACACCTTCTCATTTTAAGATTTTCTGGTATTTTCATGACTATGAAAATTGTACATTCACACTGAAGGCATCAAAACTATGAATTAACACATGTGGAATTATATACTTAACAAAAAAGTGTGAAACAACTGAAAATATGTCTTATATTCTAGGTTCTGCAAAGTAGCCACCTTTTGTTTTGATGACTGCTTTGTACACTCTTGGCATTCTCTTGATGAGCTTCAAGAGGTAGTCACCGGAAATGGTCTTCCAACAATCTTGAAGGAGTTCCCAGAGATGCTTAGCACTTGTTGGCCCTTTTGCCTTCACTCTGACTGTGGTATTGTTTATTTGGACTAAACTTAAGGGACACAGATTCATGCAATTGCTATATGCAAGGTTTGTCCACGGTTTGGGCTGATATATAATGAGGGCTTACAGTGTATATTGAGTAATATTGGAGTTCTGTGATATGTGATTATTATATGAATTTAAATTATTTATTATATCTATATTCTGTATACAGCCAATCATGCATTGTGGTATTTGGGGGTTGTTAATCATGTGTGTTGTGTTTTAGTGTTTTTAAAAGTGTATAATAATGCTTGTATATTTTTTTACTTAATATGTATTGAGGTGTGCACATTTCTACATATGTACCTTCCTGTTTCTCTTGGTTTTGGTTTAAATGTTTGGGTGCATCATGACGCACCCTAAATTTGTGATAGGGGCTGTGCATCCTTTTCTTTAGTTTTTAAATCCCCAACAGTGTCACCAGCAAAGCACCCCACACCATCACACCTCCTCCTCCATGCTTCACAGTGGGAACCAGGCATGTAGAGTCCATCTGTTCACCTTTTCTGCGTCGCACAAAGACACGGTGGTTGGAACCAAAGATCTCAAATTTGGACTCATCAGACCAAAGCATAGATTTCCACTGGTCTAATGTCCATTCCTTGTGTTCTTTAGCCCAAACAAGTCTCTTCTGCTTGTTGCCTGTCCTTAGCAGTGGTTTCCTAGCAGCTATTTTACCATGAAGGCCTGCTGCACAAAGTCTCCTCTTAACAGTTGTTGAAGAGATGTGTCTGCTGCTAGAACTCTGTGTGGCATTGACCTGGTCTCTAATCTGAGCTGCTGTTAACCTGCGATTTCTGAGGCTAGTGACTCGGATAAACTTATCCTCAGAAGCAGAGGTAACTCTTGGTCTTCCTTTCCTGGGGCGGTCCTCATGTGAGCCAGTTTCTTTGTAGCACTTGATGGTTTTTGCAACTGTACTTGGGGACACTTTCAAAGTTTGTCCAATTTTTCGGACTGACTGACCTTCATTTCTTAAAGTAATGATGGCCACTCGTTTTTCTTCACTCAGCTGTTTTTTTCTTGCCATAATACAAATTCTAATTCAGTAGGACTATCAGTTGTGTATCCACCAGACTTCTGCACAACACAACTGATGGTCCCAACCCCATTTATAAGGCAAGAAATCCCACTTATTAAACCTGACAGGGCACACTTGTGAAGTGCAAACCATTTCCGGTGACTAACTCTTGAAGCTCATCAAGAGAATGCCAAGAGTGTGCAAAGCAGTCATCAAAGCAAAAGGTGGCTACTTTGAAGAACCTAGAATATAAGACATATTTTCAGTTGTTTCACACTTTTTTGTTAAGTATATAATTCCACATGTGTTAATTCATAGTTTTGATGCCTTCAGTGTGAATGTACAATTTTCATAGTCATGAAAATACAGAAAAATCTTTAAATGAGGAGGTGTGTCCAAACTTTTGGTCTGTACTGTATGTGTTAAAGAGGCCCACTGAGACTCTTTCGCCCAGGGCTCACGAAAACCTGGAGCCACCCCTGGGTGAAAGCAATGATGGAGGAGGGAGCGTCATTTGAAACTCCTTCTCCCATCATTGCTTCACCTGCATGGAGAGCTCCTTTGACCCCATGTTTACTTCACACCAAAACCTTCCAAATGCAGGCACCACACCTCAAATCAACTCTAGGCCTTTTATCTGCTTAATTGAGAATGACATAACGAAGGGATTGCCCACACTTGTCCATGAAATAGCCTTGGAGTCAATTGTCCAATTACTTTTGGTCCCTTTAAAAAGAGGGTGGCACATGTTAAGGAGCTGAAACTCCTAAACCCTTCATCCAATTTTAATGTGGATACCCTCAAATGAAAGCTGAAAGTCTGAACTTCAACTGCATCTGAATTGTTTTGTTTAAAATTCATTGTGGTAATGTCTAGAACCAAAATTAGAAAAATGTTGTCTCTGTCCACATATATATGGACCTAACTGTATATGTGGTTCCTCTGCACTGCTGATGGAGATCCAAGTATTAAATCCAGGAGACAAGATGAATTTGTTACGGCTTTATGCTCAACACCACTCAGACACAAGATACAACCACCCAGGCTCATAATAAAACCGTATCAAGTTTATCATGTCTCCTGGATTTTCCTTTGCATCTCCATCAGCAGCGCAGATAAATCACATTCTTTTTCCTTCTATACACAGAGTGCGAGACCTGTCAGTCTAGCTGAACAGGCAAGGAGAAGATAATGGCGACCTACCCTGCAACTAGTCATCTTGTCCCAGTCTCAAGTCTTAGGCTACGGTCACACAATCAGTATTTGGTCAGTATTTCTGTATTTTGTAAGCCAAAATCCAAAGTGGGTAAAAAATACAGAAGTGGTGCACGTATTTCTATTAGGCCACAGCCCCACTATCAGTATTTGGTCAGTATTTGGTCAGTATTTTTTCCCAGGAGTGGGAGACAAAACCAGGAGTGGATGATAAATGCAGAATTGGTGCACTTGGTTCTATTATAAAATATACTGACCAAATACTGATAGTCTGGCCATGGCCTTATACTTTTTCTCTGAATGTTCCTCACATGGTTTTGGCTTAAAAATACTGATGTAAAATACTGACCAAATACTGAATTTGTGAATGTGGCCTTAAAGGTAATGTGTCATCAGAAAATGACCTATAGTTTAACCACTTCCCACCGCATCTAATTTTTGTTTCTAGATGACGTGATTGGCAGCATGAAAGGGCCATTGCTCTTTTGTCTGTCTGTCTTCTCTGCCAGGTATATAATAAAGGAATATTTTTTTAGCCACTGGGTGAGTGTCACAGTTTTTTCTCTGTTCCTATTTTCAATTTTAACTTCTGACATTTCATTTTTCATCCCATTACACCTTTTTTTTTATTATTCCTTCCACAAAGCCATATGAGAGCATATTATATGCAGAACAAGTTGTAGTTTTGAATAACACCATTCAATTTACCATTAAATGTACTGGAAAATGAGAAGTAAATTCTAAATGTGGTGAAATGGCAAAAAAAAACAAATACAATGCAATGTTTTTCCCGATTCATTGTGATCTGGCATGGTGATTCTCCAAATCAGGATGATCAGATTGATTCTTAGCGGTATAAAATGCACAGAAGTTTGTAAAAATAACAATTTTGATTTGATTCCCCCTGTTCTGAGCAACTTTATTACTTCTCCATTGATGGAGCTGTTGCTTCTTGTGTGGCGAGTTAACATTTTTATTGACATCACTTTGGGGTACATACAATGTTTTGTTGCGCCCCCCAAGTTTATGTGCTGTAATTTCCTCTGTCATAGAGTCATTTATGGGTTTAGTGATCAGAGCTTAGTAGCAATCACTGCTTTTACAGGTAGATGCTGGCTTTCTAACGCAGCTGGCACCTGCCAGATATCATGCAGGTTTAGTTCCTGAACCCGCTCTATGCAATTGTGTCTAGCATGTAATGTCCATGATTACACATTGAGAAGGAGTAAAAGCAAGTTTTTAAATGAAATGTCTTTTTTTTTCCATATCAGTATCTTTTCACATTAAAAAAATCAGAAATCTTCAAATTTTCATACTGGCCACTATGTCTAATATTAGACTCATGCATTCTATTTTCAGCAGCCACAAGGACTGTCCTACTGTCTGACATTGAGTGAGTTATTGCTATTTATAAGCTATGTGTAAACATATATATCCTCTAAAATCAATACTTTCATTTGAGTCACTTAAAAACACCAATACCCATGTAATAAAAAACAATAAATGGGTAAGCAATCATCCTTAATGGCACATTTCCTTAGATAGAATAAATAACACACTATGCAGAATGGACTTAAAAATGGCGTGATAAAAATCTAAGAAGATCCTGCCTAACGCAGAGGTTGGCACCCTGATAACGAATTTGACGCCCCCGCTCAATGACGGCTTTCCCTCACTCTCGCTGTTATGCCCTATACAAGTTAGCTATAGCAGGAAATAGGTGACTGCCTATTCTAATTCAATTATATTCCTAGCATAAGAATAATAGACCAGACAAGATATATGTAGATACCAAAGAGTTAAATTATCAACTTATCTCTAAAAGTCACCTCGACGCGTTTCCTCGTCCATTAGGTTCATCAGGAGCCAATAATGGGAGTTTATGCAAAGAATTGATGAAGATGCATTCTGCAGGATGGCAGGCTATGACAGACTGCCAAAAGCCCAGGTTTAAATATGCCCCTGGTTAGTACACAGACAAGAATCGTACACCCACTCTCCAGAAGATCCTCTAATATATATAGGTGTTATGCACACGCCCGGACTGACTGGCGTGTGCGTGTTTAGTGATCCCACTGGACCATGAACCAGAGAGTGCCTGGAGGGGTGTAACTAAGTATCTACCCGATCCGACCAAGGTTGCACGACGGCTAACGATGCCAGTGCACCAGGGAGGAACCGAGCAGAGGGACCAGGTGCCACTCCAGGTCAGACCCCGGACACGGCTGTTGACCCACACCGGAGAATACAGGAACAGGCAGGTCAGGCTGGCACACCGACTGGTGGGTATAGGCAGGCACGGCAGGTATGCAGACAGGCGGGCACTGGTAAGCACGACTGGTATGCAGGCAGGGAGTACTGGCAAGCACGGCTGGAGTGCCGACAGGGAGGCACTAGCAGGTTGGAGCACAGACTGGATAAGGTCCAGTACAGACCGGGACTCAGGAACAGAACCGCAGATGCGGTAGACAAGCAGAGCAGAGCGAGACCGCCGGAGCGGTGAACAAGAGCAGAGCAGGGCGAGGCCGCCGGAGTGGTGAGCAAGAGCAGGCGAGACCGCCGAAGCGATGAGCAAGAGCAGAGCAGGGCGAGACCGCCTGGAGCGGTGAGCAAAGGCAGGACAGAGCGAGACCGCTTGGAGCGGTGAGCAAAGGCAGAGCAGACCGAGACCACCTGGAGCGGTGAGCAAAGGCAGAGCAGAGGGGGACTGCCTGGAGCGATGAGCAAAAGCAGAGCAGAGCGAGACCGCCTGGAGAGGTGAGCAGAGCAAGACCGCCTGGAGCGGTGAGCAAAGGCAGAGCAGAGCGAGACCGCCTGGAGCGGTGAGCAAAGGCAGAGCAGAGCGATACCGCTGGAGCGGTGAGCAAGGCAGAGCGGGCAGAAACCGCCGGAGCAGAGAGCAAGGCAGAGCGGGCAGAAACCGCCGGATCGGTGAGCAAGGCAGAGCGGGCAAGAACCGTCGGAGTGGTGAGTAAGGCAGAGCAGAGGGGACAGGGCTCTGTTCACACGGAACAGACTGGAAGGGAAAGGCAGAACCAGATACACACAAGATACTTGCAATGAAGTAGCGAGTGGACTCTAAACTCACAAACGGAAGTACAGCAACAACGAGTAGGAGTTAGGTGCAGGTTCAGACTCTGCAGAAAAAGGGAAGGTACGGACATAGAGAAAGACAGGTAACAGGTTAGGAGAGTGTTCAGACAGGAACTAAGTGTTCAGACAGAAACTGACACTGCAGTGAGATACAGGAGCGAGTCTGGGTATGCGGCCCCCAGAAAAGGCGGAACGAACAGGCTAGGAGCGTGTTCAGACTGGCCTGGAAATACAGCCTCCAGGAAGGCGGACAGACAGGCAAGAAAATACAGACAACAGATCTAGGTATGCGGCCCCTAGAAGGTGGGACGAACAGGCTAGGATACAGTTCAGACAGGAACTGCTACTGAAAGAGATACAGGAGCCAGTCTGGGAATACAGTCCCCAGAGTGGCAGGAACAGACAAGAACAGAACAGGACCTGGCACATTCAGAGTCAAAGACTACACTGAATGATAGCGTTGCTCAGGCATCAGCTTCCAGGTGAAGCTGGTTTAAATATCCAGTGACAGACAGCAATAGGCTGAGGACGCATTAGGAGTGTGCCCACAACAGCTACAAGAAACAGGAAGTAACCGGGCCGCCGCCCTAAGCAGTCAGAACAGAGACAAACAGACAGCATGAATAGAAGCCAGGCTAGCAGACTGGACTGAAGATCAAGTTTGCGATCTTGCATAGTGAGAGATGGTGCACTATGCAAGCCCACCACCAGGTATGTCACAATAGGATTCTCCTGTCCTCATATTACTACTGCGCATGCCCTGGGTTCGGGCACTAGAGGCCACATGTAACTGCCGTTTGCGCAAGCGCAGTGGCATCACTTCCAGAGTCCGGGGCATTGGGTGCCCTTCAGAATAAAGCACATCACGTAATCCAAGCATTGGCGCATGTGCTACATCACGCGCTTTACTCTTAAGCGCACATGATGCTCTGGAATCCGGAAGTGAGTGCAGTAAGCGTACCACGGTGGAAAGCGGGAGTCATTTCTGGGTACACATGTGAAGCTTCGGCGAATGCGCTACATCATGCACTTTATTCTGAAGCGCGCTCAGAAGTGATGCCACTGCGCTTGCACAAACAGCAGTTACATGTGGCCTCTAGTACCTGAACCCAGGGCATGCACAGTAGTAATATGGGGACAGGAGAATCCTATATATATATTTGAAACCAGAAGTTTACATACACTATATAAAAAGACACATATGCATGTTTTTCTCAATATCTGACATGAAATCAGAATAAACCTTTTCCGTTTTAGATCAATTAGGATTTCCATAATTTTTAATATTTGCCAAATGCCAGAATGATGAGAGAGAGAGAGAATGTTTAAGGCATTTTTATTACTTACTGCAAAGTCAAAAGTTTACATACATTAAGATTACTATGCCTTTAAACAATTCTGGACTGCCCATATGATGATGTCATGTGTTTGGAAGCTTCTGATAGTTTTTTTGGCAACATCTGAGCTAATTAGAGACACACCTGTGGATGTGTTTTAATGCACACCTGAAACACACTGCTTCTTTGTGTAGCATCATGGGAAAGTCTAAAGAAATCAGACCAAGATATCAAGAAGAGAGTTGTGGACTTGCACAAGTCTGGCTCATCCTTGGGTACAATTTCAAGATACCTGAAGGAGCCTCATTCATCTGTACAAATAATTATATGCAAATACAAACAATATGGGAATGTCCAGCCATCATACAGCTCAGGAAGGAGACAGGTTCTGTGTCCCAGAGATGAACATGCTTTGGTGCATATCAACCCAAGGACAAAAGCAAAAGACCTTGTGAAGATGATGTCGGAAGCTGGTAAGATTGTCATCATGAGGAAAAAAGATTATGCGACAATACTGAAGCAACAGCTCAAGACATCAGCCAGTAAGTTAAAGCTTGAGTGGAAATGGGTCTTCCAAATGGACAATCACCGAAAGCATACTGCCAAAATGGTAAAGTGGCTTAAGGATAGCAAAGTCAATGTTTTAGAGTGGCTATCACAAAGCCCTGATCTCAATCCTATTGAAAATGTATGATCAAAGCTAAAAAGGCAGTTGCGAGCAAGGCGAAACAACAAACAAGGATCACTTACACCAGTTTTGTCAGGAGGAATGGGCCTAAATTCCCACCAACTATTGTGAGAAGCTTGTGGAAGGATATTGCAAACGTTTGACCCAAGTCATTCCATTTAAGGGCAATGGCACCAAATACTAATGAAATGTATGTAAGCTTTTGACTTTGCAGTAAGTAATAAAAACATCTTTAAACATTCTCTCTGTCTCATTATTCTGGCATTAGATAAATATTAAAAATGATGGTAATCCTAATTGACCTAAAACGGGAAAGGTTTATTCTGATTTCATGTCAGATATTGAGAAAAACATGCATATGTGTATTTTCATATAGTATATGTAAACTTCTGGTTTCAACTGTATATTAGAGGATCTTCTGGAGAGTGGGTGTACAAGTCTTGTCTGTGTACTAACCAGGGGCATATTTAAACCTGGGCTTTTAGCAGTCTATCATAGCCAGCCATCCTTCAGAATGCATCTTTATCAATTCTTTGCACAAAATCCCATTATTGGTCCTGATGAACCTAATGGATGGCGAAACGCGTCGAGGCGACTTTAACACTAAGAGATAAGTTTATCATTTAACTCTTTGGTATCTACATATATCTTGTGTGGTTTATTATTCTTATGGTACAAAATCTAATTATATTAGAATAGGCAGTCACCTATTTCCTGCTATAGCTCACTTCTATAGGGCATAACAGGGAGAGTGAGGGACAGCTGTTATTGAGCGGGGGCGCCAAATTCATTATCAGGGTGCCAACCTCTGCTTTAGCCAGATCATCTGAGATTTTTATCAGTCCATTCTTTTATAGTGTGTTATTTATTTTCTCTAAGGAAATGTGCCATTAAGGATGATTGCTTATCCATTTATTGTTTTTCATTACACGGGTATTGGTGTTTTTTAAGTGAATCAAATAAAAGTATTGATTTTAGAGGATTTATATGTTTACACACTACTATGATTTCTTCTAGTTTGATTATTTATGTAACTCCCCAAACTACTTATAAGCTATACATCATTTTCAGTTAATGATTCAGCTGTAGAGAAAGATATTGTATAACAAATTCAATGTTTACCTCATCAGTAAGTAAGGTGGCGATGGCTCGGCCAATTTCATGACAAGCTTTTGCATTTCCACTTGGACCCAGAAGAATAAAAATAAATCTGAAATATATGATATAAAAAGTTTATTGTACATAACAGTTGTTACTCTAGCACACATATCACAAGAAAACAATGCACAGCCCCTATAGTTTTACTTTAATTATACTTGTACAAATATGGTTGTACTTAACCTTATCGCATTCTCCTATTAGAATGTAAAACAGCATACTCAGGAGGTCAGGAGGGGTCCACAAGGGGCTCAGGAGCTAAGCTCCTTACACATGCAGTATACACCAGCTACACCACATGGCTGACATCTGTGTCTAATAGCTGTGCTCTGAACATGGCTGTTAAACAGTGATGAGCGAGCGTGCTCGTTTAACCCTTTAACCGAGCATGCTCAAGTGCTTACAGAGTATTTTCGGCATGCTCGTATATTATGTTTGAGTCCATGTGTCCGCATTATTTATGGCTGTTATACAGCCTCAACACATGCGAGGATTTCCTAACAGACAGGCAATCCCTGCATGTGTTGAGGCAGTCTAACAGCCATAAATAATGCAGACAGAGTGACTCAAACATAATATACGAGCACGCTGAAGATACTCGTTAAGCCCCCGAGCATGCTCGGTTAAAGAGTTCATCGAGCGCGCTTGCTCATCACTACTGTTAAACAATTAGATGTCACTATCAATTTCTGACAGTGGCAATTAAATTGAGCAGTTGCCAGTACATGTGTGCATTGGCACCTACTGACCCCTCACAATGCGATCCTAATAGATTACCAAAGGCACTTCGTGAAGACCCCTATTGCTGGCATCTTGGTATTCCGGTGAAGCTCAGCCACAGGGTGACTGCGGGCGGCAGTAAAGGGGCGATGCTGCGGTCCCTGGGTTCTCATAATAAAGGTGAGCGGAGTATCCTTTCCCAATGATTTAACTGTGGTGAGCTTCGGGAAAATGGCTACAGGCGACACATGGGCAGATTGAGAAGCCTACTGCAGGGAAATAATTGGGAAAGGGGACTCCGGCCTCCTGAAGCAGCGACTCTGCCTTTTATGATCCCACTCCACCACAGCTGCCCCTGACAAGCTCACTTCGGATTATAAGACGTACTCTCATTTTCCTCCCCAATTTAGAGGAAAAAAGTGCTCCTTATAATCCGAAAAATACAGTACTTTGGCAAACTTCTTCATTTTTTTTCACCACTTAAAGAAAAATTTAGACAAGTTTGGTATCACCATAATTTCACTGACCTCTACAATCTAGCATCCCAGTCATTTTTACCACATAATGAATGCCATAAAATCAAAACCAAAAAAAAATGTCAGAGTCATATTTTATTCATCATTTCCTTCTACTTGAAATATTTTTCAATTTTCCAGTATTTTTCAATTTTTTCCAGTGTCATGCAAATAACAAGTCCTCATATATCTATGAGTATTGCAGTATGTAGTGTAAATTGCAATTTCCTATGGAACTCAGATAATGTTATAATGGAAAAAAAAACAGATGAGTTGGATAGGTTGCAACCACAGCAGATTTGATGCTTAAAGCCACGTACACACATGGAGTATTTGGTCAGTATTTTACCTCAGTATTTGTAAGTCAAAACCAGGAGTGGAACAATCAGAGGAAAAGTATAATAGAAACTCGTCACCAATTCTGTATTTATCACCCATTCCTACAGTACAGACCAAAAGTTTGGACACACCTTCTCATTTAAAGATTTTTCTGTATTTTCATGACTGTGAAAATTGTACATTCACACTGAAGGCATCAAAACTATGAATTAACACATGTGGAATTATATACTTAACAAAAAAGTGTGAAACAACTGAAAATATGTCTTAAATTCAAGGTTCTTCAAAGTAGTCACCTTTCGCTTTGATGACTGCTTTGCACACTCTTGGCATTCTCTTGATGAGCTTCAAGAGGTAGTCACCGGAAATGGTTTTCACTTCACAGGTGTGCCCTGTCAGGTTTAATAAGTGGGATTTCTTGCCTTATAAATGGGGTTGCGACCATCAGTTGTGTTTTGCAGAAGTCAGGTGGATACACAGCTGATAGTACTACTGAATAGACTGTTAGAATTTGTATTTTGGCAAGAAAAAAGCAGCTAAGTAAAGAAAAACAAGTGACCATCATTACTTTAAGAAATGAAGGTCAGTCAGTCTGAAAAATTGGGAAAACTTTGAAAGTGTCCCCAAGTGCAGTTGCAAAAACCATCAAGCGCTACAAAGAAACTGGCTCACATGAGGACCACCCCAGGAAAGGAAGACCAAGAGTCACCTCTTCTTCTGAGAATAAGTTTATCCGAGTCACCAACCTCAGAAATCACAGGTTAACAGCAGCTCAGATTAGAGACATGGACAATGCCACACAGAGTTCTAGCAGTAGACACATTTCTACAACAACTGTTAAGAGGAGACTTTGTGCAGCAGGCCTTCATGGTAAAATAGCTGCTAGGAAACCACTGCTAAGGATAGGCAGCAAGCAGAAGAGACTTTTTTGGGCTAAAGAACACAAGGAATGGACATTAGACCAGTGGAAATCTGTGCTTTTGTCTGATGAGTCCAAATTTGAGATCTTTGGTTCCAACCACCGTGTCTTTGTGCGACGCAGAAAAGGTGAACGGATGGACTTTACATGCCTGGTTCCCACCGTGAAGCATGGAGGAGGAGGTGTGATGGTGTGGGGGTGCTTTGCTGGTGACACTGTTGGGGATTTATTCAAAATTGAAGGCATACTGAACCAGCATGGCTACCACAGCCTCTTGAAGCAGCATGCTATTCCATCTGGTTTGCGTTTAGTTGGACCATCATTTATTTTTCAACAGGACAATGACCTCAAACACACCTCCAGGCTGTGTGAGGGCTATTTGACCAAGAAGGAGAGTGATGGGGTGCTACGCCAGATGACCTGGCCTCCACAGTCACCAGACCTGAACCCAATCGAGATGGTTTGGGGTGAGCTGGACCGCAGAGTGAAGGCAAAAGGGCCAACAAGTGCTAAGCATCTCTGGGAACTCCTTCAAGATTGCTGGAAGACCATTTCCGGTGACTACCTCTTGAAGCTCATCAAGAGAATGCCAAGAGTGTGCAAAGCAGTCATCAAAGCAAAAGGTGGCTACTTTGAAGAACCTAGAATATAAGACAAATTTTCAGTTGTTTCACACTTTTTTGTTAAGTATATAATTCCACATGTGTTAATTCAAAGTTTTGTTGCCTTCAGTGTGAATGTACAATTTTCATAGTCATGAAAATACAGAAAAATCTTTAAATGAGAAGGTGTGTCCAAACTTTTGGTCTGTACTGTAGATATGACTTACAAATACCATAGCTCCCAACCATCCGGGATACAGCTGGACAGTCTCGATTTTGAGACTCTGCCCCGCAGTCCTGGCCGGGAGCTTACGTCTCCCGCACTACAGTGAGAAGCAGCTGACAAGCCCCCTCTTGTATAAGGCTACGCCCCTTCTGTCTCTCCCTCTTCTCCTAGTACATAGAGTGCACTCCATGTCATCCCTTCTGTTCTCCTGGACTGGGGTAATTTCAGCAGCCACAGCACAATCACCCCCAGCAGCAGCAGTGCTGTGTGCTCCGTTCTGGCTGCTTTCTCCGAGTCCCCGTGTGTCTGCTCCTTCACTGCTGTGTCTACTGCACACATGAGGACCCTGAGGAGCAAACACGATTGCAAGCACAGCAGCTGACAGGCTGGGACCTGCATTCTGCACCAGCGCTCAGTTGCACAGGGATCATTGTACAGTTATTTTTGCAGCCTCCTCTATGAAATTTCTGGTGAGAGCCACCTAACTTTTTTTCCTTAAAAGAGTTGTCCACTACTTTTTATTATCCCCCAAATGTATTCAGCTGGTGCCCATAAGGGTTTTTTGTAATTACCTTCAGTTGTCCTTTTTGCCTGTGAGTGGCGCTCACTTGACGTGACAACAGCGGGGAGGTCACTTGATGCCTGTGAGCGACCCGCAGTAGCGCCGCTCACAGGCAAAAAGGACAACTAAAGGTAATTACAAAAACCCTTATGGGCACCGGCTGAATACATTTGGGGGATAATAAAAAGTAGTGAACATCTTCTTTAAACTAACCTTACCTTTTATGCAGCAGCCATTTCCATCTTCTATTCTGCTGCCTGTAGATGGGCAGTCTCATCTGGGAGTAACATAGTAACATAGTTTTTAAGGTTGAAGGAAGACTAAGTTCATCTAGTTCAACCCATAGCCTAACATGTTGATCCAGAGGAAGGCAAAAAAAAAAAACATGTGGCAAACACTAAGCTCCACATTGGGGAAAAAAATTCCTTCCCGACTCCATACAACAATCAGACTAGTTCCCTGGATCAACGCCCTATCAAGGAATCTAGTATATATAACCTGTAATATTATACTTTTCAAGAAAGGCATCCATGCTCTTCTTAAATTTTAGTAGTGAATCACTCATTACAACATCATGCAGCAGAGAGTTCCATAGTCTCACTGCTCTTACTGTAAAGAATCCTCGTCTGTGATTATGATTAAACCTTCTTTCCTCCAGACGTAGAAGATGCCCCCTTGTCCCCGTCTCTGGCCTCATGGTAAAAAGATCAGTAGAAAGGTCTTTGTACTGTCCCCTTATATACTTGTACATAGTAATAAGATCACCCCTAAGCCTTTGACGCGCCCCCGGGGCAATGGGTTATTCGGCAGCCGGGCCTTTAGATGCTGGGGAAAGGGATATGTCACAGTGGCTAGCCCGGTCCGTGGCCCAGAGCGGTCAACAAAAAGGGGAAAGTTTATATGGGATTTGTAGTTTGATCGTGACACCACCTGTGGTTTCTGGTAATTTGTACCAGCGCTGCTGCAGACCTCTGAGGCAGTTGATAGGGCAGCTAGGATGGAACGGCTCCCCACAGGTGGAGCGGGCCTCAGGGCAGTGTAGAGTTCGATGGTGGATAGTGATGCTGGGGCTTGTAGTGCAGGCGGGATGGCGCAGCAGGAGTAACTGACAGAGACAGGGGATTCGCTTCAATACCTTTACTGGTGCGGATGTCCGGTACTGTCCAGGGTACTCGGTAGGAAGGGTGCACTTCAGGACTTCTCCCCAGTGAGCGGGTATAAGGCCTCCTGGTCCGTGTCTCCCTCTCTGTATGCTCCTGGCCAGCCTGCAACTGGGCCTAGCTTATGTGTCGTGCTGTTCCTTCACCTGTCGCTTGGTAGTAGGACCTTCCGCTGGCAACCACTATCCCTGGGCGCTGGGGCCTTCGTAGTTCCTGGTCCTGTAATGGGTTTAGCTTCAGGTCGGCCAGAGACTTGTAGTCCTCCTGGTATGCCGGTGATCCCTATTGGGTATAAAGGACCCTGTAGGCGCGGACCCGATGTCCGGTTTGTATACTCGGGGTGAGCCTATGATGCTCCTCTGCCCCCTCAACTCCTCTCTCCTCTCCTCTTTGCCTTCGGCCACGCTTGGGGCCCTCAATTCAGCAGCAGACGTGCTGCGTCTTCACTGCTCTCAGCGTCAGCACGCTCTCCTCAGACTAAACTTCTGACTGAACTCTCTCTCAGACTGAACTGCCTGGCTCCACCCTCCATATATATATCCCAAACAGGCTCCCTCTGGTAGTATGAGGTGGAAGGGTGGAGGTGTTTGTTTGTAATGATGGCCTCTTGTGGAGAAGTCCATCCATGCACCCTTTTGGGTCCTGTGGTACCTGTGAACAGCAGGGTGCCACACCTTTGTTTTTCCAAACTAAATAAACCCAAGTGTAATAACCTGTCTTGCTATTGCAGACCCCCCAGTCCTCTAATAACCTTGGTCGCTCTTCTCTGCACCCTCTCTAGTTCAGCTATGTCTTTCTTATACACCGGAGACCAGAACTGTACACAGTATTCTAAGTGTGGTCGCACTAGTGACTTGTATAGAGGTAAAATTATGTTCTCCTCGTGAGCATCTATGCCTCTTTTAATGCATCCCATTATTTTATTTGCCTTTGTAGCAGCTGCCTGACACTGGCCACTAAACGTGAGCTTGTCGTCCACCAATACACCCAGGTCTTTTTCAGTGACAGTTTTGCCCAGTGTTTTACAATTAAGCATATAATTATACATTTTATTTCCTCTGCCCAAGTGCATTACCTTACATTTATACCCATTAAAGCTCATTTGACATTTATCAGCACAAGCTTCTAGTTTACATAGATCCTCCTGTAATATAAAATTGTCCTCCTCTGTATTGATTACCCTGCAGAGTTTAGTGTTGTAGCGCCCAGAGGATGGGGACTACTCGGCGCCCGGGCCTTTATGCCTGGTCTTGGGGGAAGTCGCGGTGGTCGGCTCCCGCCCGGGCCCGTACCCTGGGGTCTCTCTTAAAAAGGGGAAAAAGGAAAATGAAATGTCGAAGTTCGTAACGCCACCTGTGTTGTCTGGTGAGGACCACCAGCGCTGCGGCAGTCCACTGAGGCCGGTGTTACGGCAGCTATGATGGTGTAGCTCCCCACAGGTGGAGCTAGGCCTCAGGGCAGCGGTGTTTGGTAAGGTGCACGATATGGCGGTGACCCAGCCGGGTCCAAGGAAAAATGGGAGACACACTCACTTTTGGCTTCAGTACCTTTTTACTGGTGTAGTTGCGGTACCGCCCGGAGCACTGTAGGGTGAGGGGTGCACTGCAGGTCTCTCCCCAGTGAGCAGGTATAGGGCCTCCTGTATCCTTGCCGCTTCGTGTAGTTTATGGCCTGTAGTTTATGGCCTGTCTGAAACTAGGCTGACTTGGTGCTAGGGCCTTTTGCTGAAGAGCACGCTCCTGGTATGGCGGAGCCTCCGTGCCTCCTGGTCCTGCTTCGTTTCAGCTCCTGGGCTATCCTGAGACCTGAAGTCTTCCAGGAAAGATCCGGCTGTTTTCCACAGAGGGTATACTGCTCTGCAGACTCGGAGCCGGTGTCCGGTATATTTTTGGGGTGGGCTTTTGAAGCTCCTCTGTCCCCAACACTACTGTTCCACTAGCCTTCGGCCTACTCTGGGCCCTCACTAGGCTATACACACTGGCAGTTAGCTGGCTGCCTCTTCTGCCGCTCTCTAGAGCATCGGCAACGCTCCTAGCTGTCTCCTTCTCTGCTCTGCTAGACTGCTTGCAGAACCTGCTGAGTCGCTCCCTGCCTAGCTCCACCATCCCTATTTATATATCCCTGTAGGGCTCCCTCTGGTGGTTCTGAGGTAGGGTGGAGGTGTGTGCATGCTCTGAGGGCCTCTTGTGGAGAAAACCTGAAATGCACCCCCCTTGGATCTGTGACTCCATGCACAGCAGGGCGTCACATTCCCCCCTAGTTGAACTCAGCACTCCTGGGCTGAAGCACATTTTGTAACAACAACAATAACAAGCTTCCCTTTATGGGAGGTAGGACACTTGAACGTTGCATAACAAGTTAGCAATGAATACATATATATAATGCAATAAATAATTGGTAATGAGCAACTAGAAAGTCCAAGTCTCTTCCGGAGAGGTTGCTCAAAGGGGCACTCCAGGGAGCGCAAAAATTTACAATACAAAGTCTTCGGGCTGCACAAAGTCCTCAGCCTCAGAGTTCATATATGAGGAATAAGCAGGTTAGGGTTAAAGTGTCCATTTCTCTTAGATTGTCCAATCAAAGGGAAGAAATATAAGTTAAATACACACATGAATACAATATGTAGTATAATACATAATACCTCAGGGGTAACTATCTACATGAATCATTGCTTCTATTTTAGATTCTATAGCTAGCAGGAGTTTGACCTTGTGTGGTGCGGGTTGATCTGCGCAGAAACGGGATGCGTGAGACACTAGTGTTTGCACTATTTCCCATGTGGTCAATACTAGATATAGATGGACTGCTGGTGTGTTTTGACCTCCCTAACCGACTGGCAAGTATACCGTTTGCTGGGCCTTCTTGCTCTGCTCCCGCCGGTGATCCTTCTTGAGCAGGCTCTTCTCCAGTATTAGCAGGTTCAACTTGCTGTGGGGAGTTTTCTAGTTGTTAGAAGAAGTGGAGTACTGGGACGATTACCGCTCCTCCTATTTGAGGCCAATCTGCTGGGAAGTCGCCTAAGTCAGTATGAATTACTGCTTCTTCAGGTTCCTCCTGGATGATGAGAGGCACTTCTTCTTGGGGTTTAAGCAGATCCGGACACAACTTCAGGTGGTCCCGAGATACTGTTGCAGTGGTTCTCCCTCCATCTTTGCTGATCAAGCACGTCTTCCTGTTGTCAAACCTCGAATTCAACACAGTGTAGGGTTCTCTCTCCCACTGGTCATCAAGCTTGTGGTTCCTCCTCTTCCTTTTCAATACCACTTCTCCTGGTGTGAAGGGTTCTGCTGGTGCACTTCTGTTGTATTGTGCCTCTTGTTTATCCCTCACCCGAGTGAGACTGTCTTCGACACAGGCTTGGACTCTCCTGTACTGCTCCTGTCTGGTCGTGTCCCAGTCCTCAGTGGTCACATCAGCTTCAGGTTCTACCACACCAAGCTCCAGGTCCATGGGCAACTTCCCTGGTCTTGCCCACATGAGATATGCCGGAGTGCAATTGGTGGAACTTACTGGTATGTGATTATACAGATCCACTAGGTCAGGTAGTAGGTCTGGCCACTGGTTTCTCTCTTCTAGTGGTATGGTCTTCAGTAGATCGATGATGATGTTATTCATCTTTTCACAGAGACCGTTAGTTTGGGCGTGGTACGGTGTAGTCCTGATCTTTTTACACCCGTACAGATGGCAGAACTCTTTGAACAATTCAGCCTCAAAGGCCGGGCCTTGGTCAGTCAGTACCTGCTCAGGGTATCCATGGGGCCTGCAGAATTACACTTGGAATGTCTTAGCTGCTTTCTCTGCTGTCAGGTCTTTGACAGGGGCGACCACCAGGAACCTGGAGTAGTGATCCACCATGGTCAGGGTATAGGAGTATCCTGACCGACTGGGTGACAACTTGACATGGTCCAGGACCACGATCTCCAGAGGGCCAGTCGTCTTGATGGGTTGCAAGGGTGCCTTCTGGCTGCTGTAGTCTTTTCTTCTGCGGCTACAGGGTCCACAGTCTCTGCACCACCTGTCAATGGAGCTGCGCATCCCCACCCAGTAGAATCGACACTTCAACAGGGTCTCTAGCTTTTTCCAGCCAAAGTGCCCCGCCTGATCGTGGTAGGCCTCCAACACCATCTGGATGTCCGTCTTGGGAACCACTATCTGCCACACCATCTCGTGGGTTTTGGGATTGACGTACCTCCGGCACAACTTCTCACGGTAGATAAACAGCAGGCTTCTCTCATTCCACAGCTGCTTTGCTTGGAGAGACGCATCCTTCTCCAGGGAGGAACCTTCTTGGTTTATCAGCTCCTTGATACGGCTGACAACCGGGTCGCTGTCCTGGGTCTCTTTCCAGCTGTGGTGAGGCAAGGGGTTTAACGTCTTACCACATTGCTTCCTGGAGGCTCGTAGCTCGTGGGCCATCCCATTCCGGTGGAAGGCAGGTAGTTCAACCTCTTCCAGGTCATCCACTTCTTCTTCTGTGTCTGACTGGTGAGGCATCCTGGACAGGGCATTGGTGTTGGCGTTCTTGCGGCCCGCCCGGTACTTTATGGTGAATTGGTAGTTTGACAGCCGAGCCATCCATCATTGTTCCATGGCTCCCAGCTTGGCTGTTTCAAGATGAGTTAAGGGGTTATTGTCAGTGTAGGCAGTAAACTTGCTGGAGGCTAGGTAGTGCTTGAACCTTTCTGTGATGGCCCAGACCAAGGCCAGGAACTCCAACTTGAAGCTGCTATAGTTCTCTGGGTTCCTCTCGGTCGGGCGGAGCTTCCTGCTTGCATACGCGATGACTTTCTCCTGGCCATTCTGCTTCTGACTTAGGACAGCTCCCAATCCTTCATTGCTGGCATCAGTATACAGCAGGAACGGTTGGCTGTAGTCAGGGTAGGCTAGGATCTCATCACCTGTCAGGATCTCCTTCATTTCTTGAAATGATTCAGCCTGTTCTTTACCCCAGTAGAACGGGGGATTTCTGCCTTTGGGGGACTGTCCTACCAGGAGGTCTTGCAGAGGTGCTGCTCTCTTGGTGTAATCTTTTACAAACCTCCGGTAGTATCAGTCCCAGGAACTGACGCACCTCCTTGAGGTTCTTCGGCTCTGGCCATTTCTGGATGGCAGTGACCTTCTCCGGGTCTGGTGCTACCCCTTCTGGACTGACAATGTGTCCCAGGTACTGTACCTTCATCTTGAGCAGGTGGCACTTGGAGGGCTTCAACTTCATCCCATACTGGGACATTGACTCAAATACCTCCGCCAGGTGCTTCAAGTGGTCCTCATACGTCTTGGAGTATACAATCACGTCATCCAGGTATAGTAACACAGTCTCGAAGTTGCGGTGTCCCAGGCAGCACTCCATCAATCTCTGGAATGTTCCGGGGGCATTGCAGAGTCCAAACGGCATACTGTTGAACTCGCAGAGTCCCATCGGGGTGGTGAAGGCCGTCTTCTCCCGATCCTCCTCAGCCACAGCTACTTGCCAGTACCCACTAGTGAGGTCAAGGGTGGAAAAGTAATTTGCAGACTTCAAGGCAGCCAGGGATTCCTCAATACGTGGTAAAGGGTATGCATCTTTATGTATAATGCGATTTACTTGTTTGTAATCTACACACATTCTCATGCTTCCATCCTTTTTCCTGACTAGAACTAGGGGAGCTGCCCAGGGACTACAACTATCCCTTACTACCCCTGCCTTCTTCATGTCATGCAACATCTCCTTGGCTTTCTGGTAGTGTGCTGGAGGTATAGGCCTGTACCGTTCCTTGATGGGGGGATGGTTGCCTGTGGGGATGTGATGTTGTACCCCTTTAATCCTCCCAAAGTCAAGTGGGTGTTTGCTGAATACCTGCGCGTATTCCTGAACCACCCGGTGTACTCCCTGTTTCTGGTGGGCAGGAGTGGTGTCTGTCCCAACGTGCAGCTGTTGACACCAATCCTCCACCTGTGTTGTAGGGTCATTATCCTCCACTTGTTCTGGGGAGGTTAAGGACTCCGCCGTGTGAATAGAGTTATTATTTACAGTGTAGAGTTTGGCAATAGTGGCATAACGTGGTAATCTGACCTCGTCTTCCCCATAGTTAAGAAGGCGGACGGGCACCCTCCCATTGCGTACATCTACTACCCCCCTGGCAGTCAAGAGTGTAGGTCTGTGCTCTGAGCTAAGGGGTTCTACTACCGCCTGGTAGCTCTGTCCTTTAAGACCTATTGCTGCTCTACACCAGATAAGCATTTCACTCATTGGGGGAATTACAATGGGTATCGGGTCTGTTACCCGCACATTACCAATCTCACCACCGGTCAGCTTCACTTGCTGCTGGTACATCAGGGCTCGGATCTCCTTCTGGATCGCTCTCTTCTGCTCTGGTCTGGCAACGTCAGCGAGCTGTTGGAGTAAAAACACAACCTCCTCCAAACAGTTACCAACAATGTTAGTGCCTAGTACCATATTCAGTCCATTTTCCTCATGGGCAGTCTTCACCACAATGAGTCCCTGGTCCTTTAACTCCACTCTCCCCACTTTTACTGCTACATTCTTAACCCCAAGTAGGTCAAGAGGGAGGCCGTTAGAGGCGTATACTGAAAAGTCTGGGTTTGGAGGCTGGAGACTGTCCATGGACCAGTATTTGCTATAGATGATATCAGGTATGATTGTTACCTGGGATCCGGTGTCCAGCAGGGCAGGTATCGCAATGCCGTCCAGTATGATGGATAGGAAAGGTCTTCCTCCCACGAACTTGCGGTGCCAGTCTGAGGGGCCTGCTGAGTCTATTCCTGGGTGCTGGCCCTCGGACCCAGGGTTTGCTCGTTTAAAGGACACTGGTGCACTGTGTGACCTGCCTTCTGGCAGCGGTGGCAGACAAACTCTTGGCGAGGATGATGCTGGTTGTTGCCCCTTCCTGGGGGTGGCGTTGTCCTCCTCCGGGGTGGCGACATCCTCCTCCGGGGTGGCGACGTCCTCCTTCTCCTCCGGTTCATCCAGGGGACATCCTCAGGGCAGTCGGCTAGCAGGATCTTTCCCTCCGTCTCTGGCTCCGTCCGTAGTTGCAGGGCACTCATCACAATGGCCAGGTTTTTGGTCAGCTGGCGCACTTCTGAGCGCAGACAGTCCCGCTCAGTAGGGGGCGCTGCCTGGACTTTGGCTTCAGCAGCCAGTGGGGAAAAGGTGGGTGCTGCTGGCGTTGGAGTGGCCCCACCCTGGTAACGCTGGATAGACGTATCTGCTGTTTCCAGTTGTTGTAGTCCCTTGATAGCCATGTCCTTAAGGGTGTCAAAGGTAGCATCTGGATGGTCCAAAGACCACCAACGCACAGTCCGGCTCTCCGCTTGGGACCTCAGCCCCCGGACAAATTGTTCTTTTAGCATTTTACTCTCATTAGTTATGCTAATTGGACTAACCTGTTTTAGAGCCCGCAGGGGCCCTTGAAAGCGGCAGGCGTAGTCCCGAACGCTGTCCTCCGGTTTCTGAGAGCATTGGTAGAACCTCATCCGGAGGTCTGCTTCAGTGCGGTCCTCGAAGGCAGTCTGTAACTTTTCGAAAATTACGGACACCGATTTCTGGTCTGCGGCCGTCCAAGTCTCTACTTCCCTCTCCGCAGCACCAGTCAATTGTCCCACAACTACTGCAGCTCTTTGTTTGCCCATCATAGAATACATGTCCAGGATGTTTCATATTTTGCGCTTGAATCTAGACAGGGTGTCCGGCTTGCCGCTGTACTGGGGGAGCCACTTTGCTCCAGGCATGTACGGTAAAGTCAATGGTATGATAGGAGCTACAGGCCCTGGTAATGGGGCGGCTGCTCCGTCCTGCGCGGCGGCGGCTGCGGGTACATCATCGTGGCTGTCAGCCTGGGCAGCGACGTCGGACTGTTGCTGCAACATCTTGGTGCCCTCCTAGTGAACCGTGGCCTACCTTCCTTCTGTAGGCCGCAACTCCGCAGGTGACGGTCTGCTGATAGGACCTTGCGTCGCTTACGTTCCACGTCAACGCGTTCGCTGGGTTTTCCTGTCAGGACCTGACGCTGCGTCAGTGCGTGGGGCATGTCCTCAACTTCGCGCGCTTTCAGCGGTTACGCCCCCTAGTTTTCCCGCGGTTACGCCCTTCTTCTAGCGCGGTGACCGGAAAGATGGCGGCCAGTGGCGGGAAACTCCAGAAAATGGCGGGAAAAGCTTCATCACTGTGAGTTTTACAGTTTCTTAAGGCGCACAGTACCCGGTGGCAATGGGCACAACTCTTTCCGTTGCTGCGGGCACGCAATCCTGTTCGTGACGCCAGTTAGAGAGATGTAGCGCCCAGAGGATGGGGACTACTCGGCGCCCGGGCCTTTATGCCTGGTCTTGAGGGAAGTCTTGGTGGTCGGCTCCCGGGCCCGAACCCTGGGGTCTCTCTTAAAAAGGGGAAAAATGAAAATGAAATGTCGAAGTTCATGACGCCACCTGTGGTGTATGGTGAGGACCACCAGCGCTGCGGCAGTCCACTGAGGCCGGTGTTACGGCAGCTATGATGGTGTAGCTCCCCACAGGTGGAGCTAGGCCTCAGGGCAGCGGTTTTTGATAAGGTGCACGATATGGCGGTGACCCAGCCGGGTCCAAGGAAAAATGGGAGACACACTCACGTTTGGCTTCAGTACCTTTTTACTGGTGGAGTTGCGGTACCGCCCGGAGCACTGTAGAGTGAGGGGTGCACTGCAGGTCTCGCCCCAGTGAGCAGGTATAGGGCCTCCTGTATCCTTGCCGCTTCGTGTAGTTTATGGCCCGTCTGAAACTAGGCCTAACTTAGTCCTTGTGATGCGCCGGCTGACTTGGTGTTAGGGCCTTTTGCTGAAGAGCACGCTCCTGGTATGGCGGAGCCTCCGTGCCTCCTGGTCCTGCTACGTGTCAGCTCCTGGACTATCCTGAGACCTGAAGTCTTCCAGGAAAGATCTGGCTGTTTTCCACAGAGGGTATACTGCTCTGCAGACTCGGAGCCGGTGTCCGGTATATTTCTGGGGTGGGCTTATGAAGCTCCTCTGTCCCCAACACTACTGTTCCACTAGCCTTCGGCCTACTCTGAGCCCTCACTAGGCTATACACACTGGCAGTTAGCTGGCTGCCTCTTCTGCCGCTCTCTAGAGCGTCGGCAACGCTCCTAGCTGTCTCCTTCTCTGCTCTGCTAGACTGCTTGCAGAACCTGTTGAGTCGCTCCCTGCCTAGCTCCACCATCCCTATTTATATATCCCTGTAGGGCTCCCTCTGGTGGTTCTGAGGTAGGGTGGAGGTGTGTGCATGCTCTGAGGGCCTCTTGTGGAGAAAACCTGAAATGCACCCCACTTGGATCTGTGACTCCATGCACAGCAGGGCGTCACAGTGTCATCTGCAAATAAGAAGAAAGTCTGTGATATCTGATCATGTCCTAAAATGGACACTGTACTATGCAGTTTCTATAACTGCCATGTAATAAGCTTTTCTTCCCTCATCAAGGACACAACTGCCTTTACTGTGTATGATAATAGGTTTCATCTAGCATTACATGCAGCAGCTGATCTCTTAATTCCATCTCTGACATGGTGAAACTACAAATGGAGAACTACAAATCACAGAATGCCTCATTCTTTGTTTTGTTCTGCACTGAGCAGAATGTCCGAGGTCTGCCGTCCCAGATTTCACTGGATAATAACATGGTCACCTCTCTTCAGGTGCAATTAGTATGTGCTCCATGTTACTAGGCTTTGTATTATGTGCTTTATTATGTTTGTGCCCTATTTGTACCTTCTTTTTGGGTTTTATGTTTAAGTTGGTGGGCACCACCGGGCGCGACGACCATGTGGCACATGCTGTATCTTTTGTGGGGATCATGTATCACTATGTTACCTACTGATGAATGAAACAAACTAATGACGTCCGTTATTCCATCTCGAAATTAGGAATAAAAAAGTTGTCCCATTCAGACAACTCCAACCCCCTGTTCCCATTATAGCATATAGATGTTACCCTGCACAGGACCCCCGGTGTGATAACCAAGCTGGTACAGAGGGCAAGACCTTCCATGTCTATAGAATATGTCATAAATGTCTGATGATCAGCACCTATTTCCAGAACAGGGATCTCTTGTTCTGGCTGGTGTCTAAATATAGGAAAAATGCGGACAACTGTATTTTCGGCCCAAGTACAATCTGGCAAAAAATCCGATCACACTCAGACCAATGTTATTTTATGTCAGATTCTTTTCCTCAGAGTATTATATAAAAAAAATAGCTGCATGCCAGAGTCTGATCCAATATTCTGATCGCACTCGGCCATGGAATTCAATGAATGCGTGGGAAACATTGGACTGCACTCAGATGACATGTGAGTGCAGTTTGATTTTCACGGCCTCACAGAATGGAGACATCTTTTTCTCCATCTTCTCCTCATCCAAAAGAATCGGTTCCAACTATGCTCACACTGATCAGAGTGTGATTTGTGTAATTGGACTGATTTTTTCGGATGAGAGAAAATACGCTGGTGTGCCCCTACCCTTAGCAAGAGGAATGGTGGCGGTGCATGTGGGGACTCTCTTCTTTCTTTTCCATGGCAGTTCTGAATACAGCCGGAACTCCCATCGCTGTGATTGGAGGGAGATGGCGCATGCGCCACCAACGCTCCACTCGCTAGTGGTCAGATGCCGGCCAAATGGAATAAGGAGACCCCTGTTTTGGTTGTAGTTTCAGGACTTACTTCTGGGACCCACACTCATCAGACATTCATAGCATATGGATGTGCCAGAAATGTCTCTCGCGAGACAATCCATCTAATGGAGCATGTCAGTACGTTTTTACATATGGCTGTATAGGCTCTTGTCCCACAGTAAAAATGATACTTTTCCTTTGATTGTTTCACTCCTGATTTTGGTTTACACATACGTAAATAACTCACCAAATACTCCATTTGTGCACGTGGCCTTATAGTTTATTTTTTGATAGAAATGTCCAATGTTGATCTAATTTGTGGCTCATATTTACATTAAATTATTCACTTCTTTGATTCTACACTTAAAAATGCAATGTTGTTTTTTTTTCATGCGTTTTTTTTTTTTTTTCCGAAAAAGCCTATAGAGAAAAAATGCACCAAAAATGCATAGTTCAGCAGCATCTTCAGACCACAGGGGTGGAGATTTCATGGAATCCCATGCCCACTGTGCTTCTATTTAATGCTGCGTAAACTCACTCGCACTGCGGGTTACTTCATTTCTGTAGTGTCTCCGCTGCAGACAGACTGTCATTAGATGCGGTAAATATGCATAATAGCTAAAGCACATTCATTTATTAGAACGCAGCATTTTGGAGGCAGCAAAAATACACTGCGTCCAAAATGCTGTTATTCCTGATTCTGGGCACATGGCCTAAAAAAAAAGCTGGGAAAAACTGCTTTTACTTTTTTAATTTAGGAATCAAAAGTTTCTGTACTATAAAAAACACATTAAAGACGCGGCTTCATATCTGCATCAGAAATGCATCAAATAAGGGGGAGAAGATTGTTATTGTGGAGTTTGGTGCAGACACCTGCAAAAAAAACAAAAACCACAGTATTTCTGCACCGTGTACAATATGTCACAAAAAAAATCTCAGAATCAGTGGGATCCGTTGAAGCGTTCCAGAGTTATTACCTCATGAAGTGACAATGGTCAGAATTGTAAAAATTGGCCCGGTCATGAAGGTTAAAACAGCCTTTGGGGGTAAAGGGGTTATATACTCAATGTGTGAACATTGAATGTGTTTTCAAGGAATTATAAAAACTGTACTATGTGTACAAGAGTGTTCAAAAAGAGATTTGCTCTATTCTTGTATCTGTTTTAATCTGTCAGCAGCATATAATAAAATGTTTACTGTTCTAAAAAAGAAAAAGCAAAATTAATAAAATGTACCGTAGATAGAATCTGCAAAAGATGACCACTTTCAGTTATTTGACTACACGTCAAACTTTGTGCAGCTAACCACTGATATTACCTAGTGGGAAGAGCCACTTCGGTCAAAGTGCCGAGTACATCTGCATCCTTTAACCTAATGAACGCGGCAAATGGTTGATTCAAATAGTCCACTTCACCAACAAGAATATTTGCTACTTCTGTTCCCACGGGGATCTTTTTTCGGAATTTATTTTTTAACTGAAAGACAACATGAATCAAAGTAAACATAACAAAAAGAAAAAGTGAGACTTTTGGTTAATACACTATCATGTAATTTACATGTTAACAACAAGTTTCATCTGGCAATTTTCACTTTTTCCTCTGCACAGAATATATTTATATAGCTTTTCCTTCCCACACACCATACAGTAAGTGATCCAGGACCATTTACAGCTGACACGATCATATGCACAAAGCTTGAGCACGTCCCATTAAATTCACATTCACACTAAATATGATCATTAACCCCTTTACCACTTTGGGTTTTTCTGTTATTGCGTTTTCGTTTTTTGCTCCCCTTCTTCCCAGAGCCATAACTTTTTTATTTTCCTCTCAATACGGCCATGTGATGGCTTGTTTTTTTGCGGGAAGAGTTGTACTCTGAATGACACCATTGATTTTACCAAATAGTGTACTGAAAAATGAGAAAAAAATTCCAACTGACCAGCCATTATGATTCTCCAGGTCATTACGAGTTTGTAGATACAAAACATGCGTAGGTTCTTTTTTATTTAAGTAGTGAAAAAAAATTCAAAGTTTGTCCAAAAAAAAAAAATTGGTACCATTTTCCAAGACCGGTGGTGTCTTTATTTTATGAGATCTGGGGCCGGGTGAGAGCTTATTTTTTGGACGCCGAGCTGACATTTTTATTGATACCATTTTGGAGTAGATACGATGTTTTGATCGCCCATTATTGCTTTTTATTGCAATGTTGCGGCAACCAAAAAAACGTAATACTGGCATTTTGTTTTTTTTTGCTTGTTTCGCCATTTAACAATCGGATTAATTATTTTTATATTTTGATAGATTGGGTGTTTTTGAATGTGGCGATACCAAATATGTGTATTTTTTTTAATTATTTTATTTTGAATGGGGCAAAAGGGGGGTGATTTAAATTTGTATATTTTTTTTACTTTTTTTATATTTTAAAAAACTTTTTTTTTACTTTTTAAATGCTTCAATAGTCTCCTTAGGAGACTTGAAGCTGAGATCTTCTGATCACCTGTGTTACACATAGTAGGGCTTCATCTCTGCTATGTGTAACAAAAGTGCTTATCTGCTATGAATGCTGACCACTGGGTGGCGCTCATAGCAGATCGGCTATGACAATCACAGGGGTCTCCTGCAGATATGCCAACTCATCAGCGGCCCGCGATCATGTAATAGGCACGCCGATGGTAGAGCCAATGACGCGCATCTGGTTTGCGTGAGTTAAGTGCTGCTTGACAGCGGCATTTAACATGTTAACAACCACGGGTGGATCACGATTCCAGATCAGCTGTCATGTGCCGGAAAAGGTGCGGGCTCAGCACCAAAGAGGGGAAGGTTGCCTATAATGTACCTTTAAAGGGGTTAAAATGAGGTAACAGTTTTTAAGCAATCATAATATTTAGTTAGCGTTAATAATGGAAAAAATCATTGATAAAACTATCTATCTGTTATAATAACTATAGCTGGAATAGATAAGTGTAAATGTCGTTCAGTGACATTAGCATTAAGACATTAAAGTGCACCTGTCAGCAGGATTGTGCTCCGTAAACTACATACACTGTCAGGTGGGTGACATTACACTGATTAAAATGATACTTTGGTTGATGAAATCCATCCTGTGGTTGTTGTGTAATCTTTACTTTCAGTTTGGAGATAATGATATGCTCGTGCTCCGGGGCAGCCTGTGGGGGGGCACTCTATCTGGTGCTCTGTTTACATATTAATCTGTATGCTCTTATGACAGCTCACTGATCGTTCACTGACCTGCCTCCTATTTTACCTAGCCCCGCACTACTAGATGTAAAATAGGAGGCAGGTCAGTGAAGGCACATTGAGCTGCATAAGAGCCTACAGATGAATATGTAAGCAGAGCACCAGATAGAGTGCCCTCAGAACCAATCCTGGCATGCATGGCCCCCTCACACCCAATCCTGGCATCCATGGCCCCTCAGACCCAATCCTGGCATGCATGGCCACTCAGACCCAATCCTGGCATGCATGGCCCCCTCAGACCCAATCCTAGCATGAATGGCCTTCTCAGACCCAATCCTGTCATGCATGGCCCCCTCAATCCCAATCCTGGCATGCATGATCCCCTCAGACCCAATCCTAGTATGCACGGCCCCCTCAGACCCAATCCTGGTATGCATGGCCCCCTCAGACCCAATCCTGGTATGCATGGCCCCCTCAGACCCAATCCTGGTATGCATGGCCTCCACCACTGCACATATGAAAAAAATAAACACTTCTACTCATCTTCCTTCCTTCCCTCTGCTCCAGCACTGCATCCTGTCTGTCAGTAGCTGATCTCTGTATCTGAGCAACGCATGACATCACTGAAAGGGACCCTCAGATGCCAAGGTGAGCTGCGGGCATATTCACTCCTCTCCACGCCGGGACTATGGACGTGGAGAGGAGTGAATTGTCATTATACTTAATAGTGCGCACTGTCAGCATGGCCGCAGCTCCCACTGCTGCTCAACTATCCTCCATGCCTGCTACTAAAGAGAGTGAATATTCACTCTTCTCCATGCCCATGGACATGGAGAAGAGTGAATATTCATTATAATAGCAGGCACACAGGATCGCGGAGCCGAAGCAGGAAGCTGACAGCTGCGATTGACAGTGTGAGCTATTAAGGAGAATGAATATTTACTCCTCTCCACTCCCATGGGTGTTCAGAGGAGTGAATATTCATTTTCTTTAGCAGCAGGTACACGTGATAGTTACAGCAGCTGGCTACTACCTGTGCCCACTGCTCCACCACCGCAACCCGTCCCACCACCTTCCACAGCCGGGAGAACAGCTGAGCCATGACGGGATGCGGGACTGAGCCCTCAGAGTGGGACAGTCCCGCGGAAACCGGGACGGTTGGATGCTATGGTGTTATGTACTGTGACTCAAGCACTCTATTGAGAAATACTGAGCCAGAACCTGGAGTCTGTGTGCATAGCACAATCTTATCTCCAAATAATAAATACAAATTATTAATAGCATTTACTATACAAATAAATAATTTTATATTTCAACAATGGGAAAACAAATATACAGTCCTAAACATTGAAATTGCAACACCAAGAAGAAAAAGTTGTGGAATTATTGAAACCACATGATCGATGGACATGTTAATGATATGCAAATGATGAAGAAATGGAAGTAAAATTCTTAATTTATTCATAATGGAGTATGAGTACCATGTTCAGAAATGTACGCACTTAGACGCCTTGTCTGCTATCAATGAGGTTTTTAATGATTGCTTAGCTCCCAACTGTCCCATTTTTGGTGGAACTGTCGTGCTTTGAGGGCTCAGTCCCGCGTCCCTTCACGGCTCAGCTGTTCTCCGGGCTTCTATACTTATCTCTCTCTCCGATGTTTTCATAGCTCAGTAGCTCCTCCTCTTTGGGGGCGGGGCCGATCATATCTTCTCAGTGCATAAATTAAATTATATATTCACCTTCTCTCCCTCTTGTTATCGGACCTTGGACTTAAACTCACTTCACAGTGTCAACGTGCTTCCTAATACTCTCTAATGACTGAGCTACAGCCCATAATGATAAAGATAGGTGAATTTGGTTATCTTGACTCTACATTGCAATGAATCCAGAAGCAGAGTATTCATCTCCATAGAAATAGAGATGAGCGAACATTTCAGTGTTCGGTTTGGAAATGTTAGCCGAATATTTAGACATTCACTGATTTTATTCGTCGTAAATTCGACGAACATTTCTGAACACCATAGGATTCAATAGGGGGGGCAAAAAAAAGCATATACAACACCTTAAATTGGGCCGAAAAGATGCCAAAACACATCAAATTAGAGGTAGACGCCAGGAAAGTGCCATCAATTGACCTAGAGTACAAGTACTATTGTTATGCACACGCCCGGGCTGAGCGGCGTGTGCGTGTGATTGTAGTGATTCCACTGGACCATGAACCGGAGAGTGCCTGGAGGGGCGTGACTAAGTATCTGGCCGATCCGACCAAGATGGCACGACGGCATACGACGCCAGTGCACCAGGGAGAAACCGGGCAGAGGGACCAGGTGCTACTCCAGGTCAAACTCCGGACACGGGGGTTGACCCACACAGGGATTACTGGATCAGGCTGGTTAGGCTGGCGCACAGACTGGAGGGTATAGGCAGGCACGACTGGTATGCAGGCAGGCGGGTAAAGGCAAGCGCAGCTAGAGTGCAGACAGGGAGGCACTAGCAGGTAGGAACACAGGCGGGATAGGACCCAGTACACACTGGGACTCAGGAACAATACAGGTAGAGGGGTACAGGCAAGCACAGCTAGAGTGCAGACAGGGAGGCACTAGCAGGTAGGAACACAGGCGGGATAGGACCCAGTACACACTGGGACTCAGGAACAGGCAGGTTAGGCTGGCACAGACTGGTGGATATAAGCAAACACGGCAGGTATGCAGATGGGTGGATACAGGCGAGTATGCAGGCAGGGAGGTACTGGCCGAAAGGACGGGCTGGAGCACAGAAAGGTTAAGACCCAGTACAGACTGGGTCACAGAACCGCAGATGCGGTAGACAACCACAGCAGAGAGGGAACGCCCGAAGCGGTGGGCAAGAACAGAGCAGGACGGGGCTGCAGGAGCAGCGAGCACAAGCAGGGCAGGACAGGACTGCCGGAGCAGCGGGCAGAAGCAGGGCAGGACAGGACTGCCGGAGCAGCGGGCAGAAGCAGGGCAGGACAGGACTGCCGGAGCAGCGGGCAGAAGCAGGGCAGGACAGGACTGCCGGAGCAGCGGGCAGAAGCAGGGCAGGACAGGACTGCCGGAGCAGCGGGCAGAAGCAGGGCAGGACAGGACTGCCGGAGCAGCGGGCAGAAGCAGGGCAGGACAGGACTGCCGGAGCAGCGGGCAGAAGCAGGGCAGGACAGGACTGCCGAAGCAGCGGGCAGAAGCAGGGCAGGACAGGACTGCCGGAGCAGTGGGCAGAAGCAGGGCAGGCTAGAACCGCCGGAGCGGTAAGCAAAGGAGTCAGAGCAGGCTAGGCTGAGTAGGGGGGACAGGGCTCTGTTCACACGGAACAGACAGGAAGGGAAAGGCAGAGCCAGACACCCACAGGGTACTAGCAGAGAAGTAGCGAGTGGACCACAAACTCACAAACGGGAGTACAGAGACAACAAGCAGGAGTTAGGTACGAGTTCAGACTCTGCAGAAAAAGGAAGGGAACGGACATAGAGGCAAAACAGTTAAAGGATAGGAGAGAGTTCAGACTGGAACTGAGTGTACGGAGGAGACCGACACTGCAGCGGAATACAGGAGCGGGTCTGGGAATACGGTACCCAGAGAGGCAGGACGAACAGGCAAGGTGCGTGTTCAGACAGGACAGACAAGATACAGGAGCAGGTCTAGGTAATCGGCCCCTAAAAGGCAGGAGGAACAGGCTAGGAGCGTGTTCAGACAGGTCAGACAAGATACAGGAATGGGTCTAGGTAATCGGCCCCTAGAAGGCAGGAGGAACAGGCTAGGAGCGTGTTCAGACAGGCCTGGAAATACAGCCTCCAGGATAGGCAGACAAGAGAACACAGAACGGGACCTGGCACCTTCAGCGTGCAAGCACACACTGAATGAAACACTATGCTCAGGCAGGGATAGATGGGAGCAGCTGAGCTATATACCAGGTGACAGACAGCAATAGGCTGAGGACGCACAAGGGGTGTGACCCACAGCAGGTACAAAAAGCAGGAAGTGATCGGGCGCCGCCCTTAAGCAGCAGAAACAGACACAAACAGACAGCATGGAGGGAAGCCAGAGAGACATTCTGGACAGGAGATCAAGTGCGCGCTCTTGCACAGTGGGAGATGGACCACTATGCAAGGACGCCGCCAGGTATGTTACAACTATAATTATTATTACTATTACAGCGACATTTATTCCGTGGCGCGTAACTTGTGAAAAGGGGACACCGACTGGTACAAGAGGAGAGAGGACCTTGGCTACGGAGGCGCACAAACAATCTACAAGGGATGGGTGAGGATACAGTAGGTCAGGGTACAGCAAGTCGTGCAGCGGTATGCTGGAGCAAGGGTTACCGCAGATTGTACGCTTGTCAAAAGAAGTGGATCTTCAGCTTCCTTTTCAAGGTTGCCACGGTAGGCAACAGTCTGATGTACTATTACACAGTAGCAGAGATGCATGGGACAAATCTTGTATGCGATTGTGACAAGAAGAGATAGGGAAGTAGAGAAGGAGATCTTGGGAGGATGGGAAGTTGCGTGCAGGTAACTAGTACAGGAAGACTAGGTCACACATGTATGGAGGAGACAGGTTTTTGATGGCTCGGTATGCCAAAGTTAGGCTTTTCAACTGGAGTCTCTGGGCAACAGGGAGCCAGCGCAGGGATTGACAGAGGGGAGAAGCCTGGGAATAGTGGGGTGAGAGGTGGATTAATCAGCCAGCACTGTTTAGGATAGATTGGAGGGATGCGAGAGTGGTAGAAGGGAGGCCACAGAGCAGGAGCTTGTAGTAGTCGAGGCGGGAGAAGATGAGGCCGTGCACTGGTGTTTTTCTAGATTCATGGTTGAGGAATGTGTGGATTCCCGAGATACTTTGGAGTTGGAAAGCAGTCAGCAGAAAGTGGAAAGGGCTTGGATCTGACATTTGAAGGACAGATCAGAGTCAAGCTTGCGGGACTGGGTAGAGTGGGCAGCCATTCACTTTGATGGATAGGTCAGTTGGGGGGGATGAATGAGATGGTGGAAAGATGATGCATTTTGTTTTATCCAGGTTAATTTTTACAAATCTAGCACAGAAGAAAGTTGAAATACAGGACACACATTATGAGATTCTGGTTAAAAAGGAGGTGATATCAGGTCCAGAAAGGTAGATCTGTGTGTCATCAACATGGAGGTGATACCGAAAGCCGTGAGACTATGAGCTGTTCCAGGACGAAGGTGTAGATGAAGAAGAGCCTGGGTCCTAGAACTGAACCATCGGGGACACCGAAACATAGGCGGTGAGATGAGGAGGTGGTGTGTGAGTGGGAGACACTGTCCTGTCGGTTAGGTATGAAAAGATCCAAGACAGGGCCAAGTCTGTGATGCCGAAAGATGAGAGCCTGTAATAAGAGGGTATGTTCTACTGTGTAGAAGGCAGATGACAGGTCTAGGAGGAGGAGGACAGAGTAGTCTTGCTTGGATTTGGCAGTTAGTATGTCGATGGTGACTTTAGTTATGGCAGTTTCAGTGGAATGGTGAGGTCGGAAGCCAGATTGTAAGCGGTGAAAGAGGGAGCAGGAGGAGAGGTGGGAGGACAGTTCAAAATAGACGTGTTGATCCAGTAGTTTGGAGGCATAGGGGAGAAGTGAGATGGGGTGATAGCTAAACATAGCATGGGTCAAGGGAGGGCTTTTGGAGGATGGGTGTGATCGAGGTATGTTTGAATCATGAGGGGAAGACTCCAGTTGTTAGTGACAGGTTGAAGAGGAGGGTTAGGCTTGGGATGAAGACTGTGATATGGTTTAGAATGAGGTGGGATGGTATTGGGTCAAGTTCACAGGTGGTGAAATGTGATTTGGAGAGTAAATATGATCTTCTATGATGGCAGAGAAGCTGGTTGTGGAGGAGGAAGGTTGAGTCGTTATGAGAAGGAGTTGTTGGGACTTTAATCAAAAGCTTTGCCCTATGTTGTCAATCTTCTGCTTGAAGAATAAGGCTAAGTCTTCAGCTGAGATGAGAGGAGAGGAGAGGGAGGGGGAGCTGGTAGACAGAGGAGGGACTTCAAAGTACTTAATAGCTGTTTAGGGTTGTGAGAAACATATGATATGAGAGATGAGAAGTAGGTTTGTTTGCTGCAGTGAGCAATTGTGCAGCATTTTTAAAATTTGTTACTGGACTCCACTTCCTTTCTTTGGCAGCCGAACAGCGGTACGCCTTGTAGATGAGGAGCAGGAAGAACATGTACTCCAGTTGATGACAAGCACTGCATTATGTGGCCTCTGCTCCTCTTCCTCCACCTTAACATTACACACAGTACAGTCCTCAGAGGTGGCACCCCAATTACCCTTGTTTTCACCCAAATCACAACTCTCCAACTGGCCAACTGACTGTGGGGAAGCACAGATGGGCGAGTCTTCAGAGCTGTTCACACATTCAATTCCGGGGCATCAGAGGTCTGATCCAAAGCTTCACAAGAGGGGGAAAAGCATGTGTAGCGATGCCCAAAATTTTTTTCAGTTGATCTGGGCCCGGACGAAGTAGGGTCCGAGAAGAATCCAAACCCTCGTCACCAGATGTTAACCCCTGGGGATGGGCATTTGATGGGTTGGAGAAAGAAATAAATACACACCAGAACATGGAGAACTAAACTAATATACAACAGGGGTTTTGTGATGATACAGAGTAAAATCTTAATAAGCCAGATGTTTAGATTTTTTAAGTGAAGAGAAATACACCATTGTGTTTAAATGGACTTATGTATGTTTGGAGGGACCCGCTGGGACTGTTCTGTGTGTCTATTGTCCGCTTTGTGGTTCAATAAAGTACTGCCACGCTGTTTTACCCTCACCCTGTGTAGATTGAGTTGCCTTACGCCCAAGCAAGACCCCGGGTCTTCACATTTTGGTGGCAGCGGTGGGATTCTACTCAGCCCAGCAGAGCTGGAGGAGCTGCAGGAGACTGGTGTTAGCACACACCATTCAAAGAGCTCCACAACCAGGGGGTCATGTAGACAGACCAGCAGTCCATAGGTGAGGCAAACAAAGCGGGTTTCGGATGCCACCATGTCCAACCCCACCAGCCCGGCCTTGGGAGGAAGACCGGATAGGATATACAGCAACAGCAAGAAAGAGCAACTACAGGAGTTGTGCCAGCTTCAACGGATTGAATACCAGGCCACCGACACTCATCGGATTTAATTCAGGAACCACAGGATGCAGAGGACGGCCTGTGTGGACACAATGGATGCCAGTCTGTTTTCTTCAATTACGTTTGGAGTTTACTTGCAAGGAAGACATGGAATATGCTCTGAGGAAACTGGATGATGCAAAGTTTGTTTTTTCTCATGAAGATGAAACCTCTTACGTTCATGTCTGTGCTTAAGGACATGCTGATGGACGGTCTCCAATAAGTGGAGAAGGATGATTGGGATCCTGTCATGTCTGACTTATAAAGATTGGGGGAGCAATGTGATGATACAGAGTAAAATCTTAATAAGCCAGACATTTAGATTTGTTAAGTCAAGAGAAATACACTATTGTGTTTAAATTGACTTGTATATGTTTGTGTATTTCTAAAGGTCAGACCATTATTTGTGTAACCCTGAATGCTGAATTCTATTCATTTGGAAACAATCATGTTTACTATGCTAATGACAAATTGTACTAAGTCAGCTGAAAGTTTGTTTGCAATGGCCCCTGTGATACCAACTATGTAAATAGATTAGCTAAAACAATGATAGGTGAGCCCTTCACCTTTACCTCTGACATGAGATATGCACACTAAGCTTTGGGGGAGGAGGGTGAGAGCAGCTCTGCCATTCAGGGGGATGAGCCCAGAGAAGCAGAAGGGACATATGTTTCTGAGACAGAATGAGATCCAGAAAGACTTTAGAAGGAGAATGAGAAACAACCTTCTGAGCAGCAGATGGATTGCATGGCATCCAAAGAGACACATATTTGTATTCTATATGACTCTGGTCTAAGGGTATCGGACCTAACTGGAAAGATACGGATCTGCTCAATTTAACCATCAGAGAGACATGGATACATTTTGGGGAGTCCAGAAGAGGACGAAGAAGTCACCAGGCCCCATGGATATGTTGTTTTGGGGTTGCTAGGAGAGGCCTGCCGGTCACCTAGAACCCATGGAGACATTTGGAGTTGCCAGGAGGAACCCACCGATCGCCTGGACCGATGGAAACTCCTGGAGAGGCCAGGGTGGGACCCTTGGGTCTCCTGGTCTGGTGCCTCGATGGACTGCTAGCTTCCTAAGCTTGCCGCTACCTCCTCTCTGTGGGGGCCCATCAGAAGCACTGGTTGAGGTAGTCGTCCCTGGAAGTCTCCAAAGTCGCAGTTGTTCTATCCCTGGCAGGCAGAGAAGGAAGGGTGAGACTGCGTAATGTTGTACCATCTTGGGCATTTGCTGGGACTGTAGTGTAGACTACTGGCTCTTTTAGAAGAAAAGGTGCGGGGACTGGAAGAAAGAATTGCGACATTAAAACTCATCAAGGAAAATGAAGACTTCCTGGACAGAACAGAAGCGTCACTACTGGTCACGGAAAGTGAAGGAAGCGTCAGAGAACCTCCAGAGGCAGACAAGTGGAGGCAAGTGACCAAAAGAAACAAGAAGACCATGGAGACACCACCAACCACACAACTGAGAAACAGATTCCAAGGACTTGTGGAGGACGAAGATGGCACACCTAAGGATGAGGAACTACCAGCAAGCAAAAAAGAAAAGAGCACCCAGAAACACCCAGAAGCAACAAGAAAAAGGACAGCCAAGAAGGGAAGAAGAGTGGTGGTGGTGGGAGACTCACTACTGAGAGGAACAGAAGCAGCTATCTGCAGACCGGACATAACCGCAAGAGAAGTATGCTGCCTCCCAGGGGCGAAGATCAAGGATGTTACCGATAGGATACCGAAGCTCATCAGTTCCAAGGATGTCCACCCATTTCTTCTGATACATGTTGGCACCAATGACACGGCAAAGAAGGACCTACCGACAATCTGCAAGGACTTTGAAGCATTGGGGAAGAAAGTAAAAGAACTGGATGCGCAGGTAGTTTTTTCTTCTATCCTTCCAGTAGATGGGCATGGCGTCAGGAGATGGAACAGGATCCTTGATGTGAACAACTGGCTGAGACGATGGTGCAGACAACAAGGATTTGGATTCCTGGACCACGGTGTGAATTACCTCTATGACGGACTCCTTGCCAGAGACGGACTACACCTCAACAAACCCGGGAAACACACATTCGCCAGGAGACTCGCAACACTCATCAGGAGGGCGTTAAACTAGAAGAAGAGGGGATGGGAAGAAAAACGCCGGACACGAACATGCAACCAGAGAACATACTAATGAAAGATATGAAGTGCGACAAAGAAGGTCCAAGACAAGATACTTGGAAGGGAGGTAAGAAAATTTCTAATACAATCCACAGGGAGAAGATTGGAACAAAACAAAATCGTGTAAACTGCATGCTAGCAAATGCCAGGAGCCTGACAAACAAGATGGATGAACTGGAAGCAGAAATATCTACAGGTAACTATGACATAGTGGGAATAACCGAGACATGGTTAGATGAAAGCTATGACTGGGCAGTTAACTTACAGGGTTACAGTCTGTTTAGAAGGGATCGAAGAAGTCGGAAAGGGGGTGGAGTCTGTCTATATGTAAAGACGTGTCTAAAGCCTACAATACGGGAGGATGTATGGGAGGGAAATGAGGAGGTCGAGTCCTTATGGGTGGAGATACATGGGGCAAAAAACAATAATAAAATTATCATAGGAGTCTGTTATAAACCACCAAATATAGCAGAAGCCACGGAAAGTCTATTAATGAGACAAATAGACGAAGTAGCAAAAAATAACGAGGTGATTATTATGGGGGACTTCAACTACCCCGATATAGACTGGGAAACCGAAAGCTGTAGATCTCAGAAAGGAAACAGGTTTCTGTCAATTATCAAAGACAATTATTTGTCACAACTTGTGCAGGAACCAACTAGAGGGATGGCCCTTTTAGACTTAATATTAACTAACAGGCCAGACAGAATAACTGAGGTGCAGGTCGGGGGGCACCTGGGAAATAGTGACCACAACATTATACAATTCCACATGTGCTTCAGTAGGGTGCCCAGCAAGGGAGTCACAAAAACACTGAACTTCAGGAGGGCAAAGTTTGATCAACTAAGAGATGCCCTTCACCTTATAGACTGGGATAGTATCTTTAGTAATAGGAGCACCGATAGAAAATGGGAAATTTTCAAAACAGTCCTACATAGTCACTGTAGAAGGTACATACCTTATGGGAATAAAAGGGCTAGGAATAGGAGGAAGCCAATGTGGCTAAATAAGGAAGTCAAGAGGGCAATGAAAAGCAAAAAAAGGGCTTTTGGTAAACTTAAACAAGAAGGCAGCGAGGAAGCGCTAATATCTTATAGGGAAAAAAACAAAATCTGTAAGAAACAAATAAGAATAGCAAAAGAGGAGACAGAGAGACTAATTGCCAAGGAAAGTAAAACGAATCCCAAACTGTTCTTTAACTATATAAACAGTAAAAGGATTAAAACTGATGGAGTTGGCCCATTGAAAAATAACCTGGGTAAAATCATAGAGGGCGATGAGGGTAAAGCAAACCTACTCAATAGCTTCTTCTCCACTGTTTTCACAAAAGAAAACAATTTATCGGAGGAAATGCAGAGTGATAAAGTAAACCCTCCGCTAAATATCACCCACCTAACCCAGGAGGAAGTTCAGAAACGCCTAAATAATATCAAAATAGACAAGTCACCAGGCCCAGATGACATACACCCCCGGGTACTAAAAGAATTAAGTAATGTGATAGACAGGTCGCTGTATCTTATATTCAAGCACTCTTTATGGACAGGGACTGTCCCACTAGACTGGCGCCAAGCAAATGTGGTACCAATATTCAAAAAGGGGTCTAAAAGTGACCCTGGGAACTATAGACCAGTCAGCTTAACGTCTGTTGTGGGTAAATTGTTTGAAGGATTTCTTAGAGATGCTATTGTAGAATATCTTAATGATAATAACTGTCTAACTCCATATCAACATGGATTCATGAGGGATCGCTCCTGCCAAACAAACCTGATCGCCTTCTATGAGGAGGTGAGCTCACAGCTGGACCGGGGAGAGTCAGTGGATGTTGTATACCCTGACTTCTCGAAAGTGATTGATACCGTGCCACACAAAAGGTTGGTATATAAAATGAGAATGCTTGGTCTGGGGGATAATGTGTGCAAGTGGGTAAATAGCTGGCTGAGTGATAGAAAGCAGAGGGTGGTTATCAATGGAGTAAGCTCAGGGTGTGTCAGGGTTACTAGCGGGGTGCCTCAAGGGTCTGTCTTGGGCCCTATATTATTTAATATATTTATTAATGATCTAGTGGAAGGGTTGCATAGTAAAATAGCAATATTTGCAGATGATACTAAACTTTGTAAAGTAGTTAATACAGATGAGGATAGGGCACAGCTACAGGAGGATTTAGATAAATTGGGGAGTTGGGCCAAAAAAATGGCAAATGGGGTTCAATGCCGATAAATGTAAGGTCATGCACATGGGAAAGAAAAACAGCAGTCACCCATACATATTAAATGGGAAACCGTAGAGGAAATCTGACATGGAGAAGGACCTGGGCGTCTTGGTTAATAGAAAATTAAATTGGAGTGCCCAGTGTCAGGCTGCAGCTGCGAAGGCAAATAGAGTCATGGCATGCATCAGAAGAGGAATAGGGGCATATGATGAGAACATTGTTCTTCCTCTGTATAAAGCGCTGGTAAGGCCGCACTTAGAATATTGTGCACAGTTCTGGGCTCCGGTGCTCACGAAAGACATATTGGAGCTAGAGAGGGTACAAAGGAGGGCGACTAAGGTAATGAAGGGAATGGAGGGACTAGAATACCCAGAGAGGTTGTCAAAATTAGGCCTATTTACGTTGGAAAAGAGAAGGCTTAGGGGAGACCTCATAAACATGTATAAATACATCAGGGGGCAGTACAAAGATCTCTCCCATGACCTGTTTATACCAAGGATGGTGACAAAGACGAGGGGGCACATTATGCGTCTGGAGGAAAGGAGGTTCCTGCACCAGCATAGAAGGGGATTCTTTACGGTCAGAGCCGTGAGACTCTGGAACTCTCTGGGAGAGGAAGTGGTGATGTCCAAATCACTTAAAGAGTTCAAGAGAGGCCTGGACGCCTTTCTTGAGAACAATAAAATTACATCTTATGCTTAGTTAATTAATCCAGGGATTTAATCTGACTGCCAGATTGGTGTCGGGAAGTGAATTTTTCCTCAATGATGTAAATTGGCCTATACCGCATGGTTTTTTGTTGCCTTCCCCTGGATCAACGCTGCGGAATAGCTGCAGTGCACAAGAAATAGGCTGAACTGGATGGACGCTTGTCTTTTTTCGGCCTTATAAACTATGTTCTGTGTGTTTACGCTTTGTGGTTCAATAAAGTACTGCCACGCTGTTTTACCTTCACCCTGTGTTGTCTGAGTAGCGTTATGCCCACGGAATACCCTGGGTCTTCACAGGTTGGAGAACTAAACTACTAAACAGCTAAGGTTGGAGAAAGAAACAAATACACACCAGAACATGGAGAACTAAACTAATACAAAACAGGGGCTGGAGAACTAAACTAATAAGACAACAGGGGTTGGAGAACTAAACGACTAAACAGCTAAGGTTGGAGAATGAAACAAATACACATCAGAACATGGAGAACTAAATTAATATAAAACAGGGGTTGGAGAACTAAACTAATAAGACAACAGGGGTTGACTAACCTACTAAACGGCTACGGTTGGAGAACTAAACCACTACACACCAGGGGATGGAGAACTAAACCACTAGACATTAAGGTGTCACTAGAAAGCAAGTGTTGGAATCCCCAAGGCTTGCAGGACAAACCTCTGTATCTAACACTTCCTCCAGTGCTTCTGCATCCTCCACCTCCTCTAGGGCTTCCACCTGCGCCCTCAACCTCTGCCTTAATGAGACACATGTTCCAACAGTGCAGAGAGAATCCCCCCCACCTCCGTACTGTGCAGCCAGGGCTCACCGCAATCAGGCAGTGTTAAAATTAATATGCCTTGGAGATCGCAGTCATACAGCTGAGGAGTTGTGGACAGCTCTCGAAGCCAAGTTTGAACAATGGCTGTCTCCACTGAACCTGGAGCAAGGGAAGGCCGTGTGCGATAACAGTGCAAACCCGGTGACGGCCCTACGCCGGGGCAACATCAGACATGTGCCTTGCATGGCTTGCATCCTCAACCTGATGGTACAGTAATTTCTCTGCCACTATCTTGGCCTGGAAGCGCTGCTGCAGAAACCATGGTCTCTGCGTGCTCACTTAAAACTATAAAAATGAGCAGAATCTTTAGTATAAAAGCCAGACTACTACACAACGAGCAAACTACTTCATGATTATAGAGGCCACCATCTCCTTAGCTTGCTGGTACTTTTCTATGGGAATGAACTTGTCTCCAACCAGCCAGGAATATCCAGTGAATAGCATGCCATGGTTTGGTATTAGCACCCAGTACCAGAAGCAAAGCCATCCACAATTTCCGTACCTCAGGAATTTTATTTGGTACACTCGTTGAGCAAGCATTAGTTTCTCACAAAGGAGCTGAGGACACTGAGTGGCAGTAGGTGCAAGTTTCTCCAGCATGACCTTTATGTTATTGTAAGATATCAGAGGGAGAACATAACTGGGCTTTGCCAAGGTGCCATAATGCATCTTAAGTCTTATAGACCCTGCATTTGCGGCCTTACATTCTACAGGATGGTAGGGAAGGAGACAGTAGGTTCTGGAGTTGCATTAGCTCCAGTGGTGTTGAGGTGGCAGCGAGGCAATGGCAGGCTGTAGGCTGTCTTTAAGAGATGGGTTTTCTGGTTGTGTCTGAAGGATCCAAATGTGGTGGCTAATCGGACATGTTGAGGCACAGAATTCCAGAGGACGGGGAATATTTGGTAGAAGTATTGGAGGCGATTGGGTGAGGAACAAATAAGTGTGGAGAGAAGGAGGTCTTGGAAGGACCGTAGATTACATAAGGAAATATATAGGGATACTAGTTCAGACATGTACGGAAAAGAAAGGTTATGGATGGCTTTGTACGTCAGTGTTAGTAGTTTGAACTGGATATGCTGGGCATTTGGGAGCCAATGAAGGGATCTTACAGATTGCAATCTTATGGATTGGTGGAGCCAGTTCACAGTAAAAAATGCAGCCATAGACTGTCCGGGAAACTTCACACAGACTTTTCTTAGCCAGGGCTGCTTCTCGGCAGGGTTGGACGGGCCCACCAGAGAATTGGAGAATCCTCCAGTGGGCCCTGGCTTCTCCATCAGAAGAGTTCATAGTGCAAACCTTGCAGGTTGTGATGATGATGAGGCCATCCATCTCCTTAGTTTTCTGATACTTGGAATGCAAGCACAAGTATGCAGCCAGACATCCACCCACAGGCTGCAGTACTAAACTGCCACATTTCTGGACAGCTGCTTGCACTTGAAATGTTGCCTTTTAGGCTCGTGGAGGCGGAAGCTTTTAACAACCTCATGGCGGTGACCGGGTCTCCATACTCCATACCCAGCCACCACTATTTCTCCCTGTGTCGTCCCCGCCTTCCACAAGCACGGGTCCCAGAACATTACCCATGCCCTTCACAGTGCACTTAGTGGGAAGGACCGCCTAACCACAAACACGTGGACAATTGAATGTGGCCAGGGACGGTACATCTCACTGGAGACAGTCCACAGTAAAAAAGCAGCCATAAAGTGTCCGGGAACCTTCCCACAGATTTTTCTTAGCCAGGGCTGCTTCTTGGCAGGGTTGGCCCACCAGAGAACCGGAGACACCTATGGTGGGCCTGGCTTCTCCATCAGGAGAGTTCATAGCGCAAACCTTGCAGCTGCTAAGGGGCTCTTTAGCGGGGGAGAAAGGTGAACCCTCAGAATCAAATCCTCTGGTGGGCCCAATGTTCTTCAGTCTGACACTGCTTCTCGGTGAGAGTTGTATTTAACCACAGCCATATTTTACTTTAGCTCGGTGAAAGGACTGACATAGAGGGAAACCGTATCTACTGTCATTTCTCCCAGGATGTGGTCTAATGCAGATTGTTCCAATGGCAGCCCATCCAACATCAGCTCACACTTCTCGGTGGTGCTTTGACACTCAAAGATCTTTACACCTCGAATTTCATGACTACAGCGCCTGATCTGCAATGTGTTTTGAAAAATAACATACATAAGCAAAGCCACAGTTTAGGCCACTGAAGGTCATCATTAAGCAAAACTCATACAGCTTTCCCACAGACTGAAAGAGGGGTATCTAAACTTCCAAGACAGCCAAGAGTTCCCTGTCCTCCCCAAGAGGACAACTGTTCATGTTCTCCTCCTCCTCATCCTCCTACTTATTATTACCCAATCCACACAGAGATGTGATGAGGCTGGGCTGCATAGTTCCTTGCTTCGCCTGCAATGCCTCCTCTTTAACTGTGAGCAACGAGCGTTTCAGTAGACAGAGAAGTGGGATGGTGATGCTTATTATGTCGTCATCACCGCTCACCATCTTGGTGGAGTTCTCAAAGTTTTGGAGGACGGCACAGATGTCAGACATCCATGCCCATTCATCATTTTTTTTTGTGCGGAGGCTGACCTGAATGCCGATGGGCATGTTGAAGCTGGTACTTAACAACTGCCCTCTGCTGTTCACAAATCCTTCCCAACATCTGCAATGTTGATTTCCAACATGTGGTGACATCGCACAACAGTCGGTGAGCTGGAAGCTGCAAACGCGGCTGAAGCACTGCCAGGGTGGCGGAAGCTATAGCTGACTTTCTGAAATGGGCACACAAGCGTTGTACTTTCGCAAGCAGCTGTGGCAGATCTGGTTAGGTTTTGAGAAATCACTGAACCACTAAGTTGAGCACATTTAGTGCTCTCTCATTACTAAAGTGTACCCCTGAATGGAGAACAATATCAGCACCGAAAAATTAAAAGATTACATATATAGCCAGCTTTATATACCATGGTACTAAGAAAACCAATTTAGATTATATCCTGTGTACCCCTGTGACAAAAATAGAAAAATAGAACTAACAAAATGGTGACCGACAACTCTTCCACTATAGCCAAACCCAATAGATGGAGACCCAATCAGGATTCTCCACATTTCCAAAAATTAGTGGCAGACACCAGCAAAGTGGCATCAATTTCACCAGAGTACAAGTAGTTTAATGGAGACAGAAACCTCTTCCACTACAGTCAAACCTAATAGATGGAAACCCAATCAGGATTCCCCACATTTCCAAAAATTAGTGGCAGACACCAGCAAAGTGGAATCAATTTAAGTACTGTAGAAATTGTAGAATTAGGACGACACCTCTTCCCCTACAGCCAACCCAGTAGATGGAGCCCCAATCAGAATTGTTCATATTTTAATAAATTAGGGCCTAAAACCACCAAAGTGGCATCAATTTCACTAGAGTTTAAGTAGTATAATGGGGACCGACATCGCTTCCACTACAGTCAACTCAGGAGATGGAGACACAATCAGAACTGTTCACATTTAAAAAATTAGGGCCTAAGACCACCATTTTTGTGGCCTACAGATTGGGTATGGTGGAGTTCAACCTCTTAGCTTTGTCATGTGTAGGAATAAACAATCTTTTACGTGACCACAACTGCGGGACCGAGGGCTGGCTGCAGTGCTGAGAGAGGGTGGAGTATTGTGAAACAGACAAACTGATAGACCGCGAGTGAGGTGCAGGCAAAGATGTTACGGTGGATTGAGAAACATGTGGTGTGCTCAGAAAAACAAACACAGTAGGCATGTCCTCTTCTTTTACAGCTGACAGGCTCTCACTCTGCCTGACTGGAACAAGTATACAACCGTAGGTTCTGCAGTTGGAGACCTGCGTGACAATACTTGTCAAGGTAACAGAGGAGGAGGTAGAAGCAGCAGATGCGTTTGATGGGGTGGCTGATGGTTGTTTAATGAAAACCAATATTGAGTTTTTCATGTATGTTTACCCATTTATGGAGAACAATATCTGCACCAAGAAAGTAATTTCACTACAATATAACTATACTAATGGTTGGAGACCAAAACCTCTTCCACTTCAGCCAACCCAGGAGATGGACACCTTAACAGGTGTGTTCACATTTCCCAAAATTAGGGCCTAACACCAACAACGTGGCATAAATTTCACTAGAGTAGAAGTAGTATAATGGAGACCAAAACCTCTTCCACTACAGCGAACGCAATAGATGGAGACCCAATCAGGATTCCCCACATTTCCAAAAATTTGTGGCAGACACCAGCAAAGTGGCATCAATTTAACTACAGTACAAACTGTACAATTAGGAACCAAACCTCTTCCACTACAGCCAACCCAGCAGATAGAGACTCAATCAGGAGTGCACCGTACTCGCCAGTCATCACCACGTGTCAGACTTGTACTCTGTTGTGCAGGTGCACAAGTTGGTCAAAAATATTGCTTCTGTCACTTACACTACTGCTGCTGTTAATATTTTGGCATTGACGAATTGACGTGCAGGAGGTTGGAAGTGTAGAGCTGCGATGAACTCTGTGTGCCTCACTGCTGGCTTGGGGAAAAACTATCTTAAGGTGGTTTAAAAGCGTGTTTCGATACTCCAGTATTCGTGGGTCCCTTTCCAGGGAGGGAAGCATCCGCAAAATTTACTCTTTTAAAGTGGCAACCCAGTAGTCAGCACTATTTTGAATCATAAGTCATAACTATACGGGGATCATGTTGCAGATAGTGCAGCAAGAACGCACTCATATGTCGGGCTCTTTCATGAGGTTCAAGCCCATGCTGTGTTGTTGGCTGGGTAATTCTGATGCTTTTTTCCTCCGTTCCCACCCGCCAAACATGAACAGAGAGGGTGTGATTAACCTCTTCATGTTCTGACTGTTGCTCGCTTATCACCTCTTCCTCTTCCATTTGTTCCTCGCCTTCACTAACACATTCACTAACAGTTTTTCTGGTATCGCCAACCCCCCTCGATCACAGTGAACCACCCTCCCTTGGCAACCTGAGATGTCCCCTAGTGTATGACGTTAGTAACAGAAGAAAGTATTTTTTTAGTGTGGATGGAGCCTGTATAACATAGGAGATATGCTATGAACAATTTCAAGCTGAGATGTCCCCTACGGTATCACATTAGTAACAGAAGAAAGTATTTTTTTTGATTGTGAATGAGGCCTGTATAACATACGAGATATTCTCCAAACTAATGCAAACTGAGCTGTCCCTGCTGTATAACATTAGGAATCGAAGAAAGTATTTTTTGACTGTGGATGAGGCCTGTATGACATAGAATATATGCTCCAAGATATATCAAACTCAGATCTAGCCTGCTGTATAATGTTAGTGACAGTAAAAAATAGATATTTTTTACTCTGCATGAACTCTGCATATAGATGAATTTCACCGCTACTAAAATAGTAGGTGGCTGTTAGCAGAGTGTATCACGTTTGTGACGCGCCCCCTGGGCCATGTTCAGGGGATACCCGGAGCCGGATCTGAGTAGGGGTAGTAGTCCTTGTGGCGGTGACCCGGTCCGTGTCCAGGGTGTCAAACTAAGTGTGTGGCAGTCTTTGTAGATGTTGCTTAAGTGTCGACTACGCCACCCGTTGATTTGCGGTCACAAGGCCGCCGCTGCAGAACAGTCCGCTGAGGCCGGTAGTATGTGTGCAGCGATGGTGGTATAACCCCCAACGGGAGGGGTATGGCCTCAGGGCAGCTGGTGTGGATGATGGAGGTAGTGGTAGTGCAGAAAGGAGAGTCAGAGGCGTGAGATGCAGTTTCAGGGTTTTTACTCACAGTAGTTCTTTCAGTCACTCCGGCCTTGAGTGACCACCCGAGCCGTGCTGCATTCACCAGGTGTGGGACTCGGCTAACCCCCAGGCAGTTCCGGAGCGTGGTCCTGAGCTTCCCTCTCTCTCTCTTTCTCCTGGACGTCCCCACCAGGGATCCACCTTTGTCCGGTTCCCTTGGGTCTCTTGGTGGCAAAACCTTCTCTGGCTTTCCTGACCCTACTCTTGGTGTACCTTCCTGGTGGATGTGGTGAGGGTCGTGGCAAAGCTTGACCACGACCTCCGGTTCCTGGCTAAGGGTTACTTTTGCCTCCGCCAGCTTGGGATCCGGTGCCCTTTTCTGCCAACCCTTCACCCTTTTGGCTTAATTCTGGGATCTCAGGGTTCCCTCTGGCTCTGCGTCTCTGGGCCTTTCTTCTTCCTCCTCCACTACAAGCCTGGCCCTGGAGCTGGGCCCAGCCGGAGCCACAGCTCTCTGTCAGCCCTCCTGGCTGAGCTCCTCTACTCGGCTTCTCCTCAGGCTGAACTGACCCTGATCTAAGATGGTGCCCACCATATATACTCCCTCTATGTGTGAGCCCAGGTGACTAGCACCCAATGGGCTCCTATCTCTATGCCCAGAGCCCCTCCCCTATCTGCCCCTACACTACTGGGATGTTCCACCCCCCTTCCCACTCCAGCCAGGGACAGACGCTGTCGTACCTGCACATTTATCTGGTGGGAGTACCGTAGTTCTGTCCCCAGGAAATGGGATGTATGTAGTGCATGCAGCCTACTGAGCTCAGTCCCACACTCCATCCTTACCCGGGAGTGGAATACCACACCTCTGGGTCGAGGTGCAATACCCCTGTAGCAGCCGAGTCCTCAGGGTGCTACATTCCCCCCTGGTAAATCACAGCACGTCCTCGGGCTGTAAAAGAGCAAAACATAAAAAACAACATACAAAATTTTTTTAAAGTGCACTTACATATAAAATATAACTTTCAACCCATCCCTTTATGGGAGGTACTTCTCTCTTAAAATGTTACAGGTATAAAATGTTACGGATACATCATAAAATAACATTAACTCTTTCAGCATAATAAAACTTTTCATATAAAACATTTCTGACCAATACGTCCTTGATCTCTGGCCACCGTGCAACTTGTGACCAGGTAAAAGTGCAACAGTCTCTAGTTCTAAAATAGAAACGCAGTCCTTCTATAAAACCAGTAGGGGGCGCCTTAAGAAGCGCAACTATTTACAGGGGATATGGCCGCTCTCAGTCCTCGGCCAGTGGCGGTAAGGGAGTGGCTGCTCACAGTCCTCAGCCTGTGGGGAGATGGGACACACTGGAACAGTTCACACTTGTCCCAACGGGGAACTCATTTTAATTAAGCAGCATGGCATATACCCTTACGGGTAACTATATACAGTTTCAGTTCACCTCTTAATGGTGACGATGCCCTCCTGCTCCTTCCTGAGGGTAGGCTTCAGACCCGTCCGGGTCCTCTTGTTCCTCCTCCCACCGCAGCTCTTCTTCCGTCAGGCGATGTACATGAAGGGCATAGGGTCCTTTGGCACACTGGTGCCGGGTGAAGGTGACCTCGTCACCCAGGTACAGGTCACGACCACGGAGTCCCTCCGGTAGGTGAGACTCGACATCTCTGCGGGTTACAAAAACGTCACCGGGGGTTTTGTGATCCCTGATGAAGCCCCAACCGTGCTGCAGTTGGAATTTGATTACAGTCCCGGTGGCACGGGGACCGTGGGCTGCACGGGGGTTCCGTCGGGTCCGGCTTTTCTGCTCTGCACTCTGGATTTGCAGCCGCTCCTCGCGGACCCGCCTCTCTCCTTTCTCTGTCAAAGACCGCTAGCTGCTGCCGGCAGCACTCTGCACGCTGGGCTGCGGCCGCCCGGGTCTCCTCGGTGAATCCCATCAGGTCCTCACCGGTGGGGTCCCACTCAAATTGGGCGTCCTCCAATGGCAGCGGGTCAAGTTTGGCGGGCGCCGGAGCCGGAATTAGAGGTTCATCCAGAGGCCGTTCCCTCCGGAGTCGGGGATTGACGAACTCCGGTGGCCACCTAAAGGGCTGCCTATCCGGGCAAGTATGCTGGGCAAACAAATCTTCTCCCAGGGGTAGCACGATGGAGGTTGAGGGCGCGATGATTGCCGCGGCGCCCGGGGGCACTCTGAATGTGAAGGGCACTGTGGAGACGGCTGCGCCCGGGGGTACTCTGCCCTGTGACCAGGCCGATGGCGCTTCCTGTTTGGTCGCACTCCGATTTGAGGCGCGTGACGCCACGGGGAGCGCGGCCGCGGCTCCTGCCGCGTGAGGCCTAGTTTGGAGAGGTGGCGGTGCAGCGACGGGCGCAGTGAACGGGATTTCGGGCTCTGCGACGGGGAGCTGGGGCAAGTCCTCGGCCTCCGGGTACGGGGTGTTGACGTCCCCATTACCTGCTTCCGTTACTTCAGCTCCCTCCACGGCGCCGTCTCCGGCCTTCGTCCCTTCTGCTCTTCCTTCAGGGGCAGGCGTGCTCCTCGCTGCGGGCGGTGTCTTTTGCTGGCGGGTTCCAGCCTGCTGGGCCATCTCCTTGCTCCACTCAGTCAGCGCTTTTTGCTGTACTTCGGCCATCTTCCGTGCTAGGCCCTCCAGCGCGGTCTGTGCACGCTCCCGGTCTCGGGGGAGCTGTGCCAGGATCTCCACCAGGCCTGGTGGGGTGGTGGCTTGCAACAGGCTCCTGACCACTGGGTCGGTGCTGCCTGCCTCTCCCTCCATCTCCGGGTGCGTTCTCTCCAGACTCCTCCAGGCTGCACCCATCCTCACTCCTTTGTTCTTGATCCGCCCACACTCAGGGCGGTCCTGGGGCAACTTGGTGATTGTCAGTTCCAGGGGCAGACCCCCCACGCTGACGGACATCTCAATCATTACAGTCTCTGATGGTGGGGGCGGTCTTCGCTTTTGGCGCCAATCTTGGACCTGGCCCACGATGGGAGGTGGTCTCTTGCCACCCTCTGGCACGCCCATAATGGCGTCCGCTCTGCCAGGGCGGGAAATCTTCTCAGATGGCGGGAATCGTCTCCCAGTGGCGGGAAACTCCGTGGATGGCGGGAAAAGGCTGCAGATGGCGGGCAACTGGCGGGAAATGATCCGAGATGGCGTCCGATGGCGGGGACCCTCCGGAACTGGCGGGAGACTTCTTTTTACGGTACATTTAGACTTTTCTTCAGGCACGCAGTACCCAGTAGTTGCGGGCACGTGATCCTGCCGACTACGCCAAAGTTGACGCGCCCCCTGGGCCATGTTCAGGGGATACCCGGAGCCGGATCTGAGTAGGGGTAGTAGTCCTTGTGGCGGTGACCCGGTCCGTGCCCAGGGTGTCAAACTAAGTGTGTGGCAGTCTTTGTAGATGTTGCTTAAGTGTCGACTACGCCACCCGTTGATTTGCGGTCACAAGGCCGCCGCTGCAGAACAGTCCGCTGAGGCCGGTAGTATGTGTGTAGCGATGGTGGTATAACCCCCAACGGGAGGGGTATGGCCTCAGGGCAGCTGGTGTGGATGATGGAGGTAGTGGTAGTGCAGAAAGGAGAGTCAGAGGCGTGAGATGCAGTTTCAGGGTTTTTACTCACAGTAGTTCTTTCAGTCACTCCGGCCTTGAGTGACCACCCGAGCCGTGCTGCATTCACCAGGTGTGGGACTCGGCTAACCCCCAGGCAGTTCCGGAGCGTGGTCCTGAGCTTCCCTCTCTCTCTCTTTCTCCTGGCCGTCCCCACCAGGGATCCACCTTTGTCCGGTTCCCTTGGGTCTCTTGGTGGCAAAACCTTCTCTGGCTTTCCTGACCCTACTCTTGGTGTACCTTCCTGGTGGATGTGGTGAGGGTCGTGGCAAAGCTTGACCACGACCTCCGGTTCCTGGCTAAGGGTTACTTTTTCCTCCGCCAGCTTGGGATCCGGTGCCCTTTTCTGCCAACCCTTCACCCTTTTGGCTTAATTCTGGGATCTCAGGGTTCCCTCTGGCTCTGCGTCTCTGGGCCTTTCTTCTTCCTCCTCCACTACAAGCCTGGCCCTGGAGCTGGGCCCAGCCGGAGCCACAACTCTCTGTCAGCCCTCCTGGCTGAGCTCCTCTGCTCGGCTTCTCCTCAGGCTGAACTGACCCTGATCTAAGATGGTGCCCACCATATATACTCCCTCTATGTGTGAGCCCAGGTGACTAGCACCCAATGGGCTCCTATCTCTATGCCCAGAGCCCCTCCCCTATCTGCCCCTACACTACTGGGATGTTCCACCCCCCTTCCCACTCCAGCCAGGGACAGACGCTGTCGTACCTGCACATTTATCTGGTGGGAGTACTGTAGTTCTGTCCCCCGGAAATGGGATGTATGTAGTGCATGCAGCCTACTGAGCTCAGTCCCACACTCCATCCTTACCCGGGAGTGGAATACCACACCTCTGGGTCGAGGTGCAATACCCCTGTAGCAGCCGAGTCCTCAGGGTGCTACATTTGCGCCACAAAAAAACATTTTGTGGACTCTGCCCAGCAAGACAAAAAACTAAATTTTTACTCTGAAAACAGCTGAATTTCACCACCACTAAGATATTAGGTGGCTTTTAGCAGAGTATCACGTTTGCCACACAAAAAAATCTTTGATGGACTCTGCCTAGCAACAGAAAAAATATATTTTTTTACTCTGAAAACAGCTGAAGTTCACCACCACTAAAGTAGTAGCTGACGTATACCAGAGTGTATGACATTTGGCACACAAAAAAATCTTTGGTGGACTCTGCCTGCCAACAAAAAATATATATTTGTTTGGACTGTGGCTAGCAACAGAAAAAAAAAAAATGATTCTAAAAACAGCTGAATTTCACCGCCACTAACGTAGTAGCTGTCGTATAGCAAAGTGTATGATGTTTGCCACCAAAAAAAACTTTGGTGGACTATGGCTAGCAACAGAAAAAATATATTTTTTTACTCTGAAAACAGCTGAAGTTCACCACTACTAATGTAGTAGCTGACGTATAGCAGAGAGTATCATGTTTGCCACACATAGCATCTTTGGTGGACTCTGCCTGCCAACAAAAAAAATATATTTGTTTTACTGTGCGTACAAGCTGAAGTTCACCCACCAAAAAAATGACAAACTGGGCTAACACAGCTTACACTATCACATTAGCAAATGAAAAAAAAAGTTTTTTTGCTCTGCACTCAGAAGCTCTGCACTGATAGGCTCTGCTAATAGGTGAATTTCAACCCCACAAAATCAAAAAGTGGCCTACAAGGGCTTGCTTGCTTGCTTTATCACATTAGCAAGTGCAAAAATAGATTGAAGGTATACTCGTGCATGGAGCACAATTCAACGGTGCACAACACTGTTCTATGGCATGGGCCCTGCTCTTTCAGTCAGAATCTCAGTAATTGCACAAGAAAAAAATAGTGCTGAAAAGTCGATTGAACAGATACATAGCAGAGGACCTTTCTACATTATCTGACTTTCAAACAAGCACCCATCTATCTAGCTAATATCTCGCAGTACACGGGCACACACTGAGCAGCATCTGTCTCCAGCAGTGACATGGATAAAATGGCGCTGGGGGAACATGGCCGCTTTTTATGTAGAGAGGACATGTGATTTCAGCAGCCAATTGCAGAAGCCCTTGTGTCTGGACTCTGTGGATGCTTCCTGCACTCTGATTGGCTAGCCGAGATTTCCTGACTTAAAGTTACTGCCTACAGGAGGAAAAAAAAATTATAAGCGTGTCGCTGATCTGACCTGTTCTGAACTATCACCAGCCCCCCCACTCATCATACACAAGCACTATGCTAGCCAAACTGTTCAAAAAGCTGTAGTTGCCCCGCAATCACGTTCCCGCATTTATTTGCCGAACGGTGCCAATTTTTCCCGAATTTAAGAAATGTTGCTCGCAATTCTGATCACGAATCTGAATGTGCCATATTCGTGTCGAATTTAAGTTGTAAGTTCAGATTTTGAACAAATTTCTCTCATCACTACATGGAAATACATTGTATATATAACAATGTATTTTTATGGTGGCTGCATAATGAGAGGTGAAGAAAAATCTTTATCTTGTTCCTATAAGGCTATGAGCCCACAACCAGGAAGAGCAGTGTTTTGGACGCAGCTCACCTGCACTGTATCTAAAACGCTGCATTCTACATTACAAGCACAGTGGATGGGTTTATAGAAATCCCATGCCCACTGTGTTTCTATTTGATGCTGCGTAAACTCACCAGCGGCGCGGATTTACACGCCGCAGCACGTCAATTTCTGTTGCAGAAATGCTGGTCTCCACTATGAAATTTCCACACTAGAATGTCATTAGATGCGGTAACTTCACATAGTTCAATGAACACATGTGGATTTACCTGCATGATTATAACGCAGTGAGGATACGCTGCGTCAAAAGCGCTGCTGTTCCTGATCATATTAATGTAGCCTAAAAATAATAAGCAATTACTAATTTTTTGAGGGGGTCTACTCAGGTCTTGAATCCACAACCTTCACATTACAGATACATGGGAGCTTTACTGTGTTGAGCCACAAGCTGTCAACCAAGGACACCCCATATATGCTCGATGCGGAGACGCTGCAGGCTATGGTAGCCAGGGGTGGGCTGGACTGTGGTGCAGAAGGGCATATGCCCCCAGGCTGGTCCCTAAGCAGCTCTTGATGTCTTCTGGGGACCACACAGTAAATGTGAAAATTGTTGATGCTGCCCGGCTTGGATTTATACAGCCGGGATTTATACAGTGTGAACCGTAAAAATTAAAACAAATAAAGCTATACTCACCCCCGAGACCCCAGTGTGTGCAGCAGCGCTCGTTCCTGTCTGGTTCCTGGCTGCCAGCATATCGCGAGACAGAGCGGTGAAGGGCCTGCGGTCACATGACTGTGACGTCACCGCAGGTCCTCAAGCGATGCCGGCATTCAGAGAAAAGCCTTCGGAAAGGTGAGTATAAACTTTATTTGTTATTTTATTCTTTTTTTACAGGTAGAATGGTACCCAGGTCTGGATGAGAGTATCCTCTCCTCCAGACATGGGTACCATCCGCACATAGAGACGCATAGAAGCCGCTTGTACAAATGTACAGTCGCGGTTTCTATGCGTTTCAATGCAAGTCAATGGCGGGAGTTCCGCTGCGCTTCCGCAAAATTAAATGACATGCTGCGGATTTTTGTACGCAGCATAAACGCTGCGGAAAAATCCGCAGCATGTGCATAGAACATGCGGAATCCCCTTGGGGACCATGGGGTGCGGATTACCTAGCGTTTCACAAGCGTTTCCGCTGCGGAAAGTCCGCAGCATAAACGCTTGAAAAACGCTACGTAGGCACCCAGCCTTAGGTACACAAATTATCAAGATCTGGTGCTGGCAGCTCTCTTTGGAATTGTCAACCAAGGACACCCCAGATATGCTCGATGCGGAGACGCTGCAGGCTATGGTAGCCAGGGGTGGGCTGGACTGTGGTGCAGAAGGGCATATGCTCCCAGGCTGGTCCCTAAGCAGCTCTTGATGTCTTCTGGGGACCACACAGTAAATGTGAAAATTGTTGATGCTGCCCGGCTCCATGACAGAAATGCAGATTACACCCACATTGCATGTTGTGTGCCCAAGTTTGGTGAAGAAAGGTCACACAGTGCACCTGGAGTTAAGTGTGAGATGGACATAGTGCCAGGGCTGGAGGTCTCCAGTGAAGGGGGAGCAGGACCATTCTGCAGTGTCAGGTCCTCGGACGCTCTGTTGAGGCCACGTGTCAATTACTGCAGAAGTCGGAACTTTGCTGCAAATCAGGTCGCACTGTGAATGTGAGGTCAATTTTGCAGTCTGGTACAATAAATCACACTGAAACCTAGCAGTGACCACATACATGACTGCACAGAATCCTGCACTGACTGATCACTTTTGAAGCTACAGGACATCACAGATTATACTTGACCGTGTACGGCCAACCCGGGTTCCACCGTTTAACCCTTTCTTCCCATTTTCCAGCACTCACCTTTTCCCACAAATAAAAAACACTGCACATGTATTTCTTTTGGATAAATTTGGCCACAGCGGCCATTTTATTAACAAACAACATTAACATATTAACAGTGTTATAAAATAAATAAGAAGGGATGGTTCTTGGAGTTAAAATTAGATCTGGCATAAATTAAACCGAACTCGAACCACCATGTTACCCTCAGCCGTCCATCACCAGCTCAAGGGCACCAAAAGCTCCCAGGGTAAAACCCCGTCCAGAGCCCAAATGCCAGATCACCCCGCTCAATTAACCAACTGCCTGTAATTTTAACCAAATTCTTCACACCGACACTTCTGTGCCAACTCCAAGAACCCCACCCCCCGCCAAGCCAGTGCGACAAACACCCTTCCTCCTTTTTATGCATTTTTTTTTTTACATTATAATAAACATATGTCCATCATACTTCTTTACTTCTTCCACCATACCACCGCTCCTTCCCACTTATACTTGAACAGATACCACCAGAAAAAAGGGGTGGGTGGGAACTTTCTCCTATAACTCCCCTGCCGGACTGACTATTTCCTGCACTTTTCCCTCTTATACTCACCCCCACCACCACCACCAACTGCCCACCCCTCTGCTCCAATACCCAATCCTGATCCTTTATTTCAAAAAATTCCACCCTCCTGGCCCATCCCGGTCATGTGGGGCCTCCATCTAGCTTCCCTTGCTTCCAGCCCCTTTCTATATGGCTCCATGTATAATATGTGATGTCCTGTAGGCAGGTCCAGGTGTGATCAGTATAGTGCATTGTATATCTATGTACATAATACACCACATGCAGTATACACATTAGTCTATGATATATTGTGATGCAAACATCAGATGCTATGTATAAGTTAAAAGGATTGTCCACTACTCGGATAACCCCATTTCAATAAGCATGTTTTCCCCCGTAAAATAACAATACTTGGATTGTTATGAAACACAATCAGTGGTGGCTTCACTCTCACTTCCTTGAGACAAATCAAGACATCTGGAGGAAGTGAAAGGGCAGTGGTTCTCATTCCTCGGGATGTCTGATTTGTCCGAAGGAGGGGAAGGTGAAGCCAGCGCTGATTCACTACAGCAAGCGTGTGATATAATAATGTCATGCGAAACCCGGAAGATCCAATGTCGACACCGCTGGAAAGGCACCAGCATTAGTACCAGAGTTGAGTATAAGGCCACGGTCCCATCATCAGTTTTTTTTCTCAGGAGTGGGCGCCAAAACCAGGAGTGGGTGGTAAATGCAGAATTGGTGACTTGTTGCTATTATACCTTTTCTCTGTTTGTTCCTCACCTGGTTTAGGCTCGCACACCTGAGAAAAAATACTGACCAAATATTGATAGCAGGGCCGTAGACTAAGTGTGCTGATTGAGACAGGCTTATCTGAGTAGTGGACAACCCCTTTAACCTGTATATAACATCTATGTACAGTGCCTACAAGTAGTATTCAACCCCCTGCAGATTTAGCTGGTTTGATAAGATGCAAATAAGTTAGAGCCTTCAAACTGCAAACGAGAGTAGGTTTTATGAACAGAAGCATAAATCTTACAAACCAAAAAGTTATGTTGCTCAGTTGAATTTTATTAAATTTTTAACATAAAAGTGTGGGTCAATTATTATTCAACCCCTATGTTTAATATTTTGTGGAATAACCCTTGTTTGTAATTACAGCTAATAATCGTCTTTTATAAGACCTGATCAGGCCGGCACAGGTCTGTGGAGTTATCTTGGCCCACTCCTCCATGCAGATCTTCTCCAAGTTATCTAGGTTCTTTGGGTGTCTCATGAGGACTTTATTCTTGAGCTCCTTCCCCAAGTTTTCAATTGGGTTAAGGTCAGGAGACTGACTAGGCCACTCCAACACCTTAACCTTTTCCCTCTTGAACCAGGCTTTGGTTTTCTTGGCTGTGTGCTTTGGGTCGTTGTCTTGTTGGAAGATGAAATTACGACCCATCTTAAGATCCTTGATGGAGGAGCGGAGGTTCTTGGCCAAAATCTCCAGGTAGGCCGTGCTATCCATCTTCCCATGGATGCGGACCAGATGGCCAGGCCCCTTGGCAGAGAAACAGCCCCACAGCATGATGCTGCCACCACCATGCTTGACTGTAGGGATGGTATTCTTGGGGTCGTATGCAGTGCCATCCAGTCTCCAAACGTCACGTGTGTGGTTGGCACCAAAGATCTCGATCTTGGTCTCATCAGACCATAGAACCTTGAACCAGTCTGTCTCAGAGTCCTCCAAGTGATCATGAGCAAACTGTAGACGAGCCTTGACATGACGCTTTGAAAGTAAAGGTACCTTACGGGCTCGTCTGGAACGGAGACCATTGCGGTGGAGTACATTACTTATGGTATTGACTGAAACCAATGTCCCCACTGCCATGAGATCTTCCCGGAGCTCCTTCCTTGTTGTCCTTGGGTTAGCCTTGACTCTTCGGACAAGCCTGGCCTCGGCACGGGAGGACACTTTCAAAGGCTGTCCTGGCCATGGAAGGCTAACAGTAGTTCCATAAGCCTTCCACTTACGGATGATGCTCCCAACAGTGGAGACAGGTAGGCCCAACTCCTTGGAAAGGGTTTTGTACCCCTTGCCAGCCTTGTGACCCTCCACGATCTTGTCTCTGATGGCCTTGGAATGCTCCTTTGTCTTTCCCATGTTGACCATGTCTGAGTGCTGTTCACAAGTTTGGGGAGGGTCTTAAATAGTCAGAAAAGGCTGGCAAAAGAGATCTTTAATCCACACATGTGAAGCTCATTATTCTTGGTGCCTGAACTACTTCTTAATACTTTAGGGGGACCAAACAGAATTCTTGTGGTTTGAGGGGTTGAATAATAAATGACACTCTGAATTAACTTTTAACGTTTAAAAAAACAAAAAAAAAAAAAAACAAAATTTGCTGCAGTGCATTTCCCACTTCCAGGCTGATCTACAGTACAAATGTCACAATGCCAAGTTAATTCCGCATGTGTCAACCAGCTAAATCTGCAGGGGGTTGAATACTACTTGTAGGCACTGTATGTATCACAACTAGTGTTGAGCGAGCACTAAAATGCTCGGGTGCTCGACCCGAGCAACGAGCCCAATGTTAGTCTATGGGAGACCCGAGCATTTTTGCGGCAGCACCCCCGGCAGTCTTTTAAAATCTAACAAGTGCCCAAAACGATAGTGACAGTGCTCAAATGACATGGGGACAGCATGGGGATTGCCCCAGGAAGCATTTCTGACCCCCAGGTCACTGCTGTCAACAACGTGGTCAGAGGTATTAAGCCACTTTTAAGGGCTCACAATAAAACGTTCAAAAACGAAACTGAAACTGCTTTCCTGTGAAATATGTTAAGGAAGTTCCTTTCCAGGGTAAAGACTTGTGTAAAAGGTAAAATAAGTAACCAAAAAAAAAATACTCCTCCACACCTTGGGCTATGTTCACAAGTAGCATTTTTTATGCGTTTTTGCACTTTTGTATTGCTTTCAACCGTGACACAAATGCATTCACCGGGAAATGTCATTTTAACATTTTACAACCTTATCTGGCCATGTGCTGTGTGACACATGCATACAGTGCTGAAAAGACATGGGAACAGCATGGGGAAGACCCCTGGAAGCATCTCTGACACCCAGGTCACTGCCTAAAAGTGTGCCCATCAGAAGTCATCCTTGCCGCATCAGAAGATGCAGACTTGCAACTATCCCCGTGCAAGCTCTTGTCCCAGGGCAGTGTTCAATTGTACCTCCCCCATTCCTTGCAATGCAAGCGCAAATATGCAGCCAACCACCCACCCCCAGGCTGCAATACCATACTGCTTACTTGCACTTGAAATTAGGCCTTTTAGGCAGGTGGAGGCAGAATCTGGCCACCACGTCATGGCTGCGTTGGCGGCCTGGTATCCACACTCAGTCCCCAGCCGCCCGGCGGCCGGGTGTCCACACTCGGTCCCCAGCTGCCAGGGGGCGGTCGGGTGTCCATACTCGGTCCCCAGCCACCCCGCGGCCGGGTGTCCGCACACGGTCCCCAGCTGCCTGGGGGCAGCCGGGTGTCCATAAACGGTCCCCAGCCTCCCCTATTTCTCCTTGAAACATCCCCCCACACACTTTTCTTAGCCCGGCCTGCTTTAGGGCAGCAATGGATGAGCCCACCAGAGAACCAGACTCCTCCGGTGGGCCCTGGCTTCTCCATCAGGGGAGTTGAGAGTGCCAAGGTGAGGAGCATGATGATGATGATACAAGTTAGCATCTGCTTTGTTTTCTTGGAATGCAAGCGTAAGTGTTCAGCCTGCCACCCACCCACCCCCAGGCTGCAATGCCATACTGCTTGCTTGCTTGCACTTGAAATTGGGCATTTTAGGCATGTGGAGGCGGAATCTGGCCACCACGTCATGGCTGCGTTGGCAGCCTGGAATCCATACTCAGTCCCCAGCCGCCCGGCGGCCGGGTGTCCACACTCGGTCCCCAGCCGCCAGGTGGGGGGGGGGCGGGTGTCCATGCTCGGTCCCCAGCCGCCCCGCGGCCGAGTGTCCACACACGGTCCCCAGCCGCCTGGGGGCAGCCGGTTGTTCATAAACGGTCCCCAGCTGCCCCTATTTCTCCTTGGAACATCCCCCCACACACTTTTCTTAGCCCGGCCTGCTTTAGGGCAGCATTGGACGAGCCCACCAGAGAACCAGACTCCTCCAGTGGGCCCTAGCTTCTCCATCAGGGGAGTTGAGAGTGCCAAGGTGAGGAGCATGATGATGATGATACAAGTTAGCATCTGCTTTGTTTTCTTGGAATGCAAGCGTGAGTGTGCAGCCTGCCACCCACCCACCCCTAGGCTGCAATGCCATACTGCTAGCTTGCACTTGAAATGGGGCCTTTTAGTTTGGAGGAGGCCGAAGCTGGCCACTACCTCATGACTGCTTCGGCAGCGAGGTATCCATACTCAGTCCACAGCCGCCCCTATTTGTCCCGGTGTGTCTTATACAAAAGATTAAGCGCGCATACCAAAACATTACCTGTGCCCTCCCCAGTGCATTTAGTGGGAAGGACAGCCTATTCCGATGTAGTGTGTGCATGCCAAACCCCTGTTCATGGTACATGCGAAGATGCTTCCCACCCTGCACCTGTTGTTGCAGACTTGCAACTATCCCCGTTCAAGTCCTTGTCCCAGGACAGTGTTTAATTGTACCTCTCCCATTCCTTACAATGCAAGCGCAAATATGCAGCCAACCACCCACCCACCCCCAGGCTGCAATACCATACTGCTTGCTTGCACTTGAAATTGGGCCTCTTTGGCATGTGGAGGCGAAATCTGACCACCACGTCATGGCTGCGTTCGCGGACTGGAATCCATACTCAGTCCCCAGCCGCCCGGCGGCCGGTTGACCTCACTCGGTCCCCAGCCACCAGGGGGCGGCTGGGTGTCCACACATGGTCCCCAGCCGCCCCGCAGCCGGGTGTCCACACGCGGTCCCCAGCCGCCCCTATTTCTCTTTGGAACATCCCCCCCACACACTTTTCTTAGCCCGGCCTGCTTTAGGGCAGCATTGGACGAGCCCACCAGAGAACCAGATTCCTCCGGTGTTCCCTGGCTTCTCCATCAGGGGAGTTGAGAGTGCCAAGGTGAGGACCATGATGATGATGATAATAGAAGTTAGCATCTGTTTTGTTTTCTTGGAATGCAAGCGCATGTATGTAGTAGCGGCTAGGCCTGAGGTGGTCAGCGTTTTGGCGCATATCCTACCTCCTCCGAGGATTGCTGGATGTTTTCCTGCTACTATCCCAGTTCTATGACTCCCGTTAAAACAAAGCTTCAGATGATAAATGATGGATGAGGTAGTGGCAAAGGAGAAAGAGCAGGAGGTACAGGGACCATTCACATCAATACCAGGCCAGTCAACCACAAATGTCTTGTAGGATATGCTTCTGTAACAAAATGAGCGGTTCGGCTACACAATTATAGGGCATACAGTGAGTGCAATGCCTACCAAAAATTTTGAGGCACTCCAATGCCCCTTGGAAATGACATGGAGGTCAGAGGGCCTTAACTAAACCGTTTTTTCCATTTATAGCAACTGGGTCTCCTGTACACTGTTGGCCTAAGCAGTGAATGGAAGGCTTTCCAAAAATTATGAAGAACTGCAATGCCCCTTGAAACAGACGTGGATTACAGCGTACTAAAAACCTTCTACCCATTATTGGGGAGTGGGTCTCCCTTAGTTTTCGCCTTTTCATTAAAAAGCAAAAGCTGACTAAAATTAGGAGGAAATGCAATGCCCGTTGGAAGAGTCGTGGAGGTTAGAGGTAATTAAAAACAACATTTCAATGCCCCTTGGAAGAGCTGTGGAGTTCAGAGTGGCCTAAGAAGACGCTTTTAATGCCCCTTTGAAGAGACATGGAGATCACAGTAGCTTAAAAAGACGCTTTTAATGCCCCTCGGAAAAGACATGGAGGTCCCAGTAGCTTAAAAAGACGGTTTGAATTCCCCTTGGAAGAGACGTGGAGGTCCCAGCAGCTTAACAAGACGCTTTTAATGCCCCTCAGAAGAGACGTGGAGGTCCCAGTAGCTTAACAAGATGCTTTTAATGGCCTTCAGAAAAGTGATGGAGGTCACAGTAGCTTAACAAGACACTTTTAATGCCCCTCAGAAGAGACGTGGAGGTCCCAGTAGCTTAACAAGACACTTTTAATGCCCCTTGGAAAAGTGGTGGAGGTCACAGTAGCTTAACAAGACGCTTATAATGCCCCTCGGAAAAGTGGTGGAGGTCGCAGTAGCTTAACTTTCAATAATGGCAACACGGACCACTGTCACCCTGGTGGTATAGTGGTGGTGGAGGCTGAGGATAAGGAAAAGAACATAAAATAGTCGAAATGAGGAAGCGTATACCCATATGTGGGTGTGAAGCGGTGAATGTGATTACACCTCCCGAAAAAACACAGTGGATTTGACTTTATGTTACTCTGCTGTCATTTGGTGGTGATGAGAAGTCTGGCCCAATCCAGCCCTTGTTCATTTTGATAAGGGTCAGCTTGTCAGCATTGTCAGTTGACAGTTGAGTGCGCTTATCAGTTATAATTCCCCCAGCGGCACTAAAAACACACTCCGATAACACGCTAGCGGCAGGGCAGGCCAGGACCTCCAAGGCGTACAGAGTGAGTTCATTCCAAGTGTCCAGCTTGGATACCCAATAATTAAAAGGCACAGAGGAATCATGGAGGATGCTGGTACAGTCGGCAAGGTACTCCCTCACCACCTTTTGAAACTTTCCACTCCTTGTGAGAGTATCTGGTGCGTCATGGCCTGTAAGCTGAGCGAGTCTCAGAAAACTGTCCCAGAACATTGACAGTGTTCCCCTGCCTCTGCTGGATTGGTGTTGCCTCTCTCTCGCTTGTACGCCTTGGTTGGTCAACGAACTGTGACCTCTGCCGCTAGCGTGTTCAGATGGGAACTTTTTAAACAGTTCTGCAGCAAGGGCCTTCTGGTACTGCCCCATTTTTGTAGACCTCTCCACCTCAGGAATAAGAGAGTGAAAGTTTTCCTTGTAGAGGGGTCTAAAATTGTCAGCAACCAGTAATGACTGTCACCCAACATTTTGACAACGCGAGGGTCACGGTTAAGGCAGCGTAACATAAAGTCAGCCATACGTGCCAGACTGGTAACGGGCAAGGCTTCCGTGTCCTCACCAAGATGACGACTGACCATGCTCTCCTCCTCCTCCTCCTCTTCCCCCCTGTCCTCAGGCCACCCACGCTGAACCGACGGTATGACAGTTGTACAGGTACTACCGTCTACAGCGCATGATACAAGCTCCTGTTCTTCCTCCTTCTCCTCTCCCTCATTGTCCCCCAATGCACGTTGGGATGAGATGAGGCTGGGCTGTGTGTAATCGACCGCTACGGCTTCTTGATCCATCTCATCATACTCTGGCTGCAATGCCTCCTCTTTAATTCTCTGCAGAGAGCGTTGCAAAAGACAGACAAGTGAAACACTGACGCTAATGATGGCGTCATCGCCACTCACCATCTGGGTGGACTCCTCAAAGTTTGTCAAGATGGTACAGATGTCAGACATCCAGATCCACTCCTGATGTCTTATGTGTGGAGTCTGACCTGAATATCGACGGCCTTGTTGCAGCTGGTACTCCACAACTGATCTCTTCTGTTCACAAATCCTTTGCAACATGTGGAGGGTAGAGTTCCAACATGTGGGGACATCACGCACCAGTCGGTGTGACGGAAGCTGCAAACGCTGCTGCAACACAGCAAGGGCGGCGGAAGCTGTAGCCGACTTGCGAAAATGAGCTGACAGGCAGCATACTTTGACGAGCAGATCTGGCAACTCGGGATACGATTTAAGAAACCGCTGGACCACAAGGTTAAGCACATGAGCCAGGCATGGTACGTGTGTGATCTCACCTCGCCTCAGAGCCGCCACCAGGTTACGTCCATTGTCACACACCACCATGCTTGGATCTAGGTTCAGCGGTCTCAGCCACAGATCTGCTTGCTCTTTCACAGCGGTCCACAACTCACAAGCAGTGTGAGGTTTCTCACCTAAGCTTAGGAGTTTCAGCACAGCCTGTTGCCGCTTGACGGAGGCAGTACTGCAGTGCTTCCAGCTTGTAACTGATGTGGTGATATCTGAGATGGAGGCTGAACATGAGGAGGAGGATGATGCGCAGGAGCTGTACACTGTGGGGGCAACTCTGACTGACATAGGGCCCGCAATCCTCGGTGTGGGGAGGATGTGTTCCGTCCCAAGGTCCGACTGGGTACCGGCTTCCACTATGTTTACCCAGTGTGCCGTCAGAGAGAAGTACCGTCCCTGGCCACAAGCACTTGTCCACGTGTCCGTTGTCAGGTGGACTCTCCCAGTAACTGCGTTGTTGAGGGCACGGCAGATGCTTTGGGACACGTGCTTGTGTAGTGCGGGGATGGCACACTGGGCAAAATATTGTCGGCTGGGGACTGAGTACCGAGGGACGGCCACCGCCATAAGATTGCGGAAGGATTCCGTCTCCACCAGCCTAAAAGGCAGCATTTCCAACGCAAGCAGTCGCGAAATGTGCGAATTTAGGACTGTGGCCTGTGGGGCGTTAGCTACGACTTTCTGCTTTCATTCAAAGGTCTGGGATATGGACAATTGAACGCTGTGGTGGGACGTGGACGTTGATGCTGTTTCTTGAGAAACTGCCATAACAAGTGAAGACTGAGAGGAGGGGGCATCTTTGCATGCAGTATGGACAGGGGATTGCCTTGCACACACAACAGGGAGTTCTATTGCACGCACAACAGTGGAAGAAGCAGTGGTGACACCCGCTGACACTGGTCGTGGACCCTGGTGTTCAGCCCACAAAGTTGGGTGCTTTGCTGCCATGTGCCTGATCATGCTGGTGGTGGTCAGGCTGGTAGTTTTGTCACCCCTGCTGATGCTGGCATGGCAGGTGGTGCAAATGGCCTTTTTGGGGTTATCAGCAGAGTCTTTAAAAAAATTCCAGACTCTGGAAGACCTACCGGTTGTACTGCCAACGTCCCTCGTGTTGGTGTTACGGGGAACGGTTGCCCGCCTTCTGTCTGCGGCCACCACACTGCTTCTTCCTACCTGTTGGGGTACTCTGCCTACCTCCCCCTGTGTGCTGCTGGCCTCATTCTGCATGTCCTCCTGCCACGTTGGGTCAGTTACTAGATCATCCACCACCTCCTCCTCTTCCACTTGCGCACCACGATCCTCCTCCTCACTTCCTGGCAATTGTGTCTCGTCATCGTCCACCTCTTGTGACAAATTGTCAGCATTGACTTCCTGTGGCCGTGGCTGTTCAAATATTTGGGCATCGCTACATGGAATCTCCTCTTCCACCACTTCAAGCGGAGCAGGCGAGGGGCACAAATCTGGAAATTGACCAGTGAACAGCTCTTCAGAGTGTCCAAGTGTGGGATCAGTTGCTGTATGACGACACTCGGCATGGTGGGAGGAAGGAGCACAGGGTGAGGAGGAGTATGCGGTCGAGACTCACGGCTACTAAGAGTCGACCGTGTGGAAGACAGGCCGGAGGTGGTGGTGCCCAGGTAACTGGAAGTATTATCTGCTATCCAATTAATAACCTGTTCACACTGATCAGTTTGCAATACTGGTGTTGTTCTGTGCTTCCCTAGTAAATCGGTCAAGAAGTGGGAGCGAGAAGATGTGGCTGTTGGTTGTGGCACATTTTCACCTTGGCCACGGCCCCGTCCTCTGCACGTACCATCACCAGAACGTCCACTTCCACGTCCCTTGCCACGCGAATTGCCCATTGTAAAGTAAGTTAAATAGCTTACACTCGCACTATCAATGGAAAAAGGGTAATAAAAAGTAGATTAGAACCGTGGAAGAGGAAAACCACAGTTCTATTTCTCTGGCCTACACCCGACTCTTTTAAACAATCTGAACAATCAGGGAGAAAATATTACTGTTTTTCTTTACGGAAAAAATACCAAAAGCTGAATAATAGAGATTTCTTACCATGGAACAGCAAAACCACAGTTATAATTTACTGGTGTATAGCAGACTTTTTTAAATATATATATATTTGCGGCTGAACAGTGAGCGACACACTCAAACTGTTTTTTTTAGATACAAATGGCCCAAAAGTGGATAATACAGAGGTTTGAACCGTGGAACGGCAAAACCACACTTGTATTTCTCGGGCCTACACCAGACTATTTTCAACAGATATATTTGTGTCTGAACAATCAGGAGACACTATTATTTATTTTTTATGGCCAAAAATTGTGAAAAGCAGGATAATACAGAGATTTGACCCGTGGAACTGCAAAACCACACTTGTATTTCTCGGGCCTACACCAGACTATTTTCAATAGATATATTTGTGTCTGAACAAACAGGAGACACTATTATTTATTTTTTATGGCCAAAAATTGTGAAAAGCAGGATAATACAGAGATTTGACCCGTGGAACTGCAAAACCACACTTGTATTTCTCGGGCCTACACCAGACTATTTTCAACAGATATATTTGTGCCTGAAAAATCAGGAGACACTATTTATTTTTTATGGCAAAAAATGCCCCAAAAGCAGGATAATAGAGATTTTTTACCGTGGAACAGCAAAACCACAGTTATAATTTACTGGTGTATACCAGACTTTTTAAAATATATATATATTTGCGGCTGAACAGTGAGCGACACACTCAAACTGTTTTTTTTAGATACAAATGGCCCAAAAGTGGATAATACAGAGGTTTGAACCGTGGAACTGCAAAACCACACTTGTATTTCTCGGGCCTACACCAGACTATTTTCAACAGATATATTTGTGTCTGAACAATCAGGAGACATTATTTATTTTTTACGGCAAAAAATGCCAAGAACAGGATAATAGAGATTTTTTACCGTGGAACAGCAAAACCACAGTTATAATTTACTGGTGTATACCAGACTTTTTTAAATATATATATATTTGCGGCTGAACAGTGAGCGACACACTCAAACTGTTTTTCTTAGATACAAATGGCCCAAAAGTGGATAAAAAAAAATCAGGGAGACACTATTATTATTTTTTTTACGGCAAAAAATGCCAAGAGCAGGATAATAGAGATTTTTTACTGTGGAACAGCAAAAGCACACTTATGTCTCTCTGGCCTACACCAGACTATTTTTAACAGATATATTTGTGTCTGAACAATCAGGGAGACACTATTATTTTTTTTTTTACAGCAAAAAATGCCAAGAGCAGGATAATAGTGATTTTTTACCGTGGAACAGCAAAAGCACACTTCTGTCTCTTTGGCCTATACCAGACTATTTTCAACAGATATATTTGTGTCTGAAAAATCAGGGAGACACTATTATTTTTTTTTTTACGGCAAAAAATGCCAAGAGCAGGGTAATAGAGATTTTTTACCGTGGAACAGCAAATGCACACTTCTGTCTCTCTGGCCTACACCAGACTATTTTCAACAGATACATTTGTGTCTGAAAAATCAGGGAGACAATATTATTAATATTTTTTTTTACGGTAAAAAATGCCAAAAACAGGATAATAGAGATTTTTTACCGTGGAACAGCAAAACCACAGTTATAATTTACTGGTGTATACCAGACTTTTTAAAATATATATATTTGCGGCTGAACAGTGAGCGACACTCAAACTGTTTTTTTTAGATACAAAAGGCCCATGGAACTGCAAAACCACACTTCTATTTCTCTGGCCTTCACAAGACTATTTTCAACAGATATATTTGTGTCTGAAAAATCAGAGACACACTTTATTTTGGGGGGGGGGGGACACCAAAAGGTTAATAAGACGGGTATTTGTACAGTGTGAAGGAGGGAAAAAAAAAGAGGATTTAGATGAAAAAATAAGGATTTTTCCTGGCCCCCAAGACCTGGAGCTAAGTCCAGCAATTTCAGCAACACGAACACACAGGACTGAAATGCAGCGTTTGCTGGTATAACCACTGCGTCTCCTATACAGCCTGCCTGCCTGCCTGATATACCTGGGATGGATATTAGTCCTGAGAAGGACTGTTTGTTTGATCTGGCAGCCTTTACAGACTCTACACTAACTATTTCGCAGGATATATCTCTCCCTAAATCAGCAGCGCTGTCCCTACACTTTTTTTTTTGTAAACAAAAAAGGATATAGACGTTCATTTCAATATAATGTATTAATATCCTTCAAACAAAATGAGGAAACCCAAATACACTAAACTATTTCTTATTCCTCATTCTACATTAATAATTTAAATAAGGAGATCAAAGTACTCAGTAAATCTGCTATTTCAAATTTTTATTTATGTTATCACAAGACATACAAACACCCCATAAAATCATGTCAAAAACCCCTTAGAGATAGAAAGCCCCAATAAAATTGAGGCAGTGTGGTCAAAAGATATCACTGTAAGCACAAAAAATAAATACAGTTCAGAAAATAGGGATGTAAGACTCTATCAGTAAAGTTCCAAACCTCTTAGTTTCGTGGGATATGCCCCATGTCCCTGCCATTAGATTATCACAAAACATGTGTAAATAGAATACATACCCGTATATATAAGCCATAAAAATATCATATGACATGTACAGAAATATACAAATTCTCACATTTTGAGGGATATATTCTCATATGGGATTATCATATAACAATTATAGACAAGGTACAGGTCCTCACAATTTGAGGAAAATATCCTCCTGCACAAGTCATAAGATTATCGTGTAACACATGTAAGTAAAGTATAAATCCTCATGGTTTGAGGGATATCTCCCATATACAAGCCAGTAGAATAATCACTGTCCCTACACTGTCTGATCCGGAGCGACTGTGTCCAAGATGGCGGCGCCCGGTTTTAAATACTCGAGGTGACGCTGTGCGGCCAGCCAATCACTGTAATGCCCACAAACAACATGGCAGCGGCATTACAGTGACTGGCTGGCAATCCCTGCATGTTCATTGGCTCTGTAAAGAGCGCCAAACATGCAGGGCGGAGACCCGAGCTCCCACCCGAGTAACCCGGAAATGCTCGGTGCTCACCAAACATCCCGAGTAGCATGATGCTCGGGCGAGTACCGAGCAGTGTCGAGCATGCTCGCTCAACACTAATCACAACATATGATATACTAGAACATATTATTATTCTGTATACTGTATGTGGTATACTGTGTGCTCAGACATCCTCTATTATACATAGGATAATATGTGACTAGTGTAATATCTGATGTCGGTGTAATATCTGTCACATACTATACTGTATAAAGCATCTGAAGGACACTGGTGAAACAGTTACATCAGTAGTCCTTGGCCACCAGACCAGAGTCCTGTGAACCTCCTCCTGCCTGTCAGCATCTCTGGCTCCTATTTTGAGTTATCATGACACATATATGACATTGTGCCGGGCAGGGGCATACATAGAAATCATGGGGCCCCATAGCAGAAGATCTAATTGCCTCACCCCCCCCCCCCCCCAAAAAAAAAAATAGATAAATAAATAAATTGTCAGGCTCACAGAAGAGAATATCTCACAACAAATATAATGGCCTGCACTAGCTCTCCAAACAGTATAATGGGCCCCACACAGTATTAAGGACACCACACAAACCTTCACACTGTATAATTGCTTGCATACAGTGTAATGCACCCCCTTGGTCCTCCACACAGTATAATGTGCCCACCATGTTCCTCCACATAGTATAATGCACCCCTATGGTCCTCCATACAGCATAATGCACCCCCATGGTCTTCCATGCAGCATAATGCACCCCCATGGTCCTCCATATAGTATAATGCACCCCCCATGGTCCTCCATACAGCATAATGCACCCCCATGGTCCTCCATAAAGCATAATGCATCCCATGGTCAGCCATACAACATAATGCACCCTCATCGTCCTCCATACAGCATAATGCACCCCCATAGTCCTCCATACAGTATAATGCACCCCCCATGGTGCTCCATACAATATAATGCACCCCCGTGGTCCTCCACACAGTATAATGCACCCTCATGGTCCTCCATACAGTATAATGCACCCCCCATGGTGCTCCATACAATATAATGCACCCCCGTGGTCCTCCACACAGTATAATGCACCCTCATGGTCCTCCACACAGTATAATGCACCACTCATGGTCCGCCACAAAGTATAATGCACCCCCATGGTCCTTTACACAGTATAATGCACCCCCATGGTCCTCCACACAGTATAATGCACCATGGTCCTCCATACAGTATAATGCACTCTCCATGGTCCTTGATACTGTATAATGCACTCCCCATGGTCCTCCATACTGTATAATGCACTCCCCATGGTCCTTCACACAGTATAATGCACCCCATTGTCCTCCCCACAGTATAATGCACCCCCATGGTCCTCCATACAGTATAATGCACTCTCCATGGTCCTCCATACTGTATACTGCACTCCCCATGGTTCTCCATACTGTATAATGCACTCCCCATGGCCCTCCACACAGTATAACTCGCCCTCATGGTCCTCCATACAATATAATGCACTCCTCTTACTGTATTATGGCCAATGGGCACTGATTTTAAAAAAATAAATACAATACTTACCTCTCCTGGTTCCAGCCGATGCTCCAGTCCCCTCAGCGCTGGACATCTCAGAGCAGTGGGCGCTCTGTAATGACGTCATAAGTCGAGGAAGAATGATGAGAATGGAAATGTCTTCTGACGCTCCCTCCTCCATCATCATTGCTCGCACTAGGCCCCTCCTCCGGCCATCAGCGCGAGCAATGATGATGGAGGTGTAAGCATCAGAAGACATTTCCTTTCACATCATTTTGTGCGGGCGAGCAGCCGGGCAATGCACGTGCTAATGGGCGGAGGTGGGGCCCAGTGTTGTATGAGCCCCCTGCGGTAAAGGCCCGCTGCAGGCCCCCCGACTCACGGGTACCATACCAGTGGCATGGCCTGCCGCCATTGGCGGTACACCACTGCCTATATGTACACGCATATATATATATATACACACATATGCATACACATATATGCGCACACACACACATATATGCATACACATATGCAGTTAGGTCCATATATATTTGGACAGATACATTTTTCTAATTTAGGTTCTAGACATTACCACAATGAATTTTAAACAAAACAATTCAGATGCAGTTGAAGTTCAAACTTTCAGCTTTCATTTGAGGGAATCCACATTAAAATTGGATTAAGGGTTTAGGAGTTTCAGCTCCTTAACATGTGCCGCCCTGTTTTTAAAGGGACCAAAAGTAATTGGACAGATTAAATAATTGTAAATAAAATGTTCATTTCTAGTACTTGTTTGAAAACCCTTTGTTGGCAATGACTGCCTGAAGTCTTGAACTCATGGACATCACCAGACACTGTGTTCCCTCCTTTTTGATGCTCTGCCAGGCCTTCACTGCGGTGGTTTTCAGTTGCTGTTTGTTTGTGGGCCTTTCTGTCTGAAGTTTAGTCTTTAACAAGTGAAATGCATGCTCAATTTGGTTGAGATCAGGTGACTGACTTGGCCATTCAAGAATATTCCACTTATTTTCTTTAATAAACTCCTGGGTTGCTTTGGCTTTATGTTTTGGGTCATTGTCCATCTGTAGTATGAAACGACGACCAATCAGTTTGGCTGCATTTGGCTGGATCTGAGCACACAGTATGGCTGTGAATACATCAGAATTCATTCGGCTGCTTCTGTCCTGTGTCACATCATCAATAAACACTAGTGACCCAGTGCCACTGGCAGCCATGCATGCCCAAGCCATCACACTGCCTACGCCGTGTTTTACAGATGATGTGGAATGCTTTGGATCATGAGCTGTACCACGCCTTCGCCATACTTTTCTCTTTCCATCATTCTGGTAGAGGTTGATCTTGGTTCCATCTGTCCAAAGAATGTTCTTCCAGAACTGTGCTGGCTTTTTTAGATGTTTTTTAGCAAAGTCCAGTCTAGCCTTTTTATTCTTGATGCTTATGAGTGGCTTGCACCGTGCAGTGAACCCTCTGTATTTACTTTCATGCAGTCTTCTCTTTATGGTAGATTTAGATATTGATACGCCTACCTCCTGGAGAGTGTTGTTCACTTGGTTGGCTGTTGTGAAGGGGTTTCTCTTCACCGTGGAGATTATTCTGCGATCATCCACCACTGTTGTCTTCCGTGGATGCCCAGGTCTTTTTGCATTGATGAGTTCACCAGTGCTTTCTTTCATTCTCAGGATGTACCAAACTGCAGATTTTGCCACTCCTAATATTGTAGCAATTTCTCTGATGTTTTTTTTCTGTTTTTGCAGTTTAAGGATGGCTTGTTTCACCTGCATGGAGAGCTCCTTTGACCGCATGTTTACTTCACAGCAAAACCTTCCAAATGCAAACACCACACCTCAAATCAACTCCAGGCCTTTTATCTGCTTAATTGAGAATGACATAACGAAGGGATTGCCCACACCTGTCCATGAAATAGCCTTGGAGTCAATTGTCCAATTACTTTTGGTCCCTTTAAAAACAGGGTGGCACATGTTAAGGAGCTGAAACTCCTAAACCCTTCATCCAATTTTAATATGGATACCCTCAAATGAAAGCTGAAAGTCTGAACTTCAACTGCATCTGAATTGTTTTGTTTAAAATTCATTGTGGTAATGTCTAGAACCAAAATTAGAAAAATGTTGTCTCTGTCCAAATATATATGGACCTAACTGTATGCACACATACACATTACACATGGACTTACCCTCTCTGCAGATGATTCCACATGATACATTTCTCTCTGGTGTAGCTTCCCATCTCCCAGGGCCCAACTGCAGAGCTTTCTTGCAAATTGCAGGTCTGAAGGCAGGATGGGGAGAATGAAGCTGTACAATACAGAGCAGGGAAGGCAGAGAAAGCAGGGGCCATGCTGTGAGCAGCCTATCTGCTGGAACTGGAGGCTGCAGCTGGTGGGCAGAGCCTCATTTCCTGCCCTTACAGAGCAGACACTGGCATGGTCTCTATGCCGGACACAGTGCAGCCAGGAGCTGCAGGAGCAGCAGGAGCTGATTATTTAGCAGCTCACAGCTTTGCGGGAGACGCCGACGGCACCAGCCCCGGAACCTCGAGGGGCCCGGGACAAGGTTCGCTCAGAGTTGAGGAATATGGGACCGGAGGACGACATGGAAGCCTTCCTTACCATCTATGAACGCACAGCAGAGTGGTAAAACCTACCCGCTGGCCAGTGGGCGGAAGTGGTGGCTCCGTTTTTGGTTGGAGATGCCCAGAAGGCCTACTTTGACCTCAGCCGAGAGGACGCCCAGGACTACCAGAGGCTCAAAGGTGAGATTCTTGCTCGACTGGGGGTCAATACATACGTGAGGGCCCAGCGTGTATTTTCATGGGCCTTTGTGGAGAACCTACCCGCCCGGTCTCAGGATTATGACCTTCTGCAGCTGGTAAAGAGGTGGCTCCAGCCTGAGACTTTGACTCCAGCCCAGATGGTGGAGAGGGTGGTGGTCGACTGGCTGGTGAGGACTCTGCCGGCCGCTATCCAACATTGGGTGGAGCAAGGGGAGCCCGGTACCCTCGACCAGGTGGTCAGCCTGATCGAGCGGTACTCGGCCACTCAGGACTTTATACAGGACTCTGCCCCCTCGTGGCTGTCATGCCGGACCCTGACAACCCAGGAACCAGGAAAGGGGTCGCGTCCCTCTGCTGAGGACATTCAGCACCGTACCCGTGCTGAAGGGGTACCCTGGAGTGAGAGTGGCAGGAGACCGGTTCCCTCCCAAATGGTCACAAGAACTAACAGGACCTCCACCATTAGGTGCTGGCGGAGTCAGGGGCTGGGACATGTGGTTGCTAACTGCCCCCTGACTACAGAGCCCATGAACTGTGGGTACAACCGCCGGATCTCACTGTACACCCAGACCGTCTGCACTGCGAGTGCCGACCCCCCGGACAGTGACCCCAACTGTGCCAGGTACTGGTTAATGGGTACCCAACAGGGGCCCTCTTAGACTCGGGGAGCCTAGTGACTTTGGTACATGAGTCACTGGTGGCAGGAGACAACCCCAGTAGACGGACAGTCGGGGTTGTGTGCATCCATGGGGACCTCCGAGAATACCCAACCGCGGAGGTAGTTTTGTCCACGCCATGTGGGGACACGAAACATGTGGTGGGGGTGGTAAAAACTCTTCCCTATGGGACTATGTTGGGTAGAGACTTGCCCTTGTTCTGGACAATGTGGAAAAACAAAAACCACTCCCCCCCAAGTAAAATTTATTACGGGCGCTGTACCCGAAGAACCCGAGTCAGGAGTACCATTCAACCTAGGGACAGAGTGTGACCCTGATAGGTTTCCCCTAGAGGTGCTGACAGGAGAGGTCGAGGAGACCCCATTGATCCCCGAGCTGGATGTGTCCCGGGGCACATTTGGGACAGCTTAGCTACAGGATCCCACCCTGTCTCGGGCATGGGAAAGGGTGTTAGAGTTAAATGGTGTAGCTCAACAGCCCGGTGCAGATACTGTGTTTCCACGCATGGTGGTCAAAGGTGAGTTGGTCTATAGGGTAGACAAAATCAGGGACGAGGTCATGTAACAGTTAGTGGTACCTCAGTCGTACCATCGGGCGGTTCTGGAGATGGTACACACACACACACACACACCTGCTGGGTGGACACTTAGTGGTTAAAAAGATGCAAAAGCGTATTTTGCAGCGGTTCTTTTGGCCGGAGATTTATGCGGAGGTCCAAAAGTACTGCGAATCCTGTCCCGAATGTCAGCTGACCACACCCACCGCAAGTTTCCGTAGCCCATTGGTACCTCTGCCAGTGATAGAGGTACCTTTTGAACGGATTGCAATGGACTTGGTAGTGCCCATTGTAAAATAAGCTTGTGGCCACCTACATATACTGGTGGTCGTCGACTATGCCACCCAGTACCCGGAGGCTATACCGCTACGCCACACCTCAGCGAAACTGATTGCACGGGAGCTGTTTGCCATGTTCTGTCACCTTGGGCTACCTAAGGAGACCCTGAAGGATCAAGGGACCCATTTGATGTCCAAGATGACGAGGGAACTGTGCAAACTGCTAAAAATAAAACAATTGCGCACCTCAGCGTACCACCCTCAAAACGACGGGCTAGTAGAATGGTTCAATAAAACCCTCAAGTCCATGTTAAAAAAGGTGGTTTCTAAGGACGGAAGGGATTGGGACATGTTGCTACCCTATTTGATGTTCGCCGTCCGTGAGGTACCACAGGCTTCCATAAGGTTCTCTCCCTTTGAGTTATTGTATGGCAGACACCCTAGGGGTCTGTTGGACATAGCCAAAGAGATGTGGGAACAAGAGCTGATTCCACATAGGAGTATAATTGAACACGTTGCTAGTATGCAGGACCAGATCGCGGCAGTCATGCCCATCGTCAAAGAACATCTGTTAGATACCCAGGCAGCACAGAGGCACACATATAATAAAAGAGCCACGCTCAGGTCTTTTAACAAGGGCGATCGGGTGTTAGTACTTGTACACACAGCCGAGAGTAACTCATGGCCAAGTGGCAAGGGCCATATGAAGTTCGAGAAAAGGTGGGAGAGGTCAGGATAAGTGATGCTCTCACTAAACAGCAGCGACGGGAGGCTCGCTCGCTGGTGCAGCAGAATACCAACGTGTTCTCAGAGCTACCGGGTAGGACTATGGGTCTCCAACATGACAATGTCCCAGAACCTGGGGTAAGGGTACGAATGAGACCATACCGGGTACCCGAAGCCCGGAGGCAAGCCATCACAGCTGAGGTAAACAAATGCTCCAGTTAGGCGTCATTGAGAAATCATGGAGTGAGTGGGCTAGCCCCATCGTATTGATCCCGAAACCAGATGGATCATTATGCTTCTGTAACGATTTCTGGAAATTAAATGAAGTGTCGAAGTTGGACCTTTATCCAATGACCAGGGTGGATGAGCTGATTGAGAGACTGGGGCAGGCCCAGTACTTTACCATGCTCGATCTCACCAAGGGTTACTAGCAGGTACCTCTCACAAAATCGGCGAAGGAAAAGACCACCTTCATATCTCCGGAGGGTCTATATCACTATGTGGTTTTACCTTTTGGGTTACATGGGGCCCCGGCGACATTCCAGAGGCTGATGGACATAGCGCTCAAGCCCCATCAGGAGTACGCGTCCGTGTATCTAGATGATATCATCATCTTTAGCACCAACTGGCACACGCACCTATCCCTGGAACAAGCGGTGCTGGATTCTCTCAGAGCCACAGAATTAACGGCAAACCGCTGGTTTATACCTAATTTTGCTGGGAGAATGGCGGCCCTGACAAATCTCTTGAAAGGAAAAAAAAACGGTAATGGTTCGGTGGAACCCTCAGGCAGAAGAAGCGTTTCAGTCCATGAAGTTGGCCCTGTGTGGACAGCCGGTCCTCATTAGCTCCAACTTCAAGGAAACCTTCATTGTACAGACAGATGCATCGGAGGTAGGCCTAGAAGCGGTATTGTCACAAAAAGTGAATGGTGAAGAGCACCCAGTCACCTACTTGAGTAGAAAGCTTACCCCGGCAGAGAAATACTATAGCGTGGTAGAGAAGGAGTTTTTGGCTATTAAGTGGGCCTTGGAATCGCTGCGTTATTATTTGCTCAGGTGTCAGTTACGCTTGGTGATGGACCACTCACCCTTGGTATGGATGAGGAACGCCAAGGAGAGGAATGCGCGAGTCACCAGGTGGTTTCTGTCACTGCAAAATTTTAGTTTCTCTGTAGAACATCGCGCTGGGAAGTCGCACGCAAACGCGGATGCCCTGTTCCGGGCACGCTGTAGGGTGACACATGTTCAACCCCACAAGTTTGAACAGAGGGGGGGGATAGGTGAGGCAGTGACTGGGATCGTATACGAGGGACGTTATATATCACCCAGAATGTGTACAGAGACCTATTAAACCCATTGGAGTACATTGCAGTCACAGACAGAGCTGCGGCTGCAATGCAGGAATGGAGGTGAGCATTGACTTACTCAGGCAATCTGGCTAAAGTAGATTAAGTAAAACCCGGCAGGGCCTTCATTTCTTGGAGGAAGCTACAGGAAGGTAGTGGAGCCTCCAACCCAGGTTTTCCAGTGGCTCTTGCCACAGGTCCTTTAAAAACCCTGCATTAAGGATTAGTGTTGTTCAGTGTTGGGACCTGGTAAGAGCATAGCAGGAAAGCTTGACGGGCCTGTGTGTAGCTGAACCCATGCCTGGGAATGCTCTGCACCCATCAGGCTCTGAGTGACCACGGCAACCGTTGTTTATGGTTTCCTATACTATTATTGCGTATGCAGTGACTGCAAGGGCTGCCAAAAATTTGGACGTACCCCAATACACCTTTGAAGAGAAATAGAGGAGGGTCTCAGTAAAAAAAAATGTCCTCATTATAAAGAAGTGGGTCTCCTATAGTGGTAATGCCCATGCTGTGACTGCAAGGGCTGCCAAAATTTGGGAAAAACTTCACTAACAATTTAAAGACACATAGAGCTGGGCCACAGTAACAAGTACGACATGTTCCCATTAAAAGGAGTGGGTCTCCCATACTGTTTGCCTATGGAGTGAATGCAATGGATGCCAAAAATTTGGAGGAACTCTAATGCCCCTTGCAAGAGACGTAGAGGTCGGAGGGCCTCCTGAAAACAATGTTCCTATTATTAGGAAGTGGGTATCCCATACTGTTTGCCTATGCAGTGAATGCAACGGCTGCCAAAAAAGAGACGTAGATATGGTGATATGGTAGCTATGGTGGTGATATGGAGGAGGATGTGGAAGATGAGGATGAAGAGAAGGAGGAGGACAAGAGCAAATAGACAAAATTAGGAAGCGTATACCCTTGTCTGTGTGTGAAGACAGAGGTGTATGGGAATAGAATTCCAAAGAAAACGCTGTAGTTGAGTTTATGTTACGCTGCTATCATTCGGTGGTGTTGAGAAGTCTGGCCCAATCCAGCCCTTGTTCATTTTTATAAGAGTCAGCCTGTCAGCATTTTCAGTTGACAGGCGGATGCGCCTATCGGTTATAATTCCACCGGCGGCACTAAAAACCCGCTCTGACAAAATGCTAGCGGCAGAGCAGGCCAGGACCTCCAAGGCGTAGAGAGCCAGTTCATGCTACGTGTCCAGCTTGGATACCAAATAATTATAAGGCACAGAGGAATCATGGAGGACATTGGTACGGTCGGTAAGGTACTCCCTCACCATCTTCCGAAACTTTTCCCTCCTTGGGAGAGTACCCTGCACCTCAGGGCTTGTGCGATGGGAGAGTCTGAGAAAACTGTCCCAGAGCTTTGACAGTGTTCCCCTGCCTCTGCTGGATTGCATTTGTGTCTCTCTCGCCTGTACTCCTTGGTTGTCCAACAAACTGTGACCTCTGCCACCAGCATTTTCAGATGGGAATTTTTTTAATCGTTCCGCAACAAGGGCCTTCTCGTACTGCCCCATTTTATTAGGCCACTCGTGTGCGGGAATAAGAGACAGAAAGTTCTCCTTGTAGTCTGTAGTTGGGTCTACAAGTGTCACCAACCAGTAATAACGGTCACCCAAAATTTGGACAACACGAGGGTCATGGGAAAGGCAGCGTAACATAAACTTAATAGTAGAAGAATCCAGCGGATAAAAAAGTAAAAAAACCTTTATTGTATCATGTTAAAAATAGCAGCAGTGCACACTAGCAAGTAGCGAAACCAATGCATTTCAACCTAAAGATGTCTTAATCATGACTGATTGTAGTCTGTAGTTGGGTCTACAAGTGTCACCAACCAGTAATTACTGTCACCCAAAATTTGGACAACGCGAGGGTCACGGGAAAGGTTTCGTAACATAAACTTAGCCATGTGTGCCAGACTGCAAAGAGGCAAGACTTCCGTGTCCTCACCAAGAGCACGACTGACCATGCTCTCCTCCTCATCCTCCTACCCTTCCTCCTCCTCCCTGTCCTCAGGCCATTCACGCTGAGCAGACGGTATGACAGTTGTGCACGTAGTACCGTCTATAGTGCAGGAAACTAGCTTCTGTTCTTCCTATTCCTCCTCTTCCTCATTGTCACCCAATCAACATTGGGATGAGATGAGGCTGGGCTGTGTGGAATCACCCTGTATGGTTCCTTGCTCCATCTCATTGTGCTCTGTCTGCAATGCATCCTCTTTAATTGAGAGCAGAGGGCATTTCAGAAGACAGAGAAGCGGGATGGTGATGCTAATTATGGGGATATCAACGCTCACCATCTTGGTGGAGTCCTCAAAGTTTTGGAGGATGGTGCATATGACTAACATCCATGTCCACTCTTGAGTTCTTATGTGTGTAGTCTTAACTGAATACCAATGGCCTTGTTGATGCTGGTAGTCAACAACTGCCCTCTTCTGCTCACAAATCCTTCCCAACATCTGCAATGTAGAGTTCCAATGCGTGGGGACATCGCAGATCAGTTGGTGAGCTGGAAGCTGCAAACGCTGCTGAAGCACGGCAAGGGCGGCGGAAGCTGTAGCTGACTAAGCACATGGGCCAGGCATGGTACGTGTGTGAGCTATCCTCTCCTCAAAGCTGCTACCAGGTCCCGGCCATTGTCACACACAACCATGTCTGGCTGTACGGTCAGCGGTGTCAGCTACAGATCTGCCTGCTCTTTCAGAGCTGTCCACAACTCTTTAGCGTTGTGTGGTTTGTCACCTAAGCATATTAGCTTCAGCACAGCCTGTTGCCGCTTGGCCGAGGCATTGCTGCAGTGCTTCCAGCTTGCAACTGATGTGGTCATTTCGGAGATGGAGGCTGAAAAGGAGGAGGAGGTGCAGGAGCTGTGGAATGTGGGAGCAACCCTGATTGACCCAGGGCCTGCAATCCACGGCGTCGGGAGGACGTGTTTCGTCCCAAGGTCCGACTGGCTCCCGGCTTCCACTATATTAACCCAGTGTCCCATCAGCGAGATGTACCATCCCTGCCCACAAGCACTTGTCCACGTGTCCGTGGTTTCCCAGTAACTGCGTTGTTGAGGGCACGTCTAATGTTGTGGGACACGTGCACATGTAATGCGGGAACGGCACACCGGGAGAAATTGTGGTAGTTGGGGACCGAGTACTGAGAGACGGCTGCCGCCATCAGGTTGCAGAAAGCTTCCGTCTCCATGAGCCTAAAAGGAAACATTTGAAGCGCAAGCATTCGCGAAATGTGTGAATTTAGTAGTGTGGCCTGTGGGGCTGCGTATTTGCGCTTGCGTTCCAAGGACTTGGGTATTGACAACTGAACGCTGCGCTGGAACAAGCACGTGGACGTGCTTGCTGATGGTGCTGGTAGAGAGTGTGCAACGACACGTGCAGGGTGGGAGTCATCTTCGCATGCGCCATGGACAGGGATTGGCGTGAACGCACAACAGCGGAAGAAGCAGTGGTGTCACCTGCAGACACTGTTTCCGGACCCTCGGGTTCGGACCACTTAGTCGGGTGCTTTGCTGCCATGTGCCTGATCATGCTGGTGGTGGTCAGGCTGCTAGTTTTGCTATCCCTGCTGATGCTGGCCTGGCAGGTGGTGCAAATGGCCTTTTTGGGGTTATCTGCAGAGTCTTTACAAAATGACTTGGGAAGACCTAACAGTTGTACTGGCGACTTCTGACGTGTTGGCGTTAAGAGGACCGCTTTCCTACCTTGTGTCTGCGGCCACCACACTGCTTCTTCCTGCCTGTTGTGGTGCTACGCCTCCCTCCTCCTGTGTGCTGCTGTCCTTGCTCTTTATGTCCCCCTGCCAGGTTGGGTCAGTTACTATATCATCCACTACCTCGTCTTCCACTTCCTCACCCTGGTCCTCCTCCTGACTTTCTGGCAATTGAGTCTCATCATCATCATCATCCACCTCTTGCGACAGTAATTGCACTTTCCCACTGTTGCCTTCGTGTGACCATGGCTGCTCCAATAATTGGGCATCGCTACACGCGTTCTCCTCTTGACTCACTTGAAGCTGGCTGGGTGAGAGGCCCGAATCTACAAATGGAAAAGTGAACAGCTCTTCTGAGTGTTCAAGTGTGGGATCAGTTGTCTCCGGCACTTGGCATGGTGGGATGAAGGAGGATCAGGGTGAGGAATATGCGGTCCAGGCTCACGGCTACTGAGACTTGACCGTGTGGAAGACAGGGGGGTGGTGGTGGCAAAGTGACTGGAAACATTATCTGCTATCCAAGCAACAACATTTTGACACTTCGCTGGGTTCAATAATGGTGTACTGCGGTCCTCTAGTAATTGGGACAGAAAGGTTGAGCGACAAGATGTGGTTGTTTGTTGAGGCACAATTTCAGCTTGCCCACGTCCTCGGCCTCTGCATGCACCATCACCATCACGTCCACTTCCGCATCCCTTGCTATGCACCTTGCCCATTTTATATGGATGACAATATTTTCCACGTTCACGAGAAATGGCTGATTTTGGAATGCAGTTATATGTGATACGTCTGACAGAGAACCACAATTTTAAATAGCTGGCCTGTAATTTGCTAATACCATTCTTCACAGACACTATGTGTGAATAGCTTGACTGGCACACTGCAACAGAATAAAAATGGAAGAAATGTCTGATTTTGGAACAGTCTTATAGGTGATATGTCTGACAGAGAACCACGGTTTTAAATAGCAGGCCTGTAATTTACTAATATCATTCTACACAGAGACCTAGTGTGAATAGCTTGATAGTATTGTCCCACATTCTCCCATATATATTATCTACTATATAATCGGCTTATCCCGTCTGATTGTCCGTCCAGGAAATCCCGCGTCGCTGATTGGTCCGGCCGCGGCCAATCAGCGACGCGGGATTTCAGAACAAGATGGCGGCCGTTAGCGGCTCATCTGCCGCATGGAGGTCATCGGCGATGCAGCCGGGAGATGACTGCTCGCAGCGGAAGTACCCGCACAGGCAGCGCCGCTCCCCGGTCCTCACTAACACGGTTCGCTGATTGGTTGCGGCCGCCGGCCGTGACCAATCAGTGATATTGGCGCCAGTCGGCCGCATACATTTTCTAGAATACCCGATGCTTTAGAATCGGACCACCATCTAGTCCCCCTATACTAATACCCACACATGCCTCCTTATGCCTTGTAAATATGCCCAGGACAAGACCAGTCCAGGCATATCAAAGAAGATGGACAATTGTCCATCTGTTATCGGTGTCAAACTGCTGACATGGTTAATTACCATGCAAGGAGATATCCACAGACTGCTAGGACAAAGGATCAAAGTGATCCTTTGTCCTGACAGCAATGGATGCCTGCATGGGGTCTGAACATTCACAGATGTAACTACATAGCTGTGAACATGCAGGACTTCAAAGCACCCGCAGACGTGCCTGGGTGCGAGCAGGGACACGTGTGCCGGGGCGGTGACGTCATATCACCCCGCTGGCGCTCGCAACCTGCAAGCTCACATGCAGGGGGCTGGAGCGCATGGGAGTGAGGTGGGTAAATATCAGGAGCAGCGCTCAGTCTCTTGTCCCGCTCATCTCCTGCTCTTCTCCCATGCATGTCCTCACATGCACCGTCCCTCTGCCTCTTCTCTCTCCTCACTACCACTGCCCCCTCCTGCTCTTGTCATCCCCTCTGGCTGCACTGTCCCTCTGTCCCTTTCTCTTCAGACGCACCATCAGTGTTCTCCCCACACAGTCACACCATCTGTTCCCACCTGATCTCTCTCTCTGCCCCCTACTGCCTCACCAGCCCCACTGCAGCCCTCTGTTTCCCCCTTCCACTCCTTGATCAGCCCCTCAGCCAATATCCTCTCCTCATCTCTATCCCCTCCCCATCATCATCACCATCAAGACTGGGCTAAGTATCACTGCTTTTAACCCCTTCTACTGTTAGTCCCTTGTTGTATTGCTATTAACCACTTGATCTCTGCAGGGATAGTTAGCGATAGTGATCCTGTGTGTTCAGTGCCCTGATGGTTCAGACAAGCGATGCAGGTTCTCCAACCTGAGCTATACACGAGACAAAATCCACAACAGAAGAACCCAATCTTTTCTTTTGTGAGATTTATAACCTTTCAGATTGGTGATCTCTTTGTCTTGTCCTCCAACGCGCTCTGATACCGGAAGATCATCATGTCACATCGTTCGAAGACCATCAACTTTCAGGCTCAGCTAAGGAGTCCAACTGGTCGAGAGTAAAGGCGATCCAGAGTAAAGGACCTTTTTCCAAGCAGCACAAAAAGGACGGAGGAACAGACAACACCGAGCAAAATGGACACCGAACAAGTGAGTATGCACTTCTCCACCCTGAAACACCTGTCTAGAAGTAGCACATTTAACCCCATACTTCCCAACACATACAAATCCACAGAGATGCTCTGGTCCGCTTTGATGGACCAGGCATATGGACATGACAAACTGTGTAGCAGTATAAGCATTCTCCATAAAACAAACTAAAGTCTCCAAATGCTGGACAAATTGGTGTATTCCTTTTGAGGACAACATTTGCAGGCCAGAACATATAGAAACACTAGCCAGCATAAGAAAGGCAGAGGAAGTTTCCACACCAGATAGCTTCCACTGCCATTGTTGTGTGGAAAACATCAAACAAGTACACACACTTGAAACACAGTTCTAAGAAAGGGCCAAGAGGGGCAGGGAAATCTGTGTGTTGGAATTTAGACTCTCTGAGAAAAAGACCTATTATTCCGACATGGACAGACAGCTCCTCTGACTGTACACTAAGATCAAACAGTTTAAGAACAGAGCCGCATCCATGGATGCGCTGGTTAGTATACTTAGAGAGGATCTGGCTGCAAATCCACAAACCATTGCTGATTTGCAACAGGTCCTCTCTATTTTATCACGGTCTGGTATGAATAGCATGTTACCCTTGCCCACGAAATGGGTTTGTGCTTTGGGAACAGCACAGGAGGAGATGACGGCAACAGAATCCATGTCTCCCATGGATCATAGATCTAGAGCTTCAGATACCAGGGGCAGGTAGGATGGTCGCTACAGTTAATAATAATAATCTTTATTTTTATATAGCGCCAACATATTCCGCAGCGCTTTACATAAATGATCATGTACAGTACACTCCAACACCATTGGAGCACAGACATAACAGCCGCTTCCAGGGTCAGGAGAACAATTGGGGACATAGAAGTGGGTGGGAAATGGATCGCACCACTACCAATCTGTCAAATTATCCAGAAAAGCCATAGGAATTTTATCTTAAACATAGCAATGAAAGGATAAATTTCCTGTTATGGATCTGAAATTTGATCACAATGGAGATCCGTTTACTTCATGCAATATATTTGAGGGCCATTGCAATAAATATTCTGAAAATAGGCCCCTGAAAATTGTAAGGAGTTATTGAAACTGTGGTTGCCTACACACCTTGTGCAGAGGTATGAAGCAACAGGGAGAATGCAACACAGGAATGGGCAATTTCATGATGAGGAAAAATGTCTTTCCTTACTCATGAGACTGGCAACAAGACACTGGGACATTACTCTAGAAATCCTGACAAAGTTCAAGCCAACTATATACGATGAGCCATTGTCTCATGTCTTTGTAGAGTCGGTTTGAAGGTATGTACAGGAAAGTTACAAAAGGATCGAGATATCGGTATTCCACAAGGCATGATCAGCATGTTTGAGGAAAAATTCCCATACTTACTGCATCGCTTACTGATGCGGCCATAATTATTGAGCAGTGTAGACAAGGTCTACCGCACAATAAGAAGTCAGTTAAAGTAAGGGAGCATGTGCCCGTAATGTTAGATGGCAAGATGAACTTGTACACCATGCTAAAACTAAATCAACTATTAGTCCCACGGCTCCACCATTGGAAAAGACAGGGAGCCTTCAATGCTTTCTGTGTTTGCTATATGAGCACATGAAGAGAAAATGTCCTCAATGGATGCAGAACCATAACGACCCTGAAAAATCTGGCAATAATAATGATTTCAAGATGAAACCTAATTATGCCAGAACAGGGAGGGAGGGGAACAGGCAGATAGAAATCATGGACATTTACAAGGGCAGGCACTGAAACATGTGGCCATTATAAATAGTGTTGAGCCACCCCCGTAGTGTTCGAGTTCGGTTCGGTTCGTCGAACACCCGTGTGTTCACCGAACTGTTCGTCGAACACCGTTAAAACCAATGGCAGGCAAACAAAAACACATAGAAACACATAGAAAACACCTTCAAAGGTGTCCAAAAGCTGACAGACTGCTCAGAAGACACAACTAACACATGGAAAAGTGACAAGTACATATAGTCATGCGAAAAGAAAAGAGGTGGAGGAGTAAAAGGAGGGGGAGACACAGATATAGGCATGTCATGCCCTTCTAAAATCCAAAAAGTGAGAAGCCGACACGTTCAGTCCGCTCCTGCTCTTGCCACCTCCGTGTCGCCGGGTTTGTGCCAGAGCCGCGGTGAACCCTGACGGCCAGCCCCCCTCTCCAAATACTGGTGCCTGTCCGCTGGTGGGTCGAGCGAGCCCCCCTGTGGTGGAGGCAGCTCTAAGCTTTTTAATTTAAATTGTCTCTCTAATTTGAATGAATACACTTTAAATCCATTTACAAGGATCTATTGGAGGGCAAGTCTCATGCCAGCAGCCGCGTAATTCCAGCTCCAGTAAGCTGCTGCAGTTAAAAAGCTTTTATAAGGATCGAGCTCGGCTGTCCACCGCAAGGCATCCTACTGCCAGTCCCAGCCTCTATGCCTTTGGGTGCCTCCTGATGCTCTTCACTGAGTATCCCGTGGTCCCGAAGCATTTCCTTTGAAAAAATTAAGTGTCCAAACTACAGGTGGTATAGCTTGCTTAACAGCCGGGATAATCCGCTGACTAGCAGACACTGCTACTAGGCACAAAGTATTTCCTGGGCTAGATGCAGTTAAAAATTTATAATTAGATACTCTCGTTGGATGCTGAGAAAGCATTCCATAGAGTCTCCTGGCACGCCATATATGATTCTCTTAAAAAGCTTGGGGTAGGGGTCTAGGGGACCCTTTTATAGCCAAAATCACGGCCCTGTATCGCAATACGTCGCCTAGGCTGAAGATAAATGGAACTGTAGCACCCTGAGGGCTTGGTTGCTACAGAGGTATTGCACCTCACCCAGAGGTGTGATATCTCACTCTCAGGTAAGGATGGAGTGTGGATCAGGACCCGACACCTGCATGCATTACACCACATTGCCGTGGGGCAGGGCGACCAATATGCCCCTGAGATGGGCACGACAGTCCCTGTCCCTGGCTGGAGTGGGGGGAGGGAACACTGAGGAAGGGGAACCCTGTAGTGCAGGAGCAGGGAGGAAGCAGTTCCTGGGTGCATTGAGAAGGGAGTATAAAAGGTGGGCACCATCTTAGTTCAGTGCAGAGAAGTCTGAGCAGAAGTGGCAGGGAGCAGGGGCTCTGCATGAGCTCTGCTCCGGAGGCGGGCCTAGTAACAGAGGCCCAGGCCTGGAAGAGGGAGAAGGAAGGAAGAGGAGCGGAGAAGGCTCCAGGAACGAGGAACGAAGGGATCCCAGGGGTGCGGACGGGCGAGTCGCCACCGCACGCCCGAATCCACCTGCATGGAGGGGTCAGGCCAAAGGGGGAGACCGGTCCCCGAAACTAGTGGAGGCAAGAAACGACCCTCAGCTAGAAACCGGAGGCTGTGACATTTTATGTGGCGCAGCCCCTCGCTACACCCGCTAGGAGGGCAGCACATAGGGTCAGGGAAACTGGCGCCAAGTTTACCAGGAGGAGGCCCGAGGCAGCCGGACAGAAGGGTTGGTAAGAAAGGCCAGACAAAGGACACACAAAGGGGGTCCTGTGAAGCGCTCCAAAATTATCTGGGAGTTGTCTGAGCCCCTCACCTGGTGAGCACAGTACGACGTGGGCAGCCGTTACCTGCAGACGTGGTCTGGATAATAAGAACTGTGAGTAAAGGCCCTGGACTGCATCACTGACTCCGTGTCGTTACTGCTGCTGCCCTGCACCATCACCCCCATCCTCCGCATACACTGCCCTGAGGCTATACTCCTCCCGTGGGGAGTTATGCTACGCTCTGCTGCACCCACAACACCAGCCTCAGCAGTCTGCCCTGCAGCGGCGGTTCACTCTGACCGCAATCCACGGGTGGCGTAGTCGGACATTTAAACATCAAAACCACATAAATAGTTCCGCCACTGGTTTGACCACCCTGAGCCACGGAACCGGGTCCCCGCCACGAAGACTACAACCACCAGCATCCACCAAAAAGGGTCCGGCTCCGGGTGTCCCAAGGCCCAGGGGGTGCATCAGAACATTTTCATCACCTTTCACAATCACCAATGGGACAAGGCAGGGATGTCCTCTGTCCCCTCTCTTATACATCCTAGTGACGGAGCACCTGCTCTCATCAATTCGCCATAACCCCAATATTAGGTGGATTGAGGTGGGAGGCACCGAGTACAAGTGCTCTCTATTTGCTGATGATGTACTAGTATATATCACTCAATCACATATATCCATCCATGCTGTTATGGCTGAAATAGATCACTTTGTTACATGGTCAAATTTTAAAATCAATGCAGCGAAGTCTGAGGCCCTCGATGTCTCCCTCCCCAAATCCATATAGGATTCCATCCAGTCCAACTTTCCCTTTGCCTGGCCCTCACAGGGTATCAAATACTTAGGAATTCCTATTCATAGAGACCTCTCCCATCTATGTTATCTTAATTTTGGGCCCTTTATTGAACAACTCCATACAGACCACGGTTGGCAAGTTAGAACTGTAAGATTCACTACGTGAACCATTGGTGTTTTGTGGAAAAGCACATGTACACTGTGTTCCAAATTATTATGCAAAAAGTGTTTAGGAGTGATAAGGGAAGAATTTGTTTGTTTGTCAGTTAAACTCATTGATGGTGATGTGTGTCAGGGCTCTTTATATCACTGTAAGCAATTGCAGACACCTGTGCTAATTAGTTTGGCAGGTGTGTCCAATGAAAGGCAAGACTACTTAAGAAGGCTGTCTCACATTATTAAGCAGCCTACATTTTCTGCCAAAATGGGAAAGAAAAAGGATGTGTCGGCTGCTGAGAATCAACAAATTGTGGAGTGTTTAGGTCAAGGCATGACTACAATCAACATTGTGCGATGATCAGGATGAAGTGTCTTGGCAATCAAGAAGTATGTAGCTGATTCACAGTACACACGTGTGCGTGCTGATAAGGGCAAATTGAGGACTCTTTCCTACAGGCAATTACGTCAGGTTAAAAGAGCAGCGGCAAAAAAGCCTTGTCATAGCAGCAGACAAGTTTTTGAAGCTGCTGGTGCCTCCAACGTCCTCCGAACAACAAGATGCAGGGTCCTTCAGAGGTTTGCAGCTGTGCATATGCCATCCTGTCGACCTCCTCTATCCACTTCACACAAGCAGAAACGGCTCCAGTGGGCCAAACATTACATGAAGACTGATTTCAAAACTGTTTTGTTCACGGATGAGTGCCGTGCAGCGCTCGATGGTCCAGATGGATGGAGTGGAGGATGGCTGGTTGATGGACACCCCACGCAAACACGGCTACAGCGCCAACAAGGAGGAGGTGGAGTAATGTTTTGGGCTGGAATCATGGGGAGAGAGATTGTCGGCCCCTTTAGGATCCCTGAAGGCGCTAAAGATGAACTCCATAATGTATGTGGATTTTCTCAAACAGCACTTCCTGCCATGGTTCAAGAAGAAGAACCGTGTATTTCACAGCAAGATCATTTTTTTGCATGATAATGCACCATCTCATGCTGCACATAAAACATCTGCATCTCTGGCTGATATGGGCATAAAAGGGGACAAACTTATGGTGTGACCCCCATGCTCCCCTGACCTCTACCCCATTCAGAACCTCTGGAGCATCATCAAAAGGAGTGTCTATGATGGCGGGAGGCAGTTCACATCTAAGCAACAGCTCTGGGAGGGTATTCTGTCCTCATGCAAAACAATTGAAGCAGAAACCATCCAAAACCTGACAAATTCAATGGACGAGAGAGTTCAGAAGCTCCTTTCGAACAAGGGGTCCTATGTGAAAATGTAACATCACCTAGAATAAAGTTTTGAGTTGAAAACTGTTTGATTTCAGTTTCTAATAACCTGCTAATGCTTATAATTTCAAAAATGACCATTTTTTTGGTCTTTATTAAAATGAAAAGGTTGATCGAAAAGTTTGGGGGATCTAAGAGTGTGGCAACCCAGTAGTCATGATTACTTCGAATTCTGACAATATGAGGGTCATGTTGCAGGTAGTGCAGCAAGAAGGCACTTGTGTCTTGCGCATCTCGGAGCCCCAAAATTATTTTCTGGGCTAGATGCAGCTAAAAATTATTATTAATTTTAAATCTGGTGGAGGTTAGTATAGATGGGCTAATAGGATCAGTGCTGCACACTGCTACAAAGCCCAAATTATTTTCCAGTCAAGATACAGATAAACATGATTAGTAATTTGAAAGCTTAAAACGGTTGGTAGGGTGATTTTAACCAATCATCAAGCTTTTACTCTCCCCAGGATGACACAGGGGTAGAAAAGTCGTTTCGGATCCATGATTTGTTCATCTTTATGAACGTGAGTCTGTCTACATTATCAGTGGAGAGCCGCGTGCGCTTATCTGTCAGCACACCACCAGCAGCGCTGAACACACGCTCAGACAGAACGCTGGCTGCGGGGCATGACAAGATCTCCAAGGCGTAAGTGGCTAGCTCCGGCCATTTATCCAGATTGGAAGCCCAAAAAGAGCAAGGGTCCAGTGACACAGTCATGGCTTCAATGTTTACTTGGAGATACTCCTGTACCATCGTCTCTAGGCGTTGACTATGTGTCAGACTTCTTGTCTCCTGTGGCCTTGCAAATGATGGGCTAAAAAAGTGGTGAAATGATTCCGCAAAATTGATGTTACCAGCAGATACTGTGGTTCTGTTACGGTTTGAGTGCTGAACACTTGACGGTCCCACGGTTGGCAAGTTGGAACTGTGAGATTCACTACGTGCACCACTGGTGTTTTGTGGAAAAGCACATGTAAGATTCTGCAACAGTCTCTGCTGATACTCCTGCATGCATGCATCCCTTTCTATGGCAGGAATAATTTCTGCAAATTTACTTTTGTACCGGGGATGTAACAGTGTGGCGACCCAGTAGTCAGGATTATTTCTAATTCTCACAATTCGAGGGTCATGTTGCAGGTAGTGCAGCAAGAAGGCACTCATGTGTGTTGCGCATCCAGGAGCACCAAGTCCCTGTTGTGTTGGTGGCGAGGTAACAATCATGCTTCCTTCCTCTGTCCTCTCCCCCCAACCTCGCACAACAGAAATGTGATCAAGGTCTCCCTCATCTGATGAGTCTTCCATCAGTTCGTCCTCCACTTCTTCCTGGGCTGCTGCACCTTCCTCACTAGTTTGGCTGCTACCATGCGCCCTGGTAAAACCATCTCCCCCACCCTCACATGCCTGCCGCCTTGGTGCTGCCGACTGTCTGGACCTTGCAGATGTTAGCCCTTCCGCATACAACTCCTCCTCCTCTACTTCCTCCACCTCCTCTTGTGCCACCACCTGACTCCGAATTCTGTTTAACATGTGCTCCAGCATGTAAATCACCGGAATAGTCATGCTGATAATGGCATCGTCAGCACTAAACATCTTCGTCGCCATTTCAAAACTGTGCAGAAGGGTGCATAGGTCCCTGATCTGAGACCACTCCTCCAGCGTGATTTGCCCCACCTCCGGATCTCGTTGGCCCAGGCTATACGTCAGAACGTATTGCACCAGGGCTTGTCGGTGCTGCCACAGTCGCTGCAACATGTGCAGAGTTGAATTCCACCGGGTAGGCACATCGCATTTTAGCCGGTGAAGTGGCAGGCCCAACGACTTCTGTAGAGATGTAAGTCGCTGAGCTGCGGGATGCGAACGGCGGAAGTGAGCACACAGCGACCGTGCCCTCTGCAGAAGGCCATCTAGTCTGGGATAGTGGGCTAAAAATTGCTGGACAACCAGGTTCAACTCGTGAGCCATACAAGGCACGTGTGTGACATTGCCCCGGCGAAGGGCCGCACCCAGGTTTGCAGCATTGTCGCACACGGCCTTCCCTGGTTTCAGGTCCAGTGGAGACAACCATTCATGAAATTGGTTCTCCAGAGCTGACCACAACTCCTCAGCTGTGTGACTCACATTTCCCAGACATTTCAAAGTAAAAACCGCCTGATGACGTTGAGCCCTACTGCCAGCATAGTAAGGAGGTGTGCAGGATCCCTTCTGCGCAGTTAGAAAGCTTGTAGCATGACCAGACAGGCTTTGGGTGCAGGTGGAAGACCGAGAGGAGGTTGAGGAGGCAGAAGCAGTGGAGGAACTTTGACATAAAGAGGATTGACGCACAACTCGTGGGGACGGCAAGACTTGGACAGCAGCCCCTTGTCCTGCTGTCACCATAGTTACCCAGTGCCCAGTCAGCGACATGTAACGCTCCTGTCCATGCCTACTCGTCCAAGTGTCTGTGGTGAAATGCACACTGTCACACACAGAGTTTCTCAAAGAAGCGGTGATGTTGTGTGCGACATGCTGGTGGAGCGCAGGCACACCTTTCTTTGAGAAGTAGTGCCGACTGGGCATCTGGTACTGGGGCACTGCGACGGACATAAGGTCTCGAAAATCCTCTGTGTCCACCAGGCGGAAAGGCAGCATTTCTGTAGCCAAGAGCTTGCAGATGGTGAAATTCAACCTCTTAGCTTTCTCATGGCTAGGAGGAAATGGTCTTTTACTTGTCCACATCTGAGGGACCGAGGGCTGGCTATTGTGCTTAGACGGGGTTGATAAGGGTGTCCCCGGCAAACTGCCGGTCTGTGAGGAAGATGCAGGCGGACATGTTAGGTTGCCTTGATCCAAAGGTGGTGCTATCGATGTCGGACAGCGCTCAACACCAGCTGGTGTTACCACCTCCAAAGAAAATGATGACCTGCCAATCACGCTGGCTGTAGCGGGTAAAGAGGTGGCAGATCTGCGCCCCAAAACAGGTGTGACTGCTGTCCCCCCAGTCACAGAGGATGAAGAGGCCGCGGATGCACAAGATATGGCAGACGGTGGTTGGCCCGGCCGGCTAGGCTGCATTGTAGCACACTGAGCTTCCCACTGCAACTTATGCTTCATGTCCATGTGCCGGTTCATGCATGAAGTACTCAAACTATGTATTTTTTGGCCTCGACTTAGCTTTTGCTGACAAATGTTACAGATAACACGAGTTGGGTCATCTTTATCGATCTGAAAAAATGCCCAGGCTATGCAAGGCTTAGCACCCATGCGACCTGAAGAGCCACCACGACTTGTGGTGAGAGGCAGAGTTGTGTTTTAGGATGCAGTTGTTGACGTGCTTCCAGTACTACGTCTCTGTCCAGGAAGACGCAACCTGACCTCGTCGTCATTAGCATCTTCCTCCACCTCCTCTGCTGACCTCATCTCTTGGCTGACTGTGGGTTGACAGTAAGTGGGATCTCCAACCTCATCATCATCACCCTGTGCGTTATCACACCCGTCGTCCTCAGAGCCAACCTGTTCCTGCCCTGACAAAAAACTAAAGTTGTCGCTCCAATCAGGTATTTGAGTCTCATCATCGTCTTCCTCATTGTCTCCACCAACAGGAGTTACAGTTTGGGAATGAGGGTCTACATTATGGTCAGAACCTTCTGCGTCTGGTCCTGGATCCGATTCATAAAGATTCTGGGCATCAGTGCAGATCATTTCCTCGTCTGGATTCACAGAAGCGCTGGAGTCGACCTCTGATTCCCAGGCTATAGTATGAGTAACAGCTCTGCAGACTCAACCATCTGTTCTACCTCATACTCAGACGGGCAGCTGGAGATTTGGGAGCTGTGAGGAAGCAAGTGCGATTGGGGTGACACCTTTGAGGACTGGAGTATTTGTGATGTTGAAGTTGATGTGGAGGAGAGCCCACTTAAAGGAGCACTTGATATCCGTTGAAGCACCTGCTGTTTTTGTGCCTCATCTGGAATTTGTAGCGATTGGCGTGGCCGTAAGAAAGGGATCTTATCACATTGTCCGCTAAAAGAAGTAGACATTTTAGTTTGGCTGGAAGATGGTCTTTCTTCTGCAGATGTTACTGTTGCTTTAACACCTACCCCACGGACACAACCTTTTTTCCCCTTCCCAACACGCCTATTCCCCTTTCCACCAGCAGCAGGCCTTTTTCCACTCATTTTGGTGGTTAACTAATTCACAACTCTGGAGTTGTTTGCACAAAAAAACAATGGATGGGAACCGAGCAGAGCTGAGTGGCCAAACTGTGGTATTAGGCCAAAACTATTGGCTGGGTTAGATGCAGAAAAAAAATATATTCAATTTGCAACCTGATGGAGGTCAGTATAGATGGACTAATAGAGAAAGTCCCACACACAGCTAGAAGCCCAAATATTTTTTCAGAGGTAGATGCAGAAAAAAAATATATTCAGTTTGCAACCTGATGGAGGTCAGTATAGATGGACTAATAGAGAAAGTCCCACACACTGCTAGAAGGCCAAATATTTTTTCAGAGCTAGATGCAGACAAAAAATTATTTTTAATTTGCAACCTGATGGAGGTCAGTATAGATGGACTAATAGAGAAAGTCCCACACACTGCTAGAAAGCCAAATATTTTTTCAGAGCTAGATGCAGAAAAAAATTATATTCAGTTTGCAACCTGATGGAGGTCAGTATAGATGGACTAATAGAACAAGTCCCACACACAGCTAGAAGCCCAAATATTTTTTCAGAGGTAGATACAGATAAAAATTATTTTTAATTTGCAACCTGATGGAGGTCAGTATAGATGGACTAATAGAGAAAGTCCCACACACTGCTAGAAGGCCAAATATTTTTTCAGAGCTAGATGCAGACAAAAAATTATTTTCAGTTTGCAACCTGATGGAGGTCAGTATAGATGGACTAATAGAACAAGTCCCACACACAGCTAGAAGCCCAAATATTTTTTCAGAGGTAGATGCAGAAAAAAATTATATTCAGTTTGCAACCTGATGGAGGTCTGTATAGATGGATTAATAGAACAAGTCCCACACACAGCTAGAAGCCCAATATTTTTTCAGAGGTAGATGCAGAAAAAAAATATATTCAGGTTTGCAACCTGATGGAGGTCAGTATAGATGGACTTATAGAACAAGTCCCACACACAGCTAGAAGCCCAAATATTTTTTCAGAGGTAGATGCAGATAAAAATTATTTTTAATTTGCAACCTGATGGAGGTCAGTATAGATGGACTAATAGAGAAAGTCCCACACAGTGCTAGAAGGCCAAATATTTTTTCAGAGCTAGATGCAGACAAAAAATTATTTTCAGTTTGCAACCTGATGGAGGTCAGTATAGATGGACTAATAGAACAAGTCCCACACACAGCTAGAAGCCCAAATATTTTTTCAGAGGTAGATGCAGAAAAAAATTATATTCAGTTTGCAACCTGATGGAGGTCAGTATAGATGGACTAATAGAGAAAGTCCCACACACTGCTAGAAGGCCAAATATTTTTTCAGAGCTAGATGCAGACAAAAAATTATTTTTAATTTGCAACCTGATGGAGGTCAGTATAGATGGACTAATAGAGAAAGTCCCACACACTGCTAGAAGGCCAAATATTTTTTCAGAGCTGGATGCAGATAAAAAATATTTTTAATTTGCAACCTGATGGAGGTCAGTATAGATGGACTAATAGAGAAAGTACCACACACTGCTAGAAGGCCAAATATTTTTTCAGAGCTAGATGCAGAAAAAAATTATATTCAGTTTGCAACTTGATGGAGGTCAGTATAGATGGACTAATAGAACAAGTCCCACACACAGCTAGAAGCCCAAATATTTTTTCAGAGGTAGATGCAGATAAAAATTATTTTTAATTTGCAACCTGATGGAGGTCAGTATAGATGGACTAATAGAGAAAGTCCCACACACTGCTAGAAGGCCAAATATTTTTTCAGAGCTAGATGCAGACAAAAAAATATTTTCAGTTTGCAACCTGATGGAGGTCAGTATAGATGGACTAATAGAACAAGTCCCACACACAGCTAGAAGCCCAAATATTTTTTCAGAGGTAGATGCAGAAAAAAATTATATTCAATTTGCAACCTGATGGAGGTCTGTATAGATGGATTAATAGAACAAGTCCCACACACAGCTAGAAGCCCAATATTTTTTCAGAGGTAGATGCAGAAAAAAAATATATTCAGTTTGCAACCTGATGGAGGTCAGTATAGATGGACTAATAGAACAAGTCCCACACACTGCTAGAAGCCCAAATATTTTTTCAGAGGTAGATGCAGAAAAAAATTATATTCAGTTTGCAACCTGATGGAGGTCTGTATAGATGGATTAATAGAACAAGTCCCACACACAGCTAAAAGCCCAATATTTTTTCAGAGGTAGATGCAGAAAAAAAATATATTCAGTTTGCAACCTGATGGAGGTCAGTATAGATGGACTAATAGAGAAAGTCCCACACACTGCTAGAAGGCCAAATATTTTTTCAGAGCTAGATGCAGAAAAAAATTATATTCAGTTTGCAACCTGATGGAGGTCAGTATAGATGGACTAATAGAAGAAGTCCCACACACTGCTAGAAGCCCAAATATTTTTTCAGAGCTAGATGCAGAAAAAAATTATATTCAATTTGCAACCTGATGGAGGTCAGTATAGATGGACTAATAGAATGATGCTATGCCCAAAAGATTTTACTTCACTAGGTGCAGTAAAAAAATTGGTATTCTATACACAGGTGGTATATCTTGCAACACAGATAGGCTACTCCACTGACTAACACACTCTGCAATAGGCCAAAAAGGATTAGCTTTGCTAGATTCAGCCAAATGCTGTGAAAAAAACTTGCACAGCACTGGCACAGACCTGCCTGGCAAAAACTGATAGGAACTGATGTAACCTAGTCCTGAAAAGGACTGCAATTACAATTAGTCTTTACTCCCACAATCTATCTATTTAAGAGCACAGACCTGCCTGATAAAAGTCGTAGGAAATGCTGTAACCTAGTCCTTAAAAGGACTGCAATCACAACTATTCCCTACTCCCAAGCTATCTGTAGATTTGTGCGAAAATTGGCTTGAAATTAACAAGGTATAGCGCACACAGCAACAGCGGTGCCGTCTAACACGCAGCTGCAGCAGTGAGAAAATGGTGGCGACGGGGAAAATGGCTTGGTCTTATAGGGCAAGGACATGTGACATACACTGCCAATGACACATGCCCTTGCTTGTGTGAAAAAAGCACTTCGCTCCGTGTGTGCGCTGCTGATAGGCTGACAGATTGCATCTCCCCACTGTAAATGCGGGAAAGAGAAAAAAAAATGGAGATCTTCATTATTCCTGCAGAGATCCATCCCCTGCCCCTCCCCCCCACCCCGCTGTACACTCAAACTGCGTATTAACATTAATTTTCATCATTACTGAGAAAAAATCCAGTTATGATTTTGGTGCACGAACAGTTATCGAACATAACCTCGAACAGCCGAATTTTTATCAAATCGTTCGTGTTCGCCGAACGGCTCGAACACCGCCTAAAACAGCTCGAATTTGAGATTGGCGAACAGTTCGAGTAGAACAACGCTCATCTCTAATTATAAATGCCCCAGCTTATAGAACAGTGGGTGTGGAATCTAACAATTATACAAAAAGAGCTATGGTTAAGAACCCACAAGTGGCAGTATGTGCCACACGGGTGCTTATCTGGAGTCTTATCGACATCGATTGACAAGCAGGGTTCCCCACAAATCTGACACCAGTATGTCACATCATACTGAATTTTTCTGGGAGACCCCACATAAAGGCCAGAATCAAAGATCAGGACACGCAAATCATGCTTGACACTGGTGCGGAAATCTCCATTACTAATGCCAAGCATGATTTACATCCCAATAGACTTCAGTGTCTGGTGAAGGGGTTTGATCACCAACAAGATGGGGTGAAGGCCCACAGAAATTGAGGAAGTGATCCCAATGTGGTTTTACCCCGGTTCTAACAACATTATCAGAACTGATGTAATGACCCAAAATGGATGCATCCTAGATTTGGCAAAATGCACTGTATGGAAGGGACTCAGATAATCCAAGGTGTGTGTCATACATACAACAGCAGTGTCTGGGACCACCCTGGCCAGCAATGGAAAGCTCAGCAGATGCACTCGAACACAAATGGCCAGAGGCCTCGCACAACATAGACCTTGAACCCATTGTGAACGAACATCCCATTCTGTGGGCCCAGAGTTAAAACAACTGTGGCAGATTAATTGGTGTTCAGGTGGACATACAAACGCCAGACCCACCCCTCCAACGCCAATAACGCTACCCACCGACCCAGTTGATACACAACACTGTCCTGGAATTGCAGGCAGGGGGCGTGGTCATAGAGGGAAATTCAATGAGCAACAACTCTCTATGATCGTGAAGAAGAAGCTCACCAATGCGTGGTTTCTCACTATAGACCTACATTTCCCTAACAAATAAACAAATACACCCTGATGTCTGCCCCTGTAGTTGCACAGACTCCAGACATAATGGTGAGGATAAGTGGCAAAAGCCGTGTATTCTCGACCATCAATGTTGCAAACGGGTTCTTTTCAATCGAACTGAGAACTGTGGGTACAAATTTGCCTTCGCAGTGGGGAACAAACAGTACAAAGGGTTCCACAGCAGTCCTATGTATTTTCACCAGCCATTGGAAGTCATACTGAGCTTGTTTTCTCAGCCAGAATGCCTCCTACAATATGTACAGTACAGACCAAAAGTTTGGACACACCTTCTCATTTAAAGATTTTTCTGTATTTTCATGACTATGAAAATTGTACATTCACACTGAAGGCATCAAAACTATGAATTAACACATGTGGAATTATATACTTAACAAAAAAGTGTGAAACAACTGAAAATATGTCTTATATTCTAGGTTCTTCAAAGTAGCCACCTTTTGCTTTGATGACAGCTTTGCACACTCTTGGCATTCTCTTGATGAGCTTCAAGAGGTAGTCACCGGAAATGGTCCTCCAACAATCTTGAAAGAGTTCCCAGAAATGCTTAGCACTTGTTGGCCCTTTTGCCTTCACTCAACCCTAAACCATCTCGATTGGGTTCAGGTCTGGTGACTGTGGAGGCCAGGTCATCTGGCGAAGCACCCCATCACTCTCCTTCTTGGTCAAATAGCCCTTACACAGCCTGGAGGTGTGTTTGGGGTCATTGTCCTGTTGAAAAATAAATGATGCTCCAACTAAACGCAAACTGGATGGAATAGCATGCCGCTGCAAGACGCCGTGGTAGCCATGCTGGTTCAGTATGCCTTAAATTTTGAATAAATCACCAACAGTGTCACCTGCAAAGCACCCCCACACCATCACACCTCCTCCTCCTTGCTTCACGGTGGGAACCAGGCATGTAGAGTCCATCCGTTCACCTTTTCTGCGTCGCACAAAGACACAGTGGTTGGAACCAAAGATCTCAAATTTGGACTCATTAGACCAAAGCACAGATTTCCACTAGTCTAATGTCCATTCCTTGTGTTCTTTAGCCCAAACAAGTCTCTTCTGCTTGTTGCCTGTCCTTAGCAGTGGTTTCCTAGCAGCTATTTTACTATGAAGACCTGCTGCACAAAGTCTCCTCTTAACAGTTGTTGAAGAGATGTATCTGCTGCTAGAACTCTGTGTGGCATTGACCTGGTCTCTAATCTGAGCTGCTGTTAACCTGCGGTTTCTGAGGCTGGTGACTCTGATAAACTTATCCTCAGAAGCAGAGGTGACTCTTGGTCTTCCTTTCCTGGGGCGGTCCTCATGTGAGCCAGTTTCTTTGTAGCGCTTGATGGTTTTTGCAACTGCACTTGGGGACACTTTCAAAGTTTTCCTAATTTTTCAGACTGACTGACCTTCATTTCTTAAAGTAATGATGGCCACTCGTTTTTCTTTACTTAGCTGCTTTTTTTCTTGCCATAATACAAATTCTAACAGTCTATTCAGCAGGACTATCAACTGTGTATCCACCAGACTTCTGCACAACACAACTGATGGTCCCGACCCCATTTATAAGGCAAGAAATCCCACTTATTAAACCTGAAAGGGCACACCTGTGAAGTGGAAACCATTTCTGGTGACTACCTCTTGAAGCTCATCAAGAGAATGCCAAGAGTGTGCAAAGCAGTCATCAAAGCAAAAGGTGGCTACTTTGAAAAACCTAGAATATAAGACATATTTTCAGTTGTTTCACACTTTTTTGTTAAGTATATAATTCCACATGTGTTAATTCATAGTTTTGATGCCTTCAGTGTGAATGTACAATTTTCATAGTCATGAAAATACAGAAAAGTCTTTAAATGAGATGTGTCCAAACTTTTGGTCTGTACTGTAGGTGACTTGCCCCTGCACACAGAAATCATGGAAGAACACTTGGTTCTGTTAAGGGAGCTGTTGGGTTTCGTAGCTAAATCTGGATTCAAGCTGAGTCCTCACAAGGCAAATTTGGTTTGGGCAGAGGTGACTTTCCCTGGTGCACAGATTTCATTTGGAGCCAAAGGAATTATGGCAGACGAGTGGAATCCTTGGTTAAGTTACCTCGGGCCGGCTATCTGCAGGACTTGTGAAAGTTCCTGGGAGGGCCAACTTCGTGAGGGAGTTCATAGAGGATTTTGCTACCAAAGTGAAACCCCTCTATGAACTCCTCAAAGGAGAATAACACTGGCTTAAGGGCTGTTCGAAAGTACAGGAAGCGGTCTTTTCTACTCTGAAAAGAGATCTCTCCTCTGCCCCTCTATTGGCCACCCAAAACATTCCCCTTTGGTCCTCTTGCTCTGAAAAACACTCCCCGGAGTCTCCCAACAGAGATTTGGGACGTTGATCATGGACCTAGGTGGCCGGTATCTGAAAGTGGACCACAAGGCGAAGTATGTTCTGTCCCAGTTGTTAAACATGATAGGGGCCGAACATGACTGTGGAAAATTACCACAGATCGCTCTACCACAAATGTTCCGGACTGACAACCATCCGGAAAACAGGTTTATCTCTGTTGATGGCTCTCGAATCTGTCTGGATGGCACCTATATGACAGGATTTGCGGCGCTGGATGAGACCACAAGCACTCAGAGGTTGCCAGGTCACATGTCAGCACAACGGGCTAAACTGGAGGCTGTCAAGGAAGCTCTCCTCCTTCAACCTCCAGGGAATCAAACTACATATAGCGACAGTTCATATGTAGTTCGATCCCTCACCCTGGAAGACACATGGAAGAGATGAGGATTTGTGGACGTAACGGTCCTAAAGGAATTGTGGGAATGGAACATGGCATATCCGGCAGAGGCAGCAATAAAGTCACAGAGCACCAGAGAGGAGAACAGCCTTTGACCTTAGGAAACAACAAGGCTGACAAATTGTCCAAGTTTGCAGCAGTATCTGGGGTCCTTCGGGAACCAGGTACTGAACAGATACCTGCATTCCAGATTGCAGTGAGACAGGCAAAGCTCCAAGATAGCCCTGTGTCACTGTGTCATTTGAGGAGGAACAGGCAAAAGATCCTTTTCTAATGACACACACCACAGCTCCACAGCATCCCTGGATAATACATCAGGGGATCCTATGTTATGATGCCAATACACAACAATTTCCTCTACCAGTAGTCCCGCAGCATCTTGAGTTGGAGCTGACGAGACTAGACCATCAATTGTTTGGACACCTTGTCCAGGACAAGCTACTGTCCCTCCTGAAGGACAAACTATACTGGCTTGGAATATCTAAAAGAGTAGAGGAAGTCACCCAACAATGCCTGGTATGTGCTCAGGTTAAGCCAAGGGCATCGGCCCTGAAGCCACTTGTGTAGCGAGTTCCACCAGCAGAGGGTCCATGGTCCGCAATCCAGATTGATTACATCCAACCATTACCAACTGGAAGTCATAACTACCGTTACACACTAATGGTGGTGGATGTCTTCTCTAAATGGGTAGAAGCCACCCCCACCATCAATGATATGGCTACCACTACTGCCCGGGTTCTCTGGGAACAGGTTCTGTCACAGTGGAGTGATAGAATCAGAGGGACACATTTCACGGTTAAGATCATGAAAGCGCATTGTGGACTTCTAGACATAAAGCAGAGTTTTCATGTCCCTTACCACCTTCAGTCAGCAGGCATTTTTGCAGTGAATGAACTGTATCCTCAAAACACAGCTTTCTAAAGCACTTTGGTGAGGGGTTACTCATGGTAATGTCCCTTCTGGCATTGCTGATGGGTATCTGAGCAACAGAGGTGACCAGTACCGGTATCACTCTATTCAAGCTGATGACCAGGCACAAAATTCCCTTGTGTCTACCCAATGAGCCCCAAATATTGGAGCCAATGAAGAATACCAGTGCCATAGAAACATTCTTCCAACTGGTTTAACAGAACCTGGAGGAGTTACTGCCTCAAAACAGCTTAGCGCTTGCACAAACTGTACCTACAGGGGGAGACAACTATGCCCTCTATAGGGAAAAAGTTAATGGTGAAAACCGTCTGCCAATCTGGACTATGGGATGCCAATTGGGAATTGGGAAGGATCCTACCAGGTCCTTGAGGTAATGGATTACACATGCTAAGGGTACCAGGCCGATAACATCAAAGAAGAGATCCCATAGACGTCAGGAAACCTTTTGGATCCATATCGACCAAGCAAAGGCCACCTGAGACTCCCTAACTCTATAATATTTTAACAAATAGAGTTGAGCTAGGGGGATAGGTTGGTAGGTCAAAGGTGGATGCCTAAGTTTCATTCAACACATACATATAACGTCATATTCAATCAACAGATCACTGGATGGTGGTCCAACATGAAATCAAGTAACCAATGGAATAGTCAATGGAATAGTGATCACCGGAACAGAGTACATCTCAAGGTTGTGACGCTAGTGATAAGCATGATTATGGCAGGCTCAGCTTCTTCAGGGAAGGATCAGGAACTTACTAATGGTATGTCACATAGAGGACCAGGTCTCTTAGTGGTAGAATTCTTAGAAGGTAAAATCCTAGAACCTTGACAGTGGTATTTGTATGGGTTCCAGAGAGAAGGCTTTGTCAATAGTGTCACACAGCATTATACCCCAATAGAGAATGTGTCTGCCATACAACATGACTTACACACCCTCTGTCTTAAGGTATTCCAACATTTTTATGACTCAGAGCCAACAGCGACAAAGTCTTTAAGATGAGTGTCTAGGGACCCTCATTTGCACCCCTACAAGCAAGCGGAAGCCAACACCACCTCGGTGTTGTGTACAGAAGGAGTTCAGAGTTCTGAGTCCTGAAGAACTCACTGGGGCAGTGTACAGCGGATGGTATCAACTGCTGCAGCAACTCTGTACAGACCATTTGGATTGATCAGAGTGGTATGGCGAAACGGGAGGGCTTGTACTGAGCAACAGTTTTGAAGGTATGGACCGCTACCAAGGATCTGAGATATACTCAGGTAAAGGGGTCCCTATCCATACGGTCTTTCATGATCATGATCATGAGAGACAACTGTGTACCGGAAATGACGGGGAAACTAGTTACCTATGCCCTCTGAGCGGCGGATGCATGAATGGTGACGTTAGATACTAACCTCTGGAAATGGGACTTAGTATGCAATGAGGTGGATACACCAACCGTGGATGTATGTATGGATGGATGGTACCCCTATGACTGAGGAATATTGGAGCAGATACATTTCTTCCTGTTGGAAAGACCCCAGATGCAGAGACATTAACTTCAGCATCAATATGAATGGTCCGTTTAAGTGGCCTTTTTGCAAGGCAGTGGTCATTGACACAGTGGGTCTATCTGTCCAAATCCAAACCTATCAGGAACCTAGAGTTACAGGCTGGAGATGGTGATCAGTGGTACCAGTTCAGGAGTAGAGGTCAAGTATGTGTGACAGTGGTAAGAGTCTCATACATAGTCGAAGGTTTCCAACCAGTCAAATCGAACCCATCATTTGGCAGATCCCATACCTCATCAACTGCCATCCTAAAGGATGATCATCACGGAAACAAAATTCATCCTATAAACCAGGCGAATTTACGTAGATCACTTCATAGTAGACAACTGTGATCACAGATGTGAGGAGATTGTGAGGAACCACATTGACATGATGAGAAAATGGTTAGAGGTGGGGCAAGAGATGATAAAAGACGATCCCCGACACAGGAAATACAGGGGGGAAGAGAGATTTAATCACCATGGGATTGGGCGAGGGGCGTTGGGAGTGGGTGCCCTGAACACTATGGATATGGAAGTCCTGAGAAGTAAACTTGGGGACAAGGTTAGTCGGAGGACTCGTGGAAGTGCAAGATAGAGTTCAATTTGCCCTAGCATGTACGCAAGTCCAGAGTGAACGCTAAGAGAACCTGAAACATACTGTTTTCTTTATACAGGGGCCACCACCCATTTAAGCTCTGACAAAGGGTAAATTCCCGGATCTCCCCTTTTGCAGCCAACCACACTAACTGGTTGGTGGTTCAGTGGCATGGGTGTCAGAATCTCACCAGCACTGAGTCATCCTTGGCACCTGTATCAAGTAATCTCAGACAGGGATACAGTGCCATTAATCTGGGAATTGTGGTGAATAACCAGACGGTACTTCATCAACAGCTCCCTTTGGACATCCTAACCTATGAGAGAGTTCATCCTTATCTGTTTGATACAGAGGGATGTTGGAGGAAAGAGGATGCCATCCTCTGCCAAGGTAGTCAAGATCGGGTGCTTAGACATGATGGGATTAGATACATGGCTCTGAGGCAGATCACTATGATTGGCATTAGATACATGGCTCTGGGGTACATCACGTATGATGGAATTAGATACTCATCTCTGAGGCTTATTGAGCATCATGGGCATTAGATACTGATGCAGACACATGTATGCTAATTTATACAACCCTGGTGAGCCGACACACATCTCACAGTAACACATGTTGAGATTAGCACGCAAGATGGAATTAGATACTCAGCTCTGGGGTATATCGCGCATGATGGGCATTAGATACATGTCTCTGTGGTGTATCGCGCATGATTGGCATTAGATGCACTGCTCTGGGGCATATCATGCATGATAGGATTAGGTACACAGCTCTTGGGAATATCGCGCATGATGGCATTGGACAAACAGATCTGGGGCGTGCCAAGCATAATGGGCATCAGATACACGGCTTAGGGGCATATTAAGCATGATGGACATTGGATACACAGCTCTGGGGCGTATCATGCACATGATGGGATTATATACATGATTCTGGGGCATATCGGGCATGATGGGAATTAGATATGGCTTTGGGGCATATTGCGCATTATGGGATTCGATACACGGTTTTGGGGCGTATCACTCATGATGGGATTAGCTGCATGACTCTGGAGTGAATCATGCATGATGGGATTACATACAAAGCTCTGGAGCATATATGCATGATGGAATTAGATACATGGCTCTGGGGTTTATCTCATGATGGGATTACCAATACGACCCTGGAACATAACGCACACGTTGGATTAGAAACATGGCTGTGGGGCATACTGTGCATGAGGACATTAGATACAAGGCTCTGAGATGTATTATACATGATGGGCATCAAATGACATCTCTGGGACGTAACATATATGATCGGCATTAGACACATAGCAGTGGTGTGTATTGCGCATGATGGTATTAGATACATGGCTCTGGGGCGTATTGCTCATGATGGACTTTAGTTGCATGGCTCTGGGGTGTATCGCTCATGATAGGCATCAGATACATGGCTCTGGGGTGTACCGCACATGATGGGATTAGATAAATGGCTGTGAAACACATTACACATAATGTGATTAGATACAATGCTCTGGGGCGTATCATGTGAGATGGGCATCAGATACACGGCTGTGGGGCTATTGCGCATGATGGGCATTAGATACATGGCTTTGTAGGGTATCGCCCAATATGGGCATTAGATACAAGGCTCTGGAGTATATTGCTCATGATGGAATTAGATACACGGCTCCGAGTCATATCATGCATGATGTGATTAGATACATGGCTTTAGGGCGTTTCAAGCATGATGGACATTAGATGCACAGCACTGGGGCATATTGCGCATAGTGGGCATTAGATAAACAACTTTGGGAGGTAACACACATGATGGAATTGTATACACGGCTCTGGGGTGTGTCATGCATGATGGGATTAGAAAAATACAGGTGCAGCACTAGCAAATTTATTACAAAAGCAGTAGGGTGCAAAAAACACCTTCCAGGCAAAAACAAACCTCAAGATATCCAAAAAAAGACAAAGGCAGCACCCCATAGTCCAATATAGGGTGATTTATTGACCCATCATGTCAGGGCCACGTTTTGTTCCAAATGTGGAACTTTTTCAATCCGATGGTATTAGATACATGGCTCTGGGGCATATCACACATTATGGGAATAAAAACATGGCTGTAGGGCATATTGCGCATGATGGGATTAGATACAAGGCTCTGGGGCATGTTAAATATATTGGGCATTAGATACATGGCTCTGGTGCATATTGCACATGATGGGCATTAGAAACACGACTCTGTGGCATATCGCCCATAATGGCCATTAAATACACGGTTTGGGGGAGTATCATGCATGATGTTATTAGATAGATGGCTCTGGGGCGTATCACGCATGATGGGATTAGATACATGGCTCTGGGGTGTATCATGCATGAAGGGATTAGATACAAGGCTCTTGGTAAGGGGTGATTGGATAGTTGACATGTAAGTCTTAGTTTGTAGATAATGGAAAAATGCAAACGAAATTTCTGGTATTTGGAATTTGGTTCTGAAATAGTAACTATACATCGATGTAAGTGAGATAATATATACTTTTGCAGATGCTTTATACATACAGTGGCGACCAAAAGTTTTGCTTTTTTTCTTAAATGTGATTACTTCTGTCTGGTTGTTGTGATGCCATTTTCTTGGTGATTTTAGAAAACCGGAAGCAAATGGTTGTCAGCTGTAAGGAAGAAATATTTTTGACATTGTTTTATTCCCTTTATGTTTTAGTTTTCAGCATTTGCTGGACCAAATGTTTTGCATATTTTGTCATGGGCAGTCGAATTTTGCCTAAAATTTTATTTTATTTTTTATGTATGTGTGTTTTTAGGTTAAAACATGGCAACAACAAAGCCAAAATTATCACCAGATGTCAGGAAGCTTATTATTCTGAGAGTGAAAGTCAGGCAAAAGCCAAAAAGAGGCAGCTATAGAATTCAACTGTTCTCACAGTCAAGTGTCACGTATATTAAAGAAAGAAAAAGAAGGTTATGGAACAGCTGACAAACCTAGAAGTGCACAACCAAGGAAAACTTCCTCCAGAGTTGATCACATTATTAAGAAAAAGTCAGTATTTGATATCCATAAAAGTGCTGTATAGATTTCGCACAAAATGAATGAAGAATACAGGGTCAAAGTGAGTCGTCAAACTGTGGTGCGACAGGTAAGATCAGTAGGGTTGAATGCATGAGTTCTAGTCAAGAAGCCTTTTTTCATCTCTTCAAAGAACAGGACAGTCCGACTTGAGTTTGCCAAAGAATACAGCCAATGTAAAGAGACAGATTGGTCTAAGGTGTTGTGGTTGGATGAATCCAAGTTCAATCTGTTTAGTAGTGATGGCAAGCAATATATATACCACCCAATTGGAAAATGTAATGATGTAAAGTACCAAACACCTACAGTGAAACATGGTGGTGGCAATGTCATGGCTTCGGGCTACTTTTCTGCATCTGCCATTGGCCCTCTGCATAGAATTGATGGAAATATGAATGCTACCATGTACAAGGATATACTCGTGAATGTATTGCTGCCACATGGTAAAACCAAAGAAGGCAGGGGATGGAAATTCCAGCAAGATAGTGATCCTAAGCACACATCCAATTTAGAAAAAAACAAAGTAAATAATTTACAGAGGCCCATAAACCAGAAAACCATAGAACAAAAAAACCTCTATTAAATATCTTAAAAATATCAATATCATTAAACCACCACACAAATGAGTAATAAGATCAAAAAAGGTAGCCACTAGTCAGTAGGGGAAATAGGTGAACTATCAAATCCCTGTCTTTGTACCTATTTTTCTTCTACCTGACTGCGGGGGTCGGCGCCCTATTCAATGCACGAGATTGACGCCCCCGCTCTGTGTAGGCTTACCCTGCTAGGGCCCTAGTATACCCTATAGGGACCGTCTGCCTATAAGACAAGAAAGCCCGGATTGTGGTGTCACCTTCTATAGTCTACACTTGACAGAAAAAACAGAATAGTGTGTATAAAGATAACAAACCTCTTAGGGCCTAAATCTCGCCCTAACATTATCCCTGCCTGACAGCGGATGTGGACCCTCCTGTTTGATGGAACCCCTGCACCTCATCGACTCTCCCTGTAAGTCCCTGCAGGGCCCTGCAGTGCTCAGGGGTGACAGGCTGCAGGATATAGAGAGGCAATTAAGCAAGCAGATTCCTACAAAATATGACACCACATCCCACACATACAATTACCATAAAGAGATAAAGGTATAGAGGGTCACAGATGCTACAGAATACAAAATATACCAATGGTCCAATCTGTCAATAAATACATCAAGCAACTTTTCCTTAATAGGAATACTAATCCATCATTTCCTTTCTTAGTCGAATACAAAATACATTTTTAACATCATAACAGCAGCATTCCATTGGGTCTCCTGTATTTCTCTGGGTGCAGACTGGAACACCCTGTATCCTCCTATTGCGATCCCCTGATAAACCCCTAATCAGAAAAAAGGGAGGAAACGCGTCGGGTTATTATTTATGGAGCATAAGCAAGATAAGTATTACCTTCCTTGCCAATATATTTATAGGGAGATGTTATGAAGTCCATAAAAATATATTATAACGTGATAGAAAGGCTATTATTTATTATGCTTGCTTATATATCGCTATCCTATTCCACAGCGCTTTCAGTGATCACAATCAAAATATTGTTTTTTTGTTTGGATTCGACATGTTTTTTTTGCCGATATTTTGTAGGAGTTTATTGTTTCAAAAAGGTTACGGCCCCACTATCAATGTTTGGTCAGTATTCGGTCAGTATTTTTTCTCAGGAGTGAGAGACAAAGGAGCAGAATCTACAACCACAAGTCGGGTTCTTAGCACCTCCAGAACAGCTGATTTTTCTGGCCATTTGGAAGGGTGTAGTCTGCTTGGGACAATCCCATTAAGTAGACATTTTTAAAAGTACACTATGACAATATTATTACATGATACTCAAAATATTTAGTTTTTTACCTGCTCACTTGAAGGCTTTTCAGGTAGTTCAAGAAGTGTGTTTTTTGGAGAAGTCTTCTTGCCTGCAATATAAAAATATGTCTTCACACAAATAGCAGAACAGAAGAATGTATGTATATAGACAAACACCAACGCAGACTCCAACTTTTCTGATGCCTGAGGCAAAAATTCAAATGACACCCCTCTCCACCCAAAAATAAAATCATTAGTGAAAAATTCACACAAAACTTAAAATGTAAAACTGTCCCAACCAGAAGTACATACATACGAGGGGCGTTCATTAAAGATTTCCCCTAACCAACTTCCTGTGGACTGAGAGTAATGAAACTTGCCACAGTTATTAGAGTTATTAGTCCTTCTTTACATAGGTGCCACCTAGGGACACACACTTCTCCCATCTGTTAAAGCAATTGTAAACACCTTGTAGAAGTCAACAGGTTGCTCCAAAATCCACATTGTGACTTCGGAAATCAGAGTCTCATCATCTGGAAAATGCTTGCCCTTCAAAAATAACTTCATTTTTTTTTGCATCAACTGGACTTTAGTCTCAGGATCACAGTGATGGACCCAGCTTTCATCCTGTGTGATCAGTCTGTTGAAAAAGTCCTCCTGGTTTCCATGGCACATTGTCAATAGAGCCTTCGACTCGTTCCTGGTTCTGGAAAGGTGTGAGCAGCCGGGGAACCCAGCGAGCGGATATCTTATGCATGTAAAGATGGTCTTGGATGATTTTTTCCATGGACCCCACACTAATCTTGTAATATAGGTAAACAGCCGCACTCAAGATGTTTCTTTATGCAAATTATGTTTCATTTAAACAGCTCACCACAATACAACGAAAACTAGAGGTAGATGAAGGTTTTGAGCGACAAAGAAGGATGTTTCGACCATAAATGTTTGGTCTTCTTCAACCATCGCTAGGAGGAAAAACATATAAACAACGTTACGGAGTGCTATATAATACATACATGTGCTGTACTATATAAATGTGAGCAATATAATACAATGCCCTAATCATGCAGACGATGACCAAAAAATAGAGGGGGGAGAGAAGCACATGACAGCATGACAGATATAGCAGCAATTCATATACGTAGCATAACATAAATTACATCAAAGAGGAGTGAAAGCTGAAAACATCCAAATGGTAAGCTAGTACTGCATGTGGGATTGATACTAACTAAGGGTTAATAGTTAGAAAGAAGGTACCAACCTAAGTAAGAAGACTTCCAAAAATAGGAAGGTATGATTGGATTGACCTGCGGAGTGATGATAGCAATAGACTGCAGGCAAAGCAGATAGGTTAGTATGGCTGTGTAATCTCCTTGAAAGGAGAAATGTGTATCAATGGATACTGACCGTGGGGTTCAGCCAAGGGGATTCATGTATAGCGCCGACCGCGCTAGATGTGGTGATGTGACGTCATTGGTGTCAGTGTGGGGTTAAATGCGCCAGGTGAAATTATCTTCCGGTGTCACAGATGAGAGAAGATGTGAGAGAGAGGTTTAAGGCGCTTAGGAAATGGCGCATGCGTATGCAGAACAGGTCCGTGTCAGAGCACCGGAAGTAGAGTTGCTGTCTACATCAGAGTGAGGTCTGGAGGGCATAAACTCAGGCGCATGCGCAGATCTCATGAGGAGGAGATGGCACACTGAAGCGGAGTATATGGTTGGTATCTCAGGGATGCGGGGAATGAAGGAGTAGATATTGAGAAAATGAGTAATAAAAAACGAAAAATAAAAAGAGAAGGGTAAGAATGAATCCAACAATGCAAAACTGGAGGCAAGCACTAAAAATGAAAAAGAAATAAAAATAAAATCAAAATATAAAAAAGGGGATGGAAAATATTTTTTTTTAAAGAAAATAATATGAGAAAAAATAAATAAAAATAAATATAAATAAATATAAAAATAAATGAATAACAATAAATGAATTAAAAATAGAGAATAAATGGAAAATAAGGGAAATCAAATTAGGAAAAAATAAAAATAAGTGAAAAAGGGGGAATAAAATAAAAATAATAATAAAAATGGAAAAAGAGATAATGGGGGTAGGGGCAGGTGCACTTACTACTAGGGTGTGGGGTTATCAATGGGTCTAGAAGAATGAATAGAGACATAGTTAGGAGAAAATAAGGAAATTATGCAATTACTACCTTATCCACTATAGTATCTGATTACAGTCTTCTTGGTTAAATACAAACAAAATAATCATCATGGTACCCATACAGATAGCCCATATCAGCGGGCTGAATAGTCCAACTCCCGATTCAAACCTTTTGGTGACAAGGTCTGTAAGGGATAGATCCAAAAGGACTCTCTCTCTTTTGATAATCTAATATGGTTTCCGCCCGCCTGGGCCTGTGGACCTGCTCAATTATTTGGAACCTAAGTTGGGAAACAATTTGGTTAGCTGTTACAAAATGGTGAGGTAGTGGAAGCCATACTTTTTTACACCTAATGGTGGACTTGTGGCTAGCTATTCTATCTTTTACGTGCTGAGTTGTCTCACCTACATAGAGTAGGCCACATGGGCATTTTATCACATAAATTGCATAGTTGGTGTTGCAAGTGTAAAAGCCTTTTATGGTGTACCTCCTCCCTGAGTGCGGATGGACAACTTCGCTGGATTTAATAACATTAGAGCAGGCAGCACAGCTTAGGCAGGGGAAAGTGCCTGTTCGTCTAGTTCCTAGGAAGCTTTGTGAAGGTGATTTTGATAAGCTACCTATGTCGGCTCTCACTAGATGGTCTTTAATGTTCTTGGGTCTCCTTGTACACATGAGTGCTGGGGTTTTGAATGCGTCTATTTGAGGGTATGCTCTAGAGAGTAGTGGCCAGTGTTTTCTGATTGTACTGTAGAGTTTTGGCATAATGGGGTGTTGGGTATGTACGAATGGAATGTGTTTGGTTTTAGGTAGTTGTGGAATATTCAAAGGTCTTAGTCTCTCTTGTTCCAATAGTTTAAGGTGATAGCCACGTTCTGTAAACTTCTTAGTCATCTCACTCAGATGAATTGGCAGTAATTCCCTATCAGTTCCCCTTAAACTATTGGAACAAGAGAGACTGAGACCTTTGAATATTCCACAACCACAACTACCTAAAACCGAACACATTCCATTTGTACATACCCACCACTCCATTATGCCGAAACTCTACAGTACAATCAGAAAACACTGGCCACTACTCTCTAGAGCATACCCTCAAATAGACGCATTCAAAACCCCAGCACTCATGTGTACAAGGAGACCCAAGAACATTAAAGACCATCTAGTGAGAGCCAACATACAGTGCTGTCCAAAAGTATTGGCACCCCTGCAATTCTGTCAGATAATACTCAGTTTCTTCCTGAAAATGATTGCAATCACAAATTCTTTGGTATTATTCTCTTCATTTAAATTGTCTACAATGAAAAAAACACAAAAAGAATTGTCCTAAAGCCAAATTGGATATAATTCCACACCAAACCTAAAAAAGGGGGTGGACAAAAGTATTGGCACCCTTTGAAAAATCATGTGATGCTTCTCTAATTCGTGTAATTAACAGCACCTGTAACTTACCTGTGGCATCTAACTAAATCACACTTGCAGCCCCAGTTAACATGGATCAAAGTTGACTCAAACTCTGTCCTGTGTCCTTGTGTGTACCACATTTAGCATGGAGAAAAGAAAGAAGACCAAAGAACTGTCTGAGGACTTGAAAAACCAAATTGTGAGGAAGCATGAGCACTCTCAAGGCTACAAGTCCATCTCCAAAGACCTGAATGTTCCTGTGTCTTCCGTGCGCAGTGTCATCAAGAAGTTTAAAGCCCATGGCACTGTGGCTAACCTCCCTAGATGTGGACGGAAAAGAAAAATTGACGAAAGATTTCAAAGCAAGATTGTGCGGATGGTGGATAAAGAACCTCGACTAACATCCAAACAAGTTCAAGCTGCCCTGCAGTCCGAGGGTACAACAGTGTCAACCCGTACTATCCGTCGACGTCTGAATGAAAAGGGACTGTATGGTAGGATACCCAGGAAGACCCCACTTCTTACCCCAAGACATAAAAAAGCCAGGCTGGAGTTTGCCAAAACTTACCTGAGAAAGCCTAAAATGTTTTGGAAGAATGTTCTCTGGTCAGATGAGACAAAAGTAGAGTTTTTTGGGAAAAAGCATCAACATAGAGTGTACAGGAAAAAAAAGAGGCATTCAAAGAAAAGAACACGGTACCTACAGTCAAACATGGCGGAGGTTCCCTGATGTTTTGGGGTTGCTTTGCTGCCTCTGGCACTGGACTGCTTGACCGTGTGCATGGCATTATGAAGTCTGAAGACTACCAACAAATTTTGCAGCATAATGTAGGGCCCAGTGTGAGAAAGCTGGGTCTCCCTCAGAGGTCATGGGTCTTCCAGCAGGACAATGACCCAAAACACACTTCCAAAAGCACTATAAAATAGTTTTAGAGAAAGCACTGGAGACTTCTAAGGTGGCCAGCAATGAGTCCAGACTTAAATCCCATAGAACACCTGTGGAGAGATCTCAAAATGGCAGTTTGGAGAAGACACCCTTCAAATATCAGGGACCTGGAGCAGTTTGCCTAAGATGAATGGTCTACAATTCCAGCAGAGCATTGTAAGAAACTCATTGATGGTTACCGGAAGCGGTTGTTCGCAGTTATTTTGGCTAAAGGTTGTGCAACCAAGTATTAGGCTGAGGGTGCCAATACTTTTGTCCGGCCCTTTTTTGGAGTTTTGTGTGAAATGATCAATGATTTGATTTTTGCTTCATTCTTTTTTGTGTTTTTTCCTTGCAAGCAAATTAAATGAAGAGAATAATACCAAAGAATTTGTGATTGCAATTATTTTCAGGAAGAAACGGAGTATTATCTGACAGAATTGCAGGGGTGCCAATACTTTTGGCCAACACTGTAGGTAGCTTATCAAAATCACCTTCACAAAGCTTCCAAGGAACTAGACGAACAGGCACTTTCCCCTGCCTAAGCTGTGCCGACTTCTCTAATGTTATTAAATCCAGCGAAGTTGTCCATCTACACTCAGGGACGAGGTACCCCATAAAAGGCTTTTACACTTGCAACACCAACTATGCAATTTATGTGATAAAATGCCCATGTGGCCTACTCTATGTAGGTGAGACAACGCACCATGTAAAAGATAGGATAGCTAGCCACAAATCCACCATTAGGTGTAAAAAAGTATGGCTTCCACTACCTCACCATTTTGTAACAGCTAACCACGCCGTTTCCCAACTTAGGTTCCAAATTATTGAGCAGGTCCACAGGCCCAGGCGGGGCGGAAACCATATTAGATCACTAAAAGAGAGAGAGTCCTTTGGGTCTATACCTTACAGACCTTGTCACCAAAAGGTTTGAATTGGGAGTTGGACTATTCAGCCCGCTGATATGGGCTATCTGTACGGGTACCATGATAATTATTTTGTTTGCATTTAACCAAGAAGACTGTAATCAGATACTATAGTGGATAAGGTAGTAACTGCATAATTTCCTTATTTTCTCCTAACTATGTCTCTATTCATTCTTCAAGACCCATTGATAACCCCACACCCTAGTGGTAAGTACACCTGCCCTACCCCCCATTATCTCCTTTTCCTTTTTTATTATTATTATTTTTATTTTATTCCCCCTTTTTCACTTATTTTTTATTTTCATTTTTTCCTAATTTTATTTCCCTTATTTTCCATTTATTCTCTATTTTTAATTCATTTATTGTTATTCATTTATTTTTATATTTATTTATATTTATTTTTATTCATTTTTTCTCATATTTTTGTTTCACTTTCTTTAAAAAAAAAAAAAATCCATCCCCTTTTTTATATTTTGATTATATTTTTATTTCTTTTTCATTTTTAGTGCTTGCCTCCAGTTTTGCATTGTTGGATTCATTCTTATCCTTCTCTTTTTATTTTTCCTTTTTTATTACTCATTTTCTCAATATCTACTCCTTCATTCCCCGCGTCCCTGAGATACCAACCATATACTCCGCTTCAGTGTGCCATCTCCTCCTCATGAGATCTGCGCATGCGCCTGAGTTTATGCCCTCCAGACCTCACTCTGATGTAGACAGCAACTCTACTTCCGGTGCTCTGACACGGACCTGTTCTGCATACGCATGCGCCGTTTCCTAAGCGCCTTAAACCTCTCTCTCACATCTTCTCTCATCTGTGACACCGGAAGATAATTTCACCTGGCGCATTTAACCCCACACTGACACCAATGACGTCACATCACCACATCTAGCGCGGTCGGCGCTATACATGAATCCCCTTGGCTGAACCCCACGGTCAGTATCCATTGCTACACATTTCTCCTTTCAAGGAGATTACACAGCCATACTAACCTATCTGCTTTGCCTGCAGTCTATTGCTATCATCACTCCGCAGGTGAATCCAATCATACCTTCCTATTTTTGGAAATCTTCTTACTTAGGTTGGTACCTTCTTTCTAACTATTAACCCTTAGTTAGTATCAATCCCACATGCAGTACTAGCTTACCATTTGGATGTTTTCAGCTTTCACTCCTCTTTGATGTAATTTATGTTATGCTACGTATATGAATTGCTGCTATATCTGTCATGCTGTCATGTGCTTCTCTCCCCCCTTTATTTTTTGGTCATTGTCTGCATGATTAGGGCATTGTATTATATTGCTCACATTTATATAGTACAGCACATGTATGTATTATATAGCACTCCGTAACGTTGTTTATATGTTTTTCCTCCTAGCGACAGTTGAAAAAGACCAAACATTTATGGTCGAAACGTCCTTCTATGTCGCTCAAAACCTTCATCTACCTCTAATTTTCATTGTATTGTGGTGAACTGTTTAAATGAAACATAATTTGCATAAAGAAACCTCTTGAGTGCGGCTGTTTACCTATATTACTGGACTAGTGGGATCTTTCCCAGTTCAGCCAGCACCACTCCCCTCTAAAAGCCAAGTGCGACTCCTTTGTATTACCCACACTAATCTTGACATTTTGGACTAGGTGACGAATGGTTACGCGGCGATTTTTCAAAATGGCGACCTCCACTTGCTGGATAGTGTGTTCATCAATAGCAGTGTGGGGTCGCCCTGTAATTGGAGCTGTTTGCACCAACGTCCGACCACATTTCAATTGGCTATGCCAGTTCTTGACTACATCATATGATGGAAAGTCATCACCATAAATCTCTTTCATCTCATCAAACGTCTCCTTTGGTGTGCTCCCTTTCAAGTAAAGGAACTTGATGACTGCTCTGCATTCCACTGTGTCCATTATCAAACCTCATACCACTTCAGCACCTGTAAAATCAATACCGTTATCAGTTCTGAGTTGCAAATTGACACGTAACCTATGGAGACATAACATTACACATGTGACGTTTCTGTGACAAATAGAAGTGGGTCAGGGGAAATCTTTAATGAACCCCCCCCCCCTTAAATATAAACCTCACACAAAAGTATATTGCAAACATAAATATATACAAGCAATAAATAAACCACACACAGCTAGCAGAGGAAAAAACACACATTTAATTACCCACCGTAAATAAGCTGCATACTTAAACTTATAACAACAGTGGATAAGTATATTACAGTGAAAGGTCTAGGGCCATTTGTTAGACCTCTGGCTGACATAGCAACCATCAGAACCCAGCAACTGTTTTGCAAGAGTGGCAGAGAGAATTCCTATCCAGGATCTAACAATAGTTATCAACAGTACCATCTAGTCACCCCCCAGGAAGCAGCACAAAACGTGCGTCGAGGTGGAGGGACACTAGACCTGACCTGCACTTGTGACTTTGTTATTTATTAGTGATGGGACAGCACTAAAATGATTGGGTGCTCGTTACTCAAATCGAGCAAATCATAATGCTCGGGTGTAGAGCAGGCTTCAGGTTTTCGTGGGCCCCAAGCGAAAGAGTCTCAGTGGGCTCCTTTAACACATTCCACGAATCATGATGCACTGTTATGGCAGAGAAATATAGGTATAGTACAATGACAAATATTTCACTTCTTACATTACATGTAAACTGGCAAATCCTCACAGAGCATAATGCATGCTCGGGGGGGATTCAAAACTGTTCATTTTAGTCCGAACAGTATAATCCTCCATACAGTATTAATGTCACTACATAGTCCTCCATACAGTATAATGGATCCCATATAATGCTACCTACAGAAAATTGGACCCCATGCAGATCCTGGCTCTCCTAAGCGGCCGCGGTACTCTGAGGACCTCTGCGGTGAATCCGGCATTTGTTAACCGGTGGCCGCCTGTGCTGCCTCGTAGGTCTCTGCCTCCAACCTGTCAGGCTGGTTTCCTCAGAACATCCCACCCGCGGCTCCTTCTCTCTGTAGCTTGGTGCCTAAATCACCTCAGGTTTGGCGCGTTCGACCGTTATATTTAAAAAGTCCTACATCACCTGACAGGGTCTCACGTTCTAATCTGTTCCCCCTTCAACATTCCTAAGGCATCTTGGTTCCATTTGATTGCTGTCAACCAGCAGATGACAATAAGGCTTTTTGACTTCTATTACATTCCTCCCTCCTTTTTGCTCTCCAGTCCTCGGGCGAGTGGATTCTTTGCGAGATTGATGCCTCCTTTGAGGCATCGTAAGTTCAGATGAATTGAGCACACTCCTCTATTTTCTGTTGAATCTGAGACCAGATAAACTCCTCTTGCGCATACCGGTTAGGAGGGATTCCGGCATTAGCCCGTTCAGTTTTGCGGGGTTCCTCCCACGAAGGTGACTCCGGAGTATCTGATAAATCAACCAGTGGAGATTGTAAATCGGCTCCTGATCCATTTTGTACCCCACTCGGGACTGAAGGGCTCAATTGCATTGTAGCCCATCCTTGTTCGTCTTCCAGAGTCACTATGTGTGGCACTTCAGTTAATTTTTCCGCAGGCTCAACTCTGTTACAGTCCTCTGCTTCAGACGAACAGGGCTGTAGCATATTACGGTGCAACACCCTAGATGTCGTGGCATCACCCCTTTCAGGCCTAACCTCGTAGACTGAATTCTTTGGGTGGATCTGCTTCACGATATGGTACAGCCTCCCTACGATGGTCTAGCTTACTCCCAACCGGTTTAGCCCTCACTAACACACGATCTCCTGGTCGGAGTGAGCCCACCGAAATCAAGGGCTTCCCTGTATGCTGTACTTCCTGAAACTTCTGCGCAACAAGCTTTCTCACTGTATGAAGCCGCCGTCTGTGTTCTCGAATCCAGGTACTCAGACTGTTGTACAGACTGGGATCTTCTGAGTCTAGCTCCAGTTCAGTAATCTCTCGTCTGTTACTTCCAAATGGCAGCATATAAGGTGTATATCCAGTAGTTGCATGAACGCGATTATTATACACCCACACCAACTCGGACACGAACTCGGGCCATTTCATTTTCTTGTCCTCTTCCAACATCCATGACATCTGCAACAAGGTTTGGTTGAAGCGCTCACATGCCCCATTTCCTTGGGGGTGATAGGGCGTTGTTCGAGATTTGTCGATCCCATAGATATGGTATAATTCATCCATGACTTGCCCCTGGAAGCAGGCCCCTTGATCAGAAGGTATCTGCTTCAGGCACCCATAAATCCAAATGAAATCTTGACAAATGGCCTTGGCTGCTGTTTCTGCTGTTTGATCCCGGGTAGGTGTCACCACTGCAAACTTGGTGAAGTGATCGGTCATTACCAAGCAGTGTCCGTAGCCTTTGTATGAAGTTCCGATTGTCAGATAATCGATCATCAGAACCTCTAATGGTGCAGAAGTTCGGATGGTCTGAATGGGAGCTCTTTATTCAGGGGCTTACTCAACTCAACTCACATAGGCGACACATTCGGCAAACTTCTTCTATTTCTTGCCGCAGTTGGGGCCAATACACCAGTCATTGTAACCATCGAAAGGTCTTCTCGACTCCGAAATGGGCACCCCTTACATGAGCCTCCTGGGCTAACTGTGCTACCAATGCTCCTGGGACTAATACCTGCCAGGTCACGTCAAGTTCTCGAGGTAGCTGGACTTCCGGCATAGCAAGCCATCCTTCAGGAAGATCCTTTCCCACTGGCCTAAGATTTGTAAGGTAGGTAGGAGTGAAGCAGCTCTGGCCTCCTGGTCGGGTCTCTGACCTAGAGTGACCCATTCCCTAAGCTTTGCCACCTTTGGGTCGTACTGTTGCAACTGTATCCACTCGTCTCTTGAGCAGCCCAGGATTTGAGTGGGCCTTGCCTTTTCTTTGGACTCCTGAGCATCGACTACAGCTGCAGCGAATTGACGAAAATCCAGAATCTCATCAACTTCCAGTTCTTCATCTATATCTCTCTTTGGCCCCATCTAAGTGACCCAGAACAGGGCATCTGCATGAGTGTTTAGGGCCTTGGACCGATAAGCGATTTTGTACTGATATTTGGACATCCTTGCTATGCACTGTTGCTCCAATGCACCAAGCTTTGCGTTCTCCAAATGAGCCAAAAGGTTATTGCCCGTCCTCACTTGTACTTCTGAACCTGACAAGTACTCTGTAAACGTTTCTGTCATGGCCCACACCAGTGCCAGTAACTCCAACTTGAATGAACTGTAGTTGTCCGGATTCTTCTCAGTATCCCAGAGCGACCGACTGGCATTCGCAATCACCCGCTGTAGCTTGGTTCCCTCAGCCGTTCCTCTCAGCAATTCATTAAGAGGGACTGCAATCTTAGCAAAGTCTTTTATGAATCTGCGATAGTATCCAGAGAGTCCTAGAAATGCCCTCAGCTCCCTTAGGTTGACTGGTGTGGGCCACTTCTGCACTGCCGCTATTTTCTCCGCGGTGGGGTACACTCCCACACTAGACACAGTGTGACCCAAATATTCAATCTCTCGCTTGAAGAGATGACACTTGCGGGGCTTGATTTTCAATCCATGCCTCTGAAGTCGTTCCAACACTTGTTCTAGTCGTCGGAGATGATCTTCAAAAGTGGCGGAATAGATGATTATATCATCTAGATATATTAAAGTAGCCTCGAAGTTGAGGTCCCCTAAGCATCTCCATCAATCTTTGGAAAGTCCCTGGTGCATTTGTCAGTCTAAACGGCATCCGGTAGAACTCAAACAAACCCATAGGAAGGGCAAAGGCAGTTTTTGGACGATGCTTCTCAGCCACTGGGACCTGCCCGTAGCCACTGGCCAGGTCGAGAGAAGAGAAGAATTTAGCACTTCCTAACGCAGACAGAGACTCTTCAATTTGAGGTAATGGATAAGAGTCCCATACTGTACTTGCATTCAACTTCCGATAGTCTACACAGAATCTCAGGGTACCATCTTTTTTTCCGAACCAGTACAATTGGAGCTGCCCAGGGACTCTGACTTTCGTGGATCACATATGAGCCAAGAGTTCTTTCACCTCCTGGTACATTTGAGAAGCAATCTGCCGATACTTCTCTCGATGGGGAGCAGTATTTCGTGTGGGTATTTCATGTTGAATGTCCCGAGTGCAGCCGAAATCGTCTTCATGTTGTGCAAACACCCCTTGATAACGATGTAGAAGCTGTTCAATCTGTCTAACTTGCCCAGCAGAGGACTCAGTAAGATTAGCTTAAATTTAAGAGGTGATGCCCCGTTAACGGTTCTCTTTCCGTTTCTTGTCTGTTGAGGGACACCTCCAGAGCCCATGGTTCCCCTTCTACGGGTGCCAACCCTATAGCATCAGCTCTGGTAAGATCCTCTGGCATTACGCAAACTCGCGCCATCTCTTGACGGGGCAATAACTGCAAACTTGCGCCACTTAGATTAATGCAACGTACGGGTACCCTACCCTGTCGCATGGTGGCCAGTGTGCGTGCCACCAGAAGCCCAGAGGGCGCTCCTCTCCCTCTATTGGTTCAATCTGAATGTCCATTCCCTCTAAGGACACATGTGCCAGTACTGGCAAAGTGAGTACAGTCTGTCCCACTGGCAGGGTCACTGTAGCTTCAGGCAGCATTGTCACTTTACCCAGCTACTGAGAGGTAGCAGGCAATTTTTGAATTTGACTGACTCGCACGAGCTGCTAAAACACCCTCTTGCTGGCTGGGTCACGAGTGGCACCAGTCCAGTTATTTCTGTCAGAACCCTCAGCCAGGAACTGTCCAACCTCTTTAAGCACATTCATGCCCAGGGTTACAATGGGCCCATCGCCCCCAGGTCAGTACTATCCCTTTTCAATCAAGGTTATTTCCGCATGCCCGAACCGGCATCCATACCACTCCCGCTACTGGGATAGGTAATTGGTTAGCCGCTACCAACTTGACAGTAGGTTCCTTCCAGGAATGAGCAACTTCCGGAAAGTGACTTTGAAAATACGCCTCAGGCATAGTAGTCATCTGAGACCCAGTGTCCATTAAACAACGAATCCGCTGTCCGGTAAATTCAGCCCAAATAATAGGCCTTTCAGAGACAATGTCTTTAGAGCTCCTTCTTCTACGCCCTGAAGTTTGAAACCCCACGGTATGCGCCACAACCGTGGGGCGTCTTAGTTTAACGGCTGCCCCCACTTTCTCTTTTCTCGATTTGGACAGTCTTTGGAGATATGTCCCCTACAGCCTCAGGTCCAACACTCTGGTCTTTGCTCCACCGATGGACAGGGTGCATGATTCGTTGGAGCCTGATAGGAACGTCTTTCTTGCTGCGGTCTCCGTCCACGTGGAGCAGAGTGGTCCATTAGCAAGGGGGCCACAGGGGTCTCCCTAATAATGCTCAGCTCAACTCGAAGATCTTGAATTTCCTGACGTATCTCTGGTGCCCACTCGGGCAGTTGGCAAAAAACGGAATGCTGGGAAACGAGTGGAGAAGGATTCATTGCTTCATGACTTCTGACAGTGCCTTTGAGAACTGGAACTTCCTCCTCTAAAACTCTAGCTTCAGCCCCAACCTCCAGGAAACCCAGACAGGGCCTCAAACGCAGCCGCTCCTTTAAGATCTGCCTCAGGGAGGCAGCCAGCAATTAGTTGGTCACGCAACACTTCATCCAATGATCCCAGTCCTTGGTTCCCATCTTGAGCCTTCTTGATGATATGGGCCGTCACTTCCTGTAATGCATTAATGTATTTATTTATGGTCTCATTTTACCCTTGAACCCTCTGAAATAACCGCAGGCGTAAATGCCCTAGATCTGTGGTATCACCGTGCATGTCCTCCAGAAGTTCAATCACTTTGTCCACGGTGTCACGGTCCCCAGGTGGACGATACATTACAGTTTGCTGGGCTTCTCCATCAAGGGTTAGTAGAGCCAACTCAGCCTGAGCTACGGGATTGAGGGGATACATGCGTAACATACTTCTCAGTCTTTCTACCCAGTCCCACAGTGACGTGCCATCCCCCGTGAACTTGGGAAGGTAGCTGTGCATAGCCCTCCAGGGTAAATGTCGACTGACAGACCCAGTCACAGACTGATCCCCCATCTCTGCGTCTGAATGTTGCATCCTGCCGACTACGCCAAATGTAATGCAGATGTCAGAAATGCAACGCGCAGAGACACGAAGTGAGGGCAGTCAGAGATGTGTAAAAACAATTTATATATATATATATATATACAGTACAGACCAAAAGTTTGGACACACCTTCTCATTTAAAGACTTTTCTGTATTTTCATGACTTTGAAAATTGTACATTCACACTGAAGGCATCAAAACTATGAATTAACACATGTGGAATTATATACTTAACAAAAAAGTGTGAAACAACTGAAAATATGTCTTATATTCTAGGTTCTTCAAAGTAGCCACCTTTTGCTTTGATGACTGCTTTGCACACTCTTGGCATTCTCTTGATGAGCTTCAAGAGGTAGTCACCAGAAATGGTCTTCCAACAATCTTGAAGGAGTTCCCAGAGATGCTTAGCACTTGTTGGCCCTTTTGCCTTCACTCTGCGGTCCAGCTCACCCCAAACCATCTCGATTGGGTTCAGGTCTGGTGACTGTGGAGGCCAGGTCATCTGGCGTTGCACCCCATCACTCTTTCTCTTTGTCAAATAGCCCTTACACAGCCTGGAGGTGTGTTTGGGGTCATTGTCCTGTTGAAAAATAAATGATGGTCCAACTAAACGCAAACCGGAAGGAATAGCATGCCGCTGCAAGATGCTGTGGTAGCCATGCTGGTTCAGTATGCCTTCAATTTTGAATAAATCCCCAACAGTGTCACCAACAAAACACCCCCACACCATCACATCTCCTCCTCCATGCTTCACGGTGGGAACCAGGCATGTAAAGTCCATCTGTTCATCTTTTCTGCGTCGCACAAAGACACGGTGGTTGTAACCAAAGATCTCAAATTTGGACTTATCAGACCAAAGCACAGATTTCCATTGGTCTAATGTCCATTCCTTGTGTTCTTTAGCCCAAACAAGTCTCTTCTGCTTGTTGCCTGTCCTTAGCAGTGGTTTCCTAGCATCTATTTTACCATGAAGGCCTGCTGCACAAAGTCTCCTCTTCACAGTTGTTGTAGAGATGTGTCTGCTGCTAGAACTCTGTGTGGCATTGACCTGATCTCTAATCTGAGCTGCTGTTAACCTGCGATTTCTGAGGCTGGTGACTCAGTTAAACTTATCCTCAGAAGCAGAGATGACTATTGGTTTTCCTTTCCTGGGGTGGTCCTCATGTGAGCCAGTTTCTTTGTAGCACTTGATGGTTTTTGCAACTGCACTTGGGGACACTTTCAAAGTTTGCCCAATTTTTCGGACTGACTGTCCTTCATTTCTTTAAGTAATGATGGGCACTCGTTTTTCTTTACTTAGCTGCTTTTTTCTTGCCATAATACAAATTCTAACAGTCTATTCAGTAGGACTATCAGCTGTGTATTCACCAGACTTCTGCACAACACAACTGATTGCTCCAACACCATTTATAAGGCAAGAAATCCCACTTATTAAACCTGACAGGGCATACCTGTGAAGTGAAAACCATTTCCTGTGACTACCTCTTGAAGCTCATCAAGAGAATGCCAAGAGTGTGCAAAGCAGTCATCAAAGCAAAAGGTGGCTACTTTGAAGAACCTAGAATATAAGACATATTTTCTGTTGTTTCACACTTTTTTGTTAAGTATATAATTCCACATGTGTTAATTCATAGTTGTGATGCCTTCAGTGTGAATGTACAATTTTAAAAGGCATGAAAATACAGAAAAATCTTTAAATGAGAAGGTGTGTCCAAACTTTTGGTCTGTACTGTATATATATATATATATATATATATATATATATATATATATATATATATATATATATATATATATAACCAAGCTTTAAACAAGGGGTTAGTAACAAGAATGAACAGGTCATTTACAATAACAATGAACAATCTCCCAAAGTAATGTGATGCGCCCTGGCATGGGAGTCACCACAGCAGTTCTTTAACTCCGTGAATGGCCATAGCGGGGGTCACCGGTCATTCCCGCTAGGCCGCAAGTCTTTTTCTAACAAAGTCAATTAAATCTAGTTTGGCTCTTTCCACTTCGCCCGTCCCCCTCCCAACCTGACATCCTAAACCCCACTGCCCCCGGTACTGTGGATGATCATTTGAAGTGTCGGCCCTATTTAGCAATGCAGCTCCTCTGTTTCTGCTGGCGTGACTCCTCTGACGCAGTTCTCTCTTATCCCCTCTTTGCTCGGCTGTTGGAGGCGGGAGCGGGGTCCGGACCTTGATGGACAATGTCGGGCACTGTGAAGTCACTCAGTATTACAAGCAGATCCTGGCTCTCCTCAGCGGCCACGGTACTCGGGGGACCTCTGCCGTGAATCCGGCATTTGTTCACAGGCGTCCGCCTGAGCTGCCTCATAGGTCTCTGTCTCCGACCTGTCAGGCTGGTTTCTTCAGCGCAGCCCGGGCGTGTCTCCTTCTCTCTGCAGCTTGGCACCTAAATCACCTCAGGTTTGGCACGCTCGACCGTTATATTTAAAAACTCCTCACTGGACGTCACCTGACCGGGTCTCACGTTCAAATCTGTTCCCCCTTCAACATTCTTAAGGCATCTTGGTTTGTTTGATTGCGGTCAACCAGCAGATGACAATAAGGCTTTTTGACTTCTATTACAGTAACGTCATCGCGCCCGCTGCCCTGAGATGTCACAGAGTCAGAAGACGCGGAAGACAACAGAGCTGTGGAGGAACAAGGGGAGATAAGTATTGCAAGCAGTTTAAAGCACGGAGGGGGGCCCACAGTGTGCTGGTGTCTCGACAGCGAGTGGTTCCCCCGCTTGCTCAGGGCCCCAGGACTTGCCCGGATGTGCCGGGTGGTGACGCCGGCCCTGCTCGGGTGCTTGTTTTGAGTAACGAGCATAATGGAAGTCAACAGGAAACTCAAGCATTTTTCTGGCAGACCCTAACAGGAGGTCTGGGTTGGGGGCCGAAAAATCACTGAAATGGATGGAAACACCGCTGAAATGGAATGGGAACAGCATGGGGAAGACCCCTGCATGCATCTCTCACTCCCAGGTTGCTGCTGTGAACAATGTTGTCAGAGTATTACACCACTTTTACAGACTGACAATAAAACATACAAAATACATACCGAAGATAAAATGGATTTTACAGGGAAAAAGGTTAGGAAACATTCTTTCTAGTACAATAATTTGTATGTCAGTCAAAATAAAAAAAATAATTTAAAAAAATGGCGTGAGGTCCCCCCTATTTTTAATAACCAGCTAAGGCAAAGCAGACAGCTGCAGACTGATATTATCTGATATCAGGCTGGAAAGGGCCGTGGTTATTGGCCCCTTCCCAGCCTAAAAATACCAGCCCACAACCACCCCAGAACTGTCACATCACATTAGATGCGCCTATTCAGGCGCCTTGTTTCCGCCCTTCCTGATTGCCCTGGTTCGGTGGAAATTGGGGTAATGCGATTTGGGTATGATGAGAGCTGTGATTTGACAAAAAAAAACTTCACATGCTGTACATTACCATAATATATTATATAAGATGCACATTACTATTACATATAAAACCGCATGACAGTATTCACACAGCACGTTTGTTATCTTCAAGGGCAGGAACAGGGCAAGACAGTCCACATCCCTACCAGAGTTCACAGCCTCCAGGTGTCCCAGCAGCTGGGAACTTCAGTAACTTTAAAGTCTCCTGTCTGTGTGGACATGTCGCTTTTTTTTACCTACGTTTTTGTACAACAATGAATGCAACTGCAAGCTATTTGTAAAAAAAAGTAATAAAGGCTTAGTTAAAGAGATAGATATACAAATAGATAGATAGTTAGATAGATTGATAGATTCGATTAGAAAGATACAGAGAGATGCAGAAATATCAGGCAGCTTTCTAGGAATAAATACGTTTTAAAAAAATTGGCATGTAATCCCCCCTTTTTTAAATAACCAGCTAAGCTGCCGGCTTATATTATACGGCTGGGGAGGCCCATGGTTATTGGGCTCTCCCCAGCCTAAAAAAGAAGCCTGCAGCAGCCCCAGAAATGATGCATCATATTTGATATGTCAATTCTGGCGCTTAGCCTTGGCTCATCCCAATTGCCTAGTGCAGGGGCAATCAGATAATGGGATTAGGGGTTGATGTCAGCAGTTGGTGCTGACACCAAGCCCTGAGGTTTGTAATGGAGAGGCGTCAGTCACACACCCCCATTACTAACCCTGTAAGTAAAAAAAAAACAGACACCCTCTTCCACCATTTTATTTAACCCAAAAAAATCCTACGCCGGTCCACCATAGTCCAATGGATCTGCCGTAATCAACATCGATGTCCCACCATGAGCCCCATCCAAAATTCCAGTGCATAAGGAGCCCTCGTTCAGAGAACGGGTCTTCATAGGCTTTCACACCAGTACACACTGCTGGATCTTGCATCTCTCCGTGATAGCCGGCAGTGTCAAATAATAATTTGACACTCACTTGGTCAACCATGAAGGGTCATAGCTGCCCTCCCTCAACAAAACTGCACAATTAAATGTATAACAACAGTGCATAAGTATAGTACCATAAAAAGTCTAGACCTCTGGCTGCCACGGCAACCATCGGAACCCAGCAATTGTTTTGCAAGAGTGTCAGAGAGAGTTCCTATCCTTCACCTAACCACAGTAATCAGCAGCATCTTCTAGAGCTGTAGTACTTATACTTATAGCTGCCATTTAAAAATAGCACTGAAAAACAATAATGAAGTCATAAGTGGTCTACCTATTTTTAAATGAAGTATCTCCCCTTTTAAAATAAAAATAACAAATTCACCTCCCACACCAGTACCACTCCAGCGATGTTGGCACAGGGTCTCCCAGGGCTCAGATGACATTTTAATGCCTCATGAGATTTTCAACCAATCAGCAGACAAGGATGAACATTGAATAAATGTCAGAATTGAGAACACAGCAGCCCAATAGCGGCTGCCAATTGGCTGTGGGATTATTGGAGAATAACAATGTCACGTAAGCCCTGAAAGACTCAGCTCCAACATCACTAGAACTACGCCTGTGTGGGAGGTGAGATTATGTTAATTTTATTTTACAAGAGTATTACTTTATTTAAAAAGTGGTTGTCAATGTAAAGCACAACCATTTCAATTATGTGCCCTAGATAACTAACACCCAAAGCTTAAATTTAACATAAATCTACCTTCCCCAGGTAAAAAGTGAGATAAAAAGGTTTCAGTCGTACTCCACCAGCAAGTAATACAGGTGCTTCTCACAAAATTAGTATCATCAAAAAGTTATTTTATTTCATTTCTTCAATACAAAAAGTGAACCTCATACATTATATAGAGTTATTACAAACAGAGTGATCTATTTCAAGTGTTTATTTCTGTTAATGTTGATGATTATGGCTTACAGCCAATGAAAACACAAAAGTCATTATCTCAGTAAAGTTGAATAACAAAATACACCTGTACTCTACACGTTTAAAATGATCCCTTAGTCTGTTTCAGTAGGCTCCACAATCACGGGGAAGACTGCTGACTTGACAGATGTCCAGCAGGCAGTCACTGACACACTCCACAAGGAGGGTAAGCCACAAAAGGTCATTGCTAAAGAAGCTGGCTGTTCACAGAGTGCTGTATCCAAGCATATTAATAGAAAGTTGAGTGGAAGGAAAAAGTGTGGTAGAAAAAGGTGCACAAGCAACTGGGATAACTGCAGCCTTGAAAGGATTGTTAAGAAAAGGCCATTCAAAAATTTGAGGGAGATTCACCAGGAGTGGACTGCTGCTGGATTCATTGCTTCAAGAGCCACCACACAAAGACGTATCCAGGACATGGGCTACAAGGGTCGCATTCCTTGTCTCAAGTCACTCATGACCAATAAACAACGCCAGAAGCGTCTTACCTCGGCCAAGGAGAAAAAGACCTGGACTGTTGCTCAGTGGTCCAAGGTGTTGTTTTCATATGAAAGTAAATTTTGCAATTCATTTGGAAATCAAGGTCCCAGAGTCTGGAGGAAGAGTGGAGAGGCACTCAGTCCAAGCTGCTTGAGGTCTAGTGTGAAGTTTCCACAATCAGTGATGGTTTGGGGAGCCATGTCATCTGCTGGTGTAGGTCCACTGTGTTTTATCAAGACCAAAGTCAGCGCAGTCGTCTACCAGGATGTTTTAGAGCACTTCATGCTTCCCTCTGCCGACAAGCTTTTTGGAGATGGAAATTTCATTCTCCAGCAGGACTTGGCACCTGTCCACACTGCTAAAAGTACTAATACCTGGCTTAAACCAGTATCACTGTGCTTGATTGGACAGCAATTGGAGTATTGTCAAGAGGAATATGAGAGACACCAGACCCAACAATATCGACGAGCTGAAGGCTGCTATCAAAGCAATCTGGGCTTCCATAACACCTCAGCAGTGCCACAGGCTGATCGCCTCCATGCCACGCCAAATTGATGGAGTAATTGATGCAAAAGGAGCCCCGATCAAGTACTGAGTGCATTTACTGAACATACATTTCAGTAGGCCAACATTTCGGATTTTAAAATCATTTTTCAAGCTGTTGTTATAAAGTATTCTAATTTACTGAGATAATGACTTTTGTGTTTTCATTGGCTGTAAGCAATATTCATCAACATTAACAGAAATAAACTCTTGAAATAGATCACTCTGTTTGTAATGACTCTATATAATATATGTTTTACTATTTGTATTGAAGAACTGCAATAAATAAACTTTTTGATGATATTCTAATTTTGTGAGAATCACCTGTATGTGATCATATATGAATCCTAACCATCTCTTCAACAGCTAATAACTAGCAAATCACCTACACCCTCCACTCTAGATTAAAATTGAACAAGCTCAGACATTACCCACCACACAAATACAAATTCTAACGCCTCTACCAAGCTCAAATTAGAAGAAGGCAGCATGGCTTCCATTGCAGCAAGTGACCTTGCAGCACTGTCAAGACACAATTAGGGAAGTAGCAAGCAAGGGAGAAACAATAATTGGATGGGTTTTATGAGTTTGGCAGGCTTCATGAGCTAATTCTAGAAACATGTTGGCTTACAGATCATTCAAATCAATTAAAATTGATTTGGAGTCTAGGGCAGTCTAAAAGGGGACATGCCACAAAGAACCTAAATAATTGCTAAGGGACCCATCAATTACTAGAATTATGAACAGAGTCGTAGAGCATGTGCAGTGCCATTCCATTGAACGTCAATGGGCCTGACAGAGACAGCTAACACCACTCAGCTGTTTTTGTCATCCCCAGGTTACATGCTGTAGCACCACTACATTCAAACTCCTTATCAGTGGAATCTTAGGGTACATTTACACCGAAAGATTATGGTGTAAAAGCGTTCATAGAAACACATCTGTCATGATAACCTTGCAGTGTAAACAGGCTGCTGATCATCCAGCAAATTTATAAAATGCTCATTCATACATTCATAGGGTGAAATTATCTTTTGTGCAGCCCAAAAGATTATTGTCCTTGGCTGCGCATCTTCCTATGTAAACAGGATTTGTATTGCCGAGAACAATGACAGCCTATGTGCATTCTGATCACAGAGACTATAAAGAAGACACTGTTACTCTATGGAAAGAGAAGATTATGGACTATAGCAAGTTTTGTTGTTGGGTACTGTGTCAAGTAGAAGTGAAATTTATCCTTTTCCTGAACTTTTTTTTCTGGAGATTGAACACTTGAGATAACACACAACACAGCGTGTCAGCCATTTCTGTGAGAGTCAAACAAGGCTTGCCTGCTGTCCGCAAGAAAGAGATCCCGTATACAAGGAAAGGACTCAACTGAATTCATCCTGATCTTTGCCATCAGTAACAAGTGGCGGCCGCCATCTGTTTCTGATCTGCGCATCTGTGAGTGACTCATTAGCGTGAACTATTAGGGTTTAGCGTAGTTTGCTGTAGCTAGGATGCTGTAGCAGTGTGGCCCGACTAGCGGAAAGCCAGATAGGGGATTAGCTCAGAGTTGTTTGTGAAAGTTGCTGTGCACTGTTTGTTCTGAGCTTTCTTTGCTACAGCTGGAGCATAGTTTGTGGCTCGCTCCAGCTATATCTTCCTATGTTCATGTTGATAATATCGTTATTGTAAATATTGTTATTTTTCATCTCCTGGCATATAATTTCTTTGTACAAAATAAAGCCGGAGTTTTGTTTCAGTCTTCTCGTCTGCTGTCCCATACTTGAATCTGCCTTGCGGTGTTCTTTGACGCCGCTACAAGTGGCGCTGCGAGCAGGGTACGGTCACAGAGATGGAGATGGCTGACAGCAATGTGGCTAATATGAGTACCGCAGGTAATGGTGGAAGCCCTGCAAGGGCCCTCCCTATGAGCACGTTGTTTAGTATTCTGCCCAAATTTGATGGCCAGAATATACCCCTGAAAGACTGGTCACCAGATTGCAGAGCACTGTCAAGATTTATAATGTCAGCCCAGAACTGCAAGTTGAAATCGCTCTGGCCACCCTGGAGGGTGAGGCGCGCAGAAATGTTTTCTTGCAACCGGAAACCACATGTAGCACCTTAGAAGAGATGGTGAAGTTTCTGGAAGAGATATACGGTGAAACAGCTAGTGCAGGGTACCTCCGGGCAAAATCCTTCTATCGACTGCAGCGAGAAGAGGAGGGAGTCTCCCAAAACACCACAGCATTGCATGTAGTACTTGCAGAGGTACAAAAGAAGGAGGCAGACGGAGTAGACGGCATGGGATCTGTAGACCGGATATTACGTTAACAATTTATTCTGGGACTCTACAGTACTTCACTGAGACAGATTCTGCGTGAACGAGTGAGAGTGGATCTGGCCTTAAGTTTTCGACAAATATTAGCAGAAGCGGTGGCCCGAAGTAAGGAAAATAGCTGTGCCTCCAGAGTGGTGCGTACTCAGGCCGTCACAACTGTCGGGGGCGGAGGTAATGAAGAGACCCTATTCAGGGTAGTGAAGGACATGCAGAGTTCCCTGATTATTATGCAATAAAAACTGACACAAATGGAAAGGAGGATGGGAGCCAGCTCCGCCGCTGAGATCACATACCCATCCCTAACAGATCCTGATCAGAGCTTCCCTCAGGCCCCTGAACCTAGACCTCACTACACTGGTCCATTGAACCCTTATGGTCACCCGCCTACAATGTCTGTGTGTTGGCCATGTTATCAAGGTCATCAATATCCTCCATCAGCGGTCACCCGGCCTGAGCCACTCTACTCGAGGCCCCAGCGTCCTTCACAGTGGCCAGCCGGTTGGATGTCAAGGGCCCCGCCCACACGCGGACAAAGAAAGGGACGCCAGGTTGCACAGTGCTGGTAATATGGAAGTGAAAGACATTTCATTAGCGAGTGTTGTAGTGATTTGCAGGGATCCAGTTGCGCCGTTAAACTTCCTGCCCCTGCAGTAGTGGGGCGTACAGCAGGGGGGGGTAGAAGGACATACCACCCAGCACAATTCTGAACATCTGGTTGCAGGCTGTCCCATCCTGCGAGCTGAGTTTGAAGGAATCCCAGTGGACTGTTTGGTGGATACTGGATCACAGGTGATGACTATACCCGAGTCATACTTCACTCGCTACTTCCAGGCAATGGCCAAGCCAGAGCGGGAGACGTTAATTTGGGTGATGGCGGCTAATCATCAACCGATCCTAGTCACGGGGGTCGTGTGGATAAACGTGCGGTTATGTGTACAATATGTGGGAAGGAAAAGTATCCTGTTGGTCCCTGAACCATTCAAAGAAGATGTATCGGTGATAATGGGTATGAATATTCTGCGGGAGTTAGACCAGATCATGTTCACTAAATGGGGGCCTGGCTACTGGAAACATGCCACCCCTTATAAGCCCACTCAGAAAGCTTTTCAACGACTGATCCGCGTTTGTGGGACTCAGAAAAGCGTCCCAATACACCAGTCTGTGGGAATTATCCGAGTGCCGGGAAGGGTGTCCTTCAACCTCCCTCCTGGTCAGGAGACCATTCTCCCACTGCCCATGGGAATTTTTCGCAACCTTGAAGGTATGGAGGTGGCTATTGAACCAGTGGGATTAGGTGAAATAGACCAGAATGTCCTGGTGGCCCAGACCCTGGCAGTGGTCTGAGAAGGGAGAGTACCCATCTGAGTCGTGAATATGGGGCAGAGATAAGTCCATTTACCACCGAGAGTGGAGCTGGCCCAGGTGTACCTACATCGAAGTGAAGTGTTGAGTCCGAGAGAAATTACCCTGACCCCAGTAAATGATGCAGTCTGGACTCTGGCCGTCACAGCTGAAGAGAAGGGGTCACCGACTCCAGAATAGAATGGGTGAGCCCTCCTGGCTCAGATGGGGGTGGATGTGAAATCCCTAAATTCGGATCAGATACAAGCAGTGGAAGCAATTCTGTGGTAGAACCAGGCTGCGTTTGCCTGTCACGCTGACGACTTTGGCTGCACGGACGCCATCACTTATGAGATATCGATGGGGGACACTCCTCCGATTCGAGAAAGATATAGACAGATACCCCTAAGCTGTACCAAGAGGCGAAGTCCCTGCGGAAACAGATGTTGGATTCGGGAGTGGTGCAGAGTAGTCAGAGCCCATGGGCAGCACCAGTTGTGCTTGTCAAGAAGAAGGACGGGACCCTTCATTTCTGCGTGGACTACAGGCAGTTGAACGCATGTATCGTGCGAGATTCATACCCCCTGCCCCGAATCGAAAAGTCTTTGACGGCCCTGGGAAAAGCGAAGTACTACTCTACTCTGGATTTAGCTAGCGGGTACTGGCAAGTACCAGTGGCAGAAAAGGACAAGGCAAAGACAGCGTTCATACTCCCCATGGGACTGTTTGAATTTAAAAGGATGCCATTCGGATTATCTAACACCCCGATGGAGAAGTGTTTGGGTGACCTAAACTTTGAAGCTACTCTGATATACCTGGATGATATCATTGTTTACTCTGCTACTTTTCAGGAGCATCTGCACAGACTCAGGCAGGTGCTCGGACGATTGCAAACTCATGGCCTAAAGAGAAAGCCGAAGAAGTGTCATCTTTTTAAGAAAGAGATTGAGTACCTGGGCCACAAGGTGTCTCAGGATGGAGTCTTGCCTTCCCAAGCTAAAGTTGCTGCAATACAACAATGGCCAGCATCTAGAACCCTATGAGAGTTAAAGGCCTTCCTTGGATTGACCAGGTACTACCGGCGGTTCATCAAAGACTGTGCGAAAATAGCGGGCCCACTGCATGAGCTACTGAGAGGGACTCTTGGGGGACCAAGAAACCAGAGCATACCCTGGGAACAGAAACAGGAGGAGACCTTCCAGACAATGAAAGACGCCCTGACATCAGCTCCCATCTTGGCCTACGCAGATTTCAACCGACCGTTTCTCTTATACACGGATGGCAGTTTTCATGGACTAGGCGCAGTCCTGTTGCAGATTCAAGATGGCATGAAAGAGTCATCGCCTATGCCAGTAGGTCCTTGTGGGATACAGAGCAGAACACCCATAACTATAGTTCTTTCCAGCTGGAACTCCTGGCCCTAGTTTGGGCCATAATGGAGAAATTCGCAGAGTGCTTAACGGGAGCCAAGATCCAAGTGTGAACGGATAACAACCCGTTGGCCCATCAGGACACTGTTAAGCTGGGGGCCACGGAGCAGTGTTGCGTTGCTCGTTTCATGAAATTTGACTTCTTGATTCGCTACCATTCTGCCACAGAGAATACCAACGCTGATGGATAGTCAAGAGTAACCTTCGAGACTCTGGGAGGAGACCGTGATGAGCACCTAGAAGAAGAGGAGATCCCAGATTTCCGCAAATTCACACCCATTGCGGTAGCGGCACAGTCAATGGAGGAGGCTCGACCTGTACCCAAGTCACTGGGAAGGACTAACGAAGAATGGGGTCGGGTCCAAGATGAAGATGCAGGGTTGCAGCAAGTGAAAAGCTGGGTAGTCCAAGGAAAATGGCCTGACAAGGAAGAAAGAGCTGCCCTAGATCTTGAAACGAAGCCTGTGATACGCCAGTGGGTAGATTGAAAGTTTGAGAAGCCGTTCTATACCGTAAGTAGCAACAGCCTGCCGACTTAGAGGCGAGATGGCAAGTAGCAGTCCCTGGAAGAGTGGCACGAGAAATTGCCAAAGAAGCTCATGAGTTTGGAGCTCACTTCGGCCTGGGAAAAACTTACAAGTGGCTGCAGGAAACAGTTGAAATGTGCCGACAGTGTCGAATGTGTGACCTCACCAAAAGCACAGAACAGAGGGCACACATACAGACCATATGGACCAAGGAGCCACTTGAAGTGTTGATGATAGATTACCTCCTAGTGGGATAATCAATTAGAGGCCCACAGTACTTTCTGGTAATGACCGATCACTTCTCAAGGTTTGCAGTGGTCACCCCGACTCGGGACCAGACGGCTGAGCCTGCTGCGCACGCCGTCTGTCAGGATTTCATCCGGGTCTATGGGTGTCCGAAGCAGATCCCTTCAGATCAAGGAGCATGTTTTCAGGGTAAAGTGATGGAGGAACTGTACCGACTGTATGGCATTGAAAGGTCCCGAACAACCCCATATCACCCCAAAGGGAATAGGGCCTGTGAGCGCTTTAATCGAACTCTGCTTCAAATGTTGAGGACATTAGAAGATAAGAAGACGCATTGGCCTGACTATGTACCCAAACTAGTCTGGACCTATAACAATCGGGTCCACATCACCACAGGTTATACCCCATACACGCTACTGTTTGGTAGAGCAGGCCAAGAAGTCATCAAGCTAAATTTGGAACAGCCAGAGGATCTATTTGAATGATCTACCACCTCCTGGGTGAAAGAGCATGGACGACGACTTCAGGCAATCCGCCGGCTAGCAGGCCAGCGACTACAAGAGAAGGTGCACAACAGTCAACCGCCAATCCAAGAAATTCCGCTCCAGCCTGGAGACCGAGTGCTGGTGGGGGAAAAACGCCCCAAAGAGAAGCTGAGCAGATGTTGGGAAGTACAACCATACAAAGTGATCAAGACAGTGTATCCCAACGGTCCAGTGTACAAAGTGCAAGCTGAAAATGAGGAGTCTTGTTGGAGAACTCTACATAGGAATATGTTACGACCAGTCTGCTTCGAGGATCCAACATCTTTCCCAAGAGTTACTCCTCCTGCTCCTTCACCAAGACCGTTTTTTCCTGACAGTGAGTTTGTTGAAGACTGGTGGACCGTTCCTGAGTCCCCTGGAAGGTCCCCTGTTAGTGGGAGTTGACATTCCTGACAAGGATGCATTGCCAGCTCGCAGAGAAGAGGAAACCACGGCTCCAGCCGAACCTCCAGTTGAAGAGGACAGTCACACTGCCATTATGCCTATGAAGGACAGTCAAGATCACATTTTTTAAGGCTGTCCATGCAACTTTTTCAGTGCCTTGGAAAAGGCCATCAAAGTGACTGTCTTTCATTATCTCTCTAATCAACAAAAATTCCCTCTCTAATCTTTGCATCACTGATGCGTGAAATCTTCTGTCACAAGTAACAAAATGCCTCCGCTTGCTTGTTCAGTCCCTTAATTTCTTCATTAGCCTGAGTTTTAGGTGTAGAGGAGGAAGAAATATCTTTGACGGATCTACAAGCCCATCATGTTTTATATTTTTTTGCCCAGCAATTAGTTTTGCACGTAGTGGCCAGTCCTTTCTGACTTAGTGTTGATCTCTCGCATGACTGTCCCCTTCACAGAGAAAGCAGCAGTACTTGGTATAGCCAAGCTGCATTGCAAGAAGAATTGCCACTACCTTCAAATCTCCGCAAATATTCCAGTTGTAATTGCATAAATGAATGTAGTTCAACAATAACTGCATGTTTTCATAAGTCTCTTTCATATGTACAGGATATCCGACTGACTTCTGATGCACGAGTCAATAAACAGTCGCCATTCTGTTGGGTCATGTTCACATCCTAGCGCATTAAACAAACCCGTGATGTCATGGCAAAAAGCTAAATCATCAACTTGACTGAAAAATTTTGTAAGATCTTCTTCATGACTACGAAATACAGAAATTTTTATCCCAGGTGACAACAGATTCCATCCTTGCAGCCTTGACCCCAGTAATTCTGCCTGGCTCTTTGATAAATTCAAATCCCTCAGCAGGTCATTCAGATCAGCTTGACATAAAAGATGTGGTTCACTGAATGTTGATGGTTCGAAGTCTGGATCAGCAGAAGTCTCCTTTTCTGCCGACACCTCTATTGTTGCTTCGACGTCATCTTCCTCGAGCGTCCATACTTCGGTGCCTTTGGAACTGGGAGACTATCATCATGAGGTAATGGTTGCATGGCTGATGGAATGCTAGGATAGTCTATGAATTTCTTAGTCTTTACTGAAAACCCAGACACATTTGTAACACAGGAGTAACAATCACGTGATCCCTCTGCTCCCTCAATATCATTAGGACAGCAAACAGCACTGAATACTGTGATCCTGTTATCCAGAGTCTTAGATTGGCAGAGCAAGAAGTGCAACATATATGAGATGCAGCAAAAAAGAGAAACTAGCTAACCCACACTCCTAGGAGTCCTGAAGCACGGAACTCAAGGGACCACTTGCAATATAAGGAAAAAATACAAAATGTTCCAGCTCCTATCACGTGCAAAAGTTTATTGATAGAAAAATATTCCATGGAAGGAAAGGACATAGCAATGCATTTCAAACGCAAGCCTGCATTCCTTGTCTTTAAGGTGCCCACGACTTGTCTTGGTCCCCAAATGCACAACCAAAATATAGTTCACATGCTTTCTAGATGAATGGACTAATGTTTCTTCTCTGACTTTTCAGAGTGTACTCACCACAAATGTAACAGAAAGTGTCACGGCTATTACGACACTGCCAAGACATTTCAGAGTTGATTTATTACAAAATACTAGTGATATATATCAAGCAATTGCAATGAGGATTGATCGCACAAACGGTAATATTCATGAACTCGAAATTCGACTGGCTATAGCTGACGCTGCATATATAATCATGTCATATCTATGGCAACACGCCACGATTATAGACAGGTCTGGATATGTCTGTTACATGTTCAGGCAAGATTTCTTTATTGAATTTGCACTATATACATGTATATTACATATTTAGCCTGCAATAACATATTTTTCAAATGAGTCAAGTGGAAAAATTGAAAATAGTTGCTTTAACATATTAGCAATAAATAGTACGTTTCACGTCATATCTCAAAAACCTTACGTGATACAGAACTTCTGAATTCACCTCATGACCAGAGAATTCTATATAGAATGCACAAATTCATTCAAGAGACAAAAACCTTGTTATTCAGTGTAATTTTAAACAATTTTTCCCTTTTTACCCTCCCTTGCATAGGAGTTGTACATGCAAGGAAGTGATCACTCTTTCAACAGCAGACAGGAGTCACCTGGGGATACATGCGGTTGGAAACCATTGGTTGTGCAAAAGTTTCCCCAAGTTTCCTCTTGTAATACGCCAATTCCCCATCCAAAAAATTTCTTAATTTTCGGAAAAAAAATGTAAATTTTGCGAAAGAAAATAGAGTCATGTGTCTGGTCATGGAAGTGAAATAATCTATTTCTAATCTGCCCTGCACAAAATCCACAAAAAATTAGAAATATTGACTATGCAGGAGGTGGAAAGTATTCTCATGGTCGGACATGTGGTCGGCAGCCATTTGTCATGCAAAAGCTTCACTGATTAGGAAACATAGATTTTCTGGTAATACTCCAATTCTACTGTCCCCAAAAGATCTTAACAGTTTTGAAAACTGTTTTGGCCCTCTGGCAACATGTAAAACAATTCCCACACGTGAGATGCTTCCACATAGCTATCGCTACCACCATGACCACCACCACAGTGATCAGGCATCAACAACAGTCAAGACATCACCAACTACTCAAGAGCTGACAGAACTATCAGATTTTGATATAGACGATGTTTTAGCTACACATTGCTGGGTGTGGCTAAAGACAACAAACTACTTCTCTGAAGACATCACCTACTCAGCACCCCTGTCTGGTTCCCACTGTCATGGTTTCATAACTGACTGTGGCCTGGGGATGTTGTGAGCGACAGCAAAGTCACCCTATGGAATCTGGAGTTCTGGACTATTGGTTTTGTGATCGACAGTCCAGTCATCCAATAAGATCCGGGGGCGTGCTGGGCTGTCAGTATTTTGATTGCCAACCCTACTGTTCTATCTGGTTTAGTCTGTGGGCGTTTCCCCCAGGTGTCTCTCATCCTTAATCATTTGTAAAGTATTTAGCTGGCTAGCTGTTAGTAACCGGTGTCAGTTGTAGCTCTGCTTAGCTGAATGTGTTTGCTTAGTTCTTTGTCTTTTTCCTGTGACCCTGTTGCCAGAACTAGGATTTGTCGTGACTATTCTTGTGAATTCCCCCTTTTGCTTTTGACTTACCCTTCTGGCATCTGACCCCTCTGACTATCAGTTTGTTGTATTCCCTGGTTTTGACATACCCTTCTGGCACTTGACCCCTGACTGTTTCCTGACCACACCTTTGACTTACCCCTCTGTACTACGAGCCCTCATGGTATCTGACCTCGGACGTTCTGACTATCCTGTTTCACGGCTTGCCTGTGAATAGTGACTCAGCATCACATTCAAGTCTTGTGCACCACAGAATTATGATTATCATACCTGATTTGCCTGTTTCCTCAGTGTGAGAAATGGTCTGACCCCCTTGCCCACTAGAAGTTGTTCTCTTGTAGTATGTTATTTAACCCCCCAGAGTGTTTTTGGCTAGTGAATTATAGGACAGAATCAGGTGTCATTGATGGATTTGAATTCTGCTAAATATAAAATTTAGTGTTATGCCAGCACAGCAGGCAGACTGAGCAGAACACTGACTCCAGGTGATGGTCCCGCTGTCAGAGGCTACATCATCCTTCTGTGATTGAGATGAGTGATGGATATTGTGAGGGATCGATTCTGTGGTAGAAACTGGTTCACACACAGGGATGCAGTTCATTGGTTCAAACAAATGGGCAGTTTATTAAATGTCCATAAACAGTCTCTTCCAGTTACAAAAGGTATAACCAAACAAAAATTGATAATAACCAGTCTATAAAGCACGGGTTCAGCCGTTTAAATGTCAATGCTTTTCTCTGACTCCATCAGGGTCTGAGCAGCACATGCAAGGCCTCCTCACCTTGCAAACACACAGAGTGAGACAGCACCAGATGCCTTAAATCAGCCATTTCAAAACCTGGACCGGAGGTAAGTGAGCAGCCAATCTCACCCAGCTCTTTTAGCTGCTCGTAAAACCCAGACCCATAATCTGGGCCCATTAAAATACCTCTCAGCACTATGTATGCAGGAGCCTACTTCTCCAGGTCCTACATCACCCAGGTCTGGCACTTTGGGGACACATACCTCCTGTTCACGACCTGTCCAGCTGCAACCTTACATACCCCCCACTGCCCAAAGCCAGGGGGCTTGGCACTTTCCACCAACATATACTAGCTGTTGCATCATTCCCAAGAAGTCTCATGGCTGTACTAGCTCAAAAGGGTGCTTCTACAATACTGAGCAAAGGGTCTGAATACTTATGACCATGTGATATTTCAGTTTTTCTTTTTTAATAAATTTGCAAAAATTTCTACTTTTCTGTTTTTTTTCAGTCAAGATGGGGTGCAGAGTGTACTTTAATGAGAAATTTTTTTTTAGAATTTACCAAAATTGCTGCAATGAAACAAAGAGTGAAACATTTAAAGGGGTCTGAATAGTTTTCGTACCCACTGCATGATCCACTGGAAAACTAAAATCCTGTATGGCTAGGAACCACCTACTTATTCAAGCATTGTTTCCCTTCTGTTCTCACATCCATCTCAGAAGGTCATGGTCCGACACTAACCTGAGCCTTCTACCTACAACGTAACCCAGATACTTGGATTCCTCCATCACCATAGCAATTTCTTTGGGTTGATGGCAAAGCCTGCCTTCCTTAGGACGTCAAGTATGGCCTGAACTTTGCTAAAATGATTTCCCCAGTCCTAGCTGAATATGACGATGTCATCTAGGTAGGCCGCTGCATACTTTTTGTGGAGTGCTAAAATCTGGACCATGGCTCTCTGGAAAGTGGCCGAAGCTCCCTGCAACCCAAACGGCATACTGACATACTGATAACATCCTTTTGCTGTCGAGAAGGCCTTCTTTTCCTTAGCCTCTTTGGACAGGGGAATTTTCTAGTATACTTTTGTGAGGTCAAGGGGGGTGATGTACCGAGCTGGTGATAGCCTTTCAATAAGCTCATCTATCCTAGGCATTGGGTAGGTGTCAAACTTCGAGACCTCATTGAGCTTCTTGTAGTCATTACAGAACTTCCACTCCCCATCTGGTTTTAGCACCAATACTATGGGACTGGACCAGCCATTCTTGGATTCTTCAATGATTCCTACATTCAACATCCACTTCACCCCTTTCGAGATCACCTCACTGCAGGCCTCTGGAATCCGATACAGTTTCTGAGTTTGCACAGTCTGTGAGTACCTCATGCTCTATGATCTGCATGAGGCCTGGAAACTCAGAAAACAGGTCTTTATTCCGCTACAACAGCTCCTGATATTGCTGTTTCAGTGAGCGGGACAAGGTATCTGCCACCTTAACATCTTCCATGCTGACTTTGTACTTGGCCACCAGACTGGAAGCTTACACAGGTTCTCTGTTTTGCCAGGGTTAAATCAGGTTGACATGGTAAACCTGGTAGGGCTTCCTCTTTCCTGCTTGGTGGATTATATAGTTGACTTCTCCAACTTTCTCTACCACCTTATAGGGGCCCTGCCACTTGGCCAGGAACTTGCTCTCCACCATTGGCATCAGCACAAGTATTCAATGCTCTTGGTCTGACCTATTATACACCCTGGAATGTGCCTCCTGTGCCTTAAGGAAGTGCTCCTTTACAATGGGCATCACGTTGATAATCCTCTCTTGCATCTGGGTGATGTGCTCCACCAAACTTCTATAGGGTGTGGTCTCAGCTTCCCAGGACTCTTTCGACACATCCAGGAGTCCTCTATGGTGTCAGCCATAGAGTAGTTCAAAGAGGGAGAAGCCTGTGGAAGCTTGGGGAACTTCCCTGATGGAGAATAACAGATAGGGAAGCAGACAGCCCAAGACTCGGCTGTCCTTCTCCACTGCTTTCCTCAACATTGCCTTCAAGGTTTTGTTAAACCCCTCCTTCAGTCCGTCCATCTGAGGATGGTACACTGAGGTTCTGAGTTGTGAAATCTGCAGTGTCTTACACAATTCCCTCATGACCTTCGACATGAAGAGGGTCCCTTGATCCATCAGTATCTCCTTCCGCAAACTGTTTCTTGCTAAGATATCAAGCAGCTCCCGAGAGATACACTTTGCGGAGGAATTTCTTAAGGGTACTGCCTCGGGGTACCAGGTAGCATAATCCAGGACCACCAATATATAGTGTTGTCCTCTTGCAAATTTCACTAGGGGCCCCACTAAATCCATCGCTATGAGTTCGAAAGGAACCTCGATGATGGGAAATGGTACTAGGGGACTGTGGAGGTTGGACACCAGAGAGGTTAGCTGGCATGTGGGGCAGGAACGAAAATATATCATTATTTCTCTGTAGCACCCAGGCCAGTGGAATCTCTGGTGGATCCATTTCTATGTCTTATCTCCCATGATCACTACATCATATTTTTTTGATATATTGGCCATCTGGTGCATAAAGAGGTCACCCATATGTGACATGCATAAGTTCAAAAGCATTCAGCAACTAGAGGGGTTAACACAGTCACAGGAGACAGGAAGTGTTTTAACAGAGCTCCAGGGGGATTGTGGGGAACTTGTTATTGTAGTCTGGCGAAAGCCAAAGAGAAAGGTGCTGTGTTATCTGGATCTGACAGAAGGCAACTGAACAGGATTCAGATCAGGAGAGAAACTAAACACAGGTCAGATAAACTCCCTGAACTAACAATGCAGAGTATTATCGGGCAGGAAGATAAGGACTGGAAGGAATAGTGTCACAGGGATCATCTCCCTCATCAAACCCTCCCCTCCTCCATATCCATGCAGAATAAAGAATGCCGTGTACTAGTGAGTCTTTGTGAAGGAAAAGCCTGCTGTTTATGCATAGAAGTGTGCTGCCGAGAGATCTAATCTGTGCTGAATTATGCTACTGAAGAGACTGACATTACTGTGCCTGCTTTATGAGGCTGTACTGTAATGAAGATTGTTGCTTTAATATACCTGAATTGCACTGGCCGTGCTTCAGATTAAATTCCACTGTTAAACTGTTGAAAAAGAATCTTGTCAGATGTGTCTGGTCAGCAACTGAATCTATCGTGTGCCTGAGAGAAGCTGCAGCCTATATTTGCCCTGTGTAACAGTTCCCCCCAGGATTCCAAAGAATTCATGAAACCCGTCTCGCCCTATCTGAACCTAGCGGCGTGTGTGTAACACATATCTTAAGCTTGCCCAGGTGGTCTATAACAAAAGCCTTTAATGGTGTCCTTTCCATTGTTCTCTCCTTGTAATCTTACCCAAACAGTTTCCACAGACCTCTCAGTCTCTGAAGCTTCAAGCTCTGTGGAGATATACTCTTTTCTAACATACAATGCAACACATCCTCCCCTTTTATTAAGTCTGCTTCTTGCAAATAAGTTGTATCCTTCTAGCCTTGTATTCCAATCATGTGTATCGTTCCACCAAGTTTCAGTGATTCCAATGACATCATATTTCTTTTCCTGCATTAGTAGCTCGAATGCTCCTTGTTTGTTGCCCATGCTCTGCGCATTTGTATTTTTCTCCATTATTTTTATTATTCAGACTTTTTTGTCTTTGTTCTTCCTTTATACTTCTAATAGCAGAGATCTCAATAGTATTTGTTCGCTATACGGCTTTCCCTGGCCTTTTGCTTCCTGTCCCACAATGTTCTAGTTTAAAGCTCTCCTGATGAGTGTAGCAAGGCGACTTCCAAATATGTGCTTTCAGCCTTGGTAAGGTGCAGCCCATCTCTAGAAAGTAAACTGATCTCCCTGAGAATCTTTCTCCAGAGTTTATATTAAATGAATCCCTTTACCCCCAAAGTCTGTTTGCATGTTAACCCTAGAACGCATACCTGGGGCCTCGCAGGCCCGCCCTGTTAATTGTTTTCTATTTTCTGCAGGATTTCTTTAGTTAGAATTTTGAAACTCTAGGTATTCCTCAGGTATACAGTTGTTTGTCATTTCCAGTTCATTTATTTTTATGTTACAGGCATTTCGGTATAACAACTCTTTTTTTTGAATACCCCATATTCACATACCTGGGGCCTTTTAGGCCCGTACTAGGTTTACATGTGATCCTAAGTCTTTTTGTCTTCACTGTTGCTGGGGAAGATTTTGACTCAGTCTTTATGACTCTGCTGTTGCTATGACGAGTGTGAATTCTGCCTGACTACATGGTCATGTGATCTTGGGAAGGAGGCTCCCTCACAACGTCATGCGTCTCTGACGTCATCATAGGTCCTGAACACTGTTCATTGTGTGCTACTTGCTGAAGAGACTTTGGAGGAAGGAGTCAGCTTTCTTGTTTCTTGAAAAATAAACTTTCTGAGTTCCAAAAATCCAAAAGCTTCTACTGCACCTAAAAGAAAGTGGACTTTACCCTTAGCACACACACTAACAAAGAGTGTACAACCCTGATTGTAATCTTTTTTTTTTTTTCATTTTAGTTTACTGACGTCTAAGGTTACAATGGCACAGTCTACATCCAGGGGTTTGACTGACCAAGAAATCGAAGCAATACTTTTTGATAGTGATGAAGATAGTGAACTTTCTTTGTCTGATGTCGAGTACATGCCACCAGCTAATGTCTCTACTTCATCGTCCAGTGATTCTTCAGATGATGAAGAAGTAAAGGATCCAGCAGAACGTACAAATAGAACATCCAAAACTAATGTTTTTTGGAACAGTACTGCTGAGGTTCTTGGACGAACCCCATAATATTGTAAGCGTTGCTCAAGGAACTGTAGGAATTCCACAATTCTTGTCCAAAAGAGATATGTTCTGTAAATTTTTTTCAGATGATATTGTAGATGAGGTAGTTTTGTGTACTAACTTAGAAGGAAAACGTATCGCTTCAGGAAGAAAAAAAACATGGAAAAATATAACAAAAGAGGAACTGTATGCTTATATTGGCCTTACTCTTCTGAGAGGGAGTACAAAATCATATGATGTTCCTATCAGAGAATTATTTCTGAACCCTTTTTCAGATCCACATTACAAAGCTACAATGTCAGTCAATAGATTTGAGGATATTCGGAGAAGCCTTCGTTTTGATGACAAGAGAACTCGTCCTGTCAGGTTGGAAACAGATAAATTAGCCCCCATTAGCTACATCTGGAATCTTTTTATCAAGAACTGTACTAAGCATTACCATTCTAGTGACAATGTGACAGTGGATGAGCAACTTCTTGCATTTAGGGGACGTTGCAAATTCATTCAGTATATGCCAAGCAAACCTGCTAAATATGGTATTAAAATTTTCTGGATGTCTGATTCTACAAGCTTTTATGGAATGAATGGTCTGATTTACTGTGGCAAAGATGTTGACGCTCCAGTCCAGAAAGACCTATGTTCTGACATAGTAAAAACACTTGCGAAACCAATTTTCCATTCTGGAAAAAATATAACAATGGACAACTACTTCACCAATCTTGAACTGGGCAATTTTTTGCTTCAGAAACAACTTACACTTGTTGGTACAATGAAGCAAAACCGCAGAGAAATTCCTCCAATCATGAAGCACAATCAACATCAACAACTTTATGATAGTGTATTTGGTTTCTGCAATCTAGCGACAATGGTGTCTTATAAAGCTAAGAAAGAAAAATCTGTGATATTACTGAGTACAATGCACCGTGATGGAAGTATAGACACCAATAACAGGAAACAGAAACCCTAAATCATCTTGCATTATAATAAAACCAAAGGAGGAGTGGACAAGATGGACGAAATGATTGGAGAGTATACGTGCAAGAGGCAGACAAAACGTTGGCCTGTAGTTCTTTTTTATAATATGCTAGATGTGTCAGCCCTCAATAGCTATATTGTTTATAGTGAAACTCATCCAGAATTCCATGCCAACAGAAAGGACAAGAGACGTCTATACTTGACAGAACTTTGCTATGAACTTTTAATGCCTAACATGATGGAGAGAAGCAGAACAAAATGCTTACAAAGGCAAACAACAGAAGCTATGATCCGATGTGGTATACGTTTTCAGGAACATCCAGAGCCAAGAGATAAAAAAAGAAAGCGATGTTATATTTGTCCAGCAAAGAAGGACAGGAAATCCGAGCGTGTCTGTACTACTTGTGGACAAAATGTCTGCAAGGAGCATTCTTCCGAACAGATAACGTGTGAAAGTTGTTGCGGTCATTAGTAAAGTAGAAAAGGAACCTTTGAAAAGAGATATTCCTGCAGCATGTTTACTGCAACTTTTATATAAAAACTTTTAGACAAAAAAACATTATTATAAAGAGTTATATCGAATGCGTATATTGGGCGTTTTAAGCCCGTTCAGTTACTTTTTTGTTTTTTTTTGCACATAATAATGTTTTGAATTATTCACATCTTAGGCTGCGTTCCCACTGGCGCTGGGGTCTGCCAGGAGGTGATCCGTAATGGATCTGATCTCTTGGTAACTCCAGTTAAGGCTGCTGGAATGCTGGGATTCCGCCAGCCTTAGCTGGGGTCACCAGGAGGTCAGATCCATTACAGATCTCCTCCTGGCAGACACCAGCGCTAATGGGAATGCATCCTTACTTTGCAATTTTCAAATAAACTTTGAAAATTATTTTTGTTTGAGTTATTCCATGTTATTTGCACACGGGCCTAAAAGGCCCCAGGTATGTGAAAGTGTAGATTTTTATGGTCATGCGTTCTAAGGTTAATGACCAGGCCAACTTTTACAATTCTGACCAGTGTCACTTTATAAGGTAATAACTCTGGATTGCTTCAACGGATCCCAATGATTCTGAGATTGTTGACAAATAGTGATAGTGGTAAAATTTGATATGACTGGGGTTTATTTGTGAAATAGTTAATAAATAACATTTCCCACATGTCTACTTTACATCAGCACAATTTTGGAACCAACTTTTTTTTGTTAGGAAGTTATAAAGGTGAAAAGTTGACCAGCGATTTCTCATTTTTCCAACAAAATTTACAAAACCATTTTTTTAGGGACCACATCACATTTGAAGTGACTTTGGGGGGCTGTTATGACAGAAAATACCCAAAAATGACACCATTCTAAAAACTGCACCCCTCAAGGTGCTCAAAACCACATTCAAGGAATTTATAAACCCTTCAGGTGCTTCACAGGAATTTTTGGAATGTAGAAGAAAACAGTGAACATTTAACTTTTTTTCACAAAAATGTTACTTTAGACCCAATTTTTTTATTTTACCAATGTTAACAGGAAAAAATGTACCCCAAAATTTGTTGTGAAATTTCTTCTGAACATGTGGATATTCCATATGTGGGGGAAAACCACTATTTGGACGCACGGCAGGACTCGGAAGGGAAGGAGAGCCACTTGACTTTTTGAATGTAAAATTGAATAATTAGTAGATGCCATGTCGAGTTTGGGGAGCCCATAAACGGTGGAAACCCCTCACAAGTGACAGCATTTTGGAAACTAGACCCCTCAGGGAACTTATCTAGATGAGCAAAAAAAGTAGCATGGACCGCAGCTCCAAAAGATCATACATTTGATCTAATGCCTCTTGGCAAAAATATATATAACTGAACATGAGGTTCTTAGTTTAACATTCTGATCAGACTGTATGAAGCCCACTGCCACGTCACAGCAAACCTCTTAGTGGGTCCTAACGTTTCCTTCCTAAAAGGAGCAGCGCCGTGCGCGAACCGCCGCCACGGCGGCAATGCACCAACAGGGCGGCGCCGCGCCACCCCACAAGCACAAAACCACAGCAACAAAGGCCGATATACTGCACCAACACCGCATGAAAGGAGTATTTCTACTCACCTTCCTCAAGCTCTCAAGTGAGAGTAATAATAGGCTAGACCCTCTTTGCAGTCTCCTGCTAATTAAAATCGCCTGTGCCAAATGGGAGGAGTGCTGGTCCAAGAAAAGGGAAAGAATATGCAATGCATAAAAAGGAGCTAACTGTACCGCTGATTCCCAGGCGCCGGAGTGCTCCTGATGTGGCACATGGTTGCCACACTATACCGCACAGGTGCACACGGACACGTATATCTAAGGTACTGTTTTTTCCGGAACTGGAAATATCAGGATGTGTGAAACTGGCCTTACTCTGGACTTCATCTGTTTAGTGGTGTCCTTTTTTTCAGAGGTTCACAAAACTGTGGCCAACGTCACTTATGCATGCCTAAAAAAAAGATGGACATCGTGGGATCACATGCCGGCCGGCGTCCACGGTGCCTCTATCTGCCTCATTACAGACAATCTTCCACCAGGGGTTCTGTCTGAATAACGTATTACAGAGATTTACACTGAAGCCCAGGTATAAGCGCTCAGCGCAGAGTGCAGGATAAATGTAAGCCGAGCCATACTGCGATCTTTGGGAGGCAGAATGAACAAATCAGCAGAATTTCAAGAGTTGGTTTTATTTATTTTTTATGCCGTTCCTCATGCAGTATAAGTGATTAGATGACTTTATTTTTTCTGGTCGGTGCAATTACAGCAATACCAGATTTATATCGGATTTTTATGCTTGGCAGCTGTCACACACTTATTTTTTGCGGGATAAGTTGACATTTCTATTGGTACTATTTTCGTGCACGTGACAATTTTTGATCGCTTTTTATTCAGATTTTTGGCTAGATGAATAAACAAAAACCAACAATTCAAGAATTTTTTTTTTTTTATGCCGTTCCTCATATGGTAAAATTGATAAGGCAGCTTTATTCTTTTGGTCAGTATATTTACAGTGATACTACATTCATATTTTTTTTATGTTTTGGCGCTTTTACACAATAAAATCTATTTGATAGAAAAAATAATTTTGTTTGCATCTCTTTAATTCTGAGAGCTACAACTTTTTATTTTTCGGCTGATGGAGCTGTATGGTGGCTTGTTTTTTGCGGGACAAGATGATGTTTTCAGTGGTACCATTTTTATTTACATTCGCCTTTTTGATTGCGTTATATTTCACTTTTTGTTTAGCGGTATGATGCTAAAGCACCATTTTTGCTCAGTTTTTTATTTTATTTTATTTTTTACAGTGTTCACTAAAGGGGTTAACTAGTGGAACAGTTTTATAGGTCAGGCCGTTACAGATGAGGCGATTTTAATATTATTTTTTTATTTTTTTTTAAATATTTTTACTATTTTTTTTTTCACTTTTTTACTTAGTTCCACTATGGGACTTTCACTTTCTGCAGTCTGATCGCAGTTATAAGGTATAGAAGTGCAGGATCACTGCAATACCTTATGACCTGTTAGCCCTGCAGACACATAATAGTTTGATCATGCACTGCACATGGTCAAACTACCTTGCTTGTGCCTGGTGACCCGGATGTCGTCATGACGACATCGGGTCACCATGGCAATGTGGCGCCTCTGCAGGTTCAGTCACCACAGAGGTACTGCATCTCACCCAGAGGTGTGTTATCTCACTCTCACGTAAGGAAGGAGTACCGCCCGGGACCCTAACACCTGCATCCAACACTACACTACTCCAGACCAGCAGGAGGGGAAAGATGCGCTGCTCCTCTGCTGAGCCCTGTCCCTGGCTGGAGTGGGGGGAAACCAAAGTAGCGGGAACCATGTAGTGGGTGTAGGTGGAGGTAGTAGTTCAGGGGAGATCAGTAAGAAGCGATTCAGTGGAGCAGGAACTCAGCAGGAGCTCTGCTCAGGAGGAGGGCCTAGTGAGAGTGGCCCAGGACAGAAAGAAGAGAGGAGAGTAGCAGGAAGGAAGGCTCCAGTAAAGCAGAAAGGATCCCAGGGGTACAGGCAGTGCTGGAGGCCACCCGTATGCCCAAATCTACCAGGCGGTGGAGGGATTGAGCCGCAGAAGGGGACCGGCCCCTAAACTAGCAGAGTTCTTCAAGCCTCAACTAGGTAACCGGAGGGTGCAGCATTTCAGGTGCTGCAGCCAAAAGCCACATCTAACACACCAAAAAGGTGGCCATAGAGGACCCAGGGGACAGAGAAGACGTCGCCCGACAAGATCCGCAGTCACTGGCTTGGGACACTGGGTGTGAGGTGCAGGGAGACGGCCAGAAAAACACACAGAAGGGGGTCCCATTATGTACTCCGGAGGTACATGCGAGTTTGCTGAACCCCTCCCTGAGTAAGCACAGGACGACGTGGGAAGTTACCCTGGCCCTGGTAACTTGGAGTCTAAAAATCGTGAGTAAAACCCTGAAGACTGCACCCCACTGTCTCTACGAATTATTACTGCACCATCATCCCCTGCACTACACTGCACAGCAACATCTATAACATCACCATTTCCTGCCCTGGAGCTAAGCTCTGCCTATGGAGAGCTGAACCAACTCTGCTGCACGAACATCAGCTCCAGAGGACCTGCTCCGCAGCGGCGGCTCCCTTTTGCCTCATACCACAGGTGGCATCACGAACTTTATATAAAAATTATATCCCCTTTCCCAAATTCCCCTTTTATTGACCGCCCTGGGTCATGGACCAGGTCACCACCACTGTGACATCTCCCCTAGCAACGAACGGCCCGGCTACCGAATACCCCACGGCCCAGGGGGCGCGTCATACTTGGTGTCACGAACAGGATATGAACCCAACCGTTATCATCGGGTATTGTGCGCCTAGAGACTGTGTTGTATACTGAATGTGGTGCCCGCCCCAGAAGAACGGGTGCCATTATGTGCGTGATCAAAGACAACAAGAAACCACCTCCCATTATGGGCCGAGTTCCAGAATGGCGCCAAAAGCGGGGCCCATCCCGAGCAGCAGTGGCCATGTATGTAGATGTGTCCATCAAGGTGGGGGGGCCGCCCCTAGGTGTGGCCTGTGGCCAACAGCAAGCTGCCATGGAACCACCCCTGAAAGGGGAGAGGAGAAGAGAAACAGTGGAGACAGGGTGTGGTCTCCAGTAGACCAGACAGACTGCACCCGGCAGGCAGCATGGAGAGGAGTCAGGAACAAGCTCCCGTCCATGGCCTGCAGCACGCCAAGATGCCTCTTACCCTGGAAGAAGCGATCTCAAAACTGTCCCTGGAGGACACGGAGTTCCTCCACGCCGAGGTACGGGAGCTGGGCCGCAGAATGGAGAAGGCCCAGCAGGCTGCAATCGCAGGTTGGAAGGAGGAGCTGCTGGGGAAGATTGCGACCCGGCATCAGCCAATGCTGTGCAATATCAGCAGCGCCCCAGCCCCAGCGGAGCCTGAACAGAGCCAGGAGGCAGAGAGCAGCACAGGAGCGGCTGTGGGAGTAGGTAAGAGGAGTCTCCCTGTTCCGGGCGCTGAGAGTGCTGACCTGCTCTTGGGCCCCCTGACGGAGCCTCCAATCCTGGGCGCCTATTCCGCAGACCTACTTCTATGCCCCCTACCAGAGCCACCTGTCCCCGCACCCGAGTGGGTGTACGGAAGCCCCGTCTATGACTGGTCCGCCAAGTTTGAGAACCAGCAGGGACTCCCTCTGACACCCACACCCGCACCCCCGGTTGCCTGCCAAGGAGGAGAGGAGTTTCGGTGGGACAACCGGGAGGGGAACCTCATGGGGTTCCTGTGGGAGACCCAGACCCAGGCCCTCAGGAGGGAGGAGCACTGCAGGCGGGAGCTCCTTCAGTTGGAAAAGGAGCGGCACATCCGGCAGGTGCGTTGGGAGCAAATGGAGGCCCGGAATATGGCGGCCAAAACCCGGGCCCGCAAGATAAGATCTGCCACGTCCAGTTTCCCTCTGGAGGGGATTGTGGTAAAATTTGACCTGGAAGCCGGGTGGAGCTTCATTAGAGAGCCGCAGATAGCCCGGGACGTCTTCGTGAATCAGCGAGACGTCGAACCCCATCTCCAACAGGGACATCCGGGCAGAGACCTCTACCCCAGTGACCATGTCACCTTTACCCGCCACAAGGGAGAGCGCGGGTGGTATGCTCTCCAGGTGTACAGAGTAGTGGAGGAGGGAAAGGACATGCCCCCGCAGTGCAAGGCTGATGACCCGGCTGGGCCAGCCTACAACAGCGAATAGGTGTCGCCCAGGAGGGAGCACCACTACTAAGTGACTTGAGAGAAACGGAACTGTAAATAGTTACCCGGGAGGGTATAGCAGAAACGCTGCAAGTTTAACAGAGTTATGTGTGTATTTACTTAATTACCCGGTGAGGGTACCAGAACTTGTAGGCTGAGGACTGTGAGCAGCCAAAAACTTTCCATGTACATAGTTTGCACTTCTTAAAGTGGCCCTTATTGGTTTTATATTAAAAGACCGCAGAAGAAAAACCTGTTTGGCGTGGCCGAAGACGTGGTCCAACACCTGGATCACCTATGCCCTGCAGCCATGCCCAGGGCCTACGTTGAGAGTTTTCGGACGGGTCCCTCATGTTCACCAGATAGCACCTTGTTCAGTGGAATGGACTTCCAGTTACAGATCGCGCTGTAACCTGCTAAAAATGTTTTATAAGGAAAATGTTTTACATATATGAAGAAAGTTTTATAATATTTGATAGAAATTAATAAGAAATATGTAACGTTCAAGGAATGTGCCTCCCATAAAGGGAAGAAAAGCTGTTTGAAAATTCTTCTAAGTGATGCATCTAAAAATTGCATGTCTTTAAAATTGCTTTATTTTTACTCTGTTCCAGCCCGCGGACGTGCTGTGTTTTACCAGGGGGGTATGTAAGGAAGGAGGTAAGGAAGGAGTACTGCCCGGGACCCTAACACCTGCATCCAACACTACACTACTCCAGACCAGCAGTCCCTGGCTGGAGTGGGGGGGAACCAAAGTAGGGGGAACCATGTAGTGCGTGTGGTTGGAGGCTGTAGTTCAGGGGAGCTCAGTAAGAAGCGATATAAAAGAGAGGGTGGAACATTCTAGAGAGAGTCTGAGGAGATTGAGTCAGTGGAGCAAGAGCTCAGCAGGAGCTCTGCTCAGGAGGAGGGCCTAGTGAGAGAGGCCCAGGACAGAAAGAAGAGAGGAGAGCAGCAGGAAGAAAGGCTCCAGTAAAGCAGAAAGGATCCCAGGGGTAAGGGCAGTGCTGGAGGCCACCCGTACGCCCGAATCTACCAGGCGGTGGACGGATTGAGCCGCAGAAGGGGACCGGCCCCTAAACTAGCAGAGTTCTTCAAGCCTCAACTAGGTAACCGGAGGGTGCAGCATTTCAGGTGCTGCAGCCAAAAGCCACATTTAACACACCAAAAAGGTGGCCATAGAGGACCCAGGGGACAGAGAAGACATCACCCGACAAGATCTGCGGTCACTGGCTTGGGACACTGGGTGTGAGGTGCAGGGAGACGGCCAGAAGGAACACACAGAAGGGGCTCCCGTTATGTACTCCGGAGGTACCTGCGGGTTTGCTGAACCCCTCCCTGAGTAAGCACAGGACGATGTGGGAAGTTATCCTGGCCCTGGTAACTTGGAGTCTAAAAATCATGAGTAAAACCCTGAAGACTGCACCCCACTGTCTCTGCAAATTATTACTGCACCATCATCCCCGGCACTACACAGCACAGCAACATCTATAACATCACCATTTCCTGACCTGGAGCTAAGCTCTGCCTGTGGAGAGCTGAACCAACTCTGCTGCACTAACATCAGCTCCAGAGGAACTGCTCCGCAGCGGCGGCTCCCTTTTGTCGCATACCACAGGTGGCGTCACAAACTTTATATAAAAACTATAATCCCCTTTCCCAAATTCCCCTTTTATTGACCGCCCTGGGTCATGGACCGGGTCACCGCCAGTGTGACATCTCCCCTAGCAACGACCGGCCCGGCTACCGAGCACCCCAAGGCCCAGGGGGCGCGTCAGCAACAATCGGGACACCGCTATTAAGGTGCTATTACTGCAGTATATCAAAGATCAATCAAATCACAGACACACTGAATGACTATATGGCTATACAGCTAAGGCCACGTTCACGCTTTCAGTATTTGACCAGTATTTGTAAGCAAAAACCAGGAGTGGAACAAGCAGAGGAAAAGTATAATAGAAACACATCACCACTTCTGCATTTTTCACCCACTCCTGATTTTGATGTAAAACACTGACCAAATACTGAAAGTGTGAATGTGGCCTAAAGCAGTTTCTTATATAACACTTGAATCTTTGGATTAGTATTCACAAACTTACACTATTACTCCCATTTTCAATTTGGTACATCAGCAATGAAGCAGTACAACACAGTCACATTAGACCTTTTTCTATCCCTATGCTGTATACTATGAGCTCCTATCCCTACACTGTATAAACATAGAATGGTGTTTCTTGGCCATCCTCTATCCTCTTTTATACTGGCTGTGATAGCCCCCTTAATTGTCTGAGTTAGACCCTGTGATCTGATTTCTGCAAGGCATTTTTTTTTACCAAGCAAATAGAAAAAAATTCTAAAAAGATATTTATTAAGAATACATTAAAACATCACTCTAGAAAACAAAAACAGACCAGGCTAGACCTTTAACCCCTCATTTTTAAAATCTAACCAGTGTCACTATATGAGGTAATAACTCTGGAATGTTTCAACGGATTCCAATGATTTGGATGTTGTGTTTTCATGACATATATATGTACTTCATGAAAGTTGTAAAATGTATTTGATATGACTTGCATTTATTTGTAAAAATGTCAGAAATTTGGAGAAAATTTAGAAAATTTCACAATTTTCAAAATTTTAATTCTTATGCCTATGAGCCAGAGAGTTATGTCACGCAAAATAATTAACAAATAACATTTCCCACATGTCTACTTTACATCAACACAATTTTTGAAACATAATTTTTTTTCTGTTAGGAAGTTACAAGGGTTAAAAGTTCATCAGCAATTTCTAATTTTTACAACAAAATTTACAAAACCATTTTTTTAGGGAACACATCACATTTGAAATGGCTTTGGGGAACCTATATGACAGAAAATTCCCAAAGTGACAACATTCTAAAAACTGCGCCCCTCAAACTCCTCAACATCACTTTTAAGAAGTTTCTTAACCCTTCAGGTGTTTCACAGGAATTAATGTAATGTGGAAGGAAAAAATAAACATTTAACTTTTTTTCAACAAAAATTTTACTTTTGCCCCATTTTTTTTATTTTCACAAGGGTAACAGCAAAATTTGAACCTCAAAATTTGTTGTGCAGTTTCTCCTGAGTACGATGATACCCCATATGTGGGTGAAAACTACTGTTTAGGCACATGGCAGGGCTCGGAAGAGATGGAGCACCGTTTGAGTTTTTGAACAAAAAAATGACTGGAATCAAGAGTGGATGCCATGTACAGTTTGGAGAGCCCCTGATGTTCCTAAACAGTGGAAACCCCCCACAAGTGACCCCATTTTGGAAACTAGACCCCTCACAAGGAATGTATCTAGATGTGGATGCAGATACTGTTGAGATTGTGATGCGGGATGCAGGGGTCTGATGCTGCTTCTCATTGGGCCCCCCTATCTCACGGTCCCCATAGCAGCTGCGTGGGCTGCCGCTATAGACGGTACGCCCCTGGTGCCGGGCCCCTTACTTTGACACCTTTCTCCGTTGGCTTGCAAGGCATTTTGGGGAAGCCTTCAGAAGTGTGTGAAATGGTGCCAGGTAATTTTAAAAAAAATGTTGCCGATCCTCTTGAATTGAACGAAAGAGTGTCCAAATTCTTGAGGCACTGTAAATTTTGAGAAATATGACTCGAACTCGATCCTTTGCGGATAGATCTGCTCATCTTTAAGTCTTGGAATATGAGTTCTTTTAAATATTTGCACTATTTGGCTGACATTGCCACTGTTGTTTCCTTTGCTGGCTGGAGAATGAGTTAACAGAATCCTTCAACCAGTCTGGGAGTTTGTGGTCATAAATCAGCTGAGAAGAGCTCTGAGGAAAAAACAGATAAGTTACAAAGTTCAACTTATCTTATATATATATATATCAGCTGAGAGGAGCTCAAAAAAAGACAGATAAAAGAGTTATAACCTCCTCCTCAGAACCAGCTCACTAACAGATTCTCAGGTTACTCATTCTGCAACCTGTACTAGATGGTACAACATAGGAACTAAAGGAAGCAACAAAGCAAAGTGTGTGATGAAATCCAAAGGCAAAAAATATTTATATTCACAAATACATGCATTTAAGTAATAAAAAATCCTGAAGGTAGCCATAACCTTTAACATTTAATGACAATAGTTAAAAATAAAAAAAAACCTACCCTTATTTAGCTTAATAGCATCTTTTATCCTGTTCCTGTATGATTTCTTTATGTGGTGTACATGTCCTTGAAGAAGTGTATATAATATGTTTTCATTTTCCTCTTCAGTTGTTCTGTCTGTGCAAATCTTTTGCTTTAGAATGTGCTCTGGAAAAAAAAAATTAAAACATATGTTTACGAACAAAACACATGGAATTTATTCAATAGCTAGAACATGCATGTGACAGCATCGCGTCATTTTCTGATGATGCTCCTTCCACAATCAAATATTACATTAGTTAGGTCATATAAAACATTAAAAAATACCAACTACTACTAGGACAACCCCTTCTCGATCTGAATGCTTGGCGCCAATAAAATAAAAATACGTATACTCACCTCCCGTGCTAGCGCCGTTCCCTCGGTGTTGGCACTTGTTCTCCCCGGGGCTCCCGTGCGGTTGTTATGACACGTGAGCCTGGATCCCAATCAGCGCTGGCGTCACTGTCACCGCCTTTGTACGAATTGAACAACAAGAGGAAGTGAGAGAACAGTCGCAGCCCAGACTTCCTCTTGATGTTCGATTTGTCCAAAGGTGGGGACGGTGACGCCAGCACTGACTGGGCGCCGGGCTCATGTGTCATAGCAACAGCACGCAAGTCCCGGGAACGCGAGTGCTGACATTGCTGCAACGCTGCCAGCACAGGAGGAGAGTATAAGGGCATGTGCCCACGATGCATACCAGACCGCTGCCCCGACACTGCGGAATAGCCACCGGCAGCTTCCGCTCATTGTGCAAATGAGCGGCGCCATTCTTTTGTTTTTTTAACATGTGGACTTTCCTTGTTGATGTTAGTCTATGGGAAAAGCCCACATGCAGACCTGCAAGAGAAATTGACATGCTGCGGTCAGGAAGACACGCCACATGTCAGTTTCCGCAGGGGTGCCGCAGGTATACAGAGACGCATAGAAATCCCATCCACTATGCTGTAACATTTGGCCGCTGCGGGTTTGACGCTGCATAACATGCATAAGCAGCGGCTCTGAATTAGCTGCACATACCCGAAGTGTTTTTATTTGAACAGCGCCAAATATTCAGATCAAGAAGGGGTTTAAGGTCACGGCCCCACTATCAGTATTCGGTCAGTATTGTTTCTCAGGAGTGGGAGCCAAAACCAGGAGTGGGTGAGAAATGCAGAATTGGTGACTTGTTTCTATTATACCTTTTCTCTGATTGTTCCTCTCCTGGTTTGGCTCCCACTCCTGAGAAAAAATACTGACCGAATACTGACCAAATACTGATAGTGGGACAGTGGCCTATGGCTTCTCCTCTCCTTTATTCCTTGTCCATTCCCACCCTCAACTTTGTAATGCACTTACATTATGTAGGTGTATTCTTCTCAGTTTTTTGTAATATAATCACAGACAGTTCACTCTCTAGCTTTCTCAAGCTCACAGACCTGTTTTTTGACATGATGTCATCAGTTTCAGGGCAGGCATAGAGCCCATGAATACATTGCCTACACAGACAAAGCAGCAGCTGTCTCTTCTGTGCATGCAGTCTGACAAACAAGAACTAAGGTTGGAGGAATCCAATATAACAATGAATCAACCTGCAGTCAAAATGATGTACTCTAATCGAAGGTGTGCTGAGTGCATGCTGTGTCTAGTGCAGAAGAACTGACTATGTGATGTGTCTGGTGTGCCAGAACCAAATGTGTGTTGTGTCTGGTGTAGCAGAACTGAGTGTGTTGTGTCTGGTGTAGCGGAACTGAGTGTGTTGTGTCTGGTGTAACAGAGCTGACAGTGTGGTGTCGGGTATAGCAGAGTTTACTATGTTGTGTCTAGTGTAGCAGAGCTGACTGTGTTGTGTCTGGTGTAGCAGAGCTGAGTGTGTTGTGTCTGGTGTAGCAGAGCTGACTGTGTGGTGTCTGACGTAGCAGAGTTGACTGTGTGCAGTGTCTGGTGTAGCAGAGCTGACAGTGTTGTGTCTAGTGTAGCAGAGCTGACTGTGTTGTGTCTGGTGTAGCAAAGCTGACTGTGTTGTGTCTGGTGTAGCAGAACTGACTGTGTGGTGTCTGGTGTAGCAGCACTGACTGTGTGGTGTCTGGTGTAGCAAAGCTGACTGTGTGGGGTCTGGTGTAGCAAAGCTGACTATATGTCTGGTGTAGTAGAACTGACTGTGTGGTGTCTGGTGTAGCAGAACTGGCTGTGTGATATCTAGTGTAGCATAACTCACTGTGTGGTATCTGGTGAAGCAGAGCTGACTGTGTGGTGTCTGGTGTAGCACAGCTGACTGTGTAGTGTCTGGTGTAGCACAGCTGACTGTGTGATGTTTGGTGTAGAAAAGCTGACTGTGTGGTGTCTAGTGTAGAAAAGCAGACTATGTGGTGTCTAGTGTAGAAAAGCTGACTGTGTGGTGTCTAGTGTAGAAAAGCTGACTGTGTGGTGTCTGGTGTAGCACAGCTGACTCTGTGGTGTCTGGTGTAGAGCAGCTGACTGTGTGGTCTCTGGTTTAGAACAGCTGACTGTGTGGAGCCTGGTTAGGCAGAACCGACTGTGTGTTGTGTCTAGTGAGGCAGAACCTACTGTGTGTTTTGTCTGGTGTAGCACAGCTGACTGTGTGGTGTCTGGTGTAGCAGAGCTGACTGTGTGGTGTCTAGTGTAGTAGAGCTGACTGTGTGGTGTCTGGTGTACCAGAGCTGACAGTGTGGTGTCTGGTGGAGCAGAGCTGAGTGTGTTGTGTCTGGTGTAGCAGAGCTGACAGTGTTGTGTCTGGTATAGCAGAGCTTACTGTGTTGTGTCTAGTGTAGCAAAGCTGACTGTGTTGTGTCTGGTGTAGCAGAGCTGACTGTTTGGTGTCTGGCATAGTAAAGCTGTGTGGTGTCTGGTGTACCAGAGCTGACAGTGTGGTGTCTGGTGTAGCAGAGCTGACTGTGTGGTGTCTGGTGTAGCAGAGCTGACTGTGCTGTGTGTGGTGTAGCAGAGCTGACTGTGCTGTGTCTGGCGTAACAAAGCTGACTGTGTTGTGTCTGGTGTAGCAAAGCTGACTTTGTTGTGTCTGGTGTAGCAAAGCTGACTGTGTGGTGTCTGGTGTACCAAAGCTGACTGTGTTGTGTCTGGTGTAGCAGAACTGACTGTGTGGTGTCTGGTGTAGCAGCACTGACTGTGTGGTGTCTGGTGTAGCAGAGCTGACTGTGTGGGGTCTGGTGTAGCACAGCTGACTGTGTTGTGTCTGGTGTACCAAAGCTGACTGTGTTGTGTCTGGTGTAGCAAAGCTGACTTTGTTGTGTCTGGTGTAGCAAAGCTGGCTGTGTTGTGTTTGGTGTACCAAAGCTGACTGTGTTGTGTCTGGTGTAGCAGAACTGACTGTGTGGTGTCTGGTGTAGCAGCACTGACTGTGTGGTGTCTGGTGTAGCAAAGCTGACTGTGTGGGGTCTGGTGTAGCAAAGCAGACTATATGTCTGGTGTAGTAGAACTGACTGTGTGGTGTCTGGTGTAGCAGAACTGGCTGTGTGATATCTGGTGTAGCATAACTCACTGTGTGGTATCTGGTGAAGCAGAGCTGACTGTGTGGTGTCTGGTATAGCACAGCTGACTGTGTAGTGTCTGGTGTAGCACAGCTGACTGTGTGGTGTTTGGTGTAGAAAAGCTGACTTTGTCGTGTCTAGTGTAGAAAAGCTGACTGTGTGGTGTCTAGTGTAGAAAAGCTGACTGTGTAGTGTCTAGTGTAGAAAAGCTGACTGTGTGGTGTCTGGTGTAGCACAGCTGACTCTGTGGTGTCTGGTGTAGAGCAGCTGACTGTGTGGTCTCTGGTTTAGAACAGCTGACTGTGTGGTGTCTGGTTAGGCAGAACCGACTGTGTGTTGTGTCTAGTGAGGCAGAACCTACTGTGTGTTTTGTCTGGTGTAGCACAGCTGACTGTGTGGTGTCTGGTGTAGCAGAGCTGACTGTGTGGTGTCTGGTGTACCAGAGCTGACAGTGTGGTGTCTGGTGGAGCAGAGCTGAGTGTGTTGTGTCTGGTGTAGCAGAGCTGACAGTGTTGTGTCTGGTATAGCAGAGCTTACTGTGTTGTGTCTAGTGTAGCAGAGCTGACTGTGTTGTGTCTGGTGTAGCAGAGCTGACTGTTTGGTGTCTGGCATAGTAAAGCTGTTTGGTGTCTGGTGTAGCAGAGCTGACTCTGTGATATTTGGTGTAGCAGAGCTGACTGTGTGGTGTCTGGTGTAGCAGAGCTGACTGTGCTGTGTGTGGTGTAGCAGAGCTGACTGTGCTGTGTCTGGCGTAACAAAGCTGACTGTGTTGTGTCTGGTGTAGCAAAGCTGACTTTGTTGTGTCTGGTGTAGCAAAGCTGACTGTGTGGTGTCTGGTGTAGCAGAGCTGACTGTGTGGTGTCTAGTGTAGTAGAGCTGACTGTGTGGTGTCTGGTGTACCAGAGCTGACAGTGTGGTGTCTGGTGTAGCAGAGCTGACTGTGTGGTGTCTGGTGTAGCAGAGCTGACTGTGTGGTGTCTGGTGTAGCAGAGCTGACTGTGCTGTGTGTGGTGTAGCAGAGCTGACTGTGCTGTGTCTGGCGTAACAAAGCTGACTGTGTGGTGTCTGGTGTAGCAAAGCTGACTGTGTGGTGTCTAGTGTAGCAGAACTGATTATGTGGTGTCTGATGGAGCAGAACTGACTGTATGGTGTCTGCTGTAGCAAAGCTGACTGTGTGGAGTCTGGTGTAGCAAAGCTGATTGTGTGGGGTCTGGTGTAGTAAAACAGACTATATGTCTGGTGTAGTAGAACTGACTGTGTGGTGTCTGGTGTAGCACAGCTGACTGTGTGGTTTCTGGTGTAGTACAGCTTACTGTATGGGGTCTGGTGTAGAAAAGCTGACTGTGTGGTGTCTGGTGTAGAAAAGTTGACTGTGTGGTCTCTGGTTTAGAACAGCTGACTGTGTGGTGTCTGGTTAGGCAGAACCGACTGTGTGTGGTGTCTGGTGAGGCAGCACCGACTGTGTGTTGTGTCTGGTGAGGCAGAACCGACTGTGTGTTGTGTCTAGTGAGGCAGAAACAACTGTGCATTTTTTTGCTGATTGTGTTGTGTCTGGTGTCGCAAAGCTGAGTGTGTTGTGTTGGGGGGAAGCAGAGCTGACTGTGTGGTGTCTGGTGTAGCACAGTTGACTGTGTGTGGTGTCTGGTGTAGCAGAACTGACTGTGTGTTGTGTCTGGTGTAGCAGAACTGACTGTGCGTTGTGTCTGGTGAGGCAGAACCGACTGTGTGTTGTGTCTGGTGAGGCAGAGTTGACTGCGTGTGGTGTCTTGTGTAGCAGAGCTGACAGTGTTGTGTCTGGTGTAGTAGAGCTGACTTGAGTCTGGTGTAGCAAATCTGACTGTGTTGTGTCTGGTTTAGCAAAGCTGACTGTGTGGTGTCTGGTGTAGCAGAGTTGACTGTGTGTGGTGTCTGGTGTGGCAGAGCTGGCAGTGTTGTGTCTGGTGTAGCAGAGCTGACAGTGTTGTGTCTGGTGTAGCAAAGGTGACTGTGTGGTGTCTGGTGTAGCAGAACTGACTGTGTGGTGTCTGTTGTAGCAAAACAGACTGTGTGGGGTCTGGTGTAGCAAAGGAGACTATATGTCTGGTGTAGCAAAGGAGACTATATGTCTGGTGTAGTAGAGCTGACTTTGTGTTGTCTGGTGTAGCAGAACTGACTGTATTGTGTCTGGTGTAGAACAACTTACTGTGTGGTGTTTGGTGTAGAATAGCTGACTATGTGGTGTCTGGTGTAGCATAGCTGACTGTGTGGTGTCCGGTGTAGCAGAGCTGACTGTGTGGTATCTGGTGTAGCAGAGCTGACTGTGTGGTATATGGTATAGCACAGCTAACTGTGTGGTGTCTAGTGTAGCACAGCTCACTGTGTTGTGTCTGGTGTAGCAAAGCTGACCGTGGTGTGTCTGGTGTATCAGATTTGACTGTGTGGTGTCTGATGTGGCAGAGCCGACTGTGTTGTGTCTGGTGAGGCAGAACCAACTGTGTGTGGTGTATGGTAAGGCAGAACCGACTGTGTGTGGTCTCTGTTGAGTCAGAATCTACTGTGTGTGGTGTCAGGAGTAGCAGAGCTGACTGTGTGGTGTCAGGAGTAGCAGAGCTGACTGTGTTGTGTCTGGTGTAGCAAAGCTGACTGTGTGGTATCTGGTGTAGCAGAAAAGACTGTGTGGTGTCTGGTATAGAACAGCTGACTGTGTGGAGTCTGATGTAGAACAGCTGACTGTGCTGTATGGTGTCTAGTATAGCAGAGCTGACTGTGTGGTGTCTAGTGTAGCAGAGCTGACTGTGTTGTGTCTGGTGAGGCAGAAACAACTGTGTGTTGTCTCTGATGAGGCAGAACCGACTGTGTGTTGTGTCTGGTGTAGCACAGCTAACTGTGTGGTGTCTGGTGTATCTCAGCTAACTGTGTGGTGTCTAGTGCAGCACAGCTGACTGTGTGGTGTCTGTTATAGCACAGCTGACTGTGTGGTGTCTGGTGTAGCACAGCTGACTGTGTTGTGTCTGGTGTAGCAAAGGTGACTGTGTGGTGTCTGGTGTAGCAAAGCTGACTGTGTGGTTTCTTGTGTAGCAAAGCTGACTGTGTGGTGTCTGGTGTAGTAAAGCTGAGTGTGTTGTGTCTGGTGTAGCAGAGCTGAGTGTGTGGTGTCTGGTGTAGCAGAGCTGACTGTGTGGTGTCTGGTGTAGCAGACTTGATTGTGTGTGGTGTATGGTGTAGCAGAGCTGACAGTGTTGTGTCTAGTGAGCCAGAACCGACTGTATGTTGTGCCTGTTGAGGCAGAACCGACTGTGTGTTGTGTCTGGTGTAGCAGAGCTGAATGTGTTGTGTCTGTTGTAATAGAGCTGACTGTGTGGTGTCTGGTGTAACAGAGCTGACAGTGTTGTGTCTGGTGTAGCAGAGCTGAGTCTGTTGTGTATGGTGCGGCAAAGCTGACGGTGTGGTGTCTGGTGTAGCACAGCTGACGGTGTGGTGTCTGGTGTAGCACAGCTGACTGTGTGGTGTCTGGTGTAGGAAAGCTGACTGTGTGGTGTCTGGTGTAGCAAAGCTGACTGTGTTGTGTCTGGTATAGTAGAACTGACTGTGTGGGGTCTGGTTTAGCACAGCTGACTGTGTTGTGTCTGGTATAGTAGAACTGACTGTGTGGTGTCTGGTTTAGCACAGCTGACTGGTTTGTACCTGGTGTAGCAAAGCTGACTGTGTGGTGTCTGGTGTAGAACAGCTGACTGTGTGGTGTCTGGTGTAGCTGAGCTGACTGTATTGTGACTTTTGAAGCAAAGCAGACTGTGTGGTGTCTGGTGCAGCAAAGCTGACTGTGTTGTGTCTGAGGAGGCAGAACCGACTGTGTGTTGTGTATTGTGATGCAGAACTGACTGTATTGTGTCTGGTATAGCAGAGCTGAGTGTGTTGTGTCTGGTATAGCAGAGCTGACTCTGTGGTGTCTGGTGTAGCAGAGTTGACTGTGTGGTGTCTGATGTGGCAGAGCTGAAAATGTTGTGTCTGGTGTAGTAGAGCTAACTGTGTTGTGTCTGGTGTAGCAAAGGTGACTGTGTGGTGTCTGGTGTAGCAGAACTGACTGTGTGGTGTCTGGTGTAGCAGAACTGACTGTGTGTTGTGTCTGGTGAGCCAAAACCGACTGTGTGTTGTGTCTGTTGAGGCAGAACCGACTGTGTGTTGTGTCTGGTGTAGCAGAGCTGAGTGTGTTGTGTCTGGTGTAATAGAGCTGACTGTGTGGTGTCGGGTGTAACAGAGCTGACAGTGTTGTGTCTGGTGTAGCAGAGCTGAGTGTGTTTTGTCTGGTGCAGCAAAGCTGACTGTGGTGTCTGGTGTAGCAGAGTTGACTGTGTGTGGTGTCTGGTGTGGCAGAGCTGACAGTGTTGTGTCTGGTGTAGCAGAGCTGACTGTGTTGTGTCTGGTGTAGCAAAGGTGACTGTGTGGTGTCTGGTGTAGCAGAACTGACTGTGTGGTGTCTGGTGTAGCAGAACTGACTGTGTGGTGTCTGTTGTAGCAAAACAGACTGTGTGGGGTCTGGTGTAGCAAAGCAGACTATATGTCTGGTATAGTAGAGCTGATTGTGTGTTGTCTGGTGAGCCAGAACCGACTGTGTGTTGTGCCTGTTGAGGCAGAACCGACTGTGTGTTGTGACTGGTGTAGAAGAGCTGAGTGTGTTGTGTCTGGTGTAATAGAGCTGACTGTGTGGTGTCTGGTGTAACAGAGCTGACAGTGTTGTGTCTGGTGTAGCAGAGCTGAGTGTGTTGTGTCTGGTGCAGCAAAGCTGACTGTGTGGTGTCTGGTGTGGCAGAGCTGACAGTGTTGTGTCTGGTGTAGCAGAGCTGACTGTGTTGTGTCTGGTGTAGCAAATGTGACGGTTGTAATGGGTCTGGGAGGCGGAACCTCTGGGCTACTATACAAGGGAGCGGTCCTTGTAAGGGAGCGGGTGGCGACTAGGCAGGCAGTCACAGCAGGTGACCGGGACAGTCTCTGGGTGTACGGGCAGGAGGTCACGGCAAGTGATCAGGGCAGTCTCTGGAAGAACGGGCTGGAAGTCACGGCAAGTGACCGGGGCAGTCTCTGGAAGAACGGGCTGGAGGTCACGGCAAGTGACCGGGGCAGTCTCTAGGTAAAGGGTAGGTACGACCTGTGATGGCTGAACCTCCAGGTAGGCTAGCAAGGCAGAAGGAGGATGTGTGCTCCCAGGTGAGCAAGCGAGAGTCTCTGGAATAGCAGGTGGTCACAGCACGTGACGGCGGAGCCTCCAGGTAGGCAAGCAGGCAGGTAGCGGAGAAGCGCTCCCAGGTGAGCGGGCAAGAGTCTCTGGAATAGCTGGTGGTCCCAGCACGTGACAGCGGAGCCTCCGGGCAGGCAAGCAGGCAGGTAGCGGAGAAGCGCTCCCAGGTGAGCGGGCAAGAGTCTGGAATAGCTGGTGGTCACAGCACGTGACAGCGGAGCCTCCGGGCAGGCAAGCAGGCAGGTAGCGGAGAAGCGATCCCAGGTGAGCGGGCAAGCTGGTCCATAGACAGACTGACCGGAGTTGTAAGGCAGACCGTCGGACCTCAGGCAAGCAGGCAGGTAGCTGATGTGCGCTCCCAGGTGAGCGGGCAAGTTGGTCCTTAGACAGACTGACCGGAGTTGTAAGGCAGACCGTCGGACCTCAGGCAGGCAGGCAGGTAACAGGAAATCAGGCAGGATTAGGACAGCAAGCTGGCAGGAATCTGGCAGGCAACTGGCAGGTAACTGGCAACGGGACCTGAGGGCTGAAGCAGAGTAGAACGGTGCAACAACATTGCTCGGGCACCTCCATTTTGGAGGAGGTGCCTTATATATGGTAAAGTCCTCCGGCCATTGGCCGGGGACTCCTTAGGACGGCGCGCGCGGCCCCTTTAAGAGGGAGGGAGGGCGCGCGCGCGCGCCCTAAGCACAGTGGCCGGGAAGGAGCGCGCGCTGCCAGCAGAGCGGGAGAGGGACGCCGGGCACGGAGCAGAGCGGTGAGGGGAACAGCGTCCCTGCCTAGCAGAGGGCAGGGACGCCGGCACTACAGTACCCCCCCCTTTAGGCCCCCCCTTTTTTAGGCCAGATAGAAATTTAGCTAGGATGAGAGGGGCATGGATGTTCTCCCGGGGCTCCCACGTTCTCTCCTCAGGACCAAACCCCTTCCAATCTACCAGAAAAAAGGTCTTTCCTCTTACCCTTTTGGTGGCAAGAATGTACTCTACCTCAAACTCGTCCTCAGCAGAAACCGGAGCAGGAGGCGTACCTGTAGACTTGGAAAAAGAGTTAAGCACCACGGGTTTGAGGAGAGATACATGGAAGGAGTTAGGGATCCGTAAGTTGGCCGGGAGTTTCAATTTATAGGCCACCGGGTTGATCTGACTGATGACCTCCAGAGGACCGATGAACCGAGGCCCTAACTTGTAAGAAGGTATCTTGAGTCGAACATATTTAGATGAGAGCCAGACTTTATCTCCTGGACGAAATTGTGGAGGATCCAGGCGTTTTTTGTCAGCGTGTCTTTTCATACGCTCGGATGACAGAAGGAGTGCGGACCGGGTACTCTCCCATATGGAGGAAAATTTGCTAATGAGAGATTCCGCAGCCGGGTTGTCCACAGAGGTGGAGACAGGAAAAGGAATCCGAGGATGCTGACCAAAGACTACAAAAAACAGGGATTTGGAGGAGGATTCGCTCTCGTGATTATTATAAGAGAACTCGGCCCATGGTAGGAGATCCACCCAGTCAGAATGGTGGGCATTAACGAAGTGCCGGAGGTAACTGGTCAGGTTCTGATTGATCCGCTCCACTTGACCATTGGACTGTGGGTGGTAAGCGGAAGAGAAGTCCAGGGTGACGTCTAGTAGTTTACAAGTGGCTCTCCAGAAACGTGAGGTGAACTGTACCCCACGATCCGACACGATGTGGAGGGGCAGGCCATGAAGACGGAAGATGTGGCGGATAAAGTCTTTAGCCAGCTCGGGTGCAGACGGAAGGCCTGGCAGGGGAATAAAGTGAGCCATCTTGGAAAAGCGGTCAGCGACCACCCAAATGACCGTACAACCGGCAGAGACGGGGAGATCAGTTATAAAGTCCATTGCTATATGCTGCCAGGGGGCAGCAGGTACAGGAAGCGGAAGGAGGCGTCCGGCTGGCAGATGTCTCGGGACTTTGTTGCGGGCGCAGGACACACAGGCAGAAACAAAGTCTATTATGTCCTTGTGCAGGGTAGGCCACCAATAGTGCCGGGCAATAAGCTGGAGGGTCTTTTTCTGACCGGCGTGGCCAGCTAGTTTAGACGAATGGCCCCAGTGTAGGATCTTCTCCCGATCAGGTACTGAAACAAACGTCTTACCGGGAGGGAGACGATTTAGACTCACGGGAGCCACCTGCATTACTCTGGCGGGATCGATGATATGTTTAGGTTCTTCCTCGAGATCGGACACCAGAAAGGATCGGGACAAGGCGTCTGCTTTGACGTTTTTGTCAGCCGGGCGAAAATGAAGAACAAAATCAAAGCGAGCAAAAAACAAGGACCACCGGGCTTGGCGCGGGTTAAGTCTCTGGGCATGCTGGAGGTAAGCCAAGTTCTTGTGGTCAGTGTAAATTATTACCGGATGAAGAGCCCCCTCGAGTAGGTAACGCCACTCCTCCAACGCCAGCTTGATGGCCAATAACTCTCGGTCTCCTATGGAATAGTTGCGCTCAGAAGAGGAGAAGAGTTTGGAGAAGAAGCCACAAGTTACCATTCTCCCGGAAGATGATTTTTGAGTAAGTACCGCTCCGGCTCCAGAGGAGGAGGCGTCAACTTCCAGGAAGAACTGCTTGTTGCCGTCCGGGCGATGCAGCACCGGGGCGGAAGAGAAGGCCTGTTTTAGGGAAAGAAAGGCCTCCTCTGCTTCGGGCGGCCACTCTTTGGGATTAGTACCCTTACGGGTGAGCGCGGAAATTGGGGCAGTCCGGGAAGAGAAGTGCGGGATGAAGAGGCGGTAATAGTTGGCGAAGCCCAGGAACCGTTGAATAGCCTTCAACCCCTCTGGTCGGGGCCATTTCTTGATGGCAGACAGTTTCTCAGGATCCATTTGTAGGCCGGTCTGAGAGATAATGTAGCCCAGAAACGGAAGCGAGGTCTGCTCAAAGAGGCACTTCTCATATTTAGCGTAGAGATGGTTCTGCCTGAGCCTGAGCAGAACCTGACGAACATCCCTCCGGTGAGTCTGGAGATCCGGAGAGAAGACCAAGATGTCGTCCAGGTACACCACTACGCAGGAGTAGAGAAGGTCCCGGAAGATGTCATTGACCAACTCTTGAAAGACGGCAGGAGCGTTACAGAGGCCAAAGGGCATTACCAGATATTCATAGTGGCCGTCCCGGGTGTTGAATGCCGTCTTCCATTCATCCCCCTGACGGATACGAACCAGGTTGTACGCCCCACGGAGGTCCAGTTTGGTGAAGATTCTAGCCCCCCTCAGACGATCAAATAATTCCAGAATGAGCGGAAGGGGGTACTTATTCTTCACCGTGATCTGGTTAAGGCCTCTATAGTCTATACAGGGACGGAGAGAGCCGTCCTTCTTTTTGACGAAAAAGAAGCCTGCTCCCGCCGGGGAGGTAGATTTCCGGATGAATCCCCTGGCCAGATTCTCCTCAATATATTCGGACATCGACCGGGTCTCAGCAGCGGATAATGGATAAATACGCCCACGGGGAGGAGAAGTACCAGGTAACAGGTCGATAGGGCAGTCGTATGGTCTATGAGGGGGTAGTGTCTCTGCCTCCTTTTTATTAAAGACATCAGCATAAGACCAATAAGGAATCGGAAGTCCAAGTAGATTAGCTGGGGTAGGAGAAGGACGGACGGGATGAACGGGAACCAGACAGGTCTTATGGCAGCCCTGTCCCCAGCGAAGGACTTCTCCGGTCTGCCAGTCAAGAACGGGTGCATGTCTCTGGAGCCAAGGTAGGCCTAGCAAGAGGGCGTGAGAGAGTCCAGGCAGAACATGGAAGGAGATACTTTCAGAATGCAGCATTCCCACCTGCAGAGTAATGGATTCGGTGATGAGTTGGATGGGGCGTGGTAAGAGCCCCCCATCCACGGCAGCAACAGACAAGGGTACAGCCAGAGGTTTGGTGGGGATGCGGTATTTCTCTACCAGGGACTGTGAAATAAGATTCCCGGCTGCTCCAGAGTCCAGTTGGGCTAGTTCGAAATAACGGTTCTCCCCGTAGACGATTGAAACTGACAACAGCAGGGATGGAGAGGATTTATTCTTGTCTAGGTGGACCTCTCTGAGCGAACCTAGACACAGGCGTTTCCCGACCTCTCCGGGCAGGCACGGATCCGGTGCTCCTTACTGCCACAGTAGAAGCAGGTCCCCTCGGCACGGCGTAAGTCCTGACGGGTCTTGACCATCTTGGTCTGGTCGACCTGCATAGGCTCAGGAGGGTGTACCTGGTTAGAGACAGAAGGAGTGACGGGTTTCTGAAAAGTAGGAGCTAGACGTGGTAACCTCCTCTCACGGGTGACCTCTCTGGCACGCTCCTGGAACCGTAGGTCAATCCGGGTGGCAAGAGTTATTAAGTCATCGAGAGTGGTAGGAATGTCCCGACCGGCAAGTTCATCTTTAATACGGCCGGACAGACCCTCCCAGAAGATGGAAACCAGAGCGTCGTTATCCCAGGCCAGCTCCGAGGCAAGGGTACGGAACCGTATGGCATATTGGCCCACGGTGAGACTTTCCTGACGGAGGCGTAGCAACGATGATGCGGATGAGGTCTTCCGTCCGGGTTCGTCGAAGACTTTCCGGAAAGCCGTGAGAAAAGCAGGCAAGTTGGACACCAGGGGGTCTCCTCTCTCCCATAGAGGATTTAGCCAGGCCAGGGCCTCCCCGGTGAGATGGGACATGATGAATGCAATTTTGGCTCGGTCAGAGTTAAACTGGTGGGACAATAGTTCAAAGTGCAGGGTGCACTGATTTATGAAGCCCCGAGCCTGGGCTGAGTCGCCTCCGAAGCGAGGAGGTGCAGAAAGCCGAGGTCCGGGGTAGGATATCATGGTGTTAGTGGACAGCGGAGCTGCCGGATTGCGAGACATGGCACTGGCGGAGGTTTTTGGTGGAGCAGTCAGAGTGTCCAGGCGAGTATTGACATTCCGCAGGTGACCCAGGATGGACTCCTGTTGGGACCTTTGACGGGACAGTTCATGACACAGGTCCGAGAGCGAGGGAGCTTGGGTACCACCGGGTTCCATGGCCCGAGCAAACTGTAACGGGTCTGGGAGGCGGAACCTCTGGGCTACTATACAAGGGAGCGGTCCTTGTAAGGGAGCGGGTGGCGACTAGGCAGGCAGTCACAGCAGGTGACCGGGACAGTCTCTGGGTGTACGGGCAGGAGGTCACGGCAAGTGATCAGGGCAGTCTCTGGAAGAACGGGCTGGAGGTCACGGCAAGTGACCGGGGCAGTCTCTGGAAGAACGGGCTGGAGGTCACGGCAAGTGACCGGGGCAGTCTCTAGGTAAAGGGTAGGTACGACCTGTGATGGCTGAACCTCCAGGTAGGCTAGCAAGGCAGAAGGAGGATGTGTGCTCCCAGGTGAGCAAGCGAGAGTCTCTGGAATAGCAGGTGGTCACAGCACGTGACGGCGGAGCCTCCAGGTAGGCAAGCAGGCAGGTAGCGGAGAAGCGCTCCCAGGTGAGCGGGCAAGAGTCTCTGGAATAGCTGGTGGTCCCAGCACGTGACAGCGGAGCCTCCGGGCAGGCAAGCAGGCAGGTAGCGGAGAAGCGCTCCCAGGTGAGCGGGCAAGAGTCTGGAATAGCTGGTGGTCACAGCACGTGACAGCGGAGCCTCCGGGCAGGCAAGCAGGCAGGTAGCGGAGAAGCGCTCCCAGGTGAGCGGGCAAGCTGGTCCATAGACAGACTGACCGGAGTTGTAAGGCAGACCGTCGGACCTCAGGCAAGCAGGCAGGTAGCTGATGTGCGCTCCCAGGTGAGCGGGCAAGTTGGTCCGTAGACAGACTGACTGGAGTTGTAAGGCAGACCGTCGGACCTCAGGCAGGCAGGCAGGTAACAGGAAATCAGGCAGGATTAGGACAGCAAGCTGGCAGGAATCTGGCAGGCAACTGGCAGGTAACTGGAGGTGCCTTATATATGGTAAAGTCCTCCGGCCATTGGCCGGGGACTCCTTAGGACGGCGCGCGCGGCCCCTTTAAGAGGGAGGGAGGGCGCGCGCGCGCGCCCTAAGCACAGTGGCCGGGAAGGAGCGCGCGCTGCCAGCAGAGCGGGAGAGGGACGCCGGGCACGGAGCAGAGCGGTGAGGGGAACAGCGTCCCTGCCTAGCAGAGGGCAGGGACGCCGGCACTACAACGGTGTGGTGTCTGGTGTAGCAGAACTGACTGTGTGGTGTCTGGTGTAGCAGAACTGACTGTGTGTTGTGTCTGGTGAGCCAGAACCGACTGCGTGTTGTGCCTGTTGAGGCAAAACCGACTGTGTAGTGTCTGGTGTAACAGAGGTGACAGTGGTGTGTCTGGTGTAGCAGAGCTGACTGTGTTGTGTCTGGTGTAGCAGAGCTGACTGTGTGGTATCTGGTGTAGCACAGCTAACAGTGTGGTGTCTAGTGTAGCACAGCTGACTGTGTTGTGTCTGGTGTAGCAAAGCTGACTGTGGTGTGCCTGGTGTATCAGATTTGACTGTGTGGTGTTTGATGTGGCAGAGCCGACTGTGTTGTGTCTGGTGAGGCAGAACCGACTGTGTGTGGTGTCTGTTGAGTCAGAATCTTCTGTGTGTGGTGTCAGGAGTAGCAGACCCTTCTGTGTGGTGTCAGGAGTAGCAGAGCTGACTGTGTTGTGTCTGGTGTAGCAAAGCTGACTGTGTGGTATCTGGTGCAGCAGAGCTGACTGTGTTGTGTCTGGTGAGGCAGAAACAACTGTGTGTTGTCTCTGATGAGGCAGAACCGACTGTGTGTTGTGTCTGGTGTAGCACAGCTAACTGTGTGGTGTCTGGTGTATCTCAGCTAACTGTGTGGTGTCTAGTGCAGCACAGCTGACTTTGTGTTGTCTGGTGTAGCACAGCTGACTGTGTGGTGTCTGATGTAGCACAGCTGACTGTGTGACTGGTGTCTGGTGTAGGACCGCTGACTGTATTGTGTTTGGTGTAGCACAGCTGATTCTGTGGTGTCTGGTGTAGCAAAGCTGACTGTGTGGTGTCTGGTGTAGCAAAGCTGACTCTGTGGTGTCTGGTGTAGCAAAGCTGAGTGTGTTGTCTCTGGTGCAGCAGAGCTGAGTGTGTGGTGTCTGGTGTAGCAGAGCTGACTGTGTGGTGTCTGGTGTAGCAGAGCTGACTGTGTGGTGTCTGGTGTAGCAGACTTGATTGTGTGTGGTGTATGCTGTAGCAGACCTGACAGTGTTGTGTCTGGTGTAGCAGAACTGACTGTGTGTTGTGTCTGGTGAGCCAGAACCAACTGTGTGTTGTGCCTGTTGAGGCAGAACCGACTGTGTTGTGTCTGGTGTAACAGAGGTGACGGTGTTGTGTCTGGTGTAGCAGAGCTGAGTGTGTTGTGTCTGGTGCAGCAAAGCTGACTGTGTGGTGTCTGGTGTAGCAGAGTTGACTGTGTGTGGTGTCTGGTGTGGCAGAGCTGACAGTGTTGTGTCTGGTCTAGCACAGCTGACTGTGTTGTGTCTGGTGTAGCAAAGGTGACTGTGTGGTGTCTGTTGTAGCAAAGCTGACTGTGTGGGGTCTGGTGTAGCAAAGCAGACTATATGTCTGGTGTAGCAGAACTGACTGTGTGGTGTCTGGTGTAGCAAAGCTGACTGTGTGGTGTCTGGTTGTAAAAAAGCTGACTGTGTGGTGTCTGGTGTAGCAAAGCTGACTGTGTGGTGTTTGGGGTAGAGCAGCTCACTGTGTAGTGTCTGGTGTAGCACAGCTGACTGTGTGGAGTCTGGTGTAGCACAGCTGACTGTGTGGTGTCTGGTTTAGCACAGCTGACTGTGTGTTGTCCGGTGTAGCACAGCTCACTGTGTGGTGTCTGGTGTAGCACAGCTCACTGTGTGGTGTCTTGTGCAGCAGAACTGACTGTGTGGTGTCTGGTGTAGCACAGCTGACTGTGTGGCGTCTGGTGTAGCACAGCTGACTGTGTGTGTTGTCGAGTGTAGCAGAGCTGACTGTGTGTTGTCGGGTGTAGCAAAGCTGACTATGTGGTGTCTAGTGTAGCAAAGCTGACTGTGTGGTGTCTGCTGTACCAGGACTGACTGTGTGGTGTGTGGTGCAGCACAGCTGACTGTGTGGTGTTTGGTGTAGCACAGCTGATTGTGTGGTGTCTGGTGTAGCAGAGCTGACTGTATGGTTTCTGGTGTAGCACAGCTAACTCTGTGGTGTGTGGTGTAGCACAGCTAACTGTGTGTGGTATCTGTTGTACCACAGCTGACTGTGTGGTGTCCAGTGTAGCACAGCTGACTGTGTGGTGTCTGGTGTAGCAGAGCTGACTGTGTTGTGTCTGGTGTAGCAGAGCTGACTGTGTGGTGTCCGGTGTAGTAGAGCTGAATGTTTTGTGTCTGCTGTAGCAGAGCTGACTGTGTGGTGTCTGGTGTAGAACAGCTGACTGTGTTGTGTCTGGTGTAGCAAAGCTGACTGTGTGGTGTCTGGTGTAGCTGAGCTGCCTGTGTTCTGTCAGGTGTAGCAGAGCTGACTGTGTGGTGTCTGGTGTAGCATGTAGAACAGCTGATTGTGTACTGTCTCGTGTAGATCAGCTGACTGTGTTGTGTCTGGTGTAGCAGAACTGGCTGTATCACAGGTGACTGTGTGGTGTCCGGTGTAGCACAGCTGACTGTGTGGTGTCCGGTGTAGCAGGGCTGACTGTGTGGTGTCTGGTGTAGCAAAGCTGACTTTGTGTTGTCTGGTGTAGCACAGCTGACTGTGTGGTGTCTGATGTAGGACAGCTGACTGTGTGACTGGTGTCTGGTGTAGCACAGCTGACTGTGTGGTGTCTGGTGTAGCACAGCTGACTCTGTTGTGTCTGGTGTAGCACAGCTGACTGTGTGGTGTCTGGTGTAGGACAGCTGACTCTGTGGTGTCTGGTGTAGCACAGCTGACTCTGTGGTGTCTGGTGTAGCACAGCTGAGTGTGTGGTGTCTGATGTAGCACAGCTGACTGTGTGACTGGTGTCTGGTGTAGGACAGCGGACTGTGTTGTGTCTGGTGTAGCACAGCTGACTCTGTGGTGTCTGGTGTAGCACAGCTGACTGTGTTGTGTCTGGTGTAGCACAGCTGACTCTGTGGTGTCTGGGGTAGCACAGCTGAATTTGTGGTGTCCGGTGTAGCACAGCTGACTCTGTGGTGTCTGCTGTAGGACAGCTGACTCTGTGGTGTCTGGTGTAGCACAGCTGACTGTGTGGTGTCTGGTGTAGGACAGCTGACTGTGTTGTGTCTGGTGTAGGACCGCTGACTGTGTTGTGTTTGGTGTAGCACAGCTGACTCTGTGGTGTCTGGTGTATCACAGCTGAGTGTGTGGTGTCTGATGTAGCACAGCTGACTGTGTGACTGGTGTCTGGTGTAGGACAGCTGACTGTGTGGTGTCTGGTGTAGCACAGCTGACTCTGTGGTGTCTGGTGTAGCACAGCTGAATTTGTGGTGTCCGGTGTAGCACAGCTGACTCTGTGGTGTCCGGTGTAGCACAGCTGACTGTGTGGTGTCTGGTGTAGCACAGCTGACTCTGTGGTGTCTGGTGTAGCACAGCTGACTGTGTGGTGTCTGGTGTAGCACAGCTGACTCTGTGGTGTCTGGTGTAGCACAGCTGACTCTGTGGTGTCTGGTGTAGCACAGCTGACTCTGTGGTGTCTGGTGTAGCACAGCTGAATTTGTGGTGTCTGGTGTAGCACAGCTGAATTTGTGGTGTCCGGTGTAGCACAGCTGACTGTGTGGTGTCTGGTGTAGCACAGCTGACTCTGTGGTGTCTGGTGTAGCACAGCTGACTGTGTTGTGTCTGGTGTAGCACAGCTGACTCTGTGGTGTCTGGTGTAGCACAGCTGACTCTGTGGTGTCTGGTGTAGCACAGCTGACTGTGTGGTGTCTGGTCTAGCACAGCTGACTGTGTGGTGTCCGGTGTAGCACAGCTGACTCTGTGGTGTCTGGTGTAGCACAGCTGACTGTGTGGTGTCTGGTGTAGCACAGCTGACTGTGTGACTGGTGTCTGGTGTAGGACAGCTTACTCTGTGGTGTCTGGTGTAGCACAGCTGACTGTGTGGTGTCCGGTGTAGCACAGCTGACTCTGTGGTGTCCGGTGTAGCACAGCTGACTCTGTGGTGTCTGGTGTAGCACAACTGACTGTGTGGTGTCTGGTGTAGCAGAACTGACTTTGTGGTGTCTGGTGTAGCACAGCTGACTCTGTGGTGTCTGGTGTAGCACAGCTGACTCTGTGGTGTCTGGTGTAGCACAGCTGAATTTGTGGTGTCCGGTGTAGCACAGCTGACTCTGTGGTGTCCGGTGTAGCACAGCTGACTGTGTGGTGTCTGGTGTAGCACAGCTGACTCTGTGGTGTCTGGTGTAGCACAGCTGACTGTGTGGTGTCTGGTGTAGGACAGCTGACTGTGTGGTGTCTGGTGTAGGACCGCTGACTGTGTTGTGTTTGGTGTAGCACAGCTGACTCTGTGGTGTCTGGTGTAACACAGCTGAGTGTGTGGTGTCTGATGTAGCACAGCTGACTGTGTGACTGGTGTCTGGTGTAGGACAGCTGACTGTGTGGTGTCTGGTGTAGCACAGCTGACTCTGTGGTGTCTGGTGTAGCACAGCTGAATTTGTGGTGTCCGGTGTAGCACAGCTGACTCTGTGGTGTCCGGTGTAGCACAGCTGACTGTGTGGTGTCTGGTGTAGCACAGCTGACTCTGTGGTGTCTGGTGTAGCACAGCTGACTGTGTGGTGTCTGGTGTAGGACAGCTGACTGTGTTGTGTCTGGTGTAGGACCGCTGACTGTGTTGTGTTTGGTGTAGCACAGCTGACTCTGTGGTGTCTGGTGTAACACAGCTGAGTGTGTGGTGTCTGATGTAGCACAGCTGACTGTGTGACTGGTGTCTGGTGTAGGACAGCTGTCTGTGTGGTGTCTGGTGTAGCACAGCTGACTCTGTGGTGTCTGGTGTAGCACAGCTGAATTTGTGGTGTCCGGTGTAGCACAGCTGACTCTGTGGTGTCCGGTGTAGCACAGCTGACTGTGTGGTGTCTGGTGTAGCACAGCTGAATTTGTGGTGTCCGGTGTAGCACAGCTGACTGTGTGGTGTCTGGTGTAGCACAGCTGACTCTGTGGTGTCTGGTGTAGCACAGCTGACTGTGTTGTGTCTGGTGTAGCACAGCTGACTCTGTGGTGTCTGGTGTAGCACAGCTGACTCTGTGGTGTCTGGTGTAGCACAGCTGACTGTGTGGTGTCTGGTCTAGCACAGCTGACTGTGTGGTGTCCGGTGTAGCACAGCTGACTCTGTGGTGTCTGGTGTAGCACAGCTGACTGTGTGGTGTCTGGTGTAGCACAGCTGACTGTGTGACTGGTGTCTGGTGTAGGACAGCTTACTCTGTGGTGTCTGGTGTAGCACAGCTGACTCTGTGGTGTCTGGTGTAGCACAGCTGACTCTGTGGTGTCTGGTGTAGCACAGCTGAATTTGTGGTGTCCGGTGTAGCACAGCTGACTCTGTGGTGTCCGGTGTAGCACAGCTGACTGTTTGGTGTCTGGTGTAGCACAGCTGACTCTGTGGTGTCTGGTGTAGCACAGCTGACTGTGTGGTGTCTGGTGTAGCACAGCTTACTCTGTGGTGTCTGGTGTAGCACAGCTGACTCTGTGGTGTCTGGTGTAGCACAGCTGACTGTGTGGTGTCTGGTGTAGCACAGCTGACTGTGTGGTGTCTGGTGTAGGACAGCTGACTGTGTTGTGTGTGGTGTAGCACAGCTGACTCTGTGGTGTCTGGTGTAGCACAGCTGACTCTGTGGTGTCTGGTGTAGCACAGCTGAATTTGTGGTGTCTGGTGTAGCACAGCTGACTGTGTGGTGTCTGGTCTAGCACAGCTGACTGTGTGGTGTTCGGTGTAGCACAGCTGACTGTGTGGTGTCTGGTGTAGCACAGCTGACTGTGTGACTGGTGTCTGGTGTAGGACAGCTTACTCTGTGGTGTCTGGTGTAGCACAGCTGACTGTGTGGTGTCCAGTGTAGCACAGCTGACTCTGTGGTGTCCGGTGTAGCACAGCTGACTCTGTGGTGTCTGGTGTAGCACAGCTGACTGTGTGGTGTCTGGTGTAGCAGAACTGACTTTGTGGTGTCTGGTGTAGCACAGCTGACTGTGTGGTGTCTGGTGTAGCACAGCTGACTGTGTGGTGTTCAGTGTAGCACAGCTGACAGTGTGGTGTCTGGTGTAGGACAGCTGACTGTGTTGTGTCTGGTGTAGCTGAACTGACTGTGTGGTGTCTGGTGTAGGACAGCTGACTCTGTGGTGTCTGGTGTAGCACAGCTGACTTTGTGTTGTCTGGTGTAGCACAGCTGACTGTGTGGTGTCCGGTGTAGCAGAGCTGACTGTGTGACTGGTGTCTGTTGTAGCACAGCTGACTGTGTGGTTTCTGGTGTAGCACAGCTGACTATGTATGTATAACTGACACAGCACAATAATCATAGCCAGGGTGGGACAGATCAAGCTTTGAGAAAGCAGTACAAACACCTTCAGAGACGAAAAGAGAAGATTCAATTTCAATGAAATGATGAGACGGAATAAAAAATGGCGTAGTACACATTATTTTTACCATTTTGCTGAAGAAGAAACACAGGCAAGAGAAAGTTATGGCCTGCAGAATGATGAGAAACTGGAAAGTAATGAGGAAACATAGGGGTGGAAAGGTAGGTGGCTACTTGACACAGTCTAATGACTAGTGACACCACCCATCCCTGATGCACTACAATACAGTGATACCTTGACTCATGAGTGCATCTACCTACAAATTCTCCAAGATGCAAGCCGTCGCTCAGTTGATTTATTATTTTATGATGTGAGCTGAGATCTGAGTTACCAGCGAGCGAGCTTACGGCACTCACCACGTGGCAGCGCAAACATCTCTGTCATTGCTTCTTTAAACAATATCCGCAAAACAGAATACATAGTAAATTCAAGATATGAATAGGGCCCTATGCCTATCAGTATCAGGGCCAGTAAGGATATCAACTATGGACACTCCCAAACTAGGACTGCAATACCAAAGAAATGGAGTAAAACGTCCATTCATTGAACATCACAAAATGTTTAATTAGATTTTCATAATAAATAGGCATAAACATGAAAATATATGATTAGACATGGTCAGTACCAAAAGTCAGGTGTTAAAGCCATAGCATCCACTAAACATTATAAACTGGGGTGGTATGAGTACATGACATATTATACTGCTATTAAATGCTAGTGCTAAAAGTAGGCCTGGACTGCTCATCTGCCCTTTTGGCACTTGCCCGGTGGGCCACTGTGTGGCACTGCTTTAAATTTCCGGGTGCTTGCCCTAGTGGTTGAGCATCAATGGGGGCGAGATTCGCGCATGCAGCATTCATCAACTGAATGCTGGGAAACACATGTGGCTGGAGCCAGGAAGGCACTGACGATGTCATATGTCATTGTGTTCTGTGGGTAGAGGGCATGCTCTCCTCTTCCGCCCTAGTAAATCTACAGCCGTAGCCCGGACAGGGCAGCGGGGTATGAGGAGAGGTGAGTATTCTTTTTTTTTAATCAATCAGTACTTTGTACTTTATGGGGAAATCATATGATCTATGGGGCCATCATACTATAATGGGGGATTATATGTGGGGGTCATTATATTATGTGCAGGATTATATGTGGGGTCATTATATTATGTGCAGGATTATATGTGGGGCCATTATATTATGTTCAGGAGTATATGTGGGGCCATTATATTATGTTCAGGATTATATGTAGGGCCATTATATTATGTGTAGGATTATATGTGGGGCCATTATATTTCTAGCTATTGAACCCGTTCTATGCCCAGGTGGCAAGCATTTGTACTGGTATCTGCTATAGCGTTCTAGAGTGACAGCAGACCACTACTTTGTTATGCTCGAAACCTGATGGAAATAAATTAGCTGCAATATATGGGTTATATTTGCAGCTAAATTGCGATGTTACCGGAGTACGCAATTCATCATCATAGAGCAAATTGAGTTAAGAGCTGGTCACAGAACAAATTAAACTCGCAAGTCAAGGTATTACTATATATACTAGCCGAGCTACTGTTTGAAAGGGATTACATAGAAATGTAAGAAAAATACAGTTTTTGGCACTAAGCAATAATATTTTTTTTTTACATTTTTTCAACATTATTAACAAAAGAAAAAAAACACTAAGGCCTTGCTCATGCATTTGTCTGTTTTTCAAGTACGATAAAATTAACCAGTTTTAATCAGAGGTTTAGATTACATTTTAATTACTATTTGATCAGTGTGTCAGTTTTTACCATCAGAGCTTCATCACTTTTTTTTTTGCACACAAGAAGTGTTGATAAACCTCTTCTTTCAACTAAAAAGAAATATGTCACCCATGCGCTGACCAATTGAGTGTTGTAAGATTTTTTCATGTACCCATGGGATTGCATTGGCAACTTTTATCTGTAACTCAGATCAAAACTGGACATGCCTCCTTGTTTTGATGAATACTAGTGTTGAGCGAGCACTAAAATGCTCGGGTGCTCGAAGCTCGGGCCGAGCTCGCCATAATACTCGGGTGCTCGACCCGAGCGACGAGGCCAATGTTAGTCTATGGGACACCTGAGCATTTTTGCGGCGGCACCCCCGCAGTCTGTAGAAAGCCTAAAAAGTGCCCAAAACGATAGTGACAGTGCTTAAAAGACATGGGGACAGCATGGGGATCGCCCCAGGAAGCATTTCTGACCCCCAGGTCACTGCTGTCAACAACGTGGTCAGAGGTATTAAGCCACTTTAACGGGCTCTCAATAAAAAGTTCAAAAACAAAACTGAAACGGTTTTCTTGTAAAATTTGTTAAGGAAGTTCCTTTCCAGGGTAAAGACTTGTGTATAAGGTAAAATAAATAACCAAAACCAAAAATACTCCTACACTCCTTGGGCTATGTTCACAAGTAGCATTTTTTATGCGTTTTTGCACTTTTGTATTGCTTTCAACCGTGACAAATGCATTCACCGGGAAATGTAATTTTAACATTTTACAATCTTATCTGGCCATGTGCTGTGCGACACATGCATACAGTGCTGAAAAGACATGGGAACAGCAGGGGGAAGACCCCTGGATGCATCTCTGAAACCCAGGTCACTGCCTGAAAGGGTGCCCATCAGAAGTGATCCTTTCCGCATCAGAAGATGCAGACTTGCAACTATCCCCGTGCAAGTCCTAGTCCAAGGGAATTGTTCAATTGTACCTCCCCCATTCCTTGCAATGCAAGCTCAAGTATGCAGCCTGCCGACCACCCACCCCCAGGCTGCAATACCATACTGCTAGCTTGCTTGCACTTGAAATGGGGCCTTTTAGTTTGGAGGAGGCCGAAGCTGGCCACTACCTCATGACTGCTTCGGCAGCGAGGTATCCATACTCAGTCCCCAGCCGCCCGGCGGCTGGGTGTCCACGCTTGGTCCCAAGCGGCCAGGGGGCGGCCGGGTGTCCATACTCGGTCCCCAGCCGCCCCGCGGCCGGGTGTCCACACACGCTCCCCAGCCGCCTGGGGGCGGCCGGGTGTCCATAAACAGTTCCCAGCCACCCCCATTTCTCCTTGGAACATCCCCCCACACACTTTTCTTAGCCTGGCCTGCTTTAGGGCAGCATTGGACAAGCCCACCAGAGAACCAGACTCCTCCGGTGGGCCCTGGCTTCTCCATCAGGGGAGTTGACAGTGCCAAGGTGAGGAGCATGATGATGATGATAGAATTTAGCATCTGCTTTGCTTTCTTGGAATGCAAGCTAAGTGTGCAACCAAACACCCACCCACCCCCAGGCTGCAATACCAAACTGCTAGCTTGCACTTGAAATGGGGCCTTTTAGTTCGGAGGAGGCCAAAGCTGGCCACTACCTCATGGCTGCTTCGGCAGTGAGGTATCCATACTCAGTCCCCAGCTGCCTGGCGGCCGGGTGTCCATGCTCGGTCCCCAGCCACCAGGGGGCGGCCGGGTGTCCATACTTGGTCCCCAGCCGCCCCGCGGCCTGGTGTCCACACACGCTCCCTAGCTGCCTGGGGGCGGTCGGGTGTCCATAAACGGTCCACAACTGCCCCCATTTCTCCTTGGAACATCCCCCACACACTTTTCTTAGCCCGGCCTGCTTTAGGGCAGCATTGGACGAGCCCACCAGAGAACCAGACTCCTCCGGTGGGCCCTGGCTTCTCCATCAGGGGAGTTGAGAGTGCCAAGGTGAGGAGCATGATGATGATGATAGAAGTTAGCGTCTGCTTTGTTTTCTTGGAATGCAAGCGCATGTATGTAATAGTGGCTAGGCCTGAGGTGGTCAGCATTTTGGCGCATATCCTACCTCCTCCGAGGATTGCTGAATGTTTACCTGCTACTATCCCAGTTCTATGACTCCCGTTAAAACAATGCTTCAGGTGATGAATGATGGATGAGGTGGTGGCAATGGAGAAGAGCAGGAGGAACAGGGACAATTCACATCAATATCAGGCCAGTCAACCACACATGTCTTGTAGGATATGTTTCTGTACCAAAAGGAGCAGTTCGGCTACACAGTTAAAGGGCATGCAGTGAGTGCAATGCCTACCAAAAATTTCGAGGCACTCCAATGCCCATTGGAGTTGACATGAAGGTCAGAGGGCCTTAACTAAACCGTTTTTTCCATTTATAGCAAGTGGGTCTCCTGTGCACTGTTGGCCTAAGCAGTGAATGGAAGGCTTTCCAAAAATTATGAGGAACTGCCATGCCCCTTGAAACAAATGTGGATTACAGCATACTAAAAACCTTCTACCCATTATTGGAGAGTGGGTCTCCCTTAGTGCTTATGTAGCACCCTGAGGATTCGGCTGCTACAGGAGTATTGCACCTCAACCCAGAGGTGTGATATTCCACTCCCGGGTAAGGATGGAGTGTGGAACTGAGCTCGGTAGGCTGCATGCACTACACACATCCCATTTCCGGGGAACAGGCCGACGGTACTCCCACTTAGAAATGTGCAGGTACGACCGAGTCTGTTCCTGGCTGGAGTGGGAGGGGGGGTGGTACATCCCATGTAGTGTAGGGGCAGATAGGGGGAGCAGCCTGGGTAAAGATAGGAGCTCATTGGGTGCTGGTCACCTGAGCTCACACATAGAGGGTGTATATAAGGTGGGCACCAACTAAGATCAGGGTCAGATGCAGAGGATCAGATGCAGAGAGTCAGTCAGCTGCAGAGAACAAGTCAGGAGCAGAGGAGAGAAGAAAGACAAAGACCCAGAGTGAGAGAGGAGAAAAGAGAGAGACCCAGAGCACAGAAGAGAAGGACTCTGAGATCCCAACTCAAAGCACCGGGTGAAGAGTCGGCATCAGGGTACCGGAACCCAAGCTGGTGGGGGTAAAAACATTCCCCAGCCAGAGACCGGAGACCGTGGGCAGCGTCTGCCACGGTCACCCATCACATCCACCCCGAAGGCACACCACATGAAGGGTCAGGGAACCCAGGGCCAAGGGTGTCCCAACAGAAGGCCCGAGGGAGCTGGACCTAGGTGGATTACTGGTGGGGACGGCCAGAGAACGGGACAGAAAGAGAGCTCAGGGCCACGCTCCGGACTTGTTTGGGGGTTGGCTGGATCCAGGACCTGGTGGACGCAGCACGGCTCGGGTGGTCACTAGCAGCTGGAGTGACCAGTACAACATCTGCAGTAAGTAAACACCCTTAACTGCACAACCCGACTCTGTCTTCACTGCCGTCTGCACTACACCACCACAACCCCCATCCTCTGCGCCTGTCCCCTCTGAGGCTATACCCCTCCCGTTGGGGGTTATCCCACCAAGCTGCGCACCCACCATCAGCCTCAGCGGACCCTGCTGCAGCGGCGGCCACAGTGACCGCATCACAACGGGTGGCGTAGTCGACACAAAAGAACTCTTAATAACATCTGTAGGACTGCCACATAACACAGAGCTTGACGCCCTGGGCACGGGCCGGGTCACAGCCGCTCGGAGACTACAAACCCCCCCATCTGATCCGGTGCCGGGTATTCCCCTCAAAAAGGAATATGTCCCAGGGGGCGCGTCAATTTTGGCGTAGTCGGCAGGATTACGTGCCCGCAACACCCGGGTACTGCGTGCCTGAAGAAAAGTGCAAGTTTACCTCAGAAAGAAGTCTCCCGCCGGTTCCGGAGGGTCCCCGTCATCGGACCCCATCACCAGTCGATTCCCGCCGGTTGTCCGCCATTAACAGCGTTTTCCCGCCATCTGCAGAGTTTCCCGCCACTGGGAAGCGATTCCCGCCATTTCCAAAGGTTTCCCGCCTTGGAAGAGCAGCGGACGCCATTATGGGCGTGCCAAAGGAGGGCAAGAGGCCACCTCCCATCGTGGGCCAGGACAGAAAATGGCGCCAAAAGTGGAAACCGCCCCCACCAACAGAGACTGTGATGCTGGAGGTGTCTGTCAGCGTGAAAGAACTACCCCTGGAGCTGACAGTCACCGAGTTGCCCCGGGACCGCCCTCGAAGTGGGAGGAGACGAAAGGAGAGAACAAAGATGGGTGCCGCCTGGAGCAGTCTGGAGCGAGCGCACCCGGAGGCAAGAAGCCTGGAGAGGAGTAGCAGAGAAGCTCACCCGGAGATGTCCAGAGAGCAGAGCAGCACCGGCCCGCTGGCCAGGAGCCTGCTGGAAGAAGAGCAGAGCAGCACCGACCCGTTGGTCAGGAGCCTGCTGGACACCACGACCCCACTAGGCCTAGTGGAGGTCCTTGCACAGCTCCCCCGAGACCGGGAGTGTGCGCAGACTGCCCTGGAGGGCCTCGCACGGAGGATGGCCCGGGTACAGCGCGAGATATTGGCGGAATGGAGCCGGGAGATGGCCCAGCAAGCTGAAACCAAGACGCAAGCTGAAACCAAGACCCGGAGCACGCCAGCCGAGATGAGGAAGGAGACCGCCTCTGAGGATGGCGCGGGAGGACCCAAGGCCGGAGACGGCGCCGAGGAGGGAGCCGAACGCATGGAGGCAGGTAAAGGGGACGCCTATACCCCAAGCCGTGACACCGCTTACCTGCCCCAGCTCCCCGTCGCAGAGCCCGAAAGTCCCCCTGCTGTGCCCGAAAACGCCATGTCACCGACGCAGACTAGGCCCCAACCGGAAGCCGCCGCCGCGACCCCTGTGACGTCACACGCCTCGACCCCGAGCGTGACCAAGCAGGAAGTACCACCAGCCTGGTCGCAGGGCCTAGAATTCCCGGGCGCCGCAACACCAACAGCGCCCCCTACCTCTGCGGAGCCTCCGGCCTGGTCGCAAGGCCAGGTAGCCCAGGGCGCCACCGTATTAACGGTGCCCTTCACCTTCCAGGTGCCCCAGGCCTGGCCGCAAGGCCTGGGCAACCCGGGCGCCACCACCACCGCGCCCGCACCCGTGAAACCAAGGGTGCCGCGTCTGGGAGAGGACTTGTTTGCCCAGCACACGTGGCCGGACGGGCAGCCTTTCATCTGGCCCCAGAAGTATTACGAACTGGAGCACCAGAGGAGGGTTGGGGCCATGTGTGCACCCCTGATTCCGGCTCCGAAGCCCGTAATAAGGATCTTGCCCCCGCTAGCGGAAGCACAGTTTGAGTGGGACCCCACCGGAGAAGATCTAATGGGGTTCACTCAGGAAACTAGGGCAGCTGCAGCAGAGCGTGCGGAGTGCTGCCGCCAACAGCTCGAGGAGTTTGCGAGGGAGCGGAGAGAGAGGCGGGTCCGGGAACAACAGGCCCAAATAAGGAGCGCCGAGCAAAAGAGCCGGACCAGGAGGGACCCCCGTGCAGCGCACAGTCCCCGTACCACCGGGACTGTAATCAAGTTCAACCAGCAGCATGGGTGGGGCTTCATTAGAGACAACAACACCCCCGGCGACGTCTTTGTCACGCGCAGAGACGTGGAGTCTCATCTGCCGGAGGGGCACAGAGGTCGTGACCTCTACATCGGAGACGAGGTCACCTTTACCCGGCACAAGTGTGCCAAGGGACCTTATGCCCTCCACGTACACCGCCTGACGGAGGAGGAGTTGCGGTGCGAGGAGGAGGAGCAAGAGGACCCGGACGGGTCTGAAGTAACAACCAGCTGTAAGCAAAGAGCAGGAGGAAGACGCCGTTGAGTGCGGCAGAGCAAGTGATGTAAATAGTTACCCGACCGGGTACCAAAGAAACTGTTGATATATATATATATAGTCCCCGTTGGGACCAGCTGAGTGAACTGTTTACCCGTTAACCCCTTAATCCCACAGGCTGAGGACTGTGAGCAGCCATTCCCTTCCCTCTACCTGGCCGAGGACTGAGAGCGGCCAACTTCCCCTGTATATAGTTGCGCTTCCTAAAGCGCCCCCTACCGGTTTTATAGGAAAACCAGTTTTTCTAAGAGACTGTCGCACTTTTCCCGGACACACGTTGCACAGTGTCCGGAGGAGGAACCTGAAACAAGAGACGACGAGAATGTTTATATGAAAAGTTTTATATATATAATGTTTTATATGTTTTATTATGTTTATATGAAAAAAAAAAAATTTTGTATGTTTTGGTGTTATTTATGTCTTACAGCCCGAGGACGTGCTGTGATTTACCAGGGGGGAATGTAGCACCCTGAGGATTCGGCTGCTGCAGGAGTATTGCACCTCAACCCAGAGGTGTGATATTCCACTCCCGGGTAAGGATGGAGTGTGGAACTGAGCTCGGTAGGCTGCATGCACTACACACATCCCATTTCCGGGGAACAGGCCGACGGTACTCCCACTTAGAAATGTGCAGGTACGACCGAGTCTGTTCCTGGCTGGAGTGGGAGGGGGGGTGGTACATCCCATGTAGTGTAGGGGCAGATAGGGGGAGCAGCCTGGGTAAAGATAGGAGCTCATTGGGTGCTGGTCACCTGAGCTCACACATAGAGGGTGTATATAAGGTGGGCACCAACTAAGATCAGGGTCAGATGCAGAGGATCAGATGCAGAGAGTCAGTCAGCTGCAGAGAACAAGTCAGGAGCAGAGGAGAGAAGAAAGACAAAGACCCAGAGTGAGAGAGGAGAAAAGAGAGAGACCCAGAGCACAGAAGAGAAGGACTCTGAGATCCCAACTCAAAGCACCGGGTGAAGAGTCGGCATCAGGGTACCGGAACCCAAGCTGGTGGGGGTAAAAACATTCCCCAGCCAGAGACCGGAGACCGTGGGCAGCGTCTGCCATGGTCACCCATCACATCCACCCCGAAGGCACACCACATGAAGGGTCAGGGAACCCAGGGCCAAGGGTGTCCCAACAGAAGGCCCGAGGGAGCTGGACCTAGGTGGATTACTGGTGGGGACGGCCAGAGAACGGGACAGAAAGAGAGCTCAGGGCCACGCTCCGGACTTGTTTGGGGGTTGGCTGGATCCAGGACCTGGTGGACGCAGCACGGTTCGGGTGGTCACTAGCAGCTGGAGTGACCAGTACAACATCTGCAGTAAGTAAACACCCTTAACTGCACAACCCGACTCTGTCTTCACTGCCGTCTGCACTACACCACCACAACCCCCATCCTCTGCGCCTGTCCCCTCTGAGGCTATACCCCTCCCGTTGGGGGTTATCCCACCAAGCTGCGCACCCACCATCAGCCTCAGCGGACCCTGCTGCAGCGGCGGCCACAGTGACCGCATCACAACGGGTGGCGTAGTCGACACAAAAGAACTCTTAATAACATCTGTAGGACTGCCACATAACACAGAGCTTGACGCCCTGGGCACGGGCCGGGTCACAGCCGCTCGGAGACTACAAACCCCCCCATCTGATCCGGTGCCGGGTATTCCCCTCAAAAAGGAATATGTCCCAGGGGGCGCGTCACCTATGCATTGAAAAGCAAAAGCTGACTAAAATTAGGAGGAAATGCAATGCTCCTTGGAAGAGTGGTGGAGGTTGCAGTAGCTTAACAAGACGGTTTTAATGCCCCTTGGAGAAGTGGTGGGGGTCGCAGTAGCTTAACAAGATGGTTTTAATGCCCCTTGGAAGAATGGTGGAGGTCGCAGTAGCTTAATAAGACGGTTTTAAAGCCCCTTGGAAGAGCGATGGAGGTCGCAGTAGCTTAAAAAGACGATTTAAATGCCCCTTGGAAGAGACGTGGAGGTTGCAGTGGAATAAAAAGACAATATCAATTTAAAGCCCCTTGAAAATGTGGTGGAGGTCGCAGTAGCTTAACAAGACGGTTTTAATGCCCCTTGGAAGAGTGGTGGAGGTCACAATAGCTTAACAAGACGGTTTTAATGCCCCTTGGAGAAGGGGTGGAGGTTGCAGTAGCTTAACAAGATGGTTTTAATGCCCCTGGGAGAAGGGGTGGAGGTCGCAGTAGCTTAACAAGATGGTTTTAATGCCCCTGGGAGAAGGGGTGGAGGTCGCAGTAGCTTAACAAGATGGTTTTAATGCCCCTGGCAAAAGTGGTGGAGGTCGCAGTAGCTTAACAAGATGGTTTTAATGCCCCTTGGAAGAGTGGTGGAGGTCACAATAGCTTAACAAGACGGTTTTAATGCCCCTTGGAGAAGTGGTGGAGGTCGCAGTAGCTTAACAAGACGGTTTTAATGCCCCTTGGAAGAGCCATGCAGTACAGCATCTTAAAAACATTATTCCCATTATTGGGGAGTGGGTCTCCCATAGTCTTTGACTATGCCTTCCAAGCAAAAGCTGCCAAAAATTAGGAGGGAGGAAATTGCAATGCTGGCAACACAGACCAAGGTCACCCTGGTGGTATAGTGGTGGTGGAGGCTGAGGATTAGGAGAAGAGCAAAATACAGCCGAAATGAGGAAGCGTATACCCATATGAAGCAGTGCATGGGAATACACCATCCGAAATAACACAGTGGATTTGACTTTATGTTACTCTGCTGTCATTTGGTGGTGATGAGAAGTCTGGCCCAATCCAGCCCTTGTTCATTTTGAAAAGGGTCAGCTTGTCAGGCGAGTGCGCTTATCAGTTATAATTCCCCCAGTGGCACTAAAAACACGCTCCGATAACACGCTAGCGGCAGGGCAGGCAAGGACCTCCAAGGCATACAGAGCGAGTTCATTCCAAGTGTCCAGCTTGGATACCCAATAATTAAAAGGCACAGAGGAATCACGGAGGATGCTGGTACGGTCGGCAAGGTAGTCACTCACCATCTTTTGAAACTTTCCACTCCTTGTGAGAGTACCCCACGCCTCAGGGCCTGTAAGCTGGGTGGGTCTCAGAAAACTGTCCCAGAATGTTGAAAGTGTTCCCCTGCCTCTGCTGGATAGGAGTTGCGTCTCTCTCGCCTGTACGCCTTGGTTGGGCAATGAACTGTGACCTCTGCCGCTAGCGTGTTCAGATGGGAATTTTTGTAACAGTTTTGCAGCAAGGGCCTTCTGGTACTGCCCCATTTTTGTAGACCTGTCCACCTCAGGAATAAGAGAGTGAAAGTTCTCCTTGTAGCAGGGGTCTAAAAGTGTCACCAACCAGTAATGACAGTCACCCAACATTTTTACAACGCGAGGGTCATGGTTAAGGTAGCATAACATAAAGTCAGCCATGCGTGCCTGACTGGTAACGGGCAAGACTTCCGTGTCCTCACCAAGATGACGACTGACCATGCTCTCCTCCTCCTCCTCCCCCTGTCCTCAGGCCACCCACGCTGAACCGACGGTATGACAGTTGTACAGGTACAACCGTCTACAGCGCATGATACCAGCTCCTGTTCTTCCTCCTCCTCCTCTCCCTCATTGTCCCCCAATGCACATTGGGATGAGATGAGGCTGGGCTGTGTGTAATCGCCCGCTGCGGCTTCTTGATCCATCTCATCATACTCTGGCTGCAATGCCTCCTCTTTAATTCTCTGCAGAGAACGTTGCAAAAGACAGACAAGTGGGATGCTGACACTAATGATGGCGTCATCGCCACTCACCATCTTGGTGGACTCCTCAAAGTTTGTCAGGATGGTACATATGTCAGACATCCAGGTCCACTCCTGAGGTCTTATGTGTGGAGTCTGACCTGAATATCGACAGCCTTGTTGCAGCTGGTACTCCACAACTGCTCTCTTCTGCTCACAAATCCTTTGCAACACGTGGAGGGTAGAGTTCCAACGTGTGGGACATCACACACCAGTCGGTGTGACGGAAGCTGCAAACGCTACTGCAACACAGCAAGGGTGGCGGAAGCTGTAGCCGACTTGCGAAAATGAGCTGACAGGCGGCGTACTTTGTCGAGCAGATCTGGCAACTCGGGGTACGATTTAAGAAACCGCTGAACCACGAGGTTAAGCACATGAGCCAGGCATGGTACGTGTGTGATCTTGCCTCGTCTCAGAGCCGCCACCAGGTTACGGCCATTGTCACACACGACCATGCCTGGATGTAGGTTCAGCGGTCTCAGCCACAGATCTGCCTGCTCTTTCACAGCTGTCCACAACTCACAAGCAGTGTGAGGTTTATCACCTAAGATTATGAGTTTCAGCACAGCCTGTTGCCGCTTGGCTGAGGCAGTACTGCAGTGCTTTCAGCTTGTAACTAAAGCCCCCGTCTCACATAGCGAGATCGCTAGCGAGATCGCTGCTGTGTCACGGTTTTGGTGACGCAACAGCGACCTCACCAGCGATGTCGCTATGTGTGACACTTTGCAGCTATCAGGCCCCTGCTGTGAGGTCGCTGATCGCTGCAAAGTGTCCTGGACCATTTTTTGGTCATTGCCCTCCCGCTGGTCAGCGCACATCGCTGTGTGTGACCAGCGGTAGCAGCGATCAGGCTGGTAACCATGATAAACATCGGGTTACTAGGGGCACACACGCACTTAGTAACCCACTGTTTATCATGGTTACGAGCCTGCTAAAGTGGGCGGTAACCTCCCACTCACCCTAGCAGAGTGGTAACCATGATAAACAACGGGTTACTAGCTGCGCGTGTGCCCCTAGTAACCCAATGTTTACCATGGTTACGAGCTTGCTAAAGTGAGCGGTAACCTTCCGCTCACCGTAGCAGAGTGGTAACCATGATAAACAACGGGTTACTAGCTCCGCGTGTGCCCCTAGTAACCCGATGTTTATCATGGTTACCAGCCTGCTCCTGCTTCAGCAGGCTGGTAACCAGGAGCAGGACATCGTGGAAAGATTCTTTCCACGATGTCGCTGCTCACCTGATCGTTGGTGAGCCTGCCTGTTTGACAGCTCACCAGCGACCACTTAGCGACGCAGCAACGATCCCTGACAGGTCGTATCGTTGTCAGGATCGTTGCAGCGTCGCTAAGTGTGACGGGGCCTTAATGTGGTGATATCTGAGATGGAGGCTGAACATGAGGAGGAGGAGGAGGATGAGGTGCAGGAGCTGTACACTGTGGGGGCAACTCTGACTGACATAGTGCACGCAATCCTCGGTGTGGGGAGGATGTGTTCCCAAGGTCCGACTGGGTCCCAGCTTCCACTATGTTTACCCAGTGTGCCGCCAGGGAGATGTACCGTCCCAGGCCACAAGCCCTTGTCCACGTGTCCGTTGTCAGGTGGACTCTCCCAGTAACTGCGTTGTTGAGGGCATGGCAGATGTTTTGGGACACGTGCTTGTGTAGTGTGGGGATGGCACACCGGGCAAAGTAGTGTCGGCTGGGGACCGAGTACCGAGGGACGGCCACCGCCATAAGGTTGCGGAAGGATTCCGTCTCCACCAGCCTAAAAGGCAGCATTTCCAATGCAAGCAGTTCTGAAATGTGCGAATTTAGGACTGTGGCCTGTGGGGCGTTGGCTGCGAATTTGCGCTTTCATTCAAAGCTTTGGGATATGGACAATTGAACGCTGCGGTGGGACATGGACGTTGATGCTGTTTCTTGAGAAACTGCCATAACAAGTGAAGACTGAGTGGAGGGGGCATCTTTGCATGCAGTATGGACAGGGGATTGCCTTGCACGCACAACAGGGGGTTCTATTACATGCACAACAGCAGAAGAAGCAGTGGTGACACCCTCTGACACTGGTCGTGGACCCTGGGGTTCGCCCCACAAAGTCGGGTGCTTTGCTGCCATGTGCCTGATCATGCTGGTGGTGTCAGGCTGGTAGCTTTGTCACCCCTGCTGATGCTGGCATGGCACAAATGGTGTTTTTGGGGTTATCAGCAGAGTCTTTAAAAAAATTCCAGACTCTGGAAGACCTACCGGTTGTACTGGCAGTGTCTCTCGTGTTGGTGTTACGGGGAACTGTTGCCCGCCTTCTGTTTGCGGCCACCACACTGCTTCTTCCTGCCTGTTGGGGTACTCTGCCTCCCTCCCCCTGTGTGCTGCTGGCCTCACTCTGCATGTCCTCCTGCCACGTTGGGTCAGTTACTAGATCATCCACCACCTCCTCCTCTTCCACTTCCGCACCACGATCCTCCTCCTCACTTCGTGGCAATTGTGTCTCGTCATCGTCCACCTCTTGTGACAAATTGCCAGCGTCGACTTCCTCTGGCCGTGGCTGTTCAAATATTTGGGCATCGCTACATGGGATCTCCTCTTCCACCACTTCAAGCGGAGCAGGCGAGGGGCACAAATATGGAAATAGACCAGTGAACAGCTCTTCAGAGTGTCCAAGTGTGGGATCAGTTGCTGTCTGACAACACTCGGCATGGTGGGAGGAAGGAGCATCAGGGTGAGGAGGAGTATGCGGTCGAGACTCACGGCTACTATAACTTGACCGTGAGGAAGGCTGACCGGAGGTGGTGGTGCCCAGGTAACTGGAAGTGTTATCTGCTATCCAATTAATAACCTGTTCACACTGATCAGTTCGCAATGCTGGTGTTGCAGTGTGGTTCCCTAGTAATTCGGTCAAGAAGTGGGAGTGAGAAGATGGTTCTGTTGGTTGTGGCACATTTTCACTTTGGCCACGGCCCCGTCCTCTACCCGCACCATCACCAGAACGTCCAGTTCCACGTCCCTTGCCACGCGCCTTTCCCATTGTAAATGAAGTAAAATAGCTTACACTCACACAATCAATGGAAAAAGGGTAATGAAAAGGAGATTAGAACCGTGGAAGAGGAAAACCACAGTTCTATTTGTCTGGCCTACACCAGAATCTTTTAAACAGATATATTTGTGACTGAACAGACAGGGAGACACTATTTTTTTTTTTTTACGTAAAACTGGCCAAAAGCTGGATAATACAGAGATTTGAACCGTGGAACTGCAAAACCACAGTTCTAATTTACTGGCCTACACCAGAATCTTTCAAACAGATATATTTGTGTCTGAACAATCAGGGAGACACTATTACTGTTTTTCTTTACGGAAAAAATACGAAAAGCTGGATAATACAGAGATTTGAACCGTGGAACTGCAAAACCACAGTTATATTTTTCTGGCCAACACCAGACTCTTTTAAACAGATATATTGTTGTCTGACCAGTCAGGGAGACACTATTACGTTTTTTTTTTACAGCAAAAATGCCAAAAACAGGATAATACAGAGATTTGACCCGTGGAACTGCAAAACCACAGTTATATTTTTCTGGCCTACACCAAAATCTTTCAAACAGATATATTTGTGTCTGAGCAATCAGGGAGACACTATTACTGTTTTTCTTTACAGAAAAAATACCAAAAGCTTGATAGTACAGAGATTTGAACCGTGGAACTGCAAAACCACAGTTATATTTTTCTGGCCTACACCAGACTCTTTTAACCCCTTTAAAGCCCATGACGTACTAACATGCGTCTGTGCCCTGCGACTTAAGAATCTGACCCGTATTAGTACGTCATCACGATCGCGCGCGCACACAGGCTGTGCGGGCGCGATCGCCGCCGGGTGTCAGCTGATTGTTACAGCTGACACCCGGTACTATGTGCAGGGAGCGGTCCCGCACCGCTCCCAGCACATTAACCCTCACAATTCTGCGATCGAAGTCGATCGCAGTATTGCGGTGGCTAAGGGGAGGTGATCGGTATACTCACCTCCTCTTCCGGCCTCCAGGGCTGTCTGCCGCGGCTTCCCGGGTGTTGCCATGACGACCCGATGTCGTCATGACAACATCCGGGTCACCAGACAGCAAGAAGATTGTTTGGTCATGCGCAGTGCATGACCAAACAGTCTTCTCACTGTGCAGCGCTGACTGCCTGCATAGCACAGGGATGGTGCTCCATCCCTATGCTATGCATGCGATCAGAATAAAAAAAGTGAAAGTCCCACAGTGGGACAAAGTAAAAAAGTAAAAAGAACTATCAGAAAGTGAAAAACAAAATAAAAAAAAAATTGTAAAAATATATATATATAAAAAAAAAAAAAAAAACAATCCACCAAAAATAAAAATATAATGTACCCATCAATAAATATTATTATGAAAAAAATCAAACAATAAAAGTACACATATTTGGTAGCGCCGCGTCCTTAACGACGTTACCTATAAAACTGTCCCACTAGTTAACCCCTTCAGTGAACACGGTTTAAAAAAAAAAAAAAACGAAGCAAAAAACAATGCTTTATCATCATACTGCCAAACAAAAAATGGAATAACACGCGATCAAAAAGACAAATATAAAAAAAAATGGTACCGTTGAAAACATCATCTTTTTCCACAAAAAACAATCCACCATACAGCTCAATTATCCAAAAAATCAAAAAGTTATAGCTCTCAGAATAAAGCGATACAAAAAAATCATTTTTTCTATAAAATAGCTTTTATTGTGTAAAAGCGCCAAAACATAAAAAAACTATATAAATGTGGTACCGTTGAAAATGTACTGACCCGAAGAATAAAGCTACCTTATCAATTTTACCACACGTGGAGTAGAATAAAAAAAAAAAAAAAAACAATTACTGAATTTTTGGTTTTTGTTTATTCTGCCTCCCAAAAGCTGTAATAGAAAGCGATCAAAAAATGTCACGTGCCTGAAAATGGCACCAATAAAAACGTCAACTCATCCCGAGAAAAACAAGCCATCACATGACTCTGTCGGCCAAAATATGGAAAAATTATAGCTCTCAAAATATGGCGATGCAAAAACTAGATTTTACAAAATATGTGTCTCTTAGTGTGTGACAGCTGTCAATCATAAAAACCCGATGTCATTCTGGTATCTCTGTAGTCGCACCAACCCGAAGAATAAGGTCGTCTAATCACTTACACTGCACTAGGAACGGCGTAAAAAATAAACGTTAGGGCTGGGGTTGGGGTTAGGCTTGTGCTAATGTTAGGGTTGGGGTCAGGGTTGGGCTAGGGTAGGGTTAGGGTTGTTTTTTTTTCAAAAGTAAAAAAAAAAATGCACGAGCGATCCCCGCATGTTTTTTTTTGGGTGTCTAATAACCATCAAACATGCGGGCGGGGACTCGAGCATTTCACTTGAGCACCCGTGATACATGGTGCATACCTGAGTACCCGATGCAAAATCAAGTAGCGAGCACTTGCACTGAAGACTAATGACAACTTATTCAATATGATGACCTAATGTTATCAAATTCTGTGTCGTACCTCTGGGTTCAAAATGTTAACTGTACCCCTTAAAAAAATCCTTGAGGAGTGTAGTTTCCAAAATGGGGTCACTTGTGGGGGGTTTCAACTATTTAAGCACATCAGGGGCTCTCCAATCGCGACATGGCGTCCGCTCTCGATTCCAGACGATTTTGCGTTCAAAAACTCACACAGTGCTCCTTGCCTTCTGAACTCTGCCTTGCGCCCAAACACTGTATTTTCCCCACATATGGGGAATTGGCATACTCAAGAGAAATTGCACAAATGTTTTTGGGGTCCATTTTCTCCTCTTACCCTTGTGAAAATAAAAAAATTGGGGCTAAAACATCATTTGTGTGGAAAAAGTTAGATTTTTTTATTTTCACGGCTCGATGTTATAAACTTCTGTAAAGGACTTGGGGGTTCAAGGTGCTCATCACACATCTAGATAAGTTCCCTGAGGGGTCTAGTTTCCAAAATGGTGTCACTTGTGGGGGATTTCCACTGTTTAGGCACATCAGGGGCACATCCCCTAATTATTCAAGCAAATTTTACAATCAAAAATTCAAATGGCGCTCCTTCCCTTCCGAACCCTGCCGCGCGCCAAAACAGTGGTTTTCACCCACATATGGGGTATCTTCTTACTCAGGAGTAGTGTTGAGCCACCCCCATAGTGTTCGAGTTCGGTTCGGTTCGTCGAACACCCGTGTGTTCGCCGAACTGTTCGTCGAACTGTTCGTCGAACACCTTCGAACACCGTTAAAACCAATGGCAGGCAAACAAAAACACATAGAAACACATAGAAAACACCTTCAAAGGTGTCCAAACGCTGACAAACTGCTCAGAAGACACAACTAACACATGGAAAAGTGACAAGTACATATAGTCATGCGAAAAGAAAAGAGGTGGAGGAGTAAAAGGAGGGGGAGACACAGATATAGGCATGTCATGCCCTTCTAAAATCCAAAAAGTGAGAAGCCGACACTGCCAGTTCGTTCCTGCCCGTGCCACCTCCGTGTCGCCGGGTTTGTGCCAGAGCCGCGGTGGACCCTGACGGCCAGCCCCCCTCTCCCAATACTTGTGCCTGTCCGCTGGTGGGTCGAGCGAGCCCCCGTGTGGTGGAGGCAGCTCTAAGCTTTTTAATTTAAATTGTCTCTCTAATTTGAATGAATACACTTTAAATCCTTTTACAAGGATCTATTGGAGGGCAAGTCTCATGCCAGCAGCCGCGTAATTCCAGTTCCAGTAGCGTCCACTAAAGCTGCTGCAGTTAAAAAGCTTTTATAAGGATCGAGCTCAGCTGTCCACTGCAAGGCGTCCTACCGCCAGTCCCAGCCCCTATGCCTTGGGGTGCCTCCTGATGCTCTTCACTGAGTATCCCGTGGTCCCGAAGCATTTCCTTTGAAAAAATTAAGTGTCCAAACTACAGGTGGTGTAGCTTGCTTAACAACCGGGATAATCCGCTGACTAGCAGACACTGCTACTAGGCACAAAGTATTTCCTGGGCTAGATGCAGTTAAAAATTTGTAATTAGATACTATCGTTGGATGCTGAGAAAGCATTCCATAGAGTCTCCTGGCACGCCATATATTATTCTCTTAAAAAGCTTGGGGTAGGGGTCTAGGGGACCCTTTTATAGCCAAAATCACGGCCCTGTATCGCAATACGTCACCTAGGCTGAAGATAAATGGAACTGTAGCACCCTGAGGGCTCGGTTGCTACAGAGGCATTGCAACTCACCCAGAGGTGTGATATCTCACTCTCAGGTAAGGATGGAATGTGGATCAGGACCCGATACCTGCATGCATTACACCACATTGCCATGGGGCAGGGCGACCAATATGCCCCTGAGATGGGCACGACAGTCCTTTTCCCTGGCTGGAGTGGGGGGAAGGAACACTGAGGAAGGGGAACCCTGTAGTGCAGGAGCAGGGAGGAAGCAGTTCCTGGGTGCATTGAGAAGGGAGTATAAAAGGTGGGCACCATCTTAGTTCAGTGCAGAGAAGTCTGAGCAGAAGTGACAGGGAGCAGGGGCTCTGCATGAGCTCTGCTCCGGAGGTGGGCTTAGTAACAGAGCTCCAGGCCTGGAAGAGGGAGAAGGAAGGAAGAGGAGCGGAGAAGGCTCCAGGAACGAGGAATGAAGGGATCCTAGGGGTGCAGACGGACGAGTCGCCACCGCACGCCCGAATCCACCTGCGTGGAGGGGTCAGGCCAAAGGGGGAGACCGGTCCCTGAAACTAGTGGAGGCGGGAAACGACCCTCAGCTAGAAACCCGAGGCTGTGACATTTTATGTGGCGCAGCCCCTCGCTACACCCGCTAGGAAGGCACCACATAGGGTCAGGGAAACTGGCGCCAAGTTTACCAAGAGGAGGCCCGAGGCAGCCGGACAGAAGGGTTGGTAAGAAAGGCCAGACAAAGGACACACAAAGGGGGTCCTGTGAAGTGCTCCAACGTTATCTGGGAGTTGTCTGAGCCCCTCACCTGGTGAGCACAGTACGACGTGGACAGCCGTTACCTGCAGACGTGGTCTGGATAATAAGAACTGTGAGTAAAGGCCCTGGACTGCATCACTGACTCCGTGTCGTTACTGCTGCTGCCCTGCACCATCACCCCCATCCTCCGCATACACTGCCCTGAGGCTATACTCCTCCCGTGGGGAGTTATGCTACGCTCTGCTGCACCCACAACACCAGCCTCAGCGGTCTGTCCTGCAGCGGCGGTTCACTCTGACCGCAATCCACGGGTGGCGTAGTCAGACATTTAAGCATCAAAACCACATAAATAGTTCCGCCACTGGTTTGACCGCCCTGAGCCACGGAACCGGGTCGCCGCCACGGAGACTACAACCACCAGCATCCACCAAAAAGGGTCCGGCTCCGGGTGTCCCAAGGCCCAGGGGGTGCGTCAGAACATTTTCATCACCTTTCACAATCACCAATGGGACAAGGCAGGGATGTCCTCTGTCCCCTCTCTTATACATCCTAGTGACGGAGCACCTGCTCTCATCAATTCGCCATAACCCCAATATTAGGTGGATTGAGGTGGGAGGCACTGAGTACAAGTGCTCTGCATTTGCTGATGATGTCCTAGTATATATCACTCAATCACATATATCCATCCCTGCTGTTATGGCTGAAATAGATCACTTTGTTACATGGTCAAATTTTAAAATCAATGCAGCGAAGTCTGAGGACCTCGATGTCTCACTCCCCAAATCCATACAGGATTCCATCCAGTCCCACTTTCCCTTTGCCTGGCCCTCACAGGGTATCAAATACTTAGGAATTCCTATTCATAGAGACCTCTCCCATCTATGTTATCTTAATTTTGGGCCCTTTATTGAACAACTCCATACAGACCACGGTTGGCAAGTTAGAACTGTAAGATTCACTACGTGAACCACTAGTGTTTTGTGGAAAAGCACATGTACACTGTGTTCCAAATTATTATGCAAAAAGTGTTTTGGAGTGATAAGGGAAGAATTTGTTTGTTTGTCAGTTAAACTCATTGATAGTGATGTGTGTCAGGGCTCTTTATATCACTGTAAGCAATTGCAGACACCTGTGCTAATTAGTTTGGCAGGTGTGTCCAATGAAAGACAAGACTACTTAAGAAGGCTGTCCCACATTATTAAGCAGCCTATATTTTCTGCCAAAATGGGAAAGAAAAAGGATGTGTCGGCTGATGAGAAGCAACAAATTGTGGAGTGTTTAGGTCAAGGCATGACTACAATCAACATTGTGCGATGATCAGGATGAAGTGTCTTGGCAATCAAGAAGTATGTAGCTGATTCACAGTACACACGTGTGCGTGCTGATAAGGGCAAATTGAGGACTCTTTCCTACAGGCAATTACGTCAGGTTAAAAGTGCAGCGGCAAAAAAGCCTTGTCATAGCAGCAGACAAGTTTTTGAAGCTGCTGGTGCCTCCAACGTCCCCCGAACAACAAGATACAGGGTCCCTCAGAGGTTTGCAGCTGTGCGTAAGCCATCCTGTCGACCTCCTCTATCCACTGCACACGAGCAGAAACGGCTCCAGTGGGCCAAGCAATACATGAAGACTGATTTCAAAACTGTTTTGTTCACGGATGAGTGCCGTGCAACGCTCGATGGTCCAGATGGATGGAGTGGAGGATGGCTGGTTGATGGACACCCCACACAAACACGGCTACAGCGCCAACAAGGAGGAGGTGGAGTAATGTTTTGGGCTGGAATCATGGGGAGAGAGATTGTCGGCCCCTTTAGGATCCCTGAAGGGGTAAAGATGAACTCCATAATGTATGTGGAGTTTCTCAAACAGCACTTCCTGCCATGGTTCAAGAAGAAGAACCGTGTATTCCACAGCAAGATCATTTTCATGCATGATAATGCACCGTCTCATGCTGCATATAACACATCTGCATCTCTGGCTGATATGGGCATAAAAGGGGACAAACTTATGGTGTGACCCCCATTCTCCCCTGACCTCAACCCCATTGAGAACCTCTGGAGCATCATCAAAAGGAGTGTCTATGATGGCGGGAGGCAGTTCACATCTAAGCAACAGCTCTGGGAGGGTATTCTGTCCTCATGCAAAACAACTGAAGCAGAAACCATCCAAAACCTGACAAATTCAATGGATGAGAGAGTTCAGAAGCTCCTTTCGAACAAGGGGTCCTATGTGCAAATGTAACATCACCTAGAATAAAGTTTTGAGTTGAAAACTGTTTGATTTCAGTTTCTAATAACCTGCTAATGCTTATAATTTTTATGTTCTTTATTAAAATGAAAAGGTTGATCGAAGAGTGTGGGGGATCTAAGAGTGTGGCAAACCAGTAGTCAGGATTACTTCGAATTCTGACAATCTGAGGGTCATGTTGCAGGTAGTGCAGCAAGAAGGCACTCATGTGTCTTGCGCATCTAGGAGCCCCAAAATTATTTTCCGGGCTAGATGCAGCTAAAAATTATTATTAATTTTAAATCTGGTGGAGCTTAGTATAGATGGCCTAATAGAATCATTACTGCACACTGCTACAAAGCCCAAATAATTTTCCAGCCAAGATACAGATAAACATGATTAGTAATTTTAAATCTGGTGGAGCTTAGTATAGATGGCCTAATAGAATCATTACTGCACACTGCTACAAAGCCCAAATAATTTTCCAGCCAAGATACAGATAAACATGATTAGTAATTTGAAAGCTTAAAATGGTTGGTGAGGTGATTTTAACCAATCATCAAGCTTTTACTCTCCCCAGGATGACACAGGGGTAGAAAAGTCGTTTCGGATCCATGATTTGTTCATCTTTATGAACGTGAGTCTGTCTACATTATCAGTGGAGAGCCGCGTGCGCTTATCTGTCAGCACACCACCAGCAGCGCTGAACACATGTTCAGACAGAACGCTGGCTGCGGGGCATGACAAGATCTCCAAGGCGTAACTGGCGAGCTCCGGCCATTTATCCAGATTGGAAGCCCAAAAAGAGCACGGGTCCAGTGACACAGTTATGGCTTCAATGTTTACTTGGAGATACTCCTGTACCATCGTCTCTAGGCGTTGACTATGTGTCAGACTTCTTGTCTCCTGTGGCCTTGCAAAAGATGGGCTAAAAAAGTGGTGAAATGATTCCGCAAAATTGATGTTACCAGCAGATACTGTGTTTCTGTTACGGTTTGAGTGCTGAACACACGACGGTCCCACGGTTGGCAAGTTGGAACTGTGAGATTCACTACATGCACCACTGGTGTTTTGTGGAAAAGCACATGTAAGATTCTGCAACAGTCTCTGCTGATAATCCTGCATGCGTGCATCCCTTTCTATGGCAGGAATAATTTCTGCAAATTTACTTTTGTACCGGGGATCTAATAGTGTGGCAACCCAGTAGTCAGGATTATTTCTAATTCTCACAATTCGAGGGTCATGTTGCAGGTAGTGCAGCAAGAAGGCACTCATGTGTCTTGCGCATCCAGGAGCACCAAGTCCCTGTTGTGTTGGTGGCGAGGTAACAATCATGCTTCCTTCCTCTGTCCTCTCCCCCCAACCTCGCGCAACAGAAATGTGATCAAGGTCTCCCTCATCTGATGAGTCTTCCATCAGTTCGTCCTCCACTTTTTCCTGGGCTCCTGCACCTTCCTCACTAGTTTGGCTGCTACCATGCACCCTGGTAAAACCATCTCCCCCACCCTCACATGCCTGCCGCCTTGGTGCTGCCGACCGTCTGGACCTTGCAGATGTTAGTCCTTCCGCATACAACTCCTCCTCCTCTACTTCCTCCACCTCCTCTTGTGCCACCACCTGACTCCGAATTCTGTTTAACATGTGCTCCAGCATGTAAATCACCGGAATAGTCATGCTGATAATGGCATCGTCAGCACTAAACATCTTCGTCGCCATTTCAAAACTGTGCAGAAGGGTGCATAGGTCCCTGATCTGAGACCACTCCTCCAGCGTGATTTGCCCCACCTCTGGATCTCGTTGGCTCAGGCTATACGTCAGAACGTATTGCACCAGGGCTTGTCGGTGCTGCCACAGTCGCTGCAACATGTGCAGAGTTGAATTCCACCGGGTAGGCACATCACAATTTAGCCGGTGAAGTGGCAGGCCCAAAGACTTCTGTAGAGATGTAAGTCGCTGAGCTGCGGGATGCGAACGGCGAAAGTGAGCACACAGCGACCGTGCCCTCTGCAGAAGGCCATCTAGTCCGGGATAGTGGGCTAAAAATTGCTGGACAACCAGGTTCAACACGTGAGCCATACAAGGCACGTGTGTGACATTGCCCCGGCGAAGGGCCACACCCAGGTTTTCAGCATTGTCGCACATGGCCTTCCCTGGTTTCAGGTCCAGTGGAGACAACCATTCATGAAATTGGTTCTCCAGAGCTGACCACAACTCCTCAGCTGTGTGACTCACATTTCCCAGATATTTCAAAGTAAAAACCGCCTGATGACGTTGATCCCTACTGCCAGCATAGTAAGGAGGTGTGCAGGATCCCTTCTGCACAGTTAGAAAGCTTGTGGCATGACCAGACAGGCTTTGGGTGCTGGTGGAGGACTGAGAGGAGGTTGAGGAGGCAGAAGCAGTGGAGGAATTTGAGATGAAAAGGATTGACGCACAACTCGTGGGGACGGTAAGACTTGGACAGCAGCCCCTTGTCCTGCTGTCACCATAGTTACCCAGTGTCCAGTCAGCGACATGTAACGCCCCTGTCCATGCCTACTCGTCCAAGTTTCTGTGGTGAAATGCACCCTGTCACACACAGAGTTTCTCAAAGAAGCGGTGATGTTGTGTGCGACATGCTGGTGGAGAGCAGGCACACCTTTCTTTGAGAAGTAGTGCCGACTGGGCATCTGGTACTGGGGCACTGCGATGGACATAAGGTCTCGAAAATCCTCTGTGTCCACCAGGCGGAAAGGCAGCATTTCTGTAGCCAAGAGCTTGCAGATGGTGAAATTCAACCTCTTAGCTTTCTCATGGCTAGGAGGAAATGGTCTTTTACTTGTCCACATCTGAGGGACCGAGGGCTGGCTGTTGTGCTTAGACGGGGTTGATAAGGGAGTCCCCGGCAACCTGCCGGTCTGTGAGGAAGATGCAGGCGGACATGTTAGGTTGCCTTGATCCAAAGGTGGTGCTATCAATGTCGGACAGCGCTCAACACCAGCTGGTGTTACCACATCCAAAGAAAATGATGACCTGCCAATCACGCTGGCTGTTGGGGGTAAAGAGGTGGCAGGTCTGCGTCCCAAAACAGGTGTGACTGCTGTCCCCCCAGTCACAGAGGATGAAGAGGCCGCGGATGCACAAGATGTGGCAGACGGTGGTTGGCCCGGCCGGCTAGGCCGCATTGTAGCACAGTGAGCTTCCCACTGCAACTTATGCTTCATGTCCATGTGCCGGATCATGCATGAAGTACTCAAACTATGTATTTTTTGGCCTCTACTTAGCTTTTTTTGACAAATGTTACAGATAACACGAGTTGGGTCATCTTTATCGATCTGAAAAAATGCCCAGGCTATGCAAGGCTTAGCACCCATGCGACCTGAAGAGCCACCACGACTTGTGGTCAGAGGCAGAGTTGTGTTTGAGGATGCAGTTGTTGACGTGCTTCCAGTACTACGTCTCTGTCCAGGAAAGCGCAACCTGACCTCGTCGTCACTAGCATCCTCCTCCACCTCCTCTGCTGACCTCATCTCTTGGCTGACTGTGGGTTGACAGTAAGTGGGATCTCCAACCTCATCATCATCACCCTGTGTGTTATCACACCCGTCGTCCTCAGAGCCAACCTGTTCCTGCCCTGACAAAAAACTAAAGTTGTCGCTCCAATCAGGTATTTGAGTCTCATCATCGTCTTCCTCATTGTCTCCACCAACAGGAGTTACAGTTTGGGAATGAGGGTCTACATTATGGTCAGAACCTTCTGCGTCTGGTCCTGGATCCGACTCATAAAGATTCTGGGTATCAGTGCAGATCATTTCCTCGTCTGGATTCACAGAAGCGCTGGAGCCGACCTCTGATTCCCAGGCTATAGTATGAGTAAACAGCTCTGCAGACTCAACCATCTGTTCTACCTCATACTCAGACGGGCAGCTGGAGATTTGGGAGCTGTGAGGAAGCAAGTGCGATTGGGGTGACACCTCTGAGGACTGGAGTATTTGTGATGTTGAAGTTGATGTGGAGGAGAGCCCACTTAAAGGAGCACTTGATATCCGTTGAAGCACCTGCTGTTTTTGTGCCTCATCTGGAATTTGTAGCGATTGGCGTGGCCGTAAGAAAGGGATCTTATCACATTGTCCGCTAAAAGAAGTAGACATTTTAGTTTGGCAGGAAGATGGTCTTTCTTCTGCAGATGTTACTGTTGCTTTAACACCTACCCCATGAACACAACATTTTTTCCCCTTCCCAACACGCCTATTCCCCTTTCCACCAGCAGCAGGCCTTTTTCCACTCATTTTGGTGGTTAACTAATTCACAACTCTGGAGTTGTTTGCACAAAAAAACAATGGATGGGAACCAAGCAGAGCATAGTGGCCAAACTGTGGTATTAGGCCAAAACTATTGTCTGGGTTAGATGCAGAAAAAAATTATATTCAATTTGCAACCTGATGGAGGTCAGTATAGATGGACTAATAGACCAAGTCCCACACACTGCTAGAAGCCCAAATATTTTTTCAGAGCTAGATGCAGAAAAAAATTATATTCAATTTGCAACCTGATGGAGGTCAGTATTGATGGACTAATAGACCAAGTCCCACACACTGCTAGAAGGCCAAATATTTTTTCAGAACTAGATGCAGAAAAAAATTATATTCAATTTGCAACCTGATGGAGGTCAGTATTGATGGACTAATAGACCAAGTCCCACACACTGCTAGAAGCCCAAATATTTTTTCAGAGCTAGATGCAGAAAAAAATTATATTCAATTTGCAACCTGATGGAGGTCAGTATAGATGGACTAATAGAACAAGTCCCACACACTGCTAGAAGCCCAAATATTTTTTCAGAGCTAGATGCAGAAAAAAGTTATATTCAATTTGCAACCTGATGGAGGTCAGTATAGATGGACTAATAGAACAAGTCCCACACACTGCTAGAAGGCAAAATATTTTTTCAGAGCTAGATGCAGAAAAAAATTTGATTCAATTTGCAACCTGATGGAGGTCAGTATAGATGGACTAAAAGAACAAGTCCCACACATTGCTAAAAGCCCAAATATTTTTTCAGAGCTAGATGCAGAAAAAAATTATATTCAATTTGCAACCTGATGAAGGTCAGTATAGATGGACTAATAGACCAAGTCCCACACACTGCTAGAAGGCCAAATATTTTTTCAGAGCTAGATGCAGATAAAAATTCTTTTTAATTTGCAACCTGATGGAGGTCAGTATAGATGGACTAATAGACAAAGTACCACACACTGCTAGAAGGCCAAATATTTTTTCAGAGCTAGATGCAGATAAAAATAATTTTTAATTTGCAACCTGATGGAGGTCAGTGTAGATGGACTAATAGACCAAGTCCCACACACTGCTAGAAGCCCAAATATTTTTTCAGAGCTAAATGCAGAAAAAAATTATATTCAATTTGCAAGCTTGTGGAGGTCAGTATAGATGGACTAATAGAATGATGCTATGCCCAAAAGGTTTTAGTTCACTAGGTGCAGTAAAAAAATTGGCATTCTATACACAGGTGGTGTAGCTTGCAACACAGATAGGCTACTGCACTGACTAACACACTCTGCAATAGGCCAAAAAGGATTATCTTTGCTAGATTTAGCCAAATGCTGTGAAAAAAACTTGCACAGCACTGGCACAGACCTGCCTGGCAAAAACTGATAGGAACTGATGTAACTTAGTCCTGAAAAGGACTGCAGTTACAATTAGTCTTTACTCCCAACCTATCTATTTAAGAGCACAGACCTGCCTGATAAAAGTCGTAGGAAATGCTGTAACCTAGTCCTTAAAAGGACTGCAATCACCACTATTCCCTACTCCCAAGCTATCTGTAGATTTGTGCGAAAATTGGCTTTAAATTAACAAGGTATAGCGCACACAGCAACAGCGGTGCCATCTAACACGCAGCTGCAGCAGTGAGAAAATGGTGGCGACGGGGAAAATGGCTGGGTCTTATAGGGCAAGGACATGTGACATACACTGCCAATGACACATGCCCTTGCTTGTGTGAAAAAAAGCAGTTCGCTCCGTGTGTGCTCTGCAGATAGGCTGACAGATTGCACCTCCCCACTGTAAATGCGGGAAAGAGAAAAAAAAATGGAGATCTTCATTATTCCTGCAGAGATCCATCCCCCCGCCCCTCCCCCCGCCCCACTGTACACTCAAACTGCGTATTAACATTCATTTTCATCATTACTGAGAAAAAATCCAGTTATGATTTTGGTGCATGAACAGTTATCGAACATAACCTCGAACAGCCGAATTTTTTTAAATCGTTCGTGTTCGCCGAACGGCTCGAACACCGCCCAAAACAGCTCGAATTTGAGATTGGCGAACAGTTCGAGTCGAACAACGCTCATCTCTACTCAGGAGAAATTGCACAACAAACTGCATAGTGCAATTTCTCCTGTTACCCTTATGAAAATGCAAAAGTGGGGGCTGAAAAACATTTTTGTGGGAAAAATGTGAAAATTTTAATTTGATGGCTCAATGTTATAAACTTCTGTGAAGCACCTGGAGGTTCAAGGTGCTTACCACACATCTAGATAAGTTCTCTGAGGGGTCTAGTTTCCAAAATGGTGTCACTTGTGGGTGGTTTCCACCGTTTAGGCACATCAGGGGCTCCCCAAATGCAACATGGCGTCCGCTAATTATTTAACCAAATTTTACATTCAAAAACCCTGCCGAACCCTGCCGTGAGCCCAAACAGTGGTTTTCCCCCACATATGGGGTATCTACTTACTCAGGAGAAATTGCATACCAAATTTTGGGGTCCATTTTTTCATGTTACCCCTGCGAAAATAAAAAAAATTGGGTCTAAAGTAACATTTTTGTGAAAAAAGTTAAATGCACCTGAAGGGTTAATAAAGTACTTGAATGTGGTTTTGAGCACCTTGAGGGGTTCAGTTTTTAGAATGGTGTCATTTTTGGGTATATTCTGTCATAAAGACCCCTCAAAGTGACTTTAAATATGATGTGGTCCCTTAAAAAATGGTTTTGTCAATTTTGTTGGAAAAATGAGAAATCGCTGGTCAACTTTTAACCCTTATAGCTCCCCAATAAAAAAAAATTTGGGTTCCAAAATTGTTCTGATGTAAAGTAGAGATGTGGGAAATGTTATTTATTAACTATTTTGTGTGACATATCTCTCTGATTTAAGGACATAAAAATTCAAATTTTGAAAACTGAAAGATTTTCAAAATTTTTGCCAAATTTCCATTTTTTTTCACAAATAAACGCAAGTGATATCGAAGAAATTTTATGACTATCATGAAGTATAATATGTCACGAAAAAACAATCTCAGAATCAGGGGGATCCGTTGAAGCGTTCCAGAGTAAGTACCTCATAAAGTGACAGTGGTCAGAATTGTAAAAATTGGCCTGGTCATTAACGTGCAAACCACCTTGGGTTGTAAAGGGGTTAAACAGATATATTGGTGTCTGACCAGTCAGGGAGACACTATTATGTTTTTTTTTATGGCAAAAAATGCCCAAAACAGGATAATACAGAGATTTGACCCGTGGAACTGCAAAACCACAGTTCTAATTTACTGGCCTACGCCAGAATCTTTCAAACAGATATATTTGTGTCGGAACAATCAGGGAGACACTATTACTGTTTTTCTTTACGGAAAAAAAATACCAAAAGCTGGATAATACAGAGATTTGTACTGTGGAACTGCAAAACCACAGTTATATTTTTCTGGCAAACACCAGACTCTTTTAAACAGATATACTGGTGTCTGACCGGTCAGAGAGACACTATTTAGTTTTCTTTTCTCGGCAAAAAATGCCAAAAACTGGATAACACAGAGATTTGACCAGTGAAACTGCAAAACCACAGTTATATTTTTCTGGCCTACACCAGAATCTTTCAAACAGATATATTTGTGTCTGAACAATCAGGGAGTCACTATTACTGTTTTTCTTTACGGAAAAATACCAAAAGCTGGATAATGCAGAGATTTGAGCCGTGGAACTGCAAAACCACAGTTATATTTTTATGGCCTACACCAGAATATTTAGAACAGATATATTTGTGTCGGAACAATCAGGGAGACACTATTACTGTTTTTCTTTACGGAAAAAATACCAAAAGCTGAATAATACAGAGATTTGAACCATGGAACTGCAAAACCACAGTTATATTTTTCTGGCCTACACCAGACTCTTTTAAACAGATATATTGGTGTCTGATCGGTCAGGGAGACACTATTACTGTTTTTCTTTACGGAAAAAATACCAAAAGCTGGATAATACAGAGATTTGACCCGTGGAACTGCAAAACCACAGTTATATTTTTCTGGCCTACACCAGAAGCTTTCAAACAGATATATTTGTGTCTCAACAATGAGGGAGACACTATTACTGTTTTTCTTTATGGAAAAAATACCAAAAGCTGGATAATACAGAGATTTGAACCGTGGTACTGCAAAACCACAGTTATATTTTTCTGGCCAACACCAGACTCTTTTAAACACATATATTGGTGTTTGCCCAGTCAGGGAGACACTATTACAATATTTTTTACGGCAAAAAATGCCAAAAACAGGATAATGCAGAGATTTGACCCATGGAACTGCAAAACCACAGTTATATTTTTATGGCCTACACCAGAATCTTTCAAACAGATATATTTGTGTCTGAACAATCAGGGAGACACTATTACTGTTTTTGTTTACGGAAAAAAATACCAAAAGCTGGATAATACAGAGATTTGAACCGTGGAACTGCAAAACCACAGTTATATTTTTCTGGCCTTCACCAGACTCTTTTAAACAGATATATTTGTGTCTGAACAATCAGGGAGACACTATTACTATTATTCTTTATGGAAAAAAAAACAAAAGCTGGATAATACAGAGATTTGAACCGTGGAACTGCAAAACCACAGTTATATTTTTCTGGCCTTCACCAGACTCTTTTAAACAGATATATTTGTGTCTGAACAATCAGGGAGACACTATTACTATTATTCTTTATGGAAAAAAAAACAAAAGCTGGATAATACAGAGATTTGAACCGTGGAACTGCAAAACCACAGTTATATTTTTCTGGCCTACACCAGAATCTTTCAAACAGATATATTTGTGTCTGAACAATCAGGGACACACTATTGCTGTTTTTCTTAACGGAAAAAAAACAAAAGCTGGATTATGCAGAGATTTGAACCGTGGAACTGCAAAACCACAGTTATATTTTTCTGGCCTACACCAGAATCTTTCAAACAGATATATTTGTGTCTGAACAATCAGGGAGACACTATTACTGTTTTTCTTTACGGAAAAAATACCAAAAGCTGGATAATACAGAGATTTGAACCGTGGAACTGCAAAACCACAGTTATATTTTTCTGGCCTACACCAGAATCTTTCAAACAGATATATTTGTGTCGGAACAATAAGGGAAACACTATTACTGTTTTTCTTTACGGAAAAAATACTAAAAGCTGGATAATACAGAGATTTGACAAGTGGAACTGAAAAACCAAAGTTATATTTTTCTGGCCTACACCAGAATCTTTCAAACAGATATATTGGTGTCTGACCAGTCAGGGAGACACTATTACTGTTTTTCTTTACGGAAAAAATACGAAAAGCTGGACAATACAGACATTTGAACCGTGGAACTGCAAAAACGCAGTTATATTTTTCTGGCCAACACCAGACTCTTTTAAACAGATATGTTGGTGTTTGGCCAGTCAGGGAGACACTATTACGTTGTTTTTACAGCAAAAAATGCCAAAAACAGGATAATGCAGAGATTTGACCCATGTAACTGCAAAACCACAGTTATATTTTTATGGCCTACACCGAAATCTTTCAAACAGATATATTTGTGTCTGAACAATCAGGGAGACACTATTACTGTTCTTCTTTACGGAAAAAAATACCAAAAGCTGGATAATACAGAGATTTGAACTGTGGAACTGCAACACCACAGTTATATTTTTCTGGCCTACACCAGACTCTTTTAAACAGATATATTGGTGTCTGACCAGTCAGGGAGACACTATTACGGGTTTTTTTCACGGCAAAAAATGCCAAAAACAGGATAATACAGAGATTTGACCCGTGGAACTGCAAAACCACAGTTATATTTTTATGGCCTACACCAGAATCTTTCAAACAGATATATTTGTGTCTGAACAATCAGGGAGACACTATTACTGTTTTTCTTTACGGAAAAAATACCAAAAGCTGGATAATACAGAGATTTGACCCGTGGAACTGCAAAACCACAGTTATATTTTTCTGGCCTACACCAGAATCTTTCAAACAGATATATTTGTGTCTGAACAATCAGGGAGACACTATTACTATTATTCTTTATGGAAAAAATACCAAAAGCTGGATAATACAGAGATTTGAACCGTGGAACTGCAAAACCACAGTTATATTTTTCTGGCCTACACCAGAAGCTTTTAAACAGATATATTTGTGTCTGAACAATCAGGGAGACACTATTACTGTTATTCTTTATGGAAAAAAAAACAAAAGCTGGAAAATACAGAGATTTGAAGCGTGGAACTGCAAAACCACAGTTATATTTTTCTGGCCTACACCAGAATCATTCAAACAGATATATTTGTGTCTGAACAATCAGGGAGACACTATTACTCTTTTTCTTTACGGAAAAAATACCAAAAGCTGGATAATACAGAGATTTGAACCGTGGAACTGCAAAACCACAGTTATATTTTTCTGGCCTATACCAGAATTTTTCAAACAGATATATTTGTGTCGGAACAATCAGGGAAACACTATTACTGTTTTTCTTTACGGAAAAAATACTAAAAGCTGGATAATACAGAGATTTGACAAGTGGAACTGAAAAACCAAAGTTATATTTTTCTGGCCTACACCAGAATCTTTCAAACAGATATATTGGTGTCTGACCAGTCAGGGAGACACTATTACTGTTTTTTTTTACGGAAAAAATACGAAAAGCTGGACAATACAGACATTTGAACCGTGGAACTGCAAAACCGCAGTTATATTTTTCTGGCCAACACCAGACTCTTTTAAACAGATATATTGGTGTTTGGCCAGTCAGGGAGACACTATTACGTTTTTTTTTACGGCAAAACATGCCAAAAACAGGATAATGCAGAGATTTGACCCGTGGAACTGCAAAACCACAGTTATATTTTTATGGCCTACACCAGAATCTTTCAAACAGATATATTTGTGTCTGAACAATCAGGGAGACACTATTACTGTTTTTCTTTACGTTAAAAAATACCAAAAGCTGGATAATACAGAGATTTGACCCGTGGAACTTCAACACCACAGTTATATTTTTCTGGCCTACACCAGACTCTTTTAAACAGATATATTGGTGTCTGACCAGTCAGGGAGACACTATTACGTTTTTTTTACGGCAAAAAATGCCAAAAACAGGATAATACAGAGATTTGACCAGTGGAACTGCAAAACCACAGTTATATTTTTCTGGCCTACACCAGAATCTTTCAAACAGATATATTTGTGTCTGAACAATCAGGGAGACACTATTACTGTTTTTCTTTACGGAAAAAATGCCATAAGCTGGATAATACAGAGATTTGACCCGTGGAACTGCAAAACCACAGTTATATTTTTCTGGCCTACACCAGACTCTTTGAAACAGATATATTTGTGTCTGAACAATCAGGGAGACACTATTACTGTTTTTCTTTACGGAAAAAATACCAAAACCTGGATAATACAGAGATTTGAACCGTGGAACTGCAAAACCACAGTTATATTTTTCTGGCCTACACCAGAATCTTTCAAACAGATATATTTGTGTCGGAACAATCAGGGAAACACTATTACTGTTTTTCTTTACGGAAAAAATACTAAAAGCTGGATAATACAGAGATTTGACAAGTGGAACTGAAAAACCACAGTTAGATTTTTCTGGCCTACACCAGAATCTTTCAAACAGATATATTGGTGTCTGACCAGTCAGGGAGACACTATTACTGTTTTTGTTTACGGAAAAAATACGAAAAGCTGGACAATACAGACATTTGAACCGTGGAACTGCAAAACCGCAGTTATATTTTTCTGGCCAACACCAGACTCTTTTAAACAGATATATTGGGGTTTGGCCAGTCAGGGAGACACTATTATGTTTTTTTTTTTATGGCAAAAAATGCCAAAAACAGGATAATGCAGAGATTTGACCCGTGGAACTGCAAAACCACAGTTATATTTTTATGGCCTACACCAGAATCTTTCAAACAGATATATTTGTGTCTGAACAATCAGGGATACAATATTACTGTTTTTCTTTATGGAAAAAAATACCAAAACCTGGATAATACAGAGATTTGAACGGTGGAACTGCTACACCACAGTTATATTTTTCTGGCCTACACCAGACTCTTTTAAACAGATATATTGGTGTCTGACCAGACAGGCAGACACTATTACTGTTTTTCTTTACGGAAAAAATACCAAAAGTGGGATAATACAGAGATTTGACAAGTGGAACTGAAAAACCATGGCTATTTTTTTCTGGCCTACACCAGAATCTTTCAAACAGATATATTTGTGTCTGAACAATCAGGGAGACAATATTACTGGTTTTCTTTACGTAAAAAAATACCAAAAGCTGGATAATACAGAGATTTGAACTGTGGAACTGCAAAACCACAGTTATATTTTTCTGGCCTACACCAGACTCTTTTAAACAGATATATTGGTGTCTGACCAGTCAGGGAGACACTATTAATGGTTTTTTTATGGCAAAAAATGCCAAAAACAGGATAATACAGAGATTTGACCCGTGGAACTGCAAAACCACAGTTATATTTTTCTGGCCTACACCAGAATCTTTCAAACAGATATATTGGTGTCTGACCAGACAGGGAGACACTATTACTGTTTTTCTTTACGGAAAAAATACGAAAAGCTGGACAATACAGACATTTGAACCGTGGAACTGCAAAAACGCAGTTATATTTTTCTGGCCAACACCAGACTCTTTTAAACAGATATGTTGGTGTTTGGCCAGTCAGGGAGACACTATTACGTTGTTTTTACGGCAAAAAATGCCAAAAACAGGATAATGCAGAGATTTGACCCATGTAACTGCAAAACCACAGTTATATTTTTATGGCCTACACCGGAATCTTTCAAACAGATATATTTGTGTCTGAACAATCAGGGAGACACTATTACTGTTCTTCTTTACGGAAAAAAATACCAAAAGCTGGATAATACAGAGATTTGAACTGTGGAACTGCAACACCACAGTTATATTTTTCTGGCCTACACCAGACTCTTTTAAACAGATATATTGGTGTCTGACCAGTCAGGGAGACACTATTACGGGTTTTTTTCACGGCAAAAAATGCCAAAAACAGGATAATACAGAGATTTGACCCGTGGAACTGCAAAACCACAGTTATATTTTTATGGCCTACACCAGAATCTTTCAAACAGATATATTTGTGTCTGAACAATCAGGGAGACACTATTACTGTTTTTCTTTACGGAAAAAATACCAAAAGCTGGATAATACAGAGATTTGACCCGTGGAACTGCAAAACCACAGTTATATTTTTCTGGCCTACACCAGAATCTTTCAAACAGATATATTTGTGTCTGAACAATCAGGGAGACACTATTACTATTATTCTTTATGGAAAAAATACCAAAAGCTGGATAATACAGAGATTTGAACCGTGGAACTGCAAAACCACAGTTATATTTTTCTGGCCTACACCAGAAGCTTTTAAACAGATATATTTGTGTCTGAACAATCAGGGAGACACTATTACTGTTATTCTTTATGGAAAAAAAAACAAAAGCTGGAAAATACAGAGATTTGAAGCGTGGAACTGCAAAACCACAGTTATATTTTTCTGGCCTACACCAGAATCATTCAAACAGATATATTTGTGTCTGAACAATCAGGGAGACACTATTACTCTTTTTCTTTACGGAAAAAATACCAAAAGCTGGATAATACAGAGATTTGAACCGTGGAACTGCAAAACCACAGTTATATTTTTCTGGCCTACACCAGAATCTTTCAAACAGATATATTTGTGTCGGAACAATCAGGGAAACACTATTACTGTTTTTCTTTACGGAAAAAATACTAAAAGCTGGATAATACAGAGATTTGACAAGTGGAACTGAAAAACCAAAGTTATATTTTTCTGGCCTACACCAGAATCTTTCAAACAGATATATTGGTGTCTGACCAGTCAGGGAGACACTATTACTGTTTTTTTTTACGGAAAAAATACGAAAAGCTGGACAATACAGACATTTGAACCGTGGAACTGCAAAACCGCAGTTATATTTTTCTGGCCAACACCAGACTCTTTTAAACAGATATATTGGTGTTTGGCCAGTCAGGGAGACACTATTACGTTTTTTTTTACGGCAAAACATGCCAAAAACAGGATAATGCAGAGATTTGACCCGTGGAACTGCAAAACCACAGTTATATTTTTATGGCCTACACCAGAATCTTTCAAACAGATATATTTGTGTCTGAACAATCAGGGAGACACTATTACTGTTTTTCTTTACGTTAAAAAATACCAAAAGCTGGATAATACAGAGATTTGACCCGTGGAACTTCAACACCACAGTTATATTTTTCTGGCCTACACCAGACTCTTTTAAACAGATATATTGGTGTCTGACCAGTCAGGGAGACACTATTACGTTTTTTTTACGGCAAAAAATGCCAAAAACAGGATAATACAGAGATTTGACCAGTGGAACTGCAAAACCACAGTTATATTTTTCTGGCCTACACCAGAATCTTTCAAACAGATATATTTGTGTCTGAACAATCAGGGAGACACTATTACTGTTTTTCTTTACGGAAAAAATGCCATAAGCTGGATAATACAGAGATTTGACCCGTGGAACTGCAAAACCACAGTTATATTTTTCTGGCCTACACCAGACTCTTTGAAACAGATATATTTGTGTCTGAACAATCAGGGAGACACTATTACTGTTTTTCTTTACGGAAAAAATACCAAAACCTGGATAATACAGAGATTTGAACCGTGGAACTGCAAAACCACAGTTATATTTTTCTGGCCTACACCAGAATCTTTCAAACAGATATATTTGTGTCGGAACAATCAGGGAAACACTATTACTGTTTTTCTTTACGGAAAAAATACTAAAAGCTGGATAATACAGAGATTTGACAAGTGGAACTGAAAAACCACAGTTAGATTTTTCTGGCCTACACCAGAATCTTTCAAACAGATATATTGGTGTCTGACCAGTCAGGGAGACACTATTACTGTTTTTGTTTACGGAAAAAATACAAAAAGCTGGACAATACAGACATTTGAACCGTGGAACTGCAAAACCGCAGTTATATTTTTCTGGCCAACACCAGACTCTTTTAAACAGATATATTGGGGTTTGGCCAGTCAGGGAGACACTATTATGTTTTTTTTTTTATGGCAAAAAATGCCAAAAACAGGATAATGCAGAGATTTGACCCGTGGAACTGCAAAACCACAGTTATATTTTTCTGGCCTACACCAGAATCTTTCAAACAGATATATTTGTGTCTGAACAATCAGGGAAACAATATTACTGTTTTTCTTTATGGAAAAAAATACCAAAACCTGGATAATACAGAGATTTGAACGGTGGAACTGCTACACCACAGTTATATTTTTCTGGCCTACACCAGACTCTTTTAAACAGATATATTGGTGTCTGACCAGACAGGAAGACACTATTACTGTTTTTCTTTACGGAAAAAATACCAAAAGTTGGATAATACAGAGATTTGACAAGTGGAACTGAAAAACCATGGCTATTTTTTTCTGGCCTACACCAGAATCTTTCAAACAGATATATTTGTGTCTGAACAATCAGGGAGACAATATTACTGGTTTTCTTTACGTAAAAAAATACCAAAAGCTGGATAATACAGAGATTTGAACTGTGGAACTGCAAAACCACAGTTATATTTTTCTGGCCTACACCAGACTCTTTTAAACAACTATATTGGTGTCTGACCAGTCAGGGAGACACTATTACGTTTTTTTTACGGCAAAAAATGCCAAAAACAGGATAATACAGAGATTTGACCAGTGGAACTGCAAAACCACAGTTATATTTTTCTGGCCTACACCAGAATCTTTCAAACAGATATATTTGTGTCTGAACAATCAGGGAGACACTATTACTGTTTTTCTTTACGGAAAAAATGCCATAAGCTGGATAATACAGAGATTTGACCCGTGGAACTGCAAAACCACAGTTATATTTTTCTGGCCTACACCAGACTCTTTGAAACAGATATATTTGTGTCTGAACAATCAGGGAGACACTATTACTGTTTTTCTTTACGGAAAAAATACCAAAACCTGGATAATACAGAGATTTGAACCGTGGAACTGCAAAACCACAGTTATATTTTTCTGGCCTACACCAGAATCTTTCAAACAGATATATTTGTGTCGGAACAATCAGGGAAACACTATTACTGTTTTTCTTTACGGAAAAAATACTAAAAGCTGGATAATACAGAGATTTGACAAGTGGAACTGAAAAACCACAGTTAGATTTTTCTGGCCTACACCAGAATCTTTCAAACAGATATATTGGTGTCTGACCAGTCAGGGAGACACTATTACTGTTTTTGTTTACGGAAAAAATACAAAAAGCTGGACAATACAGACATTTGAACCGTGGAACTGCAAAACCGCAGTTATATTTTTCTGGCCAACACCAGACTCTTTTAAACAGATATATTGGGGTTTGGCCAGTCAGGGAGACACTATTATGTTTTTTTTTTTATGGCAAAAAATGCCAAAAACAGGATAATGCAGAGATTTGACCCGTGGAACTGCAAAACCACAGTTATATTTTTATGGCCTACACCAGAATCTTTCAAACAGATATATTTGTGTCTGAACAATCAGGGAAACAATATTACTGTTTTTCTTTATGGAAAAAAATACCAAAACCTGGATAATACAGAGATTTGAACGGTGGAACTGCTACACCACAGTTATATTTTTCTGGCCTACACCAGACTCTTTTAAACAGATATATTGGTGTCTGACCAGACAGGCAGACACTATTACTGTTTTTCTTTACGGAAAAAATACCAAAAGTTGGATAATACAGAGATTTGACAAGTGGAACTGAAAAACCATGGCTATTTTTTTCTGGCCTACACCAGAATCTTTCAAACAGATATATTTGTGTCTGAACAATCAGGGAGACAATATTACTGGTTTTCTTTACGTAAAAAAATACCAAAAGCTGGATAATACAGAGATTTGAACTGTGGAACTGCAAAACCACAGTTATATTTTTCTGGCCTACACCAGACTCTTTTAAACAGATATATTGGTGTCTGACCAGTCAGGGAGACACTATTAATGGTTTTTTTATGGCAAAAAATGCCAAAAACAGGATAATACAGAGATTTGACCCGTGGAACTGCAAAACCACAGTTATATTTTTCTGGCCTACACCAGAATCTTTCAAACAGATATATTGGTGTCTGACCAGTCAGGGAGACACTATTACTGTTTTTTTTTACGGAAAAAATACGAAAAGCTGGACAATACAGACATTTGAACCGTGGAACTGCAAAACCGCAGTTATATTTTTCTGGCCAACACCAGACTCTTTTAAACAGATATATTGGTGTTTGGCCAGTCAGGGAGACACTATTACGTTTTTTTTTACGGCAAAAAATGCCAAAAACAGGATAATGCAGAGATTTGACCCGTGGAACTGCAAAACCACAGTTATATTTTTATGGCCTACACCAGAATCTTTCAAACAGATATATTTGTGTCTGAACAATCAGGGAGACACTATTACTGTTTTTCTTTACGTTAAAAAATACCAAAAGCTGGATAATACAGAGATTTGACCCGTGGAACTTCAACACCACAGTTATATTTTTCTGGCCTACACCAGACTCTTTTAAACAGATATATTGGTGTCTGACCATTCAGGGAGACACTATTACGTTTTTTTTACGGCAAAAAATGCCAAAAACAGGATAATACAGAGATTTGACCAGTGGAACTGCAAAACCACAGTTATATATTTCTGGCCTACACCAGAATCTTTCAAACAGATATATTTGTGTCTGAACAATCAGGGAGACACTATTACTGTTTTTCTTTACGGAATAAATGCCATAAGCTGGATAATACAGAGATTTGACCCGTGGAACTGCAAAACCACAGTTATATTTTTCTGGCCTACACCAGAATCTTTCAAACAGATATATTTGTGTCTGAACAATCAGGGAGACACTATTACTGGTTTTCTTTATGGAAAAAAATACCAAAAGCTGGATAATACAGAGATTTGAACTGTGGAACTGCAAAACCACAGTTATATTTTTCTGGCCTACACCAGACTCTTTTAAACAGATATATTGGTGTCTGACCAGTCAGGGAGACACTATTACGGGTTTTTTTATGGCAAAAAATGCCAAAAACAGGATAATACAGAGATTTGACCCGTGGAACTGCAAAACCACAGTTATATTTTTCTGGCCTACACCAGAATCTTTCAAACAGATATATTTGTGTCTGACCAATCAGGGAGACACTATTACTGTTTTTCTTTACGGAAAAAATACCAAAAGTTGGATAATACAGAGATTTGACCCGTGGAACTGCAAAACCACAGTTATATTTTTCTAGCCTACACCAGAAGCTTTCAAACAGATATATTTGTGTCTGAACAATCAGGGAGACACTATTACTATTATTCTTTATGGAAAAAAAAACAAAAGCTGGATAATACAGAGATTTGAACCAAGGAACTGCAAAACCACAGTTATATTTTTCTGGCCTACACCAGAATCTTTCAAACAGATATATTTGCGTCTGAACAATCAGGGAGACACTATTACTGTTTTTCTTAACGGAAAAAAAAACAAAAGCTGGATAATGCAGAGATTTGAACTGTGGAAATGCAAAACCACAGTTATATTTTTCTGGCCTACACCAGAATCTTTGAAACAGATATATTTGTGTCTGAACAATCAGGGAGACACTATTACTGTTTTTCTTTACGGAAAAAATACCAAAACCTGTATAATACAGAGATTTGAACCGTGGAACTGCAAAACCACAGTTATATTTTTCTGGCCTACACCAGAATCTTTCAAACAGATGTATTTGTGTCGGAACAATCAGGGAAACACTATTACTGTTTTTCTTTACAGAAAAAATACTAAAAGCTGGATGATACAGAGATTTGACAAGTGGAACTGAAAAACCACAGTTAGATTTTTCTGGCCTACACCAGAATCTTTCAAACAGATATATTGGTGTCTGACCAGTCAGGGAGACACTATTACTGTTTTTCTTTACGGAAAAAATACGAAAAGCTGGACAATACAGACATTTGAACCGTGGAACTGCAAAACCGCAGTTATATTTTTCTGGCCAACACCAGACTCTTTTAAACAGATATATTGGTGTTTGGCCAGTCAGGGAGACACTATTATGTTTTTTTTTTTATGGCAAAAAATGCCAAAAACAGGATAATGCAGAGATTTGACCCGTGGAACTGCAAAACCACAGTTATATTTTTATGGCCTACACCAGAATCTTTCAAACAGAAATATTTGTGTCTGAACAATCAGGGATACAATATTACTGTTTTTCTTTATGGAAAAAAATACCAAAACCTGGATAATACAGAGATTTGAACGGTGGAACTGCTACACCACAGTTATATTTTTCTGGCCTACACCAGACTCTTTTAAACAGATATATTGGTGTCTGACCAGTCAGGGAGACACTATTACTGTTTTTCTTTACGGAAAAAATACCAAAAGTTGGATAATACAGAGGTTTGACAAGTGGAACTGAAAAACCACGGCTATTTTTTTCTGGCCTACACCAGAATTTTTCAAACAGATATATTTGTGTCAGAACAATCAGGGAGACACTATTACTGTTTTTCTTTATGGAAAAAAAAAACAAAAGCAGGATAATACAGAGGTTTGAACCGTGGAACTTCAAAACCACAGTTATATTTTTCTGGCCTACACCAGAATCTTTCAAACAGATATATTTGTGTCTGAACAATCAGGGAGACACTATTACTGTTTTTCTTTACGGAAAAAATACCATAAGCTGGATAATACAGAGATTTGACCCGTGGAACTGCAAAACCACAGTTATATTTTTCTGGCCTACACCAGAATCTTTCAAACAGATATATTTGTGTCTGAACAATCAGGGAGACAATATTACTGGTTTTCTTTACGTAAAAAATACCAAAAGCTGGATAATACAGAGATTTGAACTGTGGAACTGCAAAACCACAGTTATATTTTTCTGGCCTACACCAGACTCTTTTAAACAGATATATTGGTGTCTGACCAGTCAGGGAGACACTATTAATGTTTTTTTTATGGCAAAAAATGCCAAAAACAGGATAATACAGAGATTTGACCCGTGGAACTGCAAAACCACAGTTATATTTTTCTGGCCTACACCAGAATCTTTCAAACAGATATATTTGTGTCTGACCAATCAGGGAGACACTATTACTGTTTTTCTTTACGGAAAAAATACCAAAAGTTGGATAATACAGAGATTTGACCCGTGGAACTGCAAAACCACAGTTATATTTTTCTGGCCTACACCAGAAGCTTTCAAACAGATATATTTGTGTCTGAACAATCAGGGAGACACTATTACTATTATTCTTTATGGAAAAAAAAACAAAAGCTGGATAATACAGAGATTTGAACCGTGGAACTGCAAAAACCACAGTTATATTTTTCTGGCCTACACCAGAATCTTTCAAACAGATATATTTGAGTCTGAACAATCAGGGAGACACTATTACCGTTTTTCTTTATGGAAAAATACCAAAAGCTGGATAATACAGAGATTTGAACTGTGGAACTGCAAAACCACAGTTATATTTTTCTGACCTACACCAGACTCTTTTAAACAGATATATTGGTGTCTGACCAGTCAGGGAGACCCTATTACGTTTTTTATTTATGGCAAAAAATCCCCAAAACAGGATAATGCAGAGATTTGACCCGTGGAACTGCAAAACCACAGTTATATTTTTCTGTCCTACACCAGCATCATTCAAACAGATATATTTGTGTCAGAACAATCAGGGAGACACTATTACTGTTTTTGTTTACGGAAAAAATACCAAAAGCTTGATAATACAGAGATTTGAACCGTGGAACTGCAAAACCACAGTTATATTTTTCTGGCCTACACCAGAATCATTCAAACAGATATATTTGTGTCAGAACAAACAATCAGGGAGACACTATTACTGTTTTTGTTTACGGAAAAAATACCAAAAGCTTGATAATACAGAGATTTGAACCGTGGAACTGCAAAACCACAGTTATATTTTTCTGGCCTACACCAGAATCTTTCAAACAGATATATTTGTGTCTGAACAATCAGGGAGACACTATCACTGTTTTTCTTTACGGAAAAAATACCAAAAGCTGGATAATACAGAGATTTGACAAGTGGAACTGAAAAACCACGGCTATTTTTTTCTGGCCTACACCAGAATCTTTCAAACAGATATATTTGTGTCAGAACAATCAGGGAGACACTATTACTGTTTTTCTTTATGGAAAAAAAAAACAAAAGCAGGATAATACAGAGGTTTAAACTGTGGAACTGCAAAACCACAGTTATATTTTTATGGCCTACACCAGAATCTTTCAAATAGATATATTTGTGTCTGAACAATCAGGGAGACACTATTACCGTTCTTCTTTATGGAAAAAATACCAAAAGCTGGATAATACAGAGATTTGAACTTTGGAACTGCAACACCACAGTTATATTTTTCTGGCCTACACCAGACTCTTTTAAACAGATATATTTGTGTCTGACCAGTCAGAGTGACCGTATTACGTTTTTTATTTATGGCAAAAAATCCAAAAAACAGGATAATACAGAGATTTGACCCGCGGAACTGCAAAACCACAGTTATTTTTTTTTTCTGGCCTACACCAGAATCTTTCAAACAGATATATTTGTGTCTGAACAATCAGGGAGACACTATTACTGTTTTTCTTTACGGAAATAATACCAAAAGCAGGATAATACAGAGATTTGAACCATGGAACTGCAAAACCACAGTTATATTTTTCTGGCCTACACCAGAATCTTTCAAACAGATATATTTGTGTCTGAACAATCAGGGAGACAATATTACTGTTTTTTTTTACGGAAAAAATACCAAAAGCAGGATAATACAGAGATTTGAACCGTGGAACTGCAAAACCCCAGTTGTAGTTTTCTGGCCTACACCAGACTCTTTTAAACAGATATATTGGTGTCTGACCAGTCAGGTAGACACTATTAAGTTTTTTATTGACGGCAAAAAATGGCAAAAACAGGATAATACAGAGATTTGACCCGTGGAACTGCAAAACCACAGTTATATATTTCTGGCCTACACCAGAATCTTTCAAACAGATATATTTGTGTCAGAACAATCAGGGAGACACTATTACTGTTTTTCTTTACGGAAAAAATACCAAAAGCAGGATAATACAGAGATTTGAACCGTGGAACTGCAAAACCACAGTTAGATTTTTCTGGCCTACACCAGACTCTTTTAGACAGGCATATTGGTGTCTGACCAGTCAGGGAGACACTATTACAGTTTTTTTTTACGGCAAAAAATGCGATAAAAAGGATAATACAGAGATTTGACCCGTGGAACTGCAAAACCACAGTTATTTTTTTTTTCTGGCCTACACCAGAATCTTTCAAACAGATATATTTGTGTCTGAACAATCAGGGAGACACTATTACTGTTTTTCTTTACGGAAATAATACCAAAAGCAGGATAATACAGAGATTTGAACCATGGAACTGCAAAACCACAGTTATATTTTTCTGGCCTACACCAGAATCTTTCAAACAGATATATTTGAGTCTGAACAATCAGGGAGACACTATTACCGTTTTTCTTTATGGAAAAATACCAAAAGCTGGATAATACAGAGATTTGAACTGTGGAACTGCAAAACCACAGTTATATTTTTCTGACCTACACCAGACTCTTTTAAACAGATATATTGGTGTCTGACCAGTCAGGGAGACCCTATTACGTTTTTTATTTATGGCAAAAAATCCCCAAAACAGGATAATGCAGAGATTTGACCCGTGGAACTGCAAAACCACAGTTATATTTTTCTGTCCTACACCAGAATCATTCAAACAGATATATTTGTGTCAGAACAATCAGGGAGACACTATTACTGTTTTTGTTTACGGAAAAAATACCAAAAGCTTGATAATACAGAGATTTGAACCGTGGAACTGCAAAACCACAGTTATATTTTTCTGGCCTACACCAGAATCATTCAAACAGATATATTTGTGTCAGAACAATCAGGGAGACACTATTACTGTTTTTGTTTACGGAAAAAATACCAAAAGCTTGATAATACAGAGATTTGAACCGTGGAACTGCAAAACCACAGTTATATTTTTCTGGCCTACACCAGAATCTTTCAAACAGATATATTTGTGTCTGAACAGTCAGGGAGACACTATTACTGTTTTTCTTTACGGAAAAAATACCAAAAGCTGGATAATACAGAGATTTGACAAGTGGAACTGAAAAACCATGGTTATATTTTTCTGGCCTACACCAGAATCTTTCAAACAGATATATTTGTGTCAGAACAATCAGGGAGACACTATTACTGTTTTTCTTTACGGAAGAAAAAAACAAAAGCAGGATAATACAGAGATTTGAACCGTGGAACTGCAAAACCACAGTTATATTTTTCTGGCCTACACCAGAATCGTTCAAACAGATATATTTGTGTCTGAACAATCAGGGAGACACTATTACCATTTTTCTTTATGGAAAAAATACCAAAAGCTGGATAATACAGAGATTTGAACCGTGGAACTGCAAAACCACAGTTATATTTTTCTGGCCAACACCAGAATCTTTCAAATAGATATATTTGTGTCTGAACAATCAGGGAGACACTATCACTGTTTTTCTTTACGGAAAAAATACCAAAAGCTGGATAATACAGAGATTTGACAAGTGGAACTGAAAAACCACGGCTATTTTTTTCTGGCCTACACCAGAATCTTTCAAACAGATATATTTGTGTCAGAACAATCAGGGAGACACTATTACTGTTTTTCTTTATGGAAAAAAAAAACAAAAGCAGGATAATACAGAGGTTTAAACTGTGGAACTGCAAAACCACAGTTATATTTTTATGGCCTACACCAGAATCTTTGAAATAGATATATTTGTGTCTGAACAATCAGGGAGACAATATTACTGTTTTTTTTTACGGAAAAAATACCAAAAGCAGGATAATACAGAGATTTGAACCGTGGAACTGCAAAACCCCAGTTGTAGTTTTCTGGCCTACACCAGACTCTTTTAAACAGATATATTGGTGTCTGACCAGTCAGGTAGACACTATTAAGTTTTTTATTGACGGCAAAAAATGGCAAAAACAGGATAATACAGAGATTTGACCCGTGGAACTGCAAAACCACAGTTATATATTTCTGGCCTACACCAGAATCTTTCAAACAGATATATTTGTGTCAGAACAATCAGGGAGACACTATTACTGTTTTTCTTTACGGAAAAAATACCAAAAGCAGGATAATACAGAGATTTGAACCGTGGAACTGCAAAACCACAGTTAGATTTTTCTGGCCTACACCAGAGTCTTTTAGACAGGCATATTGGTGTCTGACCAGTCAGGGAGACACTATTACAGTTTTTTTTTATGGCAAAAAATGCGATAAAAAGGATAATACAGAGATTTGACCCGTGGAACTGCAAAACCACAGTTATTTTTTTTTTCTGGCCTACACCAGAATCTTTCAAACAGATATATTTGTGTCTGAACAATCAGGGAGACACTATTACTGTTTTTCTTTACGGAAATAATACCAAAAGCAGGATAATACAGAGATTTGAACCATGGAACTGCAAAACCACAGTTATATTTTTCTGGCCTACACCAGAATCTTTCAAACAGATATATTTGTGTCTGAACAATCAGGGAGACAATATTACTGTTTTTCTTTACGGAAAAAATACCAAAAGCAGGATAATACAGAGATTTGAACCGTGGAACTGCAAAACCCCAGTTGTAGTTTTCTGCCCTACACCAGACTCTTTTAAACAGATATATTGGTGTCTGACCAGTCAGGTAGACACTATTAAGTTTTTTATTGACGGCAAAAAATGGCAAAAACAGGATAATACAGAGATTTGACCCGTGGAACTGCAAAACCACAGTTATATATTTCTGGCCTACACCAGAATCTTTCAAACAGATATATTTGTGTCAGAACAATCAGGGAGACACTATTACTGTTTTTCTTTACGGAAAAAATACCAAAAGCAGGATAATACAGAGATTTGAACCGTGGAACTGCAAAACCACAGTTAGATTTTTCTGGCCTACACCAGACTCTTTTAGACAGGCATATTGGTGTCTGACCAGTCAGGGAGACACTATTACAGTTTTTTTTTACGGCAAAAAATGCGATAAAAAGGATAATACAGAGATTTGACCCGTGTAACTGCAAAACCACAGTTATAGTTTGGCTGGCAATCCCTGCATGTTCATTGGCTCTGTAAAGAGCGCCAAACGTTCAGGGCGGAGACCCAAGCTCCCGCCCGAGTAACCCGGAAATGCTCGGTGCTCGCCGAACATCCCGAGTAGTGAGATGCTCGGACGAGTACCGAGCAGTGTCGAGCATGCTCGCTCAACACTAATGAATAACAGTTAGTTTGCAAAAATACATATAATGGGAAAAATAAATATTTAAACACTGCCTATATTGCAAGTTTTCCCACCTACAAAAAATGGAGAGGTCTGTAATTTGTATGGTAGTTACACTTCACCTGTGAGACACAGAATCTAAAAATAAAAAACAGAAAATCACATTGTATTGCAATAAGTATTTGATCACCTACCAACCAGGAAGAACTCTTGCACTCACAGACCTGTTAGTTTTTCTTTAAGAAGCCCTCCTACTCTGCACTCATTACCTGTATTAATTGCACCTGTTTGAACTTGTTACCTCTATAAAAGACACCTGTCCACACAGTCAATCAATCATTCTCCAACCTCTCCACCATGTCCAAGCTCAAAGCGCTGCCTAAGGACACTAGGAATAAAATTGTAGACCTGCACAAGGCTCGGATGGGCTACAGGACAATAGGCAAGCAGCTTGGTGAGCAGGCAACAACTGTTGGCACAATTATTAGAAAATGGACGAAACACAAGATGACTGTCAATCTTCCTCGGTCTGGGGCTCCATGCAAGATTTTGTCTCGTGGGGACAGGAATCAGCCCAAAACTACATGGGAGAACCTGTTCAATGAACTGACGAGGACTGGGATCACTGTCTCAAACATTACCATTAGTAATACACTTTGCCGTCATCACGCCAGCACATGTCCAGGCCCGTTTAAAGTTCAACAATGACAATATTGATGATCCAGAGGAGGCATGGGAGTCGGTCATGTGGTCAGACCAAAATAACGCTTTTTGGTATCAACTCAACTCGCCGTGTTTGGAGGCAGAAGAAAGATGAGTACAACCTCAAGAACACCATCCCAACCATGAAGCATTGTGGGCTAAACATCATATGTTGGGGTTGTATCGCGAGAAAATCGGCAGTGTAACAAATACTTATTTTCCCCACTGTGCAGCCACATAAACTATAATGGGTATAAGCTCAGTCCATAAAATACGTGGATATAACTGATACATCAAAACTTGAAAACTAAGTAAGCCCTAAAGGGAACCTGTCATCAGAAGTAATGGTAGTTACCTGTTGCCATTGTGTTATACTTCACACATGTGCAGGTATCTATTGTGAGGATTGGCTGCAGGGAGAAAATGAAGTTATATTCTAAAGCCACTCGGTTTCAGTAAACTGGGTGGCACCTGGACTGTGAGCAGTCATTGCTTGATACACAGTGAATGCACTGTACTCATAGCCACTGACCTGGGAGTGACATCCTGCAACATGTGTGCTGAGCAGGTTATCACTCATGGATCAGTGGGCAAGATTACAACGTTCTCACTGTGTAGAAAGCTGATGGCTCACAGCACCTGACACCACTGGATGACTGAAACCAGGTAGTGCAAGGAGAATAAATTTCATTTTCTCGCTGCCGCCAAGCATCAAGTTACTTATGTGAGTAACTGTATGTACCTGCAGTTTAGCACCATGGTTGCAGATAAAGACTTTGCTTTAGCACTGTGATTGACAGCAAGACTTTCCTGAAATCTGGGCAAATCTGCCATGTTTTCCCATTGATACAAACAAGGCCGGTACCATCACACAGGACCATTTATGACTCATTTGGGTGTCTCGCAATGGTCCGACTGGCTGCAGATTCCTCAACCTGTGCATGACAGTTTTATACATTTCTATTAGGCTGTCATGCTCTAGTCGGCAGAGCCGCAGCCATTTTGGGCATTGCAGTCATCTGTTTTCCCATCCTGACATTTGTCTCTGCAACCTGAAGATGAGATTCGTAGCAAAGAGGGTATAACCTACGGAATATCCAAAAGAAAACAACAGATTGTGGTAATTTATTCTTTCTCAATCAACAATCATTAGAGTCAGTCCTAAAAGTTTAAAGACGACCGGTCACAAGATCAAAAGTGGCCAATTTTTGTTCACAGGATTGTCTTGGGGGCAGGGGCAGACCTACCATTGGTGGATTCTGTGCAGCCAATCAGAGACCCAAAAGATAAGGGCCTCCATCTAGCTCCGAAAAAGATAGACTTTTGCAATTTAATAATTTATCAGAATGCAAAGGGCCCATATACTTTTCTTACAAAGGGGCCCTTCTCTGTCTATGTTCGCCAGTGCTTGGTGGCATCTTGGCTTTTGGCTGCTCTGCATAATTGTCCTTTGAGGTACTCAACACTTGAAAATTCCATAAAAATTAACACTAAATAAAAAAGTCAATATGTAAGGAATTGTATGGTGAATTTTAAAAACCCCTGAATGCTCAGGGGAGCTGTGTTAATAAAGAGTAAAAATTGATCATATTTGACTTGGTGACAGAGACTCTTCATGTGCACTGTCAAATGAGTTACAGTTAGTGAGAACATTAGAAATATATTGTTGTGTGCGGTCTAAATAAGTTGATGTATTATCCTTTTTCAACTACTCACCAACAATTTCTTTGAACGTGTTATTTTCTACATCCAGTGAAATAATTCCTCTTTCAAAACATGTTCTCAACTCAAATAAACTATGTAATGAAAGTGTGGTAACATGGGGTTTACTCCATCTCTCTCCTCCATCTTCAGTTTTCTCTTCAAACCTAACCCACCTGTTTAAGAAGCAGACAAGCATGATCAAATCTTATAAACAAATGTTTAAGTTTAAGTTAAACTAATACAATGGATTTTAACTTATTTAAATAATGGAGATTTTAATAAAATATTTTATCAGATTAAAATTGAAGGGGTTGTCCGAATATGTGATAAAAATGGCCTTCAACACATTTTGTAAGATGCAACCTGTAGTCACTTGTCAGGACAGGTTTCAACCTGAAGAAACACTGCTTGAGACTTGTATCTAGACTGTACAACATCGAGAATAAACAGAACTGATCTGCTCACACAGCCATGGACCAGGACTGAAGGAATAGAAAATAAAACAAAACTTCTCCTTGGAAGACTGGAGAAGGAGACAGTCAGTCACCTTACTCAGCTGTAAACCTATCAGACTGACTCAGCAGAATGGGTTTACAAACGAGCAGGACTGAAGCTGGCGAAAACAAGCTTCTTGAGTTCAGTCAATTTAGAAGTATTTTTTCTACTCCTCCAATTTTGCTCCTCAGCTGCGTGAGCACATCAGTTACACGTGCTTCTCACAAAATTAGAATATCATCAAAAAGTTAATTTATTTCAGTTCTTCAATACAAAAGTGAAACTCATATATTATATAGAGTCATTACAAACAGAGTCATCTATTTCAAGTGTTTATTTCTGTTAATGTTGATGATTATGGCTTACAGCCAATGAAAACACAAAAGTCATTATCTCAGTAAATTAGAATACTTTATAACACCAGCTTGAAAAATGTTTTGAAATACAAAATGTTGGCCTACTGAAATGTATGTTCAGTAAATGCACTCAATACTTGGTCGGGGCTCCTTTTGCATCAATTACTGCATCAATGCGGCGTGGCACGGAGGTGATCAGCCTGTGGCACTGCTGAGGTGTTATGGAAGCCCAGATTGCTTTGATAGCAGCCTTCAGCTCGTCTGCATTGTTGGGTCTGGTGTCTCTCACCTTCCTCTTGACAATACCCCATAGATTGTCTATGGGGTTAAGGTCAGGCGAATTTGCTGGCCAATCAAGCACAGTGATACTGTTGGTTTTAAACCAGGTATTGGTACTTTTGGCAGTGTGGACAGGTGCCAAGTCCTGCTGGAGAATGAAATTTCCATCTCCAAAAAGCTTGTCGGCAGAGGGAAGCATGAAGTGCTCTTAAATTTCCTGGTAGACAGCTGCACTGACTTTGGTCTTGATAAAACACAGTGGACCTACACCAGCAGATGACATGGCTCCCCAAACCATCACTGATTGTGGAAACTTCACACTAGACCTCAAGCAGCTTGGATTGTGTGCCTCTCCACTCTTCCTCCAGACTCTGGGACCTTGATTTCCAAATGAAAATTGGAATTCTGTGACTCCCCGGCTCTTGTGCAATAGAACCCTGCAGCGCAGGGCACAGACAAACTGGGCCGGGAGAGAACAAAGCGCGCTCTACATGAGCGGCGCTTTGCGCATGCGCGGGAACTGAGGGAAAAAATGCACAACACAGGGCCCTGTGACGTGCAGGGGAGGGGGCAATATGCTAACTAAACACATAGTAATCCCCGCCTAAGAAGATAGGCAAGGATTTCTTGGCGTCCGGGGATCGCCAAGCCTGTGCGAAACCGAGTTGATAGAAATACATTTATCTGCAATCAAACCTCTACTATGGGCCATACAGTTATGTATAGATTTACTTTTCTATAACCTGTATGCCCATAGTAGAGGTCTGATATCTCCCAGGGGTGACAGATTCCTTTTAAGTGTTAACTTGAGTTTTTGGTGAGCTTTTACACTGCGTATTTTATAAAAAATGACAATAACCTATTTTACTTAATGGGTGCAGAAATGGTGCAGACAATCTGCAACATTAAACCCTCACCAAAAGCTCATCATGAGAACGTAGCTTTAAAATGAGATATAACACAGGGAAAAAGTATTGAACACATGAAGAAAGAGAAGTGCAAAAAGCCATGAAAAGTCATGACACCAGCTGAAGTCTATCAGTAATTAGAAAGTAATCCTGTCACTTTGTGATAAATAATATATCAGCTGGTCATCTAATGGCCTGTAAAAAGGAGATAGATTAGATAGATATATAGATAGATAGATAGATAGATAGATTAGGGAAAATAAGTATTTGATACACTGCAGATTTTGCAAGTTTTCCCACCTACAAAGAACGGGGAGGTCAGTAATTTTTATCATAGATACACTACAACTGTGAGAGACAGAATCTAAAAAAATGCAGAAAATCACATTGTATGATTTTTACATAATTAACCCTAGAACGCATGACCATAAAAATCTACACTTTCACATACCTGGGGCCTTTTAGGCCCGTGTGCAAATAACATGGAATAACTCAAACAAAAATAACAAACAACTATATACCTGAGGAATACCTAGAGTTTCAAAATTCTAACTAAAGTAATCTTGCAGAAAATAGAAAACAATTAACAGGGCGGGCCTGCGAGGCCCCAGGTATGCATTCTAGGGTTAATTAGCATTTTATTGCATGAAATAAGTATTTGATACAATAGAAAAACAGAACGTAATATTTGGTAAAGAAACCTTTATTTGCAATTACAAAGGTCAGACATTTCCTGTATTTCTTGAGCAAGTTTGCATACACTGCAGCAGGGATTTTGGCCCACTCCTCCATACAGATCTTCTTCAGATCTTTCAGGTTTCGGGGCTGTTGCTGGTCAACATTGGGTTTCAGCTCCCTCCAAAGTTTTCCATTGGTTACAGGTCTGGAGACTCCAGGAACCTTGAAATGCTTCTTAAGTAGACACTCCTTAGTTGCCCTGGCTGTGTGTTTCGGGTAATTGTCATATTGGAAGACTCAGCCACAGCCCATTTTCAATGCTCTTACTGAGGGAAGGAGGATGTTGGTCAAAATCTTGCGATGCATGACCCCATCCATCCTCCCTTCAATATGGTGCAGTCATCCTGTCCCTTTTGCAGAAAAGCTCACCCAAAGTATGTTTCCCCCACCATGCTTCATGGTTGGGACAGTATTCTTGGGGTTGTGCTCATCTTTCTTCCCCCAAACATAGAGAGTGGAGTTGATACCAATAGGTTCTATTTTGGTCTCATCTGACCACATGTCCATCTCCCATGCCTCCTCTGGATCATAAATATGATCTTTGGGGAACTTCAAATGGGCCTGGACATGTGCAGCCGGACCTTGTGTGGACTGCAGTATTTTAATCCAATAAGACGTAGTGTGTTACTAACAGTAATGTTTGAGACTTTGGTTCCAGCTATCTTAAGGTTATTGACCAGGTCCTCCCATATAGTACTGGGCGGATTCCTGACCTTTCTCAAAATCATCCTTACCCCACAAAGTGAGATCTTGCATGGACCCCAGACTAAGGAAGATTGACAGTCATCTTGTGTTTCTTCCATTTTCTAAAAATTGTGCCAGCAGTTGTTGCCTTCTCACCGAGCTGTTTGCCTATTGCCCTGTAGCCCATCCCAGCCTTCTGCAGGTCTACAATTTTGTCCCTGGAGTCCTTAGACAGCTCTTTGGTCTTGGCCAAGGTGGAGAGATTGGAGTGTGATTGATTGAGTGTGTGGACAGGTGTCTTTTATACAGTTAACGAATTCAAACAGGTGCAATTAGTACCAGTAATGAGTGCAGAGTAGGAGGTCTTCTTTTGAAAAATATAATGTTAATCTATATCTCACTGAACGCAAGAACAATTTGTACATGTGCTCTTGGTAGATGTGCATTTTCCCAACAAGACAATGATCCAAAACATAGATCTGTTGCATTTTTGGAAAAGAACAAGGTGAAAGTGATTCAGTAGCCAATTTGAACTGAAACCAACCAAAACACCTACGGTAGTAGCGTAGCTAACAGGGGGCAGAGGGGATGGTTGTCCCTAGCCCGGTACTCATAGGGGCCCACCTGGAACTACCACTACCCTTAATTAGTTAATTTTTCTCTGCACTACCACAAAGCTTATCTCTCTGCACTACCACTTTCTGATTTGTTAACCGCAGGTTGCTGTGGGCCTGCAGTCTTCACAACAGCAGGGTGATGCATTGGTAAATATGATATACTCACCTAATTCAGGATCCTGACGAGGTTCTTGTGGACCAACGCACTGATATCATATTGCCAACAGGACGTCAGAGTCATGAGGTGACTTCATTACGTTGTGGCTAAACTCTGATGTCCTTTGCGTGCTTTGGCGCTATGATATCTGCACATTGGTCCACAAGGACCTTTTCTGGATCCTGGATTATATGTGAATATGATGTTTTTATTTGAATTAAAACTTGTGGTGTGACTGGTGGGGTAACCTAAACAATGGGGACTTCATACAATGTGGGGGTTGCTGTAGAGGACCCTGAATGTGGGAGCCCAAATACATTGTTGAGACTACAGTGTGTGGGGCTCTTATAAAGTGTGGGGGCTATTATACATTTTGGGTGCTTATGTAGGGGCCATTATACAGGTTGGTGGCAAATGGCTGGTCATTATACAGTTTGGGAGCTAATTTGGGGGCCATTATATAGTTTGGGGGCTAATGTGGGGGCCATTATACAGTGGGGGAGCTAATGTGAGGGCCAATATACAGTTTGAGGACTTTCATGGGGGGCAACATACAGTGTGGTGACTACTGTGGGAGCCCTCATACAGTGTAGGTGGCCCTCATAAAGTGTGGGGGTCATTATACATTTTGGGGGCTAATGTGGGGGCTATTGTACAGCTTGAGGACTAATGAGGGGCCATTATACAGTTTGGGGGCTCATGTGGGGGCCATTATACAGTTTGGGGGATAATGTGGGTGCCTTTATACAGTTTGGGAGCTAATATGGGGCCAATAAACAGTTTGTGGGCTAATGTGGGTGTTATTATTAAGTGTAGGAGCTAAGAGGGGGTAATTATATGGTGTGGGAGCTAATGTGGGTGCCATTATACAGTTTGAGGCCTACTCTGGGGGTATACAATGTGGGAGCTAATGTGGCGGCTATCATAAAGTATGAGGACTACTATGGAGGCCATTAGACAGTGTTAGGGCCATTATACAGTGTGGGGACCATTATACAGTGTGGGTTCTAATGTGGGGCCATTATACAGCATGAGGGCTACTGTAGGGGGCATTATACTGTGTGTAAGGGAGTTGTGGACCTACAAAACTGTGTATATGGGAGCTGCGTGGTTATCATCGTGTATATAGAGGAGCTGTGGGCCCATCGTTCTGTGTATAGTGGCGCTGTGAGACTATTGTACAGTGTATAGTGGAGCTGTGTGACTACAACAGTGTGTATAGGGTAACTGTTCCCACTATACTGTGCATAGATGAGCTGTGGGGGCATAATACTGTGCATGCAGGAGCTGTGGGCCCATCTTACTGTATATAGGGGAGCTGTGTGGGCATTATAGAGTTTATATGGAAGCCGTGGGACCATCATACTTTGTATAGAAGAGCTGTACATTTGGGGACTCAGGGGACATTATTAAATGTTAAGTATGCACTTAAGAAGCATTATTGTTATAGGGACACATACAGCAGCAGCCAGATGGAAGAGACTGGAAAAGTGAACAATTCCATCAGGAAGAACGTTAGCTATAAGTTACTATATATAACTGTGCTGTAATCTCTTATATATTCTGCAGGAACTTTATGGTTACCATATGGCGGTATTATCAGTGTTGGTCTTTTTGTAATTTTTTTTCTGTAACAGTGCGGTCATCTGCTGAGGTTCTCCTACATCCACTATCTGGGTGCGCCACCATAGTTGTAATGAGGGTTACTGGTTAGTGGCTTACTCAGATGTTTCACCCACATCCCTTCCCCTGATCTGAACCCCTAGCTATGCTTCGGACCTACAGGGAATTCATTCTGAAGAGACAAGTTGAGCATTACTCTCCATCCACATCCAAGCACTAAAAAAGGTTGTTCTTTAAGAATGGAAAAAGATAGATGTTGCAATATGTAATCAACTTGTACATTCGATGTCTAGAAGAATTGATGCGGTCTTTAAAAATCATGGAGGTCACACAAAATACTAGATGTAGTAGTTTTGATGTGGGGTGTATTAATTTTTACATCAACTAATTTGAGTTAAACTGAAGATTTTGGAATGAAAGTTCTATTATTATTATTATTATTATTATTATTATCTTACATATATACACAACAGTATCACTTCTATTATCCTATATACTGGATGTAATTTTTAGTAACTGGCCTTATTCTGTGTATAAACATCTCACTATATAATTTCTCTCATTTCTCTTGTCCTGTACACTACCTGTAATTCTCACTATCTGCTATTACTCTGTTTATATACACTATGCAGTACCACTTCTCCTGACTTTCATTCTGTTTGTAATTCTCAATAGCTGCTCTTTTGCTGTATATATGGACACGGCACAATACTAGTACTGATGTTCTACATACTGGTTTTAATTTTTGGTATCTGCTCTGGACATGACAAAGTACAACTCCTGATCCTTTATACGGTGTTTAATTCTCAATACCTGTTTTTATGTGTGTATATGCACATGATATAGTACCACTTCTCCCAATCAATATACTGGGTGTAATTCTTAGTATCTGCTTTTATTCTGTATATATAAATATGGCACACAAACACTTCTCCTGACTCTTTTATACTGTGTGTATTTCTCAATATGTGTTTTTACGCTGTATATATGGACATAGCATACTACCACTTCTCCTGTCCTGTATGCTGGTTGTAATTCTCAGTATCTGTATAATTCTGTATAGATACACTGCACAGTACCACTTCTCCTGTCCTGTATGCTGAGTGTAATTCTTAATATCATGGAAAATCAGGAAAATCCAGCTGAGCAAATCTTCTAAAATCAATTTCTTTATTAGGTCATGAAAAAAATATTAAAACAACCTTGGGAGGACCTCAGCAAATGCGTTTCGAACTATGAGTTCTTAATCATTGCATAGTAAAAAAACGCATAGAAAAGGCGTTATATGTCATATCCTGCTGGTCACATTTTCAGAGGTAAGCCAATCAAAATTAAACAAACAATAACAGACAAAAACATATAACATAGTAAAATGCTTATTTCTTTACAATGTTCTAGCAGCATTATAAGCATACTTAGTTGTATCTACCTATATATAGTGAATGAAGAAAAAAAAGGAGGAGGGGGAGGTTCTCATTCATAATGATACATCAGGTCATGCCTGATGTTCATGCCGACCGGTGCGCGTGTGTTCAGAATATAGATCCACCAGCTTTCTCTATTAAGGAGTTTTCTCCTATGATCACCCCCCCTATGTGGTCTTATAACTCTCTCAATGCCAATTACACTAAAAGCTGTAGTATCCCCATTGTGACAGATAGAAAAATGTCTTGAAGCCGCAGAACATTTTGTAATTAGTTTATTGTGGACTTCTGATGTGTGTTTTTAGTGAATTGCAAGTGCATCCCACATATTGAAGACGGCATGCATTGCATGAGATGACATAAATATTATAGGTAGAGTTACAATTAATAAAAAAATGTATGTTATATACTGCATTAGTAGAAAAAGATATAAAAGTTTTTGTACTAATTATGTGGGTACAACACGTGCAAATAGAATGTCCACACTTGTAGAAACCGGTTGTGTGTAGCCAGGTAGTTGAGTTAGATTTGGCTCCATTCGAGTACAGACTCGGTGATAATAGATCACCCAAAGTGGGTGCTCTGCGAGCTGTAAATCTAACAGGTATTGAAAGTACTTCCCTCAATTTTCGGTCAGCGTGTAACATGGGTAAATATTTGCTTATTATATTTTTTATTAATGAAAATTGAGGACTATATTGGGAAACAAATGTGACATGATTAGGAGTTTGACTTATGTTTTTTTGTTTTGTTCTGATCATATTTCATCTGTCTTTTTTATTTACAATATGGTCTGCCCTATTTAGCATCCAATTAGGATATTCTCTCTCTGACAATCTATTCATAATTTTGTCTGCTTCTATTCTATATTGTTGGGCATTGCTCATATTTCTTTTAGTACGTATTAATTCTCCTACCGGTATATTGGTAATAGTTTTTTTTATTGTGGCAAGAAGAAGCCAATAGGATGGAGTTTCTGGACAGACTCTTTCTAAAAGGTGTAATCACCACTTTGTTATCTTCAAAACGCAAAGTGACATCCAAAAAATCAATTGTTTTGTGCTGTAAGTTATAGGTAAATGTTAAATTCATGGAATTGTCACCAATAAATCCAAATAATTCCTCTGCTTCTGTACTTCTCCCATCCCATATCAGCAGCAGGTCGTCTATATAGCGGCCATACCACCTGATATGGAAGGAGAAAGGACTTGAATCTGAAAAAATAGAAAGTTTTTCCCAATATGCCATGAAAATGTTGGCTATAGATGGTGAGAAACCCGCCCCCATCGACGCTCCACATTTCTGCAGAAAAAACACATCATTGAAGGAAAAATAATTGTGGCTAAGTAGGAACTCCACTGCTAACACAAGAAATTGCTGTAAATCCCTGCTATAAGTGCTATAGGCATTTAAGTTATAGAATAGAATGAAAATCATTAAAGCATGAGGTATACATGGATAAAGACCTACTACGTCACATGAGAGCCAGGAGGAAGTCTCTTCCCACCTACTGTTATCTAAGGATGCTATAAGATGTTTCGTATCTCTGATGTAACCAGGTAGTTGTTTTACCAAAGCTTTTAGGAATAGATCAACCCACAGACTGAGTTTTTCATTTAAATTACCAATACCGGCTACTATTGGGCGTAAGGGAGGGGGAAAAATCTCCTTGTGTATTTTAGGAAGGGAATGATATATAGGAATAATTGGACACTGGACTTGTAAATCTTTTGCGATTTTCTCGGTGATCACTCCTAACTGAATGCCGTCATCTAGGATGGTTGGTCTCGATTGAAGTGGGTACGGATTCTTTATAATGTCTTCCTGATTCAAATTAATTGATTCCTGTTGATTTTCGTTCTCCAAATTTGAATCAGGAATACATTATAAAGAATCCGTACTATTACCTACTTCAATCGAGACCAACCATCCTAGATGACTTCCAGGAAGCTGTAGAGAAGGACTTACACTCTTTGAAAAAGACTATTAAAAATGAGAACTATAATATGAGATTTCCACATAACCTTACTAAACTGGAGAGGGATGCTATTATGGAAATTAAAAATAATAAGGACCTCTTAGTAAGACCAGCAGATAAAGGGGGGGCTGTTGTCCTCCTAAAAGGGGGTCTTTATGAAAAAATGAATTTGGGAATGCCACAAGATAGTAATACATACAAACAATTATTGAGTGATCCGACTATTAAATTTAAAAAAGAATTAGAATGTTTACTTACTTACGGCATTCAGTTAGGAGTGATCACCGAGAAAATCGCAAAAGATTTACATGTCCAGTGTCCAATTATTCCTATATATCATTCCCTTCCTAAAATACACAAGGAGATTTTTCCCCCTCCCTTACGCCCAATAGTAGCCGGTATTGGTAGTTTAAATGAAAAACTCATTCTGTGGGTTGATCTATTCCTACAAGCTTTGGTAAAACAACTACCTGGTTACATCAAAGATACAAAACATGTTATAGCATCCTTAGATAACACTAGGTGGCAAGTGTGGTATGGCCGCTATATAGACGACCTTCTCCAGATATGGGATGGGACAAGTAGAGAAGCAGAGGAATTCATTGGATTTATTGGTGACAATTCCATGAATTTAACATTTACCCATAACTTACAGCACAAAACAATTGATTTTTTGGATGTCACTTTGAGTTTTGAAGATAACACAGTGGTCATTACATCTTTTAGAAAGAGTCTGTCCAGAAACTCCATCCTATTGGCTTCTTCTTACCACAATAAAAAAAACTATTACCAATATACCGGTAGGAGAATTAATATGTACTAAAAGAAATACGAGCAATGTTCAACAATATAGGATAGAAGCAAACAAAATTATGAATAGACTAGATGGTGGCCCGATTCGAACGCATCGGGTATTCTAGAATATGCATGCGGCCGACCGGGCGCAATGAGCAGAATGTTGTTTAAATTTGGTGCCAATCTCGCTGATTGGTCGCGGTCGACCGGCAGACGCGACCAATCAGCAGAGCGTTGTTTACATTTGGCACCAATCTCGCTGATTGGTCGCGGTCGGTCGGCAGACGCGACCAATCTGCAGAGTGTTGCTTAAATTTGGCGCAATCACGCTGATTGGTCGCGGTCGGTCGGCAGACGCGACCAATCTGCAGAGTGTTGCTTAAATTTGGCGCCAATCTCGCTGATTGTTCGCGGCCGGCCACCGCGACCAATCAGCAGAGCGGCGTTTAAATTTGGCGCCAATCTCGCTGATTGGTCGCGGTCGGTCGGTAGACGCGACCAATCAGCAGAGCGTTGTTTAAATTTGGCGCCAATCACGCTGATTGGTCGCGGTCGGTCGGCAGACGCGACCAATCTGCAGAGTGTTGCTTAAATTTGGCGCCAATCTCGCTGATTGGTCGCGGTCGGCCGGCGGCCACGACCAATCAGCAGAGCGGCGTTTAAATTTGCCGGCCATCTCGCTGATTGGTCGCGGCCGGCCACCGCGACCAATCAGCAGAGCGGCGTTTAAATTTGCCGCCGATATCGCTGATTGGTCGCGGTGGCCGGCCTCGACCAATCAGCAGAGCGGCGTTTAAATTTGCTGCGCATCTCGCTCATTGGTCACGGTGGCCGGCAGCGATTAATCAGCAGAGCGGCGTTTAAATTTGCCAGACATCTCGCTGATTGGTCGCGGTAGCCGGCCGCGACCAATCAGCAGAGCGGCGTTTAAATTTGCCGCCTATCTCGCTGATTGGTCGCAGCCAGCCACCGCGACCAATCAGCAGAGTGGCGTTTAAATTTGCCGCCGATATCGCTGATTGGTCGCGGTGGCCGGCCGCGACCAATCAGCAGAGCGGGGTTTAAATTTTCTGCCCATCTCGCTCATTGGTCACGGTGGCCGGCAGCGATTAATCAGCAGAGCGGCGTTTAAATTTGCCGGATATCTCGCTGATTGGTCGCGGCCGGCCACCGCGACCAATCAGCAGAGCGGCGTTTAAATTTGCCGGATATCTCACTGATTGGTTGCGGCCGGCCACCGCGACCAATCAGCAGAGCGGCGTTTAAATTTGCTGCCCATCTCGCTGATTGGTCGCGGCCGGCCACCGCGACCAATCAGCAGAGCGGCGTTTAAATTTGCCGCCCATCTCGCTGATTGGTCGCGGTCGGTCGGCCACCGCGACCAATCAGCAGAGCGGCGTTTAAATTTGCCGCCCATCTCGCTGATTGGTCGCGGTGGCCGGCCGCTACCAATCAGCAGAGCGGCGTTTAAATTTGCCGCCCATCTCGCTGATTGGTCGCGGCCGGCCACCGCGACCAATCAGCGTCGTATTAGTGTGGGCCCGGGAGCGGCGCTGCTTGTGCGGCTCTGTATTAGCGAGGATCGGGGAGCGGCGCTGCCTGTGCGGCTCCTTCTGCTGCGAGAAGCCGAGAGATGAGCGGCTGCTCGCAGCAGAAGCATCCCGACTGGCGGCGCCGCTCCCCGGTCCTCCGTTCACACTTGCTGTCGGGAGATCAGCGGGCCAAGCCGCTGATCTTCCGACGTTAGCCGCATGGAGGTCAGTGGCGCTGGTCAGGGTAGCTGTGCTGCTAGCGCTGCTCATCTCCCCGCTGCATCGCCGCTGACCTCCGTCCGCCCGATGAGCCGCTAACGGCCGCCATCTTTTTTCAGAAATCCCGCGGCGCTGATTGGCCGCTGCCGGACCAATGAGCGACGCGGGATTTCCAGGACAGATAGACAGACAGACAGACAGATAGACAGACAGACAGACAGACAGACAGATGGGATAAGACAATTATATAGTAGATTGTCAGAGAGAGAATATCCTAATTGGATGCTAAATAGGGCAGACCATATCGTAAATAAAAAAGACAGATGAAATATGATCAGAACAAAACAAAAAAACATAAGTCAAACTCCTAATCATGTCACATTTGTTTCCCAATATAGTCCTCAATTTTCATTAATAAAAAATATAATAAGCAAATATTTACCCATGTTACACGCTGACCGAAAATTGAGGGAAGTACTTTCAATACCTGTTAGATTTACAGCTCGCAGAGCACCCACTTTGGGTGATCTATTATCACCGAGTCTGTACTCGAATGGAGCCAAATCTAACTCAACTACCTGGCTACACACAACCGGTTTCTACAGGTGTGGACATTCTATTTGCACGTGTTGTACCCACATAATTAGTACAAAAACTTTTATATCTTTTTCTACTAATGCAGTATATAACATAAAAATTTTTATTAATTGAAACTCTACCTATATTATTTATGTCATCTCATGCAATGCATGCCGTCTTCAATATGTGGGATGCACTTGCAATTCACTAAAAACACACATCAGAAGTCCACAATAAACTAATTACAAAATGTTCTGCGGCTTCAAGACATTTTTCTATCTGTCACAATGGGGATACTACAGCTTTTAGTGTAATTGGCATTGAGAGTTATAAGACCACATAGGGGTGGTGATCATAGGAGAAAACTCCTTAATAGAGAAAGCTGGTGGATCTATACTCTGAACACATGCGCCGGCAGGTATGAACATCAGGCATGACCTGCTGTATCATTACGAATGAGAACCCCCCTCCTTTTTTTTTTCTTTGTTCACTATATATAGGTAGATACAACTAAGTATGCTTATAATGCTGCTAGAACATTGTAAAGAAATAAGCATTTTACTATGATATATGTTTTTATCTGTTATTGTTTGTTTAATTTTGATTGGCTTACCTCTGAAAATGTGATCAGCAGGATATGACCTATAACGCCATTTCCAACTCATAGTTCGAAAGGCGTTTGCTGAGGTCCTCCGAAGGTTGATTTAATATTTTTTTCATGACCTAATAAAGAAATTGATTTTAGAAGATTTGCTCAGCCTGATTTTCTACTTATCCTCCCAGTCGCAGTGCTGGCTCCGTGCTGCAATCTTCTAAGTGTGTGAGCTGATATCTATTTTTTTTCTTTTGCCAATTCTTAATATCGGTATTATTCTGTATAGATACACTACACAGTACCACTTCTCCTGTCCTGTATGCTGGTTGTAATTCTCAATATCTGCATTATTCTGTATAGATACACTGCACAGTACCACTTCTCCTGTCCTGTATACTGAGTGTAATTCTCAGTATCTGTATTATTCTGTAAACTGTATCTACATTGCACAGTACCACTTCTTCTGTCTTGTATACAGGTTGTAAATCTTAGTATCTGTATTATTCTGTATAGATACACTGCACAGTACGTGTGATTCTCATTATCTGTATTATTCTGTATATATACACTGCACAGTACCACTTATCCTATCCTGTATACTGGATGTAATTCTCAGTATCTGAATTATTATGTATATATACACTGCACAGTACCACTTCTCCTGTCCTGTATACTGGGTGTAATTCTCAGTATCTGTATTATTCTGTATATATACACTGAACAGTACCACTTCTCCTGTCCTGTATACTGAGTGTAATTCTCAGTTTCTGTATTATTCTGTATACTGTATCTACATTGCACAGTACCACTGCTTCTGTCCTGTATACTGGTTGTAAATCTCAGTATCTGTATTATTCTGTATATATACACTGCACAGTACTTCTCATGTGCTGTATACTGGGTGTAATTCTCATTATCTGTATTATTCTGTATATATTGTGACAGAGTCACTGGTGTTGTATACGAGGGGAGGTATGTGTCACTCCAGCTAGTAGCTTATGGGAACTGAAACCTACAAACTTTCTGCCATCATGTTATTTGCTGGGGGTTAACTCACTTAAAGGGTGAATTTTTTTGTGAATGGCAAAGAGGGTGGGAGGCCATCTCCCTACCTCCCCTCAGGGTGTGGCTGCGCAAGTATAAATGCTCAGTCAGTTTTTTTTCTGTAGTGTGTGGTCTGGAGAGTGAAGTCTCCACACTGTGTTTGGTGAAGCCAGAGAGCAACACCGGAGGACTGGTGTTGGTGAGACTTCACTGTGCTACCTGGAGCAGGTAAAGCCTCGCTTGCTAATGGACTCTTTTATACCTTATCTTTTGTTTTCCCGTTATCCCCGAGAGGGTCTGTTTATTTTTATGGGATGTTGCTGGAGCTTATGCCACAGAATAAACCAGCAGGAAGTTTACCCGAAGCGTGTGTCCTGTGTCTGCCTCTGGAGAGCGGAGCAAGTTGCTTTACCACAATATACATTGTATCACTTCTCCTGTCCTGTATACTGGTTGTAAGTCTCAGTATCTGCTCTTATTCTGTATATATAAACACTACACAGTACCATTTCTCTTGTCCTGTGTACTGAGTGTAAGGCCACAGCTCCACTATCAGTATTTGGTCAGTATTCGGTCAGTTTTTTTTCTAAGGATTTGGAGCCAAAACTAGGAGTGGGTGATAAATAGTGTTGAGCCACCCCCATAGTGTTCGGGTTCGGTTCGGTTCGTCGAACACCGGGATGTTCGAGGAACTGTTCGTCTAACTGTTCGTCGAACACCTTAGAACACCGTTGAACACCGTTAAAACCAATGGCAGGCAAACAAAAACACATAGAAACACATAGAAAACACCTTCAAAGGTGTCCAAAAGCTGACAAACTGCTCAGAAGACGCTTTCTTTAAAAAAGCCGGCCGGCAATTCAGCAGTGGCATACACCGGTACCCGACAATTTAGACAAGAAGGAATAGAGCCTCACACATAGATTAGATAGATAGAAACATGTCAGTCACATATATATGAAGTACAGTGACAGTGTTGCTTACTGTACTTGTCATTTAGTGTAAAGGATTTATTAAAAAAAATAATAGTGTTTTCATGCACCGTCTCTTTAAAAAAGCCGGCCGGCAATTCAGCATCTGTACCCGACAATTTATAACAGACAGAATAGAGCTTCACACATAGATTAGATAGATAGAAACATGTCAGTCACATATATATGAAGTACAGTGACAGTGTTGGTTACTGTACTTGTCATTTAGTATTAAAATAAAGGATTTATTATTAAAAAAAATTGGCGTGGGGTTCCCCTTAATTTTAGGCTCTAGCGGAGGTTAAGCAGACAGCTGGGGCAGATGTTTGAAGCCTGGGAAGGGGGTAATACCCACGGAGCTTCCCAGGCTACTAATATGAGCCCCCAGCTGAATACATAGCCTTTACTAGCTATTAAAATGGGGGACCCCCCCAAAAAAATGACGTGGGGTCCCCCCTAATTTAATAGCTAGCAAAGGCTAGGCAGACAGCTGGGGGCTGATATTAATAGCCCAGGAAGGGAGCCATGAATATTGGCCCCCTCCCAGGCTAGAAACACCAGCCGTCAGCCGCCCCAGAAATGGCGCATTCATAGGATGCGCCAATTCTGGCACTTAGCCTCGCTCTTCCACGCTGCCCTGTAGCGGTGGCAGGGGGTAATAGGGCTGGGGTTGATGTCAGCTTATAATGCCAGCTGACATCAAGCCCAAGTTAGTAATGGAGAGGCGTCTATAAGACACCCCCATTACTAACCCCATAGTCAAAGTTAAAAGAAAACACAAACACCCAGAATAAAGTCCTTTAATTGAAATAAAGACACAATCCTGCGCTTCTCAGTGTCTGCGGGATGACAGGCTGGATGGCAGCGTTCTGCTGCGGTCCAGCCTGTCATCTCGATGTAGCAGAGCTGAAGCTGTCGTGGGAACCATGGAAAGGTAAGGATGAGGTTGCTTTATTATTTTTCTTTTATTGCAGGAGATCGTTGGCTTCAGCTGGAATGGGCGTGACGGTAAGTATGGTTTAATTTAGAACAATAAAGAATTGTGTGTTTATTTCAATTAAAGGACTTTATTCTGGGTGTTTGTGTTTTCTTTTAACTTTGACTATGGGGTTAGTAATGGGGGTGTCTTATAGACGCCTCTCCATTACTAACCTGGGCTTGATGTCAGCTGGCATTATAAGCTGACATCAACCCCAACCCTATTACCCCCTGCCACCGCACCAGGGCAGCGTGGAAGAGTGAGGCTAAGTGCCAGAATTGGCGCATCCTACGAATGCGCCATTTCTGAGGTGGCTGATGGCTGGTGTTTCTAGCCTGGGAGGGGGCCAATATTCATGGCTCCCTTCCTGGGCTATTAATATCAGCCCCCAGCTGTCTGCCTAGCCTTTGCTAGCTATTAAATTAGGGGGGACCCCACGTCATTTTTTTTGGGGGGTCCCCCATTTTAATAGCTAGTAAAGGCTATGTATTCAGCTGGGGGCTCATATTAGTAGCCTGGGAAGCTCCGTGGGTATTACCCCCTTCCCAGGCTTCAAACATCTGCCCCAGCTGTCTGCTTAACCTCCGCTAGAGCCTAAAATTAAGGGGAACCCCACGCCAATTTTTTTAATAATAAATCCTTTATTTTAATACTAAATGACAAGTACAGTAACCAACACTATCACTGTACTTCATATATATGTGACTGACATGTTTCTATCTATCTAATCTATGTGTGAAGCTCTATTCTGTCTGTTATAAATTGTCGGGTACAGATGCTGAATTGCCGGCCGGCTTTCTTAAAGAGACGGTGCATGAAAACACTATTATTTTTTTTAATAAATCCTTTACACTAAATGACAAGTACAGTAAGCAACACTGTCACTGTACTTCATATATATGTGACTGACATGTTTCTATCTATCTAATCTATGTGTGAAGCTCTATTCTGTCTGTTATAAATTGTCGGGTACAGATGCTGAATTGCCGGCCGGCTTTTTTAAAGAGACGGTGCATGAAAACACTATTATTTTTTTTGATAAATCCTTTACGCTAAATGACAAGTACAGTAAGCAGCACTTTCACTGTACTTCGTATATATGTGGCTGACATGTTTATATCTATCTAATCTATGTGTGAAGCTCTATTCTTTCGGTTCTAAATTGTCGGGTACCGGTGTATGCCGCTGCTGAATTGCCGGCTTTTCATGTTTCACTGTTGGCACTGTTCCCATCGATTTGGGCAATCACTGTAATGCCACAACCACCATGGCTGTGGCATTACAGTGAGTGGCAGACAATCCCTGCATGATTGGTGCTCTAAATAGCGCCAGACATGCAGGACACGCTTTTGGTGCACGAACAGTTATCGAACATAACCTCGAACAGCCGAATTTTTTGCAAATCGTTCGGGTTCGTCGAACAACTCGAACACCGCCCAAAACAGCCCGAATTTGAGATTGGCGAACAGTTCTAGTCGAACACCGCTCATCTCTAGTGATAAATGCAGAATTGGTGATTGGTTTCTATTATACCTTTTCTCTGATTGTTCCTCACCTGGTTTTGTCTCCCACTCCTGAGAAAAAATACTGACCGAATACTGACCAAATACTGATAGTGGGGCTATAGCCTAATTCTCAGTATCTGCTCTTATTCTGCATATATGGATACTGCAGTGTACCACTTCTGCTTCCTAAAATCTGGCTGTAATTCCCAGTGTCTGCTGAAAACAAACAAACAAAGGTGTACTAGATAATAAGTGAGGGATTGTACTTATGTACTGGATTAAGTTTGCTTAGTTAAATATTGTGCATAAAACGGCAAAAGGAAAAAAATCATTCTTTTCTATTTTTGTCAATTTAGGCTATATAAAACAAGTATATTAAAAGTTTATTGTGGAGGAGGCATTTCTTCTGTTAAAGTCTAAAATTAAATAAAGAAAAGATTACTTTCACAGTATTTGCTTCTTAGTCTTTTTTTAATTCTTCGACAGGTGCTTTTTAAACAAAGGACCATGCTTTTAGTATGGAATTTTATTCTGCCACTTTTATTTCTATTGTCTTGTATTAGACTTCAAAATCAGAGGGAAAATACAAGTACAAAATAAAAAAAAGACACTTAAGAATTAATAAGGAAAAAAGACATGGCACTAGACTATATGTTTATACCCAGCAAATGTGTTGCTTAAATTTGAAATGAAATGAATGAAAATGTATTCTATTTATCATAATAGGATTGTTTTTACAGGATGTACATTTTTACACATACCATTCAGATGTATAGGTTAGATGAAGAAAGTTCTGCAGAAAATCTGCCTCATGGGACTATACTTTCATGTTAATTAAAACAAAAGTGGTAGTTGTAATAGCAAAAATATCCCCACTGATTACTAGAACAAGGACATCTCACTTCTCCACCAAATTTAAACGAAGCTTTGGTGAATCACATATACTGTTGGAGCATTCATTGTCGATGCGAATAGATGAAAATGGTTTTATGTTGCATAGACCTTTAAATACAACTATAGTGCTAACAACAACAAAAGATAGAATACCTTGCTGATTCCTTCCATAATACACCGTCATTTACTGGAACAAGTTCATTAAGCTGTGTAAAAAGGACACTCCTGTCTTCATCCTGGTCTTCATGGTCACCTACATGAAATCTAACCTCTGCTTCTTCTGCTTTTGGAGTAAGCCTACTATGAAATATACTGCGACTTGGTTCTTGAGACAGAATGATAGAACTCCGACTTCTCAGTCCACCAGTGTGTCCATAATTCCCCTTTTGTAAAAGCTGCGACTCAATGTCTTGATAATCAAGAAATTTATCATTTTCTTCTAGTTTCATTTTAGAAATCACTAAGACAAAATCTGGAAGTAAATGTCCCCAAGTATATAAGATAACAAGCAGTATTCACTTTATATATTGGAGCACTGAAGTCCGATGTTTACACTAAACATGCATAGTCCTGAAATGTAACCAGGGCTTGAAATTACCTGTCCTGACAGCCTAGGACAAGCTGCGAAAAAGAATATCAATATTTGTTAAAAACAAATACTTGTACTTACAGAAATGTGTGTACAAATAACATATAATGCAAAAAACTCAAGAGAAAATGTTCTAGAAACTACTGTGTCAAACATTAGTAGTAATAGTACTAATAATCTTTTACAAAGTTTGAATTAGTTCACAGGTTCTTTGTTTTTATTCTTTTTTCAAAAATGGATGACAGGAGACAATAGTGTTATTTGAACAGAGGTCTAAGTACAAGTGCTGCTATGGTACCCAAACCCTTAGAGTGGTTCTCCAACAATGTAATAAAATGGTTGTTTGTCTGAATGGGCATCAGTCAAACTGACTGTTATATGTATATCAAAGTTACTTACACGTTTGTTTTACTTCTGATAGGAAAGCGGACCCCAGTTAACATGGTGCTCACCCACATTTTCCCTATTCTTAAAATTTATATTCTTCCAGAAAGATAATTCAGTTGCAGGGTATGTCTCAAGATACAACCTAGGGCATTCCATAAGTGTGCCTTTTGTGAAATTATCACATTCTTGTGCAGCAAACCCAAGTGAATGATCATAATGAACCCTGCTCTCACTCATCAGAGGGTAAATGTTGGTGGAAATTACTCTATCAACGTAAAGACTTTTAACAGATAAGAAAAAGAGGTATTGAGCTTTTAGGGTTGACTGATGAACAATAATAACAGCTTAATAAAATTATATATTTAAAGTGCACTAGTCACGTAAAAAAAGTGGTTTACTTGCAGATATAGGGTTAATCTGCAAGGTAATAGTGTTTTGAAGCTGCCCGCTGCCTGCACTTAGACCTCCACTGCCCAGAGGAAATTAACTTTATTCTTCCTGGCAACGTTCAGATTTCAGTCACAGGGTAGGCGCTGGCACAGGTTCAGTCACCAATTCGTGGTGTATAGAGAGCGGTTGCTGTAACTGCATCCCTGGCACTGACTGACAGCCTGTCCTAATGCTGAGCTTCTGTCAATCAGTGCTGAGGGCGCGGTTACAGTCGCTGTTCTCTATAGACCGAGTGGTGACTGAACCCGCGCCAGCGCCGCCCCAGCTCATTAGACCTGGGCAGCGGAGGTCTAATGCCGGCACCGGGCAGGTTCAAAATGGTATTAACCTGCAACTTAACCGCATATCTGCAGGTTAACAGCATTTTTTCACATGACAAATTCCCTTAAACTGTCATTTACAGCTGTTAGCTGTCCAGTAAAGATGGCTTCAGGGCCAATTATTTTATTTCCTGCATGTATATGTTTCTTGTACTTTCAAAATTCTACCAAAGACATATGGACATTTTACCAGAGAATATTTTATTAAATGCAAGCGAAATAAATAATGATTTTATTTTCCAACTAATTAATCTAAATATACTCATCTTTTGCATACATGCACACTGTGTAGCCAAAATCGTTAATTATAGTATGGTATATAAGTCTCTGTATACACAATAAGGTTCGAAGAATGATACAACCACATTATATGTCACAGTCAGATGATATGCCTCCTGACACCAGTTATACAATCTATATATCAGATTCCCAGGATGGATACCACCTAATGCAGTGTGATGCCTCCTATAGTACATTCCCCAGAGATCACATACACAGTATACTGCCACCCACAATATGATGCCTCCATAACAAACCACACACAGCATGATGCACCCACAGTCAATAACACACATTATTAAGCCCCCTAGAGTACCCTCCCACACATTATGATTCCCTCCACAGTTCCTCCACACACCGTATGATGCCTCCCCAGTCTACACAAACAGAATGATGCCCCCACATTCTGCCTTGGACACACAGTAACATGCCCCCCACAGTCACTCTCCAATACAGTATGATGTCCCTGGTGTTCACCCCACAGGGTATGATGCCCACACAAGCATCCCACTTGCCTGTGCAACCAAGCTGAGCTGTAGCTGCTACCAGTCGCATAACCTGAGAATGTCAAGTGGCTTGAAAGTCCTTGCAAGTCATTCACGCTTTCACTAGACTGAATTATGGAGTCGTGATCTGATGGTTTCTTGCTTCACAGTTATATTTAGCTGTATCTGTTTCCCCAGGACAAAGATGCAGCTGAAATCGGAATAAACCCCTGACCTCCCGGGACAGCAGGACAACTTCCCAAATGTCTGCTTGATCTGAAATGGTTTGGAGGTATGCTTTATATGCAAAAGCTGGACCTGCTCTGAATTTCAAATTGTCCCAAAATTGGCAAGTAAAACATTTTTTTAAAGTTCAGGCAGATTCAATTTGCATGAATTTCATAAGAGCAACTCATAATATGACTCAGTTGTGTGATTGGCCCCCTGGTGCTTGTTTGCACTCCTGACAACATTTGGGCATGCACCTGATGAGATAGCAAGTCCTGGGGGGATCTGTTCACAGACCTGGATAGGCCATCAGTGAGCTCCTGGACAGTATGTGGCACTACTTGGCATCCTTGAATACACAGATGCATAATGTCCCAGAGGTTCTTAATTGGATTCAGGTTTGGGGGATATGAAGTTCAGTCAATGGCAACAATATCATCATCATCCAGAAATGCCTCTAGCCACATGAGACCAGGCATTATCCTGCACAAGGAGTAACCTACGTCCCACTGCACCAACTCTGACACTTATTCTGTGGATTTCATCCTGGTATCTAAACAACAGTGAGGGAACCATTGGCTATCAAGTGAAGGCAAGGTTAATAGCTTTTCTGCAGCCTGAGGAATAAATTTGAAGGGCAGTTTTCCCCAGAAGTAGTAAAGAGCTATCGGGGATAACCACTAAATAGTCAAAATTAGATAAGCAAAGTAGTTAAAATATAACATTTATTGGATATATATTAAAATCTATTCTCAAAAATTAACAAGACCAAAAAGCCGTAAATAAACTCTGGGTCTTCTAAATTACCATCACCAGCTAAATAGCTGTGCGTGCATGCATACAAAATGCCAAATCCCAAATGTATAGGGTTCAAATGATCAGCCTCAGTTCGTACAAAACACAGAAGAGTATATTATTAGATATTAACCCTTACTGACCCTAATTGACATGTATAGTAACAATTCTAAAGGGATAACGTGAATATGCTCAAAGGGATATATATGATATGTAGTGATTACACTCAACACACGAGCACATGTAATTTCTGCAGCTAATCTCACAAAAGTGTATACAATGTATTCCATACACCTATAGGTATGTATAGAAATCACACATGCCCTTTATACAGAAAGGTACTAGTGACTACGTAAGGGAAAATTATCAAAGCCTCACTGCGACATTCTTAGGGTTATTGCTGTAAAAACATAATGAAACAGTCTCACCCAGTCCTATAGTGTACCATGGCTTGATTCGTCCTGGTGTAATGTCATCCTTCTTTATTTCAACACCAGGGATAAAGTGGAGGTATCCTGCTCCCAATGCGTTTCCTCCCAAATAGATTCATGAGGGGAGACTTAAGAGGGGCTGAGGGACTACACCATAAGTATCAGCCCTTATCCTCTTCTCTCCGGTTACATTCAGAAGACCCAGAGTTCAACATTATCTATCTGAACGGAGTCTCCTTTAAAATCAGCCGTGCTAAAACCATGCCGCTACGTCACATCCGGTCACGTGGGCTGGTATATCCGGTATTTGGAACGCATCCACCCTCAGGTGGAACGCATACAGCATCTCACAGACGTCACATCCGGTGACATCATCCCCATATCCGGTTACTGGAAAGCATGTATGCATGAATGGAGCGCATATTGAGCACATCATTGGCGCTTCACGGGTACAAAACCACCCATTCAAATCTGGAGTTTACAACACGACGGTAGCAGAGGGAGGACAGATCTGGGCAATCTACTTTAAACGTCCAAAAGAAAGGGGTATATAATATACCTCCTCACCTCCACATAGACACATCGCCCATATTTGTTACCACACGGCAGATATTAAATATCGGGAACAACTTCATCACATCAACTTTTTTTAGTAAAAAAGGAAACAACCGTTGTCCCACCCCTTAAGGGTTATGCATGGCCTCCCACCATAAACTATCTTCACCAGACAGCTAGGCAGGCAAACAAAGGAAAGGCTCATTCCCACATATATTTGTCCACATCAGAACTAATTTAAACCTGAACCCAAAACAAAAAGCAAAAGGTACAGCAGCTGAAGTAGGAGAATAGAGATAGGACAGATCAAAATATGGAGGGACCCTGGCGAAGAGGAAGGCACTGTTTCTGTGAGGCCTTAAGTAGAGGATAGAAAGGGTGCACGCTGCATCTCAACTCCACTGAACCTAAACCTTTCTCCCTACCTATCAGTGGAGGTTGGCACCCTAAAACCTGCGTAGTGGCACCCCCACTCGACGGCGGCTGTCCCTATACTCCTTTCCCTACAAAGTCCCTCATTCTATAGAAAACATTTATATGAGACTTGTTCATTAAGTCCACTAGGAGCCAGTGTACGTAGATAATGTATCCATTTGGCCTCTCTTTGAAGTAGAGCTTTATCCAAGTCCCCACCTCTCTGTGGAATCTTGATCTTATCAATACCTATAAACCTAACACAATCAACTTTTCCCTCATGCATGATGTTGACATGTTTTGCTAGGGGTGTATCGTTTTTGTTGATAATATCACGTAAATGTTCTCCTATGTGCTTCCTAAGTTCTCTTTCCGTTTTACTCACATATTCGATGTTGCACTGGCATGTGGCCTGGTAGATAATCCCTTTTGATTTACAGTTAATAAAGGAGTTTATGTAATACATTTTACCACTCAACTTGCTTTCAAATGTTTTACTTTGTGTGATCACCTAACATGCCACGCAACCGTTACATCTAAAGCCACCCTTGACAGTGGATTTAAGCCAGTCGGTACCTGCTTAAGAAACGTAGTGGCTATGTACAAGCCTATCACGAAGGGATCTACCCCTTCGGTATGTAATCTGTGGGGTCGACTTGACATAGCTCCCTATGTCTTTGTCCATCTGAAGGATTTTCCAATGTTTCTGGAGAATTTTTCTGACTTCATGTGCCTTATTTGAATAAGTGGTAATCAATCTGCATGTGTTATTCTCCTCCTGATCCTGTGGAGATGAGTAAAGAAGAGCAGTGCGATCCTTTGCCAGGGTTACCTCATAGGCCTTAGACAAAACTTTTTTTGGGTATCCTCTTTCAATGAATCAAAATCTTAATTCAGAAGCCTGCTGATCAAAAACCGCATTATCTGAACAGTTTCTACGAACTCTCAAAAACTGGCCCTTTTGAATCCCTTTCTTCAAGGGCAGGGGGTGATTGCTCTCCCATTTCAATAGTGAATTTGTTGCTGTTTTTTTATGGTATGTACGAATAGAAATACTACCGTCCTCATTCTTACACAACAAAATGTCCAGAAATGATAAGGTATTAATATTTATCTCACAAGTAAATCGTAGATTAAGACTGTTTTTATTGAGTGTCCTCACAAAAGTATAAAATTGTTCAGAGTCTCCCTTCCAGAAAATTAAGATATCGTCGATATACCGTATCCATAGGGATATTCTATCACTACCTTCCATGGGGTATTCCCCAAACACAACCGTTTCCTCCCACCAGCCCAGGTAAAGATTGGCGTACGATGGGGCACAGGGACTCCCCATCGCCGATCCCCTGAGCTGGTGGAAGTACTAATTTATCAAACAAAAAAACATTTCTGTTCAGGCAAAACTCAAGTGATTTTATAATAAACTCATTGTGGTTGGCAAATTGACGCCCTCTGCTGCGTAAAAAATAATTGACCGCCTCCAGACCCTGTTCATGGGGAATAGATGAATACAAGGATTCTACGTCAATACTAGCCAGCATGACATCAGGATCTACAGATATACCATCCAATTTTCTCAATAGGTCACTGGTATCCCTAATGTATGAGCTCGTCCCCTTATGCACCTTAGGGAGACTATAGAAAGTGGCCATTATAGGGAATTTAGGGCAGATAAAATCAAATTCTTTTCAACTAATCGTCCATATATTCACCAATAGGATTACCCTTCAGAACCCTATAACAGTCTTTATCATGCAAAAGATTCAGACACATTTGATGGTAATTTTTGGAATCCATCACCACAACATTGTCCCCTTTATCCAAGGGCTTAACAGTTATTGAATGATCCCCTTCAAGATTACATAAAGCCTGCATCTCAAGTTTTGTCAGATTATATTTACATCTGTTTTTTTGCTCTTCCAACTTGGTCAAATCTTTTATGACTAGGTTCAGAAACACATCAATGGGGTCAATATCAATATCAAGAGCTTTTCAATTGTAGATCAGTAAAGGGACCCCTGCCCTCCAAATTAGTGTCTGGTAAACCCAAATCAAAAAGAGTTCTGATGTCAGTCAAAAAATCGTCTGACACCCCTAGGTCAGAACAAGTTTGTTTGTTCTTAAAGACAAAATGTTTCCTCCATTTGACCTTACGGATAAATAGGTTAACATTAGTGTTGATCGAGCACTAAAATGCTCGGGTGCTCGAAGCTCGGGCCGAGCTCGCCGTGATACTCGGGTGCTCGACCCGAGCAACGAGCCCAATGTTAGTTTATGAGAGACCCGAGCATTTTTGTGGTGGCACCCCCGGCAGTCTTTTAAAAGCCTAACAAGTGCCCAAAACGATAGTGACAGTGCTCAAATAACATGGGGACAGCATGGGGATCGCCCCAGGAAGCATTTCTGACCCCCAGGTCACTGCTGTCAACAACGTGGTCAGAGGTATTAAGCCACTTTTAAGGGCTCACAATAAAAAGTTCAAAAACGAAACTGAAACTGCTTTACTGTGAAATATGTTAAGGAATTTCTTTTCCAGGGTAAAGACTTGTGTATAAGGTAAAATAAATAACCAAAAACAAAAATACTCCTCCACACCTTGGGCTATGTTCACAAGTAGCATTTTTATGCGTTTTTGCACTTTTGCATTGCTTTCAACTGTGACAAATGCATTCTCTGGGAAATGTCATTTTAACATTTTACAACCTTATCTGGCCATGTTCTGTGTGACACATGCATAAAGTGCTGAAAAGACATGGGAACAGCATGGGGAAGACCCTTGGAAGCATCTCTGACACCCAGGTCACTGTCTAAAAGTGTGCCCATCATAAGTGACCCTTGCCGCATCAGAAGATGCAGACTTGCAACTATCCCCGTGCAAGTTTTAGTCCCAGGGCAGTGTTCAATTGTACCTCCCCCATTCCTTGCAATACAAGCGCAAGTATGCAGCCTGCCACCCAACCACCCCCAGGCTGCAATACTATACTGCTTGCTTGCACTTGAAATTGGGCCTTTTAGGCATGTGGAGGCGAAATCTGGCCACCACGTCATGGCTGAGTTGGCGGCCTGGAATCCATACTCAGTCCCCAGCCGCCCGGCGGCCGGGTGTCCATGCTCGGTCCCCAGCCGCCCCGGGGCCGGGTGTCCACACACGGTTCCCAGCCGCCTGGGGGCAGCCGGGTGTCCATAAACGGTCCCCAGCCGCCCCTATTTCTCCTTGGAACATCCCCCAACACACTTTTCTTAGCCCAGCCTGCTTTAGGGCAGCATTGGACGAGCCCACCAGAGAACCAGACTCCTCCGGTGGGCCCTGGCTTCTCCATCAGGGGAGTTGAGAGTGCCAAGGTGAGGAGCATGATGATGATGACAGAAGTTAGCATCTGCTTTGTTTTCTTTTAATGCAAGTGTAAGTGTGCAGCCTGCCACCCACCCACCCCCAGACTGCAATTCCATACTGCTAGCTTGCACTTGAAATGGGGCCTTTTAGTTTGGAGGAGGCCGAAGCTGGCCACTACCTCATGGCTGCTTCGGCAGCGAGGTATCCATACTCAGTCCCCAGCCGCCCCTATTTGTCCTGGTGTGCCTTATACATAAGATTAAGCGCGTATACCAAAACATTACCTGTGCCCTCCCCAGTGCATTTAGTGGGAAGGAGAGCCTATTCCGCTGTAGTGTGTGCATGCCAAACCCCTGATCATGGTACATGCGAAGATGCCTCCCACCCTGCACCTGTCGTTGCAGACTTGCAACTATCCCCGTTCAAGTCCTTGTCCCAGGGCAGTGTTCAATTGTACCTCTCCCATTCCTTGCAATGCAAGCGCAAGTATGCAGCCTGCCACCCACCCACCCCCAGGCTGCAATACCATACTGCTTGCTTGCACTTTAAATTGGGCCTTTTAGGGTTGTTGAGGCGGAATCTGGCCACCACGCCATGGCTGCGTCGGCGGCCTGGTATCCATACTCAGTCCCCAGCTGCCCGGTGGCCGGATGTCCCCGCTTGCTCCCCAGCCTCCAGGGGGCGGTCGGGTGTCCAGACTCGGTCCCCAGCCACCCCTATTTGTCCCGGTAACCTTTCCCACACTTTTCTTAGCCTGGCCTGCTTTAGGGCAGCATTGGCCGAGCCCACCAGACAACCAGACTCCTCCGGTGGGCCCTGGCTTCTCCATCAGGGGAGTTGAGAGTGCCAAGGTGAGGAGCATGATGAGGATGATAGAAGTTAGCATCTGCGTTGTTTTGTTGGAATGCAAGCGCATGTATGTAGTAGCGGCTAGGCCTGAGGTGGTCAGCGTTTTGGCGCATATCCTACCTCCTCCGAGGATTGCTGGATGTTTTCCTGCTACTATCCAAGTTCTATGACTCCCGTTAAAACAAAGCTTCAGGTGATAAATGATGGATGAGGTAGTGGCAAAGGAGAAAGAGCAGGAGGAACAGGGACCATTCACATCAATATCAGGCCAGTCAACCAGATATGTCTTGTAGGATATGTTTCTGTAACAAAAGGAGCGGTTCAGCTACACAGTTATAGGGCATACAGTGAGTGCAATGCCTACCAAAAATTTCGAGGCACTCCAATGCCCCTTGGAAATGACATGGAGGTCAGAGGGCCTTAACTAAACTGTGCACTGTTGGCCTAAGCAGTGAATGGAAGGCTTTCCAAAATTTATGAGGAACTGCAATGCCCCTTACAAGAGCCATGCAGTACAGCATATTACAAACATAAGCCCCATTATTGGGGAGTGGGTCTCCCATAGGATTTGCTTATGCCTTCCAAGCAAAAGCTTCCAAAAATTAGGATGGAGCAACTTGCAATGCCCCTTACAAGAGCCATGCAGTACAGCATATTACAAACATAAGTCCCATTATTGGGGAGTGGGTCTCCCATAGTAATTGCTTATGCCTTCCAAGCAAAAGCTTCCAAAAATTAGGACAGAGCAACTTGCAATGCCCCTTACAAGAGCCATGCAGTACAGCATATTACAAACATAAGTCCCATTATTGGGGAGTGGGTCTCCCATAGGATATGCTTATGCCTTCCAAGTAAAAGCTTCCAAAAATTAGGACTGAGCAACTTGCAATGCCCCTTACAAGAACTATGCAGTACAGCATATTACAAACATAAGTCCCATTATTGGGGAGTGGGTCACCCATAGGATTTGCTTATGCCTTCCAAGCAAAAGCTTCCAAAAATTAGGACGGAGCAACTTGCAATGCCCCTTACAAGAGCCATGCAGTACAGCATATTACAAACATAAGTTCCATTATTGGGGAGTGGGTCTCCCACAGTCTTAGTTTATGCCTTCCAAGCAAAAGCTGACAAAAATAAGGACGGAGGAACTTGCAATGCTGGCACCCTGGTGGTATAGTGGTGGTGGAGGCTGAGGATAAGGAGAAGAACATAAAACAGCCGAAATGAGGAAGCGTATACCCATGTGTGGGTGTGAAGCGGTGCATGTGAATACACCTCCCGAAATAACACAGTGGATTTGACTTTATGTTACTCTGCTGTCATTTGGTGGTGATGAGAAGTCTGGCCCAATCCAGCCCTTGTTCATTTTGATAAGGGTCAGCTTGTCAGCATTGTCAGTTGACAGGCGAGTGCGCTTATCAGTTATAATTCCCCCAGCGGCACTAAAAACACGCTCCGATAACACGCTAGCGGCAGGGCAGGCCAGGACCTCCAAGGCGTACAGAGCGAGTTCATTCCAAGTGTCCAGCTTGGATACCCAATAATTAAAAGGCACAGAGGAATCACGGAGGACGCTGGTACGGTCGGCAAGGTACTCCCTCACCATCTTTTGAAACTTTCCACTCCTTGTGAGAGTACCCCGCGCCTCAGGGCCTGTAAGCTGGGCGGGTGTCAGAAATCTGTCCCAGAACGTTGACAGTGTTCCCCTGCCTCTGCTGGATTGGAGTTGCATCCCTCTCGCCTGTACGCCTTGGTTGGGCAACGAACTGTGACCTCTGCCGCTAGCGTGTTCAGATGGGAATTTTTTTAAGAGTTCTGCAGCAAGGGCCTTTTGGTACTGCCCCATTTTTATAGACCTCTCCACCTCAGGAATAAGAGAGTGAAAGTTCTCCTTGTAACGGGGGTCTAAAAGTGTCACCAACCAGTAATGACTGTCACCCAACATTTTGACAACGCGAGGGTCACGGTTAAGGCAGCGTAACATAAAGTCAGCCATGCGTGCCAGACTGGTAACGGGCAAGATTTCCATGTCCTCACCAAGATGACGACTGACCATGCTCTCCTCCTCCTCCTCCTCCTCCTCCCCCCTGTCCTCAGGCCACCCACGCTGAACCGACGGTATGACACTTGTACAGGTACTACCGTCTACAGCGCATGATAGCAGCTCCTGTTCTTCCTCCTCCTCCTCTCCCTCATTGTCCCCCAATACACGTTGGGATGATATGAGGCTGGGCTGTGTGTTATCGCCCACTACGGCTTCTTGATCCATCTCATCATACTCTGGCTGCAATGCCTCCTCTTTAATTCTCTGCAGAGAGCGTTGCAAAAGACAGACAAGTGGGATGCTGACTCTAATGATGGCGTCATCGCCACTCACCATCTTGGTGGCCTCCTCAAAGTTTGTCAGGATGGTACATATGTCAGACATCCAGGTCCACTCCTGAGGTCTTATGTGTGGAGTCTGACCTGAATATCGACGGCCTTGTTGCATCTGGTACTCAACAACTGCTCTCTTCTGCTCACAAATCCTTTGCAACATGTGGAGGGTAGAGTTCCAACGTGTGGGGACATCACACACCAGTTGGTGTGCCGGAAGCTGCAAACGCTGCTGCAACACAGCAAGGGTGGCGGAAGCTGTAGCCGACTTGTGAAAATGAGCTGACAGGCGGCGTACTTTGACGAGCAGATCTGGCAACTCGGAGTACGATTTAAGAAACTGCTGAACCACGAGGTTAAGCACATGAGCCAGGCATGGTGCGTGTGTCATCTCACCTCGCCTCAGAGCCGCCACCAGGTTACGGCTATTGTCACACACGACCATGCCGGGATGTAGGTTCCGTGGTCTCAGCCACAGATCTGCCTGCTCTTTCACAGCTGTCCACAACTCACAAGCAGTGTGAGGTTTATCACTTAAGCTTATGAGTTTCATCACAGCCTGTTGCCGCTTGGCGGAGGCAGTACTGCAGTGCTTCCAGCTTGTAACGGATGTGGTGATATCTGAGATGGAGGCTGAACATGAGGAGGAGGAGGAGGAGGAGGATGATGCGCAGGAGCTATACACTGTGGGGGCAACTATGACTGACATAGGGCCCGCAATCCTCGGTGTGGGGAGGACGTGTTCCATCCCAAGGTCCGACTGGGTCCCGGCTTCCACTATGTTTACCCAGTGTGCCGTCAGAGAGATGTACCGTCCCTGGCCACAAGCACTTGTCCACGTGCCCATTGTCAGGTGGACTCTCCCAGTAACTGCGTTGTTGAGGGCACGGCAGATGCTTTGGGACACGTGCTTGTGTAGTGCGGGGATGGCACACCGGGCAAAATAGTGTCGGCTGGGGACCGAGTACCGAGGGACGGCCACCGCCATAAGATTGCGGAAGGATTCTGTCTCCATCAGCCTAAAAGGCAGCATTTCCAATGCAAGCAGTCGTGAAATTTGCGAATTTAGGACTGTGGCCTGTGGGGCGTTAGCTGCGAATTTCCGCTTTCGTTCAAAGGTCTGGGATATGGACAATTGAACGCTGCGGTGTGACGTGGACGTGGACGTTGATGCTGTTTCTTGAGAAACTGCCATAACAAGTGAAGACTGAGAGGAGGGGGCATCTTTACATGCAGTATGGACAGGGGATTGCCTTGCACACACAACAGGGGGTTCTATTGCACGCACAACAGTGGAAGAAGCAGTGGTGACACCCGCTGACACTGGTCATGGACCCTGGGTTTTGCCCCACAAAGTCGGGTGCTTTGCTGCCATGTGCCTGATCATGCTGGTGGTGGTCAGGCTGGTAGTTTTGTCACCTCTGCTGATGCTGGCATGGCAGGTGGACTTATGGCCTTTTTGGGGTTATCAGCAGAGTCTTTAAAAAAATTCCAGACTCTGGAAGATCTACGGCTTGTACTGGCAACGTGCCTCGTGTTGGTGTTATGGGGAACAGTTGCCCACCTTCTGTCTGCGGCCACCATACTGCTTCTTCCTGCCTGTTGGGGTACTCTGCCTCCCTCCCCCTGTGTGCTGCTGGCCTCACTCTGCATGTCCTCCTGCCACGTTGGGTCAGTTACTAGATCATCCACCACCTCCTCCTCTTCCCCTTGCGCACCACGATGCTCCTCCTCACTTCCTGGCAATTGTGTCTCGTCATCGTCCACCTCTTGTGACAAATTGCCAGCGTCGACTTCCTATGGCCGTGGCTGTTAAAATATTTGGGCAACGCTACATGGGATCTCCTCTTCCATCACTTCAAGCGTATCAGGTGAGGGGCACAAATATGGAAATGGACCAGTGAACAGCTCTTCAGAGTGTCCAAGTGTGGGATCAATTGCTGTCTGACGACACTCGGCATGGTGGGAGGAAGGAGCATCAGGGTGAGGAGGAGTATGCGGTCGAGACTCACGGCTACTAAGAGTTGACCGTGTGGAAGACAGACCGGAGGTGGTGGTGCCCAGGTAACTGGAAGTATTATCTGCTATCCAATTAATAACCTGTTCACACTGATCTGTTCTCAAAACTGGTGTTGTTCTGTGCTTCCCTAGTAATTCGGTCAAGAAGTGGGAGCGAGAAGATGTGGCTGTTGGTTGGGGCACATTTTCACCTTGGCCACGGCCCCGTCCTCTGCACGAACCATCACCAGAACGTCCACTTCCCCGTCCCTTGCCACGCGCCTTGCCCATTTTAAAGGAAGTAAAATAGCTTACACTTGCACTATCAATGGAAAAAGGGTAATAAAAAGTAGATTTGAACCGTAGAAGAGCAAAACCACAGTTCTATTTCTCTGGCCTATACCCAACTCTTTTAAACAATCTGAACAATCAGGGAGAAACTATTACTGTTTTTCTTTACGTAAAAAATAACAAAACCTGAATAAGAGAGATTTTTTACCGTGAGATGGCAAAACCGCAGTTATTGTTTACTGGTGTATACCAGACTTTTTTAAATATATAGATTTGCGGCTGAACAGTGAGCGACACACTCAAACTGTTTTTTTTTTAGATACCAAAGGCCCAAAACTGGATAGTACAGAGATTTGACCCGTGGAACTGCAAAACCACACAGGGATTTGTCGAGCCTACACCAAACTATTTTCAACAGATATATTTTTGTGTCACAACAGTCAGGAGACACTACTGTTTTTCTTTACGGAAAATATACCAAAACCTGAATAATAGAGATTTTTTACCCTGGGATGGCAAAACCATAGTTATTGTTTACTGGGGTATACCAGACTTTTTTAAATATATAGATTTGCGGCTGAACAGTGAGCGACACACTCAAACTGTTTTTTTTTAGATACCAAAGGCCTAAAACTGGATAGTACAGAGATTTGACCCGTGGAACTGCAAAACCACACTGGGATTTGTCGAGCCTACACCAGACTATTTTCAACAGATATATTTTTGTGTCACAACAGTCAGGAGACACTACTGTTTTTCTTTACGGAAAATATACCAAAACCTGAATAATAGAGATTTTTTACCGTGGGATGGCAAAACCACAGTTATTGTTTACTGGGGTATACCAGACTTTTTTAAATATATAGATTTGCGGCTGAACAGTGAGCGACACACTCAAACTGTTTTTTTTTAGATACAAATGGCCCGAAAGTGGATAATACAGAGGTTTGAACCATGGAAGTGCAAAACAACACTTCTGTTTCTCTAGCCTACACCAGACTATTTTCAACAGATATATTTGTGTCTGAAAAGTCAGAGACACGCTTTTTTTTTGGGGGGGGGGGGGACACCAAAAGGTTAATAAGACGGGTATTTGTACAGTGTGAAGGAGGAAAAAAAAAGAGGATTTAGATGAAAAAAAAAGGATTTTTCCTGTCCCCTGAGACCTGGAGCTAAGTCCAGCAATTTCAGCAACAGGAGCAGCACACAGGACTGTAATGCAGCGTTTGCTGGTATAACCACTGCGTCTCCTGTACAGCCTGCCTGCCTGATATCTGGGATGGATATTAGTCCTGAGAAGGACTGTTTGTTTGATCTGGCAGCCTTTACAGACCCTACACTAACTATTTCGCAGTTTATATCTCTCCCTAAATCAGCAGCGCTGTCCCTACACTGTCTGATCCGGAGCGACTGTGTCCAAGATGGCGGCGCCCGGTTTTAAATACTCGAGGTGACGCTGTGCGGCCAGCCACTCACTGTAATGTCCACAACCAACATGGCTGCGGCATTACAGTGACTGGCTGGCAATCCCAGCATGTTCATTGGCTCTGTAAAGAGCGCCAAACATGCAGGGCGGAGACCCGAGCTCCCGCCCGAGTAACCCGGAAATGCTCGGTGCTCGCCGAACATCCCGAGTAGCGTGATGGTCGGGCGAGTACCGAGCAGTGTCGAGCATGTTCGCTCAACACTAGTTAACATATTTCACTGCATAAAATGATTTATAATCGGTTGTCGGTACAAAGGTAAGCCCCTTACTTAAAACCCCCAACTCAGGTGTGTTAAGGGTTTTGGAAGAGAGATTAATGACCTGCAGGTTAGTTATTGGCACTGTGGGTTGGATAGATTGAAACGACTCCTGAGTGGATACCCCTCTTCTAAAAAATGCCCCCTAACTGGGGACTTTCTGTTGTTGTTCCTATTTCTATTGCCTCTACCACTTTGTCTCCCCATCTGTGATTTATCTGGTCTCTGGGTCGGATGCTGCTGTATCTGTGGATGAAATATCAGTCTCTTGATATCTAGAACCCTCTATATATTGGAAAATTATATGCTTTGTTCTCTTTAAATTCTTGGAGATCTCTCACAAAGCATTTATGTTTACATTCTTTTAAATGGTACTGACATTTCTCCAGAGTATTCTGTAGGGCAATCTCCTTGGATGCAAACTCAGGTTCAGATGCAAATTTCTTTGCAATCTCTATTTGCGTTTTAAGAGAGTCAACATTTGGGCATGCACCTGATGAGATAGCAAGTCCTGGGGGGATCTGTTCACAGACCTGGATGGATAGGCCATCAGTGAGCTCCTGGACAGTATGTGGCACTACTTGGCATTCTTGAATACACAGATGCATAATGTCCCAGAGGTTCTTAATTGGATTCAGGTTTGGGGAATATGAAGTTCAGTCAATGGCAACAATGTCATCATCATCCAGAAATGCCTCTAGCCACATGAGACCAGGCATTATCCTGCACAAGGAGTAACCTACGTCCCACTGCACCAACTCTGACACTTATTCTGAAGATTTCATCCTGGTATCTAAACAACAGTGAGGGAACCATTGGCTATCAAGTGAAGGCAAGGTTAATATCTTTTCTGCAGCCTGAGGCATAAATTTGAATGGCAGTTTCCCCCAGAAGTACATAAATCATATATGCACATAAATATATACCAGTAGTTAATAAACCGTGAATATTACTATATGCTAGCGCTGAATAGCCCACATACATAAATAATATAACAGGACTGAATATTGCACCTTTAGAAATGATGCTAAATAGATATGAGAAGATCAGTCAGTGGAGGATTCACTCATAATCAAATTTCCTCAAATTTGAAGGTCCCCGCACATTCAAACACTTTGTGATTTGCTTTGTGAGCAACGTAAAAAGAAAATTTCACACATTGCTAAAGATTCAGCAGACAGGCAAGTCATATCAGGCATGGCCGGACGGCCTTTCACATACCTTGCAGCTATTACATCACATGGTCAAGCGCAGCCAATCAGGGCTATTACAGCCAACATAAAAGATGAGGGTTGGCCATTTTAGAATTTTTGCGGTTAGACTAGCATTAAGTCATTACACATAGGTATAGAAAAAGGCATGAATCTGATTGTGGTGTACTACTACAGTGCTGAAGGACATTGGGAGTGATAGTTTCAGTCTGTGGATATGCAAATTGCCTCTTCAGAGAAAAAGAGGACTTGAACTCTATAGCGCCATCTATTGGAAGCAGCAATCCTACAAGTCACAATCACGAGTTGTGCAACATGACTTAGGATAAAAGCCAAATCAGAATCTCAATTTGCAGACACGGTGTTTCGGGCTGTTGGCCCTCGTCAGTGAAAAGTATGACAACTGATTTGGCTAGGTGAGAGGCTTGGACTGAGGTCTAAAGGGTAACGTTTCACCTTGTGGAGAGTCAATGCATGTCAAGGTAAGGAGGCTTATTCGTCGTGCAATGCTCCTAAGGGAAATTTAATATGCAAATTGCCTCTTCAGAGAAAAAGAGGACTTGAACTTTATAGCACCACCTATTGGAAGCATCAATCCTACAAGTCTGTGGATAATAATACAAAGATTCAAGTGAAAGGGAGGTGCTGTATCTGCAGAGTCTGTGTGACTGTGAATTGATTGATATGTGACATATTGCAGTGACAACACCTTAATAAAAGCTTTTTTTATTTTCTACAGAATGACAACAGAGAGGACAGATTATTACTCCTGTGTCTTAATTTTGCTGCTAAAGAAAAATCCTTAAATACATTTTCAAATGATCTCTAATAATAATAGCTATGTTTCCCTGCCCTTTGCACAGTAGGCCTAAGAACCTGACTTGGTTTACAAGACATTGTCAGCGGAGCTGTGTGAGCTTTACTATATGTGGTGCCCCTGCGGGTTCAGTCGTCACAGAGGTACTGCATCTCACCCAGAGATGTGGTATCTCACTCTCAGGTAAGGATAGAGTGCTGCCCGGGACCCTAACACCTGCATCCAACACTACACTACTCCAGACCAGCTGAAGGGGCAAGATGTGTCGCGCTTCCGGCTGAGCCCTGACCCTGGTTGGAGTGGGGGGAACCAAAGTAGGGGGAACCATGTAGTGGGTGTGGGTGGAGGACGTAGATTAGTGGAGCACTTGTTAGAAGTGATATAAAAGAGGGAACCATCTTGAAAGGACAGGTCAGTCTGAGAGGAGAAGTAGTGGGAGCAGGAGCTCTGCAGGAGTTCTGCTCAGGAGGAGGGCCTAGCAGAGAGGCTCAAGACTGAGAAGGAGAGGAGGAAGGAGAGAGGAGCAGGAGAAAGGCTCCAGGAATGGGAAAGGGATCCCAGGGGTACGGGCAGTGCTGGAGGCCACCCATATGCACGAATCTGCCAGGCGGTGGAGGGATCAAGCCACAGAGGTGACCGGCCCCTGACCAGTGAGAATTACAAAGTTCAACTGGAAACCGGAGGCTTCTGCACTTTCAGTGTGCAGTTGCCACATCCGCACTCAAGTCGCCAAAAAGGTAACCACATAGGATCCAGGGAACTCCAGGTTGCCCAGAAAGATCTGAGGATACTGGCTTGGGACATTGTTTGGTGAGGCGCAGGGCAAGTAGGGTGAGAGCCAGCGTAGAAAGACGGCTGAGAAGGTCATATAGAACGGGGTCCTGTAAGGCACTCTTGAAACACCTGGAAGTTTGCTGAACCCCTACCTGATGAACGCAGAGTGACGTGGGAGGCTGTAATCTGTACAGTGCAACCTGAGGAACTTAACAACTGTGAGTAAACTCTGAAGACTGCACCCCACTGTCTCTGTGAAGTTATTGCTGCGCCATCACCCCCTGCACTACACCGCAACATCCATAACACCTTAGCACTGCCCTGGAGCTAAGCTCTACCTGTGGAGAGCTAAACCAACTCTGCTGCATTTACATCAGCTCCAGAGCACCTGCTCCGCAGAGGTGGCTCCATATAGCCGCATACCACAGGTGGCATCACGAACTCTATACAAGAACTATAAATCCCCTGTAAATATTGCCCTTTTGATTGACTGCCCTGGGTCACGGACCGGGTCACCGCCACTGTGACATCTCCCCTAGCAATGACTGGCCCGGCACCGAGTACCCCAAGGCCAAGGGGGCGCGTCATCTTTGGCGTCATGAACAGGATATGAACCCACCCGTTATCACCGTGTATTGTGCGCCTAGAGACTGTGTTCTATACTGAATGTCGCGCCCGCCCCAGAAGAACGGGCGCCATTATGTGCGTTATCAAGGACAACATAGAACCTCCCATCGTGTGCCGGGTCCCAGAATGGTGCCAAAAGCGGAGCACTCCGCAAGCAGCAGTAACCATGTATGTAAATGTGTCCATCAAGGTGAGGGAGCTGCCCCCTGGTGTGGCCGACAGCAAGCAGTCATGGGACTGTGGCGCCCAGCTGTGCTTGGTACCACAGATCCTTGAAGGGTGTATTAATGGAATCCTCCACAAGAGGCCCCCATAAATATTCACACATCTCCACCTTCCACCTCAGACCAGCAGAGGGAGCCCGTTAGGGATATAAATAGGGAAGGTTGATCTAGACAGTTAGTGTTTAGTCTGGAGTTGACAGAGAGTCAAGTCTGTTGAGAGAGTTCCTGCAGTATATGTGCCTGAGAGGAGTCAGCTACAGTGGAGCCCAGTCCAGACTCAGTTGTAGCTCAATTAGAGCTTAACGTGTGTCAACGCCTGTAAGAGCGGTGAAGAGCGGCAAGCTGCCGTTAGTGTGAGTAGCCTAGTGAGGGCCCGAGCGTTGCCGAAGGTGAGTGGAAAGTGAGTAGCAGTGGGGGCAGAGGAGCTTACCCTGCTCACCCCGAAACATATACCGGACACCGGGTCCGAGCTTACCGGGATCTCTACGACCCAGTAAGGCATAACCAGAATCCCTGGAGAACTACAGGTCCCAGGTTCACCAGAGAGCTGATACATAACAGAGCCAGGAGACACATAGGCCCCGTAAGCTGGGAGCGAGCACTCCAAGAGAAGGCCCTACCACAACGTCAGCCGGTGCAAGACAGAGAAAAAGTTAGGCCTAGCTTCAGGCAGGTCAGAAACTTACTACGCAGAGGCAAGAAACAGGAGGCCCTACACCCGCTCATTGGGGAGGATCCTGATATGCACCCTTCAACCTACAGTGCTCTGGGATGTGCCTGTATTACCACCAGTAAAAGGTACTGAAATGACTACCGTGTCCGCTCCCGTTCTTGCTCTGACCGGGCTGGGTCTCGCCTGTCCTGCACCCCCCCACTCCGTACGCTGCCCTGAGGCCTAGCTCCACCTGTGGGGAGCTATACCATCGAGCAGCCTTATCACCGGCCTCAGCGGACTGCCGCAGCGCTGGTGATTCTCACCAGAAACCACAGGTGGCGTCACGAACTTTCCTAAAATTAACAAACAACCCCCTTTTTAAAGCTGACCCCAGGGTACGGGCCCGGGAGCCGACCACCGCGACACCCCCAAAGGCCAGGCAAAGGCCCGGGTACCGAGTCGTCCTCATCCCCCTGGGCGTGTCAGGACCATCCCAGAAAGGGGATTGGAAAAGAGACGAAAACTGGGAGACAGGGTGTGGTTTCAAGCAGTCTAGACAGACCGCACTCGGCAGGCAAGATGGAGGGAGGTGAGACAGGAGTTCCCGCCAGCGGCCTGCAACATCCTGATGCACCCCTCACCTTGGAGGAGATGGTATCCAAGCTGTCCCGGGAGGACACGGAGTTTCTCTACGCCAGGATGGAGGACCTAAGCTGGAGGATGGAGAGAGCCCAGCAGGACGCCATCGCCGGCTGGAAAAAGGAGATGGTCGAGAGGATGGCGAACAGGCAGCAGCCAGCGCTGCAAGAAGCGGGCAGTGCCCCAGCCTTGGTGGAGCCAGATCAGCGCCAGGAGGCAGAGTGCAGCACAGGAGCGGACGCGGGAGCAGGTAAGAGGAGTCTCCCTGTTCCGGACTCTGAAGGCGCTGACCTGCTGACCAACCCCGGGTGCTACCGACACAGGCCCGCTCCTGGTCTCCCTGCAGAGCCCTCCGTCCCCGGGCGTGGAAAGTGCCGATCCGTTCCTAGCCCTCCTTCAATATCATCTGTCCCCGGGCGCGTATGCCCTAAATGTACCTCGGAACCTGGAACCGTCACCCCCGGGCACCAGTGACGCTGGCCTGCTCCTGGGCCTCTTGCAGGAACCACCGCCTCCGACACCTGAGTGGGTGTACGGGCATCTGCCTTGGGAATGGTCCGCAGAGGTGGAAGACCATAGCCTCCCGCTGTTACCCGCTTCTGAGCCCTCAGCCATCTTCGGGAGTGAAGAGGACCAGATCCTGTGGGATAACCCTGGGGGGACCTCATGGGGTTTCCCCAGGAGACCAGAGCAGAAGCTACGCGCCAGGTGGAGCACTGCAAGAGGGAGCTTGCGCAGCTGAAAAAAGAGCGGCACCTCCGGCGGGTGCGCTGGGGGAGACTAGTGGCCCGGAACATGGAGGAGAAGGCCCGGGCCCGCTAAAACAAGGAAGCTGCACATGGTCCCCATGCCGAAGGGACCGTGGTGAAGTTCAACCTGGATGGAGGATGGGGTTTCATCCGGGATCCGCAGACCGAGACAGAGCTCTTTGTTAACAGGAGGGACGTGGAGTCCCACCTAAAAGAAGGACATCCGGATCGGAATCTATACCCTGGTGATCACGTCACCTACACCAGGCATAGAGGTGAGAGGGGCTGGTATGCTCTGAACGTCCACAGGGTGGTGGAGAGTGAACCCTTGCCATCTAGAGCTGATGACCCGGCTGGGCCAGCCTATAGTGGACAGGAGTTGTTTCCCCGGAGGAAGCACCACTACTGAGCAGTAGGTGGAACTGTACTGTATATAGTTACCCGGAAGGGTACAGCAATGTTGGTGTGAACTGGAAAAAGTTATGAGTGTGTTTCCATAGTTACCAGGTAAGGGTACCAGAACTGGCAGACTGCAGTTCATACAGCACAAGAGGCTCCATTCCAGTTCTGTCTGCTGCTGCTGATATTTGTAAAAATAGCCCCAGGTATCAGGGGCCAAGGATAATTTTTTTTTTATCTTAATCCTGATTATTTGCTTAAAAAGCAATCCAGAGAACACCGTTTTTCTGCTCCATTTACTTGTTGCCACTGCAAAATACAGCCAGATCCTTTACATATTACATTGATAAAAATCCAGAAATTTGTAGTGAACGTGGAAAATATTGGCCTCCATTTAAGTTTTGTTGCAGTATGTCAGAGGTTAGTGACACAAAGTCACTGTGAAAAATAGTAACCTACATGCCAGCTATTTAAAACTGTGGTTTTCCGTCACACGTATCACATACAGTGGGGAAAAAAGTATTTAGTCAGCCACCAATTGTGCAAGTTCTCCCACTTAAAAAGATGAGAGGCCTGTAATTGACATCATAGGTAGACCTCAACTATGAGAGACAAAATGAGAAAACAAATCCTGAAAATCACATTGTCTGATTTGGAAAGAATTTTTTTTCAAATTTTGGTGGAAAATAAGTATTTGGTCACCTACAAACAAGCAAGATTTCTGGCTCTCACAGACCTGTAAGTTCTTCTTTAAGAGGCTCATCTGTCCTCCACTCATTACTTGTAGTACTGGCACCTGTTTGAACTTGTTAGATAATGCTTCCAGTCACTTAGGAATCACCACCACCACCCTGTCTTCCATTCGGTCACATCTCAGTAGCCGTGAGTCTGGACTGCATATCCCTCACCCTGATCCTCCTTCTTCCCACAATGCCGAGTGCCTGGAGACAACTGATCCCACACTTGGACACTCCAAAGAGCTGTTCACTTTTCCATTTATAGATTCGGGCCTCTTGCCTGGTCCACTTGAAGTGGGGCAAGAGGAGATTGCAAGTAGCGAAGCCCAAAAATTTGAGAAGCCACGGTCACACGAAGGCAACGGTGGGAAACTGTCACAAGAGGTGGATGATGGTGAAACACAATTGCGAGAAAGTCAGGAGGAGGACCAGGTTGCGGAAGTGGAAGATGAGGTGGTGGACGATGAAGTCACTGACCCAACCTGGCAAGGTGACATGCAGAGCGAGGACAGCAGCACACAAGGGGAGGGAGGTGTAGCACCACAACAGGCAAGAACAAGCAGTGTGGTGGCCATAGACATAACATCAACACAACGGAAGTTGCCAGTACAACTGTTAGTGTGGCGCCCCTGAGGGTTTGGTCGCCACAGAGGTATTGCATCTCACCCAGAGGTGTGGTATCTCACTCTTGGGTAAGGAAGGAGGATGGCTCAGGAAGCTAACACTGCATTCACTACACCACATTTCCGGGGGACAGGGTGACAATGCTCCTAAGGGAGAGCACAACTGTCCCTGATCCCTGGCTGGAGTGGGGGGGAACCACCTAGAGAGGGGGAACTATGTAGTGTATGGGTGGAGGAAGTAGTTAAAGGGGGCACATAGTGGTAGATATAAAAGAGAGTAGCCATCTTAGTTCAGTGTGGAGTTCCAGACAGTCAGAGGAGGAGAGTGCAGGAGCAGAGGCTCTGTAGGAGCTCTCCTCCAGAGGCGGGCCTAGTCAGGAGGCCTGAGCCTGGAAGGAGAGTGGAGAGGGAGCAGGAAGGCTCCAAGAGTCAAGAAGGGACTCTAGGGGGACGGTCCGTGCAGAACGCCACCCGTACGCCTGCTGCTACCAGGAGGTAGAGGGGTCGAGGCCAGAATAGGGAACCAGATCCCTCAACTAGCAGAGAAACATTAAAGGCTCAACTAGAAACCGGCGGTTGCAGTGTCTAACGTGTTGCAGCCATAATCCACACCAGTTGCATTAAGAAGGTAGCCACATAGGACCAGGGGACGGAACATACGTCGCCCGCTAAGGCCCAAGGGTACCGGATAGAAGTGGCACTGGGTGTGAGGTACAGGAAGAGGCCAGAGGAAGGTACACAGAATGGGGTCATTGAACACTCTCAACTAGCACCATCAGTAAGCACATCCACATCCTTGTCCCAGCGCAGCGTTTAGTTGTCCCTACCCCAGTCCTTGGAACGCAAGCGCAAATACGCAGCTAATACCCCACTGGCCACAGTACTAAATTCCCACATTTCACGACTGCTTGCGCTCGGAATGTTGCCTTTTAGGCTCGTGGAGACGGAAGCATTCCGCAACCTGATGGCGGCGACCGTCCCTCAGTACTCGGTCCCCAGGTGTACCAACGTACTCCTTGATTCCTCTGTGCCTTATAATTATTAGGTATCTAAGCTGGACACGTGGCATGAACTGGCTCTCTATGCCTTGGAGGTCATGGCCTGCCCTGCCGCTAGTGGAATTATAACTGATAGGCGCATCCGCCTGTCAACTGAAAATGCTGACAGGCTGACTCTTATAAAAATGAACAAGGGCTGGATTGGGCCAGACTTCTCAACAACACCGAATGATAGCAGCGTAACATAAATTCAAATACAGTATCTTTTTTTGGGGAAGTCTAACTCTATTCCCATGCACATCTGTCTTCACACCCAGACATGGGTATATGCTTCTTGATTTTGTCTATTTGCTCTTGTCCTCCTCCTTCTCCACATCCTCATCCTCCACCACCATATGAACCATATCAACATATCTACTTCTCTTGCATTGGAGTTCCTCCAAATTTTTGGCAGCCGTTGCTTCACTGCATAGGCAAACACTATGGGAGACTGTAGTGCTAAGATGTTAATGGTAGTGTTGAGCGAACATGCTCGACACTGCTTGGTACTCGCCCGAGCATCACGCTACTCGGGATGTTCGGCGAGCACCGAGCATTTCCGGGATACTCAGGCAGGAGCTCGGGTCTCTGCCCTGCATGCTTGGCGCTCTTTACAGAGCCAATGAACATGCAGGGATTGCCAACCAGTCACTGTAATGCTGCAGCCATGTTGGTTGTGGGCATTACAGTGATTGGCTGGCCGCACAGAGTCACCTCGAGTATTTAAAACCTGGCGCCGCCATCTTGGACACAGTCGCTCCGGATTAGACAGTGTAGGGACAGCGCTGCTGATTTAGGGAGAGATATAAACTGCGAAATAGTTAGTGTAGGGTCTGTAAAGGCTGCCAGAACAAACAAACAGTCCTTTTCAGGACTAATATTCATCCTAGATACCAGGCAGGCAGGCTGCATAGGAGACACAGTGGTTATACCAGCAAACGCTGCATTACAGTCCTGTGTGCTCCTGTTGCTGAAATTGCTGGACTTAGCACCAGGTGTCGGGGGCCAGGAAAAATCCTTTTTTTTCATATAAATCCTCCTTTTTTTTTCCTCCTTCACACTGTACAAATACCCGTCTTATTAACCTTTTGGTGTGTGTCCCCCCCCCAAAAAAAAGCGTGTCTCTGATTTTTCAGACACAAATATAACTGTTGAAAATAGTCTGGTGTAGGCTAGAGAAACAGAAGTGTTGTTTTGCACTTCCACGGTTCAAGCCTCTGCATTATCCATTTTGGGCCATTTGTATCTAAAAAAAAAAACAGTTTGAGTGTGTCGCTCACTGTTCACCCGCAAATCTATATATTTAAAAAAGTCTGGTATACCCCAGTAAACAATAACTGTGGTTTTGCCATCCCACGGTAAAAAATCTCTATTATTCAGGTTTTGGTATATTTTCCGTAAAGAAAAACAGTAGTGTCTCCTGACTGTTGTGACACAAAAATATATCTGTTGAAAATAGTCTTGTGTAGGCCCGACATCCCAGTGTGGTTTCGCAGTTCCACGGGTCAAATCGCTGTACTATCCAGTTTTGGGCCTTTGGTATCTAAAAAAAAAGCAGTTTGAGTGTGTCGCTCACTGTTCAGCCGCAAATATCTCTATTTAAAAAAGTGTGGTATACCCCAGTAAACAATAACTGTGGTTTTGCCATCCCACGGTAAAAAATCTCTATTATTCAGCTTTTGGTAGTTTTTTCCGTAAAGAAAAACAGTAGTGTCTCCTGACTGTTGTGACACAAAAATATATCTGTTGGAAATAGTCTTGTGTAGGCCCGACATCCCAGTGTGGTTTCGCAGTTCCAAGGGTCAAATCGCTGTACTATCCAGTTTTGGGCCTTTGGTATCTAAAAAAAAAAGCAGTTTGAGTGTGTCGCTCACTGTTCAGCCGCAAATATCTCTATTTAAAAAAGTGTGGTATACCCCAGTAAACAATAACTGTGGTTTTAATCTTCCACGGTTCTAATCTACTCTTTATTACCCTTTTTCCATTGATAGTGCAAGTGTAAGCTATTTTACTTCATTTACAATGGGCAAGGCGTGTGGCAAGGGACGTGGAAGTGGACGTTCTGGTGATGGTTCGTGCAGAGGACGGGGCCGTGGCCAAGGTGAAAATGTGCCACAACCAACAGACACATCTTCTCGCTCCCACTTCTTGACCGAATTACTAGGGAAGCACAGAACAACACCAGTATTGAGAACTGATCAGTGTGAACAGGTTATTAATTGGATAGCAGATAATACTTCCAGTTACCTGGGCACCACCACCTCTGGTCTGTCTTCCACACGGTCAACTCTTAGTAGCCGTGAGTCTCGACCGCATACTCCTCCTCACCCTGATGCTCCTTCCTCCCACCATGCCGAGTGTCGTCAGACAGCAAGTGATCCCACACTTGGACACTCTGAAGAGCTGTTCACTGGTCCATTTCCATATTTGGGCCCCTCGCCTGATACGCTTGAAGTGGTGGAAGAGGAGATCCCATGTTGCGATGTCCAAATATTTGAACAGCCACGGCCACAGGAAGTCGATGTTGGCAATCTGTCACAAGAGGTGGACGATGACGAGACACAATTGCCAGGAAGTGAGGAGGAGGATCGTGGTGCGCAAGTGGAAGAGGAGGAGGTGGTGGATGATCTAGTAACTGACCCAACGTGGAAGGAGGACATGCAGAGTGAGGCCAGCAGCACACAGGGGGAGGGAGGCAGAGTACCCGAACAGGCAGGAAGAAGCCGTGTGGTGGCCGCAGACAGAAGGCAGGCAACCGTTCCCCATAACACCAACACGAGTGACGTTGCCAGTACAAGCGGTAGGTCTTCCAGAGTCTGGAATTTTTTTAAAAGAAAAAAGAGAGGGGTTGCTCACTGGTCTATTCGGGTGCTCTGAAGAAAAGAGTAATCTCAATTGCAAAAAGAACTTCGGCACTCCATACATGAAAATATGAGAAGTATTGTATCTAGAATAATGTCATTTTGAAAAATGAAGGTTTTTTGTGCATAATTTGGCCAATTTATGTGTGCCCATCAACCACGACAAGGTCACCTTCGTATAATGGGAAACTACGCTACGCTACCACTGGATATGCCACTCTTGGGCTGTAAGCCTGTATGGACAATATGTCTTTGCTTGGGCTTTTAACCTACAATGTATGGGCTGGTAGAGCTAGTTAAAACCACCTGTGACTGAATGGGAGGGACACATGGTCAGAAAAAAGGCTGTCAAACTTCTAATAGTGTGAACACGTACCTGCTGCAATGCTCCAGGAGCGGAATCCCAAAAATGATTAATAGAAAAAAGAGAGGGGTCGCTCACTGGTCTATTCGGGTGCTCTGAAGAAAAGAGTAATCTCAATTGCAAAAAGAACTTCGGCACTCCATACATGAAAATATAAGAAATATTGTATCTAGACTAATGTCACTTTGAAAAATGAAGGTTTTTTGCGCATAATTTGGCCAATTTATGTGTGCCCATCAACCACGACAAGGTCACCTTCGTATGATGGGAAACTACGCTACGCTACCACTGGATATGCCACTCTTGGGCTGTAAGCCTGTATGGACAATATGTCTGTGCTTGGGCTTTTAACCTACAATGTATGGGCTGGTAGAGCTAGTTAAAACCACCTGTGACTGAATGGGAGGGACACATGGTCAGAAAAAAGGCTGTCAAACTTCTAATAGTGTGAACACGTACCTGCTGCAATGCTCCAGGAGCGGAATCCCAAAAATGATTAATAGAAAAAAGAGAGGGGTCGCTCACTGGTCTATTCGGGTGCTCTGAAGAAAAGAGTAATCTCAATTGCAAAAAGAACTTCGGCACTCCATACATGAAAATATAAGAAATATTGTATCTAGACTAATGTCACTTTGAAAAATGAAGGTTGGAATTTTTTTAAAGACTCTGCTGATAACACCAAAAAGGCCATATGTTCCACCTGCCATGCCAGCATCAGCAGGGGTGACTACCAGCCTGACCACCACCAGCATGATCAGGCACATGGCAGCAAAGCACCCGACTTTTTGGGGCGAAACCCAGGGTCCACGACCAGTGTCAGCGGGTGTCACAACTGCTTCTTCCACTGTTGTGCGTGCAATAGAACCCCCTGTTGTGTGTGCAAGGCAATCCCCTGTCCAAACTGCATGTAAAGATGCCCCCTCCTCTCAGTCTTCACTTGTTATGGCAGTTTCTCAAGAAACAGCATCAACGTCCACGTCCACGTCCCACCGCAACGTTCAATTGTCCATATCCCAGACCTTTGAACGAAAGTGGAAATTCGCAGCTAACGCCCCACAGGCCACAGTCCTAAATTCGCAAATTTCACGACTGCTTGCGTTGGAAATGCTGCCTTTTAGGCTGGTGGAGATGGAATCCTTCTGCAATCTTATGGCGGTGGCCGTCCCTCGGTACTCAGTCCCCAGCCGACACTATTTTGCCCGGTGTGCCATCCCCACACTACACAAGCACGTGTCCCAAAACATCTGCCGTGCCCTCAACAACGCAGTTACTGGGAGAGTCCACCTGACAACGGACACGTGGACAAGTGCTTGTGGCCAGGGATGGTACATCTCTCTGACGGCACACTGGGTAAACATAGTGGAAGCCGGGACCCAGTCGGACCTTGGGACGGAACACATCCTCCCCACACCAAGGATTGCGGGCCCTATGTCAGTCAGAGTTGCCCCCACAGTGTACAGCTCCTGCGCATCCTCCTCCTCCTCCTCCTCCTCATGTTCAGCCTCCATCTCAGATATCACCACATCAGTTACAAGCTGGAAGCATTGCAGTTCTGCCTTCGCCAAGCGGCAACAGGCTGTGCTGAAACTCATAAGCTTAGGTGATAAACCTCACACTGCTTGTGAGTTGTGGACAGCTGTGAAAGAGCAGGCAGATCTGTGGCTGAGACCGCTGAACCTACATCCCGGCATGGTCGTGTGTGACAATGGCCGTAACCTGGTGGCGGCTCTGAGGCGAGGTGAGATCACACACGTACCATGCCTGGCTCATGTGCTTAACCTCGTGGTTCAGCGGTTTCTTAAATCATACCCCGAGTTGCCAGATCTGCTCGTGAAAGTACGCGGCCTGTCAGCTCATTTTCACAAGTCGGCTATAGCTTCCGCCACCCTTGCTGTGTTGCAGCAGCGTTTGCAGATTCCTGCACACCGACTGGTGTGTGATGTCCCCACACGTTGGAACTCTACCCTCCACATGTTGCAAAGGATTTGTCAACAGAAGAGAGCAATTGTGGAGTACCAGCTGCAACAAGGCCGTCGATATTCAGGTCAGACTCCACACATAAGACCTCAGGAGTGGACCTGGATGTCTGACAAATGTACCATCCTGACAAACTTTTAGGAGGCCACCAAGATGGTGAGTGGCGATGACGCCATCATTAGTGTCAGCATCCCACTTGTCTGTCTTTTGCAACGCTCTCTGCAGAGAATTAAAGAGGAGGCATTGCAGCCAGACTATGATGAGATGGATCAAGAAGCCGTAGGGGGCGATTACACACAGCCCAGCCTCATCTCATCCCAACGTGCATTGGGGGACAATGAGGGAGAGGAGGAGGAGGAGGAGGAGGAAGAACAGGAGCTGCTATCATGCGTTGTAGACGGTAGTACCTGTACAAGTGTCATACCGTCGGTTCAGCGTGGGTGGCCTGAGGACAGGGGGGAGGAGGAAGAGGAGGAGGAGAGCATTGTCAGTCTTCATCTTGGTGAGGACACGGAAATCTTGCCCGTTACCAGTCTGGCACGCATGGCTGACTTTATGTTACGCTGCCTTAACCGTGACTCTCGCGTTGTCAAAATGTTGGGTGACAATCATTACTGGTTGGTGACACTTGTAGAACCCTGCTACAAGGAGAACTTTCACTCTCTTATTCCTGAGGTGGAGAGGTCTACAAAAATGGGGCAGTACCAGAAGGCCCTTGCTGCAGAACTCTTAAAAAAATTCCCATCTGAACACGCTAGCGGCAGAGGTCACAGTTCGTTGCCCAACCAAAGCGTACAGGCGAGAGAGATGCAACTCCAATCCAGCAGAGGCAGGGGAACACTGTCAATGTTCTGGGACAGTTTTCTGACACCCGCCCAGCTTACAGGCCCTGAGGCGCGGGGTACTCTCACAAGGAGTGGAAAGTTTCAAAAGATGGTGAGGGAGTACCTTGCCGACCGTACCAGCGTCCTCCGTGATTCCTCTGTGCCTTTTAATTATTGGGTATAAAAGCTGGACACTTGGAATGAACTCGCTCTGTACGCCTTGGAGGTCCTGGCCTGCCCTGCCGCTAGAGTGTTATCGGAGCGTGTTTTTAGTGCCGCTGGGGGAATTATAACTGATAAGCGCACTCGCCTGTCAACTGACAATGCTGACAAGCTGACCCTTATCAAAATGAACAAGGGCTGGATTGGGCCAGACTTCTCATCACCACCAAATGACAGCAGAGTAACATAAAGTCAAATCCACTGTGTTATTTCGGGAGGTGTATTCACATGCACCACTTCACACCCACACATGGGTATACGCTTCCTCGTTTCGACTGTTTTATCTTCTTCTCCTTATCCTCAGCCTCCACCACCACTATACCACCAGGGTGCCAGCATTGCAAGTTCCTCCGTCCTTATTTTTGGCAGCTTTTGCTTGCAAGGCATAAGCAAATACTATGGGACACCCACTCCCCAATAATGGGACTTATGTTTGTAATATGCTGTACTGCATGGCTCTTGTAAGGGGCATTGCAAGTTGCTCCGTCCTAATTTTTGGCAGCTTTTGTTTGCAAGGCATAAGCAAATACTATGGGAGACTCACTCCCCAATAATGGGACTTATGTTTGTAATATGCTGTACTGCATGGCTCTTGTAAGGGGCATTGCAAGTTGCTCCGTCCTAATTTTTGGCAGCTTTTGCTTGCAAGGCATAAGCAAATACTATGGGAGACCCACTCCCCAATAATGGGACTTATGTTTGTAATATGCTGTACTGCATGGCTCTTGTAAGGGGCATTGCAAGTTGCTCCGTCTTAATTTTTGGCAGCTTTTGCTTGCAAGGCATAAGCAAATACTATGGGACACCCACTTCCCAATAATGTGACTTATGTTTGTAATATGCTGTACTGCATGTGACACGCCCCCTGGGCCGTGTGTACACGTGTGTGGGATACCCGGCGCCGGGTCTCTGGGATCTGTAGTCTCCGTGGCGGTGACCCGGGCCCGTGGCTCAGGCTGGTCAAACCAGTGGCAGTCTTTCTTAGGTTTTGAGGTTAATTGTCCGACTGCGCCACCCATGGATTGCGGTCAGGGAGTACCACCGCTGCGAGGCAGACCGCTGAGGCTGGTGTTGTGTGCGCAGCAGAGAATGGGATAACTCCCCACGGGAGGAGTATAGCCTCAGGGCAGTGAGTGTGGATGATGGGGGTGATGGTGCACGAGCGCAGCAGGAACGACTCAGAGTCTTTGCAGTGCAGTTCAGGGTCTTTACTGATGATTATAAGGTAGGCCCTCCCGGGAGTACTGGCTAGCATAAGAGGCCTGGTCAGTCTGTGAGCAAGCAGGAGTTCCCCTGGCCAGGTGGAGTTGTAGACCTCCCCGTCTGTCTGCACTCTTCCTGGCTACCTTGCTATAAGCGGGTAATAGTAGCCCACGTCCCTGAGTGTACCGTGTAGTGCTCACCCGTATGGCTGGTGTCTTGGGGCCTTCTGTTAGCCTCCACTCCACGACGGCGGTGCTGGTCCCTTGCTTGTGACTGAGCCTCCGGGCTTCTATGGCCAGAGGACCTGAAATCCCCTGCCGGCTGGTTTCTGCTGCTGGATATATAAGTCCTCACAGCCTCGGACTCCTGTGTCCGGTTCCTATTGTCTTCTGCCAGGACGAGCTCTGCTCAGCTTCCAGCCCCTGGTCTTTAGCTCCTAGCTCCTACAGAGCTCCTTGCTGTTACTTTCCCTTGCTCTCACACTGACTCACTCAACCCCGCCCCAGATCCAGTTTATAAGGGCAGAATTCTCCCCTCCCAGGACTGGGGCGGGAGGATGTTGCATGTTTAAGGGATCCTGACCAGGAAACCTCCCACTTGCTCTCCGACGTAATATCTCTATTACTGTGGTGACCAGACCCCTGGGGTGCCACACATGGCTCTTGTAAGGGGCATTGCAGTTCCTCATAATTTTTGGAAAGCCTTCCATTCACTGCTTAGGCCAACAGTGCACAGGAGACCCAGTTGCTATAAATGGAAAAAAAGGTTTAGTTAACGCCCTCTGACCTCCATGTCATTTCCAAGGGGCATTGGAGTGCCTCGAAATTTTTGGTAGGCATTGCACTCACTGTATGCCCTATAACTGTGTAGCCGAACCGCTCCTTTTGTTACAGAAACATATCCTACAAGACATATCTGGTTGACTGGCCTGATATTGATGTGAATGGTCCCTGTTCCTCCTGCTCTTTCTCCTTTGCCACTACCTCATCCATCATTTATCACCTGAAGCTTTGTTTTAACGGGAGTCATAGAACTTGGATAGTAGCAGGAAAACATCCAGCAATCCTCGGAGGAGGTAGGATATGCGCCAAAACGCTGACCACCTCAGGCCTAGCCGCTACTACATACATGCGCTTGCATTACAACAAAACAAAGCAGATGCTAACTTCTATCATCCTCATCATGCTCCTCACCTTGGCACTCTCAACTCCCCTGATAGAGAAGCCAGGGCCCACCGGAGGAGTCTGATAGTCCGGTGGGCTCGTCCAATGCTGCCCTAAAGCAGGCCAGGCTAAGAAAAGTGTGGGAAAGGTTACCGGGACAAATAGGGGTGGCTGGGGACCGAGTATGGACACCCGGCCACCCCCTGGAGGCTGGGGAGCAAGAGGGGACACCCGGCCACCAGCGGCTGGGGACTGAGTATGGATAGCAGGCCGCCGACACAGCCATGGCGTGGTTGCCAGATTCCGCCTCCACATGCCTAAAAGGCCCAATTTAAAGTGCAAGCAAGCAGTATGGTATTGCAGCCTGGGGGTGGGTGGGTGACAGGCTGCATACTTGCGCTTGCATTGCAAGGAATGGTAGAGGTACAATTGAACACTGCCCTGGGACAAGGACTTGAATGGGGAGAGTTGCAAGTCTGCAACGACAGGTGCAAGGTGGGAGGCATCTTCGCATGTACCATGAACAGGGGTTTGGCATGCACACACTACAGCGGAATAGGCTCTCCTTCCCACTAAATGCACTGGGGAGGGCACAGGTAATGTTTTGGTATACGCGCTTAATCTTATGTATAAGGCACACCAGGACAAATAGGGGCGGCTGGGGACTGAGTATGGATACCTCGCTGCCGAAGCAGCCATGAGGTAGTGGCCAGCTTCGACCTCCTCCAAACTAAAAGGCCCCATTTCAAGTGCAAGCTAGTAGTATGGAATTGCAGTCTGGGGGTGGGTGGGTGGCAGGCTGCACACTTACACTTGCATTAAAAGAAAACATAGCAGATGCTAACTTCTGTCATCATCATCATGCTCCTCACCTTAGCACTCTCAACTCCACCGATGGAGAAGTCAGGGCCCACCGGAGGAGTCTGGTTCTCTGGTGGGCTCGTCCAATGCAGCCTAAAGCAGGCCGGGCTAAGAAAAGTGTGTGGGGGATGTTCCAAGGAGAAATAGGGGCGGCTGGGGACCGTTTATGGACACCCGGCTGCCCCCAGGCGGCTGGGGACCGTGTGTGGACACCTGGCCGCGGGGCGGCTGGGGACCGAGTATAGACACCCGGCCGCCGGGCGGCTGGGGACTGAGTATGGATTCCAGGCCGCCAACACAGCCATGACGTGGTGGCCAAATTCTGCCTCCACATGCCTAAAAGGCCCAATTTCAAGTTCAAGCAAGCAGTATGGTATTGCAGCCTGGGGGTGGGTGGGTGGCAGGCTGCATACTTGCGCTTGTATTGCAAGGAATGGGGGAGGTACAATTGAACACTGCCCTGGGACTAGAACCTGCATGGGGATAGTTGCAAGTCTGCATCTTCTGATGCGGCAAGGATCACTTATGATGGGCACACTTTTAGACAGTGACCTGGGAGTCAGAGATCCTTCCAGGGGTCTTCCCCATGCTGTTCCCATGTCTTTTCAGCACTTTATGCATGTGTCACACAGCACATGGCCAGATAAGGTTGTAAAATTTTAAAATGACATTTCCCGGTGAATGCATTTGTCACGGTTGAAAGCAATACAAAAGTGCAAAAACGCATAAAAAATGCTACTTGTGAACATAGCCGAAGGTGTGGAGGAGTATTTTTGTTTTTGGTCATTTATTTTAACTTATACACAAGTCTTTTCTCTGGAAAGGATGTTCCTTAACATATTTCACAGGAAAAAAGTTTCACTTTCGTTTTTGAAAGTTTTATTGTGAGCCCGTAAAAGTGGCTTAATACCTCTGACCACGTTGTCGACAGCAGTGACCTGGGGGTCATAAATGCTTCCTGGGGCGATCCCCATGCTGTCCCCATGTAATTTGAGCACTGTCACTATCATTTTGGGCACTTGCTAGGCTTTTAAAAGATTGCCGGGGGTGCCACCGCAAAAATGCTCGAGTCTCCCATAGACTAACATTGGGCTCGTTGCTCTGGTCGAGCACCCGAGTATCACGGCGAGCTCGGGCCGAGCTTCGAGCACCCGAGCATTTTAGTGCTCGCTCAACACTAGTTAATGGCCATCAGGAATCCATATTGGTAGCCTCTCTTTAAAGAACCCTTTAAGATACTTCTCAGTAACAGTTATATTAGACAGTAATAGCTTAGTTTATAGTAGCTTTGCATTTTCTGTAGTTTCCCCAGCACCTGGATCAACAATTAGTGGGAAAGTAGCAATATTTAGTGGGAAAGTGCATGTTTATATTATCATCCAATTACTGCATAGTTTCATTATCATGATTGGTGAGAAATGATATGTTTATAGTATAGTAAATGATTCGGTACCAGGAGTTTTTGGTATTTTTCATCCGGTGACTTATTTGTCCGATGTAGATTGACATCTGAAGAGCTGGCCACTCAGAAGAGAGATACTATATTGGACAAATAGAATGGTAGACTCCATACTAAATAAGGAAGGAGTCACTGACTGTGGTGGCCCCTCCCCGGGCCGTGGCGATTGGTGACCCCTCTTCGCTGCCCCTTACTGACCAGTGATCCTGAAGTCCCCGGAAGGGTCCAATGGAGCCGATGGGACGGCTGCACAAGCCATCCCATGGATACATAAACACCGGAACAGCCCACCTTTCTTTCTTTCTTTGTTGGTCCCGGAGTCGAACGTCGCTATGGACAATCCTGGATCAGGTCAGATTGCTGAGGCCCTCCGGGCTGAGTTTTCACAGGGGGGCGAGCGCTGGTTACAGGCCCACATGTCTGGGCTCAGCGCTCATCCCCCTGGCCCCAGCTCTAAATCCCCGGATCACCCTGCCCCAGGCCCTCAACCCCTTATGGGAACATCATATTCCCCAGACACAGTCCCCTCGCCCCTTGGGCCCACTCACCCACTCCATCAGGAGCAATTGCCCACGGTTCAGCGGTTCCCCACACCTGGGACGGGGGGCTGCATTTCTGCCGCTGCCCGGCCCTGTCCCAATCTCACCCGGCCGCTGCAGCCGCACAGCGCGAGAAGTCTCATCTGGCCACGAACCCGGCGCGGGGGATTCGGCGGCTGCGGTGAAGCAACGGGCGCACGTCGGCGCTGTGGAGCGGGCGGCCACGGCGGTCCGTCGAGCACCAACATGTCCCAGCAGGATGCATGTCACCAGCGCAGAACCCCCCATACACCCTCACGGACAGAGAGACACCAGGCATACTCGCTCCAGGTGAACTCGCTGTAGTTCCTCTGACGACAGATCTACACCATCGCACACAAGTCACCGGCGAAGGAAACGGTCGTATCAAACAAAGCGGAGATCGGCATCCCACAGGAGGGGTCGCAGGTCAAGGTCCTCAATGTGCCGCTCACCATCCTCCATTTCAGAGATGTCGAGCGCATCGTCGAACCCCAACAGCCGCTTGTACCGATCCCGTCCTCCGGGGGACAGAAATCATACAATGGCACCCTTCAGAGCTTACAGCCTGCACGATGCATTGATTTCACGCAGGTCTACAAGCAGAGGCAGGCCGCTCACCCCGATCGAGACTGGTGCCGGAGTTCCTCCACACATCGGAGACCCTCCCCCAGCCGCACGAATGGGTGAGTGCAATATAAGTATAACTGAAGTGGAAAATAATAACACCAACTTAATAGCGACCCTTAAGGCCCTGGTCGAACAACAATCCATGCCACTAGGCGCAATACAAAATTCTACAAAAACAACTCCACCATTAGCCAGCGTACACAAGGACGCATTCTTTTGCGCGATTAGCCCACTAGGTTCACACATAGACGAGGAAACAAGAATTAAAATATGGAATAATGACTACATCGACATTTGGTCCTTGGTATCCATGGACCAACATACTATAGACAAAGAGAGAAGGATAGCTGTTATGGATCCGGGTGGTGGAACCTCTGTGCTGCGGTGCAAGGAGGGACCCAGAGGGGCGTAACTAAGTATCAACTCGGACTGACCTAGGTCGTACGGCGGCTAACGACTGCGTGACCAGGGAGGGACCGAGCAGAGGGACCAGGTGCTACTCTGGGGACGACCTTGTAAGAGAGCAGGTGACTCCCATGGGTCAGATGGCTGAGACTGACCGATACTGCACATGGGCACAGCAGGCAGGCTGACGAGGGATCCGGGTAGATGAACTGGCAGAGACAGCAGGAGACAGGCGGGAGCCTCTAGGTAGGCTGTCAGGTGGTCACGGCAAGTGACAGGCAGGAGCCTCTAGGTAGGCTGTCAGGTGGTCACGCCAAGTGACAGGCAGGAGCCTCTAGGTAGGCTGTCACGTGGTCACGGCAAGTGACAGGCAGGAGCCTCTAGGTAGGCTGTCAGGTGGTCACAGCAAGTGACGGGCAGGAGCCTCCAGGTAGGCTGACAGGTAACAGGCAGGTGCTTCCAGGTAAGCAGACGGTCAAAGCACATAGACAGACTGGCTGACTGAATGGAAGACAGACTGTCGGGCTGCGGAGTAGTCAGGCTGGCGGACTGGACTGAAAGTCAGGCTGGCGGGCAGGACTAGTAGTCAGGCTAGCAGCGGGACCTGAGGGCTGAAGCAGAGGTAAGTAACAACGTGCATAAACTATTGCTCGGGCACCTCCATTTTGAAGGAGGTGCCTTATATATGGGAGAACCTCCGGCAATTGGCCGGGGACTCCTTAGGGCAGCATGCGCGGCCTCTTTAAGAGGGAGGGATTGCGCGCGCACAATAAGCACAGTGCCTGGGAAGCTGCGTGCGCTGGCAGCAGAAGCAGGAAGAGGAGCGCTGGAGGATGCCGGGCAGGGAGCGCGGCGGTGAGAGGGACGGCGTCTCTGCCTGGCAGGGGACAGAGACGCCGATGCTACCGTACCCCCCCCCCTTTACACCCCCTCTTTTTTAGGCCAAAAAGAAATTTTTAAAGAAGCGGGGCATGAATGTTCTCCCTGGGTTCCCAAGTTCTCTCCTCTGGGCCAAACTTCTTTCAATCCACCAGAAAAAAGGTTTTTCCTCTTACCCTCTTGGTGGCCAGAATGTTCTCTACCTCAAAAACGTCCTCAGCAGAAACCGGAGCAGGGGGAGTACCTGGACTGTTGGAAAAAGCATAAAACAGAACTGGTTTGAGGAGAGATATGTGGAAGGAGTTGGGAATCCGTAAGGTGGCCGGGAGTTTTAACTTGTAGGCTACTGGGTTGATTTGTTTGAGGACTTCAAATGGACCGATGAACCGGTGAGGACCCAACTTGTAGGAGGGTATTTTGAGTCGAACATGTCTGGAGGAGAGCCAATCCTTGTCTCCCGGACTGAATTGAGGCGGAACCAGACGACTCTTGTCAGCATATCTCTTCATCCGCTCGGAGGACTGAAGAAGTGCGGACCTAGTAGTCTCCCAAATGGTGGAAAATTCGCTGACCAGAGACTCCGCGGCAGGGTTATCCACAGAAGCGGAGACGGGAAATGGAATCCGGGGATGTTGACCATAGACTAAAAAGAACGAGGACTTGGAAGTCGATTCACTTTCATGGTTGTTGTAGGAGAATTCGGCCCATGGTAGGAGATCCACCCAATCGGTAGGATGAGCATTAACAAAGTGCCGGAGGTAGCTGGTAAGGATCTGGTTGATTTTCTCCACTTGGCCATTGGACTGTGGATGGTAAGCGGAGGGTGACATCCAGCAGCTTACACGTAGCTCTCCAGAAGCGTGAGGTGAACTGAACCCCTCGATCCGACACAATGTGGAGGGGTAGGCCATGGAGACGGAAAATGTGAACGAAGAAGTCCTTAGCCAGCTCTGATGCAGACGGGAGACCAGACAGAGGGATGAAGTGGGCCATTTTAGAAAAGCGGTCGGCGACAACCCAAATGACTGTACAGCCGGAAGAAACAGGGAGATCTGTAATAAAGTCCATAGCAATGTGTTGGCAAGGGGCAGCAGGTACGAGAAGAGGCAGGAGGTGACCGGCTGGAAGATGTCTGGGAACCTTGTTGCGGGCACAAGACGAACAGGCCGAGATGAAGTCTACCACATGCTTAAGCAGGGTGGGCCACCAGTAATGCCGGGTAATGAGCAGGAAAGTTTTCTTCTGACCGGCATGGCCGGCTAGTTTAGATGAATGACCCCAGTGAAGAATCTTCTCCCGATCTGGAACTGCTACAAATTTCTTACCGGGTGGGAGACGAGTCAGATCTAAGGGGGCCATACTCATCACTTTGGAGGGGTCGATGATGTACATAGGCTCCTCCTCTAGATCGGAGGACAGGAAGGATCGGGGCAAGGCGTCAGTTTTAACATTCTTGTCCGCCGGACGGAAATGTAGGATAAAGTCGAAGCGAGCGAAGAACAAAGACCACCGGGCCTGACGCGGATTGAGTCTTTGGGCATTCTGGAGATATGCAAAGATTTTGTGATCAGTATAGATGATCACTGGGTATAGAGCCCCTTCAAGCAGGTAACGCCACTCCTCCAGCGCCAATTTGATGGCTAGCAGTTCTCGGTCTCCTATGGAGTAGTTGCGCTCCGACGAGGAGAAGAGTTTGGAGAAGAAACTGCAGGTTACCATTCTCCCGGATGAAGATTTTTGGGTGAGCACCGCTCCGGCTCCGGAGGAGGAAGCATCAATCTCCAAGAAGAACTGTTTGTTGCAGTCGGGACAGTGCAGTACTGGGGCAGAGGAGAAGACTTGCTTTAAGGAAAGGAAGGCCTCCTCAGCTTCGGGCGGCCATACCTTGGGATTTGCTCCCTTACGGGTGAGCGCAGAGATGGGAGCAGTCCGGGAAGAGAAGTGCGGGATGAAGAGGCTGTAGTAGTTGGCGAAGCCCAGGAATCGCTGAATCGCCTTCAACCCCTACAGACGGGGCCATTTTAAGACGGCAGAGAGCTTCTCGGGGTCCATTCGTAGACCTGTCTGGGAGATAATATAGCCCAGGAACGGAAGGGAGGTCTGTTCGAAGAGGCACTTCTCAAATTTGGCATAGAGGTGATTCTGCCTGAGCCTAAGCAGGACCTGACGAACATCCATCCGGTGTGTGGGAAGGTCCGGAGAGAAGACCAAGATGTCGTCCAAGTACACCACCACGCAGGAATATAGAAGATCACGGAAGATGTCATTGACTAATTCTTGGAAGACGGCGGGAGCATTGCAGAGACCGATGGGCATTACACGGTATTCATAGTGACAGTCCCGGGTATTGAATGCCGTCTTACACTCGTCTCCTTGACGGATCTGGACCAGGTTATATGCCCCATGTAGATCCAGCTTGGAAAAGACCCTAGCGCCTTTAAGGCGGTCAAACAACTCAGAGATGAGTGGCAAGGGGTGTTTGTTTTTGACCGTGATTTGGTTGAGTCCTCGCTAGTCTATACAGGGGCGTAGTGAACCATCCTTCTTCTTGACGAAGAAGAACCCGGCTCCAGCCGGGGAGGTAGATTTCTGGATGAATCCCCTAGCTAGATTCTCCTTAATGTATTCCGACATGGCCCGGGTTTCTACCGACGACAACGGGTAAATACGCCCACGGGGTGGAGTGGCACCGGGAACCAGGTTGATCGGGCAATCATATGGCCTATGAGGTGGAAGTGTCTCTGCTTCCTTTTTGTCGAAGACATCTGCATAGGACCAGTAAGGTGCCGGTAAACCGGGTAGATTAGCCGGGGTGAGGGGCGGACTAACCGGGTGGACCGGGACCAGGCAGGTCTTATGGCAATCCTGCCCCCAACGGAGAACTTCACCGGATTGCCAGTTCAGTACGGGTTCATGTCTCTGAAGCCAGGGAAGACCTAGCAATAGGGAGTGAGAGAGACCGGAAAGCACATGGAAGGAGATCCTCTCAGAGTGCAGCATTCCCACCTGCAGGGTTATAGGTTCAGTGACGAGCAGGATGGTCACTGGAAGGAGTCTTCCATCCATGGAGGCGACTGCCAGTGGTTCAGCCAGAGGTTAGGTGAGAATGTGATATTTCTCTACCAGAGACTGGGAAATGATGTTCCCAGCAGCTCCGGAATCCAGGTGAGCAATTTCAAAGTAGCGGTTCTCTCCCCAGGAGATAGAGATGGATAGAGTCAAGGACGGAGAGGATTTACTTTTGCCTAGGACGACCTCTCCGAGCGGTCCTAGACTCTGGAGTTTCCCGGCTTCACCAGGCAGGAACGGATCAGTTGCTCCTTACTACCAGAATAGAAACAGCTCCCCTCGGATCGGCGAGTTTCTAGGCGAGATTTGGCCATCTTGGTCTGGTCAATCTGCATAGGTTCGGGCGAGCGTGCCTGGGGAATTGCTGGTTGTGAAACCGGTTTCTGAAAAACAGGATCAAGACGAGGAAATCTTCTCTCCCGGGCAATCTCCTTGGTACGTTCTTGGAAACGGATGTCAATCCAGGTAGCTAGTGACACCAGGTCATCCAGGGTGGTAGGAATGTCCCGACCAGCTAACTCATCCTTAATCCAACCAGAAAGACCCTCCCAGAAGATGGACACCAGAGCCTCGTTGTCCCAGGCAAGCTCAGAAGCGAGGGTACGGAACCGTATGGCATATTGGCCCACGGTGAGACTCCCTTGGTGGAGACGTAGCAGAGAGGAGGCTGAAGAGGATTTTCGTCCTGGTTCATCGAAGACTTTCCAGAAAGCAGCAAGGAAAGACGATAGATCGGACACCAGGGGATCCCCTCTCTCCCACAGGGGATTTAGCCATGCCAGTGCTTTCCCAGTGAGATGGGACATGATGAATGCCACCTTGGCCCGGTCGGAGATGAACTGATGTGCTAAGAGTTCAAAGTGCAGGGTGCACTGGTTTATGAAACCTCGAGCTAAAGCGGGGTTGCCAGCAAAACGTGGAGGTGCCGAGAGCCGGGGTCCATAGCCAGACGCCATAATGGGAGTGGGTTGTGGTGCCGCGGAAGCAGGCACTGCTTGACCAGAGACGGAGACAGACGGGTCGGACAATGTGCCTAGGCGAGAGTTAACAGACCGCAGAAAGGACAGGACCGACTCCTGTTGAGCTCTCTGACGTAAGACCTCCTGGTGCAGGTCGGAGAATGCGGGGGTCTGGGGGCCACCGGATTCCATGGCCCAAGCAAACTGTTACGGATCCGGGTGGTGGAACCTCTGTGCTGCGGTGCAAGAGGGACCCAGAGGGGTGTAGCTAAGTATCAACTCGGACCGACCTAGGTCATACGGCGGCTAACGACTCCGTGACCAGGGAGGTACCGAGCAGAGGGACTAGGTGCTACTCTGGGGAAGACCTTGTAAGAGAGCAGTTGACTCCCACGGGTCAGATGGCTGAGACTGACCGATACTGCAGATGGGCACAGCAGGCAGGCTGACGAGGGATCCGGATAGATGAACTGGCAAAGACAGCAGGAGACAGGCGGGAGCCTCTAGGTAGGCTGTCAGGTGGTCACGGCAAGTGACGGGAAGGAGCCCCCAGGTAGGCTGACAGGTGGTCATGGCAAGTGACAGGCAGGAGCCTCTAGGTAGGCTGTCAGGTGGTCACGGCAAAAGACAGGCAGGAGCCTCTAGGTAGGCTGTCAGGTGGTCACAGCAAGTGACAGGCAGGAGCCTCTAGGAAGGCTGTCAGGTGGTCACGGCAAGTGACGGGCAGGAGCCTCCAGGTAGGCTGACAGGTAACAGGCAGGTGCTTCCAGGTAAGCAGACGGGCAAAGCACATAGACAGACTGGCAGACTGAATGGAAGACAGACTGTCGGGCTGGGGAGTAGTCAGGCTGATGGACTGGACTGAAAGTCAGGCTGGCGGGCAGGACTAGTAGTCAGGCTAGCAGCGGGACCTGAGGGCTGAAGCAGAGGTAAGTAACAACGTGCATCAACTATTGCTTGGGCACCTCCATTTTGAAGGAGGTGCCTTATATATGGGAGAACCTCCGGCAATTTCCGGTGACTCCTTAGGGCAGCGCGCGCGGCCCCTTTAAGAGGGAGGGAGCACGCGCGCGCCCTAAGCACAGTGCCCGGGAAGCTGCGCGTGCCGGCAGCAGAAGCAGGAAGAGGAGGGCTGGAGGACGCCGGGCAGGGAGCGCGGCGGTGAGAGGGACGGCGTCTCTGCCTGGCAGGAGGCAGAGACGACGATGCTACAATAGCTGACAGACCATTCGACAGAAACAGACAAAAGGTTGCGACTGTTTGGCAGCTTTAATACATGTGAGGAATGCAAAAGAAACAATCATTCCTCACATGTATTAAAGCAGTCAAACAGTCGGAAATCATGCACACGGGAGTGATTTAAACATAACACCGAGCAGCTGTAACTACTCGGTGCTCGGCTGAGCATACTCGGCGAAAGGGTTAATAGAACATACTCGCTCATCACTAGTGCTGAGGTACGAAACCAGCAATAGGTCCGTCACACATTACCTAGATGACTTTCTATACGTCGGACCCAAAGATTCAAATCAATGCCTATCATTACTCAACGAATTCACAAACATTTCGCGACGGTTCGGAGTTCCATTATGCCCAACAAAAAATATAGGCCCCACAACAAAGCTGTCGTTCTTAGGCATCGAAATCGACACCACGGCAAGGTTGTTCCGCCTCCCAACAGAAAAAATACAAAAACACTACACCTCATCGAGGGATTTTGCGCAGCACGAAAAGTAACACTACAACAGATGCAAGTATTACTAGGGCTCCTCGTGTTTGCAAGCCGGGTGATGCCAGTCGGAAGGGTTTTTTCTTGTAGTTTATCCCTTGCAACAAAACGTGCATTAAAACCAAGTCATAGAATCAGAATCACCAGGCAGCTTCGGGCAGACTTAGGGGTGTGGAAAACCTACTTACAATCATTCAACGGTCACATGTTATTTATGTCAGCTGAGCAGTCCAACACTGAATTAAGATTATTCACCGGGGCAGCAGAATCTGGCGGATATGCAGCAATACTAGATAACCAATGGTGCACAGGCTTATGGCCTCCGTATTGGTCTGAACAAGGGTTGACAAAAAAACACACACTCCTGGAATTCTTCCCAATAGTGGTAGCAATAGAAATATGGGGCACGCACCTGGCGAACAAAAATATACGCTTCATAACAAAGAACCCCAGCCTAGCGCACTGCATAAACAAGATGGCATCATCGTCTCTCCCAGTGCTAAGCCTACTACGCCAGCTAGAATTAATGTGCCTAAAACACAATATATGGGTCCACGCTAGCCACGATGCTGAGGGGTCTAACGCTGCTGCTAACGCTTTATCACAATTCAATTGGCAGGTTTTCAGAGAGCTCCTCCCCAACGCCCACCCGTCGGGCGACTGACACTCTGAGGCCATTATTCAGAGTATCAGTCGCCCCGTCGACGTGGCAAGCTTATGGTAAGGCATGGGAAGAGTGGAAACGATTAGTAGCAGGCAGACGGGTTGACCAATGTGAGCAAGCCAGGTTACAAGTCACCATAGAATTTCTCCACCAGCTAATGATGGGGGGCATATCAGGGGCATCAGTGCAGCGGTGGCTGACTGGAGTGGCATTTCACTTCCAACTACTGAATTTGGGAGATGTGACAAAGAGATTCATCATTAGACAAGCCTTAAAACGGTGGAAAAGGGCTCAGCCAAGTCAGGAGTGCAGACGTCCCGTGTCACTAAAACTGCTTTCACAAATCATATCCCTAACACCAGTAACATGCCACTCACAATTTGAAGCGACACTACTGTCTACTGCATTTATGATCGCCTTCTTCGGGGTGCTACGCATAAGCGAATTAGTCCCTCAATCCAAAATCATCACCAATGGAGGCTTATTACACCAGGACATAGTCATAGCCAATAATGCTATACGACTACGCATACGCAAATCAAAAATGGATCCAGCGGGCAGGGGCACTTGGGTGCTTTTACAACCCACTAACAGTACACTGTGTCCGGTAACAATAGTAAAAACATATATAACCATCAGGCCACAAAGTAATTTCTTCCTATCACACATTGATGGAACGCCATTATCTAGATACCAGTTCCAATCTATATTTAATAAATTCCTAACATCAGCAGGGTACCACCCCAAAGATTACGGGACACACTCATTCCGCATAGGTGCAGCCACGGAAGCAACTAGAGCAGGACTGTCAGAGACGAAGGTGCAGAGGATAGGCAGATGGCGTCCGCGTGTTTTGGGAGATACATAAGAACGGACTTGTTATCCTAACGTTGTTTGTTTCTTTTACAGGTAACACAAAGCCAACAGTGTGGGTGATAGGCCACTCGTACATATACTGGGCAGAAAAAAGGGCGAAAGTCTGCCCGGGCGGGAGGAATATAGGGTTTCATAACACATATTTCAACTGGAGCGGTATTAGAGGCCTGCGATGGCCACAGGTACTAATGGAGGTGATCAAGATAGGGAGAGAAGCGACAGGTCCGGTCATATTAGTTATACACGCCGGGGGAAACGACCTCGGTCATTACAAGAGCGCAGAACTAATGGCAATAATGAAGCTAGACACTGAGCGCTTCAGAGCATTTTTTTAGAAAACTAACGATAGTATGGTCGGAGATTGTGCTGAGAGCGGTATGGCGAGGTGCGCGAGACATCACGGCCATCGAACGTACAAGGCGGCTAATAAATATTCGAATGGCAAAATTTGTAAAAGAAATAGGTGGTGTAGTAATACGACACCGAGAGCTGGAAGGAGATAAAGCAGGCCTCATACGGCCCAACGGTGTTCACTTAACCGATATTGGACTGGACATATTCCTGTCCGGACTCCAGGACGGAGTAGAACAAGCGTTAATGATGATGGGTGGGGGTCGGAGTCCTGCCTACGAGGATTCTCCGTGGCCTGGAAATAGAAAGGACATGTTGGAGAGTTACACTTGTTGGCCAACTTGCCGGTGTGGAGACACAGGGCATACTGCAACAAGCTGAATTAATTTGGAAATAAAATGCCTTTCTAATGGAATGAGTATAAAGAGTTAATAAAGCTGTGACTGATCATCACCCATCCAGTTGTAAGAGTTACATTATTGTATTGTTAAGGAGGGGGGAGCGGTAGGGGGAGCTGAGCGTCTGGGTTTGGTTGGGGGTCCTCACAGTCTTTGTTAGAGTTTGTGTAATACTTGGTTGCGCAGGCATTTGTTTCTAAACAATATATCAGTTGGGGAAGACTTCAGCTAAGACAGAAGTCTGTTAACCTGTGGACTGGAGGGGACGCCCATGTGGGTCCACAGTGTGGATATCCCAGGAATCTCTCTGTCTTCGCTGTTTGCTTGTCACAGCTGATGTTTCCAGACAGATGAAGTGTACGGTTCCTGGTGAAGTTTTCTTTCTTCCTGTGTAGTGTGCAGTGTAAGTACTTTACCTTTGTGATTTATATTATGCAAAAGTGTACGCAATATCACACTATTTCCTATTTTCTGTGATCAATTCTGTAATCATTTAATTATAATAAAAAATTAATCACCTTCTTTAAAGCCGTATCTGAGCCCTTTAAATATTTTGCAAAACAGAGACCCACTTCCCAATAATGGGATCATTGTTTTTAGGAGGCTCTCTGACCTCTACGTCTCTTGCAAGGGGCATTGGAGTTCCTCCAAATTTTTGGCAGCTGTTGCTTCACTGCATAGGCAAACACTATGGGAGACCCACTCCCTAACAATGGAAACATTGTTTTCAGGAGGCCCTCCGACCCCTACATTTCTTGCAAGGGGCATTGGAGTGCCTCGAACTTTTTGACAGCCATTGGAGTCACTGTATAGGCAAACAGTATGGGAGACCCTCTCCTTTCTAATGGAATATGTTGTTACTGTGACCCTGCTCTATGTGTCTTTAAATTGTTAGTGGGGTTTTTCACAAATTTTGTCAGCCCTTGCAGTCACTGCATGGGAATTACCACTCTAGGAGACCCACTCCTTATAAAGGGAACATTTTTTTTACTGAGACCCTCCTCTATGTCTCTTTAAAGTGGTATTGGTTTGCGTCCAAATTTTTGGCAGCCCTTGCTGTCACTGCATGCACAATAACAGTATAGTAGACCCACTCATTAATAATGGGAACAACAAAGCATAGCCGGCTGTTGGCTCCCCAACAATAGCGAGGGCCGACTGCTGGCCCTTTAAGAATAGTAAGGGCCGCCTGATGGCCCTATAAAAATAGGCTTTGTGACTTTCCCTCCATGTGTCTGATGATGTGTCACACACCACATGGCCAGATAAGGTTGTAAAATGTTAAAATTACATTTCCCAGTGAATTCATTTGTCTTATAAAATAACGTAAAAAAAAAAACTCAGTAGGATCTTTCTTTAGTATAAAAACCAAAATCGCCATTGTAACCTCAATGTAATCACATTGTTCAGCTCCTGCACCTCCTCCTCCATCTCCGAAATGACCACATCAGCTGCTGCAAAGTTTGCGCTATCATGAACTCTCCTGATGGAGAAGCCAGGGCCCTCCCAAGGACTCTCTGGTGGGACTGTCCAACCCTGCCAAGAAGCAGTCCAGCCTGAGAAAAGTGTGTGGGAAGGTTCCCGGACACTCTATAGCTCCTTTTTTACTGAGAAGGAAACCCACACAAACACGGGGAGAACATAAAAAAATCCTTGCAGATGTTGTCCTTGCTGGGATTTGAACCCAGGATCCCAGCGCTGCAAGGCTTCAGTGCTAACCACTGAGCCAATGTGCTGCCGTTCATCCTCTGATATCTAACTGGCTGGAGAAACTTGCACCTACTGTCACTCTATCTTCAGCTCTTTTGTGAGAAACTAATGTATTTGGGCTGCCACTCAGTCTACCAAATAGAATTCCTGAGAAGGAAATTGGGAATGGCTTCACTACTGATACTGGGGTCGTGCTAATACCATGGCGTCGTACCATATTTCACTGAAAATATTCCAGGCTGGTAGGAGGCAAGCAGATTCCCACAGAAAAGTACCAGCAGTAATATTCAGGGACCCTTGCTTGTGGAAGGCAGAGACGATACCGGGAGAAATAGTGGCGGCTGGGGACCAAGTATGGACTTCCTGGGAGAAATGGCAGCTGGAGTAGATACGATTTCCCAAGTCCTTTCACCAAGCTAAAGAATATGGCTATGGTGAAATACAACTCTCAGCAAAAAAAGCTGTGGGCTTGCTCCATACCGTCCATGGCCACATTCACTTGACCACGTGTTTGTGGTTAGTCGATCCGTCCAAGTGAGTCCACTGGGGAGGGCACGGGAAATGTTGTGGGACCCGTGCTTGTGGAAGGCGGAGACGATACCGGGAGAAATAGTGGCGGCTGGGGATCGAGTATGGACACCCGGCTGCCACCGCCATGAGGTTGTGGACAGCTTCCACCTCCATGAGCCTAAAAGGCCACATTTCAAGTGAAAGTAGCTGTCCAAAAATGTGGCAGTATAGTATTGCAGCCTGTGGGTGGGTGGGTAGGTGGCTGGCTGCATACTTGCGCTTACATTCCAAGGAATGGGGTAGGGATAACTGAACTCTGCGGTGGGACAAGGATATGGACGGTGATTGTTGCAAGTCTGCAATGACAGGATGATGGGCACACTTTTAGGCAGTGACCTGGGAGTCAAAGATGCTTCCAGGAGTCCTCCACTAGAGATGAACGTTGTTCGACTCGAACTGTTCGCCAATCTCAAATTTGAGCTGTTTTGGGCGGTGTTCGAGCCGTTCGGCGAACACGAACGATTTGAGAAAAATTCGGCTGTTCGAGGTTATGTTCGATAACTGTTCGTGCACCAAAATCATAACTGGATTTTTTCTCAGTAATGATGAAAATTTATGTTAATACGCAGTTTGAGTGTACAGCGGGGTGGGGGGAGGGGCAGGGGATGGATCTCTGCAGGAATAATGAAGATCTCCATTTTTTTTTCTCTTTCCCGCATTTACAGTGGGGAGGTGCAATCTGTCAGCCTATCAGCAGCGCACACACGGAGCGAAGTGCTTTTTTTCACACAAGCAAGGGCATGTGTCATTGGCAGTATATGTAACATGTCCTTGCCCTATAAGACCAAGCCATTTTCCCCGTCGCCACCATTTTCTCACTGCTGCCGCTGTGTGTTAGACGGCACCGCTGTTGCTGTGTGCGCTATACCTTGTTAATTTCAAGCCAATTTTCGCACAAATCTACAGATAGCTTGGGAGTAGGGAATAGTTGTGATTGCAGTCCTTTTAAGGACTAGGTTACAGCATTTCCTACGACTTTAATCAGGCAGGTCTGTGCTCTTAAATAGATAGATTGTGGGAGTAAAGACTAATTGTAATTGCAGTCCTTTTCAGGACTAGGTTACATCAGTTCCTATCAGTTTTTGCCAGGCAGGTCTGTGCCAGTGCTGTGCAAGTTTTTTTCACAGCATTTGGCTGAATCTAGCAAAGATAATCCTTTTTGGCCTATTGCAGAGTGTGTTAGTCAGTGGAGTAGCCTATCTGTGTTGCAAGATATACCACCTGTGTATAGAATACCAATTTTTTTACTGCACCTAGTGAAGTAAAATCTTTTGGGCATAGCATCATTCTATTAGTCCATCTATACTGACCTCCATCAGGTTGCAAATTGAATATAATTTTTTTCTGCATCTAGCTCTGAAAAAATTTTTGGGCTTCTAGCAGTGTGTGGGACTTGTTCTATTAGTCCATCTATACTGACCTCCATCAGGTTGCAAACTGAATATAATTTTTTTCTGCATCTAGCTCTGAAAAAATATTTGGCCTTCTAGCAGTGTGTGGGACTTGTTCTATTAGTCCATCTATACTGACCTCCATCACGCTGCAAATTCAAAATAATTTTTTGTCTGCATCTAGCTCTGAAAAAATATTTGGCCTTCTAGCAGTGTGTGGGACTTTCTCTATTAGTCCATCTATACTGACCTCCATCAGGTTGCAAATTAAAAATAATTTTTATCTGCATCTACCTCTGAAAAAATATTTGGGCTTCTAGCTGTGTGTGGGACTTGTTCTATTAGTCCATCTATACTGACCTCCATCAGGTTGCAAACTGAATATAATTTTTTTCTGCATCTAGCTCTGAAAAAATATTTGGCCTTCTAGCAGTGTGTGGGACTTTCTCTATTAGTCCATCTTTACTGACCTCCATCAGGTTGCAAATTAAAAATAATTTTTTGTCTGCATCTAGCTCTGAAAAAATATTTGGCCTTCTAGCAGTGTGTGGGACTTTCTCTATTAGTCCATCTATACTGACCTCCATCAGGTTGCAAATTCAAAATAATTTTTTGTCTGCATCTAGCTCTGAAAAAATATTTGGCCTTCTAGCAGTGTGTGGGACTTTCTCTATTAGTCCATCTATACTGACCTCCATCAGGCTGCAAATTAAAAATAATTTTTATCTGCATCTACCTCTGAAAAAATATTTGGCCTTCTAGCTGTGTGTTGGACTTGTTCTATTAGTCCATCTATACTGACCTCCATCAGGTTGCAAACTGAATATAATTTTTTTCTGCATCTACCTCTGAAAAAATATTTGGGCTTCTAGCTGTGTGTGGGACTTGTTCTATTAGTCCATCTATACTGACCTCCATCAGGTTGCAAACTGAATATAATTTTTTTCTGCATCTAGCTCTGAAAAAATATTTGGCCTTCTAGCAGTGTGTGGGACTTGTTCAATTAGTCCACCTATACTGACCTCCATCAGGTTGCAAATTCAAAATAATTTTTTGTCTGCATCTAGCTCTGAAAAAATATTTGGCCTTCTAGCAGTGTGTGGGACTTGTTCAATTAGTCCACCTATACTGACCTCCATCAGGTTGCAAATTCAAAATAATTTTTTTCTGCATCTAGCTCTGAAAAAATATTTGGCCTTCTAGCAGTGTGTGGGACTTTCTCTATTAGTCCATCTATACTGACCTCCATCAGGTTGCAAACTGAATATATTTTTTTTCTGCATCTACCTCTGAAAAAATATTTGGGCTTCTAGCTGTGTGTGGGACTTGTTCTATTAGTCCATCTATACTGACCTCCATCAGGTTGCAAACTGAATATAATTTTTTTCTGCATCTACCTCTGAAAAAATATTTGGGCTTCTAGCTGTGTGTGGGACTTGTTCTATTAGTCCATCTATACTGACCTCCATCAGGTTGCAAACTGAATACAATTTTTTTCTGCATCTACCTCTGAAAAAATATTTGGGCTTCTAGCTGTGTGTGGGACTTGTTCTATTAGTCCATCTATACTGACCTCCATCAGGTTGCAAATTGAATATAATTTTTTTCTGCATCTAACCCAGCCAATAGTTTTGGCCTAATACCACAGTTTGGTCACTCAGCTTTGCTCGGTTCCCATCCATTGTTTTTTTGTGCAAACAACTCCAGAGTTGTGAATTAGTTAACCACCAAAATGAGTGGAAAAAGGCCTGCTGCTGGTGGAAAGGGGAATAGGCGTGTTGGAAAGGGGAAAAAAGGTTGTGTCCGTGGGGTAGGTGTTAAAGCAACAGTAACATCTGCAGAAGAAAGACCATCTTCCAGCCAAACTAAAATGTCTACTTCTTTTAGCGGACAATGTGATAAGATCCCTTTCTTACGGCCACGCCAATCGCTACAAATTCCAGATGAGGCCCAAAAACAGCAGGTGCTTCAACGGATATCAAGTGCTCCTTTAAGTGGGCTCTCCTCCACATCAACTTCAACATCACAAATACTCCAGTCCTCAAAGGTGTCACCCCAATCGCACTTGCTTCCTCACAGCTCCCAAATCTCCAGCTGCCCGTCTGAGTATGAGGTAGAACAGATGGTTGAGTCTGCAGAGCTGTTTACTCATACTATAGCCTGGGAATCAGAGGTCGACTCCAGCGCTTCTGTGAATCCAGACGAGGAAATGATCTGCACTGATGCCCAGAATCTTTATGAGTCGGATCCAGGACCAGACGCAGAAGGTTCTGACCATAATGTAGACCCTCATTCCCAAACTGTAACTCCTGTTGGTGGAGACAATGAGGAAGACGATGATGAGACTCAAATACCTGATTGGAGCGACAACTTTAGTTTTTTGTCAGGGCAGGAACAGGTTGGCTCTGAGGTCGACGGGTGTGATAACGCACAGGGTGATGATGATGAGGTTGGAGATCCCACTTACTGTCAACCCACAGTCAGCCAAGAGATGAGGTCAGCAGAGGAGGTGGAGGAAGATGCTAGTGACGACGAGGTCAGGTTGCACCTTCCTGGACAGAGACGTAGTACTGGAAGCACGTCAACAACTGCATCCTCAAACACAACTCTGCCTCTCACCACAAGTTGTGGTGGATCTTCAGGTAGCATGGGTGCTAAGCCTTGCATAGCCTGGGCATTTTTTCAGATCGATAAAGATGACCCAACTCGTGTTATCTGTAACATTTGTCAGCAAAAGCTAAGTAGAGGCCAAAAAATACATAGTTTGAGTACTTCATGCATGAACCGGCACATGGACATGAAGCATAAGTTGCAGTGGGAAGCTCAGTGTGCTACAATGCGGCCTAGCCGGCCGGGCCAACCACCGTCTGCCATATCTTGTGCATCCGCGGCCTCTTCATCCTCTGTGACTGGGGGGACAGCAGTCACACCTGTTTTGGGGCGCAGACCTGCCACCTCTTTACCCGCAACAGCCAGCGTGATTGGCAGGTCATCATTTTCTTTGGAGGTGGTAACACCAGCTGGTGTTGAGCGCTGTCCGACATCGATAGCACCACCTTTGGATCAAGGCAACCTAACATGTCCGCCTGCATCTTCCTCACAGACCGGCAGTTTGCCGGGGACACCCTTATCAACCCCGTCTAAGCACAATAGCCAGCCCTCGGTCCCTCAGATGTGGACAAGTAAAAGACCATTTCCTCCTAGCCATGAGAAAGCTAAGAGGTTGAATTTCACCATCTGCAAGCTCTTGGCTACAGAAATGCTGCCTTTCCGCCTGGTGGACACAGAGGATTTTCGAGACCTTATGTCCGTCGCTGTGCCCCAGTACCAGATGCCCAGTCGGCACTACTTCTCAAAGAAAGGTGTGCCTGCGCTCCACCAGCATGTCGCACACAACATCACCGCTTCTTTGAAAAACTCTGTGTGTGACAGGGTGCATTTCACCACAGACACTTGGACGAGTAGGCATGGACAGGGGCGTTACATGTCGCTGACTGGGCACTGGGTAACTATGGTGACAGCAGGACAAGGGGCTGCTGTCCAAGTCTTGCCGTCCCCACGAGTTGTGCGTCAATCCTCTTTATGTCAAAGTTCCTCCACTGCTTCTGCCTCCTCAACCTCCTCTCGGTCTTCCACCTGCACCCAAAGCCTGTCTGGTCATGCCACAAGCTTTCTAATTGCACAGAAGGGATCCTGCACACCTCCTTACTATGCTGGCAGTAGGGCTCAATGTCATCAGGCGGTTTTTACTTTGAAATGTCTGGGAAATGTGAGTCACACAGCTGAGGAGTTGTGGTCAGCTCTGGAGAACCAATTTCATGAATGGTTGTCTCCACTGGACCTGAAACCAGGGAAGGCCGTGTGCGACAATGCTGCAAACCTGGGTGCGGCCCTTCGCCGGGGCAATGTCACACACGTGCCTTGTATGGCTCACGTGTTGAACCTGGTTGTCCAGCAATTTTTAGCCCACTATCCCAGACTAGATGGCCTTCTGCAGAGGGCACGGTCGCTGTGTGCTCACTTCCGCCGTTCGCATCCCGCAGCTCAGCGACTTACATCTCTACAGAAGTCGTTGGGCCTGCCACTTCACCGGCTAAAATGCGATGTGCCTACCCGGTGGAATTCAACTCTGCACATGTTGCAGCGACTGTGGCAGCACCGACAAGCCCTGGTGCAATACGTTCTGACGTATAGCCTGGGCCAACGAGATCCAGAGGTGGGGCAAATCACGCTGGAGGAGTGGTCTCAGATCAGGGACCTACGCACCCTTCTGCACAGTTTTGAAATGGCGACGAAGATGTTTAGTGCTGACGATGCCATTATCAGCATGACTATTCCGGTGATTTACATGCTGGAGCACATGTTAAACAGAATTCGGAGTCAGGTGGTGGCACAAGAGGAGGTGGAGGAAGTAGAGGAGGAGGAGTTGTATGTGTAGCACCCCGAGGGCTCGGCTGCTACAGGGGTATTGCACCTCGATCCAGAGGTGTGGTATTCCACTCCCGGGTAAGGATGGAGGGTGGGACTGAGCTCAGCTAGTTGCATGCACTACACTCATCCCATTTCCGGGGGACAGAACAACGGTACTCCCACCAGATAGATGTGCAGGTACGACAGCGTCTGTCCCTGGCTGGAGTGCGAGGGGGGGAGGAACATCCCAGTAGTGTAGGAGCAGTCAGGGGAGGGACTCTGGGCATAGGAGGAGCCCATTGGTTGCATTGTGACCTGGGCTCGGGTGTCAGAGGGAATATATAAGGTGGGCACCATCTTTAGAGAGAGGAGTCTGTTCAGAGAGGAGCTCAGCCAGAGAGGGCTGAGGGGGAGCTGTGGCTCCGTCTGGGCCCAGCTCCAGAGCCAGGCCTGAAGCAGAGAGAGGAAGAAAGAGGAACACTAGGAAAGGCCCAGAGACGCAAGCAGAAGGAACCCTGAGATCCCATGAGTGAACTAAAACGGGTGAAGGGTTGGCAGAGAAGGGTACCGGATCCCAAGCTGGTGGAGGCAAATCATCCTTAGCCAGGAACCGGAGGTCGTGGTCAAGCTTTGGCACGACCCCTCGCCATATCCACCAGGAAGGCACGCCACATAGGGTCAGGAAAACCGGAGAGAGGTTTTGCCCCATAAGGCCCGAGGAAGCCGGACATAGGTGTGTCCCTGGTGAGGACGGCCAGTAGGAAGGAAGAGAGGGGAGCTCAGGACCACGCTCTGGAACTGCCTGGGAGTTGGCCGAGTCCCGCACCTGGTGGACGCAGCACGGCTCGGGTGGTCACTTTTGGCCGAAGTGACCGGAGCAACACCTGTGAGTAAAAGCCTTGAAACGCACCACACGTCTCTGAGCTTCCTTGCTGCACCATCACTACCACTATCATCCACATCTGCTGCCCTGAGGCCATACCCCTCCCGTTGGGGGTTATACCATCCACGCTGCACATCCGTACCACCGGCCTCAGCAGACTGTCCTGCAGCGGCGGCTTCATAGCCGCATTCAACGGGTGGCGTAGTCGAACACTCTAACATCTACTGCTAAAGACTGCCACTCAGCTTGACTCCCTGGGCACGGACCGGGTCACCGCCACGAGACTACTACCCCCATCTGATCCGGCTCCGGGTAAGCCCCCGTGCGCGCGATGCCGCACGACACAGCAGGCCCAGGGGCGCGTCAACTTTGGCGTAGTCGGCAGGATTACGTGCCCGCAACCGACGGGTACTGCGTGCCTGAAGAAAAGTTCACATTTATCGTAAAAAGGAGTCTCCCGCCAATTCCGGAGGGTCCCCACCATCGGACGCCATCTCGGATCGTTTCCCGCCGTTTGCCCGCCATCTGCAGCCTTTTCCCGCCATCCACGGAGTTTCCCGCCATAAGGAGACGATTCCCGCCATCTGAGACGATTTCCCGCCCTGGCAGAGCGGACTCCATTGTGGGCGTGCCAGAGGGTGGCAAGAGGCCACCTCCCATCGTGGGCCAGGTCCAGGAATGGCGCCAAAAGCGGAAACCGCCCCCACCAGCAGAGACTGCAATGATAGAAATGTCCATCAGCGTGAGAGGGCTGCCCCTGGAACTGACAATCACTAAGTTGCCACGGGACCACCCTCAATGGGGGCGGATACAGAACAAAACAGAGAAGTGCGGCCTGGAGGAGTCTGGACAGATCGCACCCGGAGATGGAGGGAGAGTCTAGCAGCACCGACCCTGTGGTCCGGAACCTGTTGCAGGCTGCCACCCCAGAAGGCCTGGTGGAGATCCTGGCACAGCTCCCCAGGAATCGGGAGCGTGCACAGACCGCGCTGGAGGCCTTGGCCCGGAAGATTGCCCGAGTGCAGCAAGAAGCACTGGCCGAGTGGAGGAGAGAGATGGTCCAGCAGACTGGAACCCGCCAGCAGAGGATGCCACCCGCAACGTGGAGCGTGTCTGCCCCTGAGGATGGTGCAGAAGGAACGGAGGCCAGAGACGACGCCGCGGAGGGAGCCGCAGAGATGGAAGCAGGTAATGGGGACGTCATCACCCCGAGCCCCGTAGCCGTAAGCCTGCCCCAGCTCCCCGTCGCAGAGCCCGAAGTTCCACTCACCGCGCCCGTTGCCGCACCGCCGCTGCTTCCAACTAGGCCTCAAGTGGCAGGAGCCGCGGTCGCGCCCTCTGTTACGCCACGCCCCTTGACCCTGAGCGCGGCAAAAGAGGAAGTGCCCCCGGCCTGGTCGCAGGGCCGAGTACCCCAGGGCGCCGCCGTCTCCACAGTACCCTTCACCTTCAGAGTGCCACCGGCCTGGTCGCAAGGTCTGGTGAATCCGGGCGCCGCTGCCCCCACCGCGCCCTCAACCTCCACAGTGCTGCCCCTGGGCGAAGATCTGTTTGCGCAGCATACTAGCCCGGACGGGCTGCCTTTCGGTTGGCCACCGGAGTACATCAACCCCCGACTCCGGAGGGAACGGCCCCTGTGTGAGCCTCTAATCCCGGCTCCGGCGCCCGCCAAAATTGTTCCGCTCCCGCTGGAGGAGGCTCAATTTGCATGGGACCCCACCGGTGAGAACCTCATGGGGTTCACCCAAGAGACCCGGGCGGCCGCAGCCCAACGTGAGGAGTGCTGCCGACAACAACTGGAAGTCTTTCAGAGGGAACGGCGAGAGAGGCGGGTCCGCGAGGAGCGGCTGCAGGTCCAAAGCGCGGAGCAGAAAAGCCGGACCCGACGAAACCGCCGTGCGGCCCACGGTCCCCGCGCCACCGGGACTGTAATAAAGTTTCAAATGGAGCACGGCTGGGGCTTTATCTGGGATCACAGAACCCCCGGCGATGTCTTTGTTACCCGCAGGGATGTTGAGAGCCACCTGCCGGAGGGACACCGAGGACGTGACCTCTACCCGGGTGATGAGGTCACCTTCACCCGGCACCAGTGTGCCAAAGGACCATACGCCCTTCACGTGCACCGGTTGACGGAGGAGGAGTTGCAGTATGAGGAAGATCAAGAGGACCCGGACGGGTCTGAAGACTACCCTCAGGAGGAGACAAGGAGATGACATCGCTACTAAAGGGGAGTAGCATAAGCAAAGTACTGTAGATAAGTTACCCGTATGGGTATTTGACATGTTGCTAATTAGAGTGTGGTCCCCGTTGGGACTAGTGTGGGACTGTTAAAGAACTGTTTCCTGTGTGCCCCCATCCATTACCAGGCTGAGGACTGTGAGCAGCCATTCCCCTATCCCCACTGGCCGAGGACTGAGAGCGGCCATACACTGTAAATAGTTGCGCTTCCTAAAGCGCCCCCTTCTGGTTTTATAAAGAACTGTTTTTCTCTAGTGACTGTTGCACTTACCTGGTCACAAGTTGCACGGTGGCCAGGGATCACGGACGTATTAGTCAAGAATGTTTTATATGAAAAGGTTTTATATTATGAAAAAAAAGTTGATATATTTTATATGTAAGTGCACTTTAAAAAAAAAAATTTTGTATGTTTTGTTTTATTCTTTTACAGCCCGAGGACGTGCTGTGATTTACCAGGGGGGAATGTAGCACCCCGAGGGCTCGGCTGCTACAGGGGTATTGCACCTCGATCCAGAGGTGTGGTATTCCACTCCCGGGTAAGGATGGAGGGTGGGACTGAGCTCAGCTAGTTGCATGCACTACATTGGCCGAGTCCCGCACCTGGTGGACGCAGCACGGCTCGGGTGGTCACTCTTGGCCGAAGTGACCGGAGCAACACCTGTGAGTAAAAGCCTTGAAACTGCACCACACGTCTCTGAGCTTCCTTGCTGCACCATCACTACCACTATCATCCACATCTGCTGCCCTGAGGCCATACCCCTCCCGTTGGGGGTTATACCATCCACGCTGCACATCCGTACCACCGGCCTCAGCGGACTGTCCTGCAGCGGCGGCTTCATAGCCGCATTCAACGGGTGGCGTAGTCGAACACTCTAACATCTACTGCTAAAGACTGCCACTCAGCTTGACTCCCTGGGCACGGACCGGGTCACCGCCACGAGACTACTACCCCCATCTGATCCGGCTCCGGGTAAGCCCCCGTGCGCGCGATGCCGCACGACACAGCAGGCCCAGGGGCGCGTCATATGCGGAAGGGCTAACATCTGCAAGGTCCAGACGGTCGGCAGCACCAAGGCGGCAGGCATGTGAGGGTGGGGGAGATGGTTTTACCAGGGCGCATGGTAGCAGCCAAACTAGTGAGGAAGGTGCAGGAGCCCAGGAAGAAGTGGAGGATGAACTGATGGAAGACTCATCAGATGAGGGAGACCTTGATCACATTTCTGTTGTGCGAGGTTGGGGGGAGAGGACAGAGGAAGGAAGCATGATTGTTACCTCGCCACCAACACAACAGGGACTTGGTGCTCCTGGATGCGCAACACACATGAGTGCCTTCTTGCTGCACTACCTGCAACATGACCCTCGAATTGTGAGAATTAGAAATAATCCTGACTACTGGGTTGCCACACTGTTAGATCCCCGGTACAAAAGTAAATTTGCAGAAATTATTCCTGCCATAAAAAGGGATGCACGCATGCAGGAGTATCAGCAGAGACTGTTGCAGAATCTTACATGTGCTTTTCCACAAAACACCAGTGGTGCACGGAGTGAATCTCACAGTTCCAACTTGCCAACCGTGGGACCGTCAAGTGTTCAGCACTCAAACCGTAACAGAACCACAGTATCTGCTGGTAACATCAATTTTGCGGAATCATTTCACCACTTTTTTAGCCCATCCTTTGCAAGGCCACAGGAGACAAGAAGTCTGACACATAGTCAACCCCTAGAGACGATGGTACAGGAGTATCTCCAAGTAAACATTGAAGCCATGACTGTGTCACTGGACCCTTGCTCTTTTTGGGCTTCCAATCTGGATAAATGGCCGGAGCTAGCCACTTACGCCTTGGAGATCTTGTCATGCCCCGCAGCCAGCGTTCTGTCTGAACGTGTGTTCAGCGCTGCTAGTGGTGTGCTGACAGATAAGCGCACGCGGCTCTCCACTGATAATGTAGACAGACTCACATTCATAAAGATGAACAAATCATGGATCCGAAACGACTTTTCTACCCCCGTATCATCCTGTGGAGAGTAAAAGCTTGATGATTGGTTAAAATCACCCTACCAACCGTTTTAAGCTTTCAAATTACTAATCATGTTTATCTGCATCTTGGCTGGAAAATAATTTGGGCTTTGTAGCAGTGTGCAGCACTGATTCTATTAGGCCATCTATAATAAGCACCACCAGATTTAAAATTACTAATCATGTTTATCTGTATCTTGACTGGAAAATAATTTGGGCTTTGTAGCAGTGTGCAGCACTGATCCTATTAGGCCATCTATACTAAGCTCCACCAGATTTAAAATTAATAATAATTTTTAGCTGCATCTAGCCCAGAAAATAATTTTGGGGCTCCGAGATGCGCAAGACACATAAGTGCCTTCTTGCTGCACTACCTGCAACATGACCCTCATATTGTCAGAATTCGAAGTAATCATGACTACTGGGTTGCCACACTCTTAAATCCCCCAAACTTTTCGATCAACCTTTTCATTTTAATAAAGACCAAAAAAATGGTCATTTTTGAAATTATAAGCATTAGCAGGTTATTAGAAACTGAAATCAAACAGTTTTCAACTCAAAACTTTATTCTAGGTGATGTTACATTTTCACATAGGACCCCTTGTTCGAAAGGAGCTTCTGAACTCTTTCGTCCATTGAATTTGTCAGGTTTTGGATGGTTTCTGCTTCAATTGTTTTGCATGAGGACAGAATACCCTCCCAGAGCTGTTGCTTAGATGTGAACTGCCTCCCGCCATCATAGACACTCCTTTTGATGATGCTCCAGAGGTTCTGAATGGGGTAGAGGTCAGGGGAGCATGGGGGTCACACCATAAGTTTGTCCCCTTTTATGCCCATATCAGCCAGAGATGCAGATGTTTTATGTGCAGCATGAGATGGTGCATTATCATGCAAAAAAATGATCTTGCTGTGAAATACACGGTTCTTCTTCTTGAACCATGGCAGGAAGTGCTGTTTGAGAAAATCCACATACATTATGGAGTTCATCTTTAGCGCCTTCAGGGATCCTAAAGGGGCCGACAATCTCTCTCCCCATGATTCCAGCCCAAAACATTACTCCACCTCCTCCTCGTTGGCGCTGTAGCCTTGTTTGCGTGGGGTGTCCATCAACCAGCCATCCTCCACTCCATCCATCTGGACCATCGAGCGCTGCACGGCACTCATCCGTGAACAAAACAGTTTTGAAATCAGTCTTCATGTAATGTTTGGCCCACTGGAGCCGTTTCTGCTTGTGTGAAGTGGATAGAGGAGGTCGACAGGATGGCGTATGCACAGCTGCAAACCTCTGAAGGACCCTGCATCTTGTTGTTCGGGGGACGTTGGAGGTACCAGCAGCTTCAAAAACTTGTCTGCTGCTATGACAAGGCTTTTTTGCCGCTGCTCTTTTAACCTGACGTAATTGCCTGTAGGAAAGAGTCCTCAATTTGCCCTTATCAGCACGCACACGTGTGTACTGTGAATCAGCTACATACTTCTTGATTGCCAAGACACTTCATCCTGATCATCGCACAATGTTGATTGTAGTCATGCCTTGACCTAAACGCTCCACAATTTGTTGCTTCTCAGCAGCCGACACATCCTTTTTCTTTCCCATTTTGGCAGAAAATGTAGGCTGCTTAATAATGTGAGACAGCCTTCTTAAGTAGTCTTGCCTTTCATTGGACACACCTGCCAAACTAATTAGCACAGGTGTCTGCAATTGCTTACAGTGATATAAAGAGCCCTGACACACATCACCATCAATGAGTTTAACTGACAAACAAACAAATTCTTCCCTTATCACTCCTAAACACTTTTTGCATAATAATTTGGAACACAGTGTACATGTGCTTTTCCACAAAACACCAGTGGTTCACGTAGTGAATCTTACAGTTCTAACTTGCCAACCGTGGTCTGTATGGAGTTGTTCAATAAAGGGCCCAAAATTAAGATAACATAGATGGGAGAGGTCTCTATGAATAGGAATTCCTAAGTATTTGATACCCTGTGAGGGCCAGGCAAAGGGAAAGTTGGACTGGATGGAATCCTATATGGATTTGGGGAGGGAGACATCGAGGGCCTCAGACTTCGCTGCATTGATTTTAAAATTTGACCATGTAACAAAGTGATCTATTTCAGCCATAACAGCATGGATGGATATATGTGATTGAGTGATATATACTAGGACATCATCAGCAAATAGAGAGCACTTGTACTCGGTGCCTCCCACCTCAATCCACCTAATATTGGGGTTATGGCGAATTGATGAGAGCAGGTGCTCCGTCACTAGGATGTATAAGAGAGGGGACAGAGGACATCCCTGCCTTGTCCCATTGGTGAGTGTGAAAGGTGATGAAAATGTTCTGATGCACCCCCTGGGCCTTGGGACACCCGGAGCCGGACCCTTTTTGGTGGATGCTGGTGGTTGTAGTCTTCGTGGCGGCGACCCGGTTCCGTGGCTCAGGGTGGTCAAACCAGTGGCGGAACTATTTATGTGGTTTTGATGTTTAAATGTCCGACTACGCCACCCGTGGATTGCGGTCAGAGTGAACCACCGCTGCAGGGCAGACCGCTGAGGCTGGTGTTGTGGGTGCAGCAGAGCGTAGCATAACTCCCCACGGGAGGAGTATAGCCTCAGGGCAGTGTATGCGGAGGATGGGGGTGATGGTGCAGGGCAGCAGCAGTAACGACACGGAGTCAGTGATGCAGTCCAGGGCCTTTACTCACAGTTCTTATTATCCAGACCACGTCTGCAGGTAATGGCTGCCCATGTCGTACTGTGCTCACCAGGTGAGGGGCTCAGACAACTCCCAGATAACTTTGGAGCGCTTCACAGGACTCCCTTTGTGTGTCCTTTGTCTGGCCTTTCTTACCAACCCTTCTGTCCGGCTGCCTCGGGCCTCCTCTTGGTAAACTTGGCGCAAGTTTCCCTGACCCTATGTGGTGCCTTCCTAGCGGGTGTAGCGAGGGGCTGCGCCACATAAAATGTCACAGCCTCCGGTTTCTAGCTGAGGGTCGTTTCCTGCCTCCACTAGTTTCGGGGACCGGTCTCTCCCTTTGGCCTGACCCCTCCACGCAGGTGGATTCGGGCGTGCGGTGCCGACTCGCCCGTCCGCACCCCTGGGATCCCTTCATTCCTCGTTCCTGGAGCCTTCTCCGCTCCTCTTCCTTCCTTCTCCCTCTTCCAGGCCTGGGCCTCTGTTACTAGGCCCGCCTCCGGAGCAGAGATCATGCAGAGCCCCTGCTCCCTGCCACTTCTGCTCAGACTTCTCTGCACTGAACTAAGATGGTGCCCACCTTTTATACTCCCTTCTCAATGCACCCAGGAACTGCTTCCTCCCTGCTCCTGCACTACAGGGTTCCCCTTCCTCAGTGCTCCCTCCCCCCACTCCAGCCAGGGACAGGGACTGTCGTGCCCATCTCAGAGGCATATTGGTCGCCCTGCCCCACGGCAATGTGGTGTAATGCATGCAGGTGTCGGGTCCTGATCCACACTCCATCCTTACCTGAGAGTGAGATATCACACCTCTGGGTGAGGTGCAATACCTCTGTAGCAACCGAGCCCTCAGGGTGCTACAGTTCCATTTATCTTCAGCCTAGATGACGTATTGTGATACAGGGCCGTGATTTTGGCTATAAAAGGGTCCCCTAGACCCCTACCCCAAGCTTTTTAAGAGAATCATATATGGCGTGCCAGGAGACTCTATGGAATGCTTTCTCAGCATCCAACGAGAGTATCTAATTACAAATTTTTAACTGCATCTAGCCCAAGAAATACTTTGTGCCTAGTAGCAGTGTCTGCTAGTCAGCGGATTATCCCGGCTGTTAAGCAAGCTACACCACCTGTAGTTTGGACACTTAATTTTTTCAAATGAAATGCTTCGGGACCACGGGATACTCAGTGAAGAGCATCAGGAGGCACCCCAAGGCATAGGGGCTGGGACTGGCAGTAGGATGCCTTGCGGTGGACAGCCGAGCTCGATCCTTATAAAAGCTTTTTAACTGCAGCAGCTTTAGTGGATGCTACTGGAGCTGGAATTACGCGGCTGCTGGCATGAGACTTGCCCTCCAATAGATCCTTGTAAATGGATTTAAAGTGTATTCATTCAAATTAGAGAGACAATTTAAATTAAAAAGCTTAGAGCTGCCTCCACCACAGGGGGGCTCGCTCGACCCACCAGCGGACAGGCACCAGTATTGGGAGAGGGGGGCTGGCCGTCAGGGTCCACCGCGGCTCTGGCACAAACCCGGCGACACAGAGGTGGCACAGGCAGGAACGGACTGGCCGTGTCGGCTTCTCACTTTTTGGATTTTAGAAGGGCATGACATGCCTATATCTGTGTCTCCCCCTCCTTTTACTCCTCCACCTCTTTTCTTTTCGCATGACTATATGTACTTGTCACTTTTCCATGTGTTAGTTGTGTCTTCTGAGCAGTTTGTCAGCTTTTGGACACCTTTGAAGGTGTTTTCTATGTGTTTCTATGTGTTTTTGTTTGCCTGCCATTGGTTTTAACGGTGTTCGACGAACAGTTCGACGAACAGTTCGGCGAACACACGGGTGTTCGACGAACCGAACCGAACTCGAACACTACGGGGGTGGCTCAACACTATCCTCCACATGCTGTTCCCAGGTTTTTTCAGAACTGTATGCATGTGTCTGATGATGTGTCACACTCCACATGGCCAGATAAGGTTGTAAAATGTTAAAATTACATTTCCTGGTGAATGCATTTGTCACGGTTGAAAGCAATGCAAAAGTGCAAAAACGCATCAAAAATGATACGTGTGAACATAGCCCAAGGTGTGGAGGAAAATTTTTGTTTTTGGTTATTTATTTTGTCTTATATACAAGTCACTACTCTGGTCAGGATGATCCTTAACATTTTACCCAGGAAAATACATTTTGTTTTTTTTTTTGCATGTTTGAGTCCGTAAAAGTGGCATAATAATTAGTGTTGAGCGAGCACTAAAATGCTCGGGTGCTCGAAGCTCGGGCCGAGCTCACCGTGATACTCGGGTGCTCGACCCGAGCAACGAGCCCAATGTTAGTCTATGGGAGACCCGAGCATTTTTGCGGCGGCACCCCCAGCAGTCTGTAGAAAGCCTAAAAAGTGCCCAAAACGATAGTGACAGTGTTCAAATGACATGGGGACAGCATGGGGATCGCCCCAGGAAGCATTTCTGATCCCCAGGTCACTGCTGTCAATTATGTGGTCAGAGGTATTAAGCCACTTTTACGGGCTCACAATAAACGTTCAAAAACGAAACTGAAACTGTTTTCCTGTGAAATATGTTAAGGAACATCCTTTCCAGGGTAAAGACTTGTGTATAAGGTAAAATAAATAACCAAAGACAAAAATACTCCTCCACACCTTGGGCTATGTTCACAAGTAGCATTTTTATGCGTTTTTGCACTTTTGTATTGCTTTCAACCGTGACAAATGCATTCACCGGGAAATGTCATTTTAACATTTTACAACCTTATCTGGCCATGTGCTGTGTGACACATGCATATGTGACACCCCAGGGGTCTGGTTGCCACAGTGATAGAGATATTACGTCTGAGAGCAGGTGGGAGGTCTCTTGGTCAGGGATCCTATGCATGCCACACCTCCTGCCCAGTCCTGGGAGGGGAAGAACTTCCCCTATATAAACCTAGGGCTGAGGCAGGGTTAGTGAGTAGAGAAGAAGTAGAGACAGAGGGAAGAAGCAAATATAGGAACAGAACATCAGGAGCTCTGTGGGAGCAGTGTTACAAGGAGTCAGGGGCTGGCAGCTGCAGAGCTCGCCCTGACTGAGAAGATTTCTTACCGGACCCGGAGTCCGAGGCTGTGGGGACTAACTCCTACCCAGGAGCAGAAACCGACCGGCAGGGGATTGCAGGTCCTCTGGCCCAGAAACCCGAAGGCACGGTCACACGCGTGGGACCAGCACCGCCATCGTGGAGCGGAAGCCATTAGAAGGTCCCGAGTCACCGGCCATACGGGTGAGCACCACACGGTACACTCAGGGACGTGGGCTACTTTTACCCGCCTCTAGCAAGGTAGCCAGAAGAGTACAGTTAGTTGGGAAGGCCTACAACTCCGCCTGGCCAGGGGAGATCCCATCTGCTCAAGGACTGACCAGGCTCCGATTGCTAGCAAGTACTCCGGGAGGGTCTATCTTTGTCACCAGTAAAGACCCTGAACTACACCGCATCGTCTCTGAGTGGTTCCTGCTACCCCCATCATCCACGTCGGCTGCCCTGAGGCCATACCCCTCCCGTTGGGGGTTATACCATCCACGCTGCACCATCCTTCCACCGGCCTCAGCGGTCTGCCCTGCAGCGGCAGCTCCATAGCTGCATTCAACGGGTGGCGTAGTCATCCACCATCTACTGCTAATAGACTGCCACTTAGTCTGACTCCCTGGGCACGGACCGGGTCACCGCCACGAGACTACTACCCCCATCTGATCCGGCTCCGGGTAGGCTCCCGCGTGCGCAACGCTGCGCAACTCAGGCCCAGGGGCGCGTCAACTTTTGGCGTAGTCGGCAGGATTTCGTGCCCGCAACCACCGGGTACTGCGTGCCTGAAAAAGAGACTTTTAAAACTTACCATCCGTGAAGTTTTCCCGCCGTCCGGCGCCATCTTCAGCCTTCTTCCCGCCATCTGTGAGGTTTTCCCGCCATCCGGCGCCATCTTCAGCCTTCTTCCCGCCATCCGTGGAGTTTTCCCGCCGTTGGCCGCCATCTTGAAGACGCCGCGCGGGAAGAAGAGGGGCGTGGACTCCGAAAGCGCGCGAGAACTGAAGCCCCGCCTCACGTCCGGACGTTGCGTAAGGTCCTGGAAGGAGCCCAGCAGACGCCGACGTCACAGGAGCGCGACGGAAGGTCCTCAACCATGACGATCCACTGCGGAGCCGCGGCCTACGGAAGAGGATCATCGCAAGGTAGGCCACGCTCCACTAGGGGGGAGAAGGATGTCGGATACGGAGGAGAGCTTCACCGCTCCAACCCCCGCCAGCGCCACCGCTGTGGCGGTCATGCCTTTTACCATGCCCTATATCCCGGGGGCAGCCTGGCTACCCCAGTACTCAGGGGAGTCACATACCCTGCAGGACTTTAGAGAAAAACTGGATAGCCTCTTCCAGGTGTACCCCCTCACAGAAGAGCAAAAAGTGAGCATCCTGGTGGCCCAATTAACCGGGGCAGCCCAAAGGGAGGTAAAGTCCTGGCCACCTTGGGGGAGGACTGTCGCAGGGATACTAACCCGGCTGAGGGACACCTTTGATACCCGCACCTCAGCCGAGATCAAGCTTAGATTCTACGGGTGCAAACAGCGGGCACATGAGAGTATAAGGGACTATGCCCTGAACCTACAAGAGGCCCTGAGGGCCATTAAGCAGACCGACCCTGACGGCGTGGGAGACGAGGACAGGCTGTTAACTGAACAATTTATAGAGGGTTTATATTGCAATGCCCACCGAACCCAGTTGCGGGCAATGGCCTTACAGGACCCTCATCTGGGATTTGCACAGTTCAAGGACAGAGCCATCCGGGTGCTCCGAGAACCGGCACCAGGTGGCGTTGTGACCCACAGACGCCCCACTACCACTTACTACCAGGAGGCGGCGCCCTTGTCGGCAGGGCCTGTGGGAGCTGATGCGCAGGCTTTGAACAATGACTCGGCTCCAGACCTGCACCATCAGGTCCAAGAGCTAGCTAAAAGCGTTGCCGCGCTAACCCGAACTGTGCAGTCTTTACAGGTTTCCACTCCAGGGAAGATCCAGCTGGCATCCGGACCGGAGGACATCCCGTGGCGTCGACCAAGGAGGACCCCACCGGCCAGAGGAAGACCCAGCGACCGATACAACGAGGACGGACAACCCATCTGCCGCCGCTGCAATCAACCCGGACATATGGCAAGGTACTGTCCTTTAAACTGGCACAACCTAGGGTAGAGGGCCAACCCCTAGGAAAAAGATCATCAGGCCCATCGAACTGGCGCGACAAATATGTGGGCGGACGTCCAGTCTTGCCCGTGGTACTGGATGGCATTCCTATGAGTGCCCTACTGGACACCGGATCACAGGTCACCACCATCCCGTACGTGCTCTTCAAGCAGTACTGGAATGACTCGGATATTACCCGCTACCCTGACGACGATTTGAGTATCATCGCCAGCAATGGTCAGCCCGTGCCACAGATCGGATTTAAAGAGGTGACCATTAAAATTGGTAGAGTTGAACTGGCAGCACAGGGACTGATCATTGTAGACATTGACAAACACGAGAGTCACCCAAAGATAACTCTAGGAACTAATGTAATTGAAAATTGTCTTGCAGAGGTGATTTTCCTTTTACAGCAGGTTGCCAAGAACGCCAGCTCCGGCGAGCAGCGAGTGCTCCAAAAAGAGATCCGGGCACTGATGCGACGGCAACAGGTGGAACTCTCCGGCGGTGAGATTGGTAGCGTGAGAATGTGTGACCCTTTCCCTATTGCCATGCCCCCAAAAAGTGAAATGATGATTTGGTGCCGGGCAGCTATTGGTCTGAGAGGTAGAGATTACCAGGCAATGGTAGAACCAGTTTACTCAGACAGTAGGCCCACCATCTTGACAGCACGGGGGGTGGTTAATGTACGCCATGGGAGGGTGCCCGTTCGCATAATCAATATCGGGAAGAGGGAAGTGTACCTGCCCCGGTATGCCACGCTAGCCAAATTATATACCATTAACCAAAATGCTATACAATCTGTGGAACCCTTGCCTCCATCTCACCCGGAGGAAGGTAACGGCTCTAAGAAAACAATGGAGGACTGGTGTCAGCAACTACATTTGGGTACTGACTCCACTCCCTCACACCAGAAACAGGGAGTCTATCGGGTGGTTCAAGAGTACGAGAGAGTGTTTAGTAAACACCCGTTAGACTTCGGGCGAGTCAAGGGGGTAGAACACCACATCCCCACGGGAGACCATCCTCCCATAAAAGAGAGGTATCGACCCGTACCCCCTGCACAATACCAACACGCCAAGGGGATGCTTAGAGACATGAAGGAGGCTGGGGTGATCAGGGATAGCTGTAGCCCCTGGGCAGCTCCACTAGTCTTAGTCAAAAAGAAAGACAACACCATGAGGATGTGTGTAGATTACCGGAAAATCAACCGTATCACACACAAGGATGCGTACCCCTTACCAAGGATAGAGGAGTCTTTGGCTGCTTTAAGATCTGCTAACTTCTTCTCTACCTTGGATCTCACTAGTGGGTACTGGCAGGTTCCTGTAGCAGAGGCGGACCGGGAGAAGACCGCATTCACCACCCCGATGGGACTTAGCGAGTTTACCTCTATGCCGTTCGGACTCTGCAACGCACCAGGAACCTTCCAACGATTAATGGAGTGCTGTTTGGGCCACAGAAACTTCGAGACGGTCCTGTTGTACCTGGACGATGTCATCGTATATTCTAAGACTTATGAGGACCACCTGAAACACCTGGCGGAAGTGTTCGAAGCTCTGGCAAGCTACGGCCTAAAGGTGAAACCCTCCAAGTGTCACCTCCTGAAACCAAAGGTGCAGTACCTGGGACACGTGGTGAGCGCTGACGGAGTGGCTCCCGACCCTGATAAGATCACCGCAATTAAGGAATGGCCAAGTCCCTCCAGTGTAAAAGAAGTGCGGCAGTTCCTCGGGTTGGTAGGCTACTACCGCAGGTTCATCCCCGGTTTCACCAAAAAGGCAGCTCCTATGCAGGACCTCCTGATAGGCCAGTCCCGGAAGGCCAAGAACCAGAAGCCGCCCTTCAGATGGGAGAAGTTGGAAGAAGAGTCCTTCCGCCAGCTGAAGATGGCCCTCACGGGGGATGAAATCCTGGCGTACCCGGATTACAGCCAGCCCTTTATCCTCTACACCGACGCAAGTAACATCGGGCTAGGAGCCGTGCTGTCCCAGATCCAGCAGGGGAAAGAGCGAGTAATCGCTTACGCCAGCCGAAAACTGCGACCCACCGAAAGAAACCCTGAGAATTACAGCTCATTTAAGCTAGAGTTCCTGGCAGTGGTGTGGGCAGTCACCGAACGCTTTAAGCACTACCTCGCTTCTTCCCGGTTCGTCGTGTACACGGATAACAACCCGTTGACACACCTGGACACGGCAAGACTCGGTGCCCTAGAGCAGAGATGGATGGCCCGCCTGTCCAACTACGAGTTCACCATCAAATACCGGGCAGGACGCTCCAATACCAACGCGGACGCCCTGTCCAAGATGCTAAACCTACCGGACGTAGGAGAAGATCCAGAGGGACTGGAAGAAGTCGAACTCCCCGCGTTTCACCGTCATGGGACTATCCAGTATTCCCATCGGGTAAGGAGTAAGCAAGGCGCTACGCTTAACCCCTTACCTCACTACAACTGGGCGGAAACGCAGGACAGTGACCCTGCCGTCCGGCTGGTGAAGGAGATGCTGACTCGGCCAGAGGCTCGCCTTGACCCAGACGCTCCGGAGGAAGCCAAGCAACTGTGGGCAGAAAAGAGTAGACTGTTCCTTTACAAGGGGAAGTTGTGCCGCAGAATAGTTAACTCCCGGACGCATGAACTAATCTGGCAAGTAGTGGTGCCACGAAGAGACGCAGCCATGGTGATGGAGGCATACCACGACGGGGCTGGACACTTCGGATGGAAGAAGCTGGAGTTCCTGCTGCGCGAGCGGTTCCACTGGGTAGGCATGAGGGGAACCATCGAGAGGTGGTGCAGAGACTGTGGCCCATGCAAACTAAGAAGGAAGGACCGTGCCAGCCAGAAGACTCCCCTGCAGTCCATCGTCACCCGGCAGCCGTTGGAACTGGTAGCCTTGGATCATGTAAAACTGACCCCAAGCAGAAGTGGCTACGTCTACGCACTAACCATCGTGGATCACTACTCCCGGTTCTTGGTTGTCGTCCCCGTCAAAGACTTAACAGCTCGAACAGCAGCTAGAGCCTTCCAGCAGCATTTCTGCCGTCCACACGGGTACCCGGACCAAGTGTTGACAGACCAGGGACCTGCCTTTGAAGCGGAGGTCTTCCAAGAATTCTGCACTCTGTATGGCTGCCGGAAGATAAGGACGACACCCTATCATCCGCAAACTAATGGACTTTGTGAGAAAATGAACCAGGTGGTAATGGATCTTCTGAAAACGTTGCCCCTGGAAGAACGCGGTCTGTGGCCTGAGAAGCTGCCCGATCTGGTGGACCTATACAACCACATCCCGGTAGGTTCCACCAACTGTACCCCGGCTTACCTGATGAGGGCGAGACCTGGTAAGTTACCTGTTGACCTGGAAATGGGAGTCCTGACACCCGAGGACACTTCACCAGAAGCAGACTGGGACACAGAGAGGCAGCAGCAGTACCGGAGAGTACAGGAGAGCGTGGAGCGAAGTCTCTGTCAGGCTAGGGAAAGACAAGAGAAAACTTACAACCAGTATGCTCCCGCTGTTCCCCTGGTACCCGGAGAGCAGGTCTTGAAGAGAAAAAGACGGCTCCACAAGTTGGACGACCAGTGGGAGAAGGACCCGTACACCGTACTGCCCTCAAGCCACGACAACCCAAAGGTCTGTACCATCAGTAAAGACGGAGGGGAAACCACAACCATTGTATCCCGGGATCACCTGAAGAAGTGTCCCGAACAGCTACGGAACCCTGAAGAGGAACAAGAAGACCCTCAACCCGTAGAGGAAAGGGAAGACATGGTTAGTACTGTGCTCGGAGACTTCCCTCGGTCTTGGACTCAAGTCAATGGCGCAGTTGTGGTACCCGTACTCACCTTCCTCCAACCAGCATCCCAAGCACCTACGGAGCAACAGGTAGAGCTGGAAGAACAGCCGGTCCAGGAGGCAGAAGACTCCACACAAGCAGAACAGGAGGATCAACCCTCTGCTTATAGTGAGCCTGCCGTACCCCTAGTGAGCCAAAGAGCCGGTAGACAGCTGCCCAGTTTACCCTTGACAGCTCCTACACCCTGTAGTTCAGGGCTAGACAGTCAGCTCCGTAGGTCCACTAGGGCCACTAGAGGCCAGTTACCCGCACGTTGGAGGATTTGAAATGTATAAATTGTTTTATTTGTGGTTACCTGTTTTTCTTGTTGCTTGTGTATAATTATGTGTTTCTAGTTGTTTATAGGAGTCTTTGGTGGATTTACCGGGAATCCTGTGTACATAGTTGGAGCGTAACCCAGGACGGACTAAAGACTGTTAAGGACTCGGGGCAGGACAGACCCCTACCTGGTTACGTCTCCCTGTTTTGGTGAAATGGACACCTTGCTTTCTTCAAAGACTGCACCCGGTTACGGACATGCCGTGACCACCTTTATGTGTTTCTTTATTGTATTGTTATTGTTATACCTTGTTATGTTTTTCCAAAAATATGTTTAGTCCCGGAGTACTAAATTTCACTAGGGGGGAATGTGACACCCCAGGGGTCTGGTTGCCACAGTGATAGAGATATTACGTCTGAGAGCAAGTGGGAGGTCTCTTGGTCAGGGATCCTATGCATGCCACACCTCCTGCCCAGTCCTGGGAGGGAAAGAACTTCCCCTATATAAACCTAGGGCTGAGGCAGGGTTAGTGAGTAGAGAAGAAGTAGAGACAGAGGGAAGAAGCAAATATAGGAACAGAACATCAGGAGCTCTGTGGGAGCAGTGTTACAAGGAGTCAGGGGCTGGCAGCTGCAGAGCTCGCCCTGACTGAGAAGATTTCTTACCGGACCCGGAGTCCGAGGCTGTGGGGACTAACTCCTACCCAGCAGCAGAAACCGACCGGCAGGGGATTGCAGGTCCTTTGGCCCAGAAACCCGAAGGCACGGTCACACGCGTGGGACCAGCACCGCCATCGTGGAGCGGAAGCCATTAGAAGGTCCCGAGTCACCGGCCATACGGGTGAGCACCACACGGTACACTCAGGGACGTGGGCTACTTTTACCCGCCTCTAGCAAGGTAGCCAGAAGAGTACAGTTAGTTGGGAAGGCCTACAACTCCGCCTGGCCAGGGGAGATCCCATCTGCTCAATGACTGACCAGGCCCCGATTGCTAGTAAGTACTCCGGGAGGGTCTATCTTTGTCACCAGTAAAGACCCTGAACTACACCGCATCGTCTCTGAGTGGTTCGTGCTACCCCCATCATCCACGTCGGCTGCCCTGAGGCCATACCCCTCCCGTTGGGGGTTATACCATCCACGCTGCACCATCCTTCCACCAGCCTCAGCGGTCTGCCCTGCAGCGGCAGCTCCATAGCTGCATTCAACGGGTGGCGTAGTCATCCACCATCTACTGCTAATAGACTGCCACTTAGTCTGACTCCCTGGGCACGGACCGGGTCACCGCCACGAGACTACTACCCCCATCTGATCCGGCTCCGGGTAGGCTCCCGCGTGCGCAACGCTGCGCGACTCAGGCCCAGGGGCGCGTCACATACAATGCTGAAAAAACATGGGAATAGCATGGGGAAGACCCCTGGAAGCATCTCTGCCACCCAGGTCACTGCCTAAAAGTATGCCCATTAGAAGTGATCCTTGCCACATCAGAAGATGCAGACTTGCAACTATTCCCGTGCAAGTCCTTGTTCCAGGGCAGTGTTCAGTTGTACCTCCCCCATTCCTTGCAATGCAAGCGCAAATATGCAGCCTGCCACCCACACACCTGCAGGCTGCAATACTATACTGCTAGCTTGCACTTGAAATGGGGCCTTTTAGTTTGGAGGAGGCCGAAGCTGGACACTACCACATGGCTGCTTCGGCAGCGAGGTCTCCATACTCAGTTCCCAGCCGCCACTATTTGTTCCGGTAACCTTCCCCACACTTTTCCTAGCCTGACCTGCTTTAGGGTAGCATTGGTCGAGCCCACCAGACAACCAGACTCCTCCGGTAGGCCCTGGCTTCTCCATCAGGGGAGTTGAGAGTGCCAAGGTGAGGAGCATGATGATAGAAGTTAGCATCTGCTTTGTTTTCTTGGAATGCAAGCGTAAGTGTGCAGCCTGCCACCCACCCACTCCCAGGCTGCAATACCATATTGCTAGCTTGCTTGCACTTGAAATGAGGCCTTTTAGGCTTGTGGAGGCAGACGCCGGCCACCATGTCATGGCTGTGTCGGCGGCTTGCATCTATACTCAGTCCCCAGCCGCCCGGCGGCCAGGTGTCCACACTCGGTCCTCAGCCACCAGGGGATGGCCAGGTGTCCATACTCGGTCCCCTATTTGTCCAGGTGCACCTTATGCACAAGCGCGCATACCAAAACATTACCTGTGCCCTTCCCAGTGCATTTAGTGGGAAGGACAGCCTAACCACAAACACGTGGACAAGTGAATGTGGCCAGAGATGGTCCATCTCACTGATGCCTTCACACTGGGTTAATATTGTGGAAGCCGGGACACAGTTGGACACTGGGATGCAACACGTCCTCCAGACATAGAGGATTGCGGGGGACACAGTTGGACACTGGGATGCAACACGTCCTCCAGACATAGAGGATTGCGGGTCCTGGGTCAATCAGGCTTCAACACAAAGTTCAGAAGGTAGACAGCAGCAGTGGTCGGCCTCCTACACAACGAGTAAATTATTCATGATCATGAGGCCATCCATCTCCTTAGCTTTCTGTTCCTTGGAATGCAAGCGCGTGTATGTAGTAGAGGCTGGGCCTGAGGTGGTCAGCGTTTTGGCGCATATCCTACCTCCTCCGAGGATTGCTGGATGTTTTCCTGCTACTATCCCAGTTCTATGACTCCCGTTAAAACACAGTTATAGGGCATACAGTGAGTGCAATGCCTACCAAAAATTTCAAGGCACTCCAATGCCCCTTGGACGTGACATGGAGGTCAGAGGGCCTTAACTAAACCTTTTTTTACATTTATAGCTAATGGGTTTCCTGCACACTGTTGGCCTAAGCAGTGAATGGAAGGTTTTCCAAAATTATGAGGAACTGCAATGCCTCTTGAAACAGACGTGGATTACAGTGTACTAAAAACCTTCTACCCATTACTGTGGAGTGGGTCTCCCTTAGTGTTCGCCTATGCATTGAAAAGCAAAAGCTGACTAAAATTAGGAGGAAATGCAATGCCCGTTGGAAGAGTCGTGGAGGTTAGAGGTAATTAAAAACAACATTTCAATGCCCCTTGGAAGAGCTGTGGAGTTCAGAGTGGTTTAACAAGACGGTTTTAATGCCCCTTGGAAGAGACGTGGAGGTCACAGTAGCTTGACAAGATGGTTTTAATGCCCCTTGGAAGAGTGGTGGAGGTCACAGTAGCTTAACAAGATGGTTTTAATGCCCCTTGGAAGAGTTGTGGAGGTCGCAGTGGAATAAAAAGACAATATCAATGCCCCTTGGAAGAGTGGTGGAGGTCGCAGTGGAATAAAAAGACAATATCAATGACCCTCGGAAGAGACGTGGAGGTCACAGTAGCTTAGCAATTCGATTTTAATGCCCTTTACAAGAGCCATGCAGTACAGCATATTAAAAACATTATTCCAATTATTGGGAAGTGGGTCTCCCACAGTCTTTGCCTATGCCTTCCAAGCAAAAGCTGCCAAAAATTAGGACGGCGTAACTTGCAATGCTGGCAACACGGACCACGGTCACCCTGGTGGTATAGTGGTGATGGAGACTGAGGGTAAGGAGAAGAGCAAAAAACAGCTGAAATGAGGAAGCGTATACCCATGTGTGGGTGTGAAGTGGTGCATGGAAATACACCTCCCGAAATAAAACAGTGGATTTGACTTTATGTTACTCTGCTGTCATTTGGTGGTGATGAGAAGTCTGGCCCAATCCAGCCCTTGTTCATTTTGATAAGGGTCAGCTTGTCAGCATTGTCAGTTCACATGCGAGTGCGCTTATCAGTTATAATTCCCCCAGCGGCACTAAAGCACACTCCGATAACACGCTAGCGGCAGGGCAGGCCAGGACCTCCAAGGCGTACAGTACAAGTTCATTCCAAGTGTCCAGCTTGGATAGCCAATAATTAAAAGGCACAGAGGAATCACGGAGGACGCTGGTACGGTCGGCAAGGTACTCCCTCACCATCTTTTGAAACTTTCCACTACTTGTGAGAGTACCCCGCGCCTCAGGGCCTTTAAGCTGGGCGGGTCAGAGAAAACTGTCCCAGAAGGTTGACAGTGATCCCCTGCCTCTGCTGGATTGGAGTTGCGTCTCTCTTGCCTGTACGTCTTGATTGAGCAACGAACTGTGACCTCTGCCTCTAGCGTGTTCAGATGGGAATTTTTTTAACAGTTCTGCAGCAAGGGCCTTCTGGTACTGCCCCATTTTTGTAGACCTCTCTACCTCAGGAATAAGAGAGTGAAAGTTCTCCTTGTACCGTGGGTTTAAAAGTGTCACCAACCAGTAATGACTGTCACCCAACATTTAGACAACGCGAGGGTCACGGTTAAGGCAGCATAACATAAAGTCAGCCATGCGTGCCAGACTGGTAATGGGCAAGACTTCCGTGTCCTCACCAAGATGACGACTGACCATGCTCTCCTCCTCCTCCTCCTCCTCCCCCCTGTCCTCAGGCCACCCACGCTGAACCGATGGTATGACAGTTGTACAGGTACTATCGTCTACAGTGCATGATACCAGCTCCTGTTCTTCCTCCTCCTCCTCCTCTCCCTCATTGTCCCCAATGCACGTTGTGATGAGATGAGGCTGGTCTGTGTGTAATCGCCCGCTACGGCTTCTTGATCCATCTCATCATACTCTGGCTGCAATGCCTCCTCTCTAATTCTCTGCAGAGAGCATTGCAAAAGACAGACAAGTGGGATGCTGACGCTAATGATGGCGTCATCGTCACTCACTATCTTGGTGGACTCCTCAAAGTTTGTCAGGATGGTACATATGTCAGACATCCAGGTCCACTCCTGAGGTCTTATGTGTGGAGTCTGACCTGAATATCGACGGGATTGATGCAGCTGGTACTCCACAACTGCTCTCTTCTGCTCACAAATCCTTTGCAACACGTGGAGGGTAGAGTTTCAAGGTGTGGGGACATCACACACCAGTCGGTGTGCCGGAAGCTGCAAACGCTGCTGCAACACAGCAAGGGCGGCGGAAGCTGTTGCCGACTACTGAAAATGAGCTGACAGGCGGCGTACTTTGACGAGCAGATCTGGCAACTTGGGGTACGATTTAAGAAACCGCTGAACCACGAGGTAAAGCACATGAGCCAGGCATGGTACGTGTGTAATCTCACCTTGCTTCAGAGCCGCCACCAGGTTACGGCCATTGTCACACACTACCATGCCTCGATGTAGGTTCAGTGGTCTCAGCCACAGATCTGCCTGCTCTTTCACAGCTGTCCACAACTCACAAGCAGTGTGAGGTTTATCACCTAAGAAGCTTTACACTGGGGGGGCAACTCTGACTGACATCGGGCCCGCAATCCTCGGTGTGGGGAGGCTGTGTTCCTTCCCAAGGTCCGACTGGGTCCCGGCTTCCACTATGTTTACCCAGTGTGCCGTCAGGGAGATGTAATGTCCCTGGCCACACGCACTTGTCCACGTGTCCGTTGTCAGGTGGACTCTCCCAGTAACTGCGTTGTTGGGGACCAAGTACAGAGGGACGGCCACCGCCATAAGGTTGCAGAAGGATTCCGTCTCCACCAGCCTAAAAGGCAGCATTTCCAACGCAAGCAGTCGTGAAATGTGCGAATTTAGGACTGTGGCCTGTGGGGCATTGGCTGCGAATTTGCATTTTCTTTCAAAGGTCTGGGATATGGACAATTGAACCCTGTGGTGGGACGTGGACGTTGATGCTGTTTCTTGAGAAACTGCCATAACAAGTGAAGACTGAGAGGAGGGGGCATCTTTGCATGCAGTATGGATAGGAGATTGCCTTGCACGCACAACATGGGGTTCTCTTACACGCACAACAGCGGAAGAAGCAGTGGTGACACCCGCTGACACTGGTCGTGGACCGTGGAGTTCGCCCCACAAAGTCGGGTGCTTTGCTGACATGTGCCTGATCAAGATGGTGGTGGTCAGGATGGTAGTTTTGTCACCCCTGCTGATGCTGGCATGGCAATGGCCTTTTTGGGGTTATCAGCAGAGTCTTTAAAAAAATTCCAGACTCTGGAAGACCTACCGCTTGTACTGGCAACGTCCCTCGTGTTGGTGTTATGGGGAACGGTTGCCCGCCTTCTGTTTGCGGCCACCACACTGCTTCTTCCTGACTGTTGGGGTACTCTGCCTACCTCCCCTTGTGTGCTGCTGGCCTCGCTTTGCGTGTCCTCCTGCCACGTTGGGTCAGTTACTAGATCATCCACCACCTCCTCCTCTTCCGCTTCCGCACTATGGTCCTCCTTCTCACTTCGTGGCAATTGTGTCTCGTCATCGTCCACCTCTTGTGACAAATTGCCGATGTCGCCTTCCTGTGGCCGTGGCTGTTCAAATATTTGGTCATCGCTACATGGGATCTCCTCTTCCACCACTTCAAGTGGAGCAGGCAAGGGGCCCAAATATGGAAATGTACCACAGAATAGCTCTTCAAAGTGTCCAACTGTGGGATCAGTTGCTGTCTGACGACACTCGGCATGGTGGAAGGAAGGAGCATCAGGGTGAGGAGGAGTATGCGGTCGAGACTCACAGCTACTAAGACTTGACCGTGTGGCAGACAGACCGGAGGTGATGGTGCCCGGGTGACTGGAAGTATTATCTGCTATCCAGTTAATAACCTGTTCACACTGATCAGTTCGCAATAGTGGTGTTGTTGTGTACTTCCCTAGTAATTCGGTCAAGAACTGGGAGCGAGAAGATGTTGGTTGTGGCACATTTTCACATTGTCCACGGCCCCGTCCTCTGCACGCACCATCACCAGTACGTCCAGTTCCACGTCCCTTGCCTCGCGCCTTGCCCATTGTAAATGAAGTAAAATAGCTTACACTCGCACTATCAATGGCAAAAGGGTATTAAAAAGGAGATTAGAACCGTGGAAGAGGAAAACCACAGCTCTAATTTCCTGGCGTATACCAGACTTTTTTAAATAGATATATTTGTGTCTGAACCGTCACCGAGACACTCAAACTGCTTTTTTTTATGGAAAAAAGGCAAAAAGGTGGATAACACCGAGATTTGAACTGTGGAAGAGGAAAACCACAGTTCCAATTTCGTGGCGTATACCAGACTTTTTTAAATAGATATATTTGTGTCTGAACAGTCAGCGAGACACTCAAGCTGTTTTTTTTTTATGTAAAAAAGGCAAAAAAGTGGATAATACAGAGATTTGAGCAGTGGAACTTCAAAACCACAGTTCTAGTTATCTGGCCGAAACCAGACTCTTTTAAACAGATATATTTGTGTCTGAACACTCACAGACACACTCAATTTTTTTTTTTGGGGGGGGGGGGGTATTACCGAAAGTTTAATAAGATGGTTAATTGTACAGTCTGACTGAGGAAAAAAAAAAAAAAGAGGATTTAGATGAAAACAAAGGATTTTTCCTGGCTCCTGAGACCTGGGGCTAAGTCTAGCAATTTGAGCAGCAGCAGCACACAGGACTCTAATGCAGTGTTTGTTGGTATAACCACTGTGTCTCCTATACAGCCTGCCTGCCTGCCTGATATCTGGGATGGATATTAGTCCTCAGAAGGACTGTCTGTTTGATTTTGCAGGCTTTAGAGACCCTACACTACCTATTTCGCAGTATAAATCTCTCCCTAGCTCAGCAGCACTCTCCCTACCCTGTCTGATCCGGAGCTACTGTGTCCAAGATGGCGGCACCCGGTTTTAAATACTCGAGGTGACGCTGTGCGGCCAGCCAATCACTGTAATGCCCACAACCAACATGGCTGCGGCACTACAGTGACTGGCTGGTAATCCCTGCATGTTCATTGGCTCTGTAAAGAGCGCCAAACATGCAGGGCGGAGACCCGAGCTCCCACCCGAGTAACCCGAAAATGCTCGGTGCTCGCTGAACATCCTGAGTAGTGAGATGCTCGGGCGAGTACCGAGCAGTGTCAATCATGCTCGCTCAACACTAATAATAACTCTGACAACATTGTTCACAGCAGTGACCTGGGAGTCATAAATACTTCCAGGGGTCTTTCCCATGCTGTTCCCATGTCATTTGATCACTGTTCCCATCGATTTTCACAATTTCTAGGCCCTCTGCAGACCGCCGGGGTGGGGCTCCGGAAAAATGCTTGAGTTTCCCTTATACTTACATTGGGCTCCTTGCTCGGGTCGAGCACCCAAGAATTCCAATTTGCTTGACCCAAGCAACGAGTACCCGAGCATTTTAGTGCTCGCCCATCACTATTCCTAAACTCTTTTCTGCATTGCTCTGCTATGACTGCAGGCCCTATTTATGAAGGTGTTTTCATGAGTTTTCTGCTTCCACCAGTTTTTCTACTTTTTAACACCACTTTCCATAATTGAGTGGAGCTGAGGCAGGATGAGGCATGGCAAAGCCCACCCTACAAATTAATGAGAAGTTATGGAACATCATAAGCCAAAAATATTATTCCAGTCCCTGACTGGAGCAAAATTCTGGCAGAGGCACACGCCAGTTTTCAACTCCTTCCCTCAGAAGTCATATTAACTTTTTACACTTTAGTTTTTTCTTCCTCTTCTTTCAAGAGCCATAACTTTTTATTTTTGTTGTCATAGCTGTATGAGGGCTTCTTTTTCATGAGGAGTTGTATTTTTTATGACTCCATTCATTTTAACATGGAATTTTGAAAAACATAAACATTTTACAGTTTTTTTTGTTTTTGTTTTTACGCCATACATTCTGCTGCTTATCTCACCTTGTGGCAATAGTGTCATTGAGTGTAGGTTTATCATCCTTTGAAGGATATACCTTCCCAGACCATCACTGACCCACCGGCAAATTGGTCATGCTGAATTATGTTGCAGACAGGCTAATGTGACGCCCAGCTGCGCTTGGTATCACAGATCCTAGAAGTGTGCATTGATGGATTCCTCCACAAGAGGCCCCCATAACCATACACACATCTCCACCTTCCACCTCAGACCAGCAGAGGGAGCCCGTTAGGGATAGATAAATAGGGAAGGTGGAGCCAGGCAGCAGTTAATCTAGACTAGACTGGAGTCAATAGAGAGCAAGTCTGTTGAGAGAGATCCTGCAGAGTGAGACACAGAAACAGGTCAGTCTGCAGTGGAGCTCAGTGATTCAGCAGTTCCTCTGGAGAGTTCAGTTAGTGCAAATCTGAATACAGAATTGAGCCCAGTTGAGTCGTAGCTCAGAGTAGTGAGCTTTAGGTGTGCCGGCGCCATAAGATCGATGAAGCGCGGCGAGCTGCCGTTAGTGTGTATAGCCTAGTGAGGGCCCGAGTAGGCTGAAGGCGAGTGGAGAGTTAGTACATACGGGGCAGAGGAGCTTAACTAGCTCACCCCGAAGAGTTTACCGGACACCGGGTCCGAAGTTTACCGGGATCTCTATGACCCAGTAAGGTACAACCGGAATCCCTGGAGAACTACAAGTCCCAGGATTGCTAAAGTGCTGATATGTAACAGAGCCAGGAGACACATAAGCCCGCAGCTACGGTGCGTGTACTCCAAGAAAAGGCCCTACCACAAGGTCAGCCAGCGCAGGACAGAGACAAAGTTAGGCCTAGCTCCAGGCAGGTCAGAAACTTACTACGCAGAGGCAAGAAACAGGAGGCCCAAAACCCGCTCATTGGGGAGGATCCTGACATGCACCCTTCACCCTACAGTGCTCCGGGATGTGCCTGAATTTCCATCAGTAAAAGGTACTGAAGTGACTATCGTGTCCGTCCCTGTTCTTGCTCGGACCCGGCTGGGTCTCGTCTGTCCTGCATTACCCTTCATACACTGCCCTGAGGCCTAGCTCCACCTGTGGGGAGCTATACCATCGAGCTGCCTTGTCACCGGCCTCAGTGGACTGCGCAGCGCTGGTGATCCTCACCAGAAGCCACAGGTGGCGTCACGAACTTTTATAAAATAAACAAACTATCCCCCTTTTAAAGAGTGACCCCAGGGTACGGGCCCGGGAGCCGACCACCGCGACATCCCCAAGGCAAAGGCCTGGGTACCGACTCATCCCCATCCCCTGGGCTAGTCACTAACATTCATCATGGTGTCTCCAGATTCTTTCATATCTACTTCATGTGTTGGGCTGTGAACACAAGTCTCACTATAGGACACCCTCATGGAGCCTTTTTCTGACAATTTGGTCAGAAACATGCACACCAGCTGAAGGTCATTTTGCAGAGCTCTGGTAGGGCTCCTCCTGTTCCTCCTCTCAAAAAGGAAACGGCCTGATGCACTTCTACAGCCATGTCTGACTTTCCTCTTGTAACAGCCTGTATCTTGACGTCTGCTCCATGCTCTTTTGACTTTGCTGAGTTGTTCCAGACCTAATTTGGCTGCAAGTACATCCTCATGTTACTAAAAACGATAAAGGCACTAGCAAAAAGCAAGATTAGAGAAGAAATAGGAATGATTGATGAGTCAATAATTGTCAGTAGCTAATGCCTACAACACCATTTTTTTATGAACACCTACAGTGAAATAGAAAGAAACTAGTGATGAGCGAGCATGCTCGCCACTGCTCGGTACTCGCCCGAGCATCTCAGTACTCGAGTACTTTCGAGATGCTCGGGCGGGAGCTCGGATCCCCGTCCTGCATGTTTGGCGCTATTTAGAGCACCAATCATGCAGGGATTCTCTGCCACTCACTGTAATGTCACAGCCATAGTGACTGTGGCATTACAGTGATTGCACAAATCGATGGGAACAGTGCTCACAGTGAAACATGAAAAGCCGGCAATTAATCAGCGGCATACATCAGTACCCGACAATTTAGAACAGAAAGAATAGAGCATCACACATAGATTAGATAGATAGAAACATGTCAGTCACATATATAATGTATAATAAGTACAGTAACAGTGTTGGGTACTTTACTTGTTATTTAGTGTTAAAATAAAGGATTTATTAGATTTATTAAAAAAAAAAAAAAGTGTTTTCCTGCACCCATCTCTTTAGAAAAGCCGGCCGGCAATTCATCAGCGGCATACATCGTTACCCAACAATTTAGAACAGAAAGAATAGAGCATCACACATAGATTAGATAGATAGAAACATATCAGTCACATATATAATAAGTACAGTGACAGTGTTGGTTACTGTACTTGTCATTTAGTGTTAAAGTAAAGGATTGAAGCTTGAAACCAGGGATTGAAGCTTGAAGAGGACAATTTGCATATCCCAGGTGCCTTCTGGGAAAAGTGAAGAGTCTCCCTCAGCTAGAAGATCGTTGGGTACAGCCAGCCGGGACCAGCTGCTTGGAAAGCATCGCCAAACCAGGGATTGAAGCTTGAAGAGGACAATTTGCATATTCCAGGTGCCTTCTGGGAAAAGCGAAGAGTCTCCCTCAGCTAGAAGATCGTTGGGTACAGCCGGGACCAGCTGCTTGGAAAGCATCGCCAAACCAGGGATTGAAGCTTGAAGAGGACAATTTGCATATTCCGGGTGCCTTCTAGGAAAAGCGAAGAGTCTCCCTCAGCTAGAAGGTCGTTGGGTACAGCCGGGACCAGCTGCTTGGAAAGCATCGCCAAACCAGGGATTGAAGCTTGAAGAGGACAATTTGCATATTCCGGGTGCCTTCTCGGAAAAGCGAAGAGTCTCCCTCAGCTAGAAGATCATTGGGTACAGCCGGGACCAGCTGCTTGGAAAGCACCGCCAAACCAGGGATTGAAGCTTGAAGAGGACAATTTGCATATTCCAGGTGCCTTCTGGGAAAAGCTAAGAGTCTCCCTCAGCTAGAAGATCGTTGGGTACAGCCGGGACCAGCTGCTTGGAAAGCATCGGCAAACTAGGGATTGAAGCTTGAAGAGGACAATTTGCATATTCCAGATGGCGCGCGAAATTGTTTATCCTAGGGTATCACAAGAAAGAAGACAGACATCAAGTCAGCAGGGACAAGGAGCAGCATGGCAGATGTGACAACCTACATGGTGAGCTGCAACATGTGCTACATGTTCACAGATCGACCAGAAGATGAAACCAACTTCACCTGCCAGAAGTATAGACTACTGGCTCTTTTAGAAGAAATGGTGCGGGTACTGGAAGAAAGAATTGCGACATTAAAACTCATCAAGGAAAATGAAGACTTCCTGGACAGAACAGAAGCGTCACTACTGGTCACGGAAAGTGAAGGAAGCGTCAGAGAACCTCCAGAGGCAGACAAGTGGAGGCAAGTGACCAAAAGAAGCAAGAAGACCATGGAGACACCACCAAGCACACAACTGAGAAACAGATTCCAAGGACTTGTGGAGGACGAAGATGGCACACCTAAGGATGAGGCACTACCAGCAAGCAAAGAAGAAAAGAGCACCCAGAAACACCTAGAAGCGACAAGAAAAAGGACAGTCAAGAAGGGAAGAAGAGTGGTGGTGGTGGGAGACTCACTACTGAGAGGAACAGAAGCAGCTATCTGCACACCGGACATAACCGCAAGAGAATTATGCTGCCTCCCAGGTGCAAAGATCAAGGATGTTACCGATAGGATACCGAAGCTCATCAGTTCCAAGGATGTCCACCCATTTCTTCTGATACATGTTGGCACCAATGACACGGCAAGGAAGGACCTACCAACAATCTGCAAGGACTTTGAAGCATTGGGGAAGAAAGTAAAAGAACTGGATGCGCAGGTAGTTTTTTCTTCTATTCTTCCAGTAGACGGGCATGGCGTCAGGAGATGGAACAGGATCCTTGATGTGAACAACTGGCTGAGACGATGGTGCAGACAACAAGGATTTGGATTCATGGACCACGGTGTGAATTACCTCTATGACGGACTCCTTGCCAGAGACGGACTACACCTCAACAAACCCGGGAAACACACATTCGCCAGGAGACTCGCAGCACTCATCAGGAGGGCGTTAAACTAGAAGAAGAGGGGATGGGAAGAAAAACGCCGGACACGAACATGAAACCAGAGAACATACTAATGAAAGATTTGAAGTGCGACAAAGAAGGTCCAAAACAAGATACTTGGAAGGGAGGTAAGAAAATTTCTAATACAATCCACAGGGAAAAGATTGGAACAAAACAAAATCATGTAAACTGCGTGCTAGCAAATGCCAGAAGCCTGACAAACAAGATGGATGAACTCGAAGCAGAAATATCTACAGGTAACTATGACATAGTGGGAATAACCGAGACATGGTTAGATGTAAGCTATGACTGGGCAGTTAACTTACAGGGTTACAGTCTGTTTAGAAGGGATCGAAGAAATCGGAAAGGGGGTAGAGTCTGTCTATATTTAAAGACGTGTCTAAAGCCTACAATACGGGAGGATGTATGGGAGGGAAATGAGGAGGTCGAGTCCTTATGGGTGGAGATGCATGGGGCAAAAAACAATAATAAAATTATCATAGGAGTCTGTTATAAACCACCAAATATAGCAGAAGCCACGGAAAGTCTATTAATGAGACAAATAGACGAAGTAGCAAAAAATAACGAGGTGATTATTATAGGGGACTTCAACTACCCCAATATAGACTGGGAAACCGAAAGCTGTAGATCTAAGAAAGGAAACAGGTTTCTGTCAATTATCAAAGACAATTATTTGTCACAACTTGTGCAGGAACCAACTAGAGGGATGGCCCTTTTAGACTTAATATTAACTAACAGGCCAGACAGAAAAACTGAGGTACAGGTCGGGGGGTACCTGGGAAATAGTGACCACAACATTATAAAATTCCACATGTGCTTCAGTAGGGTGCCCAGCAAGGGAGTCATAAAAACACTGAACTTCAGGAGGGCAAAGTTTGATCAGCTAAGAGATGCCCTTCACCTTATAGACTGGGATAGTATCTTCAGTAATAGGAGCACGGATAGAAAATGGGAAATTTTCAAAACAGTCCTACATAGTCACTGTAGAAGGTACATACCTTATGGGAATAAAATGGCTAGGAATAGGAGGAAGCCAATGTGGCTAAATAAGGAAGTCAAGAGGGCAATGAAAAACAAAAAAAGGGCTTTCAGTAAACTTAAACAAGAAGGCAGCGAGGAAGCGCTAATATCTTATAGGGAAAAAAACAAAATCTGTAAGAAACAAATAAGAATAGCAAAAGAGGAGACAGAGAGACTAATTGCCAAGGAAAGTAAAACGAATCCCAAACTGTTCTTTAACTATATAAACAGTAAAAGGATTAAAACTGATGAAGTTGGCCCATTGAAAAATAACCTGGGTAAAATCATAGAGGGCGATGAGGGTAAAGCAAACCTACTCAATAGCTTCTTCTCCACTGTTTTCACAAAAGAAAACAATTTATCGGAGGAAATGTAGAGTGATAAAGTAAACCCTCCGCTAAATATCACCCGCCTAACCCAGGAGGAAGTTCAGAAATGCCTAAATAGTATCAAAATAGACAAGTCACCAGGCCCAGATGGCATACACCCCCGGGTACTAAAAGAATTAAGTAATGTGATAGACAGACCGCTGTATCTTATATTCAAGCACTCTTTATGGACAGGGACTGTCCCACTAGACTGGCGCCAAGCAAATGTGGTACCAATATTCAAAAAGGGGTCTAAAAGGGACCCTGGGAACTATAGACCAGTAAGCTTAACGTCTGTTGTGGGTAAATTGTTTGAAGGATTTCTTAGAGATGCTATTGTAGAATATCTTAATGATAATAACTGTCTAACTCCATATCAACATGGATTCATGAGGGATCGCTCCTGCCAAACAAACCTGATCGCCTTCTACGAGGAGGTGAGCTCACAGCTGGACAGGGGAGAGTCAGTGGATGTTGTATACCTTGACTTCTCCAAAGTGATTGATACCGTGCCACACAAAAGGTTGGTATATAAAATGAGAATGCTTGGTCTGGGGGATAATGTGTGCAAGTGGGTAAATAGCTGGCTGAGTGATAGAAAGCAGAGGGTGGTTATCAATGGAGTAAGCTCAGGGTGTGTCAGGGTTACTAGCGGGGTGCCTCAAGGGTCTGTCTTGGGCCCTATATTATTTAATATATTTATTAATGATCTAGTGGAAGGGTTGCATAGTAAAATAGCAATATTTGCAGATGATACTAAACTTTGTAAAGTAGTTAATACAGATGAGGATAGGGCACAGCTACAGGAGGATTTAGATAAATTGGGGAGTTGGGCCAAAAAATGGCAAATGGGGTTCAATGCCGATAAATGTAAGGTCATGCACATGGGAAAGAAAAACAGCAGTCACCCATACATATTAAATGGGAAACCGTTGGGGAAATCTGACATGGAGAAGGACCTGGGCGTCTTGGTTAATAGCAAATTAAATTGGAGTGCCCAGTGTCAGGCAGCAGCTGCGAAGGCAAATAGAGTCATGGCATGCATCAGAAGAAGGATAGGGGCATATGACGAGAACATTGTTCTTCCTCTGTATAAAGCGCTGGTAAGGCCGCACTTAGAATATTGTGCACAGTTCTGGGCTCCGGTGCTCAGGAAAGACATATTGGAGCTAGAGAGGGTACAAAGGAGGGCGACTAAGGTAATAAAGGGAATGGAGGGACTAGAATACCCCAGAGAAGTTGTCAAAATTAGGCCTATTTATGTTGGAAAAGAGAAGGCTTAGGGGAGACCTCAGAAACATGTATAAATACATCAGGGGGCAGTACAGAGATCTCTCCCATGACCTGTTTATAACAAGGATGGTGACAAAGATGAGGGGGCACACTTTGCGTCTGGAGGAAAGGAGGTTCCTGCACCAGCATAGAAGGGGATTCTTTACGGTCAGAACCGTGAGATTCTGGAACTCTCTGGGAGAGGAAGTGGTGATGTCCAACTCACTTAATGAGTTCAAGAGAGGCCTGGACGCCTTTCTTGAGAACAATAAAATTACATCTTATGCTTAGTGATAGTTAATTAATCCAGGGATTTAATCTGACTGCCAGATTGGAGTCGGGAAGTGAATTTTTCCTCAATGATGTAAATTGGCCTATACCGCATGGTTTTTTTTTGCCTTCCCCTGGATCAACGCTGCGGAATAGCTGCAGTGCACAAGAAATAGGCTGAACTGGATAGACGCTTGTCTTTTTTCGGCCTTATAAACTATAAACGATTTATTAAAAAAAAAATTGGCGTGGGGTTCCCCGTAATTTTATTCTCTAGCGGAGGTTAAGCAGACTGCTGGGGCAGATGTTTGAAGCCTGGGAAGGGGGTAACACCCACGGAGCTTCCCAGTCTACTAATATCAGCCCCCAGCTGAATACCTAGCCTTTACTAGCTATTAAAATGGGGGACCCCAAAAAAATGATGTTGGGTCCCCCCTAATTTAATAGCTAGCAAATGCTAGGCAGACATCTGGGGGCTGATATTAATAGCCCAGGAATTGTGCCATGAATATTGGCCCCCTCCCAGGCTAGAAACACCAGCCGTCAGCCGCCCCAGAAATGGCGCATCCATAGGGTGCACCAATTCTGGCACTTATCCTCGCTCTTCCCACTGCCCTGTAGCGGTGGCAGTGGGGTAATAGGGCTGGGGTTGATGTCAGCTTATAATGCCAGCTGACATCAAGCCCAGGTTAGTAATAGAGGGGTGTCTATGAGACGCCCCCATTACTAACCCCATAGTGAAAGTTAAAAAAAAACACAAACACCTAGAATAAAGTCCTTTAATTGAAATAAACACACAATTCTTTAATGTTCTAAATTAAGCTCTACTTACCGTCACGCCCATTCCAGCTGAAGCCAACGATCTCCTGCAATAAAAGTAAAATAATAAACCAACCTCATCCTTACCTTTCCATGGTTCCCATGACGGCTTCAGCTCTGTTACATTGACATGACAGGCTGGATTGCAGCAGAACGCTGCCATCTAACTTGCCATGCCGCAGACACTGAGAAGCACAGGCATGCTTGCACTCCTCAGTGTCTCGCTGTGACGGCATCCAGATGAGCCGAGATCATGTCCAATGAACTCAGTTCACCTCATGCACGTCACTGACAGCGTGAGAGAATTCTCCTGCGCATGCGGTGCCGGAAAGTTATGTCACCGCTTGAGCAGGAGAATTTTCCCGCGCTGAGACGGCATTGAGATGGCAGGCTGGATGGCAGCAGAACGCTGCCATCCAGCTTGTAATCCTTCAGAGACATTGCCTGCGCTCCGCAGCGTCTCTGAAAGATGGCATGCTGGATGGCAGCGTTCTGCTACCATCCAGCTTGCCATCTCAATGCCGTCCCAGCGTGGGAAAATTCTCCTGCTCAAGTGGTGACATCATTTGCCGGCACTGCATGCGCAGGAGAATTCCCCCACGCTGTCAGTGACGTGCATGAGGTGAGCTGAGTTCATTGGACATGAACTCGGCTCATCTGGATGCCATCACAGCCAGACACTGAGGAGCTTCACTGAGGAGCTTCTCAGTGTCTGCGGCATGGCAACCTGGATGGCAGCATTCTGCTGCGATCCAGCCTGTCATGTCAATGTAGCAGAGCTGAAGCCGTCCTGGGAACCATGGAAAGGTAAGGATGAGGTTGGTTTATTATTTTACTTTTATTGCAGGAGATCGTTGGATTCAGCTGGAATGGGCGTGACGATAAGTAGAGTTTAATTTAGAACATTAAAGAATTGTATCTTTATTTCAATTAAAGGACTTTATTCTGGGTGTTTGTGTTTTTTTTAACTTTCACTATGGGGTTAGTAATGGGGGCGTCTTATAGACGCCTCTCCATTACTAACCCGGGCTTGATGTCAGCTGGCATTATAAGCTGACATCAACCCCAGCCCTATTACCCCACTGCCACCGCTACAGGGCAGTGGGAAGAGCGAGGCTAAGTGCCAGAATTGGCGCATCCTATGGATGCGCGATTTCTGGGGCGGCTGACGGCTGGTGTTTCTAGCCTGGGAGGGGGCCAATATTAATGGCACCCTTCCTGGGCTATTAATATCAGCCCCCAGCTGTCTGCCTAGCCTTTGCTAGCTATTAAAATAGGGGGGACCCCACGTCATTTTTTTTGGAGGGTCCCCCATTTTAATGACTAGTAAAGGCTAGGTATTCAGCTGGGGGCTGATATTAGTAGCCTGGGAAGCTCCGTGGGTATTACACGCTTCCTAGGCTTCAAACATCTGCCCCAGCTGTCCGCTTAACCTCCGCTAGAGACTAAAATTATGGGGAACCCCACGCCAATTTTTTTTTAAATAAATCCTTTATTTTAACACTAAATGACAAGTGCAGTAATCAACACTGTCACTGTACTTATTATATATGTGACTGACATGTTTCTATCTATCTAATCTATGTGTGATGCTCTATTCTTTCTGTTATAAATTGTCGGGTACTGGTGTATGCCGCTGCTGAATTGCTGGCTTTTTTAAAGAGACGGGTGCATGAAAATCGGAGGGCACTAGTGTGTTCCAAGTGCCCTGCTATGTTTTTCATGCACCCTCCTATATGCCCTGCCTGCCTGTCTGCCTATATATTGTGCCTGCCTGACGTTTATTTGAGCACTGTTCCCATCAATTTGGGCAATTTTTAACCTTCTGCAGACCGCCAGGGGGGACCGCCAGAAAAATGCTCGAGTTTCCCATAGACTTACATTGGGCTCGCAGCTCGGGTTCAGCACCCGAGTATTCCAATGTGCTCGACCCGAACTTCGAGCACCCGAGCATTTTAGTGCTCGCTCATCACTAAAGGAAACCAATCGATTTAAATAATTTAAAAAATAACATTTATTAAATATAAATACAAAAACAGCAGACAAATACAAAACTACTGGATAAAAAAAATAGCACAACAATTGTATAACATGGTGATAAATGGTATAGATAAGAGTATGTCATCAAAATATAGGCTAACGTCTATGGTATTTTAGAAAGACCATGGTATCTGAGCAGGGACATTGCTAGGTTCCTAAAAGATGAGGGGCCCAAGCCCAAAAGTACATGTTTCCCCATACAACCTGTCCGCCACTTAAGAGGATCTATACATATATAATTACAGTATACCACTGTTGCTAACTCTAAAATGCACTATACAAAGACCAATATTATCAAAATGACTACTATAGAAGGCCAAAGTAATACTGCTACACAATGTCCTCTACCATCACCACTACACAGTGAGTACATAGTATGATAATATGACCATTGCCTCTACATAACACACATTGTACAAAGACCAATAATACCACCATACACGTACCACTGCATGACTGAAAAATGCATTAAGCTGTTACTAAGTTAAAGAAAAAAGCTATCAAACAGACTGATATTACCATCATACGGTGACCATATAAAGGTAGATACCAGTCCTGCCAACCATATTACAGAGATTATAGTACAATTATATAAATATATACAGTATAGTGACTTTCTTTCTGATAGAGTGACTTTCTTTCTGACTTTACTTTTCTCGTCTTTCACTTGGTCCAGACCACCATAACAATTTCTTCCAGTCAGGACTTGTCTGTAGAGATTACAACAAATACACTTTTGACCTCTCACATTTCCAGCATCATCTAATCCCAACCTGCACAAACTCCTCATGCTGCTTGCTTTTACGGTGTGGAACAGTGACCCCAATACTTAAAAATTCTGTCATTACTATGATTACCTTTCCGCAAATTAATGGCACAAAGACTGAGAGAAAGATAAAGGGGGTCTATAAAAATAAGTGTCCCATAGAAAGTAGTAAAGACTCCACTGTGCTACTTAGCAAATAATAATGCTAGATATGCTCTTATGAAAGTTATAATATCCAAAGTGTCCCTTCCATGCAACAAATACCATTGAGTATCCCCTTTAAGTAACAATGCTCCTCCCCCTCAAAGCTACAATCAAAATTAATATTACACCCATTTGAAAGAAATAATGTGCTGAGTGCCCCCACAGGCCCTCTATATACTGTATGATAGTCCCACAGCTCCCTCCACACTGCATGATGATCCCCCCAGCTCCCGACACACTATATGATGGTCCCCACAGCTCCTTACGTGCTGTATGATGGTCCCCACAGCTCCCTACACACTGTATGATGATCCCCACAGCTCCCTATGCACTGTATTATGGTCCCCACAGCTCGCTACACACTGTATAATGAGCCCCACAGCTCCCTATACACTGTTGGATGGTCCCACTCCCTACACACTGTATGATGGTCCCTAGAGGTCCCTACACACTGTATGATGGTCCCCACAGCTCCCTACACACTGTATGATGATCCCCACAGCTTCCTATGGACTGTATGATGGTCCCCACAGCTCCCTACATACTGTATAATGATCTCCACAGCTCCCTACACACTGTATGATGGTCCCACTCCCTATACACTGTATGATGGTCCCCAGAGGTCCCTACACACTGTATCATGATCCCCACAGCTCCCTACACACTGTATGATGGTAACCACAGCTCCCTGCACATTGTAAGATGGTCCCCAAAACTCCCTATACACTGTATAATGGTTCCCACAGCTCCCTATATCTGGTATGATGGCTCCCACAGCTCCCTATTACCTGTATAATGGCCCAGACGACTCCCTATATCCTGTATAATGGCCCCCGCAGCCTCATATATAATATATGTTGGGCCCCCACAGCCCAATATATACTCTATGATGGCCCCCGCACACTCTTCTACACTAGATTATGGCTCCCTATACACTGTATGATGACCCCACAGCCCCTTATACACAATATTATGGCACCCAGTCAGCCTTATATTAAGTATGATGGCTCCACTGCCCCTTATATATAGTATGATGGCACCTACACTCCCATATATATAATATATATATATATATATATATATTTATTGATATTATAGTCTTCTCATCAGTAAGTTTATGGCAATACCAAACTTGAAGTTTTTAAAAAAAAAATTGCTGTGAAAACAAAAATTGGAAATTTGTAAAATATATTTTATATATTTTTATTATTATTTTTTTACTGTGTCACTATTTCCAGAGACCCTTAACACTTTTATTTTTCAGTCGATGGAGCTGTGTGATTACATATTTTTTGTGGGGCAAAACCACGATTATTTTCATCATTTTGGAATAGATATGACAGTTTGATCACTTCTTAACGTATTTTTTTGCCGCTTTTTGAAGACCAAAACATTTTTTTTTTACATTCACGATGTTTACCTTTCAATTTAGTTGAGGCACCACTCCAGCATTTTTTTTTCTTTCAGCGCTGGAGTGGTGCTGCTAATGCAAGTTCCTTACCCCTAGTCTTATAGTTACCACCCGCCATCTTCAGCTCTTCCCAGTGCCGCTCCTGTCCTCTGTCTTGTGACAACAACTTCAGACTGACTCGAAGTCAGAGGTAACGGTCACAAGCTTTCAATGTAAGTCTATGAGAGTCTCGTTTTGCCTCTCATAGACTTAAATTGAGTTGTTACCTCTGGATCGGCCAGCAAACACTACAGCGATCCAGCAGGTCACAAACAGCTGGAGACCGACCGGAGCGGCTATGGGATCAAATTTAAACAGCAACTGGTAAGTATAAGGCCAGGGAGCTTAGATTAGTGGCACCACTCCAGCACTGCACTTAAAAAGGAATGCTGGAGAGGTGCTTTAAGTTTATTTATTGATAGATTGGACTTTTATGGACCTAGTGTTATCACATATATGTATTTTTTGTCAATTGTGTAATAACTATATTTCCAATGGAGAAATGTGCAATGATTTAATTTTTTCATAACTTTTTTTTTACTGTATTTATTAACCCCCTCATGTATCCTGAACCTGCATTTTTTTAGGTGTCAGGTGTTTGCTGGATTTGAAATGGATTCAGAACCATCAGTGGATTCTGTGCTCTCCCATTCTGGTCCAGCCAGGGCTGATGCTGCTCAGCATCATCATCAGTCCCAACGCCTAGCTGGTGCACGAGATGTACTGGTTGTCTCTTGGGTCTTTGTTCCTAGCAACATGAAGGATAGGTTGCGGAGGGAGACAGGGCAGCTAAAGCTTAAGTCTAGGATTCTCTGTACTGAGCATGCCCGTGACATGGCGGACCGTGATTGGTGGTTTGGGAGTCAGCTGATCCGATGACCTGGCACCGCCTGATTGGTCGCGGGTGACGTCACCAATGGTGCAACAATAGGCAGGGCTTAATCTTTAAAAAGCCTGCCCACAAACATGGCAGCGCGCTCTGATCTTTCAGCTGTGATGGTCTTGTGTGGACGCTTGGTCTCTTGGGCTCCACATGTGCTTTAGTTACTGGCAGGCAGGTTTAGTGGAAATAAGCAGGCTTAGATGAAATAGGCAGGTAGCTTCATCTGACAGTCTGGCTCCGACAAAGGGGTCGCCTTACACCCCGAGCAGTCTGCAGACACCCTATTCCCGGTACCACCTGTAAGCCACGTGGAGAGATACTTCTCAGTCCGGTAGCACGCCAGCTGGGAGCACGTATTCGCCGGCATGAGTCACACACGCATCCTAGCGCCTGCTGTGTAGTCCCTGTGCTGCAACAGGACTACAGATACATTATTTATCGCACATCTCTCGTGCAGTTAACGGAGATAGTGCGAATCCCTATTCCCGTTCCGGTGTGCAGTAACACGGAAGGGATTGTTATTTAAATTGGTAGTTTTACCTTCTCACCCGGAAGGTGTTCGGCCGCAGTCCTCCAGGCTTCATCGCGGACCCCGGGTTCGGTTGCTTTCCATTATTTAATAAAGTTGTTTGCAACCGTCTCCTTAACAGTTTTTCTGATCGCTTGTGCTATATACTCTAATACCTCAGTACTGCTGTATAGAGCAAAAGTCTTCTTTAAAGCCCAACCACAGCTAAGTTTCAACAGAACTCTGATGGCAGGCACGGGGGCTTCAACTGGCTCCCATTGTCAACCCATTAGAGCCCCTCAAGCACGTTGAAGGGTGACAGATGGACGCACATTATTAAGGGGTTGTCCAGTCTTTTTGCTAAAACTCTGCAGGCACTGTATGTGACTGCAGACTTTTTAATCATTTCATCACATGCAGCACATGTTTGAGGATTCTCTGGTGTTGACAGTCTGACTGGGCAGTCATGTAACCACAAATATTTAATTTCCATACTTCCAGCCATATTCTGACTAGACGTGTGTTGCCTTGCTCAATACACCTCTAGATGGGATGTGGCCAGAAGTATAGAAATAACATACTTATGGTCACATGACAATCCACTCTTACCGTCAACACAGCTTACAGACAATGAAAACACAAAAGTCATTATCTCAGTAAATTAGAATACTTTATAACGCCATCTTGAAAAATGATTTTAAAATCCGAAATGTATGTTCATTAAATGCACTCAATACTTGGTTGGGGCTCTTTTTGCATCAATTACTGCATCAATGCAGCATGTGAACTATACCCAGGGGTGGAGATATGGTGAGCAGCGGTCACCCATTCAGTCTGTTTTGGATGCTCTGGATCGGCGTATACGACAGAGTGTTCAAGTTCCTGACAATACCCAGCAATTTTGCACAGACATTGAAGAGGAGTGGACCAAAATTTCTTAGGCCACAATCAACAACCTGATCAACTGTATGCGAAAAAGATGTGTTGCAATGTGTGAGGCAAATGATGGTCACCAGGGCCATCATTAGGGCATTACTGCCCTTACTGTTGTATGGGACCCAGTGAGCAGAAGTACAGAGGAGGGGCCTGGAGCCAGTCCAGTCCTCCCTATTGTGCTTCTGCTCACAGGTCCCCAGAGTGTAACAAAGTGCCATGTGCCAAAGCGTCGCCTCTGGCTGTGCTTACCTTGGCGCTAGGAGATTTACTTAAGCTCCACAGCCATCAAACCTGAACAGCTGCGCAGGTTCAGCTCCCTCCGCCTTTTCTGGTTTTCTGGTGATGGCGTGTAAGCGATGATGTCAACACATTCGCGCCATCATGTAAGCGCACCTCTGGCCATTGACAGGACACCAGAAGTGAAGCTGTGCATGCAAGGGATCGTAAGTGAGGTAAGTATGAAAAACTTTTTATTTCTCTATAAAATGAATAAAATGGGTGAGGGGGGGTGGACTGGGAACTGCAAATGATGAAGTGAGGGGGAGGGAGACTGCAAATGATGAAGTGAGGGGGGGGAAGGTGGAGGTGGACTGCAAATGATGAATTGATGTGGGATGGGGACTGCAAATGATGAAGTGAAGGGTGGACGTGGGACATCAAATGATGAAGTGAGAGAGGGACGGGGACAGGTAATGATAAAGTGAGGAGGAGAGGGACTGCAAATGATGAAGTGAGGGCAGAACTGCAAATGTTGAAGTGAGGGGGACAGGGAACTGCAAATGAAGTGAGGTGAAATGGGGATGTAATACTATTGTAGGAACTTGAGGATTCTGATAGCGTGGGGCAATGAACAAGCAGAGACGGGTTTCTTTAGTGCAAATAGTGTATTTGTGCAACAGCAATAGCACCCAAAAACAATATACAGATATTTCATTGTATGTCACTACGGGTTAAGTCCAGCAATATTAAGTCTTTGAAACCTATATAGCAAAGTCGGCAATGTTCTTACGACGGAGTTCTCACACAAATGCGATCAAAAGGAAAGTCTGACACACTGGTGACGTGGCTTGATTCAAACACTGCTGGTGTAGTAAAAGTCAGATCCAGGTATGCAGTAGCCACAGGGAAGTCCAAGAACAAGTTCACAAGTTAATCCTAGATGTGGCGTAGATTCAGGGAAGTCCAGGAACAAGTTCACATTTAAGTAATATTCCAGTAAATAGTTCCAGCAGCCCTCACCGGAGGGAGTGAACGAAGGGTTAAACAACAACACAGTTCAGAAACACAGTTCTTACTGGGTAGAGTGAGCCAAGGGTTAAATTCCAAAGTCAACAGGTTAATGATAACACAGTGAGTGTAGCTTACATAGGCAGAGAATGTCCAGAGCCACGGTAGAAGCCTGCTGCTGCTGCTGCTGCTGCTGAGAAACACGTGAAGATTAACTTGGAAAATACACAAGAGATCTGAGAGATAATAGTAGGACAAGACAGCTGGACTAAAGGGAAACGGAAGCAGAATACTCCAGCAAGGAAGCCAGCACTGAGCCGGGTTTTAAACAAACGAACAGGAAGTAGGGCATACAAAAACAGCAAACTCCATCTTAACAAAGGGCAAAATCATTCACAAGGTAACCTAGAAAACCCGGAATACTGACAGGGGGACTGCAAATGATGAAGTGAGGGGGTGAGACGGGGGACTGCACATGATGAAATGAGGGGGTGAGATCGGGCAACCAGCACCGCAATGGAGGGACCAATGGAGCATGATTAGTACACAAGCACCAACCCTACTAATGAATAAGGGACATGGATATCAGTGTCTCTTGCTGCATAAGGCATCTATACAAAGGAAAACTATCACTTTTGACACCCCTGTACACTGGATATATTGGTTTGACCAAGCGTTCCTGCAAATGATGAATTGGGGGGGGGGGGGTCGTGGGACTGCAAATGATGAATTGAGGGTGGGTGGTGGGGAGATCAAATGATGACTTGGGGGGCTGGGGGAGAGCACATAATGATGAATTTTGAGGGTGGGGGAAGTAAATGATGATATATTGAGACTGGGGTATGGAGGGACAGTAAATGATGATTAATTGAGGAGACAACAAATGATGATGTATTGGGTATGCAAATAATGATACATTGAGGGTGGGGGATAATAAATTATGTATTGCATGTGGGGGAGAGCAGTTCATAATGAATAGCGGATGGGGGCGGGAGAGGGAGAAGACACAACATAATGAATTGGGGCGAAAGTGACATGTAAATATAATGAATCTGGGGACTGCGAGGTACAGAGTGAGGGGCATTGAGGATTCAAGAATGTGACTGGTATTGAATTGGAGGAAAGAGTACAGGTGCTAATTAATTTATATATTTATTAGATGGGGAAAGTGGCTGTTTCTAGTTAGTGGGGGCGCAGTAGGGGTTTACAATTTATATTTGGAATGGTGGGTTGCATAATAGCTAATTATGTATTAATGGTGGGTTCACGTCTATATTCATCTGTGTAGATGAAGGAGAAAAAGTGGGTAATGTGCTCTGGAAGCGGTGCTCTAGATAACTGTGTGTTATTTTATGCAGAGATGAGTCCTGGCTAGAAGGAGTGATGGCAGTCTGCGCTGCATGAAAAAGAAAAGCACATATGAAAGTCTTCAACTACAGATTTCACTGGTGAGTCAGCGTGTTACCTGTACTCTTACACTACACATTGTATACTATGTAAGGAGCTCCTGTATTATCTGTACACTGTCACTATCTATAGAGATCCTGTGTATAATGGCACTTGTGATCCCTGTATTACCTGTAGACTGACACTGTATACATACCTCCTGTGTATAATGTCACTGGTGATCTGCTGCTGCTAATGTTTTGGCGTTGATGAACTGACGTGCCGGAGGTTGAAAGACTACACACTGTGTGCCTCACTCATATCTTGGGGAAAAGCTCTATTAAGGTTGCTTAAAAGCTTGTTTCGATACTCCAACATTAGCGGGTCCCTTTACAGGGCGGGAAGCATCTGGCAAAATTTACTCTTATAACGAGAATCTAACAGAGTAGCAATCCAGTAGTCAGCATTATTTTGAATCCTAACTATACGGGGATCATGCTACAGAAAGTGCAGCAAGAAGGCACTCATATGTCGGGCTCTTCCAGGTGGTCCAAAGCCAGACTCTATTGTTGGCTGCGTAACACTGATGCATGTTTCCTCCGTCACCTGATACCAACCATGTTCAATAGAGAAGGGATGATTATCTTCTTCATCTTCTGACTGTTGCTCACTCATCACCTCTTCCTCCTCCATTTGTTCCTCGGCTCTTGCACCTTCACTAACAGTATGTTTGGTATCACCAAACCCCCTTGATCGCAGGAAGCCACCATCACTTGGGATCCGCCTGTGTGATGACAGTCTGGAACTTTGAGACATTCTTATCCCTTCTGCATCCTCCTTTTCTTCTGGAACAACCACCTCCTACCGCACGCTATTCAAAGTCTTCTCCAGCATGTAGATGACCGGAATAGTGATGCTGATGAAGGCATTGTCAGCGCTAACTAGTTTAGTAGCCATTTCAAAACTGTGCAGTAGGGTGCAGAGGTCTTTAATCTGTTCCCACTCCGTAAACGTGATATGTTGCTCGTCTTTACTGCATTGGCTTAGGCTATACGACATGCCATACTGCATAAGGGCTCGTTGCTGCTGCCACAGTCGCAGCAACATGTGCAGAATTCCACCACGTCGGCACATTGCATAGCAACCTGTTAACTGGAATGGAGAAAGACCTCTGAATCGATTCAAGTCGATGACATGAAGGATGCGAACGGCAGAAGTGAGCACAGCTCCCGTACTTTCAGAAGAAGCTCATCCAGGCCGTTATAGTGGCAGAGAAATCACTGTACCACCAGGTTAAGGACGTGAGCCATGCAAGGCACGTGTGTGAGTTCACCTCAGCATAGGGCCGCCAACAGGTTAGGACTGCTTTCGCACACGGCCTTCCCTGGGTCTAGGTTCAGCGGAGAGAGCCATTGCTGAAACTGAGCCTGGAGAGCTGTCCACAACTCTTCAGCTGTATGACTGTGATCTCCAAGGCATATTAATTTGAAGACTGCCTGATTGCGGTGAGCCTGACAGTACAGAGGTGGTGTGGATTCACTCTGCACTGTTGGAAGGCATGTCTCCTTAAGGCAGAGGTTGATTGCGCAAGTGGAGGCCCTAGAGGAGGTGCAGGATACTGAAGCAGTGGAGGAAGTGTGAAATACACAAATTTGTTCTGTAAGCCTTGGGGATTTCAAGATTTGTGGAGCAGCCCCTTCCCTGCTTGTCCCCACAGCCACCAGAGTCACCCAGTGCCCAGTCAGCAAGATGTAATGCCCTTGGCCATGCTTACTCGTCCAGGTGTCTGTGGTGAAATGCACCCTGGCAGACATAGATTTAGTCAAGGAACGGGTGATGTTGTCTGTGACATGCTGGTGTAGTGCAGGCACAGCTTTCTTAGAGAAGTAATGGCGACTGGGCAACTGGTACTGGGGGATTGAGATGGCCATCAGCTTTTGGAAACCCTCTGTATCTACCAGGCGGAAAGGCAGCATTTCTGTGGCCAACAGATTTGAGATGGTGGAGTTAAACCTCTTAGCTTTGTCATGTGTAGGATGAAACAATATTTTACGTGACCACAACTGTGGGACCGAGGGCTGGCTGTGGTGCAAAGAGAGGGCGGAGGTATGGTGAAACGGACAAACTGCTGGACTGTGAGTGAGGTGCAGATATTACGGTGGATTGAGAAATGTGTGGCGTGCTCAGTGAAACAAACACAGCAGGCATGTCTGCTTCCATTACAGCTGACGGGCAATCACTCAGCCTGACTGGAGCGGGTCGAGAACCAGAAGTTTTGCGGTGGGACACCTGCGTGGCAATATTTGGCATGGTAACAGAGGAGGAGGAAGAACCAGTGGATGTGGTTGATGGGGCAGCTGATGGTTGTTGAGGTCCGTTGATCTGCATTTTAGCACAGTGAGATTCCCAGCTTAATGCATGTTGTGTGCGCATGTGAAGGTTCATGCATGTAGTAGTCAAATTATTACACTTTTTCCCTCTACTGAGTTTTTTCTTGCAAAGTGTGCAGATAACGTGAGTTGGCTCATCCTTTGCGGTCTCAAAAATGGTCCAGGCTAGGCAACCCTTGCCACCCCTGTGAGCTGCAGACCTGCAACCCCTGCTGGCCACAGCCACAGTTGTGGCTAAGGATGCAGTGCTCTTCGTGCTTGCCGTAGGGTGGAAAGTAACCTCCTCGTCTTCCTCCTCCACCTCCTCAGATGACCTACTCGGCTGCATGACTCTGGGTTCACACCAAGTAAGATCTTCAACCTCGTCATCATCCAATGTGTTATCCCATTCCTCGCCCTCAGATTGACCCTTCTCCTCTTGTTGCCCTGACAGCACAGTACAGTCCGCATGAGCCTCAGGTTTCTGAGTCTCATCAGGATCACCTCCTGGTTAACATCTGGTGACGAGGGTCAGGAATAGTGATGAGCGAGTATGTTCTGCTAACCCTTTCGCCGAGAATGCTCGGACGAGCACCGAGTAGTTACAGCTGCTCGATGTTATGTTTAAATCACTCCCGTGTGCATGATTTGCGACTATTTGACAGCTTTATTACATGTGAGGAATGATTGTTTCTTTCGCATTCCTCAGAACATACTCGCTCATCACTAGTCAGGAACTGTAATAATAATTGTAATAAATTATTTGCTTATTTAAATAATCATTATTATATAGACTTTTAGAAGGTGCATATATACATATACATATATATTAGACTCAGTCTTATATCAACTAATTATTATCTCTAAGTAAACATCTGTGGGTTTGTTGTTGAATTCCTTTCTAGTTAGCTGATGGTTTTTCTCACTTGTTAAAATGCAATAATTAGAAGTTACAGCCAGATTATCTGACCTTCATATAACAGCTGCATTTCAGTCTTCTGTTAATTATATTTTCCTGTACTAGAATCATTATTATGGCACACCTTTATTTTTACCTATATAACTGCCATGGAATGAAATGAGGGTAGACATTATGATGATGCTAATGATTTGTTGGCGTTCATTTTGTCTCCATGCTGCATGATCAATAAATAACAAATTATCTTACGAATTCAGGTGTGGATGATTTCTAATTGGTAAGGAAGAAAATTCCACTGACATTTTGGTGCGTTGGCTGGGAAGCCAACATCTTTCCCTCCCCAGTGAGGACTGCAAACTGTGCACGGGGGAGTTCTGTAACTCTTTAAGTAAGTCCTCCGCCTTAAGATTAGGCGTCAAAAGAGGCATTGTCGGTTTTCCTGGACTGAGGGAGAGTGATGGATTTCATATAGTTTAAGGATCTCTGGGAATCATCTATATCTGAATACAGGTAAGACCATCTAATTATAATCTTTATTAAATTGGGTAATTTTGTTAATCCAGTATTAATGTTATTCTAGAAATTGATTTGGGGACTGTGATTGTGAACATTTGCAATTGGAGTTTGTAGACTCCTGTAAGGTGGAAGTTGTTCACATGCAATTGGAGTTGTAAAACTCCTGTAAGTTGCAAAACTTCATAAATCTGATTGAAGTTTGTTAAGTTCCTGTAAGAAATTTCTTAGAATGGGTACATAGCCAATGTGTGAAGGCTACTATGGAATAAAAAACTCTGTGTGCACGTTAAACTTATCTAGATGGTGAGGGTCGAGGACCCTCCGGGATTAAGGAAGCCGCTGGATTAACCCAATATAAGAGCTCAATATAAGATTCATTTTTACCGGTATTTTGTTTTTGTCTTCTGTAGTTTCCTGTATGTTGATTCCTGTTAAATGTGCTGTTTTCATTTTTTTGTTTTTGAAGAATTAAAACGCCATAAATATATGTTTTATGTTACATATGAGACTCCTTGAATGATCTCTTGAGTGAATGTATAAGGACTGAAATATAAAATCCTGTGTGTATAAGGGAGTCCAATTACAGTGTGTACGGAAAGTATTCAACCCCTTTATATTTTTCACTCTTTGTTTCATTGCAGCCATTTGGTAAATTCTAAAAAGTTCATTTTTTTCTCATTAAAGTACACTCTGCACCCCATCTTGACTGAAAAAAAAACAGAAATGTAGAAATTTTTGCAAATTTATTAAAAAAGAAAAACTGAAATATCACATGGTCATAAGTATTCAGACCCTTTGCTCAGACACTCATATTTAAGTCACTTGCTGTCCATTTCCTTGTGATCCTCCTTGAGATGGTTCTACTACTTCATTGGAGTCCAGCTGTGTAAGGAGCAAAATGGTAAGACACACAGAGAAGAATTGTCTACACCAGTGAGATACGGGACCTCGGCTCAGGTAAAAGTGCAACTGCGCAAATTATATTATCAACTGTGTGTCCCTGTAATCTGCTTGGGAGGGATATGATGTAAGTCCTGAGCCTGGGAATAATTCCTACTGCTGCAGGACTTCAGGTAAAATCCATGACGGAGACAATGGTGCTCCAAGGGTATGGGGAACCCAGATACTATTACAGTCTAGCTCTAATAACTGCAGAACCATCTTCAGTTACTGAGTCCTTTATCAAGGAAGCAAGAGATAAAGGGTACCCATGTGCAGATTTTCACATACCTGAAGAACTACACTGCACCATGTATTACAGGTATTTTAAGAGTCCTGATTTAAAATATGAAAATAGTTTTTTCCGTGAACCATTCTCTAGGCTGTTCTTGAACACCCTATACAGGGATCAGAAAGGGAACTGTGCTGCCAGCTGTAAACTGTTGGAACAAATGAAATAGCTTTTTAGAGGTACCAAGCCACATGTTTCCCTCTCCAGATGTAAAGGTAGATCATGGAAATCCCTCCGTAATTTTGTGGAGGAATGTAAGGAAAGTAAACAATGGGAGGGTTTGGGTAATGGCTCATTTTACAATGTCAAACTGCAGGCATACTTCAAAGCGCTGAATTGGAACACCATTTCTAAACCCAGTGCCCATCTGCAGCAGTCAGCTGGGCGCTTGGACAGTTGTGACACGAGGGGAAGCAAGGGTAATTGGGGTGCCACCTCTGTCAATTGTACTGTGTGTGATGTTGAGGTGGAGGAAGAAGAGGAGAGGCCACTTGAAGCAGTGTTTGCCATCCTGCTCTTTCTGGCCCTTATCAACAAGGCGTATCGTTGTGTGGCTGCCAATGAAAGGGAGTGGAGTAGCCAGTCCACCAACAGAAGTTGCCAGTTGTCTTTGGATAGGACATGACCGTTTTGGTTCACTAGTGCTTTCACTAACATTACCACATACCCCACGTATACCTTGAACACCAAGCCTATTCCCCCTTCCACCACGACCTCTCTTTTTCACACTCATGTTGCTCAAATACTGTGGTAGGAACACGCTATTAGCCAAACAAAATTAGATTATTTCCTCTGCAACAGCTCTGCATACACCTGAATTTCAGAGACACTAAATGACAAGGTAAGATTTGGCTTGCTGTATAATGTTACTAACCGAACAAAGTAGTTTTTTTTACTGGGGATGATGCCTGTATAACATAGGAGATATTCTCCAAATTATTTCAAACTGAGATGTCCCTGCTGTATAACATTAGCAACAGCAAAAAATAGATTTTTTTGACTCTGCAAAAGCTCTGAAAACAGCTGAATTTCACCGCCACTAAAAGTACTCGGTGGCTTGTAGCAGAGTGTAACATGTCTGCAACACAAAAAAATATTTGGTGGATTGTGGCTAGCAACAGAAAAAAATCTATTTTTTACTCTGTAAACAGTTGAATTTCACCACCACTAAAAACACTAGGGCCTATAGAAGAGTATAACACATCTGGGACACAAAAAAAATCTTTGGTGGACTGTGGCTAGAAGCAGAAAAAAAATATTTGTTTTACTGTGCATAAAGCTGAAGTTCATGCACCAAAAAATGACAAACTGGGCTAACACAGCTTACACTATCATATTAGCAAATGAAAAAAAAGTTTTTTTGTGCTCTGCACTGACAGGCTCTGCAGATTTCTCTGAATTTCTACCCCACAAAAACAAAAAGTGGCCTACAAGTGCTTCCTTTCTTTATCACATTAGCAAGTGCAAAAATAGATTGAAGGTCTGCATGGAGCACAGAACAACCGATTCTACAGTATTGTTCTGAGCCATAGACCCTGCTCTTTCTGTGAGAATCTCAGTAATTGTCCCCCCGCGCGATCTTCGCTCCTCTCAAGAACTTCTCCTCTTCTCCCCTCTCATTTCCTCCTCCCACAACCGCCTACAAGACTTCTCTCGTGCATCCGCCATACTCTGGAACTCTCTCCCTCATCACATCTGACACTCCCCTACCCTGGGAACCTTCAAGAAAAACCTAAAGACCCACCTCTTCCTTCAGGCCTACAGCCCACACTGAGACCCATCCGCTACACCATCTCACCCTCTCCTCTCCCCTTCCTCCTGTCTCCCCACCCACCCCCTATAGACTGTGAGCCCTCCTGGACAGGACCCCCTGCCCTACTGTACCAGTGCGCCTCGCTTGATGTTTCATGTTCATGTCCCTGTCTGCTCCTACACTTGTAAAGCGCCATGGAACCTAATGGTGCTATATAAATATTTAATAATAATAATAATAATAATAATAATAATAATAATTGCACAAAAACAGAAAAAAAGGCTACAAGGTCAATTGAACCGGTACACAGCACAGGACTTATATACACTATCTGACATCCACAGAAGCGCCCATCTATTTAGCTAATATCTCTCATTACACATGACAGAGCACATTGAGCAGCATCTATCTCCTTCAGTGACATGCATAAAATGGCGCTGAGGGAACATGGCCGGTTTATATATAGAGAGGACATATAATTTCAGCAGCCAATTGCAGAAGCCCTTGTGTCTGGGACACTATGGATGCTTCCTGCACTTTGATTGGCTAGCCGCACTTTCCTGACTTAAATTTACTGCCTACAGGAAGGAGAAAAGAAAAAACAGTGCGCCGCTGATCTGACCTGTTCTGAGCTTTCACCAGCCCCCCTACTCATCTGCCACATCTCCCTGCTCATCATATGCAAGCACTATGGTAGCAAAACTGTAAAAAATGCATTAGTTGATCCGCAATCATGTAACCACGTAAATTCGCCGAACGTTACTGATTTTCCTGAATTTAACTAATTTTACTCGCCTTTCCCATCACAAATCCAAATGTGCCACATTCATGTCAAAGTTAACATTTGAGATCGGATTTTGAACATATTCGCTTATCACTAGTGTTTAGGAAAAATATACAAAAGGTTTTAGAAAAGGAGACATTACAATACATATGCAGTTACACGAAAATAAAAAGGATTAATAGAAGACTTACTATACAGATCGCATAGACGATTCAGTGTAGTTGGAGGAGAGGCGCTCCAATTGGACTGTTATCGAACGGGACCCCTTGTTTATAGAATATATACTTCCCTGCAATGAGTACTGACCCATCCTCAGCTGGGTCTTTTATGCTGAAGAGGGGACCTGCCCACATACTCCCCTGTGATGACCTCATGTGGGTGGTCTCCGCCCTTTATGGTTTTATTAAAATATCAGGCTTCTGCGATAACTCCTCGCTAGTTGATTGCAGAAGCCCGAAAATGATACCATATTTTCTGTTATGAATTTACCTTTCTTTAGGGACCACACACGACATAGCTGTGATATGTTATTTTGTACTTTTGCATTACTGCTCACCTTAGGGGCATACAGCTGTGAAAAATTATGCATATTGTTCCTGGCGCTAAAAATACGTGTCCCATTATTATCGGAAGTATAGAACTTCAGATTTTCCATATTTCGTGCCTGTGCTGGCCAGACTATAGATTTCTGTAAAGAAAAAGGGGGAGGCCCTGGGGGTGAGAGAGAACTCTTTTGAAGCCAGGAACTGTGTCCATCTCACCTAGGTGTAAATTTTTCACAGGCCGGTGCCACTAGAAAACACTCTCGTATGTTAATTGGCTTAGTAGTTCCCATAGTACTAGCATTTGCCTTTTAGCCACTTCTCCTGTGTGTTAATTTGCATACAGACAGCTCTGTAGATTGTCAGCTCTGCTACTCTGACAAACAGTATTGAGGAGGGGGAATGAGGGGTTTGGAAATATCCTTAATATTTTTATGACAGCAACCAATACCAAGTGGAATTACCCCGCTCTTAGATTTTGCCAATTTTGTCAGGGTCTTTCAGAAAAGTTGAAGGATGCCTTGGCAGTTTACGAAAACCCTGGATCCTTGAATGCTGCCATGTCATTAGCTATACGCATAGACAGACGCCTTCGGGATAAGTGTATGAGACCACCTTCTCCGGAACCCCCTTTTTCTGAGCAACGCCCGATTGCCGGGGGAGGGTGAATCTGTACTTATGGATTTGGAGGAAGCTTGCAGTTAGGGGGAGCTACTGCGTGGCATCATTCCCCTGAAATCAACAAGAGAAAAGGGTGTGTTTTTTTTTGGTAACAAGGGATATTTTATTGGAGTCTGTCCTTCAGTTCCCAAGCCAAAAGGAACATCTGGAACTCGATTTATCCTTGGTAGTGTGGGGTTGAATATTCAGGGGGTGTGTTTGTCTTCTACATGCTCAGTCTCAGTTTGTCCTGACAGCAAAGGTGGTGCTAGAGAGCAGGACTGAGAAAATTTCTGTGTTTTTGGACAGTGTAGCTGGAGTCAGCATGGTTGATGCTGAGTTTGTGAGAATTCATAGGTTTACTTGCTGTACGTTAACTAAGCCCATCCCTATTTCTGCCAATGACTTTGCGCCACTTGCTCAGATGTCTGACACAGATTGTACATGATATAAGACTGAGGTTGGGACCTTTCCATTATGAAGTAATTCCTTGTTATGTCCTGGAGGGCCTTCCCACTCCTGTTGTACAGGGTCTACCCTGATTGGTGAAACATAATCCGGTAGTGAATTGGCAATCCAGGGAAATTGTGGAATGATTAGATTAATGTCATGAAAACTGCTTAAACATTTCCCTTTCTGCGTCGACCTTACTTGCATTTTTGTCTGGTTTTGAGGACGTATTTTCTGAGAAAGGGTGTCAGGATTTGCTTCTTCATCATGCATATCACTGTCCTATTAACCTGACTCCCGAGCTAAACTAGTCCAGACTGTATAATCTTTCTGGCCCTGAGAGACAAGCCATGAAGGATTTCATTGCTGAGAGTCTGGAGAAGGGACATATCAGACCCTCATCTTCACCCGTGGCAGCAGGGTTCTTCTTCGTTAAGAAGAAAGTTGGGGGTTTCCATCCCTGTTTAGATTTCTGGGAATTTAATCAAATTACCGTCTGAGATCCTTATCCTATTCCTCTGATTCCGGAATTATTCAACCAGGTTGTGGGAGCTAAGGTGTTCTCCAAGTTGGATTTATGGGGAGCCTACAATCTGGTTAGAATCAGAGGGGGGATGAATGGTAAACTGCTTTCAATACACCCGAGGGGCATTTCTAGAGTCTGGTTATGCCTTTTGGTCTCACCAATGCACCTGCGGTTTTCCAGCATTTACTAAATCCACCATTTAATGAACAGGTATGTAGTGTCTATCTGGATGATATTTTGGTTTACTCACCTGGTTTAGAGACACATCAGGGTCATGTTAAATAGGTACTACAGATTTTAAGAGATAAACTATGTGCCAAACTAGAGAAATGTTTTTTTGCTGTCCATGAGGTGCAATTTTTGAGGTATGGATCCAGTGAATATCCGTGCTGTACTTGATTGGGACCGTCCCAAGAACCTGAAGGCATTACAGCACTTTCTGGGCTTTATTAATTTTTACTGGAAATGTATCCAAAATGATTCAGTAATTGTGAAACCTCTCACTGACCTGACAAGAAAGGGGTCAGATTTCGCTAAATTGTCGAATCCTGCCCAGTAGGCTTTCTCCTCTTTAACCACTTTACCCCCGAAGGTGGTTTGCACGTTAATGACCGGGCCAATTTTTACAAATCTGACCACTGTCTGTTATGGATCTGGATGGTGGAACCTTTGTGCTGCGGTGCAAGGAGGGACCCAGAGAGGCGTAACTAAGTATCAACTCAGACCGACCTAGGTCGTACGGCGGCTAACGACTCCATGACCAGGGAGGGCACAAGCAGAGGGACCAGGTGCTACTCTGGGGATGACCTTGTAAGAGAGCAGGTGACTACCACGGGTCAGATGGCTGGGACTGACCGATACAGCAGAAGGGCACAGCAGGCAACAGGCGGGAGCCTCTAGGTAGGCTGTCAGGTGGTCATGGAAAGTGACAGGCAGGAGCCTCCAGGTAGGCTGACAGGTGGTCACGGCAGGTGACAGGCAGGAGCCTCTAGGTAGGCTGTCAGGTGGTCACGGCAAGTGACGGGCAGGAGCCTCCAGGTAAGCAGGCGGGCAAAGCCCATAGACAGACTGGCGAACTGAACGGAAGACAGACTGTCGGGCTGGAGAGTAGTCAGGCTGGCGGGCTGGACAGATAGTCAGGCTGGCGGGCAGGACTAGTAGTCAGGCTAGCAGCGGGACCTGAGGGCTGAAGCAGAGGTAAGTACACTGTGCATCAACTATGGCTCGGGCACCTCCATATTGGAGGAGGTGCTTTAAATATGGGAGGTCCTCCAGCAATTGGCCGGGGACTCCTTAGGGCGGCGCACCCGGCCCCTTTAAGAGGGAGGGAGCGCGCGCGTTCCCTAAGCACAGTGCCTGGGAAGCTGCGCGCGCCGGCAGACACAGGAAGAGGAGCGCTGGAGGACGCCGGGCAGGGAGCGCGGCGGTGAGAGGGACGGTGTCTCTGCCTGGCAGGGGGCAGAGACGCCGCTGCTACACTGTCACTTTATGAGGTAATAACTCAGGAACGCTTCAATGGATCCTGTTGAGTCTGTGATTGTTTTTTCATGACATATTGTACTTCATAATGGTGGTAAAACTTCTTCGATAACACTTGCATTTATTTGTGAAAATATCGGAAATTTGGTGAAAATTTTCAAAATTTCGCAATTTGCTAAATTTTAATTTTATGCCCTTAGATCAGAGAGATATATATCACACAAAATAGTTAATAAATAACATTTCTCACATGTCTACTTTACATCAGCACAATTTTGGAACCAAATTTTTTTTTTATTAGGGAGCTATAAAGGTTAAAAGTTGACCAGCGATTTCTCATTTTTACAACAAAATTTACAAAAACAAAAGTGACACCATTCTAAAAACTGCACCCCTCATGTTTATTAACCCTTCAGGTGGTTCACAAGAATTTTTGGAATGGGGAAGAAAAAAATGAACATTTAACTTTTTTCAAAAAAATTTTACTTTAGACCCATTTTTTTTTTATTTTTACAGGGGTAAAAGGAAAAAATGGACCCCAAAATTTGTTGTGCAATTTCCTCTGAGCACGCAGATACCCCATATGTGGGAAAAAAACACTGTTTGGGCGCACGGCACGACTTAGAAGGGAAGGAGTGCCATTCGACTTTTTGAATGTAAAATTTGCTTGAATAATTAGCGGACGCCATGTTGCATTTAGAGAGCCCCTGATGTGCCTAAACAGTGGAAACTCCCCATAAGTGACACCATTTTGCAAACTAGACCCCTCAAGGATTTTATCAAGGGGTATAGTGTACATTTTTAACCCAGAGTTACGACAGAATTTGATAACATTAGGTCATCATATTGAATAAGTTGTCATTAGTCTTGAGGGCAAGTGCTCGCTACTTGAGTATGCATCGGGTACTCGGGTATGCACCAAGTATCGCTGGTGCTCGAGTGACATGCTCGAGTCGCCGCCCCGCATGTTTCACGGTTGGTAGACACCCAAAAAAAACATGCGGGGATCGCTCGTGCATAGCAGGCGATCCCAGCAATGTTTTTATGGGCCGCATAGCATATGGTTCAGAGACTCGAGCATGTCACTCGAACATCCGCAATACTCTTGTGCATACCCGAGCACCCGATGCAAACTTAAGTAGTGAAAACTTGAGCTCAACATATTGTCATCTTTTTCTTTTTATTTACTTTTGAAAAAATCTCAACCCTAACCCCAACCGTAATGCAACCCCAACCCTAATCCTAGCCCAACCCTAACCCTAGCCAAACCCTAACTCTAGCGCAACCCTAACCTGAGCCCAACTCTAACCCTAGCTCAACCCTAACCCTAGCTCAACCCTAACCCTAGCTCAACTCTAACCCTAGCCCAACCCTAACCCTAGCACAACCCTAACCCTAGCACAACCCTAACTACAACCCTAACTTTAACCCTAGAGTTTATTTTTTTAAGCCGTTCCTCGTGTGGTATAAGTGATTAGACGGGTCAGTGTGATTACAGCGATACCAGATTCATATAGAGTTTTTATGATTGACAGCTGTCACACACTAAAAGACGCTTTTTTTTGCAAAGACTAGTTTTTGCATCGCCATATTTTGAGAGCTATAATTTTTCCATATTTTGTCCGACTGAGTCATGTGATGGCTTGGTTTTTGCGGAACAAGTTGACATTTTTATAGGTACCATTTTCGGGCATGTGACATTTTTTGATCACTTTCTATTCCGATTTTTGGGAGGCAGAATAAACAAAAAACAGCAATTCCGGAATTGTTTTTTTGAAGTTTTTTTATGCAGTTCTGCGTGTGGTAAAATTGGTAAGGCTGCTTTATTCTTCGGGTCAGTACGTTTACAGCGGTACAGCATTTATATATTTTTTTATGTTTTGGTGCTTTTACACAAAAATTATTTTCTAGAAAAAATATTTTTTGTATCGCTTTATTCTGAGAGCTATAACTTTTTTATTTTTCAGATGATGGAGCTGTGTGGTGGCTTGTTTTTTGCGGGACAAGATGACGTTTTCAACGGTACCATTTTTATTTACATTCTTTTTTTTGATTGCGTGTTATTCCATTTTTTGTTTGGAGGTATAATGATAAAGCATTGTTTTTTTGCTTCGTTTTTTATTTTTTTTTACCTTGTTGACTAAAGGGGTTAACAAGTGGGATAGTCTTATAGGTCAGGTCATTCCGGACGTGGCGATACCAAATATGTGTACTTTTATTGATTTTTTTTTTCAGAATAAATAAGTATTATGGGTACAATATATTTTTATTTTTTGGGGATTATTTTTTCTTTTTTTTTTTTTTTTTTTTTTTTAATTTTCCTATCCTTTTTTTTTACCTTTACACTATGTCCCACTATGGGACTTTCACTTTTTGCAGCCTGATCAGCTGTATAGCATAGAGAGCAGCAGCTTTCAATGCCATGCAGCCTGTCAGCGCCTCACACGGGAGACATTACTTTGATCATGCACTGCGCATGACCAAAGTAACTTCCTGCCTCATGGTGACTCGGATGTTGTCATGACAACATCCGGGAGCTGCCGCAGACATCGCTGGAGGCGGGAGAGGAGGTAAGTATCGGTGCTTACCTCCCCCCTTGCCACTCCCTGCACATAACACCGGGTGTCACCTGTGACGATCAGCTGACACCCGGTGGAGATTGCCCTGCACCGCTTGTGTGCGGGAGCAATCGCATTTTGCGTAATAGTACATAGCTGGTCCATAAGTCCCAGGGCACAGCTACGTACTATTAATGACGTTGTCAGAAAGGGGTTAAAGAGATGTTTTTCCACAGCACCTATACTCAGTCAATCTGATTTTTCTCAACCTTTCATTGTAGAAGTTGATGCAGTTCTGATGGGGTTGTGTTGTCTTAGGGTCCGTCCCCTGGTAAATGGTGTCCATGTGATTTCTTTTCCATAAAGTTGTCTTTGGCCGCGAGAAATTATGACATGGGTAATAGGGAGCTTTTGGTGATTAAATTGGCTTTTGAAAAATGGCAAGATTGGTTGGAGGGGGCAGTACATCCTATTACTGTTATCATGGACCATAAGAACCTGTCATATCTTCAGTCTGCTAAACGTCTCAACCCTAGGCAGGCTAGGTGGTCTCTGTTTTTAACTACGTTCAATTTTGTTGTCACTTTCCATCCAGGGGTTAAAAACATCAAAGCTAATGCTCTATCCCGTAGCATCCCTAGTGGTAGTGACCATGAGAACCTTTCCTTATTTTGCTGAAGGGGGTAGTCATTTCAGCCTTGTGGCCTGAACTGGAGGGGAATGTGTTGAATGCTTAGAGGGATGCCCCTGCCTCCTGCCTTTTGAGGAGGTTATTTGTACCATCTAATCTGCATCATAAATTAATCAGGAAACATCACAACTCTGTGCTTGCTGGTTATCCAGGTAGTAAGGCAACTGCAGACCTCCTTTCTCATAGTTTTTGGTGGCCGGGTTTGCATCATGATGTGGTTGAACATGTGTCTGCTTGCAATATTTGCGCGCGCTCTAAAGTATCACTTACCCATCCTTCTGGTTCTTTTCTGCCACTGCCTATTCCTAGCAGACAATTGACAGACTTGTTCATGGATTTTATTACTGACCTACCAGTATCGGTCAAGACTGTGGTTCTGGTGGTTGTAGATAAGTTCAGTAAGATGGTATATTTCATTTCATTACCGGCACTTACAAATGCCAAGGCTCTTGCTCAGGTATTCATTAATGAGATTGTGAAGCTTCACAGGGCTCCTTCCGATGTAGTGTTAGATTGGGGGACCATGTTCATTTGTAAATTCTGGAAAGCTTTCTGTACTTGACTGGGGATGCGGTTGTCTTTTCTTCTGCCTTCCATCCTCAGTCGAATGGACAGACCGAGCGCATAAATCAGAATTTGGAAACTTACCTCAGCAGTTTTGTCTCCGAAAACCAGGAGGATTGGGCATCTTACTTACCGTTGGCCGAATTTGCCATAAACAACCATGGCCAAGAGTCTACTGGCAGGTCACCTTTCTTTGGTGCATACGATTTTCATCCACAGTTTGGTACCTTTAGTGGTGGAAGGGCTTTGGGAGTTCCTGAGGAGGAGCATTTTGCTTTCTTGCTCTCTTCTGTGTGGCAGGGGGTTCAGTGTAATTTGAAAATCATGGGAGACAGATACAAGCGTATGGCTGACAGGAAACTTGCCAGGTCTGGACCTAAGTGTGAATGATTTTGTGTGGTTGTCTACCGGGAATATCAAGGTGAAGATTCCTTCCTGGAAGCTGGGACCTAGATTTATTGGTCCCTATAAAATGACCATCATCATTAACTCAGCTGCATTTCGTCTGGAGTTGCCTCAGGCTCTTAGGATCCACATTGTGTTTCACAGGTCTCTGCTCAAGAAGTATGTGGTACCTCTTGAGTCCTTCCCCTTGCCGCCACCCCCAATCATGGTTAATAGCAATTTAGAGTTCCAAATATCAAAGATTGTGGATTCTCTTCTTCAGTGTCATTCCCTTCAGTACTTGGTGCACTGGAGGGGTTACGGTCCAGAGGAAAGGATGCGGGCTTCAGCATCGGAGGTGAGTGCCCCTAGATTGGTTCGTTCATTCTATGCCTCTCATACAGAGAAACCTGGTCCTGACTGTCTGGAAACCACTCGTAGAAGGGGGAGTACTGTTACGGATGTGTCAGATTTGACAGACAGTCATATGGCGTCCATCTGTAGAAGGTCCCTGCATTTGGCCTTGCAAACATCTTCCTGATCCTTTTATGATCCCTCTCTCTCTAGGACCCAGCGGTGATCCTCACCTTGCTTGGGGATTATACCTTTAGGACTCAGCGAGGATCCTCACCTTCTTCTGCTAATTACCACACCCTTGCTGTATCCTTAAATACACTCAGTTTCTCCAGAGAGTTGCTGGTGATAGAATGTTCATATCTATTTAGGCTTGGAATTCTAGTAGTTGGCTAGAATTTTCTTGGCGTTGCTTTGTGGAGTGTTGCCTTGTTTTCCCTGGTTTCATCTTTAAGCTAAGTTTATTCCCTTGTTTGTTTCCCTTGTGTGTAGTTTAGTTTGCAGTGGGGCTGACTAATGCTCCCCCCTCCCACTCCCTTCCTAGGGCCTAGCTTCAAGGTCAGCTAGGGCCAGGTTTCTTGCTCAGTGATAGGTGCAGAACCTATATAGGGTCCATAGGAGAGTCAGGGTTTGTCGTTTGAGCTGTTTAGGGGTCTCCACTCCCCCTTTCCTCACTTGTAGGGCTCCCTTCCCTTTTCCTGTCTTTATATGCTGGCTTGTCCTTATACCCAGCATGACAATTTGGTGGTGCTAATTTTTTTAGCCAGGCAGGAGTTCTCATTTGAAAATCTAAATTCTGTCTTCTACTAGCTGTTGCGCCAAAAGAAGGAAACATTTGTGCATAGAAATATTGGTGCTGGTAATTTTTTTGGTCAGGCAGGCGTTCTTATTTGAAAATCTAAATTCTTTCTGCTACTAGCCATTTCACTGAAACAAGCCCACATTTATGTATAGAAATATTTGGTAGTGCTAATTTTTTTGGCCAGGCAGGAGTTCACATTTGAAAATCAAAATTATTTCTGTTACTAGCGTGGTCCTGAAACCAGGCCACATTTCAGATTTAAATTTTTTGTGCTAATATTGTGCTCCATCCAGGAGTCCACACTTCAAAATCAAAATTCTTTGTGCTACTAGCAAGCAAAAGAAAAAAGGCCACATTCCTGCAAAAAAATTATTTTATGCTGCTAGTTTTGCTTTAGCCAGGAGTCCACATTTCAAAATCTAAATTTTTGCGGTATGCCTTGTTGATAAGGGCCAGAAAGAGCATGTGCTGCAGTGAATGGCAAGTGCTGCATCAAATGGCCTCTCCTCTTCTTCCTCCACCTCAACATAACACAGTACTCTCCTCTTAGTTAGCACCCAAATTACCCTTGCTTCCCCACACGTCACAACTTTCCAACTGCCCAACTGACTGTGGGGAACCACAGATGGACAAGCCTGCAGAGCTGTTCACACATTCTATGCCATGGGCATCAGGTCTGCTCCACCGCTACAAAGATTCACAGACTCAAAAGGAGGAAAGCATCTGCACTGATGCCCAAAAGTTTTTTTCTGTTGGATCAGGGGCTGGACGAAGTAGGGTCTGAGAAGAATCCAGACCCTCATTACCAGACGGGAGGAGGTGATCCTGATGAGACTCAGATAGCTTAGGCGCATGCAGACTGTACTGTGCTGTCAGGGCAGGAAGAGGAGGAGGGTGACTCTCAGGGTGAAGAGTGAGCGAACAGAGAGGATGATGATCTCCTGCGAAGTCGCTAGTCTCTGCAAGACAAATTAGGTCAGTGCGATGCATAGGATGCGGTGAATATGCATGGTTCAATAAACACATTTGGATTCACCTGCGTGCAGTGCTTTGGATGCAGCATAAAGTATGCTGCGTTCAAAGTGCTGACAGCACAGATAGTGTGCACATACCCTTAGGATTCCAAATAGTGCTTACTACTGGGTTGCCACTTTGTTAGATCCAAAGTACAAGATTAAAAATTTTGCCAGATGCTTCCTCACTGGAAAGGGACACGCGCATGTTGGAGTATCGAAACACGCTTGTAGATAAGCTTAAGAGTGGTTTTCCCCAAGACAGCAGTGAGGCACACAGTGTGCATCACAGTTGTAGACTTCCAACCCCTGGAACATTGAGTCGTCAATGCAAAAACATTAGCAGCAGCAACAGCAACAACAGTGTAAGTGGTAGAAGCAATTTCTGCGAGTCTTTTCACACATTTTTTAGACCAGCCTGTGCACCAGCAGAACAGAGTGCAAGTCTGATACAAGTCTGATGGTTACAATAATTTTATGAAATATGGAGACTCCAAGTTGGGTATTCATCTGGTGGGTTGCCTGTAGTGGAAGAAATGTCAGAGCCCGATTATACTATTTCTACTCTGGGGAAATTGATAATGAGTGAGTAAAAAAAGTGAGTAAAATAAATAAATAAAAATTTAAGCCACTTTAGTGGTATCTGCCCAAAATTCTTGGAAATGTTTGGACTCCATGATGGGTATCCTTCATGTGTGTTGCCTAAATTTGACCGAGCTGTCAGAGCACCAGGCCTACACCTGTCACTCATCCACCTGTTACTGATTAAAGTCATGTCAATGCTGAAATGTGGCCTGGTTTCAGGACGACGCTATTAGCAGAAATAATATCGATTTTGAAATGTGGACTCCTGGCTGGAGCAAAACATCAGTGCAAAAGAATTAAAAGCTTAAATGTGGCATGGTTCATATAGCACAGTAGTAACAGAAAAAAATTAGATTTTATCATGTGAACTCCTGGATGGAGCAAAATCAGCCCAAAACAATTACAAGCTCAAATGTGGCCTGCTCTATGTAGCATGGTAATAAGACAACAAAGTTAGATTTTATCATGTGAACCCCCGGATGGAGCAGAATATCAGCACCAAAGAAGTAAAAACTCAAATCTGGCATGGTTTCTGTAGCACGATAGAACAAATTAAGGTTTTAGAATGTGAACCCCTGGATGGAGCAGAATATCAGCAACAAAGAATTATAAGCTAAAGTATGGCATGGTTTCTGCAGCATGGGTGTAACAGAACAATTTACAATTTTATAATGTCAACCCCTGGATGGAGAAGAATATCAGCACTAAAGAATTAAAAGCTGAAATGTGCCAGCCTGATTTATGTAACACAGTAGTAAGACAACAAATTTAGATTTCATCATGTTTCCCCCTGTATGGAGAAGAATATCAGCACCAAAGAATTTAAAGCTGAGATGTGGTCTGCTGTATGTAGCATGGAAGTAAGACAAGCAATTTAGACATTGAATTTCTGTATGGAGAATAATATCAGCACCAAAAATTTACAAGCGGAGAATGTGGCCTGCTGTATGTATCACGGTTGTAACAGAAGAAATCAGATTTTCTTACTTTTGACGAGCCCTGTTGTCACAAACCCAGATCGGAGCCACGTGCCCCTGATCCTTCCTCACAACTTCCGTGAGTTCCGGGTTTCGGATAATGTGAAGCGAGCTTATAAATTTTATAGATTTATTTACTCAAAAGAGCGATGCTAGGTACAATGTATACAAGCGGTTACGAGATATATATATACAGTAGTCAGACAAATACAGTAGGGAAACAGTAATACGATACATTAAAATAAAAATGAATAAAAGTGAATATACCACACTTTCATCAAAGGGTCTCTGGACACGGCAGGAAGGGTGCTGTCATGGGTCCAGAGCAGTTCCTTGGTCTTTCTGCACATCTGTAGTGACAGGTGACCCTCAACAGAAGACTCCTTCTCTCTCAGAGGGACACATTTATTCGTAACTTGGGCAGGGCAGAAAATAGGCGATTTACATGTAATCTCCTTTTCCCTTCTATCAGGCATTTCATAATCCATTTCTCAGCAATATTCTCAGTGTAAGGTGCGCATAGTAATTGATCTAACACAGGAGGTTCCCCTGACTTCAGAGGTATTCAATTAGCTATTCTTCATTGCAATGATTCAATTAGCTCCCCCATACTCTCGTCAGGAATAGGCGTTTGCACTACAAAGGTATATAGCCTAGCTGACCTGTATTCAATTCTCTCCTGGCTTGTCACCCTGGTGTGATGTATGGAAGGGAAACAAATGTTGATGTCAATACTTTGTCCTCTGGGGTCCTTTGAAGTCAGACAGACTAGCATTCCTGCTGAGACCTTCATACCTGGGAATATGAAATAACTGGGAATATGAATTTCCAGTCCCTGGCCTCACCACACCTCCCCCTTTTAGAGTGCGTTCGGAGGAAGACCTCGTCGGTTATCATCCGCAAGCACTTCAGCTGCCTCCCCTTGCCTGGATAACCCATCTGCGTTACCGTGGGCCCGGCCGGACTTATACCGAACATCAAAGTTGTAGTGTTGGAGAGCTAGGCTCCAACGCAACAACCTTCCGTTCTCACCGGCTACTCGAGATAGCCAAGTGAGGGGGTTGTGGTCCGTCACCATGGTGAAATGGCGCCCGTACACATATGGCTGCATATGCTGCAGAGCCCACACGATCGCCAGGCATTCCTTCTCCACCGTAGAGTAGGCCACTTCACTCGGCAGAAGTTTCCGACTGAGGTATTGAACAGGGTGCTCTTGACCTGCTGAGTCAGGTTGGCTTAGCACTGCACCGAGTCCGTAGGTGCTGGCATCAGTCTGCACTACAAGCGGCCGGGAGTCGTCGTACGCCTGGAGCACAGGGGTTGCCGCCAGGGCAGCTTTCAAGGCCTGAAAGGAGCACTAGCAGTCCGCTGTCCAGTTGACAGCTTGTGGCAGCTTCTTCTTGGTGAGGTCTGTCAGGGGCTTGGCCAGGGCACTATAGTCCTGTACGAACTTCCTATAGTACCCGGCCGTACCCAAGAAAGACATCACCTGTTTCTTGGTCCTTGGGGTGGGCCAGGTTGTGATTGCATCCACCTTCCCGGGTTCTGGTCTCAGTTTCCCCCCACCTACCCGGTGTCCCAGGTATTGAACCTCGGTCATGCCCATCTGACACTTTCCCGGCTTGATGGTCAAGCCTGCCCGGTGGATCCGCCCCAGCACCTCTGACAGGTGCCGAAGGTGTTCATCCCAAGTGGGGCTGAAGACTTCCAGCAGGGCTTTGGCCATTACGTCTGCCCGGATAGAGGACAGCGCGACAGCTTCTGGGTACCTAGTAGCGTAGTCTACTACCGTTAGTATGTAGCGTTTCCCGGAGCTGTTGGGAATGGGCAGCGGCCCAATGAGGTCCACAGCAATCCGCTGGAAAGGCTAACCTATTATGGGCAGAGGTATCAATGGGGCTTTAGGGCCTGGCCCCGCCTTCCCCATCCTCTGACAGGTGACACACGAACGGCAGTAGGCAGCTACTGCTGTCCCCATCTTAGGCCAATAAAACAAGTGGGCTAGCCGAGCCTTGGTCTTAGCGACCCCTAGGTGACCAGCCAACGGAATCTCATGCACGAGCCGTAACAACTCAGCCCGGTACGGCTGAGGTACCACTAGGTGCTTCTCGCCGCGCCAACCTTCCTGTCCATCTGTGGGCAGTGTTTCCCTATACAGCCTCCCTTGGTCCCAGAACAAGCAGTCCTTGTCTGTCTCCAAGGGGGGCTTACCGGCGCATTCCTTCAAGGCTTCCAGGCTGCTGTCGGCTTGGACAGCCACCTGGAACTCCTGGCTGGAGCCCGCTAACAGGGACATGAAGGCCGCACTCTCGCCGGACCCCTCAGGGAACGGCGCTGGGGGGTTAACACCAGTGGGCCCAGTCCCAGACCCAGGTGATGGGGTGGAAGAGTCAGGGTGCAAAGCGGCCTCTGCCTCCTGAGCCCTCCTGCTGCGGGTGACCACAGCAATACCCGGGGTCTCCTCAGGGAGTCCCGGTCCCCTTCCCTCACCTGGATGGGTTGTGGGGTCACTGTGGGTTGCCCCAACATGTGATATACACTTGACAGGTTCACTAGGTTTTGAGCTGCTGGAGGGATCATGTGCAAGCTGACAGTTGGGAGGGGCAGGCAAGGCCCCCACCAGCTCCTCAGCCAAGCCAGGGAGTTCATTAGCACGACAATGAATTACATTAGCATTCTCACTGAAAAGTTCAGAGCTGGACATGTCAGCTGAGAGAGCAGGAAGGGGGGCTAAATCCCCCCCAGCTGCACTCCTGTCAGCTGGCACGTCACTACAAGGATCAGCATGTAGGGTACCACAAAGCATATTATCACTTACAGATACATTACCACGGGGCAGTGGGGTTGCTCTCTTCCCATACTGAGAGGTGAGAGGCCCCAAGTCGGTCCCCAACAAGACATTAGCAGGGAGACTATATGTAACCCCGACCTCTACCAGCCCCTTGTCCACACCCCAATCCAGATGCACACAAGCCATGGGTAGAGTTATATTCTCCGTACCAACCCCGCTGACGGTCAGCGTCTTTCAAGGGATGATACTCTCAGGGGGTACCAGTTCAGGCTGTACTAGGGTCACATCGGCCCCCGTGTCCCTTAGTCCCATAACCACTTTATTCCCCACAGTCACTTGCTGGAGATTGTCATTGGGCCTGGCCCCACCCCTCCCCACCACATAAACTGTTGGACCCGCTGCTGGGGTTTGGGAAGTAGGGGGGTTCCGCTTCTGGCTAGGGCAGTTCACCCTGTAATGTCCCAGCTGATTGCAGGTGTGACATTGAGGGGGTCCTCCCTGGGGCTTGGAAGGGGGAACAATGGGGCCCATAGGTTTTCGGGTGGGGGTAGTCTCAGGGGGAACTGCAGGGTCATCCGCAACAGGATTGGTCTTACCCCCCCTCCAGCTGGTGCTGAAGGGTCTCCGCGACGTCCGGTTGGCGACGTACTCATCCGCTAGCTCCGCAGCAGTTCTGGCATCTTGGGGTTTCCGGTCCAGGACATATTGTTGCACTTCCTCTGAGCAAATGTTTAAGAATTGCTCCTTGAGGAACAGATCCAAGGTTCCTTCGTCGGGATTGTCTATCTCTCCCTCTGCCCATCTGTGAAGCTGGACATTCATCTGGAGCAGAGTCTCTAGGTGGCTCTCGGTCGGTCGTTTCCTCAGGCTGCGGAATTTCACTCTGTACACCTCAGGCGTGAGATGGTACCTCTGGATCAGCGCAGCTTTAATGAGGTCATAGTTAGAGATGAGCGGTGTTCGACTAGAACTGTTCGCCAATCTCAAATTCGAGCTGTTTTGGGCGGTGTTCGAGTTGTTCGACGAACCCGAACGATTTGCAAAAAATTCGGCTGTTCGAGGTTATGTTCGATAACTGTTCGTGCACCAAAAGCGTGTCCTGCATGTCTGGTGCTATTTAGAGCACCAATCATGCAGGGATTGTCTGCCACTCACTGTAATGCCACAGCCATGGTGGTTGTGGCATTACAGTGATTGCCCAAATCGATGGGAACAGTGCCAACAGTGAAACATGAAAAGCCGGCAATTCAGCAGCGGCATACACCGGTACCCGACAATTTAGAACCGAAAGAATAGAGCTTCACACATAGATTAGATAGATATAAACATGTCAGCCACATATATACGAAGTACAGTGAAAGTGCTGCTTACTGTACTTGTCATTTAGCGTAAAGGATTTATCAAAAAAAATAATAGTGTTTTCATGCACCGTCTCTTTAAAAAAGCCGGCCGGCAATTCAGCAGCGGTACCCGACAATTTAGAATAGAAGGAATAGAGAATCACACATAGATTAGATAGATAGAAACATGTCAGTCACATATATATGAAGTACAGTGACAGTGTTGATTACTGTACTTGTCATTTAGTGTAAAGGATTTATCAAAAAAAATAATAGTGTTTTCATGCACCGTCTCTTTAAAAAAGCCGGCCGGCAATTCAGCATCTGTACCCAACAATTTAGAATAGAAGGAATAGAGAATCACACATAGATTAGATAGATAGAAACATGTCAGTCACATATATATGAAGTACAGTGACAGTGTTGCTTACTGTACTTGTCATTTAGTGTAAAGGATTTATTAAAAAAAATAATAGTGTTTTCATGCACCGTCTCTTTAAGAAAGCCGGCCGGCAATTCAGCATCTGTACCCGACAATTTATAACAGACAGAATAGAGCTTCACACATAGATTAGATAGATAGAAACATGTCAGTCACATATATATGAAGTACAGTGATAGTGTTGGTTACTGTACTTGTCATTTAGTATTAAAATAAAGGATTTATTATTAAAAAAATTGGCGTGGGGTTCCCCTTAATTTTAGGCTCTAGCGGAGGTTAAGCAGACAGCTGGGGCAGATGTTTGAAGCCTGGGAAGGGGGTAATACCCACGGAGCTTCCCAGGCTACTAATATCAGCCCCCAGCTGAATACATAGCCTTTACTAGCTATTAAAATGGGGGAACCCCCCAAAAAAATGACGTGGGGTCCCCCCTAATTTAATAGCTAGCAAAGGCTAGGCAGACAGCTGGGGGCTGATATTAATAGCCCAGGAAGGGAGCCATGAATATTGGCCCCCTCCCAGGCTAGAAACACCAGCCGTCAGCCGCCCCAGAAATGGCGCATTCATAGGATGCGCCAATTCTGGCACTTAGCCTCGCTCTTCCACGCTGCCCTGGTGCGGTGGCAGGGGGTAATAGGGCTGGGGTTGATGTCAGCTTATAATGCCAGCTGACATCAAGCCCAGGTTAGTAATGGAGAGGCGTCTATAAGACACCCCTATTACTAACCCCATAGTCAAAGTTAAAAAAAACACAAACACCCAGAATAAAGTCCTTTAATTGAAATAAAGACACAATTCTTTATTGTTCTAAATTAAACCATACTTACCGTCACGCCCATTCCAGCTGAAGACAACGATCTCCTGTAATAAAAATAAAATAATAAAGCAACCTCATCCTTACCTTTCCATGGTTCCCACGACAGCTTCAGCTCTGCTACATCGAGATGACAGGCTGGACCGTTGCAGAACGCCGCCATCCAGCCTGTCATCCCGCAGACACTGAGAAGAGCAGGCTTGCTTGCGCTCCACATTGTCTCTCTGTGACGGCATAAAGATGAGCCGAGGTCATGTCCAATGAACTCGGCTCACCTCATGCACGTCACTTACAGCGTGGGAGAATTCTCACGCTGAAGCGCTGAGTGCAGGAGAATTTTCCCACGCTGTCAGTGACGTGCATGAGGTGAGCCGAGTTCATTGGACATGACCTCGGCTCATCTGGATGCCGTCACAGCGAGACACTGAGGAGCGCAAGAATGCCTGCGCTTCTCAGTGTCGGCGGGATGACAGGCTGGATGGCAGCGTTCTGCTGCGGTCCAGCCTGTCATCTCGATGTAGCAGAGCTGAAGCTGTCGTGGGAACCATGGAAAGGTAAGGATGAGGTTGGTTTATTATTTTTCTTTTATTGCAGGAGATCGTTGGCTTCAGCTGGAATGGGCGTGATGGTAAGTATAGTTTAATTTAGAACAATAAATAATTGTGTGTTTATTTCAATTAAAGGACTTTATTCTGGGTGTTGTGTTTTTTTTAAATACTTTACTAGAAATTCATGGCGGTCATGTCTAATACTGGTGTGACCCCATGAATTTTGGGCTTGGGGCAAGCTGATAATACCAAGCTAGCCCTAACCCCTTTATTACCCAGTGAGCCACCGCACCAGGGCCCTGGATGAGTTGGGTACAGCGCCAGAAGATGGCGCTTCTATGAATGCGCCATTTTCCGGGGTGGCTGCGGACTGCAATTTGCAGCGGGGGGGGGGGGGCCCAGAAAGCTTGGGCCTCCCTGCGCTGCAGATTCCAGCCCCCAGCTGCCTAGTTGTACCTGGCTGGACACAAAAATAGGGCGAAGCCCCACGTATTTTTTTTTTAATTATTTCATGAAATTCATGAAATAATTAAGAAAAAAAGGCCTTCCCTATATTGTTGTGTCCGGCCAGGTACAAATAGGCAGCTGGTGGTTGGGGGCAGCCCGTTCCTGCCTGCTGTACCTGGCTGGACACAAATATAGTGCGAAGCCCCACTTCAATTTTTTTAAATTATTTCAGGAAATTCATGAAATAATTAAAAAAAAATTGACGTGGGGCTTCGCACTATATTTGTGTCCAGTCAGGTGCAGCAGGCAGGAACGGGCTGCCCCCAACCACCAGCTGCCTATTTGTACCTGGCCGGACACAACAATATAGGGAAGCCCTTTTTTTCTTAATTATTTCATGAAATAATTTAAAGAAAATTGACGTGGGGCTTAGCCCTGTTTTTGTGTCCAGCCAGGTACAACTAGGCAGCTGGGGGCTGGAATCCGCAGCGCAGTGAGGCCCAAGCTTTCTGGGCCACCCCCGCTGCAAATTGCAGTCCGCAGCCACCCCGGAAAATGGCGCGTTCATAGAAGCGCCATCTTCTGGCGCTGTACCCAACTCATCCAGGGCCCTGATGCGGTGGCTCACTGGGTAATAAAGGGGTTAGGGCAAGCTTGGCATTATCAGCTGGCCCTAAGCCCAAAATTCATGGGGTCACGCCAATATTAGACATGACCACCATGAATTTCTAGTAAAGTATTTAAAAAAAACACAACACCCAGAAAAAAGTCCTTTAATTGAAATAAACACACAATTCTTTATTGTTCTAAATTAAACCATACTTACCGTCACGCCCATTCCAACTGAAGCCAACGATCTCCTGAAATAAAAGAAAAATAATAAAGCAACATCATCCTTACCTTTCCATGGTTCCCAGGACAGCTTCAGCTCTGCTACATCGAGATGACAGGCTGGACCGCAGCAGAACGCTGCCATCCAGCCTGTCATCCCGCAGACACTGAGAAGCGCAGGCTTGCTTGCGCTCAACAGTGTCTCTCTGTGAGGGCATCCAGATGTGCTGAGTTAATGTCCAATGAACTCGGCTCACCTCATGCACGTCACTGACAGCGTGGGAAAATTCTCCTGCACTCAGCGCTTCAGCGTGGGAGAATTCTCACACTGAAGCGCTGAGTGCAGGAGAATTCTCCCACGCTGTCAGTGACGTGCAGGAGGTGAGCTGAGTTCATTGGACATGAGCTCACCTTATGCACGTCACTGACAGCGTGGGAAAATTCTCCTGCACTCAGCGCTTCAGCGTGGGAGAATTCTCACGCTGAAGCGCTGAGTGCAGGAGAATTCTCCCACGCTGTCAGTGACGTGCAGGAGGTGAGCTGAGTTCATTGGACATGAGCTCACCTTATGCACGTCACTGACAGCGTGGGAGAATTCTCCTGCACTCAGCGCTTCAGCGTGAGAATTTTCCCACGCTGTCAGTGACGTGCATGAGGTGCGCCGAGTTCATTGGACATGAACTCGTCTCATCTTTATGCCGTCACAGCCAGACACTGCAGAGCGCAAGCATGCCTGCGCTTCTCAGTGTCTGCGGGATGACAGGCTGGATGGCAGCGTTCTGCTGCGGTCCAGCCTGTCATCTCGATGTAGCAGAGCTGAAGCTGTCGTGGGAACCATGGAAAGGTAAGGATGATGTTGCTTTATTATTTTTCTTTTATTGCAGGAGATCGTTGGCTTCAGCTGGAATGGGCGTGATGGTAAGTATGGTTTAATTTAGAACAATAAAGGATTGTGTCTTTATTTCAATTAAAGGACTTTATTCTGGGTGTTTGTGTTTTCTTTTAACTTTGACTATGGGGTTAGTAATGGGGGTGTCTTATAGACGCCTCTCCATTACTAACCTGGGCTTGATGTCAGCTGGCATTATAAGCTGACATCAACCCCAGCCCTATTACCCCCTGCCACCGCTACAGGGCAGCGTGGAAGAGCGAGGCTAAGTGCCAGAATTGGCGCATCCTATGAATGCGCCATTTCTGGGGCGGCTGACGGCTGGTGTTTCTAGCCTGGGAGGGGGCCAATATTCATGGCTCCCTTCCTGGGCTATTAATATCAGCCCCCAGCTGTCTGCCTAGCCTTTGCTAGCTATTAAATTAGGGGGGACCCCACGTCATTTTTTTGGGGGGGTCCCCCATTTTAATAGCTAGTAAAGGCTATGTATTCAGCTGGGGGCTCATATTAGTAGCCTGGGAAGCTCCGTGGGTATTACCCCCTTCCCAGGCTTCAAACATCTTCCCCAGCCATCTGCTTAACCTCCGCTAGAGACTAAAATTAAGGGGAACCCCACGCCAATTTTTTTTAATAATAAATCCTTTATTTTAATACTAAATGACAAGTACAGTAACCAACACTATCACTGTACTTCATATATATGTGACTGACATGTTTCTATCTATCTAATCTATGTGTGAAGCTCTATTCTGTCTGTTATAAATTGTCGGGTACAGATGCTGAATTGCCGGCCGGCTTTTTTAAAGAGACGGTGCATGAAAACACTATTATTTTTTTTAATAAATCCTTTACACTAAATGACAAGTACAGTAAGCAACATTGTCACTGTACTTCATATATATGTGACTGACATGTTTCTATCTATCTAATCTATGTGTGAAGCTCTATTCTGTCTGTTATAAATTGTCGGGTACAGATGCTGAATTGCCGGCCGGCTTTTTTAAAGAGACAGTGCATGAAAACACTATTATATTTTTTAATAAATCCTTTACACTAAATGACAAGTACAGTAAGCAACACTGTCACTGTACTTCATATATATGTGACTGACATGTTTCTATCTATCTAATCTATGTGTGAGGCTCTATTCCTTCTTGTCTAAATTGTCGGGTACCGGTGTATGCCGCTGCTGAATTGCCGGCCGGCTTTTTTAAAGAAAGCGTCTTCTGAGCAGTTTGTCAGCTTTTGGACACCTTTGAAGGTGTTTTCTATGTGTTTCTATGTGTTTTTGTTTGCCTGCCATTGGTTTTAACGGTGTTCGACGGTGTTCTAAGGTGTTCGACGAACAGTTCGACGAACAGTTCCTCGAACATCCCGGTGTTCGACGAACCGAACCGAACCCGAACACTACGGGGGTGGCTCAACACTAGTCATAGTCCTGGTGCTGGGCAGCAGGGAGAGACGAGAAAGCGTCCAGGGCTCTCCCTCTTAGCCTGGTGAACAGGGTGCGTGCCCAGTCTGCCTTGGATACCTGGTACTGGAGACACACCTGCTCAAACCCTTTCAGGAAAAGGTCCAGGTCTAAGTCCGATTCCAGGACAGGCAGATCCTCTGAGCGCAGCTTAGCTCTTGGGGCTGCTGGAGTCTGTGCTGTTTGAGCCGGTGGGTCCTGCCGGCTCCGCAGCTGGGCTAACTGTAGCTGGTATTGCCTCTCCTCCTTTCTTTCCTGGGCATCTTGCTCAGCTTGCCACATGTGGAGCATGGCCTGGCTCTGCTCCTGCTGTCCATCTCGTACACACGTTTTCACTGTATACTATGTCTGATCTACTAACTAGCACCGAGCTCAGTTCACAGATATCCAAATCCCACCGGGCTGCCACCAATTGTCACAAACCCAGATCGGAGCCACGTGCCCCTGATCCTTCCTCACAACTTCCGTGAGTTCCGGGTTTCGGATAATGTGAAGCGAGCTTATAAATTTTATAGATTTATTTACTCAAAAGAGCGATGCTAGGTACAATATATACAAGCGATTACGAGATATATATACACAGTAGTCAGACAAATACAGTAGGGAAGCAGTAATACGATACTTTAAAATAAAAAGGAATAAAAGTGAATATAACACACTTTCATCAAAGGGTCTCTGGACACGGCAGGAAGGGTGCTGTCATGGGTCCAAAGCGGTTCCTTGGTCTTTCTGCACATCTGTAGCGACAGGTGACCCTCAACAGAAGACTCCTTCTCTCTCTCAGAGGGACACATTTATTCGTAACTTGAGCAGGGCAGAAAATAGGCGATTTACATGTAATCTCCTCTTCCCTTCTACCAGGCATTTCATAATCCATTTCCCAGCAATATTCTCAGTGTAAGGTGCGCATAGTAATTGATCTAACACAGGAGGTTCCCCTGACTTCAGAGGTATTCAATTAGCTATTCTTCATTGCCATGATTCAATTAGCTCCCCCATACTCTCGTCAGGAATAGGCGTTTGCACTACAAAGGTATATAGCCTAGCTGACCTGTATTCAATTCTCTCCTGGCTTGTCACCCTGGTGTGATGTATGGAAGGGAAACAAATGTTGATGTCAATACTTTGTCCTCTGGGGTCCTTTGAAGTCAGACAGACTAGCATTCCTGCTTAGACCTTCATACCTGGGAATATGAAATAACTGGGAATATGAAATAACTGGGAATATGAATTTCCAGTCCCTGGCCTCACCACACCTGTATGCAGCTGAATCTCACCACAAAAAAATTACAAGCTGAGATGTGGCCTGCTGTATGTATCAAGTTAGCAACAGAAGAAATTAGATTTTTTTACTGTGGATGAGGCCTGTATACAGTAGAATATATGCTAAAAAAAATTACAAGCTGAGATGTGACCTGTGTACAGTACAGACCAAAAGTTTAGACACACCTTCTCATTAAAAGATTTTTCTGTATTTTCATGACTTTGAAAATTGTACATTCACACTGAAGGCATCAAAACTATGAATTAACACATGTGGAATTATATTCCTAACAAAAAAGTGTGAAACAACTGAAAATATGTCTTATATTCTAGGTTCTTCAAAGTAGCCACCTTTTGCTTTGATGACTGTGACGCACCCCTGGGCCTGTGTCGCACAGCGTTGCGCATGCAGGAGCTTACCCGGAGCCGGATCTGTTGAGGGTTGTAGTCTCGTGGCGGTGACCCGGTCCGTGCCCAGGGAGTCAGACTAAGTGGCGTTGTATTAGCGGTAGATGTTGGACGACTACGCCACCCGTTGAATGCAGCGAAGGAGCTGTGGCTGCAGGGCAGACCGCTGAGGCCGGTGGTAGGATTGTGCAGCGTGATAGTATCAACCCCAACGGGAGGGGTATGGCCTCAGGGCAGCCGACGTGGATGATGGGGGTAGCAGGAATCACTCAGAGACGATGCGGTGTAGTTCAGGGTCTTTACTGGTGATAAAGATAGACCCTCCCGGAGTACTGGCTAGCGATCGGGGCCTGGTCAGTCCTTGAGCAGATGGGATCTCCCCTGGCCAGGCGGAGTTGTAGGCCTCCCAAACTGACTGTACTCTTCTGGCTACCTTGCTAAAGGCGGGTATAAGTAGCCCACGTCCCTGAGTGTACCGTGTGGTGCTCACCCGTATGGCCGGTGACTCGGGGCCTTCTAGTAGCTTCCGCTCCACGACGGCGGTGCTGGTCCCACGCGTGTGACCGTGCCTTCAGGTTTCTTGGCCGGAGGACCTGAAATCCCCTGCCGGTCAGTTTCTGCTGCTGGGTAGGAGTTAGTCCCCACAGCCTCGGACTCCGGGTCCGGTGATAGCTTCCCAGTCAGGGCGAGCTCTGCAGCTGCCAGCCCCTGACTCCTTATAGCACTGCTCCCACAGAGCTCCTGATGTTCTTTTCCTATATCTGCTTCTCTTCTCTGTCTCTACTTCTTCTCTACACACTAACCCTGCCTCAGCCCTAGGTTTATATAGGGGAAGTTCTTCCCCTCCCAGGACTGGGCAGGAGGTGTGGCATGCATAGGATCCCTGACCAAGAGACCTCCCACCTGCTCTCAGACATAACATTGCTGTTACTGTGGAAACCAGACCCCTGGGGTGCCAAAGCTGCTTTGCACACTCTTGGCAGTCTCTTGATGAGCTTCAAGAGGTAGTCACCGGAAATGGTCTTCCAACAATCTTGAAGGAGTTCCCAGAGATGCTTAGCACTTGTTGGCCTTTTTGCCTTCACTCTGCGGTCCAGCTCACCCCAAGCCATCTCGATTGGGTTCAGGTCTGGTGACTGTGGAGGCCAGGTCATCTGGCGTAGCACCCCATCACTCTCCTTCTTGGTCAAATAGCCCTTACACAGCCTGGAGGTGTGTTTGGGGTCATTGTCCTGTGGAAAAATAAATGATGGTCCAACTAAACGCAAACCGGATGGAATAGCATGACACTGCAAGATGCTGTGGTAGCCATGCTGGTTCAGTATGCCTTCAATTTTGAATAAATCCCCAACAGTGTCACCAGCAAAGCACCCCCACACCATCACACCTCCTCCTCCATGCTTCACGGTGGGAACCAGGCATGTAGAGTCCATCCGTTCACCTTTTCTGCGTCACACAAAGACACCGTGGTTGGAACCAAAGATCTCAAATTTGGACTCATCAGACCAAAGCACAGATTTCCACTGGTCTAATGTCCATTCCTTGTGTTCTTTACTCAAACAAGTCTCTTCAGCTTGTTGCCTGTCCTTAGCAGTGGTTTCCTAGCAGCTATTTTACCATGAAGGCCTGCTGCACAAAGTCTCCTCTTAACAGTTGTTGTAGAGATGTGTCTGCTGCTAGAACTCTGTGTAGCATTGACCTGGTCTCTAATCTGAGCTGCTGTTAACCTGCGATTTCTGAGGCTGGTGACTCGGATAAACTTATCATCAGAAGCAGAGGTGACTCTTAGTCTTCCTTTCCTGGGGCGGTCCTCATGTGAGCCAGTTTCTTTGTAGTGCTTGATGGTTTTTGCAACTGCACTTGGGGACACATTCAAAGTTTGCCCAATTTTTTGGACTGACTGACCTTCATTTCTTAAAGTAATGATGGTCACGCGTTTTTCTTTACTTAGCTGCTTTTTCTTGCCATAATACAAATTCTAACAGTCTATTCAGTAGGACAATCAGCTGTGTATCCACCTGACTTCTGCACAACACAACTGATGGTCCCAACCCCATTTATAAGGCAAGAAATCCCACTTATTAAACCTGACAGGGCACACCTGTGAAGTGAAAACCATTTGCGGTGACTACTAGTGTTGAGCGAGCATGCTCGACAATGCTCGGTACTCGCCCGAGCATCACGCTACTCGGGATGTTCGGCGAGCACTGAGCATTTCCGGGTTACTCAGGCGGGAGCTCGGGTCTCTGCCCTGCATGTTTGGTGCTCTTTACAGAGCCAATGAACATGCAGGGATTGCCAACCAGTCACTGTAATGCCGCAGCCATGTTGTTTGTGGGCATTACAGTGATTGGCTGGCCGCACAGCGTCACCTCGAGTATTTAAAACCGGGCGCCGCCATCTTGGACACAGTCGCTCCGGATCAGACAGTGTAGGGACAGCGCTGCTGATTTAGGGAGAGATATATCCTGTGAAATAGTTAGTGTAGGGTCTGTAATGGCTGCCAGATCAAACAAACAGTCCTTCTCAGGACTAATATCCATCCCAGATATCAGGCAGGCAGGCAGGCAGGCTGGCTGTATAGGAGATGCAGTGGTTATACCAGCAAACGCTGCATTACAGTCCTGTGTGCTCCTGTTGCTGAAATTGCTGGACTTAGCTCCAGCAGGTCTCGGGGGCCAGGAAAAATCCTTTTTTTTTCATCTAAATCCTCTTTTTTTTCCTCCTTCACACTGTACAAATACCAGTCTTATTAACCTTTTGGTGTCCCCCCACCAAAAAAAAAGTGTGTCTCTGATTTTTCAGACACAAATATGTCTGTTGATAATAGTGTGGTGTAGGTCAGAGAAATAGAAGTGTGGTTTTGCAGTTCCATGGGCCATTTGTATCTAAAAAAAAACTGTTTGAGAGTGTCGCTCACTGTTCAGCCGCAAATATATATATTTAAAAAAGTCTGGCATACACAAGTAAATTATAACTGTGGTTTTGCTGTTCCACGGTAAAAAATCTCTATTATGCTGTTTTTGGCATTTTTTGCCGTAAAAGAAAACATAATAGTGTCTCCCTGATTTTTCAGACACAAATATATCTGTTGAATATAGTCTGGTGTAGGCCAGAGAGACACAAGTGTGCTTTTGCTGTTACATGGTAAAAAATCTCTATTATCCTGCTTTTGGCATTTTTTGCCGAAAAAAAAACCTAATAGTGTCTCCCTGATTTTTCAGACACAAATATATCTGTTGAAAATAGTCTGGTACAGGCCCAAGAGATACAAGTATGGTTTTGCAGTTCCACGGTTCAAACCTCTGTATTATCCACTTTTGGGCCATTTGTATCTAAAAAAAACAGTTTGAGTGTGTCGCTCACTGTTCAGCCGCAAATATATATATTTAAAAAAGTCTGGTATACACCAGTCAATTATAACTGTGGTTTGGCTGTTCCACGGTAAAAAATCTCTATCATCCTGCTTTTGGCATTTTTTGACGTAAAAAATAAATAATAGTGTCTCCCTGATTTTTCAGACACAAATATATCTGTTGAAAATAGTCTGGTGTAGGCCCGAGAAATACAAATGTGGTTTTGCAGTTCCACGGGTCAAATCTCTGTATTATCCTGCTTTTGGCTTTTTTTGCCGTAAAAAATAAATAATAGTGTCTCCTGATTGTTCAGACACAAATATATCTGTTGAAAACAGTCTTGTGTAGGCCCGAGAAATACAAGTGTGGTTTTGCAGTTCCACGGTTCAAACCTCTGTATTATCCACTTTTGGGCCGTTTGTATCTAAAAAAACAGTTTGAGCTTGTCGCTCACTGTTCAGCTGCAAATATATATATTTTAAAAAGTCTGGTATACACCAGTCAATTAGAACTGTGGTTTTGCTGTTCCACGGTAAAAAATCTCTATTATCCTGCTTTTGGCATTTTTCGCCATAAAAAATAAATAATAGTGTCTCCTGATTGTTCAGACACAAATATATCTGTTGAAAATAGTCTGGTGTAGGCCTGGGAAATACAAGTGTGGTTTTGCTGTTCCACTGGTCAAATCTCTGTATTATCCTGCTTTTCGCAATTTTTGCCGTAAAAAATAAATAATAGTGTCTTCTGATTGTTCAGGCACAAATATATCTGTTGAAAATAGTCTGATGTAGGCCCGAGAAATACAAGTGTGGTTTTGCAGTTCCACGGTTCAAATCTCTGTATTATCTACTTTTGGGCCATTTGTATCTGGAAAAAAAACAGTTTGAGTGTGTCGCTCACTGTTCAGCCGCAAATACAGTACAGACCAAAAGTTTGGACACAACCTCTTATTTAAAGATTTTTCTGTATTTTCATGATTATGAAAATTGTACTTTCACATTGAAGGCATCAAAAGTATGAATTAACACATGTGGAATTATATACTTAACAAAAAAGTGTGAAACAACTGAAAATATGTCTTATATTCTAGGTTCTTCAAAGTAGCCACCTTTTGCTTTGATGACTGCTTTGCACACTCTTGGCATTCTCTTGATGAGTTTCAAGAGGTAGTCACCGGAAATGGTCTTCCAACAATCTTGAAGGAGTTCCCAGAGATGCTTAGCACTTGTTGGCCCTTTTGCCTTCACTCTGCGGTCCAGCTCACTCCAAACCATCTCGATTGGGTTCAGGTCTGGTGACTGTGGAGGCCAGGTAGCACCCCATCAGTCTCCTTCTTGGTCAAATAGCCCTTACACATCCTGGAGGTGTGTTTGGGGTCATTGTCCTGTTGAAAAATAAATGATGGTCCAGCTAAGCGCAAACAGGATGGAATAGCATGCTTCTGCGAGATGCTGTGGTAGCCATGCTGGTTCAGTATGCCTTCAATTTTGAATAAATCCCCAACAGTGTCACCAGCAAAGCACCCCCACACTATCACACCTCCTCCTCCATGCTTCACGGTGGGAACCAGGCATGTTGAGTCCATCCGTTCACCTTTTCTGCGTCGCACAAAGACACGGTGGTTGGAACCAAAGATCTCAAATTTGGACTCATCAGACCAAAGCACAGATTTCCACTGGTCTAATGTTCATTCCTTGTGTTCTTTAGCCCAAACAAGTCTCTTCTGCTTGCTGCCTGTCCTTAGCAGTGGTTTCCTAGCAGCTATTAAACCATGAAGGCCTGCTGCACAAAGTCTCCTCTTAACAGTTGTTAAAGAGATGTGTCTGCTGCTAGAACTCTGTGTGGCATTGACCTGGTCTCTAATCTGAGCTGCTGTTAACCTGCGATTTCTGAGGCTGGTGACTCGGATAGACTTATCCTCAGAAGCAGAGGTGACTCTTGGTCTTCCTTTCCTGGGGCGGTCCTCATGTGAGCCAGTTTCTTTGTAGCGCTTGATGGTTTTTGCAACTGCATTTGGGGACACTTTCAAAGTTTTCCCAATTTTTCGCACTGACTGACCTTCATTTCTTAAAGTAATGATGGCCACTAGTTTTTCTTTACTTAGAATTTGTATTATGGCAAGAAAAAAACAGCTAACAGTCAATTCAGTAGGACTATCAGTTGTGAATCCACCAGACTTCTGCACAACACAACTGATGGTCCCAACCCCATTTATAAGGCAAGAAATCCCACTTATTAAACCTGACAGGGCACACCTGTGAAGTGAAAACCATTTCCGGTGACTACCTCTTGAAGCTCATCAAGAGAATGCCAAGAGTGTGCAAAGCAGTCATCAAAGCAAAAGGTGGCTACTTTGAAGAACCTAGAATATAAGACATATTTTCAGTTGTTTCACACTTTTTTGTTAAGTATATAATTATACATGTGTTAATTCATAGTTTTGATGCGTTCAGTGTGAATGTACAATTTTCAAAGACATGAAAATACAGAAAAATCTTCAAATGAGAAGGTGTGTCCAAACTTTTGGTCTGTACTGTATATATATTTAAAAAAGTCTGGTATACACCAGTCAATTATAACTGTGGTTTTGCTGTTCCACGGTAAAAAATCTCTGTTATCCTACTTTTGGCATTTTTTGCCGTAAAAAATAAATAATAGTGTCTCCTGATTGTTCAGACACAAATATATCTGTTGAAAATAGTCTGGTGTAGGTCCGAGACATACAAGTGTGGTTTTGCAGTTCCACGGTTCAAACCTCTGTAGTTTCCACTTTTGGGCCATTTGTATCTAAAAAAAAACAGTTTGAGTGTGTCGCTCACTGTTCAGCCGCAAATATATATATTTAAAAAAGTCTGGTATACATCAGTCAATTATAACTGTGGTTTTGCAGTTCCACGGGTCAAATATCTGTATTATCCTGCTTTTGGCATTTTTTGCCGTAAAAAATAAATAATAGTGTCTCCTGATTGTTCAGGCACAAATATATCTGTTGAAAACAGTCTGGCGTAGGCCTGAGAAATACAAGTGTGGTATTGCAGTTCCACGGTTCAAACCTCTGTATTATCCACTTTTGGGCCATTTGTATCTAAAAAAAAACAGTTTGAGTGTGTCGCTCACTGTTCAGCTGCAAATATATATATTTAAAAAAGTCTGGTATACACCAGTCAATTATAACTGTGGTTTTGCTGGTCCACGGTAAAAAATCTCTATTATCCTGCTTTTGGCATTTTTTGACGTAAAAAATAAATAAAATATATCTGTTGAAAATAGTCTGGTGTAGGTCCGAGAAATACAAGTGTGGTTTTGCAGTTCCACGGGTCAAATCTCTGTATTATCCACTTTTGGGCCATTTGTATCTAAAAAAAACAGTTTGAGTGTGTCGCTCACTGTTCAGCCGCAAATATACAGTACAGACCAAAAGTTTGGACACACCTTCTCATTTAAATATTTTTCTGTATTTTCATGACAATGAAAATTGTACATTCCCACTGAAGGCATCAAAACTATGATTTAACACATGTGGAATTATATACTTAACAAAAAAGTGTGAAACAACTGAAAATATGTCTTATATTCTAGATTCTTCAAAGTAGCCACCTTTTGCTTTGATGACTGCTTTGCACACTCTTGGCATTCTCTTGAGGAGCTTCAAGAGGTAGTCACCGGAAATGGTCTTCACTTCACTGGTGTGCCCTGTCAGGTTTAATAAGTGGGATTTCTTCTTCTTATAAATGGGGTTGGGACCATCAGTTGTGTTGTGCAGAAGTCTGGAGAATACACAGCTGATAGTCCTACTGAATATACTGTTAGAATTTGTATTATGGCAAGAAAAGAGCAGCTAAGTAAAGAAAAATGAGTGGCCATCATTACTTTGAGAAATGAAGGTCAGTCAGTGCGAAAAATTGGGAAAACTTTGAAAGCGTCCCCAAGTGCAGTTGCAAGGAGAAGATGGTGGATGATCTAGTAACTGACCCAACATGGCAGGAGGACATGCAGAGTGAGGCCAGCAGCACACAGGGGGGGGAGGCAGAGTACCCCAACAGGCAGGAAGAAGCAGTGTGGTGGCCGCAGACAGAATTAGGGCAACTGTTCCCCGTAACACCAACACGAGGGACGTTGCCAGAACAACCGGTAGGTCTTCCAGAGTCTGGAATTTTTTAAAGACTCTGCTGATAACCCCAAAAAGGCCATTTGTACCACCTGCAATGCCAGCATCAGCAGGGGTGACAAAACTACCAGCCTGACCACCACCTGCATGATCAGACACATGGCAGCAAAGCACCCGACTTGTGGGGTGAACCCCAGGGTCCACGACCAATGTCAGCGGGTGTCACCACTGCTTCTTCTGCTGTTGTGCGTGCAATAGAACCCCCTGTTGTGCGTGCAAGGCAATCCCCTGTCCATACTGCATGCAAAGATGCCCCCTCCTCTCAGTCTTCACTTGTTATGGCAGTTTCTCAAGAAGCAGCATCAACGTCCACGTCCACGTCCAACCGCAGCGTTCAATTGTCCATATCCCAGACATTTGAACGAAAGCAGAAATTTGCAGCTAACGCCCCACAGGCCAAGTCCACATTTCACGACTGCTTGCGTTGGAAATGCTGCCTTTTAGGCTGGTGGAGACGGAATCCTTCCGCAACCTTATGGCGGTGGCCGTCCCTCGGTCCCCAGTCGACACTATTTTGCCCGGTGTGCCATCCCCGCACTACACAAGCACGTGTCCCAAAACATCTGCCGTGCCCTCAACAACGCAGTTACTGGGAGAGTCAACCTGACAACGGACATGTGGACAAGTGCTTGTGGCCAGGGACGGTACATCTCTCTGACGGCACACTGGGTAAACATAGTGGAAGCCGGGACCCAGTCGGACCTTTGGACGGAACACATCCTCCCCACACCGAGGATTGCGGGCCCTATGTCAGTCAGAGTTGCCCCCACAGTGTACAGCTCCTGCGCATCATCCTCCTCCTCCTCCTCATGTTCAGCCTCCATCTCAGATATCACCACATCAGTTGCAAGCTGGAAGCACTGCAGTACTGCCTCCGCCAAGCGGCAACAGGCTGTGCTGAAACTCCTAAGCTTAGGTGAGAAACCTCACACTGCTTGTGAGTTGTGGACAGCTGTGAAAGAGCAGGCAGATCTGTGGCTGAGACCGCTGAACCTGCATCCAGGCATGGTCGTGTGTGACAATGGCCGTAACCTGGTGGCGGCTCTGAGGCGAGGTGAGATCACACACATAACATGCCTGGTTCATGTGCTTAACATTGTGGTTCAGCAGTTTCTTAAATCGTACCCCGAGTTGCCTGATCTGCTCGTCAAAGTACACCGCCTGTCAGCTCATTTTCGCAAGTCGTCTACAGCTTCCACCACCCTTGCTGTGTTGCATTAGTGTTTGCAGCTTCCGTCACACCGACTGGTGTGTGATGTCCCCACACATTGGAACTCTAACCTCCACATGTTGCAAAGGATTTGTGAGCAGAAGAGATCAGTTGTGGAGTACCAGCTGCAATAAGGCCGTCGATATTCAGGTCAGACTCCACACATAAGACCTCAGGAGTGGACCTGGATGTCTGACATCTGTACCATTTTGACAAACTTTGAGGAGTACACCCAGATGGTGAGTGGCGATGATGCCATAATTAGCGTCAGCATTCCACTTGTCTGTCTTTTGCAACGCTCTCTGCAGAGAATTAAAGAGGAGGCATTGCAGCCAGAGTATGATGAGATGGATCAAGAAGCCATAGCGGTCGATTACACACAGCCCAGCCTCATCTCATCCCAACGTGCATTGGGGGACAATGAGGGAGAGGAGGAGGAGTAGGTGGAGGAGTAGGAGAAATAACAGGAGCTTGTATCATGCGCTGTAGACTGTAGTACCTGTACAACTGTCATACCGTCGGTTCAGCGTGGGTGGCCTGAGGACAAGGGGGAGGAGGATGAGGAGGAGGAGGAGGAGGAGGAGGAGAGCTTGGTCAGTCGTCATCTTGGTGAGGACACGGAAGTCTTGCCCGTTACCAGTCTGGCATGCATGGCTGACTTTATGTTACGCCGCCTTAACCGTGACCCTCGCGTTGTCAAAATGGTGGGTGACAATCATTACTGGTTGGTGACACTTTTAGACCCCCACTACAAGGAGAACTTTCACTCTCTTATTCCTGAGGTGGAGAGGTCTACAAAAATGGGGCAGTACCAGAAGGCCCTTGCTGCAGAACTGTTAAAAAAGTTCCCATCTGAACACGCTAATGGCAGAGGTCACAGTTCGTTGACCAACCAAGGCGTACAAGTGAGAGAGAGGCAACTCCAATCCAGCAGAGGCAGGGGAACACTGTCAACGTTCTGGGACAGTTTTTTCTGACCCGCCCAGCTTACAGGCCCTGAGGCGCGAGGTACTCTCACAAGGAGAGGAAAGTTTCAAAAGATGGTGAGGGAGTACCTTGCCCACCGTACCAGCATCCTCCGTGATTCCTCTGTGCCTTTTAATTATTGGGTATCCAAGTTGGAATGAACTCGCTCTGTACGTCTTGGAGGTCCTGGCCTGCCCTGCCGCTAGCCTGTTATCGGAGCGTGTTTTTAGTGCCGCTGGGGGAATTATAACTGATAAGCGCACTCACCTGTCAACTGACAATGCTGACAAGCTGACCTTTATCAAAATGAGCAAGGGCTAGATTGGGCCAGACTTCTCATCACCACCAAATGACAGCAGAGTAACATGAAGTCAAATCCACTGTGTTTTTTCGGGAGGTGTATTCACATGCACCGCTTCACACCAACACATGGGTATACGCTTCCTCATTTCCGCTGTTTTATGTTCTTCTCCTTATCCTCAGCTTCCACCACCACTATACCACCAGGGTGACCGTGGTCCGTGTTGCCATTATTGAAAGTTCTTCCGTCTTTATTTTTGTCAGCTTTTGCTTGGAAGGCATCAGCAAATACTATAGTAGACCCACTCCCCAATCATGGGAATAATGTTTGTAATATGCTGTACTGCATGGCTCTTGTAAGGGACATTGCAAGTTCCTCCGTCCGAATTTTTGGCAGATTTTGCTTGGAAGGCAAAAGCAAAGACTATGGGAGACACACTCCCCAATAATGTGAATAAAGTTTGTAATATGTTGTACTGCATGGCTCCTGAAAGGGGCATTGCAAGTTCCTCCATCCTAAATTTTGGCAGCTTTTGCTTGGAAGGCATAAGCAAATACTATGGGAGACACACTCCCCAATCATGGGAATAATGTTTGTAATATGCTGTACTGCATGGCTCTTGTAAGGGGCATTGCAAGTTCATCCATCCTAATTTTTGGCAGCTTTTGCTTGGAAGGCATAAGCAAATACTATGGGAGACCCACTCCCCAATCATGGGAATAATTTTTGTAATATGCTGTACTGCATGGCTCTTGTAAGGGGCATTGCAAGTTCCTCCATCCTAATTTTTTGGCAGCTTTTGCTTGGAAGGCATAAGCAAATACTATGGGAGACCCACCCCCCAATCATGGGAATAATGTTTGTAATATGCTGTACTTCATGGCTCTTGTAAGGGGCATTGCAAGTTCCTCCATCCTAATTTTTGGCAGCTTTTGCTTGGAAGGCATAAGCAAATACTATGGGAGACACACTCCCCAATAATGGGGATAATGTTTTTAAGATGCTGTACTGTATGGCTTTTGTAAGGGGCATTAAAAGCGTCTTGCCAAGCTACTGCGACCTCCACCACTTTTCCGAGGGGCATTAAAAGCGTCTTGTTAAGCTACTGGGACCTCCACGTCTCTTCTGAGGGGCATTAAAAGCGTCTTGTTAAGCTACTGGGACCTCCACCACTTTTCCGAGGGGCATTAAAAGCATCTTGTTAAGCTACTGGGACCTCCACGTCTCTTCTGAGGGGCATTAAAAGCGTCTTGTTAAGCTACTGGGACCTCCACGTCTCTTCTGAGGGGCATTAAAAGTGTCTTGTTAAGCTACTGGGACCTCCACGTCTCTTCTGAGGGGCATGAACAGCGTCTTGTTTAGCTACTGGGACCTCCACGTCTCTTCTGAGGGGCATTAAAAGCGTCTTGTTAAGCTACTGTGACCTCCACGTCTCTTCTAAGGGGCATTAAAAGTGTCTTGTTAAGCTACTGGGACCTCCACGTCTCTTCTGAGTGGCATTAAAAGCTTCTTGTTTAGCTACTGGGACCTCCATGTCTCTTCTGACGGGCATTAAAAGCGTCTTGTTAAGCTACTGGGATCTCCACGTCTCTTCCGAGGGGCATTAAAAGCGTCTTGTTAAGCTACTGGGACCTCCACCACTTTTCCGAGGGGCATTAAAATAGCCTTGTTAAGCTACTGGGACCTCCACGTCTCTTCTGAGGGGAATTAAAAGCGTCTTGTTAAGCTACTGGGACCTCCACCACTTTTCCGAGGGGCATTAAAATAGTCTTGTTAAGCTACTGGGACCTCCACGTCTCTTCTGAGGGGAATTAAAAGTGTCTTGTTAAGCTACTGGGACCTCCACGTCTCTTCTGAGTGGCATTAAAAGCTTCTTGTTTAGCTACTGGGACCTCCATGTCTCTTCTGAGGGGCATTAAAAGCATCTTGTTAAGCTACTGGGACCTCCACGTCTCTTCTGAGGGGCATTAAAAGCATCTTGTTGAGCTACTGGGACCTCCACCACTTTTCAGAGGGGCATTAAAAGCGTCTTGTTAAGCTACTGGGACCTCCACGTCTCTTCTAAGGGTCATTAAAAGCGTCTTGTTAAGCTACTGGAACCTCCACGTCTCTTCTGAGTGGCATTAAAAGTGTCTTGTTAAGCTATTTGGACCGCCACGTCTCTTCTGAGGGGCATTAAAAGTGTCTTGTTAAGCTACTGGGACCTCCACGTCTCTTCTGAGTGGCATTAAAAGCTTCTTGTTTAGCTACTGGGACCTCCATGTCTCTTCTGACGGGCATTAAAAGCGTCTTGTTAAGCTACTGGGATCTCCACGTCTCTTCCGAGGGGCATTAAAAGCGTCTTGTTAAGCTACTGGGACCTCCACCACTTTTCCGAGGGGCATTAAAATAGTCTTGTTAAGCTACTGGGACCTCCACGTCTCTTCTGAGGGGAATTAAAAGCGTCTTGTTAAGCTACTGGGACCTCCACCACTTTTCCGAGGGGCATTAAAATAGTCTTGTTAAGCTACTGGGACCTCCACGTCTCTTCTGAGGGGAATTAAAAGTGTCTTGTTAAGCTACTGGGACCTCCACGTCTCTTCTGAGTGGCATTAAAAGCTTCTTGTTTAGCTACTGGGACCTCCATGTCTCTTCTGAGGGGCATTAAAAGCATCTTGTTAAGCTACTGGGACCTCCACGTCTCTTCTGAGGGGCATTAAAAGCATCTTGTTGAGCTACTGGGACCTCCACCACTTTTCAGAGGGGCATTAAAAGCGTCTTGTTAAGCTACTGGGACCTCCACGTCTCTTCTAAGGGTCATTAAAAGCGTCTTGTTAAGCTACTGGAACCTCCACGTCTCTTCTGAGTGGCATTAAAAGTGTCTTGTTAAGCTATTTGGACCGCCACGTCTCTTCTGAGGGGCATTAAAAGCGTCTTGTTAAGCTACTGGGACCTCCACCACTTTTCCGAGGGGCATTAAAAGTGTCTTCTTAACCTACTGGTACCTCCACGTCTCTTTGGAGGGGCATCTTAAGCATCTTGTTATGCTCCTGGGACCTCCATGTCTCTTCTGAGGGGCATTAAAAGCATCTTGTTAAGCTACTGGGACCTCCACGTCTCTTCTGAGGGGCATTAAAAGCATCTTGCTAAGCTACTGGGACCTCCACCAGTTTTCCGAGGGGCATTAAAAGCATCTTGTTAAGCTACTGGGACCTCCACGTCTCTTCTGAGGGGCATTAAAAGCGTCTTGTTAAGCTACTGGGACCTCCACCACTTTTCCGAGGGGCATTAAAAGCGTCTTGTTAAGCTACTGGGACCTCCACGTCTCTTCTGAAGGGCATTTAAAGCATCTTGTTAAGCTACTGGGACCTCCACCTCTTTTTCGAGGGTCATTAAAACCATCTTGTTAAGCTACTTGGACCTCCACGTCTCTTCTGAGGGGCATTAAAAGCATCTTGTTAAACCACTCTGAACTCCACAGCTCTTCCAAGGGGCATTGAAATGATGTTTTTAATTAACTCTAACCTCCACGACTCTTCGAACGGGCATTGCATTTCCTCCTAATTTTTGGCAGCTTTTGCTGGTAAGGCATACGCAAAGACTATGGGAGACCCACTCCCCAATCATGGGAATAATGTTTGTAATATGTTGTACTGCATGGCTCTTGTAAGGGGCATTGCAAGTTCCTCCATCCTAATTTTTGGCAGCTTTTGCTTGAAAGGCATACGCAAAGCCTATGGGAGACACACTCCTCAATAATGGGAATAATGTTTGTAATATGCTGTACTGTATGGCTCTTGTAAGGGGCATTAAAACCGTCTTGTTAAGCTACTGCGACCTCCACCACTTTTCCGAGGGGCATTAAAACCGTCTTGTTAAACTATTGTGACCTCCACGTCTCTTCAAAGGGGCATTAAAAGCGTCTTCTTAAGCCACTCTGAACTCCACAGCTCTTCCAAGGGGCATTGAAATGTTGTTTTTAATTACCTCTAACCTCCACGACTCTTCCAACGGGCATTACATTTCCTCAATAATGGGTAGAAGGTTTTTATTACGCTGTAATCCATGTCTGTTTCAAGGGGCATTGCGGTTCCTCATAATTTTTGGAAAGCCTTCCATTCACTGCTTAGGCCAACAGTGTACAGGAGACCCAGTTGCTATAAACAGAAAAAATGGTTTAGTTAAGGCCCTCTGACCTCCATGTCATTTCCAAGGGGCATTGGAGTGCCTCAAAATTTTTGGTAGGCATTGCACTCACTGTATGCCCAATAACTGTATAGCCGAACCGCTCATTTTGTTACAGAAACATATCCTACAAGACATATGTGGTTGACTGGCCTGGTGTTGATGTGAATGGTCCCTGTTCCTCCTGCTCTTTCTCCTTTGCCACTACCTCATCCATCATTTATCACCTGAAGCTTTGTTTTAACGGGAGTCATAGAACTGGGATAGTAGCAGGAAAACATCCAGCAATCCTCGGAGGAGGTAGGATATGCGCCAAAACGCTGACCACCTCAGGCCTAGCCACTACTACATACATGTGACTCGCCCCCTGGGCCGTGGGGCACTCAGGACCGGTCTTCAGGGCAATGCTGGGAGTAGTAGTGGCGACCCGGTCCCGTGGCTCAGGGTGGTCAGACCAGTGGTAGTCTATGATGTGCTGTAGGTAATGTCCGACTACGCCACCCGTGGATTGCGGCCAGGGAGGACCGCCGCTGCAAGGCAGACCGCTGAGGCTGGTGTTGGGGATGCAGCAGGGAATAGTACAACTCCCCACGGGAGGAGTGTAGCCTCAAGGCAGTGTAATAGGATGCTGGGGGTGATGGTGCAGGCGCAGCAGTAACCACACAGAGTCCAATAATGCAGTCCAGGGTCTTTTATTGATCTTATCATAGACCCAACAGGAGTACATGGTAGGAATGGACCTGGGTGTCTGAGGGCATTCAGGCAAGCTCCGCTGGTCAGGGTGATTGGGTAGGCCTACCGTTCTCTCTCTGCTTTGCTATCTCCCCCTTTAGTGGTATGATAGCCCATGTCCCTGAACTTGCCGTGTACTACGCCTATATGGCTTGCGACTCGGGCCTTAGGTACCTGTAGCTTCTCCGTGCTGTACCGGTCCCTCTGTGTGGCGGAACCTCCAGGCTTCTTGGCCAAGGGACCTGAAATCCCTTGCAGGTTGGTTATCTGCTGCTGAGCTTGCAACCCTGACAGCCTCGGACCCCAGTGTCCGGTTGTGTAGTCTCTCTCTGTCAGGACCGGCTCTCGTCGCCTCTGTCCCTGGCTTTCTGTTCCTCCTTTGCCTCCTGGACTCCTCAGCTGCGGCTGACATGTCCCTCTCTTCTGGGAACCCTTCTGGATACTTCAGAAGTGGGTCCTGGTCTCCCTAACCCTGCCCTCAGTACCAGTTTTTATAGGGGCAGCCTGCTCCCCCTACTGGCCTGGGACAGGAGGTGCTGCATGCAAATGGTCCATGACCAGAGAACCTCCCTCCTGCTCTCAGACACAGCCTTACAAGTTTGTGGCATCCAGGACTGGGGTGACACATTCCGCCCTAGGAAAACTTAGTACTCCGGGACTAAACAATAAACACGATACAGGGTAGAAATCATAACATAAACATAACAGAGAAGAAAACAACAAACAACACCACATATTGAGTTCTTTAGGTCACAGTATGGCCTGTGACCGGGTGTCCATTTCACCAACACAATGGGAGCCTTAACCAGGTGGGGGTCTGTCCTTGCCCCGAGTCCTTGACAGTCTTTATTCTTTCCTTTGGTTAGGCTCCGAACATATTTTCAAGGAAGTCCTGGTTACTCAGAGTTCATAAACTTTTAGTCCATTTGTCACTATGAAAAACTGGAAAACAGTATTAATAACCAGGGTACAAACATAACACATTAAATATATACATTTTACATTTAGATCTTCCAGCGAGCTGGAATTTGACCCCTAGTGCTCCGGGTTGACCTCCGTAACCCACTGTTTGGAGGTGGTTTAACCTGGCTTTCCCCACTATCATTGAGGGTACAGATACTAGCTGGGTGTACAGGTAGGGCAGGTAGCTGTCTGCGGGTCCTTTGGCTTACCGCAGGCATGGCAGGCTCACTGTCATCAGAGGGCTGACTCTCCTGGGCTGCTGGCGTGGGTTCTTCCGCCTCTGGGGCCGCTTGCTCTTCTTGTTCTTCCTGTCCTCCTGTAGGCTCCTGCTGGGTAGGCTGAAGGAAGTGTAGGACGGGTACCACTATTGCGCCATTTATCTGAGTCCAGGTCCGGGGGAATTCTCCGAGAACTGTGCTGATCATCTCTTCCTTGTCCTCTGCGGGTTCAAGGTCATCTTGATCTTCACTTGGATTCTGTAGTTGCTCGGGGCACCGTTTTAGGTGGTCTCTGGAGACCGTGCTAGTGGTTTCTCCTCCATCCTTGGTAATCACACATACCTTTGGGTTGTCATGGTCGGACTGCAGCACTGTGCACGGGTCTCTCTCCCACTGGTCATCCAGCTTGTGAAGCCTTCTCTTCCGCTTCAGGACCTGCTCACCAGGTTCCAGTGGACCAGCAGGGGCGTGTTGGTTGAAGAGCCTCTCTTGCTTTTCTCTCGCTTGAGCCAGACTCCTCTCCACACTCTCCTGTACCTTCTTGTACTGTAGCCACCGTTCTGTATCCAAGTCCGCGTCTGGGGAGGTGTCCTCAGGTGTCAGGACTCCCATTTCCAGGTCGATCGGCAGCTTACCTGGTCTTGCTCGCATCAGGTAAGCCGGAGTGCAATTTGTAGCATTCACCGGGATATGGTTGTACAAGTCAATCAGGTCTGGCAGCTTCTCCGGCCACAGGTTGCGTTCTTCCAGAGGTAACGTCTTGAGGAGATCAATGACGATATTGTTCATCTTCTCACACAGCCCGTTGGTCTGCGGGTGGTAAGGCGTTGTCCGAATCTTCCTACAGCCGTAGAGGTTGCAGAACTCCTGGAATACTTCAGCCTCAAACGCTGAACCTTGATCTGTCAAGACCTGTTCCGGATGCCCATGTGGACGGCAGAAGTGTTGCTGGAAGGCTCTGGCCGCTGTTTGGGCTGTCAGGTCTTTAACAGGAACCACTACCAGAAACCGGGAGTAATGGTCCACGATTGTCAGGGCATAGACGTAGCCCGACCGGCTTGGAGCCATTTCACATGGTCCAGAGCTACCAGCTCAAGAGTCTGCCTGGTGACGAAGGGCCACAAGGGTGTCTGCTGGCTGGTACGGTCCTTCCTTCTGAGGTGGCATGGGCCGCAGTCCCAGCTCCACTTCTCGATGGCCCTTCTCATGCCGACCCAGTAGAACCGCTCTCTCAGTAGGAACTCCAGTTTCTTCCACCCGAAATGTCCCGCTCTGTCATGGTAGGCCGCCAGGACCATTGCTGCATCTCGCCTTGGGACCACTATCTGCCAGGTCAGCTCGTGCGTCCGGTAGTTGACAAGCTTACCCTCGTAAAGGAATAGCCTGCTTTTCTCCTTCCATATCTGCTTGGCTTCCTCTGGAGCGTTCGGGCCAGGGCTAGCGTCTTCCTGGGTTAACATGTCTTTCACCAGGCGTATTGCAGGGTCGCTATCTTGTGTTTCAGCCCAGCCGTGGTGGGGTAAGGGATTGAACATGACGGTGGTTAAGTCCTTGTCTCTTACCCGGTGAGAAAGCTGAGTGGCCCCATACCGGTGGAAAGCAGGGAGCTCTATTTCCTCCAGCTCTTCAGAGTCGTCTTCTCCTTCAGGTAGGTGGGGCATTCTTGATAGGGCGTCTGCGTTGGCGTTGGTTCTGCCTGCCCGGTATTTGATTGTGAAGTCATAATTGGATAGCCGGGCCATCCACCGCTGTTCTAGGGCACCTAATCTTGCATTGTCCAGATGTGTCACCGGGTTGTTGTCCGTGTACATGGTGAACTTTGCGGAGGCCAGGTAATGCTTAAACCGCTCTGTGATGGCCCACACCACTGCCAAGAATTCTAGCTTGAAGGAGCTGTAATTCTCCGGGTTTCTTTCAGTGGGCCTCAGCTTCCGGCTGGCATACGCGATCACCCTTTCTCTGCCTTGTTGGTTCTGTGACAGTACGGCTCCCAGCCCCACATTACTGGCATCTGTGTGGAGGATAAAAGGCTGGCCATAATCGGGGTAGGCTAGTATCTCGTCCCCCGTGAGAGCCATCTTCAACTGGCGGAAAGACTCCTCTTCCGGCTTGTCCCACTTGAAGGGTGGCTTGTGACTTCTGGATTTAGATTGCCCTATCTGGAGGTCCTGCATAGGGGCTGCCATCTTAGTGAACCCGGGGATGAACCTTCGGTAGTAGCCTACCAACCTGAGGAATTGCCTCACTTCCTTGATGTTAGAGGGGCTTGGCCAGCTCTTGATGGATGTAACTTTGTCGGGGTCGGGGGCTACTCCCTCTGCACTCACCACGTGTCCTAGGTATTGGACCTTCTTTTTTAACAGGTGGCACTTTGAAGGCTTCACTTTCAGGCCGTAGCCTGCCAGGGCTTCGAACACCTCGGCCAGGTGCTTTAGATGGTCCTCGTAAGTCTTCGAATAGACGACCATGTCGTCAAGGTAAAGGAGGACCATCTCGAAGTTTCGGTGCCCTAGACAGCATTCCATCAGCCTCTGGAAGGTCCCTGGTGCTTTGCAGAGCCCGAAGGGCATACAGTTGAACTCACTTAGTCCCATCGGGGTGGTGAAGGCGGTCTTCTCCTTGTCAGCCTCTACCACTGGAACCTGCCAGTACCCACTAGTAAGGTCCAAAGTAGAGAAGAAATTAGCTGATTTTAGAGCTGCTAAAGACTCCTCTATCCTAGGTAACGGGTACGCATCTTTATGGGTGATACGATTGATTTGTCTATAGTCTACGCACATTCTCATGGTACCGTCTTTCTTTTTTACCCAAAGTAAGGGAGCTGCCCAGGGGCTACAGCTATCTCTAATGACCCCAGCTTCTTTCATTTCTCTCAGCATACCCTTGGCGTTATGATAATGTGCTCGGGGTACAGGCCTGTGTCTCTCTTTTATTGGTGGGTGGCTCCCCGTCAGGATATGGTGTTCTATCCCTTTTACTCTGCCGAAGTCTAGCGGGCGCTTAATAAAAATTCTCTCGTACTCCTGAACCACCCAGTAGACTCCTTGTTTTTGGTGCAGGGGAGTGGAGTCAGCACCCACATGGAGTTTCTGGCACCAGTCCTCCTTTTATTTCTGGGAGCCATTACCCTCCGCCTGTGGAGATGAAGGCAATGTTTCCACGGCCCTGATAGCTTTGTGCTCAACAGCAAACAGTTTGGCAAGTGTAGCGTACCTGGGTAGGTGTACCTCCCTCTCCCCAATGTTGAGAATGCGAACGGGCACCCTCCCATGACGGACATCAACCACCCCCCGGGCTGTCAAAATGGTGGGCCTGCTGTCTGAGTACACGGGTTCTACCATGGCTTGGTAGTCTCTGCCTCTCAACCCGATTGCAGTCCGACACCAGATCATCATTTCACTTTTGGGAGGCATGGAAATGGGGAATGGGTCACTCATTCTTACGCTACCGATCTCACCACCAGACAGTTCTACCTGCTGCCATCTCATCAGGGCTCTTATCTCTTTCTGGAGGACCCTCTGTTGGCTGGGGCTCGCATTCATCGCCACCTGCTGTAAAATCACAATTATTTCTGAAAGACAGTTTTCAATTACATTAGTACCCACAGTTATTTTAGGGTGACTTTCACGACGGTCAATGTCCACAATGATCACTCCCTGTGCCGGCAGTTCCACCTTACCAATCTTGATGGTCATCTCTCTGAACCCCACCTGCGGCACGGGTTGGCCATTGCTGGCAATGATGCTTAAGTCATCGTCTGGGTAGCGGGTTATGTCAGCGTCACTCCAGTACCGCTTGAAAAGTATGTAGGGGATGGTGGTCACTTGAGACCCGGTGTCCAGCAGTGCACTCATGGGGATACCGTCCAGCACTACAGGTAAGACCGGGCGTCCTCCCACGTACTTATCACGCCAATTAGACGGGCCTGATGACCTTATGCCTGGGGGTTGGCCCTCTGCCCCAGGTCGGACCCATTTAAAGTACAGTACCTTGCTATGTGTCCTGGCTGACTGCAACGGCGGCAAATCGGCTGTCCATCCTCAGTGTAGCGGTCGGCGGGCCTCCCTCTGAACGGCGGGATCATCCTCTGTCGACGCCATGGGACATCCTCCGGACTGGAAGCCAGCTCGATTGGTCTTGACTGTTCCACCTGCAACAACTGTACGGTCCTGGTTAATGCAGCCACACTCTTTGTTAGCTCCTGGACCTGATGGTGCATGTCTGCAGGCTGGGATGGATTTAGGGCCTGTGCATCAGCCCCCACAGGGTCTGCGGGGTAGGGCGCTGCCCCCTGGTGGTAAGTGATGGCAGGGCGCCGGGAAGCGACAGCGCCACCTGCTGCAGGTTCTCTGAGCACCCGGATGGCCCGATCCTTGAACTGCGCAAAAGTCAAATCGGGGTTCTGTAGGGCCATGAGGCGCAGCTGGGTTCTGTGGGCGATGGACAGCAGACCTTCTATGAACTGGTCAGTTAACAGTTTATCAGAGTCCTGCACGCTACCAGGGTCAGCTTGTTTGATAGCTCTCGGGGCTTCTTGCAGGTTCAAGGCATAGTCTCTGATACTATCCTGGGCCCACTGCTTACATCCATAGAACCACATTTGGATTTCCGCTGAGGTACAGGTATCAAAGGTACTCCGCAGCCGGGTCAGAATGTCCTTTACTGTCCTTTTCTCCTCATCTGACCATGATTTCACTTCCCCCTGGGCTGCACCGGTGAGCTGCCCCGTCAGAATGCTCACTTTCTGTTCTTCTGTCAGGGGATAAACTTTGAATAAACTGTGCAGTCTTTCCCTAAAGTCAGTTAAGGTATGAGGGTCCCCTGGGTATTGGGGTAGCCAGGCTGCTCCGGGGATGTAGGGCATAGAGAACGGCATCACCGCTGCTGCAGCCCCGCTGGTTGTAGAAGGCCCCTCCGTGTCCGTCATCTTCCTCCCCCCTAGTTAAGCGTGGCCTACCTTCCGACGATCCTCTTCTGTAGGCCGCGGCTCCGCTGGTGCTGCTCCGTGTGAGGACCTTGCGTCGCGTCCTGGTGATGTCAGCGTCGCTCTCTCTCCCTTCCAGGACCTTGCGCAGTGTCGGTGCGTAGGGCGGGGCTTCAAGTCTCGTGCGCTTTGGACATCCACGCCCCTCTTCTTCCCGCGCGGCGTCCTGAAGATGGCGTCCGATGGCGGGAAAACTGCTGAAGATGGGGGGAGATGACTGAAAACGGCGGGAAACGGCTCCGGATGGCGAGAAACTTCTCTTCAAGGTACGTGTACAGTCTTTTTCAGGCACGCAATACCCGTTTGTGGCGGGTTGGTCACAATCCTGCCAACTACGCCAAAGCTGACTCGCCCCCTGCGCCATGGGGCACTCGGGACCGGTCTTCAGGGCAATGCTGGGAGTAGTAGTGGCGACCCGGTCCCGTGGCTCAGGGTGGTCAGACCAGTGGTAGTCTATGATGTGCTGTAGGTAATGTCCGACTACGCCACCCGTGGATTGCTGCCAGGGAGGACCGCCGCTGCAAGGCAGACCGCTGAGGCTGGTGTTGGGGATGCAGCAGGGAAGAGTACAACTCCCCACAGGAGGAGTGTAGCCTCAGGGCAGTGTAATAGGATGCTGGGGGTGATGGTGCAGGCGCAGCAGTAACCACAGAGAGTCCAATAATGCAGTCCAGGGTCTTTTACTGATCTTATCATAGACCCAACAGGAGTACAGGGTAGGAATGGACCTGAGTGTCTGAGGGCATTCAGGCGAGCTCCGCTGGTCAGGGTGAGTGGGTAGGCCTACCGTTCTCTCTCTGCCCTTGCTGACTATCTCCCCCTTTAGTGGTATGATAGCCCACGTCCCTGAGCTTGCTGTGTACTACGCCTGTATGGCTTGTGACTCGGGCCTTAGGTACCTGTAGCTTCTCCGTGCTGTACCGGTCCCTATGCGTGGCGGAACCTCCAGGCTTCTTGGCCAAGGGACCTGAAATCCCTTGCGGGTTGGTTATCTGCTGCAGGGCTTGCAACCCTGACAGCCTCGGACCCCAGTGTCCGGTTGTGTAGTTTCTCTCTGTCAGGACCGGCTCTCGTCGCCTTGGCTTTCTGTTCCTCCTTTGCCTCCTGGACTCCTCAGCTGCGGCTGACCTGTCCCTCTCTTCTGGGAACCCTTCTGGATACTTCAGAAGTGGGTCCTGGTCTCTCTAACCCTGCCCTCAGTACCAGTTTTTATAGGGGCAGCCTGCTCCCCCTACTGGCCTGGGACAGGAGGTGCTGGATGCAAATGGTCCATGACCAGAGAACCTCCCACCTGCTCTCAGACACAGCCTTACAAGTTTGTGGCATCCAGGCCTGGGGTGACACACATGCGCTTGCATTCCAAGAAAACAAAGCAGATGCTAACTTCTATCATCATCATCATCATGGTCCTCACCTTGGCACTCTCAACTCCCCTGATGGAGAAGCCAGGGCCCACCGGAGGAGTCTGGTTGTCTGGTGGGCTCGTCCAATGCTGCCCTAAAGCAGGCTGGGCTATGAAAAGTGTGTGGGGGGATGTTCCAAGGAGAAATAGGGGCGGCTGGGGACGATTTATGGACACCCGGCTGCCCCCAGGCGGCTGGGGACCGTGTGTGGACACCCGGCCGCGGGGCGGCTGGGGACCGAGTATGGACACCCGGCCGCCCTCTGGCGGTTGGGGACTGACTGTGGACACCCGGCTGCCGGGCAGCTGGGGACTGAGTATGGATACCAGGCCGCCAACGCAGCCATGACTTGGTGGCCATATTCCGCCTCCACATGCCTAAAAGGCCCAATTTCAAGTGGAAGCAAGCAATCAGTATGGTATTGCAGCCTGGGTGTGGGTGGCAGGCTGCATACTTGCGCTTGCATTGCAAGGAATCTGAGAGGTACAATTGAACACTGCCCTGGGACAAGGACTTGAACGGGAATAGTTGCAAGTCTGCAACGACAGGTGCAGGGTGGGAGGCATCTTCGCATGTACCATGAACAGGGGTTTGGCATGCACACACTACAGCGGAATAGGCTGTCCTTCCCACTAAATGAACTGGGGAGGGCACAGGTAATGTTTTGGTATGCGCGCTTAATCTTATGTAAAAGGCACACCGGGACAAATAGGGGCGGCTGGGGACTGAGTATGGATACCTTGCTGCCGAAGCAGTATGGCATTGCAGCCTAGGGGTGGGTGGGTGGCAGGCTGAACACTTACGCTTGCATTCCAAGAAAACAAAGCAGATGCTAACTTCTATCATCATCATCATGGTCCTCACCTTGGCACTCTCAACTCCCCTGATTGAGAAGCCAGGGCCCACCGGAGAAGTCTGGTTCTCTGGTGGGCTCGTCCAATGCTGCCCTAAAGCAGACCGGGCTAAGAAAAGTGTGTGGGGGGATGTTCCAAGGAGAAATAGGGGCGGCTGGGGTCCGTTTATGGACACTCGGCTGCCCCCAGGCGGCTGGGGACCGTGTGTGGACACCCGGCCGCGGGGTGGCTGGGGACCAAGTATGGACACCCGGCTGCCCCCTGGTGGCTGGGGACTGAGTGTGGACACCTGGCCGCTGGGCAGCTGGGGACTGAGTATGGATACCAGGCCACCAACGCAGCCATGACGTGGTGGCCAGATTCCGCCTCCACATGCCTAAAAGGCCCAACTTCAAGTGCAAGCAAGCAGTTTGGTATTGCAGCCTGGGGGTGGGTGGGTAGCAGGCTGCATACTTGCGCTTGCATTGCAAGGAATGGGGGAGGTATAATTGAACACTGCCCTGGGACAAGAACTTGCACGGGGATAGTTGCAAGTCTGCATCTTCTGAAGCGGCAAGGATGACTTCTGATGGGCACACTTTTAGGCAGTGACCTGGGTGTCAGAGATGCTTCCAGGGGTCTTCCCCATGCTGTTCCCATGTCTTTTCAGCACTGTATGCATGTGTCACACAGCACATGGCCAGATAATGAGGTAAAATGTTAAAATGACATTTCCCGGTGAATGCATTTGTCACGGTTGAAAGCAATACAAAAGTGCAAAAACGCATAAAAAATGCTACTTGTGAACATAGCCCAAGGTGTGGAGGAGTATTTTTTTTGGCTATTTATTTTACCTTATACACAAGTCTTTACCCTGGAAAGGAACTTCCTTAACATATTTCACAGGAAAGCAGTTTCAGTTTCGTTTTTGAACGTTTTATTGTGAGCCCTTAAAAGTGGCTTAATGCCTCTGACCACATTGCTGACAGCAGTGACCTGGGGGTCAGAAATGCTTCCTGGGGCGATCCCCATGCTGTCCCCATGTCATTTGAGCACTGTCACTATCGTTTTGGGCACTTGTTAGGATTTTAAAAGACTGCCGGGGGTGCCGCCGCAAAAATGCTCGGGTCTCCCATAGACTAACATAGGGTTCGTTGCTCGGTTCGAGCACCCAAGTATCACAGCGAGCACGGCCCGAGCTACGAGCACCGGAGCATTTTAGTGCTCGCTCACTAGTGACTAGTGTTGAGCCACCCCCGTAGTGTTCGAGTTCGGTTCGGTTCGTCGAACACCCGTGTGTTCGCCGAACTGTTCGTCGAACACCTTCGAACACCGTTAAAACCAATGGCAGGCAAACAAAAACACATAGAAACACATAGAAAACACCTTCAAAGGTGTCCAAAAGCTGACAAACTGCTCAGAAGACATAACTAACACATGGAAAAGTGACAAGTACATATAGTCATGCGAAAATAAAAGAGGTGGAGGAGTAAAAGGAGGGGGAGACACAGATATAGGCATGTCATGCCCTTCTAAAATCCAAAAAGTGAGAAGCCGACACGGCCAGTCCGTTCCTGCCCGTGCCACCTCCGTGTCGCCGGGTTTGTGCCAGAGCCGCGGTGGACCCTGACGGCCAGCCCCCCTCCCCTAATACTGGTGCCTGTCCGCTGGTGGGTCGAGCCCCCCGCGGTGGGAGGGGAGTAACATCTGCAGAAGAAAGACCATCTTCCAGCCAAACTAACATGTCGACTTCTTTTCGTGGACAATGTGATACGATCCCTTTGTTACGGACACGCCCATCGCTACAAATTCCAGATGAGGCACAAAAACAGCAGGTGCTTCAGCGGATATCAAGTGCTCCTTCAAGTGGGCTCTCCTCCACCTCAACTTCAACATCACAAATACTCCAGTCCTCAGAGGTGTCACCCCAATCGCACTTGCTTCCTCACAGCTCCCAAGTCTCCAGCTGCCCGTCTGAGTATGGGGTAACACAGATGGTTGAGTCTGCACAGCTGTTTACTCATACTATAGCCTGGGAAACGGAGGTCTGCTCCAGAGCTTCTGTTAATCCAGACGAGGAAATGATCTGCACTGATGCCCAGACTCTTTATAAGTCAGATCCAGGACCAGATGAAGAAGGTTCTGAGCATAATGTAGACCCTCGTTCCCAAACTGTAACTCCTGTTGGTGGAGACAATGATGAAGACGATGATGAGACTCAAATACCTGATTGGAGCGACAACTTGACTTTTCGGTCAGGGCAGGAAGAGGTTGGCTTTGAGGATGACGGGTGTGATAACACACAGGGTGATGATGACAAGGTTGGAGATCCCACTTACTGTCAACCCACAGTCAGCCAGTCGATGAGGTCACCCGGGCCTTTGCCTGGCCTTTGGGATGTCGCGGTGGTCGGCTCCCTGGCCCGTACCCTGGGGTCACTCTTTAAAAGGGTGGATAATTGTTAATTTTATAAGAGTTTGTGACACCACCTGTGGTATCTGGTGAGAAGCACCAGCGCTGCAGCAGTCCACTGAGGCCCGTGATAAGGCAGCTCGATGGTATAGCTCCCCACAGGTGGAGCTAGGTCTCAGGGCAGCGTATGCAGGTGGAATGCAGGACAGGCGAGACCCAGCTGGGTCAGAGCAAGAACGGAAACGGACACGGTAGTCACTTCAGTACCTTTTACTGGAGGAAATTCAGGCACATCCTGGAGCACTGTAGGGTGAAGGGTGCATATCAGGATCCTCCCCAATGAGCGGGTGTAGGGCCTCCTGTTTCTTGCCTCTGCGCAGTAAGTTTCTGACCTGCCTGGAGCTAGGCCTAACTTTGTCTCTGTCCTGCGCTGGCTGACCTTGTGGTAGGGCCTTCTCTTGAAGTTCACGCTCCCAGTATGCGGGGCCTAAGCGTCTCCTGGCTCTGTTACGTATCAGCACCTTAGCGGTCCTGGGACTTGTAGTTCTCCAGGGATTCCGGTTATGCCTTACTGGGTCATAGAGATCCCGATAAGCTCGGATCCGGTGTCCGGTAAATGCTTCGGGGTGAGCTGGTTAAGCTCCTCTGCCCCTTATGTACTAACTCGCCACTCGCCTTCGGCCTACTCGGGCCCTCAATAGGCTATACACACTAACGGCAGCTTGCCGCGCTTCACCGATCTTATGACGCCGGCACACCTTAAGCTCTATCTGGGCTCCCTGAATCTAGCTAGCAGGAGCCTCGTGTTCCACTGCTGAACTATTAACTGAGTTCTCTAGACTAGACTGAGCTCCACTGCAGACTGACCTCTCTTAGGCTTCTCTACTGCAGGAACTCTTCAGAGGAACTGAACTGCCTAGCTCCACCTTCCCTATTTATATCCCTAACAGGCTCCCTCTGCTGGTCTGAGGTGGAAGGTGGAGATGTGTGAATGTTTATGGGGGCCTCTTGTGGAGGATTCCATCAATACACTCTTCTAGGATCTGTGATACCAAGCGCAGCGGGGCGTCACAGATGCTATTGACGACGAGGTTAGGTTGCGCCTTCCTGGACAGAGACGGAGTACTGGAAGCACGTCAACAACTGCATCCTCAACCACAACTCCGCCTCTGACCACAAGTCGTAGTGGCTCTTCAGGTCGCATGGGCTCTAAGCCTTGCATAGCCTGGGCATTTATTCAGATCGATAAGGATGACCCAACTCGTGTTATTTGTAATATTTGTCACCAAAAGCTAAGTAGAGGCCAAAAAATCCATAGTTTGAGTACTTCATGCATGTACCGTCACATGGATATGAAGCATAAGTTGCAGTGGGAAGCTCACTGTGCTACAATGCGGCCTAGCAGGCTGGGCCAACCACCGTCTGCCCCATCTTGTGCATCCGCGGCCTCTTCATCCTCTGTGACTGGGGGGACAGCAGTCACACATGTTTTTGGACGCAGACCTGCCACCTCTTTACCTGCAACAGCCAGTGTGATTGGCAGGTCGTCAGTTCATTGGGAAGTGGAAACACCTGCTGGTGTTGAGAGCTCTCTGACATCGAGAGCACCACCTTTGGATCAAGGCAACCTAACATGTCCGCCTGCATCTTCCTCACAGACCGGCAGTTTGCCAGGGACACCCTACTCAACCCCGTCAAAGCACAACAGCCAGCCCTCGGTCCCTCAGATGTGGACAAGTAAAAGACCATTTCCTCCTAGCCATGAGAAAGCTAAGAGGTTGAATTTCACCATCTGCAAGCTGTTGGCTACAGAAATGCTGCCTTTCCGCCTGGAGGACACAGTGGATTTTTGAGACCTTATGTCCGTCGCAGTGCCCCAGTACCAGATGCCCAGTCGGCACTACTTCTCAAAGAAAGGTGTGCCTGCGCTCCACCAGCATGTCGCACACAACATCACCGCTTCTTTGAGAAACTCTGTGTGTGACAGGGTGCATTTCACCACAGACACTTGAACGAGTAGGCATGGACAGGGGCGTTACATGTCGCTGACAGGGCACTGGGTAACTATGGTGACAGCAGGACAAGGGGCTGCTGTCCAAGTCTTGCCGTCCCCGCGAGTTGTACGTCAATCCTCTTTATATAGAAGTTCCTCCACTGCTTCTGCCTCCTCAACCTCCTCTCGGTCCTCCACCTGCACCCAAAGCCTGTCTGGTAATGCCACCTGCTTTCTAACTGCGCACCTCCTTACTATGCTGGCAGCAGGGCTCAACGGCATCAGTGTTTACTTTGAAATGTCTGGGAAATGTGAGTCACACAGCTGAGGACTTGTGGTCAGCTCTGGAGACCCAGTTTCATGAATGGTTGTCTCCACTGGACCTGCAACCAGGGAAGGCCATGTGCGACAATGCTGCAAACCTGGGTGCGGCCCTTCGCCGGGGCAATGTTACACACGTGCCTTGTATGGCTCACGTGTTGAACCTGGCTGTCCATAAATTTTTAGCCCACTATCCCGGACTAGATGGCCTTCTGCAGAGGGCACGGTCGCTGTGTGCTCACTTCCGCCGTTCGCATCCCGCAGCTCAACGACTTACATCTCTACAGAAGTCGTTGGGCCTGCCAGTTCACCGGCTGAAATGCGATGTGCCGACACGGTGGAATTCAACTCTGCACATGTTGCAGCGACTGTGGCAGCACCGACAAGCCCTGGTGCAATAGTTTCTGACGTATAGCCTGGGCCAACGAGATCCAGAGGTGGGGCAAATCACACAGCAGGAGTGGTCTCAGATCAGGGACCTATGAAGTTGACGCGCCCCCTGGGCCTTGGGGTACCCGGAGCCGGGCCGGTAGACGCTGGGGGTTGTAGTCACTGTGGCGGTGACCCGGTCCGTGACCCAGGGCAGTCAATCCAACGGTAATTTGTATATATGGATTTTATAATGTCCGACTACGCCACCTGTGGAGTGCGGCCAAAGGGGCCGCCGCTGCGGAACAGTCCTCTGAAGCTGGTGGTTTTGCTGCAATGGTATTATTACTCACCACAGGAAGAGTGTAGCTTCAGGGCAGTGTGGGTGGATGATGGTGGTTGTAGTGCAGGGAGTCAGTAATGAACACAGAGTCCGTGTGATGCAGTCCCAAGATCTTTACTCACAGTTGTTGCAGTCCAGATTACAGGTACCAGAGCTATCTCACCCGTCGTGCTGTGCGTACTCAGTGAGGGGCTCAGTCCACCCCCAGATAGCTCCGGAGTACTTAGCAGGACCCCCTTCTGTGTGTCCTTTCTCTGGCCTTCTCCCTGCACCTCACACCCAGTGACACTTCTATCCGGTATCCTCGGGCCTTGGCGGGCGACTTGTGTTCCGTCCCCTGGGTCCTATGTGGCTACCTTCTTAGTGAGACTGGTGTGGACTTTTGCCTGCAGTACATGAAATGCTGGAGCCTCCGGTTTCTAGTTGAGCCTTGCTGTTTCTCCTCTAGTTGAGGGACCGGTTCCCCTTATCTGGCCTGACCCCTCTACCTCCTAGTAGCAGCGGGAGTACAGGTGGCCTTCTACACGGCCCGTAGCCCTAGGGTCCCTTCGGTTCCTGGAGCCTTCCTGCTCCCACTCCTCTCTTCTCTCCTTCAGTCCTGGGCCTCCCAGGCTAGGCCCGCCTCCGGAGCAGAGCTCATGCCGAGCCTCTGCTCCTGTCACTTTTCCTCCTCTGACTGGCTTGCTCTTTCTAAGATGGCTTCCTATTTATACTCTCCCTGTCATGTGCTCCCCTAAACTGCTCCCCTAAGCACCCACTACATAGGATCCTCCCACCAGCTAGGGACCTGGGACTGTGCTCTCCCTTAGGAGCAATCTCGCCCTAACCCCACTGCGGGTATGTGTTGGATGCAGGTGTTAGGGTCCCGAGCCATACGCCTTCCTTACCTGAGGGTGAGATACCACACCTCTGGGTGAGATGCAGTAACTCTGTGGTGACTGCACCCTCAGGGGCGCCACACACCTTTCTGCACAGTTTTGAAATGGCGACGAAGATGTTTAGTGCTGACGACGATGCCATTATCAGCATAACTATTCCGGTGATTTACATGCTGGAGCACACATTAAACAGAATTCAGAGTCAGGTGGTCGGACAAGAGGAGGTGGAGGAAGTAGAGGAGGAGTCGTATGCGGAAGGGATAACATCTCCAAGGTCCAGACGGTTGGCAGCACCAAGGAGGCAGGCATGGGAGGGTGGAGGAGAGGGATTAAACAGGGCGCATGGTAGCAGCCAAACTGTTGAGGAAGGTGCAGGAGCCGAGGAAGAAGTGGAGGATGAACTGGCGATGGGCATGGAAGACTCATCAGATGAGGGAGACCTTGATCACATTTCTGTTGTGCGAGGTTGGGGGGAGAGGGCAGAGGAAAGAAGCATGATTCTTACCTCGCTACCAACACAACAAGGACTTGGTCCTCCTGGATGCGCAAGACACATGAGTGCCTTCTTGCTGCACTACCTGCAACATGACCCTCAGATTGCAGAATTCGAAGTAATCTCGACTACTGGGTTGCCACACTCTTAGATCCCCGGTACAAAAGTAAATTTGCCGAAATAATTCCTGCCATAAAAAGGGATTGACGCATGCAGGAGTATCTGCAGACGCTGTTGCAGAATCTTACATGTGCTTTTCCACAAAACACCAGTGGTGCACGAAGTGAATCTCACAGTTCTAACTTGCCAACCGCGGGACTGTCGAGTCTTCATCACTCAAACCGTAACAGTAACACAGTATCTGCTGGTAACAGCAATTTTGTGAAATCGTTTCACCACTTTTTTAGACCATCCTTTGCAAGGCCACAGGAGACAAGAAGTCTGACACATAGTCAATGCCTAGAGAGGATGGTGCAGGAGTATCTCCAAGTGAACATCGAAGCCATGACTGTGTCACTGGACCCTTGCTCATTTTGGTATTCCAATCTGGAAAAATGGCCGGAGCTCGCCACTCACGCCTTGGAGATCTTGTCATGCCCTGCAGCCAGTGTTCTCTCTGAACGTGTGTTCAGCGCTGCTGATGGTGTGCTGACAGATAAGCGCACGCGGCTGTCCACTGAGAATGTAGACAGACTCACGTTCATAAAGATGAACAAATCATGGATTCGCAAGGACTTTTCTAATCCTGTGTTATCCTTGGGAGGTGTGCAAATAACATTGAATAACTCAAACTCAAATGACAAACAACTATATACATGAAGAATACCTAGAGTTTCAAAATTCTAACTAAAGTAATCTTGCAGAAAATAGAAAACAATTAACAGGGCGGGAATGCGAGGCCCCAGGTATGCGTTCTAGGGTTAAGTGGTGTCTGTGCCACAATTTTGGGAAAAAATGGAAACTCTTTTTGGAGTCCCCTTGCTGTGTCTTACGTGACGTTGGCATCGTCAATTCCAGGTGGGTTGGGTCGCTCCCCCCCCCCTTTTAACTGTAAGAAACTACATACACTATGGCTTGGGGTAACACAGATGATTGAGTCTGAAGAGCTGTTTACTCAGAGGTCTGCTCCAAATCTTCAGTGTCTGCTAGTCAGCGTAGAATTTTTAACTGCATCTAGCCTAGGCAATACTTTGGGCGTAGTAGCCTAGCTGCGAAGCAAGCTGCACCGCCTGTGTATCTAATAAGAATTTTTAAATGCATCTAGCCTAGGCAGACTGTGGGGACCCCCAACCAAACCCAGACGCTCAGCCCCCCTACCGCCCCCCTTTCCTTGACAATACAATAATGTAACTCTTACAACTGGATGGGTGAGGATCGGTCACAGCTTTATTAACTCTTTATACTCATTCCATTAGAAAGACATTTTATTTCTAAAATAATTCAGCTTGTTGCAGCATGCCCTGGGTCTCCACTCCGGCAACTTGGCCAACAAGTGTAACTCTCCAACATGTCCTTTCTATTTCCAGGCCACGGAGGATCCTGCGTACTCGTATGCAGGACTCTGACCCCCACCCATCACTCTTAACGCTTGTTCCACTCCGTCCTGGAGTCCTGACAGGAATATGTCCAGTCCAATATCCATTAAGTGAACACCGTCGGGCCGTATGAGGCCTGCTTTATCTTCTTCCAGTTGTCGGTGTCGTACCACTACACCGCCTCTGTCTCTTCTAAATTTTGCCATCCGAATATTTATTACCCGCCTTGTCCATTCGATGGCCGTGATGTCTCGCGCACCTTGCCATACTGCTATCGGCACAATCTCTGACCATACTATAGCTAGTTTTGTGAAAAATTCTCTGAAGCGCTCAGTGTCTAGTTTCATTATTGCCATTAGTTATGCGCTCTTGTGATGACCTAGGTTGTTTCCCCCGGCCTGTATAACTAAGATGACCAGACATCTTGCCTCTCTCCCTACCTTGATTACCTCCATTAGTACCTGTGGCCATAGCAGGCCTCTAATACCTCTCCAGTTGAAATATGTGTTATGAAACTCTAATTTCCTCCCGCCTGGGCGGACTTTCGCCCTTTAATCTGCCCAATATATATACACGAGTGGCCTATCACCCACACTGTTGGCTTAGCGTCACCTGTAAAAGAAATAATCCACGTTAGGATAACAAGTCCGGTCTTATGTATCTTGCCAAACACGTGGATCACCATCTCTCTATCCTCTGAACTTCCGTTTCTGACAGTCCTGCTCTTGCTGCTTCTGTGGACGCGCCTATGCGGAATGAGTGTGTTCCGTAATCTTTGGGGTGGTTCCCTGCCGATGTTATGCATTTATTAAATATAGCTTGGAACTGGTATCTTGATAATGGCGTCCCATCAATGTGTGATAGGAACAAATTACTTTGTGATCTGATGGTTAGATATGGTTTTACTATTGTTACCCGACTCAGTGTACCGTTTGTGGGTTGTAGAAGTACCCAAGTGCCCCTGCCCGCTGGAACCATTTTCGATTTGTGTATGCGTAGACGTATTGCATTATTGCCTATGACTACGTCCTGGTGTAATAAGCCTCCACTGGTGCTAATTTTGGATTGAGGGACTAATTCGCTTATGCATAGCGCCCCGAAGAAGGCGATCACAAATGCAGTAGACAGTAGTGTTGCTTCAAATTGTGAGTGTCATGTTAATGGTGTTAGGGATATGATGTGAGAAACCAGTTTTAGTGACACGGGACGGGACGTCTACACTCCTGACTTGGCTGACCCCTTTTCCACCCTTTTATGGATTGTCTGATGATGAATCTTTGTCACATCTCCCCAATTCAGTAGTTGGAAGTGAAATGCTACTCCGGTCAGACACCGCTGCGCTGACGCCCCTGATATACCCCTCATCATTAGCTGGTGGAGAAATTCTATGGTGACTTGTGATCTGGCTTGTTCACATTGGTCAACCCGTCTGCCTGCTACTAGTCGTGTCCACTCTTCCCATGCCTTACCGTATGCTTGCCACGTCAACGGGGCAACTGACGCTCTGATTAATGGCATCAACTATTCGCCACTAGATCCCATAGGGAAGGTGGGCAACTGTTGTCCCGATGGGTGGGCATTGTGGAAGAGCTCTGTGAAAATCTGCCAATTGAATTGTTATAAAGCGTTAGCAGCAGCTTTAGACCCCTCAGCATAGTGGCTAGCGCGGACCCATACATTGTGTTTTAGGCACAGGAATGCTAGCCTGGGTAGTAGGCCTAGCACTGGGAGAGACGATGATGCCATCTTATTAATGCAGTGCGCTAAGCTGGTGTTTTTTGTTATGAAGCGTATATTTTTGTAAGCCAGGAGCGCGCCCCATATTTCTATTGCTACCACTATTGGGAAGAAAAATTATTTTCAGGGCTAGATGCAGCGAAAAATTATTATTAATTGAAAAGCTGGTGGAGCTTGGTATAGATGGCCTAATACAATGAGACCCACACACTGCTAGAAGGCCAAATATTTTTTCAGAGTTAGATGCAGAAAAAAATTATATTCAGTTTGCAACCTGATGGAGGTCAGTATAGATGGACTAATAGAACAAGTCCCACACACTGCTAGAAGGCCAAATATTTTTTCAGAGGTAGATGCAGACAAAAAATTATTTTGAATTTGCAACCTGATGGAGGTCAGTATAGATGACTAATAGAACAAGTCCCACACACTGCTAGAAGGCCAAATATTTTTTCAGTGCTAGATGCAGAAAAAAATTATATTCAGTTTGCAACCTTATGGAGGTCAGTATAGATGGACTAATAGAACAAGTCCCACACACAGCTAGAAGGCCAAATATTTTTTCAGAGGTAGATGCAGAAAAAAATTATATTCAGTTTGCAACCTTATGGAGGTCAGTATAGATGGACTAATAGAACAAGTCCCACACACTGCTAGAAGGTCAAATATTTTTTCAGAGGTAGATGCAGACAAAAAATTATTTTGAATTTGCAACCTGATGGAGGTCAGTATAGATGGACTAATAGAACAAGTCCCACACACTGCTAGAAGGCCAAATATTTTTTCAGTGCTAGATGCAGAAAAAAATTATATTCAGTTTGCAACCTTATGGAGGTCAGTATAGATGGACTAATAGAACAAGTCCCACACACAGCTAGAAGCCCAAATATTTTTTCAGAGGTAGATGCAGAAAAAAATTATATTCAGTTTGCAACCTGATGGAGGTCAGTATAGATGGACTAATAGAACAAGTCCCACACACTGCTAGAAGGTCAAATATTTTTTCAGAGGTAGATGCAGACAAAAAATTATTTTGAATTTGCAACCTGATGGAGGTCAGTATAGATGGACTAATAGAACAAGTCCCACACACTGCTAGAAGGCCAAAATTTTTTCAGAGCTAGATGCAGAAAAAAATTATATTCAATTTGCAACCTGATGGAGGTCAGTATAGATGGACTAATAGAACAAGTCCCACACACAGCTAGAAGGCCAAATATTTTTTCAGAGGTAGATGCAGAAAAAAATTATATTCAGTTTGCAACCTTATGGAGGTCAGTATAGATGGATTAATAGAACAAGTCCCACACACAGCTAGAAGCCCAATATTTTTTCAGAGGTAGATGCAGAAAAAAATTATATTCAGTTTGCAACCTGATGGAGGTCTGTATAGATGGATTAATAGAACAAGTCCCACACACAGCTAGAAGCCCAATATTTTTTCAGAGGTAGATGCAGAAAATAATATATTCAGTTTGCAACCTGATGGAGGTCAGTATAGATGGACTAATACAACAAGTCCCACACACAGCTAGAAGCCCAATATTTTTTCAGAGGTAGATGCAGAAAAAAATATATTCAGTTTGCAACCTGATGGAGGTCTGTATAGATGGATTAATAGAACAAGTCCCACACACAGCTAGAAGCCCAATATTTTTTCAGAGGTAGATGCAGACAAAAAATTATTTTGAATTTGCAACCTGATGGAGGTCAGTATAGATGGACTAATAGAACAAGTCCCACACACAGCTAGAAGGCCAAATATTTTTTCAGAGGTAGATGCAGAAAAAAATTATATTCAGTTTGCAACCTTATGGAGGTCAGTATAGATGGACTAATAGAACAAGTCCCACACACAGCTAGAAGGCCAAAATTTTTTCAGAGCTAGATGCAGAAAAAAATTATATTCAATTTGCAACCTGATGGAGGTCAGTATAGATGGACTAATAGAACAAGTCCCACACACAGCTAGAAGGCCAAATATTTTTTCAGAGGTAGATGCAGAAAAAAATTATATTCAGTTTGCAACCTTATGGAGGTCAGTATAGATGGATTAATAGAACAAGTCCCACACACAGCTAGAAGCCCAATATTTTTTCAGAGGTAGATGCAGAAAAAAATTATATTCAGTTTGCAACCTGATGGAGGTCTGTATAGATGGATTAATAGAACAAGTCCCACACACAGCTAGAAGCCCAATATTTTTTCAGAGGTAGATGCAGAAAATAATATATTCAGTTTGCAACCTGATGGAGGTCAGTATAGATGGACTAATACAACAAGTCCCACACACAGCTAGAAGCCCAATATTTTTTCAGAGGTAGATGCAGAAAAAAATATATTCAGTTTGCAACCTGATGGAGGTCTGTATAGATGGATTAATAGAACAAGTCCCACACACAGCTAGAAGCCCAATATTTTTTCAGAGGTAGATGCAGACAAAAAATTATTTTGAATTTGCAACCTGATGGAGGTCAGTATAGATGGACTAATAGAACAAGTCCCACACACAGCTAGAAGGCCAAATATTTTTTCAGAGGTAGATGCAGAAAAAAATTATATTCAGTTTGCAACCTTATGGAGGTCAGTATAGATGGACTAATAGAACAAGTCCCACACACAGCTAGAAGGCCAAAATTTTTTCAGAGCTAGATGCAGAAAAAAATTATATTCAATTTGCAACCTGATGGAGGTCAGTATAGATGGACTAATAGAACAAGTCCCACACACAGCTAGAAGGCCAAATATTTTTTCAGAGGTAGATGCAGAAAAAAATTATATTCAGTTTGCAACCTTATGGAGGTCAGTATAGATGGATTAATAGAACAAGTCCCACACACAGCTAGAAGCCCAATATTTTTTCAGAGGTAGATGCAGAAAAAAATTATATTCAGTTTGCAACCTGATGGAGGTCTGTATAGATGGATTAATAGAACAAGTCCCACACACAGCTAGAAGCCCAATATTTTTTCAGAGGTAGATGCAGAAAAAAATATATTCAGTTTGCAACCTGATGGAGGTCAGTATAGATGGACTAATACAACAAGTCCCACACACAGCTAGAAGCCCAATATTTTTTCAGAGGTAGATGCAGAAAAAAATATATTCAGTTTGCAACCTGATGGAGGTCTGTATAGATGGATTAATAGAACAAGTCCCACACACAGCTAGAAGCCCAATATTTTTTCAGAGGTAGATGCAGAAAAAAATATATTCAGTTTGCAACCTGATGGAGGTCTGTATAGATGGATTAATAGAACAAGTCCCACACACAGCTAGAAGCCCAACATTTTTTCAGAGGTAGATGCAGAAAAAAATATATTCAGTTTGCAACCTGATGGAGGTCTGTATAGATGGATTAATAGAACAAGTCCCACACACAGCTAGAAGCCCAATATTTTTTCAGAGGTAGATGTAGAAAAAAATATATTCAGTTTGCAACCTGATGGAGGTCTGTATAGATGGATTAATAGAACAAGTCCCACACACAGCTAGAAGCCCAATATTTTTTCAGAGCTAGATGCAGAAAAAAATTATATTCAATTTGCAACCTGATGGAGGTCAGTATAGATGGACTAATAGAATGATGCTATGCCCAAAAGATTTTACTTCACTAGGTGCAGTAAAAAAATTGGTATTCTATACACAGGTGGTATATCTTGCAACACAGATAGGCTACTCCACTGACTAACACACTCTGCAATAGGCCAAAAAGGATTAGCTTTGCTAGATTCAGCCAAATGCTGTGAAAAAAACTTGCACAGCACTGGCACAGACCTGCCTGGCAAAAACTGATAGGAACTGATGTAACCTAGTCCTGAAAAGGACTCCAATTACAATTAGTCTTTACTCCCACAATCTATCTATTTAAGAGCACAGACCTGCCTGATAAAAGTCGTAGGAAATGCTGTAACCTAGTCCTTAAAAGGACTGCAATCACAACTATTCCCTACTCCCAAGCTATCTGTAGATTTGTGCGAAAATTGGCTTGAAATTAACAAGGTATAGCGCACACAGCAACAGCGGTGCCGTCTAACACGCAGCTGCAGCAGTGAGAAAATGGTGGCGATGGGGAAAATGGCTTGGTCTTATAGGGCAAGGACATGTGACATACACTGCCAATGACACATGCCCTTGCTTGTGTGAAAAAAAGCACTTCGCTCCGTGTGTGCGCTGCTGATAGGCTGACAGATTGCACCTCCCCACTGCAAATGCGGGAAAGAGAAAAAAAAATGGAGATCTTCATTGTTCCTGCAGAGATCCATCCCCTGCCCCTTCCCCCACCCCGCTGTACACTCAAACTGCGTATTAACATTAATTTTCATCATTACTGAGAAAAAATCCAGTTATGATTTTGGTGCACGAACAGTTATCGAACATAACCTCGAACAGCCGAATTTTTCTCAAATTGTTCGTGTTCGCCGAACGGCTCGAACACTGCCCAAAACAGCTCGAATTTGAGATTGGCGAACAGTTCGAGTAGAACAACGCTCATCTCTACTAGTGACTACCTCTTGAAGCTCATCAAGACAATGCCAAGAGTGTGCAAAGCAGTCATCAAAGCAAAAGGTGGCTACTTTGAAGAACCTAGAATATAAGACATATTTTCAGTTGTTTCTCACTTTTTTGTTAAGTATATAATTCCACATGTGTTAATTCATAGTTTTGATGCCTTCAGTGTGAATGTACAATTTTCAAAGTCACGAAAATACAGAAAAATCTTTAAATGAGAAGGTGTGTCCAAACTTTTGGTCTGTACTGTATGTATCATGTTAGTAACAGAAGAAATTACATTTTTTACTATGGATGAGGCCTGTATACAGCAGAATGTATGTGCCAAAAAATGACAAGCTGCCATGTGGTCTGCTGTATGTAGCATTGTGGTAGTAATAGAAAAAAATAATTTTTTTTTTACTGTGGACGAGCTCTGGATCCTTCTAAATTTTACCGCACATCTCACCACCTCATCTCACATCTCAGCAAAAAAAATTACAAGCTGAGATGTGGCCTGCAGTATGTATCACTTTAGTAACAGAAGAAATTTGATTTTTTTACTGTGGACGAGCTCTGGATAAAGCTGAATCTCACCGGAAAAAAAATACAAGCTGAGATGTGGTCTGCTGTATGTATCACATTAGTTAATTATTTACTGTGGATGAGGACTGGATACAGCAGAATATATGCGACGAAAAATTGAAAGGTGAGATGTGGTCTGCTTTATGCATGACGATAGTAACAGAAAAAATTAGATTTTCAAAAGTGTACTCCTGCATGGAGCACAATATCAGCAGTGCACAACAGAGTTCTATGCTGTAATGTGGCCTGCTGTCTCTGTCTGGACCACACTAATAGCAAAAACGATTGATGTGCTAGAAGGTCGATTTCCCAGCCACACAGGATCCACAGGATCTAAACTGTCTGACTTAGAAGCAACCGCCTAGCTAGCTATCTCAAATCTGTCAGTATCCAGGACCAGCATCAGGAGCAGCCTCTCTTCACTGTTACACTGACAAATTGGTGCTAAAACAACATACCCGCTCTTTATATGGTGAGGGACATGTGACTTCAGCAGCCAATGACAGAAGCTCATGTGTCTGGACGTTGTGGATGGTTCCTACGCCCTGATTGGCTTGCCGGAATCTGCAGACATTAAGTTAAGAAAAAAATAAAAATAAGATTAACAGTGCGCCGCTACTCTGACCTCTCCCACCCCTTCCCCTTATCAAACACGACCCTCCCGCTTATCATACAGTACTACTACCCTAAAAAAAATAAGTTAATGATTTGATACACAAGCACATCAAAACTCATATTTGAACATAATTTGTTATTTTTTGGGCAAACAAAAGGGATCAGAATGGTAGAGCACATGACTGTTTACAGGCTCTACCCAGACAAGAGATATACTGGATCTTAAACTTGACTGCCTATCTCAGTATGTGCTCAGTGAATGCCTTATCAATTTTACATGCCTTATTCTTTATCATTTTATCATTCTCTCTTCTCCTCAATTTTAGAAACCTTTTACATCTTGAAGCCGCTTCTAGGCGTATTTTATGCTTTCTTGTATTTTTACATTTGTCTACATTATTTAATTCTTTTGAGCATCCATACCTCATTTTTGTATCTCTATTGTGTTACCATCTATTTCACTTTATTTTCCTTTCTCTCTACTCTTCTACAATGTTATTTACATTGTATTTATTACACTTTCCCTTTCTTTAATTTTTAAAAATCATCCCGCTCTCCTTTGCTCACTTGTTTTTTTAGAATTAGAAGCTTTCATTTATCTTTTGTTCAGGAAGCCTCTCTGTGAACAAGATCAGAAAGCCTTTCTCTTAGCATCTGGCCTTACAAGATTTATCATGCAGAATTGGCTGTTTTCTTGAGGTGTCAGGAACCAAACCTGTAGTTCACACATATTTTATGATGTATGGTAAAAAAACAATCTCAAATCTACACAGGAATTTGTGTTTAAATCTGCATGGATTTTGAAAAAGACTTGGTCACGCATTGCCCTGCAACTGTTGAAATCCATTGTATGAATCTGGAATATGACTTTAAAAATCCCAACTAGTGATGAGCGAGCTTGATTTGTTAACCCTTTCGGTGATCATGCTCGGGTGCTCGCCGAGTATTTGCGGCATGCTCAGCATCGATGTAAGTGTTGCCGCGGCTGCATGCATCACATCTGTTAAACACCTGTGACACATGCAGGGATTGCCTAGCAAACAGACAATCAGGAAGTGCCTAACAAACAGGTGAAAGGGTTAACAATTCATGCTAGCTCATCACTAATCCCAACAAATGATTAGAATCTGCTACAATGCTTTTAAGTCTTATTCACACATCTATGTCTCCAGTAGGTGTGATGACAGTTTTCACATGTACTGGAGACACTGACACAGGTAGTGTGACACTTACAAACTGACATGTCATGAACATGTCAGTGTGTGTCCGTGGGCAAAACACTTTGACATGTTCATTTTTTACCTGCAGCACGGACCGCAAAATGTCCCACACACATGCACACTGATGACAATCTTAGCCATCAGTGTGACACATACCGGCGCCTGGGAAACAGCGGTACAGTTCACACTATTCTCAGGTGCCGAGTGCTGGAGACATCTGTCATCATTGTCCCTTTCTTATTTTGCGATCAGCTCGAGCAAGGGACAATGATGAGACTTGCCTCCAGTACCCAGCGCTGGGATCAGCGCAAACTGTACCACTGATTTCCAGGAGCCGGTACGTGTGATTCTGCTGTGGCACACAGTTGCCATATGTATGCCACACAAGGACACATGGACACACGGACACTGATATCTCCGGTACTGTTTTTCCAGTACCGGAAATATTAGGACGTGTGAAAGAGGGCTTATGCTGAATTTGATAGTGTTAATTTTACCATACTGGAATTTCATTATGAGGTTATACAAACATTTCTTTTCTGGTAAAGCTTCAATTTTTCTTATTTCTTGTGTATTTAGCACAATGTTCAGATGAGTAATCACTCTCAGACTATACGCATCTAGGTCTGAATCTTTACACTTACATGCCTTTTATGTGACCACAGGGCTATATCAAGTACAAACATCTAGCAGTAATATGTAAACCTGCTTGGCTAAATAAATCCAGACTTTTAGCACACATTTGTTACTCAGTATCCAGGTTTTTCTAGTTAGGTTACTTTGTTTCTGGGCATTACAGTATTTACACAAAACAGAAAAACAACATTATTGCACATTGTTGCAGTCTTCTAATATGACTCACATTCTTCAATGATTATTCAGAATGTTTCACAAATAACAAAAGTCCCAAAGTAAGGAATCGGTGGGGCTGCCACGTGAGCTACATATCTCTATATTATTAATCCTTTACTTAGGTTTACATGTTTTTTCAGAATAAAAGTACTACAAATGTGTTTTCTACATACAGTACACACACTTCTCAAAATTGAAACTACAACCCCAAGAAGGAAAAGTCATGATATTATAAAAATTACTAATTTGATAGATGGAACATTCCTTAGACAACTATTAATAAACTCATTGCATTGCATAGCATGACAAGGCTTGTAAACGCAAGTATTTCTGCAGATAGCTCTCAAACTCAAAACTGAAAAACTTGAGATGTTTTGAAAATTTTATTACTATTTTTTTGTTATTCACACATCTTTAACATGTCTAGCAATCCTATGATTTTCAGAATTCCACGGCTTTTCATATTTTGTGTTGCGATTTCAACACTGAGAAGTGTATTTACACTAGCCCCTTTAAGTTGTGTTTTGCATTTTGTACATTTGCTCTACAAATATGATGTATACTATGATATCAGTTTTGCTGTGAGTGAAGAAGGTCTCACACATCTGTGTTTTTCAGTCAGTACTCGGACCACGATGCAGCAAGTGGCCGCGGGTCTCCTGACCCAAACTTGGTGTACCATTTATTGTACACTGCAGGGGCATACATAGGAATCATGGGGCCCCATAGCAGAAGTTCTAATTGGGCCCCCCCCCCCCCCAAAAAAAATGTAAATAATTGTCGGGGTCACAGAAGAGCATATCTTACAGCTTTCCACCCTTTACATAGAAATTTTCCTCCTGCTGAAGTCCTAGATTCCTTTTTCATTGCCCCCATAAAGTATGATGCCAACAAAAGTGCCAACCCCAAACACAGTATGATATCCCCATGTTGAATTGCTCCATATGCACAGTATAATGACCATACTTTACCCCACCTCAACTCCCAAGGCAAAGTATCGTGACCCCAACACAGTATGATCCCCAAACTGTGACCCCCACACAGCCCTCCATACAGTATAATGGCCCTACATACAGTATAATGGTCCCACAACTCTCCACACTCCACAGAGTATAATGCACTCGCCATGGTCCTCCATAGAGTATAAGACACTCGCCATGGTCTTCCACACAGTATAAGACACTCACCATGGTCCTCCACACAGTATAAGACACTCGCCATGGTTCTCCACACAGTATAATGCACTCGCCATGGTCCTCCACACAGTATAAGAAACTCGCCATGGTTCTCCACACAGTATAATGCACACGCCATGGTCCTTCACACAGTATAAGACACTCGCCATGGTCCTTCACACAGTATAATGCACTTGCCATGGTCCTCCAGACAGTATAAGACACTCCCCATGGTCTTCCACACAGTATAATGCACTCCCCATGGTCCTCCACACAGAATAATGCACTCCCCATGGTCCTCCACGCAGTATAATTCACTCCCCATGGTCCTCCACACAGTATAATGCACTCCCCATGGTCCTCCATGCAGTATAATGAACTACCTATGGTCCTCCACGCAGCATAATGCACTCCCTATGGTCCTCCACACAATATAATGCACTCGCCATGGTCCTCCACACAGTATAATGCACCCCCCATAGTCCTCCACACAGTATAATGCACTCGCCATGGTCCTCCACACAGTATAATACACTCCCCATGGTCCTCCATGCAGTTTAATTCACTCCCCATGGTCCTCCACACATCATAATGCACTCTCCATGGTCCTCAACACAGTATAATGCACCCCATGGTCCTGTACGCAGTATACACTGTGTTCCAAATTATTATGCAAATAATATTTTCTCAGATTTTCTCAAATTACCTATATGAATTGCAGTCATTGTAATTTTCCAGTCAAATAACTATTAGAGTACAATTGAAAGGTTTTTGTTCAAACTGCCTATGATAACAGTATATTTTTTAAAAAATAAAAAACTCAAACTGCACTCAAAATGCATGTTCCAAATTATTATGCACAGCAGAGTTTTCAACCTTTTCATTTTAATAAAGAACAAAAAAATGGTCATTTTTGAAATTATAAGCATTAGCAGGTTATTACAAACTGAAATCAAACAGTTTTCAACTCAAAACTTTATTCTAGGTGATGTTACATTTGCACATAGGACCCCTTGTTCGAAAGGAGCTTCTGAACTCTCTCGTCCATTGAATTTGTCAGGTTTTGGATGGTTTCTGCTTCAATTGTTTTGCATGAGGACAGCATACCCTCCCAGAGCTGTTGCTTAGATGTGAACTGCCTCCCGCCATCATAGACACTCCTTTTGATGATGCTCCAGAGGTTCTCAATGGGGTTGAGGTCAGGGGAGCATGGGTGCCACACCATAAGTTTGTCCCCTTTTATGCCCATAGCAGCCAGAGATGCAGATGTGTTATGTGCAGCATGAGACGAGGCATTATCATGCATGAAATGATCTCGATGGTCCAGATGGATGGAGTGGAGGATGGCTGGTTGATGGACACCCCATGCAAACACGGCTACGGCGCTAACAAGGAGGAGGTGGAGTAATGTTTTGGGCTGGAATCATGGGGAGAGAGATTGTCGGCCCTTTTAGGATCCCTGAAGGGGTAAAGATGAACTCCATAATGTATGTTGAGTTTCTCAAACAGCACTTCCTTCCATGGTTCAAGAAGAAGAACTGTGTATTCCGCAGCAAGATTATTTTCATGCATGATAATGCCCCGTCTCATGCTGCACATAACACATCTGCATCTCTGGCTGCTATGGGCATAAAAGGGGACAAACTTATGGTGTGGCCCCCATTCTCCCCTGACCTCAACCCCATTGAGAACCTCTGGAGCATCATCAAAAGGAGTGTCTATGATGGCGGGAGGCAGTTCACATCTAAGCAACAGCTCTGGGAGGGTATTCTGTCCTCATGCAAAACAATTGAAGCAGAAACCATCCAAAACCTGACAAATTCAATGGACGAGAGAGTTCAGAAGCTCCTTTTGAACAAGGGGTCCTATGTGTAACATCATCTAGAATAAAGTTTTGAGTTGAAAACTGTTTGATTTCAGTTTGCAATAACCTGCTAATGCTTATAATTTCAAAAATGACCATTTTTTTGTTCTTTATTAAAATGAAAAGGTTGAAAACTCTGCTGTGCATAATAATTTGGAACATGCATTTTGAGTGCAGTTTGAGTTTTTTAATTTTTTAAAAATATACTGTTATCATAGGCAGTTTGAACAAAAACCTTTCAATTGTACTCTAATAGTTATTTGACTGGAAAATTACAGTGACTGCAATTCATATAGGTAATTTAGGAAAATCTGAGAAAATATTATTTGCATAATAATTTGGAACACAGTGTAATGCAGTCCCCCATAGGGTAAAATGCGGCCCCCACCATAGGGTAAAATGCAGCCCCAGTCCTCCAGTATTATCAGTACTCACTGATTTAAAAAATAAACAAATGCATGTGTAGCACCCTGAGGATTCGGCTGCTACAGGGGTATTGCACCTCAACCCAGAGGTGTGATATTCCACTCCCGGGTAAGGATGGAGTGTGGAACTGAGCTCGGTAGGCTGCATGCACTACATACATCCCATTTCCGAGGAACAGGCCGACGGTACTCCCACTTAGAAATGTGCAGGTACGACCGAGTCTGTTCCTGGCTGGAGTGGGAGGGGGGTGGTACATCCCAAGTAGTGTAGGGGCAGATAGGGGGAGCAGCCTGGGTAAAGATAGGAGCTCATTGGGTGCTGGTCACCTGAGCTCACACATAGAGGGTGTATATAAGGTGGGCACCATCAAAGAACAGGGTCAGTCTGCTGTAGAGGAGGAGTGAGTCAGCCTTTTGCAAAGAGTCTGTTGGAGAGCAGAAGAGCAGAGCAGAGAAGCCTGAGCCAGAGTGAGAGAGGAGAAGAAAGAGAGACCCAGAGGGGGAAACAGAAGAGAGGACTCTGAGACCCCAAATCCAATCCACGGGTGAAGAGTCGGCATCAGGGTACCGGAACCCAAGCTGGTGGGGGCAAAAACACACCCTAGCCAGAGACCGGAGGCCGTGGGCAGCGTCTGCCACGGCCACCCACCACATCCACCCCGAAGGCATACCACGAGTAGGGTCAGGGAACCCAAGGCCAAGGGTCTCCCAACAGAAGGCCCGAGGGAGCTGGACCTGGGTGGATCACTAGTGGGGACGGCCAGAGAAAGGACAGAAGGAGAGCTCAGGGTCACGCTCCGGACTCGCTTGGGGGTTGGCTGGATCCAGGACCTGGTGGATGCAGCACGGCTCGGGAGGTCACTTGAAGCTGGAGTGACCGGAACATCAGCAGTGAGTAAATACCCTAAACTGCACAACCCGACTCTGTCTTCATTAACATCTACGCTGCACCACCACAACCCCCATCCTCTGCACCTGACCCCCTGAGGCTATACCCCACCCGTTGGGGGTTATACCATCAAAAGCTGCACCTACACCATCAGCCTTAGCGGACCCTGCTGCAGCGGCGGCCATAGTGACCGCAATACAACGGGTGGCGTAGTCGACAATAAAGAACTTAATAACATCTGTAGGACTGCCACATACAACTGAGTTTGACACCCTGGGCACGGACCGGGTCACAGCCACTCGGAAGACTACAACTCCCATCTGGTCCGGCTCCGGATATTCCCCCTAAAGAATATGGCCCAGGGGGCGCGTCAACTTTGGCGTAGTCGGCAGGATTACGTGCCCGCAACAACCGGGTACTGCGTGCCTGAAGAAAAGAATGAGTTTACCTCAAAAAGAAGTCTCCTGCCGGTTCCGGAGGGTCCCCGCCATCGGACCCCATCACCAGTCGATTCCAGCCGGTTGTCCGCCATTAACAGCGTTTTCCCGCCATCTGCAGAGTTTCCCGCCACTGGGAAGCGATTCCCGCCATTTCCAAAGGTTTCCCGCCTTGGAAGAGCGGACGCCATTATGGGCGTGCCAGAGGGTGGCGAGAGGCCACCTCCCATCGTGGGCCAGGACCGAAAATGGCGCCAAAAGTGGAAACCGCCCCCACCAACAGAGACTGTGATGCTAGAGGTGTCTGTCAGCGTGAAAGAACAGCCCCTGGAGCTGACAGTCACCAAGTGGCCCCGGGACCGCCCTCGAGGTGGGAGGAGACGAAAGAAAAGAACGAAGATGGGTGCCGCCTGGAGCAGTCTGGAGCGAGCGCACCCGGAGGCAGGAAGCCTGGAGAAGAGTAGCAGAGAAGCTCACCCGGAGATGGCGAGAGAGCAGAGCAGCACCGGCCCGCTGGCCAGGAGCCTGCTGGAAGAAGAGCAGAGCAGCACCGACCCGTTGGTCAGGAGCCTGCTAGAAACCACGACCCCACTAGGCCTAGTGGAGGTCCTTGCACAGCTCCCCCGAGACCGGGAGTGTGCACAGACTGCCCTGGAGGGCCTCGCACGGAGGATGGCCCGAGTACAGCGAGAGACATTGGCGGAGTGGAGCCGAGAGATGGCCCAGCAAACCAAGACCCGGAGCACGCCAGCCAAGATGAGGAGACAGACCGCCTCTGAGGACGGCGCGGGAGGACCCAAGGCCGGAGACGGCGCCGAGAAGGGAGCCGAACGCATGGAGGCAGGTAAAGGGGACGTCTATACCCCAAACAAGGACACCGCTTACCTGCCCCAGCTCCCCGTCGCAGAGCCCGAAAGTCCCCCCTGCTGTGCCCGAAAACGCCGTGTCACCGACGCAGACTAGGCCCCAACCGGAAGCCGCCGCCGCGACCCCTGTGACGCCATGCGCACCGACCCCGAGCGTGGCAAAACAGGAAGTAACACCAGCCTGGTCGCAGGGCCTAGAATTCCCGGGCGTCGCATCACCAACAGCGCCCCCTACCTCCGCGGAGCCTCCGGCCTGGCCGCAGGGCCAGGTAGCCCAGGGCGCCGCCGTCCTAACGGTGCCCTTCACCTTCCAGGTGCCCCAGGCCTGGCCGCAAGGCCTGGGCAACCCGGGCGCCACCACCACCGCGCCCGCACCCGTAAAACCAAGGGTGCCGCGTCTGGGAGAGGACTTGTTTGCCCAGCACACGTGGCCGGACGGGCAGCCTTTCATCTGGCCCCAGAGGTATTATGAACTGGAGCACCAGAGGAGAGTTGGGGCCATGTGTGCACCCCTGATTCCGGTTCCGAAGCCCGTGATAAGGATCTCGCCCCCGCTTGAAGAGACCCAATTTGAGTGGGACCCCACCGGAGAAGACCTAATGGGGTTCACTCAGGAAACCAGGGCAGCTGCAGCGGAGCGTGCTGAGTGTTGCCGACAGCAGCTCGAGGAGTTTGCGAGGGAGCGGAGAGAGAGGCGGGTCCGGGAACAACAGGCCCAAATAAGGAGCGCCGAGCAGAAGAGCCGAACCAGGAGGGACCCCCGTGCAGCGCACAGTCCCCGCACCACCGGGACTGTAATAAAGTTTAACCTGCAGCATGGGTGGGGCTTCATCAGAGACAACAACACCCCCGGCGACGTCTTTGTCACGCGCAGAGATGTGGAGTCCCATCTGCCGGAGGGGCACAGAGGTCGTGACCTTTATATCGGGGACGAGGTCACCTTTACCCGGCACAAGTGTGCCAAAGGACCTTACGCCCTCCATGTGCATCGCCTGACAGAGGAGGAGCTGCGGTGTGAGGAGGAAGAGCAAGAGGATCCGGACGGGTCTGAAGCTGAGATCCCCAAAGAAGGAGCAGGAGGAAGACGTTGTTGAGTACAGCGGAGCAGGTGCTGTAAATAGTTACCCGATCGGGGTACAAAGAAACTGTTATTGCTAATATAGTCCCCGTTGGGACCAGCTGAGTGAACTGTTTACCCGTTTACCCTTAATCCCACAGGCTGAGGACTGTGAGCAGCCATTCCCTTTCCCTCCTTACCTGGCCGAGGACTGAGAGCGGCCATACCCTTGTACATAGTTGCGCTTCCTAAAGCGCCCCCTACCGGTTTTATAGGAAAACCATGTTTTCTAGAAAGACTGTCGCACTGTACCCGGTCACACGTTGCACAGTGACCGGAGGAGGAGCCAGAGGCGACGAGAAAGTTTTATATATATAATGTTTTATATATTTTATATGTTTATGAAAAATTTTGTATGTTATGTGATGTTTATGTCTTACAGCCCGAGGACGTGCTGTGATTTACCAGGGGGGAATGTAGCACCCTGAGGATTCGGCTGCTACAGGGGTATTGCACCTCAACCCAGAGGTGTGATATTCCACTCCCGGGTAAGGATGGAGTGTGGAACTGAGCTCGGTAGGCTGCATGCACTACATACATCCCATTTCCGAGGAACAGGCCGACGGTACTCCCACTTAGAAATGTGCAGGTACGACCGAGTCTGTTCCTGGCTGGAGTGGGAGGGGGGTGGTACATCCCAAGTAGTGTAGGGGCAGATAGGGGGAGCAGCCTGGGTAAAGATAGGAGCTCATTGGGTGCTGGTCACCTGAGCTCACACATAGAGGGTGTATATAAGGTGGGCACCATCAAAGAACAGGGTCAGTCTGCTGTAGAGGAGGAGTGAGTCAGCCTTTTGCAAAGAGTCTGTTGGAGAGCAGAAGAGCAGAGCAGAGAAGCCTGAGCCAGAGTGAGAGAGGAGAAGAAAGAGAGACCCAGAGGGGGAAACAGAAGAGAGGACTCTGAGACCCCAAATCCAATCCACGGGTGAAGAGTCGGCATCAGGGTACCGGAACCCAAGCTGGTGGGGGCAAAAACACACCCTAGCCAGAGACCGGAGGCCGTGGGCAGCGTCTGCCACGGCCACCCACCACATCCACCCCGAAGGCATACCACGAGTAGGGTCAGGGAACCCAAGGCCAAGGGTCTCCCAACAGAAGGCCCGAGGGAGCTGGACCTGGGTGGATCACTAGTGGGGACGGCCAGAGAAAGGACAGAAGGAGAGCTCAGGGTCACGCTCCGGACTCGCTTGGGGGTTGGCTGGATCCAGGACCTGGTGGATGCAGCACGGCTCGGGAGGTCACTTGAAGCTGGAGTGACCGGAACATCAGCAGTGAGTAAATACCCTAAACTGCACAACCCGACTCTGTCTTCATTAACATCTACGCTGCACCACCACAACCCCCATCCTCTGCACCTGACCCCCTGAGGCTATACCCCACCCGTTGGGGGTTATACCATCAAAAGCTGCACCTACACCATCAGCCTTAGCGGACCCTGCTGCAGCGGCGGCCATAGTGACCGCAATACAACGGGTGGCGTAGTCGACAATAAAGAACTTAATAACATCTGTAGGACTGCCACATACAACTGAGTTTGACACCCTGGGCACGGACCGGGTCACAGCCACTCGGAAGACTACAACTCCCATCTGATCCGGCTCCGGATATTCCCCCTAAAGAATATGGCCCAGGGGGCGCGTCACATGCAGGACAGCACCCATACGCCCCGCATCTGTCAGAAGACAGAGGGATCGTTGCCACATTCTAATCCCCAGGAGGGTCAAGTAGGTCCCGGATCCGACGTACAGGAAGGACTTCAGAGCACCAGAGCGGAATTGAGAGTGAGCTGCTCAGGGCAGGAGGGAGAAGGACCTAGTGTCAAGACGGTTAAAATAGGAACACGAGAAAGTGGGGTTCTGCCAGGTATTCCCAAGCTGCCTGAGGAAGGATTGAACCCCTGCCGGTGAACGCAGCGCGATGCGGGATGCCTTCACCTGTACAGTGCACTTGTGGACTGCCTAAAGAACTGTGAGTAAAATCTTGGATGACTGCACTGTACTGCCTCCGTCCATCCTTTCATCGGCGCCATTGTTCCCCCTGCACTACAACGCCCAGCGCAACCCACGCTCCCCCACTTCACTGCCCTGAGGCCTGCTCCACCTGTGGGGAGCCGTCCCATCACAAGCTGCCCTAACATCTGCCTCAGAGGACTGCTGCAGCGCTGGTGATCTCACCAGACACCACAGGTGGCGTCACGAAAAATCCCAAAACCCCATATAGAAATATCCCCCTTTTGCACTGACCGCCCTGGGTCACGGACCGGGCCAGCCACCGTGATATCCCCCAGCAACCAGAGGCCCGGCTGCCGAGTACCCCATGGCCCTGGGGGCGCGTCATCTGCATACTGTGTGGGCGCATGTCTGCATACTGTGTGCGTGCGCGCATGTCTGCATACTGTGTGCGTGCGCGCATGTCTGCATACTGTGTGTGCGCGCATGTCTGCATTCTGTGTGTGTGCGTGTCTGCATACTGTGTGTGTGCGTGCATGTTTGCATACTTTGTGTGTGCGTGCATATCTTCATACTGTGTGTGCACTCGTGCATGTCTGCGTTCTGTGTGTGTGCATGTCTGCGTACTGTGTGTGTGCGCGCGCATGTCTGCGTACTGTGTGTGTGCGCACGCATGTCTGCTTACTGTGTGTGCATGTTTGCATATGTGAAGGACGAGGGGACAGCCTGAGCCCTGTGTACTATACTGACATTCCTCTTCCATATCTTTGCATCATGAATGGTGGTATGTGCTAACGGGGCCCACTGAGACTCTTTCGCCCGGGGCCCACGTAAACCTGCAGCAGGCCCTGGTTGAAATCAATGATGGAGGAGGAAGCAGCATGTGACACTCCCTTTCCCATTATTTCTCCTCTGTGTCTGACGGAGTGGCATGATGACGCACCACGCTGTGTCACACAGTGGAGCAGGCAGCTGCTGAGGTGATGAGAGAGACACGCTGCAGAGACTGAAGCAGCGGGGAACGAGGAGCGGTAAGTATGTATTTATTTATAAATCAGTGAGTACTGATAATACTGGAGGACTGGGGCTGCATTTTACCCTATGGTGGACTGCATTATACTGCGTACAGGACCATGGGGTACATTATACTGTGTTGAGGACCATGGGGAGTGAATTATGATGTGTGGAGGACCATGGGGAGTGAATTAAACTGCATGGAGGACCATGAGGAGTGTATTATACTGTGTGGAGGACCATGGGGAGTGCATTATACTGTGTGGAGGACTATGGGGGGTGCATTATACTGTGTGGAGGACCATGGCGAGTGCACTATATTGTGTGGAGGACCATAGGGAGTGCATTATACTGTGTGGAGGACCATAGGGAGTTCATTATACTGCATGGAGGACCATGGGGAGTGCATTATACTGTGTGGAGGACCATGGGGAGTGCATTATACTGTGTGGAGGACCATGGGGAGTGTCTTACACTGTGTGGAGGACCATGGTGAGTGTCTTATACTGTGTGGAAGACCGTGGCGAGTGTCTTATACTCTGTGGAGGACCATGGCGAGTGCATTATACTCTGTGGAGTGTGGAGAGTTGTGGGGAAATTATACTGTATGTAGGGCCATTATACTGTATGGAGGGCTGTGTGGGGGTCACAGTTGGGGGATCATACTGTGTTGGGGTCACGATACTTTGCCTTGGGAGTTGAGGTGGGGTAAAGTACGGTCATTATACTGTGCATATGGAGAAATTCAGCATGGGGATATCATACTGTGTTTGGGGTGGGCACTTTTATTGGCATCATACTTTATGGGGGCAATGAAAAAGGAATCTAGGACTTCAGCAGGAGGAAAATTACTATGTAAAGGCTGGAAAGTTGTAAGATATGCTCTTCTGTGACCCCGACAATTATTTACATTTTTTTTTAGGGGGGGGGAGGGGCCCAATTAGAACTTCTGCTATGGGGCCCCATGATTCCTATGTACGCCCCTGGCCTGGACCATCAGGGGGGTCCCCTCACCATCTGGGTCCGGGCCGCTCCCCCAGCATCTGTACAGCCAGGACCTCACTCCGGCGCTGCTGCTTGTCTGCCGGCACTTCCCCAGACATAGCCGCGCTGTGTGTGGCTGTCTGCTAGTAATGACGTGGCAGGGGCGACATACAAGCACAATTAAAGGTGCAGTGTTACCCCTGCGTGTCATTACTACCAGACACAGCCACATAGCGCGCAGCTATGTCTGAGGAAGTGCCGGCAATCTTTAGGCAGCCTGCAGCGCCGGCGGATCTGGGGGGCAGGAGCAGGGGGGGGCCCGATGCAAGGGTGGCAGGAACCCCGATGCAGGTGCATGGTGCAGGCGACTGCTATGGGGCCCCCCGGCTCACGGGCCCCATAACAGTCGCATGGCCTGCCGCCATTGGCAGTACGCCACTGGTACACTGTAATGCTATGTCCGATGCCCCTGCAAGCTGTCCCCTTCTCCCTCCATGCAGGGACACCGTTTTACTCACTTCCCAACCATCATTGCGGCCCCCGGCATGCCTCTGCTCCTGCTTCCTTATTCCTGTGTGGGCACCACAGTCCCGGTGGCACACCTAGAAAGTTCGTGCGCGAGCTTCCCCATTCTTAAAGGGGCAGCGTGCACATTATGCTAAATGCTCTCAGCTGATTGCTGAGAAGCATTCTGCATAAGTAGTACACCTACAAGAAGGCTGGGAGGCATCTTGCATAAAAGACTCCCACTCCCCTAGTGAGTCGCCAAGCAACAAGTTTAATCATTAGTTAATAAGGTGAACTGCTAGTGAGTTGTGAGGTCCCCTGGTCCTGGAGTGGACAGAGTCCTAAGTCAATAGTCCCTTGGTCCCGGTGTGATCAGATTCCTGTACCCGAATCCCTGGTCCCAGAGCGGCCAGAGCCAAAACCCTCGTCCCCTGGACCTGGAGCGGCCAGTGCCTGTACCCTGGACCCTGGTCCCGGAGAGGCCAGGGTTTGAACATTGTCTCCTGGTCCTGGTGTGGTCAGCCCTGTCCCGGACATTCACGTTCTCGTGCCCTGTGCATGGCAGGGATTAGAAGATACAGCTCTTGCTGTATATAGTAACTGTACTGTAGCTGTGAAAACTAGTGGTATACAGTGCTACAAATGTCAGCACACTTGACTATGTCACGTGACTAATTAATGTGATGCAACTTAACATATTTTACCTGTGACCTAAACATTGCTACATTTACAAGCACACCCATGAATGTATTATCTGTGTTGCATTATTTTGTAAAATTCAATGTAAATAATTTTTAGAAAATAATCAAAAGTTTCAATCCAATAGTTTTTAGAAACTGGTTTTGAAAAGGCAAAACTGACCGAAAGATTTAGAAGAGTCATCATATGTGAGCATACTCACTATTGTGTGAATCAGTCACTGTTAGGAGAAATCAAACCATAGATGTCCATAAATTAAGTTATGTGTAATAATGAAAAATGAAACAGGGAAAATTTATTGAATACCAGTTGACATATATCAGTATTTAGAAAGCAGTCCTGCCACTTAATGAAAAATAATATCAGCTGGTTCAACTGATGGCCTATAGAAAGGTGTCTCATTACCAAGGTGCCACACGAGTAACATTTCATGATGGGTAAAACCAGTGAACTGTCTCAAGACCTTTGCAACCTTCTTGTAGCAAAGCATTCTGATGGCATTTGTTACAGGAGAATTTCTAAACTACTGAAGCTTCCAGAGAGCACTTTTGGGGCCATACTCCAAAAGTGGAATGATCATCATTTCACCATAAACTAGCCACAATCAGGTGCTCCCAAGAAGATTTCAGAAAGAGGAATGAAAGGAATTATCAGAAGTGGTGCCGACCAGCCAAGGACCACTTGTGGAGAACTACAGAAAGACCTGGATTCAGCAGGTACAATAGTTTCAAAGTAAACTATAATTATTGCATCAGGAAAAAAAAGAGTAGAACCGGCACATCCAACCAGGACATATAAAAGGAAAAAAAAATATTTAGAGAAAAAAGTTAAAACATGAAGATAAAATCAGAAATCTCAGGGAAACCTGAAGCATTTCAGCTGCAGAACACACCCTTAGTCATAGGATGTCAGAGGTAACACTTAAATGCTGCTATATATCTTAAAGAAAAATGTCCATTCACTATGTGATTAATTAATTAACCAATACTGAATGTGAAGTCATGGCATTATAAGTAGTGATGAGTGAACGTGCTTGCCACTGCTTGGTACTTGCCCGAGCATCACTGTGCTCGACGAGCTCGGCGCTCGGCGGGTATTTCCGGGTTGCTTGGGCGGAAACTTGGATCTCCTCCCTGCATGTTTGCCTGCAAGGATTGCAAGGATGCAAGGATTGAACATGCAAGGATTGCCTGCCATTCACTGTAATGCCGTAGCCATGTTGGTTGTGGGCATTACAGTGATTGGCTGGCCGCACAGCATCATCAGGTGTATATAAGATCGGGCGCTGCCATGCTCGTAACAGTCTACTCCGGAATCAGGCAGAGTAGGGAGAGCTGCTGCTGCATCAGAGAGAGATTTGCTTCTTCATATTTAGTATAGGTATTCCACAACATATATATACAGTCATGGCCAAAAGTATTGAGAATGAGACAAATAGTAATTTTTCCAAAGTTTACTGCTTCATTTTTTGTAATGGCAATTTGCATATACTCCTGAATGTCAAAGAGTGATCAGCTTAACAGCAATTACTGTACTTGCAAAGTCAATATTTGCCCAGAAGATGAACTTTAACCCCCAAAACACATTTCAACATCATTGCAGTCCTGCCTTAAAAGGAGCAGCTAACATCGTTTTAGTGATTGATCCATTAACACAGGTGTGGGTGTTGATGAGGACAGGGCTGGCGATCAATCAGTCATGATTAAGTAAGAATGACATCACTGGACACTTTAAAAGCAGGCTGGTTCTTGGTATCATTGTTTCTCTTCAGTTAACCGTGGTTATCTCTAAAGAAACACGTGCAGCCATCATTGCACTGCACAAAAATGGCCTAACAGGGAAGAGTATCGCAGCTACAAAGATTGCACCTCAGTCAACAATCTATCGCATCATCAAGAACTTCAAGGAGAGAGCTTCCATTATTGTCAAAAAGGCTCCAGGGCGCCCAAGGAAGACCAGCAAGCGCCAGGACCGTATCTTAAAACTGTTTCAGCTGCGGGATCGGACTACCAGCAGTGCCGAGCTTGCTCAGGAATGGCAGCAGGCTGGTGTGAGTGCTTCTGCACGCACTGTGAGGCGGAGACTCTTTGAGCAAGGGCTTGTTTCAAGGAGGGCAGCAAAGAAGCCACTTCTCTCCAGAAAAAACATCAGGGACCGACTGATATTCTGCAAAAGGTACAGGGAGTGGACTGCTGAGGACTGGGGCAAAGTCATTTTCTCTGAAGAATCCCCTTTTCGATTGTTTGGGACATCTGGAAAACAGCTTATTCGGAGAAACTATTCATGTGTGGGGTTGCTTCTCAGCCAAGGGAATCGGCTCACTCACAGTCTTGCCTAAAAACACAGCCATGAATAAAGAATCGTACCAGAATGTCCTCCAAGAGCAACTTCTCCCAACCGTCCAAGAGCAGTTTGGCGCCCAACAATGCCTTTTCCAGCATGATGGAGCACCTTGCCATAAAGCAAAGGTGATAACTAAATGGCTCATGGAACAAAACATAGAGATTTTGGGTCCATGGCCTGGAAACTCCCCAGATCTTAATCCCATTGAGAACTTGTGGTCAATCATCAAGAGACGGGTGGACAAACAAAATCCAACAAATTCTGGCAAAATGCAAGCATTGATTATGCAAGAATGGACAGCTATCAGTCAGGATTTGGTCCAAAAGTTGATTGAGAGCATGCCAGGGAGAATTACAGAGGTCTTCAAGAAGAAGGGGCAACACTGCAAATATTGACTTGCTGCATTAACTCATTCTAACTGTCAATATAACCTATTGGTACTCATAATATGATTGCAATTATATTTCTGTATGTGATATAAACATCAGACAAACACTAATGAAAACCAGAGGCCAGCAGATCATGTGAAAATATAATTTTGGTGTCATTCTCAAAACTTTTGGCCATGACTGTATATATATATATATATATATATATATATATATATATATATATATCCAACTGAACTAACTGTCCTTCTGAGGACTAATCCAGCTGCATATATTCAGTGGTGATAGCAGGAGTTAGGCAGGCAGGCAGTGTATGTGGCAGACTGCAGTGCATGAACCAGAACAAGAGGGTCCATTGAACATCCCGTTAGTATAGGTATTCCATAACATACAGTGGGTAAGGAAAGAATTCAGACCCCTTTAAATTTTTCACTCTTTGTTTCATTGCAGCTATTTGGTAAATTCTAAAAAGTTCATTTTTTTTCTCATTAAAGTACACTCTGCACCACATCTTGACTGAAAAAAACAAATGTAGAAATTTTTGCTAATTTATTAAAAAAGAAAAACTGAAATATCACATTTTTGAAAAATTTAAAGGGGTCTGAATACTTTCCGTATCCACTGTACATCTATATATCCATCTGAACTAACAGTCCTTCTGAGGACTAATCCAGCTGCATATATTCAGTGGTGATAGCAGGAGTTAGGCAGGCAGGCAGTGTATGTGGCAGACTGCAGTGCATGAACCAGAACAAGAGGGTCCATTGAACATCCCGTTAGTATAGGTATTCCATAACATACAGTGGGTAAGGAAAGAATTCAGACCCCTTTAAATTTTTCACTCTTTGTTTCATTGCAGCTATTTGGTAAATTCTAAAAAGTTCATTTTTTTTCTCATTAAAGTACACTCTGCACCACATCTTGACTGAAAAAAACAAATGTAGAAATTTTTGCTAATTTATTAAAAAAGAAAAACTGAAATATCACATTTTTGAAAAATTTAAAGGGGTCTGAATACTTTCCGTATCCACTGTACATCTATATATCCATCTGAACTAACAGTCCTTCTGAGGACTAATTCAGCTGCATATATTCAGTGGTGATAGCAGGAATTAGGCAGGCAGGCAGTGTATGTGGCAGACTGCAGAGAATATAGTGCAAGAGGGTCCATTGAACGTTCCTGCTGCTGCTGTTATTACAGATATTTGTAGACATAGCCCAAGATATCAGGGGCCAGGGAAACATTTTTTTTTATCTTAATACTGGTTACTTGCTTAAAAAGCAATCCAATGTACACCATTTTTCTGCTCCATTTGCTTGTTCTGACTGCAGAATAAAGCCAGAATTTTTCCATATTTCAGCAATAAAAATCCAGAAATGTAAATTGAACGTGGAAAATATTGGCCTCATTTTCCATTCTGCTGCAGTGTGTCGGTCAAGCTATCCACACTAGGTGACTGTGAAGAAGAGTATTAGTAAATTACAGACCTGCTATTTAAAACCTTGGTTCTCTGTCAGATATAACAACTATAAGAGTGTTCCAAAATCAGACATTTCTTCCATTTTCATTCCGTTGCAGTGTGTCGGTCAAGCTATTCACACTAGGTGTCTGTGAAGGATAGTATTAGCAAACGACAGGCCTGCTATTTAAAACCATGGATTTTTGTCAGACATAACACCTATAAGAGTGTTCCAAAATCAGACATTTCTTCCATTTTCATTCCAATGCAGTGTGTCAGTCAAGTTATTCACACTAGGTGTCTGTGAAGGATATTATTAGCAAATTACAGGCCTGCTATTTAAAACCGTGGTTCTCTGTTAGACATTACACCTATAACAGTGTTCTAAAATCACATGTTTCTTACATTTTCATTCCGTTGCAGTGTGTCAGTCAACCTATTCACACTAGGTGTCTGTGAAAGATAGTATTAGCAAATTACAGGCCTGCTATTAAAATCTGTGGTTCTCTGTTAGAAATAACACCTATAAGAGTGTTCCAAAATGAGACATTTCTTCCATTTTCATTCCGTTGCAGTGGAATTCACACTAGGTGTCTGTGAAGGATAGTATTAGCAAATTACAGGCCAGCTATTTAAAACCATGGTTCTCTGTCAGTCATAACACCTATAAGAGTGATACAAAATCAGATACTTCTTCCATTTTCATTCCGTTGCAGTGTGTCGGTCAAGCTATTCACACTAGGTGTCTGTGAAGGATAATGTAATCAAATTACAGGCCTGCTATTTAAAACCATGGATTTTTGTCAGACATAACACCTATAAGAGTGTTCCAAAATCAGATACTTCTTCCATTTTCATTCCGTTGCAGTGTGTCGGTCAAGCTATTCACACTAGTTGTCTGTGAAGGATATTATTAGCAAATTACAGGCCTGCTATTTAAAACCGTGGTTCTCGGTTAGACATTACACCTATACCAGTGGTCTAAAATCAGATATTTCTTCGATTTTCATTCCGTTGCAGTGTGTCAGTCAAACTATTCACACTAGGTGTCTGTGAAGGATAGTATTAGCAAATTACAAGCCTGCTATTTAAATTCCTGGTACTCTGTCAGAAATAACACCTATAAGAGTGATCCAAAATGAGACATTTCTTCCATTTTCATTCCGTTGTAGTGTGTCTGTCAAGCTATTCACACTAGGTGTCTGTGAAGGATAATATAATCAAATTACAGGCCTGCTGTTTAAAACCGTGGATTTCTGTCAGAGATAACACTACAAGAGTGTTCTAAAATCAGACATTTCTTCCATTTTCATTCTGTTGCAGTGTGTCGGTCAAGCTATTCACACTAGGTGTCTGTGAAAGATCATATTAGCAAATTACAGGCCTGCTATTTAAATCCATGGTTCTCTGTCAGAAATAACACCTACAAGAGTGTTCAAAAGCAGATATTTCTTCTAATTTAAATCCGTTGCATTGTCGGTCAAGCTATTCACACTAGGTGTCTGTGAAGGATAATATTAGCAAATTACAGGAATGCTATTTAAAACTGTGGTTCTCTGTCAGACATAACACGTATAAGAGTGTTGCAAAATCAGACATTTCATCCATTTTCATTCCGATGCAGTGTGTCGGTCAAGCTTTTCACACTAGGTGTCTGTGATGGATAGTATTAGCAAAATACAGGCCTGCTATTTAAAACCGTGGTTCTCTGTTAGACATAAAACCTAAAAAAGTGTTCTAAAATCAGACATTTCTTCCATTTTCATTCCGTTGCAGTGTGTCGGTCAAGCTATTCACGCTAGGTGGCTGTGAAGGATAGTAATAGCAAATTACAGACCTGCTATTTAAATCCGTGGCTCTCTGTCAGAATTAACACCTATAAGAGTGTTCCAAAATGAGACATTTCCTCCATTTTCATTCCATTGCAGTGTGTCGATCAACCTATTCACATTACTTGCCTCTAAAGGATAGTATTAGCAAATTCGAGGACTGCTATTTAAAACTGTGGTTCTCTGTCAGACATAACACCTATAAGAGTTTTTCAAAAGTAGACATTTCTTCCATTTTCATTCCGTTGCAGTGTGTCAGTCAAGCTATTCACACTAGGTGACTGTGAAGAAGAGTATTAGTAAATTACAGACCTGCTATTTAAAACCTTGGTTCTCTGTCAGATATAACAACTATAAGAGTGATAGAAAATCAGACATTTCTTCCATTTTTATTCCGTTGCAGTGTTTCAGTCAAGCTATTCACACTAGGTGTCTGTGAAGGATGATAAAATCAAATTACAGGCTTGCTTTTTAAAACCATGGATTTTTGTCAGACAAAACACCTATAAGAGTGTTCCAAAATCAGACATTTCTTTTCTTTCAGTGTGTCGGTCAAGTTATTCACACTAGGTGTCTGTGAAGGATATTATTAGCAAATTACAGGCCTGCTATTTAAAATCGTGGTTCTCTGTTAGACATTACACCTATAACAGTGTTTTAAAATCACATATTTCTTACATTTTCATTCCATTGCAGTGTGTCAGTCAACCTATTCACACTAGGTGTCTGTGAAGAATAATATAATAAAATTACAGGCCTGTTGTTTAAAACCGTGGATTTCTGTCTGTCATAACACCTACAAGAGTGTTCTTAAATCAGACATTTCTTCAATTTTCGTTCCATTGCAGTGTGTCCATCAACCTATTCACACTAGGTGTCTGTGAAAGCTAGTAGTAGCAAATTACAGGCTTGCTATTTAAAACTGTGGTTCTCTGTCAGACATAACACCTATAAGAGTGTTTCAAAAGTAGATATTTCTTCCATTTTCATTCCGTTGCGTTGTGTCGGTCTAGCTGTTCACACTAGGTGTGTGTGAAGGATAGTATTAGCAAATTACAGGCCTGCTATTTAAAACCGTGGCTCTCTGTCAAAGATAACACTTATAAGAGAGTTCCAAAATCAGACATTTCTTCCATTGTCATTCAGTTGCAGTGTGTTGGTTAAACTATTCACACTAGGTGTCTGTGAAGGATAATATTAGCAAATTACAGGCCTGCTATTTAAAACCGTGGTTCTCTGTCAGACATAACACCTATAAGAGTGTTCCAAAATCAAACATTTCTTTCATTTTCATTTCGTTGCAGTGTTTCGGTCAAGCTATTCACACTAGGTATCTGTGAACAATAGTATTAGCAAATTACAGAATGGATATTTAAATCCGTGGTTCTCTGTCAGACATAACACCTTGCCGTGTTTCGGTCAAGATATTCACAATAGGTGTCTGTGAAGGATTGTATCAGCAAATTAGAAGCCTGCTATTTAAAACCGTGGTTCTCTATCAGAAAAAACACCTAAAAGATTGGTCTAAAATCAGACGACATTTCTTCCATTTTCATTACGTTGCAGTGTGTCGGTCAAGCTATTCACACTAGCTGTCTGTGAAAGATATTATTAGCAAATTACATGCCTACTATTTAAAACCATGGATCTCTGTCAGAAAAAACACCTAAGAGTTTTCCAAAATCAGACATTTCTTCCAATTTTATTCTGTTGCAGTGTTTCGGTCAAGCTATTCACACTAGGTGTCTGTGAAGGATAGTATTTTCAAACAACAAGCCTGCTATAAAAATCCATGGTTCTCTGTCAGTCATAACACCTATAAGAGTGTTCCAAAATCAGACATTTCTACCATTTTCATTCCATTGCAGTGTGTCGGTCAAGCTATTCACACTAGTTGTCTGTGAAGGATAGTATTAGCAAATTACAGGCCTGCTATTTAAAACCGTGTTTCTCTGTCAGACATAACATATATAAGAGTGTTTCAAAATCAGACATTTGTTCCATTTTCACTCCGTTGCAGTGTGTCAGTCAAGCTATTCACACTAGGTGTCTGTAAAGGATAGTATTAGCAAATTACAAGCCTGATATTTAAAACCGTGCTTCTCTGTCAGACATAACACCTATAAGAGTGTTCCAAAATCAGACATTTCTTCCATTTTCATTCCATAGATTTACAGATCCGGGTGGTGGAACCTCTGTGCTTTGATGCAAGGAGGGACCAGAGGTGCGTAACGAAGTGCCTACTCAGACCGACCCAGGTCACACGGCGGCTTACTCGACACCGTGAACCAAGGAGGGACCGGGCAGGTGAACCAGGTGCCACTCTGGGTCCGACCTTTTGTGAGAGCAGGTGACTTGCATGGGTCAGATGACAGGAGCTGACCGGTACAGCAGATGAGCAAGGCAGGTAGGCTGGTGGGTAGAGATGAGCGTTGTTCTACTCGAACTGTTCGCCAATCTCAAATTCGAACTGTTTTGGGCGGTGTTCGAGCCGTTCGGCGAACACGAACAATTTGAGAAAAATTCGGCTGTTCGAGGTTATGTTCGATAACTGTTCGTGCACCAAAATCATAACTGGATTTTTTCTCAGTAATGATGAAAATTAATGTTAATACGCAGTTGGAGTGTACAGCGGGGTGGGGGGAGGGGCAGGGGATGGATCTCTGCAGGAACAATGAAGATCTCCATTTTTTTTTTCTCTTTCCCGCATTTACAGTGGGGAGGTGCAATCTGTCAGCCTATCAGCAGCGCACACACGGAGCGAAGTGCTTTTTTTCACACAAGCAAGGGCATGTGTCATTGGCAGTGTATGTCACATGTCCTTGCCCTATAAGACCAAGCCATTTTCCCCGTCGCCACCATTTTCTCACTGCTGCAGCTGCATGTTAGACGGCACCGCTGTTGCTGTGTGCGCTATACCTTGTTAATTTCAAGCCAATTTTCGCACAAATCTACAGATAGCTTGGGAGTAGGGAATAGTTGTGATTGCAGTCCTTTTAAGGACTAGGTTACAGCATTTCCTACGACTTTTATCAGGCAGGTCTGTGCTCTTAAATAGATAGATTGTGGGACTAAAGACTAATTGTAATTGGAGTCCTTTTCAGGACTAGGTTACATCAGTTCCTATCAGTTTTTGCCAGGCAGGTCTGTGCCAGTGCTGTGCAAGTTTTTTTCACAGCATTTGGCTGAATCTAGCAAAGCTAATCCTTTTTGGCCTATTGCAGAGTGTGTTAGTCAGTGGAGTAGCCTATCTGTGTTGCAAGATATACCACCTGTGTATAGAATACCAATTTTTTTACTGCACCTAGTGAAGTAAAATCTTTTGGGCATAGCATCATTCTATTAGTCCATCTATACTGACCTCCATCAGGTTGTAAATTGAATATAATTTTTTTCTGCATCTAGCTCTGAAAAAATATTGGGCTTCTAGCTGTGTGTGGGACTTGTTGTATTAGTCCATCTATACTGACCTCCATCAGGTTGCAAACTGAATATATTTTTTTCTGCATCTACCTCTGAAAAAATATTGGGCTTCTAGCTGTGTGTGGGACTTGTTCTATTAATCCATCTATACAGACCTCCATCAGGTTGCAAACTGAATATATTTTTTTCTGCATCTACCTCTGAAAAAATATTGGGCTTCTAGCTGTGTGTGGGACTTGTTGTATTAGTCCATCTATACTGACCTCCATCAGGTTGCAAACTGAATATATTTTTTTCTGCATCTACCTCTGAAAAAATATTGGGCTTCTAGCTGTGTGTGGGACTTGTTCTATTAATCCATCTATACAGACCTCCATCAGGTTGCAAATTGAATATAATTTTTATCTGCATCTAGCTCTGAAAAAATATTTGGCCTTCTAGCAGTGTGTGGGACTTTCTCTATTAGTCCACCTATACTGACCTCCATCAGGTTGCAAATTGAATATAATTTTTATCTGCATCTAGCTCTGAAAAAATATTTGGCCTTCTAGCAGTGTGTGGGACTTTCTCTATTAGTCCATCTATACTGACCTCCATCAGGTTGCAAATTAAAAACAATTTTTATCTGCATCTACCTCTGAAAAAATATTTGGGCTTCTAGCTGTGTGTGGGACTTGTTCTATTACTCCATCTATACTGACCTCCATCAGGTTGCAAACTGAATATATTTTTTTCTGCATCTACCTCTGAAAAAATATTGGGCTTCTAGCTGTGTGTGGGACTTGTTGTATTAGTCCATCTATACTGACCTCCATCAGGTTGCAAATTAAAAATAATTTTTATCTGCATCTACAGTACCTCTGAAAAAATATTTGGGCTTCTAGCTGTGTGTGGTACTTGTTCTATTAATCCATCTATACAGACCTCCATCAGGTTGCAAATTGAATATAATTTTTTTCTGCATCTAGCTCTGAAAAAATATTTGGCCTTCTAGCAGTGTGTGGGACTTGTTCTATTAGTCCACCTATACTGACCTCCATCAGGTTGCAAATTCAAAATATTTTTTTGTCTGCATCTAGCTCTGAAAAAATATTTGGCCTTCTAGCAGTGTGTGGGACTTTCTCTATTAGTCCATCTATACTGACCTCCATCAGGTTGCAAACTGAATATATTTTTTTTCTGCATCTACCTCTGAAAAAATATTGGGCTTGTAGCTGTGTGTGGGACTTGTTCTATTAATCCATCTATACAGACCTCCATCAGGTTGCAAACTGAATAAAAAATTTTTCTGCATCTACCTCTGAAAAAATATTTGGGCTTCTAGCTGTGTGTGGGACTTGTTCTATTAGTCCATCTATACTGACCTCCATCAGGTTGCAAATTGAATATAATTTTTTTCTGCATCTAACCCAGCCAATAGTTTTGGCCTAATACCACAGTTTGGCCACTCAGCTCTGCTCGGTTCCCATCCATTGTTTTTTTGTGCAAACAACTCCAGAGTTGTGAATTAGTTAACCACCAAAATGAGTGGAAAAAGGCCTGCTGCTGGTGGAAAGGGGAATAGGCGTGTTGGGAAGGGGAAAAAAGGTTGTGTCCGTGGGGTAGGTGTTAAAGCAACAGTAACATCTGCAGAAGAAAGACCATCTTCCAGCCAAACTAAAATGTCTACTTCTTTTAGCGGACAATGTGATAAGATCCCTTTCTTACGGCCACGCCAATCACTACAAATTCCAGATGAGGCACAAAAACAGCAGGTGCTTCAACGGATATCAAGTGCTCCTTTAAGTGGGCTCTCCTCCACATCAACTTCAACATCACAAATACTCCAGTCCTCAAAGGTGTCACCCCAATCGCACTTGCTTCCTCACAGCTCCCAAATCTCCAGCTGCCCGTCTGAGTATGAGGTAGAACAGATGGTTGAGTCTGCAAAGCTGTTTACTCATACTATAGCCTGGGAATCAGAGGTCGACTCCAGCGCTTCTGTGAATCCAGACGAGGAAATGATCTGCACTGATGCCCAGAATCTTTATGAGTCGGATCCAGGACCAGACGCAGAAGGTTCTGACCATAATGTAGACCCTCATTCCCAAACTGTAACTCCTGTTGGTGGAGACAATGAGGAAGACGATGAGAAGACTCAAATACCTGATTGGAGCGACAACTTTAGTTTTTTGTCAGGGCAGGAACAGGTTGGCTCTGAGGACGACGGGTGTGATAACGCACAGGGTGATGATGATGAGGTTGGAGATCCCACTTACTGTCAACCCACAGTCAGCCAAGAGATGAGGTCAGCAGAGGAGGTGGAGGAAGATGCTAGTGACGACGAGGTCAGGTTGCGCCTTCCTGGACAGAGACGTAGTACTGGAAGCACGTCAACAACTGCATCCTCAAACACAACTCTGCCTCTCACCACAAGTCGTGGTGGCTCTTCAGGTCGCATGGGTGCTAAGCCTTGCATAGCCTGAGCATTTTTTCAGATCGATAAAGATGACCCAACTCGTGTTATCTGTAACATTTATCAGCAAAAGCTAAGTAGAGGCCAAAAAATACATAGTTTGAGTACTTCATGCATGAACTGGCACATGGACATGAAGCATAAGTTGCAGTGGGAAGCTCAGTGTGCTACAATGCGGCCTAGCCGGCCGGGCCAACCACCGTCTGCCATATCTTGTGCATCCGCGGCCTCTTCATCCTCTGTGACTGGGGGGACAGCAGTCACACCTGGTTTGGGGCGCAGACCTGCCACCTCTTTACCCGCAACAGCCAGCGTGATTGGCAGGTCATCATTTTCTTTGGAGGTGGTAACACCAGCTGGTGTTGAGCGCTGTCCGACATCGATAGCACCACCTTTGGATCAAGGCAACCTAACATGTCCGCCTGCATCTTCCTCACAGACCGGCAGTTTGCCGGGGACACCCTTATCAACCCCGTCTAAGCACAATAGCCAGCCCTCGGTCCCTCAGATGTGGACAAGTAAAAGACCATTTCCTCCTAGCCATGAGAAAGCTAAGAGGTTGAATTTCACCATCTGCAAGCTCTTGGCTACAGAAATGCTGCCTTTCCGCCTGGTGGACACAGAGGATTTTCGAGACCTTATGTCCGTCGCAGTGCCCCAGTACCAGATGCCCAGTCGGCACTACTTCTCAAAGAAAGGTGTGCCTGCGCTCCACCAGCATGTCGCACACAAAATCACCGCTTCTTTGAGAAACTCTGTGTGTGACAGGGTGCATTTCACCACAGACACTTGGACGAGTAGGCATGGACAGGGGCGTTACATGTCGCTGACTGGGCACTGGGTAACTATGGTGACAGCAGGACAAGGGGCTGCTGTCCAAGTCTTGCCGTCCCCACGAGTTGTGCGTCAATCCTCTTTATGTCAAAGTTCCTCCACTGCTTCTGCCTCCTCAACCTCCTCTCGGTCTTCCACCTGCACCCAAAGCCTGTCTGGTCATGCCACAAGCTTTCTAACTGCGCAGAAGGGATCCTGCACACCTCCTTACTATGCTGGCAGTAGGGCTCAACGTCATCAGGCGGTTTTTACATTGAAATGTCTGGGAAATGTGAGTCACACAGCTGAGGAGTTGTGGTCAGCTCTGGAGAACCAATTTCATGAATGGTTGTCTCCACTGGACCTGAAACCAGGGAAGGCCGTGTGCGACAATGCTGCAAACCTGGGTGTGGCCCTTCGCCAGGGCAATGTCACACACGTGCCTTGTATGGCTCACGTGTTGAACCTGGTTGTCCAGCAAATTTTAGCCCACTATCCCAGACTAGATGGCCTTCTGCAGAGGGCACGGTCGCTGTGTGCTCACTTCCGCCGTTCGCATCCCGCAGCTCAGCGACTTACATCTCTACAGAAGTCGTTGGGCCTGCCACTTCACCGGCTAAAATGCGATGTGCCTACCCGGTGGAATTCAACTCTGCACATGTTGCAGCGACTGTGGCAGCACCGACAAGCCCTGGTGCAATACGTTCTGACGTATAGCCTGGGCCAACGAGATCCAGAGGTGGGGCAAATCACGCTGGAGGAGTGGTCTCAGATCAGGGACCTATGCACCCTTCTGCACAGTTTTGAAATGGCGACGAAGATGTTTAGTGCTGACGATGCCATTATCAGCATGACTATTCCAGTGATTTACATGCTGGAGCACATGTTAAACAGAATTCGGAGTCAGGTAGTGGCACAAGAGGAGGTGGAGGAAGTAGAGGAGGAGGAGTTGTATGCGGAAGGGCTAACATCTGCAAGGTCCAGACGGTCGGCAGCACCAAGGCGGCAGGCATGTGAGGGTTGGGGAGATGGTTTTACCAGGGCGCATGGTAGCAGCCAAACTAGTGAGGAAGGTGCAGGAGCCCAGGAAGAAGTGGAGGACGAACTGATGGAAGACTCATCAGATGAGGGAGACCTTGATCACATTTCTGTTGTGCGAGGTTGGGGGGAGAGGACAGAGGAAGGAAGCATGATTGTTACCTCGCCACCAACACAACAGGGACTTGGTGCTCCTGGATGCGCAACACACATGAGTGCCTTCTTGCTGCACTACCTGCAACATGACCCTCGAATTGTGAGAATTAGAAATAATCCTGACTACTGGGTTGCCACACTGTTAGATCCCCGGTACAAAAGTAAATTTGCAGAAATTATTCCTGCCATAGAAAGGGATGCACGCATGCAGGAGTATCAGCAGAGACTGTTGCAGAATCTTACATGTGCTTTTCCACAAAATACCAGTGGTGCACGTAGTGAATCTCACAGTTCCAACTTGCCAACCTTGGGACCGTCAAATGTTCAGCACTCAAACCGTAACAGAACCACAGTATCTGCTGGTAACATCAATTTTGTGGAATCATTTCACCACTTTTTTAGCCCATCCTTTGCAAGGCCACTGGAGACAAGAAGTCTGACACATAGTCAACGCCTAGAGACGATGGTACAGGAGTATCTCCAAGTAAACATTGAAGCCATGACTGTGTCACTGGACCCTTGCTCTTTTTGGGCTTCCAAACTGGATAAATGGCCGGAGCTAGCCACTTACGCCTTGGAGATCTTGTCATGCCCCGCAGCCAGCGTTCTGTCTGAACGTGTGTTCAGCGCTGCTGGTGGTGTGCTGACAGATAAGCGCACGCGGCTCTCCACTGATAATGTAGACAGACTCACGTTCATAAAGATGAACAAATCATGGATCCGAAACGACTTTTCTACCCCTGTGTCATCCTGGGGAGAGTAAAAGCTTGATGATTGGTTAAAATCACCCTACCAACCGTTTTAAGCTTTCAAATTACTAATCATGTTTATCTGTATCTTGGCTGGAAAATAATTTGGGCTTTGTAGCAGTGTGCAGCACTGATTCTATTAGGCCATCTATAATAAGCTCCACCAGATTTAAAATTAGTAATCATGTTTATCTGTATCTTGACTGGAAAATAATTTGGGCTTTGTAGCAGTGTGCAGCACTGATCCTATTAGGCCATCTATACTAAAGCTTCACCAGATTTAAAATTAATAATAATTTTTAGCTGCATCTAGCCCGGAAAATAATTTTGGGGCTCCGAGATGCGCAAGACACATAAGTGCCTTCTTGCTGCACTACCTGCAGCATGACCCTCATATTGTCAGAATTCGAAGTAATCATGACTACTGGGTTGCCACACTCTTAGATCCCCCAAACTTTTCGATCAACCTTTTCATTTTAATAAAGACCAAAAAAATGGTCATTTTTGAAATTATAAGCATTAGCAGGTTGTTAGAAACTGAAATCAAACAGTTTTCAACTCAAAACTTTATTCTAGGTGATGTTACATTTTCACATAGGACCCCTTGTTCGAAAGGAGCTTCTGAACTCTCTCGTCCATTGAATTTGTCAGGTTTTGGATGGTTTCTGCTTCAATTGTTTTGCATGAGGACAGAATACCCTTCCAGAGCTGTTGCTTAGATGTGAACTGCCTCCCGCCATCATAGACACTCCTTTTAATGATGCTCCAAAGGTTCTGAATGGGGTAGAGGTCAGGGGAGCATGGGGGTCACACCATAAGTTTGTCCCCTTTTATGCCCATATCAGCCAGAGATGCAGATGTTTTATGTGCAGCATGAGATGGTGCATTATCATGCAAAAAAATGATCTTGCTGTGAAATACACGGTTCTTCTTCTTGAACCATGGCAGGAAGTGCTGTTTGAGAAAATCCACATACATTATGGAGTTCATCTTTAGCGCCTTCAGGGATCCTAAAGGGGCCGACAATCTCTCTCCCCATGATTCCAGCCCAAAACATTACTCCACCTCCTCCTTGTTGGCGGTGTATCCGTGTTTGCGTGGGGTGTCCATCAACCAGCCATCCTCCACTCCATCCATCTGGACCATCGAGCGCTGCACGGCACTCATCCGTGAACAAAACAGTTTTGAAATCAATCTTCATGTAATGTTTGGCCCACTGGAGCCGTTTCTGCTTGTGTGAAGTGGATAGAGGAGGTCGACAGAATGGCGTATGCACAGCTGCAAACCTCTGAAGGACCCTGCATCTTGTTGTTCGGGGGACGTTGGAGGCACCAGCAGCTTCAAAAACTTGTCTGCTGCTATGACAAGGCTTTTTTGCCGCTGCTCTTTCAACCTGACGTAATTGCCTGTAGGAAAGAGTCCTCAATTTGCCCTTATCAGCACGCACACGTGTGTACTGTGAATCAGCTACATACTTCTTGATTGCCAAGACACTTCATCCTGATCATCGCACAATGTTGATTGTAGTCATGCCTTGACCTAAACACTCCACAATGTGTTGCTTCTCAGCAGCCGACACATCCTTTTTCTTTCCCATTTTGGCAGAAAATGTAGGCTGCTTAATAATGTGAGACAGCCTTCTTAAGTAGTCTTGCCTTTCATTGGACACACCTGCCAAACTAATTAGCACAGGTGTCTGCAATTGCTTACAGTGATATAAAGAGCCCTGACACACATCACCATCAATGAGTTTAACTGACAAACAAATTCTTCCCTTATCACTCCTAAACACTTTTTGCATAATAATTTGGAACACAGTGTACATGTGCTTTTCCACAAAACACCAGTGGTTCACGTAGTGAATCTTACAGTTCTAACTTGCCAACCGTGGTCTGTATGGAGTTGTTCAATAAAGGGCCCAAAATTAAGATAACATAGATGGGAGAGGTCTTTATGAATAGGAATTCCTAAGTATTTGATACCCTGTGAGGGCCAGGCAAAGGGAAAGTTGGACTGGATGGAATCCTATATGGATTTGGGGAGGGAGACATCGAGGGCCTCAGACTTCGCTGCATTGATTTTAAAATTTGACCATGTAACAAAGTGATCTATTTCAGCCATAACAGCATGGATGGATATATGTGATTGAGTGATATATACTAGGACATCATCAGCAAATAGAGAGCACTTGTACTCGGTGCCTCCCACCTCAATCCACCTAATATTGGGGTTATGGCGAATTGATGAGAGCAGGTGCTCCATCACTAGGATGTATAAGAGAGGGGACAGAGAACATCCCTGCCTTGTCCCATTGGTGATTGTGAAAGGTGATGAAAATGTTCTGACGCGCCCCCTGGGCCTTGGGACACCTGGAGCCGGACCCTTTTTGGTGGATGCTGGTGGTTGTAGTCTCCGTTGCGGCGACCCGGTTCCGTGGCTCAGGGCGGTCAAACCAGTGGCGGAACTATTTATGTGGTTTTGATGTTTAAATGTCCGACTATGCCACCCGTGGATTGCGGTCAGAGTGAACCGCCGCTCCAGGGCAGACTGCTGAGGCTGGTGTTGTGGGTGCAGCAGAGCGTAGCATAACTCCCCACGGGAGGAGTATAGCCTCAGGGCAGTGTATGCGGAGGATGGGGGTGATGGTGCAGGGCAGCAGCAGTAACGACACGGAGTCAGTGATGCAGTCCAGGGCCTTTACTCACAGTTCTTATTATCCAGACCACGTCTGCAGGTAACGGCTGCCCACGTCGTACTGTGCTCACCAGGTGAGGGGCTCAGACAACTCCCAGATAACTTTGGAGCGCTTCACAGGACCCCCTTTGTGTGTCCTTTGTCTGGCCTTTCTTACCAACCCTTCTGTCCGGCTGCCTCGGGCCTCCTCTTGGTAAACTTGGCGCCAGTTTCCCTGACCCTATGTGGTGCCTTCCTAGCGGGTGTAGCGAGGGGCTGCGCCACATAAAATGTCACAGCCTCCTGTTTCTAGCTGAGGGTCGTTTCCTGCCTCCACTAGTTTCGGGGACCGGTCTCCCCCTTTGGCCTGACCCCTCCACGCAGGTGGATTCGGGCGTGCGGTGGCTACTCGCCCGTCCGCACCCCTTGGATCCCTTCATTCCTCGTTCCTGGAGCCTTCTCCGCTCCTCTTCCTTCCTTCTCCCTCTTCCAGGCCTGGGCCTCTGTTACTAGGCCTGCCTCCGGAGCAGAGCTCATGCAGAGCCCCTGCTCCCTGCCAATTCTGCTCAGACTTCTCTGCACTGAACTAAGATGGTGCCCACGTTTTATACTCCCTTCTCAATGCACCCAGGAACTGCTTCCTCCCTGCTCCTGCACTACAGGGTTCCCCTTCCTCAGTGTTCCCTCCCCCCACTCCAGCCAGGGACAGGGACTGTCGTGCCCATCTCAGGGGCATATTGGTCGCCCTGCCCCACGGCAATGTGGTGTAATGCATGCAGGTGTCGGGTCCTGATCCACACTACATCCTTACCTGAGAGTGAGATATCACACCTCTGGGTGAGGTGCAATACCTCTGTAGCAACCGAGCCCTCAGGGTGCTACAGTTCCATTTATCTTCAGCCTAGGTGACGTATTGCGATACAGGGCCGTGATTTTGGCTATAAAAGGGTCCCCTAGACCCCTACCCCAAGCTTTTTAAGAGAATCATATATGGCGTGCCAGGAGACTCTATGGAATGCTTTCTCAGCATCCAACGAGAGTATCTAATTACAAATTTTTAACTGCATCTAGCCCAGGAAATACTTTGTGCCTAGTAGCAGTGTCTGCTAGTCAGCGGATTATCCCGGCTGTTAAGCAAGCTACACCACCTGTAGTTTAGACACTTAATTTTTTCAAAGGAAATGCTTCAGGACCACGGGATACTCAGTGAAGAGCATCAGGAGGCACCCTAAGGCATAGGGGCTGGGACTGGCAGTAGGATGCCTTGCGGTGGACAGCCAAGCTCGATCCTTATAAAAGCTTTTTAACTGCAGCAGCTTTAGTGGACGCTACTGGAGCTGGAATTACGCGGCTGCTGGCATGAGTCTTGCCCTCCAATAGATCCTTGTAAATGGATTTAAAGTGTATTCATTCAAATTAGAGAGACAATTTAAATTAAAAAGCTTAGAGCTGCCTCCACCACAGGGGGGCTCGCTCGACCCACCAGCGGACAGGCACCAGTATTGGGAGAGGGGGGCTGGCCGTCAGGATTCACCGCGGCTCTGGCACAAACCCAGCGACGCGGAGGTGGCACGGGCAGGAGCGGACTGAACGTGTCGGCTTCTCACTTTTTGGATTTTAGAAGGGCATGACATGCCTATATCTGTGTCTCCCCCTCCTTTTACTCCTCCACCTCTTTTCTTTTCGCATGACTATATGTACTTGTCACTTTTCCATGTGTTAGTTGTGTCTTCTGAGCAGTTTGTCAGCTTTTGGACACCTTTGAAGGTGTTTTCTATGTGTTTCTATGTGTTTTTGTTTGCCTGCCATTGGTTTTAACGGTGTTCGAAGGTGTTCGACGAACAGTTCGACGAACAGTTCGGCGAACACACGGGTATTCGACGAACCGAACCGAACTCGAACACTACGGGGGTGGCTCAACACTATTGGTGGGTACTCTGGGTAAACGAGCAGGTGGTTATGGCAGGCAACTTGGCAGGTGCAATGCGTAGGCAGGCTGGCGGGCACGGCAGGTAACTGGCAGGTGCTCCGGGTAGGCAGGCTGGCGGGCATGGCAGGTAACTGGCAGGTGCTTCGGGTAGGCAGGCTGGCGGGCACGACAGGTAACTGGCAGGTGCTCTGGGTAGGCAGGCTGGCAGACACGGCTGATAGACTGGCGGGCAGGACTGTTAGACAGACTGGCGGGCAAGGAACCTGAGGGCTGAGGAGAGTGTTAGTACTCAACAACCTTGCACAGGCACCTCCATTTTGGAGGAGGTGCTTAATATAGGGGCAGTCCTCCGGCCATTGGCCGGGGACTCTTTAGGATGGCGCTCGTGGCCACTTTAAGAGAGAGGGAGCGCGCGCACCCTAAGCACAGTGCCCGGGAAGCTGTGTGCAGTGCACACCTCAGCAGTAGGAAAACAGGAAGATGTCGGACCGGGACCACGGTGGTGAGGGGAACGACGTCTCTGCCCGGCAGGAGGCAGAGACGCCGATGCTACAGTATCCCCCCTTTACGCCCCCTCTTCTTTAAGCCCGCAAGAAATTTTTCTAGAAGATGAGGGGCTTGAATGTTCTCCCTGGGCTCCCAAGACTTCTCCTCAGGGCCAAACCCCTTCCAATCCACAAGAAAGAAAGTCTTTCCTCTTACGCTCTTGGTGGCCAAAATGTTTTCTACCTCAAAGACGTCCTCAGCGGAGACTGGACCTGGAGTGGTACCTGGATCATCAGAGAAAGAATTAAGGACAACTGGTTTGAGGAGAGACACGTGAAAGGAGTTGGGAATCCGTAAGGAGGCCGGGACTTTCAGCTTGTAAGCCACCGGATTAATTTGGTTCAAAACCTCGAACAGACCGATGAACCGCGGACCCAACTTGTAAGATGGTTTCTTAAGACGAACATATTTTCAAGAAAGCCAGACCTTGTCTCCCAGATGGAATAGAGGCGGATCTAGACATCTCTTATCAGCATGCTTCTTCATCCGGTCCAAGGACTGAAGAAGCGCAGATCTAGTGTCTTCCCAAATTGCAGAAAATTTGCTGACGAGAGACTCCGTGGCAGGATTGTCCACTGAAGAGGAGATGGGAAACGGAATCTGGGGATGTTGACCGTAGACCACAAAAAACAGAGTTTTAGCAGAAGACTCGCTCTCATGGTTGTTATAGGAAAACTCGGCCCAGGGCAGGAGCTCAATCCAATCGCAATGGTGAGCGTTGAAAAAGTGTCGAAGAAAACTGGTGAGGATTTGATTGATGCATTCCACTTGGCCATTGGACTGAGGATGATATGCCGAAGAAAAATCCAAGGAGACATCCAGCAGCTTGCATGTGGCTCTCCAGAAGCGTGAAGTGAATTGGACTCCGCGATCTGAGACAATGTGGAGGGGTAGGCCATGAAGACAGAAGATGTGATGGATGAAGTCCTTAGCCAGCACCGGTGCAGACGGAAGACCAGGCAGGGGTATGAAGTGGGCCATCTTAGAAAAGCTGTCAGCAATCACCCAAATGACAGTACAAATGGCAGAAAAAGGGAGGTCCGTGATTAAGTCCATTGCAATATGTTGCCACGGAGCAGAAGGCACGGGAAGCGGAAGAAGACAGCCGGCTGGGAGGTGCCTAGGTATCTTGTTACGGGCACAAGAGGAAAAAGCCGCGACAAATTCCGCAACATCCTTGCGCAGGGTGGGCCACCAATAATGTCGGGAAATGAGCAGAAATGTCTTCCTCTGGCCGGAGTGACCAGCCAGTTTGGACGAATGACCCCACAGTAAAACCTTCTTCCAATCCTGAACCGCTACAAAGGTCTTACCGGGAGGTAGATGAGACACTTTAAACGGAGCAACAGTCATTATTTTGGAGGGGTCAATGATATGTAGAGGCTCCTCCTCCTGGTTAGTAGAGAAAAATGAACTGGATAGTGCGTCGGCTTTAATGTTCTTGTCTGCCGGGCGACAGTGAAGAGTAAAGCAGAATCGAGCAAAGAATAGTGACCATCTGGTCTGATGTGGGTTTAGTCTTTGGGCATTCTGCAAATAAGCGAGGATTTTATGGTCAGTGTAGATGCCCACTGGGTGCGGAGCCCCCTCCAGCAAGTAGCGCCACTCCTCCAGCGCTAATTTGATGGCCAGCAACTCTCAATCTCCTATGGAGTTGTTGCGCTCGGACGAGTAGAAGAGCTTGGAGAAGAAGCCGCAGGTTACCATTCTCCCGGAAGAGGATTTCTGGGTGAGCCTTGCTCCAGCCCCGGAGGAGGAGGCATCATCCTCCAGGAAGAACTGCTTGTTGGAATCCAGACAGTGTAGCACTGGAGCGGAGGAGAAGGCTTGTTTTAGGGAAACAAAGGCTTTCTCCGCCTTGGAAGACCACTCCCTGGGGTTTGCTCCTTTACGGGTGAGAGCAGAGATGGGAGATGTCCGGGAGGAAAAATGAGGAATGAAGAGGAGGTAATAGTTTGTGAAGCCCAGAAACCGTTGAATCGCCTTCAATCCTTCCGGTCAGGGCCACTTTAAGACAGCACACACCTTTTCGGGATACATCCACAGACCGGTCTCAGAAATGATGTAACCAAGAAACGGCAAGGAGGTCTGCTCAAAGAGGCATTTGTCGTATTTAGCATACAGGCGATTCTTCCAGAGCCTCAGCAGAACCTAACGAACATCCCTCCAGTATGAGGGCAGATCCGGGGAGAACACTAAGATGTCATCCAGGTACACCACCACGCAAGAATACAGGAGATCTCGGAAGATGTCGTTAACTAGCTCCTGGAAGATGGCTGGAGCATTACAGAGACCGAAGGGCATCACGCGGTATTCGTAGTGACCGTCCTGGGTGTTGAATGCCGTCTTCCACTCGTCTCCCTGGCGAATCCAGACCAGATTGTACGATCCCCGTAGATCGAGCTTGGTGAAGATCTTCGCGTTTTTTAGGAGGTAAAACAACTCCAAGATGAGAGGCAGGGGGTACTTATTTTTGATGGTAATCAGGTTTAGACCCCTATAGTCAATACAAGGATGAAGCTAGCCGTCTTTCTTCTTGACGAAGAAGAATCCTGCTCCAGCTGGAGAGGTGGACTTCCGGATAAATCCTTTGGCAAGATTCTCCTCAATGTACTGATACATAGCACTGGTCTCGGCCACCGACAAGGGGTAGATTCGCCCACGAGGAGGTGAAGTACCAGGTATTAGGTCGATGGGGCAATCATACGGCCTATGAGGTGGTAGTGTCTCAGCCTCCTTTTTGTCAAAGACGTCCACATAGGACCAGTAGGGTGCCGGCAGGCCAGGTAGGTTAGACAGGGATCAAGCAGGACGAACCAGAACTAGACAGGATGCATGGCATTCCTGACCCCAATGGAGCACTTCACCAGATCTCCAATTCAGGACGGGCTCATGTTTCTGTAACCAGGGTGTAACATCCCTGGCGGCGTGCTTGCATAGTGCACCACCTCCCACCATGCAAGACCGCAAACTTACCTGTCAGTCCATGCTGCACTCTTTGCTCCAGTACCTGCTCTGTCCATGTCTCTTGTCTGATTGCTTAGGGTGTCGGCGCGGCTTTCTGCTTGTTTCTTATAGCTACTGTGTGCACAGTCCTAATGCATCCCCAGCCTATTGCTGTGAGTCACTGGATACTTAAACCCCCTCCACCCAGTGAGAGGTGCCTGAGCGACACTTTCTTACAGTCTGTGTTCTGTGCAACTGTTAGTTGCCAGGTCCTGTCCTGACTCCAGTCTGTCCGCCACCCTGGGGACTGAGTACCCAGGGCCTCTACCTGTACCTGTTACTTCTAGTCTGTTTCCGCCACCCTGGGGGCCGAGTACCCAGGGCCGCTACCTGTATCTCTGACTTCTAGTCTGTTTCCGCCACCCAGGGGGCTGAGTTCCCAGGCTCGTTCCTGTATCTTGTTCCCGGTTCAGTTCCTGTCTGAACAGTGTCCTAGCCTGTTACCTGTTTGTCTCTATGTCCGAATCTTCCCTTTTCCTGCAGTGTCTGAACCTGCACCGCTTTGCTTGTTCACCGCTCCGGCGGTTCCGCTCTGCTCCGCTTGTTTACTGCACCTGTGGTTCTATTCTGCTCTGCTTGTTCACCGCTCTGGCGATTCTGCTCTGCTTCGCTCGTTTACCACACCTGCGGTTCTGCTCCGCTCTGCTTGTTCACCGCGCATGCGGTTTTGTTCCGCTCTGCTTGTTCACCACGCCTGCGGTTTTGCTCCGCTCTGCTTGTTCTCTGCACCTGCAGTTTTGCTACGCTCTGCTTGTTCTCTGCACCTGCAGTTTTGCTACGCTCTGCTTGCTCATCGCCCCTGCAGTTTTGCTGCGCTCTGCTTGTTCACCGCATCTGCGGTTTCGCCCTGCTCTGTTTGCTCACCGCTCCGGCAGTTCTGCTCTGATTGTTCACCGCATCTGCGGTTTCGCTCTGCTCTGCTGTCCACCGCACCTGCGGCTCCGTTCCTGTGTCACAGTCTGAACTGGTACCTATCCTACCTGCGTTCCTACCTGCCAGTACCCGCCTGTCTGCATACCAGCCATGCCTGCCAGTGCCCACCTGTCTGCATGCCAGCCGAGCCTGTCAGTCCTCTCCTGTCTGCATACCAGCCGTGCCTGCCAATACCCACCGGTCTTCATACCAGCCGTGCCAGCCAGTACCCACCTGTCTGTATACCAGCCTAACCTGCCTGTTTCTGCATTCCCCGGTGTGGGTCAAACAGCTGTGACCGGGGTCTGACCTGGAGTAGCACCTGGTCCCTCTGCTCGGTTCCTAATGGGTTCATGGAGTCGGCTGAGCCGCCGTGTGCCCTCCAGGCACTCCTCGATTCATGGTACAGTGGGATCACTAATCACACTCACGCCAGTCAGTCCGGGTGTGAGCGTAACAGTTTGCTCAGGCCATGGTTCCCGTTGAGCCCCACGGCCCTTCGCTCTCAGAGACATTTGAATCCTTGTCTGGTGAATACGTGCGCTAAGGAAATTTTTTTTTCGCAAGCTGAGGCCCAGGTGATTTACGCACCAGCTCAAATGGATCTATCAGCACTTGTTCCTGCGGATCCACCACAGTAGTATGGGGATCCAAAAAGAAGCCGTGCATTTGTGGAGCAATGCATGCTGCATTTGAAATTCTATGCTCATTATTTTCCTACCGATCAGGTTAAAGTAGCATTCATGATGTCCTACCTAGCGGGTGATGCCTTAAAATGGATCACCCCCCTATGGGAAGCATGGGATCCTATCGTCTCTGACCTGCAGGCCTTCCTGGTGGCCTTTCTAATGGTCTTCGATGACCCTAATCCTGAAGCTTCTGCTATAGCTTCCCTTCCCAATATCCTGGAGCAGCCCTGATGGGTGATGTGTGTAGGTAGCCTACCAGTTCTCCAGCCTGAAGAGACTGCTGCCCACACAGAATCCACACAGGATGACGATGCTCTACAGAATACTTCCCTTCCCAACCTCAAGAGGCAGTCCAGACGTGCAAGGCGTAGAAGTTAACCGTCACGCCAGGTTCTGTCCTCCCAAAGACCTCCTGTTCTCCAGCCTGTAGAGGCAGCTGTCCACGCAGAATCCATGAAGGATGACTATGTTCATCAGGCAAAGCAGATGCCAGAACTCAGTCACAAATTCGGATTGCGGTCCCGCTGCAGTTGTTTGGGACCCCCGGACGGTCTTTGTCCAGCGAAGGTTGGAGAATCCCAAGACATTAGGCCTGTGGGAGAGGCTGCCCTTGGCGTTAGTGTTTCCTCTCCACAGATGACCATGACCGTCTCCGTGGCAAGTGAAGACCTTGGATTAACCAGAAGTTTCGGGCTTAAAACCTTGAAGAGTCGGTGTCTGATTCCCATCTGACAACTCCAGAAGCCGGTTTGTGCATTGTCAGCAGAAGGACGAGCCCTACTCAGAAAAAGTCAAAATATGTCTGTACAAATTAAGCTCCAGATTGGAGCATTACACATGAAGAAGTTCACATTCCAGGTGCTGTCTGGTTTACCCACAGGTCGTCCAGAGCCGAGAGATCTAGTGCCCGCTCAGGTCTGGAGATCCTGTATGGTGTTTCCTGGGGGACTGCTGAGGTGCAGGAGGTGTCCAGTCCCCATATCTTCGGGACAGTCAGCAGTTTCTTCTTCTTCTTCACCAGATCTGCTAGTCGCTGAATCGCTGTGCGCTGAAGTCTCCGATGGAAGGGTAGCGGAGGCATTGTTCCCACACGATTGTACCAATGATCTGGCTTTAGGCACCGCCCCGCCTCGCAGACATGTCATCTCAGAAACCAGACTGAAGTTGGTCCCTAATCAAGGATCCTCCATCTCTAACAAATCTGGCAATAAGTCCATCAAGGCGGTGGCTATCTCCAAGCCTCTGCACCCCTCCAACCAGGCAGAGGACCTCCAGTTGCCTCCTGAATAGAGATGAGCGTTGTTCTACTCGAACTGTTCGCCAATCTCAAATTCGAGCTGTTTTGGGCGGTGTTCGAGCCGTTCGGCGAACACGAACGATTTGAGAAAAATTCAGCTGTTCGAGGTTATGTTCGATAACTGCTCGTGCACCAAAATCATAACTGGATTTTTTCTCAGTAATGATGAAAATTAATGTTAATATGCAGTTTGAGTGTACAGCGGGGTGGGGGGAGGGGCAGGGGATGGATCTCTGCAGGAATAATGAAGATCTCCATTTTTTTTCTCTTTCCCGCATTTACAGTGGGGAGGTGCAATCTGTCAGCCTATCAGCAGCGCACACACGGAGCGAAGTGCTTTTTTCACACAAGCAAGGGCATGTGTCATTGGCAGTGTATGTCACATGTCCTTGCCCTATAAGACCAAGCCATTTTCCCCGTCGCCACCATTTTCTCACTGCTGCAGCTGCGTGTTAGACGGCACCGCTGTTGCTGTGTGCGCTATACCTTGTTAATTTCAAGCCAATTTTCGCACAAATCTACAGATAGCTTGGGAGTAGGGAATAGTTGTGATTGCAGTCCTTTTAAGGACTAGGTTACAGCATTTCCTACGACTTTTATCAGGCAGGTCTGTGCTCTTAAATAGATAGATTGTGGGAGTAAAGACTAATTGTAATTGCAGTCCTTTTCAGGACTAGGTTACATCAGTTCCTATCAGTTTTTGCCAGGCAGGTCTGTGCAAGTTTTTTTCACAGCATTTGGCTGAATCTAGCAAAGCTAATCCTTTTTGGCCTATTGCAGAGTGTGTTAGTCAGTGGAGTAGCCTATCTGTGTTGCAAGATATACCACCTGTGTATAGAATACCAATTTTTTTACTGCACCTAGTGAAGTAAAATCTTTTGGGCATAGCATCATTCTATTAGTCCATCTATACTGACCTCCATCAGGTTGCAAATTGAATATAATTTTTTTCTGCATCTAGCTCTGAAAAAATATTTGGCCTTCTAGCAGTGTGTGGGACTTTCTCTATTAGTCCATCTATACTGACCTCCATCAGGTTACAAACTGAATATATTTTTTTTCTGCATCTACCTCTGAAAAAATATTGGGCTTCTAGCTGTGTGTGGGACTTGTTCTATTAATCCATCTATACAGACCTCCATCAGGTTGCAAACTGAATATAATTTTTTTCTGCATCTACCTCTGAAAAAATATTTGGGCTTCTAGCTGTGTGTGGGACTTTCTCTATTAGTCCATCTATACTGACCTCCATCAGGTTGCAAACTGAATATAATTTTTATGTGCATCTACCTCTGAAAAAATATTTGAGCTTCTAGCTGTGTGTGGGACTTGTTCTATTAGTCCATCTATACTGACCTCCATCAGGTTGCAAACTGAATATAATTTTTTTCTGCATCTAGCTCTGAAAAAATATTTGGCCTTCTAGCAGTGTGTGGGACTTTCTCTATTAGTCCATCTATACTGACCTCCATCAGGTTGCAAACTGAAAATAATTTTTTGTCTGCATCTAGCTCTGAAAAAATATTTGGCCTTCTAGCAGTGTGTGGGACTTTCTCTATTAGTCCATCTATACTGACCTCCATCAGGTTGCAAATTGAATATAATTTTTTTCTGCATCTAACCCAGCCAATAGTTTTGGCCTAATACCACAGTTTGGCCACTCAGCTCTGCTCGGTTCCCATCCATTGTTTTTTTGTGCAAACAACTCCAGAGTTGTGAATTAGTTAACCACCAAAATGAGTGGAAAAAGGCCTGCTGCTGGTGGAAAGGGGAATAGGCGTGTTGGGAAGGGGAAAAAAGGTTGTGTCCGTGGGGTAGGTGTTAAAGCAACAGTAACATCTGCAGAAGAAAGACCATCTTCCAGCCAAACTAAAATGTCTACTTCTTTTAGCGGACAATGTGATAAGATCCCTTTCTTACGGCCACGCCAATCGCTACAAATTCCAGATGAGGCACAAAAACAGCAGGTGCTTCAACGGATATCAAGTGCTCCTTTAAGTGGGCTCTCCTCCACATCAACTTCAACATCACAAATACTCCAGTCCTCAAAGGTGTCACCCCAATCGCACTTGCTTCCTCACAGCTCCCAAATCTCCAGCTGCCCGTCTGAGTATGAGGTAGAACAGATGGTTGAGTCTGCAGAGCTGTTTACTCATACTATAGCCTGGGAATCAGAGGTCGACTCCAGCGCTTCTGTGAATCCAGACGAGGAAATGATCTGCACTGATGCCCAGAATCTTTATGAATCGGATCCAGGACCAGACGCAGAAGGTTCTGACCATAATGTAGACCCTCATTCCCAAACTAACTCCTGTTGGTGGAGACAATGAGGAAGACGATGATGAGACTCAAATACCTGATTGGAGCGACAACTTTAGTTTTTTGTCAGGGCAGGAACAGGTTGGCTCTGAGGACGACGGGTGTGATAACGCACAGGGTGATGATGATGAGGTTGGAGATCCCACTTACTGTCAACCCACAGTCAGCCAAGAGATGAGGTCAGCAGAGGAGGTGGAGGAAGATGCTAGTGACAACGAGGTCAGGTTGCGCCTTCCTGGACAGAGACGTAGTACTGGAAGCACATCAACAACTGCATCCTCAAACACAACTCTGCCTCTCACCACAAGTCGTGGTGGCTCTTCAGGTCGCATGGGTGCTAAGCCTTGCATAGCCTGGGCATTTTTTCAGATCGATAAAGATGACCCAACTCGTGTTATCTGTAACATTTGTCAGCAAAAGCTAAGTAGAGGCCAAAAAATACATAGTTTGAGTACTTCATGCATGAACCGGCACATGGACATGAAGCATAAGTTGCAGTGGGAAGCTCAGTGTGCTACAATGCGGCCTAGCCGGCCGGGCCAACCACCGTCTGCCATATCTTGTGCATCCGCGGCCTCTTCATCCTCTGTGACTGGGGGGACAGCAGTCACACCTGTTTTGGGGCGCAGACCTGCCACCTCTTTACCCGCAACAGCCAGCGTGATTGGCAGGTCATCATTTTCTTTGGAGGTGGTAACACCAGCTGGTGTTGAGCGCTGTCCGACATCGATAGCACCACCTTTGGATCAAGGCAACCTAACATGTCCGCCTGCATCTTCCTCACAGACCGGCAGTTTGCCGGGGACACCCTTATCAACCCCGTCTAAGCACAATAGCCAGCCCTCGGTCCCTCAGATGTGGACAAGTAAAAGACCATTTCCTCCTAGCCCTGAGAAAGCTAAGAGGTTGAATTTCACCATCTGCAAGCTCTTGGCTACAGAAATGCTGCCTTTCCGCCTGGTGGACACAGAGGATTTTCGAGACCTTATGTCCGTCGCAGTGCCCCAGTACCAGATGCCCAGTCGGCACTACTTCTCAAAGAAAGGTGTGCCTGCGCTCCACCAGCATGTCGCACACAACATCACCGCTTCTTTGAGAAACTCTGTGTGTGACAGGGTGCATTTCACCACAGACACTTGGACGAGTAGGCATGGACAGGGGCGTTACATGTCGCTGACTGGGCACTGGGTAACTATGGTGACAGCAGTACAAGGGGCTGCTGTCCAAGTCTTGCCGTCCCCACGAGTTGTGCGTCAATCCTCTTTATGTCAAAGTTCCTCCACTGCTTCTGCCTCCTCAACCTCCTCTCGGTCTTCCACCTGCACCCAAAGCCTGTCTGGTCATGCCACAAGCTTTCTAACTGCGCAGAAGGGATCCTGCACACCTCCTTACTATGCTGGCAGTAGGGCTCAACGTCATCAGGCGGTTTTTACTTTGAAATGTCTGGGAAATGTGAGTCACACAGCTGAGGAGTTGTGGTCAGCTCTGGAGAACCAATTTCATGAATGGTTGTCTCCACTGGACCTGAAACCAGGGAAGGCCGTGTGCGACAATGCTGCAAACCTGGGTGCGGCCCTTCGCCGGGGCAATGTCACACACGTGCCTTGTATGGCTCACGTGTTGAACCTGGTTGTCCAGCAATTTTTAGCCCACTATCCCAGACTAGATGGCCTTCTGCAGAGGGCACGGTCGCTGTGTGCTCACTTCCGCCGTTCGCATCCCGCAGCTCAGCGACTTACATCTCTACAGAAGTCGTTGGGCCTGCCACTTCACCGGCTAAAATGCGATGTGCCTACCCGGTGGAATTCAACTCTGCACATGTTGCAGCGACTGTGGCAGCACCGACAAGCCCTGGTGCAATACGTTCTGACGTATAGCCTGGGCCAACGAGATCCAGAGGTGGGGCAAATCACGCTGGAGGAGTGGTCTCAGATCAGGGACCTATGCACCCTTCTGCACAGTTTTGAAATGGCGACGAAGATGTTTAGTGCTGACGATGCCATTATCAGCATGACTATTCCGGTGATTTACATGCTGGAGCACATGTTAAACAGAATTCGGAGTCAGGTGGTGGCACAAGAGGAGGTGGAGGAAGTAGAGGAGGAGGAGTTGTATGCGGAAGGGCTAACATCTGCAAGGTCCAGACGGTCGGCAGCACCAAGGCGGCAGGCATGTGAGGGTGGGGGAGATGGTTTTACCAGGGCGCATGGTAGCAGCCAAACTAGTGAGGAAGGTGCAGGAGCCCAGGAAGAAGTGGAGGACGAACTGATGGAAGACTCATCAGATGAGGGAGACCTTGATCACATTTCTGTTGTGCGAGGTTGGGGGGAGAGGACAGAGGAAGGAAGCATGATTGTTACCTCGCCACCAACACAACAGGGACTTGGTGCTCCTGGATGCGCAACACACATGAGTGCCTTCTTGCTGCACTACCTGCAACATGACCCTCGAATTGTGAGAATTAGAAATAATCCTGACTACTGGGTTGCCACACTGTTAGATCCCCGCTACAAAAGTAAATTTGCAGAAATTATTCCTGCCATAGAAAGGGATGCACGCATGCAGGAGTATCAGCAGAGACTGCTGCAGATTCTTACATGTGCTTTTCCACAAAACACCAGTGGTGCACGTAGTGAATCTCACAGTTCCAATTTGCCAACCGTGGGACCCTCAAGTGTTCAGCACTCAAACCGTAACAGAACCACAGTATCTGCTGGTAACATCAATTTTGCGGAATCATTTCACCACTTTTTTAGCCCATCCTTTGCAAGGCCACAGGAGACAAGAAGTCTGACACATAGTCAACGCCTAGAGACGATGATACAGGAGTATTTCCAAGTAAACATTGAAGCCATGACTGTGTCATTGGACCCTTGCTCTTTTTGGGCTTCCAATCTGGATAAATGGCCGGAGCTAGCCACTTACGCCTTGGAGATCTTGTCATGCCCCGCAGCCAGCGTTCTGTCTGAACGTGTGTTCAGCGCTGCTGGTGGTGTGCTGACAGATAAGCGCACACGGCTCTCCACTGATAATGTAGACAGACTCACGTTCATAAAGATGAACAAATCATGGATCCGAAACGACTTTTCTACCCCCGTGTCATCCTGGGGAGAGTAAAAGCTTGATGATTGGTTAAAATCACCCTACCAACCGTTTTAAGCTTTCAAATTACTAATCATGTTTATCTGTATCTTGACTGGAAAATAATTTGGGCTTTGTAGCAGTGTGCAGCACTGATCCTATTAGCCCATCTATACTAAGCTCCACCAGATTTAAAATTAATAATAATTTTTAGCTGCATCTAGCCCGGAAAATAATTTTGGGGCTCCGAGATGCGCAAGACACATAAGTGCCTTCTTGCTGCACTACCTGCAACATGACCCTCATATTGTCAGAATTCGAAGTAATCATGACTACTGGGTTGCCACACTCTTAGATCCCCCAAACTTTAAGATCAACCTTTTCATTTTAATAAAGACCAAAAAAATGGTCATTTTTGAAATTATAAGCATTAGCAGGTTATTAGAAACTGAAATCAAACAGTTTTCAACTCAAAACTTTATTCTAGGTGATGTTATATTTTCACATAGGACCCCTTGTTCGAAAGGAGCTTCTGAACTCTCTCGTCCATTGAATTTGTCAGGTTTTGGATGGTTTCTGCTTCAATTGTTTTGCATGAGGACAGAATACCCTCCCAGAGCTGTTGCTTAGATGTGAACTGCCTCCCGCCATCATAGACACTCCTTTTGATGATGCTCCAGAGGTTCTGAATGGGGTAGAGGTCAGGGGAGCATGGGGGTCACACCATAAGTTTGTCCCCTTTTATGCCCATATCAGCCAGAGATGCAGATGTTTTATGTGCAGCATGAGATGGTGCATTATCATGCAAAAAAATGATCTTGCTGTGAAATACATAGTTCTTCTTCTTGAACCATGGCAGGAAGTGCTGTTTGAGAAAATCCACATACATTATGGAGTTCATCTTTAGCGCCTTCAGGGATCCTAAAGGGGCCGACAATCTCTCTCCCCATGATTCCAGCCCAAAACATTACTCTACCTCCTCCTTGTTGGCGCTGTAGCCGTGTTTGCGTGGTGTGTCCATCAACCAGCCATCCTCCACTCCATCCATCTGGACCATCGAGCGCTGCACGGCACTCATCCGTGAACAAAACAGTTTTGAAATCAGTCTTCATGTAATGTTTGGCCCACTGGAGCCGTTTCTGCTTGTGTGAAGTGGATAGAGGAGGTCGACAGGATGGCATATGCACAGCTGCAAACCTCTGAAGGACCCTGCATCTTGTTGTTCGGGGGACGTTGGAGGCACCAGCAGCTTCAAAAACTTGTCTGCTGCTATGACAAGGCTTTTTTGCCGCTGCTCTTTTAACCTGACGTAATTGCCTGTAGGAAAGAGTCCTCAATTTGCCCTTATCAGCACGCACACGTGTGTACTGTGAATCAGCTACATACTTCTTGATTGCCAAGACACTTCATCCTGATCATCGCACAATGTTGATTGTAGTCATGCCTTGACCTAAACACTCCACAATTTGTTGCTTCTCAGCAGCCGACACATCCTTTTTCTTTCCCATTTTGGCAGAAAATGTAGGCTGCTTAATAATGTGAGACAGCCTTCTTAAGTAGTCTTGCCTTTCATTGGACACACCTGCCAAACTAATTAGCACAGGTGTCTGCAATTGCTTACAGTGATATAAAGAGCCCTGACACACATCACCATCAATGAGTTTAACTGACAAACAAACAAATTCTTCCCTTATCACTCCTAAACACTTTTTGCATAATAATTTGGAACACAGTGTACATGTGCTTTTCCACAAAACACCAGTGGTTCACGTAGTGAATCTTACAGTTCTAACTTGCCAACCGTGGTCTGTATGGAGTTGTTCAATAAAGGGCCCAAAATTAAGATAACATAGATGGGAGAGGTCTCTATGAATAGGAATTCCTAAGTATTTGATACCCTGTGAGGGCCAGGCAAAGGGAAAGTTGGACTGGATGGAATCCTATATGGATTTGGGGAGGGAGACATCGAGGGCCTCAGACTTCGCTGCATTGATTTTAAAATTTGACCATGTAACAAAGTGATCTATTTCAGCCATAACAGCATGGATGGATATATGTGATTGAGTGATATATACTAGTACATCATCAGCAAATAGAGAGCACTTGTACTCGGTGCCTCCCACCTCAATCCACCTAATATTGGGGTTATGGCGAATTGATGAGAGCAGGTGCTCCGTCACTAGGATGTTTAAGAGAGGGGACAGAGGACATCCCTGCCTTGTCCCATTGGTGATTGTGAAAGGTGATGAAAATATTCTGATGCACCCCCTGGGCCTTGGGACACCCGGAGCCGGACCCTTTTTGGTGGATGCTGGTGGTTGTAGTCTTCGTGGCGGCGACCCGGTTCCGTGGCTCAGGGTGGTCAAACCAGTGGCGGAACTATTTATGTGGTTTTGATGTTTAAATGTCCGACTACGCCACCCGTGGATTGCGGTCAGAGTGAACCGCCGCTGCAAGGCAGACCGCTGAGGCTGGTGTTGTGGTTGCAGCAGAGCGTAGCATAACTCCCCACGGGAGGAGTATAGCCTCAGGGCAGTGTATGCGGAGGATGGGGGTGATGGTGCAGGGCAGCAGCAGTAACGACACGGAGTCAGTGATGCAGTCCAGGGCCTTTACTCACAGTTCTTATTATCCAGACCACGTCTGCAGGTAACGGCTGCCCACGTCGTACTGTGCTCACCAGGTGAGGGGCTCAGACAACTCCCAGATAACTTTGGAGCGCTTCACAGGACCCCCTTTGTGTGTCCTTTGTCTGGCCTTTCTTACCAACCCTTCTGTCTGGCTGCCTCGGGCCTCCTCTTGGTAAACTTGGCGCCAGATTCCCTGACCCTATCTGCTGCCCTCCTAGCGGGTGTAGCGAGGGGCTGCGCCACATAAAATGTCACAGCCTCCGGTTTCTAGCTGAGGGTCGTTTCCTGCCTCCACTAGTTTCGGGGACCGGTCTCCCCCTTTTTCCTGACCCCTCCATGCAGGTGGATTCGGACGTGCGGTGGCGACTCGCCCGTCCGCACCCCTGGGATCCCTTCGTTCCTCGTTCCTGGAGCCTTCTCCGCTCCTCTTCCTTCCTTCTCCCTCTTCCAGGCCTGGGCCTCTGTTACTAGGCCCGCCTCCGGAGCAGAGCTCATGCAGAGCCCCTGCTCCCTGCCAATTCTGCTCAGACTTCTCTGCACTGAACTAAGATGGTGCCCACCTTTTATACTCCCTTCTCAATGCACCCAGGAACTGCTTCCTCCCTGCTCCTGCACTACAGGGTTCCCCTTCCTCAGTGTTCCCTCCCCCCACTCCAGCCAGGGACAGGGACTGTTGTGCCCTTCTCAGGGGCATATTGGTCGCCCTGCCCCACGGCAATGTGGTGTAATGCATGCAGGTGTCGGGTCCTGATCCACACTCCATCCTTGCCTGAGAGTGAGATATCACACCTCTGGGTGAGGTGCAATACCTCTGTAGCAACCGAGCCCTCAGGGTGCTACAGTTCCATTTATCTTCAGCCTAGGTGACGTATTGCGATACAGGGCCGTGATTTTGGCTATAAAAGGGACCCCTACCCCAAGCTTTTTAAGAGAATCATATATGGCGTGCCAGGAGACTCTATGGAATGCTTTCTCAGCATCCAACGAGAGTATCTAATTACAAATTTTTAACTGCATCTAGCCCAGGAAATACTTTGTGCCTAGTAGCAGTGTCTGCTAGTCAGCGGATTATCCCGGCTGTTAAGCAAGCTACACCACCTGTAGTTTGGACACTTAATTTTTTCAAAGGAAATGCTTCGGGACCACGGGATACTCAGTGAAGAGCATCAGGAGGCACCCCAAGGCATAGGGGCTGGGACTGGCAGTAGGATGCCTTGCGGTGGACAGCCGAGCTCGATCCTTATAAAAGCTTTTTAACTGCAGCAGCTTTAGTGGACACTACTGGAGCTGGAATTACGCGGCTGCTGGCATGAGACTTGCCCTCCAATAGATCCTTGTAAATGGATTTAAAGTGTATTTATTCAAATTAGAGAGACAATTTAAATTAAAAAGCTTAGAGCTGCCTCCACCACAGGGGGGCTCACTCGACCCACCAGAGGACAGGCACCAGTATTGGGAGAGGGGGGCTTGCCGTCAGGGTTCACCACGGCTCTGGCACAAACCCGGCGACACGGAGGTGGCACGGGCAGGAGCGGACTGAACGTGTCGGCTTCTCACTTTTTGGATTTTAGAAGGGCATGACATGCCTATATCTGTGTCTCCCCCTCCTTTTACTCCTCCACCTCTTTTCTTTTCTCATGACTATATGTACTTGTCACTTTTCCATGTGTTAGTTGTGTCTTCTGAGCAGTTTGTCAGCTTTTGGACACCTTTGAAGGTGTTTTCTATGTGTTTTTGTTTGCCTGCCATTGGTTTTAACGGTGTTCGAAGGTGTTCGACGAACAGTTCGATGAACAGTTCGGCGAACAAACGGGTGTTCGACGAACAGAACCGAACTCGAACACTACGGGGGTGGCTCAACACTACTCCTGAATCCTCCGGGGTGCTATCCGATAACAAATGGAGAGAGACTTTTCTGCACCCTGTACCTGGTACTTCGCCCACTTCATCCAGTAAGCTTGGCCAAGTGTACGTCAAGGCGGTGGTTACCCCCGAGTCTCTGAACCCCTCCAACCACGCAGAGGACTTCCAGTTGTCTCCTGAATCCTCCGGGGTGCTACCTGATAACAAATGGAGAGAGACTTTTCTGCACCCTCTACCTGGTACTTCGCCCACTTCATACAGTAAGTTTGGCAAAGTGTACGTCAAAGCGGTGGTTAATCCCGAGTCTCTGCACCACTCCAACCTGGTGGAGGACCTCCAGTTGTCCCGTGAATCCTTTGGGGTTCTACTCGATATTGATAAGTGGAGAGAGACTTTCCTGTGTCCTGTTACTGGTACCTCGGCCACTTAATCTGTTGCGGAGGATGGCCCGATGGAAGGAAGCATCCTAGTTACCAAGATGATGAGACCAGCTTTGTTCCCTCTAGTGGACAAAAGAGGAAATCTTCTTGAGGAGAAGGATCGGGCTCTAAATTCTCTGCAGAAAATCCTTGCTGGCTGGAGGAAGAGGGGGCGTAAAGGGGGGGTACTGTAACATCCCTGGCGGCGTGCTTGCATACTGCACCACCTCCCACCATGCAAGACTGCAATCTTACCTGTCAGTCCATGCTGTACTCTGTGCTCCAGTACCTGCTCTGTCCATGTCTCTTGTCTGATTGCTTAGGGCGTCGGCGCGGCTTTCTGCTTGTTTCTTATAGCTACTGTGTGCACAGTCCTAATGCATCCCCAGCCTATTGCTGTGAGTCACTGGATACTTAAACCCCCTCCACCCAGTGGGAGGTGCCTGAGCAACACTTTCTTACAGTCTGTATTCTGTGCAACTGTTAGTTGCCAGGTCCTGTCCTGACTCCAGTCTGTCCGCCACCCTGGGGGCTGAGTACCCAGGGCCTCTACCTGTACCTGTTACTTCTAGTCCGTTTCCGCCACCCTGGGGCCGAGTACCCAGGGCCGCTACCTGTATCTCTGACTTCTAGTCTGTTTCTGCCACTCAGGGGGCTGAGTTCCCAGGCTTGTTCCCGTATCTTGTTCCCGGTTCAGTTCCTGTCTGAACAGTGTCCTAGCCCGTTATCTGTTTGTCTCTATGTCCGAATCTTCCCTTTTCCTGCAGTGTCTGAACCTGCACCTAACTCCAACTCGTTGTCTCTGTACTTCTGTTTGTGAGTTTTGTGTCCACTCGCTACTTCATTGTAAGTACCTTGTGTGTATCTGGTTCTGCTTGTCCCCTTTCCCTTCCTCCGTATCTACCTCCTGTGTTCTAACCATCTTCCTGTATTTTCCAGTCTGTTCCATGTGAACAGAGCCCGGTCCTGTCTGCCTTCACTTTCTGCTCTGTTCTGCTCTGCTTGTTCACCGCTCCGGTGGTTCCGCTCTGCTCTGCTTGGTTACCGCACCTGCAGTTCTATTCTGCTCTGCTTGTTCACCGCTCCGGCGGTTCCGCTCTGCTTCGCTTGTTTACCGCACCTGCGGTTCTGCTCCTCTCTGCTTGTTCACCGCTCTGGCGGTTTTGCTCCTCTCTGCTTGTTCTCCGCGCCGGCGGTTTTGCTCCGCTCTGCTTGTTCTCCGCGCCGGCGGTTCCGTTCTGCTCCGCTTGTTTACCGCACCTGCGGTTCTGCTCCTCTCTGCTTGTTCACCGCTTCGGCGGTTTTGCTCCTCTCTGCTTGTTCTTCGCACCTGCGGTTCTGCTCCGCTCTGCTTGTTCACCGTGCCTGCGGTTTTGCTCCGCTCTGCTTGTTCACCGCGCCTGTTGTTTTGCTCCGCTCTGCTTGTTCACCGCACCTGCGCTTTTGCTACGCTCTGCTTGTTCTCCGCATCTGCGGTTTCGCCCTGCTCTGCTTGCTCACCGCTCCGGCGGTTCTGCTCTGCTTGTTCATCGCATCTGCAGTTTCGCTCTGCTCTGCTGTCCACCGCACCTGCGGCTCCGTTCCTGTGTCCCAGTCTGAACTGGTCCCATTCCTACCTGCGTTCCTACCTGACAGTACCCGCCTGTCTGCATACCAGCCGTGCCTGCCAGTGCCCACCTGTCTGCATGCCAGCCGAGCCTGCCAGTCCTCTCCTGTCTGCATACCAGCTGTGCCTGCCAATACCCACCTGTCTTCATACCAGCCATGCCAGCCAGTACCCACCTGTCTGTATACCAGCCTAACCTGCCTGTTTCTGCATTCCCCGTTGTGGGTCAACAGCTGTGACCGGGGTCTGACCTGGAATAGCACCTGGTCCCTCTGCTTGGTTCCTCCCTGGTTCACGGAGTCGACTGAGCCGCCGTGTGACCTTTGTCGGACCGAGTTGATACTTAGTTACGCCCCTCCAGGCACTCCTCGGTTCATGGTACAGTGGGATCTCTAATCACGCTCACGCCAGTCAGTCTGGGTGCGAGCGTAACACAGGGCAGACCAAGCAAGAGGGGATGAGAGAGACCGGACAGCACATGAAAGGAGATCCTCTCCAAGTGCAGCATTTCCACCTGAAGAGTCACAGGCTCAGTGAACAGCAAGATGGTTTCTGGAAGAAGCTTCCCATCCACTGAGGAAACCACCAAACGTTCAGCCAGACGTATGGTAGGAATCTGATAATGCTCCACAACGGCCTGTTGAATGAGATTCCCTGCGGCTCCGGAATCCAGAAAGGCAGTCTCGAAGAAGTGGATCTCACCACTTGGTGACAGAAATGGACAGAGACAAGGATGGAGAGGATGAACTCTAGCCTAGGACGGCCTATCCGAGCGGTCCTAGACACTGGAGTTTCCCGGTCTCCTGGCAGGAACAGATCAGATGCTCTATACTGCCACAGTAGAAGCAACACCACTCAGAGCGGCGTGTCTCCTGGCGAGACTTGACCATCTTGGCTTGGTCAATTTGCATTGGCTCTGGAGAAGACACCCAGTTGCTGGTTGCGAGACAGGCCTTTGGAAGGTTGGAGCGAGACGTGGAGGTCTTCTCTCCCGGGTCGTCTCCTTAGCACGTTCCAGAAAGCGGATGTTGATCCGGGTAGCTAAAGACACCAGGTCGTCCAGGGTGGGAGGTATGTCTCGGCCGGCTAGCTCTTCCTTGATCCGTCCAGAAAGGCCTTCCCAAAAGGTGGACACCAATGCCTCATTATTCCAGGCCAGTTTAGATGCGAGGGTGCATAAACGCACGGCATACCGTCCCATAGAAAGACTCCTTTAACGGAGTCAGAGAAGTGAAAAGGCAGTAGAAGATCTTCGTCCAGGTTCATTGAACACCTTCCGGAAAGCCACGAGGAAGGCCTGGAGATTGGACACCAGAGGATCCCCTCTCTCCCACAGAGGGTTAAGCCATGCCAACGCCTCTCCGGTGAGATGAGACATGATGAATGCCACCTTGGCCCGGTCAGAGACAAACTGGTGTGCCAGTAGTTCAAAGTGCATCATCGAAACGTGGAGGCGCAGAAAGCGGGGGTCCAAAGCCGGGTGCCACAGCGCCACAGGGTAGAGATGCCGCCGGAGTGGGTGCCGCTCGATTACAGACGGACACCATCGGAGTAGACAGCGTGTCCAGGCGGGAGTTGACTGGCCACAAATAGGACAGGATAGTATCCAGTTGGGATCTCTGACGAGAGACCTCCTGGCACAAGTCAGAGAGCGAAGGGACCTCGGAGCCACCAGATTCTATGGTCTGTGCAAACTGTTATGGATCCGGGTGTTGGAACTTCTGTGCTTTGATGCAAGGAGGGACCAGAGGGGCGTAACGAAGTGCCTACTTGGACCAACCCAGGTCACACGGCGACTTAGTCGACTCCGTGAACCAAGGAGGGACCGGGCAGGTGAACCAGGTGCCACTCTGGGACCGACCTTGTGTGAGAGCAGGTGACTCCCACGGGTCAGATGACAAGAGCTGACCGGTAGGCAGGTAATCTGGCAGGTGCTCCGCGTAGGCAGGCTGGCGGGCACTGCAGGTAACTGGCAGGTGCTCTGGGTATGCAGGCTGGTGGGCACGACAGGTGACTGGCAGGTGCTCCGGGTAGGGAGGCTGGTGGGCACGGCCGGTAACTGGCAGGTGCTCCAGGTAGGCAGGCTGGCGGGCACACCTGATAGACAGACTGGCGGGCAGGACTGTTAGACTGGCGGGCAAGGAACCTGAGGGCCGAGGAGAGTGTTAGCACACAACCTTGCACAGGCACCTCCATTTTGGAGGAGGTGCTTAATATAGTGGCAGTCCTCTGGCCATTGGCCAGGGACTCTTTAGGACGGCGCACTTGGACCCTTTAAGAGGGAGGGAGCACGCGCCCTAAGCACAGTGCCCAGGAAGCTGCGCGCAGTGCGCGCCTCAGCGGAAGGAGAACAGGAAGATGTCGGACCGGGACCGCGGCAGTGAGGGGAACAGCGTCTCTGCCAGGTAGGAGGCCGAGGCACAGATGCTACGAATTGCAGTGTGTCGGTCAAGCTATTCACACTAGGTGTCTGTGAAGGATTGTACTTACAAATTACAGGCCTGCTATTTAAAACCATGGATCTCTATCAGACATAACACCTATAAGAGTGTTCCAAAATCAGACATTTCTTCCATTTTCATTCCATTGCAGTTTGTCGGTCAAGCTAGTCACACTAGGTGTCTGTGAAGGATAGTATTAGCAAATTACAGGCCTGCTATTTAAAACTGTAGTTCTCTGTCAGACATAACACCTATAAGGGTTTTCAAAATCCGACTTTTCTTCCATTTTATTCCGTTGCAGTGTGTCGGTCAAGCTATTCAAACTACGTGTCTGTGAAGGATAGTATTAGCAAATTACAGGCCTGCTATTTAAAACCGTGATTCTCTGTCAGACATAACACCTATAAGAGTGTTCCAAAATCAGCCATTTCTTCCATTTTCAATTTGTTGCAGTGTGTCGGTCAAGCTATTGACACTAGTTGTCTGTGAAAGATAGTATTAGCAAATTACAGGCCTGCTATTTAAAATTGTGGTTGTCTGTCAGACGTATCACATATCACTGCGTTCCAAAATCAGACATTTCTCGTGAACGTGAAAAATATTGTCCTCCATTAAAAATGGGCAAGGTGCGTGGCAAGGGACGGGCAAGTGGACATGATGGTGATGGTGCATGCAGAGGCCGAGGCCATGGCGGTGGGCAAGTTGAAATTGTGTCACAACAAATACCCACATCTTGTCGCCCGACCTTCCGGTCTCTATTACTAGGGGACCGCAGAACACCACTATTGAACACAGAGCAGTGTCAAAAGGTTATTGGTTGGATAGCAAATAATGCTTCCAGGCACTTAGCCACCACCACCACCACCACGCTGTCTTCCACACGGTCAAGTCTCAGTAGCCGTGAGTCTGGACCCTACATTCCTCATTCTGATCCTCCTTCCTCCCACCATGCAGAGTGTCCGGAGACAACTGATCCCACACTTGGACACTCAGAAAAGCTGTTCACTTTTCCATTTGTAGATTCGGGCCTCCCACCCGGCCAGCTTCAAGCGAGTCAAGAGGAGAACGAGTGTAGCAATGCCCAAATATTTGAGCAGCCACAGTCACACAGAGGCGATGGTGGGAAAGTGCAATTACTGTCACAAGAGATGGATGATAATGATGATGAGACACAATTGCCAGAAAGTAAGGAGGAGGACCAGGGTGCAGAAGTGTTAGACGAGGTGGTGGATGATATAGTAACTGACCCAACCTGACAGGAGGACATACAGAGCTAGGACAGCAGCACACGGGGGGGGGGGCATAGCACCACAACAAGCAGGAAGAAGCAGTGTGGTGGCCGCAGACAAGGTGGGAAAGCGTTCCTTGTAACGCCAACATAACGGAAGTTGCCAGTACAACTGTTTGGTCTTCCCGAGTCTGGTTATTTTTTATATACTCTGCAGATAACCCCAAAAAGGCCATTTGCACCACCTGCCAGGCCAGCATCAGCAGGGGGAGCAAAACTAGCAACCTGACCACCACCATCACGATAAAGCACATGGAAGCAAAGCACCCGACTAAGTGGGCCAAACCCCAGGGTCCAGCAATAATGTCTGCGGGTGACACTACTGTTTGTTAAGCAGTTGTGCATGTCAAGATGCCTCCCGCTCTGCACCTGTCCTTGCACACTCTCAACTAGCACCATCAGCAAACACGTCCACGTCCTTACCCCAGTCCTTGGTACGCAAGCGCAAATACGCAGTCAACGCCCCACAGGCTACACCACTAAATTCACACATTTTGTGAATGCTTGCGCTTGAAATGTTGCCTTTTAGACTCATGGAGACGGAAGCTTTCCAAAATCTAATGGTGGCAGCCGTCCCTCGGTACTAAGTCCCAAGCCGCCACTATTTCTCCCAGTGTGCCCTTCCCGCATTACACGAGTACGTTGCCCACAACATTAGACGTGCCCTCAATGACGCAGTTACTGGGACACATGGACAAGTGCTTGTGGGCTGGGTTCGAAAAGACACGTAGCACCATACATGAATGCACCAATATCGCGCCAGAGACAACAAAGAACAACATTTCACAGTAATCCTAGAAAACCATCTACAAATACAGACAGAGCGGACATGACCAATGCTGCAACACAAGTGCCAAACACCATATTACACTCAAAGAATGAACTAGAAACACTAGCAATCTTAGAAGAAAAGACTGCATTGTATTGACATCAATGGCATAGATTAAGCTGACTCAGAAGCAACTTGGAATAAAGTGCGGTTTTTAGGGGCACATAGTACTACATACAAATACACCGACTCTGCGGTGGAAATTTGGCGCCCCTGCGGGTCCAGTTGCCACAGAGGTGCTGCATCTCATCCCCACTCTCAGGTAAGGGGGGAGCACTACCCGGGACCAAACACTCACATCCAACAAACACCACTCCTGAGGGAAGGTCCAGCAGATAGCTCCAGAGGGAGAGCACAGGCCTGGTCCCTGTCAGGAGGGTGGAACTAAGTAGAGGAGGTGGGTGGAGGAAGTAGTTTAGGGGAGCCAGAAGAGTATTAAAGAAGGCTAGAAAGATCTAGAAGGGGTATGGTCCTAGGAGTGAGAGAGGAAGGGAGGACCGTGGAGGAGTACGGCCCAGTCAGAGGGGTCCAGCAGTAGGAGAGTGAGGAAAGAAGACAGGAGCAGTGAGAAAGGCTAGAGAGACAGAAGGGATCCTAGGGGCACGGCGAGTGCGGGATGCCACCCGTGCGCCCGAGTTCATATAACATGCATAAGCACGTGCGATCCACATTAAAAAAGCAGCCATAGAGTGTCCAGGAACCAGGGCCGTGGGGTACTCGGAACCGGGCCTTCTAGTGTACGGTGCTGATGGGGGTAGTAGTGGCAACCCGATCCCGTGGGTCAGGGTGGTCAGACCAAATTGTGGCAGTCTATTTATATGGTTTGCAATGTCCGACTACGCCACCCGTGGATTGCGGTCAGGGAGGACCGCCGCTGCAAGGCAGACCGCTGAGGCGGATGTAGATATGCAGCACAGGAATAGGATGACTCCCCACGGGAAGAGTGTAGCCTCAGGGCAGTGTAATAGGATGGCGGGGGTTGTGGTGCAGGGCGTGCCAGTACAGTTAGTGCTGGCGCGGTAAGAAACACAAAGACAACGTGTTGCAGTCCAGGGTCTTTTATTCACAGTTCGTATACTCCAAGCCACTTCTGTACAGGTAGTGACGGCCCAAGCCGTGCTGCGTCCACCAGGTGAGGGGCTCGGTCAACCCCCAGGCAATTCAAGAGTATGGCACGGGACTCCCTTCTGTCCTTTCTCTGGCTCATGCCCCACCAGTGACCAAACTTCTGTCCAGCTGCCACGGATCTATGCGGGCAAACGAGGGCCCCGTTTCCCGCTATCCTATATGGTGCCTTCCTAGCAGGTTTGGAGGGGGGTCACACCAATAAATGATCACGACCTCCGGTTCTTGGCTGAGGGATGATTTACCTCCACCAAATTGGGATCCGGTACCCTTATTCTGCCTGACCCTTCACCCGTTATCTCGTGGGTTCTTAGGGTCCCTTCTTCCTTCTTGTTTCTGAGCCTTTCTACTTCTTGGTCTCCTCTCCTTCTTTCTTGTTCCTTCTTCTCCTCCTTCCCTCTGCCTCTTCTCCAGGCCTACTTCTCCTTCCTTCCTCCTCTCTGGCCCCGGCCTTTTCTCTAGGCCTGCCTCTGAGCAGAGCTCCTACAGAGCCTCTGCTCCCTGTCACCTCCCCACTAAACTTCTCTCTTTCTTCTTCTCTGAACTAAGATGGTGCCCACCTTTTATACCTCCTCCTCTGTGTGTGAGCTCAGGTGACCAGCACCCAATGAGCTCCTACCTATGCTCAGAACCAAACCCTTATCTGCTCCTACACCACTGGGTTTTCCTCCCCCCTCCCCACTCCAGCCAGGGACATAATCAGATGTGCCTGCATAAATATATAAATGGGAGCACTGTAGAGCTGTCCCCCGGAAATGGGGTGTGTGTGATGTATGCAGCTAACTGAGCCATGGTCCATACTCCATCCTTACCTGGGAGTGGAATACCACACCTCTGGTTGAGGAGCAATACCCCTGTAGCAACTGAACCCTCGGGGCGCTACATTAGTACAGGGTATGTGGGGCTATTAAGTAAAGAAGTTACAGGGGAAGAGAGATACTCAGCCATGTGTAGTTATGTCAATCTTCAAGAGTCAAAAAAGGGCCTAGCACATGTGGGCTCTGGGGTTTTAAGTCCAGCCAGTGTCCAGCTTCATGTGACAGGAAATTATGTATTATTCCCCGCGCACTGGCTAAGGTCCTTGTTCATGTCCAACCATACTCGCAAAACATGTTTTAGCAAATGGGCTGGACATTCTATTGAAACCTCCCCAAGCAGCAAACAGACTGAAACACATGGGGAGATGGGGGCCAAAATATATACATGTATACTTATCTGCAAGCATGGCTAGCATGCATATACGTATACAGTACAGACCAAAAGTTTGGACACAGCTTCTCATTTAAAGATTTTTCTGCATTTTCTTGACTATGAAAATTGTACATTCACACTGAAGGCATCAAAACTATGAATTAACACATGTGGAATTATATACTTAACAAAAAAGTGTGAAACAACTGAAAATATGTCTTATATTCTAGGTTCTTCAAAGTAGCCACCTTTTGCTTTGATGACTGCTTTGCACACTCTTGGCATTCTCTTGATGAGCTTCAAGAGGTAGTCACCGGAAATGGTCTTCCAACAATCTTGAAGGAGTTCCCAGAGATGCTTAGCACTTGTTGGCCCTTTTGCCTTCACTCTGCGGTCCAGCTCACCCCAAACCATCTTGATTGGGTTCAGGTCTGGTGACTGTGGAGGCCAGGTCATCTGGCGTAGCACCCCATAATTTTCCTTCTTGGTCAAATAGCCCTGACACAACCTGGAGGTGTGTTTGAGGTCATTGTCCTGTTGAAAAATAAATGATGGTCCAACTAAACGCAAACCGGATGGAATAGCATGCCGCTGCAAGATGCTGTGGTAGCCATGCTGGTTCAGTATGCCTTCAATTTTGAATAAATCCACAACAGTGTCACCAGCAAAGCACCCCCACACCATCACACCTCCTCCTCCATGCTTCACGGTGGGAACCAGGCATGTAGAGTCTATCCGTTCACCTTTTCTGCGTCGCACAAAGACACGATGGTTGGAACCAAAGATCTCAAATTTGGACTCATCAGACCAAAGCACAGATTTCCACGGGTCTAATGTCCATTCCTTGTGTTCTTTAGCCCAAACAAGTCTCTTCTGCTTGTTGCCTGTCCTTGGCAATGGTTTCCTAGCCGCTATTTTACCATGAAGGCCTGCTGCACAAAGTCTCCTCTTAACAGTTGTTGAAGAGATGTGTCTGCTGCTAGAACTCTGTGTGGCATTTGTGGCGCCCCTGCAGGTCCAGTCGCCACAGAGGCACTGCATCTAACCCAGAGGTGTGGTATCTCACTCTCAGGTAAGAATAGAGTGCTGCCCGGGACCCTAACACCTGCATCCAACACTACACTACTCCAGACCAGCAGGAGGGGCAAGATGCGCTGCTCTCCTGCTGAGCCCTGTCCCTGGCTGGAGTGGGGGGAACCAAAGTATGGGGAACCATGTAGTAGGTGTGGGTGGAGGAAGTAGTTCAGGGAAGCTCCGTAAGAAGCGATATAAAAGAGAGGGTGGAACATTCTAGAGACAAGAGGAATTGAGTCAGAGGAGGAGTTGGGAGCAGGAGCTCAGAACGAGCTCTGCTCAGGGAAACGCGGGTGTGAGTGAGGAGGCCCAGGAGAAGGAGAGGAGGAAGGAACGGGAGCAGAGGGAAGGCTCCAGGAGTGAAGAAGGGATCCCAGGGGTACGGGCAGTGCTGGAGGCCACCTGTACGCCTGAATCTACCAGGAGGTGGAGGGATCGAGCCGCAGAGGGGACCGGCCCCTAACTAGTGAGAATTACAAAGTTAAACTAGAAACCGGAGGCGTCTACTCTTTCTGGGAGTAGTTGCCGCATCCGAACTCAAGTCGCCAAAAAGGTAACCACATAGGATCCAGGGAGCTCCAGGTTGCCCAGAAAGATCCAAGGATACCGGCTTGGGATCTGTTTGCGAGGAGCAGGGCAGGAAGGGTGAGAGCCAGCACAGGAAGACAGCTGAGAAGGGCATATAGAATGGGGTCCTGTAAGGCACTGTTGAAATACCTGAGGGATTGCTGAACCCCTGCCCGGTGAACGCAGTACGACGTGGGAAGTTATGATCTGCAGTTGTAACCAGGAGCAAAGTGAGAACTGTGAGCAAACTCGGAAGACTGCACCCCACTTTCTCTGTGAATTATTGCTGCGCCATCACCCCCTGCACCAAACTGCACAGCAACATCTACCTCATACGACATCCACGCTGCCCTGGAGCTAAGCTCTACCTGTGGAGAGCTAAACCAACTCTGCTGCATTAACAACAGCTCCAGAGGTTCTGCACCGCAGCGGCGGCTCCATATATCCACATACCACAGGTGGCATCACGAACATTATATAAAAACTATAAATCCTCTGTAAATAACCCCTTTTATTGACAGCCCTGGGTCACGGACCAGGTCACCGCCACTGTGACATCTCCCCTAGCAACGACCGGCCCGGCTACCGAGTACCCCACGGCCCAGGGGGCGCATCACATTGACCTGGTCTCTAATCTGAGCTGCTGTTAACCTGCGATTTCTAAGGCTGGTGACTCAGATAAACTTATCTTCAGAAGCAGAGGTGACTCTTGGTCTTCCTTTCCTGGGGCGGTCCTCATGTGAGCCCGTTTCTTTGTAGCGCTTGATGGGTTTTGCAACTGCACTTGGGGACACTTTCAAAGTTTGCCCAATTTTTCGCACTGACTGACCTTCATTTTTTAAAGTAATGATGGCCACTCGTTTTTTATTTACTTGGCTGCTTTTTTCTTGCCATAATACAAATTCTAACAGTCTATTCAGTAGGATTATCAGCTGTGTATCCACTTGACTTCTGCACAACACAAATGATGGTCCCAACCCCATTTATAATGCAAGAAATCCCACATATTAAACCTGACAGGGCACACCTGTGAAGTGAAAACCATTTCCGGTGACTACCTTTTGAAGCTCATCAAGAGAATGCCAAGAGTGTGCAAAGCAGTCATCAAAGCAAAAGGTGGCTACTTTGAAGAACCTAGAATATATTATTTCACACTTTTCTGTTAAGTATATAATTCCACATGTGTTAATTCATAGTTTTGATGCCTTCAGTTTGAATGTACAATTTTTATAGTCATGAAAATACAGAAAAATCTTTAAATGAGAAGGTGTGTCCAAACTTTTGGTCTGTACTGTATACATGTACAACCTGGGACACTTCCCTTTACAATCCCCCTGTTGTCGAGAACACGACAATGAAATTTGAGGGATGTGTTGTACTGGGATTTATTTGCCTACTCAAGCCCCATTTATAAATTGTGACAGTTCAGGATGGAATGAAGTATAATACTGCACTTAGGTACCTAGACATCACCCATTACAGCCATCAACTCTTCCCTGCCTTTCACAGTAATCCAACGTATCCCTCCACAGAATACACTCTGCTTCTTTCTTGGATCTTTAATCAAAGTCTATTTGTTGTTGAAGTCTTTTTTTTTGCTGTGGTCCTGTCGCTGCCAGTCTTCAGGTATCTGCCTATCCCAAAGTCGTCTTGCTGGTCAGACTCTGGAATGGCTTTACCCTCAGTGTATAGGTTGGCCAAAGTCACTATCCTGTGTACACCCCTCACCCTGCCAGTTTTTCTATTCCTTTCCAGCAGCTTGCTTCTGCGGGGTTATGAGTACTCCTGGCATGATGAGACTGCTGGGTGTCAGTCTGTAGTTGGGCCTCACTATGTGGTTTCTTTGAGCACCTCCTTTTTTTTGGGGTACAATCTGTGGCGCCTTGCTGCGCATGGTGCCACAGAACCCAGAAGGGTGCATGGATGGATTTCTCCACAAGAGGCCCCCACTACATGCAAACACCTCCACCTTCCACCTCATACCAGCAGAGGAAGCACGTTAGGGATATAAAAAGGGAAGGTGGAGCCAGGCAGTTCAGTGAAGTCTAAGTTGAGTTCCAGTTAGTGCTCAGAGTGAGAGGAGCACGCAGGCTGCTGTGTGAGGCAAGCTAGGCCTCCAGCAGCACTGAAGCCTAGTGAGGGCCCCGAGCGTGGCCGAAGGTGAGAGGAAGGAAGGAGTGATAAAAGGGGACAGAGGAGCATACCAGGCTCACCCCAGTATACATACCGGACACCGGGTCCGAGCCTACAGGGACCCTTTACACCCAGTAGGGATAACCAGAATCCCAGGAGGACTACAAGTCCCTGGCAAACCTGAAGCTAGACACATACAGGACCAGGAACCACGAAGGCCCCGACGTCCAGGGAAAGTGGTTACCAACCGGTGGAGAAAAAAGCAAGACACATAAGCTAGGCACAGTTACAGGCTGGCCAGGAGCTTACACAGAGGCATACACGGATCAGGAGGCCTTATACCCGCTCCCTGGGGAAAAGTCCAAAAGTGCGCCCTTCACCTAGAGTACCCTGGACCGTATCTAACAGCTGTACCAGTAAAAGTAAAGGTAATGAAGCAAAACCCCCTGTCTCTGTCCGTTACTCCTGCTGCACCATCGTTCTCTACCTGCACCACAACGCCCAGCGCACCCACCATCTATCTACCCTGCCCTGAGGCCTGCTCCACCTGTGGGGAGCTGTACCATCTTTAGCTGCCTTGACACCTGCCTCAGAGGACTGTTGCAGCGCTGGTGACCCTCACCAGACGCCACAGGTGGCGTCACAAATTCTCTGAACTGTTATCAGTAATTGCTACCCCTTTGTGCACTGACCGCCCTGGGCCAGCCATCGTGATATTGTCTCGCCCCCGGTGGGTCCTTACTGTCTGGGGTAGTATATATGTATATCATGGTGGCTGGCCCAGGGCGGACAGCGCGCCAAAAGGGGGGGGTTTCGTAAAAATGAAAATAAAAGTTCGTGACACCACCTGTGGATTCTGGTAAGAGGTTACCAGCACTGCGACAGTCCACTGAGGCTGATGTTAGGGGCAGCTTTGATGGGACGGCTCCCCACAGGTGGAGCAGGCCTCAGGGCACTGTAGGATGAATGGAGGTGGGTACACTGGGCATTGTGGTGCGGTGAGGAAAGTTGGCACAAGTAAATAAACAGAGGCACTTCATGCAGTCGTCCAGGGCTCTAGTTACTGTTCTTTAAGGCAATTCACATGTGCGCTTACAGGTGATTGCAGCGTGACTGGGCAGGCTTTCACCGGGCAGGAGTTCAGTCCTACTTCAAGCAGCTTAGGGGTGATTGGCAGAACCCCACTTTCAGATGTGCCTAACTTGACCTTCTTCACACTTAGTCCTTCTCACCGTTGTCCTATGCTGCCCACTCTCATTCCCGTTCGGGTATGCTGCAGTCGTTCCTGTACGTCGGATCCGGGACCAGCCTGACCCCCTGGGGTTTTGAATGTGGCAAGCACGATCCCTCCTGTCTCTTGGCAGGAGCGGGGAGTACGGGTGCCGTCCTGCACGCGCCGTACCCCCTGGGATCACAAGTAGAATGGAGCCTGCTCCCTGCTCCCCTCCGGGGCCTCTATCATGGGCCCTAACTTGTGGAGCAGAGCTCTGACTGAACCTCTGCTCCCGGACTATACTGAACTGACTGAACACTAGACCTAATATGGCTTCCTATTATAGACTCACTGTACATGTGCTCCATGTAACTGTTTCCTCCACCCACACCCACTATTGGTTCCCCCTACCTTTGGGTTCCCCACTACTCCAGCCAGGGCCAGGGCTCAGCAGAAAACTACATTGCGTCTTGCCCCTCCTGCTGGCCTGGAGCAGTGTTGTGTTGGATGTAGGTGGTTGGGGTTCTGTGCAGCACTCCCAGCTTACCTGAGAGAAGGGAGACACCACACCTCGGGGTAAGGTGCTGTATCTCTGTGGCGACTGAACCCTCAGGGGCGCCACAATATACCCCCCCAGTCAGTTAGGCCCCAGGGGCGAGTCAGATCAATAGTGGTCTTTCAGTAGAGGCATGTGTGGCACCCCAGAGGGTCCGGTTGCCACAGTGGTATTGCCTCCCTCAAAAGAGGTAATGCCATGCCTGGAAGCAAGCAGGGGCCCTTTTAGTCAGGTACACAACACATGCAACACTTTCCTGACTCCAGGCCAGCAAGGGGAGTTCCTCCCCTTGGCAACTGGATCTGGAGGCGGGGTTAGTTTAGTTAGAGTGAAGAGTTGAGTTTAGGACATCGAAGAGAGAGGAGCTAGGGACTGGAGCTGGAGAAAGCTCGTCCTAGCTGAGTTACACAGAGAACCGAACACCAGAGTCCGAGGTTGTGGGACCCTTCAGGCCCAGCAGCAGATACCGCAGGGCAGGAGATTGCAGGTCTCCTGGCCCCCATCAGACGCCCGGAGGCTCAGTAGCACAGAGGGACCGGGACCGCCACGGAGGAGCGAAGCATTTACGAGGCCCGCGCTACCAGTCATACGGGTGAGTACCACACGTTATACTCAGGGACGTGGGCTACAACGCAGCTACAAGCAGGGAAGCCAAAAGAGTATACTAAGAACGGCAGGCCTACAACTCCACCTGGCAGGGAGGACTCTACACTTGCTTCCAGGCTGACCGGACTCTTATCACTAGCCAGTACTCCAGTCCAAGCCTGTCTAAAGTGTCATCAGTAAAGACCCTGGGACTGCATCACCCTGACTCCGTGTTTATTATTGACTTCTTGCACAATAACCACCATCATCTACATGCACTGCCCTGAAGCTACACTCTTCCTGTGGGGAGTTATACCACCCTTGCTGCCAAACCATCAGCTTCAGCGGCCTCATTAGCTGCACGCCACAGGTGGCGTAGTCAGACATTATATATAACCTATACACTTATACTACCCTTGGATTGACCGCCTGGGTCACGGACCGGGTCACTGCCACTGTGACTACAACCCCCAGCATCTACCGGCCTGGCTCCGGGTACCCCATGGCCCAGGGGGCGTGTCAACTTTGGCGTAGTCGGCAGGATTTCGTGCCTGTTGCCACCGGGTACTGTGCGCCTTAAAGAACTGTGTCGCATACCGTGGTGAAGTTTTCCCGCCAATTGCCGCTGCTTCCCGCCATTGTCCGCCATTTCCGGGTCGCCGCGCGGGAAGAAGAGGGGCGTAACCGCTGGAAGCGCACGAAGCCCCGCCTCACGCACTGACGCAGTACCAGGTCCTGGAAGGAGCCCCAGCGAGCGCTGACGTCCGACGCGTGCGACGCCAGGTCCTGAAAGGAAACCATCGCCTGTGGAACTGCGGCCTACGGAGACAAAGTGAAAGAAGGTAGGCCACGGTTCACTAGGGGGGAGGAAGACGCCCGATATTTAGGGAACTTCAGCCGCAGGCGCGGCCGCTGCCGCGGTAATGCCATTCTCCATGCCATATATACTGGGGGCGGCGTGGTTGCCCCAGTATTCAGGAGAGTCACACACCCCGAGTGACTTTAAAGAAAGACTGAGCAGCTTGTTTAAAGTGTACCCCCTGTCCGAGGAGCAGAAAGTGAGCATCCTCATAGGCCAGTTAATTGGAGCAGCCCAGAGAGAAGTGAAGTCCTGGTCAGCCAGAGACAAAGGGACTGTGAAAGAGATACCGGCTCGCCTAAAGGATACCTTTGATACCCGTACTACAGCTGAGATAAAAATCAAGTTTTACGGGTGCAAGCAACGGGCACAGGACAGTGTACGGGACTATGCTTTAAACCTGCAGGAGGCGCTGAGGGCCATCAAACAGGAAGACCCCAACAGTGTGCGAGATGAGAACAGACTGTTAACTGAGCAGTTTTTTGAGGGTCTACTGTCCAGTGCTCACCGGACACAGCTGCGCATAATGGCTCTGCAAAACCCTGATCTGGACTTTGCGCAATTTAAAGACAGAGCCATCCGGGTGCTACAAGAACCAACACCAGGTGGCGCCACATCCCACCGGTGCCCAGCTATCACCTACCACCAGGAGGTGGCCCCCTTTTCCCCAGAGCCTGTAGGAGCTGATGCACAGACTCTGGACAATGCCCCGTCTACAGACCTGCACCTTCAAGTCCAAGAGCTGACTAAAAGTGTAGCTGCACTAACCAAAACTGTGCAGTCCTTGCAGGTGTCTCCCAAGGGAAAGATCCAGCTGGCTTCGGTAAAGAAGGATTCCACCAACCAGAGGGAGGAACAGCGACCGCTACGACCAGGACGGACAACCAGTCTGCCGCTGCTGTCACAAGACAAGACACTATGCAAGATACTGCAATAATTTAAACGAACAAAACCTGGGGCAGAGGGCCAACCCCCAGGAGTAAGACCACCAGGCCCACAAAGCTGGCGAGATAAGTACGTGGGAGGACGACCAGTCCTACCTATCGTGGTTGACGGCTTTCCGATGAGCGCGTTGCTGGACACTGGATCCCAGGTGACCACTATGCCATATGTTCTTTATAAACGATACTGGACTGATTCAGACATTACGCGCCATCCAGATGACCGTCTTAGCATCTATGCCAGCAATGGTCAACCCTTACCTCAGGTGGGGTATAAAGAAGTGACCATAAAAATTGGCAGAGTAGAGTTGCCATCCCAAGGACTGTTAATTGTTGACATTGATCGCCGTGAAAGTCATCCCATGATAACCTTAGGCACTAATGCCATTGAAAATGGTCTTTCAGAAATTATTGTCTTGTTACAGCAGGTTGCGGAGACCGCCAGTTCCAGTCAGCAGCGGGTTCTGCAGAGAGAGATAAGAGCCCTGATGAGAAGACAACAGGTAGAACTGTCTGATGGTGAAATTGGCAGTGTCAGGATGAGTGACCCATTTCCAATTGCCATGCCCCCAAGAAGTGAAATGTTGGTATGGTGTCGGGCAGCAATCGGTCTCAGGGGTAGAGATTACCAGGCCCTGGTAGAGCCTGTATACTCCGACAGTAGGCCCACCATCTTGACAGCCAGGGGGGGTAGTTGATGTCCGCCATGGGAGAGTGCCAGTCCGCATCCTGAATATTGGGGAAAAAGAGGTCTATTTGCCCCGGTATGCTACCCTTGCCAAACTATTCACCGTCAGTAATAATTCCATAAAGAAAGTGGAACCTTTACCTCCATCCAAACCGGCGGAGAATAATGGCTCCAAAGGACAGATGGAGGACTGGTGTCAGAAGCTACATGTGGGCACTGACTCCACCCCTCAACACCTAAAACATGGAGTATACCGGGTGGTCCAGGAGTATGAGCGGGTCTTCAGCAAACACCCACTAGATTTCGGGCAGGTAAAAGGGGTTCAACATATCCCCACGGGAGATCATCCACCCATTAAAGAGCGGTACCGGCCTGTACCCCCAGCTCACTACCAATGTGCCAAAGGGATGTTACGGGAGATGAAGGAGGCTGGGGTGATAAGAGATAGTTGTAGCCCCTGGGTAGCTCCATTAGTTCTCGTAAGGAAAAAGAATGGTACAATGAGAATGTGTGTGGACTACAGGCAAATTAACCGCATTACACATAAGGATGCATACCCATTACTCAGGATTGAAGAATCCCTAGCTGCACTAAAATCTGCTAATTATTTCTCTACTTTGGATATCACCAGTGGGTATTGGCAGGTTCCTGTAGCAGAGGCGGATAAAGAAAAGACCGCATTTACAACCCCGATGGGCCTCAGCGAGTTCAACTGCATGCCATTCGGGCTCTGCAACGCCCCAGGAACCTTCCAGCGGTTGATGGAGTGCTGTCTAGAACATAAGAACTTCGAGGCAGTCCTGCTGTACCTGGATGACATCATAGTATACTCCAAGTCCTATGAAGATCACCTGAAGCACCTGGCAGAGGTGTTTGAAGCCCTAGCTGGTTTTGGCCTAAAGGTGAAGCCGTCAAAATGCCACCTCTTGAAGCCCAAGGTACAGTACCTAGGTCATGTGGTAAGCGCTGAAGGTGTAGCACCAGGCCCTGACAAGGTCACAGTAATCAAGGACTGGCCAAGACCCTCCACTATCAAGGAAGTGCGGCAGTTCCTCGGGTTGGTGGGCTACTACCGAAGATTTATCAAAGGCTTCACCAAGATAGCGGCACCCATGCAGGACCTCCTAGTAGGCCAATCCAGGAAGGCCAAAAGCCGAAGCCTCCATTCAAATGGGATAAGCCGGAAGACGAATCCTTCAGCAGGCTGAAGATGGCTCTCACGGGAGACGAGATCCTGGCCTACCCTGACTATGGCCAACCCTTCATACTCCATACAGACGCAAGCAACGTGGCGCTGGGAGCAGTGCTGTCCCAGATACAGCAGGGCAGAGAAAGAGTGATTGCCTATGCCAGCAGGAAGCTCCGGCCCACAGAAAGGAACCCTGATAACTACAGCTCCTTCTAGTTGGAGTTCCTCGCCGTAGTCTGGGCTGTGACCGAGCGCTTCAAAACATTATCTCGCCTCCTCCAAATTCACCGTCTTCACAGACAACAACCCGCTGACACACCTGGAGACTGCAAAGCTTGGTGCCCTGGAACAGCGATGGATGGCCCGACTGTCTAACTAGGAGTTCACCATCAAGTATCGGGCGGGGCACAAGAATGCAAACGCTGATGCGCTGTCCAGGATGCCCAACTTGCCGGATGGGGGAGAAGACCCGGAAGAGCTGGAGGAGATAGAAATCCCCGCTTTCCACCGTCATGGGGTGACCCAGTGCTCTCATTGTGTAAAGAACAAGTGCTCCGCCAACAGAGAGGCCACGTTTAATCCATTGCCCCACCATGGATGAGCAGAGACGCAAGATAGTGACCCGGCTGTCCGCCTAGTCAAGGAGTTGCTGACACGAGCTGACTTGCACCCTGATCCAGATGCTCCAGAGGAGACCAAACAGCTGTGGAAGGAAAAGGGCAAGCTATTCATCTATGAAGGGAAGCTGTGTCGAAGTAGTATCAACTCCCGGACACATGAGCTGGTCTGGCAGGTGGTATTCCCGAGGCGAGATGCGTCAATGGTCTTAGAAGCGTACCACGATGGAGCAGGGCACTTCGGATGGAAGAAGTTGGAAGTCCTGCTACGTGAACGGTTCTACTGGGCTGGCATGAGGAAAGCAATCGAGAGATGGTGTCAAGAATGTGGACCATGCAACCTGAGGTGAAAAGACTGACAGCCAGAGGGCTCCCCTGCAGTCCATCATCACCAAACAGCTACTTGAACTGGTAGCCTTGGACCACGTGAAGCTATCCCCAAGCAGGTCAGGCTATGTCTACACCCTCACCATCGTAGACCACTACTCCCGGTTCCTGGTAGTAGTGCCAGTAAAGGACCAGACGGCTCAGACACCAGCCAAAGCTTTCCAACAGCACTTCTGTCGCCCGCACGGTTATCCTGACCGTGTGCTTACTGACCAAGGTCCAGCCTACGAAGCGGAGGTGTTCCAGGAATTCTTCAACCTGTACGGCTGCAAGAAAATCAGGACAACGCCGTATCACCCCCAAACCAACGGGTTGTGTGAGAAGATGAACCAGGTGGTGATAGACCTGTTGAAGACGTTGCCCCTTGAGGAACGCAGCCTGTGGCCAGAAAAGATATTAGATCTGGTGGAACTATACAACCATATCCCAGTAAACTCCACCAACTGCACACCTGCTTACCTGATGAGAGCAAGACCTGGGAAGCTGCCCATTGACCTGGACATGGGAGTCCTAACACCAGAGACCACATCACCGGATGCAGACTGGGATACTGAGCGGCAACTACAATACCGTAAAGTGCAAGAGAGTGTTGAAAGAAGTTTGTCTCAAGCAAGACAAAAGCAAGAGAAAACTTACAATCAACATGCACCTGCTGTTCCCCTGTCACCTGGAGAGCAAGTCCTTAAGAGGAAGAGGCGACTCCACAAATTGGATGACCAGTGGGAGGTCATCCTACCCTCGAGTCATGATAACACCAAAGTGTGCCTCATTAGTAAGGATGGAGGAGAAACATCAGCAACAGTTTCAAGAGCCCACTTGAAGAAATGTCCCGAGCAACTGCAACACCCTAAAGAAGACCAAGATAGCCCTCAACCCACAGAGGAAGTGGAAGAAATGGTCAAAACGGTACTCGGAGAATTTCCCCAGTCGTGGACACAAGTGAACAATGCAATTGTTGTGCCAGTCCTTACCTTTCTCCAACCAGCCCCTCAGGAAGCTGCAGAAGTCCCGGAAGAGTTGGAAGAACAGTTGGCCCCAGAGGCAGAAGTTTCCCCATCAGCAGACCAGGAGAATCTACCCTCTGCTAGTAGCGAACCTGTCGTACCCACGGTAAGCCAAAGAATCCGTAGGAAGTTGCCCAACCTACCAGTGTCACCTCAAAATACTAGTAATGCAGTTCACACTGAACCCACCACACCAGGAGTAGACACAAGGGACCAGGGTAGAGCACTGACAGATAGTGCATTACGTAGATCTACCAGAGCTACAAAATTATAAAGTTTAAGGCAGGGGTCTCAAACTCGGCTGGGTATATGGGCCGCACATGGAAAAAATTTGAATTTGGGGGGCCGCATTCTTTGTTCAATGTGACATTTTTAGTGATACCATTTTTTTGTATACACCTTTTGAACATTTTTGCCGTGTTTATTTTTTTATGGCTTGGGTCGTTATGGATGTGGCGATAATAAACGTGCACTTTTTTGTGTTTACTTTAGTTTACATATAAAACAGCATTTTTAGTGCCCAATATTTTTTCATGCTTTATTTTATTTTTTATTTTTTTTACAATTTTATTTCCCCCAATTGGCCACATACAGTAATATTGTCTTACAATTAGCATCATATAGTAATAATGGAAAACATCTTGTAGTAATGTTCCCCATCCAAGTCCCCATCTTGTACTAATGTGCCCCATCCAGGTCCCCATCCTGTGGCTATGTGCCCCATCCAGGTCCCCATCCTGTGGCAACGTTCCCCATCCTGGCGCCCATCTTGTACTAATGTGCCTCATCCAGGTCCCCATCTTGGGGCTCTGTGCCCCATCCAGGTCCCCATCCTGTGGCTCTGTGCCCCATCCAGGTCCCCATCTTGTGGCTATGTGCCCCATCCAGGTCCCCATCCTGTGGCTATGTGCCCCATCCAGGTCCCCATCCTGTGGCAACGTTCCCCATCCTGGCGCCCATCTTGTACTAATGTGCCTCATCCAGGTCCCCATCTTGTGGCTATGTGCCCCATCCAGGTCCCCATCTTGTGGCTATGTGCCCCATCCAGGTCCCCATCTTGTGGCTATGTGCCCCATCCAGGTCCCCATCTTGTGGCTATGTGCCCCATCTTGTGGCTCTGTGCCCCATCCAGGTCCCCATCTTGTGGCTATGTGCCCCATCCAGGTGCACATCTTGTGGCTATGTGCCCCATCCAGGTCCCCATCTTGTGGCTATGTGCCCCATCTTGTGGCTCTGTGCCCCATCCAGGTCCACATCTTGAGGCTATGTGCCCCATCCAGGTCCCCATCTTGTGGCTATGTGCCCCATCTTGTGGCTCTGTGCCCCATCCAGGTCCACATCTTGTGGCTATGTGCCCCATCCAGGTCCCCTCTTGTGGCTATGTGCCCCATCCAGGTCCCCATCCTGTGGCTCTGTGCCCCATCCAGGTCCCCTCTTGTGGCTCTGTGCCCCATCCAGGTCCCCTCTTGTGGCTCTGTGCCCCATCCAGGTCCCCTCTTGTGGCTCTGTGCCCCATCCAGGTCCCCATCTTGTGGCTCTGTGCCCCATCCAGGTCCCCTCTTGTGGCTCTGTGCCCCATCCAGGTCCCCTCTTGTGGCTCTGTGCCCCATCCAGGTCCCCATCTTGTGGCTATGTGCCCCATCCAGGTCTCCATCTTGTGGCTATGTGCCCCATCCAGGTCCCCTCTTGTGGCTCTGTGCCCCATCCAGGTCCCCATCTTGTGGCTATGTGCCCCATCCAGGTCCCCTCTTGTGGCTCTGTGCCCCATCCAGGTCCCCATCTTGTGGCTCTGTGCCCCATCCAGGTCCCCTCTTGTGGCTATGTGCCCCCTGTGCTGTTCTTCACACACATAAAATAGAAAAAAAAAAAGATGATTCTCACCTGTCCTCCGTTCCCTCGGCGGCCTTCCTGCAGATGTGGCCCGCAGGCACCACAGAGTCCGACCCCTTGACGATCCCGACCTGGTCCAGGAGGAGCCGCCGACAGCAGCGCTGCATTGCCGCACAGAGACTGTCTCCCAGCACTGCATTTTCAATGTCAGCCGCCGGCCAATCAGAGGCCAGCAGCTGACATCTGCATATGGCAATGACGTCATACTCGCTGCGCCGACACGCAGATATCAGCTGCTGGCCTCTGATTGGTCAGCGGCTGGCATTGGAAATGCAGTGCTGGGAAACAGTCTCTGTGTGGCAATTCAGCGCTGCTGTCAGCGGCTCCTCCTGGACCAGGTCGGGATCGTCAAGGGGTCTGTGCCTGCGGGCCGCATAAAGCAGCCTCAGGGGCCGCATGCGGCCCGCGGGCCGCGTGTTTGAGACCCCTGGTTTAAGGTATAAGAGAACTAAATTGTATGCTGTATATAGTTACCCGTAAGGGTGTGCCAGAGACATTGCTAATTTGAAATGTTTAATATGTGTTTATCCAGTTACCCGACAAGGGTCCAAAGACTTTTAGGTTATGGACGGTGAATAACCAAAGAACTCTCCATTGTAAATAGTTGCACTTGTTAAAGTGCCCCCTTAGTGACAGACCACTGAACAAAAACTCGTTGGAGGTGGCTGAAGACGTGGTCCAGCACTGGGATCATCAATGCCCTGCAGCCACCCCAGGGCCTCCGTGGAGGGTTTTGGACGGGTCCCTCAAATTACATCTTCTTCAGTGGAATGGACACCTGGTTGCGGATTATACCGTGACCTGATAAAGACTATAATGCATGTAAATATTCTAGCCACAGTGGTATTGCCTCCCTCAAAAGAGGTAATGCCATGCCTGGAAGCAAGCAGGGGCCATTTTAGTCAGGTACACTACACATGCAACACTTTCCTAGCTCCAGGCCAGCAAGGAGAGTTCCTCCCCTTGGCAACTGGATTTGGAGGCGGGGTTAGTTTAGTCAGAGTGAAGAGTTGAGTTTAGGACATCGAAGAGAGAGGAGCTAGGGACTGGAGCTGAAGAAAGCTCGTCCTAGCTGAGTTACACAGAGAACCGGACACCGGAGTCCGAGGTTGTGGGACCCTTCAGGCCCATCAGCAGATACCGCAGGACAGGAGATTGCAGGTATCCTGGCCCCCATCAGACGCCCGGAGGCTCAGTAGCACAGAGGGACCGGGACAGCCACGGAGGAGCGAAGCATCCACAAGGCCCGCGCTACCAGTCATACGGGTGAGCACCACACGTTATACTCAGGGACGTGGGCTACAACGCAGCTACAAGCAGGGAAACCAAAAGAGTATACTAAGAACGGCAGGCCTACAACTCCACCTGGCAGGGAGGACTCTACGCTCGCTTCCAGGCTGACCGGACTCTTATCACTAGCCAGTACTCCAGTCCAGGCCTGTCTAAAGTGTCATCAGTAAAGACCCTGGGACTGCATCACCCTGACTCCGTGTTTATTATTGACTTCCTGCACAATAACCACCATCATCTACACACACTGCCCTGAAGCTACACTCTTCCTGTGGGGAGTTATACCACCCTTGCTGCCAAACCATCAGCTTCAGAGGACTGTTCCGCAGCGGTGGCCTCATTAGCCACACTCCACAGGTGGCGTAGTCAGACATTATTTATAACCTATACACTTATACTACCCTTGGATTGACCACCTGGGTCACCGACCGGGTCACTGCCATTATGACTACAACCCCCAGCATCTACCGGCCCGACTCCAGGTACCCCACGGCCCAGGGGGCGCGTCACATGACTTACCTGAGGCTTGACTTTCATCAGGCACTCTTCCTGTAGTCTTTATTGAAGATCTTTGATGAGTTTCTTCCATAGATAGTATGCAGATCTTTACTAGGCAGGTCAGAATTTCTCGAAGAGGGAGTTGTGTCACAATACCTAAGTAGACTGCGGGAAGAAACACCGTCTGATTCTAACAGACATTCAATCCATCCCTTACGAACTTCACAATAGCTAGGGTTGAAGTGGCAAATACCTTATAAAGTGAGGGAACCTGTCCTTAGAGAACCTAACTCTATTCCCCCATTCACACAGAACACACATTACAATTCCATTCCAAAATAAGCTTTTGGTTTGAATGCATATAGAGACTTGAGCAAAAATAGCATGTATTCTAACTGGTCCATAGAGCACATGCAGATCATTGACCCATGTGCAATTGGAGTTCACTACCGGCTGCAAATGCATGAACACCGTCACATGAACACACTTACTGTGGACTGAGTATATCCATGCACAGGTAGTTCTGCACTTACACCCAAACTGTCTATATGCACACATATAGAATTTCAGTATACAGTAGAACCCATAAATTTACATTAAATTATATATATACACAATATATATTGGATTCGGGGTAAAGGACTGTGTTTGTCTTATGTCCTTAACTCCCGTCTCTGGCTGAGCTCATGGTGCTCAGCTTGACTTCTGTGCAGTTGGGCAGACAGTCTTTTGATCCTCCTGCAAATCAGAAACAGTCCAATATATAAGATTACGATCAGGAAGCAATGACAGGAAGAGGCAGCTTTGGGACTTCATTACAGTCTCCTCCTCATGGCTGAAATATGAGAGGAGATGTTTCAGCTCAGTGCCAAACACAAGAGGGGTCTTCTGGCGTCTCTCAGGGGTATCTGGGTGAAGGTCAAGACTTCTCTCAGAAGTGATAGGTGTTCTTCAGCATTGCGCTCTGCTACATCGAACCTAAAATAGGATTAAGGGAACAATACGCTCTTGGGAGTTCTCCCGATGCAGTTAATCAACATCCTGGCACTGGATAACCTCCCTTATTTTGATCTTCCCTGTCCCATCAAACTCCCGTTCCTTCAGGGTGACCTCCCCCTGTTAACCTTTCCTGAGCTGCCTAGCAAGTTCCTATTGCATAGGCAATGCCTTGACTCTCTTGAACCCCACAAAATGAATGCAATTTTTCTTTAGTGTGCTCCTAGTCAATTGCCTCCGTTTCCTATACAGGCACCCCTTCCAGTTTTTCACAATGCAAAAGAGTAAGGAACAGCCCTCGCAACTACTTATTCTCCTGTACATAGCTTCAAACAGACTACACAGAGACAAAGGATCATCGTGTATAGTTGGCTTGAACTAATTCAGGATTTCTGGAGTAACATCCCAGTTTGCCAGCCTCATGCCTCATCATGAAACTGCCCATCCCTGGGTTCAGTACTCCCCGTTGCCACATACTACCGATTAAGATATGTAGGCAACCACAACCAGCTAGAACTTCAAGGCCTAGGTGCACAATATATACCTATCCACACCTTTCTACCTATCTTCGTCCATGCAGCAAAACCAGCTCATCCGTGGATATTGCTCTATTATCAAAGGAAAAATGTTAAAACTAAACATCAAACTCAGGTTCACTGTTTTTAGTTGTATCCTGCATCAAGATTTAAACAAAACCAGGTTATCCATCCAAATTTCAAGGTCTAAGCACACAGTATAACATGACACTCCATTGTGTACGTCCGTTACCTGTCCATGCTTCTCTGCCTGCCTTAGTTCACGTAATACACCCTTTTTTCAATCCAAAATGCACAGAAAACAAAAAAACAAACAAACCATTAACAAACTATCCGACTGAACTTCAAGGCCTAGGTGCACAATTTATACCTGACCACACCTTTCTACCTATCTTAGTCCATGCAGCAAAACCAGCTCACTCGTGGATATGGCTCTATTATGAAATGTAAAATGTTAATACACTTAGGAAGACTAAACGTCAAACTAAGGTTCACTGTTTTTAGTTGTATCCTGCATCAAGCTATAAGCCAGAATATCACATAATGTGCAAAGATTTATAAATATAGTCTAACATTCCCACAAGATGCAGGATCAGCCAACCCCATACAGAGGGAGGAAGAAAACGGTGATCAGAGAATCATTGTTGTGGGTTAAGATTTTAGAAAAAAGATGTGCTTGTAGAGTACCGTTTATATGCTGGACCATACAGCTGGCATATATCAGTTAGGCCTCATAGTTGGCAAATACTAAGCTGAAAAGCACTTACAGTGAGTGGCCAGGTGTCCCAATCCCAGGCATGCGTCCACCCCGATGCGCGTTTCGGCAAGTGCCTTCATCAGGGGCCCAGATATACAATTTTGTGATATTTAACTTGCAGGAGAGTGAGTGAGATTTATAGTGTAAATATTGCCCATATAATATACTTTGGGAGAGTGAGCAACATAGTATATGCACTTGAAAAAGCCGGATTTTGGTAAGAACTTGCCTGTAAAATCCTTTTCAGCGAAGGAAGGAAGGGAGACACAGATTCTCTACTTCGTGGGTAGGCGGAGCCCCATAGGATAGTCACCTCAGATTGGAAAAAGACGACTGGCCCCTCCAGTATATAGGCTCCTCCTACTCCCATGTTCATCAGTCCGTACACAAGCTAAGGAAGAGCAGACCAACCAGCAGAACAACATATCCCCTTCTGAAATTTCAGAAATGAGAGAAAACAGGTTATGTAATAGAAACACACAGTCTTAGGCATACCCCATTGGACCTGACAACTGTGTAGAGCTGGCAAAACTGGAAGGAGAGCCGTAGAGCGCTAAACCCAGTCCAGAAGATCGACATCAGGAAGGAGACGCGCTGCATCTAGAAACACAAAAAAACACTTCTGCCCTGGGAGGGTGCTGTGTCTCCCTTCCTTCCTTCGCTGAAAAGGATTTTACAGGTAAGTTCTTACCAAAATCCGGCTTTCAGCAGCAGAAGGGAAGGAAGGGAGACACAGATTCTCTACTTCGTGGGACGTCCTAAAGTAGTACCTACTTAAGGGTGGGAAATAGAGGCAGAAGCTTCCATACCCCAAAACTTAGGCAAGAGCGCAAACCGCGCTAAAATAACGGAAAACTAAGTAAAGGGATAACTTAAATTACCGCCGCCTGCAGGACCCTGCGTCCCAGGGCCGCATCGGCTGAAGCACTTACGTCCACCTTATAAAACTTAGTAAAGGTGTGAACGGAGCACCAGGTGGCCGCCCGGCAGAGCTGCGCTGCCGAGGCCCCCTGACGAAAAGCCCACGATGAGCCAATGGCTCTCGTGGAATGAGCTTTAACTTTAACCGGACAAGGCTCGCCCTTGAGCCGGTACGCTTCCAGGATAGCTGAACGGATCCACCGAGCTATCGTGTCTTTGGAAGCACGTTGACCACGCCGACGACCTGCCGGAATTATAAAAAGAGAGTCCGACTTCCGAAAACCTTGGGTGATGGTAAGATAGAACTTCAATGCCCGCACTAAGTCCAACGAGTGCAAGGCCCGCTCCCTTGGTTTCTTAGGTCCTGGACAAAGAGAAGGCAACACAATGTCCTGATTAATGTGGAATTGTGACACTACCTTAGGCAAAAAATCTTCCCGAGTACGAAGCACCACGCGATCCGGAAAAAATTCCAGAAAAGGAGGTGAGCAAGAAAGTGCTGCCAATTCAGATACCCTTCTCAAAGAGGTGACTGCCACCAAGAAGGCCACCTTCCAAGAAAGTAGTGAAAGTTTAGCAGAATCCATAGGCTCAAAAGGCTTATGCTGAAGGGCTTCCAGGACTAGATTAAGCCGCCATGGAGCCACAACTGCCCTCCGTGGCGGAAACTGACGTGCGACTCCGCGAAAAAAAGAGCGCACATCCCTACGAGAGGCAATAGCCTTCCTAAAAAGTGCGGAAAGAGCAGATACCTGTCCCCGCACCGTACTAACTGCCAAACCCCTGGCCAGACTAGATTGCAGAAAGGCCAAGAAGTTGGAGATGGAAAAAACCCTCGGGTTTCTTGAGGATCCAGAACACCATGAATAGAAAGACTCCCAAGTTCTGTGATAAATCCTGGACGTAGCTGGACTCCGGGCCGCCTGCAAGGTAGCAATGACCTCGGGCGAAAAACCGCGAGGGTCAAGATCTCGGTCTCAAGAGCCACGCCATCAAACGAAGGGACCTCAGGTCCGGATGACGAATGGGCCCCTGAGTGAGCAAGTCCGGGCGAAGGGGCAGCGGAAACGGAGGTGCCGCCTGAAGAGACACCAGCGTCGAATACCATGTCCTCCGCGGCCAGTCTGGTGCTATCAGAATTATTGATACCCTTTCGAGTTTGATCCGTCAGATCACCAGAGGTAGTAAGGATATCGGCGGAAACGCATAGATCAGCTTGAACTGACCCCACGGGGCCACTAGAGCATCCACCGCCACCGCCTCCGGGTCCCTGTACCTGGACATGAACGTCGGAACCCTGGCGTTCAGCCTGGATGCCATCAAGTCCACCTGAGGAGTCCCCCCAACGGGAACACAGCAGAGAAAACACTTCTGGATGGAGACTCCATTCCCCAGGGTCCACTTGCTCGCGACTGAGGAAGTCCGCCGAGATATTCAACACCCCTGGAATGTGAATTGCAGAGATTGCTGGAACTTTGGACTCAGCCCAGACCAGGATCCGAGAGACCTCAGACATGAGACTGGAACTCCTCGTCCCGCCTTGGTGGTTGATGTACGCAACAGCCGTAGCGTTGTCCGACTGGATCCGGACCGGTAGACCGCTCAATAAGACCGCCCAATGTTGGAGGCAGAGAAATATTGCTCTCAACTCCAAAATGTTGATCGGGAGAGACGACTCCTTTGGCGACCAGACTCCCTGAATCCAGAGGTTGTTCCAAACTCCCCCCCAGCCTGTCCGGCTGGCATCGGTTGTCACCACCGACCATCTCGGAGGAAGGAAGGATTTCCCCACGGATAGAGTCTCCGGACGTAACCACCATCCAAGAGATTCTCGCACCCTGCGGGAGATAATGACCGAGCGATCCAGAGAAGTTAGCGATCGATCCCAATGGGGCAGAATAAGGCTTTGGAGATCCCGGGAATGAAATTGTGCAAATGGTACTGCTTCCATAGTTGCCACCATTTGACCCAGAAGGCGCATGCATTCCCGAAGGGACATTGACAGCGCCGACCTCATAGCCTGGACCAGAAGACGAAGGTTCGTCTGTTTGACAGGAGGCAGGGACACAACTGCCCGAATAGCATCAAACTGCATCCCCAGGAAAAGAATGGACTGTGCTGGCTCCAATGACGATTTCTTCCAATTGATCAGCCACCCGAAGTCCATCAGGTACTGAAGGGAGAGATCGCGAGCCGCTATTGCCTCCTCCGCTGTGGGTGACACTATGAACAGGTCGTCCAGGTAGGGGAGGATCGTAACCCCCTGTCTTCGAAGAAGCGCCATGAGAGGAGCCAGAATTTTTGTAAAAACCCTGGGAGCTGAGGCCAACCCGAAAGGCAGGGCCACAAACTGGTAATGGGTTTGACCTATAGCGAAACGCAAGAAACGCTGGTGAGCCCTGCTGATAGGGATATGCAAATAGGCGTCGCGAATGTCTATGGACACCAAGAAATCGTACTGCGACAGGGTCGCTATCACCGATCGGAGAGACTCCATGCGGAACTTCCGTGTCCGGACGTATATATATTCAAATCCCAGAGATCCAGCACCAGACGAAACTTGTCCTTTTTGGGGACCACAAAAAGGTTGGAATAAAAACCCTTTCCCTGGTCTTCCGGAGGAACCTGAACCACCACACCCTGCTGTAGGAGAGAGTCGACCTCCTAAAACAGTGCGGCAGCCAGTCTTGGCACGGACGGAATGCCCGTCAGACGAAACCTGTCTGGAGGCAGCGAATGAAACTCTATGAAATAGCCTGCCGACATAACCCGTGTCACCCAGGCGTCTGCTATGTGGGATGCCCAGATCGACCCGAATTGTAGCAGACGACCTCCCACCCGAGAGCCCTCGGGGGGATCCCTGGCGTCAGTCAGCCTTAGCGGACTTTTTATCAACCTCCCGTCTGTCGTGACGGGACCGTTGCTTCCAAGGAGTACAAGATTTCTGGGCGGATCTGCCGGAGGATGAGGGACGACCCAATCTCCAAGAAGGCTGACTGAATCGTCCCCTGGCCCGAAAGGACCGAAGACCTCTGCTGGGCCCTGTCCTGCCGGCTGTGGATGCCACTGCCTTTTTCCCAGGCAGAGTAACATCCTTAGCTTTAGCTTTGGCAATTAGTTCCGAAAGATCTGAACCAAAGAGCTGACTGCCCTTATATGCCAGACTAAGCAATCCCTGTTTGGATACTGCATCTCCGGTCCACTGTTTAAGCCACAGAGCTCTTCTAATCGTGACTGCCGAAGCCTGAGCCCTGGACAGAATTGAAGCAGTGTCCAGTACTGCATCTCTGCCATAACACATAGCTTCTTCCATTCGCTGAAAAAGCTTTTCCACTTCTGAACGCGAAGTCCCATCCTGCCACGCCGCACGCAGCTGATCCAACCACCGCAGAGAAGCCTCACCGGCCCACATGGCCCCCAAGGCCGCTCGGAAACCATGACCCGCGGCTTCATAGATGGATTTCGCCGCTGACTCCGATCTTCTGTCCAAAGGATCCTGAAGATTGGTTCTCCCTTTAACAGGAAGCAGGGAAGACTTGGTCAGCTGAGACAGAGATATATCCACCTCAGGAGAGGGAACCCAATTAGTAACCATCTCCTTGGCACAGGGATATAGGGCATCAAAAAAACGCGTTCCTCGGAAGCGTTTATCCGGACACTGACGCTCCTTCTCCACCGCTTCGTTAAGTTCCTCATGCGCAGGTAATGTAGAATGAACACGGCGCGTCTTCTGATACAGACGGCCCGACCTAGACGGTCTTGTCGGCTCTTCAGACAGCTCTAATACTTACCGCATGTCCTTAATAAGCCCATCTACGCGACCAGAAAGAGAAACAGAGCGATCCTGTTGATCCTCCTCTTCGGACTCCGAAATTTCATCAACCGAATTTGTTGGTGAATCCGAAGCCTCTGATGCGCTCTGCGAGGGAGACGCCACCGTAGTCTTGCGGCGCTTTTTACCTCGTGGCATTGGGTGTGATCTAGCTGACACCCACTGTCCCAGGAGACTAGAGAGACTATCAATGGAGCGAGTGAGCGCCTCCACCTTAACATCACTGAGCGTTGAACTTGATGTAGTAGAAGGCCTGAGTGTATCAGAGGCGTGCGACTGAACCTGAAACGGATCAGGAGACCGATCCGCACTCCCAGGCCCCTGATCCGACATGCCACCCACACCAGATGCCAGGATGTACAACAAGGATGGCAAAAAAGTGTGAAAGCTGCACAGCCTGTTTTCAAAACTCACTTTTTTTTTTTTTATGTATGCGACAGGCTCTGAAGGGTTAAAGCTCACCCTTAGAAAAGAGCTACCCCAGAAATGCCGAGCAAAAAATCAATAGGGGGAAACTCCCTTAAACACCATGTGTTTCCCCTAAAGTTCCACTTTTTCAGAAGGGGTTAACATCACAGCAACTATAATACTACACAGCCTAAAAGGTCAGTGAAGTAAATAGCTTTAGGAGAGAAAGCGGCAGTGCTCCTGAGGACTCCTAATAGGTAGCCTGGAGAGACAGCACTGACAAAGAACCCCTGCCAGAGGCAGAGGGGACTCACCGGTACTGCGGCGACCGCTCCTCCTAAGTGTGTGGACGGACGGGGAGCAGAGAGCAGGAGGCGCCGCTGGACGCCGGAGGGAGAAGCAGGGACCGCCAGCGCACGCTCAACCAAGCGCTTCCTGCCTAAGTAATGACGACAGGAAGCCAGGAGACGCTAAGCCACGCCCCACTAGGCCACGCCCCCCGCCTTATTCAAACAAAAAAAATGAGGGCAGAAAACTTCCTACCTCTATGAAGGCAGGAAGCAAGTCAATAAAAGCAAGAAAACGCGCGCCAATACAGGGAGCTTCCTGCCTCAATGAAGGCAGGAAGCAAAAACGAAAAAGCATGTGCAAATAAAAATTACTGGCCTCCGTCTCTGCTCCCCAGTCAAGGCAGCGTCTGAAATAGACAAGAAACACACAGGCAGTACACTTGCCGTAGCCGTCAAAGATACTCTTTAGACCAAAGAGCACTTACCCGGCTGAACGCCACAGGGATCCTCAGGGATGTGTGGCGCCATGGCCCTTTGCTCCCCCCTATGGCGGAGCACGCAGGGACCCTCTCTGATGTGTGGTGTGCGCCTCCGCCAGGGAGCGCCCTGTATCCCCCGGGGCCGGCAGGCATAAGTGGGAACCTCCTAAAGGGGTACACAGAGCTGCCAGGGGAGGGTCAGGGGTCTCAGCAGCGCCGAGACCCCCAGAGACCTCTAGACCACGGGGGTCCAGGACTCGCTGGATATAAAATAACTCTTCTGAGGAGCTGCCGAAGCAGCGACTATCCTCTGAGACCTCAGATAAAAAGACTGATGAACATGGGAGTAGGAGGAGCCTATATACTGGAGGGGCCGGTCGTCTTTTTCCAATCTGAGGTGACTATCTTATGGGGCTCCGCCTACCCACGAAGTAGAGAATCTGTGTCTCCCTTCCTTCCCTTCTGCTGCTGAAAATATATGTATATTAAACATCTAAAGTGCATCTCCCTCATTCCTTATATGTTTCTATGTGGCGATCATGTGTATAAATATTTATTTATTATTTGCTACCTATGGACAAGTAATTCTAAACCACTAATTGGCTACTCCCAACATGAATTTTTCTACATATTACCCGGATATGCGCCCCTGTTTTTTAAATGGTTTTAATATGTTTTATCTTGTCATTGGTTGCTTTTCATTTGTTTGGCACCTGTAATCAATAAATAAATAATCTTCACTGCAATTGACGTTTGACTTTTATGGTTGGGTTTTCTCCTTGGTCTTTTTCTCTTAAATAAAAAACAACCTATACATGTTTGGTGTTTACGAACTCATAATGACCAGGAGAATAATAGGTCAATTTTAGCATTCAGTGAACGTGGAAAGAAAAAAAAACAAAACTGTGGAATTGCATTTTTTTTTTTTTTTTTGCAAATTGATAGCACTTGGAATTTTTTTCCCGTTTTCCAGTACACTATAAGGTAAAACTAGTAATGTCATTTAAAAGTACAACTTGTCCTGCAAAAAATAATCCATCACATAGCCATATTGCCCAAAAAATAAAAACGCTATGGCTCTGGGAGCAAAAAACAAAAATGCGAAAAATGAAAATCCCAAGGTCGCGAAGGGGTTAATATGCTTGGATGCAGGACTCTGAACAGCCAGTTTCTTTAGCAAATGACCTTTTGTGGCTTACCCTCCTTTTGGAGTATCAATGAATACCTTCTGGACATCTGTCAAGTCAGCAGTCTTCCTCAGGATTATGGAGCCTACTGAAACAGACTAAGGGATCTTTTTAAATGCTTAGGAAGCCTTTGCAGGTGGGTTTTGTTAATTATTCTAATTTACTGAGAAGCACTTGTAAATTGATACGTTAACGCAAAATCGCATACAAGGGAAAAGTCCCATCAAATTTGTCTGGCCCACAGAGTGTGTGATAGACTAAGCAGCTGAGCAGATTGATATGCAGGATTATGGGGAAACTATTCATAGTAGTTATTTATGTCCCTGCTCTTTCTATGCTTTAAAGTCCAGTGGGTGGATCAGTGATTGACAGCCTTCCCTGTAAGAATGTATATAAAAGCTTCTTGCCGTCTACGCCTCACCGTGTATAGGGTAATTTACCCCTAAATGTGCACTAGAAAAATTATATTACCGAGCACCTCCTACAAGATTAAATAAGGCCATGGGTACAGGTTGCTGTGACTGCACTACAATGGTATACAAGCTGTACTGTGAGATTGCTGAGTAATGTCATAATCAAATACATAAATTTGTACCGCATTACTGCTCATAATAAATGTATCGTCTTTATTGTACATGTCTCTATTGTATAGCAATGCAGTTGGGGTAACCTGAACCTCTGCTTTTATTTCATTTTCTTAGGAGTTGCTTATTCATCTGGTTTGTTGGGGCTGTGACGGCTTTCATACAGCACTTATTGTTAAGGGAGGACAATAACCCTTCACGGTTGACCAAGTGAGTGTCAAATTATTATGTTGATTGCGCAATCCACAGAAAACCAAACGGAGGCAATGCGTGCTCTGTATGGGAGGATTCAAAGAATCTTTGATCCCGTTTATTTTGCTTAGCATTTTATATTGTTTTGAGTTTATTAATGTCCATTCATCTACAGCCGTGCTACAGTACTACAGGCTTGAGCCAATGTTAATGCAATTATTACGGAAACACATATATGGTCATATTATCGTTCGTTCGAAGCACGCTGGAAATTTACAAGGTCGATCCTGGCCTAGACTAGTTAGATAACAGGAGCGGGTGTCTGACAAAATGTTCTTGAGATAAAAAGTTAGTGTGAGAAAGTTCCATGTAAAGCATGAGAAAAGCAGGAAAGAAGTATGTTATGCAAGGAGTGATAATAACATGATTTTGAAACAAGCAGACAAAATGGAGTTGCTATAGCATGAATATCAATATGTCCTCTACATTCCCCCCTAAAAATTATGCTATTATCAACAATAGAGGTGCTATCCCAGTGTCATGCTTTGAGCCTGAGGGACATTGGTCTTCACTCAATTAGTGCCCTTGTTACCAATTGAGGCTGTCGCGGCATGTCCATCCCCCCTTGTTAGTTGATATAATCATAAAACTCTGATCTTCAGACGTAAGGTTGGTCAGGGGCATGCAGGTAAAAGTCATCATTCCCTTGTCATCCAGGTCCTCAATGCTGGTTACATCTGGGAGGCCCGTGTACAGTAGGACTGGATGTTGGTTGACCGTGTTCTCCTTGCTCTCCGATGACTGGCAGGTTTTCCTCATGCAAAATAGGATACAATAAAAGACTAGTTTTAGTAAAACATATATTAACGAGACGCAAGCAGCAATATGCAACACTCCTTGTAATATTCCAGCAATCCATCCACCAATCCCTTTAAACCAATTAGCAGGATTTAAAAAGGAAAACGTATCAGACCACCAACTGTCTTTGGTCAATTCATTATGTTTGTTATATTCTTCCCCGAGTTTCCTAAGGTCTTCCATTTTGGTCTTTAACCATATGGTAGAGTCGGGGTCAATATAGTGACAACAAGCTGGGCCTATAACCTGACATCCCTCCTTGAGCTGCTGTAAAATAGTCCAGTAATAAAGTATTTTGATTAGCCACTATAATAAGTTGATTCTGCACTGCAACAGTAGTATTAATTACTTCCAATACACTCCAAATCTGGTCATCTAAGTAATCAGTGACTTCCACTAATTTGTCCCACATTTGTGTTACCATAGGGTAGAGGAAGACAGTACTGGCTATCTTATTGGGTATACTCATTTGTACTAAATGAGGTCTTCCTGATGGGCGTGGGGTGTTGTCCTTAGCACGTTTATAGATGGTATGAAGAGGGATGGCTCTCAAATCTACTTTACTATGGGGAATAAGATAAGTGCCTGGAGTGAGCCGGGCCAATGTACAAGTCCCCCCTACTCCGACTGGGAGCCATTTATACGCATTATTCCCACAGACCCAATATGTGGCTGATGGCAGATCCCATAAAACAGAGTGCTGTAATACTAATTTATGTACCAAATCGATAAAAACTGTTTTTTGATAGCATACACCATGAAGACATTAGTCCCAGGGGGCTACAATATCCAACATCCGGATTGCCACATGTTGGATCACTAGACTTATATTCAGAAAATTCATGTTTTACTGCTGTTGGGGTTGTCAGGAGCACTTGGTATGGTCCGTCATACAATGGTTCTAGTCAGTGTTTCCGAACATGCCTCTTCACATACCCTCAAGCCTGGAGATTATGTGCATGACAACTAGTGTTGAGCCACCCCCGTAGTGTTCAGGTTCGGTTCGTCGAACACCCGTGTGTTCGCCGAACACCTTCGAACACCGTTAAAACCAATGGCAGGCAAACAAAAACACATAGAAAACACCTTCAAAAGGTGTCCAAAAGCTGACAAACTGCTCAGAAGACATAACTAACACATGGAAAAGTGACAAGTACATATAGTCATGCGAAAAGAAAAGAGGTGGAGGAGTAAAAGGAGGGGGAGACACAGATATAGGCATGCCCTTCTAAAATCCAAAAAGTGAGAAGCCGACACGGCCAGTCCGCTCCTGCTCGTGCCACCTCCATGTCGCCGGGTTTGTGCCAGAGCCGCGGTGAACCCTGACGGCCAGCCCCCCTCTCCCAATACAGGTGCCTGTCCGCTGGTGGGTCAAGCGAGCCCCCCTGTGGTGGAGGCAGCTCTAAGCTTTTTAATTTAAATTGTCTCTCTAATTTGAATGAATACACTTTAAATCCATTTACAAGGATCTATTGGAGGGCAAATCTCACGCCAGCAGCCGCGTAATTCCAGCTCCAGTAGCGTCCACTAAAGCTGCTGCAGTTAAAAAGCTTTTATAAGGATCGAGCTCGGCTGTCCAACGCAAGGCATCCTACTGCCAGTCCCAGCCCCTATGCCTTGGGGTGCCTCGTGATGCTCTTCACTGAGTATCCCGTGGTCCCGAAGCATTTCCTTTGAAAAAATTAAGTGTCCAAACTACAGGTGGTGTAGCTTGCTTAACAGCCGGGATAATCCGCTGACTAGCAGACACTGCTACTAGGCACAAAGTATTTCCTGGGCTAGATGCAGTTAAAAATTTGTAATTAGATACTCTCGTTGGATGCTGAGAAAGCATTCCATAGAGTCTCCTGACACGCCATATATTATTCTCTTAAAAAGCTTGGGGTAGGGGTCTAGGGGACCCTTTTATAGCCAAAATCACGGCCCTGTATCGCCATACGTCACCTAGGCTTTAGATAAATGGAACTGTAGCACCCTGAGGGCTCGGTTGCTACAGAGGTATTGCACCTCACCCAGAGGTGTGATATCTCACTCTCAGGTAAGGATGGAGTGTGGATCAGGACCCGACACCTGCATGCATTACACACATTGCTGTGGGGCAGGGCGACCAATATGCCCCTGAGATGGGCACGACAGTCCCTGTCCCTGGCTGGAGTGGGGGGAGGGAACACTGAGGAAGGGGAACCCTGTAGTGCAGGAGCAGGGAGGAAGCAGTTCCTGGGTGCATTGAGAAGGGAGTATAAATGGTGGGCACCATCTTAGTTCTTTGCAGAGAAGTCTGAGCAGAAGTGACAGGGAGCAGGGGCTCTGCATGAGCTCTGCTCCGGAGGCGGGCCTAGTAACAGAGGCCCAGGCCTGGAAGAGGGAGAAGGAAGGAAGAGGAGCGGAGAAGGCTCCAGGAATGAGGAACGAAGGGATCCCAGGGGTGCGGACGGGCGAGTCGCCACCGCACGCCCGAATCCACCTGCGTGGAGGGGTCAGGCCAAAGGGGGAGACCGGTCCATGAAACTAGTGGAGGCAGGAAACGACCCTCAGCTAGAAACCGGAGGCTGTGACATTTTATGTGGCGCAGCCCCTCGCTACACCCGCTAGGAAGGCACCACATGGCGCCAGTTTCCCTGACCCTAAGTTTACCAAGAGGAGGCCCGAGGCAGCCGGACAGAAGGGTTGGTAAGAAAGGCCAGACAAAGGACACACAAAGGGGGTCCTGTGAAGCGCTCCAAAGTTATCTGGGAGTTGTCTGAGCCCCTCACCTGGTGAGCACAGTACGACGTGGGCAGCAGTTACCTGCAGAAGTGGTCTGGATAATAAGAACTGTGAGTAAAGGTCCTGGACTGCATCACTGACTCCGTGTCGTTACTGCTGCTGCCCTGCACCATCACCCCCATCCTCCGCATACACTGCCCTGAGGCTATACTCCTCCCGTGGGGAGTTATGCTACGCTCTGCTGCACCCACACCACCAGCCTCAGCGGTCTGCCATGCAGCGGCGGTTCACTCTGACCGCAATCCATGGGTGGCGTAGTCGGACATTTAAACATCAAAACCACATAAATAGTTCCGCCACTGGTTTGACCGCCCTGAGCCACGGAAGCGGGTCGCCGCCACGGAGACTACAACCACCAGCATCCACCAAAAAGGGTCCGGCTCCGGGTGTCCCAAGGCCCAGGGGGTGCATCAGAACATTTTCATCACCTTTCACAATCACCAATGGGACAAGGCAGGGATGTCCTCTGTCCCCTCTCTTATACATCCTAGTGATGGAGCACCTGCTCTCATCAATTCGCCATAACCCCAATATTAGGTGGATTGAGGTGGGAGGCATCGAGTACAAGTGCTCTCTATTTGCTGATGATGTCCTAGTATATATCACGCAATCACATATATCCATCCATGCTGTTATGGCTGAAATAGATCACTTTGTTACATGGTCAAATTTTAAAATCAATGCAGCGAAGTCTGAGGCCCTCGATGTCTCCCTCCCCAAATCCATATAGGATTCCATCCAGTCCAACTTTCCCTTTGCCTGGCTATCACAGGGTATCAAATACTTAGGAATTACTATTCATAGAGACCTCTCCCATCTATGTTATCTTAATTTTGGGCCCTTTATTGAACAACTCCATACAGACCACGGTTGGCAAGTTAGAACTGTAAGATTCACTACGTGAACCACTGGTGTTTTGTGGAAAAGCACATGTACACTGTGTTCCAAATTATTATGCAAAAAGTGTTTAGGAGTGATAAGGGAAGAATTTGTTTGTTTGTCAGTTAAACTCATTGATGGTGATGTGTGTCAGGGCTCTTTATATCACTGTAAGCAATTGCAGACACCTGTGCTAATTAGTTTGGCAGGTGTGTCCAATGAAAGGCAAGACTACTTAAGAAGGCTCTCTCACATTATTAAGCAGCCTACATTTTCTGCCAAAATGGGAAAGAAAAAGGATGTGTCGGCTGCTGAGAAGCAACAAATTGTGCAGTGTTTAGGTCAAGGCATGACTACAATCAACATTGTGCGATGATCAGGATGAAGTGTCTTGGCAATCAAGAAGTATGTAGCTGATTCACAGTACACACGTTTGCGTGCTGATAAGGGCAAATTGAGGACTCTTTCCTACAGGCAATTACGTCAGGTTAAAAGAGCAGCGGCAAAAAAGCCTTGTCATAGCAGCAGACAAGTTTTTGAAGCTGCTGGTGCCTCCAACGTCCCCCGAACAACAAGATGCAGGGGGTCCTTCAGAGGTTTGCAGCTGTGCATACGCGATCCTGTCGACCTCCTCTATCCACTTCACACAAGCAGAAACGGCTCCAGTGGGCCAAACATTACATGAAGATTGATTTCAAAACTGTTTTGTTCACGGATGGAGTGCCGTGCAGCGCTCGATGGTCCAGATGGATGGAGTGGAGGATGGCTGGTTGATGACACCCCACGCAAACACGGCTACAGCGCCAACAAGGAGGAGGTGGAGTAATGTTTTGGGCTGGAATCATGGGGAGAGAGATTGTCGGCCCCTTTAGGATCCCTGAAGGGGTAAAGATGAACTCCATAATGTATGTGGAGTTTCTCAAACAGCACTTCCTGCCATGGTTCAAGAAGAAGAACCGTGTATTCCATAGCAAGATCATTTTTATGCATGATAATGCACCGTCTCATGCTGCACATAACACATCTGTATCTCTGGCTGATATGGGCATAAAAGGGGACAAACTTATGGTGTGACCCCCATGCTCCCCTGACCTCTACCCCATTCAGAACCTCTGGAGCATCATCAAAAGGAGTGTCTATGATGACGGGAGGCAGTTCACATCTAAGCAACAGCTCTGGGAGGGTATTCTGTCCTCATGCAACACAATTGAAGCAGAAACCATCCAAAACCTGACAAATTCAATGGACTAGAGAGTTCAGAAGCTCCTTTCGAACAAGGGGTCCTATGTGAAAATGTAACATCACCTAGAATAAAGTTTTGAGTTGAAAACTGTTTGATTTCAGTTTCTAATAACCTGCTAATGCTTATAATTTCAAAAATGACCATTTTTTTGCTCTTTATTAAAATGAAAAGGTTGATCGAAAAGTTTGGGGGATCTAAGAGTGTGAAAACCCAGTAGTCATGATTACTTCGAATTCTGACAATATGAGGGTCATGTTGCAGGTAGTGCAGCAAGAAGGCACTTATGTGTCTTGCGCATCTCGGAGCCCCAAAATTATTTTCCGGGCTAGATGCAGCTAAAATTTATTAGTAATTTTAAATCTGGTGGAGCTTAGTATAGATGGCCTAATAGAATCAGTACTGCACACTGCTACAAAGCCCAAATTATTTTCCAGCCAAGATACAGATAAACATGATTAGTAATTTGAAAGCTTAAAACGGTTGGTGAGGTGATTTTAACCAAATAATCAAGCTTTTACTCTCCCCAGGATGACACAGGGGTAGAAAAGTCGTTTCGGATCCATGATTTGTTCATCTTTATGAACGCGAGTCTGTCTACATTATCAGTGGAGAGCCGCGTGCGCTTATCTGTCAGCACACCACCAGTAGCGCTGAACACACGTTCAGACAGAACTCTCGCTGCGGGGCATGACAAGATCTCCAAGGCGTAAGTGGCTAGCTCCGGCCATTTATCCAGATTGGAAGCCCAAAAAGAGCAAGGGTCCAGTGACACAATCATGGCTTCAATGTTTACTTGGAGATACTCCTGTACCATCGTCTCTAGGCGTTGACTATGTGTCAGACTTCTTGTCTCCTGTGGCCTTGCAAAGGATGGGCTAAAAAAGTGGTGAAATGATTCCGCAAAATTGATGTTACCAGCAGATACTATGGTTCTGTTACGGTTTGAGTGCTGAACACTCGACGGTCCCACGGTTGGCAAGTTGGAACTGTGAGATTCACTACGTGCACCACTGGTGTTTTGTGGAAAAGCACATGTAAGATTCTGCAACAGTCTCTGCTGATACTCCTGCATGCGTGCATCCCTTTCTATGGCAGGAATTATTTCTGCAAATTTACTTTTGTACCGGGGATCTAACAGTGTGGCAACCCAGTAGTCAGGATTATTTCTAATTCTCACAATTCGAGGGTCATGTTGCAGGTAGTGCAGCAAGAAGGCACTCATGTGTCTTGCGCATCCAGGAGCACCAAGTCCCTGTTGTGTTGGTGGCGAGGTAACAATCATGCTTCCTTCCTCTGTCCTCTCCCCCCAACCTCGCACAACAGAAATGTGATCAAGGTCTCCCTCATCTGATGAGTCTTCCATCAGTTCGTCCTCCACTTCTTCCTGGGCTCCTGCACCTTCCTCACTAGTTTGGCTGCTACCATGAGCCCTGGTAAAACCATCTCCCCCACCCTCACATGCCTGCCGCCTTGGTGCTGCCGACCGTCTGGACCTTGCAGATGTTAGCCCTTCCGCATACAACTCCTCCTCCTCTACTTCCTCCACCTACTCTTGTGCCACCACCTGACTCCGAATTCTGTTTAACATGTGCTCCAGCATGTAAATCACCGGAATAGTCATGCTGATAATGGCATCGTCAGCACTAAACATCTTCGTCGCCATTTCAAAACTGTGCAGAAGGGTGCATAGGTCCCTGATCTGAGACCACTCCTCCAGCGTGATTTGCCCCACCTCTGGATCTCGTTGGCCCAGGCTATACGTCAGAACGTATTGCACCAGGGCTTGTCGGTGCTGCCACAGTCGCTGCAACATGTGCAGAGTTGAATTCCACCGGGTAGGCACATCGCATTTTAGCCGGTGAAGTGGCAGGCCCAACGACTTCTGTAGAGATGTAAGTCGCTGAGCTGCGGGATGCGAACGGCGGAAGTGAGCACACAGCGACCGTGCCCTCTGCAGAAGGCCATCTAGTCTGGGATAGTGGGCTAAAAATTGCTGGACAACCAGGTTCAACACGTGAGCCATACAAGGCACGTGTGTGACATTGCCCCGGCGAAGGGCCGCACCCAGGTTTGCAGCATTGTCGCACACGGCCTTCCCTGGTTTCAGGTCCAGTGGAGACAACCATTCATGAAATTGGTTCTCCAGAGCTGACCACAACTCCTCAGCTGTGTGACTCACATTTCCCAGACATTTCAATGAAAAAACCGCCTGATGACGTTGAGCCCTATTGCCAGCATAGTAAGGAGGTGTGCAGGATCCCTTCTGCGCAGTTAGAAAGCTTGTGGCATGACCAGACAGGCTTTGGGTGCAGGTGGAAGACCGAGAGGAGGTTGAGGAGGCAGAAGCAGTGGAGGAACTTTGACATAAAGAGGATTGACGCACAACTCGTGGGGACGGCAAGACTTGGACAGCAGCCCCTTGTCCTGCTGTCACCATAGTTACCCAGTGCCCAGTCAGCGACATGTAACGCCCCTGTCCATGCCTACTCGTCCAAGTGTCTGTGGTGAAATGCACCCTGTCACACACAGTTTCTCAAAGAAGCGGTGATTTTGTGTGCGACATGCTGGTGGAGCGCAGGCACACCTTTCTTTGAGAAGTAGTGCCGACTGGGCATCTGGTACTGGGGCACTGCGACGGACATAAGGTCTCGAAAATCCTCTGTGTCCACCAGGCGGAAAGGCAGCATTTCTGTAGCCAAGAGCTTGCAGATTGTGAAATTCAACCTCTTAGCTTTCTCATGGCTAGGAGGAAATGGTCTTTTACTTGTCCACATCTGAGGGACAGAGGGCTGGCTATTGTGCTTAGACGGGGTTGATAAGGGTGTCCCCGGCAAACTGCCGGTCTGTGAGGGAGATTCAGGCAGACATGTTAGGTTGCCTTGATCCAAAGGTGGTGCTATCGATGTCGGACAGCGCTCAACACCAGCTGGTGTTACCACCTCCAAAGAAAATGATGACCTGCCAATCACGCTGGCTGTTGCGGGTAAAGAGGTGGCAGGTCTGCGCCCCAAAACAGGTGTGACTGCTGTCCCCCCAGTCACAGAGGATGAAGAGGCCACGGATGCACAAGATATGGCAGACGGTGGTTGGCCCGGCCGGCTAGGCCGCATTGTAGCACACTGAGCTTCCCACTGCAACTTATGCTTCATGTCCATGTGCCGGTTCATGCATGAAGTACTCAAACTATGTATTTTTTGGCCTCTACTTAGCTTTTATTGACAAATGTTACAGATAACACGAGTTGGGTCATCTTTATCGATCTGAAAAAAGTGCCCAGGCTATGGAAGGCTTAGCACCCATGCGACCTGAAGAGCCACCACGACTTGTGGTGAGAGGCAGAGTTGTGTTTGAGGATGCAGTTGTTGACGTGCTTCCAGTACTACGTCTGTCCAGGAAGGCGCAACCTGACCTCGTCGTCACTAGCATCCTCCTCCACCTCCTCTGCTGACCTCATTGACTGGCTGTCTGTGGGTTGACAGTAAGTGGGATCTCCAACCTCATCATCATCACCCTGTGCGTTATCACACCCGTCGTCCTCAGAGCCAACCTGTTCCTGCCCTGACAAAAAACTAAAGTTGTCGCTCCAATCAGGTATTTGAGTCTCATCATCGTCTTCCTCATTGTCTCCACCAACAGGAGTTACAGTTTGGGAATGAGGGTCTACATTATGGTCAGAACCTTCTGCGTCTGGTCCTGGATCCGACTCCTAAAGATTCTGGGCATCAGTGCAGATCATTTCCTCGTCTGGATTCACAGAAGCGCTGGAGTCGACCTCTGATTCCCAGGCTATAGTATGAGTAAACAGCTCTGCAGACTCAACCATCTGTTCTACCTCATACTCAGACGGGCAGCTGGAGATTTGGGAGCTGTGAGGAAGCAAGTGCGATTGGGGTGACACCTTTGAGGACTGGAGTATTTGTGATGTTGAAGTTGATGTGGAGGAGAGCCCACTTAAAAGGTACACTTGATATCCGTTGAAGCACCTGCTGTTTTTGTGCCTCATCTGGAATTTGTAGCAAATGGCGTGGCCGTAAGAAAGGGATCTTATCACATTGTCCGCTAAAAGAAGTAGACATTTTAGTTTGGCTGGAAGATGGTCTTTCTTCTGCAGATGTTACTGTTGCTTTAACACCTACCCCACGGACACAACCTTTTTTCCCCTTCCCAACACGCCTATTCCCTTTCCACCAGCAGCAGGCCTTTTTCCACTCATTTTGGTGGTTAACTAATTCACAACTCTGGAGTTGTTTGCACAAAAAAACAATGGATGGGAACAGAGCAGAGCTGAGTGGCCAAACTGTGGTATTAGGCCAAAACTATTGGCTGGGTTAGATGCAGAAAAAAATTATATTCAATTTGCAACCTGATGGAGGTCAGTATAGATGGACTAATAGCATCATTCTATGCCCAAAGGATTTTACTTCACTAGGTGCAGTAAAAAAATTGGTATTCTATACACAGGTGGTATATCTTGCAACACAGATAGGCTACTCCACTGACTAACACACTCTGCAATAGGCCAAAAAGGATTAGCTTTGCTAGATTCAGCCAAACGCTGTGAAAAAAACTTGCACAGCACTGGCACAGACCTGCCTGGCAAAAACTGATAGGAAATGCTGTAACCTAGTCCTGAAAAGGACTGCAATCACAACTATTCCCTACTCCCAAGCTATCTGTAGATTAGTGTGAAAATTGGCTTGAAATTAACAAGGTATAGCGCACACAGCAACAGCGGTGCCGTCTAACATGCAGCTGCTGCAGTGAGAAAATGGTGGCGACGGGGAAAATGGCTGGGTCTTATAGGGCAAGGACATGTGACATACACTGCCAATGACACATGCCCTTGCTTGTGTCAAAAAAGCACTTCGCTCCGTGTGTGCGCTGCTGATGGGGAGGTGCAATCTGTCAGCCTACTGTAAATGCGGGAAAGAGAAAAAAAAAATAGAGATCTTCATTATTCCTGCAGAGATCCATCCCCTGCCCCTCCCCCCGCCCCGCTGTACACTCAAACTGCATATTAACATTAATTTTCATCATTACTGAGAAAAAATCCAGTTATGATTTTGGTGCACGAACAGTTATCGAACATAACCTCGAACAGCCGAATTTTTCTCAAATCGTTCGTGTTCGCCGAACGGCTCGAACACCGCCCAAAACAGCTCGAATTTGAGATTGGCGAACAGTTCGAGTCGAACAACGCTCATCTCTAGTAGCAACATGGCCGCTGCAGGAAGGGTTGGAACTTTGGGCGGACATAGGTATAACAGATGAGGATGGGGCACTAGGAGTGGTTTGGGTAGTAGCGAGGGGTGGGCCTCCTGGAAGGGGTGCGTGACATGCAACACAATCTACTGACAATGGATTCTGCTGGCCACAATTAGAACATTCCCAACAATTCATTACGCCGCCATTATCGGAGAGCAGTATCTTTGTAATAAACATAACATAGCGTCTTTCCCTTATTGTCTGTATTTTCTAAATTCTCTGCTGTTCCTACCAAGTCAAAACTATTTGTAACAATCCTTTATCTTCTAACTTGCCCTTTTTCTTCATAATTAACCGGCCCTTAACTGGTAGCTTGCATGTTTTAGTTAACTGTTTAAGTTTCTGTATATAACTTTTCCCTTCTTTCAATAAACTCAGCGCAGCCTTTTTCACATCAGCTGCATTTTGTAGCACAAAACAGTCAGACACTGCTGTTACAGTGCTACATAATTCTCTCTTTTTTACATAAAAATAATTAAAACAACTAGGCTTAGTCTCCTCCTCTGCGAGCGAGACGGCGGATGGCAGGCTGAGTTCTCACTCCCACAGGAAAATTTAACACCTTAAACACTTTCGGTGCATTCTTAAATGATCTTTTCTCTTCTCGATCGACCATGATATTCATCACATCCTCTCCCTCTCGTCTCTCGCTCTTCCCTCCTGTCTCTCTCGCTCTCTAAATGAGCACTAGAAAAATTATATTACCGAGCTCCTCCTACAAGATTAAATAAGGCCATGGGTACAGGTTGCTGTGACTGCACTACAATGGTATACAAGCTGTACTGTGAGCGTGCCGAGTAATGTCATAATCAAATACATAAATTTGTACCGCATTACTGCTCATAATAAATGTATTGTCTTTATTGTATATGTCTCTATTGTATAGCAATGCAGTTGGGGTAACCTGCACCCCTGCTTTTATTTCATTTTGTTAGGAGTGGCTTATTCATCTGGTTTGTTGGGGCTGTGACTGCTTTCATACAGCACTGATCTCAAAGGTTTTTTGTTAAAGCTGGATCCTATGTGCCCTTTAAATATGTAAAACTAGGCCGAGACCAGGACAGATTAGTTTGATAGTGTAGATTTCCATTTGCCTGCCTTGCTTCTAGCAGATGGGCTCACACTAATAGATCAAGTACCTGAATTGTGTACAGTATGTATAGTGGTGGTACAGTTTGGAATAAATATATTTAAATATTCACATTCCTTAGCATGCTCTGTGCGGTTGTATTTGTTTCTGTGTGGTAGCAATGCAGTCACATCATTCTGTCCATTTATTTCATTAGATGTTTCCCAATTTCATTTGCTGCAACCAGGGCTGTGGAGTCGGTAAGCCAAACCTCCGACTCCTTGATTTCCATGACTCCGACTCCCTCATACATGGCTCATGTGTAAGTGATAAATTTACTGTAGCACAGATTCATCTCAGCTAAAAGTCTAGACCCTTAGATGAGGAATAGGACAGACATTCATAGGACATTTCATGACTTTCCCAAATTCTTATGAAAAAATATTCCCAACAGACTGCATGAAACTACTGTACCCAATTTATTATATATTTTAGTAGTTAGAGTTGGTCCATTTTATACCGACTCCACAGCCCTGGCTGCAACGGTGTTCCACTACAATTTTTCAGCATTCAAATCTGGATGGAAAATATGCAGGATTTCTGCTGTGTGTGAATGTTCCCTTGTACTGAACCTTTTGTCATAAACCTATATATTAAGCTATTCAGAGTATCCTGCTCATAGATTGCAGAGCATTTTCATGGTGCCTCGTTATTGTTAAGAATTACTTTGAATGTCACTTTGTTGAGGAGAGCGAGAGGCTCAAATACTACATTAACCTCCAGACATAGGAGATTGAGAGCAAAGACCCACAAAGTATTATTTCACCTTACATAAGCTTGTTTAGATCAAAGATGGCTGCCATTTCCTGTTTCATCACACCATGCTCTGTTCTGGGAGGAAGCTGCATTCTATAGAAGGACTAACCAACCACAGAGTGACATCACTTGGAGAAACCCACCCTGATGACCTCATGGACTACGCCCCCTGGACTAACCAATCAATACATCTGGTTACTCACATTCTGGGCTAACCGAGCCCACATACAGTGTTTATATAAGTCTATGTTCGGGTTGAATAAAGGACACTTGGAGCTGTGCCATAGCTGATCAAGGAGAGCTTACATCCGACTGTGTGTGTCTGATGTTATTCTTTCTTGCATGCACTTGATCATATCCATTAGGCCAGGAGCAGGCAACTAGTGAACATACCAAAATGTTCGCCCTAACAACTTTATGTACACTGACGATACACGATTGCCAGTAATTGTGTAGTACTGTAAATTTCCGAATTTTGCATGATCGCTCTTCAAATGATGTCTTTGTTCTCAGGCCTCCAAGTAATATACCACCAGGTGGTGATGCTGAGCAGATCTGCACAGCTCAGCATCCTCGGCGTAGCTGGAGGCTACAGCAGAAGGCCAGGCCCAGCTACGTGTACGACCATCTATACCCTCAGCTGGATGAATTTAAAAAGGACTTGCCCTACAACAGGACAGGCAAGGTGTATGTGTTTTGTTGCACATGTTTATACAAGGGTTTTCCTGTATGTATTCTTAATTTTGTTATTATAACACTAGATTGCGTTCTACCATTGGGCATAGTTTCGACTTTGAAAGGGGAAAAACATGCTTGTAATCCCACTTTGGTGGCTGATCACATACTGACGCACACTAGAGAATTTACTTGGCTGGAATGCATAGGCTCAAGTCGCCTTCTACCTATGGACACAGAAGAATGGTACTTTGTTATTCCTGAGAAAGGCTGAGGAGTGGATACAATTGCATGCAGCCTAGGCAAAGTGCTTGGAAATGTGGAGCAATTTGTGCAGCTGCTGCTAATGTACCACAAGTACTTGCCCAAACCAGCTACAATTGTATCCACTTATAAGCCGACAGCAGAACTAATTATGTACAGGTTTACAATTGGGGAAGGGGCTCTACTCGTTTGTCTTGTTTTTTTTAAATTGGGTTAAACACCTTAATTGACACAAATTAAAGGCACTAAAGGGTGTAAATGTATAGTATGAGGGAGGTTGTGAAATATATCTAAAGGATGGCTTTCTATTAGTGATGAGTAGTGTTGAGCGAGCACTAAAATGCTGGGGTGTTCGAAGCTCGGCCCGAGCTCGCCTTGATACTTGGGTGCTCGACTCGAGCAACGAGCCCAATGTTAGTCTATGGGAGACCCGAGCATTTTTGCGGCGGCACCCCCGGCAGTCTGTAGAAAGCCTAAAAAGCGCCCAAAACGATCGTGACAGTGCTCAAATGACATGGGGACAGCATGGGTATCGCCCCAGGTCACAGCTGTCAACAACGTGGTCAGAGGTATTAAGCCACTTTAACGGGCTCACAATAAAATGTTCAAAAACGAAAAACTGTTTTCCTGTGAAATATGTTAAGGAACATCCTTTCCAGGGTAAAGACTTGTGTATAAGGTAAAATAAATAACCAAAAACAAAAATACTCCTCCACACCTTGGGCTATGTTCACAAGTAGCATTTTTTATGCGTTTTTGCACTTTTGTATTGCTTTCAACCGTGACAAATGCATTCACCGGGAAATGTCATTTTAACATTTTACAACCTTATCTCGCCATGTGCTGTGTGACACATGCATACAGTGCTGAAAAGACATGGGAACAGCATGGGGAAGACCCCTGGAAGCATCTCTGACACCCAGGTCACTGCCTAAAAGTGTGCCCATCAGAAGTGATCCTTGCCGCATCAGAAGATGCAGACTTGCAAATATCCCCGTTCAAGTCCTTGTCCCAGGGCAGTGTTCAATTGTACCTTCCCCATTCCTTGCAATGCAAGCGCAAGTGTGCAGCCTGCCACCCACCCACCCCCAGGCTGCAATACCATACTGCTTGCTTGCACTTGAAATTGGGCCTTTTAGGCATGTGGAGGCCCAATCTGGCCACCACGTCATGGCTGCGTCGGCGGCCTGGTATCCATACTCAGTCCCCAGCCGCCCGGCGGCCGGGTGTCCATGCTTGGTCCCCAGCCGCCTGGGGGCAGCCAGGTATCCATAAACAGTCCCCAGCCGCCCCTATTTGTCCCAGTGCGCCTTATACACAAGCGCACATACCAAAACATTACCTGTGCCCTCCCCAGTGCATTTAGTGGGAAGGACAGCCTAACCACAAACACGTGGACAAGTGAATGTGGCCAGGGATGGTCCATCTCACTGACGCTTTCACACTGGGTTAATATTGTGGAAGCCGGGACACAGTTGGACACTGGGATGCAACACGTCCTCCAGACAGAGGATCGCGGGTCCTGGGTCAATCAGGCTTCAACACAAAGTTCAGAAGGTAGACAGCAGCAGTGGTCGGCCTCCTACACAACGAGTAAATTATTCATGATCATGAGGCCATCCATCTCCTTAGCTTTCTGTTCCTTGGAATGCAAGCGCATGCATGTAGTAGCGGCTAGGCCAGAGGTGGTCAGCGTTTTGGCGCATATCCTACCTCCTCCGAGGATTGCTGGATGTTTTCCTGCTACTATCCCAGTTCTATGACTCCCGTTAAAACAAAGCTTCAGGTGATGAATGATGGATGAGGTGGTGGCAAAGGAGAAAGAGCAGGAGGAACAGACCAGTCACATCAATATCAGGCCAGTCAATCACACATGTCTTGTAGGATATGTTTCTGTACTAAAAGGAGCAGTTCGGCTACACAGTTATAGGGCATACAGTGTGTGCAATGCCTACCAAAAATTTCAAGGCACGCCAATGCCCCTTGGAAGTGACATGGAGGTCAAAGGGCCTTAACTAAACCGTTTTTTCCCATTTATAGCAACTGGGTCTCCTGTACACGGTTGGCCTAAGCAGTGAATGGAAGGCTTTCCAAAAATTATGAGGAACTGCAATGCCCCTTGAAACAGACGCGAATTACAGCATATTAAAAACCTTCTACCCATTATTGGGGAGTGAGTCTCCCTTAGTGTTTGCCTATGCATTGAAAAGCAAAAGCTGACTAAAATTAGGAGGAAATGCAATGCCCGTTGGAAGAGTCATGGAGGTTAGAGTTAATTAAAAACATTTCAATGCCCCTTGGAAGAGCTGTGGAGTTCAGAGTGGTTTAACAAGACGGTTTTAATGCCCCGTGAAAGAGACGTGGAGGTCACAGTAGCTTAACAAGACGCTTTTAATGCCCCTTGGAAGAGTGGTGGAGGTCACAGTGGAATAAAAAGACAATATCAATGCCCCGTGGAAGAGACGTGGAGGTCACAGTAGCTTAACAAGACGATTTTATTGCCCCATACAAGAGCCATGCAGTACAGCATATTCAAAACATTATTCCCATTATTGGGGAGTGGGTCTCCCATAGTCTTTGCCTATGCCTTCCAAGCAAAAGCTGCCAAAAATTAGGACGGAGGAACTTGCAATGCTGGCAACACGGACCACGGTCACCCTGGAGGTATAGTGGTGGTGGAGGCTGAGGATAAGGAGTAGAGTAAAAAACAGCTGAAATGAGGAAGCGTATACCCATGTGTGGGTGTGAATCGGTACATGGGAATACACCTCCCGAAATAACAGTGTGAATTTGACTTTATGTTACTCTGCTGTCATTTGGTGGTGATGAGATGTCTGGCCCAATCCAGCCCTTGTTCATTTTTATAAGGGTCAGCTTGTCAGCGTTATCAGTTGACAGGCGAGTGCGCTTATCAGTTATAATTCCCACAGCGGCACTAAAAACATGCTCCGATAACACGCTAGCGGCAGGGCAGGCCAGGACATCCAAGGAGTACAGAGCGAGTTCATTCCAAGTGTCCAGCTTGGATACCCAATAATTAAAAGGCACAGAGGAATCACGGAGGACGCTGGCACGGTCGGCAAGGTACTCCCTCACCATCTTTTGAAACTTTCCACTCCTTGTGAGAGTACCCCGTGCCTCAGGGCCTGTAAGCTGGGCGGGTCTCAGAAAACTGTCCCAGAATGTTGACAGTGATCCCCTGCCTCTGCTGGATTGGAGTTGTGTCTCTCGCGCCTGTACACCTTGTTTGGTCAACGAACTGTGACCTCTGCCGCTAGCGTGTTCAGATGGGAATTTTTAAAAAATTTTTTTTTTTTTAAACAGTTCTGCAGCAAGAGCCTTCTGGTACTGCCCCATTTTTGTAGACCTCTCTACCTCAGGATTAAGAGAGTGAAAGTTCTCCTTGTAGCGGGGGTCTACAAGTGTCACCAACCGGTAATGACTGACTGTCACCCAACAATTTGACAATGCGAGGGTCACGGTTAAGGCAGCGTAACAAAGTCAGCCATGCGTGCCAGACTGGTAACGGGCAAGACTTCAGTGTCCTCACCAAGATGACGACTGACCATGCTCTCCTCCTCCTCCCCCCCCTGTCCTCAGGCCACCCACACTGAACCGACGGTATGACAGTTGTACAGGTACTACCGTCTACAGCGCATGATAGCAGCTCCTGTTCTTCCTCCTCTCCCTCATTGTCCCCCAATGCACGTTGGGATGAGATGAGGCTGGGCTGTGTGTAATCGCCCGCTATGGCTTCTTGATCCATCTCATTATACTCTGGCTGCAATGCCTCCTCTTTAATTCTCTGCAGAGAGCGTTGTGAAATCGCCACTCACCATCTTGGTGGACTCCTCAAAGTTTGTCAGGATGGTACATATGTCAGACATCCAGGTCCACTCCTGAGGTCTTATGTGTGGAGTCTGACCTGAATATCGACGGCCTTGTTGCAGCTGGTACTCCACAACTGCTCTCTTCTGCTCACAAATTTCACCAAATTTCTCTTTTTCTCACAAACGCCAGTCATATCAAACAAATTTCACCACTATCATGAAGCACAATCTGAAAATCAGTGGTATCCATTAAAGCATTCCAGAGTTATTACCTCCATAAAGTAACTCTGGTCAGAATTGTAAAATTTGGCAGGTCATGAAGGTGAAAACAGGCTTGGGTTTGGAGATATCTTGGCTGGAATACTACACAGGATAGACCATAACATATTGGTCGTGGGGGTATGATCATTCTGCACTTCTCAGTTAATCGTGTGGTGCTACCTGGATTTTCAGCCTTCCTTGGATGTGTGTATTCAGATAGCTGTCAGTCTCTGAGAACCACCCACTTGTCTGAAATGCTCAGAAGGAGGCAGGGTAAAATAAAACCCAGCTTACATTGTAGCTTTTCTAAATAAACTGTACACTAATCTACTGAAGCGCTTCCTGCTCTGATGTCTCATGCCATTGGTGATTTTCTCCAACGCAAAGTAGACAGATTTTCATCAGTGTTTTGGAACAGATTTTTCAGTCTTTGGTAATTGTGGTAGTTTTTATTATCAGTTTCATCAGGATTTTTTTTTTTTTGCAGTCGAGACATTTTCTCAAGCTTCTCCTGTCGAGCAAACGTGAAAATAAGACATTACACAGAGGTGACATCTGAGTGCTGTCAGATTTTTGTTATTTTCACAGACCCACAGACTTGTGTTGACGAGTTTAATCCATGACTCGGATCAATTTTCGACATGTCTACGTGTGTTGGTGCAGACCCTCTGTCCACAAAAATACATGGACACTTGAACACCCTCGTTGACTAGAAAGGCTACAAGTTCTATTTGTGAAAAAAATCTGTTAGCGCTCATAGATGACAAATGGAAGTCCAAATGAGGCCTGCAGGTTGGGCTGCATGTTCGATGTGATGAGGTGGATTTAACTTGGCTTTAAAAAGTGCTATGAAAATCCTAATATACGCTTTTTTTTTCTCCCAACAGAGCACAGTTATCAGAAATTTGAAACCATCTGAAACTGGGTAAGTCTTATTTATCTTACCAGTGTTGTCCATGACTAGGACATCTCCTTCTTAAATACTTAATTTCCCCTTGTAAACTAAAAATGCCATATACTCCTCTCATACCAGCATTGTTCCAGTGATGTTGGCCAGAACTGAGCGTGTCCCCAAGTGGCCGTCTTGCTGTCACTGGCTGAGCGTGTCCCCGAGTGGCAACTGGCAGCTACCTGCTGCACAAGCCTGATCTCACCACTAGAGGATCCAGTGAACACCAAGGTAGCAGCTTAGTCACGCACCTCCAGGGTAAGCCCGCCTCGTGGCACAGTGGGTCCACGAACCACATGAGCCACCTAGGAGCGCAACAGCTATAATACATTAATATCATTCAATTCACATAATACACTTTGAGAACATAGTGTTAATTAAACCATGTGGTACTCAATATTTAACCCCTTCATGACCGGAGCATTTTCTGTCTTTGAATTTTCCTTTTTTGCTACCAGAGCCATAACTTTTTTAGTTTTGGTCAATATGGCCATGTGAGGGCTTATTTTTTGCGGGATGAGTTGTACTTATTTTACCTCATCGTTTACTGGAAAATGGGGAAAAAAAATCCAAGCGCAGTGAAATTGAAAAAGAGTGCCATTCCAGTTGTGTGGGGGGGTTTTTTGGTTATTTTTTACCACATTCACTGAATGCTAAAACTGACCTGCCATTATTAGGCTATGTGCCCACGATGCAGAAATGCTCCGGATTTTTTCCTGAGCATTTCTGCATCTCCCTGGCAGAAACACCACATGCGATTGTACATTTGTTTCTCCTGCCATGGACAAGCGGAAGTGAACCGTTCTTCACATGCATTTCCGCATGCGGGTTGTCAAGTGCTTTCCAAGCGATTTTAGCATCACTTGGAAAGTGCTTGACAAGTTGGTCACACTATATAAATCCATGCAAACGGCATGAATTTATATAGTGTGACCAAAAGAATGGTAAAAAAATAAATATCTATACTTACCTTCTGCTGGCCCCCGGTGTCCTTGTCCTGGCTTGCCGGCAGCTCAGCTCGCTCGCGGTAGACTAAAGGACCTGCCGACGTCAGCGGTCGCGTGACCCATCACATGACTAAATTACGTCATGGCAGGTCCTTTTAAGACCATCGTGAACTGCCGGCAAGCCAAGACGCATCGCTAAGGACACAGAGAAGGTAAGTATAATTTTTTTTTTTGTTTGTTTGTTTTTTTTTACAGGCACTATAGTACCCGGGTCCGGAGGAGAGTCTTTTCTTCTCCAAACCTGGGTACCATCCGCACAATAAAACTCATGTAATCCCCATGTACAGATCCAGTGATGCGGATTCCATGCGGTCCAATGCAAGTCAATGGCAGCGAAAACGTCACACTTCCCCAATATAATTCGTAGTGCTGCGTTTTTTCCGCAATGATAACCCGCAGCGGAAATTTCCACAGCACATGCGGATTATCATTGGGGAACATGGCAGACCTTGTACCAAGCATTTTTTAAGCGTTTCTGCAGCGGAATTGCCGCAGTGGAAATGCTTAAACACATAGTGGGCACACAGCCTTATTCTCCAGGTCATTATGAGTTTGTAGACACCAAACATGTATAGGTTCTTTTTTATATAAGTGGTGGAAAAAAAATTCAAAGTTTGCTAAAAAAAAAGAAAGAAAAAAAGCAGCACTTTCTTGATCGGCTGTGCTACATACAGGCGATGAGCAGATCGCCTGCATGTAGCAGATTTGCTCACTTGCCATGAGTGCCGACCACTGGGCGGCATTCATAGCAATCTGGCCATGACATCCACAGGGGTCTGCAGCAGACCCCGGATTGTCATGCCAACCCATCGGTGACCCGTGATCATGTGACGGGGTCACCGATGGATGGGTTAAGTGACGTGCTTCCAGCGCGGCGCTGTTAAATGCTGCTGTCAGAGATTGACAGCGGCATTTAACTAGTTAACAGCTGCAAGTGGATCGCAATTCCACCCGCGGCTGTTGCAGGCACGTCAGCTGTATAGATCAGCTGACGTGTGCCCTGTTCAGTGCGGGCTTTGCATCAGAGCCCGCGCTGAACCAGGGGTTATGACTTGGTGCGTACTATTACGTACCACGTCAAACGGATTAATCCCAATTGGGTATATGATTGTGGATCAAAGTTCTAGTAATCTCCATGATTCAATAGAATATCTACAAAAACTTAGAGCTTTGCACTCAGTAAAATTTATATTCTTTATTCAAAATTACAACATAAAAGGACACTTGAAATTTTTAAAATATACAGAGGTAAGATCAAGAATAGGCTGAAATGCAGTCCCTACGGTTATACAGCAAGTCAGAATATATAAAGTGTATGATTAGATATTCAGCTGTCCATCTAACATAAGCAAGGGTTCTGTTTGGAATCCAAAAAGATCTTCATGTAATAAGAATAGTATGCCAGTAATTCGGACTAATTTATTGCTTAAAGCGGCACCATATTGCTTCACCCAAATTCTTTTTCCAAAAGCAAAATGGCGCCTGCGCAGTATCGTCTCTCAGCAAACGAGATGCTACTGCGCATACGCTGGTGGCCGCGGTGGCCATTTTGAGAAAGTAAATTTCAATGTGACACAGAAGTTACAAAGTCAGTATGTAAAATAGGCCGGTCATTGAAAGCACAGTGACCTGTCACAAGGCACAGATAGGAATACATAATGAGAGCACATGCATATCATTATGGCAGAAATGAAAATAAAAATTACACAAGAACCACAGGACGGATTTCATCAACAAAGGTATCCTTTTACTCAGTATAATGGCAGCCACCCGACAGTGGTTTACCAAGCACAGTCCTGCTGACAGGTGCGCTTTAAAGAATAATTAGGTTTACCAAATAGGCTGAAATCTACAGTGGAGTGAAAAAAAAAAGTATTTGCCCCTTCCAGATTTCTTATTCTTTTGCATGTTTGTCAAACTTAAATGTTTCAGATCACAAAACAAATTTAAATATTAGACAAAGATAACACAAGTAATCACAAAATGTAGTTTTTAAATGAAGGTCTTTATTAAAAGAAAAAGAAGTCCAAACCTACAGGGCACTGTGTGAAAAAGTGATTGTCCCCTAAACCCAATAACTGGTTGGGCCTTGTGACACACATTTCATGTTAGCTTTGTCCGAACAAGGCTCTTTCCTTGGTCCCTGCAGTATAATCCCACCATGGGTAAGCCAATTACATCCATCAGATATTATATATACCTAGTGAAATCATGCTATTTTTTTTTCTTCACTGCCCAATGGTATAAAACGCTGTGACATACCACTGTTGTCAATATGATCACTGCACTCTTAGATAAATTTATTAAGAGGTGTAGTTTGTAAAATATAGTCAAGAATGATGGCGTTCTGCTGTCAAGGAATCTGCAAACCGTAACAGAAAAATCTGCAGTACAATATGGCGCTCCTTCCTTTCCGAGCTGTGCACTGTGCCTCAAAAATACACACACACACACACACACACACACACACACACACACACACACTATTGGTGTGCTCTGGAGAATTTGTGCAACAAACTGGTTGGTTGATTTTCTTCTAGTATCCCTTTTTGTACATTTAAAACATGGGACGAAAGCAACATTTTAGTGGAAAAAAATGGTAATTTTCCAGTGACTCAGCCCAATGTTATACAATTCTGTGAATCTCCTGAGGGTTAAATTTACTCAGTACTACTCCAGATGAATTCCTCAAGAGGTGTAGTTTCCAAAATGAGGTCACTTATGGGAGTTTTGGCATTTCAGGGGCTCTTCAAATGTGACATGGCATCCTGTTAGGGGTACGGTTGCAACAACTTTATTAAATGATATGCAACCGAACCCCGGGGTCCGCGATGCAGCCACGAAGACTGCGGCCGAACACCCACCGGGTAAGAGTGTAAGACAACCAACTTAAAGTGTAAATCCCTCCAGTGTTACAACACACCTGGACAGGAAAAGGGATTCCCACTATCTCCGTTAACTGCACGAGAGATGTGCAACAACTAATTGTAGCCATAGCCCTGTTAACTGCACAGATGCTACGCAGCAGGGGCTAGGAAGTGTGTGTGACTCACACCGGCATGTACGTACTCCAGCCGGTGTGGGACCGGACTGCGGAGTAACTCTCACATGGCTAACAGGCGGTGCCAGGGATACAGAGCCCGTAGTCTGCTCGAGGTGTATAGCAACCTCCTTGCCGGAGCCAGACTACCAAACAGGAACTACCTGCCTCCCCCAGCTAAGTCTGCCTAAGCCCCGCTAAACCTGCCTAAGCGACCTGTGCTAATCAGCCGAGGGAACTCTGGCATCGTCAGGTCACGGAGAGAGCAGCTAAGGCGCACGAGGAGGCCAAACAGACAAGCGTCCACACAGGAACACAACCTAAGCTCAATAATCAGAGCGCACCGCCATGTTTGTGGGTGGGCTAAAGACTAAGCCCTGCCCACAGTCGCATCACTGGTGAAGTCACCCACGGCCAATCAGGCGGTGCCAGGTCACCGGATCAGCTGACACCAAACCACCAATCACGATCCGCCATGTCACGGGCATGCTCAGTGCAGTACATCCTGGACTTAGGCTGTAGCAGCCCTGCTCCCCTCCGCAACCTATGCTTAACACTACTAGGAAATAAGACCCAAGAGACAGCCTGTACATCTCGTGCACTGGCTAGGCGTTGGGACCGAGGGCAATGCTGGGCAGCATCTGCCCTGGCTGGACCAGAATGGGAGACCACAGAATCCACTGATGATTCTGACCCAATTTCAGGTCCAGCAACTGACTGACGCCTAACACATCCACAATCCATTTCACTCAAAATAGCGCTCCAGAATTCAATTGGCACTCCTTCTCTTTTGAGCCCTGCTATGTGCCACAGTAGTTTTCCACCACATATGGGATGTCGGCATACTCGGGAAAAATTGCACAACAAATGAATCCATTTTCTCCTGTTAACCTTGTGAAAAAGAAAATTTGGGGTCAAAACAATATTTTTGTGGTTAAAGGTAAAATGGTATGACACGGCAGTAACTCATGTCTCTTCAGCGCTGACCCACTTACCATGGTCACTGCACGTCTCCTCGTTGTGTTAGGCTGTCTCGCTGAGTTTGCCTTTTGTAACACTCCTCAGCACTCCTGCATCGGCATTTAGTTTCCATTTGGCTTTAGGGGGTTGGGATGGTCTCTGCAGTAATTTAACCTTGCTATATCATGCAGAGATTAGGTTACCTGGCGTATTCGGTGCCATCAGGGTCTATATTAGCCAGTTTCACCCACCAGTCTTTGCCAGAACATTAGTTCCTAGCTTGTTTGCGCATTCTTTATGCATTTCTCCATATTTTGTCTCCAGTTATCGACCCGGCCTTTTTACCCGGACTGTTGAACGTCTCCATGCCTGACTCCAGCTTTGCACTGTGAACCCGTGCTGCCTGCCCCGACCTCAAGCCATCTGACTTTTTCTGTCTTGCCCTCCTGTACCTTGTACCCGCACCTTTGACCCTCCGGACAGCTGATGCAATCCCGGGGACTGCCCTGGAGTGGTACTTGGTGTCTACCGGTAGCCCAGCCTATCCTCACTATTAGAGGCCCTAGTTAATATTGACCCTACGAATGACCCTACACAGAGCCTGCTCCCTGCTGTGAATGATGGGAGTGGGCCCCCCAGTGAGAACCATTAACTTCTCTGAATGGCTCTCACTTGGTGTAAAATTGCAGTGTTCGGCGGCTGTAACTCGGCGCACCAACGTCATCTTAAATGTGTTCACCTATGGTGAACACATTTAATAGGGATCCATTTAGGATCCAAAAGAGCAGTCTTTGGTGAGCGGAGCCAGATCACCAAAAAGAGCAGGACTGCACATCACTACTAGTTAAGATCCGGTAGACACTTGGTCAAACTCCTCAAGGGTAAGCCTCGCCCCTGGTGCAAGTGGGTCCACACCCACCAGCATTAGATTTTCATAGTTTCCTTTCACATTGCTTTAATTCTGATGCAATCACAAAAGAATGAATAAACTTCTTGAATGTGATTTTGAGTATGTTGAGGGAAGTAGTTTTTAAAATGTCACTCTTGGGTGTTTTGTGATCTAGGCTCCTCAAAGGCACTTCAAATGTGATGTGGTCCCTTTAAAAAAAAAGAAAAAAAAAAAAGCCTTTTTTTTTTCTTAATTCCCAACACTGATAAAAAGTTTTGTCACTTAATGATCTATAATCCACTGAGGAAATCACCCAGCCCTTTTTTAAAAGCTGTTGGTGTCTGCCATAACTACCTCTTGTGGTAGAGCATTCCACATTCTGACTGCTTGAACTGTAAATAACCCTTTAGTATTTAACTGCTGGAATCGCCTTTCTTAGACTCGCAAGGAGTGTCCCCTGGTCCTTAATATGGTCTTTGGAAGGAATAAGTTATACGCTAGTCCTTTGTATAGACCACACATGTATTTATACACACATGAGATCTCCTCTGAGACATCCTTTTTTTCTAAGCTAAACAAGCCCAACTTTTCCAACCTCTCACCACATGAGAGGCGTTCCATCCCTTGCAATCTAGTTGCTCGCCTTTGAACTAACTTTTGAATATTTTTAAAATGTGGAGCCCAAAACTGTATCCCATATTCTAGATGTGGCCTTACAAGTGATTTGTAGATGGGTAACAATACGTTGGGATCACAGGATTTTCTCTCTTTTTATACACCCTAAGATTTTGTTTGCTTTTGCAGGTGCTGCTTGACATGGAGTACTGCTGCTCAGCTTACTTGTAACCAGAACACCCAAGTCCTTCTCCTGTTCTGTAATCCCGAGTATACTCCCATTTAATGTATATGCAGCAATAGGATTACTTAGACCTAGGTGCATTACTCTACATATATCTACATTAAATCTAATTTGCCAAGTGTTTGCCCTTTCAGCCATATTATTCAAACCATTTTGTAATATTTTATTGTCAGTTTTTATTAACGTATGAAGCTGGTGTCAGCAAAACCTGACACTTTACTCCCAATCCCAAGATCATTATTAAAGAGATTAAAAAGAATCAGTCCTAGCACAGATCCCTGCTGAAAAAAGAAAAGATCTGAGTGCATAAAACAAACCCAAGAAATACAAAGGGATTGTCATGTAGTGACTAGAGACTATGGGCACTTATCTGATCCCTCAAACTAGGGGCAACCTAGTGAATCCCTGTTCCCCGGATTACACCGGAAGGTAGCGATACTGGGGTCACGTACCTTGCTATGCTCCCATCTTAAACTTTATCTAATTTCACCCTCCCCCACCGAGGGAGGTTTGATGCTGAAGTGTTTAGGATAACATTAACGAGACACACAAGGGAAGACAGACAGACAGTGATGAAAGAAAACTACAATCGTAAAAGTATACTCAAAAAAACGGAGTGGAACACAGGGTAGGGATAGGTGGGAGAAGCCAAATAAGAGAATAAAAATAAACATGCAAACCAACTCCACTCAACAATCTCCAAATGCCTAATCCAAATACTGAATAACTCCAACACCTAACCAAGAAGTAGAACAATCACTGGCAAACACAGAACAGCTGAGGCAATTCAGAATGGAGAGCTCCAGGAGATCAACTGAACTGAAAAACCCTTGCAATGACAGAAAGGGAAAAACCTGCACTTGTTATAACTGCTTCACATTCTATTAATCAGTGCAGCATTTGGTGAAACCAGACACTGCGATCTTCCGGCTCTTCTGTGTTGAAGTATGTCCGTGACAGCTTAAATATGTACGGTTAGAAAAGAAGTCATTACTTCCCAAAGAAACAGAAGATGGTTGAGGAGTAAAGAACACAAACAGAAAAAAGAAACCCTAGCTGATCTTTTACTGACTGAATTAAACTACAACAGTATAGCTGGACATCAAAAAAGACTATCACCTGTAGGAAATACAGGTGCTTCTCACAAAATTAGAATATCATCAAAAGTTCATTTATTTCAGTTCTTCAATACAAAAAGTGAAACTCGTATATTATATATAGTCATTACAAGCAGTGATCTATTTCAAGTGTTTATTTCTGTTTAATGTTGTTGATTATGGATTACCGCCAATGAAAACACAAGTCATTATCTCAGTAAATTACAAACTATTCTAACACCAGTTTGAAAAATGTTCTTAAAATCTGAAATGTTGGCCTCCTGAAATGTAGGTTCAGTAAATGCACGCAATACTTGGTCGGGGCTCCTTTTGCATCAATTACTGCATCAATGCGGCGTGGCATGGAGGCGATCAGCCTGTGGCACTGCTGAGGTGTTATGGAAGCCCAGGTTGCTTTGATAGCAGCCTTCAGCTCGTCTGCATTGTTGGGTCTCATGTCTTTAGTCTTCCTCTTGACAATACCCCATAAATTCTCTATGGGGTTATGGTCAGGCGAGTTTACTGGCCAATCAAGCACAGTGATACTGTGGTTTGTAAACCAGGTATTGGTACTTTTGGCAGTGTGGACAGGTGCCAAGTCCTGCTGGAGAATGAAATTTCCATCTCCAAAAAGCTTGTCGGCAGAGGGAAACATGAAGTGCTCTAAAATTTCCTGGTAGACGGCTGCGCTGACTTTGGTCTTGATAAAACACAGTGGACCTACACCAGCAGATGACATGGCTCCCCAAACATCACCAGATCTCAAGCAGCTTGGATTGTGTGCCTCTCCACTCTTCCTCCAGACTCTGGGACCTTGATTTCCAAATGAAATGCAAAATTTAATGTCATCTGAAAACAACACCTTGGACCACTGAGCAACAGTCCAGGTATTTTTCTCATTGGACCAGGTAAGACGCTTCTGGCGTTGTCTATTGGTCATGAGCGGCTTGACACAAGGAATGCGACACTTGTAGCCCATGTCCTGGATACGTCTGTGTGTGGTGGCTCTTGAAGCAATGACTCCAGTAGCAGTCCACTCCTTGTGAATCTCCCCCAAATTTTTGAAAGGCGTTTTCTTAATCCTTTCAAGGCTGAAGTTATTCCAGTTGCTTGTGCACCTTTTTCTTTCCATTCAACTTTCCATTAACCCCTTAATGGCCCAGGGCGTATTAATATGCCACAGGCCATCACCCCCGGTTCAGTGAGTGCTCCGGCGGTGAGCCCGCACTGGATCGGGCACATGTCAGCTGATTCTTACAGCTGACATGTGCCCGCAACAGCCGCGGGTGGAACCGCGATCCACCCGCGGCTGTTAACATGTTAAAGGCCGCTGTCAATCTCTGACAGCGGCATTTAGCATCGCCGGGCCGGAAGCGCGTCACTTACCCCGCCCATCAGTGACCCTGTCACGTGATTGGGGGTCATCAATGGGTGGGCATGACAAGCCTGGGTCTGCAGCAGACCCCAGTGGTTGTCATGTAAAGATTGCTAGTGGTTGGCGCTTATAGCACAGAAGCATTTCTGCTACATAGAGGTGATCTGTTCATCACCTCTATGTAGCAGAGGCGATCAGACAGTTGCTGCTTCTAGTCTCCTATGGAGACTATAGAAGCATGCAGAAAGTGTAAAAAAAATGTTTTGAAAAATAAAAAGAAAAAAGTTTAAATCACCCCCCTTTTTGCCCCATTCAAAATAAAATAAAAAATAAACCTCACATACACATTTGGTACCGCCATGCTCTGAATCGCACGATCTATCAATATAAAAATGAATTAATCTGATAGGTAAACAGCGTAACGAGAAAAAAATTCCAGAATTCTGTTTTTAGGGTCACCGCAACATTGCAATACAATAACGGGCGATCAAAACATCCTATCTACCCCAAAATGGTATCAATAAAAACATCAGCCCGTCGCGCAAAAAATAAGCCCTCAGCCAGCCCCAGATCCTGAAATATGGAGACTCTACAGGTCTCAGAAAATGGCACCTTTTTTATTTATTTATTTTTTTAAACAAACTTTGGATTTTTTTCATCACTTAAATAAAAAAAAAAAACATTGAAACAGTACAAGGATACCCGCAAGAATATATTCCTGAAGGTAATTAAGGTATGCATAAATAGTGATTGTTTAGTAATTACCAAACAGGATTTCGGACTAAGTGTAAAGCAGAGGGACAGGCGGGAAAAACAAGAGAAAGACAAAAGGAGAAAACCCGACCATAAAAGTCCCAAACGTCAAATTGCAGTGAAAAATATTTATTTATTGATTACAGGTGACAAACAAATGGATAGCAACCAATGACAAGATAAAACATTAAAACCATTTAAAAAACAGGGGCGCATATCCGGGTAATATGTAGAAAAATTCATGTTGGGAGTAGCCAATTAGTGGTTTAGAATTACTGGTCCATAGGTAGCAAATAATAAATAAATATTTATACACATGATTGCCACATAGAAACATAAGGAATGAGGGTGATGAAAAAATATATGTATATTAAACATATAAAAGTGCAAGTGCATATACTATATTGCTCACTCTCCCAAAGTATATTATATGGGCAATATTTACACTATAAATCTCACTCGCTCTCCAATGGTGTGCAAACCTGCAAATTGTATATCACATAATGTGCAAAGATTTATAAATATAGTCTAACATTCCCACAAGATGCAGGATCAGCCAACCCCATACAGAGGGAGGACGAAAACAGCGATCAGAGAATCATTGTTGTGGGTTAAGATTTTAGAGAAAAGATGTGCTTGTAGAGTACCGTTTATATGCTGGACCATACAGCTGGCATATATCAGTTAGGCCTCATAGTTTGCAAATACTAAGCTGAAAAGCACTTACAGTGAGTGGCTAGGTGTCCCAATCCCAGGCATGCGTCCACCCTGACGCGCGTTTCGGCAAGCTCCTTTGTCAGGTGCCCTGATATACAATCATGTGATATACAATTTGCAGGTTTGCACACCATTGGAGAGTGAGATTTATAGTGTAAATATTGCCCATATAATATACTTTGGGAGAGTGAGCAATATAGTATATGCACTTGCACTTTTATATGTTTAATATTCATAGATTTTTTCATCTCCCTCATTCCTTATATGTTTCTGTTTCTATGTGGCGATCATGTGTATAAATATTTAATTTATTTATTATTTGCTACCTATGGACCAGTAATTCTAAACCACTAATTGGCTACTCCCAACATGAATTTTTCTACATATTACTGGGATATGCGCCCCTGTTTTTTAAATGGTTTTAATATATGTTTTATCTTGTCATTGGTTGCTATTCATTTGTTTGGCACCTGTAATCAATAAATAATCTTCACTGCAATTGACATTTGACTTTTATGGTTGGGTTTTCTCCTTGGTCTTTTTCTCTTAAATAAAAAACAACCTATACATGTTTGGTGTTTACAAACTCATAATGACCTGGAGAAGAATAATGGCCGGTCAATTTTAGCATCGAGTGAACGTGGAAAGATTTAAAAAAAAACAAAAAACAAAAAAAAAAACCTGGAATTGCATTTTTTGTTTTTTTTGCAAATTCACAGCACTTGGAATTTTTTTTCCGTTTTCCAGTACACTATATGGTAAAGCTAGTAATGGCGTTTAAAAAGTACAACTTGTCCCGCAAAAACTAAGCCCTCACATGGCCATATTGCCCAAAAAATAAAAATTCTATGGCTCTGGGAGCAAAAAAACAAAAATGGAAAAACTGAAAATCCCAAGGTCGTGAAGGGGTTAAAATGTTTGGATGCAGCACTCTGAACAGCCAGTTTCTATAGCAAATGACATTTTGTTGCTTACCCTCCATTTGGAGTGTCAATGAATACCTTCTGGACATCTGTCAAGTCAGCAGTCTTCCTCAGGATTATGGAGCCTACTGAAACAGACTAAGGGATCTTTTTAAATGCTTAGGAAGCCTTTGCAGGTGGGTTTTGATAAGTATTCTAATTTACTGAGAAGCACTTGTAAATTGATACCTTAACGCAAAATCGCACACAAGGGAAAAGTCCCATTAAATTTGTCTGGCCCGCAGACAGTGTGATAGACGAAGCAGCTGAGCAGATTGATATGCAGGATTATGGGGAAACTATTCATAGTAGTTATTTTTGTCCCTGCTCTTTCTATGCTTTAAAGTCCAGTGGGTGGATCAGTGATTGACAGCCTTCCCTGTACGAATGTATATAAAAGCTTCTTGCCGTCTACGCCTCACCATGTATAGGGTAATTTACCCCTAAATATGCATTAGAAAAATTATATTACCGAGCACCTCCTACAAGATTAAATAAGGCCATGGGTACAGGTCGCTGTGACTGCACTACAATGGTATACAAGCTGTACTGTGAGCGTGCCGAGTAATGGAATGCGCAACACTAATTATGACGATACTGAAATATTGGGTATCGGCCGATATTCGCGGTATAGGAATTCCGATACTTTTGCAATATCGTATACCGGAATCGGAAGTTCCCATAACGCAATGAGCCAGTTTCATTTTATTCAGCCAATGAGGATCTTAAGAAGTGTGGGCACATCCTGTTAGGCATCTTAACTAATGGCATGGCTGTGATTGGCTGCTGAAATGATGTCATGATGCACTATAAAAGTCGCTGCCGCCATTTTGAGCTCACTCTGCTGTGAATTCAGTTAGGGATAGGACGCGGTTGTTCTGAGGGACAGTTTTAGCTACCTATTTGGTCTATTCTGCTTTACCCAAGCTACTTTATAAATCGCTGTGCCTTGCAGCGCTAGTGCACAGTTCCCTGTGCTGTTCACCGCTTTCTGCAAGGTCTGTGTGTGTGAGTGCAGCTCACGCTGTAGTGTGTGCTTCAGCCACGTCTGGTTGTAGTGCGCTCAGTGTGCGTCACTGCCTCATACATTGTCCTTTTTTGACAATTCATAATTTTTCCTGATATCTCCTATTAGTGTGGTGGTTCCATCCGTATTCAGCTAAATTGGTTCCAAACACACTATATAGGAGTAGTTAGAGGAGCCTTTCTGCAGCCCCAGCCAGATTAGTATTAGCCTATTTTTTGTAGCCTCATCTACTGCATTGTAGGTTACCTTCCTACATTGTAATAGCTACAAAAAGTTTGTGATATCGGTATTACATCTTTGGGCACATCCAGTGTCTTTTTGTGACAGAAATAACCTAAATAAAGTTCACCAAACACTCCACTTTACAGTTGTGTAGGCCACATTAGCTCATATTAAAGTCTAGTCCACACTTTATAAAATTAATGTTTCTTATACCTGTTAGCAGCTGTTCAGGAATAAGCACACTAAGCCCTTAGTACTTTTCTGCCTATCTTTATCAGTCTACCAAGATGAAGAAGGCAGGGAGTAAGGCATGTGGTCGTGGAGTTTCTGCAGGGAGAGGACGTGAGGATTCTGTGCCTGCAGGGAGAGGACGTGGGGATTCTGTGCCTGCTGCGGGCATCAGTGACTCAGCATCCCCCAGTTTTACCAGGAAGCAGTCGTTTATGCGCAGCCTTGTAGGAGCTAGCCGTACCCCACTGCTGCGGGAGGACCAAATTGAAGCCGTTGTCAGATGGATGGCAGCTAACTCATCGACTTCAATTAGTTCCAGATCCTCTCAGGTCCTGAGCACTGAAGAGCACCCATCTGTCTCTTCACCACCTGCCAAATTGCCCAGGCAGTCAGAGAGCCCTGGACAGGAGCCATCTCTACTTCTGTTCTCTGAATCTCTTGGCTTGGAAAGAGGGGGCCAGCCAAGCAGAATTCGAGAATTTGAAGAAGAGGTAGTATGCAGTGATGCGAGACCGTTTTGTCTCTCTGAATCTGAAGAGGCGGGTGGGCCACTGCCTATGGTCAGCAGCGCACCTCAGTATGCATCTGATGAGGAGACTCAGGTGCCACTTTCTGGTGCGTACTGTGCTGTCGAGACTTCCCAGGAGAAGCAGTTGTTTGAAGAGGGTGGTGTAGATGATGAGGTCCTTGACCCATCATGGCGTGAGGGAAGGTGGTGGGAGCAGCTCTGAGGAAGAGATTCCCCGAACGGCCCAAGAAGGAGGGAGAGGGAGGGGGCAGACTTGGTTGCCTGTAGCCGCCATTTCGGCACCCATTAGTAGCATGGCTCTTCCAAAATCCAAAGCGGGCGCTCCCAAGACTTGCAGTGCCTGTTCCTGTTTTGACACAGTTGCAGACGACATTTGCTTTGCTAAATGCAAGCTGTGTAATCAGAAGGTGAAAAGAGGGAAAAGTGTCAGCAACCTCAATACCACAAATATGTGGAAACATGTGCAGACCAAGCACGTGGTGGAGTTACAAAAACACACTGAAGACCTAGGCCAACCTACAGCGCCACCTACCACCTCTTCAGCTCGTGTTGTAGCCTCTTCCTCCAGCTCACACACAGCTGGTTCGGCTTCCTCACAGGATAGCCATGGAAGAATCTCTGGCACTGTTGTACAGAGACCGTGTAATTCCACCCACAGCACCACTTTCCCAGTCATCCTCACACTCCCAGGCCAGTCTACAGCCATCGTTAGCACAGGCATGGGAGAAAAGGCGCCCATACTCTGCAAACCACCCCCGAGCACAGGCTCTGAATGCTGGCATTGCTAAACTACTGGCCCTTGAAATGCTATCATTCAGGCTGGTGGAGACTGACACCTTCCGTAACTTTATGGCATTGGCAGTCCCACAATACAACGTGCCCAGCCGCTTTTATTTTAGCAGGCAAGCCGTCCCTGCCCTGCAACATCATGTGGAGGGAAAAATGAAACATGCGCTACAAAATGCCGTCAGTAGCAAGGTCCACCTGACCACCGATGCGTGGACCAGTAAGCATGGACAGGGACAATACCTTTCCCTCACTGCCCATTGGGTAAATGTTGTGGAGTCTGGTACAGATCTTGAGTGGCGCTGTACGTGTTCTGCCAACTCCAAGGATTGGAGGAATCCAGTCTGTACACATTGACTCCTCCTCATACTCCAGTTCCTCTGAATCAGCGCTGCAGGAGCCATCACCGTCTACCTCCACATCGACCCGTGAACGGTTATCTGTTATGATGACCAATATGAGCACAGCCGTGGCCAAACATCAACAGGCCATATTAAAATTAATTTCTTTGGGGAATCCAAGCCACACAGCGCAGGAGCTCTGGAATGCCATCAAGCAGCAGAGCGACGTGTGGTTTGTGCCAGCGAATCTCCAGCCAGGCATGGTAGTGTGTGACAATGGCCGAAATCTGGTGGCAGCTCTGGGCCTAGGCAACCTCACTAACATCCCATGTCTGGCACATGTGCTCAACTTGGTCGTGCAGAGTTTGAGGGACTATCCGGATCTTTATGCACAGCTTCACAAGGTCCGCATAGAGTGCGCTCACTTGCGGCGTTCCAGCAACGCAAGATCACGCATTGCAGCTCTGCAGCGCCAATTACGTCTTCCGGAACATCGCATCATATGTGACCTACCCACCAGGTGGAATTCAACGTTACATATGTTGGAGAGGTTGTGTGAGCAGCAGGCAGCAGTAATGGAGTACCAGCTGCAGCAGGCGCAAACAAGTCGCAGTGCACGCCGTTCACACTTCACCACCACTGAGTGGGCCTCTATGAAGGACATTTGCCACGTTTTGCGTGCCTTCGATTATTCCACGCGGATGGCGAGTGCAGATGATGCACTAGTCAGCATGACTATCCCCCTTATCTGCCTGCTTGAAAAAACGCTGCAAGCACTAAGGGACGAGATTTTGGAAGAGGTGGAGGATGAGGAGTCACAAATGCCATCTGTTTCTGTACAGTCTGCGCAACGTGGTTCCTCACAAAGGCCTAGGCAAGGGACACTTTGTGAGGAGGATGAGGAGGAGTCAATGGAGGAGGAAGACATCTGTCCAGAGGAGGGAGGTACACAATGCTCTAGTAGTCAGTATCTAGAGCGAGGGTGGGGTGATGCAGAGCAGGCAGAGATCACGCCTCAAGCAGGGGACAGCGTTTCTTGGCAGTCTGCAGCACATGGTTGATTTCATGCTGCAGTGCCTGAGAAACGACCGCCGCATCGCCCACATTCTCAACACAGCTGATTATTGGGTGTCCACCCTCCTAGATCCTCAATACCGGGACAACTTACAAAGCCTCATAACACCGTTGAACCGGGAGCGTAAAATGTGGGAGTACCAAGACGCACTGGTGCATTCCATCATGTTCTCCATTCCAACAGAGAGCAGTGCTGCTAGTGCTTTACAAAGCAGCTCAGTGCGTCGAGGCAGTGGAGGAAGCTCTGCACAAAGAGGGAGCAGAAGCAGCGCCTCAGCACAAGGCAAGACCAGTATGGCCGAAATGTGGCAAAGTTTTGTGTCCCCGCCGCCACAAATGTCTACACCATCACAGACGGCTCCAGTCAGCAGGAGGCAACGTTTCCGTCAGATGGTGACAGACTACATGTCTTGCCCTCTTAGTGTACTCCCAGACGGTTCTTCTCTCTTCAAGTTTTGGGTCTGTAAGCTGGATACATGGCCAGAGCTTAGTCCGTATGCATTGGAGGTGCTAGCTTGCCCTGCTGCTAGTGTATTATCGGAACGCGTCTTTAGTGCCGCAGGTGGTGTACTAACAGACCGTCGCATGAGACTATCCTCCGATAACTTGGCTTACTTTTCTCAAAATGAACAAGGCCTGGATCTCTCATGAATTTGCCAGTCCTCTTCAAGAATAAATAATTGGTTGGCAACAGTATCCAGGTCTCCTGTTGTGTTCATGTTTCTACCACCTGAACTGTAATCCCTGAGCTCCAACACCGCCAGTTGGCGCTCAGAAGTGCCGTCTGCACAGTCAACACTTGCTCCAGTGTTATTGGGGTTCAGTAACGTCAGCTGTTCCCCAGCAAATTCTCCTGCTTTGTCCACATCCACTGTACTACTGATTTAAAACTTGCTCCAATTACACCTCTGGCTCCTCTGTTTTTAGTATTTACCCTGGGCTCCAATACCGCTAGTTGCTGCTCAGAAGTGCCGTCTGCACAGTCAACACTTGCTCCAGTGTTATTGGGGTTCAGTAACGTCAGCTGTTCCCCAGCTGTGTGTCCGGCAAATTCTCCTGCTTTGTCCACATTCACACTACTACAGATTTTAAAGTTGCTCCAATTACGCCTCTGGCTCCACTCTGTTTTTAGTATTTACCCTGGGTTCCAGCACCGCCAGCTGTTTCCCAGCAGTGTCTTTGGCATGAGTACTCCCTCCTGCCCAGCCTGGTTCCAGCACGCCAGCTGTTTCCGGGTAGTGTCAACGTCACTTTGCCTCCAATGCGTTGTCCTGTCGTGTTGTGGTCGGGTTAGCCGACTCTATGGTGCCTGCAGTTTAGGTGACTCCTATGTGGGCTGCGGGATCTGGCAATGAAGGCTGGTTCCATAGTGCCAATAGGACAAGCACCCCCTGCAGGACTGTGGGTTTTGGTAACTGCGGCCGGCTCGCGGCCTTGAAACTTTTTTTTACATGGGTACCTTCTGCTACCCATCCGGGTTCCAGTACAGTCAGCTGGTTCTCAGCAGTGCCTTTGGATTAGGTGCCTCCTTCTCGGTATCCAAGTTCCACCAACGTCTGCTGGTCCTTGGTAGTGCTTTCTGGCACAGGTACCTCCTGCTTAGTAACCGAGTTCCAGTACCGTCAGATGGTCTTCAGTAGTTCCATTGGCTCTTGTACCTTCTGCTACCCATCTGGGTTTCAGTACCGTCAGCTGGTCCTCGGAAATGTAGCAGAAGGTACAAGAAGGCTGAGGAACTACCAAGTTCAAGCTTTTTGAAATGGTTCTTGGTAATCACTCTGGATCTCCCTGACGAGGACCCCGAAGACCAACCCGAAGAAGACGACGACCCCGAAGAAGACCAAGAAGATGACCCTGAAGAAGTTGACCAAGAGGACAAAAGAAGAGAAGACAACCACCAAGATACAGAAGAACAAGAGACAGAAAACCAAGAAGCAGAAGTACAAGAAGCTGCAGAACAAAAAGCGGAAGAACATTAAGACTAAAAATCAGAGCAAAAGATAATATGTAAATTAGAAGCAGAAGATGAATAAGCAGTGTATGGGGGTGAGCCTGTTCCTCCTCGTGGTGCCCCTGGAAAAGACCTGCTGCTGCAGGCCAAACTGAACGCGGACAAATCATGTTGTAAATCTTTTGTGACAGGCAGAACGAAAGGTGTAATGTTCAAACTTTTATAGATAGCAACTACAGGAATGCCTGTCACAAATAAGAATATGATGAAGAAGAAGAATATGAAGAAGATGAAGAAGTAGAATATGAAGACGAATAATAGTTGAATAAGAAGAATATGAAGAATGTAAAAAAAAAAAGAATACGAAGAAGGTGAAGAAGAAGATAAAGAAGGTGAAGAAGTTGATGAAAAAGATGCTGATGCTGAGGATGATGGAGAAAGTATGGGAGAAGTAAAAAGGAAGGTGAAGAGCATGGAAGTAGTGAAACATAAATATCTGACAAAATATAAAAACACTTAACATAGTCAATATTTCGGTAACTCAGAACGTCTTAAAAAAAAAAAAATTCCTGCTATTCCATTTGATTGGGCTAAACCTCTAAGCCTTTAATGTCTCCCCCACCTCCCCCAATACATTCTACATTATTCTTAGTTGTTTTCCTTCATGTAGAATTAACCTACAAGGAAAGAAACGGTTTATTTTCATTCCAATATTTCTGTCCCATTAACTTGCATTGGTTTCCGGTATCGGAATCGGCGGTATCCGATACTTTTGGGTATCGGTCCGATCCAATCCGATATTTCCCGATATTGGAAGGTATCGCTCAACACTAGTCATAATCAAATACATAAATTTGTACTGCAATACTGCTCATAATAAATGTATTGTCTTCATTGTATATGTCTCTATTGTATAGCAATGCAGTTGGGGTAACCTGCACCTCTGCTTTTATTTCATTTTGTTAGGAGTGGCTTATTCATCTGGTGTGTTACGGCACTTATCTCAAAGTTTTTTTGTTAAAGCTGGATCCTATGTGCCCTTTAAATATGTAAAGCTAGGCCGAGACCAGGACAGATTAGTTTGATAGTGTAGATTTCCATTTGCCTACCTTGCTTCTAGCAGATGGGCTCACACCAATAGATCAAGTACCTGAATTGTGTACAGTATGTATAGTGGTGGTACAGTTTGGAATAAATATATTTAAATATTCACATTCCTTCGCATGCTCTGTGCGGTTGTATTTGTTTCTGTGTGGTAGCAATGCAGTCACATCATTCTGTCCATTTATTTCATTAGATGTTTACCAATTTCATTTGCTGCAACCAGGGCTGTGGAGTCGGTAAGCCAAACCTCCGACTCCTCGATTTCCATGACTCCGACTCCCTCATACACGGCTCATGTTTAAGTGATAAATATACTGTAGCACAGATTCATCTCAGCTAAAAGTCTAGACCCTTAAAATCAGGAATAGGACATTTCATAACTTTCCCAAATTCTTATGAAAAAATATTCCCAACAGACTGCATGAAACTACTGTGCTCCATTTATTGTATATTTTAGTAGTTAGAGTTGGTCTATTTTATACAGACTCCACCAAAATGGACTCCGACTCCACCTACACAGCCCTGGTTGCAACTGTGTTCCACTACAATTTTTCAGCATTCAAATCTGGATGGAAAATATGCAGGATTTCTGCTGTGTGAACGTTCCCTTGTACAGAACCTTTCGTCATAAACCTATATATTACGCTATTCAGAGTATCCTGCTCATAGATTGCAGAGCATTTTCATGGTGCCTCGTTGTTAAGAATTACTTTGAATATCACTTTGTTGAGGAGAGCCAGAGACTCAAGTACTTAATTAACCCTCAGACATAGGAGATTGAGAGAAAAGACCCACAAAGTGTATTTCACCTTACATAAGCTTGTTTAGATCAAAAGATGGCTGCCATTTCCTGTTTCATCACACCGTGCTCTGTTCTGGGAGGAAGCTGCATTCTATAGAAGGACTAACCAAGCACAGAGCGACATATCGCTTGGAGAAACCCACCCTGATCACCTCATGGACCAACCCACCTTGATGATCTCATGGACTACGTCCCCTGGACTAACCAATCAATATATCTGGTTACTCACATTCTGGGCTAACCGAGCCCACATACAGTGTTTATATAAGTCTATGTTTGGGTTGAATAAAGGACACTTGGAGCTATGCCATAGCTGATCAAGGAGAGCTTACATCCGACTGTGTGTGTGATGTTATTCTTTCTTGCATACACTTGATCATATCCATTAGGCCAGGAGCAAGCAACTAGTGAACATACCAAAATGTTCGCCCTAACTACTTGATGTACACTGATGATACATGATTGCCAGTAATTGTGTAGTACTGTAAATTTCCCAATTTTGCTTGATCACTCTTCTTCAAATGATGTCTCTGTTCTCAGGCCTCCAGGGAATATACTACCTGGTGGAGATGCTGAGCATTTTGTCACTGCGCAGCATCCTCGGCGTAGCCTGAGGCTCCACCAGAAGCCCAGGCCCAGTTACAATTATGATAACCAGTACGCTCACCTGGATGACGTTAAAAAGGAGGTGCCCTACACCAGGACAGGTAAGGTGTATATCTGTTTTGTTGTACATGTTTATACAAGGGTTTTCCTGTATGCATTTCTTAATTTTGTTATTATAACACTAGATTGCGTTCTACCATTGGGCATAGTTTCGACTTTGAAAGGGGAAAAACATGCTTGTAATCCCACTTTGGTGGCTGATCACATACTGACGCACACTAGAGAATTTACTTGGCTGGAATGCATAGGCTCAGGACGCCTTCTACCTATGGGCACAGAAGAATGGTACTTTGTTATTCCTGAGAGAGGGTGAGGAGTGGATACAATTGCATGCAGCCTAGGCAAAGTGCTTGGAAATTAGCAGCAGCTGCACAAATTGCTCCACATGTACCACAAGTACTTGCCCAAACCAGCTACAATTGTATCCACTTATAAGCTGACAGCAGAATTAAATATGTACAGGTTTACAATTGGGGAAGGGGCTCTACTCGTTTGTCATGTTTTTTTTAAATTGAGTTAAACACCTTATTTGATACAAATTAAAGGCACTAAAGGGTGTAAATGTATAGTGTGAGGGAGGTTGTGAAATATATCTACAGGATGGCTTTCTATTAGTGATGATGAGCTAACGTGCTCGGTACTCGCCCGAGCATCACGGTGCTTGAGAAGCTCGGCGAGCATTTCCGGGCTGCTCAGGCAGGAACTCTGGTCCTCTCCCTGCATGTTTGGCACTCTTTGGAGAGCCAATGACCATACAGGGATTTCCTGCTACGCACTGTAATGCCGTAGCCATGTTTTTTTGTGGGCATTACAATGATTTGCTGGCCGCACAGTGTCATCAGGTTTATATCAGACCTGGCGCCGCTATGCTCGTCACAGTCTACCCCGGAAAAACAGGCAGAGAGGGAGAGGTGCTGCTGATTCAGGGTGGGTAGGTATGTATGCATGTATGCATGCATGCATGCATGCATGCATGCATGCATGCATGCATGCATGCATGCATGCATGCATGCATGCATGTATGTATGTATGTATGTATGTATGTATGTATGTATGGGGGATCGAATACGAGGGATGGTATATATCCCCCAGAATGTGTACAGAGACCTATTAAACCCATTGAAGTGCATTGCAGTCACAGACACACCTGCGGCTGCAATGCAGGAATGAAGGTGAGCATTGACCTGGTCAAGCTATCTGGCTAAGGCAGAGTAGTAAAACCCAGCAGGGCCTTCATTTCTTGGAGGAGGCTCTTGCCACAGGTCCTTTAAAAACCCGGCATTAAGGGTTAGTGTTCAGTGTTGGAACCTGCTAGGAATATAGCAGGAAAGCTTGGCGGGCCTGTGTATAGCTGAACCTACGTCTGGTAAGGCTCTGCACCCAACAGGCTCTGAGCGTCCCGGCACGGCCGTTGTTATGGACTTATGTTAACCCGGCTGCGAACTGGAGAACTCTGTTTTACCTGTGAGTGCTGAATAAAAGCTGCTTATGTTGGACTTGCTTGGGTCACTGCACGGTGTGAACACCGCCGCCTTTCAGCTTGGTGGAGAATGCGGGCATTGTGACTGAGGCATACCCCACTGGAAGCTGCATGATCACAATCCGGCCGGCCACCTTTCAGCCCCACCCCGTGGACAAAATGGAGGCGCTGTTAAAGCAGTTGGTACTTACCCAGCAGCAGCAGCTGCAGTCTCCAGTGGCAACAGCAGGAGCGGGAACAGCAGCATAAATCAGCAGCAGCAGAAAACACAAATGAACTGTTGCTGCAACAGATTGCTGCCCTGCGGTTAACAGCTAGAGGCCCAGAACAAGGTACGCTCAGCGTTGATGAAGATGGGACCGGAGGACAACGTAGAAGCCTTTTTGACTATCTACAAATGCACAGCAGAGCAGGAAAACCTACCAGCTGGCCAGTGGGTGGAAGTGGTGGATCCGTTTTTGGTCAGCGATGCCCAGAAGTCCTACTCCGTCGAGAGGACACCCAGGACCAGAGGCTCAAAAAGGCGAGATCCTTGCCCGACTGAGGGTCAATACATATGTCAGGGCTCAGCGCTTATTTTCATGGGCTTATGTGGAGACCTGACCCTCCCCGTCTTAGACTTATGACCTTCTGCCGCTGATAAAGAGGTGGCTCCAGCCTGAGTCTTTGACTCCAGCCCAGATGGTGTAGAGGCTGGTGGTCGACCGGCTGGTGAGGACTCTACCGGCAGCTGTCCAACGTTGGGTGGAGCAAAGGGACCCTGCCACCCTCGACCAGGTGGTCAGCCTGATCGAGCGCTACTCGGCCACTCAGGACCTTTATCCGGACTCTGCCCCCTCGCGGCTGTCACGCCGATCCCTGCCAACCCAGGAACTGGGAAAGGGGTCACGTCCCCCTGCCGAGGACAGTCAGCACCGTACCCATGCTGAAGGGGTACCCCAGAATGAGAGTAGCAGGAGACCGGTTCCCTCCCAAACGGTCAAAAGAATTAATAGTTCCCCCTCCATTAGGTGCTGGCGGTGTCATGCGCCAGGACATGTGGTTGCTAGCTGCCCCCTGACTACGGAGCCCATGGACTGCGGGTATAACTGCCGGGTCTCAAAGTACATCCAAGCCGTCTGCACTGCGAGTGCCGACCCCTCGGACAGTGAGCCCCAACTGTGCCAGGTACTGGTTAATGGGTACCCCACAGAGGCTCTCCTAGACTCGGGGAGCCTAGTAACTGGTACATGGGTCGCTGGTGGCAGGAGACAACCCCAGTGGACGGACAGTCGGGGGTGTGTGTATCCACGAGGACCTCCGAGAGTACCTAACCGTGGAGGTAGTTGTGTCCACGCCATGTGGCGACATAAAACATGTCGTGGGGGTGGTAAAAACCTCTTCCTTAGGGGACCGTGTTGGGAAGAGACTTGCCTGTTCTGGACTCTGGAAACACAAAATCCACTCTCCCGCCAGTAAAATTTGTTACAGGCGCTGTACCTGATGAACCCGAGTCAGGTGTACCTGCCGTAGGGGTGTCCAACCTAGGGATAGAGTGTGACCCCGATAGGTCTCCCTTAGAGGTGCTGGCAGGAGAAGTCGAGGAGAGCCCATCGATCCGAGCTGCAAGTGTCCCGGGACACGTTTGGGACATCTCAGCTACAGGAACCCAACCTGACTCGGGCGCAGGAAAATGTGTTGGAGGTAAATGGCGTAGGTCAACAGTCCTGTGCAGATACTGTATTTCCACGCATGGTAATTAACGGTGAGTTGCTCTACAGGGTAGACAAAATCAGGGATGAGGTCATGGAACAGTTAGTGGTACCTCAGTCATACCATCGGGCGGTTCTGGAGATGGCACACACACCTGCTGGGTGGACACTTAGGGGTTAAAAAGACGCAAGAACAAATTCTAGAAGTACTGCGAATCCTGCCCCGAATGTCAACTGACCACACCCACCGCAAGTTTCCGTAGCCCATTGGTACCTCTGCCAGTGATAGAGGTACCTTTTGAACGGATTGCAATGGACTTGGTAGGGCCCATTGTAAAATCCGCTCGTGGCCACCAACATATACTTTTGGTCATCGACTATGCTACCCGGTACCCGGAGGATGTACCGCTACACCACACCTCGGCGAAACTAATTGCACGGGAGCTGTTTGCCATGTTCTGTCGCCTTGGGCTACCTAAGGAGGTCCTGATGGATCAAGGGACCCCTTTTATGTCCAAGGTGATGAGGGAACTATGTAAACTGCTAAAAATAAAACCATTGCGCACCTCTGTGTTCCACCCTCAAACTGACAGACTAGGTGAACTGTACAATAAAACCCTCAAGTCCATTTTAAAAAAGGTGGTTTCTAAGGACGGAAGGGATTGGGACATGTTGCTACCCCATTTGATGTTCGCCGTCCGTGAGATACCCCAGGCTTCCACAGGGTTCTCTCCCTTTGAGTTATTGTACAGCAGACACTCCCCTAGGGGGTCTGTTGGATGTAGCCAAAGAGACGGGGGAACAAGAGCAGACTCCACATAGGAGTAAAATTGAACACGTGGCTAGTATGCAGGACCGAATCGTGGCGGTCATGCCCATCGTGAAAGAACATCTGTTAGATGCCCAGGCAGCACAGAAGAGTAAATGCAATGAAAGAGCCACAGTCAGGTCTTTTAACAAGGGTGATCGGGTGCTGGCACTGGTACCCACAGCCGAGAGTAAGCTCATGGCCAAGTGGCAAGGGCCATATGAGGTTCAAGAAAAAGTGGGGGGATGTTAATTACTGAGTGTATCAGCCCGGAAGGAGGAAACCGGAGCAGCTTTATCATGTAAACCTGCTAAAACCTTGGAAAGATCGAGAGTGTTTAGTTACAGACATCACTTCGGGCATGCCGCCAGAGAGTTCTCTACCTTCAGCCAGGGATGCGTCCGGGGGAGAGGTCAGGATAAGTGACGCTCTCACTTAACAGAAGCGACGGGAGGCTCGCTTGCTGGTACAGCAGAATACAGACGTGTTCTCAGAGCTACCAGGTAGGACTACGGTTGTCCAACATGACATTGTCACTGAACTTGGGGTAAGGGTACCAATGAGATCGTACCGGGTACCCGAAGCCCAGAGGCAAGCCATCACGGCTGAGGTAAAACAAATGCTCCAGTTAGGCGTCATTGAGGAATCACGGAGTGAGTGGGCTAGTCCCATCGTACTGATTCCGAAACCAGACGGATCGTTACGCTTCTGTAATGATTTCCGGAAATAAAATGAATGTCGAAATTTGACCTACAGTGGTGGCCAAAAGTATTGGCACCCCTGCAATTCTGTCTGATAATACTCAGTTTCTTCCTGAAAGTGATTGCAATCACAAATTCTTTGGTATTATCTTCATTTAATTTGTCTTCAATGAAAAAACACAAAAAGAATTGTCCTAAAGCCAAATTGGATACAATTCCACACCAAACCTAAAAAAAGGGGGTGGACAAAAGTATTGGCACTGTTTGAAAAATCATGTGATGCTTCTCTAATTGGTGTAATTAACAGCACCTGTAACTTACCTGTGGCACCTAACAGATGTTGGCAATAACTAAATCACACTTGCAGCCAGTTAACATGGATTAAAGTTTACTCAACCTCTGTCCTGTGTCCTTGTGTGTACCACATTGAGCATGGAGAAAAGAAAGACCAAAGAACTGTCTGAGGACTTGAGAAACCAAATTGTGAGGAAGCATGAGCAATCTCAAGGCTACAAGTCCAGCTCCAAAGACCTGAATGTTCCTGCGTCTTGCGTGGGCAGTGTCATCAAGAAGTTTAAAGCCCATGGCATTGTAGCTAACCTCCCTAGATGCGGACGGAAAAGAAAAATTGACGAGAGATTTCAACGCAAGATTGTGCGGATGGTGGATAAAGAACCTCGACTAACATCCAAACAAGTTCAAGCTGCCCTGCAGTCCGAGGGTACAACAGTGTCAACCCGTACTATCCGTCGGCGTCTGAATGAAAAGGGACTGTATGGTAGGATACCCAGGAAGACTCCACTTCTTACCCAGAGACATAAAAAAGCCAGGCTGGTGTTTGCCAAAACTTACCTGAGAAAGCCCAAAACGTTTTGGAAGAATGCTCTCTGGTCAGATGAGACTAAAGTAGAGCTTTTTGGGAAAAAGCATCAACATAGTGTACGGGGAAAAAAAAAAGAGGCATTCAAAGAAAAGAACACGGTCCCTACAGTCAAACATGGCGGAGGTTCCCTGATGTTTTGGGGTTGCTTTGCTGCCTCTGGCACTGGACTGCTTGACCGTGTGCATGGCATTATGAAGTCTGAAGACTACCAACAAATTTTGCAGCATAATGTAGGGCCCAGTGTGAGAAAGCTGGGTCTCCCTCAGAGGTCATGGGTCTTCCAGCAGGACAATGACCCAAAACACACTTCCAAAAGCACTATAAAATGGTTTGAGAGAAAGCCCTGGAGACTTCTAAGGTGGCCAGCAATGAGTCCAGACCTGAATCCCATAGAACACCTGTGGAGAGATCTCAAAATGGCAGTTTGGAGAAGGCACCCTTCAAATATCAGGGACCTGGAGCAGTTTGCCAAAGAAGAATGGTCTACAATTCCAGCAGAGCATTGTAAGAAACTCATTGATGGTTACCGGAAGCGGTTGTTCGCAGTTATTTTGGCTAAAGGTTGTGCAACCAAGTATTAGGCTGAGGGTGCCAATACTTTTGTCTGGCCCATTTTTGGAGTTTTGTGTTTTTTCCTTGCAAGCAAATTAAATGAAGATAATAATACCAAAGAATTTGTGATTGCAATCATTTTCAGGAAGAAACTGAGTATTATCTGACAGAATTGCAGGGGTGCCAATACTTTTGGCCACCACTGTATATCCAATGCCCAGGGTGGATGAGCTGACTGAGAGACTGGGGAAGGCCTAGTACTTTACTATGCTCAATCTCACCAAGGTTACTGGCAGGTAGCTCTCACGGAATCGGCGAAGGAAAAGGCCGCCTTCATAACTCCGGAGGGTCTATATCACTATGTGATATTACCTTTTGGGTTACATGGGGCCCGGCTACATTCCAGAGGTTGATGGACAGTGCTCAAGCCTCATCAGGAGTACGCGTCCGCGTATCTAGATGATATCCTCTTTAGCACCGACTGGCATACGCAGCTATCCCAGGTACAAGCGGTGATGGATTCTCTCAGAGCCAATTTTAGCATCAAGTGAACGTGGAAAGAAAACAAAAAACTGGAATTGCATTTTTTTTTTTTGCCAATTCACAGCACTTGGAATTTTTTTCCTGTTTTCCAGTACACTACATGGTAAAGCTAGTAATGGTGTTTAAAAGTGCAATTTGTCCCGCAAAAAATAAGCCATCACATGGCCATATTGCCCAAAAAATAAAAAAGATATGGCTCTGGGAGCCAAAAACTAAAATGCAAAAACTGAAAATCCCAAGGTCGTGAAGGGGTTAAAATGTTTGGATGCAGCACTCTGAACAGCCAGTTTCTTTAGCAAATGACATTTTGTTGCTTACCCTCCATTTGGAGTGTCAATGAATACCTTCTGGACATCTGTCAAGTCAGCAGTCTTCCTCAGGATTATGGAGCCTACTGAAACAGACTAAGGGATCTTTTTAAATGCTTAGGAAGCCTTTGCAGGTGGGTTTTGATAAGTATTCTAATTTACTGAGAAGCACTTGTAAATTGATACCTTAACGCAAAATCGCATACAAGGGAAAAGTCCCATTAAATTTGTCTGGCCCGCAGACAGTGTGATAGACGAAGCAGCTGAGCAGATTGATATGCAGGATTATGGGGAAACTATTCATAGTAGTTATTTATGTCCCTGCTCTTTCTATGCTTTAAAGTCCAGTGGGTGGATCAGTGATTGACAGACTTCCCTGTACGAATGTATACAAAAGCTTCTTGCTGTCTACGCCTCAACGTGTATAGGGTAATTTACCCCTAAATGTGCACTAGAAGAATTAATCCAGCGATGCTCTAGAAGTGCCAAACGGCTATGGAGGAAAACTCGGACACCAGAAAACTTTATCCACTACAAATTTATTTTAAAAACATACAACTCTGCCCTTCACCTCGCCAAACAGACCTACTTCACCACCCTGATCTCCTCACTATCCAACAACCCCAAAAAACTCTTCGATACCTTTCACTCCCTCCTCAGTCCTAAAGCGCAGGCCCCCACCACGGACATTTGTGATGAGGACCTGGCCTCCTACTTCACAGAGAAAATAGACACCATCCGTCAGGAAATCAGCTCCCAGCCACAAAGTGCCGTGACTCAACTATCCCCCCACCCCCCACACATCCCCTCTGGATCCCTCTCCACATTTGACCCAGTCACAGAAGACGAAGTCTCCAGGCTCCTCTCTTCTTCTCATCCCACCACATGCACCACTGACCCCATCCCCTCACATCTACTCCAGTCGCTTTCTTCAGTCGTCACTACTCATCTAACTAAAATCTTCAACCTCTCCCTCTCTTCTGGTATCTTCCCCTCCTCCTTCAAACACTCCATCATCACTCCATTATTAAAAAAGCCCTCTCTTGACCCTTCCTGCACAAACAACTACAGACCAGTCTCCAATCTTCCCTTCATCTCTAAACTCTTGGAATGCCTGGTCTACTCCCGCCTTACCAGCTACCTCTCCACTCACTCTCTTCTAGACCCATCACAGTCCGGCTTCCGCCCTCTACATTCTACAGAAACTGCACTCAAAGTAACCAATGACCTTCTGACAGCAAAACGTAATGGTGACCACTCTTTGCTCATTCTTCTTGACCTCTCTGCAGCCTTTGACACCGTTGACCACCACCTCCTACTCTCTATGCTTCACTCAATCGGCATAAAGGACACTGCTCTCTCCTGGTTCTCCTCCTACCTATCTGACCGCTCTTTCAGTGTATCGTTCGCTGGCTCCACTTCTTCCCCTCTTTCTCTCACTATTGAGGTTCCTCAGGGTTCAGTCCTTGGCCCTCTTCTCTTCTCTCTCTACACAGCCCCAACTGGTCAGACAATCAGCAAATTTGGTTTGCAGTATCATCTTTATGCTGATGACAACTATACACCTCATCCCCTGACCTTACCCCCGCTGTACTACAGAACACCAGTGACTGTCTGGCCGCAGTTTCTAAAATCATGTCCGCTCTCTATCTGAAACTCAACCTCTCAAAAACCAAACTTCTTCTGTTCCCGCCGTCTACTCACCTCTCTAAATCTGACATCTCTCTCTGTGTGGCACCACAATAATGCCGAGCAAGCAGGCGCGTTGCTTGGGCATTGTGTTTGACACCAATCTCTCCTTCACCCTCCACATACAATCTCTTGCCCGCTCTTGTCGCTTGCACCTGAAGAACATCTCTAGAATCCGCCCCTTTCTCACCTTGGAAACAAAAACCCTCACTGTTGCCCTGATCCACTCCCGCCTTGACTACTGTAACTCTCTTAATTGGCCTCCCCCCTCACTCGACTTTCCCCCCTCCAGTCCATCCTTAATGCTGCAGCCAGGGTCATCTATCTGGCTAATAGTTACTCAGACGCTTCCGCTCTGTGCCAGTCATTGCACTGGCTGCCCATGAATTATAGGATCAGATTTAAATTGCTTGTTCTCACCCACAAAGCTCTCCACAGTGCGGCACCCCCCTACATCTCTTCCCTCATCTGTTTATCGGCCTACCCGTTTCCTAAGCTCTGCAAGCGACTTTCGACTAACATCCGCACTAATCCGTACCTCCCACTCCCGGCTTCAAGACTTCTCCCGAGCTGCACCTATTCTTTGGAATGCTCTACCCCAAGAAATTAGGATGAACCACAATTTACACAGTTTTAGGCGCTCCCTAAAAACACATCTGTTTAGGGTGGCCTATCATGTTCCCTAATCAAAGTCCTTTTATATTCTTATAGCCCATTCCTTATTTCTCCAAACATAAGTCTCCACCTAACCAAAAAGCACTACAGATACTGGCTGGTGATAAGCTCATGCAGCCTCCATCTATCCCTCATCCCCTCAAGATGGCTGGACCATCCTTGTAAATAAGCCATTGTACTTTGTGTTACCCCCACCTCATTGTAGATTGTAAGCTCTTAGGAGCAGGGTCGTCATTATTTTTGCTGTAATTATTGTATTATCTTTAGCCATGTTACTTATGACTGTTGTACATGAACCTGTGAATTGTTAAGCGCTGCGGAATATGTTGGCGCTATATAAATAAAGTTTATTTTTTATTATTATTATTATTATTAATTCAATTACCGAGCACCTCCTACAAGATTAAATAAGGCCATGGGTACAGGTTGCTGTGACTGCACTACAATGGTATACAAGCTGTACTGTGAGCGTGCAGAGTAATGTCATAATCAAATACATAAATTTGTACTGCATTACTGCTCATAATAAATGTATTGTCTTTATTGTATAGCAATGCAGTTGGGGTAACCTGCACCTCTGCTTTTATTTCATTTTGTTAGGAGTGGCTTATTCATCTGGTGTGTTACGGCACTTATCTCAAAGTTTTTTTGTTAAAGCTGGATCCTATGTGCCCTTTAAATATGTAAAACTAGGCTGAGACCAGGACAGATTAGTTTGATAGTGTAGATTTCCATTTGCCTACCTTGCTTCTAGCAGATGGGCTCACACCAATAGATCAAGTACCTGAATTGTGTACAGTATGTATAGTGGTGGTACAGTTTGGAATAAATATATTTAAATATTCACATTCCTTCGCATGCTCTGTGCGGTTGTATTTGTTTCTGTGTGGTAGCAATGCAGTCACATCATTCTGTCCATTTATTTCATTAGATGTTTACCAATTTCATTTGCTGCAACCAGGGCTGTGGAGTCGGTAAGCCAAACCTCCGACTCCTCGATTTCCATGACTCCGACTCCCTCATACACGGCTCATGTTTAAGTGATAAATTTGGTCCATTTTATACCGACTCCACAGCCCTGGCTGCAACTGTGTTCCGCTACAATTTTTCACATTCAAATCTGGATGGAAAATATACTGGATTTCTGCTGTGTGTGAACGTTCCGTTTTACTGAACCTTTTGTCATAAACCTATATATTAAGCTATTCAGAGTATCCTGCTCACAGATTGCAGAGCATTTTCATGGTGCCTCGTTATTGTTAAGAATTACTTTGAATGTCACTTCGTTGAGGAGAGCAAGAGGCTCAAATACTTAATTAACCTCCAGACATAGGAGATTGAGAGAAAAGACCCACAAAGTATTATTTCACCTTACATGAGCTTGTTTAGATCAAAGATGGCTGCCATTTCCTGTTTCATCACACCATGCTCTGTTCTGGGAGGAAGTTGCATTCTATAGAAGGACTAACCAACCACAGAGCGACACATCGCTTGGAGAAACCCACCCTGATGACCTCATGGACTACGCCCCCTGGACTAACCAATCAATACATCTGGTTACTCACATTCTGGGCTAACCTACAGTGTTTATATAAGTCTATGTTCGGGTTGAATAAAGGACACTTGGAGCTGTGCCATAGCTGATCAAGGAGAGCTTAAATCCGACTGTGTGTGTGTCTGATGTTATTCTTTCTTGCATGCACTTGATCATATCCATTAGGCCAGGAGCAGGCAACTAGTGAACATACCAAAATGTTCGCCCTAACTACTTGATGTACACTGATGATACATGATTGCCAGTAATTGTGTAGTACTGTAAATTTCCCAATTTTGCTTGATCACTCTTCTTCAAATGATGTCTCTGTTCTCAGGCTTCCAGGGAATATACTACCTGGTGGAGATGCTGAGCAGATCTACACTGCTCAGCATCCTCGGCGTAGCCAGAGGCTCCACCAGAAGCCCAGGCCCAGTTACAATTATGATAACCTGTACGCTCACCTGGATGACGTTAAAAAGGAGGTGCCCTACACCAGGAGAGGTAAGGTGTATATCTGTTTTGTTGTACATGTTTATACAAGGGTTTTCCTGTATGTATTCTTAATTTTATTATAACACTACATTGCGTTCTACCATTGGGCATAGTTTCGACTTTGAAAGGGGAAAAACATGCTTGTAATCCCACTTTGGTGGCTGATCACTTATACTGATGCACACTAGAGAATTTACTTGGCTGGAATGCATAGGCTCAGGACGCCTTCTACCTATGGGCACAGAAGAATGGTACTTTGTTATTCCTGAGAAAGGCTGAGGAGTGGATACAATTGCATGCAGCCTAGGCAAAGTGCTTGGAAATGTGGAGCAATTTGTGCAGTTGCTGCTAATGTACCACAAGTACTTGCCCAAACCAGCTACAATTGTATCCACTTATAAGCTGACAGAATTAAATATGTACAGGTTTACAATTGGGGAAGGGGCTCTACTCGTTTGTCATGTTTTTTTTAAATTGAGTTAAACACCTTATTTGATACAAATTAAAGGCACTAAAGGGTGTAAATGTATAGTGTGAGGGAGGTTGTGAAATATATCTACAGGATGGCTATTAGTGATGAGCTAATGTGCTCGGTACTCGCCCGAGCATCACGGTGCTAGAGAAGCTCGGCGAGTATTTCCGGGCTGCTCAGGCAGGAACTCTGGTCCCCTCCCTGCATGTTTGGCACTCTTTGGAGAGCCAATGAACATACAGGGATTTCCTGCCACGCACTGTAATGCCGTAGCCATGTTTTTTTGTGGGCATTACATTGATTGGCTGGCCGCACAGTGTCATCAGGTTTATATCAGACCTGTCGCCGCTATGCTCGTCACAGTCTATCCCGGAAAAACAGGCAGAGAAGGAGAGGTGCTGCTGATTCAGGGTATGTATGTATGTATGTATGTATGTATGTATGTATGTATGTATGTATGTATGTATGTATGTATGTATGTATGTATGTATGTATGTATGTATGTATGTATGTATGTATGTATGTATGTATGAATACGAGGGATGGTATATATCCCCCAGAATGTGTACAGAGACCTATTAAACCCATTGAAGTGCATTGCAGTCACAGACACACCTGCGGCTGCAATGCAGGAATGAAGGTGAGCATTGACCTGGTCAGGCTATCTGGCTAAGGCAGAGTAGTAAAACCCAGCAGGGCCTTAATTTCTTGGAGGAGGCTCTTGCCACAGGTCCTTTAAAAACCCGGCATTAAGGGTTAGTGTTCAGTGTTGGGACCTGCTAGGAATATAGCAGGAAAGCTTGGTGGGCCTGTGTGTAGCTGAACCTACGTCTGGTAAGGCTCTGCACCCGTCAGGCTCTGAGCGTCCCGGCGCGGCCGTTGCCCACGGCAATGGTTGTTATGGACTTATGTTAACCCGGCGGCGAACCAGAGGACTCTGTTTTACCTCTGAGCGCTGAATAAATCTGCTTATGTTGGACTTGCTTGGGTCACTGCCTCAGTTACTGCACGGTGTGAACACTGCCGCCTTACAGTTTAGTGGAGAATGCGGGCATTGTGACTGAGGCATACCCCACTGGCAGCTGCATGACCACAATCCGGCCTGCCACCTTTCAGCCCCACCCCGTGGACAAAATGGAGGAGCTGTTCAAGCAGTTGGTACTCACCCAGCAACAGCAGCTGCAGTCTCCAGTGGCAACAGCAGGAGCAGCACCTGAGTCTCCAGCGGCAACAGCAGCATAATCAGCAGCTACTGTACCAGCAGCAGCAAAACACACAAATGAACTGTTGCTGCAACAGATTGCTGCCCTGCGGTAAACAGCTACAACGCCTATTCCTTAATGTCGAGAGGCCCGGGACAAGGTACGCTCAGCGTTGATTAAGATGGGACCGGAGGACAACGTAGAAGCCTTCCTGACTATCTACAAATGCACAGCAGAGTGGGAAAACCTACCAGCCGGCCAGTGGGCGGAAGTGGTGGCTCCGTTTTTGGTCGGCGATGCCCAGAAGTCCTACTTCGACCTCCGTCGAGAGGACACCCAGGACTACCAGAGGCTCAAAGGTGAGATCCTTTCACAGCTGTCCACAACTCTTCAGCGTTGTTCGATTTGTCACCTAAGCATGTTAGCTTCCGCACAGCCTGATGCCGCTTGGCTGAGGCAGCGCTTCCAGCTTGTGACTGATGTGGTCATTTCAGAGATGGAGAATGACGTGCAGGAGCTGTAGACTGTGATGCTGCAATCCTCGGCGTCGGGAGGACGTTTTCCGTCCCGAGGTCTGACTTAGTCCCAGCTTCCACTATGTTAACCCAGTGTGCCGTCAGAGAGATGCACCAACCATGCCCATAAGCACTTGTCCACGTGTCCATGGTTAGGTGGACTTTCCCAGTAACTGCATTGTTGAGGGTACGGCTAATGTTGTGGGACAAGTGCTTGTGTAATGTGGGGACGGCACACCAGGAGAAATAGTGGAGGCTGGTGACAGAGTACCGAGGGATGGCCGCCACCATGAGGTTGTGGAAATCTTCCGTCTCCACGAACCTAAAAGGCAACATTTTGAGCGCAAGCAGTCACGAAATGTGTGAATTTAGTACTGTGGCCTGTAGGGCGTTGGCTGCATATAGAATCATAGAATGGTAGAGTTGGAGGGGACCTCCTGGGTCATCTGGTCCAACCCCCTGCTCAAAGCAGGATTCACTAAATCATCTCAGACAGATATCTGTCCAGCCTCTGTTTGAAGACATCCATTGACGGGGAACTCACCACCTCTCGTGGCAGCCTGTTCCACTCATTGATCACCCTAACTGTCAAAATGTTTTTTCGTAATATCTAATCTGTGTCTCCTCCCATTGCTTCTAGTCTTTCCTTGTGCAAATGAGAATAAAGATGATTCTTCAACAATGTGTCAGCCCTTCAGATATTTGTAGACAGCTATTAAAGTATCCTCTCAGTCTTCTTTTTTGCAAGCTATACATTCCCAAATCCTGTAACCGTTCCTCATAGGACATGGTTTGCAGACCGGTCACCAATCGGGTCGCTCTTCTCTGAACTTGCTCCAGTTTGTCGGTCTTTTTTAAAATGTGGTGCCCAAAACTGGACGCAGTATTCCAGATGAGGTCTGATCAAAGAGGAGTCAAGTCCGATATTTGCGCTTGCGTTCCATTACTGGGGTAGGGACAACTGAAAACTGCACTGGGACAAGGATGTGGACGTGCTTGCTGATGGTGCTAGTTGAGAGTGTGCAACAACAGGTGCAGGGCAGGAATCATCTTCGCATGCACCATGGACAGGGGATTGACTTGCACACACAACAGCAGAAAAAGCAGTGGTGCCACCCGCAGACACTGTTCCTGGACCCTGGGGGTTTGGCCCACTTAGTTGGGTGCTTTGCTGCCATGTGCCTGATCATGCTGGTGGTGGTCAGGCTGGTAGTTTTGCTACCCCTGCTGATGCTGGCCTGGCAGGTGGTGCAAATGGCCGTTTTGGGGTTATCGACAGTCTTTAAAAAACAACCAGACTCGGGAAGACCTAACAGTTGTACTGGCAACTTCCATTGTGTTGATGTTACCACACTGCTTCTTCCTGCCTGTTGTGGTGCTATGCCCCCCCCCAACCCCCCTCCCCTTGTGCTGTTGTCCTTGCTCTGTAGGTCCTCCTGCCAGGTTGGGTCAGTTACTATATCATCCACCACCTCGTCTTCCACTTCCGCACCCTGGTCCTCCTCCTGACTTTCTGGCAATTGTGTATAATCATCCATCTCTTGCGACAGTAATTACACTTTCCCACCATTGCCTTCGTGTGACCATGCCTGCTCTAATATTTGGGCATTGCTACATGCGATCTCCTCTTGCCCTCTTCAAGTGAAATGGGAGAGAGGCCCAAATCTATAAATGGAAAAGTGAACAGCTATTCTGAATGTCCAAGCATGGGATTCGTTATCTCTGGGCACTCGGCAAGATGGGAGGAAGGAGGTTCAGGGTGAGGAATATGTGGTCCAGACTCACAGCTACTGAGACTTGACCGTGTGGAAGACGTGGTGGTGGCTAAGTGACTGGAAGCATTATCTGCTATCCATCCAATAACCTTTTCACACTGCTCTGTGTTCAATAGTGGTGTTCTGCGGGCCCCTATTAATTGGGACAGGAAGGTCGAGTGAGAAGATGTGGATGTTTGTTGTGGCACAATTTCAGCTAGCCCACAGCCTCGGCCTCGTCCTCTGCATGTGCCATCATCACAATCACGTCCACTTCTCAGTCCCTTGCCCATTTTAAATGGAGTACAATGTTTTCAACTTTCACTACAAATGGCTGGATTTGAACTGCAGTGATATGTGATACGTGTGACAGAAAACCATAGTTTTAAATAGCTGGATTTTTAGCGCTGTAATATGGAAAGGATCTGGCTGTATTCTTCAGTGCCAACAAGCAAATGGAGCAGAAAAACTGTTCACTGGATTGCTTTTTAAGCACATAATCAGGATTAAGAACCCCCCAAAAAAATTCCTGGCCCCTGATATCTGGGGCCATTTTTAGAAATATCTGTAAAAGCACCAGACGCAGACTGAACTGGACACTGAGCTGGAACAAGGACGTGGACGTTCTTGCTGATGCTTGCTCTTGCTATATGCACTGCAGTCTGCCACATACACTGCCTGCCTTCTTAGCACTGATATCAATGCAGCTGGATTAGTCCTCAGAAGGACGGTTAGTCGAGATGGATATGCGTAGAATATGTTGTGGTATACCTACACTACCAAGAAACAAGCGAATCTCTCCCTAGCTCAGCAGCACCTCTCCCTACACTGCCTGATTCCAGAGTAGACTGACGAGCATGGCGCCGCCACTTCTGATATAGACCCGATGACGCTGTGCGGCCAGCCAATCACTGTAATGCCACAACCAACATGGCTTCGGCGTTACAGTGTGTGGCAGACAATCCCTGCATGTCCATTGCCTCTGTAAAGAGCGCCAAACATGCAGGGAGGGGACCCCGAGCTCCCGCCTAGCAATCCCGGAAATACTCTGCGAGCTCCGAGCATCTCGAGCAGTGATCTGCTCAGGCGATTACAGAGCAGTAGCGTGCCTGCTCACTCATCACTAGTGTAGAGTCAATATACTCACTGCACCCCTAGATTAATTCATTGGGGGTGTAGTTTGTATAATCAGGTCAATGATAGGGTGTTTTGGCTGATCTGCCACCTCAGTAGCTCTGCTTATGTGACATGGCACTCACATACCATTCCAGTGAAACCTGAACTCCGATATGGCGCTCCTTCCTTTCTGAGCTTTGCACTGTGCCCCAAAAGTTATTTTCGACTACGTATGGGGCATATATACATACATACTCTATGAAGAACCTGTGGGTTCAAGGTGCCCACCACACGTATATTCCTTTAAAGGGTCTAGTTTCCAAAAAAGGGTTTTATCGTGAGGTGTTTCCACTGTTTAGGCATATAGGGGGCTCGCCAAACACGACATGACTAACGCAGACAATTTCATTAAATCTGCATTCCAAATCGTCAATTAGGCGCACGGCAGGGTTTGCAAAGGAAGAACAGTAGTAGTTTCCCCCCCCCCCCCCTTTACTTGGGAGAAACTGCACAATAAGTTTTGGGGTTCGTTGTTCTCCTGTTACGTTTTGTGAACATAAAAGAATTTGGAGCCAAAATAACATTTTCGTGTGAAAAACGTTTCATTTTCATGGCTCTACGTTAAACTTCTGTGAAGCACCTGGGGATTCAATGCGATCACCACACATGTAGATAAAATTCCCTTAGGGGTTTAGTGTCCAAAAAAGGGTTCAATTGTGGGGCGTTTCCACTACTTAGGAATATCAGGGGCTTTCCAAATGCAACATGGCATCTGCTCTTGATTACAGCCATATTTGGGAAGGAGCACCATTTGACTTCTTGGTAAATAAACAAAAAAAGCAGCTTCACCGTGTCCTATTTATATGACTCAGTCCGTTTTACAAAGCTGTGGGTCTCCAACCAGTAGCCGTGACTTACGGCTTCACAATTATTTTGGGGACTCACCAAAATTATTTTCTTATTTGACTTTTTGGTCGTAAACTGCATTTTCCCCCACATATGGGGTATTGGCTTACTCGGGAGAAATAGCCTAACAAGTTTTGAGGTCAATTTTCTCCTATTACCCATACGAAAATAAAAAATATTGGTGCTAAAGTAAAATATTTTGTGAAGGTGGTGGTGGGGGGGGGGTTGTACTTTTACTTTCTTCCACGTTTCTTCAACCCCTTTACGACCTATGATGTGTGTATACGTCATAGGCCGCCTTCCTCTTTTTGATGCGAGATCTGGCGATGAGCCCGCACCTTTTCAGGCACATGAGGGCTGATTTCATCAGCTGATGTGCCCCTAACAGCTGCGGGTGAAGTCTCGATCCACCCGCGGCTGTCAACATGTTAAATGCTGCTGTCAGTCTGATAGTGGCAATATACATATACATAATGATGCACTTCCAGTGCAATCAGCTCAGTCCAACGGTGCCCCTCACATGATCACAGGGCACTGATGGGTTGGCATGACAACCCAGGGACTGCAGGAGACCCCTGTGGTTGTCATTGATCACCCTGCTATGTGTAACACGAGCAATCAGAAGATCGCAGCTTCAAGTCTCCTATGGAGACTATTAAAGGGAAAAGTTTAAAAATCTAAAAAAATGAAGTTCAAATCGCCCTATTCAAAATAAAACCATGAAAAAACAAAACAAAAAAGAACATATTTGTTATCACCGCGTTCAGAAACGCCCGATCTATCAAAATATAAAAATAAAGAATCTGATCTGTAAACAGCATAGCAAGAAATACAATCAAAATGCCAGAAATACTGTGGTTGCAATAACGGGTCATCAGAATATCAATAAAAACGTCAGCTCGGGGCACAAAAAATAAGCCCTCACCCAGCCCCTGTTGAAGGCGCTTACCGAAACACGCGTCGGGGTGAACGCATGCCTGGGATTGGGACACCTGGCCACTCACTGCAAGTGCTTTTCAGCTTAGTATTTGCCAACTATGAGGCCTAACTGATATATGCCAGCTATATGGTTCAGCATATAAACAGTACTCTACAAGCACATCTTTTTTCTAAAATCTTAACCCAAAACAATGATTCTCTGATCGCCGTTTTCTTCCTCCCTCTGTATGGGGTTGGCTGATCCTGCATCTTGTGGGAATGTTAGACTGTATTTATAAATCTTTGCACATTATGTGATATATAGTGTTGAGCATTCCGATACTGAAATATCGGGTATCGGCCGATATTCACTGTATCGGAATTCCGATACTTAATTCCGATACTTTTATAATATCGAATACCGGAATCGGAAGTTCCCATAATGCCTGCGCTCTGCAGTGTCTCTGAAGGATGACAAGCTGGATGGCAGCGCTCAGCTGCGATCCAGCTTGTCATCAGAATGCCATCCCAGCGTGGGAGAATTCTCCTGATTGTTTAAAAGCCGGCGCGGTAAAAAGCCGCCGGCTTTTAAACAATCACGCAGCCCCATACTGCTTCCCCGCAGCCTCCCACCCCGATCCTCCGCTCCCCTCGCCACCTCCCATCCCGATCGTAAATTAGGACCGGGCGGGGAGCGCAGCACCAAGGAGCGAAGGACCCGGGCGGGGAAGCCGGCAGTGAAAAGACTTCACCGCCGGCTTTCCCGTTCTGTGCTGCGCTTTCCCGCCGGTTATTTCAAATGAACAGCTGAGGTATCAGGTGATGCCGATCAGCTGTTCATTTGAAGTAGCCGCGGTGCCCTCAGAGGGTTCATGTGAGTTCATGCTTGACTGCATGAACTCACATCAACTTTCCCACGGCCGCACAGGTCAGCCTCACCTCCCAGACCCGTCATGATTAGTGTGTGCGGGGTGTGTGTGTGTGCGGGGTGTGTGTGCGGGTGTGTGTGCGGGGTGTGTGTGCGGGTGTGTGTGCGGGGTGTGTGTGTGCGGGTGTGTGTGCGGGTGTGTGTGCGGGTGTGTGTGCGGGCAGACATAGGCCGATGTGACACTACTACTCCCATCGGCCTATGTCTGTCCCCCGTCCACTCCTGCCAGCAGGATCAGCTCGATGGGAGCAGTAGTTCCCATCAGCCTGATCCTGCTATTTAAATTGCCCTACTGTGTCCCCAATAAATGTTAAATACATGTCATTGGTGGCCAGTGGTTACCTAAAAGAAATTAGTTCATACATTACCTGTCCCCGCCGATCGCCACCTAAAATAAAGTAAAAAATAAAAAACTACACCTATACTCACCAAGACACCTAATTCCCCGAAGCCATCGATCTCCTGTAATAAAATATAAAATAATAAACCACAACCTTATCCTTACCCCTATGTAGTAGTCCACGAGTGTCCCACGAAGATCTCCAGTTCAGAGCAGCCACATAGAATGTGACCGCTCTGAACCGCTGCCGCCGCTAGAATGACGGGGCCGTAAGGGTTCACCGGAGTTCAGGCAGCGCTGCTCCAGTTAGCTCCTTTACGGCACTGCTGTATCGTGAGAAATTCCCACGGTACAGCAGTGTCGTAAAGGAGGTCTCCGGAGCTGCGCTGCCTGAATGCACTCCGGTGACCTCAGTCAGTGGCTCCCGCTGCCGGGAGCGGACGTGTTCCCGGCAGCGTGAGCTTACAGCAGCCATGCACAGCTGTCACCATCTCCAGATGTGACAGCTGTGCATGGGAGATCAGCGCAGGAACGTGGACAGGTAACTATTTTTTTTTTAGTAAACTAAGAATTAAATAAAATGGTGTTTTATTTCAAATAAATTATTTTTTTCTGGGTGTAGTGTGTTTTTTCTTTTTAACACTTTGTAGGTTAGTAATGGGGGTGTCATATAGACGGCCATCATTACTAACCTGGGCTTCATGGCAGCTGGCGCTGACATGAACCCCACCACTATTACCCCCTGCCACCGCACCAGGGCAGCGTGGAAGAGCGAGGCTAAGTGCCAGAATTGGCGCATCCTATGGATGCGCCATTTCTGGGGCGGCTGACGGCTGGTGTTTCTAGCCTGGGAGGGGGCCAATATTCATGGCACCCTTCCTGAGCTATTAATATCAGCCCCCAGCTGTCTGCCTAGCCTTTGCTAGCTATTAAAATAGAGGGGACCCCACGTCATTTTTTTGGGGGGGGTCCCCCATTTTAATAGCTAGTAAAGGCTAGGTATTCAGCTGGGGGCTGATATTAGTAGCCTGGGAAGCTCCGTGGGTTTTACCCACTTCCCAGGCTTCAAACATCTGCCCCAGCCGTCTGCTTAACCTCCGCTAGAGACTAAAATTATGGGGGATCCCACGCCATTTTTTTTTTAAATAAATCCTTTATTTTAACACTAAATGACATTTGAGGACTTAATAAAGATGCAGTCCCTAAATTGTTATTTATTTTTTAATAAATTTTTCCCAAAACTTTTGACGTGGGCTTCGCCATATTTTTGTATGCCAGCCAGGTACAGCATCCAGCTTCTATGAACGCGCCATTTTCCGGGGCGGCCGCGGACTGCAATTTTCAGCGGGGGGGGGGGGGGGGAGGGCAGAAAGCTTGGGCCTCCCTGCGCTGCAGATTCCATCCCCCAGCTGCCTAGTTGTACCTGGCTGGACACAAAAATAGGGAGAAGCTCCACGTTTTTTTTTTTTAATTATTTCATGAAATTCATGGAATAATTAAGAAAAAAAGGGCTTCCCTATATTGTTGTGTTCGGCTAGGTACAAATAGGCAGCTGGTGGTTGGGGGCAGCCCGTTCCTGCCTGCTGTACCTGACTGGACACAAATATAGTGTGAAGCCCCACGTCAATTTTTTTTTAATTATTTCAGGAAATTCATGAAATAATTAAAAAAAAATTATGTGGGGCTTCGCCCTATAATTGTGTCCAGCCAGGTACAGCAGGCAGGAACGGGCTGCCCCCAACCACCAGCTGCCTATTTGTACCTAGCCGGACACAACAATATAGGGAAGCCCTTTTTTTCTTAATTATTCCATGAATTTCATGAAATAATTAAAAAAAAAAATGTGTGGCGCTTCGCCCTATTTTTGTGTCCAGCCAGGTACAACTAGGCAGCTGGGGGCTGGAATCTGCAGCGCAGGGAGACCCAAGCTTTCTGGGCCCCACCCGCTGCAAATTGCAGTCCGCAGCCGCCCCGGAAAATGGCGCGTTCATAGAAGCGCCATCTTCTGGCGCTGTACCCAACTCATCCAGGGCCCTGGTGCGGTGGCTCACTGGGTAATAAAGGGGTTAAGGCCAGCTTGGCATTATCAGCTGGCCCTAAGCCCGAAATTCATGGGATCACGCCAATATTAGACATGACCGCCATGAATTTCTAGTAAAGTATTTAAAAAAAACACAAACACCCAGAAAAAAGTCCTTTAATTGAAATAAAGACACAATTCTTTATTGTTCTAAATTAAACCATACTTACCGCCACGCCCATTCCAGCTGAAGCCAACGATCTCCTGCAATAAAAGTAAAATAATAAAGCAACCTCATCCTTACCTTTCCATGGTTCCCAGGACAGCTTCAGCTCTGCTACATCGAGATGACAGGCTGGACCGCAGCAGAACGCTGCCATCCAGCCTGTCATCCCGCGGACACTGAGAAGCGCAGGCATGCTTGCGCTCCTCAGTGTCTCTCTGTGACGTCATCCAGATGAGCCGAGGTCATGTCCAATGAACTCAGCTCACCTCATGCACGTCACTGACAGCGTGGGAAAATTCTCCTGCACTCAGCGCTTCAGCGTTAGAATTCTCCCACGCTGTCAGTGACGTACATGAGGTGAGCCGAGTTCATTGTCGGCTCATCTGGATGCCGTCACAGCCAGACACTGAGGAGTGGAAGTATGCCTGCGCTTCTCAGTCTCTGCGGGATGACAGGCTGGATGGCAGCGTTCTGCTGCGGTCCAGCCTGTCATCTCGATGTAGCAGAGCTGGAGCCGTCGTGGGAGCCATGGAAAGGTAAGGATGAGGTTGCTTTATTATTTTTCTTTTATTGCAGGAGATCGTTGGCTTCAGCTAGAATGGGCGTGATGGTAAGTATGGTTTAATTTAGAACAATAAAGAATTGTGTGTTTATTTCAATTAAAGGACTTTTTTCAGGGTGTTTGTGTTTTTTTTAAATACTTTACTAGAAATTCATGGTGGTCATGTCTAATATTGGCGTGACCCCATGAATTTCGGGCTTAGGGCCAGCTGATAATGCCAAGCTGGCCTTAACCCCTTTATTACCCAGTGAGCCACCGCATCAGGGCCCTGGATGAGTTGGGTACAGCGCCAGAAGATGGCGCTTCTATGAACGCGCCATTTTCCGGGGCGGCTGCGGACTGCAATTTGCAGCGGGTGGGGCCCAGAAAGCTTGGGCCTCCCTGCGCTGCAGATTCCAGCCCCCAGCTGCCTAGTTGTACCTGGCTGGACACAAAAATAGGGCGAAGCTCCACGTTTTTTTTTTTTTAAATTCATGAAATTCATGGAATAATTAAGAAAAAAAGGGCTTCCCTATATTGTTGTGTCCGGCTAGGTACAAATAGGCAGCTGGTGGTTGGGGGCAGCCCGTTCCTGCCTGCTGTACCTGACTGGACACAAATATAGGGCGAAGCCCCACATCAATTTTTTTAAATTATTTCATGAATTTCCTGAAATGATTTAAAAAAAATTGACGTGGGGCTTCGCACTATATTTGTGTCCAGCCAGGTACAACTAGGCAGCTGGGGGCTGGAATCTGCAGCGCAGGGAGGCCCAAGCTTTCTGCCCCCCTCTCTCCCCCCGCTGAAAATTGCAGTCCGCAGCCACCCCGGAAAATGGCGCGTTCATAGAAGCTGGATGCTGTACCTGGCTGGCATACAAAAATATGGCGAAGCCCACGTCAAAAGTTTTGGGAAAAATTAATTAAAAAATAAATAATAATTTAGGGACTGCATCTTTATTAACTCCTCAGATGTCATTTAGTGTTAAAATAAAGGACTTATTTTAAAAAAAATTGACGTTGGGCTTCGCACTATATTTGTGTCCAGCCAGGTACAGCAGGCAGGAATGGGCTGCCCCCAACCACCAGCTGCCTATTTGTACCTGGTTGGACACAACAATATAGGGAAGCCCTTTTTTTCTTAATTATTCCATGAATTTCATGAAATAATTTAAAAAAAAAAATGCGTGGGGCTTCGCCCTATTTTTGTGCCCAGCCAGATACAACTAGGCAGCTGGGGGCTGGAATCCGCAGCGCAGGGAGACCCAAGCTTTCTGGGCCACCCCCGCTGCAAATTGCAGTCCGCAGCCGCCCCAGAAAATGGCGCGTTCATAGAAGCGCCATCTTCTGGCGCTGTACCCAACTCATCCAGGGCCCTGGTGCGGTGGCTCACTGGGTAATAAAGGGGTTAAGGCCAGCTTGGCATTATCAGCTGGCCCTAAGCCCAAAATTCATGGGGTCACGCCAATATTAGACATGACCACCATGAATTTCTAGTAAAGTATTTAAAAAAACACAAACACCAAGAAAAAAGTCCTTTAATTGAAATAAACACACAATTCTTTATTGTTCTAAATTAAACCATACTTACCACCCCGCCCATTCCAGCTGAAGCCAACGATCTCCTGCAATAAAAGTAAAATAATAAAGCAACCTCATCCTTACCTTTCCATGGCTCCCAGGACAGCTCCAGCTCTGCTACATCGAGATGACAGGCTGGACCGCAGCAGAACGCTGCCATCCATCCTGTCATCCCGCAGACACTGAGAAGCGCAGGCATACTTCCACTCCTCAGTGTCTGGCTGTGACGGCATCCAGATGAGCCGAGGTCATGTCCAATGAACTCCGCTCACTTCATGTACGTCACTGACAGCGTGGGAAAATTCTCCTGCACTCAGCACTTCAGCGTGAGAATTTTCCCACGCTGTCAGTGACGTGCATGAGGTGAGCTGAGTTCATTGGACATGACCTCACCTCATGTATGTCACTGACAGCGTGGGAGAATTCTCACGCTGAAGCGCTGAGTGCAGGAGAATTTTCCCACGCTGTCAGTGACGTGCATGAGGTGAGCTGAGTTCATTGGACATGAACTCGGCTCATCTGGATGACGTCACAGAGAGACACTGAGGAGCGCAAGCATGCCTGCGCTTCTCAGTGTCTGCGGGATGACAGGCTGGATGGCAGCTTTCTGCTGCGGTCCAGCCTGTCATCTCGATGTAGCAGAGCTGGAGCTGTCCTGGGAACCATCGAAAGGTAAGGATGAGGTTGCTTTATTATTTTTCTTTTATTGCAGGAGATCGTTGGCTTCAGCTGGAATGGGCGTGATGGTAAGTATGGTTTAATTTAGAACAATAAAGAATTGTGTCTTTATTTCAATTAAAGGACTTTACTCTGGGTGTTTGTGTTTTCTTTTAACTTTGACTATGGGGTTAGTAATGGGGGTGTCTTATAGACGCCTCTCCATTACTAACCTGGGCTTGATGTCAGCTGGCATTATAAGCTGACATCAACCCCAACCCTATTACCCCCTGCCACCGCACCAGGGCAGCGTGGAAGAGCGAGGCTAAGTGCCAGAATTGGCGCATCCTATGGATGCGCCATTTCTGGGGCGGCTGACGGCTGGTGTTTCTAGCCTGGGAGGGGGCCAATATTCATGGCACCCTTCCTGGGCTATTAATATCAGCCCCCAGCTGTCTGCCTAGCCTGTGCTAGCTATTAAATTAGGGGGGACCCCACGTCATTTTTTTTGGGGGGTCCCCCATTTTAATAGCTAGTAAAGGCTAGGTATTCAGCTGGGGGCTGATATTAGTAGCCTGGGAAGCTCCGTGGGTATTACCCCCTTCCCAGGCTTCAAACATTTGCCCCAGCTGTCTGCTTAACCTCCGCTAGAGCCTAAAATTAAGGGGAACCCCACGCCAATTTTTTTTTAAATAAATCCTTTATTTTAACACTAAATGACAAGTACAGTAATCAACACTGTCACTGTACTTCATATATATGTGACTGACATGTTTCTATCTATCTAATCTATGTGTGATTCTCTATTCCTTCTATTCTAAATTGTCGGGTACAGATGCTGAATTGCCGGCCGGCTTTTTTAAAGAGACGGTGCACGAAAACACTAATATTTTTTTTAATAAATCCTTTACACTAAATGACAAGTACAGTAAGCAACACTGTCACTGTACTTCATATATATGTGACTGACATGTTTCTATCTATCTAATCTATGTGTGAAGCTCTATTCTTTCTGTTGTAAATTGTCGGGTACCGGTGAATGCCGCTGATGAATTGCCGGCTTTTCATGTCATTCTACATTATTCTTAGTTGTTTTACTTCATGTAGAATTAACCTACAAGGAAAGAAAGGGTTTATTTTCATTCCGATATTTGTGTCCCATTGACTTGCATTGGTTTCCGGTATCGGAATCGGCGATATCCGATACTTTTTGGGTATCGGCCCGATCCAATCCGATACGATATTTCCTGATATCGGAAGGTATCGCTCAACACTAGTGATATACAATTTGCAGGTTTGCACACCATTGGAGAGCGAGTGAGATTTATAGTGTAAATATTGCCCATATAATATACTTTGGGAGAGTGAGCAATATAGTATATGCACTTGAAAAAATATATGTATATTAAACATCTAAAGTGCATCTCCCTCATTCCTTATATGTTTCTATGTGGCAATCACGTGTATAAATATTTAATTTATTTATTATTTGCTACCTATGGACCAGTAATTCTAAACCACTAATTGGCTACTTACCTGGATATGCGCCCCTGTTTTTTAAATGGTTTTAATATGTTCTCTCTTGTCATTGGTTGCTATCCATTTGTTTGTCACCTGTAATCAATAAATAATTTTCACTGCAATTGACGTTTGACTTTTATGGTTGGGTTTTCTCCTTTGTCTTTTTCTCTTAAATAAAAAACAACCTATACATGTTTGGTGTTTACGAACTCATAATGACCTGGAGTATAATAGCAGGTCAATTTTAGCATCCAGTGGACGTGAAAAAAACAAAAAACTGGAATTGCATTTTTTGTTTTTTTTTGCCAATTCACAGCACTTGGAATTTTTTTCCTGTTTTCCAGTACACTACATGGTAAAGCTAGTAATGGTGTTTAAAAGTACAATTTGTCCCGCAAAAAATAAGCCATCACATGGCCATATTGCCCAAAAAATAAAAACGATATGGCTCTGGGAGCCAAAAACTAAAATGCAAAAACTGAAAATCCCAAGGTTGTGAAGGGGTTAAAATGTTTGGATGCAGCACTTTGAACAGCCAGTTTCTTTAGCAAATGACATTTTGTTGCTTACCCTCCATTTGGAGTGTCAATGAATACCTTCTGGACATCTGTCATGTCAGCAGTCTTCCTCAGGATTATGGAGCCTACTGAAACAGACTAAGGGATCTTTTTAAATGCTTAGGAAGCCTTTGCAGGTGGGTTTTGATAAGTATTCTAATTTACTGAGAAGCACTTGTAAATTGATACCTTAACGCAAAATTGCATACAAGGGAAAAGTCCCATTAAATTTGTCTGGCCCGCAGACAGTGTGATAGACGAAGCAGCTGAGCAGATTGATATGCAGGATTATGGGGAAACTAAAGTACAGTAAGAGCAGGGACATAAATAACTACTATGAATAAAGTCCAGTGGGTGGATCAGTGATCGACAGCCTTCCCTGTACGAATGTATACAAAAGCTTCTTGCCGTCTACGCCTCACCGTGTATAAGGTAATTTACCCCTAAATATGCATTAGAAAAATTATATTACCAAGCACCTCCTACAAGATTAAATAAGGCCATGGGTACAGGTTGCTGCGACTGCACTACAATGGTATACAAGCTGTACTGTGAGATTGCTGAGTAATGTCATAATCAAATACATAAATTTGTACTGCATTACTGCTCATAATAAATGTATTGTCTTCATTGTATATGTCTCTATTGTATAGCAATGCAGTTGGGGTAACCTGCACCTCTGCTTTTATATCATTTTGTTAGGAGTGGCTTATTCATCTGGTGTGTTACGGCACTTATCTCAAAGTTTTTTTGTTAAAGCTGGATCCTATGTGCCCTTTAAATATGTAAAGCTAGGCCGAGACCAGGACAGATTAGTTTGATAGTGTAGATTTCCATTTGCCTACCTTGCTTCTAGCAGATGGGCTCACACCAATAGATCAAGTACCTGAATTGTGCACAGTATGTATAGTGGTGGTACAGTTTGGAATAAATATATTTAAATATTCACATTCCTTCGCATGCTCTGTGCGGTTGTATTTGTTTCTGTGTGGTAGCAATGCAGTCACATCATTCTGTCCATTTATTTCATTAGATGTTTACCAATTTCATTTGCTGCAACCAGGGCTGTGGAGTCGGTAAGCCAAACCTCCGACTCCTCGATTTCCATGACTCCGACTCCCTCATACACGGCTCATGTTTAAGTGATAAATATACTGTAGCACAGATTCATCTCAGCTAAGAGTCTAGACCCTTAAAATCAGGAATAGGACATTTCATAACTTTCCCAAATTCTTATGAAAAAATATTCCCAACAGACTGCATGAAACTACTGTGCTCCATTTATTGTATATTTTAGTAGTTAGAGTTGGTCCATTTTATACAGACTCCACCAAAATGGACTCCGACTCCACCTACACAGCCCTGGTTGCAACTGTGTTCCACTACAATTTTTCAGCATTCAAATCTGGATGGAAAATATGCAGGATTTTTGCTGTGTGAACGTTCCCTTGTACAGAACCTTTCGTCATAAACCTATATATTACGCTATTCAGAGTATCCTGCTCATAGATTGCAGAGCATTTTCATGGTGCCTCGTTATTGTTAAGAATTACTTTGAATGTCACTTTGTTGAGGAGAGCGAGAGGCTCACATACTTAATTAACCTCCAGACATAGGAGATTGAGAGAAAAGACCCACAAAGTATTATTTCACCTTACATAAGCTTGTTTAGATCAAAAGATGGCTGCCATTTCCTGTTTCATCACACCATGCTCTGTTCTGGGAGGAAGCTGCATTCTATAGAAGGACTAACCAACCACAGAGCGACATATCGCTTGGAGAAACCCACCCTGATGACCTCATAGAAAAACCCACCTTGATGACCTCATGGACTACGCCCCCTGGACTAACCAATCAATACATCTGGTTACTCACATTCTGGGCTAACCTACAGTGTTTATATAAGTCTATGTTTGGGTTAAATAAAGGACACTTGGAGCTGTGCCATAGCTGATCAAGGAGAGCTTACATCCGACTGTGTGTGTGTCTGATGTTATTCTTTCTTGCATGCACTTGATCATATCCATTAGGCCAGGAGCAGGCAACTAGTGAACATACCAAAATGTTCGCCCTAACTACTTGATGTACACTGATGATACATGATTGCCAGTAATTGTGTAGTACTGTAAATTTCCCAATTTTGCTTGATCACTCTTCTTCAAATGATTTCTCAGGCCGACCAGGGAATATATCACCAGGTGGAGATGCTGAGCAGATCTACACTGCTCAGCATCCTCGGCGTAGCCAGAGGCTCCACAATAGGCCCAGGCCCAGTTACAAGTACACTAACTTGTACGCTCACCTGGATGACGTTAAAAAGGAGGTGCCCTACACCAGGAGAGGTAAGGTGTATATCTGTTTTGTTGTACATGTTTATACAAGGGTTTTCCTGTATGCATTTCTTAATTTTGTTATAATAACACTACATTGCGTTCTACCATTGGGCATAGTTTCGACTTTGAAAGGGGAAAAACATGCTTGTAATCCCACTTTGGTGGCTGATCACATACTGACGCACACTAGAGAATTTACTTGGCTGGAATGCATAGGCTCAGGACGCCTTCTACCTATGGGCACAGAAGAATGGTACTTTGTTATTCCTGAGAGAGGGTGAGGAGTGGATACAATTGCATGCAGCCTAGGCAAAGTGCTTGGAAATTAGCAGCAGCTGCACAAATTGCTCCACATGTACCACAAGTACTTGCCCAAACCAGCTACAATTGTATCCACTTATAAGCTGACAGCAGAATTAAATATGTACAGGTTTACAATTGGGGAAGGGGCTCTACTCGTTTGTCATGTTTTTTTTAAATTGAGTTAAACACCTTATTTGATACAAATTAAAGGCACTAAAGGGTGTAAATGTATAGTGTGAGGGAGGTTGTGAAATATCTCTACAGGATGGCTTTCTATTAGTGATGATGAGCTAACGTGCTCGGTACTCGCCTGAGCATCACGGTGCTCGAGAAGCTCGGCGAGTATTTCCGGGCTGCTCAGGCAGGAACTCTGGTCCCCTCCCTGCATGTTTGGCACTCTTTGGAGAGCCAATGATCATACAGGGATTTCCTGCCACGCACTGTAATGCCGTAGCCATGTTTTTTGGTGGGCATTACAATGATTGTGCGGCCAGCCAGTGTCATCAGGTTTATATCAGACCTGGCGCCGCTATGCTTGTCAGTGTGTACCCCGGAAAAACAGGCAGAGAGGGAGAGGTGCTGCTGATTCAGGGTATGTATGTATGTATGTATGTATGTATGTATGTATGTATGTATGTATGTATGTATGTATGTATGTATGTATGTATGTATGTATGTATGTATGTATGTATGTATGTATGTATGTATGTATGTATGTATGTATGTATGTATGTATGGTTATATATCCCCCAGAATGTGTACAGAGACCTATTAAACCCATTGAAGTGCATTGCAGTCACAGACACACCTGCGGCTGCAATGCAGGAATGAAGGCGAGCATTGACCTGGTCACGCTATCTGGCTAAGGCAGAGTAGTAAAACCCAGCAGGGCCTTCATTTCTTGGAGGAGGCTCTTGCCACAGGTTCTTTAAAAACCCTGCATTAAGGGTTAGTGTTCAGTGTTGGGACCTGCTAGGAATATAGCAGGAAAGCTTGGCGGGCCTGTGTATAGCTGAACCTACGTCTGGTAAGGCTCTGCACCCAACAGGCTCTGAGCGTCCCGGCGCGGCCGTTGTTATGGACTTATGTTAACCCGGCTGCGAACTGGAGAACTCTGTTTTACCAGTGAGTGCTGAATAAAAGCTGCTTATGTTGGACTTGCTTGGGTCACTGCCTCAGTTACTGCACGGTGTGAACACCGCCGCCTTTCAGCTTGGTGGAGAATGCGGGCATTGTGACTGAGGCATACCCCACTGGTAGCTGCATGATCACAATCCGGCCTGCCACCTTTCAGCCCCACCCCGTGGACAAAATGGAGGAGCTGTTCAAGCAGTTGGTACTCACCCAGCAGCAGCAGCTGCAGTCTCCAGTGGCAACAGCAGGAGCAGCACCTGAGTCTCCAGCGGCAACAGCAGGAGCGGGAACAGCAGCATAATCAGCAGCAGCAGCAGTTACTGTACCAGCAGCAGCAAAACACACAAATTAACTGTTGCTGCAACAGATTGCTGCCCTGTGGGAAAAAGCTACAACGCCTATTCCTTAACGTCGAGAGGCCCGGCACAAGGTACGCTCAGCGTTGATTAAGATGGGACCGGAGGACAATGTAGAAGCCTTTTTGACTATCTACAAATGCACAGCAGAGCAGGAAAACCTACCAGCTGGCCAGTGGGCGGAAGTGGTGGATCCGTTTTTGGTCAGCGATGCCCAGAAGTCCTACTTCGACCTCCGTCGAGAGGACACCCAGGACTACCAGAGGCTCAAAAAGGCGAGATCCTTGCCGAACTGAGGGTCAATACATATGTCAGGGCTCAGCGCTTATTTTCATGGGCTTATGTGGAGACCTGACCCTCCCCGTCTTAGACTTATGACCTTCTGCCGCTGATAAAGAGGTGGCTCCAGCCTGAGTCTTTGACTCCAGCCCAGATGGTGTAGAGGCTGGTGGTCGACCGGCTGGTGAGGACTCTACCGGCAGCTGTCCAACGTTGGGTGGAGCAAAGGGACCCTGCCACCCTCGACCAGGTGGTCAGCCTGATCGAGCGCTACTCGGCCACTCAGGACCTTTATCCGGACTCTGCCCCCTCGCGGCTGTCACACCGATCCTTGCCAACCCAGGAACTGGGAAAGGTGCCGCGTCCCTCTGCTGAGGATAATCAGCACCGTACCCATGCTGAAGGGGTACCCCAGAATGAGTGTAGCAGGAGACCGGTTCCCTCCCAAACGGTCGAAAGAATTATTAGTGCCCCCCTCCATTAGGTGCTGATGGTGTCATGCGCCGGGACATGTAGTTGCTAACTGCCCCCTGACTATGGAGCCCATGGACTGCGGGTATAACAGCCGGGACTCAATGTCCGTCCAGACCGTCCGCACTGCGAGTGCCGACCCCTCGGACAGTGAGCCCCAACTGTGCCAGGTGCTGGTTAATGGGTACCCCACGGAGGCTCTCCTAGACTCGGGGAGCCTAGTAACTGGTACATGGGTCGCTGGTGGCAGGAGTCAGCCCCAGTGGACGGACAGTTGGGGATGTGTGTATCCACGAGGACCTCCGAGAGTACCCAACCACGGAGGTAGTTGTGGCCACGCCATGTGGCGACATAAAACATGTGGTGGGGGTGGTAAAAACTCTTCCTTATGGGACTGTGTTGGGTAGAGACTTGCCTGTTCTGGACTCTGTGAAAACACAAAATTCACTCTCCCCATGGTAAAATTTGTTACAGGCGCTGTACCCGACGAACCCGAGTCAGGGGTACCTGCTGTAGGGGTGCCCAACCTAGGGATAGAGTGTGACCCCGATAGGTCCCCCTTAGAGGTGCTGGCAGGAGAGGTCGAGGAGACCCCATCGATCCGAGCTGCAAGTGTCCCGGGACACGTTTGGGACATCTCAGCTACAGGAACCCAACCTGACTCGGGCGCAGGAAAATGTGTTGGAGGTAAATGGCGTAGGTCAACAGTCCTGTGCAGATACTGTATTTCCACACATGGTAATTAACGGTGAGTTGCTCTACAGGGTAGACAAAATCAGGGACGAGGTCGTGGAACAGTTAGTGGTACCTCAGTCATACCGTCGGGCGGTTCTGGAGATGGCACACACACCTGCTGGGTGGACACTTAGGGGTTAAAAAGACGCAAGAACAAATTGTAGAAGTACTGCGAATGCTGCCCCGAATGTCAACTGACCACACCCACCGCAAGTTTCCGTAGCCCATTGGTACCTCTGCCAGTGATAGAGGTACCTTTTGAACGGATTGCAATGGACTTGGTAGGGCCCATTGTAAAATCCGCTTGTGGCTACCAACATATACTTGTGGTCATCAACTATGCTACCCGGAGTCTGTACCGCTACGCCACACCTCGGCGAAACTAATTGCACGGGAGCCGTTTGTCATGTTCTGTCGCCTTGGGGTACCCAAGGAGATCCTGATGGATCAAGGGACCCCTTTTATGTGCAAGGTGATGATGAGGGAACTGTGCAAACTGCTAAAAATAAAACTATTGGGCACCTCGGTGTACCACCCTCAAACCGACGGGCTAGGTGAACTGTACAATAAAACCCTCAAGTCCATTTTAAAAAAAGGTGGTTTCTAAGGACGGAAGGGATTGGGACAGGTTGCTACCCTATTTGATATTTGCCGTCCGTGAGATACGCCAGGCTTCCACAGGGTTCTCTCCCTTTGAGTTATTGTACGGCAGACACTCCCCTAGGGGGTCTGTTGGACGTAGCCAAAGAGACGTGGGAACAAGAGCAGACTCTACATAGGAGTAAAATTGAACACGTGGCTAGTATGCAGGACCGGATCGCGACGGTCATACCCATCGTGAAAGAACATCCGTTAGATGCCCAGGCAGCACAGAAGAGTAAATGCAATAAAAGAGCCACAGTCAGGTCTTTTAACAAGGGTGATTGGGTGCTGGCACTGGTACCCACAGCCGAGAGTAAGCTCATGGCCAAGTGGCAAGGGCCATATAAGGTTCAGGAAAAACTGGGGGATGTTAATTACTGAGTGTATCAGCCCGGAAGGAGGAAACCGGAGCAGCTTTATCATGTAAACCTGCTAAAACCTTGGAAAGATCGAGTGTGTTTAGTTACAGACATCACTTCGGGCATGCCGCCAGAGAGTTCTCTACCTTCAGCCAGGGATGCGTCCGGGGGAGAGGTCAGGATAAGTGATGCTCTCACTTAACAGAAGCGACGGGAGGCTCGCTTGCTGGTACAGCAGAATACAGACGTGTTCTCAGAGCTACCAGGTAGGACTACGGTTGTCCAACATGACATTGTCACTGAACTTGGGGTAAGGGTACGAATGAGACCGTACCGGGTACCCGAAGCCCAGAGGCAAGCCATCACGGCTGAGGTAAAACAAATGCTCCAGTTAGGAGTCATTGAGGAATCACGGAGTGAGTGGGCTAGCCCCATCGTACTGATTCCGAAACCAGACGGATCGTTACGCTTCTGTAATGATTTCCGGAATTAAAATGAATGTCGAAATTTGACCTATATCCAATGCCCAGGGTGGATGAGCTGATTGAGAGACTGCGGAAGGCCTAGCACTTTACTACGCTCAATCTCACCAAGGTTACTGGCAGGTACCTCTCACGGAATCGGCGAAGGAAAAGGCAGTCTTCATAACTCCGGAGGGTCTATATCACTATGTGGTCTTACCTTTTGGGTTACATTGGGCCCTGGCTACATTCCAGAGGTTGATGGACAGTGCTCAAGCCTCATCAGGAGTACGCTTCCGCGTATCTCGATGATATTGTTAGAATCCTCCTGTTATTTTTTTTTCTATTTTGTGGTCACACGACCTGTTGCCTATTTATTCCAGCTCCGCCCTTCTGGCTTTGCTGGACTTCAGTGTTACAACTTCTGCTAGGAGGTGTCCAATTTTGTCCCACTCCTTAGTGCTTTTAGGGACCCCTCCTTTATACCTATAGATCTGCGTTCAGACTAGCTGAGGACGACGGCGGGTCTGTTCACAAGGAACAGGTTGCCCGCTGCATCGTAGGGAATCAGCTTAGTCCTATTGTAGGGACAGTTTTCCCATCTTTCCTTAGTTCTTGTAGCAGATCATAACAATTATCTTTAGCACCGACTGGCATACACAGCTATCCCAGGTACAAGCGATGCTGGATTCTCTCAGAGCCATGGGGTTAAAGGTAAACCGAAAAAATGTGGCTTGATAGGGCTAGAGGAAGCCCGATATTTGAAGTATGTGATTGGCCGAGGAGTTATCAAGCCCCAAAATCAATAAAGTTGAGGCCATAAAGAAACTGACCTAAACCATCAAGTACAAAGCAGGTGAGGGCGTTCCTTGGCATCCTTGGGTATTACCGCCGGTTTATAACTAATTTTGCTGGGAGAACGGCGGCCCTGACCCATCTCTTGAAAGGAATTAATCTGTAATGGTTCGGTGAAACCCTCAGGCAGAAGAAGTTTTTCAGTCCATTAATTTGGTCCTGTGTGGACAGCCGATCCTCATCAGTCCCAACTTCAAGGAAACCTTCATTCTACAGACAGATGCCTCGGAGGTAGGCCTGGGGGCGGTATGGTCACAAAAAGTGAATGGCGAAGAGCACCCGGTCACCTACTTGAGTAGAAAACAACCAGTCAGAGAAACTATAGTGTGGTAGAGAAGGAGTGTTTGGCTATTAAGTGGGCCTTGGAATCGCTACATTATCTACTCGGGCATCAGTTCCGCTTGGTGATGGACCACTCACCCTTGGTATGGATGAGGAACGCCAAGGAGAGGAATGCGCGAGTCACCAGGTGGTTTCTGTCACTGCAAAATTTCAGTTTCTCTGTAGAACATAGCCCTGGGAAGTTGCAGGCAAACGCCCATGCCTGTCCCGGACACCCTGTATGGTAACAAATGTTCAACCCCCCCAAGTTTGAACAGAGGGGGGAATATGTGAAGCAGTGACGGGGATCGTATACGAGGGACAGTATATATCCCCCAGAATGTGTACAGAGATCTATTAAACCCATTGAAGTCACAGACACAGCTGCAGCTGCAATGCAGGAATGAAGGTGAGCATTGACCTGGTCAGGCTCTGGCTAAGGCAGAGTAGTAAAACCCAGCAGGGCCTTCATTTCTTGGAGGAGGCTACAGGAAGGCAGTGGGGTGGCCTCCTCCCTCCAACCCGGGTTTGCCAGTGGCTCTTGCCACAGGTCCTTTATAAACAATGCATTAAGGGTTTGTGGTGTTCAGTGTTGGGACCTACTAGGAACATAGCAGGAAAGCTTGGCGGGCCTGTGTGTAGCTGAACCTACGTCTGGGAAGGCTCTGAGCGGCCTGGTGTGGCTGTTGCCTACGGCAACAGTTATGGGCTTCTGTTAATTCGGCTGCAAACCGGAGGACTTTGTTTTACCTGTGAGTGCTGAATAAAAGCTGCTTATGTTGGACTTGCTTGGGTCACTGCCTCAGTTACTGCACGGTGTGAACACAGCCCCCTTATATAATTATTAGTATCGCTCAACTAACAGTCCTTCCAGCTGCATATAATCAGTGCTAGGCAAGTGTAGCACCCCGAGGGCTCGGCTGCTACAGGAGTATTGCACCTTAAACCAGAGGTGTGATATTCCACTCCCGGGTAAGGATGAGTGTGGACCAGGACTCTGTAGGCGGCATGCACCACACACACCCCATTTCCGAGGGACAGCTCAACGGTGCTTCCTCTAGACAGAAGTGCAGGCACGACAGCATCTGTCCCTGGCTGGAGTGGAATACCCAGTGGTGTAGGAGCAGATAGGGGTGGGTCTCTGGGCATAGGTAGAAGCCTATTGGTTGCTAGTCACCTGGGCTCAAAGAGATTAGAGATAGAGATAAGGAACAGAAAGGAAAGGAAGGAAGGAACAGGAAGACCGAGAAAGGCCCAGAGACACGAGTGAAGAAGGAACCCTAAAAACCCACGAGATAACGGGTGAAGGGTTGGCAGAGCAGGGTACTGGAACCCAAATTGGTGGAGGCGACTAATCCTCAGCCAAAACCGGAGGTTGTGACCACATCTTGGTGCGACCCCTCACTACATCCACCAGGAAAGCATACCACATAGGGTCAGGGAAACCGGAGAGAGGTTTCGCCAACAGAAGGCCCGAGGAAGCTGGACAAAGGTGGGTCACTGGTGGGGACGACCAGAGAACGGAAGAGAAGGGAGCCCTGTGCCACACTCTGGAATTGCCTGGGAGTTGACCGAGTCCCTCACCTGGTGGACGCAGCACGGCTTGGGCAGTCATCGCCTGCAGCATTGACACGAATAACAACTGAGTAAAGCATTGGAAACTGCAATTACAAGTCTCTGTTTCATCGCCGCACCAGCACCATTAGTACTGGGACGCTCACACCATCACTCCCATCATCTCTCACATTAGCTGCCCTGAGGCAATACTTCTCCCGTGGGGAGTTATCCCATACTCGGCTGCGCAAACATCAGCCTCAGCGGTCTGCAGCGCAGCGGCGGTCCCCACTGACCGCAATCCACGGGTGGCGTAGTCGGACATTGTTATTACCTAAGACTGCCACTGGTTTGACCACCCTGAGCCACGGACCGGGTCGCCGCCACACTGAGACTACAACCCCCAGCATCCTACAACAGGCCCGGTTCCAGGTTCCCCAGCACAGACCCAGGGGGTGAGTCACAAGCAGTGTATGTCACAGACTGCAGTGCATATAGCACAAGATGGTCCATTGAACGTCCAATCTGCTGCTGCTGTAATAATTACAGATATTTGTAGAAAGCCCCAGATATCAGGGGCCAGGGCAATTTTTTTTTTCTTAGCCCTGATTATTTGCTTAAAAAAGCAATCCAGAGTAGACCATTTTTTCTACTCAATTTGATTGTTAGCACTGCAAAATAAAGCCAGATCTGTTCCTTATTTCAGCAATAAAAATCCAGAAATTTGAACTGAACGTATTGAATATTGGCCTCCTTTTCATTCTGTTGCAGTGTGTTGGTCAAGCTATTCACACTAGGTCTCTGAAGAATAGTATTAGTAAACTACAGGCCTGCTATTTAAAAATGTGGTTCTCTGTCAGACATATCACATACAGTTATATGAAAAAGTTTGGGCCCCCCTATTAATCTTAATGTTTTATAAAAATTTGTGTTTTTACAACAGCTATTTCAGTTTGATATGTGTAATAACTGTTGGACACAGTAATGTTTCTGCCTTGAAATGAGGTTTATTGAACTAACAGAAAATGTGCAATCTGCATGCAAACAAAATTTGACAGGTGCATAAGTATGGGCACCCTTATTTTCTTGTTTTAAATACTCCTACCTCCTTTTTACCGACTTACTAAAGCACTTTTTTTGGCTTTGTAACCTCATTGAACTTTGAACTTCATAGCCAGTTGTAGGAATCATGAGAAAAGCTACTTAAAGTGGCCACTTGCTAGTTGTTCTCCTGTTTGAATCTCCTCTGAAGAGTGGCATCATGGGCTCCTCAAAACTACTGTCAAATGATCTGAAAACAAAGATTATTCAACATAGTTGTTCAGGGGAAGGATACAAAAATCTGTCTAAGAGATTTAACCTGTCAGTTTCCACTGTGAGGAACATAGTAAGGAAATGGAAGAACACAGGGACAGTTCTTGTTAAGGCCAGAAGTGGCACCCCAAGAAAAGCATCAGAAAGGCAGAGAAGAAGAATGGTGAGATCAGTCAAGGACAATCCTCAGACCACCTCCAGAGAGCTGCAGCATCAATTTGCTGCAGATAGTGTCACTGTGCATCGGTCAACTATACAACGCACTTTGCACAAGGAAAAGCTGTATGGGAGAGTGATGCGAAAGAAGCAGTTTCTGCAAGCACGCCACAAACAAACAGTCGGCTGAGGTATGCAAAAGCACATTTGGAGAAGCCAATTTCTTTTTGGAAGAAGGTCCTGTGGACTGATGAAACCAAGATTGAGTTGTTTGGTCATACTAAAAGGCGTTATGCATGGAGGCAAAAAAAACACAGCATTCCAAGAAAAACACTTGCTACCCACAGTAAAATTTGGTGGAGGTTCCATCATGCTTTGGGGCTGTGTGGCCAATGCCCGCACCGGGAATCTTGTTAAAGCTGAGGGACGCATGGATTCCACTCAGTATCAGCAGATTCTTGACAATAATGTTCAAGAATCAGTGACAAAGTTGAAGTTACGCAGGGGATGGATCTTTCAGCAAGACAATGATCCAAAACACCGCTCCAAATCTACTCAAGCATTCATGCAGAGGAACAATTACAATGTTCTGGAATGGCCATCCCAGTCCCGAGACCTGATTATTGAACATCTGTGGGATCATTTGAAGAAGGCTGTCCATGCTCGGCGACCATCAAACTTAACTGAACTGGAATTGTTTTGTAAAGAGGAATGGTCAAAAATACCTTCATCCAGTTTCCAGGAAATCATTAAAAGCTACAGGAAGCGACTAGAGGCTGTTATTTTTGCAAAAGGAGGTTCTACTAAATATTAATGTCACTTTTCTGGTGAGATGCCCATACTTATGCACCTGTCAAATTTTGTTTGAATGCAGATTGCACATTTTCTGTTAGTACAATAAGCCTCATTTCAAGGCAGAAACATTACTGTGTCCAACAGTTATTACACATCAAACTGAAATAGCTGTTGCAACAATACCAATTTTTATAAAACATTAAGCTTAAGATTAATAGGTGTGCCCAAACATTTTCATATAACTATCTGCTGTTCAAATCCAGCCATTTGTAGTGAACGAGGAAAATATTGTCCTCCATTTATAGATTGTAGCAGTGTGTCAGTGTACTCCATTTTACCGATCCATTTGCTTGTTTGCTGAATACAGCCAGTTTTTTTTTTATTATTATTCATATTACTGTATTGTGCAAGCAGAGGAACTTTTTTCAATGATCAAACGCACGTGATCCATATGACTGCTGTAATAATTATATTCTTGTACCGTGTTAGCATGTAGATAGAAAAATATTTAGATTTGAGAGTCCTCAATTGTTGATACCTTTTAATGGCTAACTGAAAGGATGGTAACAAATTGAAAGCTTTCAAGACTACGCGGGTCTCTTCATCAGGCTAGTGTAACAATCTGAAGAGTCACATTTATACACAATAAGACACAAAAATAATGCTATAGATAAGATGGGTGATGGAAAGCAGAGTTATTATGGAAGAGAAACAGTTCTGGCTATAAATATTTTAGCAGTTAATAGATAAGGAGCGTGAATGTTTTATTGTCCTGTGACTAGGTCCAGTGTTATGATGGCCTCACAAGTCTGAGGGGCACATTCCTTAATTGATGTAGAATGACAAATCCATGCGACACATTCATTCCTGCTCTGAAAGTGTCACAGGTCATCATCAGTTTATATTCTGAGATTCTTCTTTCTCTATGATATTTGAAATTACCTTTTAAGATCAGTAATTTCATGTCTTTTTATGCTGTGATCAGGGGAACAAAAGTGCTTGGCTACAGGTAGATCTCTTTTCTTTTATTGTGTGATGAGGATTCATCCTTGTCCTAAGTTTTTGCCCCGTCTCCCCTACATAAAGACCCCCAGCCGGACATTTGGTATATGTAATTAAGTACACTACGTTAGATGTGATACAGCTGAAAGTACCTGGGATCTTATAGTCCTGATGTGAATTGGGAATAGTTATCTTGTCTGTGGTCATTCTAAATGGACAGGTTTTACATTTATGGTTGCAAGGAAAGGTACCTGTAGCTGGTGGAGATGACCAGGAGCTTCTGACAATGATGCTTCTTAGATTTGGGGGCTGCCTGAAACACAGAAGTGGGGGGTCTGGAAATATGGTTTGTAATCGGGCATGTTTTTGTAGTGAAGGTTGTAGTTTCCGTGCAGCTCCCCTTAGCACCTCCAGATTTGGATTGTAGGTGATTACTAGAGGCACCCGGTTGCTTTCTTGTTTGGTTTTGGAATGTAGGAGATGATTCCTTGATATTCTGGTGGCTCTTGTAATCTGGTTCTCAATTGTTCTTGGACGGTAGCCCTGATTCAAAAAGGTCTTTCTGAGGCCATCACGGTGTTTGTCTCCATCCATAGGGTTGGAACATATCCGATTGTATCTGATGGCTTGGCTGTAAACAATAGAGTTTGTGTTTTGGATGAAAACTGTTCCATTTAAAAAAGGTATGTAGGACGGTTGATTGGTTTCCAGTACAAGGATGCCTCTATTTCATTGTTCTGTAGCTTGATTGTGTCCAATAAGTTAAATTTCAGTACAGGAGTAGTTGAGTGTTAGGTTGATGGTGGGATGAAATCGATTTAAAGTGTTCATGGAACATCTTCAGCTGTTGCTCAGACCCCATCCAGATGATTAAAATATAATCAATGAAACGATAGTAGGCCAGAGGCCTGATGGGACATGAGGACAAAAAGTCACTTTCAAGCTTGGCCATGAAAAGATTTTTTGTACTGTGGAGCCATTTTACTTCCCATCGCTGTACCAGTCTCCTGTAGATATATGTTGTTATCAAATTCAAAGTAATTGTGGGTGAGGATGAATTCTGTAAGTTTGACCATAGAATCAGCATCAATTCCTGTATTTTCCAGGAAGATTTTGCAGGCATTTAATCCATCCTTGTGTGGGATATTAGAATACAAAGATTCCACATCCATGGTGGCCAGAACTGTTCCTTCTGGTAGAGGACCTATTGCTGCTAGTTTATTCAGTAGGTCTGTCGTGTCCTGAATGTAGCTGAGTGTTAACTTTACCAGTGGTTTAAGAACACACTCTACCCATCCAGAAACTTGCTCAGTAAGGGTGCCTACACATGAAATAATTGGTCTTAATGGAATTCCAGATTTGTGGATTTTGGGGAGCATATAGAATGTCCCTATTCTTGGGAGTCTCGAAATCCTTGTGTCTTATTGTGTATAAATATGTGACTTCAGATTTTGTGTAATACTAGCCTGATGGAGACCTGCGTAGTCTCGAAATCTTGCAATTTGTTACCATCTTTTCAGTTAGCCATTAAAAGGTTTCAATCACTGAGGACTCTCTAATCTAAATATTTTTGCAATAACACAGATATTTTTGCCAAATATTTCACTCCATATAAAATCAGCCACCTGTGTTTTGTTGAACCAATTGACACTTGGTCGCTGACAAATACCATACTATTAGGCAACTGCCTGAAACCATAGCCATCAGAAGTTATCCCATATGGACTTCCCTAATAATCCAGCAATTATTGTGAGCGTGTCAAATATTACAGTCCATTTATCGTATTGCAGTTGTGGGTTCAAACCTGTTCACAGTTGGCCACTGACAAATAGCATATCTGTTTACAATGTTGTCAGAATATTACGCCACTTTTACGGACTGAAACATTTTTTTTCCATTTTTAGCATGTTTTTTTGAGATAACATTTTTTCCAGGCTAATGACTTGTATATAAAGCCAAAGAAATAAAAAAAATAAAGTTATGGACTGTGGAGACATTTATGCAACCAGAATGAACACTCATCTCTAGCTGGTGATGATTAGGCATGAGCGAACATTTCAATGTTAGGTTCGGAAAAGTTCAAACAAATTAATATGCACCAAATTTATTCGCCAAATATTCGACAAACATTTCCGAATCCCATAGGAGTTAAAAGGGGGGCAAAAAAAAAAAAAAATGCATATACAACACCTAGAAACGGGCCAAAAGACATCAAATTAGGTGTAGACACCAAGCAAGTGCCATCAATTGACCCAGAGTACAAGTACTACAGTTATTATTACTGTGACAGCGACATTTATTCAGTTGCGCTTTACATGTCAAAAGGGGTCACTTACTGGTACAACAGGAGAGAGGACCCTGCCTGCGAAGGCATACCATCACGGACGTGGTTTGTGGAACCACTGTGCCATGGACCCCGGAGAGCCTGGAGGGGAGTGACCAAGCAAGCATCGGACTGTTCACTAGAGCCTCCGATGGTGAGGTCAGACTTGGCTCCCGATGAACACAAGGTGCCACTCCAGGACAGACCAATGGACGTGCAGCAGCTGGACCCAGTAGGACAGACTAGATGTTGCAGCAGGCAGAGTCTGTATCAGGAGTGCAGCAGGCGCTGGTACGCAACCTTACACAACTTGGACTGCAGAACTGGAAGGTTCCACTACAGCCAACCCAATAGATGGAGACCCAATCAGGATTCCCCACATTTTAAAAAAAATTAGTGGCAGATGCCAGCAAAGTGGCAATTTCACTACAGAGGCCCACATCTCTTCCAGTACAGGCAACCCAAGAGATGGAGACTTAACCAGGAGTGTTCACATTGCCCTTAACGAAGGCCTAACAAACACCACCGAAGTGGCATCAATTTCACTACAGTATAAGTATTGCAAAGGAGGCCAAAACCAGTTCCTCTACAGCGAACCCAATAGATGGAGACCCAATCATGATTCTCCACATTTCAAAAAATTAGTGGCAGACACTAGCAATGTCTAATCAATTTCACTACAGTAGAAATAGTGTAAACAAGACCCACATCTCTTCCAGTACAGCCAACCCAGGAGATGGAGACCTAACCAGGAGTGTAAACATTTCCCTAAATGAGGGCCTAACACCACCGAAGTGGCATCAATGTCAGGCTACAAGTAATTTAACACAGACCCATACCTGTCCCACTACAGCCAACCCAGGAGATGCAGACTCAATTGGAAATGTTTACATTTAAAAAAAATTAAAAACATTAAAAAAATAAAATATAGGGCCTCAGACCACCATTTCTGTGGCTAACAGATTGGAGATGGTGGAGTTCAACCTCTTTGTTTCATCCTACATATGACAAAGCTATCTTTTACGTGACCACAACAGTGGGATTGAGGGCTGGCTGCAGTGCTGAGAGAGTATAGAGTACGGTGAAACGGACAAACCGATAGACCGTGAGTGAGGTACAGGCGGAGATGTTACGGTGGATTGAGAAACATGTGGTGTGCTCAGAAAAACACAGCAGGCATGTCCGCTTCACTTAGTTGACTGGCTGTCACTCAGCCTAACTGCAGCGGGTATACAGCTGGTTCTGTCGGACACCTGCGTGACACAACTTGGCACGCCAACACAGGAGGAGGAAGAAGCAGCTGAGGTGTTTGATGGGGCGGCTGATGGTTGTTTATTGAAAATCAATTTAGAGTTTATCACGTTTGCATACTCATTTGGGGAGAACAATATCTGCACCAAATGCTCAATTTCACTACAGTATAACTATAGAAATGCATGGAGACCAAAACATCTTCCAGTTCAGCCAACCCAGGAGATGGAGACCTAACCAGGAGTGCTCACATTGCCCTAAATGAGGGCCGAGCACCACCGAAGTTGCATCAATGACACACAAGTAGTTTAACGCAGACCCAAACCTGTCCCACTACAGCCAACCCAATGGATGGAGACAAGCAGAATTCTCCACATTTCTCAAAATTAAGGCCTAAAACCTGCAGCAGCGGCAAGAGCAGGTACTGAAGCCATATCACAGACTGCAATTTCAAGAGATAAATGCAGCACACTCAAAATGACAACATCGCCTACTCTGTATAGTCTGCAATTGGGGTGCAAGAGTCCTTGGAGATCTATTACTTGTTCATCTTGATGAAAGTTAGGCGGTCTACACTTTCAGGGGACAGCCAGGTGCGCTTATCCTTCAAGACACTACCAGCAGCGCTGAAGACGCATTGAGAGAAAACACTGGCTGTCGGGCATGATAAAACCTCCAAGGCGTGAGAGGCAAGCTCAGGCCATTCATCCATTTTTGAAGACCAAAATGTAAAAGGTTCCAAACCCTCCCTGATGGTATTGTTAGTGAACTCTAGATACTCCTGCACCATCCTCTCCAGTCATTCACCACATGTCAGACTTGTACTCTGTTGTGTTGGTGCAAAAAATGTGTGAAAGGACTCCCAGAAATTGCTTCTGCCACTTACTCTGCTGCTGCTACTAATGTTTTGGCGTTGACGAACTGACGTGCCAGAGGTTGACAGACTACAGCTACGATGCACACTGTGCGTCTCACTGTTATCTTGGGGAAAACCTCTAAGGTTGTTTAAAAGCTAGTTTCGATACTCCAAAATAAGTAGGTCGCTTTACAGGGTGGGAAGCATCTGGCAAAATTGACTCTTATAATGTGGATCTAACAGAGTGGCAACCCAATAGTCAGCATTATTTTGATTCCTAGCTATACGGGGATCATGTTGCCGATAGTGCGTCAAGAAGGTACTCATATGTCAGGCTCTTCCAGGAGGTCAAAAGACAGGCTGTATTGATGTCTGCATAACACTGATGCTTGTTTCCTCCGTCCCCTCCTGCCAACCACGTTCAAATGAGAGGGGATGATTATCCTCTTCATCCTCTGTCAGCTGCTCACCCATCACCTCTTCCTCCTCTTAGTTCCTCGGCTCTTGCACCTTCACTAACAGTTTGCCTGGTATCACCAAACCCCCTCAATCGCTGTAATACACAGTCACTTGGCATCCGCCTGTGTGACAACAGTCTGGAAATTTGAGACATTGGTATCCCTTCCACATCCTCCTCTTCTTCTGGGGCCACCACCTCCTGCCGCAGGTTATTCAAAGTTTGCTCCAGCATGTATATGACCGGAATAGTGATGCAGATGACTGCATAGTCAGCGCTAACCAGTTTAGTAACCATCTCAAAACCATGCAGAAGGGTGCAGAGGTCCTTAATCTGTTCCCACTTCGCAAATGTGATATGCCCCAAGTCCGTACTGCGTTGCCCCAAGCTATACGTCATGATATGTCATGAGCTCTTTGCTGCTGACAGTCACTGCAACATGTGCAGAGTGGAATTCCACTGCGTCGGCACATCGCAGATCAATCTGTCAACTGGCGCGGACAAAGACCTCTGTATCGATGCAAGTTGATGACATGAGGGGTGCGAACGGAAGAAGTGAGCACACAGCTTCCGAACTTTGTGAAGCAGCTCATCCAGGTCAGGATAGTGGTGGGGGAAAAAAAAAAAAAAAAGCCTTACCACCAGGTTGAGGACATGAGCCATGCAAGGCATGTGTGCGAGCTTGCCTCAACCTAGGGCCACTAACAGGTTCGCACCATTATCGCACACTGCCTTCCCTGGCTCTAGGTTCAGGGCAGACAGCCATTGATCAAACTGAGCCTGGAGAGTTGCCCACAACTCTTCACATGTATGACTGCGATCTCCAAGGCATATTAATTTGAACACTGCCTGATTACGGTGAGCCCTGACTGCGCAGTACAGTGGTGTGTATTTCCTCTGCAACCTTGGAACTCGTGTCTCGTTAGGGCAGAGGTCGAGTGCGCAGATGGAAGCCCTAGAGGAGGTATAGGATGCAGAATCAGCGGAGGAAGTGAGAAATGGAGGTTTCTTCTGCAAGCCTTGGGGATTCCAAGATTTGTGGAGTATCCCCTTCCCCCACAGCCACCAGAGTCACCCAGTGCCCAGTCAGCGAGATGTAACGCCCTTGGCCATGCTTACTCGTCCAGGTGTCTGGTGAAATGCACATGTAGATTTAGACAAGGAACTGGTGATGTCGGCGTCATGCTGGTGTAGCGCAGGCACAGCTTTCTTTCAGTAATTAATGGCGACTGGGCAACTGGTACTGGGGGACTGCGACGGCCATCAGTTTTCGGAAACCGTCTGAATCTACCAGGCGGAAATTTCTGTGGCCAACAGATTGGAGATGGTGGAGTTCAACCTCTTAACTTTGTCATGCGTAGGATGAAAATCTTTTATGTGACCACAACTGCAGGATGGAGGGCTGGCTAAGGTGCTGAGAGAGGGTGGAGTATGGTGAACCGGATAAACTGGTGAAGCGTGAGTGAGGTGCAGATGTTACGGTGGATTGAGAAACACGCGGTGTGCTCAGTGAAGCAAACACAGCAGGCTTCCGTTACAACTTACAGGCTGTCACTCAGCCTCACTGGAGTGGGTAGAGAACCGGTGTTTCTGCAATGGGAGACCTACGTGACAATACTTGGCATAGTAACAGAGGAGAAGGAAGAAGAAGCAGCGCATGCGTTTGATGGGGTAGCTGATGTTTTTGAGGTGTGCTGGTCCACATTTCAGCATGGAAAGATTCCCAGCGTAAAGAATGTTGTTTGAGCATGTGAACATTCATGAATGTAGTAGTCAAATTATTGCAGTTTTTCCCTCTAATGAGTTTATCGCAAAGTTTGCAGATAACGTGAGTTGGCTCATCCTTTGCCGTGACCAAAAAAAAAAAAAAAGGGCCCATGCTAGGCAACCCTTTACTGCCCCTGCAAGCTGCAGACCCATGACCGCTGCAGGCCACAGCCACGGTTGTGGCTAAGGATGCAGTGCTCCTCGTGCTTGCATCACTCTGTCTGCGCCGTAGGGCGAAATGTAACCTCCTAATCTTCCTCCTCATCTTCCTCCTCCTCCTCCACCTCCTCAGATAAGCTACTCGGTGGCGTGACTGGGTTCACACCAAGTAGGATCTTCAACCTCGTCATTATCCAATGTGTTATCCCATTCCTCACCCTCAGAGGGACCCCTCTCCTCTGGTTGACCTGACAGCACAGTACAGTCCGCATGAGCCTCAGGTATCTGAGTCTCATCAGAATCACCTCCCTCCTCTGCGGTTAACGTCTGGTGACGATGGTCAGGAACCTGCTAAGAACCCCGCTTCCTGCCCCGAATCCAAGCTAAAAAAAAATTTGGGCATCTGTGCAGATGCTTTCCTCCCCTTGACACTGACTGTTTTGGAGTACACTTCTGATGCCCAAGGTGTAGAATGAGTGATGAGTTCTACATGGGTAATTGGGGTGCCACCCCCGTAGTGTTCGGGTTCGGTTCTCGTCGAACACCGGGATGTTCGTGGGACTGTTCGTCGAACACCGTCAAAACCAATGGCAGGCAAATAAACACATAGAAAACACTTCAAAAAAGGTGTCCAAAAGCTGACAAACTGCTCAGAAGACACTCTTTAAAAAAGCTGGCCGGCAATTCAGCATCGGTACCCGACAATTTAGAACAGAAAGAATAGAGTATCACACAGATTAGATATATATGTGACTGACATGTTTCTAAGAAGTACAGTGACAGTGTTGATTACTGTACTTGTCATTTAGTGTTAAAGGATTTATTTAAAAAAAAAAAATAGTGTTTTCATGCACCGTCTCTTTAAAAAAGCCGGCCGGCCATTCAGCATCGGTACCCGGCTTTATTAAAGACGGTGCATGAAAACACTATTTTTTTAATAAATCCTTTAACACTAAATGACAAGTACAGTAATCAACACTGTCACTGTACTTATTATATATGTGACTGACATGTTTCTATCTAATCTATGTGTGAAGCTCTATTCTTTGTTCTAAATTGTCGGGTACCGGTGTATGCCGCTGCTGAATTGCCGGCTTTTCATGTTTTACTGAGCACTGTTCCCATCGATTTGGGCAATCACTGTAATGTCACAACCACCATGGCTGTGACATTACAGCGAGTGGCAGACAATCCCTGCATGATGTGAAAAAAATCCAGTTAAGCTTTTGGTGCACGAACAGTTATCGAACATAACCTCGAACAGCCGAATCTTTTGCAAGTCGTTCGCATTCAAACAACTCGAACACCGCCCAAAACAACTCGAATTTGAGATTGGCGAACAGTTCTAGTCGAACACCGCTCATCTCTAGTGTTCAGTAGTCCCTAACCCAGCCTTTGGAACACAACCGCAAATACGTAGCCACCCACAGGCTAGAATACTAAACTGCCACATTTCTAGACTGCTTGCATTGGAAATGTTGCCTTTCAGGCTCGTGGAGACTGAAGCTTTTCGCCTTACACAAGCACGTGTCCCAGAACATTACTTGTGCCCTCACTAATGCGGTTACTGGGAAGGTCCACCTAAAAACAGACACATGGACAAGTGCTTGTGCCAAGGGATGGTACACTGGGTGAATATTGTGGAAGCAGAGACCCAGTCAGACCCTGGGACAGAAAATATCATTCCGACGCCGAGGAGTGTGGACCCTGGATCAATCAGGTTTGCCCCCACATTCTACAGCTCCTGCACCTCATCCTCCTCTTCAGGCTACATCTCCGAAATGACCTTGAGTCACCTACATTGCATTTGTTGGGAAGGCTTTGCGAGCAGTAGAGGGCAGTTAAGTACTAGCCTCAACACACCAGTCGGTATTCAGGTAAGCCTCCTCACATAAGAGCTGATGAGTGGGCATGGATGTCAGACATCTGTGCCTTCCTCCAAAACTTTGACGACTCCACCAAAATGGTGAGCGGCAATGAAGCTATAATTCGCATCACAATCCCACTTCTCTGCCTACTGAAACGCTTTCTGCTCACAATTAGAGAGGAGGCTTTGCAGGCAGGGCATGATTAGATGGATCTAGGAACTATACAGGGTGATGCTACACATTCCAACCTCATCACGTCTCAAGTACAGACGGTACTAACCACACCACATAAATACAGTCTGTTCAGTGTGGTTGGCCTAAAGAGGTGAAGGACCAGGATGATGAGAACATGGACAGTCATCCTATTGGTGGGGACAGGGAAGTCTTGGCTGTTGGCAGTCTGGAACACATGGCTGAGTTTGCTCCGCTGCCTTTCCCGTGACCCTTGAGTTAAGCGCATTTTGAGCAGCTGTAATTACTGGCTGGTCACTCTTTAGACCCACGCTACAAGGAAAACTTTCTAGCTCTTCTTCTAATAAGGAGAAAATGTCGCAGTACCAGAAGGCCCTTGTTGAAGAATTAAAAAAAAAAAATTTTCATCTGATAACGCTGGCGGCAGAGGTCACAGTTCCTTGGACAACCAAGGAGTACGGGTGAGGGAGGCACAAACCAGATGCAGCAGATGCAGGGGAAAACTGTCAAAGGTCTGGGACAGTTTTCTCAGACCCTCTCAGCGCACAGGCCCTGATGTGCAGGGTACTCTGCAAGGAGGGAAAAGTTTTGGAAGATGCTGACGGAGTACCTTGGTGAACGTGCCAGAGTCATTTGTGATTACCCTGCGTCTTACAACTATTGGGTATCCAAGCATGACACGTGGCATGAACTGTCTCTATGCCTTGGAGGTTCAGGCCTGTCCTGCAGCTAGCATTTTGTCAGAGAGTTTTTAGTGCCACTGGGGGTATTCTGGTAGGTGCATCCGCCCGTCAACTGAAAACGCTGACTCTTGTCAAACTGAGCAAGGACTGGATTTTGCCAGACTTACCACCACCGGATGATGGCAGAGGAACAAACTCCATCCAGTGGGATTTTTTTTTTTTTTTTTTTTGGGGGGTGGAGGGGTGTAAATATTTTTCAGTCAATGAACTAAGTGCATGGTAATTACCAGTCTAGGAGACCCCCTCCTTAATAGAAAATAAATTAACTGAGGCCCTCCACTACGTCTCTTCAAATTGGTATTGGAGTGTGTCCTAATTTGTCAGCCCTTGCTCTTACTAAATACGTAATAACAGTATAGGAGACCCACTCCATAATCGGAAGGCCAATTCAAATCGATTCTATATGCTACAATATTACCTCTTATCTGCAATTCATGTACGGGTGAGCTATTGCAGTATGGATAGCGTATTACATGGATCCAGCCATGTATTGCTTTATACCCCTTGCTGCTACAATCAAAAAGTATATTCTATTCCCTATTAATACGGCTGTTAACTGTATTTAGAATAGGGACTGGTGCTAGGTATGATCTGCTGGAAATGTGTGTTCAACCTGGTCACATACTGTACATATCTTCCACAGTGCATAACGTGATTTTTTTTTCCATACACTAATTGAACGATTCATAATTTTTACAGTGATTTGTACTCTGAAATTCATCAAAGTTAACAAATTCATCAAAGTTGGCAGAAATTTTCCAGATTTGACTAAGTTAACAATTTTCTTATTTAATGTGTCCATTCGCAGTTTGTCTCTAGCTTTGGTATGTAAGAGGTAGTGGTAGGAGACTTGATGCTACTGCAGCTGGAATTACCACTTCAGAACTCTCCAGTGCTTTGTTTCCATCCATTTCTGGGTCATTCTTGAAAATGTCTGGGGTCTTTGTACACAGAGCACACAGTCAAGACACCCTGTGCAAGAGGCAGCAAGACAACCCCTATATATCTTTGAACCCACATCATATTTGACTGTAAGTACTGTGTTTTTATTTGTAGGCCTCATTCAAATTACAGTAAACAGTTGAATGATGTGCTTCACCAAAAAGCTCTATCTTGGTCACATCTGTCCCAAAGATGCCTGCTGGCCCTCTAAACATAGTGGAGGCTGCTTGCTGGACATAGAAATTTCCAACTTTAACAGAATATACACAAAAAAGTAAATTTGACCACCTCAGATTGATGTTATATTGCAGTTGCACTATACGGCTATGCAAAGCATAGCTGGCTGTGGCCTTTTAATAATAGTGAGGGCCGACTGCAGGCCCTGTAAAAATAAGCTTTGACTTTGAGTCCCTCCTTCATAAACGAAACCGGATAGGTCTGATCATATATGTCACTCCACATGGCTAGATAAGTTAGTAAAATGTTAAACCGGTGAATGTATTTTTTCACCATTGAAAGCAATGCAGAAGTGCAAAAACGCATCAAAAACACTGCTTGTGAACATAACAAAAATGCTCCTCCACATCTTGGGCTATTTTGCATTATATGCAAGTCCTTTCCCTGGAGAAAATGTTTCTTAACAATTTTCCAGGAAAATCCATTTTAGCTTAGTTTTTGGATATTTTAGATTAAGTGCCCACGATGTAGAAATGCTGCTTATTTTTTCTGCATCTCCCTGGCAGCAAAAACGCATGTGGATTTTACATGCGTTTTTTCAGCCAGGTAGAAGCGTTTATCAAGCGCTTTTCCCAAGCGATTTTAGCATCACTTGGAAAACTTGGCAACTTGGTCACACTATATAAACCCATGCAACCGGCATGGATTTATATAGTGTGACCAAGTTAAAAGAATAAAAACAGTAAAAAAATAAATACTCACTTTCTGATGGCCCGCGGTCTTCTCTCCAGTGTGTCCGGTGTCTTGTACGACTCGCTGTGGTGTAAAAGGACCTTCCATTACATCATTTAGTCATGTGACAGGTCACGCAACCTGTCACATGACTAAATGACGTCTTGGAAGGTCCTTTTACACTATCACGAGCCACCGAGGAGCCAGGACGCACTGGAGAGAAGACCGTGGGCCATCACAAGGTGAGTATAATGCTTATTTTTTTATTTTCAATTCTTTTTTTAATCGGTAGTATGGTACCCGGGTCTGGAGGAGAGTCTCCTCTTCTCCAGACCAGGGTACCATCCGCACATTGAATCTCTTAATATCCGCATGTGCACATGTAGTCATGCGGATATTAAGCAACTCAATGGCAACAATTACGCCGCGTTTCCGCAAGAATAATGGACATGCTGCGGATTTTTCCACAATGATAATGTGCAGCGGAAATCTCCGCAGCATGTGCACAGCACATGCGGATCATCATTGGGGACCATGGGGCACGTATTACCAAGCGTTTTCGCTGTGGAAATTCCACAGCAAAAATGCTTGAAAAACGCATAGTGGGCACACAGCCTTATTGTCAGTCCGTGAAAAGTGGTGTAATACTCGGACAACATTGTTCATAGTAACAGTCTTCCTTTAACCATCTAGTTCAACCCATAGCCTAACATGTTGATCCAGAGCAGGGCAAAAACACACACACACACACACACACACACACACACACACACACACCTCCACATTGGGGGGAGAAAAAAATAAAAAATTCCTTCCTGACTCCACATATGGCAATCAGACTAGTTCCCTGGAACAACGCCCTATCAAGGAATATATATATATATCCTGTAATATTATACTTTTCAAGAAAGGCATCCAGGTCCTTCTTGAATTTTAGTAGTGAATCACTCATTAAAACATCATGCAGCAGAGAGTTCCATAGGCTCACTGCTCTTACAGTAAAGAATCCGTATCTGTGATTATGATTAATCCTTCTTTCCTCCAGACGTAGAAGATGCCCCCTTGTCCCCGTCTCAGGCCTCAGAGTAAAAAGATCAGTAGAAAGGTCTTTGTACTGTCCCCTCATATACTTGTACATAGTAACAAGATCACCCCTAAGCCTTCTTTTTTCCACAGTAAATAAGCCCAAGTGTAATAACCTGTCTTGGTATTGCAGACCCCCCAGTCCTCTAAACCTTGATCGCTCTTCTCTGCACCCGCTCTAGTTCAGCTATGTCTTTTTTATACACCGGAGACCAGAACTGTACACAGTATTCTAAGTGTGGTCGCACTAGTGACTTGTATAGAGGTAAAATTATGTTCTCCTCATGAGCATCTATGCCTCTTTTAATGCATCCCATTATTTTATTTGCCTTTACAGCAGCTGCCTGACACTGGCCACTAAACGTGAGCTTGTCGTCCACCAATACACCCAGGTCTTTTTCAGTGACAGTTTTGCCAAGTGTTTTACAATTAAGCATATAATTATACATTTTATTTCCTCTGCCCAAGTGCATTTTCTTACATTTATCCCCATTAAAGCTCATTTGCAATTTATCAGCCCAAGCTTCTAGTTTACATAGATCCTCCTGTAATATAAAATTGTCCTCCTCTGTATTGATTACCCTGCAGAGTTTAGTGTCATCTGCAAATATTGAAATACTACTCTGTATGCCCCTTACAAGGTCATTAATAAATATGTTAAAAAGAAGGGGGCCCAATACTGACCCCTGTGGTACCCCACTGTTAACTGTAACCCAGTCTGAGTGTTTTCCATTAATAACAACCCTTTGTTTCCCATCACTGAGCCAGTTCTGAACCCACTTACATATATTTTCCGCTATCTCCATTGTTCTCATTTTATGTATCAACCTTTTGTGTGGAACTGTATCAAAAGCTTTTGAAAAGTCCATATACACAACATCCGCTGCATTTCCTTGGTCCAGTCCCGAACTTGCCTCCTCAAAAACTGATCAGATTAGTTTGACAGGAACGGTCCCTCGTAAACCCATGTTGATATTGGGTCATGAGATTCTTCTTCTTCAGATACTCTAGTATAGCATCTCTTAGAAAACTCTCCAGGATCCTGGAGGGTTCTCACAGTAGAGGTTAAGCTTACTGACCTATAATTTCCTAGTTCGTATTTTGTCCCCATTTTGAATATTGGCACCACATTTGCTATACGCCAGTTCTGTTGTACAGACCCCGTTATTATGGAATCTTTAAGCCCTTTACCCCCCAAGGTGGTTTGCACGTTAATGATAAGGCCAATTTTTACAATTCTGACCACTGTCACTTTGAAGTAATTACTCTGGAACGCTTCAATGGATCCCACTGATGGAGATTTTTTTCGTGACATATTGTACTTCATGATAGTGGTAAAATTTCTCCGATATGACTTGCGTTTGTGAAAAAACGGAAATCGGGTGAAAATTGACAATTTCGCAATTTTCTAATTTTGAATTTTCATGCCCTTAAATCAGAGATATGTCACAGAAAATAGTTAAAAAAATCATTTCCCACATGTCTACTTTACATCAGCACAATTTTGGGACCAATTTTTTTGTTAGGGAGCTATAAGGGTTAAGTTGACCAGCGATTTTTCATTTTTACAACAATTTTTTTATTTTTTTCTTCTAGGGACCATATCACATTTGAAGTGACTTTGAGGGGCCTTTAGTACAGAAAATGCCCAAAAGTGACACCATTCTGAGACCTGCACCCCTCAAGGTGATCAAAACCACATTCAAGAAGTTTATTAACCCTTCAGGTGCTTCACAGGAATTTTTGGAATGTGGAAAAAAAAAAAAAAATTAAACTTTTTTTTTTTTTTTTTTTTCACAAAAATGTTTTAGCCCCAATTTTTTTATTTTCACAAAGGTAAGAGGAGAAAATAGACCTCAATAACTTTGTGCAATGTCTTCTGAGTACGCCAATACCCCATAGGTGGGGAAAATACACTGTTTGAGCTCACGGCAGGGTTCAGAAGGGAAGGAGCACTGTGTGACTTTTTGAATGCAAAATTGGCTGGAATCAAGAGCGGACGTCATGTTGCGTTTAGAGAGCCCCTGATGTGCCTAAACCGTAGAAACCCCCCAGAAGTGACTCCATTTTGGAAACTAGCCCCAAAGATTTTATGAAGGGGGTATAGTGAATATTTTGAACCCAGAGGTACGACAGAATTTGATAACATTAAGTCATCATATAGAATAAGTTGTCATTAGTCTTGAGCGCAAGTCCTTGCTACTTTGAGTTTACATTTGGTACTCTGATATGCACCGAGTATCATGGGTGCTTGAGTCCCTGCCCCGCATGTTTCATGGTTATTAGACATTCAGCGTGTGGCAAAATTGATAAGGCAACTTTATTCTTCGGGTCAGTACTTAACAGCGGTACCACATTTATATAGTTTATGTTTTGGCGCTTTTACACAACAAAACCAATTTTATTTACATTTGTCTTTTTGATCACGCTTTATTTCATTTTTTGTTTGGTGGTATGGTGATACAAAACTAATCAAAAAACAATGCTTTATTTATTTCTTTTACAGTACCTTTTTTACCTGGTGGGACAGTTTTATAGGTCAGGTCATTCCGGACACGGCGATACCAAACATGTGTACTTTTGTCTTTTTCCCCCCCATAATAAATATTATGGGTACAATATATTTTTAGGGGATTATTTTTTTATATTATTACAAATTTATTTTAATTTTTTTCACTTTCTGGCATTTTTTTTCCTCCTACTTTTACATTTTCCTACTCTGGGACTTACTTCTTGCACCCTTATCAGCTATATAGCATAGAGAGCAGCAGCTCCCTATGCCATTAAGCATGTCAGCACTGCACTCAGGGAAAAGTTACTTTGGTCAGCAACTGCGCATGACCAAAGTAACTTCCTGCTGTCATGACGACATCGGGGAGCCGCCGCGGTACGCTGGAGAGGGGGTGAGTACCGGTGCTTACTTCCCCTTGCCCCCCAATGCTACTTACTCTGGACTTGGTCTGGGCTCTGTTTAACAGAGTCTTTGTTTTCTCTAATAACCCCCCACAGGAGGATGTCACCCCACCCTAATAGGGACAGGAAACAGAGATCAAATAGCCCCTCCCTCATCTTCCCTCCATTGTGTTTTCCTGTCCCTTTTGGGATGAAGAGGTCATCCTGTGGTGCTCTGTGCTTGAGGCAGATACTATTTCCTTATCTTAGCTGGGCGCTTCTTCTGTCTCCTTCCAGACTCAGGACTTCCCACCTGAGGGTAAGGCCTGGTGGCATTAGGCTGGGGAGCTCCGGGAGGCCTCCAGCCTATCTCCTCCCCCTCCTCATGCGACCTACGGGATAGAGTGGGACGCCAAGCCACTTTTGGTTTCCCTCCCTGGGTGCCAGACATGACATCGGATGCCGGTCTCAGACTGGTGACGTCACTTCCTGCCTGCGCGCCTCCTTCTCTGTCTGTCTATTTGGAGGATAGAGAGATTAGAAAGTAAAAGTAGAAGTGACTTCAACCATGAAAATATACTCACGGTGACCAAGTCATTGTGATTCTGAGGTTTGAAGAAAGTCACATATCAGACTCGCATATCAAAATCACAGATCAATTGAATTTGGCTTGGAGGAGGTATTTTTGACAGTCCCAGTGAGTGTCAGACAGGTTTGCACTGAAAATCACATAACTAAATAGAACGCAGAGATTTCTTCAACTGAGCTTATAGCTCAATGGTTAGTGCAGTGGCTTCTAGATATAGTTTGGGGTTCAAGTCCCATCAGCGAACAGTGACTTTAAATAAATATTACAGTTGTAAAAGTCACATGTCCAAGTCACTTATCAGACCGGGTAATTTGCCTCAAACTGACATTCTGATGTTTGACTTTGATATCTGATCATGTCCTAAAATGGACATTATGCAGCGGAGTCCTGTTACTGCTGGCTTACACTGTGCTAGCACAGGGAGGCTGAAGCAGGGGGAAGGTCTGGCAGAGACTGGGGGTGGTGTCTGTTAGGTTACAGGCAGGAAAGCTCTAGACTGGGTGTGACCAGCTCCTCCAGAATCCAGGAGAGAGCTGGTTACATCCCCAAGTGTGGAATATAGGCAATGGTGCAGAATGCTGACAGGGAGTATATTACAAACTGTCAGCATTCTGCAGCCCAAGTACACACACAGAATAGGAAAAAAGCCCAGACTACCCCATTAAGTATTTGGTGCAGAAATTTCTGCATCTCTTGGCAGTAAAAACACAGTATAAAATACTCACGCTTTTTTTTGTAGTTTTCAATCTGCACCAAATCTGCAAGTCAAAAATACGCAACGTGTGCATGATGCCTCACGATTCTCACTTTGCTGGCATCTGGAAATCCCTTTAGATTTTCTGGCAACTGCAAAGTGTACACAAGCTGTGAATATCCAAGAATCTGTACAATTCAATTGAAAATTAACGGAGATCTAATTTAATTGAATTTAAAAAGGTCTCAATTTCTGTGGAAAAATCACAGGCTATGCTTTGTCAATTAGACCTCATTCACATGGATGAAAAGGGCAAATATAAGTTTATGGGTCTATAAAAAACACGGATGGCGTCTGTATGCCATTCATGTGCTGTACGTATTTAACATTATAGATGATAGGAGAACTTTTGTAACTAATTCATCTGTGAAAAACACTGGTGAACACTGACACCATTTTTTAACATACTTGTTGAAACAGGGACATGTTAATTGGACCTTATATGCATGTACCACCGCTGCAACCTCCACTTAGGTTAACCAGTTCAAGACTTGGTCAATTTCCCTGTTCCTGACAAGGCATATAATTTTTTCTTGCTGTTTTAAGAGTGCTAAAATGTTTTTTTTCTTCTTTTTCTTTTACTCCTTTAGATAGTCAAAAATGGTTTTCTTTTTTTTTCTTTATATTTGGAGCCTAATTTTAACAATTTTTTTCCTCCAATATCGAGGAAAAAAACCAAACAGGTCTTTTACACTTTGGCAGTCCTTTGTGGTTAAATTTTTTTTTTTTATTTATTTATTTTTTCTTTTATTTCACACTGTGCCCTACAAGGACATAAAAGGCCTTTGTGGGACACTTCAATATTTAAATCAATTTCTTTATATACCTGATTTCCCTTGTAATGGCTAGTATATTAGCCCAGGTTACAGGGCAAAGTCAGCCTTCTGCATGCATAGCAGCTCTAATCTTGGGTCTGTAAAGACCTAGCGGCTGTTATGCACACGCCCGGGCTAAGCGGCGTGTGCGTGTGATTGGTAGTGATTCCACTGGACCGTGCCGGAGAGTGAATGCCTGGAGGGGCGTGACTAAGTATTCACCCGATCCGACCAGGGTCGCACGACGGCATACGACGCCAGTGCACCAAGGAGGAACCGAGCAGAGGGACCAGGTGCTACTCCAGGACAGACCCCGGACACGGCTGTTGACCCACACAGGGGAATACAGGAACAGGCTGGTAGGCTGGCACACAGACTGGTGGGTATAGGCAGGCACGACTGGTATGCAGGCAGGCGGGTATGCAGGCAGGGGGGTAAAGGCAAGCACAGCTAGAGTGCAGACAGGGAGGCACTAGCAGGTAGGAACACAGGCGGGATAGGGCCCAGTACACACTGGGACTCAGGAACATTACAGGCAGAGGGGTACAGGCAGGGCAGGACAGGACTGCCGGAGCAGCGGGCAGAAGCAGGGCAGGACAGGACTGCCGGAGCAGCGGGCAAAAGCAGGGCAGGACAGGACTGCCGGAGCAGCGGGCAGAAGCAGGGCAGGACAGGACTGCCGGAGCAGCGGGCAGAAGCAGGGCAGGACAGGACTGCCGGAGCAGCGGGCAGAAGCAGGGCAGGACAGGACTGCCGGAGCAGCGGGCAGAAGCAGGGCAGGACAGGACTGCCGGAGCAGCGGGCAGAAGCAGGGCAGGACAGGACTGCCGGAGCAGCGGGCAGAAGCAGGGCAGGACAGGACTGCCGGAGCAGCGGGCAGAAGCAGGGCAGGACAGGACTGCCGGAGCAGCGGGCAGAAGCAGGGCAGGACAGGACTGCCGGAGCAGCGGGCAGAAGCAGGGCAGGACAGGACTGCCGGAGCAGCGGGCAGAAGCAGGGCAGGACAGGACTGCCGGAGCAGCGGGCAGAAGCAGGGCAGGACAGGACTGCCGGAGCAGCGGGCAGAAGCAGGGCAGGACAGGACTGCCGGAGCAGCGGGCAGAAGCAGGGCAGGACAGGACTGCCGGAGCAGCGGGCAGAAGCAGGGCAGGACAGGACTGCCGGAGCAGCGGGCAGAAGCAGGGCAGGACAGGACTCTGTTCACACGGAACAGACAGGAAGGGAAAGACAGAGCCAGATACTCACACAGTACTTGCAGAGACAACAAGCAGGAGTTAGGTACGAGTTCAGACTCTGCAGAAAAAGGAAGGGAACGGACATAGAGGCAAAACAGGTAAAGGATAGGAGAGAGTTCAGACTGGAACTGAGTGTACGGAGGAGACCGACACTGCAGCGGGATACAGGAGCGGGTCTGGGAATACTGCCCCAGAGAGGCGGGACGAACAGGCAAGGAGCGTGTTCAGACAGGACAGACAAGATACACAGAAAGGACTCAGTTCAGACACGGGAACTGATACCGCAAAGCAGGAGACATACAGGACTTAGTTCAGACACGGGAACTGATACAAAAAGCAGGAGACATACAGGACTCAGTTCAGACACGGGAACTGATACAAAAAGCAGGAGACATACAGGACTCAGTTCAGACACAGGAACTGATACAAAAAGCAGGAGACATACAGGACTTAGTTCAGACACGGGAACTGAAACAAAAAGCAGGAGACATACAGGACTCAGTTCAGACACAGGAACTAATACCGCAAAGCAGGAGACATACAGGACTTAGTTCAGACAGGCCTGGAAATACAGCCTCCAGGAAAGGCAGACAAGGAAACAAGGACGGGACCTGGCACCTTCAGAGTGCAAGCACACACTGAAGGAAAACACTATGCTCAGGCAGGGATAGAAGGGAGCTGCCGAGCTATATACCAAGTGACAGACAGCAATAGGCCGAGGACGCACAAGGGGTGTGAACCAGAGCAGGTACAAAAGGCAGGAAGTGATCGGGCGCCACCCTTAAGCAGCAGAAACAGACACAAACAGACAGCATGGAGGGAAGCCAGAGAGACATTCTGGACAGGAGATCAAGTGCGCCCTCTTGCACAGTGGGAGATGGACCACCATGCAAGGACGCCGCCAGGTATGTTACAGCGGCTACTGCTCCCTCCTGGTACAAAAATTCATATGATTGCAGCGTCTGGAGGAGGGACTGCTGATTTAATTGGGAAGGAAGAGATGGTAGTAAACAATCTCTGCCATATCTGAGGAGTTCTGGTGGTAGTTCTGGTGTCGAGGGCCAAATAAAACCACCTTGAAGGCCAGATCTACGAGTTCGGCTGTGTCTGGCAACCTGCTCCAACACAATCCGGTGGAGCTACGTTCCATGCAATGATGTTTTAGAACATCACTGCAGAGTAATATGTCTACCGCCCGGACGTTTAAAAGTATATGGTTGTGTGGAAGTAGTTGCAATAAGCCTGGGTTTCCGAAAACCCATCATGCCTAAGGAGATGGCCAATGGACACGTCATCTCAGTGGAGAGTAAATGGAGAGCTGACCATGTGGCGCCCCTGAGGGTTCTATCGCCACAGGGATGCTGCACCTCTAATGGGGTGTAGTATCCCTCCTTCGAGGTAAGAACGGTGCAGTGATCAGGACCTCACCTCCACATCCAACACCACACTTCTCCCACCAGAAGGGGCTAGTAGGCACTAGGGTGCTGCCCCTACTGGGAATTGGGAGACTGGGGAACCAAAAGATAGGGGGGGGGGACCATGTAGTGGGTGAGGGTGGAGGACTCACATTTAGTTTACGCTTAATATTTCATATTTAATACACAGCCATCTTGGCTCTTTGATTGTGATCTCCATCCCTGAACGCGGATCCTGTGTGGACCTGCAGCGGATGGGGCACGGCTCTCGTACCCTGGCCTTGGGCCGAGGGGCAGGTTCGAGTTAACTTATGTCTCAACCCGGTCAAGGACCATGACCAAGAAGGCCCAGAGCTTAGGATTGTAGCTCCACCACAAAAGGATCCCGGGAGGATGCAGACGGAGAGGTATACGCCACCTGTCCCCGCTATTATGATCTATTCAGAGGGATTCCGGCTGCAAAAGGGGTACCGGCCCCCGACACCTGACTTTGCTACTCCACATCCTACTCAGGGAAGCCAGGCAGGCCCCGAGGATCCCACCGGGTAACGAAAGGAGTGGAGCTGCCACCCGTACCCAGTTTTTGAGCTTAGTCCAGAGGGAGACCCGGCCTATCTACACACGCAGACAGGAGAGGACTCTGTTTGAAGTCTAGGCACATTCTGGTGCGGGGTCCTGATTGAGCACTTGAATTACTTGGAGGTTGTCGGACCCCTGTCCCTGGTGACCGCAGAACTCCGTGAGGAGCAGGGAGAAGCCTTGCAGCTGCACTCTCCACCGTGAGTAAACAACCCTGGAAGTCAACCCCTACGGCCTCCGGACTCGTTATTTCTGCACCAGACATCCTACACTACAACTCCCTCCATCCTTGTATTGTGCCCTGAGGCTCTGCTCAGCCTGTGGGGAGTAGTATCAACTTCGGCTGCCACAACATCCCGCCTCAGAGGACTGCAGCAGCGCTGGTGGCCTTCACCAGGTACCACAGGTGGTGTAGTCGATAGCAACCACTCAACCCTGATAGCCCTTACATCCTTTTCAATGCGACGGCCCTGGGCACGGGACGGGTCCAGGCCACGGCTGCACCCCACCTTCCATAGGACCCGGCTCTGAGTAACACCCCCCCATCTTCCCAGGGCAGGGCTGCGAGCATCACAACCACATCTTTTAGACACGAGACCAGAATGCATCAGATATTTATGGGATAACTTGAAAGCGTGCTGTTTTACATAACAAAACCTATTCATAAGTGTTTGGGCCAGATTTCTGCCATAAATCACTTTTGGAAATTTAAGAACTTTTTGCCCAATTCAAAGTTGGATAAAGATTTTACATTTGCAGTTGTTTTCACATCAGACCTTGCCAGCTCCGCCAAAGAGGGTGGAATACAAAAGATTTGCCATTACTTCCATGTCAGGAAGTGTTTAAAAAGCTTCTAACATGGTGACTGTCAAGTATGGTGGTCAGTATATGATCGCAGGGTGCTGATGAGTTCCTTTAGCAGCTGGGAGCCCACTTTAAAGAAATAAATATGGCTCTCAGAATATGGTACCAGGAGCAAAAATTTTGTAAATATTTAATTTTTTAAAACAAAATACAATTTTATATAAATTTGGCATCGCCAGAACCATAGTGAGTCAGAACTACATTAACGGATGGTTTTATGGCGCTAATTGCTGTTTTTTTCCCCCACCACTTACATTTACATGGTAAAATATATGGCATCCTGCAAGAAAACGAGCCCTTTTGCGGTTATGTCAATGGGTGTATAAAAAATGATGGCTCTAAGGAGAGGGAAAATGCTTGCAAAAATGAAGGAAAAAAAAATCTGTCCTTAAGGGGTTAATGTTTTCTCATACAGATTTTACAAGTGTTCTTTTTGCCTACAAATATATGAAGATATCCTGGGAAATGGCTTTCTGTCTGCCTTTCCGCAACCTTCCGTTCAGGGTTTGTTACCCAATGGATGACATGTCTGTAGAGCGAAAGTCAAAGCGATCTGCTACAAGTATTAGGACTCGCCTCTTTAATATGAGATCCGGCCCTTAAACATGACACCTGCCTCTACAAACATTTTTGAGAGAGTGGCTCATTCTAAAGAGCTCACCGAGTTCTGCATGTTCCTCTTAATAGTATGACCCTGTTGTAACAAGTCCAATAAGACCTGGCTGGGTGAGATTGGTGTGGAAGAACGTGACTGGCCCTCAGTTATGACCTCAGCCTCATCAATACCTTTGGGATGAATTTGTTTTCTCAAACTTCAGTAGCTGTTCTCAGAAATGCTCACCTGGGTGAATGGACAGAAATGAGCAAAGAAAACCTCCCTACGGCTATGTTCACACATCATGTTTTTTTTGGCGCCAGTTTTCTGCATATAACCTACATATATGACACAAAAACTAGAGTATCATATAATATAACATTTAATGATATATATAAAAAATAAACTAACTAGAATAAAAAATGGGAAAGGTGTCACAACAAAAGCCAAGTGGGGCTAGTTAATAATGCAATGTATTCATACAAAAATGTATAAAAATAAGGTAAATAACAATTTCATCATGATTATCCATTATGCCAGCAGTACATGACTAATGTTACTGTTATGATCTGCAACAAGCACTAAGGAAAGATAGGGGAAAGCTGTCCCTACAGTAAGACTAAGCTGAATCCCTATCAGGTGTGGGGAGTGCAATTATCAGATCCTTAACCCTTTCACTCAGACCAGTAAGAAAAACATCAGTGCAGGAGCATTCCATCTGACTTCTGAGGCCCATCTCCTGAAGTGTGTACAATAATTTTCAACATCATCTGACCCCTGATTCATAGGCTTGAGTTCTGCCTCAGCAGAAGAGATTCGATCAGGATCGTCATATAATAGCCCCATAGCAGAAAAAAAAAAATTATTCAACAGACAAACACAGATTAGGTTGGAGAGAAAAGGCCCACCCCTGTGGTTCATTGCGCAAAAGTGACATAAAACCAATGCACTGTGATTCAATCCCAGAGGACCTTGGTCTCAAACGAAAATATAATAAACAAGCATTTTTAAAAAGGAAAAAAAATCTTGCTGTTTACCATAAAAAACCATCAGGCAGTCCTACCTTCGGTTCGACAAAACGCGCTCCAGGACAGCTACTCACGTGTTGCTGAAGCTCGGCCACCTCCAGAGACAATCCCTGCAGGCGTTGAGCCAAATCCTGGATGGAAACCATATTGATCCCCGAATTTCTTTCCTTTTAGTTTTTTTTTGGCTGGACTTACTGTTCTGATCTGCAACAAGTACTAAGGAAAGATAGGGGAAAGCTGTCCCTACAGTAAGACTAAGCTGAATCCCTACGATGTAGCGGGCTGCCTGTTCCTAGCGAACAGACCCGCCTTAGTCCTCGGCTAGTCTGAACGAAGACCTATAGAATTAGGGGAGGGGTCCCTTCAAGAACTAAGGACTGGGACAAAAATGGGACACCTCCTAAACAGAGAAGTTGTTGCAGAACGCAAAAATACAAAAAGGTACTAAAGGTCCCAGAAGGACCAAGCAAACTGACAGAGAAAAGCACAGAAGCACCTGGCTAGAGAAACAATCAAACACTGAAGTCCAGCCAAAAGGGCGGAGCTGGAATATGAAGGCAGATGGTCACGTGACCGCAAAACACAAGATGGAAAAAACAATGTATGCTTCTATATATTCAATGTCTGTATAATTACGGTCTATGGTCATGGCATGATGAAATTGTTATTTACCTTATTTTTATACATGTTTGTATGAATACATTGCATTATTAACTAGCCCCACTTGGCTTTTGTTGTGACACCTTTCCCTTTTTTTTTATCCTAGTTAGTTTATTTTTTAGATATCAATAAATGTTATTTTTTATGGTACTCTAGTTTTTGAGGCATATATGTAGGTTATAGTCAATGTGGTAGACACCTGAACGTTTTACTTGATCTATCTGAGCATTTGTCAATTTTCTGCTGCAAAACCTGATCATAAAGGGCATTTTCTCCAGGATTTTTCTTGCAGTTTTGGTGCCTTTTTTCACTGCCTTTCTGTCTTTTTATGCATGCACATAAAGTTCTGTGGAAAAAAAACAAAACCATTCTATTTTGGTATCAAAAAAGCCAAAACAAATTTTGTTGCTTTTTTTATGCATGTTTTCAGCGCTCTTTTTCACCACCTATTACTTCCTATGGGTGTAAAAACGCTGAAAGTGACATGCTCTATTTTCCTAAAAAACATGCAAGGCACAGAACAGAGAATTCTGGTTTCTCAGACTTTGCTGGTACTGCAAAAGGTAGCTGAAAATTAGCATAAAGATTGCATAAAAAACCCCGGAAAAAAAACATGTGTGAACATAGCCTAAGAGAGGAAGCTGTAATAGCTACAAAGGGAGACCACCTCCATATTAGAGTATGGCATTTGATAAGAGCTCCTGTGGGTGTATTGTGTAGGCCTCTTAAATACTTTTCTCCATATAGTGTGTACTAGGTCCTGGTTCTTCCACTGGTGAGAGTTGGGTTACTAGCCCTGTGCTGATGTGGAAATCTGCTACGCGAGTAAGAATCCTAATTAGTTTTTATGTATGTTTCAGGGGTACGGAAGGCTATAAAAAACTATTAGCCCATACCCTCCAAGAGCCCAATACATCGCATTGGAGGATGAAGAACCGGAGGAAGGGATACTGATGTAAGCACTAAATATGGCTGTCAGGCCAGGATCTTTACATTGTAAAGTAAGGCTCTGTTCACATGTCCCGTAGTTTCCGTTTTGTGACTGCAAAAATGGAAATCAAATGATCCCGTGCAAGATCCATTCATTTAAATAGGATCTGAAATGTTTTCTGTTTGACAGCAATCAGTATTTTTATCATGACAAAAGTTTGTGGGTTATGGAACATACAGTAATACTTTCATGTCATCCATTAACCCTTTAATGACCTTGCAATTTTCTGTTTTTTGCTCTTTTGATTCCCCCCCCCCCCTCAGTTTCCTTCAAGAACCATAACTTTTATATTTCAAGCGAGAACAAAAATTCCAAGTGCGTTGAAACTGCAAAAAAAGACCAATTCCACAATTGGTTTTAATTTTATTATTCACCATGCTCACTATATGATCAAACCGACCTGCCGATATGATTCTTCACGAGTGTATGAGTATGCAGATACTATTTGAATAAAAATAAACTATACATTGTAATTTTTTTTTTTTTTTTTTTTTTTTTTTTTTAGAATTTTTAAGGGAAAAAAAAGATATGTGCATATATTGCCACCTTCGTAAACCCGTGAAGTTTTTACTGATACCATTTTGGGGTACATATGATGTTTTCATCGCATCTTATTATATTTTACTGCAATGTTGCAGCAGCAAAGACAAAATGTAATTCTGGCGGTTTAGAATAATTATTATGTTGTTTACTATTTTGGATAAATGTATTTGATATTTTATTTGGACTTTTACAAATTCAGTTATACCAAATGTGTGGGGTTTATTTTTTTATCATTGTTTCATTATTCATAGGACAAAAGGGGGGTGGTTTGAACTTTTGTGGGGTGTTTTTTCCCATATTTTTAAATACTTTTTTTCTTTTTAACTTTACACTGAATGTAATTGTCCCCTTAGGAGACCTGAAGTTGAGATTGTCCAATTGCTTGCGCTTTACCTATATCAGTAATCGCAATCTCCTTTTGGCATTCACAGGAAGCTCATAATGAGAGGTATGGGGGCATCAGCAGACCCCCGGCTGTCATGGTAACCCATCGACACCCCATGATAACATGCCGGGCGTTTCCAGCCCGTGCGTGTTAAAGGGAATCTGTCACCCCATGGGAGATATCAGACTTCTACTATGGCCATACAGGTTATAGAAAAGTAAGTCTATACATACCTGTATGGCCCATAGTAGAGGTTTGATTGCAGAGAAAAGCATTTTTTTTTCCACAGGCTTGTGTCCGGGGCCAAGCAATGCCCGCCTGTCTGCCTATTATTCCCCTAAATCCCCGCCTCTGCTTAATCATATCACCCCCCTCCCCTGCACGTCACAGGGCCCTTTTTTCACAGGCCTCCAGTGATTGTTTTTTTTTGTAAAAAAAGAATCAAATAACCGGAGACCCTTCAGTGATGTTATCACCAATTGCGCTCGACCACTGTAGGACGTACGCACAAATGTAGTGCAAAAAAACCCAAAAAACAATTTTTTAAAAAAAAGGTGAAAAATCATTTAGATTATTTGATAAATCTAGATTAGGGACAGTAAAATATGCTGTAGTAATTGTCGACTAGGGTATTTTTTACTGAATTGAGTTAGTGTCAGCACAGGAAAAAAATATTATCCGTGTGTCCGTCCTACAGCCGTGGTCAACCTCCGGTTGTTCTATTATTATGTTTTTTCTTTCTAGATTCTTCTTTTTTCTTTTTTTATTTAGAAGAGAAAAAAAAAGGTTTACACCAAACACACAAATAAAATTTGATACAAACGCCACATATGTAAAAAAAAAAAAAAAATTCTGCTCATCCCAATAACTGTTCAGCGGAGGAGCCATGTGCTTCCGTTGCCTCCCACACTGAGGATGAGGGAGAGGATCCCACCTTCCTTATTTTTCCTCCTCCTCTAGTGATGCTGAACTGCCACGCAGTTTAAAGTCTTTTCAAAGTCTCTTTCTCTGAGGATTTTGTAAACCTCATGGTGGCCCAGACAGATTTGTATGACAATTGACAGCAGCATCTAAGGGGTTAAACGTGCATGGTGGGTGCCAACACTGATCGTGGCGGCTGCAGCAAGTAGTGAGCTATAGTGTACAGCTGACAGCTACAGGATGGTTACCTGTCGGAGAATGCTAGTCTTATATCACAGGTCAGTAAAAAGACGTCACTAAGAGGTTAATCAAGGTTGGCAGACATTTTTCAAATTTGACAGCAATTAATCAAAGTTAAAAAAAAAAAAAATACTGATTTAATGTGTCCATTTGCAGTTTCTCTTTTAGCTTCTGAATGTAAGATTTAGTGGTGGGAGACTTGAAGCTACTGGAGCTGGAATTACCACTACAGAACTCTCCAGGGCTTTATTTTCATCCATTTCTGGTTGCTTCTTGAATTATGTTTGGGATCATTGCCCTGCTGGAAGACCCATGACTAGTGATGGGCGAACCTGAACACTAAAGTTCGGGGTCCGTACCGAACACCTACTGTTCAGGCACGGAGCCCGAACACTGACTTCCTCAGAAAATCCGTGTTACGGTTCGGGCGTTTCCTGCGCAGTCATAGATAGCGATATATAGATATAGAAAAGATACTTTGGTCGTGCACTGCGCATGACCAAAGTAACTTCCTGCTGTCTCGCGACCTGGATGTTGTCATGATGACATCGGGGAGCCGCCGCAGACACCGCGGCACGCCGGAGAGGAGGTGAGTACCGGCGCTTACCTCCCCTTGCTGCCGCAATGCTACTTACTCTGGACTTGGTCTGGGCTCTGTTTAGCAGAGTCTTTGTTTTCTCTAATAACCCCCCACAGGAGGATGTCACCCCACCCTAATAGGGACAGGAAACACAGATCAAATAGCCCCTCCCTCATCTTCCCTCCATTGTGTTTTCCTGTCCCTTTTGGGATGAAGAGGTCATCCTGTGGTGCTCTGTGCTGGAGGCAGACACTATTTCCTTATCTTAGCCGGGCAGCTGGCAACGATTGCTGGTCACTTCTTCTGTCTCCTTCCGGACTCAGGACTTCCCACCTAGTCCACGCCTGAGGGTAAGGCCTGGTGGGCATTAGGCTGGGGAGTTCCGGGATGCCTCCAGCCTATCTCCTCCCCCTCCTCATGCGACCTCCGGGATAGAGTGGGATGCCAAGCCACTTTTGGTTTCCCTCCCGGGCGCCGGACGCGACATCGGATGCCGGTCTCAGACTGGTGACGTCACTTCCTGCCTGCGTGCCTCCTTCTCTGTCTGTCTCATTAGAGGATAGAGAGATTAGAAAGTAAAAGTAGAAGTGACTTCAACCATGAAAATACTCAGGGTGACTAAGTCATTGTGATTCTGATGTTTGAAGACAGTCACATATCAGACTCGCATATCAAAATCACAGATCATTTGAATTTGGCTTGGAGGAGGTATTTTTGACAGTCCCAGTGAGTGTCAGACCGGTTTGCACTGAAAATCACATAACTAAATAGATTTCTTCAACTGAGCTTATAGCTCAATGGTTAGTGCACTGGCTTCTAGACAGTTTGGGGTTCAAGTCCCATCAGCGAACAGTGACTTTTTTTAAATTAATATTACAGTTGTAAAAATCACATGTCGAAGTCACTTATCAAAATCAGTTCTCAGATCAGGTATTTGGCCTCAAACTGACATCATTCTGATGTTTGATTTGGATATCTGATCATGTCCTAAAATGGGCATTGTGCAGCAGAGTCCTGCTACTGCTGGCTTACACTGTGCTAGCACAGGGAGGCTGAAGCAGGGGGAAGGTCTGGCAGAGACTGGGGGTGGTGTCTGTTAGGTTACAGGTAGGAAAGCTCTAGACTGGGTGTGACCAGCTCCTCCAGAATCCAGGAGAGAGCTGGTTACATCCCCAAGTGTGGAATATAGGCAATGGTGCAGAATACTGACAGGGAGTATATTACAAACGGTCAGCATTCTGCAGCCCAAGTACACACACAGAATAGGAAAAAAGCCCAGACTACCCCATTAAGTATTTGGTGCAGGAATTTCTGCATCTCTTGGCAGTAAAAACGCAGTATAAAATACTCACGCTTTTTTTGTAGTTTTCAATCTGCACCAAATCTGCAAGTCAGAAATAAGCAATGTGTGCATGATGCCTCACGATTCTCAATCACTTTGCTGGCATCTGGAAATCCCATTAGATTTTCTGACAACTGCAAAGTGTACACAAGCTGTGAATATCCCCAAGAATCTGTACAATTCAATTGAAAATTAACTGAGATCTAATTTAATCTGAATTTAATAGGTCACAATTTCTGTGGAAAAATCACAGGCTTTGCTTTATCAGTCAATTAGACTTCATTTACATGGATGAAAAGGGCCAATATAAGTTTATGGGTCTATAAAAAACACGGATGGCTTCTGTATGCCATTCATGTGCTGTACGTATTTAACATTATAGATGATAGGAGAACTTTTGTAACTAATTCATCTGTGAAAAACACTGATGAACACGGACACCATTTTTTAACATGCTTGTTGAAACAGGGACATGTTAATTGGACCTTATATGCATGTACCACCGCTGCGACCTCCACTTAGGTTAACCAGTTCAAGACTTGGTCAATTTCCCTGTTCCTGACAAGGCATATAATTTTTTTTTCTTGCCGTTTTAAGAGCGCTAAAATGGTTCTTTTTTTTCTTTATATTTAGAGCCTAATTTTAAATTTTTTTTTCCAAATTTTTTCCAAAGGTCTTTTACACTTTGGGAGTCCTTTGTGGTTAAAAAAAATTTTTTTATTTGTTTTCCGTTCTGCATCAATAATATTTGTATATTAGACACAAGTTTTTTTTCCTTTCTAATTTTTTGTCTTTGAGAGGGGCAGAGCTAGAAACAGCAATTCGGACTGGTAGTTGCATTTTATTACCTTTTTTTAATTTATTTTTTCCTTTATTTTACACATTGTGCCCCACAAGGACATAGAAGGCCTTTGTGGGACAGTTCAATATTTATATCAATTTCTTTATATACCTAATTCCCCTTGTAATGGCTAGTATATTAGCCCAGGTTACAGGGCAAAGTCAGCCTTCTGCATGCATAGCAGCTCTAATCTTGGGTCTGTAAAGACCTAGCGGCTACTGCTCCCTCCTGGTACAAAAATTCATATGATTTCAGGGTCTGGAGGAAGGACCGCTGATTTAATTGGGAAGGAAGAGATGGTAGTATACAATCTTTGCCATATCTGAGGACTTCTGGTGTCGAGGGCCAAATAAAACCACCTCGAGGGCCAGATCTATGAGGAATTCAGCTGTGTCTGGCAACCTGCTCCTGCACAATCCGGTGGAGCTACGTTCCATGCAATGATGTTCTAGAACATCACTGCAGAGTAATATGTCTCCCGCCCGGACGTTTAAAGTATATGGTTGTGTCGTAGTTGTTGCAATAAGCCTGGGTTTCCAAAAGCTCATCATGCCTAAGGAGATGGCCACGTCATCTCAGTGGAGAGTAAATGGAGAGCTGACCACATCTTTTAGACATGAGACCAGAATGAATCAGATATTTATGGGATAACTTGAAAGCTTGCTGTTTAACATATCAAAACCTATTCATAAGTGTTTGGGCCAGATTTCGGCCATAAATCACTTTTGGAAATTTAAGAACTTTTTGCCCCATTCAAAGTTGGATAAAGATTTTACATTTGCAGTTGTTTTCACATCAGACCTTGCCAGCTCTGCCAAAGTGGGTGGAATACAAAAGATTTGCCAGTACTTCCATGTCAGGAAGTGTTTAAAAAGCTTCTAACATGGTGACTGTCAAGTATGGTGGTCAGTATATGATCGCAGGGTGCTGATGAGTTGCTTTAGCAGCTGGGAGCCCACTTTTAAAAAATAAATATGGCTCTCAGAATATGGTGACAGGAGCGAAATTAATTTTGTAAAGGTTTAATTTTTAAAACTAGTAAAACAAAATACTATCTATATAAATGTGGCATCGCCAGAACCATAGTGAGTCAGAACAACATTAACGGATGGTTTTATGGCGCCAATTGCTGTTTTTTTTTCCCCACCGCTTACATTTACAGGGTAAAATATATGGCATCCTGCAAGAAAACTAGCCCTTTTGCAGTTATGTCAATGAGTGTATAAAAATGATGGCTCTAAGGAGAGGGAAAATGCTAGCAAAAATGAAGGAAAAAAAATCTGTCCTTAAGGGGTTAATGTTTTCTCATACAGATTTTACAAGTGTTCTTTTTGCCTACAAATATATGAAGATATCCTGGGAAATGGCTTTCTGTCTGCCTTTCTGCAACCATCCATTCAGGGTTTGTTACCCAATGGATGACATGTCTGTAGAGCGAAAGTCAAAGCGATCTGCTACAAGTATTAGGACTCGCCTCTTTAATATGAAATCCAGCCCTTAAACATGACACCTGCCTCTACAAACATTTTTGAGAGAGTGGCTCATTCTAAAGAGCTCACCGAGTTCTGCATGTTCCTCTTAATAGTATGACCCTGTTGTAACAAGTCCAATAAGACCTGGCTGGGTGAGATTGGTGTGGAAGAACGTGACTGGCCCTCAGTTATGACCTCAGCCTCATCAATACCTTTGGGATGAATTTGTTTTCTCAAACTTCAGTAGCTGTTCTCAGAAATGCTCTCCTGGGTGAATGGACAGAAATGAGCAAAGAAAACCTCCCTATGGCTATGTTCACACATCATGTTTTTTTGGCGCCAGTTTTCTGCATATAACCTACATATATGACACAAAAACTAGAGTATCATATAATATAACATTTAATGATATATATAAAAAATAAACTATCTATAATAAAAAATGGGAAAGGTGTCACAACAAAAGCCTAGTGGGGATAGTTAATAATGCAATGTATTCATACAAAAATGTATAAAAAAAGGTAAATAACAATTTCATCATGATTATCCATTATGCCAGCAGTACATGACTAATGTTACTGTTATGATCTGCAACAAGCACTAAGGAAAGATAGGGGAAAGCTGTCCCTACAGTAAGACTAAGCTGAATCCCTATCAGGTGTGGGGAGTGCAATTATCAGATCCTTAACCCTTTCACTCAGACCAGCAAGAAATAAACATCTCAGCGCAGGAGCATTCCATCTGACTTCTGAAGCCCATCTCCTGAAGTGTGTACAATAATTTTCAACATCATCTGACCCCTGATTCAAAGGCTTGAGTTCTGCCTCAGCAGAAGAGATTCGATCAGGATCGTCAGATAATAGCCCCATAGCAGAAAAAAAAAAAATTATTCAACAGACCTTAAACACAGATCTTTAGGTTGGAGAGAAAAGGCCCACCCTTGTGGTTCCTTGCGCAAAAGTGACATAAACCCAATGCGCTGTGATTCATTCCCAGAGGACCTTGTGCACAACCAAAAATATAACAAACAAGCATTTTAAAAGGAAAAAAAATCTTGCTGTTTACCATAAAAAAATATCAGGCAGTCCTACCTTCGGTTCGACAAAATGCGCTCCAGGACAGCTACTCACGTGTTGCTGTAGCTCAGCCACTTCCATAGACAATCCCTGCAAGCATTGAGCCAAATCCTGGAGGGAAACCATACTGATCCCCGAAGTTTTTTCCTTTTAGTTTTTTTTTGGCTGGACTTACGGTTATGATCTGCAACAAGTACTAAGGAAAGATAGGGGAAAGCTGTCCCTACAGTAAGACTAAGCTGAATCCCTACGATGTAGCGGGCTGCCTGTTCCTAGCGAACAGACCCGCCTTAGTCCTCGGCTAGTCTGAACGAAGACCTATAGAATTAGGGGAGGGGTCCCTACAAGAACTAAGGACTGGGACAAAAATGGGACACCTCCTAAACAGAGAAGTTGTTGCAGGACACAAAAAGACAAAAAGGTACTAAAGGTCCCAAAAGGACCAAGCAAACTGACAGAGAAAGGCACAGAAGCACCTGGCTAGAGAAACAATCAAACACTGAAGTCCAGCACAGCCAAAAGGGCGGAGCTGGAATATAAAGGCAGATGGTCACGTGACCGCAAAACACAAGATGGAAAAAACAAACAGGAGAGTTATAACAGTTACTTTATATTATGCTAGCTACATGGATGTATTATTTGATGTGTCATTCATGACACTTTAACCACACATTGACCTTTATAGATCTTGCATATAGGACTATGCACTTTACTTTGTAAACCATCTACATACTCCATCATAATTTTTCCATGTATGCTTCTATATATTCAATGTCTGTATAATTACGGTCTATGGTCATGGCATGATGAAATTGTTATTTACCTTATTTTTATACATGTTTGTATGAATACATTGCGTTATTAACTATCCCCACTTGGCTTTTGTTGTGACACCTTTCCCTTTTTTTATCCTAGTTAGTTTATTTTTTATATATCAATAAATGTTATATTTTATGGTACTCTAGTTTTTGTGTCATATATGTAGGTTATATTCAATGTGGTAGACACCTGAACGTTTTACTCGATCTGAGCATTTGTCAATTTTCTGCAGCAAAACCTGATCGTAAAGGGCATTTTGTCCAGGATTTTCCTTGCAGTTTTGGTGCGTTTTTTTCACTGCCTTTCTGTCTTTTTATGCATGCACATCAAGTTCTGTTAAAAAAAAAAAAAACATTCTATTTTGGTATCAAAAAAGCCAAAACAAATTTTGTTGCGTTTTTTTATGCATGTTTTCAGCGTTCTTTTTCACCACCCATTACTTGCTATGGGTGAAAAGACGCTGAAAGTGACATGCTCTATTTTCCTAAAAAAACATGCAAGGCACAGAACAGAGAATTCTGGTTTCTCATAGACTTTGCTGGTCCTGCAAAAGGTAGCTGAAAATTTGCATAATAAACCCCTGAAAAAAAACATGTGTGAACATAGCCTAAGAGAGGAAGCTGTAATAGCTACAAAGGGAGACCACCTCCATATTAGAGTATGGCATTTGATAAGAGCTCCTGTGGGTGTATTGTGTAGGCCTCTTAAATACTTTTCTCCATATAGTGTGTACTAGGTCCTGGTTCTTCCACTGGTGAGAGTTGGGTTACTAGCCCTGTGCTGATGTGGAAATCTGCTATGTGAGTAAGAATCCTAATTAGTTTTTATGTATGTTTCAGGGGTACGGAAGGCTATAAAAACTATTAGCCCATACCCTCCAAGAGCCCAATACATCGCATTGGAGGATGAAGAACCGGAGGAAGGGATACTGATGTAAGCACTAAATATGGCTGTCAGGCCAGGATCTTTACATTGTAAAGTAAGGCTCTGTTCACATGTCCCGTAGTTTCCGTTTTGTGACTGCAAAAATGGAAATCAAATGATCCCGTGCAAGATCCATTCATTTAAATAGGATCTGAAATGTTTTCTGTTTGACAGCAATCAGTTTTTTTATCATGACAAAAGTTTGTGGATTACGGAACATACAGTAATACATGGTTGGTTTTCATGTCATCCATTAACCCTTTAATGACCTTGCAATTTTCTGTTTTTGCTCTTTTGATTCCCCCCCCCCCTCAGTTTCTTTCAAGAGCCATAACTTTTAGATTTCAAGCGAGAAAAAAAATTCCAAGTGCGTTGAAATTGCAAAAAAAAACCAATTCCACAATTGATTTTAATTTTTTCATTCACCATGCTCAATATATGATCAAACCGACCTGCCGATATGATTCTTCACGAGTGTATGAGTATGCAGATACAATGTATAGTTCTTTTTTTATTCAAATAGTAATTTTTTTTTTTTAGAATTTGTAAGGAAAGAAATAATTGCATATGTTGCCACCTTCGTAAACCCGTGAAGTTTTTACTGATACCATTTTGGGGTACATATGATGTTTTCATTGCATCTTATTATATTTTACTGCAATGTTGCAGCAGCAAAATCAAAATGTAATTCTGGCGGATTATTATTATTATTATTGTTTACTATTTTGGATAAATGTATTTGATATTTTGTTTCGACTTTTACAAATTCAGTTATACCAAATGTGTAGGGTTTATTTTTTTTCATAGTTTCATTTTTCATGGGACAAAAGGGGGGTGGTTTGAACTTTTGTGGGGTGTTTTTTCCCGTATTTTTAAACACTTTTTTTCTTTTTAACTTTACACTGAATGTAATTGTCTCCTTAGGAGACCTGAAGTTGAGATTGTCCAATTGCTTGCGCTTTACCTATATCAGTAATCGCAATCTCCTTTGGGCATTCACAGGAAGCTCATAATGAGAGGTATGGGGGCATAAGCAGACCCCCGGCTGTCATGGTAACCCATCGACACCCCATGATAACATGACGGGCGTTTCCAGCCCGTGCGTGTTAAAGGGAATCTGTCACCCCATGGGAGATATCAGACTTCTACTATGGCCATACAGGTTATAGAAAAGTAAGTCTATACATACCTGTATGGCCCATAGTAGAGGTTTGATTGCAGAGAAAAGCATTTTTTTTCCACAGGCTTGTGTCCGGGGCCAAGCAATGCCCGCCTGTCTGCTTATTATTCCCCTAAATCCCCGCCTCTGCTTAATTATCATATCACCCCCCTCCCCTGCACGTCACAGGGCCCTTTTTTCACAGGCCTCCAGTGATTCTTGATTCTTTTATGTTATCACCAATCGCGCTCGACCATAAATGTAGTGCAAAAAAAACAAAAAACTATTTTTTTAAAAAAAGTGAAAAATCATTTACATTATTTGATAAATCTAGATTAGGGACAGTAAAAATATGCTGTAGTAATTGGCGACTAGAGTATTTTTTACTGAATTGAGTTAGTGTCAGCACAGGAAAAAATATCATCCGTGCGTCCGTCCTACAGCCGTGGTCAACCTCCGGTTGTTCTATTTTTATGTTTTTCTTTCTAGATTCTTTTCTTTTTTTTATTTAGAAGAGAAAAAAATGTTCACACCAAACACACACCCACACACACACACACACACGAATAAAATTTGATACAAACGCCACATATGTAAAAAAATAAAAATTCTGCTCATCCCAATAACTGTTCAGCAGAGGAGCCATGTGCTTCCGTTGCCTCCCACACTGAGGATGAGGGAGAGGATCCCACCTTCCTTATTTTTCCTCCTCCTCTAGTGATGCTGAACTGCCACGCAGTTTAAAGTCTTTTCAAAGTCTCTTTCTCTGAGGATTTTGTAAACCTCATGGTGGCCCAGACAGATTTGTATGACAATTGACAGCAGCATCTAAGGGGTTAAACGTGCATGGTCGATGCCAACACTGATTGTGGCGGCTGCAGCAAGTAGTGAGCTATAGTGTACAGCTGACAGCTACAGGATGGTCACCTGTCGGAGAATGCTAGTCTCTTATATCGCAGGTCACTAAAAAGACGTCACTAAGGGGTTAATCAAGGTTGGCAGACATTTTTCAAATTTGACAGAAATTAATCAAAGTTAAAAAAAAAAAAATTACTGATTTAATGTGTCCATTTGCAGTTTGTCTTTTAGCTTCTGAATGTAAGATTTAGTGGTGGGAGACTTGAAGCTACTGGAGCTGGAATTACCACTACAGAACTCTCCAGGGCTTTATTTTCATCCATTTCTGGTTGCTTCTTGAATTATGTTTGGGGTCACTGCCCTGCTGGAAGACCCATGACTAGTGATGAGCGAACCTGAACACTAAAGTTCGGGGTCTGTACCGAACACCTACTGTTCAGGCACAGAACCCGAACACTGACTTCCTCAGAAAATCGGTGTTACGGTTCGGGTGTTTCCCGCGCTGTCATAGATAGATATATGGATAGCGATATATAGATATAGATATAGATCGATATAGATATAAAGGGGCTCAAAAAAATAAAGGGAACACTCGAATAACACATCCTAGATCTGAATGAAATATTCTCATTTAATACTTTGTTCTGTACAAACTTTAAAGTGCTGACAACAAAATCACACAAAAATCATCAATGGAAATCAAATTTATTAACCAATAGAGGCCTGGATTTGGAGTCACCACCAAAATGAAAGTGGAAAAACACGCTACAGGCTGATCCAACTTTGATGTAATGGCCTTAAAACAAGTCAAAATGAGGCTCAGTATTGTGTGTGGCCTCCACGTGCCTGTATGACCTCCCTACAATGCCTGGGCATGCTCCTGATGAGGTTGTGGATGGTCTCCTGTGGGATCTCCTCCCAGACCTGGACTAAGTTGACGCGCCTCCTGGGCCGTGTGTGCGAGGGAAATACCCGGAGCCAGGTCTCGGTGTAATGCTGCAGGTTTTAGTCTCTGTGGCGGCGACCCGGTCCTGTGGCTCGGGGTGGTCAAACCAATGGCGGATCTGTTTACTTGATTTTGTAATGTTTAAATGTCCGACTACGCCACCCTTGGATTGCGGTCACTGAGAACCGCCGCTGCAGGCAGACCGCTGAGACTGATGTGTGCGCAGCAGAGGGTAGTATAACTCCCCACGGGAGGAGTATAACCTCAGGGCAGTGAGTGCAGAAGGTGGGGGTGATGGTGCGCGGGAGCAACAGTAATGACTCAGAGTCCAGTGATGCAGTCCAGGGTCTTTACTCACAGTTTTACACTCCAAGCCACTTCTGCAGGTAATGGCTGCCCACGTCGTGCTGTGCTCACCAGGTGAGGGGCTCGGCCAACTCCCAGATACCTTTGGAATGCTTTTCAGGACCCCCTTCGTGTGTCCTTTCTCTGGCCTGTCGTACCCCACAATTGACCATGTTTCTGTCCAGCTGCCTCGAGCCTTGGCGGGCAAACGTATGTTCCGTTTCCCTTGGTCCTATATGGTGCCTTCCTAACGGGTGTAGTGAAGGGCTATGCACGTACAATGCCATGGCCTCCGGTTACTAGCTGAGGGTAGTTGCTCTCCTCCACTAGATGAGGGATCCGGTTCCCTTTTCTTGGCCTGACCCCCCTACTGTGGTAGCGGCGGGCGTGCGGTGGCCGCTGGCCGGTCCGCACCCCTGGGGTCCCTTCAGTCTTCTCCTAGAGCTTCCTCCGTTCCTCTCCTTTCCTTCCTTCTCCTCCAGGCCCAGGCCTTAAGACTTGGCCTGCCTGCGGAACAGAGCCCATGAAGAGCCTCTGCTCCCAGCCTCCTTCTCTCTCTGCTCTCTCCCACTTTCTACTCCTTCTCTCCACTGACTCTAAGATGGTTCACCCTACCTCCCCTCAGGGTGTGGCTAACAAGCTTAAATGCTCACACTATTTTTTTTTTTTTGTGTGCTGTGTATCTGGAGGGGCAAGGACTCCAGACTGGTAAGCTATAGCCTTCAGAAAGAGCTGCAACCTGTGTGGGCGAACCACACACTCCTATGGACTTTGCTATCATTTATCTTTTGTTTTGCCGTTTGCCAGAGAGGCCGTGTTTACTGTTGTTGGAGCTGCAGGGCTTTTTACCATATAATAAAAATGCAGAGCAAACCCAGTTCCTGAGTCTACTTCTGAAAGCGGCCGAGTGAGTCGTCTTACCACAGTTGGTGCGAGAGTGTGTGCAAGATTCCAGGAACACGTGTACCTGCTACAGAGACCGTTGGTTATCAGGGGTTAAAGGCTGTCAGCCAGCAGTAGACGTTGGGCAGCATGGAGAAGCTAATCAAGCACCTGGTGCAGAGTATGCAGCAACAGCATCTGCAGAGCTAGCAGATCATGCAGCAGCACCAAGAGCAGCTACAGCAGCAACAAGAGACCACCAAGCTGCTGATGCAACAGATCCAGCTCCAGAAACAGCAGCAACAGGACCAAGTGGTTGAAAAATCCCTGGGGAAACTGTACATAGTCACCTCCCCGTACCGGAGTACCCAAAAGAGGGCGGGTTCATCACAGAAGGGGTTCAGAGCCACAACTGGGGGGCGTCCCACTTCCACTGTAGGTGCCGCAAGGACTGTTGCTAAGCATGTGTTCTGTTGGCAGTATCACAATTCAGAACACGTAGCCACCCAAAATCATACATCTGCTGAGCCAATGGACTGCAGCCTATACAGACTGTGTTCATATTATGCTTACCCAGCCTACAGTGTGGACTGTTAACCCAGCGTGGGGCTGCAGGCGTGTGCCGTATTCGTTAAGAGTGATGGTCCTGGGACTGTTGGACTCAGGGAGTCTGGTAACCTTAATCAGTGCCACTCTTCCCCCATCAGGTGATCCCTACCAAATCTGTGGGCGTCCGCTGCATACATGGGGACGCAAAGAACTACCTGGTGGCTAGTGTGAGAGTGGGAACAGACTGTGGCACCCAATCCCACGAGGTCAGGGTGGTCAAGGACCTGACACATCTTGTCATATTGGGGCATGATTTTCCCTTATTCTGGGACTTGTGAGGGAAAGGAAACCAGACTGAGTCATGTGGACAAAAGCCAGGTCCCTAGAAAAATACATCGGAAGTGGATGAGTTCCCACTGTGTGTCCTTGTCGGCGACGAGGATGAGACTGACCAAGGAGGCTGACCTCCATGAATTAGAGGTGCCCGGAGAGAACTTTGGGTCAGCTCAAATTCGGGACTTGACATTGAAAGGGGCGTGGGACAATGTTACTGTTTTGTAATAGTGTTGCTCAAGAGCCGGGTGCGGACACCAGGTACCCACACTTTGCAGTTCAGGGGGAGCTATTATACCAGGTGACCAAACTAAAAGGTGCAGGAGATAGTGGAACAGCTGTTAGTTCTAGGGCCATACTATCGGAGGGTATTAGACATTGCCCTCTCACATATTCTGAGGGGACACCTAGGGGTTGAGAAAACCCCAGGAGAGAATAATGATACAGGATGTTACTGGGATATCTTAACTATTGTAGGTCCTGCCCCACCTGCCAAATAACCACTCCCACCTCCCACTTCCGTAGTCCCTTAGTTCCACTACCTATGACAGAGATTCCCTTTGAGAGGATTGCCATGGATCTTAGTGAAATCGCTCGGTGCCTCCAATACATCCTGGTGTTCGTGGACTATGCGACCCGGTACCCTGAAGTGGTGCCGCTAAGGAATTCATCCAGTAAGAGTATAGCCCGGGAGCTAGTCCATATTTTTGCCCGGGCAGGTCTGCAAAAAGAGATTTTGACAGACCAAGGGACCCCCTTCATGAGCAAAGGAGCTATTTTGAGTCCTTCAGATTGCCTTGATATGGACCTCAGTTTACCATCCACAGATGGCCGGCCTAGTGGAACGCTTCAACAAGACCTTAAAGGCGATGCTCAGAAAGGTCATTGAAAAGGATGGGTGAGACTGGGACTACCTGCTCCCATTTCGAGTTTTCTCCATCAGAGAAGTTCCCCAAGCCTCCACTGGTTTCTCATTCATTACGTTCGAGCTCCTGTATGGACGGCATCCAATAGGTCTCCTAGAAATCACCAAGGAAACCTTAGAATCTCAGCTCATGCCGCATCGGAGCATCATCACACATGTCGCCAAGTTGTAGGAGAGAATGGCGAAGGTGATGCCCATCGTGAAAGAACATCTCCTCCAGGCGTAGAAACCTAGGCGAGGGTGTATAACCGGTCGACAAGGCTGAGACAGTCCCAGCCTGGGGATCGCGTTCTGGTTCTCATTCCCACCCTCGAAAGTAAGTTCCTGGCCAATTGTCAAGGCCAGTATGAGGTGGTGGAGAAACTCTGTGAAGTGAATTACAGAGTCCACCAGCCTGGCCGAAGAAAGCCGAACCATGTAAACTGCTCAAGCCATGGCGAGATTGGGAACCCATGGGAGCTTCTTGCCTGGGAGCCACTCCCGAAGGCCAGGTGGAGGAAGTTACCATAGCGGAAACCCTGTCACCGGCCCAGAGGCAACAGTGTCAAGAACTGCTCGAGCAAAATTGGAACATGCTAACAGACCTGAATGTAACGGTGAATCTGAAGCCGTTCAGGATCCCAGAAGCACGCCGGTAGGTGATCTCAACTGAGGTGAAAAAGATGTTAGACCTTGGTGTGATAAAGGAATCAGAGTGGATGGTCGAGTCCCATCGTCCTCGTGCCAAAACTCAATGGGGAGTGGAGGTTTTATAACGACCACCGCCGGCTGAATGAGGTGTCCAAGTGCGACGCATACCTGATGCCCCGCTTATCGAGAAGCCGGGACCGGCGAGGTATATTACCACCCTCGACCTGGGCTATTAGCAGATCCCCATGTCCCAGACGGACAAGGAGAAGACTGCTTTCTCAACACCTGATGGGTGTTAACACTACACTCTGATTTCGTTCGGACTACAGGGGGCCCCAGCCACCTTCCAAAGAGCTATGGATGGGATCCTAGGCCCACATAAGTATACCGCAGGCTACCTTGACAACATTGTTGTCTTAACCCTCAACTGGTGAGGTGGGGTTTGTCACACCCCAGGGAATTTTTGTTCAGCTATCATTCTTTGAAAAATGCTGGTATGAGGATACGTGTTTCACTAGCTTCCATCCATTTGTGGGTGTCAAAAATTTGTTATACTCATGTGTAATCAATCGCCAATAAGAAAACAATTAAAACAAACGTGATCTTTGCATTTTCTGTAAAAATAAGAGATTTCTAAACACTGGGGTATAGGAAACCCCACATCACCAGTTGCATGACAAAAACCCCACCTCACCAGTTGAGGGTTAAGCCCAAACTAAGCTAGTCATCTACCTAAGGTACAGGCCGTTCTGGATGTTCTGAGGAAGGTGGGATTTACTATAAATCCAAGAAAATGTGCTGTTGGAAAGGAGGAGGCCAAGTACTTGGGCTATGTCATCGGGAGAGACTAAATAAAGCCACAAGTCCAAAGTGGAGGCAATCCAGAACTGGCCGCAACCGCTCTCCAAGAAGCAAGTTGGTGCATTCCTGGGAATTGTGGGATATTACAGGTGATTTATCCCAAATTTTACCATGATCTCCTAAAAGGCACTAGATCAACGATGGTGAAGTGGACGGAAGAAACAGAAGGCAGTTGAAGCTAGCACTGTGTAAGCAGCCAGTCCAGGTCACACCAGACTTTAAGAATTTGTGGTCCAGACAGACACTTCAGAGGTTAGCCTAGTAGCCATACTCTCTCAAGAGATAAATGGGGAAGAACATCCCAGTCTCTATCTGAGCCGGAAGCTCTCATCCTGCGAGAAGAACTACGCAATAGTAGAAAAAGAGTGTTTAGCCATAAAATGGGCACTAAGATATTACCTACTAGGCTGGAAGTTTAAATTAGTGTCAGACCATGCCCCTTTATGATGGTTGAGGGAAAAAAGGGGTAAAAATGCCCTGGTAACGAGATGGTTCTTGGGTCTTCAGGGCTTTGATTTTCACGTGGAGCATAGGCCCGGAAAACTACAGTACATGAAAACGCTGATGCCCTCTCTAGAATTCCCTGTCTGGTGTCTGAAGGTGCCGAAACCCCTGGCTTTGGGCAGAGTGGGGGAATATGTGACAGTCACTGGTGTTATATGCGAGGGGAGGTACAAGTGCATCTCACTAAATTAGAATGTGTATCGTGAACATGTTGCTTATGGAGAAGCAAATGGGAGCATCAATATGGGGCGATAGCTTGACATAGCGGTCAGATTGAGGGATGGCTTTTTGAGGATAGGAATGATTGTGGCATGTTTGAAAGCAGAAGGGAAGGTACCTGAGGTTAGTGATAGGTTGATGAGATGGGTTAGGGCCAGGGTAAGTATGGTAGTGAGGTTGGGGAAGAGGTGGGATGGGATGGGGTCAAGTGCACAAGTGGTGAGGTGTGATTTGGAGAGGAGGTGAGTAAGCTCTCCTTCAGTGATGTTGGAGAGGGAGTTTATAGGAGAAGGGCATTGGTCTGGTATACAAAAGGGGTTGTGGTGGTTGAACAATATAGACTTGCCTTGTTTGGTCGATTTTATTTTTGAAGTGTGTGGTAAAGCCCTCTGCAGAGATGAGGGGGCAGTGGAGGGCGGAGGAGGGAGTTAAAAGTGTTGAACACCTATTTGGGATTGTAGGATAAGGAAGATACAGGGGTTGTGAAGTAAGCTTGTTTAGCAGAGGTGAGGGCTGATTTGAAAGTTAGTGTTGCTTGTTTGAATGCAGTGAAGTCATCTTGCAAATGTTTTCTTCCAATGCCGCTCCACAACCCTGGACACTTGCCAAAGCTTTATTGTTTATTGTGGCAGGGTTTTCTATTGATTTGTCGCACTGCCATGCATGAGAGGGGCGACCACATCAATAGCTGATATGAGAGTGGCATTGTAGAAGGCAGTGGCGCTATCTGTGTCATGGAGTGAAGATATGGATGTCAGTCGTAGAATAGAGTCAGAGAGTGTCTATATGTGCGATGTTTCTGCGCGGATGTGCTAGTTGTTGGACATGGGTGACAGGAGAGGAGAACAATGATGATAAAGTGAGTAAATGGTGGTCAGAGAGGGGGAGGTTGTAAAGTTAAATAGGGAGCAGAGACAGGTGAATGTAAGGTCTAATGTATGTCTGTCTGTGTGGGTGGCTGACTAGGACCACTGAGTGAGTCCAAAAGATGAAGTGACAGGAGATTGGAGGCTGGTGACTGGTGGGTGTCAATGGGGATGTTGAAGTCACCCATGACGATGGTTGGAATGTCAGCAGAGAGAAAGTGAAGAAGCCAGGTGGAGAATTGGTCAATAAATGCAGTGACCGGGCCCAGTGGTCGGTATATGGCTGCCGCTTGGAGGGAGAGTAGATGCGGTCAGAGTGGACTTCAAAACTAGGGAGAATATGGGAGGGTAGAGGTGGGATTGGGTTAAAGGTGCAGTTGTTAGAAAGGAGAAGACCCACTCTTCCACCATGTCTGTTGCCAGGGCGAAGAGTGTGGGTAAAGTGGAGGTCGCCATAACACAGTGTGGCGCCCAGCTGCGCTTGGTACCACAGATCCTAGAAGGGTGTATTAATGGAATCCTCCACAAGAGGCCCCTATAAACATTCACACATCTTCACCTTCCACCTCAGACCAGCAGAGGGAGCCCGTTAGGGATATAAATAGGGAAGGTGGAGCTAGGCAGTTTAGTTCCTGCAGAGTGAGACACAGAAACAGGTCAGTCTGCTGTGGAGCTCAGTCTAGTTTAGAGAACTCAGCTAATAGTTCAGCACTGGAGCACGAGGCTCCTGCTAGCTAGATTTAAGGAGCTCAGTTAGAGCTTAAGGTGTGCCGGTGCCATAAGATCAGTGAAGCGCGGCAAGCTGCCGTTAGTGTGAGTAGCCTAGTGAGGGCCCGAGTGTGGCCGAAGGCGAGTGGAAAGTGAGTAGCAGTGGGGGCAGAGGAGCTTAACCAGCTCACCGGTAAACATATACCGGACACCGGGTCCGAGCTTACCGGGATCTCTACGACCCAGTAAGGCATAGCCGGAATCCCTGGAGAACTACAGGTCCCAGGTTCACCAGAGAGCTGATACGTAACAGAGCCAGGAGACACATAGGCCCCGTAAGCTGGGAGCGTGCACTCCAAGAGAAGGCCCTACCACAACGTCAGCCGGTGCAGGACAGAGATAAAGTTAGGCCTAGCTTCAGGCAGGTCAGAAACTTACTACGCAGAGGCAAGAAACAGGAGGCCCTACACCCGCTCATTGGGGAGGATCCTGATATGCACCCTTCACCCTACAGTGCTCCAGGATGTGCCTGAACTACCACCAGTAAAAGGTACTGAAGTGACTACCGTGTCCATCCCCGTTCTTGCTCCGGCCCGGCTGGGTCTCACCTGTCCTGCATCCCCCTCACTGTACGATGCCCTGAGGCCTAGCTCCACCTGTGGGGAGCTATACCATCGAGCTGCCTTATCACCGGCCTCAGTGTACTGCCGCAGCGCTGGTGATTCTCACCAGAAACCACAGGTGGCGTCACGAACTTTCATAGAGTTAACAAATAATCCCCTTTTAAAAGATGACCCCAGGGTACGGGCCTGGAAGCCGACCACCGCGACATCCCCAAGGCCAGGCAAAGGCCCAGGTACCGAGTCGTCCCCGTTCCCCTGGGCTAGTCAACAGCGCAGCAGAGAAGGCAGAGGTTGTCAGACATGTTTCGGTGAGAGCCCGGAAGGAGAGATTGCGAGAGGTAAAGAGGTCATGAATCACATGGAGCTTATTGCAGACAGAGCAGGCATTCCAGAGTGCTCCAGAGAGAGGGAGCAGGGGGGTGGGCGTCAGGGGGATGGGTTTGAGGTGGAGATAGTTAAGTTTTGGTTTGGAGCGATAGGATGGGGAATAAGTGGGAAGTGGCAGCTGTGGGGGTCCAGGATTGGGGGATATGTTGCCAGCAGTCAGTAGAAGCAGAGAGAGAGAGCAGATGGGAGAAGGCGAGTCGCCAGCTTGTTTTGTGTTTTAGTAGGATAAATCTGAGGTTGAGGAGCAGGTCGGCAGATGAGTTCAACTGGGGAGGTAAGAGGGACAGAAAGATGATTATTTGGTTAGAGGGTGCTGGGGTTTGGAGATAACGAAGGAGAGTAAGGATTAATGGAGCAAAAACTGTAAGAGCATATGATAGCATAGTGAAAGGATAGGAGTGGGTTCAAAGAAAAGAAAAGCTGGGTAAATGTGATGGGCAGTGCTTACTGTTCCCATATGGTGTCTTCTGATTTATTCCTGGTATATTCCTTTAATAATACACTTATTGCCTATACACTTGATGCAGATACACAGAACACGGCCCGCAGACCTATCTGTGCACATTTATACATCTATTATTAGACCAGGTGTGAGCAGAGGGGAAGAACCAGAGATCAGAGAATCACAGCAGGGGTTAATTAAGACAGAGGAGCTAAATGGGCATATTATTTGCTAAAGAACAAGGTAATGTACCGCGGGTCACTGTCACAGCTGTAGGATCCACCATGTATGTTCGGTTCTCCCAGCCATATGAATGGGGTCCGTGTTCGGGTACTGTTCTAGTACTCAAACTTTTTAATAAACTGTTTGGCTCAATTAGCCGAACCCGAACAGTCACGGGTTCGCCCATCACTACCCATGACCTAAGATGCAAACCCAGCTTTATGACACTTGCACGAAGTCAAGGCACCTTGTGCCAGAGGCAGCAACCCCTAAATATTTTTAAACCTCCACCATATTTGACTGTAAGTACTGTGATCTTTTATTTGTAGGCCTCATATCAAAAGGCTTTATCAAAAAGCTCTATCTTGGTCTCATCTGTCCCCAAGATGCCTGCTGGCCCTCTAAAAATAGACTTTGTGGCTTTCAGAATCCTTCCTTCATAAATGAAACAGGATGTGTCTGATGATGTTTCACACACCACATGGCCAGATAAGGAAGTTAAATGTTAAAATTAAATTTACTGGTGAATGTATTTTTCACCGTTGAAAGCAATGCTAAAGTGCAGAAACGCATCAAAAACACTACATGTGAACATGACCCAAGGTGTGGAGGAGCATTTTTGTTATTTATTTGGCCTTATTTACAAGTCATGGCCCTGGAAAGAATGCTTCTTAACATTTCTTCCAGAAAAAATCCATTTCTCCTTCCCCCATGACGGCACCACAGAGACAGGGGATCCGCCCTTCAAGGACAGGAAACCTACAGATAAAAAGGGCGGCACCTCTCTCCCGCATCAGTTGGTTTCCTGTCTTTGATGGGGACCTACAGAAAGAAAAAAGAAAGAAAGATAGAAGAATATGGACTTACCAGGCCCGCCCAGACCGGTTCAGGCAGTGGGGGTTCCCTGCCTCGGCTGGTGCGGTATCCTGTAGCGCCACAGCTGGGGTCAGTGGGCCTCTAGGGTGGCAGGGAGATGCAGCGCAGGAGAAGACCGGAGCCACCGCATTCTCCAGTGGTGTCGGGGCCCAGGTTGGTGAGTATGCTTGGGCTTCTGGGGTCCAGGTCAGTGAGCATGCCTCGGCTTCCGGGGCCCTGGTCGGTGTGCAGGCCTGAGCTTCCCGGGGCCATTGCGGAAGCGTGCTCGTTGGACGCCTCCCCTCTGACGCGAGCCGCAGTGCAGCACTGGGTGTCAGCAGTCTGGGCGCGTGCGTGCAACGGAAGTGCCGGGAATGCACCAGGGAAGTGCTTCCTGGCACACTCTGGCAGGAGCTAGAGGAGGTGCAGTCCCTGCACCCCCACACATCACCACCTCCGCAACATGGGAAACGTACGAATGGATCCCCCAGTGACCCTTCACGCCAACACAGCCAAGGTGACGGTGGAAGCGGGCGGTCTGGCAGGTCTTCGCAACGTGGCAAGGACTCTAGCGTGGCGTCAACCTCAATGAAAGACCCAGCTACTGGAACTGGTTCCTCTTCAAATGCGGTATTCCCTCTTACAGCAGGATGGTAAGTGATCTTCGTGAAAGCTCACTTGTAACTTGGGACCCCCCCTCTCTTTTCTTCTCTCATCAGGGAAGGAAGAGTACGGGCAAGTCCAAACACAGGACCTGCGCGCTTTGCGCAGAGGATCTGCCCACCACATGGCAAAAAAGACCATGCAACTCGTGCATTGAACAAACAATTTGCGAGGAGACCCCTAAGTTCACCTCAGAGCTTAGATCACTGATTAAATCCCAGGTTGAGGATACCTTCATGTCCCTGCTGAAGGGGGGGGGGGGGACGAGAAAAAAACAGGAACCTATCCCCTGTATCAGGATCTAGTAGTTCGGACGGGGTGGTGGTAGACTCAGATTTGTCCTGCTTATCTTCATCCTCGTCATCTTCTGAGGGTGGGGGTCGTAATTAAGGCAGTCAGGTCCACTATGGGGTTGGTAGATCCTCGCCCTAAGAAATCAGTCCAGGATATGATGTTTAGTGGCCTGGAACAAAAGAAAAGGAGATCTTTCCCTCTCAATGATAAAATCCACTCCCTGATTAAGAGGGAATGGAAAAAGCCAGAAAGGAAGGGCTTGTTGTCACCTAAGAGAAAATACCCCTTTGAGGACCCGGTATGCTCTTTCTGGGTGAGGGCGCCAAAGTTAGACGTAGCAATAGCTAAAGCCTCTAAAAAATTTTCCCTGCCATTTGAAGACATGGGGGTGCTAAAAGACCCAATGGACAAAAAAAGCAGACTCCTTCCTGAAAGGAACTTGGGGGCGGCAGGAGGAGGGTTAAAACCCGCAGTGGCAGCCACATGTACCGCCAGATCTTTAATGGTCTGGCTAGATCATCTAGAGGCGCAACTTAAAAACAAAATGTCAAGGGATAACATATTAGGCTCCATCCCAGTAATGAAGGGCGCAGCAGCTTTTTTGGCTGATGCATCAGCCGATTCCGTCAGGCTGGCAGCCAGGGCTGCGAGCTTCTCTAACGCAGCCAGGCGGGCCCTCTGGCTTAAATGCTGGCCGGGTGACCACCAAACAAAATCTAGGCTGTGTTTCATTCCTTGCGAGGGTGAGTTCCTATTCAGATCTACTCTGGATGATATCCTTGACAAAGCTGGGGATAACAAGAAACGCTTCCCGGTCCTCACCGGTACTTCATACAGGAAGTCCTTTCGGAGCAGGAAATTTATTGCTTTCCCTAACATGGTGGACGGAGGTGGACAATTTAACCAGAGGCGTTCCATGGACAATCTCAGTGTCGCCGGTCCTAACTACAGATGCAAGCCCCAGAGGGTGGGGGGCTCACCTAAATGACCAAATAGCTCAGGGGGTCTGGTCAGAGGATTTGGAAGGGGTATCTTCCAAAATGAAGGAACTTCTGGCAGTAAAATCCACGGTCTCAAAATTCCTAAACACCCTACGGGGACATCATGTAAGAGTTTTTTCAGACAACAGGGTAGTAGTGGAATACTTAAATCGCCAGGGGGGGACCCGGTCCCATTCTCTACCACATGTGTCAAAATCCATCCTCCAGGTAGCAGAGAACAATTTGGAGTCCCTGTCTGCGCTCCACATAAAAGGAACAGAAAATAGCACAGCAGACTTTCTGAGCAGGACCCAGCTGAGGCAGGGCGAATGGTAGCTGAATCAGTTGGTGTTAAACCAAATCACGGAGTTTTGGGGGAACCCTTCCATAGACCTATTCGCCAACTGGCGGAACAAGAAAGTGGACATATTCTGCTCAATCAACCCCAAGGGGAACCCAGCGGCATTAGATGTCTTCTCAATTCCAATGAACCACCAGCTAGCATATGCCTTTCCTCCATGTTGATTCCGGGGGTTCTGAGGAAAGTCAGGGAAGACAAGGCAAACATAATTCTGATAGCCCCTTTCTGGCCAAAGAGGCCCTGGTTTTCCTGGCTGAGGATAATGTCCACCTCCGACTCCTGGGTTCTTCCGGAGATTCCGGATCTCCTTTTCCAGGGACCGGTCCTCCACCCTCAGATAGAAAATCTACACTTGACAGCCTGGATTTTGAGAGGGCGCTCTTAAGGGATAGAGGGTTTTCCCCGAATTGAATCACTCTACTACAGAGTAGGAAACCCGTAACCACCAGGCTTTATGGTAAAACCTGGAAAAAATTCCTCTCATTTGCGGGTTTGAAGGTACTAGGGGAGGCCCCCATTGCTTCCATCTTAGAGTTCCTGCAAAAGGGGTTGGAGCGGGGTCTGGCCACAAGCACTCTAAAGGTTCAGGTTGCGGTACTAGGAGCCCTATACAACTGCAACCTGGGCAGAAATAGGTGGGTTTCTAGGTTCATCAAGGCATCACACAGGTCTAGTTTTTCAGCCCTAACCAAACATCCCTTTGAACCTTTAGCGAATGCATCTCTAAAAGTCCTATCTCTTATGACGTCTCTCTTAGTAGCCCTCACATCAGCACGTAGAGTTAGCGACATACAAGCCTTATCAGCAGGGCCCCCCTTTACACAAATTCTAGAGGACAGGGTGACACTTAGGACTGACCCAGCATACCTTCCTAAGGTGGGATCACACTTCCATAGATCGCAGGAGGTCACCCTCCCTTCCTTTTGCTCAAATCCTAAACAGGGGGGAAGAAGACCTACACACCTTAGACGTCAGAAGGTGCATTATCCAGTACTTAGAGGCCACACGGGAGTATAGGAAGGACGGGTCTCTCTTTGTTTGCTTCCAGGGACCTCGGAAGGGACAGAAGCCTTCCAAGTGCACATTAGCAAGGTGGATAAGGGACGCCATCTCCCTGGCATACTCATCAAGTGGGGAGACCACCCCACAGGATTTAACCCCTTACTTACCGGGGACGTATTAGTACGCATATTTGCGATCCCTCCATTCAGTGAGGGCTGCTGCGCTGAGCCCTCACTGAACGGAGCACATGTCAGCTGATTCTTACAGCTGACATGTGCCCGCAACAGCCGCGGGTGGAATCGCGATCCACCCGCGGCTGTTAACATGTTAAATGCTGCTGTCAATCTCCGACAGCAGCATTTAACGCGCGCTTCCGGGTAGCGCGTCATAAGCCCCGCCCACCGGCGACCCCGTCACGTGATCGCGGGTCGCCGATGGGCGTGCATGACAACCCAGGGTCTGCAGCAGACGCCTGTGGTTGTCATGATCTTGTCGCTATGAGCGCCACCTAGTGGTCGGCGCTCATAGCACAGGACCATTTCTGCTGCATGCAGGGGACCTGCTCGTCCCCTGTATGTAGCAGAGGCGATCGGATAGTTGCTGCTTCTAGTCTCCTATAAAGACTATAGAAGCAAGCAAAAAGTAAAAAAAAAAAGTTTTTAAAAATATAAAAAAAAATAAAAAAATATAGAAGTTTAAATCACCCCCCTTTTGCCCCATTCAAAATAAAATATATAAAAAAAACCCCACATACACATATTTGGTATCGCCGCGTTCAGAATCGCCCGATCTATCAACATAAAAAAAGAATTAATCCGATCGGTAAACGGCGTAACGAGAAAAAAATTCTAAACGCCAGAATTACGTTTTTTGGTCGCCGCAAAATTGCAATAAAATGCAATAACGGGCGATCAAAACATCGGATCTACCCCAAATGTTATCAATAAAAACGTCAGCCCGGCGCGCAAAAAATAAGCCATCAACCAGCCCCAGATCACGAAAAATGGAGACGCTACGGGTCTTAGAACATGGCGCTATTTTTTTATTTATTTTTTTACCAAATTTTGGAATTTTTTTTCACCACTTAAATATAAAAGAACCTATACATGTTTGGTGTCCATGAACTCGTAATGACCTGTAGAATAAGAAGGGCAGGTCAGTTTTAGCATTCAGTGAACGTGGTAAAAAAAATAAATAAAAAACAACTGTGGTATTGCACTTTTTTTGCAATTTTACCGCACTTGGAATTTTTTTCCTGTTTTCCCGTACAGGATATGGTAAAACTAGTAATGGCGTTGAAAAGTACAACTCGTCCCGCAAAAAATAAGCCCTCACATGGCCATATTGACCAAAAAATAAAAACGCTATGGCTCTGGGAACAAGGGGAGCAAAAACGAAAATGCAAAAACGAAAATGGCTGCCTCCTGGGCGGAGAAGGCCGGTGCTTCAATTGAACAGATATGTAGAGCTGCAACCTGTTCATCCCCTTCTACATTCTTTAAGCACTACTGGCTGGATCTAACCTCTTCTTCGGACCTTACATTTGGTAGAAGAGTTCTGTAAGCGGTGGTCCCTCCCTAAACGACACTTCTCTGCAATTCTCTCCATGGTGCCGTCATGGGGGAAGGAGAAAGATGTAGTTACATACCGGTAACGGGATTTCTCAAAGCCCATGACGGCTCCTGTACATTCCCTGCCTTCACGCATGGGTGTGCACATTTATTTATTACCTATGTTTAGTCACGAGGTGTGTCCGGTAAACTCCTTAAAAATGTTAAAATTTGTGTTACTAACCTGGGGGTCCTCTCTGTGCTCTGTAAACAACTGATGCGGGAGAGAGGTGCCGCCCTTTTTATCTGTAGGTTTCCTGTCCCTGAAGGGCGGATCCCCTCTCTCCGTGGTGCCATCATGGGCTCTGAGAAATCCCGTTACCGGTAAGTAACTACGTCTTTTAGCTTCGTTTTTTTATGTTTTACTAGCAGCCCGAGTTACGAAACAAATAAGTTTCGGAAGCTAGAAAAGTGAGCTCTACGTAATCAGGGCAAATAGGTGCAGTGTATAATACACAAAGCACCCTGGCCACACGTGAATGAAAAAAATTTGTATGTGTTTTCATGCTAAAGAATTAATTTGACCACTTGGATTTTCTAGCACATGCATTATTGTATGATTGAAATCCCTTAGTAAAACTTCATATTTCTGGAACCACTTCTGTTTTGCGGATTATAAGACGCACCCCAAATTTTGGGGTGCAAACTAGGAAAAAATGTTTGTTTGTTTTTTCAAATAAAATGGTGCGCCCTATAATCCTTTTTACCTGGGGGCAACGATGCTGGGGCCCTGTCTTCAGAAGTCGGCGGTAAGCGGAGGAGAGGTTCCCTATCCTGTACACAGCCCTACGCTGTGTTTCGGTAAAATGGCTGCCGGAGCATTCGCAGTTCGAGATCTCGGGAGATGAGACCTCATCTCTAGAGATCTCGATCTGCGCATGCTCCAAAGGCCATTTTACCAAAGCACAGCGCAGGGTCATGTCAGGGCTATGTACGGGATAGGGAACCTCGCCTCCGCTCACTGCCGATTTCTGAGGATGGTGCTGCAGTATCGCCCCGCTGAACTTGCCCAGCTCCCGCAGCCACCACCACCACAGCCTTGGATCACTGACACTTCTTCCCCGGCACCCGACACAATACTTACCCCTCCCCGTGCCTCCGCAGCAGCTCCTGCATCCTCCGCGGCTCCTGCACTGTGACGTTTCAGGTCAGAGGGCGCGGTGACGTCTTTACACCGCACTCTCTCCTGAGCAGTCACAGCACAGAGCGGGAAGATACCAGCGACGCTGAGGAGTCCGGAGCAGCGACAGCAGGTGAGACGTGAGGTGAGTATTTGATTTTTTTTTTTATTGTATGGAGGCCTGTTGCAGTATAAGGGAGGGGGGTGAGGTGGGGGTGTGTGACATCCTGCATGGGGCATTATAAGGGGGGGGATGTGACATCCTGCATGGGGCATTATAAGGGAGGAGGGTGTGTGTGACATCCTGCATGGGGCATTATAAGGGGGGGTGACATCCTGCATGGGGCATTATAAGGGAGGTGGGGTGTGTGACATCCTGCATGGGGCATTATAAGGGAGGTGGGGTGTGTGACATCCTGCATGGGGCATTATAAGGGGGGGATGTGACATCCTGCATGGGGCATTATAAGGGGGGGTGACATCCGGCATGGGGCATTATAAGGGAGGTGGGGTGTGTGACATCCTGCATGGGGCATTATAAGGGAGGTGGAATATGTGACATCCTGCATAGGGCATTATAAGGGAGCGGGGGGTGACATCCTGCATGGGGCATTATAAGGGGGGGTGACATCCTGCATGGGGCATTATAAGGGGGGGGTGACATCCTGCATGGGGCATTATAAGAGAGGGGGGGTGACATCCTGCATGAGGCAGTATAAGGGAGAGGGGAGAGGTGACATCCTGCATGGGGCATTATAAGGGAGGGGAGGTGTGACATTCTGCATGGGGCATTATAAGGGAGGGGGGTGTGTGACATCCTGCATGGGACATTATAAGAGAGGGGGGGTGTGTGACATCCTGCATGGGGCATTATGAGGGCGGGTGTGTGTGTGACATCCTGCATGGGGCATTATAAGGGAGGGGGGGGGTGTGACATCCTGCATGGGGCATTATAAAGGAGGGGGGTGTGACATCCTGCATGGAACATTATAAGGGAGGGGGGGTGACATCCTGCATGGGGCATTATAAGGGAAGGGGGTGTGTGACATCCTGCATGGGGCATTATAAGGGAGGGGTGTCGCGCCCCGAGGGCAATGGGGTACTTGGAGTCCGGGCCAATAGATGCTGGGGGAAAGGGATATGTCACAGTGGCTGGCCCGGTCCGTGGCCCAGGGCGGTCAACTAAAAGGGGGGAAGTTTATATGGGGTTTATAGTTTGATCGTGACGCCACCTGTGGTTTCTGGTAATTTGTACCAGCGCTGCGGCAGAATGTGCTGTATTTGAGAGCCGTCACACTGCTTTTTTTGTAACTCATCCTTGGTTTTTATAATACGAAATTAAAAGTGAAGTTTTAACAAGATATTTACAACCCTGGTCCTGCTGGAGACATCTCTGCTTGTTTTTTCATTAGCGCTGCGGCAGACCTCTGAGGCAGTTGATAAGGCAGCTGGGATGGAACGGCTCCCCACAGGTGGAGCGGGCCTCAGGGCAGGGTAGAGTTTGGTGGTGGGTGGTGATGCTGGGACCTGTAGTGCAGGCGAAATGGCGCAGCAGGAGTAACTGACAGAGACAGGGGATTCGCTTCAATACCTTTACTGGTGCGGATGTCAGGTACGGTCCAGGGTACTCAGTAGGATGGGTGCACTTCAGGACTTCTCCCCAGTGAGCGGGTATTAGGCTTCCTGGTCCGTGTCTGCCTCTCTGTATGCTCCTGGCCAGCCTGCAACTGGGCCTAGCTTCTGTGTCGTGCTGTTCCTTCACCTGTCACTTGGTAGTAGGACCTTCTGCTGGCAACCACTATCCCTGGTAACGCTGGGGCCTTCGTGGTTCCTGATCCTGTTAAGGGTTTAGCTTCAGGTCGGCCAGGGACTTGTAGTCCTCCTGGTATGCCGGTGATCCCTACTGGGTATAAAGGACCCTGTAGGCGCGTACCCAGTGTCCGGTTTGTATACTCGGGGGTGAGCCTATGATGCTCCTCTGCCCCCTCAACTCCTCTCCTCCTCGCCGTCGGCCACACTCGGGGCCCTCAATACAGCAGCAGACGTGCTGCATCTTCGCTGCTCTCAGCGTCAGCACGCTCTATGACTCTCTGACTCTGTCGGACTCTCTCTTCTGACTTACTGCCTAGCTCCACCTTCCATATATATATCCCTAACGGGCTCCCTCTGGTGGTATGAGGTGGAAGGGTGGAGGTATTTGTATGTAATGAGGGCCTCTTGTGGAGAAGTCCGTCCATGCACCCTGGGTCCTGTGGTACCTGTGAACAGCAGGGTGCCACAGGGGGTGTGTGTGACATCCTGCATGGGGCATTATAAAGGGGGTTTTGACATCCAACATGGGGCATTATATGAGGGGGAACAGCCTGCATGGGGCATTTTGTGGGGGGGAACAGCCTGCATGAGGCATTATGTCTGGGGAACAGCCTGCATGGAGCGTTATATGGGGGCCAGTATTCTGTATGGAGCATTATGTAGCGCCGGCGTCCCTGCCCTCTGCTAGGCAGGGACGCTGTTCCCCTCACCTCTCTGCTCCGTGCCCGGCGTCCTCCTCCCGCTCTGCTGGCAGCGCCCGCTCCTTCCCGGCCACTGTGCTTAGGGCGCGCGCGCTCTCCCTCCCTCTTAAAGGGGCCGCGCGCGCCGTCCTAAGGAGTCCCCGGCCAATGGCCGGAGGACTTCACCATATATAAGGCACCTCCTCCAAAATGGAGGTGCCCGAGCAATGTTGTTGCACTGTTCACTACTCTGCTTCAGCCCTCAGGTCCCGTTGCCTGTTACCTGCCAGATACCTGCCAGATTCCTGTCAGCTTGCTGTCTTATTCCTGCCTGATTTTCTGCTACCTGCCTGCTAGCCTGAGGTCCGACGGTCTGCCTTACAACTCCTGTCAGTCTGTCTAAGGACCAGCTTGCCCGCTCACCTGGGAGCGCACATCAGCTACCTGCCTGCTTGCCTGAGGTCCGACGGTCTGCCTTCCAACTCCTGTCAGTCTGTCTATGGACCAGCTTGCCCGCTCACCTGGGAGCGCACATCTGCTACCTGCCTGCTAGCCTACCTGGAGGCTCCGCCGTCACGTGCTGTGACCACCTGCCTGTCCAGTGACTCCTGGCCGCTCACCTGGGAGCGCTCATCTGCTGCCTGTCTCCTAGCCTACCTGGAGGCACTGCCGTCACGTGCTGTGACCACCCGCCTGTCCAGAGACTTCTGCCCGCTCACCTGGGAGCGCTCATCTGCCGCCTGTCTGTTGGTCTTCCTGGAGGCTCCGCCGTCACATGCCGTGACCACCCGTTTATCCAGAGACTCTCGCCTGCTCACCTGGGAGCTCACGTCTACCATCAGCTGCCACAGGTCGTACCAACCCTTTACCCAGAGACTGCCCCGGTCACTTGCCGTGACCATCTGCCCGTTCATCCAGAGACTGCCCCGGTCACTTGCCGTGACCATCTGCCCGTTCATCCAGAGACTGCCCCGGTCACTTGCCGTGACCATCTGCCCGTTCATCCAGAGACTGCCCCGGTCACTTGCCGTGACCATCTGCCCGTTCATCCACAGACTGCCCCGGTCACTTGCCGTGACCTCCTTCCCGTTCTTCCAGAGACTGTCCCGGTCATCTGCTGTGACTGCCTGCCTGGTCGCCACCCGCTCCCTTACAAGGACCGCCCCCTTGTATAGTAGCTCAGAGGTTCCGCCTCCCAGACCCGTTACACATTATATGGGGGCCAGTATTCTGTATGGAGCGTTATATGGGGGCCAGTATCCTGTATGGAGCGTTATATGGGGGCCAGTATCCTGTATGGGGCATTTTATGGGGGCCAGTATATTGTGTGGAGCGGTTTGCTGGTTTCTGAGCTATTGTGGAATTTACAATAGATATCACTCATGTAATGTAAGAAGTGAAATCTTTGCATTGTACTATATATATATTTCTCTTCGGTATCTGTGACCATGGCTTGCCCCCCCCCTAGTTTTGATCCTGGGTACACCCATGCACACAACTGACAGACTTTAAATAGAGTATAATATTTGTCACCTTCCCTAAAATGTCAGGATTATCACTGCAGTAATATTTGACTACCTGAGATGAACAAGTTTCTCTGCTTCCTCAGTACAGCAATGCTATTAAAATCAACCAAATCTGGCTGTATGCTGCTAACAAGCAAATAGAGCAGTAAAATGGTGTATTATATTGCTTTTCACCAAAATAATCAAGATTAAGAGCAAAAAAATTATTAGCCCTCATATCTAAGGCTTTGGATATGAGTAACAGCAGCATAAAGAATGTGCAATGGACCCTATTCTGTTGTATACGCTCTCCATAAACTCTGCCTGCCTAACTACTTCTATCACCAGGAGTAATATTCAGTAGAATTAGTCTTTAGAAGGAGTGTTAGGGAGCATGCACACGGTCAGTAATTGCTGCGGATTGGACGCTCGCTGCGGATTGGATGCAGCACACTTGCGTTGCGTGCAATCTACAGCGGCCAGGTGTCTCAGAATAGTGGATGGGATTTCAAGAAATCCGATGCCCACTATGCATCTGTGTACTCCTGCGGCTCACCCGTGGAGACGGACATTTCCAGAGCGCATCATGTCAATTTCTTTTACGTAGACGCTAGTCTCCACAAGAGAAATTCTATCATTACAATGTATAGGATGTGTCGAATCAGCATGTGTTAAATGAACACATGCGGATTCACCTGCGTACAGCACTTTGGACGCAGCATAGAGTATGCTGCTTTCAAAGCGCAGCCAGAAAGGGTATGTGCAGACGATCCTTAGTGTAGATTTGTAATGCTGTGGAATACCTCACTAAAACAGCCAGAAATTCTCTCCCTCGCTCAGCAGCACCTCTCCCTACTTTGTCTGTTTCTGGGGTAGACTGTGACGAACATAGGGTCCCGGGTCTTATATAGACCCGATGATGCTATGCGGCCAGCCAATCACTGTAATGCCACAACCAACATGGCTGCGGCATTACAGTGACTGGCAGGCAATCCCTGCATGTTAATTGGCTGTCTAAGCTGCGCCAAACATGCAGGGTGGGGACTCGAGCTCCCATCAGAGCATTCCAAAAATACTTGCTGAGTATCTCGAACGTAGATGCTCGGCGAGTACCGAATAGTGACGAGCGTAATCGCTCATCACTAGTTATAACAGCGTGTTTGAATGGGGAGGGGAAATGACAGTATGGGCAAGGGACAGAAGATGTGAGGGAATAGTCACTGTTGCAAGTAGTAAAACGAGAAGTAGTGAGGAGCCTGATAGCGTCTTCTGTGATTTGACAAACCAGAAAAATTTTTGTAGATCGTACATAAAATTTGAAAAAAAAAAATGGAAAAAAATGTACTAAAAATAACTTTTATTAAATAAGTTTAAAATCCATTAGAAATATATAACTAAGATGAATATGCAAATATAAAATAGGCTGCCTTTAGGGGAAGCGCAAAAAGATTCAAGAGATAAGCTTTGGGGTAGGAAAAAAAATTAAATAGTTACCTTATGTCCCTAACAGTATCCTGCCTTTCTGCGGAGGTTGTCACCTTAGTATCGCATCTGGCTACCTGCTCAATGAAGACTGGCCCTTATGTGCCCTAACAGGCTTTGAAAAAATGAAAATCTGCCACCAATAGCCTGATACACCACAATTTGGCAATAAGAAACAATAACAGACAAAATTCAAATAGGTCACAAATGGATAAGAGACAGAACAACTTAATGAAAGCAATTGCTATGCTAGTCAGATGTCCTATGACCAAACCATGAAAACATTGCCATATACAGTATAATATAATAATTCATAAACCTGAATCAGCCAACTCAATTAGCCAACTCATTAATATACCAACCCAATTAGCCAACTCAACATGTTTCCCATTCATCAGGAGTATCATTAATATAAGACACGTAATTTTATATGTAGTGGTGGAACAGTTTGGAAAGCATATATTAAATATTCACATTGTTCTGTGCGGTTGTGTTTGTTTGTGTGGTAGCAATGCAGTCACATCATTCTGTCCATTTATTTCATTAGATGTTTCCCAATTTCATTTGCTGCAACTGTGTTTCACTACCATTTTTCTGCGTTCAAATCTGGATGGAAGGATTTCTGCTGTGTGTGAACGTTCCCTTGTACTGAACCTTTTCTCATAAACCTATATATTAAGCTATTCAGAGTATCCTGCTCATAGATTGCAGAGCATTTTCATGGTGCCTCGTTATCGTTAAGAATTACTTTGAATGTCACTTGATGTACACTGACGATACATTATTGCCAGTAATTGTGTAGTACTGTGAATTTCCCAATTTTGCATGATCACTCTTCTTCAAATGATGTCTCTGTTCTCAGGCCGACCAGGGAATATACCACCAGGTGGAGACGCTGAGCAGATCTACACGACTCAGCATCCTCGGCGTAGCTGGAGGCTACAGCAGAAGGCCAGGCCCAGCTACACGTACGACCATCTATACCCTCAGCTGGATGAATTTAAAAAGGACGTGCCCTACAACAGGACAGGCAAGGTGTATGTCTGTTTTGTTGTACATGTTTATACAAGGGTTTTCCTGTATGTATTCTTTTGTTATTAGAACACTTGATTGCGTTCTACCTTTGGGCATAGTTTTGACTTTGAAAGGGGAAAAACATGCTTGTAATCCCACTTTGGTGGCTGATCACTAGTGATGAGCGAGCACTATAAAATGCTCGGGTGCTCGATGCTCGGGTCGAGCACATTGGAATACTCGGGTGCTCAACCCGAGCAACGAGCCCAATGTAAGTCTATGGGAAACTCAAGCATTTTTCAGGCGGCTCCCCCCGGCGGTCTGCAGAGTGCCTAAAAATTGCCCAAATCGATGGGAACGGTGCTCAAATGACCTAGGGACAGCATGGGGAAGACCCCTGGAAGCATTTCTGACTCCAGGGTCACTTCTGTCAACAACGTTGTCAGAGGTATTACGCCACTTTTACAGACTCACAATAAAACATACCAAAACGAAACCAAAATGGATTTTCCTGGGAAATATGTTAAGGAACATCCTTTCCAGGGTAATGACTTGTATATCAAGGAAAATAAATAACCAAAAACAAAAATGCTCCTCCACACCTTGGGCTATGTTCACACGTAGCGTTCTTGCTGCTTTTTTTCACTTTTGCATTGCTTTTAACCATGACAAATGCATTTACCAGGAAATGTCATTTTAACATTTTACAACCTTATCTGGCCATGTTGTATGTGACACATCATCAGACACATCGTTTTTCATTTATGAAGGAGGGACTCTGAAAGTCACAAAGCCTATTTTTATAGGGCCATCAGGCGGCCTTTACTATTCTTAAAGGGCCAGCAGTCGGCCCTCACTATTCTTAGAGAGCCATCAGCCCGCTATGTTTTATTGTTCCCATTACTAAAGAGTGGGTCTCCTATACTGTTATTGCGTATGCAGTGAGCGGCAGGGCTGCCCAAACTGTGGATGCACCCCAATACCCCTTTGAAGAGACTGTTTTCAGGAGTCCCTCCTCTAAATGTTTCCATTATTAGGAAGTGGGTCTCCCATTGTGTTTGCCTATGCAGTGAATGCAAGGGTTGCCAAAAATTTGGAGGCACTCCAATGCCTCTTGGAAGAGACGTGGAGGAGGGCCTCATTGAAAAAAATGTTCCCATTAGAAAGAAGCGGGCCTCTTATACTTGAAATGCTCATGCACTAATTGTATGGGCTGACAAACGTTTACCCCTGGGGGGTATACATGAACATACTGTATAAAAAAATTTTTTTTACGGGCATCATAAACACCCTTTAAAAAAATTGTGGGTGTTGCATCATGGACCACGGTCACCCTGGTGATATGGTGATGGAGGATGAGGAGAAGGAGGACAAGAGCAAATAGCCAAAAATCAGGAAGCGTATACCCATGTGTGGGTGTGAAAAGGTGCATGGGAATACACCTCCCAAGAAAAAACACTGGATTTGAGTTTGTTACGCTGCTATCATTCAGTGGTGTTGAGAAGTCTGGCCCAATCCATCCCTTGTTCATTTTTATAAGAGTCAGCCTGTCAGCATTTTCAGTTGACAGGTGGATGCGCTTATCAGTTATAATTCCACCAGCGGCACTAAAAACCCGCTCTGATAAAACGCTGGCGGCAGGGCAGGCCAGGACCTCCAAGGCATAGAGAGCCAGTTCATTTCACGTATCCAGCTTGGATACCCAATAATTATAAGGCACAGAGGAATCACGGAGGACGTTGGTACGGTCGGCAAGGTACTCCCTCAGCATCTTCCCAAACTTTGCACTCCTTGTGAGAGTACCCCGCACCTCAGGGCCTGTGCGATGAGAGGGGCAGAGAAAACTCTCCCAGAACTTTGACAGTGTTCCTCTGCCTCTGCTGGATTGAAGTTGTGTCTCTTGCCTGTACTCCTTGGTTGTCCAACGAAGTGTGCCCTCTGCCGCCAGCGTTTTCAGAAGGGAATTTTTTTAATAGATCCGGAACAAGGGCCTTCTGGTACAGCTCCATTTTTGCAGACCTGTCCGCCTCATGAATAAGTGATACAAAGTTCTCCTTGTATCGTGGATCTAGAAGTGTCACCAACCAGTAATGTCTGTCACCCAAAATTTTGAGAACGCGAGAGTCATTGGAAATGCAGCATAACATAAACTCAGCCATGCGTGCCAGACTACTAACAGGCAAGACTTCCGTGTCCTCACCAAGAGGATGACTGACCATGTCCTCGTCCTCGTCCTCCTCCTCCTCTCTGTCCTCTGGCCATCCACGCTGAACAGATGGTATGACAGCTGTGCATGTAGTACCGTCTATAGCGCATTAAACTAGCTGCTGTCCTTCCTCTTTCTCATTCTCACCCAATCCACGTTGGGATGAGATGAGTCTAGGCTGTGTGTAATCACCCTGTATGGTTCCTTGCTCCATCTCATCGTGCTACGCCTGCAATGCATCCTCTTTGATTGTGAGCAGAGAGCATTTCAGAAGACAGAGAAGCGGGATGGTGACGCTAATTATGGTGTCATCGCCGCTCACCATCTTGGTGGAATCCTCAAAGTTTTGGAGGATGGTACATATGTCTGACATCCATGTCCACTCCTGAGGTCTTGGGTGGAGTCTGAACTGAATACCGACGACCTTGTTGATGCTGGTACTCAACAACTGCCCTCTTCTGCTCACAAATCTTTCCCAGCATCTGCAGTGTAGAGTTCCAACTCGTGGGGACATCACACACCAGTCTGTGAGCCGGAAGCTGCAAATGCTGCTGAAACACAGCAAGGATGGTGGAAGCGGTAGGTGACTTTCTAAAATGGGCACACAGGCGGCATACTTTAACAAGCAGTTCCTGGTAGGATTTGAGAAACCGCTGAACCACGAGGTTAAGCACATGGGCTAGGCATGGTACGTGTGTGAGCTCGCCTCAGAGCCGCCATCAGGTTCCGGCCATTGTGACACACTACCATGCCTGGCTGTAGGTTCAGCGGTGTGAGCCACAGATCTGCCTGCTCTTTCAGAGCTGTCCACAACTCTTCAGCATTGTGCGGTTTGTCACCTAAGCATATTAACTTCAGCACAGCCTGTTGCCACTTGGCCAAGACAGTGCTGCAGTGCTTCCAGCTTGTGACTGATTTGGTCATTTTGGATATGGAGGCTGAAGAGGAGGCTGAGGAGGATGATGTGCAGCAGTTGTATACCGTGGGGGCAACCCTGGTTGATCTGGGGCCCACAATCCTTGGCGTCAGGAGGACGTGTTCCGTCCCAAGGTCCGACTAGGTCCTGGCTTCCACTATGTTAACCCAGTGTGCCATCAGCGAGATGTACCGTCCCTGCCCACAAGCACTTTTCAACGTATCCGTGGTTAGGCGGACTTTACCGTTAACTACGTTGTTGAGGGCACGGCTAATGTTTTGGGACACATGCTTGTGTAATGCAGGGACAGCACACTGGGAGAAATAGTGGCGGCTGGGGACTGAGCACTGAGGGTCGGCCGCCGCCATCAGGTTGCGGAATGCTTCCGTCTCCACGAGCCTAAAAGGCAACATTTCGAGCGCAAGCAGTCGGGAAATGTGGGAATTTAGTAGTGTGGCCTGTGGGGCGTTGGCTGCATATTTGGGCTTGCGTTCCAAGGACTGGGGTATGGACAACTGTATGCTGCGCTGGGACAAAGACATGGACGTGCTTCCTGATGCTGCTACTTGAGAGTGTGCAAAGACAGGTGCAGGGCAGGAAGCATCTTCGCATGCACCATGGACAGGGGATTGGCTTGCATGCACAACAGCGGAAGAAGCAATGGTGCCACCCGCAGACACTGTTCCTGGACCCAGGAGTTTGGCCCACAAAGTCGGGTGCTTTGCTGCCATGCACCTGATCATGCTGCTGGTGGTCAGGCTGATCGTTTTGCCACCCCTGCTGATGCTAGCCTGGCAGGTGGTGCAAATGGCCTTTTTGGGGTTATCAGCAGAGTCTTTAAAAAACAACCAGACTCGGGAAGACCTAACAGTTGTACTGGCAACGTCCTTCGTGTTGGTGTTACGGGGAATGGTTGTCTGCCTTCTTTCTGCGGCCACCACACTGCTTCTTCCTGCCTGTTGGGGTGCTCTGCCTCCCTCCCCCTGTGTGCTGCTGTCCTCGCTCTGCATGTCCTCCTGCCAGGTTGGGTCAGTTACTATATCATCCACCTCCTCATCTTCCATTACCGCACCCTGGTCCTCCTCCTGACTTTCTGGAAATTGTGTCTCATCATCGTCCACATCTTGTGACACTTTCCCACCGTCACCTTCGTGTGACCTTGGCTGCTCAAATAATTGGGCATCGCTACATGCGATCTCCTCTTGACCCACTTCAAGTGGACCGTGCGAGAGGACCGAATCAATCAATAAATGGATAAGTGAACAGCTCTTCAGAGTGTCCAAGTGTGGGATCAGTTGTCTTTGGGTACTCGGCATGGTGGGAGGAGGGAGGACAGGGTGAGGAATATGCGGTCTAGACTCACAACTACTGAGACTTGACCGTGTGGAAGACAGGGTGGTGGCTAAGTGACTGAAAGCATTATCCGCTATCCAACCAACAACCTTTTGACACTGCTCTGGGTTCAATAGTGGTGTGCTGCGGCTGCCTAGGAATTGGTACAGGAAGGTCAGGCGAGAAGATGTGGGTGTTTGTTCTGGCACAATTTCAGCTTGCCCACTACCTTGTCCTCGGCCCCTGCTTTCACCATCACGTCCAATTACCCGTCCCTTGCCACGTGCCTTGCCCATTTTAAATGGAGGACAGTATCTTCCACGCTCACTACGAATGACTGAGTTTGGAGCGAACTTATATGTGATCCGTGTGATGGAGAAAACATAGTTTTAAATAGCTGGATTTCTAGCGCTGTAATAAGGAAAGTACCTGGCTGCAGTGCCAACAAGCAAATGGTGCAGAAAAACGGTGTTCTCAGGATTGCTTTTTAAGCAAATAATGAGGATTAAGACCAAAAAAATAGTATTATTGGCCCCTGAGACCTGGGCCTTTGTATAGAAATATCTAACAGCAGCAGAAGGCAGAATTGGAATGGAGCCTCCTGTGTTATATGCACTGCAGTCTGCTATATACACTGCCTGCCTATATACCCTGCCTGCCTGATATCTCTGCAGATGGATTAATCCTAAGAAGGACTGTTTGTTAAGATGGATATGTGTAATGTACGTTTTTTCTCCCTACACTATCTAATAAACAAGCAAATCTCTCCCTGACGCAGCAGCACCTCTCCCTACTCTGCCTGATTCCGGAGTGACTGTGACGAGCACAGCGGCGCCAGGTCTGATATAGACCTGATGACGCTGTGCGGCCAGCCAATCACTGTAATGCCACAACCACCATGGCTGCGGCATTACAATGAGTGGCAGGCAATCCCTGTATGTTGATTGGCGCTGTAAAGAGCGCCAAACATGCAGGGAGGGGACCCGAGCATCTCGCAAGTACTCGGCGAGCTCCGAGCATCTCGAGTACAGAGATGCTCAGGCGAGTACAGAGTACTTGCGAGTATGCTCTCTCATCACTACTGATCACTTATACTGACGCACACTAGAGAATTTACTTTGCTGGAATGCATAGGCTCAGGACTAGTGTTGAGCGATACCTTCCGATATCAGGAAATATCGTATCGGATTGGATCGGCCGATACCCAAAAAGTATCGGATATCGCCGATTCCGATACCGGAAACCAATGCAAGTCAATGGGACACAAATATCGGAATGAAAATAAACCCTTTCTTTCCTTGTAGGTTAATTCTACATGAAGGAAAACAACTAAGAATAATGTAGAATGACATGAAAAGCCGGCAATTCATCAGCGGCATACACCGGTACCCGACAATTTACAACAGAAAGAATAGAGCTTCACACATAGATTAGATAGATAGAAACATGTCAGTCACATATATATGAAGTACAGTGACAGTGTTGCTTACTGTACTTGTCATTTAGTGTAAAGGATTTATTAAAAAAAATATTAGTGTTTTCGTGCACCGTCTCTTTAAAAAAGCCGGCCGGCAATTCAGCAGCGGTACCCGACAATTTGGAATAGAAAGAATAGAGAATCACACATAGATTAGATAGATAGAAACATGTCAGTCACATATATAAGAAGTACAGTGACAGTGTTGCTTACTGTACTTGTCATTTAGTGTAAAGGATTTATTTAAAAAAATAATAGTGTTTTCATGCACCGTCTCTTTAAGAAAGCCGGCCGGCAATTCAGCATCTGTACCCGACAATTTAGAATAGAAAGAATAGAGAATCACACATAGATTAGATAGATAGAAACATGTCAGTCACATATATATGAAGTACAGTGACAGTGTTGCTTACTGTACTTGTCATTTAGTGTAAAGGATTTATTAAAAAAAATATTAGTGTTTTCGTGCACCGTCTCTTTAAGAAAGCCGGCCGGCAATTCAGCAGCGGTACCCGACAATTTATAACAGACAGAATAGAGCTTCACACATAGATTAGATAGATAGAAACATGTCAGTCACATATATATGAAGTACAGTGACAGTGTTGATTACTGTACTTGTCATTTAGTGTTAAAATAAAGGATTTATTTTAAAAAAAATTGGCGTGGGGTTCCCCTTAATTTTAGGCTCTAGCGGAGGTTAAGCAGACAGCTGGGGCAAATGTTTGAAGCCTGGGAAGGGGGTAATACCCATGGAGCTTCCCAGGCTACTAATATCAGCCCCCAGCTGAATACCTAGCCTTTACTAGCTATTAAAATGGGGGACCCCCCCAAAAAAAATAACGTGGGGTCCCCCCTAATTTAATAGCTAGCACAGGCTAGGCAGACAGCTGGGGGCTGATATTAATAGCCCAGGAAGGGTGCCATGAATATTGGCCCCCTCCCAGGCTAGAAACACCAGCCGTCAGCCGCCCCAGAAATGGCGCATCCATAGGATGCGCCAATTCTGGCACTTAGCCTCGCTCTTCCCACTGCCCTGTAGCGGTGGCAGGGGGTAATAGGGTTGGGGTTGATGTCAGCTTATAATGCCAGCTGACATCAAGCCCAGGTTAGTAATGGAGAGGCGTCTATAAGACACCCCCATTACTAACCCCATAGTCAAAGTTAAAAGAAAACACAAACACCCAGAATAAAGTCCTTTAATTGAAATAAAGACACAATCCTTTATTGTTCTAAATTAAACCATACTTACCATCACGCCCATTCCAGCTGAAGCCAACGATCTCCTGCAATAAAAGAAAAATAATAAAGCAACCTCATCCTTACCTTTCCATGGTTCCCACGACAGCTTCAGCTCTGCTACATCGAGATGACAGGCTGGACCGCAGCAGAACTCTGCCATCCAGCCTGTCATCCCGCAGACACTGAGAAGCGCAGGCATGCTTGCGCTCCTCAGTGTCTCTCTGTGACGTCATCCAGATGAGCCGAGTTCATGTCCAATGAACTCAGCTCACCTCATGCACTTCACTGACAGCGTGGGAAAATTCTCCTGCACTCAGCGCTTCAGCGTGAGAATTCTCCCACGCTGTCAGTGACATACATGAGGTGAGGTCATGTCCAATGAACTCAGCTCACCTCATGCACGTCACTGACAGCGTGGGAAAATTCTCACGCTGAAGTGCTGAGTGCAGGAGAATTTTCCCACGCTGTCAGTGACGTACATGAGGTGAGCTGAGTTCATTGGACATGACCTCGGCTCATCTGGATGCCGTCACAGCCAGACACTGAGGAGTGGAAGTATGCCTGCGCTTCTCAGTGTCTGCGGGATGACAGGCAGGATGGCAGCGTTCTGCTGCGGTCCAGCCTGTCATCTCGATGTAGCAGAGCTGAAGCTGTCGTGGGAGCCATGGAAAGGTAAGGATGATGTTGCTTTATTATTTTACTTTTATTGCAGGAGATCGTTGGCTTCAGCTGGAATGGGCGTGACTGTAAGTATGGTTTAATTTAGAACAATAAAGAATTGTGTGTTTATTTCAATTAAAGGACTTTTTTCTGGGTGTTGTGTTTTTTTAAATACTTTACTAGAAATTCATGGTGGTCATATCTAATATTGGCGTGACCCCATGAATTTCGGGCTTAGGGCCAGCTGATAATGCCAAGCTGGCCTTAACCCCTTTATTACCCAGTGAGCCACCGCACCAGGGCCCTGGATGAGTTGGGTACAGCGCCAGAAGATGGCGCTTCTATGAACGCGCCATTTTCTGGGGCGGCTGCGGACTGCAATTTGCAGCGGGGGTGGCCCAGAAAGCTTGGGTCTCCCTGCGCTGCGGATTCCAGCCCCCAGCTGCCTAGTTGTATCTGGCTGGGCACAAAAATAGGGCGAAGCCCCACGCATTTTTTTTTTTAATTATTTCATGAAATTCATGGAATAATTAAGAAAAAAAGGGCTTCCCTATATTGTTGTGTCCAACCAGGTACAAATAGGCAGCTGGTGGTTGGGGGCAGCCCATTCCTGCCTGCTGTACCTGGCTGGACACAAATATAGGGCGAAGCCCCACGTCAATTTTTTTTAAATTATTTCATGAAATAATTTTTTTAAAAAAGGGCTTCCCTATATTGTTGTGTCCGGCCAGGTACAAATAGGCAGCTGGTGGTTGGGGGCAGCCTGTTCCTGCCTGCTGTACCTGGCTGGACACAAATATAGGGCGAAGCCCCACGTCAATTTTTTTTAAAATAAATCCTTTATTTTAACACTAAATGACATTTGAGGAGTTAATAAAGATGCAGTCCCTAAATTATTATTTATTTTTTAATTAATTTTTCCCAAAACTTTTGACGTGGGCTTCGCCATATTTTTGTATGCCAGCCAGGTACAGCATCCAGCTTCTATGAACGCGCCATTTTCCGGGGTGGCTGCGGACTGCAATTTTCAGCGGGGGGGGGGGGGGGGGGGGGGGCAGAAAGCTTGGGCCTCCCTGCGCTGCAGATTCCATCCCCCAGCTGCCTAGTTGTACCTGGCTGGACACAAAAATAGGGAGAAGCTTCACGTATTTTTTTTTTTTAATTATTTCATGAAATTCATGAAATAATTAAGAAAAAAAGGGCGTCCCTATATTGTTGTGTCCAACCAGGTACAAATAGGCAGCTGGTGGTTGGGGGCAGCCCGTTCCTGCCTGCTGTACCTGGCTGGACACAAATATAGTGCGAAGCCCCACGTCAATTTTTTTTAAATCATTTCAGGAAATTCATGAAATAATTAAAAAAAATTGATGTGGGGCTTCGCCCTATATTTGTGTCCAGTCAGGTACAGCAGGCAGGAACGGGCTGCCCCCAACCACCAGCTGCCTATTTGTACCTGGTTGGACACAACAATATAGGGACGCCCTTTTTTTCTTAATTATTTCATGAATTTCATGAATTTAAAAAAAAAAAAACGTGGAGCTTCGCCCTATTTTTGTGTCCAGCCAGGTACAGCTAGGCAGCTGGGGGCTGGAATCTGCAGCGCAGGGAGGCCCAAGCTTTCTGGGCCCCACCCGCTGCAAATTGCAGTCCGCAGTCGCCCCGGAAAATGGCGCGTTCATAGAAGCGCCATCTTCTGGCGCTGTACCCAACTCATCCAGGGCCCTGGTGCGGTGGCTCACTGGGTAATAAAGGGGTTAAGGCCAGCTTGGCATTATCAGCTGGCCCTAAGCCCGAAATTCATGGGGTCACGCCAATATTAGACATGACCACCATGAATTTCTAGTAAAGTATTTAAAAAAAACACAAACACCCAGAAAAAAGTCCTTTAATTGAAATAAACACACAATTCTTTATTGTTCTAAATTAAACCATACTTACCATCACGCCCATTCCAGCTGAAGCCAACGATCTCCTGCAATAAAAGAAAAATAATAAAGCAACCTCATCCTTACCTTTCCATGGCTCCCACGACGGCTCCAGCTCTGCTACATCGAGATGACAGGCTGGACCGCAGCAGAACGCTGCCATCCAGCCTGTCATCCCGCAGACACTGAGAAGCGCAGGCATACTTCCACTCCTCAGTGTCTGGCTGTGACGGCATCCAGATGAGCCGACAATGAACTCGGCTCACCTCATGTACGTCACTGACAGCGTGGGAGAATTCTCCTGCACTCAGCGCTTCAGCGTGAGAATTTTCCCACGCTGTCAGTGACGTGCATGAGGTGAGGTCATGTCCAATGAACTCGGCGCACCTCATGCACGTCACTGACAGCGTGGGAAAATTCTCACGCTGAAGCGCTGAGTGCAGGAGAATTTTCCCACGCTGTCAGTGACGTGCATGAGGTGAGCTGAGTTCATTGGACATGACCTCGGCTCATCTGGATGCCGTCACAGCGAGACACTGAGGAGCGCAAGCATGCCTGCGCTTCTCAGTGTCTGCGGGATGACAGGATGGATGGCAGCGTTCTGCTGCGGTCCAGCCTGTCATCTCGATGTAGCAGAGCTGAAGCTGTCCTGGGAACCATGGAAAGGTAAGGATGAGGTTGCTTTATTATTTTACTTTTATTGCAGGAGATCGTTGGCTTCAGCTGGAATGGGCGTGACTGTAAGTATGGTTTAATTTAGAACAATAAAGAATTGTGTCTTTATTTCAATTAAAGGACTTTTTTCTGGGTGTTTGTGTTTTTTTTAAATACTTTACTAGAAATTCATGGTGGTCATGTCTAATATTGGCGTGACCCCATGAATTTCGGGCTTAGGGCCAGCTGATAATGCCAAGCTGGCCTTAACCCCTTTATTACCCAGTGAGTCACCGCACCAGGGCCCTGGATGAGTTGGGTACAGCGCCAGAAGATGGCGCTTCTATGAACGCGCCATTTTCCGGGGCGGCTGCGGACTGCAATTTGCAGCGGGTGGGGCCCAGAAAGCTTGGGCCTCCCTGCGCTGCGGATTCCAGCCCCCAGCTGCCTTGTTGTACCTGGCTGGACACAAAAATAGGGCGAAGCCCCACGTATTTTTTTTTTTAATTATTTCATGAAATTCATGGAATAATTAAGAAAAAAAGGGCTTCCCTATATTGTTGTGTCCGGCTAGGTACAAATAGGCAGCTGGTGGTTGGGGGCAGCCCGTTCCTGCCTGCTGTACCTGACTGGACACAAATATAGGGCGAAGCCCCACATAATTTTTTTTTAATTATTTCATGAATTTCCTGAAATAATTAAAAAAAAATTGACGTGGGGCTTTGCACTATATTTGGGTCCAGCCAGGTACAGCAGGCAGGAACGGGCTGCCCCCAACCACCAGCTGCCTATTTGTACCTGGTTGGACACAACAATATAGGGAAGCCCTTTTTTTCTTAATTATTCCATGAATTTCATGAAATAATTAAAAAAAAAAAAACGTGGAGCTTCTCCCTATTTTTGTGTCCAGCCAGGTACAACTAGGCAGCTGGGGGATGGAATCTGCAGCGCAGGGAGGCCCAAGCTTTCTGCCCCCCGCTGAAAATTGCAGTCCGCAGCCGCCCCGGGAAATGGCGCGTTCATAGAAGCTGGATGCTGTACCTGGCTGGCATACAAAAATATGGCGAAGCCCACGTCAAAAGTTTTGGGAAAAATTAATTAAAAAATAAATAATAATTTAAGGACTGCATCTTTATTAACTCCTCAAATGTCATTTAGTGTTAAAATAATGGATTTATTTTAAAAAAAAATGGCGTGGGATCCCCCATAATTTTAGTCTCTAGCGGAGGTTAAGCAGACGGCTGGGGCAGATGTTTGAAGCCTGGGAAGGGGGTAAAACCCACGGAGCTTCCCAGGCTACTAATATCAGCCCCCAGCTGAATACCTAGCCTTTACTAGCTATTAAAATGGGGGACCCCCCCCCAAAAAAATGACGTGGGGTCCCCCCTATTTTAATAGCTAGCAAAGGCTAGGCAGACAGCTGGGGGCTGATATTAATAGCCCAGGAAGGGTGCCATGAATATTGGCCCCCTCCCAGGCTAGAAACACCAGTCGTCAGCCGCCCCAGAAATGGCGCATCCATAGGATGCGCCAACTCTGGCACTTAGCCTCGCTCTTCCACGCTGCCCTGGTGCGGTGGCAGGGGGTAATAGTGGTGGGGTTCATGTCAGCGCCAGCTGCCATGAAGCCCAGGTTAGTAATGATGGGCGTCTATAAGACACCCCCATTACTAACCTACAAAGTGTTAAAAAGAAAAAACACACTACACCCAGAAAAAAATAATTTATTTGAAATAAAACACACAATTTTATTTAATTCTTAGTTTACTAAAAATAATAGTTACCTGTCCACGTTCCTGCGCTGATCTCCCATGCACAGCTGTCACATCTGGAGATGGTGACAGCTGTGCATGGCTGCTGTAAGCTCACGCTGCCGGGAACACGTCCGCTCCCGGCAGCGGGAGCCACTGACTGAGGTCACCGGAGTGCATTCAGGCAGCGCAGCTCCGGAGACCTCCTTTACGGCACTGCTGTACCGTGGGAATTTCTCACGATACAGCAGGGCCGTAAAGGAGCTAACCGGAGCAGCGCTGCCTGAACTCCGGTGAACCCTTACGGCTCCGTCATTCTAGCGGCGGCAGCGGTTCAGAGCGGTCACATTCTATGTGGCTGCTCTGAACTGGAGATCTTCGTGGGACACTCGTGGACTGCTACGGAGGGGTAAGGATAAGGTTGTGGTTTATTATTTTATATTTTATTACAGGAGATCGATGGCTTCGGGGAATTAGGTGTCTAGGTGAGTATAGGTGTAGTTTTTTATTTTTTACTTTATTTTAGGTGGCGATCGGCGGGGACAGGTAATGTATGAACTAATTTCTTTTAGGTAACCACTGGCCACCAATGACATGTATTTAACATTTATTGGGGACACAGTAGGGCAATTTAAATAGCAGGATCAGTCTGATGGGAACTACTGCTCCCATCGAGCTGATCCTGCTGGCAGGAGTGGACGGGGGACAGACATAGGCCGATGGGAGTAGTAGTGTCACATCGGCCTATGTCTGCCTGCACGCACACACCCGCACACACACCGCACACACCCGCACACATCGCACAGACACCGCACACACCCGCACACATCGCACAGACACCGCGCACACCCGCACAAACATCGCGCACACACCCCGCACACACACTAATCATGACGGTCTGATCGTCTGGGAGGTGAGGCTGACCTGTGCGGCCGTGGGAAAGTTCATGTGAGTTCATGCAGTCAAGCATGAACTCACATGAACCCTCTGAGGGCACCGCGGCTACTTCAAATGAACAGCTGATCGGCATCAGCTGATACCTCAGCTGTTCATTTGAAATAACCGGCGGGAAAGCGCAGCACAGAACGGGAAAGCCGGCGGTGAAGTCTTTTCACTGCCGGCTTCCCCGCCCGGGTCCTTCGCTCCCCGCTCCTTGGAGCTGCGCTCCCCGCCCGGTCCTAACTTAAGATCGGGATGGGAGGTGGCGAGGGGAGCGGAGGATCGGGGTGGGAGGCTGCGGGGAAGCAGTATGGGGCTGTGTGATTGTTTAAAAGCCGGCGGCTTTATACCGCCCGCCGGCTTTTAAACAATCAGGAGAATTCTCCCCCGCTGGGATGGCATTCTGATGACAGGCTGGATCGTGCTGCCATCCAACTTGTCATCCTTCACAGACACTGCAGAGCGCAGGCATTATGGGAACTTCCGATTCCGGTATCCGATATTGTAAAAGTATCGGAATTAAGTATCGGAATTCCGATACCGCGAATATCGGCCGATACCCGATATTACAGTATCGGAATGCTCAACACTACTCAGGACGCCTTCTACCTATGGACACAGAAGAATGGTACTTTGTTATTCCTGAGAGAGGCTGAGGAGTGGATACAATTGCATGCAGCCTAGGCAAAGTGCTTGGAAATGTGGAGCAATTTGTGCAGCTGCTGCTAATGTACCACAAGTACTTGTCCAAACCACAATTGTATCCACCTATAAACTGAGTAGGCTAGAGTAGCTGAAAGTAGTAATTTGTGCAGTTTACATCTTTTGTATCCACTTAGATCCTGCCAGTGTCAGATTTTAAAAGGCTGTGTGCCAATATAAAGCCTCAGTCACAGCTGCATAACAAATAGCTCCGATGCTGATAGCGAAAAGTAGGATGAGAGTCATGCGTACGTCATTCCGTATGTCATGCGAGTGCAATGCCAGCAAAAAATAACAGACAAGGATTTTTTTTTTTCAAATCAAGTATTTTTTGTATTTTTTTTTACTTTTGCTTACGTGGTTAGTAGTGTTGAGCATTCCGATACTGAAATATCGGGTATCGACCGATATTCGCAGTATCAGAGTTCCCATGCTGAGTTCCGATACTTTTAGAATATCGAATACCGGAATTGGAAGTTCCCATAATGCAATGAGCCAGTTTCATTTTATTCAGCCAATGAGGATCCTAGGAAGTGTTTGTGACGCGCCCCTGGGCCTGTGTCGCGCTGCGGTGCGCACGCGGGAGCTTACCCGGAGCCGGATCCGTGGAGGGTTGTAATCTTGTGGCGGTGACCCGGTCCGTGCCCAGGGAGTCAAACTAGACGGCAGTCTATTAGTAGTAAATAGTTGATGACTACGCCACCCGTTGAGTGCAGCCAGGAAGCTGCTGCTGCAGGGCAGACCGCTGAGGCCGGTGGTAGGATTGTGCAGCGTGATCGTATAACCCCCAACGGGAGGGGTATGGCCTCAGGGCAGCCGACGTGGATGATGGGGGTAGCAGGAACCACTCAGACGGTACGGTGTAGTTCAGGGTCTTTACTGGTAACTACGACAGACCCTCCCGGAGTACTTGCTAGCAAACGGGGCCTGGTCAGTCTTTGAGCAGATGGGATCTCCCCTGGCCAGGCGTAGTTGTAGGCCTCCCAAACTGACCGTACTCTTCTGGCTACCTTGCTAGAAGCTGATGTAAGTAGCCCACGTCCCTGAGTGTACCGTGTGGTGCTCACCCGTATGGCCGGTGACTCGGGGCCTTCTAATGGCTTCCGCTCCACGATGGCGGTGCTGGTCCCACGCGTGTGACCGTGCCTTCAGGCTTCTGGGCCAGAGGACCTGAAATCCCCTGCCCGACGGATTCTGCTGCTGGGTAGGAGTTAGTCCCCACAGCCTCGGACTCCGGGTCCGGTAAAGAATCTTCTTAGTCAGGGCGAGCTCTGTAGCTGCCAGCCCCTGACTCCTTGTAACTCTGCTGTTTCCTATGCTGCTTCTCTTCTCCACTCTCCTTGTCTGACTCACCCTGCCTCAGCCCCGGGTTTATACAGGGGAAGTTCTTCCCCTCCCAAGACTGGGCAGGAGGTGTGGCATGCACAGGATCCCTGACCAAAGGACCTCCCACCTGCTCTCAGACATAATATCTCTATCACTGTGGCAACCAGACCCCTGGGGTGTCACATTTGCACATCCTGTTAGGCATATTAGGCATGTTAACTAATGGCATGGCTGTGATTGGCTGCTGAAATGATGTCATGATGCACTATAAAAGCCACCGCCGCCATTTTGAGCTTACTCTGCTGTGAATTCAGTTAGGGATAGGACGCTGTTGTTCTGAGGGACAGTTTTAGCTACCTATTTGCTTTATTGTGCTTTACCCAGGCTACTTTATAAAGCTTTCTTTTGCCTTGCAGCGCTAGTGCACAGTTCTCTGCACTGTTCACGGCTGTCTGCGAGGTCTCTCTGTGTGAGTGCAGCTCACGCTGTAGTGTGTTCTGCAGCCACGTCCGGTTGTAGTCTGCTCAGCGTGCGTCACTGCCTCATAAATTGTGCTTTTTTGCATTAGTGTTGCTCATTTTTCCTGATTTCTCCTATTAGTGCGGTGGTTTCATCCGTATCCAGCTAGATTGCTTCCAAACACACTATATAGGAGTAGATCGAGGAGCCTTTCTGCAGCATTGGGCCCTGCAGCCCCAGCCAGATTAGTATTAGTCTATTTTTTGCAGCCTCATCTATTGCATTGTAGGTTACCTTCCTGCATTGTAATAGCTACAATAAGTTTGTGATACTATCGGTTTTACATCTTTGGACACATGCAGTGTCTTTTTGTGAAAAAAAAAAATGTAAATAAAGTTCACCAAACACTCCACTTTACAGTTGTGTAGGCCACATTAGCTCATATTAAAGTCTAGTCCACACTTTATAAAATTAGTGTTTCTTATACCTGTTAGCAGCTGTTCAGGAATAAGCACACTAAGCCCTTAGTACTTTTCTGCCTATCTTTATCAGTCTACCAAGATGAAGAAGGCAGGGAGTAAGCCATGTGGTCGTGGTCATGGGCGTGGAGTTTCTGCAGGGAGAGGACGTGGGGATTCTGTGCCTGCTGCGGGCACCAGTGACTCAGCATCCCCCAGTTTTACCAGGGAACAGTCCTTTATGCGCAGCTTTGTAGGAGCTCGCCATACCCCACTGTTGCGGGAGGACCAAATTGAAGTCGTTGTCGGATGGATGGCAGCTAACGCATCGACTTCAATTAGTTCCAAATCCTCTCAGGTCCTGAGCACTGAAGAGCACCCATCTGTCTCTTCACCACCTGCCAAATTGCCCAGAAAGTCAGAGAGCCCTGGAGAGGAGCCATCACTACTTCTGTTCTCTGAATCTCTTGGCTTGGAAAGAGGGGGCCAGCCAAGCAGAATTCTAGAATTTGAAGAAGAGGTAGTATGCAGTGATGCGCAACCACTTTGTCTCTCTGAATCTGAAGAGGCTTGTGGGCCAGTGCCTATGGTCAGCACACCTCAGTACGCATCTGATGATGAGACTCAGGTGCCACTTTCTGGTGCGTACTGTGCTCTCAAGACTACCCAGGAGAAGCAGTTGTTTGAAGAGGGTAGTGTAGATGATGAGGTCCTTGACCCATCATGGCGTGAGGTATAGGAAGGTGGTGGGTGCAGCTCTGAGGAAGAGATTCCCCGAACGGCCCAAAAAGGAGGGAGAGGGAGGGGGCAGACTTGGTTACCTGTAGCCTCCACTTCGGCACCCATTAGGAGCATGCCTCTTCCAAAACCCAAAACGGGCACTCCCAAGACTTGCAGTGCCTGGTCCTTTTTTGACACAGTTGCAGATGACATTTGCTTTGACAAATGCAAGCTGTGTAATCAGAAAGTGAAAAGAGGGAAAAGTGTCAGCATCCTCAATACCACAAATATGTGGAAACATGTGCGGCCCAAACATGTGGTGGAGTTACAAAGACACACTGAAGACCCAGGCCAACCTACAGCGCCACCTACCACCTCTTCAGCTCGTGTTATAGCCTCTTCCTCCACCTCACACACAGCTGCTTCGGATTCCTCAAGGATCGCCATGGGAGAACCTCTGGCACTGTTGTACAGAGACACAGTGTCATTCCACCCACAGCACCACGTTCCCTGTCATCCTCACACTCCCAGGCCAGTCTACAGCCATTGTTAGCACAGGCATGGGAGAAAAGGCGCCCATACTCGGCAAACCACCCCCGAGCTCATTCTCTGAATGCTGGCATTGCAAAACTACTGGCTCCTGAAATGCTATCATTCAGGCTGGTGGAGACTGACACCTTCCGTAACTTGATGGCATTGGCAGTCCCACAATACAACGTGCCCAGACGCTTTTATTTCAGCAGGCAAGCCGTCCCTGCCCTGCAACAGCATGTGGAGGGAAAAATTAAACATGTGCTACAAAACGCCATCAGTAGCAAGGTCCACCTGACCACTGATGCGTGGACCAGTAAGCATGGATAGGGACGATACCTTTCCCTCACTGCCCATTGGGTAAATGTTGTGGAGCCAGGTACAGATCTTGAGAGTGGCGCTGTACATGTTCTGCCAACTCCAAGGATTGTAGGAATCCAGTCTGTACACATTGACTCCTCTTCATACTCCAGTTCCTCTGAATCAGCGCTGCAGGAGCCGTCATGGTCTACCTCCACATCGACCCGTGAACGGTTACCTGTTATGATGACCGATATGAGCACAGCCGTGGCCAAACGTCAACAGGCCGTATTGAAATTAATTTATTTGGGGAATCGAAGTCACACAGCGCAGGAGCTATGGAATGCCATCAAGCAGCAGAGTGACGTGTGGTTTGTGCCAGCTCATCTCCAGCCAGGCATGGTAGTGTGTGACAATGGCCGAAATCTGGTGGCAGCTCTGGGCCTAGGCAACCTCACTAATATCCCATGTCTGGCACATTGGGATTGGTTGTGCAGCCAGAGATGCAGATGTGTTGTATGAAAATGCACAGTCTCATGCTGCACATATCACATCTGCATCTCTGGCTGCTATGGGCATAAAAGGGGACAAACTTATGGTGTGGCACCCATGCTCCCCTGACCTCAACCCCATTGAGAACCTCTGGAGCATCATCAAAAGGAGTGTCTATGATGGCGGGAGGCAGTTCACATCTAAGCAACAGCTCTGGGAGGGTATTCTGTCCTCATGCAAAACAATTAAAGCAGAAACCATCCAAAACCTGACAAATTCAATGGACGAGAGAGTTCAGAAGCTCCTTTCGAACAAGGGGTCCTATGTGCAAATGTAACATCACCTAGAATAAAGTTTTGAGTTGAAAACTGTTTGATTTCAGTTTGTAATAACCTGCTAATGCTTATAATTTCAAAAACGACCATTTTTTTGTTCTTTATTAAAATGAAAAGGTTGAAAACTCTGCTGTGCATAATAATTTGGAACATGCATTTTGAGTGCAGTTTGAGTTTTTTATTTTTTTTTAAATATACTGTTATCATAGGCAGTTTGTGCAAAAACCTTTCAATTGTACTCTAATAGTTATTTGACTGGAAAATTACAATGACTGCAATTCATATAGGTAATTTGGGAAAATCTGAGAAAATATTATTTGCATAATAATTTGGAACACGGTGTAAAGCAGCTCAGTGCGTCGAGGCAGTGGAGGAAGCTCTGCACAAAGAGGGAGCAGAAGCAGCGCCTCAGCACAAGGCAAGACCAGTATGGCTCAAATGTGGTAAAGTTTTGTGTCCCCGCCGCCACAAATGTCTACACCATATCAGTCGGCTCCAGTCCGCAGGAGGCAACGTTTCCGTCAGATGGAGACAGACTACATGTCTTGCCCTGTCAGTGTACTCCCAGACGACTCTTCCCCTTTCAAGTTTTGGGTCTCTAAGCTGGATACATGGCCAGAGCTTAGCCAATATGCATTGGAGGTGCAGTCTTGCCCTGCTGCTAGTGTATTATCGGAGCGCGTCTTTAGTGCCGCAGGTGGTGTACTAACAGACCGTCGCATCTGACTATCCTCCGATAACTTTGACCCGCTTACTTTTCTGAAAATAAACAAGGCCTGGATCTCGCATGAATTTGCCAGTCCTCTTCCAGAATAAATAATTGATTGGCAACAGTATCCAGGTCTCTATTGTGTTCATGTTTCTACCACCTGAACTGTAATCCCTGGGCTCCAACACCGCCAGTTGCTGCTCAGAAGTGCCGTCTGCACAGTCAACACTTGCTCCAGCTTAATTGGGGTTCAGTAACGTAAGCTGTTCCCCTGCTGTGTCCGGCAATTTCTCCTGCGCTGTCCACATTCACACTACTACTGATTTTAAACTTGCTCCAATTAGGCCTCTGTCTGGCTCCTCTCTGTTTTCAGTTTTTACCCTGGGCTCCAACACCGCCAATTGCTGCTCAGACGTGCCGTCTGCACAGTCAACACTTGCTCCAGTGTTTTTGGGGTTCAGTAACGTCAGCTGATCCCCTGCTGTGTGTCCGGTAATTTCTCCTGCTCTGTCCACATTCACACTACTACTGATTTTAAACTTGCTCCAATTAGGCCTCTGGCTCCACTCTGTTTTTAGTATTTACCCTGGGCTCCAACACCGCCAGTTGCTGCTCAGAAGTGCCGTCTGCACAGTCAACACTTGCTCCAGTGTTATTGGGGTTCAGTAACGTCAGCTGATCCCCTGCTGTGTGTCCGGCAATTTCTCCTGCTCTGTCCACATTCACACTACTACTGATTTTAAACTTGCTCCAATTAGGCCTCTGGCTCCACTCTGTTTTTAGTATTTACCCTGGGTTCCAGCACGCCAGCTGTTTCCGGGTAGTGTCAATGTCACTTTGCCTCCAATACGTTGTCCTGTCGTGTTGCGGTCGGGTTAGCCGACTCTATGGTACCTGCAGTTTAGGTGACTCCTATGTGGGCTGCGGGATCTGGCAATGGAGGCTGGTTCCATAGTGCCAATAGGACAAGCACCCCCTGTAGGACTGTGGGTTTCGGTAACTCCGGCCGGCTCGCGGCCTTGCAACTTTTTTTTTTCATGTGTACCTTCTGCTAACCATCCAGGTTCCAGTACCATCAGCTGGTTCTCGGCAGTGCCTTTTGCTTAGGTGCCTCCTTCTCGGTATCCGAGTTCCACCAACGTCTGCTGGTCCTTGGTAGTGCTTTCTGGCACAGGTACCCCCTGCATAGTAACCGGGTTCCAGTACCATCAGCTGGTACTCGGTAGTTCCATTGGCTCTTGTACCTTCTGTTACCCATCCGGGTTCCAGTACCGTCAGCTGGTTGTCGGCAGTGCCTTTGGCTTAGGTGTCTCCTTCTCGGTATCCGAGTTCCACCAACGTCTGCTGGTCATTGGTAGTGCTTTCTGGCACAGGTACCTCCTGCTTAGTAACCGGGTTCCAGTACCATCAGCTGGTCCTCGGTAGTTCCATTGGCTCTTGTACCTTCTGCTACCCATCCGGGTTCCAGAACCGTCAGCTGGTTCTTGGCAGTGTCTTTGTCACGGATACTCCCTCCTGCCCAGCCTGGTTCCAGCACGCCAGCTGTTTCCGGGTAGTGTCAACGTCACTTTGCCTCCAATACGTTGTCCTGTCGTGTTGCCGACTCTATGGTGCCTGCAGTTTAGGTGACTCCTATGTGGGCTGCGGGATCTGGCAATAATGGCTGGTTCCATAGTGCCAATAGTCAAGCACCCCATGTAGGACTGTGGGTTTCGGTAACTCCGGCCGGCTCGCGGCCTTGCAACTTTTTTTTTTCATGTGTACCTTCTGCTACCCATTCCAGGTTCCAGTACCGTCAGCTGGTTCTCGGCAGTGCCTTTGGCTTAGGTGCCTCCTTCTCGGTATCTGAGTTCCACCAACGTCTGCTGGTCCTTGGTAGTGCTTTCTGGCACAGGTACCTCCTGCATAGTAACCAGGTTCCAGTACCATCAGCTGGTCCTCGGTAGTTCCATTGGCTCTTGTACCTTCTGCTATACATCCGGGTTCCAGTACCATCAGCTGGTTCTCGGCAGTGCCTTTGGCTTACGTGCCTCCTTCTCGGTATCCGAGTTCCACCAACGTCTGCTGGTCCTTGGTAGTGCTTTCTGGCACAGGTACCCCCTGCATAGTAACCGGGTTCCAGTACCATCAGCTGGTACTCGGTAGTTCCATTGGCTCTTGTACCTTCTGCTACCCATCCGGGTTCCAGTACCGTCAGCTGGTTGTCGGCAGTGCCTTTGGCTTAGGTGCCTCCTTCTCGGTATCCGAGTTCCACCAACGTCTGCTGGTCCTTGGTAGTGCTTTCTGGCACAGGTACCTCCTGCTTAGTAACCGGGTTCCAGTACCATCAGCTGGTCCTCGGTAGTTCCATTGGCTCTTGTACCTTCTGCTACCCATCCGGGTTCCAGAGCCGTCAGCTGGTTCTTGGCAGTGTCTTTGTCACGCGTACTCCCTCCTGCCCAGCCTGGTTCCAGCACGCCAGCTGTTTCCGGGTAGTGTCAACGTCACTTTGCCTCCAATACGTTGTCCTGTCGTGTTGCCGACTCTATGGTGCCTGCAGTTTAGGTGACTCCTATGTGGGCTGCGGGATCTGGCAATGAAGGCTGGTTCCATAGTGCCAATAGGACAAGCACCCCATGTAGGACTGTGGGTTTCGGTAACTCCGGCCGGCTCGCGGCCTTGCAACTTTTTTTTTTCATGTGTACCTTCTGCTACCCATCCAGGTTCCAGTACCGTCAGCTGTTTCTCGGCAGTGCCTTTGGCTTAGGTGCCTCCTTCTCGGTATCCGAGTTCCACCAACGTCTGCTGGTCCTTGGTAGTGCTTTCTGGCACAGGTACCTTCTGCATAGTGACCAGGTTCCAGTATCATAAGCTGGTCCTCGGTAGTTCCATTGGCTCTTGTACCTTCTGCTACCCATCCGGGTTCCAGTACCATCAGCTGGTTCTCAGCAGTGCCTTTGGCTTAGGTGCGTCCTTCTCAGTATCCGAGTTCCACCAACGTCTGCTGGTCCTTGGTAGTGCTTTCTGGCACAGGTACCTCCTGCTTAGTAACCGGGTTCCAGTACGATCAGCTGGTCCTCGGTAGTTCCATTGGCTCTTGTACCTTCTGCTACCCATCCGGGTTCCAGTACCATCATCTGGTTCTCGGCAGTTCCTCAGCCTTCTTGTACCTTCTGCTACATTTCCAAGTTCAAGCTTTTTGAAATGGTTTTTGGTAATCACTCTGGATCTCCCTGATGATGACCCTGAAGACGACGACCCTGAAGACCACCCCGAAGACGACCCTGAAGACGACAACCCTGAAGACCACCCCGAAGACGAGGACCCCGAAGATGACGACCCTGAAGACGATGACCCTGAAGACCACCCCGAAGAAGATGACGACCCCGAAGACGACGACCCTGAAGACCACCCTGAAGAAGACAAGGACCCCGAAGACGACGACCTGAAGACGACGACCATGAAGACCACCCCAAAGAAGACCAAGAAGATGACCCTGAAGAAGATGATCAAGAGGACAAAGAACAAGAAAACAACCACCAAGATACAGAAGACCAAGAAGCTGCAGAAGAAAAAGCAGAATAACATTAATCATAAGACTAAAAATCAGAGCAAACGATATTATCTAAATTATAAGCAGAAGAAGACTAAGCAGTGTATGGGGGTGAGTCCGTTCCTCCTCGTGGTGCCCCTGGAAAAGACCTGCTGCTGTAGGCCAAACTGAACGCGGACAAATCCTGTTGTAAATCTTTTGTGACAGGAAAAATGGAAGGTGTAATCTTCAAACTTTTATAGATACAGTGGTGGCCAAAAGTATTGGCACCCCTGCAATTCTGTCAGATAATACTCAGTTTCTTTCTGAACATGATTGCAATCACAAATTCTTTGGTATTATTATCTTCATTTAATTTGTCTTCAATGAAAAAACACAAAAAGAATTGTCCTAAAGCCAAATTGGATATAATTCCACACCAAACCTAAAAAAGGGGGTGGACAAAAGTATTGGCACTGTTTGAAAAATCATGTGATGCTTCTCTAATTCGTGTAATTAACAGCACCTGTAACTTACCTGTGGCACCTAACAGGTGTTGGCAATAACTAAATCACACTTGCAGCCAGTTAACATGGATTAAAGTTGACTCAACCTTTGTCCTCTGTCCTTGTGTGTACCACATTGAGCATGGAGAAAAGAAAGAAGACCAAAGAACTGTCTGAGGACTTGAGAAACCAAATTGTGAGGAAGCATGAGCAATCTCAAGGCTACAAGTCCATCTCCAAAGACCTGAATGTTCCTGTGTCTTCCGTGCGCAGTGTCATCAATAAGTTTAAAGCCCATGGCACTGTGGCTAACCTCCCTAGATGTGGACGGAAAAGAAAAATTGACGAGAGATTTCAACGCAAGATTGTGCTGATGGTGGATAAAGAACCTCGACTAACATCCAAACAAGTTCAAGCTGCCCTGCAGTCCGAGGGTACAACAGTGTCAACCCGTACTATCCGTCGGCGTCTGAATGAAAAGGGACTGTATGGTAGGATACCCAGGAAGACCCCACTTCTTACCCCGAGACATAAAAAAGCCAGGCTGTAGTTTGCCAAAACTTACCGGAGAAAGCCTAAAACGTTTTGGAAGAATGTTCTCTGGCCAGATGAGACAAAAGTAGAGCTTTTTTGGGAAAAAGCATCAACATAGAGTGTACAGGAAAAAAAAAGAGGCATTCAAAGAAAAGAACACGGTCCCTACAGTCAAACATGGCGGAGGTTCCCTGATGTTTTGGGGTTGCTTTGCTGCCTCTGGCACTGGACTGCTTGACCGTGTGCATGGCATTATGAAGTCTGAAGACTACCAACAAATTTTGCAGCATAATGTAGGGCCCAGTGTGAGAAAGCTGGGTCTCCCTCAGAGGTCATGGTTCTTCCAGCAAGACAATGACCCAAAACACACTTCCAAAAGCACTATAAAATGGTTTGAGAGAAAGCACTGGAGACTTCTAAGGTGGCCAGCAATGAGTCCAGACCTGAATCCCATAGAACACCTGTGGAGAGATCTCAAAATGGCAGTTTGGAGAAGGCACCCTTCAAATATCAGGGACATGCAGCAGTTTGCCAAAAAAGAATGGTCTACAATTCCAGCAGAGCATTGTAAGAAACTAATTGATGGTTACCGGAAGCGGTTGTTCGCAGTTATTTTGGCTAAAGGTTGAAAAACCAAGTATTAGGCTGAGGGTGCCAATACTTTTGTCTGGCCCATTTTTGGAGTTTTGTGTGAAATAATCAATGATTTGATTTTTGCTTCATTCTCTGTTGTGTTTTTTCCTTGCAAGCAAATTAAATGAAGGTAATAATACCAAAGAATTTGTGATTGCAATCATTTTCAGGAACAAACTGAGTATTATCTGACAGAATTGCAGGGGTGCCAATACTTTTGGCCACCACTGTAACAACTACAGGAATGCCTGTCTAAAATAAGAATATGATGAAGAAGAAGAATATGAAGAAGATGAAGAAGTAGAATATGAAGAAGAATAATAGTTGAATAAGAAGAATATGAAGAATGTAAAAAAAAAGAATAATAGGAAGAAGGTGAAGAAGAAGATGAATAAGGTGAAGAAGAAGTTGATGAAAAAGATGCTGCTGCTGAGGATGATGCAGGAGAAAGTGTGAGAGAAGTAAAAAAGAAGGTGAAGAGCATGGAAGTAGTGAAACATAAATATCTGACCAAATATAAAAAAGCTTAACATAGTCAATATCTTTGTAACTCCAAACGTCTTAAAAAATATATTAATTTCTGCTATTCCGTTTGGTTGGGCTAAACCTCTATGCCTTTAATGTCTCCTCCACCTCCCCCAATACATTCTACATTATTCTTAGTTGTTTTCCTTCATGTGGAATTAACCTGCAAGGAAAGAAAGGGTTTATTTTCATTCCGATATTTGTGTCCCATTGACTTGCATTGGTTTCCGGTATCGGAATCGTCGATATCTGATATTTTTAGAGTATCGGTCCGATCCAATCCGACCCGATATTTCCCGATATCGGAAGGTATCGCTCAACACTAGTGGTTAGTAATGGGGCTGTCTGTTGGACACCTCTCCATTACTAACCCCAGGCCTTAATGCCAGCTGTGATTTTTGATAGCTCACAGCTGACATCAACCCCAACTACCATTACCCCAAATGCCATCGCACCAGGGCAGTCGGGAGCAGCCGGGCAAAGCCCCAGAATTGGCGCATCTTATGTGATGCGCCACTTTTGGGGCTGCTGCGGGTTGGTACTTTTAGGCTGGGAAGGGCCCAATAACCATGAATCTTCCCAGCCTGATAATATAAGCCTACCACTGTCTTCTTTACCTTGATGGTTACCAAAAATAGGGGGGACCCCACATGTTTTTTTTATTAATTAAACAAAACTAAATACCCTTTAGTGACACAAGAAAGGCACTAAAGGGTGAAAATTGTTTAAATGTTGGGAGCTTGTGAAATTGTATATCTACAGGAAAAATCAGACGGCATACGCATGGTTCATGTGTCTTCTGATGAGTCTCTTCCAATGTACGGGGCCATATGCAGCATGCTGCAATATTATGTGGTAACGCTTGAACGAATCCCAGTGATTCTGAGATTGTTATTTTTCATAACACATTGTACGTTGTTAGTGGTAAATTTAAATCAAATGTAATGCAATGTTTTCTTTTTCTTTTTAAAAAGAAAAATATCAAAATTTTCGCTAAGATTTGTAAAATTTGCAATTTTTAAACTTTCAATTTTAACCCCTTAACCCCCGAGGGTGGTTTGCACGTTAATGACCAGGCCAATTTTTACAATTCTGACCACTGTCACTTTATGAGGTAATTACTCTGGAACGCTTCAACGGATCCCCCTGATTCTGAGAATGTTTTTTCGTGACATATTGTACTTCATGATTGTGGTAAAATTTCTTCGATATCACTTGCGTTTATTTGTGAAAAAAATGGAAATTTGGTGAAAATTTTGAAAATTTTGCAAGTTTCAAAATTTGAATTTTTATGCCCTTAAATCAGAGAGATATGTCACACAAAAGAGTTAATAAATAACATTTCCCACATGTCTACTTTACATCAGCACAATTTTGGAACCAAAATTTTTTTTGTTAGGGAGCTATAAGGGTTAAAAGTTGACCAGCGATTTCTCATTTTTCCAACAAAATTTACAAAACCATTTTTTTAGGGACCACATCACATTTGAAGTCACTTTGAGGGGCCTATATGACAGAAAATACCCAAAAGTGACACCATTCTAAAAACTGCACCCCTCAAGGTGCTCAAAACCACATTCAATAAGTTTATTAACCCTTCAGGTGCTTCACAGGAATTTTTGGAATGTGGAAGAAAAAAATGAACATTTAACTTTTTTCACAAAAATGTTACTTTAGACCCAATTTTTTTTATTTTCAAAGGGGTAACAAGAAAAAATGGACCCCAAAATTTGTTGTGCAATTTCCCCTGGGCACGCAGATACCCCATATGTGGGGAAAAAACACTGTTTGGGTGCACGGCAGGGCTCGGAAGGGAAGGAGCGCCATTTGACTTTTTGATTGTAAAATTTGCTTGAATAATTAGCGGACGCCATGTTGCATTTGGAGAGCCCCTGTGTGCCCAAACATTGGAGCTCCCCCACAAGTGACCCCATTTTGGAAACTAGACCCCCCCAAGGCACCTATCTAGATGCATAGTGAGCACTTGGAACCCCCAGGTGCTTCACAAATTGATTCGTAAAAATGAAAAAGTTTTTTTTTTTTCACTTTTTTATTTTTACGAATCAATTTGTGAAGCATCTAGGGGTTCCAAGTGCTCACTATGCATCTAGATAGGTGCCTTGGGGGGTCTAGTTTCCAAAATGGGGTCACTTGTGGGGGAGCTCCAATGTTTGGGCACACAGGAACTCTTCAAATGCAACATGGTGTCCGCTAACAAATTGAATGGAAAATCGGCTCAAATTGTTAGCGGACACCATGTTGCATTTGGAGAGCCCCTGTGTGCCCAAACATTGGAGCTCCCCCACAAGTGACCCCATTTTGGAAACTAGACCCCCCAAGGCACCTATCTAGATGCATAGTGAGCACTTGGAACCCCCAGGTGCTTCACAAATTGATTCGTAAAAATGAAAAAGTGAAAAAAAAAACACTTTTCCATTTTTACGAATCAATTTGTGAAGCACCTAAGGGTTCCAAGTGCTTACTATGCATCTAGATAGGTGTCTTTGGGGGTCTAGTTTCCAAAATGGGGTCACTTGTGGGGGAGCTCCAATGTTTGGGCACACAGGGGCTCTCCAAATGCAACATGGCGTCCGCTAACAATTTGAGCCGATTTTCCATTCAATTTGTTAGCGGACATCATGTCGCGTTTGGAGAGCCCCTGATGTGCCTAAACAGTGGAGCTCCCCCACAAGTGACCCCATTTTGGAAACTATACCCCTCAAGGATTTTATTAAGGTGTATAGTGAACATTTTGAACCCAGAGGTACGACACAGAATTTGATAACATTAGGTCATCATATTGAATAAGTTGTCATTAGTCTTGAGCGCAAGTGCTCGCTACTTGAGTTTGCATCGGGTACTCAGGTATGCACCATGTACTGCGTGTGCTCGAGTGACATGCTCGAGTCCCCGCCCGGATGTTTCACGGTTATTAGACACCCAAAAAAAAACATGCGGGGATCGCTCGTGCATGGCAGGCAATCCCCGCACAGTTTTTTGGGCCGTGAAGCATATGGGGCGGAGACTCGAGCATGTCACTCAAATACCCACGATACTCAATGCATACCAGAACACCCGATGCAAACTCAAGTAGCGAGCACTTGCGCTCAACACTAGTCGCCATATCGTCATCTTTTTTACTTACTTTTGAAAAAAATCCCAACCCCATCACAACCCTAACCCCAACCCCAGCCCTAACCCTAACACAACCCCAACCGTAGCACAACCCTAACCGTAGCACAACCCTAACCCTAGCACAACCCTAACCTGAGAGTTTATTTTTTACGCCGTTCCTCATGCGGTATAAGTGATTAGACGATCTTATTCTTCGGGTCGATGAGACTACAGCGATACCAGAATCATATGGGGTTTTTATGACTGACAGCTGTCACACACTAAAAGACGCATTTTTTGTAAAATCTAGTTTTTCCATCGCCATATTTTGAGAGCTATAATTTTTCCAGATTTTGGCAGACAGTCATTTGACGGCTTTTTTTTTGCGGGATGAGTTGACGTTGTTATTGGTGCCATTTTCAGGCACGTGACATTTTTTGATCGCTTTCTATTCCGATTTTTGGGAGGCAGAATAAACAAAAACCAACAATTCAGGAATTGTTTTTTTGTTTTTTTTTTTATTCTGTTCCGCGTGTGGTAAAATTGATAAGGCAGCTTTATTCTTCGGGTCAGTACGTTTACAGCGGTACCACATTTATATCTTATTTCTATGTTTTGCACTTTTACATAATAAAAGCAATTTTATAGAAAAAATTATTTTTTAGCATAGCTTTATTCTGAGAGCTATAACTTTTTTATTTTTTGGCTGATGGAGCTGCATGGCAGCTTGTTTTTTGCGGGACGAGATGACTTTTTCAGCGGTACCATTTTTATTTATATTTGTCTTTTTGATCGCGTGTTATTCCATTTTTTGTTTGGCGGTATAGTGATAAAGCATTGTTTTTTATTTCGTTTTTTATTTTTATTTTTTACCGTGTTCACTGAAGGGGTTAACTAGTGGGACAGTTTTATAGGTCAGGTTGTTCCGGACGCGGCGATACCAAATATGTGTACTTTTATTGTTTTTTTTGGTTTTTTTTTAGAATAATATTTATTGATGGGTACATTATATTTTTATTTTTGGTGGATTCTTTTTTATTTATTTTTTTATATTTTTACAATTTTTTTTTTTTTCACTTTCTGATAGTTTTTATACTTTATTACTTTGTCCCACTGTGGGACTTTCACTTTTTTTTCTCTGATCGCCTGCATGGCACAGGAATGCAGCACCATCCCTGTGCCATTTTGGGCTGTCAGCGCTGGACAGGGAGAAGATTGTTTGGAAATGCACTGCGCATGTCCAAAAAATCTTCCTGCTGTCTGGTGACCCGGATGTTGTCATGACGACATCGGGTCGTCATGGCAACATCCTGGAAGCCACGGCAGTCAGCGCTGGAAGCCGGAAGAGGAGGTGAGTATCTGCGATCACCTCCCCTTGCCACCGCAATGCTGCGATCGACTTTGATCGCAGCATCGCGGGGGTTAATGTGCTGGGAGCGGTGCAGGACCGCTCCCTGCACATAGTACCGGGTGTCAGCTGTGACAATCAGCTGACACCCGGCGGCGATCGCGCCCGCACAGCCTGTGTGCGCGCGCGATCGCCATGACGTACTAATACGGGTCTGGCTCTTAAGTCCCAGGGCACAGACGCGTATTAGTACGTCAAATGTTGTTAAGGGGTTAATATCCTTAAACCAGTTGTCATGCTTACAAAATGATTTAAAAAAATCATTTTCCACATCTCTGCTTAACATTTACAAACTTTTTTTTTTTTTATACGTAATTTTTTTTTTGTTAGTAAGTTAGAAAGGTTCAAAGTTGATCAGCAATTTATCATTTTTCCAGCAAAATTTGCTAAACAGTTTAAGGGACCACATCATGTTTTGAAGTGACTTTGGGGGGTCTGTATGACAGAAAATATCCAAAAGTGACGCCATTTTAAAAACTGCGCACATCAAAGTCCTTAAAGCCACATTCAAGAAGTGTATTAACCCTTTTGGTGCTTCACAGGAATTAAAGCATTGTGGAAGAAAAAAAAATAACCTGAGTTCCCCCTCCCCGAAAATGTTTATTTTTAGCTCAGAAAGGAAGGAGCTCCATATTGTAGTGCACATTTTGCTGGAATGGTTTGAAGGTGCCGTGCCACATTGGCAAAGTCCCTGAGGTGCCAGAACAGCAGAACCTCTCCCTTCTTTTCCACCATAAGTGACCTCATTTTGAAAACTACACCTCTCAATGAATTAATCTAGGGATGCAGTGATCATATTGACAACATGGGTCTGTCACAGATTTTTATACCATTGGGCAGTGAAGAAAAAATAAATACTTTTTTTTACCACAAGCATTTTTTTTATTCCCAGAGGTTACATTGCACCAAATTTGTCACTCTTCTTCTGCTGAACGTGGCAATACGCCATATGTGGCTGTTCAGTATTGCTTAGCCACATTATTTTTGGCTGCTATCACACATAGGGCTGTGGAGTTGGAGTCCATTTAGGAGGAGCACAGATGAAGGGTGCTGGTCCAATCTGCATACAGCAGGAATTTCACCTGGGTATCGTGGAGTATGATACCTGGTGCCACAGAGGATTCCAGAGCAGTGGCCAGCTCGTTGATGTAGACATTGAAGAACGTTGGACTTAAGCTGCAGCCCTGTCTGACTGCTCGGCTCTGCTGGAAATCAACCGTTCTTTTCCCGTTCACCCTCATGCTTCAGATGTTCTCAGTGGAGGAGCTTTTGATGACATCATAGGTCTTTCCTCCTATTCCGCTCTCCAGCAGTTTCAGGAACAGGCCGGTTGAGATGAGATCTTGGTTCCAGGCGTGAGGGAAGTAGCCAGCGCTCAGGACGATATTGAACAGTTTAGTCACTGCAGCCTGTATTTCTGGGGGGGCTGTACTTCAGAATTTCAGGCGGAATTCCATCCAGGCAACTAGCATTTCTAAACCTTATGGAAGACATTGTCTCTCAAACTTCCTGTAATGTGATTGGTATATCCAGAGGGTTTTTGAAATCTTTTACTTTTTCCTCCATTGCCTTTAGTTTTGCCATCATATTTTCATGTTTTTGGCTTAGTCCTTCCTTCGGAATGTCTGCGTATAGGTCACTGAAGTACTGGAGCCAGATGTGTCCGTTTTGGATATGGATGTTGCTTTTCTTGGTTTTTGTGCCCATGTGGTTCCATAGTTCCCAAAAGGAGTTGTCTTGGAGGGCATATGTGTGTACTGTATATATGTGTATATATGTGTGTAAATATACAGTACAGACCAAAAGTTTGGACACACCTTCTCATTCAAAGATTATTCTGTATTTTCATGACTATGAAAATTGTACATTCACACTGAAGGCATCAAAACTATGAATTAACACATGTGGAATTATATACTTAACAAAAAGGTGTGAAACAACTGAAAATATGTCTTATATTCTAGGTTCTTCAAAGTAGCCACCTTTTGCTTTGATGACTGCTTTGCACACTCTTGGCATTCTCTTGATGAGCTTCAAGAGGTAGTCACCGGAAATGGTTTTCACTTCACAGGTGTGCCCTGTCAGGTTTAATAAGTGGGATTCTTGCCTTATAAATGGGGTTGGGACCATCAGTTGTGTTGTGCAGAAGTCTGGTGGATACACAGCTGATAGTCCTACTGAATAGACTGTTAGAGTTTGTATTATGGCAAGAAAAAAGCAGCTAAGTAAAGAAAAATGAGTGGCCATCATTACTTTAGGAAATGAATGTCAGCCAGTGCGCAAAATTGGGCAAACTTTGAAAGTGTCCCCAAGTGCAGTTGCAAAAACCATCAAGCGCTACAAAGAAACTGGCTCACATGAAAACCGCCCCAGGAAAGGAAGACCAAGAGTCACCTCTGCTTCTGAGGATAAGTTTATCCGAGTCACCAGCCTCAGAAATCGCAGGTTAACTGCAGCTCAGATTAGAGACCAGGTTAATGCCACACAGAGTTCTAGCAGCAGACACATCTCTACAACAACTGTTAAGAGGAGACTTTGTGCAGCAGGCCTTCATGGTAAAATAGCTGCTAGGAAACCACTGCCAAGGACAGCCAACAAGCAGAAGAGACTTGTTTGGTCTAAAGAACACAAGGAATGGACATTAGACCAGTGGAAATCTGTGCTTTGGTCTGATGAGTCCAAATTTGAGATCTTTGGTTCTAACCACCATGTCTTTGTGCGACGCAGAAAAGGTGAACGGATGGACTCTACATGCCTGGTTCCCACCATGAAGCATGGAGGAGGAGGTGTGATTGTGTGGGGGTGCTTTGCTGCTGACACTGTTGGGGATTTATTCAAAATAGAAGGTATACTGAACCAGCATGGCTACCACAGCATCTTGCAGCGGCATGCTATTCCATCCGGTTTGCGTTTAGTTGGACCATCATTTATTTTTCAACAGGACAACGACCCTAAACACACCTCGAGGCTGTGTAAGGGCTATTTGACCAAGAAGGAGAGTGATGGGGTGCTACGCCAGATGACCTGGCCTCCACATTCACCAGACCTGAACTCAATCGAGATGGTTTGGGGTGAGCTGGACCGCAGAGTGAAGGCAAAAGGGCCAACAAGTGCTAAGCATCTCTGGGAACTCCTTCAAGATTGTTGGAAGACCATTTCCGGTGACTACCTCTTGAAGCTCATCAAGAGAATGCCAAGAGTGTGCAAAGCAGTCATCAAAGCAAAAGGTGGCTACTTTGAAGAACCTAGAATATAAGACATATTTTCAGTTGTTTCACACTTTTTTGTTAAGTATATAATTCCACATGTGTTAATTCATAGTTTTGATGCCTTCAGTGTGAATGTACAATTTTCATAGTCATGAAAATGCAGAAAAATCTTTAAATGAGAAGGTGTGTCCAAACTTTTGATCTGTTTTATTATACATATATATATATATATATATATATACACATATATACTAGATGGTGGCCCGATTCTAATGCATCGGGTATTCCAGAATATGTATGCAGCCGACAGGGCGCAATCAGCAGAGCGGTGTTTAAATTTGGCGCCAAAATCGCTGATTGGTCGAGGCCGGCAACCATGACCAATCACCAAAGCGGTGTTAAAATTTGGCGGCTATATCGCAGATTGGTCAAGGCCGGCGGTCGCGACTAATCAGCAGAGCGGGGTTTAAATTTGGCGCCAATAATGCTGATTGGTCGCGACCGCCAGCTGCAACCAATCAGTAGAGTGTTATTTAAATTTGGCGCCAATAATGGTGATTGGTCACGGCCGGGACCAATCAGCAGAGCGGTGTTTAAATTTGGCGCCATTAATGCTGATTTTTTGCGACCGGTAACCGCGACCAATCAGCAGAGCGGTGTTAAAATTTGGTGCCAATAATGCTCTTTATTCGCGGCCGGCAACCGCGACCAATCAGCAGAGAGGTGTTAAAATTTGGCGCCAATATCGCTGCTTGGTCGCGGCCGGCCACCGCCACCAATCAGCGAAGCGGTGTTTAAATTCGGTGCCAATATCGCTGATTGGTCACGACCGGTGGTTGCGACTAATCAGCAGAGCGGGGCTTAAATTTGGCGCCAAGAATGCTGATTGCTCGCGGCCGGCGACCGCGACCAATCAGCAGAGCGGGTTTAAATTTGCCGCCCATATCGCTGATTGTTCGCCGGGGAGTGGCGCTGCCTGTGCGGGTACTTCTGCTGTGAGCAGCTGGGAGATGAGCGGCTGCTCGCAGCAGAAGAATCCCGACCGGCAGCGCCGCTCCTCGGTCCTCCGTTCACACTTGCCGTCGGGAGATCAGAGCGTTGTTTAAATTTGGCGCCAATCTCGCTGATTGGTCACGGCCGCCAGCCGCGACCAATCAACAGAGCGTTTTTTAAATTTTGCGCCAATCTCACTGATTGGTCGCGGTCGGCTGCCGCCCGCGACCAATTAGCAAAGCGGTGTTTAACTTTAGCGCCAAAATCACTGATTGGTCGCGGTCGGAGAGCGCGACCAATCAGCGAATCGTATTGGTGAGGACTGGGGAGCGGAATCGTATTGGTGAGGACCGGGGAGCGCCGCTGCCTGCGCGGCTACTTCCGCTGCGAGAAGCGGGGAGATGAGCGGCTGCTCGCAGCAGAAGTATCCCGACCCGGCGGTCGGGGTCCTTCTGCTGCTACCGGCCGGGAGATGAGCACCTCGCGCCGGTCATCTCCCGGCTGCATCTCCGTCCCGCAGATGAGCCGCTAACGGCCGCCATTTTTTTTCAGAAATCCCGCGGCACTGATTGGCCGCTGCCGGACCAATGAGCGACGCGGGATTTCCAGGACAGACAGACAGACGGGATAAGACGAATATATATATATATATATAGTACAGACCAAAAGCTTGGACACACCTTCTCATTTAAAGATTGTTCTGTATTTTCCTGATGAATTAACACATGTGGAATTATATACTTAACAAAAAAGTGTGAAACAACTGAAAATATGTCTTATATTCTAGGTTCTTCAAAGTAGCCACCTTTTGCTTTGATGACTGCTTTGCACACTCTTGGCATTCTCTCTTAAAGAGTTAGTCACTGGAAATGGTCTTCCAACAATCTTGAAGGAGTTCCCAGAGATGCTTAGCACTTGTTGGCCCTTTTGCCTTCACTCTGCGATCCAGCTCACCCCAAATCTTCTCGATTGGGTTCAGGTCTGGTGACTGTGGAAGCCAGGTCATCTGGCGTAGCACCCCATCACTCTCCTTCTTGGTCAGATAGCCCTTACACAGCCTGGAGGTGTGTTTGGGGTCATTGTCCTGTTGAAAAATAAATGATGGTCCAACTAAACGTAAAACGGATAGAATAGCATGCCGCTGCAAGATGCTGTGGTAGCCATGCTGGTTCAGTATGCCTTCAATTTTGAATAAATCCCCAACATTGTCTGCAGCAAAGCACCCCCACACCATCACACCTCCTCCTCCATGCTTCACGGTGGGAACCAGGCATGTAGAGTCCATCCGTTCACCTTTTCTGCGTCGCACAAAGACATGGTGGTTGGAACCAAAGATCTCAAATTTGGACTCATCAGACCAAAGCACAGATTTCCACTGGTCTAATGTCCATTCCTTGTGTTCTTTAGACCAAACAAGTCTCTTCTGCTTGTTGGCTGTCCTTAGCAGTGGTTTCCTAGCAGCTATTTTACCATGAAGGCCTGCTGCACAAAGTCTCCTCTTAACAGTTGTTGAAGAGATCTGTCTGCTGCTTGAACTCTGTGTGGCATTGACCTGGTCTCTAATCTGAGCTGCTGTTAACCTGCGATTTCTGAGGCTGGTGACTCGGATAAACTTATCCTCCGAAGCAGAGGTGACTCTTGGTCTTCCTTTCCTGGGGCGGTCCTCATGTGAGTCAGTTTCTTTGTAGCGCTTGATGGTTTTTGCAACTGCACTTGAGGACACTTTCAAAGTTTGCCCAATTTTTCGGACTGACTGACCTTTATTTCTTAAAGTAATAAATGGCCACTCGCTTTTCTTTACTTAGCTGCTTTTTTCTTGCCATAATACAAATTCTAACAGTCTATTCAGTAGGACTGTCAGCTGTGTATCCACCTGACTTCTGCAAAACACAACTGATGGTCCCAACCCCATTTATAAGGCAAGAAATCCCACTTATTAAACCTGACAGGGCACACCTGTGAAGTGAAAACCATTTCCGGTGACTACCTCTTGAAGCTCATCAAGAGAATGCCAAGAGTGTGCAAAGCAGTCATCAAAGCAAAAGGTGGCTACTTTGAAGAACCTGGAATATAAGACATATTTTCAGTTGTTTCACACTTTTTTGTTAAGTATATAATTCCACATGTGTTAACAACCCATCAGCAGGACCGCTACCTCCGCCTTTGTGCAAGGAGGAACAGGAGGAGCACTGCCAGAGCCCTGCAAAATGACCTCCAGCTGGCCACAAATGTGCATGTGTCTGCACAAACGGTTAGAAACTAACTCCATGAGGGTGGTGTGAGGGCCCGACGTCCACAGATGGGGGTTGTGCTCACAGCCCCACACTGTGCAGGACACTTGGCATTTGCCACAGAACACCAGGATTGACAAAGTCGCCACTGGTGCCCTGTGCTCTTCAAAGATGAAAGCAGGTTCACACTGAGCACATGTGACAGATGTGACAGAGTCTGGAGACGCCGTGGAGCGCGATCTGCTGTCTGCAACATCCTTCAGCATGACTGGTTTGGCAGTGGGTCAGTAATGGGGTGGGGTGGCAGTTCTTTGGAGGGCCGCACAGCCCTCCTTGTGCTCGCCAGAGGTAGCCTGACTGCCATTAGGTACCGAGATGAGATCCTCAGACCCCTTGTGAGACCATATGCTGGTGCGGTTGGCCCTGGGTTCCTCCTAATGCAGGACAATGCCAGACCTCATGTGGCTGGAGTGTGTCAGCAGTTCCTGCAAGATGAAGGCATTGAAGCTATGGAATGGCCCGCCCGTTCCCCAGACCTGAATCCGATTGAGCACATCTGGGACATCATGTCTCGCTCCATCCACCAACGTCACGTTGCACCACAGACTGTCCAGGAGTTGGCGGATGCTTTAGTCCAGGTTTGGGAGGAGATCCCACAGGAGACCATCCGCAACCTCATCAGGAGCATGCCCAGGCATTGTAGGGAGGTCATACAGGCACGTGGAGGCCACATACAATACTGAGCTTCATTTTGACTTGTTTTAAGGTCATTACATCAAAGTTGGATCAGCCTGTAGTGTGTTTTTCCACTTTAATTTTGGGGGTGACTCCAAATCCAGGCCTCCATTGGTTCATAAATTTGATTTCTATTGATGATTTTTATGTGATTTTGTTGTCAGCACTTTCAACTTTGTACAGAACAAAGTATTCAATGAGCATATTTCATTCATTCAGATCTAGGATGTGTTATTTGAGTGTTCCCTTTATTTTTTTTGAGCAGTCTACTAAAGATTTTACAAACACTGCCTCCCTTTGGATTCAATATAAAATTTAATAGTTCTGTTTCTTCTGTTCTGTAATTGTTCCTCTCCCAAAGCCACAGGCTACCTATAAGGCATCCAATCGGCCGGAACTGATTGGTGGTGGCAGCTAATAACATTCTTGGGTTATTGTTATGTTAGCAGTGATCATACGTCGGTGTATACGTATATCCCATGTGTTGGAAGGAGGTGTGTATGCCAGGCACTCTCTGTTCTTTTTCCAATAACTAATAAGCAAGAACAGCCTGCGGGCCTCCTGTATTGCTCATCTGCCAATCGTTCAGTTGTCTGGACAATAGGAGGCAGCAGAGAGCTGTTCGCTCAAGAGGCCACAGTGAGTGGTCTCTGAGTAATCAGGATCGTGTGTGTGTGTGTGTGCGTGTGTGCGTGTGTGTGTGTGTGTGTGTGTGTGTGTGTGTGTGTGAATCCCTGACAAATTGGTGGCAGCGGTGGTATATTACAGAACATGAGTGGGGCGGTTGGCAGGGCCCATGTGAATTTACAGCCAGTTACTGTGGGCAACACCATTACTGTTGGGCTTAAGGACACTGGTGCAGTGTAGAACGTGCCTTCATCCGCCCTGAGTTCATGTTACCGGAAGAACTCATTCCTGGGAAGACCCCGACTGTCACCGGGTTTGGGAGTGTCCGCCGTCCCATACCGATGACCAGAGTTTTCCTGGACTGGGGTGAGGGGAGGGGGTTAAGGGAAGTGGGAGTGTCGGAGAATCTCCCCACTAATGTGCTTTTGGGAACTGGTCTGGGACAGTTGGCTGCCCGATACATTCCTTACAACCCTTCCAATTATGATATGTCATGTGATGTCAGTGTCAATGTGATGCATAATAAAAATGTGTGTTGTGGTAAAGGGGAACTCGGCCATCTTTGTACTGCAAGGGCTCTTTACTTAACCGAGGAGGTGGGGGGGAGGGGTGAATGTGGCTGCAGTGTTTCTAATATTTTCTATGACACCTCCCCCTTTTTGAGGTACTGTCGGGGCTGATTTACAGTTCGTCCCTCAAGTCTACCTTACGGAGGGGATTCGAAGATGGGGTTTTCTCCGGGGTGTTACTCATCGCCATCAGACAGGTCTGAAACTCCTGATTTAAATGTAGCCAGAAGTGACGGTAAGGCCTCAACCTCACAGTAATGCTTCGGGGACTGTTCTGGGCCAGTCACTGACCTAGTTATCCTGCTGGATGAGGAGGGTCCAGAGGGCAGTGCGTTACCTGTGTTCTGGGCTCTTGGCCGCGAGTGACAGCCCTAGGTAGGCCGTCTCCCCGGTGGATAACAACTTTTTCCAATTTGTCTGACATGCTGCAGACTCAACTTACCCACCACCCTGACCGACTGTGAATACTAGGTTCCTGCCACTATGACAGGCTGTGCAACATGCCTTCCCACCACTCTGATCGACTGGGGATCCTGCTTTCTGCTCACCCTGACATTTCATGGGGCACATCTGCCCACCACCCTGACAGACTCTGGGTACAATTTTCCCACCCCTCTGAGAGGCTATGGGTACCTCTTTCTCATCATTCTGATAGACGATAGGTCACACATTTCCCTCGCTCTGCCCAGTTGTGGGACCTACCTTGCCACCCCGTGGACAGTCTGGGGATAAGACTATAAGATCTTCCTTACCCCCCTTTTACCACAGGATCCATGCTAATCATGGGGCAGCTACCACAGGACATGTCATCATTACACTGGTCAACTGGAAGGGATCACTTTCTTCATGGTCTCCGTGCCTGCTCCCCTCTCCCTTAGCACTTATGTTGACTCCTTTTAGGGGATCATCAGCAATATCACCCCACAGCGTGACACTGCTGAGTCCTCCTTGACCACAGAACATATTTTCTTTATGCATCATGCTCACATTCACATTATCATCTTTTGAAATGCATGACATTTCAGATCTGGAAGGGTTGTCAGGAAGGTATTGGGCACCCAACTGTCCAGATCAGTTCCCAATAACACATTTGTGGGGAGATTCCTGTGGACATCCCCCACTTACCTTATCCCCCTCCCCTCACCCTAATTCAGGAAAACGCCGGCCATCTGTAAGGGACAGCTAACACTCTCAAACCCAATGACAATCAGGGTCTTTGCAGGGATGAGTGTTTCCAGTATCACAAACTCATTGTGGATGAGGGTTCGTTCTGTGCTGGTGTCCTTAAGCTCAACAGTAATGGTGTTGCTCACAGTAACCAGTTGAAAATACTTATGGGCCCTCCCAACCTTCCCACCCACAAAAAGAATAGCTACACTAGGCCCCGGGGCCACAGGTGTGAGGTTCATCTTCTGCCTCTCCAGGCAGACTAGGCTGATGTGACCTGTTTGGTCACAGATATAGCACCGCTGGGAGTCAGTGGCAGGACGGTTTGTGGAATATGGGGCAGAACCATCAGAGGGCTGGCTGACAGGGTTACTGGGGGTGATTGTTGGCCTACCCCCTTTCCGGCTGACGATGGCTGACTTCCGCACCTCAGGCGTATGGTTGGATTCATAGGCATCTGCTGTTTGTGGTTCAGCAGCCTGCTTTGGCTTCTGGTCCAGCATTAACAGTCGCACCTCCACAGGGCAGAGATGAAGGAACTAGTCTTACATGATCAGCTCTTCCAATTCCTCGAAGGTGGTAACAAATAGTCCTTGGATCCACTGCTTGAAGTTGGTTCTGATCCTATCCACCACATCACTAGCTGTCATGTGATCCACACTGGAGGGCCCGTAAATTTTTGCAGTACACCTCTGTTGTCAGCTGGTACTTTTTTTTATCAAAGCCTGTTTGATGGCCTTGTAGTCTACATTAGTGTTGAGCCACCCCCGTAGTGTTCGAGTTCGGTTCGGTTCGTCGAACACCCGTGTGTTCGCCGAACTGTTCGTCGAACTGTTCGTCGAACACCTTCGAACACCGTTAAAACCAATGGCAGGCAAACAAAAACACATAGAAACACATAGAAAACACCTTCAAAGGTGTCCAAAAGCTGACAAACTGCTCAGAAGACATAACTAACACATGGAAAAGTGACAAGTACATATAGTCATGCGAAAATAAAAGAGGTGGAGGAGTAAAAGGAGGGGGAGACACAGATATAGGCATGTCATGCCCTTCTAAAATCCAAAAAGTGAGAAGCCGACACGGCCAGTCCGCTCCTGCCCGTGCCACCTCCGTGTCGCCGGGTTTGTGCCAGAGCCGCGGTGAACCCTGACGGCCAGCCCCCCTCTCCCAATACTGGTGCCTGTCCGCTGGTGGGTCGAGCGAGCCCCCCTGTGGTGGAGGCAGCTCTAAGCTTTTTAATTTAAATTGTCTCTCTAATGTGAATGAATACACTTTAAATCCATTTACAAGGATCTATTGGAGGGCAAGTCTCATGCCAGCAGCCGCGGTAATTCCAGCTCCAGTAGCGTCCACTAAAGCTGCTGCAGTTAAAAAGCTTTTATAAGGATCGAGCTCGGCTGTCCACCGCAAGGCATCCTACTGCCAGTCCCAGCCCCTATGCCTTGGGGTGCCTCCTGATGCTCTTCACTAAGTATCCCATGGTCCCGAAGCATTTCCTTTGAAAAAATTAAGTGTCTAAACTACAGGTGGTGCAGCTTGCTTAACAGCCGGGATAATCCACTCACTAGCAGACACTGCTACTAGGCACAAAGTATTTCCTGGGCTAGATGCAGTTAAAAATTTGTAATTAGATACTCTCGTTGGATGCTGAGAAAGCATTCCATAGAGTCTCCTGGCACGCCATATATGATTCTCTTAAAAAGCTTGGGGTAGGGGTCTAGGGGACCCTTTTATAGCCAAAATCACGGCCCTGTATCGCAATACGTCACCTAGGCTGAAGATAAATGGAACTGTAGCACCCTGAGGGCTCGGTTGCTACAGACGTATTGCACCTCACCCAGAGGTGTGATATCTCACTCTCAGGTAAGGATGGAGTGTGGATCAGGACCCGACACCTGCATGCATTACACCACATTGCCGCGGGGCAGGGCGACCAATATGCCCCTGAGATGGGCACGACAGTCCCTGTCCCTGGCTGGAGCGGGGGGAGGGAACACTGAGGAAGGGGAACCCTGTAGTGCAGGAGCAGGGAGGAAGCAGTTCCTGGGTGCATTGAGAAGGGAGTATAAAAGGTGGGCACCATCTTAGTTCAGTGCAGAGAAGTCTGAGCAGAAGTGGCAGGGAGCAGGGGCTCTGCATGAGCTCTGCTCCGGAGGCGGGCCTAGTAACAGAGGCCCAGGCCTGGAAGAGGGAGAAGGAAGGAAGAGGAGCGGAGAAGGCTCCAGGAACGAGGAATGAAGGGATCCCAGGGGTGCGGACGGGCGAGTCGCCACCGCACGCCCGAATCCACCTGCGTGGAGGGGTCAGGCCAAAGGGGGAGACCGGTCCCCGAACTAGTGGAGGCAGGAAACGACCCTCAGCTAGAAACCGGAGGCTCTGACATTTTATGTGGCGCAGCCCCTCGCTACACCCGCTAGTAAGGCACCACATAGGGTCAGGGAAACTGGCGCCAAGTTTACCAAGAGGAGGCCCGAGGCAGCCGGACAGAAGTGTTGGGAAGAAAGGCCAGACAAAGGACACACAAAGGGGGTCCTGTGAAGTGCTCCAAAGTTATCTGGGAGTTGTCTGAGCCCCTCACCTGGTGAGCACAGTACGACGTGGGCAGCAGTTACCTGCAGACGTGGTCTGGATAATAAGAACTGTGAGTAAAGGCCCTGAACTGCATCACTGACTCCGTGTCGTTACTGCTGCTGCCCTGCACCATCACCCCCATCCTCCGCATACACTGCCCTGAGGCTATACTCCTCCCGTGGGGAGTTATGCTACGCTCTGCTGCACCCACAACACCAGCCTCAGTGGTCTGCCCTGTAGCGGCGGTTCACTCTGACCGCAATCCACGGGTGGCGTAGTCGGACATTTAAACATGAAAACCACATAAATAGTTCCGCCACTGGTTTGACCGCCCTGAGCCACGGAACTGGTTCGCCGCCACGAAGACTACAACCACCAGCATCCACCAAAAAGGGTCCGGCTCCGGGTGTCCCAAGGCCCAGGGGGTGCGTCAGAACATTTTCATCACCTTTCACAATCACCAATGGGACAAGGCAGTGATGTCCTCTGTCCCCTCTCTTATACATCCTAGTGACGGAGCACCTGCTCTCATCAATTCGCCATAACCCCAATATTAGGTGGATTGAGGTGGGAGGCACCGAGTACAAGTGCTCTCTATTTGCTGATGATGTCCTAGTATATATCACTCAATCACATATATCCATCCATGCTGTTATGGCTGAAATAGATCACTTTGTTACATGGTAAAATTTTAAAATCAATGCAGCGAAGTCTGAGGCCCTCGATGTCTCCCTCCCCAAATCCATATAGGATTCCATCCAGTCCAACTTTCCCTTTGCCTGGCCCTCACAGGGTATCAAATACTTAGGAATTCCTATTCATAGAGACCTCTCCCATCTATGTTATCTTAATTTTGGGACCTTTATTGAACAACTCCATACAGACCATGGTTGGCAAGTTAGAACTGTAAGATTCACTACGTGAACCACTGGTGTTTTGTGGAAAAGCACATGTACACTGCGTTCCAAATTATTATACAAAAAGTGTTTAGGAGTGATAAGGGAAGAATTTGTTTGTTTGTCAGTTAAACTCATTGATGGTGATGTGTGTCAGGGCTCTTTATATCACTGTAAGCAATTGCAGACACCTGTGCTAATTAGTTTGGCAGGTGTGTCCAATGAAAGGCAAGACTACTTAAGAAGGCTCTCTCACATTATTAAGCAGCCTACATTTTCTGCCAAAATGGGAAAGAAAAAGGATGTGTCGGCTGCTGAGAAGCAACAAATTGTGGAGTGTTTAGGTCAAGGCATGACTACAATCAACATTGTGCGATGATCAGGATGAAGTGTCTTGGCAATCAAGAAGTATGTAGCTGATTCACAGTACACACGTGTGCGTGCTGATAAGGGCAAATTGAGGACTCTTTCCTACAGGCAATTACGTCAGGTTGAAAGAGCAGCGGCAAAAAAGCCTTGTCATAGCAGCAGACAAGTTTTTGAAGCTGCTTGTGCCTCCAACGTCCCCCGAACAACAAGATGCAGGGTCCTTCAGAGGTTTGCAGCTGTGCATGCGCCATCCTGTCGACCTCCTCTATCCACTTCACACAAGCAGAAACGGCTCCAGTGGGCCAAACATTACATGAAGACTGATTTCCAAACTGTTTTGTTCACGGATGAGTGCCGTGCAGCGCTCGATGGTCCAGATGGATGGAGTGGAGGATGGCTGGTTGATGGACACCCCACGCAAACACGGCTACAGCGCCAACAAGGAGGAGGTGGAGTAATGTTTTGGGCTGGAATCATGGGGAGAGAGATTGTCGGCCCCTTTAGGATCCCTGAAGGCGCTAAAGATGAACTCCATAATGTATGTGGATTTTCTCAAACAGCACTTCCTGCCATGGTTCAAGAAGAAGAACCGTGTATTTCACAGCAAGATCATTTTTCTGCATGATAATGCACCATCTCATGCTGCACATAAAACATCTGCATCTCTGGCTGATATGGGCATAAAAGGGGACAAACTTATGGTGTGACCCCCATGCTCCCCTGACCTCTACCCCATTCAGAACCTTTGGAGCATCATTAAAAGGAGTGTCTATGATGGCGGGAGGCAGTTCACATCTAAGCAACAGCTCTGGGAGGGTATTCTGTCCTCATGCAAAACAATAGAAGCAGAAACCATCCAAAACCTGACAAATTCAATGCACGAGAGAGTTCAGAAGCTCCTTTCGAACAAGGGGTCCTATGTGAAAATGTAACATCACCTAGAATAAAGTTTTGAGTTGAAAACTGTTTGATTTCAGTTTCTAACAACCTGCTAATGCTTATAATTTCAAAAATGACCATTTTTTTGGTCTTTATTAAAATGAAAAGGTTGATCGAAAAGTTTGGGGGATCTAAGAGTGTGGCAACCCAGTAGTCATGATTACTTCGAATTCTGACAATATGAGGGTCATGCTGCAGGTAGTGCAGCAAGAAGGCACTTATGTGCCTTGCGCATCTCGGAGCCCCAAAATTATTTTCCGGGCTAGATGCAGCTAAAAATTATTTTTAATTTTAAATCTGGTGAAGCTTTAGTATAGATGGCCTAATAGGATCAGTGCTGCACACTGCTGCAAAGCCCAAATTATTTTCCAGTCAAGATACAGATAAACATGATTAGTAATTTGAAAGCTTAAAACGGTTGGTAGGGTGATTTTAACCAATCATCAAGCTTTTACTCTCCCCAGGATGAGACAGGGGTAGAAAAGTCGTTTCGGATCCATGATTTGTTCATCTTTATGAACGTGAGTCTGTCTACATTATCAGTGGAGAGCCACGTGCGCTTATCTGTCAGCACACCACCAGCAGCGCTGAACACACGTTCAGACAAAACGCTGGCTGCGGGGCATGACAAGATCTCCAAGGCGTAAGTGGCTAGCTCCGGCCATTTATCCAGATTGGAAGCCCAAAAAGAGCAAGGGTCCAGTGACACAGTCGTGGCTTCAATGTTTACTTGGAGATACTCCTGTACCATCGTCTCTAGGCGTTGACTATGTGTCAGACTTCTTGTCTCCTGTGGCCTTGCAAAGGATGGGCTAAAAAAGTGGTGAAATGATTCCGCAAAATTGATGTTACCAGCAGATACTGTGGTTCTGTTACGGTTTGAGTGCTGAACACTTGACGGTCCCACGGTTGGCAAGTTGGAACTGTGAGATTCACTACGTGCACCACTGGTATTTTGTGGAAAAGCACATGTAAGATTCTGCAACAGTCTCTGCTGATACTCCTGCATGCGTGCATCCCTTTCTATGGCAGGAATAATTTCTGCAAATTTACTTTTGTACCGGGGATCTAACAGTGTGGCAACCCAGTAGTCAGGATTATTTCTAATTCTCACAATTCGAGGGTCATGTTGCAGGTAGTGCAGCAAGAAGGCACTCATGTGTGTTGCGCATCCAGGAGCACCAAGTCCCTGTTGTGTTGGTGGCGAGGTAACAATCATGTTTCCTTCCTCTGTCCTCTCCCCCCAACCTCGCACAACAGAAATGTGATCAAGGTCTCCCTCATCTGATGAGTCTTCCATCAGTTCGTCCTCCACTTCTTCCTGGGCTCCTGCACCTTCCTCACTAGTTTGGCTGCTACCATGCGCCCTGGTAAAACCATCTCCCCCACCCTCACATGCCTGCCGCCTTGGTGCTGCCGACCGTCTGGACCTTGCAGATGTTAGCCCTTCCGCATACAACTCCTCCTCCTCTACTTCCTCCACCTCCTCTTGTGCCACCACCTGACTCCGAATTCTGTTTAACATGTGCTCCAGCATGTAAATCACCGGAATAGTCATGCTGATAATGGCATCGTCAGCACTAAACATCTTCGTCGCCATTTCAAAACTGTGCAGAAGGGTGCATAGGTCCCTGATCTGAGACCACTCCTCCAGCGTGATTTGCCCCACCTCTGAATCTCGTTGGCCCAGGCTATACGTCAGAACGTATTGCACCAGGGCTTGTCGGTGCTGCCACAGTCGCTGCAACATGTGCAGAGTTGAATTCCACCGGGTAGGCACATCGCATTTTAGCCGGTGAAGTGGCAGGCCCAACGACTTCTGTAGAGATGTAAGTCGCTGAGCTGCGGGATGCGAACGGCGGAAGTGAGCACACAGCGACCGTGCCCTCTGCAGAAGGCCATCTAGTCTGGGATAGTGGGCTAAAAATTGCTGGACAACCAGGTTCAACACGTGAGCCATACAAGGCACGTGTGTGACATTGCCCCGGCGAAGGGCCGCACCCAGGTTTGCAGCATTGTCGCACACAGCCTTCCCTGGTTTCAGGTCCAGTGGAGACAACCATTCATGAAATTGGTTCTCCAGAGCTGACCACAACTCCTCAGCTGTGTGACTCACATTTCCCAGACATTTCAATGTAAAAACCGCCTGATGACGTTGAGCCCTACTGCCAGCATAGTAAGGAGGTGTGCAGGATCCCTTCTGCGCAGTTAGAAAGCTTGTGGCATGACCAGACAGGCTTTGGGTGCAGGTGGAAGACCGAGAGGAGGTTGAGGAGGCAGAAGCAGTGGAGGAACTTTGACATAAAGAGGATTGACGCACAACTCGTGGGGACGGCAAGACTTGGACAGCAGCCCCTTGTCCTGCTGTCACCATAGTTACCCAGTGCCCAGTCAGCGACATGTAACGCCCCTGTCCATGCCTACTCGTCCAAGTGTCTGTGGTGAAATGCACCCTGTCACACACAGAGTTTCTCAAAGAAGCGGTGATTTTGTGTGCGACATGCTGGTGGAGCGCAGGCACACCTTTCTTTGAGAAGTAGTGCCGACTGGGCATCTGGTACTGGGGCACTGCGACGGACATAAGGTCTCGAAAATCCTCTGTGTCCACCAGGCGGAAAGGCAGCATTTCTGTAGCCAAGAGCTTGCAGATGGTGAAATTCAACCTCTTAGCTTTCTCATGGCTAGGAGGAAATGGTCTTTTACTTGTCCACATCTGAGGGACCGAGGGCTGGCTATTGTGCTTAGACGGGGTTGATAAGGGTGTCCCCGGCAAACTGCCGGTCTGTGAGGAAGATGCAGGCGGACATGTTAGGTTGCCTTGATCCAAAGGTGGTGCTATCGATGTCGGACAGCGCTCAACACCAGCTGGTGTTACCACCTCCAAAGAAAATGATGACCTGCCAATCACGCTGGCTGTTGCGGGTAAAGAGGTGGCAGGTCTGCGCCCCAAAACAGGTGTGACTGCTGTCCCCCCAGTCACAGAGGATGAAGAGGCCGCGGATGCACAAGATATGGCAGACGGTGATTGGCCCGGCCGGCTAGGCCGCATTGTAGCACACTGAGCTTCCCACTGCAACTTATGCTTCATGTCCATGTGCCGGTTCATGCATGAAGTACTCAAACTATGTATTTTTTGGCCTCTACTTAGCTTTTGCTGACAAATGTTACAGATAACACGAGTTGGGTCATCTTTATCGATCTGAAAAAATGCCCAGGCTATGCAAGGCTTAGCACCCATGCGACCTGAAGAGCCACCACGACTTGTGGCGAGAGGCAGAGTTGTGTTTGAGGATGCAGTTGTTGACGTGCTTCCAGTACTACGTCTCTGTCCAGGAAGGCGCAACCTGACCTCGTCGTCACTAGCATCTTCCTCCACCTCCTCTGCTGACCTCATCTCTTGGCTGACTGTGGGTTGACAGTAAGTGGGATCTCCAACCTCATCATCATCACCCTGTGCGTTATCACACCCGTCGTCCTCAGAGCCAACCTGTTCCTGCCCTGACAAAAAACTAAAGTTGTCGCTCCAATCAGGTATTTGAGTCTTATCATCGTCTTCCTCATTGTCTCCACCAACAGGAGTTACAGTTTGGGAATGAGGGTCTACATTATGGTCAGAACCTTCTGCGTCTGGTCCTGGATCCGACTCATAAAGATTCTGGGCATCAGTGCAGATCATTTCCTCGTCTGGATTCACAGAAGCGCTGGAGTCGACCTCTGATTCCCAGGCTATAGTATGAGTAAACAGCTCTGCAGACTCAACCATCTGTTCTACCTCATACTCAGACGGGCAGCTGGAGATTTGGGAGCTGTGAGGAAGCAAGTGCGATTGGGGTGACACCTTTGAGGACTGGAGTATTTGTGATGTTGAAGTTGATGTGGAGGAGAGCCCACTTAAAGGAGCACTTGATATCCGTTGAAGCACCTGCTGTTTTTGTGCCTCATCTGGAATTTGTAGCGATTGGCGTGGCCGTAAGAAAGGGATCTTATCACATTGTCCGCTAAAAGAAGTAGACATTTTAGTTTGGCTGGAAGATGGTCTTTCTTCTGCAGATGTTACTGTTGCTTTAACACCTACCCCACGGACACAACCTTTTTTCCCCTTCCCAACACGCCTATTCCCCTTTCCACCAGCAGCAGGCCTTTTTCCACTCATTTTGGTGGTTAACTAATTCACAACTCTGGAGTTGTTTGCACAAAAAAACAATGGATGGTAACCGAGCAGAGCTGAGTGGCCAAACTGTGGTATTAGGCCAAAACTATTGGCTGGGTTAGATGCAGAAAAAAACTATTTTGAATTTGCAACCTGATGGAGATCAGTATAGATGGACTAATACAAATAGTCCCACACACTGCTAGAAGCCCAAATATTTTTTCAGAGGTACTGTAGATGCAGATAAAAATTATTTTTAATTTGCAACCTGATGGAGGTCAGTATAGATGGACTAATAGACCAAGTCCCACACACCGCTAGAAGCCCAAATATTTTTTCAGAGCTAGATGCAGAAAAAAATTATTTTTAATTTGCAACCTGATGGAGGTCAGTATAGATGGACTAATAGACCAAGTCCCACACACCGCTAGAAGCCCAACTATTTTTTCAGAGCTAGATGCAGAAAAAAATTATATTCAATTTGCAACCTGCTGGAGGTCAGTATAGAAGGACTAATAGAACAAGTCCCACACACTGCTAGAAGCCCAAATATTTTTTCAGAGCTAAATGAAGAAAAAAATTATTTTTAATTTGCAATCTGATGGAGGTCAGTATAGATGGACTAATAGACCAAGTCCCACACACTGCTAGAAGCCCAAATATTTTTTCAGAGCTAGATGCAGAAAAAAATTATTTTTAATTTGCAACCTGATGGAGGTCAGTATAGAAGGACTAATAGAACAAGTCCCACACACTGCTAGAAGCCCAAATATTTTTTCAGAGCTAAATGAAGAAAAAAATTATTTTTAATTTGCAACCTGATGGAGGTCAGTATAGATGGACTAATAGACCAAGTCCCACACACTGCTAGAAGCCCAAATATTTTTTCAGAGCTAGATGCAGAAAAAAATTATATTCAGTTTGCAACCTGATGGAGGTCAGTATAGATGGACTAATAGAATGATGCTATGCCCAAAAGATTTTACTTCACTAGGTGCAGTAAAAAAATTGGTATTCTATACACAGGTGGTATATCTTGCAACACAGATAGGCTACTCCACTGACTAACACACTCTGCAATAGGCCAAAAAGAATTAGCTTTGCTAGATTCAGCCAAATGCTGTGAAAAAAACTTGCACAGCACTGGCACAGACCTGCCTGGCAAAAACTGATAGGAACTCATGTAACCTAGTCCTGAAAAGGACTCCAATTACAATTAGTCTTTACTCCCACAACCTATCTATTTAAGAGCACAGACCTCCCTGATAAAAGTCGTAGGAAATGCTGTAACCTAGTCCTTAAAAGGACTGCAATCACAACTATTCCCTACTCCCAAGCTATCTGTATATTTGTGCTTAAATTGGCTTGAAATTAACAAGGTATAGCGCACACAGCAACAGCGGTGCCGTCTAACACGCAGCTGCAGCAGTGAGAAAATGGTGGCGACGGGGAAAATGGCTTGGTCTTATAGGGCAAGGACATGTGACATACACTGCCAATGACACATGCCCTTGCTTGTGTGAAAAAAAGCACTTCGCTCCATGTGTGCGCTGCTGATAGGCTGACAGATTGCACCTCCCCACTGCAAATGCGGGAAAGAGAAAAAAAAATGGAGATCTTCATTGTTCCTGCAGAGATCCATCCCCTGCCCCTCCCCCCACCCCGTTGTACACTCAAACTGCGTATTAACATTAATTTTCATCATTACTGAGAAAAAATCCAGTTATGATTTTGGTGCACGAACAGTTATCGAACATAACCTCGAACAGCCGAATTTTTCTCAAATTGTTCGTGTTCGCCGAACGGCTCGAACACCGCCCAAAACAGCTCGAATTTGAGATTGGCGAACAGTTCGAGTAGAACAACGCTCATCTCTAGTCTACATCTTTGTCATGAGGGAGAGAAGAAAAACCTCCCAGAGCTTTTCCTCAGAGCCCTGGGGATAAATATCGCGCCCACTGGTCTTCATGCAGCTACCTTCAGGCCCATTCAAACGCTGCAGAAATATGTCCAAGTGCCTGTACTTCTCCATCACAGGAAAGTGCTCAGGACGTTGTTTAAAGCTGTTAGCATTGCTAAACTCGCTTTTCTGTGGGGTGAATGCCTCCTTCTGTATTTGGGCTAACTCCATCTGGTACTCTCGCTCGGCCTGTCACTCTTGGAATTGCAGAATCCGCTTCAGACGTTTCTCACAATTGTCTGCATAAAGTTACTCCAAGACCATCTGCAAGTGGTGGTCCACACTCCCATGATGCGGGTAGGACTAGAATTCACACGTGGGACCTCTGCAGCAGCTACACTTGCTCCTTGGCTGGCCTCCCCTTCATCAGAGATCTGTTGAAGGACTGGTTCTGCGGCACCTTGCAACCATTCAGCAATCATTTGGTGCTTGGTTTTTCCTGTGGAGTCATTTTGTCTGAGTGCACAGACAGCAGTAAGAGTATCCTTAGACTGCTATTTATACCAGGGCTCTCCAAAAGTAGCCTTCATTGATAAAACAAAAGGTAGGACAGAAAAACGAGAGAAGGGGAGGGGTGTAACTGTTAAACGTACAGTATTGTCCCAGATAAAACAGACTAAAGGGATAAATGTCATAAATGAACATGTTCAGGCAAAGGGGAGCACAAAGTGGCGCACAGGCACCTCGATGCGCATTTCATCGCAGATGGTAACTATTTATATGATGGAAGTAAATTCTGCAGCAAATTGGCGCTCTCATCATGATGCCCCGCCCTTCGTGAAGACGCATGCCATGCATGAGATACAGGACAGTCATGTCGCCCATTTCCACGGTAACGCAACAACCCGTGCCGCCACGAGAACAGGACAGCTCATGTGCTTGTATTTGCTTGTTCTCAAATTGAATGTGGCAGCAAAACGACGCACGTGCGTCATGATGTCCAACCCCCGTGACTGCACACGCCACGCATGATGGGAGAACCGCGTCATCATGCCTATCTCCATGGCAACACAAAAACAACCCGCGCCACCTGGGGGACAGGACAGTGCATGTCTGCAGTACATCTATGCCAAGCCTACAATGCTCGGAAGGTTGCAGCTGAGTGAATGTTATACTGCCGCTAATTAAAGTGCAAGTGACCAAGGTAATATAGAGATAACCAAATTAATAAGAGGAAGAGTATGTGCTGTAATATACAATATCATGGTCCATGAAAAAATGAGACATAATAGAAGTCATACGAGGAAAAGGTGATGCAGTGCCAAAGGAAAAACAAAAAATAAGATCAGTGCATACAGCACATAAACAAAAGAATATTCTAAAAAATATCTATAATATAACCGGGGATGCGTGTCTCTGTCTGAAGCCTTTATAGACTGCGCATGCGCGACGCGCAGTCTGGCTCCAGACTGAAGCAGGCATCCAGCCGTTACAGGTAAGAGGAGTGTATGGCACCGGAGATCGCGGTATGCGTAGACACTGAATGCATACCGCGATCTCCGGCGCCATACTTGCATACTTACCTGACCGGGAGGAGTGTTGCCGCGGCGCCTCTCTCTTCGCCGGAGACCGGGGCAGTAGTGAGGCGTCGGATCGGCGCATGCGCATAGCGCTATCCGGCGCCATTTTACTGAAGACACATTTGCAGTGTGTCTTCAGCAAAATTGCGCCGGACAGCTCGGTGCTCCGGCGCCGCACTTCTCCCCCGGCATCCGGCAGAACAGGACACAGAAGCGCTGGATCACAGAGAAGAAAGGTGAGAATAACTGTTTTATTTTTTTGTATGTGTGTACAGCATGAAAGGGATGAGGGGGCCACACATACCAGAATTGGGCGGGTGAGGGGACCATGCATACCAGGATTATGGGGTGAGGGGACCATGCATACCAGGATTGTGGGGTCAGGGGATCATGCATACCAGGATTGGGGGGTGAGGGGACCACGCATACCAGGATTGGGGGGTGAGGGGACCACGCATACCAGGATTGGGGGGTGAGGGGATCATGCATACCAGGATTGGGGGGTGAGGGGTACCACACATACCATTATTGGGGGGTGAAGAGACCATTCATACCAGGATTGGAGGGTGAGGGGTGCCATGCATACCAGAATAGGGATGAGGGGTGCCATGCATACCATAATAGGGATGAGGGGTACCATACATACCTGGATAGGAATGTGGGGAACCATGCATACCAGGATGATGGATGGGGTCCCATGCATACCAGGATGAGGGATTGGGTGCCATGCATTCCAGGATGAGGGGTACCATACATACTAGAATAGGGATGAGGGGGACCATACATACCAGGATAGGGATGAGGGGTACCATGTATACCAGGATTGGGAATGAGGGGTACCATGTATACCAGGATTGGGGATGACGGGCCCATGCATACTGGGATTGGGGATGAGGGGTGCCATGCATACCGGGATTGGGGATGAGGGGTGCCATGCATACCGGGATTGGAGATGAGGGGTGCCATGCATACCGGGATTGGGGATGAGGGGTGCCACGCAAACCATGATTTGGGGTGAGGGGTGCCATGCATACCTGGATTGGGGATGAGGGGTGCCATGCATTACAGGATTGGGGATGAGGGGTGCCATGCATTACAGGATAGGGATGAGGGGTGCCATGCATACTACCGGGATTGTGGGTGAGGGGTGCCATGCATACCGGGATTGGGGGTGAGGGGTGCCATGCATACCGGGATTGGGGGTGAGGGGTGCCATGCATACCGGGATGGGGATGAGGAGTGCCATGCATACCAGGATGTGGATGAGTGATACCATGCATACCGGGATGGGGATGAGGAGTGCCATGCATACCAAGATGTGGGTAAGGGATACCATGCATACCTGGATGAGGCATACCATGCATACCAGGATGAGGGATCCCATGCATACCAGGATGAGGGATGCCATGCATACCAGGATGAGGGATGCCATGCATACCAGGATGAGGGATGCCATGCATACCAGGATGAAGGATGCCATGAATACCAGGATGAGGGGTGCCACGCATACCAGGATGAGGGGTGCCACACATACCAGGATTGGCAATGGGATGTGCCACGCATACCAGTAATGGGGGTGAGGAGTGCCATGCATTACAGGAGTAGGGATGAGGGAGCCATGCATTACAGGAGTAGGGATGAGGGAGCCATGCATTACAGGATTAGGGATGAGGGAGCCATGCATTACAGGATTATGGATGAGGGAGCCATGCATTACAGGATTAGGGATGAGGGAGCCACGCATACCAGGATTGGGGGTGAGGGGTGCTACGCATACCAGGATTGGGGGTGAGGTGTGCCACGCATACCAGTATTGGGGGTGAGGGGTGCCATGCCTTCCAGGATTGGGGGTCAGGGGTGCCATGCATTACAGGATAGGGATGAGGGAGCCATGCATATCAGGATGAGGAATTCCATGCGTACCAGGATGAGGGATGCCATGCATACCAGGATTGGGGATGAGGGGTGCCATGCCTACAAGGATTGGAAAAGATTTGCAACTGACTGTTTCCTTCAGGTGCTACAGGATTAAGAACGATAATCCAGCGCATCTCTATTTGATGAAGTTTTTCACTTAACATCACTGCCCCTAATTCCCAAAGAAACATGGTCAATGCCACGTGCTGAAAACCCTCTAGGATTACCATTATGGGCTTCTATCCTAGGGATGGTTTTAATTTATCAGGATCCTGGCAAGTGACTGTATTTTTAATGTCTTTAATGTGTTCTTGGACACACATTTTGAAAGGTCTTGTAGTCATGCCTACATAAATGAGGCCACAAGGACAGCTGGTATGACATACAGCTGCTTTAGTGTTATATGTAATGTGGTAGACAATCTTAAGTTTTATCCCTTTTCGAGTTGAAATATTCTGTGGTCTTGGAATGTATTTTAGGCAGAAGATCCTCACAGAGGACCTTCGAATCCAAATGGAGGAAAGTAATGGGTATGCATTCACCATCAGTCAAGAGGAAGATATTTGATGCGAGATACAAGAGGTGGTTTGGTAAGTTGTTTTTGAAGGTACTGATAAGTTAAAAGGATGGACCAATGTGTAGACAAAATATTGCTGCCGACTGTGCATTGAATGTAGTGACCTAGGTTTGGTGTCTGGTAAGGCGTTTTTGTTCTTTATATAATTCACCAGAAGAGCTTGTCTGGCAGTGTTTTTTGTTTTAAGGAGACCCTTTCTAATATAGCAATTCTTATAGCCAGGTCCTCAGCTTGCTCAAAAAAAGTTTGATCATTAGAGCAGATGCGACGAGCTCTGAAAAACTGGCAAGTAGGTGTTGATCATTTTAACTGTAAGGAATGTGAGGAAGGAACGCTTTTGTAGGTGTTGTTTTATGAAAAATATCTACGTAGATGGTACCATCAAATGATTTAGTGGTAAGCAAGTCAAGAAAGTTAACCTGTAGTTAATTGTACGTCCAAGTAAGTTTAATATTTAGGTCGTTTGTGTTAAGGTGACCCAAAAACTAGTCCAACTGCGATGTGGAGCCCTGCCAAATAAAACGAGACCATAAGAATACAGCATGATGTCCAGGTGTGTTAAGTGCAGTTTCACTCCCCAACAGCCATAGGAAAAATTAGTATATGAGAGCACACAAGATGCGCCCATAGCTGTGCCCTGGAGTGGTAAGAAGTGACTGTCCTTAAAGGGGTATTTCCATCTCCAAGATGTAGTAGGTATGATATTAGCTAATATCTCTAATTAGAAATATAGTATAGTTTTTTTTTATTTCGCTATGTCTCTTTCCTGATGTGCAGGGCATTCTATGGTTATGTCCACTGATAAAGTGACAGCTAGTTGCTAGTGGTCGTAACCATGGATACCTAAGGTCCTACACATGAGAAAGAGACATAACGAATCAAAAAAATTATACTACATTTCTAATTGGAGGTATTTGATATTAATAATAATAATACAATTAATATTATTATTATAATTATTATTACACTTGCTACACATTGAGATAGAATCTTGGAGATGGGAATACCCCTAAAAAGCACAAAAAAATTTGGGTCAAAATAAAATGTAGCAATGATGGAATGAAATCCAAATCCAAGTTGGTCATACCCAAAATATATTTGACTGCTTTTAATCCAAGATCAAGCCACATGTCATTTTCCAGGATAATACCGTCAAGTCTCCCAAGAACATCTGTGGTGTCCTAATAAATGAAAGGAGTGTCTCCACACATTTCTGCAAATAAAAATTAACAAATTTACAGATTGGTTCACAAAGACCCCCCCCCACCCCCATACCCGCTACTATACGCTGGCCTGGAGGGCAAAGGGGGTCCTTATGAGTCTTGCGCAACATTGAAAAAGTGGGAACAACCAGATGTTCAGGAGTCAGTAATTCAATCATCTCAGGAGAAATGACAGATGCCTGTATTCAATCATATAGTAACTCCAATAGTTCATTTTTAAACATCTGTAATGGACGTGCATCCAAACACCTATAGCATTATGTTCTATAAAGCTGTTTAAATGCCTCTATTGTAAAGGGAAGTGTCCTAGGTTGTACATGTACAGTGGGTACGGAAAGTATTCAGACCCCTTTAAATTTTTCACTCTTTGTTTCATTGCAGCCATTTGATAAATTCTAAAAAGTTCATTTTTTTCTCATTAAAGTACACTCTGCACCCCATCTTGACCGAAAAAAACAGAAATGTAGAAATTTTTGCAAATTTATTAAAAAAGAAAAACTGAAATATCACATGGTCATAAGTATTCAGACTCTTTGCTCAGATACTCATATTTAAGTCACATGCTGTCCATTTCCTTGTCATCCTCCTTGATATGGTTCTACCTCGCCATTGGAGTCCAGATGCGTTTAATTAAACTGATAGTACACCTGTCTATATAAGACCTCACAGCTTACAGTGCATGTAAGACCAAATGAGAATTATGATCTCAAAGGAACTGCCCAAGGAGCTCAGAAACAGAATTGTGGCAAGACACAGATCTGGCCAAAGTTTCAAAAGAATTTCTGCATTACTCAAGGTTCCTAAGAGCACATTGGCCTCCATAATCCTTAAATGGAAGAAGTTTGGGACCACCAGAAGTCTTCCTAGACCTGGCCGTCCAGCCAATCTGAGCAATCGTGGGATAAGAGCCCTTGTGAGAGATGTGAAGAAGAACCCCAAGATCACTATGGCTGAGCTCCAGAGATGCAGCAGGGAGATGGGAGAAAGTTCCACAAAGTTAACTATCACTGCAGCCCTCCACCAGTCAGGCCTTTATGGCAGAGTGGCCCAACAGAAGCCTCTACTCAGTGCAAGACATATGAAAGCCCGCATAGAGTTTGCTCACAAACACATGAAGGACTCCCAAACTATGAGAAATAAGGTTCTCTGCTCTGATGAAACGAAGATAGAACTTTTTCGTGATAATTCTAAGCGGTATGTATGGAGAAAACCAGGGACTGCTCATCACCTGTCCAATACAATCCCAACAATGAAATATGGTGGTGGCAGCATCATGCTATGAGGGTGTTTTTCAGCTGCAGGGACAGGACGACTGGTTGCAATTGAAGGAAACATGAATGCGGCCAAATACAGAGATATCTTGGATGAAAACATCTTCCAGAGTGCTCTGGACCTCAGACTTGGTCAAAGGTTCACCTTCCAACAAGACAATGATCCTAAACACACAGCTAAAATAACAAAGGAGGGGCTTCAGAACAACTCTGTGACCATTCTTGACTGGCCCAGCCAGAGCCCTGACCTAAACCCTATTGAGCATCTCTGGAGAGACCTGAAAATGGCTCTCCACCAACGTTCACCATCCAACCTGACGGAAATGGAGAGGATCTGCAAGGACGAATGGTAGAGGATCCCCAAATCCAGGTGTGAAAAACTTGTTGCATCATTCCGAAGAAGACTCATGGATTTACTAGCTCAAATGGGTGCTTCTACTCAATACTGATCAAAGGGTCTGAATACTTATGACCATGTGATATTTCAGTTTTTCTTTTTTAATAAATTTGCAAAAATTTCTACTTTTCTGTTTTTTTTTCAGTCAAGATAGGGTGCAGAGTGTACTTTAATGAGAAAAAAAATGAATTTTTTAGAATTTACCAAATGGCTGCAATGAAACAAAGAGTGAAAAATTTAAAGGGGTCTGAATACTTTCCGTACCCACTGTATATATGTATCTGCATGCTAGCCATGTTTGCAGTTAAGTATACATGTATATATTGGCCCCCATCTCCTTATGTGTTTCAGTCTGTTTGCTGCTGTTGGGGGCAGGATCAACAAAATGTCCAGCCATGTACTAAAACAGGTTTTGCGAGTATGGTTGGACATGAACAAAGACCTTAGCCAGTGGGCGGGGAATAATACATCATTTCCTGTGCTGGACTTAAAACCCCAGAGCACTCATGTGCTAGCCCTTTTTGGACGCTTGGAGAGGATAGACAACACATGGCTGAGTATCTCTCTTCCCCTGTAACTCTTTACTTACTAGCCCTACATACCCTGTACTAACCCTCCTAGATATTGATATGCTTGTATCTGTATATATATAGGGAAAGTTAGTATAGTTGGGTGGGCCGCATGAGTGATTAGGAAACATGGGTGGAAAATAGGTAATTGGGAATTGTATATTGTTATTATTATTGTGTACTGTGTTAGTGGGATAAATAGTAGTATATTAACTGTAGACTTTTGTGCAATAAATACCTTTTATTAGCACACGGTTTTGTCTCAGTTGGTGTATAGTATAAGGCACAGATAACATTAGTGGATATTAATTATTAATAGTCAAGTTTGATGTTAATAGTTAATATCGGACCTCAATAGAGGTGTAGGAGAGTTCCCCATTAATAACTGATATTTTTGGAGGGAATCTCGTCCTTTTACAATGGCAAGCCAGGCCCAACTGTTGACTTTAGTTTTCGTGTTTCACTCTGTGAAGACCTGTGTCCGTGAGCTGATCAGGCCAGAGGGACGTGGACAGAGATAGCATTGATACACAATGAAGTGTTGTGCTATTCTGTGCGTTCAGTGCCCTGATAGTTCGGATGAGTGACACAGCTCTTCAGCCTGAGTGATCCACAACAGAAGAACCCAATCTTTTGTTTTCTTTTGAACTCGCCCTTTAACAACGGCGAGCCAGGCCCAACTGTTGTGATTTTGTTTTTCGTGTTTTGCTCTGTGATTATTTGTGGTCATTGTTTGTGAACTGACCAGGCCAGGGGGACATGGACAGATTACATTGATACAGAGTGAACTGTTGTGTAATTCTGTGTGTTCAGAGCGCTGAAAGTTCAGATGAATGACACAGCTTTTCAGCATGAGCTGTACAAGGGACAAAATCTATAACAGAGAACCCAATCTTTTGTTTTCTTCTGATTTTTAATGTTTTTCTGTTTGCTTTACAATCTTTGAGCATTTGGGGTGATCTATACCAAGGCATTCTTCCAAAGAGGCATAGTCGTTCTCAAGAGAAAGTCCAGCTGGTTAGGAAAAGGCGTTCCGGAGGTAAAAGGACCTTTTTCAAGCAGCACAGAAGGGACAAGGAGGATGACCGTGATGGCTCCAGGAATAGTGAGTATGGATTTATCCACCCTGAAATGCTTGGCAAAACACAGTATATTTAATCCAGTGCACCCCAGTACACCCAAATCTGCAGAATTGCTGTGGTCTGCTCTATTGGAGCAAGCATGTGCTCATGATAGCATGTGTATAGACAGACGGTCTGTTTTAAATAAAACAAGCGAACGGCTCCACATGCTAGCAAAACTGATTTGTGTATATGAGGACTCATTGTGTAAGGAAGATTCTCCAAAGTTTCACTGCCAGTGTTGTGTAACAAATTTGCAGAGAGTTTGTGCCTTACAGACACAACTGGCAGTGAATAGTAAATGTGATATGGATGGAGATAAGCAGATATGCATGCTTGAATCGCAACTGCTTGAGATGAAAAATCATTGTGTTGATATTGAGGCACAGCTGACTCGGTCTGAGGCTGAGGTCAAAGCTTTTAAAGGACAAGGCAGCAGCTAGTGACGCCATAATCAATCAGTTGAGTGTTGATCTTGATACTAGATCCCAACTGATTACAAATTTGCAAAATATCATCAATGATTTTTCAAACATGGTGCCAACCTTCTCTTTGTCTCTGAGACCAAGGCCAGATTCTCTACCAATTGTGCCCTGTGCAGGGCAAAAAGGGGGGAGTAATGGATCAAATATTTCATCAAATTTTGATCCAATCAATAAATGTAACGGCAAGTGTAAAATAATGAGAAAATGCAAACGTACAATTGTTAAAAGTGCATCCCTAGTGATGGAACAGTTTAAAATATCCAGAGAAAAGGAAGTATGCTCTGTTAGGGGCCCTACATCAAGCATGGCATCCATTAGATGTTATGCCTGTGATGGCTCAGGTCATATTGCCAGGTACTGCAAATTGTCAGGTACAATGAGAGAGAGGAAATATTGCTCTGTTAAATGTTTTAAATGTGGTCACTTTGGGCACATTGCAAGGAATTGTCATTGCGCAATTAATTGTGAGAAGTCCAGCATGGAGAACAGACATTTACAGAGACAAAATAGTATTTTCTCTCAGTCTCATGTGCCCCACCATGTGCAGATGTGTCAAAATGGCCGACTGCCAGCAAGGGATGAAAGGGTAAATTTTGCTCCCTAGTAAAGCCTTGATTTAAACTCAATCAGCAGAGTTTCTAACAGACCTGTACTGTTCTATATGAATACAGTTGTTTTGTCTTATTAGTTTATTTTACTGTTCTGTTGTTTACTAGGTTTGTTCTTTTACAGTTTAAATATATTGTTAGACCTGTGAGGCTCCGGCAGGTGGCAGAAAGGCTTTATAGGACTCTCAATGTGTATGCAATGTATAGCAGGATTAGTTAGTATGCTGGTTGTTTTCTATCAGACCCCCTGTCAAGTAAATGAGGTTTATTTGCTGGTACTTTTATTTTTAGCTCCAGTTTTTCCATAGAATTCATAAGGTTAGGAGTAGCACAGATCACAGGAATGTGTATTTTATTTTTTTTGTTTTCATTTGGTAATAGAGCCACATCCGTGGATGAGCTGGTTTTGCTGCAAGGACTAAGATAGGTAGAGAGGTGTGGACAGGTATATATTGTGCACCTAGGCCTTGAAGTTCAGGCGGATAATTTGTTAATGGTTTGTTTATTTTTGTTTTCTGTGCATTTTGGATTGAATAAAGGGTGTATTACGTGAGCTAAGACAGGCAGAGAAGCATGGACAGGTAACGGACGTACACGATGGAGTGTCGTGTTATACTGTGTGCTTAGACCTTGAAGTTTGGATGGATAACCTGGTCTTGTTTAAAACTTGATGCAGGATACAACTAAAACAGTGAACCTTAGTTTGACGTTTAGGTTTCCTAAGTGTATTAACATTTTCCCTTTGATAATAGAACCATATCCACGGATGAGCTGGTTTTGCTGCATGAACTAAGATAGGTAGAAAGGTGTGGATAGGTATATATTGTGCACCTAGGCCTTGAAGTTCCAGCTGGTTGTGGTTGCCTACATATCTTAATCGGTAGTATGTGGCAGCGGGCAGCACCAAACCCAGGGATGGGCAGTTTCATGATGAGGCATGAGGCTGGTAAACAGGGATGTTACTCCAGAAATCCTGAATTAGTTCAAGCCAACTATACACGATGAGCCTTTGTCTCTGTGTCGTCTGTTTGAAGCTATGTATAGGAGAATAAGTAGCTGCGAGGGCTGTGTTACTCTTTTGTATTGTGAAAAACTGGAAGGGGTGTTTGCATGGGAATCAGAAGCAATTAACTAGGAGCATACTAAAGAAAAAATTGCATTCATTTTGTGGGGTTCAAGAGAGTCAAGGCATTACCTATGCAATAGGAACTTGCTAGGCAGCTGAGGAAGGTTAACAGGGGGAGGTCACCCTGAAGGAACAGGAGTTTGATGGGACAGGGAAGATATCAAGTGCCAGGATGTTGAATAACTGCACTGGGAGAACTCCCAGGAGCGTATTGTTCCCTTAATCCCATTTTAGGTATCGATGTAGCAGAGCATAGTGCTGAAGAACACCTATCACTCCTGAGAGAAGTCTTGACCTTCACCCAGATACCCCTGAGAGATGCCAGAAGACTCCTCTTGCGTTTGTCACAGAGCTGAAACATCTCTCATATTTTATCCATGAGGAGGAGACTGTAATAAAGCCCCAAATCTGCCTCTTCCTGTCATTGCCTCCTGGTCGTAATCTTATATATTGGACTGTTTCTGATTTGCAGGAGGATCAAAAGACTGTCTGCCCAACTGCACAGAAGTCAGGCTGAGCACCATGAGCTCAGCCAGAGACGGGGGTTAAGGACATAAGACAAACACAGTCCTTTACCCCGAATCCAATATATATTGTGTATATATAATTTAATGTAAATTTGAGTTTTACTGTATACTGAAATTCCATATGTGTACATATAGACACTGTAGGTGTAAATGCAGAACTACCTGTGCATGGACATACTCAGTCCACAATAAGTGTGTTCATGTAACGATGTTCATGCATTTGCAGCCGGTAGTTACTCCAATTGCACATGGGTCAATGATCTGCATGTGCTCTATGGATCAGTTAGAATACATGCTATTTTTGTTAGAACCTTGCTCTTAGGTTTTTTCCTTTGCTGGTCACATGACCTTGTTGGCCTATTTAATCCTGCTCCGCCCTTCTGGCTTTGCTGGACTTCATTGTATAACTACTTTCTAGCTAGCCTGTGCTCTGTATCTAACTCTGTTAGTTTGCTTGGTCTACGGACCTCTATGTTCTATATATTTTGTTTGTTCGTCTGTCTGCTATTATTTCTGTTAGGAGGTGTCCCATTTTCCTCCCAGTCCTTAGTACTTGTAGGGATTCCTTCCCCACATCTATAGGTCTCCGTACAGACTAGCTTAGGACTTTAGCAGGTCTGATCGCAGGATCAGGTTCCCTGTTACATCGTAGGGATTCAGCTGAGTTCTATCGTAGGGACAGATCTCCTCTCTTTCCTTAGCTCTGGTAGCAGAACATAACAGTAAGTCCAGCCTGCAAATTCTCTAAGGAAAGATTTTTCTGTTCCATCATGGTGTCAGTTCAGGATTTGGCTCATCGCCTGCAGGGACTCTCTCTGGAGGTGGCCGAGCTCCGTCAGCACGTGAGTAACTGTCCTGGAGCACATTTCTTGGAGCCTAAGGTATGTTTGCCGGATTTATTTTTTGGTGAACACCGAGAATTTTTTTCATTTAAAAATGCTTGCTTATTGTATTTTCGTTTGAGACCCAAGTCCTCTGGGGATGAATCCCAGCGCATAGGGTTCATAATGTCACTTTTGCGCAAAGAGCCTCAGGAGTGGGCCTTTTCTTTGCAACCTAGTGATACATGCTTCAGATCAGTGGATAGTTTTTTTTCTGCTTTAGGACTATTATATGATGATCCTGACCGTGTCGCATCAGCTGAGACTGAGTTGAGACGTTTGAAACAGGGATCAGATAATGTGGAAAAATATTGTACTCATTTCCGTCGTTGGTCTACTCAAACAGGGTGGAACGATTCTGCTCTGAAAAGTCTATTTCTTGCTGGGCTCAATGAAAGGGTTAAAGACCTGCTAATTGCTTATCCTACACCTGAAGATTTGCAACAGGCTATGCAATTAGCTATACGGGTGGATAGGAGACTGCGTGCAAGGGTTAATGAGAGCAAATCCTCTGCTATGTCAGTTTCTGGTTATGAGAATGTGTGTACTAACAGTGGTGAACCGATGGAGATTGGATCGGTGGCACCTCGCTCTCAAGAAAAAGACCGTAGATTTTTTGAAGGCTTGTGTTTCTATTGCGGAAAATCTGGTCATTTGATTAAAGGCTGTGAGCTTCGTATGAAGAAAGAAAAAAAAATGGTCAGTCATGCCCGCATTGCCTGTTTAAATTCCAAGGGTGTATTTTTAGCTACTTCCACGATTGCTCAGGAAAAATTAATGGAATTTCGGGTGTTTGTTGATTGTGGGTCTACTCTGAATGTAATTGATGGGGGATTCTTGGAAAGACTCAATTTAAAACCCGAACCTTTATCATCCCCCATTGCTGTGGTTTCTGTGGATGGTTCCCCTTTGAAGAATATTACTCTCAAGGTCTGTGAATTTCCTCTCACTATTAATGGTGTTTACCATGAGAAATTGGATTTGGTAGTTTTGAATAACTTGCCTTCTCCAGTAATATTGGGATTGCCCTGGTTAAAATTTCACAATCCTGTACTGGATTGGTCTACCAGTGAAATTAAATCCTGGAGCTATAAATGTTATGACAAGTGTTGTAACGGGCGTATTGCAGCTTTGGATAGGGGAGAATTGCCTGTTCCTATTCAGGATTTTTGGAGAGTTTTTTCTGAGAAGGAATCGCAGGTTTTGCGTCCCCATAGAGACTATGGTTGTTGTATTGAATTTGTCCCTGGAGCGACTCTTCCTAAAAGTCGTTTATTTAACCTTACTATTCCTGAGAGGAAGGCTTTGGAGGAATACATACAGACAAGTTTGGCCGCCGGTCACATTAGGCCTTCTAAGTCTCCTGTGGCGGTTGGATTTTTTTTTGTAAAAAAAAAGGACGGCGGTTTACGTCCTTGTCTGGATTTTCGTGAGATTAACAAAATTACTGTACGCAATCCTTACCCACTGCCATTGATTCCTGATCTGTTTAACCAGTTAATGGGGGCCAAGTGGTTCTCTAAAATTGACCTTAAGGGGGCATACAATCTGTTGCGCATGAAGGAGGGTGATGAATGGAAGACTGCTTTTAACACTCCTGTGGGTCATTTTGAGAATCTGGTTATGCCTTTTGGTCTTACTAATGCTCCTGCATTTTTTCAGAATCTTATTAATGACATCCTTAGACCTTTGATCGGCAAAAATGTGGTTGTGTATTTGGATGACATTTTGATTTATTCGCCGGATCTGGAGTCTCATTGGCGGAGCGTACGTGAGGTATTACAGTTATTAATGGACAATTCGCTTTTTGCTAAGCTGGAGAAATGTGAGTTCGCTGTACAGAGAATTCGTTTTTTGGGTTACATTATCTCCAGCGATGGTTTTGAGATGGACCCGGTGAAAGTTCAAGCTGTACAGGAATGGCCTAGGCCTATTGGTTTGAAACCGATACAGAGGTTTTTAGGTTTCGCCAATTATTACAGAAAATACATAAAAAAAATTTCTAGTATTGTCAAACCTCTGACCGATCTCACCAGGAAAGGTGCTGATGCGGTTCAGTGGTCTTCTGAGGCCATTGAAGCTTTTGTGTATCTCAAGGAGAGGTTCACCTCTGCTCCCATCCTTATGCAGCCTGATGTGACTAAGCCGTTTTTGGTTGAGGTTGATGCTTCCTCTGTGGGGGTTGGCGCAGTATTGTCTCAGGATAACGGGGATGGATTACATCCCTGTGCCTTTTTTTCAAAAAAATTTTCGGAGACTGAACTGAATTACGATATTGGTAATCGGGAATTATTGGCTATTAAACTCGCATTTGAACACTGGCGCCACTTCTTGGAAGGTGCGGAATTTCCCGTTCAGGTTCTTACGGATCATAAAAATCTGATATATCTTGATGCTGCCAAGCGCCTGAATGCCCGTCAGGCTAGGTGGGCACTGTTTTTCTCGCGGTTTAATTTCTCCGTTACTTACATCCCTGGTACTAAGAATGTTAAGGCGGATGCCTTGTCTCGCAGTTTTTCTCCCATAGTCGGTGCTGAGAAAGAGGAGAACATTTTACAAGAAGGTGTTGTGATAGCTGCTTTGGACTCCGTTTTGGAAGATGAGATTCTTAAAGCACAGGAGAATGCCCCATCTAACACTCCTCATGGGAGGTTGTTTGTGCCTGGGACCTTTAGGAGAGATTTGTTTGTTGAGTGTCACGAGTCTCGGTTGGCAGGTCATCCCGGAATCTCTGAGACCAAGAGACTGGTGGGTCGCAGTTTTTGGTGGCCTGGATGGCAGAAGGAGGTCATTAAGTGGGTGCGTCAATGTACTATATGTGCTAGATCTAAGTCCTCACATACTCCTGCTGCGGGGTTGCTTTGTCCTTTGGAGGTTCCCAGTGCTCCTTGGACACATTTGGCTATGGACTTTATAACTGACCTTCCCCCCTCTGAGGGTTTTACTGTCATCTGGGTGGTCATGGACCGTTTTAGCAAGATGTGTCACTTGGTTCCCTTCTTCAAACTGCCCTGCGCTAAAACTCTCGCTAAGGCCTTTGTCAAGGAAATTGTCAGACTTCATGGCGTTCCTACTGACATTGTTTCTGATAGGGGTCCTCAGTTCGTGGCTCGTTTTTGGCGTGCCTTTTGTGACAGGTTGGGAGTTCATTTGTCGTTCTCGTCCGGATATCATCCTGAATCTAATGGCCAGACAGAAAGGAAAAACCAGGATGTTGAGCAGTTCTTGCGTTGTTTTGTGGCAGACAATCAAGAGGGGTGGTCTGAGTTTCTGCCACTTGCTGAATTTGCTCTGAACAATCATACATCTTCTTCTGCTGGTTGTTCGCCTTTTTTTTGTTGTTCTGGGAGACATCCGTCGTTTGGGTCGTTCTCCAAGTTGGGATCTGCCGTGCCTGAGGAGGAGAATTTTTCCGGTGATTTGGAGAGAGTTTGGACGGATGTGCGTGGTAATCTTCAGGAGGCCAACAGAAAATCTAAAGACTACTTTGATAGGAAACGACAGGAGGTTTTGTTCGCTGTTGGTGACATGGTTTGGTTGTCCTCTAGGAATCTGCGGTTGAGGATTCCTTCTAAGAAATTGGGTCCCAAGTTTGTAGGGCCCTTTAAGGTGCTTCAGGTTGTCAACCAATCTGCTGTTAGGTTGGAGGTTCCTACCTCCTGGAGAATTAATCCGGTATTTCATGTCTCTCTGTTAAAAAAAGCTGTTGTGTCGGATGGTGACGCCTCTGCCTCTGTTCCTCCGGTGGTGGAGGACGGGGAATATGAAATTTCTCGCATCCTTAACTCTAGACGGTATAGAGGTAGTTTGCAGTATCTTGTGGCCTGGAAAGGTTTTGGACCCGAGGATAACTCTTGGGTGAGGTCAGATGATGTTTCCGCGTCCAGACTTATCAGAGCGTTTCACAGGAGATTTCCTGATAAGCCTGGTCCTAGGGGATCCGGAGGATCCTCTTAGAAGGGGGGGTACTGTTAGAACCTTGCTCTTAGGTTTTTTCCTTTGCTGGTCACATGACCTTGTTGACCTATTTAATCCTGCTCCGCCCTTCTGGCTTTGCTGGACTTCATTGTATAACTACTTTCTAGCTAGCCTGTGCTCTGTATCTAACTCTGTTAGTTTGCTTGGTCTACGGACCTCTATGTTCTATATATTTTGTTTGTTCGTCTGTCTGCTACTATTTCTGTTAGGAGGTGTCCCATTTTCCTCCCAGTCCTTAGTACTTGTAGGGATTCCTTCCCCACATCTATAGGTCTCCGTACAGACTAGCTTAGGACTTTAGCAGGTCTGATCGCAGGATCAGGTTCCCTGTTACATCGTAGGGATTCAGCTGAGTTCTATCGTAGGGACAGATCTCCTCTCTTTCCTTAGCTCTGGTAGCAGAACATAACAATTTTAGCTCAAGTCTCTATATGTATTCAAACCAAAAGCTTATTTTGGAATGGAATTGTAATGTGTGTGGGAATGGGGAAATAGAGTTAGGTTCTCTAGGGACAGGTCCCCTCACTTTATAAGGTATTTGCCACTTCAACCCTAGCTATTGTGAAGTTCGTAAGGGATGGATTGAATGTCTGTTAGAATCAGACGGTGTTTTTCCCCGCAGTCTACTTAGGTATTGTGACATCACTCCCTACTCGAGAAATTCTGACCTGCCTAGTAAAGATCTGCATATCTATTCATGGAGGAACTGCCTCAGCGATCTTCTTTAATCAAAGTTGTTCCTAAGCAAAGGCAAAGTTGTTTCTGAGCAAAGGCAAAGGCAAAGTCGTTCCTGAGCAAAGGCAAAGTCGTTCCTGAGCAAAGGCAAAGTCGTTCCTGAGCAAAGGCAAAGTCGTTCCTGAGCAAAGGCAAAGTCGTTCCTGAGCAAAGGCAAAGTCGTTCCTGAGCAAAGGCAAAGTTGTCCCTGAGCAAAGGCAAAGTCGTCCCTGAAGGGAGTCGTGCCTCCGCTGAAAGAATGCTGTGAGGCCCAACTACAGACTGTGACACCCAGCAGTCTCATCACGCCAGACATACTCAAAATCCAGCGGAAACAAGCTGTCGGAGAGTAACGGAAAGTCTGGCAAGGTGAGGGATGTACACGAGATGATGTTGGCCGACCTGTGGACTGTGAGGGTGAAAGCCAGTCCAGAGTCTGACCAGTAGAATGATGGCTCTGGGATAGGCGGATACCTGAAGATTGCCAGATCCAAGGAAAGACTGAGACGAGAACAAAAAAAAAAAGACTTTGATGACAAAACAAAAAAAAAAACTTTGATTAAATACCAAGAAAGAAGCCAGGTGTTTTCTATGGATGGAGACGTTAGATTACGGTGAACGGCAGAGAAGAACTGATGGCCACATGGGTGATGTCTAGGTACCTAAGTGCAGTATTATACTTCATTCCATCCTGAACTGTCACAACTTATAAATGGGGCTTGAGTAGGCAAATATATCCCAGTACAACACTTCCCTCAAATTTCATTGTCGTGTTCTCGACAACAGGGGGATTGTAAAGGGAAGTGTCCTAGGTTGTACATGTATATATGTATCTGCATGCTAGCCATGTTTGCAGTTAAGTATACATGTATATATTGGCCCCCATCTCCTTATGTGTTTCAGTCTGTTTGCTGCTGTTGGGGACAGGATCAACAAAATGTCCAGCCATGTACTAAAACAGGTTTTGCGAGTATGGTTGGACATGAACAAAGACCTTAGCCAGTGGGCGGGGAATAATACATCATTTCCTGTGCTGGACTTAAAACCCCAGAGCACTCATGTGCTAGCCCTTTTTGGACGCTTGGAGAGGATAGACAACACATGGCTGAGTATCTCTCTTCCCCTGTAACTCTTTACTTACTAGCCCTACATACCCTGTACTAACCCTCCTAGATATTGATATCCTTGTATCTGTATATATATAGGGAAAGTTAGTATAGTTGGGTGGGCCGCATGAGTGATTAGGAAACATGGGTGGAAAATAGGTAATTGGGAATTGTATATTGTTATTATTATTGTGTACTGTGTTAGTGGGATAAATAGTAGTATATTAACTGTAGACTTTTGTGCAATAAATACCTTTTATTAGCACACGGTTTTGTCTCAGTTGGTGTATAATATAAGGCACAGATAACGTTAGTGGATATTAATTATTAATAGTCAAGTTTGATGTTAATAGTTAATATCGGACCTCAGTAGAGGTGTAGGAGAGTTCCCCATTAATAACTGATATTTTTGGAGGGAATCTCGTCCTTTAACATCTATCTAGTACATGTGTGTCAGCCAGATGGCTACATTTACACCCTTGTGTGTTTTTATCGATCACTACATCGGTTGTGCTTTCCAATTCATTAATTGCATGTCTATGCAAGGAAAAAAGATTATCCTTACTGATACCCACTTTCAGGTCGGAAAGATCTTCCTTCACCACTTTAACAAATATCTCCCCATGTGGGCTAGCAGACAAGGGCGGGAAGGTTTGTGAGTGACAGTACAAATGCACGGCAGGGAGGTGACAACTGATTAGTCGTGTTAAGTAGGCAGAGATTCAAGGTCTCTGAGGGCCTGAATTTCTGTTCCAATAGTAAAGGGAGCTAAATTGGGACTAAAGTGTGGCGCCCCTGAGGGTTCAGTTGCGACAGGGGTACTGCACCTCCGACCGAGGTGTGGTATCTCCTCTCCGAGGTAAGGAAGGAGCACCTCTCAGGACTCAGCCATCCATCCAACACTACACCTCTCCCACCTGAGGGGGGCTTTAAGGCACCATAGTGCTGCCCCAGCCGGGATAAGAGGAGATGGGGGGAACCAAAGATAGGGGGAACCATGTAGTGGGTGAGGGTGGAGGACGCACTTTAGGTTACACCACAAATTCATATTTAATAAACGGCCATCTTGGGCTTATGGTCTTTGATTGTGATCTTCATCACTGAACGTGGCTTTCTGTGTGAACCTGCAGCTGATTGAGGATACACGGTCCTCGTGCTCTGGCCTTGAGGCGAGGAGCGGGCTAGAGTTAATGGCTGTCTCTACCCGGTCAAGGTCCCTACCTAAGAAGGCCTGGAGGGGAGCAGAGGAGACAAGCTCCACAGGCAAAAGGATCCCAGGGGGATGCAGACGGAGCGGTATACGCCACCTGTCCTCACTATTCTGGCCTTGTCAGAGGGATTCCTGCTGCAAAAGGGGTACCGGCCCCCGATATCTGACTCTGTGACTTTAAGTCTTAGTCAGAGAAGCCCGGATGCTCAGTGGATCCCACCGGGTAACGGAGCGGAGTCGCCACCCGTACCCTTGTTCTGTGCATAGTCCAGAGGGAGACCCGGCCACGTACCACATACGGACAGGAGAGGACCTAGTGGGAAAGACTAGCAACACTCTGGTGCGGGGGTCCTGATTCATGCGCCCGAACTTCCCGGAGTGTGCTGAACCCCTTCCTGGTGGCCGCAGCGCGCCGTGAGGAGCAAGAAGAAGTCTTGCAGCTGACACCTAACATCGTGAGTAAAGCTTGGAAGACTGCATCTATTGCCTCCGGTTCCTTATTGCAACGCGGCACCGCACTACACCGCACCACATCTCCTACTACTACTCCCATGATCCGTCTTCTCTGACCTGAGGCCCTGCTCCGCCTGTGGGGAGTAGTACCATCTGCTGCTGCCACGACATCCCGCCTCAGAGGACTGAAAGCAGCGCTGGTGAAGGATCACCAGAAACCACAGGTGGCGTAGACATTTAATCCACTCGATTAACACCAAACCCTGAAAGCCCATTAAACCTTTCATGTGACGGCCCTGGGCACGGAACGGGTCCAGGCCACGGCTGCAACCCCCCAGACATCTGACCCGGCTCCGAGTACCCCTATCTCCCAGGGAGGGCTGAGAGCGTCACAAAAGTACTTCTTAAGAATTTGAAGGCAAACTATTCCAGATCCTTAAACGCCATAAAGAAGTCGTAACACTCCACTGGTGAAAAAGAAAGGCCTCTCTCTAGAGAGCACTAATATTTGTGATTTAGGTAAGACTTGTTGAGACAAGTTGATTACCTTTTAGGTTTTCTTTACTTTCTTGTCTCTGAAATTGTGTGTATGACTTTTTCTCTTTGTGACTGTTTGGCTCATGAAACAAATTTACTTGATCTGTCTGCTCTGCTGGCTTGAACTGCTTGCCTAAAAAATAACCACCACATTCCTCCTCAGATGTAGTAGATGTACTAGACACGGATTGCAAAAGAGATCTAAATTGAGTATTTTTCAGACACCCAACGGTCTATATTCTTGGACAGATAATCTCCAAATTCTCATAGGTATTTTTTAGTTTGTGTTTTATATCTAATTCCCACTTGGAAAGATCTTCCTCCAGATCAAAAGTCTAAAACTCGTTAATTGAAAGAGTTTGAGTTAATTCAACAATTTCCTTTTCTAATGATTCTAGAGATCTTTTATCTGTGCTAATAAGCAATTCTAGAAGGGTACGTGTACGCTATTACAAGTGGGAGGAAGCAATTCTAAAAATGTAGAATCATCCAAACCTAGGGTACGAAAAGGTTCGCTGCGCAATTTCCATTCCCAGCCGTGTCTCTGCTCACGGCATGTTGCCCCCTGTGACCCGGACATCTCCAGCGGAGTTGTACTCCCCACGTGCAGTGTGTACAGGACCCCCGGGTCCCTCCCCGCAGCAAAATCACTCACTGGCTTCAAGATATAGTCCCCTGACAGACATGGAGGAGGCTGTAGTCCTCTCGGTGAGTAGAAGGAATATTTCTTCTCCCACAATTAACCCAGCTTCACACACAGGGGCTGGAGGAGGAGCTGCAAGTGTCCAGCAGGGGAATCAGCCAGCACTGCTACATCTAGTACTTCAATAGCACTGGCACAGTTCAGCACATCAGATGAACCAGCATCAGGCAACCTACTTAGAGATATGCTGGTAGCTTTCAGCAGTTCTATGCAAAAGAACTTTACCACTCTATTATTGCCTATACAAACTCTAACTAAGGAACTAAATAAGAGAGTATCTCACATGGAAAATAAAATGGGAGACTTTGCCAAGTCACACAACAAGCTGATAGATACACATAATGAACTCTCAGACGAATTGGAAGCCATACAAACTAAACTAGTGGATTTAGAGTATAGCTCTCAGCGAAACAATGTATAATTGCGAGGAATACCAGAAGATGTGCCTCCTCAAGAACTGAGGGGATTCCTTCAAGGTCTGATTTAAAGCAGCTATCCCTAACTGCTCCCCGATAGACACTATCATTGACAGAATTTACAAGGTACAGCGCCCAAAACATCTACCTAAATCAATGGCCAGAGATGTCTTGGCCCGCATCCATTTCTTTCATATAAAAGAAGACCTACTACTCTTTTCTAGAAAAAAAGGAGAACTTATGACGCGGCCCCTGGGCCGTGGGGTACTCGGTGCCGAGCCGGTCGTTGCTAGGGGAGATGTCACAGTGGCGGTGACCCAGTCCGTGACCCGTGGCGGTCAATAAAAGGGGTTTATATTTACAGGGGATTTATAGTTTTTATATACAGTTTGTGACGCCACCTGTGGTATGCGGCTATATGGAGCCGCCGCTGCGGAGCAGGTCCTCTGGATCTGGTGTGAATGCAGCAGAGTTGGTTCAGCTTCCCACAGGTAGAGCTTAGCTCCAGGGCCATGTAGAACTGTGATAGATGTTATAGATGATGCTGGGCGTTGTTGTGCAGGGGTGATGGCGCAGCAACAATAATGGACAGAGGCAGTGGGGTGCAGTCTTCAGGGTTTTTACTCACGGTTGTTGCAATCCAAGTTACAGGTACCGCTGTAACTTCCCTCGTCGTGCTGCACTTACTCAGGGAGGGGTTCAGCCAACCCTCAGGTACCTCCGGAGTACTTAGCGGGACCCCCTTCTGTGTGTTCTCTCTGGCCGTCTCCCTGCACCTCACACCTAATGTCCCAATTCAGTAACCGCGGGCCTTGTCGGGCGACATCTGTTTCGTCCCCTGGGTCCTCTGTGGCTACCTTCTTGGTGAGACAGATATGGACTGTTGGCTGCGGGACTTGAAATACTGCTGCCTCCGGTTTCTAGTTGAGACGTGAAGTACTCTGCTAGTTGAGGGACCAATCCCCTTTGTGCGACCTGACCCCTCCACCTCCTGGCAGATTCGGGCGTACGGGTGGCCTCCAGCACTGCCCGTACCCCTGGGGTCCCTTCCTAGTTCCTGGAGCCTTTCCCCTGCTCCTCTCCTTCCTCAGTCTGTCCTGGGCCTCTCTCTCTAGGCCCTCCTCCTGAGCAAAGCTCCTGCAGAGCTCCTGCTCCCACTGCTTCCCCTCTCAGACTGAATTCGCCTTTCAAGACGGCTTCTCTCTATATACTATCCCTACCAAGTGCTTCTCTGATTTACTTCCTCCACCCACACCCACTACATGGTTGCACCCACCAGCTAGGGACCAGGGACTGTGCTCTCCTGCAATCCTGCCCTCTGATGTGGAGTGTAATGAATGCAGGTGTTTGGGTCCCGGGCTGTACTCCTTCCATAACCTGAGAGTGAGATACCACACCTCTGGGTGAGATACAGTACCTCTGTGGCGACCGAACCCTCAGGGGCGCCACAAACTCCCACACCCTTATCAACAGATTAAAATTTTCGAAGATGTTTCTGCAGATTGACTCCCATGACTTTGCCTCTGAGAGAAAGGGAAGTGGCATATACAGTACAGACCAAAAGTTTGGACACACCTTCTCATTTAAAGATTTTTCTATATTTTCATGACTATGAAAATTGTACATTCACACTGAAGGCATCAAAACTATGAATTAACACATGTGGAATTAAATACTTAACAAAAAAGTGTGAAACAACTGAAAATATGTCTTATATTCTAGGTTATTCAAAGTAGCCACCTTTTGCTTTGATGACTGATTTGCACACTCTTGGCATTCTCTTGATGAGCTTCAAGAGGTAGTCACCGGAAATGGTCTTCCAACAATCTTGAAGGAGTTCCCAGAGATGCTTAGCACTTGTTGGCCCTTTTGCCTTCACTCTGCGGTCTAGCTCACCCCAAACCATCTCGATTGAGTTCAGGCCTGGTGACTGTGGAGGCCAGGTCATCTGGCGTAGCACCCCATCACTCTCCTTCTTGGTCAAATAGCCCTTACACAGCCTGAAGGTGTGTTTGGGGTCATTGTCCTGTTGAAAAATAAATGATGGTCCAACTAAACGCAAACCGGATGGAATAGCATGGCGCTGCAAGATGCTGTGGTAGCCATGCTGGTTCAGTATGCCTTCAATTTTGAATAAATCCCCAACAGTGTCACCAGCAAAGCACCCCCACACCATCACACCTCCTCCTCCATGCTTCACGGTGGGAACCAGGCATGTAGAGTCCATCCATTCACCTTTTCTGCGTCACACAAAGACACAGTGGTTGGAACCAAAGATCTCAAATTTGGACTCATCAGACCAAATCACAGATTTCCACTGGTCTAATGTCCATTCCTTGTGTTCTTTAGCCCAAACAAGTCTCTTCTGCTTGTCCTTAGCAGTAGTTTATTAGCAGCTATTTTACCATGAAGGCCTGCTGCACACAGTCTCTTCTTAGCAGTTGTTGTAGAGATGTGTCTGCTGCTAGAACCCTGTGTGGCATTGACCTGGTCTTTGTTACGCACACGCCCGGACTGACCGGCGTGAGCATGATTAGTGATCCCACTGGACCATTAATCGAGGAGTGCCTGGAGGTGCATAACTAAGTATCAACTCGCTTCGACCAAGGTCACACGGTGGCTCAGTCGACTCCGTGAACCAGGGAGGAACTGAGCAGAGGGACCAGGTGCTACTCCAGGTCAGACCCCGGTCACAGCTGTTGACCCACACCGGGGAATGCAGGAACAGGCAGGTTAGGCTGGCATACAGACAGGTGGATACTGGCAGGCACAACTGGTATGCAGACTGGTGGGCAATGGCAGGCACGGCTGGTATGCAGACAAGCGGGTACTGGCAGGTAGGAACACAGGCAGAATAGGGACCAGTGCAGACTGGAACACAGGAATGGAACCGAAGGTGCGGTAGACAAGCAGAGCAGAGTAAAACCTGCAGATGCGGTGGACAAGCAAAGCAGAGAAAAACCCGCAGATGCGGTAGACAAGCAGAGCAGAGCAAACCCCACAGATGCGGTAGACAAGCAGAGCAGAGCAAAACCCGCAGATGCGGTAGACAAGCAGAGCAAAACTCGCAGATGTGGTAGATAAGCAGAGCAGAGCAAAACCCGCAGATGCGGTAGACAAGCAGAGCAGAGCAAAACCCGCAGATGCGGTAGACAAGCAGAGCAGAGCAAAACCCGCAGATGCGGTAGACAAGCAGAGCAAAACTCGCAGATGCGGTAGACAAGCAGAGCAGAGCAAAACCCGCAGATGCGGTAGACAAACAGAGCAGAGCAAAACCCGCAGGTGCGGTAAACAAGCAGAGCAGAGCAAAACCGCAGGTGCGGTGAACAAGCAGAGCAGAGCAAAACCGCAGGTGCGGTGAACAAGCAGAGCAGAGCAAAACCGCAGGTGCGGTGAACAAACAGAACCGGATACACACAAGATGCTTACAATGAAGTAGCGAGTGTACACAAAACTCACAAACAGAAGTTCAGAGACAACGAGTAGGAGTTAGGTGCAGGTTCAGACACTGCAGGAAAAGGGAAGGTTCGGACATAGAGAGAAACAAGTAACGGGCTAGGACACAGTTCAGACAGGAACTGAACCAGGAATAAGATACAGGAGCGAGCCTGGGAACTCAGCCCCCAGGGTGGCAGAGACAGACTAGAAGTCACAGATAGGCAACAGGCCTCGGTATACAGCCCCAGGGTCGGACACAGACAAGATACAGGACGGGACCTGGCAACTCAGTTGCACAGAACACACTGAATGAAAGTGTTGCTCAGGCACTTCCTACTGGGTGGAGGGGGTTTAAGTATCCAGTGACTCACAGCAATAGGCTGGGGACACATTAGGACTGCGCACACTGTAGCTTTAAGAATCAAGAAGCAACAGTGCCGTCGCCCTAAGCCAGCAGACAAGAGACATACAAACAGCAGGTACTGGAGCAAAGTGTGCAGCCTGGCCCGGTAAGATTGCGGTCTTGCATGGTGGGAGATGGTAAGCCATGCAAGCACGCCGCCAGGGATGTTACAATCTCTTATCTGAGCTGCTGTTAACCTGCGATTTTTGAGGCTGGTGACTCAGATAAACTTATCCTCAGAAGCAGAGGTGACTCTTGGTCTTCCTTTCCTGGGGCGGTCCTCATGTGAGCCAGTTTCTTTGTAGAGCTTGATGGTTTTTGCAACTGCACTTGGGGACACTTTCAAAGTTTGCCCAATTTTTCGGACTGATTGACCTTCATTTCTTAAAGTAATGATGGCCACTCGTTTTTCTTTACTTAGCTGCTTTTTTCTTGCCATAATACAAATTCTACCAGTCTATTCAGTAGGACTATCAGCTGTGCATCCACCTGACTTCAGCACAACACAACTGATGTTCCCAACCCCATTTATAAGGCAAGAAATCCCACTTATTAAACCTGACAGGGCACCCCGGTGAAGTGAAAACCTTTTCCGGTGACTACCTCTTGAAGCTCATCAAGAGAATGCCCAGAGTGTGCAAAGCAGTCATCAAAGCAAATGGTGGCTACTTTGAAGAACCTAGAATATAAGACATATTTTCAGTTGTTTCACACTTTTTTGTTAAGTATATAATTCCACATGTGTTAATTCATAGTGTTGATTAGTGTTGAGCGAACATGCTCGACACTGCTCGGTACTCGCCCGAGCATCACGCTACTCAGGATGTTCGGCGAGCACCGAGCATTTCCGGGTTACTCGGGCGGGAGCTCGGGTCTTCGCCCTGCATGTTTGGTGCTCTTTACAGAGCCAATGAACATGCAGGGATTGCCAGCCAGTCACTGTAATGCCGCAGCCATGTTGGTTGTGGGCATTACAGTGATTGGCTGGCCGCACAGCGTCACCTCCCAGACGATCAGCCCGTCATGATTGGTGTGTGTGGGTGTCTGTGCGTGTGTCTGCGAGTGTGTGCGGGTGTGCGCGGTGTCTGTGCGATGTCTGCGGTGTCTGTGCGATGTCTGCGAGTGTGTGCGGTGTCTGTGCGATGTCTGCGAGTGTGTGCGGTGTCTGTGCGATGTGTGCGGGATGTGTGCGGGTGTGTGCGATGTCTGCGAGTGTTTGCGGTGTCTGTGTGATGTCTGCGGGTGTGTGCATGCAGGCAGACATAGGCCGATGTGACACTACTACTCCCATCGGCCTATGTCTGTCCCCGGTCCACTCGTGCCAGCAGGATCAGCTCGATGGGAGCAGTAGTTCCCATCAGCCTGATCCTGCTATATAAATTGCCCTACTGTGTCCCCAATAAATGTTAAATACATGTCATTGGTGGCCAGTGGTTACCTACAATAAATTAGTTCATACATTACCTGTCCCCGCCGATCGGCACCTAAAATAAAGTAAAAAATAAAAAACTACACCTATACTCACCTAGACACCTAATTCCCTGAAGCCATCGATCTCCTGTAATAAAATCTAAAATAATAAACCACAACCTTATCCTTACCCCTCCGTAGTAGTCCACGAGTGTCCCACGATGATCTCCAGTTTAGAGCAGCCACATAGAATGTGATCGCTCTGAACCGCTGCCGCCGCTAGAATGATGGGGCCGTAAGGGTTCGCCGGAGTTCAGGCAGCACTGCTCCGGTTAGCTCCTTTACGGCCCTGCTGTATCTTGAGAAATTCCCACTGTACAGCAGTGTCGTAAAGGAGGTCTCCGGAGCTGCGCTGCCTGAATGCACTCCGGTGACCTCAGTCAGTGGCTCCCGCTGCCGGGAGCGGACGTGTTCCCGGCAGCGTGAGCTTACAGCAGCCATGCACAGCTGTCACCATCTCCAGATGTGACAGCTGTGCATGGGAGATCAGCGCAGGAACGTGGACAGGTAACTATTTTTTTTTAGTAAACTAAGAATTAAATAAAATTGTGTGTTTTATTTCAAATAAATTATTTTTTTCTGGGTGTAGTGTGTTTTTTCTTTTTAACACTTTGTAGGTTAGTAATGGGGGTGTCTTATAGACGCCCATCATTACTAACCTGGGCTTCATAGCAGCTGGCGCTGACATGAACCCCAACCCTATTACCCCCTGCCACCGCACCAGGGCAGCGTGGAAGAGCGAGGCTAAGTGCCAGAGTTGGCGCATCCTATGGATGTGCCATTTCTGGGGCGGCTGATGGCTGGTGTTTCTAGCCTGGGAGGGGGCCAATATTCATGGCACCCTTCCTGGGCTATTAATATCAGCCCCCAGCTGTCTGCCTAGCCTTTGCTAGCTATTAAATAGGGGGTACCCCATGTCATTTTTTGGGGGGAGTCCCCCATTTTAATAGCTAGTAAAGGCTAGGTATTCAGCTGGGGGCTCATATTAGTAGTCTGGGAAGCTCCGTGGGTATTACCCACTTCCCAGGCTTCAAACATCTGCCCCAGCCGTCTGCTTAACCTCCGCTAGAGCCTAAAATTATGGGGGATCCCCACGCCAATTTTTTTTTAAATAAATCCTTTATTTTAACGCTAAATGACATTTGAGCAGTTAATAAAGATGCAGTCCCTAAATTATTATTTATTTTTTAATTAATTTTTCCCAAAAATTTTGACGTGGGCTTTGCCATATTTTTGTATGCCAGCCAGGTACAGCATCCAGGAACGGGCTGCCCCCAACTCCCAGCTGCCTAATTGTACCTGGCCGGACACAACAATATAGGGAAGCCCCTTTTTTAAAAAATTATTTCATGAAATAATTAAAAAAAATTGACGTGGAGCTTCGCACTATATTTGTGTCCAGCCAGGTACAGCAGGCAGGAACGGGCTGCCCCCAACCACCAGCTGCCTATTTGTACCTGGCCGGACACAACAATATAGGGAAGGCCTTTTTTTCTTAATTATTTCATGAATTTCATGAAATAATTTAAAAAAAAAATACGTGGGGCTTCGCCCTATTTTTGTGTCCAGCCAGGTACAACTAGGCAGCTGGGGGCTGGAATCCGCAGCGCAGGGAGGCCCAAGCTTTCTGGGCCCCACCCGCTGCAAATTGCAGTCCGCAGCCACCCCGGAAAATGGCGCGTTCATAGAAGCGCCATCTTCTGGCGCTGTACCCAACTCATCCAGGGCCCTGGTGCGGTGGCTCACTGGGTAATAAAGGGGTTAAGGCCAGCTTGGCATTATCAGCTGGCCCTAAGCCCGAAATTCATGGGGTCACGCCAATATTAGACATGACCACCATGAATTTCTAGTAAAGTATTTAAAAAAAACACAACACCCAGAAAAAAGTCCTTTAATTGAAATAAACACACAATTCTTTATTGTTCTAAATTAAACTATACTTACCATCACGCCCATTCCAGCTGAAGCCAACGATCTCCTGCAATAAAAGAAAAATAATAAAGCAACCTCATCCTTACCTTTCCATGGTTCCCACGACAGCTTCAGCTCTGCTACATCGAGATGACAGGCTGGACCGCAGCAGAACGCTGCCATCCAGCCTGTCATCCCACAGACACTGAGAAGCGCAGGCATGCTTGCGTTCCTCAGTGTCTCGCTGTGACGGCATCCAGATGAGCCGAGGTCATGTCCAATGAACTCGACTCACCTCATGCACGTCACTGACAGCGTGGGAAAATTCTCCTGCACTCAGCGCTTCAGCATGAGAATTTTCCCACGCTGTCAGTGACGTGAATGAGGTGAGGTCATGTCCAATGAACTCAGCTCACCTCATGCACGTCACTGACAGCGTGGGAAAATTCTCACGCTGAAGCGCTGAGTGCAGGAGAATTTTCCCACGCTGTCAGTGACGTGCATGAGGTGAGCCGAGTTCATTGGACATGAACTCGGCTCATCTGGATGCTGTCACAGCGAGACACTGAGGAGCGCAAGCAAGCCTGCGCTTCTCAGTGTCTGCAGGATGACAGGCTGGATGGCAGCGTTCTGCTGCGGTCCAGCCTGTCATCTCGATGTAGCAGAGCTGGAGCTGTCCTGGGAACCATGGAAAGGTAAGGATGAGGTTGCTTTATTATTTTTCTTTTATTGCAGGAGATCGTTGGCTTCAGCTGAAATGGGCGTGATGGTAAGTATAGTTTAATTTAGAACAATAAAGAATTGTGTGTTTATTTCAATTAAAGGACTTTATTCTGGGTGTTTGTGTTTTTTTTTTTAACTTTGACTATGGGGTTAGTAATGGGGGTGTCTTATAGACGCCTCTCCATTACTAACCTGGGCTTGATGTCAGCTGGCATTATAAGCTGACATCAACCCCAACCCTATTACCCCACTGCCACTGCTACAGGGCAGTGGGAAGAGCGAGGCTAAGTGCCAGAATTGGCGCATCCTATGGATGCGCCATTTCTGGGGCGGCTGACGGCTGGTGTTTCTAGCCTGGGAGGGGGCCAATATTCATGGCACCCTTCCTGGGCTATTAATATCAGCCCCCAGCTGTCTGCCTAGCCTTTGCTAGCTATTAAATTAGGGGGGACCCCATGTCATTTTTTTGAGGGGGTCCCCCATTTTAATAGCTAGTAAAGGCTAGGTATTCAGCTGGGGGCTGATATTAGTAGCCTGGGAAGCTGTGTGGGTATTACCCCCTTCCCAGGCTTCAAACATCTGCCCCAGCCGTCTGCTTAACCTCCGCTAGAGACTAAAATTAAAGGGAACCCCACGCCAATTTTTTTTAAATAAATCCTTTATTTTAACACTAAATGACAAGTACAGTAATCAACACTGTCACTGTACTTCATATATATGTGACTGACATGTTTCTATCTATATAATCTACGTGTGATTCTCTATTCCTTCTATTCTAAATTGTCGGGTACAGATGCTGAATTGCCGGCCGGCTTTTTTAAAGAGACGATGCATGAAAACACTATTATATTTTTAAATAAATCCTTTACACTAAATGACAAGTACAGTAAGCAACACTGTCACTGTACTTACTATATATGTGACTGACATGTTTCTATCTATCTAATCTATGTGTGTTGTTCTATTCTTTCTGTTGTAAATTGTCGGGTACCGGTGTATGCCGCTGATGAATTGCCGGCTTTTCGCGTAATACATTCTACATTATTCTTAGTTGTTTTCCTTCATGTAGAATTAACCTACAAGGAAAGAAAGGGTTTATTTTCATTCCGATATTTGTGTCCCATTGACTTGCATTGGTCTCCTGTATCGGAATCCGATACTTTTTGGGTATCGGTCCGATCCAATCCGATACGATATTTCCTGATATCGGAAGGTATCGCTCAACACTATCCTTAACATATTTCACAGGAAAGCACTTTCACTTTCGTTTTTGAACGTTTTATTTTGAGCCTGTAAAAGTGGCTTAATACCTCTGACCACGTTGTTGACAGCAGTGACCTGGGGGTCAGAAATGCTCCCAGGGGCGATCCCCATGCTGTCCCCATGTCATTTGAGCACTGTCACTATCGTTTTGGGCACTTGTTAGGCTTTTAAAAGACTGCCGGGGGAGCCGCCGCAAAAATGCTCGAGTCTCCCATAGACTAACATTGGGCTCGTTGCTCGGGTCGAGCACCCAAGTATCACGGCGAGCTCGGCCCGAGCTTCGAGCACCCGAGCATTTTAGTGCTCGCTCAACACTAGTGTTGATGCCTTCAGTGTGAATGTACAATTTTCAAACTAATGAAAATACAGAAAAATCTTTAAATGAGAAGGTGTGTCCAAACTTTTGGTCTGTACAGTAGATGGGGTTTCCCGCTGAAACTTCTCATAAATTACAGAGGAGAGTGGCCCACGGTTACCTCCTTTGAAGATGGAAAAAACCTCATGTGTAACTGGAACTTTACGCTAATAAAACCCACCCACAATTCATGGAAACCAGCTGGCAACTTTATTCAACTAAAAACAAGTCTAAGAGCTGAATGATAGAATCTTCTTCGTCTGCGTAGAGAGGGAATCCTGTACCTTTTTAGGACAATCTGGCAGAGCTCCACCCCCTTCTGGTTTATTGCTTAGTCAGTCGCACAGAATAAGCAGATCCTTTTAGTTGATCAGCTACTTAATTGTTAATGTTGGTCAAATTAATGTTTTTTATTTTTATGTTCTCTTTTAGATACAGGCTAATTTTGAAATTTTGGTGGATTTTGGGAAAGATGGAGTTGATGTTGCACATTTGTATATGGTTGGTCACAAATTTTATCTGGCTCCAGCATTTTCATAATTATAAAAATGGTGATTAAGATATGTTCGATGACTGTTAATGGTCTTAACAGTCCACAGAAAAAACGCATGCGGTTTTTACATGCGTTTTTCATACGTTTTTTTCCATGCGTTTTTTGAAGTGCTTTTGAGCATCAATGAATGATTTTTGGAGCTAAATAAAGTTGGTGGGACATTGCTTAAGCCCTTGGATTACCATAAGAACTGGGGTGAGTATATCGGTTCATTTAAATGATTTAAAGAATGGGTCTGTTGTATTTCAAATAAAGTGTTTACACTGTGCTGTGTGTTTCTTTACTTTGTTTGGTCATGAAAAGGTCTGATTGACAACTTGTCATCACCAAACAATAGAGCTGGGTGTCGGCTGGTCCCATTCATCCAATCTTCATTAGCATTTCTACTCACGTAATTTATGTGACTTCTGTGAGCTGTTTTTTTTTTAGTCTGGGAATGTGCCACTAGGCAAACATTTTCCCTGGCCATAATTAACATCTCCAGCTGATTTCTTATCCCTTACATCCCCTCTCCCTGATCAGCACTCAGCAGCGCGTTGGACACAACGTATTTATGTTGTGTCCAAAACGCGGAGTTATAATGCCGCACTTTAGCGTGTCCACTACAGAAGTTGAGGGTGAGTTTGGGTACATGGCCACGGTCAGGAACCGCTGCAGGTTTGACGCTGCGTCTATATACAGCGTCAAACCCGCAGCGTCCAGATGTTACAGCATAGTGGATGAGATGTCATGTCTGCTATGCATGCATCTGAGACTGCGGATCACCTGTGGACACTGACATGAGCACCGCATGTCACCGCACCGTCTTTAAGGACCACAGCATGTCAAATTCTCTTGCTAGTCTCCTCTATAAAACATGCCATTACTAACCGCGTAGTAAAATAATCGGCGCATTTTCAATAAGACACGGCCAGAATAAAGAATTTTAATGAAATAAACCATACACGGTTCTACGTTTTTTTATTCTTATTACCCGCCTACGCAAAACCATCAATCTCCTGAAAAATACGCAAAAAAACAAACAACCATATCACTCACCTGTCCGTCGTCAACGACGTAATCCACGATCACGACTGTCCTGCGACCATCTGGATCATTTCTGCAGCTGTGACATCAGCAATCACTGATGTCACAGCTGTAGAATACAGCACTGTATACTGACAGGGTTGTAAAATCACCCCCTGTCAGCAGGGCCGTATTTGCCCTTAGGCACTTGCCTAGGGCGCCGGAATTCGGGGAGGGCGGCGCCTGAGCGTGTTTTTTTTTTTTTTTTTTCTGTGTTTTTTTTTTCTGTGTTTGTGCTCCGAGCCAGCCGGGTGGCTCCGCCCCCCCGGTCATCGCGCCCATAGGCAGATTATAATGAGGGCAATCCGGGGTGTCTGTGGCCGGATTGCCCTCATTATATGTGCGGCGCAGTGGCACATACTGGCAGACAGTGGCGGGGGGGCCCCCAGACCACTCCCCCAACAGCACTGCTAGGAGACACGGCCCTGTGCTACATCGGAAAGAACTGGAGCCGAGCTGGGGGATGGTGAGTCTGTGTGTGTCTGTGTGTGTGAGAGTGTGTGTGTGTATGAGAGAGTGTGTGTGAGAGAGTGTGTATGTGTGAGAGTGAGTGTGTGTATGTGTGATTGAGTGTGTGTGTGTGTGTGTGTGCAGGCAGATATCATTGTGTGATGTCTGTTCATATGTATTTTTGTATTTCAAAAGTGTTTATGCGTGTATGTATATGTTTGTGTGTGCGTGACTGCATGAGGCCTCCCGCTGTCTCTGGGGGGGGCACCGAGCGTGCCTCCCGCTGTGTATAGATGGCGCTGTGTGGCCTCCTGCTGTGTATAGATGGCGCTGTGCGGTCTCCTGCTGTGTATAGATGGCGCTGTGTGGCCTCCTGCTGTGTATAGATGGCTATGTGCGGCCTCCCGCTGTGCATAGATGGTGCCGTGCAGCCTCCCGCTGTATATAGATGGTTACGTGCGGCCTCCCGCTGTGTATAGATGGCTACGTGTAGCCTCCTGCTGTGTGTAGATGGCTACGTGCGGCCTCCTGCTGTGTATAGATGGCTACGTGTGGCCTCCCGCTGTGTATAGATGGCTACGTGCGGCCTCCCGCTGTGTATAGATGGCGCTGTGCACACTCCTGCTGTGTATAGATGGCTACGTGCGGCCTACCGCTGTTTATAGATGGCGCCGTGCGGACTCCCGCTGTGTATAGATGGCTACGTGCGGCCTCCTGCTGTGTATAGATGGCTACGTGCGGCCTCCCGCTGTATATAGATGGCTACGTGTGGCCTCCTGCTGTCTATAGATGGCTATGTGCGGCCTCCTGCTGTCTATAGATGGCTATGTGCGGCCTCCCGCTGTGCATAGATGGCTACATGCGGCCTCCTGCTGTGTGTAGATGGTGCCGTGCGGCCTCCTGCTGTGTATAGATGGCGCCATGCGGCCTCCCGCTGTGTATAGATGGCGCCGTGCTGCCTCCCGCCTTGTATAGATGGCGCTGTGCGGCCTCGCGCCGTGTATAGATGGCTACGTGTGCTCAATATTGAGTCATACAATTAATGTAAGGCTATGTGCCCACGATGCAGAAATGCTTCGGATTTTTTTTGAGCGTTTCTGCATCTCACTGGCAGGAAAAAACACATGCGGATTTTACATGCGTTTTTCCTGCCAGGGACATGCGGATGTGAAGCGTTCTTCACTTGCAATTCCGCATTTGGGTGACAAGCGATTTTAGCATCACTTGGAAAGTGCTTGACAACTTGGTCACACTATATAAATCCATGCAATCCACCCCCATATGCAATGCTGCAGCCCTGTGGTCTGTGTGGGCCGCTCCCATCCCCCCCCACCCCAACCTTTTACATGTGCTACATGGAATGGGGGGGGGAAGCTACATGAAACTTGGGGAAACGGCCGCGACGGGGGGAAGATATTGGATGCGAGGGGAGCACGACGTGGGTGGGACGTGATGGGGGGTGAGGGTGGGCGTGACCGGGGGGGGGGCGACCATTGACAGTGCCTAGGGCAGCAGAAACTCCAAATACGGCCCTGCCTGTCAGTATAGCGTGCTGCAGGGGTCACTGGGGTTCATCAACTGAAGATCAGCTGATGAGCCCCAGTGAGCTAGAAATCGTGGGAAAATTCTTGTGAATCTTCCCATGCTCAGCATCCGCTGATTGGTCTTGAGACCGATCAGCTGATTACCGGCTCTAGCAATCAGCTAATGGTCACGTGACCATCAGTTGATTGTGGCGGCACTGATCACCTGATGGTCATGCGACCATCAGCTGATCGGTGACGTCACTGATCACCTGATGGTTGCGTGACCATCAGGTGATCAGTGACGTCACCGCAGGTCCTGGAAGGACACTGTGGGGTGCAAACTTGTGTTCCGCAGTGTGCAGTGAGCCGCCGACGGGGGCCGCCGTAGAGGTGAGTATGAAGGTTTATTTTTTTTTATTTTTACTTTTGATTCTGTTTTTACACAGCACATGCGGATTATCATTGCTAAGCATGGCAGACCTCTTACCAAGCGGTTTTAATGCGTTTCCCAGGGCATTTTAAATGCCGTGGAAACGCATTAAAACCGCATCGTGTGCACTCAGCCTAAGTGTGACATCTTTTGTGCTGCGGATACTGTTATGATCTGCTACAAGCACTAAGGAAAGACAGGAGATCTGTCCCTACAATAGAACTAAGATAGATCCCTACGATGTAACGGGGGACCTGATCCTGCGATCAGACCCGCTAAAGTCCTCGGCTAGTCTGAACGAAGACCTATAGATGTGAGGGAGGGATCCCTACAAGAACTAGGGACTGGGAGAAAGATGGACACCTCCTAGCAGAAATTGTAGCAGTAAAAGACAAACAAACAACATAGAACATAGAGGTCAAAGACCTAGCTAAACTGACTGAGAAAGGTTACAAAGCTTAAGAGTAGAAATACAATGAAGTCCAGCATGGCCAGAAGGGCGGAGCAGGATTAAATAGGCAAAAAAGGTCATGTGACCAGCAAAATAGAAAAAACCTAACAGGAGAGTTCTAACAGATACTCCTATTATCCATAGAGATGCTGGTAGACTGCGACACCCCCTTTTTCCACATGTTACAGGCAAATTATAGGAAAAAACAGGTGTAATACTAGTTATCAGCAACTCTGTGGCTTTCTCTCGAATATGCTTGGTTTCTGATTCACAAGGGAGATGTATAATTCAAGTATGTTCCATTAATAATGTAATATATACCATTGTAGTAGTTTATGCGCCTAATATTTCTCAGTTCAACTTTCTGCATAAGTTAATGAAAAAAGTAAACAAAGTAAAACAACGCCATGTCATCTACTGCGGAGATTTCACTTTAACACATGATTGTGAATTGGACTCTTTATCAATATCCAAAAGATACTCCCCCAATTTAGCATCTATAATTAACAAAGAAGATCTATATGATATTTGGAGAATCCATCATATGAATGAAATAGATGAGAAGAAGAAATAATCTGTCCATAACACATATGCACACATAGATTTATTTTTGGTGCGCAGATCACCTCTAGATGACATTGTACTCTCGTCCGTAGGCCTCATTACATGGTCGAATCATTCCCTGTTAATGTTACATGTGGAGGGAAGAGACTCGTCCCCTCCCACTTACCTTTGGAAAGTTAATTTGTATATTTTTATCTTCTCCACAAAATGTAGAGTACCTTCAAAATACTTTACAAGAATTTTTTCTAATGCGAGGAATTTTTATTAAACTAGGCCATAAAATTAAATGAGAAAGGGATAAAAAATTCAATGAAATCTTCTCTGAAATCCAGAATCTTGAAGTCTTAAACAAACATTCTTTCTATAGAGAACGAGCTGGTAAACTATGTAATCTTCAAATTCATTTGAGAGACTGTTTATTGTATAAATATTAGTGTTGAGCGAACATGCTCGACACTGCTCGGTACTCGCCCGAGCATCTCACTACTCGGGATGTTCGGCGAGCACCGAGCATTTCCGGGTTACTCGGGCGGGAGCTCGGGTCTCCGCCCTGCATGTTTGGTGCTCTTTACAGAGCCAATGAACATGCAGGGATTGCCAGACAGTCACTGTAATGCTGCAGCCATGTTGGTTGTGAGCATTACAGTGATTGGCTGGCCGGACAGCGTCACCTCGAGTATTTAAAACCGGGCGTCGCCATCTTGGACACAATCGCCCGGGATCAGACAGTGTAGGGTCAGTGCTGCTGAACTAGGGAGAGATTTATACTCCAAAATAGTTAGTGTAGGGTCTCTAAAGCCTGCCAAATCAAACAAACAGTCCTTCTCAGGAATAATATACATTCCAGATATCAGGCAGGCCGGCAGGCAGGCTGTATAGGAGACGCAGTGTTTATACCAGCAAACGCTGCATTACAGTCCTGTGTGCTCCTGTTGGTCAAATTGCTAGACTTATCACCCTGGTCTCAGAGGCCAGGAAAAATTATTTTTTTTTTTCATCTAAATCCTGTATTTTTTTTTTCCTCAGTCAGACTGTACAAATACACGTCTTATTAACCTTTTGGTATCCCCCCCCACCCAAAAAAAAATAAAAATTGAGTGTGTCTGAGACTGTTCAGACACCAATATATCTGTTTAAAAGAGTCTGGTGTAGGTCACAAAAATAGAACTGTGGTTTTGCAGTTCCACGGGTCAAATCTCTGTATTATCCGGTTTTTGCCATTTTTTGCAGTAAAAAAAACTGTAATAGTGTCTCCCTGACTGGTCAGACACCATCATTAAGCAAACACAAGGTAGGACAGAAAAAATGAGAGAAGGGGAGGGGTGTAACTGTTAAACGTACAGTATTGTCCCAGAAAAAAACATGTTAAAGGGATAACGGTCAAAAATGAACATTGCCTTAACAGGTCATTATCGAGCTATGCAAAGGGAAGCACAGAAGGTGGGGCAGAGGCACCTCAATGCACGTTTCACCGCACTGGGCTTCGTCAGGAGGCATGGCTAGATTTAAATGATGGGAACTATTTACACTACCGTTCAAAAGTTTGGGGTCATTTAGAAGTTTCATTATTTTTGAAAGGAAAGCACTTTTTTTTTTTCAATGATGCTAACATTAAATGAATCAGAAATACACTCTATACATTGTTAATGTGGTAAATGACTATTCTAGCTGCAAACGTCTTGTTTTTATTGCAATATCTACATAGGTGTATAGAGGCGGTTATGGATCCAGGTGGTGGAACCTCTGTGTTTGGATGCAAGGAGGGACCAGAGGGGCGTAACTAAGTGCCTACTCGGACCGACCCTGGTCGCACGGCGGCTTAGTCAACTCAGTGCCCGGCGTCTTCCTCCCGCTCTGCTGGCAGCGTGCGCTCCTCCCCGGTCACTGTGCTTAGGGCGTGCGCGCTCCCCCTCTCTTAAAGGGGCCGCGCGTGCCGTCCTAAGGAGTCCCCGGCCAATGGCCGGAGGACCTCTCCATATATAAGGCACCTCCTCCAAAATGGAGGTGCCCGAGCAATGTTGTAGCATAGTTCATCACTCTGCTTCAGCCCTCAGGTCCCGTTTCCAGGTACCTGCCAGTTACCTGCCAGCTACCTGCCAGTTTCCTGTCTGATACCTGCCTGACTCGTGTCTATCTGCTGTTATTCCTGCGGTCCGACAGTCTGCCTACCCGCCCTGCCAGTCTGTCTATGGATCCGTCTGCCCGCTCACCTGGGAGCGCTCACCTGCTACCTGCCTGCTAGACTACGTGGAGGCTCTGCCGTCACGTGCTGTGACCACCTGCCCATCCAGTGTCTCTTGCCCGCTCACCTGGGAGCGCTCACCTGCTACCTGCCTGCTAGCCTACCTGGAGGCTCTGTCGTCACATGCTGTGACCACCTGCCCGTCCAGAGAATCTTGCCCGCTCACCTGGGAGCGTCCACCTGCCACCTGCCTGCTAGCCTACCTGGAGGCTCTGCCGTCACGTGCTGTGACCACCTGCCCGTACAGAGACTCTTACCCGCTCACCTGGGAGCGTCCACTTGTTACCTGCCAGTTAGCCTACCTGGAGGCTCTGCCGTCACTTGCTGTGACCACCCGCTTGTCCAGAGACTCTCGCCCGCTCACCTGGGAGCGTCCACCTGCTACCTGCCTGCTTGCATACCTGGAGGCTCAGCCATCACTTGCTGTGACCACCCACTTGTCCAGAGACTCTCGCCCGCTCACCTGGGAGCGTCCACCTGCTACCTGCCTGCTGGACTACCTGGAGGCTTAGCCATCACTTGCCGTGACCACCCGCCTGTCAAGAGACTGTCCCCGTCACTTGCCGTGACCTCCTGCCCTCTTACCCAGAGACTGTCCCCGTCACTTGCCGTGACCTCCTGCCCTCTTACCCAGAGACTGTCCCCATCACTAGCCATGACTGCCTGCCTGCCTTCCCTGGGTGTCACCCGTTTCCTTACAAGGACTGCCCCTTTGTATAGTTGCTCTGTGGTTCCACCTCCCAGACCCGTTACAGTTTGCTCGGGCCATGGAACCCGGTGGCACCCAAGCTCCCTCGCTCTCGGACCTATGTCATGAACTGTCCCGGCAGAGGTCCCAACAGGAGTCCATCCTGAGTCACCTGCGGAATGTCAACTCTCACCTGGACACTCTGACTGCTCCACCAGCAACCACCGCTAGTGTCATGACTCGCAACCCGGCAGCGCCGCTGCCCACCAATACCACGGTATCCTGCCCCGGACCCCGGCTTTCTGCACCTCCTCGCTTCGGAGGCGATCCCGCTCAAGCCCGGGGCTTCATAAACCAGTGCACCCTGCACTTTGAACTCCTGTCCCACCAGTTTATCTCCGACCGGGCCAAAGTAGCCTTCATTATGTCCCATCTCACGGGGGAGGCACTGGCTTGGCTAAATACTCTATGGGAGAGAGGAGACCCCCTGGTGTCCGACCTGCCAGCCTTTCTATCGGCTTTCCGGAAAGCCTTCGACGAACCTGGACGGAAGACCTCATCCGCATCATCTCTGCTACGCCTCCATCAAGGAAATCTCACCGTGGGCCAATATGCCATACGGTTCCGTACCCTTGCTTCAGAGCTGGCCTGGGATAACGACGCCCTGGTGTCTGTCTTTTGGGAGGGTCTGTCTGGCTGTATTAAAGATGAACTCGCTGGTCGGGACATTCCTACCACTCTCGACGACTTAATAACTCTTGCCACCCGGATTGACATCCGGTTCCAGGAGCACGCCAAAGAGGTCACCCGTGAGAGGAGGTTTCCACGTCTAGCCCCTACCTTTCAGAAACCCGTCTCTTCTCCCACTACTCCCCAGGCGCACTCACCCGAACCTATGCAGGTCGACCAGACCAAGATGGTCAAAACCCGTCAAGAGTTACGCCGAGCTGAGGGGAGCTGCTTCTACTGTGGCAGTAAGGAGCACCGGATCCGTACCTGCCCGGAGAGGTCGAGAAACGCCTGTGTCTAGGATCGCTCAGAGAGGTCGTCCTAGACAAGAATAAATCCTCTCCATCTCTGCTGCTCTCGGTCTCTATCATCTGCGGGGAGAACCGTTATTTTGAACTAGCCCAACTTGACTCTGGAGCTGCCGGGAATCTCATTTTTCAGTCCCTGGTAGAAAAATACCGCATTCCCACCAAACCTCTGGCTGTACCCTTATCTGTCGCTGCCGTGGATGGGGGCCTCTTACCATGTCCCATCCAACTCATCACCGAATCCATTACTCTGCAGGTGGGAATGCTGCACTCTGAGAGCATCTTCTTTCATGTTCTGCCTGGACTCTCTCACGCCGTCTTGCTAGGCCTACCTTGGCTTCAGAGACATGCACCCGTGCTTGATTGGCAGACCGGAGAAGTCCTTCGCTGGGGACAGGACTGCCATAAAACTTGTTTAGTTCCCGTCCATCCTGTCCGTCCTTCTCCTACCCCAGCTAATCTACCTGGACTTCCGATTCCTTATTGGTCTTATGCGGACGTCTTTAATAAAAAGGAGGCAGAGACATTACCCCCTCATAGACCATACGACTGCCCAATCGACCTGTTACCCGGCACTACTCCTCCCCGTGGGCGTATTTACCCGTTGTCCGCTGCTGAGACCCGGTCTATGTCTGAATATATTGAGGAGAATCTGGCCCGGGGATTTATCCGGAAATCTACCTCCCCGGCGGGAGCAGGCTTCTTCTTCGTTAAAAAGAAGGACGGCTCTCTCCGTCCCTGTATAGACTATAGAGGCCTTAACCAGATCACGGTGAAGAATAAATACCCCCTTCCGCTCATTCCGGAATTATTTGACCGTCTGAGGGGGGCTAGAATCTTCACCAAGCTGGACCTCCGTGGGGCCTATAACCTGGTCCGTATCAGTCAGGGGGATGAATGGAAGACGGCATTCAACACCCGGGACGCCCACTATGAATATCTGGTAATGCCCTTTGGTCTCTGTAACGCTCCCGCCGTCTTTCACGAGTTGGTCAATGACATCTTCCCAGACCTTCTCTACTCCTGCGTAGTGGTGTACCTGGACGACATCTTGGTCTTCTCTCCGGATCTCCAGACTCACCGGAGGGACGTTCGTCAGGTCCTGCTCAGGCTCAGGCAGAACCACCTCTACGCTAAATATGAGAAGTGCCTCTTTGAGCAGACCTCGCTTCTGTTTTTGGGCTACATAATTTCTCAGACCGGCCTACGAATGGATCCTGAGAAACTGTCTGCCATCGAGAAGTGGCCTCGACCAGAGGGGTTGAAGGCTTTTCAGCAGTTCCTGGGCTTCGCCAACTACTACCGCCTCTTCATACCGCACTTCTCTTCCCGGACTGCCCCAATCTCTGCGCTCACCCGTAAGGGCACTAATCCCAGAGAATGGCCGCCCAAAGCAGAGGAAGCCTTTCTTTCCTTAAAACAGGCTTTCTCTTCCGCCCCGGTGCTGCATCGCCCGGACGGCAACAAGCAATTCTTCCTGGAAGTTGATGCCTCCTCCTCTGGAGCCGGAGCGGTACTTACCCAAAAATCGTCTTCCGGGAGAATGGTAACTTGCGGCTTCTTCTCCAAACTCTTCTCCTCTTCTGAGCGAAACTATTCTATAGGAGACCGAGAGTTATTGGCCATTAAGCTGGCATTGGAGGAGTGGCGTTACCTGCTCGAGGGGGCTCTTCACCCGGTAATAATTTACACGGACCACAAGAACTTGGCTTACCTCCAGAGTGCCCAGAGACTTAACCCGCGCCAAGCCCGGTGGTCCTTGTTTTTTGCTCGCTTTGATTTTGTTCTTCATTTTTGCCCGGCTGACAAAAACATCAAAGCTGACGCCTTGTCCCGATCCTTCCTGGTGTCTGATCTTGAGGAGGAACCTAAACACATCATCGATCCCGCCAGAGTAATGCAGGTGGCTCCCGTGAGTCTAAATCGTCTCCCTCCCGGTAAGACGTTTGTAACGGTACCTATCGGGAGAAGATCCTACACTGGGGTCACTCGTCTAAGCTAGCTGGCCACGCCGGTCAGAAAAAGACCCTCCAGCTTATCACCCGGCACTACTGGTGGCCTACCCTGCACAAGGACGAAATAGACTTTGTTTCTGCCTGTGTGTCCTGCGCCCGCAACAAGGTTCCGAGACACCTGCCAGCCGGTCGCCTCCTTCCTCTTCCAGTACCTGCTGCCCCCTGGCAGCATATAGCTATGGACTTCATAACAGATCTCCCTGTCTCTGCCGGTTGTACGGTCATTTGGGTGGTCGCTGACCGCTTTTCCAAAATGGCTCATTTCATTCCCCTGCCAGGCCTCCCGTCTGCACCCGAGCTGGCTAAAGACTTTATCCGCCACATCTTCCGTCCTCATGGCCTGCCCCTCCACATCGTGTCGGATCGTGGGGTTCAGTTCACCTCACACTTCTGGAGAGCCACATGTAAGCTGCTAGACGTCACCCTGGAATTCTCCTCCGCTTACCACCCACAGTCCAATGGTCAAGTGGAGCGGATAAATCAGATTCTGACCAGTTACCTCCGGCACTTCGTTAATGCCCACCATTCAGACTGGGTGGATCTCCTGCCATGGGCCAAATTCTCTTACAATAATCACGAGAGCGAATCTTCCTCCAAATCCCCGTTTTTTGTAGTCTTCGGTCAGCATCCTCGGATCCCATTTCCCGTCTCCACCTCGGTGGACAATCCGGCTGCGGAATCTCTCGTTAGCAAATTTTCCTCCATTTGGGAGAGTACCCGATCCGCACTCCTTCAGTCGTCCGAGCGGATGAAAAAACACGCTGACAAAAAACGCCTGGATCCTCCACAATTCCGTCCTGGAGATAAAGTCTGGCTCTCGTCCAAGTATGTCCGGCTCAAGGTTCCTTCCTACAAGTTAGGGCCTCCGTTCATCGGCCCACTGGAGGTTATCAAACAGATCAACCCGGTGGCCTATAAATTGAAACTCCCGGCCAACTTGCGGATCCCTAATTCCTTCCATGTATCTCTCCTCAAACCCGTGGTACTTAACTCTTTTTCCAAGTCTACAGGTACGCCTCCTGCTCCGGTTTCCGCTGAAAACGAGTTTGAGGTAGAGAACATTCTGGCCACCAAAAGGGTAAGAGGAAAGACCTTTTTTCTAGTAGATTGGAAGGGGTTTGGTCCTGAGGAGAGAACGTGGGAGCCCCGGGAGAACATCCATGCCCCTCTCATCCTTGGTAAATTTCTGTCTGGCCTAAAAAAGGGGGGGCCTAAAGGGGGGGGTACTGTAGCGTCGGTGTCCCTGCCTCCTGCTAGGCAGGGACGCTGTTCCCCTCACCTCTCCGCTCCATGCCCGGCGTGTTCCTCCCGCTCTGCTGGGGCCGCGCGCGCCGTCCTAAGGAGTCCCCGGCCAATGGCCGGAGGACTTCTCCATATATAAGACACCTCCTCCAAAATGGAGGTGCCCGAGCAATGTTGTAGCATAGTTAATCACTCTGCTTCAGCCCTCAGGTCCCGTTTCCAGTTACCTGCCAGTTACCTGCCAGCTACCTGCCAGTTTCCTGTCTGATACCTGCCTGACTCGTGTTTATCTGCTGTTATTCCTGCGGTCCGACAGTCTGCCTACCAGCCCTGCCAGTCTGTCTATGGATCCGTCTGCCCGCTCACCTGGGAGCGCTCACCTGCTACCTGCCTGCTAGACTACGTGGAGGCTCTGCCGTCACGTGCTGTGACCACCTGCCCGTCCAGTGTCTCTTGCCCGCTCACCTGGGAGCGCTCACCTGCTACCTGCCTGCTAGCCTACCTGGAGGCTCTGCCGTCACGTGCTGTGACCACCTGCCCATCCAGAGAATCTTGCCCGCTCACCTGGGAGCGTCCACCTGCCACCTGCCTGCTAGCCTACCTGGAGGCTCTGCCGTCACGTGCTGTGACCACCTGCCCGTCCAGAGACTCTTACCCGCTCACCTGGGAGCGTCCACCTGTTACCTGCCAGTTAGCCTACCTGGAGGCTCTGCCGTCATTTGCTGTGACCACCCGCTTGTCCAGAGACTCTCGCCCGCTCACCTGGGAGCGTCCACCTGCTACCTGCCTGCTTGCCTACCTGGAGGCTCAGCCGTCACTTGCTGTGACCACCCACTTGTCCAGAGACTCTCGCCCGCTCACCTGGGAGCGTCCACCTGCTACCTGCCTGCTGGCCTACCTGGAGGCTTAGCCATCACTTGCCGTGACCACCCGCCTGTCAAGAGACTGTCCCCGTCACTTGCCGTGACCTCCTGCCCTCTTACCCAGAGACTGTCCCCGTCACTTGCCGTGACCTCCTGCCCTCTTACCCAGAGACTGTCCCCGTCACTAGCCGTGACTGCCTGCCTGCCTTCCCTGGGTGTCACCCACTTCCTAACAAGGACTGCCCCTTTGTATAGTTGCTCTGTGGTTCCACCTCCCAGACCCGTTACAGCATCACATTAGCCCAGCTGAAAACGGTTTGGCTGATTTGAGAAGCTATAAAATTGACCTTCCTTTGAACTAGTTGAGAATCTGGAGCATTACATTTGTTTGTTCTATAAAACTCTCAAAATGGCCAGAGAAAGAGAACTTTCATGTGAAACTTGACAGTCTATTCTTGTTCATAGAAATGAAGGCTATTCCATGCGAAAAATTGCGAAGAAAGTGAAGATTTCCTACAACGGTGTGTACTGCTCCCTTCAGACGGAGGCTCTAACCAGAGTAGAAAGATAAGTGGGAGGCCCCGCTGCACAACTGAGCAACAAGACAAGTACATTAAAGTCTCTAGTTTGAGAAATCGACGCTTTACAGCTCCTCAACTGGCAGCTTCATTAAACAGTACACGCAAAACGCCAGGGTCAATGTCTACAATGAAGAGGCGATTTCGGGATGCTAGCCTTCAGGGCAAAGTGGCAAAGATAAAGCCATATCTGAGACTGGCTAATAAAAGGAAAAGATTAATATGGGCAAAAGAACACAGACATTGGACAGAGGAAGATTGGAAATAAGTTTTATGGACAGATGAATCAAAGTTTGAGGTGTTTGGATCACACAGAAGAACATTTGTGAGATGCAGACCAACTGAAAAGATGCTGGAAGAGTGCCTGACGCCATCTGTCAAGCATGGTGGAGGTAATGTGATGGTCTGGGGTTGCTTTGGTGCTGGTAAAGTAAGTAGGAGATTTGTACAAGGTAAATTGGATTTTGAATAAGGAAGGCTATCACTCCATTTTGCAACGCCATGCCATACCCTGTGAACAGCGCTTGATTGGAGCCAATTTCATTCTACAACAGGACAATGACCCAAAGCACACCTGCAAATTATGCATGAACTATTTAGGGAAGAAGCAGGCAGCTGGTATTCCATCTGTAATGGAGTGGCCAGCGCAGTCACCAGATCTCAACCCCATTTAGCTGTTGTGGGAGCAGCTTGACCGTATGGTACGCAAAAAGTGTCCATCAAGCCAATCCAACTCGTGGGAGGGGCTTCAGGAAGCATGAGGTGAAATTTCTCAAGATTACCTCAGCAAATTAACAGCTAGAATGCCAAAGCTCTGCAATGCTGTAATTGCTGCAAAAGGGAGCATTCTTTGACAAAAGCAAAGTTTGAAGGAGAAAATTATTCTTTCTAATAAAAATCATTATTTCTAACCTTGTCAATGTCTGGACTATATTTTCTAATCATTTTGCAACTCATTTGGTAAATAAAAGTATGAGTTTTCATGGAAAACACAAAATTGTCTGGGTGACCCCAAAGTTTTGAACCGTAGTGTATGTGCTGGAAGTAAATTCTGCAGCTCATAGTCATGATGTCCCGCCCCCGTTTTGACGTGGGCCGGCGCGTGTTGCACGATGGGAGAGAGAAAACGGTCATCTCGCCCATCACCACGGTAGCGCAACAGCAACCCACGCCACCAACAGGAGAGGATAGTGATGTGCGCAGCGTGTCTGTGCTGAAATGGGTTGTGGCTGCAAAATGGCACACACACATCTTCATTCCCTACCCCCGTGACTGTGCGTGCTGCACATGATGGGAGGGAGGACCACATCATCTCCCCGGCAACGCAATATTTGACAGACCACTGAGGAAGCTTAAGCGAAATGGGTGTTGGGCTGCAGGCACTGCTGGTCACACTAATGGATGTATGGGTAAGTGAATCCTATGCATGAGCTCATGCTAATCATTGTTTTTTCCCAAGTGGATTGAAGTACCTAATGAATGTGTGTGTACTCCCTTGAGTCATGGGCTGTATATGCCTGGCTATATCTATGCACTAGCATTGTGAAGAATAGAGGTAGCACTTGTGCACACAATGTGTGCACACATTGTACATGTGTGGTATTGGATTGGTTGTTCTGTTAAATGATATGATTGCACTGAGCACTCTATGCATCTATATCACGATGATTAACATTATATATTCATAGGGGCCCATTATTATCCTACCCTGTCACATAACTGTTGACCAGCTGTTACAAACACCTGAGCCTTTGTTCTTTTGACTTTTTTATGATTTTTGTTACATATCTTTATGCCTTGTTTGTATTGATAGAATAAACTTTTTGATTTTATTATATACTAGTGGACTTAAACTCTTGTAGGAATAATATGTGCTGGGAGTGTCCATTTGGATTACATATTGAGGCCATTCTTGAAGGCGTTTGGCCATGTTATTACTATATATAGAATTAGCTATGGAACCCATTTTTATTGGTATATGGTCTCCCATGCTGGTATGTGTGGTATGTGCTGCCCCCCTCCTGGTATTTGTGCTGCCCCAATCCTGTCCCCACCATCCTATCCTGGTATGCATGGCACCCCTCATCCCTATTCTGGTGTGCATGGCACCCCTCATCCCCAATCCCAGTATGCATGGCACCCCTCATCCCCAATCCTGGTATGCATGGCACCCCTCATCCCCTATCCCGGTATGCATGGCACCCCTCATCCCCTATCCAGGTATGCGTGGCACCCCTCACCCCCAACGCTGGTATGCATGGCATCCCCTCATCACCAATCCTGGTATTCGTGGCACCCCTCATCCCTATCCTGGTATGCATGGTACCCCATCCCTCATCCCTATCCTGGTATGTATGGTACCCCATCCCTCATCCCCATACTGGTATTCATGGCCCCTCATCCGAATCCTGGTATGCATGGCACTCCTCATCCCTATCCTGGTATTCATGGCCCCTTATCCGAATCCCGGTATGCATGGCCCCTTATCCGAATCCCGGTATGCATGGCACCCCTCATCCCCAATCCCGGTATGCGTGGCACCCCTCATCCCCAATCCCGGTATGCGTGGCTCCCCTCATCCCCAATCCTGGTATGCGTGGCTCCCCTCATCCCCAATCCTGGTATGCGTGGTACCCCTCAACCCCCAATCCTGGTATGCATGGTACCCCTCACCCCCCAATCCTGGTATGTGTGGTACCCCTCACCCCACAATCCTGGTATATGCATGGTCCCTTCACCCCACAATCCTGGCATATGCGTCGTCCCCTCACCCCACAATCCTGATATGTGTGGTCCCCTTAGCCCCAATCCCGGTATGCATGGCACCCCTCATCCCCAATCCTGGTATGCATGGCACCCCTCATCCCCAATCCCGGTATGCATGGCACCCCTCATCCCCAATCCCGGTATGCATGGCTCCCTCACCCACCAATCCTGGTATGCGTGGTACCCCTCACCCCCCAACCCTGGTATGTGTGGCTCCCCTCATCCCCAATCCCGGTATGCGTGGCTCCCCTCATCCCCAATCCCGGTATGCGTGGCTCCCCTCATCCCCAATCCCGTTATGCGTGGCTCCCCTCATCCCCAATCCCGTTATGCGTGGCTCCCCTCATCCCCAATCCCGGTATGCATGGCTCCCCTCATCCCCATTCCTGGTATGCGTGGCTCCCCTCATCCCCAATCCCGGTATGCGTGGCTCCCCTCATCCCCATTCCCGGTATGCATGGCACCCCTCATCCCCAATCCCATTATGCGTGGCTCCCCTCATCCCCAATCCCGGTATGCGTGGCTCCCCTCATCCCCAATCCCGGTATGCGTGGCACCCCTCACCCCCAATCCCGGTATGCGTGGCTCCCCTCATCCCCAATCCCGGTATGCGTGGCTCCCCTCATCCCCATTCCCGGTATGCGTGGCTCCCCTCATCCCCAATCCCAGTATGCGTGGCTCCCCTCATCCCCAATCCCGGTATGCGTGGCTCCCCTCATCCCCAATCCTGGTATGCGTGGTACCCCTCACCCCCCAATCTTGGTATGCGTGGTACCCCTCACCCCACAATCCTGGTATATGCATGGTTCCCTCACCCCTCAATCCTGGTATATGCATGGTCCCCTCACCCCATAATCCTGATATGTGTGGCCCCCTCATCCCTTTCTCACTGTACACACATACAAAAAAAATAAACAGTTATACTCACCTTTCTTCTCTGTGCTCCAGCGCCGCTGCGTCCTGTTCTGCCGGAGGACGGGGCTCCGCGCTGTCCGGCGCCATTTTGCTGAAGACACACTGTAAATGTGTCTTCAGTAAAATGGCGAAGGATAGCGCTATGCGCACGCGCCAATCCGACGCCTCACTCCAGTCTCCGGCCAGAAGAGAGGCGCCGCGGCAACACTCCTCCCGGTCAGGTAAGTATGTAAGTATGGCGCCGGAGATCGCGGTATGCGTTCAGTGTCTACACATACCGCGCTCTCCAGCGCCATACACCTCCTCTTACCTGTTACGGCTGGATGCCTGCTTCTGTCTGGAGCCAGACTGCGCGTCACACATGCGCAGTCTATCGAGGCTTCAGACAGAGGGACGCATCGCCGGTTATATTATAGATATCACTAGTTCAGTTGATATTGACTCTAATGCTCGGAAGGCTGCAGCTGAGTGAATGTTATACTGCAGCTAATTAAAGTGCCAGTGACCAAGGCAATATGGAGATGCCAAAATTAATAAGAGGAAGAGTATATGCTGTAATATACGTACAACAGCATGGTACATGAAAAAATGAGACCTAATATGTGATATGAAAAAAAGGTGATGCAGTGACAAAGAACAAAAAATAAGAGCAGTGCATAGACAAAATAATATAATAAATATTAAATATATAATAAAAAAGTCAAAGGTGTAAAAATTTAGTGCAGCAACATTCAAGATTCAGTAAGATGCCGAGTGTCAATGTGTATAGGACCATAGAGCATCGATATGCAGAGCAGAACCATGAGAAAAAATCTGTAACTATGCAAAAGAAATGTTATGGAGAATAACCATGATGAAAGAATAATGCATACAAAAAAATTAAAACGAAAACCCATATATTAAAAATTCAGAAGAAAGATTTACAACCGACTGCTTAATTTAAGCCTGCAGGTGCTATGGTATTAAGGATGTTAAACCAACGCGTCTATTTGATGAAGCTTACGCTTAACATCACCGCCCCCTAATTCCCAAGGAAACATGGTCTATGCCACATACTGAATACGGAGACTTAGGTGACAGGTTATTCCACCTGATAAAAATTAGAAGTAACACTTAGATTAAAAATGTAATATGAATTTTTGTTTGAGAAAAAATACGGTAAAAAAAAAAAAAATATATATACACTGCTCAAAAAAATAAAGGGAACACTTAAACAACAGAATATAACTCCAAGTAAATCAAACTTCTGTGAAATCAAACTGTCCACTTAGGAAGCAACACTGATTGACAATCAATTTCACATGATGTTGTGCAAATGGAATAGACAATGGATGGAAATTATTGGCAATTATCAAGACACACTCAATAAAGGAGTGGTTTTGCAGATGGGGACCACAGATCACATCTCAGTACCAATCCTCTCTGGCTGATGTTTTGGTCACTTTTGAATGTTGGTTGTGCTTTCACACTCGTGGAAGCATGAGACGGACTCTACAACCCACAGAAGTTGCTCAGGTAGTGCAGCTCATCCAGGATGGCACATCAATGCGAGCTGTGGCAAGTAGGTTTGCTGTGTCTGTCAGCGTAGTGTGCAGAGGCTGTAGGCTCTACCAGGAGACAGGCCAGTACACCAGGAGACATGGAGGGGGCCATAGGAGGGCAACAATCCAGCAGCAGGACCGCTACCTCCACCTTTGTGCAAGGAGGAACAGGAGGAGCACTGCCAGAGCCCTGCAAAATGACCTCCAGCAGGCCACAAATATGCATGTGTCTGCACAAACCGTTAGAAACCGACTCCATGAGGGTGGTATGAGGGCCCGACGGCCACAGATGGGGGTTGTGCTCACAGCCCAACACCGTGCAGGACACTTGGCATTTGCCACAGAACACCAGGATTGGCAAAGTTGACACTGGCACCCTGTGCTCTTCAAAGATGAAAGCAGGTTCAAACTGAGCACATGTGACAGACGTGACAGAGTCTGGAGACACTGTGGAGAGCGATCTGCTGCCTGCAACATCCTTCAGCATGACCGGTTTGGCAGTGGGTCAGTAATGGTGTGGGGTGGCATTTCTTTGGAGGGCCGCACAGCCCTCCATGTGCTCGCCAGAGGTAGCCTGACTGCCATTAGGTACCGAGATGAGATCCTCAGACCCCTTGTGAGACCATACGCTGGTGCGGTTGGCCCTGGGTTCCTCCTAATGCAGGACAATGCCAGACCTCATGTGGCTGGAGTGTGTCAGCAGTTCCTGCAAGATGAAGGCATTGAAGCTATGGACTGGTTCCCCAGACCTGAATCCGATTGAAAGAGGAATCTGACAGATATGGGCAATGTATATGAAATAATCACATTGTGCTTATTATATTTCATCATAAAAAATTGCCAAATTAGGACTAATATATGGAAGGATCATCATGCAAAATATGCAGAAGAAGAGGGGGAGGAGCCTAGGCTCTGAATAGAAGATCCATCACAAATATGAGGGCAAATAGTATAAATTTTATTGAACAAATACAATTAGGGGTGAAAAAACATACATGAAAGACACACAGTGTCAATTTAGCTCCCATAAGTGACATATTTAATCAATGCACCTGCATACTAATGTTATAATAGGTGACTATAGGTGACTATATATACAGTGCCTACAAGTAGTATTCAACCCCCTGCAGATTTAGCTGGTTGACACATGCGGAATTAACTTGGCATTGTGACATTTGTACTGTAGATCAGCCTGGAAGTGGGAAATGCACTGCAGCAAATTTTTTTTTTTTTTTTTTAAAACGTAAAAAGTTAATTCAGAGTGTCATTTATTATTCAACCCCTCAAACCACAAGAATTCTGTTTGGTCCCCCTAAAGTATTAAGAAGTAGTTCAGGCAGCAAGAATAATGAGCTTCACATGTGTGGATTAAAGATCTCTTTTGCCAGCCTTTTCTGACTACTTAAGACCCTCCCCAAACTTGTGAACAGCACTCAGACATGGTCAACATGGGAAAGACAAAGGAGCATTCCAAGGCCATCAAAGACAAGATCGTGGAGGGTCACAAGGCTGGCAAGGGGTACAAAACCCTTTCCAAGGAGTTGGGCCTACCTGTCTCCACTGTTGGGAGCATCATCCGTAAGTGGAAGGCTTATGGAACTACTGTTAGCCTTCCACGGCCAGGACAGCCTTTGAAAGTGTCCTCCCGTGCCGAGGCCAGGCTTGTCCGAAGAGTCAAGGCTAACCCAAGAACAACAAGGAAGGAGCTCCGGGAAGATCTCATGGCAGTGGGGACATTGGTTTCAGTCAATACCATAAGTAACGTACTCCACCGCAATGGTCTCCGTTCCAGACGAACCCGTAAGGTACCTTTACTTTCAAAGCGTCATGTCAAGGCTCGTCTACAGTTTGCTCATAATCACTTGCAGGATTCTGAGACAGACTGGTTCAAGGTTCTATGGTCTGATGAGACCAAGATCGAGATCTTTGGTGCCAACCACACACATGACGTTTGGAGACTGGATGGCACTGCATACGACCCCAAGAATACCATCCCTTCAGTCAAGCATGGTGGTGGCAGCATCATGCTGTGGGGCTGTTTCTCTGCCAAGGGGCCTGGCCATCTGGTCCGCATCCATGGGAAGATGGATAGCACGGCCTACCTGGAGATTTTGGCCAAGAACCTCCGCTCCTCCATCAAGGATCTTAAAATGGGTCATAATTTCATCTTCCAACAAGACAACGACCCAAAGCACACAGCCAAGAAAACCAAGGCCTGGTTCAATAGGGAAAAAGTCAAAGTGTTGGAGTGGCCTAGTCAGTCTCCTGACCTTAACCTAATTGAAAACTTGTGGAAGGAGCTCAAGAATAAAGTCCACATGAGACACCCAAAGAACCTAGATAACTTGGAGAAGATCTGCATGGAGGAGTGGGCCAAGATAACTCCACAGACCTGTGCCGGCCTGATCAGGTCTTATAAAAGACGATTATTAGCTGTAATTGCAAACAAGGGTTATTCCACAAAATATTAAACATAGGGGTTGTATAATAATTGACCCACACTTTTATGTTTAAAATGTAATAAAATTCAACTGAGCAACATAACTTTTTGGTTTGTAAGATTTATGCTTCTGTTCATAAAACCTACTCTCGTTTGCAGTTTGAAGGCTCTAACTTATTTGCATCTTATCAAACCAGCTAAATCTGCAGGGGGTTGAATACTACTTGTAGGCACTGTACTATGTTAATTATGGTCCTTATGGAGTGTTTTATTCCACTGTGCGCGCCATTTTAAGACACTGTGTGTCTTTCATGTATGTTTTTTCACCCCTAATTGTATTTGTTCAATAAAATTTATACTATTTGCCCTCATATTTGTGATGGATCTTCTATTCAGAGCCTAGGCTCCTCCCCCTCTTCTTCTGAATCCGATTGAGCACATCTGGGACATCATGTCTCGCTCCATCCACCAATGTCACGTTGCACCACAGACTGTCCAGGAGTTGGCGGATGCTGTAGTCCAGGTCTGGGAGGAGATCCCACAGGAGACCATCCATAACCTCATCCGGAGCATGCCCAGGCGTTGTAGGGAGGTCATACAGGCACGTGGAGGCCACACACAATACTGAGCCTCATTTTGACTTGTTTTAAGGACATTACATCAAAGTTGGATCAGCCTGTAGTGTTTTTTTCCACTTTCATTTTGGGGGTGACTCCAAATCCAGGCCTCCATTGGTTAATAAATTTGATTTCCATTGATGATTTTTGTGTGATTTTGTCGTCAGCACATTCAACTTTGTGCAGAACAAAGTATTCAATGAGAATATTTCATTCATTCAGATCTAGGATGTGTTATTCGAGTGTTTCCCTTTTTTTTCTTTTTTTTTAGCAGTGTGTATGCATGTATGTATGTATGTATGTATGTATGTATGTATGTATGTATGTATGTATGTGTGTATATATATATATATATATATATATATATATATCAAAACAAAAATATGGTGCTAACAGATGGAAGACTATAGATACCTCTTTGTTGGTCACCTCAATAATACATTGTTCCTTGTAGAGTGCTTTTTCCCTGCAAACATTAAAAAAAAACAATTCATACTTTGTTGTTCTGTAATACCAAGGATACTCTACATTTAATCATTCATTAAATCAGTTTAAAGAATATCATGTATAGCTTTGCATTACATTATACTAATTCTGGAATATAAATCTCTAGTTGTGTTACCACATTATGATTTAAATATTTATATATCATTGGTTTATCAATTAGAGACAAAAAATATTCCTGTTAGCAATGGGCAAGCATTACATTTACCGCATTTTGCCTGGCACTCAATTATTTGAGAATTAGTAGGCCTCTATAGTCTTCCATGTGTTAGCACCATATTCCTGTTTTATTGTTTTTTTTTAGATTAACCCCTTTCCGAATTGGTATGTAATAATACGCACCATGTCGGCACCCTCTGTTCAGCACAGGCTCCGGCGCTGAGCCCGCACTGAACCGGGCACATGTCAGATGATTTATACAGCTGTCATGTGCCTGCAACAGCCGCGGGTGCAATCGCGATCCACACACGGCTGTGTTAACTAGTTAAATGTCGCTGTCAATCTCTGACATAGGCATTTTACAGCGCCCAGCGCCGTAAGCGTGTCACTTACCCCGCCCATCGGTGAACCCGTCACGTGATCGCGGGTCACCAAAGTGTGGTCATGAGAACCTGGGGTCTGCAGCAGACCCCTGTGGTTGTCATGTAAAGATAGCTTTGAGCGCCACCTAGTGGTCGTTGCTCATAGCACAGGAGCATTTCTACTACATAGAGGCAATCTGCTCATCATCTCTATGTAGCAGAGGCGTTCAGAAAGTTGCTGCTTCTAGTCTCCTATAGAGACTATTGAAGCAAGCAAAAAGTGTAAAAAAAAATAGTTTTTAAAAAATATATAGAAGTTTAAATCACCCCCCCTTTTGCCCCATTCAAAATAAAATAATAAAAAATTAATCCCACATACACATTTGGTATCGCCGCATTTAGAATCGCCCGATCTATCAATCTAACAGAATAATTATTCCGATCAGTAAACGGCGTAACGAGAAAAAATTTCAAACGCCAGAATTACATTATTTTGGTAGCCGCAACATTGCAATAAAATGAAATAACGGGCGATCAAAACATCGGATCCACCCCAAAATGGTATCAATAAAAACGACAGCCCTGTGCGCAAAAAATAAGCCTTCAACCAGCCTCAGATTCAGAAAAATGGAGACACCACAGGTCTCGGAAAATGGCGCCTTTTTTTTTTTAGCAAACGTTGGAATTTTTTTTCACCAATTAAATTAAAAAAACCTATACATGTTTGGTGTCAACAAACTTGTAATAACCTGGAGAATAATAATGGCAGGACAGTTTTATAATTCAGTGAACGTAGTAAAAAAAGACAAATAAACCGTGGAATTGCATTTTTTTTGCAATTTCACCGCACTTGGAGTTTTTTTTCCTGTTTTCCAGCACATGATATGGTAAAACGAGTGATGGAATTTAAAAGTACAACTTGTCCCACAAAAAATAAGCCCTTACATTGCCATATTGACCAAAAAATAAAAAAGTTCTGGCTGTGGAAAGAAGGGGAGCAAAAAACGAAAACTGAAAAACGAAAAATACTCCGGTCATGAAGGGGTTAAATGTAAAATATGAATTAAGTGTCACTTCTAATTTTATCAGGTGGAAAAACCTGTCACCTGGTAAGTCTGTGTATATATGGTTTTAATTTACCAGGATCCTGGCAAGTGACTGCATTTTTAATGTCTTTAATGTGTTCTTGGATGCGTATTTTGAAAGGTCTTGTAGTCATGCCTACATAAATGAGGCGTGATACAGTACAGACCAAAAGTTTGGACACACCTTCTCATTTAAAGATTTTTCTGTATTTTCATGACTATGAAAATTGTACATTCACACTGAAGGCATCAAAACTATGAATTAATACATGTGGAATTATATACTTAACAAAAGAGTGTAAAACAACTGAAAATATGTCTTATATTCTAGGTTCTTCAAAGTAGCCACCTTTTGCGTTGATGACTGCTCACTCTTGGCATTCTCTTGATGAGCTTCAAGAGGTAGTCACCGGAAATGGTCTTCCAACAATCTTGAAGGAGTTCCCAGAGATGCTTAGCACTTGTTGGCCCTTTTGCCTTCACTCTGCGGTCCAGCTCACCCCAAACCATCTCGATTTGGTTCAGGTCTGGTGACTGTGGAGGCCAGGTCATCTGGCGTAGCACCCCATCATTCTCCTTCTTGGTCAAATAACCCTTGCACAGCCTGGAGGTGTGTTTGGGGTCATTGTCCTGTTGAAAAAGAAATGATGGTCCAACTAAACGCAAACCGGATGGAATAACATGCCGCTGCAAGATGCTGTGGTAGCCATGCTGGTTCAGTATGCCTTCAATTATGAATAAATCCCCAACAGTGTCACCAGCAAAGCACCCCCACACCCCCACACCATGACACCTCCTCCTCCATGCTTCATGGTGGGAACCAGGCACGTAAAGTCCACCCGTTCACCTTTTCTGCGTCGCACAAAGACACAGTGGTTGGAACCAAAGAACTCAAATTTGGACTCATCAGACCAAAGCACAGGTTTCCCCTGGTCTAATGTCCATTCCTTGTGTTCTTTAGCCCAAACAAGTCTCTTCTACTTGTTGCCTGTCCTTAGCAGTGGTTTCCTAGCAGCTATTTTACCATGAAGGCCTGCTGCACAAAGTCTCCTCTTAACAGTTGTTGAAGAGATGTGTCTGCTGCTAGAACTCTGTGTGGCATTGACCTGGTCTCTAATCTGAGCTGCTGTTAACCTGCGATTTCTGAGGCTGGTGACTCGGATAAACTTATCCTCAGAAGCAGAGGTGACTCTTGGTCTTCCTTTCCTGGGGCTGTCCTCATGTGAGCCAGTTTCTTTGTAGTGCTTGTAGTGCTTGATGGTTTTTGCAACTGCACTTGGGGACACTTTCAAAGTTTGCCCAATTTTTCGGAATGACTGACCTTCATTTCTTAAAGTAATGATGGGCACTCGTTTTTCTTTACTTAGCAGCTTTTCTCTTGCCATAATACAAATTCTAACAGTCTATTCCGTAGGACTATCAGCTGTGTATCCACCTGACTTCTGCACAACACAACTGATGGTCCCAACCCCATTTATAAGGCAAGAAATCCCACTTATTAAACCTGACAGGGCACACCTGTGAAGTGAAAAACATTTCCGGTGACTACCTCTTGAAGCTCATCAAGAGAATGCCAAGAGTGTGCAAAGCAGTCATCAAAGCAAATGGCTACTTTGAAGAACCTAGAATATAAAACATATTTTCAGTTGTTTCACACTTTTTTGTTAAGTATATAATCCCACATGTGTTAATTCATAGTTTTTATGCCTTCACTGTGAATGTACAATTTTCATAGTCATGAAAATACAGAAAAATCATTAAATGAGAAGGTGTGTCCAAACTTTTGGTCTGTACTGTATATCACTGCTTCAGTGTTACATGTAATGTGGTAGACATTCTTGAAACTTTTATCCTTTTTGCAGTTGAGAAATTCTGTGGTTCTGGAAATGTACAGTATTTACAGGCAGAACATCATCCTCTGCTGGAGTAGCAAACCTGCGGAGGACCTTTGACCTTGAGATAAGGACACCCCATGAACAACCCCATGAGGAATGAAATAGGGATGTGTTCACCCTCACTCACAGTAAGGAGGCTGAAATTCTCACCAATTAACTATTATAAGAGATAACAACTTATAAAAGATTGTCTGGTAAGTTTGTTTTTCAAGGTCCCTAACGGTTAAAACTGTTTGTTTTAGGCTGGGTGCCCATGTAGCGTTTTTCAAGCGTTTATGCTGCGGAATTTCCGCAGCATAAACGCTTGTGAAACGCTAGGTAATCCGCACCCCATGGTCCCCAAGGGAATTCCGCATGTTCTATGCACATGCTGCGGATTTTTCCGCAGCGTTTATGCTGCGTACAAAAATCCGCAGCATGTCATTTAATTTTGCGGAAGCGCAGCGGAACTCCCGCCATTGACTTGCATTGAGACGCATAGAAACCGCGACTGTACATTTTTACAAGCGGCTTCTATGCGTCTCTATGTGCGGATGGTACCCAGTTCTGGAGGAGAGAAGACTCTCCTCCAGACCTGGGTACCATTGTACCTGTAAAAAAAGAATAAAATAACAAATAAAGTTTATACTCACCTTTCCGAAGGTTTCTCTCTGAATGCCGGCATCGCTTGAGGACCTGCGGTGACGTCACAGTCATGTGACCGCAGGACCTTCACCGCTCTGTCTCGCGATATGCCGGCAGCCGGGAACCAGACAGGAACGAGCGCTGCAGCCACGCCGGGGCCTCGGGGGTGAGTATAGCTTTATTTGTTTTCATTTTTACGGTTCACACTGTATAAATCCATGCTGGTTGCATGGATTTATACAGTGGGACCTAGTTGTCAAGCACTTTCCAAGTGATGCTATCGCCTGGAAAGCGCTTGTCAATCTGCATGCGGAAACGCATGTGAATCCGCATGTGGATCCGCATGTATTCTGCAGGAAAAACGCATGCACAATCTGCATGCGTTTTTTCTGCCAGGTAGATGCAGAAATGCTGCAGAAATTTTCTGCTTCATTTCTGCATCGTGGGCACATAGCCTAAATTGCTGACCTCTGTGCATTGTACTGATTTGTCAGTCCTTAAAGTGGAATAATAGTGTGACCCCATTGTTCTCAGCAGTGATCTGGGAGTCAGATTCGTACAGGGGTCTTCCCCATGCTGTTCTCCTTTCATTCAGCACTTTTTACATTCATTTCAACATATTCACTGAACCGCAGACCACCTTGTAGTGTCTCCCGGAAAAATGCTAGGATTTCCCATTGACTCCATTACACTCGTTACTCTAAACAAGCATCCAAGCATTAGTAATTGCTTGGTTCGATAATGAGCAAATGAGCATGCAAGCATTTTAGTACCCACTCATCCCTAGTGCCCAGTGTCAGAAAGCTGGGTTTGCGTCCTTGGTCATGGGTCTTCCGGCAGGACGATTACCTCAGATGTACCATATTTTTTGAATTATAAGATGTGCCTTTTTACCCTCAATGTAGCTTACCGGGAGGAAGACGAGTGGCTATGGTAAAGCTGGGTCCCAGGAGCTAGGGCCGCTGCTGTAGGAGTAGGGCAATGCTGCGGGCCCCAAGCTGGGAGGAGCGGGTGTTTGGTGGTGCGAGGATGAGGCAGGCCCCGGGTGCGGATTGAGATCTCGGGAGACAAGATCTTTGTGTTGAGATTCCAATTTGCACATGCGCCACTTCTGGTCTGCAATTTTCTCTGAAATTCACCGCTTTGAAAACCAAGGGAAGTGCTGGGGCATTGGCAACATTTTATGAAAGCCTAGGGCCCGTTGCATTCTCGTACCACCAAACACCCCCTCATTCCTGCCTGGGGCATGCAGCATCGACCCTGCCTCCTGGGACCACACTCCACTGCAGCCACCTCCCCCTGGTAAGCTACTGTAAAATTAACTATAAGATGCACCACCATTTTATTAAAAAAATAATTTCTTCCTCAAAATTAATATTTTTTTTTTGGGGTGCATACAAAGCAATCCACAACCTGTCTCCTCCATACATCTGTGATCTAGTCTCCCGGTACTTACCTGCACGCAACTTGTGATCCTCACGTTATCATCTTCTCTACGCTCCTCTTATCTCCTCTTCCCACAATCGCATACAAGATTTCTCTCATGCATCCCCCTACTCTGGAACTCTCTTCCCCAATGTATCAGACTCTCGACTACCGTAGAACCTTCAAAAGGAACCTGAAGACCCACCTCTTCTGACAAGCCTACAATCTGCAGTAACCCTTTCTCCACCATACCACTGCATGACCAGCTCTATCCTCACCTACTATATACTCACCCATCCTTTGTAGATTGTGAGCCTTCGCGGGCAGGGTCCTCTCTCCTCTTGTATCGGTCGCTGACGTGTATTGTTCAAGATTATTGTAATTGTTTTTGCTATGCTCCTTTTTCACATCTAAAGGGCCATGGAATAAATAGCACTATAATGAATAATACTTATTTCACCCACTGTATGTACGTAAGTATATACACAGTGGGGAAAATAAATATTTGATACAGTGCCAATTTTGCAAGTTTTCCCACTTACAAAGAAAGGAGAGGTCTGTAATTTTTATCGTAGTTACACTTCAACTGTGATTTAGAGTTTTAAAAAAAAAATCCAGAAAATCTCAGCCTTAATCTTTGGTAAAGAATAGTGATGAGCGAGCACTAAAATGCTTGGGTACTCGTTGCTCGGGTTGAGCAAATTGGAATACTCGGGTGCTCGACCCGAGCAACGAGCCCAATGTAAGTCTATGGTAAACTCAAGCATTTTTCAGGTGGCTCTCCCCGGCGGTCTGCAGAGAGCCTAAAAGTTGCCCAAATCGATGGGAACAGTGCTCAAATGACATGGGAACAGCATGAGGAAGACCCCTGGAAGCATTTCTGACTCCCAGGTCACTGCTGTCAACAACATTGTCAGAGTATTACGCCACTTTACAGATTCACAATAAAACATATAAAAACAAAACCAAAATGGATTTTCCTGGGAAATATATTAAGAAACATCCTTTCCAGGGTAATGATTTCTATATAAGGCGAAATAAATAACCAAAACCAAAAATACTTCTGAACACCTTGGGCTATGTTCACACGTAGCGTTTTTGATGCATTTTTGCACTTTTGCATTGCTTTCAACAAAGACAAATGCATTCACTGGGAAATGTCATTTTAACATTTTACAACCTTATCTGGCCATGTTGTGTGTGACACATCGTCAGACACATGCATACAGTGCTGAAAAGATATGGGAACAGCATAGGGAAGACCTCTGGAAGCATATCTGACTCCCAAGTCACTGCCTAAAAGTGTGCCCATCATAAGTGATCCTTGGCGCATGCGAAGATGCCTCCCGCCATGCACCTGTCGTTGCAGACTTGCAACAATCACCATCCACATCCTTGTCCCAGTGTAGCGTTCAGTTGTCCCTATCTCATTCCTTGGAATGCAAGCGCAAGTCTGCAGCCAGCCACCCACCCACAGGCTGCAATACTAGACTGCCAAATTTTTGACAGCTGCTTGCACTTGAAATGTGGCTTTTTAGGCTTATGGAGGTGGAAGCTTTTCATAACCTCATGCCAGCGGCGGCTGGGTGTCCATACTCAGTCCCCAGCTGCCACTGTTTCTCCCGATGTCATCTCCGCCTTCCACAAGCACGGGTCCCACAACATTACCCGTGCCCTCCCCAGTTCACTTACTAAGAAGGACTGCCTACCCACAAACACGTGGATAGGTGAATGTGGCCAGGGATGGTACCGAGCCAGTCCACAGCTTTTTTGCTGAGAGTTGTATTTAGCTCGGTGAAAGGACTGGCATAGAGGGAAACCGTATCTACTCTGGGTGTCATTTCTCCCAGGAAGTCCTCTAATGCAGCTTGTTGCAGAAGCAATGGCAGCCTGTCCAACATCAACTCGCACTTGTCAATGGTGCTTTGCCACACACACATATTTCTTTGCGCATTTAATTTCATGACTACAGAGTTGGGCAATGGCCTGATCTCCAATGCGGTTTGGGAAATAACATGCATAAGCACGTCTGATCTGCATTAAAAAAGCAGCCATAGAGTGTCCGGAACCTTCCCCCACACTTTTCTTAGCCAGGACTGCTGCTCAGCAGGTTGGATGGTCCCACCAGAGAATCCTCTTGTGTGCCTTGGCTTCTACCTCAGGAGAGTTCATGATAGCGCTAACTTTGCAGCTGCTATCATGAAAAACATTGTGCCCACCAGAGGATTTGATTCTGAGGGCTGACCAATTTTAGGAAAAACTCTTAATAAATAATAATAAATAATAAAGGGTATTTAGTTAACATAAATTTGATCAAAATAATGTGAAAGCCATCCCGCCACTTCATGGCAACCCTTATGGGACAGTCCTAAGTCTAATATTAAAAACCTTACCATTTGTCAAGTGACATACATATGGACAAGAGCAGAGAGACTGGATGCCTAGTATAAGCATAAAACCGAGGCAGAATGAGCGTCTCAGCCCAGACAAAGGGCGGCCACACCCTTTTATATGCACTAAAGCATACTGACTGCAAAGAAAAAAACTGAAGGTCTGAACTGAAACGTAAGTTGATGTGCATGCAAAATGTAAATGCATGTTCACACAAGGCCATTAAACAGAGAGAAACCAAAGACAAGAAAGGCATTACTGTAAGGGTCCAGGATGTGTTCTGGGCTGACCATGTACCTCCCCTTCATGTGACTGGTCACATGACTGTGACATAGTGCAGGTCCTGTATGCACAGAATGTCTGATCACATGACTGTGACATAAGAACAGGTCCTGCGGGTGTGTACTACAGGATATATAAACTCTGGTAGTCTTGAGACAGGGTGTGGAAAAGGCATGAGGCCTGTACTAGTGTTGAGCCACCCCCGTAGTGTTCGAGTTCGGTTCGGTTCGTCAAACACCCGTGTGTTCGCCGAACTGTTCGTCGAACTGTTCGTCGAACACCTTCGAACACCGTTAAAACCAATGGCAGGCAAACAAAAACACATAGAAACACATAGAAAACACCTTCAAAGGTGTCCAAAAGCTGACAAACTGCTCAGAAGACACAACTAACACATGGAAAAGTGACAAGTACATATAGTCATGAGAAAAGAAAAGAGGTGGAGGAGTAAAAGGAGGGGGAGACACAGATATAGGCATGTCATGCCCTTCTAAAATCCAAAAAGTGAGAAGCCGACACGTTCAGTCCGCTCCTGCCCGTGCCACCTCCGTGTCGCCGGGTTTGTGCCAGAGCCGCGGTGAACCCTGACGGCCAGCCCCCCTCTCCCAATACTGGTGCCTGTCCGCTGGTGGGTCGAGCGAGCCCCCCTGTGGTGGAGGCAGCTCTAAGTTTAAATCCATTTACAAGGATCTATTGGAGGGCAAGTCTCATGCCAGCAGCCGCGTAATTCCAGCTCCAGTAGCGTCCACTAAAGCTGCTGCAGTTAAAAAGCTTTTATAAGGATCGAGCTCGGCTGTCCACCGCAAGGCATCCTACTGCCAGTCCCAGCCCCTATGCCTTGGGGTGCCTCCTGATGCTCTTCACTGAGTATCCCGTGGTCCCGAAGCATTTCCTTAGAAAAAATTAAGTGTCCAAACTACAGGTGGTGTAGCTTGCTTAACAGCCGGGATAATCCGCTGACTAGCAGACACTGCTACTAGGCACAAAGTATTTCCTGGGCTAGATGCAGTTAAAAATTTGTAAGTAGATACTCTCGTTGGATGCTGAGAAAGCATTCCATAGAGTCTCCTGGCACGCCATATATGATTCTCTTAAAAAGCTTGGGGTAGGGGTCTAGGGGACCCTTTTATAGCCAAAATCACGGCTCTGTATCACAATACGTCACCTAGGCTGAAAATAAATGGAACTGTAGCACCCTGAGGGCTCGGTTGCTACAGACGTATTGCACCTCACCCAGAGGTGTGATATCTCACTCTCAGGTAAGGATGGAGTGTGGATCAGGACCCGACACCTGCATGCATTACACCACATTGCCATGGGGCAGGGCGACCAATATGCCCCTGAGATGGGCACGACAGTCCCTGTCCCTGGCTGGAGTGGGGGGAGGGAACACTGAGGAAGGGGAATCCTGTAGTGCAGGAGCAGGGAGGAAGCATTGAGAAGGGAGTATAAAAGGTGGGCACCATCTTAGTTCAGTGCAGAGAAGTCTGAGCAGAAGTGGCAGGGAGCAGGGGCTCTGCATGAGCTCTGCTCCGGAGGCGGGCCTAGTAACAGAGGCCCAGGCCTGCAAGAGGGAGAAGGAAGGAAGAGGAGCGGAGAAGGCTCCAGGAACGAGGAATGAAGGGATCCCAGGGGTGCGGACGGGCGAGTCGCCACCGCACGCCCGAATCCACCTGCGTGGAGGGGTCAGGCCAAAGGGGGAGACCGGTCCCCGAACTAGTGGAGGCAGGAAACGACCCTCAGCTTGAAACCGGAGGCTCTGACATTTTATGTGGCGCAGCCCCTCGCTACACCCGCTAGGAAGGCACCACATAGGGTCAGGGAAACTGGCGCCAAGTTTACCAAGAGGAGGCCCGAGGCAGCCGGACAGAAGTGTTGGTAAGAAAGGCCAGACAAAGGACACACAAAGGGGGTCCTGTGAAGCGCTCCAAAGTTATCTGGGAGTTGTCTGAGCCCCTCACCTGGTGAGCACAGTACGACGTGGGCAGCCGTTACCTGCAGACGTGGTCTGGATAATAAGAACTGTGAGTAAAGGCCCTGAACTGCATCACTGACTCCGTGTCGTTACTGCTGCTGCCCTGCACCATCACCCTCATCCTCCGCATACACTGCCCTGAGGCTATACTCCTCCCGTGGGGAGTTATGCTACGCTCTGCTGCACCCACAACACCAGCCTCAGCGGTCTGCCCTGTAGCGGCGGTTCACTCTGACCGCAATCCACGGGTGGCGTAGTCGGACATTTAAACATCAAAACCACATAAATAGTTCCGCCACTGGTTTGACCACCCTGAGCCACGGAACCGGGTCGCCGCCACGAAGACTACAACCACCAGCATCCACCAAAAAGGGTCCGGCTCCGGGTGTCCCAAGGCCCAGGGGGTGCGTCAGAACATTTTCATCACCTTTCACAATCACCAATGGGACAAGGCAGGGATGTCCTCTGTCCCCTCTCTTATACAACCTAGTGAAGGAGCACCTGCTCTCATCAATTCGCCATAACCCCAATATTAGGTGGATTGAGGTGGGAGGCACCGAGTACAAGTGCTCTCTATTTGCTGATGATGTCCTAGTATATATCACTCAATCACATATATCCATCCATGCTGTTATGGCTGAAATAGATCACTTTGTTACATGGTCAAATTTTAAAATCAATGCAGCGAAGTCTGAGGCCCTCGATGTCTCCCTCCCCAAATCCATATAGGATTCCATGCAGTCCAACTTTCCCTTTGCCTGGCCCTCACAGGGTATCAAATACTTAGGAATTCCTATTCATAGAGACCTCTCCCATCTATGTTATCTTAATTTTGGGCCCTTTATTGAACAACTCCATACAGACCACGGTTGGCAAGTTAGAACTGTAAGATTCACTACGTGAACCACTGGTGTTTTGTGGAAAAGCACATGTACACTGCGTTCCAAATTATTATGCAAAAAGTGTTTAGGAGTGATAAGGGAAGAATTTGTTTGTTTGTCAGTTAAACTCATTGATGGTGATGTGTGTCAGGGCTCTTTATATCACTGTAAGCAATTGCAGACACCTGTGCTAATTAGTTTGGCAGGTGTGTCCAATGAAAGGCAAGACTACTTAAGAAGGCTCTCTCACATTATTAAGCAGCCTACATTTTCTGCCAAAATGGGAAAGAAAAAGGATGTGTCGGCTGCTGAGAAGCAACAAATTGTGGAGTGTTTAGGTCAAGGCATGACTACAATCAACATTGTGCGAAGATCAGGATGAAGTGTCTTGGCAATCAAGAAGTATGTAGCTGATTCACAGTACACACGTGTGCGTGCTGATAAGGGCAAATTGAGGACTCTTTCCTACAGGCAATTACGTCAGGTTGAAAGAGCAGCGGCAAAAAAGCCTTGTCATAGCAGCAGACAAGTTTTTGAAGCTGCTTGTGCCTCCAACGTCCCCCGAACAACAAGATGCAGGGTCCTTCAGAGGTTTGCAGCTGTGCATACGCCATCCTGTCGACCTCCTCTATCCACTTCACACAAGCAGAAACGGCTCCAGTGGGCCAAACATTACATGAAGACTGATTTCAAAACTGTTTTGTTCACGGATGAGTGCCGTGCAGCGCTCGATGGTCCAGATGGATGGAGTGGAGGATGGCTGGTTGATAGACACCCCACGCAAACATGGCTACAGCGCGAACAAGGAGGAGGTGGAGTAATGTTTTGGGCTGGAATCATGGGGAGAGAGATTGTCGGCCCCTTTAGGATCCCTGAAGGCGCTAAAGATGAACTCCATAATGTATGTGGATTTTCTCAAACAGCACTTCCTGCCATGGTTCAAGAAGAAGAACCGTGTATTTCACAGCAAGATCATTTTTCTGCATGATAATGCACCATCTCATGCTGCACATAAAACATCTGCATCTCTGGCTGATATGGGCATAAAAGGGGACAAACTTATGGTGTGACCCCCATGCTCCCCTGACCTCTACCCCATTCAGAACCTTTGGAGCATCATTAAAAGGAGTGTCTATGATGGCGGGAGGCAGTTCACATCTAAGCAACAGCTCTGGGAGGGTATTCTGTCCTCATGCAAAACAATTGAAGCAGAAACCATCCAAAACCTGACAAATTCAATGGACGAGAGAGTTCAGAAGCTCCTTTCGAACAAGGGGTCCTATGTGAAAATGTAACATCACCTAGAATAAAGTTTTGAGTTGAAAACTGTTTGATTTCAGTTTCTAACAACCTGCTAATGCTTATAATTTCAAAAATGACCATTTTTTTGGTCTTTATTAAAATGAAAAGGTTGATCGAAAAGTTTGGGGGATCTAAGAGTGTGGCAACCCAGTAGTCATGATTACTTCGAATTCTGACAATATGAGGGTCATGCTGCAGGTAGTGCAGCAAGAAGGCACTTATGTGTCTTGCGCATCTCGGAGCCCCAAAATTATTTTCCGGGCTAGATGCAGCTAAAAATTATTATTAATTTTAAATCTGGTGAAGCTTTAGTATAGATGGCCTAATAGGATCAGTGCTGCACACTGCTACAAAGCCCAATTTATTTTCCAGTCAAGATACAGATAAACATGATTAGTAATTTTAAATCTGGTGGAGCTTATTATAGATGGCCTAATAGAATCAGGGCTGCACACTGCTACAAAGCCCAAATTATTTTCCAGCCAAGATACAGATAAACATGATTAGTAATTTGAAAGCTTAAAACGGTTGGTAGGGTGATTTTAACCAGTCATCAAGCTTTTACTCTCCCCAGGATGACACAGGGGTAGAAAAGTCGTTTCGGATCCATGATTTGTTCATCTTTATGAACGTGAGTCTGTCTACATTATCAGTGGAGAGCCGCGTGCGTTTATCTGTCAGCACACCACCAGCAGCGCTGAACACACGTTCAGACAGAACGCTGGCTGCGGGGCATGACAAGATCTCCAAGGCGTAAGTGGCTAGCTCCGGCCATTTATCCAGATTGGAAGCCCAAAAAGAGCAAGGGTCCAGTGACACAGTCGTGGCTTCAATGTTTACTTGGAGATACTCCTGTACCATCGTCTCTAGGCGTTGACTATGTGTCAGACTTCTTGTCTCCTGTGGCCTTGCAAAGGATGGGCTAAAAAAGTGGTGAAATGATTCCGCAAAATTGATGTTACCAGCAGATACTGTGGTTCTGTTACGGTTTGAGTGCTGAACACTTGACGGTCCCACGGTTGGCAAGTTGGAACTGTGAGATTCACTACGTGCACCACTGGTATTTTGTGGAAAAGCACATGTAAGATTCTGCAACAGTCTCTGCTGATACTCCTGCATGCGTGCATCCCTTTCTATGGCAGGAATAATTTCTGCAAATTTACTTTTGTACCGGGGATCTAACAGTGTGGCAACCCAGTAGTCAGGATTATTTCTAATTCTCACAATTCGAGGGTCATGTTGCAGGTAGTGCAGCAAGAAGGCACTCATGTGTGTTGCGCATCCAGGAGCACCAAGTCCCTGTTGTGTTGGTGGCGAGGTAACAATCATGCTTCCTTCCTCTGTCCTCTCCCCCCAACCTCGCACAACAGAAATGTGATCAAGGTCTCCCTCATCTGATGAGTCTTCCATCAGTTCGTCCTCCACTTCTTCCTGGGCTCCTGCACATTCCTCACTAGTTTGGCTGCTACCATGCGCCCTGGTAAAACCATCTCCCCCACCCTCACATGCCTGCCGCCTTGGTGCTGCCGACCGTCTGGACCTTGCAGATGTTAGCCCTTCCGCATACAACTCCTCCTCCTCTACTTCCTCCACCTCCTCTTGTGCCACCACCTGACTCCGAATTCTGTTTAACATGTGCTCCAGCATGTAAATCACCGGAATAGTCATGCTGATAATGGCATCGTCAGCACTAAACATCTTCGTCGCCATTTCAAAACTGTGCAGAAGGGTGCATAGGTCCCTGATCTGAGACCACTCCTCCAGCGTGATTTGCCCCACCTCTGAATCTCGTTGGCCCAGGCTATACGTCAGAACGTATTGCACCAGGGCTTGTCGGTGCTGCCACAGTCGCTGCAACATGTGCAGAGTTGAATTCCACCGGGTAGGCACATCGCATTTTAGCCGGTGAAGTGGCAGGCCCAACGACTTCTGTAGAGATGTAAGTCACTGAGCTGCGGGATGCGAACGGCGGAAGTGAGCACACAGTGACCGTGCCCTCTGCAGAAGGCCATCTAGTCTGGGATAGTGGGCTAAAAATTGCTGGACAACCAGGTTCAACACGTGAGCCATACAAGGCACGTGTGTGACATTGCCCCGGCGAAGGGCCGCACCCAGGTTTGCAGCATTGTCGCACACGGCCTTCCCTGGTTTCAGGTCCCGTGGAGACAACCATTCATGAAATTGGTTCTCCAGAGCTGACCACAACTCCTCAGCTGTGTGACTCACATTTCCCAAACATTTCAATGTAAAAACCGCCTGATGACGTTGAGCCCTACTGCCAGCATAGTAAGGAGGTGTGCAGGATCCCTTCTGCGCAGTTAGAAAGCTTGTGGCATGACCAGACAGGCTTTGGGTGCAGGTGGAGGACCGAGAGGAGGTTGAGGAGGCAGAAGCAGTGGAGGAACTTTGACATAAAGAGGATTGACGCACAACTCGTGGGGACGGCAAGACTTGGACAGCAGCCCCTTGTCCTGCTGTCACCATAGTTACCCAGTGCCCAGTCAGCGACATGTAACGCCCCTGTCCATGCCTACTCGTCCAAGTGTCTGTGGTGAAATGCACCCTGTCACACACAGAGTTTCTCAAAGAAGCGGTGATGTTGTGTGCGACATGCTGGTGGAGCGCAGGCACACCTTTCTTTGAGAAGTAGTGCCGACTGGGCATCTGGTACTGGGGCACTGCGACGGACATAAGGTCTCGAAAATCCTCTGTGTCCACCAGGCGGAAAGGCAGCATTTCTGTAGCCAAGAGCTTGCAGATGGTGAAATTCAACCTCTTAGCTTTCTCATGGCTAGGAGGAAATGGTCTTTTACTTGTCCACATCTGAGGGACCGAGGGCTGGCTATTGTGCTTAGACGGGGTTGATAAGGGTGTCCCCGGCAAACTGCCGGTCTGTGAGGAAGATGCAGGCGGACATGTTAGGTTGCCTTGATCCAAAGGTGGTGCTATCGATGTCGGACAGCGCTCAACACCAGCTGGTGTTACCACCTCCAAAGAAAATGATGACCTGCCAATCACGCTGGCTGTTGCGGGTAAAGAGGTGGCAGGTCTGCGCCCCAAAACAGGTGTGACTGCTGTCCCCCCAGTCACAGAGGATGAAGAGGCCGCGGATGCACAAGATATGGCAGACGGTGGTTGGCCCGGCCGGCTAGGCCGCATTCTAGCACACTGAGCTTCCCACTGCAACTTATGCTTCATGTCCATGTGCCGGTTCATGCATGAAGTACTCAAACTATGTATTTTTTGGCCTCTACTTAGCTTTTGCTGACAAATGTTACAGATAACACGAGTTGGGTCATCTTTATCGATCTGAAAAAATGCCCAGGCTATGCAAGGCTTAGCACCCATGCGACCTGAAGAGCCACCACGACTTGTGGTGAGAGGCAGAGTTGTGTTTGAGGATGCAGTTGTTGACGTGCTTCCAGTACTACGTCTCTGTCCAGGAAGGCGCAACCTGACCTCGTCGTCACTAGCATCTTCCTCCACCTCCTCTGCTGACCTCATCTCTTGGCTGACTGTGGGTTGACAGTAAGTGGGATCTCCAACCTCATCATCATCACCCTGTGCGTTATCACACCCGTCGTCCTCAGAGCCAACCTGTTCCTGCCCTGACAAAAAGCTAAAGTTGTCGCTCCAATCAGGTATTTGAGTCTTATCATCGTCTTCCTCATTGTCTCCACCAACAGGAGTTACAGTTTGGGAATGAGGGTCTACATTATGGTCATAACCTTCTGCGTCTGGTCCTGGATCCGACTCATAAAGATTCTGGGCATCAGTGCAGATCATTTGCTCGTCTGGATTCACAGAAGCGCTGGAGTCGACCTCTGATTCCCAGGCTATAGTATGAGTAAACAGCTCTGCAGACTCAACCATCTGTTCTACCTCATACTCAGACGGGCAGCTGGAGATTTGGGAGCTGTGAGGAAGCAAGTGCGATTGGGGTGACACCTTTGAGGACTGGAGTATTTGTGATGTTGAAGTTGATGTGGAGGAGAGCCCACTTAAAGGAGCACTTGATATCCGTTGAAGCACCTGCTGTTTTTGTGCCTCATCTGGAATTTGTAGCGATTGGCGTGGCCGTAAGAAAGGGATCTTATCACATTGTCCGCTAAAAGAAGTAGACATTTTAGTTTGGCTGGAAGATGGTCTTTCTTCTGCAGATGTTACTGTTGCTTTAACACCTACCCCACGGGCACAACCTTTTTTCCCCTTCCCAACACGCCTATTCCCCTTTCCACCAGCAGCAGGCCTTTTTCCACTCATTTTGGTGGTTAACTAATTCACAACTCTGGAGTTGTTTGCACAAAAAAACAATGGATGGGAACCGAGCAGAGCTGAGTGGCCAAACTGTGGTATTAGGCCAAAACTATTGGCTGGGTTAGATGCAGAAAAAAATTATATTCAATTTGCAACCTGATGGAGGTCTGTATAGATGGACTAATACAACAAGTCCCACACACAGCTAGAAGCCCAATATTTTTTCAGAGGTAGATGCAGAAAAAAATATATTCAGTTTGCAACCTTATGGAGGTCAGTATAGATGGACTAATAGAACAAGTCCCACACACAGCTAGAAGGCCAATATTTTTTCAGAGGTAGATGCAGAAAAAAATTATATTCAGTTTGCAACCTTATGGAGGTCAGTATAGATGGACTAATAGAACAAGTCCCACACACAGCTAGAAGGCCAAATATTTTTTCAGAGGTAGATGCAGAAAAAAATTATATTCAGTTTGCAACCTTATGGAGGTCAGTATAGATGGACTAATAGAACAAGTCCCACACACAGCTAGAAGGCCAAATATTTTTTCAGAGGTAGATGCAGAAAAAAATTATATTCAGTTTGCAACCTTATGGAGGTCAGTATAGATGGACTAATAGAACAAGTCCCACAAACAGCTAGAAGGCCAAATATTTTTTCAGAGGTAGATGCAGAAAAAAATTATATTGTTTGCAACCTTATGGAGGTCAGTATAGATGGACTAATAGAACAAGTCCCACACACAGCTAGAAGCCCAATATTTTTTCAGAGGTAGATGAAGAAAAAAATATATGCAGTTTGCAACCTGATGGAGGTCAGTATAGATGGACTAGTACAACAAGTCCCACACACAGCTAGAAGCCCAATATTTTTTCAGAGCTAGATGCAGAAAAAAATTATATTCAATTTGCAACCTGATGGAGGTCAGTATAGATGGACTAATAGAACAAGTCCCACACACAGCTAGAAGGCCAAATATTTTTTCAGAGGTAGATGCAGAAAAAAATTATATTCAGTTTGCAACCTTATGGAGGTCAGTATAGATGGACTAATAGAACAAGTCCCACACACAGCTAGAAGGCCAAATATTTTTTCAGAGGTAGATGCAGAAAAAAATTATATTCAGTTTGCAACCTTATGGAGGTCAGTATAGATGGACTAATAGAACAAGTCCCACACACAGCTAGAAGGCCAAATATTTTTTCAGAGGTAGATGCAGAAAAAAATTATATTCAGTTTGCAACCTTATGGAGGTCAGTATAGATGGACTAATAGAACAAGTCCCACACACAGCTAGAAGGCCAAATATTTTTTCAGAGGTAGATGCAGAAAAAAATATATTCAGTTTGCAACCTGATGGAGGTCTGTATAGATGGATTAATAGAACAAGTCCCACACACAGCTAGAAGCCCAATATTTTTTCAGAGGTAGATGAAGAAAAAAATATATGCAGTTTGCAACCTGATGGAGGTCAGTATAGATGGACTAATAGAACAAGTCCCACACACAGCTAGAAGGCCAAATATTTTTTCAGAGGTAGATGCAGAAAAAAATTATATTCATTTTGCAACCTTATGGAGGTCAGTATAGATGTACTAATAGAACAAGTCCCACACACAGCTAGAAGCCCAATATTTTTTCAGAGGTAGATGAAGAAAAAAATATATGCAGTTTGCAACCTGATGGAGGTCAGTATAGATGGAATAGTACAACAAGTCCCACACACAGCTAGAAGCCCAATATTTTTTCAGAGCTAGATGCAGAAAAAAATTATATTCAATTTGCAACCTGATGGAGGTCAGTATAGATGGACTAATAGAACAAGTCCCACACACAGCTAGAAGGCCAAATATTTTTTCAGAGGTAGATGCAGAAAAAAATTATATTCAGTTTGCAACCTTATGGAGGTCAGTATAGATGGACTAATAGAACAAGTCCCACACACAGCTAGAAGGCCAAATATTTTTTCAGAGGTAGATGCAGAAAAAAATATATTCAGTTTGCAACCTGATGGAGGTCTGTATAGATGGATTAATAGAACAAGTCCCACACACAGGTAGAAGCCCAATATTTTTTCAGAGCTAGATGCAGAAAAAAATTATATTCAATTTGCAACCTGATGGAGGTCAGTATAGATGGACTAATAGAATGATGCTATGCCCAAAAGATTTTACTTCACTAGGTGCAGTAAAAAAATTGGTATTCTATACACAGGTGGTATATCTTGCAACACAGATAGGCTACTCCACTGACTAACACACTCTGCAATAGGCCAAAAAGGATTAGCTTTGCTAGATTCAGCCAAATGCTGTGAAAAAAACTTGCACAGCACTGGCACAGACCTGCCTGGCAAAAACTGATAGGAACTGATGTAACCTAGTCCTGAAAAGGACTCCAATTACAATTAGTCTTTACTCCCACAATCTATCTATTTAAGAGCACAGACCTGCCTGATAAAAGTCGTAGGAAATGCTGTAACCTAGTCCTTAAAAGGACTGCAATCACAACTATTCCCTACTCCCAAGCTATCTGTAGATTTGTGCGAAAATTGGCTTGAAATTAACAAGGTATAGCGCACACAGCAACAGCGGTGCCGTCTAACACGCAGCTGCAGCAGTGAGAAAATGGTGGCGACGGGGAAAATGGCTTGGTCTTATAGGGCAAGGACATGTGACATACACTGCCAATGACACATGCCCTTGCTTGTGTGAAAAAAAGCACTTCGCTCCGTGTGTGCGCTGCTGATAGGCTGACAGATTGCACCTCCCCACTGCAAATGCGGGAAAGAGAAAAAAAAATGGAGATCTTCATTGTTCCTGCAGAGATCCATTCCCTGCCCCTCCCCCCACCCCGCTGTACACTCAAACTGCGTATTAACATTAATTTTCATCATTACTGAGAAAAAATCCAGTTATGATTTTGGTGCACGAACAGTTATCGAGCATAACCTCGAACAGCCGAATTTTTCTCAAATTGTTCGTGTTCGCCGAACGGCTCGAACACCGCCCAAAACAGCTCGAATTTGAGATTGGCGAACAGTTCGAGTAGAACAACGCTCATCTCTAGCCTGTACCCATGTGGGACACCGTTAGAGTGTGAGGCCTAGTGAGGCCTATAGAAGTCTGAAAGGCAAAGGCTGGATGTTGGCGGTGTAAGCATACCAGTAGCCTTGGATGGTACGAGGGCTGGAGACCCCCACCTGGGAAGCCGTAAAGGCCACAGCGGTGGCAGAATAAACCTGAAGCAGCTAAAACCCACCAAAGGTAAAAACACTGCGTTATATGGACACTTATGTTGTTGCCTAGCTGAGGGCTGTAACTGGAGCCAAGTGGACGTGACTGTCGCTGGAAAGGCTCCCGAATGTTATGTGTGTAATATGCCGGGGAGCCACTAAGATGGACTGTGTGATAAGAGGTTTATGATAAATAATAAACTGCTGCATTGTGGAAAAACCGGAAAGACATTGCATGTGTGCTTTACTTGACCCGCTGCAGCAAGTATCCCCCAGTATGATGACTAGCGCTGCCTTACATGTGGTTCGAGAATGCGGGCAATTGCAGCCCGGTTGCTAGGGGCAGCTGCAGCCCGGTTGCTAGGGGCAACTGCAGCCCATTTGCTAGGAGCAACGGCAGCCTTGTTGCTAGAGGTAACGGCATTTAATGACGAATGTGGATGCAAGCAACTTGCTGTGGCTCGGCGGGGTCACGAAGATTAAAGCATCTGGCTGCAACTCGGTGGGGTTGCGAAGATTGTCGTCGCACTCAAACCCGGTTTTTGCTGTGACTCGGCGGGGTCACGAAGATTAAAGCATCTTGCGGTAACTCGGCAGGGGTTACGAAAATTGTCGTCGCACTCAAACCTGGTTTGCTGTGGCTCGGTGGGGCCACGAAAATTTTATGGGGAGAGCGGTGTGTGTGAATAGTGTCCTGAGGAAATTCAGGAGCAGATAAAGATGGCTGTGAAGGGAGCAGCAAATGAGTCTGAAGCTATTGAGCGATTAAAGTGCCTGTTAAAACTCCAGCAGGAATTTGAGAAACGTCTACTGGACATGGTGCTGGAACCGCAGGAGCTGTAGGCACCGTATAGAATGGCGGCAGTGAACCATGCTGTGAACTCTCCGGGGGCACCATTGTTGTCCCAGAGTGCCCGGGGAGGTGGTAAGAGCTGTTGTGAACTGAGTCCTAAGACTATTATTGATTTTTCTTGTAAAAATTCCCCTACCGGTGTGGTGGTTAAAAAGGGGGCGGAGTCAAAAAAGGGGCAGTTGTTCAAAACAGCGTGGAGTATAGAAAATCAAAAAAATGTACTGGTGGTGGGTTGGTATCGCCTAAAAATTACAATGTGACCGTTGATAATGGAGTAGCTCCAGTAGAAGGGGGTGACGTCAAGGTGGGAGGTGACTTGTTGGTCCACGACACCAAAGGGAGTGACGCAGACCCCGCAACTGACGGCGACACTACAAAAGTAGAAAGAGAGTTCAGTCAGGAGGGGCTAGACGAGGGGAGAGAGTCCCCCTCTCGTCGTCGACGGCGCAAGGGCCACAAAAAGGTTGCTCCTGTAGTCTTTGCTGCAAGTGAAAATAAAGAAAATGTAGTTCTGTGTGCCTTTGTTTCAAGTGTGGATCCTCCTTTAGAAGCAAAAGAGGAGGACCGCCGCAAAATCAAGGAGGAGGTTTTTCAATTGGAGATTGACAAAGCAGAGTTTGAAGATGAGTTTTGCGAGGTGAAAGGTCGCTTCTCTCTGGTACAGTTAGAGCTGTCTGCCCTCAAAGAGGCGCTGCAAGATGAAGTTTCTGGGCGTGAACAAAACCTAGAACGACTGTGCGAACAGTTCAACAGGGAGCTGGGTGAACTCATGAGGGATCTGCAACAAATCAAGAGAGACTATGAGGATCTCCTCAAGGTTAAGGAAAGACTAGAGGATGATAAAACTGAGGCAGAGCACATGCGCCAAGTGGTTGAGACCACTCTGCAGGACACCCGTAATGAAAATGGTGATCTGCGCAGAAAAACCCTAGGTCTGGAAGCTCAGGTGAAGGAGCTGCCGACGTTCTGTGATAATCTCCAGAGGGCAGAGACGTGCCTTAAGGAAAGAATCAGCGGGATGGAAGCTGAGCGGAAAAAGATGGAGTCTATCAGAGAAGCCACAGACCAGGGCCAGGAGTTGGCCACTGGAGATGGGAGGTATGAAACATACCTCCTTGAATAATACGAGCTCGGATGATTCGTTGGATGTAGGAGCCGAGATCAAGGAGCTCAAGGAGTCATTACGGGCCCATATGATGCAGGAGAGGCTTGAGAGACTGGCTGTTGAGAGCCGAGTGGGCGCATTGGAGACAGAGAGGTCTGAGAGAACTCTATTGTTAAAGGAGCAGCTGAAGCAGGAACAGCTTCAGAGATGGGCTGCTGAGAGGTGAGTAGCCGAGCTGGAGGAAGAAGTTTTCTAGCTCAAAAGTCGCCTGGCAAGGTATCATTCAGTGAACGAGGCCTCCTTGGAGAAGGAAAAGGAAAAACAAGTTGCACTCACTCCCTTATACCATGAGAAGGTGGACCTGAGGAGAGCTAAGAGAGTGTTAACCGAAGATAAATATGAAATGGAAGTGGTCAAGACGGAAATTCTTGAGTTTGTAGCTGTGAGTCAGCTCAGGGAAAGCATACAGGGTGAAGAAGCTGAAAGTCAGTTGCCCCTGACCCCTGAGCTAAATGATCTTTTGGGGACCACTGGTGCCTCATAGATGTACCTGAGGATTTGAGGAAAGAATGCACCAGTGAGTCCGTGCATGAAGAGTTTAAGAATGCTGTGGGAGCCTGTAAGGTGTACTCAACCTCAGGAGCTAAACAGCTGGTGGTCCTGTCCACGAGCGAAGTCACAGTGAAGAGGGTGGCGATCCTAAGTGACATGCACTGGCGATGTATGCGCACGAAGCGGTTTCTCCGGTTGAAGACGGAACAAGCCGTTAGACAACTGGAGCTTATGAGAAAAGCTTACAGTCTGCGGGAAGAGGTCATCCGGGTGCCTCATGTTCTGGTGAGAAAGCTCATTGGGAGAAATGGCCGAGCCATGCAGATGATGGTAAAGAAGTCTGGGGTGGTGAAAGTAAGCAGTCCACGTGATCGTCAGGACTGGATACCAGATGAAGATGGCATGGTGTCATTCTCCGCTATAGGAGCGGAAGAAAGCCTGGAATACTGTATATGCGCATGCTGATAGAGTACCGAGTGACCTACCTGCGAGGGGTAGAACAGTTGAATCTCGCCAGACTACAAATGGAAAGGCAGCATCGCCTGAGCAGCAGAAAGTGGCAGCCGTCTAGAAATTGTGAGACCAGACAGAGAAAGGGCCCCCTAAGTAACAGAACAGCTACAGCTGAAGTTAGGGACATTTCAAGATGTCCTGAGAGTAGTGGGCGTGGGTTTAGAGGTAGTGAGACCTCCAGTAACTCAGGTTTGAGGGGCCCATACAAACGAACCAATAGAGGACGGGACAGTACGGAGTCGAACCGGACCTTAGATACCAAGGCATGTGAGTAATATGCCGGGGAGCCACTAAGATGGACTGTGTGATAAGCGGTTTATGATAAATAATAAACTGCTGCATTGTGGGAAAACCGGAATGACATTGCATGTGTAGCACCCTGAGGATTCGGCTGCTACAGGGGTATTGCACCTCAAGCCAGAGGTGTGATATTCCACTCCCGGGTAAGGATGGAGTGTGGAACTGAGCTCAGTTAGCTGCATACACTACATACATCCCATTTCCGGGGGACAGATCGACGGTACTCCCACTAGTTTATGTGCAGGTACGATAGTGTCTGTCCCTGGCTGGAGTGGGAGGGGGGGTGGAACATCCCAGTAGTGTAGGGGCAGATAGGGGGAGCAGTCTGGGTAATGCTAGGAGCTCATTGGGTGCTGGTCACCTGAGCTCACACATAGAGGGAGTATATAAGGTGGGAACCATCTTAGATCAGGGTCAGACAGGCAGACAGCTACCAGTCAGTCTTTTGTAGAGGGTCAAGCAGTCCTGAAAGAAGAGAGAGAGGAGAAGAAAAGGACCCAGAGGGGAAGAAGAGGGAACCCCAAGAGCCCAAATACAACCAGAAGGGTGAAGGGTTGGCACAAGGGTACCGGATCCCAAGCTGGTGGAGGGCACTAATCCTCAGCCAGAGACCGGAGGTTGTGGGCAGGATCTGCCACGACCCCCCACTAAATCCACTGCGAAGGCACACCGAGTATAGGGTCAGGGAACCCAGAGGCAAGGGTTTTACCAACAAGAGGCCCGAGGGAGCCGGACATAAGTGGATCCCTGGTGGGGAAGGCCAGAGAAAAGGAACGTCAGAAAGGGAGCTCAGGATCACGCTCCAGAATTACCTGGGGGTTGGCCGAGTCCAGGACCTGGTGGACGCAGCACGGCTCGGGCGGTCACTCAAGGCCGGAGTGACCAGCACAACAGCAGTAAGTAAAAACCCTGAACTGCACAGCCCGACTCTGAGTCTTATTACCATCCTCACTGCACCACCACAACCACCACCCTCTACAACTGACCCCCTGAGGCTATACCCCTTCTGTTGGGGGTTATACTACCAGAAGCTGCACACACACCACCAGCCTCAGCGGACCCTGCTGCAGCGGCGGCCGTATTGATCGCAAATCAACGGGTGGCGTAGTCGACACTAAAGAACATCCAGCAACATCTGTAGGACTGCCACACACTGAGCTTGACACCCTGGGCACGGACCGGGTCACCGCCACTCGGAGACTACAACCCCCATCTGATCCGGCTCCGGGTATCCCCCAAACAACACTGGCCCAGGGGGCGCGTCACATGCGTGCTTTACTTGACCCGCTGCAGCGAGTATCCCTCAGTATGATGACTAGCGCTGCCTTACATAACTCTTCTATTAAAAACCTTACCATTTATCAAGTGACATACATAAGGACAAGGGCATAGAGACTGGATCCCTAGTGTAAGCATAAAACCGAGGCAGAATGAGCGTCTCAACCCAGACAAAGGGCGGCCACACCCTTTTATATGCACTAAAGCATACTGACTGCAAAGAAAAAACCTGAAGGTCCAATCCAATCCAGCCCTTGTTCATTTTTATGAGTCAGCCTGTCAGCATTTTCAGTTGACAGGCGGATGCGCTTATCAGTTATAATTCCACCAGCGGCACTAAAAACCCGCTCTGATAAAACGCTGGCGGCAGGGCAGGCCAGGACCTCCAAGGCATAGAGAGCCAGTTCATTCCATGTATCCAGCTTGGATACCCAATAATTATAAGGCACAGAGGAATCACGGAAGACGTTGGTACGGTCGGCAAGGTACTCCCTCAGCATCTTCCAAAACTTTGCACTCCTTGTAAGAGTACCCCGCGCCTCAGGGCCTGTGTAATGGGAGGGTCTGAGAAAACTCTCCCAGAACTTTGACAGTGTTCCCCTGCCTCTGCTGAATTGAAGTTGTGTCTCTCTCCCCTGTACTCCATGGTTGTCCAATGAAGTGTGCCCTCTGATGCCACCGTTTTGAGATGGGAATTTTTTTAATAGTTCCGCAACAAGGGCCTTCTGGTACAGCCCCATTTTTGTAGACCTGTCCGCCTCAGGAATAAGAGATATAAAGTTCTCCTTGTAGCGTAGTTCTAGAAGTGTCACCAACCAGTAATGACTGTCACCCAAAATTTTGAGAACGCGAGGGTCATGGGAAAGGCAGCATAACATAAACTCAGCCATGCGTGCCAGACTACTAACAGGCAAGACTTCCGTGTCCTCACCAAGAGGATGACTGATCATGCTCTCCTCCACCTCCTCTCTGTCCTCTGGCCATCCATGCTGAACAGACGGTATGACAGCTGTGCAGGTAGTGCCGTCTATATTGCATGAAACTAGCTCCTGTCCTTCCTCCTCCTCCTCTTCCTCATTGTCACCCAATCCACGTTGGATGAAATGAGGCTTGGCTGTGTGTAATCACCCTGTATGGTTCCTTGCTCCATCTCATTGTGCTCCGCCTGCAATGCATCCTCTTTAATTGAGAGCGTTTCAGAAGACAGAGAAGCGCGATGGTGATGCTAATTATGGTGTCATCACTGCTCACCATCTTGGTGGAGTCCTCAAAGTTTTGGAGGATGGTACATATGTCTGACATTCATGTCCACTCCTGAGGTCTTATGTGTGGAGTCTGAACTGAATACCGATGGCCTTGATGATGCTGGTACTCAACAACTGCCCTCTTCTGCTCACAAAGCCTTCCCAACATCTGCAGTGTAGAGTTCCAACGCATGGGAACATCACACACCAGTCTGTGAGCCGGAAGCTGCAAACGCTGCTGAAACACAGCAAGGGCGGTGGAAGCTGTAGGTGACTGTCTAAAATGGGCACACAGGCGGCGTACTTTAACAAGCTGATCTGGCAGCTCTGAGTAGGATCTGAGAAACCACTGAATCACAAGGTTAAACACATGGACCAGGCATGGTACGTGTGTGAGCTCGCCTCGCATCAGAGCCGCCACCAGGTTCCGGCCATTGTCACACACTACCATGCCTGGCTGTAGGCTCAGCGGTGTGAGCCACAGATCTGCCTGCTCTTTCAGACCTGTCCACAATTCTTCAGGATTGTGCGGTTTGTCACCTAAGCATATTAACTTCAGCACAGCCTGTTGCCGCTTGGCCGAGGCAGTGCTGCAGTGTTTCCAGCTTGTGACTGATGTGGTCATTTCGGAGATGGAGGCTGAAGAGGAGGAGGAGGCTGAAGAGGATGAGGTGCAGGAGCTGTAGACCGTGGGAGCAACCCTGATTGACCTAGGGCCCGCAATCCTTGGCGTCGGGAGGACGTGTTCCGTCCCAGGGTCCGACTGGGTCACGGCTTCCACTATGTTAACCCAGTGTGCCGTCAGCGAGATGTACCATCCCTGCCTACAAGCACTTGTCCACGTGTCCGTGGTTAGGTGGACTTTTACTAGAGATGAGCGTTGTTCTACTCGAACTGTTCGCCAATCTCAAATTCGAGCTGTTTTGGGCGGTGTTCGAGCCGTTCGGCGAACACGAACAATTTGAGAAAAATTCGGCTGTTCGAGGTTATGTTCGATAACTGTTCGTGCACCAAAATCATAACTGGATTTTTTCTCAGTAATGATGAAAATTAATGTTAATACGCAGTTTGAGTGTACAGCGGGGTGGGGGGAGGGGCAGGGGATGGATCTCTGCAGGAACAATGAAGATCTCCATTTTTTTTTCTCTTTCCCGCATTTGCAGTGGGGAGGTGCAATCTGTCAGCCTATCAGCAGTGCACACACGGAGCGAAGTGCTTTTTTTCACACAAGCAAGGGCATGTGTCATTGGCAGTGTATGTCACATGTCCTTGCCCTATAAGACCAAGCCATTTTCCCCATCGCCACCATTTTCTCACTGCTGCAGCTGCGTGTTAGACGGCACCGCTGTTGCTGTGTGCGCTATACCTTGTTAATTTCAAGCCAATTTTCGCACAAATCTACAGATAGCTTGGGAGTAGGGAATAGTTGTGATTGCAGTCCTTTTAAGGACTAGGTTACAGCATTTCCTACGACTTTTATCAGGCAGGTCTGTGCTCTTAAATAGATAGATTGTGGGAGTAAAGACTAATTGTAATTGGAGTCCTTTTCAGGACTAGGTTACATCAGTTCCTATCAGTATTTGCCAGGCAGGTCTGTGCCAGTGCTGTGCAAGTTTTTTTCACAGCATTTGGCTGAATCTAGCAAAGCTAATCCTTTTTGGCCTATTGCAGAGTGTGTTAGTCAGTGGAGTAGCCTATCTGTGTTGCAAGATATACCACCTGTGTATAGAATACCAATTTTTTTACTGCACCTAGTGAAGTAAAATCTTTTGGGCATAGCATCATTCTATTAGTCCATCTATACTGACCTCCATCAGGTTGCAAATTGAATATAATTTTTTTCTGCATCTAGCTCTGAAAAAATATTGGGCTTCTACCTGTGTGTGGGACTTGTTCTATTAATCCATCTATACAGACCTCCATCAGGTTGCAAACTGAATATATTTTTTTCTGCATCTACCTCTGAAAAAATATTGGGCTTCTAGCTGTGTGTGGGACTTGTTCTATTAATCCATCTATACAGACCTCCATCAGGTTGCAAACTGAATATATTTTTTTCTGCATCTACCTCTGAAAAAATATTGGGCTTCTAGCTGTGTGTGGGACTTGTTGTATTAGTCCATCTATACTGACCTCCATCAGGTTGCAAATTGAATATAATTTTTTTCTGCATCTAGCTCTGAAAAAATATTGGGCTTCTAGCTGTGTGTGGGACTTGTTCTATTAATCCATCTATACAGACCTCCATCAGGTTGCAAACTGAATATATTTTTTTCTGCATCTACCTCTGAAAAAATATTGGGCTTCTAGCTGTGTGTGGGACTTGTTGTATTAGTCCATCTATACTGACCTCCATAAGGTTGCAAACTGAATATAATTTTTTTCTGCATCTACCTCTGACAAAATATTTGGCCTTCTAGCTGTGTGTGGGACTTGTTCTATTAGTCCATCTATACTGACCTCCATAAGGTTGCAAACTGAATATAATTTTTTTCTGCATCTACCTCTGAAAAAATATTTGGCCTTCTAGCTGTGTGTGGGACTTGTTCTATTAGTCCATCTGTACTGACCTCCATAAGGTTGCAAACTGAATATAATTTTTTTCTGCATCTACCTCTGAAAAAATATTTGGCCTTCTAGCTGTGTGTGGGACTTGTTCTATTAGTCCATCTATACTGACCTCCATAAGGTTGCAAACTGAATATAATTTTTTTCTGCATCTACCTCTGAAAAAATATTTGGCCTTCTAGCTGTGTGTGGGACTTGTTCTATTAGTCCATCTATACTGACCTCCATAAGGTTGCAAACTGAATATAATTTTTTTCTGCATCTACCTCTGAAAAAATATTTGGCCTTCTAGCTGTGTGTGGGACTTGTTCTATTAGTCCATCTATACTGACCTCCATAAGGTTGCAAACTAAATATAATTTTTTTCTGCATCTACCTCTGAAAAAATATTTGGTCTTCTAGCTGTGTGTGTGGGACTTGTTCTATTAATCCATCTATACTGACCTCCATCAGGTTGCAAATTGAATATAATTTTTTTCTGCATCTAGCTCTGAAAAAATATTGGTCTTCTAGCTGTGTGTGGGACTTGTTGTACTAGTCCATCTATACTGACCTCCATCAGGTTGCAAACTGCATATATTTTTTTCTTCATCTACCTCTGAAAAAATATTGGGCTTCTAGCTGTGTGTGGGACTTGTTCTATTAATCCATCTATGCAGACCTCCATCAGGTTGCAAACTGAATATATTTTTTTCTGCATCTACCTCTGAAAAAATATTTGGCTTCTAGCTGTGTGTGGGACTTGTTCTATTAATCCATCTATACAGACCTCCATCAGGTTGCAAACTGAATATATTTTTTTCTGCATCTACCTCTGAAAAAATATTGGGCTTCTAGCTGTGTGTGGGACTTGTTGTATTAGTCCATCTATACTGACCTCCATAAGGTTGCAAACTGAATATAATTTTTTTCTGCATCTACCTCTGACAAAATATTTGGCCTTCTAGCTGTGTGTGGGACTTGTTCTATTAGTCCATCTATACTGACCTACATAAGGTTGCAAACTGAATATAATTTTTTTCTGCATTTAGCTCTGAAAAAATATTGGGCTTCTAGCTGTGTGTGGGACTTGTTGTACTAGTCCATCTATACTGACCTCCATCAGGTTGCAAACTGCATATATTTTTTTCTTCATCTACCTCTGAAAAAATATTGGGCTTCTAGCTGTGTGTGGGACTTGTTCTATTTATCCATCTATACAGACCTCCATCAGGTTGCAAACTGAATATATTTTTTTCTGCATCTACCTCTGAAAAAATATTGGGCTTCTAGCTGTGTGTGGGACTTGTTGTATTAGTCCATCTATACTGACCTCCATCAGGTTGCAAATTGAATATAATTTTTTCTGCATCTAGCTCTGAAAAAATATTGGGCTTCTAGCTGTGTGTGGGACTTGTTGTACTAGTCCATCTATACAGACCTCCATCAGGTTGCAAACTGAATATATTTTTTTCTGCATCTACCTCTGAAAAAATATTGGGCTTCTAGCTGTGTGTGGGACTTGTTCTATTAATCCATCTATACAGACCTCCATCAGGTTGCAAACTGAATATATTTTTTTCTGCATCTACCTCTGAAAAAATATTGGGCTTCTAGCTGTGTGTGGGACTTGTTGTATTAGTCCATCTATACTGACCTCCATAAGGTTGCAAACTGAATATAATTTTTTTCTGCATCTACCTCTGACAAAATATTTGGCCTTCTAGCTGTGTGTGGGACTTGTTCTATTAGTCCATCTATACTGACCTCCATAAGGTTGCAAACTGAATATAATTTTTTTCTGCATCTACCTCTGAAAAAATATTTGGCCTTCTAGCTGTGTGTGGGACTTGTTCTATTAGTCCATCTATACTGACCTCCATAAGGTTGCAAACTGAATATAATTTTTTTCTGCATCTACCTCTGAAAAAATATTTGGCCTTCTAGCTGTGTGTGGGACTTGTTCTATTAGTCCATCTATACTGACCTCCATAAGGTTGCAAACTGAATATAATTTTTTTCTGCATCTACCTCTGAAAAAATATTTGGCCTCCTAGCTGTGTGTGGGACTTGTTCTATTAGTCCATCTATACTGACCTCCATAAGGTTGCAAACTGAATATAATTTTTTTCTGCATCTACCTCTGAAAAAATATTTGGCCTTCTAGCTGTGTGTGGGACTTGTTCTATTAATCCATCTATACTGACCTCCATCAGGTTGCAAATTGAATATAATTTTTTTCTGCATCTAGCTCTGAAAAAATATTGGGCTTCTAGCTGTGTGTGGGACTTGTTGTACTAGTCCATCTATACTGACCTCCATCAGGTTGCAAACTGCATATATTTTTTTCTTCATCTACCTCTGAAAAAATATTGGGCTTCTAGCTGTGTGTGGGACTTGTTCTATTAATCCATCTATGCAGACCTCCATCAGGTTGCAAACTGAATATATTTTTTTCTGCATCTACCTCTGAAAAAATATTGGGCTTCTAGCTGTGTGTGGGACTTGTTGTATTAGTCCATCTATACTGACCTCCATAAGGTTGCAAACTGAATATAATTTTTTTCTGCATCTACCTCTGACAAAATATTTGGCCTTCTAGCTGTGTGTGGGACTTGTTCTATTAGTCCATCTATACTGACCTCCATAAGGTTGCAAACTGAATATAATTTTTTTCTGCATCTACCTCTGAAAAAATATTTGGCCTTCTAGCTGTGTGTGGGACTTGTTCTATTAGTCCATCTATACTGACCTCCATAAGGTTGCAAACTGAATATAATTTTTTTCTGCATCTACCTCTGAAAAAATATTTGGCCTTCTAGCTGTGTGTGGGACTTGTTCTATTAGTCCATCTATACTGACCTCCATCAGGTTGCAAATTGAATATAATTTTTTTCTGCATTTAGCTCTGAAAAAATATTGGGCTTCTAGCTGTGTGTGGGACTTGTTGTACTAGTCCATCTATACTGACCTCCATCAGGTTGCAAACTGCATATATTTTTTTCTTCATCTACCTCTGAAAAAATATTGGGCTTCTAGCTGTGTGTGGGACTTGTTCTATTAATCCATCTATACAGACCTCCATCAGGTTGCAAACTGAATATATTTTTTTCTGCATCTACCTCTGAAAAAATATTGGGCTTCTAGCTGTGTGTGGGACTTGTTCTATTAATCCATCTATACAGACCTCCATCAGGTTGCAAACTGAATATATTTTTTTCTGCATCTACCTCTGAAAAAATATTGGGCTTCTAGCTGTGTGTGGGACTTGTTCTATTAGTCCATCTATACTGACCTCCATAAGGTTGCAAACTGAATATAATTTTTTTCTGCATCTACCTCTGAAAAAACATTTGGCCTTCTAGCTGTGTGTGGGACTTGTTCTATTAGTCCATCTATACTGACCTCCATAAGGTTGCACACTGAATATAATTTTTTTCTGCATCTACCTCTGACAAAATATTTGGCCTTCTAGCTGTGTGTGGGACTTGTTCTATTAATCCATCTATACTGACCTCCATCAGGTTGCAAATTGAATATAATTTTTTTCTGCATCTAGCTCTGAAAAAATATTGGGCTTCTAGCTGTGTGTGGGACTTGTTGTACTAGTCCATCTATACTGACCTCCATCAGGTTGCAAACTGCATATATTTTTTTCTTCATCTACCTCTGAAAAAATATTGGGCTTCTAGCTGTGTGTGGGACTTGTTCTATTAATCCATCTATACAGACCTCCATCAGGTTGCAAACTGAAAATATTTTTTTCTGCATCTACCTCTGAAAAAATATTGGGCTTCTAGCTGTGTGTGGGACTTGTTGTATTAGTCCATCTATACTGACCTCCATAAGGTTGCAAACTGAATATAATTTTTTTCTGCATCTACCTCTGACAAAATATTTGGCCTTCTAGATGTGTGTGGGACTTGTTCTATTAGTCCATCTATACTGACCTCCATAAGGTTGCAAACTGAATATAATTTTTTTCTGCATCTACCTCTGAAAAAATATTTGGCCTTCTAGCTGTGTGTGGGACTTGTTCTATTAGTCCATCTATACTGACCTCCATCAGGTTGCAAATTGAATATAATTTTTTTCTGCATTTAGCTCTGAAAAAATATTGGGCTTCTAGCTGTGTGTGGGACTTGTTCTATTAATCCATCTATACAGACCTCCATCAGGTTGCAAACTGAATATATTTTTTTCTGCATCTACCTCTGAAAAAATATTGGGCTTCTAGCTGTGTGTGGGACTTGTTCTATTAATCCATCTATACAGACCTCCATCAGGTTGCAAACTGAATATATTTTTTTCTGCATCTACCTCTGAAAAAATATTGGGCTTCTAGCTGTGTGTGGGACTTGTTGTATTAGTCCATCTATACTGACCTCCATAAGGTTGCAAACTGAATATAATTTTTTTCTGCATCTACCTCTGAAAAAACATTTGGCCTTCTAGCTGTGTGTGGGACTTGTTCTATTAGTCCATCTATACTGACCTCCATAAGGTTGCACACTGAATATAATTTTTTTCTGCATCTACCTCTGACAAAATATTTGGCCTTCTAGCTGTGTGTGGGACTTGTTCTATTAGTCCATCTATACTGACCTCCATAAGGTTGCAAACTGAATATAATTTTTTTCTGCATCTACCTCTGAAAAAATATTGGGCTTCTAGCTGTGTGTGGGACTTATTCTATTAATCCATCTATACAGACCTCCATCAGGTTGCAAACTGAATATATTTTTTTCTGCTTCTACCTCTGAAAAAATATTGGGCTTCTAGCGGTGTGTGGGACTATTTGTATTAGTCCATCTATACTGATCTCCATCAGGTTGCAAATTCAAAATAGTTTTTTTCTGCATCTAACCCAGCCAATAGTTTTGGCCTAATACCACAGTTTGGCCACTCAGCTCTGCTCGGTTACCATCCATTGTTTTTTTGTGCAAACAACTCCAGAGTTGTGAATTAGTTAACCACCAAAATGAGTGGAAAAAGGCCTGCTGCTGGTGGAAAGGGGAATAGGCGTGTTGGGAAGGGGAAAAAAGGTTGTGTCCGTGGGGTAGGTGTTAAAGCAACAGTAACATCTGCAGAAGAAAGACCATCTTCCAGCCAAACTAAAATGTCTACTTCTTTTAGCGGACAATGTGATAAGATCCCTTTCTTACGGTCACGCCAATCGCTACAAATTCCAGATGAGGCACAAAAACAGCAGGTGCTTCAACGGATATCAAGTGCTCCTTTAAGTGGGCTCTCCTCCACATCAACTTCAACATCACAAATACTCCAGTCCTCAAAGGTGTCACCCCAATCGCACTTGCTTCCTCACAGCTCCCAAATCTCCAGCTGCCCGTCTGAGTATGAGGTAGAACAGATGGTTGAGTCTGCAGAGCTGTTTACTCATACTATAGCCTGGGAATCAGAGGTCGACTCCAGCGCTTCTGTGAATCCGGACGAGGAAATGATCTGCACTGATGCCCAGAATCTTTATGAGTCGGATCCAGGACCAGACGCAGAAGGTTATGACCATAATGTAGACCCTCATTCCCAAACTGTAACTCTTGTTGGTGGAGACAATGAGGAAGACGATGATAAGACTCAAATACCTGATTGGAGCGACAACTTTAGTTTTTTGTCAGGGCAGGAACAGGTTGGCTCTGAGGACGACGGGTGTGATAACGCACAGGGTGATGATGATGAGGTTGGAGATCCCACTTACTGTCAACCCACAGTCAGCCAAGAGATGAGGTCAGCAGAGGAGGTGGAGGAAGATGCTAGTGACGACGAGGTCAGGTTGCGCCTTCCTGGACAGAGACGTAGTACTGGAAGCACGTCAACAACTGCATCCTCAAACACAACTCTGCCTCTCACCACAAGTCGTGGTGGCTCTTCAGGTCGCATGGGTGCTAAGCCTTGCATATCCTGGGCATTTTTTCAGATCGATAAAGATGACCCAACTCGTGTTATCTGTAACATTTGTCAGCAAAAGCTAAGTAGAGGCCAAAAAATACATAGTTTGAGTACTTCATGCATGAACCGGCACATGGACATGAAGCATAAGTTGCAGTGGGAAGCTCAGTGTGCTACAATGCGGCCTAGCCGGCCGGGCCAACCACCGTCTGCCATATCTTGTGCATCCGCGGCCTCTTCATCCTCTGTGACTGGGGGGACAGCAGTCACACCTGTTTTGGGGCGCAGACCTGCCACCTCTTTACCCGCAACAGCCATCGTGATTGGCAGGTCATCATTTTCTTTGGAGGTGGTAACACCAGCTGGTGTTGAGCGGTGTCCGACATCGATAGCACCACCTTTGGATCAAGGCAACCTAACATGTCCGCCTGCATCTTCCTCACAGACCGGCAGTTTGCCGGGGACACCCTTATCAACCCCATCTAAGCACAATAGCCAGCCCTCGGTCCCTCAGATGTGGACAAGTAAAAGACCATTTCCTCCTAGCCATGAGAAAGCTAAGAGGTTGAATTTCACCATCTGCAAGCTGTTGGATACAGAAATGCTGCCTTTCCGCCTGGTGGACACAGAGGATTTTCGAGACCTTATGTCCGTCGCAGTGCCCCAGTACCAGATGCCCAGTCGGCACTACTTCTCAAAGAAAGGTGTGCCTGCGCTCCACCAGCATGTCGCACACAACATCACCGCTTCTTTGAGAAACTCTGTGTGTGACAGGGTGCATTTCACCACAGACACTTGGACGAGTAGGCATGGACAGGGGCGTTACATGTCGCTGACTGGGCACTGGGTAACTATGGTGACAGCAGGACAAGGGGCTGCTGTCTAAGTCTTGCCGTCCCCACGAGTTGTGCGTCAATCCTCTTTATGTCAAAGTTCCTCCACTGCTTCCGTCTCCTCAACCTCCTCTCGGTCCTCCACCTGCACCCAAAGCCTGTCTGGTCATGCCACAAGCTTTCTAACTGCGCAGAAGGGATCCTGCACACCTCCTTACTATGCTGGCAGTAGGGCTCAACGTCATCAAGCGGTTTTTACATTGAAATGTCTGGGAAATGTGAGTCACACAGCTGAGGAGTTGTGGTCAGCTCTGGAGAACCAATTTCATGAATGGTTGTCTCCACTGGACCTGAAACCAGGGAAGGCCATGTGCGACAATGCTGCAAACCTGGGTGCGGCCCTTCGCCGGGGCAATGTCACACACGTGCCTTGTATGGCTCACGTGTTGAACCTGGTTGTCCAGCAATTTTTAGCCCACTATCCCAGACTAGATGGCCTTCTGCAGAGGGCACGGTCGCTGTGTGCTCACTTCCGCCGTTCGCATCCCGCAGCTCAGCGACTTACATCTCTACAGAAGTCGTTGGGCCTGCCACTTCACCAGCTAAAATGCGATTTGCCTACCCGGTGGAATTCAACTCTGCACATGTTGCAGCGACTGTGGCAGCACCGACAAGCCCTGGTGCAATACGTTCTGACGTATAGCCTGGGCCAACGAGATTCAGAGGTGGGGCAAATCACGCTGGAGGAGTGGTCTCAGATCAGGGACCTATGCACCCTTCTGCACAGTTTTGAAATGGCGACGAAGATGTTTAGTGCTGACGATGCCATTATCAGCATGACTATTCCGGTGATTTACATGCTGGAGCACATGTTAAACAGAATTCGGAGTCAGGTGGTGGCACAAGAGGAGGTGGAGGAAGTAGAGGAGGAGGAGTTGTATGCGGAAGGGCTAACATCTGCAAGGTCCAGACGGTCGGCAGCACCAAGGCGGCAGGCATGTGAGGGTGGGGGAGATGGTTTTACCAGGGCGCATGGTAGCAGCCAAACTAGTGAGGAAGGTGCAGGAGCCCAGGAAGAAGTGGAGGACGAACTGATGGAAGACTCATCAGATGAGGGAGACCTTGATCACATTTCTGTTGTGCGAGGTTGGGGGGAGAGGACAGAGGAAGGAAGCATGATTGTTACCTCGCCACCAACACAACAGGGACTTGGTGCTCCTGGATGCGCAACACACATGAGTGCCTTCTTGCTGCACTACCTGCAACATGACCCTCGAATTGTGAGAATTAGAAATAATCCTGACTACTGGGTTGCCACACTGTTAGATCCCCGGTACAAAAGTAAATTTGCAGAAATTATTCCTGCCATAGAAAGGGATGCATGCATGCAGGAGTATCAGCAGAGACTGTTGCAGAATCTTACATGTGCTTTTCCACAAAATACCAGTGGTGCACGTAGTGAATCTCACAGTTCCAACTTGCCAACCGTGGGACCGTCAAGTGTTCAGCACTCAAACCGTAACAGAACCACAGTATCTGCTGGTAACATCAATTTTGCGGAATCATTTCACCACTTTTTTAGCCCATCCTTTGCAAGGCCACAGGAGACAAGAAGTCTGACACATAGTCAACGCCTAGAGATGATGGTACAGGAGTATCTCCAAGTAAACATTGAAGCCATGACTGTGTCACTGGACCCTTGCTCTTTTTGGGCTTCCAATCTGGATAAATGGCCGGAGCTAGCCACTTGCGCCTTGGAGATCTTGTCATGCCCCGCAGCCAGAGTTCTGTCTGAGCGTGTGTTCAGCGCTACTGGTGGTGTGCTGACAGATAAGCGCACGCGGCTCTCCACTGATAATGTAGACAGACTCACGTTCATAAAGATGAACAAATCATGGATCCGAAACGACTTTTCTACCCCTGTGTCATCCTGGGGAGAGTAAAAGCTTGATGATTGGTTACAATCACCCTACCAACCGTTTTAAGCTTTCAAATTACTAATCATGTTTATCTGTATCTTGGCTGGAAAATAATTTGGGCTTTGTAGCAGTGTGCAGCACTGATTCTATTAGGCCATCTATAATAAGCTCCACCAGATTTACGTCACCTAGGCTGAAGATAAATGGAACTGTAGCACCCTGAGGGCTCGGTTGCTACAGAGGTATTGCACCTCACCCAGAGGTGTGATATCTCACTCTCAGGTAAGGATGGAGTGTGAATCAGGACCCGACACCTGCATGCATTACACCACATTGCCGTGGGGCAGGGCGACCAATATGCCCCTGAGATGGGCACGACAGTCCCTGTCCCTGGCTGGAGTGGGGGGAGGGAACACTGAGGAAGGGGAACCCTGTAGTGCAGGAGCAGGGAGGAAGCAGTTCCTGGGTGCATTGAGAAGGGAGTATAAAAGGTGGGCACCATCTTAGTTCTTTGCAGAGAAGTCTGAGCAGAAGTGACAGGGAGCAGGGGCTCTGCATGAGCTCTGCTCCGGAGGCGGGCCTAGTAACAGAGGCCCAGGCCTGGAAGAGGGAGAAGGAAGGAAGAGGAGCGGAGAAGGCTCCAGGAACGAGGAACAAAGGGATCCCAAGGGTGCGGACGGGCGAGTCGCCACCGCACGCCCGAATCCACCTGCGTGGAGGGGTCAGGCCAAAGGGGGAGACCGGTCCACGAAACTAGTGGAGGCAGGAAACGACCCTCAGCTAGAAACCGGAGGCTGTGACATTTTATGTGGCGCAGCCCCTCGCTACACCCGCTAGGAAAGCACCACATAGGGTCAGGGAAACTGGCGCCAAGTTTACCAAGAGGAGGCCCGAGGCAGCCGGACAGAAGGGTTGGTAAGAAAGGCCAGACAAAGGACACACAAAGGGGGTCCTGTGAAGCACTCCAAAGTTATCTGGGAGTTGTCTGAGCCCCTCACCTGGTGAGCACAGTACGACGTGGGCAGCCGTTACCTGCAGAAGTGGTCTGGATAATAAGAACTGTGAGTAAAGGTCCTGGACTGCATCACTGACTCCGTGTCGTTACTGCTGCTGCCCTGCACCATCACCCCCATCCTCCGCATACACTGCCCTGAGGCTATACTCCTCCCGTGGGGAGTTATGCTACGCTCTGCTGCACCCACAACACCAGCCTCAGCGGTCTGCCCTGCAGCGGCGGTTCACTCTGACCGCAATCCATGGGTGGCGTAGTCGGACATTTAAACATCAAAACCACATAAATAGTTCCGCCACTGGTTTGACCGCCCTGAGCCACGGAACCGGGTCGCCCCCACGGAGACTACAACCACCAGCATCCACCAAAAAGGGTCCGGCTCCGGGTGTCCCAAGGCCCAGGGGGTGCATCAGAACATTTTCATCACCTTTCACAATCACCAATGGGACAAGGCAGGGATGTCCTCTGTCCCCTCTCTTATACATCCTAGTGACGGAGCACCTGCTCTCATCAATTCGCCATAACCCCAATATTAGGTGGATTGAGGTGGGAGGCATCGAGTACAAGTGCTCTCTATTTGCTGATGATGTCCTAGTATATATCACGCAATCACATATATCCATCCATGCTGTTATGGCTGAAATAGATCACTTTGTTACATGGTCAAATTTTAAAATCAATGCAGCGAAGTCTGAGGCCCTCGTTGTCTCCCTCCCCAAATCCATACAGGATTCCATCCAGTCCAACTTTCCCTTTGCCTGGCTATCACAGGGTATCAAATACTTAGGAATTACTATTCATAGAGACCTCTCCCATCTATGTTATCTTAATTTTGGGCCCTTTATTGAACAACTCCATACAGACCACGGTTGGCAAGTTAGAACTGTAAGATTCACTACGTGAACCACTGGTGTTTTGTGGAAAAGCACATGTACACTGTGTTCCAAATTATGCAAAAAGTGTTTAGGAGTGATAAGGGAAGAATTTGTTTGTCAGTTAAACTCATTGATGGTGATGTGTGTCAGGGCTCTTTATATCACTGTAAGCAATTGCAGACACCTGTGCTAATTAGTTTGGCAGGTGTGTCCAATGAAAGGCAAGACTACTTAAGAAGGCTGTCCCACATTATTAAGAAGCCTACATTTTCTGCCAAAATGGGAAAGAAAAAGGATGTGTCGGCTGCTGAGAAGCAACAAATTGTGCAGTGTTTAGGTCAAGGCATGACTACAATCAACATTGTGCGATGATCAGGATGAAGTGTCTTGGCAATCAAGAAGTATGTAGCTGATTCACAGTACACACGTGTGCGTGCTGATAAGGGCAAATTGAGGACTCTTTCCTACAGGCAATTACGTCAGGTTAAAAGAGCAGCGGCAAAAAAGCCTTGTCATAGCAGCAGACAAGTTTTTGAAGCTGCTGGTGCCTCCAACGTCCCCCGAACAACAAGATGCAGGGTCCTTCAGAGGTTTGCAGCTGTGCATAGGCCATCCTGTCGACCTCCTCTATCCACTTCACACAAGCAGAAACGGCTCCAGTGGGCCAAACATTACATGAAGACTGATTTCAAAACTGTTTTGTTCACGGATGAGTGCCGTGCAGCGCTCGATGGTCCAGATGGATGGAGTGGAGGATGGCTGGTTGATGGACACCCCACGCAAACACGGCTACAGCGCCAACAAGGAGGAGGTGGAGTAATGTTTTGGGCTGGAATCATGGGGAGAGAGATTGTCGGCCCCTTTAGGATCCCTGAAGGGGTAAAGATGAACTCCATAATGTATGTGGAGTTTCTCAAACAGCACTTCCTGCCATGGTTCAAGAAGAAGAACCGTGTATTCCACAGCAAGATCATTTTTATGCATGATAATGCACCGTCTCATGCTGCACATAACACATCTGCATCTCTGGCTGATATGGGCATAAAAGGGGACAAACTTATGGTGTGACCCCCATGCTCCCCTGACCTCTACCCCATTCAGAACCACTGGAGCATCATCAAAAGGAGTGTCTATGATGGCGGGAGGCAGTTCACATCTAATCAACAGCTCTGGGAGGGTATTCTGTCCTCATGCAACACAATTGAAGCAGAAACCATCCAAAACCTGACAAATTCAATGGACTAGAGAGTTCAGAAGCTCGTTTCGAACAAGGGGTACTATGTGAAAATGTAACATCACCTAGAATAAAGTTTTGAGTTGAAAACTGTTTGATTTCAGTTTCTAATAACCTGCTAATGCTTATAATTTCAAAAATGACAATTTTTTTGTTCTTTATTAAAATGAAAAGGTTGATCGAAAAGTTTGGGGGATCTAAGAGTGTGGCAACGCAGTAGTCAGGATTACTTCGAATTCTGACAATATGAGGGTCATGTTGCAGGTAGTGCAGCAAGAAGGCACTTATGTGTCTTGCGCATCTCGGAGCCCCAAAATTATTTTCCGGGCTAGATGCAGCTAAAAATTATTAGTAATTTTAAATCTGGTGGAGCTTAGTATAGATGGCCTAATAGAATCAGTACTGCACACTGCTACAAAGCCCAAATTATTTTCCAGCCAAGATACAGATAAACATGATTAGTAATTTGAAAGCTTAAAACGGTTGGTGAGGTGATTTTAACCAATCATCAAGCTTTTACTCTCCCCAGGATGACACAGGGGTAGAAAAGTCGTTTCGGATCCATGATTTGTTCATCTTTATGAACGTGAGTCTGTCTACATTATCAGTGGAGAGCCGCGTGCGCTTATCTGTCAGCACACCACCAGTAGCGCTGAACACACGTTCAGACAGAACGCTGGCTGCGGGGCATGACAAGATCTCCAAGGCGTAAGTGGCTAGCTCCGGCCATTTATCCAGATTGGAAGCCCAAAAAGAGCAAGGGTCCAGTGACACAGTCATGGCTTCAATGTTTACTTGGAGATACTCCTGTACCATCGTCTCTAGGCGTTGACTATGTGTCAGACTTCTTGTCTCCTGTGGCCTTGCAAAGGATGGGCTAAAAAAGTGGTGAAATGATTCCGCAAAATTGATGTTACCAGCAGATACTATGGTTCTGTTACGGTTTGAGTGCTGAACACTCGACGGTCCCACGGTTGGCAAGTTGGAACTGTGAGATTCACTACGTGCACCACTGGTGTTTTGTGGAAAAGCACATGTAAGATTCTGCAACAGTCTCTGCTGATACTCCTGCATGCGTGCATCCCTTTCTATGGCAGGAATTATTTCTGCAAATTTACTTTTGTACCGGGGATCTAACAGTGTGGCAACCCAGTAGTCAGGATTATTTCCAATTCTCACAATTCAAGGGTCATGTTGCAGGTAGTGCAGCAAGAAGGCACTCATGTGTCTTGCGCATCCAGGAGCACCAAGTCCCTGTTGTGTTGGTGGCGAGGTAACAATCATGCTTCCTTCCTCTGTCCTCTCCCCCCAACCCCGCACAACAGAAATGTGATCAAGGTCTCCCTCATCTGATGAGTCTTCCATCAGTTCGTCCTCCACTTCTTCCTGGGCTCCTGCACCTTCCTCACTAGTTTGGCTGCTACCATGCGCCCTGGTAAAACCATCTCCCCCACCCTCACATGCCTGCCGCCTTGGTGCTGCCGACCGTCTGGACCTTGCAGATGTTAGCCCTTCCGCATACAACTCCTCCTCCTCTACTTCCTCCACCTCCTCTTGTGCCACCACCTGACTCCGAATTCTGTTTAACATGTGCTCCAGCATGTAAATCACCGGAATAGTCATGCTGATAATGGCATCGTCAGCACTAAACATCTTCATCGCCATTTCAAAACTGTGCAGAAGGGTGCATAGGTCCCTGATCTGAGACCACTCCTCCAGCGTGATTTGCCCCACCTCTGGATCTCGTTGGCCCAGGCTATACGTCAGAACGTATTGCACCAGGGCTTGTCGGTGCTGCCACAGTCGCTGCAACATGTGCAGAGTTGAATTCCACCGGGTAGGTGTGGCACCCGAGGGGTCTGGTTTCCACAGTAATGTAATGTTATGTCTGAGAGCAGGTGGGAGGTCCTTTGGTCAGGGATCCTGTGCATGCCACACCTCCTGCCCAGTCTTGGGAGGGGAAGAACTTCCCCTATATAAACCCGGGGCTGAAGCAGGGTTAGCAGTCAAGGAGAGTAGAGACAAGAAACAGCAGAAGCAATACTACTACGAGTCAGGGGCTGGCAGCTGCAGAGCTCGCCCTGACTGAGAAGCTTTCTTACCGGACCCGGCGTCCGAGGCTGTGGGGACTAACTCTTACCCAGCAGCAGAAGCCGACCGGCAGGGGATTTCAGGTCCTCAGGCCCAGAAACCCGAAGGCACGGTCACACGCGTGGGACCAGCACCGCCATCGTGGAGCGGAAGCCATTAGAAGGCCCCGAGTCACCGGCCATACGGGTGAGCACCACACGGTACACTCAGGGACGTGGGCTACTTATATCCGCTTCTAGCAAGGTAGCCAGAAGAGTACAGTCAGTTTGGGAGGCCTACAACTCCGCCTGGCCAGGGGAGATCCCATCTGCTCAAGGACTGACCAGGCCCCGTTCACTAGCAAGTACTCCGGGAGGGTCTATCGTTGTTACCAGTAAAGACCCTGAATTACACCGCACCGTCTCGGAGTGGTTCCTGCTACCCCCATCATCCACATCTGCTGCCCTGAGGCCATACCCCTCCCGTTGGGGGTTATACCATCTACGCTGCACCATCCATCCACCGGCCTCAGCGGACTGTCCTGCAGCGGCAGCTCCATAGCTGCATTCAACGGGTGGCGTAGTCGTCCTGCATCTACTGCTGTTACATCGCCGCTCAGTTTGACTCCCTGGGCACGGACCGGGTCACCGCCACGAGACTACAACCCTCAAGAGATCCGGCTCCGGGTAAGCTCCCGCGTGCGCAACGCAGCGCGACACAGGCCCAGGGGCGCGTCAACTTTGGCGTAGTCGGCAGGATTTCGTGCCCGCAACCACCGGGTACTGCGTGCCTGAAAAAGAGACTTTTCAAATTTACCTGTGGTGAAGATTCCCGCCATCCGGCGCCATCTTCAGCCTTCTTCCCGCCATCGGTGAAGTTTCCCGCCATCCGGCGCCATCTTCTGCCTTCTTCCCGCCATCCGTGGAGTTTTCCCGCCATTGGACGCCATCTTGAGGACGCCGCGCGGGAAGAAGAGGGGCGTGGACTCCGAAAGCGCCGAGAACTGAAGCCCCGCCTCACGTCCGGACGTTGCGTAAGGTCCTGGAAGGAGCCCAGCAGACGCCGACGTCACAGGAGCGCGACGGAAGGTCCTCAACCCTGACGATCCACTGCGGAGCCGCGGCCTACGGAAGAGGATCATCGCAAGGTAGGCCACGGTCCACTAGGGGGGAAGGAAGATGTCGGATACGGAGGAGAGCTTCACTGCCTCAACCCCCGCCAGCGCTACCGCTGCTGCAGTTATGCCCTTCACCATGCCCTATATCCCGGGAGCAGCTTGGCTACCCCAGTACTCAGGGGAGTCACATACCCTGCATGACTTTAGAGAAAAGCTGGATAGCCTCTTCCAGGTGTACCCCCTCACAGAAGAGCAAAAAGTGAGCATCCTGGTGGCCCAATTAACCGGGGCAACCCAAAGGGAGGTAAAGTCCTGGCCACCTGGGAGGAGGACTGTCGCAGAGATACTAACCCAGCTAACCGAGGAGGAGCTGCAGTACTACCAATACGAGGAAAGCCAAGAGGACCCGGACGGGTCTGAGGACTACCCTCAGGAGGGAGCACAAAGAGGACATAGCTACTGAAGGGAAGTAGCGTGAATAAAGAGCTGTAAATAGTTACCCGTAAGGGTACAAGGACTGCTGCTAATTAAAATATGGTCCCCGTTGGGATTAGTGAATTGTTCCCCATGTGCCCCTATCTTAAACCAGGCTGAGGACTGTGAGCAGCCATCCCTTATTCCCACTGACCGAGGACTGAGAGCGGTCGTTCTTTCCCTCTACCTGCCCGAGGACTGAGAGCGGCCATATCCTGTAAATAATTATGTGTTTCTAGTAATTTATGGGAGTCTTTGGTGGATTTACCGGGAATCCTTTGTACATGGTTGGAGCGTAACCCAGGAATGGACTAAAGACTGTTAAGGACTCGGGGCAGGACAGACCCCTACCTGGTTACGTCTCCCTGTTTTGGTGAAATGGACACCTTGCTTTCTTCAAAGACTGCACCCGGTTACGGACATGCCGTGACCACATTTATGTGTTTCTTATTGTATTGTTATTGTTATATCTTGCTATGTTTTTCTAAAAATGTGTTTAGTCCCGGAGTACTAAATTTTACTAGGGTGGGAATGTGGCACCCCAGGGGTCTGGTTTCCACAGTAATGTAATGTTATGTCTGAGAGCAGGTGGGAGGTCCTTTGGTCAGGGATCCTGTGCATGCCACACCTCCTGCCCAGTCTTGGGAGGGGAAGAACTTCCCCTATATAAACCCAGGGCTGAAGCAGGGTTAGCAGTCAAGGAGAGTAGAGACAAGAAACAGCAGAAGCAATACTACTACGAGTCAGGGGCTGGCAGCTGCAGAGCTCGCCCTGACTGAGAAGCTTTCTTACCGGACCCGGCGTCCGAGGCTGTGGGGACTAACTCTTACCCAGCAGCAGAAGCCGACCGGCAGGGGATTTCAGGTCCTCAGGCCCAGAAACCCGAAGGCACGGTCACACGCGTGGGACCAGCACCGCCATCGTGGAGTGGAAGCCATTAGAAGGCCCCGAGTCACCGGCCATACGGGTGAGCACCACACGGTACACTCAGGGACGTAGGCTACTTATATCCGCTTCTAGCAAGGTAGCCAGAAGAGTACAGTCAGTTTGGGAGGCCTACAACTCCGCCTGGCCAGGGGAGATCCCATCTGCTCAAGGACTGACCAGGCCCCGTTCACTAGCAAGTACTCCGGGAGGGTCTATCGTTGTTACCAGTAAAGACCCTGAATTACACCGCACCGTCTCGGAGTGGTTCCTGCTACCCCCATCATCCACATCTGCTGCCCTGAGGCCATACCCCTCCCGTTGGGGGTTATACCATCTACGCTGCACCATCCATCCACCGGCCTCAGCGGACTGTCCTGCAGCGGCAGCTCCATAGCTGCATTCAACGGGTGGCGTAGTCGTCCTGCATCTACCGCTGTTACATCGCCGCTCAGTTTGACTCCCTGGGCATGGACCGGGTCACCGCCACGAGACTACAACCCTCAAGAGATCCGGCTCCGGGTAAGCTCCCGCGTGCGCAACGCAGCGCGACACAGGCCCAGGGGCGCGTCATAGGCACATCGCATTTTAGCCGGTGAGGTGGCAGGCTCAACGACTTCTGTAGAGATGTAAGTCGCTGAGCTGCGGGATGCGAACGGCGGAAGTGAGCACACAGCGACCGTGCCCTCTGCAGAAGGCCATCTAGTCCGGGATAGTGGGCTAAAAATTGCTGGACAACCAGGTTCAACACGTGAGCCATACAAGGCACGTGTGTGACATTGCCCCGGCGAAGGGCCGCACCCAGGTTTGCAGCATTGTCGCACACGGCCTTCCCTGGTTTCAGGTCCAGTGGAGACAACCATTCATGAAATTGGTTCTCCAGAGCTGACCACAACTCCTCAGCTGTGTGACTCACATTTCCCAGACATTTCAAAGTAAAAACCGCCTGATGACGTTGAGCCCTACTGCCAGCATAGTAAGGAGGTGTGCAGGATCCCTTCTGCGCAGTTAGAAAGCTTGTGGCATGACCAGACAGGTTTGGGTGCAGGTGGAGGACCGAGAGGAGGTTGAGGAGGCAGAAGCAGTGGAGGAACTTTGAGATGAAGAGGATTGACGCACAACTCGTGGGGACGGCAAGACTTGGACAGCAGCCCCTTGTCCTGCTGTCACCATAGTTACCCAGTGCCCAGTCAGCGACATGTAACGCCCCTGTCCATGCCTACTCGTCCAAGTGTCTGTGGTGAAATGCACCCTGTCACACACAGAGTTTCTCAAAGAAGCGGTGATTTTGTGTGCGACATGCTGGTGGAGCACAGGCACACCTTTCTTTGAGAAGTAGTGCCGACTGGGCATCTGGTACTGGGGCACTGCGACGGACATAAGGTCTCGAAAATCCTCTGTGTCCACCAGGCGGAAAGGCAGCATTTCTGTAGCCAAGAGCTTGCAGATTGTGAAATTCAACCTCTTAGCTTTCTCATGGCTAGGAGGAAATGGTCTTTTACTTGTCCACATCTGAGGGACCGAGGGCTGGCTATTGTGCTTAGACGGGGTTGATAAGGGTGTCCCCGGCAAACTGCCGGTCTGTGAGGGAGATTCAGGCAGACATGTTAGGTTGCCTTGATCCAAAGGTGGTGCTATCGATGTCGGACAGCGCTCAACACCAGCTGGTGTTACCACCTCCAAAGAAAATGATGACCTGCCAATCACGCTGGCTGCTGCGGGTAAAGAGGTGGCAGGTATACAAGCTGTACTGTGAGAGTGCTGAGTAATGTCATAATCAAATACATAAATTTGTACCGCATTACTGCTCATAATAAATGTATCGTCTTTATTGTACATGTCTCTATTGTATAGCAATGCAGTTGGGGTAACCTGAACCTCTGCTTTTATTTCATTTTCTTAGGAGTTGCTTATTCATCTGGTTTGTTTGGGCTGTGACGGCTTTCATACAGCACTTATTGTTAAGGGAGGACAATAACCCTTCACGGTTGACCAAGTGAGTGTCAAATTATTATGTTGATTGCGCAATCCACAGAAAACCAAACGGAGGCAATGCGTGCTCTGTATGGGAGGATTCAAAGAATCTTTGATCCCGTTTATTTTGCTTAGCATTTTATATTGTTTTGAGTTTATTAATGTCCATTCATCTACAGCCGTGCTACAGTACTACAGGCTTGAGCCAATGTTAGTGCAATTATTACGGAAACACATATATGGTCATATTATCGTTCGTTCGAAGCACGCTGGAAATTTACAAGGTCGATCCTGGCCTAGACTAGTTAGATAACAGGAGCGGGTGTCTGACAAAATGTTCTTGAGATAAAAAGTTAGTGTGAGAAAGTTCCATGTAAAGCATGAGAAAAGCAGGAAAGAAGTATGTTATGCAAGGAGTGATAATAACATGATTTTGAAACAAGCAGACAAAATGGAGTTGCTATAGCATGAATATCAATATGTCCTCTACATTCCCCCCTAAAAATTATGCTATTATCAACAATAGAGGTGCTATCCCAGGGTCATGCTTTGAGCCTGAGGGACATTGGTCTTCACTCAATTAGTGCCCTTGTTACCAATTGAGGCTGTCGCGGCATGTCCATCCCCCCTTGTTAGTTGATATAATCATAAAACTCTGATCTTCAGACGTAAGGTTGGTCAGGGGCATGCAGGTAAAAGTAATCATTCCCTTGTCATCCAGGTCCTCAATGCTGGTTACATCTGGGAGGCCCGTGTACAGTAGGACTGGATGTTGGTTGACCGTGTTCTCCTTGCTCTCCGATGACTGGCAGGTTTTCCTCATGCAAAATAGGATACAATAAAAGACTAGTTTTAGTAAAACATATATTAACGAGACGCAAGCAGCAATATGCAACACTCCTTGTAATATTCCAGCAATCCATCCACCAATCCCTTTAAACCAATTAGCAGGATTTAAAAAGGAAAACGTATCAGACCACCAACTGTCTTTGGTCAATTCATTATGTTTGTTATATTCTTCCCCGAGTTTCCTAAGGTCTTCCATTTTAGTCTTTAACCATATGGTAGAGTCGGGGTCAATATAGTGACAACAGGCTGGGCCTATAACCTGACATCCCTCCTTGAGCTGCTGTAAAATAGTCCAGTACTAAAGTATTTTGATTAGCCACTATAATAAGTTGATTCTGCACTGCAACAGTAGTATTAATTACTTCCAATACACTCCAAATCTGGTCATCTAAGTAATCAGTGACTTCCACTAATTTGTCCCACATTTGTGTTACCATAGGGTAGAGGAAGACAGTACTGGCTATCTTATTGGGTATACGCATTTGTACTAAATGAGGTCTTCCTGATGGGCGTGGGGTGTTGTCCTTAGCACGTTTATAGATGGTATGAAGAGGGATGGCTCTCAAATCTACTTTACTATGGGGAATAAGATAAGTGCCTGGAGTGAGCCGGGCCAATGTACAAGTCCCCCCTACTCCGACTGGGAGCCATTTATACGCATTATTCCCACAGACCCAATATGTGGCTGATGGCAGATCCCATAAAACAGAGTGCTGTAATACTAATTTATGTACCAAATCGATAAAAACTGTTTTTTGATAGCATACACCATGAAAACATTAGTCCCAGGGGGCTACAATATCCAACATCCGGATTGCCACATGTTGGATCACTAGACTTATATTCAGAAAATTCATGTTTTACTGCTGTTGGGGTTGTCAGGAGCACTTGGTATGGTCCGTCATACAATGGTTCTAGTCAGTGTTTCCGAACATGCCTCTTCACATACCCTCAAGCCTGGAGATTATGTGCATGACAACTAGTGTTGAGCCACCCCCGTAGTGTTCGGGTTCGGTTCGGTTCGCCGAACACCTTCGAACACCGTTAAAACCAATGGCAGGCAAACAAAAACACATAGAAAACACCTTCAAAAAGGTGTCCAAAAGCTGACAAACTGCTCAGAAGACATAACTAACACATGGAAAAGTGACAAGTACATATAGTCATGCGAAAAGAAAAGAGGTGGAGGAGTAAAAGGAGGGGGAGACACAGATATAAGCATGTCATGCCCTTCTAAAATCCAAAAAGTGAGAAGCCGACACGGCCAGTCCGCTCCTGCCCGTGCCACCTCCATGTCGCCGGGTTTGGGCCAGAGCCGCGGTGAACCCTGACGGCCAGCCCCCCTCTCCCAATACAGGTGCCTGTCCGCTGGTGGGTCGAGCGAGCCCCCCTGTGGTGGAGGCAGCTCTAAGCTTTTTAATTTAAATTGTCTCTCTAATTTGAATGAATACACTTTAAATCCATTTACAAGGATCTATTGGAGGGCAAATCTCAAGCCAGCAGCCGCGTAATTCCAGCTCCAGTAGCATCCACTAAAGCTGCTGCAGTTAAAAAGCTTTTATAAGGATCGAGCTCGGCTGTCCACCGCAAGGCATCCTACTGCCAGTCCCAGCCCCTATGCCTTGGGGTGCCTCCTGATGCTCTTCACTGAGTATCCCGTGGTCCCGAAGCATTTCCTTTGAAAAAATTAAGTGTCCAAACTACAGGTGGTGTAGCTTGCTTAACAGCCGGGATAATCCGCTGACTAGCAGACACTGCTACTAGGCACAAAGTATTTCCTGGGCTAGATGCAGTTAAACATTTGTAATTAGATACTCTCGTTGGATGCTGAGAATGCATTCCATAGAGTCTCCTGGCACGCCATATATTATTCTCTTAAAAAGCTTGGGGTAGGGGTCTAGGGGTCCCTTTTATAGCCAAAATCACGGCCCTGTATCGCAATACGTCACCGAGGCTGAAGATAAATGGAACTGTAGCACCCTGAGGGCTCGGTTGCTACAGAGGTATTGCACCTCACCCAGAGGTGTGATATCTCACTCTCAGGTAAGGATGGAGTGTGGATCAGGACCCGACACCTGCATGCATTACACCACATTGCCGTGGGGCAGGGCGACCAATATGCCCCTGAGATGGGCATGACAGTTCCTGTCCCTGGCTGGAGTGGGGGGAGGGAACACTGAGGAAGGGGAACCCTGTAGTGCAGGAGCAGGGAGGAAGCAGTTCCTGGGTGCATTGAGAAGGGAGAATAAAAGGTGGGCACCATCTTAGTTCTTTGCAGAGAAGTCTGAGCAGAAGTGACAGGGAGCAGGGGCTCTGCATGAGCTCTGCTCCGGAGGCGGGCCTAGTAACAGAGGCCCAGGCCTGGAAGAGGGAGAAGGAAGGAAGAGGAGCGGAGAAGGCTCCAGGAACAAGGAACGAAGGGATCCCAGGGGTGCGGACGGGCGAGTCGCCACCGCACGCCCGAATCCACCTGCGTGGAGGGGTCAGGCCAAAGGGGGAGACCGGTCCACGAAACTAGTGGAGGCAGGAAACGACCCTCAGCTAGAAACCGGAGGCTGTGACATTTTATGTGGCGCAGCCCCTCGCTACACCCGCTAGGAAGGCACCACATAGGGTCAGGGAAACTGGCGCCAAGTTTACCAAGAGGAGGCCCGAGGCAGCCGGACAGAAGGGTTGGTAAGAAAGGCCAGACAAAGGACACACAAAGGGGGTCCTGTGAAGTGCTCCAAAGTTATCTGGGAGTTGTCTGAGCCCCTCACCTGGTGAGCACAGTACGACGTGGGCAGCCGTTACCTGCAGAAGTGGTCTGGATAATAAGAACTGTGAGTAAAGGTCCTGGACTGCATCACTGACTCCGTGTCGTTACTGCTGCTGCCCTGCACCATCACCCCCATCCTCCGCATACACTGCCCTGAGGCTATACTCCTCCCGTGGGGAGTTATGCTACGCTCTGCTGCACCCACAACACCAGCCTCAGCGGTCTGCCCTGCAGCGGCGGTTCACTCTGACCGCAATCCATGGGTGGCGTAGTCGGACATTTAAACATCAAAACCACATAAATAGTTCCGCCACTGGTTTGACCGCCCTGAGCCACGGAACCGGGTCGCCGCCACGGAGACTACAACCACCAGCATCCACCAAAAAGGGTCCGGCTCCGGGTGTCCCAAGGCCCAGGGGGTGCATCAGAACATTTTCATCACCTTTCACAATCACCAATGGGACAAGGCAGGGATGTCCTCTGTCCCCTCTCTTATACATCCTAGTGACGGAGCACCTGCTCTCATCAATTCGCCATAACCCCAATATTAGGTGGATTGAGGTGGGAGGCATCGAGTACAAGTGCTCTCTATTTGCTGATGATGTCCTAGTATATATCACGCAATCACATATATCCATCCATGCTGTTATGGCTGAAATAGATCACTTTGTTACATGGTCAAATTTTAAAATCAATGCAGCGAAGTCTGAGGCCCTCGATGTCTCCCTCCCCAAATCCATACAGGATTCCATCCAGTCCAACTTTCCCTTTGCCTGGCTATCACAGGGTATCAAATACTTAGGAATTACTATTCACAGAGACCTCTCCCATCTATGTTATCTTAATTTTGGGCCCTTTATTGAACAACTCCATACAGACCACGGTTGGCAAGTTAGAACTGTAAGATTCACTACGTGAACCACTGGTGTTTTGTGGAAAAGCACATGTACACTGTGTTCCAAATTATGCAAAAAGTGTTTAGGAGTGATAAGGGAAGAATTTGTTTGTTTGTCAGTTAAACTCATTGATGGTGATGTGTGTCAGGGCTATTTATATCACTGTAAGCAATTGCAGACACCTGTGCTAATTAGTTTGGCAGGTGTGTCCAATGAAAGGCAAGACTACTTAAGAAGGCTGTCCCACATTATTAAGAAGCCTACATTTTCTGCCAAAATGGGAAAGAAAAAGGATGTGTCGGCTGCTGAGAAGCAACAAATTGTGCAGTGTTTAGGTCAAGGCATGACTACAATCAACATTGTGCGATGATCAGGATGAAGTGTCTTGGCAATCAAGAAGTATGTAGCTGATTCACAGTACACACGTGTGCGTGCTGATAAGGGCAAATTGAGGACTCTTTCCTACAGGCAATTACGTCAGGTTAAAAGAGCAGCGGCAAAAAAGCCTTGTCATAGCAGCAGACAAGTTTTTGAAGCTGCTGGTGCCTCCAACGTCCCCCGAACAACAAGATGCAGGGTCCTTCAGAGGTTTGCAGCTGTGCATACACCATCCTGTCGACCTCCTCTATCCACTTCACACAAGCAGAAACGGCTCCAGTGGGCCAAACATTACATGAAGACTGATTTCAAAACTGTTTTGTTCACGGATGAGTGCCGTGCAGCGCTCGATGGTCTAGATGGATGGAGTGGAGGATGGCTGGTTGATAGACACCCCACGCAAACACGGCTACAGCGCCAACAAGGAGGAGGTGGAGTAATGTTTTGGGCTGGAATCATGGGGAGAGAGATTGTCGGCCCCTTTAGGATCCCTGAAGGGGTAAAGATGAACTCCATAATGTATGTGGAGTTTCTCAAACAGCACTTCCTGCCATGGTTCAAGAAGAAGAACCGTGTATTCCACAGCAAGATCATTTTTATGCATGATAATGCACCGTCTCATGCTGCACATAACACATCTGCATCTCTGGCTGATATGGGCATAAAAGGGGACAAACTTATGGTGTGACCCCCATGCTCCCCTGACCTCTACCCCATTCAGAACCTCTGGAGCATCATCAAAAGGAGTGTCTATGATGGCGGGAGGCAGTTCACATCTAAATCAACAGCTCTGGGAGGGTATTCTGTCCTCATGCAACACAATTGAAGCAGAAACCATCCAAAACCTGACAAATTCAATGGACTAGAGAGTTCAGAAGCTCCTTTCGAACAAGGGGTCCTATGTGAAAATGTAACATCACCTAGAATAAAGTTTTGAGTTGAAAACTGTTTGATTTCAGTTTCTAATAACCTGCTAATGCTTATAATTTCAAAAATGACCATTTTTTTGTTCTTTATTAAAATGAAAAGGTTGATCGAAAAGTTTGGGGGATCTAAGAGTGTGGCAACGCAGTAGTCAGGATTACTTCGAATTCTGACAATATGAGGGTCATGTTGCAGGTAGTGCAGCAAGAAGGCACTTCTGTGTCTTGCGCATCTCGGAGCCCCAAAATTATTTTCCGGGCTAGATGCAGCTAAAAATTATTACTAATTTTAAATCTGGTGGAGCTTAGTATAGATGGCCTAATAGAATCAGTACTGCACACTGCTACAAAGCCCAAATTATTTTCCAGCCAAGATACAGATAAACATGATTAGTAATTTGAAAGCTTAAAACGGTTGGTGAGGTGATTTTAACCAATCATCAAGCTTTTACTCTCCCCAGGATGACACAGGGGTAGAAAAGTCGTTTCGGATCCATGATTTGTTCATCTTTATGAACGTGAGTCTGTCTACATTATCAGTGGAGAGCCGCGTGCGCTTATCTGTCAGCACACCACCAGTAGCGCTGAACACACGTTCAGACAGAACTCTGGCTGCGGGGCATGACAAGATCTCCAAGGCGTAAGTGGCTAGCTCCGGCCATTTATCCAGATTGGAAGCCCAAAAAGAGCAAGGGTCCAGTGACACAGTCATGGCTTCAATGTTTACTTGGAGATACTCCTGTACCATCGTCTCTAGGCGTTGACTATGTGTCAGACTTCTTGTCTCCTGTGGCCTTGCAAAGGATGGGCTAAAAAAAGTGGTGAAATGATTCCGCAAAATTGATGTTACCAGCAGATACTATGGTTCTGTTACGGTTTGAGTGCTGAACACTCGACGGTCCCACGGTTGGCAAGTTGGAACTGTGAGATTCACTACGTGCACCACTGGTGTTTTGTGGAAAAGCACATGTAAGATTCTGCAACAGTCTCTGCTGATACTCCTGCATGCGTGCATCCCTTTCTATGGCAGGAATTATTTCTGCAAATTTACTTTTGTACCGGGGATCTAACAGTGTGGCAACCCAGTAGTCAGGTATATTTCTAATTCTCACAATTCGAGGGTCATGTTGCAGGTAGTGCAGCAAGAAGGCACTCATGTGTGTTGCGCATCCAGGAGCACCAAGTCCCTGTTGTGTTGGTGGCGAGGTAACAATCATGCTTCCTTCCTCTGTCCTCTCCCCCCAACCTCGCACAACAGAAATGTGATCAAGGTCTCCCTCATCTGATGAGTCTTCCATCAGTTCGTCCTCCACTTCTTCCTGGGCTCCTCCACCTTCCTCACTAGTTTGGCTGCTACCATGCGCCCTGGTAAAACCATCTCCCCCACCCTCACATGCCTGCCGCCCTGGTGCTGCCGACCGTCTGGACCTTGCAGATGTTAGCCCTTCCGCATACAACTCCTCCTCCTCTACTTCCTCCACCTCCTCTTGTGCCACCACCTGACTCCGAATTCTGTTTAACATGTGCTCCAGCATGTAAATCACCGGAATAGTCATGCTGATAATGGCATCGTCAGCACTAAACATCTTCGTCGCCATTTCAAAACTGTGCAGAAGGGTGCATAGGTCCCTGATCTGAGACCACTCCTCCAGCATGATTTGCCCCACCTCTGGATCTCATTGGCCCAGGCTATACGTCAGAACGTATTGCACCAGGGCTTGTCGGTGCTGCCACAGTCGCTGCAACATGTGCAGAGTTGAATTCCACCGGGTAGGCACATCGCATTTTAGCCGGTGAAGTGGCAGGCCCAACGACTTCTGTAGAGATGTAAGTCGCTGAGCTGCGGGATGCGAACGGCGGAAGTGAGCACACAGCGACCGTGCCCTCTGCAGAAGGCCATCTAGTCTGGGATAGTGGGCTAAAAATTGCTGGACAACCAGGTTCAACACGTGAGCCATACAAGGCACGTGTGTGACATTGCCCCGGCGAAGGGCCGCATCCAGGTTTGCAGCATTGTCGCACACGGCCTTCCCTGGTTTCAGGTCCAGTGGAGACAACCATTCATGAAATTGGTTCTCCAGAGCTGACCACAACTCCTCAGCTGTGTGACTCACATTTCCCAGACATTTCAAAGTAAAAACCGCCTGATGACGTTGAGCCCTACTGCCAGCATAGTAAGGAGGTGTGCAGGATCCCTTCTGCGCAGTTAGAAAGCTTGTGGCATGACCAGACAGGCTTTGGGTGCAGGTGGAAGACCGAGAGGAGGTTGAGGAGGCAGAAGCAGTGGAGGAACTTTGACATAAAGAGGATTGACGCACAACTCGTGGGGACGGCAAGACTTGGACAGCAGCCCCTTGTCCTGCTGTCACCATAGTTACCCAGTGTCCAGTCAGCGACATGTAACGCCCCTGTCCATGCCTACTCGTCCAAGTGTCTGTGGTGAAATGCACCCTGTCACACACAGAGTTTCTCAAAGAAGCGGTGATGTTGTGTGCGACATGCTGGTGGAGCGCAGGCACACCTTTCTTTGAGAAGTAGTGCCGACTGGGCATCTGGTACTGGGGCACTGCGACGGACATAAGGTCTCGAAAATCCTCTGTCCACCAGGCGGAAAGGCAGCATTTCTGTAGCCAAGAGCTTGCAGATGGTGAAATTCAACCTCTTAGCTTTCTCATGGCTAGGAGGAAATGGTCTTTTACTTGTCCACATCTGAGGGACCGAGGGCTGGCTATTGTGCTTAGACGGGGTTGATAAGGGTGTCCCCGGCAAACTGCCAGTCTGTGAGGGAGATTCAGGCAGACATGTTAGGTTGCCTTGATCCAAAGGTGGTGCTATCGATGTCGGACAGCGCTCAACACCAGCTGGTGTTACCACCTCCAAAGAAAATGATGACCTGCCAATCACGCTGGCTGCTGCGGGTAAAGAGGTGGCAGGTCTGCGCCCCAAAACAGGTGACTGCTGTCCCCCCAGTCACAGAGGATGAAGAGGCCGCGGATGCACAAGATATGGCAGACGGTGGTTGGCCCGTCCGGCTAGGCCGCATTGTAGCACAGTGAGCTTCCCACTGCAACTTATGCTTCATGTCCATGTGCCGGTTCATGCATGAAGTACTCAAACTATGTATTTTTTGGCCTCTACTTAGCTTTTATTGACAAATGTTACAGATAACACGAGTTGGGTCATCTTTATCGATCTGAAAAAAGTGCCCAGGCTATGGAAGGCTTAGCACCCATGCGACCTGAAGAGCCACCACGACTTGTGGTCAGAGGCAGAGTTGTTTGAGGATGCAGTTGTTGACGTGCTTCCAGTACTACGTCTCTGTCCAGGAAGGTGCAACCTGACCTCGTCGTCAATAGCATCTTCCTCCACCTCCTCTGCTGACCTCATCTCTTGGCTGACTGTGGGTTGACATTAAGTGGGATCTCCAACCTCATCATCATCACCCTGTGCGTTATCACACCCGTCGTCCTCAGAGCCAACCTGTTCCTGCCCTGACAAAAAACTAAAGTTGTCGCTCCAATCAGGTATTTGAGTCTCATTATCGTCTTCCTCATTGTCTCCACCAACAGGAGTTCCAGTTTGGGAATGAGGGTCTACATTATGGTCAGAACCTTCTGCGTCTGGTCCTGGATCCGACTCATAAAGATTCTGGGCATCAGTGCAGATCATTTCCTCGTCTGGATTCACAGAAGCGCTGGAGTCGACCTCTGATTCCCAGGCTATAGTATGAGTAAACAGCTCTGCAGACTCAACCATCTGTTCTACCTCATACTCAGACGGGCAGCTGGAGATTTGGGAGCTGTGAGGAAGCAAGTGCGATTGGGGTGACACCTTTGGAGGACTGGAGTATTTGTGATGTTGAAGTTGATGTGGAGGAGAGCCCACTTAAAGGAGCACTTGATATCCGTTGAAGCATCTGCTGTTTTTGTGTCTCATCTGGAATTTGTAGCGATTGGCGTGGCCGTAAGAAAGGGATCTTATCACATTGTCCGCTAAAAGAAGTAGACATTTTAGTTTGGCTGGAAGATGGTCTTTCTTCTGCAGATGTTACTGTTGCTTTAACACCTACCCCACGGACACAACCTTTTTTCCCCTTCCCAACACGCCTATTCCCCTTTCCACCAGCAGCAGGCCTTTTTCCACTCATTTTGGTGGTTAACTAATTCACAACTCTGGAGTTGTTTGCACAAAAAAACAATGGATGGGAACCGAGCAGAGCTGAGTGGCCAAACTGTGGTATTAGGCCAAAACTATTGGCTGGGTTAGATGCAGAAAAAAATTATATTCAATTTGCAACCTGATGGAGGTCAGTATAGATGGACTAATAGAACAAGTCCTACACACAGCTAGAAGCCCAAATATTTTTTCAGAGGTAGATGCAGATAAATATTTTTAATTTGCAACCTGATGGAGGTCAGTATATATGGACTAATAGCATCATTCTATGCCCAAAGGATTTTACTTCACTAGGTGCACTAAAAAAAAATTGGTATTCTATACTCAGGTGGTGTATCTTGCAACACAGATAGGCTACTCCACTGACTAACACACTCTGCAATAGGCCAAAAAGGATTAGCTTTGCTAGATTCAGCCAAACGCTGTGAAAAAAACTTGCACAGCACTGGCACAGACCTGCCTGGCAAAAACTGATAGGACCTGATGTAACCTAGTCCTGAAAAGGACTGCAATTACAATTAGTCTTTACTCCCACAACCTATCTATTTAAGAGCACAGACCTGCCTGATAAAAGTCGTAGGAAATGCTGTAACCTAGTCCTTAAAAGGACTGCAATCACAACTATTCCCTACTCCCAAGCTATCTGTAGATTAGTGTGAAAATTGGCTTGAAATTAACAAGGTATAGCGCACACAGCAACAGCGGTGCCGTCTAACATGCAGCTGCTGCAGTGAGAAAATGGTGGCGACGGGGAAAATGGCTGGGTCTTATAGGGCAAGGACATGTGACATACACTGCCAATGACACATGCCCTTGCTTGTGTGAAAAAAAGCACTTCGCTCCGTGTGTGCGCTGCTGACAGATTGCACCTCCCCACTGTAAATGCGGGAAAGAGAAAAAAAAATGGAGATCTTCATTATTCCTGCAGAGATCCATCCCCTGCCCCTCCCCCCACCCCGCTGTACACTCAAACTGCGTATTAACATTAATTTTCATCATTACTGAGAAAAAATCCAGTTATGATTTTGGTGCACGAACAGTTATCGAACATAACCTCGAACAGCCGAATTTTTCTCAAATCGTTCGTGTTCGCCGAACGGCTCGAACACCGCCCAAAACAGCTCGAATTTGAGATTGGCGAACAGTTCGAGTCGAACAACGCTCATCTCTAGTAGCAACATGGCCGCTGCAGGAAGGGTTGGAACTTTGGGCGGACATAGGTATAACAGATGAGGATGGGGCACTAGGAGTGGTTTGGGTAGTAGCAAGGGGTGGGCCTCCTGGAAGGGGTGCGTGACATGCAACAATCTACTGACAATGGATTCTGCTGGCCACAATTAGAACATTCCCAACAATTCATTACGCCGCCATTATCGGAGAGCAATATCTTTGTAATAAACATAACATAGCGTCTTTCCCTTATTGTCGGTATTTTCTAAATTCTCTGCTGTTCCTACCAAGTCAAAACTATTTGTAACAATCCTTTATCTTCTAACTTGCCCTTTTTCTTCATAATTAACCGGCCCTTAACTGGTAGCTTGCATGTTTTAGTTAACCGTTTAAGTTTCTGTACATAACTTTTCCCTTCTTTCAATAAACTCAGCGCAGCCTTTTTCACATCAGCTGCATTTTGTAGCACAAAACAGTCAGACACTGCTGTTACAGTGCTACATAATTCTCTCTTCTTTACATAAAAATAATTAAAACAACTAGGCTTAGTCTCCTCCTCTGCGAGCGAGACGGCGGATGGCAGGCTGAGGTCTCACTCCCACAGGAAAATTTAACACCTTAAACACTTTCAGTGCATTCTTAAATGATCTTTTCTCTTCTCGACCGACCATGATATTCATCACATCCTCTCCCTCTCGTCTCTCGCTCTTCCCTCCTGTCTCTCTCGCTCTCTAAATGAGCACTAGAAAAATTATATTACCGAGCTCCTCCTACAAGATTAAATAAGGCCATGGGTACAGGTTGCTGTGACTGCACTACAATGGTATACAAGCTGTACTGTGAGCGTGCCGAGTAATGTCATAATCAAATACATAAATTTGTACCGCATTACTGCTCATAATAAATGTATTGTCTTTATTGTATATGTCTCTATTGTATAGCAATGCAGTTGGGGTAACCTGCACCCCTGCTTTTATTTCATTTTGTTAGGAGTGGCTTATTCATCTGGTTTGTTGGGGCTGTGACTGCTTTCATACAGCACTTATCTCAAAGTTTTTTTGTTAAAGCTGGATCCTATGTGCCCTTTAAATATGTAAAACTAGGCAGAGACCAGGACAGATTAGTTTGATAGTGTAGATTTCCATTTGCCTGCCTTGCTTCTAGCAGATGGGCTCACACTAATAGATCAAGTACCTGAATTGTGTACAGTATGTATAGTGGTGGTACAGTTTGGAATAAATATATTTAAATATTCACATTCCTTAGCATGCTCTGTGCGGTTGTATTTGTTTCTGTGTGGTAGCAATGCAGTCACATCATTCTGTCCATTTATTTCATTAGGAGATGTTTCCCAATTTCATTTGCTGCAACCAGGGCTGTGGAGTCGGTAAGCCAAACCTCCGACTCCTTGATTTCCATGACTCCGACTCCCTCATACATGGCTCATGTGTAAGTGATAAATTTACTGTAGCGCAGATTCATCTCAGCTAAAAGTCTAGACCCTTAGATGAGGAATAGGACAGACATTCATAGGACATTTCATGACTTTCCCAAATTCTTATGAAAAAATATTCCCAACAGACTGCATGAAACTACTGTACCCAATTTATTATATATTTTAGTAGTTAGAGTTGGTCCATTTTATACCGACTCCACAGCCCTGGCTGCAACGGTGTTCCACTACAATTTTTCAGCATTCAAATCTGGATGGAAAATATGCAGGATTTCTGCTGTGTGTGAATGTTCCCTTGTACTGAACCTTTTGTCATAAACCTATATATTAAGCTATTCAGAGTATCCTGCTCATAGATTGCAGAGCATTTTCATGGTGCCTCGTTATTGTTAAGAATTACTTTGAATGTCACTTTGTTGAGGAGAGCGAGAGGCTCAAATACTACATTAACCTCCAGACATAGGAGATTGAGAGAAAAGACCCACAAAGTATTATTTCACCTTACATAAGCTTGTTTAGATCAAAAGATGGCTGCCATTTCCTGTTTCATCACACCATGCTCTGTTCTGGGAGGAAGCTGCATTCTATAGAAGGACTAACCAACCACAGAGTGACATCACTTGGAGAAACCCACCCTGATGACCTCATGGACTACGCCCCCTGGACTAACCAATCAATACATCTGGTTACTCACATTCTGGGCTAACCGAGCCCACATACAGTGTTTATATAAGTCTATGTTCGGGATGAATAAAGGACACTTGGAGCTGTGCCATAGCTGATCAAGGAGAGCTTACATCAGACTGTGTGTGTGTCTGATGTTATTCTTTCTTGCATGCACTTGATCATATCCATTAGGCCAGGAGCAGGCAACTAGTGAACATACCAAAATGTTCGCCCTAACAACTTGATGTACACTGATGATACACGATTGCCAGTAATTGTGTAGTACTGTAAATTTCCGAATTTTGCATGATCGCTCTTCTTCAAATGATGTCTTTGTTCTCAGGCCTCCAATATACCACCAGGTGGTGATGCTGAGCAGATCTGCACAGCTCAGCATCCTCGGTGTAGCTGGAGGCTACAGCAGAAGGCCAGGCCCAGCTACGTGTACGACCATCTATACCCTCAGCTGGATGAATTTAAAAAGGACGTGCCCTACAACAGGACAGGCAAGGTGTATGTGTTTTGTTGTACATGTTTATACAAGGGTTTTCCTGTATGTATTCTTAATTTTGTTATTATAACACTAGATTGCGTTCTACCATTGGGCATAGTTTCGACTTTGAAAGGGGAAAAACATGCTTGTAATCCCACTTTGGTGGCTGATCACATACTGACGCACACTAGAGAATTTACTTGGCTGGAATGCATAGGCTCAGGTCGCCTTCTACCTATGGACACAGAAGAATGGTACTTTGTTATTCCTGAGAAAGGCTGAGGAGTGGATACAATTGCATGCAGCCTAGGCAAAGTGCTTGGAAATGTGGAGCAATTTGTGCAGCTGCTGCTAATGTACCACAAGTACTTGCCCAAACCAGCTACAATTGTATCCACTTATAAGCTGACAGCAGAACTAATTATGTACAGGTTTACAATTGGGGAAGGGGCTCTACTCGTTTGTCTTGTTTTTTTAAAATTGGGTTAAACACCTTAATTGACACAAATGAAAGGCACTTAAGGGTGTAAATGTATAGTATGAGGGAGGTTGTGAAATATATCTAAAGGATGGCTTTCTATTAGTGATGAGTAGTGTTGAGCGAGCACTAAAATGCTGGGGTGTTCGAAGCTCGGGCCGAGCTCGCCGTGATACTTGGGTGCTCGACTCGAGCAACGAGCCCAATGTTAGTCTATGGGAGACCCGAGCATTTTTGCGGCGGCACCCCCGGCAGTCTGTAGAAAGCCTAAAAAGTGCCCAAAACGATCGTGACAGTGCTCAAATGACATGGGAACAGCATGGGGATCGCCCCAGGTCACAGCTGTCAACAACGTGGTCAGAGGTATTAAGCCACTTTAACGGGCTCACAATAAAACGTTCAAAAACGAAAAACTGTTTTCCTGTGAAATATGTTAAGGAACATCCTTTCCAGGGTAAAGACTTGTGTATAAGGTAAAATAAATAACCAAAAACAAAAATACTCCTCCACACCTTGGGCTATGTTCACAAGTAGCATTTTTTATGCGTTTTTGCACTTTTGTATTGCTTTCAACCGTGACAAATGCATTCACCAGGAAATGTCATTTTAACATTTTACAACCTTATCTCGCCATGTGCTGTGTGACACATGCATACAGTGCTGAAAAGACATGGGAACAGCATGGGGAAGACCCCTGGAAGCATCTCTGACACCCAGGTCACTGCCTAAAAGTGTGCCCATCAGAAGTGATCCTTGCCGCATCAGAAGATGCAGACTTGCAAATATCCCCGTGCAAGTCCTTGTCCCAGGGCAGTGTTCAATTGTACCTCCCCCATTCCTTGCAATGCAACCGCAAGTATGCAGCCTGCCACCCACCCACCCCCAGGCTGCAATACCATACTGCTAGCTTGCACTTGAAATTGGGCCTTTTAGTTTGGAGGAGGCCGAAGCTGGCCAGTACCTCATAGCTGCTTTGGCAGCGAGGTCTCCATACTCAGTCCCCAGCCGCCACTATTTGTTCCGGTAACCTTCCCCACACTTTTCTTAGCCTGGCCTGCTTTAGGGCAGCATTGGACGAGCCCACCAGACAACCAGACTCCTCTGGTGGGCCCTGGGTTCTCCATCAGGGGAGTTGAGAGTGCCAAGGTGAGGAGCATGATGATGAAAGTTAAAGTCTGCTTTGTTTTCTTGGAATGCAAGCCTAAGTATGCAGCCTGCCACACACCCACCCCCAGGCTGCAATACCTGACTGCAAGCTTGCTGGCACTTGAAATGAGGCATTTTAGGCTTGTGGAGGCAGATGCCGGCCACCATGTCATGGCTGCGTCAGTGGACTGGTATCCATACTCAGTCCCCAGCCGCCAGGGGTCGGCCAGGTGTCCATACTCGGTCCCCAGCCGCTCCTATTTGTCCCGGTGCGCCTTATACACACTCACGCGTACCAAAACATTACCTGTGCCGTCCCTAGTGCATTTAGTGGGAAGGACTGCCTATTCCGCTGTAGTGTGTGCACGTCAACCCTTTGTTCATGGCACATGCGAAGATGCCTACTGCCCTGCACCTGTCGTTGCAGACTTGCAACTATCCCCGTTCAAGTCCTTGTCCCAGGGCAGTGTTCAATTGTACCTTCCCCATTCCTTGCAATGCAAGCGCAAGTATGCAGCCTGCCACCCACCCCCAGGCTGCAATACCATACTGCTTGCTTGCACTTGAAATTGGGCCTTTTAGGCATGTGGAGGCCGAATCTGGCCACCACGTCATGGCTGCGTCGGCGGCCTGGTATCCATACTCAGTCCCCAGCCGCCCGGCGGCCGGGTGTCCATGCTTGGTCCCCAGCCGCCTGGGGGCGGCCGGGTATCCATAAACAGTCCCCAGCCGCCCCTATTTGTCCCGGTGCGCCTTATACACAAGCGCACATACCAAAACATTACCTGTGCCCTCCCCAGTGCATTTAGTGGGAAGGACAGCCTAACCACAAACACGTGGACAAGTGAATGTGGCCAGGGATGGTCCATCTCACTGACGCCTTCACACTGGGTTAATATTGTGGAAGCCGGGACACAGTTGGACACTGGGATGCAACACGTCCTGCAGACAGGATTGCGGGTCCTGGGTCAATCAGGCTTCAACACAAAGTTCAGAAGGTAGACAGCAGCAGTGGTCGGCCTCCTACACAACGAGTAAATTATTCATGATCATGAGGCCATCCATCTCCTTAGCTTTCTGTTCCTTGGAATGCAAGCGCGTGTATGTAGTAGCGGCTGGGCCTGAGGTGGTCAGCGTTTTGGCGCATATCCTACCTCCTCCGAGGATTGCTGGATGTTTTCCTGCTACTATCCCAGTTCTATGACTCCCGTTAAAACAAAGCTTCAGGTGATGAATGATGGATGAGGTGGTGGCAAAGGAGAAAGAGCAGGAGGAACAGGGACCAGTCACATCAATATCAGGCCAGTCAATCACACATGTCTTGTAGGATATGTTTCTGTACCAAAAGGAGCAGTTTGGCTACACAGTTATAGGGCATAGTGTGTGTGCAATGCCTACCAAAAATTTCAAGGCACGCCAATGCCCCTTGGAAGTGACATGGAGGTTTAAGGGCCTTAACTAAACCGTTTTTTCCATTTATAGCAACTGGGTCTCCTGTACACGGTTGGCCTAAGCAGTGAATGGAAGGCTTTCCAAAAATTATGAGGAACTGCAATGCCCCTTGAAACAGACGCGAATTACAGCATATTAAAAACCTTCTACCCATTATTGGGGAGTGAGTCTCCCTTAGTGTTCGCCTATGCATTGAAAAGCAAAAGCTGACTAAAATTAGGAGGAAATGCAATGCCCCTTGAAACAGACGCGAATTACAGCATATTAAAAACCTTCTACCCATTATTGGGGAGTGAGTCTCCCTTAGTGTTTGCCTATGCATTGAAAAGCAAAAGCTGACTAAAATTAGGAGGAAATGCAATGCCCGTTGGAAGAGTCATGGAGGTTAGAGTTAATTAAAAACATTTCAATGCCCCTTGGAAGAGCTGTGGAGTTCAGAGTGGTTTAACAAGACGGTTTTAATGCCCCGTGAAAGAGACGTGGAGGTCACAGTAGCTTAACAAGACGCTTTTAATGCCCCTTGGAAGAGTGGTGGAGGTCACAGTGGAATGAAAAGACAATATCAATGCCCCGTGGAAGAGACGTGGAGGTCACAGTAGCTTAACAAGACGATTTTATTGCCCCATACAAGAGCCATGCAGTACAGCATCTTCAAAACATTATTCCCATTATTGGGGAGTGGGTCTCCCATAGTCTTTGCCTATGCCTTCCAAGCAAAAGCTGCCAAAAATTAGGACGGAGGAACTTGCAATGCTGGCAACACGGACCACGGTCACCCTGGAGGTATAGTGGTGGTGGAGGCTGAGGATAAGGAGTAGAGTAAAAAACAGCTGAAATGAGGAAGCGTATACCCATGTGTGGGTGTGAATCGGTACATGGGAATACACCTCCCGAAATAACACAGTGAATTTGACTTTATGTTACTCTGCTGTCATTTGGTGGTGATGAGATGTCTGGCCCAATCCAGCCCTTGTTCATTTTTATAAGGGTCAGCTTGTCAGCGTTATCAGTTGACAGGCGAGTGCGCTTATCAGTTATAATTCCCACAGCGGCACTAAAAACATGCTCCGATAACACGCTAGCGGCAGGGCAGGCCAGGACATTCAAGGAGTACAGAGCGAGTTCATTCCAAGTGTCCAGCTTGGATACCCAATAATTAAAAGGCACAGAGGAATCACGGAGGACGCTGGCACGGTCGGCAAGGTACTCCCTCACCATCTTTTGAAACTTTCCACTCCTTGTGAGAGTACCCCGTGCCTCAGGGCCTGTAAGCTGGGCGGGTCTCAGAAAACTGTCCCAGAATGTTGACAGTGATCCCCTGCCTCTGCTGGATTGGAGTTGTGTCTCTCGCGCCTGTACACCTTGTTTGGTCAACGAACTGTGACCTCTGCCGCTAGCGTGTTCAGATGGGAATTTTTTTTAATTTTTTTTTTTTAAACAGTTCTGCAGCAAGAGCCTTCTGGTACTGCCCCATTTTTGTAGACCTCTCTACCTCAGGATTAAGAGAGTGAAAGTTCTCCTTGTAGCGGGGGTCTACAAGTGTCACCAACCGGTAATGACTGTCACCCAACAATTTGACAATGCGAGGGTCACTGTTAAGGCAGCGTAACAAAGTCAGCCATGCGTGCCAGACTGGTAACGAGCAAGACTTCCCTGTCCTCACCAAGATGACGACTGACCATGCTCTCCTCCTCCTCCCCCCCTGTCCTCAGGCCACCCACACTGAACCGACGGTATGACAGTTGTACAGGTACTACCGTCTACAGCGCATGATAGCAGCTCCTGTTCTTCCTCCTCTCCCTCATTGTCCCCCAATGCACGTTGGGATGAGATGAGGCTGGGCTGTGTGTAATCGCCCGCTATGGCTTCTTGATCCATCTCATTATACTCTGGCTGCAATGCCTCCTCTTTAATTCTCTGCAGAGAGCGTTGTGAAAGACAGACAAGTGGGATGCTGACGCTAATGATGGCGTCATCGCCACTCACCATCTTGGTGGACTCCTCAAAGCTTGTCAGGATGGTACATATGTCAGACATCCAGGTCCACTCCTGAGGTCTTATGTGTGGAGTCTGACCTGAATATCGACGGCCTTGTTGCAGCTGGTACTCCACAACTGCTCTCTTCTGCTCACAAATTTCACCAAATTTCTCTTTTTCTCACAAACGCCAGTCATATCAAACAAATTTCACCACTATCATGAAGCACAATCTCAAAATCAGTGGTATCCATTAAAGCATTCCAGAGTTATTACCTCCATAAAGTAACTCTGGTCAGAATTGTAAAATTTGGCAGGTCATGAAGGTGAAAACAGGCTTGGGTTTGGAGATATCTTGGCTGGAATACTACACAGGATAGACCATAACATATTGGTCGTGGGGGTATGATCATTCTGCACTTCTCAGTTAATCGTGTGGTGCTACCTGGATTTTCAGCCTTCCTTGGATGTGTGTATTCAGATAGCTGTCAGTCTCTGAGAACCACCCACTTGTCTGAAATGCTCAGAAGGAGGCAGGGTAAAATAAAACCCAGCTTACATTGTAGCTTTTCTAAATAAACTGTACACTAATCTACTGAAGCGCTTCCTGCTCTGATGTCTCATGCCATTGGTGATTTTCTCCAACGCAAAGTAGACAGATTTTCATCAGTGTTTTGGAACAGATTTTTCAGTCTTTGGTAATTGTGGTAGTTTTTATTATCAGTTACATCAGGATTTTTTTTTTTGCAGTCGAGACATTTTCTCAAGCTTCTCCTGTCGAGCAAACGTGAAAATAAGACATTACACAGATTGCACAGAGGTGACATCTGAGTGCTGTCAGATTTTTGTTATTTTCACAGACCCACAGACTTGTGTTGACGAGTTTAATCCATGACTCGGATCAATTTTCGACATGTCTACGTGTGTTGGTGCAGACCCTCTGTCCACAAAAATACATGGACACTTGAACACCCTCGTTGACTAGAAAGGCTACAAGTTCTATTTGTGAAAAAAATCTGTTAGCGCTCATAGATGACAAATGGAAGTCCGAATGAGGCCTGCAGGTTGGGCTGCATGTTCGATGTGATGGGGTGGATTTAACTTGGCTTTAAAAAGTGCTATGAAAATCCTAATATACGCTTTTTTTTTCTCCCAACAGAGCACAGTTATCAGAAATTTGAAACCATCTGAAACTGGGTAAGTCTTATTTATCTTACCAGTGTTGTCCATGACTAGGACAACTCCTTCTTAAATACTTAATTTCCCCTTGTAAACTAAAAACGCCATATACTCCTCTCATACCGGCATTGTTCCAGTGATGTTGGCCAGAACTGAGCGTGTCCCCAAGTGGCCGTCTTGTTGTCACTGGCTGAGCGTGTCCCCGAGTGGCAACTGGCAGCTACCTGCTGCACAAGCCTGATCTCACCACTAGAGGATCCAGTGAACACCAAGGTAGCAGCTTAGTCACGCACCTCCAGGGTAAGCCCGCCTCGTGGCACAGTGGGTCCACGAACCACATGAGCCAAACAGGAGCGCAACAGCTATAATACATTAATATCATTCAATTCACATAATACACTTTGAGAACATAGTGTTAATTAAACCATGTGGTACTCAATATTTAACCCCTTCATGACCGGAGCATTTTCTGTCTTTGAATTTTCCTTTTTTGCTACCAGAGCCATAACTTTTTTAGTTTTGGTCAATATGGCCATGTGAGGGCTTATTTTTTGCGGGATGAGTTGTACTTATTTTACCTCATCGTTTATTGGAAAATGGGGAAAAAAAATCCAAGCGCAGTGAAATTGAAAAAGAGTGCCATTCCAGTTGTGTGGGGGGGTTTTTTGGTTATTTTTTACCACATTCACTGAATGCTAAAACTGACCTGCCATTATTAGGCTATGTGCCCACGATGCAGAAATGCTCCGGATTTTTTCCTGAGCATTTCTGCATCTCCCTGGCAGAAACACCACATGCGATTGTACATTTGTTTTTCCTGCCATGGACAAGCGGAAGTGAATCGTTCTTCACATGCATTTCCGCATGCGGGTTGTCAAGCGCTTTCCAAGCGATTTTAGCATCACTTGGAAAGTGCTTGACAAGTTGGTCACACTATATAAATCCATGCAAACGGCATGAATTTATATAGTGTGACCAAAAGAATGGTAAAAAAATAAATATCTATACTTACCTTCTGCTGGCCCCCGGTGTCCTTGTCCTGGCTTGCCGGCAGCTCAGCTCGCTCGCGGTAGACTAAAGGACCTGCCGACGTCAGCGGTCGCGTGACCCATCACATGACTAAATTACGTCATGGCAGGTCCTTTTAAGACCATCGTGAACTGCCGGCAAGCCAAGACGCATCGCTAAGGACACAGAGAAGGTAAGTATAATGTTTTTTTTGTTTGTTTGTTGTTTTTTTTTTACAGGCACTATAGTACCCGGGTCCGGAGGAGAGTCTTTTCTTCTCCAAACCTGGGTACCATCCACACATTAAAACTCATGTAATCCCCATGTACAGATCCAGTGATGCGGATTCCATGCGGTCCAATGCAAGTCAATGGCAGCGAAAACGTCACACTTCCCCAATATAATTCGTAGTGCTGCGTTTTTTCCGCAATGATAACCCGCAGCGGAAATTTCCACAGCACATGCGGATTATCATTGGGGAACATGGCAGACCTTGTACCAAGCATTTTTTAAGCGTTTCTGCAGCGGAATTGCCGCAGTGGAAATGCTTAAACACATAGTGGGCACACAGCCTTATTCTCCAGGTCATTATGAGTTTGTAGACACCAAACATGTATAGGTTCTTTTTTATATAAGTGGTGGAAAAAAAATTCAAAGTTTGCTAAAAAAAAAAAAGAAAAAAAAGCAGCACTTTCTTGATCGGCTGTGCTACATACAGGCGATGAGCAGATCGCCTGCATGTAGCAGATTTGCTCACTTGCCATGAGTGCCGACCACTGGGCGGCATTCATAGCAATCTGGCCATGACATCCACAGGGGTCTGCAGCAGACCCCGGATTGTCATGCCAACCCATCGGTGACCCGTGATCATGTGACGGGGTCACCGATGGATGGGTTAAGTGACGTGCTTCCAGCGCGGCGCTGTTAAATGCTGCTGTCAGAGATTGACAGCGGCATTTAACTAGTTAACAGCTGCAAGTGGATCGCAATTCCACCCGCGGCTGTTGCAGGCACGTCAGCTGTATAGATCAGCTGACGTGTGTCCTGTTCAGTGCGGGCTTTGCATCAGAGCCCGCGCTGAACCAGGGGTTATGACTTGGTGCGTACTATTACGTACCACGTCAAACGGATTAATCCCAATTGGGTATATGATTGTGGATCAAAGTTCTAGTAATCTCCATGATTCAATAGAATATCTACAAAAACTTAGAGCTTTGCACTCAGTAAAATTTATATTCTTTATTCAAAATTACAACATAAAAGGACACTTGAAATTTTTAAAATATACAGAGGTAAGATCAAGAATAGGCTGAAATGTAATAAACGGTTATACAGCAAGTCAGAATATATAAAAAGTGTATGATTAGATATTCAGCTGTCCATCTAACATAAGCAAGGGTTCTGTTTGGAATCCAAAAAGATCTTCATGTAATAAGAATAGTATGCCAGTAATTCTGACTAATTTATTGCTTAAAGCGGCACCATATTGCTTCACCCAAATTCTTTTTCCAAAAGCAAAATGGCGCCTGCGCAGTATCGTCTCTCAGCAAACGAGATGCTACTGCGCATACGCTGGTGGCCGCGGTGGCCATTTTGAGAAAGTAAATTTCAATGTGACACAGAAGTTACAAAGTCAGTATGTAAAATAGGCCGGTCATTGAAAGCACAGTGACCTGTCACAAGGCACAGATAGGAATACATAATGAGAGCACATGCATATCATTATGGCAGAAATGAAAATAAAAATTACACAAGAACCACAGGACGGATTTCATCAACAAAGGTATCCTTTTACTCAGTATAATGGCAGCCACCCGACAGTGGTTTACCAAGCACAGTCCTGCTGACAGGTGCGCTTTAAAGAATAATTAGGTTTACCAAATAGGCTGAAATCTACAGTGGAGTGAAAAAAAAAAGTATTTGCCCCTTCCAGATTTCTTATTCTTTTGCATGTTTGTCAAACTTAAATGTTTCAGATCACAAAACAAATTTAAATATTAGACAAAGATAACACAAGTAATCACAAAATGTAGTTTTTAAATGAAGGTCTTTATTAAAAGAAAAAGAAGTCCAAACCTACAGGGCACTGTGTGAAAAAGTGATTGTCCCCTAAACCCAATAACTGGTTGGGCCTTGTGACACACATTTCATGTTAGCTTTGTCCGAACAAGGCTCTTTCCTTGGTCCCTGCAGTATAATCCCACCATGGGTAAGCCAATTACATCCATCAGATATTATATATACCTAGTGAAATCATGCTATTTTTTTTTCTTCACTGCCCAATGGTATAAAACGCTGTGACATACCACTGTTGTCAATATGATCACTGCACTCTTAGATAAATTTATTAAGAGGTGTAGTTTGTAAAATATAGTCAAGAATGATGGCGTTCTGCTGTCAAGGAATCTGCAAACCGTAACAGAAAAATCTGCAGTACAATATGGCGCTCCTTCCTTTCTGAGCTGTGCACTGTGCCTCAAAAATACACACACACACACACACACTATTGGTGTGCTCTGGAGAATTTGTGCAACAAACTGGTTGGTTGATTTTCTTCTAGTATCCCTTTTTGTACATTTAAAACATGGGACGAAAGCAACATTTTAGTGGAAAAAAATGGTAATTTTCCAGTGACTCAGCCCAATGTTATACAATTCTGTGAATCTCCTGAGGGTTAAATTTACTCAGTACTACTCCAGATGAATTCCTCAAGAGGTGTAGTTTCCAAAATGAGGTCACTTATGGGAGTTTTGGCATTTCAGGGGCTCTTCAAATGTGACATGGCATCCTGTTAGGGGTACGGTTGCAACAACTTTATTAAATGATATGCAACCGAACCCCGGGGTCCGCGATGCAGCCACGAAGACTGCGGCCGAACACCCACCGGGTAAGAGTGTAAGACAACCAACTTAAAGTGTAAATCCCTCCAGTGTTACAACACACCTGGACAGGAAAAGGGATTCCCACTATCTCCGTTAACTGCACGAGAGATGTGCAACAACTAATTGTAGCCATAGCCCTGTTAACTGCACAGATGCTACGCAGCAGGGGCTAGGAAGTGTGTGTGACTCACACCGGCATGTACGTACTCCAGCCGGTGTGGGACCGGACTGCGGAGTAACTCTCACATGGCTAACAGGCGGTGCCAGGGATACAGAGCCCGTAGTCTGCTCGAGGTGTATAGCAACCTCCTTGCCGGAGCCAGACTACCAAACAGGAACTACCTGCCTCCCCCAGCTAAGTCTGCCTAAGCCCCGCTAAACCTGCCTAAGCGACCTGTGCTAATCAGCCGAGGGAACTCTGGCATCGTCAGGTCACGGAGAGAGCAGCTAAGGCGCACGAGGAGGCCAAACAGACAAGCGTCCACACAGGAACACAACCTAAGCTCAATAATCAGAGCGCACCGCCATGTTTGTGGGTGGGCTAAAGACTAAGCCCTGCCCACAGTCGCATCACTGGTGAAGTCACCCACGGCCAATCAGGCGGTGCCAGGTCACCGGATCAGCTGACACCAAACCACCAATCACGATCCGCCATGTCACGGGCATGCTCAGTGCAGTACATCCTGGACTTAGGCTGTAGCAGCCCTGCTCCCCTCCGCAACCTATGCTTAACACTACTAGGAAATAAGACCCAAGAGACAGCCTGTACATCTCGTGCACTGGCTAGGCGTTGGGACCGAGGGCAATGCTGGGCAGCATCTGCCCTGGCTGGACCAGAATGGGAGACCACAGAATCCACTGATGATTCTGACCCAATTTCAGGTCCAGCAACTGACTGACGCCTAACACATCCACAATCCATTTCACTCAAAATAGCGCTCCAGAATTCAATTGGCACTCCTTCTCTTTTGAGCCCTGCTATGTGCCACAGTAGTTTTCCACCACATATGGGATGTCGGCATATTCGGGAGAAATTGCACAACAAATGAATCCATTTTCTCCTGTTAACCTTGTGAAAAAGAAAATTTGGGGTCAAAGCAATATTTTTGTGGTTAAAGGTAAAATGGTATGACACGGCAGTAACTCATGTCTCTTCAGCGCTGACCCACTTACCATGGTCACTGCACGTCTCCTCGTTGTGTTAGGCTGTCTCGCTGAGTTTGCCTTTTGTAACACTCCTCAGCACTCCTGCATCGGCATTTAGTTTCCATTTGGCTTTAGGGGGTTGGGATGGTCTCTGCAGTAATTTAACCTTGCTATATCATGCAGAGATTAGGTTACCTGGCGTATTCGGTGCCATCAGGGTCTATATTAGCCAGTTTCACCCACCAGTCTTTGCCAGAACATTAGTTCCTAGCTTGTTTGCGCATTCTTTATGCATTTCTCCATATTTTGTCTCCCGTTATCGACCCGGCCTTTTTACCCGGACTGTTGAACGTCTCCATCCCTGACTCCAGCTTTGTACTGTGAACCCGTGCTGCCTGCCCCGACCTCAAGCCGTCTGACTTTTTCTGTCTTGCCCTCCTGTACCTTGTACCCGCACCTTTGACCCTCCGGACAGCTGATGCAATCCCGGGGACTGCCCTGGAGTGGTACTTGGTGTCTACCGGTAGCCCAGCCTATCCTCACTATTAGAGGCCCTAGTTAATATTGACCCTACGAATGACCCTACACAGAGCCTGCTCCCTGCTGTGAATGATGGGAGTGGGCCCCCCAGTGAGAACCATTAACTTCTCTGAATGGCTCTCACTTGGTGTAAAATTGCAGTGTTCGGCGGCTGTAACTCGGCGCACCAACGTCATCTTAAATGTGTTCACCTATGGTGAACACATTTAATAGGGATCCATTTAGGATCCAAAAGAGCAGTCTTTGGTGAGCGGAGCCAGATCACCAAAAAGAGCAGGACTGCACATCACTACTAGTTAAGATCCGGTAGACACTTGGTCAAACTCCTCAAGGGTAAGCCTCGCCCCTGGTGCAAGTGGGTCCACACCCACTAGCATTAGATTTTCATAGCTTCCTTTCACATTGCTTTAATTCTGATGCAATCACAAAAGAATGAATAAACTTCTTGAATGTGATTTTGAGTATGTTGAGGGAAGTAGTTTTTAAAATGTCACTCTTGGGTGTTTTGTGACCTAGGCTTCTCAAAGGCACTTCAAATGTGATGTGGTCCCTTTAAAAAAAAAGAAAAAAAAAAGCCTTTTTTTTTTCTTAATTCCCAACACTGATAAAAAGTTTTGTCACTTAATGATCTATAATCCACTGAGGAAATCACCCAGCCCTTTTTTAAAAGCTGTTGGTGTCTGCCATAACTACCTCTTGTGGTAGAGCATTCCACATTCTGACTGCTTGAACTGTAAATAACCCTTTAGTATTTAACTGCTGGAATCGCCTTTCTTAGACTCGCAAGGAGTGTCCCCTGGTCCTTAATATGGTCTTTGGAAGGAATAAGTTATACGCTAGTCCTTTGTATAGACCACACATGTGATCTCCTCTGAGACCTCCTTTTTTTCTAAGCTAAACAAGCCCAACTTTTCCAACCTCTCACCACATGAGAGGCGTTCCATCCCTTGCAATCTAGTTGCTCGCCTTTGAACTAACTTTTGAATATTTTTAAAATGTGGAGCCCAAAACTGTATCCCATATTCTAGATGTGGCCTTACAAGTGATTTGTAGATGGGTAACAATACGTTGGGATCACAGGATTTTCTCTCTTTTTATACACCCTAAGATTTTGTTTGCTTTTGCGGCTGCTGCTTGACATGGAGTACTGCTGCTCAGCTTACTTGTAACCAGAACACCCAAGTCCTTCTCCTGTTCTGTAATCCCGAGTATACTCCCATTTAATGTATATGCAGCAATAGGATTACTTAGACCTAGGTGCATTACTCTACATTTATCTACATTAAATCTAATTTGCCAAGTGTTTGCCCTTTCAGCCATATTATTCAAACCATTTTGTAATATTTTATTGTCAGTTTTTATTAACGTATGAAGCTGGTGTCAGCAAAACCTGACACTTTACTCCCAATCCCAAGATCATTATTAAAGAGATTAAAAAGAATCAGGCCTAGCACAGATCCCTGCTGAAAAAAGAAAAGATCAGAGTGCATAAAACAAACCCAAGAAATACAAAGGGATTGTCATGTAGTGACTAGAGACTATGGGCACTTATCTGATCCCTCAAACTAGGGGCAACCTAGTGAATCCCTGTTCCCCAGATTACACCGGAAGGTAGCTATACTGGGGTCACGTACCTTGCTATGCTCCCATCTTAAACTTTATCTAATTTCACCCTCCCCCACCGAGGGAGGTTTGATGCTGAAGTGTTTAGGATAACATTAACAAGACACACAAGGGAAGACAGACAGACAGTGATGAAAGAAAACTACAATCATAAAAGTATACTCAAAAAAACGGAGTGGAACACAGGGTAGGGATAGGTGGGAGAAGCCAAATAAGAATAAAAATAAACATGCAAACCAACTCCACTCAACAATCTCCAAATGCCTAATCCAAATACTGAATAACTCCAACACCTAACCAAGAAGTAGAACAATCACTGGCAAACACAGAACAGCTGAGGCAATTCAGAATGGAGAGCTCCAGGAGATCAACTGAACTGAAAAACCCTTGCAATGACAGAAAGGGAAAAACCTGCACTTGTTATAACTGCTTCACATTCTATTAATCAGTGCAGCATTTGGTGAAACCAGACACTGCGATCTTCCGGCTCTTCTGTGTTGAAGTATGTCCGTGACAGCTTAAATACGTACGGTTAGAAAAGAAGTCATTACTTCCCAAAGAAACAGAAGATGGTTGAGGAGTAAAGAACACAAACAGAAAAAAGAAACCCTAGCTGATCTTTTACTGACTGAATTAAACTACAACAGTATAGCTGGACATCAAAAAAGACTATCACCTGTAGGAAATACAGGTGCTTCTCACAAAATTAGAATATCATCAAAGGTTCATTTATTTCAGTTCTTCAATACAAAAAGTGAAACTCGTATATTATATATAGTCATTACAAGCAGTGATCTATTTCAAGTGTTTATTTCTGTTTAATGTTGTTGATTATGGATTACCGCCAATGAAAACACAAGTCATTATCTCAGTAAATTACAAACTATTCTAACACCAGTTTGAAAAATGTTCTTAAAATCCGAAATGTTGGCCTCCTGAAATGTATGTTCAGTAAATGCACGCAATACTTGGTCGGGGCTCCTTTTGCATCAATTACTGCATCAATGCGGCGTGGCATGGAGGTGATCAGCCTGTGGCACTGCTGAGGTGTTATGGAAGCCCAGGTTGCTTTGATAGCAGCCTTCAGCTCGTCTGCATTGTTGGGTCTCATGTCTTTAGTCTTCCTCTTGACAATACCCCATAAATTCTCTATGGGGTTATGGTCAGGCGAGTTTGCTGGCCAATCAAGCACAGTGATACTGTTGTTTGTAAACCAGGTATTGGTACTTTTGGCAGTGTGGACAGGTGCCAAGTCCTGCTGGAGAATGAAATTTCCATCTCCAAAAAGCTTGTCGGCAGAGGGAAACATGAAGTGCTCTAAAATTTCCTGGTAGACGGCTGCGCTGACTTTGGTCTTGATAAAACACAGTGGACCTACACCAGCAGATGACATGGCTCCCCAAACATCACTAGATCTCAAGCAGCTTGGATTGTGTGCCTCTCCACTCTTCCTCCAGACTCTGGGACCTTGATTTCCAAATGAAATGCAAAATTTAATGTCATCTGAAAACAACACCTTGGACCACTGAGCAACAGTCCAGGTATTTTTCTCATTGGACCAGGTAAGACGCTTCTGGCGTTGTCTATTGGTCATGAGCGGCTTGACACAAGGAATGCGACACTTGTAGCCCATGTCCTGGATACGTCTGTGTGTGGTGGCTCTTGAAGCAATGACTCCAGTAGCAGTCCACTCCTTGTGAATCTCCCCCAAATTTTTGAAAGGCGTTTTCTTAATCCTTTCAAGGCTGAAGTTATTCCAGTTGCTTGTGCACCTTTTTCTTTCCATTCAACTTTCCATTAACCCCTTAATGGCCCAGGGCGTATTAATATGCCACAGGCCATCACCCCCGGTTCAGTGAGTGCTCCGGCGGTGAGCCCGCACTGGATCGGGCACATGTCAGCTGATTCTTACAGCTGACATGTGCCCGCAACAGCCGCGGGTGGAACCGCGATCCACCCGCGGCTGTTAACATGTTAAAGGCCGCTGTCAATCTCTGACAGCGGCATTTAGCATCGCCGGGCCGGAAGCGCGTCACTTACCCCGCCCATCAGTGACCCTGTCACGTGATTGCGGGTCATCAATGGGTGGGCATGACAAGCCTGGGTCTGCAGCAGACCCCAGTGGTTGTCATGTAAAGATTGCTAGTGGTTGGCGCTTATAGCACAGAAGCATTTCTGCTACATAGAGGTGATCTGTTCATCACCTCTATGTAGCAGAGGCGATCAGACAGTTGCTGCTTCTAGTCTCCTATGGAGACTATAGAAGCATGCAGAAAGTGTAAAAAAATGTTTTGAAAAATAAAAAAAAAAGTTTAAATCACCCCCCTTTTTGCCCCATTCAAAATAAAATAAAAAATAAACCTCACATACACATTTGGTACCGCCATGCTCTGAATCGCACGATCTATCAATATAAAAATGAATTAATCTGATAGGTAAACAGCGTAACGAGAAAAAAATTCCAGAATTCTGTTGTTTTTAGGGTCACCGCAACATTGCAATACAATAACGGGCGATCAAAACATCCTATCTACCCCAAAATGGTATCAATAAAAACATCAGCCCGTCGCGCAAAAAATAAGCCCTCAGCCAGCCCCAGATCCTGAAATATGGAGACTCTACAGGTCTCGGAAAATGGCACCTTTTTTATTTATTTATTTATTTTTTTAAACAAACTTTGGATTTTTTTCACCACTTAAATAAAAAAAAAAAAACATTGAAACAGTACAAGGATACCCGCAAGAATATATTCCTGAAGGTAATTAAGGTATGCATAAATAGTGATTGTTTAGTAATTACCAAACAGGATTTCGGACTAAGTGTAAAGCAGAGGGACAGTCGGGAAAAACAAGAGAAGGACAAAAGGAGAAAACCCGACCATAAAAGTCCCAAAAGTCAAATTGCAGTGAAAAATATTTATTTATTGATTACAGGTGACAAACAAATGGATAGCAACCAATGACAAGAGAGAACATATTAAAACCATTTAAAAAACAGGGGCGCATATCCGGGTAATATGTAGAAAAATTCATGTTGGGAGTAGCCAATTAGTGGTTTAGAATTACTGGTCCATAGGTAGCAAATAATAAATAAATATTTATACACATGATTGCCACATAGAAACATATAAGGAATGAGGGAGATGAAAAAATATATGTATATTAAACATATAAAAGTGCAAGTGCATATACTATATTGCTCACTCTCCCAAAGTATATTATATGGGCAATATTTACACTATAAATCTCACTCACTCTCCAATGGTGTGCAAACCTGCAAATTGTATATCACATAATGTGCAAAGATTTATAAATATAGTCTAACATTCCCACAAGATGCAGGATCAGCCAACCCCATACAGAGGGAGGACGAAAACAGCGATCAGAGAATCATTGTTGTGGGTTAAGATTTTAGAGAAAAGATGTGCTTGTAGAGTACTGTTTATATGCTGGACCATACAGCTGGCATATATCAGTTAGGCCTCATAGTTGGCAAATACTAAGCTGAAAAGCACTTACAGTGAGTGGCTAGGTGTCCCAATCCCAGGCATGCGTCCACCCTGACGCGCGTTTCGGCAAGCTCCTTCGTCAGGTGCCCTGATATACAATCATGTGATATACAATTTGCAGGTTTGCACACCATTGGAGAGTGAGTGAGATTTATAGTGTAAATATTGCCCATATAATATACTTTGGGAGAGTGAGCAATATAGTATATGCACTTGCACTTTTATATGTTTAATATTCATAGATTTTTTCATCTCCCTCATTCCTTATATGTTTCTATGTGGCGATCATGTGTATAAATATTTATTTATTATTTGCTACCTATGGACCAGTAATTCTAAACCACTAATTGGCTACTCCCAACATGAATTTTTCTACATATTACCCGGATATGCGCCCCTGTTTTTTAAATGGTTTTAATATATGTTTTATCTTGTCATTGGTTGCTATTCATTTGTTTGGCACCTGTAATCAATAAATAAATAATTTTCACTGCAATTGACATTTGACTTTTATGGTTGGGTTTTCTCCTTTGTCTTTTTCTCTTAAATAAAAAACAACCTATACATGTTTGGTGTTTACAAACTCATAATGACCTGGAGAATAATAATGGCCGGTCAATTTTAGCATCGAGTGAACGTGGAAAGATTTAAAAAAAAAAAAAAAAAAAAAAAAAAAAAACCTGGAATTGCATTTTTTGTTTTTTTTGCAAATTCACAGCACTTGGAATTTTTTTTCCGTTTTCCAGTACACTATATGGTAAAGCTAGTAATGGCGTTTAAAAAGTACAACTTGTCCCGCAAAAACTAAGCCCTCACATGGCCATATTGCCCAAAAAATAAAAATACTATGGCTCTGGGAGCAAAAAAACAAAAATGGAAAAACTGAAAATCCCAAGGTCGCAAAGGGGTTAATATTCTTGGATGCAGCATTCTGTGAACAGCCAGTTTCTTAAGCAAATGACCTTTTGTGACTTACCCTCCGTTTGGAGTGTCAATGAATACCTTCTGGACATCTGTCAAGTCAGCAGTCTTCCTCAGGATTATGGAGCCTACTGAAACAGACTAAGGGATCTTTTTAAATGCTTAGGAAGCCTTTGCAGGTGGGTTTTGATAAGTATTCTAATTTACTGAGAAGCACTTGTAAATTGATACCTTAACGCAAAATCGCATACAAGGGAAAAGTCCCATTAAATTTGTCTGGCCCGCAGACAGTGTGATAGACGAAGCAGCTGAGCAGATTGATATGCAGGATTATGGGGAAACTATTCATAGTAGTTATTTATGTCCCTGCTCTTTCTATGCTTTAAAGTCCAGTGGGTGGATCAGTGATTGACAGCCTTCCCTGTACGAATGTATATAAAAGCTTCTTGCCGTCTACGCCTCACCGTGTATAGGGTAATTTACCCCTAAATATGCATTAGAAAAATTATATTACCGAGCACCTCCTACAAGATTAAATAAGGCCATGGGTACAGGTTGCTGTGACTGCACTACAATGGTATACAAGCTGTACTGTGAGCGTGCCGAGTAATGGAATGCGCAACACTAATTATGACGATACTGAAATATCGGGTATCGGCCGATATTCGCGGTATCGGAATTCCGATACTTTTGCAATATCGTATACCGGAATTGGAAGTTCCCATAACGCAATGAGCCAGTTTCATTTTATTCAGCCAATGAGGATCCTAAGAAGTGTGGGCACATCCTGTTAGGCATCTTAACTAATGGCATGGCTGTGATTGGCTGCTGAAATGATGTCATGATGCACTATAAAAGTCGCTGCCGCCATTTTGAGCTCACTCTGCTGTGAATTCAGTTAGGAATAGGACGCGGTTGTGCTGAGGGACAGTTTTAGCTACCTATTTGGTCTATTCTGCTTTACCCAAACTACTTTATAAAATCGCTGTGCCTTGCAGCGCTAGTGCACAGTTCTCTGTGCTGTTCACCGCTTTCTGCAAGGTCTGTGTGTGTGTGTGAGTGCAGCTCACGCTGTAGTGTGTGCTTCAGCCACGTCTGGTTGTAGTGCGCTCAGTGTGCGTCACTGCCTCATACATTGTCCTTTTTTGCCAATTCATAATTTTTCCTGATATCTCCTATTAGTGTGGTGGTTCCATCCGTATTCAGCTAAATTGGTTCCAAACACACTATATAGGAGTAGTTAGAGGAGCCTTTCTGCAGCCCCAGCCAGATTAGTATTAGCCTATTTTTTGTAGCCTCATCTACTGCATTGTAGGTTACCTTCCTACATTGTAATAGCTACAAAAAGTTTGTGATAATATCGGTATTACATCTTTAGGCACATCCAGTGTCTTTTTGTGACAAAAAAAAAACCTAAATAAAGTTCACCAAACACTCCACTTTACAGTTGTGTAGGCCACATTAGCTCATATTAAAGTCTAGTCCACACTTTAGAAAATTAGTGTTTCTTATACCTGTTAGCAGCTGTTCCGGAATAAGCACACTAAGCCCTTAGTACTTTTCTGCCTATCTTTATCAGTCTACCAAGATGAAGAAGGCAGGGAGTAAGGCATGTGGTCGTGGAGTTTCTGCAGGGAGAGGACGTGAGGATTCTGTGCCTGCAGGGAGAGGACATGGGGATTATGTGCCTGCTGCGGGCACCAGTGACTCAGCATCCCCCAGTTTTACCAGGGAGCAGTCCTTTATGCGCAGCCTTGTAGGAGCTAGCCGTACCCCACTGCTGCGGGAGGACCAAATCGAAGCCGTTGTCAGATGGATGGCAGCGAACGCATCGACTTCAATTAGTTCCAGATCCTCTCCGGTCCTGAGCACTGAAGAGCACCCATCTGTCTCTTCACCACCTGCCAAATTGCCCAGGCAGTCAGAGAGCCCTGGACAGGAGCCATCTCTACTTCTGTTCTCTGAATCTCTTGGCTTGGAAAGAGGGGGCCAGCCAAGCAGAATTCGAGAATTTGAAGAAGAGGTAGTATGCAGTGATGCGCAACCGTTTTGTCTCTCTGAATCTGAAGAGGCGGGTTGGCCAGTGCCTATGGTCAGCAGCACACCTCAGTACGCATCTGATGAGGAGACTCAGGTGCCACTTTCTGGTGCGTACTGTGCTGTCGAGACTACCCAGGAGAAGCAGTTGTTTGAAGAGGGTGGTGTAGATGAGGTCCTTGACCCATCATGGCGCGAGGGAAGGTGGTGGGAGCAGCTCTGAGGAAGAGATTCCCCGAACGGCCCAAGAAGGAGGGAGAGGGAGGGGGCAGACTTGGTTGCCTGTAGCCGCCATTTCGGCACCCATTAGTAGCATGGCTCTTCCAAAATCCAAAGCGGGCGCTCCCAAGACTTGCAGTGCCTGGTCCTGTTTTGACACAGTTGCAGACGACATTTGCTTTGTCAAATGCAAGCTGTGCAATCAGAAGGTGAAAAGAGGGAAAAGTGTCAGTGTTATGCACACGCCCGAACAGACTGGCGTGTGCGGTTGTAGTGGTTCCACTGGACCATGAACCGGAGAGTGCCTGGAGGGGCGTGACTAAGTATCTGGCCGATCCGACCAAGATGGCACGACGGCATACGACGCCAGTGCACCAGGGAGAAACCGGGCAGAGGGACCAGGTGCTACTCCAGGTCAAACTCCGGACACGGGGGTTGACCCACACAGGGATTACTGGAACAGGCTGGTAGGCTGGCACACAGACTGGTGGGTATAGGCAGGCACGACTGGTATGCAGGCAGGCGGGTAAGCAGGCAGGGGGGGTACAGGCAAGCACAGCAAGAGTGCAGACAGGGAGGCACTAGCAGGTAGGAACACAGGCGGGATAGGACCCAGTACACACTGGGACTCAGGAACAATACAGGCAGAGGGGTACAGGCAAGCACGGCTAGAGTGCAGACAAGGCTGAGCAGGGAGGACAGGGCTCTGTTCACACGGAACAGACAGGAAGGGAAAGGCAGAGCCAGACACCCACAGGGTACTTGCAGTGAAGTAGCGAGTGGACCACAAACTCACAAACGGGAGTACAGAGACAACAGGCAGGAGTTAGGTACGAGTTCAGACTCTGCAGAAAAAGGAAGGGAACGGACATAGAGGCAAAACAGGTAAAGGATAGGAGAGAGTTCAGACTGGAACTGAGTGTACGGAGGAGACCGACACTGCAGCGGGATACAGGAGCGGGTCTGGGAATACTGCCCCCAGAGAGGCGGGACGAACAGGCAAGGAGCGTGTTCAGACAGGACAGACAAGATACAGGAGCGGGTCTAGGTAATCGGCCCCTAGAAGGCGGGAGGAACAGGCTAGGAGCGTGTTCAGACAGGACAGACAAGAGAACACAGAAAGGACTCAGTTCAGACACGGGAACTAATACCGCAAAGCAGGAGACATACAGGACTCAGTTCAGACACGGGAGCTGATACCGAAAAGCAGGAGACATACAGGACTCAGTTCAGACACGGGAGCTGATACCGCAAAGCAGGAGACATACAGGACTCAGTTCAGACACGGGAGCTGATACCGAAAAGCAGGAGACATACAGGACTAAGTTCAGACAGGCCTGGAAATACAGCCTCCAGGAAAGGCAGACAAGGAAACAAAGAAAGGGACCTGGCACCTTCAGTGTGCAAGCACACACTGAAGGAAACACTATGCTCAGGCAGGGATAGAAGGGAGCTGCTGAGCTATATACCAAGTGTCAGACAGCAATAGGCTGAGGACGCACAAGGGGCGTGACCCACAGCAGGTACAAAAAGCAGGAAGTGATCGGGCGCCGCCCTTAAGCAGCAGAAACAGACACAAACAGACAGCATGGAGGGAAGCCAGAGAGACATACTGGACAGGAGATCAAGTGCGCTCTCTTGCACAGTGGGAGATGGACCACCATGCAAGGACGCCGCCAGGTATGTTACAGTCAGCAACCTCAATACCACAAATATGTGGAAACATGTGCGGACCAAGCACGTGGTGGAGTTACAAAAACACACTGAAGACCTAGGCCAACCTACAGCGCCACCTACCACCTCTTCAGCTTGTGTTGTAGCCTCTTCCTCCAGCTCACACACAGCTGGTTCAGCTTCCTCACAGGATAGCCATGGAAGAATCTCTGGCACTGTTGTACAGAGACCGTGTAATTCCACCCATAGCACCACTTTCCCAGTCATCCTCACACTCCCAGGCCAGTCTACAGCCATCGTTAGCACAGGCATGGGAGAAAAGGCGCCCATACTCTGCAAACCACCCCCGAGCACAGGCTCTGAATGCTGGCATTGCTAAACTACTGGCCCTTGAAATGCTATCATTCAGGCTGGTGGAGACTGACACCTTCCGTAACTTTATGGCATTGGCAGTCCCACAATACAACGTGCCCAGCCACTTTTATTTTAGCAGGCAAGCCGTCCCTGCCCTGCAACATCATGTGGAGGGAAAAATTAAACAAGCGCTACAAAACGCCGTCAGTAGCAAGGTCCACCTGAACACAGATGCGTGGACCAGTAAGCATGGACAGGGACGATACCTTTCCCTCACTGCCCATTGGGTAAATGTTGTGGAGTCGGGTACAGATCTTGAGTGGCGCTGTACGTGTTCTGCCAACTCCAAGGATTGGAGGAATCCAGTCTGTACACATTGACTCCTCCTCATACTCCAGTTCCTCTGAATCAGCGCTGCAGGAGCCATCACCGTCTACCTCCACATCGACCCGTGAACGGTTATCTGTTATGATGACCAATATGAGCACAGCCGTGGCCAAACATCAACAGGCCATATTAAAATTAATTTCTTTGGGGAATCCAAGCCACAGCGCAGGAGCTCTGGAATGCCATCAAGCAGCAGAGCGACGTGTGGTTTGTGCCAGCGAATCTCCAGCCAGGCATGGTAGTGTGTGACAATGGCCGAAATCTGGTGGCAGCTCTGGGCCTAGGCAACCTCACTAACATCCCATGTCTGGCACATGTGCTCAACTTGGTCATGCAGAGTTTGAGGGAGTATCCGGATCTTTATGCACAGCTTCACAAGGTCCGCATAGAGTGCGCTCACTTGCGGCGTTCCAGAAACGCAAGATCACGCATTGAAGCTCTGCAGCGCCAATTACGTCTTCCGGAACATCGCATCATATGTGACCTACCCACCAGGTGGAATTCAACGTTACATATGTTGGAGAGGTTGTGTGAGCAGCAGGCAGCAGTAATGGAGTACCAGCTGCAGCAGGCGCAAACAAGTCGCAGTGCACGCCGTTCACACTTCACCACCACTGAGTGGGCCTCTATGAAGGACATTTGCCACGTTTTGCGTGCCTTCGATTATTCCACGCGGATGGCGAGTGCAGATGATGCACTAGTCAGCATGACTATCCCCCTTATCTGCCTGCTTGAAAAAAACACTGCAAGCACTAAGGGACGAGGTTTTGGAAGAGGTGGAGGATGTGGAGTCACAAATGCCATCTGCTTCTCTACAGTCTGCGCAACGTGGTTCCTCACAAAGGCCTAGGCAAGGGACACTTTGTGAGGAGGATGAGGAGGAGTCAATGGAGGAGGAAGACATCTGTCCAGAGGAGGGAGGTACACAATGCTCTAGTAGTCAGTATCTAGAGCGAGGGTGGGGTGATGCAGAGCAGGCAGAGATCACGCCTCAAGCAGGGGACAGCGTTTCTTGGCAGTCTGCAGCACATGGTTGATTTCATGCTGCAGTGCCTGAGAAACGACCGCCGCATCGCCCACATTCTCAACACAGCTGATTATTGGGTGTCCACCCTCCTAGATCCTCAATACCGGGACAACTTACAAAGCCTCATAACACTGTTGAACCGGGAGCGTAAAATGTGGGAGTACCAAGACGCACTGGTGCATTCCATCATGTTCTCCATTCCAACCGAGAGCAGTGCTGCTAGTGCGTCGAGGCAGTGGAGGAAGCTCTGCACAAAGAGGGAGCAGAAGCAGCGCCTCAGCACAAGGCAAGACCAGTATGGCCGAAATGTGGCAAAGTTTTGTGTCCCCGCCGCCACAAATGTCTACACCATCACAGACGGCTCCAGTCAGCAGGAGGCAACGTTTCCGTCAGATGGTGACAGACTACATGTCTTGCCCTCTTAGTGTACTCCCAGACGGTTCTTCTCTCTTCAAGTTTTGGGTCTGTAAGCTGGATACATGGCCAGAGCTTAGTCAGTATGCATTGGAGGTGCTAGCTTGCCCTGCTGCTAGTGTATTATCGGAACGCATCTTTAGTGCCGTAGGTGGTGTACTAACAGACCGTCGCATGCGACTATCCTCCGATAACTTGGCTTACTTTTCTCAAAATGAACAAGGCCTGGATCTCTCATGAATTTGCCAGTCCTCTTCAAGAATAAATAATTGGTTGGCAACAGTATCCAGGTCTCCTGTTGTGTTCATGTTTCTACCACCTGAACTGTAATCCCTGAGCTCCAACACCGCCAGTTGGCGCTCAGAAGTGCCGTCTGCACAGTCAACACTTGCTCCAGTGTTATTGGGGTTCAGTAACGTCAGCTGTTCCCCAGCTGTGTGTCCGGCAAATTCTCCTGCTTTGTCCACATTCACACTACTACAGATTTTAAAGTTGCTCCAATTACGCCTCTGGCTCCACTCTGTTTTTAGTATTTACCCTGGGTTCCAGCACCGCCAGCTGTTTCCCAGCAGTGTCTTTGGCACGAGTACTCCCTCCTGCCCAGCCTGGTTCCAGCACGCCAGCTGTTTCCGGGTAGTGTCAACGTCACTTTGCCTCCAATGCGCTGTCCTGTCGTGTTGTGGTCGGGTTAGCCGACTCTATGGTGCCTGCAGTTTAGGTGACTCCTATGTGGGCTGCGGGATCTGGCAATGAAGGCTGGTTCCATAGTGCCAATAGGACAAGCACCCCCTGCAGGACTGTGGGTTTTGCTAACTGCGGCCGGCTCGCGGCCTTGAAACTTTTTTTTTTTACATGGGTATCTTCTGCTACCCATCCGGGTTCCAGTACAGTCAGCTGGTTCTCAGCAGTGCCTTTGGATTAGGTGCCTCCTTCTCGGTATTCAAGTTCCACCAACGTCTGCTGGTCCTTGGTAGTGCTTTCTGGCACAGGTACCTCCTGCTTAGTAACAGAGTTCCAGTACCGTCAGATGGTCTTCAGTAGTTCCATTGGCTCTTGTACCTTCTGCTACCCATCTGGGTTTCAGTACCGTCAGCTGGTCCTCGGAAATGTAGCAGAAGGTACAAGAAGGCTGAGGAACTACCAAGTTCAAGCTTTTTGAAATGGTTCTTGGTAATCACTCTGGATCTCCCTGACGAGGACCCTGAAGACTAGGACCCCGAAGACCAACCCGAAGAAGACGACGACCCCGAAGAAGACCAAGAAGATGACCCTGAAGAAGTTGACCAAGAGGACAAAAGAAGAGAAGACAACCACCAAGATACAGAAGAACAAGAGACAGAAAACCAAGAAGCAGAAGTACAAGAAGCTGCAGAACAAAAAGCGGAAGAACATTAAGCATAAGACTAAAAATCAGAGCAAGAGATATGTAAATTAGAAGCAGAAGATGAATAAGCAGTGTATGGGGGTGAGCCTGTTCCTCCTCGTGGTGTCCCTGGAAAAGACCTGCTGCTGCAGGCCAAACTGAACGCGGACAAATCATGTTGTAAATCTTTTGTGACGGGCAGAACGAAAGATGTAATTTTCAAACTTTTATAGATAGCAACTACAGGAATGCCTGTCACAAATAAGAATATGATGAAGAAGAATTATATGAAGAAGATGAAGAAGTAGAATATGAAGACGAATAATAGTTGAATAAGAAGAATATGAAGAATGTAAAAAAAAAAAGAATACGAAGAAGGTGAAGAAGAAGATAAAGAAGGTGAAGAAGTTGATGAAAAAGATGCTGATGCTGAGGATGATGAAGGAGAAAGTATGGGAGAAGTAAAAAGGAAGGTGAAGAGCATGGAAGTAGTGAAACATAAATATCTGACAAAATATAAAAACACTTAACATAGTCAATATTTCGGTAACTCAGAACGTCTTAAAAAAAAAAAAAAAATTCCTGCTATTCCATTTGATTGGGCTAAACCTCTAAGCCTTTAATGTCTCCCCCACCTCCCCCAATACATGCTACATTATTCTTAGTTGTTTTCCTTCATGTAGAATTAACCTACAAGGAAAGAAACGGTTTATTTTCATTCCAATATTTCTGTCCCATTAACTTGCATTGGTTTCCGGTATCGGAATCGGCGGTATCTGATACTTTTGGGTATCGGTCCGATCCGATATCGGAAGGCATCGCTCAACACTAGTCATAATCAAATACATAAATTTGTACTGCATTACTGCTCATAATAAATGTATTGTCTTTATTGTATAGCAATGCAGTTGGGGTAACCTGCACCTCTGTTTTTATTTCATTTTGTTAGGAGTGGCTTATTCATCTAGTGTGTTACGGCACTTATCTCAAAGTTTTTTTGTTAAAGCTGGATCCTATGTGCCCTTTAAATATGTAAAGCTAGGCCGAGACCAGGACAGATTAGTTTGATAGTGTAGATTTCCATTTGCCTGCCTTGCTTCTAGCAGATGGGCTCTCACCAATAGATCAAGTACCTGAATTGTGTACAGTATGTATAGTGGTGGTACAGTTTGGAATAAATATATTTAAATATTCACATTCCTTCGCATGCTCTGTGCGGTTGTATTTGTTTGTGTGGTAGCAATGCAGTCACATCATTCTGTCCATTTATTTCATTAGGTTTACCAATTTCATTTGCTGCAACCAGGGCTGTGGAGTCGGTAAGCCAAACCTCCGACTCCTCGATTTCCATGACTCAGACTCCCTCATACATGGCTCATGTTTAAGTGATAAATATACTGTAGCACAGATTCATCTCAGCTAAGAGTCTAGACCCTTAAAATCAGGAATAGGACATTTCATAACTTTCCCAAATTCTTATGAAAAAATATTCCCAACAGACTGCATGAAACTACTGTGCTCCATTTATTGTATATTTTAGTAGTTAGAGTTGGTCCATTTTATACAGACTCCACCAAAATGGACTCCGACTCCACCTACACAGCCCTGGTTGCAACTGTGTTCCACTACAATTTTTCAGCATTCAAATCTGGATGGAAAATATGCAGGATTTCTGCTGTGTGAACGTTCCCTTGTACAGAACCTTTCGTCATAAACCTATATATTACGCTATTCAGAGTATCCTGCTCATAGATTGCAGAGCATTTTCATGGTGCCTCGTTATTGTTAAGAATTACTTTGAATGTCACTTTGTTGAGGAGAGCCAGAGACACAAGTACTTAATTAACCCTCAGACATAGGAGATTGAGAGAAAAGACCCACAAAGTGTATTATTTCACCTTACATAAGCTTGTTTAGATCAAAAGATGGCTGCCATTTCCTGTTTCATCACACCATGCTCTGTTCTGGGAGGAAGCTGCATTCTATAGAAGGACTAACCAACCACAGAGCGACATATCGCTTGGAGAAACCCACCCTGATCACCTCATGGACCAACCCACCTTGATGATCTCATGGACTAAGTCCCCTGGACTACGCCCCCTTATAACCTCATGGACTACGTCCCCTGGACTAACCAATCAATACATCTGGTTACTCACATTCTGGGCTAACTGAGCCCACATACAGTGTTTATATAAGTCTATGTTCGGGTTGAATAAAGGACACTTGGAGCTGTGCCATAGCTGATCAAGGAGAGCTTAAATCCAACTGTGTGTGTGTGTCTGATGTTATTCTTTCTTGCATGCACTTGATCATATCCATTAGGCCAGGAGCAGGCAACTAGTGAACATACCAAAATGTTCGCCCTAACTACTTGATGTACACTGATGATACATGATTGCCAGTAATTGTGTAGTACTGTAAATTTCCCAATTTTGCTTGATCACTCTTCTTCAAATCATGTCTCTGTTCTCAGTCCTCCAGGGAATATACTACCTGGTGGAGATGCTGAGCATTTTGTCACTGCGCAGCATCCTCGGCGTAGCCCGAGGCTCCACCAGAAGCCCAGGCCCAGTTACAAGTACACTAACCTGTACGCTCACCTGGATGACGTTAAAAAGGAGGTGCCCTACACCAGGAGAGGAAAGGTGTATGTCTGTTTTGTTGTACATGTTTATACAAGGGTTTTCCTGTATGTATTTCTTAATTTTGTTATTATAACACTACATTGCGTTCTACCATTGGGCATAGTTTCGACTTTGAAAGGGGAAAAACATGCTTGTAATCCCACTTTGGTGGCTGATCACATACTGACGCACACTAGAGAATTTACTTGGCTGGAATGCATAGGCTCAGGACGCCTTCTACCTATGGGCACAGAAGAATGGTACTTTGTTATTCCTGAGAGAGGGTGAGGAGTGGATACAATTGCATGCAGCCTAGGCAAAGTGCTTGGAAATTAGCAGCAGCTGCACAAATTGCTCCACATGTACCACAAGTACTTGCCCAAACCAGCTACAATTGTATCCACTTATAAGCTGACAGCAGAATTAAATATGTACAGGTTTACAATTGGGGAAGGGGCTCTACTCGTTTGTCATGTTTTTTTTAAATTGAGTTAAACACCTTATTTGATACAAATTAAAGGCACTAAAGGGTGTAAATGTATAGTGTGAGGGAGGTTGTGAAATATATCTACAGGATGGCTATTAGTGATGATGAGCTAACGTGCTCGGTACTCGCCCGAGCATCACGGTGCTCGAGAAGCTCGGCGAGTATTTCCGGGCTGCTCAGGCAGGAACTCTGGTCCCCTCCCTGCATGTTTGGCACTCTTTAGAGAGCCAATGATCATACAAGGGATTTCCTGCCACGCACTGTAATACCGTAGCCATGTTTTTTTGTGGGCATTACAATGATTGGCTGGCCGCACAGTGTCATCAGGTTTATATCAGACCTGGCGCCGCTATGCTCGTCACAGTCTACCCCGGAAAAACAGGCAGGAAGGGAGAGGTGCTGCTGATTCAGGGTATGTAATGCATGTATGTAATGCATGTATGTAATGCATGCATCGGGGATCGAATACGAGGGATGGTATATATCACCCAGAATGTGTACAGAGACCTATTAAACCCATTGAAGTGCATTGCAGTCACAGACACACCTGCGGCTGCAATGCAGGAATGAAGGTGAGCATTGACCTGGTCAGGCTATCTGGCTAAGGCAGAGTAGTAAAACCCAGCAGGGCCTTCATTTCTTGGAGGAGGCTCTTGCCACAGGTCCTTTAAAAACCCTGCATTAAGGGTTAGTGTTCAGTGTTGGGACCTGCTAGGAATATAGCAGGAAAGCTTGGCGGGCCTGTGTATAGCTGAACCTACGTCTGGTAAGGCTCTGCACCCAACAGGCTCTGAGCGTCCCGGCGCGGCCGTTGTTATGGACTTATGTTAACCCGGCTGCGAACTGGAGAACTCTGTTTTACCTGTGAGTGCTGAATAAAAGCTGCTTATGTTGGACTTGCTTGGGTCACTGCCTCAGTTACTGCACGGTGTGAACACCGCCGCTTTTCAGCTTGGTGGAGAATGCGGGCATTGTGACTGAGGCATACCCCACTGGCAGCTGCATGATCACAATCCGGCCTGCCACCTTTCAGCCCCACCCCGTGGACAAAATGGAGGCGCTGTTAAAGCAGTTGGTACTTACCCAGCAGCAGCAGCTGCAGTCTCCAGTGGCAACAGCAGGAGCGGGAACAGCTGCATAAATCAGCAGCAGCAGAAAACACAAATGAACTGTTGCTGCAACAGATTGCTGCCCTGCGGTTAACAGCTAGAGGCCCGGGACAAGGTACGCTCAGCGTTGATGAAGATGGGACCGGAGGACAACGTGGAAGCCTTCCTGACTATCTACAAACGCACAGCAGAGCCGGAAAACCTACCAGCCGGCCAGTGGGCGGAAGTGGTGGCTCCGTTTTTGGTCGGCGATGCCCAGAAGTCCGACTTCAACCTCAGTCGAGAGGACTACCAGAGGCTCAAAAAGGCGAGATCATTGCCCGACTGGGGGTCAATACATACGTGAGGGCTCAGCTCATATTTTCATGGACTTGTGGTGACCTGACCCTCCCCGTCTTAGACTTATGACCTTTTGCCGCTGATAAAGAGGTGGCTTCAGCCTGAGTCTTTGACTCCAGCTCAGATGGTGTAGAGGCTGGTGGTCAACCGGCTGGTGAGGACTCTACCGGCAGCTGTCCAACGTTGGTTGGAGCAAAGGGACCCCGGCACCCTAAACCAGGTGGTCAGCCTGATCGAGCGCTACTCGGCCACTCAGGACCTTTATCCGGACTCTGCCCCCTCGCGGCTGTCACGCCGATCCCTGCCAACCCAGGAACTGGGAAAGGGGTCGCGTCCCTCTGCCGAGGACAGTCAGCACCGTACCCATGCTGAAGGGGTACCCCAGAATGAGAGTAGCAGGAGACCGGTTCCCTCCCAAACGGTCAAAAGAATTAATAGTACCCCCTCCATTAGGTGCTGGCGGTGTCATGCGCCAGGACATGTGGTTGCTAGCTGCCCCCTGACTACGGAGCCCATGGACTGCGGGTATAACCGCCGGGTCTCAAAGTACATCCAAGCCGTCTGCACTGCGAGTGCCGACCCCTCGGACAGTGAGCCCCAACTGTGCCAGGTACTGGTTAATGGGTACCCCACGGAGGCTCTCCTAGACTCGGGGAGCCTAGTAACTAGTGTTGAGCCACCCCCGTAGTGTTTGAGGTCAGTTCGGTTCGTCAAACACCCGTGTGTTCGCCGAACACCTTCGAACACCGTTAAAACCAATGGCAGGCAAACAAAAACACCTTCAAAGGTGTCCAAAAGCTGACAAACTGCTCAGAAGACACAACTAACACATGGAAAAGTGACAAGTACATATAGTCATGCGAAAAGAAAAGAGGTGGAGGAGTAAAAGGAGGGGGAGACACAGATATAGGCATGTCATGCCCTTCTAAAATCCAAAAAGTGAGAAGCCGACACGTTCAGTCCGCTCCTGCCCGTGCCACCTCCATGTCGCCGGGTTTGTGCCAGAGCCGCGGTGAACCCTGACGGCCAGCCCCCCTCTCCCAATACAGGTGCCTGTCCGCTGGTGGGTCGAGCGAGCCCCCCTGTGGTGGAGGCTGCTCTAAGCTTTTTAATTTAAATTGTCTCTCTAATTTGAATGAATACACTTTAAATCCATTTACAAGGATCTATTGGAGGGCAAATCTCACGCAAGCAGCCGCGTAATTCCAGCTCCAGTAGCGTCCACTAAAGCTGCTGCAGTTAAAAAGCTTTTCTAAGGATCGAGCTCGGCTGTCCACCGCAAGGCATCCTACTGCCAGTCCCAGCCCCTATGCCTTGGGGTGCCTCCTGATGCTCTTCACCGAGTATCCCGTGGTCCCGAAGCATTTCCTTTGAAAAAATTAAGTGTCCAAACTACAGGTGGTGTAGCTTGCTTAACAGCCGGGATAATCCGCTGACTAGCAGACACTGCTACTAGGCACAAAGTATTTCCTGGGCTAGATGCAGTTAAAAATTTGTAATTAGATACTCTCGTTGGATGCTGAGAAAGCATTCCATAGAGTCTCCTGGCACGCCATATATGATTCTCTTAAAAAGCTTGGGGTAGGGGTCTAGGGGACCCTTTTATAGCCAAAATCACGGCCCTGTATCGCAATACGTCACCTAGGCTGAAGATAAATGGAACTGTAGCACCCTGAGGGCTCGGTTGCTACAGAGGTATTGCACCTCACCCAGAGGTGCGATATCTCACTCTCAGGTAAGGATGTAGTATGGATCAGGACTCGACACCTGCATGCATTACACCACATTGCCGTGGGGCAGGGCGACCAATATGCCCCTGAGATGGGCACGACAGTCCCTGTCCCTGGCTGGAGTGGGGGGAGGGAACACCGAGGAAGGGGAACCCTGTAGTGCAGGAGCAGGGAGGAAGCAGTTCCTGGGTGCATTGAGAAGGGAGTATAAAAGGTGGGCACCATCTTAGTTCAGTGCAGAGAAGTCTGAGCAGAAGTGGCAGGGAGCAGGGGCTCTGCATGAGCTCTGCTCCGGAGGCGGGCCTAGTAACAGAGGCCCAGGCCTGGAAGAGGGAGAAGGAAGGAAGAGGAGCGGAGAAGGCTCCAGGAACGAGGAACGAAGGGATCCCAGGGGTGCGGACGGGCGAGTCGCCACCGCACGCCCGAATCCACCTGCGTGGAGGGGTCAGGCCAAAGGGGGAGACCGGTCCCCGAAACTAGTGGAGGCAGGAAACGACCCTCAGCTAGAAACAGGAGGCTGTGACATTTTATGTGGCGCAGCCCCTCGCTACACCCGCTAGGAAGGCACCACATAGGATCAGGGAAACTGGCGCCAAGTTTACCAAGAGGAGGCCCGAGGCAGCCGAACAGAAGGGTTGGTAAGAAAGGCCAGACAAAGGACACACAAAGGGGGTCCTGTGAAGCGCTCCAAAGTTATCTGGGAGTTGTCTGAGCCCCTCACCTGGTGAGCACAGTACGACGTGGGCAGCCGTTACCTGCAGACGTGGTCTGGATAATAAGAACTGTGAGTAAAGGCCCTGGACTGCATCACTGACTCCGTGTCGTTACTGCTGCTGCCCTGCACCATCACCCCCATCCTCCGCATGCACTGCCCTGAGGCTATACTCCTCCCGTGGGGAGTTATGCTACGCTCTGCTGCACCCACAACACCAGCCTCAGCGGTCTGCCCTGGAGCGGTGGTTCACTCTGACCGCAATCCACGGGTGGCGTAGTCGGACATTTAAACATCAAAACCACATAAATAGTTCCGCCACTGGTTTGACCGCCCTGAGCCACGGAACCGGGTCGCCGCCACGGAGACTACAACCACCAGCATCCACCAAAAAGGGTCCGGCTCCGGGTGTCCCAAGGCCCAGGGGGCGCGTCAGAACATTTTCATCACCTGTCACAATCACCAATGGGACAAGGCAGGGATGTTCTCTGTCCCCTCTCTTATACATCCTAGTGACGGAGCACCTGCTCTCATCAATTCGCCATAACCCCAATATTAGGTGGATTGAGGTGGGAGGCACCGAGTACAAGTGCTCTCTATTTGCTGATGATGTCCTAGTATATATCACGCAATCACATATATCCATCCATGCTGTTATGGCTGAAATAGATCACTTTGTTACATGGTCAAATTTTAAAATCAATGCAGCGAAGTCTGAGGCCCTCGATGTCTCCCTCCCCAAATCCATATAGGATTCCATCCAGTCCAACTTTCCCTTTGCCTGGCCCTCACAGGGTATCAAATACTTAGGAATTCCTATTCATAGAGACCTCTCCCATCTAGGTTATCTTAATTTTGGGCCCTTTATTGAACAATTCCATACAGACCACGGTTGGCAAGTTAGAACTGTAAGATTCACTACGTGAACCACTGGTGTTTTGTGGAAAAGCACATGTACACCGCGTTCCAAATTATTATGCAAAAAGTGTTTAGGAGTGATAAGGGAAGAATTTGTTTGTTTGTCAGTTAAACTCATTGATGGTGATGTGTGTCAGGGCTCTTTATATCACTGTAAGCAATTGCAGACACCTGTGCTAATTAGTTTGGCAGGTGTGTCCAATGAAAGGCAAGACTACTTAATAATGTGAGACAACCTTCTTAAGCAGCCTACATTTTCTGCCAAAATGGGAAAGAAAAAGGATGTGTCGGCTGCTGAGAAGCAACAAATTGTGGAGTGTTTAGGTCAAGGCATGACTACAATCAACATTGTGCGATGATCAGGATGAAGTGTCTTGGCAATCAAGAAGTATGTAGCCGATTCACAGTACACACGTGTGCGTGCTGATAAGGGCAAATTGAGGACTCTTTCCTACAGGCAATTACGTCAGGTTGAAAGAGCAGCGGCAAAAAAGCCTTGTCATAGCAGCAGACAAGTTTTTGAAGTTGCTTGTGCCTCCAACGTCCCCCGAACAACAAGATGCAGGGTCCTTCAGAGGTTTGCAGCTGTGCATACGCCATCCTGTCGACCTCCTCTATCCACTTCACACAAGCAGAAACGGCTCCAGTGGGCCAAACATTACATGAAGACTGATTTCAAAACTGTTTTGTTCACGGATGAGTGCCGTGCAGCGCTCGATGGTCCAGATGGATGGAGTGGAGGATGGCTGGTTGATGGACACCCCACGCAAACACGGCTACAGCGCCAACAAGGAGGAGGTGGAGTAATGTTTTGGGCTGGAATCATGGGGAGAGAGATTGTCGGCCCCTTTAGGATCCCTGAAGGCGCTAAAGATGAACTCCATAATGTATGTGGATTTTCTCAAACAGCACTTCCTGCCATGGTTCAAGAAGAAGAACCGTGTATTTCACAGCAAGATCATTTTTCTGCATGATAATGCACCATCTCATGCTGCACATAAAACATCTGCATCTCTGGCTGATATGGGCATAAAAGGGGACAAACTTATGGTGTGACCCCCATGCTCCCCTGACCTCTACCCCATTCAGAACCTTTGGAGCATCATTAAAAGGAGTGTCTATGATGGCGGGAGGCAGTTCACATCTAAGCAACAGCTCTGGGAGGGTATTCTGTCCTCATGCAAAACAATTGAAGCAGAAACCATCCAAAACCTGACAAATTCAATGGACGAGAGAGTTCAGAAGCTCCTTTCGAACAAGGGGTCCTATGTGAAAATGTAACATCACCTAGAATAAAGTTTTGAGTTGAAAACTGTTTGATTTCAGTTTCTAACAACCTGCTAATGCTTATAATTTCAAAAATGACCATTTTTTTGGTCTTTATTAAAATGAAAAGGTTGATCGAAAAGTTTGGGGGATCTAAGAGTGTGGCAACCCAGTAGTCATGATTACTTCGAATTCTGACAATATGAGGGTCATGCTGCAGGTAGTGCAGCAAGAAGGCACTTATGTGTCTTGCGCATCTCGGAGCCCCAAAATTATTTTCCGGGCTAGATGCAGCTAAAAATTATTTTAAATTTTAAATCTGGTGAAGCTTTAGTATAGATGGCCTAATAGGATCAGTGCTGCACACTGCTACAAAGCCCAAATTATTTTCCAGTCAAGATACAGATAAACATGATTAGTAATTTGAAAGCTTAAAACGGTTGGTAGCGTGATTTTAACCAATCATCAAGCTTTTACTCTCCCCAGGATGACACAGGGGTAGAAAAGTCGTTTCGGATCCATGATTTGTTCATCTTTATGAACGTGAGTCTGTCTACATTATCAGTGGAGAGCCGCGTGCGCTTATCTGTCAGCACACCACCAGTAGCGCTGAACACACGTTCAGACAGAACGCTGGCTGCGGGGCATGACAAGATCTCCAAGGCGTAAGTGGCTAGCTCCGGCCATTTATCCAGATTGGAAGCCCAAAAAGAGCAAGGGTCCAGTGACACAGTCATGGCTTCAATGTTTACTTGGAGATACTCCTGTACCATCGTCTCTAGGCGTTGACTATGTGTCAGACTTCTTGTCTCCTGTGGCCTTGCAAAGGATGGGCTAAAAAAGTGGTGAAATGATTCCGCAAAATTGATGTTACCAGCAGATACTGTGGTTCTGTTACGGTTTGAGTGCTGAACACTTGACGGTCCCACGGTTGGCAAGTTGGAACTGTGAGATTCACTACGTGCACCACTGGTATTTTGTGGAAAAGCACATGTAAGATTCTGCAACAGTCTCTGCTGATACTCCTGCATGCGTGCATCCCTTTCTATGGCAGGAATTATTTCTGCAAATTTACTTTTGTACCGGGGATCTAACAGTGTGGCAACCCAGTAGTCAGGATTATTTCTAATTCTCACAATTCGAGGGTCATGTTGCAGGTAGTGCAGCAAGAAGGCACTCATGTGTGTTGCGCATCCAGGAGCACCAAGTCCCTGTTGTGTTGGTGGCGAGGTAACAATCATGCTTCCTTCCTCTGTCCTCTCCCCCCAACCTCGCACAACAGAAATGTGATCAAGGTCTCCCTCATCTGATGAGTCTTCCATCAGTTCGTCCTCCACTTCTTCCTGGGCTCCTGCACCTTCCTCACTAGTTTGGCTGCTACCATGCGCCCTGGTAAAATCATCTCCCCCACCCTCACATGCCTGCCGCCCTGGTGCTGCCGACCGTCTGGACCTTGCAGATGTTAGCCCTTCCGCATACAACTCCTCCTCCTCTACTTCCTCCACCTCCTCTTGTGCCACCACCTGACTCCGAATTCTGTTTAACATGTGCTCCAGCATGTAAATCACCGGAATAGTCATGCTGATAATGGCATCGTCAGCACTAAACATCTTCGTCGCCATTTCAAAACTGTGCAGAAGGGTGCATAGGTCCCTGATCTGAGACCACTCCTTCAGCGTGATTTGCCCCACCTCTGGATCTCGTTGGCCCAGGCTATACGTCAGAACGTATTGCACCAGGGCTTGTCGGTGCTGCCACAGTCGCTGCAACATGTGCAGAGTTGAATTCCACCGGGTAGGCACATCGCATTTTAGCCGGTGAAGTGGCAGGCTCAACGACTTCTGTAGAGATGTAAGTCGCTGAGCTGCGGGATGCGAACGGCGGAAGTGAGCACACAGCGACTGTGCCCTCTGCAGAAGGCCATCTAGTCTGGGATAGTGGGCTAAAAATTGCTGGACAACCAGGTTCAACACGTGAGCCATACAAGGCACGTGTGTGACATTGCCCCGGCGAAGGGCCGCACCCAGGTTTGCAGCATTGTCGCACACGGCCTTCCCTGGTTTCAGGTCCAGTGGAGACAACCATTCATGAAATTGGTTCTCCAGAGCTGACCACAACTCCTCAGCTGTGTGACTCACATTTCCCAGACATTTCAATGTAAAAACCGCCTGATGACGTTGAGCCCTACTGCCAGCATAGGAAGGAGGTGTGCAGGATCCCTTCTGTGCAGTTAGAAAGCTTGTGGCATGACCAGACAGGCTTTGGGTGCAGGTGGAAGACCGTGAGGAGGTTGAGGAGGCAGAAGCAGTGGAGGAACTTTGACATAAAGAGGATTGACACACAACTCGTGGGGACGGCAAGACTTGGACAGCAGCCCCTTGTCCTGCTGTCACCATAGTTACCCAGTGCCCAGTCAGCGACATGTAACGCCCCTGTCCATGCCTACTCGTCCAAGTGTCTGTGGTGAAATGCACCCTGTCACACACAGAGTTTCTCAAAGAAGCGGTGATGTTGTGTGCGACATGCTGGTGGAGCGCAGGCACACCTTTCTTTGAGAAGTAGTGCCGACTGGGCATCTGGTACTGGGGCACTGCGACGGACATAAGGTCTCGAAAATCCTCTGTGTCCACCAGGCGGAAAGGCAGCATTTCTGTAGCCAAGAGCTTGCAGATGGTGAAATTCAACCTCTTAGCTTTCTCATGGCTAGGAGGAAATGGTCTTTTACTTGTCCACATCTGAGGGACCGAGGGCTGGCTATTGTGCTTAGACGGGGTTGATAAGGGTGTCCCCGGCAAACTGCCGGTCTGTGAGGAAGATGCAGGCGGACATGTTAGGTTGCCTTGATCCAAAGGTGGTGCTATCGATGTCGGACAGCGCTCAACACCAGCTGGTGTTACCACCTCCAAAGAAAATGATGACCTGCCAATCACGCTGGCTGTTGCGGGTAAAGAGGTGGCAGGTCTGCGCCCCTAAACAGGTGTGACTGCTGTCCCCCCAGTCACAGAGGATGAAGAGGCCGCGGATGCACAAGATATGGCAGACGGTGGTTGGCCCGGCCGGCTAGGCCGCATTGTAGCACACTGAGCTTCCCACTGCAACTTATGCTTCATGTCCATGTGCCGGTTCATGCATGAAGTACTCAAACTATGTATTTTTTGGCCTCTACTTAGCTTTTGCTGACAAATGTTACAGATAACACGAGTTGGGTCATCTTTATCGATCTGAAAAAATGCCCAGGCTATGCAAGGCTTAGCACCCATGCGACCTGAAGAGCCACCACGACTTGTGGTGAGAGGCAGAGTTGTGTTTGAGGATGCAGTTGTTGACGTGCTTCCAGTACTACGTCTCTGTCCAGGAAGGCGCAACCTGACCTCGTCGTCACTAGCATCTTCCTCCACCTCCTCTGCTGACCTCATCTCTTGGCTGACTGTGGGTTGACAGTAAGTGGGATCTCCAACCTCATCATCATCACCCTGTGCGTTATCACACCCGTCGTCCTCAGAGCCAACCTGTTCCTGCCCTGACAAAAAACTAAAGTTGTCGCTCCAATCAGGTATTTGAGTCTTATCATCGTCTTCCTCATTGTCTCCACCAACAGGAGTTACAGTTTGGGAATGAGGGTCTACATTATGGTCAGAACCTTCTGCGTCTGGTCCTGGATCCGACTCATAAAGATTCTGGGCATCAGTGCAGATCATTTCCTCGTCTGGATTCACAGAAGCGCTGGAGTCGACCTCTGATTCCCAGGCTATAGTATGAGTAAACAGCTCTGCAGACTCAACCATCTGTTCTACCTCATACTCAGATGGGCAGCTGGAGATTTGGGAGCTGTGAGGAAGCAAGTGCGATTGGGGTGACACCTTTGAGGACTGGAGTATTTGTGATATTGAAGTTGATGTGGAGGAGAGCCCACTTAAAAAGGAACACTTGATATCCGTTGAAGCACCTGCTGTTTTTGTGCCTCATCTGGAATTTGTAGCGATTGGCGTGGCCGTAAGAAAGGGATCTTATCACATTGTCCGCTAAAAGAAGTAGACATTTTAGTTTGGCTGGAAGATGGTCTTTCTTCTGCAGATGTTACTGTTGCTTTAACACCTACCCCATGGACACAACCTTTTTTCCCCTTCCCAACACGCCTATTCCCCTTTCCACCAGCAGCAGGCCTTTTTCCACTCATTTTGGTGGTTAACTAATTCACAACTCTGGAGTTGTTAGCACAAAAAAACAATGGATGGTAACCGAGCAGAGCTGAGTGGCCAAACTGTGGTATTAGGCCAAAACTACTGGCTGGGTTAGATGCAGAGAAAAATTATATTCAATTTTTAACCTGATGGAGGTCAGTATAGATGGACTAATAGAATGATGCTATGCCCAAAAGATTTTACTTCACTAGGTGCAGTAAAAAAATTGGTATTCTATACACAGGTGGTATATCTTGCAACACAGATAGGCTACTCCACTGACTAACACACTCTGCAATAGGCCAAAAAGGATTAGCTTTGCTAGATTCAGCCAAATGCTGTGAAAAAAACTTGCACAGCACTGGCACAGACCTGCCTGGCAAAAACTGATAGGAACTGATGTAACCTAGTCCTGAAAAGGACTCCAATTACAATTAGTCTTTACTCCCACAATCTATCTATTTAAGAGCACAGACCTGCCTGATAAAAGTCGTAGGAAATGCTGTAACCTAGTCCTTAAAAGGACTGCAATCACAACTATTCCCTACTCCCAAGCTATCTGTAGATTAGTGCGAAAATTGGCTTGAAATTAACAAGGTATAGCGCACACAGCAACAGCGGTGCCGTCTAACATGCAGCTGCAGCAGTGAGAAAATGGTGGCGACGGGGAAAATGGCTTGGTCTTATAGGGCAAGGACATGTGACATACACTGCCAATGACACATGCCCTTGCTTGTGTGAAAAAAAGCACTTCGCTCCGTGTGTGCGCTGCTGATAGGCTGACAGATTGCACCTCCCCACTGTAAATGCGGGAAAGAGAAAAAAAAAAATGGAGATCTTCATTGTTCCTGCAGAGATCCATCCCCTGCCCCTCCCCCCACCCCGCTGTACACTCAAACTGCGTATTAACATTAATTTTCATCATTACTGAGAAAAAATCCAGTTATGATTTTGGTGCACGAACAGTTATCGAACATAACCCCGAACAGCCGAATTTTTATCAAATTGTTCGTGTTAGCCGAACGGCTCGAACACCGCCCAAAACAGCTCGAATTTGAGATTGGCGAACAGTTCGAGTAGAACAACGCTCATCTCTACTAGTAACTGGTACATGGTTTGCTGGTGGCAGGGGACAACCCCAGTGGATGGACAGTCGGGGGTGTGTGTATCCACGAGGACCTCCGAGAGTAGCTAACCGTGGAGGTAGTTGTGTCCATGCCATGTGGCGACATAAAACATGTCGTGGGGGTGGTAAAAACCTCTTCCTTATGGGACCGTGTTGGGAAGAGACTTGCCTGTTCTGGACTCTGTGGAAACACAAAATCCACTCTCCCGCCAGTAAAATTTGTTACAGGCGCTGTACCTGATGAACCCAGGTCAGGGGTACCTGCCGTAGGGGTGTCCAACCTAGGGATAGAGTGTGACCCCGATAGGTCTCCCTTAGAAGTGCTGGCAGGAGAAGTCGAGGAGAGCCCATCGATCCGAGCTGCAAGTGTCCCGGGACACGTTTGGGACATCTCAGCTACAGGAACCCAACCTGACTCGGGCGCAGGAAAATGTGTTGGAGGTAAATGGCGTAGGTCAACAGTCCTGTGCAGATACTGTATTTCCACGCATGGTAATTAAGGGTGAGTTGCTCTACAGCAGGGTTCCCCAACTCCAGTCCTCAAGGCCCACCAACAGGTCATGTTTTCAGGATTTCCTTAGTATTGCACAGGTGATGTAACTATTGCCTGTGCTGATGATGGAATTATCACCTGTGCAATACTAAGGAAATCCTGAAAACATGACCTGTTGGTGGGCCTTGAGGACTGGAGTTGGGGAACCCTGCTCTACAGGGTAGACAAAATCAGGGACGAGGTCGTGGAACAGTTAGTGGTACCTCAGTCATACCGTCGGGCGGTTCTGGAGATGGCACACACACCTGCTGGGTGGACACTTAGGGGTTAAAAAGACGCAAGAACAAATTCTAGAAGCACTGCGAATCCTGCCCAGAATGTCAACTGACCACACCCACCGCAAGTTTCCGTAGCCCATTGGTACCTCTGCCAGTGATAGAGGTACCTTTTGAACGGATTGCAATGGACTTGGTAGGGCCCATAGTAAAATCCGCTCGTGGCCACCAACATATACTTTTGGTCATCGACTATGCTACCCGGTACCCGGAGGATGTACCGCTACACCACACCTCGGCGAAACTAATTGCACGGGAGCTGTTTGCCATGTTCTGTCGCCTTGGGCTACCTAAGGAGATCCTGATGGATCAAGGGACCCCTTTTATGTCCAAGGTGATGAGGGAACTATGCAAACTGCTAAAAATAAAACCATTGCGCACCTCTGTGTTCCACCCTCAAACTGACAGACTAGGTGAACTGTACAATAAAACCCTCAAGTCCATTTTAAAAAAGGTGGTTTCTAAGGACGGAAGGGATTGGGACATGTTGCTACCCCATTTGATGTTCGCCGTCCATGAGATACCCCAGGCTTCCACAGGGTTCTCTCCCTGTGAGTTATTGTACACCCTAGGGGTCTGTTGGATGTAGCCAAAGAGACAGGGGAACAAGAGCAGACTCCACATAGGAGTAAAATTGAACACGTGGCTAGTATGCAGGACCGAATCGTGGCGGTCATGCCCATCGTGAAAGAACATCTGTTAGATGCCCAGGCAGCACAGAAGAGTAAATGCAATAAAAGAGCCACAGTCAGGTCTTTTAACAAGGGTGATCGGGTGCTGGCACTGGTACCCACAGCCGAGAGTAAGCTCATGGCCAAGTGGCAAGGGCCATATGAGGTTCAAGAAAAAGTGGGGGATGTTAATTACTGAGTGTATCAGCCCGGAAGGAGGAAACCGGAGCAGCTTTATCATGTAAACCTGCTAAAACCTTGGAAAGATCGAGAGTGTTTAGTTACAGACATCACTTCGGGCATGCCGCCAGAGAGTTCTCTACCTTCAGCCAGGGATGCGTCCGGGGGAGAGGTCAGGATAAGTGATGCTCTCACTTAACAGAAGCGACGGGAGGCTCGCTTGCTGGTACAGCAGAATACAGACGTGTTCTCAGAGCTACCAGGTAGGACTACGGTTGTCCAACATGACATTGTCACTGAACTTGGGGTAAGGGTACGAATGAGACCGTACCGGGTACCCGAAGCCCAGAGGCAAGCCATCACGGCTGAGGTAAAACAAATGCTCCAGTTAGGCGTCATTGAGGAATCACGGAGTGAGTGGGCTAGCCCCATCGTACGGATTCCGAAACCAGACAGATCGTTACGCTTCTGTAATGATTTCCGGAAATAAAATGAATGTCGAAATTTGACCTACAGTGGTGGCCAAAAGTATTGGCACCCCTGCAATTCTGTCTGATAATACTCAGTTTCTTCCTGAAAGTGATTGCAATCACAAATTCTTTGGTATTATCTTCATTTAATTTGTCTTCAATGAAAAAACACAAAAAGAATTGTCCTAAAGCCAAATTGGATACAATTCCACACCAAACCTAAAAAAAGGGGGTGGACAAAAGTATTGGCACTGTTTGAAAAATCATGTGATGCTTCTCTAAATTGTGTAATTAACAGCACCTGTAACTTACCTGTGGCACCTAACAGATGTTGGCAATAACTAAATCACACTTGCAGCCAGTTAACATGGATTAAAGTTGACTCAACCTCTGTCCTGTGTCCTTGTGTGTACCACACTGAGCATGGAGAAAAGAAAGACCAAAGAACTGTCTGAGGACTTGAGAAACCAAATTGTGAGGAAGCATGAGCAATCTCAAGGCTACAAGTCCAGCTCCAAAGACCTGAATGTTCCTGTGTCTTCCGTGGGCAGTGTCATCAAGAAGTTTAAAGCCCATGGCATTGTAGCTAACCTCCCTAGATGCGGACGGAAAAGAAAAATTGACGAGAGATTTCAACGCAAGATTGTGCGGATGGTGGATACCTCGACTAACATCCAAACAAGTTCAAGCTGCCCTGCAGTCCGAGGGTACAACAGTGTCAACCCGTACTATCCGTCGGCGTCTGAATGAAAAGGGACTGTATGGTAGGATACCCAGGAAGACTCCACTTCTTACCCAGAGACATAAAAAAGCCAGGCTGGAGTTTGCCAAAACTTACCTGAGAAAGCCCAAAACGTTTTGCAAGAATGCTCTCTGGTCAGATGAGACTAAAGTAGAGCTTTTTGGGAAAAAGCATCAACATAGAGTGTACGGGAAAAAAAAAAAAAAAAAAAAAAAAAGGAGGTATTCAAAGAAAAGAACACGGTCCCTACAGTCAAACATGGCGGAGGTTCCATGATGTTTTGGGGTTGTTTTGCTGCCTCTGGCACTGGACTGCTTGACCGTGTGCATGGCATTATGAAGTCTGAAGACTACCAACAAATTTTGCAGCATAATGTAGGGCCCAGTGTGAGAAAGCTGGGTCTCCCTCAGAGGTCATGGGTCTTCCAGCAGGACAATGACCCAAAACACACTGCCAAAAGCACTATAAAATGGTTTGAGAGAAAGCCCTGGAGACTTCTAAGGTGGCCAGCAATGAGTCCAGACCTGAATCCCATAGAACACCTGTGGAGAGATCTCAAAATGGCAGTTTGGAGAAGGCACCCTTCAAATATCAGGGACCTGGAGCAGTTTGCCAAAGAAGAATGGTCTACAATTCCAGCAGAGCATTGTAAGAAACTCATTGATTGTTACCGGAAGCGGTTGTTCGCAGTTATTTTGGCTAAAGGTTGTGCAACCAAGTATTAGGCTGAGGGTGCCAATACATTTGTCTGGCCCATTTTTGGAGTTTTGTGTTTTTCCTTGCAAGCAAATTAAATGAAGATAATAATACCAAAGAATTTGTGATTGCAATCATTTTCAGGAAGAAACTGAGTATTATCTGACAGAATTGCAGGGGTGCCAATACTTTTGGCCACCACTGTATATCCAATGCCCAGGGTGGATGAGCTGACTGAGAGACTGGGGAAGGCCTAGTACTTTACTATGCTCAATCTCACCAAGGTTACTGGCAGGTACCTCTCACGGAATCGGCGAAGGAAAAGGCCGCCTTCATAACTCCGGAGGGTCTATATCACTATGTGATATTACCTTTTGGGTTACATGGGGCCCGGCTACATTCCAGAGGTTGATGGACAGTGCTCAAGCCTCATCAGGAGTACGCGTCCGCGTATCTAGATGATATCCTCTTTAGCACCGACTGGCATACGCAGCTATCCCAGGTACAAGCGGTGATGGATTCTCTCAGAGCCAATTTTAGCATCAAGTGAACGTGGAAAGAAAACAAAAAACTGGAATTGCATTTTTTTTTTTTTTTTTGCCAATTCACAGCACTTGGAATTTTTTTCCTGTTTCCCAGTACACTACATGGAAAAGCTAGTAATGGTGTTTAAAGTACAATTTGTCCCGCAAAAAATAAGCCATCACATGGCCATATTGCCCAAAAAATAAAAACGATATGGCTCTGGGAGCCAAAAACTAAAATGCAAAAACTGAAAATCCCAAGGTTGTGAAGGGGTTAAAATGTTTGGATGCAGCACTCTGAACAGCCAGTTTCTTTAGCAAACGACCTTTTGTGGCTTACCCTCCGTTTGGAGTGTCAATGAATACCTTCTGGACATCTGTCAAGTCAGCAGTCTTCCTCAGGATTATGGAGCCTACTGAAACAGACTAAGGGATCTTTTTAAATGCTTAGGAAGCCTTTGCAGGTGGGTTTTGATAAGTATTCTAATTTACTGAGAAGCACTTGTAAATTGATACCTTAACGCAAAATCGCATACAAGGGAAAAGTCCCATTAAATTTGTCTGGCCCGCAGACAGTGTGATAGACGAAGCAGCTGAGCAGATTGATATGCAGGATTATGGGGAAACTATTCACAGTAGTTATTTTTGTCCCTGCTCTTTCTATGCTTTAAAGTCCAGTGGGTGGATCAGTGATTGACAGACTTCCCTGTACGAATGTATACAAAAGCTTCTTGCTGTCTACGCCTCAACGTGTATAGGGTAATTTACCCCTAAATGTGCACTAGAAGAATTAATCCAGCGATGCTCTAGAAGTGCCGAATGGCTATGGAGGAAAACTCGGACACCAGAAAACTTTATCCACTACAAATTTATTTTAAAAACATACAACTCTGCCCTTCACCTCGCCAAACAGACCTACTTCACCACCCTGATCTCCTCACTATCCAACAACCCCAAAAAACTCTTCGATACCTTTCACTCCCTCCTCAGTCCTAAAGCGCAGGCCCCCACCACGGACATTTGTGATGAGGACCTGGCCTCCTACTTCACAGAGAAAATAGACACCATCCGTCAGGAAATCAGCTCCCAGCCACAAAGTGCCGTGACTCAACTATCCCCCCACCCCCCACACATCCCCTCTGGATCCTTCTCCACATTTGACCCAGTCACAGAAGACGAAGTCTCCAGGCTCCTCTCTTCTTCTCATCCCACCACATGCACCACTGACCCCATCCCCTCACATCTACTCCAGTCTCTTTCTTCAGTCGTCACTATTCATCTAACTAAAATCTTCAACCTCTCCCTCTCTTCTGGTATCTTCCCCTCCTCCTTCAAACACTCCATCATCACTCCATTATTAAAAAAGCCCTCTCTTGACCCTTCCTGCACAAACAACTACAGACCAGTCTCCAATCTTCCCTTCATCTCTAAACTCTTGGAGTGCCTGGTCTACTCCCGCCTTACCAGCTACCTCTCCACTCACTCTCTTCTAGACCCATCACAGTCCGGCTTCCGCCCTCTACATTCTACAGAAACTGCACTCAAAGTAACCAATGACCTTCTGACAGCAAAACGTAATGGTGACCACTCTTTGCTCATTCTTCTTGACCTCTCTGCAGCCTTTGACACCGTTGACCACCACCTCCTACTCTCTATGCTTCACTCAATCGGCATAAAGGACACTGCTCTCTCCTGGTTCTCCTCCTACCTATCTGACCGCTCTTTCAGTGTATCGTTCGCTGGCTCCACTTCTTCCCCTCTTTCTCTCACTATTGGGGTTCCTCAGGGTTCAGTCCTTGGCCCTCTTCTCTTCTCTCTCTACACAGCCCCAATTGGTCAGACAATCAGCAAATTTGGTTTGCAGTATCATCTTTATTCTGAAGACAACTATACACCTCATCCCCTGACCTTACCCCCGCTGTACTACAGAACACCAGTGACTGTCTGACCGCAGTTTCTAAAATCATGTCCGCTCTCTATCTGAAACTCAACCTCTCAAAAACCAAACTTCTGTTCCCGCCGTCTACTCATCTCTCTAAATCGGACATCTCTCGCTGTGTGTGGCACGACAATAATGCCGAGCAAGCAGGTGCGTTGCTTGGGCGTTGTGTTTGACACCAATCTCTCCTTCACCCTCCACATACAATCTCTTGCCCGCTCTTGTCGCTTGCACCTGAAGAACATCTCTAGAATCCGCCCCTTTCTCACCTTGGAAACAAAAACCCTCACTGTTGCCCTGATCCACTCCCGCCTTGACTACTGTAACTCTCTTAATTGGCCTCCCCCTCACTCGACTTTCCCCCCTCCAGTCCATCCTTAATGCTGCAGCCAGGGTCATCTATCTGGCTAATCGTTACTCAGACGCTTCCGCTCTGTGCCAGTCATTGCACTGGCTGCCCATGAATTCTAGGATCAGATTTAAATTGCTTGTTCTCACCCACAAAGCTCTCCACAGTGCGGCACCCCCCTACATCTCTTCCCTCATCTGTTTATCGGCCTACCCGTTTTCTACGCTCTGCAAGCGACTTTCGACTAACATCCGCACTAATCCGTACCTCCCACTCCCGGCTTCAAGACCTCCCGAGCTGCACCTATTCTTTGGAATGCTCTACCCCAAGAAATTAGGATGAACCACAATTTACACAGTTTTAGGCGCTCCCTAAAAACACATCTGTTTAGGGTGGCCTATCACGTTCCCTAATCAAAGTCCTTTTATATTCTTATAGCCCATTCCTTATTTCTCCAAACATAAGTCTCCACCTAACCAAAAAGCACTACAGATACTGGCTGGTGATAAGCTCATGCAGCCTCCATCTATCCCTCATGCCCTCAAGATGGCTGGACCATCCTTGTAAATAAGCCATTGTACTTTGTGTTACTCCCACCTCATTGTAGATTGTAAGCTCTTAGGAGCAGGGTCGTCATTATTTTTGCTGTAATTATTGTATTATCTTTAGCCATGTTACTTATGACTGTTGTACATGAACCTGTGAATTGTTAAGCGCTGCGGAATATGTTGGCGCTATATAAATAAAGATTATTTTTTATTATTATTATTAATTAATTGAATTACCGAGCACCTCCTACAAGATTAAATAAGGCCATGGGTACAGGTTGCTGTGACTGCACTACAATGGTATACAAGCTGTACTGTGAGGGTGCCGAGTAATGTCATAATCAAATACATAAATTTGTACTGCATTACTGCTCATAATAAATGTATTGTCTTTATTGTATAGCAATGCAGTTGGGGTAACCTGCACCTCTGTTTTTATTTCATTTTGTTAGGAGTGGCTTATTCATCTGGTTTGTTACGGCACTTATCTCAAAGGTTTTTTGTTAAAGCTGGATCCTATGTGCCGAGACCAGGACAGATAAGTTTGATAGTGTAGATTTCCATTTGCCTGCCTTGCTTCTAGCAGATGGGCTCACACCAATAGATCAAGTACCTGAATTGTGTACAGTATGTATAGTGGTGGTACAGTTTGGAATAAATATATTTAAATATTCACATTCCTTCGCATGCTCTGTGCGGTTGTATTTGTTTCTGTGTGGTAGCAATGCAGTCACATCATTCTGTCCATTTATTTCATTAGATGTTTACCAATTTCATTTGCTGCAACCAGGGCTGTGGAGTCGGTAAGCCAAACCTCCGACTCCTCGATTTCCATGACTCCGACTCCCTCATACACGGCTCATGTTTAAGTGATAAATTTGGTCCATTTTATACAGACTCCATAGCCCTGGCTGCAACTGTGTTCCGCTACAATTTTTCACATTCAAATCTGGATGGAAAATATGCTGGATTTCTGCTGTGTGTGAACGTTCCCTTTCACTGAACCTTTTGTCATAAACCTATGTATTAAGCTATTCAGAGTATCCTGCTCATAGATTGCAGAGCATTTTCATGGTGCCTCGTTATTGTTAAGAATTACTTTGAATGTCACTTTGTTGAGGAGAGCAAGAGGCTCAAATACTTAATTAACCTCCAGACATAGGAGATTGAGAGAAAAGACCCACAAAGTATTATTTCACCTTACATAAGCTTGTTTAGATCAAAGATGGCTGCCATTTCCTGTTTCATCACACCATGCTCTGTTCTGGGAGGAAGCTGCATTCTATAGAAGGACTAACCAACCACAGAGCGACACATCGCTTGGAGAAACCCACCCTGATGACCTCATGGACTACGCCCCCTGGACTAACCAATCAATACATCTGGTTACTCACATTCTGGGCTAACCTACAGTGTTTATATAAGTCTATGTTCGGGTTGAATAAAGGACACTTGGAGCTGTGCCATAGCTGATCAAGGAGAGCTTAAATCCGACTGTGTGTGTGTCTGATGTTATTCTTTCTTGCATGCACTTGATCATATCCATTAGGCCAGGAGCAGGCAACTAGTGAACATACCAAAATGTTCGCCCTAACTACTTGATGTACACTGATGATACATGATTGCCAGTAATTGTGTAGTACTGTAAATTTCCCAATTTTGCTTGATCACTCTTCTTCAAATGATGTCTCTGTTCTCAGGCCTCCAGGGAATATACTACCTGGTGGAGATGCTGAGCAGATCTACACTGCTCAGCATCCTCGGCGTAGCCAGAGGCTCCACCAGAAGACCAGGCCCAGTTACAATTATGATAACCTGTACGCTCACCTGGACGACGTTAAAAAGGAGGTGCGCTACACCAGGAGAGGTAAGGTGTATATCTGTTTTGTTGTACATGTTTATACAAGGGTTTTCCTGTATGTATTTCTTAATTTTGTTATTATAACACTACATTGCGTTCTACCATTGGGCATAGTTTCGACTTTGAAAGGCGAAAAACATGCTTGCAATCCCACTTTGGTGGCTGATCACATACTGACGCACACTAGAGAATTTACTTGGCTGGAATGCATAGGCTCAGGACGCCTTCTACCTATGGGCACAGAAGAATGGTACTTTGTTATTCCTGAGAAAGGCTGAGGAGTGGATACAATTGCATGCAGCCTAGGCAAAGTGCTTGGAAATGTGGAGCAATTTGTGCAGCTGCTGCTAATGTACCACAAGTACTTGCCCAAACCAGCTACAATTGTATCCACTTATAAGCTGACAGAATTAAATATGTACAGGTTTAGAATTGGGGAAGGGGCTCTACTCGTTTGTCATGTTTTTTTTAAATTGAGTTAAACCCCTTATTTGATACAAATTAAAGGCACTAAAGGGTGTAAATGTATAGTGTGAGGGAGGTTGTGAAATTTATCTACAGGATGGCTTTCCATTAGTGATGATGAGCTAACGTACTCTGTACTCGCCCGAGCATCACGGTGCTCGAGAAGCTCGGCGAGTATTTCCGGGCTGCTCAGGCAGGAACTCTGGTCCCCTCCCTGCATGTTTGGCGCTCTTTAGAGAGCCAATGAACATACAGGGATTTCCTGCCACGCACTGTAATGCCGTAGCCATGTTTTTTTGTGGGCATTACAATGATTGGCTGGCCGCACAGTGTCATCAGGTTTATATCAGACCTGGCGCCGCTATGCTCGTCACAGTCTACCCCGGAAAAACAGGCAGAGAGGGAGAGGCGCTGCTGATTCAGGGTATGCATGCATGCATGCATGCATGCATGCATGATCGAATACGAGGGATGGTATATATCCCCCAGAATGTGTACAAAGACCTATTAAACGCATTGAAGTGCATTGCAGTCACAGACACAGCTGCGGCTGCAATGCAGGAATAAAGGTGAGCATTGACCTGGTCAGGCTATCTGGCTAAGGCAGAGTAGTAAAACCCAGCAGGGCCTTCATTTCTTGGAGGAGGCTCTTGCCACAGGTCCTTTAAAAACCCGGCATTAAGGGTTAGTGTTCAGTGTTGGGACCTGCTAGGAATATAGCAGGAAAGCTTGGTGGGCCTGTGTGTAGCTGAACCTACGTCTGGTAAGGCTCTGCACCCGTCAGGCTCTGAGCGTCCCGGCGCGGCCGTTGCCCACGGCAATGGTTGTTATGGACTTATGTTAACCCGGCGGCGAACCAGAGGACTCTGTTTTACCTCCGAGCGCTGAATAAATCTGCTTATGTTGGACTTGCTTGGGTCACTGCCTCAGTTACTGCACGGTGTGAACACTGCCGCCTTACAGTTTAGTGGAGAATGCGGGCATTGTGACTGAGGCATACCCCACTGGCAGCTGCATGACCACAATCCGGCCTGCCACCTTTCAGCCCCACCCCGTGGACAAAATGGAGGAGCTGTTCAAGCAGTTGGTACTCACCCAGCAACAGCAGCTGCAGTCTCCAGTGGCAACAGCAGGAGCAGCACCTGAGTCTCCAGCGGCAACAGCAGCATAATCAGCAGCTACTGTACCAGCAGCAGCAAAACACACAAATGGACTGTTGCTGCAACAGATTGCTGCCCTGCGGGAAACAGCTACAACGCCTATTCCTTAACGTCGAGAGGCCCGGGACAAGGTACGCTCAGCGTTGATTAAGATGGGACCGGAGGACAACGTAGAAGCCTTCCTGACTATCTACAAATGCACAGCAGAGTGGGAAAACCTACCAGCCGGCCAGTGGGCGGAAGTGGTGGCTCCGTTTTTGGTCGGCGATGCCCAGAAGTCCTACTTCGACCTCCGTCGAGAGGACACCCAGGACTACCAGAGGCTCAAAGGTGAGATCCTTTCACAGCTGTCCACAACTCTTCAGCGTTGTTCGATTTGTCACCTAAGCATGTTAGCTTCCGCACAGCCTGATGCCGCTTGGCTGAGGCAGCGCTTCCAGCTTGTGACTGATGTGGTAATTTTGGAGATGGAGAATGACGTGCAGGAGCTGTAGACTGTGATGCTGCAATCCTCGGCGTCGGGAGGACGTTTTCCGTCCCGAGGTCTGACTTAGTCCCAGCTTCCACTATGTTAACCCAGTGTGCCGTCAGAGAGATGCACCAACCATGCCCATAAGCACTTGTCCACGTGTCCAAGGTTAGGTGGACTTTCCCAGTAACTGCATTGTTGAGGGTACGGCTAATGTTGTGGGACAAGTGCTTGTGTAATGTGGGGACGGCACACCAGGAGAAATAGTGGAGGCTGGTGACCGAGTACCGAGGAATGGCCGCCGCCATGAGGTTGTGGAAATCTTCCGTCTCCACGAACCTAAAAGGCAACATTTTGAGCGCAAGCAGTCACGAAATGTGTGAATTTAGTACTGTGGCCTGTAGGGCGTTGGCTGCATATAGAATCATAGAATGGTAGAGTTGGAGGGGACCTCCTGGGTCATCTGGTCCAACCCCCTGCTCAAAGCAGGATTCACCAAATCATCTCAGACAGATATCTGTCCAGCCTCTGTTTGAAGACATCCATTGAAGGGGAACTCACCACCTCTCGTGGCAGCCTGTTCCACTCATTGATCACCCTAACTGTCAAAATGTTTTTTCGTAATATCTAATCTGTGTCTCCTCCCATTGCTTCTAGTCTTTCCTTGTGCAAATGAGAATAAAGATGATCCTTCAACAATGTGTCAGCCCTTCAGATATTTGTAGACAGCTATTAAAGTCTCCTCTCAGTCTTCTTTTTTGCAAGCTATACATTCCCAAATCCTGTAACCGTTCCTCATAGGACATGGTTTGCAGACCGGTCACCAATCGGGTCGCTCTTCTCTGAACTTGCTCCAGTTTGTCGGTCTTTTTTAAAATGTGGTGCCCAAAACTGGACGCAGTATTCCAGATGAGGTCTGATCAAAGAGGAGTAAAGTCCGATATTTGCGCTTGCGTTCCATTACTGGGGTAGGGACAACTGAAAACTGCACTGGGACAAGGATGTGGACGTGCTTGCTGATGGTGCTAGTTGAGTGTGCAACAACAGGTGCAGGGCAGGAATCATCTTCGCATGCACCATGGACAGGGGATTGACTTGCACACACAACAGCAGAAAAAGCAGTGGTGCCACCCGCAGACACTGTTCCTGGACCCTGGGGGTTTGGCCCACTTAGTTGGGTGCTTTGCTGCCATGTGCCTGATCATGCTGGTGGTGGTCAGGCTGGTAGTTTTGCTACCCCTGCTGATGCTGGCCTGGCAGGTGGTGCAAATGGCCGTTTTGGGGTTATCGACAGAGTCTTTAAAAAACAACCAGACTCGGGAAGACCTAACAGTTGTAATGGCAACTTCCATTGTGTTGATGTTACCACACTGCTTCTTCCTGCCTGTTGTGGTGCTAAGCACCCCCCCCAACCCCTCTCCCCTTGTGCTGTTGTCCTTGCTCTGTAGGTCCTCCTGCCAGGTTGGGTCAGTTACTATATCATCCACCACCTCGTCTTCCACTTCCGCACCCTGGTCCTCCTCCTGACTTTCTGGCAATTGTGTATAATCATCCATCTCTTGCAACAGTAATTACACTTTCCCACCATTGCCTTCATGTGACCATGCCTGCTCTAATATTTGGGCATTGCTACATGCGATCTCCTCTTGCCCTCTTCAAGTGAAATGGGAGAGAGGCCCATATCTATAAATGGAAAAGTGAACAGCTATTCTGAATGTCCAAGCATGGGATTAGTTATCTCTGGGCACTCGGCAAGATGGGAGGAAGGAGGTTCAGGGTGAGGAATATGCGGTCCAGACTCACAGCTACTGAGACTTGACCGTGTGGAAGACGTGGTGGTGGCTAAGTGACTGGAAGCATTATCTGCTATCCATCCAATAACCTTTTCACACTGCTCTGTGTTCAATAGTGGTGTTCTGCGGGCCCCTATTAATTGGGACAGGAAGGTCGAGCGAGAAGATGTGGATGTTTGTTGTGGCACAATTTCAGCTAGCCCACAGCCTCTGCCTCGTCCTCTGCATGTACCATCATCACAATCACGTCCACTTCTCAGTCCCTTGCCTTGCCCATTTTAAATGGAGTACAATGTTTTCAATTTTCACTACAAATGGCTGGATTTGAACTGCAGTGATATGTGATACATGTGACAGAAAACCATAGTTTTAAATAGCTGGATTTTTAGCGCTGTAATATGGAAAGGATCTGGCTGTATTCTTCAGTGCCAACAAGCAAATGCAGCAGAAAAACTGTGTTCACTGGATTGCTTTTTAAGCAAATAATCAGGATTAAGATCCCCCAAAAAAATTATTCCTGGCCCCTGATATCTGGGGCCATTTTTAGAAATATCTGTAAAAGCACCAGACGCAGACAGAACTGGACACTGAGCTGGAACAAGGACGTGGACGTTCTTGCTGATGCTTGCTCTTGCTATATGCACTGCAGTCTGCCACATACACTGCCTGCCTTCTTAGCACTGATATCAATGCAGCTGGATTAGTCCTCAGAAGGACGGTTAGTCGAGATGGATATGCATAGAATATGTTGTGGTATACCTACACTAACCAAGAAACAAGCGAATCTCTCCCTAGCTCAGCAGCACCTCTCCCTACACTGCCTGATTCCAGAGTAAAAAAGAAGCAAGACAAAAATATATCTCATACCCTACCATAATTATATATAAATGTAAAGCAAAATTGCATAATAAATATAGGGTACTTAGTGAACTATTTTTGATCAAAAAAAGTATACAAGCCTCTGTTTCTTGTATGTCTGCCATCTTAGACCTCAGTTCACATTGTCTGGTTTTTTGACTTGTTTGCATTCTGTGCAATTTAAGGGTGTGGCATGCCCTTTGTTGAGCTGATTGGTATATATGTAGCTTACCACGGGCCTAGGTGGTCTGGAGTTGGGACCCGGTCCTATTTGTCTACCCTTTTATATGCATTACTTCAACTTTGATATACAGTAAGGTTTTTAATATAGGCAGTATAGGTACCGTCCCAATTTAGGGTCACCTTGCCGCTGGTGGGACGGCTTGTATACTTTTTTTGATCAAAAATAGTTCACTAAGTACCCTATATTTATTATGCAATTTTGCTTTACATTTATATATAATTATGGTAGGGTATGAGATATATTTTTGTCTTGCTTCTTTTTTGCTAGTGTGAACATGCCTCTGTTTCTTGTATGTCTGCCATCTTAGACCTCAGTTCACATTGTCTGATTCCAGAGTAGACTGATGAGCATGGCGGCGCCAGTTCTGATATAGACCCGATGACGCTGTGCGGCCAGCCAATCACTGTAATGCCACAACCAACATGGCTTCGGCGTTACAGTGTGTGGCAGACAATCCCTGCATGTCCATTGCCTCTGTAAAGAGCGCCAAACATGCAGGGAGGGGACCCCGAGCTCCCGCCTAGCAATCCCGGAAATACTCTGCGAGCTCCGAGCATCTCAAGCAGTGATCTGCTCAGGCGAGTACAGAGCAGTAGCGTGCCTGCTCACTCATCACTAGTGTAGAGTCAATATACTCACTGCACCCCTAGATTAATTCATTGGGGGTGTAGTTTGTATAATCAGGTCAATGATAGGGTGTTTTGGCTGATCTGCCACCTCAGTAGCTCTGCTTATGTGACATGGCACTCACATACCATTCCAGTAAAACCTGAACTCCGATATGGCGCTCCTTCCTTTCTGAGCTTTGCACTGTGCCCCAAAAGTTATTTTCGACTACGTATGGGGCATATATACATACATACTCTATGAAGAACCTGTGGGTTCAAGGTGCCCACCACACGTATATTCCTTTAAAGGGTCTAGTTTCCAAAAAAGGGTTTTATCGTGAGGTGTTTCCACTGTTTAGGCATATAGGGGGCTCGCCAAACACGACATGACTAACGCAGACAATTTCATTAAATCTGCATTCCAAATCGTCAATTGGGCGCACGGCAGAGTTTGCAAAGGAAGAACAGTAGTAGTTTCCCTCCCCCCTTTACTTGGGAGAAACTGCACAATAAGTTTTGGGGTTCGTGGTTCTCCTGTTACGTTTTGTGAACATAAAAGAATTTGGAGCCAAAATAACATTTTCGTGTGAAAAACGTTTCATTTTCATGGCTCTACGTTAAACTTCTGTGAAGCACCTGGGGATTCAATGTGATCACCACACATGTAGATAAAATTCCCTTAGGGGTTTAGTGTCCAAAAAAGGGTTCAATTGTGGGGCGTTTCCACTACTTAGGAATATCAGGGGCTTTCCAAATGCAACATGGCATCTGCTCTTGATTACAGCCATATTTGGGAAGGAGCACCATTTGACTTCTTGGTAAATAAACAAAAAAAGCAGCTTCACCGTGTCCTATTTATATGACTCAGTCCGTTTTACAAAGCTGTGGGTCTCCAACCAGTAGCCGTGACTTACGGCTTCACAATTATTTTGGGGACTCACCAAAATTATTTTCTTATTTGACTTTTTGGTCGTAAACTGCATTTTCCCCCACATATGGGGTATTGGCTTACTCGGGAGAAATAGCCTAACAAGTTTTGAGGTCAATTTTCTCCTATTACCCATGCGAAAATAAAAAATATTGGTGCTAAAGTAAAATATTTTGTGAAGGTGGTGGTGGGGGGGGGGGTTGTACTTTTACTTTCTTCCACGTTTCTTCAACCCCTTTACGACCTATGATGTGTGTATACGTCATAGGCCGCCTTCCTCTTTCTGATGCGAGATCTGGCGATGAGCCCGCACCTTTTCAGGCACATGAGGGCTGATTTCATCAGCTGATGTGCCCCTAACAGCTGCGGGTGAAGTCTCGATCCACCCGCGGCTGTCAACATGTTAAATGCTGCTGTCAGTCTGATAGTGGCAATATACATATACATAATGATGCACTTCCAGTGCAATCAGCTCAGTCCAACGGTGCCCCTCACATGATCACAGGGCACTGATGGGTTGGCATGACAACCCAGGGACTGCAGGAGACCCCTGTGGTTGTCATTGATCACCCTGCTATGTGTAACACGAGCAATCAGAAGATCGCAGCTTCAAGTCTCTTATGGAGACTATTAAAGGGAAAAGTTTAAAAATATAAAAAAAATGAAGTTCAAATCGCCCTATTCAAAATAAAACCATGAAAAAACAAAACAAAAAAGAACATATTTGGTATCACCGCGTTCAGAAACGCCCGATCTATCAAAATATAAAAATAAAGAATCTGATCTGTAAACAGCATAGCAAGAAATACAATCAAAATGCCAGAAATACTGTGGTTGCAATAACGGGTCATCAGAATATCAATAAAAACGTCAGTTCGGGGCACAAAAAATAAGCCCTCACCCAGCCCCTGTTGAAGGCGCTTACCGAAACACGCGTCGGGGTGAACGCATGCCTGGGATTGGGACACCTGGCCACTCACTGTAAGTGCTTTTCAGCTTAGTATTTGCCAACTATGAGGCCTAACTGATATATGCCAGCTATATGGTCCAGCATATAAACAGTACTCTACAAGCACATCTTTTTTCTAAAATCTTAACCCAAAACAATGATTCTCTGATTGCCGTTTTCTTCCTCCCTCTGTATGGGGTTGGCTGATCCTGCATCTTGTGGGAATGTTAGACTATATTTATAAATCTTTGCACATTATGTGATATACAATTTGCAGGTTTGCACACCATTGGAGAGCGAGTGAGATTTATAGTGTAAATATTGCCCATATAATATACTTTGGGAGAGTGAGCAATATAGTATATGCACTTGAAAAAAATATATGTATATTAAACATCTAAAGTGCATCTCCCTCATTCCTTATATGTTTCTATGTGGCGATCATGTGTATAAATATTTATTTATTATTTGCTACCTATGGACCAGTAATTCTAAACCACTAATTGGCTACTCCCAACATGAATTTTTCTACATATTACCCGGATATGCGCCCCTGTTTTTTAAATGGTTTTAATATGTTTTCTCTTGTCATTGGTTGCTATCCATTTGTTTGTCACCTGTAATCAATAAATAATTTTCACTGCAATTGACATTTGTCTTTTATGGTTGGGTTTTCTCCTTTGTCTTTTTCTCTTAAATAAAAAACCACCTATACATGTTTGGTGTTTACGAACTCATAATGACCTGGAGTATAATAGCAGGTCAATTTTAGCATCCAGTGGACGTGAAAAAAAAAAAAAAAAAACTGGAATTGCATTTTTTTTTTTACATTTTTTTGCCAGTTCACAGCACTTGGAATTTTTTTCCTGTTTTCCAGTACACTACATGGTAAAGCTAGTAATGGTGTTTAAAGTACAACTTGTCCCACAAAAAATAAGCCATCACATGGCCATATTGGCCAAAAAATAAAAACGATATGGCTCTGGGAGCAAAAAACAAAAATGCAAAAACTGAAAATCCCAAGGTCGTGAAGGGGTTAAAATGTTTGGATGCAGCACTCTGAACAGCCAGTTTCTTTAGCAAATGACATTTTGTTGCTTACCCTCCATTTGGAGTGTCAATGAATACCTTCTGGACATCTGTCAAGTCAGCAGTCTTCCTCAGGATTATGGAGCCTACTGAAACAGACTAAGGGATCTTTTTAAATGCTTAGGAAGCCTTTGCAGGTGGGTTTTGATAAGTATTCTAATTTACTGAGAAGCACTTGTAAATTGATACCTTAACGCAAAATCGCATACAAGGGAAAAGTCCCATTAAATTTGTCTGGCCCGCAGACAGTGTGATAGACGAAGCAGCTGAGCAGATTGATATGCAGGATTATGGGGAAACTATTCATAGTAGTTATTTATGTCCCTGCTCTTACTATGCTTTAAAGTCCAGTGGGTGGATCAGTGATTGACAGCCTTCCCTGTACGAATGTATATAAAAGCTTCTTGCCGTCTACGCCTCACCGTGTATAGGGTAATTTACCCCTAAATATGCATTAGAAAAATTATATTACCGAGCACATCCTACAAGATTAAATAAGGCCATGGGTACAGGTTGCTGTGACTGCACTACAATGGTATACAAGCTGTACTGTGAGCGTGCCGAGTAATGTCATAATCAAATACATAAATTTGTACCGCATTACTGCTCATAATAAATGTATTGTCTTCATTGTATATGTCTCTATTGTATAGCAATGCAGTTGGGGTAACCTGCACCCCTGCTTTTATTTCATTTTGTTAGGAGTGGCTTATTCATCTGGTGTGTTACGGCACTTATCTCAAAGTTTTTTTGTTAAAGCTGGATCCTATGTGCCCTTTAAATATGTAAAGCTAGGCCGAGACCAGGACAGATTAGTTTGATAGTGTAGATTTCCATTTGCCTGCCTTGCTTCCAGCAGATGGGCTCACACCAATAGATCAAGTACCTGAATTGTGTACAGTATTTATAGTGGTGGTACAGTTTGGAATAAATATATTTAAATATTCACATTCCTTCGCATGCTCTGTGCGGTTGTATTTGTTTCTGTGTGGTAGCAATGCAGTCACATCATTCTGTCCATTTATTTCATTAGATGTTTACCAATTTCATTTGCTGCAACCAGGGCTGTGGAGTCGGTAAGCCAAACCTCCGACTCCTCGATTTCCATGACTCCGACTCCCTCATACACGGCTCATGTTTAAGTGATAAATATACTGTAGCACAGATTCATCTCAGCTAAAAGTCTAGACCCTTAAAATCAGGAATAGGACATTTCATAACTTTCCCAAATTCTTATGAAAAAATATTCCCAACAGACTGCATGAAACTACTGTGCTCCATTTATTGTATATTTTAGTAGTTAGAGTTGGTCCATTTTATACAGACTCCACCAAAATGGACTCCGACTCCACCTACACAGCCCTGGTTGCAACTGTGTTCCACTACAATTTTTCAGCATTCAAATCTGGATGGAAAATATGCAGGATTTCTGCTGTGTGAACGTTCCCTTGTACAGAACCTTTCGTCATAAACCTATATATTACGCTATTCAGAGTATCCTGCTCATAGATTGCAGAGCATTTTCATGGTGCCTCGTTATTGTTAAGAATTACTTTGAATGTCACTTTGTTGAGGAGAGCCAGAGACACAAGTACTTAATTAACCCGCAGACATAGGAGATTGAGAGAAAAGACCCACAAAGTGTATTATTTCACCTTACATAAAGCTTGTTTAGATCAAAAGATGGCTGCCATTTCCTGTTTCATCACACCATGCTCTGTTCTGGGAGGAAGCTGCATTCTATAGAAGGAATAACCAACCACAGAGCGACATATCGCTTGGAGAAACCCACCCTGATCACCTCATGGACCAACCCACCTTGATGATCTCATGGACTAAGTCCCCTGGACTACACCCCCTGATGACCTCATGGACTACGTCCCCTGGACTAACCAATCAATACATCTGGTTACTCACATTCTGGGCTAACCGAGCCCACATACAATGTTTATATAAGTCTATGTTTGGGTTGAATAAAGGACACTTGGAGCTGTGCCATAGCTGATCAAGCAGAGCTTACATCCGACTGTGTGTGTCTGATGTTATTCTTTCTTGCATGCACTTGATCATATCCATTAGGCCAGGAGCAGGCAACTAGTGAACATACCAAAATGTTCGCCCTAACTACTTGATGTACACTGATGATACATGATTGCCAGTAATTGTGTAGTACTGTAAATTTCCCAATTTTGCTTGATCACTCTTCTTCAAATGATGTCTCTGTTCTCAGGCCTCCAGGGAATATACTACCTGGTGGAGATGCTGAGCATTTTGTCACTGCGCAGCATCCTCGGCGTAGCCCGAGGCTCCACCAGAAGCCCAGGCCCAGTTACAATTATGATAACCTGTACGCTCACCTGGATGACGTTAAAAAGGAGGTGCCCTACACCAGGAGAGGTAAGGTGTATATCTGTTTTGTTGTACATGTTTATACAAGGGTTTTCCTGTATGTATTTCTTAATTTTGTTATTATAACACTACATTGCGTTCTACCATTGGGCATAGTTTCGACTTTGAAAGGGGAAAAACATGCTTGTAATCCCACTTTGGTGGCTGATCACATACTGACGCACACTAGAGAATTTACTTGGCTGGAATGCATAGGCTCAGGACGCCTTCTACCTATGGGCACAGAAGAATGGTACTTTGTTATTCCTGAGAGAGGGTGAGGAGTGGATACAATTGCATGCAGCCTAGGCAAAGTGCTTGGAAATTAGCAGCAGCTGCACAAATTGCTCCACATGTACCACAAGTACTTGCCCAAACCAGCTACAATTGTATCCACTTATAAGCTGACAGCAGAACTAATTATGTACAGGTTTACAATTGGGGAAGGGGCTCTACTCGTTTGTCATGTTTTTTTCAAATTGCGTTAAACACCTTATTATTTGATACAAATTAAAGGCACTAAAGGGTGTAAATGTATAGTGTGAGGGAGGCTGTGAAATATATCTACAGGATGGCTTTCTATTAGTGATGATGAGCTAACGTGCTCTGTACTCGCCCGAGCATCACGGTGCTCGAGAAGCTCGGCGAGTATTTCCGGGCTGCTCAGGCAGGAACTCTGGTCCCCTCCTTGCATGTTTGGCACTCTTTAGAGAGCCAATGAACATACAGGGATTTCCTGCCACGCACTGTAATACCGTAGCCATGTTTTTTTGTGGGCATTACAATGATTGGCTGGCCGCACAGTGTCATCAGGTTTATATCAGACCTGGCGCCACTATGCTCGTCACAGTCTACCCCGGAAAAACAGGCAGAAAGGGAGAGGTGCTGCTGATTCAGGGTATGCATGCATGCATGCATGCATGTATGTATGTATCGGGGATCGAATACGAGGGATGGTATATATCCCCCAGAATGTGTACAGAGACCTATTAAACCCATTGAAGTGCATGGCAGTCACAGACACACCTGCGGCTGCAATGCAGGAATGAAGGTGAGCATTGACCTTGTCAGGCTATCTGGCTAAGGCAGAGTAGTAAAACCCAGCAGGGCCTTCATTTCTTGGAGGAGGCTCTTGCCACAGGTCCTTTAAAAACCCGGCATTAAGGGTTAGTGTTCAGTGTTGGGACCTGCTAGGAATATAGCAGGAAAGCTTGGCGGGCCTGTGTATAGCTGAACCTACGTCTGGTAAGGCTCTGCACCCAACAGGCTCTGAGCGTCCCGGCACGGCCGTTATGGACTTATGTTAACCTGGCTGCGAACTGGAGAACTCTGTTTTACCTGTGAGTGCTGAATAAAAGCTGCTTATGTTGGACTTGCTTGGGTCACTGCAAGGTGTGAACACCGCCGCCTTTCAGCTTGGTGGAGAATGCGGGCATTGTGACTGAGGCATACCCCACTGGCAGCTGCATGATCACAATCCAGCCTGCCACCTTTCAGCCCCACCCCGTGGACAAAATGGAGGCGCTGTTAAAGCAGTTGGTACTTACCCAGCAGCAGCAGCTGCAGTCTCCAGTGGCAACAGCAGGAGCGAGAACAGCAGCATAAATCAGCAGCAGCAGAAAACACAAATGAACTGTTGCTGCAACAGATTGCTGCCCTGCGGTTAACAGCTAGAGGCCCGGAACAAGGTACGCTCAGCGTTGATGAAGATGGGACCGGAGGACAACGTGGAAGCCTTCCTGACTATCTACAAACGCACAGCAGAGCCGGAAAACCTACCAGCCGGCCAGTGGGCGGAAGTGGTGGCTCCGTTTTTGGTCGGCGATGCCCAGAAGTCCTACTTCAACCTCAGTCGAGAGGACTACCAGAGGCTCAAAAAGGCGAGATCATTGCCCGACTGGGGGTCAATACATACGTGAGGGCTCAGCTCGTATTTTCATGGACTTGTGGTGACCTGACCCTCCCCGTCTTAGACTTATGACCTTTTGCCGCTGATAAAGAGGTGGCTCCAGCCTGAGTCTTTGACTCCAGCTCAGATGGTGTAGAGGCTGGTGGTCAACCGGCTGGTGAGGACTCTACCGGCAGCTGTCCAACGTTGGTTGGAGCAAAGGGACCCCGGCACCCTAAACCAGGTGGTCAGCCTGATCGAGCGCTACTCGGCCACTCAGGACTTTATCCGGACTTTGCCCCCTCGCGGCTGTCACGCCGATCCCTGCCAACCCAGGAACTGGGAAAGGGGTCGCGTCCCTCTGCCGAGGACAGTCAGCACCGTACCCATGCTGAAGGGGTACCCCAGAATGAGAGTAGCAGGAGACCGGTTCCCTCCCAAAGTGTCAAAAGAATTAATAGTACCCCCTCCATTAGGTGCTGGCAGTGTCATGCGCCAGGACATGTGGTTGCTAGCTGCCCCCCGACTACGGAGCCCATGGACTGCGGGTATAACCGCCGGGTCTCAAAGTACATCCAAGCCGTCTGCACTGCGAGTGCCGACCCCTCGGACAGTGAGCCCCAACTGTGCCAGGTACTGGTTAATGGGTACCCCACGGAGGCTCTCCTAGACTCGGGGAGCCTAGTAACTGGTACATCGGTCGCTGGTGGCAGGAGACAACCCCAGTGGACGGACAGTCGGGGGTGTGTGTATCCACGAGGACCTCCGAGAGTACCTAACCGTGGAGGTAGTTGTGTCCACGCCATGTGGCGACATAAAACATGTCGTGGGGGTGGTAAAAACCTCTTCCTTATGGGACCGTGTTGGGAAGAGACTTGCCTGCTCTGGACTCTGTAACAAATTTTACTGGCGGGAGAGTGGATTTTGTGTTTCCACAGGCGCTGTACCTGATGAACCCGAGTCAGGGGTACCTGCCGTAGGGGTGTCCAACCTAGGGATAGAGTGTGACCCCGATAGGTCTCCCTTAGAGGTGCTGGCAGGAGAAGTCGAGGAGAGCCCATCGATCCGAGCTGCAAGTGTCCCGGGACACGTTTGGGACATCTCAGCTACAGGAACCCAACCTGACTCGGGCGCAGGAAAATGTGTTGGAGGTAAATGGCGTAGGTCAACAGTCCTGTGCAGATACTGTATTTCCACGCATGGTAATTAACGGCGAGTTGCTCTACAGGGTAGACAAAATCAGGGACGAGGTCGTGGAACAGTTAGTGGTACCTCAGTCATACCGTCGGGCGGTTCTGGAGATGGCACACACACCTGCTGGGTGGACACTTAGGGGTTAAAAAGACACAAGAACAAATTCTAGAAGTACTGCGAATCCTGCCCCGAATGTCAACTGACCACACCCACCGCAAGTTTCCGTAGCCCATTGGTACCTCTGCCAGTGATAGAGGTACCTTTTGAACGGATTGCAATGGACTTGGTAGGGCCCATTGTAAAATCCGCTCGTGGCCACCAACATATACTTTTGGTCATCGACTATGCTACCCGGTACCCGGAGGATGTACCGCTACACCACACCTCAGCGAAACTAATTGCACGGGAGCTGTTTGCCATGTTCTGTCGCCTTGGGCTACCTAAGGAGATCCTGATGGATCAAGGGACCCCTTTTATGTCCAAGGTGATGAGGGAACTATGCAAACTGCTAAAAATAAAACCATTGCGCACCTCTGTGTTCCACCCTCAAACTGACAGACTAGGTGAACTGTACAATAAAACCCTCAAGTCCATTTTAAAAAAGGTGGTTTCTAAGGACGGAAGGGATTGGGACATGTTGCTACCCCATTTGATGTTCGCCGTCCGTGAGATACCCCAGGCTTCCACAGGGTTCTCTCCCTGTGAGTTATTGTACACCCTAGGGGTCTGTTGGATGTAGCCAAAGAGACAGGGGAACAAGAGCAGACTCCACATAGGAGTAAAATTGAACACGTGGCTAGTATGCAGGACCGAATCGTGGCGGTCATGCCCATCGTGAAAGAACATCTGTAAATGCAATAAAAGAGCCACAGTCAGGTCTTTTAACAAGGGTGATCGGGTGCTGGCACTGGTACCCACAGCCGAGAGTAAGCTCATGGCCAAGTGGCAAGGGCCATATGAGGTTCAAGAAAAAGTGGGGGATGTTAATTACTGAGTGTATCAGCCCGGAAGGAGGAAACCGGAGCAGCTTTATCATGTAAACCTGCTAAAACCTTGGAAAGATCGAGAGTGTTTAGTTACAGACATCACTTCGGGCATGCCGCCAGAGAGATCTCTACCTGCGTCCGGGGGAGAGGTCAGGATAAGTGATGCTCTCACTTAACAGAAGCGACGGGAGGCTCGCTTGCTGGTACAGCAGAATACAGACGTGTTCTCAGAGCTACCAGGTAGGACTACGGTTGTCCAACATGACATTGTCACTGAACTTGGGGTAAGGGTACGAATGAGACCGTACCGGCTACCCGAAGCCCAGAGGCAAGCCATCACGGCTGAGGTAAAACAAATGCTCCAGTTAGGCATCATTGAGGAATCACGGAGTGAGTGGGCTAGCCTCATCGTACCGATTCCGAAACCAGACGGATCGTTACGCTTCTGTAATGATTTCCGGAAATAAAATGAATGTCGAAATTTGACCTACAGTGGTGGCCAAAAGTATTGGCACCCCTGCAATTCTGTCTGATAATACTCAGTTTCTTCCTGAAAGTGATTGCAATCACAAATTCTTTGGTATTATCTTCATTTAATTTGTCTTCAATGAAAAAACACAAAAAGAATTGTCCTAAAGCCAAATTGGATACAATTCCACACCAAACCTAAAAAAAGGGGGTGGACAAAAGTATTGGCACTGTTTGAAAAATCATGTGATGCTTCTCTAATTCGTGTAATTAACAGCACCTGTAACTTACCTGTGGCACCTAACAGATGTTGGCAATAACTAAATCACACTTGCAGCCAGTTAACATGGATTAAAGTTGACTCAACCTCTGTCCTGTGTCCTTGTGTGTACCACACTGAGCATGGAGAAAAGAAAGACCAAAGAACTGTCTGAGGACTTGAGAAACCAAATTGTGAGGAAGAATGAGCAATCTCAAGGCTACAAGTCCAGCTCCAAAGACCTGAATGTTCCTGTGTCTTCCGTGGGCAGTGTCATCAAGAAGTTTAAAGCCCATGGCATTGTAGCCAACCTCCCTAGATGCGGACGGAAAAGAAAAATTGACGAGAGATTTCAACGCAAGATTGTGCGGATGGTGGATACCTCGACTAACATCCAAACAAGTTCAAGCTGCCCTGCAGTCTGAGGGTACAACAGTGTCAACCCGTACTATCCGTCGGCGTCTGAATGAAAAGGGACTGTATGGTAGGATACCCAGGAAGACCCCACTTCTTACCCCGAGACATAAAAAAGCCAGGCTGGAGTTTGCCAAAACTTACCTGAGAAAGCCCAAAACGTTTTGGAAGAATGCTCTCTGGTCAGATGAGACTAAAGTAGAGCTTTTTGGGAAAAAGCATCAACATAGAGTGTACGGGGAAAAAAAAAAAAAAAAAAAAAAAAAAAAAAAGGGAGGTATTCAAAGAAAAGAACACTGTCCCTATAGTCAAACATAGCGGAGGTTCCATGATGTTTTGGGGTTGTTTTGCTGCCTCTGGCACTGGACTGCTTGACAGTGTGCATGGCATTATGAAGTCTGAAGACTACCAACAAATTTTGCAGCATAATGTAGGGCCCAGTGTGAGAAAGCTGGGTCTCCCACAGAGGTCATGGGTCTTCCAGCAGGACAATGACCCAAAACACACTTCCAAAAGCACTATAAAATGGTTTTAGAGAAAGCACTGGAGACTTCTAAGGTGGCCAGCAATGAGTCCAGACCTGAATCCCATAGAACACCTGTGGAGAGATCTCAAAATGGCAGTTTGGAGAAGGCACCCTTCAAATATCAGGGACCTGGAGCAGTTTGCCAAAGAAGAATGGTCTACAATTCCAGCAGAGCATTGTAAGAAACTCATTGATGGTTACCGGAAGCGGTATTTTGGCTAAAGGTTGTGCAACCAAGTATTAGGCTGAGGGTGCCAATACTTTTGTCTGGCCCATTTTTGGAGTTGTGTTTTTTCCTTGCAAGCAAATTAAATGAAGATAATAATACCAAAGAATTTGTGATTGCAATCATTTTCAGGAAGAAACTGAGTATTATCTGACAGAATTGCAGGGGTGCCAATACTTTTGGCCACCACTGTATATCCAATGCCCAGGGTGGATGAGCTGACTGAGAGACGGGGGAAGGCCTAGTAATTTACTATGCTCAATCTCACCAAGGTTACTGGCAGGTACCTCTCACGGAATCGGCGAAGGAAAAAGGCCGCCTTCATAACTCCGGAGGGTCTATATCACTATGTGATATTGCCTTTTGGGTTACATGGGGCCCGGCTACATTCCAGAGGTTGATGGACAGTGCTCAAGCCTCATCAGGAGTACGCGTCCGCGTATCTAGATGATATCCTCTTTAGCACCGACTGGCATACGCAGCTATCCCAGGTACAAGCGGTGATGGATTCTCTCAGAGCCAATTTTAGCATCAAGTGAACGTGGAAAGAAAACAAAAAACTGGAATTGCATTTTTTTTTTTTTTTTGCCAATTCACAGCACTTGGAATTTTTTTCCTGTTTTCCAGTACACTACATGGTAAAGCTAGTAATGGTGTTTAAAGTACAATTTGTCCCGCAAAAAATAAGCCATCACATGGCCATATTGCCCAAAAAATAAAAACGATATGGCTCTGGGAGCAAAAAACTAAAATGCAAAAACTGAAAATCCCAAGGTCGTGAAGGGGGTTAAAATGTTTGGATGCAGCACTCTGAACAGCCAGTTTCTTTAGCAAATGACATTTTGTTGCTTACCCTCCGTTTGGAGTGTCAATGAATACCTTCTGGACATCTGTCAAGTCAGCAGTCTATCTCAGGATTATGGAGCCTACTGAAACAGACTAAGGGATCTTTTTAAATGCTTAGGAAGCCTTTGCAGGTGGGTTTTGATAAGTATTCTAATTTACTGAGAAGCACTTGTAAATTGATACCTTAACGCAAAATCGCATACAAGGGAAAAGTCCCATTAAATTTGTCTGGCCCGCAGACAGTGTGATAGACGAAGCAGCTGAGCAGATTGATATGCAGGATTATGGGGAAACTATTCACAGTAGTTATTTTTGTCCCTGCTCTTTCTATGCTTTAAAGTCCAGTGGGTGGATCAGTGATTGACAGACTTCCCTGTACGAATGTATACAAAAGCTTCTTGCTGTCTACGCCTCAACGTGTATAGGGTAATTTACCCCTAAATGTGCACTAGAAGAATTAATCCAGCGATGCTCTAGAAGTGCCGAACGGCTATGGAGGAAAACTCGGACACCAGAAAACTTTATCCACTACAAATTTATTTTAAAAACATACAACTCTGCCCTTCACCTCGCCAAACAGGCCTACTTCACCACCCTGATCTCCTCACTATCCAACAACCCCAAAAAACTCTTCGATACCTTTCACTCCCTCCTCAGTCCTAAAGCGCAGGCCCCCACCACGGACATTTGTGATGAGGACCTGGCCTCCTACTTCACAGAGTAAATAGACACCATCCGTCAGGAAATCAGCTCCCAGCCACAAAGTGCCGTGACTCAACTATCCCCCCACCCCCCACACATCCCCTCTGGATCCCTCTCCACATTTGACCCAGTCACAGAAGACGAAGTCTCCAGGCTCCTCTCTTCTTCTCATCCCACCACATGCACCACTGACCCCATCCCCTCACATCTACTCCAGTCTCTTTCTTCAGTCGTCACTACTCATCTAACTAAAATCTTCAACCTCTCCCTCTCTTCTGGTATCTTCCCCTCCTCCTTCAAACACTCCATCATCACTCCATTATTAAAAAAGCCCTCTCTTGACCTTTCCTGCACAAACAACTACAGACCAGTCTCCAATCTTCCTTTCATCTCTAAACTCTTGGAGTGCCTGGTCTACTCCCGCCTTACCAGCTACCTCTCCACTCACTCTTCTAGACCCATCACAGTCCGGCTTCCGCCCTCTACATTCTACAGAAACTGCACTCAAAGTAACCAATGACCTTCTGACAGCAAAACGTAATGGTGACCACTCTTTGCTCATTCTTCTTGACCTCTCTGCAGCCTTTGACACCGTTGACCACCACCTCCTACTCTCTATGCTTCACTCAATCGGCATAAAGGACACTGCTCTCTCCTGGTTCTCCTCCTACCTATCTGACCGCTCTTTCAGTGTATCGTTCGCTGGCTCCACTTCTTCCCCTCTTTCTCTCACTATTGGGGTTCCTCAGGGTTCAGTCCTTGGCCCTCTTCTCTTCTCTCTCTACACAGCCCCAATTGGTCAGACAATCATCAAATTTGGTTTGCAGTATCATCTTTATGCTGATGACAACTATACACCTCATCCCCTGACCTTACCCCCGCTGTACTACAGAACACCAGTGACTGTCTGGCCGCAGTTTCTAAAATCATGTCCGCTCTCTATCTGAAACTCAACCTCCCAAAAACCGAACTTCTTCTGTTCCCGCCGTCTACTCACCTCTCTAAATCGGACATCTCTCGCTGAGTGTGGCACCACAATAATGCCGAGCAAGCAGGTGCGTTGCTTGGGCGGTGTTTGACACCAATCTCTCCTTCACCCTCCACATACAATCTCTTGCCCGCTCTTGTCGCTTGCACCTGAAGAACATCTCTAGAATCCGCCCCTTTCTCACCTTGGAAACAAAAACCCTCACTGTTGCCCTGATCCACTCCCGCCTTGACTACTGTAACTCTTAATTGGCCTCCCCCTCACTCGACTTTCCCCCCTCCAGTCCATCCTTAATGCTGCAGCCAGGGTCATCTATCTGGCTAATCGTTACTCAGACGCTTCCGCTCTGTGCCAGTCATTGCACTGGCTGCCCATGAATTCTAGGATCAGATTTAAATTGCTTGTTCTCACCCACAAAGCTCTCCACAGTGCGGCACCCCCCTACATCTCTTCCCTCATCTGTTTATCGGCCTACCCGTTTTCTACGCTCTGCAAGCGACTTTCGACTAACATCCGCACTAATCCGTACCTCCCACTCCCGGCTTCAAGACCTCCCGAGCTGCACCTATTCTTTGGAATGCTCTACCCCAAGAAATTAGGATGAACCACAATTTACACAGTTTTAGGCGCTCCCTAAAAACACATCTGTTTAGGGTGGCCTATCACGTTCCCTAATCAAAGTCCTTTTATATTCTTATAGCCCATTCCTTATTTCTCCAAACATAAGTCTCCACCTAACCAAAAAGCACTACAGATACTGGCTGGTGATAAGCTCATGCAGCCTCCATCTATCCCTCATCCCCTCAAGATGGCTGGACCATCCTTGTAAATAAGCCATTGTACTTTGTGTTACTCCCACCTCATTGTAGATTGTAAGCTCTTAGGAGCAGGGTCGTCATTATTTTTGCTGTAATTATTGTATCTTTAGCCATGTTACTTATGACTGTTGTACATGAACCTGTGAATTGTTAAGCGCTGCGGAATATGTTGGCGCTATATAAATAAAGATTATTTTTTATTATTATTATTATTATTAATTCAATTACCGAGCACCTCCTACAAGATTAAATAAGGCCATGGGTACAGGTTGCTGTGACTGCACTACAATGGTATACAAGCTGTACTGTGAGCGTGCCGAGTAATGTCATAATCAAATACATAAATTTGTACTGCATTACTGCTCATAATAAATGTATTGTCTTTATTGTATAGCAATGCAGTTGGGGTAACCTGCACCTCTGTTTTTATTTCATTTTGTTAGGAGTGGCTTATTCATCTGGTTTGTTACGGCACTTATCTCAAAGGTTTTTTGTTAAAGCTGGATCCTATGTGCCCTTTAAATATGTAAAACTAGGCTGAGACCAGGACAGATTAGTTTGATAGTGTAGATTTCCATTTGCCTGCCTTGCTTCTAGCAGATGGGCTCACACCAATAGATCAAGTACCTGAATTGTGTACAGTATGTATAGTGGTGGTACAGTTTGGAATAAATATATTTAAATATTCACATTCCTTCGCATGCTCTGTGCGGTTGTATTCGTTTCTGTGTGGTAGCAATGCAGTCAGATCATTGTGTCCATTTATTTCATTAGATGTTTACCAATTTCATTTGCTGCAACCAGGGCTGTGGAGTCGGTAAGCCAAACCTCCGACTCCTCGATTTCCATGACTCCGACTCCCTCATACACAGCTCATGTTTAAGTGATAAATTTGGTCCATTTTATACCGACTCCACAGCCCTGGCTGCAACTGTGTTCCGCTACAATTTTTCATATTCAAATCTGGATGGAAAATATGCAAGATTTCTGCTGTGTGTGAACGTTCCCTTTTACTGAACCTTTTGTCATAAACCTATATATTAAGCTATTCAGAGTATCCTGCTCATAGATTGCAGAGCATTTTCATGGTGCCTCGTTATTGTTAAGCATTACTTTGAATGTCACTTTGTTGAGGAGAGCAAGAGGCTCAAATACTTAATTAACCTCCAGACATAGGAGATTGAGAGAAAAGACCCACAAAGTATTATTTCACCTTACATAAGCTTGTTTAGATCAAAGATGGCTGCCATTTCCTGTTTCATCACACCATGCTCTGTTCTGGGAGGAAGCTGCATTCTATAGAAGGACTAACCAACCACAGAGCGACACATCGCTTGGCGAAACCCACCCTGATGACCTCATGGACTACGCCCCCTGGACTAACCAATCAATACATCTGGTTACTCACATTCTGGGCTAACCTACAGTGTTTATATAAGTCTATGTTCGGGTTGAATAAAGGACACTTGGAGCTGTGCCATAGCTGATCAAGGAGAGCTTAAATCCGACTGTGTGTGTCTGATGTTATTCTTTCTTGCATGCACTTGATCATATCCATTAGGCCAGGAGCAGGCAACTAGTGAACATACCAAAATGTTCGCCCTAACTACTTGATGTACACTGATGATACATGATTGCCAGTAATTGTGTAGTACTGTAAATTTCCCAATTTTGCTTGATCACTCTTCTTCAAATGATGTCTCTGTTCTCAGGCCTCCAGGGAATATACTACCTGGTGGAGATGCTGAGCAGATCTACACTGCTCAGCATCCTCGGCGTAGCCAGAGGCTCCACCAGAAGGCCAGGCCCAGTTACAAATACGATAACCTGTACGCTCACCTGGATGACGTTAAAAAGGAGGTGCCCTACACCAGGAGAGGTAAGGTGTATATCTGTTTTGTTGTACATGTTTATACAAGGGTTTTCCTGTATGTATTTCTTAATTTTGTTATTATAACTAGTGTTGAGCCACCCCCGTAGTGTTCGAGTTCGGTTCGGTTCGTCGAACACCCGTGTGTTCGCCGAACTGTTCGTCGAACACCTTCGAACACCGTTAAAACCAATGGCAGGCAAACAAAAACACATAGAAACACATAGAAAACACCTTCAAAGGTGTCCAAAAGCTGACAAACTGCTCAGAAGACACAACTAACACATGGAAAAGTGACAAGTACATATAGTCATGCGAAAAGAAAAGAGGTGGAGGAGTAAAAGGAGGGGGAGACACAGATATAGGCATGTCATGCCCTTCTAAAATCCAAAAAGTGAGAAGCCGACACGGCCAGTCCGCTCCTGCCCGTGCCACCTCCGTGTCGCCGGGTTTGTGCCAGAGCCGCGGTGAACCCTGACGGCCAGCCCCCCTCTCCCAATACTGGTGCCTGTCCGCTGGTGGGTCGAGAGAGCCCCCCTGTGGTGGAGGCAGCTCTAAGCTTTTTAATTTAAAATTGTCCCTCTAATTTGAATGAATACACTTTAAATCCATTTACAAGGATCTATTGGAGGGCAAGTCTCATGCCAGCAGCCGCGTAATTCCAGCTCCAGTAGCGTCCACTAAAGCTGCTGCAGTTAAAAAGCTTTTATAAGGATCGAGCTCGGCTGTCCACCGCAAGGCATCCTAGTGCCAGTCCCAGCCCCTATGCCTTGGGGTGCCTCCTGATGCTCTTCACTGAGTATCCCGTGGTCCCGAAGCATTTCCTTTGAAAAAATTAAGTGTCCAAACTACAGGTGGTGTAGCTTGCAAGATAATCCGCTGACTAGCAGACACTGCTACTAGGCACAAAGTATTTCCTGGGCTAGATGCAGTTAAAAATTTGTAAGTAGATACTCTCGTTGGATGCTGAGAAAGCATTCCATAGAGTCTCCTGGCACGCCATATATGATTCTCTAAAAAAGCTTGGGGTAGGGGTCTAGGGGACCCTTTTATAGCCAAAATCACGGCCCTGTATCACAATACGTCACCTAGGCTGAAGATAAATGGAACTGTAGCACCGAGGGCTCGGTTGCTACAGACGTATTGCACCTCACCCAGAGGTGTGATATCTCACTCTCAGATAAGGATGGAGTGTGGATCAGGACCCGACACCTGCATGCATTACACCACATTGCCGTGGGGCAGGGCGACCAATATGCCCCTGAGATGGGCACGACAGTCCCTGTCCCTGGCTGGAGTGGGGGGAGGGAACACTGAGGAAGGGGAACCCTGCAGTGCAGGAGCAGGGAGGAAGCAGTTCCTGGGTGCATTGAGAAGGGAGTATAAAAGGTGGGCACCATCTTAGTTCAGTGCAGAGAAGTCTGAGCAGAAGTGGCAGGGAGCAGGGGCTCTGCATGAGCTCTGCTCCGGAGGCGGGCCTAGTAACAGAGGCCCAGGCCTGCAAGAGGGAGAAGGAAGGAAGAGGAGCGGAGAAGGCTCCAGGAACGAGGAATGAAGGGATCCCAGGGGTGCGGACGGGCGAGTCGCCACCGCACGCCCGAATCCACCTGCGTGGAGGGGTCAGGCCAAAGGGGGAGACCGGTCCCCGAACTAGTGGAGGCAGGAAACGACCCTCAGCTAGAAACCGGAGGCTCTGACATTTTATGTGGCGCAGCCCCTTGCTCCACCCGCTAGGAAGGCACCACATAGGGTCAGGGAAACTGGCGCCAAGTTTACCAAGAGGAGGCCCGAGGCAGCCGGACAGAAGTGTTGGTAAGAAAGGCCAGACAAAGGACACACAAAGGGGGTCCTGTGAAGCGCTCCAAAGTTATCTGGGAGTTGTCTGAGCCCCTCACCTGGTGAGCACAGTACGACGTGGGCAGCCGTTACCTGCAGACGTGGTCTGGATAATAAGAACTGTGAGTAAAGGGCCTGAACTGCATCACTGACTCCGTGTCGTTACTGCTGCTGCCCTGCACCATCACCCCCATCCTCCGCATACACTGCCCTGAGGCTATACTCCTCCCGTGGGGAGTTATGCTACGCTCTGCTGCACCCACAGCACCAGCCTTAGCGGTCTGCCCTGTAGCGGCGGTTCACTCTGACCGCAATCCACGGGTGGCGTAGTCGGACATTTAAACATCAAAACCACATAAATAGTTCCGCCACTGGTTTGACCGCCCTGAGCCACGGAACCGGATCGCCGCCACGAAGACTACAACCACCAGCATCCACCAAAAAGGGTCCGGCTCCGGGTGTCCCAAGGCCCAGGGGGTGCGTCAGAACATTTTCATCACCTTTCACAATCACCAATGGGACAAGGCAGGGATGTCCTCTGTCCCCTCTCTTATACATCCTAGTGACGGAGCACCTGCTCTTATCAATTCGCCATAACCCCAATATTAGGTGGATTGAGGTGGGAGGCACCGAGTACAAGTGCTCTCTATTTGCTGATGATGTCCTAGTATATATCACGCAATCACATATATCCATCCCTGCTGTTATGGCTGAAATAGATCACTTTGTTACATGGTAAAATTTTAAAATCAATGCAGCGAAGTCTGAGGACCTCGATGTCTCCCTCCCTAAATCCATATAGGATTCCACCCAGTCCAACTTTCCCTTTGCCTGGCCCTCACAGGGTATCAAATACTTAGGAATTCCTATTCATAGAGACCTCTCCCATCTATGTTATCTTAATTTTGGGCCCTTTATTGAACAACTCCATACAGACCACGGTTGGCAAGTTAGAACTGTAAGATTCACTACATGAACCACTGGTGTTTTGTGGAAAAGCACATGTACACCGTGTTCCAAATTATTATGCAAAAAGTGTTTAGGAGTGATAAGGGAAGAATTTGTTTGTTTGTCAGTTAAACTCATTGATGGTGATGTGTGTCAGGGCTCTTTATATCACTGTAAGCAATTGCAGACACCTGTGCTAATTAGTTTGGCAGGTGTGTCCAATGAAAGGCAAGACTACTTAAGAAGGCTCTCTCACATTATTAAGCAGCCTACATTTTCTGCCAAAATGGGAAAGAAAAAGGATGTGTCGGCTGCTGAGAAGCAACACATTGTGGAGTGTTTAGGTCAAGGCATGACTACAATCAACATTGTGCGATGATCAGGATGAAGTGTCTTGGCAATCAAGAAGTATGTAGCTGATTCACAGTACACACGTGTGCGTGCTGATAAGGGCAAATTGAGGACTCTTTCCTACAGGCAATTACGTCAGGTTGAAAGAGCAGCGGCAAAAAAGCCTTGTCATAGCAGCAGACAAGTTTTTGAAGCTGCTTGTGCCTCCAACGTCCCCCGAACAACAAGATGCAGGGTCCTTCAGAGGTTTGCAGCTGTGCATACGCCATCCTGTCGACCTCCTCTATCCACTTCACACAAGCAGAAACGGCTCCAGTGGGCCAAACATTACATGAAGACTGATTTCAAAACTGTTTTGTTCACGGATGAGTGCCGTGCAGCGCTCGATGGTCCAGATGAATGGAGTGGAGGATGGCTGGTTGATGGACACCCCACGCAAACACGGCTACAGCGCCAACAAGGAGGAGGTGGAGTAATGTTTTGGGCTGGAATCATGGGGAGAGAGATTGTCGGCCCCTTTAGGATCCCTGAAGGCGCTAAAGATGAACTCCATAATGTATGTGGATTTTCTCAAACAGCACTTCCTGCCATGGTTCAAGAAGAAGAACCGTGTATTTCACAGCAAGATCATTTTTCTGCATGATAATGCACCATCTCATGCTGCACATAAAACATCTGCATCTCTGGCTGATATGGGCATAAAAGGGGACAAACTTATGGTGTGACCCCCATGCTCCCCTGACCTCTACCCCATTCAGAACCTTTGGAGCATCATTAAAAGGAGTGTCTATGATGGCGGGAGGCAGTTCACATCTAAGCAACAGCTCTGGGAGGGTATTCTGTCCTCATGCAAAACAATTGAAGCAGAAACCATCCAAAACCTGACAAATTCAATGGACGAGAGAGTTCAGAAGCTCCTTTCGAACAAGGGGTCCTATGTGAAAATGTAACATCACCTAGAATAAAGTTTTGAGTTGAAAACTGTTTGATTTCAGTTTCTAACAACCTGCTAATGCTTATAATTTCAAAAATGACCATTTTTTTGGTCTTTATTAAAATGAAAAGGTTGATCGAAAAGTTTGGGGGATCTAAGAGTGTGGCAACCCAGTAGTCATGATTACTTCGAATTCTGACAATATGAGGGTCATGCTGCAGGTAGTGCAGTGTAGTGCCGGCGTCCCTGCCCTCTGCTAGGCAGGGACGCTGCTCCCCTCACCACTCTGCCCCGTGCCCGGCGTCCCTCTCCCGCTCTGCTGTCAGCGCGCGCTCCTTCCCGGCGTCCTCCTCCCGCTCTGCTCTCAGTGCGCGCTCCTTCCCGGCCCCTGTGCTTAGGGCGCGCGCGCGCTCCCCTCCTCTTAAAGGGGCCGCGCGCGCCGTCCTAAGGAGTCCCCGGCCAATGGCCGGAGGACTTCATCATATATAAGGCACCTCCTCCAAAATGGAGGTGCCCGAGCAATGTTGTTTGCACCTGTGTCTCACCTGTGCTTCAGCCCTCAGGTCCCGTTGCCAGTTACCTGCCAGTTACCTGCCTGATTACTTGCTACCTGTCTGCTAGTCTGAGGTCTGACGGTCTGCCTTACTACTCCGGTCAGTCTGTCTAAGGACCAGCCTGCCCGCTCACCTGGGAGCGCACCTCAGCTACCTGCCTGCTTGCCTGAGGTCCGACGGTCTGCCTTACAACTCCGGTCAGTCTGTCTATGGACCAGCTTGCCCGCTCACCTGGGAGCGTTTCTCCGTTACCTGCCTGCTTGCCAGCCCGGAGGCTCCGCTGTCACGTGCTGTGACCACCAGCTATTCCAGAGACTCTTGCCCGCTCACCTGGGAGCGCTTCTCCGCTACCTGCCTGCTTGTCTGCCCGGAGGCTCCGCTGTCACGTGCTGTGACCACCAGCTATTCCTGAGACTCTTGCCCGCTCACCTGGGAGCGCTTCTCCGTTACCTGCCTGCTTGCCTACCTGGAGGCTCCGCCGTCACGTGCTGTGACCACCTGCTATTCCAGAGACTCTCGCTTGCTCACCTGGGAGCACACATTCTTCATCTGCCTTGCTAGCCTACCTGGAGGTTCAGCCATCACAGGTCGTACCTACCCTTTATCCAGAGACTGCCCCGATCACTTGCCGTGTCCTCCTGCCCGTACACCCAGAGACTGTCCTGGTCACCTCCTGTGACTACCAGCCTGGTCGCCACCCGCTCCCTTACAAGGACCGCCCCCTTGTATTGTAGCCCAGAGGTTCCGCCTCCCAGACCCGTTACATGCAGCAAGAAGGCACTTATGTGTCTTGCGCATCTCGGAGCCCCAAAATTATTTTCCGGGCTAGATGCAGCTAAAAATTATTTTTAATTTTAAATCTGGTGAAGCTTATTATAGATGGCCTAATAGGATCAGTGCTGCACACTGCTACAAAGCCCAAATTATTTTCCAGTCAAGATACAGATAAACATGATTAGTAATTTGAAAGCTTTAAACGGTTGGTAGGGTGATTTTAACCAATCATCAAGCTTTTACTCTCCCCAGGATGACACAGGGGTAGAAAAGTCGTTTCGGATCCATGATTTGTTCATCTTTATGAACGTGAGTCTGTCTACATTATCAGTGGAGAGCCGCGTGCGCTTATCTGTCAGCACACCACCAGCAGCGCTGAACACACGTTCAGACAGAACGCTGGCTGCGGGGCATGACAAGATCTCCAAGGCGTAAGTGGCTAGCTCCGGCCATTTATCCAGATTGGAAGCCCAAAAAGAGCAAGGGTCCAGTGACACAGTCGTGGCTTCAATGTTTACTTGGAGATACTCCTGTACCATCGTCTCTAGGCGTTGACTATGTGTCAGACTTCTTGTCTCCTGTGGCCTTGCAAAGGATGGGCTAAAAAAGTGGTGAAATGATTCCGCAAAATTGATGTTACCAGCAGATACTGGGGTTCTGTTACGGTTTGAGTGCTGAACACTTGACGGTCCCACGGTTGGCAAGTTGGAACTGTGAGATTCACTACGTGCACCACTGGTATTTTGTGGAAAAGCACATGTAAGATTCTGCAACAGTCTCTGCTGATACTCCTGCATGCGTGCATCCCTTTCTATGGCAGGAATAATTTCTGCAAATTTACTTTTGTACCGGGGATCTAACAGTGTGGCAACCCAGTAGTCAGGATTATTTCTAATTCTCACAATTCGAGGGTCATGTTGCAGGTAGTGCAGCAAGAAGGCACTCATGTGTGTTGCGCATCCAGGAGCACCAAGTCCCTGTTGTGTTGGTGGCGAGGTAACAATCATGCTTCCTTCCTCGGTCCTCTCCCCCCAACCTCGCACAACAGAAATGTGATCAAGGTCTCCCTCATCTGATGAGTCTTCCATCAGTTCGTCCTCCACTTCTTCCTGGGCTCCTGCACCTTCCTCACTAGTTTGGCTGCTACCATGCGCCCTGGTAAAATCATCTCCCCCACCCTCACATGCCTGCCGCCTTGGTGCTGCCGACCGTCTGGACCTTGCAGATGTTAGCCCTTCCGCATACAACTCCTCCTCCTCTACTTCCTCCACCTCCTCTTGTGCCACCACCTGACTCCGAATTCTGTTTAACATGTGCTCCAGCATGTAAATCACCGGAATAGTCATGCTGATAATGGCATCGTCAGCACTAAACATCTTCGTCGCCATTTCAAAACTGTGCTCGTCACAGTCTACCCCGGAAAAACAGGCAGAGAGGGAGAGGTGCTGCTGATTCAGGGTATGCATGCATGCATGTATGATCGAATACGAGGGATGGTATATATCCCCCAGAATGTGTACAAAGACCTATTAAACCCATTGAAGTGCATTGCAGTCACAGACACAGCTGCGGCTGCAATGCAGGAATGAAGGTGAGCATTGACCTGGTCAGGCTATCTGGCTAAGGCAGAGTAGTAAAACCCAGCAGGGCCTTCATTTCTTGGAGGAGGCTCTTGCCACAGGTCCTTTAAAAACCCGGCATTAAGGGTTAGTGTTCAGTGTTGGGACCTGCTAGGAATATAGCAGGAAAGCTTGGTGGGCCTGTGTGTAGCTGAACCTACGTCTGGTAAGGCTCTGCACCCGTCAGGCTCTGAGCGTCCCGGCGCGGCCGTTGCCCACGGCAATGGTTGTTATGGACTTATGTTAACCCGGCGGCGAACCAGAGGACTCTGTTTTACCTCCGAGCGCTGAATAAATCTGCTTATGTTGGACTTGCTTGGGTCACTGCCTCAGTTACTGCACGGTGTGAACACTGCCGCCTTACAGTTTAGTGGAGAATGCGGGCATTGTGACTGAGGCATACCCCACTGGCAGCTGCATGACCACAATCCGGCCTGCCACCTTTCAGCCCCACCCCGTGGACAAAATGGAGGAGCTGTTCAAGCAGTTGGTACTCACCCAGCAACAGCAGCTGCAGTCTCCAGTGGCAACAGCAGGAGCAGCACCTGAGTCTCCAGCGGCAACAGCAGCATAATCAGCAGCTACTGTACCAGCAGCAGCAAAACACACAAATGGACTGTTGCTGCAACAGATTGCTGCCCTGCGGGAAACAGCTACAACGCCTATTCCTTAACGTCGAGAGGCCCGGGACAAGGTACGCTCAGCGTTGATTAAGATGGGACCGGAGGACAACGTAGAAGCCTTCCTGACTATCTACAAATGCACAGCAGAGTGGGAAAACCTACCAGCCGGCCAGTGGGAGGAAGTGGTGGCTCCGTTTTTGGTCGGCGATGCCCAGAAGTCCTACTTCGACCTCCGTCGAGAGGACACCCAGGACTACCAGAGGCTCAAAGGTGAGATCCTTTCACAGCTGTCCACAACTCTTCAGCGTTGTTCGATTTGTCACCTAAGCATATTAGCTTCCGCACAGCCTGATGCCGCTTGGCTGAGGCAGCGCTTCCAGCTTGTGACTGATGTGGTCATTTCGGAGATGGAGAATGACGTGCAGGAGCTGTAGACTGTGATGCTGCAATCCTCGGCGTCGGGAGGACGTTTTCCGTCCCGAGGTCTGACTTAGTCCCAGCTTCCACTATGTTAACCCAGTGTGCCGTCAGAGAGATGCACCAACCATGCCCATAAGCACTTGTCCACGTGTCCAAGGTTAGGTGGACTTTCCCAGTAACTGCATTGTTGAGGGTACGGCTAATGTTGTGGGACAAGTGCTTGTGTAATGTGGGGACGGCACACCAGGAGAAATAGTGGAGGCTGGTGACCGAGTACCGAGGAATGGCCGCCGCCATGAGGTTGTGGAAATCTTCCGTCTCCACGAACCTAAAAGGCAACATTTTGAGCGCAAGCAGTCACGAAATGTGTGAATTTAGTACTGTGGCCTGTAGGGCGTTGGCTGCATATAGAATCATAGAATGGTAGAGTTGGAGGGGACCTCCTGGGTCATCTGGTCCAACCCCCTGCTCAAAGCAGGATTCACCAAATCATCTCAGACAGATATCTGTCCAGCCTCTGTTTGAAGACATCCATTGAAGGGGAACTCACCACCTCTCGTGGCAGCCTGTTCCACTCATTGATCACCCTAACTGTCAAAATGTTTTTTCGTAATATCTAATCTGTGTCTCCTCCCATTGCTTCTAGTCTTTCCTTGTGCAAATGAGAATAAAGATGATCCTTCAACAATGTGTCAGCCCTTCAGATATTTGTAGACCGCTATTAAAGTCTCCTCTCAGTCTTCTTTTTTGCAAGCTATACATTCCCAAATCCTGTAACCGTTCCTCATAGGACATGGTTTGCAGACCGGTCACCAATCGGGTCGCTCTTCTCTGAACTTGCTCCAGTTTGTCGGTCTTTTTTAAAATGTGGTGCCCAAAACTGGACGCAGTATTCCAGATGAGGTCTGATCAAAGAGGAGTAAAGTCCGATATTTGCGCTTGCGTTCCATTACTGGGGTAGGGACAACTGAAAACTGCACTGGGACAAGGATGTGGACGTGCTTGCTGATGGTGCTAGTTGAGAGTGTGCAACAACAGGTGCAGGGCAGGAATCATCTTCGCATGCACCATGGACAGGGGATTGACTTGCACACACAACAGCAGAAAAAGCAGTGGTGCCACCCGCAGACACTGTTCCTGGACGATGGGGGTTTGGCCCACTTAGTTGGGTGCTTTGCTGCCATGTGCCTGATCATGCTGGTGGTGGTCAGGCTGGTAGTTTTGCTACCTCTGCTGATGCTGGCCTGGCAGGTGGTGCAAATGGCCGTTTTGGGGTTATCGACAGAGTCTTTAAAAAACAACCAGACTCGGGAAGACCTAACAGTTGTAATGGCAACTTCCATTGTGTTGATGTTACCACACTGCTTCTTCCTGCCTGTTGTGGTGCTAAGCCCCCCCCCCCCCCCAACCCCTCTCCCCTTGTGCTGTTGTCCTTGCTCTGTAGGTCCTCCTGCCAGGTTGGGTCAGTTACTATATCATCCACCACCTCGTCTTCCACTTCCGCACCCTGGTCCTCCTCCTGACTTTCTGGCAATTGTGTATAATCATCCATCTCTTGCAACAGTAATTACACGTTCCCACCATTGCCTTCGTGTGACCATGCCTGCTCTAATATTTGGGCATTGCTACATGCGATCTCCTCTTGCCCTCTTCAAGTGAAATGGGAGAGAGGCCCATATCTATAAATGGAAAAGTGAACAGCTTTTCTGAATGTCCAAGCATGGGATTAGTTATCTCTGGGCACTCGGCAAGATGGGAGGAAGGAGGTTCAGGGTGAGGAATATGCGGTCCAGACTCACAGCTACTGAGACTTGACCGTGTGGAAGACGTGGTGGTGGCCAAGTGACTGGAAGCATTATCTGCTATCCATCCAATAACCTTTTCACACTGCTCTGTGTTCAATAGTGGTGTTCTGCGGGCCCCTATTAATTGGGACAGGAAGGTCGAGTGAGAAGATGTGGATGTTTGTTGTGGCACAATTTCAGCTAGCCCACAGCCTCGGCCTCGTCCTCTGCATGTACCATCATCACAATCACGTCCACTTCTCAGTCCCTTGCCTTGCCCATTTTAAATGGAGTACAATGTTTTCAACTTTCACTACAAATGGCTGGATTTTAACTGCAGTGATGTGATACGTGTGACAGAAAACCATAGTTTTAAATAGCTGGATTTTTAGCGCTGTAATATGGAAAGGATCTGGCTGTATTCTTCAGTGCCAACAAGCAAATGCAGCAGAAAAACTGTTCACTGGATTGCTTTTTAAGCAAATAATCAGGATTAAGATCCCCCCCCCAAAAATTCCTGGCCCCTGATATCTGGGGCCATTTTTAGAAATATCTGTAAAAGCACCAGACGCAGACAGAACTGGACACTGAGCTGGAACAAGGACGTGGACGTTCTTGCTGATGCTTGCTCTTGCTATATGCACTGCAGTCTGCCACATACACTGCCTGCCTTCTTAGCACTGATATCAATGCAGCTGGATTAGTCCTCAGAAGGACGGTTAGTCGAGATGGATATGCGTAGAATATGTTGTGGTATACCTACACTAACCAAGAAACAAGCGAATCTCTCCCTAGCTCAGCAGCACCTCTCCCTACACTGCCTGATTCCAGAGTAGACTGACGAGCATGGCGGCGCCACTTCTGATATAGACCCGATGACGCTGTGCGGCCAGCCAATCACTGTAATGCCACAACCAACATGGCTTCGGCGTTACAGTGTGTGGCAGACAATCCCTGCATGTCCATTGCCTCTGTAAAGAGCGCCAAACATGCAGGGAGGGGACCCCGAGCTCCCGCCTAGCAATCCCGGAAATACTCTGCGAGCTCTGAGCATCTCAAGCAGTGATCTGCTCAGGCGAGTACAGAGCAGTAGCGTGCCTGCTCACTCATCACTAGTGTAGAGTCAATATACTCACTGCACCCCTAGATTAATTCATTGGGGGTGTAGTTTGTATAATCAGGTCAATGATAGGGTGTTTTGGCTGATCTGCCACCTCAGTAGCTCTGCTTATGTGACATGGCACTCACATACCATTCCAGTAAAACCTGAACTCCGATATGGCGCTCCTTCCTTTCTGAGCTTTGCACTGTGCCCCAAAAGTTATTTTCGACTACGTATGGGGCATATATACATACATACTCTATGAAGAACCTGTGGGTTCAAGGTGCCCACCACACGTATATTCCTTTAAAGGGTCTAGTTTCCAAAAAAGGGTTTTATCGTGAGGTGTTTCCACTGTTTAGGCATATAGGGGGCTCGCCAAACACGACATGACTAACGCAGACAATTTCATTAAATCTGCATTCCAAATCGTCAATTGGGCGCACGGCAGGGTTTGCAAAGGAAGAACAGTAGTAGTTTCCCTCCCCCCTTTACTTGGGAGAAACTGCACAATAAGTTTTGGGGTTCGTGGTTCTCCTGTTACGTTTTGTGAACATAAAAGAATTTGGAGCCAAAATAACATTTTCGTGTGAAAAACGTTTCATTTTCATGGCTCTACGTTAAACTTCTGTGAAGCACCTGGGGATTCAATGTGATCACCACACATGTAGATAAAATTCCCTTAGGGGTTTAGTGTCCAAAAAAGGGTTCAATTGTGGGGCGTTTCCACTACTTAGGAATATCAGGGGCTTTCCAAATGCAACATGGCATCTGCTCTTGATTACAGCCATATTTGGGAAGGAGCACCATTTGACTTCTTGGTAAATAAACAAAAAAAGCAGCTTCACCGTGTCCTATTTATATGACTCAGTCCGTTTTACAAAGCTGTGGGTCTCCAACCAGTAGCCGTGACTTACGGCTTCACAATTATTTTGGGGACTCACCAAAATTATTTTCTTATTTGACTTTTTGGTCGTAAACTGCATTTTCCCCCACATATGGGGTATTGGCTTACTTGGGAGAAATAGCCTAACAAGTTTTGAGGTCAATTTTCTCCTATTACCTATACGAAAATAAAAAATATTGGTGCTAAAGTAAAATATTTTGTGAAGGTGGTGGGGGGAGTTGTACTTTTACTTTCTTCCACGTTTCTTCAACCCCTTTACGACCTATGATGTGTATATACGTCATAGGCCGCCTTCCTCTTTTTGATGCGAGATCTGGCGATGAGCCCGCACCTTTTCAGGCACATGAGGGCTGATTTCATCAGCTGATGTGCCCCTAACAGCTGCGGGTGAAGTCTCAATCCACCCGCAGCTGTCAACATGTTAAATGCTGCTGTCAGTCTGATAGTGGCAATATACATAATGATGCACTTCCAGTGCAATCAGCTCAGTCCAACTGTGCCCCTCACATGATCACAGGGCACTGATGGGTTGGCATGACAACCCAGGGACTGGAGGAGACCCCTGTGGTTGTCATTGATCACCCTGCTATGTGTAACACGAGCAATCAGAAGATCGCAGCTTCAAGTCTCCTATGGAGACTATTAAAGGGAAAAGTTTAAAAATATAAAAAAAATGAAGTTCAAATCGCCCTATTCAAAATAAAACCATAAAAAAAAAAAAAAGTACATATTTGGTATCACCGCGTTCAGAAACGCCCGATCTATCAAAATATAAAAATAATGAATCTGATCTGTAAACAGCATAGCAAGAAATACAATCAAAATGCCAGAAATACTTTGGTTGCAATAACGGGTCATCAGAATATCAATAAAAACGTCAGCTCGGGGCACAAAAAATAAGCCCTCACTCAGCCCCTGTTGAAGGCGCTTACCGAAACACGCGTCGGGGTGAACGCATGCCTGGGATTGGGACACCTGGCCACTCACTGTAAGTGCTTTTCAGCTTAGTATTTGCCAACTATGAGGCCTAACTGATATATGCCAGCTATATGGTTCAGCATATAAACAGTACTCTACAAGCACATCTTTTTTCTAAAATCTTAACCCAAAACAATGATTCTCTGATCGCCGTTTTCTTCCTCCCTCTGTATGGGGTTGGCTGATCCTGCATCTTGTGGGAATGTTAGACTGTATTTATAAATCTTTGCACATTATGTGATATACAATTTGCAGGTTTGCACACCATTGGAGAGTGAGTGAGATTTATAGTGTAAATATTGCCCATATAATATACTTTGGGAGAGTGAGCAATATAGTATATGCACTTGAAAAAATATATGTATATTAAACATCTAAAGTGCATCTCCCTCATTCCTTATATGTTTCTATGTGGCAATCATGTGTATAAATATTTATTTATTATTTGCTACCTATGGACCAGTAATTCTAAACCACTAATTGGCTACTCCCAACATGAATTTTTCTACATATTACCCGGATATGCGCCCCTGTTTTTTAAATGGTTTTAATATGTTCTCTCTTGTCATTGGTTGCTATCCATTTGTTTCTCACCTGCAATCAATAAATCATTTTCACTGCAATTGACGTTTGACTTTTATGGTTGGGTTTTCTCCTTTGTCTTTTTCTCTTAAATAAAAAACCACCTATACATGTTTGGTGTTTACGAACTCATAATGACCTGGAGTATAATAATAGCAGGTCAATTTTAGCATCCAGTGGACGTGAAAAAAAAAAAAAACTGGAATTGCATTTTTTTTTTTTTTTTTTTTTACATTTTTTTGCCAATTCACAGCACTTGGAATTTTTTTCCTGTTTTCCAGTACACTGCATGGTAAAGCTAGTAATGGTGTTTAAAGTACAATTTGTCCCGCAAAAAATAAGCCATCACATGGCCATATTGCCCAAAAAATAAAAACGATATGGCTCTGGGAGCCAAAAACTAAAATGCAAAAACTGAAAATCCCAAGTTCGTGAAGGGGTTAAAATGTTTGGATGCAGCACTCTGAACAGCCAGTTTCTTTAGCAAATGACATTTTGTTGCTTACCCTCCATTTGGAGTGTCAATGAATACCTTCTGGACATCTGTCAAGTCAGCAGTCTTCCTCAGGATTATGGAGCCTACTGAAACAGACTAAGGGATCTTTTTAAATGCTTAGGAAGCCTTTGCAGGTGGGTTTTGATAAGTATTCTAATTTACTGAGAAGCACTTGTAAATTGATACCTTAACGCAAAATCGCATACAAGGGAAAAGTCCCATTAAATTTGTCTGGCCCGCAGACAGTGTGATAGACGAAGCAGCTGAGCAGATTGATATGCAGGATTATGGGGAAACTATTCATAGTAGTTATTTATGTCCCTGCTCTTTCTATGCTTTAAAGTCCAGTGGGTGGATCAGTGATTGACAGCCTTCCCTGTACGAATGTATACAAAAGCTTCTTGCCGTCTACGCCTCACCGTGTATAGGGTAATTTACCCCTAAATATGCATTAGAAAAATTATATTACCGAGCACCTCCTACAAGATTAAATAAGGCCATGGGTACAGGTTGCTGTGACTGCACTACAATGGTATACAAGCTGTACTGTGAGCGTGTCGAGTAATGTCATAATCAAATACATAAATTTGTACCGCATTACTGCTCATAATAAATGTATTGTCTTCATTGTATAGCAATGCAGTTGGGGTAACCTACACCTCTGCTTTTATTTCATTTTGTTAGGAGTGGCTTATTCATCTGGTGTGTTACGGCACTTATCTCAAAGTTTTTTTTGTTAAAGCTGGATCCTATGTGCCCTTTAAATATGTAAAGCTAGGCCGAGACCAGGACAGATTAGTTTGATAGTGTAGATTTCCATTTGCCTACCTTGCTTCTAGCAGATGGGCTCACACCAATAGATCAAGTACCTGAATTGTGTACAGTATGTATAGTGGTGGTACAGTTTGGAATAAATCGATTTAAATATTCACATTCCTTCGCATGCTCTGTGCGGTTGTATTTGTTTCTGTGTGGTAGCAATGCAGTCACATCATTCTGTCCATTTATTTCATTAGATGTTTGCCAATTTCATTTGCTGCAACCAGGGCTGTGGAGTCGGTAAGCCAAACCTCCGACTCCTCGATTTCCATGACTCCGACTCCCTCATACACGGCTCATGTTTAAGTGATAAATATACTGTAGCACAGATTCATCTCAGCTAAAAGTCTAGACCCTTAAAATCAGGAATAGGACATTTCATAACTTTCCCAAATTCTTATGAAAAAATATTCCCAACAGACTGCATGAAACTACTGTGCTCCATTTATTGTATATTTTAGTAGTTAGAGTTGGTCCATTTTATACAGACTCCACCAAAATGGACTCCGACTCCACCTACACAGCCCTGGTTGCAACTGTGTTCCACTACAATTTTTCAGCATTCAAATCTGGATGGAAAATATGCAGGATTTCTGCTGTGTGAACGTTCCCTTGTACAGAACCTTTCGTCATAATCCTATATATTACACTATTCAGAGTATCCTGCTGATAGATTGCAGAGCATTTTCATGGTGCCTCGTTATTGTTAAGAATTACTTTGAATGTCACTTTGTTGAGGAGAGCCAGAGACACAAGTACTTAATTAACCCGCAGACATAGGAGATTGAGAGAAAAGACCCACAAAGTATTATTTCACCTTACATAAGCTTGTTTAGATCAAAAGATGGCTGCCATTTCCTGTTTCATCACACCATGCTCTGTTCTGGGAGGAAGCTGCATTCTATAGAAGGACTAACCAAGCACAGAGCGACATATCGCTTGGAGAAACCCACCCTGATCACCTCATGGACCAACCCACCTTGATGATCTCATGGACTACGTCCCCTGATGACCTCATGGACTACGTCCCCTGGACTAACCAATCAATACATCTGGTTACTCACATTCTGGGCTAACCGAGCCCACATACAGTGTTTATATAAGTCTATGTTTGGGTTGAATATAGGACACTTGGAGTGACGCGCCCCCTGGGCCAGTGTTGTTTGGGGGATACCCGAGCCGGATCAGATGGGGGTTGTAGTCTCCGAGTGGCGGTGACCCGGTCCGTGCCCAGGGTGTCAAGCTCAGTGTGTGGCAGTCCTACAGATGTTGCTGGATGTTCTTTAGTGTCGACTACGCCACCCGTTGATTTGCGGTCAATACGGCCGCCGCTGCAGCAGGGTCCGCTGAGGCTGGTGGTGTGTGTGCAGCTTCTGGTAGTATAACCCCCAACGGGAGGGGTATAGCCTCAGGGGGTCAGTTGTAGAGGGTGGTGGTTGTGGTGGTGCAGTGAGGGTGGTAATAAGACTCAGAGTCGGGCTGTGCAGTTCAGGGTCTTTACTTACTGCTGTTGTGCTGGTCACTCCGGCCTTGAGTGACCGCCCGAGCCGTGCTGCGTCCACCAGGTCCTGGACTCGGCCAACCCCCAGGTAATTCTGGAGCGTGATCCTGAGCTCCCTTTCTTACGTTCCTTTTCTCTGGCCTTCCCCACCAGGGATCCACCTATGTCCGGCTCCCTCGGGTCTCTTGGTGGGTACACCTCTTCTGGGTTCCCTGACCCTATACTTGGTCTGCCTTTCGGGTGGATTTAGTGGGGGGTCGTGGCAGATCCTGCCCACAACCTCCGGTCTCTGGCTGAGGATTAGTGCCCTCCACCAGCTTGGGATCCGGTACCCTTGTGCCAACCCTTCACCCTGTTGCTTGTATTTGGGCTCTTGGGGTTCCGTCTTCTTCCCCTCTGGGTCCTTCTGACTCCTCTCTCTCTTCTTTCAGGACTGCTTGACCCTCTACAACAGACTGACTAGTAGCTGTCTGCCTGTCTGACCCTGATCTAAGATGGTTCCCACCTTATATACTCCCTCTATGTGTGAGCTCAGGTGACCAGCACCCAATGAGCTCCTAGCATTACCCAGACTGCTCCCCCTATCTGCCCCTACACTACTGGGATGTTCCACCCCCCTCCCACTCCAGCCAGGGACAGACACTGTCGTACCTGCACATTTCTCTAGTGGGAGTACCATTGATCTGTCCCCCGGAAATGGGATGTATGTAGTGCATGCAGCCTACTGAGCTCAGTCCCACACTCCATCCTTACCCGGGAGTGGAATATCACACCTCTGGCTTGAGGTGCAATACCCCTGTAGCAGCCGAATCCTCAGGGTGCTACAGGAGCTGTGCCATAGCTGATCAAGGAGAGCTTACATCCGACTGTGTGTGTCTGATGTTATTCTTTCTTGCATGCACTTGATCATATCCATTAGGCCAGGAGCAGGCAACTAGTGAACATACCAAAATGTTCGCCCTAACTACTTGATGTACACTGATGATACATGATTGCCAGTAATTGTGTAGTACTGTAAATTTCCCAATTTTGCTTGATCACTCTTCTTCAAATGATGTCTCTGTTCTCAGGCCTCCAGGGAATATACTACCTGGTGGAGATGCTGAGCAGATCTACACTGCTCAGCATCCTCGGCGTAGCCCGAGGCTCCACCAGAAGCCCAGGCCCAGTTACAATTATGATAACCTGTACGCTCACCTGGATGACGTTAAAAAGGAGGTGCCCTACACCAGGACAGGTAAGGTGTATATCTGTTTTGTTGTACATGTTTATACAAGGGTTTTCCTGTATGTATTTCTTAATTTTGTTATAATAACACTACATTGCGTTCTACCATTGGGCATAGTTTCGACTTTGAAAGGGGAAAAACATGCTTGTAATCCCACTTTGGTGGCTGATCACATACTGACGCACACTAGAGAATTTACTTGGCTGGAATGCATAGGCTCAGGACGCCTTCTACCTATGGGCACAGAAGAATGGTACTTTGTTATTCCTGAGAGGCGCTGAGGAGTGGATACAATTGCATGCAGCCTAGGCAAAGTGCTTGGAAATTAGCAGCAGCTGCACAAATTGCTCCACATGTACCACAAGTACTTGCCCAAACCAGCTACAATTGTATCCACTTATAAGCTGACAGCAGAATTAAATATGTACAGGTTTACAATTGGGGAAGGGGCTCTACTCGTTTGTCATGTTTTTTTTAAATTGAGTTAAACACCTTATTTGATACAAATTAAAGGCACTAAAGGGTGTAAATGTATAGTGTGAGGGAGGTTGTGAAATATATCTACAGGATGGCTTTCTATTAGTGATGATGAGCTAACGTGCTCGGTACTCGCCCGAGCATCACGGTGCTCGAGAAGCTCGGCGAGTATTTCCGGGCTGCTCAGGCAGGAACTCTGGTCCCCTCCCTGCATGTTTGGCACTCTTTGGAGAGCCAATGAACATACAGGGATTTCCTGCCACGCACTGTTATGCCATAGCCATGTTTTTTTGTGGGCATTACAATGATTGGCTGGCCGCACAGTGTCATCAGGTTTATATCAGACCTGGCGCCGCTATGCTCGTCACAGTCTACCCCGGAAAAACAGGCAGAAAGGGAGAGGTGCTGCTGATTCAGGGTATGTATGTATGTATGTATGTATGTATGTATGTATGTATGTATGTATGTATGTATGTATGTATGTATGTATGTATGTATGTATGTATGTATGTATGTATGGGGGATCGAATACGAGGGATGGTATATATCCCCCAGAATTTGTACAGAGACCTATTAAACCCATTGAAGTGCATTGCAGTCACAGACACACCTGCAGCTGCAATGCAGGAATGAAGGTGAGCATTGACCTGGTCAGGCTATCTGGCTAAGGCAGAGTAGTAAAACCCAGCAGGGCCTTCATTTCTTGGAGGAGGCTCTTGCCACAGGTCCTTTAAAAACCCTGCATTAAGGGTTAGTGTTCAGTGTTGGGACCTGCTAGGAATATAGCAGGAAAGCTTGGCGGGCCTGTGTATAGCTGAACCTACGTCTGGTAAGGCTCTGCACCCAACAGGCTCTGAGCGTCCCGGCGCGGCCGTTGTTATGGACTTATGTTAACCCGGCTGCGAACTGGAGAACTCTGTTTTACCTGTGAGTGCTGAATAAAAGCTGCTTATGTTGGACTTGCTTGGGTCACTGCCTCAGTTACTGCACGGTGTGAACACCGCCGCCTTTCAGCTTGGTGGAGAATGCGGGCATTGTGACTGAGGCATACCCCACTGGCAGCTGCATGATCACAATCCAGCCTGCCACCTTTCAGCCCCACCCCGTGGACAAAATGGAGGCGCTGTTAAAGCAGTTGGTACTTACCCAGCAGCAGCAGCTGCAGTCTCCAGTGGCAACAGCAGGAGCGGGAACAGCAGCATAAATCAGCAGCAGCAGAAAACACAAATGAACTGTTGCTGCAACAGATTGCTGCCCTGCGGTTAACAGCTAGAGGCCCGGGACAAGGTACGCTCAGCGTTGTTGAAGATGAGACCGGAGGACAACGTGGAAGCCTTCCTGACTATCTACAAACGCACAGCAGAGCGGGAAAACCTACCAGCCGGCCAGTGGGCGGAAGTGGTGGCTCCGTTTTTGGTCGGCGATGCCCATAAGTCCTACTTCAACCTCAGTCGAGAGGACTACCAGAGGCTCAAAAAGGCGAGATCATTGCCCGACTGGGGGTCAATACATACGTGAGGGCTCAGCTCGTATTTTCATTGACTTATGTGGTGACCTGACCCTCCCCGTCTTAGACTTATGACCTTTTGCCGCTGATAAAGAGGTGGCTCCAGCCTGAGTCTTTGACTCCAGCTCAGATGGTGTAGAGGCTGGTGGTCAACCGGCTGGTGAGGACTCTACCGGCAGCTGTCCAACGTTGGTTGGAGCAAAGGGACCCCGGCACCCTAAACCAGGTGGTCAGCCTGATCGAGCGCTACTCGGCCACTCAGGACTTTATCCGGACTTTGCCCCCTCGCGGCTGTCACGCCGATCCCTGCCAACCCAGGAACTGGGAAAGGGGTCACGTCCCTCTGCCGAGGACAGTCAGCACCGTACCCATGCTGAAGGGGTACCCCAGAATGAGAGTAGCAGGAGACCGGTTCCCTCCCAAACGGTCAAAAGAATTAATAGTACCCCCTCCATTAGGTGCTGGCGGTGTCATGCGCCAGGACATGTGGTTGCTAGCTGCCCCCCGACTACAGAGCCCATGGACTGCGGGTATAACCGCTGGGTCTCAAAGTACATCCAGGCCGTCTGCACTGTGAGTGCCGACCCCTCGGACAGTGAGCCCCAACTGTGCCAGGTACTGGTTAATGGGTACCCCACGGAGGCTCTCCTAGACTCGGGTAGCCTAGTAACTGGTACATGGGTCGCTGGTGGCAGGAGACAACCCCAGTGGACGGACAGTCGGGGGTGTGTGTATCCACGAGGACCTCCGAGAGTACCTGACCGTGGAGGTAGTTGTGTCCACGCCATGTGGCGACATAAAACATGTCGTGGGGGTGGTAAAAACCTCTTCCTTATGGGACCGTATTGGAAAGAGACTTGCCTGTTCTGGACTCTGTGGAAACACAAAATCCACTCTCCCGCCAGTAAAATTTGTTACAGGCGCTGTACCTGATGAACCCGAGTCAGGGGTACCTACCGTAGGGGTGTCCAACCTAGGGATAGAGTGTGACCCCGATAGGTCTCCCTTAGAGGTGCTGGCAGGAGAAGTCGAGGAGAGCCCATCGATCCGAGCTGCAAGTGTCCCGGGACACGTTTGGGACATCTCAGCTACAGGAACCCAACCTGACTCGGGCGCAGGAAAATGTGTTGGAGGTAAATGGCGTAGGTCAACAGTCCTGTGCAGATACTGTATTTCCACGCATGGTAATTAACGGTGAGTTGCTCTACAGGGTAGACAAAATCAGGGACGAGGTCGTGGAACAGTTAGTGGTACCTCAGTCATACCGTCGGGCGGTTCTGGAGATGGCACACACACCTGCTGGGTGGACACTTAGGGGTTAAAAAGACGCAAGAACAAATTCTAGAAGTACTGCGAATCCTGCCCCGAATGTCAACTGACCACACCCACCGCAAGTTTCCGTAGCCCATTGGTACCTCTGCCAGTGATAGAGGTACCTTTTGAACGGATTGCAATGGACTTGGTAGTGCCCATTGTAAAATCCGCTCGTGGCCACCAACATATACTTTTGGTCATCGACTATGCTACCCGGTACCCGGAGGATGTACCGCTACACCACACCTCGGCGAAACTAATTGCACGGGAGCTGTTTGCCATGTTCTGTCGCCTTGGGCTACCTAAGGAGATCCTGATGGATCAAGGGACCCCTTTTATGTCCAAGGTGATGAGGGAACTGTGCAAACTGCTAAAAATAAAACCATTGCGCACCTCTGTGTTCCACCCTCAAACTGACAGACTAGGTGAACTGTACAATAAAACCCTCAAGTCCATTTTAAAAAAGGTGGTTTCTAAGGACGGAAGGGATTGGGACATGTTGCTACCCCATTTGATGTTCGCCGTCCGTGAGATACCCCAGGCTTCCACAGGGTTCTCTCCCTTTGAGTTATTGTACGGCAGACACTCCCCTAGGGGGTCTGTTGGATGTAGCCAAAGAGACGGGGGAACAAGAGCAGACTCCACATAGGAGTAAAATTGAACACGTGGCTAGTATGCAGGACCGAATCGTGGCGGTCATGCCCATCGTGAAAGAACATCTGTTAGATGCCCAGGCAGCACAGAAGAGTAAATGCAATAAAAGAGCCACAGTCAGGTCTTTTAACAAGGGTGATCGGGTGCTGGCACTGGTACCCACAGCCGAGAGTAAGCTCATGGCCAAGTGGCAAGGGCCATATGAGGTTCAAGAAAAAGTGGGGGATGTTAATTACTGAGTGTATCAGCCCGGAAGGAGGAAACCGGAGCAGCTTTATCATGTAAACCTGCTAAAACCTTGGAAAGATCGAGAGTGTTTAGTTACAGACATCACTTCGGGCATGCCGCCAGAGAGTTCTCTACCTTCAGCCAGGGATGCGTCCGGGGGAGAGGTCAGGATAAGTGATGCTCTCACTTAACAGAAGCGACGGGAGGCTCGCTTGCTGGTACAGCAGAATACAGACGTGTTCTCAGAGCTACCAGGTAGGACTACGGTTGTCCAACATGACATTGTCACTGAACTTGGGGTAAGGGTACGAATGAGACCGTACCGGGTACCCGAAGCCCAGAGGCAAGCCATCACGGCTGAGGTAAAACAAATGCTCCAGTTAGGCGTCATTGAGGAATCACGGAGTGAGTGGGCTAGCCCCATCGTACTGATTCCGAAACCAGACGGATCGTTACGCTTCTGTAATGATTTCCGGAAATAAAATGAATGTCGAAATTTGACCTACAGTGGTGGCCAAAAGTATTGGCACCCCTGCAATTCTGTCTGATAATACTCAGTTTCTTCCTGAAAGTGATTACAATCACAAATTCTTTGGTATTATCTTCATTTAATTTGTCTTCAATGAAAAAACACAAAAAGAATTGTCCTAAAGCCAAATTGGATACAATTCCACACCAAACCTAAAAAAAGGGGGTGGACAAAAGTATTGGCACTGTTTGAAAAATCATGTGATGCTTCTCTAATTCGTGTAATTAACAGCACCTGTAACTTACCTGTGGCACCTAACAGGTGTTGGCAATAACTAAATCACACTTGCAGCCAGTTAACATGGATTAAAGTTGACTCAACCTCTGTCCTGTGTCCTTGTGTGTACCACATTGAGCATGGAGAAAAGAAAGACCAAAGAACTGTCTGAGGACTTGAGAAACCAAATTGTGAGGAAGCATGAGCAATCTCAAGGCTACAAGTCCAGCTCCAAAGACCTGAATGTTCCTGTGTCTTCCGTGGGCAGTGTCATCAAGAAGTTTAAAGCCCATGGCATTGTAGCTAACCTCCCTAGATGCGGACGGAAAAGAAAAATTGACGAGAGATTTCAACGCAAGATTGTGCGGATGGTGGATAAAGAACCTCGACTAACATCCAAACAAGTTCAAGCTGCCCTGCAGTCCGAGGGTACAACAGTGTCAACCCGTACTATCCGTCGGCGTCTGAATGAAAAGGGACTGTATGGTAGGATACCCAGGAAGACTCCACTTCTTACCCAGAGACATAAAAAAGCCAGGCTGGAGTTTGCCAAAACTTACCTGAGAAAGCCCAAAACGTTTTGGAAGAATAGTCTCATCTGACCAGAGAGCAAAGTAGAGCTTTTTGGGAAAAAGCATCAACATAGTGTACGGGGAAAAAAAAAAAAAAAGGAGGTATTCAAAGAAAAGAACACGGTCCCTACAGTCAAACATGGCGGAGGTTCCCTGATGTTTTGGGGTTGCTTTGCTGCCTCTGGCACTGGACTGCTTGACCGTGTGCATGGCATTATGAAGTCTGAAGACTACCAACAAATTTTGCAGCATAATATAGGGCCCAGTGTGAGAAAGCTGGGTCTCCCTCAGAGGTCATGGGTCTTCCAGCAGGACAATGACCCAAAACACACTTCCAAAAGCACTATAAAATGGTTTGAGAGAAAGCCCTGGAGACTTCTAAGGTGGCCAGCAATGAGTCCAGACCTGAATCCCATAGAACACCTGTGGAGAGATCTCAAAATGGCAGTTTGGAGAAGGCACCCTTCAAATATCAGGGACCTGGAGCAGTTTGCCAAAGAAGAATGGTCTACAATTCCAGCAGAGCATTGTAAGAAACTCATTGATGGTTACCGGAAGCGGTTGTTCGCAGTTATTTTGGCTAAAGGTTGTGCAACCAAGTATTAGGCTGAGGGTGCCAATACTTTTGTCTGGCCCATTTTTGGAGTTTTGTGTTTTTTCCTTGCAAGCAAATTAAATGAAGATAATAATACCAAAGAATTTGTGATTGCAATCATTTTCAGGAAGAAACTGAGTATTATCTGACAGAATTGCAGGGGTGCCAATACTTTTGGCCACCACTGTATATCCAATGCCGAGGGTGGATGAGCTGACTGAGAGACTGGGGAAGGCCTAGTACTTTACTATGCTCAATCTCACCAAGGTTACTGGCAGGTACCTCTCACGGAATCGGCGAAGGAAAAGGCCGCCTTCATAACTCCGGAGGGTCTATATCACTATGTGATATTACCTTTTCGGTTACATGGGGCCCAGCTACATTCCAGAGGTTGATGGACAGTGCTCAAGCCTCATCAGGAGTACGCGTCCGCTTATCTAGAGGATATCCTCTTAAGCACCGACTGGCATACGCAGCTATCCCAGGTACAAGCGGTGATGGATTCTCTCAGAGCCAATTTTAGCATCAAGTGAACGTGGAAAGATAAAACAAAAAACTGGAATTGCATTTTTTTTTTTTTTATTTGCCAATTCACAGCACTTGGAATTTTTTTCCTGTTTTCCAGTACACTACATGGTAAAGCTAGTAATGGTGTTTAAAGTACAATTTGTCCCGCAAAAAATAAGCCATCACATGGCCATATTGCCCAAAAAATAAAAACGATATGGCTCTGGGAGCAAAAAACTAAAATGCAAAAACTGAAAATCCAAAGGTCGTGAAGGGGGTTAAAATGTTTGGATGCAGCACTCTGAACAGCCAGTTTCTTTAGCAAATGACATTTTGTTGCTTACCCTCCATTTGGAGTGTCAATGAATACCTTCTGGACATCTGTCAAGTCAGCAGTCTTCCTCAGGATTATGGAGCCTACTGAAACAGACTAAGGGATCTTTTTAAATGCTTAGGAAGCCTTTGCAGGTGGGTTTTGATAAGTATTCTAATTTACTGAGAAGCACTTGTAAATTGATACCTTAACGCAAAATCGCATACAAGGGAAAAGTCCCATTAAATTTGTCTGGCCCGCAGACAGTGTGATAGACGAAGCAGCTGAGCAGATTGATATGCAGGATTATGGGGAAACTATTCACAGTAGTTATTTTTGTCCCTGCTCTTTCTATGCTTTAAAGTCCAGTGGGTGGATCAGTGATTGACAGACTTCCCTGTACGAATGTATACAAAAGCTTCTTGCTGTCTACGCCTCAACGTGTATAGGGTAATTTACCCCTAAATGTGCACTAGAAGAATTAATCCAGCGATGCTCTAGAAGTGCCGAACGGCTATGGAGGAAAACTCGGACACCAGAAAACTTTATCCACTACAAATTTATTTTAAAAACATACAACTCTGCCCTTCACCTCGCCAAACAGACCTACTTCACCACCCTGATCTCCTCACTATCCAACAACCCCAAAAAACTCTTCGATACCTTTCACTCCCTCCTCAGTCCTAAAGCGCAGGCCCTCACCACGGACATTTGTGATGAGGACCTGGCCTCCTACTTCACAGAGAAAATAGACACCATCCGTCAGGAAATCCGCTCCCAGCCACAAAGTGCCGTGACTCAACTATCCCCCCACCCCCCACACATCCCCTCTGGATCCCTCTCCACATTTGACCCAGTCACAGAAGACAAAGTCTCCAGGCTCCTCTCTTCTTCTCATCCCACCACATGCACCACTGACCCCATCCCCTCACATCTACTCCAGTCTCTTTCTTCAGTCGTCACTACTCATCTAACTAAAATCTTCAACCTCTCCCTCTCTTCTGGTATCTTCCCCTCCTCCTTCAAACACTCCATCATCACTCCATTATTAAAAAAGCCCTCTCTTGACCCTTCCTGCACAAACAACTACAGACCAGTCTCCAATCTTCCCTTCATCTCTAAACTCTTGGAGTGTCTGGTCTACTCCCGCCTTACCAGCTACCTCTCCACTCACTCTCTTCTAGACCCATCACAGTCCGGCTTCCGCCCTCTACATTCTACAGAAACTGCACTCAAAGTAACCAATGACCTTCTGACAGCAAAACGTAATGGTGACCACTCTTTGCTCATTCTTCTTGACCTCTCTGCAGCCTTTGACACCGTTGACCACCACCTCCTACTCTCTATGCTTCACTCAATCGGCATAAAGGACACTGCTCTCTCCTGGTTCTCCTCCTACCTATCTGACCGCTCTTTCAGTGTATCGTTCGCTGGCTCCACTTCTTCCCCTCTTTCTCTCACTATTGAGGTTCCTCAGGGTTCAGTCCTTGGCCTTCTTCTCTTCTCTCTCTACACAGCCCCAATTGGTCAGACAATCAGCAAATTTGGTTTGCAGTATCATTTTTATGCTGATGACACAACTATACACCTCATCCCCTGACCTTACCCCTGCTGTACTACAGAACACCAGTGACTGTCTGGCCGCAGTTTCTAAAATCATGTCCGCTCTCTATCTGAAACTCAACCTCTCAAAAACCGAACTTCTTCTGTTCCCGTCTACTCACCTCTCTAAATCTGACATCTCTCTCTGTGTGTGGCACCACAATAATGCCGAGCAAGCAGGCGCGTTGCTTGGGCGTTGTGTTTGACACCAATCTCTCCTTCACCCTCCACATACAATCTCTTGCCCGCTCTTGTCGCTTGCACCTGAAGAACATCTCTAGAATCCGCCCCTTTCTCACCTTGGAAACAAAAACCCTCACTGTTGCCCTGATCCACTCCCGCCTTGACTACTGTAACTCTCTTAATTGGCCTCCCCCTCACTCGACTTTCCCCCCTCCAGTCCATCCTTAATGCTGCAGCCAGGGTCATCTATCTGGCTAATAGTTACTCAGACGCTTCCGCTCTGTGCCAGTCATTGCACTGGCTGCCCATGAATTATAGGATCAGATTTAAATTGCTTGTTCTCACCCACAAAGCTCTCCACAGTGCGGCACCCCCCTACATCTCTTTCCTCATCTGTTTATCGGCCTACCCGTTTTCTAAGCTCTGCAAGCGACTTTCGACTAACATCCGCAGTAATCCGTACCTCCCACTCCCGGCTTCAAGACTTCTCCCGAGCTGCACCTATTCTTTGGAATGCTCTACCCCAAGAAATTAGGATGAACCACAATTTACACAGTTTTAGGCGCTCCCTAAAAACACATCTGTTTAGGGTGGCCTATCATGTTCCCTAATCAAAGTCCTTTTATATTCTTATAGCCCATTCCTTATTTCTCCAAACATAAGTCTCCACCTAACCAAAAAGCACTACAGATACTGGCTGGTGATAAGCTCATGCAGCCTCCATCTATCCCTCATCCCCTCAAGATGGCTGGACCATCCTTGTAAATAAGCCATTGTACTTTGTGTTACCCCCACCTCATTGTAGATTGTAAGCTCTTAGGAGCAGGGTCGTCATTATTTTTGCTGTAATTATTGTATTATCTTTAGCCATGTTACTTATGACTGTTGTACATGAACCTGTGAATTGTTAAGCGCTGCGGAATATGTTGGCGCTATATAAATAAAGATTATTTTTTATTATTATTATTATTAATTCAATTACCGAGCACCTCCTACAAGATTAAATAAGGCCATGGGTACAGGTTGCTGTGACTGCACTACAATGGTATACAAGCTGTACTGTGAGAGTGCAGAGTAATGTCATAATCAAATACATAAATTTGTGCTGCATTACTGCTCATAATAAATGTATTGTCTTTATTGTATAGCAATGCAGTTGGGGTAACCTGCACCTCTGTTTTTATTTCATTTTGTTAGGAGTGGCTTATTCATCTGGTTTGTTACGGCACTTATCTCAAAGGTTTTTTGTTAAAGCTGGATCCTATGTGCCCTTTAAATATGTAAAACTAGGCTGAGACCAGGACAGATTAGTTTGATAGTGTAGATTTCCATTTGCCTACCTTGCTTCTAGCAGATGGGCTCACACCAATAGATCAAGTACCTGAATTGTGTACAGTATGTATAGTGGTGGTACAGTTTGGAATAAATATATTTAAATATTCACATTCCTTCGCATGCTGTGTGCGGTTGTATTTGTTTCTGTGTGGTAGCAATGCAGTCACATCATTCTGTCCATTTATTTCATTAGATGTTTACCAATTTCATTTGCTGCAACCAGGGCTGTGGAGTCGGTAAGCCAAACCTCCGACTCCTCGATTTCCATGACTCCGACTCCCTCATACACGGCTCATGTTTAAGTGTAAATTTGGTCCATTTTATACTGACTCCACAGCCCTGGCTGCAACGGTGTTCCGCTACAATTTTTCATATTCAAATCTGGATGGAAAATATGCAAGATTTCTGCTGTGTGTGAACGTTCCCTTTTACTGAACCTTTTGTCATAAACCTATATATTAAGCTATTCAGAGTATCCTGCTCATAGATTGCAGAGCATTTTCATGGTGCCTCGTTATTGTTAAGAATTACTTTGAATGTCACTTTGTTGAGGAGAGCAAGAGGCTCAAATACTTAATTAACCTCCAGACATAGGAGATTGAGAGAAAAGACCCACAAAGTATTATTTCACCTTACATAAGCTTGTTTAGATCAAAGATGGCTGCCATTTCCTGTTTCATCACACCATGCTCTGTTCTGGGAGGAAGCTGCATTCTATAGAAGGACTAACCAACCACAGAGCGACACATCGCTTGGAGAAACCCACCCTGATGACCTCATGGACTACGCCCCCTGGACTAACCAATCAATACATCTGGTTACTCACATTCTGGGCTAACCTACAGTGTTTATATAAGTCTATGTTCGGGTTGAATAAAGGACACTAGGAGCTGTGCCATAGCTGATCAAGGAGAGCTTACATCCGACTGGGTGTGTGTCTGATGTTATTCTTTCTTGCATGCACTTGATCATATCCATTAGGCCAGGAGCAGGCAACTAGTGAACATACCAAAATGTTCGCCCTAACTACTTGATGTACACTGATGATACATGATTGCCAGTAATTGTGTGTGTAGTACTGTAAATTTCCCAATTTTGCTTGATCACTCTTCTTCAAATGATGTCTCTGTTCTCAGGCCTCCAGGGAATATACTACCTGGTGGAGATGCTGAGCAGATCTACACTGCTCAGCATCCTCGGCGTAGCCAGAGGCTCCACCAGAAGCCCAGGCCCAGTTACAAATACGATAACCTGTACGCTCACCTGGATGACGTTAAAAAGGAGGTGCCCTACACCAGGACAGGTAAGGTGTATATCTGTTTTGTTGTACATGTTTATACAAGGGTTTTCCTGTATGCATTTCTTAATTTTGTTATTATAACACTACATTGCGTTCTACCATTGGGCATAGTTTCGACTTTGAAAGGGGAAAAACATGCTTGTAATCCCACTTTGGTGGCTGATCACTTATACTGATGCACACTAGAGAATTTACTTGGCTGGAATGCATAGGCTCAGGACGCCTTCTACCTATGGGCACAGAAGAATTGTACTTTGTTATTCCTGAGAAACGCTGAGGAGTGGATACAATTGCATGCAGCCTAGGCAAAGTGCTTGGAAATGTGGAGCAATTTGTGCAGCTGCTGCTAATGTACCACAAGTACTTGCCCAAACCAGCTACAATTGTATCCACTTATAAGCTGACAGAATTAAATATGTACAGGTTTACAATTGGGTAAGGGGCTCTACTCGTTTGTCATGTTTTTTTTAAATTGAGTTAAACACCTTATTTGATACAAATTAAAGGCACTAAAGGGTGTAAATGTATAGTGTGAGGGAGGTTGTGAAATATATCTACAGGATGGCTTTCTATTAGTGATGATGAGCTAACGTGCTCGGTACTCGCCCGAGCATCACGGTGCTCGAGAAGCTCGGCGAGTATTTCCGGGCTGCTCAGGCAGGAACTCTGGTCCCCTCCCTGCATGTTTGGCACTCTTTAGAGAGCCAATGAACATACAGGGATTTCCTGCCACGCACTGTAATGCCATAGCCATGTTTTTTTGTGGGCATTACAATGATTGGCTGGCCGCACAGTGTCATCAGGTTTATATCAGACCTGGCGCCGCTATGCTCGTCACAGTCTACCCCGGAAAAACAGGCAGAGAGGGAGAGGTGCTGCTGATTCAGGGTATGCATGTATGCATGTATGCATGCATGTATGCATGTATGCATGTATGCATGTATGCATGCATGTATGGGGGATCGAATACGAGGGATGGTATATATCCCCCAGAATGTGTACAGAGACCTATTAAACCCATTGAAGTGCATTGCAGTCACAGACACACCTGCGGCTGCAATGCAGGAATGAAGGTGAGCATTGACCTGGTCACGCTATCTGGCTAAGGCAGAGTAGTAAAACCCAGCAGGGCCTTCATTTCTTGGAGGAGGCTCTTGCCTCAGGTCCTTTAAAAACCCGGCATTAAGGGTTAGTGTTCAGTGTTGGGACCTGCTAGGAATATAGCAGGAAAGCTTGGTGGGCCTGTGTGTAGCTGAACCTACGTCTGGTAAGGCTCTGCACCCGTCAGGCTCTGAGCGTCCCGGCGCGGCCGTTGCCCACGGCAATGGTTGTTATGGACTTATGTTAACCCGGCGGCGAACCAGAGGACTCTGTTTTACCTCTGAGCGCTGAATAAATCTGCTTATGTTGGACTTGCTTGGGTCACTGCCTCAGTTACTGCACGGTGTGAACACTGCCGCCTTACAGTTTAGTGGAGAATGCGGGCATTGTGACTGAGGCATACCCCACTGGCAGCTGCATGACCACAATCCGGCCTGCCACCTTTCAGCCCCACCCCGTGGACAAAATGGAGGAGCTGTTCAAGCAGTTGGTACTCACCCAGCAACAGCAGCTGCAGTCTCCAGTGGCAACAGCAGGAGCAGCACCTGAGTCTCCAGCGGCAACAGCAGCATAATCAGCAGCTACTGTACCAGCAGCAGCAAAACACACAAATGAACTGTTGCTGCAACAGATTGCTGCCCTGCGGGAAACAGCTACAACGCCTATTCCTTAACGTCGAGAGGCCCGGGACAAGGTACACTCAGCGTTGATTAAGATGGGACCGGAGGACAACGTAGAAGCCTTCCTGACTATCTACAAATGCACAGCAGAGTGGGAAAACCTACCAGCCGGCCAGTGGGCGGAAGTGGTGGCTCCGTTTTTGGTCGGCGATGCCCAGAAGTCCTACTTCGACCTCCATCGAGAGGACACCCAGGACTACCAGAGGCTCAAAGGTGAGATCCTTTCACAGCTGTCCACAACTCTTCAGCGTTGTTTGATTTGTCACCTAAGCATGTTAGCTTCCGCACAGCCTGATGCCGCTTGGCTGAGGCAGCGCTTCCAGCTTGTGACTGATGTGGTCATTTCAGAGATGGAGAATGACGTGCAGGAGCTGTAGACTGTGATGCTGCAATCCTCGGCATCGGGAGGACGTTTTCCGTCCCGAGGTCTGACTTAGTCCCAGCTTCCACTATGTTAACCCAGTGTGCCGTCAGAGAGATGCACCAACCATGCCCATAAGCACTTGTCCACGTGTCCATGGTTAGGTGGACTTTCCCAGTAACTGCATTGTTGAGGGTACGGCTAATGTTGTGGGACAAGTGCTTGTGTAATGTGGGGACGGCACACCAGGAGAAATAGTGGAGGCTGGTGACCGAGTACCGAGGGATGGCCGCCACCATGAGGTTGTGGAAATCTTTCGTCTCCACGAACCTAAAAGGCAACATTTTGAGTGCAAGCAGTCACGAAATGTGTGAATTTAGTACTGTGGCCTGTAGGGCGTTGGCTGCATATAGAATCATAGAATGGTAGAGTTGGAGGGGACCTCCTGGGTCATCTGGTCCAACCCCCTGCTCAAAGCAGGATTCACTAAATCATCTCAGACAGATATCTGTCCAGCCTCTGTTTGAAGACATCCATTGAAGGGGAACTCACCACCTCTCGTGGCAGCCTGTTCCACTCATTGATCACCCTAACTGTCAAAATGTTTTTTCGTAATATCTAATCTGTGTCTCCTCCCATTGCTTCTAGTCTTTCCTTGTGCAAATGAGAATAAAGATGATCCTTCAACAATGTGTCAGCCCTTCAGATATTTGTAGACAGCTATTAAAGTATCCTCTCAGTCTTCTTTTTTGCAAGCTATACATTCCCAAATCCTGTAACCGTTCCTCATAGGACATGGTTTGCAGACCGGTCACCAATCGGGTCGCTCTTCTCTGAACTTGCTCCAGTTTGTCGGTCTTTTTTAAAATGTGTTGCCCAAAACTGGACGCAGTATTCCAGATGAGGTCTGATCAAAGAGGAGTAAAGTCCGATATTTGCGCTTGCGTTCCATTACTGGGGTAGGGACAACTGAAAACTGCACTGGGACAAGGATGTGGACGTGCTTGCTGATGGTGCTAGTTGAGAGTGTGCAACAACAGGTGCAGGGCAGGAATCATCTTCGCATGCACCATGGACAGGGGATTGACTTGCACACACAACAGCAGAAAAAGCAGTGGTGCCACCCGCAGACACTGTTCCTGGACCCTGGGGGTTTGGCCCACTTAGTTGGGTGCTTTGCTGCCATGTGCCCGATCATGCTGGTGGTGGTCAGGCTGGTAGTTTTGCTACCCCTGCTGATGCTGGCCTGGCAGGTGGTGCAAATGGCCGTTTTGGGGTTATCGACAGTCTTTAAAAAACAACCAGACTCGGGAAGACCTAACAGTTGTACTGGCAACTTCCATTGTGTTGATGTTACCACACTGCTTCTTCCTGCCTGTTGTGGTGCTATGCCCCCCCCCCCAACCCCCCTCACCTTGTGCTGTTGTCCTTGCTCTGTAGGTCCTCCTGCCAGGTTGGGTCAGTTACTATATCATCCACCACCTCGTCTTCCACTTCCGCACCCTGGTCCTCCTCCTGACTTTCTGGCAATTGTGTATAATCATCCATCTCTTGCGACAGTAATTACACTTTCCCACCATTGCCTTCGTGTGACCATGCCTGCTCTAATGTTTGGGCATTGCTACATGCGATCTCCTCTTGCCCTCTTCAAGTGAAATGGGAGAGAGGCCCAAATCTATAAATGGAAAAGTGAACAGCTATTCTGAATGTCCAAGCATGGGATTCGTTATCTCTGGGCACTCGGCAAGATGGGAGGAAGGAGGTTCAGGGTGAGGAATATGCGGTCCAGACTCACAGCTACTGAGACTTGACCGTGTGGAAGACGTGGTGGTGGCTAAGTGACTGGAAGCATTATCTGCTATCCATCCAATAACCTTTTCACACTGCTCTGTGTTCAATAGTGGTGTTCTGCGGGCCCCTATTAATTGGGACAGGAAGGTCGAGCGAGAAGATGTGGATGTTTGTTGTGGCACAATTTCAGCTAGCCCACAGCCTCGGCCTCGTCCTCTGCATGTACCATCATCACAATCACGTCCACTTCTCAGTCCCTTGCCTTGCCCATTTTAAATGGAGTACAATGTTTTCAACTTTCACTACAAATGGCTGGATTTGAACTGCAGTGATATGTGATACGTGTGACAGAAAACCATATAGTTTTAAATAGCTGGATTTTTAGCGCTATAATATGGAAAGGATCTGGCTGTATTCTTCAGTGCCATCAAGCAAATGGAGCAGAAAAACTGTTCACTGGATTGCTTTTTAAGCACATAATCAGGATTAAGAACCCCCCAAAAAAATTCCTGGCCCCTGATATCTGGGGCCATTTTTAGAAATATCTGTAAAAGCACCAGACGCAGACTGAACTGGACACTGAGCTGGAACAAGGACGTGGACGTTCTTGCTGATGCTTGCTCTTGCTATATGCACTGCAGTCTGCCACATACACTACCTGCCTTCTTAGCACTGATATCAATGCAGCTGGATTAGTCCTCAGAAGGACGGTTAGTCGAGATGGATATGCGTAGAATATGTTGTGGTATACCTATGTAGCACCCTGAGGATTCGGCTGCTACAGGAGTATTGCACCTCAACCCAGAGGTGTGATATTCCACTCCCGGGTAAGGAAGGAGTGTGGATCTGAGCTCAGATGGGATGTATGTAGTGCATGCAGTCTATTTCAGAGGAGCAGGCCGACGGTACTCCCACTTAGAAATGTGCAGGTACAACCGAGCCTGTTCCTGGCTGGAGTGGGAGGGGGGTGGAACATCCCATGTAGTGTAGGGGCAGATAGGGGGAGCAGCCTGGGTAAAGATAGGAGCTCATTGGGTGCTGGTCACCTGAGCTCACACATAGAGGGTGTATATAAGGTGGGCACCATCAAAGATCAGGGTCAGTCAGTGCAGAGGACAAGTCAGCAGGAGAGGAGGAGCGGAAGCAGGCAGAGGAGCAGCTGAAAGAAAGAGAGGCCCTGAAGAGAGAGAGTGGAGTGAAGAAAGACCCAGAGGGGGACAAAGAAGGGACCCAAGAACCCAAATAAGAACACCGGGTGAGGAGTCAGCACAAGGGTACCGGAACCCAAGCTGGTGGGGGCAAAAACATCCCTAGCCAGAGACCGGAGGCCGTGGGCAGTGTCTGCCACGGCCACCCACTACATCCACCCTGAAGGCACACCACATGGAGGGTCAGGGAACCTAAGGCCAAAGGTTGCCCAACAGAAGGCCCGAGGGAGCTGGACCTAGGTGGATCACTAGTGGGGACGGCTGAAGAAAGGACAGAGGGAGAGCTCAGGGCCACGCTCCGGACTTGTTTGGGGGTTGGCTGGATCCAGGACCTGGTGGACGCAGCACGGCTCGGGTGGTCACTTGGAGCTAGAGTGACCAGGAACATCAGCAGTGAGTAAAAACCCTTAACTGCACAACCCGACTCTGTCTTCCTTTAACATCTATGCTGCACCACCACAACCCCCATCCTCTGTACCTGTCCCCCCTGAGGCTATACCCCACCCGTTGGGGGTTATACTATCAATAGCTGCACCAACACCATCAGCCTCAGCGGACCCTGCTGCAGCGGCAGCCACAGTGACCGCATCACAACGGGTGGCGTAGTCGACACAACGAACTTAATAACATCTGTAGGACTGCCACATAACACTGAGTTTGACGCCCTGGGCACGGGCCGGGTCACAGCCGCTCGGAGACTACAAACCCCCCATCTGATCCGGTGCCGGGTATTCCCCTCAAAAAGGAATATGTCCCAGGGGGCGCGTCACCTACACTAACCAAGAAACAAGTGAATCTCTCCCTAGCTCAGCAGCACCTCTCCCTACACTGCCTGATTCCAGAGTAGACTGACGAGCATGGCGGCGCCACTTCTGATATAGACCCGATGACGCTGTGCGGCCAGCCAATCACTGTAATGCCACAACCAACATGGCTTCGGCGTTAGTGTGTGGCAGACAATCCCTGCATGTCCATTGCCTCTGTAAAGAGCGCCAAACATGCAGGGAGGGGACCCCGAGCTCCCGCCTAGCAATCCCGGAAATACTCTGCGAGCTCCGAGCATCTCGAGCAGTGATCTGCTCAGGCGATTACAGAGCAGTAGCGTGCCTGCTCACTCATCACTAGTGTAGAGTCAATATACTCACTGCACCCCTAGATTAATTCATTGGGGGTGTAGTTTGTATAATCAGGTCAATGATAGGGTGTTTTGGCTGATCTGCCACCTCAGTAGCTCTGCTTATGTGACATGGCACTCACATACCATTCCAGTAAAACCTGAACTCCGATATGGCGCTCCTTCCTTTCTGAGCTTTGCACTGTGCCCCAAAAGTTATTTTCGACTACGTATGGGGCATATATACATACATACTCTATGAAGAACCTGTGGGTTCAAGGTGCCCCCCACACGTATATTCCTTTAAAGGGTCTAGTTTCCAAAAAAGGGTTTTATCGTGAGGTGTTTCCACTGTTTAGGCATATAGGGGGCTCGCCAAACACGACATGACTAACGCAGACAATTTCATTAAATCTGCATTCCAAATCGTCAATTAGGCGCACGGCAGGGTTTGCAAAGGAAGAACAGTAGTAGTCCCCCCCCCCCCTTTACTTGGGAGAAACTGCACAATAAGTTTTGGGGTTCGTGGTTCTCCTGTTACGTTTTGTGAACATAAAAGAATTTGGAGCCAAAATAACATTTTCGTGTGAAAAACGTTTTTTTCATGGCTCTACGTTAAACTTCTGTGAAGCACCTGGGGATTCAATGTGATCACCACACATGTAGATAAAATTCCCTTAGGGGTTTAGTGTCCAAAAAAGGGTTCAATTGTGGGGCGTTTCCACTACTTAGGAATATCAGGGGCTTTCCAAATGCAACATGGCATCTGCTCTTGATTACAGCCATATTTGGGAAGGAGCACCATTTGACTTCTTGGTAAACAAAAAAAGCAGCTTCACCGTGTCCTATTTATATGACTCAGTCCGTTTTACAAAGCTGTGGGTCTCCAACCAGTAGCCGTGACTTACGGCTTCACAATTATTTTGGGGACTCACCAAAATTATTTTCTTATTTGACTTTTTGGTCGTAAACTGCATTTTCCCCCACATATGGGGTATTGGCTTACTCGGGAGAAATAGCCTAACAAGTTTTGAGGTCAATTTTCTCCTATTACCCATGCGAAAATAAAAAATATTGGTGCTAAAGTAAAATATTTTGTGAAGGTGGTGGTGGGGGGGGGGGTTGTACTTTTACTTTCTTCCACGTTTCTTCAACCCCTTTACGACCTATGATGTGTGTATACGTCATAGGCCGCCTTCCTCTTTCTGATGCGAGATCTGGCGATGAGCCCGCACCTTTTCAGGCACATGAGGGCTGATTTCATCAGCTGATGTGCCCCTAACAGCTGCGGGTGAAGTCTCGATCCACCCGCGGCTGTCAACATGTTAAATGCTGCTGTCAGTCTGATAGTGGCAATATACATATACATAATGATGCACTTCCAGTGCAATCAGCTCAGTCCAACGGTGCCCCTCACATGATCACAGGGCACTGATGGGTTGGCATGACAACCCAGGGACTGCAGGAGACCCCTGTGGTTGTCATTGATCACCCTGCTATGTGTAACACGAGCAATCAGAAGATCGCAGCTTCAAGTCTCTTATGGAGACTATTAAAGGGAAAAGTTTAAAAATATAAAAAAAATGAAGTTCAAATCGCCCTATTCAAAATAAAACCATGAAAAAACAAAACAAAAAAGAACATATTTGGTATCACCGCGTTCAGAAACGCCCGATCTATCAAAATATAAAAATAAAGAATCTGATCTGTAAACAGCATAGCAAGAAATACAATCAAAATGCCAGAAATACTGTGGTTGCAATAACGGGTCATCAGAATATCAATAAAAACGTCAGTTCGGGGCACAAAAAATAAGCCCTCACCCAGCCCCTGTTGAAGGCGCTTACCGAAACACGCGTCGGGGTGAACGCATGCCTGGGATTGGGACACCTGGCCACTCACTGTAAGTGCTTTTCAGCTTAGTATTTGCCAACTATGAGGCCTAACTGATATATGCCAGCTATATGGTCCAGCATATAAACAGTACTCTACAAGCACATCTTTTTTCTAAAATCTTAACCCAAAACAATGATTCTCTGATCGCTGTTTTCATCCTCCCTCTGTATGGGGTTGGCTGATCCTGCATCTTGTGGGAATGTTAGACTATATTTATAAATCTTTGCACATTATGTGATATACAATTTGCAGGTTTGCACACCATTGGAGAGCGAGTGAGATTTATAGTGTAAATATTGCCCATATAATATACTTTGGGAGAGTGAGCAATATAGTATATGCACTTGAAAAAAATATATGTATATTAAACATCTAAAGTGCATCTCCCTCATTCCTTATATGTTTCTATGTGGCGATCATGTGTATAAATATTTATTTATTATTTGCTACCTATGGACCAGTAATTCTAAACCACTAATTGGCTACTCCCAACATGAATTTTTCTACATATTACCCGGATATGCGCCCCTGTTTTTTAAATGGTTTTAATATGTTCTCTCTTGTCATTGGTTGCTATCCATTTGTTTGGCACCTGTAATCAATAAATAAATAATCTTCACTGCAATTGACGTTTGACTTTTATGGTTGGGTTTTCTCCTTGGTCTTTTTCTCTTAAATAAAAAACAACCTATACATGTTTGGTGTTTACGAACTCATAATGACCTGGAGTATAATAATAGCAGGTCAATTTTAGCATCCAGTGGACGTGAAAAAAAAAAACTGGAATTGCATTTTTTTTTTTACATTTTTTTGCCAATTCACAGCACTTGGAATTTTTTTCCTGTTTTCCAGTACACTATATGGTAAAGCTAGTAATGGTGTTTAAAAGTACAATTTGTCCCGCAAAAAATAAGGCATCACATGGCCATATTGCCCAAAAAATAAAAACGATATGGCTCTGGGAGCCAAAAACTAAAATGCAAAAACTGAAAATCCCAAGGTCGTGAAGGGGTTAAAATGTTTGGATGCAGCACTCTGAACAGCCAGTTTCTATAGCAAATGACATTGTTGCTTACCCTCCATTTGGAGTGTCAATGAATACCTTCTGGACATCTGTCATGTCAGCAGTCTTCCTCAGCATTATGGAGCCTACTGAAACAGACTAAGGGATCTTTTTAAATGCTTAGGAAGCCTTTGCAGGTGAGTTTTGATAAGTATTCTAATTTACTGAGAAGCACTTGTAAATTGATACCTTAACGCAAAATCGCATACAAGGGAAAAGTCCCATTAAATTTGTCTGGCCCGCAGACAGTGTGATAGACGAAGCAGCTGAGCAGATTGATATGCAGGATTATGGGGAAACTATTCATAGTAGTTATGTATGTCCCTGCTCTTTCTATGCTTTAAAGTCCAGTGGGTGGATCAGTGATTGACAGCCTTCCCTGTACGAATGTATACAAAAGCTTCTTGCCGTCTACGCCTCACCGTGTATAGGGTAATTTACCCCTAAATATGCATTAGAAAAATAATATTACCGAGCACCTCCTACAAGATTAAATAAGGCCATGGGTACAGGTTGCTGCGACTGCACTACAATGGTATACAAGCTGTACTGTGAGATTGCTGAGTAATGTCATAATCAAATACATAAATTTGTATCGCATTACTGCTCATAATAAATGTATTGTCTTCATTGTATATGTCTCTATTGTATAGCAATGCAGTTGGGGTAACCTGCACCTTTGCTTTTATTTCATTTTGTTAGGAGTGGCTTATTCATCTGGTGTGTTACGGCACTTATCTCAAAGTTTTTTTGTTAAAGCTGGATCCTATGTGCCCTTTAAATATGTAAAGCTAGGCCGAGACCAGGACAGATTAGTTTGATAGTGTAGATTTCCATTTGCCTACCTTGCTTCTAGCAGATGGGCTCACACCAATAGATCAAGTACCTGAATTGTGTACAGTATGTATAGTGGTGGTACAGTTTGGAATAAATATATTTAAATATTCACATTCCTTCGCATGCTCTGTGCGGTTGTATTTGTTTCTGTGTGGTAGCAATGCAGTCACATCATTCTGTCCATTTATTTCATTAGATGTTTACCAATTTCATTTGCTGCAACCAGGGCTGTGGAGTCGGTAAGCCAAACCTCCGACTCCTCGATTTCCATGACTCCGACTCCCTCATACACGGCTCATGTTTAAGTGATAAATTTGGTCCATTTTATACCGACTCCACAGCCCTGGCTGCAACTGTGTTCCGCTACAATTTTTCACATTCAAATCTGGATGGAAAATATGCTGGATTTCTGCTGTGTGTGAACGTTCCCTTTTACTGAACCTTTTGTCATAAACCTATATATTAAGCTATTCAGAGTATCCTGCTCATAGATTGCAGAGCATTTTCATGGTGCCTCGTTATTGTTAAGAATTACTTTGAATGTCACTTCGTTGAGGAGAGCAAGAGGCTCAAATACTTAATTAACCTCCAGACATAGGAGATTGAGAGAAAAGACCCACAAAGTATTATTTCACCTTACATAAGCTTGTTTAGATCAAAGATGGCTGCCATTTCCTGTTTCATCACACCATGCTCTGTTCTGGGAGGAAGCTGCATTCTATAGAAGGACTAACCAACCACAGAGCAACACATCGCTTGGAGAAACCCACCCTGATGACCTCATGGACCAACCCACCTTGATGACCTCATGGACTACGCCCCCTGGACTAACCAATCAATACATCTGGTTACTCACATTCTGGGCTAACCTACAGTGTTTATATAAGTCTATGTTCGGGTTGAATAAAGGACACTTGGAGCTGTGCCATAGCTGATCAAGGAGAGCTTAAATCCGACTGGGTGTGTGTCTGATGTTATTCTTTCTTGCATGCACTTGATCATATCCATTAGGCCAGGAGCAGGCAACTAGTGAACATACCAAAATGTTCGCCCTAACTACTTGATGTACACTGATGATACATGATTGCCAGTAATTGTGTAGTACTGTAAATTTCCCAATTTTGCTTGATCACTCTTCTTCAAATGATGTCTCTGTTCTCAGGCCTCCAGGGAATATACTACCTGGTGGAGATGCTGAGCAGATCTACACTGCTCAGCATCCTCGGCGTAGCCAGAGGCTCCACCAGAAGCCCAGGCCCAGTTACAATTATGATAACCTGTACGCTCACCTGGATGACGTTAAAAAGGAGGTGCCCTACACCAGGAGAGGTAAGGTGTATATCTGTTTTGTTGTACATGTTTATACAAGGGTTTTCCTGTATGTATTCTTAATTTTATTATAACACTACATTGCGTTCTACCATTGGGTATAGTTTCGACTTTGAAAGGGGAAAAACATGCTTGTAATCCCACTTTGGTGGCTGATCACTTATACTGACGCACACTAGAGAATTTACTTGGCTGGAATGCATAGGCTCAGGACGCCTTCTACCTATGGGCACAGAAGAATGGTACTTTGTTATTCCTGAGAAAGGCTGAGGAGTGGATACAATTGCATGCAGCCTAGGCAAAGTGCTTGGAAATGTGGAGCAATTTGTGCAGCTGCTGCTAATGTACCACAAGTACTTGCCCAAACCAGCTACAATTGTATCCACTTATAAGCTGACAGAATTAAATATGTACAGGTTTACAATTGGGAAAGGGGTTCTACTCGTTTGTCATGTTTTTTTTAAATTGAGTTAAACACCTTATTTGATACAAATTAAAGGCACTAAAGGGTGTAAATGTATAGTGTGAGAGAGGTTGTGAAATATATCTACAGGATGGCTATTAGTGATGATGAGCTAACGTGCTCTGTACTCGCCCGAGCATCACGGTGCTCGAGAAGCTCGGCGAGCATTTCCGGGCTGCTCAGGCAGGAACTCTGGTCCCCTCTCTGCATGTTTGGCACTCTTTGGAGAGCCAATGAACATACAGGGATTTCCTGCCACGCACTGTAATGCCGTAGCCATGTTTTTTTGTGGGCATTACAATGATTTGCTGGCCGCACAGTGTCATCAGGTTTATATCAGACCTGGCGCCGCTATGCTCGTCACAGTCTACCCCGGAAAAACAGGCAGAGAGGGAGAGGTGCTGCTGATTCAGGGTGGGTAGGTATGTATGTATGTATGTATGTATGTATGTATGTATGTATGTATGTATGTATGTATGTATGTATGTATGTATGTATGTATGTATGTATGTATGTATGTATGTATGTATGGACAAAATGGAGGCGCTGTTAAAGCAGTTGGTACTTACCCAGCAGCAGCAGCTGCAGTCTCCAGTGGCAACAGCAGGAGCGGGAACAGCAGCATAAATCAGCAGCAGCAGAAAACACAAATGAACTGTTGCTGCAACAGATTGCTGCCCTGCGGTTAACAGCTAGAGGCCCAGAACAAGGTACGCTCAGCGTTGATGAAGATGGGACCGGAGGACAACGTAGAAGCCTTCCTGACTATCTACAAACGCACAGCAGAGCCGGAAAACCTACCAGCCGGCCAGTGGGCGGAAATGGTGGCTCCGTTTTTGGTCGGCGATGCCCAGAAGTCCTACTTCAACCTCAGTCGAGAGGACTACCAGAGGCTCAAAAAGGCGAGATCATTGTCCGACTGGGGGTCAATACAGACGTGAGGGCTCAGCTCGTATTTTCATTGACTTATGTGGTGACCTGACCCTCCCCGTCTTAGACTTATGACCTTTTGCTGCTGATAAAGAGGTGGCTCCAGCCTGAGTCTTTGACTCCAGCTCAGATGGTGTAGAGGCTGGTGGTCAACCGGCTGGTGAGGACTCTACCGGCAGCTGTCCAACGTTGGTTGGAGCAAAGGGACCCCGGCACCCTAAACCAGGTGGTCAGCCTGATCGAGCGCTACTCGGCCACTCAGGACTTTATCCGGACTTTGCCCCCTCGCGGCTGTCACGCTGATCCCTGCCAACCCAGGAACTGGGAAAGGGGTCACGTCCCCCTGCCGAGGACAGTCAGCACCGTACCCATGCTGAAGGGGTACCCCAGAATGAGAGTAGCAGGAGACCGGTTCCCTCCCAAACGGTCAAAAGAATTAAATAGTACCCCCTCCATTAGGTGCTGGCGGTGTCATGCGCCAGGACATGTGGTTGCTAGCTGCCCCCTGACTACGGAGCCCATGGACTGCGGGTATAACCGCCGGGTCTCAAAGTACATCCAAGCCGTCTGCACTGCGAGTGCCGACCCCTCGGACAGTGAGCCCCAACTGTGCCAGGTACTGGTTAATGGGTACCCCACGGAGGCTCTCCTAGACTCAGGGAGCCTAGTAACTGGTACATAGGTCGCTGGTGGCAGGAGACAACCCCAGTGGACGGACAGTTGGGGGTGTGTGTATCCACGAGGACCTCCAAGAGTACCTAACCGTGGAGGTAGTTGTGTCCACGCCATGTGGCGACATAAAACATGTCGTGGGGGTGGTAAAAACCTCTTCCTTATGGGACCGTATTGGGAAGAGACTTGCCTGTTCTGGACTCTGTGGAAACACAAAATCCACTCTCCCGCCAGTAAAATTGGTTACAGGCGCTGTACCTGATGAACCCGAGTCAGGGGTACCTGCCGTAGGGGTGTCCAACCTAGGGATAGAGTGTGACCCCGATAGGTCTCCCTTAGAGGTGCTGGCAGGAGAAGTCGAGGAGAGCCCATTGATCCGAGCTGCAAGTGTCCCGGGACACGTTTGGGACATCTCAGCTACAGGAACCCAACCTGACTCGGGCGCAGGAAAATGTGTTGGAGGTAAATGGCGTAGGTCAACAGTCCTGTGCAGATACTGTATTTCCACACATGGTAATTAACGGTGAGTTGCTCTACAGGGTAGACAATCAGGGACGAGGTCATGGAACAGTTAGTGGTACCTCAGTCATACCGTCGGGCGGTTCTGGAGATGGCACACACACCTGCTGGGTGGACACTTAGGGGTTAAAAAGACGCAAGAACAAATTCTAGAAGTACTGCGAATCCTGCCCCGAATGTCAACTGACCACACCCACCGCAAGTTTCCGTAGCCCATTGGTACCTCTGCCAGTGATAGAGGTACCTTTTGAACGGATTGCAATGGACTTGGTAGGGCCCATTGTAAAATCCGCTCGTGGCCACCAACATATACTTTTGGTCATCGACTATGCTACCCGGTACCCGGAGGATGTACCGCTACACCACACCTCGGCGAAACTAATTGCACGGGAGCTGTTTGCCATGTTCTGTCGCCTTGGGCTACCTAAGGAGGTCCTGATGGATCAAGGGACCCCTTTTATGTCCAAGGTGATGAGGGAACTATGCAAACTGCTAAAAATAAAACCATTGCGCACCTCTGTGTTCCACCCTCAAACTGACAGACTAGGTGAACTGTACAATAAAACCCTCAAGTCCATTTTAAAAAAGGTGGTTTCTAAGGACGGAAGGGATTGGGACATGTTGCTACCCCATTTGATGTTCGCCGTCCGTGAGATACCCCAGGCTTCCACAGGGTTCTCTCCCTTTGAGTTATTGTACGGCAGACACTCCCCTAGGGGGTCTGTTGGATGTAGCCAAAGAGACGGGGGAACAAGAGCAGACTCCACATAGGAGTAAAATTGAACACGTGGCTAGTATGCAGGACCGAATCGTGGCGGTCATGCCCATCGTGAAAGAACATCTGTTAGATGCCCAGGCAGCACAGAAGAGTAAATGCAATAAAAGAGCCACAGTCAGGTCTTTTAACAAGGGTGATCGGGTGCTGGCACTGGTACCCACAGCCGAGAGTAAGCTCATGGCCAAGTGGCAAGGGCCATATGAGGTTCAAGAAAAAGTGGGGGATGTTAATTACTGAGTGTATCAGCCCGGAAGGAGGAAACCGGAGCAGCTTTATCATGTAAACCTGCTAAAACCTTGGAAAGATCGAGAGTGTTTAGTTACAGACATCACTTCGGGCATGCCGCCAGAGAGTTCTCTCCCTTCAGCCAGGGATGCGTCCGGGGGAGAGGTCAGGATAAGTGATGCTCTCACTTAACAGAAGCGACGGGAGGCTCGCTTGCTGGTACAGCAGAATACAGACGTGTTCTCAGAGCTACCAGGTAGGACTACGGTTGTCCAACATGACAGTGTCCCTGAACTTGGGGTAAGGGTACGAATGAGACCGTACCGGGTACCCGAAGCCCAGAGGCAAGCTATCACGGCTGAGGTAAAACAAATGCTCCAGTTAGGCGTCATTGAGGAATCACGGAGTGAGTGGGCTAGCCCCATCGTACGGATTCCGAAACCAGACGGATCGTTACGCTTCTGTAATGATTTCCGGAAATAAAATGAATGTCGAAATTTGACCTACAGTGGTGGCCAAAAGTATTGGCACCCCTGCAATTCTGTCTGATAATACTCAGTTTCTTCCTGAAAGTGATTGCAATCACAAATTCTTTGGTATTATCTTCATTTAATTTGTCTTCAATTAAAAAACACAAAAAGAATTGTCCTAAAGCCAAATTGGATACAATTCCACACCAAACCTAAAAAAAGGGGGTGGACAAAAGTATTGGCATTGTTTGAAAAATCATGTGATGCTTCTCTAATATGTGTAATTAACAGCACCTGTAACTTACCTGTGGCACCTAACAGATGTTGGCAATAACTAAATCACACTTGCAGCCAGTTAACATGGATTAAAGTTGACTCAACCTCTGTCCTGTGTCCTTGTGTGTACCACATTGAGCATGGAGAAAAGAAAGACCAAAGAACTGTCTGAGGACTTGAGAAACCAAATTGTGAGGAAGCATGAGCAATCTCAAGGCTACAAGTCCAGCTCCAAAGACCTGAATGTTCCTGTGTCTTCCGTGGGCAGTGTCATCAAGAAGTTTAAAGCCCATGGCATTGTAGCTAACCTCCCTAGATGCGGACGGAAAAGAAAAATTGACGAGAGATTTCAACGCAAGATTGTGCGGATGGTGGATAAAGAACCTCGACTAACATCCAAACAAGTTCAAGCTGCCCTGCAGTCCGAGGGTACAACAGTGTCAACCCGTACTATCCGTCGGCGTCTGAATGAAAAGGGACTGTATGGTAGGATACCCAGGAAGACTCCACTTCTTACCCAGAGACATAAAAAAAAGCCAGGCTGGTGTTTGCCAAAACTTACCTGAGAAAGCCCAAAACGTTTTGGAAGAATGCTCTCTGGTCAGATGAGACTAAAGTAGAGCTTTTTGGGAAAAAGCATCAACATAGAGTGTACGGGGAAAAAAAAAGAGGCATTCAAAGAAAAGAACACGGTCCCTACAGTCAAACATGGCGGAGGTTCCCTGATGTTTTGGGGTTGCTTTGCTGCCTCTGGCACTGGACTGCTTGACCGTGTGCATGGCATTATGAAGTCTGAAGACTACCAACAAATTTTGCAGCATAATGTAGGGCCCAGTGTGAGAAAGCTGGGTCTCCCTCAGAGGTCATGGGTCTTCCAGCAGGACAATGACCCAAAACACACTTCCAAAAGCACTATAAAATGGTTTGAGAGAAAGCCCTGGAGACTTCTAAGGTGGCCAGCAATGAGTCCAGACCTGAATCCCATAGAACACCTGTGGAGAGATCTCAAAATGGCAGTTTGGAGAAGGCACCCTTCAAATATCAGGGACCTGGAGCAGTTTGCCAAAGAAGAATGGTCTACAATTCCAGCAGAGCATTGTAAGAAACTCCTTGATTGTTACCGGAAGCGGTTGTTCGCAGTTATTTTGGCTAAAGGTTGTGCAACCAAGTATTAGGCTGAGGGTGCCAATACTTTTGTCTGGCCCATTTTTGGAGTTTTGTGTTTTTTCCGTGCAAGCAAATTAAATGAAGATAATAATACCAAAGAATTTGTGATTGCAATCATTTTCAGGAAGAAACTGAGTATTATCTGACAGAATTGCAGGGGTGCCAATACTTTTGGCCACCACTGTATATCCAATGCCCAGGGTGGATGAGCTGACTGAGAGACTGGGGAAGGCCTAGTACTTTACTATGCTCAATCTCACCAAGGTTACTAGCAGGTACCTCTCACGGAATCGGCGAAGGAAAAGGCCGCCTTCATAACTCCGGAGGGTCTATATCACTATGTGATATTACCTTTTGGGTTACATGGGGCCCGGCTACATTCCAGAGGTTGATGGACAGTGCTCAAGCCTCATCAGGAGTACGCGTCCGCGTATCTAGATGATATCCTCTTTAGCACCGACTGGCATACGCAGCTATCCCAGGTACAAGCGGTGATGGATTCTCTCAGAGCCAATTTTAGCATCAAGTGAACGTGGAAAGAAAACAAAAAACTGGAATTGCATTTTTTTTTTTTTTTGCCAATTCACAGCACTTGGATTTTTTTTCCTGTTTTCCAGTACACTACATGGTAAAGCTAGTAATGGTGTTTAAAGTACAATTTGTCCCGCAAAAAATAAGCCATCACATGGCTATATTGCCCAAAAAATAAAAACGATATGGCTCTGGGAGCCAAAAACTAAAATGCAAAAACTGAAAATCCCAAGGTCGTGAAGGGGTTAAAATGTTTGGATGCAGCACTCTGAACAGCCAGTTTCTTTAGCAAATGACATTTTGTTGCTTACCCTCCATTTGGAGTGTCAATGAATACCTTCTGGACATCTGTCAAGTCAGCAGTCTTCCTCAGGATTATGGAGCCTACTGAAACAGACTAAGGGATCTTTTTAAATGCTTAGGAAGCCTTTGCAGGTGGGTTTTGATAAGTATTCTAATTTACTGAGAAGCACTTGTAAATTGATACCTTAACGCAAAATCGCATACAAGGGAAAAGTCCCATTAAATTTGTCTGGCCCGCAGACAGTGTGTGTCACGCTGTCTCTGTATACTGGAGGTAGGGGGCCTAAGCTGACCCTAAGCTGGGGCCCTGACTAATCCCTCAACCTGGAGGTACTGTTAAAGGTACAGAGGTCCAGGCCGCCAGCGTAACCCCTACCTCCTGAGGATCCCTGCACCTAAGTAATCTAGTCCTGAGAAGGACCCCGATCACAACAAAAGAGGACAAGTAATAATATGCCCACACACAGTACTTAGACGAACGAGACAGTACAAGGGAAAAACCAAAACCACCTTGCATACAAAAACTACACAACTACAACAGAGGGAACACCAATGGGAAAGGAGATAAATGATAAAGCGAGGAAGGGAAAAAACACTCCAAATACACTTATCTCAGAAACTCCAAATACCACGATCCGCTCTGTTAGTCTGTATGAAATGCTTTCACCGACACTTCCCAAACAGACCAGCAGGCATTTGAAGGAGTCTCACTACAGCAACATTGATTGCAGCTGGGCGAGGCTGGACCTAGTCTAGCACAGAGAGAGAGAGAATTAACTCCCTCACTGCCGAAAACACAAAGCACCAAAAAGTCAGCTGCGAGAAGTCAGGCTGTGTAATCGTGACGATCTTCGTGGCAACACACCCGTGACAGTACCCCCCCTTCTACGAGGGGCCTCCGGACCCTCAGGGCCAGGTTTATCCGGGTGAGTCGTGTGGAAGGCCCGAACTAATCGGTCTGCATTAATATCCGACGCAGGAACCCACATCCTCTCCTCAGGACCATACCCTTTCCAATGAACCAGGTACTGAAGGGACCGGCGATTAAAACGTGAATCGATGACCCTTGATACCTGGAACTCCAAGTTACCATTGACCACCACTGGAGGGGGAGGTAAAGGTGACTGTACCACCGGCGCCACATACCTCTTAAGCAACGATCTGTGGAACACGTTGTGAATTTTAAACGTAGGGGGGAGGTCAAGACGGAATGCCACCGGATTAATAATAGAACTGATTCTGTACGGCCCGATGAACCTGGGACCCAGTTTCCAGGAGGGAACCTTAAGTTTTATATTCCTGGTAGACAACCATACCCGATCGTTCACACTTAGGTCCGGACCAGACACTCTCCTCCCATCAGCCATACGTTTGTATCGGTTCCCCATAGTATTCAGATTCTTCAGCACCCCTCTCCATACTGAAGCGAGTGATGAGGAAAATCGTTCCTCCTCAGGAACCCCCGAAGAGCCTCCCCTACTGAAAGTACAAAACTGGGGGTGAAAACCATATGCTCCAAAAAACGGGGACTTACCAGTGGACTCGCTCCGCCTATTATTAAGAGCAAACTCTGCCAGAGGTAAGAAAGAAGCCCAGTCCTCCTGGTTCTCGGACACAAAACACCGGAGATATGTCTCCAAGCTCTGGTTCATACGTTCCGTCTGACCATTGGTTTGAGGGTGAAAAGCCGATGAGAATGACAAATGCATCCCCCGCCGTGCACAAAACGCCTTCCAGAACTTGGACACAAACTGAGACCCCCGATCAGACACCACATCGGAGGGTACCCCGTGAAGCCTCACAATCTCCCCAATGAACACCTGCGCAAGAGTTTTAGCATTAGGAAGAGCGATAAAATGTGCCATCTTGCTGAACCTGTCCACTACAACGAGTATGACCGTTTTACCCGAAGACGGAGGGAGGTCCGTAATAAAGTCCATAGACAGATGAGTCCAAGGACGCTCCGGGATCTTCAAAGGTAAGAGGGCCCCAGACGGACGGGTATGTGAGGTCTTAGAGCGCGCACAAACCCCACAGGACGCGACAAAAGTTACCACCTCCTTATGTAAGTTAGGCCACCAAAACCGACGCGAGAGGAGATCCACAGTTGCTTTACTCCCCGGGTGTCCTGCCAAAACTGAGTTATGGTGTGCCTCGATCACCTTTTGTCGCAACTGATCTGGAACAAACAGTCTCCCCGGAGGTCCAACAGGGGCGTCCCCCTGAGCCTCCAATACCTCCTCCTCCAGCTCAGAGCATACTGCCGAAACCACCACCCCCTCCTGAAGGATAGGAATCGGGTCGTCCGTATTCCCGGCCCCAGGGAAACTACGAGATAAGGCATCCGCCTTTACATTTTTTGACCCAGGACGATATGTAACAACAAAATTAAACCTGGTAAAAAAACAATGACCACCTAGCTTGTCTGGGATTCAGACGTTTCGCGGACTCCAGATATAGCAGGTTCTTGTGATCGGTGATGACGGTGACCGGATGGACTGCCCCCTCCAAAAAATGGCGCCACTCCTCAAAAGCTAACTTAATGGCCAAGAGTTCCCTATTGCCGACATCGTAATTCCTCTCAGCGGACGACAATTTTTTAGAGAAAAAGGCGCACGGATGCCACTTACCAGGGGACGAACCCTGTGACAATACTGCTCCCACCCCTACCTCGGAAGCGTCTACCTCTACAATGAATGGCTGTGACGCATCAGGTTGAATGAGTATGGGTGCCGAGGCAAAACATTTTTTCAAGGAGGAGAATGCTTGACAAGCCTTGTCAGACCACCTAGAAAAATCCGTCCCCTTTTTAGTCATGTCTGTGAGAGGCTTAACCATAGACGAGAAATTACGAATGAACTTCCGGTAATAATTAGCAAACCCCAGGAAACGTTGTAGTGCCTTAAGATTCTCTGGCCGATCCCACTCAAGAACTGCCCGCACTTTCCCAGGGTCCATACGAAAACCGGACGCTGAAACCAGGAAGCCTAAAAACTGGAGTTCCTGTGCGGCGAACACACACTTTTCCCATTTGGCATATAGTTTATTATCCCGCAAGATCTGTAACACCTGCCTAACGTGCTCCTGATGAGACACCAGATCCGGCGAGTAAATTAAGATATCATCCAGATATATGACAACAAACTGTCCAACCAGGCGGCGAAAAATGTCATTAACAAAGTGTTGGAACACCGCCGGGGCATTAGTCAGACCGAATGGCATGACAAGGTTCTCATAATGCCCCTCCGGAGTGTTAAACGCCGTCTTCCACTCATCCCCCTCCTTCATCCTAATCAGATTGTACGCCCCCCTGAGATCCAACTTAGAGAACCATTTGGCACCCACGATCTGATTAAAGAGATCGGGAATAAGTGGGAGCGGATACGGATCTCGGACCGTAATCCGATTAAGTTCACGGAAATCCAGGCAAGGGCGTAGGCCTCCATCTTTCTTCTTAACAAAGAAGAACCCCACGGCCACCGGTGAAGATCTAATATGCCCCTTAGCCAGACTTTCTGAAATATAATCCTTCATGGCCTGCCTCTCAGGACCAGAAAGGTTATACAACCTAGCTTTAGGTAACTTGGCCTCAGGGAGCAGTTTTACAGAACAGTCATACTCGCGATGAGGAGGTAGCTCCTGACACCCTTTCTCCGAGAATACATCCTCAAAGTCCGCCAGAAATGGAGTTAAGACCCAAGGAGTAACCGCACCGATGACCGTGTTCATGCAGTTTTTATTACAGAATTTACTCCATTGGCTTATCTCTCTGGTTTGCCAATTAATAACCGGGTTATGCTTAGTTAACCAAGGAAGGCCCAACACTATAGGAGTGGGAAGACCCTCCAACACGTAGCAAGACAACAGTTCTTTATGTATCGCCCCCACTTGAAGTTTTACGTCATGCACAGCTTGCAAAAAACTTCCCTGACCGAGAGGCCTGGCATCGATCGAGAATATGGGGATGGGTTTAGCCAACTCACTCAATCGCATACCTTGAACCCGGGCAAACCGAGCATCAACCAGATTAGCCCCGGCCCCACTATCCAGAAGAACAGATATCCTCTCAGTTCTCGTACCCACCACCACCTCCGCCGGTACGAGAAACTGAGACGAACCTAGGGACGAAATACCTACTCCCAGATTGCCGTCCACCACACAACCTGGGATCAACAGTTTTCCGACGACTCTTCACTCTGCAAGGGACGGGATGGACACCCCCCAATAAAATGTCCCTTTCTCCCGCAGAAGAAACACCTTCCTGTCTTATGGCGCACCACCGGTCCCCTCCCCCGAAATGATGTCCCTCCTAATTGCATAGGCTCCTCTGGACTGACCAGGGGAACCACCATATGAGGGGACCTTGTAGGAGGTGGAGTCATCACAGGGGGTCGAGTTATCCCGCACCTCTCCCGAAGCCGTCTGTCAACGCGAATAGCCAGGGTCATAGCGGCTTCCAGTGACGCGGGAGAGTCATACTGTGCCAACACATCCTGTAATTTGTCGGATAAACCTTGACAAAACTGGCTCCTAAGAGCCGGGTCATTCCACTGGGTGTCCGTGGCCCACCTACGGAACTCCGAACAGAATTCCTCCGCCGGACGATCTCCCTGCTGGATCCTACGTAACTTAGACTCAGCAAGGGAGATCCGATCTGGGTCATCATATACGAGTCCCAGAGCAGCGAAAAACCTATCCACTGACTGGAGAGCCGGGGAGCCAGGGGGAAGAGAGAACGCCCAAGATTGTGGGTCCCCTTGTAGGAGCGAGATGACAATTCCCACCCTTTGTTCTTAACTCCCCGATGACCGAGGCCGCAGCCGAAAGTACAATTTGCATGCCTCCCGGAAAACAAAAAACTTTAGGTTCTGGTCCGGCTTGCTCCTGAGGATGCAAAACCTTGGACCTAACGTCCGCCAGCTCCATGGACAAACTCTGCAACTGCCGAGCTAGACCGGCTACTGGATCCATGGTAGCTGGAGAAAAACTAAGTGGGTCGGTGAAAATGTCACGCTGTCTCTGTATACTGGAGGTAGGGGGCCTAAGCTGACCCTAAGCTGGGGCCCTGACTAATCCCTCAACCTGGAGGTACTGTTAAAGGTACAGAGGTCCAGGCCGCCAGCGTAACCCCTACCTCCTGAGGATCCCTGCACCTAAGTAATCTAGTCCTGAGAAGGACCCCGATCACAACAAAAGAGGACAAGTAATAATATGCCCACACACAGTACTTAGACGAACGAGACAGTACAAGGGAAAAACCAAAACCACCTTGCATACAAAAACTACACAACTACAACAGAGGGAACACCAATGGGAAAGGAGATAAATGATAAAGCGAGGAAGGGAAAAAACACTCCAAACACACATCTCAGAAACTCCAAATACCACGATCCGCTCTGTTAGTCTGTATGAAATGCTTTCACCGACACTTCCCAAACAGACCAGCAGGCATTTGAAGGAGTCTCACTACAGCAACATTGATTGCAGCTGGGCGAGGCTGGACCTCGTCTAGCACAGAGAGAGAGAGAATTAACTCCCTCACTGCCGAAAACACAAAGCACCAAAAAGTCAGCTGCGAGAAGTCAGGCTGTGTAATCGTGACGATCTTCGTGGCAACACACCCGTGACAGTGTGATAGACGAAGCAGCTGAGCAGATTGATATGCAGGATTATGGGGAAACTATTCATAGTAGTTATTTATGTCCCTGCTCTTTCTATGCTTTAAAGTCCAGTGGGTGGATCAGTGATTGACAGACTTCCCTGTACGAATGTATACAAAAGCTTCTTGCTGTCTACGCCTCAACGTGTATAGGGTAATTTACCCCTAAATGTGCACTAGAAGAATTAATCCAGCGATGCTCTAGAAGTGCCGAACGGCTATGGAGGAAAACTCGGACACCAGAAAACTTTATCCACTACAAATTTATTTTAAAAACATACAACTCTGCCCTTCACCTCGCCAAACAGACCTACTTCACCACCCTGATCTCCTCACTATCCAACAACCCCAAAAAACTCTTCGATACCTTTCACTCCCTCCTCAGTCCTAAAGCGCAGGCCCCCACCACGGACATTTGTGATGAGGACCTGGCCTCCTACTTCACAGAGAAAATAGACACCATCCGTCAGGAAATCAGCTCCCAGCCACAAAGTGCCGTGACTCAACTATCCCCCCACCCCCCACACATCCCCTCTGGATCCCTCTCCACATTTGACCCAGTCACAGAAGACCGTCTCCAGGCTCCTCTCTTCTTCTCATCCCACCACATGCACCACTGACCCCATCCCCTCACATCTACTCCAGTCTCTTTCTTCAGTCGTCACTACTCATCTAACTAAAATCTTCAACCTCTCCCTCTCTTCTGGTATCTTCCCCTCCTCCTTCAAACACTCCATCATCACTCCATTATTAAAAAAGCCCTCTCTTGACCCTTCCTGCACAAACAACTACAGACCAGTCTCCAATCTTCCCTTCATCTCTAAACTCTTGGAGTGTCTGGTCTACTCCCGCCTTACCAGCTACCTCTCCACTCACTCTCTTCTAGACCCATCACAGTCCGGCTTCCGCCCTCTACATTCTACAGAAACTGCACTCAAAGTAACCAATGACCTTCTGACAGCAAAACGTAATGGTGACCACTCTTTGCTCATTCTTCTTGACCTCTCTGCAGCCTTTGACACCGTTGACCACCACCTCCTACTCTCTATGCTTCACTCAATCGGCATAAAGGACACTGCTCTCTCCTGGTTCTCCTCCTACCTATCTGACCGCTCTTTCAGTGTATCGTTCGCTGGCTCCACTTCTTCCCCTCTTTCTCTCACTATTGAGGTTCCTCAGGGTTCAGTCCTTGGCCTTCTTCTCTTCTCTCTCTACACAGCCCCAATTGGTCAGACAATCAGCAAATTTGGTTTGCAGTATCATTTTTATGCTGATGACACAACTATACACCTCATCCCCTGACCTTACCCCTGCTGTACTACAGAACACCAGTGACTGTCTGGCCGCAGTTTCTAAAATCATGTCCGCTCTCTATCTGAAACTCAACCTCTCAAAAACCGAACTTCTTCTGTTCCCGTCTACTCACCTCTCTAAATCTGACATCTCTCTCTGTGTGTGGCACCACAATAATGCCGAGCAAGCAGGCGCGTTGCTTGGGCGTTGTGTTTGACACCAATCTCTCCTTCACCCTCCACATACAATCTCTTGCCCGCTCTTGTCGCTTGCACCTGAAGAACATCTCTAGAATCCGCCCCTTTCTCACCTTGGAAACAAAAACCCTCACTGTTGCCCTGATCCACTCCCGCCTTGACTACTGTAACTCTCTTAATTGGCCTCCCCCTCACTCGACTTTCCCCCCTCCAGTCCATCCTTAATGCTGCAGCCAGGGTCATCTATCTGGCTAATAGTTACTCAGACGCTTCCGCTCTGTGCCAGTCATTGCACTGGCTGCCCATGAATTATAGGATCAGATTTAAATTGCTTGTTCTCACCCACAAAGCTCTCCACAGTGCGGCACCCCCCTACATCTCTTTCCTCATCTGTTTATCGGCCTACCCGTTTTCTAAGCTCTGCAAGCGACTTTCGACTAACATCCGCAGTAATCCGTACCTCCCACTCCCGGCTTCAAGACTTCTCCCGAGCTGCACCTATTCTTTGGAATGCTCTACCCCAAGAAATTAGGATGAACCACAATTTACACAGTTTTAGGCGCTCCCTAAAAACACATCTGTTTAGGGTGGCCTATCATGTTCCCTAATCAAAGTCCTTTTATATTCTTATAGCCCATTCCTTATTTCTCCAAACATAAGTCTCCACCTAACCAAAAAGCACTACAGATACTGGCTGGTGATAAGCTCATGCAGCCTCCATCTATCCCTCATCCCCTCAAGATGGCTGGACCATCCTTGTAAATAAGCCATTGTACTTTGTGTTACCCCCACCTCATTGTAGATTGTAAGCTCTTAGGAGCAGGGTCGTCATTATTTTTGCTGTAATTATTGTATTATCTTTAGCCATGTTACTTATGACTGTTGTACATGAACCTGTGAATTGTTAAGCGCTGCGGAATATGTTGGCGCTATATAAAGATTATTTTTTATTATTATTATTATTATTAATTCAATTACCGAGCACCTCCTACAAGATTAAATAAGGCCATGGGTACAGGTTGCTGTGACTGCACTACAATGGTATACAAGCTGTACTGTGAGAGTGCAGAGTAATGTCATAATCAAATACATAAATTTGTGCTGCATTACTGCTCATAATAAATGTATTGTCTTTATTGTATAGCAATGCAGTTGGGGTAACCTGCACCTCTGTTTTTATTTCATTTTGTTAGGAGTGGCTTATTCATCTGGTTTGTTACGGCACTTATCTCAAAGGTTTTTTGTTAAAGCTGGATCCTATGTGCCCTTTAAATATGTAAAACTAGGCTGAGACCAGGACAGATTAGTTTGATAGTGTAGATTTCCATTTGCCTACCTTGCTTCTAGCAGATGGGCTCACACCAATAGATCAAGTACCTGAATTGTGTACAGTATGTATAGTGGTGGTACAGTTTGGAATAAATATATTTAAATATTCACATTCCTTCGCATGCTCTGTGCGGTTGTATTTGTTTCTGTGTGGTAGCAATGCAGTCACATCATTCTGTCCATTTATTTCATTAGATGTTTACCAATTTCATTTGCTGCAACCAGGGCTGTGGAGTCGGTAAGCCAAACCTCCGACTCCTCGATTTCCATGACTCCGACTCCCTCATACACGGCTCATGTTTAAGTGATAAATTTGGTCCATTTTATACCGACTCCACAGCCCTGGCTGCAACGGTGTTCCGCTACAATTTTTCATATTCAAATCTGGATGGAAAATATGCAAGATTTCTGCTGTGTGTGAACGTTCCCTTTTACTGAACCTTTTGTCATAAACCTATATATTAAGCTATTCAGAGTATCCTGCTCATAGATTGCAGAGCATTTTCATGGTGCCTCGTTATTGTTAAGAATTACTTTGAATGTCACTTTGTGGAGGAGAGCAAGAGGCTCAAATACTTAATTAACCTCCAGACATAGGAGATTGAGAGAAAAGACCCACAAAGTATTATTTCACCTTACATAAGCTTGTTTAGATCAAAGATGGCTGCCATTTCCTGTTTCATCACACCATGCTCTGTTCTGGGAGGAAGCTGCATTCTATAGAAGGACTAACCAACCACAGAGCGACACATCGCTTGGAGAAACCCACCCTGATGACCTCATGGACTACGCCCCCTGGACTAACCAATCAATACATCTGGTTACTCACATTCTGGGCTAACCTACAGTGTTTATATAAGTCTATGTTCGGGTTGAATAAAGGACACTAGGAGCTGTGCCATAGCTGATCAAGGAGAGCTTACATCCGACTGGGTGTGTGTCTGATGTTATTCTTTCTTGCATGCACTTGATCATATCCATTAGGCCAGGAGCAGGCAACTAGTGAACATACCAAAATGTTCGCCCTAACTACTTGATGTACACTGATGATACATGATTGCCAGTAATTGTGTAGTACTGTAAAATTCCCAATTTTGCTTGATCACTCTTCTTCAAATGATGTCTCTGTTCTCAGGCCTCCAGGGAATATACTACCTGGTGGAGATGCTGAGCAGATCTACACTGCTCAGCATCCTCGGCGTAGCCAGAGGCTCCACCAGAAGCCCAGGCCCAGTTACAAATACGATAACCTGTACGCTCACCTGGATGACGTTAAAAAGGAGGTGCCCTACACCAGGACAGGTAAGGTGTATATCTGTTTTGTTGTACATGTTTATACAAGGGTTTTCCTGTATGCATTTCTTAATTTTATTATAACACTAGATTGCGTTCTACCATTGGGCATAGTTTCGACTTTGAAAGGGGAAAAACATGCTTGTAATCCCACTTTGGTGGCTGATCACTTATACTGATGCACACTAGAGAATTTACTTGGCTGGAATGCATAGGCTCAGGACGCCTTCTACCTATGGGCACAGAAGAATGGTACTTTGTTATTCCTGAGAAACGCTGAGGAGTGGATACAATTGCATGCAGCCTAGGCAAAGTGCTTGGAAATGTGGAGCAATTTGTGCAGCTGCTGCTAATGTACCACAAGTACTTGCCCAAACCAGCTACAATTGTATCCACTTATAAGCTGACAGAATTAAATATGTACAGGTTTACAATTGGGTAAGGGGCTCTACTCGTTTGTCATGTTTTTTTTAAATTGAGTTAAACACCTTATTTGATACAAATTAAAGGCACTAAAGGGTGTAAATGTATAGTGTGAGGGAGGTTGTGAAATATATCTACAGGATGGCTTTCTATTAGTGATGATGAGCTAACGTGCTCGGTACTCGCCCGAGCATCACGGTGCTCGAGAAGCTCGGCGAGTATTTCCGGGCTGCTCAGGCAGGAACTCTGGTCCCCTCCCTGCATGTTTGGCGCTCTTTAGAGAGCCAATGAACATACAGGGATTTCCTGCCACGCACTGTAATGCCATAGCCATGTTTTTTTGTGGGCATTACAATGATTGGCTGGCCGCACAGTGTCATCAGGTTTATATCAGACCTGGCGCCGCTATGCTCGTCACAGTCTACCCCGGAAAAACAGGCAGAGAGGGAGAGGTGCTGCTGATTCAGGGTATGCATGTATGCATGTATGCATGTATGTATGCATGTATGGGGGATCGAATACGAGGGATGGTATATATCCCCCAGAATGTGTACAGAGACCTATTAAACCCATTGAAGTGCATTGCAGTCACAGACACACCTGCGGCTGCAATGCAGGAATGAAGGTGAGCATTGACCTGGTCACGCTATCTGGCTAAGGCAGAGTAGTAAAACCCAGCAGGGCCTTCATTTCTTGGAGGAGGCTCTTGCCTCAGGTCCTTTAAAAATCCGGCATTAAGGGTTAGTGTTCAGTGTTGGGACCTGCTAGGAATATAGCAGGAAAGCTTGGTGGGCCTGTGTGTAGCTGAACCTACGTCTGGTAAGGCTCTGCACCCGTCAGGCTCTGAGCGTCCCGGCGCGGCCGTTGCCCACGGCAATGGTTGTTATGGACTTATGTTAACCCGGCGGCGAACCAGAGGACTCTGTTTTACCTCTGAGCGCTGAATAAATCTGCTTATGTTGGACTTGCTTGGGTCACTGCCTCAGTTACTGCACGGTGTGAACACTGCCGCCTTACAGTTTAGTGGAGAATGCGGGCATTGTGACTGAGGCATACCCCACTGGCAGCTGCATGACCACAATCCGGCCTGCCACCTTTCAGCCCCACCCCGTGGACAAAATGGAGGAGCTGTTCAAGCAGTTGGTACTCACCCAGCAACAGCAGCTGCAGTCTCCAGTGGCAACAGCAGGAGCAGCACCTGAGTCTCCAGCGGCAACAGCAGCATAATCAGCAGCTACTGTACCAGCAGCAGCAAAACACACAAATGAACTGTTGCTGCAACAGATTGCTGCCCTGCGGGAAACCGCTACAACGCCTATTCCTTAACGTCGAGAGGCCCGGGACAAGGTACACTCAGCGTTGATTAAGATGGGACCGGAGGACAACGTAGAAGCCTTCCTGACTATCTACAAATGCACAGCAGAGTGGGAAAACCTACCAGCCGGCCAGTGGGCGGAAGTGGTGGCTCCGTTTTTGGTCGGCGATGCCCAGAAGTCCTACTTCGACCTCCATCGAGAGGACACCCAGGACTACCAGAGGCTCAAAGGTGAGATCCTTTCACAGCTGTCCACAACTCTTCAGCGTTGTTTGATTTGTCACCTAAGCATGTTAGCTTCCGCACAGCCTGATGCCGCTTGGCTGAGGCAGCGCTTCCAGCTTGTGACTGATGTGGTCATTTCAGAGATGGAGAATGACGTGCAGGAGCTGTAGACTGTGATGCTGCAATCCTCGGCATCGGGAGGACGTTTTCCGTCCCGAGGTCTGACTTAGTCCCAGCTTCCACTATGTTAACCCAGTGTGCCGTCAGAGAGATGCACCAACCATGCCCATAAGCACTTGTCCACGTGTCCATGGTTAGGTGGACTTTCCCAGTAACTGCATTGTTGAGGGTACGGCTAATGTTGTGGGACAAGTGCTTGTGTAATGTGGGGACGGCACACCAGGAGAAATAGTGGAGGCTGGTGACCGAGTACCGAGGGATGGCCGCCACCATGAGGTTGTGGAAATCTTTCGTCTCCACGAACCTAAAAGGCAACATTTTGAGTGCAAGCAGTCACGAAATGTGTGAATTTAGTACTGTGGCCTGTAGGGCGTTGGCTGCATATAGAATCATAGAATGGTAGAGTTGGAGGGGACCTCCTGGGTCATCTGGTCCAACCCCCTGCTCAAAGCAGGATTCACTAAATCATCTCAGACAGATATCTGTCCAGCCTCTGTTTGAAGACATCCATTGAAGGGGAACTCACCACCTCTCGTGGCAGCCTGTTCCACTCATTGATCACCCTAACTGTCAAAATGTTTTTTCGTAATATCTAATCTGTGTCTCCTCCCATTGCTTCTAGTCTTTCCTTGTGCAAATGAGAATAAAGATGATCCTTCAACAATGTGTCAGCCCTTCAGATATTTGTAGACAGCTATTAAAGTATCCTCTCAGTCTTCTTTTTTGCAAGCTATACATTCCCAAATCCTGTAACCGTTCCTCATAGGACATGGTTTGCAGACCGGTCACCAATCGGGTCGCTCTTCTCTGAACTTGCTCCAGTTTGTCGGTCTTTTTTAAAATGTGTTGCCCAAAACTGGACGCAGTATTCCAGATGAGGTCTGATCAAAGAGGAGTAAAGTCCGATATTTGCGCTTGCGTTCCATTACTGGGGTAGGGACAACTGAAAACTGCACTGGGACAAGGATGTGGACGTGCTTGCTGATGGTGCTAGTTGAGAGTGTGCAACAACAGGTGCAGGGCAGGAATCATCTTCGCATGCACCATGGACAGGGGATTGACTTGCACACACAACAGCAGAAAAAGCAGTGGTGCCACCCGCAGACACTGTTCCTGGACCCTGGGGGTTTGGCCCACTTAGTTGGGTGCTTTGCTGCCATGTGCCCGATCATGCTGGTGGTGGTCAGGCTGGTAGTTTTGCTACCCCTGCTGATGCTGGCCTGGCAGGTGGTGCAAATGGCCGTTTTGGGGTTATCGACAGTCTTTAAAAAACAACCAGACTCGGGAAGACCTAACAGTTGTACTGGCAACTTCCATTGTGTTGATGTTACCACACTGCTTCTTCCTGCCTGTTGTGGTGCTATGCCCCCCCCCCCAACCCCCCTCACCTTGTGCTGTTGTCCTTGCTCTGTAGGTCCTCCTGCCAGGTTGGGTCAGTTACTATATCATCCACCACCTCGTCTTCCACTTCCGCACCCTGGTCCTCCTCCTGACTTTCTGGCAATTGTGTATAATCATCCATCTCTTGCGACAGTAATTACACTTTCCCACCATTGCCTTCGTGTGACCATGCCTGCTCTAATGTTTGGGCATTGCTACATGCGATCTCCTCTTGCCCTCTTCAAGTGAAATGGGAGAGAGGCCCAAATCTATAAATGGAAAAGTGAACAGCTATTCTGAATGTCCAAGCATGGGATTCGTTATCTCTGGGCACTCGGCAAGATGGGAGGAAGGAGGTTCAGGGTGAGGAATATGCGGTCCAGACTCACAGCTACTGAGACTTGACCGTGTGGAAGACGTGGTGGTGCCTAAGTGACTGGAAGCATTATCTGCTATCCATCCAATAACCTTTTCACACTGCTCTGTGTTCAATAGTGGTGTTCTGCGGGCCCCTATTAATTGGGACAGGAAGGTCGAGCGAGAAGATGTGGATGTTTGTTGTGGCACAATTTCAGCTAGCCCACAGCCTCGGCCTCGTCCTCTGCATGTACCATCATCACAATCACGTCCACTTCTCAGTCCCTTGCCTTGCCCATTTTAAATGGAGTACAATGTTTTCAACTTTCACTACAAATGGCTGGATTTGAACTGCAGTGATATGGGATACGTGTGACAGAAAACCATATAGTTTTAAATAGCTGGATTTTTAGCGCTATAATATGGAAAGGATCTGGCTGTATTCTTCAGTGCCATCAAGCAAATGGAGCAGAAAAACTGTTCACTGGATTGCTTTTTAAGCACATAATCAGGATTAAGAACCCCCCAAAAAAATTCCTGGCCCCTGATATCTGGGGCCATTTTTAGAAATATCTGTAAAAGCACCAGACGCAGACTGAACTGGACACTGAGCTGGAACAAGGACGTGGACGTTCTTGCTGATGCTTGCTCTTGCTATATGCACTGCAGTCTGCCACATACACTACCTGCCTTCTTAGCACTGATATCAATGCAGCTGGATTAGTCCTCAGAAGGACGGTTAGTCGAGATGGATATGCGTAGAATATGTTGTGGTATACCTACACTAACCAAGAAACAAGTGAATCTCTCCCTAGCTCAGCAGCACCTCTCCCTACACTGCCTGATTCCAGAGTAGACTGACGAGCATGGCGGCGCCACTTCTGATATAGACCCGATGACGCTGTGCGGCCAGCCAATCACTGTAATGCCACAACCAACATGGCTTCGGCGTTACAGTGTGTGGCAGACAATCCCTGCATGTCCATTGCCTCTGTAAAGAGCGCCAAACATGCAGGGAGGGGACCCCGAGCTCCCGCCTAGCAATCCCGGAAATACTCTGCGAGCTCCGAGCATCTCGAGCAGTGATCTGCTCAGGCGATTACAGAGCAGTAGCGTGCCTGCTCACTCATCACTAGTGTAGAGTCAATATACTCACTGCACCCCTAGATTAATTCATTGGGGGTGTAGTTTGTATAATCAGGTCAATGATAGGGTGTTTTGGCTGATCTGCCACCTCAGTAGCTCTGCTTATGTGACATGGCACTCACATACCATTCCAGTAAAACCTGAACTCCGATATGGCGCTCCTTCCTTTCTGAGCTTTGCACTGTGCCCCAAAAGTTATTTTCGACTACGTATGGGGCATATATACATACATACTCTATGAAGAACCTGTGGGTTCAAGGTGCCCCCCACACGTATATTCCTTTAAAGGGTCTAGTTTCCAAAAAAGGGTTTTATCGTGAGGTGTTTCCACTGTTTAGGCATATAGGGGGCTCGCCAAACACGACATGACTAACGCAGACAATTTCATTAAATCTGCATTCCAAATCGTCAATTAGGCGCACGGCAGGGTTTGCAAAGGAAGAACAGTAGTAGTCCCCCCCCCCCCCCCCTTTACTTGGGAGAAACTGCACAATAAGTTTTGGGGTTCGTGGTTCTCCTGTTACGTTTTGTGAACATAAAAGAATTTGGAGCCAAAATAACATTTTCGTGTGAAAAACGTTTTTTTTCATGGCTCTACGTTAAACTTCTGTGAAGCACCTGGGGATTCAATGTGATCACCACACATGTAGATAAAATTCCCTTAGGGGTTTAGTGTCCAAAAAAGGGTTCAATTGTGGGGCGTTTCCACTACTTAGGAATATCAGGGGCTTTCCAAATGCAACATGGCATCTGCTCTTGATTACAGCCATATTTGGGAAGGAGCACCATTTGACTTCTTGGTAAACAAAAAAAGCAGCTTCACCGTGTCCTATTTATATGACTCAGTCCGTTTTACAAAGCTGTGGGTCTCCAACCAGTAGCCGTGACTTACGGCTTCACAATTATTTTGGGGACTCACCAAAATTATTTTCTTATTTGACTTTTTGGTCGTAAACTGCATTTTCCCCCACATATGGGGTATTGGCTTACTCGGGAGAAATAGCCTAACAAGTTTTGAGGTCAATTTTCTCCTATTACCCATGCGAAAATAAAAAATATTGGTGCTAAAGTAAAATATTTTGTGAAGGTGGTGGTGGGGGGGGGGGGTTGTACTTTTACTTTCTTCCACGTTTCTTCAACCCCTTTACGACCTATGATGTGTGTATACGTCATAGGCCGCCTTCCTCTTTCTGATGCGAGATCTGGCGATGAGCCCGCACCTTTTCAGGCACATGAGGGCTGATTTCATCAGCTGATGTGCCCCTAACAGCTGCGGGTGAAGTCTCGATCCACCCGCGGCTGTCAACATGTTAAATGCTGCTGTCAGTCTGATAGTGGCAATATACATATACATAATGATGCACTTCCAGTGCAATCAGCTCAGTCCAACGGTGCCCCTCACATGATCACAGGGCACTGATGGGTTGGCATGACAACCCAGGGACTGCAGGAGACCCCTGTGGTTGTCATTGATCACCCTGCTATGTGTAACACGAGCAATCAGAAGATCGCAGCTTCAAGTCTCTTATGGAGACTATTAAAGGGAAAAGTTTAAAAATATAAAAAAAATGAAGTTCAAATCGCCCTATTCAAAATAAAACCATGAAAAAACAAAACAAAAAAGAACATATTTGGTATCACCGCGTTCAGAAACGCCCGATCTATCAAAATATAAAAATAAAGAATCTGATCTGTAAACAGCATAGCAAGAAATACAATCAAAATGCCAGAAATACTGTGGTTGCAATAACGGGTCATCAGAATATCAATAAAAACGTCAGTTCGGGGCACAAAAAATAAGCCCTCACCCAGCCCCTGTTGAAGGCGCTTACCGAAACACGCGTCGGGGTGAACGCATGCCTGGGATTGGGACACCTGGCCACTCACTGTAAGTGCTTTTCAGCTTAGTATTTGCCAACTATGAGGCCTAACTGATATATGCCAGCTATATGGTCCAGCATATAAACAGTACTCTACAAGCACATCTTTTTTCTAAAATCTTAACCCAAAACAATGATTCTCTGATCGCTGTTTTCGTCCTCCCTCTGTATGGGGTTGGCTGATCCTGCATCTTGTGGGAATGTTAGACTATATTTATAAATCTTTGCACATTATGTGATATACAATTTGCAGGTTTGCACACCATTGGAGAGCGAGTGAGATTTATAGTGTAAATATTGCCCATATAATATACTTTGGGAGAGTGAGCAATATAGTATATGCACTTGAAAAAAATATATGTATATTAAACATCTAAAGTGCATCTCCCTCATTCCTTATATGTTTCTATGTGGCGATCATGTGTATAAATATTTATTTATTATTTGCTACCTATGGACCAGTAATTCTAAACCACTAATTGGCTACTTACCTGGATATGCGCCCCTGTTTTTTAAGTGGTTTTAATATGTTCTCTCTTGTCATTGGTTGCTATCCATTTGTTTGTCACCTGTAATCAATAAATAATTTTCACTGCAATTGACGTTTGACTTTTATGGTTGGGTTTTCTCCTTTGTCTTTTTCTCTTAAATAAAAAACAACCTATACATGTTTGGTGTTTACGAACTCATAATGACCTGGAGTATAATAGCAGGTCAATTTTAGCATCCAGTGGACGTGAAAAAAAAAAAAAAAAACTGGAATTGCATTTTTTTTTTTTTACATTTTTTTGCCAATTCACAGCACTTGGAATTTTTTTCCTGTTTTCCAGTACACTATATGGTAAAGCTAGTAATGGTGTTTAACCCCTTAAGCCCCGCGGGTGGTTTGCACGTTAATGACCGGGCCAATTTTTACAATTCTGACCACTGTCACTTTATGAGGTAATTACTCTCGAACGCTTCAACGGATCCCCCTGATTCTGAGACTGTTTTTTCGTGACATATTGTACTTCATGATTGTGGAAAAATTTCTTCGATATCACTTGCGTTTATTTGTGAAAAAAATGGAAATTTGGCGAAAATTTTGAAAATTTTGCAATTTTCAAAATTTGAATTTTTAAGCCCTGAAATCAGAGCGATATGTCACACAAAAGAGTTAATAAATAACATTTCCCACATGTCTACTTTACATCAGCACAATTTTGGAACCAAAATTTTTTTTTTGTTAGGGAGCTATAAGGGTTAAAAGTTGACCAGCGATTTCTCATTTTTCCAACAAAATTTACAAAACCATTTTTTTAGGGACCACATCACATTTGAAGTCATTTTGAGAGGTCTTTATGACAGAAAATACCCAAAAGTGACACCATTCTAAAAACTGCACCCCTCAAGGTGCTCAAAACCACATTCAAGAACTTTATTAACCCTTCAGGTGCTTCACAGGAATTTTTTGAATGTGGAAGAAAAAAATGAACATTTAACTTTTTTCACAAAAATGTTACTTTAGACCCAATTTTTTTTATTTTCACAGGGGTAACAATAAAAAATGGACCCCAAAATTTGTTGTGCAATTTCCCCTGGGCACGCAGATACCCAATATTTGGGGAAAAAACACTGTTTGGGCGCACAGCAGGGCTCGGAAGGGAAGGAGCGCCATTTGACTTTTTGATTGTAAAATTTGCTTGAATAATTAGCGGACGCCATGTTGTGTTTGAAGAGCCCATGTGTGCCCAAACATTGGAGCTCCCCCACAAGTGACCCCATTTTGGAAACTAGACCCCCCAAGGCACCTTTCTAGATGCATAGTGAGCACTTGGAACCCCCAGGTGCTTCACAAATTGATTCGTAATAATGAAAAAGTGAAAAAAAAAACCCTTTTTCATTTTTACGAATCAATTTGTGAAGCACCTAGGGGTTCCAAGTGCTCACTATGCATCTAGATAGGTGCCTTGGGGGGTCTAGTTTCCAAAATGGGGTCACTTGTGGGGGAGCTCCAATGTTTGGGCACACAGGGACTCTCTAAATGCAACATGGTATCCGCTAACAAATTGAATGGAAAATCGGCTCAAATTGTTAGCGGACGCCACATTGCGTTTGGAGAGCCCCTCTGTGCCCAAACTTTGGAGCTCCCCCACAAGTGACCCCATTTTGGAAACTAGACCCCCCAAGGCACCTTTCTAGATGCATAGTGAGCACTTGGAACCCCCAGGTGCTTCACAAATTGATTCGTAATAATGAAAAAGTGAAAAAAAAAACACTTTTTCATTTTTATGAATCAATTTGTGAAGCACCTGGGGTTCCAAGTGCTCACTATGCATCTAGATAGGTGCCTTGGGGGGTCTAGTTTCCAAAATGGGGTCTCTTGTGGGGGAGCTCCAATGTTTGGGCACACAGGGACTCTCCAAATGCAACATGATATCCGCTAACAATTTGAGCCGACAATTTGTTAGCGGATATCATGTTGCATTTGGAGAGTCCCTGTGTGCCCAAACATTGGAGCTCCCCCACAAGTGACCCCATTTTGGAAACTAGACCCCCCAAGGCACCTATCTAGATTCATAGTGAGCACTTGGAACCCCAGGTGCTTCACAAATTGATTCATAAAAATGAAAAAGTGTTTTTTTTTCACTTTTTCATTTTTACGAATCAATTTGTGAAGCACCTGGGGGTTCCAAGTGCTCACTATGCATCTAGAAAGGTGCCTTGGGGGGTCTAGTTTCCAAAATGGGGTCACTTGTGGGGGAGCTCCAAAGTTTGGGCACAGAGGGGCTCTCCAAACGCAATGTGGTGTCCGCTAACAATTTGAGCCGATTTTCCATTCAATTTGTTAGCGGATACCATGTTGCATTTAGAGAGTCCCTGTGTGCCCAAACATTGGAGCTCCCCCACAAGTGACCCCATTTTGGAAACTAGACCCCCCAAGGCACCTATCTAGATTCATAGTGAGCACTTGTAACCCCAGGTGCTTCACAAATTGATTCATAAAAATGAAAAAGTGTTTTTTTTTCACTTTTTCATTATTACGAATCAATTTGTGAAGCACCTGGGGGTTCCAAGTGCTCACTATACATCTAGATAGGTGCCTTGGGGGGTCTAGTTTCCAAAATGGGGTCACTTGTGGGGGAGCTCCAATGTTTGGGCACACAGGGGCTCTCCAAACGCAACATGGCGTCCGCTAACAATTTGAGCCGATTTTCCATTCAATTTGTTAGCGGACACCATGTCGCGTTTGGAGAGCCCGTGATGTGCCTAAACAGTGGAGCTCCCCCACAAGTGTCCCCATTTTGGAAACTATACCCCTCAAGGATTTTATTAAGGTGTATAGTGAACATTTTGGACCCAGAGGTACAGCACATTATTTGTTTACATTAGGTCATCATATTGAATAAGTTGTCATTATTCTTGAGCGCAAGTGCTCGCTACTTGAGTTTGCATCGGGTACTCAGGTATGCACCATGTACAGCGTGTGCTCGAGTGACATGCTCGAGTCCCTGCTCCGCATGTTTCACAGTGATTAGACACCCAAAAAAAACATGCGGGGATCGCTCGTGCATGGCAGGCAATCCCCGTAAAGTTTTTTGGCCGCGAAGCATATGGGGCAGAGACTCGAGCGAGTCACTCAAATACCCACGATACTCAATGCATACCAGAGCACCCGATGCAAACTCAAGTAGCAAGCACTTGCTCTCAACACTAGTCGCCATATCGTCATCTTTTTTTCTTACTTTTGAAAAAAATCCCAACCCCAGCCCTAACCCTAGCACAACCCTAGCCCCAGCACAACCCTAGCTCTTGCACAACCCTAGCCCCAGCACAACCCTAGCCCCAAACCCAGCCCTAACCCTAGCCCAATCCTAACCCAAGAGTTTATTTTTGACGCCGTTCCTTGTGCGGTATATGTGATTAGACGACTTTATTCTTCGGGTCGGTGCGATTACAGCAATGCCAGAATCATATGGGGTTTTTATGACTGACAGCTGTCACACACTAAAAGACGCATTTTTTGTAAAATCTAGTTTTTGCATCGCCATATTTTGAGAGCTATAATTTTTCCAGATTTTGGCAGACAGTCATGTGATGGCTCGTTTTTTGCGGGATGACTTGACGTTGTTATTGGTGCCATTTTCAGGCACGTGACATTTTTTGATCGCTTTCTATTCCGATTTTTGGGAGGCAGAATAAACAAAAACCAACAATTCAGGAATTGTTTTTTTTTTTTTTTTATTCTGTTCCGCGTGTGGTAAAATTGATGAGGTAGCTTTACTCTTCGGGTCAGTACGTTTACAGCGGTACCACATTTGTATCATTTTTCTATGTTTTGGTGCTTATACACAATAAAAGCTATTTTATAGAAAAAAATATTTTTTAGTATCGCTTTATTCTGAGAGCTATAACTTTTTTATTTTTCGGCTGATGGAGCTGTATGGCAGCTTGTTTTTTGCGGGACGAGATGACGTTTTCAGCGGTATCATTTTTATTTATATGCATCTTTTTGATCGCGTGTTATTCCACTTTTTGTTCGGCGGTATGGTGATAAAGCATTGTTTTTTGCTTCGTTTTTTTTTTTTTTTTTTTTTTTTTTTTTACCGTGTTCACTGAAGGGGTTAACCAGTGGGACAGTTTTATAGGTCAGGTTGTTCCGGACGCGGCGATACCAAATATGTGTACTTTTATTGTTTTTTTTTAATTTTTTTTATAATATTTATTGATGGGTGCATTATATTTTTATTTTTGGTGTATTATTTTTTTTATTTTTTTATAATATTTTTGCACATTTTTTTTTTTTTTTTTTTTTTTTTCACTTTCACACAGTTTATATACTTTATTACTTTGTCCCACTCTGGGACTTTCACTTTTTTTTTCTGATCGCCTGCATGGCACAGGAATGGAGCACCATCCCTATGCCATGAAGGCTGTCAGAAGTGCACAGTGTGAAGATTGCTTGGAGATGCACTGCGCATGTCCAAGCAATCTTCCTGCTCTCTGGTGACCCGGATGTTGTCATGACGACATCGGGTCGTCATGGCAACACCCGGGAAGCCTTTGCAGACTGCGCTGGAAGCCGGAAGAGGAGGTGAGTATCGCCGATCACCTCCCCTTGCCCCCGCAATGCCGCGATCGACTTCGATCGACTTCGATCGCAGCATCGCGGGGGTTAATGTGCTGGGAGCGGTGCAAGACCACTCCCTGCACATAGTACCGGGTGTCAGCTGTGACAATCAGCTGACACCCGGCGGCGATCGCGCCCGCACAGCCTGTGTGCGCGCGCGATCGCGATGACGTACTAATACGGGTCTGGCTCTTAAGTCCCAGGGCACAGACGCGTATTAGTACGTCAGATGTTATTAAGGGGTTAAAGTACAATTTGTCCCGCAAAAAATAAGCCATCACATGGCCATATTGCCCAAAAAATAAAAAGGATATGGCTCTGGGAGCAAAAAAACAAAAATGGAAAAACTGAAAATCCCAAGGTCGCAAAGGAGTTAATATTCTTGGATGCAGCATTCTGTGAATAGCCAGTTTCTTAAGCAAATGACCTTTTGTGGCTTACCCTCCGTTTGGAGTGTCAATGAATACCTTATGGACATCTGTCAAGTCAGCAGTCTTCCTCAGGATTATGGAGCCTACTGAAACAGAGTAAGGGATCTTTTTAAATGCTTAGGAAGCCTTTGCAGGTGGGTTTTGATAAGTATTCTAATTTACTGAGAAGCACTTGTAAATTGATACCTTAACGCAAAATCGCATACAAGGCAAAAGTCCCATTAAATTTGTCTGGCCCGCAGACAGTGTGATAGACAAAGCAGCTGAGCAGATTGATATGCAGGATTATGGGGAAACTATTCATAGTAGTTATTTATGTCCCTGCTCTTTCTATGCTTTAAAGTCCAGTGGGTGGATCAGTGATTGACAGCCTTCCCTGTACGAATGTATATAAAAGCTTCTTGCCGTCTACGCCTCACCGTGTATAGGGTAATTTACCCCTAAATATGCATTAGAAAAATTATATTACCGAGCACCTCCTACAAGATTAAATAAGGCCATGGGTACAGGTTGCTGTGACTGCACTACAATGGTATACAAGCTGTACTGTGAGCGTGCCGAGTAATGTCATAATCAAATACATAAATTTGTACCGCATTACTGCTCATAATAAATGTATTGTCTTCATTGTATAGCAATGCAGTTGGGGTAACCTACACCTCTGCTTTTATTTCATTTTGTTAGGAGTGGCTTATTCATCTGGTTACGGCACTTATCTCAAAGTTTTTTTGTTAAAGCTGGATCCTATGTGCCCTTTAAATATGTAAAGCTAGGCCGAGACCAGGACAGATTAGTTTGATAGTGTAGATTTCCATTTGCCTACCTTGCTTCTAGCAGATGGGCTCACACCAATAGATCAAGTATCTGAATTGTGTACAGTATGTATAGTGGTGGTACAGTTTGGAATAAATATATTTAAATATTCACATTCCTTCGCATGCTCTGTGCGGTTGTATTTGTTTCTGTGTGGTAGCAATGCAGTCACATCATTCTGTCCATTTATTTCATTAGATGTTTACCAATTTCATTTGGTGCAACCAGGGCTGTGGAGTCGGTAAGCCAAACCTCCGACTCCTCGATTTCCATGACTCAGACTCCCTCATACATGGCTCATGTTTAAGTGATAAATATACTGTAGCACAGATTCATCTCAGCTAAGAGTCTAGACCCTTAAAATCAGGAATAGGACATTTCATAACTTTCCCAAATTCTTATGAAAAAATATTCCCAACAGACTGCATGAAACTACTGTGCTCCATTTATTGTATATTTTAGTAGTTAGAGTTGGTCCATTTTATACAGACTCCACCAAAATGGACTCCGACTCCACCTACACAGCCCTGGTTGCAACTGTGTTCCACTACAATTTTTCAGCATTCAAATCTGGATGGAAAATATGCAGGATTTCTGCTGTGTGAACGTTCCCTTGTACAGAACCTTTCGTCATAAACCTATATATTACACTATTCAGAGTATCCTGCTGATAGATTGCAGAGCATTTTCATGGTGCCTCGTTATTGTTAAGAATTACTTTGAATATCACTTTGTTGAGGAGAGCCAGAGACTCAAGTACTTAATTAACCCTCAGACATAGGAGATTGAGAGAAAAGACCCACAAAGTGTATTATTTCACCTTACATAAGCTTGTTTAGATCAAAAGATGGCTGCCATTTCCTGTTTCATCACACCATGCTCTGTTCTGGGAGGAAGCTGCATTCTATAGAAGGACTAACCAACCACAGAGCGACACATCGCTTGGAGAAACCCACCCTGATCACCTCATGGACCAACCCACCTTGATGACCTCATGGACTACGCCCCCTGGACTAACCAATCAATACATCTGGTTACTCACATTCTGGGCTAACCGAGCCCACATACAGTGTTTATATAAGTCTATGTTTGGGTTGAATAAAGGACACTTGGAGCTGTGCCATATCTGATCAAGGAGAGCTTACATCCGACTGTGTGTGTGTCTGATGTTATTCTTTCTTGCATGCACTTGATCATATCCATTAGGCCAGGAGCAGGCAACTAGTGAACATACCAAAATGTTCGCCCTAACTACTTGATGTACACTGATGATACATGATTGCCAGTAATTGTGTAGTACTGTAAATTTCCCAATTTTGCTTGATCACTCTTCTTCAAATGATGTCTCTGTTCTCAGGCCTCCAGGGAATATACTACCTGGTGGAGATGCTGAGCAGATCTACACTGCTCAGCATCCTCGGCGTAGCCCGAGGCTCCACCAGAAGCCCAGGCCCAGTTACAATTATGATAACCTGTACGCTCACCTGGATGACGTTAAAAAGGAGGTGCCCTACACCAGGACAGGTAAGGTGTATATCTGTTTTGTTGTACATGTTTATACAAGGGTTTTCCTGTATGCATTTCTTAATTTTGTTATTATAACACTAGATTGCGTTCTACCATTGGGCATAGTTTCGACTTTGAAAGGGGAAAAACATGCTTGTAATCCCACTTTGGTGGCTGATCACATACTGACGCACACTAGAGAATTTACTTGGCTGGAATGCATAGGCTCAGGACGCCTTCTACCTATGGGCACAGAAGAATGGTACTTTGTTATTCCTGAGAGAGGGTGAGGAGTGGATACAATTGCATGCAGCCTAGGCAAAGTGCTTGGAAATTAGCAGCAGCTGCACAAATTGCTCCACATGTACCACAAGTACTTGCCCAAACCAGCTACAATTGTATCCACTTATAAGCTGACAGCAGAATTAAATATGTACAGGTTTACAATTGGGGAAGGGGCTCTACTCGTTTGTCATGTTTTTTTTAAATTGAGTTAAACACCTTATTTGATACAAATTAAAGGCACTAAAGGGTGTAAATGTATAGTGTGAGGGAGGTTGTGAAATATATCTACAGGATGGCTTTCTATTAGTGATGATGAGCTAACGTGCTCGGTACTCGCCCGAGCATCACGGTGCTCGAGAAGCCCGGCGAGTATTTCCGGGCTGCTCAGGCAGGAACTCTGGTCCCCTCCCTGCATGTTTGGCACTCTTTGGAGAGCCAATGAACATACAGGGATTTCCTGCCACGCACTGTAATGCCGTAGCCATGTTTTTTTGTGGGCATTACAATGATTTGCTGGCCGCACAGTGTCATCAGGTTTATATCAGACCTGGCGCCGCTATGCTAGTCACAGTCTACCCCGGAAAAACAGGCAGAGAGGGAGAGGTGCTGCTGATTCAGGGTATGTATGTATGTATGTATGTATGTATGTATGTATGTATGTATGTATGTATGTATGTATGTATGTATGTATGTATGTATGTATGTATGTATGTATGTATGTATGTATGTATGTATGTATGTATGTATGTATGTATGTATGTATGTATGTATGTATGTATGTATGGTTATATATCCCCCAGAATGTGTACAGAGACCTATTAAACCCATTGAAGTGCATTGCAGTCACAGACACACCTGCGGCTGCAATGCAGGAATGAAGGTGAGCATTGACCTGGTCACGCTATCTGGCTAAGGCAGAGTAGTAAAACCCAGCAGGGCCTTCATTTCTTGGAGGAGGCTCTTGCCACAGGTTCTTTAAAAACCCTGCATTAAGGGTTAGTGTTCAGTGTTGGGACCTGCTAGGAATATAGCAGGAAAGCTTGGCGGGCCTGTGTATAGCTGAACCTACGTCTGGTAAGGCTCTGCACCCAACAGGCTCTGAGCGTCCCGGCGCGGCCGTTGTTATGGACTTATGTTAACCCGGCTGCGAACTGGAGAACTCTGTTTTACCTGTGAGTGCTGAATAAAAGCTGCTTATGTTGGACTTGCTTGGGTCACTGCCTCAGTTACTGCACGGTGTGAACACCGCCGCCTTTCAGCTTGGTGGAGAATGCGGGCATTGTGACTGAGGCATACCCCACTGGTAGCTGCATGATCACAATCCGGCCTGCCACCTTTCAGCCCCACCCCGTGGACAAAATGGAGGAGCTGTTCAAGCAGTTGGTACTCACCCAGCAGCAGCAGCTGCAGTCTCCAGTGGCAACAGCAGGAGCGGGAACAGCAGCATAATCAGCAGCAGTTAATGTACCAGCAGCAGCAAAACACACAAATTAACTGTTGCTGCAACAGATTGCTGCCCTGTGGGAAACAGCTACAACGCCTATTCCTTAACGTCGAGAGGCCCGGCACAAGGTACGCTCAGCGTTGATTAAGATGGGACCGGAGGACAACGTAGAAGCCTTTTTGACTATCTACAAATGCACAGCAGAGCAGGAAAACCTACCAGCTGGCCAGTGGGTGAAAGTGGTGGATCCGTTTTTGGTCAGCGATGCCCAGAAGTCCTACTCCGTCGAAAGGACACCCAGGACCAGAGGCTCAAAAAGGCGAGATCCTTGCCCGACTGAGGGTCAATACATATGTCAGGGCTCAGCGCTTATTTTCATGGGCTTATGTGGAGACCTGACCCTCCCCGTCTTAGACTTATGACCTTCTGCCGCTGATAAAGAGGTGGCTCCAGCCTGAGTCTTTGACTCCAGCCCAGATGGTGTAGAGGCTGGTGGTCGACCGGCTGGTGAGGACTCTACCGGCAGCTGTCCAACGTTGGGTGGAGCAAAGGGACCCTGCCACCCTCGACCAGGTGGTCAGCCTGATCGAGCGCTACTCGGCCACTCAGGACCTTTATCCGGACTCTGCCCCCTCGCGGCTGTCACGCCGATCCCTGCCAACCCAGGAACTGGGAAAGGGGTCACGTCCCCCTGCCGAGAACAGTCAGCACCGTACCCATGCTGAAGGGGTACCCCAGAATGAGAGTAGCAGGAGACCGGTTCCCTCCCAAACGGTCAAAAGAATTAATAGTACCCCCTCCATTAGGTGCTGGCGGTGTCATGCGCCAGGACATGTGGTTGCTAGCTGCCCCCTGACTACGGAGCCCATGGACTGCGGGTATAACTGCCGGGTCTCAAAGTACATCCAAGCCGTCTGCACTGCGAGTGCCGACCCCTCGGACAGTGAGCCCCAACTGTGCCAGGTACTGGTTAATGGGTACCCCACAGAGGCTCTCCTAGACTCGGGGAGCCTAGTAACTGGTACATGGGTCGCTGGTGGCAGGAGACAACCCCAGTGGACGGACAGTCGGGGGTGTGTGTATCCACGAGGACCTCCGAGAGTACCTAACCGTGGAGGTAGTTGTGTCCACGCCATGTGGCGACATAAAACATGTCGTGGGGGTGGTAAAAACCTCTTCCTTAGGGGACCGTGTTGGGAAGAGACTTGCCTGTTCTGGACTCTGTGGAAACACAAAATCCACTCTCCCGCCAGTAAAATTTGTTACAGGCGCTGTACCTGATGAACCCGAGTCAGGTGTACCTGCCGTAGGGGTGTCCAACCTAGGGATAGAGTGTGACCCCGATAGGTCTCCCTTAGAGGTGCTGGCAGGAGAAGTCGAGGAGAGCCCATCGATCCGAGCTGCAAGTGTCCCGGGACACGTTTGGGACATCTCAGCTACAGGAACCCAACCTGACTCGGGCGCAGGAAAATGTGTTGGAGGTAAATGGCGTAGGTCAACAGTCCTGTGCAGATACTGTATTTCTACGCATGGTAATTAACGGTGAGTTGCTCTACAGGGTAGACAAAATCAGGGATGAGGTCATGGAACAGTTAGTGGTACCTCAGTCATACCGTCGGGCGGTTCTGGAGATGGCACACACACCTGCTGGGTGGACACTTAGGGGTTAAAAAGACGCAAGAACAAATTCTAGAAGTACTGCGAATCCTGCCCCGAATGTCAACTGACCACACCCACCGCAAGTTTCCGTAGCCCATTGGTACCTCTGCCAGTGATAGAGGTACCTTTTGAACGGATTGCAATGGACTTGGTAGGGCCCATTGTAAAATCCGCTCGTGGCCACCAACATATACTTTTGGTCATCGACTATGCTACCCGGTACCCGGAGGATGTACCGCTACACCATACCTCGGCGAAACTAATTGCACGGGAGCTGTTTGCCATGTTCTGTCGCCTTGGGCTACCTAAGGAGGTCCTGATGGATCAAGGGACCCCTTTTATGTCCAAGGTGATGAGGGAACTATGTAAACTGCTAAAAATAAAACCATTGCGCACCTCTGTGTTCCACCCTCAAACTGACAGACTAGGTGAACTGTACAATAAAACCCTCAAGTCCATTTTAAAAAAGGTGGTTTCTAAGGACGGAAGGGATTGGGACATGTTGCTACCCCATTTGATGTTCGCCGTCCGTGAGATACCCCAGGCTTCCACAGGGTTCTCTCCCTTTGAGTTATTGTACAGCAGACACTCCCCTAGGGGGTCTGTTGGATGTAGCCAAAGAGACGGGGGAACAAGAGCAGACTCCACATAGGAGTAAAATTGAACACGTGGCTAGTATGCAGGACCGAATCGTGGCGGTCATGCCCATCGTGAAAGAACATCTGTTAGATGCCCAGGCAGCACAGAAGAGTAAATGCAATGAAAGAGCCACAGTCAGGTCTTTTAACAAGGGTGATCGGGTGCTGGCACTGGTACCCACAGCCGAGAGTAAGCTCATGGCCAAGTGGCAAGGGCCATATGAGGTTCAAGAAAAAGTGGGGGATGTTAATTACTGAGTGTATCAGCCCGGAAGGAGGAAACCGGAGCAGCTTTATCATGTAAACCTGCTAAAACCTTGGAAAGATCGAGAGTGTTTAGTTACAGACATCACTTCGGGCATGCCGCCAGAGAGTTCTCTACCTTCAGCCAGGGATGCGTCCGGGGGAGAGGTCAGGATAAGTGACACTCTCACTTAACAGAAGCGACGGGAGGCTCGCTTGCTGGTACAGCAGAATACAGACGTGTTCTCAGAGCTACCAGGTAGGACTACGGTTGTCCAACATGACATTGTCACTGAACTTGGGGTAAGGGTACCAATGAGACCGTACCGGGTACCCGAAGCCCAGAGGCAAGCCATCACGGCTGAGGTAAAACAAATGCTCCAGTTAGGCGTCATTGAGGAATCACGGAGTGAGTGGGCTAGTCCCATCGTACTGATTCCGAAACCAGACGGATCGTTACGCTTCTGTAATGATTTCCGGAAATAAAATGAATGTCGAAATTTGACCTACAGTGGTGGCCAAAAGTATTGGCACCCCTGCAATTCTGTCTGATAATACTCAGTTTCTTCCTGAAAGTGATTGCAATCACAAATTATTTGGTATTATCTTCATTTAATTTGTCTTCAATGAAAAAACACAAAAAGAATTGTCCTAAAGCCAAATTGGATACAATTCCACACCAAACCTAAAAAAAGGGGGTGGACAAAAGTATTGGCACTGTTTGAAAAATCATGTGATGCTTCTCTAATTGGTGTAATTAACAGCACCTGTAACTTACCTGTGGCACCTAACAGATGTTGGCAATAACTAAATCACACTTGCAGCCAGTTAACATGGATTAAAGTTGACTCAACCTCTGTCCTGTGTCCTTGTGTGTACCACATTGAGCATGGAGAAAAGAAAGACCAAAGAACTGTCTGAGGACTTGAGAAACCAAATTGTGAGGAAGCATGAGCAATCTCAAGGCTACAAGTCCAGCTCCAAAGACCTGAATGTTCCTGCGTCTTGCGTGGGCAGTGTCATCAAGAAGTTTAAAGCCCATGGCATTGTAGCTAACCTCCCTAGATGCGGACGGAAAAGAAAAATTGACGAGAGATTTCAACGCAAGATTGTGCGGATGGTGGATAAAGAACCTCGACTAACATCCAAACAAGTTCAAGCTGCCCTGCAGTCCGAGGGTACAACAGTGTCAACCCGTACTATCCGTCGGCGTCTGAATGAAAAGGGACTGTATGGTAGGATACCCAGGAAGACTCCACTTCTTACCCAGAGACATAAAAAAGCCAGGCTGGTGTTTGCCAAAACTTACCTGAGAAAGCCCAAAACGTTTTGGAAGAATGCTCTCTGGTCAGATGAGACTAAAGTAGAGCTTTTTGGGAAAAAGCATCAACATAGTGTACGGGGAAAAAAAAAGAGGCATTCAAAGAAAAGAACACGGTCCCTACAGTCAAACATGGCGGAGGTTCCCTGATGTTTTGGGGTTGCTTTGCTGCCTCTGGCACTGGACTGCTTGACCGTGTGCATGGCATTATGAAGTCTGAAGACTACCAACAAATTTTGCAGCATAATGTAGGGCCCAGTGTGAGAAAGCTGGGTCTCCCTCAGAGGTCATGGGTCTTCCAGCAGGACAATGACCCAAAACACACTTCCAAAAGCACTATAAAATGGTTTGAGAGAAAGCCCTGGAGACTTCTAAGGTGGCCAGCAATGAGTCCAGACCTGAATCCCATAGAACACCTGTGGAGAGATCTCAAAATGGCAGTTTGGAGAAGGCACCCTTCAAATATCAGGGACCTGGAGCAGTTTGCCAAAGAAGAATGGTCTACAATTCCAGCAGAGCATTGTAAGAAACTCATTGATGGTTACCGGAAGCGGTTGTTCGCAGTTATTTTGGCTAAAGGTTGTGCAACCAAGTATTAGGCTGAGGGTGCCAATACTTTTGTCTGGCCCATTTTTGGAGTTTTGTGTTTTTCCTTGCAAGCAAATTAAATGAAGATAATAATACCAAAGAATTTGTGATTGCAATCATTTTCAGGAAGAAACTGAGTATTATCTGACAGAATTGCAGGGGTGCCAATACTTTTGGCCACCACTGTATATCCAATGCCCAGGGTGGATGAGCTGACTGAGAGACTGGGGAAGGCCTAGTACTTTACTATGCTCAATCTCACCAAGGTTACTGGCAGGTACCTCTCACGGAATCGGCGAAGGAAAAGGCCGCCTTCATAACTCCGGAGGGTCTATATCACTATGTGATATTACCTTTTGGGTTACATGGGGCCCGGCTACATTCCAGAGGTTGATGGACAGTGCTCAAGCCTCATCAGGAGTACGCGTCCGCGTATCTAGATGATATCCTCTTTAGCACCGACTGGCATACGCAGCTATCCCAGGTACAAGCGGTGATGGATTCTCTCAGAGCCAATTTTAGCATCAAGTGAACGTGGAAAGAAAAAAAACTGGAATTGCATTTTTTGGTTTTTTTTGCCAATTCACAGCACTTGGAATTTTTTTCCTGTTTTCCAGTACACTACATGGTAAAGCTAGTAATGGTGTTTAAAAGTACAATTTGTCCCGCAAAAAATAAGCCATCACATGGCCATATTGCCCAAAAAATAAAAACGATATGGCTCTGGGAGCCAAAAACTAAAATGCAAAAACTGAAAATCCCAAGGTTGTGAAGGGGTTAAAATGTTTGGATGCAGCACTTTGAACAGCCAGTTTCTTTAGCAAATGACATTTTGTTGCTTACCCTCCATTTGGAGTGTCAATGAATACCTTCTGGACATCTGTCATGTCAGCAGTCTTCCTCAGGATTATGGAGCCTACTGAAACAGACTAAGGGATCTTTTTAAATGCTTAGGAAGCCTTTGCAGGTGGGTTTTGATAAGTATTCTAATTTACTGAGAAGCACTTGTAAATTGATACCTTAACGCAAAATTGCATACAAGGGAAAAGTCCCATTAAATTTGTCTGGCCCGCAGACAGTGTGATAGACGAAGCAGCTGAGCAGATTGATATGCAGGATTATGGGGAAACTATTCACAGTAGTTATTTTTGTCCCTGCTCTTTCTATGCTTTAAAGTCCAGTGGGTGGATCAGTGATTGACAGACTTCCCTGTACGAATGTATACAAAAGCTTCTTGCTGTCTACGCCTCAACGTGTATAGGGTAATTTACCCCTAAATGTGCACTAGAAGAATTAATCCAGCGATGCTCTAGAAGTGCCGAACGGCTATGGAGGAAAACTCGGACACCAGAAAACTTTATCCACTACAAATTTATTTTAAAAACATACAACTCTGCCCTTCACCTCGCCAAACAGACCTACTTCACCACCCTGATCTCCTCACTATCCAACAACCCCAAAAAACTCTTCGATACCTTTCACTCCCTCCTCAGTCCTAAAGCGCAGGCCCCCACCACGGACATTTGTGATGAGGACCTGGCCTCCTACTTCACAGAGAAAATAGACACCATCCGTCAGGAAATCAGCTCCCAGCCACAAAGTGCCGTGACTCAACTATCCCCCCACCCCCCACACATCCCCTCTGGATCCCTCTCCACATTTGACCCAGTCACAGAAGACGAAGTCTCCAGGCTCCTCTCTTCTTCTCATCCCACCACATGCACCACTGACCCCATCCCCTCACATCTACTCCAGTCTCTTTCTTCAGTCGTCACTACTCATCTAACTAAAATCTTCAACCTCTCCCTCTCTTCTGGTATCTTCCCCTCCTCCTTCAAACACTCCATCATCACTCCATTATTAAAAAAGCCCTCTCTTGACCCTTCCTGCACAAACAACTACAGACCAGTCTCCAATCTTCCCTTCATCTCTAAACTCTTGGAATGCCTGGTCTACTCCCGCCTTACCAGCTACCTCTCCACTCACTCTTCTAGACCCATCACAGTCCGGCTTCCGCCCTCTACATTCTACAGAAACTGCACTCAAAGTAACCAATGACCTTCTGACAGCAAAACGTAATGGTGACCACTCTTTGCTCATTCTTCTTGACCTCTCTGCAGCCTTTGACACCGTTGACCACCACCTCCTACTCTCTATGCTTCACTCAATCGGCATAAATGACACTGCTCTCTCCTGGTTCTCCTCCTACCTATCTGACCGCTCTTTCAGTGTATCGTTCGCTGGCTCCACTTCTTCCCCTCTTTCTCTCACTATTGGGGTTCCTCAGGGTTCAGTCCTTGGCCCTCTTCTCTTCTCTCTCTACACAGCCCCAATTGGTCAGACAATCAGCAAATTTGGTTTGCAGTATCATCTTTATGCTGATGACAACTATACACCTCATCCCCTGACCTTACCCCCGCTGTACTACAGAACACCAGTGACTGTCTGGCCGCAGTTTCTAAAATCATGTCCGCTCTCTATCTGAAACTCAACCTCCCAAAAACCGAACTTCTTCTGTTCCCGCCGTCTACTCACCTCTCTAAATCTGACATCTCTCTCTGTGTGTGGCACCACAATAATGCCGAGCAAGCAGGCGCGTTGCTTGGGCGTTGTGTTTGACACCAATCTCTCCTTCACCCTCCACATACAATCTCTTGCCCGCTCTTGTCGCTTGCACCTGAAGAACATCTCTAGAATCCGCCCCTTTCTCACCTTGGAAACAAAAACCCTCACTGTTGCCCTGATCCACTCCCGCCTTGACTACTGTAACTCTCTTAATTGGCCTCCCCCTCACTCGACTTTCCCCCCTCCAGTCCATCCTTAATGCTGCAGCCAGGGTCATCTATCTGGCTAATAGTTACTCAGACGCTTCCGCTCTGTGCCAGTCATTGCACTGGCTGCCCATGAATTATAGGATCAGATTTAAATTGCTTGTTCTCACCCACAAAGCTCTCCACAGTGCGGCACCCCCCTACATCTCTTCCCTCATCTGTTTATCGGCCTACCCGTTTTCTAAGCTCTGCTAGCGACTTTCGACTAACATCCGCACTAATCCGTACCTCCCACTCCCGGCTTCAAGACTTCTCCCGAGCTGCACCTATTCTTTGGAATGCTCTACCCCAAGAAATTAGGATGAACCACAATTTACACAGTTTTAGGCGCTCCCTAAAAACACATTTGTTTAGGGTGGCCTATCACGTTCCCTAATCAAAGTCCTTTTATATTCTTATAGCCCATTCCTTATTTCTCCAAACATAAGTCTCCACCTAACCAAAAAGCACTACAGATACTGGCTGGTGATAAGCTCATGCAGCCTCCATCTATCCCTCATCCCGTCAAGATGGCTGGACCATCCTTGTAAATAAGCCATTGTACTTTGTGTTACCCCCACCTCATTGTAGATTGTAAGCTCTTAGGAGCAGGGTCGTCATTATTTTTGCTGTAATTATTGTATTATCTTTAGCCATGTTACTTATGACTGTTGTACATGAACCTGTGAATTGTTAAGCGCTGCGGAATATGTTGGCGCTATATAAAGATTTTTTATTATTATTATAATTAATTCAATTACCGAGCACCTCCTACAAGATTAAATAAGGCCATGGGTACAGGTTGCTGTGACTGCACTACAATGGTATACAAGCTGTACTGTGAGCGTGCAGAGTAAGGTCATAATCAAATACATAAATTTGTACTGCATTACTGCTCATAATAAATGTATTGTCTCTATTGTATAGCAATGCAGTTGGGGTAACCTGCACCTCTGCTTTTATTTCATTTTGTTAGGAGTGGCTTATTCATCTGGTTACGGCACTTATCTCAAAGTTTTTTTGTTAAAGCTGGATCCTATGTGCCCTTTAAATATGTAAAGCTAGGCCGAGACCAGGACAGATTAGTTTGATAGTGTAGATTTCCATTTGCCTACCTTGCTTCTAGCAGATGGGCTCACACCAATAGATCAAGTACCTGAATTGTGTACAGTATGTATAGTGGTGGTACAGTTTGGAATAAATATATTTAAATATTCACATTCCTTCGCATGCTCTGTGCGGTTGTATTTGTTTCTGTGTGGTAGCAATGCAGTCACATCATTCTGTCCATTTATTTCATTAGATGTTTACCAATTTTATTTGCTGCAACCAGGGCTGTGGAGTCTATAAGCCAAACCTCCGACTCCTCCTCCCTCATACACGGCTCATGTTTAAGTGATAAATTTGGTCCATTTTATACCGACTCCACAGCCCTGGCTGCAACTGTGTTCCGCTACAATTTTTCACATTCAAATCTGGATGGAAAATATGCTGGATTTCTGCTGTGTGTGAACATTCCGTTTTACTGAACCTTTTGACATAAACCTATATATTAAGCTATTCAGAGTATCCTGCTCATAGATTGCAGAGCATTTTCATGGTGCCTCGTTATAGTTAAGAATTACTCACATACTTAATTAACCTCCAGACATAGGAGATTGAGAGAAAAGACCCACAAAGTATTATTTCACCTTACATAAGCTTGTTTAGATCAAAGATGGCTGCCATTTCCTGTTTCATCACACCATGCTCTGTTCTGGGAGGAAGCTGCATTCTATAGAAGGACTAACCAACCACAGAGCGACACATCGCTTGGAGAAACCCACCCTGATGACCTCATGGACCAACCCACCTTGATGACCTCATGGACTACGCCCCCTGGACTAACCAATCAATACATCTGGTTACTCACATTCTGGGCTAACCTACAGTGTTTATATAAGTCTATGTTCGGGTTGAATAAAGGACACTTGGAGCTGTGCCATAGCTGATCAAGGAGAGCTTACATCCGACTGGGTGTGTGTCTGATGTTATTCTTTCTTGCATGCACTTGATCATATCCATTAGGCCAGGAGCAGGCAACTAGTGAACATACCAAAATGTTCGCCCTAACTACTTGATGTACACTGATGATACATTATTGCCAGTAATTGTGTAGTACTGTAAATTTCCCAATTTTGCTTGATCACTCTTCTTCAAATGATGTCTCTGTTCTCAGGCCTCCAGGGAATATACTACCTGGTGGAGATCCTGAGCATTTTGTCACTGCTCAGCATCCTCGGCGTAGCCAGAGGCTCCACCAGAAGCCCAGGCCCAGTTACAAATACGATAACCTGTACGCTCACCTGGATGACGTTAAAAAGGAGGTGCCCTACACCAGGAGAGGTAAGGTGTTATATCTGTTTTGTTGTACATGTTTATACAAGGGTTTTCCTGTATGTATTTCTTAATTTTGTTATTATAACACTAGATTGCGTTCTACCATTGGGCATAGTTTCGACTTTGAAAGGGGAAAAACATGCTTGTAATCCCACTTTGGTGGCTGATCACATACTGACGCACACTAGAGAATTTACTTGGCTGGAATGCATAGGCTCAGGACGCCTTCTACCTATGGGCACAGAAGAATGGTACTTTGTTATTCCTGAGAGAGGGTGAGGAGTGGATACAATTGCATGCAGCCTAGGCAAAGTGCTTGGAAATTAGCAGCAGCTGCACAAATTGCTCCACATGTACCACAAGTACTTGCCCAAACCAGCTACATTTGTATCCACTTATAAGCTGACAGCAGAATTAAATATGTACAGGTTTACAATTGGGGAAGGGGCTCTACTCGTTTGTCATGTTTTTTTTAAATTGAGTTAAACACCTTATTTGATACAAATTAAAGGCACTAAAGGGTGTAAATGTATAGTGTGAGGGAGGTTGTGAAATATATCTACAGGATGGCTTTCTATTAGTGATGATGAGCTAACGTGCTCTGTACTCGCCCGAGCATCACGGTGCTCGAGAAGCTCGGCGAGCATTTCCGGGCTGCTCAGGCAGGAACTCTGGTCCCCTCCCTGCATGTTTGGCACTCTTTGGAGAGCCAATGAACATACAGGGATTTCCTGCCACGCACTGTAATGCAGTAGCCATGTTTTTTTGTGGGCATTACAATGATTGGCTGGCCGCACAGTGTCATCAGGTTTATATCAGACCTGGCGCCGCTATGCTCGTCACAGTCTACCCCGGAAAAACAGGCAGAGAGGGAGAGGTGCTGCTGATTCAGGGTGGGTATGTATGTATGTATGTATGTATGTATGTATGTATGTATGTATGTATGTATGTATACGAGGGATGGTATATATCCCCCAGAATGTGTACAGAGACCTATTAAACCCATTGAAGTGCATTGCAGTCACAGACACACCTGCGGCTGCAATGCAGGAATGAAGGTGAGCATTGACCTGGTCACGCTATCTGGCTAAGGCAGAGTAGTAAAACCCAGCAGGGCCTTCATTTCTTGGAGGAGGCTCTTGCCACAGGTCCTTTAAAAACCCGGCATTAAGGGTTAGTGTTCAGTGTTGGGACCTGCTAGGAATATAGCAGGAAAGCTTGGTGGGCCTGTGTGTAGCTGAACCTACGTCTGGTAAGGCTCTGCACCCGTCAGGCTCTGAGCGTCCCGGCGCGGCCGTTGCCCACGGCAATGGTTGTTATGGACTTATGTTAACCCGGCGGCGAACCAGAGGACTCTGTTTTACCTCTGAGCGCTGAATAAATCTGCTTATGTTGGACTTGCTTGGGTCACTGCCTCAGTTACTGCACGGTGTGAACACTGCCGCCTTACAGTTTAGTGGAGAATGCGGGCATTGTGACTGAGGCATACCCCACTGGCAGCTGCATGACCACAATCCGGCCTGCCACCTTTCAGCCCCACCCTGTGGACAAAATGGAGGAGCTGTTTAAGCAGTTGGTACTCACCCAGCAACAGCAGCTGCAGTCTCCAGTGGCAACAGCAGGAGCAGCACCTGAGTCTCCAGCGGCAACAGCAGCATAATCAGCAGCTACTGTACCAGCAGCAGCAAAACACACAAATGAACTGTTGCTGCAACAGATTGCTGCCCTGCGGGAAACAGCTACAACGCCTATTCCTTAATGTCGAGAGGCCCGGGACAAGGTACGCTCAGCGTTGATTAAGATGGGACCGGAGGACAACGTAGAAGCCTTCCTGACTATCTACAAATGCACAGCAGAGTGGGAAAACCTACCAGCCGGCCAGTGGGCGGAAGTGGTGGCTCCGTTTTTGGTCGGCGATGCCCAGAAGTCCTACTTCGACCTCTGTCGAGAGGACACCCAGGACTACCAGAGGCTCAAAAGGTGAGATCCTTTCACAGCTGTCCACAACTCTTCAGCGTTGTTCGATTTGTCACCTAAGCATGTTAGCTTCCGCACAGCCTGATGCCGCTTGGCTGAGGCAGCGCTTCCAGCTTGTGACTGATGTGGTCATTTCAGAGATGGAGAATGACGTGCAGGAGCTGTAGACTGTGATGCTGCAATCCTCGGCGTCGGGAGGACGTTTTCCGTCCCGAGGTCTGACTTAGTCCCAGCTTCCACTATGTTAACCCAGTGTGCCGTCAGAGAGATGCACCAACCATGCCCATAAGCACTTGTCCACGTGTCCATGGTTAGGTGGACTTTCCCAGTAACTGCATTGTTGAGGGTACGGCTAATGTTGTGGGACAAGTGCTTGTGTAATGTGGGGACGGCACACCAGGAGAAATAGTGGAGGCTGGTGACCGAGTACCGAGGGATGGCCGCCACCATGAGGTTGTGGAAATCTTTCGTCTCCACGAACCTAAAAGGCAACATTTTGAGCGCAAGCAGTCACGAAATGTGTGAATTTAGTACTGTGGCCTGTAGGGCGTTGGCTGCATATAGAATCATAGAATGGTAGAGTTGGAGGGGACCTCCTGGGTCATCTGGTCCAACCCCCTGCTCAAAGCAGGATTCACTAAATCATCTCAGACAGATATCTGTCCAGCCTCTGTTTGAAGACATCCATTGAAGGGGAACTCGCCACCTCTCGTGGCAGCCTGTTCCACTCATTGATCACCCTAACTGTCAAAATGTTTTTTCGTAATATCTAATCTGTGTCTCCTCCCATTGCTTCTAGTCTTTCCTTGTGCAAATGAGAATAAAGATGATTCTTCAACAATGTGTCAGCCCTTCAGATATTTGTAGACAGCTATTAAAGTATCCTCTCAGTCTTCTTTTTTGCAAGCTATACATTCCCAAATCCTGTAACCGTTCCTCATAGGACATGGTTTGCAGACCGGTCACCAATCGGGTCGCTCTTCTCTGAACTTGCTCCAGTTTGTCGGTCTTTTTTAAAATGTGGTGCCAAAAACTGGACGCAGTATTCCAGATGAGGTCTGATCAAAGAGGAGTAAAGTCCGATATTTGCGCTTGCGTTCCATTACTGGGGTAGGGACAACTGAAAACTGCACTGGGACAAGGATGTGGACGTGCTTGCTGATGGTGCTAGTTGAGAGTGTGCAACAACAGGTGCAGGGCAGGAATCATCTTCGCATGCACCATGGACAGGGGATTGACTTGCACACACAACAGCAGAAAAAGCAGTGGTGCCACCCGCAGACACTGTTCCTGGACCCTGGGGGTTTGGCCCACTTAGTTGCGTGCTTTGCTGCCATGTGCCTGATCATGCTAGTGGTGGTCAGGCTGGTAGTTTTGCTACCCCTGCTGATGCTGGCCTGGCAGGTGGTGCAAATGGCCGTTTTGGGGTTATCGACAGAGTCTTTAAAAAACAACCAGACTCGGGAAGATCTAACAGTTGTACTGGCAACTTCCATTGTGTTGATGTTACCACACTGCTTCTTCCTGCCTGTTGTGGTGCTATGCCCCCCCCCCCAACCCCCCTCCCTTGTGCTGTTGTCCTTGCTCTGTAGGTCCTCCTGCCAGGTTGGGTCAGTTACTATATCATCCACCACCTCGTCTTCCACTTCCGCACCCTGGTCCTTCTCCTGACTTTCTGACAATTGTGTATAATCATCCATCTCTTGCGACAGTAATTACACTTTCCCACCATTGCCTTCGTGTGACCATGCCTGCTCTAATATTTGGGCATTGCTACATGCGATCTCCTCTTGCCCTCTTCAAGTGAAATGGGAGAGAGGCCCAAATCTATAAATGGAAAAGTGAACAGCTATTCTGAATGTCCAAGCATGGGATTCGTTATCTCTGGGCACTCGGCAAGATGGGAGGAAGGAGGTTCAGGGTGAGGAATATGCGGTCCAGACTCACAGCTACTGAGACTTGACCGTGTGGAAGACGTGGTGGTGGCTAAGTGACTGGAAGCATTATCTGCTATCCATCCAATAACCTTTTCACACTGCTCTGTGTTCAATAGTGGTGTTCTGCGGGCCCCTATTAATTGGGACAGGAAGGTCGAGCGAGAAGATGTGGATGTTTGTTGTGGCACAATTTCAGCTAGCCCACAGCCTCGGCCTCGTCCTCTGCATGTACCATCATCACAATCACGTCCACTTCTCAGTCCCTTGCCTTGCCCATTTTAAATGGAGTACAATGTTTTCAACTTTCACTACAAATGGCTGGATTTGAACTGCAGTGATATGTGATACGCGTGACAGAAAACCATATAGTTTTAAATAGCTGGATTTTTAGCGCTATAATATGGAAAGGATCTGGCTGTATTCTTCAGTGCCAACAAGCAAATGGAGCAGAAAAACTGTTCACTGGATTGCTTTTTAAGCACATAATCAGGATTAAGAACCCCCAAAAAAATTCCTGGCCCCTGATATCTGGGGCCATTTTTAGAAATATCTGTAAAAGCACCAGACGCAGACTGAACTGGACACCGAGCTGGAACAAGGACGTGGACGTTCTTGCTGATGCTTGCTCTTGCTATATGCACTGCAGTCTGCCACATACACTGCCTGCCTTCTTAGCACTGATATCAATGCAGCTGGATTAGTCCTCAGAAGGACGGTTAGTCGAGATGGATATGCGTAGAATATGTTGTGGTATACCTACACTAACCAAGAAACAAGTGAATCTCTCCCTACACTGCCTGATTCCAGAGTAGACTGACGAGCATGGCGGCGCCACTTCAGATATAGACCCGATGACGCTGTGCGGCCAGCCAATTACTGTAATGCCACAACCAACATGGCTTCGGCGTTACAGTGTGTGGCAGACAATCCCTGCATGTCCATTGCCTCTGTAAAGAGCGCCAAACATGCAGGGAGGGGACCCCGAGCTCCCGCCTAGCAATCCCGGAAATACTCTGCGAGCTCCGAGCATCTCGAGCAGTGATCTGCTCAGGCGATTACAGAGCAGTAGCGTGCCTGCTCACTCATCACTAGTGTAGAGTCAATATACTCACTGCACCCCTAGATTAATTCATTGGGGGTGTAGTTTGTATAATCAGGTCAATGATAGGGTGTTTTGGCTGATCTGCCACCTCAGTAGCTCTGCTTATGTGACATGGCACTCACATACCATTCCAGTGAAACCTGAACTCCGATATGGCGCTCCTTCCTTTCTGAGCTTTGCACTGTGCCCCAAAAGTTATTTTCGACTACGTATGGGGCATATATACATACATACATACTCTATGAAGAACCTGTGGGTTCAAGGTGCCCACCACACGTATATTCCTTTAAAGGGTCTAGTTTCCAAAAAAGGGTTTTATCGTGAGGTGTTTCCACTGTTTAGGCATATAGGGGGCTCGCCAAACACGACATGACCAACGCAGACAATTTCATTAAATCTGCATTCCAAATCGTCAATTAGGCGCACGGCAGGGTTTGCAAAGGAAGAACAGTAGTAGTCCCCCCCCCCTTTACTTGGGAGAAACTGCACAATAAGTTTTGGGGTTCGTTGTTCTCCTGTTATGTTTTGTGAACATAAAAGAATTTGGAGCCAAAATAACATTTTCGTGTGAAAAACGTTTCATTTTCATGGCTCTACGTTAAACTTCTGTGAAGCACCTGGGGATTCAATGTGATCACCACACATGTAGATAAAATTCCCTTAGGGGTTTAGTGTCCAAAAAAGGGTTTAATTGTGGGGCATTTCCACTACTTAGGAATATCAGGGGCTTTCCAAATGCAACATGGCATCTGCTCTTGATTACAGCCATATTTGGGAAGGAGCACCATTTGACTTCTTGGTAAATAAACAAAAAAAAAGCAGCTTCACCGTGTCCTATTTATATGACTCAGTCCGTTTTACAAAGCTGTGGGTCTCCAACCAGTAGCCGTGACTTACGGCTTCACAATTATTTTGGGGACTCACCAAAATTATTTTCTTATTTGACTTTTTGGTCGTAAACTGCATTTTCCCCCACATATGGGGTATTGGCTTACTCGGGAGAAATAGCCTAACAAGTTTTGAGGTCAGTTTTCTCCTATTACCCATACGAAAATAAAAAATATTGGTGCTAAAGTAAAATATTTTGTGAAGGTGGTGGTGGGGGGGGTTGTACTTTTACTTTCTTCCACGTTTCTTCAACCCCTTTACGACCTATGATGTGTGTATACGTCATAGGCCGCCTTCCTCTTTTTGATGCGAGATCTGGCGATGAGCCCGCACCTTTTCAGGCACATGAGGGCTGATTTCATCAGCTGATGTGCCCCTAACAGCTGCGGGTGAAGTCTCGATCCACCCGCGGCTGTCAACATGTTAAATGCTGCTGTCAGTCTGATAGTGGCAATATACATAATGATGCACTTCCAGTGCAATCAGCTCAGTCCAACTGTGCCCCTCACATGATCACAGGGCACTGATGGGTTGGCATGACAACCCAGGGACTGCAGGAGACCCCTGTGGTTGTCATTGATCACCCTGCTATGTGTAACACGAGCAATCAGAAGATCGCAGCTTCAAGTCTCCTATGGAGACTATTAAAGGGAAAAGTTTAAAAATATAAAAAAAATGAAGTTCAAATCGCCCTATTCAAAATAAAACCATGAAAAAACAAAACAAAAAAGAACATATTTGGTATCACCGCGTTCAGAAACGCCCGATCTATCAAAATATAAAAATAATGAATCTGATCTGTAAACAGCATAGCAAGAAATACAATCAAAATGCCAGAAATACTGTGGTTGCAATAACAGGTCATCAGAATATCAATAAAAACGTCAGCTCGGGGCACAAAAAATAAGCCCTCACCCAGCCCCTGTTGAAGGCGCTTACCGAAACACGCGTCGGGGTGAACGCATGCCTGGGATTGGAACACCTGGCCACTCACTGTAAGTGCTTTTCAGCTTAGTATTTGCCAACTATGAGGCCTAACTGATATATATGTCAGCTGTATGGTCCAGCATATAAACAGTACTCTACAAGCACATCTTTTTTCTAAAATCTTAACCCAAAACAATGATTCTCTGATTGCCGTTTTCTTCCTCCCTCTGTATGGGGTTGGCTGATCCTGCATCTTGTGGGAATGTTAGACTATATTTATAAATCTTTGCACATTATGTGATATACAATTTGCAGGTTTGCACACCATTGGAGAGCGAGTGAGATTTATAGTGTAAATATTGCCCATATAATATACTTTGGGAGAGTGAGCAATATAGTATATGCACTTGAAAAAATATATGTATATTAAACATCTAAAGTGCATCTCCCTCATTCCTTATATGTTTCTATGTGGCAATCACGTGTATAAATATTTAATTTATTTATTATTTGCTACCTATGGACCAGTAATTCTAAACCACTAATTGGCTACTTACCTGGATATGCGCCCCTGTTTTTTAAATGGTTTTAATATGTTCTCTCTTGTCATTGGTTGCTATCCATTTGTTTGTCACCTGTAATCAATAAATAATTTTCACTGCAATTGACGTTTGACTTTTATGGTTGGGTTTTCTCCTTTGTCTTTTTCTCTTAAATAAAAAACAACCTATACATGTTTGGTGTTTACGAACTCATAATGACCTGGAGTATAATAGCAGGTCAATTTTAGCATCCAGTGGACGTGAAAAAAAAAAAAAAAAACGAATTGCTTTTTTTTTTTTTTTTTTTTTTTTTTTTACATTTTTTTGCCAATTCACAGCACTTGGAATTTTTTTCCTGTTTCCCAGTACACTACATGGTAAAGCTAGTAATGGTGTTTAAAGTACAATTTGTCCCGCAAAAAATAAGCCATCACATGGCCATATTGCCCAAAAAATAAAAACGATATGGCTCTGGGAGCCAAAAACTAAAATGCAAAAACTGAAAATCCCAAGGTTGTGAAGGGGTTAAAATGTTTGGATGCAGCACTCTGAACAGCCAGTTTCTTTAGCAAATGACATTTTGTTGCTTACCCTCCATTTGGAGTGTCAATGAATACCTTCTGGACATCTGTCATGTCAGCAGTCTTCCTCAGGATTATGGAGCCTACTGAAACAGACTAAGGGATCTTTTTAAATGCTTAGGAAGCCTTTGCAGGTGGGTTTTGATAAGTATTCTAATTTACTGAGAAGCACTTGTAAATTGATACCTTAACGCAAAATTGCATACAAGGGAAAAGTCCCATTAAATTTGTCTGGCCCGCAGACAGTGTGATAGACGAAGCAGCTGAGCAGATTGATATGCAGGATTTTGGGGAAACTATTCATAGTAGTTATTTATGTCCCTGCTCTTTCTATGCTTTAAAGTCCAGTGGGTGGATCAGTGATTGACAGCCTTCCCTGTACGAATGTATACAAAAGCTTCTTGCCGTCTACGCCTCACCGTGTATAAGGTAATTTACCCCTAAATATGCATTAGAAAAAATTATATTACCGAGCACCTCCTACAAGATTAAATAAGGCCATGGGTACAGGTTGCTGTGACTGCACTACAATGGTATACAAGCTGTACTGTGAGCGTGCCGAGTAATGTCATAATCAAATACATAAATTTGTACTGCATTACTGCTCATAATAAATGTATTGTCTTCATTGTATATGTCTCTATTGTATAGCAATGCAGTTGGGGTAACCTGCACCTCTGCTTTTATATCATTTTGTTAGGAGTGGCTTATTCATCTGGTTACGGCACTTATCTCAAAGTTTTTTTGTTAAAGCTGGATCCTATGTGCCCTATAAATATGTAAAGCTAGGCCGAGACCAGGACAGATTAGTTTGATAGTGTAGATTTCCATTTGCCTACCTTGCTTCTAGCAGATGGGCTCACACCAATAGATCAAGTACCTGAATTGTGTACAGTATGTATAGTGGTGGTACAGTTTGGAATAAATATATTTAAATATTCACATTCCTTCGCATGCTCTGTGCGGTTGTATTTGTTTCTGTGTGGTAGCAATGCAGTCACATCATTCTGTCCATTTATTTCATTAGATGTTTACCAATTTCATTTGCTGCAACCAGGGCTGTGGAGTCGGTAAGCCAAACCTCCAACTCCTCGATTTCCATGACTCCGACTCCCTCATACACGGCTCATGTTTAAGTGATAAATATACTGTAGCACAGATTCATCTCAGCTAAGAGTCTAGACCCTTAAAATCAGGAATAGGACATTTCATAACTTTCCCAAATTCTTATGAAAAAATATTCCCAACAGACTGCATGAAACTACTGTGCTCCATTTATTGTATATTTTAGTAGTTAGAGTTGGTCTATTTTATACAGACTCCACCAAAATGGACTCCGACTCCACCTACACAGCCCTGGTTGCAACTGTGTTCCACTACAATTTTTCAGCATTCAAATCTGGATGGAAAATATGCAGGATTTTTGCTGTGTGAACGTTCCCTTGTACAGAACCTTTCGTCATAAACCTATATATTACGCTATTCAGAGTATCCTGCTCATAGATTGCAGAGCATTTTCATGGTGCCTCGTTATTGTTAAGAATTACTTTGAATGTCACTTTGTTGAGGAGAGCGAGAGGCTCACATACTTAATTAACCTCCAGACATAGGAGATTGAGAGAAAAGACCCACAAAGTATTATTTCACCTTACATAAGCTTGTTTAGATCAAAAGATGGCTGCCATTTCCTGTTTCATCACACCATGCTCTGTTCTGGGAGGAAGCTGCATTCTATAGAAGGACTAACCAACCACAGAGCGACATATCGCTTGGAGAAACCCACCCTGATGACCTCATAGACCAACCCACCTTGATGACCTCATGGACTACGCCCCCTGGACTAACCAATCAATACATCTGGTTACTCACATTCTGGGCTAACCTACAGTGTTTATATAAGTCTATGTTTGGGTTAAATAAAGGACACTTGGAGCTGTGCCATAGCTGATCAAGGAGAGCTTACATCCGACTGGGTGTGTGTCTGATGTTATTCTTTCTTGCATGCACTTGATCATATCCATTAGGCCAGGAGCAGGCAACTAGTGAACATACCAAAATGTTCGCCCTAACTACTTGATGTACACTGATGATACATGATTGCCAGTAATTGTGTAGTACTGTAAATTTCCCAATTTTGCTTGATCACTCTTCTTCAAATGATTTCTCAGGCCGACCAGGGAATATATCACCAGGTGGAGATGCTGAGCAGATCTACACTGCTCAGCATCCTCGGCGTAGCCAGAGGCTCCACAATAGGCCCAGGCCCAGTTACAAGTACACTAACTTGTACGCTCACCTGGATGACGTTAAAAAGGAGGTGCCCTACACCAGGAGAGGTAAGGTGTATATCTGTTTTGTTGTACATGTTTATACAAGGGTTTTCCTGTATGTATTCTTAATTTTATTATAACACTAGATTGCGTTCTACCATTGGGCATAATTTCGACTTTGAAAGGGGAAAAACATGCTTGTAATCCCACTTTGGTGGCTGATCACATACTGACGCACACTAGAGAATTTACTTGGCTGGAATGCATAGGCTCAGGACGCCTTCTACCTATGGGCACAGAAGAATGGTACTTTGTTATTCCTGAGAGAGGGTGAGGAGTGGATACAATTGCATGCAGCCTAGGCAAAGTGCTTGGAAATTAGCAGCAGCTGCACAAATTGCTCCACATGTACCACAAGTACTTGCCCAAACCAGCTACATTTGTATCCACTTATAAGCTGACAGCAGAACTAATTATGTACAGGTTTACAATTGGGGAAGGGGCTCTACTCGTTTGTCATGTTTTTTTTAAATTGAGTTAAACACCTTATTTGATACAAATTAAAGGCACTAAAGGGTGTAAATGTATAGTGTGAGGGAGGTTGTGAAATATATCTACAGGATGGCTTTCTATTAGTGATGATGAGCTAACGTGCTCGGTACTCGCCCGAGCATCACGGTGCTCGAGAAGCTCGGCGAGTATTTCCAGGCTGCTCAGGCAGGAACTCTGGTCCCCTCCCTGCATGTTTGGCACTCTTTGGAGAGCCAATGATCATACAGGGATTTCCTGCCACGCACTGTAATGCCGTAGCCATGTTTTTTGGTGGGCATTACAATGATTGTGCGGCCAGCCAGTGTCATCAGGTTTATATCAGACCTGGCGCCGCTATGCTTGTCAGTGTGTACCCCGGAAAAACAGGCAGAGAGGGAGAGGTGCTGCTGATTCAGGGTGGGTATGTATGTATGTATGTATGTATGTATGTATGTATGTATGTATGTATGTATGTATGTATGTATGTATGTATGTATGTATGTATGTATGTATGTATGTATGTATGTATGTATGTATGTATGTATGTATGTATGGTTATATATCCTCCAGAATGTGTACAGAGACCTATTAAACCCATTGAAGTGCATTGCAGTCACAGACACACCTGCGGCTGCAATGCAGGAATGAAGGCGAGCATTGACCTGGTCACGCTATCTGGCTAAGGCAGAGTAGTAAAACCCAGCAGGGCCTTCATTTCTTGGAGGAGGCTCTTGCCACAGGTTCTTTAAAAACCCTGCATTAAGGGTTAGTGTTCAGTGTTGGGACCTGCTAGGAATATAGCAGGAAAGCTTGGCGGGCCTGTGTATAGCTGAACCTACGTCTGGTAAGGCTCTGCACCCAACAGGCTCTGAGCGTCCCGGCGCGGCCGTTGTTATGGACTTATGTTAACCCGGCTGCGAACTGGAGAACTCTGTTTTACCAGTGAGTGCTGAATAAAAGCTGCTTATGTTGGACTTGCTTGGGTCACTGCCTCAGTTACTGCACGGTGTGAACACCGCCGCCTTTCAGCTTGGTGGAGAATGCGGGCATTGTGACTGAGGCATACCCCACTGGTAGCTGCATGATCACAATCCGGCCTGCCACCTTTCAGCCCCACCCCGTGGACAAAATGGAGGAGCTGTTCAAGCAGTTGGTACTCACCCAGCAGCAGCAGCTGCAGTCTCCAGTGGCAACAGCAGGAGCAGCACCTGAGTCTCCAGCGGCAACAGCAGGAGCGGGAACAGCAGCATAATCAGCAGCAGCAGCAGCAGTTACTGTACCAGCAGCAGCAAAACACACAAATTAACTGTTGCTGCAACAGATTGCTGCCCTGTGGGAAAAAGCTACAACGCCTATTCCTTAACGTCGAGAGGCCCGGCACAAGGTACGCTCAGCGTTGATTAAGATGGGACCGGAGGACAATGTAGAAGCCTTTTTGACTATCTACAAATGCACAGCAGAGCAGGAAAACCTACCAGCTGGCCAGTGGGCGGAAGTGGTGGATCCGTTTTTGGTCAGCGATGCCCAGAAGTCCTACTTCGACCTCCGTCGAGAGGACACCCAGGACTACCAGAGGCTCAAAAAGGCGAGATCCTTGCCGAACTGAGGGTCAATACATATGTCAGGGCTCAGCGCTTATTTTCATGGGCTTATGTGGAGACCTGACCCTCCCCGTCTTAGACTTATGACCTTCTGCCGCTGATAAAGAGGTGGCTCCAGCCTGAGTCTTTGACTCCAGCCCAGATGGTGTAGAGGCTGGTGGTCGACCGGCTGGTGAGGACTCTACCGGCAGCTGTCCAACGTTGGGTGGAGCAAAGGGACCCTGCCACCCTCGACCAGGTGGTCAGCCTGATCGAGCGCTACTCGGCCACTCAGGACCTTTATCCGGACTCTGCCCCCTCGCGGCTGTCACACCGATCCTTGCCAACCCAGGAACTGGGAAAGGTTCCGCGTCCCTCTGCTGAGGATAATCAGCACCGTACCCATGCTGAAGGGGTACCCCAGAATGAGTGTAGCAGGAGACCGGTTCCCTCCCAAACGGTCGAAAGAATTATTAGTGCCCCCCTCCATTAGGTGCTGATGGTGTCATGCGCCGGGACATGTAGTTGCTAACTGCCCCCTGACTACGGAGCCCATGGACTGCGGGTATAACAGCCGGGACTCAATGTCCGTCCAGACCGTCCGCACTGCGAGTGCCGACCCCTCGGACAGTGAGCCCCAACTGTGCCAGGTGCTGGTTAATGGGTACCCCACGGAGGCTCTCCTAGACTCGGGGAGCCTAGTAACTGGTACATGGGTCGCTGGTGGCAGGAGTCAGCCCCAGTGGACGGACAGTTGGGGATGTGTGTATCCACGAGGACCTCCGAGAGTACCCAACCACGGAGGTAGTTGTGGCCACGCCATGTGGCGACATAAAACATGTGGTGGGGGTGGTAAAAACTCTTCCTTATGGGACTGTGTTGGGTAGAGACTTGCCTGTTCTGGACTCTGTGGAAACACAAAATTCACTCTCCCCATGGTAAAATTTGTTACAGGCGCTGTACCCGACGAACCCGAGTCAGGGGTACCTGCTGTAGGGGTGCCCAACCTAGGGATAGAGTGTGACCCCGATAGGTCCCCCTTAGAGGTGCTGGCAGGAGAAGTCGAGGAGACCCCATCGATCCGAGCTGCAAGTGTCCCGGGACACGTTTGGGACATCTCAGCTACAGGAACCCAACCTGACTCGGGCGCAGGAAAATGTGTTGGAGGTAAATGGCGTAGGTCAACAGTCCTGTGCAGATACTGTATTTCCACACATGGTAATTAACGGTGAGTTGCTCTACAGGGTAGACAAAATCAGGGACGAGGTCGTGGAACAGTTAGTGGTACCTCAGTCATACCGTCGGGCGGTTCTGGAGATGGCACACACACCTGCTGGGTGGACACTTAGGGGTTAAAAAGACGCAAGAACAAATTCTAGAAGTACTGCGAATCCTGCCCCGAATGTCAACTGACCACACCCACCGCAAGTTTCCGTAGCCCATTGGTACCTCTGCCAGTGATAGAGGTACCTTTTGAACGGATTGCAATGGACTTGGTAGGGCCCATTGTAAAATCCGCTTGTGGCTACCAACATATACTTGTGGTCATCAACTATGCTACCCGGAGTCTGTACCGCTACGCCACACCTCGGCGAAACTAATTGCACGGGAGCCGTTTGTCATGTTCTGTCGCCTTGGGGTACCCAAGGAGATCCTGATGGATCAAGGGACCCCTTTTATGTGCAAAGTGATGATGAGGGAACTGTGCAAACTGCTAAAAATAAAACTATTGGGCACCTCGGTGTACCACCCTCAAACCGACGGGCTAGGTGAACTGTACAATAAAACCCTCAAGTCCATTTTAAAAAAAGGTGGTTTCTAAGGACGGAAGGGATTGGGACAGGTTGCTACCCTATTTGATGTTTGCCGTCCGTGAGATACGCCAGGCTTCCACAGGGTTCTCTCCCTTTGAGTTATTGTACGGCAGACACTCCCCTAGGGGGTCTGTTGGACGTAGCCAAAGAGACGTGGGAACAAGAGCAGACTCTACATAGGAGTAAAATTGAACACGTGGCTAGTATGCAGGACCGGATCGCGACGGTCATACCCATCGTGAAAGAACATCCGTTAGATGCCCAGGCAGCACAGAAGAGTAAATGCAATAAAAGAGCCACAGTCAGGTCTTTTAACAAGGGTGATTGGGTGCTGGCACTGGTACCCACAGCCAAGAGTAAGCTCATGGCCAAGTGGCAAGGGCCATATAAGGTTCAGGAAAAACTGGGGGATGTTAATTACTGAGTGTATCAGCCCGGAAGGAGGAAACCGGAGCAGCTTTATCATGTAAACCTGCTAAAACCTTGGAAAGATCGAGAGTGTTTAGTTACAGACATCACTTCGGGCATGCCGCCAGAGAGTTCTCTACCTTCAGCCAGGGATGCGTCCGGGGGAGAGGTCAGGATAAGTGATGCTCTCACTTAACAGAAGCGACGGGAGGCTGGCTTGCTGGTACAGCAGAATATAGACGTGTTCTCAGAGCTACCAGGTAGGACTACGGTTGTCCAACATGACATTGTCACTGAACTTGGGGTAAGGGTACGAATGAGACCGTACCGGGTACCCGAAGCCCAGAGGCAAGCCATCACCGCTGAGGTAAAACAAATGCTCCAGTTAGGCGTCATTGAGGAATCACGGAGTGAGTGGGCTAGCCCCATCGTACTGATTCCGAAACCAGACGGATCGTTACGCTTCTGTAATGATTTCCGGAATTAAAATGAATGTCGAAATTTGACCTATATCCAATGCCCAGGGTGGATGAGCTGATTGAGAGACTGCGGAAGGCCTAGCACTTTACTACGCTCAATCTCACCAAGGTTACTGGCAGGTACCTCTCACGGAATCGGCGAAGGAAAAGGCAGTCTTCATAACTCCGGAGGGTCTATATCACTATGTGGTCTTACCTTTTGGGTTACATTGGGCCCTGGCTACATTCCAGAGGTTGATGGACAGTGCTCAAGCCTCATCAGGAGTACGCTTCCGCGTATCTCGATGATATTGTTAGAATCCTCCTGTTATTTTTTTTCTATTTTGTGGTCACGCGACCTGTTGCCTATTTATTCCAGCTCCGCCCTTCTGGCTTTGCTGGACTTCAGTGTTACAACTTCTGCTAGGAGGTGTCCAATTTTGTCCCACTCCTTAGTGCTTTTAGGGACCCCTCCTTTATACCTATAGATCTGCGTTCAGACTAGCTGAGGACGACGGCGGGTCTGTTCACAAGGAACAGGTTGCCCGCTGCATCGTAGGGAATCAGCTTAGTCCTATTGTAGGGACAGTTTTCCCATCTTTCCTTAGTTCTTGTAGCAGATCATAACAATTATCTTTAGCACCGACTGGCATACACAGCTATCCCAGGTACAAGCGATGCTGGATTCTCTCAGAGCCATGGGGTTAAAGGTAAACCCAAAAAATGTGGCTTGATAGGGCTAGAGGAAGCCCGATATTTGAAGTATGTGATTGGCCGAGGAGTTATCAAGCCCCAAAATCAATAAAGTTGAGGCCATAAAGAAACTGACCTAAACCATCAAGTACAAAGCAGGTGAGGGCGTTCCTTGGCATCCTTGGGTATTACCGCCGGTTTATAACTAATTTTGCTGGGAGAACGGCAGCCCTGACCCATCTCTTGAAAGGAATTAATCTGTAATGGTTCGGTGAAACCCTCAGGCAGAAGAAGTTTTTCAGTCCATTAAGTTGGTCCTGTGTGGACAGCCGATCCTCATCAGTCCCAACTTCAAGGAAACCTTCATTCTACAGACAGATGCCTCAGAGGTAGGCCTGGGGGCGGTATGGTCACAAAAAGTGAATGGCGAAGAGCACCCGGTCACCTATTTGAGTAGAAAACAACCAGTCAGAGAAACTATAGTGTGGTAGAGAAGGAGTGTTTGGCTATTAAGTGGGCCTTGGAATCGCTACATTATCTACTCGGGCATCAGTTCCGCTTGGTGATGGACCACTCACCCTTGGTATGGATGAGGAACGCCAAGGAGAGGAATGCGCGAGTCACCAGGTGGTTTCTGTCACTGCAAAATTTCAGTTTCTCTGTAGAACATAGCCCTGGGAAGTTGCAGGCAAACGCCCATGCCTGTCCCGGACACCCTGTATGGTAAAAAATGTTCAACCCCCCCAAGTTTGAACAGAGGGGGGAATATGTGAAGCAGTGACGGGGATCGTATACGAGGGACAGTATATATCCCCCAGAATGTGTACAGAGATCTATTAAACCCATTGAAGTCACAGACACAGCTGCAGCTGCAATGCAGGAATGAAGGTGAGCATTGACCTGGTCAGGCTCTGGCTAAGGCAGAGTAGTAAAACCCAGCAGGGCCTTCATTTCTTGGAGGAGGCTACAGGAAGGCAGTGGGGTGGCCTCCTCCCTCCAACCCGGGTTTGCCAGTGGCTCTTGCCACAGGTCCTTTATAAACAATGCATTAAGGGTTTGTGGTGTTCAGTGTTGGGACCTACTAGGAACATAGCAGGAAAGCTTGGCGGACCTGTGTGTAGCTGAACCTACGTCTGGGAAGGCTCTGAGCGGCCTGGTGTGGCTGTTGCCTAAGGCAACAGTTATGGGCTTCTGTTAATTCGGCTGCAAACCGGAGGACTTTGTTTTACCTGTGAGTGCTGAATAAAAGCTGCTTATGTTGGACTTGCTTGGGTCACTGCCTCAGTTACTGCACGGTGTGAACACAGCCCCCTTATATAATTATTAGTATCGCTCAACTAACAGTCCTTCCAGCTGCATATAATCAGTGCTAGGCAAGTGTAGCACCCCGAGGGCTCGGCTGCTACAGGAGTATTGCACCTTAAACCAGAGGTGTGATATTCCACTCCCGGGTAAGGATGAGTGTGGACCAGGACTCTGTAGGCGGCATGCACCACACACACCCCATTTCCGAGGGACAGCTCAACGGTGCTTCCTCTAGACAGAAGTGCAGGCACGACAGCATCTGTCCCTGGCTGGAGTGGAATACCCAGTGGTGTAGGAGCAGATAGGGGTGGGTCTCTGGGCATAGGTAGAAGCCTATTGGTTGCTAGTCACCTGGGCTCAAAGAGATTAGAGATTAGAGATAGAGATAGAGATAAGGAACAGAAAGGAAAGGAAGGAAGGAACAGGAACACAGAGAAAGGCCCAGAGACACGAGTGAAGAAGGAACCCTAAAAACCCACGAGATAACGGGTGAAGGGTTGGCAGAGCAGGGTACTGGAACCCAAATTGGTGGAGGCGACTAATCCTCAGCCAAAACCGGAGGTTGTGACCACATCTTGGTGCGACCCCTCACTACATCCACCAGGAAAGCATACCACATAGGGTCAGGGAAACCGGAGAGAGGTTTCGCCAACAGAAGGCCCGAGGAAGCTGGACAAAGGTGGGTCACTGGTGGGGACGACCAGAGAACGGAAGAGAAGGGAGCCCTGTGCCACACACTGGAATTGCCTGGGAGTTGACCGAGTCCCTCACCTGGTGGACGCAGCACGGCTTGGGCAGTCATCGCCTGCAGCATTGACACGAATAACAACTGAGTAAAGCATTGGAAACTGCAATTACAAGTCTCTGTTTCATCGCCGCACCAGCACCATTAGTACTGGGACGCTCACACCATCACTCCCATCATCTCTCACATTAGCTGCCCTGAGGCAATACTTCTCCCGTGGGGAGTTATCCCATACTCGGCTGCGCAAACAACATCAGCCTCAGCGGTCTGCAGCGCAGCGGCGGTCCCCACTGACCGCAATCCACGGGTGGCGTAGTCGGACATTGTTATTACCTAAGACTGCCACTGGTTTGACCACCCTGAGCCACGGACCGGGTCGCCGCCACACTGAGACTACAACCCCCAGCATCCTACAACAGGCCCGGTTCCAGGTTCCCCAGCACAGACCCAGGGGGTGAGTCACAAGCAGTGTATGTCACAGACTGCAGTGCATATAGCACAAGATGGTCCATTGAACGTCCAATCTGCTGCTGCTGTAATAATTACAGATATTTGTAGAAAGCCCCAGGGCAATTTTTTTTTTCTTAGCCCTGATTATTTGCTTAAAAAAGCAATCCAGAGTAGACCATTTTTTCTACTCAATTTGATTGTTAGCACTGCAAAATAAAGCCAGATCTGTTCCTTATTTCAGCAATAAAAATCCAGAAATTTGAACTGAACGTATTGAATATTGGCCTCCTTTTCATTCTGTTGCAGTGTGTTGGTCAAGCTATTCACACTAGGTCTCTGAAGAATAGTATTAGTAAACTACAGGCCTGCTATTTAAAAATGTGGTTCTCTGTCAGACATATCACATACAGTTATATGAAAAAGTTTGGGCCCCCCTATTAATCTTAATGTTTTATAAAAATTTGTGTTTTTACAACAGCTATTTCAGTTTGATATGTGTAATAACTGTTGGACACCGTAATGTTTCTGCCTTGAAATGAGGTTTATTGAACTAACAGAAAATGTGCAATCTGCATGCAAACAAAATTTGACAGGTGCATAAGTATGGGCACCCTTATTTTCTTGTTTTAAATACTCCTACCTCCTTTTTACAGACTTACTAAAGCACTTTTTTTGGCTTTGTAACCTCATTGAACTTTGAACTTCATAGCCAGTTGTAGGAATCATGAGAAAAGCTACTTAAAGTGGCCACTTGCTAGTTGTTCTCCTGTTTGAATCTCCTCTGAAGAGTGGCATCATGGGCTCCTCAAAACTACTGTCAAATGATCTGAAAACAAAGATTATTCAACATAGTTGTTCAGGGGAAGGATACAAAAATCTGTCTAAGAGATTTAACCTGTCAGTTTCCACTGTGAGGAACATAGTAAGGAAATGGAAGAACACAGGGACAGTTCTTGTTAAGGCCAGAAGTGGCACCCCAAGAAAAGCATCAGAAAGGCAGAGAAGAAGAATGGTGAGATCAGTCAAGGACAATCCTCAGACCACCTCCAGAGAGCTGCAGCATCAACTTGCTGCAGATAGTGTCACTGTGCATCGGTCAACTATACAACGCACTTTGCACAAGGAAAAGCTGTATGGGAGAGTGATGCGAAAGAAGCAGTTTCTGCAAGCACGCCACAAACAAACAGTCGGCTGAGGTATGCAAAAGCACATTTGGAGAAGCCAATTTCTTTTTGGAAGAAGGTCCTGTGGACTGATGAAACCAAGATTGAGTTGTTTGGTCATACTAAAAGGCGTTATGCATGGAGGCAAAAAAAACACAGCATTCCAAGAAAAACACTTGCTACCCACAGTAAAATTTGGTGGAGGTTCCATCATGCTTTGGGGCTGTGTGGCCAATGCCCGCACCGGGAATCTTGTTAAAGCTGAGGGACGCATGGATTCCACTCAGTATCAGCAGATTCTTGACAATAATGTTCAAGAATCAGTGACAAAGTTGAAGTTACGCAGGGGATGGATCTTTCAGCAAGACAATGATCCAAAACACCGCTCCAAATCTACTCAAGCATTCATGCAGAGGAACAATTACAATGTTCTGGAATGGCCATCCCAGTCCCGAGACCTGAATATTATTGAACATCTGTGGGATCATTTGAAGAAGGCTGTCCATGCTCGGCGACCATCAAACTTAACTGAACTGGAATTGTTTTGTAAAGAGGAATGGTCAAAAATACCTTCATCCAGTTTCCAGGAAATCATTGAAAGCTACAGGAAGCGACTAGAGGCTGTTATTTTTGCAAAAGGAGGATCTACTAAATATTAATGTCACTTTTCTGGTGAGATGCCCATACTTATGCACCTGTCAAATTTTGTTTGAATGCAGATTGCACATTTTCTGTTAGTACAATAAGCCTCATTTCAAGGCAGAAACATTACTGTGTCCAACAGTTATTACACATCAAACTGAAATAGCTGTTGCAACAATACCAATTTTTATAAAACATTAAGCTTAAGATTAATAGGGGTGCCCAAACATTTTCATATAACTATCTGCTGTTCAAATCCAGCCATTTGTAGTGAACGAGGAAAATATTGTCCTCCATTTATAGATTGTAGCAGTGTGTCAGTGTACTCCATTTTACCGATCCATTTGCTTGTTTGCTGAATACAGCCAGTTTTTTTTTTTATTATTCATATTACTGTATTGTGCAAGCAGAGGAACTTTTTTCAATGATCAAACGCACGTGATCCATATGACTGCTGTAATAATATATATTCTTGTACCATGTTAGCCCGTAGATAGGAAAATATTTAGATTTGAGAGTCCTCAATTGTTGATACCTTTTAATGGCTAACTGAAAGGATGGTAACAAATTGAAAGCTTTCAAGACTACGCGGGTCTCTTCATCAGGCTAGTGTAACAATCTGAAGAGTCACATTTATACACAATAAGACACAAAAATAATGCTATAGATAAGATGGGTGATGGAAAGCAGAGTTATTATGGAAGAGAAACAGTTCTGGCTATAAATATTTTAGCAGTTAATAGATAAGGAGCGTGAATGTTTTATTGTCCTGTGACTAGGTCCAGTGTTATGATGGCCTCACAAGTCTGAGGGGCACATTCCTTAATTGATGTAGAATGACAAATCCATGCGACACATTCATTCCTGCTCTGAAAGTGTCACAGGTCATCATCAGTTTATATTCTGAGATTCTTCTTTCTCTATGATATTTGAAATTACCTTTTAAGATCAGTAATTTCATGTCTTTTTATGCTGTGATCAGGGGAACAAAAGTTCTTGGCTACAGGTAGATCTCTTTTCTTTTATTGTGTGATGAGGATTCATCCTTGTCCTAAGTTTTTGCCCCGTCTCCCCTACATAAAGACCCCCAGCCGGACATTTGGTATATGTAATTAAGTACACTACGTTAGATGTGATACAGCTGAAAGTACCTGGGATCTTATAGTCCTGATGTGAATTGGGAATAGTTATCTTGTCTGTGGTCATTCTAAATGGACAGGTTTTACATTTATGGTTGCAAGGAAAGGTACCTGTAGCTGGTGGAGATGACCAGGAGCTTCTGACAATGATGCTTCTTAGATTTGGGGGCTGCCTGAAACACAGAAGTGGGGGGTCTGGAAATATGGTTTGTAATCGGGCATGTTTTTGTAGTGAAGGTTGTAGTTTCCGTGCAGCTCCCCTTAGCACCTCCAGATTTGGATTGTAGGTGATTACTAGAGGCACCCGGTTGCTTTCTTGTTTGGTTTTGGAATGTAGGAGATGATTCCTTGATATTCTCGTGGCTCTTGTAATCTGGTTCTCAATTGTTCTTGGACGGTAGCCCTGATTCAAAAAGGTCTTTCTGAGGCCATCACGGTGTTTGTCTCCATCCATAGGGTTGGAACATATCCGATTGTATCTGATGGCTTGGCTGTAAACAATAGAGTTTGTGTTTTGGATGAAAACTGTTCCATTTAAAAAAGGTATGTAGGACGGTTGATTGGTTTCCAGTACAAGGATGCCTCTATTTCATTGTTCTGTAGCTTGATTGTGTCCAATAAGTTAAATTTCAGTACAGGAGTAGTTGAGTGTTAGGTTGATGGTGGGATGAAATCGATTTAAAGTGTTCATGGAACATCTTCAGCTGTTGCTCAGACCCCATCCAGATGATTAAAATATAATCAATGAAACGATAGTAGGCCAGAGGCCTGATGGGACATGAGGACAAAAAGTCACTTTCAAGCTTGGCCATGAAAAGATTTTTTGTACTGTGGAGCCATTTTACTTCCCATCGCTGTACCAGTCTCCTGTAGATATATGTTGTTATCAAATTCAAAGTAATTGTGGGTGAGGATGAATTCTGTAAGTTTGACCATAGAATCAGCATCAATTCCTGTATTTTCCAGGAAGATTTTGCAGGCATTTAATCCATCCTTGTGTGGGATATTAGAATACAAAGATTCCACATCCATGGTGGCCAGAACTGTTCCTTCTGGTAGAGGACCTATTGCTGCTAGTTTATTCAGTAGGTCTGTCGTGTCCTGAATGTAGCTGAGTGTTAACTTTACCAGTGGTTTAAGAACACACTCTACCCATCCAGAAACTTGCTCAGTAAGGGTGCCTACACATGAAATAATTGGTCTTAATGGAATTCCAGATTTGTGGATTTTGGGGAGCATATAGAATGTCCCTATTCTTGGGAGTCTCGAAATCCTTGTGTCTTATTGTGTATAAATATGTGACTTCAGATTTTGTGTAATACTAGCCTGATGGAGACCTGCGTAGTCTCGAAATCTTGCAATTTGTTACCATCTTTTCAGTTAGCCATTAAAAGGTTTCAATCACTGAGGACTCTCTAATCTAAATATTTTTGCAATAACACAGATATTTTTGCCAAATATTTCACTCCATATAAAATCAGCCACCTGTGTTTTGTTGAACCAATTGACACTTGGTCGCTGACAAATACCATACTATTAGGCAACTGCCTGAAACCATAGCCATCAGAAGTTATCCCATATGGACTTCCCTAATAATCCAGCAATTATTGTGAGCGTGTCAAATATTACAGTCCATTTATCGTATTGCAGTTGTGGGTTCAAACCTGTTCACAGTTGGCCACTGACAAATAGCATATCTGTTTACAATGTTGTCAGAATATTACGCCACTTTTACGGACTGAAACATTTTTTTTCCATTTTTAGCATGTTTTTTTGAGATAACATTTTTTCCAGGCTAATGACTTGTATATAAAGCCAAAGAAATAAAAAAAATAAAGTTATGGACTGTGGAGACATTTATGCAACCAGAATGAACACTCATCTCTAGCTGGTGATGATTAGGCATGAGCGAACATTTCAATGTTAGGTTCGGAAAAGTTCAAACAAATTAATATGCACCAAATTTATTCGCCAAATATTCGACAAACATTTCCGAATCCCATAGGAGTTAAAAGGGGGGCAAAAAAAAAAAAAAATGCATATACAACACCTAGAAACGGGCCAAAAGACATCAAATTAGGTGTAGACACCAAGCAAGTGCCATCAATTGACCCAGAGTACAAGTACTACAGTTATTATTACTGTGACAGCGACATTTATTCAGTTGCGCTTTACATGTCAAAAGGGGTCACTTACTGGTACAACAGGAGAGAGGACCCTGCCTGCGAAGGCATACCATCACGGACGTGGTTTGTGGAACCACTGTGCCATGGACCCCGGAGAGCCTGGAGGGGAGTGACCAAGCAAGCATCGGACTGTTCACTAGAGCCTCCGATGGTGAGGTCAGACTTGGCTCCCGATGAACACAAGGTGCCACTCCAGGACAGACCAATGGACGTGCAGCAGCTGGACCCAGTAGGACAGACTAGATGTTGCAGCAGGCAGAGTCTGTATCAGGAGTGCAGCAGGCGCTGGTACGCAACCTTACACAACTTGGACTGCAGAACTGGAAGGTTCCACTACAGCCAACCCAATAGATGGAGACCCAATCAGGATTCCCCACATTTTAAAAAAAATTAGTGGCAGATGCCAGCAAAGTGGCAATTTCACTACAGAGGCCCACATCTCTTCCAGTACAGGCAACCCAAGAGATGGAGACTTAACCAGGAGTGTTCACATTGCCCTTAACGAAGGCCTAACAAACACCACTGAAGTGGCATCAATTTCACTACAGTATAAGTATTGCAAAGGAGGCCAAAACCAGTTCCTCTACAGCGAACCCAATAGATGGAGACCCAATCATGATTCTCCACATTTCAAAAAATTAGTGGCAGACACTAGCAATGTCTAATCAATTTCACTACAGTAGAAATAGTGTAAACAAGACCCACACCTGTCCCAGTACAGCCAAACAAGGAGATGGAGACCTAACCAGGAGTGTAAACATTTCCCTAAATGAGGGCCTAACACCACCGAAGTGGCATCAATGTCAGGCTACAAGTAATTTAACACAGACCCATACCTGTCCCACTACAGCCAACCCAGGAGATGCAGACTCAATTGGAAATGTTTACATTTAAAAAAAATTAAAAACATTAAAAAAATAAAATATAGGGCCTCAGACCACCATTTCTGTGGCTAACAGATTGGAGATGGTGGAGTTCAACCTCTTTGTTTCATCCTACATATGAAAAAGCTATCTTTTACGTGACCACAACAGTGGGATTGAGGGCTGGCTGCAGTGCTGAGAGAGTATAGAGTACGGTGAAACGGACAAACCGATAGACCGTGAGTGAGGTACAGGCGGAGATGTTACGGTGGATTGAGAAACATGTGGTATGCTCAGAAAAACACAGCAGGCATGTCCGCTTCACTTAGTTGACTGGCTGTCACTCAGCCTAACTGCAGCGGGTATACAGCTGGTTCTGTCGGACACCTGCGTGACACAACTTGGCACGCTAACACAGGAGGAGGAAGAAGCAGCTGAGGTGTTTGATGGGGCGGCTGATGGTTGTTTATTGAAAATCAATTTAGAGTTTCACGTTTGCATACTCATTTGGGGAGAACAATATCTGCACCAAATGCTCAATTTCACTACAGTATAACTATAGAAATGCATGGAGACCAAAACATCTTCCAGTTCAGCCAACCCAGGAGATGGAGACCTAACCAGGAGTGCTCACATTGCCCTAAATGAGGGCCGATCACCACCGAAGTTGCATCAATGTCACACTACAAGTAGTTTAACGCAGACCCAAACCTGTCCCACTACAGCCAACCCAATGGATGGAGACAAGCAGAATTCTCCACATTTCTCAAAATTAAGGCCTAAAACCTGCAGCAGCGGCAAGAGCAGGTACTGAAGCCATATCACAGACTGCAATTTCAAGAGATAAATGCAGCACACTCAAAATGACAACATCGCCTACTCTGTATAGTCTGCAATTGGGGTGCAAGAGTCCTTGGAGATCTATTACTTGTTCATCTTGATGAAAGTTAGGCGGTCTACACTTTCAGGGGACAGCCAGGTGCGCTTATCCTTCAAGACACTACCAGCAGCGCTGAAGACGCATTGAGAGAAAACACTGGCTGTCGGGCATGATAAAACCTCCAAGGCGTGAGAGGCAAGCTCAGGCCATTCATCCATTTTTGAAGACCAAAATGTAAAAGGTTCCAAACCCTCCCTGATGGTATTGTTAGTGAACTCTAGATACTCCTACACCATCCTCTCCAGTCATTCACCACATGTCAGACTTGTACTCTGTTGTGTTGGTGCAAAAAATGTGTGAAAGGACTCCCAGAAATTGCTTCTGCCACTTACTCTGCTGCTGCTACTAATGTTTTGGCGTTGACGAACTGACGTGCCAGAGGTTGACAGACTACAGCTACGATGCACACTGTGCGTCTCACTGTTATCTTGGGGAAAACCTCTAAGGTTGTTTAAAAGCTAGTTTCGATACTCCAAAATAAGTAGGTCGCTTTAAAGGGTGGGAAGCATCTGGCAAAATTGACTCTTATAACATGGATCTAACAGAGTGGCAACCCAATAGTCAGCATTATTTTGATTCCTAGCTATACGGGGATCATGTTGCCGATAGTGCGTCAAGAAGGCACTCATATGTCAGGCTCTTCCAGGAGGTCAAAAGACAGGCTGTATTGATGTCTGCATAACACTGATGCTTGTTTCCTCCGTCCCCTCCTGCCAACCACGTTCAAATGAGAGGGTATGATTATCCTCTTCATCCTCTGTCAGCTGCTCACCCATCACCTCTTCCTCCTCTTAGTTCCTCGGCTCTTGCACCTTCACTAACAGTTTGCCTGGTATCACCAAACCCCCTCAATCGCTGTAATACACAGTCACTTGGCATCCGCCTGTGTGACAACAGTCTGGAAATTTGAGACATTGGTATCCCTTCCACATCCTCCTCTTCTTCTGGGGCCACCACCTCCTGCCGCAGGTTATTCAAAGTTTGCTCCAGCATGTATATGACCGGAATAGTGATGCAGATGACTGCATAGTCAGCGCTAACCAGTTTAGTAACCATCTCAAAACCATGCAGAAGGGTGCAGAGGTCCTTAATCTGTTCCCACTTCGCAAATGTGATATGCCCCAAGTCCGTACTGCGTTGCCCCAAGCTATACGTCATGATATGTCATGAGCTCTTTGCTGCTGACAGTCACTGCAACATGTGCAGAGTGGAATTCCACTGCGTCGGCACATCGCAGATCAATCTGTCAACTGGCGCGGACAAAGACCTCTGTATCGATGCAAGTTGATGACATGAGGGGTGCGAACGGAAGAAGTGAGCACACAGCTTCCGTACTTTGTGAAGCAGCTCATCCAGGTCAGGATAGTGGTGGGGGAAAAAAAAAAAAAAAAAAGCCTTACCACCAGGTTGAGGACATGAGCCATGCAAGGCATGTGTGCGAGCTTGCCTCAACCTAGGGCCACTAACAGGTTCGCACCATTATCGCACACTGCCTTCCCTGGCTCTAGGTTCAGGGCAGACAGCCATTGATCAAACTGAGCCTGGAGAGTTGCCCACAACTCTTCACATGTATGACTGCGATCTCCAAGGCATATTAATTTGAACACTGCCTGATTACGGTGAGCCCTGACTGCGCAGTACAGTGGTGTGTATTTCCTCTGCAACCTTGGAACTCGTGTCTCGTTAGGGCAGAGGTCGAGTGCGCAGATGGAAGCCCTAGAGGAGGTATAGGATGCAGAATCAGCGGAGGAAGTGAGAAATGGAGGTTTCTTCTGCAAGCCTTGGGGATTCCAAGATTTGTGGAGTATCCCCTTCCCCCACAGCCACCAGAGTCACCCAGTGCCCAGTCAGCGAGATGTAACGCCCTTGGCCATGCTTACTCGTCCAGGTGTCTGTGGTGAAATGCACATGTAGATTTAGACAAGGAACTGGTGATGTCGGCGTCATGCTGGTGTAGCGCAGGCACAGCTTTCTTTCAGTAATTAATGGCGACTGGGCAACTGGTACTGGGGGACTGCGACGGCCATCAGTTTTCGGAAACCGTCTGAATCTACCAGGCGGAAATTTCTGTGGCCAACAGATTGGAGATGGTGGAGTTCAACCTCTTAACTTTGTCATGCATAGGATGAAAATCTTTTATGTGACCACAACTGCAGGATGGAGGGCTGGCTAAGGTGCTGAGAGAGGGTGGAGTATGGTGAACCGGATAAACTGGTGAAGCGTGAGTGAGGTGCAGATGTTACGGTGGATTGAGAAACACGCGGTGTGCTCAGTGAAGCAAACACAGCAGGCTTCCGTTACAACTTACAGGCTGTCACTCAGCCTCACTGGAGTGGGTAGAGAACCGGTGTTTCTGCAATGGGAGACCTACGTGACAATACTTGGCATAGTAACAGAGGAGGAGGAAGAAGAAGCAGCGCATGCGTTTGATGGGGCAGCTGATGTTTTTGAGGTGTGCTGGTCCACATTTCAGCATGGAAAGATTCCCAGCGTAAAGAATGTTGTTTGAGCATGTGAACATTCATGAATGTAGTAGTCAAATTATTGCAGTTTTTCCCTCTAATGAGTTTATCGCAAAGTTTGCAGATAACGTGAGTTGGCTCATCCTTTGCCGTGACCAAAAAAAAAAAAAAAAAGGGCCCATGCTAGGCAACCCTTTACTGCCCCTGCAAGCTGCAGACCCATGACCGCTGCAGGCCACAGCCACGGTTGTGGCTAAGGATGCAGTGCTCCTCGTGCTTGCATCACTCTGTCTGCGCCGTAGGGCGAAATGTAACCTCCTAATCTTCCTCCTCCTCCTCCACCTCCTCGGATAAGCTACTCGGTGGCGTGACTGGGTTCACACCAAGTAGGATCTTCAACCTCGTCATTATCCAATGTGTTATCCCATTCCTCACCCTCAGAGGGACCCCTCTCCTCTGGTTGACCTGACAGCACAGTACAGTCCGCATGAGCCTCAGGTATCTGAGTCTCATCAGAATCACCTCCCTCCTCTGCGGTTAACGTCTGGTGACGATGGTCAGGAACCTGCTAAGAACCCCGCTTCCTGCCCCGAATCCAAGCTAAAAAAAAATTTGGGCATCTGTGCAGATGCTTTCCTCCCCTTGACACTGACTGTTTTGGAGTACACTTCTGATGCCCAAGGTGTAGAATGAGTGATGAGTTCTACATGGGTAATTGGGGTGCCACCCCCGTAGTGTTCGGGTTCGGTTCTCGTCGAACACCGGGATGTTCGTGGGACTGTTCGTCGAACACCGTCAAAACCAATGGCAGGCAAATAAACACATAGAAAACACTTCAAACAAGGTGTCCAAAAGCTGACAAACTGCTCAGAAGACACTCTTTAAAAAAGCTGGCCGGCAATTCAGCATCGGTACCCGACAATTTAGAACAGAAAGAATAGAGTATCACACAGATTAGATATATATATGTGACTGACATGTTTCTATCTAAGAAGTACAGTGACAGTGTTGATTACTGTACTTGTCATTTAGTGTTAAAGGATTTATTAAAAAAAAAAATAGTGTTTTCATGCACCGTCTCTTTAAAAAAGCCGGCCGGCCATTCAGCATCGGTACCCGGCTTTATTAAAGACGGTGCATGAAAACACTATTTTTTTAATAAATCCTTTAACACTAAATGACAAGTACAGTAATCAACACTGTCACTGTACTTATTATATATGTGACTGACATGTTTCTATCTAATCTATGTGTGAAGCTCTATTCTTTGTTCTAAATTGTCGGGTACCGGTGTATGCCGCTGCTGAATTGCCGGCTTTTCATGTTTTACTGAGCACTGTTCCCATCGATTTGGGCAATCACTGTAATGTCACAACCACCATGGCTGTGACATTACAGCGAGTGGCAGACAATCCCTGCATGATGTGAAAAAAATCCAGTTAAGCTTTTGGTGCACGAACAGTTATCGAACATAACCTCGAACAGCCGAATCTTTTGCAAGTCGTTCGCATTCAAACAACTCGAACACCGCCCAAAACAACTCGAATTTGAGATTGGCGAACAGTTCTAGTCGAACACCGCTCATCTCTAGTGTTCAGTAGTCCCTAACCCAGCCCTTGGAACACAACCGCAAATACGTAGCCACCCACAGGCTAGAATACTAAACTGCCACATTTCTAGACTGCTTGCATTGGAACTGTTGCCTTTCAGGCTCGTGGAGACTGAAGCTTTTCGCCTTACACAAGCACGTGTCCCAGAACATTACTTGTGCCCTCACTAATGCGGTTACTGGGAAGGTTCACCTAAAAACAGACACATGGACAAGTGCTTGTGCCAAGGGATGGTACACTGGGTGAATATTGTGGAAGCCGAGACCCAGTCAGACCCTGGGACAGAACATATCATTCTGACGCCGAGGAGTGTGGACCCTGGATCAATCAGGTTTGCCCCCACATTCTACAGCTCCTGCACCTCATCCTCCTCTTCAGGCTACATCTCCGAAATGACCTTGAGTCACCTACATTGCATTTGTTGGGAAGGCTTTGCGAGCAGTAGAGGGCAGTTAAGTACTAGCCTCAACACACCAGTCGGTATTCAGGTAAGCCTCCTCACATAAGAGCTGATGAGTGGGCATGGATGTCAGACATCTGTGCCTTCCTCCAAAACTTTGACGACTCCACCAAAATGGTGAGCGGCAATGAAGCTATAATTCGCATCACAATCCCACTTCTCTGCCTACTGAAACGCTTTCTGCTCACAATTAGAGAGGAGGCTTTGCAGGCAGGGCATGATTAGATGGATCTAGGAACTATACAGGGTGATGCTACACATTCCAACCTCATCACGTCTCAAGTACAGACGGTACTAACCACACCACAAATACAGTCTGTTCAGTGTGGTTGGCCTAAAGAGGTGAAGGACCAGGATGATGAGAACATGGACAGTCATCCTATTGGTGGGGACAGGGAAGTCTTGGCTGTTGGCAGTCTGGAACACATGGCTGAGTTTGCTCCGCTGCCTTTCCCGTGACCCTTGAGTTAAGCGCATTTTGAGCAGCTGTAATTACTGGCTGGTCACTCTTTAGACCCACGCTACAAGGAAAACTTTCTAGCTCTCCTTCTAATAAGGAGAAAATGTCGCAGTACCAGAAGGCCCTTGTTGAAGAATTAAAAAAAAAAAATTTTCATCTGATAACGCTGGCGGCAGAGGTCACAGTTCCTTGGACAACCAAGGAGTACGGGTGAGGGAGGCACAAACCAGATGCAGCAGATGCAGGGGAAAACTGTCAAAGGTCTGGGACAGTTTTCTCAGACCCTCTCAGCGCACAGGCCCTGATGTGCAGGGTACTCTGCAAGGAGGGAAAAGTTTTGGAAGATGCTGACGGAGTACCTTGGTGAACGTGCCAGAGTCATTTGTGATTACCCTGCGTCTTACAACTATTGGGTATCCAAGCATGACACGTGGCATGAACTGTCTCTATGCCTTGGAGGTTCAGGCCTGTCCTGCAGCTAGCATTTTGTCAGAGAGTTTTTAGTGCCACTGGGGGTATTCTGGTAGGTGCATCCGCCCGTCAACTGAAAACGCTGACTCTTGTCAAACTGAGCAAGGACTGGATTTTGCCAGACTTACCACCACCGGATGATGGCAGAGGAACAAACTCCATCCAGTGGGATTTTTTTTTTTTTTTTTTGGGGGGTGGAGGGGTGTAAATATTTTTCAGTCAATGAACTAAGTGCATGGTAATTACCAGTCTAGGAGACCCCCTCCTTAATAGAAAAATTAACTGAGGCCCTCCACTACGTCTCTTCAAATTGGTATTGGAGTGTGTCCTAATTTGTCAGCCCTTGCTCTTACTAAATACGTAATAACAGTATAGGAGACCCACTCCATAATCTGAAGGCCAATTCAAATCGATTCTATATGCTACAATATTACCTCTTATCTGCAATTCATGTACGGGTGAGCTATTGCAGTATGGATAGCGTATTACATGGATCCAGCCATGTATTGCTTTATACCCCTTGCTGCTACAATCAAAAAGTATATTCTATTCCCTATTAATACGGCTGTTAACTGTATTTAGAATAGGGACTGGTGCTAGGTATGATCTGCTGGAAATGTGTGTTCAACCTGGTCACATACTGTACATATCTTCCACAGTGCATAACGTGATTTTTTTTTCCATACACTAATTGAACGATTCATAATTTTTACAGTGATTTGTACTCTGAAATTCATCAAAGTTAACAAATTCATCAAAGTTGGCAGAAATTTTCCAGATTTGACTAACAATTTTCTTATTTAATGTGTCCATTCGCAGTTTGTCTCTAGCTTTGATATGTAAGAGGTAGTGGTAGGAGACTTGATGCTACTGCAGCTGGAATTACCACTTCAGAACTCTCCAGTGCTTTGTTTCCATCCATTTCTGGGTCATTCTTGAAAATGTCTGGGGTCTTTGTACACAGAGCACACAGTCAAGACACCCTGTGCAAGAGGCAGCAAGACAACCCCTATATATCTTTGAACCCACATCATATTTGACTGTAAGTACTGTGTTTTTATTTGTAGGCCTCATTCAAATTACAGTAAACAGTTGAATGATGTGCTTCACCAAAAAGCTCTATCTTGGTCACATCTGTCCCAAAGATGCCTGCTGGCCCTCTAAACATAGTGGAGGCTGCTTGCTGGACATAGAAATTTCCAACTTTAACAGAATATACACAAAAAAGTAAATTTGACCACCTCAGATTGATGTTATATTGCAGTTGCACTATACGGCTATGCAAAGCATAGCTGGCTGTGGCCTTTTAATAATAGTGAGGGCCGACTGCAGGCCCTGTAAAAATAAGCTTTGACTTTGAGTCCCTCCTTCATAAACGAAACCGGATAGGTCTGATCATATATGTCACTCCACATGGCCAGATAAGTTAGTAAAATGTTAAACCGGTGAATGTATTTTTTCACCATTGAAAGCAATGCAGAAGTGCAAAAACGCATCAAAAACACTGCTTGTGAACATAACAAAAATGCTCATCCACATCTTGGGCTATTTTGCATTATATGCAAGTCCTTTCCCTGGAGAAAATGTTTCTTAACAATTTTCCAGGAAAATCCATTTTAGCTTAGTTTTTGGATATTTTAGATTAAGTGCCCACGATGTAGAAATGCTGCTTATTTTTTCTGCATCTCCCTGGCAGCAAAAACGCATGTGGATTTTACATGCGTTTTTTCAGCCAGGTAGAAGCGTTTATCAAGCGCTTTTCCCAAGCGATTTTAGCATCACTTGGAAAACTTGGCAACTTGGTCACACTATATAAACCCATGCAACCGGCATGGATTTATATAGTGTGATCAAGTTAAAAGAATAAAAACAGTAAAAAAATAAATACTCACTTTCTGATGGCCCGCGGTCTTCTCTCCAGTGTGTCCGGTGTCTTGTACGACTCGCTGTGGTGTAAAAGGACCTTCCATTACATCATTTAGTCATGTGACAGGTCACGCAACCTGTCACATGACTAAATGACGTCTTGGAAGGTCCTTTTACACTATCACGAGCCACCGAGGAGCCAGGACGCACCGGAGAGAAGACCGTGGGCCATCACAAGGTGAGTATAATGCTTATTTTTTTATTTTCAATTCTTTTTTTAATCGGTAGTATGGTACCCGGGTCTGGAGGAGAGTCTCCTCTTCTCCAGACCAGGGTACCATCCGCACATTGAATCTCTTAATATCCGCATGTGCACATGTAGTCATGCGGATATTAAGCAACTCAATGGCAACAATTACGCCGCGTTTCCGCAAAAATAATGGACATGCTGCGGATTTTTCCACAATGATAATGTGCAGCGGAAATCTCCGCAGCATGTGCACAGCACATGCGGATCATTGGGGACCATGGGGCACGTATTACCAAGCGTTTTCGCTGTGGAAATTCCACAGCAAAAATGCTTGAAAAACGCATAGTGGGCACACAGCCCTATTGTCAGTCCGTGAAAAGTGGTGTAGTACTCAGACAACATTGTTCATAGTAACAGTCTTCCTTCAACCATCTAGTTCAACCCATAGCCTAACATGTTGATCCAGAGGAGGGCAAAAACACACACACACACACACACACACACACACACACACACACCTCCACATTGGGGGGGAGAAAAAAATAAAAAATTCCTTCCTGACTCCACATATGGCAATCAGACTAGTTCCCTGGAACAACGCCCTATCAAGGAATATATAATATATATATATCCTGTAATATTATACTTTTCCAGAAAGGCATCCATGCTCTTCTTAAATTTTAGTAGTGAATCACTCATTAAAACATCATGCAGCAGAGAGTTCCATAGGCTCACTGCTCTTACAGTAAAGAATCCGTATCTGTGATTATGATTAATCCTTCTTTCCTCCAGACGTAGAAGATGCCCCCTTGTCCCCGTCTCAGGCCTCAGAGTAAAAAGATCAGTAGAAAGGTCTTTGTACTGTCCCCTCATATACTTGTACATAGTAACAAGATCACCCCTAAGCCTTCTTTTTTCCACAGTAAATAAGCCCAAGTGTAATAACCTGTCTTGGTATTGCAGACCCCCAGTCCTGTAATAACCTTGATCGCTCTTCTCTGCACCCGCTCTAGTTCAGCTATGTCTTTCTTATACACCGGAGACCAGAACTGTACACAGTATTCTAAGTGTGGTCGCACTAGTGACTTGTATAGAGGTAAAATTATGTTCTCCTCATGAGCATCTATGCCTCTTTTAGTGCATCCCATTATTTTATTTGCCTTTACAGCAGCTGCCTGACACTGGCCACTAAACGTGAGCTTGTCGTCCACCAATACACCCAGGTCTTTTTCAGTGACAGTTTTGCCAAGTGTTTTACAATTAAGCATATAATTATACATTTTATTTCCTCTGCCCAAGTGCATTTTCTTACATTTATCCCCATTAAAGCTCATTTGCAATTTATCAGCCCAAGCTTCTAGTTTACATAGATCCTCCTGTAATATAAAATTGTCCTCCTCTGTATTGATTACCCTGCAGAGTTTAGTGTCATCTGCAAATATTGAAATACTACTCTGTATGCCCCTTACAAGGTCATTAATAAATATGTTAAAAAGAAGGGGGCCCAATACTGACCCCTGTGGTACCCCACTGTTAACTGTAACCCAGTCTGAGTGTTTTCCATTAATAACAACCCTTTGTTTCCCATCACTGAGCCAGTTCTGAACCCACTTACATATATTTTCCGCTATCTCCATTGTTCTCATTTTATGTATCAACCTTTTGTGTGGAACTGTATCAAAAGCTTTTGAAAAGTCCATATACACAACATCCGCTGCATTTCCTTGGTCCAGTCCCGAACTTGAATCCTCAAAAACTGATCAGATTAGTTTGACAGGAACGGTCCCTCGTAAACCCATGTTGATATTGGGTCATGAGACTATTCTTCTTCAGATACGCTAGTATAGCATCTCTTAGAAAACTCTCCAGGATCCTGGAGGGTTCTCACAGTAGAGGTTAAGCTTACTGACCTATAATTTCCTAGTTCGTATTTTGTCCCCATTTTGAATATTGGCACCACATTTGCTATACGCCAGTTCTGTTGTACAGACCCTGTTATTATGGAATCTTTAAGCCCTTTACCCCCCAAGGTGGTTTGCACGTTAATGATAAGGCCAATTTTTACAATTCTGACCACTGTCACTTTGAAGTAATTACTCTGGAACGCTTCAATGGATCCCACTGATGGAGATTTTTTTCGTGACATATTGTACTTCATGATAGTGGTAAAATTTCTCCGATATGACTTGCGTTTGTGAAAAAACGGAAATCGGGTGAAAATTGACAATTTCGCAATTTTCTAATTTTGAATTTTCATGCCCTTAAATCAGAGATATGTCACAGAAAATAGTTAAAAAAATCATTTCCCACATGTCTACTTTACATCAGCACAATTTTGGGACCAATTTTTTTGTTAGGGAGCTATAAGGGTTAAGTTGACCAGCGATTTTTCATTTTTACAACAATTTTTTTTTTTTTTTTTCTTTCTAGGGACCACATCACATTTGAAGTGACTTTGAGGGGCCTTTAGTACAGAAAATGCCCAAAAGTGACACCATTCTGAAACCTGCACCCCTCAAGGTGATCAAAATCACATTCAAGAAGTTTATTAACCCTTCAGGTGCTTCACAGGAATTTTTGGAATGTGGAAAAAAAAAATTAAACTTTTTTTTTTTTTCACAAAAATGTTTTAGCCCCAATTTTTTTTATTTTCACAAAGGTAAGAGGAGAAAATAGACCTCAATAACTTTGTGCAATTTCTTCTGAGTACGCCAATACCCCATAGGTGGGGAAAATACACTGTTTGAGCTCACGGCAGGGTTCAGAAGGGAAGGAGCACTGTGTGACTTTTTGAATGCAAAATTGGCTGGAATCAAGAGCGGACGTCATGTTGCGTTTAGAGAGCCCCTGATGTGCCTAAACCGTAGAAACCCCCCAGAAGTGACTCCATTTTGGAAACTAGCCCCAAAGATTTTATGAAGGGGGTATAGTGAATATTTTGAACCCAGAGGTACGACAGAATTTGATAACATTAAGTCATCATATAGAATAAGTTGTCATTAGTCTTGAGCGCAAGTCCTTGCTACTTTGAGTTTACATTTGGTACTCTGATATGCACCGAGTATCATGGGTGCTTGAGTCCCTGCCCCGCATGTTTCATGGTTATTAGACATTCAGCGTGTGGCAAAATTGATAAGGCAACTTTATTCTTCGGGTCAGTACTTAACAGCGGTACCACATTTATATAGTTTATGTTTTGGCGCTTTTACACAACAAAACCAATTTTATTTACATTTGTCTTTTTGATCACGCTTTATTTCATTTTTTGTTTGGTGGTATGGTGATACAAAACTAATCAAAAAACAATGCTTTATTTATTTCTTTTACAGTACCTTTTTTACCTGGTGGGACAGTTTTATAGGTCAGGTCATTCCGGACACGGCGATACCAAACGTGTACTTTTGTCTTTTTCCCCCCCATAATAAATATTATGGGTACAATATATTTTTAGGGGATTATTTTTTTTTTTTTATATTATTACAAATTTATTTTAATTTTTTTCACTTTCTGGCATTTTTTTTTCCTCCTACTTTTACATTTTCCTACTCTGGGACTTACTTCTTGCACCCTTATCCGCTATATAGCATAGAGAGCAGCAGCTCCCTATGCCATTAAGCATGTCAGCACTGCACTCAGGGAAAAGTTACTTTGGTCAGCAACTGCGCATGACCAAAGTAACTTCCTGCTGTCATGACGACATCGGGGAGCCGCCGCGGTACGCTGGAGAGGGGGTGAGTACCGGTGCTTACTTCCCCTTGCCCCCCAATGCTACTTACTCTGGACTTGGTCTGGGCTCTGTTTAACAGAGTCTTTGTTTTCTCTAATAACCCCCCACAGGAGGATGTCACCCCACCCTAATAGGGACAGGAAACAGAGATCAAATAGCCCCTCCCTCATCTTCCCTCCATTGTGTTTTCCTGTCCCTTTTGGGATGAAGAGGTCATCCTGTGGTGCTCTGTGCTTGAGGCAGATACTATTTCCTTATCTTAGCTGGGCGCTTCTTCTGTCTCCTTCCAGACTCAGGACTTCCCACCTGAGGGTAAGGCCTGGTGGCATTAGGCTGGGGAGCTCCGGGAGGCCTCCAGCCTATCTCCTCCCCCTCCTCATGCGACCTACGGGATAGAGTGGGACGCCAAGCCACTTTTGGTTTCCCTCCCTGGGTGCCAGACATGACATCGGATGCCGGTCTCAGACTGGTGACGTCACTTCCTGCCTGCGCGCCTCCTTCTCTGTCTGTCTCATTGGAGGATAGAGAGATTAGAAAGTAAAAGTAGAAGTGACTTCAACCATGAAAATATACTCACGGTGACCAAGTCATTGTGATTCTGAGGTTTGAAGAAAGTCACATATCAGACTCGCATATCAAAATCACAGATCAATTGAATTTGGCTTGGAGGAGGTATTTTTGACAGTCCCAGTGAGTGTCAGACAGGTTTGCACTGAAAATCACATAACTAAATAGAACGCAGAGATTTCTTCAACTGAGCTTATAGCTCAATGGTTAGTGCAGTGGCTTCTAGATATAGTTTGGGGTTCAAGTCCCATCAGCGAACAGTGACTTTAAATAAATATTACAGTTGTAAAAGTCACATGTCCAAGTCACTTATCAGACCGGGTAATTTGCCTCAAACTGACATTCTGATGTTTGACTTTGATATCTGATCATGTCCTAAAATGGACATTATGCAGCGGAGTCCTGTTACTGCTGGCTTACACTGTGCTAGCACAGGGAGGCTGAAGCAGAGGCTGAAGCAGGGGGAAGGTCTGGCAGAGACTGGGGGTGGTGTCTGTTAGGTTACAGGCAGGAAAGCTCTAGACTGGGTGTGACCAGCTCCTCCAGAATCCAGGAGAGAGCTGGTTACATCCCCAAGTGTGGAATATAGGCAATGGTGCAGAATACTGACAGGGAGTATATTACAAACTGTCAGCATTCTGCAGCCCAAGTACACACACAGAATAGGAAATAAGCCCAGACTACCCCATTAAGTATTTGGTGCAGAAATTTCTGCATCTCTTGGCAGTAAAAACACAGTATAAAATACTCACGCTTTTTTTTGTAGTTTTCAATCTGCACCAAATCTGCAAGTCAAAAATACGCAACGTGTGCATGATGCCTCACGATTCTCACTTTGCTGGCATCTGGAAATCCCTTTAGATTTTCTGGCAACTGCAAAGTGTACACAAGCTGTGAATATCCAAGAATCTGTACAATTCAATTGAAAATTAACGGAGATCTAATTTAATTGAATTTAAAAAGGTCTCAATTTCTGTGGAAAAATCACAGGCTATGCTTTGTCAATTAGACCTCATTCACATGGATGAAAAGGGCCAATATAAGTTTATGGGTCTATAAAAAACACGGATGGCTTCTGTATGCCATTCATGTGCTGTACGTATTTAACATTATAGATGATAGGAGAACTTTTATAACCAATTCATCTGTGAAAAACACTGGTGAACACGGACACCATTTTTTAACATACTTGTTGAAACAGGGACATGTTAATTGGACCTTATATGCATGTACCACCGCTGCGACCTCCACTTAGGTTAACCAGTTCAAGACTTGGTCAATTTCCCTGTTCCTGACAAGGCATATAATTTTTTCTTGCTGTTTTAAGAGCGCTAAAATGTTTTTTTTCTTTTTTCTTTTACTCCTTTAGATAGTCAAAAATGGTTTTCTTTTTTTTTCTTTATATTTGGAGCCTAATTTTAACAATTTTTTTCCTCCAATATCGAGGAAAAAAACCAAACAGGTCTTTTACACTTTGGCAGTCCTTTGTGGTTAAATTTTTTTTTTTTATTTATTTATTTTTTCTTTTATTTCACACTGTGCCCTACAAGGACATAAAAGGCCTTTGTGGGACACTTCAATATTTAAATCAATTTCTTTATATACCCGATTTCCCTTGTAATGGCTAGTATATTAGCCCAGGTTACAGGGCAAAGTCAGCCTTCTGCATGCATAGCAGCTCTAATCTTGGGTCTGTAAAGACCTAGCGGCTACTGCTCCCTCCTGGTACAAAAATTCATATGATTGCAGCGTCTGGAGGAGGGACTGCTGATTTAATTGGGAAGGAAGAGATGGTAGTAAACTATCTCTGCCATATCTGAGGAGTTCTGGTGGTAGTTCTGGTGTCGAGGGCCAAATAAAACCACCTTGAAGGCCAGATCTACGAGTTCGGCTGTGTCTGGCAACCTGCTCCAACACAATCCGGTGGAGCTACGTTCCATGCAATGATGTTTTAGAACATCACTGCAGAGTAATATGTCTACCGCCCGGACGTTTAAAAGTATATGGTTGTGTGGAAGTAGTTGCAATAAGCCTGGGTTTCCGAAAACCCATCATGCCTAAGGAGATGGCCAATGGACACGTCATCTCAGTGGAGAGTAAATGGAGAGCTGACCATGTGGCGCCCCTGAGGGTTCTATCGCCACAGGGATGCTGCACCTCTAATGGGGTGTAGTATCCCTCCTTCGAGGTAAGAACGGTGCAGTGATCAGGACCTCACCTCCACATCCAACACCACACTTCTCCCACCAGAAGGGGCTAGTAGGCACTAGGGTGCTGCCCCTACTGGGAATTGGGAGACTGGGGAACCAAAAGATAGGGGGGGGGAACCATGTAGTGGGTGAGGGTGGAGGACTCACATTTAGTTTACGCTTAATATTTCATATTTAATACACAGCCATCTTGGCTCTTTGATTGTGATCTCCATCCCTGAACGCGGATCCTGTGTGGACCTGCAGCGGATGGGGCACGGCTCTCGTACCCTGGCCTTGGGCCGAGGGGCAGGTTCGAGTTAACTTATGTCTCAACCCGGTCAAGGACCATGACCAAGAAGGCCCAGAGCTTAGGATTGTAGCTCCACCACAAAAGGATCCCGGGAGGATGCAGACGGAGAGGTATACGCCACCTGTCTCCGCTATTATGATCTATTCAGAGGGATTCCGGCTGCAAAAGGGGTACCGGCCCCCGACACCTGACTTTGCTACTCCACATCCTACTCAGGGAAGCCAGGCAGGCCCCGAGGATCCCACCGGGTAACGAAAGGAGTGGAGCTGCCACCCGTACCCAGTTTTTGAGCTTAGTCCAGAGGGAGACCCGGCCTATCTACACACGCAGACAGGAGAGGACTCTGTTTGAAGTCTAGGCACATTCTGGTGCGGGGTCTCGATTGAGCACTTGAATTACTTGGAGGTTGTCGGACCCCCGTCCCTGGTGACCGCAGAACTCCATGAGGAGCAGGGAGAAGCCTTGCAGGTGCACTCTCCACCGTGAGTAAACAACCCTGGAAGTCAACCCCTACGGCCTCCGGACTCGTTATTTCTGCACCAGACATCCTACACTACAACTCCCTCCATCCTTGTATTGTGCCCTGAGGCTCTGCTCAGCCTGTGGGGAGTAGTATCAACTTCGGCTGCCACAACATCCCGCCTCAGAGGACTGCAGCAGCGCTGGTGGCCTTCACCAGGTACCACAGGTGGTGTAGTCGATAGCAACCACTCAACCCTGATAGCCCTTACATCCTTTTCAATGCGACGGCCCTGGGCACGGGACGGGTCCAGGCCACGGCTGCACCCCACCTTCCATAGGACCCGGCTCTGAGTAACACCCCCCCCATCTTCCCAGGGCAGGGCTGCGAGCATCACAACCACATCTTTTAGACACGAGACCAGAATGCATCAGATATTTATGGGATAACTTGAAAGCTTGCTGTTTTACATAACAAAACCTATTCATAAGTGTTTGGGCCAGATTTCTGCCATAAATCACTTTTGGAAATTTAAGAACTTTTTGCCCAATTCAAAGTTGGATAAAGATTTTACATTTGCAGTTGTTTTCACATCAGACCTTGCCAGCTCCGCCAAAGAGGGTAGAATACAAAAGATTTGCCATTACTTCCATGTCAGGAAGTGTTTAAAAAGCTTCTAACATGGTGACTGTCAAGTATGGTGGTCAGTATATGATCGCAGGGTGCTGATGAGTTCCTTTAGCAGCTGGGAGCCCACTTTAAAGAAATAAATATGGCTCTCAGAATATGGTACCAGGAGCAAAAATTTTGTAAATATTTAATTTTTTAAAACGAAATACAATTTTATATAAATTTGGCATCGCCAGAACCATAGTGAGTCAGAACTACATTAACGGATGGTTTTATGGCGCTAATTGCTGTTTTTTTCCCCCCACCACTTACATTTACATGGTAAAATATATGGCATCCTGCAAGAAAACGAGCCCTTTTGCGGTTATGTCAATGGGTGTATAAAAAAGGATGGCTCTAAGGAGAGGGAAAATGCTAGCAAAAATGAAGGAAAAAAAAAATCTGTCCTTAAGGGGTTAATGTTTTCTCATACAGATTTTACAAGTGTTCTTTTTGCCTACAAATATATGAAGATATCCTGGGAAATGGCTTTCTGTCTGCCTTTCCGCAACCTTCCGTTCAGGGTTTGTTACCCAATGGATGACATGTGTGTTGAGTGAAAGTTAAAGCGATCTGCTACAAGTATTAGGACTCGCCTCTTTAATATGAAATCCGGCCCTTAAACATGACACCTGCCTCTACAAACATTTTTGAGAGAGTGGCTCATTCTAAAGAGCTCACTGAGTTCTGCATGGTCCTCTTAATAGTATGACCCTGTTGTAACAAGTCCAATAAGACCTGGCTGGGTGAGATTGGTGTGGAAGAACGTGACTGGCCCTCAGTTATGACCTCAGCCTCATCAATACCTTTGGGATGAATTTGTTTTCTCAAACTTCAGTAGCTGTTCTCAGAAATGCTCACCTGGGTGAATGGACAGAAATGAGCAAAGAAAACCTCCCTACGGCTATGTTCACACATCATGTTTTTTTTGGCGCCAGTTTTCTGCATATAACCTACATATATGACACAAAAACTAGAGTATCATATAATATAACATTTAATGATATATATAAAAAATAAACTAACTAGAATAAAAAATGGGAAAGGTGTCACAACAAAAGCCAAGTGGGGATAGTTAATAATGCAATGTATTCATACAAAAATGTATAAAGATAAGGTAAATAACAATTTCATCATGATTATCCATTATGCCAGCAGTACATGACTAATGTTACTGTTATGATCTGCAACAAGCACTAAGGAAAGATAGGGGAAAGCTGTCCCTACAGTAAGACTAAGCTGAATCCCTATCAGGTGTGGGGAGTGCAATTATCAGATCCTTAACCCTTTCACTCAGACCAGTAAGAAAAACATCAGTGCAGGAGCATTCCATCTGACTTCTGAAGCCCATCTCCTGAAGTGTGTGCAATAATTTTCAACATCATCTGACCCCTGATTCAAAGGCTTGAGTTCTGCCTCAGCAGAAGAGATTCGATCAGGATCGTCATATAATAGCCCCATAGCAGAAAAAAAAAAATTATTCAACAGACAAACACAGATTAGGTTGGAGAGAAAAGGCCCACCCCTGTGGTTCATTGCGCAAAAGTGACATAAAACCAATGCACTGTGATTCAATCCCAGAGGACCTTGGTCTCAAACGAAAATATAATAAACAAACATTTTTAAAAAGGAAAAAAAATCTTGCTGTTTACCATAAAAAACCATCAGGCAGTCCTACCTTCGGTTCGACAAAACGCGCTCCAGGACAGCTACTCACGTGTTGCTGAAGCTCGGCCACATCCAGAGACAATCCCTGCAGGCGTTGAGCCAAATCCTGGATGGAAACCATATTGATCCCCGAATTTCTTTCCTTTTAGTTTTTTTTTGGCTGGACTTACTGTTCTGATCTGCAACAAGTACTAAGGAAAGATAGGGGAAAGCTGTCCCTACAGTAAGACTAAGCTGAATCCCTACGATGTAGCGGGCTGCCTGTTCCTAGCGAACAGACCCGCCTTAGTCCTCGGCTAGTCTGAATGAAGACCTATAGAATTAGGGGAGGGGTCCCTTCAAGAACTAAGGACTGGGACAAAAATGGGACACCTCCTAAACAGAGAAGTTGTTGCAGAACGCAAAAATACAAAAAGGTACTAAAGGTCCCAGAAGGACCAAGCAAACTGACAGAGAAAAGCACAGAAGCACCTGGCTAGAGAAACAATCAAACACTGAAGTCCAGCCAAAAGGGCGGAGCTGGAATATAAAGGCAGATGGTCACGTGACCGCAAAACACAAGATGGAAAAAAACAATGTATGCTTCTATATATTCAATGTCTGTATAATTACGGTCTATGGTCATGGCATGATGAAATTGTTATTTACCTTATTTTTATACATGTTTGTATGAATACATTGCATTATTAACTAGCCCCACTTGGCTTTTGTTGTGACACCTTTCCCTTTTTTTTATCCTAGTTAGTTTATTTTTTATATATCAATAAATGTTATTTTTTATGGTACTCTAGTTTTTGTGTCATATATGTAGGTTATAGTCAATGTGGTAGACACCTGAACGTTTTACTTGATCTATCTGAGCATTTGTCAATTTTCTGCTGCAAAACCTGATCGTAAAGGGCATTTTCTCCAGGATTTTTCTTGCAGTTTTGGTGCCTTTTTTCACTGCCTTTCTGTCTTTTTATGCATGCACATAAAGTTCTGTGGAAAAAAAAAAAACATTCTATTTTGGTATCAAAAAAGCCAAAACAAATTTTGTTGCTTTTTTTATGCATGTTTTCAGCGTTCTTTTTCACCACCTATTACTTCTTATGGGTGTAAAAACGCTGAAAGTGACATGCTCTATTTTCCTAAAAAACATGCAAGGCACAGAACAGAGAATTCTGGTTTCTCATAGACTTTGTTGGTACTGCAAAAGGTAGCTGAAAATTAGCATAAAGATTGCATAAAAAACCCCGGAAAAAAAACATGTGTGAACATAGCCTAAGAGAGGAAGCTGTAATAGCTACAAAGGGAGACCACCTCCATATTAGGAGTATGGCCTTAGAATGGCATTTGATAAGAGCTCCTGTGGGTGTATTGTGTAGGCCTCTTAAATACTTTTCTCCATATAGTGTGTACTAGGTCCTGGTTCTTCCACTGGTGAGAGTTGGGTTACTAGCCCTGTGCTGATGTGGAAATCTGCTACGCGAGTAAGAATCCTAATTAGTTTTTATGTATGTTTCAGGGGTACGGAAGGCTATAAAAAACTATTAGCCCATACCCTCCAAGAGCCCAATACATCGCACTGGAGGATGAAGAATCGGAGGAAGGGATACTGATGTAAGCACTAAATATGGCTGTCAGGCCAGGATCTTTACATTGTAAAGCAAGGCTCTGTTCACATGTCCCGTAGTTTCCGTTTTGTGACTGCAAAAATGGAAATCAAATGATCCCGTGCAAGATCCATTCATTTAAATAGGATCTGAAATGTTTTCTGTTTGACAGCAATCAGTATTTTTATCATGACAAAAGTTTGTGGGTTATGGAACATACAGTAATACATGGCTTTCATGTCATCCATTAACCCTTTAATGACCTTGCAATTTTCTGGTTTTTGCTCTTTTGATTTTTTTTCCCCCCCTCAGTTTCCTTCAAGAACCATAACTTTTATATTTCAAGCGAGAACAAAAATTCCAAGTGCGTTGAAACTGCAAAAAAGACCAATTCCACAATTGGTTTTAATTTTATCATTCATCATGCTCAATATATGATCAAACCGACCTGCCGATATGATTCTTCACGAGTGTATGAGTATGCAGATAAACTATACATTGTATTTTTATTCAAATAGTAATTTTTTTTTAGAATCTGTAAGGAAAAAAAAATAATTGCATATGTTGCCACCTTCGTAAACCCGTGAAGTTTTTACTGATACCATTTTGGGGTACATATGATGTTTTCATCGCATCTTATTATATTTTACTGCAATGTTGCAGCAGCAAAATCAAAATGTAATTCTGGCGGTTTAGAATAATTATTATGTTGTTTACTATTTTGGATAAATGTATTTGATATTTTATTTGGACTTTTACAAATTCAGTTATACCAAATGTGTGGGGTTTATTTTTTTTATCATTGTTTCATTATTCATAGGACAAAAGGGGGGTGGTTTGAACTTTTGTGGGGTGTTTTTTCCCATATTTTTAAATACTTTTTTTCTTTTTAACTTTACACTGAATGTAATTGTCTCCTTAGGAGACCTGAAGTTGAGATTGTCCAATTGTTTGCGCTTTACCTATATCAGTAATCGCAATCTCCTTTTGGCATTCACAGGAAGCTCGTAATGAGAGGTATGGGGGCATCAGCAGACCCCCGGCTGTCATGGTAACCCATCGACACCCCATGATAACATGACGGGCGTTTCCAGCCCGTGCGTGTTAAAGGGAATCTGTCACTCCATGGGAGATATCAGACTTCTACTATGGCCATACAGGTTATAGAAAAGTAAATCTCTACATACCTGTATGGCCCATAGTAGAGGTCTGATTGCAGAGAAAAGCATTTTTTTTTCCACAAGCTTGTGTCCGGGGCCAAGCAATGCCCGCCTGTCTGCCTATTATTCCCCTAAATCCCCACCTCTGCTTAATTATCACATCACCCCCCTCCCCTGTACGTCACAGGGCCCTTTTTTCACAGGCCTCCAGTGATTTCTTTTTTCACAAAAAAAAAAAACAAACAAACAACCGGAGACCCTTCAGTGATGTTATCACCAATTGCGCTCGACCACTGTAGGACGTACGCACAAATGTAGTGCAAAAAAACCCAAAAAACAATTTTTTAAAAAAAGGTGAAAAATCATTTAGATTATTTGATAAATCTAGATTAGGGACAGTAAAATATGCTGTAGTAATTGTCGACTAGGGTATTTTTTACTGAATTGAGTTAGTGTCAGCACAGGAAAAAATATTATCCGTGTGTCCGTCCTACAGCCGTGGTCAACCTCCGGTTGTTCTATTTTTATGTTTTTTCTTTCTAGATTCTTCTTTTTTCTTTTTTTATTTAGAAGAGAAAAAAAAAAGGTTTACACCAAACACACACGAATAAAATTTGATACAAACGCCACATATGTAAAAAAAAAACAAAAATTCTGCTCATCCCAATAACTGTTCAGCGGAGCAGTCATGTGCTTTCGTTGCCTCCCACACTGAGGATGAGGGAGAGGATCCCACCTTCCTTATTTTTCCTCCTCCTCTAGTGATGCTGAACTGCCCAGCAGTTTAAAGTCTTTTCAAAGTCTCTTTCTCTGAGGATTTTGTAAACCTCATGGTGGCCCAGACAGATTTGTATGACAATTGACAGCAGCATCTAAGGGGTTAAACGTGCATGGTGGGTGCCAACACTGATCGTGGCGGCTGCAGCAAGTAGTGAGCTATAGTGTACAGCTGACAGCTACAGAATGGTCACCTGTCGGAGAATGCTAGTCTTATATCGCAGGTCAGTAAAAAGACATCACTAAGGGGTTAATCAAGGTTGGCAGACATTTTTCAAATTTGACAGCAATTATTCAAAGTTAAAAAAAAAAAATACTGATTTAATGTGTCCATTTGCAGTTTCTCTTTTAGCTTCTGAATGTAAGATTTAGTGGTGGGAGACTTGAAGCTACTGGAGCTGGAATTACCACTACAGAACTCTCCAGGGCTTTATTTTCATCCATTTCTGGTTGCTTATTGAATTATGTTTGGGATCATTGCCCTGCTGGAAGACCCATGACTAGTGATGGGCGAACCTGAACACTAAAGTTTGGGGTCCGTACCGAACACCTACTGTTCAGGCACGGAGCCCGAACACTGACTTCCTCAGAAAATCCGTGTTACGGTTCGGGCGTTTCCTGCGCAGTCATAGATAGCGATATATAGATATAGAAAAGTTACTTTGGTCGTGCACTGCGCATGACCAAAGTAACTTCCTGCTGTCTCGTGACCTGGATGTTGTCATGATGACATCGGGGAGCCGCCGCAGACACCGCGGTACGCCGGAGAGGAGGTGAGTAATGGCGCTTACCTCCCCTTGCTGCCGCAATGCTACTTACTCTGGACTTGGTCTGGGCTCTGTTTAGCAGAGTCTTTGTTTTCTCTAATAATCCCCCACAGGAGGATGTCACCCCACCCTAATAGGGACAGGAAACACAGAGATCAAATAGCCCCTCCCTCATCTTCCCTCCATTGTGTTTTCCTGTCCCTTTTGGGATGAAGAGGTCATCCTGTGGTGCTCTGTGCTGGAGGCATACACTACTTCCTTATCTTAGCCGGGCAGCTGGCAACGATTGCTGGTCACTTCTTCTGTCTCCTTCCGGACTCAGGACTTCCCACCTAGTCCACGCCTGAGGGTAAGGCCTGGTGGGCATTAGGCTGGGGAGTTCCGGGACGCCTCCAGCCTATCTCCTCCCCCTCCTCATGCGACCTCCGGGATAGAGTGGGATGCCAAGCCACTTTTGGTTTCCCTCCCGGGCGCCGGACGCGACATCGGATGCCGGTCTCAGACTGGTGACGTCACTTCCTGCCTGCGCGTCTCATTGGAGGATAGAGAGATTAGAAAGTAAAAGTAGAAGTGACTTCAACTATGAAAATACTCAGGGTGACTAAGTCATTGTGATTCTGATGTTTGAAGACAGTCACATATCAGACTCGCATATCAAAATCACAGATCATTTGAATTTGGCTTGGAGGAGGTATTTTTGACAGTCCCAGTGAGTGTGACTGGTTTGCACTGAAAATCACATAACTAAATAGATTTCTTCAACTGAGCTTCTAGCTCAATGGTTAGTGCACTGGCTTCTAGACAGTTTGGGGTTCAAGTCCCATCAGCGAACAGTGACTTTTTTTAAATTAATATTACAGTTGTAAAAATCACATGTCGAAGTCACTTATCAAAATCAGTTCTCAGATCAGGTATTTGGCCTCAAACTGACATCATTCTGATGTTTGATTTGGATATCTGATCATGTCCTAAAATGGACATTATGCAGCGGAGTCCTGTTACTGCTGGCTTACACTGTGCTAGCACAGGGAGGCTGAAGCAGGGGGAAGGTCTGGCAGAGACTGGGGGTGGTGTCTGTTAGGTTACAGGCAGGAAAGCTCTAGACTGGGTGTGACCAGCTCCTCCAGAATCCAGGAGAGAGCTGGTTACATCCCCAAGTGTGGAATATAGGCAATGGTGCAGAATGCTGACAGGGAGTATATTACAAACTGTCAGCATTCTGCAGCCTAAGTACACACACAGAATAGGAAAAAAGTCCAGACTACCCCATTAAGTATTTGGTGCAGAAATTTCTGCATCTCTTGGCAGTAAAAACTCAGTATAAAATACTCACGCTTTTTTTTGTAGTTTTCAATCTGCACCAAATCTGCAAGTCAAAAATACGCAACGTGTGCATGATGCCTCACGATTCTCACTTTGCTGGCATCTGGAAATCCCTTTAGATTTTCTGGCAACTGCAAAGTGTACACAAGCTGTGAATATCCAAGAATCTGTACAATTCAATTGAAAATTAACGGAGATCTAATTTAATTGAATTTAAAAAGGTCTCAATTTCTGTGGAAAAATCACAGGCTATGCTTTGTCAATTAGACCTCATTCACATGGATGAAAAGGGCCAATATAAGTTTATGGGTCTATAAAAAACACGGATGGCTTCTGTATGCCATTCATGTGCTGTACGTATTTAACATTATAGATGATAGGAGAACTTTTGTAACTAATTCATCTGTGAAAAACACTGGTGAACACGGACACCATTTTTTAACATACTTGTTGAAACAGGGACATGTTAATTGGACCTTATATGCATGTACCACCGCTGCGACCTCCACTTAGGTTAACCAGTTCAAGACTTGGTCAATTTCCCTGTTCCTGACCAGGCATATCATTTTTTTTTCTTGCCGTTTTAAGAGCGCTAAAATGGTTCTTTTTTTTCTCTTTATATTTAGAGCCTAATTTTAAATTTTTTTTTCCTCCAATATCGAGGAAAAAAACAAACAGGTCTTTTACACTTTGGGAGTCCTTTGTGGTTAAAAAAAATTTTTTATTTGTTTTCCGTTCTGCATCAATAATATTTGTATATTAGACACAAGTTTTTTTTCCTTTCTAATTTTTTGTCTTTGAGAGGGGCAGAGCTAGAAACAGCAATTCGGACTGGCAGTTGCATTTTATTACATTTTTTTAATTTATTTTTTCCTTTATTTTACACATTGTGCCCCACAAGGACATAAAAGGCCTTTGTGGGACAGTTCAATATTTAAATCAATTTCTTTATATACCTGATTTCCCTTGTAATGGCTAGTATATTAGCCCAGGTTACAGGGCAAAGTCAGCCTTCTGCATGCATAGCAGCTCTAATCTTGGGTCTGTAAAGACCTAGCGGCTACTGCTCCCTCCTGGTACAAAAATTCATATGATTGCAGGGTCTGGAGGAGGGATCGCTGATTTAATTGGGAAGGAAGAGATGGTAGTATACAATCTTTGCCATATCTGAGGACTTCTGGTGTCGAGGGCCAAATAAAACCACCTCGAGGGCCAGATCTATGAGGAATTCAGCTGTGTCTGGCAACCTGCTCCTGCACAATCCGGTGGAGCTACGTTCCATGCAATGATGTTCTAGAACATCACTGCAGAGTAATATGTCTCCCGCCTGGACGTTTAAAGTATATGGTTGTGTGGAAGTAGTTGCAATAAGCCTGGGTTTCCAAAACCCATCATGCCTAAGGAGATGGCCACGTCATCTCAGTGGAGAGTAAATGGAGAGCTGACCACATCTTTTAGACATGAGACCAGAATGCATCAGATATTTATGGGATAACTTGAAAGCTTGCCGTTTAACATAACAAAACCTATTCATAAGTGTTTGGGCCAGATTTCAGCCATAAATCACTTTTGGAAATTTAAGAACTTTTTGCCCCATTCAAAGTTGGATAAAGATTTTACATTTGCAGTTTTCACATCAGTCCTTGCCAGCTCTGCCAAAGTGGGTGGAATACAAGAGATTTGCCAGTACTTCTATGTCAGGAAGTGTTTAAAAAGCTTCTAACATGGTGACTGTCAAGTATGGTGGTCAGTATATGATCGCAGGGTGCTGATGAGTTGCTTTAGCAGCTGGGAGCCCACTTTAAAAAAATAAATATGGCTCTCAGAATATGGTACCAGGAGCGAAATTAATTTTGTAAAGGTTTAATTTTTAAAACTAGTAAAACGAAATACTATCTATATAAATGTGGCATCGCCAGAACCATAGAGAGTCAGAACAACATTAACGGATGGTTTTATGGCGCTAATTGCTGTTTTTTTTCCCACCGCTTACATTTACAGGGTAAAATATATGGCATCCTGCAAGAAAACTAGCCCTTTTGCAGTTATGTCAATGAGTGTATAAAAATGATGGCTCTAAGGAGAGGGAAAATACTAGCAAAAATGAAGGAAAAAAAATCTGTCCTTAAGGGGTTAATGTTTTCTCATACAGATTTTACAAGTGTTCTTTTTGCCTACAAATATATGAAGATATCCTGGGAAATGGCTTTCTGTCTGCCTTTCCGCAACCTTCCGTTCAGGGTTTGTTACCCAATGGATGACATGTCTGTAGAGCGAAAGTCAAAGCGATCTGCTACAAGTATTAGGACTCGCCTCTTTAATATGAAATCCAGCCCTTAAACATGACACCTGCCTCTACAAACATTTTTTGAGAGAGTGGCTCATTCTAAACAGCTCACAGAGTTCTGCATGGTCCTCTTAATAGTATGACCCTGTTGTAACAAGTCCAATAAGACCTGGCTGGGTGAGATTGGTGTGGAAGAACGTGACTGGCCCTCAGTTATGACCTCAGCCTCATCAATACCTTTGGGATGAATTTGTTTTCTCAAACTTCAGTAGCTGTTCTCAGAAATGCTCTCCTGGGTGAATGGACAGAAATGAGCAAAGAAAACCTCCCTATGGCTATGTTCACACACTGTTTTTTTTGGCGCCAGTTTTCTGCATATAACCTACATATATGACACAAAAACTAGAGTATCATAATATAACATTTAATGATATATAAAAAAGTAAACTAACTATAATAAAAAATTGGAAAGGTGTCAAAACAAAAGACAAGTGGGGATAGTTAATGCAATGTATTCATACAAAAATGTATAAAAATAAGGCAAATAATTTCATCATGATTATCCATTATGCCAGCAGTACATGACTAATGTTACTGTTATGATCTGCAACAAGTACTAAGGAAAGTTAGGGGAAAGCTGTCCCTACAGTAAGACTAAGCTGAATCCCTATCAGGTGTGGGGAGTGCAATTATCAGATCCTTAACCCTTTCACTCAGACCAGCAAGAAATAAACATCAGTGCAGGAGCATTCCATCTGACTTCTGAAGCCCATCTCCTGAAGTGTGTGCAATAATTTTCAACATCACTTGACCCCTGATTCAAAGGCTTGAGTTCTGCCTCAGCAGAAGAGATTCGATCAGGATCGTCATATAATAGCCCCATAGCAGAAAAAAAAAAATTATTCAACAGACCTTAAACACAGATCTTTAGGTTGGAGAGAAAAGGCCCACCCTTGTGGTTCCTTGCGCAAAAATGACAAACCCAATGCGCTGTGATTCATTCCCAGAGGACCTTGTGCACAACCGAAAATATAACAAACAAGCATTTTAAAAGGAAAAAAAAATCTTGCTGTTTACCATAAAAAAATATCAGGCAGTCCTACCTTCGGTTCGACAAAATGCGCTCCAGGACAGCTACTCACGTGTTGCTGTAGCTCAGCCACTTCCATAGACAATCCCTGCAAGCATTGAGCCAAATCCTGGAGGGAAACCATACTGATCCCCGAAGTTTTTTCCTTTTAGTTTTTTTTTTGGCTGGACTTACTGTTCTGATCTGCAACAAGTACTAAGGAAAGATAGGGGAAAGCTGTCCCTACAGTAAGACTAAGCTGAATCCCTACGATGTAGCGGGCTGCCTGTTCCTAGCGAACAGACCCGCCTTAGTCCTCGGCTAGTCTGAACGAAGACCTATAGAATTAGGGGAGGGGTCCCTACAAGAACTAAGGACTGGGACAAAAATAGGACACCTCCTAAACAGAGAAGTTGTTGCAGGACACAAAAAGACAAAAAGGTACTAAAGGTCCCAAAAGGACCAAGCAAACTGACAGAGAAAGGCACAGAAGCACCTGGCTAGAGAAACAATCAAACACTGAAGTCCAGCACAGCCAAAAGGGCGGAGCTGGAATATAAAGGCAGATGGTCACGTGACCGCAAAACACAAGATGGAAAAAACAAACAGGAGAGTTATAACAGTTACTTTATATTATGCTAGCTACATGGATGTATTATTTGATGTGTCATTCATGACACTTTAACCACAGATTGACCTTTATAGATCTTGCATATAGGACTATGCACTTTACTTTGTAAACCATCTACATACTCCATCATAATTTTTCCATGTATGCTTCTATATATTCAATGTCTGTATAATTACGGTCTATGGTCATGGCATGATGAAATTGTTATTTACCTTATTTTTATACATGTTTGTATGAATACATTGCATTATTAACTATCCCCACTTGGCTTTTGTTGTGACACCTTTCCCTTTTTTTATCCTAGTTAGTTTATTTTTTATATATCAATAAATGTTATATTTTATGGTACTCTAGTTTTTGTGTCATATGTAGGTTATATTCAATGTGGTAGACACCTGAACGTTTTACTCGATCTGAGCATTTGTCAATTTTCTGCAGCAAAACCTGATCGTAAAGGGCATTTTGTCCAGGATTTTCCTTGCAGTTTTGGTGCGTTTTTTTTCACTGCCTTTCTGTCTTTTTATGCATGCACATCAAGTTCTGTTAAAAAAAGAAAAAAACATTCTATTTTGGTATCAAAAAAGCCAAAACAAATTTTGTTGCGTTTTTTTATGCATGTTTTCAGCGTTCTTTTTCACCACCCATTACTTGCTATGGGTGAAAAGACGCTGAAAGTGACATGCTCTATTTTCCTAAAAAAACATTAAAGCCACAGAAGAGAATTCTGGTTTCTCATAGACTTTGCTGGTCCTGCAAAAGGTAGCTGAAAATTTGCATAATAAACCCCTGAAAAAAAACATGTGTGAACATAGCCTAAGAGAGGAAGCTGTAATAGCTACAAAGGGAGTCCATCTCCATATTAGAGTATGGCCTTAGAATGGTATTTGATAAAATCTCCTGTGGGTGTATTGTGTAGGCCTCTTAAATACTTTTCTCCATATAGTGTGTACTAGGTCCTGGTTCTTCCACTGGTGAGAGTTGGGTTACTAGCCCTGTGCGGATGTGGAAATCTGCTATGTGATTAAGAATCCTAATTAGTTTTTATGTATGTTTCAGGTGTACGGAAGGCTATAAAAACTATTAGCCCATACCCTCCAAGAGCCCAATACATCGCATTGGAGGATGAAGAACCGGAGGAAGGGATACTGATGTAAGCACTAAATATGGCTGTCAGGCCAGGATCTTTACATTGTAAAGTAAGGCTCTGTTCACATGTCCCGTAGTTTCCGTTTTGTGACTGCAAAAATGGAAATCAAATGATCCCGTGCAAGATCCATTCATTTAAATAGGATCTGAAATGTTTTCTGTTTGACAGCAATCAGTATTTTTATCATGACAAAAGTTTGTGGGTTATGGAACATACAGTAATACATGGCTTTCATGTCATCCATTAACCCTTTAATGACCTTGCAATTTTCTGTTTTTGCCATTCTGATTCCCCCCCCTCAGTTTCTTTCAAGAGCCATAACTTTTAGATTTCAAGCGAGAAAAAAAATTCCAAGTGCGTTGAAATTGCAAAAAAAAAGACCAATTCCACAATTGATTTTAATTTTATCATTCATCATGCTCAATATATGATCAAACCGACCTGCCGATATGATTTTTCACGAGTGTATGTGTAGCACCCTGAGGATTCGGCTGCTACAGGGGTATTGCACCTCAACCCAGAGGTGTGATATTCCACTCCCGGGCAAGGATGGAGAGTGGGACTGAGCTCGGTAGGCTGCATGCACTACACACATCCCTTTTCCGGAGGGCAGACCAACGGTACTCCCACTTAGAAATGTGCAGGTACGACCGAGTCTGTCCTTGGCTGGAGTGGGAGGGGGTTGGAACATCCCATGTAGTGTAGGGGCAGATAGGGGGTGCAGTCTGGGTAGTGATAGGAGCTCATTGGGTGCTGGTCACCTGAGCTCACACATAGAGGGATATAAAAGGAGGGCACCAACTAAGAACAGGGTCAGATGCAGAGAACAAGTCAGATGCAGAGAACAAGTCAGTTGGAGACAGCAAGACAGCTGCAGAGGAGCAGACAGCAAGCAGAGAGGAAGTCAGCCTGCAGCAAGGGAGAAGAGAGACCCTGAGTGAGAGGAGCAGAGAAGGAATACCCAGAGGGGAAAACAGAGAGGACCCAAGAACCCAAATTAAAGCACCGGGTGAGGAGTCGGCACAGGGTACCGGAACCCAAACTGGTGGGGGCAGAAAACACACCCTAGCCAGAGACCGGAGGCCGTGGGCAGCATCTGCCACGGCCACCCACCACATCCACCCCGAAGGCATACCACGTGGAGGGTCAGGGAACCCAAGGCCAAGGGTGTCCCAACAGAAGGCCCGAGGGAGCTGGACCTAGGTGGATCACTGGTGGGGACGGCCAGAGAACGGGACAGAAGGAGAGCTCAGGGCCACGCTCCGGACTTGTTTGGGGGTTGGCTGGATCCAGGACCTGGTGGACGCAGCACGGCTCGGGTGGTCACTCGAAGCTGGAGTGACCAGTACAACATCTGCAGTAAGTAAACACCCTTAACTGCACAACCCGACTGTCTTAATTGCCGTCTGCACTGCACCACCACAACCCCCATCCTCTGCACCTGTCCCCCCTGAGGCTATACCCCTCCCGTTGGGGGTTATCCCACCAAGCTGCGCACCCACCATCAGCCTCAGCGGACCCTGCTGCAGCGGCGGCCACAGTGACCGCATCACAACGGGTGGCGTAGTCGACACAAAAGAACTCTTAAACATCTGTAGGACTGCCACTTAACACTGAGTTTGACGCCCTGGGCACGGGCCGGGTCACAGCCGCTCGGAGACTACAACCCCCATCTGATCCGGTGCCGGGTATTCCCCTCAAAAAGGAATATGTCCCAGGGGGCGCGTCAACTTTGGCGTAGTCGGCAGGATTACGTGCCCGCAACACCCGGGTACTGCGTGCCTGAAGAAAAGTGCAAGTTTACCTCAGAAAGAAGTCTCCCGCCGGTTCCGGAGGGTCCACGCCATCGGACTCCATCACCAGTCGTTTCCCGCCGATTGTCCGCCATTTCCAGCTTGTTCCCGCCATCTGCAGAGTTTCCCGCCACTGGGAAGCGATTCCCGCCATTTCCGAAGATTTCCCGCCTTGGCAGAGCGGACGCCATTATGGGCGTGCCAAAGGAGGGCAAGAGGCCACCTCCCATCGTGGGCCAGGACAGAAAATGGCGCCAAAAGTGGAAACCGCCCCCACCAACAGAGACTGTGATGCTGGAGGTGTCTGTCAGCGTGAAAGAACTACCCCTGGAGCTGACAGTCACCGAGTTGCCCCGGGACCGCCCTCGAAGTGGGAGGAGACGAAAGAAAAGAACGAAGATGGGTGCCGCCTGGAGGAGTCTGGAGCGAGCGCACCCGGAGGCAAGAAGCCTGGAGAAGAGTAGCGGAGGAGCTTACCCGGAGATGGAGAGAAAGCAGAACAGCACCGGCCCGCTGGCCAGGAGTCTGCTAGAGACCGAGGAAGGAGAGCAGAGCAGCACCGGCCCGCTGGCCAGGAGCCTGCTGGAAGAAGAGCAGAGCAGCACCGACCCGTTGGTCAGGAGCCTGCTAGAATCCACGACCCCACTAGGCCTAGTGGAGGTCCTTGCACAGCTCCCCCGAGACCGGGAGTGTGCACAGACTGCCCTGGAGGGCCTCGCACGGAGGATGGCCCGGGTACAGCGCGAGATATTGGCGGAATGGAGCCGGGAGATGGCCCAGCAAGCCGAGACCCGTCAACGGAGCACGCTACCCTGGAAGAGGAAACAGACCGCCTCTGAGGATGGCGCGGGAGGACCAAAGGCCGGAGACGGCGCCGAGAAGGGAGCCGGACGCAAGGAGGCAGGTAAAGGGGACGCCTATACCCCAAGCCGGGAAACCGCCCACCTGCCCCAGCTCCCCGTCGCAGAGCCCGAAAGTCCCCCTGCTGTGCCCGTAGCCGCCATGTCACCGCTATGGACTAGGCCCCGACCGGAAGCCGCCGCAGCGACCCCTGTGACGTCACACGCCTCGACCCGGAGCGTGACAAAGCAGGAAGAGCCTCCGGCCTGGTCGCAAGGCCTAGTACCCCCGGGCGCCGCATCACCAACAGCGCCCCCTACCTCCGTGGAGCCTCCGGCCTGGTCGCAAGGCCAGGTAGCCCAGGGCGCCGCCGTGTTAACGGTGCCCTTCACCTTCCAGATGCCCCAGGCCTGGCCGCAAGGCCTGGGCAACCCGGGCGTCACCAACACCGCGCCCGCGAAACCAAGGGTGCCACATCTGGGGGAGGACTTGTTCAGCCAGCTCACATGGCCGGACGGGCGGCCCTTCATCTGGCCCGAAGAATTCTATGAGCTGGAGCGGCAGCAGAGACTAGGGCCCTTGTGTGAGCCCCTGATTCCGGCTCCGAAGCCCGTGGCACGGGTCTCGCCTCCTCTGGAAGAAGCCCAATTTGCGTGGGACCCCACGGGAGAAGATCTAATGGGGTTCACCGGAGAAACCCGGGCAGCTGCGGCAGAGCGCGCTGAGTGCTGCCGTCAGCAGCTCGCGGAGTTCGCAAGGGAGCGGGAAGAGAGGCGGGTCCGAGAGCAACAGGCCCAAGTACGGAGTGCCGAGCAGAAGAGCCGGACCAGGAGGGACCCCGTGCAGCGCATTGTCCCCGCACCATCGGGACAGTGATCAAGTTCAACCAGCAGCATGGGTGGGGCTTCATCCGAGACCGTAACACCTTCGGTGACGTTTTTGTAACGCGCAGAGACGTTGAATCCCATCTGCCGGAGGGTCACAGAGGTCGTGACCTCTACATCGGAGACGAGGTCACCTTCACCCGGCACAAGTGTGCCAAAGGACCTTACGCCCTCCACGTACACCGCCTGACGGAGGAGGAGTTGCGGTGCGAGGAGGAGGAGCAAGAGGACCCGGATGGGTCTGAAGCTACAGTTAATTACAAGAAAAGAGCAGGAGGACGCCGTCGTTGAGGACGGAAGTGAAGGAGAATGTACATAGTTACCCGTCGGGGTACCCAAGAAACCGTGGCTGCTTTGAAGTTTAGTCCCCGTTGGGACCAGTGAACTGTTTACCCGTTTTACCCTTTATCCCACAGGCTGAGGACTGTGAGCGGCCATCCCTTTCCCTCTTTACCTGGCCGAGGACTGAGAGCGGCCATACTCCCTGTACATAGTTGCGCTTCCTAAGGCGCCCCCTACTGGTTTTAAAAGGAAACCATCTTTAGAAAAGACTGTCGCACTTTGCCCGGTCATCAGTTGTAGAGTGACCGGAGGAGAAGCAAGAAGAGAATGTTTTCTACGAGAAAGTTATTTATATATAGTGTTTTATATGCAGTTAATATGTTTTGTTATTATGAAAAAAAAAAAAAAATTGTATGTTTTGGTGTTTTTGTCTTTACAGCCCGAGGACGTGCTGTGATTTACCAGGGGGGAATGTAGCACCCTGAGGATTCGGCTGCTACAGGGGTATTGCACCTCAACCCAGAGGTGTGATATTCCACTCCCGGGCAAGGATGGAGAGTGGGACTGAGCTCGGTAGGCTGCATGCACTACACACATCCCATTTCCGGAGGGCAGACCAACGGTACTCCCACTTAGAAATGTGCAGGTACGACCGAGTCTGTCCTTGGCTGGAGTGGGAGGGGGTTGGAACATCCCATGTAGTGTAGGGGCAGATAGGGGGTGCAGTCTGGGTAGTGATAGGAGCTCATTGGGTGCTGGTCACCTGAGCTCACACATAGAGGGATATATAAGGAGGGCACCAACTAAGAACAGGGTCAGATGCAGAGAACAGGGTCAGATGCAGAGAACAGGGTCAGATGCAGAGAACAGGGTCAGATGCAGAGAACAGGGTCAGATGCAGAGAACAGGGTCAGATGCAGAGAACAGGGTCAGATGCAGAGAACAAAGTCAGATGCAGAGAACAAAGTCAGATGCAGAGAACAAAGTCAGATGCAGAGAACAAAGTCAGATGCAGAGAACAAAGTCAGATGCAGAGAACAAAGTCAGATGCAGAGAACAAAGTCAGATGCAGAGAACAAAGTCAGATGCAGAGAACAAAGTCAGATGCAGAGAACAAAGTCAGATGCAGAGAACAAAGTCAGATGCAGAGAACAAAGTCAGATGCAGAGAACAAAGTCAGATGCAGAGAACAAAGTCAGATGCAGAGAACAAAGTCAGATGCAGAGAACAAAGTCAGATGCAGAGAACAAAGTCAGATGCAGAGAACAAAGTCAGATGCAGAGAACAAAGTCAGATGCAGAGAACAAAGTCAGATGCAGAGAACAAAGTCAGATGCAGAGAACAAAGTCAGATGCAGAGAACAAAGTCAGATGCAGAGAACAAAGTCAGATGCAGAGAACAAAGTCAGATGCAGAGAACAAAGTCAGATGCAGAGAACAAAGTCAGATGCAGAGAACAAGTCAGATGCAGAGAACAAGTCAGATGCAGAGAACAAGTCAGATGCAGAGAACAAGTCAGATGCAGAGAACAAGTCAGATGCAGAGAACAAGTCAGATGCAGAGAACAAGTCAGATGCAGAGGAGCAGACAGCAAGCAGAGAGGAAGTCAGCCTGCAGCAAGGGAGAAGAGAGACCCTGAGTGAGAGAGGAGCAGAGAAGGAATACCCAGAGGGGAAAACAGAGAGGACCCAAGAACCCAAATTAAAGCACCGGGTGAGGAGTCGGCACAGGGTACCGGAACCCAAACTGGTGGGGGCAGAAAACACACCCTAGCCAGAGACCGGAGGCCGTGGGCAGCATCTGCCACGGCCACCCACCACATCCACCCCGAAGGCATACCACGTGGAGGGTCAGGGAACCCAAGGCCAAGGGTGTCCCAACAGAAGGCCCGAGGGAGCTGGACCTAGGTGGATCACTGGTGGGGACGGCCAGAGAACGGGACAGAAGGAGAGCTCAGGGCCACGCTCCGGACTTGTTTGGGGGTTGGCTGGATCCAGGACCTGGTGGACGCAGCACGGCTCGGGTGGTCACTCGAAGCTGGAGTGACCAGTACAACATCTGCAGTAAGTAAACACCCTTAACTGCACAACCCGACTGTCTTAATTGCCGTCTGCACTGCACCACCACAACCCCCATCCTCTGCACCTGTCCCCCCTGAGGCTATACCCCTCCCGTTGGGGGTTATCCCACCAAGCTGCGCACCCACCATCAGCCTCAGCGGACCCTGCTGCAGTGGCGGCCACAGTGACCGCATCACAACGGGTGGCGTAGTCGACACAAAAGAACTCTTAAACATCTGTAGGACTGCCACTTAACACTGAGTTTGACGCCCTGGGCACGGGCCGGGTCACAGCCGCTCGGAGACTACAACCCCCATCTGATCCGGTGCCGGGTATTCCCCTCAAAAAGGAATATGTCCCAGGGGGCGCGTCATATGAGTATGCAGATACAATGTATAGTTCTTTTTTTATTCAAATAGTAATTTTTTTTTTTTTTTTTTTTTTAGATTTTGTTAGGGAAAAAAAGAAATGTGCATATGTTGCCACCTTCGTAAACCCGTGAAGTTTTTACTGATACCATTTTGGGGTACATATGATGTTTTCATCGCATCTTATTATATTTTACTGCAATGTTGCAGCAGCAAAAACAAAATGTAATTCTGGCGGTTTAGAATAATTATTATGTTGTTTACTATTTTGGATAAATGTATTTGATATTTTATTTGGACTTTTACAAATTCAGTTATACCAAATGTGTGGGGTTTATTTTTTTATCATGGTTTCATTATTCATAGGACAAAAGGGGGGTGGTTTGAACTTTTGTGGGGTGTTTTTTCCCATATTTTTAAATACATTCAGTGTAAAGTTAAAAAGAAAAAAAGTAATTGTCCCCTTAGGAGACCTGAAGTTGAGATTGTCCAATTGCTTGCGCTTTACCTATATCAGTAATCGCAATCTCCTTTTGGCATTCACAGGAAGCTCATAATGAGAGGTATGGGGGCATCAGCAGACCCCCGGCTGTCATGGTAACCCATCGACACCCCATGATAACGTCATGGCATTTCCAGCCCGTGCGCGTTAAAGGGAATCTGTCACCCCATGGGAGATATCAGACTTCTACTATGGCCATACAGGTTATAGAAAAGTAAATCTATACATACCTGTATGGCCCATAGTAGAGGTTTGATTGCAGAGAAAAGCATTTTTTTTTCCACAGGCTTGTGTCCGGGGCCAAGCAATGCCCGCCTGTCTGCCTATTATTCCCCTAAATCCCCGCCTCTGCTTAATTATCACATCACCCCCCTCCCCTGCACGTCACAGGGCCCTTTTTTCACAAAAAAAACAACCGGAGACCCTTCAGTGATGTGATCACCAATCGCGCTCGACCACTGTAGGACGTACACACAAATGTAGTGCAAAAAAAACTTTTAAAAAAAGTGAAAAATATTTAAATTTGATAAATCTAGATTACAGACAGTAAAAATATGGTGTAGTAATAGCCGACTAGGATATTTTTTTACTGAATTGAGTTAGTGTTAACACAGGAAAAAAATATCATCCGTGCTTCCGTCCTTCAGTCGTGGTCAACCTCCGGTTGTTGTATTTTTATATTTTTCTTTCTAGATTCTTCTCTTTTTTTATTTAGAAGAGAAAAAAAAAAAGTTTACACCAAACACACACAAATAAAATTTGATACAAACGCCACATATGTAAAAAAAAAAAAAAAAATTCTGCTCATCCCAATAACTGTTCAGCGGAGCAGTCATGTGCTTCCGTTGCCTCCCACACTGAGGATGAGGGAGAGGATCCCACCTTCCTTATTTTTCCTCCTCCTCTAGTGATGCTGAACTGCCCAGCAGTTTAAAGTCTTTTCAAAGTCTCTTTCTCTGAGGATTTTGTAAACCTCATGGTGGCCCAGACAGATTTGTATGACAATTGACAGCAGCATCTAAGGGGTTAAACGTGCATGGTCGGTGCCAACACTGATCGTGGCGGCTGCAGCAAGTAGTGAGCTATAGTGTACAGCTGACAGCTACAGGATGGTCACCTGTCGGAGAATGCTAGTCTCTTATATCGCAGGTCACTAAAAAGACGTCACTAAGGGGTTAATCAAGGTTGGCAGACATTTTTCAAATTTGACAGAAATTAATCAAAGTTAAAAAAAAAAAAAAATTACTGATTTAATGTGTCCATTTGCAGTTTGTCTTTTAGCTTCTGAATGTAAGATTTAGTGGTGGGAGACTTGAAGCTACTGGAGCTGGAATTACCACTACAGAACTCTCCAGGGCTTTATTTTCATCCATTTCTGGTTGCTTCTTGAATTATGTTTGGGGTCATTGCCCTGCTAGAAGACCCATGACTAGTGATGGGCGAACCTGAACACTACAGTTCGGGGTCCGTACCGAACACCTACTGCTCAGGCATAGAGCCCGAACACTGACTTCCTCAGAAAATCCGTGTTACGGTTCGGGTGTTTCCTGCGCTGTCATAGATAGATATATGGATAGCGATATATAAATATAGAAAAGTTACTTTGGTCATGCACTGTGCATGACCAAAGTAACATCCTGCTGTCTCGTGACCTGGATGTTGTCATGACGACATCGGGGAGCCACCGCGGTACGCCGGAGAGTACAGGCGCTTACCTCCCCTTGCCGCCGCAATGCTACTTACTCTGGACTTGGTCTGGGCTCTGTTTAGCAGAGTCTTTGTTTTCTCTAATAACCCCCCACAGGAGGATGTCACCCCACCCTAATAGGGACAGGAAACACAGATCAAATAGCCCCTCCCTCATCTTCCCTCCATTGTGTTTTCCTGTCCTTTTTGGGATAAAGAGGTCATCCTGTGGTGCTCTGTGCTGGAGGCATAAACTACTTCCTTATCTTAGCCGGGCAGCTGGCAACGATTGCTGGTCACTTCTTCTGTCTCCTTCCGGACTCAGGACTTCCCACCTAGTCCACGTCTGAGGGTAAAGCCTGGTGGGCATTAGGCTGGAGGCCTCCCTGAGCTCCCCTACCTATCTCCTACCCCTCCTCATGCAACCTCCAGGATAGAGTGGGACGCCAAGCCACTTTTGGTTTCCCTCCCTGGACGCCGGACGTGACATTGGATGCTGGCCTCAGACTGGTGACGTCACTTCCTGCCTGCGCGCCACCTTCTCTGTCTGTCTCATTAGAGGATAGAGAGATTAGAAAGTAAAAGTAGAAGTGACTTCAACCATGAAAATACTCAGGGTGACCAAGTTATTGTGATTCTGATGTTTGAAGACCGTCACATATCAGACTCGCATATCAAAATCACAGATCAATTGAATTTGGCTTGGAGGAGGTATTTTTGACAGTCCCAGTGAGTGTAAGACAGGTTTGCACTGAAAATCACATAACTAAATAGATTTCTTCAACTGAGCTTATAGCTCAATGGTTAGTGCACTGGCTTCTAGATATAGTTTGGGGTTATAGTTGTAAAAGTCACATGTCCAAGTCACTTATCAGACCGGGTAATTTGCCTCAAACTGACATTCTGATGTTTGACTTTGATATCTGATCATGTCCTAAAATGGACATTGTGCTGCGGAGTCCTGCTACTGCTGGCTTACACTGTGCTAGCACAGGGAGGCTGAAGCAGGGGGAAGGTCTGGCAGAGACTGGGGGTGGTGTCTGTTAGGTTACAGGCAGGAATGCTCTAGACTGGGTGTGACCAGCTCCTCCAGAATCCAGGAGAGAGCTGGTTACATCCCCAAGTGTGGAATATAGGCAATGGTGCAGAATACTGACAGGGAGTATATTACAAACTGTCAGCATTCTGCAGCCTAAGTACACACACAGAATAGGAAAAAAGTCCAGACTACCCCATTAAGTATTTGGTGCAGAAATTTCTGCATCTCTTGGCAGTAAAAACTCAGTATAAAATACTCACGCTTTTTTTGTAGTTTTCAATCTGCACCAAATCTGCAAGTCAAAAATAAGCACCGTCTGCATGATGCCTCACGATTCTCAATCACTTTGCTGGCATCTGGAAATCCCATTAGATTTTCTGACAACTGCAAAGTGTACACAAGCTGTGAATATCCCCAAGAATCTGTACAATTCAGTTGAAAATTAACTGAGATCTAATTTAATAGGTCACAATTTCTGTGGAAAAATCACAGGCTATGCATTATCAGTCAATTAGACTTCATTTACATGGATGAAAAGGGCCAATATAAGTTTATGGGTCTATAAAAAACACGGATGGCTTCTGTATGCCATTCGTGTGCTGTACGTATTTAACATTATAGATGATAGGAGAACTTTTGTAACTAATTCATCTGTGAAAAACACTGGTGAACACGGACACCATTTTTTAACATACTTGTTGAAACAGGGACATGTTAATTGGACCTTATATGCATGTACCACCGCTGCGACCTCCACTTAGGTTAACCAGTTCAAGACTTGGTCAGGAACAGGGAAATTGACCAGGCATATCATTTTTTTTTCTTGCCGTTTTAAGAGCACTAAAATGTGGTGTTTTTTTTCTTTTTAACTCCTTTAGATAGACTACAAATATAAAGAAAAACATTTTTGACTAACAATTTTTACCTCCAATATCGAGAAGAAACAGGTCTTTTACGGTGAAAATTTATTTTTTTAAATTTGTTTTCCGTTCTGCATCAATAATATTTGTATATTAGACACAAGTTTTTTTTCCTTTCTAATTTTTGTCTTTGAGAGGGGCAGAGCTAGAAGCAGCAATTCGGACTGGCAGTTGCATTTTATTACATTTTTTTAATTTATTTTTCCTTTATTTCACACATTGTGCCCCACAAGGACATAAAAGACCTTTGTGGGACAGTTCAATATTTAAATCAATTTCTTTATATACCCAATTCCCCTTGTAATGGCTAGTATATTAGCCCAGGTTACAGGGCAAAGTCAGCCTTCTGCATGCATAGCAGCTCTAATCTTGGGTCTGTAAAGACCTAGCGGCTACTGCTCCCTCCTGGTACAAAAATTCATATGATTGCAGGGTCTGGAGGAGGGATCGCTGATTTGAAATCGGGAAGGAAGAGATGGTAGTAAACAATCTCTGCCATATCTGAGGAGTTCTGGTGGTAGTTCTGGTGTCGAGGGCCAAATAAAGCCACCTTGAGGGCCAGATCTATGAGGAGTTTGGCTGTGCCTGGCAACCTGCTCCTGCACAAGCTGGTGGAGCTACGTTCCATGCAGTGATGTTTTAGAACATCACTGCAGAGTAATATGTCTATGTGGCGCCCCTGAGGGTTCAGTCGCCACAGGGGTACTGCACCTCAGAATGAGGTGTGGCATCTCCTCTCCAAGGTAAGGATGGAGCACCACACAGGACCCCAAACACACACTCAACACTACACCACTCCAGTTCTGAAGCGGGCCTAAAGCACCATAGTGCTGCCCCGGGCCTGAATAGAGGAGTTGGGGGGAACCAAGTAGTGAGTGAGGGTGGAGGAAGCACTTTACTTTAGCACTTAATAGAATCATATATAACTGGAGGCCATTTTAATAACCAGGTCTTTAGTCGTGGGTCTTTGGGACGGCAGGTCAGCACAAGGCTGTCGTCGCCTCAGGGTCCACGGCTCCCGGTCTCAGGCCTCAAGACGGGGGATTGAGGCAGAGTTATAACCGGCTCTGTCCCCGGTCAGAGTCCAACCAAGAAGGCCCAGGAGGGGAGCAGAGGAGTTAGGCTCCACAGGCGAAAGGATCTCAGGGGGTGCGGACGGAGTGGAGTCGCCACCCGCATACCTTATTCTGGCCCTGCTAGAGAGACCCTGCAACAAGAGGGGGTACCGGTCCCCTATTATCTGACTTTGCACTTCACGTCGGAAAAGTCCGGAGGCTTATGTGGATCCCAGGGGGATACTGACTGAGCGGAATCGCCACTTGTATTCGCTAATCTGAGTTCATCCAGAGGGACCTGGCCTGATGCCACGTTCTCACCACTAGTAGCCAAGAAGTGCACCCAGTCGGTCCGGGAGCTACTTGCTACCCATCAAAGACATCGCAGTACCCGTAAGGGTCACAAGGCGGGATAAGTACAACAGGAGAGGAACACTTAGAGCGGGGGGTCCTGTCAAGCACTCCTGAACCCCACCCTAGCGGACGCCGCTCGCCGTGTGACAGCAGAGAGAAGCTCTGAGCTGAGAAAGCATCACCATGAGTAAAGACTTGGATGACTTCAAATACTGCCTCTGTCTGTTCTTTTCTCTGCGGTACTGCACCCACCAACGCTCTACCTTGCATCCCTTCTCCTACGCTGCCCTGAGGCCCCGCACCAACTAAGCTGCCTGATCCTCAGAGGACTGTACCAGCGCTGGTGATCTTCACCAGACACCACGGGTGGCGTCACGAACCATTTCCCCCTTTCCCATACACCTTTTCCCCCCATTCCTTCTTTGCTTTTAAGAGTGACTCCAGGGTACGGGCCCAGGAGCCAGCCACCGCGAATTCCCATCCCCCAAAACCAACAACAAGGCCCGGGCGCCAAGTCGTGCCCATCCCCTGGGCGCGTCATCTACCGCCCGGACGTTTAAAGTATATGGTTGTGTGGAAGTAGTTGCAATAAGCCTGGGTTTCCAAAACCCATCATGCCTAAGGAGATGGCCACGTCATCTCAGTGGAGAGTAAATGGAGAGCTGACCACATCTTTTAGACATGAGACCAGAATGAATCAGATATTTATGGGATAACTTGAAAGCTTGCCGTTTAACATAACAAAACCTATTCATAAGTGTTTGGGCCAGATTTCGGCCATAAATCACTTTTGGAAATTTAAGAACTTTTTGCCCCATTCAAAGTTGGATAAAGATTTTACATTTGCAGTTTTCACATCAGTCCTTGCCAGCTCTGCCAAAGTGGGTGGAATACAAGAGATTTGCCAGTACTTCCATATCAGGAAGTGTTTAAAAAGCTTCTAACATGGTGACTGTCAAGTATGGTGGTCAGTATATGATCGCAGGGTGCTGATGAGTTGCTTTAGCAGCTGGGAGCCCACTTTAAAAAAATAAATATGGCTCTCAGAATATGGTACCAGGAGCGAAATTAATTTTGTAAAGGTTTAATTTTTAAAACTAGTAAAACGAAATACTATCTATATAAATGTGGCATCGCCAGAACCATAGAGAGTCAGAACAACATTAACGGATGGTTTTATGGCGCTAATTGCTGTTTTTTTCCCCCCCACCACTTACATGGTAAAATATATGGAATCCTGCAAGAAAACAACCCCTTTTGCGGTTAGGTCAATGGGTGTATAAAAAATGATGGCTCTAAGGAGAGGGAAAAAGCTAGCAAAAAAGAAAAAAAAAAAAATCTGTCCTTAAGGGGTTAATGTTTTCTCATACAGATTTTACAAGTGTTCTTTTTGCCTACAAATATATGAAGATATCCTGGGAAATGGCTTTCTGTCTGCCTTTCCGCAACCATCCATTCAGGGTTTGTTACCCAATGGATGACATGTGTGTTGAGCGAAAGTCAAAGCGATCTGCTACAAGTATTAGGACTCGCCTCTTTAATATGAAATCCAGCCCTTAAACATGACACCTGCCTCTACAAACATTTTTGAGAAAGTGGCTCATTCTAAAGAGCTCACCGAGTTCTGCATGGTCCTCTTAATAGTATGACCCTGTTGTAACAAGTCCAATAAGACCTGGCTGGGTGAGATTGGTGTGGAAGAACGTGACTGGCCCTCAGTTATGACCTCAGCCTCATCAATACCTTTGGGATGAATTTGTTTTCTCAAACTTCAGTAGCTGTTCTCAGAAATGCTCACCTGGGTGAATGGACAGAAATGAGCAAAGAAAACCTCCCTACGGTTATGTTCACACATCATGTTTTTTTTGGCGCCAGTTTTCTGCATATAACCTACATATATGACACAAAAACTAGAGTATCATATAATATAACATTTAATGATATATAAAAAAATAAACTAACTAGAATAAAAAATGGGAAAGGTGTCACAACAAAAGCCAAGTGGGGATAGTTAATAATGCAATGTATTCATACAAAAATGTATAAAAATAAGGTAAATAACAATTTCATCATGATTATCCATTATGCCAGCAGTACATGACTAATGTTACTGTTATGATCTGCAACAAGCACTAAGGAAAGATAGGGGAAAGCTGTCCCTACAGTAAGACTAAGCTGAATCCCTATCAGGTGTGGGGAGTGCAATTATCAGATCCTTAACCCTTTCACTCAGACCAGCAAGAAATAAACATCTCAGCACAGGAGCATTCCATCTGACTTCTGAAGCCCATCTCCTGAAGTGTGTGCAATAATTTTCAACATCATCTGACCCCTGATTCAAAGGCTTGAGTTCTGCCTCAGCAGAAGAGATTCGATCAGGATCGTCATATAATAGCCCCATAGCAGAAAAAAAAAAATTATTCAACAGACCTTAAACACAGATCTTTAGGTTGGAGAGAAAAGGCCCACCCTTGTGGTTCCTTGCGCAAAAGTGACAAACCCAATGCGCTGTGATTCATTCCCAGAGGACCTTGTGCACAACCGAAAATATAACAAACAAGCATTTTAAAAGGAAAAAAAAATCTTGCTGTTTACCATAAAAAAATATCAGGCAGTCCTATCTTCGGTTCGACAAAAATGCGCTCCAGGACAGCTACTCACGTGTTTCTGTAGCTCAGCCACTTCCATAGACAATCCCTGCAAGCATTGAGCCAAATCCTGGAGGGAAACCATACTGATCCCCGAAGTTTTTTCCTTTTAGTTTTTTTTTGGCTGGACTTACGGTTATGATCTGCAACAAGTACTAAGGAAAGATAGGGGAAAGCTGTCCCTACAGTAAGACTAAGCTGAATCCCTACGATGTAGCGGGCTGCCTGTTCCTAGCGAACAGACCCGCCTTAGTCCTCGGCTAGTCTGAATGAAGACCTATAGAATTAGGGGAGGGGTCCCTACAAGAACTAAGGACTGGGACAAAAATGGGACACCTCCTAAACAGAGAAGTTGTTGCAGGACACAAAAAGACAAAAAGGTACTAAAGGTCCCAAAAGGACCAAGCAAACTGACAGAGAAAGGCACAGAAGCACCTGGCTAGAGAAACAATCAAACACTGAAGTCCAGCACAGCCAAAAGGGCGGAGCTGGAATATAAAGGCAGATGGTCACGTGACCGCAAAACACAAGATGGAAAAAACAATGTATGCTTCTATATATTCAATGTCTGTATAATTACGGTCTATGGTCATGGCATGATGAAATTGTTATTTACCTTATTTTTATACATGTTTGTATGAATACATTGCGTTATTAACTAGCCCCACTTGGCTTTTGTTGTGACACCTTTCCCTTTTTTTTTATCCTAGTTAGTTTATTTTTTATATATCAATAAATGTTATTTTTTATGGTACTCTACTTTTTGTGTCATATATGTAGGTTATATTCAATGTGGTAGACACCTGAACGTTTTACTTGATCTATCTGAGCATTTGTCAATTTTCTGCAGCAAAACCTGATCTTCAAGAGCATTTTCTCCAGGATTTTTCTTGCAGTTTTGGTGCTTCTCTGATGCGTTTTTGGTGCCTTTTTTCACTGCCTTTGGCTGTTTCCGCGGCGTTTTTGCAGTTGCGTAAACGCCGCGGAAACGCATGAAAAACGCATGGTAGAAGGGAAGCAATGTTCCCCAATGGAAATCCGCATGTGCTGTGCCCATGATGCGGATTTTTCCACAGCAAAAAAAAAATCCACAGCATGTCAATTAATTTTGCGGAAACGCGGCGATTTCGCCGCCATTGACTTGCATTAGAACGCGCCAATTCCGCAAGACAGCATTTGTACTTGCGTAATTGGTGCGTTCTAATGTGCGGATGGTACCCGGGTGTGGAGGAGAGGAGAGTCTCATCCACACCCAGGTACCATTAAAAAAGCTGTAAAAGAAGAATAAAATAAAAAATAAATGTATTCTTACCATCTGTCGGCCCGCGCAGCGCTCCCGCTTGGTTCCCGGCACTTGCAGTGAGTTGTAGGACCTGCGGTGACGTCAGAGTCATGTGACGGGTCACGTGACGCTGACGTCGGCAGGTCTTTCAATTCAAAGTTGCCGGCGAGGGAGAACAGATTGAGCAGGACAGCGCGGGCCATCGGAGGTAAGTATATACACTCTCTCGGTTCACACTGTATAAATCCATGCCGGTTGCATGGATTTATACAGTGTGACCTAGTTATCAAGCACTTTCCAGGTGATGCTAACATCGCCTGGAAAGCGCTTGTCAATCTGCATGCGGAAACGCATGTGAATCTGCATGTGGATCCGCATGTATTCTGCAGGAAAAACGCATGCACAATCTGCATGCGTTTTTTCTGCCAGGGAGATGCAGAAATGATGCAGAAATTTTCTGCTTCATTTCTGCATCGTGTGCACATAGCCTTTCTGTCTTTTTATGCATGCACATCAAGTTCTGTGGGAAAAAAAAAACATTCTATTTTGGTATCAAAAACGCCAAAACAAATTTTGTTGCTTTTTTTATGCATGTTTTCAGCGTTCTTTTTCACCACCTATTATTTCCTATGAGTGTAAAAACGCTGAAAGTGACATGCTCTATTTTCCTAAAAAACATGCAAGGCACAGAACAGAGAATTCTGGTTTCTCATAGACTTTGCTGGTACTGCAAAAGGTAGCTGAAAATTTGCATAAAAATTGCATAAAAAACCCCTGAAAAAAACATGTGTGAACATAGCCTAAGAGAGGAAGCTGTAATAGCTACAAAGGGAGACCACCTCCATATTAGGAGTATGGCCTTAGAATGGTATTTGATAAGAGCTCCTGTGGGTGTATTGTGTAGGCCTCTTAAATACTTTTCTCCATATAGTGTGTACTAGGTCCTGGTTCTTCCACTGGTGAGAGTTGGGTTACTAGCCCTGTGCTGATGTGGAAATCTGCTATGTGAGTAAGAATCCTAATTAGTTTTTATGTATGTTTCAGGGGTACGGAAGGCTAAAAAAACTATTAGCCCATACCCTCCAAGAGCCCAATACATCGCATTGGAGGATGAAGAACCGGAGGAAAGGATACTGATGTAAGCACTAAATATGGCTGTCAGGCCAGGATCTTTACATTGTAAAGTAAGGCTCTGTTCACATGTCCCGTAGTTTCCGTTTTGTGACTGCAAAAATGGAAATCAAATGATCCCGTGCAAGATCCATTCATTTAAATAGGATCTGAAATGTTTTCTGTTTGACAGCAATCCGTTTTTTATCTTGACAAAAGTTTGTGGGTTACGGAACATACAGTAATACATGGTTTTCATGTCATCCATTAACCCTTTAATGACCTTGCAATTTTCTTTTTTTTGCCCTTTTGATTTTTTTTTCCCCCTCAGTTTCTTTCAAGAGCCATAACTTATATTTCAAGCGAGAACAAAAATTCCAAGTGCGTTGAAATTGCAAAAAAAAGACCAATTCCACAATTGATTTTAATTTTTTCATTCACCATGCTCAATATATGATCAAACCGACCTGCCGATATGATTCTTCACGAGTGTATGAGTATGCAGATACAATGTATAGTTCTTTTTTTATTCAAATAGTAATTTTTTTTTTTTAGAATTTGTAAGGAAAGAAATAATTGCATATGTTGCCACCTTCGTAAACCCGTGAAGTTTTTACTGATACCATTTTGGGGTACATATGATGTTTTCATTGCATCTTATTATATTTTACTGCAATGTTGCAGCAGCAAAATCAAAATGTAATTCTGGCGGATTATTATTATTATTATTATTGTTTACTATTTTGGATAAATGTATTTGATATTTTGTTTCGACTTTTACAAATTCAGTTATACCAAATGTGTGGGGTTTATTTTTTTTCATAGTTTCATTTTTCATGGGACAAAAGGGGGGTGGTTTGAACTTTTGTGGGGTGTTTTTTCCCGTATTTTTAAACACTTTTTTTCTTTTTAACTTTACACTGAATGTAATTGTCCCCTTAGGAGACCTGAAGTTGAGATTGTCCAATTGCTTGCGCTTTACCTATATCAGTAATCGCAATCTCCTTTGGGCATTCACAGGAAGCTCATAATGAGAGGTATGGGGGCATAAGCAGACCCCCGGCTGTCATGGTAACCCATCGACACCCCATGATAACAAGACGGGCGTTTCCAGCCCGTGCATGTTAAAGGGAATCTGTCACCCCATGGGAGATATCAGACTTCTACTATGGCCATACAGGTTATAGAAAAGTAAGTCTATACATACCTGTATGGCCCATAGTAGAGGTTTGATTGCAGAGAAAAGCATTTTTTTTTCCACAGGCTTGTGTCCGGGGCCAAGCAATGCCCGCCTGTCTGCTTATTATTCCCCTAAATCCCCACCTCTGCTTAATTATCATATCACCCCCCTCCCCTGCACGTCACAGGGCCCTTTTTTCACAGGCCTCCAGTGATTCTTGATTCTTTTATGTTATCACCAATCGCGCTCGACCATAAGGCTATGTGCCCACGTTGCGGACCTGAAGCATATTTTTTACGCTTCTCCCTGGCGGGAAAATCGCATGCGGATATTACATACGGTTTTCCCGCCAGGTAGAAGCGTTTGTGAGGCGTCTTTGCATGCATTTCCGCATGCGGGTTATCAAGCACTTCTCCAAGCATCACTTGGAAAAGTGCTTGACAACTTGTTCAGAATGGTAAAAAATAAAAAAATAAACTTTATACTCACCTTCTGATGCATTCTCTGCCCCGTCCGGAGTCTTGAGCAGCTCACGCTGTTGTGTGCAGGACCTGCGGTGACGTCATTGAGTCATGTGGTGGGTCACATGACTCAATGACGTGGCAGGTCCTTCAGACAACAGCGCGACGGAGGGAAAACATCAGAAGATAAGTATAAACTTTATTTTTTCTTTTTTTTTACAGGTTCTCTGGTACCCAGGTCTGGATGAGAGTCTCCTCTCATCCAGACTTGGGTACCATCCGCACATTGATTCCGCAGCGCTTCCGCAAAATTAATGAACATGCTGCGGATTTTTGACTGCAGCATATACGCTGCGGAAAAATCCGCAGCATGGGCATTGACATTGCGGAATGCCATTGGGGACCATGGGGTGCGGATATACATGCATTTTTCAAGCGTTTACGCTGCGGAAATTCCGCAGCATATACGCTTGAAAAACGCTACGAGGGCACACAGCCTTAATGTAGTGCAAAAAAAGCAAAAAACTATTTTTTTAAAAAAAGTGAAAAATCATTTACATTATTTGATAAATCTAGATTAGGGACAGTAAAAATATGCTGTAGTAATTGTCGACTAGGGTATTTTTTACTGAATTGAGTTAGTGTCAGCACAGGAAAAAATATCATCCGTGCGTCCGTCCTACAGCCGTGGTCAACCTCCGGTTGTTCTATTTTTATGTTTTTCTTTCTAGATTCTTTTCTTTTTTTTATTTAGAAGAGAAAAAAATGTTTACACCAAACACACACCCACACACACACACGAATAAAATTTGATACAAACGCCACATATGTAAAAAAATAAAAATTCTGCTCATCCCAATAACTGTTCAGCGGAGCAGTCATGTGCTTTCGTTGCCTCCCACACTGAGGATGAGGGAGAGGATCCCACCTTCCTTATTTTTCCTCCTCCTCTAGTGATGCTGAACTGCCCAGCAGTTTAAAGTCTTTTCAAAGTCTCTTTCTCTGAGGATTTTGTAAACCTCATGGTGGCCCAGACAGATTTGTATGACAATTGACAGCAGCATCTAAGGGGTTAAACGTGCATGGTCGATGCCAACACTGATTGTGGCGGCTGCAGCAAGTAGTGAGCTATAGTGTACAGCTGACAGCTACAGGATGGTCACCTGTCGGAGAATGCTAGTCTCTTATATCGCAGGTCACTAAAAAGACGTCACTAAGGGGTTAATCAAGGTTGGCAGACATTTTTCAAATTTGACAGAAATTAATCAAAGTTAAAAAAAAATAAATTACTGATTTAATGTGTCCATTTGCAGTTTGTCTTTTAGCTTCTGAATGTAAGATTTAGTGGTGGGAGACTTGAAGCTACTGGAGCTGGAATTACCACTACAGAACTCTCCAGGGCTTTATTTTCATCCATTTCTGGTTGCTTCTTGAATTATGTTTGGGGTCACTGCCCTGCTGGAAGACCCATGACTAGTGATGAGCGAACCTGAACACTAAAGTTCGGGGTCTGTACCGAACACCTACTGTTCAGGCACAGAACCCGAACACTGACTTCCTCAGAAAATCGGTGTTACGGTTCGGGTGTTTCCCGCGCTGTCATAGATAGATATATGGATAGCGATATATAGATATAGATATAGATCGATATAGATATAAAGGGGCTCAAAAAAATAAAGGGAACACTCGAATAACACATCCTAGATCTGAATGAAATATTCTCATTTAATACTTTGTTCTGTACAAACTTGAAAGTGCTGACAACAAAATCACACAAAAATCATCAATGGAAATCAAATTTATTAACCAATAGAGGCCTGGATTTGGAGTCACCACCAAAATGAAAGTGGAAAAACACGCTACAGGCTGATCCAACTTTGATGTAATGGCCTTAAAACAAGTCAAAATGAGGCTCAGTATTGTGTGTGGCCTCCACGTGCCTGTATGACCTCCCTACAATGCCTGGGCATGCTCCTGATGAGGTTGCGGATGGTCTCCTGTGGGATCTCCTCCCAGACCTGGACTAAGTTGACGCGCCTCCTGGGCCGTGTGTGCGAGGGAAATACCCGGAGCCAGGTCTCGGTGTAATGCTGGAGGTTTTAGTCTCTGTGGCGGCGACCCGGTCCTGTGGCTCGGGGTGGTCAAACCAATGGCAGATCTGTTTACTTGATTTTGTAATGTTTAAATGTCCGACTACGCCACCCTTGGATTGCGGTCACTGAGAACCGCCGCTGCAGGCAGACCGCTGAGGCTGATGTGTGCGCAGCAGAGGGTAGTATAACTCCCCACGGGAGGAGTATAACCTCAGGGCAGTGAGTGCAGAAGGTGGGGGTGATGGTGCAGTCCAGTGATGCAGTCCAGGGTCTTTACTCACAGCTTTACACTCCAAGCCACTTCTGCAGGTAATGGCTGCCCACGTCGTGCTGTGCTCACCAGGTGAGGGGCTCGGCCAACTCCCAGATACCTTTGGAATGCTTTTCAGGACCCCCTTCGTGTGTCCTTTCTCTGGCCTGTCGTACCCCACAATTGACCATGTTTCTGTCCAGCTGCCTCGGGCCTTGGCGGGCAAACGTATGTTCCGTTTCCCTTGGTCCTATATGGTGCCTTCCTAACGGGTGTAGTGAAGGGCTATGCACGTACAATGCCATGGCCTCTGGTTACTAGCTGAGGGTAGTTGCTCTCCTCCACTAGATGAGGGATCCGGTTCCCTTTTCTTGGCCTGACCCCCCTACTGTGGTAGCGGCGGGCGTGCGGTGGCCGCTGGCCGGTCCGCACCCCTGGGGTCCCTTCAGTCTTCTCCTAGAGCTTCCTCCGTTCCTCTCCTTTCCTTCCTTCTCCTCCAGGCCCAGGCCTTAAGACTTGGCCTGCCTGCGGAACAGAGCCCATGAAGAGCCTCTGCTCCCAGCCTCCTTCTCTCTCTGCTCTCTCCCACTTTCTACTCCTTCTCTCCACTGACTCTAAGATGGTTCACCCTACCTCCCCTCAGGGTGTGGCTAACAAGCTTAAATGCTCACACTATTTTTTTTTTTTTTGTGTGCTGTGTATCTGGAGGGGCAAGGACTCCAGACTGGTAAGCTATAGCCTTCAGAAAGAGCTGCAACCTGTGTGGGCGAACCACACACTCCTATGGACTTTGCTATCATTTATCTTTTGTTTTGTCGTTTGCCAGAGAGGCCGTGTTTACTGTTGTTGGAGCTGCAGGGCTTTTTACCATATAATAAAAATGCAGAGCAAACCCAGTTCCTGAGTCTACTTCTGAAAGCGGCCGAGTGAGTCGTCTTACCACAGTTGGTGCGAGAGTGCGTGCAAGATTCCAGGAACACGTGTACCTGCTACAGAGACCGTTGGTTATCAGGGGTTAAAGGCTGTCAGCCAGCAGTAGACGTTGGGCAGCATGGAGAAGCTAAACAAGCACCTGGTGCAGAGTATGCAGCAACAGCATCTGCAGAGCTAGCAGATCATGCAGCAGCACCAAGAGCAGCTACAGCAGCAACAAGAGACCACCAAGCTGCTGATGCAACAGATCCAGCTCCAGAAACAGCAGCAACAGGACCAAGTGGTTGAAAAATCCCTGGGGAAACTGTACATAGTCACCTCCCCGTACCGGAGTACCCAAAAGAGGGCGGGTTCATCACAGAAGGGGTTCAGAGCCACAACTGGGGGGCGTCCCACTTCCACTGTAGGTGCCGCAAGGACTGTTGCTAAGCATGTGGTCTGTTGGCAGTATCACAATTCAGAACACGTAGCCGCCCAAAATCATACATCTGCTGAGCCAATGGACTGCAGCCTAGGCAGACTGTGTTCATATTATGCTTACCCAGCCTACAGTGTGGACTGTTAACCCAGCGTGGGGCTGCAGGCGTGTGCCGTATTCGTTAAGAGTGATGGTCCTGGGACTGTTGGACTCAGGGAGTCTGGTAACCTTAATCAGTGCCACTCTTCCCCCATCAGGTGATCCCTACCAAATCTGTGGGCGTCCGCTGCATACATGGGGATGCAAAGAACTACCTGGTGGCTAGTGTGAGAGTGGGAACAGACTGTGGCACCCAATCCCACGAGGTCAGGGTGGTCAAGGACCTGACACATCTTGTCATATTGGGGCATGATTTTCCCTTATTCTGGGACTTGTGAGGGAAAGGAAACCAGACTGAGTCATGTGGACAAAAGCCAGGTCCCTAGAAAAATACATCGGAAGTGGATGAGTTCCCACTGTGTGTCCTTGTCGGCGACGAGGATGAGACTGACCAAGGAGGCTGACCTCCATGAATTAGAGGTGCCCGGAGAGAACTTTGGGTCAGCTCAAATTCGGGACTTGACTTTGAAAGGGGCGTGGGACAATGTTACTGTTTTGTAATAGTGTTGCTCAAGAGCCGGGTGCGGACACCAGGTACCCACACTTTGCAGTTCAGGGGGAGCTATTATACCAGGTGACCAAACTAAAAGGTGCAGGAGATAGTGGAACAGCTGTTAGTTCTAGGGCCATACTATCGGAGGGTATTAGACATTGCCCTCTCACATATTCTGAGGGGACACCTAGGGGTTGAGAAAACCCCAGGAGAGAATAATGATACAGGATGTTACTGGGATATCTTAAACTATTGTAGGTCCTGCCCCACCTGCCAAATAACCACTCCCACCTCCCACTTCCGTAGTCCCTTAGTTCCACTACCTATGACAAAGATTCCCTTTGAGAGGATTGCCATGGATCTTAGTGAAATCGGCCCGGGGCCTCCAATACATCCTGGTGTTCGTGGACTATGCGACCCGGTACCCTGAAGTGGTGCCGCTAAGGAATTCATCCAGTAAGAGTATAGCCCGGGAGCTAGTCCATATTTTTGCCCGGGCAGGTCTGCAAAAAGAGATTTTGACAGACCAAGGGACCCCCTTCATGAGCAAAGGAGCTATTTTGAGTCCTTCAGATTGCCTTGATATGGACCTCAGTTTACCATCCACAGATGGCCGGCCTAGTGGAATGCTTCAACAAGACCTTAAAGGCGATGCTCAGAAAGGTCATTGAAAAGGATGGGTGAGACTGGGACTACCTGCTCCCATTTCGAGTTTTCTCCATCAGAGAAGTTCCCCAAGCCTCCACTGGTTTCTCATTCATTACGTTCGAGCTCCTGTATGGACGGCATCCAATAGGTCTCCTAGAAATCACCAAGGAAACCTTGGAATCTCAGGTCATGCCGCATCGGAGCATCATCACACATGTCGCCAAGTTGTAGGAGAGAATGGCGAAGGTGATGCCCATCGTGAAAGAACATCTCCTCCAGGCGTAGAAACCTAGACGAGGGTGTATAACCGGTCGACAAGGCTGAGAGAGTTCCAGCCTGGGGATCGCGTTCTGGTTCTCATTCCCACCCTCGAAAGTAAGTTCCTGGCCAATTGTCAAGGCCAGTATGAGGTGGTGGAGAAACTCTGTGAAGTGAATTACAGAGTCCACCAGCCTGGCCGAAGAAAGCCGAACCATGTAAACCTGCTCAAGCCATGGCGAGATTGGGAACCCATGGGAGCTTCTTGCCTGGGAGCCACTCCCGAAGGCCAGGTGGAGGAAGTTACCATAGCGGAAACCCTGTCACCGGCCCAGAGGCAACAGTGTCGAGAACTGCTCGAGCAAAATTGGAACATGCTAACAGACCTGAATGTAACGGTGAATCTGAAGCCGTTCAGGATCCCAGAAGCACGCCGGTAGGTGATCTCAACTGAGGTGAAAAAGATGTTAGACCTTGGTGTGATAAAGGAATCAGAGTGGATGGTCGAGTCCCATCGTCCTCGTGCCAAAACTCAATGGGGAGTGGAGGTTTTATAACGACCACCGCCGGCTGAATGAGGTGTCCAAGTGCGACGCATACCTGATGCCCCGCTTATCGAGAAGCCGGGACCGGCGAGGTATATTACCACCCTCGACCTTGGCTATTAGCAGATCCCCATGTCCCAGACGGCCAAGGAGAAGACTGCTTTCTCAACACCTGATGGGTGTTAACAATACACTCTGATTTCGTTCGGACTACAGGGGGCCCCAGCCACCTTCCAAAGAGCTATGGATGGGATCCTAGGCCCACATAAGTATACCGCAGGCTACCTTGACAACATTGTTGTCTTAACCCTCAACTGGTGAGGTGGGGTTTGTCACACCCCAGGGAATTTTTGTTCAGCTATCATTCTTTGAAAAATGCTGGTATGAGGATACGTGTTTCACTAGCTTCCATCCATTTGTGGGTGTCAAAAATTTGTTATACTCATGTGTAATCAATCGCCAATAAGAAAACAATTAAAACAAACGTGATCTTTGCATTTTCTGTAAAAATAAGAGATTTCTAAACACTGGGGTATAGGAAACCCCACATCACCAGTTGCATGACAAAAACCCCACCTCACCAGTTGAGGGTTAAGCCCAAACTAAGCTAGTCATCTACCTAAGGTACAGGCTGTTCTGGATGTTCTGAGGAAGGTGGAATTTACTATAAATCCAAGAAAATGTGCTGTTGGAAAGGAGGAGGCCAAGTACTTGGGCTATGTCATCGGGAGAGACTAAATAAAGCCACAAGTCCAAAGTGGAGGCAATCCAGAACTGGCCGCAACCGCTCTCCAAGAAGCAAGTTGGTGCATTCCTGGGAATTGTGGGATATTACAGGTGATTTATCCCAAATTTTACCATGATCTCCTAAAAGGCACTAGATCAACAATGGTGAAGTGGACGGAAGAAACAGAAGGCATTTCAACAGTTGAAGCTAGCACTGTGTAAGCAGCCGGTCCAGGTCGCACCAGACTTTAAGAATTTGTGGTCCAGACAGACACTTCAGAGGTTAGCCTAGTAGCCATACTCTCTCAAGAGATAAAAGGGGAAGAACATCCCAGTCTCTATCTGAGCCGGAAGCTCTCATCCTGCGAGAAGAACTACGCAATAGTAGAAAAAGAGTGTTTAGCCATAAAATGGGCACTAAGATATTACCTACTAGGCTGGAAGTTTAAATTAGTGTCAGACCATGCCCCTTTATGATGGTTGAGGGAAAAAAGGGGTAAAAATGCCCTGGTAACGAGATGGTTCTTGGGTCTTCAGGGCTTTGATTTTCACGTGGAGCATAGGCCCGGAAAACTACAGTCATGGCCAAAAATATTGAGAATGAGACAAATAGTCATTTTTCCTAAGTTTACTGCTTCATTTTTTGTAGTGGCAATTTGCATATACTCCTGAATGTCAAAGAGTGATCAGCTTAACAGCAATTACTGTACTTGCTAAGTCAATATTTGCCCAGAAAATGAACTTTAACCCCCAAAACACATTTCAACATCATTGCAGTCCTGCCTTAAAAGGAGCAGCTAACATCGTTTTAGTGATTGATCCATTAACACAGGTGTGGGTGTTGATGAGGACAGGGCTGGCGATCAATCAGTCATGATTAAGTAAGAATGACGTCACTGGACACTTTAAAAGGAGGCTGGTTCTTGGTATCATTGTTTCTCTTCAGTAAACCATGGTTATCTCTAAAGAAACACGTGCAGCCATCATTGCACTGCACAAAAATGGCCTAACAGGGAAGGGTATTGCAGCTACAAAGATTGCACCTCAGTCAACAATCTATCGCATCATCAAGAACTTCAAGGAGAGAGCTTCCATTGTTGTCAAAAAGGCTCCAGGGCGCCCAAGAAAGACCAGCAAGCGCCAGGACCGTATCTTAAAACTGTTTCAGCTGCGGGATCAGACTACCAGCAGTGCCGAGCTTGCTCAGGAATGGCAGCAGGCTGGTGTGAGTGCTTCTGCACGCACTGTGAGGCGGAGACTCTTTGAGCAAGGGCTGGTTTCAAGGAGGGCAGCAAAGAAGCCGCTTCTCTCCAGAAAAAACATCAGGGACCGACTGATATTCTGCAAAAGGTACAGGGAGTGGACTGCTGAGGACTGGGGCAAAGTCATTTTCTCTGATGAATCCCCTTTTCGATTGTTTGGGACATCTGGAAAACAGCTCATTCGGAGAAGAAGAGGTGAGCGCTACCACCAGTCTTGTCTCATGCCAACTGTAAAGCATCCTGAAACCATTCATGTGTGGGGTTGCTTCTCAGCCAAGGGAATCGACTCACTCACAGTCTTGCCTAAAAACACAGCCATGAATAAAGAATGGTACCAGAATGTCCTCCAAGAGCAACTTCTCCCAACCGTCCAAGAGCAGTTTGGCGCCCAACAATGCCTTTTCCAGCATGATGGAGCACCTTGCCATAAAGCAAAGGTGATAACTAAATAGCTCATGGAACAAAACATTGAGATTTTGGGTCCATGGCCTGAAACTCCCCAGATCTTAATCCCATTGAAAACTTGTGGTCAATCATCAAGAGACGGGTGGACAAACAAAAACCGACAAATTCTGGCAAAATGCAAGCATTGATTATGCAAGAATGGACTGCTATCAGTCAGGATTTGGTCCAAAAGTTGATTGAGAGCATGCCAGGGAGAATTACAGAGGTCTTGAAGAAGAAGGGGCAACACTGCAAATATTGATTTGCTGCATTAACTCATTCTAACTGTCAATATAACCTATTGGTACTCATAATATGATTGCAATTATATTTCTGTATGTGATATAAACATCAGACAAACACTAATAAAAACCAGAGGCCAGCAGATCATGTGAAAATATAATTTTGGTGTCATTCTCAAAACTTTTGGCCATGACTGTACATGAAAACGCTGATGCCCTCTCTAGAATTCCCTGTCTGGTGTCTGAAGGTGCCGAAACCCCTGGCTTTGGGCAGAGTGGGGGAATATGTGACAGTCACTGGTGTTATATGCGAGGGGAGGTACAAGTGCATCTCACTAAATTAGAATGTGTAGCGTGAACATGTTGCTTATGGAGAAGCAAATGGGAGCATCGATATGGGGCGATAGCTTGACATAGCGGTCAGATTGAGGGATGGCTTTTTGAGGATAGGAATGATTGTGGCATGTTTGAAAGCAGAAGGGAAGGTACCTGAGGTTAGTGATAGGTTGATGAGATGGGTTAGGGCCAGGGTAAGTATGGTAGTGAGGTTGGGGAAGAGGTGGGATGGGATGGGGTCAAGTGCACAAGTGGTGAGGTGTGATTTGGAGAGGAGGTGAGTAAGCTCTCCTTCAGTGATGTTGGAGAGGGAGTTTATAGGAGAAGGGCATTGGTCTGGTATACAAAAGGGGTTGTGGTGGTTGAACAATATAGACTTGCCTTGTTTGGTCGATTTTATTTTTGAAGTGTGTGGCAAAGCCCTCTGCAGAGATGAGGGGGCAGTGGAGGGCGGAGGAGGGAGTTAAAAGTGTTGAACACCTATTTGGGATTGTAAGATAAGGAAGATACAGGGGTTGTGAAGTAAGCTTGTTTAGCAGTGGTGAGGGCTGATTTGAAAGTTAGTGTTGCTTGTTTGAATGCAGTGAAGTCATCTTGCAAATGTTTTCTTCCAATGCCGCTCCGCAACCCTGGACACTTGCCAAAGCTTTATTGTTTATTGTGGCAGGGTTTTCTATTGATTTGTCGCACTGCCATGCATGAGAGGGGCGACCACATCAATAGCTGATATGAGAGTGGCATTGTAGAAGGCAGTGGCGCTATCTGTGTCATGGAGTGAAGATATGGATGTCAGTCGTAGAATAGAGTCAGAGAGTGTCTATATGTGCGATGTTTCTGCGCGGATGTGCTAGTTGTTGGACATGGGTGACAGGAGAGGAGAACAATGATGATAAAGTGAGTAAATGGTGGTCAGAGAGGGGGAGGTTGTAAAGTTAAATAGGGAGCAGAGACAGGTGAATGTAAGGTCTAATGTATGTCTGTCTGTGTGGGTGGCTGACTAGGACCACTGAGTGAGTCCAAAAGATGAAGTGACAGGAGATTGGAGGCTGGTGACTGGTGGGTGTCAATGGGGATGTTGAAGTCACCCATGACGATGGTTGGAATGTCAGCAGAGAGAAAGTGAAGAAGCCAGGTGGAGAATTGGTCAATAAATGCAGTGACCGGGCCCAGTGGTCGGTATATGGCTGCCGCTTGGAGGGAGAGTAGATGCGGTCAGAGTGGACTTCAAAACTAGGGAGAATATGGGAGGGTAGAGGTGGAATTGGGTTAAAGGTGCAGTTGTTAGAAAGGAGAAGACCCACTCTTCCACTATGTCTGTTGCCAGGGCGAAGAGTGTGGGTAAAGTGGAGGCCGCCATAACACAGTGTGGCGCCCAGCTGCGCTTGGTACCACAGATCCTAGAAGGGTGTATTAATGGAATCCTCCACAAGAGGCCCCCATAAACATTCACACATCTTCACCTTCCACCTTAGACCAGCAGAGGGAGCCCGTTAGGGATATAAATAGGGAAGGTGGAGCTAGGCAGTTTAGTTCCTGCAGAGTGAGACACAGAAACAGGTCAGTCTGCTGTGGAGCTCAGTCTAGTTTAGAGAACTCAGCTAATAGTTCAGCACTGGAGCACGAGGCTCCTGCTAGCTAGATTTAAGGAGCTCAGTTAGAGCTTAAGGTGTGCCGGTGCCATAAGATCAGTGAAGCGCGGCAAGCTGCCGTTAGTGTGAGTAGCCTAGTGAGGGCCCGAGTGTGGCCGAAGGCGAGTGGAAAGTGAGTAGCAGTGGGGGCAGAGGAGCTTAACCAGCTCACCGGTAAACATATACCGGACACCGGGTCCGAGCTTACCGGGATCTCTACGACCCAGTAAGGCATAGCCGGAATCCCTGGAGAACTACAGGTCCCAGGTTCACCAGAGAGCTGATACGTAACAGAGCCAGGAGACACATAGGCCCCGTAAGCTGGGAGCGTGCACTCCAAGAGAAGGCCCTACCACAACGTCAGCCAGTGCAGGACAGAGATAAAGTTAGGCCTAGCTTCAGGCAGGTCAGAAACTTACTACGCAGAGGCAAGAAACAGGAGGCCCTACACCCGCTCATTGGGGAGGATCCTGATATGCACCCTTCACCCTACAGTGCTCCAGGATGTGCCTGAACTACCACCAGTAAAAGGTACTGAAGTGACTACCGTGTCCATCCCCGTTCTTGCTCCGACCCGGCTGGGTCTCGCCTGTCCTGCATCCCCCTCACTGTACGCTGCCCTGAGGCCTAGCTCCACCTGTGGGGAGCTATACCATCGAGCTGCCTTATCACCGGCCTCAGTGTACTGCCGCAGCGCTGGTGATTCTCACCAGAAACCACAGGTGGCGTCACGAACTTTCATAGAGTTAACAAATAATCCCCTTTTAAAAGATGACCCCAGGGTACGGGCCCGGGAGCCGACCACCGCGACATCCCCAAGGCCAGGCAAAGGCCCGGTTACCGAGTCGTCCCCGTTCCCCTGGGCTAGTCAACAGCGCAGCAGAGAAGGCAGAGGTTGTCAGACATGTTTCGGTGAGAGCCCGGAAGGAGAGATTGCGAGAGGTAAAGAGGTCATGAATCACATGGAGCTTATTGCAGACAGAGCAGGCATTCCAGAGTGCTCCAGAGAGAGGGAGCAGGGGGGTGGGCGTCAGGGGGATGGGTTTGAGGTGCAGATAGTTAATTTTTGGTTTGGAGCGATAGGATGGGGAATAAGTGGGAAGCGGCAGCTGTGGGGGTCCAGGATTGGGGGATATGTTGCCAGCAGTCAGTAGAAGCAGAGAGAGAGAGCAGATGGGAGAAGGCGAGTCGCCAGCTTGTTTTGTGTTTTAGTAGGATAAATCTGAGGTTGAGGAGCAGGTCGGCAGATGAGTTCAACTGGGGAGGTAAGAGGGACAGAAAGATGATTATTTGGTTAGAGGGTGCTGGGGTTTGGAGATAACGAAGGAGAGTAAGGATTAATGGAGCAAAAACTGTAAGAGCATATGATAGCATAGTGAAAGGATAGGAGTGGGTTCCAAGAAAAGAAAAGCTGGGTAAATGTGATAGGCAGTGCTTACTGTTCCCATATGGTGTCTTCTGGTTTATTCCTGGTATATTCCTTTAATAATACACTTATTGCCTATACACTTGATGCAGATACACAGAACACGGCCCGCAGACCTATCTGTGCACATTTATACATCTATTATTAGACCAGGTGTGAGCAGAGGGGAAGAACCAGAGATCAGAGAATCACAGCAGGGGTTAATTAAGACAGAGGAGCTAAATGGGCATATTATTTGCTAAAGAACAAGGTAATGTACCGCGGGTCACTGTCACAGCTGTAGGATCCACCATGTATGTTCGATTCTCCCAGCCATATGAATGGGGTCCGTGTTCGGGTACTGTTCTAGTACTCAAACTTTTTAATAAACTGTTTGGCTCAATTAGCCGAACCCGAACAGTCACGGGTTCGCCCATCACTACCCATGACCTAGGATGCAAACCCAGCTTTATGACACTTGCACGTAGTCAAGGCACCTTGTGCCAGAGGCAGCAAAGCAACCCCTAAATATTTTTAAACCTCCACCATATTTGACTGTAAGTACTGTGATCTTTTATTTGTAGGCCTCATATCAAAAGGCTTTATCAAAAAGCTCTATCTTGGTCTCATCTGTCCCCAAGATGCCTGCTGGCCCTCTAAAAATAGACTTTGTGGCTTTCAGAATCCTTCCTTCATAAATGAAACAGGATGTGTCTGATGATGTTTCACACACCACATGGCCAGATAAGGAAGTTAAATGTTAAAATTTAATTTACTGGTGAATGTATTTTTCACCGTTGAAAGCAATGCTAAAGTGCAGAAACGCATCAAAAACAGTACATGTGAACATGACCCAAGGTGTGGAGGAGCATTTTTGTTATTTATTTGGCCTTATTTACAAGTCATGGCCCTGGAAAGAATGCTTCTTAACATTTCTTCCAGAAAAAATCCATTTCTCCTTCCCCCATGACGGCACCACAGAGACAGGGGATCCGCCCTTCAAGGACAGGAAACCTACAGATAAAAAGGGCGGCACCTCTCTCCCGCATCAGTTGGTTTCCTGTCTTTGATGGGGACCTACAGAAAGAAAAAAGAAAGAAAGATAGAAGAATATGGACTTACCAGGCCCGGCCAGACCGGTTCAGGCAGTGGGGGTTCCCTGCCTCGGCTGGTGCGGAGGAGAAGACCGGAGCCACCGCATTCTCCAGTGGTGTCGGGGCCCAGGTTGGTGAGTATGCTTGGGCTTCCGGGGTCCAGGTCAGTGAGCATGCCTCGGCTTCCGGGGCCCTGGTCGGTGTGCAGGCCTGAGCTTCCCGGGGCCATTGCGGAAGCGTGCTCGTTGGACGCCTCCCCTCTGACGCGAGCCGCAGTGCAGCACTGGGTGTCAGCAGTCTGGGCGCGTGCGTGCAACGGAAGTGCCGGGAATGCACCAGGGAAGTGCTTCCTGGCACACTCTGGCAGGAGCTAGAGAAGGTGCAGTCCCTGCACCCCCACACATCACCACCTCCGCAACATGGGAAACGTACGAATGGATCCCCCAGTGACCCTTCACGCCAACACAGCCAAGGTGACGGTGGAAGCGGGCGGTCTGGCAGGTCTTCGCAACGTGGCAAGGACTCTAGCGTGGCGTCAACCTCAATGAAAGACCCAGCTACTGGAACTGGTTCCTCTTCAAATGCGGTATTCCCTCTTACAGCAGGATGGTAAGTGATCTTCGTGAAAGCTCACTTGTAACTTGGGACCCCCCCCTCTCTTTTCTTCTCTCATCAGGGAAGGAAGAGTACGGGCAAGTCCAAACACAGGACCTGCGCGCTTTGCGCAGAGGATCTGCCCACCACATGGCAAATAAGACCATGCAACTCGTGCATTGAACAAACAATTTGCGAGGAGACCCCTAAGTTCGCCTCAGAGCTTAGATCACTGATTAAATCCCAGGTTGAGGATACCTTCATGTCCCTGCTGAAGGGGGGGGGGGGGGGACGAGAAAAAAACAGGAACCTATCCCCTGTATCAGGATCTAGTAGTTCGGACGGGGTGGTGGTAGACTCAGATTTGTCCTGCTTATCTTCATCCTCGTCATCTTCTGAGGGTGGGGGTCGTAATTAAGGCAGTCAGGTCCACTATGGGGTTGGTAGATCCTCGCCTTAAGAAATCAGTCCAGGATATGATGTTTAGTGGCCTGGAACAAAAGAAAAGGAGATCTTTCCCTCTCAATGATAAAATTCACTCCCTGATTAAGAGGGAATGAAAAAAGCCAGAAAGGAAGGGCTTGTTGTCACCTAAGAGAAAATACCCCTTTGAGGACCCGGTATGCTCTTTCTGGGTGAGGGCGCCAAAGTTAGACGTAGCAATAGCTAAAGCCTCTAAAAAATTTTCCCTGCCATTTGAAGACATGGGGGTGCTAAAAGACCCAGTGGACAAAAAAAGCAGACTCCTTCCTGAAAGGAACTTGGGGGCGGCAGGAGGAGGGTTAAAACCCGCAGTGGCAGCCACATGTACCGCCAGATCTTTAATGGTCTGGCTAGATCATCTAGAGGCGCAACTTAAAAACAAAACGTCAAGGGATAACATACTAGGCTCCATCCCAGTAATGAAGGGCGCAGCAGCTTTTTTGGCTGATGCATCAGCCGATTCCGTCAGGCTGGCAGCCAGGGCTGCGAGCTTCTCTAACGCAGCCAGGCGGGCCCTCTGGCTTAAATGCTGGCCGGGTGACCACCAAACAAAATCTAGGCTGTGTTCCATTCCTTGCGAGGGTGAGTTCCTATTCAGATCTACTCTGGATGATATCCTTGACAAAGCTGGGGATAACAAGAAACGCTTCCCGGTCCTCACCGGTACTTCATACAGGAAGTCCTTTCGGAGCAGGAAATTTATTGCTTTCCCTAACATGGTGGACGGAGGTGGACAATTTAACCAGAGGCGTTCCATGGACAATCTCAGTGTCGCAGGTCCTAACTACAGATGCAAGCCCCAGAGGGTGGGGGGCTCACCTAAACGACCAAATAGCTCAGGGGGTCTGGTCAGAGGATTTGGAAGGGGTATCTTCCAAAATGAAGGAACTTCTGGCAGTAAAATCCACGGTCTCAAAATTCCTAAACACCCTACGGGGACATCATGTAAGAGTTTTTTCAGACAACAGGGTAGTAGTGGAATACTTAAATCGCCAGGGGGGACCCGGTCCCATTCTCTACCACATGTGTCAAAATCCATCCTCCAGGTAGCAGAGAACAATTTGGAGTCCCTGTCTGCGCTCCACATAAAAGGAACAGAAAATAGCACAGCAGACTTTCTGAGCAGGACCCAGCTGAGGCAGGGTGAATGGTAGCTGAATCAGTTGGTGTTAAACCAAATCACAGAGTTTTGGGGGAACCCTTCCATAGACCTATTCGCCAACTGGCGGAACAAGAAAGTGGACATATTCTGCTCAATCAACCCCAAGGGGAACCCAGCGGCATTAGATGTCTTCTCAATTCCAATGAACCACCAGCTAGCATATGCCGTTCCTCCATGTTGATTCCGGGGGTTCTGAGGAAAGTCAGGGAAGACAAGGCAAACATAATTCTGATAGCCCCTTTCTGGCCAAAGAGGCCCTGGTTTTCCTGGCTGAGGATAATGTCCACCTCCGACTCCTGGGTTCTTCCGGAGATTCCGGATCTCCTTTTCCAGGGACCGGTCCTCCACCCTCAGATAGAAAATCTACACTTGACAGCCTGGATTTTGAGAGGGCGCTCTTAAGGGATAGAGGGTTTTCCCCGAATTGAATCACTCTACTACAGAGTAGGAAACCCGTAACCACCAGGCTTTACGGTAAAACCTGGAAAAAATTCCTCTCATTTGCGGGTTTGAAGGTACTAGGGGAGGCCCCCATTGCTTCCATCTTAGAGTTCCTGCAAAAGGGGTTGGAGCGGGGTCTGGCCACAAGCACTCTAAAGGTTCAGGTTGCGGTACTAGGAGCCCTATACAACTGCGACCTGGGCAGAAATAGGTGGGTTTCTAGGTTCATCAAGGCATCACACAGGTCTAGTTCTTTCAGCCCTAACCAAACATCCCTTTGAACCTTTAGCGAATGCATCTCTAAAAGTCCTATCTCTTAAGACGTCTCTCTTAGTAGCCCTCACATCAGCACGTAGAGTTAGCGACATACAAGCCTTATCAGCAGGGCCCCCCTTTACGCAAATTCTAGAGGACAGGGTGACACTTAGGACTGACCCAGCATACCTTCCTAAGGTGGGATCACACTTCCATAGATCGCAGGAGGTCACCCTCCCTTCCTTTTGCTCAAATCCTAAACAGGGGGGAAGAAGACCTACACACCTTAGACGTCAGAAGGTGCATTATCCAGTACTTAGAGGCCACACGGGAGTATAGGAAGGACGGGTCTCTCTTTGTTTGCTTCCAGGGACCTCGGAAGGGACAGAAGCCTTCCAAGTGCACATTAGCAAGGTGGATAAGGGACGCCATCTCCCTGGCATACTCATCAAGTGGGGAGACCACCCCACAGGATTTAAAGGCTCACTTGACTAGGGCAGTGGCTGCCTCCTGGGCGGAGAAGGCCGGTGCTTCAATTGAACAGATATGTAGAGCTGCAACCTGGTCTTCCCCTTCTACATTCTTTAAGCACTACTGGCTGGATCTAACCTCTTCTTCGGACCTTACATTTGGTAGAAGAGTTCTGTAAGCGGTGGTCCCTCCCTAAACGACACTTCTCTGCAATTCTCTCCATGGTGCCGTCATGGGGGAAGGAGAAAGATGTAGTTACATACCGGTAACGGGATTTCTCAAAGCCCATGACGGCTCCTGTACATTCCCTGCCTTCACGCATGGGTGTGCACATTTATTTATTACCTATGTTTAGTCACGAGGTGTGTCCGGTAAACTCCTTAAAAATGTTAAAATTTGTGTTACTAACCTGGGGGTCCTCTCTGTGCTCCGTAAACAACTGATGCGGGAGAGAGGTGCCGCCCTTTTTATCTGTAGGTTTCCTGTCCCTGAAGGGCGGATCCCCTCTCTCTGTGGTGCCGTCATGGGCTCTGAGAAATCCCGTTACCGGTAAGTAACTACGTCTTTTAGCTTCGTTTTTTTATGTTTTACTAGCAGCCCGAGTTCCGAAACAAATAAGTTTCGGAAGCTAGAAAAGTGAGCTCTACGTAATCAGGGCAAATAGGTGCAGTGTATAATACACAAAGCACCCTGGCCACACGTGAATGAAAACAATTTGTATGTGTTTTCATGCTAAAGAATTAATTTGACCACTTGGATTTTCTAGCACATGCATTATTGTACGATTGAAATCCCTTAGTAAAACTTCATATTTCTGGAACCACTTCTGTTTTGCGGATTATAAGACGCACCCCAAATTTTGGGGTGCAAACTAGGAAAAAATGTTTGTTTGTTTTTTCAAATAAAATGGTGCGCCCTATAATCCTTTTTACCTGGGGGCAACGATGCTGGGGCCCTGTCTTCAGAAGTCGGCGGTAAGCGGAGGAGAGGTTCCCTATCCTGTACACAGCCCTACGCTGTGTTTCGGTAAAATGGCTGCCGGAGCATTCGCAGTTCGAGATCTCGGGAGATGAGACTTCATCTCTAGAGATCTCGATCTGCGCATGCTCCAAAGGCCATTTTACCAAAGCACAGCGCAGGGTCATGTCAGGGCTATGTACGGGATAGGGAACCTCGCCTCCGCTCACTGCCGATTTCTGAGGACGGTGCTGCAGTATCGCCCCGCTGAACTTGCCCAGCTCCCGCAGCCACCACCACCACAGCCTTGGATCACTGACACTTCTTCCCCGGCACCCGACACAATACTTACCCCTCCCCGTGCCTCCGCAGCAGCTCCTGCATCCTCCGCGGCTCCTGCACTGTGACGTTTCAGGTCAGAGGGCGCGGTGACGTCTTTACACCGCACTCTCTCCTGAGCAGTCACAGCACAGAGCGGGAAGATACCAGCGACGCTGAGGAGTCCGGAGCAGCGACAGCAGGTGAGACGTGAGGTGAGTATTTGATTTTTTTTTTATTGTATGGAGGCCTGTGGCAGTATAAGGGAGGGGGGTGAGGTGGGGGTGTGTGACATCCTGCATGGGGCATTATAAGGGGGGGGGGGTGACATCCTGCATGGGGCATTATAAGGGAGGAGGGTGTGTGTGACATCCTGCATGGGGCATTATAAGGGGGGGTGACATCCTGCATGGGGCATTATAAAGGAGGTGGGGTGTGTGACATCCTGCATGGGGCATTATAAGGGGGGGATGTGACATCCTGCATGGGGCATTATAAGGGGGGGTGACATCCGGCATGGGGCATTATAAGGGAGGTGGGGTGTGTGACATCCTGCATGGGGCATTATAAGGGAGGTGGAATATGTGACATCCTGCATAGGGCATTATAAGGGAGCGGGGGGTGACATCCTGCATGGGGCATTATAAGGGGGGGTGACATCCTGCATGGGGAATTATAAGGGGGGGGTGACATCCTGCATGGGGCATTATAAGGGAGGGGGGGTGACATCCTGCATGAGGCAGTATAAGGGAGAGGGGAGAGGTGACATCCTGCATGGGGCATTATAAGGGAGGGGAGGTGTGACATCCTGCATGGGGCATTATAAGGGAGGGGGGTGTGTGACATCCTGCATGGGGCATTATAAGAGAGGGGGGGTGTGTGACATCCTGCATGGGGCATTATAAGGGCGGGTGTGTGTGTGACATCCTGCATGGGGCATTATAAGGGAGGGGGGGTGTGACATCCTGCATGGGGCATTATAAAGGAGGGGGGTGTGACATCCTGCATGGAACATTATAAGGGAGGGGGGGTGACATCCTGCATGGGGCATTATAAGGGAAGGGGGTGTGTGACATCCTGCATGGGGCATTATAAGGGAGGGGTGTCGCGCCCCGAGGGCAATGGGGTACTTGGAGTCCGGGCCGATAGATGCTGGGGGAAAGGGATATGTCACAGTGGCTGGCCCGGTCCGTGGCCCAGGGCGGTCAACTAAAAGGGGGGAAGTTTATATGGGGTTTATAGTTTGATCGTGACGCCACCTGTGGTTTCTGGTAATTTGTACCAGCGCTGCGGCAGAATGTGCTGTATTTGAGAGCCGTCACACTGCTTTTTTTGTAACTCATCCTTGGTTTTTATAATACGAAATTAAAAGTGAAGTTTTAACAAGATATTTACAACCCTGGTCCTGCTGGAGACATCTCTGCTTGTTTTTTCATTAGCGCTGCGGCAGACCTCTGAGGCAGTTGATAAGGCAGCTGGGATGGAACGGCTCCCCACAGATGGAGCGGGCCTCAGGGCAGGGTAGAGTTTGATGGTGGGTGGTGATGCTGGGACCTGTAGTGCAGGCGAAATGGCGCAGCATGAGTAACTGACAGAGACAGGGGATTCGCTTCAATACCTTTACTGGTGCGGATGTCAGGTACGGTCCAGGGTACTCAGTAGGATGGGTGCACTTCAGGACTTCTCCCCAGTGAGCGGGTATTAGGCCTCCTGGTCCGTGTCTGCCTCTCTGTATGCTCCTGGCCAGCCTGCAACTGGGCCTAGCTTCTGTGTCATGCTGTTCCTTCACCTGTCACTTGGTAGTAGGACCTTCTGCTGGCAACCACTATCCCTGGTAACGCTGGGGCCTTCGTGGTTCCTGATCCTGTTAAGGGTTTAGCTTCAGGTCGGCCAGGGACTTGTAGTCCTCCTGGTATGCCGGTGATCCCTACTGGGTATAAAGGACCCTGTAGGCGCGTACCCAGTGTTCGGTTTGTATACTCGGGGGTGAGCCTATGATGCTCCTCTGCCCCCTCAACTCCTCTCCTCCTCGCCGTCGGCCACACTCGGGGCCCTCAATACAGCAGCAGACGTGCTGCATCTTCGCTGCTCTCAGCGTCAGCACGCTCTATGACTCTCTGACTCTGTCGGACTCTCTCTTCTGACTTACTGCCTAGCTCCACCTTCCATATATATATCCCTAACGGGCTCCCTCTGGTGGTATGAGGTGGAAGGGTGGAGGTGTTTGTATGTAATGAGGGCCTCTTGTGGAGAAGTCCGTCCATGCACCCTGGGTCCTGTGGTACCTGTGAACAGCAGGGTGCCACAGGGGGTGTGTGTGACATCCTGCATGGGGCATTATAAAGGGGGTTTTGACATCCAACATGGGGCATTATATGAGGGGGAACAGCCTGCATGGGACATTTTGTGGGGGGGAACAGCCTGCATGAGGCATTATGTCTGGGGAACAGCCTGCATGGAGCGTTATATGGGGGCCAGTATTCTGTATGGAGCATTATATGGGGGCCAGTATTCTGTATGGAGCGTTATATGGGGGCCAGTATCCTGTATGGAGCGTTATATGGGGGCCAGTATCCTGTATGGGGCATTTTATGGGGGCCAGTATACTATGTGGAGCGATTTGCTGGTTTCTGAGCTATTGTGGAATTTACAATAGATATCACTCATGTAATGTAAGAAGTGAAATCTTTGCATTGTACTATATATATATATTTCTCTTCGGTATCTGTGACCATGGCTTGCCCCCCCTAGTTTTGATCCTGGGTACACCCATGCACACAACTGACAGACTTTAAATAGAGTATAATATTTGTCACCTTCCCTAAAATGTCAGGATTATCACTGCAGTAATATTTGACTACCTGAGATGAACAAGTTTCTCTGCTTCCTCAGTACAGCAATGCTATTAAAATCAACCAAATCTGGCTGTATGCTGCTAACAAGCAAATAGAGCAGTAAAATGGTGTATTATATTGCTTTTCACCAAAATAATCAAGATTAAGAGCAAAAAAATTATTAGCCCTCATATCTAAGGCTTTGGATATGAGTAACAGCAGCATAAAGAATGTGCAATGGACCCTATTCTGTTGTATACGCTCTCCATAAACTTTGCCTGCCTAGCTACTTCTATCACCAGGATTAATATTCAGTAGAATTAGTCTTTAGAAGGAGTGTTAGGGAGCATGCACACGGTCAGTAATTGCTGCGGATTGGACGCTCGCTGCGGATTGGATGCAGCACACTTGCGTTGCGTGCAATCTACAGCGGCCAGGTGTCTCAGAATAGTGGATGGGGTTTCAAGAAATCCGATGCCCACTATGCATCTGTGTACTCCTGCGGCTCACCCGTGGAGACGGACATTTCCAGACCGCATCATGTCAATTTCTTTTGCGTAGACGCTAGTCTCCACAAGAGAAATTCTATCATTACAATGTATAGGATGTGTCGAATCAGCATGTGTTAAATGAACACATGCGGATTCACCTGCGTACAGCGCTTTGGACGCAGCATAGAGTATGCTGCTTTCAAAGCGCTGCCAGAAAGGGTATGTGCAGACGATCCTTAGTGTAGATTTGTAATGCTGTGGAATACCTCACTAAAACAGCCAGCAATTCTCTCCCTACTTTGTCTGTTTCCGGGGTAGACTGTGACGAACATAGGGTCCCGGGTCTTATATAGACCCGATGATGCTATGCGGCCAGCCAATCACTGTAATGCCACAACCAACATGGCTGCGGCATTACAGTGACTGGCAGGCAATCCCTGCATGTTAATTGGCTGTCTAAGCTGCGCCAAACATGCAGGGTGGGGACTCGAGCTCCCATCAGAGCATTCCAAAAATACTTGCTGAGTATCTCGAACGTAGATGCTCGGCGAGTACCGAATAGTGCCGAGCATTATTGCTCATCACTAGTTATAATAGCGTGTTTGAATGGGGAGGGGCAATGACAGTATGGGCAAGGGACAGAAGATGTGAGGGAATAGTCACTGTTGCAAGTAGTAAAACGAGAAGTAGTGAGGAGCCTGATAGTATCTTCTGTGATTTGACAAACCAGAAAAATTTTTGTAGATCGTACATAAAATTTGAAAAAAACAAAATGGAAAAAAATGTACTAAAAATAACTTTTATTAAATAAGTTTAAAATCCATTAGAAATATATAACTAAGATGAATATGCAAATATAAAATAGGCTGCCTTTAGGGGAAGCGCAAAAAGATTCAAGAGATAAGCTTTGGGGTAGGAAAAAAAATTAAATAGTTACCTTATGTCCCTAACAGTATCCTGCCTTTCTGCGGAGGTTGTCATCTTAGTATCGCATCTGGCTACCTGCTCAATGAAGACTGGCCCTTATGTGCCCTAACAGGCTTTGAAAAAATGAAAATCTGCCACCAATAGCCTGATACACCACAATTTGGCAATAAGAAACAATAACAGACAAAATTCAAATAGGTCACAAATGGATAAGAGACAGAACAACTTAATGAAAGCAATTGCTATGCTAGTCAGATGTCCTATGACCAAACCATGAAAACATTGCCATATACAGTATAATATAATAATTCATAAACCTGAATCAGCCAACTCAATTAGCCAACTCATTAATATACCAACCCAATTAGCCAACTCAACATGTTTCCCATTCATCAGGAGTATCATTAATATAAGACACGTAATTTTATATGTAGTGGTGGAACAGTTTGGAAAGCATATATTAAATATTCACATTGTTCTGTGCGGTTGTATTTGTTTGTGTGGTAGCAATGCAGTCACATCATTCTGTATATTTATTTCATTAGATGTTTCCCAATTTCATTTGCTGCAACTGTGTTTCACTACCATTTTTCTGCGTTCAAATCTGGATGGAAGGATTTCTGCTGTGTGTGAACGTTCCCTTGTACTGAACCTTTTCTCATAAACCTATATATTAAGCTATTCAGAGTATCCTGCTCATAGATTGCAGAGCATTTTCATGGTGCCTCGTTATCGTTAAGAATTACTTTGAATGTCACTTGATGTACACTGATGATACATTATTGCCAGTAATTGTGTAGTACTGTAAATTTCCCAATTTTGCTTGATCACTCTTCTTCAAATGATGTCTCTGTTCTCAGGCCGACCAGGGAATATACCACCAGGTGGAGACGCTGAGCAGATCTACACGACTCAGCATCCTCGGCGTAGCCAGAGGCTACAGCAGAAGGCCAGGCCCAGCTACGCGTACGACCATCTATACCCTCAGCTGGATGAATTTAAAAAGGAGGTGCCCTACACCAGGACAGGTAATGTGTATGTCTGTTTTGTTGTACATGTTTATACAAGGGTTTTCCTGTATGTATTCTTTTGTTATTAGAACACTAGATTGCGTTCTACCTTTGGGCATAGTTTTGACTTTGAAAGGGGAAAAACATGCTTGTAATCCCACTTTGGTGGCTGATCACTAGTGATGAGCGAGCACTATAAAATGCTCGGGTGCTCGATGCTCGGGTCGAGCACATTGGAATACTCGGGTGCTCAACCCGAGCAACGAGCCCAATGTAAGTCTATGGGAAACTCAAGCATTTTTCAGGCGGCTCCCCCCGGCGGTCTGCAGAGTGCCTAAAAATTGCCCAAATCGATGGGAACGGTGCTCAAATGACCTAGGGACAGCATGGGGAAGAGCCCTGGAAGCATTTCTGACTCCAGGGTCACTTCTGTCAACAACGTTGTCAGAGGTATTACGCCACTTTTACAGACTCACAATAAAACATACCAAAACGAAACCAAAATGGATTTTCCTGGGAAATATGTTAAGGAACATCCTTTCCAGGGTAATGACTTGTATATCAAGGAAAATAAATAACCAAAAACAAAAATGCTCCTCCACACCTTGGGCTATGTTCACACGTAGCGTTCTTGCTGCTTTTTTTCACTTTTGCATTGCTTTTAACCATGACAAATGCATTTACCAGGAAATGTCATTTTAACATTTTACAACCTTATCTGGCCATGTTGTGTGTGACACATCATCAGACACATCGTGTTTCATTTATGAAGGAGGGACTCTGAAAGTCACAAAGCCTATTTTTATAGGGCCATCAGGCGGCCTTTACTATTCTTAAAGGGCCAGCAGTCGGCCCTCACTATTCTTAGAGAGCCATCAGCCGGCTATGTTTTATTGTTCCCATTACTAAAGAGTGGGTCTCCTATACTGTTATTGCGTATGCAGTGAGCGGCAGGGCTGCCCAAACTGTGGATGCACCCCAATACCCCTTTGAAGAGACTGTTTTCAGGAGTCCCTCCTCTAAATGTTTCCATTATTAGGAAGTGGGTCTCCCATTGTGTTTGCCTATGCAGTGAATGCAAGGGTTGCCAAAAATTTGGAGGCACTCCAATGCCTCTTGGAAGAGACGTGGAGGAGGGCCTCATTGAAAAAAATGTTCCCATTAGAAAGAAGCGGGCCTCCTATACTTGAAATGCTCATGCACTAATTGTATGGGCTGACAAACGTTTACCCCTGGGGGGTATACATGAACATACTGTATAAAAAAATTTTTTTTACGGGCATCATAAACACCCTTTAAAAAAATTGTGGGTGTTGCATCATGGACCACGGTCACCCTGGTGATATGGTGATGGAGGATGAGGAGAAGGAGGACAAGAGCAAATAGCCAAAATCAGGAAGCGTATACCCATGTGTGGGTGTGAAAAGGTGCATGGGAATACACCTCCCAAGAAAAAACACTGGATTTGAGTTTGTTACGCTGCTATCATTCAGTGGTGTTGAGAAGTCTGGCCCAATCCATCCCTTGTTCATTTTTATAAGAGTCAGCCTGTCAGCATTTTCAGTTGACAGGTGGATGCGCTTATCAGTTATAATTCCACCAGCGGCACTAAAAACCCGCTCTGATAAAACGCTGGCGGCAGGGCAGGCCAGGACCTCCAAGGCATAGAGAGCCAGTTCATTTCACGTATCCAGCTTGGATACCCAATAATTATAAGGCACAGAGGAATCACGGAGGACGTTGGTACGGTCGGCAAGGTACTCCCTCAGCATCTTCCCAAACTTTGCACTCCTTGTGAGAGTACCCCGCACCTCAGGGCCTTTGCGATGGGAGGGGCAGAGAAAACTCTCCCAGAACTTTGACAGTGTTCCTCTGCCTCTGCTGGATTGAAGTTGTGTCTATTGCCTGTACTCCTTGGTTGTCCAACGAAGTGTGCCCTCTGCCGCCAGCGTTTTCAGATGGGAATTTTTTTAATAGATCCGGAACAAGGGCCTTCTGGTACAGCTCCATTTTTGCAGACCTGTCCGCCTCATGAATAAGTGGTACAAAGTTCTCCTTGTATCGTGGATCTAGAAGTGTCACCAACCAGTAATGTCTGTCACCCAAAATTTTGAGAACGCGAGAGTCATTGGAAAGGCAGCATAACATAAACTCAGCCATGCGTGCCAGACTACTAACAGGCAAGACTTCCGTGTCCTCACCAAGAGGATGACTGACCATGTCCTCGTCCTCGTCCTCCTCCTCCTCTCTGTCCTCTGGCCATCCACGCTGAACAGATGGTATGACAGCTGTGCATGTAGTACCGTCTATAGCGCATTAAACTAGCTGCTGTCCTTCCTCTTTCTCATTCTCACCCAATCCACGTTGGGATGAGATGAGTCTAGGCTGTGTGTAATCACCCTGTATGGTTCCTTGCTCCATCTCATCGTGCTACGCCTGCAATGCATCCTCTTTGATTGTGAGCAGAGAGCATTTCAGAAGACAGAGAAGCGGGATGGTGACGCTAATTATGGTATCATCGCCGCTCACCATCTTGGTGGAATCCTCAAAGTTTTGGAGGATGGTACATATGTCTGACATCCATGTCCACTCCTGAGGTCTTGGGTGGAGTCTGAACTGAATACCGACGACCTTGTTGATGCTGGTACTCAACAACTGCCCTCTTCTGCTCACAAATCTTTCCCAGCATCTGCAGTGTAGAGTTCCAACTCGTGGGGACATCACACACCAGTCTGTGAGCCGGAAGCTGCAAATGCTGCTGAAACACAGCAAGGATGGCGGAAGCGGTAGGTGACTTTCTAAAATGGGCACACAGGCGGCATACTTTAACAAGCAGTTCCTGGTAGGATTTGAGAAACCGCTGAACCACGAGGTTAAGCACATGGGCTAGGCATGGTACGTGTGTGAGCTCGCCTCAGAGCCGCCATCAGGTTCCGGCCATTGTGACACACTACCATGCCTGGCTGTAGGTTCAGCGGTGTGAGCCACAGATCTGCCTGCTCTTTCAGAGCTGTCCACAACTCTTCAGCATTGTGCGGTTTGTCACCTAAGCATATTAGCTTCAGCACAGCCTGTTGCCACTTGGCCAAGACAGTGCTGCAGTGCTTCCAGCTTGTGACTGATGTGGTCATTTTGGAGATGGAGGCTGAAGAGGAGGCTGAGGAGGATGATGTGCAGCAGTTGTATACCGTGGGGGCAACCCTGGTTGACCTGGGGCCCACAATCCTTGGCGTCAGGAGGACGTGTTCCGTCCCAAGGTCCGACTAGGTCCTGGCTTCCACTATGTTAACCCAGTGTGCCATCAGCGAGATGTACCGTCCCTGCCCACAAGCACTTTTCAACGTATCCGTGGTTAGGCGGACTTTACCGTTAACTACGTTGTTGAGGGCACGGCTAATGTTTTGGGACACATGCTTGTGTAATGCAGGGACAGCACACTGGGAGAAATAGTGGCGGCTGGGGACTGAGTTCTGAGGGTCGGCCGCCGCCATCAGGTTGCGGAATGCTTCCGTCTCCACGAGCCTAAAAGGCAACATTTTGAGCGCAAGCAGTTGGGAAATGTGGGAATTTAGTAGAGTGGCCTGTGGGGCGTTGGCTGCATATTTGGGCTTGCGTTCCAAGGACTGGGGTATGGACAACTGAATGCTGCGCTGGGACAAAGACATGGACGTGCTTCCTGATGCTGCTACTTGAGAGTGTGCAAAGACAGGTGCAGGGTAGGAAGCATCTTCGCATGCACCATGGACAGGGGATTGGCTTGCATGCACAACAGCGGAAGAAGCAATGGTGCCACCCGCAGACACTGTTCCTGGACCCAGGAGTTTGGCCCACAAAGTCGGGTGCTTTGCTGCCATGCGCCTGATCATGCTGCTGGTGGTCAGGCTGATCGTTTTGCCACCCCTGCTGATGCTAGCCTGGCAGGTGGTGCAAATGGCCTTTTTGGGGTTATCGGCAGAGTCTTTAAAAAACAACCAGACTCGGGAAGACCTAACAGTTGTACTGGCAACGTCCTTCGTGTTGGTGTTACGGGGAATGGTTGTCTGCATTCTTTCTGCGGCCACCACACTGCTTCTTCCTGCCTGTTGGGGTGCTCTGCCTCCCTCCCCCTGTGTGCTGCTGTCCTCGCTCTGCATGTCCTCCTGCCAGGTTGGGTCAGTTACTATATCATCCACCTCCTCATCTTCCATTACCGCACCCTGGTCCTCCTCCTGACTTTCTGGAAATTGTGTCTCATCATCGTCCACATCTTGTGACACTTTCCCACCGTCACCTTCGTGTGACCTTGGCTGCTCAAATAATTGGGCATCGCTACATGCGATCTCCTCTTGACCCACTTCAAGTGGACCGTGCGAGAGGACCGAATCAATCAATAAATGGATAAGTGAACAGCTCTTCAGAGTGTCCAAGTGTGGGATCAGTTGTCTTTGGGTACTCGGCATGGTGGGAGGAGGGAGGACAGGGTGAGGAATATGCGGTCTAGACTCACAACTACTGAGACTTGACCGTGTGGAAGACAGGGTGGTGGCTAAGTGACTGAAAGCATTATCCGCTATCCAACCAACAACCTTTTGACACTGCTCTGGGTTCAATAGTGGTGTGCTGCGGCTGCCTAGGAATTGGTACAGGAAGGTCAGGCGAGAAGATGTGGGTGTTTGTTCTGGCACAATTTCAGCTTGCCCACTACCTTGTCCTCGGCCCCTGCTTTCACCATCACGTCCAATTACCCGTCCCTTGCCACATGCCTTGCCCATTTTAAATGGAGGACAGTATCTTCCACGCTCACTACAAATGACTGAGTTTGGAGCGAACTTATATGTGATCCGTGTGATGGAGAAAACATAGTTTTAAATAGCTGGATTTCTAGCGCTGTAATAAGGAAAGTACCTGGCTGCAGTGCCAACAAGCAAATGGTGCAGAAAAACGGTGTTCTCAGGATTGCTTTTTAAGCAAATAATGAGGATTAAGACCAAAAAAATAGTATTATTGGCCCCTGAGACCTGGGCCTTTGTATAGAAATATCTAACAGCAGCAGAAGGCAGAATTGGAATGGAGCCTCCTGTGTTATATGCACTGCAGTCTGCTATATACACTGCTATATACACTGCCTGCCTATATACCCTGCCTGCCTGATCTCTGCAGATGGATTAATCCTAAGAAGGACTGTTTGTTAAGATGGATATGTGTAATGTACGTTTTTTCTCCCTACACTATCTAATAAACAAGCAAATCTCTCCCTGACGCAGCAGCACCTCTCCCTACTCTGCCTGATTCCGGAGTGACTGTGACGAGCACAGCGGCGCCAGGTCTGATATAGACCTGATGACGCTGCGCGGCCAGCCAATCACTGTAATGCCACAACCACCATGGCTGCGGCATTACAATGAGTGGCAGGCAATCCCTGTATGTTGATTGGCGCTGTAAAGAGCGCCAAACATGCAGGGAGGGGACCCGAGCATCTCGCAAGTACTCGGCGAGCTCCGAGCATCTCGAGTACAGAGATGCTCAGGCGAGTACCGAGTACTTGCGAGTATGCTCTCTCATCACTACTGATCACTTATACTGACGCACACTAGAGAATTTACTTTGCTGGAATGCATAGGCTCAGGACGCCTTCTACCTATGGGCACAGAAGAATGGTACTTTGTTATTCCTGAGAGAGGCTGAGGAGTGGATACAATTGCATGCAGCCTAAGCAAAGTGCTTGGAAATGTGGGGCAATTTGTGCAGCTGCTGCTAATGTACCACAAGTACTTGTCCAAACCACAATTGTATCCACCTATAAACTGAGTAGGCTAGAGTAGCTGAAAGTAGTAATTTGTGCAGTTTACATCTTTTGTATCCACTTAGATCCTGCCAGTGCCAGATTTTAAAAGACTGTGTGCCAATATAAAGCCTCAGTCACAGCTGCATAACAAATAGCTCCGATGCTGATAGCGAAAAGTAGGATGAGAGTCATGCGTACGTCATTCCGTATGTCATGCGAGTGCAATGCCAGCAAAAAATAACAGACAAGGATTTTTTTTTTCAAATCAAGTATTTTTTGTATTTTTTTTTACTTTTGGTTACGTGGTTAGTAGTGTTGAGCATTCCGATACTGAAATATCGGGTATCGACCGATATTCGCGGTATCAGAGTTCCGATGCTGAGTTCCGATACTTTTAGAATATCGAATACCGGAATTGGAAGTTCCCATAATGCAATGAGCCAGTTTCATTTTATTCAGCCAATGAGGATCCTAAGAAGTGTTTGCACATCCTGTTAGGCATATTAGGCATGTTAACTAATGGCATGGCTGTGATTGGCTGCTGAAATGATGTCATGATGCACTATAAAAGCCACCACCGCCATTTTGAGCTCACTCTGCTGTGAATTCAGTTAGGGATAGGACGCTGTTGTTCTGAGGGACAGTTTTAGCTACCTATTTGCTTTATTATGCTTTACCCAGGCTACTTTATAAAGCTTTCTTTTGCCTTGCAGCGCTAGTGCACAGTTCTCTGCACTGTTCACGGCTGTCTGCGAGGTCTCTCTGTGTGAGTGCAGCTCACGCTGTAGTGTGTTCTGCAGCCACGTCCGGTTGTAGTCTGCTCAGCGTGCATCACTGCCTCATAAATTGTGCTTTTTTGCATTAGTGTTGCTCATTTTTCCTGATTTCTCCTATTAGTGCGGTGGTTTCATCCGTATCCAGCTAGATTGCTTCCAAACACACTATATAGGAGTAGTTAGAGGAGCCTTTCTGCAGCATTGAGCCCTGCAGCCCCAGCCAGATTAGTATTAGTCTATTTTTTGCAGCCTCATCTATTGCATTGTAGGTTACCTTCCTGCATTGTAATAGCTACAATAAGTTTGTGATACTATCGGTTTTACATCTTTGGACACATGCAGTGTCTTTTTGTGAAAAAAAAAACGTAAATAAAGTTCACCAAACACTCCACTTTACAGTTGTGTAGGCCACATTAGCTCATATTAAAGTCTAGTCCACACTTTATAAAATTAGTGTTTCTTATACCTGTTAGCAGCTGTTCAGGAATAAGCACACTAAGCCCTTAGTACTTTTCTGCCTATCTTTATCAGTCTACCAAGATGAAGAAGGCAGGGAGTAAGCCATGTGGTCGTGGTCATGGGCGTGGAGTTTCTGCAGGGAGAGGACGGTGGGGATTCTGTGCCTGCTGCGGGCACCAGTGACTCAGCATCCCCCAGTTTTACCAGGGAACAGTCCTTTATGCGCAGCTTTGTAGGAGCTCGCCATACCCCACTGTTGCGGGAGGACCAAATTGAAGTCGTTGTCGGATGGATGGCAGCTAACGCATCGACTTCAATTAGTTCCAGATCCTCTCAGGTCCTGAGCACTGAAGAGCACCCATCTGTCTCTTCACCACCTGCCAAATTGCCCAGAAAGTCAGAGAGCCCTGGAGAGGAGCCATCACTACTTCTGTTCTCTGAATCTCTTGGCTTGGAAAGAGGGGGCCAGCCAAGCAGAATTCTAGAATTTGAAGAAGAGGTAGTATGCAGTGATGCGCAACCACTTTGTCTCTCTGAATCTGAAGAGGCTTGTGGGCCAGTGCCTATGGTCAGCACACCTCAGTACGCATCTGATGATGAGACTCAGGTGCCACTTTCTGGTGCGTACTGTGCTCTCGAGACTACCCAGGAGAAGCAGTTGTTTGAAGAGGGTAGTGTAGATGATGAGGTCCTTGACCCATCATGGCGTGAGGTATAGGAAGGTGGTGGGTGCAGCTCTGAGGAAGAGATTCCCCGAACGGCCCAAAAAGGAGGGAGAGGGAGGGGGCAGACTTGGTTACCTGTAGCCTCCACTTCGGCACCCATTAGGAGCATGCCTCTTCCAAAACCCAAAACGGGCACTCCCAAGACTTGCAGTGCCTGGTCCTTTTTTGACACAGTTGCAGATGACATTTGCTTTGTCAAATGCAAGCTGTGTAATCAGAAAGTGAAAAGAGAGAAAAGTGTCAGCAACCTCAATACCACAAATATGTGGAAACATGTGCGGACCAAACATGTGGTGGAGTTACAAAGACACACTGAAGACCCAGGCCAACCTACAGCGCCACCTACCACCTCTTCAGCTCGTGTTATAGCCTCTTCCTCCACCTCACACACAGCTGGTTCGGATTCCTCAAGGATCGCCATGGGAGAACCTCTGGCACTGTTGTACAGAGACACAGTGTCATTCCACCCACAGCACCACGTTCCCTGTCATCCTCACACTCCCAGGCCAGTCTACAGCCATTGTTAGCACAGGCATGGGAGAAAAGGCGCCCATACTCGGCAAACCACCCCCGAGCTCATTCTCTGAATGCTGGCATTGCAAAACTACTGGCTACTGAAATGCTATCATTCAGGCTGGTGGAGACTGACACCTTCCGTAACTTGATGGCATTGGCAGTCCCACAATACAACGTGCCCAGACGCTTTTATTTCAGCAGGCAAGCCGTCCCTGCCCTGCAACAGCATGTGGAGGGAAAAATTAAACATGCGCTACAAAACGCCATCAGTAGCAAGGTCCACCTGACCACTGATGCGTGGACCAGTAAGCATGGATAGGGACGATACCTTTCCCTCACTGCCCATTGGGTAAATGTTGTGGAGCCAGGTACAGATCTTGAGAGTGGCGCTGTACATGTTCTGCCAACTCCAAGGATTGCAGGAATCCAGTCTGTACACATTGACTCCTCTTCATACTCCAGTTCCTCTGAATCAGCGCTGCAGGAGCCGTCATGGTCTACCTCCACATCGACCCGTGAACGGTTACCTGTTATGATGACCGATATGAGCACAGCCGTGGCCAAACGTAAACAGGCCGTATTGAAATTAATTTATTTAGGGAATCGAAGTCACACAGCGCAGGAGCTATGGAATGCCATCAAGCAGCAGAGTGACGTGTGGTTTGTGCCAGCTCATCTCCAGCCAGGCATGGTAGTGTGTGACAATGGCCGAAATCTGGTGGCAGCTCTGGGCCTAGGCAACCTCACTAATATCCCATGTCTGGCACATTGGGATTGGTTGTGCAGCCAGAGATGCAGATGTGTTGTATGAAAATGCACAGTCTCATGCTGCACATATCACATCTGCATCTCTGGCTGCTATGGGCATAAAAGGGGACAAACTTATGGTGTGGCACCCATGCTCCCCTGACCTCAACCCCATTGAGAACCTCTGGAGCATCATCAAAAGGAGTGTCTATGATGGCGGGAGGCAGTTCACATCTAAGCAACAGCTCTGGGAGGGTATTCTGTCCTCATGCAAAACAATTAAAGCAGAAACCATCCAAAACCTGACAAATTCAATGGACGAGAGAGTTCAGAAGCTCCTTTCGAACAAGGGGTCCTATGTGCAAATGTAACATCACCTAGAATAAAGTTTTGAGTTGAAAACTGTTTGATTTCAGTTTCTAATAACCTGCTAATGCTTATAATTTCAAAAACGACCATTTTTTTGTTCTTTATTAAAATGAAAAGGTTGAAAACTCTGCTGTGCATAATAATTTGGAACATGCATTTTGAGTGCAGTTTGAGTTTTTTATTTTTTTTTAAATATACTGTTATCATAGGCAGTTTGTACAAAAACCTTTCAATTGTACTCTAATAGTTATTTGACTGGAAAATTACAATGACTGCAATTCATATAGGTAATTTGGGAAAATCTGAGAAAATATTATTTGCATAATAATTTGGAACACGGTGTAAAGCAGCTCAGTGCGTCGAGGCAGTGGAGGAAGCTCTGCACAAAGAGGGAGCAGAAGCAGCGCCTCAGCACAAGGCAAGACCAGTATGGCCCAAATGTGGTAAAGTTTTGTGTCCCCGCCGCCACAAATGTCTACACCATATCAGTCGGCTCCAGTCCGCAGGAGGCAACGTTTCCGTCAGATGGAGACAGACTACATGTCTTGCCCTGTCAGTGTACTCCCAGACGACTCTTCCCCTTTCAAGTTTTGGGTCTCTAAGCTGGATACATGGTCAGAGCTTAGCCAATATGCATTGGAGGTGCTGTCTTGCCCTGCTGCTAGTGTATTATCGGAGCGCGTCTTTAGTGCCGCAGGTGGTGTACTAACAGATCGTCACATCTGACTATCCTCCGATAACTTTGACCGGCTTACTTTTCTGAAAATGAACAAGGCCTGGATCTCGCATGAATTTGCCAGTCCTCTTCCAGAATAAATAATTGATTGGCAACAGTATCCAGGTCTCTATTGTGTTCATGTTTCTACCACCTGAACTGTAATCCCTGGGCTCCAACACCGCCAGTTGCTGCTCAGAAGTGCCGTCTGCACAGTCAACACTTGCTCCAGCTTAATTGGGGTTCAGTAACGTAAGCTGTTCCCCTGCTGTGTGTCCGGCAATTTCTCCTGCTCTGTCCACATTCACACTACTACTGATTTTAAACTTGCTCCAATTAGGCCTCTGTCTGGCTCCTCTCTGTTTTCAGTATTTACCCTGGGCTCCAACACCGCCAATTGCTGCTCAGACGTGCCGTCTGCACAGTCAACACTTGCTCCAGTGTTTTTGGGGTTCAGTAATGTCAGCTGATGTCACGGGTGTGTTGCCACGAAGATCGTCACGAGTACACAGCCTGACTTCTCGCAGCTGACTTGTTGGTGCTTTGTGTTTTTTCGGCAGTGAAGGAGTTAATTCTCTCTCTCTCTGGGCTAGCTGAGGTCCAGCCTCGCCCAGCTGCAATCAATGCTTCTTTAGTGAGACTCCTTCATATTCCTGCAGGTCTGTTTGGGAGGTGTCGGTGAAAGCTTTTCATTCAGACTTACAGAGTGGATCGTGGTGTTTGGAGTTGCTGAGATAAGTGTATTTGGAAGTGTTTTTTCCCTTTCCTCGCTTTATCATTTATCTCCTTTCCCGTTGGTGTTCCCTCTGTTGTAGTTGTGTAGAAGTTGTATGCAAGGTGGTTTTGGTTTTTCCCTTGTACTGTCTCGTTCGTCTAAATACTGTGTGGGCATATTATTTCTGGTTCCCAATTGTTGTGATCGGGGTCCTTCTCAGGACTAGATTACTGAGGTGCAGGGATCCTCAGGAGGTAGGGGTTACGCTGGCGGCCTGGACCTCTGTACCTTTAACAGTACCTCCAGGTTGAGGGATTAGTCAGGGCCCCAGCTTAGGGTCAGCTTAGGCCCCCTACCTCCAGTATTCTGTGACAGTGTGACATTTTCACCGACCAACTTAGTTTTTCTCCAGCTACCATGGATCCAGTAGCCGGTCTAGCTCGGCAGTTGCAGAGTTTGTCCATGGGGCTGGCGGACGTTAGGTCCAAGGTTTTGCATCCTCTGGAGCAAGCCGGACCAGAACCTAAAGTAGCTCTCCCTGACAGGTTCACTGGGGGGCGGGACAAGTTTTTTGTTTTCCGGGAGGCATGCAAATTGTACTTTCGGCTGCGGCCTCGGTTATCGGGCAGCGAAGAACAAAGGGTGGGAATTGTCATCTCGCTCCTACAAGAGGACCCACAATCTTGGGCGTTCTCTCTTCCCCCAAGCTCCCCGGTTCTCCAGTCAGTGGATAGGTTTTTCGCTGCTCTGGGACTCGTATATGATGACCCAGATCGGATCTCCCTTGCTGAGTCTAAGTTACGTAGGATTCAGCAGGGAGATCGTCCGGCGGAGGAATTCTGTTCGGAGTTCCGTAGGTGGGCCACGGACACCCAGTGGAATGACCCGGCTCTTAGGAGCCAGTTTTGTCATGGTTTATCCGACAAATTACAGGATGTGTTGGCACAGTATGACTCTCCCGCGTCACTGGAAGCCGCTATGGCCCTTGCCATTCGCGTTGACAGACGGCTTCGGGAGAGGTGCGGGATAACTCTACCCCCTGTAATGTCTCCACCTCCTACAAGGTCCCCTCATATGGTGGTTCCCCTGGTCAGTCCGGAGGAGCCTATGCAATTAGGAGGGACATCATTTCGGGGAAGGGGACCGGTGGAGCGCCATAAGACAGGAAGGTGTTTCCTCTGCGGGAAAAAGGGACATTTTATTGGGGGGTGTCCATCCCGTCCCTTGCAGAGTAAAGAGTCGTCGAAAAAACTGTTGATCCCAGGTTGTGTGGTGGACGGCAATCTGGGAGTAGGTATTTCGTCCCTAGGTTCGTCTCAGTTTCTCGTACCGGCGGAGGTGGTGGTGGGTGCGAGAACTGAGAGGATATCTGTTCTTCTGGATAGTGGGGCCGGGGCTAATCTGGTTGATGCTCGGTTTGCCCGGGTTCAAGGTATGCGATTGAGTGAGTTGGCTAAACCCATCCCCATATTCTCGATCGATGCCAGGCCTCTCGGTCAGGGAAGTTTTTTGCAAGCTGTGCATGGCGTAAAACTTCAAGTGGGGGCAATACATAAAGAACTGTTGTCTTGCTACGTGTTGGAGGGTCTTCCCACTCCTATAGTGTTGGGCCTTCCTTGGTTAGCTAAGCATAACCCGGTTATTAATTGGCAAACCAGAGAGATAAGCCAATGGAGTAAATTCTGTAATAAAAACTGCATGAACACGGTCATCGGTGCGGTTACTCCTTGGGTCTTACCTCCATTTCTGGCGGACTTTGAGGATGTATTCTCGGAGAATGGGTGTCAGGAACTACCTCCTCATCGCGAGTATGACTGTTCTGTAAAACTGCTCCCTGAGGCCAAGTTACCTAAAGCTAGGTTGTATAACCTTTCTGGTCCTGAGAGGCAGGCCATGAAGGATTATATTTCTGAAAGTCTGGCTAAGGGGCATATTAGACCTTCATCTTCACCGGTGGCCGCGGGGTTCTTCTTTGTTAAGAAGAAAGATGGAGGCCTACGCCCTTGCCTGGATTTCCGTGAACTTAATCGGATTACGGTCCGAGATCCGTATCCGCTCCCACTTATTCCCGATCTCTTTAATCAGATCGTGGGCGCCAAATGGTTCTCTAAGTTGGATCTCAGGGGGGCGTACAATCTGATTAGGATGAAGGAGGGGGATGAGTGGAAGACGGCTTTTAACACTCCGGAGGGGCATTATGAGAACCTTGTCATGCCATTCGGTCTGACTAATGCCCCGGCGGTGTTTCAACACTTTGTTAATGATATTTTTCGCCACCTGGTGGGACAGTTTGTTGTCATATATCTGGATGATATCTTAATTTACTCGCCGGATCTGGTGTCTCATCAGGAGCACGTTAGACAGGTGTTACAGATCTTGCGGGATAATAAACTGTATGCCAAGTGGGAAAAGTGTGTGTTCGCCGTACAGGAACTCCAGTTTTTAGGCTTCCTGGTTTCAGCGTCCGGTTTTCGTATGGACCCTGGGAAAGTGCGGGCAGTTCTTGAGTGGGATCGGCCGGAGAATCTTAAGGCACTACAACGTTTCCTGGGGTTTGCTAACTATTACCGGAAGTTCATTCGTAATTTCTCCTCCATGGTTAAGCCTCTCACAGACATGACTAAAAAGGGGACGGATTTTTCTAGGTGGTCTGACAAGGCTTGTCAAGCATTCTCCTCCTTGAAAAAATGTTTTGCCTCGGCACCCATACTCATTCAACCTGATGCGTCTCAGCCATTCTTTGTAGAGGTAGACGCTTCCGAGGTAGGGGTGGGAGCAGTATTGTCACAGGGTTCGTCCCCTGGTAAGTGGCATCCGTGCGCCTTTTTCTCTAAAAAATTGTCGTCCGCTGAGAGGAATTACGATGTCGGCAATAGGGAACTCTTGGCCATTAAGTTAGCTTTTGAGGAGTGGCGCCATTTTTTGGAGGGGGCAGTTCATCCGGTCACCGTCATCACCGATCACAAGAACCTGCTATATCTGGAGTCCGCTAAACGTCTGAATCCCAGACAAGCTAGGTGGTCATTGTTTTTTACCAGGTTTAATTTCGTCGTTACATATCGTCCTGGGTCTAAAAATGTAAAGGCGGATGCCTTATCTCGTAGTTTCCCTGGGGCCGGGAATACGGACGACCCGATTCCTATTCTTCAGGAGGGGGTGGTGGTTTCGGCAGTATGCTCTGAGCTGGAGGAGGAGATATTGGAGGCTCAGGGGGACGCCCCTGTTGGACCTCCGGGGAGACTGTTCGTTCCAGATCAGTTGCGACAAAAGGTGATCGAGGCACACCTTAACTCAGTTTTTGCAGGACACCCGGGGAGTAAAGCAACTGTGGATCTCCTCTCGCGTCGGTTTTGGTGGCCTAACTTACATAAAGAGGTGGTAACTTTTGTCGCGTCCTGTGGGGTTTGTGCGCGCTCTAAGACCTCACATACCCGTCCGTCTGGGGCCCTTTTACCTTTGAAGATCCCGGAGCGTCCTTGGACTCATCTGTCTATGGACTTTATTACGGACCTCCCTCCGTCTTCGGGTAAAACGGTCATACTCGTTGTAGTGGACAGGTTCAGCAAGATGGCACATTTTATCGCTCTTCCGGCTCTCCCTAATGCTAAAACTCTTGCGCAGGTGTTCATTGGGGAGATTGTGAGGCTTCACGGGGTACCCTCCGAGGTGGTGTCTGATCGGGGGTCTCAGTTTGTGTCCAAGTTCTGGAAGGCGTTTTGTGCACGGCGGGGGATGCATTTGTCATTCTCGTCGGCTTTTCATCCTCAGACCAATGGTCAGACGGAACGTATGAACCAGAGCTTGGAGACATATCTTCGGTGTTTTGTGTCAGAGAACCAGGAGGACTGGGCTTCTTTCCTACCTCTGGCAGAGTTTGCTCTCAATAATAGGCGGAGCGAGTCCACTGGTAAGTCCCCGTTTTTTGGGGCATATGGTTTTCACCCCCAGTTTTGTACTTTCAGTAGGGGGGGCTCTTCGGGGGTTCCGGAGGAGGAACGATTTTCCTCATCTCTCGCTTCAGTATGGAGAGGGGTGCTGAAGAATCTGAATACTATGGGGAACCGATACAAACGTATGGCTGATAGGAGGAGAGTGTCTGGTCCGGACCTAAGTGTGAACGATCGGGTATGGTTGTCTACCAGGAATATTAAACTTAAGGTTCCCTCCTGGAAACTGGGTCCCAGGTTCATCGGGCCGTACAGAATCAGTTCTGTTATTAATCCGGTGGCATTCCGTCTTGACCTCCCCCCTACGTTTAAAATTCACAACGTGTTTCACAGATCATTGCTTAAGAGGTATGTGGCGCCGGTGGTACCGTCACCTTTACCTCCCCCTCCTGTGGTTGTCAATGGTAACTTGGAGTTCCAGGTATCGAGGGTCATCGATTCACGCTTTAATCGCCGGTCCCTTCAGTACTTGGTTCATTGGAAGGGGTATGGTCCTGAGGAGAGGATGTGGGTTCCTGCGTCGGATATTAACGCAGACCGATTAGTTCGGGCCTTCCACACGACTCACCCGAATAAACCTGGCCCTGAGGGTCCGGAGGCCCCTCGTAGAAGGGGGGGTACTGTCACGGGTGTGTTGCCACGAAGATCGTCACGAGTACACAGCCTGACTTCTCGCAGCTGACTTGTTGGTGCTTTGTGTTTTTTCGGCAGTGAAGGAGTTAATTCTCTCTCTCTCTGGGCTAGCTGAGGTCCAGCCTCGCCCAGCTGCAATCAATGCTTCTTTAGTGAGACTCCTTCATATTCCTGCAGGTCTGTTTGGGAGGTGTCGGTGAAAGCTTTTCATTCAGACTTACAGAGTGGATCGTGGTGTTTGGAGTTGCTGAGATAAGTGTATTTGGAAGTGTTTTTTCCCTTTCCTCGCTTTATCATTTATCTCCTTTCCCGTTGGTGTTCCCTCTGTTGTAGTTGTGTAGAAGTTGTATGCAAGGTGGTTTTGGTTTTTCCCTTGTACTGTCTCGTTCGTCTAAATACTGTGTGGGCATATTATTTCTGGTTCCCAATTGTTGTGATCGGGGTCCTTCTCAGGACTAGATTACTGAGGTGCAGGGATCCTCAGGAGGTAGGGGTTACGCTGGCGGCCTGGACCTCTGTACCTTTAACAGTACCTCCAGGTTGAGGGATTAGTCAGGGCCCCAGCTTAGGGTCAGCTTAGGCCCCCTACCTCCAGTATTCTGTGACAGTGTGACAGCTGATCCCCTGCTGTGTGTCCGGTAATTTCTCCTGCTCTGTCCACATTCACACTACTACTGATTTTAAACTTGCTCCAATTAGGCCTCTGGCTCCACTCTATTTTTAGTATTTACCCTGGGCTCCAACACCGCCAGTTGCTGCTCAGAAGTGCCGTCTGCACAGTCAACACTTGCTCCAGTGTTATTGGGGTTCAGTAACGTCAGCTGATCCCCTGCTGTGTGTCCGGCAATTTCTCCTGCTCTGTCCACATTCACACTACTACTGATTTTAAACTTGCTCCAATTAGGCCTCTGGCTCCACTCTGTTTTTAGTATTTACCCTGGGTTCCAGCACGCCAGCTGTTTCCGGGTAGTGTCAATGTCACTTTGCCTCCAATACGTTGTCCTGTCGTGTTGCGATCGGGTTAGCCGACTCTATGGTACCTGCAGTTTAGGTGACTCCTATGTGGGCTGCGGGATCTGGCAATGGAGGCTGGTTCCATAGTGCCAATAGGACAAGCACCCCCTGTAGGACTGTGGGTTTCGGTAACTCCGGCCGGCTCGCGGCCTTGCAACTTTTTTTTTTCATGTGTACCTTCTGCTAACCATCCAGGTTTCAGTACCATCAGCTGGTTCTCGGCAGTGCCTTTTGCTTAGGTGCCTCCTTCTCGGTATCCGAGTTCCACCAACGTCTGCTGGTCCTTGGTAGTGCTTTCTGGCACAGGTACCCCCTGCATAGTAACCGGGTTCTAGTACCATCAGCTGGTACTCGGTAGTTCCATTGGCTCTTGTACCTTCTGCTACCCATCTGGGTTCCAGTACCGTCAGCTGGTTGTCGGCAGTGCCTTTGGCTTAGGTGCCTCCTTCTCGGTATCCGAGTTCCACCAACGTCTGCTGGTCATTGGTAGTGCTTTCTGGCACAGGTACCTCCTGCTTAGTAACCGGGTTCCAGTACCATCAGCTGGTCCTCGGTAGTTCCATTGGCTCTTGTACCTTCTGCTACCCATCCGGGTTCCAGAACCGTCAGCTGGTTCTTGGCAGTGTCTTTGTCACGGGTACTCCCTCCTGCCCAGCCTGGTTCCAGCACGCCAGCTGTTTCCGGGTAGTGTCAACGTCACTTTGCCTCCAATACGTTGTCCTGTCGTGTTGCCGACTCTATGGTGCCTGCAGTTTAGGTGACTCCTATGTGGGCTGCGGGATCTGGCAATGAAGGCTGGTTCCATAGTGCCAATAGGACAAGCACCCCATGTAGAACTGTGGGTTTCGGTAACTCCGGCCGGCTCGCGGCCTTGCAACTTTTTTTTTTCATGTGTACCTTCTGCTAGCCATCCAGGTTCCAGTACCGTCAGCTGGTTCTCGGCAGTGCCTTTGGCTTAGGTGCCTCCTTCTCGGTATCTGAGTTCCACCAACGTCTGCTGGTCCTTGGTAGTGCTTTCTGGCACAGGTACCTCCTGCATAGTAACCAGGTTCCAGTACCATCAGATGGTCCTCGGTAGTTCCATTGGCTCTTGTACCTTCTGCTATCCATCCGGGTTCCAGTACCATCAGCTGGTTCTCGGCAGTGCCTTTGGCTTACGTGCCTCCTTCTCGATATCCGAGTTCCACCAACGTCTGCTGGTCCTTGGTAGTGCTTTCTGGCACAGGTACCTCCTGCTTAGTAACCGGGTTCCAGTACCCTCAGCTGGTCCTCGGTAGTTCCATTGGCTCTTGTACCTTCTGCTACCCATCTGGGTTCCAGAACCGTCAGCTGGTTCTCGGCAGTGTCTTTGACACGGGTACTCCCTCCTGCCCAGCCTGGTTCCAGCACGCCAGCTGTTTCCGGGTAGTGTCAACGTCACTTTGCCTCCAATACGTTGTCCTGTCGTGTTGCCGACTCTATGGTGCCTGCAGTTTAGGTGACTCCTATGTGGGCTGCGGGATCTGGCAATGAAGGCTGGTTCCATAGTGACAATAGGACAAGCACCCCCTGTAGGACTGTGGGTTTCGGTAACTCCGGCCGGCTCGCGGCCTTGCAACTTTTGTTTTCATGTATACCTTCTGCTACCCATCCAGGTTCCAGTACCGTCAGCTGGTTTTCGGCAGTGCCTTTGGCTTAGGTGCCTCCTTCTCGGTATCTGAGTTCCACCAACGTCTGCTGGTCCTTGGTAGTGCTTTCTGGCACAGGTACCTTCTGCATAGTGACCAGGTTCCAGTATCATAAGCTGGTCCTCGGTAGTTCCATTGGCTCTTGTACCTTCTGCTACCCATCCGGGTTCCAGTACCATCAGCTGGTTCTCAGCAGTGCCTTTGGCTTAGGTGCCTCCTTCTCGGTATCCGAGTTCCACCAACGTCTGCTGGTCCTCGGTAGTGCTTTCTGGCACAGGTACCTCCTGCTTAGTAACCGGGTTCCAGTACCATCAGCTGGTCCTCGGTAGTTCCATTGGCTCTTGTACCTTCTGCTACCCATCCGGGTTCCAGTACCATCATCTGGTTCTCGGCAGTTCCTCAGCCTTCTTGTACCTTCTGCTACATTTCCAAGTTCAAGCTTTTTGAAATGGTTTTTGGTAATCACTCTGGATCTCCCTGATGATGACCCTGAAGACGATGACCCTGAAGACCACCCCGAAGAAGATGACGACCCCGAAGACGACGACCCTGAAGACCACCCTGAAGAAGACAAGGACCCCGAAGACGACGACCCAAAGACGACGACCATGAAGACCACCCCAAAGAAGACCAAGAAGATGACCCTGAAGAAGATGATCAAGAGGACAAGGAACAAGAAAACAACCACCAAGATACAGAAGACCAAGAAGCTGCAGAAGAAAAAGCAGAATAACATTAATCATAAGACTAAAAATCAGAGCAAACGATATTATCTAAATTATAAGCAGAAGAAGACTATGCAGTGTATGGGGGTGAGTCCGTTCCTCCTCGTGGTGCCCCTGGAAAAGACCTGCTGCTGTAGGCCAAACTGAACGCGGACAAATCCTGTTGTAAATCTTTTGTGACAGGAAAAACGGAAGGTGTAATCTTCAAACTTTTATAGATACAGTGGTGGCCAAAAGTATTGGCACCCCTGCAATTCTGTCAGATAATACTCAGTTTCATTCTTAACATGATTGCAATCACAAATTCTTTGGTATTATTATCTTCATTTAATTTGTCTTCAATGAAAAAACACAAAAAGAATTGTCCTAAAGCCAAATTGGATATAATTCCACACCAAACCTAAAAAAGGGGGTGGACAAAAGTATTGGCACTGTTTGAAAAATCATGTGATGCTTCTCTAATTCGTGTAATTAACAGCACCTGTAACTTACCTGTGGCACCTAACAGGTGTTGGCAATAACTAAATCACACTTGCAGCCAGTTAACATGGATTAAAGTTGACTCAACCTTTGTCCTCTGTCCTTGTGTGTACCACATTGAGCATGGAGAAAAGAAAGAAGACCAAAGAACTGTCTGAGGACTTGAGAAACCAAATTGTGAGGAAGCATGAGCAATCTCAAGGCTACAAGTCCATCTCCAAAGACCTGAATGTTCCTGTGTCTTCCGTGCGCAGTGTCATCAATAAGTTTAAAGCCCATGGCACTGTGGCTAACCTCCCTAGATGTGGACGGAAAAGAAAAATTGACGAGAGATTTCAACGCAAGATTGTGCTGATGGTGGATAAAGAACCTCGACTAACATCCAAACAAGTTCAAGCTGCCCTGCAGTCCGAGGGTACAACAGTGTCAACCCGTACTATCCGTCGGCGTCTGAATGAAAAGGGACTGTATGGTAGGATACCCAGGAAGACCCCACTTCTTACCCCGAGACATAAAAAAGCCAGGCTGTAGTTTGCCAAAACTTACCGGAGAAAGCCTAAAACGTTTTGGAAGAATGTTCTCTGGCCAGATGAGACAAAAGTAGAGCTTTTTTGGGAAAAAGCATCAACATAGAGTGTACAGGAAAAAAAAAGAGGCATTCAAAGAAAAGAACACGGTCCCTACAGTCAAACATGGCGGAGGTTCCCTGATGTTTTGGGGTTGCTTTGCTGCCTCTGGCACTGGACTGCTTGACCGTGTGCATGGCATTATGAAGTCTGAAGACTACCAACAAATTTTGCAGCATAATGTAGGGCCCAGTGTGAGAAAGCTGGGTCTCCCTCAGAGGTCATGGGTCTTCCAGCAGGACAATGACCCAAAACACACTTCCAAAAGCACTATAAAATGGTTTGAGAGAAAGCACTGGAGACTTCTAAGGTGGCCAGCAATGAGTCCAGACCTGAATCCCATAGAACACCTGTGGAGAGATCTCAAAATGGCAGTTTGGAGAAGGCACCCTTCAAATATCAGGGACCTGGAGCAGTTTGCCAAAGAAGAATGGTCTACAATTCCAGCAGAGCATTGTAAGAAACTAATTGATGGTTACCGGAAGCGGTTGTTCGCAGTTATTTTGGCTAAAGGTTGAAAAACCAAGTATTAGGCTGAGGGTGCCAATACTTTTGTCTGGCCCATTTTTGAGTTTTGTGTGAAATAATCAATGATTTGATTTTTGCTTCATTCTCTGTTGTGTTTTTTCCTTGCAAGCAAATTAAATGAAGGTAATAATACCAAAGAATTTGTGATTGCAATCATTTTCAGGAACAAACTGAGTATTATCTGACAGAATTGCAGGGGTGCCAATACTTTTGGCCACCACTGTAACAACTACAGGAATGCCTGTCTAAAATAAGAATATGATGAAGAAGAAGAATATGAAGAAGATGAAGAAGTAGAATATGAAGAAGAATAATAGTTGAATAAGAAGAATATGAAGAATGTAAAAAAAAAGAATAATAGGAAGAAGGTGAAGAAGAAGATGAATAAGGTGAAGAAGAAGTTGATGAAAAAGATGCTGCTGCTGAGGATGATGCAGGAGAAAGTGTGAGAGAAGTAAAAAAGAAGGTGAAGAGCATGGAAGTAGTGAAACATAAATATCTGACCAAATATAAAAAAGCTTAACATAGTCAATATCTTTGTAACTCCAAACGTCTTAAAAAATATATTAATTCCTGCTATTCTTCCGTTTGGTTGGGCTAAACCTCTATGCCTTTTATGTCTCCTCCACCTCCCCCAATACATTCTACATTATTCTTAGTTGTTTTCCTTCATGTGGAATTAGCCTACAAGGAAAGAAAGGGTTTATTTTCATTCCGATATTTGTGTCCCATTGACTTGCATTGGTTTCCGGTATCGGAATCGGCGATATCTGATATTTTTAGAGTATCGGTCCGATCCAATCCGACCCGATATTTCCCGATATCGGAAGGTATCGCTCAACACTAGTGGTTAGTAATGGGGCTGTCTGTTGGACACCTCTCCATTACTAACCCCAGGCCTTAATGCCAGCTGTGATTTTTGATAGCTCACAGCTGACATCAACCCCAACTACCATTACCCCAAATGCCATCGCACCAGGGCAGTCGGGAGCAGCCGGGCAAAGCCCCAGAATTGGCGCATCTTATGTGATGCGCCACTTTTGGGGCTGCTGCGGGTTGGTACTTTTAGGCTGGGAAGGGCCCAATAACCATGAATCTTCCCAGCCTGATAATATAAGCCTACCACTGTCTTCTTTACCTTGATGGTTACCAAAAATAGGGGGGACCCCACATGTTTTTTTTATTAATTAAACAAAACTAAATACCCTTTAGTGACACAAGAAAGGCACTAAAGGGTGAAAATTGTTTAAATGTTGGGAGCTTGTGAAATTGTATATCTACAGGAAAAATCAGACGGCATACGCATGGTTCATGTGTCTTCTGATGAGTCTCTTCCAATGTACGGGGCCATATGCAGCATGCTGCAATATTATGTGGTAACGCTTGAACGAATCCCAGTGATTCTGAGATTGTTATTTTTCATAACACATTGTACGTTGTTAGTGGTAAATTTAAATCAAATGTAATGCAATGTTTTCTTTTTCTTTTTAAAAAGAAAAATATCAAAATTTTCGCTAAGATTTGTAAAATTTGCAATTTTTAAACTTTCAATTTTAACCCCTTAACCCCCGAGGGTGGTTTGCACGTTAATGACCAGGCCAATTTTTACAATTCTGACCACAGTCACTTTATGAGGTAATTACTCTGGAACGCTTCAACGGATCCCCCTGATTCTGAGATTGTTTTTTCGTGACATATTGTACTTCATGATTGTGGTAAAATTTCTTCGATATCACTTGCGTTTATTTGTGAAAAAAATGGAAATTTGGCGAAAATTTTGAAAATTTTGCAAGTTTCAAAATTTGAATTTTTATGCCCTTAAATCAGAGAGATATGTCACACAAAAGAGTTAATAAATAACATTTCCCACATGTCTACTTTACATCAGCACAATTTTGGAACCAAAATTTTTTTTGTTAGGGAGCTATAAGGGTTAAAAGTTGACCAGCGATTTCTCATTTTTCCAACAAAATTTACAAAACCATTTTTTTAGGGACCACATCACATTTGAAGTCACTTTGAGGGGCCTATATGACAGAAAATACCCAAAAGTGACAACATTCTAATAACTGCACCCCTCAAGGTGCTCAAAACCACATTCAATAAGTTTATTAACCCTTCAGGTGCTTCACAGGAATTTTTGGAATGTGGAAGAAAAAAATGAACATTTAACTTTTTTCACAAAAATGTTACTTTAGACCCAATTTTTTTTATTTTCAAAGGGGTAACAAGAAAAAATGGACCCCAAAATTTGTTGTGCAATTTCCCCTGGGCATGCAGATACCCCATATGTGGGGAAAAAACACTGTTTGGGTGCACGGCAGGGCTCGGAAGGGAAGGAGCGCCATTTGACTTTTTGATTGTAAAATTTGCTTGAATAATTAGCGGACGCCATGTTGCATTTGGAGAGCCCCTGTGTGCCCAAACATTGGAGCTCCCCCACAAGTGACCCCATTTTGGAAACTAGATCCCCCCAAGGCACCTATCTAGATGCTTAGTGAGCACTTGGAACCCCCAGGTGCTTCACAAATTGATTCGTAAAAATGAAAAAGTTTTTTTTTTTTCACTTTTTTATTTTTACGAATCAATTTGTGAAGCATCTAGGGGTTCCAAGTGCTCACTATGCATCTAGATAGGTGCCTTGGGGGGTCTAGTTTCCAAAATGGGGTCACTTGTGGGGGAGCTCCAATGTTTGGGCACACAGGAACTCTTCAAATGTAACATGGTGTCCGCTAACAAATTGAATGGAAAATCGGCTCAAATTGTTAGCGGACACCATGTTGCGTTTGGAGAGCCCCTGTGTGCCCAAACATTGGAGCTCCCCCACAAGTGACCCCATTTTGGAAACTAGACCCCCCAAGGCACCTATCTAGATGCATAGTGAGCACTTGGAACCCCCAGGTGCTTCACAAATTGATTCGTAAAAATGAAAAAGTGAAAAAAAAAACCCTTTTTCATTTTTATGAATCAATTTGTGAAGCACTTGTGGGTTCCAAGTGCTCACTATGCATCTAGAAAGGTGCCTTGGGGGGTCTAGTTTCCAAAATGGGGTCACTTGTGGGGGATCTCCAATGTTTGGACACACAGGGGCTCTCCAAATGCAACATGGTGTCCGCTAACAATTTGAGCCGACAATTTGTTAGCGGACACCATGTTGCATTTGGAGAGTCCCTGTGTGCCCAAACATTGGAGCTCCCCCACAAGTGACCCCATTTTGGAAACTAGACCCCCCAAGGCACCTATCTAGATGCATAGTGAGCACTTGGAACCCCCAGGTGCTTCACAAATTGATTCGTAAAAATGAAAAAGTGAAAAAAAAAACACTTTTCCATTTTTACGAATCAATTTGTGAAGCACCTAAGGGTTCCAAGTGCTTACTATGCATCTAGATAGGTGTCTTTGGGGGTCTAGTTTCCAAAATGGGGTCACTTGTGGGGGAGCTCCAATGTTTGGGCACACAGGGGCTCTCCAAATGCAACATGGCGTCCGCTAACAATTTGAGCCGATTTTCCATTCAATTTGTTAGCGGACATCATGTCGCGTTTGGAGAGCCCCTGATGTGCCTAAACAGTGGAGCTCACCCACAAGTGACCCCATTTTGGAAACTATACCCCTCAAGGATTTTATTAAGGTGTATAGTGAACATTTTGAACCCAGAGGTACGACACAGAATTTGATAACATTAGGTCATCATATTGAATAAGTTGTCATTAGTCTTGAGCGCAAGTGCTCGCTACTTGAGTTTGCATCGGGTACTCAGGTATGCACCATGTACTGCGTGTGCTCGAGTGACATGCTCGAGTCCCCGCCCGGATGTTTCACGGTTATTAGACACCCAAAAAAAAACATGCGGGGATCGCTCGTGCATGGCAGGCAATCCCCGCATAGTTTTTTGGGCCGTGAAGCATATGGGGCGGAGACTCGAGCATGTCACTCAAATACCCACGATACTCAATGCATACCAGAACACCCGATGCAAACTCAAGTAGCGAGCACTTGCGCTCAACACTAGTTGCCATATCGTCATCTTTTTTACTTACTTTTGAAAAAAATCCCAACCCCATCACAACCCTAACCCCAACCCCAGCCCTAACCCTAACACAACCCCAACCGTAGCACAACCCTAACCGTAGCACAACCCTAACCCTAGCACAACCCTAACCTGAGAGTTTATTTTTTACGCCGTTCCTCATGCGGTATAAGTGATTAGACGATCTTATTCTTCGGGTCGATGAGACTACAGCGATACCAGAATCATATGGGGTTTTTATGACTGACAGCTGTCACACACTAAAAGACGCATTTTTTGTAAAATCTAGTTTTTGCATCGCCATATTTTGAGAGCTATAATTTTTCCAGATTTTGGCAGACAGTCATTTGACGGCTTTTTTTTTGCGGGATGAGTTGACGTTGTTATTGGTGCCATTTTCAGGCACGTGACATTTTTTGATCGCTTTCTATTCCGATTTTTGGGAGGCAGAATAAACAAAAAACAACAATTCAGGAATTGTTTTCTTTTTTTTTTTTTTATTCTGTTCCGCGTGTGGTAAAATTGATAAGGCAGCTTTATTCTTCGGGTCAGTATGTTTACAGCGGTACCACATTTATATCTTATTTCTATGTTTTGCACTTTTACATAATAAAAGCAATTTTATAGAAAAAATTATTTTTTAGCATAGCTTTATTCTGAGAGCTATAACTTTTTTATTTTTTGGCTGATGGAGCTGTATGGCAGCTTGTTTTTTGCGGGACGAGATGACTTTTTCAGCGGTACCATTTTTATTTATATTTGTCTTTTTGATCGCGTGTTATTCCATTTTTTGTTTGGCGGTATAGTGATAAAGCATTGTTTTTTATTTCGTTTTTTATTTTTATTTTTTACCGTATTCACTGAAGGGGTTAACTAGTGGGACAGTTTTATAGGTCAGGTTGTTCCGGACGCGGCGATACCAAATATGTGTACTTTTATTGTTTTTTTTGTTTTTTTTTTAGAATAATATTTATTGATGGGTACATTATATTTTTATTTTTGGTGGATTCTTTTTTTTATTTATTTTTTTATATTTTTACAATTTTTTTTTTTTTTTTTTCACTTTCTGATAGTTTTTATACTTTATTACTTTGTCCCACTGTGGGACTTTCACTTTTTTTTCTCTGATCGCATGCATGGCACAGGAATGCAGCACCGTCCCTGTGCCATTTTCGGCTGTCAGCGCTGGACAGGGAGAAGATTGTTTGGAGATGCACTGCGCATGTCCAAAAAATCTTCCTGCTGTCTGGTGACCCGGATGTTGTCATGACGACATTGGGTCATCATGGCAACATCCTGGAAGCCACGGCAGTCAGCGCTGGAAGCCGGAAGAGGAGGTGAGTATCTGCGATCACCTCCCCTTGCCACCTCAATGCTGCGATCGACTTTGATCGCAGCATCGCGGGGGTTAATGTGCTGGGAGCGGTGCAGGACCGCTCCCTGCACATAGTATCGGGTGTCAGCTGTGACAATCAGCTGACACCCGGCGGCGATCGCGCCCGCACAGCCTGTGTGCGCGCGCGATCGCCATGACGTACTAATACGGGTCTGGCTCTTAAGTCCCAGGGCACAGACGCGTATTAGTACGTCAAATGTTGTTAAGGGGTTAATATCCTTAAACCAGTTGTCATGCTTACAAAATGATTTAAAAAAATCATTTTCCACATCTCTGCTTAACATTTACAAACTTTTTTTTTTTTTACACGTAATTTTTTTTTGTTAGTAAGTTAGAAGGGTTCAAAGTTGATCAGCAATTTATCATTTTTCCAGCAAAATTTGCTAAACAGTTTAAGGGACCATATCATGTTTTGAAGTGACTTTGGGGGGTCTGTATGACAGAAAATATCCAAAAGTGACGCCATTTTAAAAACTGCGCACATCAAAGTCCTTAAAGCCACATTCAAGAAGTGTATTAACCCTTTTGGTGCTTCACAGGAATTAAAGCATTGTGGAAGAAAAAAAAATAACCTGAGTTCCCCCTCCCCGAAAATGTTTATTTTTAGCTCAGAAAGGAAGGAGCTCCATATTGTAGTGCACATTTTGCTGGAATGGTTTGAAGGTGCCGTGCCACATTGGCAAAGTCCCTGAGGTGCCAGAACAGCAGAACCCCTCCCTTCTTTTCCACCATAAGTGACCTCAATTTGAAAACTACACCTCTCAATGAATTAATCTAGGGATGCAGTGATCATATTGACAACATGGGTCTGTCACAGATTTTTATACCATTGGGCAGTGAAGAAAAAATAAATACTTTTTTTTAACACAAGCATTTTTTTTATTCCCAGAGGTTACATTGCACCAAATTTGTCACTCTTCTTCTGCTGAACGTGGCAATACGCCATATGTGGCTGTTCAGTATTGCTTAGCCACATTATTTTTGGCTGCTATCACACATAGGGCTGTGGAGTTGGAGTCCATTTAGGAGGAGCACAGATGAAGGGTGCTGGTCCAATCTGCATACAGCAGGAATTTCACCTGGGTATCGTGGAGTATGATACCTGGTGCCACAGAGGATTCCAGAGCAGTGGCCAGCTCGATGATGTAGACATTGAAGAGCGTTGGACTTAAGCTGCAGCCCTGTCTGACTGCTCGGCTCTGCTGGAAATCAACCGTTCTTTTCCCGTTCACCCTCATGCTTCAGATGTTCTCAGTGGAGGAGCTTTTGATGACATCATAGGTCTTTCCTCCTATTCCGCTCTCCAGCAGTTTCAGGAACAGGCCGGTTGAGATGAGACCTTGGTTCCAGGCGTGAGGGAAGTAGCCAGCGCTCAGGACGATATTGAACAGTTTAGTCACTGCAGCCTGTATTTCTGGGGGGGCTGTACTTCAGAATTTCAGGCGGAATTCCATCCAGGCAACTAGCATTTCTAAACCTTATGGAAGACATTGTCTCTGAAACTTCCTGTAATGTGATTGGTATATCCAGAGGGTTTTTGAAATCTTTTACTTTTTCCTCCATTGCCTTTAGTTTTGCCATCATATTTTCATGTTTTTGGCTTAGTCCTTCCTTCGGAATGTCTGCGTATAGGTCACTGAAGTACTGGAGCCAGATGTGTCCGTTTTGGATATGGATGTTGCTTTTCTTGGTTTTTGTGCCCATGTGGTTCCATAGTTCCCAAAAGGAGTTGTCTTGGAGGGCATATGTGTGTACTGTATATATGTGTATATATGTGTGTAAATATACAGTACAGACCAAAAGTTTGGACACACCTTCTCATTCAAAGATTATTCTGTATTTTCATGACTATGAAAATTGTACATTCACACTGAAGGCATCAAAACTATGAATTAACACATGTGGAATTATATACTTAACAAAAAGGTGTGAAACAACTGAAAATATGTCTTATATTCTAGGTTCTTCAAAGTAGCCACCTTTTGCTTTGATGACTGCTTTGCACACTCTTGGCATTCTCTTGATGAGCTTCAAGAGGTAGTCACCGGAAATGGTTTTCACTTCACAGGTGTGCCCTGTCAGGTTTAATAAGTGGGATTTCTTGCCTTATAAATGGGGTTGGGACCATCAGTTGTGTTGTGCAGAAGTCTGGTGGATACACAGCTGATAGTCCTACTGAATAGACTGTTAGAGTTTGTATTATGGCAAGAAAAAAGCAGCTAAGTAAAGAAAAATGAGTGGCCATCATTACTTTAGGAAATGAATGTCAGCCAGTGCGCAAAATTGGGCAAACTTTGAAAGTGTCCCCAAGTGCAGTTGCAAAAACCATCAAGCGCTACAAAGAAACTGGCTCACATGAAAACCGCCCCAGGAAAGGAAGACCAAGAGTCACCTCTGCTTCTGAGGATAAGTTTATCCGAGTCACCAGCCTCAGAAATCGCAGGTTAACTGCAGCTCAGATTAGAGACCAGGTTAATGCCACACAGAGTTCTAGCAGCAGACACATCTCTTCAACAACTGTTAAGAGGAGACTTTGTGCAGCAGGCCTTCATGGTAAAATAGCTGCTAGGAAACCACTGCCAAGGACAGCCAACAAGCAGAAGAGACTTGTTTGGTCTAAAGAACACAAGGAATGGACATTAGACCAGTGGAAATCTGTGCTTTGGTCTGATGAGTCCAAATTTGAGATCTTTGGTTCTAACCACCATGTCTTTGTGCGACGCAGAAAAGGTGAACGGATGGACTCTACATGCCTGGTTCCCACCATGAAGCATGGAGGAGGAGGTGTGATTGTGTGGGGGTGCTTTGCTGCAGACACTGTTGGGGATTTATTCAAAATAGAAGGTATACTGAACCAGCATGGCTACCACAGCATCTTGCAGCGGCATGCTATTCCATCCGGTTTGCGTTTAGTTGGACCATCATTTATTTTTCAACAGGACAACGACCCTAAACACACCTCGAGGCTGTGTAAGGGCTATTTGACCAAGAAGGAGAGTGATGGGGTGCTACGCCAGATGACCTGGCCTCCACATTCACCAGACCTGAACTCAATCGAGATGGTTTGGGGTGAGCTGGACCGCAGAGTGAAGGCAAAAGGGCCAACAAGTGCTAAGCATCTCTGGGAACTCCTTCAAGATTGTTGGAAGACCATTTCCGGTGACTACCTCTTGAAGCTCATCAAGAGAATGCCAAGAGTGTGCAAAGCAGTCATCAAAGCAAAAGGTGGCTACTTTGAAGAACCTAGAATATAAGACATATTTTCAGTTGTTTCACACTTTTTTGTTAAGTATATAATTCCACATGTGTTAATTCATAGTTTTGATGCCTTCAGTGTGAATGTACAATTTTCATAGTCATGAAAATGCAGAAAAATCTTTAAATGAGAAGGTGTGTCCAAACTTTTGATCTGTATTATATATATATATATATATATATATTGTAACATACCTGGCGGCGTCCTTGCATGGTGGTCCATCTCCCACTGTGCAAGAGGGCGCACTTGATCTCCTGTCCAGAATGTCTCTCTGGCTTCCCTCCATGCTGTCTGTTTGTGTCTGTTTCTGCTGCTTAAGGGCGGCGCCCGATCACTTCCTGCCTTTTGTACCTGCTGTGGGTCACACCCCTTGTGCGTCCTCAGCCTATTGCTGTCTGTCACTTGGTATATAGCTCAGCAGCTCCCTTCTATCCCTGCCTGAGCATAGTGTTTCCTTCAGTGTGTGCTTGCACTCTGAAGGTGCCAGGTCCCGTCTCTTGTCTCCTGCTTTTTGTATCAGTTCCCGTGTCTGAACTGAGTCCTGTATGTCTCCTGCTTTGCGGTATCAGCTCCCGTGTCTGAACTGAGTCCTTTCTGTGTTCTCTTGTCTTTCCTGTCTGAACACGCTCCTAGCCTGTTCCTCCTGCCTTCTAGGGGCCGATTACCTAGACCCGTTCCTGTATCTTGTCTGACCTGTCTGTACTCGCTCCTAGCCTGTTCCTCTCGCCTTCTAGTGGCCGATTTCCTAGACCCGCTCCTGTGTCTGGTCTGTCCTGTCTGAACACGCTCCTTGCCTGTTCGTTCCGCCTTTTAGTGGCCGATTTCCTAGACCCGCTCCTGTGTCTGGTCTGTCCTGTCTGAACACGCTCCTTGCCTGTTCGTTCCGCCTTCTAGTGGCCGATTTCCTAGACCCGCTCCTGTGTCTGGTCTGTCCTGTCTGAACACGCTCCTTGCCTGTTCGTCCCGCCTCTCTGGGGGCCGTATTCCCAGACCCGCTCCTGTATCCCTCTGCAGTGTCGGTCTCCTCCGTACACTCAGTTCCAGTCTGAACTCTCTCCTGTCCTTTACCTGTTTTGCCTCTATGTCCGTTCCCTTCCTTTTTCTGCAGAGTCTGAACTCGTACCTAACTCCTGCTTGTTGTCTCTGCAAGTACTGTGTGAGTATCTGGCTCTGTCTTTCCCTTCCTGTCTGTTCCGTGTGAACAGAGCCCTGTCCTCCCTGCTCAGCCTTGTCTGCACTCTAGCTGTGCTTGCCTGTAACCCTCTGCCTGTATTGTTCCTGAGTCCCGGTGTGTACTGGGTCCTATCCCGCCTGTGTTCCTACCTGCTAGTGCCTCCCTGTCTGCACTCTAGCTGTGCTTGCCTTTACCCCCCTGCCTGCATACCCGCCTGCCTGCATACCAGTCGTGCCTGCCTATACCCTCCAGTCTGTGTGCCAACCTACCAGCCTGTTCCTGTATTTCCCTGTGTGGGTCAACAGCCGTGTCCGGGGTCTGTCCTGGAGTAGCACCTGGTCCCTCTGCTCGGTTCCTCCTTGGTGCACTGGCGTCGTATGCCGTCGTGCGACCCTGGTCGGATCGGGTGAATACTTAGTCACGCCCCTCCAGGCATTCACTCTCCGGCACGGTCCAGTGGAATCACTACCAATCACACGCACACGCCGCTTAGCCCGGGCGTGTGCATAACATATATACACACATATATACTAGATGGTGGCCCGATTCTAATGCATCGGGTATTCCAGAATATGTATGCAGCCGACAGGGCGCAATCAGCAGATCGGTGTTTAAATTTGGCGCCAAAATCGCTGATTGGTCGAGGCCGGCAACCATGACCAATCACCAAGGCGGTGTTAAAATTTGGCGGCTATATCGCAGATTGGTCAAGGCCGGCGGTCGCGACTAATCAGCAGAGCGGGGTTTAAATTTGGCGCCAATAATGCTGATTGGTTGCAGCCGGCGGTCGCGACCAATCAGTAGAGTGTTATTTAAATTTGGCGCCAATAATGGTGATTGGTCCTGGCCATTACTAATCAGCTGAGCGGTGTTTAAATTTGGCGCCATTAATGCTGATTATTTGCGACCGGTAACCGCCACCAATAAGCATAGCGGTGTTTAAATTTGGCGCCAATATTGCTGATTTAAATTTGGCGCCAATAATGGTGATTGGTCACGGCCGGGACCAATCAGCAGAGCGGTGTTTAAATTTGGCGCCATTAATGCTGATTTTTTGCGACCGGTAACCGCGACCAATCAGTAGAGCGGTGTTAAAATTTGGTGCCAATAATGCTCTTTATTCGCGGCCGGCAACCGCGACCAATCAGCAGAGAGGTGTTAAAATTTGGCGCCAATATCGCTGATTGGTCACGACCGGTGGTTGCGACTAATCAGCAGAGCGGGGCTTAAATTTGGCCCCAAGAATGCTGATTGGTCGCGGCCGGCGACCGCGACCAATCAGCAGAGCGGGTTTAAATTTGCCGCCCATATCGCTGATTGTTCGCCGGGGAGTGGCGCTGCCTGTGCGGGTACTTCCGCTGCGAGCAGCTGGGAGATGAGCGGCTGCTCGCAGCAGAAGCATCCCGACCGGCAGCGCCGCTCCTCGGTCCTCCGTTCACACTTGCCGTCGGGAGATCAGAGCGTTGTTTAAATTTGGCGCCAATCTCGCTGATTGGTCGCGGCTGGCGGCCGTGACCAATCAACAGCGTTTTTTAAATTTTGCGCCAATCTCACTGATTGGTCGCGGTCGGCTGCCGCCCGCGACCAATTAGCAGAGCGGTGTTTAACTATAGCGCCAATATCACTGATTGGTCGCGGTCGGAGAGCGCGACCAATCAGCGAATCGTATTGGTGAGGACCGGGGAGCGGAATCGTATTGGTGAGGACCGGGGAGCGCCGCTGCCTGCGCGGCTACTTCCGCTGCGAGAAGCGGGGAGATGAGCGGCTGCTCGCAGCAGAAGTATCCCGACCCGGCGGTCGGGGTCCTTCTGCTGCTACCGGCCGGGAGATGAGCACCTCGCGCCGGTCATCTCCCGGCTGCATCTCCGTCCCGCAGATGAGCCGCTAACGGCCGCCATTTTTTTTCAGAAATCCCGCGGCGCTGATTGGCCGCTGCCGGACCAATGAGCGACGCGGGATTTCCAGGACAGACAGACAGACGGGATAAGACGAATATATATATATATATATATATATATATATATATATATATATATAGTACAGACCAAAAGCTTGGACACACCTTCTCATTTAAAGATTGTTCTGTATTTTCCTGATGAATTAACACATGTGGAATTATATACTTAACAAAAAAGTGTGAAACAACTGAAAATATGTCTTATATTCTAGGTTCTTCAAAGTAGCCACCTTTTGCTTTGATGACTGCTTTGCACACTCTTGGCATTCTCTCATAAAGAGGTAGTCACCGGAAATGGTCTTCCAACAATCTTGAAGGAGTTCCCAGAGATGTTTAGCACTTGTTGGCCCTTTTGCCTTCACTCTGCGGTCCAGCTCACCCCAAACCATCTCGATTGGGTTCAGGTCTGGTGACTGTGGAAGCCAGGTCATCTGGCGTAGCACCCCATCACTCTCCTTCTTGGTCAGATAGCCCTTACACAGCCTGGAGGTGTGTTTGGGGTCATTGTCCTGTTGAAAAATAAATCATGGTCCAACTAAACGTAAAACGGATGGAATAGCATGCCGCTGCAAGATGCTGTGGTAGCCATGCTGGTTCAGTATGCCTTCAATTTTGAATAAATCCCCAACATTGTCTGCAGCAAAGCACCCCCACACCATCACACCTCCTCCTCCATGCTTCACGGTGGGAACCAGGCATGTAGAGTCCATCCGTTCACCTTTTCTGCGTCGCACAAAGACATGGTGGTTGGAACCAAAGATCTCAAATTTGGACTCATCAGACCAAAGCACAGATTTCCACTGGTCTAATGTCCATTCCTTGTGTTCTTTAGACCAAACAAGTCTCTTCTGCTTGTTGGCTGTCCTTAGCAGTGGTTTCCTAGCAGCTATTTTACCATGAAGGCCTGCTGCACAAAGTCTCCTCTTAACAGTTGTTGAAGAGATCTGTCTGCTGCTTGAACTTTGTGTGGCATTGACCTGGTCTCTAATCTGAGCTGCTGTTAACCTGCGATTTCTAAGGCTGGTGACTCGGATAAACTTATCCTCCGAAGCAGAGGTGACTCTTGGTCTTCCTTTCCTGGGGCGGTCCTCATGTGAGTCAGTTTCTTTGTAGCGCTTGATGGTTTTTGCAACTGCACTTGAGGACACTTTCAAAGTTTGCCCAATTTTTCGGACTGACTGACCTTTATTTTTTAAAGTAATAAATGGCCACTCGCTTTTCTTTACTTAGCTGCTTTTTTCTTGCCATAATACAAATTCTAACAGTCTATTCAGTAGGACTGTCAGCTGTGTATCCACCTGACTTCTGCAAAACACAACTGATGGTCCCAACCCCATTTATAAGGCAAGAAATCCCACTTATTAAACCTGACAGGGCACACCTGTGAAGTGAAAACCATTTCCGGTGACTACCTCTTGAAGCTCATCAAGAGAATGCCAAGAGTGTGCAAAGCAGTCATCAAAGCAAAAGGTGGCTACTTTGAAGAACCTGGAATATAAGACATATTTTCAGTTGTTTCACACTTTTTTGTTAAGTATATAATTCCACATGTGTTAATTCATAGTTTTGATGCCTTCAGTGTGAATGTACAATTTTCAAAGTCATGAAAATACAGAAAAATCTTTAAATGAGAAGGTGTGTCCAAACTTTTGGTCTGTGCTGTATATATATATATGTATATATATATAATGTGTGTATTAGCACACACACACACTGCTCAAAAAAATAAAGGGAACATTTAAACAACAGAATATAACTCCAAGGAAATTAAACTGTCCACTTAGGAAGCAACACTGATTGACAATCAAATTCACATGCTGTTGTACAAATAGAATAGACAATAGATGGAAATTATTGGCAATTATCAGGACACCCTCAATAAAGGAGTGGTTCTGCAGGTGGGGACCACAGACCACATCTCAGTACCAATGCTTTCTGGCTGATGTTTTGGTCACTTTTGAAAGTTGGTTGTGCTTTCACACTCGTGGTAGCATGAGACGGACTCTTCAACCCACAAAAGTTGCTCAGGTAGTGCAGCTCATCCAGGATGGCACATCAATGCGAGCTGTGGCAAGAAGGTTTGCTGTGTCTGTCAGCGTAGTGTCCAGAGGCTGGAGGCTCTACCAGGAGACAGCCCAGTACATCAGGAGACGTGGAGGGGGCCATAGGAGGGCAACAACCCAGCAGCAGGACCGCTACCTCCGCCTTTGTGCAAGGAGGAACAGGAGGAGCACTGCCAGTGCCCTGCAAAATGACCTCCAGCTGGCCACAAATGTGCATGTGTCTGCACAAACGGTTAGAAACTAACTCCATGAGGGTGGTGTGAGGGCCCGACGTCCACAGATGGGGGTTGTGCTCACAGCCCCACACTGTGCAGGACGCTTGGCATTTGCCACAGAACACCAGGATTGACAAAGTCGTCACTGGTGCCCTGTGCTCTTCAAAGATGAAAGCAGGTTCACACTGAGCACGCACATGTGACAGATGTGACAGAGTCTGGAGACGCCGTGGAGAGCGATCTGCTGTCTGCAACATCCTTCAGCATGACTGGTTTGGCAGTGGGTCAGTAATGGGGTGGGGTGGCAGTTCTTTGGAGGGCCGCACAGCCCTCCTTGTGCTCGCCAGAGGTAGCCTGACTGCCATTAGGTACCGAGATGAGATCCTCAGACCCCTTGTGAGACCATATGCTGGTGCGGTTGGCCCTGGGTTCCTCCTAATGCAGGACAATGCCAGACCTCATGTGGCTGGAGTGTGTCAGCAGTTCCTGCAAGATGGAGGCATTGAAGCTATGGAATGGCCCGCCCGTTCCCCAGACCTGAATCCGATTGAGCACATCTGGGACATCATGTCTCGCTCCATCCACCAACGTCACGTTGCACCACAGACTGTCCAGGAGTTGGCGGATGCTTTAGTCCAGGTCTGGGAGGAGATCCCACAGGAGACCATCCGCAACCTCATCAGGAGCATGCCCAGGCATTGTAGGGAGGTCATACAGGCACGTGGAGGCCACACACAATACTGAGCTTCATTTTGACTTGTTTTAAGGACATTACATCAAAGTTGGATCAGCCTGTAGTGTGTTTTTCCACTTTAATTTTGGGGGTGACTCCAAATCCAGGCCTCCATTGGTTCATAAATTTGATTTCTATTGATGATTTTTATGTGATTTTGTTGTCAGCACATTCAACTTTGTACAGAACAAAGTATTCAATGAGCATATTTCATTCTTTCAGATCTAGGATGTGTTATTTGAGTGTTCCCTTTATTTTTTTTGAGCAGTCTACTAAAGATTTTACAAACACTGCCTCCCTTTGGATTCAATATAAAATTTAATAGTTCTGTTTCTTCTGTTCTGTAATTGTTCCTCTCCCAAAGCCACAGGCTACCTATAAGGCATCCAATCGGCCAGAAGTGATTGGTGGTGGCAGCTAATAACATTCTTGGGTTATTGTTATGTTAGCAGTGATCATACGTCGGTGTATACGTATATCCCATGTGTTGGAAGGAGGTGTGTATGCCAGGCACTCGCTGTTCTTTTTCCAATAACTAATAAGCGAGAACAGCCTGCGGGCCTCCTGTATTGCTCATCTGCCAATCGTTCAGTTGTCTGGACAATAGGAGGCAGCAGAGAGCTGTTCGCTCAAGAGGCCACAGTGAGTGGTCTCTGAGTAATCAGGATCGTGTGTGTGTGTGTGTGTGTGTGTGCGTGTGTGCGTGTGTGTGTGTGTGTGTGAATCCCTGACAAATTGGTGGCAGCGGTGGTATATTACAGAACATGAGTGGGGCGGTTGGCAGGGCCCATGTGAATTTACAGCCAGTTAGTGTGGGCAACACCATTACTGTTGGGCTTAAGGACACTGGTGCAGTGTAGAACGTGCCTTCATCTGCCCTGAGTTCATGTTACCGGAAGAACTCATTCCTGGGAAGACCCCGACTGTCACCGGGTTTGGGAGTGTCCGCCGTCCCATACCGATGACCAGAGTTTTCCTGGACTGGGGTGAGGGGAGGGGGTTAAGGGAAGTGGGAGTGTCGGAGAATCTCCCCACTAATGTGCTTTTGGGAACTGGTCTGGGACAGTTGGCTGCCCGATACATTCCTTACAACCCTTCCAATTATGATATGTCATGTGATGTCAGTGTCAATGTGATGCATAATAAAAATGTGTGTTGTGGTAAAGGGGAACTCGGCCATCTTTGTACTGCAAGGGCTCTTTACTTAACCGAGGAGGTGGGGGGAGGGGTGAATGTGGCTGCAGTGTTTCTAATATTTTCTATGACACCTCCCCCTTTTTGAGGTACTGTCGGGGCTGATTTACAGTTCGTCCCTCAAGTCTACCTTACGGAGGGGATTCGAAGATGGGGTTTTCTCCGGGGTGTTACTCATCGCCATCAGACAGGTCTGAAACTGCTGATTTAAATGTAGCCAGAAGTGACGGTAAGGCCTCAACCTCACAGTAATGCTTCGGGGACTGTTCTGGGCCAGTCACTGACCTAGTTATCCTGCTGGATGAGGAGGGTCCAGAGGGCAGTGCGTTACCTGTGTTCTGGGCTCTTGGCCGCGAGTGACAGCCCTAGGTAGGCGGTCTCCCCGGTGGATAACAACTTTTTCCAATTTGTCTGACATGCTGCAGACTCAACTTACCCACCACCCTGACCGACTGTGAATACTAGGTTCCTGCCACTATGACAGGCTGTGCAACATGCCTTCCCACCACTCTGATCGACTGGGGATCCTGCTTTCTGCTCACCCTGACATTTCGTGGGGCACATCTGCCCACCACCCTGACAGACTCTGGGTACAATTTTCCCACCCCTCTGAGAGGCTATGGGTACCTCTTTCTCATCATTCTGATAGACGATAGGTCACACATTTCCCTCGCTCTGCCCAGTTGTGGGACCTACCTTGCCACCCCGTGGACAGTCTGGGGATAAGACTATAAGATCTTCCTTACCCCCCTTTTACCACAGGATCCATGCTAATCATGGGGCAGCTACCACAGGACATGTCATCATTACACTGGTCAACTGGAAGGGATCACTTTCTTCATGGTCTCCGTGCCTGCTCCCCTCTCCCTTAGCACTTATGTTGACTCCTTTTAGGGGATCATCAGCAATATCACCCCACAGCGTGACACTGCTGAGTCCTCCTTGACCACAGAACATATTTTCTTTATGCATCATGCTCACATTCACATTATCATCTTTTGAAATGCATGACATTTCAGATCTGGAAGGGTTGTCAGGAAGGTATTGGGCACCCAACTGTCCAGATCAGTTCCCAATAACACATTTGTGGGGAGATTCCTGTGGACATCCCCCACTTACCTTATCCCCCTCCCCTCACCCTAATTCAGGAAAACGCCGGCCATCTGTAAGGGACAGCTAACACTCTCAAACCCAGTGACAATCAGGGTCTTTCCAGGGATGAGTGTTTCCAGTATCACAAACTCATTGTGGATGAGGGTTCGTTCTGTGCTGGTGTCCTTAAGCTCAACAGTAATGGTGTTGCTCACAGTAACCAGTTGAAAATTCTTATGGGCCCTCCCAACCTTCCGACCCACAAAAAGAATAGCTACACTAGGCCCCGGGGCCACAGGTGTGAGGTTCATCTTCTGCCTCTCCAGGCAGACTAGGCTGATTTGACCTGTTTGGTCACAGATATAGCACCGCTGGGAGTCAGTGGCAGGACGGTTTGTGGAATATGGGGCAGAACCATCAGAGGGCTGGCTGACAGGGTTACTGGGGGTGATTGTTGGCCTACCCCCTTTCCGGCTGACGATGGCTGACTTCCGCACCTCAGGCGTATGGTTGGATTCATAGGCATCTGCTGTTTGTGGTTCAGCAGCCTGCTTTGGCTTCTGGTCCAGCATTAACAGTCGCACCTCCAGAGGGCAGAGATGAAGGAACTAGTCTTACATGATCAGCTCTTCCAATTCCTCGAAGGTGGTAACAAATAGTCCTTGGATCCACTGCTTGAAGTTGGTTCTGATCCTATCCACCACATCACTAGCTGTCATGTGATCCACACTGGAGGGCCCGTAAATTTTTGCAGTACACCTCTGTTGTCAGCTGGTACTTTATTTTATCAAAGCCTGTTTGATGGCCTTGTAGTCTACATCTTTGTCATGAGGGAGAGAAGAAAAACCTCCCAGAGCTTTTCCTCAGAGCCCTGGGGATAAATATCGCGCCCACTGGTCTTCATGCAGCTACCTTCAGGCCCATTAAAACGCCGCAGAAATATGTCCAAGTGCCTGTACTTGTCCATCACAGGAAAGTGCTCAGGACGTTGTTTAAAGCTGTTAGCATTGCTAAACTCGCTTTTCTGTGGGGTGAATGCCTCCTTCTGTATTTTGGCTAACTCCATCTGGTACTCTCACTCGGCCTGTCACTCTTGGAATTGCAGAATCCGCTTCAGACGTTTCTCACAATTGTCTGCATAAAGTTACTCCAAGACCATCTGCAAGTGGTGGTCCACACTCCCATGATGCGGGTAGGACTAGAATTCACACGTGGGACCTCTGCAGCAGCTACACTTGCTCCTTGGCTGGCCTCCCCTTCATCAGAGATCTGTTGAAGGACTGGTTCTGCGGCACCTTGCAACCGTTCAGCAATCATTTGGTGCTTGGTTTTGCCTGTGGAGTCATTTCGTCTGAGTGCACAGACAGCAGTAAGAGTATCCTTAGACTGCTATTTATACCAGGGCTCTCCAAAAGTAGCCTTCATTGATAAAACAAAAGGTAGGACAGAAAAACGAGAGAAGGGGAGGGGTGTAACTGTTAAACGTACAGTATTGTCCCAGGTAAAACAGATTAAAGGGATAAATGTCATAAATGAACATGTTCAGGCAAAGGGGAGCACAAAGTGGCGCACAGGCACCTCGATGCGCATTTCATCGCAGATGGTAACTATTTATATGATGGAAGTAAATTCTGCAGCAAATTGGCGCTCTCATCATGATGCCCCGCCCTTCGTGAAGATGCATGCCACGCATGAGATACAGGACAGTCATGTCGCCCATTTCCACGGTAACGCAACAACCCGTGCCACCATGAGAACAGGACAGCTCATGTGCTTGTATTTGCTTGTTCTCAAATTGAATGTGGCAGCAAAACGACGCACGTACGTCATGATGTCCAACCCCCGTGACTGCACACGCCACGCATGATGGGAGAACCGCGTCATCATGCCTATCTCCATGGCAACACAAAAACAACCCGCGCCACCTGGGGGACAGGACAGTGCATGTCTGCAGTACATCTATGCCAAGCCTACAATGCTCGGAAGGTTGCAGCTGAGTGAATGTTATACTGCCGCTAATTAAAGTGCAAGTGACCAAGGTAATATAGAGATAACCAAATTAATAAGAGGAAGAGTATGTGCTGTAATATACAATATCATGGTCCATGAAAAAATGAGACATAATAGAAGTCATACGAGGAAAAGGTGATGCAGTGCCAAAGGAAAAACAAAAAATAAGATCAGTGCATACAGCACATAAACAAAAGAATATTATAAAAAATATCTATAATATAACCGTGGATGCGTGTCTCTGTCTGAAGCCTTTATAGACTGCGCATGCGCGACGCGCAGTCTGGCTCCAGACTGAAGCAGGCATCCAGCCATTACAGGTAAGAGGAGTGTATGGCACCGGAGATCGCGGTATGCGTAGACACTGAACGCATACCGCGATCTCCGGCGCCATACTTGCATACTTACCTGACCGGGAGGAGTGTTGCCGCGGCGCCTCTCTCTTCGCCGGAGACCGGGGCAGTATTGAGGCGTCGGATCGGCGCATGCGCATAGCGCTATCCGGCGCCATTTTACTGAAGACACATTTGCAGTGTGTCTTCAGCAAAATTGCACCGGACAGCTCGGTGCTCCGGCGCCGCACTCCTCCCCCGACATCCGGCAGAACAGGACACAGAAGCGCTGGATCACAGAGAAGAAAGGTGAGAATAACTGTTTTATTTTTTTGTATGTGTGTACAGCATGAAAGGGATGAGGAGGCCACACATACCAGAATTGGGCGGGTGAGGGGACCATGCATACCAGGATTATGGGGTGAGGGGACTATGCATACCAGGATTGTGGGGTCAGGGGATCATGCATACCAGGATTGGGGGGTGAGGGGACCACGCATACCAGGATTGGGGGGTGAGGGGACCATGCATACCAGGATTGGGGGGTGAGGGGATCATGCATACCAGGATTGGGGGGTGAGGGGTACCACGCATACCATTATTGGGGGGTGAAGAGACCATTCATACCAGGATTGGAGGGTGAGGGGTGCCATGCATACCAGAATAGGGATGAGGGGTACCATACATACCAGGATAGGAATGTGGGGAACCATGCATACCAGGATGATGGATGGGGTCCCATGCATACCAGGATGAGGGATTGGGTGCCATGCATTCCAGGATGAGGGGTACCAAACATACTAGAATAGGGATGAGGGGGACCATACATACCAGGATAGGGATGAGGGGTACCATGTATACCAGGATTGGGAATGAGGGGTACCATGTATACCAGGATTGGGGATGACGGGCCCATGCATACTGGGATTGGGGATGAGGGGTGCCATGCATACCGGGATTGGGGATGAGGGGTGCCATGCATACCGGGATTGGAGATGAGGGGTGCCATGCATACCGGGATTGGGGATGAGGGGTGCCACGCAAACCATGATTTGGGGTGAGGGGTGCCATGCATACCTGGATTGGGGATGAGGGGTGCCATGCATTACAGGATTGGGGATGAGGGGTGCCATGCATTACAGGATAGGGATGAGGGGTGCCATGCATACTACCGGGATTGGGGGTGAGGGGTGCCATGCATACTACTGGGATTGGGGGTGAGGGGTGCCATGCATACCGGGATTGGGGGTGAGGGGTGCCATGCATACCGGTATTGGGGGTGAGGGGTGCCATGCATACCGGGATGGGGATGAGGAGTGCCATGCATACCAGGATGTGGATGAGTGATACCATGCATACCGGGATGGGGATGAGGAGTGCCATGCATACCAAGATGTGGGAAAGGGATACCATGCATACCAGGATGAGGGATCCCATGCATACCAGGATGAGGGATCCCATGCATACCAGGATGAGGGATGCCATGCATACCAGGATGAGGGATGCCATGCATACCAGGATGAGGGATGCCATGAATACCAGGATGAGGGGTGCTACGCATACCAGGATGAGGGGTGCCACGCATACCAGGATTGGCAATGGGGTGTGCCACGCATACCAGTAATGGGGGTGAGGAGTGCCATGCCTTCCAGGATTAGGGATGAGGGAGCCATGCATTACAGGAGTAGGGATAAGGGAGCCATGCATTACAGGATTAGGGATGAGGGAGCCATGCATTACAGGATTATGGATGAGGGAGCCATGCATTACAGGATTAGGGATGAGGGAGCCACGCATACCAGGATTGGGGGTGAGGGGTGCTACGCATACCAGGATTGGGGGTGAGGGGTGCCACGCATACCAGTATTGGGGGTGAGGGGTGCCATGCCTTCCAGGATTGGGGGTCAGGGGTGCCATGCATTACAGGATAGGGATGAGGGAGCCATGCATACCAGGATGAGGAATACCATGCGTACCAGGATGAGGGATGCCATGCATACCAGGATTGGGGATGAGGGGTGCCATGCCTACAAGGATTGGAAAAGATTTGCAACTGACTGTTTCCTTCAGGTGCTACAGGATTAAGAACGATAATCCAGCGCATCTCTATTTGATGAAGTTTTTCACTTAACATCACTGCCCCTAATTCCCAAAGAAACATGGTCAATGCCACGTGCTGAAAACCCTCTAGGATTACCATTATGGGCTTCTATCCTAGGGATGGTTTTAATTTATCAGGATCCTGGCAAGTGACTGTATTTTTAATGTCTTTAATGTGTTCTTGGACACACATTTTGAAAGGTCTTGTAGTCATGCCTACATAAATGAGGCCACAAGGACAGCTGGTGTGACATACAGCTGCTTTAGTGTTATATGTAATGTGGTAGACAATCTTAAGTTTTATCCCTTTTCGAGTTGAAATATTCTGTGGTCTTGGAATGTATTTTAGGCAGAAGATCCTCACAGAGGACCTTCGAATCCAAATGGAGGAAAGTAATGGGTATGCATTCACCATCAGTCAAGAGGAAGATATTTGATGCGAGATACAAGAGGTGGTTTGGTAAGTTGTTTTTGAAGGTACTGATAAGTTAAAAGGATGGACCAATGTGTAGACAAAATATTGCTGCCGACTGTGCATTGAATGTAGTGACCTAGGTTTGGTGTCTGGTAAGGCGTTTTTGTTCTTTATATAATTCACCAGAAGAGCTTGTCTGGCAGTGTTTTTTGTTTTAAGGAGACCCTTTCTAATATAGCAATTCTTATAGCCAGGTCCTCAGCTTGCACAAAAAAAGTTTGATCATTAGAGCAGATGCGACGAGCTCTGAAAAACTGGCAAGTAGGTGTTGATCATTTTAACTGTAAGGAATGTGAGGAAGGAACGCTTTTGTAGGTGTTGTTTTATGAAAAATATCTACGTGGATGGTACCATCAAATGATTTAGTGGTAAGCAAGTCAAGAAAGTTAACCTGTAGTTAATTGTACGTCCAAGTAAGTTTAATATTTAGGTCGTTTGTGTTAAGGTGACCCAAAAACTAGTCCAACTGCGATGTGGAGCCCTGCCAAATAAAACGAGACCATAAGAATACAGCATGATGTCCAGGTGTGTTAAGTGCAGTTTCACTCCCCAACAGCCATAGGAAAAATTAGTATATGAGAGCACACAAGATGCGCCCATAGCTGTGCCCTGGAGCGGTAGGAAGTGACTGTCCTTAAAGGGGTATTTCCATCTCCAAGATGTAGTAGGTATGATATTAGCTAATATCTCTAATTAGAAATATAGTATAGTTTTTTTTTTTATTTCGCTATGTCTCTTTCCTGATGTGCAGGGCATTCTATGGTTATGTCCACTGATAAAGTGACAGCTAGTTGCTAGTGGTCGTAACCATGGATACCTAAGGTCCTACACATGAGAAAGAGACATAACGAATCAAAAAAATTATACTACATTTCTAATTGGAGGTATTTGATATTAATAATAATAATAATAATACAATTAATATTATTATTATAATTATTATTACACTTGCTACACATTGAGATAGAATCTTGGAGATGGGAATACCCCTAAAAAGCACAAAAAAATCTGGGTCAAAATAAAATGTAGCAATGATGGAATGAAATCCAAATCCAAGTTGGTCATACCCAAAATATATTTGACTGCTTTTAATCCAAGATCAAGCCACATGTCATTTTCCAGGATAATACCGTCAAGTCTCCCAAGAACATCTGTGGTGTCCTAATAAATGAAAGGAGTGTCTCCACACATTTCTGCAAATAAAAATTAACAAATTTACAGATTGGTTCACAAAGACCCCCCCCCACCCCCATACCCGCTACTATACGCTGGCCTGGAGGGCAAAGGGGGTCCTTATGAGTCTTGCGCAACATTGAAAAAGTGGGAACAACCAGATGTTCAGGAGTCAGTAATTCAATCATCTCAGGAGAAATGACAGATGCCTGTATTCAATCATATAGTAACTCCAATAGTTCATTTTTAAACATCTGTAATGGACGTGCATCCAAACACCTATAGCATTATGTTCTATAAAGCTGTTTAAATGCCTCTATTGTAAAGGGAAGTGTCCTAGGTTGTACATATACAGTGGTTACGGAAAGTATTCAGACCCCTTTAAATTTTTCACTCTTTGTTTCATTGCAGCCATTTGATAAATTCTAAAAAGTTCATTTTTTTCTCATTAAAGTACACTCTGCACCCCATCTTGACCGAAAAAAACAGAAATGTAGAAATTTTTGCAAATTTATTAAAAAAGAAAAACTGAAATATCACATGGTCATAAGTATTCAGACTCTTTGCTCAGATACTCATATTTAAGTCACATGCTGTCCATTTCCTTGTCATCCTCCTTGATATGGTTCTACCTCGCCATTGGAGTCCAGATGCGTTTAATTAAACTGATAGTACTTGATAGTACACCTGTCTATATAAGACCTCACAGCTTACAGTGCATGTAAGACCAAATGAGAATCATGATCTCAAAGGAACTGCCCAAGGAGCTCAGAAACAGAATTGTGGCAAGACACAGATCTGGCCAAAGTTTCAAAAGAATTTCTGCATTACTCAAGGTTCCTAAGAGCACATTGGCCTCCATAATCCTTAAATGGAAGAAGTTTGGGACCACCAGAAGTCTTCCTAGACCTGGCCGTCCAGCCAAACTGAGCAATCGTGGGATAAGAGCCCTTGTGAGAGATGTGAAGAAGAACCCCAAGATCACTGTGGCTGAGCTCCAGAGATGCAGTAGGGAGATGGGAGAAAGTTCCACAAAGTCAACTATCACTGCAGCCCTCCACCAGTCAGGCCTTTATGGCAGAGTGGCCCAACAGAAGCCTCTACTCAGTGCAAGACATATGAAAGCCCGCATAGAGTTTGCTCACAAACACATGAAGGACTCCCAAACTATGAGAAATAAGGTTCTCTGCTCTGATGAAACGAAGATAGAACTTTTTCGTGATAATTCTAAGCGGTATGTATGGAGAAAACCAGGGACTGCTCATCACCTGTCCAATACAATCCCAACAATGAAATATGGTGGTGGCAGCATCATGCTATGAGGGTGTTTTTCAGCTGCAGGGACAGGACGACTGGTTGCAATTGAAGGAAACATGAATGCGGCCAAATACAGAGATATCTTGGATGAAAACATCTTCCAGAGTGCTCTGGACCTCAGACTTGGCCAAAGGTTCACCTTCCAACAAGACAATGATCCTAAGCACACAGCTAAAATAACAAACGAGGGGCTTCAGAACAACTCTGTGACCATTCTTGACTGGCCCAGCCAGAGCCCTGACCTAAACCCTATTGAGCATCTCTGGAGAGACCAGAAAATGGCTCTCCACCAACGTTCACCATCCAACCTGACGGAAATGGAGAGGATCTGCAAGGACGAATGGCAGAGGATCCCCAAATCCAGGTGTGAAAAACTTGTTGCATCATTCCGAAGAAGACTCATGGATTTACTAGCTCAAATGGGTGCTTCTACTCAATACTGATCAAAGGGTCTGAATACTTATGACCATGTGATATTTCAGTTTTTCTTTTTTAATAAATTTGCAAAAATTTCTACTTTTCTGTTTTTTTTTCAGTGAAGATAGGGTGCAGAGTGTACTTTAATGAGAAAAAAAATGAATTTTTTAGAATTTACCAAATGGCTGCAATGAAACAAAGAGTGAAAAATTTAAAGGGGTCTGAATACTTTCCGTACCCACTGTATATATGTATCTGCATGCTAGCCATGTTTGCAGTTAAGTATACATGTATATATTGGCCCCCATCTCCTTATGTGTTTCAGTCTGTTTGCTGCTGTTGGGGGCAGGATCAACAAAATGTCCAGCCATGTACTAAAACAGGTTTTGCGAGTATGGTTGGACATGAACAAAGACCTTAGCCAGTGGGCGGGGAATAATACATAATTTCCTGTGCTGGACTTAAAACCCCAGAGCACTCATGTGCTAGCCCTTTTTGGACGCTTGGAGAGGATAGACACAACACATGGCTGAGTATCTCTCTTCCCCTGTAACTCTTTACTTACTAGCCCTACAAACCCTGTACTAACCCTCCTAGATATTGATATGCTTGTATCTGTATATATATAGGGAAAGTTAGTATAGTTGGGTGGGCCGCATGAGTGATTAGGAAACATGGGTGGAAAATAGGTAATTGGGAATTGTATATTGTTATTATTATTGTGTACTGTGTTAGTGGGATAAATAGTAGTATATTAACTGTAGACTTTTGTGCAATAAATACCTTTTATTAGCACACGGTTTTGTCTCAGTTGGTGTATAGTATAAGGCACAGATAACATTAGTGGATATTAATTATTAATAGTCAAGTTTGATGTTAATAGTTAATATCGGACCTCAATAGAGGTGTAGGAGAGTTCCCCATTAATAACTGATATTTTTGGAGGGAATCTCGTCCTTTTACAATGGCGAGCCAGGCCCAACTGTTGATTTTAGTTTTCGTGTTTCACTCTGTGAAGACCTGTGTCCGTGAGCTGATCAGGCCAGAGGGACATGGACAGAGATAGCATTGATACACAATGAAGTGTTGTGCTATTCTGTGCGTTCGGTGCCCTGATAGTTCGGATGAGTGACACAGCTCTTCAGCCTGAGTGATCCACAACAGAAGAACCCAATCTTTTGTTTTCTTTTGAACTCGCCCTTTAACAACGGCGAGCCAGGCCCAACTGTTGTGATTTTGTTTTTCGTGTTTTGCTCTGTGATTATTTGTGGTCATTGTTTGTGAACTGACCAGGCCAGGGGGACATGGACAGATTACATTGATACAGAGTGAACTGTTGTGTAATTCTGTGTGTTCAGAGCGCTGAAAGTTCAGATGAATGACACAGCTTTTCAGCATGAGCTGTACAAGGGACAAAATCTATAACAGAGAACCCAATCTTTTGTTTTCTTCTGATTTTTAATGTTTTTCTGTTTGCTTTACAATCTTTGAGCATTTGGGGTGATCTATACAAAGGCATTCTTCCAAAGAGGCATAGTCGTTCTCAAGAGAAAGTCCAGCTGGTTAGGAAAAGGCGTTCCGGAGGTAAAAGGACCTTTTTCAAGCAGCACAGAAGGGACAAGGAGGATGACCGTGATGGCTCCAGGAATAGTGAGTATGGATTTATCCACCCTGAAATGCTTGGCAAAACACAGTATATTTAATCCAGTGCACCCCAGTACACCCAAATCTGCAGAATTGCTGTGGTCTGCTCTATTGGAGCAAGCATGTGCTCATGATAGCATGTGTATAGACAGACGGTCTGTTTTGAATAAAACAAGCAAACGGCTCCACATGCTAGCAAAACTGATTTGTGTATATGAGGACTCATTGTGTAAGGAAGATTCCCCAAAGTTTCACTGCCAGTGTTGTGTAACAAATTTGCAGAGAGTTTGTGCCTTACAGACACAACTGGCAGTGAATAGTAAATGTGATATGGATGGAGATAAGCAGATCTGCATGCTTGAATCGCAACTGCTTGAGATGAAAAATCATTGTGTTGATATTGAGGCACAGCTGACTCGGTCTGAGGCTGAGGTCAAAGCTTTTAAGGACAAGGCAGCAGCTAGTGACGCCATAATCAATCAGTTGAGTGTTGATCTTGATACTAGATCCCAACTGATTACAAATTTGCAAAATATCATCAATGATTTTTCAAACATGGTGCCAACCTTCTCTTTGTCTCTGAGACCAAGGCCAGATTCTCTACCAATTGTGCCCTGTGCAGGGCAAAAAGGGGGGAGTGATGGATCAAATATTTCATCAAATTTTGATCCAATCAATAAATGTAACGGCAAGTGTAAAATAATGAGAAAATGCAAACGTACAATTGTTAAAAGTGCATCCCTAGTGATGGAACAGTTTAAAATATCCAGAGAAAAGGAAGTATGTTCTGTTAGGGGCCCTACATCAAGCATGGCATCCATTAGATGTTATGCCTGTGATGGCTCAGGTCATATTGCCCCGGTACTGCAAATTGTCAGGTACAATGAGAGAGAGGAAATATTGCTCTGTTAAATGTTTTAAATGTGGTCACTTTGGGCACATTGCAAGGAATTGTCATTGCGCAATTAATTGTGAGAAGTCCAGCATGGAGAACAGACATTTACAGAGACAAAATAGTATTTTCTCTCAGTCTCATGTGCCCCACCATGTGCAGATGTGTCAAAATGGCCGACTGCCAGCAAGGGATGAAAGGGTAAATTTTGCTCCCTAGTAAGGCCTTGATTTAAACTCAATCAGCAGAGTTTCTAACAGACCTGTACTGTTCTATATGTATACAGTTGTTTCGTCTTATTAGTTTATTTTACTGTTCTGTTGTTTACTAGGTTTGTTCTTTTACAGTTTAAATATATTGTTAGACCTGTGAGGCTCCGGCAGGTGGCAGAAAGGCTTTATAGGACTCTCAATGTGTATGCAATGTATAGCAGGATTAGTTAGTATGCTGGTTGTTTTCTGTTTTCTATCAGACCCCCTGTCAAGTAGATGAGGTTTATTTGCTGATACTTTTATTTTTAGCTCCAGTTTTTCCATAGAATTCATAAGGTTAGGAGTAGCACAGATCACAGGAATGTGTATTTTATTTTTTTTGTTTTCATTTGGTAATAGAGCCACATCCGTGGATGAGCTGGTTTTGCTGCAAGGACTAAGATAGGTAGAGAGGTGTGGACAGGTATATATTGTGCACCTAGGCCTTGAAGTTCAGGCGGATAATTTGTTAATGGTTTGTTTATTTTTGTTTTCTGTGCATTTTGGATTGAATAAAGGGTGTATTACGTGAGCTAAGACAGGCAGAGAAGCATGGACAGGTAACGGACGTACACGATGGAGTGTCGTGTTATACTGTGTGCTTAGACCTTGAAGTTTGGACGGATAACCTGGTCTTGTTTAAAACTTGATGCAGGATACAACTAAAACAGTGAACCTTAGTTTGACGTTTAGTTTTCCTAAGTGTATTAACATTTTCCCTTTGATAATAGAGCCATATCCACGGATGAGCTGGTTTTGCTGCATGAACTAAGATAGGTAGAAAGGTGTGGATAGGTATATATTGTGCACCTAGGCCTTGAAGTTCCAGCTGGTTGTGGTTGCCTACATATCTTAATCGGTAGTATGTGGCAGCGGGCAGCACCAAACCCAGGGATGGGCAGTTTCATGATGAGGCATGAGGCTGGCAAACTGGGATGTTACTCCAGAAATCCTGAATTAGTTCAAGCCAACTATACACGATGAGCCTTTGTCTCTGTGTCGTCTGTTTGTAGCTATGTATAGGAGAATAAGTAGCTGCGAGGGCTGTGTTACTCTTTTGTATTGTGAAAAACTGGAAGGGGTGTTTGTATGGGAATCAGAAGCAATTAACTAGGAGCATACTAAAGAAAAAATTGCATTCATTTTGTGGGGTTCAAGAGAGTCAAGGCATTACCTATGCAATAGGAACTTGCTAGGCAGCTGAGGAAGGTTAACAGGGGGAGGTCACCCTGAAGGAACAGGAGTTTGATGGGACAGGGAAGATATCAAGTGCCAGGATGTTGAATAACTGCACTGGGAGAACTCCCAGGAGCGTATTGTTCCCTTAATCCCATTTTAGGTATCGATGTAGCAGAGCATAGTGCTGAAGAACACCTATCACTCCTGAGAGAAGTCTTGACCTTCACCCAGATACCCCTGAGAGATGCCAGAAGACTCCTCTTGTGTTTATCACAGAGCTGAAACATCTCTCATATTTTAGCCATGAGGAGGAGACTGTAATAAAGCCCCAAATCTGCCTCTTCCTGTCATTGCCTCCTGGTCGTAATCTTATATATTGGACTGTTTCTGATTTGCAGGAGGATCAAAAGACTGTCTGCCCAACTGCACAGAAGTCAGGCTGAGCACCATGAGCTCAGCCAGAGACGGGGGTTAAGGACATAAGACAAACACAGTCCTTTACCCCGAATCCAATATATATTGTGTATATATAATTTAATGTAAATTTGAGTTTTACTGTATACTGAAATTCCATATGTGTACATATAGACACTGTAGGTGTAAATGCAGAACTACCTGTGCATGGACATACTCAGTCCACAATAAGTGTGTTCATGTAACGATGTTCATGCATTTGCAGCCGGTAGTTACTCCAATTGCACATGGGTCAATGATCTGCATGTGCTCTATGGATCAGTTAGAATACATGCTATTTTAGCTCAAGTCTCTATATGTATTCAAACCAAAAGCTTATTTTGGAATGGAATTGTAATGTGTGTGGGAATGGGGAAATAGAGTTAGGTTCTCTAGGGACAGGTCCCCTCACTTTATAAGGTATTTGCCACTTCAACCCTAGCTATTGTGAAGTTCGTAAGGGATGGATTGAATGTCTGTTAGAATCAGACGGTGTTTTTCCCCGCAGTCTACTTAGGTATTGTGACATCACTCCCTACTCGAGAAATTCTGACCTGCCTAGTAAAGATCTGCATATCTATTCATGGAGGAACCGCCTCAGCGATCTTCTTTAATCAAAGTTGTTCCTAAGCAAAGGCAAAGTTGTTCTGAGCAAAGGCAAAGGCAAAGTCGTTCCTGAGCAAAGGCAAAGTCGTTCCGGAGCAAAGGCAAAGTCATTCCTGAGCAAAGGCAAAGTCGTTCCTGAGCAAAGGCAAAGTCGTTCCTGAGCAAAGGCAAAGTCGTTCCTGAGCAAAGGCAAAGTCGTCCCTGAGCAAAGGCAAAGTCGTCCCTGAAGGGAGTCGTGCCTCCGCTGAAAGAATGCTGTGAGGCCCAACTACAGACTGTGACACCCAGCAGTCTCATCACGCCAGACATACTCAAAATCCAGCAGAAACAAGCTGTCGGAGAGTAACGGAAAGTCTGGCAAGGTGAGGGATGTACACGAGATGATGTTGGCCGACCTGTGGACTGTGAGGGTGAAAGCCAGTCCAGAGTCTGACCAGTAGAATGATGGCTCTGGGATAGGCGGATACCTGAAGATTGTCAGAACCAAGGAAAGACTGAGACGAGAACAAAAAAAAAAAAAGACTTTGATGACAAAACAAAAAAAAAAACTTTGATTAAATACCAAGAAAGAAGCCAGGTGTTTTCTATGGATGGAGACGTTAGATTACGGTGAACGGCAGAGAAGAACTGATGGCCACATGGGTGATGTCTAGGTACCTAAGTGCAGTATTATACTTCATTCCATCCTGAACTGTCACAACTTATAAATGGGGCTTGAGTAGGCAAATATATCCCAGTACAACACTTCCCTCAAATTTCATTGTTGTGTTCTCGACAACAGGGGGATTGTAAAGGGAAGTGTCCTAGGTTGTACATGTATATATGTATCTGCATGCTAGCCATGTTTGCAGATAAGTATACATGTATATATTGGCCCCCATCTCCTTATGTGTTTCAGTCTGTTTGCTGCTGTTGGGGACAGGATCAACAAAATGTCCAGCCATGTACTAAAACAGGTTTTGCGAGTATGGTTGGACATGAACAAAGACCTTAGCCAGTGGGCGGGGAATAATACATCATTTCCTGTGCTGGACTTAAAACCCCAGAGCACTCATGTGCTAGCCCTTTTTGGACGCTTGGAGAGGATAGACACAACACATGGCTGAGTATCTCTCTTCCCCTGTAACGCTTTACATACTAGCCCTACATACCCTGTACTAACCCTCCTAGATATTGATATCCTTGTATCTGTATATATATATAGGGAAAGTTAGTATAGTTGGGTGGGCCGCATGAGTGATTAGGAAACATGGGTGGAAAATAGTTAATTGGGAATTGTATATTGTTATTATTATTGTGTACTGTGTTAGTGGGATAAATAGTAGTATATTAACTGTAGACTTTTGTGTAATAAATACCTTTTATTAGCACACGGTTTTGTCTCAGTTGGTGTATAATATAAGGCACAGATAACGTTAGTGGATATTAATTATTAATAGTCAAGTTTGATGTTAATAGTTAATATCGGACCTCAGTAGAGGTGTAGGAGAGTTCCCCATTAATAACTGATATTTTTGGAGGGAATCTCGTCCTTTAACATCTATCTAGTACATGTGTGTCAGCCAGATGGCTACATTTACACCCTTGTGTGTTTTTATCGATCACTACATCGGTTGTGCTTTCCAATTCATTAATTGCATGTCTATGCAAGGAAAAAAGATTATCCTTACTGATACCCACTTTCAGGTCGGAAAGATCTTCCTTCACCACTTTAACAAATATCTCCCCATGTGGGCTAGCAGACAAGGGCGGGAAGGTTTGTGAGTGACAGTACAAATGCACGACACGGAGGTGACAACTGACTGGTCGTGTTAAGTAGGCAGAGATTCAAGGTCTCTGAGGGCCTGAATTTCTGTTCCAATAGTAAAGGGAGCTAAATTGGGACTAAAGTGTGGCGACCCTGAGGGTTCAGTTGCCACAGGGGTACTGCACCTCCGACCGAGGTGTGGTATCTCCTCTCCGAGGTAAGGAAGGAGCACCTCTCAGGACTCAGCCATCCATCCAACACTACACCTCTCCCACCTGAGGGGGGCTTTAAGGCACCATAGTGCTGCCCCAGCCGGGATAAGAGGAGATGGGGGGAACCAAAGATAGGGGGAACCATGTAGTGGGTGAGGGTGGAGGACGCACTTTAGGTTACACCACAAATTCATATTTAATAAACGGCCATCTTGGGCTTATGGTCTTTGATTGTGATCTTCATCACTGAACGTGGCTTTCTGTGTGAACCTGCAGCTGATTGAGTATACACGGTCCTCATGCTCTGGCCTTGAGGCGAGGAGCGGGCTAGAGTTAACGGCTGTCTCTACCCGGTCAAGGTCCCTACCTAAGAAGGCCTGGAGGGGAGCAGAGGAGACGAGCTCCACAGGCAAAAGGATCCCAGGGGGATGCAGACGGAGCGGTATACGCCACCTGTCCTCACTATTCTGGCCTAGTCAGAGGGATTCCTGCTGCAAAAGGGGTACCGGCCCCCGATATCTGACTCTGTCACTTTAAGTCTTAGTCGGAGAAGCCCGGATGCTCAGTGGATCCCACCGGGTAACGGAGCGGAGTCGCCACCCGTACCCTTGTTCTGTGCATAGTCCAGAGGGAGACCCGGCCTTAGTACACGTACCACATACGAACAGGAGAGGACCTAGTGGGAAAGACTAGGAACACTCTGGTGCGGGGGTCCTGATTCATGCGCCCGAATTACCCGGAGTGTGCTGAACCCCTTCCTGGTGGCCGCAGCGCGCCATGAGGAGCAAGGAGAAGCCTTGCAGCTGACACCTAACATCGTGAGTAAAGCTTGGAAGACTGCATCTATTGCCTCTGGTTCCTTATTGCAACGCGGCACTGCACTACACTGCACCACATCTCCTACTACTACTCCCATGATCCGCCTTCTCTGCCCTGAGGCCCTGCTCCGCCTGTGGGGAGTAGTACCATCTGCTGCTGCCACGACATCCCGCCTCAGAGGACTGAACGCAGCAATAGTGGAGGATCACCAGAAACCACAGGTGGCATAGTCATTTAATCCACTCGATTAACACCAAACCCTGAAAGCCCATTAAACCTTTCATGTGATGGCCCTGGGCACGGAACGGGTCCAGGCCACGGCTGCAACCCCCCAAACATCTGACCCGGCTCCGAGTACCCCCATCTCCCAGGGAGGGCTGAGAGCGTCACAACTTGGCGTAGTCGGCAGGATTGCGTGCCCGCAGCAACGGAAGAGATTGTCCCCATTGCTACCGGGTACTGTGTGACTTTACCAAAAGACTGTCATTTCACATCCCATGTGGCGCCTGCCTAAGAAGAACGGACGCCATTATGTGCAAAAAGGACAGCAATCCAGAACCTCCCATCGTGGGCCTGGCTCCCCAATGGCACCAAAAATGTAGAACGCCCCTTTCAGTAGAGACACTCCGCAAGGTAATGTCCGTCAAAGCGGATGGGATGTCTCTGGGAGTGCCCGCCAGCCATCCGCCCTGGAGCCGCCCTGAAAAGAGGAGGAGACAAAAGCAACAACAAGGTGTGGCTGCAACAATCCTAGACACTCCGCACCCTGCAGCAGTGATGGACGCTGCCGAGGAGAGTTCCGCCGAGTCCTCCGGAGCTGGTCCACGAGCTGCCACCTTCCTAAGAGTGAAGAGAATATGCCTAACCCCAGAGGAGGTCAAGTTCCTCCGAGGAGAAACCCCGGACTTGACCCGAAGGGTCGAGGAGGCCCAGAGATTGGTCGCTGCGGAGTGGAGGGAGTCGGTGCTGCAAAGGATCCAGGCCCGCCGCCAAGGCTCCTCATGTCGGTTCGTGGAGGCCGCAGCCCAGGCGGTGGAGACCCAGGAGGCCATGCGTGACCCAGGAGCGGGTAAGACGGAAGTCCCCAGCCCGCGCACGGAACGCACTGTATCCCTCGTTGGTGTCCTGCCAGCACCCCCGTCCCCGGCCGCGATCATATGGGAACAGCTATCAGCTCTGGAGGCTGAGGCCCAAGCCACCGCCATTACCGGAGTCCTGCTGTGCCTCCCGACTCCTGTCCCAGGGAGTCCTAAGTTTTACGGGGAATCCACCTGCCCCAACCCATACTGGTCCGTACTTACAGAGGACCTGCAGCAACCTCTGATGACGCCGCTTCCTGCGCCCCCGGTTGCCTGCCCGGCAGCGGAAGAGATGGCCTGGGACTACCAGGGGGGGGGGCCTGATGGGCTTCCCCCAGGAGACCCGGGCTGATGCGCGGAGGAAGGAGTTCTGTAAAAAGCAGCTCCTCCAGTACGACAAGGAGCAACGGGAGAGGAGGATCTGCTGCAAGCGCCTGGAGGTGCGCTCCAAAGCCGCGAAGTCCAAGGCCCACCAGGCAGAGGCCACCCGTCCAAGCCCTCGGGAAGAAGGGCTGATAGTCCACTTTCACCAGGAGGCGGGATGGGGCTTCATACGGAGTCCCCAGTTTGAGAAGGACATCTTCGTCAGCCGGCGGGACGTCGAGCCACAACTGAAAGAGGGACACCCTGATCGGAACCTCTACCCGGGCGATTTGGTATCGCACACTCGCCATCATGGAGTGCGTGGCTGGTACACCCTGGACGTCCACAAGGTGTTCAGCGGTGATGCCCCCACGCGCCTGCTGGTGGAGGATCGATCGGGCTCCGTAGGGAGAAACGAGCCTTTTCCCAAGTGGGGATACCTGGACTAAGCAGCCCCGGAGGTCGCACATCCCTTTTGTTTAATTACCGTTTTATGTTCATTATGTTATTTTTACTCCCGGTTTAGAGAGACATTTATCCCTGCGGACTGGCAGTAGACAGACTCTTCTACTTCTTGTAAATAGTTTTGCATCTCTTTAGGTGCTCCCTATTGGTTTTATGCAAAACCACTCTACTACTACCTCAGACCTCAGAAGCAAAACCTGTCTGGAGTGGCTCTCCTGGAGGTCCAACTCGGGATCTCCATGCCCTGCAGCCACCCCAGGGCCCACGTTGAGGGTTTGGGACAGGTCCCTCATGCTGCTGAACTTACTATTTTTCTACTGTATTTTCTATCAGTCTGTCTAGACGCATAATGTCTCTGTGATGTTTTTATACCTTTGTACTATTTAAAGTTTGTAACGTTTACGAAAAAGTGCCTCCCATAATGGGAAGATTGTTATGTTGTTATAAAAGCATATAAAAGTCTGTACCATGTTTTGCTCTCATTCCAGCCCGCCGACATGCTGTGTTTCACCAGGGGGGAATGTGGCGCCCCTGAGGGTTCAGTCGCCTCAGGGGTACTGCACCTCAGACTGAGGTGTGGTATCTCCTCTCCGATGTAAGGAGGGAGCACCTCTCAGGACTCAGCCATCCATCCAACACTACACCTCTCCCACCTGAGGGGGGCTTTAAGGCACCATAGTGCTGCCCCAGCCGGGATAAGTGGAGATGGGGGAACCAAAGATAGGGGGAACCATGTAGTGGGTGAGGGTGGAGGACGAACTTTAGGTTACACCACAAATTCATATTTACTAAACGGCCATCTTGGGCTTATGGTCTTTGATTGTGATCTTCATCACTGAACGTGGCTTTCTGTGTGAACCTGCAGCTGATTGAGGATACACGGTCCTCGTGCTCTGGCCTTGAGGCGAGGAGCGGGCTAGAGTTAACGGCTGTCTCTACCCGGTCAAGGTCCCTACCTAAGAAGGCCTGGAGGGGAGCAGAGGAGACAAGCTCCACAGGAGAAAGGATCCCAGGGGGATGCAGACGGAGTGGCATACGCCACCTGTCCTCACTATTCTGGCCTAGTCAGAGGGATTCCTGCTGCAAAAGGGGTACCGGCCCCCGATATCTGACTCTGTCACTTTAAGTCTTAGTCGGAGAAGCCCGGATGCTCAGTGGATCCCACCGGGTAACGGAGCGGAGTCGCCACCCGTACCCTTGTTCTGTGCATAGTCCAGAGGGAGACCCGGCCACGTACCACATACGGACAGGAGAGGACCTAGTGGGAAAGACTAGCAACACTCTGGTGCGGGGGTCCTGATTCATGCGCCCGAACTACCCGGAGTGTGCTGAACCCCTTCCTGGTGGCCGCAGCGCGCCGTGAGGAGCAAGAAGAAGTCTTGCAGCTGACACCTAATATCGTGAGTAAAGCTTGGAAGACTGCATCTATTGCCTCCGGTTCCTTATTGCAACGAGGCACCGCACTACACCGCACCACATCTCCTACTACTACTCCCATGATCCGTCTTCTCTGACCTGAGGCCCAGCTCCGCCTGTGGGGAGTAGTACCATCTGCTGCTGCCACGACATCCCGCCTCAGAGGACTGAAAGCAGCGCTGGTGAAGGATCACCAGAAACCACAGGTGGTGTAGTCATTTAATCCACTCGATTAACACCAAACCCTGAAAGCCCATTAAACCTTTCATGTGACGGCCCTGGGCACGGAACGGGTCCAGGCCACGGCTGCAACCCCCCAGACATCTGACCCGGCTCCGAGTACCCCTATCTCCCAGGGAGGGCTGAGAGCGTCACAAAAGTACTTCTTAAGAATTTGAAGGCAAACTATTCCAGATCCTTAAACGCCATAAAGAAGTCGTAACACTCCACTGGTGAAAAAGAAAGGCCTCTCTCTAGAGAGCACTAATATTTGTGATTTAGATAAGACTTGTTGAGACAAGTTAATTACCTTTTAGGTTTTCTTTACTTTCTTGTCTCTGAAATTGTGTGTATGACTTTTTCTCTTTGTGACTGTTTGGCTCATGAAACAAATTTACTTGATCTGTCTGCTCTGCTGGCTTGAACTGCTTGCCTAAAAAATAACCACCACATTCCTCCTCAGATGTAGTAGATGTAATAGACACGGATTGCAAAAGAGATCTAAATTGAGTATTTTTCAGACACCCAACGGTCTATATTCTTGGACAGGTAATCTCCAAATTCTCATAGGTATTTTTTAGTTTGTGTTTTATATCTAATTCCCACTTGGAAAGATCTTCCTCCAGATCAAAAGTCTAAAACTCGTTAATTGAAAGAGTTTGAGATAATTCAACAATTTCCTTTTCTAATGATTCTAGAGATCTTTTATCTGTGCCAATAAGCAATTCTAGAAGGGTACGTGTACGCTATTACAAGTGGGAGGAAGCAATTCTAAAAATGTAGAATCATCCAAACCTAGGGTACGAAAAGGTTCGCTGCGCAATTTCCATTCACAGCCGTGTCTCTGCTGATGGCATGTTGCCCCCTGTGACCCGGACATCTCCAGCGGAGTTGTACTCCCCACGTGCAGTGTGTACAGGACCCCCGGGTCCCTCCCCGCAGCAAAATCACTCACCGGCTTCAAGATATAGTCCCCTGACAGACATGGAGGAGGCTGTAGTCCTCTCGGTGAGTAGAAGGAATATTTCTTCTCCCACAATTAACCCAGCTTCACACACAGGGGCTGGAGGAGGAGCTGCAAGTGTCCAGCAGGGGAATCAGCCAGCTCTGCTACATCTAGTACTTCAATAGCACTGGCACAGTTCAGCACATCAGATGAACCAGCATCAGGCAACCTACTTAGAGATATGCTGGTAGCTTTCAGCAGTTCTATGCAAAAGGACTTTACCACTCTTATTATTGCCTATACAAACTCTAACTAAGGAACTAAATAAGAGAGTATCTCACATGGAAAATAAAATGGGAGACTTTGCCAAGTCACACAACAAGCTGATAGATACACATAATGAACTCTCAGACGAATTGGAAGCCATACAAACTAAACTAGTGGATTTAGAGGATAGCTCTCAGCGAAACAATGTATAATTGCGAGGAATACCAGAAGATGTGCCTCCTCAAGAACTGAGTGGATTCCTTCAAGGTCTGATTTAAACTGCTCCCCGATAGACACTATCATTGACAGAATTTACAAGGTACAGCGCCCAAAACATCTACCTAAATCAATAGCCAGAGATGTCTTGGCCCGCATCCATTTCTTTCATATAAAAGAAGACCTACTACTCTTTTCTAGAAAAAAAGGAGAACTTATGACGCGGCCCCTGGGCCGTGGGGTACTCGGTGCCGAGCCGGTTGTTGCTAGGGGAGATGTCACAGTGGCGGTGACCCAGTCCGTGACCCGGGGCGGTCAATAAAAGGGGTTTATATTTACAGGGGATTTATAGTTTTTATATACAGTTTGTGACGCCACCTGTGGTATGCGGCTATATGGAGCCGCCGCTGCGGAGCAGGTCCTCTGGATCTGGTGTGAATGCAGCAGAGTTGGTTCAGCTCCCCACAGGTAGAGCTTAGCTCCAGGGCCATGTAGAACTGTGATAGATATTATAGATGATGCTGGGCGTTGTTGTGCAGGGGTGATGGCGCAGCAACAATAATGGACAGAGGCAGTGGGGTGCAGTCTTCAGGGTTTTTACTCACGGTTGTTGCAATCCAAGTTACAGGTACCGCTGTAACTTCCCTCGTCGTGCTGCGCTTACTCAGGGAGTTGTTCAGCCAACCCTCAGGTACCTCCGGAGTACTTAGTGGGACCCCCTTCTGTGTGTTCTCTCTGGCCGTCTCCCTGCACCTCACACCTAATGTCCCAATTCAGTAACCGCGGGCCTTGTCGGGCGACATCTGTTCCGTCCCCTGGGTCCTCTATGGCTACCTTCTTGGTGAGACAGATATGGACTGTTGGCTGCGGGACTTGAAATACTGCTGCCTCCGGTTTCTAGTTGAGACGTGAAGTACTCTGCTAGTTGAGGGACCAATCCCCTTTGTGCGACCTGACCCCTCCACCTCCTGGCAGATTCGGGCGTACGGGTGGCCTCCAGCACTGCCCGTACCCCTGGGGTCCCTTCCTAGTTCCTGGAGCCTTTCCCCTGCTCCTCTCCTTCCTCAGTCTGTCCTGGGCCTCTCTCTCTAGGCCCTCTTCCTGAGCTAAGCTCCTGCAGAGCTCCTGCTCCCACTGCTTCCCCTCTCAGACTGAATTCTCCTTTCAAGACAGCTTCTCTCTATATACTATCCCTACCAAGTGCTCCTCTGATTTACTTCCTCCACCCACACCCACTACATGGTTCCACCCACCAGCTAGGGACCAGGGACTGTGCTCTCCTGCAATCCTGCCCTCTGATGTGGAGTGTAATGAATGCAGGTGTTTGGGTCCCGGGCTGTACTCCTTCCATAACCTGAGAGTGAGATACCACACCTCTGGGTGAGATACAGTACCTCTGTGGCGACCGAACCCTCAGGGGCGCCACAAACTCCCACACCCTTATCAACAGATTAAAATTTTCGCAGATGTTTCTGCAGATTGACTCCCATGACTTTGTCTCTGAGAGAAAGGGAAGTGGCATATACAGTACAGACCAAAAGTTTGGACACACCTTCTCATTTAAAGATTTTTCTATATTTTCATGACTATGAAAATTGTACATTCACACTGAAGGCATCAAAACTATGAATTAACACATGTGGAATTATATACTTAACAAAAAAGTGTGAAACAACTGAAAATATGTCTTATATTCTAGGTTCTTCAAAGTAGCCACCTTTTGCTTTGATGACTGCTTTGCACACTCTTGGCATTCTCTTGATGAGCTTCAAGAGGTAGTCACCGGAAATGGTCTTCCAACAATCTTGAAGGAGTTCCCAGAGATGCTTAGCACTTGTTGGCCCTTTTGCCTTCACTCTGCGGTCTAGCTCACCCCAAACCATCTCGATTGAGTTCAGGCCTGGTGACTGTGGAGGCCAGGTCATCTGGCGTAGCACCCCATCACTCTCCTTCTTGGTCAAATAGCCCTTACACAGCCTGAAGGTGTGTTTGGGGTCATTGTCCTGTTGAAAAATAAATGATGGTCCAACTAAACGCAAACCGGATGGAATAGCATGGCGCTGCAAGATGCTGTGGTAGCCATGCTGGTTCAGTATGCCTTCAATTTTGAATAAATCCCCAACAGTGTCACCAGCAAAGCACCCCCACACCATCACACCTCCTCCTCCATGCTTCACGGTGGGAACCAGGCATGTAGAGTGCATCCATTCACCTTTTCTGCGTCGCACAAAGACACAGTGGTTGGAACCAAAGATCTCAAATTTGGACTCATCAGACCAAATCACAGATTTCCACTGGTCTAATGTCCATTCCTTGTGTTCTTTAGCCCAAACAAGTCTCTTCTGCTTGTCCTTAGCAGTAGTTTCCTAGCAGCTATTTTACCATGAAGGCCTGCTGCACAAAGTCTCTTCTTAGCAGTTGTTGTAGAGATGTGTCTGCTGCTAGAACCCTGTGTGGCATTGACCTGGTCTCTGTTACGCACAAGCCCGGACTGACTGGCGTGAGCATGATTAGTGATCCCACTGGACCATGAATCGAGGAGTGCCTGGAGGTGCGTAACTAAGTATCAACTCGGTTCGACCAAGGTCACACGGTGGCTCAGTCGACTCCGTGAACCAGGGAGGAACTGAGCAGAGGGACCAGGTGCTACTCCAGGTCAGACCCCGGTCACAGCTGTTGACCCACACCGGGGAATGCAGGAACAGGCAGGTTAGGCTGGCATAAAGACAGGCGGATACTGGCAGGCACAACTGGTATGCAGACTGGTGGGCAATGGCAGGCACGGCTGGTATGCAGACAAGCGGGTACTGGCAGGTAGGAACACAGGCAGAATAGGGACCAGTGCAGACTGGAACACAGGAATGGAACCGCAGGTGCGGTAGACAAGCAGAGCAGAGTAAAACCTGCAGATGCGGTGGACAAGCAAAGTAGAGAAAAACCCGCAGATGCGGTAGACAAGCAGAGCAGAGCAAAACCCGCAGGTGCAGTAGACAAGCAGAGCAGAGCAGAACCCGCTGATGCGGTAGACAAGCAGAGCAGAGCAAAACCCGCAGATGCGATAGACAAGCAGAGCACAGCAAAACCCGCAGATGCGGTAGACAAGCAGAGCAGAGCAAAACCCGCAGATGCGGTAGACAAGCAGAGCAGAGCAAAACCCGCAGATGCGGTAGACAAGCAGAGCAGAGCAAAACCCGCAGATGCGGTAAACAAGCAGAGCACAACAAAACCCGCAGATGCGGTAAACAAGCAGAGCACAGCAAAACCCGCAGGTGCGGTAGACAAGCAGAGCAGAGCAAAACCCGCAGATGCGGTAGACAAGCAGAGCAGAGCAAAACCCGCAGATGCGGTAGACAAGCAGAGCAGAGCAAAACCCACAGATGCGGTAGACAAGCAGAGCAGAGCAAAACCCGCAGATGTGGTAGATAAGCAGAGCAGAGCAAAACCCGCAGATGCGGTAGACAAGCAGAGCAGAGCAAAACCCGCAGATGCGGTAGACAAGCAGAGCAGAGCAAAACCCGCAGATGCGGTAGACAAGCAGAGCAAAACCCGCAGATGCGGTAGACAAGCAGAGCAGAGCAAAACCCGCAGATGCGGTAGACAAACAGAGCAGAGCAAAACCCACAGGTGCGGTAAACAAGCAGAGCAGAGCAAAACCGCAGGTGCGGTGAACAAGCAGAGCAGAGCAAAACCGCAGGTGCGGTGAACAAGCAAAACAGAGCAAAACCGCAGGTGCGGTGAACAAGCAGAACCGGATACACACAAGATGCTTACAATGAAGTAGCGAGTGTACACAAAACTCACAAACAGAAGTTCAGAGACAACGAGTAGGAGTTAGGTGCAGGTTCAGACACTGCAGGAAAAGGGAAGGTTCGGACATAGAGAGAAACAAGTAACGGGCTAGGACACAGTTCAGACAGGAACTGAACCAGGAATAAGATACAGGAGCGAGCCTGGGAACTCAGCCCCCAGGGTGGCAGAGACAGACTAGAAGTCACAGATAGGCAACAGGCCTGGGTATACAGCCCCCAGGGTCGGACACAGACAAGATACAGGACGGGACCTGGCAACTCAGTTGCACAGAACACACTGAATGAAAGTGTTGCTCAGGCACTTCCTACTGGGTGGAGGGGGTTTAAGTATCCAGTGACTCACAGCAATAGGCTGGGGACACATTAGGACTGCGCACACTGTAGCTTTAAGAATCAAGAAGCAACAGTGCCGTCGCCCTAAGCCAGCAGACAAGAGACATACAAACAGCAGGTACTGGAGCAAAGTCTGCAGCCTGGCCCGGTAAGATTGCGGTCTTGCATGGTGGGAGATGGTAAGCCATGCAAGCACGCCGCCAGGGATGTTACAGTCTCTTATCTGAGCTGCTGTTAACCTGCGATTTTTGAGGCTGGTGACTCAGATAAACTTATCCTCAGAAGCAGAGGTGACTCTTGGTCTTCCTTTCCTGGGGCGGTCCTCATGTGAGCCAGTTTCTTTGTAGAGCTTGATGGTTTTTGCAACTGCACTTGGGGACACTTTCAAAGTTTGCCCAATTTTTCGGACTCACTGACCTTCATTTCTTAAAGTAATGATGGCCACTCGTTTTTCTTTACTTAGCTGCTTTTTTCTTGCCATAATACAAATTCTACCAGCCTATTCAGTAGGACTATCAGCTGTGCATCCACCTGACTTCAGCACAACACAACTGATGTTCCCAACCCCATTTATAAGGCAAGAAATCCCACTTATTAAACCTGACAGGGCACCCCGGTGAAGTGAAAACCATTTCCGGTGACTACCTCTTGAAGCTCATCAAGAGAATGCCCAGAGTGTGCAAAGCAGTCATCAAAGCAAATGGTGGCTACTTTGAAGAACCTAGAATATAAGACATATTTTCAGTTGTTTCACACTTTTTTGTTAAGTATATAATTCCACATGTGTTAATTCATAGTGTTGATTAGTGTTGAGCGAACATGCTCGACACTGCTCGGTACTCGCCCGAGCATCACGCTACTCGGGATGTTCGGCGAGCACCGAGCATTTCCGGGTTACTCGGGCGGGAGCTCGGGTCTCCGCCCTGCATGTTTGGTGCTCTTTACAGAGCCAATGAACATGCAGGGATTGCCAGCCAGTCACTGTAATGCCGCAGCCATGTTGGTTGCGGGCATTACAGTGATTGGCTGGCCGCACAGCGTCACCTCCCAGATGATCAGCCCGTCATGATTGGTGTGTGTGGGTGTCTGTGCGTGTGTCTGCGAGTGTGTGCGGGTGTGCGCGGTGTCTGTGCGATGTCTGCGAGTGTGTGCGGTGTCTGTGCGATGTCTGCGGTGTCTGTGCGATGTCTGCGAGTGTGTGCGGTGTCTGTGCGATGTCTGCGAGTGTGTGCGGTGTCTGTGCGATGTGTGCGGGTGTGTGCGATGTCTGCGAGTGTGTGCGGTGTCTGTGTGATGTCTGTGGGTGTGTGCGTGCAGGCAGACATAGGCCGATGTGACACTACTACTCCCATCGGCCTATGTCTGTCCCCGGTCCACTCGTGCCAGCAGGATCAGCTCGATGGGAGCAGTAGTTCCCATCAGCCTAATCCTGCTATATAAATTGCCCTACTGTGTCCCCAATAAATGTTAAATACATGTCATTGGTGGCCAGTGGTTACCTACAATAAATTAGTTCATACATTACCTGTCCCCGCCGATCACCACCTAAAATAAAGTAAAAAATAAAAAACTACACCTATACTCACCTAGACACCTAATTCCCTGAAGCCATCTATCTCCTGTAATAAAATCTAAAATAATAAACCACAACCTTATCCTTACCCCTCCGTAGTAGTCCTCGAGTGTCCCACGATGATCTCCAGTTTAGAGCAGCCACATAGAATGTGACCGCTCTGAACCGCTGCCGCCGCTAGAATGATGGGGCCGTAAGGGTTCGCCGGAGTTCAGGCAGCGCTGCTCCGGTTAGCTCCTTTACGGCCCTGCTGTATCGTGAGAAATTCCCACGGTACAGCAGTGCCGTAAAGGAGGTCTCCGGAGCTGCGCTGCCTGAATGCACTCCGGTGACCTCAGTCAGTGGCTCCCGTGCCGGGAGCGGACGTGTTCCCGGCAGCGTGAGCTTATAGCAGCCATGCACAGCTGTCACCATCTCCAGATGTGACAGCTGTGCATGGGAGATCAGCGCAGGAACGTGGACAGGTAACTATTTTTTTTTAGTAAACTAAGAATTAAATAAAATTGTGTGTTTTATTTCAAATAAATTATTTTTTTCTGGGTGTAGTGTGTTTTTTCTTTTTAACACTTTGTAGGTTAGTAATGGGGGTGTCTTATAGACGCCCATCATTACTAACCTGGGCTTCATAGCAGCTGGCGCTGACATGAACCCCAACCCTATTACCCCCTGCCACCGCACCAGGGCAGAGTGGAAGAGCGAGGCTAAGTGCCAGAGTTGGCGCATCCTATGGATGCGCCATTTCTGGGGCAGCTGATGGCTGGTGTTTCTAGCCTGGGAGGGGGCCAATATTCATGGCACCCTTCCTGGGCTATTAATATCAGCCCCCAGCTGTCTGCCTAGCCTTTGCTAGCTATTAAATAGGGGGTACCCCACGTCATTTTTTTGGGGGGGTCCCCCATTTTAATAGCTAGTAAAGGCTAGGTATTCAGCTGGGGGCTCATATTAGTAGTCTGGGAAGCTCCGTGGGTATTACCCACTTCCCAGGCTTCAAACATCTGCCCCAGCCGTCTGCTTAACCTCCGCTAGAGCCTAAAATTATGGGAGATCCCCACGCCAATTTTTTTTTAAATAAATCCTTTATTTTAACGCTAAATGACATTTGAGGAGTTAATAAAGATGCAGTCCCTAAATTATTATTTATTTTTTAATTAATTTTTCCCAAAAATTTTGACGTGGGCTTTGCCATATTTTTGTATGCCAGCCAGGTACAGCATCCAGCTTCTATGAACGCGCCATTTTCCGGGGTGGCTGCGGACTGCAATTTGCACCGGGGGGGGCAGAAAGCTTGGGCCTCCCTGCGCTGCGGATTCCAGCCCCCAGTTGCCTAGTTGTACCTGGCTGGACACACAAATAGGGAGAAGCCCCATGTATTTTTTTTTTTAATTATTTCATGAAATTCATGAAATAATAAAGAAAAAAAGGGCTTCCCTATATTGTTGTGTCTGGCCAGGTACAAATAGGCAGCTGGTGGTTGGGAGCAGCCCGTTCCTGCCTGCTGTACCTGGCTGGACACAAATATAGTGCGAAGCCCCACGTCAATTTTTTTTAAATTATTTCAGGAAATTCATGAAATAATTAAAAAAAAATTGATGTGGGGCTTCGCCCTATATTTGTGTCCAGCCAGGTACAGCAGGCAGGAATGGGCTGCGCCCAACCACCAGCTGCCTATTTGTACCTGGCCGGACACAACAATATAGGGAAGCCCTTTTTTTAAAAAATTATTTCATGAAATAATTAAAAAAAAATTGACGTGGGGCTTCGCACTATATTTGTGTCCAGCCAGGTACAGCAGGCAGGAACGGGCTGCCCCCAACCACCAGCTGCCTATTTGTACCTGACCGGACACAACAATATAGGGAAGGCCTTTTTTTCTTAATTATTTCATGAATTTCATGAAATAATTTAAAAAAAAAATACGTGGGGCTTCGCCCTATTTTTGTGTCCAGCCAGGTACAACTAGGCAGCTGGGGGCTGGAATCCGCAGCGCAGGGAGGCCCAAACTTTCTGGGCCCCACCCGCTGAAAATTGCAGTCCGCAGCCACCCCGGAAATTGGCGCGTTCATAGAAGCGCCATCTTCTGGCGCTGTACCCAACTCATTCAGGGCCCTGGTGCGGTGGTTCACTGGGTAATAAAGGGGTTAAGGCCAGCTTGGCATTATCAGCTGGCCCTAAGCCCGAAATTCATGGGGTCACGCCAATATTAGACATGACCACCATGAATTTCTAGTAAAGTATTTAAAAAAAACACAACACCCAGAAAAAAGTCCTTTAATTGAAATAAACACACAATTCTTTATTGTTCTAAATTAAACTATACTTACCATCACGCCCATTCCAGCTGAAGCCAACGATCTCCTGCAATAAAAGAAAAATAATAAAGCAACCTCATCCTTACCTTTCCATGGTTCCCACGACAGCTTCAGCTCTGCTACATCGAGATGACAGGCTGGACCGCAGCAGAACGCTGCCATCCAGCCTGTCATCCCGCAGACACTGAGAAGCGCAGGCATGCTTGCGCTCCTCAGTGTCTCGCTGTGACGGCATCCAGATGAGCCGAGGTCATGTCCAATGAACTCGGCTCACCTCATGCACGTCACTGACAGCGTGGGAAAATTCTCACGCTGAAGCGCTGAGTGCAGGAGAATTTTCCCACGCTGTCAGTGACGTGCATGAGGTGAGCCGAGTTCATTGGGCATGAGGTGAGCCGAGTTCATTGGACATGAACTCGGCTCATCTGGATGCCGTCACAGAGAGACACTGAGGAGCGCAAGCAAGCCTGCGCTTCTCAGTGTCTGCGGGATGACAGGCTGGATGGCAGCGTTCTGCTGCGGTCCAGCCTGTCATCTCGATGTAGCAGAGCTGGAGCTGTCCTGGGAACCATGGAAAGGTAAGGATGAGGTTGCTTTATTATTTTTCTTTTATTGCAGGAGATCGTTGGCTTCAGCTGGAATGGGCGTGATGGTAAGTATAGTTTAATTTAGAACAATAAAGAATTGTGTGTTTATTTCAATTAAAGGACCTTATTCTGGGTGTTTGTGGTTTTTTTTTTAACTTTGACTATGGGGTTAGTAATGGGGGTGTCTTATAGACGCCTCTCCATTACTAACCTGGGCTTGATGTCAGCTGGCATTATAAGCTGACATCAACCCCAACCCTATTACCCCACTGCCACCGCTACAGGGCAGTGGGAAGAGCGAGGCTAAGTGCCAGAATTGGCGCATCCTATGGATGCGCCATTTCTGGGGCGGCTGACGGCTGGTGTTTCTAGCCTGGGAGGGGGCCAATATTCATGGCACCCTTCCTGGGCTATTAATATCAGCCCCCAGCTGTCTGCCTAGCCTTTGCTAGCTATTAAATTAGGGGGGACCCCACGTCATTTTTTTGAGGGGGTCCCCCATTTTAATAGCTAGTAAAGGCTAGGTATTCAGCTGGGGGCTGATATTAGTAGCCTGGGAAGCTCCGTGGGTATTACCCCCTTCCCAGGCTTCAAACATCTGCCCCAGCCATCTGCTTAACCTCCGCTAGAGACTAAAATTAAGGGGAACCCCACGCCAATTTTTTTTAAATAAATCCTTTATTTTAACACTAAATGACAAGTACAGTAATCAACACTGTCACTGTACTTCATATATATGTGACTGACGTGTTTCTATCTATATAATCTATGTGTGATTCTCTATTCCTTCTATTCTAAATTGTCGGGTACAGATGCTGAATTGCCGGCCGGCTTTTTTAAAGAGACGGTGCATGAAAACACTATTATATTTTTAAATAAATCCTTTACACTAAATGACAAGTACAGTAAGCAACACTGTCACTGTACTTACTATATATGTGACTGACATGTCTCTATCTATCTAATCTATGTGTGTTGTTCTATTCTTTCTGTTGTAAATTGTCGGGTACCGGTGTATGCCGCTGATGAATTGCCGGCTTTTCGCGTAATACATTCTACATTATTCTTAGTTGTTTTCCTTCATGTAGAATTAACCTACAAGGAAAGAAAGGGTTTATTTTCATTCCGATATTTGTGTCCCATTGACTTGCATTGGTCTCCTGTATCGGAATCGGCGATATCCGATACTTTTTGGGTATCGGTCCGATCCAATCCGATACGATATTTCCTGATATCGGAAGGTATCGCTCAACACTATCCTTAACATATTTCACAGGAAAGCACTTTCACTTTCGTTTTTGAATGTTTTATTTTGAGCCTGTAAAAGTGGCTTAATACCTCTGACCACGTTGTTGACAGCAGTGACCTGGGGGCAGAAATGCTCCCAGGGGCGATCCCCATGCTGTCCCCATGTCATTTGAGCACTGTCACTATCGTTTTGGGCACTTGTTAGGCTTTTAAAAGACTGCCGGGGGAGCCGCCGCAAAAATGCTCGAGTCTCCCATAGACTAACATTGGGCTCGTTGCTCGGGTCGAGCACCCAAGTATCACGGCGAGCTCGGCCGAGCTTCGAGCACCCGAGCATTTTAGTGCTCGCTCAACACTAGTGTTGATGCCTTCAGTGTGAATGTACAATTTTCAAACTAATGAAAATACAGAAAAATCTTTAAATGAGAAGGTGTGTCCAAACTTTTGGTCTGTACTGTAGATGGGGTTTCCCGCTGAAACTTCTCATAAATTACAGAGGAGAGTGGCACACGGTTACCTCCTTTGAAGATGGAAAAAACCTCATGCGTAACTGGAACTTTACACTAATAAAACCCACCCACAATTCATGGAAACCAGTTGGCAACTTTATTCAACTAAAAACAAGTCTAAGAGCTGAATGATAGAATCTTCTTCGTCTGCGTAGAGAGGGAATCCTGTACCTTTTTAGGACAATCTGGCAGAGCTCCACCCCCTTCTGGTTTATTGCTTAGTCAGTCGCACAGAATAAGCAGATCCTTTTAGTTGATCAGCTACTTAATTGTTAATGTTGGTCAAATTAATGTTTTTTATTTTTATGTTCTCTTTTAGATACAGGCTAATTTTGAAATTTTGGTGGATTTTGGGAAAGATGGAGTTGATGTTGCACATTTGTATATGGTTGGTCACAAATTTTATCTGGCTCCAGCATTTTCGTAATTATAAAAATGGTGATTAAGATATGTTCGATGACTGTTAATGGTCTTAACAGTCCACAGAAAAAACGCATGCGGTTTTTACATGCGTTTTTCATACGTTTTTTTACATGCGTGTTTTGAAGTGCTTTTGAGCATCAATGAATGATTTTTGGAGCTAAATAAAGTTGGTGGGACATTGCTTAATCCCTTGGATTACCATAAGAACTGGGGTGAGTATATCGGTTCATTTAAATGATTTAAAGAATGGGTCTGTTGTATTTCAAATAAAGTGTTTACACTGTGCTGTGTGTTTCTTTACTTTGGTCATGAAAAGGTCTGACTGACAACTTGTCATCACCAAACAATAGAGCTGGGTGTCGGCTGGTCCCATTCATCCAATCTTCATTAGCATTTCTACTCACGTAATTTATGTGACTTCTGTGAGCTGTTTTTTTTTAGTCTGGGAATGTGCCACTAGGCAAACATTTTCCCTGGCCATAATTAACATCTCCAGCTGATTTGTTATCCCTTACATCCCCTCTCCCTGATCAGCACTCAGCAGCGCGTTGGACACAACGTATTTATGTTGTGTCCAAAACGCGGAGTTATAATGCCGCACTTTAGCGTGTCCACTACAGAAGTTGAGGGTGAGTTTGGGTACATGGCCACGGTCAGGAACCGCTGCAGGTTTGACGCTGCGTCTATATACAGCGTCAAACCCGCAGCGTCCAGATGTTACAGCATAGTGGATGAGATGTCATGTCTGCTATGCATGCATCTGAGACTGCGGATCACCTGTGGACACTGACATGAGCACCGCATGTCACCGCACCGTCTTTAAGGACCACAGCATGTCAAATTCTCTTGCTAGTCTCCTCTATAAAACATGCCATTACTAACCGCGTAGTAAAATAATCGGCGCATTTTCAATAAGACACGGCCAGAATAAAGAATTTTAATGAAATAAACCATACACGGTTCTGCGTTTTTTTATTCTTATTACCCGCCTACGCAAAACCATCAATCTCCTGAAAAATACGCAAAAAAGCAAACAACCATATCACTCACCTGTCCGTCGTCAACGACGTAATCCACGATCACGACTGTCCTGCGACCATCTGGATCATTTCTGCAGCTGTGACATCAGCAATCACTGATGTCACAGCTGTAGAATACAGCACTGTATACTGACAGGGGTGTAAAATCACCCCCAGTCAGCAGGGCCGTATTTGCCCTTAGGCACTTGCCTAAGCGCCGGAATTCGGGGAGGGCGGCGCCTGAGCGTGTTTTTTTTTTTTTTTCTGTGTTCTTTTTTTCTGTGTTTGTGCTCCGAGCCAGCCGGGTGGCTCCGCCCCCCCGGTCATCGCGCCATAGGCAGATTATAATGAGGGCAATCCGGGGTGTCTGTGGCCGGATTGCCCTCATTATATGTGCGGCGCAGTGGCACATACTGGCATACTGGCAGACAGTGGCGGGGGGGCCCCCAGACCACTCCCCCAGCAGCACTGCTAGGAGACACGGCCCTGTGCTACATCGGAGAGGACTGGAGCCGAGCTGGGGGATGGTGAGTCTGTGTGTGTCTGTGTGTGTGAGAGTGTGTGTGTGTATGAGAGAGTGTGTGTTAGAGAGTGTGTATGTGTGAGAGTGAGTGTGTGTATGTGTGATTGAGTGTGTGTGTGTGTGTGTGCAGGCAGATATCATTGTGTGATGTCTGTTTATATGTATTTTTGTGTTTCAAAAGTGTTTATGCGTGTATGTATATGTTTGTGTGTGCGTGACTGCGTGAGGCCTCCCGCTGTCTCTGGGGGGGGCACCGAGTGTGCCTCCCGCTGTGTATAGATGGCGCTGTGTGGCCTCCTGCTGTGTATAGATGGCGCTGTGCGGCCTCCTGCTGTGTATAGATGGCGCTGTGCGGCCTCCTGCTGTGTATAGATGGCTATGTGCGGCCTCCCGCTGTGCATAGATGGTGCCGTGCAGCCTCCCGCTGTATATAGATGGTTACGTGCGGCCTCCCGCTGTGTATAGATGGCTACGTGCAGCCTCCTGCTGTGTGTAGATGGCTACATGCGGCCTCCTGCTGTGTATAGATGGCTACGTGTGGCCTCCCGCTGTGTATAGATGGCTACGTGCGGCCTCCCGCTGTGTATAGATGGCGCTGTGCACACTCCTGCTGTGTATAGATGGCTACGTGCGGCCTACCGCTGTTTATAGATGGCGCCGTGCGGCCTCCCGCTGTGTATAGATGGCTACGTGCGGCCTCCTGCTGTGTATAGATGGCTACGTGCGGCCTCCCGCTGTATATAGATGGCTACGTGTGGCCTCCTGCTGTCTATAGATGGCTATGTGCGGCCTCCTGCTGTCTATAGATGGCTATGTGCGGCCTCCCGCTGTGCATAGATGGCTACATGCGGCCTCCTGCTGTGTGTAGATGGTGCCGTGCAGCCTCCTGCTGTGTATAGATGGCGCCATGCGGCCTCCCGCTGTGTATAGATGGCTACGTGCGGCCTCCTGCTGTGTATAGATGGCTACGTGCGGCCTCCCGCTGTATATAGATGGCTACGTGTGGCCTCCTGCTGTCTATAGATGGCTATGTGCGGCCTCCTGCTGTCTATAGATGGCTATGTGCGGCCTCCCGCTGTGCATAGATGGCTACATGCGGCCTCCTGCTGTGTGTAGATGGTGCCGTGCGGCCTCCTGCTGTGTATAGATGGCGCCATGCGGCCTCCCGCTGTGTATAGATGGCGCCGTGCTGCCTCCCGCCTTGTATAGATGGCGCTGTGCGGCCTCCCGCCATGTATAGATGGCTACGTGTGCTCAATATTGAGTCATACAATTAATGTAAGGCTATGTGCCCACGATGCAGAAATGCTTCGGATTTTTTTTGAGCGTTTCTGCATCTCACTGGCAGGGAAAAACACATGCGGATTTTATATGCGTTTTTCCTGCCAGGGACATGCGGATGTGAAGCGTTCTTCACTTGCAATTCCGCATTTGGGTGACAAGCGATTTTAGCATCACTTGGAAAGTGCTTGACAACTTGGTCACACTATATAAATCCATGCAATCCACCCCCATATGCAATGCTGCAGCCCTGTGGTCTGTGTGGGCCGCTCCCATCCCCCCCCCACCCCAACCTTTTATATGTGCTACATGGAATGGGGGGGGGAAAGCTACATGAAACTTGGGGAAACGGCCACGACGGGGGGAAGATATTGGATGCGAGGGAAGCACGACGTGGGTGGGACGTGACGGGGGGTGAGGGTGGGCGTGACCGGGGGGGGGCGACCATTGACAGTGCCTAGGGCAGCAGAAACTCCAAATACGGCCCTGCCTGTCAGTATAGCGTGCTGCAGGGGTCACTGGGGTTCATCAACTGAAGATCAGCTGATGAGCCCCAGTGAGCTAGAAATCGTGGGAAAATTCTTGTGAATCTTCCCATGCTCAGCATCCGCTGATTGGTCATGAGACCGATCAGCTGATTACCGGCTCTAGCAATCAGCTAATGGTCACGTGACCATCAGTTGATTGTGGCGGCACTGATCACCTGATGGTCATGCGACCATCAGCTGATCGGTGACGTCACTGATCACCTGATGGTTGCGTGACCATCAGGTGATCAGTGACGTCACCGCAGGTCCTGGAAGGACACTGTGGGGTGCAAACTTGTGTTCCGCAGTGTGCAGTGAGCCGCCGACGGGAGCCGCCGTAGAGGTGAGTATGAAGGTTTATTTTTTTTTATTTTTACTTTTGATTCTGTTTTTACACAGCACATGCGGATTATCATTGCTAAGCATGGCAGACCTCTTACCAAGCGGTTTTAATGCGTTTCCCAGGGCATTTTAAATGCCGTGGAAACGCATTAAAACCGCATCGTGTGCACTCAGCCTAAGTGTGACATCTTTTGTGCTGCGGATACTGTTATGATCTGCTACAAGCACTAAGGAAAGACAGGAGATCTGTCCCTACAATAGAACTAAGATAGATCCCTACGATGTAACGGGGGACCTGATCCTGCGATCAGACCCGCTAAAGTCCTCGGCTAGTCTGAACGAAGACCTATAGATGTGAGGGAGGGATCCCTACAAGAACTAGGGACTGGGAGAAAGATGGACACCTCCTAGCAGAAATTGTAGCAGTAAAAGACAAACAAACAACATAGAACATAGAGGTCAAAGACCTAGCTAAACTGACTGAGAAAGGTTACAAAGCTTAAGAGTAGAAATACAATGAAGTCCAGCATGGCCAGAAGGGCGGAGCAGGATTAAATAGGCAAAAAAGGTCATGTGACCAGCAAAATAGAAAAAACCTAACAGGAGAGTTCTAACAGATACTCCTATTATCCATAGAGATGCTGGTAGACTGCGACACCCCCTTTTTCCACATGTTACAGGCAAATTATAGGAAAAAACAGGTGTAATACTAGTTATCAGCAACTCTGTGGCTTTCTCTCGAATATGCTTGGTTTCTGATTCACAAGGGAGATGTATAATTCAAGTATGTTCCATTAATAATGTAATATATACCATTGTAGTAGTTTATGCGCCTAATATTTCTCAGTTCAACTTTCTGCATAAGTTAATGAAAAAAGTAAACAAAGTAAAACAACGCCATGTCATCTACTGCGGAGATTTCACTTTAACACATGATTGTGAATTGGACTCTTTATCAATATCCAAAAGATACTCCCCCAATTTAGCATCTATAATTAACAAAGAAGATCTATATGATATTTGGAGAATCCATCATATGAATGAAATAGATGAGAAGAAGAAATAATCTGTCCATAACACATATGCACACATAGATTTATTTTTGGTGCGCAGATCACCTCTAGATGACATTGTACTCTCGTCCGTAGGCCTCATTACATGGTCGAATCATTCCCTGTTAATGTTACATGTGGAGGGAAGAGACTCGTCCCCTCCCACTTACCTTTGGAAAGTTAATTTGTATATTTTTATCTTCTCCACAAAATGTAGAGTACCTTCAAAATACTTTACAAGAATTTTTTCTAATGCGAGGAATTTTTATTAAACTAGGCCATAAAATTAAATGAGAAAGGGATAAAAAATTCAATCAAATCTTCTCTGAAATCCAGAATCTTGAAGTCTTAAACAAACATTCTTTCTATAGAGAACGAGCTGGTAAACTATGTAATCTTCAAATTCATTTGAGAGACTGTTTATTGTATAAATATTAGTGTTGAGCGAACATGCTCGACACTGCTCGGTACTCGCCCGAGCATCTCACTACTCGGGATGTTCGGCGAGCACCGAGCATTTCCGGGTTACTCGGGCGGGAGCTCGGGTCTCCGCCCTGCATGTTTGGTGCTCTTTACAGAGCCAATGAACATGCAGGGATTGCCAGACAGTCACTGTAATGCTGCAGCCATGTTGGTTGTGAGCATTACAGTGATTGGCTGGCCGGACAGCGTCACCTCGAGTATTTAAAACCGGGCGTCGCCATCTTGGACACAATCGCCCGGGATCAGACAGTGTAGGGTCAGTGCTGCTGAACTAGGGAGAGATTTATACTCCAAAATAGTTAGTGTAGGGTCTCTAAAGCCTGCCAAATCAAACAAACAGTCCTTCTCAGGAATAATATACATTCCAGATATCAGGCAGGCCGGCAGGCAGGCTGTATAGGAGACGCAGTGTTTATACCAGCAAACGCTGCATTACAGTCCTGTGTGCTCCTGTTGGTCAAATTGCTAGACTTATCACCCTGGTCTCAGAGGCCAGGAAAAATTATTTTTTTTTTTCATCTAAATCCTGTATTTTTTTTTTCCTCAGTCAGACTGTACAAATACACGTCTTATTAACCTTTTGGTATCCCCCCCCCCCCAAAAAAAAATAAAAATTGAGTGTGTCTGAGACTGTTCAGACACCAATATATCTGTTTAAAAGAGTCTGGTGTAGGTCACAAAAATAGAACTGTGGTTTTGCAGTTCCACGGGTCAAATCTCTGTATTATCCGGTTTTTGCCATTTTTTGCAGTAAAAAAAACTGTAATAGTGTCTCCCTGACTGGTCAGACACCATCATTAAGCAAACACAAGGTAGGACAGAAAAAATGAGAGAAGGGGAGGGGTGTAACTGTTAAACGTACAGTATTGTCCCAGAAAAAAACATGTTAAAGGGATAACGGTCAAAAATGAACATTGCCTTAACAGGTCATTATCGAGCTATGCAAAGGGAAGCACAGAAGGTGGGGCAGAGGCACCTCAATGCACGTTTCACCGCACTGGGCTTCGTCAGGAGGCATGGCTAGATTTAAATGATGGGAACTATTTACACTACCGTTCAAAAGTTTGGGGTCATTTAGAAGTTTCATTATTTTTGAAAGGAAAGCACTTTTTTTTTTTCAATGATGCTAACATTAAATGAATCAGAAATACACTCTATACATTGTTAATGTGGTAAATGACTATTCTAGCTGCAAACGTCTTGTTTTTATTGCAATATCTACATAGGTGTATAGAGGCGGTTATGGATCCAGGTGGTGGAACCTCTGTGTTTGGATGCAAGGAGGGACCAGAGGGGCGTAACTAAGTGCCTACTCGGACCGACCCTGGTCGCACGGCGGCTTAGTCAACTCAGTGCCCGGCGTCTTCCTCCCGCTCTGCTGGCAGCGTGCGCTCCTCCCCGGTCACTGTGCTTAGGGCGTGCGCGCTCCCCCTCTCTTAAAGGGGCCGCGCGTGCCGTCCTAAGGAGTCCCCGGCCAATGGCCGGAGGACCTCTCCATATATAAGGCACCTCCTCCAAAATGGAGGTGCCCGAGCAATGTTGTAGCATAGTTCATCACTCTGCTTCAGCCCTCAGGTCCCGTTTCCAGGTACCTGCCAGTTACCTGCCAGCTACCTGCCAGTTTCCTGTCTGATACCTGCCTGACTCGTGTCTATCTGCTGTTATTCCTGCGGTCCGACAGTCTGCCTACCCGCCCTGCCAGTCTGTCTATGGATCCGTCTGCCCGCTCACCTGGGAGCGCTCACCTGCTACCTGCCTGCTAGACTACGTGGAGGCTCTGCCGTCACGTGCTGTGACCACCTGCCCATCCAGTGTCTCTTGCCCGCTCACCTGGGAGCGCTCACCTGCTACCTGCCTGCTAGCCTACCTGGAGGCTCTGTCGTCACATGCTGTGACCACCTGCCCGTCCAGAGAATCTTGCCCGCTCACCTGGGAGCGTCCACCTGCCACCTGCCTGCTAGCCTACCTGGAGGCTCTGCCGTCACGTGCTGTGACCACCTGCCCGTACAGAGACTCTTACCCGCTCACCTGGGAGCGTCCACTTGTTACCTGCCAGTTAGCCTACCTGGAGGCTCTGCCGTCACTTGCTGTGACCACCCGCTTGTCCAGAGACTCTCGCCCGCTCACCTGGGAGCGTCCACCTGCTACCTGCCTGCTTGCATACCTGGAGGCTCAGCCATCACTTGCTGTGACCACCCACTTGTCCAGAGACTCTCGCCCGCTCACCTGGGAGCGTCCACCTGCTACCTGCCTGCTGGACTACCTGGAGGCTTAGCCATCACTTGCCGTGACCACCCGCCTGTCAAGAGACTGTCCCCGTCACTTGCCGTGACCTCCTGCCCTCTTACCCAGAGACTGTCCCCGTCACTTGCCGTGACCTCCTGCCCTCTTACCCAGAGACTGTCCCCATCACTAGCCATGACTGCCTGCCTGCCTTCCCTGGGTGTCACCCGTTTCCTTACAAGGACTGCCCCTTTGTATAGTTGCTCTGTGGTTCCACCTCCCAGACCCGTTACAGTTTGCTCGGGCCATGGAACCCGGTGGCACCCAAGCTCCCTCGCTCTCGGACCTATGTCATGAACTGTCCCGGCAGAGGTCCCAACAGGAGTCCATCCTGAGTCACCTGCGGAATGTCAACTCTCACCTGGACACTCTGACTGCTCCACCAGCAACCACCGCTAGTGTCATGACTCGCAACCCGGCAGCGCCGCTGCCCACCAATACCACGGTATCCTGCCCCGGACCCCGGCTTTCTGCACCTCCTCGCTTCGGAGGCGATCCCGCTCAAGCCCGGGGCTTCATAAACCAGTGCACCCTGCACTTTGAACTCCTGTCCCACCAGTTTATCTCCGACCGGGCCAAAGTAGCCTTCATTATGTCCCATCTCACGGGGGAGGCACTGGCTTGGCTAAATACTCTATGGGAGAGAGGAGACCCCCTGGTGTCCGACCTGCCAGCCTTTCTATCGGCTTTCCGGAAAGCCTTCGACGAACCTGGACGGAAGACCTCATCCGCATCATCTCTGCTACGCCTCCATCAAGGAAATCTCACCGTGGGCCAATATGCCATACGGTTCCATACCCTTGCTTCAGAGCTGGCCTGGGATAACGACGCCCTGGTGTCTGTCTTTTGGGAGGGTCTGTCTGGCTGTATTAAAGATGAACTCGCTGGTCGGGACATTCCTACCACTCTCGACTACTTAATAACTCTTGCCACCCGGATTGACATCCGGTTCCAGGAGCACGCCAAAGAGGTCACCCGTGAGAGGAGGTTTCCACGTCTAGCCCCTACCTTTCAGAAACCCGTCTCTTCTCCCACTACTCCCCAGGCGCACTCACCCGAACCTATGCAGGTCGACCAGACCAAGATGGTCAAAACCCGTCAAGAGTTACGCCGAGCTGAGGGGAGCTGCTTCTACTGTGGCAGTAAGGAGCACCGGATCCGTACCTGCCCGGAGAGGTCGAGAAACGCCTGTGTCTAGGATCGCTCAGAGAGGTCGTCCTAGACAAGAATAAATCCTCTCCATCTCTGCTGCTCTCGGTCTCTATCATCTGCGGGGAGAACCGTTATTTTGAACTAGCCCAACTTGACTCTGGAGCTGCCGGGAATCTCATTTTTCAGTCCCTGGTAGAAAAATACCGCATTCCCACCAAACCTCTGGCTGTACCCTTATCTGTCGCTGCCGTGGATGGGGGCCTCTTACCATGTCCCATCCAACTCATCACCGAATCCATTACTCTGCAGGTGGGAATGCTGCACTCTGAGAGCATCTTCTTTCATGTTCTGCCTGGACTCTCTCACGCCGTCTTGCTAGGCCTACCTTGGCTTCAGAGACATGCACCCGTGCTTGATTGGCAGACCGGAGAAGTCCTTCGCTGGGGACAGGACTGCCATAAAACTTGTTTAGTTCCCGTCCATCCTGTCCGTCCTTCTCCTACCCCAGCTAATCTACCTGGACTTCCGATTCCTTATTGGTCTTATGCGGACGTCTTTAATAAAAAGGAGGCAGAGACATTACCCCCTCATAGACCATACGACTGCCCAATCGACCTGTTACCCGGCACTACTCCTCCCCGTGGGCGTATTTACCCGTTGTCCGCTGCTGAGACCCGGTCTATGTCTGAATATATTGAGGAGAATCTGGCCCGGGGATTTATCCGGAAATCTACCTCCCCGGCGGGAGCAGGCTTCTTCTTCGTTAAAAAGAAGGACGGCTCTCTCCGTCCCTGTATAGACTATAGAGGCCTTAACCAGATCACGGTGAAGAATAAATACCCCCTTCCGCTCATTCCGGAATTATTTGACCGTCTGAGGGGGGCTAGAATCTTCACCAAGCTGGACCTCCGTGGGGCCTATAACCTGGTCCGTATCAGTCAGGGGGATGAATGGAAGACGGCATTCAACACCCGGGACGCCCACTATGAATATCTGGTAATGCCCTTTGGTCTCTGTAACGCTCCCGCCGTCTTTCACGAGTTGGTCAATGACATCTTCCCAGACCTTCTCTACTCCTGCGTAGTGGTGTACCTGGACGACATCTTGGTCTTCTCTCCGGATCTCCAGACTCACCGGAGGGACGTTCGTCAGGTCCTGCTCAGGCTCAGGCAGAACCACCTCTACGCTAAATATGAGAAGTGCCTCTTTGAGCAGACCTCGCTTCCGTTTTTGGGCTACATAATTTCTCAGACCGGCCTACGAATGGATCCTGAGAAACTGTCTGCCATCGAGAAGTGGCCTCGACCAGAGGGGTTGAAGGCTTTTCAGCAGTTCCTGGGCTTCGCCAACTACTACCGCCTCTTCATACCGCACTTCTCTTCCCGGACTGCCCCAATCTCTGCGCTCACCCGTAAGGGCACTAATCCCAGAGAATGGCCGCCCAAAGCAGAGGAAGCCTTTCTTTCCTTAAAACAGGCTTTCTCTTCCGCCCCGGTGCTGCATCGCCCGGACGGCAACAAGCAATTCTTCCTGGAAGTTGATGCCTCCTCCTCTGGAGCCGGAGCGGTACTTACCCAAAAATCGTCTTCCGGGAGAATGGTAACTTGCGGCTTCTTCTCCAAACTCTTCTCCTCTTCTGAGCGAAACTATTCTATAGGAGACCGAGAGTTATTGGCCATTAAGCTGGCATTGGAGGAGTGGCGTTACCTGCTCGAGGGGGCTCTTCACCCGGTAATAATTTACACGGACCACAAGAACTTGGCTTACCTCCAGAGTGCCCAGAGACTTAACCCGCGCCAAGCCCGGTGGTCCTTGTTTTTTGCTCGCTTTGATTTTGTTCTTCATTTTTGCCCGGCTGACAAAAACATCAAAGCTGACGCCTTGTCCCGATCCTTCCTGGTGTCTGATCTTGAGGAGGAACCTAAACACATCATCGATCCCGCCAGAGTAATGCAGGTGGCTCCCGTGAGTCTAAATCGTCTCCCTCCCGGTAAGACATTTGTAACGGTACCTATCGGGAGAAGATCCTACACTGGGGTCACTCGTCTAAGCTAGCTGGCCACGCCGGTCAGAAAAAGACCCTCCAGCTTATCACCCGGCACTACTGGTGGCCTACCCTGCACAAGGACGAAATAGACTTTGTTTCTGCCTGTGTGTCCTGCGCCCGCAACAAGGTTCCGAGACACCTGCCAGCCGGTCGCCTCCTTCCTCTTCCAGTACCTGCTGCCCCCTGGCAGCATATAGCTATGGACTTCATAACAGATCTCCCTGTCTCTGCCGGTTGTACGGTCATTTGGGTGGTCGCTGACCGCTTTTCCAAAATGGCTCATTTCATTCCCCTGCCAGGCCTCCCGTCTGCACCCGAGCTGGCTAAAGACTTTATCCGCCACATCTTCCGTCCTCATGGCCTGCCCCTCCACATCGTGTCGGATCGTGGGGTTCAGTTCACCTCACACTTCTGGAGAGCCACATGTAAGCTGCTAGACGTCACCCTGGAATTCTCCGCTTACCACCCACAGTCCAATGGTCAAGTGGAGCGGATAAATCAGATTCTGACCAGTTACCTCCGGCACTTCGTTAATGCCCACCATTCAGACTGGGTGGATCTCCTGCCATGGGCCAAATTCTCTTACAATAATCACGAGAGCGAATCTTCCTCCAAATCCCCGTTTTTTGTAGTCTTCGGTCAGCATCCTCGGATCCCATTTCCCGTCTCCACCTCGGTGGACAATCCGGCTGCGGAATCTCTCGTTAGCAAATTTTCCTCCATTTGGGAGAGTACCCGATCCGCACTCCTTCAGTCGTCCGAGCGGATGAAAAAACACGCTGACAAAAAACGCCTGGATCCTCCACAATTCCGTCCTGGAGATAAAGTCTGGCTCTCGTCCAAGTATGTCCGGCTCAAGGTTCCTTCCTACAAGTTAGGGCCTCCGTTCATCGGCCCACTGGAGGTTATCAAACAGATCAACCCGGTGGCCTATAAATTGAAACTCCCGGCCAACTTGCGGATCCCTAATTCCTTCCATGTATCTCTCCTCAAACCCGTGGTACTTAACTCTTTTTCCAAGTCTACAGGTACGCCTCCTGCTCCGGTTTCCGCTGAAAACGAGTTTGAGGTAGAGAACATTCTGGCCACCAAAAGGGTAAGAGGAAAGACCTTTTTTCTAGTAGATTGGAAGGGGTTTGGTCCTGAGGAGAGAACGTGGGAGCCCCGGGAGAACATCCATGCCCCTCTCATCCTTGGTAAATTTCTGTCTGGCCTAAAAAAGGGGGGGCCTAAAGGGGGGGGTACTGTAGCGTCGGTGTCCCTGCCTCCTGCTAGGCAGGGACGCTGTTCCCCTCACCTCTCCGCTCCATGCCCGGCGTGTTCCTCCCGCTCTGCTGGGGCCGCGCGCGCCGTCCTAAGGAGTCCCCGGCCAATGGCCGGAGGACTTCTCCATATATAAGACACCTCCTCCAAAATGGAGGTGCCCGAGCAATGTTGTAGCATAGTTAATCACTCTGCTTCAGCCCTCAGGTCCCGTTTCCAGTTACCTGCCAGTTACCTGCCAGCTACCTGCCAGTTTCCTGTCTGATACCTGCCTGACTCGTGTTTATCTGCTGTTATTCCTGCGGTCCGACAGTCTGCCTACCAGCCCTGCCAGTCTGTCTATGGATCCGTCTGCCCGCTCACCTGGGAGCGCTCACCTGCTACCTGCCTGCTAGACTACGTGGAGGCTCTGCCGTCACGTGCTGTGACCACCTGCCCGTCCAGTGTCTCTTGCCCGCTCACCTGGGAGCGCTCACCTGCTACCTGCCTGCTAGCCTACCTGGAGGCTCTGCCGTCACGTGCTGTGACCACCTGCCCATCCAGAGAATCTTGCCCGCTCACCTGGGAGCGTCCACCTGCCACCTGCCTGCTAGCCTACCTGGAGGCTCTGCCGTCACGTGCTGTGACCACCTGCCCGTCCAGAGACTCTTACCCGCTCACCTGGGAGCGTCCACCTGTTACCTGCCAGTTAGCCTACCTGGAGGCTCTGCCGTCACTTGCTGTGACCACCCGCTTGTCCAGAGACTCTCGCCCGCTCACCTGGGAGCGTCCACCTGCTACCTGCCTGCTTGCCTACCTGGAGGCTCAGCCGTCACTTGCTGTGACCACCCACTTGTCCAGAGACTCTCGCCCGCTCACCTGGGAGCGTCCACCTGCTACCTGCCTGCTGGCCTACCTGGAGGCTTAGCCATCACTTGCCGTGACCACCCGCCTGTCAAGAGACTGTCCCCGTCACTTGCCGTGACCTCCTGCCCTCTTACCCAGAGACTGTCCCCGTCACTTGCCGTGACCTCCTGCCCTCTTACCCAGAGACTGTCCCCGTCACTAGCCGTGACTGCCTGCCTGCCTTCCCTGGGTGTCACCCACTTCCTAACAAGGACTGCCCCTTTGTATAGTTGCTCTGTGGTTCCACCTCCCAGACCCGTTACAGCATCACATTAGCCCAGCTGAAAACGGTTTGGCTGATTTGAGAAGCTATAAAATTGACCTTCCTTTGAACTAGTTGAGAATCTGGAGCATTACATTTGTTTGTTCTATAAAACTCTCAAAATGGCCAGAGAAAGAGAACTTTCATGTGAAACTTGACAGTCTATTCTTGTTCATAGAAATGAAGGCTATTCCATGCGAAAAATTGCGAAGAAAGTGAAGATTTCCTACAACGGTGTGTACTGCTCCCTTCAGACGGAGGCTCTAACCAGAGTAGAAAGATAAGTGGGAGGCCCCGCTGCACAACTGAGCAACAAGACAAGTACATTAAAGTCTCTAGTTTGAGAAATCGACGCTTTACAGCTCCTCAACTGGCAGCTTCATTAAACAGTACACGCAAAACGCCAGGGTCAATGTCTACAATGAAGAGGCGATTTCGGGATGCTAGCCTTCAGGGCAAAGTGGCAAAGATAAAGCCATATCTGAGACTGGCTAATAAAAGGAAAAGATTAATATGGGCAAAAGAACACAGACATTGGACAGAGGAAGATTGGAAATAAGTTTTATGGACAGATGAATCAAAGTTTGAGGTGTTTGGATCACACAGAAGAACATTTGTGAGATGCAGACCAACTGAAAAGATGCTGGAAGAGTGCCTGACGCCATCTGTCAAGCATGGTGGAGGTAATGTGATGGTCTGGGGTTGCTTTGGTGCTGGTAAAGTAAGTAGGAGATTTGTACAAGGTAAATTGGATTTTGAATAAGGAAGGCTATCACTCCATTTTGCAACGCCATGCCATACCCTGTGAACAGCGCTTGATTGGAGCCAATTTCATTCTACAACAGGACAATGACCCAAAGCACACCTGCAAATTATGCATGAACTATTTAGGGAAGAAGCAGGCAGCTGGTATTCCATCTGTAATGGAGTGGCCAGCGCAGTCACCAGATCTCAACCCCATTTAGCTGTTGTGGGAGCAGCTTGACCGTATGGTACGCAAAAAGTGTCCATCAAGCCAATCCAACTCGTGGGAGGGGCTTCAGGAAGCATGAGGTGAAATTTCTCAAGATTACCTCAGCAAATTAACAGCTAGAATGCCAAAGCTCTGCAATGCTGTAATTGCTGCAAAAGGGAGCATTCTTTGACAAAAGCAAAGTTTGAAGGAGAAAATTATTCTTTCTAATAAAAATCATTATTTCTAACCTTGTCAATGTCTGGACTATATTTTCTAATCATTTTGCAACTCATTTGGTAAATAAAAGTATGAGTTTTCATGGAAAACACAAAATTGTCTGGGTGACCCCAAAGTTTTGAACCGTAGTGTATGTGCTGGAAGTAAATTCTGCAGCTCATAGTCATGATGTCCCGCCCCCGTTTTGACGTAGGCCGGCGCGTGTTGCACGATGGGAGAGAGAAAACGGTCATCTCGCCCATCACCACGGTAGCGCAACAGCAACCCACGCCACCAACAGGAGAGGATAGTGATGTGCGCAGCGTGTCTGTGCTGAAATGGGTTGTGGCTGCAAAATGGCACACACACATCTTCATTCCCTACCCCCGTGACTGTGCGTGCTGCACATGATGGGAGGGAGGACCACATCATCTCCCCGGCAACGCAATATTTGACAGACCACTGAGGAAGCTTAAGCGAAATGGGTGTTGGGCTGCAGGCACTGCTGGTCACACTAATGGATGTATGGGTAAGTGAATCCTATGCATGAGCTCATGCTAATCATTGTTTTTTCCCAAGTGGATTGAAGTACCTAATGAATGTGTGTGTACTCCCTTGAGTCATGGGCTGTATATGCCTGGCTATATCTATGCACTAGCATTGTGAAGAATAGAGGTAGCACTTGTGCACACAATGTACATGTTTGGTATTGGATTGGTTGTTCTGTTAAATGATATGATTGCACTGAGCACTCTATGCATCTATATCACGATGATTAACATTATATATTCATAGGGGCCCATTATTATCCTACCCTGTCACATAACTGTTGACCAGCTGTTACAAACACCTGAGCCTTTGTTCTTTTGACTTTTTTATGATTTTTGTTACATATCTTTATGCCTTGTTTGTATTGATAGAATAAACTTTTTGATTTTATTATATACTAGTGGACTTAAACTCTTGTAGGAATAATATGTGCTGGGAGTGTCCATTTGGATTACATATTGAGGCCATTCTTGAAGGCGTTTGGCCATGTTATTACTATATATAGAATTAGCTATGGAACCCATTTTTATTGGTATATGGTCTCCCATGCTGGTATGTGTGGTATGTGCTGCCCCCCTCCTGGTATTTGTGCTGCCCCAATCCTGTCCCCACCATCCTATCCTGGTATGCATGGCACCCCTCATCCCTATTCTGGTGTGCATGGCACCCCTCATCCCCAATCCCAGTATGCATGGCACCCCTCATCCCCAATCCTGGTATGCATGGCACCCCTCATCCCCTATCCCGGTATGCATGGCACCCCTCATCCCCTATCCAGGTATGCGTGGCACCCCTCACCCCCAACGCTGGTATGCATGGCATCCCCTCATCACCAATCCTGGTATTCGTGGCACCCCTCATCCCTATCCTGGTATGCATGGTACCCCATCCCTCATCCCTATCCTGGTATGTATGGTACCCCATCCCTCATCCCCATACTGGTATTCATGGCCCCTCATCCGAATCCTGGTATGCATGGCACTCCTCATCCCTATCCTGGTATTCATGGCCCCTTATCCGAATCCCGGTATGCATGGCCCCTTATCCGAATCCCGGTATGCATGGCACCCCTCATCCCCAATCCCGGTATGCGTGGCACCCCTCATCCCCAATCCCGGTATGCGTGGCTCCCCTCATCCCCAATCCTGGTATGCGTGGCTCCCCTCATCCCCAATCCTGGTATGCGTGGTACCCCTCAACCCCCAATCCTGGTATGCATGGTACCCCTCACCCCCCAATCCTGGTATGTGTGGTACCCCTCACCCCACAATCCTGGTATATGCATGGTCCCTTCACCCCACAATCCTGGCATATGCGTCGTCCCCTCACCCCACAATCCTGATATGTGTGGTCCCCTTAGCCCCAATCCCGGTATGCATGGCACCCCTCATCCCCAATCCTGGTATGCATGGCACCCCTCATCCCCAATCCCGGTATGCATGGCACCCCTCATCCCCAATCCCGGTATGCATGGCTCCCTCACCCACCAATCCTGGTATGCGTGGTACCCCTCACCCCCCAACCCTGGTATGTGTGGCTCCCCTCATCCCCAATCCCGGTATGCGTGGCTCCCCTCATCCCCAATCCCGGTATGCGTGGCTCCCCTCATCCCCAATCCCGTTATGCGTGGCTCCCCTCATCCCCAATCCCGTTATGCGTGGCTCCCCTCATCCCCAATCCCGGTATGCATGGCTCCCCTCATCCCCATTCCTGGTATGCGTGGCTCCCCTCATCCCCAATCCCGGTATGCGTGGCTCCCCTCATCCCCATTCCCGGTATGCATGGCACCCCTCATCCCCAATCCCATTATGCGTGGCTCCCCTCATCCCCAATCCCGGTATGCGTGGCTCCCCTCATCCCCAATCCCGGTATGCGTGGCTCCCCTCATCCCCAATCCCGGTATGCGTGGCTCCCCTCATCCCCATTCCCGGTATGCGTGGCTCCCCTCATCCCCAATCCCAGTATGCGTGGCTCCCCTCATCCCCAATCCCGGTATGCGTGGCTCCCCTCATCCCCAATCCCGGTATGCGTGGCTCCCCTCATCCCCAATCCTGGTATGCGTGGTACCCCTCACCCCCCAATCTTGGTATGCGTGGTACCCCTCACCCCACAATCCTGGTATATGCATGGTTCCCTCACCCCTCAATCCTGGTATATGCATGGTCCCCTCACCCCATAATCCTGATATGTGTGGCCCCCTCATCCCTTTCTCACTGTACACACATACAAAAAAAATAAACAGTTATACTCACCTTTCTTCTCTGTGCTCCAGCGCCGCTGCGTCCTGTTCTGCCGGAGGACGGGGCTCCGCGCTGTCCGGCGCCATTTTGCTGAAGACACACTGTAAATGTGTCTTCAGTAAAATGGCGAAGGATAGCGCTATGCGCACGCGCCAATCCGACGCCTCACTCCAGTCTCCGGCCAGAAGAGAGGCGCCGCGGCAACACTCCTCCCGGTCAGGTAAGTATGTAAGTATGGCGCCGGAGATCGCGGTATGCGTTCAGTGTCTACACATACCGCGCTCTCCAGCGCCATACACCTCCTCTTACCTGTTACGGCTGGATGCCTGCTTCTGTCTGGAGCCAGACTGCGCGTCACACATGCGCAGTCTATCGAGGCTTCAGACAGAGGGACGCATCGCCGGTTATATTATAGATATCACTAGTTCAGTTGATATTGACTCTAATGCTCGGAAGGCTGCAGCTGAGTGAATGTTATACTGCAGCTAATTAAAGTGCCAGTGACCAAGGCAATATGGAGATGCCAAAATTAATAAGAGGAAGAGTATATGCTGTAATATACGTACAACAGCATGGTACATGAAAAAATGAGACCTAATATGTGATATGAAAAAAAGGTGATGCAGTGACAAAGAACAAAAAATAAGAGCAGTGCATAGACAAAATAATATAATAAATATTAAATATATAATAAAAAAGTCAAAGGTGTAAAAATTTAGTGCAGCAACATTCAAGATTCAGTAAGATGCCGAGTGTCAATGTGTATAGGACCATAGAGCATCGATATGCAGAGCAGAACCATGAGAAAAAATCTGTAACTATGCAAAAGAAATGTTATGGAGAATAACCATGATGAAAGAATAATGCATACAAAAAAATTAAAACGAAAACCCATATATTAAAAATTCAGAAGAAAGATTTACAACCGACTGCTTAATTTAAGCCTGCAGGTGCTATGGTATTAAGGATGTTAAACCAACGCGTCTATTTGATGAAGCTTACGCTTAACATCACCGCCCCCTAATTCCCAAGGAAACATGGTCTATGCCACATACTGAATACGGAGACTTAGGTGACAGGTTATTCCACCTGATAAAAATTAGAAGTAACACTTAGATTAAAAATGTAATATGAATTTTTGTTTGAGAAAAAATACGGTAAAAAAAAAAATATATATATACACTGCTCAAAAAAATAAAGGGAACACTTAAACAACAGAATATAACTCCAAGTAAATCAAACTTCTGTGAAATCAAACTGTCCACTTAGGAAGCAACACTGATTGACAATCAATTTCACATGATGTTGTGCAAATGGAATAGACAATGGATGGAAATTATTGGCAATTATCAAGACACACTCAATAAAGGAGTGGTTTTGCAGATGGGGACCACAGATCACATCTCAGTACCAATCCTCTCTGGCTGATGTTTTGGTCACTTTTGAATGTTGGTTGTGCTTTCACACTCGTGGAAGCATGAGACGGACTCTACAACCCACAGAAGTTGCTCAGGTAGTGCAGCTCATCCAGGATGGCACATCAATGCGAGCTGTGGCAAGTAGGTTTGCTGTGTCTGTCAGCGTAGTGTGCAGAGGCTGTAGGCTCTACCAGGAGACAGGCCAGTACACCAGGAGACATGGAGGGGGCCATAGGAGGGCAACAATCCAGCAGCAGGACCGCTACCTCCACCTTTGTGCAAGGAGGAACAGGAGGAGCACTGCCAGAGCCCTGCAAAATGACCTCCAGCAGGCCACAAATATGCATGTGTCTGCACAAACCGTTAGAAACCGACTCCATGAGGGTGGTATGAGGGCCCGACGGCCACAGATGGGGGTTGTGCTCACAGCCCAACACCGTGCAGGACACTTGGCATTTGCCACAGAACACCAGGATTGGCAAAGTTGACACTGGCACCCTGTGCTCTTCAAAGATGAAAGCAGGTTCAAACTGAGCACATGTGACAGACGTGACAGAGTCTGGAGACACTGTGGAGAGCGATCTGCTGCCTGCAACATCCTTCAGCATGACCGGTTTGGCAGTGGGTCAGTAATGGTGTGGGGTGGCATTTCTTTGGAGGGCCGCACAGCCCTCCATGTGCTCGCCAGAGGTAGCCTGACTGCCATTAGGTACCGAGATGAGATCCTCAGACCCCTTGTGAGACCATACGCTGGTGCGGTTGGCCCTGGGTTCCTCCTAATGCAGGACAATGCCAGACCTCATGTGGCTGGAGTGTGTCAGCAGTTCCTGCAAGATGAAGGCATTGAAGCTATGGACTGGTTCCCCAGACCTGAATCCGATTGAAAGAGGAATCTGACAGATATGGGCAATGTATATGAAATAATCACATTGTGCTTATTATATTTCATCATAAAAAATTGCCAAATTAGGACTAATATATGGAAGGATCATCATGCAAAATATGCAGAAGAAGAGGGGGAGGAGCCTAGGCTCTGAATAGAAGATCCATCACAAATATGAGGGCAAATAGTATAAATTTTATTGAACAAATACAATTAGGGGTGAAAAAACATACATGAAAGACACACAGTGTCAATTTAGCTCCCATAAGTGACATATTTAATCAATGCACCTGCATACTAATGTTATAATAGGTGACTATAGGTGACTATATATACAGTGCCTACAAGTAGTATTCAACCCCCTGCAGATTTAGCTGGTTGACACATGCGGAATTAACTTGGCATTGTGACATTTGTACTGTAGATCAGCCTGGAAGTGGGAAATGCACTGCAGCAAATTTTTTTTTTTTTTTTTTAAAACGTAAAAAGTTAATTCAGAGTGTCATTTATTATTCAACCCCTCAAACCACAAGAATTCTGTTTGGTCCCCCTAAAGTATTAAGAAGTAGTTCAGGCACCAAGAATAATGAGCTTCACATGTGTGGATTAAAGATCTCTTTTGCCAGCCTTTTCTGACTACTTAAGACCCTCCCCAAACTTGTGAACAGCACTCAGACATGGTCAACATGGGAAAGACAAAGGAGCATTCCAAGGCCATCAAAGACAAGATCGTGGAGGGTCACAAGGCTGGCAAGGGGTACAAAACCCTTTCCAAGGAGTTGGGCCTACCTGTCTCCACTGTTGGGAGCATCATCCGTAAGTGGAAGGCTTATGGAACTACTGTTAGCCTTCCACGGCCAGGACAGCCTTTGAAAGTGTCCTCCCGTGCCGAGGCCAGGCTTGTCCGAAGAGTCAAGGCTAACCCAAGAACAACAAGGAAGGAGCTCCGGGAAGATCTCATGGCAGTGGGGACATTGGTTTCAGTCAATACCATAAGTAACGTACTCCACCGCAATGGTCTCCGTTCCAGACGAACCCGTAAGGTACCTTTACTTTCAAAGCGTCATGTCAAGGCTCGTCTACAGTTTGCTCATAATCACTTGCAGGATTCTGAGACAGACTGGTTCAAGGTTCTATGGTCTGATGAGACCAAGATCGAGATCTTTGGTGCCAACCACACACATGACGTTTGGAGACTGGATGGCACTGCATACGACCCCAAGAATACCATCCCTTCAGTCAAGCATGGTGGTGGCAGCATCATGCTGTGGGGCTGTTTCTCTGCCAAGGGGCCTGGCCATCTGGTCCGCATCCATGGGAAGATGGATAGCACGGCCTACCTGGAGATTTTGGCCAAGAACCTCCGCTCCTCCATCAAGGATCTTAAAATGGGTCATAATTTCATCTTCCAACAAGACAACGACCCAAAGCACACAGCCAAGAAAACCAAGGCCTGGTTCAATAGGGAAAAAGTCAAAGTGTTGGAGTGGCCTAGTCAGTCTCCTGACCTTAACCTAATTGAAAACTTGTGGAAGGAGCTCAAGAATAAAGTCCACATGAGACACCCAAAGAACCTAGATAACTTGGAGAAGATCTGCATGGAGGAGTGGGCCAAGATAACTCCACAGACCTGTGCCGGCCTGATCAGGTCTTATAAAAGACGATTATTAGCTGTAATTGCAAACAAGGGTTATTCCACAAAATATTAAACATAGGGGTTGTATAATAATTGACCCACACTTTTATGTTTAAAATGTAATAAAATTCAACTGAGCAACATAACTTTTTGGTTTGTAAGATTTATGCTTCTGTTCATAAAACCTACTCTCGTTTGCAGTTTGAAGGCTCTAACTTATTTGCATCTTATCAAACCAGCTAAATCTGCAGGGGGTTGAATACTACTTGTAGGCACTGTACTATGTTAATTATGGTCCTTATGGAGTGTTTTATTCCACTGTGCGCGCCATTTTAAGACACTGTGTGTCTTTCATGTATGTTTTTTCACCCCTAATTGTATTTGTTCAATAAAATTTATACTATTTGCCCTCATATTTGTGATGGATCTTCTATTCAGAGCCTAGGCTCCTCCCCCTCTTCTTCTGAATCCGATTGAGCACATCTGGGACATCATGTCTCGCTCCATCCACCAATGTCACGTTGCACCACAGACTGTCCAGGAGTTGGCGGATGCTTTAGTCCAGGTCTGGGAGGAGATCCCACAGGAGACCATCCATAACCTCATCCGGAGCATGCCCAGGCGTTGTAGGGAGGTCATACAGGCACGTGGAGGCCACACACAATACTGAGCCTCATTTTGACTTGTTTTAAGGACATTACATCAAAGTTGGATCAGCCTGTAGTGTTTTTTTCCACTTTCATTTTGGGGGTGACTCCAAATCCAGGCCTCCATTGGTTAATAAATTTGATTTCCATTGATGATTTTTGTGTGATTTTGTCGTCAGCACATTCAACTTTGTGCAGAACAAAGTATTCAATGAGAATATTTCATTCATTCAGATCTAGGATGTGTTATTCGAGTGTTTCCCTTTTTTTTCTTTTTTTTTAGCAGTGTGTATGCATGTATGTATGTATGTATGTATGTATGTATGTATGTATGTGTGTGTGTGTGTGTATATATATATATATATATATATATATATATATCAAAACAAAAATATGGTGCTAACAGATGGAAGACTATAGATACCTCTTTGTTGGTCACCTCAATAATACATTGTTCCTTGTAGAGTGCTTTTTCCCTGCAAACATTAAAAAAAAACAATTCATACTTTGTTGTTCTGTAATACCAAGGATACTCTACATTTAATCATTCATTAAATCAGTTTAAAGAATATCATGTATAGCTTTGCATTACATTATACTAATTCTGGAATATAAATCTCTAGTTGTGTTACCACATTATGATTTAAATATTTATATATCATTGGTTTATCAATTAGAGACAAAAAATATTCCTGTTAGCAATGGGCAAGCATTACATTTACCGCATTTTGCCTGGCACTCAATTATTTGAGAATTAGTAGGCCTCTATAGTCTTCCATGTGTTAGCACCATATTCCTGTTTTATTGTTTTTTTTTAGATTAACCCCTTTCCGAATTGGTATGTAATAATACGCACCATGTCGGCACCCTCTGTTCAGCACAGGCTCCGGCGCTGAGCCCGCACTGAACCGGGCACATGTCAGATGATTTATACAGCTGTCATGTGCCTGCAACAGCCGCGGGTGCAATCGCGATCCACACACGGCTGTGTTAACTAGTTAAATGTCGCTGTCAATCTCTGACATAGGCATTTTACAGCGCCCAGCGCCGTAAGCGTGTCACTTACCCCGCCCATCGGTGAACCCGTCACGTGATCGCGGGTCACCAAAGTGTGGTCATGAGAACCTGGGGTCTGCAGCAGACCCCTGTGGTTGTCATGTAAAGATAGCTTTGAGCGCCACCTAGTGGTCGTTGCTCATAGCACAGGAGCATTTCTACTACATAGAGGCAATCTGCTCATCATCTCTATGTAGCAGAGGCGTTCAGAAAGTTGCTGCTTCTAGTCTCCTATAGAGACTATTGAAGCAAGCAAAAAGTGTAAAAAAAAATAGTTTTTAAAAAATATATAGAAGTTTAAATCACCCCCCCTTTTGCCCCATTCAAAATAAAATAATAAAAAATTAATCCCACATACACATTTGGTATCGCCGCATTTAGAATCGCCCGATCTATCAATCTAACAGAATAATTATTCCGATCAGTAAACGGCGTAACGAGAAAAAATTTCAAACGCCAGAATTACATTATTTTGGTAGCCGCAACATTGCAATAAAATGAAATAACGGGCGATCAAAACATCGGATCCACCCCAAAATGGTATCAATAAAAACGACAGCCCTGTGCGCAAAAAATAAGCCTTCAACCAGCCTCAGATTCAGAAAAATGGAGACACCACAGGTCTCGGAAAATGGCGCCTTTTTTTTTTTAGCAAACGTTGGAATTTTTTTTCACCAATTAAATTAAAAAAACCTATACATGTTTGGTGTCAACAAACTTGTAATAACCTGGAGAATAATAATGGCAGGACAGTTTTATAATTCAGTGAACGTAGTAAAAAAAGACAAATAAACCGTGGAATTGCATTTTTTTTGCAATTTCACCGCACTTGGAGTTTTTTTTCCTGTTTTCCAGCACATGATATGGTAAAACCAGTGATGGAATTTAAAAGTACAACTTGTCCCACAAAAAATAAGCCCTTACATTGCCATATTGACCAAAAAATAAAAAAGTTCTGGCTGTGGAAAGAAGGGGAGCAAAAAACGAAAACTGAAAAACGAAAAATACTCCGGTCATGAAGGGGTTAAATGTAAAATATGAATTAAGTGTCACTTCTAATTTTTATCAGGTGGAAAAACCTGTCACCTGGTAAGTCTGTGTATATATGGTTTTTATTTACCAGGATCCTGGCAAGTGACTGCATTTTTAATGTCTTTAATGTGTTCTTGGATGCGTATTTTGAAAGGTCTTGTAGTCATGCCTACATAAATGAGGCGTGATACAGTACAGACCAAAAGTTTGGACACACCTTCTCATTTAAAGATTTTTCTGTATTTTCATGACTATGAAAATTGTACATTCACACTGAAGGCATCAAAACTATGAATTAATACATGTGGAATTATATACTTAACAAAAGAGTGTAAAACAACTGAAAATATGTCTTATATTCTAGGTTCTTCAAAGTAGCCACCTTTTGCGTTGATGACTGCTCACTCTTGGCATTCTCTTGATGAGCTTCAAGAGGTAGTCACCGGAAATGGTCTTCCAACAATCTTGAAGGAGTTCCCAGAGATGCTTAGCACTTGTTGGCCCTTTTGCCTTCACTCTGCGGTCCAGCTCACCCCAAACCATCTCGATTTGGTTCAGGTCTGGTGACTGTGGAGGCCAGGTCATCTGGCGTAGCACCCCATCATTCTCCTTCTTGGTCAAATAACCCTTGCACAGCCTGGAGGTGTGTTTGGGGTCATTGTCCTGTTGAAAAAGAAATGATGGTCCAACTAAACGCAAACCGGATGGAATAACATGCCGCTGCAAGATGCTGTGGTAGCCATGCTGGTTCAGTATGCCTTCAATTATGAATAAATCCCCAACAGTGTCACCAGCAAAGCACCCCCACACCCCCACACCATGACACCTCCTCCTCCATGCTTCATGGTGGGAACCAGGCACGTAAAGTCCACCCGTTCACCTTTTCTGCGTCGCACAAAGACACAGTGGTTGGAACCAAAGAACTCAAATTTGGACTCATCAGACCAAAGCACAGGTTTCCCCTGGTCTAATGTCCATTCCTTGTGTTCTTTAGCCCAAACAAGTCTCTTCTACTTGTTGCCTGTCCTTAGCAGTGGTTTCCTAGCAGCTATTTTACCATGAAGGCCTGCTGCACAAAGTCTCCTCTTAACAGTTGTTGAAGAGATGTGTCTGCTGCTAGAACTCTGTGTGGCATTGACCTGGTCTCTAATCTGAGCTGCTGTTAACCTGCGATTTCTGAGGCTGGTGACTCGGATAAACTTATCCTCAGAAGCAGAGGTGACTCTTGGTCTTCCTTTCCTGGGGCTGTCCTCATGTGAGCCAGTTTCTTTGTAGTGCTTGTAGTGCTTGATGGTTTTTGCAACTGCACTTGGGGACACTTTCAAAGTTTGCCCAATTTTTCGGAATGACTGACCTTCATTTCTTAAAGTAATGATGGGCACTCGTTTTTCTTTACTTAGCAGCTTTTCTCTTGCCATAATACAAATTCTAACAGTCTATTCCGTAGGACTATCAGCTGTGTATCCACCTGACTTCTGCACAACACAACTGATGGTCCCAACCCCATTTATAAGGCAAGAAATCCCACTTATTAAACCTGACAGGGCACACCTGTGAAGTGAAAAACATTTCCGGTGACTACCTCTTGAAGCTCATCAAGAGAATGCCAAGAGTGTGCAAAGCAGTCATCAAAGCAAATGGCTACTTTGAAGAACCTAGAATATAAAACATATTTTCAGTTGTTTCACACTTTTTTGTTAAGTATATAATCCCACATGTGTTAATTCATAGTTTTTATGCCTTCACTGTGAATGTACAATTTTCATAGTCATGAAAATACAGAAAAATCATTAAATGAGAAGGTGTGGCCAAACTTTTGGTCTGTACTGTATATCACTGCTTCAGTGTTACATGTAATGTGGTAGACATTCTTGAAACTTTTATCCTTTTTGCAGTTGAGAAATTCTGTGGTTCTGGAAATGTACAGTATTTACAGGCAGAACATCATCCTCTGCTGGAGTAGCAAACCTGCGGAGGACCTTTGACCTTGAGATAAGGACACCCCATGAACAACCCCATGAGGAATGAAATAGGGATGTGTTCACCCTCACTCACAGTAAGGAGGCTGAAATTCTCACCAATTAACTATTATAAGAGATAACAACTTATAAAAGATTGTCTGGTAAGTTTGTTTTTCAAGGTCCCTAACGGTTAAAACTGTTTGTTTTAGGCTGGGTGCCCATGTAGCGTTTTTCAAGCGTTTATGCTGCGGAATTTCCGCAGCATAAACGCTTGTGAAACGCTAGGTAATCCGCACCCCATGGTCCCCAAGGGAATTTCGCATGTTCTATGCACATGCTGCGGATTTTTCCGCAGCGTTTATGCTGCGTACAAAAATCCGCAGCATGTCATTTAATTTTGCGGAAGCGCAGCGGAACTCCCGCCATTGACTTGCATTGAGACGCATAGAAACCGCGACTGTACATTTTTACAAGCGGCTTCTATGCGTCTCTATGTGCGGATGGTACCCAGTTCTGGAGGAGAGAAGACTCTCCTCCAGACCTGGGTACCATTGTACCTGTAAAAAAAGAATAAAATAACAAATAAAGTTTATACTCACCTTTCCGAAGGTTTCTCTCTGAATGCCGGCATCGCTTGAGGACCTGCGGTGACGTCACAGTCATGTGACCGCAGGACCTTCACCGCTCTGTCTCGCGATATGCCGGCAGCCGGGAACCAGACAGGAACGAGCGCTGCAGCCACGCCGGGGCCTCGGGGGTGAGTATAGCTTTATTTGTTTTCATTTTTACGGTTCACACTGTATAAATCCATGCTGGTTGCATGGATTTATACAGTGGGACCTAGTTGTCAAGCACTTTCCAAGTGATGCTATCGCCTGGAAAGCGCTTGTCAATCTGCATGCGGAAACGCATGTGAATCCGCATGTGGATCCGCATGTATTCTGCAGGAAAAACGCATGCACAATCTGCATGCGTTTTTTCTGCCAGGTAGATGCAGAAATGCTGCAGAAATTTTCTGCTTCATTTCTGCATCGTGGGCACATAGCCTAAATTGCTGACCTCTGTGCATTGTACTGATTTGTCAGTCCTTAAAGTGGAATAATAGTGTGACCCCATTGTTCTCAGCAGTGATCTGGGAGTCAGATTCGTACAGGGGTCTTCCCCATGCTGTTCTCCTTTCATTCAGCACTTTTTACATTCATTTCAACATATTCACTGAACCGCAGACCACCTTGTAGTGTCTCCCGGAAAAATGCTAGGATTTCCCATTGACTCCATTACACTCGTTACTCTAAACAAGCATCCAAGCATTAGTAATTGCTTGGTTCGATAATGAGCAAATGAGCATGCAAGCATTTTAGTACCCACTCATCCCTAGTGCCCAGTGTCAGAAAGCTGGGTTTGCGTCCTTGGTCATGGGTCTTCCGGCAGGACGATTACCTCAGATGTACCATATTTTTTGAATTATAAGATGTGCCTTTTTACCCTCAATGTAGCTTACCGGGAGGAAGACGAGTGGCTATGGTAAAGCTGGGTCCCAGGAGCTAGGGCCGCTGCTGTAGGAGTAGGGCAATGCTGCGGGCCCCAAGCTGGGAGGAGCGGGTGTTTGGTGGTGCGAGGATGAGGCAGGCCCCGGGTGCGGATTGAGATCTCGGGAGACAAGATCTTTGTGTTGAGATTCCAATTTGCACATGCGCCACTTCTGGTCTGCAATTTTCTCTGAAATTCACCGCTTTGAAAACCAAGGGAAGTGCTGGGGCATTGGCAACATTTTATGAAAGCCTAGGGCCCGTTGCATTCTCGTACCACCAAACACCCCCTCATTCCTGCCTGGGGCATGCAGCATCGACCCTGCCTCCTGGGACCACACTCCACTGCAGCCACCTCCCCCTGGTAAGCTACTGTAAAATTAACTATAAGATGCACCACCATTTTATTAAAAAAATAATTTCTTCCTCAAAATTAATATTTTTTTTTTGGGGTGCATACAAAGCAATCCACAACCTGTCTCCTCCATACATCTGTGATCTAGTCTCCCGGTACTTACCTGCACGCAACTTGTGATCCTCACGTTATCATCTTCTCTACGCTCCTCTTATCTCCTCTTCCCACAATCGCATACAAGATTTCTCTCATGCATCCCCCTACTCTGGAACTCTCTTCCCCAATGTATCAGACTCTCGACTACCGTAGAACCTTCAAAAGGAACCTGAAGACCCACCTCTTCTGACAAGCCTACAATCTGCAGTAACCCTTTCTCCACCATACCACTGCATGACCAGCTCTATCCTCACCTACTATATACTCACCCATCCTTTGTAGATTGTGAGCCTTCGCGGGCAGGGTCCTCTCTCCTCTTGTATCGGTCGCTGACGTGTATTGTTCAAGATTATTGTAATTGTTTTTGCTATGCTCCTTTTTCACATCTAAAGGGCCATGGAATAAATAGCACTATAATGAATAATACTTATTTCACCCACTGTATGTACGTAAGTATATACACAGTGGGGAAAATAAATATTTGATACAGTGCCAATTTTGCAAGTTTTCCCACTTACAAAGAAAGGAGAGGTCTGTAATTTTTATCGTAGTTACACTTCAACTGTGATTTAGAGTTTTAAAAAAAAAATCCAGAAAATCTCAGCCTTAATCTTTGGTAAAGAATAGTGATGAGCGAGCACTAAAATGCTTGGGTACTCGTTGCTCGGGTTGAGCAAATTGGAATACTCGGGTGCTCGACCCGAGCAACGAGCCCAATGTAAGTCTATGGTAAACTCAAGCATTTTTCAGGTGGCTCTCCCCGGCGGTCTGCAGAGAGCCTAAAAGTTGCCCAAATCGATGGGAACAGTGCTCAAATGACATGGGAACAGCATGAGGAAGACCCCTGGAAGCATTTCTGACTCCCAGGTCACTGCTGTCAACAACATTGTCAGAGTATTACGCCACTTTACAGATTCACAATAAAACATATAAAAACAAAACCAAAATGGATTTTCCTGGGAAATATATTAAGAAACATCCTTTCCAGGGTAATGATTTCTATATAAGGCGAAATAAATAACCAAAACCAAAAATACTTCTGAACACCTTGGGCTATGTTCACACGTAGCGTTTTTGATGCATTTTTGCACTTTTGCATTGCTTTCAACAAAGACAAATGCATTCACTGGGAAATGTCATTTTAACATTTTACAACCTTATCTGGCCATGTTGTGTGTGACACATCGTCAGACACATGCATACAGTGCTGAAAAGATATGGGAACAGCATAGGGAAGACCTCTGGAAGCATATCTGACTCCCAAGTCACTGCCTAAAAGTGTGCCCATCATAAGTGATCCTTGGCGCATGCGAAGATGCCTCCCGCCATGCACCTGTCGTTGCAGACTTGCAACAATCACCATCCACATCCTTGTCCCAGTGTAGCGTTCAGTTGTCCCTATCTCATTCCTTGGAATGCAAGCGCAAGTCTGCAGCCAGCCACCCACCCACAGGCTGCAATACTAGACTGCCAAATTTTTGACAGCTGCTTGCACTTGAAATGTGGCTTTTTAGGCTTATGGAGGTGGAAGCTTTTCATAACCTCATGCCAGCGGCGGCTGGGTGTCCATACTCAGTCCCCAGCTGCCACTGTTTCTCCCGATGTCATCTCCGCCTTCCACAAGCACGGGTCCCACAACATTACCCGTGCCCTCCCCAGTTCACTTACTAAGAAGGACTGCCTACCCACAAACACGTGGATAGGTGAATGTGGCCAGGGATGGTACCGAGCCAGTCCACAGCTTTTTTGCTGAGAGTTGTATTTAGCTCGGTGAAAGGACTGGCATAGAGGGAAACCGTATCTACTCTGGGTGTCATTTCTCCCAGGAAGTCCTCTAATGCAGCTTGTTGCAGAAGCAATGGCAGCCTGTCCAACATCAACTCGCACTTGTCAATGGTGCTTTGCCACACACACATATTTCTTTGCGCATTTAATTTCATGACTACAGAGTTGGGCAATGGCCTGATCTCCAATGCGGTTTGGGAAATAACATGCATAAGCACGTCTGATCTGCATTAAAAAAGCAGCCATAGAGTGTCCGGAACCTTCCCCCACACTTTTCTTAGCCAGGACTGCTGCTCAGCAGGTTGGATGGTCCCACCAGAGAATCCTCTTGTGTGCCTTGGCTTCTACCTCAGGAGAGTTCATGATAGCGCTAACTTTGCAGCTGCTATCATGAAAAACATTGTGCCCACCAGAGGATTTGATTCTGAGGGCTGACCAATTTTAGGAAAAACTCTTAATAAATAATAATAAATAATAAAGGGTATTTAGTTAACATAAATTTGATCAAAATAATGTGAAAGCCATCCCGCCACTTCATGGCAACCCTTATGGGACAGTCCTAAGTCTAATATTAAAAACCTTACCATTTGTCAAGTGACATACATATGGACAAGAGCAGAGAGACTGGATGCCTAGTATAAGCATAAAACCGAGGCAGAATGAGCGTCTCAGCCCAGACAAAGGGCGGCCACACCCTTTTATATGCACTAAAGCATACTGACTGCAAAGAAAAAAACTGAAGGTCTGAACTGAAACGTAAGTTGATGTGCATGCAAAATGTAAATGCATGTTCACACAAGGCCATTAAACAGAGAGAAACCAAAGACAAGAAAGGCATTACTGTAAGGGTCCAGGATGTGTTCTGGGCTGACCATGTACCTCCCCTTCATGTGACTGGTCACATGACTGTGACATAGTGCAGGTCCTGTATGCACAGAATGTCTGATCACATGACTGTGACATAAGAACAGGTCCTGCGGGTGTGTACTACAGGATATATAAACTCTGGTAGTCTTGAGACAGGGTGTGGAAAAGGCATGAGGCCTGTACTAGTGTTGAGCCACCCCCGTAGTGTTCGAGTTCGGTTCGGTTCGTCAAACACCCATGTGTTCGCCGAACTGTTCGTCGAACTGTTCGTCGAACACCTTCGAACACCGTTAAAACCAATGGCAGGCAAACAAAAACACATAGAAACACATAGAAAACACCTTCAAAGGTGTCCAAAAGCTGACAAACTGCTCAGAAGACACAACTAACACATGGAAAAGTGACAAGTACATATAGTCATGAGAAAAGAAAAGAGGTGGAGGAGTAAAAGGAGGGGGAGACACAGATATAGGCATGTCATGCCCTTCTAAAATCCAAAAAGTGAGAAGCCGACACGTTCAGTCCGCTCCTGCCCGTGCCACCTCCGTGTCGCCGGGTTTGTGCCAGAGCCGCGGTGAACCCTGACGGCCAGCCCCCCTCTCCCAATACTGGTGCCTGTCCGCTGGTGGGTCGAGCGAGCCCCCCTGTGGTGGAGGCAGCTCTAAGTTTTTTAATTTAAATTGTCTCTCTAATTTGAATGAATACACTTTAAATCCATTTACAAGGATCTATTGGAGGGCAAGTCTCATGCCAGCAGCCGCGTAATTCCAGCTCCAGTAGCGTCCACTAAAGCTGCTGCAGTTAAAAAGCTTTTATAAGGATCGAGCTCGGCTGTCCACCGCAAGGCATCCTACTGCCAGTCCCAGCCCCTATGCCTTGGGGTGCCTCCTGATGCTCTTCACTGAGTATCCCGTGGTCCCGAAGCATTTCCTTAGAAAAAATTAAGTGTCCAAACTACAGGTGGTGTAGCTTGCTTAACAGCCGGGATAATCCGCTGACTAGCAGACACTGCTACTAGGCACAAAGTATTTCCTGGGCTAGATGCAGTTAAAAATTTGTAAGTAGATACTCTCGTTGGATGCTGAGAAAGCATTCCATAGAGTCTCCTGGCACGCCATATATGATTCTCTTAAAAAGCTTGGGGTAGGGGTCTAGGGGACCCTTTTATAGCCAAAATCACGGCTCTGTATCACAATACGTCACCTAGGCTGAAAATAAATGGAACTGTAGCACCCTGAGGGCTCGGTTGCTACAGACGTATTGCACCTCACCCAGAGGTGTGATATCTCACTCTCAGGTAAGGATGGAGTGTGGATCAGGACCCGACACCTGCATGCATTACACCACATTGCCATGGGGCAGGGCGACCAATATGCCCCTGAGATGGGCACGACAGTCCCTGTCCCTGGCTGGAGTGGGGGGAGGGAACACTGAGGAAGGGGAATCCTGTAGTGCAGGAGCAGGGAGGAAGCATTGAGAAGGGAGTATAAAAGGTGGGCACCATCTTAGTTCAGTGCAGAGAAGTCTGAGCAGAAGTGGCAGGGAGCAGGGGCTCTGCATGAGCTCTGCTCCGGAGGCGGGCCTAGTAACAGAGGCCCAGGCCTGCAAGAGGGAGAAGGAAGGAAGAGGAGCGGAGAAGGCTCCAGGAACGAGGAATGAAGGGATCCCAGGGGTGCGGACGGGCGAGTCGCCACCGCACGCCCGAATCCACCTGCGTGGAGGGGTCAGGCCAAAGGGGGAGACCGGTCCCCGAACTAGTGGAGGCAGGAAACGACCCTCAGCTTGAAACCGGAGGCTCTGACATTTTATGTGGCGCAGCCCCTCGCTACACCCGCTAGGAAGGCACCACATAGGGTCAGGGAAACTGGCGCCAAGTTTACCAAGAGGAGGCCCGAGGCAGCCGGACAGAAGTGTTGGTAAGAAAGGCCAGACAAAGGACACACAAAGGGGGTCCTGTGAAGCGCTCCAAAGTTATCTGGGAGTTGTCTGAGCCCCTCACCTGGTGAGCACAGTACGACGTGGGCAGCCGTTACCTGCAGACGTGGTCTGGATAATAAGAACTGTGAGTAAAGGCCCTGAACTGCATCACTGACTCCGTGTCGTTACTGCTGCTGCCCTGCACCATCACCCTCATCCTCCGCATACACTGCCCTGAGGCTATACTCCTCCCGTGGGGAGTTATGCTACGCTCTGCTGCACCCACAACACCAGCCTCAGCGGTCTGCCCTGTAGCGGCGGTTCACTCTGACCGCAATCCACGGGTGGCGTAGTCGGACATTTAAACATCAAAACCACATAAATAGTTCCGCCACTGGTTTGACCACCCTGAGCCACGGAACCGGGTCGCCGCCACGAAGACTACAACCACCAGCATCCACCAAAAAGGGTCCGGCTCCGGGTGTCCCAAGGCCCAGGGGGTGCGTCAGAACATTTTCATCACCTTTCACAATCACCAATGGGACAAGGCAGGGATGTCCTCTGTCCCCTCTCTTATACAACCTAGTGAAGGAGCACCTGCTCTCATCAATTCGCCATAACCCCAATATTAGGTGGATTGAGGTGGGAGGCACCGAGTACAAGTGCTCTCTATTTGCTGATGATGTCCTAGTATATATCACTCAATCACATATATCCATCCATGCTGTTATGGCTGAAATAGATCACTTTGTTACATGGTCAAATTTTAAAATCAATGCAGCGAAGTCTGAGGCCCTCGATGTCTCCCTCCCCAAATCCATATAGGATTCCATGCAGTCCAACTTTCCCTTTGCCTGGCCCTCACAGGGTATCAAATACTTAGGAATTCCTATTCATAGAGACCTCTCCCATCTATGTTATCTTAATTTTGGGCCCTTTATTGAACAACTCCATACAGACCACGGTTGGCAAGTTAGAACTGTAAGATTCACTACGTGAACCACTGGTGTTTTGTGGAAAAGCACATGTACACTGCGTTCCAAATTATTATGCAAAAAGTGTTTAGGAGTGATAAGGGAAGAATTTGTTTGTTTGTCAGTTAAACTCATTGATGGTGATGTGTGTCAGGGCTCTTTATATCACTGTAAGCAATTGCAGACACCTGTGCTAATTAGTTTGGCAGGTGTGTCCAATGAAAGGCAAGACTACTTAAGAAGGCTCTCTCACATTATTAAGCAGCCTACATTTTCTGCCAAAATGGGAAAGAAAAAGGATGTGTCGGCTGCTGAGAAGCAACAAATTGTGGAGTGTTTAGGTCAAGGCATGACTACAATCAACATTGTGCGAAGATCAGGATGAAGTGTCTTGGCAATCAAGAAGTATGTAGCTGATTCACAGTACACACGTGTGCGTGCTGATAAGGGCAAATTGAGGACTCTTTCCTACAGGCAATTACGTCAGGTTGAAAGAGCAGCGGCAAAAAAGCCTTGTCATAGCAGCAGACAAGTTTTTGAAGCTGCTTGTGCCTCCAACGTCCCCCGAACAACAAGATGCAGGGTCCTTCAGAGGTTTGCAGCTGTGCATACGCCAGCCTGTCGACCTCCTCTATCCACTTCACACAAGCAGAAACGGCTCCAGTGGGCCAAACATTACATGAAGACTGATTTCAAAACTGTTTTGTTCACGGATGAGTGCCGTGCAGCGCTCGATGGTCCAGATGGATGGAGTGGAGGATGGCTGGTTGATAGACACCCCACGCAAACATGGCTACAGCGCGAACAAGGAGGAGGTGGAGTAATGTTTTGGGCTGGAATCATGGGGAGAGAGATTGTCGGCCCCTTTAGGATCCCTGAAGGCGCTAAAGATGAACTCCATAATGTATGTGGATTTTCTCAAACAGCACTTCCTGCCATGGTTCAAGAAGAAGAACCGTGTATTTCACAGCAAGATCATTTTTCTGCATGATAATGCACCATCTCATGCTGCACATAAAACATCTGCATCTCTGGCTGATATGGGCATAAAAGGGGACAAACTTATGGTGTGACCCCCATGCTCCCCTGACCTCTACCCCATTCAGAACCTTTGGAGCATCATTAAAAGGAGTGTCTATGATGGCGGGAGGCAGTTCACATCTAAGCAACAGCTCTGGGAGGGTATTCTGTCCTCATGCAAAACAATTGAAGCAGAAACCATCCAAAACCTGACAAATTCAATGGACGAGAGAGTTCAGAAGCTCCTTTCGAACAAGGGGTCCTATGTGAAAATGTAACATCACCTAGAATAAAGTTTTGAGTTGAAAACTGTTTGATTTCAGTTTCTAACAACCTGCTAATGCTTATAATTTCAAAAATGACCATTTTTTTGGTCTTTATTAAAATGAAAAGGTTGATCGAAAAGTTTGGGGGATCTAAGAGTGTGGCAACCCAGTAGTCATGATTACTTCGAATTCTGACAATATGAGGGTCATGCTGCAGGTAGTGCAGCAAGAAGGCACTTATGTGTCTTGCGCATCTCGGAGCCCCAAAATTATTTTCCGGGCTAGATGCAGCTAAAAATTATTATTAATTTTAAATCTGGTGAAGCTTTAGTATAGATGGCCTAATAGGATCAGTGCTGCACACTGCTACAAAGCCCAATTTATTTTCCAGTCAAGATACAGATAAACATGATTAGTAATTTTAAATCTGGTGGAGCTTATTATAGATGGCCTAATAGAATCAGGGCTGCACACTGCTACAAAGCCCAAATTATTTTCCAGCCAAGATACAGATAAACATGATTAGTAATTTGAAAGCTTAAAACGGTTGGTAGGGTGATTTTAACCAGTCATCAAGCTTTTACTCTCCCCAGGATGACACAGGGGTAGAAAAGTCGTTTCGGATCCATGATTTGTTCATCTTTATGAACGTGAGTCTGTCTACATTATCAGTGGAGAGCCGCGTGCGCTTATCTGTCAGCACACCACCAGCAGCGCTGAACACACGTTCAGACAGAACGCTGGCTGCGGGGCATGACAAGATCTCCAAGGCGTAAGTGGCTAGCTCCGGCCATTTATCCAGATTGGAAGCCCAAAAAGAGCAAGGGTCCAGTGACACAGTCGTGGCTTCAATGTTTACTTGGAGATACTCCTGTACCATCGTCTCTAGGCGTTGACTATGTGTCAGACTTCTTGTCTCCTGTGGCCTTGCAAAGGATGGGCTAAAAAAGTGGTGAAATGATTCCGCAAAATTGATGTTACCAGCAGATACTGTGGTTCTGTTACGGTTTGAGTGCTGAACACTTGACGGTCCCACGGTTGGCAAGTTGGAACTGTGAGATTCACTACGTGCACCACTGGTATTTTGTGGAAAAGCACATGTAAGATTCTGCAACAGTCTCTGCTGATACTCCTGCATGCGTGCATCCCTTTCTATGGCAGGAATAATTTCTGCAAATTTACTTTTGTACCGGGGATCTAACAGTGTGGCAACCCAGTAGTCAGGATTATTTCTAATTCTCACAATTCGAGGGTCATGTTGCAGGTAGTGCAGCAAGAAGGCACTCATGTGTGTTGCGCATCCAGGAGCACCAAGTCCCTGTTGTGTTGGTGGCGAGGTAACAATCATGCTTCCTTCCTCTGTCCTCTCCCCCCAACCTCGCACAACAGAAATGTGATCAAGGTCTCCCTCATCTGATGAGTCTTCCATCAGTTCGTCCTCCACTTCTTCCTGGGCTCCTGCACATTCCTCACTAGTTTGGCTGCTACCATGCGCCCTGGTAAAACCATCTCCCCCACCCTCACATGCCTGCCGCCTTGGTGCTGCCGACCGTCTGGACCTTGCAGATGTTAGCCCTTCCGCATACAACTCCTCCTCCTCTACTTCCTCCACCTCCTCTTGTGCCACCACCTGACTCCGAATTCTGTTTAACATGTGCTCCAGCATGTAAATCACCGGAATAGTCATGCTGATAATGGCATCGTCAGCACTAAACATCTTCGTCGCCATTTCAAAACTGTGCAGAAGGGTGCATAGGTCCCTGATCTGAGACCACTCCTCCAGCGTGATTTGCCCCACCTCTGAATCTCGTTGGCCCAGGCTATACGTCAGAACGTATTGCACCAGGGCTTGTCGGTGCTGCCACAGTCGCTGCAACATGTGCAGAGTTGAATTCCACCGGGTAGGCACATCGCATTTTAGCCGGTGAAGTGGCAGGCCCAACGACTTCTGTAGAGATGTAAGTCACTGAGCTGCGGGATGCGAACGGCGGAAGTGAGCACACAGTGACCGTGCCCTCTGCAGAAGGCCATCTAGTCTGGGATAGTGGGCTAAAAATTGCTGGACAACCAGGTTCAACACGTGAGCCATACAAGGCACGTGTGTGACATTGCCCCGGCGAAGGGCCGCACCCAGGTTTGCAGCATTGTCGCACACGGCCTTCCCTGGTTTCAGGTCCCGTGGAGACAACCATTCATGAAATTGGTTCTCCAGAGCTGACCACAACTCCTCAGCTGTGTGACTCACATTTCCCAGACATTTCAATGTAAAAACCGCCTGATGACGTTGAGCCCTACTGCCAGCATAGTAAGGAGGTGTGCAGGATCCCTTCTGCGCAGTTAGAAAGCTTGTGGCATGACCAGACAGGCTTTGGGTGCAGGTGGAGGACCGAGAGGAGGTTGAGGAGGCAGAAGCAGTGGAGGAACTTTGACATAAAGAGGATTGACGCACAACTCGTGGGGACGGCAAGACTTGGACAGCAGCCCCTTGTCCTGCTGTCACCATAGTTACCCAGTGCCCAGTCAGCGACATGTAACGCCCCTGTCCATGCCTACTCGTCCAAGTGTCTGTGGTGAAATGCACCCTGTCACACACAGAGTTTCTCAAAGAAGCGGTGATGTTGTGTGCGACATGCTGGTGGAGCGCAGGCACACCTTTCTTTGAGAAGTAGTGCCGACTGGGCATCTGGTACTGGGGCACTGCGACGGACATAAGGTCTCGAAAATCCTCTGTGTCCACCAGGCGGAAAGGCAGCATTTCTGTAGCCAAGAGCTTGCAGATGGTGAAATTCAACCTCTTAGCTTTCTCATGGCTAGGAGGAAATGGTCTTTTACTTGTCCACATCTGAGGGACCGAGGGCTGGCTATTGTGCTTAGACGGGGTTGATAAGGGTGTCCCCGGCAAACTGCCGGTCTGTGAGGAAGATGCAGGCGGACATGTTAGGTTGCCTTGATCCAAAGGTGGTGCTATCGATGTCGGACAGCGCTCAACACCAGCTGGTGTTACCACCTCCAAAGAAAATGATGACCTGCCAATCACGCTGGCTGTTGCGGGTAAAGAGGTGGCAGGTCTGCGCCCCAAAACAGGTGTGACTGCTGTCCCCCCAGTCACAGAGGATGAAGAGGCCGCGGATGCACAAGATATGGCAGACGGTGGTTGGCCCGGCCGGCTAGGCCGCATTCTAGCACACTGAGCTTCCCACTGCAACTTATGCTTCATGTCCATGTGCCGGTTCATGCATGAAGTACTCAAACTATGTATTTTTTGGCCTCTACTTAGCTTTTGCTGACAAATGTTACAGATAACACGAGTTGGGTCATCTTTATCGATCTGAAAAAATGCCCAGGCTATGCAAGGCTTAGCACCCATGCGACCTGAAGAGCCACCACGACTTGTGGTGAGAGGCAGAGTTGTGTTTGAGGATGCAGTTGTTGACGTGCTTCCAGTACTACGTCTCTGTCCAGGAAGGCGCAACCTGACCTCGTCGTCACTAGCATCTTCCTCCACCTCCTCTGCTGACCTCATCTCTTGGCTGACTGTGGGTTGACAGTAAGTGGGATCTCCAACCTCATCATCATCACCCTGTGCGTTATCACACCCGTCGTCCTCAGAGCCAACCTGTTCCTGCCCTGACAAAAAGCTAAAGTTGTCGCTCCAATCAGGTATTTGAGTCTTATCATCGTCTTCCTCATTGTCTCCACCAACAGGAGTTACAGTTTGGGAATGAGGGTCTACATTATGGTCATAACCTTCTGTGTCTGGTCCTGGATCCGACTCATAAAGATTCTGGGCATCAGTGCAGATCATTTGCTCGTCTGGATTCACAGAAGCGCTGGAGTCGACCTCTGATTCCCAGGCTATAGTATGAGTAAACAGCTCTGCAGACTCAACCATCTGTTCTACCTCATACTCAGACGGGCAGCTGGAGATTTGGGAGCTGTGAGGAAGCAAGTGCGATTGGGGTGACACCTTTGAGGACTGGAGTATTTGTGATGTTGAAGTTGATGTGGAGGAGAGCCCACTTAAAGGAGCACTTGATATCCGTTGAAGCACCTGCTGTTTTTGTGCCTCATCTGGAATTTGTAGCGATTGGCGTGGCCGTAAGAAAGGGATCTTATCACATTGTCCGCTAAAAGAAGTAGACATTTTAGTTTGGCTGGAAGATGGTCTTTCTTCTGCAGATGTTACTGTTGCTTTAACACCTACCCCACGGGCACAACCTTTTTTCCCCTTCCCAACACGCCTATTCCCCTTTCCACCAGCAGCAGGCCTTTTTCCACTCATTTTGGTGGTTAACTAATTCACAACTCTGGAGTTGTTTGCACAAAAAAACAATGGATGGGAACCGAGCAGAGCTGAGTGGCCAAACTGTGGTATTAGGCCAAAACTATTGGCTGGGTTAGATGCAGAAAAAAATTATATTCAATTTGCAACCTGATGGAGGTCTGTATAGATGGACTAATACAACAAGTCCCACACACAGCTAGAAGCCCAATATTTTTTCAGAGGTAGATGCAGAAAAAAATATATTCAGTTTGCAACCTTATGGAGGTCAGTATAGATGGACTAATAGAACAAGTCCCACACACAGCTAGAAGGCCAAATATTTTTTCAGAGGTAGATGCAGAAAAAAATTATATTCAGTTTGCAACCTTATGGAGATCAGTATAGATGGACTAATAGAACAAGTCCCACACACAGCTAGAAGGCCAAATATTTTTTCAGAGGTAGATGCAGAAAAAAATTATATTCAGTTTGCAACCTTATGGAGGTCAGTATAGATGGACTAATAGAACAAGTCCCACACACAGCTAGAAGGCCAAATATTTTTTCAGAGGTAGATGCAGAAAAAAATTATATTCAGTTTGCAACCTTATGGAGGTCAGTATAGATGGACTAATAGAACAAGTCCCACAAACAGCTAGAAGGCCAAATATTTTTTCAGAGGTAGATGCAGAAAAAAATTATATTGTTTGCAACCTTATGGAGGTCAGTATAGATGGACTAATAGAACAAGTCCCACACACAGCTAGAAGCCCAATATTTTTTCAGAGGTAGATGAAGAAAAAAATATATGCAGTTTGCAACCTGATGGAGGTCAGTATAGATGGACTAGTACAACAAGTCCCACACACAGCTAGAAGCCCAATATTTTTTCAGAGCTAGATGCAGAAAAAAATTATATTCAATTTGCAACCTGATGGAGGTCAGTATAGATGGACTAATAGAACAAGTCCCACACACAGCTAGAAGGCCAAATATTTTTTCAGAGGTAGATGCAGAAAAAAATTATATTCAGTTTGCAACCTTATGGAGGTCAGTATAGATGGACTAATAGAACAAGTCCCACACACAGCTAGAAGGCCAAATATTTTTTCAGAGGTAGATGCAGAAAAAAATTATATTCAGTTTGCAACCTTATGGAGGTCAGTATAGATGGACTAATAGAACAAGTCCCACACACAGCTAGAAGGCCAAATATTTTTTCAGAGGTAGATGCAGAAAAAAATTATATTCAGTTTGCAACCTTATGGAGGTCAGTATAGATGGACTAATAGAACAAGTCCCACACACAGCTAGAAGGCCAAATATTTTTTCAGAGGTAGATGCAGAAAAAAATATATTCAGTTTGCAACCTGATGGAGGTCTGTATAGATGGATTAATAGAACAAGTCCCACACACAGCTAGAAGCCCAATATTTTTTCAGAGGTAGATGAAGAAAAAAATATATGCAGTTTGCAACCTGATGGAGGTCAGTATAGATGGACTAATAGAACAAGTCCCACACACAGCTAGAAGGCCAAATATTTTTTCAGAGGTAGATGCAGAAAAAAATTATATTCATTTTGCAACCTTATGGAGGTCAGTATAGATGTACTAATAGAACAAGTCCCACACACAGCTAGAAGCCCAATATTTTTTCAGAGGTAGATGAAGAAAAAAATATATGCAGTTTGCAACCTGATGGAGGTCAGTATAGATGGAATAGTACAACAAGTCCCACACACAGCTAGAAGCCCAATATTTTTTCAGAGCTAGATGCAGAAAAAAATTATATTCAATTTGCAACCTGATGGAGGTCAGTATAGATGGACTAATAGAACAAGTCCCACACACAGCTAGAAGGCCAAATATTTTTTCAGAGGTAGATGCAGAAAAAAATTATATTCAGTTTGCAACCTTATGGAGGTCAGTATAGATGGACTAATAGAACAAGTCCCACACACAGCTAGAAGGCCAAATATTTTTTCAGAGGTAGATGCAGAAAAAAATATATATTCAGTTTGCAACCTGATGGAGGTCTGTATAGATGGATTAATAGAACAAGTCCCACACACAGGTAGAAGCCCAATATTTTTTCAGAGCTAGATGCAGAAAAAAATTATATTCAATTTGCAACCTGATGGAGGTCAGTATAGATGGACTAATAGAATGATGCTATGCCCAAAAGATTTTACTTCACTAGGTGCAGTAAAAAAATTGGTATTCTATACACAGGTGGTATATCTTGCAACACAGATAGGCTACTCCACTGACTAACACACTCTGCAATAGGCCAAAAAGGATTAGCTTTGCTAGATTCAGCCAAATGCTGTGAAAAAAACTTGCACAGCACTGGCACAGACCTGCCTGGCAAAAACTGATAGGAACTGATGTAACCTAGTCCTGAAAAGGACTCCAATTACAATTAGTCTTTACTCCCACAATCTATCTATTTAAGAGCACAGACCTGCCTGATAAAAGTCGTAGGAAATGCTGTAACCTAGTCCTTAAAAGGACTGCAATCACAACTATTCCCTACTCCCAAGCTATCTGTAGATTTGTGCGAAAATTGGCTTGAAATTAACAAGGTATAGCGCACACAGCAACAGCGGTGCCGTCTAACACGCAGCTGCAGCAGTGAGAAAATGGTGGCGACGGGGAAAATGGCTTGGTCTTATAGGGCAAGGACATGTGACATACACTGCCAATGACACATGCCCTTGCTTGTGTGAAAAAAAGCACTTCGCTCCGTGTGTGCGCTGCTGATAGGCTGACAGATTGCACCTCCCCACTGCAAATGCGGGAAAGAGAAAAAAAAATGGAGATCTTCATTGTTCCTGCAGAGATCCATTCCCTGCCCCTCCCCCCACCCCGCTGTACACTCAAACTGCGTATTAACATTAATTTTCATCATTACTGAGAAAAAATCCAGTTATGATTTTGGTGCACGAACAGTTATCGAGCATAACCTCGAACAGCCGAATTTTTCTCAAATTGTTCGTGTTCGCCGAACGGCTCGAACACCGCCCAAAACAGCTCGAATTTGAGATTGGCGAACAGTTCGAGTAGAACAACGCTCATCTCTAGCCTGTACCCATGTGGGACACCGTTAGAGTGTGAGGCCTAGTGAGGCCTATAGAAGTCTGAAAGGCAAAGGCTGGATGTTGGCGGTGTAAGCATACCAGTAGCCTTGGATGGTACGAGGGCTGGAGACCCCCACCTGGGAAGCCGTAAAGGCCACAGCGGTGGCAGAATAAACCTGAAGCAGCTAAAACCCACCAAAGGTAAAAACACTGCGTTATATGGACACTTATGTTGTTGCCTAGCTGAGGGCTGTAACTGGAGCCAAGTGGACGTGACTGTCGCTGGAAAGGCTCCCGAATGTTATGTGTGTAATATGCCGGGGAGCCACTAAGATGGACTGTGTGATAAGAGGTTTATGATAAATAATAAACTGCTGCATTGTGGAAAAACCGGAAAGACATTGCATGTGTGCTTTACTTGACCCGCTGCAGCAAGTATCCCCCAGTATGATGACTAGCGCTGCCTTACATGTGGTTCGAGAATGCGGGCAATTGCAGCCCGGTTGCTAGGGGCAGCTGCAGCCCGGTTGCTAGGGGCAACTGCAGCCCATTTGCTAGGAGCAACGGCAGCCTTGTTGCTAGAGGTAACGGCATTTAATGACGAATGTGGATGCAAGCAACTTGCTGTGGCTCGGCGGGGTCACGAAGATTAAAGCATCTGGCTGCAACTCGGTGGGGTTGCGAAGATTGTCGTCGCACTCAAACCCGGTTTTTGCTGTGACTCGGCGGGGTCACGAAGATTAAAGCATCTTGCGGTAACTCGGCAGGGGTTACGAAAATTGTCGTCGCACTCAAACCTGGTTTGCTGTGGCTCGGTGGGGCCACGAAAATTTTATGGGGAGAGCGGTGTGTGTGAATAGTGTCCTGAGGAAATTCAGGAGCAGATAAAGATGGCTGTGAAGGGAGCAGCAAATGAGTCTGAAGCTATTGAGCGATTAAAGTGCCTGTTAAAACTCCAGCAGGAATTTGAGAAACGTCTACTGGACATGGTGCTGGAACCGCAGGAGCTGTAGGCACCGTATAGAATGGCGGCAGTGAACCATGCTGTGAACTCTCCGGGGGCACCATTGTTGTCCCAGAGTGCCCGGGGAGGTGGTAAGAGCTGTTGTGAACTGAGTCCTAAGACTATTATTGATTTTTCTTGTAAAAATTCCCCTACCGGTGTGGTGGTTAAAAAGGGGGCGGAGTCAAAAAAGGGGCAGTTGTTCAAAACAGCGTGGAGTATAGAAAATCAAAAAAATGTACTGGTGGTGGGTTGGTATCGCCTAAAAATTACAATGTGACCGTTGATAATGGAGTAGCTCCAGTAGAAGGGGGTGACGTCAAGGTGGGAGGTGACTTGTTGGTCCACGACACCAAAGGGAGTGACGCAGACCCCGCAACTGACGGCGACACTACAAAAGTAGAAAGAGAGTTCAGTCAGGAGGGGCTAGACGAGGGGAGAGAGTCCCCCTCTCGTCGTCGACGGCGCAAGGGCCACAAAAAGGTTGCTCCTGTAGTCTTTGCTGCAAGTGAAAATAAAGAAAATGTAGTTCTGTGTGCCTTTGTTTCAAGTGTGGATCCTCCTTTAGAAGCAAAAGAGGAGGACCGCCGCAAAATCAAGGAGGAGGTTTTTCAATTGGAGATTGACAAAGCAGAGTTTGAAGATGAGTTTTGCGAGGTGAAAGGTCGCTTCTCTCTGGTACAGTTAGAGCTGTCTGCCCTCAAAGAGGCGCTGCAAGATGAAGTTTCTGGGCGTGAACAAAACCTAGAACGACTGTGCGAACAGTTCAACAGGGAGCTGGGTGAACTCATGAGGGATCTGCAACAAATCAAGAGAGACTATGAGGATCTCCTCAAGGTTAAGGAAAGACTAGAGGATGATAAAACTGAGGCAGAGCACATGCGCCAAGTGGTTGAGACCACTCTGCAGGACACCCGTAATGAAAATGGTGATCTGCGCAGAAAAACCCTAGGTCTGGAAGCTCAGGTGAAGGAGCTGCCGACGTTCTGTGATAATCTCCAGAGGGCAGAGACGTGCCTTAAGGAAAGAATCAGCGGGATGGAAGCTGAGCGGAAAAAGATGGAGTCTATCAGAGAAGCCACAGACCAGGGCCAGGAGTTGGCCACTGGAGATGGGAGGTATGAAACATACCTCCTTGAATAATACGAGCTCGGATGATTCGTTGGATGTAGGAGCCGAGATCAAGGAGCTCAAGGAGTCATTACGGGCCCATATGATGCAGGAGAGGCTTGAGAGACTGGCTGTTGAGAGCCGAGTGGGCGCATTGGAGACAGAGAGGTCTGAGAGAACTCTATTGTTAAAGGAGCAGCTGAAGCAGGAACAGCTTCAGAGATGGGCTGCTGAGAGGTGAGTAGCCGAGCTGGAGGAAGAAGTTTTCAAGCTCAAAAGTCGCCTGGCAAGGTATCATTCAGTGAACGAGGCCTCCTTGGAGAAGGAAAAGGAAAAACAAGTTGCACTCACTCCCTTATACCATGAGAAGGTGGACCTGAGGAGAGCTAAGAGAGTGTTAACCGAAGATAAATATGAAATGGAAGTGGTCAAGACGGAAATTCTTGAGTTTGTAGCTGTGAGTCAGCTCAGGGAAAGCATACAGGGTGAAGAAGCTGAAAGTCAGTTGCCCCTGACCCCTGAGCTAAATGATCTTTTGGGGACCACTGGTGCCTCATAGATGTACCTGAGGATTTGAGGAAAGAATGCACCAGTGAGTCCGTGCATGAAGAGTTTAAGAATGCTGTGGGAGCCTGTAAGGTGTACTCAACCTCAGGAGCTAAACAGCTGGTGGTCCTGTCCACGAGCGAAGTCACAGTGAAGAGGGTGGCGATCCTAAGTGACATGCACTGGCGATGTATGCGCACGAAGCGGTTTCTCCGGTTGAAGACGGAACAAGCCGTTAGACAACTGGAGCTTATGAGAAAAGCTTACAGTCTGCGGGAAGAGGTCATCCGGGTGCCTCATGTTCTGGTGAGAAAGCTCATTGGGAGAAATGGCCGAGCCATGCAGATGATGGTAAAGAAGTCTGGGGTGGTGAAAGTAAGCAGTCCACGTGATCGTCAGGACTGGATACCAGATGAAGATGGCATGGTGTCATTCTCCGCTATAGGAGCGGAAGAAAGCCTGGAATACTGTATATGCGCATGCTGATAGAGTACCGAGTGACCTACCTGCGAGGGGTAGAACAGTTGAATCTCGCCAGACTACAAATGGAAAGGCAGCATCGCCTGAGCAGCAGAAAGTGGCAGCCGTCTAGAAATTGTGAGACCAGACAGAGAAAGGGCCCCCTAAGTAACAGAACAGCTACAGCTGAAGTTAGGGACATTTCAAGATGTCCTGAGAGTAGTGGGCGTGGGTTTAGAGGTAGTGAGACCTCCAGTAACTCAGGTTTGAGGGGCCCATACAAACGAACCAATAGAGGACGGGACAGTACGGAGTCGAACCGGACCTTAGATACCAAGGCATGTGAGTAATATGCCGGGGAGCCACTAAGATGGACTGTGTGATAAGCGGTTTATGATAAATAATAAACTGCTGCATTGTGGGAAAACCGGAATGACATTGCATGTGTAGCACCCTGAGGATTCGGCTGCTACAGGGGTATTGCACCTCAAGCCAGAGGTGTGATATTCCACTCCCGGGTAAGGATGGAGTGTGGAACTGAGCTCAGTTAGCTGCATACACTACATACATCCCATTTCCAGGGGACAGATCGACGGTACTCCCACTAGTTTATGTGCAGGTACGATAGTGTCTGTCCCTGGCTGGAGTGGGAGGGGGGGTGGAACATCCCAGTAGTGTAGGGGCAGATAGGGGGAGCAGTCTGGGTAATGCTAGGAGCTCATTGGGTGCTGGTCACCTGAGCTCACACATAGAGGGAGTATATAAGGTGGGAACCATCTTAGATCAGGGTCAGACAGGCAGACAGCTACCAGTCAGTCTTTTGTAGAGGGTCAAGCAGTCCTGAAAGAAGAGAGAGAGGAGAAGAAAAGGACCCAGAGGGGAAGAAGAGGGAACCCCAAGAGCCCAAATACAACCAGAAGGGTGAAGGGTTGGCACAAGGGTACCGGATCCCAAGCTGGTGGAGGGCACTAATCCTCAGCCAGAGACCGGAGGTTGTGGGCAGGATCTGCCACGACCCCCCACTAAATCCACTGCGAAGGCACACCGAGTATAGGGTCAGGGAACCCAGAGGCAAGGGTTTTACCAACAAGAGGCCCGAGGGAGCCGGACATAAGTGGATCCCTGGTGGGGAAGGCCAGAGAAAAGGAACGTCAGAAAGGGAGCTCAGGATCACGCTCCAGAATTACCTGGGGGTTGGCCGAGTCCAGGACCTGGTGGACGCAGCACGGCTCGGGCGGTCACTCAAGGCCGGAGTGACCAGCACAACAGCAGTAAGTAAAAACCCTGAACTGCACAGCCCGACTCTGAGTCTTATTACCATCCTCACTGCACCACCACAACCACCACCCTCTACAACTGACCCCCTGAGGCTATACCCCTCCTGTTGGGGGTTATACTACCAGAAGCTGCACACACACCACCAGCCTCAGCGGACCCTGCTGCAGCGGCGGCCGTATTGATCGCAAATCAACGGGTGGCGTAGTCGACACTAAAGAACATCCAGCAACATCTGTAGGACTGCCACACACTGAGCTTGACACCCTGGGCACGGACCGGGTCACCGCCACTCGGAGACTACAACCCCCATCTGATCCGGCTCCGGGTATCCCCCAAACAACACTGGCCCAGGGGGCGCGTCACATGCGTGCTTTACTTGACCCGCTGCAGCGAGTATCCCTCAGTATGATGACTAGCGCTGCCTTACATAACTCTTCTATTAAAAACCTTACCATTTATCAAGTGACATACATAAGGACAAGGGCATAGAGACTGGATCCCTAGTGTAAGCATAAAACCGAGGCAGAATGAGCGTCTCAACCCAGACAAAGGGCGGCCACACCCTTTTATATGCACTAAAGCATACTGACTGCAAAGAAAAAACCTGAAGGTCCAATCCAATCCAGCCCTTGTTCATTTTTATGAGTCAGCCTGTCAGCATTTTCAGTTGACAGGCGGATGCGCTTATCAGTTATAATTCCACCAGCGGCACTAAAAACCCGCTCTGATAAAACGCTGGCGGCAGGGCAGGCCAGGACCTCCAAGGCATAGAGAGCCAGTTCATTCCATGTATCCAGCTTGGATACCCAATAATTATAAGGCACAGAGGAATCACGGAAGACGTTGGTACGGTCGGCAAGGTACTCCCTCAGCATCTTCCAAAACTTTGCACTCCTTGTAAGAGTACCCCGCGCCTCAGGGCCTGTGTAATGGGAGGGTCTGAGAAAACTCTCCCAGAACTTTGACAGTGTTCCCCTGCCTCTGCTGAATTGAAGTTGTGTCTCTCTCCCCTGTACTCCATGGTTGTCCAATGAAGTGTGCCCTCTGATGCCACCGTTTTGAGATGGGAATTTTTTTAATAGTTCCGCAACAAGGGCCTTCTGGTACAGCCCCATTTTTGTAGACCTGTCCGCCTCAGGAATAAGAGATATAAAGTTCTCCTTGTAGCGTAGTTCTAGAAGTGTCACCAACCAGTAATGACTGTCACCCAAAATTTTGAGAACGCGAGGGTCATGGGAAAGGCAGCATAACATAAACTCAGCCATGCGTGCCAGACTACTAACAGGCAAGACTTCCGTGTCCTCACCAAGAGGATGACTGATCATGCTCTCCTCCACCTCCTCTCTGTCCTCTGGCCATCCATGCTGAACAGACGGTATGACAGCTGTGCAGGTAGTGCCGTCTATATTGCATGAAACTAGCTCCTGTCCTTCCTCCTCCTCCTCTTCCTCATTGTCACCCAATCCACGTTGGATGAAATGAGGCTTGGCTGTGTGTAATCACCCTGTATGGTTCCTTGCTCCATCTCATTGTGCTCCGCCTGCAATGCATCCTCTTTAATTGAGAGCGTTTCAGAAGACAGAGAAGCGCGATGGTGATGCTAATTATGGTGTCATCACTGCTCACCATCTTGGTGGAGTCCTCAAAGTTTTGGAGGATGGTACATATGTCTGACATTCATGTCCACTCCTGAGGTCTTATGTGTGGAGTCTGAACTGAATACCGATGGCCTTGATGATGCTGGTACTCAACAACTGCCCTCTTCTGCTCACAAAGCCTTCCCAACATCTGCAGTGTAGAGTTCCAACGCGTGGGAACATCACACACCAGTCTGTGAGCCGGAAGCTGCAAACGCTGCTGAAACACAGCAAGGGCGGTGGAAGCTGTAGGTGACTGTCTAAAATGGGCACACAGGCGGCGTACTTTAACAAGCTGATCTGGCAGCTCTGAGTAGGATCTGAGAAACCACTGAATCACAAGGTTAAACACATGGACCAGGCATGGTACGTGTGTGAGCTCGCCTCGCATCAGAGCCGCCACCAGGTTCCGGCCATTGTCACACACTACCATGCCTGGCTGTAGGCTCAGCGGTGTGAGCCACAGATCTGCCTGCTCTTTCAGACCTGTCCACAATTCTTCAGGATTGTGCGGTTTGTCACCTAAGCATATTAACTTCAGCACAGCCTGTTGCCGCTTGGCCGAGGCAGTGCTGCAGTGTTTCCAGCTTGTGACTGATGTGGTCATTTCGGAGATGGAGGCTGAAGAGGAGGAGGAGGCTGAAGAGGATGAGGTGCAGGAGCTGTAGACCGTGGGAGCAACCCTGATTGACCTAGGGCCCGCAATCCTTGGCGTCGGGAGGACGTGTTCCGTCCCAGGGTCCGACTGGGTCCCGGCTTCCACTATGTTAACCCAGTGTGCCGTCAGCGAGATGTACCATCCCTGCCTACAAGCACTTGTCCACGTGTCCGTGGTTAGGTGGACTTTTACTAGAGATGAGCGTTGTTCTACTCGAACTGTTCGCCAATCTCAAATTCGAGCTGTTTTGGGCGGTGTTCGAGCCGTTCGGCGAACACGAACAATTTGAGAAAAATTCGGCTGTTCGAGGTTATGTTCGATAACTGTTCGTGCACCAAAATCATAACTGGATTTTTTCTCAGTAATGATGAAAATTAATGTTAATACGCAGTTTGAGTGTACAGCGGGGTGGGGGGAGGGGCAGGGGATGGATCTCTGCAGGAACAATGAAGATCTCCATTTTTTTTTCTCTTTCCCGCATTTGCAGTGGGGAGGTGCAATCTGTCAGCCTATCAGCAGTGCACACACGGAGCGAAGTGCTTTTTTTCACACAAGCAAGGGCATGTGTCATTGGCAGTGTATGTCACATGTCCTTGCCCTATAAGACCAAGCCATTTTCCCCATCGCCACCATTTTCTCACTGCTGCAGCTGCGTGTTAGACGGCACCGCTGTTGCTGTGTGCGCTATACCTTGTTAATTTCAAGCCAATTTTCGCACAAATCTACAGATAGCTTGGGAGTAGGGAATAGTTGTGATTGCAGTCCTTTTAAGGACTAGGTTACAGCATTTCCTACGACTTTTATCAGGCAGGTCTGTGCTCTTAAATAGATAGATTGTGGGAGTAAAGACTAATTGTAATTGGAGTCCTTTTCAGGACTAGGTTACATCAGTTCCTATCAGTATTTGCCAGGCAGGTCTGTGCCAGTGCTGTGCAAGTTTTTTTCACAGCATTTGGCTGAATCTAGCAAAGCTAATCCTTTTTGGCCTATTGCAGAGTGTGTTAGTCAGTGGAGTAGCCTATCTGTGTTGCAAGATATACCACCTGTGTATAGAATACCAATTTTTTTACTGCACCTAGTGAAGTAAAATCTTTTGGGCATAGCATCATTCTATTAGTCCATCTATACTGACCTCCATCAGGTTGCAAATTGAATATAATTTTTTTCTGCATCTAGCTCTGAAAAAATATTGGGCTTCTACCTGTGTGTGGGACTTGTTCTATTAATCCATCTATACAGACCTCCATCAGGTTGCAAACTGAATATATTTTTTTCTGCATCTACCTCTGAAAAAATATTGGGCTTCTAGCTGTGTGTGGGACTTGTTCTATTAATCCATCTATACAGACCTCCATCAGGTTGCAAACTGAATATATTTTTTTCTGCATCTACCTCTGAAAAAATATTGGGCTTCTAGCTGTGTGTGGGACTTGTTGTATTAGTCCATCTATACTGACCTCCATCAGGTTGCAAATTGAATATAATTTTTTTCTGCATCTAGCTCTGAAAAAATATTGGGCTTCTAGCTGTGTGTGGGACTTGTTCTATTAATCCATCTATACAGACCTCCATCAGGTTGCAAACTGAATATATTTTTTTCTGCATCTACCTCTGAAAAAATATTGGGCTTCTAGCTGTGTGTGGGACTTGTTGTATTAGTCCATCTATACTGACCTCCATAAGGTTGCAAACTGAATATAATTTTTTTCTGCATCTACCTCTGACAAAATATTTGGCCTTCTAGCTGTGTGTGGGACTTGTTCTATTAGTCCATCTATACTGACCTCCATAAGGTTGCAAACTGAATATAATTTTTTTCTGCATCTACCTCTGAAAAAATATTTGGCCTTCTAGCTGTGTGTGGGACTTGTTCTATTAGTCCATCTGTACTGACCTCCATAAGGTTGCAAACTGAATATAATTTTTTTCTGCATCTACCTCTGAAAAAATATTTGGCCTTCTAGCTGTGTGTGGGACTTGTTCTATTAGTCCATCTATACTGACCTCCATAAGGTTGCAAACTGAATATAATTTTTTTCTGCATCTACCTCTGAAAAAATATTTGGCCTTCTAGCTGTGTGTGGGACTTGTTCTATTAGTCCATCTATACTGACCTCCATAAGGTTGCAAACTGAATATAATTTTTTTCTGCATCTACCTCTGAAAAAATATTTGGCCTTCTAGCTGTGTGTGGGACTTGTTCTATTAGTCCATCTATACTGACCTCCATAAGGTTGCAAACTAAATATAATTTTTTTCTGCATCTACCTCTGAAAAAATATTTGGTCTTCTAGCTGTGTGTGTGGGACTTGTTCTATTAATCCATCTATACTGACCTCCATCAGGTTGCAAATTGAATATAATTTTTTTCTGCATCTAGCTCTGAAAAAATATTGGTCTTCTAGCTGTGTGTGGGACTTGTTGTACTAGTCCATCTATACTGACCTCCATCAGGTTGCAAACTGCATATATTTTTTTCTTCATCTACCTCTGAAAAAATATTGGGCTTCTAGCTGTGTGTGGGACTTGTTCTATTAATCCATCTATGCAGACCTCCATCAGGTTGCAAACTGAATATATTTTTTTCTGCATCTACCTCTGAAAAAATATTTGGCTTCTAGCTGTGTGTGGGACTTGTTCTATTAATCCATCTATACAGACCTCCATCAGGTTGCAAACTGAATATATTTTTTTCTGCATCTACCTCTGAAAAAATATTGGGCTTCTAGCTGTGTGTGGGACTTGTTGTATTAGTCCATCTATACTGACCTCCATAAGGTTGCAAACTGAATATAATTTTTTTCTGCATCTACCTCTGACAAAATATTTGGCCTTCTAGCTGTGTGTGGGACTTGTTCTATTAGTCCATCTATACTGACCTACATAAGGTTGCAAACTGAATATAATTTTTTTCTGCATTTAGCTCTGAAAAAATATTGGGCTTCTAGCTGTGTGTGGGACTTGTTGTACTAGTCCATCTATACTGACCTCCATCAGGTTGCAAACTGCATATATTTTTTTCTTCATCTACCTCTGAAAAAATATTGGGCTTCTAGCTGTGTGTGGGACTTGTTCTATTTATCCATCTATACAGACCTCCATCAGGTTGCAAACTGAATATATTTTTTTCTGCATCTACCTCTGAAAAAATATTGGGCTTCTAGCTGTGTGTGGGACTTGTTGTATTAGTCCATCTATACTGACCTCCATCAGGTTGCAAATTGAATATAATTTTTTCTGCATCTAGCTCTGAAAAAATATTGGGCTTCTAGCTGTGTGTGGGACTTGTTGTACTAGTCCATCTATACAGACCTCCATCAGGTTGCAAACTGAATATATTTTTTTCTGCATCTACCTCTGAAAAAATATTGGGCTTCTAGCTGTGTGTGGGACTTGTTCTATTAATCCATCTATACAGACCTCCATCAGGTTGCAAACTGAATATATTTTTTTCTGCATCTACCTCTGAAAAAATATTGGGCTTCTAGCTGTGTGTGGGACTTGTTGTATTAGTCCATCTATACTGACCTCCATAAGGTTGCAAACTGAATATAATTTTTTTCTGCATCTACCTCTGACAAAATATTTGGCCTTCTAGCTGTGTGTGGGACTTGTTCTATTAGTCCATCTATACTGACCTCCATAAGGTTGCAAACTGAATATAATTTTTTTCTGCATCTACCTCTGAAAAAATATTTGGCCTTCTAGCTGTGTGTGGGACTTGTTCTATTAGTCCATCTATACTGACCTCCATAAGGTTGCAAACTGAATATAATTTTTTTCTGCATCTACCTCTGAAAAAATATTTGGCCTTCTAGCTGTGTGTGGGACTTGTTCTATTAGTCCATCTATACTGACCTCCATAAGGTTGCAAACTGAATATAATTTTTTTCTGCATCTACCTCTGAAAAAATATTTGGCCTCCTAGCTGTGTGTGGGACTTGTTCTATTAGTCCATCTATACTGACCTCCATAAGGTTGCAAACTGAATATAATTTTTTTCTGCATCTACCTCTGAAAAAATATTTGGCCTTCTAGCTGTGTGTGGGACTTGTTCTATTAATCCATCTATACTGACCTCCATCAGGTTGCAAATTGAATATAATTTTTTTCTGCATCTAGCTCTGAAAAAATATTGGGCTTCTAGCTGTGTGTGGGACTTGTTGTACTAGTCCATCTATACTGACCTCCATCAGGTTGCAAACTGCATATATTTTTTTCTTCATCTACCTCTGAAAAAATATTGGGCTTCTAGCTGTGTGTGGGACTTGTTCTATTAATCCATCTATGCAGACCTCCATCAGGTTGCAAACTGAATATATTTTTTTCTGCATCTACCTCTGAAAAAATATTGGGCTTCTAGCTGTGTGTGGGACTTGTTGTATTAGTCCATCTATACTGACCTCCATAAGGTTGCAAACTGAATATAATTTTTTTCTGCATCTACCTCTGACAAAATATTTGGCCTTCTAGCTGTGTGTGGGACTTGTTCTATTAGTCCATCTATACTGACCTCCATAAGGTTGCAAACTGAATATAATTTTTTTCTGCATCTACCTCTGAAAAAATATTTGGCCTTCTAGCTGTGTGTGGGACTTGTTCTATTAGTCCATCTATACTGACCTCCATAAGGTTGCAAACTGAATATAATTTTTTTCTGCATCTACCTCTGAAAAAATATTTGGCCTTCTAGCTGTGTGTGGGACTTGTTCTATTAGTCCATCTATACTGACCTCCATCAGGTTGCAAATTGAATATAATTTTTTTCTGCATTTAGCTCTGAAAAAATATTGGGCTTCTAGCTGTGTGTGGGACTTGTTGTACTAGTCCATCTATACTGACCTCCATCAGGTTGCAAACTGCATATATTTTTTTCTTCATCTACCTCTGAAAAAATATTGGGCTTCTAGCTGTGTGTGGGACTTGTTCTATTAATCCATCTATACAGACCTCCATCAGGTTGCAAACTGAATATATTTTTTTCTGCATCTACCTCTGAAAAAATATTGGGCTTCTAGCTGTGTGTGGGACTTGTTCTATTAATCCATCTATACAGACCTCCATCAGGTTGCAAACTGAATATATTTTTTTCTGCATCTACCTCTGAAAAAATATTGGGCTTCTAGCTGTGTGTGTGACTTGTTCTATTAGTCCATCTATACTGACCTCCATAAGGTTGCAAACTGAATATAATTTTTTTCTGCATCTACCTCTGAAAAAACATTTGGCCTTCTAGCTGTGTGTGGGACTTGTTCTATTAGTCCATCTATACTGACCTCCATAAGGTTGCACACTGAATATAATTTTTTTCTGCATCTACCTCTGACAAAATATTTGGCCTTCTAGCTGTGTGTGGGACTTGTTCTATTAATCCATCTATACTGACCTCCATCAGGTTGCAAATTGAATATAATTTTTTTCTGCATCTAGCTCTGAAAAAATATTGGGCTTCTAGCTGTGTGTGGGACTTGTTGTACTAGTCCATCTATACTGACCTCCATCAGGTTGCAAACTGCATATATTTTTTTCTTCATCTACCTCTGAAAAAATATTGGGCTTCTAGCTGTGTGTGGGACTTGTTCTATTAATCCATCTATACAGACCTCCATCAGGTTGCAAACTGAATATATTTTTTTCTGCATCTACCTCTGAAAAAATATTGGGCTTCTAGCTGTGTGTGGGACTTGTTGTATTAGTCCATCTATACTGACCTCCATAAGGTTGCAAACTGAATATAATTTTTTTCTGCATCTACCTCTGACAAAATATTTGGCCTTCTAGATGTGTGTGGGACTTGTTCTATTAGTCCATCTATACTGACCTCCATAAGGTTGCAAACTGAATATAATTTTTTTCTGCATCTACCTCTGAAAAAATATTTGGCCTTCTAGCTGTGTGTGGGACTTGTTCTATTAGTCCATCTATACTGACCTCCATCAGGTTGCAAATTGAATATAATTTTTTTCTGCATTTAGCTCTGAAAAAATATTGGGCTTCTAGCTGTGTGTGGGACTTGTTGTACTAGTCCATCTATACTGACCTCCATCAGGTTGCAAACTGCATATATTTTTTTCTTCATCTACCTCTGAAAAAATATTGGGCTTCTAGCTGTGTGTGGGACTTGTTCTATTAATCCATCTATACAGACCTCCATCAGGTTGCAAACTGAATATATTTTTTTCTGCATCTACCTCTGAAAAAATATTGGGCTTCTAGCTGTGTGTGGGACTTGTTCTATTAATCCATCTATACAGACCTCCATCAGGTTGCAAACTGAATATATTTTTTTCTGCATCTACCTCTGAAAAAATATTGGGCTTCTAGCTGTGTGTGGGACTTGTTGTATTAGTCCATCTATACTGACCTCCATAAGGTTGCAAACTGAATATAATTTTTTTCTGCATCTACCTCTGAAAAAACATTTGGCCTTCTAGCTGTGTGTGGGACTTGTTCTATTAGTCCATCTATACTGACCTCCATAAGGTTGCACACTGAATATAATTTTTTTCTGCATCTACCTCTGACAAAATATTTGGCCTTCTAGCTGTGTGTGGGACTTGTTCTATTAGTCCATCTATACTGACCTCCATAAGGTTGCAAACTGAATATAATTTTTTTCTGCATCTACCTCTGAAAAAATATTGGGCTTCTAGCTGTGTGTGGGACTTATTCTATTAATCCATCTATACAGACCTCCATCAGGTTGCAAACTGAATATATTTTTTTCTGCTTCTACCTCTGAAAAAATATTGGGCTTCTAGCGGTGTGTGGGACTTGTTGTATTAGTCCATCTATACAGACCTCCATCAGGTTGCAAATTGAATATAATTTTTTTCTGCATCTAACCCAGCCAATAGTTTTGGCCTAATACCACAGTTTGGCCACTCAGCTCTGCTCGGTTCCCATCCATTGTTTTTTTGTGCAAACAACTCCAGAGTTGTGAATTAGTTAACCACCAAAATGAGTGAAAAAAGGCCTGCTGCTGGTGGAAAGGAGAATAGGCGTGTTGGGAAGGGGAAAAAAGGTTGTTTCCGTGGGGTAGGTGTTAAAGCAACAGTAACATCTGCAGAAGAAAGACCATCTTCCAGCCAAACTAAAATGTCTACTTCTTTTAGCGGACAATGTGATAAGATCCCTTTCTTACGGTCACGCCAATCGCTACAAATTCCAGATGAGGCACAAAAACAGCAGGTGCTTCAACGGATATCAAGTGCTCCTTTAAGTGGGCTCTCCTCCACATCAACTTCAACATCACAAATACTCCAGTCCTCAAAGGTGTCACCCCAATCGCACTTGCTTCCTCACAGCTCCCAAATCTCCAGCTGCCCATCTGAGTATGAGGTAGAACAGATGGTTGAGTCTGCAGAGCTGTTTACTCATACTATAGCCTGGGAATCAGAGGTCGACTCCAGCGCTTCTGTGAATCCGGACGAGGAAATGATCTGCACTGATGCCCAGAATCTTTATGAGTCGGATCCAGGACCAGACGCAGAAGGTTATGACCATAATGTAGACCCTCATTCCCAAACTGTAACTCTTGTTGGTGGAGACAATGAGGAAGACGATGATAAGACTCAAATACCTGATTGGAGCGACAACTTTAGTTTTTTGTCAGGGCAGGAACAGGTTGGCTCTGAGGACGACGGGTGTGATAACGCACAGGGTGATGATGATGAGGTTGGAGATCCCACTTACTGTCAACCCACAGTCAGCCAAGAGATGAGGTCAGCAGAGGAGGTGGAGGAAGATGCTAGTGACGACGAGGTCAGGTTGCGCCTTCCTGGACAGAGACGTAGTACTGGAAGCACGTCAACAACTGCATCCTCAAACACAACTCTGCCTCTCACCACAAGTCGTGGTGGCTCTTCAGGTCGCATGGGTGCTAAGCCTTGCATATCCTGGGCATTTTTTCAGATCGATAAAGATGACCCAACTCGTGTTATCTGTAACATTTGTCAGCAAAAGCTAAGTAGAGGCCAAAAAATACATAGTTTGAGTACTTCATGCATGAACCGGCACATGGACATGAAGCATAAGTTGCAGTGGGAAGCTCAGTGTGCTACAATGCGGCCTAGCCGGCCGGGCCAACCACCGTCTGCCATATCTTGTGCATCCGCGGCCTCTTCATCCTCTGTGACTGGGGGGACAGCAGTCACACCTGTTTTGGGGCGCAGACCTGCCACCTCTTTACCCGCAACAGCCATCGTGATTGGCAGGTCATCATTTTCTTTGGAGGTGGTAACACCAGCTGGTGTTGAGCGGTGTCCGACATCGATAGCACCACCTTTGGATCAAGGCAACCTAACATGTCCGCCTGCATCTTCCTCACAGACCGGCAGTTTGCCGGGGACACCCTTATCAACCCCATCTAAGCACAATAGCCAGCCCTCGGTCCCTCAGATGTGGACAAGTAAAAGACCATTTCCTCCTAGCCATGAGAAAGCTAAGAGGTTGAATTTCACCATCTGCAAGCTGTTGGATACAGAAATGCTGCCTTTCCGCCTGGTGGACACAGAGGATTTTCGAGACCTTATGTCCGTCGCAGTGCCCCAGTACCAGATGCCCAGTCGGCACTACTTCTCAAAGAAAGGTGTGCCTGCGCTCCACCAGCATGTCGCACACAACATCACCGCTTCTTTGAGAAACTCTGTGTGTGACAGGGTGCATTTCACCACAGACACTTGGACGAGTAGGCATGGACAGGGGCGTTACATGTCGCTGACTGGGCACTGGGTAACTATGGTGACAGCAGGACAAGGGGCTGCTGTCTAAGTCTTGCCGTCCCCACGAGTTGTGCGTCAATCCTCTTTATGTCAAAGTTCCTCCACTGCTTCCGTCTCCTCAACCTCCTCTCGGTCCTCCACCTGCACCCAAAGCCTGTCTGGTCATGCCACAAGCTTTCTAACTGCGCAGAAGGGATCCTGCACACCTCCTTACTATGCTGGCAGTAGGGCTCAACGTCATCAAGCGGTTTTTACATTGAAATGTCTGGGAAATGTGAGTCACACAGCTGAGGAGTTGTGGTCAGCTCTGGAGAACCAATTTCATGAATGGTTGTCTCCACTGGACCTGAAACCAGGGAAGGCCATGTGCGACAATGCTGCAAACCTGGGTGCGGCCCTTCGCCGGGGCAATGTCACACACGTGCCTTGTATGGCTCACGTGTTGAACCTGGTTGTCCAGCAATTTTTAGCCCACTATCCCAGACTAGATGGCCTTCTGCAGAGGGCACGGTCGCTGTGTGCTCACTTCCGCCGTTCGCATCCCGCAGCTCAGCGACTTACATCTCTACAGAAGTCGTTGGGCCTGCCACTTCACCAGCTAAAATGCGATTTGCCTACCCGGTGGAATTCAACTCTGCACATGTTGCAGCGACTGTGGCAGCACCGACAAGCCCTGGTGCAATACGTTCTGACGTATAGCCTGGGCCAACGAGATTCAGAGGTGGGGCAAATCACGCTGGAGGAGTGGTCTCAGATCAGGGACCTATGCACCCTTCTGCACAGTTTTGAAATGGCGACGAAGATGTTTAGTGCTGACGATGCCATTATCAGCATGACTATTCCGGTGATTTACATGCTGGAGCACATGTTAAACAGAATTCGGAGTCAGGTGGTGGCACAAGAGGAGGTGGAGGAAGTAGAGGAGGAGGAGTTGTATGCGGAAGGGCTAACATCTGCAAGGTCCAGACGGTCGGCAGCACCAAGGCGGCAGGCATGTGAGGGTGGGGGAGATGGTTTTACCAGGGCGCATGGTAGCAGCCAAACTAGTGAGGAAGGTGCAGGAGCCCAGGAAGAAGTGGAGGACGAACTGATGGAAGACTCATCAGATGAGGGAGACCTTGATCACATTTCTGTTGTGCGAGGTTGGGGGGAGAGGACAGAGGAAGGAAGCATGATTGTTACCTCGCCACCAACACAACAGGGACTTGGTGCTCCTGGATGCGCAACACACATGAGTGCCTTCTTGCTGCACTACCTGCAACATGACCCTCGAATTGTGAGAATTAGAAATAATCCTGACTACTGGGTTGCCACACTGTTAGATCCCCGGTACAAAAGTAAATTTGCAGAAATTATTCCTGCCATAGAAAGGGATGCATGCATGCAGGAGTATCAGCAGAGACTGTTGCAGAATCTTACATGTGCTTTTCCACAAAATACCAGTGGTGCACGTAGTGAATCTCACAGTTCCAACTTGCCAACCGTGGGACCGTCAAGTGTTCAGCACTCAAACCGTAACAGAACCACAGTATCTGCTGGTAACATCAATTTTGCGGAATCATTTCACCACTTTTTTAGCCCATCCTTTGCAAGGCCACAGGAGACAAGAAGTCTGACACATAGTCAACGCCTAGAGATGATGGTACAGGAGTATCTCCAAGTAAACATTGAAGCCATGACTGTGTCACTGGACCCTTGCTCTTTTTGGGCTTCCAATCTGGATAAATGGCCGGAGCTAGCCACTTGCGCCTTGGAGATCTTGTCATGCCCCGCAGCCAGAGTTCTGTCTGAGCGTGTGTTCAGCGCTACTGGTGGTGTGCTGACAGATAAGCGCACGCGGCTCTCCACTGATAATGTAGACAGACTCACGTTCATAAAGATGAACAAATCATGGATCCGAAACGACTTTTCTACCCCTGTGTCATCCTGGGGAGAGTAAAAGCTTGATGATTGGTTACAATCACCCTACCAACCGTTTTAAGCTTTCAAATTACTAATCATGTTTATCTGTATCTTGGCTGGAAAATAATTTGGGCTTTGTAGCAGTGTGCAGCACTGATTCTATTAGGCCATCTATAATAAGCTCCACCAGATTTACGTCACCTAGGCTGAAGATAAATGGAACTGTAGCACCCTGAGGGCTCGGTTGCTACAGAGGTATTGCACCTCACCCAGAGGTGTGATATCTCACTCTCAGGTAAGGATGGAGTGTGAATCAGGACCCGACACCTGCATGCATTACACCACATTGCCGTGGGGCAGGGCGACCAATATGCCCCTGAGATGGGCACGACAGTCCCTGTCCCTGGCTGGAGTGGGGGGAGGGAACACTGAGGAAGGGGAACCCTGTAGTGCAGGAGCAGGGAGGAAGCAGTTCCTGGGTGCATTGAGAAGGGAGTATAAAAGGTGGGCACCATCTTAGTTCTTTGCAGAGAAGTCTGAGCAGAAGTGACAGGGAGCAGGGGCTCTGCATGAGCTCTGCTCCGGAGGCGGGCCTAGTAACAGAGGCCCAGGCCTGGAAGAGGGAGAAGGAAGGAAGAGGAGCGGAGAAGGCTCCAGGAACGAGGAACAAAGGGATCCCAAGGGTGCGGACGGGCGAGTCGCCACCGCACGCCCGAATCCACCTGCGTGGAGGGGTCAGGCCAAAGGGGGAGACCGGTCCACGAAACTAGTGGAGGCAGGAAACGACCCTAAGCTAGAAACCGGAGGCTGTGACATTTTATGTGGCGCAGCCCCTCGCTACACCCGCTAGGAAAGCACCACATAGGGTCAGGGAAACTGGCGCCAAGTTTACCAAGAGGAGGCCCGAGGCAGCCGGACAGAAGGGTTGGTAAGAAAGGCCAGACAAAGGACACACAAAGGGGGTCCTGTGAAGCACTCCAAAGTTATCTGGGAGTTGTCTGAGCCCCTCACCTGGTGAGCACAGTACGACGTGGGCAGCCGTTACCTGCAGAAGTGGTCTGGATAATAAGAACTGTGAGTAAAGGTCCTGGACTGCATCACTGACTCCGTGTCGTTACTGCTGCTGCCCTGCACCATCACCCCCATCCTCCGCATACACTGCCCTGAGGCTATACTCCTCCCGTGGGGAGTTATGCTACGCTCTGCTGCACCCACAACACCAGCCTCAGCGGTCTGCCCTGCAGCGGCGGTTCACTCTGACCGCAATCCATGGGTGGCGTAGTCGGACATTTAAACATCAAAACCACATAAATAGTTCCGCCACTGGTTTGACCGCCCTGAGCCACGGAACCGGGTCGCCCCCACGGAGACTACAACCACCAGCATCCACCAAAAAGGGTCCGGCTCCGGGTGTCCCAAGGCCCAGGGGGTGCATCAGAACATTTTCATCACCTTTCACAATCACCAATGGGACAAGGCAGGGATGTCCTCTGTCCCCTCTCTTATACATCCTAGTGACGGAGCACCTGCTCTCATCAATTCGCCATAACCCCAATATTAGGTGGATTGAGGTGGGAGGCATCGAGTACAAGTGCTCTCTATTTGCTGATGATGTCCTAGTATATATCACGCAATCACATATATCCATCCATGCTGTTATGGCTGAAATAGATCACTTTGTTACATGGTCAAATTTTAAAATCAATGCAGCTAAGTCTGAGGCCCTCGTTGTCTCCCTCCCCAAATCCATACAGGATTCCATCCAGTCCAACTTTCCCTTTGCCTGGCTATCACAGGGTATCAAATACTTAGGAATTACTATTCATAGAGACCTCTCCCATCTATGTTATCTTAATTTTGGGCCCTTTATTGAACAACTCCATACAGACCACGGTTGGCAAGTTAGAACTGTAAGATTCACTACGTGAACCACTGGTGTTTTGTGGAAAAGCACATGTACACTGTGTTCCAAATTATGCAAAAAGTGTTTAGGAGTGATAAGGGAAGAATTTGTTTGTCAGTTAAACTCATTGATGGTGATGTGTGTCAGGGCTCTTTATATCACTGTAAGCAATTGCAGACACCTGTGCTAATTAGTTTGGCAGGTGTGTCCAATGAAAGGCAAGACTACTTAAGAAGGCTGTCCCACATTATTAAGAAGCCTACATTTTCTGCCAAAATGGGAAAGAAAAAGGATGTGTCGGCTGCTGAGAAGCAACAAATTGTGCAGTGTTTAGGTCAAGGCATGACTACAATCAACATTGTGCGATGATCAGGATGAAGTGTCTTGGCAATCAAGAAGTATGTAGCTGATTCACAGTACACACGTGTGCGTGCTGATAAGGGCAAATTGAGGACTCTTTCCTACAGGCAATTACGTCAGGTTAAAAGAGCAGCGGCAAAAAAGCCTTGTCATAGCAGCAGACAAGTTTTTGAAGCTGCTGGTGCCTCCAACGTCCCCCGAACAACAAGATGCAGGGTCCTTCAGAGGTTTGCAGCTGTGCATAGGCCATCCTGTCGACCTCCTCTATCCACTTCACACAAGCAGAAACGGCTCCAGTGGGCCAAACATTACATGAAGACTGATTTCAAAACTGTTTTGTTCACGGATGAGTGCCGTGCAGCGCTCGATGGTCCAGATGGATGGAGTGGAGGATGGCTGGTTGATGGACACCCCACGCAAACACGGCTACAGCGCCAACAAGGAGGAGGTGGAGTAATGTTTTGGGCTGGAATCATGGGGAGAGAGATTGTCGGCCCCTTTAGGATCCCTGAAGGGGTAAAGATGAACTCCATAATGTATGTGGAGTTTCTCAAACAGCACTTCCTGCCATGGTTCAAGAAGAAGAACCGTGTATTCCACAGCAAGATCATTTTTATGCATGATAATGCACCGTCTCATGCTGCACATAACACATCTGCATCTCTGGCTGATATGGGCATAAAAGGGGACAAACTTATGGTGTGACCCCCATGCTCCCCTGACCTCTACCCCATTCAGAACCACTGGAGCATCATCAAAAGGAGTGTCTATGATGGCGGGAGGCAGTTCACATCTAATCAACAGCTCTGGGAGGGTATTCTGTCCTCATGCAACACAATTGAAGCAGAAACCATCCAAAACCTGACAAATTCAATGGACTAGAGAGTTCAGAAGCTCGTTTCGAACAAGGGGTACTATGTGAAAATGTAACATCACCTAGAATAAAGTTTTGAGTTGAAAACTGTTTGATTTCAGTTTCTAATAACCTGCTAATGCTTATAATTTCAAAAATGACAATTTTTTTGTTCTTTATTAAAATGAAAAGGTTGATCGAAAAGTTTGGGGGATCTAAGAGTGTGGCAACGCAGTAGTCAGGATTACTTCGAATTCTGACAATATGAGGGTCATGTTGCAGGTAGTGCAGCAAGAAGGCACTTATGTGTCTTGCGCATCTCGGAGCCCCAAAATTATTTTCCGGGCTAGATGCAGCTAAAAATTATTAGTAATTTTAAATCTGGTGGAGCTTAGTATAGATGGCCTAATAGAATCAGTACTGCACACTGCTACAAAGCCCAAATTATTTTCCAGCCAAGATACAGATAAACATGATTAGTAATTTGAAAGCTTAAAACGGTTGGTGAGGTGATTTTAACCAATCATCAAGCTTTTACTCTCCCCAGGATGACACAGGGGTAGAAAAGTCGTTTCGGATCCATGATTTGTTCATCTTTATGAACGTGAGTCTGTCTACATTATCAGTGGAGAGCCGCGTGCGCTTATCTGTCAGCACACCACCAGTAGCGCTGAACACACGTTCAGACAGAACGCTGGCTGCGGGGCATGACAAGATCTCCAAGGCGTAAGTGGCTAGCTCCGGCCATTTATCCAGATTGGAAGCCCAAAAAGAGCAAGGGTCCAGTGACACAGTCATGGCTTCAATGTTTACTTGGAGATACTCCTGTACCATCGTCTCTAGGCGTTGACTATGTGTCAGACTTCTTGTCTCCTGTGGCCTTGCAAAGGATGGGCTAAAAAAGTGGTGAAATGATTCCGCAAAATTGATGTTACCAGCAGATACTATGGTTCTGTTACGGTTTGAGTGCTGAACACTCGACGGTCCCACGGTTGGCAAGTTGGAACTGTGAGATTCACTACGTGCACCACTGGTGTTTTGTGGAAAAGCACATGTAAGATTCTGCAACAGTCTCTGCTGATACTCCTGCATGCGTGCATCCCTTTCTATGGCAGGAATTATTTCTGCAAATTTACTTTTGTACCGGGGATCTAACAGTGTGGCAACCCAGTAGTCAGGATTATTTCCAATTCTCACAATTCGAGGGTCATGTTGCAGGTAGTGCAGCAAGAAGGCACTCATGTGTCTTGCGCATCCAGGAGCACCAAGTCCCTGTTGTGTTGGTGGCGAGGTAACAATCATGCTTCCTTCCTCTGTCCTCTCCCCCCAACCCCGCACAACAGAAATGTGATCAAGGTCTCCCTCATCTGATGAGTCTTCCATCAGTTCGTCCTCCACTTCTTCCTGGGCTCCTGCACCTTCCTCACTAGTTTGGCTGCTACCATGCGCCCTGGTAAAACCATCTCCCCCACCCTCACATGCCTGCCGCCTTGGTGCTGCCGACCGTCTGGACCTTGCAGATGTTAGCCCTTCCGCATACAACTCCTCCTCCTCTACTTCCTCCACCTCCTCTTGTGCCACCACCTGACTCCGAATTCTGTTTAACATGTGCTCCAGCATGTAAATCACCGGAATAGTCATGCTGATAATGGCATCGTCAGCACTAAACATCTTCATCGCCATTTCAAAACTGTGCAGAAGGGTGCATAGGTCCCTGATCTGAGACCACTCCTCCAGCGTGATTTGCCCCACCTCTGGATCTCGTTGGCCCAGGCTATACGTCAGAACGTATTGCACCAGGGCTTGTCGGTGCTGCCACAGTCGCTGCAACATGTGCAGAGTTGAATTCCACCGGGTAGGTGTGGCACCCGAGGGGTCTGGTTTCCACAGTAATGTAATGTTATGTCTGAGAGCAGGTGGGAGGTCCTTTGGTCAGGGATCCTGTGCATGCCACACCTCCTGCCCAGTCTTGGGAGGGGAAGAACTTCCCCTATATAAACCCGGGGCTGAAGCAGGGTTAGCAGTCAAGGAGAGTAGAGACAAGAAACAGCAGAAGCAATACTACTACGAGTCAGGGGCTGGCAGCTGCAGAGCTCGCCCTGACTGAGAAGCTTTCTTACCGGACCCGGCGTCCGAGGCTGTGGGGACTAACTCTTACCCAGCAGCAGAAGCCGACCGGCAGGGGATTTCAGGTCCTCAGGCCCAGAAACCCGAAGGCACGGTCACACGCGTGGGACCAGCACCGCCATCGTGGAGCGGAAGCCATTAGAAGGCCCCGAGTCACCGGCCATACGGGTGAGCACCACACGGTACACTCAGGGACGTGGGCTACTTATATCCGCTTCTAGCAAGGTAGCCAGAAGAGTACAGTCAGTTTGGGAGGCCTACAACTCCGCCTGGCCAGGGGAGATCCCATCTGCTCAAGGACTGACCAGGCCCCGTTCACTAGCAAGTACTCCGGGAGGGTCTATCGTTGTTACCAGTAAAGACCCTGAATTACACCGCACCGTCTCGGAGTGGTTCCTGCTACCCCCATCATCCACATCTGCTGCCCTGAGGCCATACCCCTCCCGTTGGGGGTTATACCATCTACGCTGCACCATCCATCCACCGGCCTCAGCGGACTGTCCTGCAGCGGCAGCTCCATAGCTGCATTCAACGGGTGGCGTAGTCGTCCTGCATCTACTGCTGTTACATCGCCGCTCAGTTTGACTCCCTGGGCACGGACCGGGTCACCGCCACGAGACTACAACCCTCAAGAGATCCGGCTCCGGGTAAGCTCCCGCGTGCGCAACGCAGCGCGACACAGGCCCAGGGGTGCGTCAACTTTGGCGTAGTCGGCAGGATTTCGTGCCCGCAACCACCGGGTACTGCGTGCCTGAAAAAGAGACTTTTCAAATTTACCTGTGGTGAAGATTCCCGCCATCCGGCGCCATCTTCAGCCTTCTTCCCGCCATCGGTGAAGTTTCCCGCCATCCGGCGCCATCTTCTGCCTTCTTCCCGCCATCCGTGGAGTTTTCCCGCCATTGGACGCCATCTTGAGGACGCCGCGCGGGAAGAAGAGGGGCGTGGACTCCGAAAGCGCCGAGAACTGAAGCCCCGCCTCACGTCCGGACGTTGCGTAAGGTCCTGGAAGGAGCCCAGCAGACGCCGACGTCACAGGAGCGCGACGGAAGGTCCTCAACCCTGACGATCCACTGCGGAGCCGCGGCCTACGGAAGAGGATCATCGCAAGGTAGGCCACGGTCCACTAGGGGGGAAGGAAGATGTCGGATACGGAGGAGAGCTTCACTGCCTCAACCCCCGCCAGCGCTACCGCTGCTGCAGTTATGCCCTTCACCATGCCCTATATCCCGGGAGCAGCTTGGCTACCCCAGTACTCAGGGGAGTCACATACCCTGCATGACTTTAGAGAAAAGCTGGATAGCCTCTTCCAGGTGTACCCCCTCACAGAAGAGCAAAAAGTGAGCATCCTGGTGGCCCAATTAACCGGGGCAACCCAAAGGGAGGTAAAGTCCTGGCCACCTGGGAGGAGGACTGTCGCAGAGATACTAACCCAGCTAACCGAGGAGGAGCTGCAGTACTACCAATACGAGGAAAGCCAAGAGGACCCGGACGGGTCTGAGGACTACCCTCAGGAGGGAGCACAAAGAGGACATAGCTACTGAAGGGAAGTAGCGTGAATAAAGAGCTGTAAATAGTTACCCGTAAGGGTACAAGGACTGCTGCTAATTAAAATATGGTCCCCGTTGGGATTAGTGAATTGTTCCCCATGTGCCCCTATCTTAAACCAGGCTGAGGACTGTGAGCAGCCATCCCTTATTCCCACTGACCGAGGACTGAGAGCGGTCGTTCTTTCCCTCTACCTGCCCGAGGACTGAGAGCGGCCATATCCTGTAAATAATTATGTGTTTCTAGTAATTTATGGGAGTCTTTGGTGGATTTACCGGGAATCCTTTGTACATGGTTGGAGCGTAACCCAGGAATGGACTAAAGACTGTTAAGGACTCGGGGCAGGACAGACCCCTACCTGGTTACGTCTCCCTGTTTTGGTGAAATGGACACCTTGCTTTCTTCAAAGACTGCACCCGGTTACGGACATGCCGTGACCACCTTTATGTGTTTCTTATTGTATTGTTATTGTTATATCTTGCTATGTTTTTCTAAAAATGTGTTTAGTCCCGGAGTACTAAATTTTACTAGGGTGGGAATGTGGCACCCCAGGGGTCTGGTTTCCACAGTAATGTAATGTTATGTCTGAGAGCAGGTGGGAGGTCCTTTGGTCAGGGATCCTGTGCATGCCACACCTCCTGCCCAGTCTTGGGAGGGGAAGAACTTCCCCTATATAAACCCAGGGCTGAAGCAGGGTTAGCAGTCAAGGAGAGTAGAGACAAGAAACAGCAGAAGCAATACTACTACGAGTCAGGGGCTGGCAGCTGCAGAGCTCGCCCTGACTGAGAAGCTTTCTTACCGGACCCGGCGTCCGAGGCTGTGGGGACTAACTCTTACCCAGCAGCAGAAGCCGACCGGCAGGGGATTTCAGGTCCTCAGGCCCAGAAACCCGAAGGCACGGTCACACGCGTGGGACCAGCACCGCCATCGTGGAGTGGAAGCCATTAGAAGGCCCCGAGTCACCGGCCATACGGGTGAGCACCACACGGTACACTCAGGGACGTAGGCTACTTATATCCGCTTCTAGCAAGGTAGCCAGAAGAGTACAGTCAGTTTGGGAGGCCTACAACTCCGCCTGGCCAGGGGAGATCCCATCTGCTCAAGGACTGACCAGGCCCCGTTCACTAGCAAGTACTCCGGGAGGGTCTATCGTTGTTACCAGTAAAGACCCTGAATTACACCGCACCGTCTCGGAGTGGTTCCTGCTACCCCCATCATCCACATCTGCTGCCCTGAGGCCATACCCCTCCCGTTGGGGGTTATACCATCTACGCTGCACCATCCATCCACCGGCCTCAGCGGACTGTCCTGCAGCGGCAGCTCCATAGCTGCATTCAACGGGTGGCGTAGTCGTCCTGCATCTACCGCTGTTACATCGCCGCTCAGTTTGACTCCCTGGGCATGGACCGGGTCACCGCCACGAGACTACAACCCTCAAGAGATCCGGCTCCGGGTAAGCTCCCGCGTGCGCAACGCAGCGCGACACAGGCCCAGGGGCGCGTCATAGGCACATCGCATTTTAGCCGGTGAGGTGGCAGGCTCAACGACTTCTGTAGAGATGTAAGTCGCTGAGCTGCGGGATGCGAACGGCGGAAGTGAGCACACAGCGACCGTGCCCTCTGCAGAAGGCCATCTAGTCCGGGATAGTGGGCTAAAAATTGCTGGACAACCAGGTTCAACACGTGAGCCATACAAGGCACGTGTGTGACATTGCCCCGGCGAAGGGCCGCACCCAGGTTTGCAGCATTGTCGCACACGGCCTTCCCTGGTTTCAGGTCCAGTGGAGACAACCATTCATGAAATTGGTTCTCCAGAGCTGACCACAACTCCTCAGCTGTGTGACTCACATTTCCCAGACATTTCAAAGTAAAAACCGCCTGATGACGTTGAGCCCTACTGCCAGCATAGTAAGGAGGTGTGCAGGATCCCTTCTGCGCAGTTAGAAAGCTTGTGGCATGACCAGACAGGTTTGGGTGCAGGTGGAGGACCGAGAGGAGGTTGAGGAGGCAGAAGCAGTGGAGGAACTTTGAGATGAAGAGGATTGACGCACAACTCGTGGGGACGGCAAGACTTGGACAGCAGCCCCTTGTCCTGCTGTCACCATAGTTACCCAGTGCCCAGTCAGCGACATGTAACGCCCCTGTCCATGCCTACTCGTCCAAGTGTCTGTGGTGAAATGCACCCTGTCACACACAGAGTTTCTCAAAGAAGCGGTGATTTTGTGTGCGACATGCTGGTGGAGCACAGGCACACCTTTCTTTGAGAAGTAGTGCCGACTGGGCATCTGGTACTGGGGCACTGCGACGGACATAAGGTCTCGAAAATCCTCTGTGTCCACCAGGCGGAAAGGCAGCATTTCTGTAGCCAAGAGCTTGCAGATTGTGAAATTCAACCTCTTAGCTTTCTCATGGCTAGGAGGAAATGGTCTTTTACTTGTCCACATCTGAGGGACCGAGGGCTGGCTATTGTGCTTAGACGGGGTTGATAAGGGTGTCCCCGGCAAACTGCCGGTCTGTGAGGGAGATTCAGGCAGACATGTTAGGTTGCCTTGATCCAAAGGTGGTGCTATCGATGTCGGACAGCGCTCAACACCAGCTGGTGTTACCACCTCCAAAGAAAATGATGACCTGCCAATCACGCTGGCTGCTGCGGGTAAAGAGGTGGCAGGTATACAAGCTGTACTGTGAGAGTGCTGAGTAATGTCATAATCAAATACATAAATTTGTACCGCATTACTGCTCATAATAAATGTATCGTCTTTATTGTACATGTCTCTATTGTATAGCAATGCAGTTGGGGTAACCTGAACCTCTGCTTTTATTTCATTTTCTTAGGAGTTGCTTATTCATCTGGTTTGTTTGGGCTGTGACGGCTTTCATACAGCACTTATTGTTAAGGGAGGACAATAACCCTTCACGGTTGACCAAGTGAGTGTCAAATTATTATGTTGATTGCGCAATCCACAGAAAACCAAACGGAGGCAATGCGTGCTCTGTATGGGAGGATTCAAAGAATCTTTGATCCCGTTTATTTTGCTTAGCATTTTATATTGTTTTGAGTTTATTAATGTCCATTCATCTACAGCCGTGCTACAGTACTACAGGTTTGAGCCAATGTTAGTGCAATTATTACGGAAACACATATATGGTCATATTATCGTTCGTTCGAAGCACGCTGGAAATTTACAAGGTCGATCCTGGCCTAGACTAGTTAGATAACAGGAGCGGGTGTCTGACAAAATGTTCTTGAGATAAAAAGTTAGTGTGAGAAAGTTCCATGTAAAGCATGAGAAAAGCAGGAAAGAAGTATGTTATGCAAGGAGTGATAATAACATGATTTTGAAACAAGCAGACAAAATGGAGTTGCTATAGCATGAATATCAATATGTCCTCTACATTCCCCCCTAAAAATTATGCTATTATCAACAATAGAGGTGCTATCCCAGGGTCATGCTTTGAGCCTGAGGGACATTGGTCTTCACTCAATTAGTGCCCTTGTTACCAATTGAGGCTGTCGCGGCATGTCCATCCCCCCTTGTTAGTTGATATAATCATAAAACTCTGATCTTCAGACGTAAGGTTGGTCAGGGGCATGCAGGTAAAAGTAATCATTCCCTTGTCATCCAGGTCCTCAATGCTGGTTACATCTGGGAGGCCCGTGTACAGTAGGACTGGATGTTGGTTGACCGTGTTCTCCTTGCTCTCCGATGACTGGCAGGTTTTCCTCATGCAAAATAGGATACAATAAAAGACTAGTTTTAGTAAAACATATATTAACGAGACGCAAGCAGCAATATGCAACACTCCTTGTAATATTCCAGCAATCCATCCACCAATCCCTTTAAACCAATTAGCAGGATTTAAAAAGGAAAACGTATCAGACCACCAACTGTCTTTGGTCAATTCATTATGTTTGTTATATTCTTCCCCGAGTTTCCTAAGGTCTTCCATTTTAGTCTTTAACCATATGGTAGAGTCGGGGTCAATATAGTGACAACAGGCTGGGCCTATAACCTGACATCCCTCCTTGAGCTGCTGTAAAATAGTCCAGTACTAAAGTATTTTGATTAGCCACTATAATAAGTTGATTCTGCACTGCAACAGTAGTATTAATTACTTCCAATACACTCCAAATCTGGTCATCTAAGTAATCAGTGACTTCCACTAATTTGTCCCACATTTGTGTTACCATAGGGTAGAGGAAGACAGTACTGGCTATCTTATTGGGTATACGCATTTGTACTAAATGAGGTCTTCCTGATGGGCGTGGGGTGTTGTCCTTAGCACGTTTATAGATGGTATGAAGAGGGATGGCTCTCAAATCTACTTTACTATGGGGAATAAGATAAGTGCCTGGAGTGAGCCGGGCCAATGTACAAGTCCCCCCTACTCCGACTGGGAGCCATTTATACGCATTATTCCCACAGACCCAATATGTGGCTGATGGCAGATCCCATAAAACAGAGTGCTGTAATACTAATTTATGTACCAAATCGATAAAAACTGTTTTTTGATAGCATACACCATGAAAACATTAATCCCAGGGGGCTACAATATCCAACATCCGGATTGCCACATGTTGGATCACTAGACTTATATTCAGAAAATTCATGTTTTACTGCTGTTGGGGTTGTCAGGAGCACTTGGTATGGTCCGTCATACAATGGTTCTAGTCAGTGTTTCCGAACATGCCTCTTCACATACCCTCAAGCCTGGAGATTATGTGCATGACAACTAGTGTTGAGCCACCCCCGTAGTGTTCGGGTTCGGTTCGGTTCGCCGAACACCTTCGAACACCATTAAAACCAATGGCAGGCAAACAAAAACACATAGAAAACACCTTCAAAAAGGTGTCCAAAAGCTGACAAACTGCTCAGAAGACATAACTAACACATGGAAAAGTGACAAGTACATATAGTCATGCGAAAAGAAAAGAGGTGGAGGAGTAAAAGGAGGGGGAGACACAGATATAAGCATGTCATGCCCTTCTAAAATCCAAAAAGTGAGAAGCCGACACGGCCAGTCCGCTCCTGCCCGTGCCACCTCCATGTCGCCGGGTTTGGGCCAGAGCCGCGGTGAACCCTGACGGCCAGCCCCCCTCTCCCAATACAGGTGCCTGTCCGCTGGTGGGTCGAGCGAGCCCCCCTGTGGTGGAGGCAGCTCTAAGCTTTTTAATTTAAATTGTCTCTCTAATTTGAATGAATACACTTTAAATCCATTTACAAGGATCTATTGGAGGGCAAATCTCAAGCCAGCAGCCGCGTAATTCCAGCTCCAGTAGCGTCCACTAAAGCTGCTGCAGTTAAAAAGCTTTTATAAGGATCGAGCTCGGCTGTCCACCGCAAGGCATCCTACTGCCAGTCCCAGCCCCTATGCCTTGGGGTGCCTCCTGATGCTCTTCACTGAGTATCCCGTGGTCCCGAAGCATTTCCTTTGAAAAAATTAAGTGTCCAAACTACAGGTGGTGTAGCTTGCTTAACAGCCGGGATAATCCGCTGACTAGCAGACACTGCTACTAGGCACAAAGTATTTCCTGGGCTAGATGCAGTTAAACATTTGTAATTAGATACTCTCGTTGGATGCTGAGAATGCATTCCATAGAGTCTCCTGGCACGCCATATATTATTCTCTTAAAAAGCTTGGGGTAGGGGTCTAGGGGTCCCTTTTATAGCCAAAATCACGGCCCTGTATCGCAATACGTCACCGAGGCTGAAGATAAATGGAACTGTAGCACCCTGAGGGCTCGGTTGCTACAGAGGTATTGCACCTCACCCAGAGGTGTGATATCTCACTCTCAGGTAAGGATGGAGTGTGGATCAGGACCCGACACCTGCATGCATTACACCACATTGCCGTGGGGCAGGGCGACCAATATGCCCCTGAGATGGGCATGACAGTTCCTGTCCCTGGCTGGAGTGGGGGGAGGGAACACTGAGGAAGGGGAACCCTGTAGTGCAGGAGCAGGGAGGAAGCAGTTCCTGGGTGCATTGAGAAGGGAGAATAAAAGGTGGGCACCATCTTAGTTCAGTGCAGAGAAGTCTGAGCAGAAGTGACAGGGAGCAGGGGCTCTGCATGAGCTCTGCTCCGGAGGCGGGCCTAGTAACAGAGGCCCAGGCCTGGAAGAGGGAGAAGGAAGGAAGAGGAGCGGAGAAGGCTCCAGGAACAAGGAACGAAGGGATCCCAGGGGTGCGGACGGGCGAGTCGCCACCGCACGCCCGAATCCACCTGCGTGGAGGGGTCAGGCCAAAGGGGGAGACCGGTCCACGAAACTAGTGGAGGCAGGAAACGACCCTCAGCTAGAAACCGGAGGCTGTGACATTTTATGTGGCGCAGCCCCTCGCTACACCCGCTAGGAAGGCACCACATAGGGTCAGGGAAACTGGCGCCAAGTTTACCAAGAGGAGGCCCGAGGCAGCCGGACAGAAGGGTTGGTAAGAAAGGCCAGACAAAGGACACACAAAGGGGGTCCTGTGAAGCGCTCCAAAGTTATCTGGGAGTTGTCTGAGCCCCTCACCTGGTGAGCACAGTACGACGTGGGCAGCCGTTACCTGCAGAAGTGGTCTGGATAATAAGAACTGTGAGTAAAGGTCCTGGACTGCATCACTGACTCCGTGTCGTTACTGCTGCTGCCCTGCACCATCACCCCCATCCTCCGCATACACTGCCCTGAGGCTATACTCCTCCCGTGGGGAGTTATGCTACGCTCTGCTGCACCCACAACACCAGCCTCAGCGGTCTGCCCTGCAGCGGCGGTTCACTCTGACCGCAATCCATGGGTGGCGTAGTCGGACATTTAAACATCAAAACCACATAAATAGTTCCGCCACTGGTTTGACCGCCCTGAGCCACGGAACCGGGTCGCCGCCACGGAGACTACAACCACCAGCATCCACCAAAAAGGGTCCGGCTCCGGGTGTCCCAAGGCCCAGGGGGTGCATCAGAACATTTTCATCACCTTTCACAATCACCAATGGGACAAGGCAGGGATGTCCTCTGTCCCCTCTCTTATACATCCTAGTGACGGAGCACCTGCTCTCATCAATTCGCCATAACCCCAATATTAGGTGGATTGAGGTGGGAGGCATCGAGTACAAGTGCTCTCTATTTGCTGATGATGTCCTAGTATATATCACGCAATCACATATATCCATCCATGCTGTTATGGCTGAAATAGATCACTTTGTTACATGGTCAAATTTTAAAATCAATGCAGCGAAGTCTGAGGCCCTCGATGTCTCCCTCCCCAAATCCATACAGGATTCCATCCAGTCCAACTTTCCCTTTGCCTGGCTATCACAGGGTATCAAATACTTAGGAATTACTATTCACAGAGACCTCTCCCATCTATGTTATCTTAATTTTGGGCCCTTTATTGAACAACTCCATACAGACCACGGTTGGCAAGTTAGAACTGTAAGATTCACTACGTGAACCACTGGTGTTTTGTGGAAAAGCACATGTACACTGTGTTCCAAATTATGCAAAAAGTGTTTAGGAGTGATAAGGGAAGAATTTGTTTGTTTGTCAGTTAAACTCATTGATGGTGATGTGTGTCAGGGCTATTTATATCACTGTAAGCAATTGCAGACACCTGTGCTAATTAGTTTGGCAGGTGTGTCCAATGAAAGGCAAGACTACTTAAGAAGGCTGTCCCACATTATTAAGAAGCCTACATTTTCTGCCAAAATGGGAAAGAAAAAGGATGTGTCGGCTGCTGAGAAGCAACAAATTGTGCAGTGTTTAGGTCAAGGCATGACTACAATCAACATTGTGCGATGATCAGGATGAAGTGTCTTGGCAATCAAGAAGTATGTAGCTGATTCACAGTACACACGTGTGCGTGCTGATAAGGGCAAATTGAGGACTCTTTCCTACAGGCAATTACGTCAGGTTAAAAGAGCAGCGGCAAAAAAGCCTTGTCATAGCAGCAGACAAGTTTTTGAAGCTGCTGGTGCCTCCAACGTCCCCCGAACAACAAGATGCAGGGTCCTTCAGAGGTTTGCAGCTGTGCATACACCATCCTGTCGACCTCCTCTATCCACTTCACACAAGCAGAAACGGCTCCAGTGGGCCAAACATTACATGAAGACTGATTTCAAAACTGTTTTGTTCACGGATGAGTGCCGTGCAGCGCTCGATGGTCTAGATGGATGGAGTGGAGGATGGCTGGTTGATAGACACCCCACGCAAACACGGCTACAGCGCCAACAAGGAGGAGGTGGAGTAATGTTTTGGGCTGGAATCATGGGGAGAGAGATTGTCGGCCCCTTTAGGATCCCTGAAGGGGTAAAGATGAACTCCATAATGTATGTGGAGTTTCTCAAACAGCACTTCCTGCCATGGTTCAAGAAGAAGAACCGTGTATTCCACAGCAAGATCATTTTTATGCATGATAATGCACCGTCTCATGCTGCACATAACACATCTGCATCTCTGGCTGATATGGGCATAAAAGGGGACAAACTTATGGTGTGACCCCCATGCTCCCCTGACCTCTACCCCATTCAGAACCTCTGGAGCATCATCAAAAGGAGTGTCTATGATGGCGGGAGGCAGTTCACATCTAAATCAACAGCTCTGGGAGGGTATTCTGTCCTCATGCAACACAATTGAAGCAGAAACCATCCAAAACCTGACAAATTCAATGGACTAGAGAGTTCAGAAGCTCCTTTCGAACAAGGGGTCCTATGTGAAAATGTAACATCACCTAGAATAAAGTTTTGAGTTGAAAACTGTTTGATTTCAGTTTCTAATAACCTGCTAATGCTTATAATTTCAAAAATGACCATTTTTTTGTTCTTTATTAAAATGAAAAGGTTGATCGAAAAGTTTGGGGGATCTAAGAGTGTGGCAACGCAGTAGTCAGGATTACTTCGAATTCTGACAATATGAGGGTCATGTTGCAGGTAGTGCAGCAAGAAGGCACTTCTGTGTCTTGCGCATCTCGGAGCCCCAAAATTATTTTCCGGGCTAGATGCAGCTAAAAATTATTACTAATTTTAAATCTGGTGGAGCTTAGTATAGATGGCCTAATAGAATCAGTACTGCACACTGCTACAAAGCCCAAATTATTTTCCAGCCAAGATACAGATAAACATGATTAGTAATTTGAAAGCTTAAAACGGTTGGTGAGGTGATTTTAACCAATCATCAAGCTTTTACTCTCCCCAGGATGACACAGGGGTAGAAAAGTCGTTTCGGATCCATGATTTGTTCATCTTTATGAACGTGAGTCTGTCTACATTATCAGTGGAGAGCCGCGTGCGCTTATCTGTCAGCACACCACCAGTAGCGCTGAACACACGTTCAGACAGAACTCTGGCTGCGGGGCATGACAAGATCTCCAAGGCGTAAGTGGCTAGCTCCGGCCATTTATCCAGATTGGAAGCCCAAAAAGAGCAAGGGTCCAGTGACACAGTCATGGCTTCAATGTTTACTTGGAGATACTCCTGTACCATCGTCTCTAGGCGTTGACTATGTGTCAGACTTCTTGTCTCCTGTGGCCTTGCAAAGGATGGGCTAAAAAAAGTGGTGAAATGATTCCGCAAAATTGATGTTACCAGCAGATACTATGGTTCTGTTACGGTTTGAGTGCTGAACACTCGACGGTCCCACGGTTGGCAAGTTGGAACTGTGAGATTCACTACGTGCACCACTGGTGTTTTGTGGAAAAGCACATGTAAGATTCTGCAACAGTCTCTGCTGATACTCCTGCATGCGTGCATCCCTTTCTATGGCAGGAATTATTTCTGCAAATTTACTTTTGTACCGGGGATCTAACAGTGTGGCAACCCAGTAGTCAGGTATATTTCTAATTCTCACAATTCGAGGGTCATGTTGCAGGTAGTGCAGCAAGAAGGCACTCATGTGTGTTGCGCATCCAGGAGCACCAAGTCCCTGTTGTGTTGGTGGCGAGGTAACAATCATGCTTCCTTCCTCTGTCCTCTCCCCCCAACCTCGCACAACAGAAATGTGATCAAGGTCTCCCTCATCTGATGAGTCTTCCATCAGTTCGTCCTCCACTTCTTCCTGGGCTCCTCCACCTTCCTCACTAGTTTGGCTGCTACCATGCGCCCTGGTAAAACCATCTCCCCCACCCTCACATGCCTGCCGCCTTGGTGCTGCTGACCGTCTGGACCTTGCAGATGTTAGCCCTTCCGCATACAACTCCTCCTCCTCTACTTCCTCCACCTCCTCTTGTGCCACCACCTGACTCCGAATTCTGTTTAACATGTGCTCCAGCATGTAAATCACCGGAATAGTCATGCTGATAATGGCATCGTCAGCACTAAACATCTTCGTCGCCATTTCAAAACTGTGCAGAAGGGTGCATAGGTCCCTGATCTGAGACCACTCCTCCAGCATGATTTGCCCCACCTCTGGATCTCATTGGCCCAGGCTATACGTCAGAACGTATTGCACCAGGGCTTGTCGGTGCTGCCACAGTCGCTGCAACATGTGCAGAGTTGAATTCCACCGGGTAGGCACATCGCATTTTAGCCGGTGAAGTGGCAGGCCCAACGACTTCTGTAGAGATGTAAGTCGCTGAGCTGCGGGATGCGAACGGCGGAAGTGAGCACACAGCGACCGTGCCCTCTGCAGAAGGCCATCTAGTCTGGGATAGTGGGCTAAAAATTGCTGGACAACCAGGTTCAACACGTGAGCCATACAAGGCACGTGTGTGACATTGCCCCGGCGAAGGGCCGCACCCAGGTTTGCAGCATTGTCGCACACGGCCTTCCCTGGTTTCAGGTCCAGTGGAGACAACCATTCATGAAATTGGTTCTCCAGAGCTGACCACAACTCCTCAGCTGTGTGACTCACATTTCCCAGACATTTCAAAGTAAAAACCGCCTGATGACGTTGAGCCCTACTGCCAGCATAGTAAGGAGGTGTGCAGGATCCCTTCTGCGCAGTTAGAAAGCTTGTGGCATGACCAGACAGGCTTTGGGTGCAGGTGGAAGACCGAGAGGAGGTTGAGGAGGCAGAAGCAGTGGAGGAACTTTGAGATGAAGAGGATTGACGCACAACTCGTGGGGACGGCAAGACTTGGACAGCAGCCCCTTGTCCTGCTGTCACCATAGTTACCCAGTGTCCAGTCAGCGACATGTAACGCCCCTGTCCATGCCTACTCGTCCAAGTGTCTGTGGTGAAATGCACCCTGTCACACACAGAGTTTCTCAAAGAAGCGGTGATGTTGTGTGCGACATGCTGGTGGAGCGCAGGCACACCTTTCTTTGAGAAGTAGTGCCGACTGGGCATCTGGTACTGGGGCACTGCGACGGACATAAGGTCTCGAAAATCCTCTGTCCACCAGGCGGAAAGGCAGCATTTCTGTAGCCAAGAGCTTGCAGATGGTGAAATTCAACCTCTTAGCTTTCTCATGGCTAGGAGGAAATGGTCTTTTACTTGTCCACATCTGAGGGACCGAGGGCTGGCTATTGTGCTTAGACGGGGTTGATAAGGGTGTCCCCGGCAAACTGCCAGTCTGTGAGGGAGATTCAGGCAGACATGTTAGGTTGCCTTGATCCAAAGGTGGTGCTATCGATGTCGGACAGCGCTCAACACCAGCTGGTGTTACCACCTCCAAAGAAAATGATGACCTGCCAATCACGCTGGCTGCTGCGGGTAAAGAGGTGGCAGGTCTGCGCCCCAAAACAGGTGACTGCTGTCCCCCCAGTCACAGAGGATGAAGAGGCCGCGGATGCACAAGATATGGCAGACGGTGGTTGGCCCGTCCGGCTAGGCCGCATTGTAGCACAGTGAGCTTCCCACTGCAACTTATGCTTCATGTCCATGTGCCGGTTCATGCATGAAGTACTCAAACTATGTATTTTTTGGCCTCTACTTAGCTTTTATTGACAAATGTTACAGATAACACGAGTTGGGTCATCTTTATCGATCTGAAAAAAGTGCCCAGGCTATGGAAGGCTTAGCACCCATGCGACCTGAAGAGCCACCACGACTTGTGGTCAGAGGCAGAGTTGTTTGAGGATGCAGTTGTTGACGTGCTTCCAGTACTACGTCTCTGTCCAGGAAGGTGCAACCTGACCTCGTCGTCAATAGCATCTTCCTCCACCTCCTCTGCTGACCTCATCTCTTGGCTGACTGTGGGTTGACATTAAGTGGGATCTCCAACCTCATCATCATCACCCTGTGCGTTATCACACCCGTCGTCCTCAGAGCCAACCTGTTCCTGCCCTGACAAAAAACTAAAGTTGTCGCTCCAATCAGGTATTTGAGTCTCATTATCGTCTTCCTCATTGTCTCCACCAACAGGAGTTCCAGTTTGGGAATGAGGGTCTACATTATGGTCAGAACCTTCTGCGTCTGGTCCTGGATCCGACTCATAAAGATTCTGGGCATCAGTGCAGATCATTTCCTCGTCTGGATTCACAGAAGCGCTGGAGTCGACCTCTGATTCCCAGGCTATAGTATGAGTAAACAGCTCTGCAGACTCAACCATCTGTTCTACCTCATACTCAGACGGGCAGCTGGAGATTTGGGAGCTGTGAGGAAGCAAGTGCGATTGGGGTGACACCTTTGGAGGACTGGAGTATTTGTGATGTTGAAGTTGATGTGGAGGAGAGCCCACTTAAAGGAGCACTTGATATCCGTTGAAGCATCTGCTGTTTTTGTGTCTCATCTGGAATTTGTAGCGATTGGCGTGGCCGTAAGAAAGGGATCTTATCACATTGTCCGCTAAAAGAAGTAGACATTTTAGTTTGGCTGGAAGATGGTCTTTCTTCTGCAGATGTTACTGTTGCTTTAACACCTACCCCACGGACACAACCTTTTTTCCCCTTCCCAACACGCCTATTCCCCTTTCCACCAGCAGCAGGCCTTTTTCCACTCATTTTGGTGGTTAACTAATTCACAACTCTGGAGTTGTTTGCACAAAAAAACAATGGATGGGAACCGAGCAGAGCTGAGTGGCCAAACTGTGGTATTAGGCCAAAACTATTGGCTGGGTTAGATGCAGAAAAAAATTATATTCAATTTGCAACCTGATGGAGGTCAGTATAGATGGACTAATAGAACAAGTCCTACACACAGCTAGAAGCCCAAATATTTTTTCAGAGGTAGATGCAGATAAATATTTTTAATTTGCAACCTGATGGAGGTCAGTATATATGGACTAATAGCATCATTCTATGCCCAAAGGATTTTACTTCACTAGGTGCACTAAAAAAAAATTGGTATTCTATACACAGGTGGTATATCTTGCAACACAGATAGGCTACTCCACTGACTAACACACTCTGCAATAGGCCAAAAAGGATTAGCTTTGCTAGATTCAGCCAAACGCTGTGAAAAAAACTTGCACAGCACTGGCACAGACCTGCCTGGCAAAAACTGATAGGACCTGATGTAACCTAGTCCTGAAAAGGACTGCAATTACAATTAGTCTTTACTCCCACAACCTATCTATTTAAGAGCACAGACCTGCCTGATAAAAGTCGTAGGAAATGCTGTAACCTAGTCCTTAAAAGGACTGCAATCACAACTATTCCCTACTCCCAAGCTATCTGTAGATTAGTGTGAAAATTGGCTTGAAATTAACAAGGTATAGCGCACACAGCAACAGCGGTGCCGTCTAACATGCAGCTGCTGCAGTGAGAAAATGGTGGCGACGGGGAAAATGGCTGGGTCTTATAGGGCAAGGACATGTGACATACACTGCCAATGACACATGCCCTTGCTTGTGTGAAAAAAAGCACTTCGCTCCGTGTGTGCGCTGCTGATAGGCTGACAGATTGCACCTCCCCACTGTAAATGCGGGAAAGAGAAAAAAAAATGGAGATCTTCATTATTCCTGCAGAGATCCATCCCCTGCCCCTCCCCCCACCCCGCTGTACACTCAAACTGCGTATTAACATTAATTTTCATCATTACTGAGAAAAAATCCAGTTATGATTTTGGTGCACGAACAGTTATCGAACATAACCTCGAACAGCCGAATTTTTCTCAAATCGTTCGTGTTCGCCGAACGGCTCGAACACCGCCCAAAACAGCTCGAATTTGAGATTGGCGAACAGTTCGAGTCGAACAACGCTCATCTCTAGTAGCAACATGGCCGCTGCAGGAAGGGTTGGAACTTTGGGCGGACATAGGTATAACAGATGAGGATGGGGCACTAGGAGTGGTTTGGGTAGTAGCAAGGGGTGGGCCTCCTGGAAGGGGTGCGTGACATGCAACAATCTACTGACAATGGATTCTGCTGGCCACAATTAGAACATTCCCAACAATTCATTACACCGCCATTATCGGAGAGCAATATCTTTGTAATAAACATAACATAGCGTCTTTCCCTTATTGTCGGTATTTTCTAAATTCTCTGCTGTTCCTACCAAGTCAAAACTATTTGTAACAATCCTTTATCTTCTAACTTGCCCTTTTTCTTCATAATTAACCGGCCCTTAACTGGTAGCTTGCATGTTTTAGTTAACCGTTTAAGTTTCTGTACATAACTTTTCCCTTCTTTCAATAAACTCAGCGCAGCCTTTTTCACATCAGCTGCATTTTGTAGCACAAAACAGTCAGACACTGCTGTTACAGTGCTACATAATTCTCTCTTCTTTACATAAAAATAATTAAAACAACTAGGCTTAGTCTCCTCCTCTGCGAGCGAGACGGCGGATGGCAGGCTGAGGTCTCACTCCCACAGGAAAATTTAACACCTTAAACACTTTCAGTGCATTCTTAAATGATCTTTTCTCTTCTCGACCGACCATGATATTCATCACATCCTCTCCCTCTCGTCTCTCGCTCTTCCCTCCTGTCTCTCTCGCTCTCTAAATGAGCACTAGAAAAATTATATTACCGAGCTCCTCCTACAAGATTAAATAAGGCCATGGGTACAGGTTGCTGTGACTGCACTACAATGGTATACAAGCTGTACTGTGAGCGTGCCGAGTAATGTCATAATCAAATACATAAATTTGTACCGCATTACTGCTCATAATAAATGTATTGTCTTTATTGTATATGTCTCTATTGTATAGCAATGCAGTTGGGGTAACCTGCACCCCTGCTTTTATTTCATTTTGTTAGGAGTGGCTTATTCATCTGGTTTGTTGGGGCTGTGACTGCTTTCATACAGCACTTATCTCAAAGTTTTTTTGTTAAAGCTGGATCCTATGTGCCCTTTAAATATGTAAAACTAGGCAGAGACCAGGACAGATTAGTTTGATAGTGTAGATTTCCATTTGCCTGCCTTGCTTCTAGCAGATGGGCTCACACTAATAGATCAAGTACCTGAATTGTGTACAGTATGTATAGTGGTGGTACAGTTTGGAATAAATATATTTAAATATTCACATTCCTTAGCATGCTCTGTGCGGTTGTATTTGTTTCTGTGTGGTAGCAATGCAGTCACATCATTCTGTCCATTTATTTCATTAGGAGATGTTTCCCAATTTCATTTGCTGCAACCAGGGCTGTGGAGTCGGTAAGCCAAACCTCCGACTCCTTGATTTCCATGACTCCGACTCCCTCATACATGGCTCATGTGTAAGTGATAAATTTACTGTAGCGCAGATTCATCTCAGCTAAAAGTCTAGACCCTTAGATGAGGAATAGGACAGACATTCATAGGACATTTCATGACTTTCCCAAATTCTTATGAAAAAATATTCCCAACAGACTGCATGAAACTACTGTACCCAATTTATTATATATTTTAGTAGTTAGAGTTGGTCCATTTTATACCGACTCCACAGCCCTGGCTGCAACGGTGTTCCACTACAATTTTTCAGCATTCAAATCTGGATGGAAAATATGCAGGATTTCTGCTGTGTGTGAATGTTCCCTTGTACTGAACCTTTTGTCATAAACCTATATATTAAGCTATTCAGAGTATCCTGCTCATAGATTGCAGAGCATTTTCATGGTGCCTCGTTATTGTTAAGAATTACTTTGAATGTCACTTTGTTGAGGAGAGCGAGAGGCTCAAATACTACATTAACCTCCAGACATAGGAGATTGAGAGAAAAGACCCACAAAGTATTATTTCACCTTACATAAGCTTGTTTAGATCAAAAGATGGCTGCCATTTCCTGTTTCATCACACCATGCTCTGTTCTGGGAGGAAGCTGCATTCTATAGAAGGACTAACCAACCACAGAGTGACATCACTTGGAGAAACCCACCCTGATGACCTCATGGACTACGCCCCCTGGACTAACCAATCAATACATCTGGTTACTCACATTCTGGGCTAACCGAGCCCACATACAGTGTTTATATAAGTCTATGTTCGGGATGAATAAAGGACACTTGGAGCTGTGCCATAGCTGATCAAGGAGAGCTTACATCAGACTGTGTGTGTGTCTGATGTTATTCTTTCTTGCATGCACTTGATCATATCCATTAGGCCAGGAGCAGGCAACTAGTGAACATACCAAAATGTTCGCCCTAACAACTTGATGTACACTGATGATACACGATTGCCAGTAATTGTGTAGTACTGTAAATTTCCGAATTTTGCATGATCGCTCTTCTTCAAATGATGTCTTTGTTCTCAGGCCTCCAATATACCACCAGGTGGTGATGCTGAGCAGATCTGCACAGCTCAGCATCCTCGGTGTAGCTGGAGGCTACAGCAGAAGGCCAGGCCTAGCTACGTGTACGACCATCTATACCCTCAGCTGGATGAATTTAAAAAGGACGTGCCCTACAACAGGACAGGCAAGGTGTATGTGTTTTGTTGTACATGTTTATACAAGGGTTTTCCTGTATGTATTCTTAATTTTGTTATTATAACACTAGATTGCGTTCTACCATTGGGCATAGTTTCGACTTTGAAAGGGGAAAAACATGCTTGTAATCCCACTTTGGTGGCTGATCACATACTGACGCACACTAGAGAATTTACTTGGCTGGAATGCATAGGCTCAGGTCGCCTTCTACCTATGGACACAGAAGAATGGTACTTTGTTATTCCTGAGAAAGGCTGAGGAGTGGATACAATTGCATGCAGCCTAGGCAAAGTGCTTGGAAATGTGGAGCAATTTGTGCAGCTGCTGCTAATGTACCACAAGTACTTGCCCAAACCAGCTACAATTGTATCCACTTATAAGCTGACAGCAGAACTAATTATGTACAGGTTTACAATTGGGGAAGGGGCTCTACTCGTTTGTCTTGTTTTTTTAAAATTGGGTTAAACACCTTAATTGACACAAATGAAAGGCACTTAAGGGTGTAAATGTATAGTATGAGGGAGGTTGTGAAATATATCTAAAGGATGGCTTTCTATTAGTGATGAGTAGTGTTGAGCGAGCACTAAAATGCTGGGGTGTTCGAAGCTCGGGCCGAGCTCGCCGTGATACTTGGGTGCTCGACTCGAGCAACGAGCCCAATGTTAGTCTATGGGAGACCCGAGCATTTTTGCGGCGGCACCCCCGGCAGTCTGTAGAAAGCCTAAAAAGTGCCCAAAACGATCGTGACAGTGCTCAAATGACATGGGAACAGCATGGGGATCGCCCCAGGTCACAGCTGTCAACAACGTGGTCAGAGGTATTAAGCCACTTTAACGGGCTCACAATAAAACATTCAAAAACGAAAAACTGTTTTCCTGTGAAATATGTTAAGGAACATCCTTTCCAGGGTAAAGACTTGTGTATAAGGTAAAATAAATAACCAAAAACAAAAATACTCCTCCACACCTTGGGCTATGTTCACAAGTAGCATTTTTTATGCGTTTTTGCACTTTTGTATTGCTTTCAACCGTGACAAATGCATTCACCAGGAAATGTCATTTTAACATTTTACAACCTTATCTCGCCATGTGCTGTGTGACACATGCATACAGTGCTGAAAAGACATGGGAACAGCATGGGGAAGACCCCTGGAAGCATCTCTGACACCCAGGTCACTGCCTAAAAGTGTGCCCATCAGAAGTGATCCTTGCCGCATCAGAAGATGCAGACTTGCAAATATCCCCGTGCAAGTCCTTGTCCCAGGGCAGTGTTCAATTGTACCTCCCCCATTCCTTGCAATGCAACCGCAAGTATGCAGCCTGCCACCCACCCACCCCCAGGCTGCAATACCATACTGCTAGCTTGCACTTGAAATTGGGCCTTTTAGTTTGGAGGAGGCCGAAGCTGGCCAGTACCTCATAGCTGCTTTGGCAGCGAGGTCTCCATACTCAGTCCCCAGCCGCCACTATTTGTTCCGGTAACCTTCCCCACACTTTTCTTAGCCTGGCCTGCTTTAGGGCAGCATTGGACGAGCCCACCAGACAACCAGACTCCTCTGGTGGGCCCTGGGTTCTCCATCAGGGGAGTTGAGAGTGCCAAGGTGAGGAGCATGATGATGAAAGTTAAAGTCTGCTTTGTTTTCTTGGAATGCAAGCCTAAGTATGCAGCCTGCCACACACCCACCCCCAGGCTGCAATACCTGACTGCAAGCTTGCTGGCACTTGAAATGAGGCATTTTAGGCTTGTGGAGGCAGATGCCGGCCACCATGTCATGGCTGCGTCAGTGGACTGGTATCCATACTCAGTCCCCAGCCGCCAGGGGTCGGCCAGGTGTCCATACTCGGTCCCCAGCCGCTCCTATTTGTCCCGGTGCGCCTTATACACACTCACGCGTACCAAAACATTACCTGTGCCGTCCCTAGTGCATTTAGTGGGAAGGACTGCCTATTCCGCTGTAGTGTGTGCACGTCAACCCTTTGTTCATGGCACATGCGAAGATGCCTACTGCCCTGCACCTGTCGTTGCAGACTTGCAACTATCCCCGTTCAAGTCCTTGTCCCAGGGCAGTGTTCAATTGTACCTTCCCCATTCCTTGCAATGCAAGCGCAAGTATGCAGCCTGCCACCCACCCCCAGGCTGCAATACCATACTGCTTGCTTGCACTTGAAATTGGGCCTTTTAGGCATGTGGAGGCCGAATCTGGCCACCACGTCATGGCTGCGTCGGCGGCCTGGTATCCATACTCAGTCCCCAGCCGCCCGGCGGCCGGGTGTCCATGCTTGGTCCCCAGCCGCCTGGGGGCGGCCGGGTATCCATAAACAGTCCCCAGCCGCCCCTATTTGTCCCGGTGCGCCTTATACACAAGCGCACATACCAAAACATTACCTGTGCCCTCCCCAGTGCATTTAGTGGGAAGGACAGCCTAACCACAAACACGTGGACAAGTGAATGTGGCCAGGGATGGTCCATCTCACTGACGCCTTCACACTGGGTTAATATTGTGGAAGCCGGGACACAGTTGGACACTGGGATGCAACACGTCCTGCAGACAGGATTGCGGGTCCTGGGTCAATCAGGCTTCAACACAAAGTTCAGAAGGTAGACAGCAGCAGTGGTCGGCCTCCTACACAACGAGTAAATTATTCATGATCATGAGGCCATCCATCTCCTTAGCTTTCTGTTCCTTGGAATGCAAGCGCGTGTATGTAGTAGCGGCTGGGCCTGAGGTGGTCAGCGTTTTGGCGCATATCCTACCTCCTCCGAGGATTGCTGGATGTTTTCCTGCTACTATCCCAGTTCTATGACTCCCGTTAAAACAAAGCTTCAGGTGATGAATGATGGATGAGGTGGTGGCAAAGGAGAAAGAGCAGGAGGAACAGGGACCAGTCACATCAATATCAGGCCAGTCAATCACACATGTCTTGTAGGATATGTTTCTGTACCAAAAGGAGCAGTTTGGCTACACAGTTATAGGGCATAGTGTGTGTGCAATGCCTACCAAAAATTTCAAGGCACGCCAATGCCCCTTGGAAGTGACATGGAGGTTTAAGGGCCTTAACTAAACCGTTTTTTCCATTTATAGCAACTGGGTCTCCTGTACACGGTTGGCCTAAGCAGTGAATGGAAGGCTTTCCAAAAATTATGAGGAACTGCAATGCCCCTTGAAACAGACGCGAATTACAGCATATTAAAAACCTTCTACCCATTATTGGGGAGTGAGTCTCCCTTAGTGTTCGCCTATGCATTGAAAAGCAAAAGCTGACTAAAATTAGGAGGAAATGCAATGCCCCTTGAAACAGACGCGAATTACAGCATATTAAAAACCTTCTACCCATTATTGGGGAGTGAGTCTCCCTTAGTGTTCGCCTATGCATTGAAAAGCAAAAGCTGACTAAAATTAGGAGGAAATGCAATGCCCGTTGGAAGAGTCATGGAGGTTAGAGTTAATTAAAAACATTTCAGTGCCCCTTGGAAGAGCTGTGGAGTTCAGAGTGGTTTAACAAGACGGTTTTAATGCCCCGTGAAAGAGACGTGGAGGTCACAGTAGCTTAACAAGACGCTTTTAATGCCCCTTGGAAGAGTGGTGGAGGTCACAGTGGAATGAAAAGACAATATCAATGCCCCGTGGAAGAGACGTGGAGGTCACAGTAGCTTAACAAGACGATTTTATTGCCCCATACAAGAGCCATGCAGTACAGCATCTTCAAAACATTATTCCCATTATTGGGGAGTGGGTCTCCCATAGTCTTTGCCTATGCCTTCCAAGCAAAAGCTGCCAAAAATTAGGACGGAGGAACTTGCAATGCTGGCAACACGGACCACGGTCACCCTGGAGGTATAGTGGTGGTGGAGGCTGAGGATAAGGAGTAGAGTAAAAAACAGCTGAAATGAGGAAGCGTATACCCATGTGTGGGTGTGAATCGGTACATGGGAATACACCTCCCGAAATAACACAGTGAATTTGACTTTATGTTACTCTGCTGTCATTTGGTGGTGATGAGATGTCTGGCCCAATCCAGCCCTTGTTCATTTTTATAAGGGTCAGCTTGTCAGCGTTATCAGTTGACAGGCGAGTGCGCTTATCAGTTATAATTCCCACAGCGGCACTAAAAACATGCTCCGATAACACGCTAGCGGCAGGGCAGGCCAGGACATCCAAGGAGTACAGAGCGAGTTCATTCCAAGTGTCCAGCTTGGATACCCAATAATTAAAAGGCACAGAGGAATCACGGAGGACGCTGGCACGGTCGGCAAGGTACTCCCTCACCATCTTTTGAAACTTTCCACTCCTTGTGAGAGTACCCCGTGCCTCAGGGCCTGTAAGCTGGGCGGGTCTCAGAAAACTGTCCCAGAATGTTGACAGTGATCCCCTGCCTCTGCTGGATTGGAGTTGTGTCTCTCGCGCCTGTACACCTTGTTTGGTCAACGAACTGTGACCTCTGCCGCTAGCGTGTTCAGATGGGAATTTTTTTTAATTTTTTTTTTTTAAACAGTTCTGCAGCAAGAGCCTTCTGGTACTGCCCCATTTTTGTAGACCTCTCTACCTCAGGATTAAGAGAGTGAAAGTTCTCCTTGTAGCGGGGGTCTACAAGTGTCACCAACCGGTAATGACTGTCACCCAACAATTTGACAATGCGAGGGTCACTGTTAAGGCAGCGTAACAAAGTCAGCCATGCGTGCCAGACTGGTAACGAGCAAGACTTCCCTGTCCTCACCAAGATGACGACTGACCATGCTCTCCTCCTCCTCCCCCCCTGTCCTCAGGCCACCCACACTGAACCGACGGTATGACAGTTGTACAGGTACTACCGTCTACAGCGCATGATAGCAGCTCCTGTTCTTCCTCCTCTCCCTCATTGTCCCCCAATGCACGTTGGGATGAGATGAGGCTGGGCTGTGTGTAATCGCCCGCTATGGCTTCTTGATCCATCTCATTATACTCTGGCTGCAATGCCTCCTCTTTAATTCTCTGCAGAGAGCGTTGTGAAAGACAGACAAGTGGGATGCTGACGCTAATGATGGCGTCATCGCCACTCACCATCTTGGTGGACTCCTCAAAGCTTGTCAGGATGGTACATATGTCAGACATCCAGGTCCACTCCTGAGGTCTTATGTGTGGAGTCTGACCTGAATATCGACGGCCTTGTTGCAGCTGGTACTCCACAACTGCTCTCTTCTGCTCACAAATTTCACCAAATTTCTCTTTTTCTCACAAACGCCAGTCATATCAAACAAATTTCACCACTATCATGAAGCACAATCTCAAAATCAGTGGTATCCATTAAAGCATTCCAGAGTTATTACCTCCATAAAGTAACTCTGGTCAGAATTGTAAAATTTGGCAGGTCATGAAGGTGAAAACAGGCTTGGGTTTGGAGATATCTTGGCTGGAATACTACACAGGATAGACCATAACATATTGGTCGTGGGGGTATGATCATTCTGCACTTCTCAGTTAATCGTGTGGTGCTACCTGGATTTTCAGCCTTCCTTGGATGTGTGTATTCAGATAGCTGTCAGTCTCTGAGAACCACCCACTTGTCTGAAATGCTCAGAAGGAGGCAGGGTAAAATAAAACCCAGCTTACATTGTAGCTTTTCTAAATAAACTGTACACTAATCTACTGAAGCGCTTCCTGCTCTGATGTCTCATGCCATTGGTGATTTTCTCCAACGCAAAGTAGACAGATTTTCATCAGTGTTTTGGAACAGATTTTTCAGTCTTTGGTAATTGTGGTAGTTTTTATTATCAGTTACATCAGGATTTTTTTTTTTGCAGTCGAGACATTTTCTCAAGCTTCTCCTGTCGAGCAAACGTGAAAATAAGACATTACACAGATTGCACAGAGGTGACATCTGAGTGCTGTCAGATTTTTGTTATTTTCACAGACCCACAGACTTGTGTTGACGAGTTTAATCCATGACTCGGATCAATTTTCGACATGTCTACGTGTGTTGGTGCAGACCCTCTGTCCACAAAAATACATGGACACTTGAACACCCTCGTTGACTAGAAAGGCTACAAGTTCTATTTGTGAAAAAAATCTGTTAGCGCTCATAGATGACAAATGGAAGTCCGAATGAGGCCTGCAGGTTGGGCTGCATGTTCGATGTGATGGGGTGGATTTAACTTGGCTTTAAAAAGTGCTATGAAAATCCTAATATACGCTTTTTTTTTCTCCCAACAGAGCACAGTTATCAGAAATTTGAAACCATCTGAAACTGGGTAAGTCTTATTTATCTTACCAGTGTTGTCCATGACTAGGACAACTCCTTCTTAAATACTTAATTTCCCCTTGTAAACTAAAAACGCCATATACTCCTCTCATACCGGCATTGTTCCAGTGATGTTGGCCAGAACTGAGCGTGTCCCCAAGTGGCCGTCTTGTTGTCACTGGCTGAGCGTGTCCCCGAGTGGCAACTGGCAGCTACCTGCTGCACAAGCCTGATCTCACCACTAGAGGATCCAGTGAACACCAAGGTAGCAGCTTAGTCACGCACCTCCAGGGTAAGCCCGCCTCGTGGCACAGTGGGTCCACGAACCACATGAGCCAAACAGGAGCGCAACAGCTATAATACATTAATATCATTCAATTCACATAATACACTTTGAGAACATTGTGTTAATTAAACCATGTGGTACTCAATATTTAACCCCTTCATGACCGGAGCATTTTCTGTCTTTGAATTTTCCTTTTTTGCTACCAGAGCCATAACTTTTTTAGTTTTGGTCAATATGGCCATGTGAGGGCTTATTTTTTGCGGGATGAGTTGTACTTATTTTACCTCATCGTTTATTGGAAAATGGGGAAAAAAAATCCAAGCGCAGTGAAATTGAAAAAGAGTGCCATTCCAGTTGTGTGGGGGGGTTTTTTGGTTATTTTTTACCACATTCACTGAATGCTAAAACTGACCTGCCATTATTAGGCTATGTGCCCACGATGCAGAAATGCTCCGGATTTTTTCCTGAGCATTTCTGCATCTCCCTGGCAGAAACACCACATGCGATTGTACATTTGTTTTTCCTGCCATGGACAAGCGGAAGTGAATCGTTCTTCACATGCATTTCCGCATGCGGGTTGTCAAGCGCTTTCCAAGCGATTTTAGCATCACTTGGAAAGTGCTTGACAAGTTGGTCACACTATATAAATCCATGCAAACGGCATGAATTTATATAGTGTGACCAAAAGAATGGTAAAAAAATAAATATCTATACTTACCTTCTGCTGGCCCCCGGTGTCCTTGTCCTGGCTTGCCGGCAGCTCAGCTCGCTCGCGGTAGACTAAAGGACCTGCCGACGTCAGCGGTCGCGTGACCCATCACATGACTAAATTACGTCATGGCAGGTCCTTTTAAGACCATCGTGAACTGCTGGCAAGCCAAGACGCATCGCTAAGGACACAGAGAAGGTAAGTATAATGTTTTTTTTGTTTGTTTGTTGTTTTTTTTTTACAGGCACTATAGTACCCGGGTCCGGAGGAGAGTCTTTTCTTCTCCAAACCTGGGTACCATCCACACATTAAAACTCATGTAATCCCCATGTACAGATCCAGTGATGCGGATTCCATGCGGTCCAATGCAAGTCAATGGCAGCGAAAACGTCACACTTCCCCAATATAATTCGTAGTGCTGCGTTTTTTCCGCAATGATAACCCGCAGCGGAAATTTCCACAGCACATGCGGATTATCATTGGGGAACATGGCAGACCTTGTACCAAGCATTTTTTAAGCGTTTCTGCAGCGGAATTGCCGCAGTGGAAATGCTTAAACACATAGTGGGCACACAGCCTTATTCTCCAGGTCATTATGAGTTTGTAGACACCAAACATGTATAGGTTCTTTTTTATATAAGTGGTGGAAAAAAAATTCAAAGTTTGCTAAAAAAAAAAAAGAAAAAAAAGCAGCACTTTCTTGATCGGCTGTGCTACATACAGGCGATGAGCAGATCGCCTGCATGTAGCAGATTTGCTCACTTGCCATGAGTGCCGACCACTGGGCGGCATTCATAGCAATCTGGCCATGACATCCACAGGGGTCTGCAGCAGACCCCGGATTGTCATGCCAACCCATCGGTGACCCGTGATCATGTGACGGGGTCACTGATGGATGGGTTAAGTGACGTGCTTCCAGCGCGGCGCTGTTAAATGCTGCTGTCAGAGATTGACAGCGGCATTTAACTAGTTAACAGCTGCAAGTGGATCGCAATTCCACCCGCGGCTGTTGCAGGCACGTCAGCTGTATAGATCAGCTGACGTGTGTCCTGTTCAGTGCGGGCTTTGCATCAGAGCCCGCGCTGAACCAGGGGTTATGACTTGGTGCGTACTATTACGTACCACGTCAAACGGATTAATCCCAATTGGGTATATGATTGTGGATCAAAGTTCTAGTAATCTCCATGATTCAATAGAATATCTACAAAAACTTAGAGCTTTGCACTCAGTAAAATTTATATTCTTTATTCAAAATTACAACATAAAAGGACACTTGAAATTTTTAAAATATACAGAGGTAAGATCAAGAATAGGCTGAAATGCAGTCCCTACGGTTATACAGCAAGTCAGAATATATAAAGTGTATGATTAGATATTCAGCTGTCCATCTAACATAAGCAAGGGTTCTGTTTGGAATCCAAAAAGATCTTCATGTAATAAGAATAGTATGCCAGTAATTCTGACTAATTTATTGCTTAAAGCGGCACCATATTGCTTCACCCAAATTCTTTTTCCAAAAGCAAAATGGCGCCTGCGCAGTATAGTCTCTCAGCAAACGAAATGCTACTGCGCATACGCTGGGGGCCGCGGTGGCCATTTTGAGAAAGTAAATTTCAATGTGACACAGAAGTTACAAAGACAGTATGTAAAATAGGCCGGTCATTGAAAGCACAGTGACCTGTCACAAGGCACAGATAGGAATACATAATGAGAGCACATGCATATCATTATGGCAGAAATGAAAATAAAAATTACACAAGAACCACAGGACGGATTTCATCAACAAAGGTATCCTTTTACTCAGTATAATGGCAGCCACCCGACAGTGGTTTACTAAGCACAGTCCTGCTGACAGGTGCGCTTTAAAGAATAATTAGGTTTACCAAATAGGCTGAAATCTACAGTGGAGTGAAAAAAAAAAAAGTATTTGCCCCTTCCAGATTTCTTATTCTTTTGCATGTTTGTCAAACTTAAATGTTTCCGATCACAAAACAAATTTAAATATTAGACAAAGATAACACAAGTAACCACAAAATGTAGTTTTTAAATGAAGGTCTTTATTAAAAGAAAAAGAAGTCCAAACCTACAGGGCACTGTGTGAAAAAGTGATTGTCCCCTAAACCCAATAACTGGTCGGGCCTTGTGACACACATTTCATGTTAGCTTTGTCCGAACAAGGCTCTTTCCTTGGTCCCTGCAGTATAATCCCACCATGGGTAAGCCAATTACATCCATCAGATATTATATATACCTAGTGAAATCATGCTATTTTTTTTTCTTCACTGCCCAATGGTATAAAACGCTGTGACATACCACTGTTGTCAATATGATCACTGCACTCTTAGATAAATTTATTAAGAGGTGTAGTTTGTAAAATATAGTCAAGAATGATGGCGTTCTGCTGTCAAGGAATCTGCAAACCGTAACAGAAAAATCTGCAGTACAATATGGCGCTCCTTCCTTTCTGAGCTGTGCACTGTGCCTCAAAAATACACACACACACACACACTATTGGTGTGCTCTGGAGAATTTGTGCAACAAACTGGTTGGTTGATTTTCTTCTAGTATCCCTTTTTGTACATTTAAAACATGGGACGAAAGCAACATTTTAGTGGAAAAAAATGGTAATTTTCCAGTGACTCAGCCCAATGTTATACAATTCTGTGAATCTCCTGAGGGTTAAATTTACTCAGTACTACTCCAGATGAATTCCTCAAGAGGTGTAGTTTCCAAAATGAGGTCACTTATGGGAGTTTTGGCATTTCAGGGGCTCTTCAAATGTGACATGGCATCCTGTTAGGGGTACGGTTGCAACAACTTTATTAAATGATATGCAACCGAACCCCGGGGTCCGCGATGCAGCCACGAAGACTGCGGCCGAACACCCACCGGGTAAGAGTGTAAGACAACCAACTTAAAGTGTAAATCCCTCCAGTGTTACAACACACCTGGACAGGAAAAGGGATTCCCACTATCTCCGTTAACTGCACGAGAGATGTGCAACAACTAATTGTAGCCGTAGCCCTGTTAACTGCACAGATGCTACGCAGCAGGGGCTAGGAAGTGTGTGTGTCTCACACCGGCATGTACGTACTCCAGCCGGTGTGGGACCGGACTGCGGAGTAACTCTCACATGGCTAACAGGCGGTGCCAGGGATACAGAGCCCGTAGTCTGCTCGAGGTGTATAGCAACCTCCTTGCCGGAGCCAGACTACCAAACAGGAACTACCTGCCTCCCCCAGCTAAGTCTGCCTAAGCCCCGCTAAACCTGCCTAAGCGACCTGTGCTAATCAGCCGAGGGAACTCTGGCATCGTCAGGTCACGGAGAGAGCAGCTAAGGCGCACGAGGAGGCCAAACAGACAAGCGTCCACACAGGAACACAACCTAAGCTCAATAATCAGAGCGCACCGCCATGTTTGTGGGTGGGCTAAAGACTAAGCCCTGCCCACAGTCGCATCACTGGTGAAGTCACCCACGGCCAATCAGGCGGTGCCAGGTCACCGGATCAGCTGACACCAAACCACCAATCAATCACGATCCGCCATGTCACGGGCATGCTCAGTGCAGTACATCCTGGACTTAGGCTGTAGCAGCCCTGCTCCCCTCCGCAACCTATGCTTAACACTACTAGGAAATAAGACCCAAGAGACAGCCTGTACATTTCGTGCACTGGCTAGGCGTTGGGACCGAGGGTGATGCTGAGCAGCATCTGCCCTGGCTGGACCAGAATGGGAGACCACAGAATCCACTGATGATTCTGACCCAATTTCAGGTCCAGCAACTGACTGACGCCTAACACATCCACAATCCATTTCACTCAAAATAGCGCTCCAGAATTCAATTGGCACTCCTTCTCTTTTGAGCCCTGCTATGTGCCACAGTAGTTTTCCACCACATATGGGATGTCGGCATATTCGGGAGAAATTGCACAACAAATGAATCCATTTTCTCCTGTTAACCTTGTGAAAAAGAAAATTTGGGGTCAAAGCAATATTTTTGTGGTTAAAGGTAAAATGGTATGACACGGCAGTAACTCATGTCTCTTCAGCGCTGACCCACTTACCATGGTCACTGCACGTCTCCTCGTTGTGTTAGGCTGTCTCGCTGAGTTTGCCTTTTGTAACACTCCTCAGCACTCCTGCATCGGCATTTAGTTTCCATTTGGCTTTAGGGGGTTGGGATGGTCTCTGCAGTAATTTAACCTTGCTATATCATGCAGAGATTAGGTTACCTGGCGTATTCGGTGCCATCAGGGTCTATATTAGCCAGTTTCACCCACCAGTCTTTGCCAGAACATTAGTTCCTAGCTTGTTTGCGCATTCTTTATGCATTTCTCCATATTTTGTCTCCCGTTATCGACCCGGCCTTTTTACCTGGACTGTTGAACGTCTCCATCCCTGACTCCAGCTTTGTACTGTGAACCCGTGCTGCCTGCCCCGACCTCAAGCCGTCTGACTTTTTCTGTCTTGCCCTCCTGTACCTTGTACCCGCACCTTTGACCCTCCGGACAGCTGATGCAATCCCGGGGACTGCCCTGGAGTGGTACTTGGTGTCTACCGGTAGCCCAGCCTATCCTCACTATTAGAGGCCCTAGTTAATATTGACCCTACGAATGACCCTACACAGAGCCTGCTCCCTGCTGTGAATGATGGGAGTGGGCCCCCCAGTGAGAACCATTAACTTCTCTGAATGGCTCTCACTTGGTGTAAAATTGCAGTGTTCGGCGGCTGTAACTCGGCGCACCAACGTCATCTTAAATGTGTTCACCTATGGTGAACACATTTAATAGGGATCCATTTAGGATCCAAAAGAGCAGTCTTTGGTGAGCGGAGCCAGATCACCAAAAAGAGCAGGACTGCACATCACTACTAGTTAAGATCCGGTAGACACTTGGTCAAACTCCTCAAGGGTAAGCCTCGCCCCTGGTGCAAGTGGGTCCACACCCACTAGCATTAGATTTTCATAGCTTCCTTTCACATTGCTTTAATTCTGATGCAATCACAAAAGAATGAATAAACTTCTTGAATGTGATTTTGAGTATGTTGAGGGAAGTAGTTTTTAAAATGTCACTCTTGGGTGTTTTGTGACCTAGGCTTCTCAAAGGCACTTCAAATGTGATGTGGTCCCTTTAAAAAAAAAGAAAAAAAAAAGCCTTTTTTTTTCTTAATTCCCAACACTGATAAAAAGTTTTGTCACTTAATGATATATAATCCACTGAGGAAATCACCCAGCCCTTTTTTAAAAGCTGTTGGTGTCTGCCATAACTACCTCTTGTGGTAGAGCATTCCACATTCTGACTGCTTGAACTGTAAATAACCCTTTAGTATTTAACTGCTGGAATCGCCTTTCTTAGACTCGCAAGGAGTGTCCCCTGGTCCTTAATATGGTCTTTGGAAGGAATAAGTTATACGCTAGTCCTTTGTATAGACCACACATGTGATCTCCTCTGAGACCTCCTTTTTTTCTAAGCTAAACAAGCCCAACTTTTCCAACCTCTCACCACATGAGAGGCGTTCCATCCCTTGCAATCTAGTTGCTCGCCTTTGAACTAACTTTTGAATATTTTTAAAATGTGGAGCCCAAAACTGTATCCCATATTCTAGATGTGGCCTTACAAGTGATTTGTAGATGGGTAACAATACGTTGGGATCACAGGATTTTCTCTCTTTTTATACACCCTAAGATTTTGTTTGCTTTTGCGGCTGCTGCTTGACATGGAGTACTGCTGCTCAGCTTACTTGTAACCAGAACACCCAAGTCCTTCTCCTGTTCTGTAATCCCGAGTATACTCCCATTTAATGTATATGCAGCAATAGGATTACTTAGACCTAGGTGCATTACTCTACATTTATCTACATTAAATCTAATTTGCCAAGTGTTTGCCCTTTCAGCCATATTATTCAAACCATTTTGTAATATTTTATTGTCAGTTTTTATTAACGTATGAAGCTGGTGTCAGCAAAACCTGACACTTTACTCCCAATCCCAAGATCATTATTAAAGAGATTAAAAAGAATCAGGCCTAGCACAGATCCCTGCTGAAAAAAGAAAAGATCAGAGTGCATAAAACAAACCCAAGAAATACAAAGGGATTGTCATGTAGTGACTAGAGACTATGGGCACTTATCTGATCCCTCAAACTAGGGGCAACCTAGTGAATCCCTGTTCCCCGGATTACACCGGAAGGTAGCTATACTGGGGTCACGTACCTTGCTATGCTCCCATCTTAAACTTTATCTAATTTCACCCTCCCCCACCGAGGGAGGTTTGATGCTGAAGTGTTTAGGATAACATTAACAAGACACACAAGGGAAGACAGACAGACAGTGATGAAAGAAAACTACAATCATAAAAGTATACTCAAAAAAACGGAGTGGAACACAGGGTAGGGATAGGTGGGAGAAGCCAAATAAGAATAAAAATAAACATGCAAACCAACTCCACTCAACAATCTCCAAATGCCTAATCCAAATACTGAATAACTCCAACACCTAACCAAGAAGTAGAACAATCACTGGCAAACACAGAACAGCTGAGGCAATTCAGAATGGAGAGCTCCAGGAGATCAACTGAACTGAAAAACCCTTGCAATGACAGAAAGGGAAAAACCTGCACTTGTTATAACTGCTTCACATTCTATTAATCAGTGCAGCATTTGGTGAAACCAGACACTGCGATCTTCCGGCTCTTCTGTGTTGAAGTATGTCCGTGACAGCTTAAATACGTACGGTTAGAAAAGAAGTCATTACTTCCCAAAGAAACAGAAGATGGTTGAGGAGTAAAGAACACAAACAGAAAAAAGAAACCCTAGCTGATCTTTTACTGACTGAATTAAACTACAACAGTATAGCTGGACATCAAAAAAGACTATCACCTGTAGGAAATACAGGTGCTTCTCACAAAATTAGAATATCATCAAAGGTTCATTTATTTCAGTTCTTCAATACAAAAAGTGAAACTCGTATATTATATATAGTCATTACAAGCAGTGATCTATTTCAAGTGTTTATTTCTGTTTAATGTTGTTGATTATGGATTACCGCCAATGAAAACACAAGTCATTATCTCAGTAAATTACAAACTATTCTAACACCAGTTTGAAAAATGTTCTTAAAATCCGAAATGTTGGCCTCCTGAAATGTATGTTCAGTAAATGCACGCAATACTTGGTCGGGGCTCCTTTTGCATCAATTACTGCATCAATGCGGCGTGGCATGGAGGTGATCAGCCTGTGGCACTGCTGAGGTGTTATGGAAGCCCAGGTTGCTTTGATAGCAGCCTTCAGCTCGTCTGCATTGTTGGGTCTCATGTCTTTAGTCTTCCTCTTGACAATACCCTATAAATTCTCTATGGGGTTATGGTCAGGCGAGTTTGCTGGCCAATCAAGCACAGTGATACTGTTGTTTGTAAACCAGGTATTGGTACTTTTGGCAGTGTGGACAGGTGCCAAGTCCTGCTGGAGAATGAAATTTCCATCTCCAAAAAGCTTGTCGGCAGAGGGAAACATGAAGTGCTCTAAAATTTCCTGGTAGACGGCTGCGCTGACTTTGGTCTTGATAAAACACAGTGGACCTACACCAGCAGATGACATGGCTCCCCAAACATCACTAGATCTCAAGCAGCTTGGATTGTGTGCCTCTCCACTCTTCCTCCAGACTCTGGGACCTTGATTTCCAAATGAAATGCAAAATTTAATGTCATCTGAAAACAACACCTTGGACCACTGAGCAACAGTCCAGGTATTTTTCTCATTGGACCAGGTAAGACGCTTCTGGCGTTGTCTATTGGTCATGAGCGGCTTGACACAAGGAATGCGACACTTGTAGCCCATGTCCTGGATACGTCTGTGTGTGGTGGCTCTTGAAGCAATGACTCCAGTAGCAGTCCACTCCTTGTGAATCTCCCCCAAATTTTTGAAAGGCGTTTTCTTAATCCTTTCAAGGCTGAAGTTATTCCAGTTGCTTGTGCACCTTTTTCTTTCCATTCAACTTTCCATTAACCCCTTAATGGCCCAGGGCGTATTAATATGCCACAGGCCATCACCCCCGGTTCAGTGAGTGCTCCGGCGGTGAGCCCGCACTGGATCGGGCACATGTCAGCTGATTCTTACAGCTGACATGTGCCCGCAACAGCCGCGGGTGGAACCGCGATCCACCCGCGGCTGTTAACATGTTAAAGGCCGCTGTCAATCTCTGACAGCGGCATTTAGCATCGCCGGGCCGGAAGCGCGTCACTTACCCCGCCCATCAGTGACCCTGTCACGTGATTGCGGGTCATCAATGGGTGGGCATGACAAGCCTGGGTCTGCAGCAGACCCCAGTGGTTGTCATGTAAAGATTGCTAGTGGTTGGCGCTTATAGCACAGAAGCATTTCTGCTACATAGAGGTGATCTGTTCATCACCTCTATGTAGCAGAGGCGATCAGACAGTTGCTGCTTCTAGTCTCCTATGGAGACTATAGAAGCATGCAGAAAGTGTAAAAAAATGTTTTGAAAAATAAAAAAAAAAGTTTAAATCACCCCCCTTTTTGCCCCATTCAAAATAAAATAAAAAATAAACCTCACATACACATTTGGTACCGCCATGCTCTGAATCGCACGATCTATCAATATAAAAATGAATTAATCTGATAGGTAAACAGCGTAACGAGAAAAAAATTCCAGAATTCTGTTGTTTTTAGGGTCACCGCAACATTGCAATACAATAACGGGCGATCAAAACATCCTATCTACCCCAAAATGGTATCAATAAAAACATCAGCCCGTCGCGCAAAAAATAAGCCCTCAGCCAGCCCCAGATCCTGAAATATGGAGACTCTACAGGTCTCGGAAAATGGCACCTTTTTTATTTATTTATTTATTTTTTTAAACAAACTTTGGATTTTTTTCACCACTTAAATAAAAAAAAAAAAACATTGAAACAGTACAAGGATACCCGCAAGAATATATTCCTGAAGGTAATTAAGGTATGCATAAATAGTGATTGTTTAGTAATTACCAAACAGGATTTCGGACTAAGTGTAAAGCAGAGGGACAGTCGGGAAAAACAAGAGAAGGACAAAAGGAGAAAACCCGACCATAAAAGTCCCAAAAGTCAAATTGCAGTGAAAAATATTTATTTATTGATTACAGGTGACAAACAAATGGATAGCAACCAATGACAAGAGAGAACATATTAAAACCATTTAAAAAACAGGGGCGCATATCCGGGTAATATGTAGAAAAATTCATGTTGGGAGTAGCCAATTAGTGGTTTAGAATTACTGGTCCATAGGTAGCAAATAATAAATAAATATTTATACACATGATTGCCACATAGAAACATATAAGGAATGAGGGAGATGAAAAAATATATGTATATTAAACATATAAAAGTGCAAGTGCATATACTATATTGCTCACTCTCCCAAAGTATATTATATGGGCAATATTTACACTATAAATCTCACTCACTCTCCAATGGTGTGCAAACCTGCAAATTGTATATCACATAATGTGCAAAGATTTATAAATATAGTCTAACATTCCCACAAGATGCAGGATCAGCCAACCCCATACAGAGGGAGGACGAAAACAGCGATCAGAGAATCATTGTTGTGGGTTAAGATTTTAGAGAAAAGATGTGCTTGTAGAGTACTGTTTATATGCTGGACCATACAGCTGGCATATATCAGTTAGGCCTCATAGTTGGCAAATACTAAGCTGAAAAGCACTTACAGTGAGTGGCTAGGTGTCCCAATCCCAGGCATGCGTCCACCCTGACGCGCGTTTCGGCAAGCTCCTTCGTCAGGTGCCCTGATATACAATCATGTGATATACAATTTGCAGGTTTGCACACCATTGGAGAGTGAGTGAGATTTATAGTGTAAATATTGCCCATATAATATACTTTGGGAGAGTGAGCAATATAGTATATGCACTTGCACTTTTATATGTTTAATATTCATAGATTTTTTCATCTCCCTCATTCCTTATATGTTTCTATGTGGCGATCATGTGTATAAATATTTATTTATTATTTGCTACCTATGGACCAGTAATTCTAAACCACTAATTGGCTACTCCCAACATGAATTTTTCTACATATTACCCGGATATGCGCCCCTGTTTTTTAAATGGTTTTAATATATGTTTTATCTTGTCATTGGTTGCTATTCATTTGTTTGGCACCTGTAATCAATAAATAAATAATTTTCACTGCAATTGACATTTGACTTTTATGGTTGGGTTTTCTCCTTTGTCTTTTTCTCTTAAATAAAAAACAACCTATACATGTTTGGTGTTTACAAACTCATAATGACCTGGAGAATAATAATGGCCGGTCAATTTTAGCATCGAGTGAACGTGGAAAGATTTAAAAAAAAAAAAAAAAAAAAAAAAAACCTGGAATTGCATTTTTTGTTTTTTTTGCAAATTCACAGCACTTGGAATTTTTTTTCCGTTTTCCAGTACACTATATGGTAAAGCTAGTAATGGCGTTTAAAAAGTACAACTTGTCCCGCAAAAACTAAGCCCTCACATGGCCATATTGCCCAAAAAATAAAAATACTATGGCTCTGGGAGCAAAAAAACAAAAATGGAAAAACTGAAAATCCCAAGGTCGCAAAGGGGTTAATATTCTTGGATGCAGCATTCTGTGAACAGCCAGTTTCTTAAGCAAATGACCTTTTGTGACTTACCCTCCGTTTGGAGTGTCAATGAATACCTTCTGGACATCTGTCAAGTCAGCAGTCTTCCTCAGGATTATGGAGCCTACTGAAACAGACTAAGGGATCTTTTTAAATGCTTAGGAAGCCTTTGCAGGTGGGTTTTGATAAGTATTCTAATTTACTGAGAAGCACTTGTAAATTGATACCTTAACGCAAAATCGCATACAAGGGAAAAGTCCCATTAAATTTGTCTGGCCCGCAGACAGTGTGATAGACGAAGCAGCTGAGCAGATTGATATGCAGGATTATGGGGAAACTATTCATAGTAGTTATTTATGTCCCTGCTCTTTCTATGCTTTAAAGTCCAGTGGGTGGATCAGTGATTGACAGCCTTCCCTGTACGAATGTATATAAAAGCTTCTTGCCGTCTACGCCTCACCGTGTATAGGGTAATTTACCCCTAAATATGCATTAGAAAAATTATATTACCGAGCACCTCCTACAAGATTAAATAAGGCCATGGGTACAGGTTGCTGTGACTGCACTACAATGGTATACAAGCTGTACTGTGAGCGTGCCGAGTAATGGAATGCGCAACACTAATTATGACGATACTGAAATATCGGGTATCGGCCGATATTCGCGGTATCGGAATTCCGATACTTTTGCAATATCGTATACCGGAATTGGAAGTTCCCATAACGCAATGAGCCAGTTTCATTTTATTCAGCCAATGAGGATCCTAAGAAGTGTGGGCACATCCTGTTAGGCATGTTAACTAATGGCATGGCTGTGATTGGCTGCTGAAATGATGTCATGATGCACTATAAAAGTCGCTGCCGCCATTTTGAGCTCACTCTGCTGTGAATTCAGTTAGGAATAGGACGCGGTTGTGCTGAGGGACAGTTTTAGCTACCTATTTGGTCTATTCTGCTTTACCCAAACTACTTTATAAAATCGCTGTGCCTTGCAGCGCTAGTGCACAGTTCTCTGTGCTGTTCACCGCTTTCTGCAAGGTCTGTGTGTGTGTGTGTGAGTGCAGCTCACGCTGTAGTGTGTGCTTCAGCCACGTCTGGTTGTAGTGCGCTCAGTGTGCGTCACTGCCTCATACATTGTCCTTTTTTGCCAATTCATAATTTTTCCTGATATCTCCTATTAGTGTGGTGGTTCCATCCGTATTCAGCTAAATTGGTTCCAAACACACTATATAGGAGTAGTTAGAGGAGCCTTTCTGCAGCCCCAGCCAGATTAGTATTAGCCTATTTTTTGTAGCCTCATCTACTGCATTGTAGGTTACCTTCCTACATTGTAATAGCTACAAAAAGTTTGTGATAATATCGGTATTACATCTTTAGGCACATCCAGTGTCTTTTTGTGACAAAAAAAAAACCTAAATAAAGTTCACCAAACACTCCACTTTACAGTTGTGTAGGCCACATTAGCTCATATTAAAGTCTAGTCCACACTTTAGAAAATTAGTGTTTCTTATACCTGTTAGCAGCTGTTCCGGAATAAGCACACTAAGCCCTTAGTACTTTTCTGCCTATCTTTATCAGTCTACCAAGATGAAGAAGGCAGGGAGTAAGGCATGTGGTCGTGGAGTTTCTGCAGGGAGAGGACGTGAGGATTCGGTGCCTGCAGGGAGAGGACATGGGGATTATGTGCCTGCTGCGGGCACCAGTGACTCAGCATCCCCCAGTTTTACCAGGGAGCAGTCCTTTATGCGCAGCCTTGTAGGAGCTAGCCGTACCCCACTGCTGCGGGAGGACCAAATCGAAGCCGTTGTCAGATGGATGGCAGCGAACGCATCGACTTCAATTAGTTCCAGATCCTCTCCGGTCCTGAGCACTGAAGAGCACCCATCTGTCTCTTCACCACCTGCCAAATTGCCCAGGCAGTCAGAGAGCCCTGGACAGGAGCCATCTCTACTTCTGTTCTCTGAATCTCTTGGCTTGGAAAGAGGGGGCCAGCCAAGCAGAATTCGAGAATTTGAAGAAGAGGTAGTATGCAGTGATGCGCAACCGTTTTGTCTCTCTGAATCTGAAGAGGCGGGTTGGCCAGTGCCTATGGTCAGCAGCACACCTCAGTACGCATCTGATGAGGAGACTCAGGTGCCACTTTCTGGTGCGTACTGTGCTGTCGAGACTACCCAGGAGAAGCAGTTGTTTGAAGAGGGTGGTGTAGATGAGGTCCTTGACCCATCATGGCGCGAGGGAAGGTGGTGGGAGCAGCTCTGAGGAAGAGATTCCCCGAACGGCCCAAGAAGGAGGGAGAGGGAGGGGGCAGACTTGGTTGCCTGTAGCCGCCATTTCGGCACCCATTAGTAGCATGGCTCTTCCAAAATCCAAAGCGGGCGCTCCCAAGACTTGCAGTGCCTGGTCCTGTTTTGACACAGTTGCAGACGACATTTGCTTTGTCAAATGCAAGCTGTGCAATCAGAAGGTGAAAAGAGGGAAAAGTGTCAGTGTTATGCACACGCCCGAACAGACTGGCGTGTGCGGTTGTAGTGGTTCCACTGGACCATGAACCGGAGAGTGCCTGGAGGGGCGTGACTAAGTATCTGGCCGATCCGACCAAGATGGCACGACGGCATACGACGCCAGTGCACCAGGGAGAAACCGGGCAGAGGGACCAGGTGCTACTCCAGGTCAAACTCCGGACACGGGGGTTGACCCACACAGGGATTACTGGAACAGGCTGGTAGGCTGGCACACAGACTGGTGGGTATAGGCAGGCACGACTGGTATGCAGGCAGGCGGGTAAGCAGGCAGGGGGGGTACAGGCAAGCACAGCAAGAGTGCAGACAGGGAGGCACTAGCAGGTAGGAACACAGGCGGGATAGGACCCAGTACACACTGGGACTCAGGAACAATACAGGCAGAGGGGTACAGGCAAGCACGGCTAGAGTGCAGACAAGGCTGAGCAGGGAGGACAGGGCTCTGTTCACACGGAACAGACAGGAAGGGAAAGGCAGAGCCAGACACCCACAGGGTACTTGCAGTGAAGTAGCGAGTGGACCACAAACTCACAAACGGGAGTACAGAGACAACAGGCAGGAGTTAGGTACGAGTTCAGACTCTGCAGAAAAAGGAAGGGAACGGACATAGAGGCAAAACAGGTAAAGGATAGGAGAGAGTTCAGACTGGAACTGAGTGTACGGAGGAGACCGACACTGCAGCGGGATACAGGAGCGGGTCTGGGAATACTGCCCCCAGAGAGGCGGGACGAACAGGCAAGGAGCGTGTTCAGACAGGACAGACAAGATACAGGAGCGGGTCTAGGTAATCGGCCCCTAGAAGGCGGGAGGAACAGGCTAGGAGCGTGTTCAGACAGGACAGACAAGAGAACACAGAAAGGACTCAGTTCAGACACGGGAACTAATACCGCAAAGCAGGAGACATACAGGACTCAGTTCAGACACGGGAGCTGATACCGAAAAGCAGGAGACATACAGGACTCAGTTCAGACACGGGAGCTGATACCGCAAAGCAGGAGACATACAGGACTCAGTTCAGACACGGGAGCTGATACCGAAAAGCAGGAGACATACAGGACTAAGTTCAGACAGGCCTGGAAATACAGCCTCCAGGAAAGGCAGACAAGGAAACAAAGAAAGGGACCTGGCACCTTCAGTGTGCAAGCACACACTGAAGGAAACACTATGCTCAGGCAGGGATAGAAGGGAGCTGCTGAGCTATATACCAATTGTCAGACAGCAATAGGCTGAGGACGCACAAGGGGCGTGACCCACAGCAGGTACAAAAAGCAGGAAGTGATCGGGCGCCGCCCTTAAGCAGCAGAAACAGACACAAACAGACAGCATGGAGGGAAGCCAGAGAGACATACTGGACAGGAGATCAAGTGCGCTCTCTTGCACAGTGGGAGATGGACCACCATGCAAGGACGCCGCCAGGTATGTTACAGTCAGCAACCTCAATACCACAAATATGTGGAAACATGTGCGGACCAAGCACGTGGTGGAGTTACAAAAACACACTGAAGACCTAGGCCAACCTACAGCGCCACCTACCACCTCTTCAGCTTGTGTTGTAGCCTCTTCCTCCAGCTCACACACAGCTGGTTCAGCTTCCTCACAGGATAGCCATGGAAGAATCTCTGGCACTGTTGTACAGAGACCGTGTAATTCCACCCATAGCACCACTTTCCCAGTCATCCTCACACTCCCAGGCCAGTCTACAGCCATCGTTAGCACAGGCATGGGAGAAAAGGCGCCCATACTCTGCAAACCACCCCCGAGCACAGGCTCTGAATGCTGGCATTGCTAAACTACTGGCCCTTGAAATGCTATCATTCAGGCTGGTGGAGACTGACACCTTCCGTAACTTTATGGCATTGGCAGTCCCACAATACAACGTGCCCAGCCACTTTTATTTTAGCAGGCAAGCCGTCCCTGCCCTGCAACATCATGTGGAGGGAAAAATTAAACAAGCGCTACAAAACGCCGTCAGTAGCAAGGTCCACCTGACCACAGATGCGTGGACCAGTAAGCATGGACAGGGACGATACCTTTCCCTCACTGCCCATTGGGTAAATGTTGTGGAGTCGGGTACAGATCTTGAGTGGCGCTGTACGTGTTCTGCCAACTCCAAGGATTGGAGGAATCCAGTCTGTACACATTGACTCCTCCTCATACTCCAGTTCCTCTGAATCAGCGCTGCAGGAGCCATCACCGTCTACCTCCACATCGACCCGTGAACGGTTATCTGTTATGATGACCAATATGAGCACAGCCGTGGCCAAACATCAACAGGCCATATTAAAATTAATTTCTTTGGGGAATCCAAGCCACAGCGCAGGAGCTCTGGAATGCCATCAAGCAGCAGAGCGACGTGTGGTTTGTGCCAGCGAATCTCCAGCCAGGCATGGTAGTGTGTGACAATGGCCGAAATCTGGTGGCAGCTCTGGGCCTAGGCAACCTCACTAACATCCCATGTCTGGCACATGTGCTCAACTTGGTCATGCAGAGTTTGAGGGAGTATCCGGATCTTTATGCACAGCTTCACAAGGTCCGCATAGAGTGCGCTCACTTGCGGCGTTCCAGAAACGCAAGATCACGCATTGAAGCTCTGCAGCGCCAATTACGTCTTCCGGAACATCGCATCATATGTGACCTACCCACCAGGTGGAATTCAACGTTACATATGTTGGAGAGGTTGTGTGAGCAGCAGGCAGCAGTAATGGAGTACCAGCTGCAGCAGGCGCAAACAAGTCGCAGTGCACGCCGTTCACACTTCACCACCACTGAGTGGGCCTCTATGAAGGACATTTGCCACGTTTTGCGTGCCTTCGATTATTCCACGCGGATGGCGAGTGCAGATGATGCACTAGTCAGCATGACTATCCCCCTTATCTGCCTGCTTGAAAAAAACACTGCAAGCACTAAGGGACGAGGTTTTGGAAGAGGTGGAGGATGTGGAGTCACAAATGCCATCTGCTTCTCTACAGTCTGCGCAACGTGGTTCCTCACAAAGGCCTAGGCAAGGGACACTTTGTGAGGAGGATGAGGAGGAGTCAATGGAGGAGGAAGACATCTGTCCAGAGGAGGGAGGTACACAATGCTCTAGTAGTCAGTATCTAGAGCGAGGGTGGGGTGATGCAGAGCAGGCAGAGATCACGCCTCAAGCAGGGGACAGCGTTTCTTGGCAGTCTGCAGCACATGGTTGATTTCATGCTGCAGTGCCTGAGAAACGACCGCCGCATCGCCCACATTCTCAACACAGCTGATTATTGGGTGTCCACCCTCCTAGATCCTCAATACCGGGACAACTTACAAAGCCTCATAACACTGTTGAACCGGGAGCGTAAAATGTGGGAGTACCAAGACGCACTGGTGCATTCCATCATGTTCTCCATTCCAACCGAGAGCAGTGCTGCTAGTGCGTCGAGGCAGTGGAGGAAGCTCTGCACAAAGAGGGAGCAGAAGCAGCGCCTCAGCACAAGGCAAGACCAGTATGGCCGAAATGTGGCAAAGTTTTGTGTCCCCGCCGCCACAAATGTCTACACCATCACAGACGGCTCCAGTCAGCAGGAGGCAACGTTTCCGTCAGATGGTGACAGACTACATGTCTTGCCCTCTTAGTGTACTCCCAGACGGTTCTTCTCTCTTCAAGTTTTGGGTCTGTAAGCTGGATACATGGCCAGAGCTTAGTCAGTATGCATTGGAGGTGCTAGCTTGCCCTGCTGCTAGTGTATTATCGGAACGCATCTTTAGTGCCGTAGGTGGTGTACTAACAGACCGTCGCATGCGACTATCCTCCGATAACTTGGCTTACTTTTCTCAAAATGAACAAGGCCTGGATCTCTCATGAATTTGCCAGTCCTCTTCAAGAATAAATAATTGGTTGGCAACAGTATCCAGGTCTCCTGTTGTGTTCATGTTTCTACCACCTGAACTGTAATCCCTGAGCTCCAACACCGCCAGTTGGCGCTCAGAAGTGCCGTCTGCACAGTCAACACTTGCTCCAGTGTTATTGGGGTTCAGTAACGTCAGCTGTTCCCCAGCTGTGTGTCCGGCAAATTCTCCTGCTTTGTCCACATTCACACTACTACAGATTTTAAAGTTGCTCCAATTACGCCTCTGGCTCCACTCTGTTTTTAGTATTTACCCTGGGTTCCAGCACCGCCAGCTGTTTCCCAGCAGTGTCTTTGGCACGAGTACTCCCTCCTGCCCAGCCTGGTTCCAGCACGCCAGCTGTTTCCGGGTAGTGTCAACGTCACTTTGCCTCCAATGCGCTGTCCTGTCGTGTTGTGGTCGGGTTAGCCGACTCTATGGTGCCTGCAGTTTAGGTGACTCCTATGTGGGCTGCGGGATCTGGCAATGAAGGCTGGTTCCATAGTGCCAATAGGACAAGCACCCCCTGCAGGACTGTGGGTTTTGCTAACTGCGGCCGGCTCGCGGCCTTGAAACTTTTTTTTTTTACATGGGTATCTTCTGCTACCCATCCGGGTTCCAGTACAGTCAGCTGGTTCTCAGCAGTGCCTTTGGATTAGGTGCCTCCTTCTCGGTATCCAAGTTCCACCAACGTCTGCTGGTCCTTGGTAGTGCTTTCTGGCACAGGTACCTCCTGCTTAGTAACAGAGTTCCAGTACCGTCAGATGGTCTTCAGTAGTTCCATTGGCTCTTGTACCTTCTGCTACCCATCTGGGTTTCAGTACCGTCAGCTGGTCCTCGGAAATGTAGCAGAAGGTACAAGAAGGCTGAGGAACTACCAAGTTCAAGCTTTTTGAAATGGTTCTTGGTAATCACTCTGGATCTCCCTGACGAGGACCCTGAAGACTAGGACCCCGAAGACCAACCCGAAGAAGACGACGACCCCGAAGAAGACCAAGAAGATGACCCTGAAGAAGTTGACCAAGAGGACAAAAGAAGAGAAGACAACCACCAAGATACAGAAGAACAAGAGACAGAAAACCAAGAAGCAGAAGTACAAGAAGCTGCAGAACAAAAAGCGGAAGAACATTAAGCATAAGACTAAAAATCAGAGCAAGAGATATGTAAATTAGAAGCAGAAGATGAATAAGCAGTGTATGGGGGTGAGCCTGTTCCTCCTCGTGGTGTCCCTGGAAAAGACCTGCTGCTGCAGGCCAAACTGAACGCGGACAAATCATGTTGTAAATCTTTTGTGACGGGCAGAACGAAAGATGTAATGTTCAAACTTTTATAGATAGCAACTACAGGAATGCCTGTCACAAATAAGAATATGATGAAGAAGAATTATATGAAGAAGATGAAGAAGTAGAATATGAAGACGAATAATAGTTGAATAAGAAGAATATGAAGAATGTAAAAAAAAAAAGAATACGAAGAAGGTGAAGAAGAAGATAAAGAAGGTGAAGAAGTTGATGAAAAAGATGCTGATGCTGAGGATGATGAAGGAGAAAGTATGGGAGAAGTAAAAAGGAAGGTGAAGAGCATGGAAGTAGTGAAACATAAATATCTGACAAAATATAAAAACACTTAACATAGTCAATATTTCGGTAACTCAGAACGTCTTAAAAAAAAAAAAAAAATTCCTGCTATTCCATTTGATTGGGCTAAACCTCTAAGCCTTTAATGTCTCCCCCACCTCCCCCAATACATGCTACATTATTCTTAGTTGTTTTCCTTCATGTAGAATTAACCTACAAGGAAAGAAACGGTTTATTTTCATTCCAATATTTCTGTCCCATTAACTTGCATTGGTTTCCGGTATCGGAATCGGCGGTATCTGATACTTTTGGGTATCGGTCCGATCCGATATCGGAAGGCATCGCTCAACACTAGTCATAATCAAATACATAAATTTGTACTGCATTACTGCTCATAATAAATGTATTGTCTTTATTGTATAGCAATGCAGTTGGGGTAACCTGCACCTCTGTTTTTATTTCATTTTGTTAGGAGTGGCTTATTCATCTAGTGTGTTACGGCACTTATCTCAAAGTTTTTTTGTTAAAGCTGGATCCTATGTGCCCTTTAAATATGTAAAGCTAGGCCGAGACCAGGACAGATTAGTTTGATAGTGTAGATTTCCATTTGCCTGCCTTGCTTCTAGCAGATGGGCTCACACCAATAGATCAAGTACCTGAATTGTGTACAGTATGTATAGTGGTGGTACAGTTTGGAATAAATATATTTAAATATTCACATTCCTTCGCATGCTCTGTGCGGTTGTATTTGTTTGTGTGGTAGCAATGCAGTCACATCATTCTGTCCATTTATTTCATTAGGTTTACCAATTTCATTTGCTGCAACCAGGGCTGTGGAGTCGGTAAGCCAAACCTCCGACTCCTCGATTTCCATGACTCAGACTCCCTCATACATGGCTCATGTTTAAGTGATAAATATACTGTAGCACAGATTCATCTCAGCTAAAAGTCTAGACCCTTAAAATCAGGAATAGGACATTTCATAACTTTCCCAAATTCTTATGAAAAAATATTCCCAACAGACTGCATGAAACTACTGTGCTCCATTTATTGTATATTTTAGTAGTTAGAGTTGGTCCATTTTATACAGACTCCACCAAAATGGACTCCGACTCCACCTACACAGCCCTGGTTGCAACTGTGTTCCACTACAATTTTTCAGCATTCAAATCTGGATGGAAAATATGCAGGATTTCTGCTGTGTGAACGTTCCCTTGTACAGAACCTTTCGTCATAAACCTATATATTACGCTATTCAGAGTATCCTGCTCATAGATTGCAGAGCATTTTCATGGTGCCTCGTTATTGTTAAGAATTACTTTGAATGTCACTTTGTTGAGGAGAGCCAGAGACACAAGTACTTAATTAACCCTCAGACATAGGAGATTGAGAGAAAAGACCCACAAAGTGTATTATTTCACCTTACATAAGCTTGTTTAGATCAAAAGATGGCTGCCATTTCCTGTTTCATCACACCATGCTCTGTTCTGGGAGGAAGCTGCATTCTATAGAAGGACTAACCAACCACAGAGCGACATATCGCTTGGAGAAACCCACCCTGATCACCTCATGGACCAACCCACCTTGATGATCTCATGGACTAAGTCCCCTGGACTACGCCCCCTTATAACCTCATGGACTACGTCAACTGGACTAACCAATCAATACATCTGGTTACTCACATTCTGGGCTAACTGAGCCCACATACAGTGTTTATATAAGTCTATGTTCGGGTTGAATAAAGGACACTTGGAGCTGTGCCATAGCTGATCAAGGAGAGCTTAAATCCAACTGTGTGTGTGTGTCTGATGTTATTCTTTCTTGCATGCACTTGATCATATCCATTAGGCCAGGAGCAGGCAACTAGTGAACATACCAAAATGTTCGCCCTAACTACTTGATGTACACTGATGATACATGATTGCCAGTAATTGTGTAGTACTGTAAATTTCCCAATTTTGCTTGATCACTCTTCTTCAAATCATGTCTCTGTTCTCAGTCCTCCAGGGAATATACTACCTGGTGGAGATGCTGAGCATTTTGTCACTGCGCAGCATCCTCGGCGTAGCCCGAGGCTCCACCAGAAGCCCAGGCCCAGTTACAAGTACACTAACCTGTACGCTCACCTGGATGACGTTAAAAAGGAGGTGCCCTACACCAGGAGAGGAAAGGTGTATGTCTGTTTTGTTGTACATGTTTATACAAGGGTTTTCCTGTATGTATTTCTTAATTTTGTTATTATAACACTACATTGCGTTCTACCATTGGGCATAGTTTCGACTTTGAAAGGGGAAAAACATGCTTGTAATCCCACTTTGGTGGCTGATCACATACTGACGCACACTAGAGAATTTACTTGGCTGGAATGCATAGGCTCAGGACGCCTTCTACCTATGGGCACAGAAGAATGGTACTTTGTTATTCCTGAGAGAGGGTGAGGAGTGGATACAATTGCATGCAGCCTAGGCAAAGTGCTTGGAAATTAGCAGCAGCTGCACAAATTGCTCCACATGTACCACAAGTACTTGCCCAAACCAGCTACAATTGTATCCACTTATAAGCTGACAGCAGAATTAAATATGTACAGGTTTACAATTGGGGAAGGGGCTCTACTCGTTTGTCATGTTTTTTTTAAATTGAGTTAAACACCTTATTTGATACAAATTAAAGGCACTAAAGGGTGTAAATGTATAGTGTGAGGGAGGTTGTGAAATATATCTACAGGATGGCTTTCTATTAGTGATGATGAGCTAACGTGCTCGGTACTCGCCCGAGCATCACGGTGCTCGAGAAGCTCGGCGAGTATTTCCGGGCTGCTCAGGCAGGAACTCTGGTCCCCTCCCTGCATGTTTGGCACTCTTTAGAGAGCCAATGATCATACAAGGGATTTCCTGCCACGCACTGTAATACCGTAGCCATGTTTTTTTGTGGGCATTACAATGATTGGCTGGCCGCACAGTGTCATCAGGTTTATATCAGACCTGGCGCCGCTATGCTCGTCACAGTCTACCCCGGAAAAACAGGCAGGAAGGGAGAGGTGCTGCTGATTCAGGGTATGTAATGCATGTATGTAATGCATGCATCGGGGATCGAATACGAGGGATGGTATATATCACCCAGAATGTGTACAGAGACCTATTAAACCCATTGAAGTGCATTGCAGTCACAGACACACCTGCGGCTGCAATGCAGGAATGAAGGTGAGCATTGACCTGGTCAGGCTATCTGGCTAAGGCAGAGTAGTAAAACCCAGCAGGGCCTTCATTTCTTGGAGGAGGCTCTTGCCACAGGTCCTTTAAAAACCCTGCATTAAGGGTTAGTGTTCAGTGTTGGGACCTGCTAGGAATATAGCAGGAAAGCTTGGCGGGCCTGTGTATAGCTGAACCTACGTCTGGTAAGGCTCTGCACCCAACAGGCTCTGAGCGTCCCGGCGCGGCCGTTGTTATGGACTTATGTTAACCCGGCTGCGAACTGGAGAACTCTGTTTTACCTGTGAGTGCTGAATAAAAGCTGCTTATGTTGGACTTGCTTGGGTCACTGCCTCAGTTACTGCACGGTGTGAACACCGCCGCTTTTCAGCTTGGTGGAGAATGCGGGCATTGTGACTGAGGCATACCCCACTGGCAGCTGCATGATCACAATCCGGCCTGCCACCTTTCAGCCCCACCCCGTGGACAAAATGGAGGCGCTGTTAAAGCAGTTGGTACTTACCCAGCAGCAGCAGCTGCAGTCTCCAGTGGCAACAGCAGGAGCGGGAACAGCTGCATAAATCAGCAGCAGCAGAAAACACAAATGAACTGTTGCTGCAACAGATTGCTGCCCTGCGGTTAACAGCTAGAGGCCCGGGACAAGGTACGCTCAGCGTTGATGAAGATGGGACCGGAGGACAACGTGGAAGCCTTCCTGACTATCTACAAACGCACAGCAGAGCCGGAAAACCTACCAGCCGGCCAGTGGGCGGAAGTGGTGGCTCCGTTTTTGGTCGGCGATGCCCAGAAGTCCGACTTCAACCTCAGTCGAGAGGACTACCAGAGGCTCAAAAAGGCGAGATCATTGCCCGACTGGGGGTCAATACATACGTGAGGGCTCAGCTCATATTTTCATGGACTTGTGGTGACCTGACCCTCCCCGTCTTAGACTTATGACCTTTTGCCGCTGATAAAGAGGTGGCTCCAGCCTGAGTCTTTGACTCCAGCTCAGATGGTGTAGAGGCTGGTGGTCAACCGGCTGGTGAGGACTCTACCGGCAGCTGTCCAACGTTGGTTGGAGCAAAGGGACCCCGGCACCCTAAACCAGGTGGTCAGCCTGATCGAGCGCTACTCGGCCACTCAGGACCTTTATCCGGACTCTGCCCCCTCGCGGCTGTCACGCCGATCCCTGCCAACCCAGGAACTGGGAAAGGGGTCGCGTCCCTCTGCCGAGGACAGTCAGCACCGTACCCATGCTGAAGGGGTACCCCAGAATGAGAGTAGCAGGAGACCGGTTCCCTCCCAAACGGTCAAAAGAATTAATAGTACCCCCTCCATTAGGTGCTGGCGGTGTCATGCGCCAGGACATGTGGTTGCTAGCTGCCCCCTGACTACGGAGCCCATGGACTGCGGGTATAACCGCCGGGTCTCAAAGTACATCCAAGCCGTCTGCACTGCGAGTGCCGACCCCTCGGACAGTGAGCCCCAACTGTGCCAGGTACTGGTTAATGGGTACCCCACGGAGGCTCTCCTAGACTCGGGGAGCCTAGTAACTAGTGTTGAGCCACCCCCGTAGTGTTTGAGGTCAGTTCGGTTCGTCGAACACCCGTGTGTTCGCCGAACACCTTCGAACACCGTTAAAACCAATGGCAGGCAAACAAAAACACATAGAAAACACCTTCAAAGGTGTCCAAAAGCTGACAAACTGCTCAGAAGACACAACTAACACATGGAAAAGTGACAAGTACATATAGTCATGCGAAAAGAAAAGAGGTGGAGGAGTAAAAGGAGGGGGAGACACAGATATAGGCATGTCATGCCCTTCTAAAATCCAAAAAGTGAGAAGCCGACACGTTCAGTCCGCTCCTGCCCGTGCCACCTCCATGTCGCCGGGTTTGTGCCAGAGCCGCGGTGAACCCTGACGGCCAGCCCCCCTCTCCCAATACAGGTGCCTGTCCGCTGGTGGGTCGAGCGAGCCCCCCTGTGGTGGAGGCTGCTCTAAGCTTTTTAATTTAAATTGTCTCTCTAATTTGAATGAATACACTTTAAATCCATTTACAAGGATCTATTGGAGGGCAAATCTCACGCAAGCAGCCGCGTAATTCCAGCTCCAGTAGCGTCCACTAAAGCTGCTGCAGTTAAAAAGCTTTTCTAAGGATCGAGCTCGGCTGTCCACCGCAAGGCATCCTACTGCCAGTCCCAGCCCCTATGCCTTGGGGTGCCTCCTGATGCTCTTCACCGAGTATCCCGTGGTCCCGAAGCATTTCCTTTGAAAAAATTAAGTGTCCAAACTACAGGTGGTGTAGCTTGCTTAACAGCCGGGATAATCCGCTGACTAGCAGACACTGCTACTAGGCACAAAGTATTTCCTGGGCTAGATGCAGTTAAAAATTTGTAATTAGATACTCTCGTTGGATGCTGAGAAAGCATTCCATAGAGTCTCCTGGCACGCCATATATGATTCTCTTAAAAAGCTTGGGGTAGGGGTCTAGGGGACCCTTTTATAGCCAAAATCACGGCCCTGTATCGCAATACGTCACCTAGGCTGAAGATAAATGGAACTGTAGCACCCTGAGGGCTCGGTTGCTACAGAGGTATTGCACCTCACCCAGAGGTGCGATATCTCACTCTCAGGTAAGGATGTAGTATGGATCAGGACTCGACACCTGCATGCATTACACCACATTGCCGTGGGGCAGGGCGACCAATATGCCCCTGAGATGGGCACGACAGTCCCTGTCCCTGGCTGGAGTGGGGGGAGGGAACACCGAGGAAGGGGAACCCTGTAGTGCAGGAGCAGGGAGGAAGCAGTTCCTGGGTGCATTGAGAAGGGAGTATAAAAGGTGGGCACCATCTTAGTTCAGTGCAGAGAAGTCTGAGCAGAAGTGGCAGGGAGCAGGGGCTCTGCATGAGCTCTGCTCCGGAGGCGGGCCTAGTAACAGAGGCCCAGGCCTGGAAGAGGGAGAAGGAAGGAAGAGGAGCGGAGAAGGCTCCAGGAACGAGGAACGAAGGGATCCCAGGGGTGCGGACGGGCGAGTCGCCACCGCACGCCCGAATCCACCTGCGTGGAGGGGTCAGGCCAAAGGGGGAGACCGGTCCCCGAAACTAGTGGAGGCAGGAAAAGACCCTCAGCTAGAAACAGGAGGCTGTGACATTTTATGTGGCGCAGCCCCTCGCTACACCCGCTAGGAAGGCACCACATAGGATCAGGGAAACTGGCGCCAAGTTTACCAAGAGGAGGCCCGAGGCAGCCGAACAGAAGGGTTGGTAAGAAAGGCCAGACAAAGGACACACAAAGGGGGTCCTGTGAAGCGCTCCAAAGTTATCTGGGAGTTGTCTGAGCCCCTCACCTGGTGAGCACAGTACGACGTGGGCAGCCGTTACCTGCAGACGTGGTCTGGATAATAAGAACTGTGAGTAAAGGCCCTGGACTGCATCACTGACTCCGTGTCGTTACTGCTGCTGCCCTGCACCATCACCCCCATCCTCCGCATGCACTGCCCTGAGGCTATACTCCTCCCGTGGGGAGTTATGCTACGCTCTGCTGCACCCACAACACCAGCCTCAGCGGTCTGCCCTGGAGCGGTGGTTCACTCTGACCGCAATCCACGGGTGGCGTAGTCGGACATTTAAACATCAAAACCACATAAATAGTTCCGCCACTGGTTTGACCGCCCTGAGCCACGGAACCGGGTCGCCGCCACGGAGACTACAACCACCAGCATCCACCAAAAAGGGTCCGGCTCCGGGTGTCCCAAGGCCCAGGGGGCGCGTCAGAACATTTTCATCACCTGTCACAATCACCAATGGGACAAGGCAGGGATGTTCTCTGTCCCCTCTCTTATACATCCTAGTGACGGAGCACCTGCTCTCATCAATTCGCCATAACCCCAATATTAGGTGGATTGAGGTGGGAGGCACCGAGTACAAGTGCTCTCTATTTGCTGATGATGTCCTAGTATATATCACGCAATCACATATATCCATCCATGCTGTTATGGCTGAAATAGATCACTTTGTTACATGGTCAAATTTTAAAATCAATGCAGCGAAGTCTGAGGCCCTCGATGTCTCCCTCCCCAAATCCATATAGGATTCCATCCAGTCCAACTTTCCCTTTGCCTGGCCCTCACAGGGTATCAAATACTTAGGAATTCCTATTCATAGAGACCTCTCCCATCTAGGTTATCTTAATTTTGGGCCCTTTATTGAACAATTCCATACAGACCACAGTTGGCAAGTTAGAACTGTAAGATTCACTACGTGAACCACTGGTGTTTTGTGGAAAAGCACATGTACACCGCGTTCCAAATTATTATGCAAAAAGTGTTTAGGAGTGATAAGGGAAGAATTTGTTTGTTTGTCAGTTAAACTCATTGATGGTGATGTGTGTCAGGGCTCTTTATATCACTGTAAGCAATTGCAGACACCTGTGCTAATTAGTTTGGCAGGTGTGTCCAATGAAAGGCAAGACTACTTAATAATGTGAGACAACCTTCTTAAGCAGCCTACATTTTCTGCCAAAATGGGAAAGAAAAAGGATGTGTCGGCTGCTGAGAAGCAACAAATTGTGGAGTGTTTAGGTCAAGGCATGACTACAATCAACATTGTGCGATGATCAGGATGAAGTGTCTTGGCAATCAAGAAGTATGTAGCCGATTCACAGTACACACGTGTGCGTGCTGATAAGGGCAAATTGAGGACTCTTTCCTACAGGCAATTACGTCAGGTTGAAAGAGCAGCGGCAAAAAAGCCTTGTCATAGCAGCAGACAAGTTTTTGAAGTTGCTTGTGCCTCCAACGTCCCCCGAACAACAAGATGCAGGGTCCTTCAGAGGTTTGCAGCTGTGCATACGCCATCCTGTCGACCTCCTCTATCCACTTCACACAAGCAGAAACGGCTCCAGTGGGCCAAACATTACATGAAGACTGATTTCAAAACTGTTTTGTTCACGGATGAGTGCCGTGCAGCGCTCGATGGTCCAGATGGATGGAGTGGAGGATGGCTGGTTGATGGACACCCCACGCAAACACGGCTACAGCGCCAACAAGGAGGAGGTGGAGTAATGTTTTGGGCTGGAATCATGGGGAGAGAGATTGTCGGCCCCTTTAGGATCCCTGAAGGCGCTAAAGATGAACTCCATAATGTATGTGGATTTTCTCAAACAGCACTTCCTGCCATGGTTCAAGAAGAAGAACCGTGTATTTCAAAGCAAGATCATTTTTCTGCATGATAATGCACCATCTCATGCTGCACATAAAACATCTGCATCTCTGGCTGATATGGGCATAAAAGGGGACAAACTTATGGTGTGACCCCCATGCTCCCCTGACCTCTACCCCATTCAGAACCTTTGGAGCATCATTAAAAGGAGTGTCTATGATGGCGGGAGGCAGTTCACATCTAAGCAACAGCTCTGGGAGGGTATTCTGTCCTCATGCAAAACAATTGAAGCAGAAACCATCCAAAACCTGACAAATTCAATGGACGAGAGAGTTCAGAAGCTCCTTTCGAACAAGGGGTCCTATGTGAAAATGTAACATCACCTAGAATAAAGTTTTGAGTTGAAAACTGTTTGATTTCAGTTTCTAATAACCTGCTAATGCTTATAATTTCAAAAATGACCATTTTTTTGGTCTTTATTAAAATGAAAAGGTTGATCGAAAAGTTTGGGGGATCTAAGAGTGTGGCAACCCAGTAGTCATGATTACTTCGAATTCTGACAATATGAGGGTCATGCTGCAGGTAGTGCAGCAAGAAGGCACTTGTGTCTTGCGCATCTCAGAGCCCCAAAATTATTTTCCGGGCTAGATGCAGCTAAAAATTATTATTAATTTTAAATCTGGTGAAGCTTTAGTATAGATGGCCTAATAGGATCAGTGCTGCACACTGCTACAAAGCCCAAATTATTTTCCAGTCAAGATACAGATAAACATGATTAGTAATTTGAAAGCTTAAAATGGTTGGTAGGGTGATTTTAACCAATCATCAAGCTTTTACTCTCCCCAGGATGACACAGGGGTAGAAAAGTCGTTTCGGATCCATGATTTGTTCATCTTTATGAACGTGAGTCTGTCTACATTATCAGTGGAGAGCCGCGTGCGCTTATCTGTCAGCACACCACCAGTAGCGCTGAACACACGTTCAGACAGAACGCTGGCTGCGGGGCATGACAAGATCTCCAAGGCGTAAGTGGCTAGCTCCGGCCATTTATCCAGATTGGAAGCCCAAAAAGAGCAAGGGTCCAGTGACACAGTCATGGCTTCAATGTTTACTTGGAGATACTCCTGTACCATCGTCTCTAGGCGTTGACTATGTGTCAGACTTCTTGTCTCCTGTGGCCTTGCAAAGGATGGGCTAAAAAAGTGGTGAAATGATTCCGCAAAATTGATGTTACCAGCAGATACTGTGGTTCTGTTACGGTTTGAGTGCTGAACACTTGACGGTCCCACGGTTGGCAAGTTGGAACTGTGAGATTCACTACGTGCACCACTGGTATTTTGTGGAAAAGCACATGTAAGATTCTGCAACAGTCTCTGCTGATACTCCTGCATGCGTGCATCCCTTTCTATGGCAGGAATTATTTCTGCAAATTTACTTTTGTACCGGGGATCTAACAGTGTGGCAACCCAGTAGTCAGGATTATTTCTAATTCTCACAATTCGAGGGTCATGTTGCAGGTAGTGCAGCAAGAAGGCACTCATGTGTGTTGCGCATCCAGGAGCACCAAGTCCCTGTTGTGTTGGTGGCGAGGTAACAATCATGCTTCCTTCCTCTGTCCTCTCCCCCCAACCTCGCACAACAGAAATGTGATCAAGGTCTCCCTCATCTGATGAGTCTTCCATCAGTTCGTCCTCCACTTCTTCCTGGGCTCCTGCACCTTCCTCACTAGTTTGGCTGCTACCATGCGCCCTGGTAAAATCATCTCCCCCACCCTCACATGCCTGCCGCCCTGGTGCTGCCGACCGTCTGGACCTTGCAGATGTTAGCCCTTCCGCATACAACTCCTCCTCCTCTACTTCCTCCACCTCCTCTTGTGCCACCACCTGACTCCGAATTCTGTTTAACATGTGCTCCAGCATGTAAATCACCGGAATAGTCATGCTGATAATGGCATCGTCAGCACTAAACATCTTCGTCGCCATTTCAAAACTGTGCAGAAGGGTGCATAGGTCCCTGATCTGAGACCACTCCTTCAGCGTGATTTGCCCCACCTCTGGATCTCGTTGGCCCAGGCTATACGTCAGAACGTATTGCACCAGGGCTTGTCGGTGCTGCCACAGTCGCTGCAACATGTGCAGAGTTGAATTCCACCGGGTAGGCACATCGCATTTTAGCCGGTGAAGTGGCAGGCTCAACGACTTCTGTAGAGATGTAAGTCGCTGAGCTGCGGGATGCGAACGGCGGAAGTGAGCACACAGCGACTGTGCCCTCTGCAGAAGGCCATCTAGTCTGGGATAGTGGGCTAAAAATTGCTGGACAACCAGGTTCAACACGTGAGCCATACAAGGCACGTGTGTGACATTGCCCCGGCGAAGGGCCGCACCCAGGTTTGCAGCATTGTCGCACACGGCCTTCCCTGGTTTCAGGTCCAGTGGAGACAACCATTCATGAAATTGGTTCTCCAGAGCTGACCACAACTCCTCAGCTGTGTGACTCACATTTCCCAGACATTTCAATGTAAAAACCGCCTGATGACGTTGAGCCCTACTGCCAGCATAGGAAGGAGGTGTGCAGGATCCCTTCTGTGCAGTTAGAAAGCTTGTGGCATGACCAGACAGGCTTTGGGTGCAGGTGGAAGACCGTGAGGAGGTTGAGGAGGCAGAAGCAGTGGAGGAACTTTGACATAAAGAGGATTGACACACAACTCGTGGGGACGGCAAGACTTGGACAGCAGCCCCTTGTCCTGCTGTCACCATAGTTACCCAGTGCCCAGTCAGCGACATGTAACGCCCCTGTCCATGCCTACTCGTCCAAGTGTCTGTGGTGAAATGCACCCTGTCACACACAGAGTTTCTCAAAGAAGCGGTGATGTTGTGTGCGACATGCTGGTGGAGCGCAGGCACACCTTTCTTTGAGAAGTAGTGCCGACTGGGCATCTGGTACTGGGGCACTGCGACGGACATAAGGTCTCGAAAATCCTCTGTGTCCACCAGGCGGAAAGGCAGCATTTCTGTAGCCAAGAGCTTGCAGATGGTGAAATTCAACCTCTTAGCTTTCTCATGGCTAGGAGGAAATGGTCTTTTACTTGTCCACATCTGAGGGACCGAGGGCTGGCTATTGTGCTTAGACGGGGTTGATAAGGGTGTCCCCGGCAAACTGCCGGTCTGTGAGGAAGATGCAGGCGGACATGTTAGGTTGCCTTGATCCAAAGGTGGTGCTATCGATGTCGGACAGCGCTCAACACCAGCTGGTGTTACCACCTCCAAAGAAAATGATGACCTGCCAATCACGCTGGCTGTTGCGGGTAAAGAGGTGGCAGGTCTGCGCCCCAAAACAGGTGTGACTGCTGTCCCCCCAGTCACAGAGGATGAAGAGGCCGCGGATGCACAAGATATGGCAGACGGTGGTTGGCCCGGCCGGCTAGGCCGCATTGTAGCACACTGAGCTTCCCACTGCAACTTATGCTTCATGTCCATGTGCCGGTTCATGCATGAAGTACTCAAACTATGTATTTTTTGGCCTCTACTTAGCTTTTGCTGACAAATGTTACAGATAACACGAGTTGGGTCATCTTTATCGATCTGAAAAAATGCCCAGGCTATGCAAGGCTTAGCACCCATGCGACCTGAAGAGCCACCACGACTTGTGGTGAGAGGCAGAGTTGTGTTTGAGGATGCAGTTGTTGACGTGCTTCCAGTACTACGTCTCTGTCCAGGAAGGCGCAACCTGACCTCGTCGTCACTAGCATCTTCCTCCACCTCCTCTGCTGACCTCATCTCTTGGCTGACTGTGGGTTGACAGTAAGTGGGATCTCCAACCTCATCATCATCACCCTGTGCGTTATCACACCCGTCGTCCTCAGAGCCAACCTGTTCCTGCCCTGACAAAAAACTAAAGTTGTCGCTCCAATCAGGTATTTGAGTCTTATCATCGTCTTCCTCATTGTCTCCACCAACAGGAGTTACAGTTTGGGAATGAGGGTCTACATTATGGTCAGAACCTTCTGCGTCTGGTCCTGGATCCGACTCATAAAGATTCTGGGCATCAGTGCAGATCATTTCCTCGTCTGGATTCACAGAAGCACTGGAGTCGACCTCTGATTCCCAGGCTATAGTATGAGTAAACAGCTCTGCAGACTCAACCATCTGTTCTACCTCATACTCAGATGGGCAGCTGGAGATTTGGGAGCTGTGAGGAAGCAAGTGCGATTGGGGTGACACCTTTGAGGACTGGAGTATTTGTGATATTGAAGTTGATGTGGAGGAGAGCCCACTTAAAAAGGAACACTTGATATCCGTTGAAGCACCTGCTGTTTTTGTGCCTCATCTGGAATTTGTAGCGATTGGCGTGGCCGTAAGAAAGGGATCTTATCACATTGTCCGCTAAAAGAAGTAGACATTTTAGTTTGGCTGGAAGATGGTCTTTCTTCTGCAGATGTTACTGTTGCTTTAACACCTACCCCATGGACACAACCTTTTTTCCCCTTCCCAACACGCCTATTCCCCTTTCCACCAGCAGCAGGCCTTTTTCCACTCATTTTGGTGGTTAACTAATTCACAACTCTGGAGTTGTTAGCACAAAAAAACAATGGATGGTAACCGAGCAGAGCTGAGTGGCCAAACTGTGGTATTAGGCCAAAACTACTGGCTGGGTTAGATGCAGAGAAAAATTATATTCAATTTGCAACCTGATGGAGGTCTGTATAGATGGATTAATAGAACAAGTCCCACACACAGCTAGAAGCCCAATATTTTTTCAGAGCTAGATGCAGAAAAAAATATATTCAATTTTTAACCTGATGGAGGTCAGTATAGATGGACTAATAGAATGATGCTATGCCCAAAAGATTTTACTTCACTAGGTGCAGTAAAAAAATTGGTATTCTATACACAGGTGGTATATCTTGCAACACAGATAGGCTACTCCACTGACTAACACACTCTGCAATAGGCCAAAAAGGATTAGCTTTGCTAGATTCAGCCAAATGCTGTGAAAAAAACTTGCACAGCACTGGCACAGACCTGCCTGGCAAAAACTGATAGGAACTGATGTAACCTAGTCCTGAAAAGGACTCCAATTACAATTAGTCTTTACTCCCACAATCTATCTATTTAAGAGCACAGACCTGCCTGATAAAAGTCGTAGGAAATGCTGTAACCTAGTCCTTAAAAGGACTGCAATCACAACTATTCCCTACTCCCAAGCTATCTGTAGATTAGTGCGAAAATTGGCTTGAAATTAACAAGGTATAGCGCACACAGCAACAGCGGTGCCGTCTAACATGCAGCTGCAGCAGTGAGAAAATGGTGGCGACGGGGAAAATGGCTTGGTCTTATAGGGCAAGGACATGTGACATACACTGCCAATGACACATGCCCTTGCTTGTGTGAAAAAAAGCACTTCGCTCCGTGTGTGCGCTGCTGATAGGCTGACAGATTGCACCTCCCCACTGTAAATGCGGGAAAGAGAGAAAAAAAAATGGAGATCTTCATTGTTCCTGCAGAGATCCATCCCCTGCCCCTCCCCCCACCCCGCTGTACACTCACACTGCGTATTAACATTAATTTTCATCATTACTGAGAAAAAATCCAGTTATGATTTTGGTGCACGAACAGTTATCGAACATAACCCCGAACAGCCGAATTTTTATCAAATTGTTCGTGTTAGCCGAACGGCTCGAACACCGCCCAAAACAGCTCGAATTTGAGATTGGCGAACAGTTCGAGTAGAACAACGCTCATCTCTACTAGTAACTGGTACATGGTTTGCTGGTGGCAGGGGACAACCCCAGTGGATGGACAGTCGGGGGTGTGTGTAACCACGAGGACCTCCGAGAGTACCTAACCGTGGAGGTAGTTGTGTCCATGCCATGTGGCGACATAAAACATGTCGTGGGGGTGGTAAAAACCTCTTCCTTATGGGACCGTGTTGGGAAGAGACTTGCCTGTTCTGGACTCTGTGGAAACACAAAATCCACTCTCCCGCCAGTAAAATTTGTTACAGGCGCTGTACCTGATGAACCCGAGTCAGGGGTACCTGCCGTAGGGGTGTCCAACCTAGGGATAGAGTGTGACCCCGATAGGTCTCCCTTAGAAGTGCTGGCAGGAGAAGTCGAGGAGAGCCCATCGATCCGAGCTGCAAGTGTCCCGGGACACGTTTGGGACATCTCAGCTACAGGAACCCAACCTGACTCGGGCGCAGGAAAATGTGTTGGAGGTAAATGGCGTAGGTCAACAGTCCTGTGCAGATACTGTATTTCCACGCATGGTAATTAAGGGTGAGTTGCTCTACAGCAGGGTTCCCCAACTCCAGTCCTCAAGGCCCACCAACAGGTCATGTTTTCAGGATTTCCTTAGTATTGCACAGGTGATGTAACTATTGCCTGTGCTGATGATGGAATTATCACCTGTGCAATACTAAGGAAATCCTGAAAACATGACCTGTTGGTGGGCCTTGAGGACTGGAGTTGGGGAACCCTGCTCTACAGGGTAGACAAAATCAGGGACGAGGTCGTGGAACAGTTAGTGGTACCTCAGTCATACCGTCGGGCGGTTCTGGAGATGGCACACACACCTGCTGGGTGGACACTTAGGGGTTAAAAAGACGCAAGAACAAATTCTAGAAGCACTGCGAATCCTGCCCAGAATGTCAACTGACCACACCCACCGCAAGTTTCCGTAGCCCATTGGTACCTCTGCCAGTGATAGAGGTACCTTTTGAACGGATTGCAATGGACTTGGTAGGGCCCATAGTAAAATCCGCTCGTGGCCACCAACATATACTTTTGGTCATCGACTATGCTACCCGGTACCCGGAGGATGTACCGCTACACCACACCTCGGCGAAACTAATTGCACGGGAGCTGTTTGCCATGTTCTGTCGCCTTGGGCTACCTAAGGAGATCCTGATGGATCAAGGGACCCCTTTTATGTCCAAGGTGATGAGGGAACTATGCAAACTGCTAAAAATAAAACCATTGCGCACCTCTGTGTTCCACCCTCAAACTGACAGACTAGGTGAACTGTACAATAAAACCCTCAAGTCCATTTTAAAAAAGGTGGTTTCTAAGGACGGAAGGGATTGGGACATGTTGCTACCCCATTTGATGTTCGCCGTCCATGAGATACCCCAGGCTTCCACAGGGTTCTCTCCCTGTGAGTTATTGTACACCCTAGGGGTCTGTTGGATGTAGCCAAAGAGACAGGGGAACAAGAGCAGACTCCACATAGGAGTAAAATTGAACACGTGGCTAGTATGCAGGACCGAATCGTGGCGGTCATGCCCATCGTGAAAGAACATCTGTTAGATGCCCAGGCAGCACAGAAGAGTAAATGCAATAAAAGAGCCACAGTCAGGTCTTTTAACAAGGGTGATCGGGTGCTGGCACTGGTACCCACAGCCGAGAGTAAGCTCATGGCCAAGTGGCAAGGGCCATATGAGGTTCAAGAAAAAGTGGGGGATGTTAATTACTGAGTGTATCAGCCCGGAAGGAGGAAACCGGAGCAGCTTTATCATGTAAACCTGCTAAAACCTTGGAAAGATCGAGAGTGTTTAGTTACAGACATCACTTCGGGCATGCCGCCAGAGAGTTCTCTACCTTCAGCCAGGGATGCGTCCGGGGGAGAGGTCAGGATAAGTGATGCTCTCACTTAACAGAAGCGACGGGAGGCTCGCTTGCTGGTACAGCAGAATACAGACGTGTTCTCAGAGCTACCAGGTAGGACTACGGTTGTCCAACATGACATTGTCACTGAACTTGGGGTAAGGGTACGAATGAGACCGTACCGGGTACCCGAAGCCCAGAGGCAAGCCATCACGGCTGAGGTAAAACAAATGCTCCAGTTAGGCGTCATTGAGGAATCACGGAGTGAGTGGGCTAGCCCCATCGTACGGATTCCGAAACCAGACGGATCGTTACGCTTCTGTAATGATTTCCGGAAATAAAATGAATGTCGAAATTTGACCTACAGTGGTGGCCAAAAGTATTGGCACCCCTGCAATTCTGTCTGATAATACTCAGTTTCTTCCTGAAAGTGATTGCAATCACAAATTCTTTGGTATTATCTTCATTTAATTTGTCTTCAATGAAAAAACACAAAAAGAATTGTCCTAAAGCCAAATTGGATACAATTCCACACCAAACCTAAAAAAAGGGGGTGGACAAAAGTATTGGCACTGTTTGAAAAATCATGTGATGCTTCTCTAATTTGTGTAATTAACAGCACCTGTAACTTACCTGTGGCACCTAACAGATGTTGGCAATAACTAAATCACACTTGCAGCCAGTTAACATGGATTAAAGTTGACTCAACCTCTGTCCTGTGTCCTTGTGTGTACCACACTGAGCATGGAGAAAAGAAAGACCAAAGAACTGTCTGAGGACTTGAGAAACCAAATTGTGAGGAAGCATGAGCAATCTCAAGGCTACAAGTCCAGCTCCAAAGACCTGAATGTTCCTGTGTCTTCCGTGGGCAGTGTCATCAAGAAGTTTAAAGCCCATGGCATTGTAGCTAACCTCCCTAGATGCGGACGGAAAAGAAAAATTGACGAGAGATTTCAACGCAAGATTGTGCGGATGGTGGATACCTCGACTAACATCCAAACAAGTTCAAGCTGCCCTGCAGTCCGAGGGTACAACAGTGTCAACCCGTACTATCCGTCGGCGTCTGAATGAAAAGGGACTGTATGGTAGGATACCCAGGAAGACTCCACTTCTTACCCAGAGACATAAAAAAGCCAGGCTGGAGTTTGCCAAAACTTACCTGAGAAAGCCCAAAACGTTTTGCAAGAATGCTCTCTGGTCAGATGAGACTAAAGTAGAGCTTTTTGGGAAAAAGCATCAACATAGAGTGTACGGGAAAAAAAAAAAAAAAAGGAGGTATTCAAAGAAAAGAACACGGTCCCTACAGTCAAACATGGCGGAGGTTCCATGATGTTTTGGGGTTGTTTTGCTGCCTCTGGCACTGGACTGCTTGACCGTGTGCATGGCATTATGAAGTCTGAAGACTACCAACAAATTTTGCAGCATAATGTAGGGCCCAGTGTGAGAAAGCTGGGTCTCCCTCAGAGGTCATGGGTCTTCCAGCAGGACAATGACCCAAAACACACTGCCAAAAGCACTATAAAATGGTTTGAGAGAAAGCCCTGGAGACTTCTAAGGTGGCCAGCAATGAGTCCAGACCTGAATCCCATAGAACACCTGTGGAGAGATCTCAAAATGGCAGTTTGGAGAAGGCACCCTTCAAATATCAGGGACCTGGAGCAGTTTGCCAAAGAAGAATGGTCTACAATTCCAGCAGAGCATTGTAAGAAACTCATTGATTGTTACCGGAAGCGGTTGTTCGCAGTTATTTTGGCTAAAGGTTGTGCAACCAAGTATTAGGCTGAGGGTGCCAATACATTTGTCTGGCCCATTTTTGGAGTTTTGGGTTTTTTCCTTGCAAGCAAATTAAATGAAGATAATACTACCAAAGAATTTGTGATTGCAATCATTTTCAGGAAGAAACTGAGTATTATCTGACAGAATTGCAGGGGTGCCAATACTTTTGGCCACCACTGTATATCCAATGCCCAGGGTGGATGAGCTGACTGAGAGACTGGGGAAGGCCTAGTACTTTACTATGCTCAATCTCACCAAGGTTACTGGCAGGTACCTCTCACGGAATCGGCGAAGGAAAAGGCCGCCTTCATAACTCCGGAGGGTCTATATCACTATGTGATATTACCTTTTGGGTTACATGGGGCCCGGCTACATTCCAGAGGTTGATGGACAGTGCTCAAGCCTCATCAGGAGTACGCGTCCGCGTATCTAGATGATATCCTCTTTAGCACCGACTGGCATACGCAGCTATCCCAGGTACAAGCGGTGATGGATTCTCTCAGAGCCAATTTTAGCATCAAGTGAACGTGGAAAGAAAACAAAAAACTGGAATTGCATTTTTTTTTTTTTTTTTTGCCAATTCACAGCACTTGGAATTTTTTTCCTGTTTCCCAGTACACTACATGGAAAAGCTAGTAATGGTGTTTAAAGTACAATTTGTCCCGCAAAAAATAAGCCATCACATGGCCATATTGCCCAAAAAATAAAAACGATATGGCTCTGGGAGCCAAAAACTAAAATGCAAAAACTGAAAATCCCAAGGTTGTGAAGGGGTTAAAATGTTTGGATGCAGCACTCTGAACAGCCAGTTTCTTTAGCAAACGACCTTTTGTGGCTTACCCTCCGTTTGGAGTGTCAATGAATACCTTCTGGACATCTGTCAAGTCAGCAGTCTTCCTCAGGATTATGGAGCCTACTGAAACAGACTAAGGGATCTTTTTAAATGCTTAGGAAGCCTTTGCAGGTGGGTTTTGATAAGTATTCTAATTTACTGAGAAGCACTTGTAAATTGATACCTTAACGCAAAATCGCATACAAGGGAAAAGTCCCATTAAATTTGTCTGGCCCGCAGACAGTGTGATAGACGAAGCAGCTGAGCAGATTGATATGCAGGATTATGGGGAAACTATTCACAGTAGTTATTTTTGTCCCTGCTCTTTCTATGCTTTAAAGTCCAGTGGGTGGATCAGTGATTGACAGACTTCCCTGTACGAATGTATACAAAAGCTTCTTGCTGTCTACGCCTCAACGTGTATAGGGTAATTTACCCCTAAATGTGCACTAGAAGAATTAATCCAGCGATGCTCTAGAAGTGCCGAATGGCTATGGAGGAAAACTCGGACACCAGAAAACTTTATCCACTACAAATTTATTTTAAAAACATACAACTCTGCCCTTCACCTCGCCAAACAGACCTACTTCACCACCCTGATCTCCTCACTATCCAACAACCCCAAAAAACTCTTCGATACCTTTCACTCCCTCCTCAGTCCTAAAGCGCAGGCCCCCACCACGGACATTTGTGATGAGGACCTGGCCTCCTACTTCACAGAGAAAATAGACACCATCCGTCAGGAAATCAGCTCCCAGCCACAAAGTGCCGTGACTCAACTATCCCCCCACCCCCCACACATCCCCTCTGGATCCTTCTCCACATTTGACCCAGTCACAGAAGACGAAGTCTCCAGGCTCCTCTCTTCTTCTCATCCCACCACATGCACCACTGACCCCATCCCCTCACATCTACTCCAGTCTCTTTCTTCAGTCGTCACTATTCATCTAACTAAAATCTTCAACCTCTCCCTCTCTTCTGGTATCTTCCCCTCCTCCTTCAAACACTCCATCATCACTCCATTATTAAAAAAGCCCTCTCTTGACCCTTCCTGCACAAACAACTACAGACCAGTCTCCAATCTTCCCTTCATCTCTAAACTCTTGGAGTGCCTGGTCTACTCCCGCCTTACCAGCTACCTCTCCACTCACTCTCTTCTAGACCCATCACAGTCCGGCTTCCGCCCTCTACATTCTACAGAAACTGCACTCAAAGTAACCAATGACCTTCTGACAGCAAAACGTAATGGTGACCACTCTTTGCTCATTCTTCTTGACCTCTCTGCAGCCTTTGACACCGTTGACCACCACCTCCTACTCTCTATGCTTCACTCAATCGGCATAAAGGACACTGCTCTCTCCTGGTTCTCCTCCTACCTATCTGACCGCTCTTTCAGTGTATCGTTCGCTGGCTCCACTTCTTCCCCTCTTTCTCTCACTATTGGGGTTCCTCAGGGTTCAGTCCTTGGCCCTCTTCTCTTCTCTCTCTACACAGCCCCAATTGGTCAGACAATCAGCAAATTTGGTTTGCAGTATCATCTTTATTCTGAAGACAACTATACACCTCATCCCCTGACCTTACCCCCGCTGTACTACAGAACACCAGTGACTGTCTGACCGCAGTTTCTAAAATCATGTCCGCTCTCTATCTGAAACTCAACCTCTCAAAAACCAAACTTCTGTTCCCGCCGTCTACTCATCTCTCTAAATCGGACATCTCTCGCTGTGTGTGGCACGACAATAATGCCGAGCAAGCAGGTGCGTTGCTTGGGCGTTGTGTTTGACACCAATCTCTCCTTCACCCTCCACATACAATCTCTTGCCCGCTCTTGTCGCTTGCACCTGAAGAACATCTCTAGAATCCGCCCCTTTCTCACCTTGGAAACAAAAACCCTCACTGTTGCCCTGATCCACTCCCGCCTTGACTACTGTAACTCTCTTAATTGGCCTCCCCCTCACTCGACTTTCCCCCCTCCAGTCCATCCTTAATGCTGCAGCCAGGGTCATCTATCTGGCTAATCGTTACTCAGACGCTTCCGCTCTGTGCCAGTCATTGCACTGGCTGCCCATGAATTCTAGGATCAGATTTAAATTGCTTGTTCTCACCCACAAAGCTCTCCACAGTGCGGCACCCCCCTACATCTCTTCCCTCATCTGTTTATCGGCCTACCCGTTTTCTACGCTCTGCAAGCGACTTTCGACTAACATCCGCACTAATCCGTACCTCCCACTCCCGGCTTCAAGACCTCCCGAGCTGCACCTATTCTTTGGAATGCTCTACCCCAAGAAATTAGGATGAACCACAATTTACACAGTTTTAGGCGCTCCCTAAAAACACATCTGTTTAGGGTGGCCTATCACGTTCCCTAATCAAAGTCCTTTTATATTCTTATAGCCCATTCCTTATTTCTCCAAACATAAGTCTCCACCTAACCAAAAAGCACTACAGATACTGGCTGGTGATAAGCTCATGCAGCCTCCATCTATCCCTCATGCCCTCAAGATGGCTGGACCATCCTTGTAAATAAGCCATTGTACTTTGTGTTACTCCCACCTCATTGTAGATTGTAAGCTCTTAGGAGCAGGGTCGTCATTATTTTTGCTGTAATTATTGTATTATCTTTAGCCATGTTACTTATGACTGTTGTACATGAACCTGTGAATTGTTAAGCGCTGCGGAATATGTTGGCGCTATATAAATAAAGATTATTTTTTATTATTATTATTAATTAATTGAATTACCGAGCACCTCCTACAAGATTAAATAAGGCCATGGGTACAGGTTGCTGTGACTGCACTACAATGGTATACAAGCTGTACTGTGAGGGTGCCGAGTAATGTCATAATCAAATACATAAATTTGTACTGCATTACTGCTCATAATAAATGTATTGTCTTTATTGTATAGCAATGCAGTTGGGGTAACCTGCACCTCTGTTTTTATTTCATTTTGTTAGGAGTGGCTTATTCATCTGGTTTGTTACGGCACTTATCTCAAAGGTTTTTTGTTAAAGCTGGATCCTATGTGCCGAGACCAGGACAGATAAGTTTGATAGTGTAGATTTCCATTTGCCTGCCTTGCTTCTAGCAGATGGGCTCACACCAATAGATCAAGTACCTGAATTGTGTACAGTATGTATAGTGGTGGTACAGTTTGGAATAAATATATTTAAATATTCACATTCCTTCGCATGCTCTGTGCGGTTGTATTTGTTTCTGTGTGGTAGCAATGCAGTCACATCATTCTGTCCATTTATTTCATTAGATGTTTACCAATTTCATTTGCTGCAACCAGGGCTGTGGAGTCGGTAAGCCAAACCTCCGACTCCTCGATTTCCATGACTCCGACTCCCTCATACACGGCTCATGTTTAAGTGATAAATTTGGTCCATTTTATACAGACTCCATAGCCCTGGCTGCAACTGTGTTCCGCTACAATTTTTCACATTCAAATCTGGATGGAAAATATGCTGGATTTCTGCTGTGTGTGAACGTTCCCTTTCACTGAACCTTTTGTCATAAACCTATGTATTAAGCTATTCAGAGTATCCTGCTCATAGATTGCAGAGCATTTTCATGGTGCCTCGTTATTGTTAAGAATTACTTTGAATATCACTTTGTTGAGGAGAGCAAGAGGCTCAAATACTTAATTAACCTCCAGACATAGGAGATTGAGAGAAAAGACCCACAAAGTATTATTTCACCTTACATAAGCTTGTTTAGATCAAAGATGGCTGCCATTTCCTGTTTCATCACACCATGCTCTGTTCTGGGAGGAAGCTGCATTCTATAGAAGGACTAACCAACCACAGAGCGACACATCGCTTGGAGAAACCCACCCTGATGACCTCATGGACTACGCCCCCTGGACTAACCAATCAATACATCTGGTTACTCACATTCTGGGCTAACCTACAGTGTTTATATAAGTCTATGTTCGGGTTGAATAAAGGACACTTGGAGCTGTGCCATAGCTGATCAAGGAGAGCTTAAATCCGACTGTGTGTGTGTCTGATGTTATTCTTTCTTGCATGCACTTGATCATATCCATTAGGCCAGGAGCAGGCAACTAGTGAACATACCAAAATGTTCGCCCTAACTACTTGATGTACACTGATGATACATGATTGCCAGTAATTGTGTAGTACTGTAAATTTCCCAATTTTGCTTGATCACTCTTCTTCAAATGATGTCTCTGTTCTCAGGCCTCCAGGGAATATACTACCTGGTGGAGATGCTGAGCAGATCTACACTGCTCAGCATCCTCGGCGTAGCCAGAGGCTCCACCAGAAGACCAGGCCCAGTTACAATTATGATAACCTGTACGCTCACCTGGACGACGTTAAAAAGGAGGTGCGCTACACCAGGAGAGGTAAGGTGTATATCTGTTTTGTTGTACATGTTTATACAAGGGTTTTCCTGTATGTATTTCTTAATTTTGTTATTATAACACTACATTGCGTTCTACCATTGGGCATAGTTTCGACTTTGAAAGGCGAAAAACATGCTTGTAATCCCACTTTGGTGGCTGATCACATACTGACGCACACTAGAGAATTTACTTGGCTGGAATGCATAGGCTCAGGACGCCTTCTACCTATGGGCACAGAAGAATGGTACTTTGTTATTCCTGAGAAAGGCTGAGGAGTGGATACAATTGCATGCAGCCTAGGCAAAGTGCTTGGAAATGTGGAGCAATTTGTGCAGCTGCTGCTAATGTACCACAAGTACTTGCCCAAACCAGCTACAATTGTATCCACTTATAAGCTGACAGAATTAAATATGTACAGGTTTAGAATTGGGGAAGGGGCTCTACTCGTTTGTCATGTTTTTTTTAAATTGAGTTAAACCCCTTATTTGATACAAATTAAAGGCACTAAAGGGTGTAAATGTATAGTGTGAGGGAGGTTGTGAAATTTATCTACAGGATGGCTTTCCATTAGTGATGATGAGCTAACGTACTCTGTACTCGCCCGAGCATCACGGTGCTCGAGAAGCTCGGCGAGTATTTCCGGGCTGCTCAGGCAGGAACTCTGGTCCCCTCCCTGCATGTTTGGCGCTCTTTAGAGAGCCAATGAACATACAGGGATTTCCTGCCACGCACTGTAATGCCGTAGCCATGTTTTTTTGTGGGCATTACAATGATTGGCTGGCCGCACAGTGTCATCAGGTTTATATCAGACCTGGCGCCGCTATGCTCGTCACAGTCTACCCCGGAAAAACAGGCAGAGAGGGAGAGGCGCTGCTGATTCAGGGTATGCATGCATGCATGATCGAATACGAGGGATGGTATATATCCCCCAGAATGTGTACAAAGACCTATTAAACGCATTGAAGTGCATTGCAGTCACAGACACAGCTGCGGCTGCAATGCAGGAATAAAGGTGAGCATTGACCTGGTCAGGCTATCTGGCTAAGGCAGAGTAGTAAAACCCAGCAGGGCCTTCATTTCTTGGAGGAGGCTCTTGCCACAGGTCCTTTAAAAACCCGGCATTAAGGGTTAGTGTTCAGTGTTGGGACCTGCTAGGAATATAGCAGGAAAGCTTGGTGGGCCTGTGTGTAGCTGAACCTACGTCTGGTAAGGCTCTGCACCCGTCAGGCTCTGAGCGTCCCGGCGCGGCCGTTGCCCACGGCAATGGTTGTTATGGACTTATGTTAACCCGGCGGCGAACCAGAGGACTCTGTTTTACCTCCGAGCGCTGAATAAATCTGCTTATGTTGGACTTGCTTGGGTCACTGCCTCAGTTACTGCACGGTGTGAACACTGCCGCCTTACAGTTTAGTGGAGAATGCGGGCATTGTGACTGAGGCATACCCCACTGGCAGCTGCATGACCACAATCCGGCCTGCCACCTTTCAGCCCCACCCCGTGGACAAAATGGAGGAGCTGTTCAAGCAGTTGGTACTCACCCAGCAACAGCAGCTGCAGTCTCCAGTGGCAACAGCAGGAGCAGCACCTGAGTCTCCAGCGGCAACAGCAGCATAATCAGCAGCTACTGTACCAGCAGCAGCAAAACACACAAATGGACTGTTGCTGCAACAGATTGCTGCCCTGCGGGAAACAGCTACAACGCCTATTCCTTAACGTCGAGAGGCCCGGGACAAGGTACGCTCAGCGTTGATTAAGATGGGACCGGAGGACAACGTAGAAGCCTTCCTGACTATCTACAAATGCACAGCAGAGTGGGAAAACCTACCAGCCGGCCAGTGGGCGGAAGTGGTGGCTCCGTTTTTGGTCGGCGATGCCCAGAAGTCCTACTTCGACCTCCGTCGAGAGGACACCCAGGACTACCAGAGGCTCAAAGGTGAGATCCTTTCACAGCTGTCCACAACTCTTCAGCGTTGTTCGATTTGTCACCTAAGCATGTTAGCTTCCGCACAGCCTGATGCCGCTTGGCTGAGGCAGCGCTTCCAGCTTGTGACTGATGTGGTAATTTTGGAGATGGAGAATGACGTGCAGGAGCTGTAGACTGTGATGCTGCAATCCTCGGCGTCGGGAGGACGTTTTCCGTCCCGAGGTCTGACTTAGTCCCAGCTTCCACTATGTTAACCCAGTGTGCCGTCAGAGAGATGCACCAACCATGCCCATAAGCACTTGTCCACGTGTCCAAGGTTAGGTGGACTTTCCCAGTAACTGCATTGTTGAGGGTACGGCTAATGTTGTGGGACAAGTGCTTGTGTAATGTGGGGACGGCACACCAGGAGAAATAGTGGAGGCTGGTGACCGAGTACCGAGGAATGGCCGCCGCCATGAGGTTGTGGAAATCTTCCGTCTCCACGAACCTAAAAGGCAACATTTTGAGCGCAAGCAGTCACGAAATGTGTGAATTTAGTACTGTGGCCTGTAGGGCGTTGGCTGCATATAGAATCATAGAATGGTAGAGTTGGAGGGGACCTCCTGGGTCATCTGGTCCAACCCCCTGCTCAAAGCAGGATTCACCAAATCATCTCAGACAGATATCTGTCCAGCCTCTGTTTGAAGACATCCATTGAAGGGGAACTCACCACCTCTCGTGGCAGCCTGTTCCACTCATTGATCACCCTAACTGTCAAAATGTTTTTTCGTAATATCTAATCTGTGTCTCCTCCCATTGCTTCTAGTCTTTCCTTGTGCAAATGAGAATAAAGATGATCCTTCAACAATGTGTCAGCCCTTCAGATATTTGTAGACAGCTATTAAAGTCTCCTCTCAGTCTTCTTTTTTGCAAGCTATACATTCCCAAATCCTGTAACCGTTCCTCATAGGACATGGTTTGCAGACCGGTCACCAATCGGGTCGCTCTTCTCTGAACTTGCTCCAGTTTGTCGGTCTTTTTTAAAATGTGGTGCCCAAAACTGGACGCAGTATTCCAGATGAGGTCTGATCAAAGAGGAGTAAAGTCCGATATTTGCGCTTGCGTTCCATTACTGGGGTAGGGACAACTGAAAACTGCACTGGGACAAGGATGTGGACGTGCTTGCTGATGGTGCTAGTTGAGAGTGTGCAACAACAGGTGCAGGGCAGGAATCATCTTCGCATGCACCATGGACAGGGGATTGACTTGCACACACAACAGCAGAAAAAGCAGTGGTGCCACCCGCAGACACTGTTCCTGGACGATGGGGGTTTGGCCCACTTAGTTGGGTGCTTTGCTGCCATGTGCCTGATCATGCTGGTGGTGGTCAGGCTGGTAGTTTTGCTACCTCTGCTGATGCTGGCCTGGCAGGTGGTGCAAATGGCCGTTTTGGGGTTATCGACAGAGTCTTTAAAAAACAACCAGACTCGGGAAGACCTAACAGTTGTAATGGCAACTTCCATTGTGTTGATGTTACCACACTGCTTCTTCCTGCCTGTTGTGGTGCTAAGCCCCCCCCCCCCCCCAACCCCTCTCCCCTTGTGCTGTTGTCCTTGCTCTGTAGGTCCTCCTGCCAGGTTGGGTCAGTTACTATATCATCCACCACCTCGTCTTCCACTTCCGCACCCTGGTCCTCCTCCTGACTTTCTGGCAATTGTGTATAATCATCCATCTCTTGCAACAGTAATTACACGTTCCCACCATTGCCTTCGTGTGACCATGCCTGCTCTAATATTTGGGCATTGCTACATGCGATCTCCTCTTGCCCTCTTCAAGTGAAATGGGAGAGAGGCCCATATCTATAAATGGAAAAGTGAACAGCTTTTCTGAATGTCCAAGCATGGGATTAGTTATCTCTGGGCACTCGGCAAGATGGGAGGAAGGAGGTTCAGGGTGAGGAATATGCGGTCCAGACTCACAGCTACTGAGACTTGACCGTGTGGAAGACGTGGTGGTGGCCAAGTGACTGGAAGCATTATCTGCTATCCATCCAATAACCTTTTCACACTGCTCTGTGTTCAATAGTGGTGTTCTGCGGGCCCCTATTAATTGGGACAGGAAGGTCGAGTGAGAAGATGTGGATGTTTGTTGTGGCACAATTTCAGCTAGCCCACAGCCTCGGCCTCGTCCTCTGCATGTACCATCATCACAATCACGTCCACTTCTCAGTCCCTTGCCTTGCCCATTTTAAATGGAGTACAATGTTTTCAACTTTCACTACAAATGGCTGGATTTTAACTGCAGTGATGTGATACGTGTGACAGAAAACCATAGTTTTAAATAGCTGGATTTTTAGCGCTGTAATATGGAAAGGATCTGGCTGTATTCTTCAGTGCCAACAAGCAAATGCAGCAGAAAAACTGTTCACTGGATTGCTTTTTAAGCAAATAATCAGGATTAAGATCCCCCCCCCAAAAATTCCTGGCCCCTGATATCTGGGGCCATTTTTAGAAATATCTGTAAAAGCACCAGACGCAGACAGAACTGGACACTGAGCTGGAACAAGGACGTGGACGTTCTTGCTGATGCTTGCTCTTGCTATATGCACTGCAGTCTGCCACATACACTGCCTGCCTTCTTAGCACTGATATCAATGCAGCTGGATTAGTCCTCAGAAGGACGGTTAGTCGAGATGGATATGCATAGAATATGTTGTGGTATACCTACACTAACCAAGAAACAAGCGAATCTCTCCCTAGCTCAGCAGCACCTCTCCCTACACTGCCTGATTCCAGAGTAAAAAAGAAGCAAGACAAAAATATATCTCATACCCTACCATAATTATATATAAATGTAAAGCAAAATTGCATAATAAATATAGGGTACTTAGTGAACTATTTTTGATCAAAAAAAGTATACAAGCCTCTGTTTCTTGTATGTCTGCCATCTTAGACCTCAGTTCACATTGTCTGGTTTTTTGACTTGTTTGCATTCTGTGCAATTTAAGGGTGTGGCATGCCCTTTGTTGAGCTGATTGGTATATATGTAGCTTACCACGGGCCTAGGTGGTCTGGAGTTGGGACCCGGTCCTATTTGTCTACCCTTTTATATGCATTACTTCAACTTTGATATACAGTAAGGTTTTTAATATAGGCAGTATAGGTACCGTCCCAATTTAGGGTCACCTTGCCGCTGGTGGGACGGCTTGTATACTTTTTTTGATCAAAAATAGTTCACTAAGTACCCTATATTTATTATGCAATTTTGCTTTACATTTATATATAATTATGGTAGGGTATGAGATATATTTTTGTCTTGCTTCTTTTTTGCTAGTGTGAACATGCCTCTGTTTCTTGTATGTCTGCCATCTTAGACCTCAGTTCACATTGTCTGATTCCAGAGTAGACTGATGAGCATGGCGGCGCCAGTTCTGATATAGACCCGATGACGCTGTGCGGCCAGCCAATCACTGTAATGCCACAACCAACATGGCTTCGGCGTTACAGTGTGTGGCAGACAATCCCTGCATGTCCATTGCCTCTGTAAAGAGCGCCAAACATGCAGGGAGGGGACCCCGAGCTCCCGCCTAGCAATCCCGGAAATACTCTGCGAGCTCCGAGCATCTCAAGCAGTGATCTGCTCAGGCGAGTACAGAGCAGTAGCGTGCCTGCTCACTCATCACTAGTGTAGAGTCAATATACTCACTGCACCCCTAGATTAATTCATTGGGGGTGTAGTTTGTATAATCAGGTCAATGATAGGGTGTTTTGGCTGATCTGCCACCTCAGTAGCTCTGCTTATGTGACATGGCACTCACATACCATTCCAGTAAAACCTGAACTCCGATATGGCGCTCCTTCCTTTCTGAGCTTTGCACTGTGCCCCAAAAGTTATTTTCGACTACGTATGGGGCATATATACATACATACTCTATGAAGAACCTGTGGGTTCAAGGTGCCCACCACACGTATATTCCTTTAAAGGGTCTAGTTTCCAAAAAAGGGTTTTATCGTGAGGTGTTTCCACTGTTTAGGCATATAGGGGGCTCGCCAAACACGACATGACTAACGCAGACAATTTCATTAAATCTGCATTCCAAATCGTCAATTGGGCGCACGGCAGGGTTTGCAAAGGAAGAACAGTAGTAGTTTCCCTCCCCCCTTTACTTGGGAGAAACTGCACAATAAGTTTTGGGGTTCGTGGTTCTCCTGTTACGTTTTGTGAACATAAAAGAATTTGGAGCCAAAATAACATTTTCGTGTGAAAAACGTTTCATTTTCATGGCTCTACGTTAAACTTCTGTGAAGCACCTGGGGATTCAATGTGATCACCACACATGTAGATAAAATTCCCTTAGGGGTTTAGTGTCCAAAAAAGGGTTCAATTGTGGGGCGTTTCCACTACTTAGGAATATCAGGGGCTTTCCAAATGCAACATGGCATCTGCTCTTGATTACAGCCATATTTGGGAAGGAGCACCATTTGACTTCTTGGTAAATAAACAAAAAAAGCAGCTTCACCGTGTCCTATTTATATGACTCAGTCCGTTTTACAAAGCTGTGGGTCTCCAACCAGTAGCCGTGACTTACGGCTTCACAATTATTTTGGGGACTCACCAAAATTATTTTCTTATTTGACTTTTTGGTCGTAAACTGCATTTTCCCCCACATATGGGGTATTGGCTTACTCGGGAGAAATAGCCTAACAAGTTTTGAGGTCAATTTTCTCCTATTACCCATGCGAAAATAAAAAATATTGGTGCTAAAGTAAAATATTTTGTGAAGGTGGTGGTGGGGGGGGGGGGTTGTACTTTTACTTTCTTCCACGTTTCTTCAACCCCTTTACGACCTATGATGTGTGTATACGTCATAGGCCGCCTTCCTCTTTCTGATGCGAGATCTGGCGATGAGCCCGCACCTTTTCAGGCACATGAGGGCTGATTTCATCAGCTGATGTGCCCCTAACAGCTGCGGGTGAAGTCTCGATCCACCCGCGGCTGTCAACATGTTAAATGCTGCTGTCAGTCTGATAGTGGCAATATACATATACATAATGATGCACTTCCAGTGCAATCAGCTCAGTCCAACGGTGCCCCTCACATGATCACAGGGCACTGATGGGTTGGCATGACAACCCAGGGACTGCAGGAGACCCCTGTGGTTGTCATTGATCACCCTGCTATGTGTAACACGAGCAATCAGAAGATCGCAGCTTCAAGTCTCTTATGGAGACTATTAAAGGGAAAAGTTTAAAAATATAAAAAAAATGAAGTTCAAATCGCCCTATTCAAAATAAAACCATGAAAAAACAAAACAAAAAAGAACATATTTGGTATCACCGCGTTCAGAAACGCCCGATCTATCAAAATATAAAAATAAAGAATCTGATCTGTAAACAGCATAGCAAGAAATACAATCAAAATGCCAGAAATACTGTGGTTGCAATAACGGGTCATCAGAATATCAATAAAAACGTCAGTTCGGGGCACAAAAAATAAGCCCTCACCCAGCCCCTGTTGAAGGCGCTTACCGAAACACGCGTCGGGGTGAACGCATGCCTGGGATTGGGACACCTGGCCACTCACTGTAAGTGCTTTTCAGCTTAGTATTTGCCAACTATGAGGCCTAACTGATATATGCCAGCTATATGGTCCAGCATATAAACAGTACTCTACAAGCACATCTTTTTTCTAAAATCTTAACCCAAAACAATGATTCTCTGATCGCTGTTTTCGTCCTCCCTCTGTATGGGGTTGGCTGATCCTGCATCTTGTGGGAATGTTAGACTATATTTATAAATCTTTGCACATTATGTGATATACAATTTGCAGGTTTGCACACCATTGGAGAGCGAGTGAGATTTATAGTGTAAATATTGCCCATATAATATACTTTGGGAGAGTGAGCAATATAGTATATGCACTTGAAAAAAATATATGTATATTAAACATCTAAAGTGCATCTCCCTCATTCCTTATATGTTTCTATGTGGCGATCATGTGTATAAATATTTATTTATTATTTGCTACCTATGGACCAGTAATTCTAAACCACTAATTGGCTACTCCCAACATGAATTTTTCTACATATTACCCGGATATGCGCCCCTGTTTTTTAAATGGTTTTAATATGTTTTCTCTTGTCATTGGTTGCTATCCATTTGTTTGTCACCTGTAATCAATAAATAATTTTCACTGCAATTGACATTTGACTTTTATGGTTGGGTTTTCTCCTTTGTCTTTTTCTCTTAAATAAAAAACCACCTATACATGTTTGGTGTTTACGAACTCATAATGACCTGGAGTATAATAATAGCAGGTCAATTTTAGCATCCAGTGGACGTGAAAAAAAAAAAAAAACTGGAATTGCATTTTTTTTTTTACATTTTTTTGCCAATTCACAGCACTTGGAATTTTTTTCCTGTTTTCCAGTACACTACATGGTAAAGCTAGTAATGGTGTTTAAAGTACAATTTGTCCCACAAAAAATAAGCCATCACATGGCCATATTGGCCAAAAAATAAAAACGATATGGCTCTGGGAGCAAAAAACAAAAATGCAAAAACTGAAAATCCCAAGTTCGTGAAGGGGTTAAAATGTTTGGATGCAGCACTTTGAACAGCCAGTTTCTTTAGCAAATGACATTTTGTTGCTTACCCTCCATTTGGAGTGTCAATGAATACCTTCTGGACATCTGTCAAGTCAGCAGTCTTCCTCAGGATTATGGAGCCTACTGAAACAGACTAAGGGATCTTTTTAAATGCTTAGGAAGCCTTTGCAGGTGGGTTTTGATAAGTATTCTAATTTACTGAGAAGCACTTGTAAATTGATACCTTAACGCAAAATCGCATACAAGGGAAAAGTCCCATTAAATTTGTCTGGCCCGCAGACAGTGTGATAGACGAAGCAGCTGAGCAGATTGATATGCAGGATTATGGGGAAACTATTCATAGTAGTTATTTATGTCCCTGCTCTTACTATGCTTTAAAGTCCAGTGGGTGGATCAGTGATTGACAGCCTTCCCTGTACGAATGTATATAAAAGCTTCTTGCCGTCTACGCCTCACCGTGTATAGGGTAATTTACCCCTAAATATGCATTAGAAAAATTATATTACCGAGCACATCCTACAAGATTAAATAAGGCCATGGGTACAGGTTGCTGTGACTGCACTACAATGGTATACAAGCTGTACTGTGAGCGTGCCGAGTAATGTCATAATCAAATACATAAATTTGTACCGCATTACTGCTCATAATAAATGTATTGTCTTCATTGTATATGTCTCTATTGTATAGCAATGCAGTTGGGGTAACCTGCACCCCTGCTTTTATTTCATTTTGTTAGGAGTGGCTTATTCATCTGGTGTGTTACGGCACTTATCTCAAAGTTTTTTTGTTAAAGCTGGATCCTATGTGCCCTTTAAATATGTAAAGCTAGGCCGAGACCAGGACAGATTAGTTTGATAGTGTAGATTTCCATTTGCCTGCCTTGCTTCCAGCAGATGGGCTCACACCAATAGATCAAGTACCTGAATTGTGTACAGTATTTATAGTGGTGGTACAGTTTGGAATAAATATATTTAAATATTCACATTCCTTCGCATGCTCTGTGCGGTTGTATTTGTTTCTGTGTGGTAGCAATGCAGTCACATCATTCTGTCCATTTATTTCATTAGATGTTTACCAATTTCATTTGCTGCAACCAGGGCTGTGGAGTCGGTAAGCCAAACCTCCGACTCCTCGATTTCCATGACTCCGACTCCCTCATACACGGCTCATGTTTAAGTGATAAATATACTGTAGCACAGATTCATCTCAGCTAAAAGTCTAGACCCTTAAAATCAGGAATAGGACATTTCATAACTTTCCCAAATTCTTATGAAAAAATATTCCCAACAGACTGCATGAAACTACTGTGCTCCATTTATTGTATATTTTAGTAGTTAGAGTTGGTCCATTTTATACAGACTCCACCAAAATGGACTCCGACTCCACCTACACAGCCCTGGTTGCAACTGTGTTCCACTACAATTTTTCAGCATTCAAATCTGGATGGAAAATATGCAGGATTTCTGCTGTGTGAACGTTCCCTTGTACAGAACCTTTCGTCATAAACCTATATATTACGCTATTCAGAGTATCCTGCTCATAGATTGCAGAGCATTTTCATGGTGCCTCGTTATTGTTAAGAATTACTTTGAATGTCACTTTGTTGAGGAGAGCCAGAGACACAAGTACTTAATTAACCCGCAGACATAGGAGATTGAGAGAAAAGACCCACAAAGTGTATTATTTCACCTTACATAAAGCTTGTTTAGATCAAAAGATGGCTGCCATTTCCTGTTTCATCACACCATGCTCTGTTCTGGGAGGAAGCTGCATTCTATAGAAGGAATAACCAACCACAGAGCGACATATCGCTTGGAGAAACCCACCCTGATCACCTCATGGACCAACCCACCTTGATGATCTCATGGACTAAGTCCCCTGGACTACACCCCCTGATGACCTCATGGACTACGTCCCCTGGACTAACCAATCAATACATCTGGTTACTCACATTCTGGGCTAACCGAGCCCACATACAATGTTTATATAAGTCTATGTTTGGGTTGAATAAAGGACACTTGGAGCTGTGCCATAGCTGATCAAGCAGAGCTTACATCCGACTGTGTGTGTCTGATGTTATTCTTTCTTGCATGCACTTGATCATATCCATTAGGCCAGGAGCAGGCAACTAGTGAACATACCAAAATGTTCGCCCTAACTACTTGATGTACACTGATGATACATGATTGCCAGTAATTGTGTAGTACTGTAAATTTCCCAATTTTGCTTGATCACTCTTCTTCAAATGATGTCTCTGTTCTCAGGCCTCCAGGGAATATACTACCTGGTGGAGATGCTGAGCATTTTGTCACTGCGCAGCATCCTCGGCGTAGCCCGAGGCTCCACCAGAAGCCCAGGCCCAGTTACAATTATGATAACCTGTACGCTCACCTGGATGACGTTAAAAAGGAGGTGCCCTACACCAGGAGAGGTAAGGTGTATGTCTGTTTTGTTGTACATGTTTATACAAGGGTTTTCCTGTATGTATTTCTTAATTTTGTTATTATAACACTACATTGCGTTCTACCATTGGGCATAGTTTCGACTTTGAAAGGGGAAAAACATGCTTGTAATCCCACTTTGGTGGCTGATCACATACTGACGCACACTAGAGAATTTACTTGGCTGGAATGCATAGGCTCAGGACGCCTTCTACCTATGGGCACAGAAGAATGGTACTTTGTTATTCCTGAGAGAGGGTGAGGAGTGGATACAATTGCATGCAGCCTAGGCAAAGTGCTTGGAAATTAGCAGCAGCTGCACAAATTGCTCCACATGTACCACAAGTACTTGCCCAAACCAGCTACAATTGTATCCACTTATAAGCTGACAGCAGAACTAATTATGTACAGGTTTACAATTGGGGAAGGGGCTCTACTCGTTTGTCATGTTTTTTTTAAATTGCGTTAAACACCTTATTATTTGATACAAATTAAAGGCACTAAAGGGTGTAAATGTATAGTGTGAGGGAGGCTGTGAAATATATCTACAGGATGGCTTTCTATTAGTGATGATGAGCTAACGTGCTCTGTACTCGCCCGAGCATCACGGTGCTCGAGAAGCTCGGCGAGTATTTCCGGGCTGCTCAGGCAGGAACTCTGGTCCCCTCCTTGCATGTTTGGCACTCTTTAGAGAGCCAATGAACATACAGGGATTTCCTGCCACGCACTGTAATACCGTAGCCATGTTTTTTTGTGGGCATTACAATGATTGGCTGGCCGCACAGTGTCATCAGGTTTATATCAGACCTGGCGCCACTATGCTCGTCACAGTCTACCCCGGAAAAACAGGCAGAAAGGGAGAGGTGCTGCTGATTCAGGGTATGCATGCATGCATGCATGCATGCATGTATGTATGTATCGGGGATCGAATACGAGGGATGGTATATATCCCCCAGAATGTGTACAGAGACCTATTAAACCCATTGAAGTGCATGGCAGTCACAGACACACCTGCGGCTGCAATGCAGGAATGAAGGTGAGCATTGACCTTGTCAGGCTATCTGGCTAAGGCAGAGTAGTAAAACCCAGCAGGGCCTTCATTTCTTGGAGGAGGCTCTTGCCACAGGTCCTTTAAAAACCCGGCATTAAGGGTTAGTGTTCAGTGTTGGGACCTGCTAGGAATATAGCAGGAAAGCTTGGCGGGCCTGTGTATAGCTGAACCTACGTCTGGTAAGGCTCTGCACCCAACAGGCTCTGAGCGTCCCGGCACGGCCGTTATGGACTTATGTTAACCTGGCTGCGAACTGGAGAACTCTGTTTTACCTGTGAGTGCTGAATAAAAGCTGCTTATGTTGGACTTGCTTGGGTCACTGCAAGGTGTGAACACCGCCGCCTTTCAGCTTGGTGGAGAATGCGGGCATTGTGACTGAGGCATACCCCACTGGCAGCTGCATGATCACAATCCAGCCTGCCACCTTTCAGCCCCACCCCGTGGACAAAATGGAGGCGCTGTTAAAGCAGTTGGTACTTACCCAGCAGCAGCAGCTGCAGTCTCCAGTGGCAACAGCAGGAGCGAGAACAGCAGCATAAATCAGCAGCAGCAGAAAACACAAATGAACTGTTGCTGCAACAGATTGCTGCCCTGCGGTTAACAGCTAGAGGCCCGGAACAAGGTACGCTCAGCGTTGATGAAGATGGGACCGGAGGACAACGTGGAAGCCTTCCTGACTATCTACAAACGCACAGCAGAGCCGGAAAACCTACCAGCCGGCCAGTGGGCGGAAGTGGTGGCTCCGTTTTTGGTCGGCGATGCCCAGAAGTCCTACTTCAACCTCAGTCGAGAGGACTACCAGAGGCTCAAAAAGGCGAGATCATTGCCCGACTGGGGGTCAATACATACGTGAGGGCTCAGCTCGTATTTTCATGGACTTGTGGTGACCTGACCCTCCCCGTCTTAGACTTATGACCTTTTGCCGCTGATAAAGAGGTGGCTCCAGCCTGAGTCTTTGACTCCAGCTCAGATGGTGTAGAGGCTGGTGGTCAACCGGCTGGTGAGGACTCTACCGGCAGCTGTCCAACGTTGGTTGGAGCAAAGGGACCCCGGCACCCTAAACCAGGTGGTCAGCCTGATCGAGCGCTACTCGGCCACTCAGGACTTTATCCGGACTTTGCCCCCTCGCGGCTGTCACGCCGATCCCTGCCAACCCAGGAACTGGGAAAGGGGTCGCGTCCCTCTGCCGAGGACAGTCAGCACCGTACCCATGCTGAAGGGGTACCCCAGAATGAGAGTAGCAGGAGACCGGTTCCCTCCCAAAGTGTCAAAAGAATTAATAGTACCCCCTCCATTAGGTGCTGGCAGTGTCATGCGCCAGGACATGTGGTTGCTAGCTGCCCCCCGACTACGGAGCCCATGGACTGCGGGTATAACCGCCGGGTCTCCAAGTACATCCAAGCCGTCTGCACTGCGAGTGCCGACCCCTCGGACAGTGAGCCCCAACTGTGCAAGGTACTGGTTAATGGGTACCCCACGGAGGCTCTCCTAGACTCGGGGAGCCTAGTAACTGGTACATCGGTCGCTGGTGGCAGGAGACAACCCCAGTGGACGGACAGTCGGGGGTGTGTGTATCCACGAGGACCTCCGAGAGTACCTAACCGTGGAGGTAGTTGTGTCCACGCCATGTGGCGACATAAAACATGCCGTGGGGGTGGTAAAAACCTCTTCCTTATGGGACCGTGTTGGGAAGAGACTTGCCTGCTCTGGACTCTGTAACAAATTTTACTGGCGGGAGAGTGGATTTTGTGTTTCCACAGGCGCTGTACCTGATGAACCCGAGTCAGGGGTACCTGCCGTAGGGGTGTCCAACCTAGGGATAGAGTGTGACCCCGATAGGTCTCCCTTAGAGGTGCTGGCAGGAGAAGTCGAGGAGAGCCCATCGATCCGAGCTGCAAGTGTCCCGGGACACGTTTGGGACATCTCAGCTACAGGAACCCAACCTGACTCGGGCGCAGGAAAATGTGTTGGAGGTAAATGGCGTAGGTCAACAGTCCTGTGCAGATACTGTATTTCCACGCATGGTAATTAACGGCGAGTTGCTCTACAGGGTAGACAAAATCAGGGACGAGGTCGTGGAACAGTTAGTGGTACCTCAGTCATACCGTCGGGCGGTTCTGGAGATGGCACACACACCTGCTGGGTGGACACTTAGGGGTTAAAAAGACACAAGAACAAATTCTAGAAGTACTGCGAATCCTGCCCCGAATGTCAACTGACCACACCCACCGCAAGTTTCCGTAGCCCATTGGTACCTCTGCCAGTGATAGAGGTACCTTTTGAACGGATTGCAATGGACTTGGTAGGGCCCATTGTAAAATCCGCTCGTGGCCACCAACATATACTTTTGGTCATCGACTATGCTACCCGGTACCCGGAGGATGTACCGCTACACCACACCTCAGCGAAACTAATTGCACGGGAGCTGTTTGCCATGTTCTGTCGCCTTGGGCTACCTAAGGAGATCCTGATGGATCAAGGGACCCCTTTTATGTCCAAGGTGATGAGGGAACTATGCAAACTGCTAAAAATAAAACCATTGCGCACCTCTGTGTTCCACCCTCAAACTGACAGACTAGGTGAACTGTACAATAAAACCCTCAAGTCCATTTTAAAAAAGGTGGTTTCTAAGGACGGAAGGGATTGGGACATGTTGCTACCCCATTTGATGTTCGCCGTCCGTGAGATACCCCAGGCTTCCACAGGGTTCTCTCCCTGTGAGTTATTGTACACCCTAGGGGTCTGTTGGATGTAGCCAAAGAGACAGGGGAACAAGAGCAGACTCCACATAGGAGTAAAATTGAACACGTGGCTAGTATGCAGGACCGAATCGTGGCGGTCATGCCCATCATGAAAGAACATCTGTAAATGCAATAAAAGAGCCACAGTCAGGTCTTTTAACAAGGGTGATCGGGTGCTGGCACTGGTACCCACAGCCGAGAGTAAGCTCATGGCCAAGTGGCAAGGGCCATATGAGGTTCAAGAAAAAGTGGGGGATGTTAATTACTGAGTGTATCAGCCCGGAAGGAGGAAACCGGAGCAGCTTTATCATGTAAACCTGCTAAAACCTTGGAAAGATCGAGAGTGTTTAGTTACAGACATCACTTCGGGCATGCCGCCAGAGAGATCTCTACCTGCGTCCGGGGGAGAGGTCAGGATAAGTGATGCTCTCACTTAACAGAAGCGACGGGAGGCTCGCTTGCTGGTACAGCAGAATACAGACGTGTTCTCAGAGCTACCAGGTAGGACTACGGTTGTCCAACATGACATTGTCACTGAACTTGGGGTAAGGGTACGAATGAGACCGTACCGGCTACCCGAAGCCCAGAGGCAAGCCATCACGGCTGAGGTAAAACAAATGCTCCAGTTAGGCATCATTGAGGAATCACGGAGTGAGTGGGCTAGCCTCATCGTACCGATTCCGAAACCAGACGGATCGTTACGCTTCTGTAATGATTTCCGGAAATAAAATGAATGTCGAAATTTGACCTACAGTGGTGGCCAAAAGTATTGGCACCCCTGCAATTCTGTCTGATAATACTCAGTTTCTTCCTGAAAGTGATTGCAATCACAAATTCTTTGGTATTATCTTCATTTAATTTGTCTTCAATGAAAAAACACAAAAAGAATTGTCCTAAAGCCAAATTGGATACAATTCCACACCAAACCTAAAAAAAGGGGGTGGACAAAAGTATTGGCACTGTTTGAAAAATCATGTGATGCTTCTCTAATTCGTGTAATTAACAGCACCTGTAACTTACCTGTGGCACCTAACAGATGTTGGCAATAACTAAATCACACTTGCAGCCAGTTAACATGGATTAAAGTTGACTCAACCTCTGTCCTGTGTCCTTGTGTGTACCACACTGAGCATGGAGAAAAGAAAGACCAAAGAACTGTCTGAGGACTTGAGAAACCAAATTGTGAGGAAGAATGAGCAATCTCAAGGCTACAAGTCCAGCTCCAAAGACCTGAATGTTCCTGTGTCTTCCGTGGGCAGTGTCATCAAGAAGTTTAAAGCCCATGGCATTGTAGCCAACCTCCCTAGATGCGGACGGAAAAGAAAAATTGACGAGAGATTTCAACGCAAGATTGTGCGGATGGTGGATACCTCGACTAACATCCAAACAAGTTCAAGCTGCCCTGCAGTCTGAGGGTACAACAGTGTCAACCCGTACTATCCGTCGGCGTCTGAATGAAAAGGGACTGTATGGTAGGATACCCAGGAAGACCCCACTTCTTACCCCGAGACATAAAAAAGCCAGGCTGGAGTTTGCCAAAACTTACCTGAGAAAGCCCAAAACGTTTTGGAAGAATGCTCTCTGGTCAGATGAGACTAAAGTAGAGCTTTTTGGGAAAAAGCATCAACATAGAGTGTACGGGGAAAAAAAAAAAAAAAAAAAAAAAAGGGAGGTATTCAAAGAAAAGAACACTGTCCCTATAGTCAAACATAGCGGAGGTTCCATGATGTTTTGGGGTTGTTTTGCTGCCTCTGGCACTGGACTGCTTGACAGTGTGCATGGCATTATGAAGTCTGAAGACTACCAACAAATTTTGCAGCATAATGTAGGGCCCAGTGTGAGAAAGCTGGGTCTCCCACAGAGGTCATGGGTCTTCCAGCAGGACAATGACCCAAAACACACTTCCAAAAGCACTATAAAATGGTTTTAGAGAAAGCACTGGAGACTTCTAAGGTGGCCAGCAATGAGTCCAGACCTGAATCCCATAGAACACCTGTGGAGAGATCTCAAAATGGCAGTTTGGAGAAGGCACCCTTCAAATATCAGGGACCTGGAGCAGTTTGCCAAAGAAGAATGGTCTACAATTCCAGCAGAGCATTGTAAGAAACTCATTGATGGTTACCGGAAGCGGTATTTTGGCTAAAGGTTGTGCAACCAAGTATTAGGCTGAGGGTGCCAATACTTTTGTCTGGCCCATTTTTGGAGTTGTGTTTTTTCCGTGCAAGCAAATTAAATGAAGATAATAATACCAAAGAATTTGTGATTGCAATCATTTTCAGGAAGAAACTGAGTATTATCTGACAGAATTGCAGGGGTGCCAATACTTTTGGCCACCACTGTATATCCAATGCCCAGGGTGGATGAGCTGACTGAGAGACTGGGGAAGGCCTAGTACTTTACTATGCTCAATCTCACCAAGATTACTGGCAGGTACCTCTCAAGGAATCGGCGAAGGAAAAGGCCGCCTTCATAACTCCGGAGGGTCTATATCACTATGTGATATTACCTTTTGGGTTACATGGGGCCCGGCTACATTCCAGAGGTTGATGGACAGTGCTCAAGCCTCATCAGGAGTACGCATCCGCGTATCTAGATGATATCCTCTTTAGCACCGACTGGCATACGCAGCTATCCCAGGTACAAGCGGTGATGGATTCTCTCAGAGCCAATTTTAGCATCAAGTGAACGTGGAAAGAAAACAAAAAACTGGAATTGCATTTTTTTTTTTTTTTGCCAATTCACAGCACTTGGAATTTTTTTCCTGTTTTCCAGTACACTACATGGTAAAGCTAGTAATGGTGTTTAAAGTACAATTTGTCCCGCAAAAAATAAGCCATCACATGGCCATATTGCCCAAAAAATAAAAACGATATGGCTCTGGGAGCCAAAAACTAAAATGCAAAAACTGAAAAACCCAAGGTTGTGAAGGGGTTAAAATGTTTGGATGCAGCACTCTGAACAGCCAGTTTCTTTAGCAAATGACATTTTGTTGCTTACCCTCCGTTTGGAGTGTCAATGAATACCTTCTGGACATCTGTCAAGTCAGCAGTCTTCCTCAGGATTATGGAGCCTACTGAAACAGACTAAGGGATCTTTTTAAATGCTTAGGAAGCCTTTGCAGGTGGGTTTTGATAAGTATTCTAATTTACTGAGAAGCACTTGTAAATTGATACCTTAACGCAAAATTGCATACAAGGGAAAAGTCCCATTAAATTTGTCTGGCCCGCAGACAGTGTGATAGATTGATATGCAGGATTATGGGGAACTATTCACAGTAGTTATTTTTGTCCCTGCTCTTTCTATGCTTTAAAGTCCAGTGGGTGGATCAGTGATTGACAGACTTCCCTGTACGAATGTATACAAAAGCTTCTTGCTGTCTACACCTCAACGTGTATAGGGTAATTTACCCCTAAATGTGCACTAGAAGAATTAATCCAGCGATGCTCTAGAAGTGCCGAACGGCTATGGAGGAAAACTCGGACACCAGAAAACTTTATCCACTACAAATTTATTTTAAAAACATACAACTCTGCCCTTCACCTCGCCAAACAGACCTACTTCACCACCCTGATCTCCTCACTATCCAACAACCCCAAAAAACTCTTCGATACCTTTCACTCCCTCCTCAGTCCTAAAGCGCAGGCCCCCACCACGGACATTTGTGATGAGGACCTGGCCTCCTACTTCACAGAGAAAATAGACACCATCCGTCAGGAAATCAGCTCCCAGCCACAAAGTGCCGTGACTCAACTATCCCCCCACCCCCCACACATCCCCTCTGGATCCCTCTCCACATTTGACCCAGTCACAGAAGACGAAGTCTCCAGGCTCCTCTCTTCTTCTCATCCCACCACATGCACCACTGACCCCATCCCCTCACATCTACTCCAGTCTCTTTCTTCAGTCGTCACTACTCATCTAACTAAAATCTTCAACCTCTCCCTCTCTTCTGGTATCTTCCCCTCCTCCTTCAAACACTCCATCATCACTCCATTATTAAAAAAGCCCTCTCTTGACCTTTCCTGCACAAACAACTACAGACCAGTCTCCAATCTTCCTTTCATCTCTAAACTCTTGGAGTGCCTGGTCTACTCCCGCCTTACCAGCTACCTCTCCACTCACTCTTCTAGACCCATCACAGTCCGGCTTCCGCCCTCTACATTCTACAGAAACTGCACTCAAAGTAACCAATGACCTTCTGACAGCAAAACGTAATGGTGACCACTCTTTGCTCATTCTTCTTGACCTCTCTGCAGCCTTTGACACCGTTGACCACCACCTCCTACTCTCTATGCTTCACTCAATCGGCATAAAGGACACTGCTCTCTCCTGGTTCTCCTCCTACCTATCTGACCGCTCTTTCAGTGTATCGTTCGCTGGCTCCACTTCTTCCCCTCTTTCTCTCACTATTGGGGTTCCTCAGGGTTCAGTCCTTGGCCCTCTTCTCTTCTCTCTCTACACAGCCCCAATTGGTCAGACAATCATCAAATTTGGTTTGCAGTATCATCTTTATGCTGATGACAACTATACACCTCATCCCCTGACCTTACCCCCGCTGTACTACAGAACACCAGTGACTGTCTGGCCGCAGTTTCTAAAATCATGTCCGCTCTCTATCTGAAACTCAACCTCCCAAAAACCGAACTTCTTCTGTTCCCGCCGTCTACTCACCTCTCTAAATCGGACATCTCTCGCTGAGTGTGGCACCACAATAATGCCGAGCAAGCAGGTGCGTTGCTTGGGCGGTGTTTGACACCAATCTCTCCTTCACCCTCCACATACAATCTCTTGCCCGCTCTTGTCGCTTGCACCTGAAGAACATCTCTAGAATCCGCCCCTTTCTCACCTTGGAAACAAAAACCCTCACTGTTGCCCTGATCCACTCCCGCCTTGACTACTGTAACTCTTAATTGGCCTCCCCCTCACTCGACTTTCCCCCCTCCAGTCCATCCTTAATGCTGCAGCCAGGGTCATCTATCTGGCTAATCGTTACTCAGACGCTTCCGCTCTGTGCCAGTCATTGCACTGGCTGCCCATGAATTCTAGGATCAGATTTAAATTGCTTGTTCTCACCCACAAAGCTCTCCACAGTGCGGCACCCCCCTACATCTCTTCCCTCATCTGTTTATCGGCCTACCCGTTTTCTACGCTCTGCAAGCGACTTTCGACTAACATCCGCACTAATCCGTACCTCCCACTCCCGGCTTCAAGACCTCCCGAGCTGCACCTATTCTTTGGAATGCTCTACCCCAAGAAATTAGGATGAACCACAATTTACACAGTTTTAGGCGCTCCCTAAAAACACATCTGTTTAGGGTGGCCTATCACGTTCCCTAATCAAAGTCCTTTTATATTCTTATAGCCCATTCCTTATTTCTCCAAACATAAGTCTCCACCTAACCAAAAAGCACTACAGATACTGGCTGGTGATAAGCTCATGCAGCCTCCATCTATCCCTCATCCCCTCAAGATGGCTGGACCATCCTTGTAAATAAGCCATTGTACTTTGTGTTACTCCCACCTCATTGTAGATTGTAAGCTCTTAGGAGCAGGGTCGTCATTATTTTTGCTGTAATTATTGTATCTTTAGCCATGTTACTTATGACTGTTGTACATGAACCTGTGAATTGTTAAGCGCTGCGGAATATGTTGGCGCTATATAAAAAGATTATTTTTTATTATTATTATTATTATTATTATTAATTCAATTACCGAGCACCTCCTACAAGATTAAATAAGGCCATGGGTACAGGTTGCTGTGACTGCACTACAATGGTATACAAGCTGTACTGTGAGCGTGCCGAGTAATGTCATAATCAAATACATAAATTTGTACTGCATTACTGCTCATAATAAATGTATTGTCTTTATTGTATAGCAATGCAGTTGGGGTAACCTGCACCTCTGTTTTTATTTCATTTTGTTAGGAGTGGCTTATTCATCTGGTTTGTTACGGCACTTATCTCAAAGGTTTTTTGTTAAAGCTGGATCCTATGTGCCCTTTAAATATGTAAAACTAGGCTGAGACCAGGACAGATTAGTTTGATAGTGTAGATTTCCATTTGCCTGCCTTGCTTCTAGCAGATGGGCTCACACCAATAGATCAAGTACCTGAATTGTGTACAGTATGTATAGTGGTGGTACAGTTTGGAATAAATATATTTAAATATTCACATTCCTTCGCATGCTCTGTGCGGTTGTATTCGTTTCTGTGTGGTAGCAATGCAGTCACATCATTGTGTCCATTTATTTCATTAGATGTTTACCAATTTCATTTGCTGCAACCAGGGCTGTGGAGTCGGTAAGCCAAACCTCCGACTCCTCGATTTCCATGACTCCGACTCCCTCATACACAGCTCATGTTTAAGTGATAAATTTGGTCCATTTTATACCGACTCCACAGCCCTGGCTGCAACTGTGTTCCGCTACAATTTTTCATATTCAAATCTGGATGGAAAATATGCAAGATTTCTGCTGTGTGTGAACGTTCCCTTTTACTGAACCTTTTGTCATAAACCTATATATTAAGCTATTCAGAGTATCCTGCTCATAGATTGCAGAGCATTTTCATGGTGCCTCGTTATTGTTAAGCATTACTTTGAATGTCACTTTGTTGAGGAGAGCAAGAGGCTCACATACTTAATTAACCTCCAGACATAGGAGATTGAGAGAAAAGACCCACAAAGTATTATTTCACCTTACATAAGCTTGTTTAGATCAAAGATGGCTGCCATTTCCTGTTTCATCACACCATGCTCTGTTCTGGGAGGAAGCTGCATTCTATAGAAGGACTAACCAACCACAGAGCGACACATCGCTTGGCGAAACCCACCCTGATGACCTCATGGACTACGCCCCCTGGACTAACCAATCAATACATCTGGTTACTCACATTCTGGGCTAACCTACAGTGTTTATATAAGTCTATGTTCGGGTTGAATAAAGGACACTTGGAGCTGTGCCATAGCTGATCAAGGAGAGCTTAAATCCGACTGTGTGTGTCTGATGTTATTCTTTCTTGCATGCACTTGATCATATCCATTAGGCCAGGAGCAGGCAACTAGTGAACATACCAAAATGTTCGCCCTAACTACTTGATGTACACTGATGATACATGATTGCCAGTAATTGTGTAGTACTGTAAATTTCCCAATTTTGCTTGATCACTCTTCTTCAAATGATGCCTCTGTTCTCAGGCCTCCAGGGAATATACTACCTGGTGGAGATGCTGAGCAGATCTACACTGCTCAGCATCCTCGGCGTAGCCAGAGGCTCCACCAGAAGGCCAGGCCCAGTTACAAATACGATAACCTGTACGCTCACCTGGATGACGTTAAAAAGGAGGTGCCCTACACCAGGAGAGGTAAGGTGTATATCTGTTTTGTTGTACATGTTTATACAAGGGTTTTCCTGTATGTATTTCTTAATTTTGTTATTATAACTAGTGTTGAGCCACCCCCGTAGTGTTCGAGTTCGGTTCGGTTCGTCGAACACCCGTGTGTTCGCCGAACTGTTCGTCGAACACCTTCGAACACCGTTAAAACCAATGGCAGGCAAACAAAAACACATAGAAACACATAGAAAACACCTTCAAAGTTGTCCAAAAGCTGACAAACTGCTCAGAAGACACAACTAACACATGGAAAAGTGACAAGTACATATAGTCATGCGAAAAGAAAAGAGGTGGAGGAGTAAAAGGAGGGGGAGACACAGATATAGGCATGTCATGCCCTTCTAAAATCCAAAAAGTGAGAAGCCGACACGGCCAGTCCGCTCCTGCCCGTGCCACCTCCGTGTCGCCGGGTTTGTGCCAGAGCCGCGGTGAACCCTGACGGCCAGCCCCCCTCTCCCAATACTGGTGCCTGTCCGCTGGTGGGTCGAGAGAGCCCCCCTGTGGTGGAGGCAGCTCTAAGCTTTTTAATTTAAAATTGTCCCTCTAATTTGAATGAATACACTTTAAATCCATTTACAAGGATCTATTGGAGGGCAAGTCTCATGCCAGCAGCCGCGTAATTCCAGCTCCAGTAGCGTCCACTAAAGCTGCTGCAGTTAAAAAGCTTTTATAAGGATCGAGCTCGGCTGTCCACCGCAAGGCATCCTAGTGCCAGTCCCAGCCCCTATGCCTTGGGGTGCCTCCTGATGCTCTTCACTGAGTATCCCGTGGTCCCGAAGCATTTCCTTTGAAAAAATTAAGTGTCCAAACTACAGGTGGTGTAGCTTGCAAGATAATCCGCTGACTAGCAGACACTGCTACTAGGCACAAAGTATTTCCTGGGCTAGATGCAGTTAAAAATTTGTAAGTAGATACTCTCGTTGGATGCTGAGAAAGCATTCCATAGAGTCTCCTGGCACGCCATATATGATTCTCTAAAAAAGCTTGGGGTAGGGGTCTAGGGGACCCTTTTATAGCCAAAATCACGGCCCTGTATCACAATACGTCACCTAGGCTGAAGATAAATGGAACTGTAGCACCGAGGGCTCGGTTGCTACAGACGTATTGCACCTCACCCAGAGGTGTGATATCTCACTCTCAGATAAGGATGGAGTGTGGATCAGGACCCGACACCTGCATGCATTACACCACATTGCCGTGGGGCAGGGCGACCAATATGCCCCTGAGATGGGCACGACAGTCCCTGTCCCTGGCTGGAGTGGGGGGAGGGAACACTGAGGAAGGGGAACCCTGCAGTGCAGGAGCAGGGAGGAAGCAGTTCCTGGGTGCATTGAGAAGGGAGTATAAAAGGTGGGCACCATCTTAGTTCAGTGCAGAGAAGTCTGAGCAGAAGTGGCAGGGAGCAGGGGCTCTGCATGAGCTCTGCTCCGGAGGCGGGCCTAGTAACAGAGGCCCAGGCCTGCAAGAGGGAGAAGGAAGGAAGAGGAGCGGAGAAGGCTCCAGGAACGAGGAATGAAGGGATCCCAGGGGTGCGGACGGGCGAGTCGCCACCGCACGCCCGAATCCACCTGCGTGGAGGGGTCAGGCCAAAGGGGGAGACCGGTCCCCGAACTAGTGGAGGCAGGAAACGACCCTCAGCTAGAAACCGGAGGCTCTGACATTTTATGTGGCGCAGCCCCTTGCTCCACCCGCTAGGAAGGCACCACATAGGGTCAGGGAAACTGGCGCCAAGTTTACCAAGAGGAGGCCCGAGGCAGCCGGACAGAAGTGTTGGTAAGAAAGGCCAGACAAAGGACACACAAAGGGGGTCCTGTGAAGCGCTCCAAAGTTATCTGGGAGTTGTCTGAGCCCCTCACCTGGTGAGCACAGTACGACGTGGGCAGCCGTTACCTGCAGACGTGGTCTGGATAATAAGAACTGTGAGTAAAGGGCCTGAACTGCATCACTGACTCCGTGTCGTTACTGCTGCTGCCCTGCACCATCACCCCCATCCTCCGCATACACTGCCCTGAGGCTATACTCCTCCCGTGGGGAGTTATGCTACGCTCTGCTGCACCCACAGCACCAGCCTTAGCGGTCTGCCCTGTAGCGGCGGTTCACTCTGACCGCAATCCACGGGTGGCGTAGTCGGACATTTAAACATCAAAACCACATAAATAGTTCCGCCACTGGTTTGACCGCCCTGAGCCACGGAACCGGATCGCCGCCACGAAGACTACAACCACCAGCATCCACCAAAAAGGGTCCGGCTCCGGGTGTCCCAAGGCCCAGGGGGTGCGTCAGAACATTTTCATCACCTTTCACAATCACCAATGGGACAAGGCAGGGATGTCCTCTGTCCCCTCTCTTATACATCCTAGTGACGGAGCACCTGCTCTCATCAATTCGCCATAACCCCAATATTAGGTGGATTGAGGTGGGAGGCACCGAGTACAAGTGCTCTCTATTTGCTGATGATGTCCTAGTATATATCACGCAATCACATATATCCATCCCTGCTGTTATGGCTGAAATAGATCACTTTGTTACATGGTAAAATTTTAAAATCAATGCAGCGAAGTCTGAGGACCTCGATGTCTCCCTCCCTAAATCCATATAGGATTCCACCCAGTCCAACTTTCCCTTTGCCTGGCCCTCACAGGGTATCAAATACTTAGGAATTCCTATTCATAGAGACCTCTCCCATCTATGTTATCTTAATTTTGGGCCCTTTATTGAACAACTCCATACAGACCACGGTTGGCAAGTTAGAACTGTAAGATTCACTACATGAACCACTGGTGTTTTGTGGAAAAGCACATGTACACCGTGTTCCAAATTATTATGCAAAAAGTGTTTAGGAGTGATAAGGGAAGAATTTGTTTGTTTGTCAGTTAAACTCATTGATGGTGATGTGTGTCAGGGCTCTTTATATCACTGTAAGCAATTGCAGACACCTGTGCTAATTAGTTTGGCAGGTGTGTCCAATGAAAGGCAAGACTACTTAAGAAGGCTCTCTCACATTATTAAGCAGCCTACATTTTCTGCCAAAATGGGAAAGAAAAAGGATGTGTCGGCTGCTGAGAAGCAACACATTGTGGAGTGTTTAGGTCAAGGCATGACTACAATCAACATTGTGCGATGATCAGGATGAAGTGTCTTGGCAATCAAGAAGTATGTAGCTGATTCACAGTACACACGTGTGCGTGCTGATAAGGGCAAATTGAGGACTCTTTCCTACAGGCAATTACGTCAGGTTGAAAGAGCAGCGGCAAAAAAGCCTTGTCATAGCAGCAGACAAGTTTTTGAAGCTGCTTGTGCCTCCAACGTCCCCCGAACAACAAGATGCAGGGTCCTTCAGAGGTTTGCAGCTGTGCATACGCCATCCTGTCGACCTCCTCTATCCACTTCACACAAGCAGAAACGGCTCCAGTGGGCCAAACATTACATGAAGACTGATTTCAAAACTGTTTTGTTCACGGATGAGTGCCGTGCAGCGCTCGATGGTCCAGATGAATGGAGTGGAGGATGGCTGGTTGATGGACACCCCACGCAAACACGGCTACAGCGCCAACAAGGAGGAGGTGGAGTAATGTTTTGGGCTGGAATCATGGGGAGAGAGATTGTCGGCCCCTTTAGGATCCCTGAAGGCGCTAAAGATGAACTCCATAATGTATGTGGATTTTCTCAAACAGCACTTCCTGCCATGGTTCAAGAAGAAGAACCGTGTATTTCACAGCAAGATCATTTTTCTGCATGATAATGCACCATCTCATGCTGCACATAAAACATCTGCATCTCTGGCTGATATGGGCATAAAAGGGGACAAACTTATGGTGTGACCCCCATGCTCCCCTGACCTCTACCCCATTCAGAACCTTTGGAGCATCATTAAAAGGAGTGTCTATGATGGCGGGAGGCAGTTCACATCTAAGCAACAGCTCTGGGAGGGTATTCTGTCCTCATGCAAAACAATTGAAGCAGAAACCATCCAAAACCTGACAAATTCAATGGACGAGAGAGTTCAGAAGCTCCTTTCGAACAAGGGGTCCTATGTGAAAATGTAACATCACCTAGAATAAAGTTTTGAGTTGAAAACTGTTTGATTTCAGTTTCTAACAACCTGCTAATGCTTATAATTTCAAAAATGACCATTTTTTTGGTCTTTATTAAAATGAAAAGGTTGATCGAAAAGTTTGGGGGATCTAAGAGTGTGGCAACCCAGTAGTCATGATTACTTCGAATTCTGACAATATGAGGGTCATGCTGCAGGTAGTGCAGTGTAGTGCCGGCGTCCCTGCCCTCTGCTAGGCAGGGACGCTGCTCCCCTCACCACTCTGCCCCGTGCCCGGCGTCCCTCTCCCGCTCTGCTGTCAGCGCGCGCTCCTTCCCGGCGTCCTCCTCCCGCTCTGCTCTCAGTGCGCGCTCCTTCCCGGCCCCTGTGCTTAGGGCGCGCGCGCGCTCCCCTCCTCTTAAAGGGGCCGCGCGCGCCGTCCTAAGGAGTCCCCGGCCAATGGCCGGAGGACTTCATCATATATAAGGCACCTCCTCCAAAATGGAGGTGCCCGAGCAATGTTGTTTGCACCTGTGTCTCACCTGTGCTTCAGCCCTCAGGTCCCGTTGCCAGTTACCTGCCAGTTACCTGCCTGATTACTTGCTACCTGTCTGCTAGTCTGAGGTCTGACGGTCTGCCTTACTACTCCGGTCAGTCTGTCTAAGGACCAGCCTGCCCGCTCACCTGGGAGCGCACCTCAGCTACCTGCCTGCTTGCCTGAGGTCCGACGGTCTGCCTTACAACTCCGGTCAGTCTGTCTATGGACCAGCTTGCCCGCTCACCTGGGAGCGCTTCTCCGTTACCTGCCTGCTTGCCAGCCCGGAGGCTCCGCTGTCACGTGCTGTGACCACCAGCTATTCCAGAGACTCTTGCCCGCTCACCTGGGAGCGCTTCTCCGCTACCTGCCTGCTTGTCTGCCCGGAGGCTCCGCTGTCACGTGCTGTGACCACCAGCTATTCCTGAGACTCTTGCCCGCTCACCTGGGAGCGCTTCTCCGTTACCTGCCTGCTTGCCTACCTGGAGGCTCCGCCGTCACGTGCTGTGACCACCTGCTATTCCAGAGACTCTCGCTTGCTCACCTGGGAGCACACATTCTTCATCTGCCTTGCTAGCCTACCTGGAGGTTCAGCCATCACAGGTCGTACCTACCCTTTATCCAGAGACTGCCCCGATCACTTGCCGTGTCCTCCTGCCCGTACACCCAGAGACTGTCCTGGTCACCTCCTGTGACTACCAGCCTGGTCGCCACCCGCTCCCTTACAAGGACCGCCCCCTTGTATTGTAGCCCAGAGGTTCCGCCTCCCAGACCCGTTACATGCAGCAAGAAGGCACTTATGTGTCTTGCGCATCTCGGAGCCCCAAAATTATTTTCCGGGCTAGATGCAGCTAAAAATTATTTTTAATTTTAAATCTGGTGAAGCTTATTATAGATGGCCTAATAGGATCAGTGCTGCACACTGCTACAAAGCCCAAATTATTTTCCAGTCAAGATACAGATAAACATGATTAGTAATTTGAAAGCTTTAAACGGTTGGTAGGGTGATTTTAACCAATCATCAAGCTTTTACTCTCCCCAGGATGACACAGGGGTAGAAAAGTCGTTTCGGATCCATGATTTGTTCATCTTTATGAACGTGAGTCTGTCTACATTATCAGTGGAGAGCCGCGTGCGCTTATCTGTCAGCACACCACCAGCAGCGCTGAACACACGTTCAGACAGAACGCTGGCTGCGGGGCATGACAAGATCTCCAAGGCGTAAGTGGCTAGCTCCGGCCATTTATCCAGATTGGAAGCCCAAAAAGAGCAAGGGTCCAGTGACACAGTCGTGGCTTCAATGTTTACTTGGAGATACTCCTGTACCATCGTCTCTAGGCGTTGACTATGTGTCAGACTTCTTGTCTCCTGTGGCCTTGCAAAGGATGGGCTAAAAAAGTGGTGAAATGATTCCGCAAAATTGATGTTACCAGCAGATACTGGGGTTCTGTTACGGTTTGAGTGCTGAACACTTGACGGTCCCACGGTTGGCAAGTTGGAACTGTGAGATTCACTACGTGCACCACTGGTATTTTGTGGAAAAGCACATGTAAGATTCTGCAACAGTCTCTGCTGATACTCCTGCATGCGTGCATCCCTTTCTATGGCAGGAATAATTTCTGCAAATTTACTTTTGTACCGGGGATCTAACAGTGTGGCAACCCAGTAGTCAGGATTATTTCTAATTCTCACAATTCGAGGGTCATGTTGCAGGTAGTGCAGCAAGAAGGCACTCATGTGTGTTGCGCATCCAGGAGCACCAAGTCCCTGTTGTGTTGGTGGCGAGGTAACAATCATGTTTCCTTCCTCGGTCCTCTCCCCCCAACCTCGCACAACAGAAATGTGATCAAGGTCTCCCTCATCTGATGAGTCTTCCATCAGTTCGTCCTCCACTTCTTCCTGGGCTCCTGCACCTTCCTCACTAGTTTGGCTGCTACCATGCGCCCTGGTAAAATCATCTCCCCCACCCTCACATGCCTGCCGCCTTGGTGCTGCCGACCGTCTGGACCTTGCAGATGTTAGCCCTTCCGCATACAACTCCTCCTCCTCTACTTCCTCCACCTCCTCTTGTGCCACCACCTGACTCCGAATTCTGTTTAACATGTGCTCCAGCATGTAAATCACCGGAATAGTCATGCTGATAATGGCATCGTCAGCACTAAACATCTTCGTCGCCATTTCAAAACTGTGCTCGTCACAGTCTACCCCGGAAAAACAGGCAGAGAGGGAGAGGTGCTGCTGATTCAGGGTATGCATGCATGCATGTATGATCGAATACGAGGGATGGTATATATCCCCCAGAATGTGTACAAAGACCTATTAAACCCATTGAAGTGCATTGCAGTCACAGACACAGCTGCGGCTGCAATGCAGGAATGAAGGTGAGCATTGACCTGGTCAGGCTATCTGGCTAAGGCAGAGTAGTAAAACCCAGCAGGGCCTTCATTTCTTGGAGGAGGCTCTTGCCACAGGTCCTTTAAAAACCCGGCATTAAGGGTTAGTGTTCAGTGTTGGGACCTGCTAGGAATATAGCAGGAAAGCTTGGTGGGCCTGTGTGTAGCTGAACCTACGTCTGGTAAGGCTCTGCACCCGTCAGGCTCTGAGCGTCCCGGCGCGGCCGTTGCCCACGGCAATGGTTGTTATGGACTTATGTTAACCCGGCGGCGAACCAGAGGACTCTGTTTTACCTCCGAGCGCTGAATAAATCTGCTTATGTTGGACTTGCTTGGGTCACTGCCTCAGTTACTGCACGGTGTGAACACTGCCGCCTTACAGTTTAGTGGAGAATGCGGGCATTGTGACTGAGGCATACCCCACTGGCAGCTGCATGACCACAATCCGGCCTGCCACCTTTCAGCCCCACCCCGTGGACAAAATGGAGGAGCTGTTCAAGCAGTTGGTACTCACCCAGCAACAGCAGCTGCAGTCTCCAGTGGCAACAGCAGGAGCAGCACCTGAGTCTCCAGCGGCAACAGCAGCATAATCAGCAGCTACTGTACCAGCAGCAGCAAAACACACAAATGGACTGTTGCTGCAACAGATTGCTGCCCTGCGGGAAACAGCTACAACGCCTATTCCTTAACGTCGAGAGGCCCGGGACAAGGTACGCTCAGCGTTGATTAAGATGGGACCGGAGGACAACGTAGAAGCCTTCCTGACTATCTACAAATGCACAGCAGAGTGGGAAAACCTACCAGCCGGCCAGTGGGAGGAAGTGGTGGCTCCGTTTTTGGTCGGCGATGCCCAGAAGTCCTACTTCGACCTCCGTCGAGAGGACACCCAGGACTACCAGAGGCTCAAAGGTGAGATCCTTTCACAGCTGTCCACAACTCTTCAGCGTTGTTCGATTTGTCACCTAAGCATATTAGCTTCCGCACAGCCTGATGCCGCTTGGCTGAGGCAGCGCTTCCAGCTTGTGACTGATGTGGTCATTTCGGAGATGGAGAATGACGTGCAGGAGCTGTAGACTGTGATGCTGCAATCCTCGGCGTCGGGAGGACGTTTTCCGTCCCGAGGTCTGACTTAGTCCCAGCTTCCACTATGTTAACCCAGTGTGCCGTCAGAGAGATGCACCAACCATGCCCATAAGCACTTGTCCACGTGTCCATGGTTAGGTGGACTTTCCCAGTAACTGCATTGTTGAGGGTACGGCTAATGTTGTGGGACAAGTGCTTGTGTAATGTGGGGACGGCACACCAGGAGAAATAGTGGAGGCTGGTGACCGAGTACCGAGGAATGGCCGCCGCCATGAGGTTGTGGAAATCTTCCGTCTCCACGAACCTAAAAGGCAACATTTTGAGCGCAAGCAGTCACGAAATGTGTGAATTTAGTACTGTGGCCTGTAGGGCGTTGGCTGCATATAGAATCATAGAATGGTAGAGTTGGAGGGGACCTCCTGGGTCATCTGGTCCAACCCCCTGCTCAAAGCAGGATTCACCAAATCATCTCAGACAGATATCTGTCCAGCCTCTGTTTGAAGACATCCATTGAAGGGGAACTCACCACCTCTCGTGGCAGCCTGTTCCACTCATTGATCACCCTAACTGTCAAAATGTTTTTTCGTAATATCTAATCTGTGTCTCCTCCCATTGCTTCTAGTCTTTCCTTGTGCAAATGAGAATAAAGATGATCCTTCAACAATGTGTCAGCCCTTCAGATATTTGTAGACAGCTATTAAAGTCTCCTCTCAGTCTTCTTTTTTGCAAGCTATACATTCCCAAATCCTGTAACCGTTCCTCATAGGACATGGTTTGCAGACCGGTCACCAATCGGGTCGCTCTTCTCTGAACTTGCTCCAGTTTGTCGGTCTTTTTTAAAATGTGGTGCCCAAAACTGGACGCAGTATTCCAGATGAGGTCTGATCAAAGAGGAGTAAAGTCCGATATTTGCGCTTGCGTTCCATTACTGGGGTAGGGACAACTGAAAACTGCACTGGGACAAGGATGTGGACGTGCTTGCTGATGGTGCTAGTTGAGAGTGTGCAACAACAGGTGCAGGGCAGGAATCATCTTCGCATGCACCATGGACAGGGGATTGACTTGCACACACAACAGCAGAAAAAGCAGTGGTGCCACCCGCAGACACTGTTCCTGGACGATGGGGGTTTGGCCCACTTAGTTGGGTGCTTTGCTGCCATGTGCCTGATCATGCTGGTGGTGGTCAGGCTGGTAGTTTTGCTACCTCTGCTGATGCTGGCCTGGCAGGTGGTGCAAATGGCCGTTTTGGGGTTATCGACAGAGTCTTTAAAAAACAACCAGACTCGGGAAGACCTAACAGTTGTAATGGCAACTTCCATTGTGTTGATGTTACCACACTGCTTCTTCCTGCCTGTTGTGGTGCTAAGCCCCCCCCCCCCCCCAACCCCTCTCCCCTTGTGCTGTTGTCCTTGCTCTGTAGGTCCTCCTGCCAGGTTGGGTCAGTTACTATATCATCCACCACCTCGTCTTCCACTTCCGCACCCTGGTCCTCCTCCTGACTTTCTGGCAATTGTGTATAATCATCCATCTCTTGCAACAGTAATTACACGTTCCCACCATTGCCTTCGTGTGACCATGCCTGCTCTAATATTTGGGCATTGCTACATGCGATCTCCTCTTGCCCTCTTCAAGTGAAATGGGAGAGAGGCCCATATCTATAAATGGAAAAGTGAACAGCTTTTCTGAATGTCCAAGCATGGGATTAGTTATCTCTGGGCACTCGGCAAGATGGGAGGAAGGAGGTTCAGGGTGAGGAATATGCGGTCCAGACTCACAGCTACTGAGACTTGACCGTGTGGAAGACGTGGTGGTGGCCAAGTGACTGGAAGCATTATCTGCTATCCATCCAATAACCTTTTCACACTGCTCTGTGTTCAATAGTGGTGTTCTGCGGGCCCCTATTAATTGGGACAGGAAGGTCGAGCGAGAAGATGTGGATGTTTGTTGTGGCACAATTTCAGCTAGCCCACAGCCTCGGCCTCGTCCTCTGCATGTACCATCATCACAATCACGTCCACTTCTCAGTCCCTTGCCTTGCCCATTTTAAATGGAGTACAATGTTTTCAACTTTCACTACAAATGGCTGGATTTTAACTGCAGTGATGTGATACGTGTGACAGAAAACCATAGTTTTAAATAGCTGGATTTTTAGCGCTGTAATATGGAAAGGATCTGGCTGTATTCTTCAGTGCCAACAAGCAAATGCAGCAGAAAAACTGTTCACTGGATTGCTTTTTAAGCAAATAATCAGGATTAAGATCCCCCCCCCAAAAATTCCTGGCCCCTGATATCTGGGGCCATTTTTAGAAATATCTGTAAAAGCACCAGACGCAGACAGAACTGGACACTGAGCTGGAACAAGGACGTGGACGTTCTTGCTGATGCTTGCTCTTGCTATATGCACTGCAGTCTGCCACATACACTGCCTGCCTTCTTAGCACTGATATCAATGCAGCTGGATTAGTCCTCAGAAGGACGGTTAGTCGAGATGGATATGCGTAGAATATGTTGTGGTATACCTACACTAACCAAGAAACAAGCGAATCTCTCCCTAGCTCAGCAGCACCTCTCCCTACACTGCCTGATTCCAGAGTAGACTGACGAGCATGGCGGCGCCACTTCTGATATAGACCCGATGACGCTGTGCGGCCAGCCAATCACTGTAATGCCACAACCAACATGGCTTCGGCGTTACAGTGTGTGGCAGACAATCCCTGCATGTCCATTGCCTCTGTAAAGAGCGCCAAACATGCAGGGAGGGGACCCCGAGCTCCCGCCTAGCAATCCCGGAAATACTCTGCGAGCTCTGAGCATCTCAAGCAGTGATCTGCTCAGGCGAGTACAGAGCAGTAGCGTGCCTGCTCACTCATCACTAGTGTAGAGTCAATATACTCACTGCACCCCTAGATTAATTCATTGGGGGTGTAGTTTGTATAATCAGGTCAATGATAGGGTGTTTTGGCTGATCTGCCACCTCAGTAGCTCTGCTTATGTGACATGGCACTCACATACCATTCCAGTAAAACCTGAACTCCGATATGGCGCTCCTTCCTTTCTGAGCTTTGCACTGTGCCCCAAAAGTTATTTTCGACTACGTATGGGGCATATATACATACATACTCTATGAAGAACCTGTGGGTTCAAGGTGCCCACCACACGTATATTCCTTTAAAGGGTCTAGTTTCCAAAAAAGGGTTTTATCGTGAGGTGTTTCCACTGTTTAGGCATATAGGGGGCTCGCCAAACACGACATGACTAACGCAGACAATTTCATTAAATCTGCATTCCAAATCGTCAATTGGGCGCACGGCAGGGTTTGCAAAGGAAGAACAGTAGTAGTTTCCCTCCCCCCTTTACTTGGGAGAAACTGCACAATAAGTTTTGGGGTTCGTGGTTCTCCTGTTACGTTTTGTGAACATAAAAGAATTTGGAGCCAAAATAACATTTTCGTGTGAAAAACGTTTCATTTTCATGGCTCTACGTTAAACTTCTGTGAAGCACCTGGGGATTCAATGTGATCACCACACATGTAGATAAAATTCCCTTAGGGGTTTAGTGTCCAAAAAAGGGTTCAATTGTGGGGCGTTTCCACTACTTAGGAATATCAGGGGCTTTCCAAATGCAACATGGCATCTGCTCTTGATTACAGCCATATTTGGGAAGGAGCACCATTTGACTTCTTGGTAAATAAACAAAAAAAGCAGCTTCACCGTGTCCTATTTATATGACTCAGTCCGTTTTACAAAGCTGTGGGTCTCCAACCAGTAGCCGTGACTTACGGCTTCACAATTATTTTGGGGACTCACCAAAATTATTTTCTTATTTGACTTTTTGGTCGTAAACTGCATTTTCCCCCACATATGGGGTATTGGCTTACTTGGGAGAAATAGCCTAACAAGTTTTGAGGTCAATTTTCTCCTATTACCTATACGAAAATAAAAAATATTGGTGCTAAAGTAAAATATTTTGTGAAGGTGGTGGGGGGAGTTGTACTTTTACTTTCTTCCACGTTTCTTCAACCCCTTTACGACCTATGATGTGTATATACGTCATAGGCCGCCTTCCTCTTTTTGATGCGAGATCTGGCGATGAGCCCGCACCTTTTCAGGCACATGAGGGCTGATTTCATCAGCTGATGTGCCCCTAACAGCTGCGGGTGAAGTCTCGATCCACCCGCAGCTGTCAACATGTTAAATGCTGCTGTCAGTCTGATAGTGGCAATATACATAATGATGCACTTCCAGTGCAATCAGCTCAGTCCAACTGTGCCCCTCACATGATCACAGGGCACTGATGGGTTGGCATGACAACCCAGGGACTGGAGGAGACCCCTGTGGTTGTCATTGATCACCCTGCTATGTGTAACACGAGCAATCAGAAGATCGCAGCTTCAAGTCTCCTATGGAGACTATTAAAGGGAAAAGTTTAAAAATATAAAAAAAATGAAGTTCAAATCGCCCTATTCAAAATAAAACCATAAAAAAAAAAAAAAAAGTACATATTTGGTATCACCGCGTTCAGAAACGCCCGATCTATCAAAATATAAAAATAATGAATCTGATCTGTAAACAGCATAGCAAGAAATACAATCAAAATGCCAGAAATACTTTGGTTGCAATAACGGGTCATCAGAATATCAATAAAAACGTCAGCTCGGGGCACAAAAAATAAGCCCTCACTCAGCCCCTGTTGAAGGCGCTTACCGAAACACGCGTCGGGGTGAACGCATGCCTGGGATTGGGACACCTGGCCACTCACTGTAAGTGCTTTTCAGCTTAGTATTTGCCAACTATGAGGCCTAACTGATATATGCCAGCTATATGGTTCAGCATATAAACAGTACTCTACAAGCACATCTTTTTTCTAAAATCTTAACCCAAAACAATGATTCTCTGATCGCCGTTTTCTTCCTCCCTCTGTATGGGGTTGGCTGATCCTGCATCTTGTGGGAATGTTAGACTGTATTTATAAATCTTTGCACATTATGTGATATACAATTTGCAGGTTTGCACACCATTGGAGAGTGAGTGAGATTTATAGTGTAAATATTGCCCATATAATATACTTTGGGAGAGTGAGCAATATAGTATATGCACTTGAAAAAATATATGTATATTAAACATCTAAAGTGCATCTCCCTCATTCCTTATATGTTTCTATGTGGCAATCATGTGTATAAATATTTATTTATTATTTGCTACCTATGGACCAGTAATTCTAAACCACTAATTGGCTACTCCCAACATGAATTTTTCTACATATTACCCGGATATGCGCCCCTGTTTTTTAAATGGTTTTAATATGTTCTCTCTTGTCATTGGTTGCTATCCATTTGTTTCTCACCTGTAATCAATAAATCATTTTCACTGCAATTGACGTTTGACTTTTATGGTTGGGTTTTCTCCTTTGTCTTTTTCTCTTAAATAAAAAACCACCTATACATGTTTGGTGTTTACGAACTCATAATGACCTGGAGTATAATAATAGCAGGTCAATTTTAGCATCCAGTGGACGTGAAAAAAAAAAAAAAAACTGGAATTGCATTTTTTTTTTTTTTTTTTTTACATTTTTTTGCCAATTCACAGCACTTGGAATTTTTTTCCTGTTTTCCAGTACACTGCATGGTAAAGCTAGTAATGGTGTTTAAAGTACAATTTGTCCCGCAAAAAATAAGCCATCACATGGCCATATTGCCCAAAAAATAAAAACGATATGGCTCTGGGAGCCAAAAACTAAAATGCAAAAACTGAAAATCCCAAGTTCGTGAAGGGGTTAAAATGTTTGGATGCAGCACTCTGAACAGCCAGTTTCTTTAGCAAATGACATTTTGTTGCTTACCCTCCATTTGGAGTGTCAATGAATACCTTCTGGACATCTGTCAAGTCAGCAGTCTTCCTCAGGATTATGGAGCCTACTGAAACAGACTAAGGGATCTTTTTAAATGCTTAGGAAGCCTTTGCAGGTGGGTTTTGATAAGTATTCTAATTTACTGAGAAGCACTTGTAAATTGATACCTTAACGCAAAATCGCATACAAGGGAAAAGTCCCATTAAATTTGTCTGGCCCGCAGACAGTGTGATAGACGAAGCAGCTGAGCAGATTGATATGCAGGATTATGGGGAAACTATTCATAGTAGTTATTTATGTCCCTGCTCTTTCTATGCTTTAAAGTCCAGTGGGTGGATCAGTGATTGACAGCCTTCCCTGTACGAATGTATACAAAAGCTTCTTGCCGTCTACGCCTCACCGTGTATAGGGTAATTTACCCCTAAATATGCATTAGAAAAATTATATTACCGAGCACCTCCTACAAGATTAAATAAGGCCATGGGTACAGGTTGCTGTGACTGCACTACAATGGTATACAAGCTGTACTGTGAGCGTGTCGAGTAATGTCATAATCAAATACATAAATTTGTACCGCATTACTGCTCATAATAAATGTATTGTCTTCATTGTATAGCAATGCAGTTGGGGTAACCTACACCTCTGCTTTTATTTCATTTTGTTAGGAGTGGCTTATTCATCTGGTGTGTTACGGCACTTATCTCAAAGTTTTTTTGTTAAAGCTGGATCCTATGTGCCCTTTAAATATGTAAAGCTAGGCAGAGACCAGGACAGATTAGTTTGATAGTGTAGATTTCCATTTGCCTACCTTGCTTCTAGCAGATGGGCTCACACCAATAGATCAAGTACCTGAATTGTGTACAGTATGTATAGTGGTGGTACAGTTTGGAATAAATCGATTTAAATATTCACATTCCTTCGCATGCTCTGTGCGGTTGTATTTGTTTCTGTGTGGTAGCAATGCAGTCACATCATTCTGTCCATTTATTTCATTAGATGTTTGCCAATTTCATTTGCTGCAACCAGGGCTGTGGAGTCGGTAAGCCAAACCTCCGACTCCTCGATTTCCATGACTCCGACTCCCTCATACACGGCTCATGTTTAAGTGATAAATATACTGTAGCACAGATTCATCTCAGCTAAAAGTCTAGACCCTTAAAATCAGGAATAGGACATTTCATAACTTTCCCAAATTCTTATGAAAAAATATTCCCAACAGACTGCATGAAACTACTGTGCTCCATTTATTGTATATTTTAGTAGTTAGAGTTGGTCCATTTTATACAGACTCCACCAAAATGGACTCCGACTCCACCTACACAGCCCTGGTTGCAACTGTGTTCCACTACAATTTTTCAGCATTCAAATCTGGATGGAAAATATGCAGGATTTCTGCTGTGTGAACGTTCCCTTGTACAGAACCTTTCGTCATAATCCTATATATTACACTATTCAGAGTATCCTGCTGATAGATTGCAGAGCATTTTCATGGTGCCTCGTTATTGTTAAGAATTACTTTGAATGTCACTTTGTTGAGGAGAGCCAGAGACACAAGTACTTAATTAACCCGCAGACATAGGAGATTGAGAGAAAAGACCCACAAAGTATTATTTCACCTTACATAAGCTTGTTTAGATCAAAAGATGGCTGCCATTTCCTGTTTCATCACACCATGCTCTGTTCTGGGAGGAAGCTGCATTCTATAGAAGGACTAACCAAGCACAGAGCGACATATCGCTTGGAGAAACCCACCCTGATCACCTCATGGACCAACCCACCTTGATGATCTCATGGACTACGTCCCCTGATGACCTCATGGACTACGTCCCCTGGACTAACCAATCAATACATCTGGTTACTCACATTCTGGGCTAACCGAGCCCACATACAGTGTTTATATAAGTCTATGTTTGGGTTGAATATAGGACACTTGGAGTGACGCGCCCCCTGGGCCAGTGTTGTTTGGGGGATACCCGAGCCGGATCAGATGGGGGTTGTAGTCTCCGAGTGGCGGTGACCCGGTCCGTGCCCAGGGTGTCAAGCTCAGTGTGTGGCAGTCCTACAGATGTTGCTGGATGTTCTTTAGTGTCGACTACGCCACCCGTTGATTTGCGGTCAATACGGCCGCCGCTGCAGCAGGGTCCGCTGAGGCTGGTGGTGTGTGTGCAGCTTCTGGTAGTATAACCCCCAACGGGAGGGGTATAGCCTCAGGGGGTCAGTTGTAGAGGGTGGTGGTTGTGGTGGTGCAGTGAGGGTGGTAATAAGACTCAGAGTCGGGCTGTGCAGTTCAGGGTCTTTACTTACTGCTGTTGTGCTGGTCACTCCGGCCTTGAGTGACCGCCCGAGCCGTGCTGCGTCCACCAGGTCCTGGACTCGGCCAACCCCCAGGTAATTCTGGAGCGTGATCCTGAGCTCCCTTTCTTACGTTCCTTTTCTCTGGCCTTCCCCACCAGGGATCCACCTATGTCCGGCTCCCTCGGGTCTCTTGGTGGGTACACCTCTTCTGGGTTCCCTGACCCTATACTTGGTCTGCCTTTCGGGTGGATTTAGTGGGGGGTCGTGGCAGATCCTGCCCACAACCTCCGGTCTCTGGCTGAGGATTAGTGCCCTCCACCAGCTTGGGATCCGGTACCCTTGTGCCAACCCTTCACCCTGTTGCTTGTATTTGGGCTCTTGGGGTTCCGTCTTCTTCCCCTCTGGGTCCTTCTGACTCCTCTCTCTCTTCTTTCAGGACTGCTTGACCCTCTACAACAGACTGACTAGTAGCTGTCTGCCTGTCTGACCCTGATCTAAGATGGTTCCCACCTTATATACTCCCTCTATGTGTGAGCTCAGGTGACCAGCACCCAATGAGCTCCTAGCATTACCCAGACTGCTCCCCCTATCTGCCCCTACACTACTGGGATGTTCCACCCCCCTCCCACTCCAGCCAGGGACAGACACTGTCGTACCTGCACATTTCTCTAGTGGGAGTACCATTGATCTGTCCCCCGGAAATGGGATGTATGTAGTGCATGCAGCCTACTGAGCTCAGTCCCACACTCCATCCTTACCCGGGAGTGGAATATCACACCTCTGGCTTGAGGTGCAATACCCCTGTAGCAGCCGAATCCTCAGGGTGCTACAGGAGCTGTGCCATAGCTGATCAAGGAGAGCTTACATCCGACTGTGTGTGTCTGATGTTATTCTTTCTTGCATGCACTTGATCATATCCATTAGGCCAGGAGCAGGCAACTAGTGAACATACCAAAATGTTCGCCCTAACTATTTGATGTACACTGATGATACATGATTGCCAGTAATTGTGTAGTACTGTAAATTTCCCAATTTTGCTTGATCACTCTTCTTCAAATGATGTCTCTGTTCTCAGGCCTCCAGGGAATATACTACCTGGTGGAGATGCTGAGCAGATCTACACTGCTCAGCATCCTCGGCGTAGCCCGAGGCTCCACCAGAAGCCCAGGCCCAGTTACAATTATGATAACCTGTACGCTCACCTGGATGACGTTAAAAAGGAGGTGCCCTACACCAGGACAGGTAAGGTGTATATCTGTTTTGTTGTACATGTTTATACAAGGGTTTTCCTGTATGTATTTCTTAATTTTGTTATAATAACACTACATTGCGTTCTACCATTGGGCATAGTTTCGACTTTGAAAGGGGAAAAACATGCTTGTAATCCCACTTTGGTGGCTGATCACATACTGACGCACACTAGAGAATTTACTTGGCTGGAATGCATAGGCTCAGGACGCCTTCTACCTATGGGCACAGAAGAATGGTACTTTGTTATTCCTGAGAGGCGCTGAGGAGTGGATACAATTGCATGCAGCCTAGGCAAAGTGCTTGGAAATTAGCAGCAGCTGCACAAATTGCTCCACATGTACCACAAGTACTTGCCCAAACCAGCTACAATTGTATCCACTTATAAGCTGACAGCAGAATTAAATATGTACAGGTTTACAATTGGGGAAGGGGCTCTACTCGTTTGTCATGTTTTTTTTAAATTGAGTTAAACACCTTATTTGATACAAATTAAAGGCACTAAAGGGTGTAAATGTATAGTGTGAGGGAGGTTGTGAAATATATCTACAGGATGGCTTTCTATTAGTGATGATGAGCTAACGTGCTCGGTACTCGCCCGAGCATCACGGTGCTCGAGAAGCTCGGCGAGTATTTCCGGGCTGCTCAGGCAGGAACTCTGGTCCCCTCCCTGCATGTTTGGCACTCTTTGGAGAGCCAATGAACATACAGGGATTTCCTGCCACGCACTGTTATGCCATAGCCATGTTTTTTTGTGGGCATTACAATGATTGGCTGGCCGCACAGTGTCATCAGGTTTATATCAGACCTGGCGCCGCTATGCTCGTCACAGTCTACCCCGGAAAAACAGGCAGAAAGGGAGAGGTGCTGCTGATTCAGGGTATGTATGTATGTATGTATGTATGTATGTATGTATGTATGTATGTATGTATGTATGTATGTATGTATGTATGTATGTATGTATGTATGTATGTATGTATGTATGTATGTATGTATGTATGTATGTATGTATGTATGTGGGATCGAATACGAGGGATGGTATATATCCCCCAGAATTTGTACAGAGACCTATTAAACCCATTGAAGTGCATTGCAGTCACAGACACACCTGCAGCTGCAATGCAGGAATGAAGGTGAGCATTGACCTGGTCAGGCTATCTGGCTAAGGCAGAGTAGTAAAACCCAGCAGGGCCTTCATTTCTTGGAGGAGGCTCTTGCCACAGGTCCTTTAAAAACCCTGCATTAAGGGTTAGTGTTCAGTGTTGGGACCTGCTAGGAATATAGCAGGAAAGCTTGGCGGGCCTGTGTATAGCTGAACCTACGTCTGGTAAGGCTCTGCACCCAACAGGCTCTGAGCGTCCCGGCGCGGCCGTTGTTATGGACTTATGTTAACCCGGCTGCGAACTGGAGAACTCTGTTTTACCTGTGAGTGCTGAATAAAAGCTGCTTATGTTGGACTTGCTTGGGTCACTGCCTCAGTTACTGCACGGTGTGAACACCGCCGCCTTTCAGCTTGGTGGAGAATGCGGGCATTGTGACTGAGGCATACCCCACTGGCAGCTGCATGATCACAATCCAGCCTGCCACCTTTCAGCCCCACCCCGTGGACAAAATGGAGGCGCTGTTAAAGCAGTTGGTACTTACCCAGCAGCAGCAGCTGCAGTCTCCAGTGGCAACAGCAGGAGCGGGAACAGCAGCATAAATCAGCAGCAGCAGAAAACACAAATGAACTGTTGCTGCAACAGATTGCTGCCCTGCGGTTAACAGCTAGAGGCCCGGGACAAGGTACGCTCAGCGTTGTTGAAGATGAGACCGGAGGACAACGTGGAAGCCTTCCTGACTATCTACAAACGCACAGCAGAGCGGGAAAACCTACCAGCCGGCCAGTGGGCGGAAGTGGTGGCTCCGTTTTTGGTCGGCGATGCCCATAAGTCCTACTTCAACCTCAGTCGAGAGGACTACCAGAGGCTCAAAAAGGCGAGATCATTGCCCGACTGGGGGTCAATACATACGTGAGGGCTCAGCTCGTATTTTCATTGACTTATGTGGTGACCTGACCCTCCCCGTCTTAGACTTATGACCTTTTGCCGCTGATAAAGAGGTGGCTCCAGCCTGAGTCTTTGACTCCAGCTCAGATGGTGTAGAGGCTGGTGGTCAACCGGCTGGTGAGGACTCTACCGGCAGCTGTCCAACGTTGGTTGGAGCAAAGGGACCCCGGCACCCTAAACCAGGTGGTCAGCCTGATCGAGCGCTACTCGGCCACTCAGGACTTTATCCGGACTTTGCCCCCTCGCGGCTGTCACGCCGATCCCTGCCAACCCAGGAACTGGGAAAGGGGTCACGTCCCTCTGCCGAGGACAGTCAGCACCGTACCCATGCTGAAGGGGTACCCCAGAATGAGAGTAGCAGGAGACCGGTTCCCTCCCAAACGGTCAAAAGAATTAATAGTACCCCCTCCATTAGGTGCTGGCGGTGTCATGCGCCAGGACATGTGGTTGCTAGCTGCCCCCCGACTACAGAGCCCATGGACTGCGGGTATAACCGCTGGGTCTCAAAGTACATCCAGGCCGTCTGCACTGTGAGTGCCGACCCCTCGGACAGTGAGCCCCAACTGTGCCAGGTACTGGTTAATGGGTACCCCACGGAGGCTCTCCTAAACTCGGGTAGCCTAGTAACTGGTACATGGGTCGCTGGTGGCAGGAGACAACCCCAGTGGACGGACAGTCGGGGGTGTGTGTATCCACGAGGACCTCCGAGAGTACCTGACCGTGGAGGTAGTTGTGTCCACGCCATGTGGCGACATAAAACATGTCGTGGGGGTGGTAAAAACCTCTTCCTTATGGGACCGTATTGGAAAGAGACTTGCCTGTTCTGGACTCTGTGGAAACACAAAATCCACTCTCCCGCCAGTAAAATTTGTTACAGGCGCTGTACCTGATGAACCCGAGTCAGGGGTACCTACCGTAGGGGTGTCCAACCTAGGGATAGAGTGTGACCCCGATAGGTCTCCCTTAGAGGTGCTGGCAGGAGAAGTCGAGGAGAGCCCATCGATCCGAGCTGCAAGTGTCCCGGGACACGTTTGGGACATCTCAGCTACAGGAACCCAACCTGACTCGGGCGCAGGAAAATGTGTTGGAGGTAAATGGCGTAGGTCAACAGTCCTGTGCAGATACTGTATTTCCACGCATGGTAATTAACGGTGAGTTGCTCTACAGGGTAGACAAAATCAGGGACGAGGTCGTGGAACAGTTAGTGGTACCTCAGTCATACCGTCGGGCGGTTCTGGAGATGGCACACACACCTGCTGGGTGGACACTTAGGGGTTAAAAAGACGCAAGAACAAATTCTAGAAGTACTGCGAATCCTGCCCCGAATGTCAACTGACCACACCCACCGCAAGTTTCCGTAGCCCATTGGTACCTCTGCCAGTGATAGAGGTACCTTTTGAACGGATTGCAATGGACTTGGTAGTGCCCATTGTAAAATCCGCTCGTGGCCACCAACATATACTTTTGGTCATCGACTATGCTACCCGGTACCCGGAGGATGTACCGCTACACCACACCTCGGCGAAACTAATTGCACGGGAGCTGTTTGCCATGTTCTGTCGCCTTGGGCTACCTAAGGAGATCCTGATGGATCAAGGGACCCCTTTTATGTCCAAGGTGATGAGGGAACTGTGCAAACTGCTAAAAATAAAACCATTGCGCACCTCTGTGTTCCACCCTCAAACTGACAGACTAGGTGAACTGTACAATAAAACCCTCAAGTCCATTTTAAAAAAGGTGGTTTCTAAGGACGGAAGGGATTGGGACATGTTGCTACCCCATTTGATGTTCGCCGTCCGTGAGATACCCCAGGCTTCCACAGGGTTCTCTCCCTTTGAGTTATTGTACGGCAGACACTCCCCTAGGGGGTCTGTTGGATGTAGCCAAAGAGACGGGGGAACAAGAGCAGACTCCACATAGGAGTAAAATTGAACACGTGGCTAGTATGCAGGACCGAATCGTGGCGGTCATGCCCATCGTGAAAGAACATCTGTTAGATGCCCAGGCAGCACAGAAGAGTAAATGCAATAAAAGAGCCACAGTCAGGTCTTTTAACAAGGGTGATCGGGTGCTGGCACTGGTACCCACAGCCGAGAGTAAGCTCATGGCCAAGTGGCAAGGGCCATATGAGGTTCAAGAAAAAGTGGGGGATGTTAATTACTGAGTGTATCAGCCCGGAAGGAGGAAACCGGAGCAGCTTTATCATGTAAACCTGCTAAAACCTTGGAAAGATCGAGAGTGTTTAGTTACAGACATCACTTCGGGCATGCCGCCAGAGAGTTCTCTACCTTCAGCCAGGGATGCGTCCGGGGGAGAGGTCAGGATAAGTGATGCTCTCACTTAACAGAAGCGACGGGAGGCTCGCTTGCTGGTACAGCAGAATACAGACGTGTTCTCAGAGCTACCAGGTAGGACTACGGTTGTCCAACATGACATTGTCACTGAACTTGGGGTAAGGGTACGAATGAGACCGTACCGGGTACCCGAAGCCCAGAGGCAAGCCATCACGGCTGAGGTAAAACAAATGCTCCAGTTAGGCGTCATTGAGGAATCACGGAGTGAGTGGGCTAGCCCCATCGTACTGATTCCGAAACCAGACGGATCGTTACGCTTCTGTAATGATTTCCGGAAATAAAATGAATGTCGAAATTTGACCTACAGTGGTGGCCAAAAGTATTGGCACCCCTGCAATTCTGTCTGATAATACTCAGTTTCTTCCTGAAAGTGATTACAATCACAAATTCTTTGGTATTATCTTCATTTAATTTGTCTTCAATGAAAAAACACAAAAAGAATTGTCCTAAAGCCAAATTGGATACAATTCCACACCAAACCTAAAAAAAGGGGGTGGACAAAAGTATTGGCACTGTTTGAAAAATCATGTGATGCTTCTCTAATTCGTGTAATTAACAGCACCTGTAACTTACCTGTGGCACCTAACAGGTGTTGGCAATAACTAAATCACACTTGCAGCCAGTTAACATGGATTAAAGTTGACTCAACCTCTGTCCTGTGTCCTTGTGTGTACCACATTGAGCATGGAGAAAAGAAAGACCAAAGAACTGTCTGAGGACTTGAGAAACCAAATTGTGAGGAAGCATGAGCAATCTCAAGGCTACAAGTCCAGCTCCAAAGACCTGAATGTTCCTGTGTCTTCCGTGGGCAGTGTCATCAAGAAGTTTAAAGCCCATGGCATTGTAGCTAACCTCCCTAGATGCGGACGGAAAAGAAAAATTGACGAGAGATTTCAACGCAAGATTGTGCGGATGGTGGATAAAGAACCTCGACTAACATCCAAACAAGTTCAAGCTGCCCTGCAGTCCGAGGGTACAACAGTGTCAACCCGTACTATCCGTCGGCGTCTGAATGAAAAGGGACTGTATGGTAGGATACCCAGGAAGACTCCACTTCTTACCCAGAGACATAAAAAAGCCAGGCTGGAGTTTGCCAAAACTTACCTGAGAAAGCCCAAAACGTTTTGGAAGAATAGTCTCATCTGACCAGAGAGCAAAGTAGAGCTTTTTGGGAAAAAGCATCAACATAGTGTACGGGGAAAAAAAAAAAAAAAGGAGGTATTCAAAGAAAAGAACACGGTCCCTACAGTCAAACATGGCGGAGGTTCCCTGATGTTTTGGGGTTGCTTTGCTGCCTCTGGCACTGGACTGCTTGACCGTGTGCATGGCATTATGAAGTCTGAAGACTACCAACAAATTTTGCAGCATAATATAGGGCCCAGTGTGAGAAAGCTGGGTCTCCCTCAGAGGTCATGGGTCTTCCAGCAGGACAATGACCCAAAACACACTTCCAAAAGCACTATAAAATGGTTTGAGAGAAAGCCCTGGAGACTTCTAAGGTGGCCAGCAATGAGTCCAGACCTGAATCCCATAGAACACCTGTGGAGAGATCTCAAAATGGCAGTTTGGAGAAGGCACCCTTCAAATATCAGGGACCTGGAGCAGTTTGCCAAAGAAGAATGGTCTACAATTCCAGCAGAGCATTGTAAGAAACTCATTGATGGTTACCGGAAGCGGTTGTTCGCAGTTATTTTGGCTAAAGGTTGTGCAACCAAGTATTAGGCTGAGGGTGCCAATACTTTTGTCTGGCCCATTTTTGGAGTTTTGTGTTTTTTCCTTGCAAGCAAATTAAATGAAGATAATAATACCAAAGAATTTGTGATTGCAATCATTTTCAGGAAGAAACTGAGTATTATCTGACAGAATTGCAGGGGTGCCAATACTTTTGGCCACCACTGTATATCCAATGCCGAGGGTGGATGAGCTGACTGAGAGACTGGGGAAGGCCTAGTACTTTACTATGCTCAATCTCACCAAGGTTACTGGCAGGTACCTCTCACGGAATCGGCGAAGGAAAAGGCCGCCTTCATAACTCCGGAGGGTCTATATCACTATGTGATATTACCTTTTCGGTTACATGGGGCCCAGCTACATTCCAGAGGTTGATGGACAGTGCTCAAGCCTCATCAGGAGTACGCGTCCGCGTATCTAGAGGATATCCTCTTAAGCACCGACTGGCATACGCAGCTATCCCAGGTACAAGCGGTGATGGATTCTCTCAGAGCCAATTTTAGCATCAAGTGAACGTGGAAAGATAAAACAAAAAACTGGAATTGCATTTTTTTTTTTTTTTTATTTGCCAATTCACAGCACTTGGAATTTTTTTCCTGTTTTCCAGTACACTACATGGTAAAGCTAGTAATGGTGTTTAAAGTACAATTTGTCCCGCAAAAAATAAGCCATCACATGGCCATATTGCCCAAAAAATAAAAACGATATGGCTCTGGGAGCAAAAAACTAAAATGCAAAAACTGAAAATCCCAAGGTCGTGAAGGGGGTTAAAATGTTTGGATGCAGCACTCTGAACAGCCAGTTTCTTTAGCAAATGACATTTTGTTGCTTACCCTCCATTTGGAGTGTCAATGAATACCTTCTGGACATCTGTCAAGTCAGCAGTCTTCCTCAGGATTATGGAGCCTACTGAAACAGACTAAGGGATCTTTTTAAATGCTTAGGAAGCCTTTGCAGGTGGGTTTTGATAAGTATTCTAATTTACTGAGAAGCACTTGTAAATTGATACCTTAACGCAAAATCGCATACAAGGGAAAAGTCCCATTAAATTTGTCTGGCCCGCAGACAGTGTGATAGACGAAGCAGCTGAGCAGATTGATATGCAGGATTATGGGGAAACTATTCACAGTAGTTATTTTTGTCCCTGCTCTTTCTATGCTTTAAAGTCCAGTGGGTGGATCAGTGATTGACAGACTTCCCTGTACGAATGTATACAAAAGCTTCTTGCTGTCTACGCCTCAACGTGTATAGGGTAATTTACCCCTAAATGTGCACTAGAAGAATTAATCCAGCGATGCTCTAGAAGTGCCGAACGGCTATGGAGGAAAACTCGGACACCAGAAAACTTTATCCACTACAAATTTATTTTAAAAACATACAACTCTGCCCTTCACCTCGCCAAACAGACCTACTTCACCACCCTGATCTCCTCACTATCCAACAACCCCAAAAAACTCTTCGATACCTTTCACTCCCTCCTCAGTCCTAAAGCGCAGGCCCTCACCACGGACATTTGTGATGAGGACCTGGCCTCCTACTTCACAGAGAAAATAGACACCATCCGTCAGGAAATCCGCTCCCAGCCACAAAGTGCCGTGACTCAACTATCCCCCCACCCCCCACACATCCCCTCTGGATCCCTCTCCACATTTGACCCAGTCACAGAAGACAAAGTCTCCAGGCTCCTCTCTTCTTCTCATCCCACCACATGCACCACTGACCCCATCCCCTCACATCTACTCCAGTCTCTTTCTTCAGTCGTCACTACTCATCTAACTAAAATCTTCAACCTCTCCCTCTCTTCTGGTATCTTCCCCTCCTCCTTCAAACACTCCATCATCACTCCATTATTAAAAAAGCCCTCTCTTGACCCTTCCTGCACAAACAACTACAGACCAGTCTCCAATCTTCCCTTCATCTCTAAACTCTTGGAGTGTCTGGTCTACTCCCGCCTTACCAGCTACCTCTCCACTCACTCTCTTCTAGACCCATCACAGTCCGGCTTCCGCCCTCTACATTCTACAGAAACTGCACTCAAAGTAACCAATGACCTTCTGACAGCAAAACGTAATGGTGACCACTCTTTGCTCATTCTTCTTGACCTCTCTGCAGCCTTTGACACCGTTGACCACCACCTCCTACTCTCTATGCTTCACTCAATCGGCATAAAGGACACTGCTCTCTCCTGGTTCTCCTCCTACCTATCTGACCGCTCTTTCAGTGTATCGTTCGCTGGCTCCACTTCTTCCCCTCTTTCTCTCACTATTGAGGTTCCTCAGGGTTCAGTCCTTGGCCTTCTTCTCTTCTCTCTCTACACAGCCCCAATTGGTCAGACAATCAGCAAATTTGGTTTGCAGTATCATTTTTATGCTGATGACACAACTATACACCTCATCCCCTGACCTTACCCCTGCTGTACTACAGAACACCAGTGACTGTCTGGCCGCAGTTTCTAAAATCATGTCCGCTCTCTATCTGAAACTCAACCTCTCAAAAACCGAACTTCTTCTGTTCCCGTCTACTCACCTCTCTAAATCTGACATCTCTCTCTGTGTGTGGCACCACAATAATGCCGAGCAAGCAGGCGCGTTGCTTGGGCGTTGTGTTTGACACCAATCTCTCCTTCACCCTCCACATACAATCTCTTGCCCGCTCTTGTCGCTTGCACCTGAAGAACATCTCTAGAATCCGCCCCTTTCTCACCTTGGAAACAAAAACCCTCACTGTTGCCCTGATCCACTCCCGCCTTGACTACTGTAACTCTCTTAATTGGCCTCCCCCTCACTCGACTTTCCCCCCTCCAGTCCATCCTTAATGCTGCAGCCAGGGTCATCTATCTGGCTAATAGTTACTCAGACGCTTCCGCTCTGTGCCAGTCATTGCACTGGCTGCCCATGAATTATAGGATCAGATTTAAATTGCTTGTTCTCACCCACAAAGCTCTCCACAGTGCGGCACCCCCCTACATCTCTTTCCTCATCTGTTTATCGGCCTACCCGTTTTCTAAGCTCTGCAAGCGACTTTCGACTAACATCCGCAGTAATCCGTACCTCCCACTCCCGGCTTCAAGACTTCTCCCGAGCTGCACCTATTCTTTGGAATGCTCTACCCCAAGAAATTAGGATGAACCACAATTTACACAGTTTTAGGCGCTCCCTAAAAACACATCTGTTTAGGGTGGCCTATCATGTTCCCTAATCAAAGTCCTTTTATATTCTTATAGCCCATTCCTTATTTCTCCAAACATAAGTCTCCACCTAACCAAAAAGCACTACAGATACTGGCTGGTGATAAGCTCATGCAGCCTCCATCTATCCCTCATCCCCTCAAGATGGCTGGACCATCCTTGTAAATAAGCCATTGTACTTTGTGTTACCCCCACCTCATTGTAGATTGTAAGCTCTTAGGAGCAGGGTCGTCATTATTTTTGCTGTAATTATTGTATTATCTTTAGCCATGTTACTTATGACTGTTGTACATGAACCTGTGAATTGTTAAGCGCTGCGGAATATGTTGGCGCTATATAAATAAAGATTATTTTTTATTATTATTATTATTAATTCAATTACCGAGCACCTCCTACAAGATTAAATAAGGCCATGGGTACAGGTTGCTGTGACTGCACTACAATGGTATACAAGCTGTACTGTGAGAGTGCAGAGTAATGTCATAATCAAATACATAAATTTGTACTGCATTACTGCTCATAATAAATGTATTGTCTTTATTGTATAGCAATGCAGTTGGGGTAACCTGCACCTCTGTTTTTATTTCATTTTGTTAGGAGTGGCTTATTCATCTGGTTTGTTACGGCACTTATCTCAAAGGTTTTTTGTTAAAGCTGGATCCTATGTGCCCTTTAAATATGTAAAACTAGGCTGAGACCAGGACAGATTAGTTTGATAGTGTAGATTTCCATTTGCCTACCTTGCTTCTAGCAGATGGGCTCACACCAATAGATCAAGTACCTGAATTGTGTACAGTATGTATAGTGGTGGTACAGTTTGGAATAAATATATTTAAATATTCACATTCCTTCGCATGCTCTGTGCGGTTGTATTTGTTTCTGTGTGGTAGCAATGCAGTCACATCATTCTGTCCATTTATTTCATTAGATGTTTACCAATTTCATTTGCTGCAACCAGGGCTGTGGAGTCGGTAAGCCAAACCTCCGACTCCTCGATTTCCATGACTCCGACTCCCTCATACACGGCTCATGTTTAAGTGTAAATTTGGTCCATTTTATACCGACTCCACAGCCCTGGCTGCAACGGTGTTCCGCTACAATTTTTCATATTCAAATCTGGATGGAAAATATGCAAGATTTCTGCTGTGTGTGAACGTTCCCTTTTACTGAACCTTTTGTCATAAACCTATATATTAAGCTATTCAGAGTATCCTGCTCATAGATTGCAGAGCATTTTCATGGTGCCTCGTTATTGTTAAGAATTACTTTGAATGTCACTTTGTTGAGGAGAGCAAGAGGCTCAAATACTTAATTAACCTCCAGACATAGGAGATTGAGAGAAAAGACCCACAAAGTATTATTTCACCTTACATAAGCTTGTTTAGATCAAAGATGGCTGCCATTTCCTGTTTCATCACACCATGCTCTGTTCTGGGAGGAAGCTGCATTCTATAGAAGGACTAACCAACCACAGAGCGACATATCGCTTGGAGAAACCCACCCTGATGACCTCATGGACTACGCCCCCTGGACTAACCAATCAATACATCTGGTTACTCACATTCTGGGCTAACCTACAGTGTTTATATAAGTCTATGTTCGGGTTGAATAAAGGACACTAGGAGCTGTGCCATAGCTGATCAAGGAGAGCTTACATCCGACTGGGTGTGTGTCTGATGTTATTCTTTCTTGCATGCACTTGATCATATCCATTAGGCCAGGAGCAGGCAACTAGTGAACATACCAAAATGTTCGCCCTAACTACTTGATGTACACTGATGATACATGATTGCCAGTAATTGTGTAGTACTGTAAATTTCCCAATTTTGCTTGATCACTCTTCTTCAAATGATGTCTCTGTTCTCAGGCCTCCAGGGAATATACTACCTGGTGGAGATGCTGAGCAGATCTACACTGCTCAGCATCCTCGGCGTAGCCAGAGGCTCCACCAGAAGCCCAGGCCCAGTTACAAATACGATAACCTGTACGCTCACCTGGATGACGTTAAAAAGGAGGTGCCCTACACCAGGACAGGTAAGGTGTATATCTGTTTTGTTGTACATGTTTATACAAGGGTTTTCCTGTATGCATTTCTTAATTTTGTTATTATAACACTACATTGCGTTCTACCATTGGGCATAGTTTCGACTTTGAAAGGGGAAAAACATGCTTGTAATCCCACTTTGGTGGCTGATCACTTATACTGATGCACACTAGAGAATTTACTTGGCTGGAATGCATAGGCTCAGGACGCCTTCTACCTATGGGCACAGAAGAATGGTACTTTGTTATTCCTGAGAAACGCTGAGGAGTGGATACAATTGCATGCAGCCTAGGCAAAGTGCTTGGAAATGTGGAGCAATTTGTGCAGCTGCTGCTAATGTACCACAAGTACTTGCCCAAACCAGCTACAATTGTATCCACTTATAAGCTGACAGAATTAAATATGTACAGGTTTACAATTGGGTAAGGGGCTCTACTCGTTTGTCATGTTTTTTTTAAATTGAGTTAAACACCTTATTTGATACAAATTAAAGGCACTAAAGGGTGTAAATGTATAGTGTGAGGGAGGTTGTGAAATATATCTACAGGATGGCTTTCTATTAGTGATGATGAGCTAACGTGCTCGGTACTCGCCCGAGCATCACGGTGCTCGAGAAGCTCGGCGAGTATTTCCGGGCTGCTCAGGCAGGAACTCTGGTCCCCTCCCTGCATGTTTGGCACTCTTTAGAGAGCCAATGAACATACAGGGATTTCCTGCCACGCACTGTAATGCCATAGCCATGTTTTTTTGTGGGCATTACAATGATTGGCTGGCCGCACAGTGTCATCAGGTTTATATCAGACCTGGCGCCGCTATGCTCGTCACAGTCTACCCCGGAAAAACAGGCAGAGAGGGAGAGGTGCTGCTGATTCAGGGTATGCATGTATGCATGCATGTATGCATGTATGCATGTATGCATGCATGTATGGGGGATCGAATACGAGGGATGGTATATATCCCCCAGAATGTGTACAGAGACCTATTAAACCCATTGAAGTGCATTGCAGTCACAGACACACCTGCGGCTGCAATGCAGGAATGAAGGTGAGCATTGACCTGGTCACGCTATCTGGCTAAGGCAGAGTAGTAAAACCCAGCAGGGCCTTCATTTCTTGGAGGAGGCTCTTGCCTCAGGTCCTTTAAAAACCCGGCATTAAGGGTTAGTGTTCAGTGTTGGGACCTGCTAGGAATATAGCAGGAAAGCTTGGTGGGCCTGTGTGTAGCTGAACCTACGTCTGGTAAGGCTCTGCACCCGTCAGGCTCTGAGCGTCCCGGCGCGGCCGTTGCCCACGGCAATGGTTGTTATGGACTTATGTTAACCCGGCAGCGAACCAGAGGACTCTGTTTTACCTCTGAGCGCTGAATAAATCTGCTTATGTTGGACTTGCTTGGGTCACTGCCTCAGTTACTGCACGGTGTGAACACTGCCGCCTTACAGTTTAGTGGAGAATGCGGGCATTGTGACTGAGGCATACCCCACTGGCAGCTGCATGACCACAATCCGGCCTGCCACCTTTCAGCCCCACCCCGTGGACAAAATGGAGGAGCTGTTCAAGCAGTTGGTACTCACCCAGCAACAGCAGCTGCAGTCTCCAGTGGCAACAGCAGGAGCAGCACCTGAGTCTCCAGCGGCAACAGCAGCATAATCAGCAGCTACTGTACCAGCAGCAGCAAAACACACAAATGAACTGTTGCTGCAACAGATTGCTGCCCTGCGGGAAACAGCTACAACGCCTATTCCTTAACGTCGAGAGGCCCGGGACAAGGTACACTCAGCGTTGATTAAGATGGGACCGGAGGACAACGTAGAAGCCTTCCTGACTATCTACAAATGCACAGCAGAGTGGGAAAACCTACCAGCCGGCCAGTGGGCGGAAGTGGTGGCTCCGTTTTTGGTCGGCGATGCCCAGAAGTCCTACTTCGACCTCCATCGAGAGGACACCCAGGACTACCAGAGGCTCAAAGGTGAGATCCTTTCACAGCTGTCCACAACTCTTCAGCGTTGTTTGATTTGTCACCTAAGCATGTTAGCTTCCGCACAGCCTGATGCCGCTTGGCTGAGGCAGCGCTTCCAGCTTGTGACTGATGTGGTCATTTCAGAGATGGAGAATGACGTGCAGGAGCTGTAGACTGTGATGCTGCAATCCTCGGCATCGGGAGGACGTTTTCCGTCCCGAGGTCTGACTTAGTCCCAGCTTCCACTATGTTAACCCAGTGTGCCGTCAGAGAGATGCACCAACCATGCCCATAAGCACTTGTCCACGTGTCCATGGTTAGGTGGACTTTCCCAGTAACTGCATTGTTGAGGGTACGGCTAATGTTGTGGGACAAGTGCTTGTGTAATGTGGGGACGGCACACCAGGAGAAATAGTGGAGGCTGGTGACCGAGTACCGAGGGATGGCCGCCACCATGAGGTTGTGGAAATCTTTCGTCTCCACGAACCTAAAAGGCAACATTTTGAGTGCAAGCAGTCACGAAATGTGTGAATTTAGTACTGTGGCCTGTAGGGCGTTGGCTGCATATAGAATCATAGAATGGTAGAGTTGGAGGGGACCTCCTGGGTCATCTGGTCCAACCCCCTGCTCAAAGCAGGATTCACTAAATCATCTCAGACAGATATCTGTCCAGCCTCTGTTTGAAGACATCCATTGAAGGGGAACTCACCACCTCTCGTGGCAGCCTGTTCCACTCATTGATCACCCTAACTGTCAAAATGTTTTTTCGTAATATCTAATCTGTGTCTCCTCCCATTGCTTCTAGTCTTTCCTTGTGCAAATGAGAATAAAGATGATCCTTCAACAATGTGTCAGCCCTTCAGATATTTGTAGACAGCTATTAAAGTATCCTCTCAGTCTTCTTTTTTGCAAGCTATACATTCCCAAATCCTGTAACCGTTCCTCATAGGACATGGTTTGCAGACCGGTCACCAATCGGGTCGCTCTTCTCTGAACTTGCTCCAGTTTGTCGGTCTTTTTTAAAATGTGTTGCCCAAAACTGGACGCAGTATTCCAGATGAGGTCTGATCAAAGAGGAGTAAAGTCCGATATTTGCGCTTGCGTTCCATTACTGGGGTAGGGACAACTGAAAACTGCACTGGGACAAGGATGTGGACGTGCTTGCTGATGGTGCTAGTTGAGAGTGTGCAACAACAGGTGCAGGGCAGGAATCATCTTCGCATGCACCATGGACAGGGGATTGACTTGCACACACAACAGCAGAAAAAGCAGTGGTGCCACCCGCAGACACTGTTCCTGGACCCTGGGGGTTTGGCCCACTTAGTTGGGTGCTTTGCTGCCATGTGCCCGATCATGCTGGTGGTGGTCAGGCTGGTAGTTTTGCTACCCCTGCTGATGCTGGCCTGGCAGGTGGTGCAAATGGCCGTTTTGGGGTTATCGACAGTCTTTAAAAAACAACCAGACTCGGGAAGACCTAACAGTTGTACTGGCAACTTCCATTGTGTTGATGTTACCACACTGCTTCTTCCTGCCTGTTGTGGTGCTATGCCCCCCCCCCCAACCCCCCTCACCTTGTGCTGTTGTCCTTGCTCTGTAGGTCCTCCTGCCAGGTTGGGTCAGTTACTATATCATCCACCACCTCGTCTTCCACTTCCGCACCCTGGTCCTCCTCCTGACTTTCTGGCAATTGTGTATAATCATCCATCTCTTGCGACAGTAATTACACTTTCCCACCATTGCCTTCGTGTGACCATGCCTGCTCTAATGTTTGGGCATTGCTACATGCGATCTCCTCTTGCCCTCTTCAAGTGAAATGGGAGAGAGGCCCAAATCTATAAATGGAAAAGTGAACAGCTATTCTGAATGTCCAAGCATGGGATTCGTTATCTCTGGGCACTCGGCAAGATGGGAGGAAGGAGGTTCAGGGTGAGGAATATGCGGTCCAGACTCACAGCTACTGAGACTTGACCGTGTGGAAGACGTGGTGGTGGCTAAGTGACTGGAAGCATTATCTGCTATCCATCCAATAACCTTTTCACACTGCTCTGTGTTCAATAGTGGTGTTCTGCAGGCCCCTATTAATTGGGACAGGAAGGTCGAGCGAGAAGATGTGGATGTTTGTTGTGGCACAATTTCAGCTAGCCCACAGCCTCGGCCTCGTCCTCTGCATGTACCATCATCACAATCACGTCCACTTCTCAGTCCCTTGCCTTGCCCATTTTAAATGGAGTACAATGTTTTCAACTTTCACTACAAATGGCTGGATTTGAACTGCAGTGATATGTGATACGTGTGACAGAAAACCATATAGTTTTAAATAGCTGGATTTTTAGCGCTATAATATGGAAAGGATCTGGCTGTATTCTTCAGTGCCATCAAGCAAATGGAGCAGAAAAACTGTTCACTGGATTGCTTTTTAAGCACATAATCAGGATTAAGAACCCCCCAAAAAAATTCCTGGCCCCTGATATCTGGGGCCATTTTTAGAAATATCTGTAAAAGCACCAGACGCAGACTGAACTGGACACTGAGCTGGAACAAGGACGTGGACGTTCTTGCTGATGCTTGCTCTTGCTATATGCACTGCAGTCTGCCACATACACTACCTGCCTTCTTAGCACTGATATCAATGCAGCTGGATTAGTCCTCAGAAGGACGGTTAGTCGAGATGGATATGCGTAGAATATGTTGTGGTATACCTATGTAGCACCCTGAGGATTCGGCTGCTACAGGAGTATTGCACCTCAACCCAGAGGTGTGATATTCCACTCCCGGGTAAGGAAGGAGTGTGGATCTGAGCTCAGATAGACTGCATGCACTACATACATCCCATTTCAGAGGAGCAGGCCGACGGTACTCCCACTTAGAAATGTGCAGGTACAACCGAGCCTGTTCCTGGCTGGAGTGGGAGGGGGGTGGAACATCCCATGTAGTGTAGGGGCAGATAGGGGGAGCAGCCTGGGTAAAGATAGGAGCTCATTGGGTGCTGGTCACCTGAGCTCACACATAGAGGGTGTATATAAGGTGGGCACCATCAAAGATCAGGGTCAGTCAGTGCAGAGGACAAGTCAGCAGGAGAGGAGGAGCGGAAGCAGGCAGAGGAGCAGCTGAAAGAAAGAGAGGCCCTGAAGAGAGAGAGTGGAGTGAAGAAAGACCCAGAGGGGGACAAAGAAGGGACCCAAGAACCCAAATAAGAACACCGGGTGAGGAGTCAGCACAAGGGTACCGGAACCCAAGCTGGTGGGGGCAAAAACATCCCTAGCCAGAGACCGGAGGCCGTGGGCAGTGTCTGCCACGGCCACCCACTACATCCACCCTGAAGGCACACCACATGGAGGGTCAGGGAACCTAAGGCCAAAGGTTGCCCAACAGAAGGCCCGAGGGAGCTGGACCTAGGTGGATCACTAGTGGGGACGGCTGAAGAAAGGACAGAGGGAGAGCTCAGGGCCACGCTCCGGACTTGTTTGGGGGTTGGCTGGATCCAGGACCTGGTGGACGCAGCACGGCTCGGGTGGTCACTTGGAGCTAGAGTGACCAGGAACATCAGCAGTGAGTAAAAACCCTTAACTGCACAACCCGACTCTGTCTTCCTTTAACATCTATGCTGCACCACCACAACCCCCATCCTCTGTACCTGTCCCCCCTGAGGCTATACCCCACCCGTTGGGGGTTATACTATCAATAGCTGCACCAACACCATCAGCCTCAGCGGACCCTGCTGCAGCGGCGGCCACAGTGACCGCATCACAACGGGTGGCGTAGTCGACACAACGAACTTAATAACATCTGTAGGACTGCCACATAACACTGAGTTTGACGCCCTGGGCACGGGCCGGGTCACAGCCGCTCGGAGACTACAAACCCCCCATCTGATCCGGTGCCGGGTATTCCCCTCAAAAAGGAATATGTCCCAGGGGGCGCGTCACCTACACTAACCAAGAAACAAGTGAATCTCTCCCTAGCTCAGCAGCACCTCTCCCTACACTGCCTGATTCCAGAGTAGACTGACGAGCATGGCGGCGCCACTTCTGATATAGACCCGATGACGCTGTGCGGCCAGCCAATCACTGTAATGCCACAACCAACATGGCTTCGGCGTTAGTGTGTGGCAGACAATCCCTGCATGTCCATTGCCTCTGTAAAGAGCGCCAAACATGCAGGGAGGGGACCCCGAGCTCCCGCCTAGCAATCCCGGAAATACTCTGCGAGCTCCGAGCATCTCGAGCAGTGATCTGCTCAGGCGATTACAGAGCAGTAGCGTGCCTGCTCACTCATCACTAGTGTAGAGTCAATATACTCACTGCACCCCTAGATTAATTCATTGGGGGTGTAGTTTGTATAATCAGGTCAATGATAGGGTGTTTTGGCTGATCTGCCACCTCAGTAGCTCTGCTTATGTGACATGGCACTCACATACCATTCCAGTAAAACCTGAACTCCGATATGGCGCTCCTTCCTTTCTGAGCTTTGCACTGTGCCCCAAAAGTTATTTTCGACTACGTATGGGGCATATATACATACATACTCTATGAAGAACCTGTGGGTTCAAGGTGCCCCCCACACGTATATTCCTTTAAAGGGTCTAGTTTCCAAAAAAGGGTTTTATCGTGAGGTGTTTCCACTGTTTAGGCATATAGGGGGCTCGCCAAACACGACATGACTAACGCAGACAATTTCATTAAATCTGCATTCCAAATCGTCAATTAGGCGCACGGCAGGGTTTGCAAAGGAAGAACAGTAGTAGTCCCCCCCCCCCCCTTTACTTGGGAGAAACTGCACAATAAGTTTTGGGGTTCGTGGTTCTCCTGTTACGTTTTGTGAACATAAAAGAATTTGGAGCCAAAATAACATTTTCGTGTGAAAAACGTTTTTTTCATGGCTCTACGTTAAACTTCTGTGAAGCACCTGGGGATTCAATGTGATCACCACACATGTAGATAAAATTCCCTTAGGGGTTTAGTGTCCAAAAAAGGGTTCAATTGTGGGGCGTTTCCACTACTTAGGAATATCAGGGGCTTTCCAAATGCAACATGGCATCTGCTCTTGATTACAGCCATATTTGGGAAGGAGCACCATTTGACTTCTTGGTAAACAAAAAAAGCAGCTTCACCGTGTCCTATTTATATGACTCAGTCCGTTTTACAAAGCTGTGGGTCTCCAACCAGTAGCCGTGACTTACGGCTTCACAATTATTTTGGGGACTCACCAAAATTATTTTCTTATTTGACTTTTTGGTCGTAAACTGCATTTTCCCCCACATATGGGGTATTGGCTTACTCGGGAGAAATAGCCTAACAAGTTTTGAGGTCAATTTTCTCCTATTACCCATGCGAAAATAAAAAATATTGGTGCTAAAGTAAAATATTTTGTGAAGGTGGTGGTGGGGGGGGGGGGTTGTACTTTTACTTTCTTCCACGTTTCTTCAACCCCTTTACGACCTATGATGTGTGTATACGTCATAGGCCGCCTTCCTCTTTCTGATGCGAGATCTGGCGATGAGCCCGCACCTTTTCAGGCACATGAGGGCTGATTTCATCAGCTGATGTGCCCCTAACAGCTGCGGGTGAAGTCTCGATCCACCCGCGGCTGTCAACATGTTAAATGCTGCTGTCAGTCTGATAGTGGCAATATACATATACATAATGATGCACTTCCAGTGCAATCAGCTCAGTCCAACGGTGCCCCTCACATGATCACAGGGCACTGATGGGTTGGCATGACAACCCAGGGACTGCAGGAGACCCCTGTGGTTGTCATTGATCACCCTGCTATGTGTAACACGAGCAATCAGAAGATCGCAGCTTCAAGTCTCTTATGGAGACTATTAAAGGGAAAAGTTTAAAAATATAAAAAAAATGAAGTTCAAATCGCCCTATTCAAAATAAAACCATGAAAAAACAAAACAAAAAAGAACATATTTGGTATCACCGCGTTCAGAAACGCCCGATCTATCAAAATATAAAAATAAAGAATCTGATCTGTAAACAGCATAGCAAGAAATACAATCAAAATGCCAGAAATACTGTGGTTGCAATAACGGGTCATCAGAATATCAATAAAAACGTCAGTTCGGGGCACAAAAAATAAGCCCTCACCCAGCCCCTGTTGAAGGCGCTTACCGAAACACGCGTCGGGGTGAACGCATGCCTGGGATTGGGACACCTGGCCACTCACTGTAAGTGCTTTTCAGCTTAGTATTTGCCAACTATGAGGCCTAACTGATATATGCCAGCTATATGGTCCAGCATATAAACAGTACTCTACAAGCACATCTTTTTTCTAAAATCTTAACCCAAAACAATGATTCTCTGATCGCTGTTTTCATCCTCCCTCTGTATGGGGTTGGCTGATCCTGCATCTTGTGGGAATGTTAGACTATATTTATAAATCTTTGCACATTATGTGATATACAATTTGCAGGTTTGCACACCATTGGAGAGCGAGTGAGATTTATAGTGTAAATATTGCCCATATAATATACTTTGGGAGAGTGAGCAATATAGTATATGCACTTGAAAAAAATATATGTATATTAAACATCTAAAGTGCATCTCCCTCATTCCTTATATGTTTCTATGTGGCGATCATGTGTATAAATATTTATTTATTATTTGCTACCTATGGACCAGTAATTCTAAACCACTAATTGGCTACTCCCAACATGAATTTTTCTACATATTACCTGGATATGCGCCCCTGTTTTTTAAATGGTTTTAATATGTTCTCTCTTGTCATTGGTTGCTATCCATTTGTTTGGCACCTGTAATCAATAAATAAATAATCTTCACTGCAATTGACGTTTGACTTTTATGGTTGGGTTTTCTCCTTGGTCTTTTTCTCTTAAATAAAAAACAACCTATACATGTTTGGTGTTTACGAACTCATAATGACCTGGAGTATAATAATAGCAGGTCAATTTTAGCATCCAGTGGACGTGAAAAAAAAAAACTGGAATTGCATTTTTTTTTTTTACATTTTTTTGCCAATTCACAGCACTTGGAATTTTTTTCCTGTTTTCCAGTACACTATATGGTAAAGCTAGTAATGGTGTTTAAAAGTACAATTTGTCCCGCAAAAAATAAGGCATCACATGGCCATATTGCCCAAAAAATAAAAACGATATGGCTCTGGGAGCCAAAAACTAAAATGCAAAAACTGAAAATCCCAAGGTCGTGAAGGGGTTAAAATGTTTGGATGCAGCACTCTGAACAGCCAGTTTCTATAGCAAATGACATTGTTGCTTACCCTCCATTTGGAGTGTCAATGAATACCTTCTGGACATCTGTCATGTCAGCAGTCTTCCTCAGCATTATGGAGCCTACTGAAACAGACTAAGGGATCTTTTTAAATGCTTAGGAAGCCTTTGCAGGTGAGTTTTGATAAGTATTCTAATTTACTGAGAAGCACTTGTAAATTGATACCTTAACGCAAAATCGCATACAAGGGAAAAGTCCCATTAAATTTGTCTGGCCCGCAGACAGTGTGATAGACGAAGCAGCTGAGCAGATTGATATGCAGGATTATGGGGAAACTATTCATAGTAGTTATGTATGTCCCTGCTCTTTCTATGCTTTAAAGTCCAGTGGGTGGATCAGTGATTGACAGCCTTCCCTGTACGAATGTATACAAAAGCTTCTTGCCGTCTACGCCTCACCGTGTATAGGGTAATTTACCCCTAAATATGCATTAGAAAAATAATATTACCGAGCACCTCCTACAAGATTAAATAAGGCCATGGGTACAGGTTGCTGCGACTGCACTACAATGGTATACAAGCTGTACTGTGAGATTGCTGAGTAATGTCATAATCAAATACATAAATTTGTATCGCATTACTGCTCATAATAAATGTATTGTCTTCATTGTATATGTCTCTATTGTATAGCAATGCAGTTGGGGTAACCTGCACCTTTGCTTTTATTTCATTTTGTTAGGAGTGGCTTATTCATCTGGTGTGTTACGGCACTTATCTCAAAGTTTTTTTGTTAAAGCTGGATCCTATGTGCCCTTTAAATATGTAAAGCTAGGCCGAGACCAGGACAGATTAGTTTGATAGTGTAGATTTCCATTTGCCTACCTTGCTTCTAGCAGATGGGCTCACACCAATAGATCAAGTACCTGAATTGTGTACAGTATGTATAGTGGTGGTACAGTTTGGAATAAATATATTTAAATATTCACATTCCTTCGCATGCTCTGTGCGGTTGTATTTGTTTCTGTGTGGTAGCAATGCAGTCACATCATTCTGTCCATTTATTTCATTAGATGTTTACCAATTTCATTTGCTGCAACCAGGGCTGTGGAGTCGGTAAGCCAAACCTCCGACTCCTCGATTTCCATGACTCCGACTCCCTCATACACGGCTCATGTTTAAGTGATAAATTTGGTCCATTTTATACCGACTCCACAGCCCTGGCTGCAACTGTGTTCCGCTACAATTTTTCACATTCAAATCTGGATGGAAAATATGCTGGATTTCTGCTGTGTGTGAACGTTCCCTTTTACTGAACCTTTTGTCATAAACCTATATATTAAGCTATTCAGAGTATCCTGCTCATAGATTGCAGAGCATTTTCATGGTGCCTCGTTATTGTTAAGAATTACTTTGAATGTCACTTCGTTGAGGAGAGCAAGAGGCTCAAATACTTAATTAACCTCCAGACATAGGAGATTGAGAGAAAAGACCCACAAAGTATTATTTCACCTTACATAAGCTTGTTTAGATCAAAGATGGCTGCCATTTCCTGTTTCATCACACCATGCTCTGTTCTGGGAGGAAGCTGCATTCTATAGAAGGACTAACCAACCACAGAGCAACACATCGCTTGGAGAAACCCACCCTGATGACCTCATGGACCAACCCACCTTGATGACCTCATGGACTACGCCCCCTGGACTAACCAATCAATACATCTGGTTACTCACATTCTGGGCTAACCTACAGTGTTTATATAAGTCTATGTTCGGGTTGAATAAAGGACACTTGGAGCTGTGCCATAGCTGATCAAGGAGAGCTTAAATCCGACTGTGTGTGTGTCTGATGTTGTTACTCTTTCTTGCATGCACTTGATCATATCCATTAGGCCAGGAGCAGGCAACTAGTGAACATACCAAAATGTTCGCCCTAACTACTTGATGTACACTGATGATACATGATTGCCAGTAATTGTGTAGTACTGTAAATTTCCCAATTTTGCTTGATCACTCTTCTTCAAATGATGTCTCTGTTCTCAGGCCTCCAGGGAATATACTACCTGGTGGAGATGCTGAGCAGATCTACACTGCTCAGCATCCTCGGCGTAGCCAGAGGCTCCACCAGAAGCCCAGGCCCAGTTACAATTATGATAACCTGTACGCTCACCTGGATGACGTTAAAAAGGAGGTGCCCTACACCAGGAGAGGTAAGGTGTATATCTGTTTTGTTGTACATGTTTATACAAGGGTTTTCCTGTATGTATTCTTAATTTTATTATAACACTACATTGCGTTCTACCATTGGGTATAGTTTCGACTTTGAAAGGGGAAAAACATGCTTGTAATCCCACTTTGGTGGCTGATCACTTATACTGACGCACACTAGAGAATTTACTTGGCTGGAATGCATAGGCTCAGGACGCCTTCTACCTATGGGCACAGAAGAATGGTACTTTGTTATTCCTGAGAAAGGCTGAGGAGTGGATACAATTGCATGCAGCCTAGGCAAAGTGCTTGGAAATGTGGAGCAATTTGTGCAGCTGCTGCTAATGTACCACAAGTACTTGCCCAAACCAGCTACAATTGTATCCACTTATAAGCTGACAGAATTAAATATGTACAGGTTTACAATTGGGAAAGGGGTTCTACTCGTTTGTCATGTTTTTTTTAAATTGAGTTAAACACCTTATTTGATACAAATTAAAGGCACTAAAGGGTGTAAATGTATAGTGTGAGAGAGGTTGTGAAATATATCTACAGGATGGCTATTAGTGATGATGAGCTAACGTGCTCTGTACTCGCCCGAGCATCACGGTGCTCGAGAAGCTCGGCGAGCATTTCCGGGCTGCTCAGGCAGGAACTCTGGTCCCCTCTCTGCATGTTTGGCACTCTTTGGAGAGCCAATGAACATACAGGGATTTCCTGCCACGCACTGTAATGCCGTAGCCATGTTTTTTTGTGGGCATTACAATGATTTGCTGGCCGCACAGTGTCATCAGGTTTATATCAGACCTGGCGCCGCTATGCTCGTCACAGTCTACCCCGGAAAAACAGGCAGAGAGGGAGAGGTGCTGCTGATTCAGGGTGGGTAGGTATGTATGTATGTATGTATGTATGTATGTATGTATGTATGTATGTATGTATGTATGTATGTATGTATGTATGTATGTATGTATGTATGTATGTATGTATGTATGTATGTATGTATGTATGTATGGACAAAATGGAGGCGCTGTTAAAGCAGTTGGTACTTACCCAGCAGCAGCAGCTGCAGTCTCCAGTGGCAACAGCAGGAGCGGGAACAGCAGCATAAATCAGCAGCAGCAGAAAACACAAATGAACTGTTGCTGCAACAGATTGCTGCCCTGCGGTTAACAGCTAGAGGCCCAGAACAAGGTACGCTCAGCGTTGATGAAGATGGGACCGGAGGACAACGTAGAAGCCTTCCTGACTATCTACAAACGCACAGCAGAGCCGGAAAACCTACCAGCCGGCCAGTGGGCGGAAATGGTGGCTCCGTTTTTGGTCGGCGATGCCCAGAAGTCCTACTTCAACCTCAGTCGAGAGGACTACCAGAGGCTCAAAAAGGCGAGATCATTGTCCGACTGGGGGTCAATACAGACGTGAGGGCTCAGCTCGTATTTTCATTGACTTATGTGGTGACCTGACCCTCCCCGTCTTAGACTTATGACCTTTTGCCGCTGATAAAGAGGTGGCTCCAGCCTGAGTCTTTGACTCCAGCTCAGATGGTGTAGAGGCTGGTGGTCAACCGGCTGGTGAGGACTCTACCGGCAGCTGTCCAACGTTGGTTGGAGCAAAGGGACCCCGGCACCCTAAACCAGGTGGTCAGCCTGATCGAGCGCTACTCGGCCACTCAGGACTTTATCCGGACTTTGCCCCCTCGCGGCTGTCACGCTGATCCCTGCCAACCCAGGAACTGGGAAAGGGGTCACGTCCCCCTGCCGAGGACAGTCAGCACCGTACCCATGCTGAAGGGGTACCCCAGAATGAGAGTAGCAGAAGACCGGTTCCCTCCCAAACGGTCAAAAGAATTAAATAGTACCCCCTCCATTAGGTGCTGGCGGTGTCATGCGCCAGGACATGTGGTTGCTAGCTGCCCCCTGACTACGGAGCCCATGGACTGCGGGTATAACCGCCGGGTCTCAAAGTACATCCAAGCCGTCTGCACTGCGAGTGCCGACCCCTCGGACAGTGAGCCCCAACTGTGCCAGGTACTGGTTAATGGGTACCCCACGGAGGCTCTCCTAGACTCGGGGAGCCTAGTAACTGGTACATAGGTCGCTGGTGGCAGGAGACAACCCCAGTGGACGGACAGTTGGGGGTGTGTGTATCCACGAGGACCTCCAAGAGTACCTAACCGTGGAGGTAGTTGTGTCCACGCCATGTGGCGACATAAAACATGTCGTGGGGGTGGTAAAAACCTCTTCCTTATGGGACCGTATTGGGAAGAGACTTGCCTGTTCTGGACTCTGTGGAAACACAAAATCCACTCTCCCGCCAGTAAAATTTGTTACAGGCGCTGTACCTGATGAACCCGAGTCAGGGGTACCTGCCGTAGGGGTGTCCAACCTAGGGATAGAGTGTGACCCCGATAGGTCTCCCTTAGAGGTGCTGGCAGGAGAAGTCGAGGAGAGCCCATTGATCCGAGCTGCAAGTGTCCCGGGACACGTTTGGGACATCTCAGCTACAGGAACCCAACCTGACTCGGGCGCAGGAAAATGTGTTGGAGGTAAATGGCGTAGGTCAACAGTCCTGTGCAGATACTGTATTTCCACACATGGTAATTAACGGTGAGTTGCTCTACAGGGTAGACAATCAGGGACGAGGTCATGGAACAGTTAGTGGTACCTCAGTCATACCGTCGGGCGGTTCTGGAGATGGCACACACCTGCTGGGTGGACACTTAGGGGTTAAAAAGACGCAAGAACAAATTCTAGAAGTACTGCGAATCCTGCCCCGAATGTCAACTGACCACACCCACCGCAAGTTTCCGTAGCCCATTGGTACCTCTGCCAGTGATAGAGGTACCTTTTGAACGGATTGCAATGGACTTGGTAGGGCCCATTGTAAAATCCGCTCGTGGCCACCAACATATACTTTTGGTCATCGACTATGCTACCCGGTACCCGGAGGATGTACCGCTACACCACACCTCGGCGAAACTAATTGCACGGGAGCTGTTTGCCATGTTCTGTCGCCTTGGGCTACCTAAGGAGGTCCTGATGGATCAAGGGACCCCTTTTATGTCCAAGGTGATGAGGGAACTATGCAAACTGCTAAAAATAAAACCATTGCGCACCTCTGTGTTCCACCCTCAAACTGACAGACTAGGTGAACTGTACAATAAAACCCTCAAGTCCATTTTAAAAAAGGTGGTTTCTAAGGACGGAAGGGATTGGGACATGTTGCTACCCCATTTGATGTTCGCCGTCCGTGAGATACCCCAGGCTTCCACAGGGTTCTCTCCCTTTGAGTTATTGTACGGCAGACACTCCCCTAGGGGGTCTGTTGGATGTAGCCAAAGAGACGGGGGAACAAGAGCAGACTCCACATAGGAGTAAAATTGAACACGTGGCTAGTATGCAGGACCGAATCGTGGCGGTCATGCCCATCGTGAAAGAACATCTGTTAGATGCCCAGGCAGCACAGAAGAGTAAATGCAATAAAAGAGCCACAGTCAGGTCTTTTAACAAGGGTGATCGGGTGCTGGCACTGGTACCCACAGCCGAGAGTAAGCTCATGGCCAAGTGGCAAGGGCCATATGAGGTTCAAGAAAAAGTGGGGGATGTTAATTACTGAGTGTATCAGCCCGGAAGGAGGAAACCGGAGCAGCTTTATCATGTAAACCTGCTAAAACCTTGGAAAGATCGAGAGTGTTTAGTTACAGACATCACTTCGGGCATGCCGCCAGAGAGTTCTCTCCCTTCAGCCAGGGATGCGTCCGGGGGAGAGGTCAGGATAAGTGATGCTCTCACTTAACAGAAGCGACGGGAGGCTCGCTTGCTGGTACAGCAGAATACAGACGTGTTCTCAGAGCTACCAGGTAGGACTACGGTTGTCCAACATGACAGTGTCCCTGAACTTGGGGTAAGGGTACGAATGAGACCGTACCGGGTACCCGAAGCCCAGAGGCAAGCTATCACGGCTGAGGTAAAACAAATGCTCCAGTTAGGCGTCATTGAGGAATCACGGAGTGAGTGGGCTAGCCCCATCGTACTGATTCCGAAACCAGACGGATCGTTACGCTTCTGTAATGATTTCCGGAAATAAAATGAATGTCGAAATTTGACCTACAGTGGTGGCCAAAAGTATTGGCACCCCTGCAATTCTGTCTGATAATACTCAGTTTCTTCCTGAAAGTGATTGCAATCACAAATTCTTTGGTATTATCTTCATTTAATTTGTCTTCAATTAAAAAACACAAAAAGAATTGTCCTAAAGCCAAATTGGATACAATTCCACACCAAACCTAAAAAAAGGGGGTGGACAAAAGTATTGGCATTGTTTGAAAAATCATGTGATGCTTCTCTAATATGTGTAATTAACAGCACCTGTAACTTACCTGTGGCACCTAACAGATGTTGGCAATAACTAAATCACACTTGCAGCCAGTTAACATGGATTAAAGTTGACTCAACCTCTGTCCTGTGTCCTTGTGTGTACCACATTGAGCATGGAGAAAAGAAAGACCAAAGAACTGTCTGAGGACTTGAGAAACCAAATTGTGAGGAAGCATGAGCAATCTCAAGGCTACAAGTCCAGCTCCAAAGACCTGAATGTTCCTGTGTCTTCCGTGGGCAGTGTCATCAAGAAGTTTAAAGCCCATGGCATTGTAGCTAACCTCCCTAGATGCGGACGGAAAAGAAAAATTGACGAGAGATTTCAACGCAAGATTGTGCGGATGGTGGATAAAGAACCTCGACTAACATCCAAACAAGTTCAAGCTGCCCTGCAGTCCGAGGGTACAACAGTGTCAACCCGTACTATCCGTCGGCGTCTGAATGAAAAGGGACTGTATGGTAGGATACCCAGGAAGACTCCACTTCTTACCCAGAGACATAAAAAAAGCCAGGCTGGTGTTTGCCAAAACTTACCTGAGAAAGCCCAAAACGTTTTGGAAGAATGCTCTCTGGTCAGATGAGACTAAAGTAGAGCTTTTTGGGAAAAAGCATCAACATAGAGTGTACGGGGAAAAAAAAAGAGGCATTCAAAGAAAAGAACACGGTCCCTACAGTCAAACATGGCGGAGGTTCCCTGATGTTTTGGGGTTGCTTTGCTGCCTCTGGCACTGGACTGCTTGACCGTGTGCATGGCATTATGAAGTCTGAAGACTACCAACAAATTTTGCAGCATAATGTAGGGCCCAGTGTGAGAAAGCTGGGTCTCCCTCAGAGGTCATGGGTCTTCCAGCAGGACAATGACCCAAAACACACTTCCAAAAGCACTATAAAATGGTTTGAGAGAAAGCCCTGGAGACTTCTAAGGTGGCCAGCAATGAGTCCAGACCTGAATCCCATAGAACACCTGTGGAGAGATCTCAAAATGGCAGTTTGGAGAAGGCACCCTTCAAATATCAGGGACCTGGAGCAGTTTGCCAAAGAAGAATGGTCTACAATTCCAGCAGAGCATTGTAAGAAACTCCTTGATTGTTACCGGAAGCGGTTGTTCGCAGTTATTTTGGCTAAAGGTTGTGCAACCAAGTATTAGGCTGAGGGTGCCAATACTTTTGTCTGGCCCATTTTTGGAGTTTTGTGTTTTTTCCGTGCAAGCAAATTAAATGAAGATAATAATACCAAAGAATTTGTGATTGCAATCATTTTCAGGAAGAAACTGAGTATTATCTGACAGAATTGCAGGGGTGCCAATACTTTTGGCCACCACTGTATATCCAATGCCCAGGGTGGATGAGCTGACTGAGAGACTGGGGAAGGCCTAGTACTTTACTATGCTCAATCTCACCAAGGTTACTAGCAGGTACCTCTCACGGAATCGGCGAAGGAAAAGGCCGCCTTCATAACTCCGGAGGGTCTATATCACTATGTGATATTACCTTTTGGGTTACATGGGGCCCGGCTACATTCCAGAGGTTGATGGACAGTGCTCAAGCCTCATCAGGAGTACGCGTCCGCGTATCTAGATGATATCCTCTTTAGCACCGACTGGCATACGCAGCTATCCCAGGTACAAGCGGTGATGGATTCTCTCAGAGCCAATTTTAGCATCAAGTGAACGTGGAAAGAAAACAAAAAACTGGAATTGCATTTTTTTTTTTTTTGCCAATTCACAGCACTTGGATTTTTTTTCCTGTTTTCCAGTACACTACATGGTAAAGCTAGTAATGGTGTTTAAAGTACAATTTGTCCCGCAAAAAATAAGCCATCACATGGCTATATTGCCCAAAAAATAAAAACGATATGGCTCTGGGAGCCAAAAACTAAAATGCAAAAACTGAAAATCCCAAGGTCGTGAAGGGGTTAAAATGTTTGGATGCAGCACTCTGAACAGCCAGTTTCTTTAGCAAATGACATTTTGTTGCTTACCCTCCATTTGGAGTGTCAATGAATACCTTCTGGACATCTGTCAAGTCAGCAGTCTTCCTCAGGATTATGGAGCCTACTGAAACAGACTAAGGGATCTTTTTAAATGCTTAGGAAGCCTTTGCAGGTGGGTTTTGATAAGTATTCTAATTTACTGAGAAGCACTTGTAAATTGATACCTTAACGCAAAATCGCATACAAGGGAAAAGTCCCATTAAATTTGTCTGGCCCGCAGACAGTGTGTGTCACGCTGTCTCTGTATACTGGAGGTAGGGGGCCTAAGCTGACCCTAAGCTGGGGCCCTGACTAATCCCTCAACCTGGAGGTACTGTTAAAGGTACAGAGGTCCAGGCCGCCAGCGTAACCCCTACCTCCTGAGGATCCCTGCACCTAAGTAATCTAGTCCTGAGAAGGACCCCGATCACAACAAAAGAGGACAAGTAATAATATGCCCACACACAGTACTTAGACGAACGAGACAGTACAAGGGAAAAACCAAAACCACCTTGCATACAAAAACTACACAACTACAACAGAGGGAACACCAATGGGAAAGGAGATAAATGATAAAGCGAGGAAGGGAAAAAACACTCCAAATACACTTATCTCAGAAACTCCAAATACCACGATCCGCTCTGTTAGTCTGTATGAAATGCTTTCACCGACACTTCCCAAACAGACCAGCAGGCATTTGAAGGAGTCTCACTACAGCAACATTGATTGCAGCTGGGCGAGGCTGGACCTAGTCTAGCACAGAGAGAGAGAGAATTAACTCCCTCACTGCCGAAAACACAAAGCACCAAAAAGTCAGCTGCGAGAAGTCAGGCTGTGTAATCGTGACGATCTTCGTGGCAACACACCCGTGACAGTACCCCCCCTTCTACGAGGGGCCTCCGGACCCTCAGGGCCAGGTTTATCCGGGTGAGTCGTGTGGAAGGCCCGAACTAATCGGTCTGCATTAATATCCGACGCAGGAACCCACATCCTCTCCTCAGGACCATACCCTTTCCAATGAACCAGGTACTGAAGGGACCGGCGATTAAAACGTGAATCGATGACCCTTGATACCTGGAACTCCAAGTTACCATTGACCACCACTGGAGGGGGAGGTAAAGGTGACTGTACCACCGGCGCCACATACCTCTTAAGCAACGATCTGTGGAACACGTTGTGAATTTTAAACGTAGGGGGGAGGTCAAGACGGAATGCCACCGGATTAATAATAGAACTGATTCTGTACGGCCCGATGAACCTGGGACCCAGTTTCCAGGAGGGAACCTTAAGTTTTATATTCCTGGTAGACAACCATACCCGATCGTTCACACTTAGGTCCGGACCAGACACTCTCCTCCCATCAGCCATACGTTTGTATCGGTTCCCCATAGTATTCAGATTCTTCAGCACCCCTCTCCATACTGAAGCGAGTGATGAGGAAAATCGTTCCTCCTCAGGAACCCCCGAAGAGCCTCCCCTACTGAAAGTACAAAACTGGGGGTGAAAACCATATGCTCCAAAAAACGGGGACTTACCAGTGGACTCGCTCCGCCTATTATTAAGAGCAAACTCTGCCAGAGGTAAGAAAGAAGCCCAGTCCTCCTGGTTCTCGGACACAAAACACCGGAGATATGTCTCCAAGCTCTGGTTCATACGTTCCGTCTGACCATTGGTTTGAGGGTGAAAAGCCGATGAGAATGACAAATGCATCCCCCGCCGTGCACAAAACGCCTTCCAGAACTTGGACACAAACTGAGACCCCCGATCAGACACCACATCGGAGGGTACCCCGTGAAGCCTCACAATCTCCCCAATGAACACCTGCGCAAGAGTTTTAGCATTAGGAAGAGCGATAAAATGTGCCATCTTGCTGAACCTGTCCACTACAACGAGTATGACCGTTTTACCCGAAGACGGAGGGAGGTCCGTAATAAAGTCCATAGACAGATGAGTCCAAGGACGCTCCGGGATCTTCAAAGGTAAGAGGGCCCCAGACGGACGGGTATGTGAGGTCTTAGAGCGCGCACAAACCCCACAGGACGCGACAAAAGTTACCACCTCCTTATGTAAGTTAGGCCACCAAAACCGACGCGAGAGGAGATCCACAGTTGCTTTACTCCCCGGGTGTCCTGCCAAAACTGAGTTATGGTGTGCCTCGATCACCTTTTGTCGCAACTGATCTGGAACAAACAGTCTCCCCGGAGGTCCAACAGGGGCGTCCCCCTGAGCCTCCAATACCTCCTCCTCCAGCTCAGAGCATACTGCCGAAACCACCACCCCCTCCTGAAGGATAGGAATCGGGTCGTCCGTATTCCCGGCCCCAGGGAAACTACGAGATAAGGCATCCGCCTTTACATTTTTTGACCCAGGACGATATGTAACAACAAAATTAAACCTGGTAAAAAAACAATGACCACCTAGCTTGTCTGGGATTCAGACGTTTCGCGGACTCCAGATATAGCAGGTTCTTGTGATCGGTGATGACGGTGACCGGATGGACTGCCCCCTCCAAAAAATGGCGCCACTCCTCAAAAGCTAACTTAATGGCCAAGAGTTCCCTATTGCCGACATCGTAATTCCTCTCAGCGGACGACAATTTTTTAGAGAAAAAGGCGCACGGATGCCACTTACCAGGGGACGAACCCTGTGACAATACTGCTCCCACCCCTACCTCGGAAGCGTCTACCTCTACAATGAATGGCTGTGACGCATCAGGTTGAATGAGTATGGGTGCCGAGGCAAAACATTTTTTCAAGGAGGAGAATGCTTGACAAGCCTTGTCAGACCACCTAGAAAAATCCGTCCCCTTTTTAGTCATGTCTGTGAGAGGCTTAACCATAGACGAGAAATTACGAATGAACTTCCGGTAATAATTAGCAAACCCCAGGAAACGTTGTAGTGCCTTAAGATTCTCTGGCCGATCCCACTCAAGAACTGCCCGCACTTTCCCAGGGTCCATACGAAAACCGGACGCTGAAACCAGGAAGCCTAAAAACTGGAGTTCCTGTGCGGCGAACACACACTTTTCCCATTTGGCATATAGTTTATTATCCCGCAAGATCTGTAACACCTGCCTAACGTGCTCCTGATGAGACACCAGATCCGGCGAGTAAATTAAGATATCATCCAGATATATGACAACAAACTGTCCAACCAGGCGGCGAAAAATGTCATTAACAAAGTGTTGGAACACCGCCGGGGCATTAGTCAGACCGAATGGCATGACAAGGTTCTCATAATGCCCCTCCGGAGTGTTAAACGCCGTCTTCCACTCATCCCCCTCCTTCATCCTAATCAGATTGTACGCCCCCCTGAGATCCAACTTAGAGAACCATTTGGCACCCACGATCTGATTAAAGAGATCGGGAATAAGTGGGAGCGGATACGGATCTCGGACCGTAATCCGATTAAGTTCACGGAAATCCAGGCAAGGGCGTAGGCCTCCATCTTTCTTCTTAACAAAGAAGAACCCCACGGCCACCGGTGAAGATCTAATATGCCCCTTAGCCAGACTTTCTGAAATATAATCCTTCATGGCCTGCCTCTCAGGACCAGAAAGGTTATACAACCTAGCTTTAGGTAACTTGGCCTCAGGGAGCAGTTTTACAGAACAGTCATACTCGCGATGAGGAGGTAGCTCCTGACACCCTTTCTCCGAGAATACATCCTCAAAGTCCGCCAGAAATGGAGTTAAGACCCAAGGAGTAACCGCACCGATGACCGTGTTCATGCAGTTTTTATTACAGAATTTACTCCATTGGCTTATCTCTCTGGTTTGCCAATTAATAACCGGGTTATGCTTAGTTAACCAAGGAAGGCCCAACACTATAGGAGTGGGAAGACCCTCCAACACGTAGCAAGACAACAGTTCTTTATGTATCGCCCCCACTTGAAGTTTTACGTCATGCACAGCTTGCAAAAAACTTCCCTGACCGAGAGGCCTGGCATCGATCGAGAATATGGGGATGGGTTTAGCCAACTCACTCAATCGCATACCTTGAACCCGGGCAAACCGAGCATCAACCAGATTAGCCCCGGCCCCACTATCCAGAAGAACAGATATCCTCTCAGTTCTCGTACCCACCACCACCTCCGCCGGTACGAGAAACTGAGACGAACCTAGGGACGAAATACCTACTCCCAGATTGCCGTCCACCACACAACCTGGGATCAACAGTTTTCCGACGACTCTTCACTCTGCAAGGGACGGGATGGACACCCCCCAATAAAATGTCCCTTTCTCCCGCAGAAGAAACACCTTCCTGTCTTATGGCGCACCACCGGTCCCCTCCCCCGAAATGATGTCCCTCCTAATTGCATAGGCTCCTCTGGACTGACCAGGGGAACCACCATATGAGGGGACCTTGTAGGAGGTGGAGTCATCACAGGGGGTCGAGTTATCCCGCACCTCTCCCGAAGCCGTCTGTCAACGCGAATAGCCAGGGTCATAGCGGCTTCCAGTGACGCGGGAGAGTCATACTGTGCCAACACATCCTGTAATTTGTCGGATAAACCTTGACAAAACTGGCTCCTAAGAGCCGGGTCATTCCACTGGGTGTCCGTGGCCCACCTACGGAACTCCGAACAGAATTCCTCCGCCGGACGATCTCCCTGCTGGATCCTACGTAACTTAGACTCAGCAAGGGAGATCCGATCTGGGTCATCATATACGAGTCCCAGAGCAGCGAAAAACCTATCCACTGACTGGAGAGCCGGGGAGCCCGGGGGAAGAGAGAACGCCCAAGATTGTGGGTCCCCTTGTAGGAGCGAGATGACAATTCCCACCCTTTGTTCTTAACTCCCCGATGACCGAGGCCGCAGCCGAAAGTACAATTTGCATGCCTCCCGGAAAACAAAAAACTTTAGGTTCTGGTCCGGCTTGCTCCTGAGGATGCAAAACCTTGGACCTAACGTCCGCCAGCTCCATGGACAAACTCTGCAACTGCCGAGCTAGACCGGCTACTGGATCCATGGTAGCTGGAGAAAAACTAAGTGGGTCGGTGAAAATGTCACGCTGTCTCTGTATACTGGAGGTAGGGGGCCTAAGCTGACCCTAAGCTGGGGCCCTGACTAATCCCTCAACCTGGAGGTACTGTTAAAGGTACAGAGGTCCAGGCCGCCAGCGTAACCCCTACCTCCTGAGGATCCCTGCACCTAAGTAATCTAGTCCTGAGAAGGACCCCGATCACAACAAAAGAGGACAAGTAATAATATGCCCACACACAGTACTTAGACGAACGAGACAGTACAAGGGAAAAACCAAAACCACCTTGCATACAAAAACTACACAACTACAACAGAGGGAACACCAATGGGAAAGGAGATAAATGATAAAGCGAGGAAGGGAAAAAACACTCCAAATACACTTATCTCAGAAACTCCAAATACCACGATCCGCTCTGTTAGTCTGTATGAAATGCTTTCACCGACACTTCCCAAACAGACCAGCAGGCATTTGAAGGAGTCTCACTACAGCAACATTGATTGCAGCTGGGCGAGGCTGGACCTCGTCTAGCACAGAGAGAGAGAGAATTAACTCCCTCACTGCCGAAAACACAAAGCACCAAAAAGTCAGCTGCGAGAAGTCAGGCTGTGTAATCGTGACGATCTTCGTGGCAACACACCCGTGACAGTGTGATAGACGAAGCAGCTGAGCAGATTGATATGCAGGATTATGGGGAAACTATTCATAGTAGTTATTTATGTCCCTGCTCTTTCTATGCTTTAAAGTCCAGTGGGTGGATCAGTGATTGACAGACTTCCCTGTACGAATGTATACAAAAGCTTCTTGCTGTCTACGCCTCAACGTGTATAGGGTAATTTACCCCTAAATGTGCACTAGAAGAATTAATCCAGCGATGCTCTAGAAGTGCCGAACGGCTATGGAGGAAAACTCGGACACCAGAAAACTTTATCCACTACAAATTTATTTTAAAAACATACAACTCTGCCCTTCACCTCGCCAAACAGACCTACTTCACCACCCTGATCTCCTCACTATCCAACAACCCCAAAAAACTCTTCGATACCTTTCACTCCCTCCTCAGTCCTAAAGCGCAGGCCCCCACCACGGACATTTGTGATGAGGACCTGGCCTCCTACTTCACAGAGAAAATAGACACCATCCGTCAGGAAATCAGCTCCCAGCCACAAAGTGCCGTGACTCAACTATCCCCCCACCCCCCACACATCCCCTCTGGATCCCTCTCCACATTTGACCCAGTCACAGAAGACAGTCTCCAGGCTCCTCTCTTCTTCTCATCCCACCACATGCACCACTGACCCCATCCCCTCACATCTACTCCAGTCTCTTTCTTCAGTCGTCACTACTCATCTAACTAAAATCTTCAACCTCTCCCTCTCTTCTGGTATCTTCCCCTCCTCCTTCAAACACTCCATCATCACTCCATTATTAAAAAAGCCCTCTCTTGACCCTTCCTGCACAAACAACTACAGACCAGTCTCCAATCTTCCCTTCATCTCTAAACTCTTGGAGTGTCTGGTCTACTCCCGCCTTACCAGCTACCTCTCCACTCACTCTCTTCTAGACCCATCACAGTCCGGCTTCCGCCCTCTACATTCTACAGAAACTGCACTCAAAGTAACCAATGACCTTCTGACAGCAAAACGTAATGGTGACCACTCTTTGCTCATTCTTCTTGACCTCTCTGCAGCCTTTGACACCGTTGACCACCACCTCCTACTCTCTATGCTTCACTCAATCGGCATAAAGGACACTGCTCTCTCCTGGTTCTCCTCCTACCTATCTGACCGCTCTTTCAGTGTATCGTTCGCTGGCTCCACTTCTTCCCCTCTTTCTCTCACTATTGAGGTTCCTCAGGGTTCAGTCCTTGGCCTTCTCTCTCTACACAGCCCCAATTGGTCAGACAATCAGCAAATTTGGTTTGCAGTATCATTTTTATGCTGATGACACAACTATACACCTCATCCCCTGACCTTACCCCTGCTGTACTACAGAACACCAGTGACTGTCTGGCCGCAGTTTCTAAAATCATGTCCGCTCTCTATCTGAAACTCAACCTCTCAAAAACCGAACTTCTTCTGTTCCCGTCTACTCACCTCTCTAAATCTGACATCTCTCTCTGTGTGTGGCACCACAATAATGCCGAGCAAGCAGGCGCGTTGCTTGGGCGTTGTGTTTGACACCAATCTCTCCTTCACCCTCCACATACAATCTCTTGCCCGCTCTTGTCGCTTGCACCTGAAGAACATCTCTAGAATCCGCCCCTTTCTCACCTTGGAAACAAAAACCCTCACTGTTGCCCTGATCCACTCCCGCCTTGACTACTGTAACTCTCTTAATTGGCCTCCCCCTCACTCGACTTTCCCCCCTCCAGTCCATCCTTAATGCTGCAGCCAGGGTCATCTATCTGGCTAATAGTTACTCAGACGCTTCCGCTCTGTGCCAGTCATTGCACTGGCTGCCCATGAATTATAGGATCAGATTTAAATTGCTTGTTCTCACCCACAAAGCTCTCCACAGTGCGGCACCCCCCTACATCTCTTTCCTCATCTGTTTATCGGCCTACCCGTTTTCTAAGCTCTGCAAGCGACTTTCGACTAACATCCGCAGTAATCCGTACCTCCCACTCCCGGCTTCAAGACTTCTCCCGAGCTGCACCTATTCTTTGGAATGCTCTACCCCAAGAAATTAGGATGAACCACAATTTACACAGTTTTAGGCGCTCCCTAAAAACACATCTGTTTAGGGTGGCCTATCATGTTCCCTAATCAAAGTCCTTTTATATTCTTATAGCCCATTCCTTATTTCTCCAAACATAAGTCTCCACCTAACCAAAAAGCACTACAGATACTGGCTGGTGATAAGCTCATGCAGCCTCCATCTATCCCTCATCCCCTCAAGATGGCTGGACCATCCTTGTAAATAAGCCATTGTACTTTGTGTTACCCCCACCTCATTGTAGATTGTAAGCTCTTAGGAGCAGGGTCGTCATTATTTTTGCTGTAATTATTGTATTATCTTTAGCCATGTTACTTATGACTGTTGTACATGAACCTGTGAATTGTTAAGCGCTGCGGAATATGTTGGCGCTATATAAATAAAGATTATTTTTTATTATTATTATTATTATTAATTCAATTACCGAGCACCTCCTACAAGATTAAATAAGGCCATGGGTACAGGTTGCTGTGACTGCACTACAATGGTATACAAGCTGTACTGTGAGAGTGCAGAGTAATGTCATAATCAAATACATAAATTTGTACTGCATTACTGCTCATAATAAATGTATTGTCTTTATTGTATAGCAATGCAGTTGGGGTAACCTGCACCTCTGTTTTTATTTCATTTTGTTAGGAGTGGCTTATTCATCTGGTTTGTTACGGCACTTATCTCAAAGGTTTTTTGTTAAAGCTGGATCCTATGTGCCCTTTAAATATGTAAAACTAGGCTGAGACCAGGACAGATTAGTTTGATAGTGTAGATTTCCATTTGCCTACCTTGCTTCTAGCAGATGGGCTCACACCAATAGATCAAGTACCTGAATTGTGTACAGTATGTATAGTGGTGGTACAGTTTGGAATAAATATATTTAAATATTCACATTCCTTCGCATGCTCTGTGCGGTTGTATTTGTTTCTGTGTGGTAGCAATGCAGTCACATCATTCTGTCCATTTATTTCATTAGATGTTTACCAATTTCATTTGCTGCAACCAGGGCTGTGGAGTCGGTAAGCCAAACCTCCGACTCCTCGATTTCCATGACTCCGACTCCCTCATACACGGCTCATGTTTAAGTGTAAATTTGGTCCATTTTATACCGACTCCACAGCCCTGGCTGCAACGGTGTTCCGCTACAATTTTTCATATTCAAATCTGGATGGAAAATATGCAAGATTTCTGCTGTGTGTGAACGTTCCCTTTTACTGAACCTTTTGTCATAAACCTATATATTAAGCTATTCAGAGTATCCTGCTCATAGATTGCAGAGCATTTTCATGGTGCCTCGTTATTGTTAAGAATTACTTTGAATGTCACTTTGTTGAGGAGAGCAAGAGGCTCAAATACTTAATTAACCTCCAGACATAGGAGATTGAGAGAAAAGACCCACAAAGTATTATTTCACCTTACATAAGCTTGTTTAGATCAAAGATGGCTGCCATTTCCTGTTTCATCACACCATGCTCTGTTCTGGGAGGAAGCTGCATTCTATAGAAGGACTAACCAACCACAGAGCGACACATCGCTTGGAGAAACCCACCCTGATGACCTCATGGACTACGCCCCCTGGACTAACCAATCAATACATCTGGTTACTCACATTCTGGGCTAACCTACAGTGTTTATATAAGTCTATGTTCGGGTTGAATAAAGGACACTAGGAGCTGTGCCATAGCTGATCAAGGAGAGCTTACATCCGACTGGGTGTGTGTCTGATGTTATTCTTTCTTGCATGCACTTGATCATATCCATTAGGCCAGGAGCAGGCAACTAGTGAACATACCAAAATGTTCGCCCTAACTACTTGATGTACACTGATGATACATGATTGCCAGTAATTGTGTAGTACTGTAAAATTCCCAATTTTGCTTGATCACTCTTCTTCAAATGATGTCTCTGTTCTCAGGCCTCCAGGGAATATACTACCTGGTGGAGATGCTGAGCAGATCTACACTGCTCAGCATCCTCGGCGTAGCCGGAGGCTCCACCAGAAGCCCAGGCCCAGTTACAAATACGATAACCTGTACGCTCACCTGGATGACGTTAAAAAGGAGGTGCCCTACACCAGGACAGGTAAGGTGTATATCTGTTTTGTTGTACATGTTTATACAAGGGTTTTCCTGTATGCATTTCTTAATTTTATTATAACACTAGATTGCGTTCTACCATTGGGCATAGTTTCGACTTTGAAAGGGGAAAAACATGCTTGTAATCCCACTTTGGTGGCTGATCACTTATACTGATGCACACTAGAGAATTTACTTGGCTGGAATGCATAGGCTCAGGACGCCTTCTACCTATGGGCACAGAAGAATGGTACTTTGTTATTCCTGAGAAACGCTGAGGAGTGGATACAATTGCATGCAGCCTAGGCAAAGTGCTTGGAAATGTGGAGCAATTTGTGCAGCTGCTGCTAATGTACCACAAGTACTTGCCCAAACCAGCTACAATTGTATCCACTTATAAGCTGACAGAATTAAATATGTACAGGTTTACAATTGGGTAAGGGGCTCTACTCGTTTGTCATGTTTTTTTTAAATTGAGTTAAACACCTTATTTGATACAAATTAAAGGCACTAAAGGGTGTAAATGTATAGTGTGAGGGAGGTTGTGAAATATATCTACAGGATGGCTTTCTATTAGTGATGATGAGCTAACGTGCTCGGTACTCGCCCGAGCATCACGGTGCTCGAGAAGCTCGGCGAGTATTTCCGGGCTGCTCAGGCAGGAACTCTGGTCCCCTCCCTGCATGTTTGGCGCTCTTTAGAGAGCCAATGAACATACAGGGATTTCCTGCCACGCACTGTAATGCCATAGCCATGTTTTTTTGTGGGCATTACAATGATTGGCTGGCCGCACAGTGTCATCAGGTTTATATCAGACCTGGCGCCGCTATGCTCGTCACAGTCTACCCCGGAAAAACAGGCAGAGAGGGAGAGGTGCTGCTGATTCAGGGTATGCATGTATGCATGTATGCATGTATGCATGTATGTATGCATGTATGGGGGATCGAATACGAGGGATGGTATATATCCCCCAGAATGTGTACAGAGACCTATTAAACCCATTGAAGTGCATTGCAGTCACAGACACACCTGCGGCTGCAATGCAGGAATGAAGGTGAGCATTGACCTGGTCAGGCTATCTGGCTAAGGCAGAGTAGTAAAACCCAGCAGGGCCTTCATTTCTTGGAGGAGGCTCTTGCCTCAGGTCCTTTAAAAACCCGGCATTAAGGGTTAGTGTTCAGTGTTGGGACCTGCTAGGAATATAGCAGGAAAGCTTGGTGGGCCTGTGTGTAGCTGAACCTACGTCTGGTAAGGCTCTGCACCCGTCAGGCTCTGAGCGTCCCGGCGCGGCCGTTGCCCACGGCAATGGTTGTTATGGACTTATGTTAACCCAGCAGCGAACCAGAGGACTCTGTTTTACCTCTGAGCGCTGAATAAATCTGCTTATGTTGGACTTGCTTGGGTCACTGCCTCAGTTACTGCACGGTGTGAACACTGCCGCCTTACAGTTTAGTGGAGAATGCGGGCATTGTGACTGAGGCATACCCCACTGGCAGCTGCATGACCACAATCCGGCCTGCCACCTTTCAGCCCCACCCCGTGGACAAAATGGAGGAGCTGTTCAAGCAGTTGGTACTCACCCAGCAACAGCAGCTGCAGTCTCCAGTGGCAACAGCAGGAGCAGCACCTGAGTCTCCAGCGGCAACAGCAGCATAATCAGCAGCTACTGTACCAGCAGCAGCAAAACACACAAATGAACTGTTGCTGCAACAGATTGCTGCCCTGCGGGAAACAGCTACAACGCCTATTCCTTAACGTCGAGAGGCCCGGGACAAGGTACACTCAGCGTTGATTAAGATGGGACCGGAGGACAACGTAGAAGCCTTCCTGACTATCTACAAATGCACAGCAGAGTGGGAAAACCTACCAGCCGGCCAGTGGGCGGAAGTGGTGGCTCCGTTTTTGGTCGGCGATGCCCAGAAGTCCTACTTCGACCTCCATCGAGAGGACACCCAGGACTACCAGAGGCTCAAAGGTGAGATCCTTTCACAGCTGTCCACAACTCTTCAGCGTTGTTTGATTTGTCACCTAAGCATGTTAGCTTCCGCACAGCCTGATGCCGCTTGGCTGAGGCAGCGCTTCCAGCTTGTGACTGATGTGGTCATTTCAGAGATGGAGAATGACGTGCAGGAGCTGTAGACTGTGATGCTGCAATCCTCGGCATCGGGAGGACGTTTTCCGTCCCGAGGTCTGACTTAGTCCCAGCTTCCACTATGTTAACCCAGTGTGCCGTCAGAGAGATGCACCAACCATGCCCATAAGCACTTGTCCACGTGTCCATGGTTAGGTGGACTTTCCCAGTAACTGCATTGTTGAGGGTACGGCTAATGTTGTGGGACAAGTGCTTGTGTAATGTGGGGACGGCACACCAGGAGAAATAGTGGAGGCTGGTGACCGAGTACCGAGGGATGGCCGCCACCATGAGGTTGTGGAAATCTTTCGTCTCCACGAACCTAAAAGGCAACATTTTGAGTGCAAGCAGTCACGAAATGTGTGAATTTAGTACTGTGGCCTGTAGGGCGTTGGCTGCATATAGAATCATAGAATGGTAGAGTTGGAGGGGACCTCCTGGGTCATCTGGTCCAACCCCCTGCTCAAAGCAGGATTCACTAAATCATCTCAGACAGATATCTGTCCAGCCTCTGTTTGAAGACATCCATTGAAGGGGAACTCACCACCTCTCGTGGCAGCCTGTTCCACTCATTGATCACCCTAACTGTCAAAATGTTTTTTCGTAATATCTAATCTGTGTCTCCTCCCATTGCTTCTAGTCTTTCCTTGTGCAAATGAGAATAAAGATGATCCTTCAACAATGTGTCAGCCCTTCAGATATTTGTAGACAGCTATTAAAGTATCCTCTCAGTCTTCTTTTTTGCAAGCTATACATTCCCAAATCCTGTAACCGTTCCTCATAGGACATGGTTTGCAGACCGGTCACCAATCGGGTCGCTCTTCTCTGAACTTGCTCCAGTTTGTCGGTCTTTTTTAAAATGTGTTGCCCAAAACTGGACGCAGTATTCCAGATGAGGTCTGATCAAAGAGGAGTAAAGTCCGATATTTGCGCTTGCGTTCCATTACTGGGGTAGGGACAACTGAAAACTGCACTGGGACAAGGATGTGGACGTGCTTGCTGATGGTGCTAGTTGAGAGTGTGCAACAACAGGTGCAGGGCAGGAATCATCTTCGCATGCACCATGGACAGGGGATTGACTTGCACACACAACAGCAGAAAAAGCAGTGGTGCCACCCGCAGACACTGTTCCTGGACCCTGGGGGTTTGGCCCACTTAGTTGGGTGCTTTGCTGCCATGTGCCCGATCATGCTGGTGGTGGTCAGGCTGGTAGTTTTGCTACCCCTGCTGATGCTGGCCTGGCAGGTGGTGCAAATGGCCGTTTTGGGGTTATCGACAGTCTTTAAAAAACAACCAGACTCGGGAAGACCTAACAGTTGTACTGGCAACTTCCATTGTGTTGATGTTACCACACTGCTTCTTCCTGCCTGTTGTGGTGCTATGCCCCCCCCCCCAACCCCCCTCACCTTGTGCTGTTGTCCTTGCTCTGTAGGTCCTCCTGCCAGGTTGGGTCAGTTACTATATCATCCACCACCTCGTCTTCCACTTCCGCACCCTGGTCCTCCTCCTGACTTTCTGGCAATTGTGTATAATCATCCATCTCTTGCGACAGTAATTACACTTTCCCACCATTGCCTTCGTGTGACCATGCCTGCTCTAATGTTTGGGCATTGCTACATGCGATCTCCTCTTGCCCTCTTCAAGTGAAATGGGAGAGAGGCCCAAATCTATAAATGGAAAAGTGAACAGCTATTCTGAATGTCCAAGCATGGGATTCGTTATCTCTGGGCACTCGGCAAGATGGGAGGAAGGAGGTTCAGGGTGAGGAATATGCGGTCCAGACTCACAGCTACTGAGACTTGACCGTGTGGAAGACGTGGTGGTGCCTAAGTGACTGGAAGCATTATCTGCTATCCATCCAATAACCTTTTCACACTGCTCTGTGTTCAATAGTGGTGTTCTGCGGGCCCCTATTAATTGGGACAGGAAGGTCGAGCGAGAAGATGTGGATGTTTGTTGTGGCACAATTTCAGCTAGCCCACAGCCTCGGCCTCGTCCTCTGCATGTACCATCATCACAATCACGTCCACTTCTCAGTCCCTTGCCTTGCCCATTTTAAATGGAGTACAATGTTTTCAACTTTCACTACAAATGGCTGGATTTGAACTGCAGTGATATGGGATACGTGTGACAGAAAACCATATAGTTTTAAATAGCTGGATTTTTAGCGCTATAATATGGAAAGGATCTGGCTGTATTCTTCAGTGCCATCAAGCAAATGGAGCAGAAAAACTGTTCACTGGATTGCTTTTTAAGCACATAATCAGGATTAAGAACCCCCCAAAAAAATTCCTGGCCCCTGATATCTGGGGCCATTTTTAGAAATATCTGTAAAAGCACCAGACGCAGACTGAACTGGACACTGAGCTGGAACAAGGACGTGGACGTTCTTGCTGATGCTTGCTCTTGCTATATGCACTGCAGTCTGCCACATACACTACCTGCCTTCTTAGCACTGATATCAATGCAGCTGGATTAGTCCTCAGAAGGACGGTTAGTCGAGATGGATATGCGTAGAATATGTTGTGGTATACCTACACTAACCAAGAAACAAGTGAATCTCTCCCTAGCTCAGCAGCACCTCTCCCTACACTGCCTGATTCCAGAGTAGACTGACGAGCATGGCGGCGCCACTTCTGATATAGACCCGATGACGCTGTGCGGCCAGCCAATCACTGTAATGCCACAACCAACATGGCTTCGGCGTTACAGTGTGTGGCAGACAATCCCTGCATGTCCATTGCCTCTGTAAAGAGCGCCAAACATGCAGGGAGGGGACCCCGAGCTCCCGCCTAGCAATCCCGGAAATACTCTGCGAGCTCCGAGCATCTCGAGCAGTGATCTGCTCAGGCGATTACAGAGCAGTAGCGTGCCTGCTCACTCATCACTAGTGTAGAGTCAATATACTCACTGCACCCCTAGATTAATTCATTGGGGGTGTAGTTTGTATAATCAGGTCAATGATAGGGTGTTTTGGCTGATCTGCCACCTCAGTAGCTCTGCTTATGTGACATGGCACTCACATACCATTCCAGTAAAACCTGAACTCCGATATGGCGCTCCTTCCTTTCTGAGCTTTGCACTGTGCCCCAAAAGTTATTTTCGACTACGTATGGGGCATATATACATACATACTCTATGAAGAACCTGTGGGTTCAAGGTGCCCCCCACACGTATATTCCTTTAAAGGGTCTAGTTTCCAAAAAAGGGTTTTATCGTGAGGTGTTTCCACTGTTTAGGCATATAGGGGGCTCGCCAAACACGACATGACTAACGCAGACAATTTCATTAAATCTGCATTCCAAATCGTCAATTAGGCGCACGGCAGGGTTTGCAAAGGAAGAACAGTAGTAGTCCCCCCCCCCCCTTTACTTGGGAGAAACTGCACAATAAGTTTTGGGGTTCGTGGTTCTCCTGTTACGTTTTGTGAACATAAAAGAATTTGGAGCCAAAATAACATTTTCGTGTGAAAAACGTTTTTTTCATGGCTCTACGTTAAACTTCTGTGAAGCACCTGGGGATTCAATGTGATCACCACACATGTAGATAAAATTCCCTTAGGGGTTTAGTGTCCAAAAAAGGGTTCAATTGTGGGGCGTTTCCACTACTTAGGAATATCAGGGGCTTTCCAAATGCAACATGGCATCTGCTCTTGATTACAGCCATATTTGGGAAGGAGCACCATTTGACTTCTTGGTAAACAAAAAAAGCAGCTTCACCGTGTCCTATTTATATGACTCAGTCCGTTTTACAAAGCTGTGGGTCTCCAACCAGTAGCCGTGACTTACGGCTTCACAATTATTTTGGGGACTCACCAAAATTATTTTCTTATTTGACTTTTTGGTCGTAAACTGCATTTTCCCCCACATATGGGGTATTGGCTTACTCGGGAGAAATAGCCTAACAAGTTTTGAGGTCAATTTTCTCCTATTACCCATGCGAAAATAAAAAATATTGGTGCTAAAGTAAAATATTTTGTGAAGGTGGTGGTGGGGGGGGGGGGGTTGTACTTTTACTTTCTTCCACGTTTCTTCAACCCCTTTACGACCTATGATGTGTGTATACGTCATAGGCCGCCTTCCTCTTTCTGATGCGAGATCTGGCGATGAGCCCGCACCTTTTCAGGCACATGAGGGCTGATTTCATCAGCTGATGTGCCCCTAACAGCTGCGGGTGAAGTCTCGATCCACCCGCGGCTGTCAACATGTTAAATGCTGCTGTCAGTCTGATAGTGGCAATATACATATACATAATGATGCACTTCCAGTGCAATCAGCTCAGTCCAACGGTGCCCCTCACATGATCACAGGGCACTGATGGGTTGGCATGACAACCCAGGGACTGCAGGAGACCCCTGTGGTTGTCATTGATCACCCTGCTATGTGTAACACGAGCAATCAGAAGATCGCAGCTTCAAGTCTCTTATGGAGACTATTAAAGGGAAAAGTTTAAAAATATAAAAAAAATGAAGTTCAAATCGCCCTATTCAAAATAAAACCATGAAAAAACAAAACAAAAAAGAACATATTTGGTATCACCGCGTTCAGAAACGCCCGATCTATCAAAATATAAAAATAAAGAATCTGATCTGTAAACAGCATAGCAAGAAATACAATCAAAATGCCAGAAATACTGTGGTTGCAATAACGGGTCATCAGAATATCAATAAAAACGTCAGTTCGGGGCACAAAAAATAAGCCCTCACCCAGCCCCTGTTGAAGGCGCTTACCGAAACACGCGTCGGGGTGAACGCATGCCTGGGATTGGGACACCTGGCCACTCACTGTAAGTGCTTTTCAGCTTAGTATTTGCCAACTATGAGGCCTAACTGATATATGCCAGCTATATGGTCCAGCATATAAACAGTACTCTACAAGCACATCTTTTTTCTAAAATCTTAACCCAAAACAATGATTCTCTGATCGCTGTTTTCGTCCTCCCTCTGTATGGGGTTGGCTGATCCTGCATCTTGTGGGAATGTTAGACTATATTTATAAATCTTTGCACATTATGTGATATACAATTTGCAGGTTTGCACACCATTGGAGAGCGAGTGAGATTTATAGTGTAAATATTGCCCATATAATATACTTTGGGAGAGTGAGCAATATAGTATATGCACTTGAAAAAAATATATGTATATTAAACATCTAAAGTGCATCTCCCTCATTCCTTATATGTTTCTATGTGGCGATCATGTGTATAAATATTTATTTATTATTTGCTACCTATGGACCAGTAATTCTAAACCACTAATTGGCTACTTACCTGGATATGCGCCCCTGTTTTTTAAGTGGTTTTAATATGTTCTCTCTTGTCATTGGTTGCTATCCATTTGTTTCTCACCTGTAATCAATAAATAATTTTCACTGCAATTGACGTTTGACTTTTATGGTTGGGTTTTCTCCTTTGTCTTTTTCTCTTAAATAAAAAACAACCTATACATGTTTGGTGTTTACGAACTCATAATGACCTGGAGTATAATAGCAGGTCAATTTTAGCATCCAGTGGACGTGAAAAAAAAAAAAAAAAACTGGAATTGCATTTTTTTTTTTTTACATTTTTTTGCCAATTCACAGCACTTGGAATTTTTTTCCTGTTTTCCAGTACACTATATGGTAAAGCTAGTAATGGTGTTTAACCCCTTAAGCCCCGCGGGTGGTTTGCACGTTAATGACCGGGCCAATTTTTACAATTCTGACCACTGTCACTTTATGAGGTAATTACTCTCGAACGCTTCAACGGATCCCCCTGATTCTGAGACTGTTTTTTCGTGACATATTGTACTTCATGATTGTGGAAAAATTTCTTCGATATCACTTGCGTTTATTTGTGAAAAAAATGGAAATTTGGCGAAAATTTTGAAAATTTTGCAATTTTCAAAATTTGAATTTTTAAGCCCTGAAATCAGAGCGATATGTCACACAAAAGAGTTAATAAATAACATTTCCCACATGTCTACTTTACATCAGCACAATTTTGGAACCAAAATTTTTTTTTTGTTAGGGAGCTATAAGGGTTAAAAGTTGACCAGCGATTTCTCATTTTTCCAACAAAATTTACAAAACCATTTTTTTAGGGACCACATCACATTTGAAGTCATTTTGAGAGGTCTTTATGACAGAAAATACCCAAAAGTGACACCATTCTAAAAACTGCACCCCTCAAGGTGCTCAAAACCACATTCAAGAACTTTATTAACCCTTCAGGTGCTTCACAGGAATTTTTTGAATGTGGAAGAAAAAAATGAACATTTAACTTTTTTCACAAAAATGTTACTTTAGACCCAATTTTTTTTATTTTCACAGGGGTAACAATAAAAAATGGACCCCAAAATTTGTTGTGCAATTTCCCCTGGGCACGCAGATACCCAATATTTGGGGAAAAAACACTGTTTGGGCGCACAGCAGGGCTCGGAAGGGAAGGAGCGCCATTTGACTTTTTGATTGTAAAATTTGCTTGAATAATTAGCGGACGCCATGTTGTGTTTGAAGAGCCCATGTGTGCCCAAACATTGGAGCTCCCCCACAAGTGACCCCATTTTGGAAACTAGACCCCCCAAGGCACCTTTCTAGATGCATAGTGAGCACTTGGAACCCCCAGGTGCTTCACAAATTGATTCGTAATAATGAAAAAGTGAAAAAAAAAACCCTTTTTCATTTTTACGAATCAATTTGTGAAGCACCTAGGGGTTCCAAGTGCTCACTATGCATCTAGATAGGTGCCTTGGGGGGTCTAGTTTCCAAAATGGGGTCACTTGTGGGGGAGCTCCAATGTTTGGGCACACAGGGACTCTCTAAATGCAACATGGTATCCGCTAACAAATTGAATGGAAAATCGGCTCAAATTGTTAGCGGACGCCACATTGCGTTTGGAGAGCCCCTCTGTGCCCAAACTTTGGAGCTCCCCCACAAGTGACCCCATTTTGGAAACTAGACCCCCCAAGGCACCTTTCTAGATGCATAGTGAGCACTTGGAACCCCCAGGTGCTTCACAAATTGATTCGTAATAATGAAAAAGTGAAAAAAAAACACTTTTTCATTTTTATGAATCAATTTGTGAAGCACCTGGGGTTCCAAGTGCTCACTATGCATCTAGATAGGTGCCTTGGGGGGTCTAGTTTCCAAAATGGGGTCTCTTGTGGGGGAGCTCCAATGTTTGGGCACACAGGGACTCTCCAAATGCAACATGATATCCGCTAACAATTTGAGCCGACAATTTGTTAGCGGATATCATGTTGCATTTGGAGAGTCCCTGTGTGCCCAAACATTGGAGCTCCCCCACAAGTGACCCCATTTTGGAAACTAGACCCCCCAAGGCACCTATCTAGATTCATAGTGAGCACTTGGAACCCCAGGTGCTTCACAAATTGATTCATAAAAATGAAAAAGTGTTTTTTTTTCACTTTTTCATTTTTACGAATCAATTTGTGAAGCACCTGGGGGTTCCAAGTGCTCACTATGCATCTAGAAAGGTGCCTTGGGGGGTCTAGTTTCCAAAATGGGGTCACTTGTGGGGGAGCTCCAAAGTTTGGGCACAGAGGGGCTCTCCAAACGCAATGTGGTGTCCGCTAACAATTTGAGCCGATTTTCCATTCAATTTGTTAGCGGATACCATGTTGCATTTAGAGAGTCCCTGTGTGCCCAAACATTGGAGCTCCCCCACAAGTGACCCCATTTTGGAAACTAGACCCCCCAAGGCACCTATCTAGATTCATAGTGAGCACTTGGAACCCCAGGTGCTTCACAAATTGATTCATAAAAATGAAAAAGTGTTTTTTTTTCACTTTTTCATTATTACGAATCAATTTGTGAAGCACCTGGGGGTTCCAAGTGCTCACTATACATCTAGATAGGTGCCTTGGGGGGTCTAGTTTCCAAAATGGGGTCACTTGTGGGGGAGCTCCAATGTTTGGGCACACAGGGGCTCTCCAAACGCAACATGGCGTCCGCTAACAATTTGAGCCGATTTTCCATTCAATTTGTTAGCGGACACCATGTCGCGTTTGGAGAGCCCGTGATGTGCCTAAACAGTGGAGCTCCCCCACAAGTGTCCCCATTTTGGAAACTATACCCCTCAAGGATTTTATTAAGGTGTATAGTGAACATTTTGGACCCAGAGGTACAGCACATTATTTGTTTACATTAGGTCATCATATTGAATAAGTTGTCATTATTCTTGAGCGCAAGTGCTCGCTACTTGAGTTTGCATCGGGTACTCAGGTATGCACCATGTACAGCGTGTGCTCGAGTGACATGCTCGAGTCCCTGCTCCGCATGTTTCACAGTGATTAGACACCCAAAAAAAACATGCGGGGATCGCTCGTGCATGGCAGGCAATCCCCGTAAAGTTTTTTGGCCGCGAAGCATATGGGGCAGAGACTCGAGCGCGTCACTCAAATACCCACGATACTCAATGCATACCAGAGCACCCGATGCAAACTCAAGTAGCAAGCACTTGCTCTCAACACTAGTCGCCATATCGTCATCTTTTTTTCTTACTTTTGAAAAAAATCCCAACCCCAGCCCTAACCCTAGCACAACCCTAGCCCCAGCACAACCCTAGCTCTTGCACAACCCTAGCCCCAGCACAACCCTAGCCCCAAACCCAGCCCTAACCCTAGCCCAATCCTAACCCAAGAGTTTATTTTTGACGCCGTTCCTTGTGCGGTATATGTGATTAGACGACTTTATTCTTCGGGTCGGTGCGATTACAGCAATGCCAGAATCATATGGGGTTTTTATGACTGACAGCTGTCACACACTAAAAGACGCATTTTTTGTAAAATCTAGTTTTTGCATCGCCATATTTTGAGAGCTATAATTTTTCCAGATTTTGGCAGACAGTCATGTGACGGCTCGTTTTTTGCGGGATGACTTGACGTTGTTATTGGTGCCATTTTCAGGCACGTGACATTTTTTGATCGCTTTCTATTCCGATTTTTGGGAGGCAGAATAAACAAAAACCAACAATTCAGGAATTGTTTTTTTTTTTTTTTTATTCTGTTCCGCGTGTGGTAAAATTGATGAGGTAGCTTTACTCTTCGGGTCAGTACGTTTACAGCGGTACCACATTTGTATCATTTTTCTATGTTTTGGCGCTTATACACAATAAAAGCTATTTTATAGAAAAAAATATTTTTTAGTATCGCTTTATTCTGAGAGCTATAACTTTTTTATTTTTCGGCTGATGGAGCTGTATGGCAGCTTGTTTTTTGCGGGACGAGATGACGTTTTCAGCGGTATCATTTTTATTTATATGCATCTTTTTGATCGCGTGTTATTCCACTTTTTGTTCGGCGGTATGGTGATAAAGCATTGTTTTTTGCTTCGTTTTTTTTTTTTTTTTTTTTTTTTACCGTGTTCACTGAAGGGGTTAACCAGTGGGACAGTTTTATAGGTCAGGTTGTTCCGGACGCGGCGATACCAAATATGTGTACTTTTATTGTTTTTTTTTAATTTTTTTTATAATAATATTTATTGATGGGTGCATTATATTTTTATTTTTGGTGTATTATTTTTTTTATTTTTTTATAATATTTTTGCACATTTTTTTTTTTTTTTTTTTTTTCCTCACTTTCACACAGTTTATATACTTTATTACTTTGTCCCACTCTGGGACTTTCACTTTTTTTTTCTGATCGCCTGCATGGCACAGGAATGGAGCACCATCCCTATGCCATGAAGGCTGTCAGAAGTGCACAGTGTGAAGATTGCTTGGAGATGCACTGCGCATGTCCAAGCAATCTTCCTGCTCTCTGGTGACCCGGATGTTGTCATGACGACATCGGGTCGTCATGGCAACACCCGGGAAGCCTTTGCAGACTGCGCTGGAAGCCGGAAGAGGAGGCGAGTATCGCCGATCACCTCCCCTTGCCCCCGCAATGCCGCGATCGACTTCGATCGACTTCGATCGCAGCATCGCGGGGGTTAATGTGCTGGGAGCGGTGCAAGACCACTCCCTGCACATAGTACCGGGTGTCAGCTGTGACAATCAGCTGACACCCGGCGGCGATCGCGCCCGCACAGCCTGTGTGCGCGCGCGATCGCGATGACGTACTAATACGGGTCTGGCTCTTAAGTCCCAGGGCACAGACGCGTATTAGTACGTCAGATGTTATTAAGGGGTTAAAGTACAATTTGTCCCGCAAAAAATAAGCCATCACATGGCCATATTGCCCAAAAAATAAAAAGGATATGGCTCTGGGAGCAAAAAAACAAAAATGGAAAAACTGAAAATCCCAAGGTCGCAAAGGAGTTAATATTCTTGGATGCAGCATTCTGTGAATAGCCAGTTTCTTAAGCAAATGACCTTTTGTGGCTTACCCTCCGTTTGGAGTGTCAATGAATACCTTATGGACATCTGTCAAGTCAGCAGTCTTCCTCAGGATTATGGAGCCTACTGAAACAGAGTAAGGGATCTTTTTAAATGCTTAGGAAGCCTTTGCAGGTGGGTTTTGATAAGTATTCTAATTTACTGAGAAGCACTTGTAAATTGATACCTTAACGCAAAATCGCATACAAGGGAAAAGTCCCATTAAATTTGTTTGGCCCGCAGACAGTGTGATAGACGAAGCAGCTGAGCAGATTGATATGCAGGATTATGGGGAAACTATTCATAGTAGTTATTTATGTCCCTGCTCTTTCTATGCTTTAAAGTCCAGTGGGTGGATCAGTGATTGACAGCCTTCCCTGTACGAATGTATATAAAAGCTTCTTGCCGTCTACGCCTCACCGTGTATAGGGTAATTTACCCCTAAATATGCATTAGAAAAATTATATTACCGAGCACCTCCTACAAGATTAAATAAGGCCATGGGTACAGGTTGCTGTGACTGCACTACAATGGTATACAAGCTGTACTGTGAGCGTGCCGAGTAATGTCATAATCAAATACATAAATTTGTACCGCATTACTGCTCATAATAAATGTATTGTCTTCATTGTATAGCAATGCAGTTGGGGTAACCTACACCTCTGCTTTTATTTCATTTTGTTAGGAGTGGCTTATTCATCTGGTGTGTTACGGCACTTATCTCAAAGTTTTTTTGTTAAAGCTGGATCCTATGTGCCCTTTAAATATGTAAAGCTAGGCCGAGACCAGGACAGATTAGTTTGATAGTGTAGATTTCCATTTGCCTACCTTGCTTCTAGCAGATGGGCTCACACCAATAGATCAAGTATCTGAATTGTGTACAGTATGTATAGTGGTGGTACAGTTTGGAATAAATATATTTAAATATTCACATTCCTTCGCATGCTCTGTGCGGTTGTATTTGTTTCTGTGTGGTAGCAATGCAGTCACATCATTCTGTCCATTTATTTCATTAGATGTTTACCAATTTCATTTGGTGCAACCAGGGCTGTGGAGTCGGTAAGCCAAACCTCCGACTCCTCGATTTCCATGACTCCGACTCCCTCATACACGGCTCATGTTTAAGTGATAAATATACTGTAGCACAGATTCATCTCAGCTAAGAGTCTAGACCCTTAAAATCAGGAATAGGACATTTCATAACTTTCCCAAATTCTTATGAAAAAATATTCCCAACAGACTGCATGAAACTACTGTGCTCCATTTATTGTATATTTTAGTAGTTAGAGTTGGTCCATTTTATACAGACTCCACCAAAATGGACTCCGACTCCACCTACACAGCCCTGGTTGCAACTGTGTTCCACTACAATTTTTCAGCATTCAAATCTGGATGGAAAATATGCAGGATTTCTGCTGTGTGAACGTTCCGTTGTACAGAACCTTTCGTCATAAACCTATATATTACACTATTCAGAGTATCCTGCTGATAGATTGCAGAGCATTTTCATGGTGCCTCGTTATTGTTAAGAATTACTTTGAATATCACTTTGTTGAGGAGAGCCAGAGACTCAAGTACTTAATTAACCCTCAGACATAGGAGATTGAGAGAAAAGACCCACAAAGTGTATTATTTCACCTTACATAAGCTTGTTTAGATCAAAAGATGGCTGCCATTTCCTGTTTCATCACACCATGCTCTGTTCTGGGAGGAAGCTGCATTCTATAGAAGGACTAACCAACCACAGAGCGACACATCGCTTGGAGAAACCCACCCTGATCACCTCATGGACCAACCCACCTTGATGACCTCATGGACTACGCCCCCTGGACTAACCAATCAATACATCTGGTTACTCACTTCTGGGCTAACCGAGCCCACATACAGTGTTTATATAAGTCTATGTTTGGGTTGAATAAAGGACACTTGGAGCTGTGCCATATCTGATCAAGGAGAGCTTACATCCGACTGTGTGTGTGTCTGATGTTATTCTTTCTTGCATGCACTTGATCATATCCATTAGGCCAGGAGCAGGCAACTAGTGAACATACCAAAATGTTCGCCCTAACTACTTGATGTACACTGATGATACATGATTGCCAGTAATTGTGTAGTACTGTAAATTTCCCAATTTTGCTTGATCACTCTTCTTCAAATGATGTCTCTGTTCTCAGGCCTCCAGGGAATATACTACCTGGTGGAGATGCTGAGCAGATCTACACTGCTCAGCATCCTCGGCGTAGCCCGAGGCTCCACCAGAAGCCCAGGCCCAGTTACAATTATGATAACCTGTACGCTCACCTGGATGACGTTAAAAAGGAGGTGCCCTACACCAGGACAGGTAAGGTGTATATCTGTTTTGTTGTACATGTTTATACAAGGGTTTTCCTGTATGCATTTCTTAATTTTGTTATTATAACACTAGATTGCGTTCTACCATTGGGCATAGTTTCGACTTTGAAAGGGGAAAAACATGCTTGTAATCCCACTTTGGTGGCTGATCACATACTAGAGAATTTACTTGGCTGGAATGCATAGGCTCAGGACGCCTTCTACCTATGGGCACAGAAGAATGGTACTTTGTTATTCCTGAGAGAGGGTGAGGAGTGGATACAATTGCATGCAGCCTAGGCAAAGTGCTTGGAAATTAGCAGCAGCTGCACAAATTGCTCCACATGTACCACAAGTACTTGCCCAAACCAGCTACAATTGTATCCACTTATAAGCTGACAGCAGAATTAAATATGTACAGGTTTACAATTGGGGAAGGGGCTCTACTCGTTTGTCATGTTTTTTTTAAATTGAGTTAAACACCTTATTTGATACAAATTAAAGGCACTAAAGGGTGTAAATGTATAGTGTGAGGGAGGTTGTGAAATATATCTACAGGATGGCTTTCTATTAGTGATGATGAGCTAACGTGCTCGGTACTCGCCCGAGCATCACGGTGCTCGAGAAGCCCGGCGAGTATTTCCGGGCTGCTCAGGCAGGAACTCTGGTCCCCTCCCTGCATGTTTGGCACTCTTTGGAGAGCCAATGAACATACAGGGATTTCCTGCCACGCACTGTAATGCCGTAGCCATGTTTTTTTGTGGGCATTACAATGATTTGCTGGCCGCACAGTGTCATCAGGTTTATATCAGACCTGGCGCCGCTATGCTAGTCACAGTCTACCCCGGAAAAACAGGCAGAGAGGGAGAGGTGCTGCTGATTCAGGGTATGTATGTATGTATGTATGTATGTATGTATGTATGTATGTATGTATGTATGTATGTATGTATGTATGTATGTATGTATGTATGTATGTATGTATGTATGTATGTATGTATGTATGTATGTATGTATGTATGTATGTATGTATGTATGTATGGTTATATATCCCCCAGAATGTGTACAGAGACCTATTAAACCCATTGAAGTGCATTGCAGTCACAGACACACCTGCGGCTGCAATGCAGGAATGAAGGTGAGCATTGACCTGGTCACGCTATCTGGCTAAGGCAGAGTAGTAAAACCCAGCAGGGCCTTCATTTCTTGGAGGAGGCTCTTGCTACAGGTTCTTTAAAAACCCTGCATTAAGGGTTAGTGTTCAGTGTTGGGACCTGCTAGGAATATAGCAGGAAAGCTTGGCGGGCCTGTGTATAGCTGAACCTACGTCTGGTAAGGCTCTGCACCCAACAGGCTCTGAGCGTCCCGGCGCGGCCGTTGTTATGGACTTATGTTAACCCGGCTGCGAACTGGAGAACTCTGTTTTACCTGTGAGTGCTGAATAAAAGCTGCTTATGTTGGACTTGCTTGGGTCACTGCCTCAGTTACTGCACGGTGTGAACACCGCCGCCTTTCAGCTTGGTGGAGAATGCGGGCATTGTGACTGAGGCATACCCCACTGGTAGCTGCATGATCACAATCCGGCCTGCCACCTTTCAGCCCCACCCCGTGGACAAAATGGAGGAGCTGTTCAAGCAGTTGGTACTCACCCAGCAGCAGCAGCTGCAGTCTCCAGTGGCAACAGCAGGAGCGGGAACAGCAGCATAATCAGCAGCAGTTAATGTACCAGCAGCAGCAAAACACACAAATTAACTGTTGCTGCAACAGATTGCTGCCCTGTGGGAAACAGCTACAACGCCTATTCCTTAACGTCGAGAGGCCCGGCACAAGGTACGCTCAGCGTTGATTAAGATGGGACCGGAGGACAACGTAGAAGCCTTTTTGACTATCTACAAATGCACAGCAGAGCAGGAAAACCTACCAGCTGGCCAGTGGGTGAAAGTGGTGGATCCGTTTTTGGTCAGCGATGCCCAGAAGTCCTACTCCGTCGAAAGGACACCCAGGACCAGAGGCTCAAAAAGGCGAGATCCTTGCCCGACTGAGGGTCAATACATATGTCAGGGCTCAGCGCTTATTTTCATGGGCTTATGTGGAGACCTGACCCTCCCCGTCTTAGACTTATGACCTTCTGCCGCTGATAAAGAGGTGGCTCCAGCCTGAGTCTTTGACTCCAGCCCAGATGGTGTAGAGGCTGGTGGTCGACCGGCTGGTGAGGACTCTACCGGCAGCTGTCCAACGTTGGGTGGAGCAAAGGGACCCTGCCACCCTCGACCAGGTGGTCAGCCTGATCGAGCGCTACTCGGCCACTCAGGACCTTTATCCGGACTCTGCCCCCTCGCGGCTGTCACGCCGATCCCTGCCAACCCAGGAACTGGGAAAGGGGTCACGTCCCCCTGCCGAGAACAGTCAGCACCGTACCCATGCTGAAGGGGTACCCCAGAATGAGAGTAGCAGGAGACCGGTTCCCTCCCAAACGGTCAAAAGAATTAATAGTACCCCCTCCATTAGGTGCTGGCGGTGTCATGCGCCAGGACATGTGGTTGCTAGCTGCCCCCTGACTACGGAGCCCATGGACTGCGGGTATAACTGCCGGGTCTCAAAGTACATCCAAGCCGTCTGCACTGCGAGTGCCGACCCCTCGGACAGTGAGCCCCAACTGTGCCAGGTACTGGTTAATGGGTACCCCACGGAGGCTCTCCTAGACTCGGGGAGCCTAGTAACTGGTACATGGGTCGCTGGTGGCAGGAGACAACCCCAGTGGACGGACAGTCGGGGGTGTGTGTATCCACGAGGACCTCCGAGAGTACCTAACCGTGGAGGTAGTTGTGTCCACGCCATGTGGCGACATAAAACATGTCGTGGGGGTGGTAAAAACCTCTTCCTTAGGGGACCGTGTTGGGAAGAGACTTGCCTGTTCTGGACTCTGTGGAAACACAAAATCCACTCTCCCGCCAGTAAAATTTGTTACAGGCGCTGTACCTGATGAACCCGAGTCAGGTGTACCTGCCGTAGGGGTGTCCAACCTAGGGATAGAGTGTGACCCCGATAGGTCTCCCTTAGAGGTGCTGGCAGGAGAAGTCGAGGAGAGCCCATCGATCCGAGCTGCAAGTGTCCCGGGACACGTTTGGGACATCTCAGCTACAGGAACCCAACCTGACTCGGGCGCAGGAAAATGTGTTGGAGGTAAATGGCGTAGGTCAACAGTCCTGTGCAGATACTGTATTTCCACGCATGGTAATTAACGGTGAGTTGCTCTACAGGGTAGACAAAATCAGGGATGAGGTCATGGAACAGTTAGTGGTACCTCAGTCATACCGTCGGGCGGTTCTGGAGATGGCACACACACCTGCTGGGTGGACACTTAGGGGTTAAAAAGACGCAAGAACAAATTCTAGAAGTACTGCGAATCCTGCCCCGAATGTCAACTGACCACACCCACCGCAAGTTTCCGTAGCCCATTGGTACCTCTGCCAGTGATAGAGGTACCTTTTGAACGGATTGCAATGGACTTGGTAGGGCCCATTGTAAAATCCGCTCGTGGCCACCAACATATACTTTTGGTCATCGACTATGCTACCCGGTACCCGGAGGATGTACCGCTACACCATACCTCGGCGAAACTAATTGCACGGGAGCTGTTTGCCATGTTCTGTCGCCTTGGGCTACCTAAGGAGGTCCTGATGGATCAAGGGACCCCTTTTATGTCCAAGGTGATGAGGGAACTATGTAAACTGCTAAAAATAAAACCATTGCGCACCTCTGTGTTCCACCCTCAAACTGACAGACTAGGTGAACTGTACAATAAAACCCTCAAGTCCATTTTAAAAAAGGTGGTTTCTAAGGACGGAAGGGATTGGGACATGTTGCTACCCCATTTGATGTTCGCCGTCCGTGAGATACCCCAGGCTTCCACAGGGTTCTCTCCCTTTGAGTTATTGTACAGCAGACACTCCCCTAGGGGGTCTGTTGGATGTAGCCAAAGAGACGGGGGAACAAGAGCAGACTCCACATAGGAGTAAAATTGAACACGTGGCTAGTATGCAGGACCGAATCGTGGCGGTCATGCCCATCGTGAAAGAACATCTGTTAGATGCCCAGGCAGCACAGAAGAGTAAATGCAATGAAAGAGCCACAGTCAGGTCTTTTAACAAGGGTGATCGGGTGCTGGCACTGGTACCCACAGCCGAGAGTAAGCTCATGGCCAAGTGGCAAGGGCCATATGAGGTTCAAGAAAAAGTGGGGGATGTTAATTACTGAGTGTATCAGCCCGGAAGGAGGAAACCGGAGCAGCTTTATCATGTAAACCTGCTAAAACCTTGGAAAGATCGAGAGTGTTTAGTTACAGACATCACTTCGGGCATGCCGCCAGAGAGTTCTCTACCTTCAGCCAGGGATGCGTCCGGGGGAGAGGTCAGGATAAGTGACGCTCTCACTTAACAGAAGCGACGGGAGGCTCGCTTGCTGGTACAGCAGAATACAGACGTGTTCTCAGAGCTACCAGGTAGGACTACGGTTGTCCAACATGACATTGTCACTGAACTTGGGGTAAGGGTACCAATGAGACCGTACCGGGTACCCGAAGCCCAGAGGCAAGCCATCACGGCTGAGGTAAAACAAATGCTCCAGTTAGGCGTCATTGAGGAATCACGGAGTGAGTGGGCTAGTCCCATCGTACTGATTCCGAAACCAGACGGATCGTTACGCTTCTGTAATGATTTCCGGAAATAAAATGAATGTCGAAATTTGACCTACAGTGGTGGCCAAAAGTATTGGCACCCCTGCAATTCTGTCTGATAATACTCAGTTTCTTCCTGAAAGTGATTGCAATCACAAATTCTTTGGTATTATCTTCATTTAATTTGTCTTCAATGAAAAAACACAAAAAGAATTGTCCTAAAGCCAAATTGGATACAATTCCACACCAAACCTAAAAAAAGGGGGTGGACAAAAGTATTGGCACTGTTTGAAAAATCATGTGATGCTTCTCTAATTGGTGTAATTAACAGCACCTGTAACTTACCTGTGGCACCTAACAGATGTTGGCAATAACTAAATCACACTTGCAGCCAGTTAACATGGATTAAAGTTGACTCAACCTCTGTCCTGTGTCCTTGTGTGTACCACATTGAGCATGGAGAAAAGAAAGACCAAAGAACTGTCTGAGGACTTGAGAAACCAAATTGTGAGGAAGCATGAGCAATCTCAAGGCTACAAGTCCAGCTCCAAAGACCTGAATGTTCCTGCGTCTTGCGTGGGCAGTGTCATCAAGAAGTTTAAAGCCCATGGCATTGTAGCTAACCTCCCTAGATGCGGACGGAAAAGAAAAATTGACGAGAGATTTCAACGCAAGATTGTGCGGATGGTGGATAAAGAACCTCGACTAACATCCAAACAAGTTCAAGCTGCCCTGCAGTCCGAGGGTACAACAGTGTCAACCCGTACTATCCGTCGGCGTCTGAATGAAAAGGGACTGTATGGTAGGATACCCAGGAAGACTCCACTTCTTACCCAGAGACATAAAAAAGCCAGGCTGGTGTTTGCCAAAACTTACCTGAGAAAGCCCAAAACGTTTTGGAAGAATGCTCTCTGGTCAGATGAGACTAAAGTAGAGCTTTTTGGGAAAAAGCATCAACATAGTGTACGGGGAAAAAAAAAAGAGGCATTCAAAGAAAAGAACACGGTCCCTACAGTCAAACATGGCGGAGGTTCCCTGATGTTTTGGGGTTGCTTTGCTGCCTCTGGCACTGGACTGCTTGACCGTGTGCATGGCATTATGAAGTCTGAAGACTACCAACAAATTTTGCAGCATAATGTAGGGCCCAGTGTGAGAAAGCTGGGTCTCCCTCAGAGGTCATGGGTCTTCCAGCAGGACAATGACCCAAAACACACTTCCAAAAGCACTATAAAATGGTTTGAGAGAAAGCCCTGGAGACTTCTAAGGTGGCCAGCAATGAGTCCAGACCTGAATCCCATAGAACACCTGTGGAGAGATCTCAAAATGGCAGTTTGGAGAAGGCACCCTTCAAATATCAGGGACCTGGAGCAGTTTGCCAAAGAAGAATGGTCTACAATTCCAGCAGAGCATTGTAAGAAACTCATTGATGGTTACCGGAAGCGGTTGTTCGCAGTTATTTTGGCTAAAGGTTGTGCAACCAAGTATTAGGCTGAGGGTGCCAATACTTTTGTCTGGCCCATTTTTGGAGTTTTGTGTTTTTCCTTGCAAGCAAATTAAATGAAGATAATAATACCAAAGAATTTGTGATTGCAATCATTTTCAGGAAGAAACTGAGTATTATCTGACAGAATTGCAGGGGTGCCAATACTTTTGGCCACCACTGTATATCCAATGCCCAGGGTGGATGAGCTGACTGAGAGACTGGGGAAGGCCTAGTACTTTACTATGCTCAATCTCACCAAGGTTACTGGCAGGTACCTCTCACGGAATCGGCGAAGGAAAAGGCCGCCTTCATAACTCCGGAGGGTCTATATCACTATGTGATATTACCTTTTGGGTTACATGGGGCCCGGCTACATTCCAGAGGTTGATGGACAGTGCTCAAGCCTCATCAGGAGTACGCGTCCGCGTATCTAGATGATATCCTCTTTAGCACCGACTGGCATACGCAGCTATCCCAGGTACAAGCGGTGATGGATTCTCTCAGAGCCAATTTTAGCATCAAGTGAACGTGGAAAGAAAAAAAACTGGAATTGCATTTTTTGGTTTTTTTTGCCAATTCACAGCACTTGGAATTTTTTTCCTGTTTTCCAGTACACTACATGGTAAAGCTAGTAATGGTGTTTAAAAGTACAATTTGTCCCGCAAAAAATAAGCCATCACATGGCCATATTGCCCAAAAAATAAAAACGATATGGCTCTGGGAGCCAAAAACTAAAATGCAAAAACTGAAAATCCCAAGGTTGTGAAGGGGTTAAAATGTTTGGATGCAGCACTTTGAACAGCCAGTTTCTTTAGCAAATGACATTTTGTTGCTTACCCTCCATTTGGAGTGTCAATGAATACCTTCTGGACATCTGTCATGTCAGCAGTCTTCCTCAGGATTATGGAGCCTACTGAAACAGACTAAGGGATCTTTTTAAATGCTTAGGAAGCCTTTGCAGGTGGGTTTTGATAAGTATTCTAATTTACTGAGAAGCACTTGTAAATTGATACCTTAACGCAAAATTGCATACAAGGGAAAAGTCCCATTAAATTTGTCTGGCCCGCAGACAGTGTGATAGACGAAGCAGCTGAGCAGATTGATATGCAGGATTATGGGGAAACTATTCACAGTAGTTATTTTTGTCCCTGCTCTTTCTATGCTTTAAAGTCCAGTGGGTGGATCAGTGATTGACAGACTTCCCTGTACGAATGTATACAAAAGCTTCTTGCTGTCTACGCCTCAACGTGTATAGGGTAATTTACCCCTAAATGTGCACTAGAAGAATTAATCCAGCGATGCTCTAGAAGTGCCGAACGGCTATGGAGGAAAACTCGGACACCAGAAAACTTTATCCACTACAAATTTATTTTAAAAACATACAACTCTGCCCTTCACCTCGCCAAACAGACCTACTTCACCACCCTGATCTCCTCACTATCCAACAACCCCAAAAAACTCTTCGATACCTTTCACTCCCTCCTCAGTCCTAAAGCGCAGGCCCCCACCACGGACATTTGTGATGAGGACCTGGCCTCCTACTTCACAGAGAAAATAGACACCATCCGTCAGGAAATCAGCTCCCAGCCACAAAGTGCCGTGACTCAACTATCCCCCCACCCCCCACACATCCCCTCTGGATCCCTCTCCACATTTGACCCAGTCACAGAAGACGAAGTCTCCAGGCTCCTCTCTTCTTCTCATCCCACCACATGCACCACTGACCCCATCCCCTCACATCTACTCCAGTCTCTTTCTTCAGTCGTCACTACTCATCTAACTAAAATCTTCAACCTCTCCCTCTCTTCTGGTATCTTCCCCTCCTCCTTCAAACACTCCATCATCACTCCATTATTAAAAAAGCCCTCTCTTGACCCTTCCTGCACAAACAACTACAGACCAGTCTCCAATCTTCCCTTCATCTCTAAACTCTTGGAGTGTCTGGTCTACTCCCGCCTTACCAGCTACCTCTCCACTCACTCTCTTCTAGACCCATCACAGTCCGGCTTCCGCCCTCTACATTCTACAGAAACTGCACTCAAAGTAACCAATGACCTTCTGACAGCAAAACGTAATGGTGACCACTCTTTGCTCATTCTTCTTGACCTCTCTGCAGCCTTTGACACCGTTGACCACCACCTCCTACTCTCTATGCTTCACTCAATCGGCATAAAGGACACTGCTCTCTCCTGGTTCTCCTCCTACCTATCTGACCGCTCTTTCAGTGTATCGTTCGCTGGCTCCACTTCTTCCCCTCTTTCTCTCACTATTGAGGTTCCTCAGGGTTCAGTCCTTGGCCCTCTTCTCTTCTCTCTCTACACAGCCCCAATTGGTCAGACAATCAGCAAATTTGGTTTGCAGTATCATCTTTATGCTGATGACAACTATACACCTCATCCCCTGACCTTACCCCCGCTGTACTACAGAACACCAGTGACTGTCTGGCCACAGTTTCTAAAATCATGTCCGCTCTCTATCTGAAACTCAACCTCTCAAAAACCAAACTTCTTCTGTTCCCGCCGTCTACTCACCTCTCTAAATCTGACATCTCTCTCTGTGTGTGGCACCACAATAATGCCGAGCAAGCAGGCGCGTTGCTTGGGCATTGTGTTTGACACCAATCTCTCCTTCACCCTCCACATACAATCTCTTGCCCGCTCTTGTCGCTTGCACCTGAAGAACATCTCTAGAATCCGCCCCTTTCTCACCTTGGAAACAAAAACCCTCACTGTTGCCCTGATCCACTCCCGCCTTGACTACTGTAACTCTCTTAATTGGCCTCCCCCTCACTCGACTTTCCCCCCTCCAGTCCATCCTTAATGCTGCAGCCAGGGTCATCTATCTGGCTAATAGTTACTCAGACGCTTCCGCTCTGTGCCAGTCATTGCACTGGCTGCCCATGAATTATAGGATCAGATTTAAATTGCTTGTTCTCACCCACAAAGCTCTCCACAGTGCGGCACCCCCCTACATCTCTTCGCTCATCTGTTTATCGGCCTACCCGTTTTCTAAGCTCTGCAAGCGACTTTCGACTAACATCCGCACTAATCCGTACCTCCCACTCCCGGCTTCAAGACTTCTCCCGAGCTGCACCTATTCTTTGGAATGCTCTACCCCAAGAAATTAGGATGAACCACAATTTACACAGTTTTAGGCGCTCCCTAAAAACACATTTGTTTAGGGTGGCCTATCACGTTCCCTAATCAAAGTCCTTTTATATTCTTATAGCCCATTCCTTATTTCTCCAAACATAAGTCTCCACCTAACCAAAAAGCACTACAGATACTGGCTGGTGATAAGCTCATGCAGCCTCCATCTATCCCTCATCCCGTCAAGATGGCTGGACCATCCTTGTAAATAAGCCATTGTACTTTGTGTTACCCCCACCTCATTGTAGATTGTAAGCTCTTAGGAGCAGGGTCGTCATTATTTTTGCTGTAATTATTGTATTATCTTTAGCCATGTTACTTATGACTGTTGTACATGAACCTGTGAATTGTTAAGCGCTGCGGAATATGTTGGCGCTATATAAAGATTTTTTATTATTATTATAATTAATTCAATTACCGAGCACCTCCTACAAGATTAAATAAGGCCATGGGTACAGGTTGCTGTGACTGCACTACAATGGTATACAAGCTGTACTGTGAGCGTGCAGAGTAAGGTCATAATCAAATACATAAATTTGTACTGCATTACTGCTCATAATAAATGTATTGTCTCTATTGTATAGCAATGCAGTTGGGGTAACCTGCACCTCTGCTTTTATTTCATTTTGTTAGGAGTGGCTTATTCATCTGGTTACGGCACTTATCTCAAAGTTTTTTTGTTAAAGCTGGATCCTATGTGCCCTTTAAATATGTAAAGCTAGGCCGAGACCAGGACAGATTAGTTTGATAGTGTAGATTTCCATTTGCCTACCTTGCTTCTAGCAGATGGGCTCACACCAATAGATCAAGTACCTGAATTGTGTACAGTATGTATAGTGGTGGTACAGTTTGGAATAAATATATTTAAATATTCACATTCCTTCGCATGCTCTGTGCGGTTGTATTTGTTTCTGTGTGGTAGCAATGCAGTCACATCATTCTGTCCATTTATTTCATTAGATGTTTACCAATTTTATTTGCTGCAACCAGGGCTGTGGAGTCTATAAGCCAAACCTCCGACTCCTCCTCCCTCATACACGGCTCATGTTTAAGTGATAAATTTGGTCCATTTTATACCGACTCCACAGCCCTGGCTGCAACTGTGTTCCGCTACAATTTTTCACATTCAAATCTGGATGGAAAATATGCTGGATTTCTGCTGTGTGTGAACGTTCCGTTTTACTGAACCTTTTGACATAAACCTATATATTAAGCTATTCAGAGTATCCTGCTCAGATTGCAGAGCATTTTCATGGTGCCTCGTTATAGTTAAGAATTACTCACATACTTAATTAACCTCCAGACATAGGAGATTGAGAGAAAAGACCCACAAAGTATTATTTCACCTTACATAAGCTTGATTAGATCAAAGATGGCTGCCATTTCCTGTTTCATCACACCATGCTCTGTTCTGGGAGGAAGCTGCATTCTATAGAAGGACTAACCAACCACAGAGCGACACATCGCTTGGAGAAACCCACCCTGATGACCTCATGGACCAACCCACCTTGATGACCTCATGGACTACGCCCCCTGGACTAACCAATCAATACATCTGGTTACTCACATTCTGGGCTAACCTACAGTGTTTATATAAGTCTATGTTCGGGTTGAATAAAGGACACTTGGAGCTGTGCCATAGCTGATCAAGGAGAGCTTACATCCGACTGTGTGTGTCTGATGTTATTCTTTCTTGCATGCACTTGATCATATCCATTAGGCCAGGAGCAGGCAACTAGTGAACATACCAAAATGTTCGCCCTAACTACTTGATGTACACTGATGATACATGATTGCCAGTAATTGTGTAGTACTGTAAATTTCCCAATTTTGCTTGATCACTCTTCTTCAAATGATGTCTCTGTTCTCAGGCCTCCAGGGAATATACTACCTGGTGGAGATGCTGAGCATTTTGTCACTGCGCAGCATCCTCGGCGTAGCCCGAGGCTCCACCAGAAGCCCAGGCCCAGTTACAATTATGATAACCTGTACGCTCACCTGGATGACGTTAAAAAGGAGGTGCCCTACACCAGGAGAGGTAAGGTGTTATATCTGTTTTGTTGTACATGTTTATACAAGGGTTTTCCTGTATGTATTTCTTAATTTTGTTATTATAACACTAGATTGCGTTCTACCATTGGGCATAGTTTCGACTTTGAAAGGGGAAAAACATGCTTGTAATCCCACTTTGGTGGCTGATCACTTATACTGACGCACACTAGAGAATTTACTTGGCTGGAATGCATAGGCTCAGGACGCCTTCTACCTATGGGCACAGAAGAATGGTACTTTGTTATTCCTGAGAGAGGGTGAGGAGTGGATACAATTGCATGCAGCCTAGGCAAAGTGCTTGGAAATTAGCAGCAGCTGCACAAATTGCTCCACATGTACCACAAGTACTTGCCCAAACCAGCTACATTTGTATCCACTTATAAGCTGACAGCAGAATTAAATATGTACAGGTTTACAAATTGGGGAAGGGGCTCTACTCGTTTGTCATGTTTTTTTTAAATTGAGTTAAACACCTTATTTGATACAAATTAAAGGCACTAAAGGGTGTAAATGTATAGTGTGAGGGAGGTTGTGAAATATATCTACAGGATGGCTTTCTATTAGTGATGATGAGCTAACGTGCTCGGTACTCGCCCGAGCATCACGGTGCTCGAGAAGCTCGGCGAGCATTTCCGGGCTGCTCAGGCAGGAACTCTGGTCCCCTCCCTGCATGTTTGGCACTCTTTGGAGAGCCAATGAACATACAGGGATTTCCTGCCACGCACTGTAATGCAGTAGCCATGTTTTTTTGTGGGCATTACAATGATTGGCTGGCCGCACAGTGTCATCAGGTTTATATCAGACCTGGCGCCGCTATGCTCGTCACAGTCTACCCCGGAAAAACAGGCAGAGAGGGAGAGGTGCTGCTGATTCAGGGTGGGTATGTATGTATGTATGTATGTATGTATGTATGTATGTATGTATGTATGTATGTATGTATGTATGTATGTATGTATGTATGTATGTATGTATGTATGTATGTATGTATGTATGTATACGAGGGATGGTATATATCCCCCAGAATGTGTACAGAGACCTATTAAACCCATTGAAGTTCATTGCAGTCACAGACACACCTGCGGCTGCAATGCAGGAATGAAGGTGAGCATTGACCTGGTCACGCTATCTGGCTAAGGCAGAGTAGTAAAACCCAGCAGGGCCTTCATTTCTTGGAGGAGGCTCTTGCCACAGGTCCTTTAAAAACCCGGCATTAAGGGTTAGTGTTCAGTGTTGGGACCTGCTAGGAATATAGCAGGAAAGCTTGGTGGGCCTGTGTGTAGCTGAACCTACGTCTGGTAAGGCTCTGCACCCGTCAGGCTCTGAGCGTCCCGGCGCGGCCGTTGCCCACGGCAATGGTTGTTATGGACTTATGTTAACCCGGCGGCAAACCAGAGGACTCTGTTTTACCTCTGAGCGCTGAATAAATCTGCTTATGTTGGACTTGCTTGGGTCACTGCCTCAGTTACTGCACGGTGTGAACACTGCCGCCTTACAGTTTAGTGGAGAATGCGGGCATTGTGACTGAGGCATACCCCACTGGCAGCTGCATGACCACAATCCGGCCTGCCACCTTTCAGCCCCACCCTGTGGACAAAATGGAGGAGCTGTTTAAGCAGTTGGTACTCACCCAGCAACAGCAGCTGCAGTCTCCAGTGGCAACAGCAGGAGCAGCACCTGAGTCTCCAGCGGCAACAGCAGCATAATCAGCAGCTACTGTACCAGCAGCAGCAAAACACACAAATGAACTGTTGCTGCAACAGATTGCTGCCCTGCGGTAAACAGCTACAACGCCTATTCCTTAATGTCGAGAGGCCCGGGACAAGGTACGCTCAGCGTTGATTAAGATGGGACCGGAGGACAACGTAGAAGCCTTCCTGACTATCTACAAATGCACAGCAGAGTGGGAAAACCTACCAGCCGGCCAGTGGGCGGAAGTGGTGGCTCCGTTTTTGGTCGGCGATGCCCAGAAGTCCTACTTCGACCTCTGTCGAGAGGACACCCAGGACTACCAGAGGCTCAAAAGGTGAGATCCTTTCACAGCTGTCCACAACTCTTCAGCGTTGTTCGATTTGTCACCTAAGCATGTTAGCTTCCGCACAGCCTGATGCCGCTTGGCTGAGGCAGCGCTTCCAGCTTGTGACTGATGTGGTCATTTCAGAGATGGAGAATGACGTGCAGGAGCTGTAGACTGTGATGCTGCAATCCTCGGCGTCGGGAGGACGTTTTCCGTCCCGAGGTCTGACTTAGTCCCAGCTTCCACTATGTTAACCCAGTGTGCCGTCAGAGAGATGCACCAACCATGCCCATAAGCACTTGTCCACGTGTCCATGGTTAGGTGGACTTTCCCAGTAACTGCATTGTTGAGGGTACGGCTAATGTTGTGGGACAAGTGCTTGTGTAATGTGGGGACGGCACACCAGGAGAAATAGTGGAGGCTGGTGACCGAGTACCGAGGGATGGCCGCCACCATGAGGTTGTGGAAATCTTTCGTCTCCACGAACCTAAAAGGCAACATTTTGAGCGCAAGCAGTCACGAAATGTGTGAATTTAGTACTGTGGCCTGTAGGGCGTTGGCTGCATATAGAATCATAGAATGGTAGAGTTGGAGGGGACCTCCTGGGTCATCTGGTCCAACCCCCTGCTCAAAGCAGGATTCACTAAATCATCTCAGACAGATATCTGTCCAGCCTCTGTTTGAAGACATCCATTGAAGGGGAACTCGCCACCTCTCGTGGCAGCCTGTTCCACTCATTGATCACCCTAACTGTCAAAATGTTTTTTCGTAATATCTAATCTGTGTCTCCTCCCATTGCTTCTAGTCTTTCCTTGTGCAAATGAGAATAAAGATGATTCTTCAACAATGTGTCAGCCCTTCAGATATTTGTAGACAGCTATTAAAGTATCCTCTCAGTCTTCTTTTTTGCAAGCTATACATTCCCAAATCCTGTAACCGTTCCTCATAGGACATGGTTTGCAGACCGGTCACCAATCGGGTCGCTCTTCTCTGAACTTGCTCCAGTTTGTCGGTCTTTTTTAAAATGTGGTGCCAAAAACTGGACGCAGTATTCCAGATGAGGTCTGATCAAAGAGGAGTAAAGTCCGATATTTGCGCTTGCGTTCCATTACTGGGGTAGGGACAACTGAAAACTGCACTGGGACAAGGATGTGGACGTGCTTGCTGATGGTGCTAGTTGAGAGTGTGCAACAACAGGTGCAGGGCAGGAATCATCTTCGCATGCACCATGGACAGGGGATTGACTTGCACACACAACAGCAGAAAAAGCAGTGGTGCCACCCGCAGACACTGTTCCTGGACCCTGGGGGTTTGGCCCACTTAGTTGCGTGCTTTGCTGCCATGTGCCTGATCATGCTAGTGGTGGTCAGGCTGGTAGTTTTGCTACCCCTGCTGATGCTGGCCTGGCAGGTGGTGCAAATGGCCGTTTTGGGGTTATCGACAGAGTCTTTAAAAAACAACCAGACTCGGGAAGATCTAACAGTTGTACTGGCAACTTCCATTGTGTTGATGTTACCACACTGCTTCTTCCTGCCTGTTGTGGTGCTATGCCCCCCCCCCCAACCCCCCTCCCTTGTGCTGTTGTCCTTGCTCTGTAGGTCCTCCTGCCAGGTTGGGTCAGTTACTATATCATCCACCACCTCGTCTTCCACTTCCGCACCCTGGTCCTTCTCCTGACTTTCTGACAATTGTGTATAATCATCCATCTCTTGCGACAGTAATTACACTTTCCCACCATTGCCTTCGTGTGACCATGCCTGCTCTAATATTTGGGCATTGCTACATGCGATCTCCTCTTGCCCTCTTCAAGTGAAATGGGAGAGAGGCCCAAATCTATAAATGGAAAAGTGAACAGCTATTCTGAATGTCCAAGCATGGGATTCGTTATCTCTGGGCACTCGGCAAGATGGGAGGAAGGAGGTTCAGGGTGAGGAATATGCGGTCCAGACTCACAGCTACTGAGACTTGACCGTGTGGAAGACGTGGTGGTGGCTAAGTGACTGGAAGCATTATCTGCTATCCATCCAATAACCTTTTCACACTGCTCTGTGTTCAATAGTGGTGTTCTGCGGGCCCCTATTAATTGGGACAGGAAGGTCGAGCGAGAAGATGTGGATGTTTGTTGTGGCACAATTTCAGCTAGCCCACAGCCTCGGCCTCGTCCTCTGCATGTACCATCATCACAATCACGTCCACTTCTCAGTCCCTTGCCTTGCCCATTTTAAATGGAGTACAATGTTTTCAACTTTCACTACAAATGGCTGGATTTGAACTGCAGTGATATGTGATACGTGTGACAGAAAACCATATAGTTTTAAATAGCTGGATTTTTAGCGCTATAATATGGAAAGGATCTGGCTGTATTCTTCAGTGCCAACAAGCAAATGGAGCAGAAAAACTGTTCACTGGATTGCTTTTTAAGCACATAATCAGGATTAAGAACCCCCAAAAAAATTCCTGGCCCCTGATATCTGGGGCCATTTTTAGAAATATCTGTAAAAGCACCAGACGCAGACTGAACTGGACACCGAGCTGGAACAAGGACGTGGACGTTCTTGCTGATGCTTGCTCTTGCTATATGCACTGCAGTCTGCCACATACACTGCCTGCCTTCTTAGCACTGATATCAATGCAGCTGGATTAGTCCTCAGAAGGACGGTTAGTCGAGATGGATATGCGTAGAATATGTTGTGGTATACCTACACTAACCAAGAAACAAGTGAATCTCTCCCTACACTGCCTGATTCCAGAGTAGACTGACGAGCATGGCGGCGCCACTTCAGATATAGACCCGATGACGCTGTGCGGCCAGCCAATTACTGTAATGCCACAACCAACATGGCTTCGGCGTTACAGTGTGTGGCAGACAATCCCTGCATGTCCATTGCCTCTGTAAAGAGCGCCAAACATGCAGGGAGGGGACCCCGAGCTCCCGCCTAGCAATCCCGGAAATACTCTGCGAGCTCCGAGCATCTCGAGCAGTGATCTGCTCAGGCGATTACAGAGCAGTAGCGTGCCTGCTCACTCATCACTAGTGTAGAGTCAATATACTCACTGCACCCCTAGATTAATTCATTGGGGGTGTAGTTTGTATAATCAGGTCAATGATAGGGTGTTTTGGCTGATCTGCCACCTCAGTAGCTCTGCTTATGTGACATGGCACTCACATACCATTCCAGTGAAACCTGAACTCCGATATGGCGCTCCTTCCTTTCTGAGCTTTGCACTGTGCCCCAAAAGTTATTTTCGACTACGTATGGGGCATATATACATACATACTCTATGAAGAACCTGTGGGTTCAAGGTGCCCACCACACGTATATTCCTTTAAAGGGTCTAGTTTCCAAAAAAGGGTTTTATCGTGAGGTGTTTCCACTGTTTAGGCATATAGGGGGCTCGCCAAACACGACATGACCAACGCAGACAATTTCATTAAATCTGCATTCCAAATCGTCAATTAGGCGCACGGCAGGGTTTGCAAAGGAAGAACAGTAGTAGTCCCCCCCCCTTTACTTGGGAGAAACTGCACAATAAGTTTTGGGGTTCGTTGTTCTCCTGTTATGTTTTGTGAACATAAAAGAATTTGGAGCCAAAATAACATTTTCGTGTGAAAAACGTTTCATTTTCATGGCTCTACGTTAAACTTCTGTGAAGCACCTGGGGATTCAATGTGATCACCACACATGTAGATAAAATTCCCTTAGGGGTTTAGTGTCCAAAAAAGGGTTTAATTGTGGGGCATTTCCACTACTTAGGAATATCAGGGGCTTTCCAAATGCAACATGGCATCTGCTCTTGATTACAGCCATATTTGGGAAGGAGCACCATTTGACTTCTTGGTAAATAAACAAAAAAAAAGCAGCTTCACCGTGTCCTATTTATATGACTCAGTCCGTTTTACAAAGCTGTGGGTCTCCAACCAGTAGCCGTGACTTACGGCTTCACAATTATTTTGGGGACTCACCAAAATTATTTTCTTATTTGACTTTTTGGTCGTAAACTGCATTTTCCCCCACATATGGGGTATTGGCTTACTCGGGAGAAATAGCCTAACAAGTTTTGAGGTCAGTTTTCTCCTATTACCCATACGAAAATAAAAAATATTGGTGCTAAAGTAAAATATTTTGTGAAGGTGGTGGTGGGGGGGGTTGTACTTTTACTTTCTTCCACGTTTCTTCAACCCCTTTACGACCTATGATGTGTGTATACGTCATAGGCCGCCTTCCTCTTTTTGATGCGAGATCTGGCGATGAGCCCGCACCTTTTCAGGCACATGAGGGCTGATTTCATCAGCTGATGTGCCCCTAACAGCTGCGGGTGAAGTCTCGATCCACCCGCGGCTGTCAACATGTTAAATGCTGCTGTCAGTCTGATAGTGGCAATATACATAATGATGCACTTCCAGTGCAATCAGCTCAGTCCAACTGTGCCCCTCACATGATCACAGGGCACTGATGGGTTGGCATGACAACCCAGGGACTGCAGGAGACCCCTGTGGTTGTCATTGATCACCCTGCTATGTGTAACACGAGCAATCAGAAGATCGCAGCTTCAAGTCTCCTATGGAGACTATTAAAGGGAAAAGTTTAAAAATATAAAAAAAATGAAGTTCAAATCGCCCTATTCAAAATAAAACCATGAAAAAACAAAACAAAAAAGAACATATTTGGTATCACCGCGTTCAGAAACGCCCGATCTATCAAAATATAAAAATAATGAATCTGATCTGTAAACAGCATAGCAAGAAATACAATCAAAATGCCAGAAATACTGTGGTTGCAATAACAGGTCATCAGAATATCAATAAAAACGTCAGCTCGGGGCACAAAAAATAAGCCCTCACCCAGCCCCTGTTGAAGGCGCTTACCGAAACACGCGTCGGGGTGAACGCATGCCTGGGATTGGAACACCTGGCCACTCACTGTAAGTGCTTTTCAGCTTAGTATTTGCCAACTATGAGGCCTAACTGATATATATGTCAGCTGTATGGTCCAGCATATAAACAGTACTCTACAAGCACATCTTTTTTCTAAAATCTTAACCCAAAACAATGATTCTCTGATTGCCGTTTTCTTCCTCCCTCTGTATGGGGTTGGCTGATCCTGCATCTTGTGGGAATGTTAGACTATATTTATAAATCTTTGCACATTATGTGATATACAATTTGCAGGTTTGCACACCATTGGAGAGCGAGTGAGATTTATAGTGTAAATATTGCCCATATAATATACTTTGGGAGAGTGAGCAATATAGTATATGCACTTGAAAAAATATATGTATATTAAACATCTAAAGTGCATCTCCCTCATTCCTTATATGTTTCTATGTGGCAATCACGTGTATAAATATTTAATTTATTTATTATTTGCTACCTATGGACCAGTAATTCTAAACCACTAATTGGCTACTTACCTGGATATGCGCCCCTGTTTTTTAAATGGTTTTAATATGTTCTCTCTTGTCATTGGTTGCTATCCATTTGTTTGTCACCTGTAATCAATAAATAATTTTCACTGCAATTGACGTTTGACTTTTATGGTTGGGTTTTCTCCTTTGTCTTTTTCTCTTAAATAAAAAACAACCTATACATGTTTGGTGTTTACGAACTCATAATGACCTGGAGTATAATAGCAGGTCAATTTTAGCATCCAGTGGACGTGAAAAAAAAAAAAAAAAACGAATTGCTTTTTTTTTTTTTTTTTTTTTTTTTTTTTTTTTTTACATTTTTTTGCCAATTCACAGCACTTGGAATTTTTTTCCTGTTTCCCAGTACACTACATGGTAAAGCTAGTAATGGTGTTTAAAGTACAATTTGTCCCGCAAAAAATAAGCCATCACATGGCCATATTGCCCAAAAAATAAAAACGATATGGCTCTGGGAGCCAAAAACTAAAATGCAAAAACTGAAAATCCCAAGGTTGTGAAGGGGTTAAAATGTTTGGATGCAGCACTCTGAACAGCCAGTTTCTTTAGCAAATGACATTTTGTTGCTTACCCTCCGTTTGGAGTGTCAATGAATACCTTCTGGACATCTGTCATGTCAGCAGTCTTCCTCAGGATTATGGAGCCTACTGAAACAGACTAAGGGATCTTTTTAAATGCTTAGGAAGCCTTTGCAGGTGGGTTTTGATAAGTATTCTAATTTACTGAGAAGCACTTGTAAATTGATACCTTAACGCAAAATTGCATACAAGGGAAAAGTCCCATTAAATTTGTCTGGCCCGCAGACAGTGTGATAGACGAAGCAGCTGAGCAGATTGATATGCAGGATTTTGGGGAAACTATTCATAGTAGTTATGTATGTCCCTGCTCTTTCTATGCTTTAAAGTCCAGTGGGTGGATCAGTGATTGACAGCCTTCCCTGTACGAATGTATACAAAAGCTTCTTGCCGTCTACGCCTCACCGTGTATAAGGTAATTTACCCCTAAATATGCATTAGAAAAAATTATATTACCGAGCACCTCCTACAAGATTAAATAAGGCCATGGGTACAGGTTGCTGTGACTGCACTACAATGGTATACAAGCTGTACTGTGAGCGTGCCGAGTAATGTCATAATCAAATACATAAATTTGTACTGCATTACTGCTCATAATAAATGTATTGTCTTCATTGTATATGTCTCTATTGTATAGCAATGCAGTTGGGGTAACCTGCACCTCTGCTTTTATATCATTTTGTTAGGAGTGGCTTATTCATCTGGTTACGGCACTTATCTCAAAGTTTTTTTGTTAAAGCTGGATCCTATGTGCCCTTTAAATATGTAAAGCTAGGCCGAGACCAGGACAGATTAGTTTGATAGTGTAGATTTCCATTTGCCTACCTTGCTTCTAGCAGATGGGCTCACACCAATAGATCAAGTACCTGAATTGTGTACAGTATGTATAGTGGTGGTACAGTTTGGAATAAATATATTTAAATATTCACATTCCTTCGCATGCTCTGTGCGGTTGTATTTGTTTCTGTGTGGTAGCAATGCAGTCACATCATTCTGTCCATTTATTTCATTAGATGTTTACCAATTTCATTTGCTGCAACCAGGGCTGTGGAGTCGGTAAGCCAAACCTCCAACTCCTCGATTTCCATGACTCCGACTCCCTCATACACGGCTCATGTTTAAGTGATAAATATACTGTAGCACAGATTCATCTCAGCTAAGAGTCTAGACCCTTAAAATCAGGAATAGGACATTTCATAACTTTCCCAAATTCTTATGAAAAAATATTCCCAACAGACTGCATGAAACTACTGTGCTCCATTTATTGTATATTTTAGTAGTTAGAGTTGGTCCATTTTATACAGACTCCACCAAAATGGACTCCGACTCCACCTACACAGCCCTGGTTGCAACTGTGTTCCACTACAATTTTTCAGCATTCAAATCTGGATGGAAAATATGCAGGATTTTTGCTGTGTGAACGTTCCCTTGTACAGAACCTTTCGTCATAAACCTATATATTACGCTATTCAGAGTATCCTGCTCATAGATTGCAGAGCATTTTCATGGTGCCTCGTTATTGTTAAGAATTACTTTGAATGTCACTTTGTTGAGGAGAGCGAGAGGCTCACATACTTAATTAACCTCCAGACATAGGAGATTGAGAGAAAAGACCCACAAAGTATTATTTCACCTTACATAAGCTTGTTTAGATCAAAAGATGGCTGCCATTTCCTGTTTCATCACACCATGCTCTGTTCTGGGAGGAAGCTGCATTCTATAGAAGGACTAACCAACCACAGAGCGACATATCGCTTGGAGAAACCCACCCTGATGACCTCATAGACCAACCCACCTTGATGACCTCATGGACTACGCCCCCTGGACTAACCAATCAATACATCTGGTTACTCACATTCTGGGCTAACCTACAGTGTTTATATAAGTCTATGTTTGGGTTAAATAAAGGACACTTGGAGCTGTGCCATAGCTGATCAAGGAGAGCTTACATCCGACTGTGTGTGTCTGATGTTGTTACTCTTTCTTGCATGCACTTGATCATATCCATTAGGCCAGGAGCAGGCAACTAGTGAACATACCAAAATGTTCGCCCTAACTACTTGATGTACACTGATGATACATGATTGCCAGTAATTGTGTAGTACTGTAAATTTCCCAATTTTGCTTGATCACTCTTCTTCAAATGATTTCTCAGGCCGACCAGGGAATATATCACCAGGTGGAGATGCTGAGCAGATCTACACTGCTCAGCATCCTCGGCGTAGCCAGAGGCTCCACAATAGGCCCAGGCCCAGTTACAAGTACACTAACTTGTACGCTCACCTGGATGACGTTAAAAAGGAGGTGCCCTACACCAGGAGAGGTAAGGTGTATATCTGTTTTGTTGTACATGTTTATACAAGGGTTTTCCTGTATGTATTCTTAATTTTATTATAACACTAGATTGCGTTCTACCATTGGGCATAATTTCGACTTTGAAAGGGGAAAAACATGCTTGTAATCCCACTTTGGTGGCTGATCACATACTGACGCACACTAGAGAATTTACTTGGCTGGAATGCATAGGCTCAGGACGCCTTCTACCTATGGGCACAGAAGAATGGTACTTTGTTATTCCTGAGAGAGGGTGAGGAGTGGATACAATTGCATGCAGCCTAGGCAAAGTGCTTGGAAATTAGCAGCAGCTGCACAAATTGCTCCACATGTACCACAAGTACTTGCCCAAACCAGCTACATTTGTATCCACTTATAAGCTGACAGCAGAACTAATTATGTACAGGTTTACAATTGGGGAAGGGGCTCTACTCGTTTGTCATGTTTTTTTTAAATTGAGTTAAACACCTTATTTGATACAAATTAAAGGCACTAAAGGGTGTAAATGTATAGTGTGAGGGAGGTTGTGAAATATATCTACAGGATGGCTTTCTATTAGTGATGATGAGCTAACGTGCTCGGTACTCGCCCGAGCATCACGGTGCTCGAGAAGCTCGGCGAGTATTTCCAGGCTGCTCAGGCAGGAACTCTGGTCCCCTCCCTGCATGTTTGGCACTCTTTGGAGAGCCAATGATCATACAGGGATTTCCTGCCACGCACTGTAATGCCGTAGCCATGTTTTTTGGTGGGCATTACAATGATTGTGCGGCCAGCCAGTGTCATCAGGTTTATATCAGACCTGGCGCCGCTATGCTTGTCAGTGTGTACCCCGGAAAAACAGGCAGAGAGGGAGAGGTGCTGCTGATTCAGGGTGGGTATGTATGTATGTATGTATGTATGTATGTATGTATGTATGTATGTATGTATGTATGTATGTATGTATGTATGTATGTATGTATGTATGTATGTATGTATGTATGTATGTATGTATGTATGTATGTATGTATGTATGTATGTATGTATGGTTATATATCCTCCAGAATGTGTACAGAGACCTATTAAACCCATTGAAGTGCATTGCAGTCACAGACACACCTGCGGCTGCAATGCAGGAATGAAGGCGAGCATTGACCTGGTCACGCTATCTGGCTAAGGCAGAGTAGTAAAACCCAGCAGGGCCTTCATTTCTTGGAGGAGGCTCTTGCCACAGGTTCTTTAAAAACCCTGCATTAAGGGTTAGTGTTCAGTGTTGGGACCTGCTAGGAATATAGCAGGAAAGCTTGGCGGGCCTGTGTATAGCTGAACCTACGTCTGGTAAGGCTCTGCACCCAACAGGCTCTGAGCGTCCCGGCGCGGCCGTTGTTATGGACTTATGTTAACCCGGCTGCGAACTGGAGAACTCTGTTTTACCAGTGAGTGCTGAATAAAAGCTGCTTATGTTGGACTTGCTTGGGTCACTGCCTCAGTTACTGCACGGTGTGAACACCGCCGCCTTTCAGCTTGGTGGAGAATGCGGGCATTGTGACTGAGGCATACCCCACTGGTAGCTGCATGATCACAATCCGGCCTGCCACCTTTCAGCCCCACCCCGTGGACAAAATGGAGGAGCTGTTCAAGCAGTTGGTACTCACCCAGCAGCAGCAGCTGCAGTCTCCAGTGGCAACAGCAGGAGCAGCACCTGAGTCTCCAGCGGCAACAGCAGGAGCGGGAACAGCAGCATAATCAGCAGCAGCAGCAGCAGTTACTGTACCAGCAGCAGCAAAACACACAAATTAACTGTTGCTGCAACAGATTGCTGCCCTGTGGGAAAAAGCTACAACGCCTATTCCTTAACGTCGAGAGGCCCGGCACAAGGTACGCTCAGCGTTGATTAAGATGGGACCGGAGGACAATGTAGAAGCCTTTTTGACTATCTACAAATGCACAGCAGAGCAGGAAAACCTACCAGCTGGCCAGTGGGCGGAAGTGGTGGATCCGTTTTTGGTCAGCGATGCCCAGAAGTCCTACTTCGACCTCCGTCGAGAGGACACCCAGGACTACCAGAGGCTCAAAAAGGCGAGATCCTTGCCGAACTGAGGGTCAATACATATGTCAGGGCTCAGCGCTTATTTTCATGGGCTTATGTGGAGACCTGACCCTCCCCGTCTTAGACTTATGACCTTCTGCCGCTGATAAAGAGGTGGCTCCAGCCTGAGTCTTTGACTCCAGCCCAGATGGTGTAGAGGCTGGTGGTCGACCGGCTGGTGAGGACTCTACCGGCAGCTGTCCAACGTTGGGTGGAGCAAAGGGACCCTGCCACCCTCGACCAGGTGGTCAGCCTGATCGAGCGCTACTCGGCCACTCAGGACCTTTATCCGGACTCTGCCCCCTCGCGGCTGTCACACCGATCCTTGCCAACCCAGGAACTGGGAAAGGTGCCGCGTCCCTCTGCTGAGGATAATCAGCACCGTACCCATGCTGAAGGGGTACCCCAGAATGAGTGTAGCAGGAGACCGGTTCCCTCCCAAACGGTCGAAAGAATTATTAGTGCCCCCCTCCATTAGGTGCTGATGGTGTCATGCGCCGGGACATTTAGTTGCTAACTGCCCCCTGACTACGGAGCCCATGGACTGCGGGTATAACAGCCGGGACTCAATGTCCGTCCAGACCGTCCGCACTGCGAGTGCCGACCCCTCGGACAGTGAGCCCCAACTGTGCCAGGTGCTGGTTAATGGGTACCCCACGGAGGCTCTCCTAGACTCGGGGAGCCTAGTAACTGGTACATGGGTCGCTGGTGGCAGGAGTCAGCCCCAGTGGACGGACAGTTGGGGATGTGTGTATCCACGAGGACCTCCGAGAGTACCCAACCACGGAGGTAGTTGTGGCCACGCCATGTGGCAACATAAAACATGTGGTGGGGGTGGTAAAAACTCTTCCTTATGGGACTGTGTTGGGTAGAGACTTGCCTGTTCTGGACTCTGTGGAAACACAAAATTCACTCTCCCCATGGTAAAATTTGTTACAGGCGCTGTACCCGACGAACCCGAGTCAGGGGTACCTGCTGTAGGGGTGCCCAACCTAGGGATAGAGTGTGACCCCGATAGGTCCCCCTTAGAGGTGCTGGCAGGAGAAGTCGAGGAGACCCCATCGATCCGAGCTGCAAGTGTCCCGGGACACGTTTGGGACATCTCAGCTACAGGAACCCAACCTGACTCGGGCGCAGGAAAATGTGTTGGAGGTAAATGGCGTAGGTCAACAGTCCTGTGCAGATACTGTATTTCCACACATGGTAATTAACGGTGAGTTGCTCTACAGGGTAGACAAAATCAGGGACGAGGTCGTGGAACAGTTAGTGGTACCTCAGTCATACCGTCGGGCGGTTCTGGAGATGGCACACACACCTGCTGGGTGGACACTTAGGGGTTAAAAAGACGCAAGAACAAATTCTAGAAGTACTGCGAATCCTGCCCCGAATGTCAACTGACCACACCCACCGCAAGTTTCCGTAGCCCATTGGTACCTCTGCCAGTGATAGAGGTACCTTTTGAACGGATTGCAATGGACTTGGTAGGGCCCATTGTAAAATCCGCTTGTGGCTACCAACATATACTTGTGGTCATCAACTATGCTACCCGGAGTCTGTACCGCTACGCCACACCTCGGCGAAACTAATTGCACGGGAGCCGTTTGTCATGTTCTGTCGCCTTGGGGTACCCAAGGAGATCCTGATGGATCAAGGGACCCCTTTTATGTGCAAAGTGATGATGAGGGAACTGTGCAAACTGCTAAAAATAAAACTATTGGGCACCTCGGTGTACCACCCTCAAACCGACGGGCTAGGTGAACTGTACAATAAAACCCTCAAGTCCATTTTAAAAAAAGGTGGTTTCTAAGGACGGAAGGGATTGGGACAGGTTGCTACCCTATTTGATGTTTGCCGTCCGTGAGATACGCCAGGCTTCCACAGGGTTCTCTCCCTTTGAGTTATTGTACGGCAGACACTCCCCTAGGGGGTCTGTTGGACGTAGCCAAAGAGACGTGGGAACAAGAGCAGACTCTACATAGGAGTAAAATTGAACACGTGGCTAGTATGCAGGACCGGATCGCGACGGTCATACCCATCCGTTAGATGCCCAGGCAGCACAGAAGAGTAAATGCAATAAAAGAGCCACAGTCAGGTCTTTTAACAAGGGTGATTGGGTGCTGGCACTGGTACCCACAGCCAAGAGTAAGCTCATGGCCAAGTGGCAAGGGCCATATAAGGTTCAGGAAAAACTGGGGGATGTTAATTACTGAGTGTATCAGCCCGGAAGGAGGAAACCGGAGCAGCTTTATCATGTAAACCTGCTAAAACCTTGGAAAGATCGAGAGTGTTTAGTTACAGACATCACTTCGGGCATGCCGCCAGAGAGTTCTCTACCTTCAGCCAGGGATGCGTCCGGGGGAGAGGTCAGGATAAGTGATGCTCTCACTTAACAGAAGCGACGGGAGGCTGGCTTGCTGGTACAGCAGAATATAGACGTGTTCTCAGAGCTACCAGGTAGGACTACGGTTGTCCAACATGACATTGTCACTGAACTTGGGGTAAGGGTACGAATGAGACCGTACCGGGTACCCGAAGCCCAGAGGCAAGCCATCACCGCTGAGGTAAAACAAATGCTCCAGTTAGGCGTCATTGAGGAATCACGGAGTGAGTGGGCTAGCCCCATCGTACCGATTCCGAAACCAGACGGATCGTTACGCTTCTGTAATGATTTCCGGAATTAAAATGAATGTCGAAATTTGACCTATATCCAATGCCCAGGGTGGATGAGCTGATTGAGAGACTGCGGAAGGCCTAGCACTTTACTACGCTCAATCTCACCAAGGTTACTGGCAGGTACCTCTCACGGAATCGGCGAAGGAAAAGGCAGTCTTCATAACTCCGGAGGGTCTATATCACTATGTGGTCTTACCTTTTGGGTTACATTGGGCCCTGGCTACATTCCAGAGGTTGATGGACAGTGCTCAAGCCTCATCAGGAGTACGCTTCCGCGTATCTCGATGATATTGTTAGAATCCTCCTGTTATTTTTTTTCTATTTTGTGGTCACGCGACCTGTTGCCTATTTATTCCAGCTCCGCCCTTCTGGCTTTGCTGGACTTCAGTGTTACAACTTCTGCTAGGAGGTGTCCAATTTTGTCCCACTCCTTAGTGCTTTTAGGGACCCCTCCTTTATACCTATAGATCTGCGTTCAGACTAGCTGAGGACGACGGCGGGTCTGTTCACAAGGAACAGGTTGCCCGCTGCATCGTAGGGAATCAGCTTAGTCCTATTGTAGGGACAGTTTTCCCATCTTTCCTTAGTTCTTGTAGCAGATCATAACAATTATCTTTAGCACCGACTGGCATACACAGCTATCCCAGGTACAAGCGATGCTGGATTCTCTCAGAGCCATGGGGTTAAAGGTAAACCCAAAAAATGTGGCTTGATAGGGCTAGAGGAAGCCCGATATTTGAAGTATGTGATTGGCCGAGGAGTTATCAAGCCCCAAAATCAATAAAGTTGAGGCCATAAAGAAACTGACCTAAACCATCAAGTACAAAGCAGGTGAGGGCGTTCCTTGGCATCCTTGGGTATTACCGCCGGTTTATAACTAATTTTGCTGGGAGAACGGCAGCCCTGACCCATCTCTTGAAAGGAATTAATCTGTAATGGTTCGGTGAAACCCTCAGGCAGAAGAAGTTTTTCAGTCCATTAAGTTGGTCCTGTGTGGACAGCCGATCCTCATCAGTCCCAACTTCAAGGAAACCTTCATTCTACAGACAGATGCCTCAGAGGTAGGCCTGGGGGCGGTATGGTCACAAAAAGTGAATGGCGAAGAGCACCCGGTCACCTATTTGAGTAGAAAACAACCAGTCAGAGAAACTATAGTGTGGTAGAGAAGGAGTGTTTGGCTATTAAGTGGGCCTTGGAATCGCTACATTATCTACTCGGGCATCAGTTCCGCTTGGTGATGGACCACTCACCCTTGGTATGGATGAGGAACGCCAAGGAGAGGAATGCGCGAGTCACCAGGTGGTTTCTGTCACTGCAAAATTTCAGTTTCTCTGTAGAACATAGCCCTGGGAAGTTGCAGGCAAACGCCCATGCCTGTCCCGGACACCCTGTATGGTAAAAAATGTTCAACCCCCCCAAGTTTGAACAGAGGGGGGAATATGTGAAGCAGTGACGGGGATCGTATACGAGGGACAGTATATATCCCCCAGAATGTGTACAGAGATCTATTAAACCCATTGAAGTCACAGACACAGCTGCAGCTGCAATGCAGGAATGAAGGTGAGCATTGACCTGGTCAGGCTCTGGCTAAGGCAGAGTAGTAAAACCCAGCAGGGCCTTCATTTCTTGGAGGAGGCTACAGGAAGGCAGTGGGGTGGCCTCCTCCCTCCAACCCGGGTTTGCCAGTGGCTCTTGCCACAGGTCCTTTATAAACAATGCATTAAGGGTTTGTGGTGTTCAGTGTTGGGACCTACTAGGAACATAGCAGGAAAGCTTGGCGGACCTGTGTGTAGCTGAACCTACGTCTGGGAAGGCTCTGAGCGGCCTGGTGTGGCTGTTGCCTAAGGCAACAGTTATGGGCTTCTGTTAATTCGGCTGCAAACCGGAGGACTTTGTTTTACCTGTGAGTGCTGAATAAAAGCTGCTTATGTTGGACTTGCTTGGGTCACTGCCTCAGTTACTGCACGGTGTGAACACAGCCCCCTTATATAATTATTAGTATCGCTCAACTAACAGTCCTTCCAGCTGCATATAATCAGTGCTAGGCAAGTGTAGCACCCCGAGGGCTCGGCTGCTACAGGAGTATTGCACCTTAAACCAGAGGTGTGATATTCCACTCCCGGGTAAGGATGAGTGTGGACCAGGACTCTGTAGGCGGCATGCACCACACACACCCCATTTCCGAGGGACAGCTCAACGGTGCTTCCTCTAGACAGAAGTGCAGGCACGACAGCATCTGTCCCTGGCTGGAGTGGAATACCCAGTGGTGTAGGAGCAGATAGGGGTGGGTCTCTGGGCATAGGTAGAAGCCTATTGGTTGCTAGTCACCTGGGCTCAAAGAGATTAGAGATTAGAGATAGAGATAGAGATAAGGAACAGAAAGGAAAGGAAGGAAGGAACAGGAACACAGAGAAAGGCCCAGAGACACGAGTGAAGAAGGAACCCTAAAAACCCACGAGATAACGGGTGAAGGGTTGGCAGAGCAGGGTACTGGAACCCAAATTGGTGGAGGCGACTAATCCTCAGCCAAAACCGGAGGTTGTGACCACATCTTGGTGCGACCCCTCACTACATCCACCAGGAAAGCATACCACATAGGGTCAGGGAAACCGGAGAGAGGTTTCGCCAACAGAAGGCCCGAGGAAGCTGGACAAAGGTGGGTCACTGGTGGGGACGACCAGAGAACGGAAGAGAAGGGAGCCCTGTGCCACACTCTGGAATTGCCTGGGAGTTGACCGAGTCCCTCACCTGGTGGACGCAGCACGGCTTGGGCAGTCATCGCCTGCAGCATTGACACGAATAACAACTGAGTAAAGCATTGGAAACTGCAATTACAAGTCTCTGTTTCATCGCCGCACCAGCACCATTAGTACTGGGACGCTCACACCATCACTCCCATCATCTCTCACATTAGCTGCCCTGAGGCAATACTTCTCCCGTGGGGAGTTATCCCATACTCGGCTGCGCAAACAACATCAGCCTCAGCGGTCTGCAGCGCAGCGGCGGTCCCCACTGACCGCAATCCACGGGTGGCGTAGTCGGACATTGTTATTACCTAAGACTGCCACTGGTTTGACCACCCTGAGCCACGGACCGGGTCGCCGCCACACTGAGACTACAACCCCCAGCATCCTACAACAGGCCCGGTTCCAGGTTCCCCAGCACAGACCCAGGGGGTGAGTCACAAGCAGTGTATGTCACAGACTGCAGTGCATATAGCACAAGATGGTCCATTGAACGTCCAATCTGCTGCTGCTGTAATAATTACAGATATTTGTAGAAAGCCCCAGGGCAATTTTTTTTTTTCTTAGCCCTGATTTGCTTAAAAAAGCAATCCAGAGTAGACCATTTTTTCTACTCAATTTGATTGTTAGCACTGCAAAATAAAGCCAGATCTGTTCCTTATTTCAGCAATAAAAATCCAGAAATTTGAACTGAACGTATTGAATATTGGCCTCCTTTTCATTCTGTTGCAGTGTGTTGGTCAAGCTATTCACACTAGGTCTCTGAAGAATAGTATTAGTAAACTACAGGCCTGCTATTTAAAAATGTGGTTCTCTGTCAGACATATCACATACAGTTATATGAAAAAGTTTGGGCCCCCCTATTAATCTTAATGTTTTATAAAAATTTGTGTTTTTACAACAGCTATTTCAGTTTGATATGTGTAATAACTGTTGGACACCGTAATGTTTCTGCCTTGAAATGAGGTTTATTGAACTAACAGAAAATGTGCAATCTGCATGCAAACAAAATTTGACAGGTGCATAAGTATGGGCACCCTTATTTTCTTGTTTTAAATACTCCTACCTCCTTTTTACGGACTTACTAAAGCACTTTTTTTGGCTTTGTAACCTCATTGAACTTTGAACTTCATAGCCAGTTGTAGGAATCATGAGAAAAGCTACTTAAAGTGGCCACTTGCTAGTTGTTCTCCTGTTTGAATCTCCTCTGAAGAGTGGCATCATGGGCTCCTCAAAACTACTGTCAAATGATCTGAAAACAAAGATTATTCAACATAGTTGTTCAGGGGAAGGATACAAAAATCTGTCTAAGAGATTTAACCTGTCAGTTTCCACTGTGAGGAACATAGTAAGGAAATGGAAGAACACAGGGACAGTTCTTGTTAAGGCCAGAAGTGGCACCCCAAGAAAAGCATCAGAAAGGCAGAGAAGAAGAATGGTGAGATCAGTCAAGGACAATCCTCAGACCACCTCCAGAGAGCTGCAGCATCAACTTGCTGCAGATAGTGTCACTGTGCATCGGTCAACTATACAACGCACTTTGCACAAGGAAAAGCTGTATGGGAGAGTGATGCGAAAGAAGCAGTTTCTGCAAGCACGCCACAAACAAACAGTCGGCTGAGGTATGCAAAAGCACATTTGGAGAAGCCAATTTCTTTTTGGAAGAAGGTCCTGTGGACTGATGAAACCAAGATGGAGTTGTTTGGTCATACTAAAAGGCGTTATGCATGGAGGCAAAAAAAACACAGCATTCCAAGAAAAACACTTGCTACCCACAGTAAAATTTGGTGGAGGTTCCATCATGCTTTGGGGCTGTGTGGCCAATGCCCGCACCGGGAATCTTGTTAAAGCTGAGGGACGCATGGATTCCACTCAGTATCAGCAGATTCTTGACAATAATGTTCAAGAATCAGTGACAAAGTTGAAGTTACGCAGGGGATGGATCTTTCAGCAAGACAATGATCCAAAACACCGCTCCAAATCTACTCAAGCATTCATGCAGAGGAACAATTACAATGTTCTGGAATGGCCATCCCAGTCCCGAGACCTGAATATTATTGAACATCTGTGGGATCATTTGAAGAAGGCTGTCCATGCTCGGCGACCATCAAACTTAACTGAACTGGAATTGTTTTGTAAAGAGGAATGGTCAAAAATACCTTCATCCAGTTTCCAGGAAATCATTAAAAGCTACAGGAAGCGACTAGAGGCTGTTATTTTTGCAAAAGGAGGATCTACTAAATATTAATGTCACTTTTCTGGTGAGATGCCCATACTTATGCACCTGTCAAATTTTGTTTGAATGCAGATTGCACATTTTCTGTTAGTACAATAAGCCTCATTTCAAGGCAGAAACATTACTGTGTCCAACAGTTATTACACATCAAACTGAAATAGCTGTTGCAACAATACCAATTTTTATAAAACATTAAGCTTAAGATTAATAGGGGTGCCCAAACATTTTCATATAACTATCTGCTGTTCAAATCCAGCCATTTGTAGTGAACGAGGAAAATATTGTCCTCCATTTATAGATTGTAGCAGTGTGTCAGTGTACTCCATTTTACCGATCCATTTGCTTGTTTGCTGAATACAGCCAGTTTTTTTTTTTATTATTCATATTACTGTATTGTGCAAGCAGAGGAACTTTTTTCAATGATCAAACGCACGTGATCCATATGACTGCTGTAATAATATATATTCTTGTACCATGTTAGCCCGTAGATAGGAAAATATTTAGATTTGAGAGTCCTCAATTGTTGATACCTTTTAATGGCTAACTGAAAGGATGGTAACAAATTGAAAGCTTTCAAGACTACGCGGGTCTCTTCATCAGGCTAGTGTAACAATCTGAAGAGTCACATTTATACACAATAAGACACAAAAATAATGCTATAGATAAGATGGGTGATGGAAAGCAGAGTTATTATGGAAGAGAAACAGTTCTGGCTATAAATATTTTAGCAGTTAATAGATAAGGAGCGTGAATGTTTTATTGTCCTGTGACTAGGTCCAGTGTTATGATGGCCTCACAAGTCTGAGGGGCACATTCCTTAATTGATGTAGAATGACAAATCCATGCGACACATTCATTCCTGCTCTGAAAGTGTCACAGGTCATCATCAGTTTATATTCTGAGATTCTTCTTTCTCTATGATATTTGAAATTACCTTTTAAGATCAGTAATTTCATGTCTTTTTATGCTGTGATCAGGGGAACAAAAGTTCTTGGCTACAGGTAGATCTCTTTTCTTTTATTGTGTGATGAGGATTCATCCTTGTCCTAAGTTTTTGCCCCGTCTCCCCTACATAAAGACCCCCAGCCGGACATTTGGTATATGTAATTAAGTACACTACGTTAGATGTGATACAGCTGAAAGTACCTGGGATCTTATAGTCCTGATGTGAATTGGGAATAGTTATCTTGTCTGTGGTCATTCTAAATGGACAGGTTTTACATTTATGGTTGCAAGGAAAGGTACCTGTAGCTGGTGGAGATGACCAGGAGCTTCTGACAATGATGCTTCTTAGATTTGGGGGCTGCCTGAAACACAGAAGTGGGGGGTCTGGAAATATGGTTTGTAATCGGGCATGTTTTTGTAGTGAAGGTTGTAGTTTCCGTGCAGCTCCCCTTAGCACCTCCAGATTTGGATTGTAGGTGATTACTAGAGGCACCCGGTTGCTTTCTTGTTTGGTTTTGGAATGTAGGAGATGATTCCTTGATATTCTGGTGGCTCTTGTAATCTGGTTCTCAATTGTTCTTGGACGGTAGCCCTGATTCAAAAAGGTCTTTCTGAGGCCATCACGGTGTTTGTCTCCATCCATAGGGTTGGAACATATCCGATTGTATCTGATGGCTTGGCTGTAAACAATAGAGTTTGTGTTTTGGATGAAAACTGTTCCATTTAAAAAAGGTATGTAGGACGGTTGATTGGTTTCCAGTACAAGGATGCCTCTATTTCATTGTTCTGTAGCTTGATTGTGTCCAATAAGTTAAATTTCAGTACAGGAGTAGTTGAGTGTTAGGTTGATGGTGGGATGAAATCGATTTAAAGTGTTCATGGAACATCTTCAGCTGTTGCTCAGACCCCATCCAGATGATTAAAATATAATCAATGAAACGATAGTAGGCCAGAGGCCTGATGGGACATGAGGACAAAAAGTCACTTTCAAGCTTGGCCATGAAAAGATTTTTTGTACTGTGGAGCCATTTTACTTCCCATCGCTGTACCAGTCTCCTGTAGATATATGTTGTTATCAAATTCAAAGTAATTGTGGGTGAGGATGAATTCTGTAAGTTTGACCATAGAATCAGCATCAATTCCTGTATTTTCCAGGAAGATTTTGCAGGCATTTAATCCATCCTTGTGTGGGATATTAGAATACAAAGATTCCACATCCATGGTGGCCAGAACTGTTCCTTCTGGTAGAGGACCTATTGCTGCTAGTTTATTCAGTAGGTCTGTCGTGTCCTGAATGTAGCTGAGTGTTAACTTTACCAGTGGTTTAAGAACACACTCTACCCATCCAGAAACTTGCTCAGTAAGGGTGCCTACACATGAAATAATTGGTCTTAATGGAATTCCAGATTTGTGGATTTTGGGGAGCATATAGAATGTCCCTATTCTTGGGAGTCTCGAAATCCTTGTGTCTTATTGTGTATAAATATGTGACTTCAGATTTTGTGTAATACTAGCCTGATGGAGACCTGCGTAGTCTCGAAATCTTGCAATTTGTTACCATCTTTTCAGTTAGCCATTAAAAGGTTTCAATCACTGAGGACTCTCTAATCTAAATATTTTTGCAATAACACAGATATTTTTGCCAAATATTTCACTCCATATAAAATCAGCCACCTGTGTTTTGTTGAACCAATTGACACTTGGTCGCTGACAAATACCATACTATTAGGCAACTGCCTGAAACCATAGCCATCAGAAGTTATCCCATATGGACTTCCCTAATAATCCAGCAATTATTGTGAGCGTGTCAAATATTACAGTCCATTTATCGTATTGCAGTTGTGGGTTCAAACCTGTTCACAGTTGGCCACTGACAAATAGCATATCTGTTTACAATGTTGTCAGAATATTACGCCACTTTTACGGACTGAAACATTTTTTTTCCATTTTTAGCATGTTTTTTTGAGATAACATTTTTTCCAGGCTAATGACTTGTATATAAAGCCAAAGAAATAAAAAAAATAAAGTTATGGACTGTGGAGACATTTATGCAACCAGAATGAACACTCATCTCTAGCTGGTGATGATTAGGCATGAGCGAACATTTCAATGTTAGGTTCGGAAAAGTTCAAACAAATTAATATGCACCAAATTTATTCGCCAAATATTCGACAAACATTTCCGAATCCCATAGGAGTTAAAAGGGGGGCAAAAAAAAAAAATGCATATACAACACCTAGAAACGGGCCAAAAGACATCAAATTAGGTGTAGACACCAAGCAAGTGCCATCAATTGACCCAGAGTACAAGTACTACAGTTATTATTACTGTGACAGCGACATTTATTCAGTTGCGCTTTACATGTCAAAAGGGGTCACTTACTGGTACAACAGGAGAGAGGACCCTGCCTGCGAAGGCATACCATCACGGACGTGGTTTGTGGAACCACTGTGCCATGGACCCCGGAGAGCCTGGAGGGGAGTGACCAAGCAAGCATCGGACTGTTCACTAGAGCCTCCGATGGTGAGGTCAGACTTGGCTCCCGATGAACACAAGGTGCCACTCCAGGACAGACCAATGGACGTGCAGCAGCTGGACCCAGTAGGACAGACTAGATGTTGCAGCAGGCAGAGTCTGTATCAGGAGTGCAGCAGGCGCTGGTACGCAACCTTACACAACTTGGACTGCAGAACTGGAAGGTTCCACTACAGCCAACCCAATAGATGGAGACCCAATCAGGATTCCCCACATTTTAAAAAAAATTAGTGGCAGATGCCAGCAAAGTGGCAATTTCACTACAGAGGCCCACATCTCTTCCAGTACAGGCAACCCAAGAGATGGAGACTTAACCAGGAGTGTTCACATTGCCCTTAACGAAGGCCTAACAAACACCACTGAAGTGGCATCAATTTCACTACAGTATAAGTATTGCAAAGGAGGCCAAAACCAGTTCCTCTACAGCGAACCCAATAGATGGAGACCCAATCATGATTCTCCACATTTCAAAAAATTAGTGGCAGACACTAGCAATGTCTAATCAATTTCACTACAGTAGAAATAGTGTAAACAAGACCCACACCTGTCCCAGTACAGCCAAACAAGGAGATGGAGACCTAACCAGGAGTGTAAACATTTCCCTAAATGAGGGCCTAACACCACCGAAGTGGCATCAATGTCAGGCTACAAGTAATTTAACACAGACCCATACCTGTCCCACTACAGCCAACCCAGGAGATGCAGACTCAATTGGAAATGTTTACATTTAAAAAAAATTAAAAACATTAAAAAAATAAAATATAGGGCCTCAGACCACCATTTCTGTGGCTAACAGATTGGAGATGGTGGAGTTCAACCTCTTTGTTTCATCCTACATATGAAAAAGCTATCTTTTACGTGACCACAACAGTGGGATTGAGGGCTGGCTGCAGTGCTGAGAGAGTATAGAGTACGGTGAAACGGACAAACCGATAGACCGTGAGTGAGGTACAGGCGGAGATGTTACGGTGGATTGAGAAACATGTGGTATGCTCAGAAAAACACAGCAGGCATGTCCGCTTCACTTAGTTGACTGGCTGTCACTCAGCCTAACTGCAGCGGGTATACAGCTGGTTCTGTCGGACACCTGCGTGACACAACTTGGCACGCTAACACAGGAGGAGGAAGAAGCAGCTGAGGTGTTTGATGGGGCGGCTGATGGTTGTTTATTGAAAATCAATTTAGAGTTTCACGTTTGCATACTCATTTGGGGAGAACAATATCTGCACCAAATGCTCAATTTCACTACAGTATAACTATAGAAATGCATGGAGACCAAAACATCTTCCAGTTCAGCCAACCCAGGAGATGGAGACCTAACCAGGAGTGCTCACATTGCCCTAAATGAGGGCCGATCACCACCGAAGTTGCATCAATGTCACACTACAAGTAGTTTAACGCAGACCCAAACCTGTCCCACTACAGCCAACCCAATGGATGGAGACAAGCAGAATTCTCCACATTTCTCAAAATTAAGGCCTAAAACCTGCAGCAGCGGCAAGAGCAGGTACTGAAGCCATATCACAGACTGCAATTTCAAGAGATAAATGCAGCACACTCAAAATGACAACATCGCCTACTCTGTATAGTCTGCAATTGGGGTGCAAGAGTCCTTGGAGATCTATTACTTGTTCATCTTGATGAAAGTTAGGCGGTCTACACTTTCAGGGGACAGCCAGGTGCGCTTATCCTTCAAGACACTACCAGCAGCGCTGAAGACGCATTGAGAGAAAACACTGGCTGTCGGGCATGATAAAACCTCCAAGGCGTGAGAGGCAAGCTCAGGCCATTCATCCATTTTTGAAGACCAAAATGTAAAAGGTTCCAAACCCTCCCTGATGGTATTGTTAGTGAACTCTAGATACTCCTACACCATCCTCTCCAGTCATTCACCACATGTCAGACTTGTACTCTGTTGTGTTGGTGCAAAAAATGTGTGAAAGGACTCCCAGAAATTGCTTCTGCCACTTACTCTGCTGCTGCTACTAATGTTTTGGCGTTGACGAACTGACGTGCCAGAGGTTGACAGACTACAGCTACGATGCACACTGTGCGTCTCACTGTTATCTTGGGGAAAACCTCTAAGGTTGTTTAAAAGCTAGTTTCGATACTCCAAAATAAGTAGGTCGCTTTACAGGGTGGGAAGCATCTGGCAAAATTGACTCTTATAACATGGATCTAACAGAGTGGCAACCCAATAGTCAGCATTATTTTGATTCCTAGCTATACGGGGATCATGTTGCCGATAGTGCGTCAAGAAGGCACTCATATGTCAGGCTCTTCCAGGAGGTCAAAAGACAGGCTGTATTGATGTCTGCATAACACTGATGCTTGTTTCCTCCGTCCCCTCCTGCCAACCACGTTCAAATGAGAGGGTATGATTATCCTCTTCATCCTCTGTCAGCTGCTCACCCATCACCTCTTCCTCCTCTTAGTTCCTCGGCTCTTGCACCTTCACTAACAGTTTGCCTGGTATCACCAAACCCCCTCAATCGCTGTAATACACAGTCACTTGGCATCCGCCTGTGTGACAACAGAATGGAAATTTGAGACATTGGTATCCCTTCCACATCCTCCTCTTCTTCTGGGGCCACCACCTCCTGCCGCAGGTTATTCAAAGTTTGCTCCAGCATGTATATGACCGGAATAGTGATGCAGATGACTGCATAGTCAGCGCTAACCAGTTTAGTAACCATCTCAAAACCATGCAGAAGGGTGCAGAGGTCCTTAATCTGTTCCCACTTCGCAAATGTGATATGCCCCAAGTCCGTACTGCGTTGCCCCAAGCTATACGTCATGATATGTCATGAGCTCTTTGCTGCTGACAGTCACTGCAACATGTGCAGAGTGGAATTCCACTGCGTCGGCACATCGCAGATCAATCTGTCAACTGGCGCGGACAAAGACCTCTGTATCGATGCAAGTTGATGACATGAGGGGTGCGAACGGAAGAAGTGAGCACACAGCTTCCGTACTTTGTGAAGCAGCTCATCCAGGTCAGGATAGTGGTGGGGGAAAAAAAAAAGCCTTACCACCAGGTTGAGGACATGAGCCATGCAAGGCATGTGTGCGAGCTTGCCTCAACCTAGGGCCACTAACAGGTTCGCACCATTATCGCACACTGCCTTCCCTGGCTCTAGGTTCAGGGCAGACAGCCATTGATCAAACTGAGCCTGGAGAGTTGCCCACAACTCTTCACATGTATGACTGCGATCTCCAAGGCATATTAATTTGAACACTGCCTGATTACGGTGAGCCCTGACTGCGCAGTACAGTGGTGTGTATTTCCTCTGCAACCTTGGAACTCGTGTCTCGTTAGGGCAGAGGTCGAGTGCGCAGATGGAAGCCCTAGAGGAGGTATAGGATGCAGAATCAGCGGAGGAAGTGAGAAATGGAGGTTTCTTCTGCAAGCCTTGGGGATTCCAAGATTTGTGGAGTATCCCCTTCCCCCACAGCCACCAGAGTCACCCAGTGCCCAGTCAGCGAGATGTAACGCCCTTGGCCATGCTTACTCGTCCAGGTGTCTGTGGTGAAATGCACATGTAGATTTAGACAAGGAACTGGTGATGTCGGCGTCATGCTGGTGTAGCGCAGGCACAGCTTTCTTTCAGTAATTAATGGCGACTGGGCAACTGGTACTGGGGGACTGAGACGGCCATCAGTTTTCGGAAACCGTCTGAATCTACCAGGCGGAAATTTCTGTGGCCAACAGATTGGAGATGGTGGAGTTCAACCTCTTAACTTTGTCATGCATAGGATGAAAATCTTTTATGTGACCACAACTGCAGGATGGAGGGCTGGCTAAGGTGCTGAGAGAGGGTGGAGTATGGTGAACCGGATAAACTGGTGAAGCGTGAGTGAGGTGCAGATGTTACGGTGGATTGAGAAACACGCGGTGTGCTCAGTGAAGCAAACACAGCAGGCTTCCGTTACAACTTACAGGCTGTCACTCAGCCTCACTGGAGTGGGTAGAGAACCGGTGTTTCTGCAATGGGAGACCTACGTGACAATACTTGGCATAGTAACAGAGGAGGAGGAAGAAGAAGCAGCGCATGCGTTTGATGGGGCAGCTGATGTTTTTGAGGTGTGCTGGTCCACATTTCAGCATGGAAAGATTCCCAGCGTAAAGAATGTTGTTTGAGCATGTGAACATTCATGAATGTAGTAGTCAAATTATTGCAGTTTTTCCCTCTAATGAGTTTATCGCAAAGTTTGCAGATAACGTGAGTTGGCTCATCCTTTGCCGTGACCAAAAAAAAAAAAAAAAAGGGCCCATGCTAGGCAACCCTTTACTGCCCCTGCAAGCTGCAGACCCATGACCGCTGCAGGCCACAGCCACGGTTGTGGCTAAGGATGCAGTGCTCCTCGTGCTTGCATCACTCTGTCTGCGCCGTAGGGCGAAATGTAACCTCCTAATCTTCCTCCTCCTCCTCCACCTCCTCGGATAAGCTACTCGGTGGCGTGACTGGGTTCACACCAAGTAGGATCTTCAACCTCGTCATTATCCAATGTGTTATCCCATTCCTCACCCTCAGAGGGACCCCTCTCCTCTGGTTGACCTGACAGCACAGTACAGTCCGCATGAGCCTCAGGTATCTGAGTCTCATCAGAATCACCTCCCTCCTCTGCGGTTAACGTCTGGTGACGATGGTCAGGAACCTGCTAAGAACCCCGCTTCCTGCCCCGAATCCAAGCTAAAAAAAAATTTGGGCATCTGTGCAGATGCTTTCCTCCCCTTGACACTGACTGTTTTGGAGTACACTTCTGATGCCCAAGGTGTAGAATGAGTGATGAGTTCTACATGGGTAATTGGGGTGCCACCCCCGTAGTGTTCGGGTTCGGTTCTCGTCGAACACCGGGATGTTCGTGGGACTGTTCGTCGAACACCGTCAAAACCAATGGCAGGCAAATAAACACATAGAAAACACTTCAAACAAGGTGTCCAAAAGCTGACAAACTGCTCAGAAGACACTCTTTAAAAAAGCTGGCCGGCAATTCAGCATCGGTACCCGACAATTTAGAACAGAAAGAATAGAGTATCACACAGATTAGATATATATATGTGACTGACATGTTTCTATCTAAGAAGTACAGTGACAGTGTTGATTACTGTACTTGTCATTTAGTGTTAAAGGATTTATTAAAAAAAAAAATAGTGTTTTCATGCACCGTCTCTTTAAAAAAGCCGGCCGGCCATTCAGCATCGGTACCCGGCTTTATTAAAGACGGTGCATGAAAACACTATTTTTTTAATAAATCCTTTAACACTAAATGACAAGTACAGTAATCAACACTGTCACTGTACTTATTATATATGTGACTGACATGTTTCTATCTAATCTATGTGTGAAGCTCTATTCTTTGTTCTAAATTGTCGGGTACCGGTGTATGCCGCTGCTGAATTGCCGGCTTTTCATGTTTTACTGAGCACTGTTCCCATCGATTTGGGCAATCACTGTAATGTCACAACCACCATGGCTGTGACATTACAGCGAGTGGCAGACAATCCCTGCATGATGTGAAAAAAATCCAGTTAAGCTTTTGGTGCACGAACAGTTATCGAACATAACCTCGAACAGCCGAATCTTTTGCAAGTCGTTCGCATTCAAACAACTCGAACACCGCCCAAAACAACTCGAATTTGAGATTGGCGAACAGTTCTAGTCGAACACCGCTCATCTCTAGTGTTCAGTAGTCCCTAACCCAGCCCTTGGAACACAACCGCAAATACGTAGCCACCCACAGGCTAGAATACTAAACTGCCACATTTCTAGACTGCTTGCATTGGAACTGTTGCCTTTCAGGCTCGTGGAGACTGAAGCTTTTCGCCTTACACAAGCACGTGTCCCAGAACATTACTTGTGCCCTCACTAATGCGGTTACTGGGAAGGTTCACCTAAAAACAGACACATGGACAAGTGCTTGTGCCAAGGGATGGTACACTGGGTGAATATTGTGGAAGCCGAGACCCAGTCAGACCCTGGGACAGAACATATCATTCCGACGCCGAGGAGTGTGGACCCTGGATCAATCAGGTTTGCCCCCACATTCTACAGCTCCTGCACCTCATCCTCCTCTTCAGGCTACATCTCCGAAATGACCTTGAGTCACCTACATTGCATTTGTTGGGAAGGCTTTGCGAGCAGTAGAGGGCAGTTAAGTACTAGCCTCAACACACCAGTCGGTATTCAGGTAAGCCTCCTCACATAAGAGCTGATGAGTGGGCATGGATGTCAGACATCTGTGCCTTCCTCCAAAACTTTGACGACTCCACCAAAATGGTGAGCGGCGATGAAGCTATAATTCGCATCACAATCCCACTTCTCTGCCTACTGAAACGCTTTCTGCTCACAATTAGAGAGGAGGCTTTGCAGGCAGGGCATGATTAGATGGATCTAGGAACTATACAGGGTGATGCTACACATTCCAACCTCATCACGTCTCAAGTACAGACGGTACTAACCACACCACAAATACAGTCTGTTCAGTGTGGTTGGCCTAAAGAGGTGAAGGACCAGGATGATGAGAACATGGACAGTCATCCTATTGGTGGGGACAGGGAAGTCTTGGCTGTTGGCAGTCTGGAACACATGGCTGAGTTTGCTCCGCTGCCTTTCCCGTGACCCTTGAGTTAAGCGCATTTTGAGCAGCTGTAATTACTGGCTGGTCACTCTTTAGACCCACGCTACAAGGAAAACTTTCTAGCTCTCCTTCTAATAAGGAGAAAATGTCGCAGTACCAGAAGGCCCTTGTTGAAGAATTAAAAAAAAAAAATTTTCATCTGATAACGCTGGCGGCAGAGGTCACAGTTCCTTGGACAACCAAGGAGTACGGGTGAGGGAGGCACAAACCAGATGCAGCAGATGCAGGGGAAAACTGTCAAAGGTCTGGGACAGTTTTCTCAGACCCTCTCAGCGCACAGGCCCTGATGTGCAGGGTACTCTGCAAGGAGGGAAAAGTTTTGGAAGATGCTGACGGAGTACCTTGGTGAACGTGCCAGAGTCATTTGTGATTACCCTGCGTCTTACAACTATTGGGTATCCAAGCATGACACGTGGCATGAACTGTCTCTATGCCTTGGAGGTTCAGGCCTGTCCTGCAGCTAGCATTTTGTCAGAGAGTTTTTAGTGCCACTGGGGGTATTCTGGTAGGTGCATCCGCCCGTCAACTGAAAACGCTGACTCTTGTCAAACTGAGCAAGGACTGGATTTTGCCAGACTTACCACCACCGGATGATGGCAGAGGAACAAACTCCATCCAGTGGGATTTTTTTTTTTTTTTTTTTGGGGGGTGGAGGGGTGTAAATATTTTTCAGTCAATGAACTAAGTGCATGGTAATTACCAGTCTAGGAGACCCCCTCCTTAATAGAAAAATTAACTGAGGCCCTCCACTACGTCTCTTCAAATTGGTATTGGAGTGTGTCCTAATTTGTCAGCCCTTGCTCTTACTAAATACGTAATAACAGTATAGGAGACCCACTCCATAATCTGAAGGCCAATTCAAATCGATTCTATATGCTACAATATTACCTCTTATCTGCAATTCATGTACGGGTGAGCTATTGCAGTATGGATAGCGTATTACATGGATCCAGCCATGTATTGCTTTATACCCCTTGCTGCTACAATCAAAAAGTATATTCTATTCCCTATTAATACGGCTGTTAACTGTATTTAGAATAGGGACTGGTGCTAGGTATGATCTGCTGGAAATGTGTGTTCAACCTGGTCACATACTGTACATATCTTCCACAGTGCATAACGTGATTTTTTTTTCCATACACTAATTGAACGATTCATAATTTTTACAGTGATTTGTACTCTGAAATTCATCAAAGTTAACAAATTCATCAAAGTTGGCAGAAATTTTCCAGATTTGACTAACAATTTTCTTATTTAATGTGTCCATTCGCAGTTTGTCTCTAGCTTTGATATGTAAGAGGTAGTGGTAGGAGACTTGATGCTACTGCAGCTGGAATTACCACTTCAGAACTCTCCAGTGCTTTGTTTCCATCCATTTCTGGGTCATTCTTGAAAATGTCTGGGGTCTTTGTACACAGAGCACACAGTCAAGACACCCTGTGCAAGAGGCAGCAAGACAACCCCTATATATCTTTGAACCCACATCATATTTGACTGTAAGTACTGTGTTTTTATTTGTAGGCCTCATTCAAATTACAGTAAACAGTTGAATGATGTGCTTCACCAAAAAGCTCTATCTTGGTCACATCTGTCCCAAAGATGCCTGCTGGCCCTCTAAACATAGTGGAGGCTGCTTGCTGGACATAGAAATTTCCAACTTTAACAGAATATACACGAAAAAGTAAATTTGACCACCTCAGATTGATGTTATATTGCAGTTGCACTATACGGCTATGCAAAGCATAGCTGGCTGTGGCCTTTTAATAATAGTGAGGGCCGACTGCAGGCCCTGTAAAAATAAGCTTTGACTTTGAGTCCCTCCTTCATAAACGAAACCGGATAGGTCTGATCATATATGTCACTCCACATGGCCAGATAAGTTAGTAAAATGTTAAACCGGTGAATGTATTTTTTCACCATTGAAAGCAATGCAGAAGTGCAAAAACGCATCAAAAACACTGCTTGTGAACATAACAAAAATGCTCATCCACATCTTGGGCTATTTTGCATTATATGCAAGTCCTTTCCCTGGAGAAAATGTTTCTTAACAATTTTCCAGGAAAATCCATTTTAGCTTAGTTTTTGGATATTTTAGATTAAGTGCCCACGATGTAGAAATGCTGCTTATTTTTTCTGCATCTCCCTGGCAGCAAAAACGCATGTGGATTTTACATGCGTTTTTTCAGCCAGGTAGAAGCGTTTATCAAGCGCTTTTCCCAAGCGATTTTAGCATCACTTGGAAAACTTGGCAACTTGGTCACACTATATAAACCCATGCAACCGGCATGGATTTATATAGTGTGATCAAGTTAAAAGAATAAAAACAGTAAAAAAATAAATACTCACTTTCTGATGGCCCGCGGTCTTCTCTCCAGTGTGTCCGGTGTCTTGTACGACTCGCTGTGGTGTAAAAGGACCTTCCATTACATCATTTAGTCATGTGACAGGTCACGCAACCTGTCACATGACTAAATGACGTCTTGGAAGGTCCTTTTACACTATCACGAGCCACCGAGGAGCCAGGACGCACCGGAGAGAAGACCGTGGGCCATCACAAGGTGAGTATAATGCTTATTTTTTTATTTTCAATTCTTTTTTTAATCGGTAGTATGGTACCCGGGTCTGGAGGAGAGTCTCCTCTTCTCCAGACCAGGGTACCATCCGCACATTGAATCTCTTAATATCCGCATGTGCACATGTAGTCATGCGGATATTAAGCAACTCAATGGCAACAATTACGCCGCGTTTCCGCAAAAATAATGGACATGCTGCGGATTTTTCCACAATGATAATGTGCAGCGGAAATCTCCGCAGCATGTGCACAGCACATGCGGATCATTGGGGACCATGGGGCACGTATTACCAAGCGTTTTCGCTGTGGAAATTCCACAGCAAAAATGCTTGAAAAACGCATAGTGGGCACACAGCCCTATTGTCAGTCCGTGAAAAGTGGTGTAATACTTGGACAACATTGTTCATAGTAACAGTCTTCCTTCAACCATCTAGTTCAACCCATAGCCTAACATGTTGATCCAGAGGAGAGCAAAAACACACACACACACACACACACACACACACACACACACACACCTCCACATTGGGGGGAGAAAAAAATAAAAAATTCCTTCCTGACTCCACATATGGCAATCAGACTAGTTCCCTGGAACAACGCCCTATCAAGGAATATATAATATATATATATCCTGTAATATTATACTTTTCCAGAAAGGCATCCATGCTCTTCTTAAATTTTAGTAGTGAATCACTCATTAAAACATCATGCAGCAGAGAGTTCCATAGGCTCACTGCTCTTACAGTAAAGAATCCGTATCTGTGATTATGATTAATCCTTCTTTCCTCCAGACGTAGAAGATGCCCCCTTGTCCCCGTCTCAGGCCTCAGAGTAAAAAGATCAGTAGAAAGGTCTTTGTACTGTCCCCTCATATACTTGTACATAGTAACAAGATCACCCCTAAGCCTTCTTTTTTCCACAGTAAATAAGCCCAAGTGTAATAACCTGTCTTGGTATTGCAGACCCCCAGTCCTGTAATAACCTTGATCGCTCTTCTCTGCACCCGCTCTAGTTCAGCTATGTCTTTCTTATACACCGGAGACCAGAACTGTACACAGTATTCTAAGTGTGGTCGCACTAGTGACTTGTATAGAGGTAAAATTATGTTCTCCTCATGAGCATCTATGCCTCTTTTAGTGCATCCCATTATTTTATTTGCCTTTACAGCAGCTGCCTGACACTGGCCACTAAACGTGAGCTTGTCGTCCACCAATACACCCAGGTCTTTTTCAGTGACAGTTTTGCCAAGTGTTTTACAATTAAGCATATAATTATACATTTTATTTCCTCTGCCCAAGTGCATTTTCTTACATTTATCCCCATTAAAGCTCATTTGCAATTTATCAGCCCAAGCTTCTAGTTTACATAGATCCTCCTGTAATATAAAATTGTCCTCCTCTGTATTGATTACCCTGCAGAGTTTAGTGTCATCTGCAAATATTGAAATACTACTCTGTATGCCCCTTACAAGGTCATTAATAAATATGTTAAAAAGAAGGGGGCCCAATACTGACCCCTGTGGTACCCCACTGTTAACTGTAACCCAGTCTGAGTGTTTTCCATTAATAACAACCCTTTGTTTCCCATCACTGAGCCAGTTCTGAACCCACTTACATATATTTTCCGCTATCTCCATTGTTCTCATTTTATGTATCAACCTTTTGTGTGGAACTGTATCAAAAGCTTTTGAAAAGTCCATATACACAACATCCGCTGCATTTCCTTGGTCCAGTCCCGAACTTGAATCCTCAAAAACTGATCAGATTAGTTTGACAGGAACGGTCCCTCGTAAACCCATGTTGATATTGGGTCATGAGACTATTCTTCTTCAGATACGCTAGTATAGCATCTCTTAGAAAACTCTCCAGGATCCTGGAGGGTTCTCACAGTAGAGGTTAAGCTTACTGACCTATAATTTCCTAGTTCGTATTTTGTCCCCATTTTGAATATTGGCACCACATTTGCTATACGCCAGTTCTGTTGTACAGACCCTGTTATTATGGAATCTTTAAGCCCTTTACCCCCCAAGGTGGTTTGCACGTTAATGATAAGGCCAATTTTTACAATTCTGACCACTGTCACTTTGAAGTAATTACTCTGGAACGCTTCAATGGATCCCACTGATGGAGATTTTTTTCGTGACATATTGTACTTCATGATAGTGGTAAAATTTCTCCGATATGACTTGCGTTTGTGAAAAAACGGAAATCGGGTGAAAATTGACAATTTCGCAATTTTCTAATTTTGAATTTTCATGCCCTTAAATCAGAGATATGTCACAGAAAATAGTTAAAAAAATCATTTCCCACATGTCTACTTTACATCAGCACAATTTTGGGACCAATTTTTTTGTTAGGGAGCTATAAGGGTTAAGTTGACCAGCGATTTTTCATTTTTACAACAATTTTTTTTTTTTTTTTTCTTTCTAGGGACCACATCACATTTGAAGTGACTTTGAGGGGCCTTTAGTACAGAAAATGCCCAAAAGTGACACCATTCTGAAACCTGCACCCCTCAAGGTGATCAAAATCACATTCAAGAAGTTTATTAACCCTTCAGGTGCTTCACAGGAATTTTTGGAATGTGGAAAAAAAAAATTAAACTTTTTTTTTTTTTCACAAAAATGTTTTAGCCCCAATTTTTTTTATTTTCACAAAGGTAAGAGGAGAAAATAGACCTCAATAACTTTGTGCAATTTCTTCTGAGTACGCCAATACCCCATAGGTGGGGAAAATACACTGTTTGAGCTCACGGCAGGGTTCAGAAGGGAAGGAGCACTGTGTGACTTTTTGAATGCAAAATTGGCTGGAATCAAGAGCGGACGTCATGTTGCGTTTAGAGAGCCCCTGATGTGCCTAAACCGTAGAAACCCCCCAGAAGTGACTCCATTTTGGAAACTAGCCCCAAAGATTTTATGAAGGGGGTATAGTGAATATTTTGAACCCAGAGGTACGACAGAATTTGATAACATTAAGTCATCATATAGAATAAGTTGTCATTAGTCTTGAGCGCAAGTCCTTGCTACTTTGAGTTTACATTTGGTACTCTGATATGCACCGAGTATCATGGGTGCTTGAGTCCCTGCCCCGCATGTTTCATGGTTATTAGACATTCAGCGTGTGGCAAAATTGATAAGGCAACTTTATTCTTCGGGTCAGTACTTAACAGCGGTACCACATTTATATAGTTTATGTTTTGGCGCTTTTACACAACAAAACCAATTTTATTTACATTTGTCTTTTTGATCACGCTTTATTTCATTTTTTGTTTGGTGGTATGGTGATACAAAACTAATCAAAAAACAATGCTTTATTTATTTCTTTTACAGTACCTTTTTTACCTGGTGGGACAGTTTTATAGGTCAGGTCATTCCGGACACGGCGATACCAAACATGTGTACTTTTGTCTTTTTCCCCCCCATAATAAATATTATGGGTACAATATATTTTTAGGGGATTATTTTTTTTTTTTATATTATTACAAATTTATTTTAATTTTTTTCACTTTCTGGCATTTTTTTTTCCTCCTACTTTTACATTTTCCTACTCTGGGACTTACTTCTTGCACCCTTATCAGCTATATAGCATAGAGAGCAGCAGCTCCCTATGCCATTAAGCATGTCAGCACTGCACTCAGGGAAAAGTTACTTTGGTCAGCAACTGCGCATGACCAAAGTAACTTCCTGCTGTCATGACGACATCGGGGAGCCGCCGCGGTACGCTGGAGAGGGGGTGAGTACCGGTGCTTACTTCCCCTTGCCCCCCAATGCTACTTACTCTGGACTTGGTCTGGGCTCTGTTTAACAGAGTCTTTGTTTTCTCTAATAACCCCCCACAGGAGGATGTCACCCCACCCTAATAGGGACAGGAAACACAGAGATCAAATAGCCCCTCCCTCATCTTCCCTCCATTGTGTTTTCCTGTCCCTTTTGGGATGAAGAGGTCATCCTGTGGTGCTCTGTGCTTGAGGCAGATACTATTTCCTTATCTTAGCTGGGCGCTTCTTCTGTCTCCTTCCAGACTCAGGACTTCCCACCTGAGGGTAAGGCCTGGTGGCATTAGGCTGGGGAGCTCCGGGAGGCCTCCAGCCTATCTCCTCCCCCTCCTCATGCGACCTACGGGATAGAGTGGGACGCCAAGCCACTTTTGGTTTCCCTCCCTGGGTGCCAGACATGACATCGGATGCCGGTCTCAGACTGGTGACGTCACTTCCTGCCTGCGCGCCTCCTTCTCTGTCTGTCTCATTGGAGGATAGAGAGATTAGAAAGTAAAAGTAGAAGTGACTTCAACCATGAAAATATACTCACGGTGACCAAGTCATTGTGATTCTGAGGTTTGAAGAAAGTCACATATCAGACTCGCATATCAAAATCACAGATCAATTGAATTTGGCTTGGAGGAGGTATTTTTGACAGTCCCAGTGAGTGTCAGACAGGTTTGCACTGAAAATCACATAACTAAATAGAACGCAGAGATTTCTTCAACTGAGCTTATAGCTCAATGGTTAGTGCAGTGGCTTCTAGATATAGTTTGGGGTTCAAGTCCCATCAGCGAACAGTGACTTTAAATAAATATTACAGTTGTAAAAGTCACATGTCCAAGTCACTTATCAGACCGGGTAATTTGCCTCAAACTGACATTCTGATGTTTGACTTTGATATCTGATCATGTCCTAAAATGGACATTATGCAGCGGAGTCCTGTTACTGCTGGCTTACACTGTGCTAGCACAGGGAGGCTGAAGCAGAGGCTGAAGCAGGGGGAAGGTCTGGCAGAGACTGGGGGTGGTGTCTGTTAGGTTACAGGCAGGAAAGCTCTAGACTGGGTGTGACCAGCTCCTCCAGAATCCAGGAGAGAGCTGGTTACATCCCCAAGTGTGGAATATAGGCAATGGTGCAGAATACTGACAGGGAGTATATTACAAACTGTCAGCATTCTGCAGCCCAAGTACACACACAGAATAGGAAATAAGCCCAGACTACCCCATTAAGTATTTGGTGCAGAAATTTCTGCATCTCTTGGCAGTAAAAACACAGTATAAAATACTCACGCTTTTTTTTGTAGTTTTCAATCTGCACCAAATCTGCAAGTCAAAAATACGCAACGTGTGCATGATGCCTCACGATTCTCACTTTGCTGGCATCTGGAAATCCCTTTAGATTTTCTGGCAACTGCAAAGTGTACACAAGCTGTGAATATCCCCAAGAATCTGTACAATTCAATTGAAAATTAACGGAGATCTAATTTAATTGAATTTAAAAAGGTCTCAATTTCTGTGGAAAAATCACAGGCTATGCTTTGTCAATTAGACCTCATTCACATGGATGAAAAGGGCCAATATAAGTTTATGGGTCTATAAAAAAACACGGATGGCTTCTGTATGCCATTCATGTGCTGTACGTATTTAACATTATAGATGATAGGAGAACTTTTATAACCAATTCATCTGTGAAAAACACTGGTGAACACGGACACCATTTTTTAACATACTTGTTGAAACAGGGACATGTTAATTGGACCTTATATGCATGTACCACCGCTGCGACCTCCACTTAGGTTAACCAGTTCAAGACTTGGTCAATTTCCCTGTTCCTGACAAGGCATATAATTTTTTCTTGCTGTTTTAAGAGCGCTAAAATGTTTTTTTTCTTTTTTCTTTTACTCCTTTAGATAGTCAAAAATGGTTTTCTTTTTTTTTCTTTATATTTGGAGCCTAATTTTAACAATTTTTTTCCTCCAATATCGAGGAAAAAAACCAAACAGGTCTTTTACACTTTGGCAGTCCTTTGTGGTTAAATTTTTTTTTTTTATTTATTTATTTTTTCTTTTATTTCACACTGTGCCCTACAAGGACATAAAAGGCCTTTGTGGGACACTTCAATATTTAAATCAATTTCTTTATATACCTGATTTCCCTTGTAATGGCTAGTATATTAGCCCAGGTTACAGGGCAAAGTCAGCCTTCTGCATGCATAGCAGCTCTAATCTTGGGTCTGTAAAGACCTAGCGGCTACTGCTCCCTCCTGGTACAAAAATTCATATGATTGCAGCGTCTGGAGGAGGGACTGCTGATTTAATTGGGAAGGAAGAGATGGTAGTAAACTATCTCTGCCATATCTGAGGAGTTCTGGTGGTAGTTCTGGTGTCGAGGGCCAAATAAAACCACCTTGAAGGCCAGATCTACGAGTTCGGCTGTGTCTGGCAACCTGCTCCAACACAATCCGGTGGAGCTACGTTCCATGCAATGATGTTTTAGAACATCACTGCAGAGTAATATGTCTACCGCCCGGACGTTTAAAAGTATATGGTTGTGTGGAAGTAGTTGCAATAAGCCTGGGTTTCCGAAAACCCATCATGCCTAAGGAGATGGCCAATGGACACGTCATCTCAGTGGAGAGTAAATGGAGAGCTGACCATGTGGCGCCCCTGAGGGTTCTATCGCCACAGGGATGCTGCACCTCTAATGGGGTGTAGTATCCCTCCTTCGAGGTAAGAACGGTGCAGTGATCAGGACCTCACCTCCACATCCAACACCACACTTCTCCCACCAGAAGGGGCTAGTAGGCACTAGGGTGCTGCCCCTACTGGGAATTGGGAGACTGGGGAACCAAAAGATAGGGGGGGGGGGAACCATGTAGTGGGTGAGGGTGGAGGACTCACATTTAGTTTACGCTTAATATTTCATATTTAATACACAGCCATCTTGGCTCTTTGATTGTGATCTCCATCCCTGAACGCGGATCCTGTGTGGACCTGCAGCGGATGGGGCACGGCTCTCGTACCCTGGCCTTGGGCCGAGGGGCAGGTTCGAGTTAACTTATGTCTCAACCCGGTCAAGGACCATGACCAAGAAGGCCCAGAGCTTAGGATTGTAGCTCCACCACAAAAGGATCCCGGGAGGATGCAGACGGAGAGGTATACGCCACCTGTCCCCGCTATTATGATCTATTCAGAGGGATTCCGGCTGCAAAAGGGGTACCGGCCCCCGACACCTGACTTTGCTACTCCACATCCTACTCAGGGAAGCCAGGCAGGCCCCGAGGATCCCACCGGGTAACGAAAGGAGTGGAGCTGCCACCCGTACCCAGTTTTTGAGCTTAGTCCAGAGGGAGACCCGGCCTATCTACACACGCAGACAGGAGAGGACTCTGTTTGAAGTCTAGGCACATTCTGGTGCGGGGTCTCGATTGAGCACTTGAATTACTTGGAGGTTGTCGGACCCCCGTCCCTGGTGACCGCAGAACTCCATGAGGAGCAGGGAGAAGCCTTGCAGGTGCACTCTCCACCGTGAGTAAACAACCCTGGAAGTCAACCCCTACGGCCTCCGGACTCGTTATTTCTGCACCAGACATCCTACACTACAACTCCCTCCATCCTTGTATTGTGCCCTGAGGCTCTGCTCAGCCTGTGGGGAGTAGTATCAACTTCGGCTGCCACAACATCCCGCCTCAGAGGACTGCAGCAGCGCTGGTGGCCTTCACCAGGTACCACAGGTGGTGTAGTCGATAGCAACCACTCAACCCTGATAGCCCTTACATCCTTTTCAATGCGACGGCCCTGGGCACGGGACGGGTCCAGGCCACGGCTGCACCCCACCTTCCATAGGACCCGGCTCTGAGTAACACCCTCCCATCTTCCCAGGGCAGGGCTGCGAGCATCACAACCACATCTTTTAGACACGAGACCAGAATGCATCAGATATTTATGGGATAACTTGAAAGCTTGCTGTTTTACATAACAAAACCTATTCATAAGTGTTTGGGCCAGATTTCTGCCATAAATCACTTTTGGAAATTTAAGAACTTTTTGCCCAATTCAAAGTTGGATAAAGATTTTACATTTGCAGTTGTTTTCACATCAGACCTTGCCAGCTCCGCCAAAGAGGGTAGAATACAAAAGATTTGCCATTACTTCCATGTCAGGAAGTGTTTAAAAAGCTTCTAACATGGTGACTGTCAAGTATGGTGGTCAGTATATGATCGCAGGGTGCTGATGAGTTCCTTTAGCAGCTGGGAGCCCACTTTAAAGAAATAAATATGGCTCTCAGAATATGGTACCAGGAGCAAAAATTTTGTAAATATTTAATTTTTTAAAACGAAATACAATTTTATATAAATTTGGCATCGCCAGAACCATAGTGAGTCAGAACTACATTAACGGATGGTTTTATGGCGCTAATTGCTGTTTTTTTCCCCCCACCACTTACATTTACATGGTAAAATATATGGCATCCTGCAAGAAAACGAGCCCTTTTGCGGTTATGTCAATGGGTGTATAAAAAAGGATGGCTCTAAGGAGAGGGAAAATGCTAGCAAAAATGAAGGAAAAAAAAATCTGTCCTTAAGGGGTTAATGTTTTCTCATACAGATTTTACAAGTGTTCTTTTTGCCTACAAATATATGAAGATATCCTGGGAAATGGCTTTCTGTCTGCCTTTCCGCAACCTTCCGTTCAGGGTTTGTTACCCAATGGATGACATGTGTGTTGAGTGAAAGTTAAAGCGATCTGCTACAAGTATTAGGACTCGCCTCTTTAATATGAGATCCGGCCCTTAAACATGACACCTGCCTCTACAAACATTTTTGAGAGAGTGGCTCATTCTAAAGAGCTCACTGAGTTCTGCATGGTCCTCTTAATAGTATGACCCTGTTGTAACAAGTCCAATAAGACCTGGCTGGGTGAGATTGGTGTGGAAGAACGTGACTGGCCCTCAGTTATGACCTCAGCCTCATCAATACCTTTGGGATGAATTTGTTTTCTCAAACTTCAGTAGCTGTTCTCAGAAATGCTCACCTGGGTGAATGGACAGAAATGAGCAAAGAAAACCTCCCTACGGCTATGTTCACACATCATGGTTTTTTTGGCGCCAGTTTTCTGCATATAACCTACATATATGACACAAAAACTAGAGTATCATATAATATAACATTTAATGATATATATAAAAAATAAACTAACTAGAATAAAAAATGGGAAAGGTGTCACAACAAAAGCCAAGTGGGGATAGTTAATAATGCAATGTATTCATACAAAAATGTATAAAAATAAGGTAAATAACAATTTCATCATGATTATCCATTATGCCAGCAGTACATGACTAATGTTACTGTTATGATCTGCAACAAGCACTAAGGAAAGATAGGGGAAAGCTGTCCCTACAGTAAGACTAAGCTGAATCCCTATCAGGTGTGGGGAGTGCAATTATCAGATCCTTAACCCTTTCACTCAGACCAGTAAGAAAAACATCAGTGCAGGAGCATTCCATCTGACTTCTGAAGCCCATCTCCTGAAGTGTGTGCAATAATTTTCAACATCATCTGACCCCTGATTCAAAGGCTTGAGTTCTGCCTCAGCAGAAGAGATTCGATCAGGATCGTCATATAATAGCCCCATAGCAGAAAAAAAAAAATTATTCAACAGACAAACACAGATTAGGTTGGAGAGAAAAGGCCCACCCCTGTGGTTCATTGCGCAAAAGTGACATAAAACCAATGCACTGTGATTCAATCCCAGAGGACCTTGGTCTCAAACGAAAATATAATAAACAAACATTTTTAAAAAGGAAAAAAAATCTTGCTGTTTACCATAAAAAACCATCAGGCAGTCCTACCTTCGGTTCGACAAAATGCGCTCCAGGACAGCTACTCACGTGTTGCTGAAGCTCGGCCACCTCCAGAGACAATCCCTGCAGGCGTTGAGCCAAATCCTGGATGGAAACCATATTGATCCCCGAATTTCTTTCCTTTTAGTTTTTTTTTGGCTGGACTTACTGTTCTGATCTGCAACAAGTACTAAGGAAAGATAGGGGAAAGCTGTCCCTACAGTAAGACTAAGCTGAATCCCTACGATGTAGCGGGCTGCCTGTTCCTAGCGAACAGACCCGCCTTAGTCCTCGGCTAGTCTGAACGAAGACCTATAGAATTAGGGGAGGGGTCCCTTCAAGAACTAAGGACTGGGACAAAAATGGGACACCTCCTAAACAGAGAAGTTGTTGCAGAACACAAAAATACAAAAAGGTACTAAAGGTCCCAGAAGGACCAAGCAAACTGACAGAGAAAAGCACAGAAGCACCTGGCTAGAGAAACAATCAAACACTGAAGTCCAGCCAAAAGGGCGGAGCTGGAATATGAAGGCAGATGGTCACGTGACCGCAAAACACAAGATGGAAAAAACAATGTATGCTTCTATATATTCAATGTCTGTATAATTACGGTCTATGGTCATGGCATGATGAAATTGTTATTTACCTTATTTTTATACATGTTTGTATGAATACATTGCATTATTAACTAGCCCCACTTGGCTTTTGTTGTGACACCTTTCCCTTTTTTTTTATCCTAGTTAGTTTATTTTTTAGATATCAATAAATGTTATTTTTTATGGTACTCTAGTTTTTGAGGCATATATGTAGGTTATAGTCAATGTGGTAGACACCTGAACGTTTTACTTGATCTATCTGAGCATTTGTCAATTTTCTGCTGCAAAACCTGATCATAAAGGGCATTTTCTCCAGGATTTTTCTTGCAGTTTTGGTGCCTTTTTTCACTGCCTTTCTGTCTTTTTATGCATGCACATCAAGTTCTGTGGAAAAAAAAAAAAAACATTCTATTTTGGTATCAAAAAAGCCAAAACAAATTTTGTTGCGTTTTTTTATGCATGTTTTCAGCGTTCTTTTTCACCACCTTTTACTTCCTATGGGTGTAAAAACGCTGAAAGTGACATGCTCTATTTTCCTAAAAAACATGCAAGGCACAGAACAGAGAATTCTGGTTTCTCAGACTTTGCTGGTACTGCAAAAGGTAGCTGAAAATTAGCATAAAGATTGCATAATAAACCCCTGAAAAAAAACATGTGTGAACATAGCCTAAGAGAGGAAGCTGTAATAGCTACAAAGGGAGACCACCTCCATATTAGAGTATGGCATTTGATAAGAGCTCCTGTGGGTGTATTGTGTAGGCCTCTTAAATACTTTTCTCCATATAGTGTGTACTAGGTCCTGGTTTTTCCACTGGTGAGAGTTGGGTTACTAGCCCTGTGCTGATGTGGAAATCTGCTATGTGAGTAAGAATCCTAATTAGTTTTTATGTATGTTTCAGGGGTACGGAAGGCTATAAAAAACTATTAGCCCATACCCTCCAAGAGCCCAATACATCGCACTGGAGGATGAAGAACCGGAGGAAGGGATACTGATGTAAGCACTAAATATGGCTGTCAGGCCAGGATCTTTACATTGTAAAGTAAGGCTCTGTTCACATGTCCCGTAGTTTCCGTTTTGTGACTGCAAAAATGGAAATCAAATGATCCCGTGCAAGATCCATTCATTTAAATAGGATCTGAAATGTTTTCTGTTTGACAGCAATCAGTTTTTTTATCATGACAAAAGTTTGTGGGTTATGGAACATACAGTAATACATGGCTTTCATGTCATCCATTAACCCTTTAATGACCTTGCAATTTTCTGTTTTTTGCTCTTGATTTCCCCCCCCCCTCAGTTTCCTTCAAGAACCATAACTTTTATATTTCAAGCGAGAACAAAAATTCCAAGTGCGTTGAAACTGCAAAAAAGACCAATTCCACAATTGGTTTTAATTTTATCATTCACCATGCTCAATATATGATCAAACCGACCTGCCGATATGATTCTTCACGAGTGTATGAGTATGCAGATACAATGTATAGTTTATTTTTATTCAAATAGTAATTTTTTTTTAGAATCTGTAAGGGAAAAAAAGAAATGTGCATATATTGCCACCTTCGTAAACCCGTGAAGTTTTTACTGATACCATTTTGGGGTACATATGATGTTTTCATCGCATCTTATTATATTTTACTGCAATGTTGCAGCAGCAAAAACAAAATGTAATTCTGGCGGTTTAGAATAATTATTATGTTGTTTACTATTTTGGATAAATGTATTTGATATTTTATTTGGACTTTTACAAATTCAGTTATACCAAATGTGTAGGGTTTATTTTTTTAACATTGTTTCATTATTCATAGGACAAAAGGGGGGTGGTTTGAACTTTTGTGGGGTGTTTTTTCCCATATTTTTAAATACTTTTTTTCTTTTTAACTTTACACTGAATGTAATTGTCTCCTTAGGAGACCTGAAGTTGAGATTGTCCAATTGCTTGCGCTTTACCTATATCAGTAATCGCAATCTCCTTTTGGCATTCACAGGAAGCTCATAATGAGAGGTATGGGGGCATCAGCAGACCCCCGGCTGTCATGGTAACCCATCGACACCCCATGATAACGTCATGGCATTTCCAGCCCGTGCGTGTTAAAGGGAATCTGTCACCCCTGGGAGATATCAGACTTCTACTATGGCCATACAGGTTATAGAAAAGTAAATCTCTACATACCTGTATGGCCCATAGTAGAGGTTTGATTGCAGAGAAAAGCATTTTTTTTTCCACAAGCTTGTGTCCGGGGCCAAGCAATGCCCGCCTGTCTGCTTATTATTCCCCCAAATCCCCACCTCTGCTTAATTATCACATCACCCCCCTCCCCTGTACGTCACAGGGCCCTTTTTTCACAGGCCTCCAGTGATTGTTTTTTTTTTATGAAAAAAGAATCAACAAACAACCGGAGACCCTTCAGTGATGTTATCACCAATTGCGCTCGACCACTGTAGGACGTACACACAAATGTAGTGCAAAAAAACCCAAAAAACTATTTTTTAAAAAAAGTGAAAAATCATTTACATTATTTGATAAATCTAGATTAGGGACAGTAAAATATGCTGTAGTAATTGTCGACTAGGGTATTTTTTACTGAATTGAGTTAGTGTCAGCACAGGAAAAAAATATTATCCGTGCTTCCGTCCTACAGTCGTGGTCAACCTCCGGTTGTTCTATTTTTATATTTTTCTTTCTAGATTCTTCTCTTTTCTTTTTTTATTTAGAAGAGAAAAAAAATGTTTACACCAAACACACACAAATAAAATTTGATACAAACGCCACATATGTAAAAAAAAAAAAAAAAATTCTGCTCATCCCAGTAACTGTTCAGCAGAGGAGACATGTGCTTCCGTTGCCTCCCACACTGAGGATGAGGGAGAGGATCCCACCTTCCTTATTTTTCCTCCTCCTCTAGTGATGCTGAACTGCCACGCAGTTTAAAGTCTTTTCAAAGTCTCTTTCTCTGAGGATTTTGTAAACCTCATGGTGGCCCAGACAGATTTGTATGACAATTGAAAGCAGCATCTAAGGGGTTAAACGTGCATGGTCGGTGCCAACACTGATCGTGGCGGCTGCAGCAAGTAGTGAGCTATAGTGTACAGCCGACAGCTACAGGATGGTCACCTGTCGGAGAATGCTAGTCTCTTATATCGCAGGTCACTAAAAACAGGTCACTAAGGGGTTAATCAAGGTTGGCAGACATTTTTGAGATTTGACAGAAATTAATCAAAGTTAAAAAAAAAAAAAATTACTGATTTAATGTGTCCATTTGCAGTTTGTCTTTTAGCTTCTGAATGTAAGATTTAGTGGTGGGAGACTTGAAGCTACTGGAGCTGGAATTACCACTACAGAACTCTCCAGGGCTTTATTTTCATCCATTTCTGGTTGCTTCTTGAATTATGTTTGGGGTCATTGCCCTGCTAGAAGACCCATGACTAGTGATGGGCGAACCTGAACACTAAAGTTCGGGGTCCGTACCGAACACCTACTACTCAGGCATGGAGCCCGAACACTGACTTCCTCAGAAAATCAGTGTTACGGTTCGGGTGTTTCCTGCGCTGTCATAGATATATGGATAGCGATATATAAATATAGAAAAGTTACTTTGGTCATGCACTGCGCATGACCAAAGTAACATCCTGCTGTCTCGTGACCTGGATGTTGTCATGACGACATCGGGGAGCCACCGCGGTACGCCAGAGAGTACAGGCGCTTACCTCCCCTTGCCGCCGCAATGCTACTTACTCTGGACTTGGTCTGGGCTCTGCTTAGCAGAGTCTTTGTTTTCTCTAATAACCCCCCACAACAGCACCACAGGAGGATGTCACCCCACCCTAATAGGGACAGGAAACACCGATCAAATAGCCCCTCCCTCATCTTCCCTCCATTGTGTTTTCCTGTCCTTTTTGGGATAAAGAGGTCATCCTGTGGTGCTCTGTGCTGGAGGCATACACTACTTCCTTATCTTAGCCGGGCAGCTGGCAACGATTGCTGGTCACTTCTTCTGTCTCCTTCCGGACTCAGGACTTACCCTCAGACGAGGAATAGGTGGGAAGGCCTGGTGGGCATTAGGCTGGAGGCCTCCCTGAGCTCCCCTACCTATCTCCTCCCCCTCCTCATGCAACCTCCGGGATAGAGTGGGACGCCAAGCCACTTTTGGTTTCCCTCCCAGAACGCCGGACGTGACATTGGATGCTGGTCTCAGACTGGTGACGTCACTTCCTGCCTGCGCGCCTCCTTCTCTGTCTGTCTCAGAGGATAGAGAGATTAGAAAGTAAAAGTAGAAGTGACTTCAACCATGAAAATACTCAGGGTGACCAAGTCATTGTGATTCTGATGTTTGAAGACCGTCATATATCAGACTCGCATATCAAAATCACAGATCAATTGAATTTGGCTTGGAGGAGGTATTTTTGACAGTCCCAGTGAGTGTAAGACAGGTTTGCACTGAAAATCACATAACTAAATAGATTGCAGAGATTTCTTCAACTGAGCTTATAGCTCAATGGTTAGTGCACTGGCTTCTACATATAGTTTGGGGTTATAGTTGTAAAAGTCACATGTTCAAGTCACTTATCAGACCGGGTAATTTGCCTCAAACTGACATTCTGATGTTTGACTTTGATATCTGATCATGTCCTAAAATGGACATTATGCAGCGGAGTCCTTTTACTGCTGGCTTACACTGTGCTAGCACAGGGAGGCTGCAGCAGGGGGAAGGTCTGGCAGAGACTGGGGGTGGTGTCTGTTAGGTTACAGGCAGGAAAGCTCTAGACTGGGTGTGACCAGCTCCTCCAGAATCCAGGAGAGAGCTGGTTACATCCCCAAGTGTGGAATATAGGCAATGGTGCAGAATACTGACAGGGAGTATATTACAAACTGTCAGCATTCTGCAGCCTAAGTACACACACAGAATAGGAAAAAAAGCCCAGACTACCCCATTAAGTATTTGGTGCAGAAATTTCTGCATCTCTTGGCAGTAAAAACTCAGTATAAAATACTCACGCTTTTTTTTGCAGTTTTCAATCTGCACCAAATCTGCAAGTCAAAAATACGCAACGTGTGCATGATGCCCCACGATTCTCACTTTGCTGGCATCTGGAAATCCCATTAGATTTTCTGACAACTGCAAAGTGTACACAAGCTGTGAATATCCCCAAGAATCTGTACAATTCAATTGAAAATTAACTGAGATCTAATTTAATAGGTCTCAATTTCTGTGGAAAAATCACAGGCTTTGCTTTATCAGTCAATTAGACCTCATTCACACGGATGAAAAGGGCCAATATAAGTTTATGGGTCTATAAAAAACACGGATGGCTTCTGTATGCCATTCATGTGCTGTACGTATTTAACATTATAGATGATAGGAGAACTTTTGTAACCAATTCATCTGTGAAAAACACTGGTGAACACGGACACCATTTTTTAACATACTTGTTGAAACAGGGACATGTTAATTGGACCTTATATGCATGTACCACCGCTGCGACCTCCACTTAGGTTAACCAGTTCAAGACTTGGTCAATTTACCCGTTCCTGACCAGGCATATCATTTTTTTTTCTTGCCGTTTTAAGAGCGCTAAAATGTGGTGGTTTTTTTTTTCTTTTTAACTCCTTTAGATAGACTACAAATATAAAGAAAAACATTTTTGACTAATTAACAATTTTTTCCTCCAATATCGAGAAGAAACAGGTCTTTTACGGTTAATTTTTTTTTTTTTAATTTGTTTTCCATTCTGCATCAATAATATTTGTATATTAGACACAAGTTTTTTTTCCTTTCTAATTTTTGTCTTTGAGAGGGGCAGAGCTAGAAACAGCAATTTGGACAGGCAGTTGCATTTTATTACATTTTTTTATTTATTTTTTCCTTTATTTCACACATTGTGCCCCTCAAGGACATAAAAGGCCTTTGTGGGACACTTCAATATTTAAATCAATTTCTTTATATACCCGATTTCCCTTGTAATGGCTAGTATATTAGCCCAGGTTACAGGGCAAAGTCAGCCTTCTGCATGCATAGCAGCTCTAATCTTGGGTCTGTAAAGACCTAGCGGCTACTGCTCCCTCCTGGTACAAAAATTCATATGATTGCAGAGTCTGGAGGAAGGACCGCTGATTTGAAATCGGGAAGGAAGAGATGGTAGTATACAATCTTTGCCATATCTGAGGACTTCTGGTGTCGAGGGCCAAATAAAGCCACCTTGAGGACCAGATCTATGAGGAGTTTGGCTGTGCCTGGCACCCTGCTCCTGCACAAGCTGGTGGAGCTACGTTCCATGCAGTGATGTTTTAGAACATCACTGCAGAGTAATATGTCTATGTGGCGCCCCTGAGGGTTCAGTCGCCACAGGGGTACTGCACCTCAGAATGAGGTGTGGCATCTCCTCTCCAAGGTAAGGATGGAGCACCACACAGGACCCCAACCACACACTCAACACTACACCACTCCAGTTCTGAAGGGGGCCTAAAGCACCATAGTGCTGCCCCGGGCCTGAATAGAGGAGTTGGGGGGAACCAAGTAGTGAGTGAGGGTGGAGGAAGCACTTTACTTTAGCACTTAATAGAATCATATATAACTGGAGGCCATTTTAATAACCAGGTCTTTAGTCGTGGGTCTTTGGGACGGCAGGTCAGCACAAGGCTGTCGTCGCCTCAGGGTCCACAGTTCCCGGTCTCAGGCCTCAAGACGGGGGATTGAGGCAGAGTTATAACCGGCTCTGTCCCCGGTCAGAGTCCAACCAAGAAGGCCCAGGAGGGGAGCAGAGGAGTTAGGCTCCACAGGCGAAAGGATCTCAGGGGGTGCGGACGGAGTGGAGTCGCCACCCGCATACCTTATTCTGGCCCTGCTAGAGAGACCCTGCAACAAGAGGGGGTACCGGTCCCCTATTATCTGATTTTGCACTTCACGTCGGAAAAGTCCGGAGGCTTATGTGGATCCCAGGGGGATACTGAATCGCCACCTGTATTCGCTAATCTGAGTTCATCCAGAGGGACCTGGCCTGATGCCACGTTCTCACCACTAGTAGCCAAGAAGTGCACCCAGTCGGTCCGGGAGCTACTTGCTACCCATCAAAGACATCGCAGTACCCGTAAGGGTCACAAGGCGGGATAAGTACAACAGGAGAGGAACACTTTAGAGCGGGGGGTCCTGTCAAGCACTCCTGAACCCCACCCTAGCGGACTCCGCTCGCCGTGTGACAGCAGAGAGAAGCTCTGAGCTGAGAAAGCATCACCATGAGTAAAGACTTGGATGACTTCAAATACTGCCTCTGTCTGTTCTTTTCTCTGCGGTACTGCACCCACCAACGCTCTACCTTGCATCCCTTCTCCTACGCTGCCCTGAGGCCCTGCACCAACTAAGCTGCCTGATCCTCAGAGGACTGTACCAGCGCTGGTGATCCTCACCAGACACCACGGGTGGCGTCACGAACCATTTCCCCCTTTCCCATACACCTTTCCCCCCCATTCCTTCTTTGCTTTTAAGAGTGACTCCAGGGTACGGGCCCAGGAGCCGGCCACCGCGAATTCCCATACCCCAAAACCAACAACAAGGCCCGGGCGCAAAGTCGTGCCCATCCCCTGGGCGCGTCATCTACCGCCCGGACGTTTAAAGTATATGGTTGTGTGGAAGTAGTTGCAATAAGCCTGGGTTTCCAAAACCCATCATGCCTAAGGAGATGGCCACGTCATCTCAGTGGAGAGTAAATGGAGAGCTGACCACATCTTTTAGACATGAGACCAGAATGAATCAGATATTTATGGGATAACTTGAAAGCTTGCTGTTTAACATAACAAAACCTATTCATAAGTGTTTGGGCCAGATTTCGGCCATAAATCACTTTTGGAAATTTAAGAACTTTTTGCCCCATTCAAAGTTGGATAAAGATTTTACATTTGCAGTTTTCACATCAGTCCTTGCCAGCTCTGCCAAAGTGGGTGGAATACAAAAGATTTGCCAGTACTTCCATGTCAGGAAGTGTTTAAAAAGCTTCTAACATTGTGACTGTCAAGTATGGTGGTCAGTATATGATCGCAGGGTGCTGATGAGTTGCTTTAGCAGCTGGGAGCCCACTTTAAAAAAATAAATATGGCTCTCAGAATATGGTGACAGGAGCAAAATTAATTTTGTAAAGGTTTAATTTTTAAAACTAGTAAAACGAAATACTATCTATATAAATGTGGCATCGCCAGAACCATAGTGAGTCAGAACAACATTAACGGATGGTTTTATGGCGCTAATTGCTGTTTTTTTCCCCCAACCACTTACATGGTAAAATATATGGCATCCTGCAAGAAAACAACCCCTTTTGCGGTTAGTTCAATGGGTGTATAAAAAATGATGGCTCTAAGGAGAGGGAAAAAGCTAGCAAAAAAGAAAAAAAAAAATCTGTCCTTAAGGGGTTAATGTTTTCTCATACAGATTTTACAAGTGTTCTTTTTGCCTACAAATATATGAAGATATCCTGGGAAATGGCTTTCTGTCTGCCTTTCCGCAACCTTCCATTCAGGGTTTGTTACCCAATGGATGACATGTCTGTAGAGCGAAAGTCAAAGCGATCTGCTACAAGTATTAGGACTCGCCTCTTTAATATGAGATCCGGCCCTTAAACATGACACCTGCCTCTACAAACATTTTTGAGAGAGTGGCTCATTCTAAAGAGCTCACTGAGTTCTGCATGGTCCTCTTAATAGTATGACCCTGTTGTAACAAGTCCAATAAGACCTGGCTGGGTGAGATTGGTGTGGAAGAACGTGACTGGCCCGCAGTTATGACCTCAGCCTCATCAATACCTTTGGGATGAATTTGTTTTCTCAAACTTCAGTAGCTGTTCTCAGAAATGCTCTCCTGGGTGAATGGACAGAAATGAGCAAAGAAAACCTCCCTATGGCTATTTTCACACATCATGTTTTTTTGGCGCCAGTTTTCTGCATATAACCTACATATATGACACAAAAACTAGAGTATCATATAATATAACATTTAATGATATATATAAAAAATAAACTAACTAGAATAAAAAATGGGAAAGGTGTCACAACAAAAGCCAAGTGGGGATAGTTAATAATGCAATGTATTCATACAAAAATGTATAAAGATAAGGTAAATAACAATTTCATCATGATTATCCATTATGCCAGCAGTACATGACTAATGTTACTGTTATGATCTGCAACAAGCACTAAGGAAAGATAGGGGAAAGCTGTCCCTACAGTAAGACTAAGCTGAATCCCTATCAGGTGTGGGGAGTGCAATTATCAGATCCTTAACCCTTTCACTCAGACCAGCAAGAAATAAACATCAGCGCAGGAGCATTCCATCTGACTTCTGAAGCCCATCTCCTGAAGTGTGTACAATAATTTTCAACATCATCTGACCCCTGATTCAAAGGCTTGAGTTCTGCCTCAGCAGAAGAGATTCGATCAGGATCGTCATATAATAGCCCCATAGCAGAAAAAAAAAAATTATTCAACAGACCTTAAACACAGATCTTTAGGTTGGAGAGAAAAGGCCCACCCCTGTGGTTCCTTGCGCAAAAGTGACATAAACCCAATGCGCTGTGATTCATTCCCAGAGGACCTTGTGCACAACCGAAAATATAACAAACAAGCATTTTAAAAGGAAAAAAATTCTTGCTGTTTACCATAAAAAAATATCAGGCAGTCCTACCTTCGGTTCGACAAAATGCGCTCCAGGACAGCTACTCACGTGTTTCTGTAGCTCAGCCACTTCCATAGACAATCCCTGCAAGCATTGAGCCAAATCCTGGAGGGAAACCATACTGATCCCCGAAGTTTTTTCCTTTTAGTTTTTTTTTGGCTGGACTTACGGTTATGATCTGCAACAAGTACTAAGGAAAGATAGGGGAAAGCTGTCCCTACAGTAAGACTAAGCTGAATCCCTACGATGTAGCGGGCTGCCTGTTCCTAGCGAACAGAACCGCCTTAGTCCTCGGCTAGTCTGAACGAAGACCTATAGAATTAGGGGAGGGGTCCCTACAAGAACTAAGGACTGGGACAAAAATGGGACACCTCCTAAACAGAGAAGTTGTTGCAGGACACAAAAAGACAAAAAGGTACTAAAGGTCCCAAAAGGACCAAGCAAACTGACAGAGAAAGGCACAGAAACACCTGGCTAGAGAAACAATCAAACACTGAAGTCCAGCACAGCCAAAAGGGCGGAGCTGGAATATAAAGGCAGATGGTCACGTGACCGCAAAACACAAGATGGAAAAAACAAAACAGGAGAGTTATAACAGTTACTTTATATTATGCTAGCTACATGGATGTATTATTTGATGTGTCATTCATGACACTTTAACCACACATTGACCTTTATAGATCTTGCATATAGGACTATGCACTTTACTTTGTAAACCATCTACATACTCCATCATAATTTTTCCATGTATGCTTCTATATATTCAATGTCTGTATAATTACGGTCTATGGTCATGGCATGATGAAATTGTTATTTACCTTATTTTTATACATGTTTGTATGAATACATTGCGTTATTAACTATCCCCACTTGGCTTTTGTTGTGACACCTTTCCCTTTTTTTATCCTAGTTAGTTTATTTTTTATATATCAATAAATGTTATATTTTATGGTACTCTAGTTTTTGTGTCATATGTAGGTTATATTCAATGTGGTAGACACCTGAACGTTTTACTCGATCTGAGCATTTGTCAATTTTCTGCAGCAAAACCTGATCGTAAAGGGCATTTTGTCCAGGATTTTCCTTGCAGTTTTGGTGCCTTTTTTCACTGCCTTTCTGTCTTTTTATGCATGCACATCAAGTTCTGTTAAAAAAAAAAAAAACATTCTATTTTGGTATCAAAAAAGCCAAAACAAATTTTGTTGCGTTTTTTTATGCATGTTTTCAGCGTTCTTTTTCACCACCCATTACTTGCTATGGGTGAAAAGACGCTGAAAGTGACATGCTCTATTTTCCTAAAAAAACATTAAAGGCACAGAAGAGAATTCTGGTTTCTCATAGACTTTGCTGGTCCTGCAAAAGGTAGCTGAAAATTTGCATAATAAACCCCTGAAAAAAAACATGTGTGAACATAGCCTAAGAGAGGAAGCTGTAATAGCTACAAAGGGAGACCACCTCCATATTAGAGTATGGCATTTGATAAGAGCTCCTGTGGGTGTATTGTGTAGGCCTCTTAAATACTTTTCTCCATATAGTGTGTACTAGGTCCTGGTTCTTCCACTGGTGAGAGTTGGGTTACTAGCCCTGTGCTGATGTGGAAATCTGCTACGCGAGTAAGAATCCTAATTAGTTTTTATGTATGTTTCAGGGGTACGGAAGGCTATAAAAAACTATTAGCCCATACCCTCCAAGAGCCCAATACATCGCATTGGAGGATGAAGAACCGGAGGAAGGGATACTGATGTAAGCACTAAATATGGCTGTCAGGCCAGGATCTTTACATTGTAAAGTAAGGCTCTGTTCACATGTCCCGTAGTTTCCGTTTTGTGACTGCAAAAATGGAAATCAAATGATCCCGTGCAAGATCCATTCATTTAAATAGGATCTGAAATGTTTTCTGTTTGACAGCAATCAGTTTTTTTATCATGACAAAAGTTTGTGGGTTACGGAACATACAGTAATACATGGTTGGTTTTCATGTCATCCATTAACCCTTTAATGACCTTGCAATTTTCTGTTTTTGCCATTCTGATTCCCCCCCCCCCCCCCCTCAGTTTCTTTCAAGAGCCATAACTTTTAGATTTCAAGCGAGAAAAAAAATTCCAAGTGCGTTGAAATTGCAAAAAAAAGACCAATTCCACAATTGATTTTAATTTTTTCATTCACCATGCTCAATATATGATCAAACCGACCTGCCGATATGATTCTTCACGAGTGTATGAGTATGCAGATACAATGTATAGTTCTTTTTTTATTCAAATAGTAATTTTTTTTTTTTAGAATTTGTAAGGAAAGAAAAAATTGCATATGTTGCCACCTTCGTAAACCCGTGAAGTTTTTACTGATACCATTTTGGGGTACATATGATGTTTTCATCGCATCTTATTATATTTTACTGCAATGTTGCAGCAGCAAAATCAAAATGTAATTCTGGCGGATTATTATTATTATTATTATTATTGTTTACTATTTTGGATAAATGTATTTGATATTTTGTTTCGACTTTTACAAATTCAGTTATACCAAATGTGTGGGGTTTATTTTTTTTCATAGTTTCATTTTTCATGGGACAAAAGGGGGGTGGTTTGAACTTTTGTGGGGTGTTTTTTCCCGTATTTTTAAACACTTTTTTTCTTTTTAACTTTACACTGAATGTAATTGTCTCCTTAGGAGACCTGAAGTTGAGATTGTCCAATTGCTTGCGCTTTACCTATATCAGTAATCGCAATCTCCTTTGGGCATTCACAGGAAGCTCATAATGAGAGGTATGGGGGCATAAGCAGACCCCCGGCTGTCATGGTAACCCATCGACACCCCATGATAACATGACGGGCGTTTCCAGCCCATGCGTGTTAAAGGGAATCTGTCACCCCTGGGAGATATCAGACTTCTACTATGGCCATACAGGTTATAGAAAAGTAAGTCTATACATACCTGTATGGCCCATAGTAGAGGTTTGATTGCAGAGAAAAGCATTTTTTTTTCCACAGGCTTGTGTCCGGGGCCAAGCAATGCCCGCCTGTCTGCTTATTATTCCCCTAAATCTCCGCCTCTGCTTAATTATCACATCACCCCCCTCCCCTGCACCTCACAGGGCCCTTTTTTCACAGGCCTCCAGTGATTCTTGATTCTTTTATGTTATCACCAATCGCGCTCGACCATAAATGTAGTGCAAAAAAACCAAAAAACTATTTTTTTTAAAAAAGTGAAAAATCATTTACATTGTTTGATAAATCTAGATTAGGGACAGTAAAAATATGCTGTAGTAATTGTCGACTAGGGTATTTTTTACTGAATTGAGTTAGTGTCAGCACAGGAAAAAATATCATCCGTGCGTCCGTCCTACAGCCGTGGTCAACCTCCGGTTGTTCTATTTTTATGTTTTTCTTTCTAGATTCTTTTCTTTTTTTTATTTAGAAGAGAAAAAAATGTTCACACCAAACACACACCCACACACACACACACACAAATAAAATTTGATACAAACGCCACATATGTAAAAAAATAAAAATTCTGCTCATCCCAATAACTGTTCAGCAGAGGAGACATGTGCTTCCGTTGCCTCCCACACCGAGGATGAGGGAGAGGATCCCACCTTCCTTATTTTTCCTCCTCCTCTAGTGATGCTGAACTGCCACGCAGTTTAAAGTCTTTTCAAAGTCTCTTTCTCTGAGGATTTTGTAAACCTCATGGTGGCCCAGACAGATTTGTATGACAATTGACAGCAGCATCTAAGGGGTTAAACGTGCATGGTCGGTGCCAACACTGATCGTGGCGGCTGCAGCAAGTAGTGAGCTATAGTGTACAGCTGACAGCTACAGGATGGTCACCTGTCGGAGAATGCTAGTCTCTTATATCGCAGGTCACTAAAAAGACGTCACTAAGGGGTTAATCAAGGTTGGCAGACATTTTTCAAATTTGACAGAAATTAATCAAAGTTAAAAAAAAAAAATTACTGATTTAACCCCTTAAGCCCCGCGGGTGGTTTGCACGTTAATGACCGGGCCAATTTTTACAATTCTGACCACTGTCACTTTATGAGGTAATTACTCTGGAACGCTTCAACGGATCCCCCTGATTCTGAGATTGTTTTTTCGTGACATATTGTACTTCATGATTGTGGAAAAATTTCTTCGATATCACTTGCGTTTATTTGTGAAAAAAACGGAAATTTGGCGAAAATTTTGAAAATTTTGCAATTTTCAAAATTTGAATTTTTGAGCCCTGAAATCAGAGCGATATGTCACACAAAAGAGTTAATAAATAACATTTCCCACATGTCTACTTTACATCAGCACAATTTTGGAACCAAAATTTTCTTTTGTTAGGGAGCTATAAGGGTTAAAAGTTGACCAGCGATTTCTCATTTTTCCAACAAAATTTACAAAAACATTTTTTTAGGGACCATATCATATTTGAAGTCACTTTGAGAGGTCTTTATGACAGAAAATACCCAAAAGTGACACCATTCTAAAAACTGCACCCCTCAAGGTGCTCAAAACCACATTCAAGAACTTTATTAACCCTTCAGGTGCTTCACAGGAATTTTTGGAATGTGGAAGAAAAAAATGAACATTTAACTTTTTTCACAAAAATGTTACTTTAGACCCAATTTTTTTTATTTTCACAGGGGTAACAAGAAAAAATGGACCCCAAAATTTGTTGTGCAATTTCCCCTGGGCACGCAGATACCCAATATTTGGGGAAAAAACACTGTTTGGGCGCACGGCAGGGCTCGGAAGGGAAGGAGCGCCATTTGACTTTTTGATTGTAAAATTTGCTTGAATAATTAGCGGACGCCATGTTGTGTTTGGAGAGCCCATGTGTGCCCAAACTTTGGAGCTCCCCCACAAGTGACCCCATTTTGGAAACTAGACCCCCCAAGGCACCTTTCTAGATGCATAGTGAGCACTTGGAACCCCCAGGTGCTTCACAAATTGATTCGTAACAATGAAAAAGTGAAAAAAAAAACACTTTTTCATTTTTATAAATCAATTTGTGAAGCACCTGAGGGTTCCAAGTGCTCACAATGCATCTAGATAGGTGCCTTGGGGGGTCTAGTTTCCAAAATGGGGTCACTTGTGGGGGAGCTCCAATGTTTGGGCACACAGCGGCTCTCCAAACGCAACATGGTGTCGCTAACAATTTGAGCCGATTTTCCGTTAAATTTGTTAGAGGACACCATGTTGCATTTAGAGAGTCCCTGTGTGCCCAAACATTGGAGCTCCCCCACAAGTGACCCCATTTTGGAAACTAGACCCCCCAAGGCACCTATCTAGATGCATAGTGAGCACTTGGAACCCCCAGGTGCTTCACAAATTGATTCGTAACAATGAAAAAGTGAAAAAAAAAACACTTTTTCATTTTTATGAATCAATTTGTGAAGCACCTGAGGGTTCCAAGTGCTCACTATGCATCTAGATAGGTGCCTTGGGTGGTCTAGTTTCCAAAATGGGGTCACTTGTGGGGGAGCTCCAATATTTGGGCACACAGCAGCTCTCTAAATGCAACATGGTGTCCGCTAACAAATTTAACGCAAAATTGGCTCAAATTGTTAGCGACACCATGTTGCGTTTGGAGAGCCGCTGTGTGCCCAAACATTGGAGCTCCCCCACAAGTGACCCCATTTTGGAAACTAGACCCCCCAAGGCACCTATCTAGATGCATTGTGAGCACTTGGAACCCCCAGGTGCTTCACAAATTGATTCGTAACAATGAAAAAGTGAAAAAAAAAACACTTTTTCATTTTTATGAATCAATTTGTGAAGCACCTGAGGGTTCCAAGTGCTCACTATGCATCTAGATAGGTGCCTTGGGTGGTCTAGTTTCCAAAATGGGGTCACTTGTGGGGGAGCTCCAATGTTTGGGCACACAGCGGCTCTCCAAACGCAACATGGTGTCGCTAACAATTTGAGCCAATTTTGCGTTAAATTTGTTAGCGGACACCATGTTGCATTTAGAGAGCCGCTGTGTGCCCAAATATTGGAGCTCCCCCACAAGTGACCCCATTTTGGAAACTAGACCCCCCAAGGCACCTTTCTAGATGCATAGTGAGCACTTGGAACCCCCAGGTGCTTCACAAATTGATTCGTAACAATGAAAAAGTGAAAAAAAAAACACTTTTTCATTTTTATGAATCAATTTGTGAAGCACCTGAGGGTTCCAAGTGCTCACTATGCATCTAGATAGGTGCCTTGGGTGGTCTAGTTTCCAAAATGGGGTCACTTGTGGGGGAGCTCCAATATTTGGGCACACAGCGGCTCTCTAAATGCAACATGGTGTCCGCTAACAAATTTAACGCAAAATTGGCTCAAATTGTTAGCGACACCATGTTGCGTTTGGAGAGCCGCTGTGTGCCCAAACATTGGAGCTCCCCCACAAGTGACCCCATTTTGGAAACTAGACCCCCCAAGGCACCTATCTAGATGCATAGTGAGCACTTGGAACCCCCAGGTGCTTCACAAATTGATTCGTAACAATGAAAAAGTGAAAAAAAAAACACTTTTTCATTTTTATGAATCAATTTGTGAAGCACCTGAGGGTTCCAAGTGCTCACTATGCATCTAGATAGGTGCCTTGGGTGGTCTAGTTTCCAAAATGGGGTCACTTGTGGGGGAGCTCCAATATTTGGGCACACAGCGGCTCTCTAAATGCAACATGGTGTCCGCTAACAAATTTAACGCAAAATTGGCTCAAATTGTTAGCGACACCATGTTGCGTTTGGAGAGCCGCTGTGTGCCCAAACATTGGAGCTCCCCCACAAGTGACCCCATTTTGGAAACTAGACCCCCCAAGGCACCTATCTAGATGCATAGTGAGCACTTTGAACCCCCAGGTGCTTCACAAATTGATTCGTAACAATGAAAAAGTGAAAAAAAAAACACTTTTTCATTTTTATGAATCAATTTGTGAAGCATCTGAGGGTTCCAAGTGCTCACAATGCATCTAGATAGGTGCCTTGGGGGGTCTAGTTTCCAAAATGGGGTCACTTGTGGGGGAGCTCCAATGTTTGGGCACACAGCGGCTCTCCAAACGCAAAATGGTGTCGCTAACAATTTGAGCCGATTTTCCGTTAAATTTGTTAGAGGACACCATGTTGCATTTAGAGAGTCCCTGTTTGCCCAAACATTGGAGCTCCCCCACAAGTCACCCCATTTTGGAAACTAGACCCCCCAAGGCACCTATCTAGATGCATAGTGAGCACTTGGAACCCCCAGGTGCTTCACAAATTGATTCGTAACAATGAAAAAGTGAAAAAAAAAACACTTTTTCATTTTTATGAATCAATTTGTGAAGCACCTGAGGGTTCCAAGTGCTCACTATGCATCTAGATAGGTGCCTTGGGTGGTCTAGTTTCCAAAATGGGGTCACTTGTGGGGGAGCTCCAATATTTGGGCACACAGCGGCTCTCTAAATGCAACATGGTGTCCGCTAACAAATTTAACGCAAAATTGGCTCAAATTGTTAGCGACACCATGTTGCGTTTGGAGAGCCGCTGTGTGCCCAAACATTGGAGCTCCCCCACAAGTGACCCCATTTTGGAAACTAGACCCCCCAAGGCACCTATCTAGATGCATAGTGAGCACTTGGAACCCCCAGGTGCTTCACAAATTGATTCGTAACAATGAAAAAGTGAAAAAAAAAACACTTTTTCATTTTTATGAATCAATTTGTGAAGCACCTGAGGGTTCCAAGTGCTCACTATGCATCTAGATAGGTGCCTTGGGTGGTCTAGTTTCCAAAATGGGGTCACTTGTGGGGGAGCTCCAATATTTGGGCACACAGCGGCTCTCTAAATGCAACATGGTGTCCGCTAACAAATTTAACGCAAAATTGGCTCAAATTGTTAGCGACACCATGTTGCGTTTGGAGAGCCGCTGTGTGCCCAAACATTGGAGCTCCCCCACAAGTGACCCCATTTTGGAAACTAGACCCCCCAAGGCACCTATCTAGATGCATAGTGAGCACTTTGAACCCCCAGGTGCTTCACAAATTGATTCGTAACAATGAAAAAGTGAAAAAAAAAACACTTTTTCATTTTTATGAATCAATTTGTGAAGCATCTGAGGGTTCCAAGTGCTCACAATGCATCTAGATAGGTGCCTTGGGGGGTCTAGTTTCCAAAATGGGGTCACTTGTGGGGGAGCTCCAATGTTTGGGCACACAGCGGCTCTCCAAACGCAACATGGTGTCGCTAACAATTTGAGCCGATTTTCCGTTAAATTTGTTAGAGGACACCATGTTGCATTTAGAGAGTCCCTGTGTGCCCAAACATTGGAGCTCCCCCACAAGTGACCCCATTTTGGAAACTAGACCCCCCAAGGCACCTTTCTAGATGCATAGTGAGCACTTGGAACCCCCAGGTGCTTCACAAATTGATCCATAACAATGAAAAAGTGTTTTTTTTTCACTTATTCAATTTTACGAATCAATTTGTGAAGCACCTGGGGGTTCCAAGTGCTCATTATGCATCTAGATAGGTGCCTTGGGGGGTCTAGTTTCCAAAATGGGGTCACTTGTGGGGGAGCTCCAATGTTTGGGCACACAGGGACTCTTCAAATGCAACATGGTATCCGCTAACAATTTGAGCCGACAATTTGTTAGCGAATACCATGTTGCATTTGAAGAGTCCCTGTGTGCCCAAACATTGGAGCTCCCACACAAGTGACCCCATTTTGGAAACTAGACCCCCCAAGGCACCTATCTAGATGCATAATGAGCACTTGGAACCCCCAGGTGCTTCACAAATTGATTCGTAAAATTGAATAAGTGAAAAAAAAACACTTTTTCATTGTTATGGATCAATTTGTGAAGCACCTGGGGGTTCCAAGTGCTCACTATGCATCTAGAAAGGTGCCTTGGGGGGTCTAGTTTCCAAAATGGGGTCACTTGTGGGGGAGCTCCAATGTTTAGACACACAGGATCTCTCCAAACGCGACATGGTTCCAATTTGTTAGCGGACACCATGTTGCGTTTCGAGAGCCCCTGTGTGTCTAAACATTGGAGCTCCCCCACAAGTGACCCCATTTTGGAAACTAGACCCCCCAGGGAACTTATATAGATGTGTGGTGAGCCCATTGAACCCGCAGGTGCCTCTCAGAAAATCATAATGTTGACTTGTGAAAATAAAAAAAAAACATTTTTTCCACAAAAATGCAAAAAAAAATATTTTCACAAGGGTACTAGGAGAAATTGCACCCCATAAGTTGTTGTGCAATTTCTCCTGAGTACTCATATACCCCATGTGTTGGAAAAAAACTACTGTTTGGGCGCATGTAAGGGCTCGGAAGGGAAGGAGTGACGCTTTTGAACGCAGACTTTGATGGAATGGTCTGCGGGCGTCATGTCATGTTCTCAGAGCCCTTGATGTGCCTAAACAGTGAAATGCCTAACAAGTGCCCCCTTTTTGGTAGTGTTAGTTGATTTTTGAATTTTGTAATGTAATGTTATACATCAGTTGTGTAGGACAATCTGACGAACACTACACAACTGATGTATGACAACCTGACGAACACTACGTCAGCTGTGAAGTGTTCGTCAGGTTGTTATACTTCAGAAATTAATTCAATAGTCCATCGAAGTATGGTACCTTTTGAAGCAGTCTTTCATACACAGGCCAGGTTTGTCAGGGCAGGTGTCACATTGATAAATGGTGTCCTTGCGTATTCCACTTTTATAACACACTCGGCACCTCTTTTGTGACTTTCCTTTTTTTCCGCTGTGAGGGATCTGCCCTGGGAAATGCTGGCCTGGTACAATCCTTGGTCCTTCAATTCCAGAAGTACTGGGGCCCTCTCTGTCACCGCTGCCAAATATCAGGGCCTTGATAACTGTTTCCTGAAACTGAAGGTACGACGCAGAAGTCTGGCCTGCACATTGTGACAGAAGGAAAGCATTGTGCATTGCCATCTGTACAATGTGCACGGCCAGCTTCTTGTACCACACTCTGGACTTTCTCAAAGCACTGTATGGCTGGAGGACTTGATCAGAGAGATCAACTCCCCCCATGTACTTGTTGTACCCCACTACACAGTCTGGTTTGACGACCTGTGTAGTGGAACCTCGTACAGTGCTGAGTGTGCTGCCATCACCATGTATGGTGGTCAAGAAAAGGACATCCCTTTTGTCCTTGTACTTGACCATCAACAGGTGGTCGCTACATTGGGCTCTGCTCTCACCCCTCTTGAGCAGCTGCCCAATTAGCGTCTTTGGGAGGCCTTTCTGAATTTTGCGGACAGTACCGCAGGCTGCGGTACGTCGCGCAGAGAGGGACTGGAAGAGCGGGATACTTGTATAAAAGTTATCCACGTAGAGGTGATAACCTTTATCAAGCAGTGGGTGCACCAAGTCCCACACAATTTTCCCACTCACTCCCAGAACAGGGGGGCATTCAGGGGGTTCAATCCGGGAGTCCTTCCCTTCATAAACTCTAAACTTGTGAGTGTATCCTGAGGTACTCTCACAAAGTTTATACAGCTTGATCCCGTACCTTGCCCTCTTACTGGGCAGGTACTGCCGGAATCCAAGCCGCCCCTTAAAAGAAATTAAGGACTCATCCACACAAATGTCCCTTTGGGGCACGTACACTTCACCAAACTTGTTGTTGAAGTGTTCGATGACCGGCCGAACTTTGAAAAGACGATCAAAGTTCGGGTCATCGCGTGCAGGACACCTTGCATTATCTTGGTAATGCAAGAACTTGTAGATGGCCTGAAAACGTGTCCGGGGCATGACCATTCGGAACACTGGAGTGTTATACAAAACGTCAACACTCCAGTATTGCCGAAGCTCGGGCTTCTTCAAGATCCCCATAAGAAGGACCAGGCCCCAAAACTTCATCATTTCTACTGCGTCTACAGGAGACCAGTTAGAAAATGATGAAGAGGGGTTTTGTTCTAAAAATTGATGAGCGTATAAATTAGTTTGGCCCACCATGAGGTTTATAAAATCCTCAGAGAAAAAGACTTTGAAAAAGTCTATTTCTGTGAGGCCGGTGGTGTCAAACTTGATTCCTGATTCCGCTACGAAATCAGGAATCAGCGGCTCATAATTTTCAGGGGGCGAAGTCCATATAGGCTCAGTAGTGGGGGGCGCTGGAACATCTCTCCTGCGACGACGGCGGGGCGGGCCAGCAGAACCTGAGGAAGAGGAGGAAGAAGAGAAGGAGGAAGACGACGAGGAGTCGGAAAAACAAAGAAATGTGGGATCCTCACCCTCACTGTCAGTGTCGGAGGCAAGAATAGCGTATGCCTCCTCCGCTGAATAATGAGTTTGGGATGAGCTGGACATTGTTTGTTATGTATGTGCTGCGTGTGTGTCAATTCTTTGAGAGTGTGTGTGTGTCAGTACTTTATTTAGAGTGTGTGGAAAAAGGAAATACTGTATGTGGTGCAAACAGCGAGCACGAGTGTGGATTGGTGAACTATGCCACCGATCAATACTCGGCGGCTGCTGGATGTGCGCACAAATGTGTGGGGAGTGGGAAGAGGGGAATTAGGTTGGATGAGGGGAGATCAGATTACTTACCAAAGTCCTCTCTGTTCTTTCAGGACCGGGAGCCCGTAGCAGGAGCCCGGCGCTGGTGACCGGGAGCCCGGAGCAGGAGACCGGGGGCCCGGAGCAGGAGACCGGGAGCCCGGAGCAGGAGACCGGGGGCCCGGAGCAGGAGACCGGGAGCCCGGAGCAGGAGACCGGGAGCCCGGAGCAGGAGACCGGGGGCCCGGAGCAGGAGACCGGGGGCCCGGAGCAGGAGACCGGCGCTGGTGACCGGGAGCCCGGAGCAGGAGACCGGGAGCCCGGAGCAGGAGACCGGGGGCCCGGAGCAGGAGACCGGGAGCCCGGAGCAGGAGACCGGGAGCCCGGAGCAGGAGACCGGGGGCCCGGAGCAGGAGACCGGCGCTGGTGACCGGGAGCCCGGAGCAGGAGACCGGGAGCCCGGAGCAGGAGACCGGGGGCCCGGAGCAGGAGACCGGGGGCCCGGAGCAGGAGACCGGCGCTGGTGACCGGGAGCCCGGAGCAGGAGACCGGGAGCCCGGAGCAGGAGACCGGGAGCCCGGAGCAGGAGACCGGAGCAGGAGACCGGGAGCCCGGAGCAGGAGACCGGGAGCCCGGAGCAGGAGACCGGGAGCCCGGAGCAGGAGACCGGCGCTGGTGACCGGGAGCCCGGAGCAGGAGACCGGTGGCCCGGAGCAGGAAGACGGGAGCCCGGAGCAGGAGACCAGGAGCACGGAGCAGGAGACTGGTACTGGAGCTGGAGATCAGAAGCAAAAGAATTAACAGGGACACTGGGGTGAGGCGGATTGGGATGGGAAGGAGGGTAAAAAGACAGGGGAGTGGGAAGAGGGGTAAAAAGACAGGAGAGTGGGAAGAGGGGGATTGGGGTGGATGAGGGGAGATCAGAGATGGACTTACCAAAGGGTCAGCAGGACTGGAACAGAAGACCCAGAGCAGGAGCCCGGGAGCCTGGAGCAGGAGACCAGGAACCCGGAGCAGGAGACCAGGAGCCCGGTGCAGGAGACCAGGAGCCCGGTGCAGGAGACCAGGAGCCCGGTGCAGGAGACCAGGAGCCCGGTGCAGGAGACCAGGAACCCGGAGCAGGAGACCAGGAGCCCGGTGCAGGAGACCAGGAGCCCGGTGCAGGAGACCAGGAGCCCGGTGCAGGAGACCAGGAGCCCGGTGCTGGAGCTGGAGATCAGAAGCAAAAGAATTAACAGGGACACTGGGGTGGGAAGGGGGGTTAAAAGACAGGGGAGTGGGAAGAGGGGGAAGAGGGGGATTGGGGTGGATGAGGGGAGATCAGAGATGGACTTACCAAAGGGTCAGCAGGACTGGAACAGAAGACCCAGAGCAGGAGACCAGGAACCCGGAGCAGGAGACCAGGAGCCCGGAACAGGAGACCAGGAGCCCGGAGCAGGAGACCAGGAGCCCGGAGCAGGAGACCAGGAGCCCGGTGCAGGAGACCAGGAGCCCGGTGCAGGAGACCAGGAGCCCGGTGCAGGAGACCAGGAGCCCGGTGCAGGAGACCAGGAGCACGGAGCAGGAGACTGGTACTGGAGCTGGAGATCAGAAGCAAAAGAATTAACAGGGACACTGGGGTGAGGCGGATTGGGATGGGAAGGAGGGTAAAAAGACAGGGGAGTGGGAAGAGGGGTAAAAAGACAGGAGAGTGGGAAGAGGGGGATTGGGGTGGATGAGGGGAGATCAGAGATGGACTTACCAAAGGGTCAGCAGGACTGGAACAGAAGACCCAGAGCAGGAGCCCGGGAGCCCGGAGCAGGAGACCAGGAACCCGGAGCAGGAGACCAGGAGCCCGGTGCAGGAGACCAGGAGCCCGGTGCAGGAGCCCGGAGCAGGAGACCAGGAGCCCGGAGCAGGAGACCAGGAGCCCGGAGCAGGAGACCAGGAGCCCGGTGCAGGAGACCAGGAGCCCGGCGCTGGTGACCAGGAGCCCGGCGCTGGTGACCAGGAGCCCGGCGCTGGTGACCAGGAGCCCGGCGCTGGTGACCGGGAGTGGAGCTGGAGACTCGGACCAGAGCTGGAGACCGCTGCAGGACGCAGAAAAAAAAGGTAAGGGGGGGTAAAAAGAGGGGGGAGGGGGGATTGGGGTGGATGAGGGGAGAACAGACTTACCAAAGTCTTCTCTGCAGGATCAGCAGCAGGCTCTGGAGCAGGAATCACAGCAGGTCAGGAGCAGAAGATCCAGGACGCAGGAACAGAAGATCCAGGACGCAGGAACAGAAGATCCAGGACGCAGGAACAGAAGATCCAGGACGCAGGAACAGAAGATCCAGGAGCAGCGGCAGCAGCAGCAGCGACTGGAACAGTGAGAATATTCTGTGGCACTACAAGGCCCAGAACAGACACATCAGATGTGATCGCTCTGTAGAAATCCTCACCAAATGTGAGGGTCTGCAGGGCGGTCACAGGGTGATGATGGGGTGGTGACAGGTGGAGGTAATCTGATTGGAGCAATCATTGATGACATCGATCGCTCCAATCAGAGTACCTGAATACAGGTGACCAGGCGGTCACAGGGAGGTGTCACCCCTCTGTGACCCCCTGTGGTGCATGTTGTGCCCCAGCCATCTGATTGGTGACACTGATTGCACCAATCAGACATGGCTGGAGCAGAGCACGCACCACAGGGGGTCACAGAGGGGTGACACCTCCCTGTGACCGCCTGGTCACCTGTATTCAGGTACTCTGATTGGAGCGATCGATGTCATCATTGATCGCTCCAATCAGAGCAGTCTGGGGGCTTGAGTCACATTACAGGGGGTCATGGGGCGGTGACAGGCAGGTCACAAGCCGGTCACCGCCCCATGACCGCCCTGTCACCGCGCGGTCGCGCTACGATCGGTGCGATCGATGTGATCGGCGATCGCACCGATCATAGCAGTCCGGGGCCAGGGCTGGGGTGTCCTAGCAACAGTCTAGGATCGGTGCTCATAGGAGCACCGATCCTAGGCTGCAGATCACTGTTTCTGGCAATCACATTGCCGGAAACAGTGAGAAATACTGTGATTGGCTGTTCAGATTTGAACAGCCAATCACAGCGATCGCTGGTGCGGGGGGGCGGCGACAGCCCCCGGGATGATGACGCCATCTACCAGGAAGTAGGATGGCACCGTAACTTTAATGCTGTCACCGCGACTTAAGTCGCGGTGCCGCATTAAAGATATGACGTACTAATACGGGTCTGGCTCTTAAGTCCCAGGGCACAGACGCGTATTAGTACGTCAGATGTTATTAAGGGGTTAATGTGTCCATTTGCAGTTTGTCTTTTAGCTTCTGAATGTAAGATTTAGTGGTGGGAAACTTGAAGCTACTGGAGCTGGAATTACCACTACAGAACTCTCCAGTAGAGATGAGCGTTGTTCTACTCGAACTGTTCGCCAATCTCAAATTCGAGCTGTTTTGGGCGGTGTTCGAGCCGGTCGGCGAACACGAACAATTTGAGAAAAATTCGGCTGTTCGAGGTTATGTTCGATAACTGTTCGTGCACCAAAATCATAACTGGATTTTTTCTCAGTAATGATGAAAATTAATGTTAATACGCAGTTTGAGTGTACAGCGGGGCGGGGGGAGGGGCAGGGGATGGATCTCTGCAGGAACAATGAAGATCTCCATTTTTTTTTCTCTTTCCCGCATTTGCAGTGGGGAGGTGCAATCTGTCAGCCTATCAGCAGCGCACACACGGAGCGAAGTGCTTTTTTTCACACAAGCAAGGGCATGTGTGATTGGCAGTGTATGTCACATGTCCTTGCCCTATAAGACCAAGCCATTTTCCCCGTCACCACCATTTTCTCACTGCTGCAGCTGCGTGTTAGACGGCACCGCTGTTGCTGTGTGCGCTATACCTTGTTAATTTCAAGCCAATTTTCGCACAAATCTACAGATAGCTTGGGAGTAGGGAATAGTTGTGATTGCAGTCCTTTTAAGGACTAGGTTACAGCATTTCCTACGACTTTTATCAGGCAGGTCTGTGCTCTTAAATAGATAGGTTGTGGGAGTAAAGACTAATTGTAATTGGAGTCCTTTTCAGGACTAGGTTACATCAGTTCCTATCAGTTTTTGCCAGGCAGGTCTGTGCCAGTGCTGTGCAAGTTTTTTTCACAGCATTTGGCTGAATCTAGCAAAGCTAATCCTTTTTGGCCTATTGCAGAGTGTGTTAGTCAGTGGAGTAGCCTATCTGTGTTGCAAGATATACCACCTGTGTATAGAATACCAATTTTTTTACTGCACCTAGTGAAGTAAAATCTTTTGGGCATAGCATCATTCTATTAGTCCATCTATACTGACCTCCATCAGGTTGCAAACTGAATATAATTTTTTTCTGCATCTAGCTCTGAAAAAATATTTGGGCTTCTAGCAGTGTGTGGGACTTGGTCTATTAGTCCATCTATACTGACCTCCATCAGGTTGCAAATTAAAAATAATTTTTTTCTTCATTTAGCTCTGAAAAAATATTTGGGCTTCTAGCAGTGTGTGGGACTTGTTCTATTAGTCCTTCTATACTGACCTCCAGCAGGTTGCAAATTGAATATAATTTTTTTCTGCATCTAGCTCTGAAAAAATATTTGGGCTTCTAGCGGTGTGTGGGACTTGGTCTATTAGTCCATCTATACTGACCTCCATCAGGTTGCAAATTAAAAATAATTTTTTTCTTCATTTATCTCTGAAAAAATATTTGGGCTTCTAGCAGCGTGTGGGACTTGTTCTATTAGTCCATCTATACTGACCTCCATCAGGTTGCAAATTAAAAATAATTTTTTTCTGCATCTAGCTCTGAAAAAATATTTGGGCTTCTAGCAGTGTGTGGGACTTGGTCTATTAGTCCATCTATACTGACCTCCATCAGGTTGCAAATTAAAAATAATTTTTTTCTTCATTTATCTCTGAAAAAATATTTGGGCTTCTAGCAGCGTGTGGGACTTGTTCTATTAGTCCATCTATACTGACCTCCATCAGGTTGCAAATTAAAAATAATTTTTTTCTGCATCTAGCTCTGAAAAAATATTTGGGCTTCTAGCAGTGTGTGGGACTTGGTCTATTAGTCCATCTATACTGACCTCCATCAGGTTGCAAATTAAAAATAATTTTTTTCTGCATCTAGCTCTGAAAAAATATTTGGGCTTCTAGCAGCGTGTGGGACTTGTTCTATTAGTCCATCTATACTGACCTCCATCAGGTTGCAAATTAAAAATAATTTTTTTCTGCATCTAGCTCTGAAAAAATATTTGGGCTTCTAGCAGTGTGTGGGACTTGGTCTATTAGTCCATCTATACTGACCTCCATCAGGTTGCAAATTAAAAATAATTTTTTTCTGCATCTAGCTCTGAAAAAATATTTGGGCTTCTAGCAGTGTGTGGGACTTGTTCTATTAGTCCTTCTATACTGACGTCCAGCAGGTTGCAAATTGAATATAATTTTTTTCTGCATCTAGCTCTGAAAAAATATTTGGGCTTCTAGCGGTGTGTGGGACTTGGTCTATTAGTCCATCTATACTGACCTCCATCAGGTTGCAAATTAAAAATAATTTTTTTCTGCATCTAGCTCTGAAAAAATTTTTGGGCTTCTAGCAGTGTGTGGGACTTGGTCTATTAGTCCATCTATACTGACCTCCATCAGGTTGCAAATTAAAAATAATTTTTTTCTGCATCTAACCCAGCCAATAGTTTTGGCCTAATACCACAGTTTGGCCACTCAGCTCTGCTCGGTTACCATCCATTGTTTTTTTGTGCAAACAACTCCAGAGTTGTGAATTAGTTAACCACCAAAATGAGTGGAAAAAGGCCTGCTGCTGGTGGAAAGGGGAATAGGCGTGTTGGGAAGGGGAAAAAAGGTTGTGTCCGTGGGGTAGGTGCAGAAGAAAGACCATCTTCCAGCCAAACTAAAATGTCTACTTCTTTTAGCGGACAATGTGATAAGATCCCTTTCTTACGGCCACGCCAATCGCTACAAATTCCAGATGAGGCACAAAAACAGCAGGTGCTTCAACGGATATCAAGTGCTCCTTTAAGTGGGCTCTCCTCCACATCAACTTCAACATCACAAATACTCCAGTCCTCAAAGGTGTCACCCAAATCGCACTTGCTTCCTCACAGCTCCCAAATCTCCAGCTGCCCGTCTGAGTATGAGGTAGAACAGATGGTTGAGTCTGCAGAGCTGTTTACTCATACTATAGCCTGGGAATCAGAGGTCGACTCCAGCGCTTCTGTGAATCCAGACGAGGAAATGATCTGCACTGATGCCCAGAATCTTTATGAGTCGGATCCAGGACCAGACGCAGAAGGTTCTGACCATAATGTAGACCCTCATTCCCAAACTGTAACTCCTGTTGGTGGAGACAATGAGGAAGACGATGATAAGACTCAAATACCTGATTGGAGCGACAACTTTAGTTTTTTGTCAGGGCAGGAACAGGTTGGCTCTGAGGACGACGGGTGTGATAACGCACAGGGTGATGATGATGAGGTCGGAGATCCCACTTACTGTCAACCCACAGTCAGCCAAGAGATGAGGTCAGCAGAGGAGGTGGAGGAAGATGCTAGTGACTACGAGGTCAGGTTGCGCCTTCCTGGACAGAGACGTAGTACTGGAAGCACGTCAACAACTGCATCCTCAAACACAACTCTGCCTCTCACCACAAGTCGTGGTGGCTCTTCAGGTCGCATGGGTGCTAAGCCTTGCATAGCCTGGGCATTTTTTCAGATCGATAAAGATGACCCAACTCGTGTTATCTGTAACATTTGTCAGCAAAAGCTAAGTAGAGGCCAAAAAATACATAGTTTGAGTACTTCATGCATGAACCGGCACATGGACATGAAGCATAAGTTGCAGTGGGAAGCTCAGTGTGCTACAATGCGGTCTAGCCGGCCGGGCCAACCACCGTCTGCCATATCTTGTGCATCCGCGGCCTCTTCATCCTCTGTGACTGGGGGGACAGCAGTCACACCTGTTTTGGGGCGCAGACCTGCCACCTCTTTACCCGCAACAGCCAGCGTGATTGGCAGGTCATCATTTTCTTTGGAGGTGGTAACACCAGCTGGTCTTGAGCGCTGTCCGACATCGATAGCACCACCTTTGGATCAAGGCAACCTAACATGTCCGCCTGCATCTTCCTCACAGACCGGCAGTTTGCCGGGGACACCCTTATCAACCCTGTCTAAGCACAATAGCCAGCCCTCGGTCCCTCAGATGTGGACAAGTAAAAGACCATTTCCTCCTAGCCATGAGAAAGCTAAGAGGTTGAATTTCACCATCTGCAAGCTCTTGGCTACAGAAATGCTGCCTTTCCGCCTGGTGGACACAGAGGATTTTCGAGACCTTATGTCCGTCGCAGTGCCCCAGTACCAGATGCCCAGTCGGCACTACTTCTCAAAGAAAGGTGTGCCTGCGCTCCACCAGCATGTCGCACACAACATCACCGCTTCTTTGAGAAACTCTGTGTGTGACAGGGTGCATTTCACCACAGACACTTGGATGAGTAGGCATGGACAGGGGCGTTACATGTCGCTGACTGGGCACTGGGTAACTATGGTGACAGCAGGACAAGGGGCTGCTGTCCAATTCTTGCCGTCCCCACGAGTTGTGCGTCAATCCTCTTTATGTCATTTTTCCTCCACTGCTTCTGCCTCCTCAACCTCCTCTCGGTCTTCCACCTGCACCCAAAGCCTGTCTGGTCATGCCACAAGCTTTCTAACTGCGCAGAAGGGATCCTGCACACCTCCTTACTATGCTGGCAGTAGGGCTCAACGTCATCAGGCGGTTTTTACATTGAAATGTCTGGGAAATGTGAGTCACACAGCTGAGGAGTTGTGGTCAGCTCTGGAGAACCAATTTCATGAATGGTTGTCTCCACTGGACCTGAAACCAGGGAAGGCCGTGTGCGACAATGCTGCAAACCTGGGTGCGGCCCTTCGCCGGGGCAATGTCACACACGTGCCTTGTATGGCTCACGTGTTGAACCTGGTTGTCCAGCAATTTTTAGCCCACTATCCCAGACTAGATGGCCTTCTGCAGAGGGCACGGTCGCTGTGTGCTCACTTCCGCCGTTCGCATCCCGCAGCTCAGCGACTTACATCTCTACAGAAGTCGTTGGGCCTGCCACTTCACCGGCTAAAATGCGATGTGCCTACCCGGTGGAATTCAACTCTGCACATGTTGCAGCGACTGTGGCAGCACCGACAAGCCCTGGTGCAATACGTTCTGACGTATAGCCTGGGCCAACGAGATTCAGAGGTGGGGCAAATCACGCTGGAGGAGTGGTCTCAGATCAGGGACCTATGCACCCTTCTGCACAGTTTTGAAATGGCGACGAAGATGTTTAGTGCTGACGATGCCATTATCAGCATGACTATTCCGGTGATTTACATGCTGGAGCACATGTTAAACAGAATTCGGAGTCAGGTGGTGGCACAAGAGGAGGTGGAGGAAGTAGAGGAGGAGGAGTTGTATGCGGAAGGGCTAACATCTGCAAGGTCCAGACGGTCGGCAGCACCAGGGCGGCAGGCATGTGAGGGTGGGGGAGATGATTTTACCAGGGCGCATGGTAGCAGCCAAACTAGTGAGGAAGGTGCAGGAGCCCAGGAAGAAGTGGAGGACGAACTGATGGAAGACTCATCAGATGAGGGAGACCTTGATCACATTTCTGTTGTGCGAGGTTGGGGGGAGAGGACAGAGGAAGGAAGCATGATTGTTACCTCGCCACCAACACAACAGGGACTTGGTGCTCCTGGATGCGCAACACACATGAGTGCCTTCTTGCTGCACTACCTGCAACATGACCCTCGAATTGTGAGAATTAGAAATAATCCTGACTACTGGGTTGCCACACTGTTAGATCCCCGGTACAAAAGTAAATTTGCAGAAATTATTCCTGCCATAGAAAGGGATGCACGCATGCAGGAGTATCAGCAGAGACTGTTGCAGAATCTTACATGTGCTTTTCCACAAAATACCAGTGGTGCACGTAGTGAATCTCACAGTTCCAACTTGCCAACCGTGGGACCGTCAAGTGTTCAGCACTCAAACCGTAACAGAACCACAGTATCTGCTGGTAACATCAATTTTGCGGAATCATTTCACCACTTTTTTAGCCCATCCTTTGCAAGGCCACAGGAGACAAGAAGTCTGACACATAGTCAACGCCTAGAGACGATGGTACAGGAGTATCTCCAAGTAAACATTGAAGCCACGACTGTGTCACTGGACCCTTGCTCTTTTTGGGCTTCCAATCTGGATAAATGGCCGGAGCTAGCCACTTACGCCTTGGAGATCTTGTCATGCCCCGCAGCCAGCGTTCTGTCTGAACGTGTGTTCAGCGCTGCTGGTGGTGTGCTGACAGATAAGCGCACGCGGCTCTCCACTGATAATGTAGACAGACTCGCGTTCATAAAGATGAACAAATCATGGATCCGAAACGACTTTTCTACCCCTGTGTCATCCTGGGGAGAGTAAAAGCTTGATGATTGGTTAAAATCACCCTACCAACCGTTTTAAGCTTTCAAATTACTAATCATGTTTATCTGTATCTTGACTGGAAAATAATTTGGGCTTTGTAGCAGTGTGCAGCACTGATCCTATTAGGCCATCTATAATAAGCTTCACCAGATTTAAAATTAAAAATAATTTTTAGCTGCATCTAGCCCGGAAAATAATTTTGGGGCTCCGAGATGCGCAAGACACATAAGTGCCTTCTTGCTGCACTACCTGCAGCATGACCCTCATATTGTCAGAATTCGAAGTAATCATGACTACTGGGTTGCCACACTCTTAGATCCCCCAAACTTTTCGATCAACCTTTTCATTTTAATAAAGACCAAAAAAATGGTCATTTTTGAAATTATAAGCATTAGCAGGTTGTTAGAAACTGAAATCAAACAGTTTTCAACTCAAAACTTTATTCTAGGTGATGTTACATTTTCACATAGGACCCCTTGTTCGAAAGGAGCTTCTGAACTCTCTCGTCCATTGAATTTGTCAGGTTTTGGATGGTTTCTGCTTCAGTTGTTTTGCATGAGGACAGAATACCCTCCCAGAGCTGTTGCTTAGATGTGAACTGCCTCCCGCCATCATAGACACTCCTTTTAATGATGCTCCAAAGGTTCTGAATGGGGTAGAGGTCAGGGGAGCATGGGGGTCACACCATAAGTTTGTCCCCTTTTATGCCCATATCAGCCAGAGATGCAGATGTTTTATGTGCAGCATGAGATGGTGCATTATCATGCAGAAAAATGATCTTGCTGTGAAATACACGGTTCTTCTTCTTGAACCATGGCAGGAAGTGCTGTTTGAGAAAATCCACATACATTATGGAGTTCATCTTTAGCGCCTTCAGGGATCCTAAAGGGGCCGACAATCTCTCTCCCCATGATTCCAGCCCAAAACATTACTCCACCTCCTCCTTGTTGGCGCTGTAGCCGTGTTTGCGTGGGGTGTCCATCAACCAGCCATCCTCCACTCCATTCATCTGGACCATCGAGCGCTGCACGGCACTCATCCGTGAACAAAACAGTTTTGAAATCAGTCTTCATGTAATGTTTGGCCCACTGGAGCCGTTTCTGCTTGTGTGAAGTGGATAGAGGAGGTCGACAGGATGGCGTATGCACAGCTGCAAACCTCTGAAGGACCCTGCATCTTGTTGTTCGGGGGACGTTGGAGGCACAAGCAGCTTCAAAAACTTGTCTGCTGCTATGACAAGGCTTTTTTGCCGCTGCTCTTTCAACCTGACGTAATTGCCTGTAGGAAAGAGTCCTCAATTTGCCCTTATCAGCACGCACACGTGTGTACTGTGAATCAGCTACATACTTCTTGATTGCCAAGACACTTCATCCTGATCATCGCACAATGTTGATTGTAGTCATGCCTTGACCTAAACACTCCACAATTTGTTGCTTCTCAGCAGCCGACACATCCTTTTTCTTTCCCATTTTGGCAGAAAATGTAGGCTGCTTAATAATGTGAGAGAGCCTTCTTAAGTAGTCTTGCCTTTCATTGGACACACCTGCCAAACTAATTAGCACAGGTGTCTGCAATTGCTTACAGTGATATAAAGAGCCCTGACACACATCACCATCAATGAGTTTAACTGACAAACAAACAAATTCTTCCCTTATCACTCCTAAACACTTTTTGCATAATAATTTGGAACGCGGTGTACATGTGCTTTTCCACAAAACACCAGTGGTTCACGTAGTGAATCTTACAGTTCTAACTTTCCTACCGTGGTCTGTATGGAATTGTTCAATAAAGGGCCCAAAATTAAGATAACATAGATGGGAGAGGTCTCTATGAATAGGAATTCCTAAGTATTTGATACCCTGTGAGGGCCAGGCAAAGGGAAAGTTGGACTGGATGGAATCCTATATGGATTTAGGGAGGGAGACATCGAGGGCCTCAGACTTCGCTGCATTGATTTTAAAATTTTACCATGTAACAAAGTGATCTATTTCAGCCATAACAGCAGGGATGGATATATGTGATTGAGTGATATATACTAGGACATCATCAGCAAATAGAGAGCACTTGTAGTCGGTGCCTCCCACCTCAATCCACCTAATATTGGGGTTATGGCGAATTGATGAGAGCAGGTGCTCCGTCACTAGGATGTATAAGAGAGGGGACAGAGGACATCCCTGCCTTGTCCCATTGGTGATTGTGAAAGGTGATGAAAATGTTCTGACGCACCCCCTGGGCCTTGGGACACACGGAGCCGGACCCTTTTTGGTGGATGCTGGTGGTTGTAGTCTTCGTGGCGGCGATCCGGTTCCGTGGCTCAGGGCGGTCAAACCAGTGGCGGAACTATTTATGTGGTTTTGATGTTTAAATGTCCGACTACGCCACCCGTGGATTGCGGTCAGAGTGAACCGCCGCTACAGGGCAGACCGCTAAGGCTGGTGTTGTGGGTGCAGCAGAGCGTAGCATAACTCCCCACGGGAGGAGTATAGCCTCAGGGCAGTGTATGCGGAGGATGGGGGTGATGGTGCAGGGCAGCAGCAGTAACGACACTGAGTCAGTGATGCAGTTCAGGGCCTTTACTCACAGTTCTTATTATCCAGACCACGTCTGCAGGTAACGGCTGCCCACGTCGTACTGTGCTCACCAGGTGAGGGGCTCAGACAACTCCCAGATAACTTTGGAGCGCTTCACAGGACCCCCTTTGTGTGTCCTTTGTCTGGCCTTTCTTACCAACACTTCTGTCCGGCTGCCTCGGGCCTCCTCTTGGTAAACTTGGCGCCAGTTTCCCTGACCCTATGTGGTGCCTTCCTAGCGGGTGGAGCAAGGGGCTGCGCCACATAAAATGTCAGAGCCTCCGGTTTCTAGCTGAGGGTCGTTTCCTGCCTCCACTAGTTCGGGGACCGGTCTCCCCCTTTGGCCTGACCCCTCCACGCAGGTGGATTCGGGCGTGCGGTGGCGACTCGCCCGTCCGCACCCCTGGGATCCCTTCATTCCTCGTTCCTGGAGCCTTCTCCGCTCCTCTTCCTTCCTTCTCCCTCTTGCAGGCCTGGGCCTCTGTTACTAGGCCCGCCTCCGGAGCAGAGCTCATGCAGAGCCCCTGCTCCCTGCCACTTCTGCTCAGACTTCTCTGCACTGAACTAAGATGGTGCCCACCTTTTATACTCCCTTCTCAATGCACCCAGGAACTGCTTCCTCCCTGCTCCTGCACTGCAGGGTTCCCCTTCCTCAGTGTTCCCTCCCCCCACTCCAGCCAGGGACAGGGACTGTCGTGCCCATCTCAGGGGCATATTGGTCGCCCTGCCCCACGGCAATGTGGTGTAATGCATGCAGGTGTCGGGTCCTGATCCACACTCCATCCTTATCTGAGAGTGAGATATCACACCTCTGGGTGAGGTGCAATACGTCTGTAGCAACCGAGCCCTCGGTGCTACAGTTCCATTTATCTTCAGCCTAGGTGACGTATTGTGATACAGGGCCGTGATTTTGGCTATAAAAGGGTCCCCTAGACCCCTACCCCAAGCTTTTTAAGAGAATCATATATGGCGTGCCAGGAGACTCTATGGAATGCTTTCTCAGCATCCAACGAGAGTATCTACTTACAAATTTTTAACTGCATCTAGCCCAGGAAATACTTTGTGCCTAGTAGCAGTGTCTGCTAGTCAGCGGATTATCCCGGCTGTTAAGCAAGCTACACCACCTGTAGTTTGGACACTTAATTTTTTCAAAGGAAATGCTTCGGGACCACGGGATACTTAGTGAAGAGCATCAGGAGGCACCCCAAGGCATAGGGGCTGGGACTGGCACTAGGATGCCTTGCGGTGGACAGCCGAGCTCGATCCTTATAAAAGCTTTTTAACTGCAGCAGCTTTAGTGGACGCTACTGGAGCTGGAATTACGCGGCTGCTGGCATGAGACTTGCCCTCCAATAGATCCTTGTAAATGGATTTAAAGTGTATTCATTCAAATTAGAGGGACAATTTAAATTAAAAAGCTTAGAGCTGCCTCCACCACAGGGGTCTCTCTCGACCCACCAGCGGACAGGCACCAGTATTGGGAGAGGGGGGCTGGCCGTCAGGGTTCACCGCGGCTCTGGCACAAACCCGGCGACACGGAGGTGGCACGGGCAGGAGCGGACTGGCCGTCTCGGCTTCTCACTTTTTGGATTTTAGAAGGGCATGACATGCCTATATCTGTGTCTCCCCCTCCTTTTACTCCTCCACCTCTTTTCTTTTCGCATGACTATATGTACTTGTCACTTTTCCATGTGTTAGTTGTGTCTTCTGAGCAGTTTGTCAGCTTTTGGACACCTTTGAAGGTGTTTTCTATGTGTTTCTATGTGTTTTTGTTTGCCTGCCATTGGTTTTAACGGTGTTCGAAGGTGTTCGACGAACAGTTCGACGAACAGTTCGGCGAACACACGGGTGTTCGACGAACCGAACCGAACTCGAACACTACGGGCGTGGCTCAACACTACTCTCCAGGGCTTTATTTTCATCCATTTCTGGTTGCTTCTTGAATTATGTTTGGGGTCACTGCCCTGCTGGAAGACCCATGACTAGTGATGAGCGAACCTGAACACTAAAGTTCGGGGTCTGTACCGAACACCTACTGTTCAGGCACAGAACCCGAACACTGACTTCCTCAGAAAATCGGTGTTACGGTTCGGGTGTTTCCCGCGCTGTCATAGATAGATATATGGATAGCGATATATAGATATAGATATAGATCGATATAGATATAAAGGGGCTCAAAAAAATAAAGGGAACACTCGAATAACACATCCTAGATCTGAATGAAATATTCTCATTTAATACTTTGTTCTGTACAAACTTGAAAGTGCTGACAACAAAATCACACAAAAATCATCAATGGAAATCAAATTTATTAACCAATAGAGGCCTGGATTTGGAGTCACCACCAAAATGAAAGTGGAAAAACACGCTACAGGCTGATCCAACTTTGATATAATGGCCTTAAAACAAGTCAAAATGAGGCTCAGTATTGTGTGTGGCCTCCACGTGCCTGTATGACCTCCCTACAATGCCTGGGCATGCTCCTGATGAGGTTGCGGATGGTCTCCTGTGGGATCTCCTCCCAGACCTGGACTAAGTTGACGCGCCTCCTGGGCCGTGTGTGCGAGGGAAATACCCGGAGCCAGGTCTCGGTGTAATGCTGGAGGTTTTAGTCTCTGTGGCGGCGACCCGGTCCTGTGGCTCGGGGTGGTCAAACCAATGGCGGATCTGTTTACTTGATTTTGTAATGTTTAAATGTCCGACTACGCCACCCTTGGATTGCGGTCACTGAGAACCGCCGCTGCAGGCAGACCGCTGAGGCTGATGTGTGCGCAGCAGAGGGTAGTATAACTTCCCACGGGAGGAGTATAACCTCAGGGCAGTGAGTGCAGAAGGTGGGGGTGATGGTGCGCGGGAGCAACAAACAGTAATGACTCAGAGTCCAGTGATGCAGTCCAGGGTCTTTACTCACAGTTTTACACTCCAAGCCACTTCTGCAGGTAATGGCTGCCCACGTCGTGCTGTGCTCACCAGGTGAGGGGCTCGGCCAACTCCCAGATACCTTTGGAATGCTTTTCAGGACCCCCTTCGTGTGTTCTTTCTCTGGCCTGTCGTACCCCACAATTGACCATGTTTCTGTCCAGCTGCCTCGAGCCTTGGCTGGCAAACGTATGTTCCGTTTCCCTTGGTCCTATATGGTGCCTTCCTAACGGGTGTAGTGAAGGGCTATGCACGTACAATGCCATGGCCTCCGGTTACTAGCTGAGGGTAGTTGCTCTCCTCCACTAGATGAGGGATCCGGTTCCCTTTTCTTGGCCTGACCCCCCCTACTGTGGTAGCGGCGGGCGTGCGGTGGCCGCTGGCCGGTCTGCACCCCTGGGGTCCCTTCAGTCTTCTCCTAGAGCTTCCTCCGTTCCTCTCCTTTCCTTCCTTCTCCTCCAGGCCCAGGCCTTAAGACTTGGCCTGCCTGCGGAACAGAGCCCATGAAGAGCCTCTGCTCCCAGCCTCCTTCTCTCTCTGCTCTCTCCCACTTTCTACTCCTTCTCTCCACTGACTCTAAGATGGTTCACCCTACCTCCCCTCAGGGTGTGGCTAACAAGCTTAAATGCTCACACTATTTTTTTTTTTTTGTGTGCTGTGTATCTGGAGGGGCAAGGACTCCAGACTGGTAAGCTATAGCCTTCAGAAAGAGCTGCAACCTGTGTGGGCGAACCACACACTCCTATGGACTTTGCTATCATTTATCTTTTGTTTTGCCGTTTGCCAGAGAGGCCGTGTTTACTGTTGTTGGAGCTGCAGGGCTTTTTACCATATAATAAAAATGCAGAGCAAACCCAGTTCCTGAGTCTACTTCTGAAAGCGGCCGAGTGAGTCGTCTTACCACAGTTGGTGCGAGAGTGTGTGCAAGATTCCAGGAACACGTGTACCTGCTACAGAGACCGTTGGTTATCAGGGGTTAAAGGCTGTCAGCCAGCAGTAGACGTTGGGCAGCATGGAGAAGCTAATCAAGCACCTGGTGCAGAGTATGCAGCAACAGCATCTGCAGAGCTAGCAGATCATGCAGCAGCACCAAGAGCAGCTACAGCAGCAACAAGAGACCACCAAGCTGCTGATGCAACAGATCCAGCTCCAGAAACAGCAGCAACAGGACCAAGTGGTTGAAAAATCCCTGGGGAAACTGTACATAGTCACCTCCCCGTACCGGAGTACCCAAAAGAGGGCGGGTTCATCACAGAAGGGGTTCAGAGCCACAACTGGGGGGCGTCCCACTTCCACTGTAGGTGCCGCAAGGACTGTTGCTAAGCATGTGGTCTGTTGGCAGTATCACAATTCAGAACACGTAGCCGCCCAAAATCATACATCTGCTGAGCCAATGGACTGCAGCCTAGGCAGACTGTGTTCATATTATGCTTACCCAGCCTACAGTGTGGACTGTTAACCCAGCGTGGGGCTGCAGGCGTGTGCCGTATTCGTTAAGAGTGATGGTCCTGGGACTGTTGGACTCAGGGAGTCTGGTAACCTTAATCAGTGCCACTCTTCCCCCATCAGGTGATCCCTACCAAATCTATGGGCGTCCGCTGCATACATGGGGACGCAAAGAACTACCTGGTGGCTAGTGTGAGAGTGGGAACAGACTGTGGCACCCAATCCCACGAGGTCAGGGTGGTCAAGGACCTGACACATCTTGTCATATTGGGGCATGATTTTCCCTTATTCTGGGACTTGTGAGGGAAAGGAAACCAGACTGAGTCATGTGGACAAAAGCCAGGTCCCTAGAAAAATACATCGGAAGTGGATGAGTTCCCACTGTGTGTCCTTGTCGGCGACGAGGATGAGACTGACCAAGGAGGCTGACCTCCATGAATTAGAGGTGCCCGGAGAGAACTTTGGGTCAGCTCAAATTCGGGACTTGACTTTGAAAGGGGCGTGGGACAATGTTACTGTTTTGTAAAAGTGTTGCTCAAGAGCCGGGTGCGGACACCAGGTACCCACACTTTGCAGTTCAAGGGGAGCTATTATACCAGGTGACCAAACTAAAAGGTGCAGGAGATAGTGGAACAGCTGTTAGTTCTAGGGCCATACTATCGGAGGGTATTAGACATTGCCCTCTCACATATTCTGAGGGGACACCTAGGGGTTGAGAAAACCCCAGGAGAGAATAATGATACAGGATGTTACTGGGATATCTTAAACTATTGTAGGTCCTGCCCCACCTGCCAAATAACCACTCCCACCTCCCACTTCCGTAGTCCCTTAGTTCCACTACCTATGACAGAGATTCCCTTTGAGAGGATTGCCATGGATCTTAGTGAAATCGGCCCGGGGCCTCCAATACATCCTGGTGTTCGTGGACTATGCGACCCGGTACCCTGAAGTGGTGCCGCTAAGGAATTCATCCAGTAAGAGTATAGCCCGGGAGCTAGTCCATATTTTTGCCCGGGCAGGTCTGCAAAAAGAGATTTTGACAGACCAAGGGACCCCCTTCATGAGCAAAGGAGCTATTTTGAGTCCTTCCGATTGCCTTGATATGGACCTCAGTTTACCATCCACAGATGGCCGGCCTAGTGGAACGCTTCAACAAGACCTTAAAGGCGATGCTCAGAAAGGTCATTGAAAAGGATGGGTGAGACTGGGACTACCTGCTCCCATTTCGAGTTTTCTCCATCAGAGAAGTTCCCCAAGCCTCCACTGGTTTCTCATTCATTACGTTCGAGCTCCTGTATGGACGGCATCCAATAGGTCTCCTAGAAATCACCAAGGAAACCTTGGAATCTCAGGTCATGCCGCATCGGAGCATCATCACACATGTCGCCAAGTTGTAGGAGAGAATGGCGAAGGTGATGCCCATCGTGAAAGAACATCTCCAGGCGTAGAAACCTAGGCGAGGGTGTATAACCGGTCGACAAGGCTGAGACAGTTCCAGCCTGGGGATCGCGTTCTGGTTCTCATTCCCACCCTCGAAAGTAAGTTCCTGGCCAATTGTCAAGGCCAGTATGAGGTGGTGGAGAAACTCTGTGAAGTGAATTACAGAGTCCACCAGCCTGGCCGAAGAAAGCCGAACCATGTAAACCTGCTCAAGCCATGGCGAGATTGGGAACCCATGGGAGCTTCTTGCCTGGGAGCCACTCCCGAAGGCCAGGTGGAGGAAGTTACCATAGCGGAAACCCTGTCACCGGCCCAGAGGCAACAGTGTCAAGAACTGCTCGAGCAAAATTGGAACATGCTAACAGACCTGAATGTAACGGTGAATCTGAAGCCGTTCAGGATCCCAGAAGCACGCCGGTAGGTGATCTCAACTGAGGTGAAAAAGATGTTAGACCTTGGTGTGATAAAGGAATCAGAGTGGATGGTCGAGTCCCATCGTCCTCGTGCCAAAACTCAATGGGGAGTGGAGGTTTTATAACGACCACCGCCGGCTGAATGAGGTGTCCAAGTGCGACGCATACATGATGCCCCGCTTATCGAGAAGCCGGGACCGGCGAGGTATATTACCACCCTCGACCTGGGCTATTAGCAGATCCCCATGTCCCAGACGGCCAAGGAGAAGACTGCTTTCCCAACACCTGATGGGTGTTAACAATACACTCTGATTTCGTTCGGACTACAGGGGGCCCCAGCCACCTTCCAAAGAGCTATGGATGGGATCCTAGGCCCACATAAGTATACCGCAGGCTACCTTGACAACATTGTTGTCTTAACCCTCAACTGGTGAGGTGGGGTTTGTCACACCCCAGGGAATTTTTGTTCAGCTATCATTCTTTGAAAAATGCTGGTATGAGGATACGTGTTTCACTAGCTTCCATCCATTTGTGGGTGTCAAAAATTTGTTATACTCATGTGTAATCAATCGCCAATAAGAAAACAATTAAAACAAACGTGATCTTTGCATTTTCTGTAAAAATAAGAGATTTCTAAACACTGGGGTATAGGAAACCCCACATCACCAGTTGCATGACAAAAACCCCACCTCACCAGTTGAGGGTTAAGCCCAAACTAAGCTAGTCATCTACCTAAGGTACAGGCCGTTCTGGATGTTCTGAGGAAGGTGGGATTTACTATAAATCCAAGAAAATGTGCTGTTGGAAAGGAGGAGGCCAAGTACTTGGGCTATTTCATCGGGAGAGACTAAATAAAGCCACAAGTCCAAAGTGGAGGCAATCCAGAACTGGCCGCAACCACTCTCCAAGAAGCAAGTTGGTGCATTCCTGGGAATTGTGGGATATTACAGGTGATTTATCCCAAATTTTACCATGATCTCCTAAAAGGCACTAGATCAACGATGGTGAAGTGGACGGAAGAAACAGAAGGCATTTCAACAGTTGAAGCTAGCACTGTGTAAGCAGCCGGTCCAGGTCGCACCAGACTTTAAGAATTTGTGGTCCAGACAGACACTTCAGAGGTTAGCCTAGTAGCCATACTCTCTCAAGAGATAAATGGTGTAGTGCCGGCGTCCCTGCCCTCTGCTAGGCAGGGACGCTGCTCCCCTCACCGCTCTGCTCCGTGCCCGGCATCCTCCCCCCGCTCTGCTGTCAGCGCGCGCTCCGTCCCGGCGTCCTCCTCCTGCTCTGCTCTCAGCGCGCGCTCCTTCCCGGCCCCTGTGCTTAGGGCGCGCGCGCGCGCGCTCCCCTCCTCTTAAAGGGGCCGCGCGCGTCGCCCTAAAGAGTCCCCGGCCAATGGCCGGAGGACTTCATCATATATAAGGCACCTCCTCCAAAATGGAGGTGCCCGAGCAATGTTGTTTGCACCTGTGTCTCACCTGTGCTTCAGCCCTCAGGTCCCGTTGCCAGTTACCTGCCAGTTTCCTGCCAGTTACCTGCCAGTTACCTGCCTGATTCCTGCCTGAATACTTGTTACCTGTCTGCCAGTCTGAGGTCCGACGGTCTGCCTTACTACTCCTGTCAGTCTGTCTAAAGGACCAGCCTGCCCGCTCACCTGGGAGCGCATATCAGCTACCTGCCTGCTTGCCTGAGGTCCGACGGTCTGCCTTACTACTCCGGTCAGTCTGTCTATGGACCAGCTTGCCCGCTCACCTGGGAGCGCTTCTCCGTTATCTGCCTGCTTGCCAGCCCGGAGGCTCCGTTGTCACGTGCTGTGACCACCAGCTATCTCAGAGACTCTTGCCCGCTCACCTGGGAGCGCATCTCCGTTACCTGCCTGCTTGCCAGCCCGGAGGTCCCGTTGTCACGTGCGGTGACCACCAGCTATTCCAGAGACTCTTGCCCGCTCACCTGGGAGCGCTTCTCCGTTACCTACCTGCCTGCCAGCCCGGAGGTTCCGCCGTCACGTGCCGTGACCACCTGCTATTCCAGAGACTCTCGCTTGCTCACCTGGGAGCACACATCTACCATCTGCCTGCTAGCCTACCCGGAGGCTCTGCCATCACAGGTCGTACCTACCCCTTACCCAGAGACTGCCCTGATCACTTGCCGTAACTCCCTGTCCGTTCACCCAGAGACTGCCACCCGCTCCCTTACAAGGGCCGCCCCCTTGTATAGTAGCTCAGAGGTTCCGCCTCCCGGACCCGTTACAAATGGGGAAGAACATCCCAGTCTCTATCTGAGCCGGAAGCTCTCATCCTGCGAGAAGAACTACGCAATAGTAGAAAAAGAGTGTTTAGCCATAAAATGGGCACTAAGATATTACCTACTAGGCTGGAAGTTTAAATTAGTGTCAGACCATGCCCCTTTATGATGGTTGAGGGAAAAAAGGGGTAAAAATGCCCTGGTAACGAGATGGTTCTTGGGTCTTCAGGGCTTTGATTTTCACGTGGAGCATAGGCCCGGAAAACTACAGTCATGGCCAAAAGTATTGAGAATGAGACAAATAGTCATTTTTCCTAAGTTTACTGCTTCATTTTTTGTAGTGGCAATTTGCATATACTCCTGAATGTCAAAGAGTGATCAGCTTAACAGCAATTACTGTACTTGCTAAGTCAATATTTGCCCAGAAAATGAACTTTAACCCCCAAAACACATTTCAACATCATTGCAGTCCTGCCTTAAAAGGAGCAGCTAACATCGTTTTAGTGATTGATCCATTAACACAGGTGTGGATGTTGATGAGGACAGGGCTGGCGATCAATCAGTCATGATTAAGTAAGAATGACGTCACTGGACACTTTAAAAGGAGGCTGGTTCTTGGTATCATTGTTTCTCTTCAGTAAACCATGGTTATCTCTAAAGAAACACGTGCAGCCATCATTGCACTGCACAAAAATGGCCTAACAGGGAAGGGTATCGCAGCTACAAAGATTGCACCTCAGTCAACAATCTATCGCATCATCAAGAACTTCAAGGAGAGAGCTTCCATTGTTGTCAAAAAGGCTCCAGGGCGCCCAAGAAAGACCAGCAAGCGCCAGGACCGTATCTTAAAACTGTTTCAGCTGCGGGATCAGACTACCAGCAGTGCCGAGCTTGCTCAGGAATGGCAGCAGGCTGGTGTGAGTGCTTCTGCACGCACTGTGAGGCGGAGACTCTTTGAGCAAGGGCTGGTTTCAAGGAGGGCAGCAAAGAAGCCTCTTCTCTCCAGAAAAAACATCAGGGACCGACTGATATTCTGCAAAAGGTACAGGGAGTGGACTGCTGAGGACTGGGGCAAAGTCATTTTCTCTGATGAATCCCCTTTTCGATTGTTTGGGACATCTGGAAAACAGCTCATTCGGAGAAGAAGAGGTGAGCGCTACCACCAGTCTTGTCTCATGCCAACTGTAAAGCATCCTGAAACCATTCATGTGTGGGGTTGCTTCTCAGCCAAGGAAATCGACTCACTCACAGTCTTGCCTAAAAACACAGCCATGAATAAAGAATGGTACCAGAATGTCCTCCAAGAGCAACTTCTCCCAACCGTCCAAGAGCAGTTTGGCGCCCAACAATGCCTTTTCCAGCATGATGGAGCACCTTGCCATAAAGCAAAGGTGATAACTAAATAGCTCATGGAACAAAACATAGAGATTTTGGGTCCATGGTCTAGAAACTCCCCAGATCTTAATCCCATTGAGAACTTGTGGTCAATCATCAAGAGACGGGTGGACAAACAAAAACCGACAAATTCTGGCAAAATGCAAGCATTGATTATGCAAGAATGGATTGCTATCAGTCAGGATTTGGTCCAAAAGTTGATTGAGAGCAATATAACCTATTGGTACTCATAATATGATTGCAATTATATTTCTGTATGTGATATAAACATCAGACAAACACTAATAAAAACCAGAGGCCAGCAGATCATGTGAAAATATAATTTTGGTGTCATTCTCAAAACTTTTGGCCATGACTGTACATGAAAACGCTGATGCCCTCTCTAGAATTCCCTGTCTGGTGTCTGAAGGTGCCGAAACCCCTGGCTTTGGGCAGAGTGGGGGAATATGTGACAGTCACTGGTGTTATATGCGAGGGGAGGTACAAGTGCATCTCACTAAATTAGAATGTGTAGCGTGAACATGTTGCTTATGGAGAAGCAAATGGGAGCATCGATATGGGGTGATAGCTTGACATAGCGGTCAGATTGAGTGATGGCTTTTTGAGGATAGGAATGATTGTGACATGTTTGAAAGCAGAAGGGAAGGTACCTGAGGTTAGTGATAGGTTGATGAGATGGGTTAGGGCCAGGGTAAGTATGGTAGTGAGGTTGGGGAAGAGGTGGGATGGGATGGGGTCAAGTGCACAAGTGGTGAGGTGTGATTTGGAGAGGAGGTGAGTAAGCTCTCCTTCAGTGATGTTGGAGAGGGAGTTTATAGGAGAAGGGCATTGGTCTGGTATACAAAAGGGGTTGTGGTGGTTGAACAATATAGACTTGCCTTGTTTGGTCGATTTTATTTTTGAAGTGTGTGGTAAAGCCCTCTGCAGAGATGAGGGGGCAGTGGAGGGCGGAGGAGGGAGTTAAAAGTGTTGAACACCTATTTGGGATTGTAGGATAAGGAAGATACAGGGGTTGTGAAGTAAGCTTGTTTAGCAGAGGTGAGGGCTGATTTGAAAGTTAGTGTTGCTTGTTTGAATGCAGTGAAGTCATCTTGCAAATGTTTTCTTCCAATGCCGTTCCGCAACCCTGGACACTTGCCAAAGCTTTATTGTTTATTGTGGCAGGGTTTTCTATTGATTTGTCGCACTGCCATGCATGAGAGGGGCGACCACATCAATAGCTGATATGAGAGTGGCATTGTAGAAGGCAGTGGCGCTATCTGTGTCATGGAGTGAAGATATGGATGTCAGTCGTAGAATAGAGTCAGAGAGTGTCTATATGTGCGATGTTTCTGCGCGGATGTGCTAGTTGTTGGACATGGGTGACAGGAGAGGAGAACAATGATGATAAAGTGAGTAAATGGTGGTCAGAGAGGGGGAGGTTGTAAAGTTAAATAGGGAGCAGAGACAGGTGAATGTAAGGTCTAATGTATGTCTGTCTGTGTGGGTGGCTGACTAGGACCACTGAGTGAGTCCAAAAGATGAAGTGACAGGAGATTGGAGGCTGGTGACTGGTGGGTGTCAATGGGGATGTTGAAGTCACCCATGACGATGGTTGGAATGTCAGCAGAGAGAAAGTGAAGAAGCCAGGTGGAGAATTGGTCAATAAATGCAGTGACCGGGCCCAGTGGTCGGTATATGGCTGCCGCTTGGAGGGAGAGTAGATGCGGTCAGAGTGGACTTCAAAACTAGGGAGAATATGGGAGGGTAGAGGTGGGATTAGGTTAAAGGTGCAGTTGTTAGAAAGGAGAAGACCCACTCTTCCACCATGTCTGTTGCCAGGGCGAAGAGTGTGGGTAAAGTGGAGGCCGCCATAACACAGTTTGGCGCCCAGCTGCGCTTGGTACCACAGATCCTAGAAGGGTGTATTAATGGAATCCTCCACAAGAGGCCCCCATAAACATTCACACATCTTCACCTTCCACCTCAGACCAGCAGAGGGAGCCCGTTAGGGATATAAATAGGGAAGGTGGAGCTAGGCAGTTTAGTTCCTGCAGAGTGAGACACAGAAACAGGTCAGTCTGCTGTGGAGCTCAGTCTAGTTTAGAGAACTCAGCTAATAGTTCAGCACTGGAGCACGAGGCTCCTGCTAGCTAGATTTAAGGAGCTCAGTTAGAGCTTAAGGTGTGCCGGTGCCATAAGATCAGTGAAGCGCGGCAAGCTGCCGTTAGTGTGAGTTGCCTAGTGAGGGCCCGAGTGTGGCCGAAGGCGAGTGGAAAGTGAGTAGCAGTGGGGGCAGAGGAGCTTAACCAGCTCACCGGTAAACATATACCGGACACCGGGTCCGAGCTTACCGGGATCTCTACGACCCAGTAAGGCATAGCCGGAATCCCTGGAGAACTACAGGTCCCAGGTTCACCAGAGAGCTGATACGTAACAGAGCCAGGAGACACATAGGCCCCGTAAGCTGGGAGCGTGCACTCCAAGAGAAGGCCCTACCACAACGTCAGCCGGTGCAGGACAGAGATAAAGTTAGGCCTAGCTTCAGGCAGGTCAGAAACTTACTACGCAGAGGCAAGAAACCGGAGGCCCTACACCCGCTCATTGGGGAGGATCCTGATATGCACCCTTCACCCTACAGTGCTCCAGGATGTGCCTGAACTACCACCAGTAAAAGGTACTGAAGTGACTACCGTGTCCATCCCCGTTCTTGCTCCGACCCGGCTGGGTCTCACCTGTCCTGCATCCCCCTCACTGTACGCTGCCCTGAGGCCTAGCTCCACCTGTGGGGAGCTATACCATCGAGCTGCCTTATCACCGGCCTCAGTGTACTGCCGCAGCGCTGGTGATTCTCACCAGAAACCACAGGTGGCGTCACGAACTTTCATAGAGTTAACAAATAATCCCCTTTTAAAAGATGACCCCAGGGTACGGGCCCGGGAGCCGACCACCGCGACATCCCCAAGGCCAGGCAAAGGCCCGGGTACCGAGTCGTCCCCGTTCCCCTGGGCTAGTCAACAGCACAGCAGAGAAGGCAGAGGTTGTCAGACATGTTTCGGTGAGAGCCCGGAAGGAGAGATTGCGAGAGGTAAAGAGGTCATGAATCACATGGAGCTTATTGCAGACAAAGCAGGCATTCCAGAGTGCTCCAGAGAGAGGGAGCAGGGGGGTGGGCATCAGGGGGATGGGTTTGAGGTGCAGATAGTTAATTTTTGGTTTGGAGCGATAGGATGGGGAATAAGTGGGAAGCGGCAGCTGTGGGGGTCCAGGATTGGGGGATATGTTGCCAGCAGTCAGTAGAAGCAGAGAGAGAGAGCAGATGGGAGAAGGCGAGTCGCCAGCTTGTTTTGTGTTTTAGTAGGATAAATCTGAGGTTGAGGAGCAGGTCGGCAGATGAGTTCAACTGGGGAGGTAAGAGGGACAGAAAGATGATTATTTGGTTAGAGGGTGCTGGGGTTTGGAGATAACGAAGGAGAGTAAGGATTAATGGAGCAAAAACTGTAAGAGCATATGATAGCATAGTGAAAGGATAGGAGTGGGTTCAAAGAAAAGAAAAGCTGGGTAAATGTGATAGGCAGTGCTTACTGTTCCCATATGGTGTCTTCTGGTTTATTCCTGGTATATTCCTTTAATAATACACTTATTGCCTATACACTTGATGCAGATACACAGAACACGGCCCGCAGACCTATCTGTGCACATTTATACATCTATTATTAGACCAGGTGTGAGCAGAGGGGAAGAACCAGAGATCAGAGAATCACAGCAGGGGTTAATTAAGACAGAGGAGCTAAATGGGCATATTATTTGCTAAAGAACAAGGTAATGTACCGCGGGTCACTGTCACAGCTGTAGGATCCACCATGTATGTTCGGTTCTCCCAGCCATATGAATGGGGTCCGTGTTCGGGTACTGTTCTAGTACTCAAACTTTTTAATAAACTGTTTGGCTCAATTAGCCGAACCCGAACAGTCACGGGTTCGCCCATCACTACCCATGACCTAAGATGCAAACCCAGCTTTATGACACTTGCACGTAGTCAAGGCACCTTGTGCCAGAGGCAGCAAAGCAACCCCTAAATATTTTTAAACCTCCACCATATTTGACTGTAAGTACTGTGATCTTTTATTTGTAGGCCTCATATCAAAAGGCTTTATCAAAAAGCTCTATCTTGGTCTCATCTGTCCCCAAGATGCCTGCTGGCCCTATAAAAATAGACTTTGTGGCTTTCAGAATCCTTCCTTCATAAATGAAACAGGATGTGTCTGATGATGTTTCACACACCACATGGCCAGATAAGGAAGTTAAATGTTAAAATTAAATTTACTGGTGAATGTATTTTTCACCATTGAAAGCAATGCTAAAGTGCAGAAACGCATCAAAAACACTACATGTGAACATGACCCAAGGTGTGGAGGAGCATTTTTGTTATTTATTTGGCCTTATTTACAAGTCATGGCCCTGGAAAGAATGCTTCTTAACATTTCTTCCAGAAAAAATCCATTTCTCCTTCCCCCATGACGGCACCACAGAGACAGGGGATCCGCCCTTCAAGGACAGGAAACCTACAGATAAAAAGGGCGGCACCTCTCTCCCGCATCAGTTGGTTTCCTGTCTTTGATGGGGACCTACAGAAAGAAAAAAGAAAGAAAGATAGAAGAATATGGACTTACCAGGCCCGGCCAGACAGGTTCAGGCAGTGGGGGTTCCCTGCCTCGGCTGGTGCGGTATCCTGTAGCGCCACAGCTGGGGTCAGTGGGCCTCTAGGGTGGCAGGGAGATGCAGCGCAGGAGAAGACCGGAGCCACCGCATTCTCCAGTGGTGTCGGGGCCCAGGTTGGTGAGTATGCTTGGGCTTCCGGGGTCCAGGTCAGTGAGCATGCCTCGGCTTCCGGGGCCCTGGTCGGTGTGCAGGCCTGAGCTTCCCGGGGCCATTGCGGAAGCGTGCTCGTTGGACGCCTCCCCTCTGACGCGAGCCGCAGTGCAGCACTGGGTGTCAGCAGTCTGGGCGCGTGCGTGCAACGGAAGTGCCGGGAATGCACCAGGGAAGTGCTTCCTGGCACACTCTGGCAGGAGCTAGAGGAGGTGCAGTCCCTGCACCCCCACACATCACCACCTCCGCAACATGGGAAACGTACGAATGGATCCCCCAGTGACCCTTCACGCCAACACAGCCAAGGTGACGGTGGAAGCGGGCGGTCTGGCAGGTCTTCGCAACGTGGCAAGGACTCTAGCGTGGCGTCAACCTCAATGAAAGACCCAGCTACTGGAACTGGTTCCTCTTCAAATGCGGTATTCCCTCTTACAGCAGGATGGTAAGTGATCTTCGTGAAAGCTCACTTGTAACTTGGGACCCCCCCTCTCTTTTCTTCTCTCATCAGGGAAGGAAGAGTACGGGCAAGTCCAAACACAGGACCTGCGCGCTTTGCGCAGAGGATCTGCCCACCACATGGCAAAAAAGACCATGCAACTCGTGCATTGAACAAACAATTTGCAAGGAGACCCCTAAGTTCGCCTCAGAGCTTAGATCACTGATTAAATCCCAGGTTGAGGATACCTTCATGTCCCTGCTGAAGAGGGGGGGGGGAACGAGAAAAAAACAGGAACCTATCCCCTGTATCAGGATCTAGTAGTTCGGACGGGGTGGTGGTAAACTCAGATTTGTCCTGCTTATTTTCATCCTCGTCATCTTCTGAGGGTGGGGGTCGTAATTAAGGCAGTCAGGTCCACTATGGGGTTGGTAGATCCTCGCCCTAAGAAATCAGTCCAGGATATGATGTTTAGTGGCCTGGAACAAAAGAAAAGGAGATCTTTCCCTCTCAATGATAAAATCCACTCCCTGATTAAGAGGGAATGGAAAAAGCCAGAAAGGAAGGGCTTGTTGTCACCTAAGAGAAAATACCCCTTTGAGGACCCGGTATGCTCTTTCTGGGTGAGGGCGCCAAAGTTAGACGTAGCAATAGCTAAAGCCTCTAAAAAATTTTCCCTGCCATTTGAAGACATGGGGGTGCTAAAAGACCCAATGGACAAAAAAAGCAGACTCCTTCCTGAAAGGAACTTGGGGGCAGCAGGAGGAGGGTTAAAACCCGCAGTGGCAGCCACATGTACCGCCAGATCTTTAATGGTCTGGCTAGATCATCTAGAGGCGCAACTTAAAAACAAAATGTCAAGGGATAACATACTAGGCTCCATCCCAGTAATGAAGGGCGCAGCAGCTTTTTTGGCTGATGCATCAGCCGATTCCGTCAGGCTGGCAGCCAGGGCTGCGAGCTTCTCTAATGCAGCCAGGCGGGCCCTCTGGCTTAAATGCTGGCCGGGTGACCACCAAACAAAATCTAGGCTGTGTTTCATTCCTTGCGAGGGTGAGTTCCTATTCAGATCTACTCTGGATGATATCCTTGACAAAGCTGGGGATAACAAGAAACGCTTCCCGGTCCTCACCGGTACTTCATACAGGAAGTCCTTTCGGAGCAGGAAATTTATTGCTTTCCCTAACATGGTGGACGGAGGTGGACAATTTAACCAGAGGCGTTCCATGGACAATCTCAGTGTCGCAGGTCCTAACTACAGATGCAAGCCCCAGAGGGTGGGGGGCTCACCTAAACGACCAAATAGCTCAGGGGGTCTGGTCAGAGGATTTGGAAGGGGTATCTTCCAAAATGAAGGAACTTCTGGCAGTAAAATCCACGGTCTCAAAATTCCTAAACACCCTACGGGGACTTCATGTAAGAGTTTTTTCAGACAACAGGGTAGTAGTGGAATACTTAGATCGCCAGGGGGGGACCCGGTCCCATTCTCTACCACATGTGTCAAAATCCATCCTCCAGGTAGCAGAGAACAAATTGGAGTCCCTGTCTGCGCTCCACATAAAAGGAACAGAAAATAGCACAGCAGACTTTCTGAGCAGGACCCAGCTGAGGCAGGGCGAATGGTAGCTGAATCAGTTGGTGTTAAACCAAATCACGGAGTTTTGGGGGAACCCTTCCATAGACCTATTCGCCAACTGGCGGAACAAGAAAGTGGACATATTCTGCTCAATCAACCCCAAGGGGAACCCAGCGGCATTAGATGTCTTCTCAATTCCAATGAACCACCAGCTAGCATATGCCTTTCCTCCATGTTGATTCCGGGGGTTCTGAGGAAAGTCAGGGAAGACAAGGCAAACATAATTCTGATAGCCCCTTTCTGGCCAAAGAAGCCCTGGTTTTCTTGGCTGAGGATAATGTCCACCTCCGACTCCTGGGTTCTTCCGGAGATTCCGGATCTCCTTTTCCAGGGACCGGTCCTCCACCCTCAGATAGAAAATCTACACTTGACACCCTGGATTTTGAGAGGGCGCTCTTAAGGGATAGAGGGTTTTCCCCGAATTGAATCACTCTACTACAGAGTAGGAAACCCGTAACCACCAGGCTTTACGGTAAAACCTGGAAAAAATTCCTCTCATTTGCGGGTTTGAAGGTACTAGGGGAGGCCCCCATTGCTTCCATCTTAGAGTTCCTGCAAAAGGGGTTGGAGCGGGGTCTGGCCACAAGCACTCTAAAGGTTCAGGTTGCGGTACTAGGAGCCCTATACAACTGCGACCTGGGCAGAAATAGGTGGGTTTCTAGGTTCATCAAGGCATCACACAGGTCTAGTTCTTTCAGCCCTAACCAAACATCCCTTTGAACCTTTAGCGAATGCATCTCTAAAAGTCCTATCTCTTAAGACGTCTCTCTTAGTAGCCCTCACATCAGCACGTAGAGTTAGCGACATACAAGCCTTATCAGCAGGGCCCCCCTTTACGCAAATTCTAGATGACAGGGTGACACTTAGGACTGACCCAGCATACCTTCCTAAGGTGGGATCACACTTCCATAGATCGCAGGAGGTCACCCTCCCTTCCTTTTGCTCAAATCCTAAACAGGGGGGAAGAAGACCTACACACCTTAGACGTCAGAAGGTGCATTATCCAGTACTTAGAGGCCACACGGGAGTATAGAAAGGACGGGTCTCTCTTTGTTTGCTTCCAGGGACCTCGGAAGGGACAGAAGCCTTCCAAGTGCACATTAGCAGGGTGGATAAGGGACGCCATCTCCCTGGCATGCTCATCAAGTGGGGAGACCACCCCACAGGATTTAAAGGCTCACTTGACTAGGGCAGTGGCTGCCTCCTGGGCGGAGAAGGCCGGTGCTTCAATTGAACAGATATGTAGAGCTGCAACCTGGTCTTCCCCTTCTACATTCTTTAAGCACTACTGGCTGGATCTAACCTCTTCTTCGGACCTTACATTTGGTAGAAGAGTTCTGTAAGCGGTGGTCCCTCCCTAAACGACACTTCTCTGCAATTCTCTCCATGGTGCCGTCATGGGGGAAGGAGAAAGATGTAGTTACATACCGGTAACGGGATTTCTCAAAGCCCATGACAGCTCCTGTACATTCCCTGCCTTCACGCATGGGTGTGCACATTTATTTATTACCTATGTTTAGTCACGAGGTGTGTCCGGTAAACTCCTTAAAAATGTTAAAATTTGTGTTACTAACCTGGGGGTCCTCTCTGTGCTCCGTAAACAACTGATGCGGGAGAGAGGTGCCGCCCTTTTTATCTGTAGGTTTCCTGTCCCTGAAGGGCGGATCCCCTCTCTCCGTGGTGCCGTCATGGGCTCTGAGAAATCCCGTTACCGGTAAGTAACTACGTCTTTTAGCTTCGTATTTTTATGTTTTACTAGCAGCCCGAGTTACGAAACAAATAAGTTTCGGAAGCTAGAAAAGTGAGCTCTACGTAATCAGGGCAAATAGGTGCAGTGTATAATACACAAAGCACCCTGGCCACACGTGAATGAAAAAAATTTGTATGTGTTTTCATGCTAAAGAATTAATTTGACCACTTGGATTTTCTAGCACATGCATTATTGTACGATTGAAATCCCTTAGTAAAACTTCATATTTCTGGAACCACTTCTGTTTTGCGGATTATAAGACGCACCCCAAATTTTGGGGTGCAAACTAGGAAAAAATGTTTGTTTGTTTTTTCAAATAAAATGGTGCGCCCTATAATCCTTTTTACCTGGGGGCAACGATGCTGGGGCCCTGTCTTCAGAAGTCGGCGGTAAGCGGAGGAGAGGTTCCCTATCCTGTACACAGCCCTACGCTGTGTTTCGGTAAAATGGCTGCCGGAGCATTCGCAGTTCGAGATCTCGGGAGATGAGACCTCATCTCTAGAGATCTCGATCTGCGCATGCTCCAAAGGCCATTTTACCAAAGCACAGTGCAGGGTCATGTCAGGGCTATGTACGGGATAGGGAACCTCGCCTCCGCTCACTGCCGATTTCTGAGGACGGTGCTGCAGTATCGCCCCGCTGAACTTGCCCAGCTCCCGCAGCCACCACCACCACAGCCTTGGATCACTGACACTTCTTCCCCGGCACCCGACACAATACTTACCCCTCCCCGTGCCTCCGCAGCAGCTCCTGCATCCTCCGCGGCTCCTGCACTGTGACGTTTCAGGTCAGAGGGCGCGGTGACGTCTTTACACCGCACTCTCTCCTGAGCAGTCACAGCACAGAGCGGGAAGATACCAGCGACGCTGAGGAGTCCGGAGCAGCGACAGCAGGTGAGACGTGAGGTGAGTATTTGATTTTTTTTTTTATTGTATGGAGGCCTGTGGCAGTATAAGGGAGGGGGGTGAGGTGGGGGTGTGTGGCATCCTGCATGGGGCATTATAAGGGGGGGGGATGTGACATCCTGCATGGGGCATTATAAGGGAGGAGGGTGTGTGTGACATCCTGCATGGGGCATTATAAGGGGGGGTGACATCCTGCATGGGGCATTATAAGGGAGGTGGGGTGTGTGACATCCTGCATGGGGCATTATAAGGGAGGTGGGGTGTGTGACATCCTGCATGGGGCATTATAAGGGGGGGATGTGACATCCTGCATGGGGCATTATAAGGGGGGGTGACATCCGGCATGGGGCATTATAAGGGAGGTGGGGTGTGTGACATCCTTCATGGGGCATTATAAGGGAGGTGGAATATGTGACATCCTGCATAGGGCATTATAAGGGAGCGGGGGGTGACATCCTGCATGGGGCATTATAAGGGGGGGTGACATCCTGCATGGGGCATTATAAGGGGGGGGTGACATCCTGCATGGGGCATTATAAGGGAGGGGGGGTGACATCCTGCATGAGGCAGTATAAGGGAGAGGGGAGAGGTGACATCCTGCATGGGGCATTATAAGGGAGGGGAGGTGTGACATCCTGCATGGGGCATTATAAGGGAGGGGGGTGTGTGACATCCTGCATGGGGCATTATAAGAGAGGGGGGGTGTGTGACATCCTGTATGGGGCATTATAAGGGCGGGTGTGTGTGTGACATCCTGCATGGGGCATTATAAGGGAGGGGGGGTGTGTGACATCCTGCATGGGGCATTATAAAGGAGGGGGGTGTGACATCCTGCATGGAACATTATAAGGGAGGGGGGTGACATCCTGCATGGGGCATTATAAGGGAAGGGGGTGTGTGACATCCTGCATGGGGCATTATAAGGGAGGGGTGTCGCGCCCCGAGGGCAATGGGGTACTTGGAGTCCGGGCCGATAGATGCTGGGGGAAAGGGATATGTCACAGTGGCTGGCCCGGTCCGTGGCCCAGGGCGGTCAACTAAAAGGGGGGAAGTTTATATGGGGTTTATAGTTTGATCGTGACGCCACCTGTGGTTTCTGGTAATTTGTACCAGCGCTGCGGCAGAATGTGCTGTATTTGAGAGCCGTCACACTGCTTTTTTTGTAACTCATCCTTGGTTTTTATAATACAAAATTAAAAGTGAAGTTTTAACAAGATATTTACAACCCTGGTCCTGCTGGAGACATCTCTGCTTGTTTTTTCATTAGCGCTGCGGCAGACCTCTGAGGCAGTTGATAAGGCAGCTGGGATGGAACGGCTCCCCACAGGTGGAGCGGGCCTCAGGGCAGGGTAGAGTTTGATGGTGGGTGGTGATGCTGGGACCTGTAGTGCAGGCGAAATGGCGCAGCAGGAGTAACTGACAGAGACAGGGGATTCGCTTCAATACCTTTACTGGTGCGGATGTCAGGTACGGTCCAGGGTACTCAGTAGGATGGGTGCACTTCAGGACTTCTCCCCAGTGAGCGGGTATTAGGCCTCCTGGTCCGTGTCTGCCTCTCTGTATGCTCCTGGCCAGCCTGCAACTGGGCCTAGCTTCTGTGTCGTGCTGTTCCTTCACCTGTCACTTGGTAGTAGGACCTTCTGCTGGCAACCACTATCCCTGGTAACGCTGGGGCCTTCGTGGTTCCTGATCCTGTTAAGGGTTTAGCTTCAGGTCGGCCAGGGACTTGTAGTCCTCCTGGTATGCCGGTGATCCCTACTGGGTATAAAGGACCCTGTAGGCGCGTACCCAGTGTCCGGTTTGTATACTCGGGGTGAGCCTATGATGCTCCTCTGCCCCCTCAACTCCTCTCCTCCTCGCCGTCGGCCACACTCGGGGCCCTCAATACAGCAGCAGACGTGCTGCATCTTCGCTGCTCTCAGCGTCAGCACGCTCTATGACTCTCTGACTCTGTCGGACTCTCTCTTCTGACTTACTGCCTAGCTCCACCTTCCATATATATATCCCTAACGGGCTCCCTCTGGTGGTATGAGGTGGAAGGGTGGAGGTGTTTGTATGTAATGAGGGCCTCTTGTGGAGAAGTCCGTCCATGCACCCTGGGTCCTGTGGTACCTGTGAACAACAGGGTGCCACAGGGGGTGTGTGTGACATCCTGCATGGGGCATTATAAAGGGGGTTTTGACATCCAACATGGGGCATTATATGAGGGGGAACAGCCTGCATGGGGCATTTTGTGGGGGGGAACAGCCTGCATGAGGCATTGTGTCTGGGGAACAGCCTGCATGGAGCGTTATATGGGGGCCAGTATTCTGTATGGAGCATTATGTAGCGCCGGCGTCCCTGCCCTCTGCTAGGCAGGGACGCTGTTCCCCTCACCTCTCTGCTCCGTGCCCGGCGTCCTCCTCCCGCTCTGCTGGCAGCGCGCGCTCCTTCCCGGCCACTGTGCTTAGGGCGCGCGCGCGCGCTCTCCCTCCCTCTTAAAGGGGCTGCGCGCGCCATCCTAAGGAGTCCCCGGCCAATGGCCGGAGGACTTCACCATATATAAGGCACCTCCTCCAAAATGGAGGTGCCCGAGCAATGTTGTTGCACTGTTCACTACTCTGCTTCAGCCCTCAGGTCCCGTTGCCTGTTACCTGCCAGATACCTGCCAGATTCCTGTCAGCTTGCTGTCTTATTTCTGCCTGATTTTCTGCTACCTGCCTGCTAGCCTGAGGTCCGACGGTCTGCCTTACAACTCCTGTCAGTCTGTCTAAGGACCAGCTTGCCCGCTCACCTGGGAGCGCACATCAGCTACCTGCCTGCTTGCCTGAGGTCCGACGGTCTGCCTTCCAACTCCTGTCAGTCTGTCTATGGACCAGCTTGCCCGCTCACCTGGGAGTGCACATCTGCTACCTGCCTGCTAGCCTACCTGGAGGCTCCGCCGTCACGTGCTGTGACCACCTGCCTGTCCAGTGACTCCTGCCCGCTCACCTGGGAGCGCTCATCTGCTGCCTGTCTCCAAGCCTACCTGGAGGCACTGCCGTCACGTGCTGTGACCACCCGCCTGTCCAGAGACTTCTGCCCGCTCACCTGGGAGCGCTCATCTGCCGCCTGTCTGTTGGTCTTCCTGGAGGCTCCGCCGTCACATGCCGTGACCACCCGTTTATCCAGAGACTCTCGCCTGCTCACCTGGGAGCTCACGTCTACCATCAGCCGCCACAGGTCGTACCAAACCTTTACCCAGAGACTGCCCCGGTCACTTGCCGTGACCATCTGCCCGTTCATCCAGAGACTGCCCCGGTCACTTGCCGTGACCATCTGCCCGTTCATCCAGAGACTGCCCCGGTCACTTGCCGTGACCATCTGCCCGTTCATCCAGAGACTGCCCAGGTCACTTGCCGTGACCATCTGCCCGTTCATCCAGAGACTGCCCCGGTCACTTGCCGTGACCATCTGCCCGTTCATCCAGAGACTGCCCCGGTCACTTGCCGTGACCATCTGCCCGTTCATCCAGAGACTGCCCCGGTCACTTGCCGTGACCTCCTGCCCGTTCTTCCAGAGACTGTCCCGGTCATCTGCTGTGACTGCCTGCCTGGTCGCCACCCACTCCCTTACAAGGACCGCCCCCTTGTATAGTAGCTCAGAGGTTCCGCCTCCCAGACCCGTTACAGTTTGCTCGGGCCATGGAACCCGGTGGCACCCAAGCTCCCTCGCTCTCGGACCTGTGTCATGAACTGTCCCGTCAGAGGTCCCAACAGGAGTCCATCCTGGGTCACCTGCGGAATGTCAATTCTCGCCTGGACACTCTGACTGCTCCGCCAGCAACCTCCGCCAGTGCCATGACTCGCAATCTGGCTGCTCCGCTGCCCACTAATACCATGGTATCCTACCCCGGCTTTCTGCACCTCCTCGCTTCGGAGGCGACTCCGCCCAGGCTCGGGGCTTCATAAATCAGTGCACCCTGCACTTTGAACTATTGTCCCACCAGTTTAACTCCGACCGGGCCAAAATTGCCTTCATCATGTCCCATCTCACCGGGGAGGCCCTGGCCTGGCTAAATCCTCTATGGGAGAGAGGAGACCCCCTGGTGTCCGACTTGCCTGCCTTTCTCACGGCTTTCCGGAAAGTCTTCAACGAACCCGGACGGAAGACCTCATCCGCATCATCACTGCTACGCCTCCGTCAGGGAGGTCTCACCGTGGGCCAATATGCCATACGGTTCCGTACCCTTGCCTCGGAGCTGGCCTGGGATAACGACGCTCTGGTATCCGTCTTCTGGGAGGGTCTGTCAGGCCGTATTAAAGATGAACTTGCCGGTCGGGACATTCCTACCACTCTCGATGACCTAATAACTCTTGCCATCCGGATTGACCTACGGTTCCAGGAGCGTGCCAAAGAGGTCACCCGTGAGAGGAGGTTTCCACGTCTAGCTCCTACTTTTCAGAAACCCGTCACTCCCTCCGTCTCTCCCCAGGTACACTCTCCTGAGCCTATGCAGGTCGACCAGACCAAGATGGTCAAAACCCGTCAGGACTTACGCCGTGCCGAGGGGAGCTGCTTCTACTGTGGCAGTAAAGAGCACCGGATCCGTGCCTGCCCGGAGAGGTCGGGAAACGCCTGTGTCTAGGTTCGCTCAGAGAGGTCGACCTAGACAAGAATAAATCCTCTCCATCTCTGCTGCTGTCAGTCTCAATCGTCTGAGGGGAGAACCGTTATTTCGAACTAGCCCAACTTGACTCTGGAGCAGCCGGGAATCTTATTTCACAGTCCCTGGTAGAGAAATACCGCATCCCCACCAAACCTCTGGCTGTACCCTTGTCTGTTGCTGCCGTGGATGGGGGTCTCTTACCACGCCCCATCCAACTCATCACCGAATCCATTACTCTGCAGGTGGGAATGCTGCATTCTGAGAGTATCTCCTTTCATGTTCTGCCTGGACTCTCTCACGCCCTCTTGCTAGGTCTACCTTGGCTCCAGAGACATGCACCCGTGCTTGACTGGCAGACCGGAGAGGTCCTTCGCTGGGGACAGGACTGCCATAAGACCTGTCTGGTTCCCGTCCATCCCGTCCGTCCTTCTCCTACCCCAGCTAATCTACCTGGACTTCCGATTCCTTATTGGTCTTATGCTGATGTCTTTAATAAAAAGGAGGCAGAGACACTACCCCCTCATAGACCATACGACTGCCCTATCGACCTGTTACCCGGTACTACTCCTCCCCGTGGGCGTATTTATCCATTATCCGCTGCTGAGACCCGGTCGATGTCCGAATATATTGAGGAGAATCTGGCCAGGGGATTCATCCGGAAATCTACCTCCCTGGCGGGAGCAGGCTTCTTTTTCGTCAAAAAGAAGGACGGTTCTCTCCGTCCCTGTATAGACTATAGAGGCCTTAACCAGATCACGGTGAAGAATAAGTACCCCCTTCCGCTCATTCCGGAGTTATTTGATCGTCTGAGGGGGGCTAGAATCTTCACCAAACTGGACCTCCGTGGGGCGTACAACCTGGTTCGTATCCGTCGGGGGATGAATGGAAGATGGCATTCAACACCCGGTACGGCCACTATGAATATCTGGTAATGCCCTTTGGTCTCTGTAACGCTCCTGCCGTCTTTCAAGAGTTGGTCAATGACATCTTCCGGGACCTTCTCTACTCCTGCGTAGTGGTGTACCTGGACGACATCTTGGTCTTCTCTCCGGATCTCCAGACTCACCGGAGGGACGTTCGTCAGGTCCTGCTCAGGCTCAGGCAGAATCACCTCTTCGCTAAATACGAGAAGTGCCTCTTTGAGCAGACCTCGCTTCCGTTTTTGGGCTACATTATTTCTCAGACCGGCCTACGAATGGATCCAGAGAAACTGTCTGCCATCGAGAAATGGCCTCTACCGGAGGGGTTGAAGGCCATTCAGCGGTTTCTGGGCTTCGCCAACTACTACCGCCTCTTCATACCACACTTCTCTTCCCGGACTGCCCCAATTTCCGCACTCACCCGTAAGGGTACTAATCCCAAAGAGTGGCCGCCCGAAGCAGAGGAGGCCTTTCTTTCCTTAAAACAGGCCTTCTCTTCCGCCCCGGTGCTGCATCGCCCGGACGGCAACAAGCAGTTCTTCCTGGAAGTTGACGCCTCCTCCTCTGGAGCCGGAGCGGTACTTACTCAAAAATCATCTTCCGGGAGGATGGTAACTTGCGGCTTCTTCTCTAAACTCTTCTCCTCCTCAGAGCGCAATTATTCCATAGGAGACCGAGAGTTATTGGCCATCAAACTGGCATTGGAGGAGTGGCGTTACCTGCTCGAGGGGGCCCTTCACCCGGTAATAATTTACACTGACCACAAGAACTTGGCTTACCTCCAGCATGCCCAGAGACTTAACCCGCGCCAAGCCCGGTGGTCCTTGTTTTTTGCTCGCTTTGATTTTGTTCTTCATTTTCACCCAGCTGACAAAAACGTCAAGGCGGACGCCTTGTCTCGATCCTTTCTGGTGTCTGATCTCGAGGAAGATCCGAAACACATCATCGATCCCGCCAGAGTAATGCAGGTGGCTCCCGTGAGTCTAAATCGTCTCCCTCCCGGAAAGACGTTCGTATCAGTACCTGATCGGGAGAAGATCCTTCACTGGGGTCACTCGTCTAAACTGGCTGGCCATGCCGGTCAGAAAAAGACCCTCCAGCTTATTAACCGGCACTACTGGTGGCCTACCCTGCACAAGGACGTAATAGACTTTGTTTCTGCCTGTGTGTCCTGCGCCCGCAACAAGGTTCCGAGACATCTGCCAGCCGGTCGCCTCCTTCCGCTTTCTGTACCTGCTGCCCCCTGGCAGCATATAGCAATAGACTTTATAACTGACCTCCCAGTCTCTGCCGGTTGTACGGTCATTTGGGTGGTCGCTGACCGCTTCTCCAAGATGGCTCATTTCGTTCCCCTGCCAGGCCTCCCGTCTGCACCCGAGCTAGCTAAAGACTTTATTCGTCACATCTTTCGTCTTCATGGCCTGCCCCTCCACATCGTGTCGGATCGTGGGGTACAGTTCACCTCACGCTTCTGGAGAGCCACTTGTAAACTGCTAGACGTCACCCTGGACTTCTCTTCCGCTTACCACCCACAGTCCAATGGTCAAGTGGAGCGGATCAATCAGAACCTGACCAGTTACCTCCGGCACTTCGTTAATGCCCATCATTCAGACTGGGTGGATCTCCTACCATGGGCCGAGTTCTCTTATAACAATCACGAGAGCGAATCCTCCTCCAAATCCCCGTTTTTTGTAGTCTTCGGTCAGCATCCTCGGATTCCTTTACTTGTCTCCACCTCTGTGGACAACCCGGCTGCGGAATCTCTCGTTAGCAAATTTTCCTCCATTTGGGAGAGTAGCCGATCCGCACTCCTTCAGTCGTCCGAACGGATGAAAAGACACGCTGACAAAAAACGCCTGGATCCTCCACAATTTCATCCTGGAGATAAAGTCTGGCTCTCATCTAAATATGTCCGACTCAAGATACCTTCTTACAAGTTAGGGCCTCGGTTCATCGGTCCTCTGGAGGTCATCAGTCAGATCAACCCGGTGGCCTATAAATTGAAACTCCCGGCCAACTTACGGATCCCTAACTCCTTCCATGTATCTCTCCTCAAACCTGTGGTACTTAACTCTTTTTCCAAGTCTACAGGTACGCCTCCTGCTCCGGTTTCTGCTGAGGACTGTAGCGCTGGCGTCCCTGCCCTCTGCTAGGCAGGGACGCTGCTCCCCTCACCGCTCTGCTCCGTGCCCGGCGTCCTCTCCCCGCTCTGCTCTCAGCGCGCGCTCCTTCCCGGCCCCTGTGCTTAGGGCGCGCGCGCGCGCGCTCCCCTCCTCTTAAAGGGACCGCGCGCGCCGTCCTAAGGAGTCCCCGGCCAATGGCCGGAGGACTTCATCATATATAAGGCACCTCCTCCAAGATGGAGGTGCCCGAGCAATGTTGTTTGCACCTGTGTCTCACCTGTGCTTCAGCCCTCAGGTCCCGTTGCCAGTTACCTGCCAGTTACCTGCCAGTTACCTGCCAGTTTCCTGCCAGTTTCCTGCTAGTTACCTGCCTGATTCCTGCCTGAATACTTGTTACCTGTCTGCCAGTCTGAGGTCCGACGGTCTGCCTTACTACTCCTGTCAGTCTGTCTAAAGGACCAGCCTGCCCGCTCACCTGGGAGCGCATATCAGCTACCTGCCTGCTTGCCTGAGGTCCGACGGTCTGCCTTACTACTCCGGTCAGTCTGTCTATGGACCAGCTTGCCCGCTCACCTGGGAGCGCTTCTCCGTTATCTGCCTGCTTGCCAGCCCGGAGGCTCCGTTGTCACGTGCTGTGACCACCAGCTATCTCAGAGACTCTTGCCCGCTCACTTGGGAGCGCATCTCCGTTACCTGCCTACTTGCCAGCCCGGAGGTCCCGTTGTCACGTGCGGTGACCACCAGCTATTCCAGAGACTCTTGCCCGCTCACCTGGGAGCGCTTCTCCGTTACCTACCTGCCTGCCAGCCCGGAGGTTCCGCCGTCACGTGCCGTGACCACCTGCTATCCCAGAGACTCTCGCTTGCTCACCTGGGAGCACACATCTACCACCTGCCTGCTAGCCTACCCGGAGGCTCTGCCATCACAGGTCGTACCTACCCCTTACCCAGAGACTGCCCTGATCACTTGCCGTAACTCCCTGTCCGTTCACCCAGAGACTGCCACCCGCTCCCTTACAAGGGCCGCCCCCTTGTATAATAGCTCAGAGGTTCCGCCTCCCGGTCCCGTTACAGTTTGCTCGGGCCATGGAACCCGGTGGCACCCAAGCTCCCTCGCTCTCGGACCTCTGTCTTGAACTGTCCCGTCAGAAGTCCCAACAGGAGGCCATCCTGGGTCATCTGCGGAATGTTAATACTCGCCTGAACACCCTGTCTGATCCACCAACAACCTCCGCCAGTGCCATATCTTGCAATCCGGCAGCTCCGCTGCCCACTAATACTATGGTATCCTACCCCGGACCCCGGCTTTCTGCACCTCCTCGCTTCGGAGGCGACCCCGTCCAGGCTCGGGGCTTCATAAATCAGTGCACCCTGCACTTTGAACTTTTGTCCCATCAGTTTAATTCCGACCGGGCCAAAATTGCCTTTATCATGTCCCATCTCACCGGGGAGGCCCTGGCCTGGCTAAATCCTCTATGGGAGAGAGGAGACCCCCTGGTGTCCAACTTGCCTGCTTTTCTCTCGGCTTTCCGGAGAGTCTTCGACGAACCCGGACGGAAGACCTCATCCGCATCCTCTCTGCTACGCCTCCGTCAGGAGGGTCTCACCGTGGGCCAATATGCCATACGGTTCCGCACCCTTGCCTCGGAGCTGGCCTGGGATAACGACGCTCTGGTATCCGTCTTCTGGGAGGGTCTGTCCGGTCGTATTAAAGATGAACTTGCTGGTCGGGACATTCCTACCTCTCTCGATGATCTAATAACCCTTGCCACCCGGATTGACCTACGGTTCCAGGAGCGTGCCAAAGAGGTCACCCGTGAGAGAAGGATCCCACGTTTAGCTCCTACTTTCCAGAAACCCGTCATTCCCTCCATCTCTCCCCAGGTACACTCTCCTGAGCCTATGCAGGTCGACCAGACCAAGATGGTCAAAACCCGTCAGGACTCACGCCGTGCCGAGGGGAGCTGCTTCTACTGTGGCAGTAAGGAGCACCGGATCCGTGCCTGCCCGGAGAGGTCGGAAAACGCCTGTGTCTAGGTTCGCTCAGAGAGGTCCACCTAGACAAGAATAAATCCTCTCCATCCCTGCTGTTGTCAGTTTCGATCATCTACGGGGAGAACCGTTATTTCGAACTAGCCCAACTTGACTCTGGAGCAGCCGGGAACCTTATTTCACAGTCCCTGGTTGAGAAATACCGCATCCCTACCAAACCTCTGGCTGTACCCTTGTCTGTCGCTGCCGTGGATGGGGGCCTCTTACCTCGCCCCATTCAACTCATCACCGAGTCCATTACCCTGCAGGTGGGAATGCTGCATTCTGAAAGTATCTCCTTTCATGTTCTGCCTGGACTCTCTCACGCCCTCTTGCTAGGTCTGCCCTGGCTCCAGAGACATGCACCCGTGCTAGACTGGCAAACCGGAGAGGTCCTTCGCTGGGGACAAGACTGTCATAAAACCTGCCTGGTTCCCGTCCATCCCGTCCGTCCCTCTCCTACCCCAGCTAATCTACCTGGACTTCCGATTCCTTATTGGTCTTATGCAGATGTCTTTAATAAAAAGGAGGCAGAGACATTACCACCACATAGACCATACGACTGTCCCATCGATCTGCTACCCGGTACTACTCCTCCCCGTGGGCGTATCTATCCTTTATCCGCTGCTGAGACCCGGTCAATGTCCGAATATATTGAGGAGAATCTGGCCAGAGGATTCATCCGGAAATCTACCTCCCCGGCGGGAGCAGGCTTCTTTTTCGTCAAAAAGAAGGACGGCTCTCTCCGTCCCTGTATAGACTATAGAGGCCTAAACCTGATCACGGTGAAGAATAAGTACCCCCTTCCGCTCATTCCAGAATTATTTGATCGCCTGAGGGGGGCTAGGATCTTCACCAAACTGGACCTTCGTGGGGCGTACAACCTGGTTCGTATTCGTCAGGGGGATGAATGGAAGACGGCATTCAACACCCGGGACGGCCACTATGAATACCTGGTAATGCCCTTTGGTCTCTGTAACGCTCCTGCCGTCTTTCAAGAGTTGGTCAATGACATCTTCCGTGACCTTCTCTACTCCTGCGTAGTGGTGTACCTGGACGACATCTTGGTCTTCTCTCCGGATCTCCAGACTCACCGGAGGGACGTTCGTCAGGTCCTGCTCAGGCTAAGGCAGAACCATCTCTACGCTAAATTTGAGAAGTGCCTCTTTGAGCAGACCTCGCTTCCGTTTCTGGGCTACATTATCTCTCAGACCGGCCTACAAATGGATCCTGAGAAACTGTCTGCCATCGAGAAATGGCCCCGACCGGAGGGGTTGAAGGCCATTCAGCGATTCCTGGGCTTCGCCAACTACTACCGCCTCTTCATTCCACACTTCTCTTCCCGGACGGCCCCAATTTCTGCGCTCACCCGTAAAGGTACTAATCCCAAAGAGTGGCCACCCGAAGCAGAGGAGGCCTTTCTTTCCCTTAAACAGGCCTTCTCTTCCGCCCCGGTGCTGCATCGCCCAGATGGCAACAAACAGTTCTTCCTGGAAGTTGACGCCTCCTCCTCTGGAGCCGGAGCGGTACTTACTCAAAAATCATCTTCCGGGAGGATGGTAACTTGTGGCTTCTTCTCTAAACTCTTCTCCTCCTCTGAGCGCAACTATTCCATAGGAGACCGAGAGTTATTGGCCATCAAACTGGCATTGGAGGAGTGGCGTTACCTGCTCGAGGGGGCTCTTCACCCGGTAATAATTTACACTGACCACAAGAACTTGGCTTACCTCCAGCATGCCCAGAGACTTAACCCGCGCCAAGCCCGGTGGTCCTTGTTTTTTGCTCGTTTTGATTTTGTCCTTCATTTTCGCCCGGCTGACAAAAACGTCAAGGCGGACGCCTTGTCTCGGTCCTTTCTGGTGTCTGATCTCGAGGAGGATCCGAAACATATCATCGATCCCACCAGAGTAATGCAGGTGGCTCCCGTGAGTCTAAATCGTCTTCCTCCTGGTAAGACGTTCGTACCAGTACCTGATCGGGAGAAGATCCTACACTGGGGTCATTCGTCTAAACTAGCTGGCCACGCCGGTCAGAAAAAGACACTCCAGCTTATTACCCGGCACTACTGGTGGCCTAACCTGCACAAGGATGTAATAGACTTTGTTTCTGCCTGTGTGTCCTGCGCCCGCAACAAAGTTCCGAGACACCTGCCGGCCGGCCGCCTCCTACCTCTGCCAGTACCTGCTGCCCCCTGGCAGCATATAGCGATGGACTTCATTACTGATCTACCCGTCTCTGCCGGTTGTACGGTCATTTGGGTGGTCGCTGACCGCTTCTCCAAGATGGCTCACTTCATTCCACTGCCAGGTCTTCCGTCTGCACCCGAGCTGGCTAAAGACTTTATCCACCACATCTTCCGTCTTCATGGCCTGCCCCGTCACATCGTGTCGGATCGTGGGGTACAGTTCACTTCCCGTTTCTGGAGAGCCACTTGTAAATTGCTGGACGTCACCCTGGACTTCTCCTCCGCTTACCACCCACAGTCTAATGGTCAAGTGGAGCGGATCAATCAGAACCTGACCAGTTACCTTCGGCACTTCGTTAATGCCCACCATTCTGACTGGGTGGATCTCCTGCCATGGGCCGAATTCTCGTACAACAATCACGAGAGCGAGTCTTCCTCCAAATCCCCGTTTTTTATAGTCTTCGGTCAGCATCCTCGGATCCCGTTTCCCGTCTCCACCTCGGCGGACAATCCGGCTGCGGAATCTCTTGTTAACAAATTTTCCTCCATATGGGAGAGTACCCGGTCCGCACTCCTTCTGTCATCCGAGCGTATGAAAAGACACGCTGACAAAAAACGTCTGGACCCTCCTCAATTCCGCCCTGGGGATAAAGTCTGGCTCTCGTCCAAATATGTCCGGCTCAAGATCCCTTCCTATAAGTTAGGGCCTCGGTTCATCGGCCCACTGGAGGTCATCAGTCAGATCAACCCGGTGGCCTATAAATTGAAACTCCCGGCCAACTTACGGATCCCTAACTCCTTCCATGTGTCTCTCCTCAAACCTGTAGTGCTTAACTCTTTTTCCAAGTCTACAGGTACGCCTCCTGCTCCGGTTTCTGCTGAGGACGAGTTTGAGGTAGAGAACATTCTTGCCACCAAAAGGGTAAGAGGAAAGACCTTTTTTCTGGTAGATTGGAAGGGGTTTGGTCCTGAGGAGAGAACGTGGGAGCCCCGGGAGAACATCCATGCCCCTCTCATCCTAGCTAAATTTCTGTCTGGCCTAAAAAAGGGGGGGCCTAAAGGGGGGGGTACTGTAGCGCTGGCGTCCCTGCCCTCTGCTAGGCAGGGACGCTGCTCCCCTCACCGCTCTGCTCCGTGCCCGGCGTCCTCTCCCCGCTCTGCTCTCAGCGCGCGCTCCTTCCCGGCCCCTGTGCTTAGGGCGCGCGCGCGCGCGCTCCCCTCCTCTTAAAGGGACCGCGCGCGCCGTCCTAAGGAGTCCCCGGCCAATGGCCGGAGGACTTCATCATATATAAGGCACCTCCTCCAAGATGGAGGTGCCCGAGCAATGTTGTTTGCACCTGTGTCTCACCTGTGCTTCAGCCCTCAGGTCCCGTTGCCAGTTACCTGCCAGTTACCTGCCAGTTACCTGCCAGTTTCCTGCCAGTTTCCTGCTAGTTACCTGCCTGATTCCTGCCTGAATACTTGTTACCTGTCTGCCAGTCTGAGGTCCGACGGTCTGCCTTACTACTCCTGTCAGTCTGTCTAAAGGACCAGCCTGCCCGCTCACCTGGGAGCGCATATCAGCTACCTGCCTGCTTGCCTGAGGTCCGACGGTCTGCCTTACTACTCCGGTCAGTCTGTCTATGGACCAGCTTGCCCGCTCACCTGGGAGCGCTTCTCCGTTATCTGCCTGCTTGCCAGCCCGGAGGCTCCGTTGTCACGTGCTGTGACCACCAGCTATCTCAGAGACTCTTGCCCGCTCACTTGGGAGCGCATCTCCGTTACCTGCCTACTTGCCAGCCCGGAGGTCCCGTTGTCACGTGCGGTGACCACCAGCTATTCCAGAGACTCTTGCCCGCTCACCTGGGAGCGCTTCTCCGTTACCTACCTGCCTGCCAGCCCGGAGGTTCCGCCGTCACGTGCCGTGACCACCTGCTATCCCAGAGACTCTCGCTTGCTCACCTGGGAGCACACATCTACCACCTGCCTGCTAGCCTACCCGGAGGCTCTGCCATCACAGGTCGTACCTACCCCTTACCCAGAGACTGCCCTGATCACTTGCCGTAACTCCCTGTCCGTTCACCCAGAGACTGCCACCCGCTCCCTTACAAGGGCCGCCCCCTTGTATAATAGCTCAGAGGTTCCGCCTCCCGGTCCCGTTACAAGGACGAGTTTGAGGTAGAGAACATTCTTGCCACCAAAAGGGTAAGAGGAAAGACCTTTTTTCTAGTAGATTGGAAGGGGTTTGGTCCTGAGGAGAGAACGTGGGAGCCCCTGGAGAACATCCATGCCCCTCTTATCCTTGCTAAATTTCTGTCTGGCCTAAAAAAGGGGGGGCCTAAAGGGGGGGGTACTGTAGCGCCGGCGTCCCTGCCCTCTGCTAGGCAGGGACGCTGTTCCCCTCACCTCTCTGCTCCGTGCCCGGCGTCCTCCTCCCGCTCTGCTGGCAGCGCGCGCTCCTTCCCGGCCACTGTGCTTAGGGCGCGCGCGCGCGCTCTCCCTCCCTCTTAAAGGGGCTGCGCGCGCCGTCCTAAGGAGTCCCCGGCCAATGGCCGGAGGACTTCACCATATATAAGGCACCTCCTCCAAAATGGAGGTGCCCGAGCAATGTTGTTGCACTGTTCACTACTCTGCTTCAGCCCTCAGGTCCCGTTGTCTGTTACCTGCCAGATACCTGCCAGATTCCTGTCAGCTTGCTGTCTTATTCCTGCCTGATTTTCTGCTACCTGCCTGCTAGCCTGAGGTCCGACGGTCTGCCTTACAACTCCTGTCAGTCTGTCTAAGGACCAGCTTGCCCGCTCACCTGGGAGCGCACATCAGCTACCTGCCTGCTTGCCTGAGGTCCGACGGTCTGCCTTCCAACTCCTGTCAGTCTGTCTATGGACCAGCTTGCCCGCTCACCTGGGAGCGCACATCTGCTACCTGCCTGCTAGCCTACCTGGAGGCTCCGCCGTCACGTGCTGTGACCACCTGCCTGTCCAGTGACTCCTGCCCGCTCACCTGGGAGCGCTCATCTGCTGCCTGTCTCCTAGCCTACCTGGAGGCACTGCCGTCACGTGCTGTGACCACCCGCCTGTCCAGAGACTTCTGCCCGCTCACCTGGGAGCGCTCATCTGCCGCCTGTCTGTTGGTCTTCCTGGAGGCTCCGCCGTCACATGCCGTGACCACCCGTTTATCCAGAGACTCTCGCCTGCTCACCTGGGAGCTCACGTCTACCATCAGCCGCCACAGGTCGTACCAACCCTTTACCCAGAGACTGCCCCGGTCACTTGCCGTGACCATCTGCCCGTTCATCCAGAGACTGCCCCGGTCACTTGCCGTGACCATCTGCCCGTTCATCCAGAGACTGCCCCGGTCACTTGCCGTGACCATCTGCCCGTTCATCCAGAGACTGCCCCGGTCACTTGCCGTGACCATCTGCCCGTTCATCCAGAGACTGTCCCGGTGACTTGCCGTGACCATCTGCCCATTCATCCAGAGACTGCCCCGGTCATCTGCTGTGACTGCCTGCCTGGTCGCCACCCGCTCCCTTACAAGGACCGCCCCCTTGTATAGTAGCTCAGAGGTTCCGCCTCCCAGACCCGTTACACATTATATGGGGGCCAGTATTCTGTATGGAGCGTTATATGGGGGCCAGTATCCTGTATGGAGCGTTATATGGGGGCCAGTATCCTGTATGGGGCATTTTATGGGGGCCAGTATACTGTGTGGAGCGATTTGCTGAGCTATTGTGGAATTTACAATAGATATCACTCATGTAATGTAAGAAGTGAAATCTTTGCATTGTACTATATATATATTTCTCTTCGGTATCTGTGACCATGGCTTGCCCCCCCCTAGTTTTGATCCTGGGTACACCCATGCACACAACTGACAGACTTTAAATAGAGTATAATATTTGTCACCTTCCCTAAAATGTCAGGATTATCACTGCAGTAATATTTGACTACCTGAGATGAACAAGTTTCTCTGCTTCCTCAGTACAGCAATGCTATTAAAATCAACCAAATCTGGCTGTATGCTGCTAACAAGCAAATAGAGCAGTAAAATGGTGTATTATATTGCTTTTCACCAAAATAATCAAGATTAAGAGCAAAAAAATTATTAGCCCTCATATCTAAGGCTTTGGATATGAGTAACAGCAGCATAAAGAATGTGCAATGGACCCTATTCTGTTGTATACGCTCTCCATAAACTTTGCCTGCCTAGCTACTTCTATCACCAGGATTAATATTCAGTAGAATTAGTCTTTAGAAGGAGTGTTAGGGAGCATGCACACGGTCAGTAATTGCTGCGGATTGGACGCTCGCTGCGGATTGGATGCAGCACACTTGCGTTGCGTGCAATCTACAGCGGCCAGGTGTCTCAGAATAGTGGATGGGATTTCAAGAAATCCGATGCCCACTATGCATCTGTGTACTCCTGCGGCTCACCCGTGGAGACGGACATTTCCAGACCGCATCATGTCAATTTCTTTTACGTAGACGCTAGTCTCCACAAGAGAAATTCTATCATTACAATGTATAGGATGTGTCGAATCAGCATGTGTTAAATGAACACATGCGGATTCACCTGCGTACAGCTCTTTGGACGCAGCATAGAGTATGCTGCTTTCAAAGCGCAGCCAGAAAGGGTATGTGCAGACGATCCTTAGTGTAGATTTGTAATGCTGTGGAATACCTCACTAAAACAGCCAGCAATTCTCTCCCTCGCTCAGCAGCACCTCTCCCTACTTTGTCTGTTTCCGGGGTAGACTGTGACGAACATAGGGTCCCGGGTCTTATATAGACCCGATGATGCTATGCGGCCAGCCAATCACTGTAATGCCACAACCAACATGGCTGCGGCATTACAGTGACTGGCAGGCAATCCCTGCATGTTAATTGGCTGTCTAAGCTGCGCCAAACATGCAGGGTGGGGACTCGAGCTCCCATCAGAGCATTCCAAAAATACTTGCTGAGTATCTCGAACGTAGATGCTCGGCGAGTACCGAATAGTGCCGAGCATTATTGCTCATCACTAGTTATAACAGCGTGTTTGAATGGGGAGGGGAAATGACAGTATGGGCAAGGGACAGAAGATGTGAGGGAATAGTCACTGTTGCAAGTAGTAAAACGAGAAGTAGTGAGGAGCCTGATAGCGTCTTCTGTGATTTGACAAACCAGAAAAATTTTTGTAGATCGTACATAAAATTTGAAAAAAAAAAATGGAAAAAAATGTACTAAAAATAACTTTTATTAAATAAGTTTAAAATCCATTAGAAATATATAACTAAGATGAATATGCAAATATAAAATAGGCTGCCTTTAGGGGAAGCGCAAAAAGATTCAAGAGATAAGCTTTGGGGTAGGAAAAAAAATTAAATAGTTACCTTATGTCCCTAACAGTATCCTGCCTTTCTGCGGAGGTTGTCACCTTAGTATCGCATCTGGCTACCTGCTCAATGAAGACTGGCCCTTATGTGCCCTAACAGGCTTTGAAAAAATGAAAATCTGCCACCAATAGCCTGATACACCACAATTTGGCAATAAGAAACAATAACAGACAAAATTCAAATAGGTCACAAATGGATAAGAGACAGAACAACTTAATGAAAGCAATTGCTATGCTAGTCAGATGTCCTATGACCAAACCATGAAAACATTGCCATATACAGTATAATATAATAATTCATAAACCTGAATCAGCCAACTCAATTAGCCAACTCATTAATATACCAACCCAATTAGCCAACTCAACATGTTTCCCATTCATCAGGAGTATCATTAATATAAGACACGTAATTTTATATGTAGTGGTGGAACAGTTTGGAAAGCATATATTAAATATTCACATTGTTCTGTGCGGTTGTGTTTGTTTGTGTGGTAGCAATGCAGTCACATCATTCTGTCCATTTATTTCATTAGATGTTTCCCAATTTCATTTGCTGCAACTGTGTTTCACTACCATTTTTCTGCGTTCAAATCTGGATGGAAGGATTTCTGCTGTGTGTGAACGTTCCCTTGTACTGAACCTTTTCTCATAAACCTATATATTAAGCTATTCCGAGTATCCTGCTCATAGATTGCAGAGCATTTTCATGGTGCCTCGTTATCGTTAAGAATTACTTTGAATGTCACTTGATGTACACTGACGATACATTATTGCCAGTAATTGTGTAGTACTGTAAATTTCCGAATTTTGCATGATCGCTCTTCTTCAAATGATGTCTCTGTTCTCAGGCCGACCAGGGAATATACTACCAGGTGGAGACGCTGAGCAGATCTACACGACTCAGCATCCTCGGCGTAGCTGGAGGCTACAGCAGAAGGCCAGGCCCAGCTACGCGTACGACCATCTATACCCTCAGCTGGATGAATTTAAAAAGGAGGTGCCCTACACCAGGACAGGTAATGTGTATGTCTGTTTTGTTGTACATGTTTATACAAGGGTTTTCCTGTATGTATTCTTTTGTTATTAGAACACTAGATTGCGTTCTACCTTTGGGCATAGTTTTGACTTTGAAAGGGGAAAAACATGCTTGTAATCCCACTTTGGTGGCTGATCACTAGTGATGAGCGAGCACTATAAAATGCTCGGGTGCTCGATGCTCGGGTCGAGCACATTGGAATACTCGGGTGCTCAACCCGAGCAACGAGCCCAATGTAAGTCTATGGGAAACTCAAGCATTTTTCAGGCGGCTCCCCCCGGCGGTCTGCAGAGTGCCTAAAAATTGCCCAAATCGATGGGAACGGTGCTCAAATGACCTAGGGACAGCATGGGGAAGACCCCTGGAAGCATTTCTGACTCCAGGGTCACTTCTGTCAACAACGTTGTCAGAGGTATTACGCCACTTTTACAGACTCACAATAAAACATACCAAAACGAAACCAAAATGGATTTTCCTGGGAAATATGTTAAGGAACATCCTTTCCAGGGTAATGACTTGTATATCAAGGAAAATAAATAACCAAAAACAAAAATGCTCCTCCACACCTTGGGCTATGTTCACACGTAGCGTTCTTGCTGCTTTTTTTCACTTTTGCATTGCTTTTAACCATGACAAATGCATTTACCAGGAAATGTCATTTAAACATTTTACAACCTTATCTGGCCATGTTGTGTGTGACACATCATCAGACACATCGTGTTTCATTTATGAAGGATGGACTCTGAAAGTCACAAAGCCTATTTTTATAGGGCCATCAGGCGGCCTTTACTATTCTTAAAGGGCCAGCAGTCGGCCCTCACTATTCTTAGAGAGCCATCAGCCGGCTATGTTTTATTGTTCCCATTACTAAAGAGTGGGTCTCCTATACTGTTATTGCGTATGCAGTGAGCGGCAGGGCTGCCCAAACTGTGGATGCACCCCAATACCCCTTTGAAGAGACTGTTTTCAGGAGTCCCTCCTCTAAATGTTTCCATTATTAGGAAGTGGGTCTCCCATTGTGTTTGCCTATGCAGTGAATGCAAGGGTTGCCAAAAATTTGGAGGCACTCCAATGCCTCTTGGAAGAGACGTGGAGGAGGGCCTCATTGAAAAAAATGTTCCCATTAGAAAGAAGCGGGCCTCCTATACTTGAAATGCTCATGCACTAATTGTATGGGCTGACAAACGTTTACCCCTGGGGGGTATACATGAACATACTGTATAAAAAAATTTTTTTTACGGGAATCATAAACACCCTTTAAAAAAATTGTGGGTGTTGCATCATGGACCACGGTCACCCTGGTGATATGGTGATGGAGGATGAGGAGAAGGAGGACAAGAGCAAATAGCCAAAATCAGGAAGCGTATACCCATGTGTGGGTGTGAAAAGGTGCATGGGAATACACCTCCCAAGAAAAAACACTGGATTTGAGTTTGTTACGCTGCTATCATTCAGTGGTGTTGAGAAGTCTGGCCCAATCCATCCCTTGTTCATTTTTATAAGAGTCAGCCTGTCAGCATTTTCAGTTGACAGGTGGATGCGCTTATCAGTTATAATTCCACCAGCGGCACTAAAAACCCGCTCTGATAAAACGCTGGCGGCAGGGCAGGCCAGGATCTCCAAGGCATAGAGAGCCAGTTCATTTCACTTATCCAGCTTGGATACCCAATAATTATAAGGCACAGAGGAATCACGGAGGACGTTGGTACGGTCGGCAAGGTACTCCCTCAGCATCTTCCCAAACTTTGCACTCCTTGTGAGAGTACCCCGCACCTCAGGGCCTGTGCGATGGGAGGGGCAGAGAAAACTCTCCCAGAACTTTGACAGTGTTCCTCTGCCTCTGCTGGATTGAAGTTGTGTCTCTTGCCTGTACTCCTTGGTTGTCCAACGAAGTGTGCCCTCTGCCGCCAGCGTTTTCAGATGGGAATTTTTTTAATAGATCCGGAACAAGGGCCTTCTGGTACAGCTCCATTTTTGCAGACCTGTCCGCCTCATGAATAAGTGATACAAAGTTCTCCTTGTATCGTGGATCTAGAAGTGTCACCAACCAGTAATGTCTGTCACCCAAAATTTTGAGAACGCGAGAGTCATTGGAAAGGCAGCATAACATAAACTCAGCCATGCGTGCCAGACTACTAACAGGCAAGACTTCCGTGTCCTCACCAAGAGGATGACTGACCATGTCCTCGTCCTCGTCCTCCTCCTCCTCTCTGTCCTCTGGCCATCCACGCTGAACAGATGGTATGACAGCTGTGCATGTAGTACCGTCTATAGCGCATTAAACTAGCTGCTGTCCTTCCTCTTTCTCATTCTCACCCAATCCACGTTGGGATGAGATGAGTCTAGGCTGTGTGTAATCACTAGAGATGAGCGTTGTTCTACTCGAACTGTTCGCCAATCTCAAATTCGAGCTGTTTTGGGCGGTGTTCGAGCCGTTCGGCGAACACGAACAATTTGAGAAAAATTCGGCTGTTCGAGGTTATGTTCGATAACTGTTCGTGCACCAAAATCATAACTGGATTTTTTCTCAGTAATGATGAAAATTAATGTTAATACGCAGTTTGAGTGTACAGCGGGGTGGGGGGAGGGGCAGGGGATGGATCTCTGCAGGAACAATGAAGATCTCCATTTTTTTTTCTCTTTCCCGCATTTACAGTGAGGAGGTGCAATCTGTCAGCCTATCAGCAGCGCACACACGGAGCGAAGTGCTTTTTTTCACACAAGCAAGGGCATGTGTCATTGGCAGTGTATGTCACATGTCCTTGCCCTATAAGACCAAGCCATTTTCCCCGTCGCCACCATTTTCTCACTGCTGCAGCTGCGTGTTAGACGGCACCGCTGTTGCTGTGTGCGCTATACCTTGTTAATTTCAAGCCAATTTTCGCACAAATATACAGATAGCTTGGGAGTAGGGAATAGTTGTGATTGCAGTCCTTTTAAGGACTAGGTTACAGCATTTCCTACGACTTTTATCAGGGAGGTCTGTGCTCTTAAATAGATAGGTTGTGGGAGTAAAGACTAATTGTAATTGGAGTCCTTTTCAGGACTAGGTTACATCAGTTCCTATCAGTTTTTGCCAGGCAGGTCTGTGCCAGTGCTGTGCAAGTTTTTTTCACAGCATTTGGCTGAATCTAGCAAAGCTAATCCTTTTTGGCCTATTGCAGAGTGTGTTAGTCAGTGGAGTAGCCTATCTGTGTTGCAAGATATACCACCTGTGTATAGAATACCAATTTTTTTACTGCACCTAGTGAAGTAAAATCTTTTGGGCATAGCATCATTCTATTAGTCCATCTATACTGACCTCCATCAGGTTGCAAATTAAAACTAATTTTTATCTGCATCTACAGTACCTCTGAAAAAATATTTGGACTTCTAGCTGTGTGCGGGACTTGTTCTATTAGTCCATCTATACTGACCTCCATCAGGTTGCAAACTGAATATATTTTTTTCTGCATCTACCTCTGAAAAAATATTTGGCCTTCTAGTAGTGTGTCGGACTTTCTCTATTAGTCCATCTATACTGACCTCCATCAGGTTGCAAATTAAAAATAATTTTTATCTGCATCTACAGTACCTCTGAAAAAATATTTGGGCTTCTAGCTGTGTGCGGGACTTGTTGTATTAGTCCATCTATACTGACCTCCATCAGGTTGCAAACTGAATATATTTTTTTCTGCATCTACCTCTGAAAAAATATTTGGCCTTCTAGTAGTGTGTCGGACTTTCTCTATTAGTCCATCTATACTGACCTCCATCAGGTTGCAAATTAAAAATAATTTTTATCTGCATCTACAGTACCTCTGAAAAAATATTTGGGCTTCTAGCTGTGTGCAGGACTTGTTGTATTAGTCCATCTATACTGACCTCCATCAGGTTGCAAACTGAATATATTTTTTTCTGCATCTACCTCTGAAAAAATATTTGGCCTTCTAGTAGTGTGTCGGACTTTCTCTATTAGTCCATCTATACTGACCTCCATCAGGTTGCAAATTAAAACTAATTTTTATCTGCATCTACAGTACCTCTGAAAAAATATTTGGGCTTCTAGCTGTGTGCAGGACTTGTTGTATTAGTCCATCTATACTGACCTCCATCAGGTTGCAAACTGAATATATTTTTTTCTGCATCTACCTCTGAAAAAATATTTGGCCTTCTAGTAGTGTGTCGGACTTTCTCTATTAGTCCATCTATACTGACCTCCATCAGGTTGCAAATTAAAAATAATTTTTATCTGCATCTACAGTACCTCTGAAAAAATATTTGGGCTTCTAGCTGTGTGCGGGACTTGTTGTATTAGTCCATCTATACTGACCTCCATCAGGTTGCAAACTGAATATATTTTTTTCTGCATCTACCTCTGAAAAAATATTTGGCCTTCTAGTAGTGTGTCGGACTTTCTCTATTAGTCCATCTATACTGACCTCCATCAGGTTGCAAATTAAAAATAATTTTTATCTGCATCTACAGTACCTCTGAAAAAATATTTGGGCTTCTAGCTGTGTGCGGGACTTGTTCTATTAGTCCATCTATACTGACCTCCATCAGGTTGCAAACTGAATATATTTTTTTCTGCATCTACCTCTGAAAAAATATTTGGCCTTCTAGTAGTGTGTCGGACTTTCTCTATTAGTCCATCTATACTGACCTCCATCAGGTTGCAAATTAAAAATAATTTTTATCTGCATCTACAGTACCTCTGAAAAAATATTTGGGCTTCTAGCAGTGTGTGGGACTTGTTCTATTAGTCCATCTATACTGACCTCCATCAGGTTGCAAACTGAATATATTTTTTTCTGCATCTACCTCTGAAAAAATATTTGGCCTTCTAGTAGTGTGTCGGACTTTCTCTATTAGTCCATCTATACTGACCTCCATCAGGTTGCAAATTAAAACTAATTTTTATCTGCATCTACAGTACCTCTGAAAAAATATTTGGGCTTCTAGCAGTGTGTGGGACTTGTTGTATTAGTCCATCTATACTGACCTCCATCAGGTTGCAAACTGAATATATTTTTTTCTGCATCTACCTCTGAAAAAATATTTGGCCTTCTAGTAGTGTGTCGGACTTTCTCTATTAGTCCATCTATACTGACCTCCATCAGGTTGCAAATTAAAAATAATTTTTATCTGCATCTACAGTACCTCTGAAAAAATATTTGGGCTTCTAGCTGTGTGCGGGACTTGTTGTATTAGTCCATCTATACTGACCTCCATCAGGTTGCAAACTGAATATATTTTTTTCTGCATCTACCTCTGAAAAAATATTTGGCCTTCTAGTAGTGTGTCGGACTTTCTCTATTAGTCCATCTATACTGACCTCCATCAGGTTGCAAATTAAAACTAACTTTTATCTGCATCTACAGTACCTCTGAAAAAATATTTGGGCTTCTAGCAGTGTGCGGGACTTGTTCTATTAGTCCATCTATACTGACCTCCATCAGGTTGCAAACTGAATATATTTTTTTCTGCATCTACCTCTGAAAAAATATTTGGCCTTCTAGTAGTGTGTCGGACTTTCTCTATTAGTCCATCTATACTGACCTCCATCAGGTTGCAAATTAAAACTAATTTTTATCTGCATCTACAGTACCTCTGAAAAAATATTTGGGCTTCTAGCAGTGTGTGGGACTTGTTGTATTAGTCCATCTATACTGACCTCCATCAGGTTGCAAACTGAATATATTTTTTTCTGCATCTACCTCTGAAAAAATATTTGGCCTTCTAGTAGTGTGTCGGACTTTCTCTATTAGTCCATCTATACTGACCTCCATCAGGTTGCAAATTAAAAATAATTTTTATCTGCATCTACAGTACCTCTGAAAAAATATTTGGGCTTCTAGCTGTGTGCGGGACTTGTTGTATTAGTCCATCTATACTGACCTCCATCAGGTTGCAAATTCAAAATAATTTTTTTCTGCATCTAACCCAGCCAATAGTTTTGGCCTAATACCACAGTTTGGCCACTCAGCTCTGCTCGGTTACCATCCATTGTTTTTTTGTGCAAACAACTCCAGAGTTGTGAATTAGTTAACCACCAAAATGAGTGGAAAAAGGCCTGCTGCTGGTGGAAAGGGGAATAGGCGTGTTGGGAAGGGGAAAAAAGGTTGTGTCCGTGGGGTAGGTGTTAAAGCAACAGTAACATCTGCAGAAGAAAGACCATCTTCCAGCCAAACTAAAATGTCTACTTCTTTTAGCGGACAATGTGATAAGATCCCTTTCTTACGGCCACGCCAATCGCTACAAATTCCAGATGAGGCACAAAAACAGCAGGTGCTTCAACGGATATCAAGTGCTCCTTTAAGTGGGCTCTCCTCCACATCAACTTCAACATCACAAATACTCCAGTCCTCAAAGGTGTCACCCAAATCGCACTTGCTTCCTCACAGCTCCCAAATCTCCAGCTGCCCGTCTGAGTATGAGGTAGAACAGATGGTTGAGTCTGCAGAGCTGTTTACTCATACTATAGCCTGGGAATCAGAGGTCGACTCCAGCGCTTCTGTGAATCCAGACGAGGAAATGATCTGCACTGATGCCCAGAATCTTTATGAGTCGGATCCAGGACCAGACGCAGAAGGTTCTGACCATAATGTAGACCCTCATTCCCAAACTGTAACTCCTGTTGGTGGAGACAATGAGGAAGACGATGATAAGACTCAAATACCTGATTGGAGCGACAACTTTAGTTTTTTGTCAGGGCAGGAACAGGTTGGCTCTGAGGACGACGGGTGTGATAACGCACAGGGTGATGATGATGAGGTCGGAGATCCCACTTACTGTCAACCCACAGTCAGCCAAGAGATGAGGTCAGCAGAGGAGGTGGAGGAAGATGCTAGTGACGACGAGGTCAGGTTGCGCCTTCCTGGACAGAGACGTAGTACTGGAAGCACGTCAACAACTGCATCCTCAAACACAACTCTGCCTCTCACCACAAGTCGTGGTGGCTCTTCAGGTCGCATGGGTGCTAAGCCTTGCATAGCCTGGGCATTTTTTCAGATCGATAAAGATGACCCAACTCGTGTTATCTGTAACATTTGTCAGCAAAAGCTAAGTAGAGGCCAAAAAATACATAGTTTGAGTACTTCATGCATGAACCGGCACATGGACATGAAGCATAAGTTGCAGTGGGAAGCTCAGTGTGCTACAATGCGGCCTAGCCAGCCGGGCCAACCACCGTCTGCCATATCTTGTGCATCCGCGGCCTCTTCATCCTCTGTGACTCGGGGGACAGCAGTCACACCTGTTTTGGGGCGCAGACCTGCCACCTCTTTACCCGCAACAGCCAGCGTGATTGGCAGGTCATCATTTTCTTTGGAGGTGGTAACACCAGCTGGTGTTGAGCGCTGTCCGACATCGATAGCACCACCTTTGGATCAAGGCAACCTAACATGTCCGCCTGCATCTTCCTCACAGACCGGCAGTTTGCCGGGGACACCCTTATCAACCCCGTCTAAGCACAATAGCCAGCCCTCGGTCCCTCAGATGTGGACAAGTAAAAGACCATTTCCTCCTAGCCATGAGAAAGCTAAGAGGTTGAATTTCACCATCTGCAAGCTCTTGGCTACAGAAATGCTGCCTTTCCGCCTGGTGGACACAGAGGATTTTCGAGACCTTATGTCCGTCGCAGTGCCCCAGTACCAGATGCCCAGTCGGCACTACTTCTCAAAGAAAGGTGTGCCTGCGCTCCACCAGCATGTCGCACACAACATCACCGCTTCTTTGAGAAACTCTGTGTGTGACAGGGTGCATTTCACCACAGACACTTGGACGAGTAGGCATGGACAGGGGCGTTACATGTCGCTGACTGGGCACTGGGTAACTATGGTGACAGCAGGACAAGGGGCTGCTGTCCAAGTCTTGCCGTCCCCACGAGTTGTGCGTCAATCCTCTTTATGTCAAAGTTCCTCCACTGCTTCTGCCTCCTCAACCTCCTCTCGGTCTTCCACCTGCACCCAAAGCCTGTCTGGTCATGCCACAAGCTTTCTAACTGCGCAGAAGGGATCCTGCACACCTCCTTACTATGCTGGCAGTAGGGCTCAACGTCATCAGGCGGTTTTTACATTGAAATGTCTGGGAAATGTGAGTCACACAGCTGAGGAGTTGTGGTCAGCTCTGGAGAACCAATTTCATGAATGGTTGTCTCCACTGGACCTGAAACCAGGGAAGGCCGTGTGCGACAATGCTGCAAACCTGGGTGCGGCCCTTCGCCGGGGCAATGTCACACACGTGCCTTGTATGGCTCACGTGTTGAACCTGGTTGTCCAGCAATTTTTAGCCCACTATCCCAGACTAGATGGCCTTCTGCAGAGGGCACGGTCGCTGTGTGCTCACTTCCGCCGTTCGCATCCCGCAGCTCAGCGACTTACATCTCTACAGATGTCGTTGGGCCTGCCACTTCACCGGCTAAAATGCGATGTGCCTACCCGGTGGAATTCAACTCTGCACATGTTGCAGCGACTGTGGCAGCACCGACAAGCCCTGGTGCAATACGTTCTGACGTATAGCCTGGGCCAACGAGATTCAGAGGTGGGGCAAATCACGCTGGAGGAGTGGTCTCAGATCAGGGACCTATGCTCCCTTCTGCACAGTTTTGAAATGGCGACGAAGATGTTTAGTGCTGACGATGCCATTATCAGCATGACTATTCCGGTGACTTACATGCTGGAGCACATGTTAAACAGAATTCGGAGTCAGGTGGTGGCACAAGAGGAGGTGGAGGAAGTAGAGGAGGAGGAGTTGTATGCGGAAGGGCTAACATCTGCAAGGTCCAGAAGGTCGGCAGCACCAAGGCGGCAGGCATGTGAGGGTGGGGGAGATGGTTTTACCAGGGCGCATGGTAGCAGCCAAACTAGTGAGGAAGGTGCAGGAGCCCAGGAAGAAGTGGAGGATGAACTGATGGAAGACTCATCAGATGAGGGAGACCTTGATCACATTTCTGTTGTGCGAGGTTGTGGGGAGAGGACAGAGGAAGGAAGCATGATTGTTACCTCGCCACCAACACAACAGGGACTTGGTGCTCCTGGATGCGCAACACACATGAGTGCCTTCTTGCTGCACTACCTGCAACATGACCCTCGAATTGTGAGAATTAGAAATAATCCTGACTACTGGGTTGCCACACTGTTAGATCCCCGGTACAAAAGTAAATTTGCAGAAATTATTCCTGCCATAGAAAGGGATGCACGCATGCAGGAGTATCAGCAGAGACTGTTGCAGAATCTTACATGTGCTTTTCCACAAAATACCAGTGGTGCACGTAGTGAATCTCACAGTTCCAACTTGCCAACCGTGGGACCGTCAAGTGTTCAGCACTCAAACCGTAACAGAACCACAGTATCTGGTGGTAACATCAATTTTGCGGAATCATTTCACCACTTTTTTAGCCCATCCTTTGCAAGGCCACAGGAGACAAGAAGTCTGACACATAGTCAACGCCTAGAGACGATGGTACAGGAGTATCTCCAAGTAAACATTGAAGCCACGACTGTGTCACTGGACCCTTGCTCTTTTTGGGCTTCCAATCTGGATAAATGGCCGGAGCTAGCCACTTACGCCTTGGAGATCTTGTCATGCCCCGCAGCCAGCGTTCTGTCTGAACGTGTGTTCAGCGCTGCTGGTGGTGTGCTGACAGATAAGCGCACGCGGCTCTCCACTGATAATGTAGACAGACTCACGTTCATAAAGATGAACAAATCATGGATCCGAAACGACTTTTCTACCCCTGTGTCATCCTGGGGAGAGTAAAAGCTTGATGATTGTTTAAAATCACCCTACCAACCGTTTTAAGCTTTCAAATTACTAATCATGTTTATCTGTATCTTGACTGGAAAATAATTTGGGCTTTGTAGCAGTGTGCAGCACTGATCCTATTAGGCCATCTATAATAAGCTCCACCAGATTTAAAATTAAAAAAAATTTTTAGCTGCATCTAGCCCGGAAAATAATTTTGGGGCTCCGAGATGCGCAAGACACATAAGTGCCTTCTTGCTGCACTACCTGCAGCATGACCCTCATATTGTCAGAATTCGAAGTAATCATGACTACTGGGTTGCCACACTCTTAGATCCCCCAAACTTTTCGATCAACCTTTTCATTTTAATAAAGACCAAAAAAATGGTCATTTTTGAAATTATAAGCATTAGCAGGTTGTTAGAAACTGAAATCAAACAGTTTTCAACTCAAAACTTTATTCTAGGTGATGTTACATTTTCACATAGGACCCCTTGTTCAAAAGGAGCTTCTGAACTCTCTCGTCCATTGAATTTGTCAGGTTTTGGATGGTTTCTGCTTCAATTGTTTTGCATGAGGACAGAATACCCTCCCAGAGCTGTTGCTTAGATGTGAACTGCCTCCCGCCATCATAGACACTCCTTTTAATGATGCTCCAAAGGTTCTGAATGGGGTAGAGGTCAGGGGAGCATGGGGGTCACACCATAAGTTTGTCCCCTTTTATGCCCATATCAGCCAGAGATGCAGATGTTTTATGTGCAGCATGAGATGGTGCATTATTATGCAGAAAAATGATCTTGCTGTGAAATACACGGTTCTTCTTCTTGAACCATGGCAGGAAGTGCTGTTTGAGAAAATCCACATACATTATGGAGTTCATCTTTAGCGCCTTCAGGGATCCTAAAGGGGCCGACAATCTCTCTCCCCATGATTCCAGCCCAAAACATTACTCCACCTCCTCCTTGTTGGCGCTGTAGCCGTGTTTGCGTGGGGTGTCCATCAACCAGCCATCCTCCACTCCATCCATCTGGACCATCGAGCGCTGCACGGCACTCATCCGTGAACAAAACAGTTTTGAAATCAGTCTTCATGTAATGTTTGGCCCACTGGAGCCGTTTCTGCTTGTGTGAAGTGGATAGAGGAGGTCGAAAGGATGGCGTATGCACAGCTGCAAACCTCTGAAGGACCCTGCATCTTGTTGTTCGGGGGACGTTGGAGGCACAAGCAGCTTCAAAAACTTGTCTGCTGCTATGACAAGGCTTTTTTGCCGCTGCTCTTTCAACCTGACGTAATTGCCTGTAGGAAAGAGTCCTCAATTTGCCCTTATCAGCACGCACACGTGTGTACTGTGAATCAGCTACATACTTCTTGATTGCCAAGACACTTCATCCTGATCATCGCACAATGTTGATTGTAGTCATGCCTTGACCTAAACACTCCACAATTTGTTGCTTCTCAGCAGCCGACACATCCTTTTTCTTTCCCATTTTGGCAGAAAATGTAGGCTGCTTAATAATGTGAGAGAGCCTTCTTAAGTAGTCTTGCCTTTCATTGGACACACCTGCCAAACTAATTAGCACAGGTGTCTGCAATTGCTTACAGTGATATAAAGAGCCCTGACACACATCACCATCAATGAGTTTAACTGACAAACAAACAAATTCTTCCCTTATCACTCCTAAACACTTTTTGCATAATAATTTGGAACGCGGTGTACATGTGCTTTTCCACAAAACACCAGCGGTTCACGTAGTGAATCTTACAGTTCTAACTTGCCAACCGTGGTCTGTATGGAATTGTTCAATAAAGGGCCCAAAATTAAGATAACATAGATGGGAGAGGTCTCTATGAATAGGAATTCCTAAGTATTTGATACCCTGTGAGGGCCAGGCAAAGGGAAAGTTGGACTGGATGGAATCCTATATGGATTTGGGAAGGGAGACATCGAGGGCCTCAGACTTTGCTGCATTGATTTTAAAATTTGACCATGTAACAAAGTGATCTATTTCAGCCATAACAGCATGGATGGATATATGTGATTGAGTGATATATACTAGGACATCATCAGCAAATAGAGAGCACTTGTACTCGGTGCCTCCCACCTCAATCCACCTAATATTGGGGTTATGGCGAATTGATGAGAGCAGGTGCTCCGTCACTAGGATGTATAAGAGAGGGGACAGAGGACATCCCTGCCTTGTCCCATTGGTGATTGTGAAAGGTGATGAAAATGTTCTGACGCACCCCCTGGGCCTTGGGACAGCCGGAGCCGGACCCTTTTTGGTGGATGCTGGTGGTTGTAGTCTTCGTGGCGGCGACCCGGTTCCGTGGCTCAGGGCGGTCAAACCAGTGGCGGAACTATTTATGTGGTTTTGATGTTTAAATGTCCGACTACGCCACCCGTGGATTGCGGTCAGAGTGAACCGCCGCTACAGGGCAGACCGCTGAGGCTGGTGTTGTGGGTGCAGCAGAGCGTAGCATAACTCCCCACGGGAGGAGTATAGCCTCAGGGCAGTGTATGCGGAGGATGGGGGTGATGGTGCAGGGCAGCAGCAGTAACGACACGGAGTCAGTGATGCAGTCCAGGACCTTTACTCACAGTTCTTATTATCCAGACCACTTCTGCAGGTAACTGCTGCCCACGTCGTACTGTGCTCACCAGGTGAGGGGCTCAGACAACTCCCAGATAACTTTGGAGCACTTCACAGGACCCCCTTTGTGTGTCCTTTGTCTGGCCTTTCTTACCAACACTTCTGTCTGGCTGCCTCGGGCCTCCTCTTGGTAAACTTGGCGCCAGTTTCCCTGACCCTATGTGGTGCCTTCCTAGCGGGTGTAGCGAGGGGCTGCGCCACATAAAATGTCAGAGCCTCCGGTTTCTAGCTGAGGGTCGTTTCCTGCCTCCACTAGTTCGGGGACCGGTCTCCCCCTTTGGCCTGACCCCTCCACGCAGGTGGATTCGGGCGTGCGGTGGTGACTCGCCCGTCCGCACCCCTGGGATCCCTTCATTCCTCGTTCCTGGAGCCTTCTCCGCTCCTCTTCCTTCCTTCTCCCTCTTCCAGGCCTGGGCCTCTGTTACTAGGCCCGCCTCTGGAGCAGAACTCATGCAGAGCCCCTGCTCCCTCTCACTTCTGCTCAGGCTTCTCTGCACTGAACTAAGATGGTGCCCACCTTTTATACTCCCCTCTCAATGCACCCAGGAACTGCTTCCTCCCTGCTCCTGCACTACAGGGTTCCCCTTCCTCAGTGTTCCCTCCCCCCACTCCAGCCAGGGACAGGGACTGTCGTGCCCATCTCAGGGGCATATTGGTCGCCCTGCCCCACGGCAATGTGGTGTAATGCATGCAGGTGTCGGGGTCCTGATCCACACTCCATCCTTACCTGAGAGTGAGATATCACACCTCTGGGTGAGGTGCAATACGTCTGTAGCAACCGAGCCCTCAGGGTGCTACAGTTCCATTTATCTTCAGCCTAGGTGACGTATTGCGATACAGGGCCGTGATTTTGGCTATAAAAGGGTCCCCTATACCCCTACCCCAAGCTTTTTAAGAGAATCATATATGGCGTGCCAGGAGACTCTATGGAATGCTTTCTCAGCATCCAACGAGAGTATCTAATTACAAATTTTTAACTGCATCTAGCCCAGGAAATACTTTGTGCCTAGTAGCAGTGTCTGCTAGTCAGCGGATTATCCCGGCTGTAAAGCAAGCTACACCACCTGTAGTTTAGACACTTAATTTTTTCAAAGGAAATGCTTCGGGACCATGGGATACTCAGTGAAGAGCATCAGGAGGCACCCCAAGGCATAGGGGCTGGGACTGGCAGTAGGATGCCTTGCGGTGGACAGCCGAGCTCGATCCTTATAAAAGCTTTTTAACTGCAGCAGCTTTAGTGGACGCTACTGGAGCTGGAATTACGCGGCTGCTGGCATGAGACTTGCCCTCCAATAGATCCTTGTAAATGGATTTAAAGTGTATTCATTCAAATTAGAGAGACAATTTAAATTATAAAGCTTAGAGCTGCCTCCACCATAGGGGGGCTCGTTCAACCCACCAGCGGACAGGCACCAGTATTGGGAGAGGGGGGCTGGCCATCAGGGTTCACCGCGGCTCTGGCACAAACCCGGCGACACGGAGGTGGCACGGGCAGGAGCGGACTGGCCGTGTCGGCTTCTCGCTTTTTGGATTTTAGAAGGGCATGACATGCCTATATCTGTGTCTCCCCCTCCTTTTACTCCTCCACCTCTTTTCTTTTCGCATGACTATATGTACTTGTCACTTTTCCATGTGTTAGTTGTGTCTTCTGAGCAGTTTGTCAGCTTTTGGACACCTTTGAAGGTGTTTTCTATGTGTTTCTATGTGTTTTTGTTTGCCTGCCATTGGTTTTAACGGTGTTCGAAGGTGTTCGACGAACAGTTCGACGAACACACGGGTGTTCGACGAACCGAACCGAACTCGAACACTACGGGGGTGGCTCAACACTAGTAATCACCCTGTATGGTTCCTTGCTCCATCTCATCGTGCTACGCCTGCAATGCATCCTCTTTGATTGTGAGCAGAGAGCATTTCAGAAGACAGAGAAGCGGGATGGTGACGCTAATTATGGTGTCATCGCCGCTCACCATCTTGGTGGAATCCTCAACGTTTTGGAGGATGGTACATATGTCTGACATCCATGTCCACTCCTGAGGTCTTGGGTGGAGTCTGAACTGAATACCGACGACCTTGTTGATGCTGGTACTCAACAACTGCCCTCTTCTGCTCATAAATCTTTCCCAGCATCTGCAGTGTAAAGTTCCAACTCGTGGGGACATCACACACCAGTCTGTGAGCCGGAAGCTGCAAATGCTGCTGAAACACAGCAAGGACGGCGGAAGCGGTAGGTGACTTTCTAAAATGGGCACACAGGCGGCATACTTTAACAAGCAGTTCCTGGTAGGATTTGAGAAACCGCTGAACCACGAGGTTAAGCACATGGGCTAGGCATGGTACGTGTGTGAGCTCGCCTCAGAGCCGCCATCAGGTTCCGGCCATTGTGACACACTACCATGCCTGGCTGTAGGTTCAGCGGTGTGAGCCACAGATCTGCCTGCTCTTTCAGAGCTGTCCACAACTCTTCAGCATTGTGCGGTTTGTCACCTAAGCATATTAACTTCAGCACAGCCTGTTGCCACTTGGCCAAGACAGTGCTGCAGTGCTTCCAGCTTGTGACTGATTTGGTCATTTTGGATATGGAGGCTGAAGAGGAGGCTGAGGAGGATGATGTGCAGCAGTTGTATACCGTGGGGGCAACCCTGGTTGACCTGGGGCCCACAATCCTTGGCGTCAGGAGGACGTGTTCCGTCCCAAGGTCCGACTAGGTCCTGGCTTCCACTATGTTAACCCAGTGTGCCATCAGCGAGATGTACCGTCCCTGCCCACAAGCACTTTTCAACGTATCCGTGGTTAGGCGGACTTTACCGTTAACTACGTTGTTGAAGGCACGGCTAATGTTTTGGGACACATGCTTGTGTAATGCAGGGACAGCACACTGGGAGAAATAGTGGCGGCTGGGGACTGAGTACTGAGGGTCGGCCGCCGCCATCAGGTTGCGGAATGCTTCCGTCTCCACGAGCCTAAAAGGCAACATTTCGAGTGCAAGCAGTCGGGAAATGTGGGAATTTAGTAGTGTGGCCTGTGGGGCGTTGGCTGCATATTTGGGCTTGCGTTCCAAGGACTGGGGTATGGACAACTGAATGCTGCGCTGGGACAAAGACATGGACGTGCTTCCTGATGCTGCTACTTGAGAGTGTGCAAAGACAGGTGCAGGGCAGGAAGCATCTTCGCATGCACCATGGACAGGGGATTGGCTTGCATGCACAACAGTGGAAGAAGCAATGGTGCCACCCGCAGACACTGTTCCTGGACCCAGGAGTTTGGCCCACAAAGTCGGGTGCTTTGCTGCCATGCGCCTGATCATGCTGCTGGTGGTCAGGCTGATCGTTTTGCCACCCCTGCTGATGCTAGCCTGGCAGGTGGTGCAAATGGCCTTTTTGGGGTTATCGGCAGAGTCTTTAAAAAACAACCAGACTCGGGAAGACCTAACAGTTGTACTGGCAACGTCCTTCGTGTTGGTGTTACGGGGAATGGTTGTCTGCATTCTTTCTGCGGCCACCACACTGCTTCTTCCTGCCTGTTGGGGTGCTCTGCCTCCCTCCCCCTGTGTGCTGCTGTCCTCGCTCTGCATGTCCTCCTGCCAGGTTGGGTCAGTTACTATATCATCCACCTCCTCATCTTCCATTACCGCACCCTGGTCCTCCTCCTGACTTTCTGGAAATTGTGTCTCATCATCGTCCACATCTTGTGACACTTTCCCACCGTCACCTTCGTGTGACCTTGGCTGCTCAAATAATTGGGCATCGCTAAATGCGATCTCCTCTTGACCCACTTCAAGTGGACCGTGCGAGAGGACCGAATCAATCAATAAATGGATAAGTGAACAGCTCTTCAGAGTGTCCAAGTGTGGGATCAGTTGTCTTTGGGTACTCGGCATGGTGGGAGGAGGGAGGACAGGGTGAGGAATATGCGGTCTAGACTCACAACTACTGAGACTTGACCGTGTGGAAGACAGGGTGGTGGCTAAGTGACTGAAAGCATTATCCGCTATCCAACCAACAACCTTTTGACACTGCTCTGGGTTCAATAGTGGTGTGCTGCGGCTGCCTAGGAATTGGTACAGGAAGGTCAGGCGAGAAGATGTGGGTGTTTGTTCTGGCACAATTTCAGCTTGCCCACTACCTTGTCCTCGGCCCCTGCTTTCACCATCACGTCCAATTACCCGTCCCTTGCCACGTGCCTTGCCCATTTTAAATGGAGGACAGTATCTTCCACGCTCACTACAAATGACTGAGTTTGGAGCGAACTTATATGTGATCCGTGTGATGGAGAAAACATAGTTTTAAATAGCTGGATTTCTAGCGCTGTAATAAGGAAAGTACCTGGCTGCAGTGCCAACAAGCAAATGGTGCAGAAAAACGGTGTTCTCAGGATTGCTTTTTAAGCAAATAATGAGGATTAAGACCAAAAAAATAGTATTATTGGCCCCTGAGACCTGGGCCTTTGTATAGTAATATCTAACAGCAGCAGAAGGCAGAATTGGAATGGAGCCTCCTGTGTTATATGCACTGCAGTCTGCTATATACACTGCCTGCCTATATACCCTGCCTGCCTGATATCTCTGCAGATGGATTAATCCTAAGAAGGACTGTTTGTTAAGATGGATATGTGTAATGTACGTTTTTTTCTCCCTACACTATCTAATAAACAAGCAAATCTCTCCCTGACGCAGCAGCACCTCTCCCTACTCTGCCTGATTCCGGAGTGACTGTGACGAGCACAGCGGCGCCAGGTCTGATATAGACCTGATGACGCTGCGCGGCCAGCCAATCACTGTAATGCCACAACCACCATGGCTGCGGCATTACAATGAGTGGCAGGCAATCCCTGTATGTTGGTTGGCGCTGTAAAGAGCGCCAAACATGCAGGGAGGGGACCCGAGCATCTCGCAAGTACTCGGCGAGCTCCGAGCATCTCGAGTACAGAGATGCTCGGGCGAGTACCGAGTACTTGCGAGTATGCTCTCTCATCACTACTGATCACTTATACTGACGCACACTAGAGAATTTACTTTGCTGGAATGCATAGGCTCAGGACGCCTTCTACCTATGGGCACAGAAGAATGGTACTTTGTTATTCCTGAGAGAGGCTGAGGAGTGGATACAATTGCATGCAGCCTAGGTAAAGTGCTTGGAAATGTGGGGCAATTTGTGCAGCTGCTGCTAATGTACCACAAGTACTTGTCCAAACCACAATTGTATCCACCTATAAACTGAGTAGGCTAGAGTAGCTGAAAGTAGTAATTTGTGCAGTTTACATCTTTTGTATCCACTTAGATCCTGCCAGATTTTAAAAGACTGTGTGCCAATATAAAGCCTCAGTCACAGCTGCATAACAAATAGCTCCGATGCTGATAGCGAAAAGTAGGATGAGAGTCATGCGTACGTCATTCCGTATGTCATGCGAGTGCAATGCCAGCAAAAAATAACAGACAAGGATTTTTTTTTTCAAATCAAGTATTTTTTGTATCAGAGTTCCGATGCTGAGTTCCGATACTTTTAGAATATCGAATACCGGAATCGGAAGTTCCCATAATGCAATGAGCCAGTTAAATTTTATTCAGCCAATGAGGATCCTAAGAAGTGTGGGCACATCCTGTTAGGCATATTAGGCATGTTAACTAATGGCATGGCTGTGATTGGCTGCTGAAATGATGTCATGATGCACTATAAAAGCCACCGCCGCCATTTTGGGTTCACTCTGCTGTGAATTCAGTTAGGGACAGGACGCTGCTGTTCTGAGGGACAGTTTTAGCTACCTATTTGCTTTATTGTGCTTTACCCAGGCTACTTTATAAAGCTTTCTTTTGCCTTGCAGCGCTAGTGCACAGTTCTCTGCACAGTTCACAGCTGTCTGCGAGGTCTCTCTGTGTGAGTGCAGCTCACGCTGTAGTGTGTTCTGCAGCCACGTCCGGTTGTAGTCTGCTCAGCGTGCGTCACTGCCTCATAAATTGTGCTTTTTTGCATTAGTGTTGCTCATTTTTCCTGATTTCTCCTATTAGTGCGGTGGTTTCATCCGTATCCAGCTAGATTGCTTCCAAACACACTATATAGGAGTAGATCGAGGAGCCTTTCTGCAGCATTGGGCCCTGCAGCCCCAGCCAGATTAGTATTAGCCTATTTTTTGCAGCCTCATCTATTGCATTGTAGGTTACCTTCCTGCATTGTAATAGCTACAATAAGTTTGTGATACTATCGGTTTTACATCTTTGGACACATGCAGTGTCTTTTTGTGAAAAAAAAAACGTAAATAAAGTTCACCAAACACTCCACTTTACAGTTGTGTAGGCCACATTAGCTCATATTAAAGTCTAGTCCACACTTTATAAAATTAGTGTTTCTTATACCTTTTAGCAGCTGTTCAGGAATAAGCACACTAAGCCCTTAGTACTTTTCTGCCTATCTTTATCAGTCTACCAAGATGAAGAAGGCAGGGAGTAAGCCATGTGGTCGTGGTCATGGGCGTGGAGTTTCTGCAGGAAGAGGACGGTGGGGATTCTGTGCCTGCTGCGGGCACCAGTGACTCAGCATCCCCCAGTTTTACCAGGGAACAGTCCTTTATGCGCCGCTTTGTAGGAGCTCGCCATACCCCACTGTTGCGGGAGAACCAAATTGAAGTCGTTGTCGGATGGATGGCAGTTAACGCATCGACTTCAATTAGTTCCAGATCCTCTCAGGTCCTGAGCACTGAAGAGCACCCATCTGTCTCTTCACCACCTGCCAAATTGCCCAGAAAATCAGAGAGCCCTGGAGAGGAGCCATCACTACTTCTGTTCTCTGAATCTCTTGGCTTGGAAAGAGGGGGCCAGCCAAGCAGAATTCTAGAATTTGAAGAAGAGGTAGTATGCAGTGATGCGCAACCACTTTGTCTCTCTGAATCTGAAGAGGCGGGTGGGCCAGTGCCTATGGTCAGCACACCTCAGTACGCATCTGATGATGAGACTCAGGTGCCACTTTCTGGTGCGTACTGTGCTCTCGAGACTACCCAGGAGAAGCAGTTGTTTGAAGAGGGTAGTGTAGATGATGAGGTCCTTGACCCATCATGGCGTGAGGTATAGGAAGGTGGTGGGTGCAGCTCTGAGGAAGAGATTCCCCGAACGGCCCAAAAAGGAGGGAGAGGGAGGGGGCAGACTTGGTTACCTGTAGCCTCCACTTCGGCACCCATTAGGAGCATGCCTCTTCCAAAACCCAAAACAGGCACTCCCAAGACTTGCAGTGCCTGGTCCTTTTTTGACACAGTTGCAGATGACATTTGCTTTGTCAATTGCAAGCTGTGTAATCAGAAAGTGAAAAGAGGGAAAAGTGTCAGCAACCTCAATACCACAAATATGTGGAAACATGTGCGGACCAAACATGTGGTGGAGTTACAAAGACACACTGAAGACCCAGGCCAACCTACAGCGCCACCTACCACCTCTTCAGCTCGTGTTGTAGCCTCTTCCTCCACCTCACACACAGCTGGTTCGGATTCCTCAAGGATCGCCATGGGAGAACCTCTGGAACTGTTGTACAGAGACACAGTGTCATTCCACCCACAGCACCATGTTCCCTGTCATCCTCACACTCCCAGGCCAGTCTACAGCCATTGTTAGCACAGGCATGGGAGAAAAGGCGCCCATACTCGGCAAACCACCCCCGAGCACATTCTCTGAATGCTGGCATTGCAAAACTACTGGCTCCTGAAATGCTATCATTCAGGCTGGTGGAGACTGACACCTTCCGTAACTTGATGGCATTGGCAGTCCCACAATACAACATGCCCAGCCACTTTTATTTCAGCAGGCAAGCCGTCCCTGCCCTGCAACAGCATGTGGAGGGAAAAATTAAACATGCGCTACAAAACGCCATCAGTAGCAAGGTCCACCTGACCACTGATGCGTGGACCAGTAAGCATGGATAGGGACGATACCTTTCCCTCACTGCCCATTGGGTAAATGTTGTGGAGCCAGGTACAGATCTTGAGAGTGGCGCTGTATATGTTCTGCCAACTCCAAGGATTGCAGGAATCCAGTCTGTACACATTGACTCCTCTTCATACTCCAGTTCCTCTGAATCAGCGCTGCAGGAGCCGTCATGGTCTACCTCCACATCGACCCGTGAACGGTTACCTGCTATGATGACCGATATGAGCACAGCCGTGGCCAAATGTCAACAGGCCGTATTGAAATTAATTTATTTGGGGAATCGAAGCCACACAGCGCAGGAGCTATGGAATGCCATCAAGCAGCAGAGTGACGTGTGGTTTGTGCCAGCTTATCTCCAGCCAGGCATGGTAGTGTGTGACAATGGCCGAAATCTGGTGGCATCTCTGGGCCTAGGAAACCTCACTAACATCCCATGTCTGGCACATGTGCTCAGATTGGTTGTGCAGAGTTCTTTGAGGGACTATCCGGATTTTGATGCACTGCTGCACAAGGTCCGCATAGAGTGCGCTCACTTGCGGCATTCCAGCATCGCAAGATCGCGCATTGCAGCTCTGCAGTGCCGATTACGCCTTCCGGATCATCGCATCATATGTGACCTACCCACCAGATGGAATTCAATGTTACATATGTTGGAGAGGTTGTGTGAGCAGCAGCCACCAGTAATGGAGTACCAGCTGTAGCAGGCGCAAACAAGTCGCACTGCGCACCGTTTACACTTCACCACCACTGAAGGGGCCTCTATGAAGGACATCCGCCACATTTTGCGTGCCTTCGATTATTCCACGCGGATGGCGAGTGCAGATGATGCACTAGTCAGCATGACTATCCCCCTTATCTGCCTGCTTGAAAAAACACTGCAAGCACTAAGGGAGGAGGTTTTGGAAGAGGTGGAGGATGAGGAGTCACAAATGCCATCTGCTTCTGTACAGTCTGCGCAACGTGGTTCCTCACAAAGGCCTAGGCAGGGGACACTTTGTGAGGAGGATGAGGAGGAGTCAATGGAGGAGGAAGACATCTGTCCAGAGGAGGGAGGTACACAATGCTCTAGTAGTCAGTATCTAGAGCGAGGGTGGGGTGATGCAGAGCAGGCAGAGATCACGCCTCAAGCAGGGGACAGCGTTTCTTGTCCAGTTGGCAGTCTGCAGCTCATGGTTGATTTCATGCTGCAGTGCCTGAGAAACGACCGCCGCATCTCCCACATTCTCAACACAGCTGATTATTGGGTGTCCACCCTCCTAGATCCTCGCTACCGGGACAACATACAAAGCCTCATAACACCGTTGAACCGGGAGCGTAAAATGCGGGAGTACCAAGACACACTGGTGCATTCCATCATGTTCTCCATTCCACCCGAGAGCAGTGCTGCTAGTGCTTTATACACTGTGTTCCAAATTATTATGCAAATAATATTTTCTCAGATTTTCCGAAATTACCTATATGAATTGCAGTCATTGTAATTTTCCAGTCAAATAACTATTAGAGTACAATTGAAAGGTTTTTGTACAAACTGCCTATGATAACAGTATATTTTTAAAAAAAATAAAACACTCAAACTGCACTCAAAATGCATGTTCCAAATTATTATGCACAGCAGAGTTTTCAACCTTTTCATTTTAATAAAGAACAAAAAAATGGTCATTTTTGAAATTATAAGCATTAGCAGGTTATTACAAACTGAAATCAAACAGTTTTCAACTCAAAACTTTATTCTAGGTGATGTTACATTTGCACATAGGACCTCTTGTTCGAAAGGAGCTTCTGAACTCTCTCGTCCATTGAATTTGTCAGGTTTTGGATGGTTTCTGCTTCAGTTGTTTTGCATGAGGACAGAATACCCTCCCAGAGCTGTTGCTTAGATGTGAACTGCCTCCCTCCATCATAGACACTCCTTTTGATGATGCTCCAGAGGTTCTCAATGGGGTTGAGGTCTGGGGAGCATGGGTGCCACACCATAAGTTTGTCCCCTTTTATGCCCATAGCAGCCAGAGATGCAGATGTGTTGTATGATAATGCACAGTCTCATGCTGCACATAACACATCTGCATCTCTGGCTGCTATGGGCATAAAAGGGGACAAACTTATGGTGTGGCACCCATGCTCCCCTGACCTCAACCCCATTGAGAACCTCTGGAGCATCATCAAAAGGAGTGTCTATGATGGCGGGAGGCAGTTCACATCTAAGCAACAGCTCTGGGAGGGTATTCTGTCCTCATGCAAAACAATTAAAGCAGAAACCATCCAAAACCTGACAAATTCAATGGACGAGAGAGTTCAGAAGCTCCTTTCGAACAAGGGGTCCTATGTGCAAATGTAACATCACCCAGAATAAAGTTTTGATTTGAAAACTGTTTGATTTCAGTTTGTAGTAACCTGCTAATGCTTATAATTTCAAAAACGACCATTTTTTTGTTCTTTATTAAAATGAAAAGGTTGAAAACTATTTTTTTAAAAATATACTGTTATCATAGGCAGTTTGTACAAAAACCTTTCAATTGTACTCTAATAGTTATTTGACTGGAAAATTACAATGACTGCAATTCATATAGGTAATTTGGGAAAATCTGAGAAAATATTATTTGCATAATAATTTGGAACACGGTGTAAAGCAGCTCAGTGCGTCGAGGCAGTGGAGGAAGCTCTGCACAAAGAGAGAGCAGAAGCAGCGCCTCAGCACAAGGCAAGACCAGTATGGCCCAAATGTGGTAAAGTTTTGTGTCCCCGCCACCACAAATGTCTACACCATCACAGTCGGCTCCAGTCCGCAGGAGGCAACATTTCCGTCAGATGGAGACAGACTACTAGTGTTGAGCCACCCCCGTAGTGTTCGGGTTCGGTTCGGTTCGTCGAACACCGGGATGTTCGAGGAACTGTTCGTCGAACTGTTCGTCGAACACCTTAGAACACCGTCGAACACCGTTAAAACCAATGGCAGGCAAACAAAAACACATAGAAACACATAGAAAACACCTTCAAAGGTGTCCAAAAGCTGACAAACTGCTCAGAAGACATTCTCTTTAAAAAAGCCGGCCGGCAATTCAGCAGCGGCATACACCGGTACCCGACAATTTAGACAAGAAGGAATAGAGCCTCACACATAGATTAGATAGATAGAAGCATGTCAGTCACACATATAAGAAGCACAGTGACAGTGTTGCTTACTGTACTTGTCATTTAGTGTAAAGGATTTATCAAAAAAATAATAGTGTTTTCATGCACCGTCTCTTTAAAAAAGCCGGCCGGCAATTCAGCATCTGTACCCGACAATTTAGAATAGAAGGAATAGAGAATCACACATAGATTAGATAGATAGAAACATGTCAGTCACATATATAAGAAGTACAGTGACAGTGTTGATTACTGTACTTGTCATTTAGTGTAAAGGATTTATTTAAAAAAATAATAGTGTTTTCATGCACCGTCTCTTTAAAAAAGCCGGCCGGCATTTCAGCATCTGTACCCGACAATTTAGAATAGAAGGAATAGAGCATCACACATAGATTAGATAGATAGAAACATGTCAGTCACATATATATGAAGTAGAGTGACAGTGTTGATTACTGTACTTGTCATTTAATGTTAAAATAAAGGATTTATTAAAAAAAAAATTGGTGTGGGGTTCCCCGTAATTTTAGGCTCTAGCGGAGGTTAAGCAGACGGCTGGGGCAGATGTTTGAAGCCTGGGAAGGGGGTAATACCCACGGAGCTCCCCAGGCTACTAATATCAGCCCCAAGCTGAATACCTAGCCTTTACCAGCTATTAAAATGGGGGACCCCCCCAAAAGATGATGTGGGGTCCCCCCTATTTTAATAGCTAGCAAAGGCTAGGCAGACAGCTGGGGGCTGATATTAATAGCCCAGGAAGGGTGCCATGAATATTGGCCCCCTCCCAGGCTAGAAACACCAGCCGTCAGCCGCCCCAGAAATGGCGCATCCATAGGATGCGCCAATTCTGGCACTTAGCCTCGCTCTTCCACGCTGCCCTGGTGCGGTGGCAGGGGGTAATAGGGCTGGGGTTCATGTCAGCTTATAATGCCAGCTGACATCAAGCCCAGGTTAGTAATGGAGAGGCGTCTATAAGCCCCCCCCATTACTAACCCCATAGTCAAAGTTAAAAAAAAAACACAAACACCCAGAATAAAGTCCTTTAATTGAAATAAACACACAATTCTTTATTGTTCTAAATTAAACCATACTTACCATCACGCCCATTCCAGCTGAAGCCAATGATCTCCTGCAATAAAAGAAAAATAATAAAGCAACATCATCCTTACCTTTCCATGGTTCCCAGGACAGCTTCAGCTCTGCTACATCGAGATGACAGGCTGGACCGCAGCAGAACGCTGCCATCCAGCCTGTCATCCCGCGGACACTGTGACGGCATAAAGATGAGCCGAGGTCATGTCCAATGAACTCAGCTCACCTCATGCACGTCACTGACAGCGTGGGAAAATTCTCACGCTGAAGCGCTGAGTGCAGGAGAATTTTCCCACGCTGTCAGTGACGTGCATGAGGCTGATATTTAAATTTGGCGCACAAATCGGTGATTGGTCGCGGGCAGCGTCCGCGACCAATCAGCACGGTAGTGTTTAACTTTGGCGGCAAGATCAGTAATTGGTCGCGCGCCAAGACCGCGACCAATCACCGATTTGGGCGCCACATTTAAATATCGGCCGCGACCAATCAGCACAGCGTTGTTTAAATGTGGATCCAAGATCGGTGATTGGTCGCGGCCGATATTTAAATGTGGCGCCCAAATCGGTGATTGGTCGCGGTCTTGGCGCGCGACCAATCACTGATCTTGCCGCCAAAGTTAAACACTACCGTGCTGATTGGTCGCGGACGCTGCCCGCGACCAATCACCGATTTGTGCGCCAAATTTAAATATCCGACCAATCAGCACAGTAGTGTTTAACTTTGGCGGCAAGATCAGTGATTGGTCGCGGTCAAGACGGCGACCAATCACCGATTTGTGCCGCACATTTAAATAGCGGCCGCGACCAATTGGATGTCAGCGCCGCTCCCCGGTCCTCCCTTCACACCCTAGCCGCATGGATGTCAGCGGCGCTGCCTGTGCGGATACTTCCGCTGCGAGAACCCGGGACATGAGCGGGCGCTCGCAGCAGAAGTATCCCGACCCGCAGCGCCGCTTCCCTGGTCCTCCCTTCACACCCTAGCCGCTGATGTCCCCACAGTATCCGCATGGTGTTACAAAGGTCCGGACATTTATGTTAAAAATCGCTGATTGGTCGCTGGCGCTGCCCGCGACCAATCACCGATTTGGGCGCCAAATTTAAATATCAGCCGCGACCAATCACCGATTTGGGCGCCAAATTTAAATATCCTCCGCGACCAATCACCCATCTTGGCTCCACATTTAAACACCGCTGTACTGATTGGTCGCGAACACTATTTAAATGTGGCGCCAAAATCGGTGATTGGTCGCGCCCAGCGTCGGCGACCAATCAGCACAGCGGTGTTTAAATGTGGAGCCAAGATTGGTGATTGGTTGCGGCCGATATTTAAATTTGGCGCCCAAATCGGTGATTGGTCGCGGGCAGCGCCCGCGACCAATCAGCGATTTTTAACACAAATGTCCGGATCTTTGTAACACCATGCGGATACTGTGGGGACATCAGCGGCTAGGGTGTCAAGGGAGGACCGGGGAGCGGCACTGCGGGTCGGGATACTTCTGATGCGAGCAGTCGCTCATCTCCCGGCTTCTCGCAACGGAAGTATCCGACCAAGCAGCGGCGCTCCCCGTTCCTCACCAATACGATTAGCTGATTGGTCGCGCTCTCCGCACGCGACCAATCAGTGATCTTGGCGCTAAAGTTAAACACCGCTCTGCTGATTGGTCGCGGACGCTGCTCGCGACCAATCACCCATTTGGGCGCCACATTTAAATAGCGGCCGCGACCAATCAGCGAGCTTGGCGCCAAATTTAAACAACGCTCTGCTGATTGGTCGCGGACGCCAGACGCGTCCAATCAGTGAGATTGGCGCCAAATTTAAACAACGCTCTGCTGATTGGTCGCGGACTCCAGCCGCGACCAATCAGCGAGATTGGCGCCAAATTTAAACCCCGCTCTGCTAATTGGTCGCGGATGCTGGCCGCGACTAATCAGCATTATTGGCGCCAAATTTAAACACCGCTCTGCTGATTGATCGCGGTCGCCGTCCGCGACCAATCAGTTGTATTGGCGCCAAATTTAAACCCTGCTCGGCTGATTGGTCACGGTTGCCGGCCGCGACCAATCAGCAGTATTGGTGCCAAATTTAAACCCCGCTCGGCTGATTGGTCACAGTTGCCTTCCGCGACCAATCAGCGATTTTGACGCCAAATTTAAACACCGCTCTGCTGATTGGTTGCGGCCGGCGATTGCGACCAATCAGCATTATTGGCGCCAAATTTAAACCCCGCTCTGCTGATTGGTTGTGACCGCCGGCCGCGACTAATCAACATTGTTGCCGCCAAATTTAAACACCGCTCTGCTGAATGGTCGAGGTCGTGACCAATCACCATTATTGGCGCCAAATTTAAACACCGCTTTGCTGATTGGTCGCGACCACAACCTATCAGCATTATTGGCGCAAAATTTAAACCCCGCTCTGCTGATTAGTCGCGACCGCCGGCCGTGACCAATCAGTGATATAGTCGCCAAATTTCAACACCGCTTTGCTGATTGGTCGCGGTTGCTGGCCGCGACCAGTCAGCGATTTTGGCGCCAAATTTAAACACCGCTCTGCTGATTGCGCCGGGTCTGCCGCATACATATTCTAGAATACCCGATGCGTTAGAATCGGGCCACCATCTAGTTTCATGAAATAATTTAAAAAAAAATTGACGTGGGGCTTCACACTATATTTGTGTCCAGCCAGGTACAGCAGGCAGGAACGGGCTGCCCCCAACCACCAGCTGCCTATTTGTACCTGGCCGGACACAACAATATAGGGAAGCCCTTTTTTTCTTAATTATTTCATGAATTTCATGAAATAAGTAAAAAAAAAAATACGTGGGGCTTCGCCCTATTTTTGTGTCCAGCCAGGTACAACTAGGCAGCTGGGGGCTGGAATCTGCAGCGCAGGGAGGCCCAAGCTTTCTGGGTCCCCCCAGCTGCAAATTGCAGTCCGCAGCCACCCTGGAAAATGGCGCGTTCATAGAAGCGCCATCTTCTGGCGCTGTACCCAACTCATCCAGGGCCCTGGTGCGGTGGCTCACTGGGTAATAAAGGGGTTAGGGCCAGCTTGGCATTATCAGCTGGCCCTAAGCCCGAAATTCATGGGGTCACGCCAATATTAGACATGACCACTATGAATTTCTAGTAAAGTATTTAAAAAAAACACAACACCCAGAAAAAGTCCTTTAATTGAAATAAACACACAATTCTTTATTGTTCTAAATTAAACCATACTTACCGTCACGCCCATTCCAGCTGAAGCCAACGATCTCCTGCAATAAAAGTAAAATAATAAAGCAACCTCATCCTTACCTTTCCATGGTTCCCAGGACGGCTCCAGCTCTGCTACATCGAGATGACAGGCTGGACCGCAGCAGAACGCTGCCATCCAGCCTGTCATCCCGCAGACACTGAGAAGCACAGGCATGCTTGCGCTCCTCAGTGTCTCGCTGTGACGGCATCCAGATGAGCCGAGGTCATGTCCAATGAACTCGGCTCACCTCATGTACGTCACTGACAGCGTGGGAAAATTCTCACGCTGAAGCGCTGAGTGCAGGAGAATTCTCCCACGCTGTCAGTGACGTGCATGAGGTGAGCCGAGTTCATTGTCGGCTCATCTTTATGCCGTCACAGCGAGACACTGAGGAGCGCAAGCATGCCTGCGCTTCTCAGTGTCTGCGGGATGACAGGCTGGATGGCAGCGTTCTGCTGCGGTCCAGCCTGTCATCTCAATGTAGCAGAGCTGAAGCTGTCCTGGGAACCATGGAAAGGTAAGGATGAGGTTGCTTTATTATTTTACTTTTATTGCAGGAGATCGTTGGCTTCAGCTGGAATGGGCGTGGTGGTAAGTATGGTTTAATTTAGAACAATAAAGGATTGTGTCTTTATTTCAATTAAAGGATTTTATTCTGGGTGTTTGTGTTTTCTTTTAACTTTGACTATGGGGTTAGTAATGGGGGTGTCTTATAGACGCCTCTCCATTACTAACCTGGGCTTGATGTCAGCTGGCATTATAAGCTGACATCAACCCCAACCCTATTACCCCACTGCCACCGCTACAGGGCAGTGGGAAGAGCGAGGCTAAGTGCCATTTCTGGGGCGGCTGACGGCTGGTGTTTCTAGCCTGGGAGGGGGCCAATATTCATGGCCCCCTTCCTGGGCTATTAATATCAGCCCCCAGCTGTCTGTCTAGCCTTTGCTAGCTATTAAAATAGGGGGGACCCCACGTCATTTTTTTGGGGGGGTCCCCCATTTTAATAGCTAGTAAAGGCTAGGTATTCCGCTGGGGGCTGATATTAGTAGCCTGGGAAGCTCCGTGGGTATTACCCCCTTCCCAGGCTTCAAACATCTGCCCCAGCCGTCTGCTTAACCTCCGCTAGAGACTAAAATTACGGGGAACCCCACGCCAATTTTTTTTTAAATAAATCCTTTATTTTAACACTAAATGACAAGTACAGTAATCAACACTGTCACTGTACTTCATATATATGTGACTGACATGTTTCTATGTATCTAATCTATGTGTGATTCTCTATTCCTTCTATTCTAAATTGTCGGGTACAGATGCTGAATTGCCGGCCGGCTTTTTTAAAGAGACGGTGCATGAAAACACTATTATTTTTTTTGATAAATCCTTTACACTAAATGACAAGTACAGTAAGCAACACTGTCACTGTACTTCATATATATGTGGCTGACATGTTTCTATCTAATCTATGTGTGAAGCTCTATTCTTTCTGTTCTAAATTGTCGGGTACCGGTGTATGCCGCTGCTGAATTGCCGGCTTTTCATGTTTCACTGTTGGCACTGTTCCCATCGATTTGGGCAATCACTGTAATGTCACAACAACCATGGCTGTGGCATTACAGTGAGTGGCAGACAATCCCTGCATGATTGGTGCTCTAAATAGCGCCAGACATGCAGGACAAGCTTTTGGTGCACGAACAGTTATCGAACATAACCTCGAACAGCCGAATTTTTTGCAAATCGTTCGGGTTCGTCGAACAACTCGAACACCGCCCAAAACAGCTCGAATTTGAGATTGGCGAACAGTTCTAGTCGAACACCGCTCATCTCTACAGACTACATGTCTTGCCCTGTCAGTGTACTCCCAGACGACTCTTCCCCCTTCAAGTTTTGGGTCTCTAAGCTGGATTCATGGCCAGAGCTTAGCCAGTATGCATTGGAGGTGCTGTCTTGCCCTGCTGCTAGTGTATTATCGGAACGCGTCTTTAGTGCCGCAGGTGGTGTACTAACAGACCGTCGCATCCGACTATCCTCCGATAACTTTGACCGGCTTACTTTTCTGAAAATGAACAAGGCCTGGATCTCGCATGAATTTGCCAGTCCTCTTCCAGAATAAATAATTGATTGGCAACAGTATCCAGGTCTCTGTTGTGTTCATGTTTCTACCACCTGAACTGTAATCCCTGGGCTCCAACACCGCCAGTTGCTGCTCAGAAGTGCCATCTGCACAGCCAACACTTGCTCCAGCTCTATTGGGGTTCAGTAACGTAAGCTGTTCCTCTGCTGTGTGTCCGACAATTTCTCCTGCTCTGTCCACATTCACACTACTACTGATTTTAAACTTGCTCCAATTAGGCCTCTGTCGGGCTCCTCTCTGTTTTCAGTATTTACCCTGGGCTCCAACACTGCCAATTGCTGCTCAGACGTGCCGTCTGCACAGTCAACACTTGCTCCAGTGTTTTTGGGGTTCAGTAACGTCAGCTGATCCCCTGCTGTGTGTCCGGTAATTTCTCCTGCTCTGTCCACATTCACACTACTACTGATTTTAAACTTGCTCCAATTAGGCCTCTGGCTCCACTCTGTTTTTAGTATTTACCCTGGGCTCCAACACCGCCAGTTGCTGCTCAGAAGTGCCGTCTGCACAGTCAACACTTGCTCCAGTGTTATTGGGGTTCAGTAACGTCAGCTGATCCCCTGCTGTGTGTCCGGCAATTTCTCCTGCTCTGTCCACATTCACACTACTACTGATTTTAAACTTGCTCCAATTAGGCCTCTGGCTCCACTCTGTTTTTAGTATTTACCCTGGGTTCCAGCACGCCAGCTGTTTCCGGGTAGTGTCAATGTCACTTTGCCTCCAATACGTTGTCCTGTCGTGTTGCGGTCGGGTTAGCCGACTCTATGGTACCTGCAGTTTAGGTGACTCCTATGTGGGCTGCGGGATCTGGCAATGGAGGCTGGTTCCATAGTGCCAATAGGACAAGCACCCCCTGTAGGACTGTGGGTTTCGGTAACTCCGGCCGGCTCGCGGCCTTGCAACTTTTTTTTTTCATGTGTACCTTCTGCTAACCATCCAGGTTCCAGTACCGTCAGCTGGTTCTCGGCAGTGCCTTTTGCTTAGGTGCCTCCTTCTCGGTATCCGAGTTCCACCAACGTCTGCTGGTCCTTGGTAGTGCTTTCTGGCACAGGTACCCCCTGCATAGTAACCGGGTTCCAGTACCATCAGCTGGTACTCGGTAGTTCCATTGGCTCTTGTACCTTCTGCTACCCATCCGGGTTCCAGTACCGTCAGCTGGTTGTCGGCAGTGCCTTTGGCTTAGGTGCCTCCTTCTCTGTATTGGAGTTCCACCAACGTCTGCTGGTCCTTGGTAGTGCTTTCTGGCACAGGTACCTCCTGCTTAGTAACCGGGTTCCAGTACCATCAGCTGGTCCTCGGTAGTTCCATTGGCTCTTGTACCTTCTGCTACCCATCCGGGTTCCAGAACCGTCAGCTGGTTCTTGGCAGTGTCTTTGGCACGGGTACTCCCTCCTGCCCAGCCTGGTTCCAGCACACCAGCTGTTTCCGGGTAGTGTCAACGTCACTTTGCCTCCAATACGTTGTCCTGTCGTGTTGCCGACTCTATGGTGCCTGCAGTTTAGGTGACTCCTATGTGGGCTGCGGGATCTGGCAATGAAGGCTGGTTCCATAGTGCCAATAGGACAAGTACCCCATGTAGGACTGTGGGTTTCGGTAACTCCGGCCGGCTCGCGGCCTTGCAACTTTTTTTTTTCATTTGTACCTTCTGCTACCCATCCAGGTTCCAGTACCGTCAGCTGGTTCTCGGCAGTGCCTTTGGCTTAGGTGCCTCCTTCTCGGTATCTGAGTTCCACCAACGTCTGCTGGTCCTTGGTAGTGCTTTCTGGCTCAGGTACCTCCTGCATAGTAACCAGGTTCCAGTACCATCAGCTGGTCCTCGGTAGTTCCATTGGCTCTTGTACCTTCTGCTACCCATCCGGGTTCCAGTACCATCAGCTGGTTCTCGGCAGTGCCTTTGGCTTACGTGCCTCCTTCTCGGTATCCGAGTTCCACCAACGTCTGCTGGTCCTTGGTAGTGCTTTCTGGCACAGGTACCTCCTGCTTAGTAACCGGGTTCCAGTACCATCAGCTGGTCCTCGGTAGTTCCATTGGCTCTTGTACCTTCTGCTACCCATCCGGGTTCCAGAACCGTCAGCTGGTTCTCGGTAGTGTCTTTGGCACGGGTACTCCCTCCTGCCCAGCCTGGTTCCAGCACGCCAGCTGTTTCCGGGTAGTGTCAATGTCACTTTGCCTCCAATACGTTGTCCTGTCGTGTTGCCGACTCTATGGTGCCTGCAGTTTAGGTGACTCCTATGTGGGCTGCGGGATCTGGCAATGAAGGCTGGTTCCATAGTGCCAATAGGACAAGCACCCCCTGTAGGACTGTGGGTTTCGGTAACTCCGGCCGGCTCGCGGCCTTGCAACTTTTTTTTTTCATGTATACCTTCTGCTACCCATCCAGGTTCCAGTACCATCAGCTGGTTCTCGGCAGTGCCTTTGGCTTAGGTGCCTCCTTCTCGGTATCTGAGTTCCACCAACGTCTGCTGGTCCTTGGTAGTGCTTTCTGGCACAGGTACCTCCTGCATAGTGACCAGGTTCCAGTACCATCAGCTGGTTCTCGGTAGTTCCATTGGCTCTTGTACCTTCTGCTACCCATCCGGGTTCCAGTACCATCAGCTGGTTCTCGGCAGTGCCTTTGGCTTAGGTGCCTCCTTCTCGGTATCCGAGTTCCACCAACGTCTGCTGGTCCTTGGTAGTGCTTTCTGGCACAGGTATCTCCTGCTTAGTAACCGGGTTCCAGTACCATCAGCTGGTCCTCGGTAGTTCCATTGGCTCTTGTACCTTCTGCTACCCATCCGGGTTCCAGTACCATCATCTGGTTCTCGGCAGTTCCTCAGCCTTCTTGTACCTTCTGCTACATTTCCAAGTTCAAGCTTTTTGAAATGGTTTTTGGTAATCACTCTGGATGTCCCTGATGATGACCCTGAAGACGACGACCCTGAAGACCACCCCGAAGACGACCCTGAAGACGACGACCCTGAAGACCACCCCGAAGAAGACGAGGACCCCGAAGATGACGACCCTGAAGACGATGACCCTGAAGACCACCCCGAAGAAGACGACGACCCCGAAGACGACGACCCTGAAGACCACCCTGAAGAAGACAAGGACCCCGAAGATGACGACCCGAAGACGACGACCATGAAGACCACCCCAAAGAAGACCAAGAAGATGACCCTGAAGAAGATGATCAAGAGGACAAAGAACAAGAAAACAACCACCAAGATACAGAAGACCAAGAAGCTGCAGAACAAAAAGCAGAAGAACATTAAGCGTAAGACTAAAAATCAGAGCAAACGATATTATCTAAATTATAAGCAGAAGAAGACTAAGCAGTGTATGGGGGTGAGTCCGTTCCTCCTCGTGGTGCCCCTGGAAAAGACCTGCTGCTGTAGGCCAAACTGAACGCGGACAAATCCTGTTGTAAATCTTTTGTGACAGGAAAAACGGAAGGTGTAATCTTCAAACTCTTATAGATACAGTGGTGGCCAAAAGTATTGGCACCCCTGCAATTCTGTCAGATAATACTCAGTTTCTTTCTGAACATGATTGCAATCACAAATTCTTTGGTATTATTATCTTCATTTAATTTGTCTTCAATGAAAAAACACAAAAAGAATTGTCCTAAAGCCAAATTGGATATAATTCCACACTAAACCTAAAAAAGGGGGTGGACAAAAGTATTGGCACTGTTTGAAAAATCATGTGATGCTTCTCTAATTCGTGTAATTAACAGCACCTGTAACTTACCTGTGGCACCTAACAGGTGTTGGCAATAACTAAATCACACTTGCAGCCAGTTAACATGGATTAAAGTTGACTCAACCTTTGTCCTCTGTCCTTGTGTGTACCACATTGAGCATGGAGAAAAGAAAGAAGACCAAAGAACTGTCTGAGGACTTGAGAAACCAAATTGTGAGGAAGCATGAGCAATCTCAAGGCTACAAGTCCATCTCCAAAGACCTGAATGTTCCTGTGTCTTCCGTGCGCAGTGTCATCAATAAGTTTAAAGCCCATGGCACTGTGGCTAACCTCCGTAGATGTGGACGGAAAAGAAAAATTGACGAGAGATTTCAACGCAAGATTGTGCTGATGGTGGATAAAGAACCTCGACTAACATCCAAACAAGTTCAAGCTGCCCTGCAGTCCGAGGGTACAACAGTGTCAACCCGTACTATCCGTCGGCGTCTGAATGAAAAGGGACTGTATGGTAGGATACCCAGGAAGACCCCACTTCTTACCCCGAGACATAAAAAAGCCAGGCTGTAGTTTGCCAAAACTTACCGGAGAAAGCCTAAAACGTTTTGGAAAAATGTTCTCTGGTCAGATGAGACAAAAGTAGAGCTTTTTTGGGAAAAAGCATCAACATAGAGTGTACAGGAAAAAAAAAGAGGCATTCAAAGAAAAGAACACGGTCCCTACAGTCAAACATGGCGGAGGTCCCCTGATGTTTTGGGGTTGCTTTGCTGCCTCTGGCACTGGACTGCTTGACCGTGTGCATGGCATTATGAAGTCTGAAGACTACCAACAAATTTTGCAGCATAATGTAGGGCCCAGTGTGAGAAAGCTGGGTCTCCCTCAGAGGTCATGGGTCTTCCAGCAGGACAATGACCCAAAACACACTTCCAAAAGCACTATAAAATGGTTTGAGAGAAAGCACTGGAGACTTCTAAGGTGGCCAGCAATGAGTCCAGACCTGAATCCCATAGAACACCTGTGGAGAGATCTCAAAATGGCAGTTTGGAGAAGGCACCCTTCAAATATCAGGGACCTGGAGCAGTTTGTCAAAGAAGAATGGTCTACAATTCCAGCAGAGCATTGTAAGAAACTAATTGATGGTTACCGGAAGCGGTTGTTCGCAGTTATTTTGGCTAAAGGTTGTGCAACCAAGTATTAGGCTGAGGGTGCCAATACTTTTGCCTGGCCCATTTTTGGAGTTTTGTGTGAAATGATCAATGATTTGATTTTTGCTTCATTCTCTGTTGTGTTTTTTCCTTGCAAGCAAATTAAATGAAGGTAATACCAAAGAATTTGTGATTGCAATCATTTTCAGGAACAAACTGAGTATTATCTGACAGAATTGCAGGGGTGCCAATACTTTTGGCCACCACTGTAACAACTACAGGAATGCCTGTCACAAATAAGAATATGATGAAGAAGAAGAATATGAAGAAGATGAAGAAGTAGAATATGAAGAAGAATAATAGTTGAATAAGAAGAATATGAAGAATGTAAAAAAAAAGAATAATAGGAAGAAGGTGAAGAAGAAGATGAATAAGGTGAAGAAGAAGTTGATGAAAAAGATGCTGCTGCTGAGGATGATGCAGGAGAAAGTGTGAGAGAAGTAAAAAAGAAGGTGAAGAGCATGGAAGTAGTGAAACATAAATATCTGACCAAATATAAAGAAGCTTAACATAGTCAATATCTTTGTAACTCCAAACGTCTTAAAAAATATATTAATTCCTGCTATTCCGTTTGGTTGGGCTAAACCTCTATGCCTTTTAATGTCTCCTCCACCTCCCCCAATACATTCTACATTATTCTTAGTTGTTTTCCTTCATGTGGAATTAACCTACAAGGAAAGAAAGGGTTTATTTTCATTCCGATATTTGTGTCCCATTGACTTGCATTGGTTTCCGGTATCGGAATCAGCGATATCTGATATTTTTAGAGTATCAGTCCGATCCAATCCGACCCGATATTTCCCGATATCGGAAGGTATCGCTCAACACTAGTGGTTAGTAATGGGGCTGTCTGTTGGACACCTCTCCATTACTAACCCCAGGCCTTAATGCCAGCTGTGATTTTTGATAGCTCACAGCTGACATCAACCCCAACTACCATTACCCCAAATGCCATCGCACCAGGGCAGTCGGGAGCAGCCGGGCAAAGCCCCAGAATTGGCGCATCTTATGTGATGCGCCACTTTTGGGGCTGCTGCGGGTTGGTACTTTTAGGCTGGGAAGGGCCCAATAACCATGAATCTTCCCAGCCTGATAATATAAGCCTACCACTGTCTTCTTTACCTTGATGGTTACCAAAAATATGGGGGACCCCACATGTTTTTTTTATTAATTAAACAAAACTAAATACCCTTTAGTGCCACAAGAAAGGCACTAAAGGGTGAAAATTGTTTAAATGTTGGGAGCTTGTGAAATTGTATATCTACAGGAAAAATCAGACGGCATACGCATGGTTCATGTGTCTTCTGATGAGTCTCTTCCAATGTACGGGGCCATATGCAGCATGCTGCAATATTATGTGGTAACGCTTGAACGAATCCCAGTGATTCTGAGATTGTTATTTTTCATAACACATTGTACGTTGTTAGTGGTAAATTTAAATCAAATGTAATGCAATGTTTTCTTTTTCTTTTTAAAAAGAAAAATATCAAAATTTTCGCTAAGATTTGTAAAATTTGCAATTTTTAAACTTTCAATTTTAACCCCTTAACCCCCGAGGGTGGTTTGCACGTTAATGACCAGGCCAATTTTTACAATTCTGACCACTGTCACTTTATGAGGTAATTACGCTGGAATGCTTCAACGGATCCCCCTGATTCTGAGATTGTTTTTTCGTGACATATTGTACTTCATGATTGTGGTAAAATTTCTTCGATATCACTTGCGTTTATTTGTGAAAAAAATGGAAATTTGGCGAAAATTTTGAAAATTTTGCAAGTTTCAAAATTTTAATTTTTATGCCCTTAAATCAGAGAGATATGTCACACAAAAGAGTTAATAAATAACATTTCCCACATGTCTACTTTACATCAGCACAATTTTGGAACCAAAATTTTTTTTGTTAGGGAGCTATAAGGGTTAAAAGTTGACCAGCGATTTCTCATTTTTCCAACAAAATTTACAAAACCATTTTTTTAGGGACCACATGACATTTGAAGTGACTTTGAGGGGCCTTTATGACAGAAAATACCCAAAAGTGACACCATTCTAAAAACTGCACCCCTCAAGGTGCTCAAAACCACATTCAATAAGTTTATTAACCCTTCAGGTGCTTCACAGGAATTTTTGGAATGTGGAAGAAAAAAATGAACATTTAACTTTTTTCACAAAAATGTTACTTTAGACCCAATTTTTTTTATTTTCACAGGGGTAACAAGAAAAAATGGACCGCAACGTTTGTTGTGCAATTTCCCCTGGGCACGCAGATACCCCATATGTGGGGAAAAAACACTGTTTGGGTGCACGGCAGGGCTCGGAAGGGAAGGAGCACCATTTGACTTTTTGATTGTAAAATTTGCTTGAATAATTAGCGGACGCCATGTTGCATTTGGAAAGCCCCTGTGTGCCCAAACATTGGAGCTCCCCCACAAGTGACCCCATTTTGGAAACTAGACCCCACAAGGCACCTATATAGATGCATAGTGAGCACTTGGAACCCCCAGGTGCTTCACAAATTGATTCGTAAAAATGAAAGTTTTTTTTTTTTCCCTTTTTTATTTTTACGAATCAATTTGTGAAGCATCTAGGGGGTCCAAGTGCTCACTATGCATCTAGATAGGTGCCTTGGGCGGTCTAGTTTCCAAAATGGGGTCACTTGTGGGGGAGCTCCAATGTTTGGGCACACAGGGACTCTTCAAATGCAACATGGTGTCCGCTAACAAATTGAATGGAAAATCGGCTCAAATTGTTAGCGGACACCATGTTGCATTTGGAGAGCCCCTGTGTGCCCAAACATTGGAGCTCCCCCACAAGTGACCCTATTTTGGAAACTAGACCCCCCAAGGCACCTATCTAGATGCATAGTGAGCACTTGGAACCCCCAAGTGCTCACTATGCCGGGGAGTGGACCGGGGAGTGTAATCGTATTGGTGAGGACCGGGGAGCGCCGCTGCCTGCGCGGCTACTTCCGCTGCGAGAAGCGGGGAGATGAGCGGCTGCTCGCAGCAGAAGTATCCCGACCCGGCGGTCGGGTTCCTTCTGCTGCTACCGGCCGGGAGATGAGCACCTCGCGCCGGTCATCTCCCGGCTGCATCTCCGTCCCGCAGATGAGCCGCTAACGGCCGCCATTTTTTTTCAGAAATCCCGCGGCGCTGATTGGCCGCTGCCGGACCAATGAGCGACGCGGGATTTCCAGGACAGACAGACAGACGGGATAAGATGAATACATATATATATGTATATATATATATATATATACAGTACAGACCAAAAGTTTGGACACATCTTCTCATTTAAAGATTTTTCTGTATTTTCATGACTATGAAAATTGTACATTCACACTGAAGGCATCAAAACTATGAATTAACAGATGTGGAATTATATACTTAACAAAAAAGTGTGAAACAACTGAAAATATGTCTTATATTCTAGGTTCATCAAAGTAGCCACCTTTTGCTTTGATGACTGCTTTGCACACTCTTGGCATTCTCTTGATGAGCTTCAAGAGGTAGTCACCGGAAATGGTTTTCACTTCACAGGTGTGCCCTGTCAGGTTTAATAAGTGGGATTTCTTGCCTTATGAATGGGGTTGGGACCATCAGTTGTGTTGTGCAGAAGTCAGGTGGATACACAGCTGATAGTCCTACTGAATAGACTGTTAGAATTTGTATTATGGCAAGAAAAAAGCAGCTAAGTAAAGAAAAACGAGTGGCCATCATTACTTTAAGAATTGAAGGTCAGTCAGTGCGAAAAATTGGGAAAACTTTGAAAGTGTCCCCAAGTGCAGTTGAAAAAACCATCAAGCGCTACAAAGAAACTGGCTCACATGAGGACCGCCCCAGGAAAGGAAGACCAAGAGTCACCTCTGCTTCTGAGGATAAGTTTATCCGAGTCACCAGCCTCAGAAATCGCAGGTTAACAGCAGCTCAGATTAGAGACCAGGTCAATGCCACACAGAGTTCTAGCAGCAGACTCATCTCTACAACAACTGTTAAGAGGAGACTTTGTGCAGCAGGCCTTCATGGTAAAATAGCTGCTAGGAAACCACTGCTAAGGACAGGCAACTAGCAGAAGAGACTGGTTTGGGATAAAGAACACAAGGAATGGACATTAGACCAGTGGAAATCTGTGCTCTGGTCTGATGAGTCCAAATTTGAGATCTTTAGTTCCAACCACCGTCTTTGTGCGACACAGAAAAGGTGAACGGATGGACTCTACATGCCTGGTTCCCACCGTGAAGCATGGAAGAGGAGGTGTGATGGTGTGGGGGTGCTTTGCTGGTGACACTGTTGGGGATTTATTCAAAATTGAAGGTATACTGAACCAGCTTGGCTACCACAGCATCTTGCAGCGGCATGCTATTCCATCCGGTTTGCGTTTAGTTGGACCATCATTTATTTTTCAACAGGACAATGACCCAAAACACACCTCCAGGCTGTGTAAGGACTATTTGACCAAGAGGGAAAGTGATGGGGTGCTACGCCAGATGACCTGGCCTCCAAAGTCACCAGACCTGAACCCAATCGCGATGGTTTGGGGTGAGCTGGACCGCAGAGTGAGGGCAAAAGGTCCAACAAGTGCTAAGCATCTCTGGGAACTCCTTCAAGATTGTTGGAAGACCATTTCCGGTGACAACCTCTTGAAGCTCATCAAGAGAATGCCAAGAGTGTGCAAAGCAGTCATCAAAGCAAAAGGTGGCTACTTTGAAGAACCTAGAATATAAGACATATTTTCAGTGGTTTCACACTTTTTTGTTAAGTATATAATTCCACATGTGTTAATTCATAGTTTCGATGCCTTCAGTGTGAATGTACAATTTTCATAGTCATGAAAATACTGAAAAATCTTTAAATGAGAAGGTGTGTCCAAACTTTTGGTCTGTACTGTATATATATATATATATATATAGTACAGACCAAAAGCTTGGACACACCTTCTGATTTAAAGATTGTTCTGTATTTTCCTGATGAATTAACACATGTGGAATTATATACTTAACAAAAAAGTGTGAAACAACTGAAAATATGTCTTATATTCTAGGTTCTTCAAAGTAGCCACCTTTTGCTTTGATGACATCTTTGCACACTCTTGGCATTCTCTCATAAAGAGGTAGTTACCGGAAATGGTCTTCCAACAATCTTGAAGGAGTTCCCAGAGATGCTTAGCACTTGTTGGCCCTTTTGCCTTCACTCTGCGATCCAGCTCACCCCAAATCTTCTCGATTGGGTTCAAGTCTGGTGACTGTGGAGGCCAGATCATCTGGCGTAGCACCCCATCACTCTCCTTCTTGGTCAGATAGCCCTTACACAGCCTGGAGGTGTGTTTGGGGTCATTGTCCTGTTGAAAAATAAATGATGGTCCAACTAAACGTAAAACGGATGGAAAAGCATGCCGCTGCAAGATGCTGTGGTAGCCATGCTGGTTCAGTATGCCTTCAATTTTGAATAAATCCCCAACATTGTCTGCAGCAAAGCACCCCCACACCATCACACCTCCTCCTCCATGCTTCACGGTGGGAACCAGGCATGTAGAGTCCATCCGTTCACCTTTTCTGCGTCGCACAAAGACATGGTGGTTGGAACCAAAGATCTCAAATTTGGACTCATCAGACCAAAGCACAGATTTCCACTGGTCTAATGTCCATTCCTTGTGTTCTTTAGACCAAACAAGTCTCTTCTGCTTGTTGGCTGTCCTTAGCAGTGCTTTCCTAGCAGCTATTTTACCATGAAGGCCTGCTGCACAAAGTCTCCTCTTAACAGTTGTTGAAGAGATCTGTCTGCTGCTTGAACTCTGTGTGGCATTGACCTGGTCTCTAATCTGAGCTGCTGTTAACCTGCGATTTCTGAGGCTGGTGACTCGGATAAACTTATCCTCCGAAGCAGAGGTGACTCTTGGTCTTCCTTTCCTGGGGCGGTCCTCATGTGAGTCAGTTTCTTTGTAGCGCTTGATGGTTTTTGCAACTGCACTTGAGGACACTTTCAAAGTTTGCCCAATTTTTCGGACTGACTGACCTTTATTTCTTAAAGTAATAAATGGCCACTCGCTTTTCTTTACTTAGCTGCTTTTTTCTTGCCATAATACAAATTCTAACAGTCTATTCAGTAGGACTGTCAGCTGTGTATCCACCTGACTTCTGCAAAACACAACTGATGGTCCCAACCCCATTTATAAGGCAAGAAATCCCACTTATTAAACCTGACAGGGCACACCTGTGAAGTGAAAACCATTTCCGGTGACTACCTCTTGAAGCTCATCAAGAGAATGGCAAGAGTGTGCAAAGCAGTCATCAAAGCAAAAGGTGGCTACTTTGAAGAACCTGGAATATAAGACATATTTTCAGTTGTTTCACACTTTTTTGTTAAGTATATAATTCCACATGTGTTAATTCATAGTTTTGATGCCTTCAGTGTGAATGTACAATTTTCAAAGTCATGAAAATACAGAAAAATCTTTAAATGAGAAGGTGTGTCCAAACTTTTGGTCTGTGCTGTATATATATATATGTGTATATATATATAATGTGTGTATTAGCACACACACACACTGCTCAAAAAAATAAAGGGAACATTTAAACAACAGAATATAACTCCAAGGAAATTAAACTGTCCACTTAGGAAGCAACACTGATTGACAATCAAATTCACATGCTGTTGTACAAATAGAATAGACAATAGATGGAAATTATTGGCAATTATCAGGACACCCTCAATAAAGGAGTGGTTCTGCAGGCGGGGACCACAGACCACATCTCAGTACCAATGCTTTCTGGCTGATGTTTTGGTCACTTTTGAAAGTTGGTTGTGCTTTCACACTCGTGGTAGCATGAGACGGACTCTTCAACCCACAAAAGTTGCTCAGGTAGTGCAGCTCATCCAGGATGGCACATCAATGCGAGCTGTGGCAAGAAGGTTTGCTGTGTCTGTCAGCGTAGTGTCCAGAGGCTGGAGGCTCTACCAGGAGACAGCCCAGTACATCAGGAGACGTGGAGGGGGCCGTAGGAGGGCAACAACCCAGCAGCAGGACCGCTACCTCCGCCTTTGTGCAAGGAGGAACAGGAGGAGCACTGCCAGAGCCCTGCAAAATGACCTCCAGCTGGCCACAAATGTGCATGTGTCTGCACAAACGGTTAGAAACTAACTCCATGAGGGTGGTGTGAGGGCCCGACGTCCACAGATGGGGGTTGTGCTCACAGCCCCACACTGTGCAGGACGCTTGGCATTTGCCACAGAACACCAGGATTGACAAAGTCGCCACTGGCGCCCTGTGCTCTTCAAAGATGAAAGCAGGTTCACACTGAGCACATGTGACAGATGTGACAGAGTCTGGAGACGCCGTGGAGAGCGATCTGCTGTCTGCAAAATCCTTCAGCATGACTGGTTTGGCAGTGGGTCAGTAATGGGGTGGGGTGGCAGTTCTTTGGAGGGCCGCACAGCCCTCCTTGTGCTCGCCAGAGGTAGCCTGACTGCCATTAGGTACCGAGATGAGATCCTCAGACCCCTTGTGAGACCATATGCTGGTGCGGTTGGCCCTGGGTTCCTCCTAATGCAGGACAATGCCAGACCTCATGTGGCTGGAGTGTGTCAGCAGTTCCTGCAAGATGAAGGCATTGAAGCTATGGAATGGCCGGCCCGTTCCCCAGACCTGAATCCGATTGAGCACATCTGGGACATCATGTCTCGCTCCATCCACCAACGTCACGTTGCACCACAGACTGTCCAGGAGTTGGCGGATGCTTTAGTCCAGGTCTGGGAGGAGATCCCACAGGAGACCATCCGCAACCTCATCAGGAGCATGCCCAGGCATTGTAGGGAGGTCATACAGGCACGTGGAGGCCACACACAATACTGAGCTTCATTTTGACTTGTTTTAAGGACATTACATCAAAGTTGGATCAGCCTGTAGTGTGCTTTTCCACTTTAATTTTGGGGGTGACTCCAAATCCAGGCCTCCATTGGTTCATAAATTTGATTTCTATTGATGATTTTTATGTGATTTTGTTGTCAGCACATTCAACTTTGTACAGAACAAAGTATTCAATGAGCATATTTCATTCATTCAGATCTAGGATGTGTTATTTGAGTGTTCCCTTTATTTTTTTTGAGCAGTCTACTAAAGATTTTACAAACACTGCCTCCCTTTGGATTCAATATAAAATTTAATAGTTCTGTTTCTTCTGTTCTGTAATTGTTCCTCTCCCAAAGCCACAGGCTACCTATAAGGCATCCAATCGGCCGGAACTGATTGGTGGTGGGAGCTAATAACATTCTTGGGTTATTGTTATGTTAGCAGTGATCATACGTCGGTGTATACGTATATCCCATGTGTTGGAAGGAGGTGTGTATGCCAGGCACTCGCTGTTCTTTTTCCAATAACTAATAAGCGAGAACAGCCTGCGGGCCTCCTGTATTGCTCATCAGCCAATCGTTCAGTTGTCTGGACAATAGGAGGCAGCAGAGAGCTGTTCGCTCAAGAGGCCACAGTGAGTGGTCTCTGAGTAATCAGGATCGTGTGTGTGTGTGTGTGTGTGCGTGTGTATGTGTGTGTGTGTGTGTGTGTGTGTGTGTGTGAATCCCTGACAAATTGGTGGCAGCGGTGGTATATTACAGAACATGAGTGGGGCGGTTGGCAGGGCCCATGTGAATTTACAGCAAGTTACTGTGGGCAACACCATTACTGTTGGGCTTAAGGACACTGGTGCAGTGTAGAACGTGCCTTCATCCGCCCTGAGTTCATGTTACCGGAAGAACTCATTCCTGGGAAGACCCCGACTGTCACCGGGTTTGGGAGTGTCCGCCGTCCCATACCGATGACCAGAGTTTTCCTGGACTGGGGTGAGGGGAGGGGGTTAAGGGAAGTGGGAGTGTTGGAGAATCTCCTCACTAATGTGCTTTTGGGAACTGGTCTGGGACAGTTGGCTGCCCGATATATTCCTTACAACCCTTCCAATTATGATATGTCATGTGATGTCAGTGTCAATGTGATGCATAATAAAAATGTGTGTTGTGGTAAAGGGGAACTCGGCCATCTTTGTACTGCAAGGGCTCTTTACTTAACCGAGGAGGTGGGGGGAGGGGTGAATGTGGCTGCAGTGTTTCTAATATTTTCTATGACACCTCCCCCTTTTTGAGGTACTGTCGGGGCTGATTTACAGTTCGTCCCTCAAGTCTACCTTACGGAGGGGATTCGAAGATGGGGTTTTCTCCTGGGTGTTACTCATCGCCATCAGACAGGTCTGAAACTCCTGATTTAAATGTAGCCAGAAGTGACGGTAAGGCCTCAACCTCACAGTAATGCTTCGGGGACTGTTCTGGGCCAGTCACTGACCTAGTTATCCTGCTGGATGAGGAGGGTCCAGAGGGCAGTGCGTTACCTGTGTTCTGGGCTCTTGGCCGCGAGTGACAGCCCTAGGTAGGCGGTCTCCCCGGTGGATAACAACTTTTTCCAATTTGTCTGACATGCTGCAGACTCAACTTACCCACCACCCTGACCGACTGTGAATACTAGGTTCCTGCCACTATGACAGGCTGTGCAACATGCCTTCCCACCACTCTGATCGACTGGGGATCCTGCTTTCTGCTCACCCTGACATTTCATGGGGCACATCTGCCCACCACCCTGACAGACTCTGGGTACAATTTTCCCACCCCTCTGAGAGGCTATGGGTACCTCTTTCTCATCATTCTGATAGATGATAGGTCACACATTTCCCTCGCTCTGCCCAGTTGTGGGACCTACCTTGCCACCCCGTGGACAGTCTTGGGATAAGACTATAAGATCTTCCTTACCCCCCTTTTACCACAGGATCCATGCTAATCATGGGGCAGCTACCACAGGACATGTCATCATTACACTGGTCAACTGGAAGGGATCACTTTCTTCATGGTCTCCGTGCCTGCTCCCCTCTCCCTTAGCACTTATGTTGACTCCTTTTAGGGGATCATCAGCAATATCACCCCACAGCGTGACACTGCTGAGTCCTCCTTGACCACAGAACATATTTTCTTTATGCATCATGCTCACATTCACATTATCATCTTTTGAAATGCATGACATTTCAGATCTGGAAGGGTTGTCAGGAAGGTATTGGGCACCCAACTGTCCAGATCAGTTCCCAATAACACATTTGTGGGGAGATTCCTGTGGACATCCCCCACTTACCTTATCCCCCTCACCTCACCCTAATTCAGGAAAACGCCGGCCATCTGTAAGGAACAGCTAACACTCTCAAACCCAGTGACAATCAGGGTCTTTCCAGGGATGAGTGTTTCCAGTATCACAAACTCATTGTGGATGAGGGTTCGTTCTGTGCTGGTGTCCTTAAGCTCAACAGTAATGGTGTTGCTCACAGTAACCAGTTGAAAATTCTTATGGGCCCTCCCAACCTTCCCACCCACAAAAAGAATAGCTACACTAGGCCCCGGGGCCACAGGTGTGAGGTTCATCTTCTGCCTCTCCAGGCAGACTAGGCTGATGTGACCTGTTTGGTCACAGATATAGCACCGCTGGGAGTCAGTGGCAGGACGGTTTGTGGAATATGGGGCAGAACCATCAGAGGGCTGGCTGACAGGGTTACTGGGGGTGATTGTTGGCCTACCCCCTTTCCAGCTGACGATGGCTGACTTCCGCACCTCAGGCGTATGGTTGGATTCATAGGCATCTGCTGTTTGTGGTTCAGCAGCCTGCTTTGGCTTCTGGTCCAGCATTAACAGTCGCACCTCCACAGGGCAGAGATGAAGGAACTAGTCTTACATGATCAGCTCTTCCAATTCCTCGAAGGTGGTAACAAATAGTCCTTGGATCCACTGCTTGAAGTTGGTTCTGATCCTATCCACCACATCACTAGCTGTCATGTGATCCACACTGGAGGGCCCGTAAATTTTTGCAGTACACCTCTGTTGTCAGCTGGTACTTTTTTTTATCAAAGCCTGTTTGATGGCCTTGTAGTCTACATCTTTGTCATGAGGGAGAGAAGAAAAACCTCCCAGAGCTTTTCCTCAGAGCCCTGGGGATAAATATCGCGCCCACTGGTCTTCATGCAGCTACCTTCAGGCCCATTCAAACGCCGCAAAAATATGTCCAAGTGCCTGTACTTGTCCATCACAGGAAAGTGCTCAGGACGTTGTTTAAAGCTGTTAGCATTGCTAAACTCGCTTTTCTGTGGGGTGAATGCCTCCTTCTGTATTTGGGCTAACTCCATCTGGTACTCTCGCTCGGCCTGTCACTCTTGGAATTGCAGAATCCGCTTCAGACGTTTCTCACAATTGTCTGCATAAAGTTACTCCAAGACCATCTGCAAGTGGTGGTCCACACTCCCATGATGCGGGTAGGACTAGAATTCACACGTGGGACCTCTGCAGCAGCTACACTTGCTCCTTGGCTGGCCTCCCCTTCATCAGAGATCTGTTGAAGGACTGGTTCTGCGGCACCTTGCAACCGTTCAGCAATCATTTGGTGCTTGGTTTTGCCTGTGGAGTCATTTCGTCTGAGTGCACAGACGGCAGTAAGAGTATCCTTAGACTGCTATTTATACCAGGGCTCTCCAAAAGTAGCCTTCATTGATAAAACAAAAGGTAGGACAGAAAAACGAGAGAAGGGGAGGGGTGTAACTGTTAAACGTACAGTATTGTCCCAGATAAAACAGATTAAAAGGATAAATGTCATAAATGAACATGTTCAGGCAAAGGGGAGCACAAAGTGGCGCACAGGCACCTCGATGCGCATTTCATCGCAGATGGTAACTATTTATATGATGGAAGTAAATTCTGCAGCAAATTGGCGCTCTCATCATGATGCCCCGCCCTTCGTGAAGACGCATGCCACGCATGAGATACAGGACAGTCATGTCGCCCATTTCCACGGTAACGCAACAACCCGTGCCACCACGAGAACAGGACAGCTCATGTGCTTGTATTTGCTTGTGCTCAAATTGAATGTGGCAGCAAAACGACGCACGTACGTCATGATGTCCAACCCCCGTGACTGCACACGCCACGCATGATGGGAGAACCGCGTCATCATGCCTATCTCCATGGCAACACAAAAACAACCCGCGCCACCTGGGGGACAGGACAGTGCATGTCTGCAGTACATCTATGCCAAGCCTACAATGCTCGGAAGGTTGCAGCTGAGTGAATGTTATACTGCCGCTAATTAAAGTGCAAGTGACCAAGGTAATATAGAGATAACCAAATTAATAAGAGGAAGAGTATGTGCTGTAATATACAATATCATGGTCCATGAAAAAATGAGACATAATAGAAGTCATACGAGGAAAAGGTGATGCAGTGCCAAAGGAAAAACAAAAAATAAGATCAGTGCATACAGCGCATAAACAAAAGAATATTATAAAAAATATCTATAATATAACCGGGGATGCGTGTCTCTGTCTGAAGCCTTTATAGACTGCGCATGCGCGACGCGCAGTCTGGCTCCAGACTGAAGCAGGCATCCAGCCGTTACAGGTAAGAGGAGTGTATGGCACTGGAGATCGCGGTATGCGTAGACACTGAACGCATACCGCGATCTCCGGCGCCATACTTGCATACTTACCTGACCGGGAGGAGTGTTGCCGCGGCGCCTCTCTCTTCGCCGGAGACCGGGGCAGTAGTGAGGCGTCGGATCGGCGCATGCACATAGCGCTATCCGGCGCCATTTTACTGAAGACACATTTGCAGTGTGTCTTCAGCAAAATTGCTCCGGACAGCTTGGTGCTCCGGCGCCGCACTCCTCCCCCGGCATCCGGCAGAACAGGACACAGAAGCGCTGGATCACAGAGAAGAAAGGTGAGAATAACTGTTTTATTTTTTTGTATGTGTGTACAGCATGAAAGGGATGAGGGGGCCACACATACCAGAATTGGGTGGGTGAGGGGACCATGCATACCAGGATTATGGGGTGAGGGGACCATGCATACCAGGATTGTGGGGTCAGGGGATCATGCATACCAGGATTGGGGGGTGAGGGGACCACGCATACCAGGATTGGGGGGTGAGGGGACCATGCATACCAGGATTGGGGGGTGAGGCGATCATGCATACCAGGATTGGGGGGTGAGGGGTACCACGCATACCATTATTGCGGGGTGAAGAGACCATTCATACCAGAATTGGAGGGTGAGGGGTGCCATGCATACCAGAATAGGGATGAGGGGTGCCATGCATACCATAATAGGGATGAGGGGTACCATACATACCAGGATAGGAATGTGGGGAACCATGCATACCAGGATGATGGATGGGGTCCCATGCATACCAGGATGAGGGATTGGGTGCCATGCATTCCAGGATGAGGGGTACCATACATACTAGAATAGGGATGAGGGGGACCATACATACCAGGATAGGGATGAGGGGTACCATGTATACCAGGATTGGGAATGAGGGGTACCATGTATACCAGGATTGGGGATGACGGGCCCATGCATACTGGGATTGGGGATGAGGGGTGCCATGCATACCGGGATTGGGAATGAGGGGTGCCATGCATACCGGGATTGGAGAAGAGGGGTGCCATGCATACCGGGATTGGGGATGAGGGGTGCCACGCAAACCATGATTTGGGGTGAGGGGTGCCATGCATACCTGGAATGGGGATGAGGGGTGCCATGCATTACAGGATTGGGGATGAGGGGTGCCATGCATACTACCGGGATTGTGGGTGAGGGGTGCCATGCATACTACCGGGATTGGGGGTGAGGGGTGCCATGCATACCGGGATTGGGGGTGAGGGGTGCCATGCATACCAGGATTGGGGGTGAGGGGTGCCATGCATACCGGGATGGGGATGAGGAGTGCCATGCATACCAAGATGTGGGTAAGGGATACCATGCATACCTGGATGAGGCATACCATGCATACCAGGATGAGGGATCCCATGCATACCAGGATGAGGGATGCCATGCATACCAGGATGAGGGATGCCATGCATACCAGGATGAGGGATGCCATGAATACCAGGATGAAGGGTGCCACGCATACCAGGATGAGGGGTGCCACGCATACCAGGATTGGCAATGGGGTGTGCCACGCATTCCAGTAATGGGGGTGAGGAGTGCCATGCCTTCCAGGATTAGGGATGAGGGAGCCATGCATTACAGGAGTAGGGATGAGGGAGCCATGCATTACAGGATTAGGGATGAGGGAGCCATGCATTACAGGATTATGGATGAGGGAGCCATGCATTACAGGATTAGGGATGAGGGAGCCACGCATATCAGGATTGGGGGTGAGGGGTGCTACGCATACCAGGATTGGGGGTGAGGGGTGCCACGCATACCAGTATTGGGGGTGAGGGGTGCCATGCCTTCCAGGATTGGGGGTCAGGGGTGCCATGCATTACAGGATAGGGATGAGGGAGCCATGCATACCAGGATGAGGAATACCATGCGTACCAGGATGAGGGATGCCATGCATACCAGGATTGGGGATGAGGGGTGCCATGCCTACAAGGATTGGAAAAGATTTGCAACTGACTGTTTCCTTCAGGTGCTACAGGATTAAGAACGATAATCCAGCGCATCTCTATTTGATGAAGTTTTTCACTTAACATCACTGCCCCTAATTCCCAAAGAAACATGGTCAATGCCACATGCTGAAAACCCTCTAGGATTACCATTATGGGCTTCTATCCTAGGGATGGTTTTAATTTATCAGCACCCTGGCAAGTGACTGTATTTTTAATGTCTTTAATGTGTTCTTGGACACACATTTTGAAAGGTCTTGTAGTCATGCCTACATAAATGAGGCCACAAGGACAGCTGGTGTGACATACAGCTGCTTTAGTGTTATATGTAATGTGGTAGACAATCTTAAGTTTTATCCCTTTTCAAGTTGAAATATTCTGTGGTCTTGGAATGTATTTTAGGCAGAAGATCCTCACAAAGGACCTTCGAATCCAAATGGAGGAAAGTAATGGGTATGCATTCACCATCAGTCAAGAGGAAGATATTTGATGCGAGATACAAGAGGTGGTTTGGTAAGTTGCTTTTGAAGGTACTGATAAGTTAAAAGGATGGACCAATGTGTAGACAAAATATTGCTGCCGACTGTGCATTGAATATAGTGACCTAGGTTTGGTGTCTGGTAAGGCGTTTTTGTTCTTTATATAATTCACCAGAAGAGCTTGTCTGGCAGTGTTTTTTGTTTTAAGAAGACCCTTTCTAATATAGCAATTCTTATAGCCAGGTCCTCAGCTTGCTCAAAAAAAGTTTGATCATTAGAGCAAATGCGACGAGCTCTGAAAAACTGGCAAGTAGGTGTTGATCATTTTAACTGTAAGGAATGTGAGGAAGGAACGCTTTTGTAGGTGTTGTTTTATGAAAAATATCTACGTGGATGGTACCATCAAATGATTTAGTGGTAAGCAAGTCAAGAAAGTTAACCTGTAGTTAATTGTACGTCCAAGTAAGTTTAATATTTAGGTCGTTTGTGTTAAGGTGACCCAAAAACTAGTCCAACTGCGATGTGGAGCCCTGCCAAATAAAACGAGACCATAAGAATACTGCATGATGTCCAGGTGTGTTAAGTGCAGTTTCACTCCCCAACAGCCATAGGAAAAATTAGTATATGAGAGCACACAAGATGCGCCCATAGCTGTGCCCTGGAGCGGTAGGAAGTGACTGTCCTTAAAGGGGTATTTCCATCTCCAAGATGTAGTAGGTATGATATTGGCTAATATCTCTAATCAGAAAAGTAATATAGTTTTTTTTTTATTTCGTTATGTCTCTTTCCTGATGTGCAGGGCATTCTATGGTTATGTCCACTGATAAAGTGACAGCTAGTTGCTAGTGGTCGTAACCATGGATACCTAAGGTCCTACACATGAGAAAGAGACATAACGAATCAAAAAAATTATACTACATTTCTAATTGGAGGTATTTGATATTAATAATAATAATAATACAATTATTATTATTATTATTGTTATAATTATTATTACACTTGCTACACATTGAGATAGAATCTTGGAGATGGGAATACCACTAAAAAGCACAAAAAAATTTGGGTCAAAATAAAATGTAGCAATGATGGAATGAAATCCAAATCCAAGTTGGTCATACCCAAAATATATTTGACTGCTTTTAATCCAAGATCAAGCCACATGTCATTTTCCAGGATAATACCGTCAAGTCTCCCAAGAACATCTGTGGTGTCCTAATAAATGAAAGGAGTGTCTCCACACATTTCTGCAAATAAAAATTAACAAATTTACAGATTGGTTCACAAAGACCCCCCCCCCCACCCCATACCCGCTACTATACGCTGGCCTGGAGGGCAAAGGGGGTCCTTATGAGCCTTGCGCAACATTGAAAAAGTGGGAACAACCAGATGTTCAGGAGTCAGTAATTCAATCATCTCAGGAGAAATGACAGATGCCTGTATTCAATCATATAGTAACTCCAATAGTTCATTTTTAAACATCTGTAATGGACGTGCATCCAAACACCTATAGCATTATGTTCTATAAAGCTGTTTAAATGCCTCTATTGTAAAGGGAAGTGTCCTAGGTTGTACATGTACAGTGGGTACGGAAAGTATTCAGACCCCTTTAATTTTTTCACTCTTTGTTTCATTGCAGCCATTTGATAAATTCTAAAAAGTTCATTTTTTTCTCATTAAAGTACACTCTGCACCCCATCTTGACCGAAAAAAACAGAAATGTAGAAATTTTTGCAAATTTATTAAAAAAGAAAAACTGAAATATCACATGGTCATAAGTATTCAGACTCTTTGCTCAGATACTCATATTTAAGTCACATGCTGTCCATTTCCTTGTCATCCTCCTTGATATGGTTCTACCTCGCCATTGGAGTCCAGATGCGTTTAATTAAACTGATAGTACTTGATAGTACACCTGTCTATATAAGACTTCACAGCTTACAGTGCATGTAAGACCAAATGAGAATCATGATCTCAAAGGAACTGCCCAAGGAGCTCAGAAACAGAATTGTGGCAAGACACAGATCTGGCCAAAGTTTCAAAAGAATTTCTGCATTACTCAAGGTTCCTAAGAGCACATTGGCCTCCATAATCCTTAAATGGAAGAAGTTTGGGACCACCAGAAGTCTTCCTAGACCTGGCCGTCCAGCCAAACTGAGCAATCGTGGGATAAGAGCCCTTGTGAGAGATGTGAAGAAGAACCCCAAGATCACTGTGGCTGAGCTCCAGAGATGCAGTAGGGAGATGGGAGAAAGTTCCACAAAGTCAACTATCACTGCAGCCCTCCACCAGTCAGGCCTTTATTGCAGAGTGGCCCAACAGAAGCCTCTACTCAGTGCAAGACATATGAAAGCCCGCATAGAGTTTGCTCACAAACACATGAAGGACTCCCAAACTATGAGAAATAAGGTTCTCTGCTCTGATGAAACGAAGATAGAACTTTTTCGTGATAATTCTAAGCGGTATGTATGGAGAAAACCAGGGACTGCTCATCACCTGTCCAATACAATCCCAACAATGAAATATGGTGGTGGCAGCATCATGCTATGAGGGTGTTTTTCAGCTGCAGGGACAGGATGACTGGTTGCAATTGAAGGAAACATGAATGCAGCCAAATACAGAGATATCTTGGATGAAAACATCTTCCAGAGTGCTCTGGACCTCAGACTTGGCCAAAGGTTCACCTTCCAACAAGACAATGATCCTAAGCACACAGCTAAAATAACAAAGGAGGGGCTTCAGAACAACTCTGTGACCATTCTTGACTGGCCCAGCCAGAGCCCTGACCTAAACCCTATTGAGCATCTCTGGAGAGACCTGAAAATGGCTCTCCACCAACATTCACCATCCAACCTGACGGAAATGGAGAGGATCTGCAAGGACGAATGGTAGAGGATCCCCAAATCCAGGTGTGAAAAACTTGTTGCATCATTCCGAAGAAGACTCATGGATTTACTAGCTCAAATGGGTGCTTCTACTCAATACTGATCAAAGGGTCTGAATACTTATGACCATGTGATATTTCAGTTTTTCTTTTTTAATAAATTTGCAAAAATTTCTACTTTTCTGTTTTTTTTTCAGTCAAGATAGGGTGCAGAGTGTACTTTAATGAGAAAAAAAATGAATTTTTTAGAATTTACCAAATGGCTGCAATGAAACAAACAGTGAAAAATTTAAAGGGGTCTGAATACTTTCCGTACCCACTGTATATATGTATCTGCATGCTAGCCATGTTTGCAGTTAAGTATACATGTATATATTGGCCCCCATCTCCTTATGTGTTTCAGTCTGTTTGCTGCTGTTGGGGACAGGATCAACAAAATGTCCAGCCATGTACTAAAACAGGTTTTGCGAGTATGGTTGGACATGAACAAAGACCTTAGCCAGTGGGCGGGGAATAATACATCATTTCCTGTGCTGGACTTAAAACCCCAGAGCACTCATGTGCTAGCCCTTTTTGGACGCTTGGAGAGGATAGACACAACACATGGCTGAGTATCTCTCTTCCCCTGTAACTCTTTACTTACTAGCCCTACATACCCTGTACTAACCCTCCTAGATATTGATATGCTTGTATCTGTATATATATAGGGAAAGTTAGTATAGTTGGGTGGGCCGCATGAGTGATTAGGAAACATGGGTGGAAAATAGGTAATTGGGAATTGTATATTGTTATTATTATTGTGTACTGTGTTAGTGGGATAAATAGTAGTATATTAACTGTAGACTTTTGTGCAATAAATACCTTTTATTAGCACACGATTTTGTCTCAGTTGGTGTATAGTATAAGGCACAGATAACATTAGTGGATATTAATTATTAATAGTCAAGTTTGATGTTAATAGTTAATATCGGACCTCAATAGAGGTGTAGGAGAGTTCCCCATTAATAACTGATATTTTTGGAGGGAATCTCGTCCTTTTACAATGGCGAGCCAGGCCCAACTGTTGATTTAGTTTTCGTGTTTCACTCTGTGAAGACCTGTGTCCGTGAGCTGATCAGGCCAGAGGGACGTGGACAGAGATAGCATTGATACACGGTGAAGTGTTGTGCTATTCTGTGCGTTCGGTGCCCTGATAGTTCGGATGAGTGACACAGCTCTTCAGCCTGAGTGATCCACAACAGAAGAACCCAATCTTTTGTTTTCTTTTGAACTCGCCCTTTAACAACGGCGAGCCAGGCCCAACTGTTGTGATTTTGTTTTTCGTGTTTTGCTCTGTGATTATTTGTGGTCATTGTTTGTGAACTGACCAGGCCAGGGGGACATGGACAGATTACATTGATACAGAGTGAACTGTTGTGTAATTCTGTGTGTTCAGAGCGCTGAAAGTTCAGATGAATGACACAGCTTTTCAGCATGAGCTGTACAAGGGACAAAATCTATAACAGAGAACCCAATCTTTTGTTTTCTTCTGATTTTTAATGTTTTTCTGTTTGCTTTACAATCTTTGAGCATTTGGGGTGATCTATACCAAGGCATTCTTCCAAAGAGGCATAGTCGTTCTCAAGAGAAAGTCCAGCTGGTTAGGAAAAGGCGTTCCGGAGGTAAAAGGACCTTTTTCAAGCAGCACAGAAGGGACAAGGAGGATGACCGTGATGGCTCCAGGAATAGTGAGTATGGATTTATCCACCCTGAAATGCTTGGCAAAACACAGTATATTTAACCCAGTGCACCCCAGTACACCCAAATCTGCAGAATTGCTGTGGTCTGCTCTATTGGAGCAAGCATGTGCTCATGATAGCATGTGTATAGACAGACGGTCTGTTTTGAATAAAACAAGCAAACGGCTCCACATGCTAGCAAAACTGATTTGTGTATATGAGGACTCATTGTGTAAGGAAGATTCCCCAAAGTTTCACTGCCAGTGTTGTGTAACAAATTTGCAGAAAGTTTGTGCCTTACAGACACAACTGGCAGTGAATAGTAAATGTGACATGGATAGAGATAAGCAGATCTGCATGCTTGAATCGCAACTGCTTGAGATGAAAAATCATTGTGTTGATATTGAGGCACAGCTGACTCGGTCTGAGGCTGAGGTCAAAGCTTTTAAGGACAAGGCAGCAGCTAGTGACGCCATAATCAATCAGTTGAGTGTTGATCTTGATACTAGATCCCAACTGATTACAAATTTGCAAAATATCATCAATGATTTTTCAAACATGGTGCCAGCCTTCTCTTTGTCTCTGAGACCAAGGCCAGATTCTCTACCAATTGTGCCCTGTGCAGGGCAAAAAGGGGGGAGTGATGGATCAAATATTTCATCAAATTTTGATCCAATCAATAAATGTAACGGCAAGTGTAAAATAATGAGAAAATGCAAACGTACAATTGTTAAAAGTGCATCCCTAGTGATGGAACAGTTTAAAATATCCAGAGAAAAGGAAGTATGTTCTGTTAGGGGCCCTACATCAAGCATGGCATCCATTAGATGTTATGCCTGTGATGGCTCAGGTCATATTGCCAGGTACTGCAAATTGTCAGGTACAATGAGAGAGAGGAAATATTGCTCTGTTAAATGTTTTAAATGTGGTCACTTTGGGCACATTGCAAGGAATTGTCATTGCGCAATTAATTGTGAGAAGTCCAGCATGGAGAACAGACATTTACAGAGACAAAATAGTATTTTCTCTCAGTCTCATGTGCCCCACCATGTGCAGATGTGTCAAAATGGCCGACTGCCAGCAAGGGATGAAAGGGTAAATTTTGCTCCCTAGTAAGGCCTTGATTTAAACTCAATCAGCTGAGTTTCTAACAGACCTGTACTGTTCTATATGTATACAGTTGTTTCGTCTTATTAGTTTATTTTACTGTTCTGTTGTTTACTAGGTTTGTTCTTTTACAGTTTAAATATATTGTTAGACCTGTGAGGCTCCGGCAGGTGGCAGAAAGGCTTTATAGGACTCTCAATGTGTATGCAATGTATAGCAGGATTAGTTAGTATGCTGGTTGTTTTCTATCAGACCCCCTGTCAAGTAGATGAGGTTTATTTGCTGATACTTTTATTTTTAGCTCCAGTTTTTCCATAGAATTCATAAGGTTAGGAGTAGCACAGATCACAGGAATGTGTATTTTATTTTTTTTGTTTTCATTTGGTAATAGAGCCACATCCGTGGATGAGCTGGTTTTGCTGCAAGGACTAAGATAGGTAGAGAGGTGTGGACAGGTATATATTGTGCACCTAGGCCTTGAAGTTCAGGCGGATAATTTGTTAATGGTTTGTTTATTTTTGTTTTCTGTGCATTTTGGATTGAATAAAGGGTGTATTACGTGAGCTAAGACAGGCAGAGAAGCATGGACAGGTAACGGATGTACACGATGGAGTGTCGTGTTATACTGTGTGCTTAGACCTTGAAGTTTGGACGGATAACCTGGTCTTGTTTAAAACTTGATGCAGGATACAACTAAAACAGTGAACCTTAGTTTGACGTTTAGTTTTCCTAAGTGTATTAACATTTTCCCTTTGATAATAGAGCCATATCCACGGATGAGCTGGTTTTGCTGCATGAACTAAGATAGGTAGAAAGGTGTGGATAGGTATATATTGTGCACTTAGGCCTTGAAGTTCCAGCTGGTTGTGGTTGCCTACATATCTTAATCGGTAGTATGTGGCAGCGGGCAGCACCAAACCCAGGGATGGGCAGTTTCATGATGAGGCATGAGGCTGGTAAACAGGGATGTTACTCCAGAAATCCTGAATTAGTTCAAGCCAACTATACACGATGAGCCTTTGTCTCTGTGTCGTCTGTTTGTAGCTATGTATAGGAGAATAAGTAGCTGCGAGGGCTGTGTTACTCTTTTGTATTGTGAAAAACTGGAAGGGGTGTTTGTATGGGAATCAGAAGCAATTAACTAGGAGCATACTAAAGAAAAAATTGCATTCATTTTGTGGGGTTCAAGAGAGTCAAGGCATTACCTATGCAATAGGAACTTGCTAGGCAGCTGAGGAAGGTTAACAGGGGGAGGTCACCCTGAAGGAACAGGAGTTTGATGGGACAGGGAAGATATCAAGTGCCAGGATGTTGAATAACTGCACTGGGAGAACTCCCAGGAGCGTATTGTTCCCTTAATCCCATTTTAGGTATCGATGTAGCAGAGCATAGTGCTGAAGAACACCTATCACTCCTGAGAGAAGTCTTGACCTTCACCCAGATACCCCTGAGAGATGCCAGAAGACTCCTCTTGTGTTTGTCACAGAGCTGAAACATCTCTCATATTTTAGCCATAAGGAGGAGACTGTAATAAAGCCCCAAATCTGCCTCTTCCTGTCATTGCCTCCTGGTCGTAATCTTATATATTGGACTGTTTCTGATTTGCAGGAGGATCAAAAGACTGTCTGCCCAACTGCACAGAAGTCAGGCTGAGCACCATGAGCTCAGCCAGAGACGGGGGTTAAGGACATAAGACAAACACAGTCCTTTACCCCGAATCCAATATATATTGTGTATATATAATTTAATGTAAATTTGAGTTTTACTGTATACTGAAATTCCATATGTGTACATATAGACACTGTAGGTGTAAATGCAGAACTACCTGTGCATGGACATACTCAGTCCACAATAAGTGTGTTCATGTAACGATGTTCATGCATTTGCAGCCGGTAGTTACTCCAATTGCACATGGGTCAATGATCTGCATGTGCTCTATGGATCTGTTAGAATACATGCTATTTTAGCTCAAGTCTCTATATGTATTCAAACCAAAAGCTTATTTTGGAATGGAATTGTAATGTGTGTGGGAATGGGGAAATAGAGTTAGGTTCTCTAGGGACAGGTCCCCTCACTTTATAAGGTATTTGCCACTTCAACCCTAGCTATTGTGAAGTTCGTAAGGGATGGATTGAATGTCTGTTAGAATCAGACGGTCTTTTTCCCCGCAGTCTACTTAGGTATTGTGACATCACTCCCTACTCGAGAAATTCTGACCTGCCTAGTAAAGATCTGCATATCTATTCATGGAGGAACCGCCTCAGCGATCTTCTTTAATCAAAGTTGTTCCTAAGCAAAGGCAAAGTTGTTCTGAGCAAAGGCAAAGGCAAAGTCGTTCCTGAGCAAAGGCAAAGTCGTTCCGGAGCAAAGGCAAAGTCATTCCTGAGCAAAGGCAAAGTCGTTCCTGAGCAAAGGCAAAGTCGTTCCTGAGCAAAGGCAAAGTCGTTCCTGAGCAAAGGCAAAGTCGTCCCTGAGCAAAGGCAAAGTCGTCCCTGAAGGGAGTCGTGCCTCCGCTGAAAGAATGCTGTGAGGCCCAACTACGGACTGTGACACCCAGCAGTCTCATCACGCCAGACATACTCAAAATCCAGCGGAAACAAACTGTCGGAGAGTAACGGAAAGTCTGGCAAGGTGAGGGATGTACACGAGATGATGTTGGCCGACCTGTGGACTGTGAGGGTGAAAGCCAGTCCAGAGTCTGACCAGTAGAATGATGGCTCTGGGATAGGCGGATACCTGAAGATTGTCAGAACCAAGGAAAGACTGAGACGAGAACAAAAAAAAAAAAGACTTTGATGACAAAACAAAAAAAAAAACTTTGATTAAATACCAAGAAAGAAGCCAGGTGTTTTCTATGGATGGAGACGTTAGATTACGGTGAACGGCAGAGAAGAACTGATGGCCACATGGGTGATCTCTAGGTACCTAAGTGCAGTATTATACTTCATTCCATCCTGAACTGTCACAACTTATAAATGGGGCTTGAGTAGGCAAATATATCCCAGTACAACACTTCCCTCAAATTTCATTGTTGTGTTCTCGACATCAGGGGGATTGTAAAGGGAAGTGTCCTAGGTTGTACATGTATATATGTATCTGCATGCTAGCCATGTTTGCAGATAAGTATACATGTATATATTGGCCCCCATCTCCTTATGTGTTTCAGTCTGTTTGCTGCTGTTGGGGACAGGATCAACAAAATGTCCAGCCATGTACTAAAACAGGTTTTGCGAGTATGGTTGGACATGAACAAAGACCTTAGCCAGTGGGTGGGGAATAATACATCATTTCCTGTGCTGGACTTAAAACCCCAGAGCACTCATGTGCTAGCCCTTTTTGGACGCTTGGAGAGGATAGACACAACACATGGCTGAGTATCTCTCTTCCCCTGTAACTCTTTACATACTAGCCCTACATACCCTGTACTAACCCTCCTAGATATTCATATCCTTGTATCTGTATATATATAGGGAAAGTTAGTATAGTTGGGTGGGCCGCATGAGTGATTAGGAAACATGGGTGGAAAATAGGTAATTGGGAATTGTATATTGTTATTATTATTGTGTACTGTGTTAGTGGGATAAATAGTAGTATATTAACTGTAGACTTTTGTGTAATAAATACCTTTTATTAGCACACGGTTTTGTCTCAGTTGGTGTATAATATAAGGCACAGATAACGTTAGTGGATATTAATTATTAATAGTCAAGTTTGATGTTAATAGTTAATATCGGACCTCAGTAGAGGTGTAGGAGAGTTCCCCATTAATAACTGATATTTTTGGAGGGAATCTCGTCCTTTAACATCTATCTAGTACATGTGTGTCAGCCAGATGGCTACATTTACACCCTTGTGTGTTTTTATCGATCACTACATCGGTTGTGCTTTCCAATTCATTAATTGCATGTCTATGCAAGGAAAAAAGATTATCCTTACTGATACCCACTTTCAGGTCGGAAAGATCTTCCTTCACCACTTTAACAAATATCTCCCCATGTGGGCTAGCAGACAAGGGCGGGAAGGTTTGTGAGTGACAGTACAAATGCACGGCAGGGAGGTGACAACTGACTGGTCGTGTTAAGTAGGCAGAGATTCAAGGTCTCTGAGGGCCTGAATTTCTGTTCCAATAGTAAAGGGAGCTAAATTGGGACTAAAGTGTGGCGCCCCTGAGGGTTCAGTTGCCACAGGGGTACTGCACCTCCGACCGAGGTGTGGTATCTCCTCTCCGAGGTAAGGAAGGAGCACCTCTCAGGACTCAGCCATCCATCCAACACTCCACCTCTCCCACCTGAGGGGGGCTTTAAGGCACCATAGTGCTGCCCCAGCCGGGATAAGAGGAGATGGGGGGAACCAAAGATAGGGGGAACCATGTAGTGGGTGAGGGTGGAGGACGCACTTTAGGTTACACCACAAATTCATATTTAATAAACGGCCATCTTGGGCTTATGGTCTTTGATTGTGATCTTCATCACTGAACGTGGCTTTCTGTGTGAACCTGCAGCTGATTGAGTATACACGGTCCTCATGCTCTGGCCTTGAGGCGAGGAGCGGGCTAGAGTTAACGGCTGTCTCTACCCGGTCAAGGTCCCTACCTAAGAAGGCCTGGAGGGGAGCAGAGGAGACGAGCTCCACAGGCAAAAGGATCCCAGGGGGATGCAGACGGAGCGGTATACGCCACCTGTCCTCACTATTCTGGCCTAGTCAGAGGGATTCCTGCTGCAAAAGGGGTACCGGCCCCTGATATCTGACTCCTTGCAGCTGACACCTAACATCGTGAGTAAAGCTTGGAAGACTGCATCTATTGCCTCTGGTTCCTTATTGCAACGCGGCACTGCACTACACTGCACCACATCTCCTACTACTACTCCCATGATCCGTCTTCTCTGCCCTGAGGCCTTGCTCCGCCTGTGGGGAGTAGTACCATCTGCTGCTGCCACGACATCCCGCCTCAGAGGACTGAACGCAGCAATGGTGGAGGATCACCAGAAACCACAGGTGGCGTAGTCATTTAATCCACTCGATTAACACCAAACCCTGAAAGCCCATTAAGCCTTTCATGTGACGGACCTGGGCACGGAACGGGTCCAGGCCACGGCTGCAACCCCCCAAACATCTGACCCGGCTCCGAGTACCCCCATCTCCCAGGGAGGGCTGAGAGCGTCACAGCTTGGCGTAGTCGTCAGGATTGCGTGCCCGCAGCAACGGAAGAGATTGTCCCCATTGCTACCGGGTACTGTGTGACTTTACCAAAAGACTGTCATTTCACATTCCATGTGGCGCCTGCCTAAGAAGAACGGACGCCATTATGTGCAAAAAGAACAGCAATCCAGAACCTCCCATCGTGGGCCTGGCTCCCCAATGGCACCAAAAATGTAGAACGCCCCTTTCAGTAGAGACACTCCGCAAGGTAATGTCCGTCAAAGCGGATGGGATGTCTCTGGGAGTGCCCGCCAGCCATCCGCCCTGGAGCCGCCCTGAAAAGAGGAGGAGACAAAAGCAACAACAAGGTGTGGCTGCAACAATCCTAGACACTCCGCACCCTGCAGCAGCGATGGACGCCGCCGAGGAGAGTTCCGCCGAGTCCTCCTGAGCTGGTCCACGAGCTGCCACCTTCCTAAGAGTGAAGAGAATATGCCTAACCCCAGAGGAGGTCAAGTTCCTCCGAGGAGAAACCCCGGACTTGACCCGAAGGGTTGAGGAGGCCCAGAGATTGGTCGCTGCGAAGTGGAGGGAGTCGGTACTGCAAAGGATCCAGGCCCGCCGCCAAGGCTCCTCATGTCGGTTCGTGGAGGCCGCAGCCCAGGCGGAGGAGACCCAGGAGGCCATGCGTGACCCAGGAGCGGGTAAGACGGAAGTCCCCAGCCCGCGCACGGAACGCACTGTATCCCTCGTTGGTGTCCTGCCAGCACCCCTGTCCCCGGCCGCGATCATATGGGAACAGCTATCAGCTCTGGAGGCTGATGCCCAAGCCACCACCATTACCGGAGTCCTGCTGTGCCTCCCGACTCCTGTCCCAGGGAGTCCTAAATTTTACGGGGAATCCACCTGCCCCAACCCATACTGGTCCGTACTTACAGAGGACCTGCAGCAACCTCTGATGACGCCGCTTCCTGCGCCCCCGGTTGCCTGCCCGGCAGCGGAAGAGATGGCCTGGGACTACCAGGGGGGGGGGCCTAATGGGCTTCCCCCAGGAGACCCGGGCTGATGCACGGAGGAAGGAGTTCTGTAAAAAGCAGCTCCTCCAGTACGACAAGGAGCAACGGGAGAGGAGGATCTGCTGCAAGCGCCTGGAGATGCGCTCCAAAGCCGCGAAGTCCAAGGCCCACCAGGCAGAGGCCACCCGTCCAAGCCCTCGGGAAGAAGGGCTGATAGTCCACTTTCACCAGGAGGCGGGATGGGGCTTCATACGGAGTCCCCAGTTTGAGAAGGACATCTTCGTCAGCCGGCGGGACGTCGAGCCACAACTGAAAGAGGGATACCCTGATCGGAACCTCTACCCGGGCGATTTGGTATCGCACACTCGCCATCATGGAGTGCGTGGCTGGTACGCCCTGGACGTCCACAAGGTGTTCAGGGGTGATGCCCCCACGCGCCTGCCGGTGGAGGATCGATCGGGCTCCGTAGGGAGAAACGAGCCTTTTCCCAAGTGGGGATACCTGGACTAAGCAGCCCCGGAGGTCGCACATCCCTGTTGTTTAATTACCGTTTTATGTTCATTATGTTATTTTTCCTCCCGGTTTAGAGAGACATTTATCCCTGCGGACTGGCAGTAGACAGACTCTTCTACTTCTTGTAAATAGTTTTGCATCTCTTTAGGTGCTCCCTATTGGTTTTATGCAAAACCACTCTACTACTACCTCAGACCTCAGAAGCAAAACCTGTCTGGAGTGGCTCTCCTGGAGGTCCAACTCGGGATCTCCATGCCCTGCAGCCACCCCAGGGCCCACGTTGAGGGTTTGGGACAGGTCCCTCATGCTGCTGAACTGACTATTTTTCTACTGTATTTTCTATCAGTCTGTCTATACGCATAATGTCTCTGTGATGTTTTTATACCTTTGTACTATTTAAAGTTTGTAACGTTTACGAAAAAGTGCCTCCCATAATGGGAAGATTGTTATGTTGTTATAAAAGCATATAAAAGTCTGTACCATGTTTTGCTCTCATTCCAGCCCGCCGACGTGCTGTGTTTCACCAGGGGGGAATGTGGTGCCCCTGAGGGTTCAGTCGCCTCAGGGGTACTGCACCTCAGACTGAGGTGTGGTATCTCCTCTCCGATGTAAGGAGGGAGCACCTCTCAGGACTCAGCCATCCATCCAACACTACACCTCTCCCACCTGAGGGGGGCTTTAAGGCACCATAGTGCTGCCCCAGCCGGGATAAGTGGAGATGGGGGAACCAAAGATAGGGGGAACCATGTAGTGGGTGAGGGTGGAGGACGAACTTTAGGTTACACCACAAATTCATATTTACTAAACGGCCATCTTGGGCTTATGGTCTTTGATTGTGATCTTCATCACTGAACGTGGCTTTCTGTGTGAACCTGCAGCTGATTGAGGATACACGGTCCTCGTGCTCTGGCCTTGAGGCGAGGAGCGGGCTAGAGTTAACGGCTGTCTCTACCCGGTCAAGGTCCCTACCTAAGAAGGCCTGGAGGGGAGCAGAGGAGACAAGCTCCACAGGAAAAAGGATCCCACGGGGATGCAGACGGAGTGGCATACGCCACCTGTCCTCACTATTCTGGCCTAGTCAGAGGGATTCCTGCTGCAAAAGGGGTACCGGCCCCCGATATCTGACTCTGTCACTTTAAGTCTTAGTCGGAGAAGCCCGGATGCTCAGTGGATCCCACCGGGTAACGGAGCGGAGTCGCCACCCGTACCCTTGTTCTGTGCATAGTCCAGAGGGAGACCCGGCCACGTACCACATACGGACAGGAGAGGACCTAGTGGGAAAGACTAGCAACACTCTGGTGCGGGGGTCCTGATTCATGCGCCCGAACTACCCGGAGTGTGCTGAACCCCTTCCTGGTGGCCGCAGCGCACCATGAGGAGCAAGAAGAAGTCTTGCAGCTGACACCTAACATCGTGAGTAAAGCTTGGAAGACTCCATCTATTGCCTCCGGTTCCTTATTGCAACGAGGCACCGCACTACACCGCACCACATCTCCTACTACTACTCCCATGATCCGTCTTCTCTGACCTGAGGCCCTGCTCCGCCTGTGGGGAGTAGTACCATCTGCTGCTGCCACGACATCCCGCCTCAGAGGACTGAAAGCAGCGCTGGTGAAGGATCACCAGAAACCACAGGTGGTGTAGTCATTTAATCCACTCGATTAACACCAAACCCTGAAAGCCCATTAAACCTTTCATGTGACGGCCCTGGGCACGGAACGGGTCCAGGCCACGGCTGCAACCCCCCAGACATCTGACCCGGCTCCGAGTACCCCTATCTCCCAGGGAGGGCTGAGAGCGTCACAAAAGTACTTCTTAAGAATTTGAAGGCAAACTATTCCAGATCCTTAAACGCCATAAAGAAGTCGGAACACTCCACTGGTGAAAAAGAAAGGCCTCTCTCTAGAGAGTAGAGATGAGCGTTGTTCTACTCGAACTGTTCGCCAATCTCAAATTCGAGTTGTTTTGGGCGGTGTTCGAGCCGGTCGGCGAACACGAACAATTTGAGAAAAATTCGGCTGTTCGAGGTTATGTTCGATAACTGTTCGTGCACCAAAATCATAACTGGATTTTTTCTCAGTAATGATGAAAATTAATGTTAATACGCAGTTTGAGTGTACAGCGGGGCGGGGGGAGGGGCAGGGGATGGATCTCTGCAGGAACAATGAAGATCTCCATTTTTTTTTCTCTTTCCCGCATTTGCAGTGGGGAGGTGCAATCTGTCAGCCTATCAGCAGCGCACACACGGAGCGAAGTGCTTTTTTTCACACAAGCAAGGGCATGTGTGATTGGCAGTGTATGTCACATGTCCTTGCCCTATAAGACCAAGCCATTTTCCCCGTCGCCACCATTTTCTCACTGCTGCAGCTGCGTGTTAGACGGCACCGCTGTTGCTGTGTGCGCTATACCTTGTTAATTTCAAGCCAATTTTCGCACAAATATACAGATAGCTTGGGAGTAGGGAATAGTTGTGATTGCAGTCCTTTTAAGGACTAGGTTACAGCATTTCCTACGACTTTTATCAGGCACGTCTGTGCTCTTAGATAGATTGTGGGAGTAAAGACTAATTGTAATTGGAGTCCTTTTCAGGACTAGGTTACATCAGTTCCTATCAGTTTTTGCCAGGCAGGTCTGTGCCAGTGCTGTGCAAGTTTTTTTCACAGCATTTGGCTGAATCTAGCAAAGCTAATCCTTTTTGGCCTATTGCAGAGTGTGTTAGTCAGTGGAGTAGCCTATCTGTGTTGCAAGATATACCACCTGTGTATAGAATACCAATTTTTTTACTGCACCTAGTGAAGTAAAATCTTTTGGGCATAGCATCATTCTATTAGTCCATCTATACTGACCTCCATCAGGTTGCAAACTGAATATAATTTTTTTCTGCATCTAGCTCTGAAAAAATATTTGGGCTTCTAGCAGTGTGTGGGACTTGGTCTATTAGTCCATCTATACTGACCTCCATCAGGTTGCAAATTAAAAATAATTTTTTTCTTCATTTAGCTCTGAAAAAATATTTGGGCTTCTAGCAGTGTGTGGGACTTGTTCTATTAGTCCTTCTATACTGACCTCCAGCAGGTTGCAAACTGAATATAATTTTTTTCTGCATCTAGCTCTGAAAAAATATTTGGGCTTCTAGCGGTGTGTGGGACTTGGTCTATTAGTCCATCTATACTGACCTCCATCAGGTTGCAAATTAAAAATTATTTTTTTCTGCATCTAGCTCTGAAAAAATATTTGGGCTTCTAGCGGTGTGTGGGACTTGGTCTATTAGTCCATCTATACTGACCTCCATCAGGTTGCAAATTAAAAATAATTTTTTTCTGCATCTAGCTCTGAAAAAATATTTGGGCTTCTAGCAGTGTGTGGGACTTGGTCTATTAGTCCATCTATACTGACCTCCATCAGGTTGCAAATTGAATAAAAAAATTTTCTGCATCTAGCTCTGAAAAAATATTTGGGCTTCTAGCGGTGTGTGGGACTTGGTCTATTAGTCCATTTATACTGACCTCCATCAGGTTGCAAATTAAAAATAATTTTTTTCTGCATCTAACCCAGCCAATAGTTTTGGCCTAATACCACAGTTTGGCCACTCAGCTCTGCTCGGTTACCATCCATTGTTTTTTTGTGCAAACAACTCCAGAGTTGTGAATTAGTTAACCACCAAAATGAGTGGAAAAAGGCCTGCTGCTGGTGGAAAGGGGAATAGGCGTGTTGGGAAGGGGAAAAAAGGTTGTGTCCGTGGGGTAGGTGCAGAAGAAAGACCATCTTCCAGCCAAACTAAAATGTCTACTTCTTTTAGCGGACAATGTGATAAGATCCCTTTCTTACGGCCACGCCAATCGCTACAAATTCCAGATGAGGCACAAAAACAGCAGGTGCTTCAACGGATATCAAGTGCTCCTTTAAGTGGGCTCTCCTCCACATCAACTTCAACATCACAAATACTCCAGTCCTCAAAGGTGTCACCCAAATCGCACTTGCTTCCTCACAGCTCCCAAATCTCCAGCTGCCCGTCTGAGTATGAGGTAGAACAGATGGTTGAGTCTGCAGAGCTGTTTACTCATACTATAGCCTGGGAATCAGAGGTCGACTCCAGCGCTTCTGTGAATCCAGACGAGGAAATGATCTGCACTGATGCCCAGAATCTTTATGAGTCGGATCCAGGACCAGACGCAGAAGGTTCTGACCATAATGTAGACCCTCATTCCCAAACTGTAACTCCTGTTGGTGGAGACAATGAGGAAGACGATGATAAGACTCAAATACCTGATTGGAGCGACAACTTTAGTTTTTTGTCAGGGCAGGAACAGGTTGGCTCTGAGGACGACGGGTGTGATAACGCACAGGGTGATGATGATGAGGTCGGAGATCCCACTTACTGTCAACCCACAGTCAGCCAAGAGATGAGGTCAGCAGAGGAGGTGGAGGAAGATGCTAGTGACGACGAGGTCAGGTTGCGCCTTCCTGGACAGAGACGTAGTACTGGAAGCACGTCAACAACTGCATCCTCAAACACAACTCTGCCTCTCACCACAAGTCGTGGTGGCTCTTCAGGTCGCATGGGTGCTAAGCCTTGCATAGCCTGGGCATTTTATCAGATCGATAAAGATGACCCAACTCGTGTTATCTGTAACATTTGTCAGCAAAAGCTAAGTAGAGGCCAAAAAATACATAGTTTGAGTACTTCATGCATGAACCGGCACATGGACATGAAGCATAAGTTGCAGTGGGAAGCTCAGTGTGCTACAATGCGGTCTAGCCGGCCGGGCCAACCACCGTCTGCCATATCTTGTGCATCCGCGGCCTCTTCATCCTCTGTGACTGGGGGGACAGCAGTCACACCTGTTTTGGGGCGCAGACCTGCCACCTCTTTACCCGCAACAGCCAGCGTGATTGGCAGGTCATCATTTTCTTTGGAGGTGGTCACACCAGCTGGTCTTGAGCGCTGTCCGACATCGATAGCACCACCTTTGGATCAAGGCAACCTAACATGTCCGCCTGCATCTTCCTCACAGACCGGCAGTTTGCCGGGGACACCCTTATCAACCCCGTCTAAGCACAATAGCCAGCCCTCGGTCCCTCAGATGTGGACAAGTAAAAGACCATTTCCTCCTAGCCATGAGAAAGCTAAGAGGTTGAATTTCACCATCTGCAAGCTCTTGGCTACAGAAATGCTGCCTTTCCGCCTGGTGGACACAGAGGATTTTCGAGACCTTATGTCCGTCGCAGTGCCCCAGTACCAGATGCCCAGTCGGCACTACTTCTCAAAGAAAGGTGTGCCTGCGCTCCACCAGCATGTCGCACACAACATCACCGCTTCTTTGAGAAACTCTGTGTGTGACAGGGTGCATTTCACCACAGACACTTGGACGAGTAGGCATGGACAGGGGCGTTACATGTCGCTGACTGGGCACTGGGTAACTATGGTGACAGCAGGACAAGGGGCTGCTGTCCAAGTCTTGCCGTCCCCACGAGTTGTGCGTCAATCCTCTTTATGTCATTTTTCCTCCACTGCTTCTGCCTCCTCAACCTCCTCTCGGTCTTCCACCTGCACCCAAAGCCTGTCTGGTCATGCCACAAGCTTTCTAACTGCGCAGAAGGGATCCTGCACACCTCCTTACTATGCTGGCAGTAGGGCTCAACGTCATCAGGCGGTTTTTACATTGAAATGTCTGGGAAATGTGAGTCACACAGCTGAGGAGTTGTGGTCAGCTCTGGAGAACCAATTTCATGAATGGTTGTCTCCACTGGACCTGAAACCAGGGAAGGCCGTGTGCGACAATGCTGCAAACCTGGGTGCGGCCCTTCGCCGGGGCAATGTCACACACGTGCCTTGTATGGCTCACGTGTTGAACCTGGTTGTCCAGCAATTTTTAGCCCACTATCCCAGACTAGATGGCCTTCTGCAGAGGGCACGGTCGCTGTGTGCTCACTTCCGCCGTTCGCATCCCGCAGCTCAGCGACTTACATCTCTACAGAAGTCGTTGGGCCTGCCACTTCACCGGCTAAAATGCGATGTGCCTACCCGGTGGAATTCAACTCTGCACATGTTGCAGCGACTGTGGCAGCACCGACAAGCCCTGGTGCAATACGTTCTGACGTATAGCCTGGGCCAACGAGATTCAGAGGTGGGGCAAATCACGCTGGAGGAGTGGTCTCAGATCAGGGACCTATGCACCCTTCTGCACAGTTTTGAAATGGCGACGAAGATGTTTAGTGCTGACGATGCCATTATCAGCATGACTATTCCAGTGATTTACATGCTGGAGCACATGTTAAACAGAATTCGGAGTCAGGTGGTGGCACAAGAGGAGGTGGAGGAAGTAGAGGAGGAGGAGTTGTATGCGGAAGGGCTAACATCTGCAAGGTCCAGACGGTCGGCAGCACCAGGGCGGCAGGCATGTGAGGGTGGGGGAGATGATTTTACCAGGGCGCATGGTAGCAGCCAAACTAGTGAGGAAGGTGCAGGAGCCCAGGAAGAAGTGGAGGACGAACTGATGGAAGACTCATCAGATGAGGGAGACCTTGATCACATTTCTGTTGTGCGAGGTTGGGGGGAGAGGACAGAGGAAGGAAGCATGATTGTTACCTCGCCACCAACACAACAGGGACTTGGTGCTCCTGGATGCGCAACACACATGAGTGCCTTCTTGCTGCACTACCTGCAACATGACCCTCGAATTGTGAGAATTAGAAATAATCCTGACTACTGGGTTGCCACACTGTTAGATCCCCGGTACAAAAGTAAATTTGCAGAAATTATTCCTGCCATAGAAAGGGATGCACGCATGCAGGAGTATCAGCAGAGACTGTTGCAGAATCTTACATGTGCTTTTCCACAAAATACCAGTGGTGCACGTAGTGAATCTCACAGTTCCAACTTGCCAAACGTGGGACCGTCAAGTGTTCAGCACTCAAACCGTAACAGAACCACAGTATCTGCTGGTAACATCAATTTTGCGGAATCATTTCACCACTTTTTTAGCCCATCCTTTGCAAGGCCACAGGAGACAAGAAGTCTGACACATAGTCAACGCCTAGAGACGATGGTACAGGAGTATCTCCAAGTAAACATTGAAGCCACGACTGTGTCACTGGACCCTTGCTCTTTTTGGGCTTCCAATCTGGATAAATGGCCGGAGCTAGCCACTTACGCCTTGGAGATCTTGTCATGCCCCGCAGCCAGAGTTCTGTCTGAACGTGTGTTCAGCGCTGCTGGTGGTGTGCTGACAGATAAGCGCACGCGGCTCTCCACTGATAATGTAGACAGACTCACGTTCATAAAGATGAACAAATCATGGATCCGAAACGACTTTTCTACCCCTGTGTCATCCTGGGGAGAGTAAAAGCTTGATGATTGGTTAAAATCACCCTACCAACCATTTTAAGCTTTCAAATTACTAATCATGTTTATCTGTATCTTGACTGGAAAATAATTTGGGCTTTGTAGCAGTGTGCAGCACTGATCCTATTAGGCCATCTATAATAAGCTTCACCAGATTTAAAATTAAAAATAATTTTTAGCTGCATCTAGCCCGGAAAATAATTTTGGGGCTCCGAGATGCGCAAGACACATAAGTGCCTTCTTGCTGCACTACCTGCAGCATGACCCTCATATTGTCAGAATTCGAAGTAATCATGACTACTGGGTTGCCACACTCTTAGATCCCCCAAACTTTTCGATCAACCTTTTCATTTTAATAAAGACCAAAAAAATGGTCATTTTTGAAATTATAAGCATTAGCAGGTTGTTAGAAACTGAAATCAAACAGTTTTCAACTCAAAACTTTATTCTAGGTGATGTTACATTTTCACATAGGACCCCTTGTTCGAAAGGAGCTTCTGAACTCTCTCGTCCATTGAATTTGTCAGGTTTTGGATGGTTTCTGCTTCAATTGTTTTGCATGAGGACAGAATACCCTCCCAGAGCTGTTGCTTAGATGTGAACTGCCTCCCGCCATCATAGACACTCCTTTTAATGATGCTCCAAAGGTTCTGAATGGGGTAGAGGTCAGGGGAGCATGGGGGTCACACCATAAGTTTGTCCCCTTTTATGCCCATATCAGCCAGAGATGCAGATGTTTTATGTGCAGCATGAGATGGTGCATTATCATGCAGAAAAATGATCTTGCTGTGAAATACACGGTTCTTCTTCTTGAACCATGGCAGGAAGTGCTGTTTGAGAAAATCCACATACATTATGGAGTTCATCTTTAGCGCCTTCACGTAGTGAATCTTACAGTTCTAACTTGCCAACCGTGGTCTGTATGGAATTGTTCAATAAAGGGCCCAAAATTAAGATAACATAGATGGGAGAGGTCTCTATGAATAGGAATTCCTACGTATTTGATACCCTGTGAGGGCCAGGCAAAGGGAAAGTTGGACTGGATGGAATCCTATATGGATTTGGGGAGGGAGACATCGAGGGCCTCAGACTTCGCTGCATTGATTTTAAAATTTTACCATGTAACAAAGTGATCTATTTCAGCCATAACAGCAGGGATGGATATATGTGATTGAGTGATATATACTAGGACATCATCAGCAAATAGAGAGCACTTGTACTCGGTGCCTCCCACCTCAATCCACCTTATATTGGGGTTATGGCGAATTGATGAGAGCAGGTGCTCCGTCACTAGGATGTATAAGAGAGGGGACAGAGGACATCCCTGCCTTGTCCCATTGGTGATTGTGAAAGGTGATGAAAATGTTCTGACGCACCCCCTGGGCCTTGGGACACCCGGAGCCGGACCCTTTTTGGTGGATGCTGGTGGTTGTAGTCTTCGTGGCGGCGATCCGGTTCCGTGGTTCATTGCGGTCAAACCAGTGGCGGAACTATTTATGTGGTTTTGATGTTTAAATGTCCGACTACGCCACCCGTGGATTGCGGTCAGAGTGAACCGCCGCTACAGGGCAGACCGCTAAGGCTGGTGTTGTGGGTGCAGCAGAGCGTAGCATAACTCCCCACGGGAGGAGTATAGCCTCAGGGCAGTGTATGCGGAGGATGGGGGTGATGGTTCAGGGCAGCAGCAGTAACGACACGGAGTCAGTGATGCAGTTCAGGGCCTTTACTCACAGTTCTTATTATCCAGACCACGTCTGCAGGTAACGGCTGCCCACGTCGTACTGTGCTCACCAGGTGAGGGGCTCAGACAACTCCCAGATAACTTTGGAGCGCTTCACAGGACCCCCTTTGTGTGTCCTTTGTCTGGCCTTTCTTACCAACACTTCTGTCCGGCTGCCTCGGGCCTCCTCTTGGTAAACTTGGCGCCAGTTTCCCTGACCCTATGTGGTGCCTTCCTAGCGGGTGGAGCAAGGGGCTGCGCCACATAAAATGTCAGTGCCTCCGGTTTCTAGCTGAGGGTCGTTTCCTGCCTCCACTAGTTCGGGTACCGGTCTCCCCCTTTGGCCTGACCCCTCCATGCAGGTGGATTCGGGCGTGCGGTGGCGACTCGCCCGTCCGCACCCCTGGGATCTCTTCATTCCTCGTTCCTGGAGCCTTCTCCGCTCCTCTTCCTTCCTTCTCCCTCTTGCAGGCCTGGGCCTCTGTTGCTAGGCCCGCCTCCGGAGCAGAGCTCATGCAGAGCCCCTGCTCCCTGCCACTTCTGCTCAGACTTCTCTGCACTGAACTAAGATGGTGCCCACCTTTTATACTCCCTTCTCAATGCACCCAGGAACTGCTTCCTCCCTGCTCCTGCACTGCAGGGTTCCCCTTCCTCAGTGTTCCCTCCCCCCACTCCAGCCAGGGACAGGGACTGTCGTGCCCATCTCAGGGGCATATTGGTCGCCCTGCCCCACGGCAATGTGGTGTAATGCATGCAGGTGTCGGGTCCTGATCCACACTCCATCCTTATCTGAGAGTGAGATATCACACCTCTGGGTGAGGTGCAATACGTCTGTAGCAACCGAGCCCTCGGTGCTACAGTTCCATTTATCTTCAGCCTAGGTGACGTATTGTGATACAGGGCCGTGATTTGGGCTATAAAAGGGTCCCCTAGACCCCTACCCCAAGCTTTTTAAGAGAATCATATATGGCGTGCCAGGAGACTCTATGGAATGCTTTCTCAGCATCCAACGAGAGTATCTACTTACAAATTTTTAACTGCATCTAGCCCAGGAAATACTTTGTGCCTAGTAGCAGTGTCTGCTAGTCAGCGGATTATCCCGGCTGTTAAGCAAGCTACACCACCTGTAGTTTGGACACTTAATTTTTTCAAAGGAAATGCTTCGGGACCACGGGATACTTAGTGAAGAGCATCAGGAGGCACCCCAAGGCATAGGGGCTGGGACTGGCACTAGGATGCCTTGCGGTGGACAGCCGAGCTCGATCCTTATAAAAGCTTTTTAACTGCAGCAGCTTTAGTGGACGCTACTGGAGCTGGAATTACGCGGCTGCTGGCATGAGACTTGCCCTCCAATAGATCCTTGTAAATGGATTTAAAGTGTATTCATTCAAATTAGAGGGACAATTTAAATTAAAAAGCTTAGAGCTGCCTCCACCACAGGGGGGCTCTCTCGACCCACCAGCGGACAGGCACCAGTATTGGGAGAGGGGGGCTGGCCGTCAGGGTTCACCGCGGCTCTGGCACAAACCCGGCGACACGGAGGTGGCACGGGCAGGAGCGGACTGGCCGTCTCGGCTTCTCACTTTTTGGATTTTAGAAGGGCATGACATGCCTATATCTGTGTCTCCCCCTCCTTTTACTCCTCCACCTCTTTTCTTTTCGCATGACTATATGTACTTGTCACTTTTCCATGTGTTAGTTGTGTCTTCTGAGCAGTTTGTCAGCTTTTGGACACCTTTGAAGGTGTTTTCTATGTGTTTCTATGTGTTTTTGTTTGCCTGCCATTGGTTTTAACGGTGTTCGAAGGTGTTCGACGAACAGTTCGACGAACAGTTCGGCGAACACACGGGTGTTCGACGAACCGAACCGAACTCGAACACTACGGGGGTGGCTCAACACTACTAGAGAGCACTAATATTTGTGATTTAGATAAGACTTGTTGAGACAAGTTAATTACCTTTTAGGTTTTCTTTACTTTCTTGTCTCTGAAATTGTGTGTATGACTTTTTCTCTTTGTGACTGTTTGGCTCATGAAACAAATTTACTTGATCTGTCTGCTCTGCTGGCTTGAACTGCTTGCCTAAAAAATAACCACCACATTCCTCCTCAGATGTAGTAGATGTACTAGACACGGATTGCAAAAGAGATCTAAATTGAGTATTTTTCAGACACCCAACGGTCTATATTCTTGGACAGGTAATCTCCAAATTCTCATAGGTATTTTTTAGTTTGTGTTTTATATCTAATTCCCACTTGGAAAGATCTTCCTCCAGATCAAAAGTCTAAAACTCGTTAATTGAAAGAGTTTGAGATAATTCAACAATTTCCTTTTCTAATGATTCTAGAGATCTTTTATCTGTGCTAATAAGCAATTCTAGAAGGGTACGTGTACGCTATTACAAGTGGGAGGAAGCAAGTCTAAAAATGTAGAATCATCCAAACCTAGGGTACGAAAAGGTTCGCTGCGCAATTTCCATTCACAGCCGTGTCTCTGCTGACGGCATGTTGCCCCCTGTGACCCGGACATCTCCAGCGGAGTTGTACTCCCCACGTGCAGTGTGTACAGGACCCCCGGGTCCCTCCCCGCAGCAAAATCACTCACCGGCTTCAAGATATAGTCCCCTGACAGACATGGAGGAGGCTGTAGTCCTCTCGGTGAGTAGAAGGAATATTTCTTCTCCCACAATTAACCCAGCTTCACACACAGGGGCTGGAGGAGGAGCTGCAAGTGTCCAGCAGGGGAATCAGCCAGCTCTGCTACATCTAGTACTTCAATAGCACTGGCACAGTTCAGCACATCAGATGAACCAGCATCAGGCAACCTACTTAGAGATATGCTGGTAGCTTTCAGCAGTTCTATGAAAAAGGACTTTACCACTCTATTATTGCCTATACAAACTCTAACTAAGGAACTAAATAAGAGAGTATCTCACATGGAAAATAAAATGGGAGACTTTGCCAAGTCACACAACAAGCTGATAGATACACATAATGAACTCTCAGACGAATTGGAAGCCATACAAACTAAACTAGTGGATTTAGAGGATAGCTCTCAGCGAAACAATGTATAATTGCGAGGAATACCAGAAGATGTGCCTCCTCAAGAACTGAGGGGATTCCTTCAAGGTCTGATTTAAAGCAGCTATCCCTAACTGCTCCCCGATAGACACTATCATTGACAGAATTTACAAGGTACAGCGCCCAAAACATCTACCTAAATCAATAGGCAGAGATGTCTTGGCCCGCATCCATTTCTTTCATATAAAAGAAGACCTACTACTCTTTTCTAGAAAAAAAGGAGAACTTATGACGCGGCCTCTGGGCCGTGGGGTACTCGGTGCCGAGCCGGTCGTTGCTAGGGGAGATGTCACAGTGGCGGTGACCCAGTCCGTGACCCGGGGCGGTCAATAAAAGGGGTTTATATTTACAGGGGATTTATAGTTTTTATATACAGTTTGTGATGCCACCTGTGGTATGCGGCTATATGGAGCCGCCGCTGCGGAGCAGGTCCTCTGGATCTGGTGTGAATGCAGCAGAGTTGGTTCAGCTCCCCACAGGTAGAGCTTAGCTCCAGGGCCATGTAGAACTGTGATAGATATTATAGATGATGCTGGGCGTTGTTGTGCAGGGGTGATGGCGCAGCAACAATAATGGACAGAGGCAGTGGGGTGCAGTCTTCAGGGTTTTTACTCACGGTTGTTGCAATCCAAGTTACAGGTACCGCTGTAACTTCCCTCGTCGTGCTGCGCTTACTCAGGGAGGGGTTCAGCCAACCCTCAGGTACCTCCGGAGTACTTAGCGGGACCCCCTTCTGTGTGTTCTCTCTGGCCGTCTCCCTGCACCGCACACCTAATGTCCCAATTCAGTAACCGCGGGCCTTGTCGGGCGACATCTGTTCCGTCCCCTGGGTCCTCTATGGCTACCTTCTTGGTGAGACAGATATGGACTGTTGGCTGCGGGACTTGAAATACTGCTGCCTCCGGTTTCTAGTTGAGACGTGAAGTACTCTGCTAGTTGAGGGACCAATCCCCTTTGTGCGACCTGACCCCTCCACCTCCTGGCAGATTCGGGCGTACGGGTGGCCTCCAGCACTGCCCGTACCCCTGGGGTCCCTTCCTAGTTCCTGGAGCCTTTCCCCTGCTCCTCTCCTTCCTCAGTCTGTCCTGGGCCTCTCTCTCTAGGCCCTCTTCCTGAGCAAAGCTCCTGCAGAGCTCCTGCTCCCACTGCTTCCCCTCTCAGACTGAATTCTCCTTTCAAGACGGCTTCTCTCTATATACTATCCCTACCAAGTGCTCCTCTGATTTACTTCCTCCACCCACACCCACTACATGGTTCCACCCACCAGCTAGGGACCAGGGACTGTGCTCTCCTGCAATCCTGCCCTCTGATGTGGAGTGTAATGAATGCAGGTGTTTGGGTCCCGGGCTGTTCTCCTTCCATAACCTGAGAGTGAGATACCACACCTCTGGGTGAGATACAGTACCTCTGTGGCGACCGAACCCTCAGGGGCGCCACAAACTCCCACACCCTTATCAACAGATTAAAATTTTCGCAGATGTTTCTGCAGATTGACTCCCATGACTTTGCCTCTGAGAGAAAGGGAAGTGGCATATACAGTACAGACCAAAAGTTTGGACACACCTTCTCATTTAAAGATTTTTCTATATTTTCATGACTATGAAAATTGTACATTCACACTGAAGGCATCAAAACTATGAATTAACACATGTGGAATTATATACTTAACAAAAAAGTGTGAAACAACTGAAAATATGTCTTATATTCTAGGTTCTTCAAAGTAGCCACCTTTTGCTTTGATGACTGCTTTGCACACTCTTGGCATTCTCTTGATGAGCTTCAAGAGGTAGTCACCGGAAATGGTCTTCCAACAATCTTGAAGGAGTTCCCAGAGATGCTTAGCACTTGTTGGCCCTTTTGCCTTCACTCTGCGGTCTAGCTCACCCCAAACCATCTCGATTGAGTTCAGGCCTGGTGACTGTGGAGGCCAGGTCATCTGGCGTAGCACCCCATCACTCTCCTTCTTGGTCAAATAGCCCTTACACAGCCTGAAGGTGTGTTTGGGGTCATTGTCCTGTTGAAAAACAAATGATGGTCCAACTAAACGCAAACCGGATGGAATAGCATGGCGCTGCAAGATGCTGTGGTAGCCATGCTGGTTCAGTATGCCTTCAATTTTGAATAAATCCCCAACAGTGTCACCAGCAAAGCACCCCCACACCATCACACCTCCTCCTCCATGCTTCACGGTGGGAACCAGGCATGTAGAGTCCATCCATTCACCTTTTCTGTGTCGCACAAAGACACAGTGGTTGGAACCAAAGATCTCAAATTTGGACTCATCAGACCAAATCACAGATTTCCACTGGTCTAATGTCCATTCCTTGTGTTCTTTAGCCCAAACAAGTCTCTTCTGCTTGTCCTTAGCAGTAGTTTCCTAGCAGCTATTTTACCATGAAGGCCTGCTGCACAAAGTCTCTTCTTAGCAGTTGTTGTAGAGATGTGTCTGCTGCTAGAACCCTGTGTGGCATTGACCTGGTCTCTGTTACGCACACGCCCGGACTGACTGGCTTGAGCATGATTAGTGATCCCACTGGACCATGAATCGAGGAGTGCCTGGAGGTGCGTAACTAAGTATCAACTCGGTTCGACCAAGGTCACACGGTGGCTCAGTCGACTCCGTGAACCAGGGAGGAACTGAGCAGAGGGACCAGGTGCTACTCCAGGTCAGACCCCGGTCACAGCTGTTGACCCACACCGGGGAATGCAGGAACAGGCAGGTTAGGCTGGCATAAAGACAGGTAGACACTGGCAGGCACAACTGGTATGCAGACTGGTGGGCAATGGCAGGCACGGCTGGTATGCAGACAAGCGGGTACTGGCAGGTATGAACACAGGCAGAATAGGGATCAGTGCAGACTGGAACACAGCAATGGAACCGCAGGTGCGGTAGACAAGCAGAGCAGAGTAAAACCTGCAGATGCGGTGGACAAGCAAAGCAGAGAAAAACCCGCAGATGCGGTAGACAAGCAGAGCAGAGCAAAACCCGCAGGTGCAGTAGACAAGCAGAGCAGAGCAGAACCCGCTGATGCGGTAGACAAGCAGAGCAGAGCAAAACCCGCAGATGCGATAGACAAGCAGAGCACAGCAAAACCCGCAGATGCGGTAGACAAGCAGAGCAGAGCAAAACCCGCAGATGCGGTAGACAAGCAGAGCAGAGCAAAACCCGCAGATGCGGTAGACAAGCAGAGCAGAGCAAAACCCGCAGATGCGGTAAACAAGCAGAGCACAACAAAACCCGCAGATGCGGTAAACAAGCAGAGCACAGCAAAACCCGCAGGTGCGGTAGACAAGCAGAGCAGAGCAAAACCCGCAGATGCGGTAGACAAGCTGAGCAGAGCAAAACCCACAGATGCGGTAGACAAGCAGAGCAGAGCAAAACCCGCAGATGTGGTAGATAAGCAGAGAAGAGCAAAACCCGCAGATGCGGTAGACAAGCAGAGCAGAGCAAAACCCGCAGATGCGGTAGACAAGCAGAGCAGAGCAAAACCCGCAGATGCGGTAGACAAGCAGAGCAAAACCCACAGGTGCGGTAAACAAGCAGAGCAGAGCAAAACCGCAGGTGCGGTGAACAAGCAGAGCAGAGCAAAACCGCAGGTGCGGTGAACAAGCAGAACAGAGCAAAACCGCAGGTGCGGTGAACAAACAGAACCGGATACACACAAGATGCTTACAATGAAGTAGCGAGTGTACACAAAACTCACAAACAGAAGTTCAGAGACAACGAGTAGGAGTTAGGTGCAGGTTCAGACACTGCAGGAAAAGGGAAGGTTCGGACATAGAGAGAAACAAGTAACGGGCTAGGACACAGTTCAGACAGGAACTGAACCAGGAATAAGATACAGGAGCGAGCCTGGGAACTCAGCCCCCAGGGTGGCAGAGACAGACTAGAAGTCACAGATAGGCAACAGGCCTGGGTATACAGCCCCCAGGGTCGGACACAGACAAGATACAGGACGGGACCTGGCAACTCAGTTGCACAGAACACACTGAATGAAAGTGTTGCTCAGGCACTTCCTACTGGGTGGAGGGGGTTTAAGTATCCAGTGACTCACAGCAATAGGCTGGGGACACATTAGGACTGCGCACACTGTAGCTTTAAGAATCAAGAAGCAACAGTGCCGTCGCCCTAAGCCAGCAGACAAGAGACATACAAACAGCAGGTACTGGAGCAAAGTCTGCAGCCTGGCCCGGTAAGATTGCGGTCTTGCATGGTGGGAGATGGTAAGCCATGCAAGCACGCCGCCAGGGATGTTACAGTCTCTTATCTGAGCTGCTGTTAACCTGCGATTTTTGAGGCTGGTGACTCAGATAAACTTATCGTCAGAAGCAGAGGTGACTCTTGGTCTTCCTTTCCTGGGGCGGTCCTCATGTGAGCCAGTTTCTTTGTAGAGCTTGATGGTTTTTGCAACTGCACTTGGGGACACTTTCAAAGTTTGCCCAATTTTTCGGACTGACTGACCTTCATTTCTTAAAGTAATGATGGCCACTCGTTTTTCTTTACTTAGCTGCTTTTTTCTTGCCATAATACAAATTCTACCAGCCTATTCAGTAGGACTATCAGCTGTGCATCCACCTGACTTCAGCACAACACAACTGATGTTCCCAACCCCATTTATAAGGCAAGAAATCCCACTTATTAAACCTGACAGGGCACCCCGGTGAAGTGAAAACCATTTCCGGTGACTACCTCTTGAAGCTCATCAAGAGAATGCCCAGAGTGTGCAAAGCAGTCATCAAATCAAATGGTGGCTACTTTGAAGAACCTAGAATATAAGACATATTTTCAGTTGTTTCACACTTTTTTGTTAAGTATATAATTCCACATGTGTTAATTCATAGTGTTGATTAGTGTTGAGCGAACATGCTCGACACTGCTCGGTACTCGCCCGAGCATCACGCTACTCGGGATGTTCGGCGAGCACCGAGCATTTCCGGGTTACTCGGGCGGGAGCTCCGGTCTCCGCCCTGCATGTTTGGTGCTCTTTACAGAGCCAATGAACATGCAGGGATTGCCAGCCAGTCACTGTAATGCCGCAGCCATGTTGGTTGTGGGCATTACAGTGATTGGCTGGCCGCACAGCGTCACCTCCCAGACGATCAGCCCGTCATGATTGGTGTGTGTGGGTGTCTGTGCGTGTGTCTGCGAGTGTGTGCGGGTGTGCGCGGTGTCTGTGCGATGTCTGCGAGTGTGTGCGGTGTCTGTGCGATGTCTGCGGTGTCTGTGCGATGTCTGCGAGTGTGTGCGGTGTCTGTGCGATGTCTGCGAGTGTGTGCGGTGTCTGTGCGATGTGTGCGGGTGTGTGCGATGTCTGCGAGTGTGTGCGGTGTCTGTGTGATGTCTGCGGGTGTGTGCGTGCAGGCAGACATAGGCCGATGTGACACTACTACTCCCATCGGCCTATGTCTGTCCCCGGTCCACTCGTGCCAGCAGGATCAGCTCGATGGGAGCAGTAGTTCCCATCAGCCTGATCCTGCTATATAAATTGCCCTACTGTGTCCCCAATAAATGTTAAATACATGTCATTGGTGGCCAGTGGTTACCTACAATAAATTAGTTCATACATTACCTGTCCCCGCCGATCGCCACCTAAAATAAAGTAAAAAATAAAAAACTACACCTATACTCACCTAGACACCTAATTCCCTGAAGCCATCGATCTCCTGTAATAAAATCTAAAATAATAAACCACAACCTTATCCTTACCCCTCCGTAGTAGTCCACGAGTGTCCCACGATGATCTCCAGTTTAGAGCAGCCACATAGAATGTGACCGCTCTGAACCGCTGCCGCCGCTAGAATGATGGGGCCGTAAGGGTTCGCCGGAGTTCAGGCAGCGCTGCTCCGGTTAGCTCCTTTACAGCCCTGCTGTATCGTGAGAAATTCCCACGGTACAGCAGTGCCGTAAAGGAGGTCTCCGGAGCTGCGCTGCCTGAATGCACTCCGGTGACCTCAGTCAGTGGCTCCCGTGCCGGGAGCGAACGTGTTCCCGGCAGCGTGAGCTTATAGCAGCCATGCACAGCTGTCACCATCTCCAGATGTGACAGCTGTGCATGGGAGATCAGCGCAGGAACGTGGACAGTTAACTATTTTTTTTTAGTAAACTAAGAATTAAATAAAATTGTGTGTTTTATTTCAAATAAATTATTTTTTTCTGGGTGTAGTGTGTTTTTTCTTTTTAACACTTTGTAGGTTAGTAATGGGGGTGTCTTATAGACGCCCATCATTACTAACCTGGGCTTCATAGCAGCTGGCGCTGACATGAACCCCAACCCTATTACCCCCTGCCACCGCACCAGGGCAGCGTGGAAGAGCGAGGCTAAGTGCCAGAGTTGGCGCATCCTATGGATGCGCCATTTCTGGGGCGGCTGATGGCTGGTGTTTCTAGCCTGGGAGGGGGCCAATATTCATGGCACCCTTCCTGGGCTATTAATATCAGCCCCCAGCTGTCTGCCTAGCCTTTGCTAGCTATTAAATAGGGGGTACCCCACGTCATTTTTTTGGGGGGGTCCCCCATTTTAATAGCTAGTAAAGGCTAGGTATTCAGCTGGGGGCTCATATTAGTAGTCTGGGAAGCTCCGTGGGTATTACCCACTTCCCAGGCTTCAAACTTCTGCCCCAGCCGTCTGCTTAACCTCCGCTAGAGCCTAAAATTATGGGAGATCCCCACGCCAATTTTTTTTTAAATAAATCCTTTATTTTAATGCTAAATGACATTTGAGGAGTTAATAAAGATGCAGTCCCTAAATTATTATTTATTTTTTAATTAATTTTTCCCAAAAATTTTGACGTGGGCTTTGCCATATTTTTGTATGCCAGCCAGGTACAGCATCCAGCTTCTATGAACGCGCCATTTTCCAGGGTGGCTGCGGACTGCAATTTGCACCGGGGGGGGGGGGGGCAGAAAGCTTGGGCCTCCCTGCGCTGCGGATTCCAGTCCCCAGTTGCCTAGTTGTACCTGGCTGGACACACAAATAGGGAGAAGCCCCATGTATTTTTTTTTTTAATTATTTCATGAAATTCATGAAATAATAAAGAAAAAAAGGGCTTCCCTATATTGTTGTGTCTGGCCAGGTACAAATAGGCAGCTGATGGTTGGGCGCAGCCCGTTCCTGCCTGCTGTACCTGGCTGGACACAAATATAGTGCGAAGCCCCACGTCAATTTTTTTTTAATTATTTCAGGAAATTCATGAAATAATTAAAAAAAAATTGATGTGGGGCTTCGCCCTATATTTGTGTCCAGCCAGGTACAGCAGGCAGGAACGGGCTGCCCCCAACCACCAGCTGCCTATTTGTACCTGGCCGGACACAACAATATAGGGAAGGCCTTTTTTTCTTAATTATTTCATGAATTTCATGAAATAATTAAAAAAAAAAATACGTGGGGCTTCGCCCTATTTTTGTGTCCAGCCAGGTACAACTAGGCAGCTGGGGGCTGGAATCCGCAGCGCAGGGAGGCCCAAGCTTTCTGGGCCCCACCCGCTGCAAATTGCAGTCCGCAGCCACCCCGGAAAATGGCGCGTTCATAGAAGCGCCATCTTCTGGCGCTGTACCCAACTCATCCAGGGCCCTGGTGCGGTGGTTCACTGGGTAATAAAGGGGTTAAGGCCAGCTTGGCATTATCAGCTGGCCCTAAGCCCGAAATTCATGGGGTCACGCCAATATTAGACATGACCACCATGAATTTCTAGTAAAGTATTTAAAAAAAACACAACACCCAGAAAAAAGTCCTTTAATTGAAATAAACACACAATTCTTTATTGTTCTAAATTAAACTATACTTACCATCACGCCCATTCCAGCTGAAGCCAACGATCTCCTGCAATAAAAGAAAAATAATAAAGCAACCTCATCCTTACCTTTCCATGGTTCCCACGACAGCTTCAGCTCTGCTACATCGAGATGACAGGCTGGACCGCAGCAGAACGCTGCCATCCAGCCTGTCATCCCGCAGACACTGAGAAGCGCAGGCATGCTTGCGCTCCTCAGTGTCTCGCTGTGACGGCATCCAGATGAGCCGAGGTCATGTCCAATGAACTCGGCTCACCTCATGCACGTCACTGACAGCGTGGGAAAATTCTCCTGCACTCAGCGCTTCAGCGTGAGAATTTTCCCACGCTGTCAGTGACGTGAATGAGGTGAGGTCATGTCCAATGAACTCAGCTCACCTCATGCACGTCACTGACAGCGTGGGAAAATTCTCACGCTGAAGCGCTGAGTGCAGGAGAATTTTCCCACGCTGTCAGTGACGTGCATGAGGTGAGCCGAGTTCATTGGACATGAACTCGGCTCATCTGGATGCCGTCACAGAGAGACACTGAGGAGCGCAAGCAAGCCTGCGCTTCTCAGTGTCTGCGGGATGACAGGCTGGATGGCAGCGTTTTGCTGCGGTCCAGCCTGTCATCTCGATGTAGCAGAGCTGGAGCTGTCCTGGGAACCATGGAAAGGTAAGGATGAGGTTGCTTTATTATTTTTCTTTTATTGCAGGAGATCGTTGGCTTCAGCTGGAATGGGCGTGATGGTAAGTATAGTTTAATTTAGAACAATAAAGAATTGTGTGTTTATTTCAATTAAAGGACCTTATTCTGGGTGTTTGTGTTTTTTTTTTTAACTTTGACTATGGAGTTAGTAATGGGGGTGTCTTATAGACGCCTCTCCATTACTAACCTGGCCTTGATGTCAGCTGGCATTATAAGCTGACATCAACCCCAACCCTATTACCCCACTGCCACCGCTACAGGGCAGTGGGAAGAGCGAGGCTAAGTGCCAGAATTGGCGCATCCTATGGATGCGCCATTTCTGGGGCGGCTGACGGCTGGTGTTTCTAGCCTGGGAGGGGGCCAATATTCATGGCACCCTTCCTGGGCTATTAATATCAGCCCCCAGCTGTCTGCCTAGCCTTTGCTAGCTATTAAATTAGGGGGGACCCCACGTCATTTTTTTGAGGGGGTCCCCATTTTAATAGCTAGTAAAGGCTAGGTATTCAGCTGGGGGCTGATATTAGTAGCCTGGGAAGCTCCGTGGGTATTACCCCCTTCCCAGGCTTCAAACATCTGCCCCAGCCATCTGCTTAACCTCCGCTAGAGACTAAAATTAAGGGGAACCCCACGCCAATTTTTTTTAAATAAATCCTTTATTTTAACACTAAATGACAAGTACAGTAATCAACACTGTCACTGTACTTCATATATATGTGACTGACATGTTTCTATCTATATAATCTATGTGTGATTCTCTATTCCTTCTATTCTAAATTGTCGGGTACAGATGCTGAATTGCCGGCCGGCTTTTTTAAAGAGACGGTGCATGAAAACACTATTATATTTTTAAATAAATCCTTTACACTAAATGACAAGTACAGTAAGCAACACTGTCACTGTACTTACTATATATGTGACTGACATGTCTCTATCTATCTAATCTATGTGTGTTGTTCTATTCTTTCTGTTGTAAATTGTCGAGTACCGGTGTATGCCGCTGATGAATTGCCGGCTTTTCGCGTAATACATTCTACATTATTCTTAGTTGTTTTCCTTCATGTAGAATTAACCTACAAGGAAAGAAAGGGTTTATTTTCATTCCGATATTTGTGTCCCATTGACTTGCATTGGTCTCCTGTATCGGAATCGGCGATATCCTATACTTTTTGGGTATCGGTCCGATCCAATCCGATACGATATTTCCTGATATCGGAAGGTGTGATGAAAGCCGGCCGGTGGGTGCAGCTCTCTGGCGCCCCCTTACCTCTCAGGTCAGTCAAGGTACTGCACCTAGAGAAAGTAGTGCCAGGTAGCTGCAACCAGCGCAGGGAACACGGTAGTGTGTTATCCCTTCAACGTCACTAAACCGTAACGTCACTACACAGCACAACTCGCTAGCGCCCTCTTAGCCTCAGGTCAGTCAAGGAACTGCACCTAGGATAAGCGGTCGCCAGGGAGACTGTCCTGTAACCTACTGGGTATCGGGGCCCTCTGTAGTGAGGGCGGTATATATATCTTCCTTGGCCGCGCCAGGAATATATATATCTGAACCTCCGACCGTCACTACCAGCCTTCCCCAATCCCCAGTTGGTATGCTGCCACCAGTCCCTATTTTAGATATACGCCCAGTCCGTGAATGGGCCTATATCGGGTCAGGAACCAACCCTGGGTAGCGTTTTGGCTTGAGCCGAGCTCACACGGACGTGCGTTCGTTATGCAGAATAAAAGGCAGGCCCACAATTACTTGAGGTAATTGATTATAATAATACACTAGATACACGATATACAACTAAATATACACAGGTATAAGGTCAGGCTAAACTATACAACAATGGAATACAACACACAGAATCACCACAGCATATCAGTTACCGGTTTCTTGATTTTCTTGTGACGCAGGGAGAGGATTCTGCGGTCGCAGGCACGGTTCTTTGTTACAGGCTGAGGCCTACCACCGCATGGTCAAACTGCTCCTCCCCTTGGTGGCCTCAGCTGGTGCTCAGATGTTCAGCACCCCACTCTTGGGTCAAGACTGACTTATCTCTTGTCTGTCCTGCTATCTTACCTGCCCCGTCCCGCCCACTGCTGGTGAGGTCAGCTGGCTCAGTCTCCACCCTCAGGTCTAACTTCGATCAGAAGCCCAAATTCTATGGAACCCAATAACTTCTTCTGGGATGGTCTCATGATACCCCCAGGGGTTCCCATGGATTCGGGCCGCCGTAACCGACCTTTTGATATCAATTATGATACCATACGGTCCTCAGGAATGGCTCCGCGCTATATCTTGGCTTCCAGAGCACGTACAAACGTCTACCGCGGAGGCTTGTGTGCGCAATGGCTCCGGGACGCCGTGATATTTTTTTATTGGCCCATCCCACGCAACATGCGTGTACTATTCATGTTTCTATATCTTATGCCTCCATGCTTGTGACAGACAAAGAAACTAGTCCTATGGGACAAATGGTCAGGTACAGATAGACGAAGCACCCCCCCCTGCTGGCTGTGTTTCCTCTCGAAGTCTTTGAAGCTCCTAGCATTCAAGTGTTAAGTAGGCTTCTTATCTTACAGGAGCCTGGATGGGGGGAAACTATCTAGTTGACGTTTTAACAGAAGGTCCCAAGGGTGGGGGCTGCTGAAGTGTGGCCATCCCTGGATATGATTTATCATTACCAAGATGGCGGCTACAGGTTCATCACAGAAGGTATCGCTCAACACTATCCTTAACATATTTCACAGGAAAGCACTTTCACTTTCGTTTTTGAACGTTTTATTTTGAGCCTGTAAAAGTGGCTTAATACCTCTGACCACGTTGTTGACAGCAGTGACCTGGGGGCAGAAATGCTCCCAGGGGCGATCCCCATGCTGTCCCCATGTCATTTGAGCACTGTCACTATCGTTTTGGGCACTTGTTAGGCTTTTAAAAGACTGCCGGGGGAGCCGCCGCAAAAATGCTCGAGTCTCCCATAGACTAACATTGGGCTCGTTGCTCGGGTCGAGCACCCGAGTATCACGGCGAGCTCTGCCCGAGCTTAGAGCACCCGAGCATTTTAGTGCTCGCTCAACACTAGTGTTGATGCCTTCAGTGTGAATGTACAATTTTAAAACTAATGAAAATACAGAAAAATCTTTAAATGAGAAGGTGTGTCCAAACTTTTGGTCTGTACTGTAGATGGGGTTTCCCGCTGAAACTTCTCATAAATTACAGAGGAGAGTGGCACACGGTTACCTCCTTTGAAGATGGAAAAAACCTCATGCGTAACTGGAACTTTACACTAATAAAACCCACCCACAATTCATGGAAACCAGCTGGCAACTTTATTCAACTAAAAACAAGTCTAAGAGCTGAATGATAGAATCTTCTTCGTCTGCGTAGAGAGGGAATCCTCTACCTTTTTAGGACAATCTGGCAGAGCTCCACCCCCTTCTGGTTTATTGCTTAGTCAGTCGCACAGAATAAGCAGATCCTTTTAGTTGATCAGCTACTTAATTGTTAATGTTGGTCAAATTCATGTTTTTTATTTTTATGTTCGCTTTTACATACAGGCTAATTTTGAAATTTTGGTGGATTTTGGGAAAGATGGAGTTGATGTTGCACATTTGTATATGGTTGGTCACAAATTTTATCTGGCTCCAGCATTTTCGTAATTATAAAAATGGTGATTAAGATATGTTCGATGACTGTTAATGGTCTTAACAGTCCACAGAAAAAACGCATGCGGTTTTTACATGCGTTTTTCATACTTTTTTTACATGCGTTTTTTGAAGTGCTTTTGAGCATCAATGAATGATTTTTGGAGCTAAATAAAGTTGGTGGGACATTGCTTAAGCCCTTGGATTACCATAAGAACTGGGGTGAGTATATCGGTTCATTTAAATGATTTAAAGAATGGGTCTGTTGTATTTCAAATAAAGTGTTTACACTGTGCTGTGTGTTTCTTTACTTTGTTTGGTCATGAAAAGGTCTGATTGACAACTTGTCATCACCAAACAATAGAGCTGGGTGTCGGCTGGTCCCATTCATCCAATCTTCATTAGCATTTCTACTCACGTAATTTATGTGACTACTGTGAGCTGTTTTTTTTTAGTCTGGGAATGTGCCACTAGGCAAACATTTTCCCTGGCCATAATTAACATCACCAGCTGATTTGTTGTCCCTTACATCCCCTCTCCCTGATCAGCACTCAGCAGCGCGTTGGACACAACGTATTTATGTTGTGTCCAAAACGCGGAGTTATAATGCTGCACTTTAGCGTGTCCACTACAGAAGTTGAGGGTGAGTTTGGGTACGTGGCCACGGTCAGGAACCGCTGCAGGTTTGACGCTGCGTCTATATACAGCGACAAACCCGCAGCGTCCAGATGTTACAGCATAGTGGATGAGATGTCATGTCTGCTATGCATGCATCTGAGACTGCGGATCACCTGTGGACACTGACATGAGCACCGCATGTCACCGCACCGTCTTTAAGGACCACAGCATGTCAAATTCTCTTGCTAGTCTCCTTTATAAAACATGCCATTACTAACCGCGTAGTAAAATAGTCGGCGCATTTTCAATAAGACACGGCTAGAATAAAGAATTTTAATGAAATAAACCATACACGGTTCTACGTTTTTTTATTCTTATTACCCGCCTACGCAAAACCATCAATCTCCTGAAAAATACGCAAAAAAACAAACAACCATATCACTCACCTGTCCGTCGTCAACGACGTAAGCCACGATCACGACTGTCCTGCGACCATCTGGATCATTTCTGCAGCTGTGACATCAGCAATCACTGATGTCACAGCTGTGGAATACAGCACTGTATACTGACAGGGGTGTAAAATAACCCCCTGTCACCAGGGCCGTATTTGCCCTTAGGCACTTGCCTAGGGCGCCGAACTCGGGGAGGGCGGCGCCTGAGCGTGTTTTTTTTTTTTTTCTGTGTTTTTTTTTCTGTGTTTGTGCTCCGAGCCAGCCGGGTGGCTCCGCCCCCCCCTCCCCCCCCGGTCATCGCGCCCATAGGCAGATTATAATGAGGGCAATCCGGGGTGTCTGTGGCCGGATTGCCCTCATTATATGTGCGGCGCAGTGGCACATACTGGCAGACAGTGGCGGGGGGGCCCCCCGGACCACTCCCCCAGCAGCACTGCTAGGAGACACGGCCCTGTGCTACATCGGAGAGGACTGGAGCCAAGCTGGGGGATGGTGAGTCTGTGTGTGTCTGTGTGTGTGAGATTGTGTGTGTGTATGAGAGAGTGTGTGTGAGAGAGTGTGTATGTGTGAGAGTGAGTGTGTGTATGTGTGATTGAGTGTGTGTGTGTGTGTGTGTGTGCAGGCAGATATCATTGTGTGATGTCTGTTTATATGTATTTTTGTGTTTCAAAAGTGTTTATGCGTGTATGTATATGTTTGTGTGTGCGTGACTGCGTGAGGCCTCCCGCTGTCTCTGGGGGGGGCACCGAGCGTGCCTCCCGCTGTGTATAGATGGCGCTGTGCGGCCTCCTGCTGTGTATAGATGGCGCTGTGCGGCCTCCTGCTGTGTATAGATGGCGCTGTGCGGCCTCCTGCTGTGTATAGATGGCGCTGTGCGGCCTCCTGCTGTGTATAGATGGCTATGTGTGGCCTCCCGCTGTGCATAGATGGTGCCGTGCGGCCTCCCGCTGTATATAGATGGTTACGTGCGGCCTCCCGCTGTGTATAGATGGCTACGTGCAGCCTCCTGCTGTGTGTAGATGGCTACGTGCGGCCTCCTGCTGTGTATAGATGGCTACGTGTGGCCTCCCGCTGTGTATAGATGGCTACGTGCGGCCTCCTGCTGTGTATAGATGGCGCTGTGCACACTCCTGCTGTGTATAGATGGCTACATGCGGCCTACCGCTGTGTATAGATGGCGCCGTGCGGCCTCCCGCTGTGTATAGATGGCTACGTGCGGCCTCCTGCTGTGTATAGATGGCTACGTGCGGCCTCCCGCTGTATATAGATGGCTACGTGTGGCCTCCTGCTGTCTATAGATGGCTATGTGCGGCCTCCTGCTGTCTATAGATGGCTATGTGCGGCCTCCCGCTGTGCATAGATGGCTACATGCGGCCTCCTGCTGTGTGTAGATGGTGCCGTGCGGCCTCCTGATGTGTATAGATGGCGCCATGTGGCCTCCCGCTGTGTATAGATGGCGCCGTGCTGCCTCCCGCCGTGTATAGATGGCGCTGTGCGGCCTCCCGACGTGTATAGATGGCTACGTGTGCTCAATATTGAGTCATACAATTAATGTAAGGCTATGTGCCCACGATGCAGAAATGTTTCGGATTTTTTTTGAGCGTTTCTGCATCTCACTGGCAGGAAAAAACACATGCGGATTTTACATGCGTTTTTCCTGCCAGGGACATGCGGATGTGAAGCGTTCTTCACTTGCAATTCCTCATTTGGGTGACAAGCGATTTTAGCATCACTTGGAAAGTGCTTGACAACTTGGTCACACTATATAAATCCATGCAATCCACCCCCATATGCAATGCTGCAGCCCTGTGGTCTGTGTGGGCCACTCCCATCCCCCCCCACCCCAACCTTTTATATGTGCTACATGGAATGGGGGGGGGAAGCTACATGAAACTTGGGGAAACGGCCGCGACGGGGGGAAGATATTGGATGCGAGGGGAGCACGACGTGGGTGGGACGTGACGGGGGTGAGGGTGGGCGTGACCGGTGGGGGGCGACCATTGACAGTGCCTAGGGCAGCAGAAACTCCAAATACGGCCCTGCCTGTCAGTATAGCGTGCTGCAGGGGTCACTGGGGTTCATCAACTGAAGATCAGCTGATGAGCCCCAGTGAGCTAGAAATCGTGGGAAAATTCTTGTGAATCTTCCCATGCTCAGCATCCGCTGATTGGTCATGAGACCGATCAGCTGATTACCGGTTCTAGCAATCAGCTAATGGTCACGTGACCATCAGTTGATTGTGGCGGCACTGAACACCTGATGGTCATGCGACCATCAGCTGATCGGTGACGTCACTGATCACCTGATGGTTGCGTGACCATCAGGTGATCAGTGACGTCACCGCAGGTCCTGGAAGGACACTGTGGGGTGCAAACTTGTGTTCCGCAGTGTGCAGTGAGCCGCCGACGGGGGCCGCCGTAGAGGTGAGTATGAAGGTTTATTTTTTTTTATTTTTACTTTTGATTCTGTTTTTACACAGCACATGCGGATTATCATTGCTAAGCATGGCAGACCTCTTACCAAGCGGTTTTAATGCGTTTCCCGGGGCATTTTAAATGCCGTGGAAACGCATTAAAACCGCATCGTGTGCACTCAGCCTAAGTGTGACATCTTTTGTGCTGCGGATACTGTTATGATCTGCTACAAGCACTAAGGAAAGACAGGAGATCTGTCCCTACAATAGAACTAAGCTAGATCCCTACGATGTAACGGGGAACCTGATCCTGCTATCAGACCCGCTAAAGTCCTCAGCTAGTCTGAACGAAGACCTATAGATGTGAGGGAGGGATCCCTACAAGAACTAGGGACTGGGAGAAAGATGGACACCTCCTAGCAGAAATTGTAGCAGTAAAAGACAAACAAACAACATAGAACATAGAGGTCAAAAGACCTAGCTAAACTGACTGAGAAAGCTTACAAAGCATAGCTTTGAGTAGAAATAGCTTGAGTAGAAATACAATGAAATCCAGCATGGCCAGAAGGGCGGAGCAGGATTAAATAGGCAAAAAAGGTCATGTGACCAGCAAAATAGAAAAAAACCTAACAGGAGAGTTCTAACAGATACTCCTATTATCCATAGAGATGCTGGTAGACTGCGACACCCCCTTTTTCCACATGTTACAGGCAAATTATAGGAAAAAACAGGTGTAATACTAGTTATCAGCAACTCTGTGGCTTTCTCTCCAATATGCTTGGTTTCTGATTCACAAGGGAGATGTATAATTCAAGTATGTTCCATTAATAATGTAATATATACCATTGTAGTAGTTTATGCGCCTAATATTTCTCAGTTGAACTTTCTGCATAAGTTAATGAAAAAAGTAAACAAAGTAAAACAACGCCATGTCATCTACTGCGGAGATTTCACTTTAACACATGATTGTGAATTGGACTCTTTATCAATATCCAAAAGATACTCCCCCAATTTAGCATCTATAATTAACAAAGAAGATCTATATGATTTTTGGAGAATCCATCATTAGAGATGAGCGTTGTTCTACTCGAACTGTTCGCCAATCTCAAATTCGAGCTGTTTTGGGCGGTGTTCGAGCCGTTCGGCGAACACGAACAATTTAAGAAAAATTCGGCTGTTCGAGGTTATGTTCGATAACTGTTCGTGCACCAAAATCATAACTGGATTTTTTCTCAGTAATGATGAAAATTAATGTTAATACGCAGTTTGAGTGTACAGCGGGGTGGGGGGAGGGGCAGGGGATGGATCTCTGCAGGAACAATGAAGATCTCCATTTTTTTTTCTCTTTCCCGCATTTACAGTGGGGAGGTGCAATCTGTCAGCCTATCAGCAGCGCACACACGGAGCGAAGTGCTTTTTTTCACACAAGCAAGGGCATGTGTCATTGGCAGTGTATGTCACATGTCCTTGCCCTATAAGACCAAGCCATTTTCCCCGTCGCCACCATTTTCTCACTGCTCCAGCTGCGTGTTAGACGGCACCGCTGTTGCTGTGTGCGCTATACCTTGTTAATTTCAAGCCAATTTTCGCACAAATCTACAGATAGCTTGGGAGTAGGGAATAGTTGTGATTGCAGTCCTTTTAAGGACTAGGTTACAGCATTTCCTATGACTTTTATCAGGCAGGTCTGTGCTCTTAAATAGATAGGTTGTGGGAGTAAAGACTAATTGTAATTGGAGTCCTTTTCAGGACTAGGTTACATCAGTTCCTATCAGTTTTTGCCAGGCAGGTCTGTGCCAGTGCTGTGCAAGTTTTTTTCACAGCATTTGGCTGAATCTAGCAAAGCTAATCCTTTTTGGCCTATTGCAGAGTGTGTTAGTCAGTGGAGTAGCCTATCTGTGTTGCAAGATATACCACCTGTGTATAGAATACCAATTTTTTTACTGCACCTAGTGAAGTACAATCTTTTGGGCATAGCATCATTCTATTAGTCCATCTATACTGACCTCCATCAGGTTGCAAATTGAATATAATTTTTTTCTGCATCTAGCTCTGAAAAAATATTGGGCTTCTAGCTGTGTGTGGGACTTGTTCTATTAATCCATCTATACAGACCTCCATCAGGTTGCAAACTGAATATATTTTTTTCTGCATCTACCTCTGAAAAAATATTGGGCTTCTAGCTGTGTGTGGGACTTGTTGTATTAGTCCATCTATACTGACCTCCATCAGGTTGCAAATTAAAAATATTTTTTATCTGCATCTACAGTACCTCTGAAAAAATATTTGGGCTTCTAGCTGTGTGTGGGACTTGTTCTATTAGTCCATCTATACTGACCTCCATCAGGTTGCAAATTGAATATAATTTTTATCTGCATCTAGCTCTGAAAAAATATTTGGCCTTCTAGCAGTGTGTGGGACTTTCTCTATTAGTCCATCTATACTGACCTCCATCAGGTTGCAAATTAAAAATAATTTTTATCTGCATCTACCTCTGAAAAAATATTTGGGCTTCTAGCTGTGTGTGGGACTTGTTCTATTAGTCCATCTATACTGACCTCCATCAGGTTGCAAATTGAATATAATTTTTATCTGCATCTAGCTCTGAAAAAATATTTGGCCTTCTAGCAGTGTGTGGGACTTTCTCTATTAGTCCATCTGTACTGACCTCCATCAGGTTGCAAATTAAAAATAATTTTTATCTGCATCTACCTCTGAAAAAATATTTGGGCTTCTAGCTGTGTGTGGGACTTGTTCTATTAATCCATCTATACAGACCTCCATCAGGTTGCAAACTGAATATATTTTTTTCTGCATCTACCTCTGAAACAATATTGGGCTTCTAGCTGTGTGTGGGACTTGTTGTATTAGTCCATCTATACAGACCTCCATCAGGTTGCAAACTGAATATATTTTTTTCTGCATCTACCTCTGAAAAAATATGTGGCCTTCTAGCAGTGTGTGGGACTTTCTCTATTAGTCCATCTATACTGACCTCCATCAGGTTGCAAATTCAAAATAATTTTTTGTCTGCATCTAGCTCTGAAAAAATATTGGGCTTCTAGCTGTGTGTGGGACTTGTTGTATTAGTCCATCTATACTGACCTCCATCAGGTTGCAAACTGAATATATTTTTTTCTGCATCTACCTCTGAAAAAATATTGGGCTTCTAGCTGTGTGTGGGACTTGTTCTATTAATCCATCTATACAGACCTCCATCAGGTTGCAAGCTGAATATATTTTTTTCTGCATCTACCTCTGAAAAAATATTGGGCTTCTAGCTGTGTGTGGGACTTGTTCTATTAATCCATCTATACAGACCTCCATCAGGTTGCAAACTGAATATATTTTTTTCTGCATCTACCTCTGAAAAAATATTGGGCTTCTAGCTGTGTGTGGGACTTGTTGTATTAGTCCATCTATACTGACCTCCATCAGGTTGCAAACTGAATATATTTTTTCTGCATCTACCTCTGAAAAAATATTGGGCTTCTAGCTGTGTGTGGGACTTGTTCTATTAATCCATCTATACAGACCTCCATCAGGTTGCAAGCTGAATATATTTTTTTCTGCATCTACCTCTGAAAAAATATTGGGCTTCTAGCTGTGTGTGGGACTTGTTCTATTAATCCATCTATACAGACCTCCATCAGGTTGCAAACTGAATATATTTTTTTCTGCATCTACCTCTGAAAAAATATTGGGCTTCTAGCTGTGTGTGGGACTTGTTGTATTAGTCCATCTATACTGACCTCCATCAGGTTGCAAACTGAATATATTTTTTCTGCATCTACCTCTGAAAAAATATTGGGCCTTCTAGCAGTGTGTGGGACTTTCTCTATTAGTCCATCTATACTGACCTCCATCAGGTTGCAAATTCAAAATATTTTTTGTCTGCATCTAGCTCTGAAAAAATATTGGCCTTCTAGCAGTGTGTGGGACTTTCTCTATTAGTCCATCTATACTGACCTCCATCAGGTTGCAAATTGAATATAATTTTTATCTGCATCTAGCTCTGAAAAAATATTTGGCCTTCTAGCAGTGTGTGGGACTTTCTCTATTAGTCCATCTATACTGACCTCCATCAGGTTGCAAATTGAATATAATTTTTATCTGCATCTGGCTCTGAAAAAATATTTGGCCTTCTAGCAGTGTGTGGGACTTTCTCTATTAGTCCATCTATACTGACCTCCATCAGGTTGCAAATTGAATATAATTTTTATCTGCATCTAGCTCTGAAAAAATATTTGGCCTTCTAGCAGTGTGTGGGACTTTCTCTATTAGTCCATCTATACTGACCTCCATCAGGTTGCAAATTGAATATAATTTTTATCTGCATCTAGCTCTGAAAAAATATTTGGCCGTCTAGCAGTGTGTGGGACTTTCTCTATTAGTCCATCTATACTGACCTCCATCAGGTTGCAAATTAAAAATAATTTTTATCTGCATCTACCTCTGAAAAAATATTTGGGCTTCTAGCAGTGTGTGGGACTCATTGTATTAGGCCATCTATACCAAGCTCCACCAGCTTTGAAATTAATAATAATTTTTAGCTGCATCTAGCCCTGAAAATAATTTTTCCCAATAGTGGTAGCAATAGAAATATGGGGCGCGCGCCTGGCTAACAAAAATATACGCTTCATAACACAAAACACCAGCCTAGCACACTGCATTAATAAGATGGCATCATCGTCTCTCCCAGTGCTAGGCCTACTACGCAGGCTAGTATTCCTGTGCCTAAAACACAATGTATGGGTCCGCGCTAGCCACTATGCTGAGGGGTATAAAGCTGCTGCTAACGCTTTATAACAATTCAATTGGCAGATTTTCTCAGAGCTCTTCCACAACGCCCACCCATCGGGCAACAGTTGCCCACCCTCCCTATGGGATCTAGTGGCGAATAGTTGATGCCATTAATCAGAGCGTCAGTTGCCCCGTCAACGTGGCAAGCATACGGTAAGGCATGGGAAGAGTGGACACGACTAGTAGCAGGCAGACGGGTTGACCAATGTGAACAAGCCAGATCACAAGTCACCATAGAATTTCTCCACCAGCTAATGATGAGGGGCATATCAGGGGCGTCAGCGCAGCGGTGTCTGACCGGAGTAGCATTTCACTTCCAACTACTGAATTGGGGAGATGTGACAAAGATTCATCATCAGACAATCCATAAAAGGGTGGAAAAGGGGTCAGCCAAGTCAGGAATGTAGACGTCCCGTCCCGTGTCACTAAAACTGATTTCTCACATCTTATCCCTAACACCATTAACATGACACTCACAATTTGAAGCAACACTAATGTCTACTGCATTTGTGATCGCCTTCTTCGGGGCGCTATGTATAAGCGAATTAGTCCCTCAATCCAAAATTACCACCAGTGGACGCTTATTACACCAGGAAGTAGTCATAGCCAATAATGCAATACGTGTACGCATACACCAATCGAAAACGGTTCCAGCGGGCAGGGGTACTTGGGTACTTCTACAACCCACAAACGGTACACTGAGTCGGGTAACAATAGTAAAAACATATCTAACCATCAGATCACAAAGTAATTTCTTCGTATCACACATTGATGGAACGCCATTATCAAGATACCTGTTCCAAGCTATATTTAATAAATGCATAACATCGGCAGGGAACCACCCCTAAGATTACGGGACACACTCATTCCGCATAGGTGCGGCCACGGAAGCAGCAAGAGCAGGACTGTCAGAAACGGAAGTTCAGAGGATAGGGAGATGGCGATCCACGTGTTTGGCGAGATACATAAGACCGGACTTGTTATCCTAACGTGGTTTGTTTCTTTTACAGGTGACGCTAAGCCAACAGTGTGAGTGATAGGCCACTCGTATATATATTGCGCACAAAAAAGGGCGAAAGTCCGCCCAGGCGGGAGGAAATTAGAGTTTCATAACACATATTTCAACTGGAGAGGTATTAGAGGCCTGCTATGGCCACAGGTACTAATGGAGGTAATCAAGGTAGGGAGAGAGGCAAGAGGTCCGGTCATCTTAGTTATACAGGCCGGGGGAAACAACCTAGGTCATCACAAGAGCGCATAACTAATGGCAATAATGAAACTAGACACTGAGCGCTTCAGAGAATTTTTCACAAAATTAGCTATAGTATGGTCAGAGATTGTGCCGATAGCGGTATGGCAAGGTGCGCGAGACATCACGGCCATCGAATGGACAAGGCGGGTAATAAATATTCGGATGGCAAAATTTAGAAGAGACAGAGGCGGTGTAGTGATACGACACCGACAGCTGGAAGGAGATAAAGCAGGCCTCATACGGCCCGACGGTGTTCACTTAATAGATATTGGACTGGACATATTCCTGTCAGGATTCCAGGACGGAGTGGAACAAGCGTTAAGAGTGATGGGTGGGGGTCAGAGTCCTGCATATGAGTACGCTGGATCCTCCGTGGCCTGGAAATAGAAAGGACATGTTGGAGAGTTACACTTGTTGGCCAACTTGCCGGAGTGGGGACCCAGGGCATGCTGCAACAAGCTGAATTATTTTAGAAATAAAATGCCTTTCTAATGGAATGAGTATAAAGAGTTAATAAAGCTGTGACCGATCCTCACCCATCCAGTTGTAAGAGTTACATTATTGGGTTGTCCATGAAAGGGGGGCAGTAGGGGGGCTGAGCATCTGGGTTTGGTTGGGGGTCCCCACAGTCTGCCTAGGCTAGATTAATTTAAAAATTCTTATTAGATACACAGGCGGTGCAGCTTGCTTCGCATCTGGGCTACTACGCCCAAAGTATTGCCTAGGCTAGATGCAGTTAAAAATTCTACGCTGACTAGCAGACACTGAAGATTTGGAGCAGACCTCTGAGTAAACAGCTCTTCAGACTCAACCATCTGTGTTACCCCAAGCCATAGTGTATGTAGTTTCTTACAGTTAAAAGGGGGGGTGCGACCCAACCCACCTGGAATTGACGATGCCAACGTCACGTAAGACACAGCAAGGGGACTCCCAAAATTGTGGCACAGACACCACTTAACCCTAGAACGCATACCTGTGGCCTTGCAGGCCCGCCCAGTTAATTGTTTTCTATTTTCTGCAAGATTGCTTTAGTTAGAATTTTGAAACTCTAGGTATTCTTCATGTATATAGTTGTTTGTCATTTGAGTTTGAGTTATTCCATGTTATTTGCACACGGGCCTAAAGGGCCCCAGGTATGTGAAAGTGTAGATTTTTATGGTCATGCGTTCTAGGGTTAAGTGGCATCAATTGCCCCACTGTTGCTTAAAACGGTTGGTGAGGTGATTTTACCAAATCCCCAAGCTTTTAGTCTCCCAAGGATGACACAGGGGTAGAAATGTCCTTGCGAATCCATGATTTGATCATCTTTATGAACGTGAGTCTGTCTACATTCTCAGTGGACAGCCGCGTGCGCTTATCTGTCAGCACACCACCAGCAGCGCTGAACACACGTTCAGAGAGAACGCTGGCTGCATGGCATGACAAGATCTCCAAGGCATGAGTGGCGAGCTCCGGCGATTTTTCAAGATTGGAATACCAAAATGAGCAAGGGTCCAGTGACACAGTCATGGCTTCGATGTTCACTTGGAGATTCTCCTGTACCATCCTCTCTAGGCATTGACTATGTGTCAGACTTCTTGTCTCCTGTGGCCTTGCAAAGGATGGTCTAAAAAAGTGGTGAAACGATTCCACAAAATTGCTGTTACCAGCAGATACTGTGTTACTGTTACTGTTTGAGTGATGAAGACTCGACAGTCCCACCGTTGGCAAGTTAGAACTGTGAGATTCACTACGTGCACCACTGGTGTTTTGTGGAAAAGCACATGTAAGATTCTGCAACAGATACTCCTGCATTCGTCAATACCTTTTTATGGCAGGAATTATTTCGGCAAATATACTTTTGTACCGGGGATCTAAGAGTGTGGCAACCCAGTAGTCGGGATTACTTCGAATTCTGACAATCCGGGGGTCATGTTGCAGGTAGTGCAGCAAGAAGGCACTCATGTGTCTTGCGCATCCAGAAGGACCAAGTCCTTGTTGTGTTGGTAGCGAGGTAAGAATCATGCTTCCTTCCTCTGCCCTCTCCCTCCAACCTCGCACAACAGAAATGTGATCAAGGTCTCCCTCATCTGATGAGTCTTCCATGCCCATTGCCAGTTCGTCCTCCACTTCTTCCTCGGCTCCTGCACCTTCCTCAACAGTTTGGCTGCTACCATGCGCCCTGGTTAATCCCTCTCCCCCACCCTCCCATGCCTGCCACCTTGGTGCTGCCAACCGTCTGGACCTTGGAGATGTTATCCCTTCCGCATACGACTCCTCCTCTACTTCCTCCACCTCCTCTTGTCCCACCACCTGACTCCGAATTCTGTTTAACATGTGCTCCAGCATGTAAATCACCGTAATAGTCATGCTGATAATGGCATCGTCAGCACTAAACATCTTCGTCGCCATTTCAAGACTGTGCAGAAGGGTGCATAGGTCCCTGATCTGAGACCACTCCTCCAGCATGATTTGCCCCACCTCTGGATCTCGTTGGCCCAGGCTATACGTCAGAACGTATTGCACCAGGGCTTGTCGGTGCTGCCACAGTCGCTGCAACATGTGCAGAGTTGAATTCCACCGTGTCGGCACATCGCATTTCAGCCGGTGAACTGGCAGGCCCAACGACTTCTGTAGAGATGTAAGTCATTGAACTGCGGGATGCGAACGGCGGAAGTGAGCACACAGCGACCGTGCACTCTGCAGAAGGCCATCTAGTCCGGGATAGTGGGCTAAAAATTGCTGGACAACCAGGTTCAACACGTGAGCCATACAAGGCACGTGTGTGACATTGCCCCGGCGAAGTGCCGCACCCAGGTTTGCAGCATTGTCGCACATGGCCTTCCCTGGTTGCAGGTCCAGTGGAGACAACCTTTCATGAAACTGGGTCTCCAGAGCTGACCAAAACTCCTAAGCTGTGTGACTCACATTTCCCAGACATTTCAAAGTAAACACTGATGCGTTGAGCCCTGCTGCCAGCATAGTAAGGAGGTGTGCAGGATTCCTTCTGCGCAGTTAGAAAGCAGGTGGCATTACCAGACAGGCTTTGGGTGCAGGTGGAGGACCGAGAGGAGGTTGAGGAGGCAGAAGCAGTGGAGGAAGTTCGAGATAAAGAGGATTAACACACAACTCGTGGGGATGGTAAGACTTGGACAGCAGCCCCTTGTCCTGCTGTCACCATAGTTACCCAGTGCCCAGTCAGTGACATGTAACGCCCCTGTCCATGCCTTCTCGTCCAAGTGTCTGTGGTGAAGTGCACCCTGTCACACACAGAGTTTCTCAAAGAAGCGGTGATGTTGTGTGCGACATGCTGGTGGAGCGCAGGCACACCTTTCTTTGAGAAGTAGTGTCGACTGGGCATCTGGTACTGGGGCACTGTGACGGACATAAGGTCTTGAAAATCCTCTGTGTCCTCCAGGTGGAAAGGCAGCATTTCTGTAGCCAACAGCTTGCAGATGGTGAAATTCAACCTCTTAGCTTTCTCATGGCTAGGAGGAAATGGTCTTTTACTTTTCCACATCTGAGGGACCGAGGGCTGGCTGTTGTGCTTAGACGGTGTTGAGTAGGTTGTCCCCGGCAACTGCCGGTCTGTGAGGAAGATGCAGGCGGACATGTTAGGTTGCCTTGATCCAAAGGTGGTGCTCTCGATGTCGGAGAGCGCTCAACACTAGCAGGTGTTTCCACTTCCCAATGAACTGACGACCTGCCAATCACACTGGCTGTTGCGGGTAAAGAGGTGGCAGGTCTGCGTCCAAAAACATGTGTGACTGCTGTCCCCCCAGTCACAGAGGATGAAGAGGCTGCGGATGCACAAGATGGGGCAGACGGTGGTTGGCCCAGCCGGCTAGGCCGCATTGTAGCACAGTGAGCTTCCCACTGCAACTTATGCTTCATATCCATGTGACGGTACATGCATGAAGTACTCAAACTATGTATTTTTTGGCCTCTACTTAGCTTTTGCTGACAAATATTACAGATAACACGAGTTGGGTCATCCTTATCGATCTGAATAAATGCCCAGGCTATGCAAGGCTTAGAGCCCATGTGACCTGAAGAGCCACTACGACTTGTGGTCAGAGGCAGAGTTGTGGTTGAGGATGCAGTTGTTGACGTGCTTCCAGTACTCCGTCTCTGTTCAGGAAGGCGCAACCTAACCTCGTCGTCAATTACATCTGTGATGCCCCGCTGTGCTTGGTATCACAGATCCTACAAGAGTGCATTGATGGAATCCTCCACAAGAGGCCCCCATAAACATTCACACATCTCCACCTTCCACCTCAGACCAGCAGAGGGAGCCCGTTAGGGATAGAAATAGGGAAGGTGGAGCTAGGCAGTCCAGTTCCTCTGAAGAGTTCCTGCAGTAGAGAAGCCTAAGAGAGGTCAGTCTGCAGTGGAGCTCAGTCTAGTCTAGAGAACGCAGTTAATAGTTCAGCAGTGGAGCACGAGGCTCCTGCTTGCTAGATTCAGGAAGCCCAGATAGAGCTTAAGGTGTGCCGGTGCCGTAAGATCAGTGAAGCGCGGCAAGCTGCCGTTAGTGTGTATAGCCTAGTGAGGGCCCGAGTAGACCGAAGGCGAGTGGCGAGTTAGTACATAAGGGGCAGAGAAGCTTAACCAGCTCACCCCGAAGCATTTACCGGACACAGGATCCGAGCTTACCGGTATCTCTATGACCCAGTAAGGCATAACCGGAATCCCTGGAGAACTACAAGTCCCAGGATCGCTAAGGTGCTGATATGTAACAGAGCCAGGAGACGCTTAGGCCCCGCATACTGGGAGCGTGAACTCCAAGAGAAGGCCCTACCACAAGGTCAGCCAGCGCAGGACAGAGACAAAGTTAGGCCTAGCTCCAGGCAGGTCAGAAACTTACTACGCAGAGGCAAGAAACAGGAGGCCCTACACCCGCTCATTGGGGAGGATCCTGATATGCACCCTTCACCCTACAGTGCTCCGGGATGTGCCTGAATTTCCACCAGTAAAAGGTACTGAAGTGACTACCGTGTCTGTTCCCATTCTTGCTCTGACCCAGCTGGGTCTCGCCTGTCCTGCATTCCCCCTGCATACGCTGCCCTGAGACCTAGCTCCACCTGTGGGGAGCTATACCATCGAGCTGCCTTATCACCGGCCTCAGTGGACTGCTGCAGCGCTGGTGCTTGTCACCAGATACCACAGGTGGCGTCATGAACTCTTATAAAATTAACAATTATCCACCCTTTTAAAGAGAGACCCCAGGGTACGGGCCAGGGAGCCGACCACCGCGACATCCCCAAGGCCAGGCAAATACCCGGGTACCGAGTCATCCCCATCCCCAGGGCTAGTCGCATCCTCCTCCACCTCCTCTGCTGACCTCAACGACTGTCTGACTGTGGGTTGACAGTAAGTGGGATCTCCAACCTCGTCATCATCACCCTGTGTGTTATCACACCCGTCGCCCTCAGAGCCAACCTCTTCCTGCCCTGACCGAAAAGTCAAGTTGTCGCTCCAATCAGGTATTTGAGTCTCATCATCGTCTTCATCATTGTCTCCACCAACAGGAGTTACAGTTTGGGAACAAGGGTCTACATTATGCTCAGAACCTTCTTCATCTGGTCCTGGATCCAACTTATAAAGATTCTGGGCATCGGATCAGATCATTTCCTCATCTGGATTAACAGAAGCTCTGGAGCAGACCTCCGTTTCCCAGGCTATAGTATGAGTAAACAGCTGGGCAGACTCAGCCATCTGTGCTACCCCATACTCAGACGGGCAGCTGGAGACTTGGGAGCTGTGAGGAAGCAAGTGCGATTGGGGTGACACCTCTGAGGACTGGAGTATTTGTGATGTTGAAATTGAGGTGATGGAGAGCCCACTTGAAGGAGCACTTGATATCTGTTGAAGCACCTGCTGTTTTTGTGCCTCATCTAGAATTTGTAGCGATGGGCGTGTCCGTAAGAATGGGATCGTATCACATTGTCCACGAAAAGAAGTCGACATCTTAGTTTGGCTGGAAGATGGTCTTTCTTCTGCAGATGTTACTCCCCGCCCCCACCGTGGGGGGCCTCGACCCACTGGCGGACAGGCACCAGTATTGGGATAGGGGGGCTCGCCGTCAGGGTCCACCGCGGCTCTGGCACAAACCCGGCGACACAGAGGTGGCACAGGCAGGAACGGACTGGCCGTGTCGGCTTCTCACTTTTTGGATTTTAGAAGGGCATGACATGCCTATATCTGTGTCTCCCCCTCCTTTTACTCCTCCACCTCTTTTCTTTTCGCATGACTATATGTACTTGTCACTTTTCCATGTGTTAGTTGTGTCTTCTGAGCAGTTTGTCAGCTTTTGGACACCTTTGAAGGTGTTTTCTATGTGTTTCTATGTGTTTCTGTTTGCCTGCCATTGGTTTTAACGGTGTTCGAAGGTGTTCGACGAACAGTTCGACGAACAGTTCGGCGAACACACGGGTGTTCGACGAACCGAACCGAACTCGAACACTACGGGGGTGGCTCAACACTAGTAAAGACTAATTGTAATTGGAGTCCTTTTCAGGACTAGGTTACATCAGTTCCTATCAGTTTTTGCCAGGCAGGTCTGTGCCAGTGCTGTGCAAGTTTTTTTCACAGCATTTGGCTGAATCTAGCAAAGCTAATCCTTTTTGGCCTATTGCAGAGTGTGTTAGTCAGTGGAGTAGCCTATCTGTGTTGCAAGATATACCACCTGTGTATAGAATACCAATTTTTTTACTCCACCTAGTGAAGTAAAATCTTTTGGGCATAGCATCATTCTATTAGTCCATCTATACTGACCTCCATCAGGTTGCAAATTGAATATAATTTTTTTCTGCATCTAGCTCTGAAAAAATATTGGGCTTCTAGCTGTGTGTGGGACTTGTTGTATTAGTCCATCTATACTGACCTCCATCAGGTTGCAAACTGAATATATTTTTTTCTGCATCTACCTCTGAAAAAATATTGGGCTTCTAGCTGTGTGTGGGACTTGTTCTATTAATCCATCTATACAGACCTCCATCAGGTTGCAAACTGAATATATTTTTTTCTGCATCTACCTCTGAAAAAATATTGGGCTTCTAGCTGTGTGTGGGACTTGTTGTATTAGTCCATCTATACTGACTTCCATCAGGTTGCAAACTGAATATATTTTTTTCTGCATCTACCTCTGAAAAAATATTGGGCTTCTAGCTGTGTGTGGGACTTGTTCTATTAATCCATCTATACAGACCTCCATCAGGTTGCAAACTGAATATATTTTTTTCTGCATCTACCTCTGAAAAAATATTGGGCTTCTAGCTGTGTGTGGGACTTGTTGTATTAGTCCATCTTTACAGACCTCCATCAGGTTGCAAACTGAATATATTTTTTTCTGCATCTACCTCTGAAAAAATATGTGGCCTTCTAGCAGTGTGTGGGAATTTCTGTATTAGTCCATCTATACTGACCTCCATCAGGTTGCAAACTGAATATAATTTTTTTCTGCATCTAGCTCTGAAAAAATATTTGGCCTTCTAGCAGTGTGTGGGACTTTCTCTATTAGTCCATCTATACTGACCTCCATCAGGTTGCAAATTAAAAATAATTTTTATCTGCATCTACAGTACCTCTGAAAAAATATTTGGGCTTCTAGCTGTGTGTGGGACTTGTTCTATTAGTCCATCTATACTGACCTCCATCAGGTTGCAAATTGAATATCATTTTTATCTGCATCTAGCTCTGAAAAAATATTTGGCCTTCTAGCAGTGTGTGGGACTTTCTCTATTAGTCCATCTATATTGACCTCCATCAGGTTGCAAATTAAAAATAATTTTTATCTGCATCTACAGTACCTCTGAAAAAATATTTGGGCTTCTAGCTGTGTGTGGGACTTGTTCTATTAGTCCATCTATACTGACCTCCATCAGGTTGCAAATTGAATATAATTTTTATCTGCATCTAGCTCTGAAAAAATATTTGGCCTTCTAGCAGTGTGTGGGACTTTCTCTATTAGTCCATCTATACTGACCTCCATCAGGTTGCAAATTGAATATAATTTTTATCTGCATCTAGCTCTGAAAAAATATTTGGCCTTCTAGCAGTGTGTGGGACTTTCTCTATTAGTCCATCTATACTGACCTCCATCAGGTTGCAAATTGAATATAATTTTTATCTGCATCTAGCTCTGAAAAAATATTTGGCCTTCTAGCAGTGTGTGGGACTTTCTCTATTAGTCCATCTATACTGACCTCCATCAGGTTGCAAATTGAATATAATTTTTATCTGCATCTAGCTCTGAAAAAATATTTGGCCTTCTAGCAGTGTGTGGGACTTTCTCTATTAGTCCATCTATACTGACCTCCATCAGGTTGCAAATTAAAAATAATTTTTATCTGCATCTACCTCTGAAAAAATATTTGGGCTTCTAGCTGTGTGTGGGACTTGTTCTATTACTCCATCTATACTGACCTCCATCAGGTTGCAAACTGAATATATTTTTTTCTGCATCTACCTCTGAAAAAATATTGGGCTTCTAGCTGTGTGTGGGACTTGTTGTATTAGTCCATCTATACTGACCTCCATCAGGTTTCAAATTAAAAATAATTTTTATCTGCATCTAGCTCTGAAAAAATATTTGGCCTTCTAGCAGTGTGTGGGACTTTCTCTATTAGTCCATCTATACTGACCTCCATCAGGTTGCAAATTAATAATATTTTTTATCTGCATCTACAGTACCTCTGAAAAAATATTTGGGCTTCTAGCTGTGTGTGGGACTTGTTCTATTACTCCATCTATACTGACCTCCATCAGGTTGCAAACTGAACATATTTTTTTCTGCATCTACCTCTGAAAAAATATTGGGCTTCTAGCTGTGTGTGGGACTTGTATTAGTCCATCTATGCTGACCTCCATCAGATTGCAAATTAAAAATAATTTTTATCTGCATCTAGCTCTGAAAAAATATTTGGCCTTCTAGCAGTGTGTGGGACTTTCTCTATTAGTCCATCTATACTGACCTCCATCAGGTTGCAAATTAAAAATAATTTTTATCTGCATCTACAGTACCTCTGAAAAAATATTTGGGCTTCTAGCTCTGTGTGGGACTTGTTCTATTAGTCCATCTATACTGACCTCCATCAGGTTGCAAATTGAATATAATTTTTATCTGCATCTAGCTCTGAAAAAATATTTGGCCTTCTAGCAGTGTGTGGGACTTTCTCTATTAGTCCATCTATACTGACCTCCATCAGGTTGCAAATTAAAAATAATTTTATCTGCATCTAGCTCTGAAAAAATATTTGGCCTTCTAGCAGTGTGTGGGACTTTCTCTATTAGTCCATCTATACTGACCTCCATCACTTGCAAATTAAAAATAATTTTTATCTGCATCTACCTCTGAAAAAATATTTCTGCTTCTAGCTGTGTGTGGGACTTGTTCTATTAATCCATCTATACAGACCTCCATCAGGTTGCAAACTGAATATAATTTTTTTCTACATCTAGCTCTGAAAAAATATTTGGCCTTCTAGCAGTGTGTGGGACTTGTTCTATTAGTCCACCTATACTGACCTCCATCAGGTTGCAAATTCAAAATAATTTTTTGTCTGCATCTAGCTCTGAAAAAATATTTGGCCTTCTAGCAGTGTGTGGGACTTTCTCTATTAGTCCATCTATACTGACTTCCATCAGGTTGCAAACTGAATATATTTTTTTTCTGCATCTACCTCTGAAAAAATATTGGGCTTGTAGCTGTGTGTGGGACTTGTTCTATTAATCCATCTATACAGACCTCCATCAGGTTGCAAACTGAATAAAAAAATTTTCTGCATCTACCTCTGAAAAAATATTTGGGCTTCTAGCTGTGTGTGGGACTTGTTCTATTAGTCCATCTATACTGACCTCCATCAGGTTGCAAATTGAATATAATTTTTTTTTGCATCTAACCCAGCCAATAGTTTTGGCCTAATACCACAGTTTGGCCACTCAGCTCTGCTCGGTTCCCATCCATTGTTTTTTTGTGCAAACAACTCCAGAGTTGTGAATTAGTTAACCACCAAAATGAGTGGAAAAAGGCCTGCTGCTGGTGGAAAGGGGAATAGGCGTGTTGGGAAGGGGAAAAAAGGTTGTGCCCGTGGGGTAGGTGTTAAAGCAACAGTAACATCTGCAGAAGAAAGACCATCTTCCAGCCAAACTAAAATGTCTACTTCTTTTAGCGGACAATGTGATAAGATCCCTTTCTTACGGCCACGCCAATCGCTACAAATTCCAGATGAGGCACAAAAACAGCAGGTGCTTCAACGGATATCAAGTGCTCCTTTAAGTGGGCTCTCCTCCACATCAACTTCAACATCACAAATACTCCAGTCCTCAAAGGTGTCACCCCAATCGCACTTGCTTCCTCACAGCTCCCAAATCTCCAGCTGCCCGTCTGAGTATGAGGTAGAACAGATGGTTGAGTCTGCAGAGCTGTTTACTCATACTATAGCCTGGGAATCAGAGGTCGACTCCAGCGCTTCTGTGAATCCAGACGAGGAAATGATCTGCACTGATGCCCAGAATCTTTATGAGTCGGATCCAGGACCAGACGCAGAAGGTTCTGACCATAATGTAGACCCTCATTCCCAAACTGTAACTCCTGTTGGTGGAGACAATGAGGAAGACGATGATAAGACTCAAATACCTGATTGGAGCGACAACTTTAGTTTTTTGTCAGGGCAGGAACAGGTTGGCTCTGAGGACGACGGGTGTGATAACGCACAGGGTGATGATGATGAGGTTGGAGATCCCACTTACTGTCAACCCACAGTCAGCCAAGAGATGAGGTCAGCAGAGGAGGTGGAGGAAGATGCTAGTGACGACGAGGTCAGGTTGCGCCTTCCTGGACAGAGACGTAGTACTGGAAGCACGTCAACAACTGCATCCTCAAACACAACTCTGCCTCTCACCACAAGTCGTGGTGGCTCTTCAGGTCGCATGGGTGCTAAGCCTTGCATAGCCTGGGCATTTTTTCAGATCGATAAAGATGACCCAACTCGTGTTATCTGTAACATTTGTCAGCAAAAGCTAAGTAGAGGCCAAAAAATACATAGTTTGAGTACTTCATGCATGAACCGGCACATGGACATGAAGCATAAGTTGCAGTGGGAAGCTCAGTGTGCTACAATGCGGCCTAGCCGGCCGGGCCAACCACCATCTGCCATATCTTGTGCATCCGCGGCCTCTTCATCCTCTGTGACTGGGGGGACAGCAGTCACACCTGTTTTGGGGCACAGACCTGCCACCTCTTTACCCGCAACAGGCAGCGTGATTGGCAGGTCATCATTTTCTTTGGAGGTGGTAACACCAGCTGGTGTTGAGCGCTGTCCGATATCGATAGCACCACCTTTGGATCAAGGCAACCTAACATGTCCGCCTGCATCTTCCTCACAGACCGGCAGTTTGCCGGGGACACCCTTATCAACCCCGTCTAAGCACAATAGCCAGCCCTCGGTCCCTCAGATGTGGACAAGTAAAAGACCATTTCCTCCTAGCCATGAGAAAGCTAAGAGGTTGAATTTCACCATCTGCAAGCTCTTGGCTACAGAAATGCTGCCTTTCCGCCTGGTGGACACAGAGGATTTTCGAGACCTTATGTCCGTCGCAGTGCCCCAGTACCAGATGCCTAGTCGGCACTACTTCTCAAAGAAAGGTGTGCCTGCGCTCCACCAGCATGTCGCACACAACATCACCGCTTCTTTGAGAAACTCTGTGTGTGACAGGGTGCATTTCACCACAGACACTTGGACGAGTAGGCATGGACAGGGACGTTACATGTCGCTGACTGGGCACTGGGTAACTATGGTGACAGCAGGACAAGTGGCTGCTGTCCAAGTCTTGCCGTCCCCACGAGTTGTGCGTCAATCCTCTTTATGTCAAAGTTCCTCCACTGCTTCTGCCTCCTCAACCTCCTCTCGGTCTTCCACCTCCACCCAAAGCCTGTCTGGTCATGCCACAAGCTTTCTAACTGCGCAGAAGGGATCCTGCACACCTCCTTACTATGCTGGCAGTAGGGCTCAACGTCATCAGGCGGTTTTTACATTGAAATGTCTGGGAAATGTGAGTCACACAGCTGAGGAGTTGTGGTCAGCTCTGGAGAACCAATTTCATGAATGGTTGTCTCCACTGGACCTGAAACCAGGGAAGGCCGTGTGCGACAATGCTGCAAACCTGGGTGCGGCCCTTCGCCGGGGCAATGTCACACACGTGCCTTGTATGGCTCACGTGTTGAACCTGGTTGTCCAGCAATTTTTAGCCCACTATCCCAGACTAGATGGCCTTCTGCAGAGGGCACGGTCGCTGTGTGCTCACTTCCGCCGTTCGCATCCCGCAGCTCAGCGACTTACATCTCTACAGAAGTCGTTGGGCCTGCCACTTCACCGGCTAAAATGCGATGTGCCTACCCGGTGGAATTCAACTCTGCACATGTTGCAGCGACTGTGGCAGCACCGACAAGCCCTGGTGCAATACGTTCTGAAGTATAGCCTGGGCCAACGAGATCCAGAGGTGGGGCAAATCACGCTGGAGGAGTGGTCTCAGATCAGGGACCTATGCACCCTTCTGCACAGTTTTGAAATGGCGACGAAGATGTTTAGTGCTGACGATGCCATTATCAGCATGACTATTCCGGTGATTTACATGCTGGAGCACATGTTAAACAGAATTCGGAGTCAGGTGATGGCACAAGAGGAGGTGGAGGAAGTAGAGGAGGAGGAGTTGTATGCGGAAGGGCTAACATCTGCAATGTCCAGACGGTCGGCAGCACCAAGGCGGCAGGCATGTGAGGGTGGGGGAGATGGTTTTACCAGGGCGCATGGTAGCAGCCAAACTAGTGAGGAAGGTGCAGGAGCCCAGGAAGAAGTGGAGGACGAACTGATGGAAGACTCATCAGATGAGGGAGACCTTGATCACATTTCTGTTGTGCGAGGTTGGGGGGAGAGGACAGAGGAAGGAAGCATGATTGTTACCTCGCCACCAACACAACAGGGACTTGGTGCTCCTGGATGCGCAACACACATGAGTGCCTTCTTGCTGCACTACCTGCAACATGACCCTCGAATTGTGAGAATTAGAAATAATCCTGACTACTGGGTTGCCACACTGTTAGATCCCCGGTACAAAAGTAAATTTGCAGAAATTATTCCTGCCATAGAAAGGGATGCACGCATGCAGGAGTATCAGCAGAGACTGTTGCAGAATCTTACATGTGCTTTTCCACAAAATACCAGTGGTGCACGTAGTGAATCTCACAGTTCCAACTTGCCAACCGTGGGACCGTCAAGTGTTCAGCACTCAAACCGTAACAGAACCACAGTATCTGCTGGTAACATCAATTTTGCGGAATCATTTCACCACTTTTTTAGCCCATCCTTTGCAAGGCCACAGGAGACAAGAAGTCTGACACATAGTCAACGCCTAGAGATGATGGTACAGGAGTATCTCCAAGTAAACATTGAAGCCATGACTGTGTCACTGGACCCTTGCTCTTTTTGGGCTTCCAATCTGGATAAATGGCCGGAGCTAGCCACTTACGCCTTGGAGATCTTGTCATGCCCCGCAGCCAGCGTTCTGTCTGAACGTGTGTTCAGCGCTGCTGGTGGTGTGCTGACAGATAAGCGCACGCGGCTCTCCACTGATAATGTAGACAGACTCACGTTCATAAAGATGAACAAATCATGGATCCGAAACGTCTTTTCTACCCCTGTGTCATCCTGGGGAGAGTAAAAGCTTGATGATTGGTTAAAATCACCCTACCAACCGTTTTAAGCTTTCAAATTACTAATCATGTTTATCTGTATCTTGGCTGGAAAATAATTTGGGCTTTGTAGCAGTGTGCAGCACTGCTTCTATTAGGCCATCTATAATAAGCTCCACCAGATTTAAAATTACTAATCATGTTTATCTGTATCTTGACTGGAAAATAATTTGGGCTTTGTAGCAGTGTGCAGCACTGATCCTATTAGGCCATCTGTACTAAAGCTTCACCAGATTTAAAATTAATAATAATTTTTAGCTGCATCTAGCCTGGAAAATAATTTTGAGGCTCCGAGATGCGCAAGACACATAAGTGCCTTCTTGCTGCACTACCTGCAGCATGACCCTCATATTGTCAGAATTCGAAGTAATCATGACTACTAGGTTGCCACACTCTTAGATCCCCCAAACTTTTCGATCAACCTTTTCATTTTAATAAAGACCAAAAAACTGGTCATTTTTGAAATTATAAGCATTAGCAGGTTGTTAGAAACTGAAATCAAACAGTTTTCAACTCAAAAATTTATTCTAGGTGATGTTACATTTTCACATAGGACCCCTTGTTCGAAAGGAGCTTCTGAACTCTCTCGTCCATTGAATTTGTCAGGTTTTGGATGGTTTCTGCTTCAATTGTTTTGCATGAGGACAGAATACCCTCCCAGAGCTGTTGCTTAGATGTGAACTGCCTCCCGCCATCATAGACACTCCTTTTAATGATGCTCCAAAGGTTCTGAATGGAGTAGAGGTCAGGGGAGCATGGTGGTCACACCATAAGTTTGTCACCTTTTATGCCCATATCAGCCAGAGATGCAGATGTTTTATGTGCAGCATGAGATGGTGCATTATCATGCAAAAAAATGATCTTGCTGTGAAATACACGGTTCTTCTTCTTGAACCATGGCAGGAAGTGCTGTTTGAGAAAATCCACATACATTATGGAGTTCATCTTTAGCGCCTTCAGGGATCCTAAAGGGGCCGACAATCTCTCTCCCCATGATTCCAGCCCAAAACATTACTCCACCTCCTCCTTGTTGGCGCTGTAGCCGTGTTTGTGTGGGGTGTCCATCAACCAGCCATCCTCCACTCCAGACATCTGGACCATCGAGCGCTGCACGGCACTCATCTGTGAGCAAAACAGTTTTGAAATCAGTCTTCATGTAATGTTTGGCCCACTGGAGCCGTTTCTGCTTGTGTGAAGTGGATAGAGGAGGTCGACAGGATGGCGTATGCACAGCTGCAAACCTCTGAAGGACCCTGCATCTTGTTGCTCGGGGGACGTTGGAGGCACCAGCAGCTTCAAAAACTTGTCTGCTTTTCCACAAAACACCAGTGGTTCACGTAGTGAATCTTACAGTTCTAACTTGCCAACCGTGGTCTGTATGGAGTTGTTCAATAAAGGGCCCAAAATTAAGATAACATAGATGGGAGAGGTCTCTATGAATAGGAATTCCTAAGTATTTGATACCCTGTGAGGGCCAGGCAAAGGGAAAGTTGGACTGGATGGAATCCTGTATGGATTTGGGGAGGGAGACATCGAGGGCCTCAGACTTCGCTGCATTGATTTTAAAATTTGACCATGTAACAAAGTGATCTATTTCAGCCATAACAGCAGGGATGGATATATGTGATTGAGTGATATATACTAGGACATCATCAGCAAATAGAGAGCACTTGTACTCGGTGCCTCCCACCTCAATCCACCTAATATTGGGGTTATGGCGAATTGATGAGAGCAGGTGCTCCGTCACTAGGATGTATAAGAGAGGGGATAGAGAACATCCCTGCCTTGTCCCATTGGTGATTGTGAAAGGTGATGAAAATGTTCTGACGCGCCCCCTGGGCCTTGGGACACCCGGAGCCGGACCCTTTTTGGTGGATGCTGGTGGTTGTAGTCTCCGTGGCGGCGACCCGGTTCCGTGGCTCAGGGCGGTCAAACCAGTGGCGGAACTATTTATGTGGTTTTGATGTTTAAATGTCCGACTACGCCACCCGTGGATTGCGGTCAGAGTGAACCGCCGCTCCAGGGCAGACCGCTGAGGCTGGTGTTGAGCTGATTGGTATATATGTAGCTTACCACGGGCCTAGGTGGTCTGGAGTTGGGACCCGGTCCTATTTGTCTACCCTTTTATATGCATTACTTCAACTTTGATATACAGTAAGGTTTTTAATATAGGCAGTATAGGTACCGTCCCAATTTAGGGTCACCTTGCCGCTGGTGGGACGGCTTGTATACTTTTTTTGATCAAAAATAGTTCACTAAGTACCCTATATTTATTATGCAATTTTGCTTTACATTTATATATAATTATGGTAGGGTATGAGATATATTTTTGTCTTGCTTCTTTTTTGCTAGTGTGAACATGCCTCTGTTTCTTGTATGTCTGCCATCTTAGACCTCAGTTCACATTGTCTGGTTTTTTGACTTGTTTGCATTCTGTGCAATTTAAGGGTGTGGCATGCCCTTTGTTGAGCTGATTGGTATATATGTAGCTTACCACGGGCCTAGGTGGTCTGGAGTTGGGACCCGGTCCTATTTGTCTACCCTTTTATATGCATTACTTCAACTTTGATATACAGTAAGGTTTTTAATATAGGCAGTATAGGTACCGTCCCAATTTAGGGTCACCTTGCCGCTGGTGGGACGGCTTGTATACTTTTTTTGATCAAAAATAGTTCACTAAGTACCCTATATTTATTATGCAATTTTGCTTTACATTTATATATAATTATGGTAGGGTATGAGATATATTTTTGTCTTGCTTCTTTTTTGCTAGTGTGAACATGCCTCTGTTTCTTGTATGTCTGCCATCTTAGACCTCAGTTCACATTGTCTGGTTTTTTGACTTGTTTGCATTCTGTGCAATTTAAGGGTGTGGCATGCCCTTTGTTGAGCTGATTGGTATATATGTAGCTTACCACGGGCCTAGGTGGTCTGGAGTTGGGACCCGGTCCTATTTGTCTACCCTTTTATATGCATTACTTCAACTTTGATATACAGTAAGGTTTTTAATATAGGCAGTATAGGTACCGTCCCAATTTAGGGTCACCTTGCCGCTGGTGGGACGGCTTGTATACTTTTTTTGATCAAAAATAGTTCACTAAGTACCCTATATTTATTATGCAATTTTGCTTTACATTTATATATAATTATGGTAGGGTATGAGATATATTTTTGTCTTGCTTCTTTTTTGCTAGTGTGAACATGCCTCTGTTTCTTGTATGTCTGCCATCTTAGACCTCAGTTCACATTGTCTGGTTTTTTGACTTGTTTGCATTCTGTGCAATTTAAGGGTGTGGCATGCCCTTTGTTGAGCTGATTGGTATATATGTAGCTTACCACGGGCCTAGGTGGTCTGGAGTTGGGACCCGGTCCTATTTGTCTACCCTTTTATATGCATTACTTCAACTTTGATATACAGTAAGGTTTTTAATATAGGCAGTATAGGTACCGTCCCAATTTAGGGTCACCTTGCCGCTGGTGGGACGGCTTGTATACTTTTTTTGATCAAAAATAGTTCACTAAGTACCCTATATTTATTATGCAATTTTGCTTTACATTTATATATAATTATGGTAGGGTATGAGATATATTTTTGTCTTGCTTCTTTTTTGCTAGTGTGAACATGCCTCTGTTTCTTGTATGTCTGCCATCTTAGACCTCAGTTCACATTGTCTGGTTTTTTGACTTGTTTGCATTCTGTGCAATTTAAGGGTGTGGCATGCCCTTTGTTGAGCTGATTGGTATATATGTAGCTTACCACGGGCCTAGGTGGTCTGGAGTTGGGACCCGGTCCTATTTGTCTACCCTTTTATATGCATTACTTCAACTTTGATATACAGTAAGGTTTTTAATATAGGCAGTATAGGTACCGTCCCAATTTAGGGTCACCTTGCCGCTGGTGGGACGGCTTGTATACTTTTTTTGATCAAAAATAGTTCACTAAGTACCCTATATTTATTATGCAATTTTGCTTTACATTTATATATAATTATGGTAGGGTATGAGATATATTTTTGTCTTGCTTCTTTTTTGCTAGTGTGAACATGCCTCTGTTTCTTGTATGTCTGCCATCTTAGACCTCAGTTCACATTGTCTGGTTTTTTGACTTGTTTGCATTCTGTGCAATTTAAGGGTGTGGCATGCCCTTTGTTGAGCTGATTGGTATATATGTAGCTTACCACGGGCCTAGGTGGTCTGGAGTTGGGACCCGGTCCTATTTGTCTACCCTTTTATATGCATTACTTCAACTTTGATATACAGTAAGGTTTTTAATATAGGCAGTATAGGTACCGTCCCAATTTAGGGTCACCTTGCCGCTGGTGGGACGGCTTGTATACTTTTTTTGATCAAAAATAGTTCACTAAGTACCCTATATTTATTATGCAATTTTGCTTTACATTTATATATAATTATGGTAGGGTATGAGATATATTTTTGTCTTGCTTCTTTTTTGCTAGTGTGAACATGCCTCTGTTTCTTGTATGTCTGCCATCTTAGACCTCAGTTCACATTGTCTGGTTTTTTGACTTGTTTGCATTCTGTGCAATTTAAGGGTGTGGCATGCCCTTTGTTGAGCTGATTGGTATATATGTAGCTTACCACGGGCCTAGGTGGTCTGGAGTTGGGACCCGGTCCTATTTGTCTACCCTTTTATATGCATTACTTCAACTTTGATATACAGTAAGGTTTTTAATATAGGCAGTATAGGTACCGTCCCAATTTAGGGTCACCTTGCCGCTGGTGGGACGGCTTGTATACTTTTTTTGATCAAAAATAGTTCACTAAGTACCCTATATTTATTATGCAATTTTGCTTTACATTTATATATAATTATGGTAGGGTATGAGATATATTTTTGTCTTGCTTCTTTTTTGCTAGTGTGAACATGCCTCTGTTTCTTGTATGTCTGCCATCTTAGACCTCAGTTCACATTGTCTGGTTTTTTGACTTGTTTGCATTCTGTGCAATTTAAGGGTGTGGCATGCCCTTTGTTGAGCTGATTGGTATATATGTAGCTTACCACGGGCCTAGGTGGTCTGGAGTTGGGACCCGGTCCTATTTGTCTACCCTTTTATATGCATTACTTCAACTTTGATATACAGTAAGGTTTTTAATATAGGCAGTATAGGTACCGTCCCAATTTAGGGTCACCTTGCCGCTGGTGGGACGGCTTGTATACTTTTTTTGATCAAAAATAGTTCACTAAGTACCCTATATTTATTATGCAATTTTGCTTTACATTTATATATAATTATGGTAGGGTATGAGATATATTTTTGTCTTGCTTCTTTTTTGCTAGTGTGAACATGCCTCTGTTTCTTGTATGTCTGCCATCTTAGACCTCAGTTCACATTGTCTGGTTTTTTGACTTGTTTGCATTCTGTGCAATTTAAGGGTGTGGCATGCCCTTTGTTGAGCTGATTGGTATATATGTAGCTTACCACGGGCCTAGGTGGTCTGGAGTTGGGACCCGGTCCTATTTGTCTACCCTTTTATATGCATTACTTCAACTTTGATATACAGTAAGGTTTTTAATATAGGCAGTATAGGTACCGTCCCAATTTAGGGTCACCTTGCCGCTGGTGGGACGGCTTGTATACTTTTTTTGATCAAAAATAGTTCACTAAGTACCCTATATTTATTATGCAATTTTGCTTTACATTTATATATAATTATGGTAGGGTATGAGATATATTTTTGTCTTGCTTCTTTTTTGCTAGTGTGAACATGCCTCTGTTTCTTGTATGTCTGCCATCTTAGACCTCAGTTCACATTGTCTGGTTTTTTGACTTGTTTGCATTCTGTGCAATTTAAGGGTGTGGCATGCCCTTTGTTGAGCTGATTGGTATATATGTAGCTTACCACGGGCCTAGGTGGTCTGGAGTTGGGACCCGGTCCTATTTGTCTACCCTTTTATATGCATTACTTCAACTTTGATATACAGTAAGGTTTTTAATATAGGCAGTATAGGTACCGTCCCAATTTAGGGTCACCTTGCCGCTGGTGGGACGGCTTGTATACTTTTTTTGATCAAAAATAGTTCACTAAGTACCCTATATTTATTATGCAATTTTGCTTTACATTTATATATAATTATGGTAGGGTATGAGATATATTTTTGTCTTGCTTCTTTTTTGCTAGTGTGAACATGCCTCTGTTTCTTGTATGTCTGCCATCTTAGACCTCAGTTCACATTGTCTGGTGTTGTGGGTGCAGCAGAGCGTAGCATAACTCCCCACGGGAGGAGTATAGCCTCAGGGCAGTGTATGCGGAGGATGGGGGTGATGGTGCAGGGCAGCAGCAGTAACGACACGGAGTCAGTGATGCAGTCCAGGGCCTTTATTCACAGTTCTTATTATCCAGAGCACGTCTGCAGGTAACGGCTGCCCACGTCGTACTCTGCTCACCAGGTGAGGGGCTCAGACAACTCCCAGATAACTTTGGAGCGCTTCACAGGACCCCCTTTGTGTGTCCTTTGTCTGGCCTTTCTTACCAACCCTTCTGTCCGGCTGCCTCGGCCCTCCTCTTGGTAAACTTGGCGCCAGTTTCCCTGACCCTATGTGGTGCCTTCCTAGCGGGTGTAGCGAGGGGCTGCGCCACATAAAATGTCACAGCCTCCTGTTTCTAGCTGAGGGTCGTTTCCTGCCTCCACTAGTTTCGGGGACCGGTCTCCCCCTTTGGCCTGACCTCTCCACGCAGGTGGATTCGGGCGTGCGGTGGCGACTCGCCCGTCCGCACCCCTGGGATCCCTTCGTTCCTCGTTCCTGGAGCCTTCTCCGCTCCTCTTCCTTCCTTCTCCCTCTTCCAGGCCTGGGCCTCTGTTACTAGGCTCGCCTCCGGAGCAGAGCTCATGCAGAGCCCCTGCTCCCTGCCGCTTCTGCTCAGACTTCTCTGCACTGAACTAAGATGGTGCCCACCTTTTATACTCCCTTCTCAATGCACCCAGGAACTGCTTCCTCCCTGCTCCTGCACTACAGGGTTCCCCTTCCTCAGTGTTCCCTCCCCCCACTCCAGCCAGGGACAGGGACTGTCGTGCCCATCTCAGGGGCATATTGGTCGCCCTGCCCCACGGCAATGTGGTGTAATGCATGCAGGTGTCGGGTCCTGATCCACACTCCATCCTTACCTGAGAGTGAGATATCACACCTCTGGGTGAGGTGCAATACCTCTGTAGCAACCGAGCCCTCAGGGTGCTACAGTTCCATTTATCTTCAGCCTAGGTGACGTATTGCGATACAGGGCCGTGATTTTGGCTATAAAAGGGTCCCCTAGACCCCTACCCCAAGCTTTTTAAGAGAATCATATATGGCGTGCCAGGAGACTCTATGCAATGCTTTCTCAGCATCCAACGAGAGTATCTAATTACAAATTTTTAACTGCATCTAGCCCAGGAAATACTTTGTGCCTAGTAGCAGTGTCTGCTAGTCAGCGGATTATCCCGGCTGTTAAGCAAGCTACACCACCTGTAGTTTGGACACTTAATTTTTTCAAAGGAAATGCTTCGGGACCACGGGATACTCAGTGAAGAGCATCAGGAGGCACCCCAAGGCATAGGGGCTGGGACTGGCAGTAGGATGCCTTGCGGTGGACAGCCGAGCTCGATCCTTATAAAAGCTTTTTAACTGCAACAGCTTTAGTGGACGCTACTGGAGCTGGAATTACGCGGCTGCTGGCATGAGACTTGCCCTCCAATAGATCCTTGTAAATGGATTTAAAGTGTATTCATTCAAATTAGAGAGACAATTTAAATTAAAAAGCTTAGAGCTGCCTCCACCACAGGGGGGCTCGCTCGACCCACCAGCGGACAGGCACCAGTATTGGGAGAGGGGGGCTGGCCGTCAGGGTTCACCGCGGCTCTGGCACAAACCCGGCGACGCGGAGGTGGCACGGGCAGGAGCGGACTGAACGTGTCGGCTTCTCACTTTTTGGATTTTAGAAGGGCATGACATGCCTATATCTGTGTCTCCCCCTCCTTTTACTCCTCCACCTCTTTTCTTTTCGCATGACTATATGTACTTGTCACTTTTCCATGTGTTAGTTGTGTCTTCTGAGCAGTTTGTCAGCTTTTGGACACCTTTGAAGGTGTTTTCTATGTGTTTCTATGTGTTTTTGTTTGCCTGCCATTGGTTTTAACGGTGTTCGAAGGTGTTCGACGAACAGTTCGACGAACAGTTCGGCGAACACACGGGTGTTCGACGAACCGAACCAAACTCGAACACTGCTGGGGTGGCTCAACACTATCCATCATATGAATGAAATAGATGAGAAGAAGAAATAATCTGTCCATAACACATATGCACACATAGATTTATTTTTGGTGCGCAGATCACCTCTAGATGACATTGTACTCTCGTCCGTAGGCCTCATTACATGGTCGAATCATTCCCTGTTAATGTTACATGTGGAGGGAAGAGACTCGTCCCCTCCCACTTACCTTTGGAAAGTTAATTTGTATATTTTTATCTTCTCCACAAAATGTAGAGTACCTTCAAAATACTTTACAAGAATTTTTTCTAATGCGAGGGATTTTTATTAAACTAGGCCATAAAATTAAATGAGAAAGGGATAAAAAATTCAATGAAATCTTCTCTGAAATCCAGAATCTTGAAGTCTTAAACAAACATTCTTTCTATAGAGAACGAGCTGGTAAACTATGTAATCTTCAAATTCATTTGAGAGACTGTTTATTGTATAAATATTAGTGTTGAGCGAACATGCTCGACACTGCTCGGTACTCGCCCGAGCATCTCACTACTCGGAATGTTTGGCGAGCACCGAGCATTTCCGGGTTACTCGGGCGGGAGCTCGGGTCTCCGCCCTGCATGTTTGGTGCTCTTTACAGAGCCAATGAACATGCAGGGATTGCCAGCCAGTCACTGTAATGCTGCAGCCATGTTGGTTGTGAGCATTACAGTGATTGGCTGGCCGCACAGCGTCACCTCGAGTATTTAAAACCGGGCGTCGCCATCTTGGACACAATCGCCCGGGATCAGACAGTGTAGGGTCAGTGCTGCTGAACTAGGGAAAGATTTATACTCCAAAATAGTTAGTGTAGGGTCTCTAAAGCCTGCCAAATCAAACAAACAGTCCTTCTCAGGACTAATATACATTCCAGATATCAGGCAGGCAGGCAGGCTGTATAGAAGACGCAGTGGTTATACCAGCAAACGCTGCATTACAGTCCTGTGTGCTCCTGTTGGTCAAATTGCTAGACTTATCACCCTGGTCTCAGAGGCCAGGAAAAATTATTTTATTTTTCATCTAAATCCTGTATTTTTTTTTTCCTCAGTCAGACTGTACAAATACACGTCTTATTAACCTTTTGGTATCCCCCCCCCCCCCCAAAAAAAAAATTGAGTGTGTCTGAGACTGTTCAGACACCAATATATCTGTTTAAAAGAGTCTGGTGTAGGTCACAAAAATAGAACTGTGGTTTTGCAGTTCCACGGGTCAAATCTCTGTATTATCCTGTTTTTGCCATTTTTTGCAGTAAAAAAAACTGTAATAGTGTCTCCCTGACTGGTCAGACACCATCATTAAGCAAACAGAAGGTAGGACAGAAAAAATGAGAGAAGGGGAGGGGTGTAACTGTTAAACGTACAGTATTGTCCCAGAAAAAACATGTTAAAGGGATAACGGTCATAAATGAACATTGCCTTAACAGGTCATTATTGAGCTATGCAAAGGGGAGCACAGAAGGTGGGGCAGAGGCACCTCAATGCACGTTTCACCGCACTGGGCTTCGTCAGGAGGCATGGCTAGATTTAAATGATGGGAACTATTTACACTACCGTTCAAAAGTTTGGGGTCATTTAGAAGTTTCATTATTTTTGAAAGGAAAGCACTTTTTTTTTTTCAATGATGCTAACATTAAATGAATCAGAAATACACTCTATACATTGTTAATGTGGTAAATGACTATTCTAGCTGCAAACGTCTTGTTTTTATTGCAATATCTACATAGGTGTATAGAGGCGGTTATGGATCCAGGTGGTGGAACCTCTGTGTTTGGATGCAAGGAGGGACCAGAGGGGCGTAACTAAGTGCCTACTCGGACCGACCCTAGTCGCATGGCGGCTTAGTCAACTCAGTGAACCAAGGAGGGACCGGGCAGGTGGACCAGGTGCCACTCTGGGACCGACCTTGTGTGAGAGCAGGCGACTCCCACGGGTCAGATGGCTGAACTGACAGCTACAGCGGGAGAGCACGGCAGGTAGCCAGACGGGTCATCCGGGTTGGCAAGCAGGCGGGCACGGCAGGTAGCCAGATGGGTGATCCGGGTTGGCAAGCAGGCGGGCATGGCAGGTAGCGAGACGGGTGATCTGGGTTGGCAAGGAGGCGGGCACGGCAGGTATCCAGACGGGTAATCCGGGTTGGCAAGCAGGCGGGCACGGCAGGTAGCCAGACGGGTGATCCGGGTAGGCAAGCAGGCGGGCACGGCAGGTGGCCTTACAGGTGATCCGGGTAGACAGGCTGGTGGGCACGGCTGATAGACAAGCTGGCGGGCACGGCTGACAGACACGCTGGCGGGCACTGGAACCTGAGGGATGAGGAGAGTGTTAGCACACAAACAACAACCTTGCACAGGCACCTCCATTTTGGAGGAGGTGCTTTATATAGGAGTAGCCCTCTGACCATTGTCCGGGGACTCTTTAGGACGGTGTGCACGGCACCTTTAAAAGGGAGGAAGTGCACGTGCCCGCGCCCTAAGCACAACAGCAGCAGTAGGATCAGGGGAGCTGGAGGACGCCGGACCGGGACCGCGGCGGTGAAGGGAACGGCGCCTCTGCCCAGCAGGAGACAGAGACGCCGATGCTACAGAGGCCCATTTCCAACAACCACCACTCCAGTGTTTTAATGGTACATTATGTTTGCTAACTGTGTAAGAAGGCGAATGGAGGTTTAGAAAACCCTAGCACAAGTATGTTAGTGTGGCGCCCCTGAGGGTTCGACCGCCACAGGGATGCTGCACTTCTCTAATGGAGTGTGGTGTTCCTCCTCTGAGGTAAGGACAGTGTGATAGTCGGGACCTAACCTTTTGCATCCAACACCACATTTCTCCACCAGAGGGGGCTAGTATGCACTAGGTGCTGCTCCCCTGGTTACAGGGAGACTGGGGAACCAAGAGTGAGGGGAACCAGTTAGTGGGTGAGGGTGGAGGACTTACAAGTTAGTTACACTTTAAATTTCATATTTAATAAAAAGCCATCTTTGGTCTTGGTCCTTTGTCTAGCCTTTGCTAGTCTGTCGGCTGTCTCTGTGCTGTCAAAATAGTGTGTGTAATGTGACCTCCCTCTGGGAGCGCAGATCCTGTGTGGGCCTGCACCGGCAAGGGACACAGCCCTCGTACCGTGGCCTTGGGACGAGAGGTAGGTTGTAGACCAGGAATGTCTCAACCCGGCCAAGGACCAGGATCAAGAAGGCCCGGAGCTTAAGAGTGTGGCTCCACAGCAAATGGATCCCAGGCAGGATGCAGACGGAGCGGTGTACGCCACCTGTCCTCGCCATGCTGATATATTCAGAGGGACTCCGGCTGCAAAAGGGGTACCGGCCCCCGACACTCGACCTTTCTACTCTACGTCCTGGTCAGGAAAGCCCGGTAGGCCCAGAGGATCCCACCGGGTATCGGACGGAGCGGAGCTGCCACCCGTGCCCTTGTTCTGAGAGGAGTTCAGAGGGAGTCCCGGCCTATTTGCACACACACACGGACAGGAAAGTAATTCGGTCTGTAGTTCAGGAACACTCTGCAGTAGGGTACCGACTGAATGCTGGACTTACTCGGAGGTTGTCGGACCCCCATACCTGGTGACCGCAGGACTCCGCGAGGAGCAGGGAGTCGCCTTCCTTCTGCCATCTCTAAAGTGAGTAAATCCTTGGAAGTTCACCCCTATGGCCTCCGGACTGTTTATTCTGCGCCACACCGCACGACGCAGCGCCCGTCTCCCTCTACTACTACCCCCAATCCTCCTGTCCCTCTGCCCTGAGGCCTTGCTCCGCCTGTGGGGAGTAGTAAGAACTCTGGCCGCCATAAAACCATAAAACCAGGCCTAAGCGGACTGCAGCGGCGCTGGCGGCCCTTCACCAGGCACCACAGGTGGCGTAGTCGTTAATTAGCCACTCAACCTGGATGAGCCCACACCATCTCTTTTTAATGTGACTGCCCTGAGCACGGGTCGGGTCCGGGCCATGGCTGCACCCCATCTCTTCATCATAGGACCCGACACAGAGTCCCCCATCACCCAGGGTACACACAGGCTTTTTCGAGTAAGAGGCGTCTGTAGCGTCGGCGTCCCTGCCTCCTTCTGTTCCCCTCACCTCTCCGCTCCGTGCCCGGCGTCTTCCTCCCGCTCTGCTGGCAGCGCGCGCTCCTCCCCGGTCACTGTGCTTAGGGCGCGCGCGCTCCCCCTCTCTTAAAGGGGCCGCGCGCGCCGTCCTAAGGAGTCCCCGGCCAATGGCCGGAGGACCTCTCCATATATAAGGCACCTCCTCCAAAATGGAGGTGCCCGAGCAATGTTGTAGCATAGTTCATCACTCTGCTTCAGCCATCAGGTCCCATTTCCAGGTACCTGCCAGTTACCTGCCAGCTACCTGCCAGTTTCCTGTCTGATACCTGCCTGACTCGTGTCTATCTGCTGTTATTCCTGCGGTCCGACAGTCTGCCTACCCGCCCTGCCAGTCTGTCTATGGATCCGTCTGCCCGCTCACCTGGGAGCGCACACCTGCTACCTGCCTGCTAGCCTACCTGGAGGCTCTGTCGTCACGTGCTGTGACCACCTGCCCATCCAGAGACTCTTACCCGCTCACCTGGGAGCGTCCACCTGTTACCTGCCAGTTAGCCTACCTGGAGGCTCTGCCGTCACTTGCTGTGACCACCCGCTTGTCCAGAGACTCTCGCCCGCTCACCTGGGAGCGTCCACCTGCTACCTGCCTGCTTGCCTACCTGGAGGCTCAGCCGTCACTTGCTGTGACCACCCACTTGTCCAGAGACTCTCGCCCGCTCACCTGGGAGCGTCCACCTGCTACCTGCCTGCTGGCCTACCTGGAGGCTTAGCCATCACTTGCCGTGACCACCCGCCTGTCAAGAGACTGTCCCCGTCACTTGCCGTGACCTCCTGCCCTCTTACCCAGAGACTGTCCCCATCACTAGCCGTGACTGCCTGCCTGCCTTCCCTGGGTGTCACCCGTTTCCTTACAAGGACTGCCCCTTTGTATAGTTGCTCTGTGGTTCCACCTCCCAGACCCGTTACAGTTTGCTCGGGCCATGGAACCCGGTGGCACCCAAGCTCCCTCGCTCTCGGACCTATGTCATGAACTGTCCCGGCAGAGGTCCCAACAGGAGTTCATCCTGAGTCACCTGCGGAATGTCAACTCTCACCTGGACACTCTGACTGCTCCACCAGCAACCACCGCTGGTGTCATGACTCGCAACCCGGCAGCGCCGCTGCCCACCAATACCACGGTATCCTGCCCCGGACCCCGGCTTTCTGTACCTCCTCGCTTCGGAGGCGATCCCGCTCAAGCCCGGGGCTTCATAAACCAGTGCACCCTGCACTTTGAACTCCTGTCCCACCAGTTTATCTCCGACCGGGCCAAAGTAGCCTTCATTATGTCCCATCTCACGGGGGAGGCACTGGCTTGGCTAAATACTCTATGGGAGAGAGGAGACCCCCTGGTGTCCGACCTGCCAGCCTTTCTCACGGCTTTCCGGAAAGTCTTCGACGAACCTGGACGGAAGACCTCATCCGCATCATCTCTGCTACGCCTCCATCAAGGAAATCTCACCGTGGGCCAATATGCCATACGGTTCCGTACCCTTGCTTCGGAGCTGGCCTGGGATAACGACGCCCTGGTGTCTGTCTTTTGGGAGGGTCTGTCCGGCCGTATTAAAGATGAACTCGCCGGTCGGGACATTCCTACCACTCTCGACGACTTAATAACTCTTGACATCCGGTTCCAGGAGCACGCCAAAGAGGTCACCCGTGAGAGGAGGTTTCCACGTCTAGCCCCTACCTTTCAGAAACCCGTCTCTTCTCCCGCTACTCCCCAGGCGCACTCACCCGAACCTATGCAGGTCGACCAGACCAAGATGGTCAAAACCCGTCAAGAGTTACGCCGAGCTGAGGGGAGCTGCTTCTACTGTGGCAGTAAGGAGCACCGGATCCGTACCTGCCCGGAGAGGTCGAGAAACGCCTGTGTCTAGGATCGCTCAGAGAGGTCGTCCTAGACAAGAATAAATCCTCTCCATCTCTGCTGCTGTCGGTCTCTATCATCTGCGGGGAGAACCGTTATTTTGAACTAGCCCAACTTGACTCTGGAGCTGCCGGGAATCTCATTTCTCAGTCCCTGGTAGAAAAATACCGCATTCCCACCAAACCTCTGGCTGTACCCTTATCTGTCGTTGCCGTGAATGGGGGCCTCTTACCATGTCCCATCCAACTCATCACCGAATCCATTACTCTGCAGGTGGGAATGCTGCACTCTGAGAGCATCTTCTTTCATGTTCTGCCTGGACTCTCTCACGCCCTCTTGCTAGGCCTACCTTGGCTTCAGAGACATGCACCCGTGCTTGATTGGCAGACCGGAGAAGTCCTTCGCTGGGGACAGGACTGCCATAAAACTTGTTTAGTTCCCGTCCATCCCGTCCGTCCTTCTCCTACCCCAGAGAATCTACCTGGACTTCCGATTCCTTATTGGTCTTATGCGGACGTCTTTAATAAAAAGGAGGCAGAGACATTACCCCCTCATAGACCATACGACTGCCCAATCGACCTGTTACCCGGCACTACTCCTCCCCGTGGGCGTATTTACCCGTTGTCCGCTGCTGAGACCCGGTCTATGTCTGAATATATTGAGGAGAATCTGGCCCGGGGATTTATCCGGAAATCTACCTCCCCGGCGGGAGCAGGCTTCTTCTTCGTTAAAAAGAAGGACGGCTCTCTCCGTCCCTGTATAGACTATAGAGGCCTTAACCAGATCACGGTGAAGAATAAATACCCCCTTCCGCTCATTCCGGAATTATTTGACCGTCTGAGGGGGGCTAGAATCTTCACCAAGCTGGACCTCCGTGGGGCCTATAACCTGGTCCGTATCAGTCAGGGGGATGAATGGAAGACGGCATTCAACACCCGGGACGCCCACTATGAATATCTGGTAATGCCCTTTGGTCTCTGTAACGCTCCCGCCGTCTTTCACGAGTTGGTCAATGACATCTTCCCGGACCTTCTCTACTCCTGCGTAGTGGTGTACCTGGACGACATCTTGGTCTTCTCTCCGGATCTCCAGACTCACCGGAGGGACGTTCGTCAGGTCCTGCTCAGGCTCAGGCAGAACCACCTCTACGCTAAATATGAGAAGTGCCTCTTTGAGCAGACCTCGCTTCCGTTTTTGGGCTACATAATTTCTCAGACCGGCCTACGAATGGATCCTGAGAAACTGTCTGCCATCGAGAAGTGGCCTCGACCAGAGGGGTTGAAGGCTTTTCAGCAGTTCCTGGGCTTCGCCAACTACTACCGCCTCTTCATACCGCACTTCTCTTCCCGGACTGCCCCAATCTCTGCGCTCACCCGTAAGGGCACTAATCCCAGAGAATGGCCGCCCGAAGCAGAGGAAGCCTTTCTTTCCTTAAAACAGGCTTTCTCTTCCGCCCTGGTGCTGCATCGCCCGGACGGCAACAAGCAATTCTTCCTGGAAGTTGACGCCTCCTCCTCTGGAGCCGGAGCGGTACTTACCCAAAAATCGTCTTCCGGGAGAATGGTAACTTGCGGCTTCTTCTCCAAACTCTTCTCCTCTTCTGAGCGAAACTATTCTATAGGAGACCGAGAGTTATTGGCCATTAAGCTGGCATTGGAGGAGTGGCGTTACCTGCTCGAGGGGGCTCTTCACCCGGTAATAATTTACACGGACCACAAGAACTTGGCTTACCTCCAGAGTGCCCAGAGACTTAACCCGCGCCAAGCCCGGTGGTCCTTGTTTTTTGCTCGCTTTGATTTTGTTCTTCATTTTCGCCCGGCTGACAAAAACATCAAAGCTGACGCCTTGTCCCGATCCTTCCTGGTGTCTGATCTTGAGGAGGAACCTAAACACATCATCGATCCCGCCAGAGTAATGCAGGTGGCTCCCGTGAGTCTAAATCGTCTCCCTCCCGGTAAGACGTTTGTAACGGTACCTGATTGGGAGAAGATCCTACACTGGGGTCACTCGTCTAAGCTAGCTGGCCACGCCGGTCAGAAAAAGACCCTCCAGCTTATCACCCGGCACTACTGGTGGCCTACCCTGCACAAGGACGTAATAGACTTTGTTTCTGCCTGTGTGTCCTGCGCCCGCAACAAGGTTTCGAGACACCTGCCAGCCGGTCGCCTCCTTCCTCTTCCAGTACCTGCTGCCCCCTGGCAGCATATAGCTATGGACTTCATAACAGATCTCCCTGTCTCTGCCGGTTGTACGGTCATTTGGGTGGTCGCTGACCGCTTTTCCAAAATGGCTCATTTCATTCCCCTGCCAGGCCTCCCGTCTGCACCCGTGCTGGCTAAAGACTTTATCCGCCACATCTTCTGTCTTCATGGCCTGCCCCTCCACATCGTGTCGGATCGTGGGGTTCAGTTCACCTCACGCTTCTGGAGAGCCACATGTAAGCTGCTAGACGTCACCCTGGACTTCTCCTCCGCTTACCACCCACAGTCCAATGGTCAAGTGGAGCGGATCAATCAGATCCTGACCAGTTACCTCCGGCACTTCGTTAATGCCCACCATTCAGACTGGGTGGATCTCCTGCCATGGGCCAAATTCTCTTACAATAATCACGAGAGCGAATCTTCCTCCAAATCCCCGTTTTTTGTAGTCTTCGGTCAGCATCCTCGGATCGTATTTCCCGTCTCCACCTTGGTGGACAATCCGGCTGTGGAATCTCTCGTTAGCAAATTTTCCTCCATTTGGGAGAGTACCCGATCCGCACTCCTTCAGTTGTCCGAGCGGATGAAAAAACACGCTGACAAAAAACGCCTGGATCCTCCACAATTCCGTCCTGGAGATAAAGTCTGGCTCTCGTCCAAGTATGTCCGGCTCAAGGTTCCTTCATACAAGTTAGGGCCTCCGTTCATCGGCCCACTGGAGGTTATCAAACAGATCAACCCGGTGGCCTATAAATTGAAACTCCCGGCCAACTTGCGGATCCCTAATTCCTTCCATGTATCTCTCCTCAAACCCGTGGTACTTAACTCTTTTTCCAAGTCTACAGGTACGCCTCCTGCTCCGGTTTCCGCTGAAAACGAGTTTGAGGTAGAGAACATTCTGGCCACCAAAAGGGTAAGAGGAAAGACCTTTTTTCTAGTAGATTGGAAGGGGTTTGGTCCTGAGGAGAGAACGTGGGAGCCCCGGGAGAACATCCATGCCCCTCTCATCCTTGGTAAATTTCTGTCTGGCCTAAAAAAGGGGGGGCCTAAAGGGGGGGGTACTGTAGCGTCGGCGTCCCTGCCTCCTGCTAGGCAGGGACGCTGTTCCCCTCACCTCTCCGCTCCATGCCCGGCGTCTTCCTCCCACTCTGCTGGGGCCGCGCGCGCCGTCCTAAGGAGTCCCCGGCCAATGGCCGGAGGACCTCTCCATATATAAGGCACCTCCTCCAAAATGGAGGTGCCCGAGCAATGTTGTAGCATAGTTCATCACTCTGCTTCAGCCCTCAGGTCCCGTTTCCAGTTACCTGCCAGCTACCTGCCAGTTTCCTGTCTGATACCTGCCTGACTCGTGTTTATCTGCTGTTATTCCTGCGGTCCGACAGTCTGCCTACCAGCCCTGCCAGTCTGTCTATGGATCCGTCTGCCCGCTCACCTGGGAGCGCTCACCTGCTACCTGCCTGCTAGACTACGTGGAGGCTCTGCCGTCACGTGCTGTGACCACCTGCCCGTCCAGTGTCTCTTGCCCGCTCACCTGGGAGCGCTCACCTGCTACCTGCCTGCTAGCCTACCTGGAGGCTCTGCCGTCACGTGCTGTGACCACCTGCCCATCCAGAGAATCTTGCCCGCTCACCTGGGAGCGTCCACCTGCCACCTGCCTGCTAGCCTACCTGGAGGCTCTGCCGTCACGTGCTGTGACCACCTGCCCGTCCAGAGACTCTTACCCGCTCACCTGGGAGCGTCCACCTGTTACCTGCCAGTTAGCCTACCTGGAGGCTCTGCCGTCACTTGCTGTGACCACCCGCTTGTCCAGAGACTCTCGCCCGCTCACCTGGGAGCGTCCACCTGCTACCTGCCTGCTTGCCTACCTGGAGGCTCAGCCGTCACTTGCTGTGACCACCCACTTGTCCAGAGACTCTTGCCCGCTCACCTGGGAGTGTCCACCTGCTACCTGCCTGCTGGCCTACCTGGAGGCTTAGCCATCACTTGCCGTGACCACCCGCCTGTCAAGAGACTGTCCCCGTCACTTGCCGTGACCTCCTGCCCTCTTACCCAGAGACTGTCCCCGTCACTTGCCGTGACCTCCTGCCCTCTTACCCAGAGACTGTCCCCGTCACTAGCCGTGACTGCCTGCCTGCCTTCCCTGGGTGTCACCCACTTCCTAACAAGGACTGCCCCTTTGTATAGTTGCTCTGTGGTTCCACCTCCCAGACCCGTTGCAGCATCACATTAGCCCAGCTGAAAACGGTTTGGCTGATTTGAGAAGCTATAAAATTGACCTTCCTTTGAACTAGTTGAGAATCTGGAGCATTACATTTGTTTGTTCTATAAAACTCTCAAAATGGCCAGAGAAAGAGAACTTTCATGTGAAACTTGACAGTCTATTCTTGTTCATAGAAATGAAGGCTATTCCATGCGAAAAATTGCGAAGAAAGTGAAGATTTCCTACAACGGTGTGTACTGCTCCCTTCAGACGGAGGCTCTAACCAGAGTAGAAAGATAAGTGGGAGGCCCTGCTGCACAACTGAGCAACAAGACAAGTACATTAAAGTCTCTAGTTTGAGAAATCGACGCTTTACAGCTCCTCAACTGGCAGCTTCATTAAACAGTACACGCAAAACGCCAGGGTCAATGTCTACAATGAAGAGGCGATTTCGGGATGCTAGCCTTCAGGGCAAAGTGGCAAAGATAAAGCCATATCTGAGACTGGCTAATAAAAGGAAAAGATTAATATGGGCAAAAGAACACAGACATTGGACAGAGGAAGATTGGAAATAAGTTTTATGGACAGATGAATCAAAGTTTGAGGTGTTTGGATCACACAGAAGAACATTTGTGAGATGCAGACCAACTGAAAAGATGCTGGAAGAGTGCCTGACGCCATCTGTCAAGCATGGTGGAGGTAATGTGATGGTCTGGGGTTGCTTTGGTGCTGGTAAAGTAAGTAGGAGATTTGTACAAGGTAAATTGGATTTTGAATAAGGAAGGCTATCACTCCATTTTGCAACGCCATGCCATACCCTGTGAACAGCGCTTGATTGGAGCCAATTTCATTCTACAACAGGACAATGACCCAAAGCACACCTGCAAATTATGCATGAACTATTTAGGGAAGAAGCAGGCAGCTGGTATTCTATCTGTAACGGAGTGGCCAGCGCAGTCACCAGATCTCAAACCCATTTAGCTGTTGTGGGAGCAGCTTAACCGTATGGTACGCAAAAAGTGTCCATCAAGCCAATCCAACTTGTGGGAGGGGCTTCAGGAAGCATGAGGTGAAATTTCTCAAGATTACCTCAGCAAATTAACAGCTAGAATGCCAAAGGTCTGCAATGCTGTAATTGCTGCAAAAGGGAGCATTCTTTGACAAAAGCAAAGTTTGAAGGAGAAAATTATTCTTTCTAATAAAAATCATTATTTCTAACCTTGTCAATGTCTGGACTATATTTTCTAATCATTTTGCAACTCATTTGGTAAATACAAGTATGAGTTTTCATGGAAAACACAAAATTGTCTGGGTGACCCCAAACTTTTGAACCGTAGTGTATGTGCTGGAAGTAAATTCTGCAGCTCATAGTCATGATGTCCCGCCCCCGTTTTGACGTAGGCCGGCGCGTGTTGCACGATGGGAGAGAGAAAACGGTCATCTCGCCCATCACCACGGTAGCGCAACAGCAACCCACGCCACCAACAGGAGAGGACAGTGATGTGCGCAGCGTGTCTGTGCTGAAATGGGTTGTGGCTGCAAAATGGCACACACACATCTTCATTCCCTACCCCCGTGACTGTGCGTGCTGCACATGATGGGAGGGAGGACCACATCATCTCCACGGCAACGCAATATTTGACAGACCACTGAGGAAGCTTAAGCAAAATGGGTGTTGGGCTGCAGGCACTGCTGGTCACACTAATGGATGTATGGGTACGTGAATCCTATGCATGAGCTCATGCTAATCATTGTTTTTTCCCAAGTGGATTGAAGTACCTAATGAATGTGTGTGTACTCCCTTGAGTCATGGGCTGTATATGCCTGGCTATATCTATGCACTAGCATTGTGAAGAATAGAGGTAGCACTTGTGCCCACAATGTGTGCACACATTGTACATGTGTGGTATTGGATTGGTTGTTCTGTTAAATGATATGATTGCACTGAGCACTCTATGCATCTATATCACGATGATTAACATTATATATTCATAGGGGCCCATTATTATCCTACCCTGTCACATAACTGTTGACCAGCTGTTACAAACACCTGAGCCTTTGTTCTTTTGACTTTTTTATGATTTTTGTTACAAATCTTTATGCCTTGTTTGTATTGATAGAATAAACTTTTTGATTTTATTATATACTAGTGGACTTAAACTCTTGTAGGAATAATATGTGCTGGGAGTGTCCATTTGGATTACATATTGAGGCCATTCTTGAAGGCGTTTGGCCATGTTATTACTATATATAGAATTAGCTATGGAACCCATCCTACGCCCGGGTGGCGAGCATTTTTATTGGTATATGGTCTCCCATGCTGGTATGTGTGGTATGTGCTGCCCCCCTCCTGGTATTTGTGCTGCCCCAATCCTGTCCCCACCATCCTATCCTGGTATGCATGGCACCCCTCATCCCTATTCTGGTGTGCATGGCACCCCTCATCCCCAATCCCAGTATGCATGGCACCCCTCATCCCCAATCCTGGTATGCATGGCACCCCTCATCCCCTATCCCGGTATGCATGGCACCCCTCATCCCCTATCCAGGTATGCGTGGCACCCCTCACCCCCAACGCTGGTATGCATGGCATCCCCTCATCCCCAATCCTGGTATTCGTGGCACCCCTCATCCCTATCCTGGTATGCATGGTACCCCATCCCTCATCCCTATCCTGGTATGTATGGTACCCCATCCCTCATCCCCATACTGGTATTCATGGCCCCTCATCCGAATCCTGGTATGCATGGCACTCCTCATCCCTATCCTGGTATTCATGGCCCCTTATCCGAATCCCGGTATGCATGGCCCCTTATCCGAATCCCGGTATGCATGGCACCCCTCATCCCCAATCCCGGTATGCGTGGCACCCCTCATCCCCAATCCCGGTATGCGTGGCTCCCCTCATCCCCAATCCCGGTATGCATGGCTCCCCTCATCCCCAATCCTGGTATGCGTGGTACCCCTCAACCCCCAATCCTGGTATGCATGGTACCCCTCACCCCCCAATCCTGGTATGCGTGGTACCCCTCACCCCACAATCCTGGTATATGCATGGTCCCTTCACCCCACAATCCTGGCATATGCGTGGTCCCCTCACCCCACAATCCTGATATGTGTGGCCCCCTTAGCCCCAATCCCGGTATGCATGGCACCCCTCATCCCCAATCCTGGTATGCATGGCACCCCTCATCCCCAATCCCGGTATGCATGGCACCCCTCATCCCCAATCCCGGTATGCATGGCTCCCTCACCCACCAATCCTGGTATGCGTGGTACCCCTCACCCCCCAACCCTGGTATGCGTGGCTCCCCTCATCCCCAATCCTGGTATGCGTGGCTCCCCTCATCCCCAATCCCGGTATGCGTGGCTCCCCTCATCTCCAATCCCGGTATGCGTGGCTCCCCTCATCCCCAATCCCGTTATGCGTGGCTCCCCTCATCCCCAATCCCGGTATGCATGGCTCCCCTCATCCCCATTCCTGGTATGCATGGCTCCCCTCATCCCCAATCCCGGTATGCGTGGCTCCCCTCATCCCCATTCCCGGTATGCGTGGCACCCCTCATTCCCAATCCCATTATGCGTGGCTCCCCTCATCCCCAATCCCGGTATGCGTGGCTCCCCTCATCCCCAATCCCGGTATGCGTGGCACCCCTCACCCCCAATCCCGGTATGCGTGGCTCCCCTCATCCCCAATCCCGGTATGCGTGGCTCCCCTCATCCCCATTCCCGGTATGCGTGGCTCCCCTCATCCCCAATCCCGGTATGCGTGGCTCCCCTCATCCCCAATCCCGGTATGCGTGGCTCCCCTCATCCCCAATCCCGGTATGCGTGGCTCCCCTCATCCCCAATCCTGGTATGCGTGGTACCCCTCACCCCCCAATCTTGGTATGCGTGGTACCCCTCACCCCACAATCCTGGTATATGCATGGTTCCCTCACCCCTCAATCCTGGTATATGCATGGTCCCCTCACCCCATAATGCTGATATGTGTGGCCCCCTCATCCCTTTCTCACTGTACACACATACAAAAAAAATAAACAGTTATACTCACCTTTCTTCTCTGTGCTCCAGCGCTGCTGCGTCCTGTTCTGCCGGAGGCCGGGGCTCCGCGCTGTCCGGCGCCATTTTGCTGAAGACACACTGTAAATGTGTCTTCAGTAAAATGGCGAAGGATAGCGCTATGCGCACGCGCCAATCCGACGCCTCACTCCAGTCTCCGGCCAGAAGAGAGGCGCCGCGGCAACACTCCTCCCGGTCAGGTAAGTATGTAAGTATGGCGCCGGAGATCGCGGTATGCGTTCAGTGTCTACACATACCGCACTCTCCAGCGCCATACACCTCCTCTTACCTGTAACGGCTGGATGCCTGCTTCTGTCTGGAGCCAGACTGCGCGTCACACATGCGCAGTCTATCGAGGCTTCAGACAGAGGGACGCATTGCCGGTTATATTATAGATATCACTAGTTCAGTTGATATTGACTCTAATGCTCGGAAGGCTGCAGCTGAGTGAATGTTATACTGCAGCTAATTAAAGTGCCAATGACCAAGGCAATATGGAGATGCCAAAATTAATAAGAGGAAGAGTATATGCTGTAATATACGTACAACAGCATGGTACATGAAAAAATGAGACCTAATATGTGATATGAAAAAAAGGTGATGCAGTGACAAAGAACAAAAAATAAGAGCAGTGCATAGACAAAATAATATAATAAATATTAAATATATAATAAAAAAGTCAAAGGTGTAAAAATTTAGTGCAGCAACATTCAAGATTCAGTAAGATGCCGAGTGTCAATGTGTATAGGACCATAGAGCATCGATATGCAGAGCAGAACCATGAGAAAAAATCTGTAACTATGCAAAAGAAATGTTATGGAGAATAACCATGATGAAAGAATAATGCATACAAAAAAATTAAAACGAAAACCCATATATTAAAAATTCAGAAGAAAGATTTACAACCGACTGCTTAATTTAAGCCTGCAGGTGCTATGGTATTAAGGATGTTAAACCAACGCGTCTATTTGATGAAGCTTACGCTTAACATCACCGCCCCCTAATTCCCAAGGAAACATGGTCTATGCCACATACTGAATACGGAGACTTAGGTGACAGGTTATTCCACCTGATAAAAATTAGAAGTAACACTTAGATTAAAAATGTAATATGAATTTTTGTTTGAGAAAAAATACGGTAAAAAAAAATATATATATATACACTGCTCAAAAAAATAAAGGGAACACTTAAACAACAGAATATAACTCCAAGTAAATCAAACTTCTGTGAAATCAAACTGTCCACTTAGGAAGCAACACTGATTGACAATCAATTTCACATGATGTTGTGCAAATGGAATAGACAATGGATGGAAATTATTGGCAATTATCAAGACACACTCAACAAAGGAGTGGTTTTGCAGATGGGGACCACAGATCACATCTCAGTACCAATCCTCTCTGGCTGATGTTTTGGTCACTTTTGAATGTTGGTTGTGCTTTCACACTCGTGGAAGCATGAGACGGACTCTACAACCCACAGAAGTTGCTCAGGTAGTGCAGCTCATCCAGGATGGCACATCAATGCGAGCTGTGGCAAGTAGGTTTGCTGTGTCTGTCAGCGTAGTGTGCAGAGGCTGTAGGCTCTACCAGGAGACAGGCCAGTACACCAGGAGACATGGAGGGGGCCATAGGAGGGCAACAATCCAGCAGCAGGACCGCTACCTCCACCTTTGTGCAAGGAGGAACAGGAGGAGCACTGCCAGAGCCCTGCAAAATGACCTCCAGCAGGCCACAAATATGCATGTGTCTGCACAAACCGTTAGAAACCGACTCCATGAGGGTGGTATGAGGGCCCGACGGCCACAGATGGGGGTTGTGCTCACAGCCCAACACCGTGCAGAACACTTGGCATTTGCCACAGAACACCAGGATTGGCAAAGTTGACACTGGCGCCCTGTGCTCTTCAAAGATGAAAGCAGGTTCACACTGAGCACATGTGACAGACGTGACAGAGTCTGGAGACACCGTGGAGAGCGATCTGCTGCCTGCAACATCCTTCAGCATGACCGGTTTGGCAGTGGGTCAGTAATGGTGTGGGGTGGCATTTCTTTGGAGGGCCGCACAGCCCTCCATGTGCTCGCCAGAGGTAGCCTGACTGCCATTAGGTACCGAGATGAGATCCTCAGACCCCTTGTGAGACCATACGCTGGTGCGGTTGGCCCTGGGTTCCTCCTAATGCAGGACAATGCCAGACCTCATGTGGCTGGAGTGTGTCAGCAGTAGAGATGAGCGGTGTTCGACTAGAACTGTTCGCCAATCTCAAATTCGAGCTGTTTTGGGCGGTGTTCGAGTTGTTCGACGAACCCGAACGATTTGCAAAAAATTCGGCTGTTCGAGGTTATGTTCGATAACTGTTCGTGCACCAAAAGCGTGTCCTGCATGTCTGGCGCTATTTAGAGCACCAATCATGCAGGGATTGTCTGCCACTCACTGTAATGCCACAGCCATGGTGGTTGTGGCATTACAGTGATTGCCCAAATCGATGGGAACAGTGCCAACAGTGAAACATGAAAAGCCGGCAATTCAGCAGCGGCATACACCGGTACCCGACAATTTAGAACTGAAAGAATAGAGCTTCACACATAGATTAGATAGATATAAACATGTCAGCCACATATATACGAAGTACAGTGACAGTGTTGCTTACTGTACTTGTCATTTAGCGTAAAGGATTTATCAAAAAAAATAATAGTGTTTTCATGCACTGTCTCTTTAAAAAAGCCGGCCGGCAATTCAGCAGCGGTACCCGACAATTTATAACAGACAGAATAGAGCTTCACACATAGATTAGATAGATAGAAACATGTCAGCCACATATATACGAAGTACAGTGACAGTGTTGCTTACTGTACTTGTCATTTAGTATTAAAATAAAGGATTTATTATTAAAAAAATTGGCGTGGGATTCCCCTTAATTTTAGTCTCTAGCGGAGGTTAAGCAGACGGCTGGGGCAGATGTTTGAAGCCTGGGAAGGGGGTAATACCCACGGAGCTTCCCAGGCTACTAATATCAGCCCCCAGCTGAATACATAGCCTTTACTAGCTATTAAAATGGGGGACACCCCAAAAAAAATGACGTGGGGTCCCCCTAATTTAATAGCTAGCAAAGGCTAGGCAGACAGCTGGGGGCTGATATTAATAGCCCAGGAAGGGAGCCATGAATATTGGCCCCCTCCCAGGCTAGAAACACCAGCCGTCAGCCGCCCCAGAAATGGCGCATTCATAGGATGCGCCAATTCTGGCACTTAGCCTCGCTCTTCCACGCTGCCCTGGTGCGGTGGCAGGGGGTAATAGGGTTGGGGTTGATGTCAGCTTATAATGCCAGCTGACATCAAGCCCAGGTTAGTAATGGAGAGGCGTCTATAAGACACCCCCATTACTAACCCCATAGTCAAAGTTAAAAAAAACACAAACACCCAGAATAAAGTCCTTTAATTGAAATAAAGACACAATCCTTTATTGTTCTAAATTAAACCATACTTACTGTCACGCCCATTCCAGCTGAAGCCAACGATCTCCTGCAATAAAAGAAAAATAATAAAGCAACCTCATCCTTACCTTTCCATGGTTCCCACGACAGCTTCAGCTCTGCTACATCGAGATGACAGGCTGGACCGCAGCAGAACGCTGCCATCCAGCCTCTCATCCCGCAGACACTGAGAAGCGCAGGCTTGCTTGCGCTGCTCAGCGTCTCTCTGTGACGACATCCAGATGAGCCGAGTTCATGTCCAATGAACTCGGCTCACCTCATGCACGTCACTGACAGCGTGGGAAAATTCTCCTGCACTCAGCGCTTCAGCGTGAGAATTCTCCCACGCTGAAGCGCTGAGTGCAGGAGAATTTTCCCACGCTGTCAGTGACGTGCATGAGGTGAGCCGAGTTCATTGGACATTAACTCGGCTCATCTGGATGCCCTCACAGAGAGACACTGTGGAGCGCAAGCAAGCCTGCGCTTCTCAGTGTCTGCGGGATGAGAGGCTGGATGGCAGCGTTCTGCTGCGGTCCAGCCTGTCATCTCGATGTAGCAGAGCTGAAGCTGTCGTGGGAACCATGGAAAGGTAAGGATGAGGTTGCTTTATTATTTTACTTTTATTGCAGGAGATCGTTGGCTTCAGCTGGAATGGGCGTGATGGTAAGTATGGTTTAATTTAGAACAATAAAGGATTGTGTCTTTATTTCAATTAAAGGACTTTATTCTGGGTGTTTGTGTTTTTTTTAAATACTTTACTAGAAATTCATGGTGGTCATGTCTAATATTGGCGTGACCCCATGAATTTCGGGCTTGGGGCCAGCTGATAATGCCAAGCTGGCCCTAACCCCTTTATTACCCAGTGAGCCACCGCATCAGGGCCCTGGATGAGTTGGGTACAGCGCCAGAAGATGGCGCTTCTATGAACGCGCCATTTTCCGGGGTGGCTGCGGACTGCAATTTGCAGCGGGGGTGGCCCAGAAAGCTTGGGCCTCCCTGCGCTGCGGATTCCAGCCCCCAGCTGCCTAGTTGTACCTGGCTGGACACAAAAACAGGGCGAAGCCCCACGTCAATTTTCTTTAAATTATTTCATGAAATAATTAAGAAAAAAAGGGCTTCCCTATATTGTTGTGTCCGGCCAGGTACAAATAGGCAGCTGGTGGTTGGGGGCAGCCCGTTCCTGCCTGCTGTACCTGACTGGACACAAATATAGTGCGAAGCCCCACGTCAATTTTTTTTAAATTATTTCATGAATTTCCTGAAATAATTTAAAAAAATTGAAGTGGGGCTTCGCACTATATTTGTGTCCAGCCAGGTACAGCAGGCAGGAACGGGCTGCCCCCAACCACCAGCTGCCTATTTGTACCTGGCCGGACACAACAATATAGGGAAGGCCTTTTTTTCTTAATTATTTCATGAATTTCATGAAATAATTAAAAAAAAAGTACGTGGGGCTTCGCCCTATTTTTGTGTCCAGCCAGGTACAACTAGGCAGCTGGGAGCAGGAATCTGCAGCGCAGGGAGGCCCAAGCTTTCTGGGCCCCCCCCCCCGCTACAAATTGCAGTCCGCAGCCACCCCGGAAAATGGCGCGTTCATAGAAGCGCCATCTTCTGGCGCTGTACCCAACTCATCCAGGGCCCTGGTGCGGTGGCTCACTGGGTAATAAAGGGGTTAGGGCCAGCTTGGTATTATCAGCTGGCCCCAAGCCCAAAATTCATGGGGTCACGCCAGTATTAGACATGACCGCCATGAATTTCTAGTAAAGTATTTAAAAAAAACACAACACCCAGAATAAAGTCCTTTAATTGAAAAAAAGACACAATTCTTTATTGTTCTAAATTAAACCATACTTACCATCACACCCATTCCAGCTGAAGCCAACGATCTCCTGCAATAAAAGAAAAATAATAAACCAACCTCATCCTTACCTTTCCATGGTTCCCACGACAGCTTCAGCTCTGCTACATCGAGATGACAGGCTGGACCGCAGCAGAACGCTGCCATCCAGTCTGTCATCCCGCAGACACTGAGAAGCGCAGGCTTGCTTGCGCTCCTCACTGTCTCGCTGTGACGGCATCCAGATGAGCCGAGGTCATGTCCAATGAACTCGGCTCACCTCATGCACGTCACTGACAGCGTGGGAAAATTCTCACGCTGAAGTGCTGAGTGCAGGAGAATTCTCCCACGCTGTCAGTGATGTGCATGAGGTGAGCTCATGTCCAATGAACTCAGCTCACCTGCACGTCACTGACAGCGTGGGAAAATTCTCCTGCAATCAGCGCTTCAGCGTGAGAATTTTCCCACGCTGTCAGTGACGTGCATGAGGTGAGCCGAGTTCATTGGACATGAACTCGGCTCATCTGGATGTCGTCACAGAGAGACGCTGAGCAGCGCAAGCAAGCCTGCGCTTCTCAGTGTCTGCGGGATGACAGGCTGGATGGCAGCGTTCTGCTGCGGTCCAGCCTGTCATCTCGATGTAGCAGAGCTGAAGCTGTCGTGGGAACCATGGAAAGGTAAGGATGAGGTTGCTTTATTATTTTTCTTTTATTGCAGGAGATCGTTGGCTTCAGCTGGAATGGGCGTGATGGTAAGTATGGTTTAATTTAGAACAATAAAGGATTGTGTCTTTATTTCAATTAAAGGACTTTATTCTGGGTGTTTGTGTTTTTTTTAACTTTTACTATGGGGTTAGTAATGGGGGTGTCTTATAGACGCCTCTCCATTACTAACCTGGGCTTGATGTCAGCTGGCATTATAAGCTGACATCAACCCCAACCCTATTACCCCCTGCCACCGCACCAGGGCAGCGTGGAAGAGCGAGGCTAAGTGCCAGAATTGGCGCATCCTATGAATGCGCCATTTCTGGGGCGGCTGACGGCTGGTGTTTCTAGCCTGGGAGGGGGCCAATATTCATGGCTCCCTTCCTGGGCTATTAATATCAGCCCCCAGCTGTCTGCCTAGCCTTTGCTAGCTATTAAATTAGAGGGGACCCCACGTCATTTTTTTGGGGGGTCCCCCATTTTAATAGCTAGTAAAGGCTATGTATTCAGCTGGGGGCTGATATTAGTAGCCTGGGAAGCTCCGTGGGTATTACCCCCTTCCCAGGCTTCAAACATCTGCCCCAGCCGTCTGCTTAACCTCCGCTAGAGACTAAAATTAAGGGGAACCCCACGCCAATTTTTTTAATAATAAATCCTTTATTTTAATACTAAATGACAAGTACAGTAACCAACACTATCACTGTACTTCATATATATGTGACTGACATGTTTCTATCTATCTAATCTATGTGTGATGCTCTATCTTTCTGTTCTAAATTGTCGGGTACCGCTGCTGAATTGCCGGCCGGCTTTTTTAAAGAGACAGTGCACGAAAACACTATTATTTTTTTAAATAAATCCTTTACACTAAATGACAAGTACAGTAAGCAACACTATCACTGTACTTATTATATATGTGACTGACATGTTTCTATCTATCTAATCTATGTGTGAAGCTCTATTCTGTCTGTTCTAAATTGTCGGGTACAGATGCTGAATTGCCGGCCGGCTTTTTTAAAGAGACGGTGCATGAAAACACTAATATTTTTTTTAATAAATCCTTTACACTAAATGACAAGTGCAGTAACCAACACTGTCACTGTGCTTCTTATATGTGTGACTGACATGCTTCTATGTATCTAATCTATGTGTGATGCTCTATTCCTTCTTGTCTAAATTGTCGGGTACCGGTGTATGCCGCTGCTGAATTTGCCGGCCGGCTTTTTTAAAGAGAGTGTCTTCTGAGCAGTTTGTCAGCTTTTGGACACCTTTGCAGGTGTTTTCTATGTGTTTCTATGTGTTTTTGTTTGCCTGCCATTGGTTTTAACGGTGTTCGACGGTGTTCTAAGGTGTTCGACGAACAGTTCGACGAACAGTTCCTCGAACATCCCGGTGTTCGACGAACCGAACCGAACCCGAACACTACGGGGGTGGCTCAACACTAGTCAGCAGTTCCTGCAAGATGAAGGCATTGAAGCTATGGACTGGTTCCCCAGACCTGAATCCGATTGAAAGAGGAATCTGACAGATATGGGCAATGTATATGAAATAATCACATTGTGCTTATTATATTTCATCATAAAAAATTGCCAAATTAGGACTAATATATGGAAGGATCATCATGCAAAATATGCAGAAGAAGAGGGGGAGGAGCCTAGGCTCTGAATAGAAGATCCATCACAAATATGAGGGCAAATAGTATAAATTTTATTGAACAAATACAATTAGGGGTGAAAAAACATACATGAAAGACACACAGTGTCAATTTAGCTCCCATAAGTGACATATTTAATCAATGCACCTGCATACTAATGTTATAATAGGTGACTATAGGTGACTATATATACAGTGCCTACAAGTAGTATTCAACCCCCTGCAGATTTAGCTGGTTGACACATGCGGAATTAACTTGGCATTGTGACATTTGTACTGTAGATCAGCCTGGAAGTGGGAAATGCACTGCAGCAAATTTTTTTTTTTTTTTTTTTTTAAAACGTAAAAAGTTAATTCAGAGTGTCATTTATTATTCAACCCCTCAAACCACAAGAATTCTGTTTGGTCCCCCTAAAGTATTAAGAAGTAGTTCAGGCACCAAGAATAATGAGCTTCACATGTGTGGATTAAAGATCTCTTTTGCCAGCCTTTTCTGACTACTTAAGACCCTCCCCAAACTTGTGAACAGCACTCAGACATGGTCAACATGGGAAAGACAAAGGAGCATTCCAAGGCCATCAGAGACAAGATCGTGGAGGGTCACAAGGCTGGCAAGGGGTACAAAACCCTTTCCAAGGAGTTGGGCCTACCTGTCTCCACTGTTGGGAGCATCATCCGTAAGTGGAAGGCTTATGGAACTACTGTTAGCCTTCCACGGCCAGGACAGCCTTTGAAAGTGTCCTCCCGTGCCGAGGCCAGGCTTGTCCGAAGAGTCAAGGCTAACCCAAGGACAACAAGGAAGGAGCTCCGGGAAGATCTCATGGCAGTGGGGACATTGGTTTCAGTCAATACCATAAGTAACGTACTCCACCGCAATGGTCTCCGTTCCAGACGAACCCGTAAGGTACCTTTACTTTCAAAGCGTCATGTCAAGGCTCGTCTACAGTTTGCTCATAATCACTTGGAGGACTCTGAGACAGACTGGTTCAAGGTTCTATGGTCTGATGAGACCAAGATCGAGATCTTTGGTGCCAACCACACACGTGACGTTTGGAGACTGGATGGCACTGCATACGACCCCAAGAATACCATCCCTACAGTCAAGCATGGTGGTGGCAGCATCATGCTGTGGGGCTGTTTCTCTGCCAAGGGGCCTGGCCATCTGGTCCGCATCCATGGGAAGATGGATAGCACGGCCTACCTGGAGATTTTGGCCAAGAACCTCCGCTCCTCCATCAAGGATCTTAAAATGGGTCATAATTTCATCTTCCAACAAGACAACGACCCAAAGCACACAGCCAAGAAAACCAAGGCCTGGTTCAATAGGGAAAAAGTCAAAGTGTTGGAGTGGCCTAGTCAGTCTCCTGACCTTAACCTAATTGAAAACTTGTGGAAGGAGCTCAAGAATAAAGTCCACATGAGACACCCAAAGAACCTAGATAACTTGGAGAAGATCTGCATGGAGGAGTGGGCCAAGATAACTCCACAGACCTGTGCCGGCCTGATCAGGTCTTATAAAAGACGATTATTAGCTGTAATTGCAAACAAGGGTTATTCCATAAAATATTAAACATAGGGGTTGTATAATAATTGACCCACACTTTTATGTTTAAAATTTAATAAAATTCAACTGAGCAACATAACTTTTTGGTTTGTAAGATTTATGCTTCTGTTCATAAAACCTACTCTCATTTGCAGTTTGAAGGCTCTAACTTATTTGCATCTTATCAAACCAGCTAAATCTGCAGGGGGTTGAATACTACTTGTAGGCACTGTACTATGTTAATTATGGTCCTTATGGAGTGTTTTATTCCACAGTGCGCGCCATTTTAAGACACTGTGTGTCTTTCATGTATGTTTTTTCACCCCTAATTGTATTTGTTCAATAAAATTTATACTATTTGCCCTCATATTTGTGATGGATCTTCTATTCAGAGCCTAGGCTCCTCCCCCTCTTCTTCTGAATCCGATTGAGCACATCTGAGACATCATGTCTCGCTCCATCCACCAATGTCACGTTGCACCACAGACTGTCCAGGAGTTGGCGGATGCTTTAGTCCAGGTCTGGGAGGAGATCCCACAGGAGACCATCCGCAACCTCATCAGGAGCATGCCCAGGCGTTGTAGGGAGGTCATACAGGCACGTGGAGGCCACACACAATACTGAGCCTCATTTTGACTTGTTTTAAGGACATTACATCAAAGTTGGATCAGGCTGTAGTGTTTTTTTCCACTTTCATTTTGGGGGTGACTACAAATCCAGGCCTCCATTGGTTAATAAATTTGATTTCCATTGATGATTTTTGTGTGATTTTGTCGTCAGCACATTCAACTTTGTACAGAACAAAGTATTCAATGAGAATATTTCATTCATTCAGATCTAGGATGTGTTATTCGAGTGTTTCCCTTTTTTTTCTTTTTTTTTAGCAGTGTGTGTGTATGTATGTATGTATGTATGTATGTATATATATATATATATATATATATATCTCAAAACAAAAATATGGTGCTAACAGATGGAAGACTATAGATACCTCTTTGTTGGTCACCTCAATAATACATTGTTCCTTGTAGAGTGCTTTTTCCCTGCAAACATTAAAAAAAAACAATTCATACTTTGTTGTTCTGTAATACCAAGGATACTCTACATTTAATCATTCATTAAATCAGTTTAAAGAATATCATGTATAGCTTTGCATTACATTATACTAATTCTGGAATATAAATCTCTAGTTGTGTTACCACATTATGATTTAAATATTTATATATCATTGGTTTATCAATTAGAGACAAAAAATATTCCTGTTAGCAATGGGCAAGCATTACATTTACCGCATTTTGCCTGGCACTCAATTATTTGAGAATTAGTAGGCCTCTATAGTCTTCCATGTGTTAGCACCATATTCCTGTTTTGTTGTTTTTTTTTAGATTAACCCCTTTCCGAATTGGTATGTAATAATACGCACCATGTCGGCACCCTCTGTTCAGCACAGGCTCCGGCGCTGAGCCCGCACTGAACCGGGCACATGTCAGATGATTTATACAGCTGTCATGTGCCTGCAACAGCCGCGGGTGCAATCGCGATCCACACACGGCTGTTAACTAGTTAAATGTCGCTGTCAATCTCTGACATAGGCATTTTACAGCGCCCAGCGCCGTAAGCGTGTCACTTACCCCGCCCATCGGTGACCCCGTCACGTGATCGCGGGTCGCCAAAGTGTGGTCATGAGAACCTGGGGTCTGCAGCAGACCCCTGTGGTTGTCATGTAAAGATAGCTTTGAGCGCCACCTAGTGGTCGTTGCTCATAGCACAGGAGCATTTCTACTACATAGAGGCGATCTGCTCATCATCTCTATGTAGCAGAGGCGTTCAGAAAGTTGCTGCTTCTAGTCTCCTATAGAGACTATTGAAGCAAGCAAAAAGTGTAAAAAAAAATAGTTTTTAAAAAATATATAGAAGTTTAAATCACCCCCCCTTTTGCTCCATTCAAAATAAAATAATAAAAAATTAATCCCACATACACATTTGGTATCGCCGCATTTAGAATCGCCCGATCTATCAATCTAACAGAATAATTATTCCGATCAGTAAACGGCGTAACGAGAAAAAATTTCAAACGCCAGAATTACATTATTTTGGTCGCCGCAACATTGCAATAAAATGAAATAACGGGCGATCAAAACATCGGATCCACCCCAAAATGGTATCAATAAAAACGACAGCCCTGTGCGCAAAAAATAAGCCTTCAACCAGCCTCAGATTCAGAAAAATGGAGACACCACGGGTCTCGGAAAATGGCGCCTTTTTTTTTTTTAGCAAACGTTGGAATTTTTTTTCACCAATTAAATTAAAAAAACCTATACATGTTTGGTGTCAACAAACTTGTAATAACCTGGAGAATAATAATGGCAGGACAGTTTTATAATTCAGTGAACGTAGTAAAAAAAGACAAATAAACCGTGGAATTGCATTTTTTTTGCAATTTCACCGCACTTGGAGTTTTTTTTCCTGTTTTCCAGCACATGATATGGTAAAACCAGTGATGGAATTTAAAAGTACAACTTGTCCCACAAAAAATAAGCCCTTACATTGCCATATTGACCAAAAAATAAAAAAGTTCTGGCTGTGGAAAGAAGGGGAGCAAAAAACGAAAACTGAAAAACGAAAAATACTCCGGTCATGAAGGGGTTAAATGTAAAATATGAATTAAGTGTCACTTCTAATTTTTATCAGGTGGAAAAACCTGTCACCTGGTAAGTCTGTGTATATATGGTTTTAATTTACCAGGATCCTGGCAAGTGACTGCATTTTTAATGTCTTTAATGTGTTCTTGGATGCGTATTTTGAAAGGTCTTGTAGTCATGCCTACATAAATGAGGCGTGATACAGTACAGACCAAAAGTTTGGACACACCTTCTCATTTAAAGATTTTTCTGTATTTTCATGACTATGAAAATTGTACATTCACACTGAAGGCATCAAAACTATGAATTAATACATGTGGAATTATATACTTAACAAAAGAGTGTAAAACAACTGAAAATATGTCTTATATTCTAGGTTCTTCAAAGTAGCCACCTTTTGCGTTGATGACTGCTTTGCACACTCTTGGCATTCTCTTGATGAGCTTCAAGAGGTAGTCACCGGAAATGGTCTTCCAACAATCTTGAAGGAGTTCCCAGAGATGTTTAGCACTTGTTGGCCCTTTTGCCTTCACTCTGCAGTCCAGCTCACCCCAAACCATCTCGATTTGGTTCAGGTCTGGTGACTGTGGAGGCCAGGTCATCTGGCATAGCACCCCATCATTCTCCTTCTTGGTCAAATAACCCTTGCACAGCCTGGAGGTGTGTTTGGGGTCATTGTCCTGTTGAAAAAGAAATGATGGTCCAACTAAACGCAAACCGGATGGAATAACATGCCGCTGCAAGATGCTGTGGTAGCCATGCTGGTTCAGTATGCCTTCAATTATGAATAAATCCCCAACAGTGTCACCAGCAAAGCACCCCCACACCATGACACCTCCTCCTCCATGCTTCATGGTGGGAACCAGGCACGTAAAGTCCATCCGTTCACCTTTTCTGCGTCGCACAAAGACACGGTGGTTGGAACCAAAGAACTCAAATTTGGACTCATCAGACCAAAGCACAGGTTTCCCCTGGTCTAATGTCCATTCCTTGTGTTCTTTAGCCCAAACAAGTCTCTTCTACTTGTTGCCTGTTGTAGCGTCGGCGTCCCTGCCCTCTGCTAGGCAGGGACGCTGTTCCCCTCACCTCTCTGCTCCGAGCCCGGCGTCCTCCTCCCGCTCTGCTGGCAGCGCGCGCTCCTTCCCGGCCACTGTGCTTAGGGCGCGCGCGCTCTCCCTCCCCCTTAAAGGGGCCGCGCGCGCCGTCCTAAGGAGTCCCCGGCCAATGGCCGGAGGACTTCACCATATATAAGGCACCTCCTCCAAAATGGAGGTGCCCGAGCAATGTTGTTGCACTGTTCACTACTCTGCTTCAGCCCTCAGGTCCCGTTGCCAGTTACCTGCCAGTTACCTGCCTGATTCCTGTCAGAGTCCTGCCAGTTTGCTGTCTGTTTCCTGCCTGATATTCCTGCTACCTGCTTGCTAGCCTGAGGTCCGACGGTCTGCCTTCCTACTCCTGTCAGTCTGTCTATGGACCAGCTTGCCCGCTCACCTGGGAGCGCTCCTCCGCTACCTGCCTGCTTGCCTACCTGGAGGCTCCGCCGCCACGTGCTGTGACCACCTGCTATTCCAGAGACTCTTGCCCGCTCACCTGGGAGCGCTCCTCCGCTACCTGCCTGCTTGCCTACCTGGAGGCTCCGCCGTCACGTGCTGTGACCACCTGCTATTCCAGAGACTCTTGCCCGCTCACCTGGGAGCGCTCCTCCGCTACCTGCCTGCTTGCCTACCTGGAGGCTCTGCCGTCACATGCTGTGACCACCTGCTATTCCAGAGACTCTCGCTTGCTCACCTGGGAGCACACATCTTCCATCTGCCTGCTAGCCTACCTGGAGGTTCAGCCATCACAGGTCGTACCTACCCTTTACCTAGAGACTGCCCCGGTCACTTGCCGTGACCTCCAGCCCGTTCATCCAGAGACTGCCCCGGTCACTTGCCGTGATCTCCAGCCCGTTCATCCAGAGACTGCCCCGGTCACTTGCCGTGACCTCCTGCCCGTTCACCCAGAGACTGTCCCGGTCACCTGCTGTGACTGCCTGCCCGTCTTCCCTGGTCGCCACCCGCTCCCTTACAAGGACCGCCCCCTTGTATAGTAGCTCAGAGGTTCCGCCTACCAGACCCGTTACACCTGTCCTTAGCAGTGGTTTCCTAGCAGCTATTTTACCATGAAGGCCTGCTGCACAAAGTCTCCTCTTAACAGTTGTTGAAGAGATGTGTCTGCTGCTAGAACTCTGTGTGGCATTGACCTGGTCTCTAATCTGAGCTGCTGTTAACCTGCGATTTCTGAGGCTGGTGACTCGGATAAACTTATCCTCAGAAGCAGAGGTGACTCTTGGTCTTCCTTTCCTGGGGCTGTCCTCATGTGAGCCAGTTTCTTTGTAGTGCTTGTAGTGCTTGATGGTTTTTGCAACTGCACTCGGGGACACTTTCAAAGTTTGCCCAATTTTTCGGAATGACTGACCTTCATTTCTTAAAGTAATGATGGGCACTCGTTTTTCTTTACTTAGCTGCTTTTCTCTTGCCATAATACAAATTCTAACAGTCTATTCCGTAGGACTATCAGCTGTGTATCCACCTGACTTCTGCACAACACAACTGATGGTCCCAACCCCATTTATAAGGCAAGAAATCCCACTTATTAAACCTGACAGGGCACACCTGTGAAGTGAAAAACATTTCCGGTGACTACCTCTTGAAGCTCATCAAGAGAATGCCAAGAGTGTGCAAAGCAGTCATCAAAGCAAATGGCTACTTTGAAGAACCTAGAATATAAAACATATTTTCAGTTGTTTCACACTTTTTTGTTAAGTATATAATCCCACATGTGTTAATTCATAGTTTTTATGCCTTCACTGTGAATGTACAATTTTCATAGTCATGAAAATACAGAAAAATCATTAAATGAGAAGGTGTGTCCAAACTTTTGGTCTGTACTGTATATCACTGCTTCAGTGTTACATGTAATGTGGTAGACATTCTTGAAACTTTTATCCTTTTTGCAGTTGAGAAATTCTGTGGTTCTGGAAATGTACAGTATTTACAGGCAGAACATCATCCTCTGCTGGAGTAGCAAACCTGCGGAGGACCTTTGACCTTGAGATAAGGACACCCCATGAACAACCCCATGAGGAATGAAATAGGGATGTGTTCACCCTCACTCACAGTAAGGAGGCTGAAATTCTCACCAATTAACTATTATAAGAGATAACAACTTATAAAAGATTGTCTGGTAAGTTTGTTTTTCAAGGTCCCTATCGGTTAAAACTGTTTGTTTTAGGCTGGGTGCCCACGTAGCGTTTTTCAAGCGTTTATGCTGCGGAATTTCCGCAGCATAAACGCTTGTGAAACGCTAGGTAATCCGCACCCCATGGTCCCCAAGGGAATTCCGCATGTTCTATGCACATGCTGCGGATTTTTCCGCAGCGTTTATGCTGCGTACAAAAATCCGCAGCATGTCATTTAATTTTGCGGAAGCGCAGCGGAACTCCCGCCATTGACTTGCATTGAGACGCATAGAAACCGCGACTGTACATTTTTACAAGCGGCTTCTATGCGTCTCTATGTGCGGATGGTACCCAGTTCTGGAGGAGAGGAGACTCTCATCCAGACCTGGGTACCATTGTACCTGTAAAAAAAGAATAAAATAACAAATAAAGTTTATACTCACCTTTCCGAAGGTTTCTCTCTGAATGCCGGCATCGCTTGAGTACCTGCGGTGACGTCACAGTCATGTGACCGCAGGCCCTTCACCGCTGTGTCTCGTGATATGCCGGCAGCCGGGAACCAGACAGGAACGAGCGCTGCAGCCACGCCGGGGTCTCGGGGGTGAGTATAGCTTTATTTGTTTTCATTTTTACGGTTCACACTGTATAAATCCATGCTGTTTGCATGGATTTATACAGTGGGACCTAGCTGTCAAGCACTTTCCAAGTGATGCTATCGCCTGGAAAGCGCTTGTCAATCTGCATGCGGAAACGCATGTGAATCCGCATGTGGATCCGCATGTATTCTGCAGGAAAAACACATGCACAATCTGCATGCGTTTTTTCTGCCAGGTAGATGCAGAAATGCTGCAGAAATTTTCTGCTTCATTTCTGCATCGTTGGCACTTAGCCTAAATTGCTGACCTCTGTGCATTGTACTGATTTGTCAGTCCTTAAAGTGGAATAATAGTGTGACCCCATTGTTCTCAGCAGTGATCTGGGAGTCAGATTCTTACAGGGGTCTTCCCCATGCTGTTCTCCTTTCATTCAGCACTTTTTACATTCATTTCAACATATTCACTGAACCGCAGACCACCTTGTAGTGTCTCCCGGAAAAATGCTAGGATTTCCCATTGACTCCATTACACTCGTTACTCTAAACAAGCATCCAAGCATTAGTAATTGCTCGGTTCGATAATGAGTAAATGAGCATGCAAGCATTTTAGTACCCACTCATCCCTAGTGCCCAGTGTCAGAAAGCTGGGTTTGCGTCCTTGTTCATGGGTCTTCCGGCAGGACGATTACCTCAAATGTACCATATTTTTTGAATTATAAGATGTGCCTTTTTACCCTCAATGTAGCTTACTGGGAGGAAGACGAGTGGCTATGGTAAAGCTGGGTCCCAGGAGGCAGGGCCGGTGCTGTAGGAGTAGGGCAATGCTGCGGGCCCCAAGCTGGGAGGAGCGGGTGTTTGGTGGTGCGAGGATGAGGCAGGCCCCGGGTGCGGATTGAGATCTCGGGAGACAAGATCTTTGTGTTGAGATTCCAATTTGCACATGCGCCACTTCTGGTCTGCAATTTTCTCTGAAATTCCCCGCTTTGAAAACCAAGGGAAGTGCTGGGGCATTGGTGACATTTTATGAAAGCCTAGGGCCCGTTGCATTCTCGTACCACCAAACACCCCCTCATTCCTGCCTGGGGCATGCAGCATCGACCCTGCCTCCTGGGACCACACTCCACTGCAGCCACCTCCCCCCGGTAAGCTACTGTAAAATTAACTATAAGATGCACCACCATTTTATTAAAAAAATAATTTCTTCCTCAAAATTATTATTATTTTTTTTGGGGTGCATACAAGGCAATCCACAACCTGTCTCCTCCATACATCTGTGATCTAGTCTCCCGGTACTTACCTGCACGCAACTTGCGATCCTCACGTGATCATCTTCTCTACGCTCCTCTTATCTCCTCTTCCCACAATCGCATACAAGATTTCTCTCATGCATCCCCCTACTCTGGAACTCTCTTCCCCAATGCATCAGACTCTCGACTACCGTAGAACCTTCAAAAGGAACCTGAAGACCCACCTCTTCTGACAAGCCTACAATCTGCAGTAACCCTTTCTCCACCATACCACTGCATGACCAGCTCTATCCTCACCTACTATATACTCACCCATCCTTTGTAGATTGTGAGCCTTCGCGGGCAGGGTCCTCTCTCCTCTTGTATCGGTCGCTGACGTGTATTGTTCAAGATTATTGTAATTGTTTTTGCTATGCTCCTTTTTCACATCTAAAGGGCCATGGAATAAATAGCACTATAATGAATAATACTTATTTCACCCACTGTATGTACGTAAGTATATACACAGTGGGGAAAATAAATATTTGATACAGTGCCAATTTTGCTAGTTTTTCCACTTACAAAGAAAGGAGAGGTCTGTAATTTTTATCGTAGTTACACTTCAACTGTGAGATAGAGTTTTAAAAAAAAAATCCAGAAAATCTCAGCCTTAATCTTTGGTAAAGAATAGTGATGAGCGAGCACTAAAATGCTTCGGTACTCGTTGCTCGGGTTGAGCAAATTGGAATACTCGGGTGCTCGACCCGAGCAACGAGCCCAATGTAAGTCTATGGGAAACTCAAGCATTTTTCAGGTGGCTCTCCCCGGCGGTCTGCAGAGAGCCTAAAAGTTGCCCAAATCGATGGCAACAGTGCTCAAATGACATGGGAACAGCATGAGGAAGACCCCTGGAAGCATTTCTGACTCCCAGGTCACTGCTGTCAACAACATTGTCAGAGTATTACGCCACTTTTACGGATTCACAATAAAACATATAAAAACAAAACCAAAATGGATTTTCCTGGGAAATATATTAAGAAACATCCTTTCCAGGGTAATGATTTGTATATAAGGCGAAATAAATAACCAAAAATACTTCTGAACACCTTGGGCTATGTTCACACGTAGCGTTTTTGATGCGTTTTTGCACTTTTGCATTGCTTTCAACAAAGACAAATGCATTCACTGGGAAATGTCATTTTAACATTTTACAACCTTATCTGGCCATGTTGTGTGTGACACATCGTCAGACACATGCATACAGTGCTGAAAAGATATGGGAACAGCATAGGGAAGACCTCTGGAAGCATATCTGACTCCCAAGTCACTGCCTAAAAGTGTGCCCATCATAAGTGATCCTTGGCGCATGCGAAGATGCCTCCCGCCATGCACCTGTCGTTGCAGACTTGCAACAATCACCATCCACATCCTTGTCCCAGTGTAGCGTTCAGTTGTCCCTATCTCATTCCTTGGAATGCAAGCGCAAGTATGCAGCCAGCCACCCACCCACAGGCTGCAATACTAGACTGCCAAATTTTTGACAGCTGCTTGCACTTGAAATGTGGCTTTTTAGGCTTATGGAGGTGGAAGCTTTTCATAACCTCATGCCAGCGGCGGCCGGGTGTCCATACTCGGTCCCCAGCCGCCACTGTTTCTCCCGATGTCATCTCCGCCTTCCACAAGCACGGGTCCCACAACATTACCCGTGCCCTCCCCAGTTCACTTACTAAGAAGGACTGCCTACCCACAAACACGTGGATAGGTGAATGTGGCCAGGGATGGTACCGAGCCAGTCCACAGCTTTTTTTGCTGAGAGTTGTATTTAGCTCGGTGAAAGGACTGGCATAGAGGGAAACCGTATCTACTCTGGGTGTCATTTCTCCCAGGAAGTCCTCTAATGCAGCTTGTTGCAGAAGCAATGGCAGCCTGTCCAACATCAACTCGCACTTGTCAATGGTGCTTTGCCACACACACATATTTCTTTGTGCATTTAATTTCATGACTACAGAGTTGGGCAATGGCCTGATCTCCAATGCGGTTTGGGAAATAACATGCATAAGCACGTCTGATCTGCATTAAAAAAGCAGCCATAGAGTGTCCGGAACCTTCCCCCACACTTTTCTTAGCCAGGACTGCTTCTCAGCAGGCTGGATGGTCCCACCAGAGAATCCTCTTGTGTCCCTTGGCTTCTACCTCAGGAGAGTTCATGATAGCGCTAACTTTGCAGCTGCTATCATGAAAAACATTGTGCCCACCAGAGGATTTGATTCTGAGGGCTCTTGAGCCCTCAGAATCAAATCCTCTGGTGGGCACAATGTTTTTCAATCTGAAACAGCTTCACAGTGGAAGTTGTATTTCACCATAGCCATATTCTTTAGCTCGATGAAAGGACTGGCATAGAGGGAAACCGTATCTACTCCGGCTGTCATTTCTCTGTCACCAGGTTCCACCCATTGTCACACACGACCATGCCTGGCTGTATGTTCAACGGTGAGAGCCACATATCAGGCTGCTGTGTTACAGCTTTTAACAACTCTGCAGCGCTGGGCGGTTTGTCAATTAAGCATTAAGCATGTTATCTTAAGCACAGCCTGTTGCCGCTTGGCCAAGGCAGTGCTGCAGTGCTGTCAGCTTGTGACTGATGTGGTCATTTCGGAGATGGAGGAGGAGGTGCAGGAGCTGAACAATGTGATTACATTGAGGTTAAATTGGTGATGCTTTTTCTCATACTAAAGAACTAAAGAAAGATCCTATTGTTTTGTTTCTTTTGCATTATTTTTTAAGACAAATGAATTCAACGGGAAATGTCATTTTAACATTTTACAACCTTATCTGGCAATGTGGTGTGTGACACATCATCAGACACATCCTGTTTTATTTATGATGGCGGGACACTGAAAGTCATAAAGCCTATTTTTATAGGGCCATCAGACGGCCCTTACTATTCTTAAAAGGCTAGTCGGCTCTCGCTATTGTTAGAGAGCCAACAGCCAGCTATGCTTTGTTGTTCCCATTATTAACAAGTGGGTCTCCTATACTGTTATTGTGTATCCAGTGACTGCAAGGGCTGCCAAAAATTTGGACGCAATCCAATACTCCTTTCAAGAGACATAGAGGAGGGTCTCAGTAAAAAAAAATGTTCCCATTATAAAGGAGCGTGTCTCCTATAGTGGTAATACCCATGCTGTGACTGCAAGGGCTGCCAAAATTTGGGAAAAACTCCACTAAGAATTTAAAGACACATAGAGCAGAGCTACAGTAACGACCAATTCCCATTAGAAAGGAGAGTCTTTGCTATACAGTTATAGGGTATGCAGTGAGTCCAAAGGCTGACCAATTTTAGGAAAAACCCCACTAAGAATTTAAAGACACATAGAGCAGGGCCACAGTAACAAGTACGACATGTTCCCATTAGAAAGGAGAGGTTCTGCTATACAGTTATAGGGCATGCAGTGAGTCCAATCGGCTGACCAATTTTAGGAAAAACTCTTAATAAATAATAATAAATAATAAAGGGTATTTAGTTAACATAAATTTGATCAAAATAATGTGAAAGCCATCCCGCCACTTCACGGCAACCCTTATGGGACAGTCCTAACTCTAATATTAAAAACCTTACCATTTGTCAAGTGACATAAATATGGACAAGAGCAGAGAGACTGGATGCCTAGTATAAGCATAAAACCGAGGCAGAATGAGCGTCTCAGCCCAGACAAAGGGCGGCCACACCCTTTTATATGCACTAAAGCATACTGACTGCAAAGAAAAAAACTGAAGGTCTGAACTGAAACGTAAGTTGATGTGCATGCAAAATGTAAATGCATGTTCACACAAGGCCATTAAACAGAGAGAAACCAAAGACAAGAAAAATACCCAAATAACTGAAAGTAAATGTATAAATCGCACAGTGCAAAAATAATAATAAATAATAAAGGGTATTTAGTTAACACAATTTTGATCAAAATAATGTGAAAGCCACCCCGCAACTTCACGGCAACCCTTATGGGACAGTCCTAACTGTAATGCAGCGGCTTGCTTGACATTACTGTAAGGGTCCAGGATGTGTTTTGGGCTGACCATGTACCTCCCCTTCATGTGACTGGTCACATGACTGTGACATAGTGCAGGTCCTGTATGCACAGAATGTCTGATCACATGACTGTGACATAAGAACAGGTCCTGCGGGTGTGTACTACAGGATATATAAACCCTGGTAGTCTTGAGACAGGGTGTGGAAAAGGCATGAGGCCTGTACCCATGTGGGACACCGTTAGAGTGTGAGGCCTAGTGAGGCCTATAGAAGTCTGAAAGGCAAAGGCTGGATGTTGGCGGTGTAAGCATACCAGTAGCCTTGGATGGTACGAGGGCTGGAGACCCCCACCTGGGAAGCCGTAAAGGCCACAGCGGTGGCAGAATAAACCTGAAGCAGCTAAAACCCACCAAAGGTAAAAACACTGCGTTATATAGGTTGGAGGAGTTTTTAAACTAGAGACAGGGGGGGGAAACCAAAGAAATAGGTGGGATGTGAGGCAAGCAAGGGGGAAGGGGAGAAGTGAATATAATGAGGGTGGAGAGGGGGGTGGGGATAGTACAGTTAGATCGTTAGAGAAGAATAGGATGCTAAATAACCCCAAAGTTTTATCTTGCATGCTGACCAACGCAAGAAGCCTGACCAATAAAGCGGATGAGCTGCAGGCGCTTATATCGGAGGAGAGGTATGACATCGTAGGTATAACAGAGACTTGGCTAGACGATAGCTACGACTGGGCGGTAAATTTATTAGATTATAGTTTATTTAGAAGGGACCGGAAACAGGGGAAAGGCGGAGGAGTCTGCTTATATGTAAAGTCATGTCTAAAACCCAGACTAAGGGAAGATATAGGAGAGGGAGAAGAGGGGGTCGAGTCCATGTGGGTAGAGATAGAGGGAACTAAAAATAATAATAAAATATTACTGGGGGTCTGCTATAAGCCACCAAATATAACAGAGGAGAATGAGAATCTGCTATTAGGACAAATAGACAAAGTAGCAAAACATAATGAAGTGATTGTAATGGGGGATTTCAACTACCCGGATATTGACTGGGAAACAGAAACCTGTAGATCTCAGAAAGGAAAAAGGTTCTTGACAAATATTAAGGATAATTATCTCTCCCAACTAGTGCAGGAACCAACGAGAGGGAAGGCCGTCTTGGACTTAATATTGACTAATAGGCCTGATAGAATAACTGAGGTACAGATAGGGGGGCACCTAGGTAATAGCGACCATAATATTATCGACTTCAAAATGCCCTTCAGTAGGGTTATCAATAAGGGAACAACAAAAACATTAAACTTTAGGAGGGCGAAGTTTGATCAGCTGAAAGAAAGCCTTCAACTTATTGACTGGGACAAAGTTCTTAATCAAAGGAATACGAATAGTAAATGGGAAACCTTCAAAAGAATTCTGAATACTCAGTGCGAGAGATATATACCATATGGGAATAAAAGGGCCAGAAATAAGAGGAAACCAATATGGTTGAACAAGAACGTAAAAGGGGCGTTAAATAGCAAAAAAGAGGCATTCAAGAGATTAAAACAGGAAAACAGTAAGGAAGCACTAATGTGTTACAAGGAAAAAACGAGAACCTGTAAAAAACAAATAAAAATAGCGAAGGAGGAAACAGAGAGACGTATTGCTAGGGAAAGTAGATCAAATCCCAAACTGTTCTTTACGTATATAAATAGTAAAAGGATTAAATCGGATAATATTGGACCGATAAAAAGTGAGGAAGGCAAAATCATAGAGAAAGATGAGGATAAAGCTAATCTATTAAATAATTTTTTTTCGACAACTTTCACAAAGGAAATCGAACTAACAGGAGAAATGAGAAGTGACAAACTTAATCCTCCACTAAGTATGACAAATCTAACCCAAGCTGGGGTACAGAAACGCCTCAGTAACATTAAAATAAACAAATCACCAGGACCTGATGGCATACACCCACGGGTACTAAGGGAACTAAGTAATGTGATAGACAGACCGTTATATCTTATATTTAAGGACTCTGTTGAGACTCGGTCTGTGCCACTTGATTGGCGACAGGCGAATGTAGTGCCAATATTCAAAAAGGGAGCGAAAAGTGACGCCGGAAACTATCGGCCGGTGAGTCTGACGTCCGTTGTGGACAAAATTTTTGAAAGCTTCATTAAAGAGGCAATTACGGAGCATCTTGATGCTAATAATCTTTTAATCCCGAACCAACATGGATTCATGAGGAATCGCTCCTGCCAAACAAACCTGATTGACTTCTACGAGGAGGTTAGCTCTCGAGTAGATCAGGGGGAACCAGTGGATGTCGTGTATCTCGACTTCTCAAAAGCGTTCGATAGCGTGCCACATAATAGGTTGGTATACAAAATGAGAATGATGGGGCTGGGGGAAAATGTTTGCAAGTGGGTAGCTAACTGGCTAAAGGATAGATGGCAGAGGGTGGTTATAAATGGAATATACTCAGATTGGGTAAGTGTCACTAGTGGGGTACCACAGGGGTCTGTACTAGGCCCAATGTTATTTAATATCTTTATTAACGACATAGTCAACGGGATAAATAGTAAAATATCAATATTTGCAGATGACACAAAGTTATGTAAAACAATTAATACAAAAGAGGACAGTGCAGACCTACAGAGGGATTTGGATAAGCTGGGTAGGTGGAGCATTAAATGGCAAATGAGGTTTAACGAGGAGAAATGTAAGGTCATACATATGGGAAGGAAAAATGGAAGTCACCAGTACTCACTGAATGGGAAATCATTGGGGAATTCAGAGATGGAGAAGGACTTGGGCATCTTGATTGATAGCAAACTAAATTGGAGTGCCCAAAGTCAGGCCGCTGCTGTAAGGGCAAACAGGGTAATGGGATGTATCAGAAGAGGTATAGCTGCAAAGGATGAGAACATTGTTCTTCCACTGTACAAAGCACTGGTCAGACCACACTTGGAATACTGTGCTCAGTTATGGGCCCCAATATATAGAAAGGACATAAATGAGCTTGAAAAGGTACAAAGGAGGGCAACAAAATTAATAAAGGGAATGGAGGGACTGCAATACCCAGAGAGGTTGGCAAAACTAGGACTATTCAGCTTGGAAAAGAGAAGGTTGAGGGGGGACATAATAAATGTGTACAAATATGTTAGGGGACAGTATAGAGATCTTGCCCGAGATTTGTTCAAAAGGAGGGATATTACGGTAACAAGAGGGCACTCACTAAGACTGGAAGAGAAAAGGTTTCAGCACCAGCATAGTAAGGGGTTCTTTACGGTAAGAGCAGTGAGAATATGGAATTCACTGAGTGAGGAGACGGTAATGTCGGATTCACTACACCAGTTCAAGCGGGGACTGGATGCATTTCTAGATACCAGGCAGATTTCAGCATATACTTAAAAATAAAATAAAATAGTAGGTTGATACAGGGATTTATTCTGACTGCTGGTTTCAGAGTCGGGAGGGAATTTTTCCTCAGGTGAAGATTGGCCAAATCATTTCGGGTTTTTGCCCTCCTCTGGATCAACTTTAGCAATTACAGAACTAACAGGTCGAACTTGATGGACGCAAGTCTTTATTCGGCTTTACAAACTATGTTACTATGTTACTATATGGACACTTATGTTGTTGCCTAGCTGAGGGCTGTAACGAGCCAAGTGGACGTGACTGTCGCTGGAAAGGCTCCCGAATGTTATGTGTGTAATATGCCGGGGAGCCACTAAGATGGACTGTGTGATAAGCGGTTTATGATAAATAATAAACTGCTGCATTGTGGAAAAACCGGAAAGACATTGCATGTGTGCTTTACTTGACCCGGTGCAGCAAGTATCCCCCAGTATGATGACTAGCGCTGCCTTACATGTGGTTCGAGAATGCGGGCAATTGCAGCCCGGTTGCTAGGGGCAGCTGCAGCCCGGTTGCTAGGGGCAACCGCAGCCCGTTTGCTAGGAGCAACGGCAGCCTTGTTGCTAGAGGTAACGGCATTTAATGACGAATGTGGATGCAAGCAACTTGCTGTGGCTCGGCGGGGTCACGAAGATTAAAGCATCTGGCTGCAACTCGGTGGGGTTGCGAAGATTGTCGTCGCACTCAAACCCGGTTTTTGCTGTGACTCGGCGGGGTCACGAAGATTAAAGCATCTTGCGGTAACTCGGCAGGGGTTACGAAAATTGTCGTCGCACTCAAACCTGGTTTTCTGTGGCTCGGTTGGGCCACGAAAATTTTCTGGGGAGAGCGGTGTGTGTGAATAGTGTCCTGAGGAAATTCAGGAGCAGATAAAGATGGCTGTGAAGGGAGCAGCAAATGAGTCTGAAGCTATTGAGCGATTAAAGTGCCTGTTAAAACTCCAGCAGGAATTTGAGAAACGTCTACTGGACATGGTGCTGGAACCGCAGGAGCTGTAGGCACCGTATAGAATGGCGGCAGTGAACCATGCTGTGAACTCTCCGGGGACACCATTGTTGTCCCAGAGTGCCCAGGGAGGTGGTAAGAGCTGTTGTGAACTGAGTCCTAAGACTATTATTGATTTTTCTTGTAAAAATTCCCCTACCGGTGTGGTGGTTAAAAAGGGGGCGGAGTCAAAAAAGGGGCAGTTGTTCAAAACAGCGTGGAGTATAGAAAATCAAAAAAATTTACTGGTGGTGGGTTGGTATCGCCTAAAAATTACAATGTGACCGTTGATAATGGAGTAGCTCCAGTAGAAGGGGGTGACGTCAAGGTGGGAGGTGACTTGTTGGTCCACGACACCAAAGGGAGTGACGCAGACCCCGCAACTGACGGCGACACTACAAAAGTAGAAAGAGAGTTCAGTCAGGAGGGGCTAGACGAGGGGAGAGAGTCCCCCTCTCGTCGTCGACGGCGCAAGGGCCACAAAAAGGTTGCTCCTGTAGTCTTTGCTGCAAGTGAAAATAAAGAAAATGTAGTTCTGTGTGCCTTTGTTTCAAGTGTGGATCCTCCTTTAGAAGCAAAAGAGGAGGACAGCCGCAAAATCAAGGAGGAGGTTTTTCAATTGGAGATTGACAAAGCAGAGTGTGAAGATGAGTTTTGCGAGGTGAAAGGTCGCTTCTCTCTGGTACAGTTAGAGCTGTCTGCCCTCAAAGAGGCGCTGCAAGATGAAGTTTCTGGGCGTGAACAAAACCTAGAACGACTGTGCGAACAGTTCAACCCGGAGCTGGGTGAACTCATGAGGGATCTGCAACAAATCAAGAGACACTATGAGGATCTACTCAAGGTTAAGAAAAGACTAGAGGATGATAAAACTGAGGCAGAGTGTAATGCACACGCCCGGGCTGAGCGGCGTGTGCGTGTGATTCCACTGGACCGTGCCGGAGAGTGAATGCCTGGAGGGGCGTAACTAGGTATTCACCCGATCCGACCAGGGTCGCACGACGGCATACGACGCCAGTGCACCAAGGAGGAACCGAGCAGAGGGACCAGGTGCTACTCCAGGACAGACCCCGGACACGGCTGTTGACCCACACAGGGGAATACAGGAACAGGCTGGTTAGGCTGGCGCACAGACTGGTGGGTATAGGCAGGCACGACTGGTATGCAGGCAGGCGGGTATGCAGGCAGGGGGGTACAGGCAAGCACAGCTAGAGTGCAGACAGGGAGGCACTAGCAGGTAGGAACACAGGCGGGATAGGACCCAGTACACACTGGGACTCAGGAACAATACAGGCAGAGGGGTACAGGCAAGCACAGCTAGAGTGCAGACAGGGAGGCACTAGCAGGTAGGAACACTGGCGGGATAGGACCCAGTACACACTGGGACTCAGGAACAGAACCACAGATGTGGCGGACAAACACAGCAGAGTGAGGCCGCCCAGAGAGGTGAGCGAGAACAGGGCAGGACAAGGCCGCCTGGAGCGGTGAGCAAGAGTAGAGCAGGACAAGGCCGCCAGGAGTGGTGAGCAAAGGGTCAGAGCTGAGCGAGACTGCCGGAGCAGCGAGCAAAGGAGTCAGAGCAGGCTAGAACCGCCGGAGCGGTGAGCAAAGGAGTCAGAGCAGGCTAGAACCGCCGGAGCGGTGAGCAAAGGAGTCAGAGCAGGCTAGAACCGCCGGAGCGGTGAGCAAAGGAGTCAGAGCAGGCTAGAACCGCCGGAGCGGTGAGCAAAGGAGTCAGAGCAGGCTAGAACCGCCGGAGCGGTGAGCAAAGGAGTCGGAGCAGGCTAGAACCGCCGGAGCGGTGAGCAAGGCAGAGCAGGGGGGACAGGGCTCTGTTCACACAACAGACAGGAAGAGAAAGGCAGAGCCAGATACCCACAGGGTACTTGCAGTGAAGTAGCGAGTGGACCACAAACTCACAAACGGGAGTACAGAGACAACAAGCAGGAGTTAGGTGCGAGTTCAGACTCTGCAGAAAAAGGAAGGGAACGGACATAGAGGCAAAACAGGTAAAGGATAGGAGAGAGTTCAGACTGGAACTGAGTGTACGGAGGAGGCAGACACTGCAGAGGGATACAGGAGCGGGTCTGGGAATACGGCCCCCAGAGAGGCGGAACGAACAGGCAAGGAGCGTGTTCAGACAGGACAGACAAGATACAGGAGCGGGTCTAGGTAATCGGCCCCTAGAAGGCGGGAGGAACAGGCTAGGAGCGTGTTCAGACAGGACAGACAAGATACAGGAGCGGGTCTAGGTAATCGGCCCCTAGAAGGCGAGAGGAACAGGCTAGGAGCGTGTTCAGACAGGCCTGGAAATACAGCCTCCAGGATCGGCAGACAAGAGAACACAGAACGGGACCTGGCACCTTCAGAGTGCAAGCACACACTGAATGAAACACTATGCTCAGGCAGGGATTGATTGGAGCAGCTGAGCTATATACCAGGTGACAGACAGCAATAGGCTGAGGAGGCACAAGGGGTGTGACCCACAGCAGGTACAAAAAGCAGGAAGTGATCGGGCGCCGCCCTTAAGCAGCAGAAACAGACACAAACAGACAGCATGGAGGGAAGCCAGAGAGACATTCTGGACAGGAAATCAAGTGTGCGCTCTTGCACAGTGGGAGATGGACCACTAAGCAAGGACGCCGCCAGGTATGTTACACAGAGCACATGCGCCAAGTGGTTGAGACCACTCTGCAGGACACCCGTAATGAAAATGGTGATCTGCGCAGAAAAACCCTAGGTCTGGAAGCTCAGGTGAAGGAGCTGCCGACGTTCTGTGATAATCTCCAGAGGGCAGAGACGTGCCTTAAGGAAAGAATCAGCGGGATGGAAGCTGAGCGGAAAAAGATGGAGTCTATCAGAGAAGCCACAGACCAGGGCCAGGAGTTGGCCACTGGAGATGGGAGGTATGAAACATACCTCCTTGAATAATACGAGCTCGGATGATTCGTTGGATGTAGGAGCCGAGATCAAGGAGCTCAAGGAGTCGCTACGGGCCCATATGATGCAGGAGAGGCTTGAGAGACTGGCTGTTGAGAGCCGAGTGGGCGCATTGGAGACAGAGAGGTCTGAGAGAACTCTATTGTTAAAGGAGCAGCTGAAGCAGGAACAGCTTCAGAGATGGGCTGCTGAGAGGTGAGTAGCCGAGCTGGAGGAAGAAGTTTTCTAGCTCAAAAGTCGCCTGGCAAGGTATCATTCAGTGAACGAGGCCTCCTTGGAGAAGGAAAAGGAAAAACAAGTTGCACTCACTCCCTTATACCATGAGAAGGTGGACCTGAGGAGAGCTAAGAGAGTGTTAACCGAAGATAAATATGAAATGGAAGTGGTCAAGACGGAAATTCTTGAGTTTGTAGCTGTGAGTCAGCTCAGGGAAAGCATACAGGGTGAAGAAGCTGAAAGTCAGTTGCCCCTGACCCCTGAGCTAAATGATCTTTTGGGGACCACTGGTGAGACAGAAACGTCCCGGTACATATGCCTCATAGATGTACCTGAGGATTTGAGGAAAGAATGTGTGGCACCGCAGGGGTCTGGTTTCCACAGTAACAGCAATGTTATGTCTGAGAGCAGGTGGGAGGTCTCTTGGTCAGGAATCCTATGCATGCCACACCTCCTGCCCAGTCCTTGAAGGGGAAGAACTTCCCCTATATAAACCTAGGGCTGAGGCAGGGTGAGTGAGTAGAGAAGAAGTAGAGACAGAGAAGCAGATATAGGAAAAGAACATCAGGAGCTCTGTGGGAGCAGTGCTACAAGGAGTCAGGGGCTGGCAGCTGCAGAGCTCGCCCTGACTGAGAAGTTATCACCGGACCCGGAGTCCGAGGCTGTGGGGACTAACTCCTATCCAGCAGCAGAAACCGACCGGCAGGGGATTGCAGGTCCTCTGGCCCAGAAACCCGAAGGCACGGTCACACGAGTGGGACCAGCACCGCCGTCGTGGAGCGGAAGCTACTAGAAGGCCCCGAGTCACCGGCCATACGGGTGAGCACCACACGGTACACTCAGGGACGTGGGCTACTTATACCCGCCTCTAGCAAGGTAGCCAGAAGAGTATCGTTAGTTGGGAGGCCTACAACTCCGCCTGGCCAGGGGAGATCCCATCTGCTCAAGGACTGACCGGGCCCCAATCGCTAGCCAGTACTCCGGGAGGGTCTATCTTTGTCACCAGTAAAGACCCTGAACTACACCGTACCGTCTCCGAGTGGTTCCTGCTACCCCCATCATCCACGTCGGCTGCCCTGAGGCCATACCCCTCCCGTTGGGGGTTATACTATCACGCTGCACAATCCTACCACCGGCCTCAGCGGTCTGCCCTGCAGCAGCAGCTCCTTAGCTGTACTCAACGGGTGGCGTAGTCGTCCAACATCTACCGCTAATACAGCGCCACTTAGTCTGACTCCCTGGGCACGGACCGGATCACCGCCACGAGACTACAACCCTCAAGAGATCCGGCTCCGGGTAAGCTCCCGCGTGCGCAACGCAGCGAGACACAGGCCCAGGGGCGCGTCAAATGCACCAGTGAGTCCGTGCATGAAGAGTTTAAGAAGGCCGTGGGAGCCTGTAAGGTATACTCAACCTCAGGAGCTAAACAGCTGGTGGTCCTGTCCACGAGCGAAGTCACAGTGAAGAGGGTGGCGATCCTAAGTGACATGCACTGGCGATGTATGCGCACGAAGCGGTTTCTCCGGTTGAAGACGGAACAAGCCGTTAGACAACTGGAGCTTATGAGAAAAGCTTACAGTCTGCGGGAAGAGGTCATTCGGGTGCCTCATGTTCTGGTGAGAAAGCTAATTGGGAGAAATGGCCGAGCCATGCAGATGATGGTAAAGAAGTCTGGGGTGGTGAAAGTAAGCAGTCCACGTGATCGTCAGGACTGGATACCAGATGAAGATGGCATGGTGTCATTCTCCGCTATAGGAGCGGAAGAAAGCCTGGAATACTGTATATGCGCATGCTGATAGAGTACCGAGTGACCTACCTGCGAGGGGTAGAACAGTTGAATCTCGCCAGACTACAAATGGAAAGGCAGCATCGCCTGAGCAGCAGAAAGTGGCAGCCATCTAGAAATTGTGAGACCAGACAGAGAAAGGGCCCCCTAAGTAACAGAACAGCTACAGCTGAAGTTAGGGACATTTCAAGATGTCCTGAGAGTAGTTGGCGTGGGTTTAGAGGTAGTGAGACCTCCAGTAACTCAGGTTTGAGGGGCCCATACAAACGAACCAATAGAGGACGGGACAGTACGGAGTCGAACCGGACCTTAGATACCAAGGCATGCGAGTCACACTGCTGTATTGACCGCTGGGAGCGGGGGAGGTCTGACAAGGTTACGACTGACCGCTGGGAGCGGGGGAGGTCTGACAAGGTTACGACTGATGGCTGGGAGCGGGGAAGGTCTGACAAAGTTACAACCCGGAAATGTGACTTGACAGTCAGTGACAATGACAGATGGTAGGTCCCTAAGGAATGGGCTAATGTCGTTGACTAATGTTCCAGGTGCTGAACAGCTCAATTGTCAAGTACATGGTCTCGGTGTGAACTGGGGGTTATGAGGTAATTGTGTATACTATGTGTTCAACCCCACAAGTTTGAACAGAGGGGGGGGATTTGTAATGCAGCAGCTTGATTGGCATTACTGTAAGGGTCCAGGATGTGTTTTGGGCTGACCATGTACCTCCCCTTCATGTGACTGGTCACATGACTGTGACATAGTGCAGGTCCTGTATGCACAGAATGTCTGATCACATGACTGTGACATCAGCACAGGTCCTGCGGGTGTGTACTACAGGATATATAAACCCTGGTAGTCTTGAGACAGGGTGTGGAAAAGGCATGAGGCCTGTACCCATGTGGGACACCGTTAGAGTGTGAGGCCTAGTGAGGTCTATAGAAGCCTGAAAGGCAAAGGCTGGATGTTGGCGGTGTAAGCATACCAGTAGCCTTGGATGGTACGAGGGCTGGAGACCCCCACCTGGGAAGCCGTAAAGGCCACAGCGGTGGCAGAATAAACCTGAAGCAGCTAAAACCCGCCAAAGGTAAAAACACTGCGTTATATGGACACTTACTGTATGTTGTTGCCTAGCTGAGGGCTGTAACTGGAGCCAAGTGGACGTGACTGTCGCTGGAAAGGCTCCCGAATGTTATGTGTGTAATATGCCGGGGAGCCACTAAGATGGACTGTGTGATAAGCGGTTTATGATAAATAATAAACTGCTGCATTGTGGGAAAACCGGAAAGACATTGCATGTGTGCTTTACTTGACCCGCTGCAGCGAGTATCCCTCAGTATGATGACTAGCGCTGCCTTACATAACTCTTCTATTAAAAACCTTACCATTTGTCAAGTGACATACATATAGACAAGGGCATAGAGACTGGATCCCTAGTGTAAGCATAAAACCGCGGCAGAATTAGCGTCTCAACCCAGACAAAGGGCGGCCACACCCTTTTATATGCACTAAAGCATACTGACTGCAAAGAAAAAACCTGAAGGTCCAATCCAATCCAGCCCTTGTTCATTTTTATGAGTCAGCCTGTCAGCATTTTCAGTTGACAGGCGGATGCGCTTATCAGTTATAATTCCACCAGCGGCACTAAAAACCCGCTCTGATAAAACGCTGGCGGCAGGGCAGGCCAGGACCTCCAAGGCATAGAGAGCCAGTTCATTCCATGTATCCAGCTTGGATACCCAATAATTATAAGGCACAGAGGAATCACGGAAGACGTTGGTACGGTCGGCAAGGTACTCCCTCAGCATCTTCCAAAACTTTGCACTCCTTGTAAGAGTACCCCGCGCCTCTGGGCCTGTGTAATGGGAGGGTCTGAGAAAACTCTCCCAGAACTTTGACAGTGTTCCCCTGCCTCTGCTGGATTGAAGTTGTGTCTCTCTCCCCTGTACTCCGTGGTTGTACAATGAAGTGTGCCCTCTGATGTCAGCGTTTTGAGATGGGAATTTTTTTAATAGTTCCGCAACAAGGGCCTTCTGGTACAGCCCCATTTTTGTAGACCTGTCCGCCTCAGGAATAAGAGATATAAAGTTATTCTTGTAGCGTAGTTCTAGAAGTGTCACCAACCAGTAATGACTGTCACCCAAAATTTTGAGAACGCGAGGGTCATGGGAAAGGCAGCATAACATAAACTCAGCCATGCGTGCCAGACTACTAACAGGCAAGACTTCCGTGTCCTCACCAAGAGGATGACTGATCATGCTCTCCTCCACCTCCTCTCTGTCCTCTGGCCATCCATGCTGAACAGACGGTATGACAGCTGTGCAGGTAGTGCCGTCTATATTGCATGAAACTAGCTCCTGTCCTTCCTCCTCCTCCTCTTCCTCATTGTCACCCAATCCACGTTGGATGAGATGAAGCTTGGCTGTGTGTAATCACCCTGTATGGTTCCTTGCTCCATCTCATTGTGCTCCGCCTGCAATGCATCCTCTTTAATTGAGAGCGTTTCAGAAGACAGAGAAGCGCGATGGTGATGCTAATTATGGTGTCATCACTGCTCACCATCTTGGTGGAGTCCTCAAAGTTTTGGAGGATGGTACATATGTCTGACATTCATGTCCACTCCTGAGGTCTTATGTGTGGAGTCTGAACTGAATACCGATGGCCTTGTTGATGCTGGTACTCAACAACTGCCCTCTTCTGCTCACAAAGCCTTCCCAACATCTGCAGTGTAGAGTTCCAACACGTGGGGACATCACACACCAGTCTGTGAGCCGGAAGCTGCAAACGCTGCTGAAACACAGCAAGGGCGGTGGAAGCTGTAGGTGACTGTCTAAAATGGGCACACAGGCGGCGTACTTTAACAAGCTGATCTGGCAGCTCTGAGTAGGATCTGAGAAACCGCTGAATCACAAGGCTAAGCACATGGACCAGGCATGGTACGTGTGTGAGCTCGCCTCGCATCAGAGCCGCCACCAGGTTCCGGCCATTGTCACACACTACCATGCCTGGCTGTAGGTTCAGCGGTGTGAGCCACAGATCTGCCTGCTCTTTCAGACCTGTCCACAATTCTTCAGGATTGTGCGGTTTGTCACCTAAGCATATTAACTTCAGCACAGCCTGTTGCCGCTTGGTCGAGGCAGTGCTGCAGTGTTTCCAGCTTGTGACTGATGTGGTCATTTCGGAGATGGAGGCTGAAGAGGAGGAGGAGGCTGAAGAGGATGAGGTGCAGGAGCTGTAGACCGTGGGAGCAACCCTGATTGACCTAGGGCCCGCAATCCTTGGCGTCGGGAGGACGTGTTCCGTCCCAGGGTCCGACTGGGTCCCGGCTTCCAGTATGTTAACCCAGTGTGCCGTCAGCGAGATGTACCATCCCTACCTACAAGCACTTGTCCACGTGTCCGTGGTTAGGTGGACTGTTACGGATCCGGGTGGTGGAACCTTTGAGCTGCGGTGCAAGGAGGGACCAGAGGGGCGTGACTAAGTATCTACTCGGCCTGACCAAGGTCGCACAGCGGCTCAGTCAACTCCGTGAACCAGGGAGAGACCGAGCAGAGGGACCAGGTGCCACACTGGGACCGACCATGTATGAGAGCAGGTGACTCCCACGGGTCAAACGGCAGGAACTGACCGATACTGCGGATGAGCACGGCAGGCAGGCTGATGGGTGGTCCGGGTAGACAGACAGGCTGATTCGGCTGATATTCAGACAGGTGCTCTGGGTAGGCAAGCTGGTGGGCACAACAGGTACCAGGCAGGTGCTTCCAGGTAAGCAGGCTGGTGGAGCACGGCAGGTAACAAGCAGGTGCTTCCAGGTAAGCAGGCGGGCAGAGCCCATAGACAGACTGGCAGACTGGACTGAAGGACAGACTGTCGGGCTGGAAAGTAGTCAGACTGGCGGGCTAGACTGAAGATCAGACTGGCGGACAGGACTGACTTGCAAAGGACCTGAGGGCTGAAGCAAAGTAAGTATCACAGAGCAACAACCTTGCACGGGAACCTCCATATTGGAGGAGGTTCTTTAAATAGGGAGAGTCCTTCGGCCATTGGCTGGGGACTTTTTAGGATGGCGCGCGCGGCCCCTTTAAGAGGGAGGGAGCGCGCGCGTGCACCTTAACCACAGTGCCCGGGAAGCTGCGTGCACCAGCAGCAGCAGGGAGGCCGGAAGACGCCGGAGCAGGAGCGTTGCTGTAAGGGGGACGGCGTCTCTGCCTGTCAGAGGACAGAGATGCCGATTCTACATGGAATTTCCCGGTAACTGCGTTGCTGAGGGCACGGCCAATGTTTTGGGACACGTGCTTGTGTAATGCGGGGACGGCACATTGGGAGAAATAGTGGCGGCTGGGGACCGAGTACCGAGGGACGGCCGCCGCCATCAGGTTGCGGAATGCTTCCGTCTCCACAAGCTTAAAAGGCAACATTTCGAGCGCAAGCAGTCGTGAAATGTGAGAATTTAGTAGTGTGGCCTGTGGGGCGTTGGCTGCATATTTGCGCTTGCGTTACAATGACTGGGGTATGTACAACTGAACGCTGCACTGGGACAAGGACATGGACGTGCTTCCTGATGCTGCTACTTGAGAGTGTGCAACGACAGGTGCAGGGCAGGAGGCATCTTCGCATGCACCATGGACAGGGGATTGGCTTGCATGCTTAACAGCGGAAGAAGCAATGGTGTCACCTGCAGACACTGCTCCTGGACCCTGGGGTTTGGCCCACAAAGTTGGGTGCTTTGCTGCCATGTGCCTGATCATGCTGGTGGTGGTCAGGCTGGTGGTTTTGCCACCCCTGCTGATGCTGGCCTGGCAGGTGGTGCAAATGGCCTTTTTGGGGTTATTGGCAGAGTCTTTCAAAAACAACCAGACTCGGGAAGACCTAACAGTTGTACTGGCAACTTCCTTCGTGTTGGTGTTACGGGGAACGGTTGCCTGCCTTCTGTCTGCGGCCACCACACTGCTTCTTCCTGCCTGTTGGGGTGCTCTGCCTCCCTTCCCCTGTGTGCTGCTGTCCTCGCTCTGCATGTCCTCCTGCCAGGTTGGGTCAGTTACTACATCATCCACCACCTCGTCTTCCACTTTTGCACCCTGGTCCTTCTCCTGCCTTTCTGGCAATTGTGTCTCATCATCATCCACCTCTTGTGACACTTTCCCACCTTCGCCTTCGTGTGACCGTGGCTGCTCAAATATTTAGACATCGCTACACGCGATCTACTCTTGCCCCGCTTCAAGTGGACCGGGCGAGAGGCCCGAAACTATAAATGGAAAAGTGAACAGCTCTTCAGAGTGTCCAAGTGTTGGATCAGTTGTCTCTGGGCACTCGGCATGGTGGGAGGAAGGAGGATCAGGGTGAGGAATATGCGGTCCAGACTCACGGCTACTGAGACTTGACCGTGTGGAAGACAGGGTGGTGGTGGTGGCTAAGTGACTGGAAGCATTATCTGCTATCCAACCAACAACCTTTTGACACTGCTCTGGGTTCAATAACAGTGTGCTGCGGTACCCTAGGAATTGGGACAGGAAGGTCAGGCGAGAAGATGTGGGTGTTTGTTGTGGCACAGTTTCAGCTTGCCCACGGCCTTGTCCTCGGCCTCTGCATGCACCATCACCATCACGTCCAGTTTTCCGTCCCTTGCCACGTGCCTAGGCCATTTTAAATGGAGGACAGTATCTGCCACGCTCACTACAAATGTGTGAGTTTGGAGCGAACTTATATGTGATTCGTGTGACGGAGAAAACAGAGTTTTAAATACCTGGCTTGTAGGTAAGTAGTTTGAATAGCAAACTGGTGTGAATTGCTTCACTGACACACTGAAAGAAATTTTTAATGGAGGCCAGAAATGTCAGTATTTTCTGACAACGTATATGTGATCTGTTTGATGGAGAAAACACAGTTTTAAATAGCTGGATTTCTAGCGCTGTAATATGGAAAGGACCTAGCTGTATTCTGCGGTGCCAACAAGCAAATGGCGCAGAAAAACAGTGTTCTCTGGATTGCTTTTTAAGCAAATAATGAGGATTAAGATCCAAAGTAAAGTATTCCTGGCCCCTGAGACCTGGACCTTTGTATAGAAATATCTAACAGCAGCAGAAGACAGAATTGGAATAGAGCCTCTTGTGCTATATGCACTGCAGTCTGCTATATACCTTGCCTGCCTGCCTATATACACGGCCTGCCTGATATCTCTGCAGATGGATTAGTTAGTCCTCAAAAGGACTGTTTGTTAAGACGGATATGTGTAATGTACAGTTTTTCTCCCTACACTACCTAATACACAAGCAAATCTCTCCCTGAAGCAGCAGCACCTCTCCCTACTCTGCCTGATTCTGGAGTGACTGTGACGAGCATGGTGGCACCAGGTCTGATATAGACCTGATGACGCTGTGCGGCCAGCCAATCATTGTAATGCCACAACCAACATGGCTGCGACATTACAATGAGTGGCAGACAATTCCTGCATGTTGATTGGCGCTCTAAAGAGCGCCAAACATGCAGGGAGGGGACCCGAGCTCCCGCCGAGCAACACCGTAAATAATCGGCGAGTGCAGAGCATCTCGAGCAGTGAGATGCTCGGGCGAGCACCGAGCAGTAGCGAGCATGCTCGCTCATCACTACTAAAGAAACCTTTGTTTGCAATTACAGAGGTCGGACGTTTCTTCTCCAGATCTTTCAGGTTCCGGGGCTGTCGTTGGGCAACATTGAGTTTCAGTTCACTCCAAAGATTTTCTATTGTGTTCAGGTCTGGAGACTGGCTAGGCCACTCCAGGACCTTGAAATGCTTCTTACGGCACGACTCCTTAGTTGCCCTGGCTGTCTGACCACATGACCTTCTCCCATGCCTTCTCTGCATCATCCAGTTGGTGAGTGGCATACTTCAAACGGTCCTGGGCATGTGTGACGTGCCCCCTGGGCCGTGGGGTATTCGGTAGCCGGGCCGGTCGTTGCTAGGGGAGATGTCACAGTGGCGGTGACCCGGTCCCTGACCCAGGGCGGTCAATAAAAGGGGAATAAAGAAAAGGGAATATAGTTTTTATATAATGTTCGTGATGCCACCTGTGGTATGCGGCTAAAGGGAGCCCACGCGGCGGAGCAGATCCTCTGGAGCTGTTGTTAATGCAGCACAGTTGGTTTAGCTCTCCACAGGTAGAGCTTAGCTCCAGTGCAGTAATTGGTGATGTTATAGATGTTGCTGTGCAGTGTAGTGCAGGGGATGATGGCGTAGTAGTAATAATTCACAGAGACAGGATGCAGTCTTCTGGATTTACTCACAGTTCTCACTTTGCTCCTGGTTACAACTGCAGATCATAACTTCCCACGTCGTCCTGTGCTTACTCAGGGAGGGGTTCAGCCAACCCTCAGGTACCTCCGGAGTACATGACGGGACCCCCTTCTGTGTGTTCCTTCTGGCCGTCTCCCTGCACCTCACACCCAGTGTCCCAATCCAGTGACCGCGGACCTTGTCGGGCGACGTCTTCTCTGTCCCCTGGGTCCTCTATGGCCACCTTCTCGGTGAGATAGATGTGGCTTTTGGCTGCAGCACCTGAAATCCTGCAGCCTCCGGTTACCTAGTTGAATATTGCAATTCTCACTAGTTAGGGGCCGGTCCCCTCTGCGACACGATCCCTCCACCACCTGGTAGACTCGGGCGTACGGGTGGCCTTCAGCACTGCTCGTACCCCTGGGATCCTTTATTCACTCCTGGAGCCTTCTCTCTACTTCCGTTCCTTCCTCCTCTCCTTCTTCTGGGCCTCCTCCCTCAGACCCGCGTTTCCCTGAGCAGAGCTGCTGCTCCCGACTCTTCCTCTGACTCCCTCTCAGACTTCACTCACTCTAAAATGTTCCACCCTCTCTTTTATATCACTTCTTACTGAGCTCCCCTGAGCTACTTCTTCCACCCACACCCACTACATGATTCCCCCTACTTTGGTTCCCCCCACTCCAGCCAGGGACAGGGCTCAGCAGAGGAGCAGTGCATCTTGCCCCTCCTGCCGGTCTGGAGTAGTGTAGTGTTGGATGCAGGTGTTAGGGTCCCGGGCAGTACTCCTTCCTTACCTGAGAGTGAGATACCACACCTCTGGGTGAGATGCAGTACCTCTATGGTGACTGAACCCGCAGGGGCGCCACATACCCCCCTGGTAAAACACAGAACGTCCGGGGGCTGGAACAGCAAAACAAGGTTTTAGACATACAATTGTTTCTTCCCTTTATGGGAGGCACATTACTTAAACGTTACATGTTTCTTATCAAGACTTTTTTAAAACATTATAAAACTTTCTTCAGGTATATAAAACATTTTTCATATTAAACTTTTTTTTTTTTTAGCAGGCTACAGCGCGATCTGTAGCTGGGTGTCCATTCCGCTAAACAAGGTGCAATTCTGATGAACAAGAGGGACCCGTCCGAAAACCCTCAGGGCCTGGGCGTGGCTGCAGGGCATAGATGATCCAGTCGCTGGACCACGTGTACGGCCACGCCAAAGGGGTTTTTGTTCTGCGGTCTATTTATATAAAACCAATAAGGGGCACTTTAATAAGTGCAAACTATTTACAAGTTAAGTTTTTGGCTGCTCACAGTCCTCAGCCTGTCAGTTTTTGGTACCCCTTACCCGGTAACTATGAAAACACACACACAACGATTACTGCACTACCCTTCCGGGTAACTATATACAGTCTTTTAACTGAACAGTTCAATAGTGGTGCTCCCTCCGGGGAAGCACCTGTCCACAATAGGCTGGCCCAGCCGGGTCATCAGCCTTGCACTGCGGGGGCAGGTCCTTTCCCTCCTCCACTACTCTGTACACCTGGAGGGCATACCACCCGCGCTCTCCCTTGTGTCGGGTAAAGGTGATACGGTCACTGGCGTAGAGGTCTCTGCCGGGATGTCCCTGTTGAAGATGGGGTTCGACGTCCCACCGATTCACAAAGACGTCCCAGTCCATCTGTGGCTCTCTGATGAAGCCCCACCCGGCTTCCAGGTCGAATTTCACCACTATCCCCTGCAGACGGGGACTGGATGTGGCAGATCTTGTCTTGCGGGCCCAGGTTTTGGCTGCCATTTTCCGGGCCTCCATCTGTTCCCAACGCACCTGCCGGTCCTGACGCTCCTTTTCTAACTGCAGGAGCTCCCGTCTACAGTATTCATCCCTCCTGAGGGCCTGGGTCTGGGTCTCCCATGGGAACCTCATGAGGTCCCCCTCCCGGTTGTCCTACAGAAACTCCTCTCCTCCTTGGCATGCAACCGGGGGTGCGGGTGTGGGCGTCAGAAGGAGTCCCTGCTGGTCCTCATACTTGGCGGACCAGTCATAGATGGGGCTTCCGTACACCCACTCAAGTGCGGGGGCAGGTGGCTCTGGTAGGGGGCCTAGGAGGAGGTCTGCGGAATAGGTGCCCGGGATTGGAGGCTCCGCCAGGGGGTCCAGTAGCAGGTCGGCACTCTTAGTGCCCGGGACAGGGAGACTCCTCTTACCTGCGCCCGCGGGCGCTCCTGTGCTGCTCTCTGCCTCCTGGCTCCGACGTCTTCTCTGTCCCCTGGGTCCTCTATGGTCACCTTCTCGGTGAGATAGATGTGGCTTGTGGCTGCAGCACCTGAAATCCTGCAGCCTCCGGTTACCTAGTTAAATATTGCAATTCACACTAATTAGGGGCCGGTCCCCTCTGCGACCCGATCCCTCCACCGCCTGGTAGACTCAGGCATACGGGTGGCCTCCAGCACTGCCCGTACCCCTGGGATCCTTTCTTCACTCCTGGAGCCTTCTTTCTGCTCCCGTTCCTTCCTCCTTTCCTTCTCCTGGGCCTCCTCACTCAGGCCCGCATTTCCCTGAGCAGAGCTCTTGCTCCCAACTATTCCTCTGACTCCCTCTCAGACTTCACTCACTCTAGAATGTTCCACCCTCTCTTTTATATCGCTTCTTACTGAGCTCCCCTGAACTACTTCCTTCACCCACACCCACTACATGGTTCCCCTACTTTGGTTCCCCCCACTCCAGCCAGGGACAGGGCTCATCAGAGGAGCAGAGCATCTTGCCCCTCCTGCCGGTCTGGAGTAGTGTAGTGTTGGATGCAGGTGTTGGGGTCCCGGGCAGTACTCCTTCCTTACCTGAGAGTGAGATTCCACACCTCTGGGTAAGATGCAGTACCTCTGTGATGACTGAACCCGCAGGGGCGCAACATGTGCTGGCGTGAGCAGGGAGACCTTGTATGCCCTGCAGGATTTTAATCATTGATGACGTAGTGTGTTATTAACAGTAATGTTTGAGACTGTGGTCCCAGATCTCTTCAGGTCATTGACCAGGTCCTCCCATTAAGCTCTTGGCTGATACCTGACATTTCTCATCCTTGCCCCATGAGGCGAGATGTTGCATGGAGTCCCAGACTGAGGAAGATTTGCAGTCATCTTGTGTTTCTTCCATCTTTTAATAATTGTGCCAACAGTTGTTGCCTACTCACCAAGCTACTTGCCTATTGTCCTGTAGCCCATCTCAGCCTTGTGTTGGTCTACAATCTTGTCCCTGGTGTCCTTAGATAGCTCTTTAGTCTTGGCCATGGTGAAGAGGTTAGAGTGTGATTGAGTGTGGTCAGGTGTTTATATACAAGTAATGAGTTTAAACAGGTGCAATTAATATAGGTAATGAGTGCAGAGTAGGAGGGCTTCTTAAAGAATAACTTATAGGTCTGTGAGAGTCAGTATTCTGGTTGGTAGGTGATCACATACTTATTTCATGCAATACAATCCAATTTAATTATTTAAGAATCGTAAATTTGTGATTTTTTTTTTTATTTTTAGATTCTGTCACTCAGTTCAAGTGTACCTAAGATAAAAATTACAGACCTCTCCATTCTTTGTAGGTGGGCAAACTTGAAAAATCGGTAGTGAATCAAATACATATTTTCCCCACTCTATATAGAGATCGCTCTATATAGAGATCGCTCTCTCCTGTGTGTATAGATGGATGCATACTTGCTTGCATTCATACAGCGGGTGTAATAAGTAATGAACACATCACCAATTTTCTAAGTAACATCCAGCACAAAAGATTAGGAGACTTAACACAGGAAGACTTTTCACCTCCACTCTGACACCGAATAAGACAACTGATTTCCTTTATACCTGCTGTACCACTCCCTAGGGTGGGGATACGTGAGCAGCCAGTCTCACCCATCGCTCTGACTGCTCGTACACTTGGCACTTACACTCCCTATTATCTTTCTCTGCATTATATGTGCGGGAGCCTGCTTTTTTTGTTTACATCACCGAGGCTACCAACCTTGATAATACATATATCTCTCCTCGAGGATCTGTCCATCGCAGAGGGCGGCTGCACCCCCAACTAATTCGTGGGTGCAGCAATGGCTTTGCTTGAGTGGCTGGTTCTGGTTTGTGTTCTGTCTAGTCACCGTGGGCCACTTCCAAGACCTGGACTAGAGGGAGAGATCTGTGTTACTGAAGTCATTAAATTTTATTAGACAATCAAGATACCCATGAAACACAAATCATAATACAAGACATATACATATGTATACATAAACATAAAACAATTTAAAAAGGCAACAAGGTGTATGCAGATATTAATAATATGCAGGACAAAAGTAAAGAATATCAAGTCAATGATCTTAATTACAGGTACATGGCACTGAGCCTCTTCAATAGATTCCAAAAAGTACAATAGTAAAGTTTAAATGTCACTATAAAGTGCAAATGCAAATTCAGGATCTAAATAATTTAAAGTGACTCAGTGCTTAAACAGTTATTAGGTCTCTGGTCAAACAAAATGTAAATAATACAAATACAGGATCTATTACGATCAAAGTGACTTAGTTCCTAGGCAAATATTGAGTCTACGGCCAGACAAATTATCAAATCAAAATAGATGGTATTCATGTCCGCTTACAGGTAATCAAATCTCAATGGAGACATAAAAGATCACAGCGTGAATTTGTCTATACATATAAAGTGCTATGCACATGGAATGACAAAGTAAAGCAATAGATTATAGGACACAAGTAAAGGATATCAGGTCAGTGATCTTAATTAAAGGTACATAGCACTGAGCCTCTTCAATAGATTCCAGAAATCACAACAGTAAAGTTGAAAAAGTGCTTGACAACTTGGTCACACTATACATAAATCCATGCAACCGACATGTATTTATATAGTGTGATCAAGTTACGATGCTGCAAGTGCAGCATCAATAGTAAAAAACAAAAAATAACACCCATTATACTCACCTTCAGATGGCCCCTGGTCTCCTCAGCGATGTGTCCGGTATCTTCGGCAGCTCCCGATGCTCTAAAAAGGACCTTCCATGACATAATTTAGTCATTTGATGGTCACGCGACCATCACCTGACCGCTGACTAAATTACGTCATGGAAGGTCATTGCAGACCACTGCCTGAAGCCAAGGAGAAAGCAGCACCGCTCAGAGGAGAGCGGGGGGCGCCGGAAAGGTGAGTATAAGGTTTATTTTTTTTTTAATTCTTTAACTACTGGTACTAAGGTACCAGAGTCTGGAAGAGAGTCTCCTCTTCTCCAGACCCAAGTACCATCCGCGCATTGAACCACATAATATCCGCGTGCATGTGTTTTCATGCTGATGTTATTCGGTCGAATGCAAGTCAATGGCAGCTAAAACGCTGTGATTCCGCAAAATTGATGGTAGTGCTGCGGATTTTTCTGCAATGATAATCCGCAGTGGAAATTTCCGCAGCATGTGCACAGCAGATTAGCATTAGGGAAACATTGCAGACCTTCTACCAAGCATTTTTTAATTGTTTCCGTGGCGGAATTGCCACTGCTAAAACGCATAGTGGGCACACAGCCTAAGGGTCTTTCCAGGGATAAGTGTTTCTGGTATCACAAACTCAGGGTGGATGAGGGTACGTTCTGTGCCGTTACCCTTAAGCCCAACAGTAACGGTGTCGCCCACAGTAACCAGTTGCAAATGCTTATGAGCCCTCCCAACTGCACCACCCACAAAAAGAATAGCTACACTAGGCCCCGGGGCCACAGGTGTGGGGTTCATCTTCTGCCTCTCCAGGCAGTATCCTTATACTGTTGGTTATACCAGGGCTCTCCAAACGTAGCCATCATTGATCAAACACAAGATAGGACAGAAAAACAAGAGAAGGGGAGAGGTGTAACTGCTACACGTACAGTATGGTCACAGCTAAAACATGTTAAAGGGATAAATGTCATAAATGAACATTACCTAGTGACATTCAGGCAATCAGGCCAGGCAAAGTGGCGCACAGGCACCTCGACGTTCATTTCACCGCAGATGAGAAAGATTTATTTGCTGAAACTAAATTCTGCTGTTAATGTAGAAGGGTGGGAGGGCACCATATGCCAATCATTACATGTAACACTAGTAACCGGGTGCTAAATCCTGTACTGAAGTAAATTCTGCAGCAAATCAGAACGCTCATCATGGTGCCACGCACTTCATGATGACGCATGCCACGCATAATGAGAGCAGACAGTCATCTCACCAATCTCCACGGCAACGCAACAGTAACCAGTGCCACCACGATGACACGACAGCGCATGTGTGGCGTGTCTGTGCTTGTGCTGAAATTGAATGTGGCAGCAAAACGACGCGCCCACGTCATGATGGGAGGGACACTCCACGGCACACATGATGGGAGGCAGGAGCGCGTCGTCATGCCCATCACCATGGCACGCAACAGCAACCCGTGCCACCAGGTGGACAGGACAGTGCATGTCCGCAGCGCGTCTATGCCGAACCTATAATGCTCGGAAGGTTGCAGCTGAGTGAATGTTATACTGCAGCTAATTAAAGTGCAAGTGACCAAGGTAATATGAAGATACCAAAAATTAATAAGAGGAAGAGTATATACTGTAATATACAATAGCATGGTACATGAAAAAATGAGACATTAATGTCATATGAAAAAAAGGTGATGCAGCAACAAAGGAAGAACAAAAAATTAGAAAAGTGCATTGACCAAAGATTATAAAAAAATATTCAATATGTAATAAAATTAAAGTCCAAGGTCTAAATACAAAAAAAAAAACAAAAAAAAAAATCAGTGCAGCAGTATCCAAGATTTAGTAAGATGCAGTGTCGATGTGTATAGTTCACATGGCATTGATATGCAGAGCAGAACCATGAGAAAAAAATCTGTAACAATACAGTAAAATAACAAAAAAATCACATTATGGAGAATAATCACCATGATGAAAGATTAATATATACGAAAAATTAAAAATAAGACCCATACATTAAAAATTGGCGCAATTCACAAGAAAGATTTGAAACTCACTGCTTCATTTAAGCCTTCAGGTGCTACGGAATTTAGGATGGTAATCCAGCGCGTCTCTATTTGATGAAGTTTACATCACCGCCCCTAATTCCCAAGGTAACTTGGTCAATGCCACGTGCTGAAAACCCTCTAGGATTACCATTATGGGCTTCTATCCTAGGGATGGTTTTAATTTATCAGGATCCTGGCAAGTGACTGCATTTTTAATGTCTTTAATGTGTTCTTGGACACATATTTTGAAAGGTTTTGTAGTGATACCTACATAAATGAGACCACAAGGACAGCTGGTGTGACATACAACTGCTTCAGTGGTACATGTAATGTGGTAGACAATCTTAAAAATGTTATCCCTTTTCGAGATGAAATATTCTGTGGTTCTGGAAATGAAGGTCCCTGTCAGTTAAAACAATGGACAGATGTGTAGACAAAATATTTTTAATTGCTGACCACTGTGCATTGAATGTAATGCTGAACCTAGGATTGGTGTCTGATAAGGTGTTTTTGTTCTTTTTAGAATTAACAAGAAGAATTTGTCTGGCAGTGTGTTTTGCTCTAAGAAGGCCCTTTCTAATATCGCAATTCTTAGTCATTATGTTAAAGGTATGCATCAGGTCCTCAGATTGCTCAATATATGTTTGATCATTAGAGCAAATCTGATGAGCTCTCAAAAACTGGCCAGTAGGTATTGATTGTTTTAACTGTAAGGGATGTGAGGAAGTAACGCTTTCGTAGGTGTTTTACGAAAAATATTCGCGTGAATGGCACCATTGGATGATTTAGTGGTAAGCAAGTCAAGAAAGTTAACCTGTAGTTGACTGTACATCCAAGTAAGTTTAATATTTAGGTCATTTGTGTTAAGGTGACCCAAAAACTAATCCAACTGCGATGTGGAGCCCTGCCAAATAAAACATAACGGGACCATAAGACCACAGCATCATGTCCAGGTGTGTTAAGTGCAGGTTAGCTCCCCCACAGCTGCAGGAAAAATTAGCATATGAGGACGCACAAGACTCCCCCATAGCTGTACCCTGGAGCTGTAGGAAGTGACGGTCCTTAAAGGGGTATTACCATCTCCAAGATCCTATACCAGTATGTAGTAGGTATAATAATATTAGCAGATATCTCCAATTAGAAATGTAGTATACTTTTTTTTGATTCGCTATGTCTCTTTCCTGATTTGCAGGACCTTAAATATCCATGGTTACGTCCACCGATAAAGTGACAGCTAGTTGCTAGCGGTCATAACAATGGATACCTAAGGTCTTGCACAGGAAGAAAGACATAGAAAATAAAAAAAACTACTACATTTCTAATTGGAGGTATTTGCGAATATTTATTATTAATAATAATAATAATAATAATAATAATAATATAATACAACTCCTGGCAAAAATTATGAAATCACCGGGCTCGGGGGATGTTCATTCAGTTGTTTAATGTTGTTGAAAAAAAGCAGATCACAGACATGGCACAAAACTTAAGTCATTTAAAATGGCAACTTTAGGGCTTTAAGAAACACTAAAAGAAATCAAGATAAAAAATGTGGTACTCAGTAAGGGTAATTTTTTTCAGACCAAGCAGAGGGAAAAAATTATGGCATCACTCAATTCTGAGGAAAAAATTATGCAAATCACCCTGTAAATTTTCATTTCCAAAACTAACACCTGCATCAAATTAGATCTGCTCGTTAGTCTGCATCTAAAAAGGAGTGATCACACCTTGGAGAGCTGTTGCACCAAGTGGACTGAAATGAATCATGGCTCCAACACGAGAGATGTCAATTGAAACAAAGGAGAGGATTATGAAACTCTTAAAAGAAGGTAAATCATCAAGCAATGTTGCAAAAGATGTTGGTTGTTCACAGTCAGCTGTGTCTAAAATCTGGACCAAATACAAACAACATGGGAAGGTTGTTAAAGGCAAACATACTGGTAGACCAAGGAAGACATCAAAGCGTCAAGGCCGGAAACTTAAAGCAATATGTCTCTAAAACAGAAAATGCACAACAAAACAAATGAGGAACGAATGGGAGGAAACTGGAGTCAATGTCTGTGACCGAACTGTAAGAAACCGCCTAAAGGAAATGTGATTTACATACAAAAAAGCTAAACATAAGCCATCATTAACACCTAAACAGAAAAAAACAAGGTTACAATGGGCTAAGGAAAAGCAATCGTGGACTGTGAATGACTGGATGAAAGTCATATTCAGTGATAAATCGCGAATCTGCATTGGGCAAGGTGATGATGCTGGAACTTTTGTTTGGTGCCGATCCAATGAGATTTATAAAGATGACTGCATGAAGAGATTGATGATATAGGGCTGCCTGTCAGGTAAAGGCACTGGGGAGATGGCTGTCATTACATCTTCAATAAATGCCCAAGTTTACATTGATATTTTGTACAGTTTTCTTATCCCATCAATTGAAAGGATGTTTGGGGATGATGACATCATTTTTCAAGATGATAATTCATCCTGCTATAGAGCAAAAACGGTGAAAAACATTCCTTGAAAGAAGACACATAAGGTCAATGTCATGGCCTGCAAATAGTCCGGATCTCAATCCAATTGAAAATCTTTGGTGTAAGTTGAAGAAAATGGTCCATGACAAGGCTCCAACCTGCAAAGCTGATCTGGCAACAGCAATCAGAGCAAGTTGGAGACAGATTTATGAAGAGTACTGTTTGTCACTCATTAATTCCATGCCTCAGAGACTGCAAGCTGCTATTAAAGCCAGAGGTGGTGCAACAAAATACTAGTGACGTATTGGAGTGTTCTTTTGTGTTAGTTTTTCATGATTCCATAATTTTTTCCTCAGAATTGAGTGATTCCATAATTTTTCCCTCTGCTTGGTTTGAAAAAAATTACCCTTACTGAGTACCACATTTTTTATCTTGATTTCTTTTAGTGTTTCTTAACCCCTTAATGACCATGGGTCTTTCTGTTTTTGTGTTTTCATTTTTTGCTCCCCTTCTTCCCAGAGCCAGAACTTTTATATTTTTTGGTTAATATGGCCGTGTGAGGGCTTATTTTTTGCGGGACAAGTTTTGCTTTTAAACGCCATCACTGGTTTTACCATATCTTATGCTGGAAAACGGGAAAAAAATTCCAAGTGCCGTGAAATTGCAAAAAAATATGCAATTCCACAGTTGTTTTTTGGGTCCTTTTTTTAACCACGTTCACTGATTGCTAAAACTGACCTGCCATCATTATTCTCCAGGTCATTATGAGTTTGTAGACACCAAACATGTACAGGTTCTTTTTTATTTAAGTGGTGAAAAAAAAAATCCAAAGCTTGCTTTAAAAAAAAAAAAAAAAAAAAAAAAAGGCATTTTACAAGGCCCGTAGCCTTTTCCGGGATCTGGGGCTGGGTGAGGGCTTATTTTTTGCGTGCCGAGCTTACATTTTTATTGATACTATTTTGGGGTAGATCCGATGTTTTAATCGCCCGTTATTGCATTTTATTGCAATGTTGCAATGTTGCAGCGACCAAAAAAACATAAATCTGGCGTTTAGAATTTTTTTCTCGTTACGCCGTTTACTGATTAATTCTTCTTTTATATTGATAGATCGGGCGATTCTGAACGTGGCGAGACCAAATATGTGTATGTGTTTTTTTTTTTTTAATTATTTTATTTTGAATGGGGCGAAAGGGGGGTGATTTAAACTTTTATATTTTTTTTATTTTTTCAATATTTTTAAAAACATTTTTTTTACACTTACTGCATGCTTCAATAGTCTCCATAGGAGACTAGAAGCAGCAGTTGTCTGATTGCTTCTACTGCATACAAGCGATGAGCAGATTGCTTGTATGCAGCAGAAATGCTCATGTGCTATGAGCACCGACCACTAGGTGGCGCTCATAGCAATTGAGACATGACAACCACAGACGTCTGCTGCAGACCCTGGGTTGTCATGCCCACCCATCGATGACCCGTGATCACGTGACGGGGTCACCGATGGGCGGGGCTTAGGACGCGCTTCCCGGAAGCGCACGTTAAATGCCGCTGTCAGAGATTAACAGCGGCATTTAACATGTTAACAGCCGCGGGTGGATCGCGATTCCACCCGCCGCTGTTGCGGGCACATGTCAGCTGTAATAATCAGCTGACATGTGCCCGGTTCAGTGCGGGCTCAGCACCGGAGCTCCCGCTGAACCGCCTTTCCGACCAGGCGCGTACTATTACTGATCTAAACAGGTTCCGGATAGTATCCGAACGGAGGAAATTAACCTCCACCACCAAACTCAATCAATATAGTAACAACTAGTGTGGGATATAAAAATCCAAACCACCACAAAGAGTAACTAAGGTTTAAAATATATTATATTTATTGATATTCTTTAAAATTAAAGATATAAAAACAGTGGATAACCCATACCACAGATATAGGGTGTTAAACCATGAATCATTACAAGAGGTGTATATACATGCTACTACTTGGCAATATATTTAGGAGGTAAATGATACTGAATATGCATAGAGAAATATCCTATTTAACAGGTGAACAGATCAATCCACATCAAAAGATATACACATGCATAATAAATAAGAGCCAACATTACCTTAAGCCAATGTTTGTATGAATAAAAGCATGTTAAACACCCACCGCTCCGACGATCGTTTCGACACCTTTTTCAAGGAGCCCTGCGTACTATTACTGACCTAGTCGGAAAGGGGTTAAAGCCCTAAAGTTGCCATTTGCAATGACTTTAGTTTTATGCCATGTCTGTGATCTGCTTTTTTTCAACAACCTTAAACAACTGAATGAACATCCTCCAAGCCCGGTGATTCCATAATTTTTGCCAGGGGTTGTATTAAACCTGCTACACATTGAGATAGGATCTTGGAAATGGGAATGCCCCTTATAAGCACAAAAAAATGATGGGTCAAAATAAAATGTAGCAATGATGGAATGAAATCCAAATCCAAGTTAGTCATACCCAAAATATATGTGACTGCTTTTAATCCAAGATAAAGTCACATGTTATTTTCCAGGATAATACCGTCAAGTCTCCCAAGAACATCTGTGGTGTCCTAATGAATGAAGGGAGTGTCTCGACACATTTCTGCAAATAAAAAATCAACAAATTTACAGATTGGTTCACAAAGACCCTGTGACGAATGGCACCAGAGAGATCCTGCAGAATCCCACCGCTGCCACGACTTGTGAAGGATCCACACCTCGCCACCCGCCTGACGTCAGTTATGTCAGTCAGAGCACGTGATATGGATCTGCCCTTTGCACGAACGTGACGTTCCGCACCCCCTCGGGGACGCGTTAGGTCACATTGATACAGTTCTACACAGACACCCCCTGTCCACATGGGTACAGGAAGGCACCAGGGAGTGAGAAAAAGTGGCCCACTCAGTCACTGACGTGGCACCACACTCGCTCACACCCCTGACAGGCTGAGAGGCTCCTTCACTAGCTCCAGTGAAGCAGAGCCTGGGAGAGCTGTCACCAGTTTCTATTACATATAACAGACTTATATCGGGCTAGAAATCCGCCCATTAGCGTGTTCGTTGGAGCGAACAACGGATGTAAACGTTCGTGAATCAAGATAAAATAACAGCACAGGGTTAAATTATATATTTAATCACCGTAAGGGCGCATCAAACATTACACTATATACGTAAGGGCTATACACATACACATACCAGGATTGTGGGTGAGGGGTGCCATGCATACCAGGATTGTGGGTGAGGGGTGCCATGCATACCAGGATTGTGGGTGAGGGGTGCCATGCATTACAGGATAGGGATGAGGGGTGCCGTGCATACCAGGATTGGGGATGAGGGGTGCCATGCATACCAGGATTGGGGATGAGGGGTGCCATGCATACCAGGATTGGGGATGAGGGGTGCCATGCATACCAGGATAGGGATGAGGGGTGCCATGCATACCAGGATAGGGATGAGGGGTGCCATGCATACCACGATTGGGGATGAGGGGTGCCATGTATACCAGGATAGGGATGAGGGGTGCCATGCATACCAGGATAGGGATGAGGGGTGCCATGCATACCACGATTGGGGATGAGGGGTGCCATGCACACCATGATTGGGGATGAGGGGTGCCATGCATACCAGGATAGGATGGTGGGGACAGAAAGGGGGCAGCACAAATACCAGGATGGGGGCACCACATAACAGCATGGGAGACCATATACCAATAAAAATGCTCGCCACCCGCACATAGAATGGGTTCAATAGCTAGTTCAATATATCTATATATATATAATCGTCTTATCCCGTCTGTCTGTCTGTCTTTCTGTCTGTCTGTCTGTCTGTCCTGGAAATCCCGCGTCGCTCATTGGTCCGGCAGCGGCCAATCAGCGCCGCGGGATTTCTGAAAAAAGATGGCGGCCGTTAGCGGCTCATCTGCGGGACGGAGATGCAGCCGGGAGATGACCGGCGCGAGGCGCTCATCTCCCGGCTGGTAGCAGCAGAAGGACCCCGACCGCCGGCGCCGCTGACCTCCATGCGGGTCGGGAGGACTGGGGAGCGGCGCTGCGGGTCGGGATACTTCTGCTGCGAGCAGTCGCTCATCTCCCGGCTTCTCGCAGTGGAAGTAGCCGCACAGGCAGCGGCGCTCCCCGGTCCTCACTAATACGATTCCACTCCCCGGTCCTCACCAATATTAATCGCTGATTGGTCGCGCTCTCCGGCCGCGACCAATCAGTGATCTTGGCTCAAAAGTTAAACACGGCTGTGCTGATTGGTCGCGGCCGCTGCCCGCGGCCAATCACCAATTTGGGCGCCATATTTAAATAGCGGCCGCGACCAATCACCGATCTTGGAGCAACATTTAAACACTGATGTGCTGACTGGTCAGCGATCTTGCCGACACATTTAAACACTGATGTGCTGATTAGTCGCGGACGCTGCCCGTGACCAATCAGCGAGATTGGCGGCAAATTTAAACACCGCTCTGCTGATTGGTCGCGGGCGGCTGCGACCAATCAGCGAGATTGGCGCTAAATTTAAACAACGCTCTGCTAATTGGTCGCGGATGCCGGCCGTGACTAATTAGCAGTATTGGCGCCAAATTTAAACCCCGCTCTGCTGATTGGTCGCGGTGGCCGGCCGTGACCAATCAGCGATATGGGCGGCAAATTTTAACTCACTCTCCAGTACTCAGTAACACGGTTCGCTGATTGGTCGCGCCCAGCCGGCCGCGATCAATCAGCGACTGCTGCAACACGTCCGCAAATTGGCGCCGGATTTTAAACACTCAGGCCACCGTCGGGAGATCAGCGGTGACGCAGCCGAGAGATGAGCGGTGCCAGCCGCTCATCTCCTGTCTGCACGCAGCACAAGTACCCCGACCGACGGCCTCGCTCCCCGGTCCTCCCTTCACACTTGCCATCGGGAAATCAGCGGCATTAGCCGCTGATCTCCAGACGGTAGCCGCATGGAAGTCAGCGGCGATGCAGCCGGGAGATGACCGGCGCTAGCCGTTCATCTCCTGGCTACTCACACCGAAAGTACCCGCACATCAACGCCACCCCACGTTCTCAGTAACACCGGTCGCTGATTGGCCAAAGCCGCCGCCCGCGACCAATCAACGATATGGGCGGCAAATTTAAACGCCGCTCTGCTGATTAATCGCAGTCGCGACCAATCAGCGATTGTAGCGCCAAATATAAACACCGCTCTGCTGATTGGTCGCTTTCGCCGGCCGCGACCAATCAGCAGTATTGGCGCCAAATTTAAACCCCGCTCTGCTGATTGGTTGCGGTGGCCGGCCGCGAGCAATCAGCGATTTTGGCGCCAAATTTAAACACCGCTCTGCTGATTGGTCGCGGCCGGCGACTGCGACCAATCAGCATTATTGGTGCCAAATTTAAACCCCGCTCTGCTGATTGGTTGCGGTGGCCGGCCGCGACTAATCAGCATTATTGGCGCCAACTTTAAACACCGCTCTGCTGATTGGTCGCGACCGCCGGCCGCAACCAATCAGCATTATTGGCGCCAAATTTAAACCCCGCTCTTCTGATTGGTCACGTTCGCTGGCCGCGACCAATCAGCATTATTGGCGCCAAATTTAAACCCCGCTCTGCTGATTAGTCGAGACCGCCGGCTGTGACCAATCAGCGATATAGTCGCCAAATTTAAACACCGCTTTGCTGAATGGTCGCGGTTGCCGGCCGCGACCAATCAGCAATTTTGGCGCCAAATTTAAACACGCTCTCCAGTCCTCACTAACACGGTTTGCTGATTGGTCGCGGCTGCCGCCTGCGACCAATCAGCGATTTTGGCGCCAAATTTAAACATCGCTCTGCTGATTGAGACCGGTCTGCCGCATACATATTCTAGAATACCCGATGCGTTTGAATCGAGCCACCAACTAGTAATAAAATAAAGTCCAAGGTCTAAATACAAAAAAAATCAGTGCATCAACATCCAAGATTTAGCAAGATGCAACGTGTCGATGTGTATAGTTCCACAGAGCATCAATAAGCAGAGCAGAACCATGAGAAAAAATCTGTAACAATACAAAAAAATAATAAACAAAAAATCATATTATGGAGAATAATCACCACGATGAAAGAATAATATATGGAAAAATTAAAAATAAGACCCATACATTAAAAATTTCACAAAAAAGATTTGCAACTGACTGTTTCCTTCAGGTGCTACAGGATTAAGAACGATAATCCAGCGCATCTCTATTTGATGAAGTTTACGCAAGTGAAAAAATAAAGTAGCACTCTGTAACGCTGAGTATGCGAATATGAAGTATGAAATATGAATAGCATTACTGCTGTAGAAAATATGGAGGTAGCTCCTCTTAGTAACCACCTGTTCACACCTATTTCTTATAGTGGAAGTGCCGTCATTTTCTTTGTTACTAGATTTCAGCTTTTACTGAGCACTCCACCCCCATGCCGCAGGTGGTTTTAATTGCATCAGGATCTTACTTTCCCACACATAAGCAGACGGATGTCCCTTAGAGAGGTATTCACATTGATATGTCCTGACTTCGAGAAACGCCTTATTGCGGCTGTCAGGTACACATGAATTGGCCAATCTATGCGCTAAGATTTCTCATTTATTTTTATATTCTACAGTTGTAATGCTATTCATATTTCATGCTTCATATTTACACGCGCTAAAAAATGTAAAAAATATTTTTCATTTATTTCTATCTTCTACAGCAGTAATGCTATTCATATTTCATACTTCATGTTCGCATACTCAGCGTTACAGAGTGCTTCTTTGTTTTTCATTTTATATGGAGGTAGCTCCTCTTAGTAAGCACCTGTTCACACCTATTTCTTATAGTGGAAGTGCAGTCATTTTCTTTGTTGTTTAATGTGTTCTTGGACACGTAATTTGAAAGGTCTTGTAGTCATGCCTACATAAATGAGACCACAAGGACAGCTGGTGAGTAGTGTTGAGCCACCCCCGTAGTGTTCGAGTTCGGTTCGGTTCGTCGAACACCCGTGTGTTCGCCGAACTGTTCGTCGAACTGTTCGTCGAACACCTTCGAACACCGTTAAAACCAATGGCAGGCAAACAAAAACACATAGAAACACATAGAAAACACCTTCAAAGGTGTCCAAAAGCTGACAAACTGCTCAGAAGACACAACTAACACATGGAAAAGTGACAAGTACATATAGTCATGCGAAAAGAAAAGAGGTGGAGGAGTAAAAGGAGGGGGAGACACAGATATAGGCATGTCATGCCCTTCTAAAATCCAAAAAGCGAGAAGCCGACACAGCCAGTCCGCTCCTGCCCGTGCCACCTCCGTGTCGCCGGGTTTGTGCCAGAGCCGCGGTGAACCCTGATGGCCAGCCCCCCTCTCCCAATACTGGTGCCTGTCCGCTGGTGGGTCGAGCGAGCCCCCCTGTGGTGGAGGCAGTTCTAAGCTTTTTAATTTAAATTGTCTCTCTAATTTGAATGAATACACTTTAAATCCATTTACAAGGATCTATTGGAGGGCAAGTCTCATGCCAGCAGCCGCGTAATTCCAGCTCCAGTAGCGTCCACTAAAGCTGCTGCAGTTAAAAAGCTTTTATAAGGATCGAGCTCGTCTGTCTACCGCAAGGCATCCTACTGCCAGTCCCAGCCCCTATGCCTTGGGGTGCCTCCTGATGCTCTTCACTGAGTATCCCATGGTCCCGAAGCATTTCCTTTGAAAAAATTAAGTGTCTAAACTACAGGTGGTGTAGCTTGCTTAACAGCCGGGATAATCCGCTGACTAGCAGACACTGCTACTAGGCACAAAGTATTTCCTGGGCTAGATGCAGTTAAAAATTTGTAATTAGATACTCTCGTTGGATGCTGAGAAAGCATTCCATAGAGTCTCCTGGCACGCCATATATGATTCTCTTAAAAAGCTTGGGGTAGGGGTCTAGGGGACCCTTTTATAGCCAAAATCACGGCCCTGTATCGCAATACGTCACCTAGGCTGAAGATAAATGGAACTGTAGCACCCTGAGGGCTCGGTTGCTACAGACGTATTGCACCTCACCCAGAGGTGTGATATCTCACTCTCAGGTAAGGATGGAGTGTGGATCAGGACCCCGACACCTGCATGCATTACACCACATTGCCGTGGGGCAGGGCGACCAATATGCCCCTGAGATGGGCACGACAGTCCCTGTCCCTGGCTGGAGTGGGGTGAGGGAACACTGAGGAAGGGGAACCCTGTAGTGCAGGAGCAGGGAGGAAGCAGTTCCTGGGTGCATTGAGAAGGGAGTATAAAAGGTGGGCACCATCTTAGTTCAGTGCAGAGAAGCCTGAGCAGAAGTGAGAGGGAGCAGGGGCTCTGCATGAGCTCTGCTCCAGAGGCGCGCCTAGTAACAGAGGCCCAGGCCTGGAAGAGGGAGAAGGAAGGAAGAGGAGCGGAGAAGGCTCCAGGAACGAGGAATGAAGGGATCCCAGGGGTGCGGACGGGCGAGTCGCCACCGCACGCCCGAATCCACCTGCGTGGAGGGGTCAGGCCAAAGGGGGAGACCGGTCCCCGAACTAGTGGAGGCAGGAAACGACCCTCAGCTAGAAACCGGAGGCTCTGACATTTTATGTGGCGCAGCCCCTCGCTACACCCACTAGGAAGGCACCACATAGGGTCAGGGAAACTGGCGCCAAGTTTACCAAGAGGAGGCCCGAGGCAGCCGGACAGAAGTGTTGGTAAGAAAGGCCAGACAAAGGACACACAAAGGGGGTCCTGTGAAGTGCTCCAAAGTTATCTGGGAGTTGTCTGAGCCCCTCACCTGGTGAGCACAGTACGAAGTGGGCAGCCGTTACCTGCAGACGTGGTCTGGATAATAAGAACTGTGAGTAAAGGACCTGGACTGCATCACTGACTCCGTGTCGTTACTGCTGCTGCCCTGCACCATCACCCCCATCCTCCGCATACACTGCCCTGAGGCTATACTCCTCCCGTGGGGAGTTATGCTACGCTCTGCTGCACCCACAACACCAGCCTCAGCGGTCTGCCCTGTAGCGGCGGTTCACTCTGACCGCAATCCACGGGTGGCGTAGTCGGACATTTAAACATCAAAACCACATAAATAGTTCCGCCACTGGTTTGACCGCCCTGAGCCACGGAACCGGGTCGCCGCCACGAAGACTACAACCACCAGCATCCACCAAAAAGGGTCCGGCTCCGGGTGTCCCAAGGCCCAGGGGGTGCGTCAGAACATTTTCATCACCTTTCACAATCACCAATGGGACAAGGCAGGGATGTCCTCTGTCCCCTCTCTTATACATCCTAGTGACGGAGCACCTGCTCTCATCAATTCGCCATTACCCCAATATTAGGTGGATTGAGGTGGGAGGCACCGAGTACAAGTGCTCTCTATTTGCTGATGATGTCCTAGTATATATCACTCAATCACATATATCCATCCATGCTGTTATGACTGAAATAGATCACTTTGTTACATGGTCAAATTTTAAAATCAATGCAGCGAAGTCTGAGGCCCTCGATGTCTCCCTCCCCAAATCCATATAGGATTCCATCCAGTCCAACTTTCCCTTTGCCTGGCCCTCACAGGGTATCAAATACTTAGGAATTCCTATTCATAGAGACCTCTCCCATCTATGTTATCTTAATTTTGGGCCCTTTATTGAACAATTCCATACAGACCACGGTTGGCAAGTTAGAACTGTAAGATTCACTACGTGAAGGCGCTAAAGATGAACTCCATAATGTATGTGGATTTTCTCAAACAGCACTTCCTGCCATGGTTCAAGAAGAAGAACCGTGTATTTCACAGCAAGATCATTTTTCTGCATGATAATGCACCATCTCATGCTGCACATAAAACATCTGCATCTCTGGCTGATATGGGCATAAAAGGGGACAAACTTATGGTGTGACCCCCATGCTCCCCTGACCTCTACCCCATTCAGAACCTTTGGAGCATCATTAAAAGGAGTGTCTATGATGGCGGGAGGCAGTTCACATCTAAGCAACAGCTCTGGGAGGGTATTCTGTCCTCATGCAAAACAATTGAAGCAGAAACCATCCAAAACCTGACAAATTCAATGGACGAGAGAGTTCAGAAGCTCCTTTCGAACAAGGGGTCCTATGTGAAAATGTAACATCACCTAGAATAAAGTTTTGAGTTGAAAACTGTTTGATTTCAGTTTCTAACAACCTGCTAATGCTTATAATTTCAAAAATGACCATTTTTTTGGTCTTTATTAAAATGAAAAGGTTGATCGAAAAGTTTGGGGGATCTAAGAGTGTGGCAACCCAGTAGTCATGATTACTTCGAATTCTGACAATATGAGGGTCATGCTGCAGGTAGTGCAGCAAGAAGGCACTTATGTGTCTTGCGCATCTCGGAGCCCCAAAATTATTTTCCGGGCTAGATGCAGCTAAAAATTATTTTTAATTTTAAATCTGGTGGAGCTTATTATAGATGGCCTAATAGGATCAGTGCTGCACACTGCTACAAAGCCCAAATTATTTTCCAGTCAAGATACAGATAAACATGATTAGTAATTTGAAAGCTTAAAACGGTTGGTAGGGTGATTTTAACCAATCATCAAGCTTTTACTCTCCCCAGGATGACACAGGGGTAGAAAAGTCGTTTCGGATCCATGATTTGTTCATCTTTATGAACGTGAGTCTGTCTACATTATCAGTGGAGAGCCGCGTGCGCTTATCTGTCAGCACACCACCAGCAGCGCTGAACACACGTTCAGACAGAACGCTGGCTGCGGGGCATGACAAGATCTCCAAGGCGTAAGTGGCTAGCTCCGGCCATTTATCCAGATTGGAAGCCCAAAAAGAGCAAGGGTCCAGTGACACAGTCGTGGCTTCAATGTTTACTTGGAGATACTCCTGTACCATCGTCTCTAGGCGTTGACTATGTGTCAGACTTCTTGTCTCCTGTGGCCTTGCAAAGGATGGGCTAAAAAAGTGGTGAAATGATTCCGCAAAATTGAGGTTACCAGCAGATACTGTGGTTCTGTTACGGTTTGAGTGCTGAACACTTGACGGTCCCACGGTTGGCAAGTTGGAACTGTGAGATTCACTACGTGCACCACTGGTATTTTGTGGAAAAGCACATGTAAGATTCTGCAACAGTCTCTGCTGATACTCCTGCATGCGTGCATCCCTTTCTATGGCAGGAATAATTTCTGCAAATTTACTTTTGTACCGGGGATCTAACAGTGTGGCAACCCAGTAGTCAGGATTATTTCTAATTCTCACAATTCGAGGGTCATGTTGCAGGTAGTGCAGCAAGAAGGCACTCATGTGTGTTGCGCATCCAGGAGCACCAAGTCCCTGTTGTGTTGGTGGCGAGGTAACAATCATGCTTCCTTCCTCTGTCCTCTCCCCCCAACCTCGCACAACAGAAATGTGATCAAGGTCTCCCTCATCTGATGAGTCTTCCATCAGTTCGTCCTCCACTTCTTCCTGGGCTCCTGCACCTTCCTCACTAGTTTGGCTGCTACCATGCGCCCTGGTAAAACCATCTCCCCCACCCTCACATGCCTGCCGCCTTGGTGCTGCCGACCTTCTGGACCTTGCAGATGTTAGCCCTTCCGCATACAACTCCTCCTCCTCTACTTCCTCCACCTCCTCTTGTGCCACCACCTGACTCCGAATTCTGTTTAACATGTGCTCCAGCATGTAAATCACCGGAATAGTCATGCTGATAATGGCATCGTCAGCACTAAACATCTTCGTCGCCATTTCAAAACTGTGCAGAAGGGTGCATAGGTCCCTGATCTGAGACCACTCCTCCAGCGTGATTTGCCCCACCTCTGAATCTCGTTGGCCCAGGCTATACGTCAGAACGTATTGCACCAGGGCTTGTCGGTGCTGCCACAGTCGCTGCAACATGTGCAGAGTTGAATTCCACCGGGTAGGCACATCGCATTTTAGCCGGTGAAGTGGCAGGCCCAACGACTTCTGTAGAGATGTAAGTCGCTGAGCTGCGGGATGCGAACGGCGGAAGTGAGCACACAGCGACCGTGCCCTCTGCAGAAGGCCATCTAGTCTGGGATAGTGGGCTAAAAATTGCTGGACAACCAGGTTCAACACGTGAGCCATACAAGGCACGTGTGTGACATTGCCCCGGCGAAGGGCCGCACCCAGGTTTGCAGCATTGTCGCACACGGCCTTCCCTGGTTTCAGGTCCAGTGGAGACAACCATTCATGAAATTGGTTCTCCAGAGCTGACCACAACTCCTCAGCTGTGTGACTCACATTTCCCAGACATTTCAATGTAAAAACCGCCTGATGACGTTGAGCCCTACTGCCAGCATAGTAAGGAGGTGTGCAGGATCCCTTCTGCGCAGTTAGAAAGCTTGTGGCATGACCAGACAGGCTTTGGGTGCAGGTGGAAGACCGAGAGGAGGTTGAGGAGGCAGAAGCAGTGGAGGAACTTTGACATAAAGAGGATTGACGCACAACTCGTGGGGACGGCAAGACTTGGACAGCAGCCCCTTGTCCTGCTGTCACCATAGTTACCCAGTGCCCAGTCAGCGACATGTAACGCCCCTGTCCATGCCTACTCGTCCAAGTGTCTGTGGTGAAATGCACCCTGTCACACACAGAGTTTCTCAAAGAAGCGGTGATGTTGTGTGCGACATGCTGGTGGAGCGCAGGCACACCTTTCTTTGAGAATTAGTGCCGACTGGGCATCTGGTACTGGGGCACTGCGACGGACATAAGGTCTCGAAAATCCTCTGTGTCCACCAGGCGGAAAGGCAGCATTTCTGTAGCCAAGAGCTTGCAGATGGTGAAATTCAACCTCTTAGCTTTCTCATGGCTAGGAGGAAATGGTCTTTTACTTGTCCACATCTGAGGGACCGAGGGCTGGCTATTGTGCTTAGACGGGGTTGATAAGGGTGTCCCCGGCAAACTGCCGGTCTGTGAGGAAGATGCAGGCGGACATGTTAGGTTGCCTTCATCCAAAGGTGGTGCTATCGATGTTGGACAGCGCTCAACACCAGCTGGTGTTACCACCTCCAAAGAAAATGATGACCTGCCAATCACGCTGGCTGTTGCTGGTAAAGAGGTGGCAGGTCTGCGCCCCAAAACAGGTGTGACTGCTGTCCCCCCAGTCACAGAGGATGAAGAGGCCGCGGATGCACAAGATATGGCAGACGGTGGTTGGCCCGGCTGGCTAGGCCGCATTGTAGCACACTGAGCTTCCCACTGCAACTTATGCTTCATGTCCATGTGCCGGTTCATGCATGAAGTACTCAAACTATGTATTTTTTGGCCTCTACTTAGCTTTTGCTGACAAATGTTACAGATAACACGAGTTGGGTCATCTTTATCGATCTGAAAAAATGCCCAGGCTATGCAAGGCTTAGCACCCATGCGACCTGAAGAGCCACCACGACTTGTGGTGAGAGGCAGAGTTGTGTTTGAGGATGCAGTTGTTGACGTGCTTCCAGTACTACGTCTCTGTCCAGGAAGGCGCAACCTGACCTCGTCGTCACTAGCATCTTCCTCCACCTCCTCTGCTGACCTCATCTCTTGGCTGACTGTGGGTTGACAGTAAGTGGGATCTCCGACCTCATCATCATCACCCTGTGCGTTATCACACCCGTCGTCCTCAGAGCCAACCTGTTCCTGCCCTGACAAAAAACTAAAGTTGTCGCTCCAATCAGGTATTTGAGTCTTATCATCGTCTTCCTCATTGTCTCCACCAACAGGAGTTACAGTTTGGGAATGAGGGTCTACATTATGGTCAGAACCTTCTGCGTCTGGTCCTGGATCCGACTCATAAAGATTCTGGGCATCAGTGCAGATCATTTCCTCGTCTGGATTCACAGAAGCGCTGGAGTCGACCTCTGATTCCCAGGCTATAGTATGAGTAAACAGCTCTGCAGACTCAACCATCTGTTCTACCTCATACTCAGACGGGCAGCTGGAGATTTGGGAGCTGTGAGGAAGCAAGTGCGATTTGGGTGACACCTTTGAGGACTGGAGTATTTGTGATGTTGAAGTTGATGTGGAGGAGAGCCCACTTAAAGGAGCACTTGATATCCGTTGAAGCACCTGCTGTTTTTGTGCCTCATCTGGAATTTGTAGCGATTGGCGTGGCCGTAAGAAAGGGATCTTATCACATTGTCCGCTAAAAGAAGTAGACATTTTAGTTTGGCTGGAAGATGGTCTTTCTTCTGCACCTACCCCACGGACACAACCTTTTTTCCCCTTCCCAACACGCCTATTCCCCTTTCCACCAGCAGCAGGCCTTTTTCCACTCATTTTGGTGGTTAACTAATTCACAACTCTGGAGTTGTTTGCACAAAAAAACAATGGATGGTAACCGAGCAGAGCTGAGTGGCCAAACTGTGGTATTAGGCCAAAACTATTGGCTGGGTTAGATGCAGAAAAAAATTATTTTGAATTTGCAACCTGATGGAGGTCAGTATAGATGGACTAATACAACAAGTCCCGCACACAGCTAGAAGCCCAAATATTTATTCAGAGGTACTGTAGATGCAGATAAAAATTAGTTTTAATTTGCAACCTGATGGAGGTCAGTATAGATGGACTAATAGAGAAAGTCCGACACACTACTAGAAGGCCAAATATTTTTTCAGAGGTAGATGCAGAAAAAAATATATTCAGTTTGCAACCTGATGGAGGTCAGTATGGATGGACTAATACAACAAGTCCCGCACACAGCTAGAAGCCCAAATATTTTTTCAGAGGTACTGTAGATGCAGATAAAAATTATTTTTAATTTGCAACCTGATGGAGGTCAGTATAGATGGACTAATAGAGAAAGTCCGACACACTACTAGAAGGCCAAATATTTTTTCAGAGGTAGATGCAGAAAAAAATATATTCAGTTTGCAACCTGATGGAGGTCAGTATAGATGGACTAATACAACAAGTCCCACACACTGCTAGAAGCCCAAATATTTTTTCAGAGGTACTGTAGATGCAGATAAAAATGAGTTTTAATTTGCAACCTGATGGAGGTCAGTATAGATGGACTAATAGAGAAAGTCCGACACACTACTAGAAGGCCAAATATTTTTTCAGAGGTAGATGCAGAAAAAAATATATTCAGTTTGCAACCTGATGGAGGTCAGCATAGATGGACTAATACAACAAGTCCCACACACAGCTAGAAGCCCAAATATTTTTTCAGAGGTACTGTAGATGCAGATAAAAATTAGTTTTAATTTGCAACCTGATGGAGGTCAGTATAGATGGACTAATAGAGAAAGTCCGACACACTACTAGAAGGCCAAATATTTTTTCAGAGGTAGATGCAGAAAAAAATATATTCAGTTTGCAACCTGATGGAGGTCAGTATAAATGGACTAATAGAACAAGTCCCGCACACTGCTAGAAGCCCAAATATTTTTTCAGAGGTACTGTAGATGCAGATAAAAATTAGTTTTAATTTGCAACCTGATGGAGGTCAGTATAGATGGACTAATAGAATGATGCTATGCCCAAAAGATTTTACTTCACTAGGTGCAGTAAAAAAATTGGTATTCTATACACAGGTGGTATATCTTGCAACACAGATAGGCTACTCCACTGACTAACACACTCTGCAATAGGCCAAAAAGGATTAGCTTTGCTAGATTCAGCCAAATGCTGTGAAAAAAACTTGCACAGCACTGGCACAGACCTGCCTGGCAAAAACTGATAGGAACTCATGTAACCTAGTCCTGAAAAGGACTCCAATTACAATTAGTCTTTACTCCCACAATCTATCTATTTAAGAGCACAGACCTCCCTGATAAAAGTCGTAGGAAATGCTGTAACCTAGTCCTTAAAAGGACTGCAATCACAACTATTCCCTACTCCCAAGCTATCTGTAGATTTGTGCGAAAATTGGCTTGAAATTAACAAGGTATAGCACACACAGCAACAGCGGTGCCGTCTAACACGCAGCTGCAGCAGTGAGAAAATGGTGGCGACGGGGAAAATGGCTTGGTCTTATAGGGCAAGGACATGTGACATACACTGCCAATGACACATGCCCTTGCTTGTGTGAAAAAAAGCACTTCGCTCCGTGTGTGCGCTGCTGATAGGCTGACAGATTGCACCTCCCCACTGTAAATGCGGGAAAGAGAAAAAAAAATGGAGATCTTCATTGTTCCTGCAGAGATCCATCCCCTGCCCCTCCCCCCACCCCACTGTACACTCAAACTGCGTATTAACATTAATTTTCATCATTACTGAGAAAAAATCCAGTTATGATTTTGGTGCACGAACAGTTATCGAACATAACCTCGAACAGCCGAATTTTTCTCAAATTGTTCGTGTTCGCCGAACGGCTCGAACACCGCCCAAAACAGCTCGAATTTGAGATTGGCGAACAGTTCGAGTAGAACAACGCTCATCTCTACTGGTGAGACATTCAACTGCTTCAGTGTTATATGTAATGTGGTAGACAATCTTAAGTTTTATCCCTTTTCGAGTTGAAATATTCTGTGGTCTTGGAATGTATTTTAGGCAGAAGATCCTCACAGAGGACCTTCGAATCCAAATGGAGGAAAGTAATAGGTATGCATTCACCAACAGTGAAGAGCAAGATATTTGATCCAAGATACAAGAGGTTGTTTGGTAAGGTGTTTTTGAAGGTACTGATAAGTTAAAAGGATGACCGGAAGAGCTTGTCTGGCTTTTGTTTTAAGAAGACCCTTTCTAATATAGCAATTCTTATAACCATTATGTTGGAACGCACGCAATAGGTCCTCAGCTTGCTCAAAAAAAGTTTGATCATTAGAGCAGATGCGACGAGCTCTGAAAAACTGGCCAGTAGATATTGATCGTTTTAACTGTAAGGAATGTGAGGAAGTAACGCTTTTGCAGGTGTTGTTTTATGAAAAATATCCAAGTGGATGGTACCATCAGATGATTTAGTGGTAAGCAAGACAAGAAAGTTAACCTGTAGTTAATTGTACGTCCAAGTAAGTTTAACCCCTTTTAAAGCTCATGACGTATTAATACGTGTCAGTGCCCTGGGCTTTAAGAGCCTGACCCGTATTAGTACGTCATGGCGATCGCGCGCGCACACAGGCTGTGCGGGCGCGATCGCCGCCAGGTGTCAGCTCATTGTCACAGCTGACACCCGGTACTATGTGTACCGGGTTGTGATGGGGTTGGGATTTTTTTCAAAAGTAAGAAAAAAAGATGACGATATGGTGACTAGTGTTGAGCGCAAGTGCTCGCTACTTGAGTTTGCATCGGGTGTTCTGGTATGCATTGAGTATCGTGGGTATTTGAGTGACATGCTCGAGTCTCCGCCCCATATGCTTCACGGCCCAAAAAACTTTGCGGGGATTGCCTGCCATGCACGAGCAATCCCCGCATGTTTTTTTTTGGGTGTCTAATAACCGTGAAACATCCGGGCGGGGACTCGAGCATGTCACTCGAGCACACGCAGTACATGGTGCATACCCGAGTACCCGATGCAAACTCAAGTAGCGAGCACTTGCGCTCAAGACTAATGACAACTTATTCAATATGATGACCTAATGTTATCAAATTCTGTGTCGTACCTCTGGGTTCAAAATGTTCACTATACACCTTAATAAAATCCTTGAGGGGTATAGTTTCCAAAATGGGGTCACTTGTGGGGGAGCTCCACTGCTTAGGCACATCAGGGGCTCTCCAAACGCGACATGGTGTCCGCTAACAAATTGAATGGAAAATCGGCTCAAATTGTTAGCGGACGCCATGTTGCGTTTGGAGAGCCCCTGTGTTTTTTTTTTCATTTTTATGAATCAATTTGTGAAGCACCTGGGGGTTCCAAGTGCTCACTATGCATCTAGATAGGTGCCTTGGGGGGTCTAGTTTCCAAAATGGGGTCACTTGTGGGGGAGCTCCAATGTTTGGAGAGCCCCTGTGTGCCCAAATTCAACATGGCGTCCGCTAATTATTCAAGCAAATTTTACAATCAAAAGTCAAATGGCGCTCCTTCCCTTCCAAGCCCTGCCGTGCGCCCAAACAGTGTTTTTTCCCCACATATGGAGTATCTGCGTGCCCAGGGGAAATTGCACAACAAATTTTGGGGTCCATTTTTTCTTGTTACCCCTGTGAAAATAAAAAAAATTGGGTATTTTCTGTCATAAAGACCCCTCAAAGTGACTTTAAATATGATGTGGTCCCTAAAAAAAAAATGGTTTTGTAAATTTTGTTGGAAAAATGAGAAATCTCTGGTTAACTTTTAACACTTATAGCTCCCTAGCAAAAAAAAAAATTGGTTCCAAAATTGTGCTAATGTAAAGTATACATGTGGGAAATGTTATTTATTAATTATTTTGTGTGACATTTCTCTGATTTAAGGGCATAAAAATTCAAATTTTGAAAATTGCAAAATTTTCACCAAATTTCCTTTTATTTTCACAAATAAACGCAAGTGATATTGAAGAAATTTTACCACAATCATGAAGTACAATATGTCACGAAAAAAACAATCTCAGAATCAGGGGGATCCGTTGAAGCGTTCCAGAGTAATTACCTCATAGAGTGACAGTGGTCAGAGTTGTAAAAATTGGCCTGGTTATTAACGTGCAAACCACCTTGGGTTGTAAAGGTGTTAATATTTAGGTCATTTGTGTTAAGGTGACCCAAAAACTAGTCCAACTGCGATGTGGAGCCCTGCCAAATAAAACATAACGAGACCATAAGAATACAGCATGATGTCCAGGTGTGTTAAGTTCAGTTTCACTCCCCAACAGCCTTAGGAAAAATTAGTATATGAGAGCGCCCATAACTGTTCCCTGAAGCTGTAGGAAGTGACTGTCCTTAAAGGGATATTAGCTAATATCTCTAATTAGAAATGTAGTATAGTTTTTTTTTTTATTTCGCTATGACGCCATTTAGTCACCTGATGGTCACACGACCGCTGACGTCGGCGGTCAGGTGATGGTCGCGTGACCATCAGCTGACTAAATGACGTCACCGCAGGTCCTGACAGTACACTGCGGGACGCTGAAGAGAGAAGACGCGGCCGGGAGCAGACTGGAGGAGATCGGAGAGCAGACCGGGGGCCACCGGAGAGGTGAATATACCGTTTTTTTGTTTATTTTTAACGTTTTAATTCTTTTTTTTTTACTATAGATGCGGCATTTAAAGCATCTAAGTTGTTCACACATTATAAATCCATGCCGGTTGCATGGATTTATATTGTGTGATCAACTTGTCAAGCAATTTTCCAAGTAATGCTCAAAATCGCTTGGAAAAGTGCTTGAAAAAAAAGCATGTAAAAACGCTTCTCTCCGCATGCAATTTTTTTTTTTTTTTTTTTTTTTTCTGCCAGAGAGGCAAAAACGCTCTGCATCAAATCTGCTACGTGGGCACATAGCCTAACAAATATCTCCACCTGTCGGCAGGCAGACAAGGGCAGGAAAGTTTCTGAGTGACAGTACAAATGCACGGCAGAGAGGTGACAACTGACTGGTCATTTTAAGTAGGCAGAGATTCAAGGTCTCTGAGGGCCTGAATTTCTGTTTCAATAGTAAAGGGGGCTAAATTGGGAATAAAGTGCTTAAGATTTTGAAGGCAAACAGTTCCAGATCCTTAAACGCCATAAAGAAGTCTTAACACTCCACTGGTGAAAAAGAAAGGCCTCTCTCTAGAGCACTAATATTTGTGATTTAGATAAGACTTGTTAAAGACCAGTTGATTACCTTTAGGTTTTCTTTACTTTCTTGTCTCTGAAATTGTGTGTATGACTTTTTCTCTTTGTGACTGTTGGTCTCATGAAACAAATTTACTTGATCTGTCTGCTCTGCTGGCTTGAACTGCTTGCCTAAAAAATGACCACCACATTCCTCCTCAGATGTAGTAGATGTACTAGACACGGATTGCAAAAGAGATCTAAATTGAGTATCTTTCTGACACCCAACGGTCTATATTCTTGGACGGATAATCTCCAAGATCTCGTGGGTATTTTTAGTTTTAGTGTTTTATATCTGATTCCCACTTGGAAAAATCTTCCTCCAAAGATTGATCAAAAGTCTTAAGCTTATCAATTGAAAGAGTTTGTTGATTTTATCTCTTATAATCTCAGTTTCCTTTTGTCTGTGCCAATAAGCAATTCCAGAAGGGTACGTGAACACTATTACAAGTGGGAGGAAGCACTTCTAAAAATGTGGAATCATCCAAACCTAGGGTAGGATAAAGTTGGCTGCGTAATCCTCTGGGTATAATCTATTTGCAAATAATTTTCAAGGCATCCTTGTTGCACCACACCTTGGCCCTTTTCTTAAGAAGTTCTCTAATTTTCAGTTTCAAGTCTTTAATATCTCTGCCTCTTGATCAGTAGTCGACTTCTCACCAAGTAAAACCCCGAGGTGAGTGACCCAGGTTTTGTCACGTTTCTTAAAGTCCATGTATCCTGTGGAAGAATCTGCAGACACTGATGTAATTGAACCACATAAACCTATAAAATAGTCTCCCAACCAAAGTAATAAATAAGGTCCCTGCAAAACAATATGAAATCAAGGAGAGGTTCTTCAAGACTTCCTAGCACATGATTAAAGGGCTTAGTGAAAAAACAGCAAGAGGGACCGAATATGATCAAAAATACAAAGTTTATTACATAGAATTTCAAAATACACAATATTGCCCAACGTGAGGTAAGGGAGAAGCACGGATAAAATAGGTAGGTCAATTTTCCATTAAAAATGCACTTTTCATGTAAAAACAAAAGAATCATAGAATCCTATCATAGAATGGTAGAGTTGGAGGGGACCTCCTGGGTCATCTGGTCCAACCCCCTGCTCAAAGCAGGATTCACTAAATCATCTCAGACAGATATCTGTCCAGCCTCTGTTTGAAGACATCCATTGAAGGGGAACTCACCACCTCTTGTGGCAGCCTGTTCCACTCATTGATCACCCTAACTGTCAAAAAGTTTTTTCTAATATCTAATCTGTGTCTCCTCCCATTGCTTCTAGTCTTTCCTTGTGCAAATGAGAATAAAGTTGATCCTTCTACAATGTGACAGCCCTTCAGATATTTGTAGACAGCTATTAAAGTCTCCTCTCAGTCTTCTTTTTTGCAAGCTATACATTCCCAAATCCTGTAACCATTCCTCATAGGACATGACTTGCAGACCGGTCACCATTCTGGTCGCTCTTCTCTGAACTTGCTCCAGTTTGTAGATGTCTTTTTTAAAATGTGGTGCCCAAAACTGGACTCAGTATTCCAGATGAGGTCTGACCAAAGAGGAGTAAAGTCCGATAATGACTTCACGTGATCTAGACCAGGGTTCCCCAACTCCAGTCCTCAAGGCCCACCAACAGGTCATGTTTTCAGGATTTCCTTCGTATTGCACAGGTGATGGAATTATTGCCTGTGCAGGTGATGCAATTATCACCTGTGTAATACTAAGGAAATCCTGAAAACATGACCTGTTGGTGGGCCTTGAGGACTGGAGTTGGGGAACCCTGATCTAGACTGTATGCTTCTGGTAATACATCCCAGAATTATATTTGCCTTTTTTGCTGCTGCATCACACTGTTGATTCATGTTCAGTCTATGATCTATTAGAAACATACAGATACTTAGTATTGTCACATCCAGAACAACCTGAGCAATAGAACTGTCAAATAATTTATCGCATACTGTGTACACCTTAATAAAACAGCATTTTTGGAGAGTTTCTATTTTTTATAGTCATACAGCTAGACAAGAAAGGCAGGAAAATCGATCAGTAAGTTGTATGCACACTAATATAAGAAAATTAAATGGCAATTTGGTCCATAGAGATCAGGCCCTCACTAAGCTGTCAGCACGAAAATAAAGTATATGGCGATAACAAAACGAAAACATTTTTTTTCAAAACTGGTTTATATTATATTGTGCAACAAAAGAAAAAGTCCATAAATCTGTTAACCGATTAAATGCAGCTGTTAAACTTCACTAGAACAGGAATAAAAGAAAAAGAAAATGTAGTTTGTGATGCCAGAATGCACTGAGTTAACTTCTGTTTCCTGGTGTGATGTTGTGCACCCGATTTGTCCAGAAAAACAGAGAGGCCGATAGGCTATTGATAAGCTTTACTTGTCGCATACAAGCACAGGTAAATCCAGACAGATGATTATTCAGCAGAGTTTCAATTTCAATGCAGCAAGCACAGTTACTTTCCAGTATAGTAATGCAGATACATGAATGGTACAGTGATTCCTGAGGACCAGCTTCTGCTTCTGTGCGCAGTCTATCACACAGCTGATTGCAGCTGAGGCTGTGGTCTCTGATATACGCAGGAGCTCTGAGCTTCCAACCTGCTCCTTCAGCTTTCAGGCAAGGACAACACTCACAAATCTCTGTCTCTCTGGGTGCAAAGCCCAGGACCTGGTCATGTGGAGTAACCAGGTGACCTTATTGCCATATATGGAAAGCAGGGCTGATTTGTTAACTCTTAATCTCCTGATGGCAGAACATAATAATTACATCACTTTATGCATATATAAACCACTTATATGTACTGGATCCTCATGTACACTATCTGCAAAGGGGAAAATGAACATTGTGCAAACATAATGAGGGAGCTGCTAGCTCTGCTACATGTTAAAGTCACATACACAACCGCTTTGGGGCATTACATATTCACCCACTTTAAATACATCTGGAACTTCTTACTGTGTTTTAGAACAACCTATAGGAGAAACACGCATGACATGGCAGCAGTGAAATATGAGTCCATGAGTCTCTGTATAAATGCTGTAACCTGAAACAAATATATCATCATTCAAAAGTCTTTGAAGGCACGTAGCTTGAACGATGCATAAAACTGAAGAAAATTAAGAACATGGGGGCTGTTGTATCGCAGTCTCTTGTAGTCCCAATTAAATTACATAGAGCAAAACATTAACTCGGTCATTTAAGGTTCTTGCTGGCACACGGCCTTTGGTCTCTCTCTGATGTTCTCAATGAGTCACTTTTGATACCTGATGAGGGCTCATCCTCAAGGGATTAGGAGTCGATATATTAAGTGGGGGGTAACTGAGAATCAACAAGTTCAGACTGTGTGTAGACAGGTTGTGGGATGGACCACTGCAAACAGGGACCAAACGGCCATACAACAGAAAACACTTTACCTTTTGGAGCTGTTGCTGACCTTTTGTCTGGGAATACTTGATCTGGAACTGTATTCTCCACAGGATTCTTCCTGGAATCAGCTCTGAAGTCATCCAGGGAATGGTTGGCAATGTAATCTCTGGAGGGATCTTGGACGTCATCTGTCAGGCAAAACTTCAGCTTTGTACGGTGCACTAACTTGGTTATCTCTTAATTCTCTCGAGGTATTGTACATTTCTACTCCAGGCAGAGGTATTGCTTGAACAAAGTATGGGCAAGTTTCCCTCTTCTCATCTAGTTTGCTGGTGTGATGATTCTTCTTAAGCTAAACTCGATCTCACTTTCAGGGGTTTTGCTTTGCCATTTATGTTGTAGTTCTATTTTTATTTCTGACTAATGACTTTCATTTTCTCTTCAACAATGACATTAGCTTCTTCTAGTCATTGGTGATGCTCTGTAACCCAATCAGTTTGTGGTAGAGGGTTGACTATCTTTGGAACTTGCACTTCCAAGGCAACATCTACTTGTTGTCTTCCTTGTCTACCAAACATCAGGTAAAAACGTGTGTACCCAGTGGAACAATGTGCATTGTTATTGTTTAAAAGGGTTGTTCACTACTTTTACATTGATGCCCTATCCATAGGATAGGGCATCAATGTATGATCGGCCGTAGGCCCCGCACCCAGCACCCCCGCCGATCAGTTGTTATCGGTGCAGGCAGTGGCGGTCACCGGTCGGAAGTCCTTAGCTTCCGTTGCCGGCTGTCTAACTATGGTGGCTGCCGCGGGGTACCGCACATCCACCTCCCATTCAGTTGAATGGGAGGCGGATGTGCAGTTGCAAGCGCTGACCACTACAGTTAGACGGAAGGCACCGGAAGGTAAGGACTTCCGGCTGGCAGGTGCCGGCATCGATAACTGATGATCGGCGGGGGGCGCTTGCGAATCTACGATAGGGCATCAATGTAAAAGTAGTGGACAGCTTCTTTAAATAGACCAATTCTGGGAGTAGATTTGACCAATCAGTTCTCAGCTGAGCAGTTATTGCACATAGCATGTCAATTAGAGTCTAGTTAATCCGCTCGCACAAACTGTTACACTGTGGATGATATGCAGTTGTTCGCAGTTTCTTACAGCGATAGAGAGTACATAGTTCTTGGAACAGTTCAGATTCAAATGTAGCACTGACGCGCCCCCAGGGCCGTGGGGTACTCGGCAGCCCGGCCTTATGGCTGCTTCTGGGGGAAATCACGGTGGCTGGCCCGGTCCGTGGCCCAGGGCGGTCACTGAAAAGGGGAGATATTTTGATATGGGTTTTTTTCGTGACGCCACCTGTGGTGTCTGGTAAGGATCACCAGTGCTGCGGCAGTCCTCTGAGGCAGATGATAGGGCAGCTTAAGATGGAACGGCTCCCCACAGGTGGAGCAGGCCTCAGGGCAGTGTAGGAGAAAATGGAGGAGGTGCGCTGGGCGTTGTAGTGCATGGAGGGAAAAGGTACCGGCGAAATGAAGGAGCGGAGGCAGTTCAGTGCAGTCATCCGAGTTTACTCACAGTTCTGTTCAAGTTCCTCAGGTGCACAGTACTGGTGCAAGCCTCCCACGTCGCACTGCTTTCACCGGGCATGGGTTCAGTCCTTCCTCAGGCAGCTCGGGTGCACCTGGCAGAACCCCACTTTCATATGTACCTTCCTAGACCGACTTCACGCTGGGTCTTTACTCCCTCCTGCCCTGCGCTTCTCACTGTGAATCCTATTCGGGTGCTGCGAGGTCACCCCCTGTCCATCGGAGTTACACAGACCTGCTCGACCTTACTTTTGGATTGAAGTGAGGGTTTGGCTGGTGGCTATAGAAGCCAGAAGCCTCCGGTATTTTCCAGCCGAGGTTGAAGCTGCACGACTGGGCCAGGGGCCGGTCCCCTTCTTGCGGCCTAGATCCTCCTGACACCTGGCAGGTTCGGGGTGTACGGGTGCCGCCTGCACTCTCCGTACCCCCTAGGATCCCTTCTGTAGAACGGAGCTTACTCCCTGCTCCCCTTCTGGGCCTCAGTACTGGACCCTTGTAGTGGAGCAGAGCTCCTACAGAGACTCTGCTCCCAGACTGTTCTCCAACTACTGGACTGCCACCCTAAATCCCTATTTTATATTTTTAATGTATGAATGCTCCCATGAACTACTTCCTCCACCCACACCCACTACTGGTTCCCCCTAACTTTGGGTTCCCCCCCACCCCAGCCAGGGTCAGGGCTCAGCAGCTGCGCTCTGCATGTCGCCCCTTCAGCCAGCCTGGTGTAGTGTAGTGCTGGATGCAGGTGTTTGGGGTTCCGTGCAGCACTCCCTCCTTACCTGAGAGAAAGGGAGACACCACACCTCTGGGTGAGGTGCAGTACCTCTGTGGTGACCAAACCCTCAGGGGCGCCACAGCACCTAGTAAGCAATTGGTAGTACAAAGGGAGCTACTAACCCAATTAACATACGAGTGTATTTTCTAGTGACATCGGCCTGTGACAAATATACACCTAGGTGAGAAGGATGCAGTTCCTGGCTTTAAAAGAATTCTCTCACCCCCAGGGCATCCCCCATTTGCTCAACAGAAGTCTGCAGCCTCGCCGGCACCGTAATGAAATATGGAAGATCGAAAGTTCTATACTTCCGATAATGGACACACTTTTTTAGCGGCAGGTCAGGTAAAGAACAATGCGCATAGTTTTTCATAGCTGTTTGCCCCTCTGGTGAGCTGTGGTGCAAAAATACAGAAATAACGGATAACGCAGCTATTCCATGTGTAGTCTCTTAGGAAAGGTAAATTCGTAATAAAGAATATGGCGTCACTTGCAAGCTTCTGTGATCAACCAGCGATAACTTATCCCAGAAGTTAGAAATTTTCATAAAGCTATGAAGGCTGGAGCCCAGCCCACGTGATGTCATCGCAGGGGGTGTGTGAGCAGGCCCCCCTTCGGCATAAAAGGCCCAGCCGAGGATGGGTCAATACTCATGCCGAGAGTATATACACTGCTCAAAAAAATAAAGGGAACACTTGAACAACAGAATATAATTCCAAGTAAATCAAACTTCTGTGAAATCAAACTGTCCACTTAGGAAGCAACACTGATTGACAATCAATTTCACATGCTGTTGTGCAAATGGAATAGACATTAGATGGAAATTATTGGCAATTATCAAGACACCCTCAATAAAGGAGTGGTTCTGCAGGTGGGGACCACAGACCACATCTCAGTACCAATGCTTTCTGGTTAATGTTTTGGTCACTTTTGAATGTTGGCTGTGATTTCACACTCGTTGTAGCATAAGATGGACTCTACAACCCACAGAAGTTGCTCAGGTAGTGCAGCTCATCCAAGATGGCACGTCAATGCGAGCTGTGGCAAGGTTTGCGGTGTCTGTCAGCGTAGTGTCCAGAGGCTGGAGGCGCTACCAGGAGACAGGCCAGTACACCAGGAGACGTTGAGGGGGCCGTAGGAGGGCAACAACCCAGCAGCAGGACCGCTACCTCCGCCTTTGTGCAAGGAGGAGCACTGCCAGATCACTGCAAAATGACCTCCAGCAGGCCACAAATGTGCATGTGTCTGCACAAATGGTTAGAAACCAACTCCATGAGGGTGGTATGAGGGCCCGATGTTCACATATGGGGGTTGTGCTTACAGCCCAACACCGTGAAGGACGCTTGGCATTTGCCACAGAACACCAGGATTGGCAAAGTCGCCAACTGGTGCCCTGTGCTCTTCACAGATGAAAGCAGGTTCACACTGAGCACATGTGACAGACGTGACAGAGTCTGGAGACGCCGTGGAGAGCGATCTGCTGCCTGCAACATCCTTCAGCATGATCGGTTTGGCAGTGGGTCAGTAATGGTGTGGGGTGGCATTTCTTTGGAGGGCCGCACAGCCCTCCATGTGCTCGTCAGAGGCAGCCTGACTGCCATTAGGTACTGAGATGAGATCCTCAGACCCCTTGTGAGACCATATGCAGGTGCGGTTGGCCCTGGGTTCCTCCTAATGCAGGACAATGCCAGACTTCGTGTGGCTGGGATGTGTCAGCAGTTCCTGCAAGATGAAGGCAATGAAGCTATGGACTGGCCCATCTATTCCCCAGAACTGAATCCGATTGAGCACATCTGGGACATCATGTCTCACTCCATCCACAAACATAACGTTGCACCACAAACTGTCCAGGAGTTGGCAGATGCTTTAGTCCAGGTCTGGGAGGAGATCCCACAGGAGACCATCCGCAACCTCATCAGGAGCTTGCCCAGGCATTGTAGGGAGGTCATACAGGCATGTGGAGGCCACACACAATACTGAGCCTCATTTTGACTTGTCTTAAGGACATTACATCAAAGTTGGATCAGCCTTTAGTGTGTTTTTCCACTTTAATTTTGGAGGTGACTCCAAATCCAGGCCTCCATTGGTTAATAAATTTGATTTCCATTGATGATTTTTGTGTGATTTTGTTGTCAGCACATTCAACTTTGTACAGAACAAAGTATTCAATGAGCATATTTCATTCATTTAGATCTAGGATGTGTTATTTGAGTGTTCCCTTTATTTTTTTGAGCAGTGTATTTTATATAGCATGGTTCACGTTTTATAATGATCCATTTGAGTGCCTCCCCTCCAGCTAAACTGGAACTATACCTATCACAGAGATGACAGTCTTTTATTAATCCCATTTATTTTCGTGTAACTGTATACTCTGTATTGTATAGTCACCTTTTGTAAAATATATATTTTTCATAAACTCTGCCTCCCTTTTGGATTAAATATAAAATGTAATAGTCCTGTTTCTTTTGTCCTGTAATCTTTCCTCCCCCGAAGCCATATACGCTACCAGAAAGCAGGCGTCCGATCAAGCCTGTATTATATTTTAAAATTGATCGGTGGTGGCAGCGAATAATATTAATTGGGCTATTGTAAAGCTGGCAGTGACCGTACTGGGGGCGTATACACATATTCCATGCGTTGGAATCCGGAGGTGTGTATGCCATACGCTCTCTGCTTGCTGGCCGATAGCTACATAGTGAGTAATGGGAATCGCGTATTTACAAATCCCTGGCAATCCTAGCAAAGTGACGGCAGCGGTGGGATAATAGTGGTCCCCCCTGTGTCGTTCCTGACACCATGCAATTAACTCCAATGGCTTGTGATTGACAATTTCATGCAAAGGTGCTTTCTGATCAGAGCTTTCTCCAAGTTTTAAGGTACAAGCGGTACGTTCACGGCACCATTTTTCTATGTTATTTCTCATTCCGACCCAATAGAATTTCTTGCAGATGTTAGCCTCAGTTTTGTGGCATCCAAAATGTCCAGATTGGTTATGGTAGGCTTCTAAGACAATGTTTGCATCTTGCCTTGGTACGACGATCTGAATTACTCGCTCATGGGTAGCTGGATCCAAGGGTTCTTCGAACCAGCAGTCTTTTTTCAGTGAATAGTCATTCCCACTGTTTCAAAAGTCTGTTAAACTCAAGGTCCCTGGAGTTGTAACTGACCTGGGGTCTACGGACCCCATACCTTGTACTGAGAATGTCTTTTTGAGTATTCAGCACTCTACTCTCTTCCTGGATTTGGATCCATTGGACTCTGTCAGTCTGCAACTGTTGCTGGTGAGATAAAGGCTGGAGATTTCATCTTAACACACGGGCTCTTTGCTTTACAGGCAGTTGATGGAAATCTGGCATCTCCACTAATTCCCAATCATCACATTCAGGCTCTTTACAAGCTGAAAACCGGGACAATGCGTCAGCATTAGCGTTAGATTTCCCTGCTCTGTATTTGATAGTGAATTGATAATTTGCCAGTTATGATGCCCATCTCTGTATTAGGGCTCCCAGTCGAGTTGTGTTCAGGTGTGCCTGAACGGATTTTCGTCTGTGAAGGCCATGAAAGGAGTAGCCGCCAAGTAGTCTCTGAACTTCTATCACTGTGCATACCAATTAGAGGAACTCAAGCTTGAAGGAAGTACAGCTCTCTGGATTCTGCTCTGTTGGTCTGAGGGAATGGCTCGCATAGGCAATTACCTTCTCCTTACCATCCTGAACTTGTGCAAGGGCAGCACCTAGTCCTTTCTTGCTTGCATCGGTATACAGATGAAATGGAGACATCTAGTTCTTCAGTCCAGGTGATCAATTGACTTTCGCGTCTGATGAGCAGAATGACCTCTCAATAGTTGTTGCAGGGGCTCAGCAATCTGGGTGAAATTTTTGATGAAGCGGTGGTAGTATCCTGCAAATCTGAAGAAACTTCTGACTTTTCGGACACACCACTTCTGGACAACGGCGATCTTTTCAGGATCTGGAACCACTCCTTCAGAACTCACTATGTGGCCTAGATACTGCACTCTTGGTTTCAATAGGTGACACTTTGAGGGCTTGACTTTCAGGTCATAGCTAGTGAGAGTCTTGAAGACTTCTGACAGGTGCTCAAGGTGTTCTTCATATGCTCTGTAAAACCCCTATTTACATCATCCAGGTAAATCAGGACATTCTCAAAGTTCTTATGACCTAGGCAGTATTCCATTAGCCTTTGGAAAGTTCCTGGGGCATTGCACATTTCAAGTGGCATAAAATTGAATTCAAACAGACCTATAGGCATTGTGAAGGCTCGGTCTTCTGGGGCTACAGGTACTTGCCAATACCCACTGGTTAAGTCCAATATTGAAAAGAAAGGCTGTGAAAGACTCTTCAATTGGTGGCATGGGGTAGGCATCTTTGTGGGTGACACCATTCAGCTTTCTATAGTCCACACAGAAGCTGATATTCCCATCTTTCTTCCTCACAAGGACAAGTGGTGCTGCCCAGGGACTGTGACTCTCTGATAACATCTGTGTTTTTCATGTCCTGGATTACATTTTTCACTGGATGGTACATCGTTGGAGGTGTTGTGGTGACCCTTATTTCTTAGGGAGAACTTTGGAATAGACAGCAAAGGGTCTTCACATTGCCAGTGAGATTCAAATTAAAATACTTCATCGATGAAGGGAGAGAGACAAAAAAACATGCGACATGTATTGTCAGCAGGTAGTCTTCTGTGTGGCAGCTAAGACTCACCACATTTATTAGCTAGACAAAACGGAGCTACAATTGTAACATACAACTGAACAGGAAACTGAAATAGACTATCAGTGATAACACACTTCACTTGGCCCAACATAAAACCTTCTTGTCAGGGAATTCACAGGAAACCAGTATCTTGGTCAGACATTCCATTATGCAAGCTTTTAGCAGAGACTACAGCCATAAAATAGATATATAATTGTTTTTCTAAATAATAATGAAGCCAGATATAAAATATTAAGCATAACAACTCCTCCCTTTTTTATTATTTTACAAAACAATTTATTCATCAGCTACTTCCCCATGCTATAAAAGCCTGGAGGGGACGAAAACCGTTCACCGACAAATATCTTGCTTGTAAATCTCATCATATATGTTTATAGGAGAAGTGGTATTATATTTTTCAGGCCTGTGATGCTTAACCTTGCGTGTTTTCTTGCATAGTCTCTTAATAAAAAATATACTAATCCTGTCAACTATATACACTAGTAATATCAAAATTCCTATTTGTAGTATACCTTGTAGGATGCACATTAGCCATCCACCTATACCCTTGAACCAATTGACAGGATTAAGAAATGAGAAAGTGTTGCTCCACCGGGAATCTTTGTTGACATGATGTTCTTTGAGCCACGCATTCCTCATTTCTCTAACTGTCTCAATCTTGGTCTTTAGCTGGAAATTTCCTGCAGGGTCTATGTAGTGGCAACAGGTAGGGCCTATTATCTGACACATCCCGCCCTCTCTAGCAGTCAAGTAATCTAGCACTATGGTATGTTGGTTAGTAACTGCAATTAGTTGTTTCTGTACAATATTAGATGTATTGAGAACGTCAAGAATCTGGAAGATCTGGTCATCTACATAATCAATCGCTTCTACCAATTTATCCCACATTTGCATTATGAATGGGTAAATGAATAAGACACTGAAAAATTTGTTAGCCATCCCCATTTCTACAAGATGCGGTTTACCATTTGGTCTAAGCTTGTCGTCTGCAGCTCGTCTGTACAGCATGTGTAGAGGGATTGCTTTAATATCTACTCTTGTGTGTGGTACTATAAAAGTAGAAGGTGTCAGAAAGGCCAGTGTGCAAACTCCTGTGAAATTGTTGGGTAACCACTTGTAAGCCTGATGTCCACATACAATATATAAACTCTCTGGTGCTCCAACAACAGTGTTGTTGAACAGATTAGCAATCCATTTAGATAACAAGGTGGTGATTAATTTTTCCGTGATTTTTCCCTGATAGAGTGTCATTTGAGGTAAAACCTAATATTAGATTTTGCAAGGTGACATTTACACAATGAAGCTTAGGATTGAGAGTGGCATCAACCGCTAGACACTTGGTAATAGTGGTAGCAGATCCATTACACTCTGAATAGTCTGTTGTAAAGAAAGGAAACCCTCTGGATTTTATCTGAATACAGCTGCAAGAGGTAAAGTTCGGATAACAGGAGAGGTCAACACGACTGGTCGTCCAAGGCATTTCAGTCTGACTAAGAGGTGGACCACTCCTGTTAAACAACAACTATGGCTCAGTCAACCAAGCAGCTACAGTTAGACCTAAAGCCTTCTTTTCTTGTTGTTCTTAGTCTAGTAGGAAATGTGTGGTTACTTAAGTAAAAACATTTTTCAAAGTCACTGGAATGGCTATATAAGGCATAGTATTGGAAGATATTGTATTATGGGTGCATATCCAACAGTTATTAGGACGGTCATTAGAGTTAATGTCTTGGAGTAAGACTTGGTGATGCTTTATCAGTTTATCCCAGTTCTCTTTTAGTACTTCATTGAGAGTTGGGGCAAGGGGTAAAGTTGCTATCACCATATTCCAAACTAACAGGGTCATCATCTTTGCTGCTGCTGGGGTTCAAGACCTTTTTACAATGGCTGGCGTGGATCCAAGTGTCCTTGCCTTGAAGCTTGACAGAAGTGGCACTAGTTAACAGCACTTGGAATGGTTCACTGTATCTGGGCTCCAGTGGTCTCCTCATATGTCTCTTTACCACGACCCAGTCCCCTGGTACCAAATTGTGAGTGCCCTGAGGCAATTGGGGGTCTGGGATAGAGGAAAGAACACAATTATGAGTAGCAGTCAAATGTTTATGCAACTTCAGAACATATTCAGTGAGAGAACCTTAGGAGGCCTGCAGCTGCTGTGGGAAATACAACCTGTGTTAGGGACACTACCAAACAGTATTTCATATAGGGACAGCTCCTCCCTCCCCCTTGGGACGGTCCTCACTGAATACAATGCTATGGTCAAACAATCTACCCAGGACAAGTGTGTTTCTTCCATATACTTTTAGATTTTTAGTTTCAAGGTACCATTGAGGCATTCCACCTTCCCACTACTTTGTGGATGATAAGGAACATGGAAAGCCTGTTCAATCCCAAGAGTGACCATTATTTGTTTTATTAGTTCCCCAGTAAAATGGGTTCCTCTGTCACTTTCTATAGTTTCAGGCACTCCATATCTACAAACCACCTCACTGATCAATTTTTTAGCAGTAGTTTTTGTGTTTGCTTTAGTCACCGCCCAAGCTTCTGGCCACCCAGAGAAAAGGTCAATGCATACTAGGGTGTATTCATAATTACCCACCTTAGGTAGCTGTATGTAGTCCACCTGCAGTCTCTGAAACGGTTAATCTGGTTTTGGTGTGCATTTCCATGGGACTCAAATAGGCCTACCAGGGTTATGTTTTGTACAAACTAGACATTCTTGAACATACTTTGCAGCCGTATTCGAGAACCCTGGGGCACACCAGTTTTGTAGGACCACTGCACACATAACACCCTTTGAGTTATGCACCGGGGAATGTGCAAGGGCAGCCATCATGGGAAACAGGCAGTATGGAAGGCAAATACGTTTGTTTACCTGCCATACCCCTGACACTGACTGTACGGCGCCCACTTTGACCCATGCATTCTGCTCGTGGGGCGGGAGCCTGGGTCTGGAAGACCTGCAGTAGTTCGAGGTCCACGACCACTGGGACCAGTGCAGGGGATGTCTCCTTATGTGAAAGGGGGCTTCCTGTACTCCCTGACTCTGAGTCTCCTGGGGTTCCCACACCTGCTGTAGCCAGTATCTCTGTCAGAGGTAGTTGTGCTTCTTCCTTAGCTGCCTGGTCGGCCAAGGCATTCCCTACTGCAAGGGGAGTTTGTTCCTGAGTGTGTGTGCTGACACTTTGACTATGGCTGCCCTTTGGGGAAAGGTGAGTCCTGTGAGTAGCTGCTATAAAGCTTGTGCATTCCTTATAGGTTTTACAGCAGAGGTCAAGAAATTACGGCTTCGCCAAATGGCGCCAAAGTCATGTGCAACACCATAATCATATTGTGAATCAGAAAATACATTAATTTTTTTACCTTTTCCCAGATTACATGCTGCAGCGAGTACATTAAGCTCCGTCTCTTGTATAGAGCAGCTGGAGGGGAGTGGAATGGTAAGGCCTTACCATTGTGGACTACTGCATACCCGGTGATGAATTGTCCTTGTTCACTGTCCCAAGCTCTGGAACCATCTACAAAATACTCAGCAGAGGGGTTAGTGAGTGGTACATCAGTAATATTTGCCTAGCCCTTTATTTCAGCTTCCATCAATGCCAATCATGTTCATGTGCCATATCAAACTGAGCTTCCTCATCTTCTTCTAATTTGAAAAACAGGGGCAGATCTTGGCTCATTGTCCCTCGCTCTTCCCCATCCTGATACTTTCCTCCCTTTTCTAAATCCACTGGAAGTAGTGTAGCTGTATTTAGAACATTACAGTGTTTGATAATTATATGGGGGGGTATAAGGAGTGAGACTTCATATTTTGTCAACCTTGATGCTGAGAGGTGACGGGTCTGAGCCTGTTAAAGTACTTCAGATACAGCATGAGGAACTTGAAGTGTGAGAGGGGCTTCCTAACACTATGTCCTCTGTCTTTTTAATGAGTTCTGAAGCAGCTGCCACAGCTCTAACACCAGTAGGAGACCCCATAATGACTGGATCTAGGGTTACAGAGTAATACCCTAGAGGGCGCTGCCTACCACCATGTTCTTGGGTAAGGACACCAGACTCGTGTCCAGCCTGTTCGTGGCAGTACAAAGTAAAAAACTTGTCATAATTCGGTATACCTAGAGCTGGTGAGGCAGAAATAGTGAGCTTGAGGGTGTGAAATGCATTAATAGACTCAGAATTAATGGTGAAAGGCTTAGTTTTGAGGCATTGGAACAATGGGGCCATAATACTAGAGGCATTTCGTATACAGTATAAACACCCGACTATTTTTAATGGCTGGTTCCTGGCCTGGCAGCATCTGAGTAATTTCCATAGGTAAGGGGTCACTGCCTTTCTGCGGAATGACAGAAACTAGATCAACCCATGTGGCCCGATATGCCTCCTGAACACCCTGGAGGCACATTCTAAATATTAAGGGGATTTTTCGGGGATCTGGGAGCTGGGTAGAGAGGGCAATAAGTTCACTGGGGGACCAAGGCCGATATGTTTCTATTGGCCATACTTGGGGGGGAATCTCATACCTAAACATAATCAACCATCCTAGGAGGTTGAAACTGTACATGACTAGTGGTCCTCATAGGGAATAGAAAGACAGAAAAGAGACAGGAGCGCAATGTGAGGACACCTGAGATTAAATGAAAAGTAATTGGGGGGCCAAAAGGCCACTCACCCTGAAGGTTGCACACCCTTGCACAACTGCGGTGAAAGCCTGAATGCCGTGTTGTCTGGCTGGAGATGCAAAGGAGCCCAGCCGTTTGATGTGCCGCTCCCCAAACACTTCCTGGTTTGTCAAGTGAGTTATCATGTGATGCAGGTCCTAGACGACGTGCAGGCAGGTCTTTGCAACAGTGGTGAATGGAAATGTCACTTGGCTCCTCCAAAATAGTAAGTAATATTAAACAGAACCCAAAGCAGCTCCACCAGCAGTCCCAAAGGGACAAACAGTAGAAAGAGATGCGAATATCCCAGTGATCTTAAGTGCTAGGGTGATGGGTGGGGATAAAAAAAAAAATGCTGAATAAAACAGGGGTAAATGAACAATTGAGACCTTTTATTAGAAAACCTTGTATAATCCACAATGCGTTTCGACAGCACGCAGGCTGTCTTCATCACCTGATGGCAGGCACGGCTGGTGTGCAGACAGGTGGGTACTGGCAGGTAGGAACGCAGTCAGGATAGGGACCAGTACAGACTGGGATGCAGGAACAGAGCCGCAGGTGCGGTAGACAAGCAGAGGAGAGCAAAACGCGGAGGTGCGGTGGACGAGCAGAGCAGAGCAAAACGCGGAGGTGCGGTGGACGAGCAGAGCAGAGCAAAACGCGGAGGTGCGGTGGACGAGCAGAGCAGAGCAAAACGCGGAGGTGCGGTGGACGAGCAGAGCAGAGCAAAACGCGGAGGTGCGGTGGACGAGCAGAGCAGAGCAAAACGCGGAGGTGCGGTGGACGAGCAGAGCAGAGCAAAACGCGGAGGTGCGGTGGACGAGCAGAGCAGAGCAAAACGCGGAGGTGCGGTGGACTAGCAGAGCAGAGCAAAACGTGGAGGTGCGGTGGACGAGCAGAGCAGAGCAAAACGCGGAGGTGCGGTGGACGAGCAGAGCAGAGCAAAACGCGGAGGTGCGGTGGACGAGCAGAGCAGAGCAAAACGCGGAGGTGCGGTGGACGAGCAGAGCAGAGCAAAACGCGGAGGTGCGGTGGACGAGCAGAGCAGAGCAAAACGCGGAGGTGCGGTGGACGAGCAGAGCAGAGCAAAACGCGGAGGTGCGGTGGACGAGCAGAGCAAAACGCGGAGGTGCGGTGGAATAGCAGAGCAAAACGCGGAGGTGCGGTAGACGAGCAGAGCAAAACGCGGAGGTGCGGTAGACGAGCAGAGCAAAACGCGGAGGTGCGGTAGACGAGCAGAGCAAAATGCGGAGGTGCGGTAGACGAGCAGAGCAGATACACACAAGGTACTTACAATGAAGTAGCGAGTGGACACTAAACTCACAGAAGTACAGAGACAATGAGTTGGAGTTAGGTGCAGGTTCAGACACTGCAGGAAAAGGGAAGATACGGACATAGAGACAAACAAGTAACGGGCTAGAACACTGTTCAGACAGGAACTGAACCAGGAACAAGATACAGGAACGAGCCTGGGAACTCCGCCCCCCGGTTGGCGGAAACAGACAAGCTACAGCACAGGACCTGGCAACTCAGTTGCAAGGAACACACTGAAAGATAGTGTTGCTCAGGCACCTCCTACAGGGTGAAGGGGGTTTAAGTATCCAGTGACTCACAGCAATAGGCTGGGGACGCATTAGGAGTGCGCACACAGTAACTAGATATATAAGAATCAGGCAGTAACCGCGCCGCCACCCTAAGCAATCAGACAAGGGACATACAAACAGCATGTACTGGAGTAAAGTGTGCAGCCTGGATTGATAGGTAAGATGGCGGTCTTGCATGGTGGGAGGTGGTAAACCATGCCAGCACGCCACCAGGGATGTTACAGACAACATAGTTGTAACATACCTGGCGGCGTCCTTGCATGGTGGTCCATCTCCCACTGTGCAAGAGGGCGCACTTGATCTCCTGTCCAGAATGTCTCTCTGGCTTCCCTCCATGCTGTCTGTTTGTGTCTGTTTCTGCTGCTTAAGGGCGGCGCCCGATCACTTCCTGCCTTTTGTACCTGCTGTGGGTCACACCCCTTGTGCGTCCTCAGCCTATTGCTGTCTGTCACTTGGTATATAGCTCAGCAGCTCCCTTCTATCCCTGCCTGAGCATAGTGTTTCCTTCAGTGTGTGCTTGCACTCTGAAGGTGCCAGGTCCCGTCTCTTGTCTCCTGCTTTTTGTATCAGTTCCCGTGTCTGAACTGTGTCCTGTATGTCTCCTGCTTTGCGGTATCAGCTCCCGTGTCTGAACTGTGTCCTGTATGTCTCCTGCTTTGCGGTATCAGCTCCCGTGTCTGAACTGAGTCCTGTATGTCTCCTGCTTTGCGGTTTCAGCTCCCGTGTCTGAACTGAGTCCTGTATGTCTCCTGCTTTGCGGTATCAGCTCCCGTGTCTGAACTGTGTCCTTTTTGTGTTCTCTGGTCTGTCCTGTCTGAACACGCTCCTTGCCTGTTCGTTCCGCCTTTTAGTGGCCGATTTCCTAGACCCGCTCCTGCGTCTGGTCTGTCCTGTCTGAACACGCTCCTTGCCTGTTCGTTCCGCCTCTCTGGGGGCCGTATTCCCAGACCCGCTCCTGTATCCCTCTGCAGTGTCGGTCTCCTCCGTACACTCAGTTCCAGTCTGAACTCTCTCCTGTCCTTTACCTGTTTTGCCTCTATGTCCGTTCCCTTCCTTTTTCTGCAGAGTCTGAACTCGTACCTAACTCCTGCTTGTTGTCTCTGCAAGTACTGTGTGAGTATCTGGCTCTGTCTTTCCCTTCCTGTCTGTTCCGTGTGAACAGAGCCCTGTCCTCCCTGCTCAGCCTTGTCTGCACTCTAGCTGTGCTTGCCTGTAACCCTCTGCCTGTATTGTTCCTGAGTCCCGGTGTGTACTGGGTCCTATCCCGCCTGTGTTCCTACCTGCTAGTGCCTCCCTGTCTGCACTCTAGCTGTGCTTGCCTTTACCCCCCCTGCCTGCATACCCGCCTGCCTGCATACCAGTCGTGCCTGCCTATACCCTCCAGTCTGTGTGCCAGCCTACCAGCCTGTTCCTGTATTCCCCTGTGTGGGTCAACAGCCGTGTCCGGGGTCTGTCCTGGAGTAGCACCTGGTCCCTCTGCTCGGTTCCTCCTTGGTGCACTGGCGTCGTATGCCGTCGTGCGACCCTGGTCGGATCGGGTGAATACTTAGTCACGCCCCTCCAGGCATTCACTCTCCGGCACGGTCCAGTGGAATCACTACCAATCACACGCACACGCCGCTTAGCCCGGGCGTGTGCATAACAGCATGCTCAGGCCATGGTTCCCGTTGAGCCCCACGGCCTTCGCTCTTTGAGAAGTTTTTCCAGCGAATACATGCATTAAAATAAAATAAATAAATTTTTTTCCCCCTTTAGCTGAGTTCCAGGCGAATTACGCACCCGTCCAGATGGATCTATCAGCTCTCGTTCCTGCGGATCCGCCACGTTACTATGGGGATCCAAGACAGTGTCGTGCATTTGTGGAGCAATGCATGCTACACTTTAAGGCCTACCCTCTCTATTTTCCTTCCGATTGGGCTAAAGTGGCCTTTATGATTGACTACCTAGCGGGTGATGCCTTGAAATGGGTCACCCCCCTATGGGAAGCATGGGATCCTGTCATCCTTGACCTGCAGGCCTTCCTGGTGGCCTTTCGTATGGTCTTCGAGGACCCTAACTCTGAAGCCCCTGCTGAAGCTTCACTTCCCAATATCCCGGAGCAGCCCCGACGGGTAATGTGTGTGGGTAGCGCAATAGTCCTCCAGCCCAATGAGACTACTGCCCACCCAGAATCCTCACAGGGTGACTACGCTTTCCGGAATACTTCTCTCAACCTCAAGAGGCAGTCCAGACGTGCTAGACTTAGAGGCAAGCCGTCACGCCAGGGTCTGTCCTCCCTGAGACCTCCTGACCCCAACCTTGAAGTCCCTACTGAAGCTTCATCTCCCTGTATCCCGGAGAAACCCCAATGGGTAATGTGCGTGGGTAGTGCACCAGTTCTCCTGGCTGAAGAGACTTCTGCCCATCCAGACTCCACACAGGAGAACTTCCTGCACCCGGCATCAGATGCTTCTCTCTCTTTAACCGGTGTGCATGTCCAAGGATGCTCCAAAGCTGTGGTTACCTCAGAGTCTGTGCACCTCTACTACCTGGCGGAGGATCCCCTGTTGCCTCCTGAACCCTCCGGGATACCACTCGATGACAAATGGAGAGAGACTTCTCTACACCCGGTACACAATACTTTGTCCGCTTCGTCCTGTGAGCCTGACAATGGGTACCCCAAAGTGGTAGTTACCTCCGAGTCTCTACACCCCTCCGACCAGGCGGAGGATCTCCAGTTGTCTCCTGAACCCTTCGGGGTGCTACCTGGTAGCGAAAGGACAGAGACTCTCCTATACTCTGTACCTGATACCTCGCTCGCTTCGTCCAGTGAGTCCAACCTAGTGTACTCCGAAGCAGAGGTTACTCCTGAGTCTCTACCCCCCTCCGACCAGGCGGAGGACCTCCAGTTGTGTTCAGAATCCTTCGGGGTGCCACCTGGTGGTGAATGGACAGAGACTTTCCTATATCCTGGATCTGATACCTCGCTTGCTTCGTCCAGTGAGTCCGACCTAGTGTACTCTGAAGCAGAGGTTACCCGTGAGTCTCTACACCCCTCTGACCAGGCGGAGGACCGCCAGCTGTCTCCAGAACCCTTCGGGGTGCCACCTGGTGGTGAATGGACAGAGACTTTCCTATACTCGGTACCCGATACCTCGCCTGCTTCCTCTAGTGAGTCCGACCTAGTGTACTCTGAAGCAGTTGTTTTCTCTGAGCCTCTGCACTCTTCTGACCCGGCGGAGGACCTCCAGTTGTTTCCTGAATCCTCCGGGATACCACCAGATAACAAAGAGACAGTGACTTTTCCTCATTATGTACCTGATAACCCGTCTATTTATTCCTGTGAGCTTGACAAGATGTACCTCGAAGCAGAGATTACCCTTAAGTCTCTGTCCCCCTCCAACCCAGTGAACGACTGGCCCTCGAATTCCCTGCGGAAGATTCTGGCAGGCCTGAAGAAGAGGGGGCGTAAGGGGGGAGGTACTGTAACATACCTGGCGGCGTCCTTGCATGGTGGTCCATCTCCCACTGTGCAAGAGGGCGCACTTGATCTCCTGTCCAGAATGTCTCTCTGGCTTCCCTCCATGCTGTCTGTTTGTGTCTGTTTCTGCTGCTTAAGGGCGGCGCCCGATCACTTCCTGCCTTTTGTACCTGCTGTGGGTCACACCCCTTGTGCGTCCTCAGCCTATTGCTGTCTGTCACTTGGTATATAGCTCAGCAGCTCCCTTCTATCCCTGCCTGAGCATAGTGTTTCCTTCAGTGTGTGCTTGCACTCTGAAGGTGCCAGGTCCCGTCTCTTGTCTCCTGCTTTTTGTATCAGTTCCCGTGTCTGAACTGTGTCCTGTATGTCTCCTGCTTTGCGGTATCAGCTCCCGTGTCTGAACTGTGTCCTGTATGTCTCCTGCTTTGCGGTATCAGCTCCCGTGTCTGAACTGAGTCCTGTATGTCTCCTGCTTTGCGGTTTCAGCTCCCGTGTCTGAACTGAGTCCTGTATGTCTCCTGCTTTGCGGTATCAGCTCCCGTGTCTGAACTGTGTCCTTTTTGTGTTCTCTGGTCTGTCCTGTCTGAACACGCTCCTTGCCTGTTCGTTCCGCCTTTTAGTGGCCGATTTCCTAGACCCGCTCCTGCGTCTGGTCTGTCCTGTCTGAACACGCTCCTTGCCTGTTCGTTCCGCCTCTCTGGGGGCCGTATTCCCAGACCCGCTCCTGTATCCCTCTGCAGTGTCGGTCTCCTCCGTACACTCAGTTCCAGTCTGAACTCTCTCCTGTCCTTTACCTGTTTTGCCTCTATGTCCGTTCCCTTCCTTTTTCTGCAGAGTCTGAACTCGTACCTAACTCCTGCTTGTTGTCTCTGCAAGTACTGTGTGAGTATCTGGCTCTGTCTTTCCCTTCCTGTCTGTTCCGTGTGAACAGAGCCCTGTCCTCCCTGCTCAGCCTTGTCTGCACTCTAGCTGTGCTTGCCTGTAACCCTCTGCCTGTATTGTTCCTGAGTCCCGGTGTGTACTGGGTCCTATCCCGCCTGTGTTCCTACCTGCTAGTGCCTCCCTGTCTGCACTCTAGCTGTGCTTGCCTTTACCCCCCCTGCCTGCATACCCGCCTGCCTGCATACCAGTCGTGCCTGCCTATACCCTCCAGTCTGTGTGCCAGCCTACCAGCCTGTTCCTGTATTCCCCTGTGTGGGTCAACAGCCGTGTCCGGGGTCTGTCCTGGAGTAGCACCTGGTCCCTCTGCTCGGTTCCTCCTTGGTGCACTGGCGTCGTATGCCGTCGTGCGACCCTGGTCGGATCGGGTGAATACTTAGTCACGCCCCTCCAGGCATTCACTCTCCGGCACGGTCCAGTGGAATCACTACCAATCACACGCACACGCCGCTTAGCCCGGGCGTGTGCATAACAATAGTCTTGACCTCATGGACCTATTCGTGTTTTACACCAAACCATTACACAGTTTAACTGTTGGCACTCTCGTTCGATGTGGCCACTTCTTAGGCACTTCCTGCAGCTAGGTTTTCCTCGAATGTCAAACTGATCCGTAGGCCATCTTCCTGAGTTGTCATAGCTACTTTCTCTGGAGCCATAGCGCCATCTATCTCTGTTGAACCAGGAGTCATCAGGTTGCCAATACTGCTGCTGCTTTAAATCTTTTAGCGCCTCACACACCACTGTCAGTCTCTTGGTGAGTTCTACCACTTGCTCACACAGGTCATCCGCAGCATCAAGGGTTTGTACTTGAACATAATAGGTAACAGTTTCTTTGAGGCCAGTTGGTGGTGCTAATTCAGATTTAAGGAAAGCACTCATTTGGTTGTTAGGCTGGTTATATGTGCCACTGTAAGTGGGAACTTGGCTGGAATCTGCTTCTACTCCCATGACTCTAATGGCCATCTCCTTGAAATCTAAGAATGAGCTGTTCTGCAGGGACAGTATCCTCAATTGAGTTTTGATAGACTGTCCTTGCCCCCTCTACAAACTGGTTCCTTAGGGTGTGATCTGCATTCATCACTTCATGAGGTTCCACCTGATGTATAGCATGCAGTGCTTCTTGTAAGCAAAGAGCAAAATCTCTGAGTGACTCAACAAGTTGTTGTTTTCTGCCAGAGAACCTCATTTTTAATTCTGGGACAGTTCTGGTATCAAAAGTGGCACTCAGCCTATCAAATATTTTTTCAACAGTTCTTTTATGAGTATGGGGCCAGGACTTCACCTCCCTTAGAGCTGATCCACTCAATTGCCCAATTAATATCCCCACCGTCTGCTCTGTGGCCACTGGATAAAGCCTAAACATAGACTGCATATTTTCTCTAAAGTCTCTTAGCTCATGGGCATCCCCTTTTATAGTTTGGGAGCCACGGTGCTCCAAAATAATTTGGCATAGTTAAACGCATTGTGTGGGCCATGCTGTAAGCTCCTCTATTGCTGGACAGATCACACTCTTTTATCCTCAGACATTTTGTACAGTCTATTATAGTCAGGTGCTGGTACAGTTTGCATACCCTCTTCCAGGGGTGCTGTGCCATTAATTTCGGCTATGATCTGGTTTTATATTGCTGCAGGAATCACCGATGCTGCACTGTAATCCTGTATATGAGGTAGGACTTCTCTTCCTTGGCGCCCTGTGCTTCAATTGGCTGAGGCACGATGAAGAAGTCAGGACTTTCTTCTGATGCTGTGCTTGTCCCCACGGGGGCCATTAACACGGGTACAGTTCAATAAGCTCTACAGTCACAATGGCTAGTGTTCCAAGCACACCTTTAATTTAGTAGGATCCTGTTCGTGACGCCAGAAGATTGTAGTGCCAATGATGCACTACTCTGCCATAGATCACGCACCATGTGGTGTGCGGATGTTAAAACTTCACTACGACAGAAATAAAAGTAAAAGAAAATGAAGTGCACAATGCCAGGGTGCACTGTATTAACTTCTGTTTCCTGGTGTAATGTTATGTCGTGCGCCCGATTGTCCAGAAAAGCAGAGGCCAATAGTCTATTGATAAGCTTTACTTGTCGCATACAAACACGGGTAAATCCAGACAGCCGATGATTCATCAGAGTTTCAATTTCAATGCAGCAAGCAGTTCCTTCCAGTCCAGTAATGCAGATACATACATGGTGCAGTGATTCCTGAGGACCAGCTTCTGCTTCTGTGCGCAGTCTATCACACAGCTGATTGCAGCTGAGGCTGTGGTCTCTGATATACACAGGAGCTCTTAGCTTCCAACCTGCTCCTTTAGCTTTCACAGGCAAAAACAACACACAAAATGTCTTCGTCTCTCTGGGTGCGAAGCCCAGGACCTGGTCATGTGGTCTAACCATGTGACCTTATTACTGATTCGGGTACTCTTAATCCCCTGATAGCAGAACATAATAAGTACATCCCTATACTCATATATAAACCGCTTCTATGTACTGGATCCTCATGTACATTATCTGCAAAGGTGGAAAATGAACATTGTGCAAACATGAGCTAGCTGCTAGCTCTGCTAAATCTTAAAGGCACATCCACAAGAGCTTTGGGGCATCACACACTGACTTGGGGACATGGGCATATAGAATGACATCAGTGACGCGATCGGATAGCACTCGCTCCAATGTTAAACCATGGCTGTGTTTATCGAACTAATACAAGTCTATGGGTGCATGCAAAACCTTCGAGTGCAGTCCGATATACACCGACTCACAGAATGGAGAAATTAAGTTCTCCATCTTCTCCGCACCTGTGACCCGATTCTCGCATACGAGCGTATCTGATCACAGTAAAATGACACTCTGCTCACGCTCGTAGCCGAGTTTGAGTTGAGCGCCATAGGCACATAGCTTCTTATTCTCTCGGATAAGAGAATCATCGGATGCTGTACTCTAGTATGAACGTACCCTTCAAGATATTGTAGAATAGATATGGAGTACTTGAATAGAATATCTCAATCATATCTTTGACGGTTCGGCCTACCAACGGAAAATCATACAGAATAAGCTAAGTTACACAATAGTCATCGTTGCTTGCCTATTTCTATTTAGTGAGATGGGTTAATAAAAGGCTAGGTTTAAAAACCATATAGAAGATGCAGCCCCAGAAGCCCCCTTCCTTCAGTAAATTCCATGCAGCAGACCAGATCATAAGGGCTTCCCTGAGGATCAGGATCGGGCGGAGAGTTGTGGAGGTCCTTGTAGAGGAGCAAAGTAGCACATGTAGTGGATGTGAGATCTTTGGGCTGTAGGGACTGACGATTTCCACAAAGGCCCTCAACGAAACCCCAACAACATAGATGATGAAGTTTGTCCATCCAGTAGTATAGTTTAGGAGATGACAGTGCAGCCTCTCCTCGCTGCTATATAACCGGTGACTAAGGGGTTTGGTCTATCAAACATATTACTGTTGTTTTTAATATAGATATCACATCATCCAGAAAGATCTGATCTGTTAAATTGTCAGTGTTTAATTGCTACAATGAACACCATAAAAAAGCACGGTAAAACCACTGGTTTTTCATTAAGTGGAATAAAACGCAATGCAAAACTAAATTACTTTTTTATTATGGTTTTTGTGTGCAATCCGTAAAACATAAAAAACCTTTGGAAACCTGTTATTTCTGTAATTGCACTGATGTAAAAAATAAAGATGCCTCATCACTTTTACTGCATTGTGAACCACATAAAAAATAAAGTAATTATTGAACAGCTGTTTTTATTCATTCTGGCGCACGTTCATGAATAAAAATCAAAGAACAAAAAATATTATCTATACCAAAATAGTACCAATGTAAACTTCAACTCATCCCACAAAATCAAGTCTTCATTGAGCTCTCATGTTTGATTTAATAGTACAGATATACAGAAGCTTTCAAACCATGGCGATGCAAAAAAAATGTAAAAAAAAATTAGTGTATAGACCTCACAACACAAAAAAAAATATTTTAAATCTGGTATCTCTGTAATAGTATAAACCAGCATAAAATTATTGTCCTGAACTGTTTATTTTTTTATGTTGCATCCCAGTAATCTGTATAAAGCTCAGTTCATTTTTCTTGTGATCTACGCTGAGCATTTAGGTTGGGATTTCTGAATCGGACAAAAAAAACCTCAATAAACGTATTCACTGTAATGAATTAATCGTGTCACCGTGGACTCCATCTGATCTCTTTCCAGGCAATCTTCCATCTTTAAGGTCATTCACAAAAGTTCAGTCAAACATAGTTGTGTGGCCGAGACCACAGTTTTGTGAAATTGAGGCCATCATTATGGCATTTTTAAAAACAATATATGCTAAAAATGACAGACAAGTGAAGGAAATAATTATTTGATCCCTTGCTGTTTTTGTAAGTTTGCCCACTGACAAAGACATGAACAGTCTATATTTTTAAGGGTAGGTTAATTTTAACATTGAGAGATAGAATATCCCAAAAAAATCAATATATTTTCCCAGCGCTGCTACAGTCCTCTGAGGCCTGTGATCAGGCAGGTTAGTTGGTGCCGCTCCCCATAGGTGGATCAGGGCCTCAGGGCAGCGTAGGAGAAGGGATGCAGGACAGAGGGGACCCAGTCGGGTCAGAGGAAGAATAGGCACACTCACAACAGTTCACTTCAGTACCTTTACTGGTGGTGTTTCAGGCACGGTCCAGGGCACTGCAGGGTGAAGGGTGCATATCAGGACTCTCCCCAGTGAGCTGGTGTGGGGCCTCCTGTTTCTTGCCTTTTCCTGGTAAGTTTATGACCTGCCTGAAGCTAGGCCTAACTTGGTCTCTGCCTTGCACCGGCTGACCTGGTGGTAGGGCCTTCTGTTGGAGATCACACTCCCCGGTCTCTTGGGCCTCAGTGACTCCTGACCCTGGTAGGACAGTCAGCTTTTGGTGTTGCTGGGACATGTAGTTCTCCAGGGATTCCGGTTGTTTCTGCTGGGCCTTAGGGATCCTTGCAGATGCGGACCCTGTGTCCGGTAAATGGTTGTGGGGTGAGCTGGTTAAGCTCCTCTGCCCCCTATGTAGCTCGCTTACTCCACTTGCCTTCGGCCTCGCTCGGGGCCCTCACTAGGCTTCACACTGGCAGTAGGCCTCGCTACTCTTCACCGCTCTTATGGCATCGGCACACCTTAGGCTCACTAACCTGAGCTCCCTGAGTCTGGGCTGGACAGACTTTCTCACAGACTTCACTCTCTGTGGACTCCAGACTAGACTGTAGATTCCAGACTGAGCTGCTTAGCTCCACCTTCCCATTTTATATCCCTAGCGGTCTCTCTCTGGTGGTCTGAGGTGGAAGGTGGAGGTGTGTGAATGCTATGAGGGCCTCTTGTGGAGGAATCCGTCCATGCACCCCTCTAGGATCTGTGGCACCAATGCGCAGACTTTCTATCACAAGCTCCCACGATGTTCTGCAGGTCCGGCTGTTCTCCTCCTGTCGCCATGCTGCATGAACCAAGAAGTACCAGTAGTGAAGATTCCTCACTCTGAGAATCTGTCCTGTCTCTCTGGGTGTACTGTGTATCTTCCACCTCCGTGGTGCTTCCTACTTTGATTGGACAGCATTGCTGAGGTTAAAGTACAAGCCCCCTGTGAAGAATCTGTGTCTGAATGGAAAATTTTGGTAAAAACATAATCAGCCCAATTCTGGGTAACGAGAAGGGAAATTATAAAATGGAAAAAGACATGTTAGTCAGCTTTTCAGCCCCTATCTCAGAATGTTGCTAAGTTCACCCCTGAGCCTGTTTTCACCTTCCTGTCAAACTCTGATAGCGGCCTTTAACATGCGCGTGCCTGAAGCGTCTCATGAGACCCACACATCGGTGCCCGTGTAACATGACCGCGGGTCGTTGATGGCTTGGCAAAATGATCAGGAGTCCGAAGGGGACACCTGTGGTTGTCAAAGCCGATCTGCTATGAGCGCCGCCCAGCAATCGGCGTGCATAGCAGATGAGCACTTTAGTTACACATAGCAGGGCTGAAAACCTGCTATATGTAACACAGGCGATCAGAAGATTGCAGCTTCTAGTCTGCCATGGAGACTATTGAAGCCAGGGTACAGTAAAAAAAAAGTTTTTTAAAAATATTAAAGAAATATATAAAAGTTCAAATCACCCCCCCCCCTTCGCCCATTCAAAATAAAAAAAATTAAGTAATCAAAAATACACACATTTGTTATAGCCATGTTCAGAATCACCCGATCTATTAATGTAAAATAATAATTAATCTGATTGGTAAATGGGGTAACGAGAAAAAAATCAAAATTACAGAATTACGTTTGTTTGGTTGTTGCAACATTGCATGAAAATACAATAACGAGTGATCAAAACATCATATCTACCCCAAAATGGTATCAATAAAAATGTCAGCTCGGCATGCAAAAAAATAAGCCCTCACGCAGCCGCAGAACACCTTTGTATTTAAAAAAAAAATAAAAAAAAACGTAGGCTTTTTTTTCCCAACAGTTAAATAAAATAGAACCTATACATGTTTGATATCTACAAACTTGAAATGATCTGGGGAATCAAAATAATAGGTCAGTTTTAGCAATTAGTGAACATGGTAAAAATTTAAATTGTGGAATTGTACTTTTTTTTGCTATTTCACCGCACTTGTTTTCCAGTACAGAATATGGTAAAACCAATGGTGGCGCTCAAAATTACAACTCATCCCACAAAAACAGCCTTCATATGGCCATATTGACCGAAAAATAAAAGTTATGGCTCTGGGAAGAAGGGGAGCAAAAAACAAAAAGGCAAAAACTGAAAAACCCAAGATGGTAAAAGGGGTTAAGAGTAGAGATGAGCGTTGTTCTACTCGAACTGTTCGCCAATCTCAAATTCGAGCTGTTTTGGGCGGTGTTCGAGCCGGTCGGCGAACACGAACAATTTGAGAAAAATTCGGCTGTTCGAGGTTATGTTCGATAACTGTTCGTGCACCAAAATCATAACTGGATTTTTTCTCAGTAATGATGAAAATTAATGTTAATACGCAGTTTGAGTGTACAGCGGGGCGGGGGGAGGGGCAGGGGATGGATCTCTGCAGGAACAATGAAGATCTCCATTTTTTTTTCTCTTTCCCGCATTTGCAGTGGGGAGGTGCAATCTGTCAGCCTATCAGCAGCGCACACACGGAGCGAAGTGCTTTTTTTCACACAAGCAAGGGCATGTGTGATTGGCAGTGTATGTCACATGTCCTTGCCCTATAAGACCAAGCCATTTTCCCCGTCGCCACCATTTTCTCACTGCTGCAGCTGCGTGTTAGACGGCACCGCTGTTGCTGTGTGCGCTATACCTTGTTAATTTCAAGCCAATTTTCGCACAAATATACAGATAGCTTGGGAGTAGGGAATAGTTGTGATTGCAGTCCTTTTAAGGACTAGGTTACAGCATTTCCTACGACTTTTATCAGGCAGGTCTGTGCTCTTAAATAGATAGATTGTGGGAGTAAAGACTAATTGTAATTGGAGTCCTTTTCAGGACTAGGTTACATCAGTTCCTATCAGTTTTTGCCAGGCAGGTCTGTGCCAGTGCTGTGCAAGTTTTTTTCACAGCATTTGGCTGAATCTAGCAAAGCTAATCCTTTTTGGCCTATTGCAGAGTGTGTTAGTCAGTGGAGTAGCCTATCTGTGTTGCAAGATATACCACCTGTGTATAGAATACCAATTTTTTTACTGCACCTAGTGAAGTAAAATCTTTTGGGCATAGCATCATTCTATTAGTCCATCTATACTGACCTCCATCAGGTTGCAAACTGAATATAATTTTTTTCTGCATCTAGCTCTGAAAAAATATTTGGGCTTCTAGCGGTGTGTGGGACTTGGTCTATTAGTCCATCTATACTGACCTCCATCAGGTTGCAAATTAAAAATAATTTTTTTCTGCATCTAGCTCTGAAAAAATATTTGGGCTTCTAGCAGTGTGTGGGACTTGGTCTATTAGTCCATCTATACTGACCTCCATCAGGTTGCAAATTAAAAATATTTTTTTTCTTCATTTATCTCTGAAAAAATATTTGGGCTTCTAGCGGTGTGTGGGACTTGGTCTATTAGTCCATCTATACTGACCTCCATCAGGTTGCAAATTAAAAATATTTTTTTTCTGCATCTAGCTCTGAAAAAATATTTGGGCTTCTAGCAGTGTGTGGGACTTGGTCTATTAGTCCATCTATACTGACCTCCATCAGGTTGCAAATTAAAAATAATTTTTTTCTTCATTTAGCTCTGAAAAAATATTTGGGCTTCTAGCAGTGTGTGGGACTTGTTCAATTAGTCCTTCTATACTGACGTCCAGCAGGTTGCAAATTGAATATAATTTTTTTCTGCATCTAGCTCTGAAAAAATATTTGGGCTTCTAGCGGTGTGTGGGACTTGGTCTATTAGTCCATCTATACTGACCTCCATCAGGTTGCAAATTAAAAATAATTTTTTTCTGCATCTAGCTCTGAAAAAATATTTGGGCTTCTAGCAGTGTGTGGGACTTGGTCTATTAGTCCATCTATACTGACCTCCATCAGGTTGCAAATTGAATAAAAAAAATTTCTGCATCTAGCTCTGAAAAAATATTTGGGCTTCTAGCGGTGTGTGGGACTTGGTCTATTAGTCCATCTATACTGACCTCCATCAGGTTGCAAATTAAAAATAATTTTTTTCTGCATCTAGCTCTGAAAAAATATTTGGGCTTCTAGCAGTGTGTGGGACTTGGTCTATTAGTCCATCTATACTGACCTCCATCAGGTTGCAAATTGAATAAAAAAAATTTCTGCATCTAGCTCTGAAAAAATATTTGGGCTTCTAGCGGTGTGTGGGACTTGGTCTATTAGTCCATCTATACTGACCTCCATCAGGTTGCAAATTAAAAATAATTTTTTTCTGCATCTAGCTCTGAAAAAATATTTGGGCTTCTAGCAGTGTGTGGAACTTGGTCTATTAGTCCATCTATACTGACCTCCATCAGGTTGCAAATTAAAAATAATTTTTTTCTGCATCTAGCTCTGAAAAAATATTTGGGCTTCTAGCAGTGTGTGGGACTTGGTCTATTAGTCCATCTATACTGACCTCCATCAGGTTGCAAATTGAATAAAAAAATTTTCTGCATCTAGCTCTGAAAAAATATTTGGGCTTCTAGCGGTGTGTGGGACTTGGTCTATTAGTCCATCTATACTGACCTCCATCAGGTTGCAAATTAAAAATAATTTTTTCTGCATCTAACCCAGCCAATAGTTTTGGCCTAATACCACAGTTTGGCCACTCAGCTCTGCTCGGTTACCATCCATTGTTTTTTTGTGCAAACAACTCCAGAGTTGTGAATTAGTTAACCACCAAAATGAGTGGAAAAAGGCCTGCTGCTGGTGGAAAGGGGAATAGGCGTGTTGGGAAGGGGAAAAAAGGTTGTGTCCGTGGGGTAGGTGCAGAAGAAAGACCATCTTCCAGCCAAACTAAAATGTCTACTTCTTTTAGCGGACAATGTGATAAGATCCCTTTCTTACGGCCACGCCAATCGCTACAAATTCCAGATGAGGCACAAAAACAGCAGGTGCTTCAACGGATATCAAGTGCTCCTTTAAGTGGGCTCTCCTCCACATCAACTTCAACATCACAAATACTCCAGTCCTCAAAGGTGTCACCCAAATCGCACTTGCTTCCTCACAGCTCCCAAATCTCCAGCTGCCCGTCTGAGTATGAGGTAGAACAGATGGTTGAGTCTGCAGAGCTGTTTACTCATACTATAGCCTGGGAATCAGAGGTCGACTCCAGCGCTTCTGTGAATCCAGACGAGGAAATGATCTGCACTGATGCCCAGAATCTTTATGAGTCGGATCCAGGACCAGACGCAGAAGGTTCTGACCATAATGTAGACCCTCATTCCCAAACTGTAACTCCTGTTGGTGGAGACAATGAGGAAGACGATGATAAGACTCAAATACCTGATTGGAGCGACAACTTTAGTTTTTTGTCAGGGCAGGAACAGGTTGGCTCTGAGGACGACGGGTGTGATAACGCACAGGGTGATGATGATGAGGTCGGAGATCCCACTTACTGTCAACCCACAGTCAGCCAAGAGATGAGGTCAGCAGAGGAGGTGGAGGAAGATGCTAGTGACGACGAGGTCAGGTTGCGCCTTCCTGGACAGAGACGTAGTACTGGAAGCACGTCAACAACTGCATCCTCAAACACAACTCTGCCTCTCACCACAAGTCATGGTGGCTCTTCAGGTCGCATGGGTGCTAAGCCTTGCATAGCCTGGGCATTTTTTCAGATCGATAAAGATGACCCAACTCGTGTTATCTGTAACATTTGTCAGCAAAAGCTAAGTAGAGGCCAAAAAATACATAGTTTGAGTACTTCATGCATGAACCGGCACATGGACATGAAGCATAAGTTGCAGTGGGAAGCTCAGTGTGCTACAATGCGGTCTAGCCGGCCGGGCCAACCACCGTCTGCCACATCTTGTGCATCCGCGGCCTCTTCATCCTCTGTGACTGGGGGGACAGCAGTCACACCTGTTTTGGGGCGCAGACCTGCCACCTCTTTACCCGCAACAGCCAGCGTGATTGGCAGGTCATCATTTTCTTTGGAGGTGGTAACACCAGCTGGTCTTGAGCGCTGTCCGACATCGATAGCACCACCTTTGGATCAAGGCAACCTAACATGTCCGCCTGCATCTTCCTCACAGACCGGCAGTTTGCCGGGGACACCCTTATCAACCCCGTCTAAGCACAATAGCCAGCCCTCGGTCCCTCAGATGTGGACAAGTAAAAGACCATTTCCTCCTAGCCATGAGAAAGCTAAGAGGTTGAATTTCACCATCTGCAAGCTCTTGGCTACAGAAATGCTGCCTTTCCGCCTGGTGGACACAGAGGATTTTTGAGACCTTATGTCCGTCGCAGTGCCCCAGTACCAGATGCCCAGTCGGCACTACTTCTCAAAGAAAGGTGTGCCTGCGCTCCACCAGCATGTCGCACACAACATTACCGCTTCTTTGAGAAACTCTGTGTGTGACAGGGTGCATTTCACCACAGACACTTGGACGAGTAGGCATGGACAGGGGCGTTACATGTCGCTGACTGGGCACTGGGTAACTATGGTGACAGCAGGACAAGGGGCTGCTGTCCAAGTCTTGCCGTCCCCACGAGTTGTGCGTCAATCCTCTTTATGTCATTTTTCCTCCACTGCTTCTGCCTCCTCAACCTCCTCTCGGTCTTCCACCTGCACCCAAAGCCTGTCTGGTCATGCCACAAGCTTTCTAACTGCGCAGAAGGGATCCTGCACACCTCCTTACTATGCTGGCAGTAGGGCTCAACGTCATCAGGCGGTTTTTACATTGAAATGTCTGGGAAATGTGAGTCACACAGCTGAGGAGTTGTGGTCAGCTCTGGAGAACCAATTTCATGAATGGTTGTCTCCACTGGACCTGAAACCAGGGAAGGCCGTGTGCGACAATGCTGCAAACCTGGGTGCGGCCCTTCGCCGGGGCAATGTCACACACGTGCCTTGTATGGCTCACGTGTTGAACCTGGTTGTCCAGCAATTTTTAGCCCACTATCCCGGACTAGATGGCCTTCTGCAGAGGGCACGGTCGCTGTGTGCTCACTTCCGCCGTTCGCATCCCGCAGCTCAGCGACTTACATCTCTACAGAAGTCGTTGGGCCTGCCACTTCACCGGCTAAAATGCGATGTGCCTACCCGGTGGAATTCAACTCTGCACATGTTGCAGCGACTGTGGCAGCACCGACAAGCCCTGGTGCAATACGTTCTGACGTATAGCCTGGGCCAACGAGATTCAGAGGTGGGGCAAATCATGCTGGAGGAGTGGTCTCAGATCAGGGACCTATGCACCCTTCTGCACAGTTTTGAAATGGCGACGAAGATGTTTAGTGCTGACGATGCCATTATCAGCATGACTATTCCGGTGATTTACATGCTGGAGCACATGTTAAACAGAATTCGGAGTCAGGTGGTGGCACAAGAGGAGGTGGAGGAAGTAGAGGAGGAGGAGTTGTATGCGGAAGGGCTAACATCTGCAAGGTCCAGACGGTCGGCAGCACCAAGGCGGCAGGCATGTGAGGGTGGGGGAGATGGTTTAACCAGGGCGCATGGTAGCAGCCAAACTAGTGAGGAAGGTGCAGGAGCCCAGGAAGAAGTGGAGGACGAACTGATGGAAGACTCATCAGATGAGGGAGACCTTGATCACATTTCTGTTGTGCGAGGTTGGAGGGAGAGGACAGAGGAAGGAAGCATGATTGTTACCTCGCCACCAACACAACAGGGACTTGGTGCTCCTGGATGCGCAACACACATGAGTGCCTTCTTGCTGCACTACCTGCAACATGACCCTCGAATTGTGAGAATTAGAAATAATCCTGACTACTGGGTTGCCACACTGTTAGATCCCCGGTACAAAAGTAAATTTGCAGAAATTATTCCTGCCATAGAAAGGGATGCACGCATGCAGGAGTATCAGCAGAGACTGTTGCAGAATCTTACATGTGCTTTTCCACAAAATACCAGTGGTGCACGTAGTGAATCTCACAGTTCCAACTTGCCAACCGTGGGACCGTCAAGTGTTCAGCACTCAAACCGTAACAGAACCACAGTATCTGCTGGTAACATCAATTTTGCGGAATCATTTCACCACTTTTTTAGCCCATCCTTTGCAAGGCCACAGGAGACAAGAAGTCTGACACATAGTCAACGCCTAGAGACGATGGTACAGGAGTATCTCCAAGTAAACATTGAAGCCACGACTGTGTCACTGGACCCTTGCTCTTTTTGGGCTTCCAATCTGGATAAATGGCCGGAGCTAGCCACTTACGCCTTGGAGATCTTGTCATGCCCCGCAGCCAGCGTTCTGTCTGAACGTGTGTTCAGCGCTGCTGGTGGTGTGCTGACAGATAAGCGCACGCGGCTCTCCACTGATAATGTAGACAGACTCACGTTCATAAAGATGAACAAATCATGGATCCGAAACGACTTTTCTACCCCTGTGTCATCCTGGGGAGAGTAAAAGCTTGATGATTGGTTAAAATCACCCTACCAACCGTTTTAAGCTTTCAAATTACTAATCATGTTTATCTGTATCTTGACTGGAAAATAATTTGGGCTTTGTAGCAGTGTGCAGCACTGATCCTATTAGGCCATCTATAATAAGCTTCACCAGATTTAAAATTAAAAATAATTTTTAGCTGCATCTAGCCCGGAAAATAATTTTGGGGCTCCGAGATGCGCAAGACACATAAGTGCCTTCTTGCTGCACTACCTGCAGCATGACCCTCATATTGTCAGAATTCGAAGTAATCATGACTACTGGGTTGCCACACTCTTAGATCCCCCAAACTTTTCGATCAACCTTTTCATTTTAATAAAGACCAAAAAAATGGTCATTTTTGAAATTATAAGCATTAGCAGGTTGTTAGAAACTGAAATCAAACAGTTTTCAACTCAAAACTTTATTCTAGGTGATGTTACATTTTCACATAGGACCCCTTGTTCGAAAGGAGCTTCTGAACTCTCTCGTCCATTGAATTTGTCAGGTTTTGGATGGTTTCTGCTTCAATTGTTTTGCATGAGGACAGAATACCCTCCCAGAGCTGTTGCTTAGATGTGAACTGCCTCCCGCCATCATAGACACTCCTTTTAATGATGCTCCAAAGGTTCTGAATGGGGTAGAGGTCAGGGGAGCATGGGGGTCACACCATAAGTTTGTCCCCTTTTATGCCCATATCAGCCAGAGATGCAGATGTTTTATGTGCAGCATGAGATGGTGCATTATCATGCAGAAAAATGATCTTGCTGTGAAATACACGGTTCTTCTTCTTGAACCATGGCAGGAAGTGCTGTTTTGAGAAAATCCACATACATTATGGAGTTCATCTTTAGCGCCTTCAGGGATCCTAAAGGGGCCGACAATCTCTCTCCCCATGATTCCAGCCCAAAACATTACTCCACCTCCTCCTTGTTGGCGCTGTAGCCGTGTTTGCGTGGGGTGTCCATCAACCAGCCATCCTCCACTCCATTCATCTGGACCATCGAGCGCTGCACGGCACTCATCCGTGAACAAAACAGTTTTGAAATCAGTCTTCATGTAATGTTTGGCCCACTGGAGCCGTTTCTGCTTGTGTGAAGTGGATAGAGGAGGTCGACAGGATGGCATATGCACAGCTGCAAACCTCTGAAGGACCCTGCATCTTGTTGTTCGGGGGACGTTGGAGGCACAAGCAGCTTCAAAAACTTGTCTGCTGCTATGACAAGGCTTTTTTGCCGCTGCTCTTTCAACCTGACGTAATTGCCTGTAGGAAAGAGTCCTCAATTTGCCCTTATCAGCACGCACACGTGTGTACTGTGAATCAGCTACATACTTCTTGATTGCCAAGACACTTCATCCTGATCATCGCACAATGTTGATTGTAGTCATGCCTTGACCTAAACACTCCACAATTTGTTGCTTCTCAGCAGCCGACACATCCTTTTTCTTTCCCATTTTGCAGAAAATGTAGGCTGCTTAATAATGTGAGAGAGCCTTCTTAAGTAGTCTTGCCTTTATTGGACACACCTGCCAAACTAATTAGCACAGGTGTCTGCAATTGCTTACAGTGATATAAAGAGCCCTGACACACATCACCATCAATGAGTTTAACTGACAAACAAACAAATTCTTCCCTTATCACTCCTAAACACTTTTTGCATAATAATTTGGAACGCGGTGTACATGTGCTTTTCCACAAAACGCCAGTGGTTCACGTAGTGAATCTTACAGTTCTAACTTGCCAACCGTGGTCTGTATGGAATTGTTCAATAAAGGGCCCAAAATTAAGATAACATAGATGGGAGAGGTCTCTATGAATAGGAATTCCTAAGTATTTGATACCCTGTGAGGGCCAGGCAAAGGGAAAGTTGGACTGGATGGAATCCTATATGGATTTAGGGAGGGAGACATCGAGGGCCTCAGACTTCGCTGCATTGATTTTAAAATTTTACCATGTAACAAAGTGATCTATTTCAGCCATAACAGCAGGGATGGATATACGTGATTGAGTGATATATACTAGGACATCATCAGCAAATAGAGAGCACTTGTACTCGGTGCCTCCCACCTCAATCCACCTAATATTGGGGTTATGGCGAATTGATGAGAGCAGGTGCTCCGTCACTAGGATGTATAAGAGAGGGGACAGAGGACATCCCTGCCTTGTCCCATTGGTGATTGTGAAAGGTGATGAAAATGTTCTGACGCACCCCCTGGGCCTTGGGACACCCGGAGCCGGACCCTTTTTGGTGGATGCTGGTGGTTGTAGTCTTCGTGGCGGCGATCCGGTTCCGTGGCTCAGGGCGGTCAAACCAGTGGCGGAACTATTTATGTGGTTTTGATGTTTAAATGTCCGACTACGCCACCCGTGGATTGCGGTCAGAGTGAACCGCCGCTACAGGGCAGACCGCTAAGGCTGGTGTTGTGGGTGCAGCAGAGCGTAGCATAACTCCCCACGGGAGGAGTATAGCCTCAGGGCAGTGTATGCGGAGGATGGGGGTGATGGTGCAGGGCAGCAGCAGTAACGACACGGAGTAAGTGATGCAGTTCAGGGCCTTTACCCACAGTTCTTATTATCCAGACCACGTCTGCAGGTAACGGCTGCCCACGTCGTACTGTGCTCACCAGGTGAGGGGCTCAGACAACTCCCAGATAACTTTGGAGCGCTTCACAGGACCCCCTTTGTGTGTCCTTTGTCTGGCTTTTCTTACCAACACTTCTGTCCGGCTGCCTCGGGCCTCCTCTTGGTAAACTTGGCGCCAGTTTCCCTGACCCTATGTGGTGCCTTCCTAGCGGGTGGAGCAAGGGGCTGCGCCACATAAAATGTCAGAGTCTCCGGTTTCTAGCTGAGGGTCGTTTCCTGCCTCCACTAGTTCGGGGACCGGTCTCCCCCTTTGGCCTGACCCCTCCACGCAGGTGGATTCGGGCGTGCGGTGGCGACTCGCCCGTCCGCACCCCTGGGATCCCTTCATTCCTCGTTCCTGGAGCCTTCTCCGCTCCTCTTCCTTCCTTCTCCCTCTTGCAGGCCTGGGCCTCTGTTACTAGGCCCGCCTCCGGAGCAGAGCTCATGCAGAGCCCCTGCTCCCTGCCACTTCTGCTCAGACTTCTCTGCACTGAACTAAGATGGTGCCCACCTTTTATACTCCCTTCTCAATGCACCCAGGAACTGCTTCCTCCCTGCTCCTGCACTGCAGGGTTCCCCTTCCTCAGTGTTCCCTCCCCCCACTCCAGCCAGGGACAGGGACTGTCGTGCCCATCTCAGGGGCATATTGGTCGCCCTGCCCCACGGCAATGTGGTGTAATGCATGCAGGTGTCGGGTCCTGATCCACACTCCATCCTTATCTGAGAGTGAGATATCACACCTCTGGGTGAGGTGCAATACGTCTGTAGCAACCGAGACCTCGGTGCTACAGTTCCATTTATCTTCCGCCTAGGTGACGTATTGTGATGCAGGGCCGTGATTTTGGCTATAAAAGGGTCCCCTAGACCCCTACCCCAAGCTTTTTAAGAGAATCATATATGGCGTGCCAGGAGACTCTATGGAATGCTTTCTCAGCATCCAACGAGAGTATCTACTTACAAATTTTTAACTGCATCTAGCCCAGGAAATACTTTGTGCCTAGTAGCAGTGTCTGCTAGTCAGCGGATTATCCCGGCTGTTAAGCAAGCTACACCACCTGTAGTTTGGACACTTAATTTTTTCAAAGGAAATGCTTCGGGACCACGGGATACTTAGTGAAGAGCATCAGGAGGCACCCCAAGGCATAGGGGCTGGGACTGGCAGTAGGATGCCTTGCGGTGGACAGCCGAGCTCGATCCTTATAAAAGTTTTTTAACTGCAGCAGCTTTAGTGGACGCTACTGGAGCTGGAATTACGCGGCTGCTGGCATGAGACTTGCCCTCCAATAGATCCTTGTAAATGGATTTAAAGTGTATTCATTCAAATTAGAGGGACAATTTAAATTAAAAAGCTTAGAGCTGCCTCCACCACAGGGGGGCTCTCTCGACCCACCAGCGGACAGGCACCAGTATTGGGAGAGGGGGGCTGGCCGTCAGGGTTCACCGCGGCTCTGGCACAAACCCGGCGACACGGAGGTGGCACGGGCAGGAGCGGACTGGCCGTCTCGGCTTCTCACTTTTTGGATTTTAGAAGGGCATGACATGCCTATATCTGTGTCTCCCCCTCCTTTTACTCCTCCACCTCTTTTCTTTTCGCATGACTATATGTACTTGTCACTTTTCCATGTGTTAGTTGTGTCTTCTGAGCAGTTTGTCAGCTTTTGGACACCTTTGAAGGTGTTTTCTATGTGTTTCTATGTGTTTTTGTTTGCCTGCCATTGGTTTTAACGGTGTTCGAAGGTGTTCGACGAACAGTTCGACGAACTGTTCGGCGAACACACGGGTGTTCGACGAACCGAACCGAACTCGAACACTACGGGGGTGGCTCAACACTAGTTAAGAGGCCTTTGTGACAGGTTATTCCCAAAAGTGACACAATTTTAAAAACTACACACCTCAAAATGCTAAAAACCACATTCAAGAAGTTTTTTAACCTTTCAGGTGCTTCATGGGAGTTAAAGAAATGTGGAAGAAAAAAATGAAAATTTAACCTTTTCCCACAAAAATGATGCTTTAACTCCAAATTTTGGTCACGGGCGCAAATGAACAGAAGAATTTGTTGTGCAATTTCTCCTCAGTACGCCTATACCCCATATGTGGTGGACATTTACTGTTTGGGCACAGGGCTTGCAAGGGAAGGAGAGCCATTTGACTTTTTTAATGCAAAATTGGCTGGAATGGATAGCAGAAGCCATGTCACATTTGCGGAGCCTCTGATGTGCCTAAACAGTGGAAAACCCCCACATAAGGAGCCATAACCAAGTATTGAGTGCATTTACTGAACATACATTTCAGTAGGCCAACATTTTGGATTTTAAAAACATTTTTCAAGCTGTTGTTATAAAGTATTCTAATTTACTGAGATAATGACTTTTGTGTTTTCATTGGCTGTAAGCCAATTAGCAGAAATAAACACTTGAAATAGATCACTCTGTCTGTAATGATAATAGGAGTTTCATTTTTTATATTGAACAACTGAAATAATTTAAATTTTTGATTATATTCTAGTTTTGTGAGAAGCACCTCTAGATCTATTTGTACACAGTTTATTGTTTTTTTTCACCCTGACTAATAAGTATTATCTTTAATTTTTACAGATTCCTCAGATTCTGAGGAGGAAACTGCGTGAAACTGAGGAGTGTTACTTCAGGTATCTATTGTATATCATCTTTTCATGTTCCTTGTCCCTACTTTGTGGCAGTCAGTTTTGACCTTTCTGGCAGCCCCATTTTTCAAGTGTTGAGCTGACAGTGTCCAAGCCGGGTGATAGCGCATCAAAGAGCACTTTTTTTATTCTGTCAAATACAAAAAAGCTATGTTTCATCCTATTACAGGTCTTTAATAGCATATAATATATGAAAAGTTGTAATGGGTCGAAACATAGCTTTTTTTTTTTTTTTTTTAAATAGCGTATAGGGTTGAGCGAGTATGTTCTGTCCGAGTATGCTCGGGCCGAGCTCCGAGTATTTACAGCTGCTCGGTGATGAGGTTAAATCGCTCCCATGTGCATGATTTGCAACTGTTTGACAGCTTTATTACATGTGAGGAATGTCTATTTCTTACACATTCCTCACATGTAATAAAACTGTCAAACAGCTGCAAATCATGCACACAGGAGCAATTCAACCATAACACCGAGCAGCTATAAATACTCGGAGCTCGGCCCGAGAATACTCGCCGAAAGGGTTAATAGAACATACTCGCTCATCACTGATAGATTATCAAAAAGCAATTTTTTTCTATCACCGGGTTTGGACACTGTCTAGCATTTCTATACTTGTATTGCTACTAAGTGAGGTTCCTTGGTTTTGGAGTTTGCATCCCTCTGAAGGAGTGCTGCAGGCCATACCTTCCATTATATAAACCTATAAAGTAGTCTCCAACAAAAGTAATAAATAAGGTCACTGCAAAAACAATATGAAACCAAGGAGAGTTTCTTCAAGGTGACCTAACTTTTGTTTAAATGGCCAGGATAATGAGGCTATTTAAAGTGGTTGGTGGAAAAACAGCAAGAGGGACCGAATATGATAAAAAAAAAAAAAATACAAGTTTATTACATAATAATTCATAATATATAATATTGAACAACATAAGGTAAGTGAGAATAACGGATAAAAATAGAGGGAGTGGCCCCCTCAATTGAGAAAAGTCAACATCTTCCTAAAACAGAGGCAAAACAACCTCTCTAACTGTGCTCCAATAAAATGAATTGATTAACACCTTGATGATATGAGGATATTAGGTTCATGCATACATAGCTACAAATTAAAACAATTCAAAAGCACTGAAGTCAAAGCAACAAACTGCATGAGCAATAATGAATGAACATTTAGTATTAAAACATCCATAGGCATAATAATTAATATGCACGTAAGACACCATAGCCAAAAATATAGTAAATAGGACAGCACAGTGGCTCAGTGGTTAGCACTTGCAGCCTTGCAAGGACAACATCTGCAAGGAGTTTGTATGTTCTCCCTGTGTTTGGGTGAGTTTCCTCCCACACGCTAAAGACAAATTGATAGGGAATTTAGATTGTGAGCCCCAATAAGGATAATGTCTGTAAATTGTCTGAATTGTAAAGCGCTGCGAAATATGTTGGCGCTATATAAATAAAATTTTTATTATTATTACTAGCTCAAAGCATGAATTTTGTCAAGGATATCAAAGCCCGGAAAAGTCATGTAGATCCACCCTCTGTTATCTTTGGAGCAAATAGCTCTTACAGCCCCCTATCGTCTGGACAATTGCACAATTTGCAGATGATTGAAGAGACCGCAGGATGTCTTTACTAATAGGCCAGTTATCGGGAAAAAGTGAGTGTATGGTATATACACCTCCGATTCCAGCGCATGACATGTACAGTGAAGGAAATAATTATTTGATCCTTTGCTGTTTTTGTAAGTTTGCCCACTGACAAAGACATGAACAGTCTATAATTTTAAGAGTAGTTTAATTTTAACATTTAACTTAATACTTGGTGGCAAAACCCTTGTTGGCAAGCACAGCAGTCAGACATTTTTTGTAGTTGATGATGTTTGCGCACATGTCAGGAGGAATTTTGCTCCACTCATCTTTGCAGATCATCTCTAAATCATTAAGATTTTGAGGCTGTCGCTTGACAACTCGGAGCTGCAATTCCCTCCATAAGTTTTCTGTGGGATTAAGGTCTGGAGACTGGCTAGGCCACTCCACAACCTTAATGTGCTTCTTTTTGATCCACTCCTTTTTTGCCTTGACTGTATGTTTTGGGTCATTGTCTTGCTGGAAGCCCCTTCCACAACCCATTTTTAATGTCTTGGCGGAGGGAAGGAGGTTGTCACTCAGGATTTTACATTACATGGCTCTATCCATTCTCTCATTTATGCAGTGAAGTAGTCCTGTGCCCTTAGCAGAGAACCACCCCCAAAACATAATGTTTCCACCTCCATGCTTGACAGTAGGGACGGTGTTCTTTGCGTCATAGGCAGCATTTCTCTTCCTTCAAACACGGCGAGTTGAGTTAATGCCAAAGAGGTCAATTTTTGTCTCGTCTGGCCACAGCACCTTCTCCCAATAGCTCACAGAATCATCCAGGTGTTCATTGGCAAACTTCAGACGGGCCTGCACATGTGCCTTCTTGAGCAGGGGGACCTTGCGGGCACTGCAGGATTTTAAACCTTTAAGGCTTAATGTGTTACCAATGGTTTTCTTGGTGACTGTGGTCCCAGCTGCCTTGAGATCATTAACAAGTTCCCCCCGTGTAGTTTTAGGCTGATCTCTCACCTTCCTCATGATCAAGGTGAGATTTTGCATGGTGCCCCAGATCGATGTCGATTGACAGTCATTTTGCATCTCTTCCATTTTCTTACTATTGCACCAATAGTTGTCTCCTTCTCATCCAGCATCTTACTTATGGTTTTGTAGCCCATTCCAGCTTTGTGCAGGTCTATGATCTTGTCCCTGACATCCTTAGAAAGCTCTTTGGTCTTGCCCATGTTGTAGAGGTTAGAGTCTGACTGAGTCTGTGGACAGGAGTCTTTTATACAGGTGACTATGTAAGACAGCTGTCTTTAATACAGGTAACGAGTTGATTAGGAGCATCTAACTGATCTGTAGGAGCCAGAACTCATAATGGTTTGTAGGGGATCAAATACTTATTTCTTACTGCAAAATTCAAAAACATTTATCTAATTTATACAGTGTGATTTTCTTGATTTTTTTTGGGGGGGGGGATATTCTATCTCTCAATGCTAAAATTAACCTTAAAAAAAGCAAGGGATCAAATAATTATTTCCTTCATTGTATATACCCCCTGTACAGTCATTGCGAACTTCACGATAACCCGAGAAAGCTTATTAGCTGCCACCACCAGTTGTGTTTTATACAGGCGTGACATTGCTGAGTCCTCCATGACCACAGAACACATTTTCATTATGCATCTTGCTCACATTCACATTATCAATTTTTGAAATGCATGACATATCAGATGTGGGAGGGTTTTCTTGAAGGTATTGGGCAACCAACCGTCCCAGATCAGATCTCAATAACACATTTGTTGGGAGATTCCTGGACACCCCCAATTCCCTTATCCCCCTCCCCGCACCACAGTCCCGGAAAACATGGGCTATCGGTAAGGGACGGCAAACGCCCCCAATCCCGGTGACAGTCAGGGTCTTCCCAGGGATGAATTCTTCTGGTAGCACAAACTCAGGTGGATGAGGGTACTTTTTGCGTCGGTGTCCTTAAGCCCAACAGTAACAGTGTTTCCCACATGGTAACCGGTTGCAAACTCTCACAGGTCCTCTCAGCCACCCCACCCACAAAAAGAATAGTAAAACCCCACACATGAGGCCCCATGGCCTAGTGCATTTTCTGCCTTTCTGGGCCGACGAGGCTGATGTGACCAGTTCGGTCACAAGTATACCACCGCCAGGAGTCAGATGCAGGCTGGGTTGTGGAAGATGGGGCTGAATCCCGTGAGGGCAGTCTGGCAGTGTCACTGGGGGTAGTAGTTGGCTTACCCCTTTTCCAGCTGGCGACTGCTCACCTCAAGCGCATGGTTGGCCTCATAGTCATTTGCAATTCCTGCTGCTTTAGCAGCCTGCTGTCACTCTGGGTATGGTGGGAACCCAGCGTATAAGAGGAATAGGGGAGGGTTCCCTACAAGGAAAAGTGGGTGTGCAGACCCCTAAACAGCTCAAACAACAAACCCTTTCTCCCCTATGGACCCTATATAGGTTCTTCACCTATCACCGAGCAGGAAACCAGGCCCTAGCTGACCCTAAAACTAGGACCTGGGGAGGGGTGAGCACTAATCAAACTAAAGTACACACAAAGGAAACAAACAAGGGAATCCACTTAGCTTCAAGACTACACCGGAGGGAACACTGCAACAATTTCACAAAGGAACTCCAAGAAAATTCTAGCAGACTACTAGAATTCAGGCCTCAGATCATCCGATCACCAGCAACTCTCTGGAGAAACTGAGTGTATTTAAGGATAGAGCAAGGGCATGTTAATTAGCAGCAGAAGGGGAAGATCATCACAGGTTCCTAAAGGGAGAGGGATCATGAAGGTGTTTGCAAGACCAAATGCAGCGACCTTCTACAGCCGAACCCCGTATGACTGTCTGTCAAACCTGACACACTTGTGACAGGCTCTCAATAAATGGGACTAAAAAATATTTTGTACCCCAAAATAGTGCCAATGTAAACTTCAACTCATCCCACAAAAACAAGTCTTCATTGAGCTCTCATGGTTGATTTAATAGTACAGATATAGCTCTCAAAACATGGTGATGCAAAAAATTACTTCCTGTAAAAAAAAAAAAAAAAAAAGAAAAACATTTTAGTGTATAGACCCAACAAAACATAAAAAAACTATTTAAATCTGGTATCGCTGTAATGGTGCTGACCTGAAGTATAAATTTGTCCGATCACCATATCACGCGGTGACCAGCCTTAAAAAAAACATCTTGAACTGCTGTTTATTTTTTTTCATGTTGCATCCCAATAATCTGTATAAAACTCAGTTCACATTTTTCTTGTGCTCTACACTGAGCATTTAGGTTGGGATTTCTGTCGGAATATAAAAATAAAACCTGAATCAGACAAAAACCTCAATAGAAGTATTCACTGTAATGAACAGATAGTGTCACCGCAGATGGCATATGATCTCTTTCCAGGCAATGTTTGCTCTTTATAGGCATTCACAAAAGCTCAGTCAACTATAGTTCTGTAGCAGAGGCCATAGTTTTGTGAAATTGAGGCCATCATTATGACTTTAAGAATAATGTATGTTAAAAATGACGAGGCAATATAATTCCCCAAGTTAGCTCAATTAGGGCAATGCCATCAATAAAATGCAAAAAGTCAATAGTAGCTAGCTTACCCAGATCGTAGTTTCTCCTTGGTCCGATCATTTGCGAGGAATCCACACGGAAATGAGGGAGGCACACCCTCATGCAGTCGCTTGGAACCAAAACAAAGTCCAGTGGAGGAACCCTTATTTTTGCATTTTTCTTAAAAAATTTTATTCTTCAACAATCCTTAAAACAACATCATTCCTTTTCGGACCAGATATGTACATATAGTGGGCACTTTATGGCAGTATAGAGGACACCGCTGTCTAGGAACAGACTACGTGTTTCCACCGTATAGGTCGTCGTCTTGGTGTTGAAGAACCTGGTCCGAAAAGGAATGATGTTCTTTTAAGGATTGTTGAAGAATAAAAGATTTTAAGAAAAATGCCAAAATAAGGGTCCCTCCACTGGACTTTATTTGTTTTGGTTCCAAGCCATCAATGAAATGTAGCTCGCAGACATCAGGAACGCTCATGCAGCCCCACATTAGGACACTGCCACCACCATGAGATTCACGGGAGCATTCACCATGCATTTTTCAAAATATAGCCAGACTTCCTAACACTAGCTCCCATGACCATCTGCAGGTCCTGCTGCTCTCCTCCTGTCACCACGCTGCATGAACCAAGAAGTACCTGCAGTGAGGATTCCTCACTGAGAATCTGCCCTGATTTGGTCAGCATCACAGAGGTGAAAAAAGTACAAGCCCCCTGAGAAGAATCTGTGTCTGAAGGAATAATTTAGATAAAAATGTAAAAAATTAATTGTGACAGTCACTAGTATGACATACGTGAAGAAGTATGTGTGACTCAGGTTGCTCTCCTGTGTGAACCTGAAACCTACTAAATTTCTGCCAGCATGTTACAAGCTGGGGGTTAACTCTCTTAAGGGTGTGGTTTAATGGGAATGGCAAAGAGGGTGGGAAGCCATTCCCCTACCTGCCCTCAGGGTGTGGCTGAGCAGTGTTAAATGCTCAACCAGTTTTTTTTTCCCTCTGTAGAGTGTATGGTCTGGAGAGTGAAGTTGTTGGAACCCTCCTGTTTTTTTTTTCTATCTTGTGTTTTGTGGTCACATGACCATCTGCCTTTATATTCCAGCTCCTCCCTTCTGGTTATGCTGGACTTCAGTGTTTGACTGTTTCTCTAGCCTGGTGCTTCTGTGCTTATCTCTGTCAGTTCGCTTGGTCCTCTGGGACCTCTAGTACATTTTGTCAGTTTGTCTTTCTGTGTTCTGCAACAACTTCTCTGTTTAGGAGGTGTCCCATTTTTGTCCCAGTCCTTAGTTCTTTTAGGGACCCCTCCCTTAATTCTATTGGTCTTCGTTCATCAGACTAGCCGAGGACCAAGTCGGGTCTGTTCACTAGAAACAGGCAGCCCGCTACATTGTAGGTATTCAGCTTAGTCTTACTGTAGGGACAGCTTTCCCTATCTTTCCTTAGTACATGTTGCAGATCATAACAGTAAGTCCAGCCCAAAAAACTAAAAGGAAAGAAATTCGGGGATCAGTCTGGTTTCCGTCTAGGATTTGGCTCAATGCCTTTAGGGATTGTTTCTGGAGGTGGCCGAGCTTCAGCAACACGTGAGTAGCTTTTCTGGAGCGCATTTTGTCGAACCCAAGGTAGGACTGCCTGATGTTTTTTATGGTAAACAGCAAGATTTTTTTTTCCTTTTAAAAATGCTTGTTATATTTTCATTTGAGCCCAAAATCCTCTGGTAATGAATCACTGCGCATTGGTTTTATGTCACTTTTGCGCAATGAACCACAGGGGTGGGCCTTTTCTATCCAGCCTAATGATCTGTGTTTAAGGTCTGTTGAAGAATTTTTTTCTGCTATGGGGCTATTATATGACGATCCTGATCGAATCTCATCTGCTGAATCAGAACTTCGATGTTTGAATCAGGGGTCAGATGATATTGAAAATTATTGCACACACTTCAGGAGATGGGCTTCAGAAGTCAGATGGAATGATTCTGCGCTGAGATGTTTATTTCTTGCTGGTCTGAGTGAAAGGGTTAAGGATTTGCTAATTGCATTCCCTGCACCTGAGACTCTGCAGGATGCTATGCAGTTAGCTGTTCATATAGACAGGATATTGAGGTGCAGGCTTAATGAGGTAAAGACTCCTGTAATGTCAGCTCCTAGTCCCCAGAAAATCTGCTCTGACGGCGGGGAACCGATGGAGGTTGGGGGGATGTCACTACACTCTCAGGAAAGAGACCGGAGGTTCGCCGAGGGATTGTGACTTTATTGTGGTAATGCTGACCATTTGATTAAATATTGTGAGCGTCGTTTAAGTAAAGAAAAAAAAAAAGTTCACTTACGCCCGTATAGCTTGTTTACGCTCTGCAGGAGTATTTCTTTCAGGGAGTACTACTCTGCAGGGAGATTTGATTGAATTTCAGGTATTTGTGGATTGTGGTTCAACACTTAATGTGATTGATAAAGGGTTTTTGGAAAACCTTAAATTGAAATCCAAACCTTTGTCATCACCTATTTCTGTGGTTGCAATTGATAACACTCCTTTGAAATGTATTACTCACAAGACTGCTGCATTCCCCCTCACTATCAATGGAGTTCACCAAGAAATTTTGGACTTGGTTGTTTTGGATAATTTGCCCTCTCCAGTTCTAGGATTGCCTTGGCTAAAACTGCACAATCCTTTACTGGACTGGTCTACTAATGTGATTAAGTTTTGGAGTCCGAAGTGCTATGATAAATGTTGTAATGGTTGCATTGCGGCTGTGGAAAAAGGGGAATTACCGGTACCTATTCAAGATTTTTGGAGGGTTATTTCGGAGGAGGAGTCGCAAGTTTTACCTCCTCATAGGGATTATGATTGCGGCATTGAGTTTGTTCCGGGTGCTACTCTTCCCAAAAGTCACTTGTTTAATCTGACTATCCCTGAAAGGAAGGCCTTGCAGGAGTACATAGAGACTAGCCCGGCTGCTGGTCACATTAGACCTTCTAAGTCACCTGTGGCAGTTGGATTCTACTTTGTTAAAAAAAAGGACGGCGGTTTTCGTCCATGTCTGGATTTTCGTGAAATAAGATTACTGTATGCAATTCCTACCCATTGCCGTTAATTCCTGACTTGTTTAACCAGTTAGTGGGAGCCAAGTGGTTCTCCAAAATTGATCTCTGGGGGGCATACAATTTGTTACGAGTGAAGGAGGGTGATGAATGGAAAACTGCTTTTAACACTCCGGTAGGTCATTTTGAGAATCTGGTGATGCCTTTTGGTCTTACCAATGCACCTGCATTTTTTCAGAACCTTATTAATGACATCCTGAGACCTTTGATTGGTAAGAATGTGGTTGTGTATTTGGATGACATTTTGATTTATTCACCAGATCTAGAGTCCCATTGGTAGAATGTACGTGAAGTTTTGCAGTTATTGAGTGATAATTCACTCTTTGCTAAGCTGGAGAAATGTGAGTTCGCTGTGCAGAAAATTTGTTTTTTGGGCTACATTGTCTCCAGCGAGGGCTTTAGATGGACCCTGTGAATGTTTAGGCTGTACAGGAATGGCCTAGGCCTATTGGTTTGAAATCTATACAGAGATTTTTGGGTTTTGCCAATTATTACAGGAAATTCATTAAGAATTTTTCTGTAATTGTTAAACCTCTAACCGTTCTCACCAGGAAAGGTGCGAATACGGCCCAGTGGACTACTGAGGCCATTGAAGCGTTTGAGTATCTCAAAGAGAGGTTCAGTTCTGCCCCTATCCTTATGCAGCCTGATGAGACCAAGCCTTTTTTGGTCGAGGTCGATGCTTCATCGGTGGGGGTCGGAGCAGTTTTGTCTCAGGAGAACAAGGGTGGAGTACATCATTGTGCCTTCTTTTCGAAAAAAATTTCGGAAACCAAACTGAATTATGATGTTGGAAATAGGGAGTTGCTGGCTATTAAGCTTGCGTTTGAACATTGGCGTCATTTTTTGGAAGGCGCTAGATTTCCTATTCAGGTTTTTTACAGATCATAAGAAGTTGATCTATCTGGATGCTGCCAAGCGCTTGAATGCCCATCAAGCTAGGTGGGCACTTTTTTTTCTCGGTTTCATTTTTCTGTTACCTATATCCCTGGTTCTAAGAATGTTAAAGCCGATGCTATATCTCGCAGCTTCTCTCCTATGGTCGGTGCCGAGGAGGAGGAGAGCATTTTACAGAAAGGAGTTGTGGTGGCGGCTTTGGACTCCATTTTGGAGAATGGGATTCTGAAAGCTCAAGATGATGCTCCATCTAACACTCCCCATGGGAGGTTGTTCGTGCCTAGAGCCTTTAGGAGAGATTTGTTTGTGGAGTGTCATGAGTCTGGGTTGGCAGGTCATCTAGGAGTTTCGGAGACTAAGAGACTTATCAGTCTCAGTCGCAGTTTTTGGTGGCCTGGATGGCAGAAGGAAGTCATCAAGTGGGTGAGTCAGTGTACTGTGTGTGCTAGGTCAAAGGCTTCACATACTCCTGCTGCGGGGTTGCTTTGCCCTCTGGAGGTTCCTAGTGCGCCTTGGACGCATCTCACAATGGATTTTATTACTGATCTTCCTGGGTCCGAGGGTTTTACTGTCATCTGGGTGGTCGTGGACCGTTTTAGTAAGATGTGTCATTTGGTTCCATTCATTAAGTTGCCCTGCGCCAAAACACTCGCTAAGGCATTTGTTAAGGAGATTGTCAAGCTCCATGGCGTTCCCACCGATATTGTTTCTGATAGAGGACCTCAGTTTGTGGCTCGCTTTTGGCGTGCTTTTTGTGCCAGGTTGGGAGTCCATTTGTCATTTTCATCTGGTTATCATCCTGAGTCTAATTTACAGACTGAAAGAAAGAACCAGGATGTTGAGCAGTTTTTGTGTTGTTTTGTGGCGGACAATCAAGAGGTGTGGTCTGAGTTTCTGCGTCGCGCACAATTTGCTCTTAACAATCATACATTCTCCTCTGCTGGGTGTTCTCCTTTTTTTTTGTTGTACTGGGAGACATCCATCTTTTGGTTCGTTCTCCAAATTGGGGTCGGCGGTGCCGGAGCAGGAGAATTTTTCCGGTGATTTGGAGAGAGTTTGGACTAATGTACGTTGCAACCTTTAAGAGGCTAACAAGAAGGTCAAGAAGCATTTTGACAGGAAACGTAAAGAGGATTTGTTTACTGTGGGTGACATGGTTTGGTTGTCCTCGAAGAACCTGTGGTTGAGGATTCCCTCTAAAAAACTGGGTCCTAAGTTTGTGGGTCCATTTAAAGTACTTCAGGTTGTTAACCCGTTTACTGTTAGGTTGGATGTCCCTACTTCCTGGAAGATTAATCCTGTGTTTTATGTTTCCTTGTCGAAAAAGGCTGACGTATCTGATAGGGAAGCCACTGTCACAGTTCCTCCTGTGGTGGAAGACGGCGAATATGAAATTTCTCGTATCTTGAATTCTAGATGGCATAGAGGGAGATTACAGTATCTTGTCTCCTGGAAGGGTTTCGGTCCCGAAGACAACTCCTGGGTAAGGACGGATGATGTCTCTGCTCCTAGGCTTGTTAAAGTTTTCCACAGGAGGTTTCCGGATAGGCCTTGGCCCGGAGGATCCGGAGGATCATCATAAAAGAGGGGGTACTGTTAGAACCCTCCTGTTTGTTTTTTCTATCTTGTGTTTTGCGGTCACGTGACCATCTGCCTTTATATTCCAGCTCCGCCCTTCTGGCTGTGCTGGACCTCTAGTACATTTTGTCAGTTTGTCTTTCTGTGTTCTGCAACAACTTCTCTGTTTAGGAGGTGTCCCATTTTTGTCCCAGTCCTTAGTTCTTTTAGGGACCCCTCCCTTAATTCAATAGGTCTTCGTTCAGACTAGCCGAGGACTAAGGAGGGTCTGTTCACTAGGAACAGGCAGCCCGCTACATTGTAGGGATTCAGCTTAGTATTACTGTAGGGACAGCTTTCCCTATCTTTCCTTAGTACATGTTGCTGATCATAACAGAAGTCTCCAGGCTATGTTTGGGTGAAGCCAGAGAACCCGGAGGACTGGTGTTTGTTGAGACTTTACCATGTTACCCAGAGCGGGCCGAGCTCCGTTTGCTATCAGACTCTGTTATACCTTATCATTTGTTTTCTCGTTAACCCTGAGAGGGTCTGTTTATTTTTATGGGACACTGCTGGAGTTTATGCCACAGAATAAACCAGCAAGAAGTTAACCCGAACTGTGTGTCCTGTGTCTGCCTCCGGAGAGCCGTAAAAGTCGCTCCATTCCACATCATATATATGTAACAAGGGCAATTGTAAAACGAAAAAAGACATATTAGTCAGCTTTTCAGACCCTATCTCAGAATGTTGCCAGGTTTGCCACATGTCTACATCAGAATCATTTTTGAAACATAAGAAGTTAAAAGGGTTAAAAGTTTTTATCTGCAATTTTTCAACAAAATTTACAAAACCAATTTTTTTCCCACAAAAATGTTGCAAATGTTGCTTTAGCCCCAAATTTTGGCAGCAGAATAAATGGACCGAAAAATTTGTTGCGCAATCTACTGAGTATGCAGATACTCCATATATATGTGACCCCATTTTAAAAAGTACACCTCTCAATGAAAAACATCTAAGGGTGCTGTGATCATATTGACACCACGGATGTGCCACACGATGTTATACAATTGGTTGGTGAATAGTGCTGAGCAACCCACATAGTGTTCGAGTTCGGTTCGGTTCGTCGAACACCCGTGTGTTCGCCGAACTGTTCGTCGAACACCGTTAAAACCAATGGCAGGCAAACAAAAACACATAGAAACACATAGAAAACACTTCAAAGGTGTCCAAAAGCTGACAAACTGCTCAGAAGACACAACTAACACATGGAAAAGTGACAAGTACATATAGTCATGCGAAAAGAAAAGAGGTGGAGGAGTAAAAGGAGGGGGAGACACAGATATAGGCATGTCATGCCTTTCTAAAACCAAAAAAGTGCGAAGCCGACACAGCCAGTCCGTTCCAGCCCGTGCGACCTCCGTGTCCCCGGGTTTGTGCCAGAGCTGCAGTGGACCCTGACGGCCAGCCCCCCTCTCTCAATACCCGTGCTTGTCCGCTGGTGGATCGAGCGAGCCCCCCTGCGGTGGAGGCAGGTCTAATCTTTTTAATTTAAATTGTCTCTCTAATTTGAATGAGTACACTTTAAATCCTTTTACAAGGATCTATTGAAGGGCAAGTCTCATGCCAGCAGCCGCGGTAATTCCAGCTCCAGTAGCGTCCACTAAAGCTGCTGCAGTTAAAAAGCTTTTATAAGGATCGAGCTTGGCGGTCCACTGCAAGGCGTCCTACCGCCAGTCCCAGCCCCTGTGCCTTGGGGTGCCTCCCCGATGCTCTTCACTGAATGTCCCGGGGGCCCGAACCATTTCCTTTGAAATAATTAAGTGTCCAAACTACAGGTGGTGTAGCTTGCTTAACAGCTGGGATAATCCGCTGACTAGCAGACATTGCTACTAGGCACAAAGTATTTTTTGGGCTAGATGCAGTTAAAAATTTGTAATTAGATACTCTCGTTGGATGCTGAGAAAGCATTCCATAAAGTCTCCTGGCACACCATATATTATTCTCTTAAAAAGCTTGGGGTAGGGGTCTAGGGGACCCTTTTATAGGCAAAATCACGGCCCTGTATCGCAATACGTCACCTAGGCTGAAGATAAATGGAACATTTTCATCACCTTTCATAATCACCAATGGGACAAGGCAGGGATGTCCTCTGTCCCCTCTTATACATCCTAGTGATGGAGCACCTGCTCTCATCAATTCGCCATAACCCCAATATTAGGTGGATTGAGGTGGGAGGCACCGAGTACAAGTGCTCTCTATTTGCTGATGATGTCCTAGTATATATCACTCAATCACATATATCCATCCCTGCTGTTATGGCTGAAATAGATCACTTTGTTACATGGTCAAATTTTAAAATCAATGCAGCGAAGTCTGAGGCCCTCGATGTCTCCCTCCCCAAATCCATACAGGATTCCATCCAGTCCAACTTTCCCTTTGCCTGGCCCTCACAGGGTATCAAATACTTAGGAATTCCTATTCATGGAGACCTCTCCCATCTATGTTATCTTAATTTTGGGCCCTTTATTGAACAACTCCATACAGACCACGGTTGGCAAGTTAGAACTGTAAGATTCACTACGTGAACCACTGGTGTTTTGTGGAAAAGCACATGTACACTGTGTTCCAAATTATTATGCAAAAAGTGTTTAGGAGTGATAAGGGAAGAATTTGTTTGTTTGTCCGTTAAACTCATTGATGGTGATGTGTGTCAGGGCTCTTTATATCACTGTAAGCAATTGCAGACACCTGTGCTAATTAGTTTGGCAGGTGTGTCCAATGAAAGGCAAGACTACTTGAGAAGGCTATCCCACATTATTAAGCAGCCTACATTTTCTGCCAAAATGGGAAAGAAAAAGGATGTGTCGGCTGCTGAGAAGCAACAAATTGTGGAGTGTTTAGGTCAAGGCATAACTACAATCAACATTGCCAAGACACTTCATCCTGAGCATCGCAGAATCAAGAAGTATGTAGCTGATTCACAGTACACACATGTGCGTGCTGATAAGTAGAGATGAGCGGTGTTCGACTCGAACTGTTCTCCAATCTCAAATTCGAGCTGTTTTGGGCGGTGTTCGAGCCATTCGGCGAACACGAACGATTTGAAAAAAATTCGACTGTTCGAGGTTATGTTCGATAACTGTAAGGAAACCAAAATCATAACTGGATTTTTTCTCAGTAATGCTGAAAATTAATGTTAATACGCAGTTTGAGTGTACAGCGGGGCGGGGGGAGGGGCAGGGGATGGATCTCTGCAGAAATAATGAAGATCTCCATTTTTTTTTCTCTTCCCCGCATTTACACTGGGGCGGTGCAGTCTGTCAGCCTATCAGCAGCTCACACACAGAGCGAACTGCTTTTTTTCACACAAGCAAGGGCATGTGTCATTGGCAGTGTATGTCACATGTCCTTGCCCTATAAGACCCAGCCATTTTCTCCGTTGCCACCATTTTCTCACTGCTGCAGCTGCGTGTTAGACGGAACCGCTGTTGCTGTGTGCGCTATACCTTGTTAATTTCAAGCCAATTTTCGCACAAATCTACAGATAGCTTGGGAGTAGGGAAGAGTTGTGATTGCAGTCCTTTTCAGGACTAGGTTACATCAGTTCCTATCACTTTTTGCCAGGCAGGTCTGTGCCAGTGTTGTGCAAGTTTTTTTCACAGCATTTGGCTAAATCTAGCAAAGCTAATCCTTTTTGTCCTCTTGCAGTATGTGTTAGTCAGTGGAGTAGCCTATCTGTGTTGCAAGCTACACCATCTGTGTATAGAATACAATTTATTTTATTGCACCTAGTGAAGTAAAACCTTTTGGGCATAGCATCATTCTATTAGTCCATCTATACTAACCTCCACCAGTTTGCAAATTCAATATAATTTTTTTCTGCATCTAGCGATGAAAAAATATTTCGGCTTCTAGCAGTGTGTGGGACTTGTTCTATTAGTCCATCTATACTGACCTCCATCAGGTTGCAAATTCAATATAATGTTTTTCTGCATCTAACACAGCCAATACTTTTGGACTAATACCACAGTTGGCTACTCAGCTCTGCTCTGTTCCCATCCATTGTTTTTGTGCAAACAACTCCAGAGTTGTGAATTAGTTAACCACCAAAATGAGTGGAAAAAGGCCTGCTGCTGGTGGAAAGGGGAATAGGCGTGTTGGGAAGGGAAAAAAAGGTTGTGTCCGTGGGGTAGGTGTTAAAGCAACAGTAACATCTGCAGAAGAAAGACCATCTTCCAGCCAAACTAAGATGTCTACTTCTTTTAGCGGACAATGTGATAAGATCCCTTTCTTACGGCCACGCCAATCGCTACAAATTCCAGATGAGGCACAAAAACAGCAGGTGCTTCAATGGATATCAAGTGCTCCTTTAAGTGGGCTCTCCTCCACCTCAACTTCAACATCACCAATACTCCAGTCCTCAGAGGTGTCACACCAATCGCACTTGCTTCCTCACAGCTCCCAAATCTCCAGCTGCCCGTCTGAGTATGAGGTAGAACAGATGGTTGAGTCTGCAGAGCTGTTTACTCATACTATAGCCTGGGAATCAGAGGTCGGCTCCAGAGCTTCTGTGAATCCAGACGAGGAAATGATCTGCACTGATGCCCAGAAATCTTTGAGTCGGATCCAGGACCAGACACAGAAGTTTCTGACCATAATGTAGACCCTCGTTCCCAAACTGTAACTCCTGTTGGTGGAGACAATGAGGAAGACGATGATGAGACTCAAATACCTGATTAGAGCGACAACTTTTAGTTTTTTGTCAGGGCAGGAACAGGTTGGCTCTGAGGACGACGGGTGTGATAACGCACAGGGTGATGATGATGAGGTTGGAGATCCCACTTACTGTCAACCCACAGTCAGCCAAGAGATGAGGTCAGCAGAGGAGGTGGAGGAAGATGCTAGTGACGACGAGGTCAGGTTGCGCCTTCCTGGACAGAGACGTAGTACTGGAAGCACATCAACAACTGCATCCTCAAACACAACTCTGCCTCTGACCACAAGTCGTGGTGGCTCTTCAGGTCGCATGGGTGCTAAGCCTTGCATAGCCTGGGCATTTTTTCAGATCGATAAAGATGACCCAACTCGTGTTATCTGTAACATTTGTCAGCAAAAGCTAAGTAGAGGCCAAAAAATACATAGTTTGAGTACTTCATGCATGAACCGGCACATGGACATGAAGCATAAGTTGCAGTGGGAAGCTCACTGTGCTACAATGCGGCCTAGCCGGCCGGGCCAACCACCGTCTGCCACATCTTGTGCATCTGCAGCCTCTTCATCCTCTGTGACTGGGGGGACAGCAGTCACACCTGTTTTGGGACGCAGACCTGCCACCTCTTTACCCGCAACAGCCAGCGTGATTGGCTGGTCATCATTTTCTTTGGAGGTGGAAACACAAGCTGGTGTTCAGCGCTGTCAGACATCGATAGCACCACCTTTGGATCAAGGCAACCTAACATGTCCGCCTGCATCTTCCTCACAGACCGGCAGTTTGCCGGGGACACCCTTCTCAACCCCGTCTAAGCACAACAGCCAGCACTCGGTCCCTCAGATGTGGACAAGTAAAAGACCATTTCCTCCTAGCCATGAGAAAGCTAAGAGGTTGAATTTCACCATCTGCAAGCTCTTGGCTACAGAAATGCTTCCTTTCCGCCTGGTGGACACAGAGGATTTTCGAGACCTTATGTCCGTCGCAGTGCCCCAGTACCAGATGCCCAGTCGGCACTACTTCTCAAAGAAAGGTGTGCCTGCGCTCCACCAGCATGTCGCACACAACATCACCGCTTCTTTGAGAAACTGTGTGTGACAGGGTGCATTTCACCACAGACACTTGGACGAGTAGGCATGGACAGGGGCGTTACATGTCGCTGACTGGGCACTGGGTAACTATTGTGACAGCAGGTCAAGGGGCTGCTGTCCAAGTCTTGCCGTCCCCACGAGTTGTGCGTCAATCCTCTTTATGTCAAAGTTCCTTCACTGCTTCTGCCTCCTCAACCTCCTCTCGGTCCTCCACCTGCACCCAAAGCCTGTCTGGTCATGCCACAAGCTTTCTAACTGCACAGAAGGGATCCTGCACACCTTCTTACTATGCTGGCAGCAGGGCTCAACGTCATCATGCGGTTTTTACTTTGAAATGTCTGGGAAATGTGAGTCACACAGCTGAGGAGTTGTGGTCAGCTCTGGAGAACCAGTTTCATGAATGGTTGTCTCCACTGGACCTGAAACCAGGGAAGGCCGTGTGCGACAATGCTGCAAACCTGGGTGCGGCCCTTCGCCGGGGCAATGTCACACACGTTCCTTGTATGGCTCACATGTTGAACCTGGTTGTCCAGCAATTTTTAGCCCACTATCCCGGACTAGATGGCCTTCTGCAGAGGGCACGGTCGCTGTGTGCTCACTTCCGCCGTTCGCATCCCGCAGCTCAGCGACTTACATCTCTACAGAAGTCGTTGGGCCTGCCACTTCACCGGCTAAAATGCGATGTGCCTACCCGGTGGAATTCAACGCTGCACATGTTGCAGCGACTGTGGCAGCACCGACAAGCCCTGGTGCAATACGTTCTGACGTATAGCCTGGGCCAACGAGATCCAGAGGTGGGGCAAATCAAGCTGGAGGAGTGGTCTCAGATCAGGGACCTATGCACCCTTCTGCACAGTTTTGAAATGGCGACGAAGTTGTTTAGTGCTGACGATGCCATTATCAGCATGACTATTCCGGTGATTTACATGCTGGAGCACATGTTAAACAGAATTCGGAGTCAGGTGGTGGCACAAGAGGAGGTGGAGGAAGTAGAGGAGGAGGAGTTGTATGCGGAAGGGCTAACATCTGCAAGGTCCAGACAGTCGGCAGCACCAAGGCACAGGCATGTGAGGGTGGGGGAGATGGTTTTACCAGGGCGCATGGTAGCAGCCAAACTAGTGAGGAAGGTGCAGGAGCCCAGGAAGAAGTGGAGGATGAACTGATGGAAGACTCATCAGATGAGGGAGACCTTGATCACATTTCTGTTGTGCGAGGTTGGGGGGAGAGTACAGAGGAAGGAAGCATGATTGTTACCTCGCCACCAACACAACAGGGACTTGGTGCTCCTGGATGCGCAAGACACATGAGTGCCTTCTTGCTGGACTACCTGCAACATGACCCTCAGATTGTCAGAATTCGAAGTAATCCTGAATACTGGGTTGCCACACTCTTAGATCCCCCACACTCTTCGATCAACCTTTCCATTTTAATAAAGAACAAAAAATGGTAATTTTTGAAATTATAAGCATTAGCAGGTTATTAGAAACTGAAATCAAACAGTTTTCAACTCAAAACTTTATTCTAGGTGATGTTACATTTGCACATAGGACCCCTTGTTCAAAAGGAGCTTCTGAACTCTCTCGTCCATTGAATTTGTCAGGTTTTGGATGGTTTCTGCTTCAATTGTTTTGCATGAGGACAGAATACCCTCCCAGAGCTGTTGCTTAGATGTGAACTGCCTCCCGCCATCATAGACACTCCTTTTGATGATGCTCCAGAGGCTCTCAATGGGGTTGAGGTCAGGGGAGCATGGGGGTCACACCATAAGTTTGTCCCCTTTTATGCCCATATCAGCCAGAGATGTAGATGTGTTATGTGCAGCATGAGACGGAGCATTATCATGCATGAAAATGATCTTGCTGCGGAATACACGGTTCTTCTTCTTGAACCATGGCAGGAAATGCTGTTTGAGAAACTCCACATACATTATGGAGTTCATCTTTACCCCTTCAGGGATCCTAAAGGGGCCGGCAATCTCTCTCCCCATGATTCCAGCCCAAAACATTACTCCACCTCCTCCTTGTTGGCGCTGTAGCCGTGTTTGCATGGGGTGTCCATCAACCAGCCATCCTCCACTCCATCCATCTGGACCATCGAGCGTTGCACGGCACTCATCGGTGAACAAAACAGTTTTGAAGTCAGTCTTCATGTATTGTTTGACCCACTGGAGCCGTTTCTGCTTGCGTGCAGTGGATAGTGGAGGTCGACAGGATGGCTTACGCACAGCTGCAAACCTCTGAAGGCCTCTGCATCTTGTTGTTCGGGGGACGTTGGAGGCACCAGCAGCTTCAAAAACTTGTCTGCTGCTATGACAAAGCTTTTTTGCCGCTTCTCTTTTAACCTGACATAATTGCCTGGAGGAAAGGGTCCTCAATTTTCCCTTATCAGCACGCACACGTGTGTACTGTGAAACAGCTACATACTTCTTGATTGTGCGATGATCAGGATGAAGTGTCTTGGCATTGTTGATTGTAGTCATGCCTTGACCTAAACACTCCACAATTTGTTGCTTCTCAGCAGCCGACACATCCATTTTCTTTCCCATTTTGGCAGAAAATGTAGGCTGCTTAATAATGTGGGACAGCGTTCTTAAGCAGTCTTGCCTTTCATTGGACACACCTGCCAAACTAATTAGCACAGGTGTCTGCAATTGCTTACAGTGATATAAAGAGCCCTGACACACATCACCATCAATGAGTTTAACTGACAAACAAACAAATTCTTCCCTTATCACTCCTAAACACTTTTTGCATAATAATTTGGAACACAGTGTACATGTGCTTTTCCACAAAACACCAGTGGTTCACGTAGTGAATCTTACAGTTCTAACTTGCCAACCATGGTCTGTATGGAGTTGTTCAATAAAGGGCCCAAAATTAAGATAACATAGACGGGAGAGGTCTCTATGAATACGAATTCCTAAGTATTTGATACCCTGTGAGGGCCAGGCAAAGGGAAAGTTGGACTGGATGGAATCCTGTATAGATTTGGGGAGGGAGTCATCCAGGGCCTCAGACTTCACTGCATTGATTTTAAAATTTGACCATGTAACAAAGTGATCTATTTCAGCCATAACAGCAGGGATGGATATATGTGATTGAGTGATATATACTAGGACATCATCAGCAAATGCAGAGCACTTGTACTCGGTGCCTCCCATCTCAATCCACCTAATATTGGGGTTATGGCGAATTGATGAGAGCAGGTGCTCCATCAATAGGATGTATAAGAGAGGGGACAGAGGACATCCCTGCCTTGTCCCATTGGTGATTATGAAAGGTGATGAAAATGTTCCATTTATCTTCAGCCTAGGTGACGTATTGCGATACAGGGCCGTGATTTTGCCTATAAAAGGGTCCCCTAGACCCCTACCCCAAGCTTTTTAAGGGAAAAATATATGGTGTGCTAGGAGACTCCATGGAGTGCTTTCTCAGCATCCAACGAGAGTATCTTATTACAAATTTTTATCTGCATCTAGCCCAGGAAATACTTTGTGCCTAGTAGCAGTGTCTGCTAGTCAGCGGATTATCCCAGCTGTTAAGCAAGCTATACCACCTGTAGTTTGGACACTTAATTTTTTCAAAGGAAATGGTTTGGGCCCCCGGGACACTCAGTGAAGAACATCGGGGAGACACCCCAAGGCATAGGGGCTGGGACTGGCGGTAGGACGCCTTGCGGTGGACCGCCGAGCTCGATCCTTATAAAAGCTTTTTAACTGCAGCAACTTTAGTGGACGCTACTGGAGCTGGAATTACGCGGCTGCTGGCATGAGACTTGCCCTCCAATAGATCCTTGTAAATGGATTTAAAGTGTATTCATTCAAATTAGAGAGACAATTTAAATTAAAAAGCTTAGACCTGCCTCCACCGCAGGGGTGCTCGCTCGACCCACCAGCAGACAGGCACCAGGATTGGGAGAGGGGGGCTGGTCGTCAGGGTCCACTGCAGCTCTGGCACAAACCCAGCGACACAGAGGTCACACGGGCAGGAACGGACTGGCCGTATCGGCTTTGCACTTTTTTGATTTTAGAAGGGCATGACATGCCTATATCTGTGTCTCCCCCTCCTTTTACTCCTCCACCTCTTTTCTTTTCGCATGACTATATGTACTTGTCACTTTTCCATGTGTTAATTGTGTCTTCTGAGCAGTTTGTCAGCTTTTGGACACCTTTTGAAGGTGTTTTCTATGTATTTCTATGTGTTTTTGTTTGCCTGCCATTGGTTTTAACGGTGTTCGACGAACAGTTCGGCGAACATACGGGTGTTCGACGAACCGAACCGAACTCTAACACTACGGGGGTGGCTCAAAACTACTGATAAGGGAAAATTGAGGACTCTTTCCTACAGGCAATTACGTCAGGTTAAAAGAGCAGCGGCAAAAAAGCCTTGTCATAGGAGCAGGCAAGTTTTTGAAGCTGCTGGTGCCTCCAACGTCACACGAACAACAAGATGCAGGGTCTTTCAGAGGTTTGCAGCTGTGCGTAAGCCATCCTGTCGACCTCCTGTATCCACTGTACACAAGCAGAAACGGCTCCAGTGGGCCAAAGAATACATGAAGACTGACTTCAAAACTGTTTTGTTCACCGATGAGTGCCGTGCAATGCTCGATGGTCCAGATGGATGGAGTGGAGGATGGCTGGTTGATGGACACCCCATGCAAACACTGCTACGGTGCCAACAAGGAGGAGGTGGAGTAATGTTTTGGGCTGGAATCATGGGGAGAGAGATTGTCGGCCCCTTTAGGATCCCTGAAGGCGCTAAAGATGAACTCCATGATGTATGTGGAGTTTCTCAAACAGCACTTCCTGCCATGGTTCAAGAAGAAGAACCGTGTATTCCGCAGCAAGATCATTTTCATGCATGATAATGCACCGTCTCATGCTGCACATAACACATCTGCATCTCTGGCTGATATGGGCATAAAAGGGGAAAAACTTATGGTGTGACCCCCATGCTCCCCTGACCTCAACCCCATTGAGAGCCTCTGGAGCATCATCAAAAGGAGTGCCTATGATGGCGGGAGGCAGTTCACATCTAAGCAACAGCTCTGGGAGGGTATTCTGTCCTCATGCAAAGCAATTGAAGCAGAAACCATCCAAAACCTGACAAATTCAATGGGCGAGAGAGTTCAGAAGCTCCTTTCGAACAAGGGGTCCTATGTGAAAATGTAACATCACCTAGAATAAAGTTTTGAGTTGAAAACTGTTTGATTTCAGTTTCTAATAACCTGCTAATGCTTATAATTTCAAAAATGACCATTTTTTTGGTCTTTATTAACCACTTCGCGCCAGAGCCTGTTTTTGCCTTCGTGACCGGGCCAATTTTTTCAATTCTGACCACTGCCAATTTATGAAGTAATTACCCTGGAACGCTTCAACGTATTCCCCTGATTCTGAGATTGTTTTTTCGTGACATATTGTACTTCATGATAGTGCTAAAATTTCTTCGATATCACTTGCGTTTATTTGTGAAAAAATCAGAAATTTGGCGAAAATTTTGAAAATTTTGCAATTTTCAAACTTTGAATTTTCATGCCCTTAAATCAGAGAGATATGTCACACAAAATAGTTAATAAATAACATTTCCCACATGTCTACTTTACATCAGCACAATTTTGGAACCCAAATTTTTTTGTTAGGGAGCTATAAGGGTTAAAATTGACCAGCGATTTCTCATTTTTCCAACAAAATTTACAAAACCATTTTTTTAGGGACCACATCACATTTGAAGTCACTTTGAGGGGTCTTTATGACAGAAAATACCCAAAAGTGACACCATTCTAAAAACTGCACCCCTCAAGGTGCTCAAAACCACATTCAAGAACTTTATTAACCCTTCAGGTGATTCACAGGAATTTTTGGAATGTGGAAGAAAAAAATTAACATTTAACTTTTTTCACAAAAATGTTACTTTAGACCCAATTTTTTTATTTTCACAGGGGTAACATGGAAAAATGGACCCCAAATTTTTTTGTGCAATTTCTCTTGAGCGTGCTGATACCCCATATGTGAGGGAAAACCACTGTTTGGGCGCACGGCAGGGTTCGGAAGGGAAGGAGCGCCATTAGACTTTTTGAATGTAAAATTTGTCTGAATAATTAGCGGACGCCATGTTGCGTTTGGAGAGCTCCTGATGTGCCTAAACAGTGGAAACCCGCCACAAGTGACACCATTTTGGAAACTAGACGCCTTAGGGAACTTATCTAGATGTGTCGTGAGCACCTTGAACCCCAAGGTGCTTCACAGAAGTTTATAATATTGAGCTGTAAAAATAAAATTCACATTTTTCCCACAAAACCGTTTTTCATCCCTTAATTTTGCATTATCATAAGGGTAATAGGATAAATTGCACCATGAAATTTGTTATGCAATTTCTCCTGAACACGCTGATACCCCATATGTGGAGGCAAATTACTGTTTGGGCACATGGCAGGGTTTGAAAGGGAAGGAGCGCCATTTGACTTTTTGAATGTAAAATTTGTTTGAATAATTAGCGGACGCCATGTCACATTTGGGGAGCCCCTAATGTGCCTAAACAGTGGAAACCCCCCACAAGTGCCACCATTTTGGAAACTAGACCCCTTAGGGAACTTATCTAGATGTGTGGTGAGCACCTTGCACCCCCAGCTGCTTCACAGAAGTTTATAATATTGAGCCGTAAAAATAAAATTTTCACATTTTTCCCTCAAAAAATGTTTTTCATTCCCTAATTTTGTATTATCATAAGGGTAACAGGATAAATTGCACCATGAAATTTGTTGTGCAATTTCTCCTGAACACGCCGATACCCCATATGTGGAGGCAAATTACTGTTTTGGCACATGGCAGGGTTTGAAAGGGAAGGAGCGCCATTAGACTTTTTGAATGTAAAATTTGTTTGAATAATTAGCGGACGCCATGTCACATTTGGGGAGCCCCTAATGTGCCTAAACAGCGGAAATCCCCCACAAGTGCCACCATTTTGGAAACTAGACCCCTTAGGGAACTTATCTAGATGTGTGGTGAGCACCTTGCACCCCCAGCTGCTTCACAGAAGTTTATAATATTGAGCCGTAAAAATAAAATTTTCACATTTTTCCCATAAAAAATGTTTTTCATTCCCTAATTTTGCATTATCATAAGGGTAACAGGATAAATTGCACCATGAAATTTGTTGTACAATTTCTCCTGAGTACGCCGATACCCCATATGTGGGGGAAAACCACTGCTTTGGTGTACGGCAGGGTTCGGAAGAGAAAGGAGCGCTATGTTGGCTGGGATAGGCAGCAGACACCATGTCACATTAGAAGAGTCGCTGACATGCCAAAACAGCAGAAACCCCCACAAGTGACCCCATTTTGTAAACTACACCTCTCAAGGAATTCATCTAGGGAAGTAGTGAGCATTTTTTAATTTTTAAATTTATACCATTGGGCAGTGAAAAAAGCATAATTATATTTTTACCACAAAAAAATGTTTTACCCTCAGATTTTACATTTTCACACAGGGCAATGGGTAAAAATGGTGCCAAAATGTGTCACACAATTTCTTCTAAAAGTATCAATACCCCATATGTGGCTGTATCGTACCACTTAGCCATACGGTGAGATTTGAGGGGGAAGGAGCGCTATTTGACAATTGGAGAACAAATTATTGTAGAATAGGCATTTGGATTTGGGAGCACAAAATTTTCTGAATTTCTTTTGGGGGGCAAGGACCATTTTGCTTTTCCAGAGCCTTTCTGCTACCAGTAACTTGGAAGTCCCTTATATTTTTAACAGATGATGGACCTGAGTGGGGACTAGCTTTTTTTGAGGACTGAGTTGAAGCTTTTATTGGGAACATTTTACGTAACATTTATCCGGCGCTCTAGGCTGAGCACTTACATCGGGGTTTCCATCTAATTTTCCAAGTGATGTAATTCAGATGAAACCCCTGCAGGATCCATTCACTGTAATGAGGCAGCAGAGTTACTCTGGACTCCGTCTGGCCTCTGTTTAGTGGTGTCCTTTTTTTCAGAAGTGCACAAAACTGTGGCCAACCGCACTTTTATGCACGCCTAAAACAAATGACACCGTGGGATCCCAGGCTAGACTGCATCCACAGTGGCCTATATCTGCCTCATTACAGGGAATCTTCCATCATGGGTTCTGGCTGAATCACGTATTTCAGAGATTTACACGGAAACTCTGGTGTAAGTGCTCAGCGCAGAGCACAGGATAAATGTGAGCAGAGCCTTACTGGGATCTTTGGGAGACATAATAAACAAATCAGTAGCAGGTGAATAATATTTGTTTTATTTATTTTTTATGCCGTTCCTAGTGTGATATAACTGATTAGATTACTTTCTTCTTCGGGTCGGTGCGATTACAGAGATACCAGATTTATATCGGGTTTTTATGACTGACAGCTGTCACACACTAAAATACGCTTTTTTTTGCAAAATCTAGTTTTTGCATCACCATATTTTGAGAGCTATAATTTTTCCATATTTCGGCCGATAGTCATGTGATGGCTTGTTTTTTGCGGGACGAGTTGAAGTTTTTATTGGAACCATTTTTGGGCACGTGACATTTTTTAATCGCTTTCTATTCCGTTTTTTGGGAGGTAAAGTTAACAAAAACAAACACTTCAGGAATTGTTTTTTGAGGTTTTTTTTATGCCGTTCTGCGTGTGGTAAAAGTGATCAGGCAGCGTTATTCTTCGGGTCAGTCCGTTTACAGCGATACTACACTTACTGTATTTTTTTCATGTTTTGGCGCTTTTACACAATAAAACAATTTTATAGAAAAAAAAATATTTTTTTTGCATTGCTTTATTCTGAGCGCTATAACTTTTTTATTTTTTGGCTGATGGAGCTGTATGGCGGCTTTTTTTTGTGGAACAAGATGACGTTTTCAGTGGTACCATTTTTATTTCTATTCTGCTTTTTGATCGCATTTTTTTCCACTTTTTGTTTGGCGATATGATGAAAAAGCATATTTTTTTGCTTCGTTTTTTATTTATTTTTATTACGGTGTGCACAGAAGGAGTTAATTAGTGTGACAGTTTTATAGCTCGGGTTGTTTCGGACGCGGCGATACCAAATATGTGTACTTTTTTTGGTTTTGTAATTTACGGATTTATTGGTTTAATATTTTATTTATTTATTTTGTGATTTTTTTTTTTTTTAATAGTTTAAAAACTTTTTTTTTACTTTTTTTCCATTTTTACTTAGTCCCTGTATGGGACATTAATTTTTATTTTTCTGATCACTGATCTCATGTAATGTAATACACATATATTACATTATATGAGATCTTCACTGACTGTTTCAGTCAGAGTCTCCTGTCTGACTTCAGCTACATACAGGCTGAAGTCAGACAGGAAGGACACCATATATGGCAGAGCTGGAGGCGGTCATGTGACCTCCAGCTGCCATAGCAACCCCAGGTCCTCAAACGAAACGGAGGTCTTCGGAGGTAAGTAAGACGACCCCCTCTCTTCCTGCTGTCTCCTATATGCCGTGATCACTATAGATCACAGCATATAGAAGACAACAAAGGGTTAACATCACTGGGACCTGATCTAATCAGGTCCCGATGATGTACCCTGTCAGAGCTAACGCTCTGCACCGGAATCGAAGTGCTTGCAGGACCCTGGGGGTCCTGAGCACTGCGAGACCACCCACCGTTTTTAAACGTCGGCACTGCACAGAGCCCGGCAAGCGCCGACGTTTATCTACAGTGGGCGGTCGGGAACCGGTTAAAATGAAAAGGTTGATCGAAAAGTTTGGGGGAATCTAAGAGTGTGGCAACCCAGTAGTCATGATTACTTCGAATTCTGACAATATGAGGGTCATATTGCAGGTAGTGCAGCAAGAAGGCACTTATGTGTCTTGCGCATCTCGGAGCCCCAAAATTATTTTCCGGGCTAGATGCAGCTACAAATTATTATTAATTTTAAATCTGGTGGAGCTTAGTATAAATGGCCTAATAGAATCAGTACTGCAAACTGCTACAAGGCCCAAATTATTTTCCAGCCAAGATACAGATAAACATGATTAGTAATTTTAAATCTGGCGGAGTTTAGTATAGATGGCCTAATAGAATCAGTACTGCACACTGCTACAAGGCCCAAATTATTTTCCAGCCAAGATACAGATAAACATGATTAGTAATTTTAAAGCTTAAAACGGTTGGTGAGGTGATTTTAACAAATCATCAAGCTTTTACTCTCCCCAGGATGACACTGGGGTAGAAAAGTCATTTCGGATCCATGATTTGTTCATCTTTATGAACGTGAGTCTGTCTACATTATCAGTGGAGAGCCGCGTGCGCTTATCTGTCAGCACACCACCAGCAGCGCTGAACACACGTTCAGACAGAACGCTGGCTGCGGGGCATGACAAGATCTCCAAGGCGTAAGTGGCGAGCTCCGGCCATTTATCCAGATTGGAAGCCCAAAAAGAGCAAGGGTCCAGTGACACAGTCATGGCTTCAATATTTACTAGGAGATACTCCTGTACCATCGTCTCTAGGCGTTGACTATGTGTCAGACTTCTTGTCTCCTGTGGCCTTGCAAAGGATGGGCTAAAAAAGTGGTGAAATGATTCCGCAAAATTGATGTTACCAGCAGATACTGTGTTTCTGTTACGGTTTGAGTGCTGAACACTTGACGGTCCCACGGTTGGCAAGTTGGAACTGTGAGATTCACTATATGCACCACTGGTGTTTTGTGGAAAAGCACATGTAAGATTCTGCAACAGTCTCTGCTGATACTCCTGCATGCGTGCATCCCTTTCTATGGCAGGAATAATTTCTGCAAATTTACTTTTGTACCGGGGATCTAACAGTGTGGCAACCCAGTAGTCAGGATTATTTCTAATTCTCACAATACGAGGGTCATGTTGCAGGTAGTGCAGCAAGAAGGCACTCATGTGTCTTGCGCATCCAGGAGCAGCAAGTCCCTGTTGTGTTGGTGGCGAGGTAACAATCATGCTTCCTTCCTCTGCCCTCTCCCCCCAACCTCGCACAACAGAAATGTGATCAAGGTCTCCCTCATCTGATGAGTCTTCCATCAGTTCGTCCTCCACTTCTTCCTGGGCTCCTGCACCTTCCTCACTAGTTTGGCTGCTACCATGCGCCCTGGTAAAACCATCTCCCCCACCCTCACATGCCTGCTACCTTGGTGCTGCCGACCGTCTGGACCTTGCAGATGTTAGCCCTTCCACATACAACTCCTCCTCCTCTACTTCCTCCACCTCCTCTTGTGCCACCACCTGACTCCGAATTCTGTTTAACATGTGCTCCAGAATGTAAATCACCGGAATAGTCATGCTGATAATGGCATCGTCAGCACTAAACATCTTCGTCGCCATTTCAAAACTGTGCAGAAGGGTGCATAGGTCCCTGATCTGAGACCACTCCTCCAGCGTGATATGCCCCACCTCTGGAGCTCTTTGGCCCAGGCTATACGTCAGAACGTATTGCACCAGGGCTTGTCGTTGCTGCCACAGTCGCTGCAACATGTGCAGAGTTGAATTCCACCTGGTAGGCACATCGCATTTTAGCCGGTGAAGTGGCAGGCCCAACGACTTCTGTAGAGATATAAGTCGCTGAGCTGCGGGATTGTGGACACAGTGCAGCCCTCACCAGATGAGGTCTTACATGCAGTCTCAGGTGAAGGCTCTTGGAATATTCTTCATTGTTTCAGCTAAAGTAAATGCTTAAGGGGGAAGGTGTCATCACTTCTGACCTTTTGAGGGGCTGACTCCAGGGAGGAAAATGATACCTGTTTAGTGGAGAGTTGTGTGGAAGGACATCAAAGGAATAGGAGGGAGACTGAGGTTCTGGACCATGAACAGGTCAATGGGGTATGGAGATCAGTACTGACTGGGCTGGATAAGCGTGCTACAGTGGGGATATGTCGTTTGGATATAAACTTTCTTGAAGGACTGTTGCTCCTGGATACCTTTGCTTTCATTTTATCTGTCGTCTGGAGGATTGTGGACTGTGGCTAGAGACTATACTGGCTGGAGATATGAAATCTGTGGGCCAACCAAAAGTTGGGAGACAGTGAGTATGGCCTGATACAAAACCTGTGGAACTACTGTTCTCAGGTTGGGAACTAAAGGACTGAGAGAACTGTATTTTAGCCATTTACCTGAAATTGCTGTATTACTATGGATGTGATTAATAAAATATTGTTGCATCGTTAACCTGCCTAGGTGATTACTTACAGCCTACAACCTCAGTTCTTCACAGTATCAATTACAGGGGTCAAACATTTCCTGTATTTCTTGACCAAGCTTTCACACACTGCAGCAGGTATTTTGGCCCACTCCTCTCTACAGATCTTCTCCAGATCTTTCAGGTTTCTGGGCTATCGATTGGTAACATTGCGTTTCAGCTCCCTCTAAAGAATTTCTATTAGGTTCAGGTCTGGAGACTGGCTAGGCCACTCCAGGACCTTGAAATGCTTCTTACAGAGCCACTCCTTAGTTGCCCTAGCTATGTGTTTCTGGTCATTGTCATGCTGAAAGACCAAACCACGACCCATCTTCAATGCTCTTACTGAGGGAAGGAGGTTGGTGGCCTAAATCAGGCGATGCCTGACGCCATCAATTCTCCCTTCAATACGGTGCAGTTGTCCTGTCCACTTTGCAGAAAAGTATCCCCAAAGTATGAGGTTTCCCCCACTATGATTCAAGGTTGGGACGGTGTTCTTGGGGTTGTACTGGTCCTCCTTCCTCCAAACATGGCGAGTGGAATGGATACCAAAAAGTTCTATTTTGGTCTCATCTGACCACGTGACCTTCTCCCATGCCTCCTCTGGATCATTCAGATGTCATTGGCGAACTTCAAATTGAACATGGAACTGTGCTGGTGTGACCAGGGGGACCTTTCTTGCCCTGCAGAACTTCAATCCTTGACGGCATAGTGTGTTATGAACGGTAATGTTTGAGACTCTGTTCCCAGCTCTCTTCAGGCCATTGACTAGGTCCTCTGGTGTAGTTCTGAGCTGCTGATTCCTGACCTTTCTCAAAATCATCCTTACCCCACGAGGCGAGATTTTGCATAGAGCCCCAGGTCAAGGAAGATTGACAGTCACCTTGTGTTTCTTCCATTTTCTAATAATTGTGCCAACAATTGTTGCCTTCTCATCAAGCTACTTGCCTATTGTCTTTTAGTGCATCCCAGCCTTGTGCAGGTCTACAATTTTGTTCCTAGTGTCCTTAGACAGCTCTTTGGTCTTATCCATGGTGGAGAGGTTGGAGTGTGATTGAGTGTGTGGACAGGCGTCTTTTATACAGGTAAAGAGTTCAAACAGTTGCAATTAATACAGATAATGATTGCTGAGTAGGAGGGCCTCTTAAAGAAAAACTTGCATGTCTGTGAGAGACAGAATCTTGCTGGTTGGTAGATGATCAAATACTTATTTCATGCAATAAAATGCAAATTAATTATGTAAAAATCATAGTGTGTTTTTCTGAAATTTAATTTTAGATCCTGTCTTCACAGGTGAAGTGTACTGTACATACGATAAAAATGACAGACCTCCATTCTTTGTAGGTGGGAAAATTTGCAAAATAGGCAGTGTATAGTTATTTGTGGGGCATATATAGTCCAGGATTTAATAGGGCAATCAATGGCCAATTTTTCCCCATTTATTGTCACCGTTTTCACCACCTTCACTCCACTTAGATTGTGGGATTTTGATGTTATGGGTAATAATTGTGCATTATGCATTTCCGTCTAATGGAACGCATTTGCGTTCCAGGATGATTATATTAAGCACTGGATCCAGATATGCACCTCATAGAACTCATTTGCGGTCCAGTATGTTGGTGTGGAACACGTGACCGGAGACTTCCCCCTTAGATAGCTATTTTGGTAACTAACCCCCCCCCCCCCTTAAATAATTTTTACAATGGCCTTTGCCATGTGAGGTCTCTTTATATATTTTTCTAAGCTTTCATAAGCGCTATCACTTATTTTTGGTGTTAAAATGAAGGGCATTATAGGGTCAGTGAGGGTGAGTCGACGAGGAGTGGGGGCGCCATATCACAATATTATATAGAGTAGCTTATTAGGCCTTGAAAGGGCCAACCTATCCATCTCAGTACTACTCTATTAGCTTAAGCCCCTTTTTAAGAAGAATGTATTTAATAAATGTTTTGCTAATAATAGGAGGGTCTTTTTTAAGCTAGTGTGTAAAAAATAAAAAGAGAGAAGTAAAAAAACAATAGACTGTCCATCGTTCACTAATTAGCAAAAATAAACTTTGTTTATGAACGTTGTCGTCAGTACCCGGCGACTGTGAATAGCGGTTATTGTAAACTTAAAGGGGTGTTCCGGGCTCCGCCACCAAATATGTGTATTCTTGCTATCTATCTTTACACTCTAACCACTTTTGTAATTTGCTTTATTATACAATACCCTATACTTTTCCCTATCTACCTAATCTCGACATGTGTTTTTTAACTTTACCTCTTGTGACGTTTTGTTTGGTGCTAAAATCGATGACAACGTCTTCCTTCACAGATGCGAAGGAGTGTCGGTGCTGCACTCACATTACCCATGGTGTCCATCACCCATGATTCAGGAATTCTTCAGAGGGGGCAGCGATGCAAAAAACTAGTGGGTAACTGCAGTTCTGCCCCCTGTGACGTCCTGTTTTAGGAGGGGCGATGGACGCTGATGGGTAGTGAGTGCAGCGCAAGCCTCCTGTGACATCACGTTTGAGATTCCTCAAATGAAACGTTACAGGAAAAACACATTTAGAGATTAGGTAGATATGGAAAAGTGTTTTTTTTAATAAAGCTTATTACTTCCTTTAATCTCTAAACTCCTGGAACACTAAGTCCACTCCCGTGTAAAAGGCTATCTCACAGATGACTCTCTTCTTGACCCTCTACAATCTGGTTTACACTCTACTGAAACTTCCCTTACTAAAGTCTCTAACGATCTATTAACAGCTAAATCCAATGGTCACTGCTCCCTGCTTGTACTTTTGGATCTCTCTGCTGCATTTGATACTGTGGTGCACCAGCTCCTCCTGACTATGCACCACTCTATTGGGCTCAAGTACATTGCGCTCTCCTGGTTCTCCTCCTATCCAACCTCTGACTGTTCTTCACTGTATCTTTTACTGGCTCTTGCTCCTCTCCTCGTCCCCTTACTATCGGGGTTCCTCGGTGCTCAGTCCTAGGCCCCCTTCTCTTCTCTATATATATACCACCCCTATTGGACAAACAATCAAAAGATTTTGGTTCCAGAGTCATCTCTATGCTGACGACACCCAATTATACACTTCTTCCCCCGACATCACCCCCAAATCTAACTTCATGTCCTCCGTTTATCTGAAGCTGAATCTCTCCAAAACTGAACCTCTTGTGTTTTCTCCCTCTGTTAACCTAACTTGATCTGACATTGAAATTACCTTGGAGGGTTCAACCATAGATCTCAAGCAGCAAGCCTGCTGCCTTGGGGTTATATTTGTCGCAGAATTTTCCTTTATTCGGTGTCACATGACCGCAGGTCGCCGATGGGTTGACATGACAACCCAGGGTCTGCAGTAGACCCCTGTGGTTGTTATTGCTGGGATACTGTAAGTTGAAGCCCTGCTATGTGTAACACATGCAATCGCAGCTTCTAGTCTCCCATAAAGACTATTGAAGCATGTAAAAAGTAAAAAAAAAAAGTTTATAAAAAGATTTCACCCCATTCAAAATAAAACAATAAAAAAATCAAATATACTCACATTTAGTATCGCCACATCCAGAATCACCCGATCTATGAATATAAAAAAATAATTAATTGGATCGTAAACGGCATAATGAGAAAAAATATCAAAACGCCAGAATTACATATTTTTTTTGTTCGCCGCAACAGTACAATAAAATGCAGTAACAGGCGATCAAAAGAGCATATGTTCCCCAAAATGGTATCAATAAAAACGACAGCTTGGCATGACGCGCCCAAGGGATGGGGACTCGGCGCCCGAGCCTTGCTGTTTGGTTTTGGGGGATGCCGCGGTGGCCGGCTCCCGGGGCCGTACCCTGGGGTCACTCTTAAAAGCAAGGAATAATAGGGGAAAGGTGTATAGGAGAAGGGAAAGTTCGTGACGCCACCCGTGGTGTCTGGTGAGGATCACCAGCGCTGCTACAGTCCTCTGAGGCCGGTGATCAGGCAGCTTAGATGGTGCGGCTTCCCACAGGTGGAGCAGGGCCTCAGGGCAGCGTATGAGAAGGGATGCAGGACAGAGGGGACCCAGCCGGGTCGGAGGAAGAATAGGCACACACACAACAGTTCACTTCAGTACCTTTACTGGTGGTGTTTCAGGCACGATCCAGGGCACTGTAGGGTGAAGGGTGCATTTCAGGACTCTTCCCCAGTGAGCGGGTGTGGGGCCTCCTGTTTCTTGCCTTTTCCTGGTAAGTTTATGACCTGCCTGAAGCTAGGCCTAACTTGGTCTCTGCCTTGCACCGGCTGACCTGGTGGTAGGGCCTTCTGTTGGAGATCACACTCCCTGGTCTCTTGGGCCTCAGTGATTCCTGACCCTGGTATATCAGTCAGCTTTTGGTGTTCCTGGGACATGTAGTTCACCAGGGTTGTTTCTGCTGGTCCTAGAGATCCTTGCAGACACGGACCTGGTGTCCTGTAAATGCTTGTGGGGTGAGCTGGTTAAGCTCCTCTGCCCCCTATGTAGCTCGCTTACTCCACTTGCCTTCGGCCTCGCTCGGGGCTCTCACTAGAGTTCACACTGGCAGTAGGCCTCACTACTCTTCACCGCTCTTATGGCTTCGGCACGCCTTAGGCTCACTGACTGAGCTTTGAGTTTGAACTCTCTCTAGAGGGACTGGAACTACCTCTGTCCCTTGAAGAAATTGTTCTCTAGACTGCGCTCCACTGCAGGCTGACCTCTCTCAGGCTCATCTTCTGCAGGAACTGACTGCCTAGCTCCACCTTCCTTTTTATATCCCTAACGGGCTCCCTCTGGTGGTCTGAGGTGGAAGGTGGAGGTGTGTGTATGCTGTGAGGGCCTCTTGTGGAGAAATCTGTCCATGCACCCCCCTAGGATCTGTGGCACCAATGCACAGCAGGGCGCCACAGGCACACAAAAAATAAGCCCTTATCCAGCCCCAGATCCTGAAAAATGGAGACTTTACGGGTCTCGGAAAATTGCGCCTTTTTCTTTTCTTGCAAACTTTTGATGTTTTTCACCGCTTAAAAAAGAACCTATACACTCCCTGACAGAAGTTATGTCGCTTATCCATGTTATGTAAATAAAAGCTTATAACCTGACGTTAAATTCATCCATTGGTTTTATAAATTACTCTTTCGAAAGCTGAAACCCTCCCAAATTTGGTTTCGGTTAAGAAAATAAATTGGCATCAATGCTGAAATATTGATCATTTAATGAACACAGAATGGTCCGATTTTGGCAAGTCAAAAGTTTTGTCGCCCACAGAAAGTAATGTGATATTCAAGCAAATAATTATCTTAAAATACAAATATATGTTGCTTAACATTGGTGAATGAGGTTGTGGTGGTGTTAGTCATATTTAATATTTTGTGTGACTTCCATGAGCTTGAAGGACTGCATCCATGCGATTCAACAATGATTCATACAATTTATTAATGAAGTCATCAGGAATAGCAGAGAATGCAGTCTTACATGCCTCCCAGAGTTCATCTAGATTGTTTGTTTGGTTTTGTCTTCCAAGCTTCCTCTTTCATCCTACCCCAAACATGCTCAATGATGTTCATGTCTGGTGACTGGGCTGGCCAGTCCTTGAGCATCTTGATCTTTTTTGCCTGGAGGAATTTTGTTGTAGAGATGGATGTATGAGTTGGAGCACCATCCTGCTGCAGAATTTGACCCCTTTTATGATTTGGAATGTAAGAGGTAGCTAATACGAATTGATATTTTAGGCTATTGATATTGCCTTCCACCTTGCAAATGTTTTGCACACCCCCATACTGAATGTAACCCCTGACCATGATCTTTCCACCACCAAATGTAACTGTTTTCTGGGTGTATTTTGGATCCATACGGGCTCCAGTAGGTCTCCTGCAGTATTTGCGGCGGCTGTGGTGTAATTCTACTGAACATTCATCAGAGAAATCCACCTTCTGCCACTTTTCCAGCGTCCATCTGTTGAGCAGGCTGTGGGACTTTGCAAATGCTTTTTATTTGCCTTTTGTTTAGTGCTGGCTTCTGGGCACTGATTCGACCATGGAAGCCATTTCGAGACAGAATCCTACAAACTGTTCTAGTTGACACAGGGACTTGAGGTGACCAGGCCTGTTGGAGCTCTACTGCAGTGGAAGAAGGGCTTGCTTTGGATTTACTAACCAACAAACGTTCCTCCTGAGCAGTTGTCTTCCGGGGTCTGCTGGACCTGGGCTTGTCAAACACATCTCCAGTCTCTTCAAATCTTTTTTAATTCTTTGTACTTGAAGCTGAGACACATTAAAGGTGCCAGCCACCTATGCAGTGGATCTGGTCTTCAGCCTCTTGATAATCAAGGCTTTGGTCGCAGGATGGATTTTTGGCATGTTGTCAGAGCTCAAGTTGCAGTTCAAGTGAAGGTCTGGGGTGCTTGGTTTCTTTTTATACGCAGCCACTAATTAACCGATTATTTACTGAGCACTGGTGAGGATGTAAACTAGGATTGGGTGCATTATATCACCAGGCGACAAAACTTTTGTCTTGCCAAAATCTGACCATTCTGTGTTCATTAAATGATCAATATTTCAGCATTGATGCCAATTTATATTCTTAACCTAAACCAAATTTGGGAGGGTTTCAGCTTTCAAAAGAGTAATTTATAAAACCAATGGATGAATTTAATGTGAGGTTATAAGCTTTTATTTACATAACATGGATAAGCGACATAACTTCTGTCAGGGAGTGTACATGTTTGGAATCTACGAACTCGTAATGACCTGGGGAATAATATTGACAGGTCAGTTTTAGCATTTCAGTGAACATGGTAAAAAAAAACAACATACTATATCTGATGAAGAGGCCTGAGTAGTCTCAAAAGCTTGCAATCTGTTACCATCTTTTCGGTTAGCCATTAAAAGGTATCAACCACTGAGGACTCTCAAATCTAAATATTTTTCTATCTACTGGCTACCACGGTGCAAAAAAAAAAAATATATATATATATATATATAATTTATTTTCCCTGTTTTCATTCAGACACTCGGAGGAGGGTATCGCAAATTAAGGGGTTGCGCTGACTACTTCTCACATGATTTTGAAAAAGAACTTAGATCTTTATATCTCTCTCAAATCTGACCTATAGTTCACTCTTTTAAAATTATCTTCATAACGAAGATTTATCACTTCAGATGCATTGCTTTAAACATTCCAAAGACTCTAATCTCTAAATTCCTAGCTAAATTCATCAAAGGGTTTTATGCCAGAAAAATTGCCTAGAGCTCTTTGAAAAGTCCAAAAAAAAATTTTGCAAATGGATGTTGCGAAAAATAATTGCGACTTTTGTCGTTCAAGTTTGGGCAAAACTGAGGAGGAATGTGACACAGCTATGCCCGCCTGTTAAATTTTTCAAAATTTGTGTCATTTCTTATGCCAAAAATGTTACTCTGTCTCTGATAAGATGTGGAAAATGTATTAAGTGGTATGGGGCTCTTGATAAGTTTGGCGCTTCTTTTTTATGAAATCCCATCATTAAGAGTGTCATACGAAATGTCAGTCATAATGAATCTGGGCCCTAGATTTGCACAAATAAGGATTTTTTTTCTAATTTATGTGGGATGGAAACCCCTCATTTTATGGTTTATTCTAAAGCCGCAATTTTAGACTTGACTAAAGATCGGTAGATTTCAGATGTGACAGATGAAGGCAGATTGAGAATTAGTTGCTAAACTTTGTTCTACTAGACAAACTCTTGACACAGAATATATTAAAGCATCCTATTTTGCTCCAATTCCCCGACCATGTCCGCTACCATCACAGTTTTGAGAGACTGGGTGATTGGACACGTTTTTTATTGCTTAATCTGAGATTTCTCTTAAGGAATATGATGCTCTAGTGATATATCTAAATATGTCATCATGAGATCAGAATGGGTTACGGACTCTAGCAGACATATGTGAGAGTACCTCTCCTTTATCATTTGATGAGCTTGTTAAAGGGTCCCTGAGGCTGATAAATGCTGCCCTATTAACGGGCAGCATGTATCAGAACGACTTAAGTCATTCATGTGTAACTGTGAAACACTGCAGCATTTCAGATGAAAATATAGTTTAATAGTCACCGTGGACAGGTCTCTCCTTATGCACGCACACAAGGAGAGACCTCTGATTCCAGGGCAGGGTGTGGGGAGAAGCCGCCAGGGACTCCTTGTCTGATCAGTCCCCCATGCTACTCAAGTCCCCGGTAGCATTCAAACTGTGTTTTTCTTTGAAGCACCATAGCGTTTGAGTTACACATTTATGGCTGGAATCATGCAGCCAGTGTCTGATACATGCTGCCCTTTGATCAAGCAGCATGCATCAGCTGTCAAGTTCCCTTTGGTCTCTTTGTTTTTTACCAATATCTTCAGATTAGACATTTTTTTTAATCTTTTTTCCCTTACTCTAGTAATTTTTCTTCCTTCCCCTTCCAACACTATTCTGTTAATAAACAATTCCTCAAAAAAAGGTTTCTCAATTATTAACAAGTTGTTAAATGCCCTCCCCGTATGATCAGAAACTCCCTTATATTGTCAAATGGGAAGAGGCAATTAAAATTGAAAACATTACTTTGTCAAATGTAGTCCCTGTGGTCATCCTAGTCTTTGGCTACTTCTGCTATTGAGTCAGTCTTCTGTTTGCTATTTTCTTTACCTCCTCCCCCATCAAAGTTTTAATCTAACCTCATCTTCATCCCTTCCTCCTCCTTTCCTCATCTTGCACATCTTAAGTTTATTTCTTCTTTCTACCTCTTCTCCTATCTTACTCCTACTCGACAGGCTGATATGTGACTGTGTTTTCCATATCACATTAGGTGATATATACTACATTTTAGATTTGCTGGCCTATGTGTTGGCACACATTTTCTTGTAACTACTTGTTCTTGCACTTCTGTTATCTTGCTATACTTTTTATTACTCATAATAAAAATCCATGGCAAAAAAGCTGCCATTTTCTGAAAACTGTACATTTTTTATTTTCCATCAATCAAGTTGTGAGTAGTGTTGAGCGATACCTTCCGATATCGGGAAATATCGGGTCGGATTGGATCGGATCGATACCGAAAAAGTATCGGATATCGCCGATTCCGATACCGGAAACCAATGCAAGTCAATGGGACAGAAATATCGGAATGAAAATAAACCCTTTCTTTCCTTGCAGGTTAATTCTACATGAAGGAAAACAACTAAGAATAATGTAGAATGTATTGGGGGAGGTGGGGGAGACAATAAAGGCATAGAGGTTTAGCCCAATCAAATGGAATAGCAGGAATTAATATATTTTTTAAGACGTTCTGAGTTACGGAAATATTGACTATGTTAAGTATTTTTATATTTTGTCAGATATTTATGTTTCACTACTTCCATGCTCTTCACCTTCTGTTTTACTTCTCCCACACTTTCTCCTTCATCATCCTCAGCATCTTTTTCATCCACTTCTTCTTCACCTTCTTCATCTTCTTCTTCACCTTCTTCGTATTATTCTTTTTTTTTCATTCTTCATCTTCTTCATATTCTTCTTCTTCATCATATTCTTATTTGTGACAGGCATTCCTGTAGTTATCTATAAAAGGTTGGACATTACACCTTTCGTTCTGCCCGTCACAAAAGATTTACAACAGGATTTGTCCGCGTTCAGTTTGGCCTGCAGCAGCAGGTCTTTTCCAGGGGCACCACGAGGAGGAACGGACTCACACCCATACACTGCTTAGTCATCTTCTGCTTATAATTTAGATATTATCTTTTGCTCTGATTTTTAGTCTTATGCTTAATGTTCTTCCGCTTTCTGTTCTGCAGCTTCTTGTATTTCTGCTTCTTGGTTTTCTGTCTCTTGTTCTTCTGTATCTTGGTGCTTGTCTTCTCTTCTTTGTCCTCTTGGTCAACTTCTTCAGGGTCATCTTCTTGGTCTTCTTCGGGGTGGTCTTCAGGGTCATTGTCTTCGGGGGTCCTCGTCTTCGGGGTCCTCGTCTTCTTCGGGTTGGTCTTCTGGGTCCTCGTCTTCGAGGTCCTCGTCTTCTTCGGGGTGGTCTTCAGGGTCCTCGTCTTCTTCGGGGTGGTCTTCAGGGTCCTCGTCTTCTTCGGGGTGGTCTTCAGGGTTCTCGTCTTCAGGGTCGTCGTCTTCGGAGTCCTCGTCTTCTTAGGGTTGGTCTTCAGGGTCCTCGTCTTCAGGGTCCTCATCAGGGAGATCCAGAGTGATTACCAAGAACCATTTCAAAAAGCTTGAACTTGGAAATGTAGCAGAAGGTACAAGAAAGCTGAGGAACTACCGAGGACCAGCTGACGGTACTGGAACCCGGATGGGTAGCAGAAGGTACAAGAGCCAATGGAACTGCCGAAGACAGGCTGACGGTACTGGAACTCGGTTACTAAGCAGGAGGTACCTGTGCCAGAAAGCACTACCAAGGACCAGCAGACGTTGGTGGAACTTGGATACCGAGAAGGAGGCACCTAATCCAAAGGCACTGCCGAGAACCAGCTGACGGTACTGGAACCCGGATGGGTAGCAGAAGGTACCCATGTATAAAAAAGTTCAAGGCCGCGAGCCGGCCGCAGTTAACAAAACCCACAGTCCTACAGGGGGTGCTTGTCCTATTGGCACTATGGAACCAGCCTTCATTGCCAGATCCCGCAGCCCACATAGGAGTCACCTAAACTCCAGGCACCATAGAGTCGGCTAACCCGACCGCAACACGACAGGACAACGCATTGGAGGCAAAGTGACGTTGACACTACCCGGAAACAGCTGGCGTGCTGGAACCAGGCTGGGCAGGAGGGAGTACCCATGCCAAAGTCACTGCCGAGAACCAGCTGACGGTACTGGAACCCGGATGGGTAGTAGAAGGTACAAGAGCAAATGGAACTGCCGAAGACCAGCTGACTGTACTGGAACTCTGTTACTAAGCAGGAGGTACCTGTGCCAGAAAGCACTACCAAGGACCAGCAGACGTTGGTGGAACTTGGATACCGAGAAGGAGGCACCTAATCCAAAGGCACTGCCGAGAACCAGCTGACGGTACTGGAACCCGGATGGGTAGTAGAAGGTACAAGAGCAAATGGAACTACCGAGAACCAGCAAGCGGTGCTGGAACCCAGGGTAAATACTAAAAACAGAGTGGAGCCAGAGGTGTAATTGGAGCAAGTTTTAAATCAGTAGTACAGTGGATGTGGACAAAGCAGGAGAATTTGCCGGACACACAGCAGGGGAACAGCTGACGTTACTGAACCCCAATAACACTGGAGCAAGCGTTGATTGTGCAGACGGCACTTCTGAGCAGCAACTAGCGGTATTGGAGCCCAGGTTAAATATTAAAAACAGAGGAGCCAGAGGTGTAATTGGAGCAACTTTAAAATCTGTAGTAGTGAGAATGTGGACAGAGCAGGAGAAATTGCCGTCCGCACAGCCGGGGAACAGCTGACGTTACTGAACCCCAATAACACGGCAGCAAGTGTTGACTGTGCAGACGGCACTTCCGAGCACCAACTGGGGGTGTTGGAGCTCAGGGATTACAGTTCAGGTGGTAGAAACATGAACACAACAGGAGACCTGGATACTGTTGCCAACCAATTATTTATTCTGGAAGAGGACTGGCAAATTCATGAGAGATCCAGGCCATGTTCATTTTGAGAAAAGTAAGCCGGTCAACGTTATCGGAGGATAGTCGCATGCGACAGTCTGTTAGTACACCACCTGCGGCACTAAAGACGCGTTCCGATAATACACTAGCAGCAGGGCAAGCTAGCACCTCCAATGCATACTGACTAAGCTCTGGCCATGTATCCAGCTTACAGACCCAAAACTTGAAGAGAGAAGAACCGTCTGGGAGTACACTAAGAGGGCAAGACATGTAGTCTGTCACCATCTGACGGAAACGTTGCCTCCTGCTGACTGGAGCCGTCTGTGATGGTGTAGACATTTGTGGCGGCGGGGACACAAAACTTTGCCACATTTCGGCCATACTGGTCTTGCCTTGTGCTGAGGCGCTGCTTCTGCTCCCTCTTTGTGCAGAGCTTCTTCCACTGCCTCGACGCATTGAGCTGCTTTGTAAAGCACTAGCAGCACTGCTCTCGGTTGGAATGGAGAACATGATGGAATGCACCAGTGCGTCTTGGTACTCCCGCATTTTACGCTCCCGGTTCAACGGTGATATGAGGCTTTGTAAGTTGTCCCGGTAGCGAGGATCTAGGAGGGTGGACACCCAATAATCAGCCGTGTTGAGAATGTGGGCGATGCGGCGGTCGTTTCTCAGGCACTGCAGCATGAAATCAACCATGTGCTGCAGACTGCCAACTGGCCAAGAAACGCTGTCCCCTGCTTGAGGCGTGATCTCTGCCTGCTCTGCATCACCCCACCCTCGCTCTAGATACTGACTACTAGAGCATTGTGTACCTCCCTCCTCTGGACAGATGTCTTCCTCATCCATTGACTCCTCCTCATTCTCCTCACAAAGTGTCCCCTGCCTAGGCCTTTGTGAGGAACCACGTTGCGCAGACTGTAGAGAAGCAGATGGCATTTGTGACTCCTCATCCTCCACCTCTTCCAAAACCTCGTCCCTTAGTGCTTGCAGTGTTTTTTACAAGCAGGCAGATAAGGGGGATAGTCATGCTGACTAGTGCATCATCTGCACTCGCCATCCGCGTGGAATAATCGAAGGCACGCAAAACGTGGCAAATGTCCTTCATAGAGGCCCACTCAGTGGTGGTGAAGTGTGAACGGCGCGCACTGCGACTTGTTTGCGCCTGCTGCAGCTGGTACTCCATTACTGCTGCCTGCTGCTCACACAACCTCTCCAACATATGTAACGTTGAATTCCACCTGGTGGGTTGGTCACATATGATGCGATGTTCCAGAAGACTTAATCGGCGCTGCAGAGCTGCAATGCGTGATCTTGCATTGCTGGAACGCCGCAAGTGAGCGCACTCTATGCGGACCTTGTGAAGCAGTGCATCAAGATCCGGATAGTCCCTCAAAAAACTCTGCACGACCAAGTTGAGCACATGTGCCAGACATGGGATGTGAGTGAGGTTGCCTAGGCCCAGAGCTGCCACCAGATTTCGGCCATTGTCACACACTACCATGCCTGGCTGGAGATTCGCTGGCACAAACCACACGTCGCTCTGCTGCTTGATGGCATTCCAGAGCTCCTGCGCTGTGTGGCTTCGATTCCCCAAAGAAATTAATTTTAATACGGCCTGTTGACGTTTGGCCACGGCTGTGCTCATATCGGTCACCATAACAGGTAACCGTTCACGGGTCGATGTGGAGGTAGACAGTGACGGCTCCTGCAGCGCTGGTTCAGAGGAACTGGAGTATGAGGAGGAGTCAATGTGTACAGACTGGATTCCTGCAATCCTTGGAGTTGGCAGAACACATACAGCGCCACTCTCAAGATCTGTACCCGGCTCCACAACATTTACCCAATGGGCAGTGAGGGAAAGGTATCGTCCCTGTCCATGCTTACTGGTCCACGCATCGGTGGTCAGGTGGACCTTGCTACTGACTGCGTTTTGTAGCGCAGGGACGGCTTGCCTGCTGAAATAAAAGCGGCTGGGCACGTTGTATTGTGGGACTGCCAATGCCATAAAGTTACGGAATGTGTCAGTCTCCACCAGCCTGAATGATAGCATTTCAAGGGCCAGTAGTTTAACAATGCCAGCATTCAGAGCCTGTGCTCGGGGGTGGTATGCCGAGTATGGGCGCCTTTTCTCCCATGCCTGTGCTAACGATGGCTGTAGACTGGCCTGGGAGTGTGAGGATGACTGGGAAAGAGGTGCTGTGGGTGGAATTACACTGTGTCTCTGTACAACAGTGCCAGAGATTCTTCCATGGCGATCCTGTGAGGAAGCCGAACCAGCTGTGTGTGAGCTGGAGGAAGAGGCTACAACACGAGCTGAAGAGGTGGTAGGTGGCGCTGTAGGTTGGCCTAGGTCTTCAGTGTGTTTTTGTAACTCCACCACGTGCTTGGTCCGCTCATGTTTCCACATATTTGTGGTATTGAGGTTGCTGACACTTTTCCCTCTTTTCACCTTCTGATTACACAGCTTGCATTTAGCAAAGCAAATGTCATCTGCAACTGTGTCAAAAAAGGACCAGGCACTGCAAGTCTTGGGAGCGCCCGCTTTGGATTTTGGAAGAGCCATGCTCCTAATGGGTGCCGAAGTGGAGGGTACAGGCAACCAAGTCTGCCCCCTCCCTCTCCCTCCTTTTTGGGCTGTACAGGGAATCTCTTCCTCAGAGCTGCTCCCACCACCTTCCCGTCCCTCACGCCATGATGGGTCAAGGATCTCATCATCTACACCACCCTCTTCAAACAACTGCTTCTTCTGGGTTTTCTCGACAGAACAGTACGCACCAGAAAGTGGCACCTGAGTCTCATCATCAGTAGAGATGAGCGTTGTTCTACTCGAACTGTTCGCCAATCTCAAATTCGAGCTGTTTTGGGCGGTGTTCGAGCCGTTCGGCGAACACGAATGATTTGAGAAAAATTCGGCTGTTCGAGGTTATGTTCGATAACTGTTAGTGCACCAAAATCATAACTGGATTTTTTCTCAGTAATGATGAAAATTAATGTTAATACGCAGTTTGAGTGTACAGCGGGGTGGGGGGAGGGGCAGGGGATGGATCTCTGCAGGAATAATGAAGATCTCCATTTTTTTTTCTCTTTCCCGCATTTAGAGTGGGGAGGTGCAATCTGTCAGCCTATCAGCAGTGCACACACGGAGCGAAGTGCTTTTTTCACACAAGCAAGGGCATGTGTCATTGGCAGTGTATGTCACATGTCCTTGCCCTATAAGACCAAGCCATTTTCCCCGTCGCCACCATTTTCTCACTGCTGCAGCTGCGTGTTAGACGGCACCGCTGTTGCTGTGTGCGCTATACCTTGTTAATTTCAAGCCAATTTTCGCACAAATATACAGATAGCTTGGGAGTAGGGAATAGTTGTGATTGCAGTCCTTTTAAGGACTAGGTTACAGCATTTCCTACGACTTTTATCAGGCAGGTCTGTGCTCTTAAATAGATAGATTGTGGGAGTAAAGACTAATTGTAATTGCAGTCCTTTTCAGGACAAGGTTACATCAGTTCCTATCAGTTTTTGCCAGGCAGGTCTGTGCCAGTGCTGTGCAAGTTTTTTTCACAGCATTTGGCTGAATCTAGCAAAGCTAATCCTTTTTGGCCTATTGCAGAGTGTGTTAGTCAGTGGAGTAGCCTATCTGTGTTGCAAGATATACCACCTGTGTATAGAATACCAATTTTTTTACTGCACCTAGTGAAGTAAAATCTTTTGGGCATAGCATCATTCTATTAGTCCATCTATACTGACCTCCATAAGGTTGCAAACTGAATATAATTTTTTTCTGCATCTAGCTCTGAAAAAATATTTGGCCTTCTAGCAGTGTGTGGGACTTTCTCTATTAGTCCATCTATACTGATCTCCATCAGGTTGCAAACTGAATATAATTTTTTTTCTGCATCTACCTCTGAAAAAATATTTGGGCTTCTAGCTGTGTGTGGGACTTGTTCTATTAGTCCATCTATACTGACCTCCATCAGGTTGCAAACTGAATATAATTTTTTTCTGCATCTACCTCTGAAAAAATATTTGGGCTTCTAGCTGTGTGTGGGACTTGTTCTATTAGTCCATCTATACTGACCTCCATCAGGTTGCAAACTGAATATAATTTTTTTTCTGCATCTAGCTCTGAAAAAATATTTGGCCTTCTAGCAGTGTGTGGGACTTTCTCTATTAGTCCATCTATACTGACCTCCATCAGGTTGCAAACTGAATATATTTTTTTTCTGCATCTACCTCTGAAAAAATATTGGTCTTCTAGCTGTGTGTGGGACTTGTTCTATTAATCCATCTATACAGACCTCCATCAGGTTGCAAACTGAATATAATTTTTTTCTGCATCTACCTCTGAAAAAATATTTGGGCTTCTAGCTGTGTGTGGGACTTTCTCTATTAGTCCATCTATACTGACCTCCATCAGGTTGCAAATTGAATATAATTTTTTTCTGCATCTAACCCAGCCAATAGTTTTGGCCTAATACCAGTTTGGCCACTCAGCTCTGCTCGGTTCCCATCCATTGTTTTTTTGTGCAAACAACTCCAGAGTTGTGAATTAGTTAACCACCAAAATGAGTGGAAAAAGGCCTGCTGCTGGTGGAAAGGGGAATAGGCGTGTTGGGAAGGGGAAAAAAGGTTGTGTCCGTGGGGTAGGTGTTAAAGCAACAGTAACATCTGCAGAAGAAAGACCATCTTCCAGCCAAACTAAAATGTCTACTTCTTTTAGCGGACAATGTGATAAGATCCCTTTCTTACGGCCATGCCAATCGCTACAAATTCCAGATGAGGCACAAAAACAGCAGGTGCTTCAACGGATATCAAGTGCTCCTTTAAGTGGGCTCTCCTCCACATCAACTTCAACATCACAAATACTCCAGTCCTCAAAGGTGTCACCCCAATCGCACTTGCTTCCTCACAGCTCCCAAATCTCCAGCTGCCCGTCTGAGTATGAGGTAGAACAGATGGTTGAGTCTGCAGAGCTGTTTACTCATACTATAGCCTGGGAACAGAGGTCGACTCCAGCGCTTCTGTGAATCCAGACGAGGAAATGATCTGCACTGATGCCCAGAATCTTTATGAGTCGGATCCAGGACCAGACGCAGAAGGTTCTGACCATAATGTAGACCCTCATTCCCAAACTGTAACTCCTGTTGGTGGAGACAATGAGGAAGACGATGATAAGACTCAAATACCTGATTGGAGCGACAACTTTAGTTTTTTGTCAGGGCAGGAACAGGTTGGCTCTGAGGACGACGGGTGTGATAACGCACAGGGTGATGATGATGAGGTTGGAGATCCCACTTACTGTCAACCCACAGTCAGCCAAGAGATGAGGTCAGCAGAGGAGGTGGAGGAAGATGCTAGTAATGACGAGGTCAGGTTGCGCCTTCCTGGACAGAGACGTAGTACTGGAAGCACGTCAACAACTGCATCCTCAAACACAACTCTGCCTCTCACCACAAGTCGTGGTGGCTCTTCAGGTCGCATGGGTGCTAAGCCTTGCAAAGCCTGGGCATTTTTTCAGATCGATAAAGATGACCCAACTCGTGTTATCTGTAACATTTGTCAGCAAAAGCTAAGTAGAGGCCAAAAAAGACATAGTTTGAGTACTTCATGCATGAACCGGCACATGGACATGAAGCATAAGTTGCAGTGGGAAGCTCAGTGTGCTACAATGCGGCCTAGCCGGCCGGGCCAACCACCGGCTGCCATATCTTGTGCATCCGCGGCCTCTTCATCCTCTGTGCCTGGGGGGACAGCAGTCACACCTGTTTTGGGGCGCAGACCTGCCACCTCTTTACCCGCAACAGCCAGCGTGATTGGCAGGTCATCATTTTCTTTGGAGGTGGTAACAGCAGCTGGTGTTGAGCGCTGTCCGACATCGATAGCACCACCTTTGGATCAAGGCAACCTAACATGTCCGCCTGCATCTTCCTCACAGACCGGCAGTTTGCCGGGGACACCCTTATCAACCCCGTCTAAGCACAATAGCCAGCCCTCGGTCCCTCAGATGTGGACAAGTAAAAGACCATTTCCTCCTAGCCATGAGAAAGCTAAGAGGTTGAATTTCACCATCTGCAAGCTCTTGGCTACAGAAATGCTGCCTTTCCGCCTGGTGGACACAGAGGATTTTCGAGACCTTATGTGCGTCGCAGTGCCCCAGTACCAGATATCCAGTCGGCACTACTTCTCAAAGAAAGGTGTGCCTGTGCTCCACCAGCATGTCGCACACAACATCACCGCTTCTTTGAGAAACTCTGTGTGTGACAGGGTGCATTTCACCACAGACACTTGGACGAGTAGGCATGGACAGGGGCGTTACATGTCGCTGACTGGGCACTGGGTAACTATGGTGACAGCAGGACAAGGGGCTGCTGTCCAAGTCTTGCCGTCCCCACGAGTTGTGCGTCAATCCTCTTTATGTCAAAGTTCCTCCACTGCTTCTGCCTCCTCAACCTCCTCTCGGTCTTCCACCTGCACCCAAAGCCTGTCTGGTCATGCCACAAGCTTTCTAACTGCGCAGAAGGGATCCTGCATACCTCCTTACTATGCTGGCAGTAGGGCTCAACATCATCAGGCGGTTTTTACATTGAAATGTCTGGGAAATGTGAGTCACACAGCTGAGGAGTTGTGGTCAGCTCTGGAGAACCAATTTCATGAATGGTTGTCTCCACTGGACCTGAAACCAGGGAAGGCCGTGTGCGACAATGCTGCAAACCTGGGTGCGGCCCTTCGCCGGGGCAATGTCACACACGTGCCTTGTATGGCTCACGTGTTGAAACTGGTTGTCCAGCAATTTTTAGTCCACTATCCCAGACTAGATGGCCTTCTGCAGAGGGCACGGTCGCTGTGTGCTCACTTCCGCCGTTCGCATCCCCGCAGCTTAGCGACTTACATCTCTACAGAAGTCGTTGGGCCTGCCACTTCACCGGCTAAAATGCGATGTGCCTACCCGGTGGAATTCAACTCTGCACATGTTGCAGCGACTGTGGCAGCACCGACAAGCCCTGGTGCAATACGTTCTGACGTATAGCCTGGGCCAACGAGATCCAGAGGTGGGACAAATCACGCTGGAGGAGTGGTCTCAGATCAGGGACCTATGCACCCTTCTGCACAGTTTTGAAATGGCGACGAAGATGTTTAGTGCTGACGATGCCATTATCAGCATGACTATTCCGGTGATTTACATGCTGGAGCACATGTTAAACAGAATTCGGAGTCAGGTGGTGGCACAAGAGGAGGTGGAGGAAGTAGAGGAGGAGGAGTTGTATGCGGAAGGGCTAACATCTGCAAGGTCCAGACGGTCGGCAGCACCAAGGCGGCAGGCATGTGAGGGTGGGGGAGATGGTTTTACCAGGGCGCATGGTAGCAGCCAAACTAGTGAGGAAGGTGCAGGAGCCCAGGAAGAAGTGGAGGACGAACTGATGGAAGACTCATCAGATGAGGGAGACCTTGATCACATTTCTGTTGTGCGAGGTTGGGGGGAGAGGACAGAGGAAGGAAGCATGATTGTTACCTTGCCACCAACACAACAGGGACTTGGTGCTCCTGGATGCGCAACACACATGAGTGCCTTCTTGCTGAACTACCTGCATCATGACCCTCGAATTGTGAGAATTAGAAATAATCCTGACTACTGGGTTGCCACACTGTTAGATCCCCGGTTTAAAAGTAAATTTGCAGAAATTATTCCTGCCATAGAAAGGGATGCACGCATGCAGGAGTATCAGCAGAGACTGTTGCAGAATCTTACATGTGCTTTTCCACAAAACACCAGTGGTGCACGTAGTGAATCTCACAGTTCCAACTTGCCAACCGTGGACCCGTCAAGTGTTCAGCACTCAAACCGTAACAGAACCACAGTATCTGCTGGTAACATCAATTTTGCGGAATCATTTCACCACTTTTTTAGCCCATCCTTTGCAAGGCCACAGGAGACAAGAAGTCTGACACATAGTCAACGCCTAGAGACGATGGTACAGGAGTATCTCCAAGTAAACATTGAAGCCATGACTGTGTCACTGGACCCTTGCTCTTTTTGGGCTTCCAATCTGGATAAATGGCCGGAGCTAGCCACTTATGCCTTGGAGATCTTGTCATGCCCCGCAGCCAGCGTTCTGTCTGAACGTGTGTTCAGCGCTGCTGGTGGTGTGCTGACAGATAAGCGCACGCGGCTCTCCACTGATAATGTAGACAGACTCGCGTTCATAAAGATGAACAAATCATGGATCCGAAACGACTTTTCTACCCCTGTGTCATCCTGGGGAGAGTAAAAGCTTGATGATTGGTTAAAATCACCCTACCAACCGTTTTAAGCTTTCAAATTACTAATCATGTTTATCTGTATCTTGACTGGAAAATAATTTGGGCTTTGTAGCAGTGTGCAGCACTGATCCTATTAGCCCATCTATACTAAGCTCCACCAGATTTAAAATTAATAATAATTTGTAGCTGCATCTAGCCCGGAAAATAATTTTGGGGCTCCGAGATGCGCAAGACACATAAGTGCCTTCTTGCTGCACTACCTGCAACATGACCCTCATATTGTCAGAATTCGAAGTAATCATGACTACTGGGTTGCCACACTCTTAGATCCCCCAAACTTTTCGATCAACCTTTTCATTTTAATAAAGACCAAAAAAATGGTCATTTTTGAAATTATAACCATTAGCAGGTTATTAGAAACTGAAATCAAACAGTTTTCAGCTCAAAACTTTATTCTAGGTGATGTTACATTTTCACATAGGACCCCTTGTTCGAAAGGAGCTTCTGAACTCTCTCGTCCATTGAATTTGTCAGGTTTTGGATGGTTTCTGCTTCAATTGTTTTGCATGAGGACAGAATACCCTCCCAGAGCTGTTGCTTAGATGTGAACTGCCTCCCACCATCATAGACACTCCTTTTGATGATGCTCCATAAGTTTGTCCCCTTTTATGCCCATATCAGCCAGAGATGCAGATGTTTTATGTGCAGCATGAGATGGTGTATTATCATGCAAAAAAATGATCTTGCTGTGAAATACATGGTTCTTCTTCTTGAACCATGGCAGGAAGTGCTGTTTGAGAAAATCCACATACATTATGGAGTTCATCTTTAGCGCCTTCAGGGATCCTAAAGGGGCCGACAATCTCTCTCCCCATGATTCCAGCCCAAAACATTACTCCACCTCCTCCTTGTTGGCGCTGTAGCCGTGTTTGCGTGGGGTGTCCATCAACCAGCCATCCTCCACTCCATCCATCTGGACCATCGAGCGCTGCATGGCACTCATCCGTGAACAAAACAGTTTTGAAATCAGTCTTCATATAATGTTTGGCCCACTGGAGCCGTTTCTGCTTGTGTGAAGTGGATAGAGGAGGTCGACAGGATGGCGTATGCACAGCTGCAAACCTCTGAAAGACCCTGCATCTTGTTGTTCGGGGGACGTTGGAGGCACCAGCAGCTTCAAAAACTTGTCTGCTGCTATGACAAGGCTTTTTTGCCGCTGCTCTTTTAACCTGACGTAATTGCCTGTAGGAAAGAGTCCTCAATTTGCCCTTATCAGCACGCACACGTGTGTACTGTGAATCAGCTACATACTTCTTGATTGCCAAGACACTTCATCCTGATCATCGCACAATGTTGATTGTAGTCATGCCTTGACCTAAACATTCCACAATTTGTTGCTTCTCAGCAGCCGACACATCCTTTTTCTTTCCCATTTTGGCAGAAAATGTAGGCTGCTTAATAATGTGAGACAGCCTTCTTAAGTAGTCTTGCCTTTCATTGGACACACCTGCCAAACTAATTAGCACAGGTGTCTGCAATTGCTTACAGTGATATAAAGAGCCCTGACACACATCACCATCAATGAGTTTAACTGACAAACAAACAAATTCTTCCCTTATCACTCCTAAACACTTTTTGCATAATAATTTGGAACACAGTGTACATGTGCTTTTCCACAAAACACCAGTGGTTCACGTAGTGAATCTTACAGTTCTAACTTGCCAACCGTGGTCTGTATGGAGTTGTTCAATAAAGGGCCCAAAATTAAGATAACATAGATGGGAGAGGTCTCTATGAATAGGAATTCCTAAGTATTTGATACCCTGTGAGGGCCAGGCAAAGGGAAAGTTGGACTGGATGGAATCCTATATGGATTTGGGGAGGGAGACATCGAGGGCCTCAGACTTCGCTGCATTGATTTTAAAATTTGACCATGTAACAAAGTGATCTATTTCAGCCATAACAGCATGGATGGATATATGTGATTGAGTGATATATACTAGTACATCATCAGCAAATAGAGAGCACTTGTACTCGGTGCCTCCCACCTCAATCCACCTAATATTGGGGTTATGGCGAATTGATGAGAGCAGGTGCTCCGTCACTAGGATGTATAAGAGAGGGGACAGAGGACATCCCTGCCTTGTCCCATTGGTGATTGTGAAAGGTGATGAAAATGTTCTGATGCACCCCCTGGGCCTTGGGACACCCGGAGCCGGACCCTTTTTGGTGGATGCTGGTGGTTGTGGTCTTCGTGGCGGCGACCCGCTTCCGTGGCTCAGGGTGGTCAAACCAGTGGCAGAACTATTTATGTGGTTTTGATGTTTAAATGTCCGACTACGCCACCCGTGGATTGCGGTCAGAGTGAACCGCCGCTGCAGGGCAGACCGCTGAGGCTGGTGTTGTGGGTGCAGCAGAGCGTAGCATAACTCCCCACGGGAGGAGTATAGCCTCAGGGCAGTGTATGCGGAGGATGGGGGTGATGGTGCAGGGCAGCAGCAGTAACGACACGGAGTCAGTGATGCAGTCCAGGGCCTTTACTCACAGTTCTTATTATCCAGACCACGTCTGCAGGTAACGGCTGCCCACGTCGTACTGTGCTCACCAGGTGAGGGGCTCAGACAACTCCCAGATAACTTTGGAGCGCTTCACAGGACCCCTTTGTGTGTCCTTTGTCTGGCCTTTCTTACCAACCCTTCTGTCCGGCTGCCTCGGGCCTCCTCTTGGTAAACTTGGCGCCAGTTTCCCTGACCCTATGTGCTGCCCTCCTAGCGGGTGTAGCGAGGGGCTGCGCCACATAAAATGTCACAGCCTCCGGTTTCTAGCTGAAGGTCGTTTCCTGCCTCCACTAGTTTCGGGGACTGGTCTCCCCCTTTGGCCTGACCCCTCCATGCAGGTGGATTCGGGCGTGCGGTGGCGACTCGCCCGTCCGCACCCCTGGGATCCCTTCGTTCCTCATTCCTGGAGCCTTCTCCGCTCCTCTTCCTTCCTTCTCCCTCTTCCAGGCCTGGGCCTCTGTTACTAGGCCCGCCTCCGGAGCAGAGCTCCTGCAGAGTCCCTGCTCCCTGCCACTTCTGCTCAGACTTCTCTGCACTGAACTAAGATGGTGCCCACCTTTTATACTCCCTTCTCAATGCACCCAGGAACTGCTTCCTCCCTGCTCCTGCACTACAGGGTTCCCCTTCCTCAGTGTTCCCTCCCCCCACTCCAGCCAGGGACAGGGACTGTCATGCCCATCTCAGGGGCATATTGGTCGCCCTGCCCCACGGCAATGTGGTGTAATGCATGCAGGTGTCGGATCCTGATCCACACTCCATCCTTACCTGAGAGTGAGATATCACACCTCTGGGTGAGGTGCAATACCTCTGTAGCAACCGAGCCCTCAGGGTGCTACAGTTCCATTTATCTTCAGCCTAGGTGACGTATTGCGATACAGGGCTGTGATTTTGGCTATAAAAGGGTCCCCTAGACCCCTACCCCAAGCTTTTTAAGAGAATCATATATGGCGTGCCAGGAGACTCTATGGAATGCTTTCTCAGCATCCAACGAGAGTATCTAATTGCAAATTTTTAACTGCATCTAGCCCAGGAAATACTTTGTGCCTAGTAGCAGTGTCTGCTAGTCAGCGGATTATCCCGGCTGTTAAGCAAGCTACACCACCTGTAGTTTGGACACTTAATTTTTTCAAAGGAAATGCTTCGGGACCACGGGATACTCAGTGAAGAGCATCAGGAGGCACCCCAAGGCATAGGGGCTGGGACTGGCAGTAGGATGCCTTGCGGTGGACAGCCGAGCTCGATCCTTATAAAAGCTTTTTAACTGCAGCAGCTTTAGTGGACGCTACTGGAGCTGAAATTACGCGGCTGCTGGCATGAGACTTGCCCTCCAATAGATCCTTGTAAATGGATTTAAAGTGTATTCATTCAAATTAGAGAGACAATTTAAATTAAAAAGCTTAGAGCTGCCTCCACCACAGGGGGGCTCGCTCGACCCACCAGCGGACAGGCACCAGTATTGGGAGAGGGGGGCTGGCTGTCAGGGTTCACCGCGGCTCTGGCACAAACCCGGCGACACGGAGGTGGCACGGGCAGGAGCGGACTGAATGTGTCGGCTTCTCACTTTTTGGATTTTAGAAGGGCATGACATGCCTATATCTGTGTCTCCCCCTCCTTTTACTCCTCCACCTCTTTTCTTTTCTCATGACTATATGTACTTGTCACTTTTCCATGTGTTAGTTGTGTCTTCTGAGCAGTTTGTCAGCTTTTGGACACCTTTGAAGGTGTTTTTTATGTGTTTCTATGTGTTTTTGTTTGCCTGCCATTGGTTTTAACGGTGTTCGAAGGTGTTCGGCGAACACACGGGTGTTCGACGAACCGAACCGAACTCGAACACTACGGGGGTGGCTCAACACTGATCATCAGATGCGTACTGAGGTGTGCTGCTGACCATAGGCAGTGGCCCACCCGCCTCTTCAGATTCAGATAGACAAAACGGTTGCGCATCACTGCATACTACCTCTTCTTCAAATTCTCGAATTCTGCTTGGCTGGCCCCCTCTTTCCAAGCCAAGAGATTCAGAGAACAGAAGTAGAGATGGCTCCTGTCCAGGGCTCTCTGACTGCCTGGGCAATTTGGCAGGTGGTGAAGAGACAGATGGGTGCTCTTCAGTGCTCAGGACCTGAGAGGATCTGGAACTAATTGAAGTCGATGCGTTAGCTGCCATCCATCCGACAACGGCTTCAATTTGGTCCTCCCGCAGCAGTGGGGTACGGCTAGCTCCTACAAGGCTGCGCATAAAGGACTGTTCCCTGGTAAAACTGGGGGATGCTGAGTCACTGGTGCCCGCAGCAGGCACAGAATCCCCACGTCCTCTCCCTGCAGGCACAGAATCCTCACGTCCTCTCCCTGCAGAAACTCCACGCCCACGACCACATGCCTTACTCCCTGCCTTCTTCATCTTGGTAGACTGATAAAGATAGGCAGAAAAGTACTAAGGGCTTAGTGTGCTTATTCCTGAACAGCTGCTAACAGGTATAAGAAACACTAATTTTATAAAGTGTGGACTAGACTTTAATATGAGCTAATGTGGCCTACACAACTGTAAAGTGGAGTGTTTGGTGAACTTTATTTAGGTTTTTTCTGTCACAAAAAGACACTGGATGTGCCTAAAGATGTAATAACGATAGTATCACAAACTTTTTGTAGCTATTGCAATGTAGGAAGGTAACCTACAATGCAATAGATGAGGCTACAAAAAATAGGCTACTACTAATCTGGCTGGGGCTGCAGGGCCCAATGCTGCAGAAAGGCTCCTCTAACTACTCCTATGTAGTGTGTTTGGAACCAATTTAGCTGAATACGGATGGAACCACCACACTAATAGGAGATATCAGGAAAAATTATGAATTGGCAAAAAAGGACAATGTATGAGGCAGTGACACACACTGAGCGCACTACAACCAGACGTGGCTGAAGCACACACTACAGGGTGAGCTGCACTCACACACACAGACCTTGCAGAAAGCGGTGAACAGCACAGAGAACTGTGCACTAGCACTGCAAGGCACAGCGATTTATAAAGTAGCTTGGGTAAAGCAGAATAAGACCAAATAGGTAGCTAAAACTGTCCCTCAGAACAACAGCGTCCTATCCCTAACTGAATTCACAGCAGAGTGAGCTCAAAATGGCGGCGGCGGCTTTTATAGTGCATCATGACATCATTTCAGCAGCCAATCACAGCCATGCCATTAGTTAAGATGCCTACATGCCTAACAGGATGTGCCCACACTTCTTAGGATCCTCATTGGCTGAATAAAATTAAAATGGCTCATTGCATTATGGGAACTTCCGATTCCGGTATATGATATTGCAAAAGTATCGGAATTCCGATACCGCGAATATCGGCCGATACCCGATATTTCAGTATCGGAATGCTCAACACTAGTTGTGAGGGATCTTGTTTTTTCCATCTAGAGCTGCTATTTTTATTGATTTTGATTTTTGAAGGGAGCAAAGGACTGATTATAAACTTTCGTATAGTTTTATTTTTTGTTTTCAAAGCTTAGATTTTTTTTATGTTTACTTTAGTTTTTAGTCCCCTTAAAAGATCTGAATCTGCAATCGTTTGATCGCTTATGCTATATACTGCAAAAACACACTATTTCAGTACAAATTTGCAGTCTCCAGCAAAATGGCGCCGTATAGCGTAGTATGCGCATGCGCTGACTCTGGCACCATTTTGTTGAAGACACTGCAAATTTGTCTTCAATAAAAAGGTGCCGTAGATCGCACTATGCTCAGGTGCTGGCTCCAGTGCCAAACTCCTCCGGCCTCTCTGGAGATCAGTGTCTAAAACTAAATGGCGCTGGATAGCATGATATGTGCACCCCCTGATTCCGGCTCCATTTTATTTAAATGACGCAGGTGATGCTCTGCAGCCGAGCCAGGGAAAGGTGAGTAGGAGTGTTTTTGTTTATTTATTTTGATGGATGGATGAATGGAACAACAGCAGCAGCGCAAGGGGGATGGGGAGCATATAACAGGATGGGGGACCAGGATGAAGGCGCATATTACAAAAGTGGAGACCATATTCCAGGGTGAGGAACCAGGATGGGGGACCATATAATAGGCTGGGGGAGCATATAATAGGATGGAGGACCAGGATGGGGTACCCTATACCTGTATGGGGGACTGTGATGAAAGCCGGCTGGTGGGTGCAGCTCTCTGGCGCACCCTTACCTCTCAGGTGAGTCAAGGTACTGCACCTAGAGTAAGTAGTGCCAGGAAGCTAGTCCTAGTCAATATGCTAATCCAACATGACAGGGATCTTTTTCAGACATTGAAAATTCGTATTAAATCATTGGAAACTCAGATGTCCAAATATGATTATAACAAATTCATAGTGCCCTTCCAAACTAAGTTGAGGGACACCATTGATCGTTTTGATAAGGATACCATGGAGAGGAAAAGAGCCAAGTTAAACAGGGATAAAGCCGATTATGACAGGAATCAAGCCTATAAATGGAAACATAGGGGTAATTTGCGTAAACTTTCATCTGTTAAATATACGGAAGGAGGTTCTCTGTCAAGTATAGGCCATAGTGATCATTTTTTAAGCTCAGAAACGAGCGACACCGACGGCGGACGAGACGGGGGAAACGTAAGCAACGGCAGCAAAAAAACAGGATCAAATTCTGTGAGGACTATGGCCACCAGGACATACAAGAAGAGGAACAGATTCTAAGTCAGAACTCTGACCAACTCCAGATTATCAACCTTTCTACTTATACACTAAATGATGTTGAAAGGTCTGTATTACAGAAGGGTCTTTCTTTCTCCCCCATGGTACCGGTCGATAAATTCATCTTGCTAAAAGACTTATATCTTTTTTGAAGGAGAATTATTCTCAAGGTCATCTACACTAAATCTGATTTATTCTCAGACCTCTCTTCCCCCACTGATAAACAGGTCTTCCGAGACTTACTTGAACTTCTAGAGGACAACCAGTCTTACCAAGGTAGGAAAAAGTTTTCGCATCGATCACCTTCTAATATTTTACCATCTTTGTCTTTGGTTCCAGCAGTCTCTACATTTTTTGAGGTTATGAAAGATGAGATCAGGAGATTACCTGTCAATAATATATCTCATCAAAATTTAAACATTATGGAGAGGCGTGCCCTCCTTTGCCTGCAGAAAAACCAGGAATTCCTGATAAAGGAAGCAGACAAAGGGGGAAACATCGTTTTATGGCCTCGTGGTATGTACACTGCTGAAGTACATAGACAGCTTAATAACACCAGATTTTATTTGAGACTTCCTTCGGACCCCACACAGGTCTTTTCGGCTAAGCTTGAACGATTACTTTTGAAGGCTTTTTCTATGGGAACCATTAATAAACAAGAGAGGGAATTTATGATAGTGAGGAAACCTTCCATACCCACCTTCTATGTTTTGCCCAAAGTCCACAAAAATCTGGAATGTCCACCGGGTCGACCTATTGTGTCAGGCATAGGAAGTATTTGTGAAAAGGCATGTATTTACATAGATTTTTTCTTGCAGCCCCTCGTTACCAGTTTACCCTCTTATCTCAGAGATTCATCTCATCTGATACGGACTCTCATCTCTCTTTGCCTACCTGTCCATTTCTTATTCATCACTGTTGATGTTGAATCGCTATATTCAAATATAGCCCATAAAGACGGCATAGCAGCAGTCCTTTATTTTCTGAATGCTACAAGTGGAGGTAATCGCCTACATGACTCTTTCATTGTGGACCTCTTGAATTTCATTCTTACTCACAATTATTTTGTGTTTGATCATATCTTCTATCGACAAATCTCTGGGACCGCCATGGGGGCGCGGTGTGCGCCCTCCTTTGCCAACCTTTTTCTGGGTTGGTGGGAGGACACACACGTGTACCCCTTACAGGCATACAACCGGGGGGTCTTTAAATGGCTACGCTTCATAGATGACATTTTGATTATCTGGACGGGCACGGAAACTGAGGCACTTGCATTTATTGATAGGCTGAACGTTAATGATTTTAACATTCATCTTACCCACTGTATATCTTCCTCTGCAGTTAACTTCCTGGATCTGGAGATCAGGAAAGTGGGTGACTCACTTGTATCCAAATTACATAGGAAATCGACTGCCACTAATAGTCTCCTACACTACCAAAGTTTTCATCCTAGAAACTTGAGAGACAGTATACCGGTGGGACAATTTTCAAGGGCCAAAAGGAACTGTACAACACAGGAGGACTACAAAACCGAGGCCAGAAATTTAACCTCACGCTTTCGGGAACGTGGATATCCTAAAGCGGTAATCTCCAAGGCTCACCAGAAGGTTTTGGTCAAACCACGGGAGATGTTGCTACAATCGCGTGTTAATATGGAGGATACACAGATTAGATTTATTACCAGGTTTAACAATCAATGGAATGAAGTGGGTAGTCTATTTCGGAAACATTGGAATATACTTAAGACGGATAGTCGTCTTTCTAGCATTTTACCAGAGAGACCGTTGTTGACGGCTAGACGCGCCCCTAATTTAAGGGATAAACTTATGCATAGTCATTATACACGCCCCAGTTGTAGAACCTCGGGCGGCAGTAAATTTAAGGGTTCATTCCCTTGTGGCGATTGTTCTGCTTGTCCATTTTTTTCATCTGGTAAAATTTTTACTAATCCGACTGACAGCCATCAATACCCTTTGAGGGATTTTATCAACTGTAGGTCTACTAATGTTGTATATGCATTGACCTGTCCCTGTCCGAAGGTTTATGTTGGTCAAACGTCGCAGGAACTCCGCAGACGGGTACAGCAACATGTCTCCAACATCCATCTTGCTGAGCAGGATTTGAAGAAGGGCAAAGCCATCTCTTCGGTGGCTCTGCACTTCTTCCAATGCCATTCTGGTAGCCCCAATAAAATGCGAGTTATGGGCCTTCAAAAAATGAGGCCTAATTCACGTAACTCGGATCACACCAAGGATCTATTGAGATCTGAATCAAGGTAGATTTTTGTTCTTGATACAGTGGCCCCTAGGGGCATAAATGAGGACTTTTCATTTACTGGTTACTTGGCTTAAATTCCTATGGTATCCTTGCTATTGGAGTCCCGCTTTAGATTGAGGGCTCTCTGGTCTCCCCCTTTTTTTCTTTTTCTTTTTCTTTATTTTTTCATCTCCTCTCGTGTGGCTGGCTTGTGCATCTCCTCCATTCCATAACAAGCTAATCTCCAGTAATCATTTCAAATGCCATGTCCTTATATTTGTATGTATATTATATATATTGCCATCAGACTTCATCAGCCACCTTGTAATGGCCTACAATCTGTATATGATTGTTGTCTGTTTTATGTTTGTCTGTGGTTGGTTTGTCTTATGTTTATGTTTGTATTGTCATGATTGGTCACATTCTTATGCACATTTGGTGACTTTCTGACTCCAATCACATCTTTTATCTTGCTCTTGGCCTGGTCAGGCACTTTCCTTGATCAGGGCTAGCCCTCTTGTCTCTGTACCGGTATATTTTTTGTAGCGGACGCGCTACTTCCGGGGGTACATATATGTTTTTGCGTTTTGTCCTCCCCTGGAATGTCGGCCTTTTTCCTATCGTGACTATTTTGGGGGACTGTGTCCCGCACGATCTTTGAGGGGGCGGTTCCTAAAACCGGATATGATGATTTCTATTTAGCTCCGGTTGCGTTCCACCAAGGCGTCTGGGTGGAACGCATGAGAGATAGGAAGGGGCGGCGATTCGCCAACCGGATATGACGTCTTATTCAATTCCGGTTGTGTCACACCACAGCACGTGGGCTGCACGCTGTGGAAACAGGAAATGACCGTCCGATCCGCCACGATGCTGGAGAGACTTAGTGAGGGCATTAATATTCACCTGAAGGGAATCACACTAAATTGGATAGACTATTTAATATACACATGTGTCCACTGACAACATACCCCTGACGAAGCTGCGGTCTAGCAGCGTAACGCGTAGGGTCTCTGGTGCCAACAGGTAACTGTCATTTTATTATTTTTGACTTTTTCCTTGACCACTTAGGAGTGCCCGCTTTGCCATACATGGCCTTTACTCATGATCCTATATCGTACATCAGGTGGGATGACCTGTTTTGATAAACGCTGATATTATACGGGCCCCTAGTTCTAGTAGATTACTACTCCCACTCATTCCTTCATTCCTTGATTTATTATCATGTATGGTCTGATTACTTGGGAGTGTCTGGTTCATCACCCATATTTGGTCTAGTGGTGCTGTGCTACCCTTTACTAGGGCGACATAGCTTGGTCAATAAGCATTATTGTATTATGAGATAGTAAAAATAAAAATGATACCTGTGGCCTAAGGGTGATTTATTGCTTTGGAACACTATTATTATTCCTCCCCCATGAATATTGCTATGCCTTGTCTGTTTTTAATTGTTTTTATTTTTTCTTGTGTTGTCAGTGTGTAATCATGTAATAAAGACTTTTTCATTTTTCTAATATTGGGTGTGCACGGTTGTATATCCTGAGTCTTTTTTCTTCCTTATTATAGTGCCAGGAAGCTGCTACCAGTGGGGGAAAACACTGTGGTGTGTTGTCCCTTACACGTCACCAATCCGTGACGCCACAATACAGGCACAACTCTCTGGCGCCCCCTCGCCTCTCAGGTCAGTCAAGGTACTGCACCTAGAGTGAGTGGTCGCCGGAGAGGCCGTCCTGTAGCCCTCTGGGTATTTGAGGCCCTGCAGTGAGGGCAGTATATATATTTCCCTGGCTGCGCCAGTAATATATATATACACCTCCGACCATCACTGCCAGCCTTCCCCAAATCCCCCAGATGGTATGCTGCCACCAGTTCTCGTTTGATACAAGCCCGGTCCGTTAATAGACTTGTATCGGGTCAGGAACCAGCCCAGTAGCGTTTCAGCCAAGCTTTTCCGGACCAATGGATTCGTGTATGCAGAGTAAAGGATACAGCCCACGATTAATTTATGATTTAATCGATTATAAGAATACACTAGATTACAGGCTATACAATTAACTATACAACGGTATTTTGGTCAGAATAAGAAATATAACAATTAGACATACAAAACACAGGAATAGCAACGATAAATCAGTTACCGTTCATGTGGCGCAAGGAAGGAATTGCTGTCCCCCAGGTCCAAGCTTAGTTGCAGTCGTCCAGGCCTCAGTAGCACATGGCAAAGGTGCTCCTCCCACTCCAAGACCAGGACCCGACGTTAGGAGCTGTTCACATCATGTCCTGGGTCAAAACTGAGGGGGGTTTCTCACTGTCGGCTATACTAAAGTCCTGTCACGCCCACTCTTGGTGATGTCAGTTTACTAAGCCCCGCCCCCCTTACCAATGCCAGTTTTAACTCCATTTAAGAAAAGTACTCATAACTTTCCCTGGGGTGATCTCATCGTACCACCAGAGGTCTCGTCGTGATCCTCCTCTTGTGCAGAAGCCATTGACTCTAAACATGCCTCCCCTGGGACCTTGTATATGGTTCTTCCAAATAGCTAGCTTTCCAGGCCACTCATGGATTTATAAGTCCCATGATTGTGTCCGCGGGCACCGTCCTCACTTTATACATTTTATTTGGGTTCCCTAACTTGTATCGTGTGGTTAGGAATTGATAGTGTATCTTGTAGCTTTTGGTGGCCATTTTTCACAAAGGAAGCACATGGTTTTCAGACTTGCACAAGACAATGGAGAGCTTTTCAGGCTGGCTTCAAGTTACATCAGGTGTTAATTAACCCCCTGGGGCCTAGCTTGGACACAGCAAAAACTGGCCCATCTGTTTACCATATCAAAGACGTTTCTGGACACTGCTCTCCAGAGGTGGGGGCAAATTGCTCTGTTTACCAAAGGCTGCAGGATGTGACATGCCAATATCCTCAGGTATGACGTATCATACCTAAGATGGCGGCTGACTTTCATGACAGGGACCAAGATGGTGGAGCATATACCAGGATGTGAGACCAGGAAGGGGGATCATATACCAGGAGGGGGAAGCATTCGATTTCAGTCATGGGATCAGATTGTCTGCGAATTCGCTTATACAGTGTCTTCAATAAAATTATGCCAGAAAGCGCGGTATGCGCATGTGCTTACTCCGGTCCCATTTTATTTAAGTAATGTACTACAATGTCAACATAGCAGTGCACATGTATCACCCATCGTCATTATCCCTATGGCCGGCGCGTGCGCACTATGTTGACGTTGTAGTACATTACTTAAAATGGCGCTGGAGTCAACGCGTGCGCATACCATGCTATCCGGCACCATTTTATTGAAGACACTGTATATAATAATAATAATCTTTATTTTTATATAGCGCTAACATATTCCGCAGCGCTTTACATACATTGTCGTCGCTGTCCCCATCGGGGCTCACAATCTAGATTCCCTATTAGTATGTCTTTGTATATTAGAAAATGCAGATGTAAGGTGCCCCAGCGAGGTAATCGTGGGCGAGCTGTAGCCCCCTCTCGCTCTGGCACCCTACAGACAATAAGTGTCCTCTCTCTGATGTGTGGCTGTGTATGTGGTGCACTCCACTTACTTCAAACCATCCGATCGCGGCTGTCTCCAGGCATTTCTCTTCTGGGACCAGGGCAGCAATAAATTCAGAGGACGCGAGATTCTTAACCATAACTTGGACTTTATTGGGGAAGAGGAATATGTACAGTATTTACAGGCAGATATAAAGGATAAGGCCCGACAGGATATTATCTCTCTCACAGGCGCTGGCAACATCTTCAGCTCTGGTTCCCTCTTTAAGTGAAGTATCTCTGTGACTCTAATCTCTAGCCCAAGAGACTCTTCTGCAATACCAACAGTGTTCCGGATCCAATATCTCCCCCACGTCTTAGCCTGGAGTCCTACTTATCTTTCTCTACTTCCTGCAGACTTGAAGTGCCCCGGGTCCTCAATACCTCTGTTGAGTTTCTCCGGCCGGCTAACAGGACTCTTGCGTAGGGAGACTTATACACTCGTGATCCCACTGTCTGAGGGTATGGAGCTCCCTTCTACCCTAGCAGCCACCATATAGTCAGGCTGCCCGTACAGTTCACTGTCCTATCTCTTACTGAATCATCACTTCCTGCTTCTGGAAACTAAGCAGAGATTTTCCTAATGTTCCCACCCTCTGTGGACTGTCATCACACAGCATTAACCCCATCACTGTCTGTAACACTGCTAGCAGACTCGACCTAACATCTGCACCCAGGACAGTGGCATCTTGTGGCTGATTACAGGTACTGCAGCCCACAAGGCATTATGCCAGAACCAAGCTCTATAACACTCAAGGCTTGGTCAGGGCACTAAGTTCCCCCTCTTCTCTACTGACTGGACCACTGATGCTGACCTCTTAGCTTGGCCTACCAACAGTTCTGAGAGGTTTAACTATGGGAACACTCCCTTTAACTACTTCAGTGCTAAGGGAAGGCTACGTCCTTCCCCACTATTACACAGAAACAGTGTCTTAAAAAAAAAATGCTCGCCAACTGGGGGTAGAATGGATTCAATAGCTACAACCCCTGGCAAAAATTATGGAATCACCGGGCTCAGAGGATGTTCATTCAGTTGTTTAATGTTGTTGAAAAAAAGCAGATCACAGACATGGCACAAAACTAAAGAAATTTCAAATGGCAACTTTAGGGCTTTAAGAAACACTAAAAGAAATCAAGATAAAAAATGTGGTACTCCGTAAGACTGTGTGCCCACGATGCATTTTTTAAGCGTTTCTGCAGCGGCAAAAATGAAGGCCTGCCATGTTCCCCAATGATAATCCGCATGTGCTGTGCACATGCTGCGGAAATTTCCGCTGCGGATTATCATTGCGGGAAAAAACGCAGCACTACCAATTATTTTGCGGAAGTGCTGCGTTTTCATCGCCATTGACTTGCATTAGAACGCATAGATTACGAATCACTGTATATGTAGATGCGCATTCCATGCGTTCTAGTGTGTGGATAGTACCCAGGTCTAGAGAAGAGGAGACTCTCCTCCGGACTCGGGTACCATAGAAACTGTAAAAAAAAGAATAAAATAAAAAATAAATATGATACTTGCCTTCTGATGGCCCCCGGTGCGCTCCTCTTCCCTTGCCAGCAAATTGTAATGGACTGAAGGACCTGCGCTGACGTCAGTCATGTGACGGGTCACGCGACGCTGACGTCGGCAGGTCCTAAAGTGCAGTGTACTGCGATATGCCGGAAGCAAGACACCGGGGGCCATCAGAAGGTAAGTATAGATTTATTTAATTTTTTTTTACATTCTCTCGGGTCACACTATATAAATCCATGCCGGTTGCTTGGATTTATATAGTGTTACCAAGTTGTCAAGCAGTTTCCAAGTGATGCTAAAATCGCTTGGAAAGCGCTTGTCAACCCGTATGCGGAAATGCATGTGAAGAACGCTTCACATATGCATGTCCCTGGAAGGAAAAACGCATGTACAATCCGCATGCGTTTTTTCTGCCAGGGGAGATGCAGAAACTCTCAGGAAAAATCCTGAGCATTTCTGCATCGTGGACACATAGCCTAAGGGTAATTTTTTTTCAGATCAAACAGAGGGAAAAAATTATGGAATTCCTCAATTCTGAGGAAAAAAAAAGGAATCATGAAAAACTAACACACAAAAGAACACTCCAATACTTCACTAGTATTTTGTTGCACCACCTCTGGCTTTAATAACAGCTTGCAGTCTCTGAGCCATGGACTTCATGAGGAGTACTGGTTGTCACTCATTAATCTGGCTCCAACTTTCTCTGATTGCTGTTGCCAGATCAGCTTTGCAGGTTGGAGCCTTGTCATAGACCATTTTCTTCAACTTCCACCAAAGATTTTCAATTGGATTGAGATCCGAATCTGCTTTTTTACTACAACATTAAACAACTGAATGAACATCCTGTGAGCCCGGTGAATCCATAATTTTTGCCAGGGGTTGTAGTCACTATATAACAAAAGGACTACTTGTGCAATTTTCATGCTGGCCACTACAAGTGATATCAGGCTTATACTTCCTGTATTTTTCAGGCGCCACATCAACATAGGCAGCAGTAGGCCACAGCCCCACTATCCGTATTTGGTCAGTATTTTTTCTCAGGAGTGGGAGCCAAAACCAGAAGTAGGTGAGAAATGCAGAATTGGTGCACTTGTTTCTATTATACCTTTTCTCTGGTTGTTCCTCACCTGTTTTTGGCTCCCACTCCTGAGAAAAAATACTGACCAAATACAGATAGTGGGTCTGTGGCCGTAGACTGACTCTAACTCATTGAATTTTTTATAAAAAGTAAATTTTGGGTATTCACTAATTCGGGAAAAGCTCTTTGTCAAGGGAGTGGAAGGTGGTGATCTGTGGCCATCCTCTGTTGTGAATGGTGATTGCATATAAAGGTGTTATAATTCAGAATGTAATGATAATCAGACTGCTGGAAAGTCATCTGTACGGAACAGGAAATCCAGTATTATGCTTAGTGAAGTGTGAAAATTGCAATATTTCATTTTTTTTTTATAAAGATGGTAATATGGAAAATAAAAATAAAATAATTTGTCTTCAATATCAATAATGATTTATTGAATCCTTATCATAATAATGATCTAGAAGTTGACTTTTGTAATTAAGCCCTAGTTGAAATCTCTTGATTAATTGGAAAATTCAAATTCCTTCTCTTTTATTAAAATATTATCTCAAGTCTTCTCCTTTATTAGACATCTTAGAAGGGTTGTTAGGATGATTCATAAAAATACTAAGCAATACTTCACTGATCCCCTGATACACCCACCCCACTGTGTTGGCATACATCAGGCTTATGTCTGAGTTTGGAATATCAATGCTGATAATAGACAGGTGGAGCATCACTTCATGAACAAATGGGCTTGTGTAAAGTGCGGGATCCTTTCTTACCATGTTGCATTGAGTTTACCTGTGGCTTGATGTTCACCAAGCTGTCCATGTAACCTCGAAGCGTCATTTTTAGGAGTGTGGTGAAAAACGATTTTTGGTCTAACTTAATTCTCTTCAAAACACATTATAGTATCTTTATTAAACTATTAGACTTGTAAAGACTTGGTTATAAGAGCCAAGAGTATTTATTTATTGAAACCTCTTTATTTTTCTGTCAACAGTTTCTCGAAAACAAGCTGCAAAGTTAAGAAAGGCATTCTGGTCAACGGATTCTGATTAAATCAGAGGTAGTTAGTTGTACAGCGCCTGTCCAGTGTTATTTGATCACAGCATGAAAGGTAAAGAATTACCATATTTTTCGGACTATAAGACGCACTTTTTGAAAGGTAAAGAATGAGTTCTAAAGAATTTCTGTGTTTCCTCCCTGAAGAAGAAAGCTGTCAGATTGTGAAACATGTCGCTCACTTTTGACCAGCCTGACGTGGAGTTCCACAGGCAGTAATCTTTCCAGCATGCGCCACTGGCCGGCACAGCGTCTTGGACCACGAGCAATCTGCATACTAGCTATAAGCATTTATCCCATCATACAGACTGCAAGCACTCACCTTTCCTTTGGAGTGTCAGAAGACTTCACCGGACTCTTGCTGCATTAAATCACCAGGTCAGAGACTCTTCTCGTACCTATATCTGCTTCATCCTGCAGCAGAAGCACTAGCTTAAACACATCGGGCAGCAGCGATCCCAACAATAAGATAACTCTTCAGCAGGACAGTGACTGGGCTCAGTATCATTACTGACAGCACAGACGACAATGCATATGTATGCATCTTTCATATAAGAAGTATGATTAACTTACCAAGATGACCCGTGTGGAACTAATGTGATCCTTTCCTTTATGAAATTTTAGAATATAATGGCAGATACCAGTACTCCAGATAAAAAAGGAATTCTGGTCTTCACAGATTCTGATTAAATCAGAGGTAGTTGTATAGTGCCTGACCAGTGTTGCTATATCACAGCATGAAAGGTAAAGAATTACCATATTTTTCGGACTATAAGATGCACTTTTTTCTTCCAAAATTTTGGAGGAAAGTGGGGAGTGCATCTTATAGTCCGAATATATATGTATACTATTGCTGTGGATGCTGGGGAGTGTGGGGTGAGTGGAAGCGGGGAATGAGCACGGCACAGGAGGCAGAAGCAGCGTGCTGCAGCCTACATTGTGCCCACTACTAAAGAAAATGAATATTCACTGTATACCAGGATGAGGGGTGCCATGCATACCAGGATGGGGGATTGGGGTGCCGTGCATACCAGGATGGGGATGAAAATAAGCAAGTTTGTAATTGACTTGCTTTTTCTATCTTTTATAGTGTAAAGTATAGTGTACCATTAAAAGCTACTTATGTCAAGAATTTGATCTCCGAAACTTTATCTTACGACTAGTTGCCACAATCAGGTGGTATATAAATAGATTAACTTGCTTATACACCACATGTCTGTGGGATCTGGGTAAAGTTTAAGTAGCATCACATTACAGTGAAAAATTTAAGAATGTGATTCTTAACGTGTATAACATTCCTACTCCACACAGGGCCTTGCGTGTTCTAAAGGAAATAAAGGAGAGCTTAGTTGAGAAAGATATTTGCAATTGCCACATGGGAGTAGAGAGAGACTTTGAAAGTTGCAAAACAAAGTGGTGTATAATTATTTATTATTGTAGTGCCAATAATTCCATGGTGCTTTACATGTGATAAGCAATATACATAGTAAACAACAAGCACAATAATTTGTACAAAAACTAATCATTGACTGGTACAGGAGGAGAGAGGACCCTGCCCGTGAGGGCTCACAATCTATAAGGGATGGGTGAGGGTAGAGCTGGTTGTGCAGTGGGTATGGTATTACAGTAGAATCTCATGTCCAGCCAATGAAGCAAAATTATACTTGTAACAACTTGCATTACTAGGGAAGGCTGGGAAACATAGATTTCACTGGGGAGCATAGACATCAATTGGGAGTGCTGGGGTGTATAGAAATCACTGGAGAGGGCTAGGAGCAGACATCATCGCTAGGAAGGGCAGGGGGGGCATAGACATCACTGTTGTGAGCTGGGGGTATAGATATCACTGGGAAGACTGGATGCATATATTACTGGGGGGGAGGGCTGGGGGCATATACATTACTGAGGGAGGGCTGGGGGGCATAGACATCACTGTGTTGTGCTGGGGGCGTAGACATCACTGGGGTGAGATAGGGGGCATTACATCATTGTGTAGGGCTGGGAGGCATAGACATCACTGAGGTGAACTTAGGGGCATAGACATCACTGGGATTGGTTGGGGGCATAGAGACCACTGGGGTGAGCTGGGCGGCATAGACATCACTGATGGGCTGGGTGCATAGACATTATTGGGGAGGCATGTAGATCACTTAGGGCTAGGGGGGCAGATACATCATTTGGGAGGCAAAATGCACATGCATCGCTGGGGGGGGGCATAGATATCCCTGTGGAGGGCTGTAGGGCATTGACATCACTGGGTAGGGCTGGGAGGCATATACAGTGGCTTGGGAAAGTATTCTCCCCCCACCCTTAGCTTTTTAACAGTTTTGTTGCATTAAATAGTCTAAGTTGGTAAAGTGAGAAAATATAGGCATAAATAAAATTTATGGAACCAAATAACTAAATATTGGCATGTGCATTTGTAATCACTAGGGATGAGCAAGCGTGCTCGTCACTGCTCGGGGCTCGCCCAAGCATCTCACTGCTTGAGATGCTCAGCAAGTATTTCTGGGATGCTTGGGCAGAAGCTTAGGTCCCCTCCCTGCATGTTTGCCGCTCTTTAGAGAGCCAATGAACATACAGGGATTGTCTGCCACTCACTGTAATGTTGCAGCAATCTTGGCTGTGGAATTACAGTGATTGGCTGGCCATATAGCGTTATCCGGTCTATATAAGACCTGGTGACCCTAGGCTCGTCACAGTCTACCCTTCAGACAGGCACAGTAGGGAGAAGTACTGCTGTGTGAGGGACAGAATTGGCAGTGTAATAGTTAGATAAAGGTATTCCACAGCTAGATACATATTCATCTGAACTATCAGTCCTTCTGAGCACTAATCCAGCTGCATATATAAATCATGGTGATAGGAGTTAAACAGGCAGAAATTGTGTATATTATACATCACAATAGGGTCCACTGCACGTTCTGTTTGGTGCTGCGGTCTGTTACAGATAGCCATTGGACTAGATATCAGGGCTTTTTTTGCTCTTAATCCTGATTATTTTCTTAAAAAGTAATAGTCCAACATTGTACTGCTCCAGATCTTTTCCAACATCAGACGTGATCCCATATTACTGCTGTACAAATCCAGCAATTTGTAGGGACTGTGCAAAATATTATCCTCCTTTTACAGTTTAGCAGTGTGGCTGTGAAGCTATTCACATGTGGTCGTTGCCAATAATTGTAAACTACAAGGCCGGTATTTAAAACCGTAGGCGTCCGTCAGACGTATCACATATTACTGCGGTACAAATCCAGCAATTTGTAGGGACCATGCAAAATTATTGTCCTCCATTTGAAATGGGCAAGGGACTGGGAAGTGGACGTGATGGTGATGATGCATGCAGAGGCTGAGGCCGTGAGTGAGCTGAAATTGTGCCACAACAAGCACCCACATCTTATCGCACGACCTTCCTGTCCCAATTACTAGGGGACCGCAGCACACCACTATTGAAACCAGAGCAGTGTCAAAAGGTTGTTGGCTGGATAGCAGATAATGCTTTCAGTCACTGTGCCCCCACCACCTTTTCTCCACACGATCAAGTCTCAGTAGCCATGAGTCTGGACTGCATTTTCCTCACGCTGATCCTCCTTCCTCCCACCATGCCGAGTGCCCCGAGACAACTGATCCCACACTTGGACACTCCGATACATTTATAGATTCGGGCCTCTTGACCGGCTAGCTTCAAGCTGGGCAAGTGGAGATTGCATGTTGCGATGCCCAAATATTTGAGCAGCCACAGTCACACGAAGGCGAGGGTGGAAAAGTGCAATTACTGTCGCAAGAGGTGGATGATGATGAGACACAATTGCCAGAAAGTCAGGAGGCGGACCAGGGTGCAGAAGTGGAAGACTAGGTGGTGTACAATGAAGTAACTTACCCAACCTGGCAAGGTGACATGCAGAGCGAGGACAGCAGCACACAGGAGGAGGGAGGCGTAGCACCACAACTGGAAGGAAGAAGCGTGTGTGGTGGCCACAGACGCAAGGCGGGCAACTCTTCCCCGGAACACCAACATGATGGAAGTTGCCAGTACAACTGTTAGGTCTTCCAAAGTCTGGTTGTTTTTTAAAGACTGTGCAAATAACCCCAAAAAGGCCATTTTGCAACATCTGCTAGGCCAGAATCAGCAGGGGTAGCAAAACTAGCAGTTTGACCACCACCAGCCTTCTCAGGCATATGACAGCAAAGTACCCCACTCGGTGGGCCGAACGCCATGGTTCAGAAACAGTGTCTGTGGGTGACACCACTGCTTGTTCCGCTGTTATGCATGCACGCCAATCCCCTGTCAATGGCACATGCGAAGATGCCTTCCGCCCTGCATCTGTCGTTGCACACTCGCAACTACCACCATCAGTTACCATGTCCTTGTCCCAGCATAGAGTTCAGTTGTCCCTACCCCAGTTCTTGGAACGCAGGCGCAAATATGCAGCCAATGCCACACTACTAAACTCATACATTTCTTGAATGCTTGTTCTCGAAATGTTGCCTTTTCGACTCATGGAGACGGAAGCTTTCCGCAACCTGATGGCTGCAGCTGTCCCTCTGTACACGGTCCCCAGTCGCCACTATTCCCTCCGGTGTGCCGTCCTCGCATTACACAAGCATGTGTGCCAGAGCATTAGCCTTGCCCTCAACAACGCACTTACTGGAAAGGTCCACCTAACCACGGACATGTGGACAAGTGCTTGTGGGCAGGGACGGTACATCTCGCTGACTGCACACTGGGTTAATCTAGTGGAAGCAGGGTCCCAGTCGGACCTTGGGATGGAACACATCCTCCCGACGCCGAGGATTGCTGGCCCTAGGTCACTTAAGGTTACCCCCACATTCTACAACTCCTGCACCACCTCCTCCTTTTCAGCCTCCATCTCCGAAATGACCACATCAGTCAGAAGCTGGAAGCACTGCCTCGACCAAGCGGCAAAAGGCTGTGCTGAAGCTAATATGCTTAGGTGACAACTCACACACCACTGAAGAGTTGTGGACAGCTTTAAAAGAGCAGGCAGATCTGTGGCTGTCACCGCTTAACCTACAGCCAGGTATGGTTGTGTGTGACAATGGCCAGAACCTGGTGGCAGCTCTGAAGCGAGGCAAGCTCACACATGTACAATGCCTGGCCCATGTGCTCAACCTAGTGGTTCAGCGTTTTCTCAAAACCTACCCGGATCTGCTTGTCAATGTACGTCGCGTGTGTGCTCATTTTAGAAAGTCAGCTACAGCTTCTGCCGCCATTCCGTGCTTCAGCGGCATTTGCAGATTCCAGCTCACTGACTGGTGTGCGATGTCCCCACGTTTTGGAACTCAATGTTGCATATGTTGAGAAGGATTTGTGAGCAGCATAAGGCAGTTGAGTACCAACTTCAAAACGCCCATCGGTATTCAGGTCAGCCTCTGCACATAAGAGCTCAGGAGTGAGCATGGATGTCTGACATATGTGCCGTCCTCCAAAACTTTGAGCTCTCTTCCAAGATAGTGAGCGGCGATGACACCATAATTAGCGTCTTCCCTGTCTTCTGAAACGATCGCTGCTCACAATTAAAGGGGTAGCATTTCAGGGGAAGTACGAAGAGATGGAGCAAGGAACCATACAGGTTGATTCCACACTGCCCAGCCTCATCTCATTCCAACGTAGATTAGGTGACAATGAGCAGGAGGAAGAACAGGAGCTAGTTTCCTGCGCTATAGACTGTACTATCCACACAACTGTCATACAGTCTGTTCAGTGTAAATGGCCTGAGGAGGAGGAGGAGAGCATGATCAGTTGTCCTCTTGGTGAGGACATAGAAGTCTTGCCTGTTAGCAGTCTTGCACACATGGCTGATTTTGTTACGCTGCCTTTCTCGTGACTGTCACGTTCTCCAAATTTTGGGTGACAGTCATTACTGGTTGGTGACACTTCTAGACCCATGCAACAAGGAGAAATTTCTGACTCTTATTCCCGTGCAGGACAGGCCTAATAAAATGGGGCAGTACGAGTAGGCCCTTGTTGTGGAATTATTGAAAAAATTCCCACCTAAAAACGCTGGCAGCAGAGGTCACAGTTCATTGGACAAACAAGGAGTACAGGCAAGAGAGACACAAATACAATCCAGCACAAGCAGGGGAACACTGTCAAAGGTCTGGGAGCATTTTCTCAGACCCTCCCATCGCACAGGCCCTGATGCGTGGGGTTCTCTCACAAGGAGGGATAATTTTACAAAGATGCTGAAGGAGTACCTTGCCGACCGTACCAACTTCCTCCATGATTCCTCTGTGCCTTAGAATTATTGGGTATCCAAGTTGGTCACGTGGCATGAGCTGTCTCTCTATGCCTTGGAGGTCCTGGCCTGCCCTGCCGCTAGCGTTTTGTCAGAGTAGGTTTTTAGTGTCGCTGGGGGCATTATAACTGATAGGCGCATTCCGCCTGTAGACTAAAAATGAACAAGGGCTGGATTGGGCCAGACTTCTCAACACCGCCAAATGATAGCAGCGGAACATAAACTGAAATCCAGTGTCTTTTTGAGTTCTATTCCCATGCACCTCTTCACACCCAAACATGAGTATATGCTTAATGATTTTGTCTATTTTCTGTTCTCCTAGTTCTTCTCCTCATTCTCCACCATCAATCATATCATCAGGGTGACCGTGATGCAACACCCACATAATTCTTTAAAGTTGTTTATAATGCCCATAGGGAATTTTTTTAGAGGCCTACCACTAACATTCAGTATGATATACAGTATGTTAATGTATACCGTCCAGGGGTAAATGTTTTTCAGTCCATGCACTTAGTGCATGGGCATTACCAGTATAGGAGAGCCACTCCTTAACAATGGTAACAATTTTTTGAATGAGGACCTCCTCTACATCTCTTCAAAGGGGTATTCGAGTGCGTCCTAATTTTTGGCAGCCGTTGAACTTGTTGCATACGCAATAACAGTATAGTAGACGAACTCCTTTTATAATGGGAACCTTTTTTGTTAATGAGTTCTTCATCTACATTTCTTCAAAAGGTTATTGGAGTGCGTTCTAATTTTGAACAGCCCTTGAACTTGCTGCATATACAATAACAGCATAAGAGACCCACTCCTACGTTGTGCGTTGCAGTACCAGATGGCTTTTGTTACAGAATTTTTTTAAAAATCCCATCTGACAACGTTGGCAGCAGAGGTCTGTGTCCTAGACAACCAAGGAGTACAGGCAGGGGGAATGATGTCAATGGTCTGGTACAGTTCTCTCAGACCCTGCCAGGACCCAGGCCCTGATGCGCAGGTTACTCTGACACAGAGGGAAAAATTTTGGAAGATGCTGAACAGGGCTGTAGAGTCGGTAAGCCAAACCTCCGACTCCTCAATTTCCATGACAACAACTCCACTACTCCGGCTCCACAGCCCTGATGCTGAATGACTACCTTGGCGACCGTACCCGTGATTCCTCTGTGCCTTACAACTATTGGGTATCCAAGCTGGACACATGGCATTAACTGTTTCTTTACATCTTGGAGGTCCAGGCCGATAGCGTTTTTTCAGAGATGGTTTTTAGTGCCACCGGGGGTATTATAACATATAAACAATAACAGTATAGGAGACCCACTCCTTAATAATCGGAAGACCAATTTAAATTGACTCTATATTCTACAATTACCTCTCATCTGAAATTTGTTTATGGGTGAGCTATCGCAGTATGGATAGAGTATTACACCAGCCAGGTATTATTGCCTTATACTGCTGCTGCAAAAAAAAATCTTTTCTATTCCCTGTTGATACTACTCTTACCTTGCACCCATCCCTATTGTAAATGCAGCTATCGCCAGCTGGAGATGTGTTGTTCATGTTAGTCGAATACATCTCTTTCACAGTTCATTACTTGACATCTTCCATGCACTTGTTGACCGATTCATAATTTTTAAAGTTGATCTGTAATTAGAAGATGATGAAATCAGACAGGGTTGCTTGTGTTCCTCCACAGTTTGGTGGTACAACGTACTAAAAAAAAAAAAAAACCTCTTTGGAGCTGGCTAAATTCTATTTTCTATTGTACTATATTACCTCTCTTATCTGAGATTCGTGTATGTGTGACCTATAGCAGTTGGGATAGCGTCTTATAGGCATCTAGTCAGGGATTATTGTCTGTATTGTCTTTACAGGTATCATTATACTCCGTGCTGAAAATTATTTTCCCTATTGATACCATTGTTGGCTGCTTATAAATTAGGGATAGGTGCTAGATTGTATTATCAGCTGAAAATGAGTGTTCATTCTGTATGTGTCTGATCATGTCTCACACACCACACGGGCAGATAAGGTAGTAAAATGTTAAAATTACATTTACCGGTGAATGTATTTTTCACCGTTGAAAGCCATGCAAAAGTGCAAAAAGTCATCGAAAACGCTACATGTGAACCTAGCCCAAGGTGTGGAGGATAATTTTTGTTTTTTGTTATTTATTTTGCCTCATATACAAGTCATTAGCTTGGAAAGGATGTTCCTTAACATTTTTCCCAGGCAAATCCATTTTGGTTTCATTTTTGTTTGTTTAATTGTGAGCCTGTAAAAGTGGCGTAATACTCTGACAACATTGTTCACAGCAGTGACCTGGGAGTCAGATGCTTCCAGGGGACATCCCCATGCTGTTCCCATGTCATTTCAAAACTGTGCCCATCAATTTTGGCAATTATTAGGCCCCCTGCAGACCTCCCCTTGCTGGAAAAATGCTCCATTCCATTAACTTACATTGGGCTCGATGCTGGAGTTAAGCACCCGAGCATTCCAGTTTGCTTGACCCGAACAACGAGCACCCGAGCATTTTAGTGCTCGCTCATCACTAGTAATCACTGCTTTTGACGCGCCCCTGGGCCTTCATTGCGCGGCATCGCGCGCACGGGGGAGGGCTTACCCGGAGCCGGATCCGATGGGAGTAGTAGTCTCGTGGCGGTGACCCGGTCCGTGCCCAGGGAGTCAAACTGAGCGGCACTGTTTTGCAGTAGATGTTAAAATGTTCGACTACGCCACCCGTTGATTGCGGCTATGAGGCCGCCGCTGCAGGGCAGACCGCTGAGGCCGGTGATAGGATGGTGCAGCGTAGATGGTATAACCCCCAACGGGAGGGGTATGGCCTCAGGGCAGAAGATGTAGATGACAGTGGTGGTGATGGTGAAGCAAGGAAGCTCAGAGACGTGTGGTGTAGTTTCAAGGCTTTTACTCACAGGTGTTGCTCCGGTCACTTCGGCCAAGAGTGACCACCCAAGCCGTGCTGCGTCCACCAGGTGCGGGACTCGGCCAACTCCCGGGCAGTTCCAGAGTGTTGTCCTGAGCTCCCCTCTCTTCCTTCCTACTGGCCGTCCTCACCAGGGACCCACCTATGTCCGGCTCCCTCGGGCCTTTTGGTGGCGAAACCTGTCCCGGCTTCCCTGACCCTATTCGTGGTCTGCCTTCCTGGTGGATATGGCGAGGGGTCGCACCAAAACTTGTCCACGACCTCCGGTTCCTGGCTAAGGATGATTAGCCTCTACCAGCTTGGGATCCGGTACCCTTTTCTGCCAACCCTTCACCCTTCTGGTTTACTTCTGGGATCTCAGGGTTCCCTCTTGTCTTGTGTCTCTGGGCCTCTCTTCCTCCTTCTCTCCACTACAGGCCTGGCCCTGGAGCTGGGCCCAGCCGGAGCCACAGCTCCCTGTCAGCCCTCCTGGCTGAACTCTCTCTCAGAACTCACCCTGTCTCTAGATGGTGCCCACCATATATACTCCCTCTATGTGTGAGCCCAGGTGACTAGCACCCAATGGGCTCCTACCTCTATGCCCAGAGCCCCTCCCCTATCTGCCCCTACACTACTGGGATGTTCCTCCCCCCTCCCCACTCCAGCCAGGGACAGACGCTGTCGTACCTGCACAACTATTTGGTGGGAGTACCGTTGTTCTGTCCCCCGGAAATGGGGTGAGTGTAGTGCATGCAGCTATCTGAGCTCAGTCCCACACTCCATCCTTACCCGGGAGTGGAATACCACACCTCTGGTTTGAGGTGCAATACCCCTGTAGCAGCCGAGTCCTCGGGGTGCTACACTTTTGCTATAAAGTCCTTACAAATTTCTGATACAAGCAATTACCTTTTATAAGTCACATGCTTGGTGAAAGGAAGCCCATTGGTGAGCAATCTAAGTGTCATATGCTGTGTCGTGATATGCACACCTTTTATAAAAGGCAACAGAGGTCGCAACAACATTAAGCAAGAGGAACCACTAACCAAACTACACTATGAAGACCAAGGAGATCTCCAAACACTAAAGGGACAAAGTTGTTGAGAAGTACAAGTCATGGTTGGGTTGTAAAAAAAATAAAAAAATGTAAAAAAAAATCTCCAAATCTCTGATGACCCCTGGATCACAATGAAATCCATGATCATCAAATAGAAAAAACATATTCGAACAAACCTGCCAAAAGAGGGCCACCCCCAAAAACTCATAGCCCGGGCAACGAGGAGATTAATCTGAGAGGCAGCACAGAGGCCAAAGGTAACCCTAAAGGAGCTGCAGAGTTCCCGAGCAGAGACTGGAGTTTGTCCATACGACCACAATAAGCAGTACACTCCACAGAGGTGGTCTTTATGGCAGAAAATGGCCTTTTCTATGTTCTTTCCATTTGATGATAATGGATTTGTTTGTGCTCCGGAGGTCATCAAAGATTGGGATATTTTTTTTTTATAACCCAACCCTGATTTGTACGCCTTAACAACTTTGTCCCTGAATTGTTTGGAGATCTCCTTGGTCTTAATGGTGTTAGGTTAGTGGTGCCTCTTGCACTAAACACTATGTCGGCAAGACAAACCAACACGGCTCATCATCCCAAGAACACCATCCCCACAGTGAAATATGGTGTTGGCAGCATCATGCTGTGGGGATGTATTTTGGAAGCAGGGACCTGGAAAATTTTCCAAGTGAAGGGGAAGATGGATGGCACGAAATACAGGGATATTCTTGAGCAAAACCTGTTTGTCAGTGATTTGAGACTGGGAAGGAGGTTCACCTTCAAAAAGGCAATGAGCCAAACCATACCGCTAAAGCAACACTCGAGTAGATTAAGGGGAAACGTGTAAATGTTTTAAAGCAGCTTAGTCAAAGCCCAGACCTTAAACAAATTGAAAATCTGTAGTCTGACTTGAAACATGCTGTTCACCAGAGAAAACCATCTAACTTGAAAGAGGTGGAGCAGTTTTGCCTTGAAGAATGGGCAAAAATCTCAGTGGCCAGATGTGGAAAGCTCATAGTCTTATCTAATGCGATTTGCAGCTGTAATTGCCACAAAAGGAGGCACTACAAAGTACTGACTTTAGGGAGGTGAATAAGCACACTGAAGTTTTCAATAATTTTGTCCTGTTTGTTTGCTTCACAATAAAAAGAAAATAAATATTCGCAGTTGTAGGCATGTTTTTTATATAAACTGATGAAAACCCTCAAACAAACCAGAGAAATTCCATGCTATGAGGTAGCAAAAGATGAAAAATTCACTGGAGAAGTCTGGGGGGGGGGGGGGCATAGAAATCAATGGGGTGAGCTTGGGGGCATAGGTATAACTGGGTTGAGCTTGGGGGCAATAACCTCACTGGGGTGAGCTTGGGGGCATTGACATCTCAGGAGAGGAATGGGGGGCATTTACATCACTGGGGTAAGCTTGGGGACATTGACATCACTGTGGAAGGCTGGGGAGCATACAGTGGCTTGCAAAAGTATTCACACCCAATGGCATTTTCCGTGTTTTGCTACCTCATTTTGTTTTTTTTTAGCGTTTGCATCAGTTCATGTCAAGAATATGCCTACAACTGTGAACATTGGGATTTCTTTTTGTCAAGATAAAAACATATTAAACAAAATAACTGAAAACTTTGGTGTGCATCACTATTCACCCCCCTAAAGTGAGTACTTTGTAGAGATTCCTTTAGCAGCAATTACAACTGCAAATCGCTTTGGATAAGACTCTGAGCTTTCCGCATTTAGCCATAGGGATTTTTGCCCATTCCTCAAGGCAAAACAGCTCCAGCTCCTTCAAGTTAAATGGTTTCCTCTGGTGAACAGCATTTTTCAAGTCAGGCTACAGATTCTCAATTGGTTTAAGGTCTGGGTATTGAATAGGCTGCTTAAAAACATTTACACATTTCCCCTTAATCCACTAGAGTGTTGCTTTAGCAGTATGCTTTGGCTCATAGTCTTGTCATTGTCTGTGAACCTCCATCCCAGTCTCAAATCACCAACAGCCTGACACAGGTTTTGCTCAAGTATATCCCTTTATTTCGCACAATCCATCTTCCCTTTGACTCGGACCATTTTTCCTGTCCCTGCTGCCAAAAAACATCCCCACAACATGATGCTGCCACCACCATGTTTCACTTTGAGGAATGGTGTTTTTGGGGTGATCAGCGGTGTTGGTTTTGTGCCAGACATAGTGTTTACCTTGGTGGCCAAATAGTTACATTTTGGTCTTCTCTTTCCATAGCATCTTCCTCTATACATTTGAGTATTCTCCCATGTCTTTTGACAAACTCAAAATGAGCCTTACAATTTTTGTGTGTAATTAATAGTGTTGAGCAAGCACTAAAATGCTCGGGTGCTCGAAGCTCGGGCCGAGCTCACTGTGATACTCGGGTGCTCGACCCGAGCAACGAGCCCAATGTTAGTCTATGGGAGACCCGAACATTTTTGCGGCGGCTCCCCCGGCAGTCTGTAGAAAGCCTAAAAAGTGCCCAAAACGATAGTGACAGTGCTCAAATGACATGGGGGCAGCATGGGGATCGCCCCTGGAAGCATTTCTGACCCCCAGGTCACTGCTGTCAACAACGTGGTTAGAGGTATTAAGCCACTTTTACAGGCTCACAATAAAACGTTCAAAAACGAAAGTGAAAGTGCTTTCCTGTGAAATATGTTAACCCCTTAACGACCATGGGTCTTTCTGTTTTTGTGTTTTCCTTTTTTGCTCCCCTTCTTCCCAGAGCCAGAACTTTTTTAATTTTCGTTCAATATGGCCATGTGAGGGCTTATTTTTTGCGGGACGAGTTGTACTTTTAAACACCATCACTGGTTTTACCATATCGTTTGCTGGAAAATGGGAAAAAAATTCCAAGTGCAGTGAAACTGCAAAAAAAATGCAATTCCACAGTTGTTTTTTGGGTCCTTTTTTTACCACGTTCACAGATTGCTAAGACTGACCTGCCATCATTATTTTCCAGGTCGTTACGAGTAGAGATGAGCGTTGTTCTACTCGAACTGTTCGCCAATCTCAAATTCGAGCTGTTTTGGGCGGTGTTCGAGCCGTTCGGCGAACACAAACAATTTGAGAAAAATTCGGCTGTTCGAGGTTATGTTCGATAATTGTTCGTGCACCAAAATCATAACTGGATTTTTTCTCAGTAATGATGAAAATTAATGTTAATACGCAGTTTGAGTGTACAGCGGGGTGGGGGGAGGGGCAGGGGATGGATCTCTGCAGGAACAATGAAGATCTCCATTTTTTTTTCTCTTTCCCGCATTTGCAGTGGGGAGGTGCAATCTGTCAGCCTATCAGCAGCGCACACACGGAGCGAAGTGCTTTTTCACACAAGCAAGGGCATGTGTCATTGGCAGTGTATGTCATATGTCCTTGCCCTATAAGACCAAGCCATTTTCCCCGTCGCCACCATTTTCTCACTGCTGCAGCTGCGTGTTAGACGGCACCGCTGTTGATGTGTGCGCTATACCTTATTAATTTCAAGCCAATTTTCGCACAAATCTACAGATAGCTTGGGAGTAGGGAATAGTTGTGATTGCAGTCCTTTTAAGGACTAGGTTACAGCATTTCCTACGACTTTTATCAGGCAGGTCTGTGCTCTTAAATAGATAGATTGTGGGAGTAAAGACTAATTGTAATTGGAGTCCTTTTCAGGACTAGGTTACATCAGTTCCTATCAGTTTTTGCCAGGCAGGTTTGTGCCAGTGCTGTGCAAGTTTTTTTCACAGCATTTGGCTGAATCTAGCAAAGCTAATCCTTTTTGGCCTATTGCAGAGTGTGTTAGTCAGTGGAGTAGCCTATCTGTGTTGCAAGATATACCGCCTGTGTATAGAATACCAATTTTTTTACTGCACCTAGTGAAGTAAAATCTTTTGGGCATAGCATCATTCTATTAGTCCATCTATACTGACCTCCATCAGGTTGCAAATTGAATATAATTTTTTTCTGCATCTAGCTCTGAAAAAATATTGGGCTTCTAGCTGTGTGTGGGACTTGTTCTATTAATCCATCTATACAGACCTCCATCAGGTTGCAAACTGAATATATTTTTTTCTGCATCTAGCTCTGAAAAAATATTGGGCTTCTAGCTGTGTGTGGGACTTGTTCTATTAATCCATCTATACAGACCTCTATCAGGTTGCAAACTGAATATATTTTTTTCTGCATCTACCTCTGAAAAAATATTGGGCTTCTAGCTGTGTGTGGGACTTGTTGTATTAGTCCATCTATACTGACCTCCATCAGTTTGCAAACTGAATATATTTTTTTCTGCATCTACCTCTGAAAAAATATTGGGCTTCTAGCTGTGTGTGGGACTTGTTCTATTAATCCATCTATACAGACCTCCGTCAGGTTGCAAACTGAATATATTTTTTTCTGCATCTAGCTCTGAAAAAATATTGGGCTTCTAGCTGTGTGTGGGACTTGTTCTATTAATCCATCTATACAGACCTCCATCAGGTTGCAAACTGAATATATTTTTTTCTGCATCTACCTCTGAAAAAATATTGGGCTTCTAGCTGTGTGTGGGACTTGTTCTATTAATCCATCTATACAGACCTCCATCAGGTTGCAAACTGAATATATTTTTTTCTGCATCTACCTCTGAAAAAATATTGGGCTTCTAGCTGTGTGTGGGACTTGTTGTATTAGTCCATCTATACAGACCTCCATCAGGTTGCAAACTGAATATATTTTTTTCTGCATCTACCTCTGAAAAAATATTGGGCTTCTAGCTGTGTGTGGGACTTGTTGTATTAGTCCATCTATACATACCTCCATCAGGTTGCAAACTGAATATATTTTTTTCTGCATCTACCTCTGAAAAAATATTGGGCTTCTAGCTGTGTGTGGGACTTGTTGTATTAGTACATCTATACTGACCTCCATCAGGTTGCAAACTGAATATAATTTTTTTCTGCATCTACCTCTGAAAAAATATTGGGCTTCTAGCTGTGTGTGGGACTTGTTCTATTAATCCATCTATACAGACCTCCATCAGGTTGCAAACTGAATATATTTTTTTCTGCATCTACCTCTGAAAAAATATTGGGCTTCTAGCTGTGTGTGGGACTTGTTCTATTAATCCATCTATACTGACCTCCATCAGGTTGCAAACTGAATATATTTTTTTCTGCATCTACCTCTGAAAAAATATTGGGCTTCTAGCTGTGTGTGGGACTTGTTCTATTAATCCATCTATACAGACCTCCATCAGGTTGCAAACTGAATATATTTTTTTCTGCATCTACCTCTGAAAAAATATTGGGCTTCTAGCTGTGTGTGGGACTTGTTGTATTAGTCCATCTATACTGACCTCCATCAGGTTGCAAACTGAATATATTTTTTTCTGCATCTACCTCTGAAAAAATATTGGGCTTCTAGCTGTGTGTGGGACTTGTTGTATTAGTCCATCTATACTGACCTCCATCAGGTTGCAAATTGAATATAATTTTTTTCTGCATCTAACCCAGCCAATAGTTTTGGCCTAATACCACAGTTTGGCCACTCAGCTCTGCTCGGTTCCCATCCATTGTTTTTTTGTGCAAACAACTCCAGAGTTGTGAATTAGTTAACAACCAAAATGAGTGGAAAAAGGCCTGCTGCTGGTGGAAAGGGGAATAGGCGTGTTGGGAAGGGGAAAAAAGGTTGTGTCCGTGGGGTAGGTGTTAAAGCAACAGTAACATCTGCAGAAGAAAGACCATCTTCCAGCCAAACTAAAATGTCTACTTCTTTTAGCGGACAATGTGATAAGATCCCTTTCTTACGGCCACGTCAATCGCTACAAATTCCAGATGAGGCACAAAAACAGCAGGTGCTTCAACGGATATCAAGTGCTCCTTTAAGTGGGCTCTCCTCCACATCAACTTCAACATCACAAATACTCCAGTCCTCAAAGGTGTCACCCCAATCGCACTTGCTTCCTCACAGCTCCCAAATCTCCAGCTGCCCGTCTGAGTATGAGGTAGAACAGATGGTTGAGTCTGCAGAGCTGTTTACTCATACTATAGCCTGGGAATCAGAGGTCGACTCCAGCGCTTCTGTGAATCCAGACGAGGAAATGATCTGCACTGATGCCCAGAATCTTTATGAGTCGGATCCAGGACCAGACGCAGAAGGTTCTGACCATAATGTAGACCCTCATTCCCAAACTGTAACTCCTGTTGGTGGAGACAATGAGGAAGACGATGATAAGACTCAAATACCTGATTGGAGCGACAACTTTAGTTTTTTGTCAGGGCAGGAACAGGTTGGCTCTGAGGACGACGGGTGTGATAACACACAGGGTGATGATGATGAGGTTGGAGATCCCACTTACTGTCAACCCACAGTCAGCCAAGAGATGAGGTCAGCAGAGGAGGTGGAGGAAGATGCTAGTGACAACGAGGTCAGGTTGCGCCTTCCTGGACAGAGACGTAGTACTGGAAGCACGTCAACAACTGCATCCTCAAACACAACTCTGCCTCTCACCACAAGTCGTGGTGGCTCTTCAGGTCGCATGGGTGCTAAGCCTTGCATAGCCTGGGCATTTTTTCAGATCGATAAAGATGACCCAACTCGTGTTATCTGTAACATTTGTCAGCAAAAGCTAAGTAGAGGCCAAAAAATACATAGTTTGAGTACTTCATGCATGAACCGGCACATGGACATGAAGCATAAGTTGCAGTGGGAAGCTCAGTGTGCTACAATGCGGCCTAGCCGGCCGGGCCAACCATCGTCTGCCATATCTTGTGCATCCGCGGCCTCTTCATCCTCTGTGACTGGGGGGACAGCAGTCACACCTGTTTTGGGGCGCAGACCTGCCACCTCTTTACCCGCAACAGCCAGCGTGATTGGCAGGTCATCATTTTCTTTGGAGGTGGTAACACCAGCTGGTGTTGAGCGCTGTACGACATCGATAGCACCACCTTTGGATCAAGGCAACCTAACATGTCCGCCTGCATCTTCCTCACAGACCGGCAGTTTGCCGGGGACACCCTTATCAACCTCGTCTAAGCACAATAGCCAGCCCTCGGTCCCTCAGATGTGGACAAGTAAAAGACAATTTCCTCCTAGCCATGAGAAAGCTAAGAGGTTGAATTTCACCATCTGCAAGCTCTTGGCTACAGAAATGCTGCCTTTCCGCCTGGTGGACACAGAGGATTTTCGAGACCTTATGTCCGTCGCAGTGCCCCAGTACCAGATGCCCAGTCGGCACTACTTCTCAAAGAAAGGTGTGCCTGCGCTCCACCAGCATGTCGCACACAACATCACCGCTTCTTTGAGAAACTCTGTGTGTGACAGGGTGCATTTCACCACAGACACTTGGACGAGTAGGCATGGACAGGGGCGTTACATGTCGCTGACTGGGCACTGGGTAACTATGGTGACAGCAGGACAAGGGGCTGCTGTCCAAGTCTTGCCGTCCCCACGAGTTGTGCGTCAATCCTCTTCATGTCAAAGTTCCTCCACTGCTTCTGCCTCCTCAACCTCCTCTCGGTCTTCCACCTGCACCCAAAGCCTGTCTGGTCATGCCACAAGCTTTCTAACTGCGCAGAAGGGATACTGCTCACCTCCTTACTATGCTGGCAGTAGGGCTCAACGTCATCAGGCGGTTTTTACATTGAAATGTCTGGGAAATGTGAGTCACACAGCTGAGGAGTTGTGGTCAGCTCTGGAGAACCAATTTCATGAATGGTTGTCTCCACTGGACCTGAAACCAGGGAAGGCCGTGTGCGACAATGCTGCAAACCTGGGTGCGGCCCTTCGCCGGGGCAATGTCACACACGTGCCTTGTATGGCTCACGTGTTGAACCTGGTTGTCCAGCAATTTTTAGCCCACTATCCCAGACTAGATGGCCTTCTGCAGAGGGCACGGTCGCTGTGTGCTCACTTCCGCCGTTCGCATCCCGCAGCTCAGCGACTTACATCTCTACAGAAGTCGTTGGGCCTGCCTCTTCACCGGCTAAAATGCGATGTGCCTACCCGGTGGAATTCAACTCTGCACATGTTGCAGCGACTGTGGCAGCACCGACAAGCCCTGGTGCAATACGTTCTGACGTATAGCCTGGGCCAACGAGATTCAGAGGTGGGGCAAATCACGCTGGAGGAGTGGTCTCAGATCAGGGACCTATGCACCCTTCTGCACAGTTTTGAAATGGCGACGAAGATGTTTAGTGCTGACGATGCCATTATCAGCATGACTATTCCGGTGATTTACATGCTGGAGCACATGTTAAACAGAATTCGGAGTCAGGTGGTGGCACAAGAGGAGGTGGAGGAAGTAGAGGAGGAGGAGTTGTATGCGGAAGGGCTAACATCTGCAAGGTCCAGACGGTCGGCAGCACCAAGGCGGCAGGCATGTGAGGGTGGGGGAGATGGTTTTACCAGGGCGCATGGTAGCAGCCAAACTAGTGAGGAAGGTGCAGGAGCCCAGGAAGAAGTGGAGGATGAACTGATGGAAGACTCATCAGATGAGGGAGACCTTGATCACATTTCTGTTGTGCGAGGTTGGGGGGAGAGGACAGAGGAAGGAAGCATGATTGTTACCTCGCCACCAACACAACAGGGACTTGGTGCTCCTGGATGCGCAAGACACATGAGTGCCTTCTTGCTGCACTACCTGCAACATGACCCTCGAATTGTGAGAATTAGAAATAATCCTGACTACTGGGTTGCCACACTGTTAGATCCCCGGTACAAAAGTAAATTTGCAGAAATTATTCCTGCCATAGAAAGGGATGCACGCATGCAGGAGTATCAGCAGAGACTGTTGCAGAATCTTACATGTGCTTTTCCACAAAATACCAGTGGTGCACGTAGTGAATCTCACAGTTCCAACTTGCCAACCGTGGGACCGTCGAGTGTTCAGCACTCAAACCGTAACAGAACCACAGTATCTGCTGGTAACATCAATTTTGCGGAATCATTTCACCACTTTTTTAGCCCATCCTTTGCAAGGCCACAGGAGACAAGAAGTCTGACACATAGTCAACGCCTAGAGACGATGGTACAGGAGTATCTCCAAGTAAACATTGAAGCCACGACTGTCACTGGACCCTTGCTCTTTTTGAGCTTCCAATCTGGATGAATGGCCGGAGCTAGCCACTTACGCCTTGGAGATCTTGTCATGCCCCGCAGCCAGCGTTCTGTCTGAACGTGTGTTCAGCGCTGCTCTTGGTGTGCTGACAGATAAGCGCACGCGGCTCTCCACTGATAATGTAGACAGACTCACGTTCATAAAGATGAACAAATCATGGATCCGAAACGACTTTTCTACCCCTGTGTCATCCTGGGGAGAGTAAAAGCTTGATGATTGGTTAAAATCACCCTACCAACCATTTTAAGCTTTCAAATTACTAATCAAGTTTATCTGTATCTTGGCTGGAAAATAATTTGGGCTTTGTAGCAGTGTGCAGCACTGATCCTATTAGGCCATCTATACTAAAGCTTCACCAGATTTAAAATTAATAATAATTTTTAGCTGCATCTAGCCCAGAAAATAATTTTGGGGCTCCGAGATGCACAAGACACACAAGTGCCTTCTTGCTGCACTACCTGCAGCATGACCCTCATATTGTCAGAATTCGAAGTAATCATGACTACTGGGTTGCCACACTCTTAGATCCCCCAAACTTTTCGATCAACCTTTTCATTTTAATAAAGACCAAAAAAATGGTCATTTTTGAAATTATAACCATTAGCAGGTTGTTAGAAACTGAAATCAAACAGTTTTCAACTCAAAACTTTATTCTAGGTGATGTTACATTTTCACATAGGACCCCTTGTTCGAAAGGAGCTTCTGAACTCTCTCGTTCATTGAATTTGTCAGGTTTTGAATGGTTTCTGCTTCAATTGTTTTGCATGAGGACAGAATACCCTCCCAGAGCTGTTGCTTAGATGTGAACTGCCTCCCGCCATCATAGACACTCCTTTTAATGATGCTCCAAAGGTTCTGAATGGGGTACAGGTCAGGGGAGCATGGGGGTCACACCATAAGTTTGTCCCCTTTTATGCCCATATCAGCCAGAGATGCAGATGTTTTATGTGCAGCATGAGATGGTGCATTATCATGCAGAAAAATTATCTTGCTGTGAAATACACGGTTCTTCTTCTTGAACCATGGCAGGAAGTTGTTAGAACCTTGCTGTTAGGTTTTTTTTCCTTTGCTGGTCACATGACCTTGTTGGCCTATTTAATCCTGCTCCGCCCTTCTGGCTTTGCTGGACTTCATTGTATATCTACTTTCTAGCTAGCCTGTGCTCTGTATCTAACTCTGTTAGTTTGCTTGGTCTACGGACCTCTAGGTTCTATCTATTTTGTTTGTTCGTCTGTCTGCTGCTATTTCTGTTAGGAGGTGTCCCATATTCCTCCCAGTCCTTAGTACTTGTAGGGATTCCCTCCCCAAATCTATAGGTCTCCGTACAGACTAGATTAGGACTTTAGCAGGTCTGATCGCAGGATCAGGTTCCCTGTTACATCGTAGGGATTCAGCTGAGTCTTATAGTAGGGACAGATCTCCTCTCTTTCCTTAGCTTTGGTAGCAGAACATAACAGTAAGTCCAGCCTGTAAATTCTCTAAGGAAAGATTTTTTTTTGTTCCATCATGGTGTCGGTTCAGGATTTGGCTAAACACCTGCAGGGACTCTCTCTGGAAGTGGCCGAGCTCCGTCAGCACGTGAGTAACTGTCCTGGAGCATATTTCTTGGAGCCTAAGGTATGTTTGCCGGATTTATTTTTTGGTGAACATCGAGAATTTTTTTCATTTAAAAATGCTTGCTTATTGTATTTTCGTTTGAGACCCAAGTCCTCTGGGGATGAATCCCAGCGCGTAGGGTTCATAATGTCACTTTTGCACAAAGAGCCTCAGGAGTGGGCCTTTTCTTTGCAACCTAGTGATACATGCTTCAGATCAGTGGATAGTTTTTTTTTCTGCTTTAGGACTATTATATGATGATCCTGACCGTGTGGCATCAGCTGAGACTGAGTTGAGACGTTTAAAACAAGGATCAGGTAATATGGAAAAATATTGGACACATTTGGCTATGGACTTTATAACTGACCTTCCCCCCTCTGAGGGTTTTACTGTCATCTGGGTGGTCGTGGACCGTTTTAGCAAGATGTGTCACTTGGTTCCCTTCGTCAAACTGCCCTGCGCTAAAACTCTCGCTAAGGCCTTTGTCAAGGAAATTGTCAGACTTCATGGCGTTCCTACTGACATTGTTTCTGATAGGGGTCCTCAGTTCGTGGCTCGTTTTTGGCGTGCCTTTTGTGACAGGTTGGGAATTCATTTGTCGTTTTCGTCCGGATATCATCCTGAATCTAATGGCCAGACAGAAAGGAAAAACCAGGATGTTGAGCAGTTCTTGCGTTGTTTTGTGGCAGACAATCAAGAGGGGTGGTCTGAGTTTCTGCCACTTGCCGAATTTGCTCTGAACAATCATACATCTTCTTCTGCTGGTTGTTCGCCTTTTTTTTGTTGTTCTGGGAGACATCCGTCGTTTGGGTCGTTCTCCAAGTTGGGATCTGCCGTGCCTGAGGAGGAGAATTTTTCCGGTGATTTGGAAAGAGTTTGGACAGATGTGCGTGGTAATCTTCAGGAGGCCAACAGAAAATCTAAAGACTACTTTGATAGGAAACGACAGGAGGTTTTGTTCGCTGTTGGTGACATGGTTTGGTTGTCCTCTAGGAATCTGCGGTTGAGGATTCCTTCTAAGAAATTGGGTCCCAAGTTTGTAGGGCCCTTTAAGGTGCTTCAGGTTGTCAACCAATCTGCTGTTAGGTTGGAGGTTCCTACCTCCTGGAGAATTAATCCGGTCTTTCATGTCTCTCTGTTAAAAAAAGCTGTTGTGTCGGATGGTGACGCCTCTGCCTCTGTTCCTCCGGTGGTGGAGGACGGGGAATATGAAATTTCTCGCATCCTTGACTCTAGACGGTATAGAGGTAGTTTGCAGTATCTTGTGGCCTGGAAAGGTTTCGGACCCGAGGATAACTCTTGGGTGAGGTCAGATGATGTTTCCGCGTCCAGACTTATCAGAGCGTTTCACAGGAGATTTCCTGATAAGCCTGGTCCTAGGGGATCCGGAGGATCCTCTTAGAAGGGGGGGTACTGTTAGAACCTTGCTGTTAGGTTTTTTTTCCTTTGCTGGTCACATGACCTTGTTGGCCTATTTAATCCTGCTCCGCCCTTCTGGCTTTGCTGGACTTCATTGTATATCTACTTTCTAGCTAGCCTGTGCTCTGTATCTAACTCTGTTAGTTTGCTTGGTCTACGGACCTCTAGGTTCTATCTATTTTGTTTGTTCGTCTGTCTGCTGCTATTTCTGTTAGGAGGTGTCCCATATTCCTCCCAGTCCTTAGTACTTGTAGGGATTCCCTCCCCAAATCTATAGGTCTCCGTACAGACTAGATTAGGACTTTAGCAGGTCTGATCGCAGGATCAGGTTCCCTGTTACATCGTAGGGATTCAGCTGAGTCTTATAGTAGGGACAGATCTCCTCTCTTTCCTTAGCTTTGGTAGCAGAACATAACAGAAGTGCTGTTTGAGAAAATCCACATACATTATGGAGTTCATCTTTAGCGCCTTAAGGGATCCTAAAGGGGCCGACAATCTCTCTCCCCATGATTCCAGCCCAAAACATTACTCCACCTCCTCCTTGTTGGCGCTGTAGCCGTGTTTGCGTGGGGTGTCCATCAACCAGCCATCCTCCACTCCATCCATCTGGACCATCGAGCGCTGCACGGCACTCATCCATGTACAAAACAGTTTTGAAATCAGTCTTCATGTAATGTTTGGCCCACTGGAGCCGTTTCTGCTTGTGTGAAGTGGATAGAGGAGGTCGACAGGATGGCATATGCACAGCTGCAAACCTCTGAAGGACCCTGCATCTTGTTGTTCGGGGACGTTGGAGGCACAAGCAGCTTCAAAAACTTGTCTGCTGCTATGACAAGGCTTTTTTGCCGCTGCTCTTTCAACCTGACGTAATTGCCTGTAGGAAAGAGTCCTCAATTTGCCCTTATCAGCACGCACACGTGTGTACTGTGAATCAGCTACATACTTCTTGATTGCCAAGACACTTCATCCTGATCATCGCACAATGTTGATTGTAGTCATGCCTTGACCTAAACACTCCACAATTTGTTGCTTCTCAGCAGCCGACACATCCTTTTTCTTTCCCATTTTGGCAGAAAATGTAGGCTGCTTAATAATGTGAGACAACCTTCTTAAGTAGTCTTGCCTTTCATTGGACACACCTGCCAAACTAATTAGCACAGGTGTCTGCAATTGCTTACAGTGATATAAAGAGCCCTGACACACATCACCATCAATGAGTTTAACTGACAAACAAACAAATTCTTCCCTTATCACTCCTAAACACTTTTTGCATAATAATTTGGAACACAGTGTACATGTGCTTTTCCACAAAACACCAGTGGTTCACGTAGTGAATCTTACAGTTCTAACTTGCCAACCGTGGTCTGTATGGAGTTGTTCAATAAAGGGCCCAAAATTAAGATAACATAGATGGGAGAGGTCTCTATGAATAGGAATTCCTAAGTATTTGATACCCTGTGAGGGCCAGGCAAAGGGAAAGTTGGACTGGATGGAATCCTATATGGATTTGGGGAGGGAGGCATCAAGGGCCTCAGACTTCGCTGCATTGATTTTAAAATTTGACCATGTAACAAAGTGATCTATTTCAGCCATAACAGCATGGATGGATATATGTGATTGAGTGATATATACTAGGACATCATCAGCAAATAGAGAGCACTTGTACTCGGTGCCTCCCACCTCAATCCACCTAATATTGGGGTTATGGCGAATTGATGAGAGCAGGTGCTCCGTCACTAGGATGTATAAGAGAGGGGTCAGAGGACATCCCTGCCTTGTCCCATTGGTGATTGTGAAAGGTGATGAAAATGTTCTGATGCACCCCCTGGGCCTTGGGACACCCGGAGCCTGACCCTTTTTGGTGGATGCTGGTGGTTGTAGTCTTCGTGGCGGCGACCCTGTTCCGTGGCTCAGGGTGGTCAAACCAGTGGCGGAACTATTTATGTGGTTTTGATGTTTAAATGTCCGACTACGCCACCCGTGGATTGCGGTCAGAGTGAACCGCCGCTGCAGGGCAGACCGCTGAGGCTGGTGTTGTGGGTGCAGCAGAGCGTAGCATAACTCCCCACGGGAGGAGTATAGCCTCAGGGCAGTGTATGCGGAGGATGGGGGTGATGGTGCAGGGCAGCAGCAGTAACGACACGGAGTCAGTGATTCAGTCCAGGGCCTTTACTCACAGTTCTTATTATCCAGACCACGTCTGCAGGTAACGGCTGCCCACGTCGTACTGTGCTCACCAGGTGAGGGGCTCAGACAACTCCCAGATAACTTTGGAGCGCTTCACAGGACCCCCTTTGTGTGTCCTTTGTCTGGCCTTTCTTACCAACCCTTCTGTCCGGCTGCCTCGGGCCTCCTCTTGGTAAACTTGGCGCCAGTTTCCCTGACCCTATGTGCTGCCCTCCTAGCGGGTGTAGCGAGGGGCTGTGCCACATAAAATGTCACAGCCTCCGGTTTCTAGCTGAGGGTCGTTTCCTGCCTCCACTAGTTTCGGGGACCGGTCTCCCCCTTTGGCCTGACCCCTCCACGCAGGTGGATTCGGGCGTGCGGTGGCGACTCGCTCGTCCGCACCCCTGGGATCCCTTCATTCCTCGTTCCTGGAGCCTTCTCTGCTCCTCTTCCTTCCTTCTCCCTCTTCCAGGCCTGGGCCTCTGTTACTAGGCCCGCCTCCGGAGCAGAGCTCATGCAGAGCCCCTGCTCCCTGCCACTTCTGCTCAGACTTCTCTGCACTGAACTAAGATTGTGCTCACCTTTTATACTCCCTTCTCAATGCACCCAGGAACTGCTTCCTCCCTGCTCCTGCACTACAGGGTTCCCCTTCCTCAGTGTTCCCTCCCCCCACTCCAGCCAGGGACAGGGACTGTCGTGCCCATCTCAGAGGCATATTGGTCGCCCTGCCCCACGGCAAAGTGGTGTAATGCATGCAGGTGTCGGGTCCTGATCCACACTCCATCCTTACCTGAGAGTGAGATATCACACCTCTGGGTGAGGTGCAATACCTCTGTAGCAACCGAGCCCTCAGGGTGCTACAGTTCCATTTATCTTCAGCCTAGGTGACGTATTGTGATACAGGGCCGTGATTTTGGCTATAAAAGGGTCCCCTAGACCCCTACCCCAATCTTTTTAAGAGAATCATATATGGCGTGCCAGGAGACTCTATGGAATGCTTTCTCAGCATCCAACGAGAGTATCTAATTACAAATTTTTAACTGCATCTAGCCCAGGAAATACTTTGTGCCTAGTAGCAGTGTCTGCTAGTCAGCGGATTATCCCGGCTGTTAAGCAAGCTACACCACCTGTAGTTTAGACACTTAATTTTTTCAAAGGAAATGCTTCGGGACCATGGGATACTCAGTGAAGAGCATCAGGAGGCACCCCAAGGCATAGGGGCTGGGACTGGCAGTAGGATGCCTTGTGGTGGACAGCCGAGCTCGATCCTTATAAAAGCTTTTTAACTGCAGCAGCTTTAGTGGACGCTACTGGAGCTGGAATTACGCGGCTGCTGGCATGAGACTTGCCCTCCAATAGATCCTTGTAAATGGATTTAAAGTGTATTCATTCAAATTAGAGAGACAATTTAAATTAAAAAGCTTAGAGCTGCCTCCACCACAGGGGGGCTCGCTCGACCCACCAGCGGACAGGCACCAGTATTGGGAGAGGGGGGCTGGCCATCAGGGTTCACCGCGGCTCTGGCACAAACCCGGCGACACGGAGGTGGCACGGGCAGGAGCGGACTGGCCGTGTCGGCTTCTCACTTTTTGGATTTTAGAAGGGCATGACATGCCTATATCTGTGTCTCCCCCTCCTTTTACTCCTCCACCTCTTTTATTTTCGCATGACTATATGTACTTGTCACTTTTCCATGTGTTAGTTATGTCTTCTGAGCAGTTTGTCAGCTTTTGGACACCTTTGAAGGTGTTTTCTATGTGTTTCTATGTGTTTTTGTTTGCCTGCCATTGGTTTTAACGGTGTTCGAAGGTGTTCGACGAACAGTTCGACGAACACACGGGTGAACATGTGCCACACCATCTGCGCTTTCCAACATACCTGTTCTCTGTCATCCTTCCGCATTTGTGGGTTGTGTTTCCTGCATCATTTGACTTCGTTCACACCTGTACACTGTCTCTTCCTTGTTGTGGGCTGTATCTTGGGATCTGGTGTTGTGTTTCTTCAGTGATGTTCACTATGTGGTGTCTCCCCTGTGTGCGGGTTTACACTATATGGTCTCTTGGAAGCTGTTGTGACTATAATTGGATGTGGTACATTGTTTTGTGTAGTTTGATGTGTGTGTGATTGTCCGTTTCCAAGGTACATAATAGTAACAGAAAGACAATCCATAGAAATGGTATTATATTCTATTTTATGTATTAGATAGATAGATGTAACTATGAAACTTGAAAGACATACTGATAGGATGTTTAGATTGTGAGCCCCAATGGGGACAGTGTTGCAAATATATGTAAAGGACTATGGAATTAATAGTGCTATGTAAGGCTGTGTAAGGGCTATTTGACTAAGAAGGAGAGTGATGGGGTGCTACACCAGATGATCTGGCCTCCACAGTCACCAGACCTGAACCCAATCGAGATAGTTTGGGGTGAGCTGGACCGCAGAGTGAAGGCAAAAGGGCCAACAAGTGCTAAGCATCTCTGGGAACTCCTTCAAGATTGTTGGAAGATCATTTCCGGTGACTACCTCTTGAAGCTCATCAAGAGAATGCCAAGAGTGTGCCAACCAGTCATCAAAGCAAAAGGTGGCTACTTTGAAGAACCTAGAATATAAGACATATTTTCAGTTGTTTCACACTTTTTTGTTAAGTATATAATTCCACATGTGTTAATTCATAGTTTTGATGCCTTCAGTGTGAATGTACAATTTCCATAGTCATGAAAATACAGAAAAATATTTAAATGAGAAGGTGTGTCCAAACTTTTGGTCTGTACTGTATATATATATATATATATATATATATATATATATATATATATATATATTTTATTTTGAATGGGGCGAAAGGGGGGTGACTTAAACTTTTATATATTTTTTATTTTTTAAAAACTTTTTTTTTACACTTTCTGCTTGCTTCTATAGTCTCCAGAGGAGACTAGAAGCAGCAGTTGTCTGATTGCTTCTACTGCATACAAGCGATGAGCAGATCGCTTGTATGCAGGAGAAATGCTCACTTGCTATGAGCGCTGACCTCTAGGTGGCGCTCATAGCAATTGAGACATGACAACCACAGGCGTCTGCTGCAGACCCTGAGTTGTCATGCCCACCCATTGGTGACCCGCGATCACGTGACGGGGTCACTGATGGGCGGGGCTTAGGACTCCCGGAAGCGCGAGTTAAATGCCACGGTCAGAGATTTAACATGTTAACAGCCGCGGGTGGATTGCGATTCCAATAATCAGCTGACATGTGCTCGCTTCAGTGCGGGCTCACCGCCGGAACCCCCGCTGAACCGGCTTTCCCGACCTGGTGCGTACTATTACTGACCAGGTCGGAAAGGGGTTAAGGAATATCCTTTCCAGGGAAAAGACTTGTGTATAAGGTAAAATAAATAACCAAAAACAAAAATACTCCTCCACACCTTGGGCTATGTTCACAAGTCGCATTTTTCATGCGTTTTTGCACTTTTGTATTGCTTTCAACCGTGACAAATGCGTTCACCGGGAAATGTCATTTTAACATTTTACAAACATATCTGGCCATGTGCTGTGTGACACATGCATACAGTGCTGAAAAGACAAGGGATCAGCATGGGGAAGACCCCTGGAAGCATCTCTGACCCCCAGGTCACTGTTTAAAAGTGTGCCCATCAGAAGTGATCCTTGCCGCATCAGAAGATGCAGACTTGCAACTATCCCCGTGCAAGTCCTTGTCCCAGGGCAGTGTTCAATTGTACCTCCCCCATTCCTTGCAATGCAAGCGAAAATATGCAGCCAACCACCCACCCACCCGCAGGCTGCAATACCATACTGCTAGCTTTCACTTGAAATGGGGCCTTTTAGTTTGGAGGAGGCCGAAGCTGGCCACTACCTTATGGCCGCTTCGGCAGCAAGGTATCCATACTCTGTCCCCGGTGGCCGGGTGTCCACGCTCGGTCCCCAGCCGCCCTGATTTTTCCTGTCACCTTCCCCCACACTTTTCTTAGCCTGGCCTGCTTTAGGGCAGCATTGGACGAGCCCACCAGAGAACCAGACTCCTCCGGTGGGCCCTGGCTTCTCCATCAGGGGAGTTGAGAGTGCCTAGGTGAGGAGCATGATGATGATGATAGAAGTTAGCATCTGCTTTGTTTTGTTGTAGTGCAAGCGCATGTATGTAGTAGCGGCTAAGCCTGAGGTGGTCCGCATTTTGGCGCATATCCTACCTCCTCCGAGGATTGCTGGATGTTTTCCTGCTGTTAGAACTCTCCTGTTAGGTTTTTTTTTAGTTTGCTGGTCACATGACCATTTTTGCCTATTTAATCCGGCTCCGCCCTCCTGGTCTTGCTGGACTTCATTGTATTTGCTACTCTTGAGCTAGCTTGGTGCTCTGTTGCCGTTCTCTGTTAGTTTTGCTAGGTCTTCTGACCTCTATGCTTTTTGTTGTGTGTGTCTTTGACTGCTACTATTTCTGCTAGGAGGTGTCAAACTTATCCCAGTCCCTAGTTCTTGTAGGGATCCCTCCCTCACATCTATAGGTCTTCGTTCAGACTAGCCGAGGACTTTAGCGGGTCTGATCGCAGGATCAGGTTCCCCGTTACATCGTAGGGATCTAGTTTAGTTCTATTGTAGGGACAGTTCTCCTGTCTTTCCTTAGTCCCTGTAGCAGATCATAACAGTAAGTCCAGCCCTAAAAGAAAAAAAAAATTTTCTCTAAGGAAAGACCTCCAGTTTTCCATCATGGTCTCGGTTCAAGATTTGGCTCAACGCTTGCAGGGACTCTCTCTGGAGGTGGCCAAGCTCCAACAACACGTGAGTAGCTGTTCTGGAGCACATTTTGTGGAACCAAAGGTACGTCTGCCTGATTTATTTTTTGGCGAACAACAAGATTTTTTTTCTTTTAAAAATGCTTGTTTATTGTATTTTCGTTTGAGACCCGGATCCTCTGGTGATGAATCACAGCGCATAGGGTTCATAATGTCACTTTTGCGCAAAGATCCTCAGGGATGGGCCTTCTCTCTCCAACCTAGTGATCCATGCTTTAGATCAGTGGATAGTTTTTTTTCTGCTTTGGGTTTGTTGTTTGATGATCCTGATCGTGTCTCATCTGCTGAGTCTGAATTGAGACGTTTGAGGCAGGGATCAGGTAATGTGGAAAAATATTGTTCTCACTTCCGTCGGTGGTCTGCCCAGGTGGGGTGGAACGATTCAGCTTTGAAAAGCTTGTTTCTTGCAGGGCTAGGTGAAAGGGTTAAGGATTTAATGATTGCTTATCCCACACCTGGAAACTTGCAGGAGGCTATGCAATTAGCTATACGGGTGGACAGGAGACTGCGTGCAAGGGTTAATGAGAGCAAATCCTCTGCTATGTCAGCTCCGAGTCTTGAGAGGGTCTGTGCTGACAATGGAGAGCCGATGGAGATTGGGGCGATGCCACCCCGCTTTCAGGAAAAAGATCGCAGGCTTTCTGAAGGCTTATGCTTCTATTGCGGAAATTCTGGTCATTTTATTAAGAACTGTGTGCTTCGTTTGAAGAAAGAAAAAAAAATGGTCAGTTATGCCCGTATTGCCTGTTTAAATTCTAAGGCAGTATTCCTATCTGCCACTACTGCTGCTCAGGATGAATTAATTGAATTTCGGGTATTTGTGGATTGTGGTTCTACTCTGAATGTGATTGATGGGGGATTCTTGGAAAAACTTAGATTAGAACCTAAAACTTTGTCATCCCCTATTGCTGTGGTTTCTGTTGATGGCTCTCCCTTGAAGAGTGTTACTCATAAGGTCTGTGAATTTCCCCTCACTATTAATGGTATTCACCAAGAAAATTTGGATTTGGTGGTATTGGATAATTTGCCTTCTCCAGTAATATTGGGGTTACCCTGGTTAAAATTGCACAATCCTGTACTGGATTGGTCTACCAATGAAATTAAGTCCTGGAGCCCTAAGTGTTATGACAAGTGTTGTAATGGACGTATTGCTGCTGTGGATAAAGGGGAATTGCCTGTACCTATTCAGAATTTTTGGAGAGTTTTTTCTGAGGAGGAGTCACAAATTTTGCCTCCCCATAGAGACTATGATTGTACCATTGAATTTGTCCCTGGAGCGACTCTTCCTAAAAGTAGTTTATTTAATCTTACTATTCCTGAGAGAAAGGCTTTGGAGGAATACATACAGACAAGCTTGGCCGCCGGTCACATTAGGCCTTCCAAGTCTCCTGTGGCTGTTGGATTTTTTTTTGTAAAAAAAAAAAGATGGCGGTTTACGTCCTTGTCTGGACTTTCGTGAGATTAATAAAATTACTGTACGCAATTCTTACCCACTGCCATTGATTCCTGATTTATTTAACCAGTTAGAGGGGGCCAAGTGGTTCTCTAAAATTGATCTCCGGGGGGCATACAATTTGTTGCGCATGAAGGAGGGTGATGAATGGAAGACTGCTTTTAACACTCCTGTGGGTCATTTTGAGAATCTGGTTATGCCTTTTGGTCTTACTAATGCTCCAGCATTTTTTCAGAATCTTATTAATGACATCCTTAGACCTTTAATCGGCAAAAATGTGGTTGTGTATTTGGATGACATTCTGATTTATTCGCCTGATCTGGAGTCTCATTGGCGGAGCGTACGTGAGTTATTACAGTTATTAATGGACAATTCGCTTTTTGCTAAGCTGGAGAAATGTGAGTTCGGTGTACAGAGAATTAGTTTTTTGGGCTACATTATCTCCAGTGAAGGTTTTGAGATGGACCCGGTTAAAGTTCAAGCTGTGCAGGAATGGCCTAGGCCTATTGGTTTGAAATCGATACAGAGGTTTTTGGGTTTCGCCAATTATTACAGAAAATTCATAAAAAATTTTTCTATTATTGTCAAACCGCTGACCGATCTCACCAGGAAAGGTGCTAATGCGGTTCAGTGGACTTCTGAGGCCATTGAAGCTTTTGTGTTTCTAAAGGAGAGGTTCACCTCTGCTCCCATCCTTATGCAGCCTGATGTGACTAAGCCGTTTTTGGTTGAGGTTGATGCTTCTTCGGTGGGGGTCGGTGCGGTGTTGTCTCAGGAAAACAAGGATGGAGTACATCCCTGTGCCTTTTTTTCAAAAAAATTTTCTGAGACTGAACTTAATTACGATATTGGTAATCGGGAATTGCTGGCGATTAAACTCGCATTTGAACACTGGCGTCACCTCTTGGAAGGTGCTGAATTTCCCATTCAGGTTTTCACTGATCATAAAAATCTGATCTATCTTGATGCTGCCAAGCGCTTGAATGCCCGTCAGGCTAGGTGGGCACTTTTTTTCTCGCGGTTTAATTTTTCCGTTACTTACATCCCGGGTACCAAGAATGTTAAAGCGGATGCTTTGTCTCACAGCTTTTCTCCCATGGTCGGTGTTGAGGAGGAAGAGGAGAGCATTTTACAAGAAGGTGTTGTGATTGCTGCTTTGGACTCCGTTTTGGAGGATGAGATTCTTAAAGCTCAGGAGAATGCCCCATCTAACACTCCCCATGGGAGGTTGTTTGTGCCTAGGACCTTTAGGAGAGATTTGTTTGTTGAGTGTCATGAGTCTCGGTTGGCAGGTCATCCAGGAATTTCTGAGACCAAGAGACTTGTGGGTCTCAGTTTTTGGTGGCCTGGATGGCAGAAGGAAGTCATTAAGTGGGTGCGCCAATGTACTGTGTGTGCTAGATCCAAGTCTTCGCATGCTCCTGCTGTGGGGTTGCTTTGCCCTCTGGAGGTTCCTAGTGCACCTTGGACACATCTGGCTATGGACTTTATTACTGACCTTCCCCCCTCTGAAGGTTTCACGGTCATCTGTGTGGTCGTGGACCGTTTTAGCAAGATGTGTCACTTGGTTCCCTTCATCAAACTGCCTTGCGCTAAGACACTCGCTAAGGCCTTTGTCAAGGAAATTGTCAGACTACATGGTGTTCCTACTGACATTGTTTCTGATAGGGGACCTCAGTTCGTGGCTCGTTTTTGGCGTGCCTTTTGTGACAGGTTGGGAGTTCATTTGTCGTTTTCATCTGGATATCATCCTGAGTCTAATGACCAGACAGAAAGGAAGAACCAGGATGTTGAGCAGTTCTTGCGTTGTTTTGTGGCAGACAATCAAGAGGGGTGGTCTGAGTTTCTGCCACTTGCTGAATTTGCTCTTAACAACCATACATCCTCTTCTGCTGGGTGTTCGCCTTTTTTTTTTTGTTCTGGGAGACATCCGTCTTTTGGGTCATTCTCCAAATTGGTTTCGGCTGTGCCTGAGGAGGAGAGTTTTTCCGGTGATTTGGAGAGAGTTTGGACGGATGTGCGTGGTAATCTTCAGGAGGCTAACAAAAAAATCTAAGAGGTACTTTGATAGGAAACGGCAAGAGGTTTTGTTTGCTGTTGGTGACATGGTTTGGTTGTCCTCTAAGAATCTGCGATTGAGGATTCCTTCTAAAAAATTGGGTCCCAAGTTCGTAGGGCCCTTTAAGGTGCTTCAGATAGTTAACCAATCTGCTGTTAGGTTGGAGGTTCCTACGTCCTGGAAGATTAACCCGGTGTTTCATGTTTCTCTGTTGAAAAAAGCTGATGTGTCTGATTGTGACGCCTCTGCCACTGTTCCTCCGGTGGTGGAGGACAGGGAATATGAAATTTCCCGCATCCTAAATTCTAGACGGTATAAAGGGAGTTTGCAGTATCTCGTCGCTTGGAAGGGTTTCGGACCTGAGGATAACTCATGGGTGAGGGCGGATGATGTTTCTGCTTCCAGACTTGTCAGAGCATTTCACAGGAGGTTTCCTGGTAAGCCTGGGCCTAGGGGATCCGGAGGATCCTCTTAGAAGAGGGGGTACTGTTAGAACTCTCCTGTTAGGTTTTTTTTAGTTTGCTGGTCACATGACCATTTTTGCCTATTTAATCCGGCTCCGCCCTCCTGGTCTTGCTGGACTTCATTGTATTTACTACTCTTGAGCTAGCTTGGTGCTCTGTTGCCGTTCTCTGTTAGTTTTGCTAGGTCTTCTGACCTCTATGCTTTTTGTTGTGTGTGTCTTTGACTGCTACTATTTCTGCTAGGAGGTATCCAACTTATCCCAGTCCCTAGTTCTTGTAGGGATCCCTCCCTCACATCTATAGGTCTTCGTTCAGACTAGCCGAGGACTTTAGCGGGTCTGATCGCAGGATCAGGTTCCCCGTTACATCGTAGGGATCTAGTTTAGTTCTATTGTAGGGACAGTTCTCCTGTCTTTCCTTAGTCCCTGTAGCAGATCATAACACCTGCTACTATCCCAGTTCTATGACTCCCGCTAAAACAAAGCTTCAGGTGATAAATGATGGATGAGGTGGTGGCCAATGAGAAAGAGCAGGAGGAACAGGGACCATTCACATCAATATCAGGCCAGTCAACCAGATATGTCTTGTAGGATAAGTTTCTGTAACAAAAGGAGCGGTTCGGCTACACAGTTATAGGGCATACAGTGAGTGCAATGCCTACCAAAAATTTCGAGCCACTCCAATGCCCCTTGGAAATGACATGGAGGTCAGAGGGCGTTAACTAAACCTTTTTTTCGATTTATAGCAACTGGGTCTCCCGTGCACTGTTGGCCTAAGCAGTGAATGGAAGGCTTTCCAAAAATTAAGAGGAACTGCAATGCCCCTTACAAGAGCCATGTGTGGCACCCCAGGGGTCTGGTCACCACAGTAATAGAGATATTACGTCGGAGAGCAAGTGGGAGGTTTCCTGGTCAGGATCCTTTAAACATGCAACATCCTCCTGCCCCAGTCCTGGGAGGGGAGAATTCTGCCCTTATAAACTGGATCTGGGGCGGGGTTGAGTGAGTCAGAGAACAGTCAGAGTGAGAGCAAGGGAAAGTAACAGCAAGGAGCTCTGTAAGAGCTAGGAGCTAAAGACCAGGGGCTGGAAGCTAAGCAGAGCTCGCCCTGGCAGAAGACACTAGGAACCGGACACAGGAGTCCGAAGCTGTGAGGACTTATATATCCAGCAGCAGAAGCCAGCCGGCAGGGGATTTCAGGTCCTCTGGCCATAGAAGCCCGGAGGCTCAGTCACAAGCAAGGGACCAGCACCGCTGTCGTGGAGCGGAGGCTAACAGAAGGCCTCAAGTCACCAGCCATACGGGTGAGCACTACACGGTACACTCAGGGACGTGGGCTCCTTCTACCCGCTTACAGCAAGGTAGCCAGGAAGAGTGCAGACAGACGGGGAGGCCTACAACTCCACCTGGCCAGGGGAACTCCTGCTTGCTCACAGACTGACCAGGCCTCTTATGCTAGCCAGTACTCCCGGGAGGGTCTACCTTATAATCATCAGTAAAGACCCTGAACTGCACTGCAAAGACTCTGAGTCGTTCCTGCTGCGCTCGTGCACCATCACCCCCATCATCCACACTCACTGCCCTGAGGCTATACTCCTCCCGAGGGGAGTTATCCCATTCTATGCTGCGCACACAACACCAGCCTCAGCAGTCTGCCTCGCAGCGGTGGTACTCCCTGACCGCAATCCACGGGTGGCGCAGTCGGACAATTGACCTCAAAACCTAAGAAAGACTGCCACTGGTTTGACCAGCCTGAGCCACGGGAGCGGGTCACCGCCACGGAGACTACAGACCCCAGAGACCCGGCACCGGATATCCCACACACGTGTACACACGGCCCAGGGGGCGCGTCACATGCAGTACAGCATATTACAAACATAAGTCCCATTATTGGGGAGTGGGTGTCCCATAGTATTTGCTTATGCCTTGCAAGCAAAAGCTGCCAAAAATTAGGACGGAGCAACTTGCAATGCCCCTTACAAGAGCCATGCAGTACAGCATATTACAAACATAAGTCCCATTATTGGGGAGTGGGTCTCCCATGGTATTTGCTTATGCTTTCCCAGCAAAAGCTGCCAAAAATTAGGACGGAGGAACTTGCAATGCTGGCACCCTGGTGGTATAGTGGTGGTGGAGGCTGAGGATAAGGAGAAGAAGATTAAACAGCTGAAATGAGGAAGCGTATACCCATGTGTGGGTGTGAAGCGGTGCATGTGAATACACCTCTCGAAATAACACAGTGGATTTGACTTTGTTACTATGCTGTCATTTGGTAGTGATGAGAAGTCTGGCCCAATCCAGCCCTTGTTCATTTTGATAAGGGTCAGCTTGTCAGCATTGTCAGTTGACAGGCGAGTGCACTTATCAGTTATAATTCCCCCAGCGGCACTAAAAACACGCTCCGATAACACGCAAGCGGCAGGGCAGGCCAGGACCTCCAAGGCATACAGAGCGAGTTCATTCCAAGTGTCCAGCTTGGATACCCAATAATTAAAAGGCACAGAGGAATCACGGAGGATGCTGGTACAGTCGGCAAGGTACTCCCTCACCATCTTTTGAAACTTTCCACTCCTTGTGAGAGTACCCCGCGCCTCAGGGCCTGTAAGCTGGGCGGGTGTCAGAAAACTGTCCCAGAACGTTGACAGTGTTCCCCTGCCTCTGCTAGATTGGAGTTGCATCTCTCTCGCCTGTACGCCTTGGTTGGGCAACGAACTGTGACCTCTGCCGCTAGCGTGTTCAGATGGGAATTTTTTTGAAGAGTTCTGCAGCAAGGGCCTTCTGGTATTGCCCCATTTTTGTAGACCTCTCCACCTCAGGAATAAGAGAGTGAAAGTTCTCCTTGTAGCGGGGGTCTACAAGTGTCACCAACCGGTAATGACCGTCACCCAACATTTTGACAACGCGAGGGTCACGGTTAAGGCAGCGTAACATAAAGTCAGCCATGCGTGCCAGACTGGTAACGGGCAAGATTTCCGTGTCCTCACCAAGATGACGACTGACCATGCTCTCCTCCTTCTCCTCCTCCTCCTCTTCCTCCTCCCCCCTGTCCTCAGGCCACCCACGCTGAACCGACGGTATGACACTTGTACAGGTACTACCGTCTGCAACGCATGTTAGCAGCTCCTGTTCTTCCTCCTCCTCCTCCTCTCCCTCATTGTCCCCCAATGCACGTTGGGATGAGATGAGGCTGGGCTGTGTGTAATCGCCCGCTACGGCTTCTTGATCCATCTCATCATACTCTGGCTGCAATGCCTCCTCTTTAATTCTCTGCAGAGAGCGTTGCAAAAGACAGACAAGTGGGATGCTGACACTAATGATGGCGTCATCGCCACTCACCATCTTGGTGGCCTCCTCAAAGTTTGTCAGGATGGTACATATGTCAGACATCCAGGTCCACTCCTGAGGTCTTATGTGTGGAGTCTGACCTGAATATCGACGGCCTTGTTGCAGCTGGTACTCCACAACTGCTCTCTTCTGCTCACAAATCCTTTGCAACATGTGGAGGGTAGAGTTCCAACGTGTAGGGACATCACACACCAGTCGGTGTGCCGGAAGCTGCAAACGCTGCTGCAACACAGCAAGGGCGGCGGAAGCTGTAGCCGACTTGCGAAAATGAGCTGACAGGCGGCGTACTTTCACGAGCAGATTTGGCAACTCAGGGTACGATTTAAGAAACCGCTGAACCACGAGGTTAAGCACATGAGCCAGGCATGGTACGTGTGTGATCTCACCTCGCCTCAGAGCCGCCACCAGGTTACGGCCATTGTCACACACGACCATGCCGGGATGTAGGTTCAGCGGTCTCAGCCACAGATCTGCCTGCTCTTTCACAGCTGTCCACAACTCACAAGCAGTGTGAGGTTTATCACCTAAGCTTATGAGTTTCAGCACAGCCTGTTGCCGCTTGGCGGAGGCAGTAGCGCCAAACATGCAGGGCGGAGACCCGAGCTCCCGCCCGAGCAACCCGGAAATGCTCGGTGCTCGCCGAACATCCCGAGTAGCGTGATGCTCGGGCGAGTACCGAGCAGTGTCGAGCATGTTCGCTCAACACTAGTAATTAACGTTTTTTTCTGGCTACTCTTCCACAACGGTCACCTCATAGGGTTTTTTGTGGTTGTACAGACAGATAAAGGTCACCTCATACAGCTTATTGTGGTCGTATGGACAGATATTCCAGTCTCTGCTTGCAAACTCTGCAGCTGCTTCAGGGTTACTTTTGGTCTCTGTGCTGCCTCTCTGATTAATACCCCCCTCGCCCGGGCTGAGAGTTTTGGTGGGCAGCCCTCTTAGCAGGTTTATTTTGGCACCATGTTCTTTCCATTTGATGATAATGGATTTGTTTGTGCTCCGGAGGTCATCAAAGATTGGGATATTTTTTTTTTTATAACCCAGCCCTGATTTGTACTCCTTAACAACTTTGTCCCTGAATTGTTTGGAGATCTCCTTGGTCTTAATGGTGTTTGGTTAGTGGTGCCTCTTGCTTAATAATTTTTCAGCCTCTGTGGCCTTACTGAAAAGGTGTGCATATACTGACCGACCATGTGGCAGTAAGACTGTACACAGGTGCACTTCCTTTCACTTGACATGTTACTTACGAAGGTAAGTGCTTGCACCAGAAATTTTTAGGGGCTTAATCACGAAAGGGGTTAATACAAATGGAAAGAACATGATATCACAACAAACCTGCCAAGAGAAGGCCACCCCCAAAAACTCTTAACCCGGGCAACGAGGGCATTAATCAGAGAGGCAGCACAGAGACCAAAGGTAACCCTGAAGGAGCTGCACAGTTCCCTATCAGAGACTGGATTATCTGTCCATATGACCACAATAAGCCGTACACTCCATAGAGGTGGTCTTTATGGCAGAATAGGCAGAGAATAGCCTTTACTTCACACAAAAATTGTATGGCATGTTTTTAGTTTTCCAAAAGACGTGGTAGACTCCCTAAATATATGGAGGAAGGTGATGTAGTCAGATGTGACCAAAATTTAACTTTTTTTGCCAACAAGGTAAATACTATGTTGGCAAGACAAACAGGGAAAGTGGTCCAAGTCCAGGGGAAGATGGGTGGTGCGAAATACAGGGATGTTCTTGAGCAAAACCTTTTTCAGGCTGTTGGTGATTTGAGACTGGGATTGAGGTTCACAGACAATGACAAGACAATGAGCAAAAGCATACTGCTAAAGCAACACTCGAGTGGATTAAGGGGAAACGTGTAAATGTTTTAAGGCAGCTTAGTCAAAGCCCAGACCTTAAACCAATTGAAAATCTGTAGTCTGACTTGAAAAATGCTGCTCACCATAGGAAACAATCTAACTTGAAGGAGGTGTAGCAGTTTTGCCTTGAGGAATGGGCAAAAATCTCAGTGTCCAGATGTGAAAAGCTCAGAGATTCTTATCCAAAGCGATTAGCAGCTGTAATTGCCACAAAAGGAGGCTCTACAAAGTACTGACTTTAGAGAGGTGAATAAGCACACTGAAGTTTTCAATAATGTTGTCTTATTTGTTGTTTGCTCCACAATAAAAAGAAAATAAATATTCACAGTTGTAGGCATGTTTTTTACATGAACTGATGAAAACCCTCAAAAGAACTAGAGAAATTCCATGTATGAGGTAGCAAAAGATGAAAAATTCCAAGAAGGAGGAATACTTTTGCAAGCCACTGTAAATCACTGTGGAGTGTTGGGAGACATAGACATCATTGGGGAGGGCTGGGAGGCATAGACATCAATGGGGGGGGCATTGACATCACTGGGGTGAGCTTCTGGGCATATACATCACTTGGGAGGGATGGGGGGCATATACATCACTAGTGTGAGCTTTGGGGGCATTGTCCTCACTGGGGAGGGCTGGGAGGCATACAGAGGTATTGACACCCCTTGGCATTTTTCATGTTTTGCTACCTCAAAGCCTGGAATTTCAACTTTTTGTGGGTTTTCTTGCACGTTTACATCAGTCCTTGTCAAGAATATGCCTACAACTGTGAATATTTCATTTGTTTTTGGCTTGAAAAAAAGAAATCCAAACAAAATAACTGAAAACTTCAGTGTGCATAACTATTAACCCCTGTGAAGTGAGTACTTTGTACAGCCTCCTTTTGCAGCAATTACAGGTGCAAATCGCTTTGGATTAGACTCTGAGCTTTCCACATTTGGCCATTGGGATTTTTGCACATTCCTCAATGCAAAATTGCTCCAGCTCCTTCAAGTTAAATGGTTTCCTCTGGTGAACAGCATTTTTCAAGTCAGACTACAGATTCTCAATTGGTTTAAGGTCTGAGCTTTGACTATGCTGCTTTAAAACATTTAAACATTTCCCCTTAATCCACTAGACTGTTGCTTTAGCAGTATGCTTTGGCTTATTGTCTTGTCGTTGTCTGTGAACTTCCATCACAGTCTCAAGTCACCAACAGCCTGAAACAGGGCTTGCTCCAAAACATGCCTGTATTTTGCACCATTCATCTTCCCGTTGACTCTGACTTTGATTTTTCCTGTCCCTGCTGCCGAAAAATATGCCCACAGCATGATGCTGCCACCACCATGTTTCACTTTGAGGAATGGTGTTTTTGGAGTGATGAACTGTGTTCGTTTGGCGCCAGACATGGTGTTTTCCTTGGTGGCCAAAAAGTTACATTTTGATCTCATTTGAAAACGGCACCTACCTCCATACATTTGGGTATTCTCCCATGTCTTTTGGCAAACTCAAAATGAGCCTTACAATTTTTGTGTGGAAGTAAAGGTATTTTTTCTGGCCACTCTTCCATAAAGGTCACCTCATACAGCTTATTGTGGTCGTATGGACAGATATTCCAGTCTCTGCTTGCGAACTCTGCAGCTCCTTCAGGGTTACTTTTGGTCTCTGTGCTGCCTCTCTGATTAATGCCCTCCTCGCCTGGGCTGAGAGTTTTGGTGGGCAGCCCTCTTAGCAGGTTTGTTTTAGTGCCATGTTCTTTCCATTTGCTGATAATGGATTTGAGTGTGCTCCAGGGGTCATCAGAGATTGGGATTCATTTTTTTTATAACCCAACCCTGACTTGTACGTATCAACAGCTTTGTCCCTGAATTGTTGGGAGATCTCCTTGGTCTTCATGGTGCTTTTTGGTGAGTGGTGTCTCTTGCTTAATAATGTTGCAGCCGCTGTGCCCTTGCAGAAAAGGTGTGCATATACTGACAATGTGACACTTAGATTGCACACAGGTGGACTTCCTTTTACTTAGCATGTGACTTATGAAGGTAATTGCTTGCACCATAAATTTTTAGGAGCTTAATCGCAAAAGGGGTGATTACAAATGGAAAGAACATGATATCACAACAAACCTGCCATCAGAGGGCCACCCCCAAAAATGTTTAGCCTGGGCAACGACGGCATTAATCTGAGAGGCAGCCCAGAGACCAAAGGTAACCCTGAAGTAGCTGCAGAGTTCCTGAGCAGAGACTGAATTATATATCTTTACAACCAGAATAAGCCATACACTCCAGAGATGGCCTTTATTGCAGAATGGGCAGAGAATAGCATTTACTTACACAAAAAAATTGTACAGCTTATTTGAGTTTTCCAAAAGACGTGGGAGACTCCCTAAATGTATGGAGGAAGATGATGTAGTCAGATGAGACCAAAAGGATACTTTTTGGCCAACAAGGTAAATACTATGTCGACAAGACAAACCAACACCACTCATCACCCCAAAAACACCATCTCCACAGTTAGACATGGTGGTGTCAGCATCATGCTGTGGGGATGTTTTTCAGCAGCAAGGACAGGGAAGATGGTCCAAGTCAAGGGGAAGATGGATGGTGCGAAATACAGGGATGTTCTTGAGCAAAACTTTTTTCAGGCTGTTGGTGATCTTAGACTGGGATTGAGGTTCATAGAAGATGACTAGACAATGAGCCAAAGCATACTGCTAAAGTAATACTCAGCTGGATTAAGGGAAAACATGTAAATGTTTAAAGCAGCTTAGTCAAAGCCCAGACCTTAAACCAATTGAAAATCTGTAGTCTGACTTGAAACATGCTGTTCACCAGAGGATACCTTCTAACTTGAAGGAGGTGTAGCAGTTTTGCCTGGAGGAATGGGCAAAAATCTCAGTGACCAGATGTGGAAAGCTCATAATCTTATCCAAAGCGATTTGCAGCTGTAATTGCCGCAAAAGGTGGCTCTACAAAGTGCTGACTTTAGGGAGGTGAATATGCACACTGACATTTTCAATAATTTTGTCCTATTTGTTGTTTGTTTCACAATAAAAAGAATGGAAATATTCAAATTTCTAGGCATGTTTTTTTCACATGACCTGATGAAAGCCCTCAAAAGAACCAGAGAAATTCTATGCTATGAGGTAGCAAAAGATGAAAAATTCCAAGGAGGGGGAATACTTTTGCGAGCCACTTTACATCCCTGGGAAGTGCTGGGAGGCATAGACCTCACTGGGGGGCATAGCCATCACTGGGGTGAGCTTGGGGGCATAGCCATCACTGGGGGGCATAGCCATCACTGGGCAGGGCTGGAGGGCATAAACATCACTTGAGAGGGATGGGGGGCATATACATCACTAGGGTAAGCTTTGGGGGCATTGTCCTCACTGGGTAGGGCTCGGAAACATACAGTGGCCAGCAAAGGTATTGACACCCCTTGCTATTTTTCATGTCTTGCTACCTCAAAGCCTGGAATTTCAACTTTTTGAGGGTTTTCTTGCACGTTTGCATCAGTCCTTGCCAAGAATATGCCTACAACTGTGAATATTTGGATTTCTTTTTTTCAAGCAAAAAACAAATGAAACAAAATAACTGAAAACTTCAGTGTGCATAACTATTAACCCCTGTGAAGTGAGTACTTTGTACAGCCTCCTTTTGCAGCAATTACAGGTGCAAATCGCTTTGGATTAGACTCTGAGCTTTCCACATTTGGTCATTGGGATTTTTGCCCATTCCTCAATACAAAATTGCTCCAGCTCCTTCAAGTTAAATGGTTTCCTCTGGTGAACAGCATTTTTCAAGTCAGACCACAGATTCTCAATTGGTTTAAGGTATTGGCTTTGACTATGCTGCTTTAAAACATTTACACATTTCCCCTTAATCCACTCGAGTGTTGCTTTAGCAGTATGCTTTGGCTTATTGTCTTGTCATTGTCTGTGAACTTCCATCACAGTCTCAAATCACCAACAGCCTGAAACAGGTTTTACTCAAGAACATCCCGGTATTTTGCACCATTCATGTTCTCCTCGACTCTGACCATTTTTCCTGTCCCTGGTGCCAAAAAACATTCCCACAGAATGATTCTACCACCATCATGTTTCACTTTGGGTGATGAGCTGTGTTGGTTTGGCGTCAGTCAGTGTTCATCTCGGTGGCCAAAAAGTTCAGTTTGGTGTAATCTGACCACAGCACCTAACTTCATACATGTTCTCCCACGTCATTTGGCAAAATGAGCAGTACAATTTTTGTGTGTAAGTAAAGGCTATTCTCTTCCCATTCTGCCATAAAGGCCACCTCTATGGAGTTATCGGCTCATTGTGGTCATATGAACAGATAATCCAGTCTCAGGGTTACCTTTGGTCTCTGTGCTGCCACTCTGATTAATGCCCTTTTTGCCTGGGCTAATGGTTATTGGGGGTGGACCTCTTTTGGCAAGACTGTTATGCTAGCATGTTATTTCCATTTGATGATAATGGATTTGATGGTGCTCTGGGGGAGATAATCAGAGATTGAGGTATTTTTTTCTATTATAACCCAACCCTGACTTGTACTATCAACAACTTTGTTCCTGAATTGTTTGGAGATCCCCTTGGTTTTCATGATCTTATTTTGTTAATGGTGCCTCTTGCTTAATTGTGTTGCAGCATCTTTGGCTTTCCACAAAAGTGTGTTTATACTGACAGACCATGTGACACTTTTGTTGCAAACGGGTAGAATTCCTTTCACTAAACATGTGACCAATGTAGGTAATTGCTTCCACCAGAAATTTTTAGGGGCTTCATCGCAAAATATATGAATACATATGCACATGCCAATTTTTAGTTAATTGATCTCATAAATTTATTTTATACCTATATTTATTTGCACTTCACCAACTTAGATTATTTAGTGCTGATGTATCACACCCAAATCACATTACAAATGCGTTTAAACACAGGTTGATATCTAACAACATAGGTAAAAAGCCAAGGGATGTGAATACTTTTGCAAACCACTGTACATCACTGGGGAGGGCTTGGGGGCATAGACATCACTATGGTGAGCTGGGGGGCATAGATATCACAGTGGATGGCTGGGAAGCATAGACATCACTGGAAAGGGCTGGTGGGCATAGACATCATTGGGGTGATCTGGGGGACATAAGTATCACTAAGGAGTTCTAGGTGGCATAGATATAACTGGGGAGGGCTGATGTGGCATAGACCTCACTGGGGGGTATCACTGGTGAAAGCTGAGGGGCATATTGATCACTGGGGTGGGCATGGGGGCATAGACATCAGTGTGGAATGTTGGACGGCCTACACATCACAGGGGTGAGCTGGGTGCATAGACATCACTGTGACAGCTGGATAGCATAGATATTACTGGGGAGGGTTAGGTCATAGACATCACTGTGGAGGGCTGGGTCATAGACATCACTGAAGAGGGCTGGGGGAAATAGACATTACTGGGGAGGATGGGGGCATAATTATCACTGGGGGACATAGATATCACAGAGATGAGCTGGGGTCATATACATCATTGGGGAGGTCTGGGGGCCTAGTCATTACTCGGTGAACATGGTCATAGCTGGGGGAGTGAAGCCATGTCTGATTTGAGATGGGTTGTGCTTAGCCATGGCTAGGGTGGGATGTGGGGGTCATAGCCATGGCTGAGGTGGGTGGGCGGGGTCGTAGCCACGACTGGGATAGGTTGGGCATAGTCATGGTAGGGGGGGCGTGGACACTGCTGAGGAGGATTGGAAGGCATAGACACGGCTGGGGTGGGATGGGGTCCGTAGACATGACTGGGGTGGAATGGGTTGGGCGTAGCCACGGGTGGGGTGGCATAGGGGAGGAAAGGCTGGGGAAGGGATGGGAGGTGTAGACACGGCTGGGGTGGACTGGAGAGGCTTAGTGATGGAAAAAACTGCTACTCGCCCGAGCACTGTGGTCCCTGGTAATCTGCCTGGGGGTCATATAAAAGATCATCATGGGCCCGATGTTCCCCCACCCCAGCTCTAATGGAAATGTAGTGCAGAGAAAATAAGCTATTTCAATGAAAATGACTAAAAAAATCTAATCAAATAAAAGTGCAATAACCTATCTACAGTAGTTATTCTATAGAGTACTGTATGTAGACTGCATGGGACTTTTTAATCCTGCAAGAAACAGCATCATTCCTGATTCCTATACTTTTCTTTACAAATGAATCACTAGGCATCCATTTATGAATGAACCTTTGAGTCATTATTTTATTTTTGGAGTACTTGTTTTTTATATACACAATTCTAACTAGAATGCCGGTTGCAGGGTACAATGCAAACCAAAGCCATTTAGCAGGGTTTTTTTTTATTAATTAAAAATTGCTCCCCAGTCCTGGTATATGGTCCCCCATCTTGGTATATCGTCCACCATCCTGGTTTATTCACCCCCATTCTGGAATATGCTCCCCCATTCTGGAATATGCTCCCCCATCCTGGAATATGCTGAACAATCCTGGTCCCCCATCATGGCATATGCTCCCCCATCATGGTATATGCTCCCAAATCCTGGTCCCTCATCTTGGAATATGCCCTCTCATCTTGGTATATGCTCCCCCGCCCCCATCCTGGAATATGCTCCCACCATTCTGGTCCCTCATCCAGCTATATGCTCCCCAATCCTGACCCCCATCCTGGTATATGCTCTTTATCCATCCATCCATCCATCCATCCATAAAAAAAAAAAAAAAACACACTCCAACTCACCTTTCTACCACTACCCTGTAGCGCGTCGTCTGTGTTGGAATCCGCGCATACTGCGCTATCTGGCACCATTTTGTTTGATCTCTGGAGAGGCCGGAAGAGGAGTGCGGCGCCGGAGTTGGTGCCTGCGTATAGAGCAATCTCCAGCGCCATCCATTTTGTTGACAAATTTGCAGAGTCTTCAACAAAATGGCGCCGGATACCGTGCTGGTTTGCGCAAGCGCTGATTCCAGCATCAATTTACTATTTGCGCTTGCGCTATCTCCGGCACAACACACCTCCTCCTCCAGCCTCGTCCTCCTCCCTCCCTGTCTGGGATGTGTCTTTCTGTCTCAGGCCACACTGCGCAGGTGCCTTGCGCTTGCGCAGTCTATAGCGGTTTCGGACAAAAGAACACATCCCTGATTATATTATAGATATCTATAAATATGTATGGTAATTTTCCACTTACAATAGGGCAGTCTGGAATTATATTTAATAACTGATTATCAATGTTCATTATATTTAGATAATTTGTTAGAGAAAAAGGAAGTATAATTTATTTTTCAAATTTAATCTTTCAAGCTCTGTCAAACCTACTAAACAGCTCAATAAATCAGCACGTGTTTCATCAAACAGCAGCTTGGTCTAATGTCATTACTTACAATGCTTTCTGTAGGCTCAAATTAGAAATGCAAAAAATGTTGAAAACCACTTTATGCTATATATATATATGTAGCACCCTGAGGATTCGGCTGCTACAGGGGTATTACACCTCAAGCCAGAGGTGTGGTATTCCACTCCCGGGTAAGGATGGAGTGTGGAACTGAGCTCAGTAGGCTGCATGTGACGCGCCCCTGGGCCTGTGTCGCGCTGCGTTGCGCACGCGGGAGCCTACCCGGAGCCGGATCAGTGGAGGGCTGTAGTCTCGTGGCGGTGACCCGGTCCGTGCCCAGGGAGTCAAACTAGACGGCAGTCTATTAGTAGTAAATAGTTGATGACTACGCCACCCGTTGAGTGCAGCCAGGAAGCTGCTGCTGCAGGGCAGACCGCTGAGGCCGGTGGTAGGATTGTGCAGCGTGATAGTATAACCCCCAACGGGAGGGGTATGGCCTCAGGGCAGCCGACGTGGATGATGGGGGTAGCAGGAACTACTCAGAGACGGTACGGTGTAGTTCAGGGTCTTTACTGGTAACAACGACAGACCCTCCCGGAGTACTTGCTAGCAAACGGGGCCTGGTCAGTCTTTGAGCAGATGGGATCTCCCCTGGCCAGGCGTAGTTGTAGGCCTCCCAAACTGACTGTACTCTTCTGGCTACCTTGCTAGAAGCTGATGTAAGTAGCCCACGTCCCTGAGTGTACCGTGTGGTGCTCACCCGTATGGCCGGTGACTCGGGGCCTTCTAATGGCTTCCGCTCCACGATGGCGGTGCTGGTCCCACGCGTGTGACCGTGCCTTCGGGCTTCTGGGCCAGAGGACCTGAAATCCCCTGCCTGACGGATTCTGCTGCTGGGTAGGAGTTAGTCCCCACAGCCTCGGACTCCGGGTCCGGTAAAGAATCTTCTTAGTCAGGGCGAGCTCTGCAGCTGCCAGCCCCTGACTCCTTGTAACTCTGCTGTTTCCTATGCTGCTTCTTGTCTCCACTCTCCTTGTCTGACTCACCCTGCCTCAGCCCCGGGTTTATACAGGGGAAGTTCTTCCCCTCCCAAGACTGGGCAGGAGGTGTGGCATGCACAGGATCCCTGACCAAAGGACCTCCCACCTGCTCTCAGACATAACATTACATTACTGTGGAAAACCAGACCCCTGGGGTGCCACATTCCCCCCTAGTGAAATTTAGTACTCCGGGACTAAACACATTTAGAAAAACATAACAAGGCAAAAAACATTAATAATACAATAAGAAAACATATAAAGATGGTTACGGCGTGTCCGCAACCGGGTGCAGTCTCTGAAAGAAGCAAGGTGTCCATTTCACCAACACAGGGAGACGTAACCAGGTAGGGGTCTGTCCTACCCCGAGTCCTTAACAGTCTCTAGTCCATCCTGGGTTACGCTCCAACTATGTACAAGGATTCCCGGTAAATCCACCAAGGTTTCCTAAAAACAACTGGAAACACAAAATTATACACAAGCAACAATACACAGATAAACATAAATAAAACTATTTTTACACTTCAAATTCTCCAGCGTGCGGGTAACTGGCCTCTAGTGGCCCTAGTGGACCTACGGAGCTGACTGTCTGGCCCTGAACTACAGGGTGTAGGAGCTGTCAAGGGTAAACTGGGCAGCTGTCTACCGGCTCTTTGTCTCACTAGGGGTACGGCAGGCTCACTATAAGCAGAGGGTTGATTCTCCTGTTCTACTCGTGTGGAGTCTTCTGCCTCCTGGACCGGCTGTTCTTCCAGCTCTACCCGTTGCTCCGTTGGTTCTTGGGATGATGGTTGGAGGAAGGTGAGTACGGGTACCACAACTGCACCATTGACTTGAGTCCAAGACCGAGGGAAGTCCCCGAGCACGGTACTAACCATATCTTCCCTTTCTCCCACGGGTCGATGGTCTTCTTGTTCCTCTTCAGGGTTCCTCAGTTGTTCGGGACACTTCTTCAGGTGGTCCCGGGACACAATGGCTGTGGTTTCCCCTCCGTCTTTACTGATGGTACAGACCTTCGGGTTCTTGTGGCTTGAGGGCAGTACGGTGTACGGGTCCTTCTCCCACTGGTCATCCAACTTGTGGAGCCGTCTTTTCCTCTTCAAGACCTGCTCTCCGGGTACCAGGGGAACAGCGGGAGCATACTGGTTGTAAGTCTTCTCTTGTCTTTCCCTAGCCTGACAGAGACTTCGCTCCACGCTCTCTTGTACTCTCCGGTACTGCTGCTGCCTCTCTGTGTCCCAGTCTGTTTCTGGTGAAGTGTCCTCAGGTGTCAGGACTCCCATTTCCAGGTCAACAGGTAACTTACCAGGTCTCGCCCTCATTAGGTATGCCGGGGTACAGTTGGTGGAACCTACCGGGATGTGGTTGTATAGGTCCACCAGATCGGGCAACTTCTCAGGCCACAGACTGCGTTCTTCCAGGGGCAATGGTTTTAGAAGATCCATTACCACCTGGTTCATTTTTTCACAAAGTCCATTAGTTTGCGGATGGTAGGGTGTCGTCCTTATCTTCCGGCAGCCATACAGATTGCAGAATTCCTGGAAGACCTCCGCTTCAAAGGCAGGTCCCTGGTCCGTCAGCACTTGGTCCGGGTACCCGTGTGGACGGCAGAAGTGCTGCTGGAAGGCTCTAGCTGCTGTTTGAGCCGTTAAGTCCTTGACGGGGACGACAACCAAGAACCGGGAGTAATGATCCACGATGGTTAACGCGTAGACGTAGCCACTTCTGCTTGGGGTCAGTTTTACATGATCCAAGGCTACCAGTTCCAACGGTTGCCGGGTGACGATGGACTGCAGGGGAGTCTTCTGGCTGGCCCGGTCCTTCCTTCTCAGATTGCACGGGCCACAGTCTCTGCACCACTTCTCGATGGTTCCCCTCATGCCTACCCAGTGGAACCGCTCGCGCAGCAGGAACTCCAGCTTTTTCCACCCGAAGTGTCCAGCTCCGTCGTGGTATGCCTCCATCACCATGGCTGCGTCTCTTCGTGGCACCACTACTTGCCAGAGTAGTTCATGCGTCCGGGAGTTGACCATTCTGCGGCACAACTTCCCCTTGTAAAGGAATAGTCGACTCTTCTCCGCCCATAGTTGTTTGGCTTCCTCCGGAGCGTCTGGTTCAAGGCGAGCCTCCGGCCGAGTCAGCATCTCCTTCACTAGTCGGACGGCAGGGTCGCTGTCTTGCGTTTCCGCCCAGTTGTAGTGGGGTAAGGGGTTCAACGTAGCAGCCTGCTTACCCCTTACCCGGTGGGAATACTGGATAGTCCCATGACGGTGGAACGCAGGGAGTTCAACTTCTTCCAGTCCCTCCGGATCTTCTCCTTAGTCCGGCAGGTTGGGCATCCTGGACAGGGCATCCGCGTTAGTATTGGAGCGTCCTGCCCGGTATTTGATTGTGAACTCGTAGTTGGACAGACGGGCCATCCACCTCTGCTCCAGGGCACCGAGTCTTGCCGTGTCCAGGTGTATCAACGGGTTGTTATCCGTGTATACGGTGAACCGGGAAGAAGCGAGGTAATGCCTAAAGCGCTCGGTGACTGCCCATACCACGGCCAGGAACTCTAACTTAAATGAGCTGTAATTCTCGGGGTTCCTTTCGGTGGGTCGCAGTTTTCGGCTGGCATAGGAGATTACTCGTTCTCTCCCCTGCTGAATCTGGGACAGTACGGCTCCTAGCCCGATGTTACTGGCGTCGGTGTAGAGGATGAAGGGCTGGCTATAGTCCGGGTACGCCAAGATTTCATCCCCCGTGAGGGCCATCTTCAGCTGGCGGAAGGACTCCTCTTCTAGCTCTTCCCATTTGAAGGGCGGCTTCTGGTTCTTGGCCTTCCGGGACTGGCCTATCAGGAGGTCCTGCATAGGCGCTGCCTTCTTGGTGAAACCGGGAATAAACCTTCGGTAGTAGCCTACCAACCCTAGGAACTGCCGCACTTCTTTTACGCTGGAGGGGCTTGGCCATCCCTTAATTGCGGTGATCTTATCGGGGTCGGGAGCCACTCCGTCAGCGCTCACCACGTGTCCCAGGTATTGCACCTTTGGTTTCAGGAGGTGACACTTGGAGGGTTTCACCTTTAGGCCGTAACTCGCCAGAGCTTCGAACACCTCCGCCAGGTGTTTCAGGTGGTCCTCATAAGTTTTGGAGTATACGATGACATCGTCCAGGTACAACAGGACCGTCTCAAAGTTTCTGTGGCCCAGACAGCACTCCATTAATCGTTGGAAGGTTCCTGGGGCGTTGCAGAGTCCGAACGGCATGCAGGTGAACTCGCTAAGTCCCATCGGGGTGGTGAATGCGGTCTTCTCCCGGTCCGCCTCTGCTACAGGAACCTGCCAGTACCCGCTAGTGAGATCCAAGGTAGAGAAGAAGTTAGCAGATCTTAAAGCAGCCAATGACTCCTCTATCCTTGGTAAGGGGTACGCATCCTTGTGTGTGATACGGTTGATTTTCCGGTAATCTACACACATCCTCATGGTGTTGTCTTTCTTTTTGACTAAAACTAGTGGGGCTGCCCAGGGGCTACAGCTATCCCGGATTACCCCAGCCTCCTTCATGTCTCGAAGCATCCCCTTGGCGTGTTGGTAGTGTGCAGGGGGTACGGGTCGATACCTCTCTTTTATGGGAGGATGATCTCCCGTGGGGATGCGGTGTTCTACCCCCTTGACCCGCCCAAAGTCTAACGGGTGTTTACTAAACACTCTCTCATACTCTTGAACCACCCGATAGACTCCTTGTTTCTGATGTGAGGGAGTGGAATCAGTACCCAAATGTAGTTGCTGACACCAGTCCTCCATGTCTTTCTTAGAGCCGTTACCTTCCTCCGGGTGAGATGGAGGCAAGGGTTCCACAGATTGTATAGAATTTTGATTAGTGGTATATAATTTGGCTAGCGTGGCATACCGGGGCAGGTACACTTCCCTCTCCCCGATATTTATTATGCGAATGGGCACCCTCCCATGGCGTACATTGACCACCCCCCGTGCTGTCAAAATGGTGGGCCTACTGTCTGAGTAAACTGGTTCCACCATTGCCTGGTAATCTCTTCCTCTCAGACCAATAGCTGCCCGGCACCAAATCATCATTTCACTTTTTGGGGGCATGGCAATAGGAAAAGGGTCACACATTCTTACGCTACCAATCTCACCGCCGGAGAGTTCCACTTGTTGCCGTTGCATCAGTGCCCGGATCTCTTTCTGGAGCACCCGCTGCTCGCCGGAGCTGGCGTTCTTGGCAACCTGCTGTAAAAGGAAAATCACCTCTGCAAGACAATTTTCAATTACGTTAGTTCCCAGAGTTATTTTTGGGTGACTCTCATGTTTATCAATATCTACAATGATCAGTCCCTGTGCGGCCAGTTCGACTCTACCGATTTTGAGGGCCACCTCTTTAAATCCGATCTGTGGCACGGGCTGGCCATTGCTGGCGATGATACTCAAGTCGTCGTCAGGGTAGTGGGTAATATCCGAGTCATTCCAGTACTGCTTGAAGAGCACGTACGGGATGGTGGTGACCTGTGACCCGGTATCCAGTAGGGCACTCATGGGAATGCCATCCAGTACCACAGGCAAGACTGGACGTCCTCCCACATATCTGTCGCGCCAGTTCGATGGGCCTGGTGATCTTTTTCCTGGGGGTTGGCCCTCTACCCCAGGTTGTGCCCGTTTAAAGAACAGTACCTTTCCATATGTCCGGATTGATTGCAGCGGCGGCAGATGGGTCGTCCGTCCTCGCTGTATCGGTCACTGGGTCTTCCTCTGGCCGGTGGGGTCCTCCTTGGTCGACGCCACGGGATGTCCTCCGGTCCGGATGCCAGCTGGATCTTCCCTGGGGTGGAAACCTGTAAAGACTGCACAGTTCGGGTTAGCGCAGCAACGCTCTTAGCTAGCTCTTGGACCTGATGGTGTAGGTCTGGAGCCGGGTCATTGTCCAAAGCCTGCGCATCAGCTCCCACAGGCCCTGCTGACAAGGGCGCCGCCTCCTGGTAGTAAGTGGTAGTGGGGCGTCTGTGGGTCACAACGCCACCTGGTGCCGGTTCTCGGAGCACCCGGATGGCTCTGTCCTTGAACTGTGCAAAGTCCAGATGGGGATCCTGTAAGGCCATTGCCCGCAACTGGGTTCGGTGGGCATTGCAATATAAACCCTCTATAAATTGTTCAGTCAACAGCCTGTCCTCGTTTCCCACCCCATCAGGGTCGGTCTGCTTTATGGCCCTCAGGGCCTCTTGTAGGTTTAGTGCATAGTCCCTTATACTCTCATGCGCTCGCTGCTTGCACCCGTAGAATCTAAGCTTAATCTCGGCTGAGGTGCGGGTATCAAAGGTGTCCTTCAGCCGGGTTAGTATCCCTGCGACAGTCTTCCTCCCAGGTGGCCAGGATTTTACTTCCCTTTTGGCTGCCCCGGTTAGTTGGGCCACCAGGATGCTCACTTTTTGCTCTTCTGTGAGGGGGTACACCTGGAAGAGGCTATCCAGCTTTTCTCTAAAGTCATGCAGGGTATGTGACTCCCCTGAGTACTGGGGTAGCCAAGCTGCTCCCGGGATATAGGGCATGGTGAAGGGCATAACTGCAGCAGCGGTAGCGCTGGCGGGGGTTGAGGCAGTGAAGCTCTCCTCCGTATCCGACATCTTCCTCCCCCCTAGTGGACCGTGGCCTACCTTGCGATGATCCTCTTCCGTAGGCCGCGGCTCCGCAGTGGATCGTCAGGGTTGAGGACCTTCCGTCGCGCTCCTGTGACGTCGGCGTCTGCTGGGCTCCTTCCAGGACCTTACGCAACGTCCGGACGTGAGGTGGGGCTTCAGTTCTCGCGCGCTTTCGGAGTCCACGCCCCTCTTCTTCCCGCGCGGCGTCCTCAAGATGGCGTCCAATGGCGGGAAAACTTCGCGGATGGCGGGAAGAAGCCCGAAGATGGCGCCGGATGGCGGGAAACTTCCCCGATGGCGGGAAGAAGGTAGAAGATGGCGCCGGATGGCGGGAAACCTCCACGGATAGCGGGAATCTTCACCACTGGTAAGTTTGAACAGTCTTTGCTTTTCAGGCACGCAGTACCCGGTGGTTGCGGGCACGAGATCCTGCCGACTACGCCAAAAGTTGACGCGCCCCTGGGCCTGTGTCGCGCTGCGTTGCGCACGCGGGAGCCTACCCGGAGCCGGATCAGTGGAGGGCTGTAGTCTCGTGGCGGTGACCCGGTCCGTGCCCAGGGAGTCAAACTAGACGGCAGTCTATTAGTAGTAAATAGTTGATGACTACGCCACCCGTTGAGTGCAGCCAGGAAGCTGCTGCTGCAGGGCAGACCGCTGAGGCCGGTGGTAGGATTGTGCAGCGTGATAGTATAACCCCCAACGGGAGGGGTATGGCCTCAGGGCAGCCGACGTGGATGATGGGGGTAGCAGGAACCACTCAGAGACGGTACGGTGTAGTTCAGGGTCTTTACTGGTAACAACGACAGACCCTCCCGGAGTACTTGCTAGCAAACGGGGCCTGGTCAGTCTTTGAGCAGATGGGATCTCCCCTGGCCAGGCGTAGTTGTAGGCCTCCCAAACTGACTGTACTCTTCTGGCTACCTTGCTAGAAGCTGATGTAAGTAGCCCACGTCCCTGAGTGTACCGTGTGGTGCTCACCCGTATGGCCGGTGACTCGGGGCCTTCTAATGGCTTCCGCTCCACGATGGCGGTGCTGGTCCCACGCGTGTGACCGTGCCTTCGGGCTTCTGGGCCAGAGGACCTGAAATCCCCTGCCTGACGGATTCTGCTGCTGGGTAGGAGTTAGTCCCCACAGCCTCGGACTCCGGGTCCGGTAAAGAATCTTCTTAGTCAGGGCGAGCTCTGCAGCTGCCAGCCCCTGACTCCTTGTAACTCTGCTGTTTCCTATGCTGCTTCTTGTCTCCACTCTCCTTGTCTGACTCACCCTGCCTCAGCCCCGGGTTTATACAGGGGAAGTTCTTCCCCTCCCAAGACTGGGCAGGAGGTGTGGCATGCACAGGATCCCTGACCAAAGGACCTCCCACCTGCTCTCAGACATAACATTACATTACTGTGGAAAACCAGACCCCTGGGGTGCCACACATGCACTACACACATCCCATTTCCGGGGGACAGACCAATGGTACTCCCACTAGAGAAATGTGCAGGTACGACAGTGTCTGTCCCTGGCTGGAGTGGGAGGGGGGTGGAACATCCCAGTAGTGTAGGGGCAGATAGGGGGAGCAGTCTGGGTAATGCTAGGAGCTCATTGGGTGCTGGTCACCTGAGCTCACACATAGAGGGAGTATATAAGGTGGGAACCATCTTAGATCAGGGTCAGTCAGTCAGTCTGTCAGTCTTTTGTAGAGTGAGTCAGAGGAAGAGAGCAGAGGAGAAGAGCAAGGCCCAGAGAGAGAGAGGAGAAAGAAGGACCCAGAGGGGGAGAAGAGAGAACTCCAAGAACCCAAGATTAGATCAGCGGGTGAAGAGTTGGCACAAGGGTACCGGATCCCAAGCTGGTGGAGGGCCCTAATCCTTAGCCAGAGACCGGAGGTCGTGGGCAGGATCTGCCACGACCACCCACTAAATCCACCCGGAAGGCAAACCAAGAATAGGGTCAGGGAACCCAGAGACAAGGGTTTACCAACAAGAGGCCCGAGGGAGCCGGACTTAGGTGGATCCCTGGTGGGGAAGGCCAGAGAGAAGGAACGTCAGAAAGGGAGCTCAGGATCACGCTCCAGAATTACTTGGGAGTTGGCCGAGTCCAGGACCTGGTGGACGCAGCACGGCTCGGGCGGTCACTCAAGGCCGGAGTGACCAGCATAACAGCAGTAAGTAAAGACCCTGAACTGCACAGCCCGACTCTGAGTCTCATTACCATCCTCACTGCACCTCCACAACCACCATCCTCTACACCTGACCCCCTGAGGCTATACCCCTCCCGTTGGGGGTTATACTACCTGAGCTGCACACACATCACCAGCCTCAGCGGACCCTGCTGCAGCGGCGGCCGTATTGACCGCAATTCAACGGGTGGCGTAGTCGACATAAAAGAACATCTAGTAACATCTATAAGGACTGCCACACACTGAGCTTGACACCCTGGGCACGGACCGGGTCACCGCCACTTGGAGACTACAACCCCCCCCCCCTTATCTGATCCGGCTCCGGGTAATCCCCCAAACAACACTGGCCCAGGGGGCGCGTCAACTTTGGCGTAGTCGGCAGGATTACGTGCCCGCAACAACCGGGTACTGCGTGCCTGAAGAAAAGTTCACCGTTACCTTAAAAAGAAGTCTCCCGCCGGTTCCGGAGGGTCCCCGCCAACGGACCCCATCACAGGTCGTTTCCCGCCGGTTGTCCGCCATTTGCAGCTTTTTCCCGCCATCCATGGAGTTTCCCGCCACTGGGAAACGATTCCCGCCATTTCCAGGGATTTCCCGCCTTGGAAGAGCGGACGCCATTATGGGCGTGCCAGAGGGTGGCAAAAGGTCACCTCCCATCGTGGGCCAGGTCGAAGAATGGCGCCAAAATCGGAAACCGCGCCCACCAACAGAGACTGTGATGCTGGAAGTGTCCATCAGCGTAAGAGAACTGCCCCTGGAACTGACAATCACTAAGTTGCCCCGGGACCACCCTCAATGTGGGCGGAGACAGAACAAGAGAGCGAAGATGGGTGCAGCCTGGAGGAGTCTGGAGAGAGCGCACCCGGAGACAAGAAGTCTGGAGAGGAGTCCAGAGAAAGCCTACCCGGAGATGGAGGGAGAGTCAGGCAGCACCGACCCAGTGGTCAGGAGCCTGCTACAAGCCACAACCCCACTAGGCCTAGTGGAGGTCCTGGCACAGCTCCCCCGAGACCGGGAGTGTGCACAGACTGCGCTGGAGGGCCTCGCACGGAGGATGGCCCGGGTGCAGCGAGAGACGTTGGCGGAGTGGAGCCGAGAGATGGCCCAGCGGACCGAAACCCGTCAGCGGAGCACGCCACCCGAGATGAGGAGACAGACCGCCTCTGAGGATGGTGCAGGAGGACTCAAGGCCGGAGACGGCGCCGAGAAGGGAGCTGAACGAATGGAGGCAGGTAAAGGGGACGTCTCTACCCCGAGCCGGGAAACCGCGTGCCTGCCCCAGCTCCCCGTCGCAGAGCCCGAAGTTCCCCCTGCCGTGCCCGTCGCTGCATCGTCACCGCCGCAGACTAGGCCTCAACCGGAAACCGCGGCCGCGACCCCTGTGACGTCACACGCCTCGACCTCGAGCGTGGCCAAGCAGGAAATACAATCAGCCTGGTCGCAAGGCCTAGTACCCCCGGGCGCCGCAATTCCAACAGAGCCCCCTACCTCCGCGGAGCCACCGGCCTAGTCGCAGGGCCGAGTAACCCAGGGCGCCGCCGTTCCTACGGTGCCCTTTGCCTTTAGGGTGCCCCAAGCCTGGTCGCAAGGCCTGGTCAACCCGGGCGCCGCTACCATCAACGCGCCCTCAACATCTAGAGTGCCGCACCTGGGTGAAAATCTATTTGCCCAGCATACGTGCCCGGATGGGCAGCCCTTCATATGGCCCCAGGAGTACTACCAACTGGAACTCCAAAGGGCGAGGCCCCTGTGTGAGCCCCTGATTCCGGCTCCGAAGCCCGTCAGGAGGACCCAGCCCCCGCTAGAGGAGGCACAATTTGAGTGGGACCCCACCGGAGGAGACCTCATGGGGTTCACTCAGGAGACTCGGGCGGCCGCAGCGGAGCGTGCAGAGTGCTGCCGCCAGCAGCTCGAGGTCTTCGAGAAGGAGCGGAGAGAGAGGCGGGTCCGGGAACAGCAAGCACAGATAAGGAGTGCGGAGCAGAAGAGCCGGACCAGGAGAGATCCCCGTGCAGCTCATGGTCCCCGTACCACCGGGACTGTGATTAAATTCAACCTGCAGCATGGGTGGGGCTTCATAAAAGACCATCATACCCCCGGCGACGTCTTTGTCACCCGCAGAGACGTAGAAAGCCATCTGCCGGAGGGACACAGAGGTCGTGACCTGTACGTAGGGGACGAGGTCACCTTCACCCAGCACAAGTGTGCCAAAGGACCCTACGCCCTCCATGTGCATCGCCTGACGGAGGAGGAGCTGCGGTGTGAGGAGGAGCAAGAGGGCCCGGACGGGTCTGAAACTGAAACCAACCAACAAGAAAGAGCAGGAGGACGCCGTCGTTGAAGTACGGTAGAGAGAGACTGTATAAAGTTGCCCGTCGGGGTACCAAGAACTGTTACTTATTTAAAATATGTTCCCCGTTGGGACAAAGTGTGAACTGATGCCCGTGTGTCCCTAGTTCCTAATACCTGGCCGAGGACTGAGAGCGGCCATATCCCCTTTGTATATAGTTGCGCTTCCTAAAGCGCCCCCTACTGGTTTTATGGGAAAACCATTTTTCTTCAAGAGACTGTCGCACTTTACCCGGTCACAAGTTGCACCGTGACCGGAGGAACCAGCGACAGGAATGTTTACAAGAATGTTATTTATGAAAACGTTTTATTGCTGATATATATATGATGTTTTATATGTTTATATGTTGATGTTTATGAAAAATAATTGTATGTTTTGGATGTTTTTGTCTTTAACAGCCCGAGGACGTGCTGTGATTTACCAGGGGGGAATGTAGCACCCTGAGGATTCGGCTGCTACAGGGGTATTACACCTCAAGCCAGAGGTGTGGTATTCCACTCCCGGGTAAGGATGGAGTGTGGAACTGAGCTCAGTGGGCTGCATGCACTACACACATCCCATTTCCGGGGGACAGACCAATGGTACTCCCACTAGAGAAATGTGCAGGTACGACAGTGTCTGTCCCTGGCTGGAGTGGGAGGGGGGTGGAACATCCCAGTAGTGTAGGGGCAGATAGGGGGAGCAGTCTGGGTAATGCTAGGAGCTCATTGGGTGCTGGTCACCTGAGCTCACACATAGAGGGAGTATATAAGGTGGGAACCATCTTAGATCAGGGTCAGTCAGTCAGTCTGTCAGTCTTTTGTAGAGTGAGTCAGAGGAAGAGAGCAGAGGAGAAGAGCAAGGCCCAGAGAGAGAGAGGAGAAAGAAGGACCCAGAGGGGGAGAAGAGAGAACTCCAAGAACCCAAGATTAGATCAGCGGGTGAAGAGTTGGCACAAGGGTACCGGATCCCAAGCTGGTGGAGGGCCCTAATCCTTAGCCAGAGACCGGAGGTCGTGGGCAGGATCTGCCACGACCACCCACTAAATCCACCCGGAAGGCAAACCAAGAATAGGGTCAGGGAACCCAGAGACAAGGGTTTACCAACAAGAGGCCCGAGGGAGCCGGACTTAGGTGGATCCCTGGTGGGGAAGGCCAGAGAGAAGGAACGTCAGAAAGGGAGCTCAGGATCACGCTCCAGAATTACTTGGGAGTTGGCCGAGTCCAGGACCTGGTGGACGCAGCACGGCTCGGGCGGTCACTCAAGGCCGGAGTGACCAGCATAACAGCAGTAAGTAAAGACCCTGAACTGCACAGCCCGACTCTGAGTCTCATTACCATCCTCACTGCACCTCCACAACCACCATCCTCTACACCTGACCCCCTGAGGCTATACCCCTCCCGTTGGGGGTTATACTACCTGAGCTGCACACACATCACCAGCCTCAGCGGACCCTGCTGCAGCGGCGGCCGTATTGACCGCAATTCAACGGGTGGCGTAGTCGACATAAAAGAACATCTAGTAACATCTATAAGGACTGCCACACACTGAGCTTGACACCCTGGGCACGGACCGGGTCACCGCCACTCGGAGACTACAACCCCCCCCCCTTATCTGATCCGGCTCCGGGTAATCCCCCAAACAACACTGGCCCAGGGGGCGCGTTATATATATATATATATATATATATATATATATATATATATATATATATATATATATAAAAAAATATGGGACCGGTCAGCAATAGGCACCTTAGTTTACCCTGGTAAATATCTTAGCAAAAATGTGTATCTATCTGCTCTATTGATGTAGCTTACATTGTTTAATGTTATGTATTCCTATCTTGATCTATCTATATGCATTGACATGCTATATTGTATTTGTATACGCTCTACTCTTGTTAATTACATGGAATACATTCATTTTGAACCAGGGTACTATATATATCACTTTAAAGTCTGCCTATTTGGAGTGGGCCTTCTGGATTACCCTATCCGAGACACTCCTCCTTTCCTTATGTATATACATTTGTAATCATGTTTTATCTATTTTGCTGTTTGTGTTTTTGCTGTTCATGATTTCTAATAAAGATTACATTATTTTTTATTGGGTGTGCACCACCTCCTTACCGGTATCTCTTCTACATTTACCAGTTTAGTTTTACCGGGATCATGTAGCACACCTCATCTGTATTTTGCTGTGCCCATTTTACTACTTTTGTGCAAAAAATACCCACTAGACAGGCACATTAAGTTAACTTTTAACATGACAGTGGTTAAAAGAACGATTTGGTACGACTGTACAAGATTGGCTTACATGAACAGGATAAAACAATACATCGGGTTGACAAGTTCCTAATACTCTCAGCGGACTTTAGTGTTTGTGGCTAGTATCCCAATCAATGCTCTTTGCATTTAAAATTGCTGTTTATCTTTATCTGTGTTTAAGATTGTTTGCACTTATCTGCTTATCTATTTGTTAATTCATTTGTAATAAAAATTGGTTAGGTTTCCAACTTTTTTTTTTAAATCAATTACATTTTTATTGATTTTGAAACATTTACAGAAAGGAAAAACCGGATATCGAACCCAAAACATTTGAACCCCAACTCTTCTCTTCCCACCCAGTCAAACTCACCTTTTCATAATTCCAGTCATATACGACCAGAGCCCAAATTGCAGTATACATGAGTATGAGTCCAAAACTCATACAAAATATAATTTCACAAAAGATACTTTGTACGTTCATATTACATGTTGGTTATTTAAGTCTTTTTGAAACTCTTCCACACGTAGCTCATCAACATATCCCATGTAGCATCGGCGTCTCTGCCTTCTGCCAGGTAGAGATGCCGTCCCTCTCACTGCCGCGCTCCCTGCCCGGCGTCCTCCAGCGCTCCTCTTCCTGCTTCTTCTGCCGGCGTGCACAGCTTCCCGGGCACTGTGCTTAGGGCGCAATTGCCGGAGGTCCTCCTATATATAAGGCACCTCCTCCAAAATGGAGGTGCCCGAGCATCAGTTGATGCACAGTGTTCTAACCTCTGCTTCAGCCCTCAGGTCCCGCTGCTAGCCTGACTACTAGTCCTGCCCGCCAGCCTGACTATCAGTCCAGTCCGCCAGACTGACTACTCTCCAGCCTGACAGTCTGTCTTCCATTCAGTCCGCCAGTCTGTCTATGGGCTTCACCCGCCTGCTTACCTGGAAGCACCTGCCTGTTACCTGTCAGCCTACCTGGAGACTCCTGCCCGTCACTTGCCGTGACCACCTATCTGCCTTCCCGGAGGTTCCTGCCCGTCTCTTGCCGTGACCACCTGTTCGCCTACCCGGAGGCTCCTGCCCGTCGCTTGCCGTGACCACCTGACAGCCCACCTAGAGGCTTTCGCCTGTCACTTGCCATGACCACCTGTCTGCCTACCAGGAGGCTCCTGCTCGTCACTTGCCGTGACCACCTGACAGCCTACCTAGAGGCTCCCGCCTGTCCCTTGCCGTGACCACCTGACAGCCTAGCTAGAGACTTCTGCCTGTCGTCTGCTGCCTCTGCCAGTTAATCTACCCAGACCTCTCGTCAGCCTGCCTGCTGTGCCCATCTGTAGTATCAGTCAGTCTCAGCCATCTGACCCGTGGGAGTCACCTGCTCCCTTACAAGGTCGTCCCCAGAGTAGCACCTGGTCCCTCTGCTCGGTCCCTCCCTGTCACGGAGTCGTTAGCCGCCGTACTACCAGGGTCGGTCTGAGTTGATACTTAGTTACGCCCCTCTGGGCCCCTCGCACCACAGCACAGAGGTTCCACCACCCGGATCCGTAACATCCCAGAATACAGATCAAAGGATCTTTAGGCACTGTACAATCATGCAAATTCTATAAGGTTAAGAACCACAATCCAAAATGTATATAATTGTGGGCAAGACCATAACATGTGAAATATTCCTGCTTCCTCCCCTGAAGAGCGCAGGCAACTGGAATGTGGTCTAATGCCCATTTTAAGCAGCATTTCTGGTGATCTGTATACTGTATGGATGACTTACAACTGTTACAGTCTACCTGGTTCAATTAGTGAGAGGTTGGGGGCATTCTCTAAGATAGAGGACCACTTGTCCTCCGAAATGACTCCCAACTCCAACCGTCACTTTTGTTTAACCAGCAAAGGGAATCTTTTCAGAAAGACAAACAGCAGGTGGTCATACAGTGGGGGGAAATTTATTATTTGATCCCTTGCTGTTTTTGTAAGTTTACCCACTGGCAAAGACATGAACAGTATATCTTTTTAAGGGTAGGTTAATTTTAACATTGAGAGATGGAATATCCAAAAAAAGAAATCAATAAAATCACATTGTATAAATTAGATAATTTTTTTTACATTTTACAGTGAGAAATAAGCATTTGATCCCTCTGGCAAACAACACTTAATACTTGGTGGCAAAACCCTTGTTGGCAAGCACAGCAGTCAGACGTTTTTTGTAGTTGATGATGAGGGTTGCGCACATGTCAGGATCATTTTTGGTCCACTCTTCTTTGCAGATCATCTCTAAATCATTAAGATTTTGAGGCTGTCGCTTGGCAACTCGGAGCTGCAACTCCCTCCATAAGTTTTCTATGGGATTAAGGTCTGGAGACTGGCTAGGCCACTCCATGACCTTACTGTGCTTCTTTTTGAGCCACTCCTTTGTTGCCTTGGCTGTATGTTTTGGGTCATTGTCTTGCTGGAAGACCCAGCCACGACCCATCTTCAATGCTTTTACTGAGGGAAGGAGGTTGTTGGCCAAAATCTCACCATACATGACCCCATCCATCTTCCCTTCAGTACGGTGCAGTCGTCATGTCCCCTTTGCAGATAAGCACCCCTTTATAATGTATAAAGTATAATGTTTCCCCCACCATGCTTCACAGTTCACACTTCACAGGGACGATGTTCTTAGGGTTGTACTCATCATTCTTCTTCTTCCAAACATGGTGAGTGGCGTTAATGCGAAAGAGCTCAATTTTTGTCTTATCTGACCACAGCACCTTCTCCCAATAACTCACAGAATCATCCAGGTGTTCATTGCCAAAATTCAGATGGGCCTGCACATTTGCCTTCTTGATCAGGGGGACTTTGCGGGTACTGCAGAATTTTAAACTTTTAAAGGGGTTGTGCGGTAGTTTAGATTACCCCCACATGTATCCCCCCGAGGTCCCTAAGACTTTTTGTAAATACCTTCTGTTGCTGATGATGCCTGTGAGCAGCGCTATCGGTAGCCGCTCACAGGCATCACGTGACCCCAGCGCCGATGTCACGACAAGTGAGACGCGACTCAGAGCTAGGGTCCCCGCGGTGGCTGCTGGGTTGTGGGTGGGGTTACCCCCTGCGTCACACCCGGCATCCACCTCGCACTTTCCCAATGAATGGGGAGAGGCAGAGCGCGCGGTGGATGCCAGGTGTGACATGGGGGTTAACCCCGCTCCACAGCCTGGCATCCACCTGGAACCAGGAAGATCGTGACCCCCGGCTGCTGCCAGCACTTGTCGGGACATCAGCGGATGTCCGGCTGCAGCCGGGGGTCACGTGATGCCTGTGAGCGGCCACCGATAGCGCCGCTCACAGGCATTATCAACAGCAGAAGGTATTTACAAAAGGTTTTAGGGACCTGGGGGGGGATACATGGGGGTAATCTAAGGTACCGCACAACCCCTTTAAGGCGTAACGTGTTACCAATTTTTTTCTTAGTGACTGTGGTCCCAGCTGCCTTGAGATCATTAACAAGTTCCCCCCATGTAGTTTTAGACTGATCTCTCACCTTCCTCATGATCAAGGTGAGATTTTGCATGGTACCCCAGATCGATGTCGATTGACAGTCATTTTGTATTTCTTCCATTTTCTTACTATTGCACCAATAGTTGTCTCCTTCTCATCCAGCGTCTTACTTATGGTTTTGTAGCCCATTCCAGCTTTGTGCAGGTCTATGATCTTGTCCCTGAAATCCTTAGAAAGCTCTTTGGTCTTGCCCATGTTGTAGAGGTTAGAGTCTGACTGAGTCTGTGGACAGGAGTCTTTTATACAGGTGACTGTATAAAAGACTTTAATGTAAGTAACGAGTTGATTAGGAGAGTTTAGCTGGTTTGTAGGAGCCAGAACTCATAATGGTTTGTAGGGGATCAAATATTTATTTCTCACTGCAAAATGCAAATAAATTTATCTAATTTATACAATGTGATTTTCTTGTTTTTTTTGGATATTCTATCTCTCAATTTTAAAATTAACCTACCTTAAAATTATAGACTGTTCATGTCTTTGTCAGTGGGCAAACTTACAAAAACAGCAAGGGATCAAATACTTCTTTCTCCCACTGTACAGTATATGCAAGAAATTACTCCCCTAGCATATAGTATGTGATATCTTTCTGAGCTACAAGATTATTTAACCCTTTTCTGACCCAAGGCGTACTAGTAGGTATCTGGGCCTTAAGGGACAGATACATATTAGTACGCCCTGGCGATTTCGCCCTCACAGAGGTTGTGTGGGCGCGATCGTGGCCGGCTGTCAGCTGATTGTCACAGCTGACAACTGGTACTATGTGCAAAGAGCGGTGCTGCACTGCTCCCACCACATTAACCCCCAAAATGCTGCAATCAAAATCTATTGCAGCATTCCGGGAGCAAGGGGAGGCAATCACTGCTTACTTACCTCCTCTCTGGGGTACTGCGCTGTCTGTCGGGTCCCGGTGGTTGTCATGGTGACCCAATGTAGTCATGACGACATCCGCCATTTTTGTGTATTCTGCCGCCCAAAAATCAGAATAGAAAGCAATCAAAAAATGTCACGTGCACGAAAATGGTACCAATAAAAACGTCAACTTGTCCAGCAAAAAACAAACCGTCACATGACTGTCGGCCAAAATATGGAAAAATATGGTGATACAAAAAACTAGTCTTTGCAAAAAAAAAGGATTTTTTAGTGTGTGACAGCTGTCAGTCACAAAAATCCAATATGAATCTGGTATCGCTGTAATCGCACCAACCCGAAGAATAAAGTAATCTAATCACTTATACCGCATGAGGAAAGGCGTAAAAAATAAACTCTAGGGTTGTGTTTAGGGCTAGGCTTGAGCTAGGGCTAGGGTTGGGCTAGGGTCAGGGTTAGGGTTGGGCTAGGGTCAGGGCTAGGGTTGGGCTAGGGTCAGGGTTAGGGTTGTGCTAGGGTTAGGGTTGTGCTAGGGTTAGGGTTGTGCTAGGGTTAGGGTTGTGCTAGGGTTGTGCTAGGGTTAGGGTTGTGCTAGGGTTAGTGTTAGGGTTGTGCTAGGGTTAGTGTTAGGGTTGTGCTAGGGTTAGTGTTAGGGTTCGGCTAGGCGGGGACTGAAAGGGTAATAATTTTTTTTTGAACAGTGTGTTTTTTATTTCATTAAAATACTTTATTCTGGCCGTGTATTTATTGAAAAAGCAGAAACCATTTAACTACGCGGTTACTAATGGGAGCGCCTTATAGACGCCCTCCATTACTAACTTGGGCTTCACATCAGCTGCCAATACAATGCTGATGTGAACCCTAACCCCATTACCCCACTCGCCACTGCTCCAGGGCAGTGGGAAGAACTGAGGCTAAGTGCCAGATTTGGAGCATCTTATGCATTCGCCATCTCAGGGACTGCTGAGGGGTGATATTAATAGCCGCAGAGGGGTCCAGCATTCATGGCCCCTTCCCTGGCTATTAGTATCAGCCCGCAGCTGTCTGCTTAGCCTTTGACGTGGGGTCCCCCTAGAAAATCTAACCAGTAATTTTTTGGGGGGTCCTCCTGTAATCTAGCTAGTAAAGGAAAAACAAACAGCTGTGGGCTGATATTAATAGCCAGGGAACATTGTTGGTTAATGGCTCCTTCCCCGGTTACTAATACAAGCCCCCAGCGGTCGGCTGCTGATAAAAATGATGCGGGAGCCCACATCATTTTCTTTTTCATTTTAGGCTCTGTGCCTACGATCCGGACGTCGCAGCGCTTGGGACGCATATTTTTGCTGTGTCCAAAACGTTGCATTCTATTGAATGCAGGTAAATCCACATGTGTTCACTGAACCATGCATATTTACCGCATTCTATACTTTCTAGTGGTCAAATTTCTGTTTAGCGACTCCGCAAGACAATTTGACATGCTAGGTCCTGAAAGACATGCGGCATGTCAGTGTCCATGGGTGATCCGCAGCCTCAGATGCACACATAGTGGACATGGGATTTCTAGAGATCCCATCCACTATGCTGTAACTTCTGGACGCTGCGGGTTTGATGCTGTATAAACACACAACGTCAAACCTGCAGCGGCTCCTGACCGTGGCCACGTACCCAAACGCACCTGTAGCGTGTCAATTTCTGTAGCGGACATGCCAGTCTCCGCTGCAGATTTTGACCAATTTGAAGTGTCATTATATGCGGTGGATTCACATTTATCAACAACAAAAGTGCCACATTAGAACACCGTGTTTTGGACGCAACAAAAATATGTTGCCTCCAAAGCGCTGCTTGTTGCTGTTCGTGGGGACGTATTGGCTAACGAAACAGTTGTGAGCTGTTAATTATAGCCAGGGACCATGTTTGCAAATGGCACCTTCCCAGGCTAAAAATAGCAGCTCACAGCAGCTGCATAAATTACATGAATAAAAATGCTAATGAAGATTGGGTGTATGGGATCAGCTGACACCTAGCTCTTTTGTTTGGTGATGTCAAGGTGTCAATCAGACCTTTTCATGACTAAACTTAATTAAAGTAAAGAGTTAAATAAATAAACACAGACACAGAGCAAACACCTTATTTGAAATACAACAGACACATTATTTAATCATTTAAATTAACCAATATACTTACCCCGGTTCTGAAGGTAATCCAAGGGTTTAAGCAATATCCCACCAAATAACTTTATTTAGCTCTAAAAAGCATTCATTGATGTACAAAAGCGCTTCAAAAAACGCACCAAATTTCCACAGAGTTTTTCCTACCAAGGAGATGCAGAAACGCTCAGGAAATTTCTGCTTCAAATCTTGATCATGCGCACATAGCTTTATAACGTGGAGCCCAAAACTGGATCCCATATTCCAGATGAGGCCTCACCAGTGATTTATAAAGGGGCAACAGTATGTTGGGATCGCGGGATTTTATTTCTTTTTTTATAGAGCCTAAAGTCTTGTTTGCTTTTCCCATGTCTGCTTGATTGTTTACTGCTACTCAGCTTACTTGTCATCATAATACCAAACTCCTTCTCCTCTTCTGTAGTCCCGAGTATACTCCCATTTAATGTATATGCAGCAATAGGATTACTCCATCCTAGGTGCATTACTCTACATTAAACCTCATCTGTTAAGTGTTTGCCCATTCAGTCATCTTATCCAGATCATTTTGCAATATCGTAATGTCAAGATCAGATAGGTCCTAGCACAGATCCCTGCGACACCCTACTGCTGACTAGATCCCATTTAGAGAACGTACCATTTATGATGACTGTTTCCTATCATTTAGCCAATTCCTTACCCATCTGCATATAGTTCATCTAAGTCCTTACTTCTGTAGCTTCAGTATAAGGCTGTTATGTGGTACAGTATCAAATGCCTTTGCAAAGTCCAGAAAAATCACATCTTCCTCATTACCAACATCCAGGTTTGCATTTACGTCCTCATAGAACCCCAACATATTGGTTAGACACAACCTATGTTTCATGAATCCACGTGGATTACCATTTATTATATTATTCTCTGTGTTATAACTCTGCAGGTCATCTCTTATGGTGCCCTCAAAAATGTTGCGCACTACTGATGTCAGACTTACTGGACAGTGGTTACCTGGATCCACCTTCTTACCTTTCTTAGATATCGGTACCACATCAGCTATCCTCCAATCCTGTGGCACTACCCCTGTTACAAGAGATTCTAAGAAAATGAGATTCAGCGGTTTGTCAATTACAATGCTTAATTCCCTCAGTATCCATGGATGAATACCATCTGGGTCGGGGGATTTGTCAATATTTAATTTGCTCAGACGCAGGCGTACTTCTTCTTGTGTTAAACTAGTTATATCAGGTGGTGAACTTTGATTTTTGCCCTGTTGAAAGATCCCTGGAACAGATGGTTTCTTGGTGAACATGGATAAAAAGTGCCAGTTTAATATCTCAGCCTTTTCTTTGTCCTCTATAATTATCTTGTTATTGTCGTCTTTTAAGAGGCAGACACCATCTGTTTTGGGGGTTTTTTGGCATTGATGTATGCATAAAAATTTTTGGGATTTATTTTAATGTTGCTTGCAATTTATTGCTCTGTAGATAATTTTGCTAGCTTGATTTTTTTTGCATTTCTTATTTAGATCTTTATATTTCTGAAATGCTATTTCTGTATTCTCAGCCTTCAAGATTTTGAATGTCCTTTGTTTCTGTCTTTTTAAACTTTGTACTGTCTTATTTATCCATAATGGTTTCTTTTTATTCCTGGACATTTTATTACCAGAGGGTATAAATTTTCTACAGGATTCTACCAGTATTTCCTTAAACATGCCCCATTTACGTTCAATATCCCCAATTACCATGACATGGTCCCAGTCTACATGACTAAGCTCTTTCCTTAATTTGTTGAAATCAGCTTTCCTAAAGTTCCAGATTTTTGCATTTCCTTTTTGAAATGTTTTATTGAATATTACATTGAAACGTACCACATTATGGTCGCTGTTTCCCAAATGCTCCTGGACCTGTAGATCTGAAATTGTATTTGGTCTATTTGACAGCATCAGAGCCAGAAGATTACTTTCCCTGGTTGGTTCATCAATCAGCTGAGAGGTAATTGTCCTAAACTGTGGATAAGAACTTGCAGCTTTTAGCACAACTAGAAGATTCTATGTCCCATTGAATATCTGGATAGTTAAAATGACCATAATATGGACCCTATTATAATGTGCTGCATTTTTAATTTGTTGCAGCATTTTGTCCTTTACCAGTTCAGCTATATTAAGAGGCTTGTAACAAACTCCAATTAAAAGCTTTCCATTAAGGCCATCCCCATGTACATTAACCCAGACTGATTCTATATTGTGGCAGCTTACCCCAGTGTCGTCATTGAGCACAGGTTTTAAGTTGGCTCTTAAGAAAATACACACTCCACCTTTTTTATCTTTCCTGTCCTTTCTAAATGTAGTATATCTTTCCATGTTTGTCACCCAGTCATGGCTTTTACCCAGCCAGGTTTCTGTAATACCCACCACATCATATTCTGTGACTTCCAAAAGAGTCTCCAGTTCATTCATTTTGTTTGCGAGACTTGTTGCATTTGCCAGCAGACATTTAATAGTATTAGCACATTTGTTACTCCTACTAGGCTTTCTACTTTCCATGAGTATCCCAGCCCCCCTAAATCCTCATTAATCCCTGCTGACCCACTCTTATCTATCCCCTTATTAGCATGAATATCCTCCCTCCTTCCCCCCCAAATCCTAGTTTAAAAGCTCCTCCATCCATTTGACCATTTTCCCCCCAGCACAAGAAATAGGCTGAACTGGATGGACGCTTGTCTTTTTTGGGCCTTATAAACTATGTAACTATGTAACTATAGCTGCAACCCCCTCATTGAGATGCAGCTCGTCCCTACCTTAGAGCTTGTAGCCAACAGCAAAGTCAGCTCAGTTCTCCATGAATCCAAACCCTTCCTTCCTGCACCAATTTCGAAGCCACTTATTTATCTCCCTAATCTCTCGCTGTTTTTCTAGTGACGCACGTGGCACCGGCAGTATTTCTGAAAACACTACCTTGAAGGTCCTGGCCTTCTGCTTCTCTCCTAGTTCCCTGTACTCATTTTTAAGGACCTTCCACCTCCCTCTAACTTTGTCATTGGTACCAATGTGTACCATGACTGCTGGATTTTCCCCAGCAATCTGTCTATTTGATCCACAATATGTCGAACCCGAGCACCCGCCAGACAACACACTGTTCGACATTCACTGTCTCAGCAGCAGATGACCCTGTCTGTCCTCCTAATTATAGAATCCCTACCACAAACATCTGTCTGGCCTTTGCTGCACTCCTATTTCCTTCCTTCCTTCCTACAGCAGTCTTCTTCTAGTTGCTAGGAGCCATGTCCTGCAGCAGTTAGCCCAGCCTTGGGCTAGCATTCCTAATTTAAGCCAAACAGTCATATTAACTAGGTTGTTCCAGATCAGAACTGGGCTTACTGGCACTTTTCCCCCTACCCCTTCTTCTAACTGTTACCCAGGTACCTACTTCCTGATCTTCCCCACCTCCACATCACTGATCCCAGCCGTTGCAAGGTCAGTGAGCTCTAAACTCTTCTCCAGGTTTGGAACGCTCCTGAGTGTTGCTAGCTGCACATCTAGATCCAGTATCTGGGCTTCTAAACCGTTAATTCACGGACATCGAGCACAGACATATTCACCCTCAAACGGCAGTTCAAGGCATGCATACATCACTGAAGACGCACACCTGGTAGCATTGCCCATGGAGCACATATTTAATGGGGATGAACAATACAGGTAAAGGCAGCAGCCTTGCTAGATAGGTCTGCACTTGTAGTTCTCCAGTCAGCAAACTTCTTTTCCGTATCTGCTGAATTTACATGGCTGCCATGCATAATTGTCTTTCATGCTGATCCAGCCATTTCTTGGACTCCTCTGCTCCCAAAAAGAAGTGTGATTTATTCAAAACAGCTGTCAATTGTGTCGGATACAGTATAGAACATAAGAAATTCAGGTTTCTCAATCGCTTCTTAACTACTGTGAATTTTATCCTCTGTTTTTGAACTTCTGTGGAAAAATCCAGGAAGATGAATACTTTGCTCCTGTTTATAGACAGGTCTTGTGTGTCGCACTTAAGATGGGATTCTGCATTACAGAGATTGTGACACTAATTAACATGGGACGAGGTGGGTGTCCAGGGGGCAAGGGTCTTGAAGGAACCTAATAAGCTCTTTCAATCGCAAATAAATGTGTAATAACATCAGTCCCAAACGTATTTTTATCTTTATGCCTCCTACGTGTCCTTCTGCCAGCTGGAACACTCCGGAAATAAAGTCTGCAGCCATCGGAGATGTTCACTCTCCTTCTCCCAGCGTTCTATAAGTGTAGCAGAGCAGGTATCAGGATAATATCTCATCCTAGATCTTGAATCTATTAATCTGGCCTATAAATCAATAATCATCCACATCCTTTTGGTAGCTAAGAATGCTATTGCAGAACATTGGAAAGAAATACCTGTTGTCAATGATATTATTGATAAGATTACTTTGCATAATTGATATGAAAGAAGTCATGCAATTGCAAATAATTATTATAATGCATAGTATAAGAGAGATGGAAACCTTGGATTTATTTTACATCTTGATTCTCATTGTTTCTCTCCGATTCTGATGATTCTGATTAAGCATTTAAAATGATAAAACTGTTCAACCATTGTAAAAAAATGTTATAAAAATTCCCGTTAAGATTATTTTTCCCTATACCCTTTTCCTCCTTCCTTGCCTTTCCCAATTTAGGTAGTTCCCCATTAAACCAAAGAAGGAAGTCTACTTGAGCTTTTTCCCTTTTCTTTTCATTTCTTCCTTCCCTATCCAGTTTGCATATGTTAAGGTTTGAAAATATTAATAAAGTTTGTTGGAAAAAGGATAATATCTCAAGTACAGAGCGGGAGCCTTTGGCTCTGCATCCTACTCCATGCTGCGCTAGGCCATGCCCCATTAACTTTTTTTTAAGAAATGTTTTACTAAATTGATAAAAGCAGAATGTACAAGATACAATGTATTGCAGAAAAATACATCAAAGATTACATATCTTGTAACAAACCAATAAAGATTGACTGTACTTTATGTATAATTAGTAGGACAATTGACAATCTAGAAGTGGGAAATAATAGGAGTTGTGCCTCCATAGGGTATCACTGTATGTAAGCATGAAGAAAACCAACTGCTGCTGCTCGTGGCTGGTGGATAAATCCTCCAAGAGATATTGAATCCAGTTGAATGAACACATAAGGTGGACTGCGCTTCTGGTGTAAATAGTTTCTTCAGAAAGAATGATGAGAATGAGGTTATTTATTCACAACGCATTTCAATGACGTATCGGTATCTTTATTAAGTGAAAGAAAACAAATGTCTACAGGGGGAAAACTTAGTACTGAAGTACAATAATAAACCAGGGGATTGCACAGTGCGATCAACTCTAAACAATACTTCATAGATAAATAGATGACAAGATCTGTCCTGGTTTTTGTGATAGGGCCTAAGAGCCACTTATTCCTGAAATAATAGCAGGAACATGTCGGTTCAGACAAACTGAGCACATTATTTACCTATGAAATACATAACCCTCTACAAAACTTTTTAGGGTGATTCTAATAACCTTTTTGGCATAAAATAATACTTTATAAAAGGAGTGTAGTGAGGCATCTCTGAGTATGTCATCCACAAGGTCCGATTAGGCTGTGTGCCCACGATGCCTTTTTCATGCTTTTCCGCTGCGGAATTTCCGCAGCAGAAACGCATCAAAAACGCATGGTAATCCGCACCACATGGTCCTCAATGGCATTCCGCAATGTCAATGCACATGCTGCGGATTATTCCGCAGCGTTTCTGCGGCGCTCAAAAATCCGCAGCATGTTCATTAATTTTGCGGAAGCGCCGCCACTGACTTGCATTGAGACGCATATAATCCGTGTCGGTACATTTGTACACGCGGATTATATGCATTTCAATGTGCGGATGGTACCCAGTTCTGGAGGAGAGAAGACTCTCATTCAGACCTGGGTACCATTGTAACTGTGAAAAAAAGAATAAAATAATAAATAAAGTTTATATTCACCTTCTTGCGGGTCCGGCAGCTCTTCTCCTTCCAGGACCTGAGATGACGTCGCAGTCATGTGACTGCAGGCTGTCTCGCGAGATGCCGGCAAGCCAGGAAGGAACCAGGAAGGAGCGCGACAGCACACGCGGCGGCATCGGCGGCAAAGTATAGCTTTATTTTTTTTATTTTCATGGTCACACTATATAAATCCATGCTGTTTGCATGGATTTATACAGTGTGACCTAGTTGTCAAGCACTTTCCAAGTGATGCTATCGCCTGGAAAGTGCTTGTCAGTCCGCATGCAGAAACACATGCGTTAACGCATGTGGATACGCATGTGAATCCGCATGTATTCTGCAGGAAAACGCATGCACAATCTGCATGCGTTTTTTCTGCCAAGGAGATGCAGAAATGCTGCAGAAATTTTCTGCTTCATTTCTGCATCGTGGGCACATAACCTTAGTCAGGTCTTTGGGTGCATTATACTTAGCACCAACATGGGACTCCATGCATTTCAAAACTTCTTACCAGTAGTCTTTAATTATTCTACATTCCTAGAATGTGTAGCACTGTTCCAGTTGCTAATAGGTTCGACAGGATGTCTGAGCAGTCTAACCTACCCATTATATACAGGTTTGAAGGGGTATAATGAATTCGCTGTAAAAAAATATATATATACAGTGGTGTAAAAAAGTGTTTTCGAACTGCCTGATTTCTTATTCTTTTGCATGTTTTTCACACTTTAATTGTTTCAGATCACAAAACAAATTTAAATATTAGACAACAATAACACAAGTAAACACAAAAAGCCATTTTTAAATGAAGGTCTCTATTAAGGGAGAAAAATCCAAAACATACAGGGACCTGGGCGAAAAAGTGATTGCCCCTCACTCATTAAAACAAATTAACTGGGGTTTATCACAACTTTAGAAAGCTGAGTTCGATTTCCCTAGCCACACACAGGCCTAATCCCTGCCACACCTGTCCTCAATCAAGAAATCACTTAAATAGGACCTGCCTAACAAAGTGAAGTAGAGGAAAAGATCCTCAAAAGCTAGACATCATGCTGCGATCCAAAGAAATTCAGGAACAAATGATAAACAAAGTAATTGAGATTTATCAGTCTGGAAAAGGTTATAAAGCCTGGGACTCCAGCGAACCACAGTGAGAGCCATTATCTACAAATGGCGAAAACATGGAACAGTGATTAACCTTCCTAGGAGTGGTCGGTTGACCAAAATTGCCCCGAGAGCCAAGATGTCACAAATGACCCCACAGCAACATCCAAAGAACTGCAGGCCTCAGTTACGGCCACTGTTCATTACTCCACCATAAGAAAGAGACTGGGCAAAAATGGCATGCATGGCAGATGTCCAAGACAAAAATCACAGCTGAGCAAAAAGAACATAAATGCTTGTCTCAGTTTTGCCAGAAAATATCTTGATAATCGCAAATATTTCTGGGAGAATACACTGTGGATTGACGAGAGAAAAGTTGAACTTTTTGGAAGGTGTATGTCCCATTACATCTGGCATAGAAGTAACACAGCATTTCAGAAAAGAAACATCATACCAACAGTAAAATATGGTGGTGGTAGTGTGATGGTCTGGGGCTGGAAGACTTGCTGTTGAAAATGGAATCATAAATTCTGCTGTCTACCAAAAAATCTTGAAGGAGAATGTCCAGCGATCTGTTCTTGATCTCAAGCTGAAGCGCACTTGAGTTATGCAGCAGGACAATAATCCAAAACACACCAGCAAGTCCACCTCTGAATGGCTTAATAAAAACAAAATTAAGACTTTGGAGTGGCCTAGTCAAAGTCCTGGCCTTAATCCGATTGAGATGCTGTGGCATAAATTTAAAAAGGTAATTCATGCTTGGAAACCCTCCAATATGGCTGAATTACAACAATTTTGCAAAAATGAGTGGGCCAAAATTCCTCCAGAGCATTGTAAAAGACTCATTGGTAGTTAATGCAAATGCTTGATTGCAGTTGTTGCTGGTAAGGGTGGCCCAACCAGTTATTGGGGTTAGGGGGCAATAATTTTTTCACACAGGGCCCTGTAGATTTGGATTTATTTTTCCCTTAATATTAAAGACCTTCTGTGAAGACACAGGGTCGTCCGTAGGCGTAGCACTACTCAGACAACACAGGGTGAGGGTAAAACAGTGTGGCAAAACTTTATTGAACCACAAAGCGGACAATAAACACACAGGACAGTCCCAGCGAGTACCCAAGATGGTGCAACATTACACAGTCCTTACCCTTCCGCTGGCCCACATAGAATAGAGTAGCTGCGATGTCGGGGCTTCCAGGGCCGACTACCCCCACCAGTGGCACCCCGCTTTTGGCGGGCCCCCAAAGAGAGAAGGTAACAACAAGCTTCGGAAACTGGCCAAGAGCAGTGAAGTCTGGGGCCAGGTGACAAGATTGTCCCAACCTGGATTCTTCAAGACGTCTCTGAGGGTTCAGCAATGGTCAATGGAGCCAATCTGTAGTCCTCCAGCTGGGGATGAAGTCCCATAAGCTGACATGCTGTAGAATGATCCAGAATAAAGGCAGAGACCCCTTTTTTAAATATCACAGTGGTCCTTGCAGCCATCATTCACAGGTCAACGGTCAGAGGTAAAGGTGCATTGCTCAGCTATCATTAGCTAAAACAATCTGTTTTACATAGTTGGTATCAACTATGGGGGATGTTGTAGATAAAAATCTAGGTGTCTTTTAGTACAATTTGTCATTAGCATAGTAAACATGATTGTATAACCCTGAATGTTGAATTATATTAAATATATATATATCAAATACTGATCTGTTCGTTTTTTTTTTTTTTTTTTTAATAAATTTATCTTTATTAAGTTTTGAAAAGGAAATAAAAATACAAACACCAGGTACTAGTTGTACAACAAGTAGTAGGACAGATGTGGCACCCCAGGAGTCCAGTTGCCGCAGTGGCATTGCCTCCCTCACAAGAGGTGTTGCCATGCCTGGAAGCAAGCAGGGGTTCCCTAGTCAGGTATACTAACATGCAACACTTTCCTGGCTCCAGACCAGAAAGGGAAGCTCCTCCCCTTAGCAACTGGGATCTGGAGGCGGGGTTAGTTAGACTTGGTGAGAGGAGTTGAAATCAGGACGTCGACGAGGAAAGACCTAGGGAGTTGAGCTGTGCGGCAGTTCACCCCTGAGGATAGGAGCACGGAAGAAGCGGTCACTGGAGTCCGAGGTTATGGGGGACCGAAGGCCCAGTAGCAGAAACCAGAGGGCAGGAGACTGCAGGTCTCCTGGCCCCACCATACGCCCGGAGGCTCAGCAGCACGATAGGGTCCAGCACCGCCACATGGGAGCGACGCATCAGCAAGGCCCGAACTGCCTGCCATACGGGTGAGCACAAGGACGTTGTACTCAGGGACAAGGGCCACAGCACAGCTATAAGCAGCAGGGCCAGAGAGATTAGTGCAAAAGGGAAGGCCTACAACTCCACCTGGCGAGGTGGATTCCTTACTTGCTTCCAGGCTGCCCGGACTTCCACTTCTAGCCAGCACTCGTGTCCTGGTCTGCCTAATCACCACAAGTAAACATAAGAGGAAACCGCCATTGAGTTGTGGACTGATTATTAACTGCGCCATCACCCCTGCACTACACCGCCCAGCATCATCTACTTCACTACAACATCCACACTGCCCTGGAGCTAAGGTCTACCTGCGGAGAGTCAAACCAACTCTGCTGCATTAAACACCAGCTTCAGAGGACCTGCGCTGCAGCAGCTGCTACCTATAGCCACATACCACAGGTGGCGTCACGAATTGCATACATAAAAACTATAAAATTCCCCCTTTTTTTTTTTTACTGACCGCCCTGGGTCACGGACCGGGTCACCGCCACTGTGACATCACCCCTAGCAACGACCGGCCTGGCACCGAGTACCCCACGGCCCAGGGGGCACGTCACAAACATGACTACATAACCATAACAATAAACAGTATTTCCAAAACATTTGAAAGCAAAATGAAATAGGTAAACACAATCCAAAGTAGAGTTGCTGGTAGTACATTGGTTTAATGTGTTTTAGGATATACCAGCATGGTGACTCAGACTTAAACATTAAGGCTATGTGCCCACGATGCAGAAATGCTCTGAATTTTTTCCTGAGCGCTTCTGCATCTCCCTGGCAGAAAAAACGCATGCGGATTGTACATGCCGATTGTACATGCGTTTTCCTGCCAGGGACATGCGGAAGTGAAGCGTTCTTCACATGCATTTCCTCATGCGGGTTGACAAGCGCTTTCCAAGCGATTTTAGCATCACTTGGAAAGTGCTTGTCAACTTGGTCACACTATATAAATCAATGCAACTAGCCGAAATAATGGTAAAAAATAAAAAAATAATGTATACTTACCTTCCGATGGCCCCCGGTGTCTTGATTCCCTCCGTCCCGGCTGCCGGCAGCGGTACACTGAAGGACCTGCTGACGTCAGTGTTGCGTGAACCGTCACATGACTATGACGTCAGCGCAGGTTCTTCAGTCCATCGCGAACTGCCGGCAAGCACAGACAAGGAGACCGGGGGCCGCCAGAAGGTAAATATAATCTTTATTTTTTATTTTATTCTTTTTTTCACAGTTTTCTATGGTACCCGGGTCCGGAGGAGAGTCTCCTCTCCTCTACACCCGGGTACCATTCACACATTAGAACGCATGGAATGCGCATGTACAGATGCAGTGATGCGTAATCCATGCGATCTAATGCAAGGCAATGGCGGTAAAAACGCTTCACTTCCGCAAAATAATTGATAGTGCTGCGGACTTTTCCGCTATGATAATCCGCAGCGGAAATTTCTGCAGCATGTGCACAGCACATGCGGATTATCATTGGGGAACATGGCAGGCCTTCTACCGAGCTTTTTTAAGCGTTTCTGCAGTGTTTTTGCCGCAGCGTAAACGCTTAAAAAGCGCATTGTGGGCACACAGTCTTATAGCTAATTGTTTCTGCCAGCTGCCCCCCCGAATGGAATGATCAACTTTTTCAATTCCAAAAAAAGACAAACATTAAAGGTCTCCTCTATGCAATGTGCTAAAATGTTTAGCTGCCCCAGAATAACCAGAGTTACCACTGCTGATGTTACCAATGTGCTCAGCTATCCTTTTTTTGAGTGTGGTGTAACCTACATATTGTAAATTGCAGATTTTGCAATGTATGCAGTAGATTACATGACTGGTCTCACAATTAATAAATGCTTTGATAGAATGTGACACATCCTCAGAGGAACTGAAAGTGTGTTTTTTATTATCCGCATACTGACATACATTGCATCTGCTCAATGCACATTTATAGAAACCCGTGGCTGAAAGCCAAGATGAGGGGGATTTTACATTGCGTGTCAGGCTGGGCGATAGCATGTCACCAAGTGATCTGCCTCTTTTAGCTTTAACCTGACAGAGACCATCTAGAATTGTACGAAGGCGGTTGTCTTGATTTATCACTGGTAAATATTTCTGGATAATGCCCTTAATAGTATGAAACTGACTGCTGAAGGCAGTAGAAAAAATAGTGGTAGAGGGAGAAACCGATTTTAGTGTTTTCCCTGTACCATATAACAAATTATCACGTGGAATATTGTGCACTTTTTCGAATGCTTGATTCACTCTGGACCTATTATATCCCCTATCTTTCAGCCTGTTCTTAATAATTTTATTTCCCTGACAAAAACCTCTTCGCTAGAACAAATCCTTCTAGCTCTAATAAATTCCCCCTTAGGGATAGCATTCGTAACATGCCTCGGGTGTGAACTGGAGGCTAAAAGAATGGTGTTTCCAGAAGTGTCTTTCCTATATAAAGATGAATCGACTCTATTGGGGGTAAGGTCACCATGTAACATAATGTCCTAAAAAGGAGTATTAGTAGTTAAATGACTACATGTAAACCGAACATTACAATTGTTAGAATTCAAATATAGAACAAAATCAGAATATGTGGACGCGCTCCCATTCCAAACCAGGAGTACATTGTCCACATATCTACCAAACAATACCAAAGATGAAATGAAAGGATTGTTAGTATAAAAAATATATATTTCCTCCCACCAAGCCATGAAGAGAATAGCTAGTGAAGGTGAAAATTTCGAACCCATTCGGGCTCCCAACTTCTGAAGAAAAAATTTTGACTGAAACTTAAAAAAAATTATGCTGAAGTAAATAATCAAGTGACAATAAAAGGAACTGCTTGAGAGGTAACGAATAAGCACTATAATTGTCCAAATGATATTTCATGGCTACCATGGCTGTGGTGTGAGGAATAGAAGAATACAGGTTTATTACATCGCATGTTGCAAAGGAATAATCTGAATGCCAAGCACAATTGTCAAAAACCTTCAAAACTGTGGAGGTATCCTTCAGATAACCCGGAGTCCTGGCTATAAGGGTCTGGAGATAACTGTCAATCCATTCACTGAGATTTTCATTTAGTGAACCTATGCCCACTATTATGGGTCTTAAAGGGGGTGAAAAAAACCCTTTATGGATCTTGGGCAAGCCATGAAAAATAGGAATAATAGGAAATTCAGGGATTAACCATTTATATAGCTTAGAATTGAGAATACCAAGCCTGATACCCTCATTGAAACACTCAGACAATGCATATTTAAAAGCAATTATAGGATCAGATCTTAACCTCAAATAAGTGTTAGTATCATTTAGAACTAAAAAAAAACATTGTACAAAACAGATCCATGTCCAGCACAACAACACAACCTCCCTTATCAGACCGGCTTATGGTCTGGTGTGGATTGTGTTGTAGATCTTTAACAGAATCAGACTGGGATTTATCAAAATTACTATTAGAGTGAATTTCAGTATCAGCATATAACTTCCTAAGATCTCTTTCAACCAAAGACTGAAAAATGTCCAAGGAGGGAACTCTCGATTGTAAAGGATAATACAATGGATTAGACGAAGTGACACAAATATCGTCATCTGCCGGTTTATCCGAAAGCTGATCAGTGTCCTGTAATGAAGACAAGGTTAGTAGGGCAATTTGTTCCGAAACTGTAAGGGATGCATCGTGAGTTTGTTCATGAACGGTATCAGTCTCATCAATAGGTGGAAAATAATGTTGCTCATTGAAAAAATGTCTCTTGACCATAAGTAGACGTGTAAAACGATTAACATCTCTGATGGTTGGTAATAAATTGAAATTTGTGAAGGAACAAAATTTAATCCTTTAGCTAGGACATCGATTTGCGCAGGTGACAACACAAACGGAGTCAAAACAATAACGCTCTGAAGATTTTTATCTAGTGATGATGTCGACATTTCCTCTCTTTCAGAGAATTATGCTTTATGAATTATTTATCATTTATTGCACTGCATTTATTATCTTATGGTCGTCACCTGTATTGTTTGCAACTTCCCCTGCAGCATTGATTTGAGTTCCACCTATTTTTTTTGCTCATTCATTGCAAGTCTGGTATAAAGTCTGGTCTGTTATATGTTGCCTCAGTCATCCTATGAATAAGGGTGTTGTATACACCAGAAACATATCAGGTTTCTGAGGTTTGATTTTTAACATGTTTTAGTTTTTCTTCCAATAAAGAGTAATTTTTAATTATTTCCAGGTTGGCTGTGCTGGTGGATTTCCCTTTTTCTTTTTCCCCCATTAACATAATCTCATTTATTTTGCAGAACCATAGTGAGATTGTCGGGATAGTGGTACTTTTCCATAGCAAGGGAATGCATGCTCTAGCAGACGTGATCAAGTGTCTCAGTATCGAGTTTTTATATGCTTTTAAAGGGATGTTGCTGTGTTGGAGAAGGACGAGAGCTGCGTCTGAAATAAGATCAATGAATTTACGAATCACTAGTTGTACTTTTCCCGAGAAAGGAGTTTACAGGTCCAGAAAATATGTAAAGGTCATCCTCCTCCTCCCCACATCTCCAACACATGGGACTAGCATCTGGGAATATAGAGTGTAGGCGAGTTGGGACCCTATACCACCGAGAAAGCAGTTTATAGCTGGCCTCCTGAAATCGCAAGCTGATTGATGATTTGTGCATCAAGGTGAAGATTCGCTTCCACTGATCCGTCGTTAAGGTGCAACCCAGATCTCTCTCCCATTGAGATTGGAAGCGTGTTTTAGACTGGTCCAGGGGTTGAATCAGTAGGGAATATGAGAGAGACAAAGTATGTCTTAAGGGGCCAGTATTTGAACATTCCACCTCAAAATTTGTTTTATAATTTTTATAAAAGACAATTGGCGGGAGAGATTGAAAGTGAGAAAGTTGGCCAATTCTCCAGTGTCCTAATGGAGAAGTAGTTAATAGACCCTGAAGATGTTGTTTTGAAGGCCACAAGTTTCCCTGTCCGATGTATGTCACTCTGAAATTGCCATTGTTTAACCTGGACCAAAAAATGTCCTCCTCTATTCCCGGGGGAAAAAAGTGGATTACCCAAGATAGGGTACATAGAGGAATATGGGGGCAGAATTGATGAACAAACCGTGGGATTATTGCAGCATGTCAGAGTGGTCCCAATTAACGGATGAGTTTTGAGTGTAGAAATTGTAGATTAATCAAGCCAAGGGCTAGTTATTAGAGGGATGTTTGTAAAACTTTGTTCAATCCCAACCCATGCTTTCCCAGATCCATTCCTGCACCAGTCCAGAACTCTGGAGAGGTGAGAGGCAATATAATATGATGTGAAATCAGGTAGCCCTATACCCCTTGAGGACTTTGGACTATACAGTGTGGCCCTACCGATACGTGGAGGTTTACCTGACCATATGAATTTAGTTTTGACCGCCACAAGACTCCTAAAGAAGGACGAAGGAATGCCGATTGGAAGAGCCGGAATGACATATAAAATGCGAGGGAGGATATTCATCTTAAAGATTGCGCTTCTGCCAAACCATGTAAAGGCATTCCTCGTCCATCTCGAGCAGTCCCCTTGCACCGATTTAGGTAACCTAGGAAAATGAGTACATTAGTTTAACCACTTCGCGCCAGAGCCTGTTTTTGCCTTCGTGACCAGGCCAATTTTTTCAATTCTGACCACTGTCACTTTATGAAGTAATTACTCTGGAACTCTTCAACGGATTCCCCTGATTCTGAGACTGTTTTTATGTGACATATTGTAATTCATGATAGTGGTAAAATTTATTCGCTATCACTTGCGTTTACTTGTGAAAAAATCGGAAATTTTACGAAAATTTTGAAAATTTTGCAATTTTCAAACTTTGAATTTTCATGCCCTTAAATCAGAGATATGCCACATAAAATAGTTAATAAATAACATTTCCCACATGTCTACTTTACATCAGCACAATTTTGGAACCAAATTTTTTTTTTGTTAGGAAGCTATAAGGGTTAAAAGTTGACCGGCGATTTCTCATTTTTCCAACAAAATTTACAAAAACATTTTTTTAGGGATCACATCTTATTTCAAGTGACTTTGAGGGGCCTTTATGACAGAAAATACCCAAAAGTGACATCATTCTAAAAACTGCATCCCTCAAGGTGCTCAAAACCACATTCAAGAAGTTTATTAACCCTTCAGGTGTTTCACGGGAATTTTTGGAATGTGGAAGAAAACAATGAACATTTAACTTTTTTTCACAAAAATGTTACTTTAGACCCAATTTTTTTATTTTCACAAGGGTAACAGGAAAAAATGGACTACACAATTTGTAGTGCAATTTCTCATGAGCACGCTGATACCCCATATGTGAGGGAAAACCACTGTTTGGGCACACTGCAGGGTTCGGAAGGGAAGGAGCGCCATTAGACTTTTTTAATGTAAAATTTGTTTGAATAATTAGCGGACGCCATGTTGCGTTTGGAGAGCTCCTGATGTGCCTAAACAGTGTAAACCCCCCACAAGTGACACCATTTTGGAAACTAGACCCCTTAGGGAACTTATCTAGATGCGTGGTGAGCTCCTTGAACCCCAAGGTGCTTCACAGAAGTTTATAATATTGAGCTGTAAAAATAAAATTTTCACATTTTTCCCACATAAACGTTTTTCATCCCTTTATTTTGCATTATCATAAGGGTAATAGGAGAAATTGCACAATGAAATTTGTTTTGCAATTTCTCCTGAGTATGCCGATACCCCATATGTGGGGGAAAACCACTATTTGTGTACACTGCAGGGTTCGGAAGGGAAGGAGCGCCATTTGACTTTTTGAATGTAAAATTTGTTTGAATAATTAGCGGACGCCATGTCGCATTTGGGGAGCCCCTAATGTGCCTAAACAGTGGAAACCCCCTCAAGTGACACCATTTTGGAAACTAGACCCCTTAGGGAACTTATCTAGATATGCGGTGAGCACCTTGCACCCCCAGGTGCTTCACAGAAGTTTATAATATTGAGCCGTAAAAATAAAATTTTCACATTTTTCCCACAAAAAATGTTTTTCATCCCCTAATTTTGCATTATCATAAGGATAACAGGAGAAATTGCACCATGAAATTTGTTGCGCAATTTCTCCTGAGTACGCCGATACCCCATTTGTAGGGGAAAACCACTGCTTTGGTGTACGGCAGGGTTCGGAAGAGAAAGGAGCGCTATGTTGGCTGGGATAGGTTGCAGACACCATGTCACATTTGAAGAGTCGCTGACATGCCGAAACAGCAGAAATCCCCACAAGTGACCCCATTTTGTAGACTACACCTCTCAAGGAATTCATCTAGGGAAGTAGTGAGTATTTTTTAATTTTAAATTTATACCATTGGGCAGTGAAGAAAATTATATTTTTACCACAAAAAAATGTTTTACCCTCAGATTTTACATTTTCACACAGGGCAATGGGTAAAAATGGTGCCGAAATGTGTCACACAATTTCTTCTAAAAGTGTCAATACCCCATATGTGGCTGTATCGTACCGCTTAGCCATACGGTGAGATCTGGGAGGGGCGGAGTGCTATTTGACAATTGGAGAACAAATTATTGTAGAATAGGCATTTGGATTTGGGAGCACAAAATTTTCTGAATTTCTTTTGGGGGGCCAAGGCCATTTCGGTTTTCCAGAGCCTTTCTGCTACCAGTAACTTGGAAGTCCCTTATATTTTTAACAGATGACGGACCTGAGTGGGGACTAGCTTTTTTTGAGGACTGAGTTGAAGCTTTTATTGGGAACATTTTATGTAACATTTATCCGGCGCTCGAGGCTAAGCACTTACATCGGGGTTTCCATCTAAATTTCCAAGTGATGTAATTCAGATGAAACCCCTGCAGGATCCATTCACTGTAATGAGGCAGCAGAGTTACTCTGGACTCAGGCTGGCCTCTGTTTAACGGTGTCCTTTTTTTCAGAAGTGCACAAAACTGTGGCCAACCGCACTTTTATGCACACCTAAAAAAACTGACACCGTGGGATCACAGGCCAGACGGCATCCACAGTGGCCTATATCTGCCTCATTACAGGGAATCTTCCGTCATGGGTTCCGTCTGAATCACATATTTCAGAGATTTACACGGAAACTCTGGTGTAAGTGCTCAGCACAGAGCACAGGATAGACTTGAGCAGAGCCTTACTGCGATCTTTGGGAGACATAATAAACAAATCATTAGCAGGTGAAGAATTGTTTTTACTTATTTTTTACGCTGTTCCTCATGCGGTATAAGTGATGAGATTACTTTATTCTTCGGGTCGGTGCGATTACAGAGATACCAGATTTATATCCGGTTTTTCATGACTGACCGCTGTAACACACTAAAAGACGCTTTTTTTTGCAAAATCTAGTTTTTGCATTGCCATATTTTGAGAGCTATAACTTTTTCATATTTCAGCCGACAGAGTTATGTGACGGCTTGTTTTTTGTGGGACGAGTTGACATTTTTATTGGTACCATTTTTGGGTACGTGGCATTTTTTGATTGCTTTCTATTCCGTTTTTGGGAGGTAAAATTAACAAAAAACAACAATTCAGGAATTGTTTTTTGAGGGTTTTTTTTATGCCGTTCTGCGTGTGGTAAAAGTGATCAGGCAGCATTATTATTCGGGTCAGTACGTTTACAGTGATACTACACTTACTGTATATTTTTTATGTTTTGGCACTCTTACACAATAAAACAATTTTATAGAAAAAATATTTTTTTGCATCGCTTTATTCTGAGAGCTATAACTTTATTATTTTTCGGCTGATGGAGCTGTATCGCGGCTTTTTTTTTGTGGAACAAGATGACGTTTTCAGCGGTACCATTTTTATTTCCATTTTGCTTTTTGATCGCGTTTTTTTCCGCTTTTTGTTTGGCGATGTGATGAAAAAATCATAGTTTTTTGCTCCGTTTTTTTATTTATTTTTATTAAGGTGTGCACATAAGGAGTTAATTAGTGTAACAGTTTTATAGATCGGGTTTTTTCGGATGCGGCGATACCAAATATGTGTACCTTTTTAGTTTTTGCATAAATATACGGATTTATTGGTTTAATATTTTATTTATTTATTTTTATTTATTTTGTGATTTTTTTTTAACAGTTTGAAAACATTTTTTAGACTTTTTTTTACATTTTTACTTAGTTCTGTATGGGACATTAATTTTTATTTTTCTAATCACTGTTCTCAGGCAATGCAATAGACATGTATTGCATTGCATGAGAACTTTGCTGACAGTTTCACACTGTCTGTCTCCTGCTAGACTTCAGGTGCAGGCTGAGCCTAGCAGGACACCATATATGTCAAATCCGGAGGCGGTCATGTGACCTCCGGCTGCCATGACAACGGCAGGTCCTGTAAGACATCAGGGGGCCGTCGGAGAGGTAAGTGGACGACCCCCTCTCCTCTCACTATCTTCTAAATGCCCCGATCACTATAGATTGCGGCATATAGAAGATAGCAAAGGGTTAATATCATTGGGACCTGATCCAATCAGGTCCTGATGATGTCCCCTGTCAGAGCTGTCGCTCTGCACCGCACCCACAGCGCTTGCAGGACCCTGGGGGTCCTGAGGGCTGCGGGACCACCGACCGTTCATAAACGTCGGCACTGCACAGAGCCCAGGCAGCGCCGAAGTTTATGTACAGTGGGCGGTCTAGAAGTGGTTAATGTTATTGGGTAACAATATTCCTAAATATTTTATGGCTATCTTAGCCCATTTAAAACTAAAGGCTGTTTTCAAGGGTGCCATGACGGAAGGTGGGATACTAATGTTCAAGGCTTCTGATTTGGAAAAGTTAATTTTGAAGTTTGAAAGGCTAGTATAGGTACTAAATTCTGTCATCAAGCGGGGTAAAGAAATAGATTTATTGATGAAGAAAAGCAGGTCACCTGCATAGACTACTGGTCTGTTCTTATTGACCAGACACACATACATAAAGACAATAGGGTATTTCTCTTGGATTAACAAATCTAAACATCTGGCTTATTAAGAAGAAAAGCTGCATCGTCACACCTTCATTAAAAAACTGCATTTTGTGTTTACTTGTTATCTTTGTCTAATATTTCAATTTGTTTTGTGATGTGAAACATTTAAGTGTGACAAACATGCAAAAGAATAAGCAATCAGGAAGGTGGCAAACACTTTCTCACACCATTGTATACACTACCGTTCAAAAGTTTGGGGTCACCCAGACAATTTTTGTGTTTTCCATGAAAACTCATACTTTTATTTATCAAATCATTTGCAAAATGATTAGAAAATATAGTCCAGACATTGACAAGGTTAGAAATAATGATTTTTATGAGAAAGAATAATTTTCTCCTTCAAACTTTGTTTTCATCAAAGAATGCTCTCTTTGCAGCAATTACAGCATTGCAGACCTTTGGCATTCTAGCTGTTAATTTGTTGAGGTAATCATGAGAAATTTCAACCCATGCTTCCTGAAGCCCCTCCCACAAGTTGGATTGGCTTGATGGGCACCTTTTGCATACCATACGGTCAAGCTGCTCCCACAACAGCTCAATGGGGTTGAGATCTGGTGACTGCGCTGGCCACTCCATTACAGATAGAATACCAGCTACTTGCTTTTTCCCTAAATAGTTCATGCATAATTTGGAGGTGTGCTTTGGGTCATTGTCCTGTTGTAGGATGAAATTGGCTCCAATCAAGTGCTGTCCACAGGGTATGGCATGGCGTTGCAAAATGGAGTGATAGCCTTCCTTATTCAAAATCCCATTTACCTTGTACAAATCTCCAACTTTACCAGCACCAAAGCAACCCCAGACCATCACATTACCTCCACCATGCTTGACAGGTGGCATCAGGCACTCTTCCAGCATCTTTCAGTTGTTCTGCATCTCACAAATGTTTTTGTGTGTGATCCAAACACCTCAATCTTTGATTCGTCTGTCCATAAAACTTTTTTCCAATCTTCCTCTGTCCAATGTCTGTGTTCTTTTGCCCATATTAATCTTTTTCTTTTATTAGCCAGTCTCAGATATGGCTTTTTCTTTGCCACTTTGCCCTGAAGGCCAGCATCCCGGAATCGCCTCTTCACTGTAGACGTTGACACTGGCGTTTTGCGTGTACTATTTAATGAAGCTGTCAGTTGAGGAGCTGTGAGGCGTCGATTTCTCAAACTAGAGACTCTAATGTACTTGTCTTGTTGCTCAGTTGTGCAGCGGGGCCTCCCACTCTTCTTTCTACTCTGGTTAGAGCCTGTTTGTGCTCTCCTCTGAAGGGAGTAGTACACATCGTTGTAGGAAATCTTCAGTTTCTTGGCAATTTCTCGAATGGAATAGCCTTCATTTCTAAGAACAAGAATAGACTGTCGAGTTTCACATGAAAGTTCTTTTTTTCTGGCCATTTTGAGAGTTTCATAGAACAAACAAATGTAATGCTCCAGATTCTCAACTAGCTCAAAGGAAGGTCAATTTTATCGCTTCTCAGATCAGCCAAACCGTTTTCAGCTGGGCTAACATACTTGTGCAAGGGTTTTCTATGGTTTTCTAAACATCCATTAGCCTTCTTACACAGTTAGCAAACACAATGTACCATTAAAACACTGGAGTGGGGGTTGTTGGAAATGGGCCTCTATACACCTATGTAGATATTGCAATAAAAACAAGATGTTTGCAGCTAGAATAGTCATTTACCACATTAACAATGTATAGATTGTATTACTGATTCATTTAATGTTAGCTTCATTGAAAAAAAAATGTGCTTTTCTTTCAAAAATAATGAAATTTCTAAATGACCCCAAACTTTTGAACGGTAGTGTATCTGCACCAACTTATATCATGCAACCTACAAGTGGAGTACCTGAACCAGCAAGATTCTACAATCGTTATCATCAATATCAGAAATATCTTCATTGCACTAATGCCAAACCTCCTTCTTAAGTGTCCATAGAAACTAGACAATGGTTTTGTAAGATTTGCATCCTGTGCTAGATCCTCTAGAAGAGTAAGGTCCAGGGAGATAATCAGCCCTCCAAACTGTGTCCCAATGGCATTTGTAAGTTGATAATATTAGAGGAATGAATGGTCTGGAAGGCCAGAATACAATTGTAATTTCTGAAATGTACAGGGCATACCATCATTTTTGATGTCAGAAAGAAAAAAAAACTCCCATGTGTTTTCCTGAACTGAATGCCATTCATGCCTCTAAGAACAGATAGATGTGGATTTAGCCATAATTTTGTATGGAGCGGATTTTAGCTTCCTTACCGGGAGTAAGACAGAGAGCTGTCTGCCATACATTTAAGGTTAACGACATGGGATCAGGGTTATCCTGGATACTAGACATTGGGCCTCTGAATATAAATCCCCTTAGTGTTTGTTCCAGAACTATTATCTCACTTCTAGACAAACCCTGGGTTATACTCAGATGAAGTCATTCACCAATGGTGATAGACTAGTTGGCTGGACATTCGGTAGTAGCAGGGGTGGATTAAGAGTAGCCAGGGCCCCGGGCAGTTTAGAAGGTGTGGGCCCCCCACAGGTACCCGATGTATCACGTGACATGTCACATGATCCCCTTTTGATAGATCATGTGATAGGTCATGTGACTAACACAGATGCTTTGGTGACATCTGTAGACGGAAAATTATGGAAATTTTTTTCCATTATGTACACAGCCCTATACATAACATAGCGCTATATATAGTAGAGCAGCGGTGGGAGATTAATTTCCTTGAGGGGCCACATGAGAGACCATGACTGTTGTGGAAGGTGAATCAATAGGCTGAAATTAATTCTGCTTAATATTAACAAAATAATTAAAAAATATATTAATTGAATGACTCAGGCTATGTGCCCACGATGCAGAAATGCTCCGGATTTTTCCTGAGCGTTTCTGCATCTCCCTGGCAGAAAAAACGCATACGGATTGTACATGTGGATTGTACATGCGTTTTCCTGCCAGGTACATGCGGATGTGAAGCGTTCTTCACATGAATTTCCGCATGCGGGTTGACAAGCCCTTTACCAAGCGATTTTAGCATCACTTGGAAAGTGCTTGACAACTTGGTCACACTATATAAATCCATGCAAACGGCATGGATTTATATACTGTGACCAAAAGAATGTTTAAAAATAAATCTATACTTACCTTCTGATGGCCCCTGGAGTCCTGCTTCTCTCCATTCTCCCTTGTCGGCAGATCGCTGTACACTGAAGGATCTGCCGACGTCAGCGTTGCGTGACCCGTCACATGACTATGACGTCAGTGCTGGTCCTTCAGTCCATCACGATCTGCCAGCATGAGAGGAAGAGTGCACCGGGGGCCGCCAGAAGGTAAATATCACATTTATTTTTTATTTTATTCTTTTTTTCACAGTTTCTATGGTACCCAGGTCCCGAGGAGAGTCTCCTGTCCTCCACACCCAGGTACCATCCGCACATTGAAACGCTTGGATTCCGCATGTACAGATGCAGTGATGCGTAATCCATGCGTTCTAATGCAAGTCAATGGCGGCATACCCAAGACAGCAAACCCCCTCCCCCTCCTTATACAAGTGGTATCTGGACACTCATGACCAGGTTTATCTGGATGAGAGGCATTGAATGAACGAACCAAACTAGGGGGCATTCACCTCCGATGTACATCCTTTGCTCTGGACCGTAACCCCTTCAGTGCACGAAGTACTGATGGGAATGACGCTGAAGACTAGAATCCACAATCTTAGATATTTGGTACTCTAAATTGCATCAACCATGATTGGGAGTGGCGGAAAGGGGTAGGATTCGCAGTACCACATACTTCTTGAGCGGAGACCTGTGAAACACATTGTGGATTCTAAGAGCCTGAGGAAACTCCAGCCGAAACGCTGCTGGGTTAATGACAGCGGTTGTTTTATAGGGACCAATAAATCTAGGTTCCAGCTTCCAGGAAGGAACCTTCAACTTGATATTCCTGGTAGACAACCACACAAACTCATTCACACTTAGGTCCAAACCTGGCGAGCATTTGTATCTGTCTCCCATGAGTAGTGTTGAGCCACCCCCGTAGTGTTCGAGTTCGGTTCGGTTCGTCGAACACCCGTGTGTTCGCCGAACTGTTCGTCGAACACCTTCGAACACCGTTAAAACCAATGGCAGGCAAACAAAAACACATAGAAACACATAGGAAACACCTTCAAAGGTGTCCAAAAGCTGACAAACTGCTCAGAAGACACAACTAACACATGGAAAAGTGACAAGTACATATAGTCATGCGAAAAGAAAAGAGGTGGAGGAGTAAAAGGAGGGGGAGACACAGATATAGGCATGTCATGCCCTTCTAAAATCCAAAAAGTGAGAAGCCGACACGTTCAGTCCGCTCCTGCCCGTGCCACCTCCGTGTCGCCGGGTTTGTGCCAGAGCCGCGGTGAACCCTGACGGCCAGCCCCCCTCTCCCAATACTGGTGCCTGTCCGCTGGTGGGTCGAGCGAGCCCCCCTGTGGTGGAGGCAGCTCTAAGCTTTTTAATTTAAATTGTCTCTCTAATTTGAATGAATACACTTTAAATCCATTTACAAGGATCTATTGGAGGGCAAGTCTCATGCCAGCAGCCGCGTAATTCCAGCTCCAGTAGCGTCCACTAAAGCTGCTGCAGTTAAAAAGCTTTTATAAGGATCGAGCTCGGCTGTCCACCGCAAGGCATCCTACTGCCAGTCCCAGCCCCTATGCCTTGGGGTGCCTCCTGATGCTCTTCACTGAGTATCCCGTGGTCCCGAAGCATTTCCTTTGAAAAAATTAAGTGTCCAAACTACAGGTGGTGTAGCTTGCTTAACAGCCGGGATAATCCGCTGACTAGCAGACACTGCTACTAGGCACAAAGTATTTCCTGGGCTAGATGCAGTTAAAAATTTGTAATTAGATACTCTCGTTGGATGCTGAGAAAGCATTCCATAGAGTCTCCTGGCACGCCATATATGATTCTCTTAAAAAGCTTGGGGTAGGGGTCTAGGGGACCCTTTTATAGCCAAAATCACGGCCCTGTATCACAATACGTCACCTAGGCTGAAGATAAATGGAACTGTAGCACCCTGAGGGCTCGGTTGCTACAGAGGTATTGCACCTCACCCAGAGGTGTGATATCTCACTCTCAGGTAAGGATGGAGTGTGGATCAGGACCCGACACCTGCATGCATTACACCACATTGCCGTGGGGCAGGGCGACAATATGCCTCTGAGATGGGCACGACAGTCCCTGTCCCTGGCTGGAGTGGGGGGAGGGAACACTGAGGAAGGGGAACCCTGTAGTGCAGGAGCAGGGAGGAAGCAGTTCCTGGGTGCATTGAGAAGGGAGTATAAAAGGTGGGCACCATCTTAGTTCAGTGCAGAGAAGTCTGAGCATAAGTGGCAGGGAGCAGGGGCTCTGCAGGAGCTCTGCTCCGGAGGCGGGCCTAGTAACAGAGGCCCAGGCCTGGAAGAGGGAGAAGGAAGGAAGAGGAGCGGAGAAGGCTCCAGGAACGAGGAATGAAGGGATCCCAGGGGTGCGGACGGGCGAGTCGCCACTGCACGCCCGAATCCACCTGCGTGGAGGGCTCAGGCCAAAGGGGGAGACCGGTCCCCAAAACTAGTGGAGGCAGGAAACGACCCTCAGCTAGAAACCGGAGGCTGTGACATTTTATGTGGCGCAGCCCCTCGCTACGCCCGCTAGGAAGACACCACATAGGGTCAGGGAAACTGGCGCCAAGTTTACCAAGAGGAGGCCCGAGGCAGCCGGACAGAAGGGTTGGTAAGAAAGGCCAGACAAAGGACACACAAAGGGGGTCCTGTGAAGAGCTCCAAAGTTATCTGGGAGTTGTCTGAGCCCCTCACCTGGTGAGCACAGTACGACGTGGGCAGCCGTTACCTGCAGTCGTGGTCTGGATAATAAGAACTGTGAGTAAAGGCCCTGGACTGCATCACTGACTCCGTGTCGTTACTGCTGCTGCCCTGCACCATCACCCCCATCCTCCGCATACACTGCCCTGAGGCTATACTCCTCCCGTGGGGAGTTATGCTACGCTCTGCTGCACCCACAAAACCAGCCTCAGCGGTCTGCCCTGCAGCGGCGGTTCACTCTGACTGCAATCCACGGGTGGCGTAGCCGGACATTTAAACATCAAAACCACATAAATAGTTCCGCCACTGGTTTGACCACCCTGAGCCACGGAGCCGGGTCGCCGCCACGAAGACTACAACCACCAGCATCCACCAAAAAGGGTCCGGCTCCGGGTGTCCCAAGGCCCAGGGGGTGCATCAGAACATTTTCATCACCTTTCACAATCACCAATGGGACAAGGCAGGGATGTCCTCTGTCCCCTCTCTTATACATCCTAGTGACGGAGCACCTGCTCTCATCAATTCGCCATAACCCCAATATTAGGTGGATTGAGGTGGGAGGCACCGAGTACAAGTGCTCTCTATTTGCTGATGATGTCCTAGTATATATCACTCAATCACATATATCCATCCATGCTGTTATGGCTGAAATAGATCACTTTGTTACATGGTCAAATTTTAAAATCAATGCAGCGAAGTCTGAGGCCCTCGATTTCTCCCTCCCCAAATCCATATAGGATTCCATCCAGTCCAACTTTCCCTTTGCCTGGCCCTCACAGGGTATCAAATACTTAGGAATTCCTATTCATAGAGACCTCTCCCATCTATGTTATCTTAATTTTGGGCCCTTTATTGAACAACTCCATACAGACCACGGTTGGCAAGTTAGAACTGTAAGATTCACTACGTGAACCACTGGTGTTTTGTGGAAAAGCACATGTACACTGTGTTCCAAATTATTATGCAAAAAGTGTTTAGGAGTGATAAGGGAAGAATTTGTTTGTTTGTCAGTTAAACTCATTGATGGTGATGTGTGTCAGGGCTCTTTATATCACTGTAAGCAATTGCAGACACCTGTGCTAATTAGTTTGGCAGGTGTGTCCAATGAAAGGCAAGACTACTTAAGAAGGCTGTCTCACATTATTAAGCAGCCTACATTTTCTGCCAAAATGGGAAAGAAAAAGGATGTGTCGGCTGCTGAGAAGCAACAAATTGTGGAGTGTTTAGGTCAAGGCATGACTACAATCAACATTGTGCGATGATCAGGATGAAGTGCCTTGGCAATCAAGAAGTATGTAGCTGATTCACAGTACACACGTGTGCGTGCTGATAAGGGCAAATTGAGGACTCTTTCCTACAGGCAATTACGTCAGGTTAAAAGAGCAGCGGCAAAAAAGCCTTGTCATAGCAGCAGACAAGTTTTTGAAGCTGCTGGTGCCTCCAACGTCCCCCGAACAACAAGATGCAGGGTCCTTCAGAGGTTTGCAGCTGTGCATACGCCATCCTGTCGACCTCCTCTATCCACTTCACACAAGCAGAAACGGCTCCAGTGGGCCAAACATTACATGAAGACTGATTTCAAAACTGTTTTGTTCACGGATGAGTGCCGTGCAGCGCTCTATGGTCCAGATGGATGGAGTGGAGGATGGCTGGTTGATGGACACCCCACGCAAACACGGCTACAGCGCCAACAAGGAGGAGGTGGAGTAATGTTTTGGGCTGGAATCATGGGGAGAGAGATTGTCGGCCCCTTTAGGATCCCTGAAGGCGCTAAAGATGAACTCCATAATGTATGTGGATTTTCTCAAACAGCACTTCCTGCCATGGTTCAAGAAGAAGAACCGTGTATTTCACAGCAAGATCATTTTTTTGCATGATAATGCACCATCTCATGCTGCACATAAAACATCTGCATCTCTGGCTGATATGGGCATAAAAGGGGACAAACTTATGGTGTGACCCCCATGCTCCCCTGACCTCTACCCATTTCAGAACCTCTGGAGCATCATCAAAAGGAGTTTCTATGATGGCGGGAGGCAGTTCACATCTAAGCAACAGCTCTGGGAGGGTATTCTGTCCTCATGCAAAACAATTGAAGCAGAAACCATCCAAAACCTGACAAATTCAATGGACGAGAGAGTTCAGAAGCTCCTTTCGAACAAGGGGTCCTATGTGAAAATGTAACATCACCTAGAATAAAGTTTTGAGTTGAAAACTGTTTGATTTCAGTTTCTAATAACCTGCTAATGCTTATAATTTCAAAAATGACCATTTTTTTGGTCTTTATTAAAATGAAAAGGTTGATCGAAAAGTTTGGGGGATCTAAGAGTGTGGCAACCCAGTAGTCATGATTACTTCGAATTCTGACAATATGAGGGTCATGTTGCAGGTAGTGCAGCAAGAAGGCACTTATGTGTCTTGCGCATCTCGGAGCCCCAAAATTATTTTCCGGGCTAGATGCAGCTTAAAATTATTATTAATTTTAAATCTGGTGGAGCTTAGTATAGATGGCCTAATAGGATCAGTGCTGCACACTGCTACAAAGCCCAAATTATTTTCCAGTCAAGATACAGATAAACATGATTAGTAATTTTAAATCTGGTGGAGCTTATTATAGATGGCCTAATAGAATCAGTGCTGCACACTGCTACAAAGCCCAAATTATTTTCCAGCCAAGATACAGATAAACATGATTAGTAATTTGAAAGCTTAAAACGGTTGGTAGGGTGATTTTAACCAATCATCAAGCTTTTACTCTCCCCAGGATGACACAGGGGTAGAAAAGTCGTTTCGGATTCATGATTTGTTCATCTTTATGAACGTGAGTCTGTCTACATTATCAGTGGAGAGCTGCGTGCGCTTATCTGTCAGCACACCACCAGCAGCGCTGAACACACGTTCAGACAGAACGCTGGCTGCGGGGCATGACAAGATCTCCAAGGCGTAAGTGGCTAGCTCCGGCCATTTATCCAGATTGGAAGCCCAAAAAGAGCAAGGGTCCAGTGACACAGTCATGGCTTCAATGTTTACTTGGAGATACTCCTGTACCATCGTCTCTAGGCGTTGACTATGTGTCAGACTTCTTGTCTCCTGTGGCCTTGCAAAGGATGGGCTAAAAAAGTGGTGAAATGATTCCGCAAAATTGATGTTACCAGCAGATACTGCGGTTCTGTTACGGTTTGAGTGCTGAACACTTGACTGTCCCACGGTTGGCAAGTTGGAACTGTGAGATTCACTATGTGCACCACTGGTGTTTTGTGGAAAAGCACATGTAAGATTCTGCAACAGTCTCTGCTGATACTCCTGCATGCGTGCATCCCTTTCTATGGCAGGAATAATTTCTGCAAATTTACTTTTGTACCGGGGATCTAACAGTGTGGCAACCCAGTAGTCAGGATTATTTCTAATTCTCACAATTCGAGGGTCATGTTGCAGGTAGTGCAGCAAGAAGGCACTCATGTGTGTTGCGCATCCAGGAGCATCAAGTCCCTGTTGTGTTGGTGGCGAGGTAACAATCATGCTTCCTTCCTCTGTCCTCTCCCCCCAACCTCGCACAACAGAAATGTGATCAAGGTCTCCCTCATCTGATGAGTCTTCCATCAGTTCGTCCTCCACTTCTTCCTGGGCTCCTGCACCTTCCTCACTAGTTTGGCTGCTACCATGCGCCCTGGTCAAACCATCTCCCCCACCCTCACATGCCTGCCGCCTTGGTGCTGCCGACCGTCTGGACCTTGCAGATGTTAGCCCTTCCGCATACAACTCCTCCTCCTCTACTTCCTCCACCTCCTCTTGTGCCACCACCTGACTCCGAATTCTGTTTAACATGTGCTCCAGCATGTAAATCACCGGAATAGTCATGCTGATAATGGCATCGTCAGCACTAAACATCTTCGTCGCCATTTCAAAACTGTGCAGAAGGGTGCATAGGTCCCTGACCTGAGACCACTCCTCCAGCGTGATTTGCCCCACCTCTGTATCTCGTTGGCCCAGGCTATACGTCAGAACGTATTGCAACAGGGCTTGTCGGTGCTGCCAAAGTCGCTGCAACATGTGCAGAGTTGAATTCCACCGGGTAGGCACATCGCATTTTAGCCGGTGAAGTGGCAGGCCCAACGACTTCTGTAGAGATGTAAGTCGCTGAGCTGCGGGATGCGAACGGCGGAAGTGAGCACACAGCGACCGTGCCCTCTGCAGAAGGCCATCTAGTCTGGGATAGTGGGCTAAAAATTGCTGGACAACCAGGTTCAACACGTGAGCCATACAAGGCACGTGTGTGACATTGCCCCGGCGAAGGGCCGCACCCAGGTTTGCAGCATTGTCACACGGCCTTCCCTGGTTTCAGGTCCAGTGGAGACAACCATTGATGAAATTGGTTCTCCAGAGCTGACCACAACTCCTCAGCTGTGTGACTCATATTTCCCAGACATTTCAAAGTAAAAACCACCTGATGACATTGAGCCCTACTGCCAGCATAGTAAGGAGGTGTGCAGGATCCCTTCTGCGCAGTTAGAAAGCTTGTGGCATGACCAGACAGGCTTTCGGTGCAGGTGGAAGACCGAGAGGAGGTTGAGGAGGCAGAAGCAGTGGAGGAACTTTGACATAATGAGGATTGACGCACAACTCGTGGGGACGGCAAGACTTGGACAGCAGACCCTTGTCCTGCTGTCACCATAGTTACCCAGTGCCCAGTCAGCGACATGTAACGCCCCTGTCCATGCCTACTCGTCCAAGTGTCTGTGGTGAAATGCACCCTGTCACACACAGAGTTTCTCAAAGAAGCGGTGATGTTGTGTGCGACATGCTGGTGGAGCGCAGGCACACCTTTCTTTGAGAAGTAGTGCCGACTGGGCATCTGGTACTGGGGCACTGCGACGGACATAAGGTCTCGAAAATCCTCTGTGTCCACCAGGCGGAAAGGCAGCATTTCTGTAGCCAAGAGCTTGCAGATGCTGAAATTCAACCTCTTAGCTTTCTCTTGGCTAGTTGGAAATGGTCTTTTACTTGTCCACAGCTGAGGGACCGAGGGCTGGCTATTGTGCTTAGACGGGGTTGATAAGGGTGTCCCCGGTAAACTGCCGGTCTGTGAGGAAGATGCAGGCGGACATGTTAGGTTGCCTTGATCCAAAGGTGGTGCTATCGATGTCGGACAGCGCTCAACACCAGCTGGTGTTACCACCTCCAAAGAAAATGATGACCTGCCAATCACGCTGGCTGTTGCGGGTAAAGAGGTGGCAGGTCTGCGCCCCAAAACAGGTGTGACTGCTGTCCCCCCAGTCACAGAGGATGAAGAGGCCGCGGATGCACAAGATATGGCAGACGGTGGTTGGCCCGGCCGGCTAGGCCGCATTGTAGCACACTGAGCTTCCCACTGCAACTTATGCTTCATGTCCATGTGCCGGTTCATGCATGAAGTACTCAAACTATGTATTTTTTGGCCTCTACTTAGCTTTTGCTGACAAATGTTACAGATAACACGAGTTGGGTCATCTTTATCGATCTGAAAAAATGCCCAGGCTATGCAAGGCTTAGCACCCATGCGACCTGAAGAGCCACCACGACTTGTGGTCAGAGGCAGAGTTGTGTTTGAGGATGCAGTTGTTGACGTGCTTCCAGTACTACGTCTCTGTCCAGGAAGGCGCAACCTGACCTCGTCATCACTAGCATCTTCCTCCACCTCCTCTGCTGACCTCATCTCTTGGCTGACTGTGGGTTGACAGTAAGTGGGATCTCCAACCTCATCATCATCACCCTGTGCGTTATCACACCCGTCGTCCTCAGAGCCAACCTGTTCCTGCCCTGACAAAAAACTAAAGTTGTCGCTCCAATCAGGTATTTGAGTCTCATCATCGTCTTCCTCATTGTCTCCACCAACAGGAGTTACAGTTTGGGAATGAGGGTCTACATTATGGTCAGAACCTTCTGCGTCTGGTCCTGGATCCGACTCATAAAGATTCTGGGCATCAGTGCAGATCATTTCCTCGTCTGGATTCACAGAAGCGCTGGAGTCGACCTCTGATTCCCAGGCTATAGTATGAGTAAACAGCTCTGCAGACTCAACCATCTGTTCTACCTCATACTCAGACGGGCAGCTGGAGATTTGGGAGCTGTGAGGAAGCAAGTGCGATTGGGGTGACACCTTTGAGGACTGGAGTATTTGTGATGTTGAAGTTGATGTGGAGGAGAGCCCACTTAAAGGAGCACTTGATATCCGTTGAAGCACCTGCTGTTTTTGTGCCTCATCTGGAATTTGTAATGATTGGCGTGGCCGTAAGAAAGGGATGTTATCACATTTTCCGCTAAAAGAAGTAGACATTTTAGTTTGGCTGGAAGATGGTCTTTCTTCTGCAGATGTTACTGTTGCTTTAACACCTACCCCACGGACACAACCTTTTTTCCCCTTCCCAACACGCCTATTCCCCTTTCCACCAGCAGCAGGCCTCTTTCCACTCATTTTGGTGGTTAACTAATTCACAACTCTGGAGTTGTTTGCACAAAAAAACAATGGATGGGAACCGAGCAGAGCTGAGTAGCCAAACTGTGGTATTAGGCCAAAACTATTGGCTGGGTTAGATGCAGAAAAAAATTATATTCAATTTGCAACCTGATGGAGGTCAGTATAGATGGACTAATAGAACAAGTCCCACACACAGCTAGAAGCCCAAATATTTTTTCAAAGGTAGATGCAGAAAAAAATTGTATTCAGTTTGCAACCTGATGGAGGTCAGTATAGATGGACTAATAGAACAAGTCCTACACACAGCTAGAAGCCCAAATATTTTTTCAGAGTTAGATGCAGACAAAAAATTATTTTTAATTTGCAACCTGATGGAGGTCAGTATAGATGGACTAATAGAGAAAGTCCCACACACTGCTAGAAGGCCAAATGTTTTTTCAGAGCTAGATGCAGAAAAAAATTATATTCAGTTTGCAACCTGATGGAGGTCAGTATAGATGGACTAATAGAACAAGTCCCACACACAGCTAGAAGGCCAAATATTTTTTCAGAGGTAGATGCAGATAAAAATTATTTTTAATTTGCAGCCTGATGGAGGTCAGTATAGATGGACTAATAGAGAAAGTCCCACACACTACTAGAAGGCCAAATATGTTTTCAGAGCTAGATGCAGACAAAAAATTATTTTGAATTTGCAACCTGATGGAGGTCAGTATAGATGGATTAATAGAGAAAGTCCCACACACTGCTAGAAGGCCAAATATTTTTTCAGAGCTAGATGCAGACAAAAAATTATTTTTAATTTGCAACCTGATGGAGGTCAGTATAGATGGACTAAAAGAGAAAGTCCCACACACTGCTAGAAGGCCAAATATTTTTTCAGAGCTAGATGCAGATAAAAATTATTTTTAATTTGCAACCTGATGGAGGTCAGTATAGATGGACTAATAGAGAAAGTCCCACACACTGCTAGAAGGCCAAATATTTTTTCAGAGCTAGATGCAGAAAAAAATTATATTCAATTTGCAACCTGATGGAGGTCAGTATAGATGGACTAATAGAACAAGTCCCACATACAGCTAGAAGCCCAAATATTTTTTCAGAGGTAGATGCAGATAAAAATTATTTTTAATTTGCAACCTGATGGAGGTCAGTATAGATGGACTAATAGAGAAAGTCCCACACACTGCTAGAAGGCCAAATATTTTTTCAGAGCTATATGCAGAAAAAAATTATATTCAGTTTGCAACCTAATGGAGGTCAGTATAGATGGACTAATAGAACAAGTCCCACACACAGCTAGAAGCCCAAATATTTTTTCAGAGGTAGATGCAGAAAAAAAATATATTCAGTTTGCAACCTGATGGAGGTCTGTATAGATGGACTAATAGAACAAATCCCACACACAGCTAGAAGCCCAATATTTTTTCAGAGGTAGATGCAGAAAAAAAATATATTCAGTTTGCAACCTGATGGAGGTCAGTATAGATGGACTAATATAGAAAGTCCCACACACTGCTAGAAGGCCAAATATTTTTTCAGAGCTAGATGCAGACAAAAAATTATTTTTAATTTGCAACCTGATGGAGGTCAGTATAGATGGACTAATAGAGAAAGTCCCACACACTGCTAGAAGGCCAAATATTTTTTCAGAGCTAGATGCAGAAAAAAATTATATTCAGTTTGCAACCTGATGGAGGTCAGTATAGATGGACTAATAGAACAAGTCCCACACACAGCTAGAAGCCCAAATATTTTTTCAGAGGTAGATGCAGAAAAAAATTATATTCAGTTTGCAACCTGATGGAGGTCTGTATAGATGGATTAATAGAACAAGTCCCACACACAGCTAGAAGCCCAATATTTTTTCAGAGGTAGATGCAGAAAAAAAATATATTCAATTTGCAACCTGATGGAGGTCAGTATAGATGGACTAATAGAACAAGTCCCACACACAGCTAGAAGCCCAAATATTTTTTCAGAGGTAGATGCAGATAAAAATTATTTTTAATTTGCAACCTGATGGAGGTCAGTATAGATGGACTAATATAGAAAGTCCCACACACTGCTAGAAGGCCAAATATTTTTTCAGAGCTAGATGCAGACAAAAAAATATTTTGAATTTGCAGCGTGATGGAGGTCAGTATAGATGGACTAATAGACCAAGTCCCACACACTGCTAGAAGGCCAAAAAAATTTTCAGAGCTAGATGCAGAAAAAAATTATATTCAGTTTGCAACCTGATGGAGGTCAGTATAGATGGACTAATAGAACAAGTCCCACACACTGCTAGAAGCCCAAATATTTTTTCAGAGCTAGATGCAGAAAAAAATTATATTCAATTTGCAACCTGATGGAGGTCAGTATAGATGGACTGATAGAATGATGCTATGCCCAAAAGATTTTACTTCACTAGGTGCAGTAAAAAAATTGGTATTCTATACACAGGTGGTATATCTTGCAACACAGATAGGCTACTCCACTGACTAACACACTCTGCAATAGGCCAAAAAGGATTAGCTTTGCTAGATTCAGCCAAATGCTGTGAAAAAAACTTGCACAGCACTGGCACAGACCTGCCTGGCAAAAACTGATAGGAACTGATGTAACCTAGTCCTGAAAAGGACTGCAATTACAATTAGTCTTTACTCCCACAATCTATCTATTTAAGAGCACAGACCTGCCTGATAAAAGTCGTAGGAAATGCTGTAACCTAGTCCTTAAAAGGACTGCAATCACAACTATTCCCTACTCCCAAGCTATCTGTAGATTTGTGCGAAAATTGGCTTGAAATTAACAAGATATAGCGCACACAGCAACAGCGGTGCCGTCTAACACGCAGCTGCAGCAGTGAGAAAATGGTGGCGACGGGGAAAATGGCTTGGTCTTATAGGGCAAGGACATGTGACATACACTGCCAATGACACATGCCCTTGCTTGTGTGAAAAAAAGCACTTCGCTCCGTGTGTGCGCTGCTGATAGGCTGACAGATTGCACCTCCCCACTGTAAATGCGGGAAAGAGAAAAAAAAATGGAGATCTTCATTATTCCTGCAGAGATCCATCCCCTGCCCCTCCCCCCACCCCGCTGTACACTCAAACTGCGTATTAACATTAATTTTCATCATTTCTGAGAAAAAATCCAGTTATGATTTTGGTGCACGAACAGTTATCGAACATAACCTCGAACAGCCGAATTTTTCTCAAATCGTTCGTGTTCGCCGAACGGCTCGAACACCGCCCAAAACAGCTCGAATTTGAGATTGGCGAACAGTTCGAGTCGAACAACGCTCATCTCTACCCATGAGTTTCAAATAATTCTGAACCCCCTGCCACACAGAAGAGAAAGACGAAGAAAAACTCTCCTCTTCAGGAACTCCCAAAGCCCACACCACTAAAAGTACCAAACTGCGGATGAAAACCGTATGCACCAAAGAAAGGTGACCTGGCGGTATATTCCTGGCGACGATTATTAATTTCAAACTTGACCAATAATAAGTAAGATGCCCAATCCTCCTGGTTCTCAGAGACAAAACACCTGATGTAAGTCTCAAATTTTGATTTATGTGCTCAGTCTGTTCATTCGACTAAGGATAGAAGGCAGAAGAACTTCACAATCTCATTAATGAATATGGCTATTAATGAGCCATAGTTCTAGCATTCGAAAATGCCAGTAACACAATGAAATGTACCATATTAATGAACCTATCCACAATCACCAAAACCACAATATTGTCTGCAGATACCGGTATGTCAGTAATAAAATCCATGAACAAGTGTGTCCATGGTCTACTTGGAATAGGCAGCGGCAGAAGAGAACCAGACGGACGAGTATGCAATACTTTAGAATGCAAATGCTGCAAGTAGACACATGGTCAACCACATCCTGACGCAACCCTGGCCACCAAAAACGACAAGAAAGGAGGTCTACAGTTGCCTTACTACTTGGATTACCAGAAAGCACAGAGTTGTGATGTTCACTAAATACTTTACGGCGCAGATTAGATGGCACAAACAACCTCTCCGAAGGACAGGAGACAATGGGTGTCCCCTTGGATTTATAGTAGTGCGACCAAGTTAGTTAAAATAAAAAGAATAAGAATAGTAAAAAATGAAAAATAAATTTTATACTTAGCTTCCGCTGTCCTCCCGGTGTTTTCTCCGCTCCATCCGGTGTCGTGGGCGGCTCGCGGTGGTGTCAAGGACCTGCGGTGACGTCATTGAGTCTTGTGTCAGGTCACATGACTCAATGACGTCATGGCAGGTCCTTCACAACACTGCGACCCATACAGCAGACCAGAGGGAGCGGAAAAAACACCGGGAGGACATCAGAAGGTAAGTATAATCTTTATTTTAAATTCTTTTTTTAACAGGTTCTATGGTACCTGGGTCTGGAGGAGAGACTCATCTTCTCCAAACCCGGGTACCATCCGCACATAGAAACCCATAATATCCGTGTGTACAAATGTACTGACACGGATATTATGCGTTTCAATGCAAGTCAATGACGGCAATTACGTTGCGTGTCCGCAAAATTAATGGACATGCTGCGTATTTTTCCGCTATGATAATCCGCAGCAGAAATTTCCGCAGCATGTGCACATTGGGGACCATGGGGCACTTATTACCAAGCATTTTTTAAGCATTTTCGCTGTGGAAATTCCACAACAAAAAAGCTTGAAAAACTCATAGTGGGCACACAGTCTTACTCTGGATCGTCTTTTTTGACCCAGCCGCGCTAAACCACATCGCTGCGTCATTTCCGGTCACAGAACAAGGTACATCCGGCACTTGGAGCGCATCCACCATGTGGTGGAATGCATTCAGAATCTTCCGATCATCATATCCTGTGACATCATTTCCACTTCTAGTTACCGGAACGCATGTGCGCATAAGTGGAGCACATTCAATAGTGCTACCATGATACAGACCGTCACGCTCCTCCAGAATACCACTGTGGGCGGAATGGAAGAAAGGAGGAATAGATGTAAAGCACCACCATCCGCCCCGAAGGTGTGTTATGTGCCACACATCCTCCATGAATAATCAAAACTGAAAAAATGGCAATAAGGCATGGGTCACACCGAGCCCTAATAAAGTGGTAATATTTTAACAAGGATAGAGTCTGATGACCTGATCAGAAACAGGAGGTTATGGGCTGGATGTCTGGGTGAAGTCCCCCCAACCTTCCTAAGTCTCCCCTGAAGAATCTAAATGGGAGGAAACTCCTATCACCTCCAATCTCTATCCAGTACGACTAGGTGGTGAAACTCTTGATGATGGGATCACACCAATATGGATCATGTTTCTTTGTTACTGCAGGACTGGGTGAGACTGTTCTGATTTGTTTATGACAGTCATAGTCCTGATTGCTACAGTAATACCCTGCTATATATACTCTTTGCTTTGGATTGAAGCACTTTATCTGTGTATGTATTTGATTGTCTTATTTCTTAGGAGTGCCGTCTAAGACAAAGTGCTTCAATCCAAAGCAAAGAGTCTATATAGCAGGGTATTACTGTATCTGTATCACTGCACTTCCTATATATGGTGCTCAAGCAGGGTCTAACGCCAGGAAATATGTAATGCAAGAACTCTGAATGTAGTTTCAAAAATGTAATAGTCAGATCATGCTCCCGTAATAAGCGAAATTCTTCTTGGCCCTTGTTTAAAAAATGGATTCCTATGGAAATGTAAATCATCTATTATTCATAACCCCAAGAATAAAATAGTAATAGAGAAGGCTATTTCTAATTACTTTAAAGAAAATGATACTCCAGAGTTGTCCAACCCATTCTCAATTTGGTGTGCTCATAAGGCCGTCCTCCGTGGCATTCTAATGCAGATTTCCTCCTCCGAAAAAAAAGAAAACAGACGAAAAATAATCTCTCTTCATAAATTAATCAAAGAAAAAGAACTAGCTCAAACCAATCTCCCCTCCCCCTCTCCAACAATTCAAAAAGAACTACTAAATTTAAGGGTGGAACTAAAATCTGAAATTTTGGCCTCCTACGATTCAATTATTCAAAAATCCAAATTTAACTATTATGCCGCTTTAAACAAACCTACCCGTTTTATGGCCCGTATCGTTAAACAGAAAAGAGCCTCCAATAGAATTGATAAAATTAGAAATGAAAACGGTACAATGTATTTTCGCCCAAAAGATATTGCGAATCAATTTGCAGAATTTTATAAAAAACTATACAACATCAACTCAGACCCTTTGACCCCCCAACCAAACCCAGATTTAATTAATAATTTTCTGTCCTCAATCAATCTACCTAAACTGAACCCTCTGGATCTCGAGACTTTGAACCAACCCTTTTCCAACCTTGAAACTACAAATACAATTAAGCAACTAAAGCCCTTCAAGGCCCCGGGTCCAGATGGGTTTATCAACGAGTACTATAAAGCTTTTTATAATCATCTTTCCCCTTATCTCACTAAAACTTTTAACCATGCATCCTCCAAGGGCTCTTTCCCTCCAGAAATGCTGGAAGCTACCATTACATTAATACCTAAATCAAAAGAGGAAAGAGACAACGTAAAAAACTACAGGCCTATTTCCTTGATAAATTCAGATATTAAGATATATTCGAAGATTCTGGCTAACCGATTATCAAATATCTTACCGAATCTCATCAACGATGACCAGATTGGCTTCGTTGGTGGGAGACAAGCAACTGATGGTACCAGAAGACTTCTGAATATTATTAAACTAGTAAACACTTCAAAACTTCCAACTACTTTATTAGCCTTAGATGCTGAAAAGGCATTTGACAGAATAAATTGGCTATACCTGAAACATTCCCTTATTAAATTTGGCTTCAACAATTGTTTTCTCTCTTCAGTCATGGCCCTATACTCCAATCCTCAAGCAAAAATATACGCAAATAATTATCTTTCAAACCCTATCCCCATTACGAATGGTACCAGACAAGGCTGTCCCCTTTCTCCCCTTCTCTTCGCCCTGTCCATGGAACCTCTTGCCCAGAAAATCAGGGAGAACCCCAACATTAAAGGTATTTCTACCCCTTCTCGCCAGTTTAAAATTAGTCTATTCGCGGATGATATCATATTCTCCCTGTTAGACCCAACAAATTCAATCACAGAAGTTTCAAATAGTTTGAAATCATTTTCTTTGATCTCTTATTTTAAGATTAATAATGGAAAATCGAAACTTCTAAACATTAATTTAGACCAACAATCCAAAAAAACTCTACATTTAAACACATCTTTTGGGTGGGCCAAAGGAAACCTGACCTACCTCGGGATCATCATTGGGAAAAACATTGACTCAACAATCTCCGCCAACTTAAATTTAATTAATGATATTGTCCAGAGGGATGTATCGGATTTTGCGAGAAGGGACCTTTCATGGTGGGGTAAAATTCTTTCAATCAAAATGTTTACTTTACCTAAAATTTTATATATCTTTCGTAATATGCCCTTAACAATCCCCTACATTTCCATTAAAAAAATCCAATCCCAGATAAATTCCTACATTTGGGATAAGAAGAGAGCGAGAATCTCTGCTAACATTCTATACAGGAACAAACGCAATGGAGGTCTTGGCCATCCCAACATATTTGCCTATTATTTAGCAAATCTGATTAAACAGAGCACAAATTGGTTCAATAACAATAATCCCCCGGCTTGGACAGCTCTGGAGTCATTCCTAAACAATAATTCCCCCCCTCGTGAACTTTTATTCAGACATCTTTTCAAAAAAAACACTCATGATCCAACCCATCCTATTTTTCAGGCGATCATTGGAGCCTGGAAAAAAATCGCAAAACGGAAAAAAAGAATTCCTCCTAAGGATCTTGATACGAATAACCTTACTCTTATAAAAAATTTCTCAATTTCTTTTGTGGCTTCCTTACACGACTCTTTCGTACCAACTGATTGGGAAAGTAAAGGGTTGAGGAAAATTAAAGACTTATGTGAAAATTCCATTATCTTACCTTTCCAAACCCTTAAAATAAAATTTGGTTTGCCATCTTCTGATTTTTTCCTCTACTCCCACTTAAAGGGAATCATCCTTAAATTTATTTCAAACAAAATCTCCATTTCTGAAACCTCGGCAAATCTCTTATGTAACCCAACTCATAAAATTTTTTGGAGCTTGCGACATATATACAACAGCTTTAATGATGATTTATTATTTAAAAAGAATCTTTATATGCTCCGATGGGAAAAAGATTTAAAACTCTCTTTCTCTACCGACCAATGGGAGAACGCTATCTTTTCTACTCAAACCTCTAACATTTCTATGCCACTACTAGAGGCATACTTTAAAATTCTGACTAGATGGTACTATACCCTGATCAGACTCCATCATATAAAGTCTAGCAATTCTCCCCTATGTTGGAGAAATTGTGGGTTCAGAGGGGATATTCTCCATCTTTTTTGGAGTTGCCCCAAAATTCGGAATTTTTGGGCACAGATTTCAATCTTACTATGTGATCTATTGAACGGACCTCTTACCCTGACCCCTCAACTAGCTTTATTATCTTTAGATTTAGAATCTTATAAATCCCATGAAAGGTCTATTATAATTCATTTACTTCTGGTTTGTAAAAACGCATTGGCATTCAATTGGAAGAAACCACATATCCCTACGGTGGAGGAGCTGGTTGACAAAATTAATCACCACAGAATTTATGAACAAAGATTTGCAACTATTAACAACAATCTACATAGATTCTCAAGGAAATGGGACATTTGGTCAACTAAATTTCCTTGTGCTTCTTAATATTGATAAACCATAAGATGTGTGTCATTTTAGTATGTACCTAGTGTATATGATCTCAAGTTAAATTGATGATGTTCTATTACTATTATTATTGTTATTAACTTACCTTGATACAGATCATTTCTGACCCTGGTTTCTTTCCCCTCTATACTTCGTTACCTCTTTAAAATACTTCACCACACGACGATTCAATTTCTTCCCACTTTCCTTGTTTATTCCACCCTAATGTTCCCATTCTTTCCCTATTCCTCCCTCAATCCCCTTACCATTTCCTTCCGTTTACCATCTCAATCATTTTACTTATACTCATGTTATCATTAGCATTTCCCGTGTTAAATGTTTGTTTTTTCAAAAAAAAAAAAAAAAAATTATTGTAAAACAAAAATGTAATAGCCAAAAGAGAGTGTTCACACGGCAGACGTTTCAGTCCCATGGACCTTCATCAAAAAATGCAAAAAAACATACATGCATATAATACAAAGTAAGACCAAAACGTTTGCTGTGTAAACACTCTCTTTATGGCTATTAAATTTTTGAAACTATATTCTGAGTGCCAAGTTCTTGTAATACATATTTCCTGGTTTTGGACCCTGCTCGAGCACCATATATAGGAAGTGCAGTGATATTCCACGTTATTTGATGTACTCCAGTCCACTTGCACCCTACTGTGTCATGTCGTCACAAGTCTTCTCATATAATGCTGAAGAAGCTTCTAATATTATACCTCAATCAGATTTTTCGAGTGATTTCTTAAAAATCCCTCCAAAGGAGACGCGAAGTCGAGATTTGGAGAAGGAGAACCGACATTTGGTAAATATTGAATTACATTGTGCCACTTTAACCGAATATCTTCGGGCACAACGGATCCCACGTGGCCTTAGGGTCCCCATAAGACCAACATTGTTTAAGGACCAACAGGATTATTGCACGAGATTTGAACAAATACTAAATAAATGCTCGTTTGATCTGATGACATTAACCATTGATCATTTACATAAGGCGATTAAATCAACAAAGGAAGAGATTACTAATATTGAGAGTCAATTATCTTCGACCTGCTCCGCTGATGAAATTACTGTTTTAAAAAACAAGATTAAAACCACCATAGATCAGCATCGACAGGATACGGAACAGAAAAAGAGAGCTAAATTCACCAGAGACGCCAAGGACTATGAACTAGATAGGGTGCACAAATGGCAGGACAAATTTGTTCCCAGAAGAAATTTTTACAGATCCAACAAATCCTCATCTGAACCGTCTACTTCGGACTCGGATTTGGAACACAGAAATACCTTTACCAATCCTTCTCATTTTTTAGGTCAACGCAAACGCCTATCCAGGTGAAGAGGACCCAGCGAAGTGGCCAACACAATAGAACACATGGAATAATACCGAGTAACCCGATCCCAGGTACATCACTTGTAATGAATATCTCTTCTCGGTCTCTAGGAATAGCAGAATTGTCTGTATTAGAGACAGGGCTAAATTTTTGCTCTATGTACAGGTATAGGACATTTTCTTTGGACATGGAACTGCAGAGGTTTTATTGTACACTTAGACTAAAAGTCCACTTCTCTAACCCATCCAACTCCACCCCAGCCTCTATGACCCCAATATATACACCAGCTATCACTGCAGTACAACTTGGTCTCTTTTCCAAGAGCACCTACCGCCCACCTCGAGGAGGCCCAGCCTTGGAAACTTTTATTAACTTTGTTAATAAATCTTTTCAAGACCTTTGCAATAACATCAGAAGGGGCAAACTCCACTCTTAACTCCATTTTTACTCCTCTGGATCGACAAGCACTCAGATCCTTAAAAGAGGACAAATCAATTATTATTAAACCTGCCGATAAGGGTGGAGCCATTGTGGTAATGGACAGGGGTGATTATGAAAAAGAAGTTTTCAGACAATTGGGGGATGGATCAGTATACACCAAACTCCCACATGATCCTACCTGTGAGTTTAGCTCCCAGATCTCTACCATTTTGGAGAAATATATCAGGAAATCTTTTGATTTTTCATCAATCGTGCCAATCAAAAGATTTCTTGATAAACAAACATCCCGTGATTCCGCCATTTTATATCTTGCCCAAAATCCATAAGTCACTGGAGAATCCCCCTGGCCGCCCAATAGTGGCATCTACGGAATCAATCTTCTCTCCTCTGTCCAAATTCATCGAAAAAAACTCCCTCGTTCCTACTGGACACAGGTGATTTTCTCCATTACATCTATGATCTACAATGCATTCCATCCAATGCCATCTTAGTCACCATAGATGTAAAAGATCTATGCATCTCTATCCCACACACCAAGGGAATAAATGCTACGAAAGAATTATTGCAATATTGCCAGGTTGATCCACAGGTCAGAGAACTCTGTATTGAACTCCTGACCATGATTCTCACAAAAAAATATTTCATGTTCCAGGACTCCTTCTTTTTGCAGAACAGTGGTACAGCCATGAGGTCCAATGTGCCCCCCCCCCATATGCAAATTGCTTTATGGCTTTTTTTGAGGAACAGGTGGTTTACCCTAATACACTGTTCCAAAACCATGCCATCCTGTGGAAGCGTTATATAGATGATATTTTTTGCATATGAGGGGGCACTCTGGACTCCCTCAAGATCGTAATTCAGACCATGTGGAGTTAAGGGTGGAAAAGAAGATTTGTTATGTCTTATGACAGACAGCAGATTAATTTTTTGGATACCATGATTATGAAGGACGCTTGGGGTCACTTATCAACAGACCTTTATTCGAAGCCAACTGACCGGAATGGTCTTTTACACTTTACCAGCCTCCACCCACCAGCCATGACAAAATCTATCCCCAAGTCCCAATTCAGGAGAGTTCAACGGATTGTTAAGACCTATGTACAACACGATTGAAAGAAATACAGGTCAAGTTCAGGGAACGGGGTTATCCGGATAGGATACTACAAGAGTCGTTAAAACCTACCATCTCTTCCCTTTGTACACAGGTACCACCCTTTCTCATATATTATGCATCGCTGTATATGGAAACATTGGGGTATTCTCGGTACTGCATACCCCCGCATAAAAGAATTCTCAAAACCTTTTCTTCCGGGTTCTAAACAAGCTCCAAATCTCAGGGACAACCTTGTACATGCTGATTTGGGCACTGTACAGACTAGGAGACAAAAAATTTTACAGACTCCCAGAACCAGGACATTTCCGTGTCTTCAGTGCAGACAGTGCAATAATGTACAAAAAGGCAACCAAAACTGTCACCCATATACGGGCAAGAAATATATGATTAAAAATTTTACCACATGTGGTACTTCCTACGTAGTGTACTTAATTAAATGCCCATGTGGCCTCCTGTACATTCGGGAGACTACACAACCTGTGAAGGAGAGAATATCAAAACACAAATCTACAATCAGATGTAATAACACCCTACTACCGGTCCCCTACCAATTCATTTCTTCAGGACACAACGTGTCACAATTTAAATTTCAAATAATTGAACATATTCCCCCATTGAGACGAGGAGGGGATCAGATACGAGTCCTGAAATACCAGGAAGCCTTTTGGGATCTATGAGATGCAGACCCTGGCACCAAAAGGCTTAAACAGGGATTATGATCTGTTTTTATTTTTCTGAACATTATGCGTTGTATTTTTTTCCTCGCTGGTTTTTTATCTGTGTACTCATATGTAGAGATGAGCGTTGTTCTACTCGAACTGTTCGCCAATCTCAAATTCGAGCTGTTTTGGGCGGTGTTCGAGCCGGTCAGCGAACACGAACAATTTGAGAAAAATTCGGCTGTTCGAGGTTATGTTCGATAACTGTTCGTGCACCAAAATCATAACTGGATTTTTTCTCAGTAATGATGAAAATTAATGTTAATACGCAGTTTGAGTGTACAGCGGGGCGGGGGGAGGGGCAGGGGATGGATCTCTGCAGGAACAATGAAGATCTCCATTTTTTTTTCTCTTTCCCGCATTTGCAGTGGGGAGGTGCAATCTGTCAGCCTATCAGCAGCGCACACACGGAGCGAAGTGCTTTTTTTCACACAAGCAAGGGCATGTGTGATTGGCAGTGTATGTCACATGTCCTTGCCCTATAAGACCAAGCCATTTTCCCCGTCGCCACCATTTTCTCACTGCTGCAGCTGCGTGTTAGACGGCACCGCTGTTGCTGTGTGCGCTATACCTTGTTAATTTCAAGCCAATTTTCGCACAAATCTACAGATAGCTTGGGAGTAGGGAATAGTTGTGATTGCAGTCCTTTTAAGGACTAGGTTACAGCATTTCCTACGACTTTTATCAAGCAGGTCTGTGCTCTTAAATAGATAGATTGTGGGAGTAAAGACTAATTGTAATTGGAGTCCTTTTCAGGACTAGGTTACATCAGTTCCTATCAGTTTTTGCCAGGCAGGTCTGTGCCAGTGCTGTGCAAGTTTTTTTCACAGCATTTGGCTGAATCTAGCAAAGCTAATCCTTTTTGGCCTATTGCAGAGTGTGTTAGTCAGTGGAGTAGCCTATCTGTGTTGCAAGATATACCACCTGTGTATAGAATACCAATTTTTTTACTGCACCTAGTGAAGTAAAATCTTTTGGGCATAGCATCATTCTATTAGTCCATCTATACTGACCTCCATCAGGTTGCAAACTGAATATAATTTTTTTCTGCATCTAGCTCTGAAAAAATATTTGGGCTTCTAGCAGTGTGTGGGACTTGGTCTATTAGTCCATCTATACTGACCTCCATCAGGTTGCAAATTAAAAATAATTTTTTACTGCATCTAGCTCTGAAAAAATATTTGGGCTTCTAGCAGTGTGTGGGACTTGGTCTATTAGTCCATCTATACTGACCTCCATCAGGTTGCAAATTGAATAAAAAAATTTTCTGCATCTAGCTCTGAAAAAATATTTGGGCTTCTAGCGGTGTGTGGGACTTGGTCTATTAGTCCATCTATACTGACCTCCATCAGGTTGCAAATTAAAAATAATTTTTTTCTGCATCTAGCTCTGAAAAAATATTTGGGCTTCTAGCAGTGTGTGGGACTTGGTCTATTAGTCCATCTATACTGACCTCCATCAGGTTGCAAATTAAAAATAATTTTTTTCTGCATCTAGCTCTGAAAAAATATTTGGGCTTCTAGCAGTGTGTGGGACTTGGTCTATTAGTCCATCTATACTGACCTCCATCAGGTTGCAAATTGAATAAAAAAATTTTCTGCATCTAGCTCTGAAAAAATATTTGGGCTTCTAGCGGTGTGTGGGACTTGGTCTATTAGTCCATCTATACTGACCTCCATCAGGTTGCAAATTAAAAATAATTTTTTTCTGCATCTAGCTCTGAAAAAATATTTGGGCTTCTAGCAGTGTGTGGGACTTGGTCTATTAGTCCATCTATACTGACCTCCATCAGGTTGCAAATTGAATAAAAAAAATTTCTGCATCTAGCTCTGAAAAAATATTTGGGCTTCTAGCGGTGTGTGGGACTTGGTCTATTAGTCCATCTATACTGACCTCCATCAGGTTGCAAATTAAAAATAATTTTTTTCTGCATCTAGCTCTGAAAAAATATTTGGGCTTCTAGCAGTGTGTGGGACTTGGTCTATTAGTCCATCTATACTGACCTCCATCAGGTTGCAAATTAAAAATATTTTTTTTCTGCATCTAGCTCTGAAAAAATATTTGGGCTTCTAGCAGTGTGTGGGACTTGGTCTATTAGTCCATCTATACTGACCTCCATCAGGTTGCAAATTAAAAATATTTTTTTTCTGCATCTAGCTCTGAAAAAATATTTGGGCTTCTAGCAGTGTGTGGGACTTGGTCTATTAGTCCATCTATACTGACCTCCATCAGGTTGCAAATTGAATAAAAAAATTTTCTGCATCTAGCTCTGAAAAAATATTTGGGCTTCTAGCGGTGTGTGGGACTTGGTCTATTAGTCCATCTATACTGACCTCCATCAGGTTGCAAATTAAAAATAATTTTTTTCTGCATCTAACCCAGCCAATAGTTTTGGCCTAATACCACAGTTTGGCCACTCAGCTCTGCTCGGTTACCATCCATTGTTTTTTTGTGCAAACAACTCCAGAGTTGTGAATTAGTTAACCACCAAAATGAGTGGAAAAAGGCCTGCTGCTGGTGGAAAGGTGAATAGGCGTGTTGGGAAGGGGAAAAAAGGTTGTGTCCGTGGGGTAGGTGCAGAAGAAAGACCATCTTCCAGCCAAACTAAAATGTCTACTTCTTTTAGCGGACAATGTGATAAGATCCCTTTCTTACGGCCACGCCAATCGCTACAAATTCCAGATGAGGCACAAAAACAGCAGGTGCTTCAACGGATATCAAGTGCTCCTTTAAGTGGGCTCTCCTCCACATCAACTTCAACATCACAAATACTCCAGTCCTCAAAGGTGTCACCCAAATCGCACTTGCTTCCTCACAGCTCCCAAATCTCCAGCTGCCCGTCTGAGTATGAGGTAGAACAGATGGTTGAGTCTGCAGAGCTGTTTACTCATACTATAGCCTGGGAATCAGAGGTCGACTCCAGCGCTTCTGTGAATCCAGACGAGGAAATGATCTGCACTGATGCCCAGAATCTTTATGAGTCGGATCCAGGACCAGACGCAGAAGGTTCTGACCATAATGTAGACCCTCATTCCCAAACTGTAACTCCTGTTGGTGGAGACAATGAGGAAGACGATGATAAGACTCAAATACCTGATTGGAGCGACAACTTTAGTTTTTTGTCAGGGCAGGAACAGGTTGGCTCTGAGGACAACGGGTGTGATAACGCACAGGGTGATGATGATGAGGTCGGAGATCCCACTTACTGTCAACCCACAGTCAGCCAAGAGATGAGGTCAGCAGAGGAGGTGGAGGAAGATGCTAGTGACGACGAGGTCAGGTTGCGCCTTCCTGGACAGAGACGTAGTACTGGAAGCACGTCAACAACTGCATCCTCAAACACAACTCTGCCTCTCACCACAAGTCGTGGTGGCTCTTCAGGTCTCATGGGTGCTAAGCCTTGCATAACCTGGGCATTTTTTCAGATCGATAAAGATGACCCAACTCGTGTTATCTGTAACATTTGTCAGCAAAAGCTAAGTAGAGGCCAAAAAATACATAGTTTGAGTACTTCATGCATGAACCGGCACATGGACATGAAGCATAAGTTGCAGTGGGAAGCTCAGTGTGCTACAATGCGGCCTAGCCGGCCGGGCCAACCACCGTCTGCCATATCTTGTGCATCCGCGGCCTCTTCATCCTCTGTGACTGGGGGGACAGCAGTCACACCTGTTTTGGGGCGCAGACCTGCCACCTCTTTACCCGCAACAGCCAGCGTGATTGGCAGGTCATCATTTTCTTTGGAGGTGGTAACACCAGCTGGTCTTGAGCGCTGTCCGACATTGATAGCACCACCTTTGGATCAAGGCAACCTAACATGTCTGCCTGCATCTTCCTCACAGACCGGCAGTTTGCCGGGGACACCCTTATCAACCCCGTCTAAGCACAATAGCCAGCCCTCGGTCCCTCAGATGTGGACAAGTAAAAGACCATTTCCTCCTAGCCATGAGAAAGCTAAGAGGTTGAATTTCACCATCTGCAAGCTCTTGGCTACAGAAATGCTGCCTTTCCGCCTGGTGGACACAGAGGATTTTCGAGACCTTATGTCCGTCGCAGTGCCCCAGTACCAGATGCCCAGTCGGCACTACTTCTCAAAGAAAGGTGTGCCTGCGCTCCACCAGCATGTCGCACACAACATCACCGCTTCTTTGAGGAACTCTGTGTGTGACAGGGTGCATTTCACCACAGACACTTGGACGAGTAGGCATGGACAGGGGCGTTACATGTCGCTGACTGGGCACTGGGTAACTATGGTGACAGCAGGACAAGGGGCTGCTGTCCAAGTCTTGCCGTCCCCACGAGTTGTGCGTCAATCCTCTTTATGTCAAAGTTCCTCCACTGCTTCTGCCTCCTCAACCTCCTCTCGGTCTTCCACCTGCACCCAAAGCCTGTCTGGTCATGCCACAAGCTTTCTAACTGCGCAGAAGGGATCCTGCACACCTCCTTACTATGCTGGCAGTAGGGCTCAACATCATCAGGCGGTTTTTACATTGAAATGTCTGGGAAATGTGAGTCACACAGCTGAGGAGTTGTGGTCAGCTCTGGAGAACCAATTTCATGAATGGTTGTCTCCACTGGACCTGAAACCAGGGAAGGCCGTGTGCGACAATGCTGCAAACCTGGGTGCGGCCCTTCGCCGGGGCAATGTCACACACGTGCCTTGTATGGCTCACGTGTTGAACCTGGTTGTCCAGCAATTTTTAGCCCACTATCCCAGACTAGATGGCCTTCTGCAGAGGGCACGGTCGCTGTGTGCTCACTTCCGCCGTTCGCATCCCGCAGCTCAGCGACTTACATCTCTACAGAAGTCGTTGGGCCTGCCACTTCACCGGCTAAAATGCGATGTGCCTACCCGGTGGAATTCAACTCTGCACATGTTGCAGCGACTGTGGCAGCACCGACAAGCCCTGGTGCAATACGTTCTGACGTATAGCCTGGGCCAACGAGATTCAGAGGTGGGGCAAATCACGCTGGAGGAGTGGTCTCAGATCAGGGACCTATGCACCCTTCTGCACAGTTTTGAAATGGCGACGAAGATGTTTAGTGCTGACGATGCCATTATCAGCATGACTATTCCGGTGATTTACATGCTGGAGCACATGTTAAACAGAATTCGGAGTCAGGTGGTGGCACAAGAGGAGGTGGAGGAAGTAGAGGAGTAGGAGTTGTATGCGGAAGGGCTAACATCTGCAAGGTCCAGACGGTCGGCAGCACCAAGGCGGCAGGCATGTGAGGGTGGGGGAGATGATTTTACCAGGGCGCATGGTAGCAGCCAAACTAGTGAGGAAGGTGCAGGAGCCCAGGAAGAAGTGGAGGACGAACTGATGGAAGACTCATCAGATGAGGGAGACCTTGATCACATTTCTGTTGTGCGAGGTTGGGGGGAGAGGACAGAGGAAGGAAGCATGATTGTTACCTCACCACCAACACAACAGGGACTTGGTGCTCCTGGATGCGCAACACACATGAGTGCCTTCTTGCTACACTACCTGCAACATGACCCTCGAATTGTGAGAATTAGAAATAATCCTGACTACTGGGTTGCCACACTGTTAGATCCCCGGTACAAAAGTAAATTTGCAGAAATTATTTCTGCCATAGAAAGGGATGCACGCATGCAGGAGTATCAGCAGAGACTGTTGCAGAATCTTACATGTGCTTTTCCACAAAATACCAGTGGTGCACGTAGTGAATCTCACAGTTCCAACTTGCCAACCGTGGGACCGTCAAGTGTTCAGCACTCAAACCGTAACAGAACCACAGTATCTGCTGGTAACATCAATTTTGCGGAATCATTTCACCACTTTTTTAGCCCATCCTTTGCAAGGCCACAGGAGACAAGAAGTCTGACACATAGTCAACGCCTAGAGACGATGGTACAGGAGTATCTCCAAGTAAACATTGAAGCCACGACTGTGTCACTGGACCCTTGCTCTTTTTGGGCTTCCAATCTGGATAAATGGCCGGAGCTAGCCACTTACGCCTTGGAGATCTTGTCATGCCCCGCAGCCAGCGTTCTGTCTGAACGTGTGTTCAGCGCTGCTGGTGGTGTGCTGACAGACAAGCGCACGCGGCTCTCCACTGATAATGTAGACAGACTCACGTTCATAAAGATGAACAAATCATGGATCCGAAACGACTTTTCTACGCCTGTGTCATCCTGGGGAGAGTAAAAGCTTGATGATTGGTTAAAATCACCCTACCAACCGTTTTAAGCTTTCAAATTACTAATCATGTTTATCTGTATCTTGACTGGAAAATAATTTGGGCTTTGTAGCAGTGTGCAGCACTGATCCTATTAGGCCATCTATAATAAGCTTCACCAGATTTAAAATTAAAAATAATTTTTAGCTGCATCTAGCCCGGAAAATAATTTTGGGGCTCCGAGATGCGCAAGACACATAAGTGCCTTCTTGCTGCACTACCTGCAGCATGACCCTCATATTGTCAGAATTCGAAGTAATCATGACTACTGGGTTGCCACACCCTTAGATCCCCCAAACTTTTCGATCAACCTTTTCATTTTAATAAAGACCAAAAAAATGGTCATTTTTGAAATTATAAGCATTAGCAGGTTGTTAGAAACTGAAATCAAACAGTTTTCAACTCAAAACTTTATTCTAGGTGATGTTACATTTTCACATAGGACCCCTTGTTCGAAAGGAGCTTCTGAACTCTCTCGTCCATTGAATTTGTCAGGTTTTGGATGGTTTCTGCTTCAATTGTTTTGCATGAGGACAGAATACCCTCCCAGAGCTGTTGCTTAGATGTGAACTGCCTCCTGCCATCATAGACACTCCTTTTAATGATGCTCCAAAGGTTCTGAATGGGGTAGAGGTCAGGGGAGCATGGGGGTCACACCATAAGTTTGTCCCCTTTTATGCCCATATCAGCCAGAGATGCAGATGTTTTATGTGCAGCATGAGATGGTGCATTATCATGCAGAAAAATGATCTTGCTGTGAAATACACGGTTCTTCTTCTTGAACCATGGCAGGAAGTGCTGTTTGAGAAAATCCACATACATTATGGAGTTCATCTTTAGCGCCTTCAGGGATCCTAAAGGGGCCGACAATCTCTCTCCCCATGATTCCAGCCCAAAACATTACTCCACCTCCTCCTTGTTGGCGCTGTAGCCGTGTTTGCGTGGGGTGTCCATCAACCAGCCATCCTCCACTCCATTCATCTGGACCATCGAGCGCTGCACGGCACTCATCCGTGAACAAAACAGTTTTGAAATCAGTCTTCATGTAATGTTTGGCCCACTGGAGCCATTTCTGCTTGTGTGAAGTGGATAGAGGAGGTCGACAGGATGGCGTATGCACAGCTGCAAACCTCTGAAGGACCCTGCATCTTGTTGTTCGGGGGACGTTGGAGGCACAAGCAGCTTCAAAAACTTGTCTGCTGCTATGACAAGGCTTTTTTGCCTCTGCTCTTTCAACCTGACGTAATTGCCTGTAGGAAAGAGTCCTCAATTTGCCCTTATCAGCACGCACACGTGTGTACTGTGAATCAGCTACATACTTCTTGATTGCCAAGACACTTCATCCTGATCATCGCACAATGTTGATTGTAGTCATGCCTTGACCTAAACACTCCACAATTTGTTGCTTCTCAGCAGCCGACACATCCTTTTTCTTTCCCATTTTGGCAGAAAATGTAGGCTGCTTAATAATGTGAGAGAGCCTTCTTAAGTAGTCTTGCCTTTCATTGGACACACCTGCCAAACTAATTAGCACAGGTGTCTGCAATTGCTTACAGTGATATAAAGAGCCCTGACACACATCACCATCAATGAGTTTAACTGACAAACAAACAAATTCTTCCCTTATCACTCCTAAACACTTTTTGCATAATAATTTGGAACGCGGTGTACATGTGCTTTTCCACAAAACACCAGTGGTTCACGTAGTGAATCTTACAGTTCTAACTTGCCAACCGTGGTCTGTATGGAATTGTTCAATAAAGGGCCCAAAATTAAGATAACATAGATGGGAGAGGTCTCTATGAATAGGAATTCCTAAGTATTTGATACCCTGTGAGGGCCAGGCAAAGGGAAAGTTGGACTGGATGGAATCCTATATGGATTTAGGGAGGGAGACATCGAGGGCCTCAGACTTCGCTGCATTGATTTTAAAATTTTACCATGTAACAAAGTGATCTATTTCAGCCATAACAGCAGGGATGGATATATGTGATTGAGTGATATATACTAGGACATCATCAGCAAATAGAGAGCACTTGTACTCGGTGCCTCCCACCTCAATCCACCTAATATTGGGGTTATGGCGAATTGATGAGAGCAGGTGCTCCGTCACTAGGATGTATAAGAGAGGGGACAGAGGACATCCCTGCCTTGTCCCATTGGTGATTGTGAAAGGTGATGAAAATGTTCTGACGCACCCCCTGGGCCTTGGGACACCCGGAGCCGGACCCTTTTTGGTGGATGCTGGTGGTTGTAGTCTTCGTGGCGGCGATCCGGTTCCGTGGCTCAGGGCGGTCAAACCAGTGGCGGAACTATTTATGTGGTTTTGATGTTTAAATGTCCGACTACGCCACCCGTGGATTGCGGTCAGGTGTTGTGGGTGCAGCAGAGCGTAGCATAACTCCCCACGGGAGGAGTATAGCCTCAGGGCAGTGTATGCGGAGGATGGGGGTGATGGTGCAGGGCAGCAGCAGTAATGACACGGAGTCAGTGATGCAGTTCAGGGCCTTTACTCACAGTTCTTATTATCCAGACCACGTCTGCAGGTAACGGCTGCCCACGTCGTACTGTGCTCACCAGGTGAGGGGCTCAGACAACTCCCAGATAACTTTGGAGCGCTTCACAGGACCCCCTTTGTGTGTCCTTTGTCTGGCCTTTCTTACCAACACTTCTGTCCGGCTGCCTCGGGCCTCCTCTTGGTAAACTTGGCGCCAGTTTCCCTGACCCTATGTGGTGCCTTCCTAGCGGGTGGAGCAAGGGGCTGCGCCACATAAAATGTCAGAGCCTCCGGTTTCTAGCTGAGGGTCGTTTCCTGCCTCCACTAGTTCGGGGACCGGTCTCCCCCTTTGGCCTGACCCCTCCACGCAGGTGGATTCGGGCGTGCGGTGGCGACTCGCCCGTCCGCACCCCTGGGATCCCTTCATTCCTCGTTCCTGGAGCCTTCTCCGCTCCTCTTCCTTCCTTCTCCCTCTTGCAGGCCTGGGCCTCTGTTACTAGGCCCGCCTCCGGAGCAGAGCTCATGCAGAGCCCCTGCTCCCTGCCACTTCTGCTCAGACTTCTCTGCACTGAACTAAGATGGTGCCCACCTTTTATACTCCCTTCTCAATGCACCCAGGAACTGCTTCCTCCCTGCTCCTGCACTGCAGGGTTCCCCTTCCTCAGTGTTCCCTCCCCCCACTCCAGCCAGGGACAGGGACTGTCGTGCCCATCTCAGGGGCATATTGGTCGCCCTGCCCCACGGCAATGTGGTGTAATGCATGCAGGTGTCGGGTCCTGATCCACACTCCATCCTTATCTGAGAGTGAGATATCACACCTCTGGGTGAGGTGCAATACGTCTGTAGCAACCGAGCCCTCGGTGCTACAGTTCCATTTATCTTCAGCCTAGGTGACGTATCGTGATACAGGGCCGTGATTTTGGCTATAAAAGGGTCCCCTAGACCCCTACCCCAAGCTTTTTAAGAGAATCATATATGGCGTGCCAGGAGACTCTATGGAATGCTTTCTCAGCATCCAACGAGAGTATCTACTTACAAATTTTTAACTGCATCTAGCCCAGGAAATACTTTGTGCCTAGTAGCAGTGTCTGCTAGTCAGCGGATTATCCCGGCTGTTAAGCAAGCTACACCACCTGTAGTTTGGACACTTAATTTTTTCAAAGGAAATGCTTCAGGACCACGGGATACTCAGTGAAGAGCATCAGGAGGCACCCCAAGGCATAGGGGCTGGGACTGGCAGTAGGATGCCTTGCGGTGGACAGCCGAGCTCGATCCTTATAAAAGCTTTTTAACTGCAGCAGCTTTAGTGGACGCTACTGGAGCTGGAATTACGCGGCTGCTGGCATGAGACTTGCCCTCCAATAGATCCTTGTAAATGGATTTAAAGTGTATTCATTCAAATTAGAGGGACAATTTAAATTAAAAAGCTTAGAGCTGCCTCCACCACAGGGGGGCTCTCTCGACCCACCAGCGGACAGGCACCAGTATTGGGAGAGGGGGGCTGGCCGTCAGGGTTCACCGCGGCTCTGGCACAAACCCGGCGACACGGAGGTGGCACGGGCAGGAGCGGACTGGCCGTCTCGGCTTCTCACTTTTTGGATTTTAGAAGGGCATGACATGCCTATATCTGTGTCTCCCCCTCCTTTTACTCCTCCACCTCTTTTCTTTTCGCATGACTATATGTACTTGTCACTTTTCCATGTGTTAGTTGTGTCTTCTGAGCAGTTTGTCAGCTTTTGGACACCTTTGAAGGTGTTTTCTATGTGTTTCTATGTGTTTTTGTTTGCCTGCCATTGGTTTTAACGGTGTTAGAAGGTGTTCGACGATCAGTTCGACGAACAGTTCGGCGAACACACGGGTGTTCGACGAACCGAACCGAACTCGAACACTACGGGGGTGGCTCAACACTACTCATATGGCTGTTAAAATATGTCAAAATATGTAACTCCATATCATTATTACGTGATATGCATTTATCTATGGAATATTGACATCTTTTTTCCTTCTTCTTCTAGACCCAGATTTAACGTCCTGTTACTCTACTCTGGACTACTAAACTCTTCCCTCTGTGGTCCTAATAAGTTTTTGTAACCTTTTACCATATTTTATCATGTCCCATTCTGCTTCCATTTTCCTATTATCCACACTATATTATGTATTTAGACACAGAACGCAGCTCCTGAAACGCATAGGCCCCTGGAACGCATACTTCCACACTGGTGAACCGCACCATAGACGTCACCATACAGGAAACCAATCTACCTAGCAACTAACTATGCCTGGATTGGCATAAATGGGGATGGGCTTAAGTAACGTACTGCAAGTAAACCCATGAGTTCTCACAAACCCAGCATCAACCATGCTGACTCCAGCTCCACTGTCCAAAAACACAGAAATGCTCTCAGTCCTGCACTCTAGCACCAACTCTGCCATCAGGACACATCGAGAGCTGCATGTAAAAGACAAACACACTCCCTAATTATCCAACCTGTGAAGTCTTCTGTGGGCATAATACTACTCAGACAACACAGGGTGAGGGTAAAACAGTGTGGCAATACTTTATTGAACCACCAAACGGACAATAAACACATAGAACAGTCCCAGCTAATACCCAAGATGATACAACATTACACATTCTCACCCCTACCGAGAATAGAACAGCTGCAACTCTGGGACTTCCAGGGCCAACTACCTCAACCAGCGGGCCCCCTGGTTTTGGCGGGCCCTCACAGAGAGGAGGTAGCGGCAATCTTGGGAAGCTGACAGTTCATTGAGGGACAAGGCAAGGAGACCCAATGTTCCCACCCTGGCCTCTCCGAGAGTTTCCATGCGGCCAGATGACCAACTGGTCCAAATCTGGCTTCTCCGAATGTGGTTCCAGGTGACCGGAGGGTCCCAACTGGCAACTCCAAACAACATATCCATGGGGCCAGGTGATCTCCTTGTCCCATCCTGGTTCTCCCAAATATATCCATGGGTTCTCTGATGGTCAATGGAGCATATCTGTATCCTTTCAGTCAGGACGGTATACCCTTAGCCTGGAAACCTGTATAATCCAAATCTGTGTCTATCTGGATAGAGCCATGCTATCCATCTGTTGTCCTGAAGAGTCTGACTGATCTTTGATTCTCTCTTTCAATTTTCACTGCTACAGAGGCATAGGTCCCTTAAATAGTTACAGCTGTCCTTTCAAGTACACATCCACAGGTCAAGGATTAGGGATGATCTTATTCCACAGGGCTCAGGTCTCATGATTTGTGCATTTAATCAATTTACATAGTTGGTATAGCAGGAGGCTCTTTTAAATCAACATCTTACTGGCTTTAGAATAATATGTAATTAGCATATTAACAAACATTATTGTTTCCAGACGAAGAGAAGTCAACATTCAGGTTTATACACATACTAGTATGTCCCTGTTGACCAGTCACAAAAATACACATACATTCACAAGTTTACACAATAGTATATTCCTCTTGGCTTAACAAATCTAGACATCTGATTGATTAAGATTAAGTGAGAATATTTATGGGCGGTGTTCAGAAAGTTTGGTATAGGACCTAGTTTTATTTCATGGGTTAAATTGCTGTATGGTAGGCCGATGGCTAGAATACGGGTAAATGGACACCTCTCCCCGGTTTTTGGACTGAGTAGAGGTACGCGGCAGAGGTGCCTATGGTCCCCCCGGCTATTCGGCTATTCACACTGGCCATTGAACCTCTGGCATCGGTTATCAGGGAGCATTCAGGAATGGTTGGGTTTCGTAGAGGGAATAGCAAAGAGAAAGTCACTTTATACACTGACGGCACTTTATTATTAGTGTTGAGTGAGCACTAAAATGCTCGGGTGCTCGAAGCTCGGGCGGACCTCACCGTGATACTCGGGTGCTCGACCCGAGCAATGAGCCCAATGTTACTCTATTGGAGACCCGAGCATTTTTGTGGCGGCGCCCCCGGCAGTCTGTAGAAAGCCTAAAAAGTGCCCAAAACTATAGTGACAGTACTCAAAAGACACTGGGACAGCATGGGGATCGACCCAGGAAGCATTTCTGACCCCCAGGTCACTGCTGTCAACAATGTGGTCAGAGGTGTTAAGCCACTTTTACGGGCTCACAATAAAACGTTCAAAAACTAAACTGAAACTGCTTTCCTGTGAAATATGTTAAGGAACATCCTTTCCAGGGTAAAGACCTGTGTATAAGGTAAAATAAATAACCAAAAACAAAAATACTCCTCAACACCTTGGGCTATGTTCACAAGTAGCATTTTTATGCGTTTTTGCACTTTTGTATTGTTTTCAACCATGACAAATGCATTCACCGGGAAATGTCATTTTAACATTTTACAACCTTATCTGGCCATGTGCTGTATGACACATGCATACAGTGCTGAAAAGACATGGGAACAGCATGGGAAAGACCCCTGGAAGCATCTCTGACACCCAGGTCACTGCCTAAAAGTGTGCCCATCAGAAGTGATCCTTGCTGCATCAGAAGATGCAGACTTGCAACTATCCCCGTGCAAGTCCTTGTCCCAGGGCAGTGTTCAATTGTACCTCCCCCATTCCTTGCAATGCAAGCACAAGTATGCAGCCTGCCACCCACCCACCCCCAGGCTGCAATACCATACTGCTTGCTTGCACTTGAAATTGGGCCTTTTAGGCATGTGGAGGCGGAATCTGGCCACCACGTCATGGCTGCGTCGGTGGCCTGGTATCCATACTCAGTCCCCAGCCGCCCGGCGGCCAGGTGCCCACACACAGTCCCCAGCCGCCAGGGGGCGACCGGATGTCCCTAAACGGTCCCCAGCTGCCCCTATTTGTCCCGGTGCGCCTTATACACAAGCGTGCATACCAAAACATTACCTGTGCCCTCCCCAGTGCATTTAGTGGGAAGGACAGCCTAACCACAAACACGTGGAAAAGTGAATGTCGCCAGGGATGGTCCATCTCACTGACGCCTTCACACTGGTTTAATATTGTGGAAGCTGGGACACGGTTGGACACTGAGACGCAACACGTCCTCCAGACATAGAGGATTGCGGGTCCTGGGTCAATCAGGCTTCAACACAAAGTTCAGAAGGTAGACAGCAGCAGTTGTCGGCCTCCTACACGAGTAAATTATTCATGATCATGAGGCCATCCATCTCCTTAGTTTTCTGTTCCTTGGAATGAAAGCGCATGTATGTAGTAGCGGCTAGGCCTGAAGTGGTCAGCGTTTTGGTGCATATCCTACCTCCTCCGAGGATTGCTGGATGTTTTCCTGCTACTATCCCAGTTTTATGGCTCCCGTTAAAACAAAGCTTCAGATGATGAATGATGGATGAGGTGATGGCAAAGGAGAAAGAGCAGGAGGAACAGGGACCATTCACATCAATATCAGGCCAGTCAACCACACATGTCTTGTAGGATATGTTTCTGCACCAAAAGGTGCGGTTCGGCTACACAGTTATAGGGCATACAGTGAGTGCAATGCCTACCAAAAATTTAGAGGCACTCCAATGCCCCTTGGAAGTGACATGGAGGTCAGAGGGCCTTAACTAAACCCTTTTTTCCTTTATAGCAACTGTACACTGTTGGCCTAAGCAGTGAATGGAAGGCTTTCCAAAAATTATGAGGAACCCCAATGCCCCTTGAAACAGACGTGGATTATAGCGTACTAAAAACCTTCTACCCATTATTGGGGAGTGGGTCTCCCTTAGTGTTCGCCTATGCATTGAAAAGCAAAAGCTGACTAAAATTAGGAGGAAATGCAATGCCCGTTGGAAGATAGAAGAGTCGTGGAGGTTAGAGTTAATTAAAAACAACATTTCAATGCCCCTTGGAAGAGCTGTGGAGTTCAGAGTGTTTTAACAAGACGGTTTTAATGCTCCTTGGAAGAGAAGAGGAGGTCAGAGTGGTTTAAGAAGACGGTTTTAATGCCCCTTGAAAGAGACGTGGAGTTCAGAGTGCTTTAACAAGATGGTTTTAATACTCCTTGGAAGAGACGTGGAGGTCACAGTAGCTTAACAAGATGGTTTTAATGCCCCTTGGAAGAGACGTGGAGTTCAGAGTGGTTTAACAAGATGGTTTTACTGCCCCCTGGAAGAGACGTGGAGGTCACAGTAGCTTAACAAGATGATTTTAATAGCCCTTGGAAGAAACATGGAGCTCAGAGTGTTTTAACAAGACAGTTTTAATGCTCCTTGGAAGAGACGTGGAGGTCACAGTAGCTTAACAAGACGGTTTTAATGCCCCTTGGAAGAGACGTGGAGGTCAGAGTGGTTTAACAAGATGGTTTTAATGCCCCTTGGAAGAGACATGGAGGTCACAGTAGCTTAACAAGACGGTTTTAATGCCCCTTGAAGGAGGCGTGGAGGTCACAGTAGCTTAACAAGGCGATTTTAATGCCCCTTGGAAGAGACGTGGAGGTTACACTAGCTTAACAAGGCGATTTTAATGCCCCTTGGAAGAGACGTGGAGGTTACACTAGCTTAACAAGACGGTTTTAATGCCCCTTGGAAGAGAGGTGGAGTTCAGAGAGGTTTAACAAGATGGTTTTAATGCCCCTTGGAAGAGACGTGGAGGTCAGATTGGTTTAACAAGATGGTTTTAATGCCCCTTGGAAGAGACGTGAAGGTCACAGTAGCTTAACAAGACGGTTTTAATGCCCCTTGAAGGAGACGTGGAGGTCACAGTAGCTTAACAAGGCGATTTTAATGCCCCTTGGAAGAGACATGGAGGTCACAGTAGCTTAACAAGACGGTTTTAATGCCCCTTGGAAGAGACGTGGAGGTCACAGTAGCTTAACAAGACGGTTTTAATGCCCCTTGGAAGAGATGTGGAGGTCACAGTAGCTTAACAAGGCGATTTTAATGCCCCTTGGAAGAGACATGGAGGTCACAGTAGCTTAACAAGACGGTTTTAATGCCCCTTGGAAGAGACGTGGAGGTCACAGTAGCTTAACAAGACGGTTTTAATGCCCCTTGGAAGAGACGTGGCGGTCACAGTAGCTTAACAAGATGGTTTTAATGCCCCTTGGAAGAGACGTGGAGTTCAGAGTGGTTTAACAAGACTGTTTTAATGCCCCTTGGAAGAGATGTGGAGTTCAGAGTGGTTTAACAAGACTGTTTTAATGCCCCTTGGAAGAGATGTGGAGTTCAGAGTGGTTTAACAAGACGGTTTTACTGCCCCCTGGAAGAGACGTGGAGGTCACAGTAGCTTAACAAGATGGTTTTAATACCCCTTGGAAGAGACATGGAGTTCAGAGTGTTTTAACAAGACGGTTTTAATGCTCCTTGGAAGAGACGTGGAGGTCACAGTAGCTTAACAAGACGGTTTTAATGCCCCTTGGAAGAGACGTGGAGGTCAGAGTGGTTTAACAAGATGGTTTTAATGCCCCTTGGAAGAGACATGGAGGTCACAGTAGCTTAACAAGATGGTTTTAATGCCCCTTGGAAGAGACGTGGAGGTCAGCGTAGCTTAGCAAGATGGTTTTAATGCCCCTTGGAAAAGACGTGGAGTTCAGAGTGGTTTATCAAGATGGTTTTAATGCCCCTTGGAAGAGACGTGGAGTTCAGAGTGGTTTAACAAGACGGTTTTAATGCCCCTTGGAAGAGACACGGAGGTCACAGTAGCTTAACAAGACGGTTTTAATGCCCCTTGAAGGAGACGTGGAGGTCACAATAGCTTGACAAGGCGATTTTAATGCCCCTTGGAAGAGACGTGGAGGTTACACTAGCATAACAAGACTGTTTTAATGCCCCTTGGAAGAGAGGTGGAGGTCACAGTAGCTTAACAAGACGGTTTTAATGCCCCTTGGAAGAGACGTGGAGTTCAGAGAGGTTTAACAAGACGCTTTTAATGCCCCTTTGAAGAGACGTGGAGGTCAGAGTGGTTTAACAAGATGGTTTTAATGCCCCTTGGAAGAGACGTGAAGGTCACAGTAGCTTAACAAGACGGTTTTAATGCCCGCTTGAAGAGATGTGGAGGTCAGAGTGGTTTAACAAGATGGTTTTAATGCCCCTTGGAAGAGATGTGGAGGTCACAGTAGCTTAACAAGACTGTTTTAATGCCCCTGGAAACAGACGTGGAGGTTACAGTAGCTTAACAAGACGGTTTTAATGCCCCTTGGAAGAGACGTGGAGGTCACAGTAGCTTAACAAGACGGTTTTAATGCCCCTTGGAAGAGACGTGGAGGTCACAGTAGCCTAACAAGACGGTTTTAATGCCCCTTGGAAGAGAATTGCAGTTCAGAGTGGTTTAACACGACAGTTTTAATGCCCCTTGGAAGAGACGTGGAGTTCAGAGTGGTTTATCAAGACGGTTTTAATGCCCCTTGGAAGAGACGTGGAGGTCTCAGTGGAATTAAAAGACAATATCAATGACCCTTGGAAGAGACGTGGAGGTCACAGTAGCTTAACAAGACAATTTTAATGCCCCTTACAAGAGCCATGCAGTACAGCATATTAAAAACATTATTCCCATTATTAGGGATTGGGTCTCCCATAGTCTTTGCCTATGCCTTCCAAGCAAAAGCTGCCAAAAATTAGGATGGAGGAACTTGCAATGCCACTTACAAGAGCGATGCAGTACAGCATATTAAAAACATTATTCCCATTATTGGGGAGTGGGTCTCCCATAGTCTTTGCCTATGCCTTCCAAGCAAAAGCTGCCAAAAATTAGGACGGAGGAACTTGTAATGCTGGCAACATGGACCACGGTCACCCTGGTGGTATAGTGGTGGTGGAGGCTGAGGATAAGGAGAAGAGCAAAAAACAGCCAAAATGAGGAAGCTTATACCCATGTGTGGGTGTGAAGCGGTGCATGGGAATACACCTCCCGAAATAACACAGTGGATTTGACTTTATATTACTCTGCTGTCATTTGGTGGTGATGAGAAGTCTGGCCCAATCCAGCCCTTGTTCATTTTGATAAGGGTCAGCTTGTCAGCATTGTCAGTTGACAGGCGAGTGCGCTTATCAGTTATAATTCCCCCAGCGGCACTAAAAACACGCTCCGATAACACGCAAGCGGCAGGGCAGGCCAGGACCTCCAAGGCGTACAGAGCGAGTTCATTCCAAGTGTCCAGCTTGGATACCCAATAATTAAAAGGCACAGAGGAATCACGGAGGATGCTGGTACGGTCGGCAAGGTACTCCCTCACCATCTTTTGAAACTTTCCACTCCTTGTGAGAGTACCCCGCGCCTCAGGGCCTGTAAGCTGGGCGGGTCTCAGAAAACTGTCCCAGAATGTTGACAGTGTTCCCCAGCCTCTGCTGGATTGGAGTTGCGTCTCTCTCGCCTGTACGCCTTGGTTGGGCAATGAACTGTGACATCTGCCGCTAGCGTGTTCAGATGGGAATTTTTTTAACAGCTCTGCAGCAAGGGCCTTCTGGTACTGCCCCATTTTTGTAGACCTCTCCACCTCAGGAATAAGAGAGTGAAAGTTCTCCTTGTAGCGGGGGTCTAAAAGTGTCACCAACCAGTAATGACTGTCACCCAACATTTTGACAATGCGAGGGTCAAGGTTAAGGCAGCGCAACATAAAGTCAGCCATGCGTGCCAGACTGGTAACGGGCAAGACTTCCGTGTCCTCACCAAGATGACGACCATGCTCTCCTCCTCCTCCTCCCCCTCCCCCCTGTCCTCAGGTCACCCACGCTGAACCGACGGTATGACAGTTGTACAGGTACTACCGTCTACAGCGCATGATGCCAGCTCCTGTTCTTCCTCCTCCTCTCCCTCATTGTCCCCCAATGCACATTGGGATGAGATGAGACTGGGCTGTGTGTAAACACCCGCTACGGCTTCTTGATCCATCTCATCATACTCTGGCTGCAATGCCTCCTCTTTAATTCTCTGCAGAGAGCGTTGCAAAAGACAGACAAGTGGGATGCTGATGCTAATGATGGCGTCATTGCCACTCACCATCTTGGTGGACTCCTCAAAGTTTGTCAAGATGGTACATATGTCAGACATCCAGGTCCACTCCTGAGGTCTTATGTGTGGAGTCTGACCTGAATATCGACGGCCTTGTTGCAGCTGGTACTCCACAACTGATCTCTTCTGCTCACAAATCCTTTGCAACATGTGGAGGGTAGAGTTCCAACGTGTGGGGACATCAAACACCAATCAGTGTGCCGGAAGCTGCAAACGCTGCGGCAACAAAGCAAGGGCGGCGGAGGCTGTAGCCAACTTGCGAAAATGAGCTGACAGGTGGCATACTTTGACGAGCCGATCTGGCAACTCGGGATACGATTTAAGAAACCGCTGAACCACGAGGTTAAGCACATGAGCCAGGCATGGTACGTGTGTGATCTCGCCTCGCCTCAGAGCCGCCACCAGGTTACGGCCATTGTCACACACGACCATGCCTGGATGTAGGTTCAGCGGTCTCAGCCACAGATCTGCCTGCTCTTTCACAGCTGTCCACAACTCACAAGCAGTGTGAGTTTTATCACCTAAGCTTATGAGTTTCAGCACAGCCTGTTGCCGCTTGTCTAAGGCAGTACTGCAGTACTTCCAGCTTGTAACTGATGTGGTGATATCTGAGATGGAGGCTGAACATGAGGAGGAGGAGAAGGATGATGCACAGGAGCTGTACACTGTGGGGGCAACTCTGACTGACATAGGGCCCGCAATCCTGTTGGGAGGATGTGTTCCGTCCCAAGGTCCGACTGGGTCCCGTATTCCACTTTGTTTACCCAGTGTGCTGTCAGGGAGATGTACCGTCCCTGGCCACAAGCACTGGTCCACGTGTCTGTTGTCAGGTGGACTCTCCCAGTAACTGCATTGTTGAAGGCACGGCAGATGTTTTGGGACACGTGCTTGTGTAGTGCGGGGATGGCACACCAGGCAAAATTGTGTCGGCTGGGGACCGAGTACCGAGGGACAGCCACCGCCATAAGGTTGTGGAAGGATTCCGTCTCCACCAACCTAAAAGGCAGCATTTCCAACGCAAGCAGTCGTGAAATGTGCGAATTTAGGACTGTGGCCTGTGGGGCGTTGGCTGCGAATTTGCGCTTTCGTTCAAAGGTCTGGGATATGGACAATTGAACGCTGCGGTGGGACGTGGACGTTGCGTTGATGCTGTTTCTTGTGAAACTGCCATAACAAGTGAAGACTGAGAGGAGGGGGCATCTTTGCATGCAGTATGGACAGGGGATTGCCTTGCACGTGACTCGCCCCCTGGGCCGCGGGGCACTCGGAACCGGGCTTCAGGGCAATGCTGGGAGTAGTAGTGGCGACCCGGTTCCGTGGCTCAGGGTGGTCAGACCAGTGGTAGTCTGCTATGTGCTGTAGGTAATGTCCGACTACGCCACCCGTGGATTGCGGTCAGGGCTAACCGCCGCTGCAGTGCAGACCGCTGGGGCTGATATAAATGTGTAGCACTGAATAGTTCAACTCCGCATGGGAGGAGTATGGCCCCAGGGCAGTATATATAATGAATGATGGAGGGGATGATTCCAACCGCGATAGCCAGGAAACGGAGGCCTCTTAAACAGTTCAGGGTCTTTATTAGAACAGGTAATATGACCCAGAAACAGGCCCGGCTAGGATGGGGCCTGGATGTCTGAGAACAAGTGGGAGGCTGGCCCTGGTCAGGGTGAGGGTGTAGGCATACCATGCTCTCTGTGCTCCATCTGGCTAGTTCCCTCCTTGTAGTGTAACAGCCCATGTTCCCGAGCTCACCGTGTCCTCTCGCCCGTATGGCTTGCAACTTGGTCTCCTTTCTACTCCCGGCCTGGTACTGCTTTGCTGGTCCCTTCTGCTGTGGCGGAGTCTCCGGGCTTCTTAGGCCAAGGAACATACAGTCCCCTGCGGACTGGTTTTCTGCTGTAGGACCTGGAATCCTCCCAGCCTCAGACACCAAAGTCTGGTAGATTAGTTTCTTTGTCTGCCAGGACGGGCTCACTTCGCCTCTTGTCCCTGGCTCGTGGCTCTCCTACTGCCACACGGCCTCTTAGGCTGCAACACGACTGTCTGTCCCTGCTCTGGGACACCTCTCAATCCAGAGACAGGTTGTCCAGTTCTCTCTAACCCTGCCCCCAGCTCCAGCTTTTATAGGGGCAGCCTGCTCCCCCTACTGGTCTGGGACAGGAGGTGTTGCATGCTAATGATCCTTGACTAGAGGACCTTCCCCTTGCTCTCAGACACAGCTTTATTATATTTGTGGCATCCAGGCCAGGGTGACACATTCCCCCCTAGTAAAATGTAGTACTCCGGGACTAAACAATAAGCAAAGATAATATGCATGACCATATAACATCAGTAGACAAACGACACACAGTTTGAGTTCTTAAGGTCACAGTGTGGTCTGTGACCGGGTGTCCATTTCACCAACACAACGGGGAGACTTAACCAGGTGGGGGTCTGTCCTAGCCCCAAGTCCTTTACAGTCTTAGTTCATTCCTTGGTTAGGCTCCGAACGCAGTCCATACAAGTCCCGGTTATTAAAAGTCCATAACCTTTGAGTCCGTGCGGTAACTGTAAGAAACTAAAATACACAATTAATAATCATGCAGGTAACTTTGCGAACATTTCAACACTTGGCAACAGGGTTATTTACAGTTTTAGTGCACCCTATATTCTCCACCGAGCGGGTATCTGCCCCTTTGTGCTTCTGGTTGACCTGCGTAACCCACTGTCTGGTGGTGGACCGACCTGGTTTTCTTCACTACCATTTAGGGTACTGTCACTGGCTAGACTTACAGGCAGGGCAGGCAGCTGTCTGCGGGTCCTTTGGCTCACCGCAGGCATGGCAGGCTCACTGTCAGCAGAGGGTTGACTCTCCTGGGCTGCTGGTACAGGCTCTTCTGCCTCTGGAACCGCTTGCTCTTCTTCACCTTCCGGCTCTGATGTAGGTTGTTGATGAGCCATTTGCAGGAAATACAGGACGGGTACCACTATGGCATCGTTTATTCGAGTCCAGGACTGAGGGAACTCTCCGAGAACGGTGCTGATCATTTCTTCCTTGTCCTCTGCGGGTTCAAGGTCACTTTGATCCTCTTCTGCACTACAGAGTTGCTCGGGGCACCTTTTTAGGTGGTCTCTGGAGAAGGTACTAGTGGTTTCTCCTCCATCCTTGGTGATCACGCACACCTTCAAGTTGTCGTGATCAGACTGCAGTATGGTGTAGGGTTCCCTTTCCCACTGGTCGTCCAACTTATGTAGCCTTCTCTTTCGCTTCAGGACCTGCTCACCAGGTTCTAGGGGACCAGCAGGGGCGTGTTGGTTGAAGAGTCTTTCTTGCCTTTCTCTCACCTGGGCCAGGCTCTTCTCCACACTCTCCTGTACCTTCTTGTACTGCAGTCGCCTTTCCGTATCCCAGTCCGCATCCGGGGAGGTGTCCTCAGGCGTTAGGACTCCCATCTCCAGGTCTATGGGCAGCTTACCTGGTCTGGCTCGCATCAGGTAAGCCGGGGTGCAGTTTGTAGCATTCACCGGGATATGTTTGTATAAGTCTATCAGATCCCGCAGTTTTTCTGGCCACAGGCTGCGTTCCTCCAGGGGCAACGTCTTCAGGAGATCAATGACTATATTGTTCATTTTCTCACACATCCCATTGGTTTGTGGGTGGTATGGCGTTGTCAAAATCTTCTTACAGCCATAGAGGTTGCAGAACTCTTGGAAGATTTCGGCCTCGAACGCTGGACCCTGGTCCGTCAGGACCTCTTCCGGATACCCGTGTGGATGGCAGAAGTATTGCTGGAAGGCTCTGGCCGCCGTTTGGGCTGTCAAGTCTTTTACCGGGACCACCACTAGAAAACGGGAATAGTGGTCCACGATTGTCAGGGCGTAGATGTATCCTGACCGGCTTGGAGCCAATTTGACGTGGTCCAGAGCTACCAGCTCAAGAGGCTGCTGGGTGACGATGGGCTTCAAGGGTGTCTTCTGGCTGGTGCGGTCTTTTCTCCTTAAGTTACAAGGGCCACAGTCCCTGCACCACTTCTCTACAGCCCCTCTCATGCCGACCCAAAAGAACCGTCCTCTTAGCAGGAACTCCAGTTTCTTCCAACCGAAGTGCCCCGCTCTGTCATGGTAAGCCCCCAGGACCATAGCTGCATCCCGCCTTGGAACCACGACTTGCCAGGTCAGCTCGTGTGTCCGGTGGTTGACAAGTCTTCTGCACAGCTTGCCTTCATAGAGGAACAGCTTGCTCTTCTCTTTCCATAGCTGCTTGGCTTTCTCTGGAGCATCCGGATCTAAGCGGGCGTCTTCCTGGGTCAGAAGATCTTTCACCAGGCGGATCGCAGGATCACTATCTTGGGTCTCGGCCCAGCTGTGGTGAGGTAGGGGATTGATCATAACAGTTGTTAAATCTTCCTCTTTCATGCGGTGGGAGTATTGAGCGGCCCCATACCGGTGAAACGCGGGGAGTTCTACCTCCTCCAGCTCTTCTGGGTCTTTGTCACCTTCAGGTAAGTGAGGCATTCTCGACAGGGCATCAGCATTGGCATTGGTTTTGGCTGCCCGGTACTTGATCACGAAGTCATAATTGGAGAGATGGGCTATCCACCGCTGTTCCAGGGCACCAAGTCTTGCACTGTCTAGGTGTGTTAACGGGTTGTTGTGCATGTACACAGTGAACTTTGCGGAGGCCAGGTAATGCTTGAAGCGTTCCGTTACGGCCCACACCACCGCCAAGAATTCTAGCTTGAAGGAGCTGTAGTTCTCCGGATTCCTCTCAGTGGGCCTCAGCTTCCGGCTGGCGTACGCGATCACCCTTTCTCTGCCCTGTTGGTTTTGTGACAATACGGCTCCCAGTCCCACATTACTGGTGTCTGTGTGGAGAATAAAAGGCTGGCCATAATCAGGGTAGGCCAGGATCTCATCCCCTGTGAGGGCCATCTTCAACTGTCGGAAGGACTCCTCTTCCAGTTTATCCCACTTGAAGGGTGGCTTTTGGCTCCTAGACTTAGACTGTCCTATCAGGAGGTCCTGCATAGGAGCTGCCATCTTAGTGAACCCGGGGATGAACCTTCAGTAGTAGCCTACCAACCCGAGGAACTGCCTCACTTCTTTGATGTTCGAGGGGCTTGGCCAGCTCTTGATTGCCGTGACCTTGTCAGGGTCGGGGGCTACTCCTTCCGCACTTACCACGTGCCCTAGGTACTGGACCTTCGGTTTCAACAGGTGACACTTCGATGGTTTCACCTTCAGGCCATAGCCTGCCAGGGCTTCGAACACCTCGGCCAGGTGCTTTAGATGGTCCTCGTAAGTTTTTGAAAAGACGATCACGTCGTCCAGGTAAAGGAGGACCGTCTCGAAGTTTCGGTGCCCTAGACAGCATTCCATCAGCCTCTGGAAGGTCCCTGGTGCATTGCAGAGCCCGAAGGGCATACAGTTGAACTCGCTCAGTCCCATCGTGGTGGTGAAGGCGGTCTTCTCCTTGTCAGCCTCTGCCACAGGAACCTGCCAGTACCCGCTAGTAAGGTCCAAAGTAGAAAAGAAGTTAGCTGATTTTAGTGCGGCTAAAGACTCCTCTATTCTAGGCAGCGGATATGCATCTTTGTGGGTGATACGGTTGATTTGTCTATAGTCCACGCACATTCTCATGGTGCCGTCTTTCTTTTTTACCAGAACCAAGGGGGCTGCCCAGGGGCTACAGCTATCTCTAATGACCCCAGCTTCTTTCATTTCTCTTAGCATGCCCTTGGCGTTCTGATAATGTGCAGGGGGTACAGGCCTGTGTCTCTCTTTTATTGGTGGGTGGCTTCCCGTGGGGATATGGTGTTCTATCCCTTTTACTCTGCCGAAGTCTAGCGGGTGCTTACTAAAAATTCTCTCGTACTCCTGGACCACCCGGTAGACTCCTTTCTTTTGGTGCAGGGGAGTGGAGTCAGCACCCACATGGAGTTTCTGGCACCAGGCCTCCTTTTGTTTCTGGGAGCCATTACCTTCCGCCTGTGGAGATGGAGGCAAAGGCTCCACGGCCCTGATAGCTTTGTGTTCGACAGCAAACAGTTTGGCAAGAGTAGCGTACCTGGGTAAGTGTACCTCCCTCTCCCCAATGTTGAGAATGCGGATGGGCAACCTCCCATGATGGACATCAACCACCCCCGGGTTGTCAAAATGGTGGGCCTGCTGTCTGAGTACACGGGTTCTACCATGGCTTGGTAGTCTCTACCTCTCAACCCGATTGCAGTCCGACACCAGATCATCATTTCACTTTTGGGAGGCATGGAAATGGGGAATGGGTCACGCATTCTTACACTACCGATCTCACCACCAGACAGTTCTACCTGCTGCCGTCTCATCAGGGCTTTTATCTCTTTGAGGACTGTCTGTTAGCTGGAACTAGCATTCACCGCCACCTGTTGTAGAATTACAATTACCTCGGAAAGACAATTTTCAATCACGTTAGTACCCACAGTTATTTTAGGGTGACTTTCACGACGGTCAATGTCCACAATAATCACTCCCTGTGCCGGCAGTTCAACTTTACCAATCTTAATGGTCATCTCTTTGAACCCCATCTGCGGCACGGGCAAGCCATTACTGGCGATGATGCTCAAGTCACTGTCTGGATACCGTGTGATATCAGCATCAGTCCAATACTGCTTAAAAAGTACATAAGGGATAGTGGTTACTTGCGACCCGGTATCCAGCAAGGCGCTCATGGGGATACCGTCCAGCACCACGGGTAAAACCGGGCGCCCCCCAACGTACTTATTACGCCAATTATAAGGGCCTGGTGATCTTATGCCTGGGGGTTGGCCCTCTGCCCCAGGTTGGACCCGTTTAAATTACAGTACCTGTAAATGTGTCCGGGCTGGTTGCATCGACGGCAAATGGGCTGTCCATCCTCTGCGTAGCGGTCTGTGGGCCGCCCTCAGAACGACGGGATCTTCCTCTGTTGACGCCACGGGACATCCTCCGGACTTGAGGCCAACTCGATGGGTCTTGACTGGTCTACTTGCAACGCCTGGACGGTCCTGGTCAACGCCGTGACACTCCTGGTCAGCTCCTGGACTTGGTGGTGCAGATCTTTCGACAGGGCTTGGTTCAGGGCCTGTGCGTCACCCCCCCTGGAGTCCATAGAGGAGGGCGCTGCCTCCTGGTGATAGGTGAGAGCAGGGCACCTGGGGTTTATAGCGCCACTTGTTGCCGGTTCACGTAGCACCCTTATGGCCCTGTCCTTGAATTGGGCAAAGGTCAGATCAGGGTTCTGAAAGAACATGAGGCGCAGCTGGGTCCTGTGGGCGCTAGACAGCAGGACCTTCTATCAACTGTTCTGTTAGTAGCTTATCCGTATCCTGCACGCTGCCAGGGTCAGCTTGTTTAATGGCTATCAAGTCTTCCTGCAAATTTAGGGCATAGTCTCTGATGCTGTCCTGTGCCCGCTGCTTACATCCATAGAACCGCATTTTAATTTCAGCAGAGGTACGGGTATCAAAGGTACCCCGCAGCCGGGCCAGAATGTCCTTTACAGTTCTTTTCTCCTCAGCGGGCCATGCCTTTACCTCCCGCTGGGCTGCGCCAGTTAACTGCCCTGTCAGTATGCTAATCCTCTGTTCCTCTGTCAGGGGGTAAACTTGGAACAAACTGTAAAGCCTTTCCTTAAAGTCGGTTAGTGCATGGGGCTCCCCTGAATACTTGGGCAGCCAGGCCGCTCCAGGGATGTAAGGCAGGGAAAATGGCATCACCGCTGCTGCAGCGGCACTGGTGGTAGAAGGTCCCTCCGCGTCCGTCATCTTCCTCCCCCCTAGTTAAACGTGCCTACCTTCCGACGATCCTCTTCTGTAGGCCGCGGCTCCGCTGGTGCTGCTCCGGGCAAGGACCTTACGTCGCGTCCTAGTGACATCAACGTTGCTCTCTCTCCCTTCCAGGACCTGTACGCTTTTATTTGCACCATGGTCTCATGGTTTTAATGTTTTCAAAATAAAGGCTATTTTTTAAGTCACTTTCACGAGTTGCTGGATAACTACCCATTCATCACTGCCTAATGTCTCCCAGACGGGGATCTTTATGTGACGCTCGCAGCCCTGCCCTGGGAAGATGGGAGATACTCGGAGCCGGGTCAGATGTTGAAGGGATGCAGTCGTGGCCTTGACCCGTTCCGTGCCCAGGGCCGTCACATTAAAAAGGATGTTAGGGCTTTCAGGGTTGAGTGGTTTTTGTCGACTACGCCACCTGTGGTGTCTGGTGATGAGCCACCAGCGCCGCTACAGTCCGCTGAGGCCCGGTGTCATGGCGGCTAAAGTTCTCACTGCTCCCCACAGGCGGAGCGCGGCCTCAGGGCAGGCAAGGCAGGATGAAGGGGGTAGTAGTAGTAGCGCGGGGAGTATGGGCACCGCGTCGCGTGGTATGGCGCGTAATGAACAGTCTGGAGGCCATAGGGATGAACTTCCAAGGCTTTACTCACAGTTCTCTCAAACAGCGCAAGGCTTCTCTCTGCTCCTTGCGGAGTCCTGCGGCCACCGGGGACGGGGGGCCGACTACCTCTGAGGAAGTCCAGTGTGAGGTAGCATCCCTACACCAGAGTGTTCCTGCACTACAGACTTTACCCTTTTCCCGTCTGTGCGTGTGTAGATAGGCCGGGTCTCCCTCTGAGTTCCTCTCAGGTGTAGGGCTCGGGTGGCAATTCCTCTCCATCCGAAGCCCGGCGGGATCCTCAGGGCCTAACCGGGCTTTCCCGTCCTGGACGTAGAGTACGAGGTCGGGTGTCGGGGGCCGGTACCCCTCTCGCAGCCGGAATCCCTCTGAATAGATCAGGTAGGCGAGGACAGGTGGCGTGCTCCGCTCCGTCTGCATCCTCCCCGGGACCCATTTGCTAGGGAGCCACACTCTAAAGCTTCCGGGCCTTCTTGATCCTGGTCCTTGGCCGGGTTGAGACACTCCCTGTCTGCAACCTCCCCCTCATCCCATAGATCGGGGTACGAGGGCTGTGTCCCATGCCGGTGCAGGCCCACACAGGATCTGCGCTCCCGGAGGGAAGTCACTTTACACACAGTATTTTGACAGCACAGTTAACAGCCGAAAAAGAGCCAAAAAGGACCGAGATCAAAGATGGCATTCTATTAAATACTAGATTTGAAGTGTCACTAACTAACTGTTCCTCCACCCACACCCACTAACTTGTTCCTACCACTTTGTGTTCCCCAGTCTCCCTGTAACCAGGGGAGCAGCACCTAGTGCATACTAGCTCCCTCTGGTGGAAATGTGGTGTTGGATGCAAGAGGCTGGATCACCACCATCACACTGGCCTTACCTCAGAGGAGGAACACCACACTCCATTAAAGAAGTGCAGCATTCCTGTGGCGGTCAAACCCTCAGGGGCGCCACATTTACAATACGAGCACCGTGCCTCATGAGAAAGTGGACCGAGTAGGCTTGCCCAGGTGAGCTGAAATATTTTTTCTACATTACATGCCACAATTGCTGTATATTCTACACAACTCCCCAATGTGGATAGATCGGAGGTTTTTCTTTAAAGCCAGTCCGGAGTTTAGAGAATTAAACTGGAAACATTGCAAAGAAACAAAACAATGGGAGGGCTTGCGGTACCTAACTCATGGGTATATTATGTGGCATCTCAACTTCAACATATCCGGGGATGGGATGACCCTGGGGGAGGGGGAGCTCAGCGTATGTTGCTACAGCATTATTTCCAAGCAGATAAACTCTATGAGGTATTGGAGGCGCATAAGTTTGGGACACTTGGAGGCAAAATACCGACTATGCTGTTATATCACAAACTTTGGGGGACGGTGAAAAAATTACAAGGAATAGGAGGTGTTTCACAATTTACTTCATTATGGAACACTCCATGGCTTGCAAATCTATACCAACTGGTGAGATCTGGCTCCTGGAGCTCCCAGGGTTTAAACAGACTTAATCAAGTGCTGATAGGTGATTTAATTAAGGAATTCTCACAGCTGAAAAACGTATATGGGTTACCTCACTCTGAATTCTACAAATATTTACAATTTAGGCACGCATATTGGGTGGTAGGCATTGTTCTGCAAGGGAGGGGGTGTACCCCAAAACTCAATAATACAGAGAATAGCTAATCTACACAGTTCTCGTGGACTGATCTCATTACTTTATAACATTCTCTTAGACATTATATTGACAAACCAGCCTATACGAGCAAAAGAGAAATGGGAGAGTGTAATGGGACCTATAGAGGAAATGTTATGTTCTGCTACCAAAGCTAAGGAAAGAGAGGAGATCTGTCCCTACTATGAGACTCAGCTGAATCCCTACGATGTAACAGGGAACCTGATCCTGCGATCAGACCTGCTAAAGTCCTAATCTAGTCTGTACGAAGACCTATAGATGTGGGGAGGGAATCCCTACAAGTACTAAGGACTGGGAGGAATATGGGACACCTCCTAACAGAAATAGTAGCAGACAGACGAACAAACAAAATAGATAGAACATAGAGGTCCGTAGACCAAGCAAACTAACAGAGTTAGATACAGAGCACAGGCTAGCTAGAAAGTAGATATACAATGAAGTCCAGCAAAGCCAGAAGGGCGGAGCAGGACTAAATAGGCCAACAAGGTCATGTGACCAGCAAAGGAAAAAAAAACTAACAGCAAGGTTCTAACAGTACCCCCCCTTCTAAGAGGATCCTCCGGATCCCCTAGGACCAGGCTTATCAGGAAATCTCCTGTGAAACGCTCTGATAAGTCTGGATGCGGAAACATCATCTGACCTCACCCAAGAGTTATCCTCGGGTCCGAAACCTTTCCAGGCCACAAGATACTGCAAACTACCTCTATACCGTCTAGAGTCAAGGATGCGAGAAATTTCATATTCCCCGTCCTCCACCACCGGAGGAACAGAGGCAGAGGCGTCACCATCCGACACAACAGCTTTTTTTAACAGAGAGACATGAAAGACCGGATTAATTCTCCAGGAGGTAGGAACCTCCAACCTGACAGCAGATTGGTTGACAACCTGAAGCACCTTAAAGGGCCCTACAAACTTGGGACCCAATTTCTTAGAAGGAATCCTCAACCGCAGATTCCTAGAGGACAACCAAACCATGTCACCAACAGCGAACAAAACCTCCTGTCGTTTCCTATCAAAGTAGTCTTTAGATTTTCTGTTGGCCTCCTGAAGATTACCACGCACATCCGTCCAAACTCTTTCCAAATCACCGGAAAAATTCTCCTCCTCAGGCACGGCAGATCCCAACTTGGAGAACGACCCAAACGACGGATGTCTCCCAGAACAACAAAAAAAAGGCGAACAACCAGCAGAAGAAGATGTATGATTGTTCAGAGCAAATTCGGCAAGTGGCAGAAACTCAGACCACCCCTCTAGATTGTCTGCCACAAAACAACGCAAGAACTGCTCAACATCCTGGTTTTTCCTTTCTGTCTGGCCATTAGATTCAGGATGATATCCGGACGAAAACGACAAATGAATTCCCAACCTGTCACAAAAGGCACGCCAAAAACGAGCCACGAACTGAGGACCCCTATCAGAAACAATGTCAGTAGGAACGCCATGAAGTCTGACAATTTCCTTGACAAAGGCCTTAGCGAGAGTTTTAGCGCAGGGCAGTTTGACGAAGGGAACCAAGTGACACATCTTGCTAAAACGGTCCACGACCACCCAGATGACAGTAAAACCCTCAGAGGGGGGAAGGTCAGTTATAAAGTCCATAGCCAAATGTGTCCAAGGAGCACTGGGGACCTCCAAAGGACAAAGCAACCCCGCAGCAGGAGTATGTGAGGACTTAGATCTAGCACATATAGTACATTGGCGCACCCACTTAATGACTTCCTTCTGCCATCCAGGCCACCAAAAACTGCGACCCACCAGTCTCTTGGTCTCAGAGATTCCGGGATGACCTGCCAACCGAGATTCGTGACACTCAACAAACAAATCTCTCCTAAAGGTCTCAGGCACAAACAACCTCCCATGAGGAGTGTTAGATGGGGCATTCTCCTGAGCTTTAAGAATCTCATCTTCCAAAACGGAGTCTAAAGCAGCTATCACAACACCTTCTTGTAAAATGTTTTCCTCTTTCTCAGCACCGACTATGGGAGAAAAACTGCGAGACAAGGCATCCGCCTTAACATTCTTAGTACCTGGGATGTAAGTAACGGAGAAATTAAACCGCGAGAAAAACAGTGCCCACCTAGCCTGACGGGCATTCAGGCGCTTGGCAGCATCAAGATATATCAGATTTTTATGATCCGTAAGAACCTGAACGGGAAATTCCGCACCTTCCAAGAAGTGGCGCCAGTGTTCAAATGCGAGTTTAATAGCCAATAATTCCCGATTACCAATATCGTAATTCAATTCAGTCTCCGAAAATTTTTTTGAAAAAAAGGCACAGGGATGTAATCCATCCCCGTTATCCTGAGACAATACTGCGCCAACCCCCACAGAGGAAGCATCAACCTCAACCAAAAACGGCCTAGTAACATCAGGCTGCATAAGGATGGGAGCAGAGGTGAACCTCTCCTTGAGATACACAAAAGCTTCAATGGCCTCAGAAGACCACTGAACCGCATCAGCACCTTTCCTGGTGAGATCAGTCAGAGGTTTGACAATACTAGAAAAATTTTTTATGAACTTTCTATAGTAATTGGCGAAACCCAAAAACCTCTGTATCGATTTCAAACCAATAGGCCTAGGCCATTCCTGCACAGCCTGAACCTTAACCGGATCCATCTCAAAACCTTTGCTGGAGATAATGTAGCCCAAAAAACTAATTCTCTGTACAGCGAACTCACATTTCTCCAGCTTAGCAAAAAGCGAATTGTCCATTAATAACTGTAATACCTCACGCACGCTCCGCCAATGAGACTCCAGATCTGGCGAATAAATCAAAATGTCATCCAAATACACAACCACATTTTTACCGATCAAAGGTCTAAGGATGTCATTAATCAGATTCTGAAAAAATGCAGGAGCATTAGTGAGACCAAAAGGCATAACCAGATTCTCAAAATGACCCACAGGAGTGTTAAAAGCAGTCTTCCATTCATCACCCTCCTTCATGCGCAACAGATTGTATGCCCCCTTAAGGTCAATTTTAGAGAACCACTTGGCCCCCAATAACTGGTTAAACAGATCAGGAATCAATGGCAGTGGGTAAGGATTGCGTACCGTAATTTTGTTAATCTCACGAAAATCCAGACAAGGACGTAAACCGCCGTCCTTTTTTTTTACAAAAAAAAATCCAACCGCCACAGGAGACTTAGAGGGCGTAATGTGACCGGCGGCCAAGCTTGTCTGTATGTATTCCTCCAAAGCCTTCCTCTCAGGAATAGTAAGGTTAAATAAACGACTCTTAGGAAGAGTCGCTCCAGGGACAAATTCAATAGAACAATCATAGTCTCTATGGGGAGGCAAAACCTGCGATTCCTTCTCAGAAAAAACTCTCCAAAAATCCTGAATAGGAACAGGCAATTCTCCCCTATCCAAAGCTGCAATACGCCCGTTACAACACTTGTCATAACATTTATGGCTCCAGGATTTAATTTCACTGGTAGACCAATCCAGTACAGGATTGTGAAATTTTAACCAGGGCAAACCCAATATTACTGGAGAAGGCAAGTTATTCAACACTACCAAATCCAATTTCTCATGGTGAACACCATTAATAGTGAGAGGAAATTCACTGACCTTGAGAGTAATATTCTTCAAAGGGGAACCATCCACAGAAACCACAGCAATGGGGGATGACAAAGGTTCAGGTTTTAAATTGAGTTTTTCCACGAATCCCCCATCAATTACATTCAGTGTAGACCCGCAATCAACAAACACCCGAAATTCCATTAATTTTTCCTGAGCAATCGTGGAAGCAGCTAAAAATATACCCTTGGAATTTAAACAGGCAATACGGGCGTGACTGACCATTTTTTTTTCTTTCTTCATACGAAGCTCACAGCCTTTAATCAAATGACCAGATTTTCCGCAGTAGAAACACAAGCCTTGCGAAAAACGACGGTCTTTTTCTTGAGAGCGAGTTGCCACCGATCCAATCTCCATCGGTTCACCACTGTTAGTACACACATTATCATAACCAGAAACTGACATAGCAGAGGATTTGCTCTCATTAACCCTAGCACGCAGTCTTCTATCCACCCGTATAGCTAATTGCATAGCCTGTTGCAAATCTTCAGGTGTAGGATAAGCAATTAGCAGGTCTTTAACCCTTTCACTGAGCCCAGCAAGAAATAGACTTTTCAGAGCAGAATCGTTCCACCCTGTTTGAGTGGACCAACGACGAAAATGTGTACAATATTTTTCCACATTACCCGATCCTTGTTTTAGACGTCTCAACTCAGTCTCAGCTGATGCGACACGGTCAGGATCATCATATAATAGTCCCAAAGCAGAAAAAAAAACTATCCACTGATCTGAAGCATGAATCACTAGGTTGCAAAGAAAAGGCCCACTCCTGAGGCTCTTTGCGCAAAAGTGACATTATGAACCCTACGCGCTGGGATTCATCCCCAGAGGACTTAGGTCTCAAACGAAAATACAATAAGCAAGCATTTTTAAATGAAAAAAATTCTCGGTGTTCACCAAAAAACAAATCCGGCAAACATACCTTAGGCTCCAAGAAATGTGCTCCAGGATAGTTACTCACGTGCTGACGGAGCTCGGCCACCTCCAGAGAGAGTCCCTGCAGGCGATGAGCCAAATCCTGAACCGACACCATGATGGAACAGAAAAATCTTTCCTTAGAGAATTAGCTGGCTGGACTTACTGTTATGTTCTGCTACCAAAGCTAAGGAAAGAGAGGAGATCTGTCCCTACTATGAGACTCAGCTGAATCCCTACGATGTAACAGGGAACCTGATCCTGCGATCAGACCTGCTAAAGTCCTAATCTAGTCTGTACGAAGACCTATAGATGTGGGGAGGGAATCCCTACAAGTACTAAGGACTGGGAGGAATATGGGACACCTCCTAACAGAAATAGTAGCAGACAGACGAACAAACAAAATAGATAGAACATAGAGGTCCGTAGACCAAGCAAACTAACAGAGTTAGATACAGAGCACAGGCTAGCTAGAAAGTAGATATACAATGAAGTCCAGCAAAGCCAGAAGGGCGGAGCAGGACTAAATAGGCCAACAAGGTCATGTGACCAGCAAAGGAAAAAAAACTTAACAGCAAGGTTCTAACAGGAAAATCATTGGTCAGATATACTGGAAAGAGTTGCACAACTGTCTTTACCTTGTGTATCACATATATATGGTACAGTCTATGGGATTCACTTATACAGGACACCTCAATTCTTATTTAACATATAAAAAGAAACCCCCGTGGTGGGAATAGAGAGAAAGTGCTCCGCAATAGGGCCACACTGGATAATTGCCTTAAATACCAGAGTTCCCTTAGATCTTAAATCAATAATGCAACATCATTTATTTTCTTAAATTATCTATGGTATATCATCACTTGTTTTTATAAGTGTTGTTTTTGTGTTTGTGATTATTTTTTGTATCCTTTTTGCACTATTTGGTTTTGAGTTTTCCTTGGTACACTTGCTGCTTAATTTTGTTGATGGTTGGGGTATATAGGAAACCTCCCCTTTCCCCAGCATATATCTATACCAAGTTTAAGAATATGTGGTATTCGAAATGCGTCTGGTAAATCAGCACTTTATCCCATGTTTCCCCTTTCTCCACATATGGATTATGGACAGCGTATACTTATGCATTTGTACAAGATTATTCTGATTTTAACATTGGACTAAATGAATTTCAATTTTTTACTTATCTTGACGTCTGGTGAGCTGGATCAATCTTTCCTACTTCATGGCACCAAATCAGACCCGAAGTACAGACTACACCGGTCAAGCCCCGAGGACCCAATCTGCGCTGATCAAGGAGTTCAGACTATGCCAGTCAAGGTCCCAATCTCAGACCTTCGCCAGACAAGATCCACATTCCAGTCCTCTTTTCCCAACACGAAGATGTCTTTGGTTGCTCCCAGGCCATGCAACATGAGATTCCCACAGGGACCACAGCTCCCGTTCAAGATTGGCAAATCCTACCCCAAATGTACCAGGAAGTGAAGCAACTGCTGTCACACATGCTATATATTGGAGTGATACGTTAAAGCCAAAGCTCCTGGGCTGCACCTAGTGTGTTAGTTCTGAAGAAAAAGTACACTGAGGTTTTGTGTGGAGTACCGATGGCTGAATGCTTGCGGGACTTCTACTCCTTATCAAGGATGCAGGAATCCCTGTCCGCCTTGGGAAAGGCCAAGTACTTCTCCCTTGATCTGGCTAGTGGCTACTGGCAGATCCCGGTGGCAGCAGAGGATTGGCCGAAGACTGCCTTTGTCCTCCCCATGGGTCTATTTGAATTGAACCAAATGCCTTTCAGGCTGACAAATGCATCGGAGATGTTGCAGCAGCTGATGGAAAGATGCCTGGTGGATCTGAATTTTGAAGCAACCCTTATATATCTTGATGACATCATAATTTACTCACCCACATTGAAAGACCATCTTATTTGGTTGGAGCTAATGTTGGAGTGGCATCGAAGGCACAGGTTAAAGGTCAAACCTCGGAAGTATCACTTGTTTAAAAGGGAGATTGAATATATGGGGTACACAGCTTCCAGTGCCAGAGCCTACCCCACCTTGGAGAAAGTGGTCACAGTGCAAAAGTGGCCCACTCCAACCACCCTGAGAGAGCTGAGAGCGTTCCTGGTGCTGGCTTTGCACTACCAGAGATTTATCAAAAACTTCGCTAAATTTGTGGCACCACTCAACAAGTTGCCAATAGGAACCGCAGGGGGAGCTAAATGATAGCCAATCCAGTGGGGCCCCAGGCAAGAAGAAGCTTTCCAGACTTTAAGATGGAAGTATCCGTCAACACCATCTTCAGTCTAAACTGATCTCTCTCAGCACTGCACTTCATGCAGTATACAGATTGAAGCCTGTATGGACTGGGGGAAGTCCTGGACCAATTGCAATAGGGAAGAGAAAGGGTAATCCCATATGCCATTCACAACTACAGTTCGTTGGTGTGAGCTATGACCAAAAAGTATGCAGAATACTTGCCAGAGTTGGAGATGCACTTGCAGACTGATAACAGTCCCCTTCCCAACCTGGAGAATGTGAATCTGGGTGCACTGGAGCAAAGATGGTTTGCAAGAATGTCCAAGTACCAGTATAAGATCTCCTATCGGTCCAAATCTAAGAACACGCATGTCGGACACTCTGTCTCGAGTCACTCAAGCAGGCCCAAAGAAAGATATATACGAAAAACTGGAAGGTATCAGAATTTGAGACTTCAAGCAGTTTGCCACAGCCGGAATAGCTGCCCAAGAGTCTAGAGAATAATCTAGACCTGTCCAGATTCTGGGCAGTCCCAGAAACCCCTGCAGCAGTCTGACCCCGAATAAGTGGATCTGAGAAAATGGGTCACCCTGGGACAGAGACCCAACCAGGAGGCTAGGGACGCTCTGCCTGCAAGCACCCTGCAGATCTTGGGCAAGTGGGAGAGGCTCTTCAAAGAGATGGGCTATTTTTACCAAAGGATCTAACTACCTCGAGAGTTTGGCATCACTTGGTGGTTAATGGTGCATCTAGTCAAATAAACCTACAAGAGGGGTGCCCACTTCGGTGCTGAGAAGACCTTCCAATGGTTACAGCAGCTGGTGTATTGGCCTCAACTATGAAGAGGCCTGAGGAAGATGTCGCCTGTGTGAGCTGAATAAACCCCCAGAGCATACGGTCCCTATCCAGGCCATCTAAACCTCCGTGCCCTTAGAGGTGTTGATGATTGGGACGTCCCACAATGACTATGAATATTGTTAGTGAAGTGGTCAGTCATCACCAAAGTTCACGGTGGTGACCCCAACTGAGGATTAGACAGCAGAGGCAGTGGCCAAGACAATTTGCATATTTCCCAGAGGAGTATTGCGGCTCGAAAAGTCTCCTCACCTTGACGTGCTTAGCATGTCGCTCTTCACAAGAAGAAACGTTCCTTCTTATTTTTTACGTTCTTTCACTGAAGGGGTTAACTAGTGTGACACTTTTATAGATTGGGTCGTTATGGACGCAGCGACACCAAATATGTGTTTAAAATACATGGGTATAGAAAAAGTTTTTAAACTAGTCAGAGGTGGTGATCTCAGGAGAAAGATTCTGAATAGAGAGAGTTTTTGGATTTTTAAATTACAAACCCATATCCCTTATGGTTTAAACAGTCGACAGGATTTAATTCTATAGTACAATTGATGTTAGTTAATTCATGAGTTGGTTTTCTGAGTATTGTTTTTATCAGTTCTTCTTTCTTATGGAGCTCACATTTCTCACATTGCCTTCTAGCTATGTTGCTGATTTTAACCCTTTTCCTCCCATTTAGACACCAGGTTATTTCAATCACTCATGAGTGCACCTGTTTCTTGATGGTGGCTTACTAACCCTATATATGTGAATTGCTTCTTTTTGACTATACAGATCATGAATAAGACTCGTCTGAGTTGAAACGCGTCGATTTGACTGATGTAATTCCTCACTGGAGCAGATATATGTGATGCTGCTTGTATTTCTCGGATGAACTCAAAGATTTTTTTATCTTGGCCCTAATAAATTACCATGTTTTAACTTTACCCTACACTGGAGAATTTCCCTTTTTTTTTCTCTTCATTGCACCGACCTGAGCCAGGGCGGCTCCCTGCTAGGATCTCTGGACAGAGGATTTACAGACTGCATTCCGATGAGCTGACTCTCCCCCTCTTTCCCTCCCTGTTTCCATACAAATATGTGTACTTTTTTTTTTTTTTTTACACAAAAATATGTATTAGTGTAATATTTGTAAAAAAATATATATATAAAGATCGTCTCTTCAGAGACAAGTAGCAATCCTAAAAGTCAATAGTGACCCTTTAACTGCCATTTCTGGCCTCCATTAAAAATTTATTTCAGTGTGTCAGTGAAGCAATTCACCGCAGTTTGCTGTTCAAACTACTTACCTACAGGCCAGGTATTTAAAACTCTGTTTTCTCCATCACGATCACATATAAGTTCGCTCCAAGCTCAGTCATTTGTAGTGAGCGTGGAAGATACTGTCCTCCATTTAAAATGGGCAAGGTACGTGGCAAGGGACGGGGAACTGGACATGATGGTAATGGTGCATGCAGAGACCGAGGACAAGGCTGTGGGCTAGCTGAAATTGTGCCACAACAAACACCCACATCTTCTCGCCTGACCTTCCTGTCCCAATTCCTAGGGGACCGCAGCACACCACTATTGAACCCAGAGCAGTGTCAAAATGTTGTAGGTTGGATAGCGGATAATGCTTCCAGTCACTTAGCCACCACTACCCCCATTTCTACCACACAGTCAAGTCTCAGTAGCCGTGAGTCTGGACCGCATTTTCCTCACCCTGATCCTGCTTCCTCCCACCATGCCGAGTGCCCAGAGGAAACTGATCCCACACTTGGACACGCTGAAGATCTGTTCACTTTACCATTTATAGATTCGGGCCTCTCGCCCGGTCCACTTGAAGAGGGGCAAGAGGAGATCGCGTGTAGCAATGCCCATATATTTGAGCAGCCACGGTCACACGAAGATGACGGTGGCAAAGTGTCACAAGAGGTGGACGATGATGAGACACAATTGCCAGAAAGTCAGGAGGAGGACCAGGGTGCGGAAATGGAAGACGAGGTGGTGGATGATATAGTAACTGACCCAACCTGGCAGGAGGACATGTAGAGCGAGGACAGCAGCACACAGGGGGACGGTGGCAGAGGACCCCAACACGCAGGAAGAAGCAGTGTGGTGGCCACAGACAGAAGACGGGCAACCGTTCCCCGTAACACCAACACGAGGGACGTTACCAGTACAACCGGTAGGTCTTCCAGAGTCTGGTTGTTTTTAAAGACTCTGCCGATAACCCCAAAAAGGCCATTTGCACCACCTGCCAGGCCAGCATCAGCAGGGGTGGCAAAATGACCAGCCTGATCACCACCAGCATGATCAGGCACATGGCAGCAAAGCACCCGACTTTGTGGGCCAAACCCCAGGGTCCAGGGACAGTGTCTGTAGGTGGCACCATTGCTTCTTCCGCTGTTGTGCATGCAAGCCAATCCCCTGTCAATGGTGCATGCGAAAAAGCCTCCTGCCCTGCACCTGTCGTTGCGCACTCTCAAGTAGCAGCATCAGGAAGCAGGTCCTTGTCCCAGCGCAGCATTCAGTTGTCCATACCCCAGTCCTTGGAACGCAAGCGCAAGTATGCAGCCAATGCCCCACATGCCACAATACTAAATTCTCACATTTCACGACTGCTTGTGCTCGAAATGTTGCCTTTTAGGCTCGTGAAGACGGAAGCATTCCGCAACCTGATGGCAGCGGCCGTCCCTCGGTACTCAGTCCCCAGCCGCCACTATTTTTCCTGGTGTGCCATCCCAGCATTACACAAGCACGTGTCCAAAAACATTAGCCGTGCCCTCAACAACGCAGTTACCAGGAATGTCCACCTAACCACGAACACGTAGACAAGTGCTTGTGGGCAGGGACGGTACATCTCGCTGACGGCACACTGGTTTAGCATAGTGGAAGCCGGGACCCAGTCGGACCTTGGGACGGAACACGTTCTCCCAACACCAAGGATTGCAGAATCTAGGTCAATCAGGGTTGACCCCACAGTCTACAGCTCCTGCACCTCATCATCCTCAGCCTCCTCCTCCTCCTCAGCCTCCATCTCCGAAATGACCACATCAGTCACAAGCTGGAAGCACTGCAGCATTGCCTTTGCCAAATGGCAACAGGCTGTGTTTAAGCTAATATGCTTAGGTGACAAACCGCACAATGCTGAAGAGTTGTGGACAGCTCTGAAAGAGCAGGCAGATCTGTGGCTCACACCGCTGAACCTACAGCCAGGCATGGTCGTGTGTGACAATGGCCGGAACCTGGTGGCGGATCTGAGACGAGCCAAGCTCACACACGTACCATGCCTGGCCCATATGCTTAATAGAGATAAGCGTTGTTCGACTCGAACTGTTCGCCAATCTCAAATTCGAGCTGTTTTGGGCGGTGTTCGAGACGTTCGGCGAACACGAACGATTTGAAAAAAATTCGGCTGTTCGATAACTGTTCGTGCACCAAAATCATAACTGGATTTTTTCTCAGTAATGCTGAAAATTAATGTTAATACGCAGTTTGAGTGTACAGTGGGGCGGGGGGAGGGGCAGGGGATGGATCTCTGCAGGAATAATGAAGATCTCCATTTTTTTTTCTCTTTCCCGCATTTACAGTGGGGAGGTGCAGTCTGTCAGCCTATCAGCAGCGCACACACGGAGCGAACTGCTTTTTTTCACACAAGCAAGGGCATGTGTCATTGGCAGTGTATGTCACATGTCCTTGCCCTATAAGACCCAGCCATTTTCCCCGTCGCCACCATTTTCTCACTGCTGCAGCTGCGTGTTAGACGGCACCGGTGTTGCTGTGTGTGCTATACCTTGTTAATTTAAAGCCAATTTTCGCAAAAATCTACAGATAGCTTGGGAGTAGGGAATAGTTGTGATTGCAGTCCTTTTAAGAACTAGGCTACAGCATTTCCTACGACTTTTATCAGGCAGGTCTGTGCTCTTAAATAGATAGGTTGGGAGTAAAGACTAATTGTAATTGCGGTCCTTTTCAGGACTAAGTTAGATCAGTTCCTATCAGTTTTTGCCAGGCAGGTCTGTGACAGTGCTGTGCAAGTTTTTTTCACAGCGTTTGGCTGAATCTAGCAAAGCTAATTCTTTTTGGCCTATTGCAGAGTGTGTTAGTCAGTGGAGTAGCCTATCTGTGTTGCAAGCTACACCACCTGTGTATAGAATACCTATTTTTTTACTGCACCAAGTGAAGTAAAACCTTTTGGGCATAGCATCATTCTATTAGTCCATCTATACTGACCTCCATGAGGTTGCAAATTAAAAATAATTTTTATCTGTATCTAGCTCTGAAAAAATATTTGGCCTTCTAGCAGTGTGTGGGACTTGTTCTATTAGTCCATCTATACTGACCTCCATCAGGTTGCAAATTGAATATAATTTTTATCTGCATCTAGCTCTGAAAAAATATTTGGCCTTCTAGCAGTGTGTGGGACTTGTTCTATTAGTCCATCTATACTGACCTCCATCAGGTTGCAAATTAAAAATAATATTTATCTGCATCTAGCTCTGAAAAAATATTTGGCCTTCTAGCAGTGTGTGGGACTTGTTCTATTAGTCCATCTATACTGACCTCCATCAGGTTGCAAATTGAATATAATTTTTTTCTGCATCTAGCTCTGAAAAAATATTTGGCCTTCTAGCAATGTGTGGGACTTGTTCTATTAGTCCATCTATACTGACCTCCATCAGGTTGCAAATTAAAAATAATTTTTATCTGCATCTAGCTCTGAAAAAATATTTGGCCTTCTAGCAGTGTGTGGGACTTGTTCTATTAGTCCATCTATACTGACCTCCATCAGGTTGAAAATTAAAAAAATTTTTTATCTGCTTCTAGCTCTGAAAAAATATTTGGCCTTCTAGCAGTGTGTGGGACTTGTTCTATTAGTCCATCTATACTGACCTCCATCAGGTTGCAAATTGAATATAATTTTTTTCTGCATCTAGCTCTGAAAAAATATTTGGCCTTCTAGCAGTGTGTGGGACTTGTTCTATTAGTCCATCTATACTGACCTCCATCAGGTTGCAAATTAAAAATAATTTTTATCTGCATCTAGCTCTGAAAAAATATTTGGCCTTCTAGCAGTGTGTGGGACTTGTTCTATTAGTCCATCTATACTGACCTCCATCAGGTTGCAAATTGAATATAATTTTTATCTGCATCTAGCTCTGAAAAAATATTTGGCCTTCTAGCAGTGTGTGGGACTTGTTCTATTAGTCCATCTATACTGACCTCCATCAGGTTGCAAATTAAAAATAATTTTTATCTGCATCTAGCTCTGAAAAAATATTTGGCCTTCTAGCAGTGTGTGGGACTTGTTCTATTAGTCCATCTATACTGACCTCCATCAGGTTGCAAATTGAATATAATTTTTATCTGCATCTAGCTCTGAAAAAATATTTGGCCTTCTAGCAGTGTGTGGGACTTGTTCTATTAGTCCATCTATACTGACCTCCATCAGGTTGCAAATTGAATATAATTTTTTTCTGCATCTAGCTCTGAAAAATTATTTGGCCTTCTAGCAGTGTGTGGGACTTGTTCTATTAGTCCATCTATACTGACTTCCATCAGGTTGCAAATTAAAAATAATTTTTATCTGCATCTAGCTCTGAAAAAATATTTGGCCTTCTAGCAGTGTGTGGGACTTGTTCTATTAGTCCATCTATACTGACCTCCATCAGGTTGCAAATTAAAAATAATTTTTATCTGCATCTAGCTCTGAAAAAATATTTGGCCTTCTAGCAGTGTGTGGGACTTGTTCTATTAGCCCATCTATACTGACCTCCATCAGGTTGCAAATTGAATTTAATTTTTTTCTGCATCTAGCTCTAAAAAAATATTTGGCCTTCTAGCAGTGTGTGGGACTTGTTCTATTAGTCCATCTATACTGACCTCCATCAGGTTGCAAATTAAAAATTATTTTTATCTGCATCTAGCTCTGAAAAAATATTTGGCCTTCTAGCAGTGTGTGGGACTTGTTCTATTAGTCCATCTATACTGACCTCCATCAGGTTGCAAATTAAAAATAATTTTTATCTGCATCTAGCTCTCAAAAAATATTTGGCCTTCTAGCAGTGTGTGGGACTTGTTCTATTAGTCCATCTATACTGACCTCCATCAGGTTGCAAATTGAATATAATTTTTATCTGCATCTAGCCCTGAAAAAATATTTGGCCTTCTAGCAGTGTGTGGGACTTGTTCTATTAGTCCATCTATACTGACCTCCATCAGGTTGCAAATTGAATATAATTTTTTTCTGCATCCATCTCTGAAAAAATATTTGGCCTTCTAGCAGTGTGTGGGACTTGTTCTATTAGTCCATCTATACTGACCTCCATCAGGTTGCAAATTGAATATAATTTTTTTCTGCATCTAGCTCTGAAAAAATATTTGGTCTTCTAGCAGTGTGTGGGACTTGTTCTATTAGTCCATCTATACTGACCTCCATCAGGTTGCAAATTAAAAATTATTTTTATCTGCATCTAGCTCTGAAAAAATATTTGGCCTTCTGGCAGTGTGTGGGACTTGTTCTATTAGTCCATCTATACTGACCTCCATCAGGTTGCAAATTGAATATAATTTTTATCTGCATCTAGCTCTGAAAAATATTTGGCCTTCTAGCAGTGTGTGGGACTTGTTCTATTAGTCCATCTATACTGACCTCCATCAGGTTGCAAATTGAATATAATTTTTTTCTGCATCCATCTCTGAAAAAATATTTGGCCTTCTAGCAGTGTGTGGGACTTGTTCTATTAGTCCATCTATACTGATCTCCATCAGGTTGCAAATTAAAAATAATTTTTATCTGCATCTAGCTCTGAAAAAATATTTGGCCTTCTAGCAGTGTGTGGGACTTGTTCTATTAGTCCATCTATACTGACCTCCATCAGGTTGCAAATTAAAAATTATTTTTATCTGCATCTAGCTCTGAAAAAATATTTGGCCTTCTAGCAGTGTGTGGGACTTGTTCTATTAGTCCATCTATACTGACCTCCATCAGGTTGCAAATTGAATATAATTTTTATCTGCATCTAGCTCTGAAAAAATATTTGGCCTTCTAGCAGTGTGTGGGACTTGTTCTATTAGTCCATCTATACTGACCTCCATCAGGTTGCAAATTGAATATAATTTTTTTCTGCATCTGACGCGCCCCTGGGCCTGAGTCGCGCAGCGTTGCGCACGCGGGAGCCTACCCGGAGCCGGATCAGATGGGGGTAGTAGTCTCGTGGCGGTGACCCGGTCCGTGCCCAGGGAGTCAGACTAAGTGGCAGTCTATTAGCAGTAGATGGTGGATAACTACGCCACCCGTTGAATGCAGCTATGGAGCTGCCGCTGCAGGGCAGACCGCTGAGGCCGGTGGAAGGATGGTGCAGCGTGGATGGTATAACCCCCAACGGGAGGGGTATGGCCTCAGGGCAGCCGACGTGGATGATGGGGGTAGCAGGAACCACTCAGAGACGATGCGGTGTAGTTCAGGGTCTTTACTGGTGACAAAGATAGACCCTCCCGGAGTACTTGCTAGCAATCGGGGCCTGGTCAGTCCTTGAGCAGATGGGATCTCCCCTGGCCAGGCGGAGTTGTAGGCCTTCCCAACTAACTGTACTCTTCTGGCTACCTTGCTAGAGGCGGGTAAAAGTAGCCCACGTCCCTGAGTGTACCGTGTGGTGCTCACCCGTATGGCCGGTGACTCGGGACCTTCTAATGGCTTCCGCTCCACGATGGCGGTGCTGGTCCCACGCGTGTGACCGTGCCTTCGGGTTTCTGGGCCAGAGGACCTGCAATCCCCTGCCGGTCAGTTTCTGCTGCTGGGTAGGAGTTAGTCCCCACAGCCTCGGACTCCGGGTCCGGTAAGAAATCTTCTCAGTCAGGGCGAGCTCTGCAGCTGCCAGCCCCTGACTCCTTGTAACACTGCTCCCACAGAGCTCCTGATGTTCTGTTCCTATATTTGCTTCTTCTCTCTGTCTCTACTTCTTCTCTACTCACTAACCCTGCCTCAGCCCTAGGTTTATATAGGGGAAGTTTTTCCCCTCCCAGGACTGGGCAGGAGGTGTGGCATGCATAGGATCCCTGACCAAGAGACCTCCCACCTGCTCTCAGACGTAATATCTCTATCACTGTGGCAACCAGACCCCTGGGGTGTCACACATCCATCTCTGAAAAAATATTTGGCCTTCTAGCAGTGTGTGGGACTTGTTCTATTAGTACATCTATACTGACCTCCATCAGGTTGCAAATTAAAAATAATTTTTATCTGCATCTAGCTCTGAAAAAATATTTGGCCTTCTAGCAGTGTGGGGACTTGTTCTATTAGTCCATCTATACTGACCTCCATCAGGTTGAAAATTAAAAATAATTTTTATCTGCATCTAGCTCTGAAAAAATATTTGGCCTTCTAGCAGTGTGTGGGACTTGTTCTATTAGTCCATCTATACTGACCTCCATCAGGTTGCAAATTGAATATAATTTTTTTCTGCATCCATCTCTGAAAAAATATTTGGCCTTCTAGCAGTGTGTGGCACTTGTTCTATTAGTCCATCTATACTGACCTCCATCAGGTTGCAAATTAAAAATAATTTTTATCTGCATCTAGCTCTGAAAAAATATTTGGCCTTCTAGCAGTGTGTGGGACTTGTTCTATTAGTCCATCTATACTGACCTCCATCAGGTTGAAAATTGAATATAATTTTTTTCTGCATCCATCTCTGAAAAAATATTTGGCCTTCTAGCAGTGTGTGGGACTTGTTCTATTAGTCCATCTATACTGACCTCCATCAGGTTGCAAATTGAATATAATTTTTTTCTGCATCTAGCTCTGAAAAATATTTGGCCTTCTAGCAGTGTGTGGGACTTGTTCTATTAGTTCATCTATACTGGCCTCCATCAGGTTGCAAATTGAATATAATTTTTATCTGCATCTAGCTCTGAAAAAATATTTGGCCTTCTAGCAGTGTGTGGGACTTGTTCTATTAGTCCATCTATACTGACCTCCATCAGGTTGCAAATTAAAAATAATTTTTATCTGCATCTAGCTCTGAAAAAATATTTGGCCTTATAGCAGTGTGTGGGACTTGTTCTATTAGTCCATCTATACTGACCTCCATCAGGATGCAAATTAAAAATAATTTTTATCTGCATGAAGCTCCGGAAAAATATTTGGCCTTCTAGCAGTGTGTGGGACTTGTTCTATTAGTCCATCTATACTGACCTCCATCAGGTTGCAAATTAAAAATAATTTTTATCTGCATCTAGCTCTGAAAAAATATTTGGCCTTCTAGCAGTGTGTGGGACTTGTCCTATTAGTCCATCTATACTGACCTCCATCAGGTTGCAAATTAAAAATAATTTTTATCTGCATCTAGCTCTGAAAAAATATTTGGCCTTCTAGCAGTGTGTGGGACTTGTCCTATTAGTCCATCTATACTGACCTCCATCAGGTTGCAAATTAAAAATAATTTTTATCTGCATCTAGCTCTGAAAAAATATTTGGCCTTCTAGCAGTGTGTGGGACTTGTTCTATTAGTCCATCTATACTGACCTCCATCAGGTTGCAAATTGAATATAATTTTTTTCTGCATCTAGCTCTGAAAAATATTTGGCCTTCTAGCAGTGTGTGGGACTTGTTCTATTAGTTCATCTATACTGGCCTCCATCAGGTTGCAAATTGAATATAATTTTTATCTGCATCTAGCTCTGAAAAAATATTTGGCCTTCTAGCAGTGTGTGGGACTTGTTCTATTAGTCCATCTATACTGACCTCCATCAGGTTGCAAATTAAAAATAATTTTTATCTGCATCTAGCTCTGAAAAAATATTTGGCCTTATAGCAGTGTGTGGGACTTGTTCTATTAGTCCATCTATACTGACCTCCATCAGGATGCAAATTAAAAATAATTTTTATCTGCATCAAGCTCCGGAAAAATATTTGGCCTTCTAGCAGTGTGTGGGACTTGTTCTATTAGTCCATCTATACTGACCTCCATCAGGTTGCAAATTAAAAATAATTTTTATCTGCATCTAGCTCTGAAAAAATATTTGGCCTTCTAGCAGTGTGTGGGACTTGTCCTATTAGTCCATCTATACTGACCTCCATCAGGTTGCAAATTAAAAATAATTTTTATCTGCATCTAGCTCTGAAAAAATATTTGGCCTTCTAGCAGTGTGTGGGACTTGTTCTATTAGTCCATCTATACTGACCTCCATCAAGTTGCAAATTGAATATAATTTTTTTCTGCATCTAACCCAGACAATAGTTTTGGCCTAATACCACAATTTGGCCACTCAGCTCTGCTCGGTTCCCATCCATTGTTTTTTTGTGCAAACAAGTCCAGAGTTGTGAATTAGTTAACCACCAAAATGAGAGGAAAAAGGCCTGCTGCTGATGGAAAGGGGAATAGGCGTGTTGGGAAGGGGAAAAAAGGTTGTGTCCGTGGGGTAGGTGTTAAAGCAACAGTAACATCTGCAGAAGAAAGACCATCTTCCAGCCAAACTAAAATGTCTACTTCTTTTAGCGGACAATGTGATAAGATCCCTTTCTTATGGCCACGCCAATCGCTACAAATTCCAGATGAGGCACAAAAACAGCAGGTGCTTCAACGGATATCAAGTGCTCCTTTAAGTGGGCTCTCCTCCACATCAACTTCAACATCACAAATACTCCAGTCCTCAAATGTGTCGCTCCAATCGCACTTGCTTCCTCACAGCTCCCAAATCTCCAGCTGCCCGTCTGAGTATGAGGTAGAACAGATGGTTGAGTCTGCAGAGCTGTTTACTCATACTATAGCCTGGGAATCAGAAGTCGGCTCCAGCGCTTCTGTGAATCCAGAGGAGGAAATGATCTGCACTGATGCCCAGAATCTTTATGAGTCGGATCCAGGACCAGACGCAGAAGGTTCTGACCATAATGTAGACCCTCATTCCCAAACTGTAACTCCTGTTGGTGGAGACAATGAGGAAGACGATAATGAGACTCAAATACCTGATTGGAACGACAACTTTAGTTTTTTGTCAGGGCAGGAACAGGTTGGCTCTGAGGACAACGGGTGTGATAACACACAGGGTGATGATGATGAGGTTGGAGATCCCACTTACTGTCAACCCACAGTCAGCCAAGAGATGAGGTCAGCAGAGGAGGTGGAGGAGGATGCTAGTGACGACGAGGTCAGGTTGCGCCTTCCTGGACAGAGACGGAGTACAGGAAGCACGTCAACAACTGCATCCTCAAACACAACTCTGCCTCTGACCACAAGTCGTGGTGGCTCTTCAGGTCGCATGGGTGCTAAGCCTTGCATAGCCTGGGCATTTTTTCAGATCGATAAAGATGACCCAATTCGTGTTATCTGTAACATTTGTCAACAAAAGCTAAGTAGAGGCCAAAAAATACATAGTTTGAGTACTTCATGCATGAACCGGCACATGGACATGAAGCATAAGTTGCAGTGGGAAGCTCACTGTCCTACAATGCGGCCTAGCCGGCCGGGCCAACCACCGTCTGCCCCATCTTGTGCATCTGCGGCCTCTTCATCCTCTGTGACTGGGGGGACAGCAGTCACACCTGTTTTGGGACGCAGACCTGCCACCTCTTTACCCGCAACAGCCAGCGTGATTGGCAGGTCATCATTTTCTTTGGAGGTGGTAACACCAGCTTGTGTTGAGCGCTGTCCGACATCGATAGCACCACCTTTGGATCAAGGCAACCTAACATGTCCGCCTGCATCTTCCTCACAGACCAGCAGTTTGCCGGGGACACCCTTATCAACCCCGTCTAAGCACAACAGCCAGCCCTCAGTCCCTCAGATGTGGACAAGTAAAAGACCATTTCCTCCTAGCCATGAGAAAGCTAAGAGGTTGAATTTCACCATCTGCAAGCTCTTGGCTACAGAAATGCTGCCTTTCCGCCTGGTGGACACAGAGGATTTTCGAGACCTTATGTCCGTCGCAGTGCCCCAGTACCAGATGCCTAGTCGGCACTACTTCTCAAAGAAAGGTGTGCCTGCGCTCCACCAGCATGTCGCACACAACATCACCGCTTCTTTGAGAAACTCTGTGTGTGACAGGGTACATTTCACCACAGACACTTGGATGAGTAGGCATGGACAGGGGCGTTACATGTCGCTGACTGGGCACTGGGTAGCTATGGTGACAGCAGGTCAAGGGGCTGCAGTCCAAGTTTTGCTGTCCCCACGAGTTGTGCGTCAATCCTCTTTATCTGAAAGTTCCTCCACTGCTTCTGCCTCCTTAACCACCTCTCGGTCCTCCACCTGCACCCAAAGCCTGTCTGGTCACGCCACAAGCTTTCTAACTGCGCAGAAGGGATCCTGCACACCTCCTTACTATGCTGGCACTGGGGCTCAACGTCATCAGGCGGTTTTACTTTGAAATGTCTGGGAAATGTGAGTCACACAGCTGAGGAGTTGTGGTCAGCTCTGGAGAACCAATTTCATGAATGGTTGTCTCCACTGGACCTGAAACCAGGGAAGGCCGTGTGCAACAATGCTGCAAACCTGGGTGCGGCCCTTCGCCGGGGCAATGTCACACACGTGCCTTGTATGGCTCACGTGTTGAACCTGGTTGTCCAGCAATTTTTAGCCCACTATCCCGGACTAGATGGCCTTCTGCAGAGGGCACGGTCGCTGTGTGCTCACTTCCGCCGTTCGCATCCCGCAGCTCAGCGACTTACATCTCTACAGAAGTCGTTGGGCCTGCCACTTTAGCGGCTAAAATGCGATGTGCCTACCCGGTGGAATTCAACTCTGCACATGTTGCAGCGACTGTGGCAGCACCGACAAGCCCTGGTGCAATACGTTCTGACGTATAGCCTGGGCCAACGAGATCCAGAGGTGGGGCAAATCACGCTGGAGGAGTGGTCTCAGATCAGGGATCTATGCACCTTTCTGCACAGTTTTGAAATGGCGACGAAGATGTTTAGTGCTGACGATGCCATTATCAGCATGACTATTCCGGTGATTTACATGCTGTAGCACATGTTAAACAGAATTTGGAGTCAGGTGGTGGCACAAGAGGAGGTGGAGGAAGTAGAGGAGGAGGATTTGTATGCGGAAGGGCTAACATCTGCAAGGTCCAGACGGTCAGCAGCACCAAGGCGGCAGGCATGTGAGGGTGGGGGAGATGGTTTTACCAGGGCGCATGGTAGCAGCCAAACTAGCGAGGAAGGTGCAAGAGCCCAGGAAGAAGTGAAGGACGAACTGATGGAAGACTCATCAGATGAGGGAGACCTTGATCACATTTCTGTTGTGCGAGGTTGGGGGGAGAGGACAGAGGAAGGAAGCATGATTGTTACCTCGCCAGCAACACAACAGGGACTTGGTACTCCTGGATGCGCAAGACACATGAGTGCCTTCTTGCTGCACTACCTGCAACATGACCCTCAAATTGTGAGAATTAGAAATAATCCTGACTACTGGGTTGCCACACTGTTAGATCCCCGGTACAAAAGTAAATTTGCAGAAATTATTCCTGCCATAGAAAGGGATGCACGCATGCAGGAGTATCAGCAGAGACTGTTGCAGAATCTTACATGTGCTTTTCCACAAAACACCAGTGGTGCACGTAGTGAATCTCACAGTTCCAACTTGCCAACCGTGGGACCGTGGAGTGTTCACCACTCAAACCGTAACAGAAACACAGTATCTGCTGGTAACATCAATTTTGCGGAATCATTTCACCACTTTTTTAGCCCATCCTTTGCAAGGCCACAGGAGACAAGAAGTCTGACACATAGTCAACGCCTAGAGACGATGGTATAGGAGTATCTCCAAGTAAACATTGAAGCCATGACTGTGTCACTGGACCCTTGCTCTTTTTGGGCTTCCAATCTGGATAAATGGCCGGAGCTCGCCACTTACGCCTTGGAGATCTTGTCATGCCCCGCAGCCAGCGTTCTGTCTGAACGTGCGTTCAGCGCTGCTGGTGGTGTGCTGACAGATAAGCGCACGTGGCTCTCCACTGATAATGTAGACAGACTCACGTTCATAAAGATGAACAAATCATGGATCCGAAACGACTTTTCTACCCCTGTGTCATCCTGGGGAGAGTAAAAGCTTGATGATTGGTTAAAATCACCTCATCAACCGTTTTAAGCTTTCAAATTACTAATCATGTTTATCTGCATCTTGGCTGGAAAATAATTTGGGCTTTGTAGCAGTGTGCAGTACTGATTCTATTAGGCCATCTATACTAAACTCCACCAGATTTAAAATTACTAATCATGTTTATCTGTATCTTGGCTGGAAAATAATTTGGGCTTTGTAGCACTGTGCAGTACTGATTCCATTAGGCCATCTATACTAAGCTCCACCAGCTTTCAAATTAATAATAATTTTTAGCTGCATCTAGCCCGGAAAATAATTTTGGGGCTCCGAGATGCACAAGACACATAAGTGCCTTCTTGCTGCACTACCTGCAACATGACCCTCAGATTGTCAGAATTCGAAGTAATCCTGACTACTGGGTTGCCACACTCTTAGATCCCCCACACTCTTCTATCAACCTTTTCATTTTAATAAAGACCAAAAAAATGGTCATTTTTGAAATTATAAGCATTAGCAGGTTATTAGAAACTGAAATCAAACAGTTTTCAACTCAAAACTTTATTCTAGGTGATGTTACATTTGCACATACTGTGCTGGCCAAAAGTATTGGCACCCCTGAAATTCTGTCAGATAATACTCAGTTTCTTCCTGAAAATGATTTCAATCACAAATTCTTTGGTATTATTCTCTTCATTTAATTTGCTTGCAAGAAAAAACACAAAAGAGAATGAAGCAAAAATCAAATCATTGATCATTTCACCCAAAACTCCAAAAAAGGGCCGGACAAAAGTATTGGCACCCTCAGCCTAATACTTGGTTGCACAACCTTTAGCCAAAATAACTGCGAACAACCATCAATGAGTTTGTTACAATGCTCTGCTGGAATTGTAGACCATTCTTCTTTGGCAAACTGCTCCAGGTCCCTGATATTTGAAGGGTGCCTTCTCCAAACTGCCATTTTGAGATCTCTCCACAGGTGTTCTATGGGATTCAGGTCTGGACTCATTACTGGCCACCTTAGAAGTCTCCAGTGCTTTCTCTAAAACCATTTTATAGTGCTTTTGGAAGTGTGTTTTGGGTCATTGTCCTGCTGGAAGACCCATGACCTCTGTGGGAGACCCAGCTTTCTCACACTGGGCCCTACATTATGCTGCAAAATTTGTTGGTAGTCTTCAGACTTCATAATGCCATGCACACGGTCAAGAAGTTCAGTGCCAGAGGCAGCAAAGCAACCTCAAAACATCAGGGAACCTCTGCCATGTTTGACTGTAGGGACCGTGTTCTTTTCTTTGAATGCCTCTTTTTTTTCCTGTACACTCTATGTTGAAGCTTTTTCCCAAAAAGCTCTACTTTTGTCTCATCTGACCAGAGAACATTCTCCCAAAACGTTTTAGGCTTTCTCAGGTAAGTTTTGGCAAACTCCAGCCTGGCTTTTTTATGTCTCGGGGTAAGAAGTGGGGTCTTCCTGTGTATCCTACCATACAGTCCCTTTTCATTCAGATGCCGATGGATAGTACGGGTTGACACTGTTGTACCCTCGGACTGCAGGGCAGCTTGAACTTGTTTGGATGTTAGTCGAGGTTCTTTATCCACCATCCGCACAATCTTGCGTTGAAATCTCTCGTCAATTTTTCTTTTCCGTCCACATCTAGGGAGGTTAGCCACAGTCCCATGGGCTTTAAACTTCTTGATGACACTGCGCACGGAAGACACAGGAACATTCAGGTCTTTGGAGATGGACTTGTAGCCTTGAGATTGCTCATGCTTCCTCACAATTTGGTTTCTCAAGTCCTCAGACAGTTCTTTGGTCTTCTTTCTTTTCTCCATACTCAATGTGGTACACACAAGGACACAGGACAGAGGTTGAGTCAACTTTAATCGATGTTAACTGGCAGCAAGTGTGATTTAGTTATTGCCAACACCTGTTAGGTGCCACAGGTAAGTTACAGGTGCTGTTAATTACACGAATTAGAGAAGCATCACATGATTTTTCAAAGGGTGCCAATACTTTTGTCCACCCCCTTTTTTAGGTTTTGTGTGGAATTATATCCAATTTGGCTTTAGGACAATTCTTTTTGTGTTTTTTTCATTGAAGACAAATTAAATGAAGATAATAATACCAAAGAATTTGTGATTGCAATCATTTTCAGGAAGAAACTGAGTATTATCTGACAGAATTGCAGGGGTGCCAATACTTTTGGCCAGCACTGTAGGACCCCTTGTTCGAAAGGAGCTTCTGAACTCTCTCGTCCATTGAATTTGTCAGGTTTTGGATGGTTTCTGCTTCAATTGTTTTGCATGAGGACAGAATACCCTCCCAGAGCTGTTGCTTAGATGTGAACTGCCTCCCGCCATCATAGACACTCCTTTTGATGATGCTCCAGAGGTTCTGAATGGGGTAGAGGTCAGGGGAGCATGGGGGTCACACCATAAGTTTTTCCCCTTTTATGCCCATTTCAGCCAGAGATGCAGATGTGTTATGTGCAGCATGAAACGGTGCATTATCATGCATGAAAATGATGTTGCTGTGGAATACACGGTTCTTCTTCTTGAACCATGGCAGGAAGTGCTGTTTGAGAAACTCCACATACATTATGGAGTTCATCTTTACACACTCAGGGATCCTAAAGGGGCCGACAATCTCTCTCCCCATGATTCCAGCCCAAAACATTACTCCACCTCCTCCTTGTTGGCGCTGTAGCCGTGTTTGCGTGGGGTGTCCATCAACCAGCCATCCTCCACTCCATCCATCTGGACCATCGAGCGTTGCACGGCACTCATCCATGAACAAAACAGTTTTGAAGTCAGTCTTCATGTATTGTTTGGCCCACTGGAGCCGTTTCTGCTTGTGAGCAGTGGATAGAGGAGGTCGACAGGATGGCGTATGCACAGCTGCAAACCTCTGAAGGACCCTGCATCTTGTTGTTCGGGGACGTTGGAGGTACGAGCAGCTTCAAAAACTTGTCTGCTGCTATGATAAGGCTTTTTTGCCGCTGCTCTTTTAACCTGACGTAATTGCCTGTAGGAAAGAGTCCTCAATTTGCCCTTATCAGCACGCACACGTGTGTACTGTGAATCAGCTACATACTTCTTGATTGCCAAGACACTTCATCCTGATCATCGCACAATGTTGATTGTAGTCATGCCTTGACCTAAACACTCCACAATTTGTTGCTTCTCAGCAGCCAACACATCCTTTTTCTTTCCCATTTTGGCAGAAAATGTAGGCTGCTTAATAATGTGGGACAGCTTTCTTAAGTAGTCTTGCCTTTCATTGGACACACCTGCCAAACTAATTAGCACAGGTGTCTGCAATTGCTTACAGTGATATAAAGAGCCCTGACACACATCACCATCAATGAGTTTAACTGACAAACAAACAAATTCTTCCCTTATCACTCCTAAACACTTTTTGCATAATAATTTGGAACACAGTGTACATGTGCTTTTCCACAAAACACCAGTGGTTCACGTAGTGAATCTTACAGTTCTAACTTACCAACCATGGTCTGTATGGAGTTGTTCAATAAAGGGCCCAAAATTAAGATAACATAGACAGGAGAGGTCTCTATGAATAGGAATTCCTAAGTATTTGATACCCTGTGAGGGCCAGGCAAAGGGAAAGTTGGACTGGATGGAATCCTGTATGGATTTGGGGAGGGAGACATCGAGGGCCTCAGACTTCGCTGCATTGATTTTAAAATTTGACCATGTAACAAAGTGATCTATTTCAGCCATAACAGCAGGGATGGATATATGTGATTGAGTGATATATACTAGCACATCATCAGCAAATAGAGAGCACTTGTACTCGGTGCCTCCCACCTCAATCCACCTAATATTGGGGTTATGGCGAATTGATGAGAGCAGGTGCTCTGTCACTAGGATGTATAAGAGAGGGGACAGAGGACATCCCTGCCTTGTCCCATTGGTGATTGTGAAAGGTGATGAAAATGTTCTGACGCGCCCCCTGGGCCTTGAGACACCCGGAGCCGGACCCTTTTTGGTGGATGCTGGTGGTTGTAGTCTCCGTGGCGACGACCCAGGTCCGTGGCTCAGGGTGGTCAAACCAGTGGAGGAACTATTTATGTGGTTTTGATGTTTAAATGTCCGACTACGTCACCCGTGGATTGCGGTCAGAGTGAACCGCCGCTGCAGGGCAGACCGCTGAGGCTGGTGTTGTGGGTGTAGCAGAGCATAGCATAACTTCCCATGGGAGGAGTATAGCCTCAGGGCAGTGTATGCGGAGGATAGGGGTGATGGTGTAGGGCAGCAGCAGTAATGACACGGAGTCAGTGATGCAGTCCAGGGCCTTTACTCACAGTTCTTATTATCCAGACCACTTCTGCAGGTAACGGTTGCCAACGTCGGACTGTGCTCACCAGGTGAGGGGCTCAGACAACTCCCAGATAACTTTGGAGCGCTTCACAGGACCCCCTTTGTGTGTCCTTTGTCTGGCCTTTCTTACCACCCCTTCTGTCCGGCTGCCTCGGGCCTCCTCTTGGTAAACTTGGCGCCAGTTTCCCTGACCCTATGTGGTGCCTTCCTAGCGGGTGTAGCGAGGGGCTGCGCCACATAAAATGTCACAGCCTCCGGTTTCTAGCTGAGGGTCGTTTCCCGCCTCCACTAGTTTCGGGGACCGGTCTCCCCCCATGCAGGTGGATTCGGGCGTGCGGTGGCGACTCGCCCGTCCGCACACCTGGGATCCCTTCGTTCCTCGTTCCTGGAGCCTTCTCCGCTCCTCTTCCTTCCTTCTCCCTCTTCCAGGCCTGGGCCTCTGTTACTAGGCCCGCCTCCGGAGCAGAGCTCATGCAGAGCCCTTGCTCCCTGTCACTTCTGCTCAGACTTCTCTGCACTGAACTAAGATGGTGCCCATCTTTTATACTCCCTTCTCAATGCACCCAGGAACTGCTTCCTCCCTGCTCCTGCACTACAGGGTTCCCCTTCCTCAGTGTTCCCTCCCCCCACTCCAGCCAGGAAAAAGGACTGTCGTGCCCATCTCAGGGGCATATTGGTCGCCCTGCCCCACGGCAATGTGTTGTAATGCATGCAGGTGACGGGTCCTGATCCACACTCCATCCTTACCTGAGAGTGAGACATCACACCTCTGGGTGAGGTGCAATACGTCTGTAGCAACCGAGCCCTCAGGGGGCTACAGTTCCATTTATCTTCAGCCTAGGTGACGTATTGCGATACAGGGCCGTGATTTTGGCTATAAAAGGGTCCCCTAGACCCCTACCCCAAGCTTTTTAAGAGAATAATATATGACGTGCCAGGAGACTCTATGGAATGCTTTCTCAGCATCCAACGAGAGTATCTAATTACAAATTTTTAACTGCATCTATCCCAGGAAATGCTTTGTGCCTAGTAGCAGTGTCTGCTAGTCAGTGGATTATCCCAGCTGTTAAGCGAACTACACCACCTGTAGTTTGGACACTTAATTTTTTCAAAGGAAATGCTTCGGGACCACGGGATACTCAGTGAAGAGCATCAGGAGGCACCCCAAGGCATAGGGGCTGGGACTGGCGGTAGGACGCCTTGCGGTGGACAGCTGAGCTCGATCCTGATAAAAGCCCTCCAATAGATCCTTGTAAAAGGATATAAAGTGTATTCATTCAAATTAGAGAGACAATTTAAATTAAAAAGCTTAGAGCTGCCTCCACCACAGGGGGGCTCGCTCAACCCACCAGCAGACAGGCACCAGTATTGGGAGAGGGGGGCTGGCCGTCAGGGTCCACCGCGGCTCTGGCACAAACCCGGCGACACGGAGGTGGCACGGGCAGGAACGAACTGGCCGTGTCGGCTTCTCACTTTTTGGATTTTAGAAGGGCATGACATGCCTATATCTGTGTCTCCCCCTCCTTTTACTCCTCCACCTCTTTTCTTTTCGCATGACTATATGTACTTGTCACTTTTCCATGTGTTAGTTATGTCTTCTGAGCAGTTTGTCAGCTTTTGGACACCTTTGAAGGTGTTTTCTATGTGTTTCTATGTGTTTTTGTTTGCCTGCCATTGGTTTTAACGGTGTTCGAAGGTGTTCGACGAACAGTTCGGCGAACACACGGGTGTTCGACGAACCGAACTCGAACACTACGTGGGTGGCTCAAAACTAATGCTTAACCTCGTGGTTCAGCAGTTTCTCCAATCCTACCCGGAGCTGCTGGATCTGCTTGGTAAAGTACGCTGCCTGTGTGCCCATTTTAGAAAGTCAGCTACAGCTTCCGCCGCCCTTGCTGTGTTTCAGCAGCGTTTGGAGCTTCCGGCTCACAGACTGGTGTGTGATGTCCCCACGCGTTAGAACTCTACACTGCAGAGGTTGGGACGGATTTTTGAGCAGAAGAGGGCAGTTGTTGAGTACCAGCATCAACCAGGCCGTCGGTATTCAGTTCAGACTCCACACCTAAGACCTCAGGAGTGGAAATGGATGTCGGACATATGTACCATCTTCCAAAACTTTGAGGACTCCACCAAGATGATGAGCGGCGATGACGCCATAATTAGTGTCAACATCCCACTTCTCTGTCTTCTGAAACATTCTCTGCTCACAATCAAAGAGGATGCATTGCAGGCGGAGCCCGATGAGATGGAGCAAGGAACCATACAGGGTGATTACACACAGCCCAGCCTCATCTCATCCCAACCTGGATTGGGTGACAATGAGGAAGAGGAGGAGGAGGAAACACAGGAGCTAGTTTCATGCACTATAGATGATACTACCTGCTCAGCTGTCATACTGTCTGTTCAGCGTGGATGGCCAGGGGACAGAGAGGAGGAGGAGTAGAGCATGGTGAGTCATCCTCTTGGTGACGACATGGAAGTCTTGCATGTTAGTAGTCTGGCACGCATGGCTGAGTTTATGTTACGCTGCCTTTCCCATGACCTTCGCGTTCTCAAAATTTTGGGTGACAGTCATTACTGGTTCGTGACACTTCTAGACCCGCACTACAAGGAGAACTTTATATCTCTTATTCCTGAGGCAGACAGGTCTACAAAAATGGGGCTGTACCAGAAGGCCCTTGTTGCGGAACTATTAAAAAAATTGCCATCTGAAAACGCTGGCGGCAGAGGGCACACTTCGTTGGACAACCAAGAAGTACAGGCGAGAGAGACACAACTTCAATCTAGCAGACGCAGGAGAACACTGTCAAAGTTCTGAGAGTTTATTCAGATCCTCCCATCGCACAGGCCCTGAGGCGCGGGGTACTCTCACAAGGAGTGCAAAGTTTGGTAAGATGCTGAGGGAGTACCTTGCCGACAGTACCGTCATCTGTGATTCCGCTGTGCCTTATAATTATTGGGTATCCAAGCTGGATACGTGAAATGAACTGGCTCTCTATGCCTTGGAGGTCCTGGCCTGCCCTGCCACAAGTGTTTTATCAGAGTGGGTTTTTAGTGCCGCTGGTCGAATTCTAACTGATAAGCGCATCTGCCTGTCAACTGAAAATACTGACAGGCTGACTCTTATAAAAATGAACAAGGGCTGGATTGGGCCAGACTTCTCAACACCACCGAATGATAGCAGCGTAACATAAACTCAAATCCAGTGTCTTTTCTTGGGAGGTGTATTCCCATGCACCTTTTCACACCCACACATGGGTATACGCTTCCTGATTTGGCTATTTGCTCTCGTCCTCCTCCTTCTCCTCATCCTCCACCACCATATCACCAGGGTGACCGTGTTCCATGATGCAACACCCACATAATTTTTTTAAAGGGTGTTTATGATGTCGTAAAAAAAAATTTTTTATACAGTATGTTCATGTATACCCCCAAGGGGTAAATGTTTGTCAGCCCATACACTTAGTGCATAGGCATTACAAGTATAGGAGGCCCACTCCTTTCTAATGGTAACATTTTTTTTATGAGGCCCTCCTCCACGGCTCTTCCAAGGGGCATTGAAGTGCCTCCAATTTTTTGGCAGCCCTTGCATTGACTGCATAGGCGAACACTATGGGAGACGCTCTCCTTTCTAATGGGAATTTATCGTTACTGTGACCCTGCTCTATGTGTCTTTAATTTCTTAGTGGGGTTTTTCCTAAATTTGGTCAGCCGTTGGACTCACTGCATACCCTATAACTGCATAGCAGACTCTCTCCTTTCTAATGGGAACATGTCATACTCGTTACTGTGGCCCTGCTCTATGTGTCTTTCAGAGTCCCTCCATCATCAATGAAACAGGATGTGTCTGATGATGTGTCACACACCACATTGCCAGATAAGGTTGTTAAATGTTAAAATGACATTTCCCGGTGAATGCATTTGCCTTAAAAAAAAAAAAAACAGTAGGATCTTTCTTTAGTATAAAGACCAGAGTCGCCAATGTAACCTCAATGTAATCACATTGTTCAGCTCCTGCACCTCCTCCTCCATCTCCGAAATGACCACATCAGTCACAAGCTGAAAGCACTGCAGCACTGCCTTGACCAAGGGGCAACAGGCTGTGCTGAAGATAACATGCTTAATGCTTAGGTGACAAACCGCCCAGCGCTGCAGAGTTGTTGAAAGCTGTAACACAGCAGCTTGATCTGTGGCTCTCACCGCTGAACATACAGCCAGGCATGGTCATGTGTGACAATGGGTGGAAGCTGGTGACAGAGAAATGACAGCCGTAGTAGATACGGTTTCCCTCTATGCCAATCCTTTCACCAATCTAAAGAATATGGCTGTGGTGTAATACAACTCCCACTGAGAAGCTGTTTCAGATTGAAAAACATTGGGCCCACCAGAGGATTTGAATCTGAGGGCTCACCTTTGTCCCCCGCTCAAGAGCCCCATAGCAGCTGCAAAGTTAATGCTATCATGAACTCTCCTGATGTAGAAGCCAGGGCACACCAGAGGATTCTCCTGTGGGACCGTTCAACCCTGCCGAGAAGCAGTCCTGGCTAAGAAAAGTGTGTGGGAAGGTTCCCGGACACTCTATGGCTGCTTTTTTACTGAGGTGGAAACCCACACAAACACGGGGAGAACATACAAAGTCCTTGCAGATATTGTCCTTGCTAGGATTTGAACCCAGGATCCCAACGCTGCAAGGCTTCAGTGCTAACCACTGATCCAATGTGCTGCCGTTCACCCTCTGATATATAACAGGCTGGAGAAACTAGCACCTACTGCCACTCTTTCTTCAGCTCCTTTGTGAGAAACTAATGCATTTGGGCAGCCACTCAGTCTACCAAATAAAATTCCTGAGAAGGAAATTGGGGAAGGCTTCGCTACTGGTACTGGGGGCAGTGCTAATACCATGGCGTCGTACCATAGTTTACTGGAAATATTCCAGGCTGGTAGGAGGCAAGCAGATCCCCACAGAAAAGTACCAGCAGTAATATTCAGGGACCTGCGCTTGTAGAAGGTGGAGACAACACCGGAAGAAATAGTGGTAGCTGGGGACCGAGTATGGACACGAGGCATGAGGTTGCGAAAAGCTTCCGCCTCCACGAGCCTAAAAGGCCACATTTCAAGTGAAAGCAGCTTTAGAGGACTTCCTGGGAGAAATCACAGCTGGAGTAGATATGGTTTCCCAAGTCCTTTCACCAAGCTAAAGAATATGGCTGTGGTGAAATACAACTTAGCAAAAAAAGCTGTGGACTGGCTCCGTACCATCCCTGGCCACATTCACTTGACCACGTGTTTGTGGGTAGGCGGTCCTTCCCAGTAAGTTCACTGGGGAAGGCAAGGGTAATGTTGTGGTATCCGTGCTTGTTGAAGGCGGAGACGATACCAGGAGAAATAGTGGCGGCTGGGGACCAAGTATTGACACCCGGCCGCCGCCGGCATGAGGCTGTGAAAAGCTTCCGCCTCCGTGACTCTAAAAGGCTCCATTTCAAGTGCAAGCAGCTGCCCAGAAATCTGACAGTTTAGTATTGCAGCCTGTAGGTGGGTGGCTGGCTGCATACTTGCGCTTGCAATCCAAGTAACCGAAAACTAAGCAGATGGTGGCCTCTATCATCATCATGGCCTCACCTTGGCACTATGAAATCTCCTGAAGGAGAAGCCAGGGCCCACCGGAGGAGTCTCTGGTTTTCGGGTGGGTCTGTCCAACCCTGCCGAGAAGCAGCCCTGGCTAAGAAAAGTGTGGGGGAAGGTTCCCGGACACTCTATGGCTGTTTTTTTAATGTGGATCGGATGTGCTTATGCATGTTATTTCTCAAACCGGATTGCAGATCAGGCCATTGCCCAACTCTGTAGTCATGAAATTAAATGCGCAAAGAAAGATGTTTGTGTGTCAAAGCACCACGGAAAAGTGCGAGTTGATGTTGGACAGGCTGCCATTGCTTCTGCAAAAGCTACTTTAGAGGACTTCCTGGGATACATGACACCCATAGTAGATACGGTTTCCCTTTATGCCATTCCTTTCACCGAGCTAAAGAATATGGCTGTGGTGAAATACAACTCAGCAAAAAAAGCTGTGGACTGGCTCCGTACCGTCCCTGGCCACATTCACCTGTCCACGTGTTTGTGGTTAGGCGGTCCTTCTCAGTAAGTGCACTGGGGAGGGCACGGGTAATGTTGTGGGACCTGTGCTTTTGGAAGGTGGAGACGACACCGAGAGAAACAGTGGCGGCTGGGGATCGAGTATGGACACCCGGCTGCTGCCGGCATGAGGTTATGAAAAGCTTTCGCCTCCATGAGCCTTAAAGGCCACATTTCAAGAGCAAGCAGCTGTCAAAAATTTGGCAGTATAGTATTGCAGCCTGTGGGTTGGTCGGTGACTGGCTGCATACTTGCGCTTGCATTCCAAGGAATGGGGTAGGGACAACTGAACACTGCACTGGGACAAGGACGTGGACGGTGATTGTTGCAAGTCTTCAACGACAGGTGCATGGCAGGAGACATCTTCGCATGCGCCAAGGATCACTTATGATTGGCACACTTTTAGGCAGTGACCTGGGAGTCAGAGATGCTTCCAGAGGTCTTCCCCATGCTGTTCCCATGTCTTTTCAGCACTGTATGCATGTGTCTGATGAAGTGTCACACACCACATGGCCATATAAGGTTGTAAAATGTTAAAATGACATATACCCCTGACGAAGCTGCGTCTGAGCAGCGTAACGCGTAGGGTCTCTGGTGCCAGCAGGTAATTATTCTTCCATATATTTTTTATTTACTTATTTTCTTGACTTGACCACTCAGGAATGCCTGGCTTGTTATTTATATGTGGATCAACTGTGCCACGTCATATATGACTTTGGTGACACAATCTGGCCAATACCTCTAAAATATGGGCCCCCATTGCCAATAGACCATCTCTCCTACTCATTCCTTGATTCACTAATATTATTTAGGGGGGTTTGCTTTGTCATAAACACATATTTTGACTGGTTGTGCCGTGCTATTTATAGCCAGGGTTGCTTAGTTGGTCTACATTAATCGAATGTTATATAAGTGATGTAAAATATACCTGTGGCACATAACATAGTGGGGTTTATTGCTATTTTTATGCATATTATCATGAATTCCCCCATATGAAGATTGCACATGTTTTTGTCTGTTGTAAATGCTTTTAAAAAAATGTTTCTTTTGTTGTCTAAATGTAATCATGTAATAAAGATTTTTTTCACTTTTCCAACATTGGGTGTGCATGGTTATATATCCTGAGTCTTTTTCTTCCGAATAATTTTGTGTCTTTACATCATGTTACTGTAGCACCCCTTTCTATTTGTGATTATTATTCCCCAGCAGTGCCCACTTTTTCTTTTTGTGTACTTGCATTCCAAGGAATGGGGTAGGGACAACTGAACACTGCACTGGGACAAGGACGTGGACGGTGATTGTTGCAAGTCTTCAACGACAGGTGCATGGCAGGAGACATCTTCGCATGCGCCAAGAATCACTTATGATTGGCACACTTTTAGGCAGTGACCTGGGAGTCAGAGATGCTTCCAGAGGTCTTCCCCATGCTGTTCCCATGTCTTTTCAGCACTGTATGGATGTGTCTGATGAAGTGTCACACACCACATGGCCATATAAGGTTGTAAAATGTTAAAATGACATTTCCTGGTGAATGCATTTGTCTTGGTTGAAAGCAATGCAAAAGTGCAAAAATGCATCAAAAACGCTACGTGTGAACATAGCCCAAGGTGTGGAGGAGTATTTTTGTTTTTGATTCTTTATTTTGCCTTATATACAAGTCATTACCCTGGAAAGGATGTTCCTTAACATATTTCCCAGGAAAATCCATTTTCGTTTTGTTTTTGTTTTTTTTATTGTGAGTCCGTAAAAGTGGCGTAATACTCTGACAACGTTGTTGACGGCAGTGATCTGGGAGTCAGAGATGGTTCCAGGGGTCTTCCCCATGCTGTTCCCATGTCATTTGAACACTGTTCCCATCAATTCGGACAATTTTTAGGCCCTCTGCAGACCACCGAGGGGAGCAGTCTGAAAAATGCTCTAGTTTCCCATACACTTACATTGGGCTCGTTGCTCAGGGCGAGCACCCGAGTATTCCAATAAGCTCGACCCGAGCAACGAGTACCCGAGCATTTTAGCGCTCGCTCATCACTATTAAAAATGTCAACTCGTCCCACAAAAAAAAAGCCCTCACATGACTCAGTAGGCAGAAATATGGAAAAATTGAAGCTCTCAAAATATGACAATGCAAAAACTAGTTTTTGCACACAAAAAAAAGCGTCTTTTAAAAAAATATAAACCTAGTATCGCTGTAATTGCACCAACCCGAAGAAGAAAGTCATCTAATCACTTATACCGCAGGAGGAACGGTGTAAAAAATAAATAAAAGCAATTCTTCACCTGCTGTTGATTTGTTCATTCTGTTTCCCAAAGATCTCAGTGAAGCTCGGCACGCATTTAGTCTGAGCTCACACTGAATTACATATTTCAGAGTTTATAGTTTATAAGGCCGAAAAAAGACGAGCGTCCATCCAGTTCAGCCTATTTCTTGTGCACTGCAGCTATTCCGCAGCATTGATCCAGGGGAACGCAAAAAAAAAAAAAAACATGCGGTATAGGCCAATTGACATCATTGAGGAAAAAATTCACTTCCCGACACCAATCTGGATTAATTAACTATCACTAAGCATAAGATGTAATTTTATTGTTCTCAAGAAAGACGTCCAGGCCTCTCTTGAACTCATTAAGTGAGTTGGACATCACCACTTCCTCTCCCAGAGAGTTCCAGAGTCTCACGGCTCTGACCGTAAAGAATCCCCTTCTATGCTGGTGCAGGAACCTCCTTTCCTCCAGACGCATAGTGTGCCCCCTCGTCTTAGTCACCATCCTTGGTATAAACAGGTCATGGGAGAGATCTCTGTACTGCCCCCTGATGTATTTATACATGTTTATGAGGTCTCCCCTAAGCCTTCTCTTTTCCAACGTAAATAGGCCTAATTTTGACAACCTCTCTGGGTATTCTAGTCCCTCCATTCCCTTTATTACCTTAGTCGCCCTCCTTTGTACCCTCTCTAACTCCAATATGTCTTTCCTGAGCACCGGAGCCCAGTACTGTGCACAATATTCTAAGTGCGGCCTTACCAGCGCTTTATACAGAGAAAGAACAATGTTCTCATCATATGCCCCTATTCCTCTTCTGATGCATGCCATGACTCTATTTGCCTTCGCAGCTGCTGCCTGACACTGGGCACTCCAATTTAATTTGCTATTAACCAAGACGCCCAGGTCCTTCTCCATGTCAGATTTCCCCAACGGTTTCCCATTTAATATGTATGGGTGACTGCTGTTTTTCTTTCCCATGTGCATGACCTTACATTTATCGGCATTGAACCCCATTTGCCATTTTTTGGCCCAACTCCCCAATTTATCTAAATCCTCCTGTAGCTGTGCCCTATCCTCATCTGTATTAACTACTTTACAAAGTTTAGTATCATCTGCAAATATTGCTATTTTACTATGCAACCCTTCCACTAGATCATTAATAAATATATTAAATAATATAGGGCCCAAGACAGACCCTTGAGGCACCCCGCTAGTAACCCTGACACACCCTGAGCTTACTCCATTGATAACCACCCTCTGCTTTCTATCACTCAGCCAGCTATTTACCCACTTGCACACATTATCCCCCAGACCAAGCATTCTCATTTTATATACCAACCTTTTGTGTGGCACGGTATCAAACGCTTTGGAGAAGTCAAGGTATACAACATCCACTGACTCTCCCCGGTCCAGCTGTGAGCTCACCTCCTCGTAGAAGGCAATCAGGTTTGTTTGGCAGGAGCGATCCCTCATGAATCCATGTTGATATGGAGTTAGACAGTTATTATCATTAAGATATTCTACAATAGCATCTCTAAGAAATCCTTCAAACAATTTACCCACAACAGACGTTAAGCTGACTGGCCTATAGTTCCCAGGGTCACTTTTAGACCCCTTTTTGAATATTGGTACCACATTTGCTTGGCGCCAGTCTAGTGGGGCAGTCCCTGTCCATAAAGAGTGCTTGAATATAAGATACAGCGGCCTGTCTATCACATTACTTAATTCTTTTAGTACCCGGGGGTGTATGCCATCTGGGCCTGGTGACTTGTCTATTTTGATATTATTTAGGCGTTTCTGAACTTCCTCCTGGGTTAGGTGGGTGATATTTAGCGGAGGGTTTACTTTATCACTTTGCATTTCCTCCGATAAATTGTTTTCTTTTGTGAAAACAGTGGAGAAGAAGCTATTGAGTAGGTTTGCTTTACCCTCATCGCCCTCTATGATTTTACCCAGGTTATTTTTCAATGGGCCAACTCCATCAGTTTTAATCCTTTTACTGTTTATATAGTTAAAGAACAGTTTGGGATTCGTTTTACTTTCTTTGGCAATTAGTCTCTCTGTCTCCTCTTTTGCTATTCTTATTTGTTTCTTACAGATTTTGTTTTTTTCCCTATAAGTTATTAGCGCTTCCTCGCTGCCTAGAGATTTATATGGAAACCCCAGATGGGACCCCCGGCAAAAGATTCCTTATAATGAGGTAGATGGAGACAAATGGGGCCAAGATGGAGACAATAGGGGCAGAATAGAGACATGGGGGCAAAATAAAGACAAATAGAGACATGGGGGAAGGATGGAGACAAAGGGGGCAGGATTTAGACATTTGAGGCAGAATGGAGATATCAGAGCTAGGCAGGCAGTGTATGTGGCAGACTACAGTGTATAATACTGCACAAGAGACTCCATTCCAGTTCTGTCAGCTGCTGCTGTTACAGATATTTCTAGAAATAGCCCCAGGTATCAGGGGTCAGGGATAATTATTTTTTTTATCTTAATCATGATTATTTGCTTAAAAAGCAATCCAGAGAACACCATTTTTCTGCTACATTTGCTTGTTGCGCAGCAGAATACAGACAGATTGTTTCCATATTACAGCAAGAAAAATCCAGAAATTTGCAACGAGTATCCAAGCATTTTAGTGCTCACTCATCACTAGTCACTATGTGTTGGTAATATGTGATCTGTATTTATCCTTTGTATGTGATATTATTGGTCATTTTAAAAAATATGTGTGACACATTGTCTTAAATAAAAATGAATAAAAATATAATATCCAGTACTCTCTTTAGGTATAAGAAATTTTTAATAGGATACAGTAGAGTAGGGCCTGGCCAGAAGTGTCTACCTTGTCCTAGTGGTGGTTTAAGAAATCTTTTGGCCAAAACAAAAGTTGCTAGCTATGTATGTGATATGGTGTTCGATGGGAACTGTTAATGTGTGATTGAGTGAGGATGTGGTGCAAAAAGTAGAGTTTTTCCAAGAGTGGGCTGTGGAACAGTGGAAGGTTCGAGGGATGGAGACGAGCCTGGGTGGAGTCTCAAGGGTGCCCGAAAAATTTGCTAGTATGGGGCCCCAAAATTCCTGGGGGCTGCCCAGCATAGATGAATTCATTGAGAGGTATAGTTGTTAAATGAAGTCACTTATATGGGGATTCTGTTGGTCATAGCACTCGCAAACCTTAACAGTAAAATCTGCACTTTAATATGGTACTCCTTCACTTCTGAGCTTTGTACTGTGCCTGAAAAGTAGTCCCCGATTATATGTAGGGTATTGATGCTGTGAGGTCTATCTTTTTCTACTGGCCCTTATAAAAATTTAAATTTTGTTTTAGCTCCAATTTTTTTAGGCAAAAATGTAATTTTCTTTCTTCACCTCCCAATGCTATAAATTTCTGTGAGGCACATGTGGTGTCAACATGCTCACTGCACCCGTAGATGAATTAATTGAGGGTTCTAGTTTCCAAAATGTGAAGATAGAAGTTCCAGTGGATGTTTAGGCACATCAGGGGCTCTCAAAACGTGACATGGCATCCGCTCTCGATTCCAAACAATTTTGCGTTCATATAGTCAAACCGTGCTTTCTCCATACAGAGCCCTGATATGCGCCCAAACAGTACTTGTCTCCACATATGGCGTATCGGCGTACTTAGGAGAAGTTGCACAACAAATTTTAGGGTCCAATTTCTCCTGTTACCCTTGTAAAAATAAAAAAAAGGATCCAAATTAAAAAAAATTGTGAAAAAAAGTTAAATGTTCATTTCTTCCTTCCACATTGGAAAAATTCCTGTCAAGCACCTGAAGGGTTAATAAAGTTCATGAATGGAATGCGGTTTTGAGAGAGGTGTATTTTTTAGAAAATACCCAAAGGTGACAACATTCTGTCATATAGACCCCTCAACGTGACTTCAAATGTGATGTGGTCCTTAAAAATGGTTTTGTAAATTTTGTTGGAAAAATTAGAAATCGCTGGTTAACTTTTAACCCTTCTAACTTTCTAGCAAAAATTGTGCTTATGTAAAGTAGACATGTAGTAAATGTTATTTATCAATAATTTTGGGGGACATAACTCTCTGGTTTAAGGGCAATAGAATTCAGGGGTTGAAAATTGTGACACTTTCAATAACAATCATTTTCGCCAAATTGCCGATATTTTCACATATAAACGCAAGTCATAACAAACAAATTTTACCACTTTCAAGAAGTAAAATATATTTCAAAAATACAGTCTCAGAATCACTGGGATTCGTTGAAGCATTTCAGAGTTAATAACTCATAAAGTGACAGTAGTCAGATATAGAAAAAAAAACAAGGCCTGGTTATTAACACTCTTTAAAGGTGTTGTGCCACCATATACAATTTATACCTATTAAAAATGATGCCCCATTCAAATGATTTGTACCTTTGAAGTGTCATATAGTACCCCCTAGCATTCACACTACTAGCTACTTTGTCCATCCATCTAATCCTCTTACTAATGGCCAAGCATACGCAGCTCACTCTCTCGAAATGGTCGCCTTAGATGACTGAAATGAGTTAAGAGCGGAAAGAATCTAAAGTCACTGCGCCTCCCGCCCCCTTCTTCATGATGAGGAGTGCTAAACATGGAAATGTTTTGCTTACTGATGTCTCCTGCCAGTGCAGAGTGGTACAGTTGTAATGAATTTGGCATCTGATTGCTGCTCAATACATAGACAAAACTCTTATTTCGAACTCTGTCATCCGGTTGCTGCAATCTGTGAAGGCCATGACCAATATAACTCTCAGGCAAACTCTTTACAAGTGCTGTGCTTTTGTTGCACCCCTGAGGGTTCGGTCGCCACAAGGAGGGATACTGCAGCCTGTCATCAGGTGTAGTGTCTCCTCACCCAGGTAAGGAAGGTGCACTGGTCAGGACCCTTAATCTACATTCAACACTACACACTCCTGACCTATGGGAGGCAAGTATGCACCATAGTGCTGCCTCAGCAGGATCACAAGTGAGGGGAACCAAAAGTTAGGGGAACCATGTAGTGGGTGAAGGGTAGAACACAGTTTTAGTTTGCACACATAGATTTATATATAATAGCCAGCCATCTTAAGCACAAAGTTCTTTGATTGTGGTGTTTGCAGCTGACAGTGGCCTTGTGTAGGAGCCTGCAGTGTGCTGAAGATGCACAGTCCTCGTGCTCTGACCTTGACACGAGGAGCGGGTATGAGTTAACAGTGTCTCTATCCCCGTCAAGTTCCCTTGCTTAAGAAGGTCGGGAGCTATAGTGACAGCTCCACAAGCAAAAGGATCCCAGGGAGCACGGACAGAGCGGCGTACGCCACCTGTAGTCTCCATTCTGGCCCTGCCAGAGGGACTCCTGCTGCAAGAGGGGTACCGGCCCCCGACATCTGACTTTGCCACTTCACGTCTCTGTCAGAGAAGCCCGGTAGGCTACAGTGGATCCCGTCGGGTGACAGGCGGAACGGAATTGTCGCCTTACCCTATATCTGTGCATAGTCCAGAGGGAGACCCAGCCTTTGCATGCACACAGATAGGAGAGGTTCAAAGGGGACTGTTAGGAACACTCAGAGGGTCCTGATCGAGGTACTTGAATACCTTGGGTGCGCTGAGCCCTCATCCCTGGAGGCCGCAGTGATCCGTGAGGAGCTGGGAGAAGCCTTGCCACTGCTTAAAAGAACTGTGAGTAAAAGACCTGGAAGACTATCCCTATGGCCTCTGGTTCCTTCATTTCTGCACTGCACAACACAGCACCTGAGTGACCCAGGACTACTCTCCCCATCCTCCTGTAACATCTGCCCTGATGCCCTGCTCCGCCTGTGGGGAGTTATAACATCGCCTGCTGCCACTACATCCAGCCTCAGAGGACTGCTAGCAGCACTGGTGGCGCATCACCAGACACCACAGGTGGTGTAGTCGATAAATACCACTCAACCCTGAAAGCCCATTACTATTTAATGTGACGGCCCTGGGCACGGAACGGGTCCAGGCCACGACTGCCTCCCCAACATCTGACCCGGCTCCGAGTACCCCATTTCCCAGGGAAGGCTGTGAGCATCACACTTTCTGCACTGGCAGCATCGATCGAAAAAACAAACACTTGCTGAATATTTCACTGATCAAGCTACCCTCTGGCCACACAGGTCAGCCTTCCCCACCTCTTTCTCCACAGCTCTCCCATTGCTGATCTCTCCGACGTCTCCTGCTGCCTACGGACTTTCCCCGGCTTCCCGGCAGAAAGCTGAATCAGTGAAGTGTTCAGCAAGTGTTTTGTCTGCTCAATCACTGCTACCAGGGCAGAGCGGAATAGTTGTGGTGAGTTTGTCAGCTCTCCCGTTCCCTGTGCAGAAAGTAGCAGCCAGATGACAAAGTTCATTACACGGATAGCTTTGTCATCTGGTTGTGTAGCACCCTGAGGATTCGGCTGCTACAGGGGTATTGCACCTCAACCCAGAGGTGTGGTATTCCACTCCCGGGTAAGGATGGAGTGTGGAACTGAGCTCGGTAGGCTGCATGCACTACACACATCCCATTTCCGGGGAACAGGCCGACGGTACTCCCACTTAGAAATGTGCAGGTACGACCGAGTCTGTTCCTGGCTGGAGTGGGAGGGGGGTGGTACATCCCATGTAGTGTAGGGGCAGATAGGGGGAGCAGCCTGGGTAAAGTTAGGAGCTCATTGGGTGCTGGTCACCTGAGCTCACACATAGAGGGTGTATATAAGGTGGGCACCAACTAAGATCAGGGTCAGATGCAGAGAACAAGTCAGATGCAGAGGATCAGATGCAGAGAGTCAGTCAGCTGCAGAGAACAAGTCAGGAGCAGAGGAGAGAAGAAAGACCAAGACCCAGAGTGAGAGAGGAGAAAAGAGAGAGACCCAGAGCACAGAAGAGAAGGACTCTGAGATCCCAACTAAAAGCACCGGGTGAAGAGTCGGCATCAGGGTACCGGAACCCAAGCTGGTGGGGGTAAAAACAATCCCCAGCCAGAGACCGGAGACCGTGGGCAGCGTTTGCCACGGTCACCCATCACATCCACCCCGAAGGCACACCACATGAAGGGTCAGGGAACCCAGGGCCAAGGGTGTCCCAACAGAAGGCCCGAGGGAGCTGGACCTAGGTGGATTACTGGTGGGGACGGCCAGAGAACGGGACAGAAAGAGAGCTCAGGGCCACGCTCCGGACTTGTTTGGGGGTTGGCTGGATCCAGGACCTGGTGGACGCAGCACGGCTCGGGTGGTCACCCGCAGCTGGAGTGACCAGTACAACATCTGCAGTAAGTAAACACCCTTAACTGCACAACCCGACTCTGTCTTCACTGCCGTCTGCACTACACCACCACAACCCCCATCCTCTGCGCCTGTCCCCTCTGAGGCTATACCCCTCCCGTTGGGGGTTATCCCACCAAGCTGCGCACCCACCATCAGCCTCAGCGGACCCTGCTGCAGCGGCGGCCACAGTGACCGCATCACAACGGGTGGCGTAGTCGACACAAAAGAACTCTTAATAACATCTGTAGGACTGCCACATAACACTGAGCTTGACGCCCTGGGCACGGGCCGGGTCACAGCCGCTCGGAGACTACAACCCCCCATCTGATCCGGTACCGGGTATTCCCCTCAAAAAGGAATATGTCCCAGGGGGCGCGTCAACTTTGGCGTAGTCGGCAGGATTATGTGGCCGCAACACCCGGGTACTGCGTGCCTGAAGAAAAGTGCAAGTTTACCTCAGAAAGAAGTCTCCTGCCGGTTCCGGAGGGTCCACGCCATCGGACTCCATCACCAGTCGTTTCCCGCCGATTGTCCGCCATTTCCAACTTGTTCCCGCCATCTGCAGAGTTTCCCGCCACTGGGCGACGCTTCCCGCCAAAACCGCAGATTTCCCGCCTTGGAAGAGCAGCGGACGCCATTATGGGCGTGCCAAAGGAGGGCAGGAGGCCACCTCCCATCGTGGGCAAGGACAGAAAATGGCGCCAAAAGTGGAAACCGCCCCCACCAACAGAGACTGTGATGCTGGAGGTGTCTGTCAGCGTGAAAGAACTACCCCTGGAGCTGACAATCACCAAGTGGCCCCGGGACCGCCCTCTAAGTGGGAGGAGACGAAAGAAAAGAGCGAAGATGGGTGCCGCCTGGAGCAGTCTGGAGCGAGCGCACCCGGAGACAAGAAGTCTGGAGAGGAGTAGCAGAGAAGCTCACCCGGAGATGTCCAGAGAGCAGAGCAGCACCGGCCCGCTGGCCAGGAGCCTGCTGGAAAAAGAGCAGAGCAGCACCGACCCGTTGGTCAGGAGCCTGCTGGACACCACGACCCCACTAGGCCTAGTGGAGGTCCTTGCACAGCTCCCCCGAGACCGGGAGTGTGCGCAGACTGCCCTGGAGGGCCTCGCACGGAGGATGGCCCGGGTACAGCGCGAGATATTGGCGGAATGGAGCCGGGAGATGGCCCAGCAAGCTGAAACCAAGACGCAAGCTGAAACCAAGACCCGGAGCATGCCAGCCGAGATGAGGAAGGAGACCGCCTCTGAGGATGGCGCGGGAGGACCCAAGGCCGGAGACGGCGCCGAGGAGGGAGCCGAACGCATGGAGGCAGGTAAAGGGGACGCCTATACCCCAAGCCGTGACACCGCTTACCTGCCCCAGCTCCCCGTCGCAGAGCCCGAAAGTCCCCCTGCTGTGCCCGAAAACGCCATGTCACCGACGCAGACTAGGCCCCAACCGGAAGCCGCCGCCGCGACCCCTGTGACGTCACACGCCTCGACCCCGAGCGTGACCAAGCAGGAAGTACCACCAGCCTGGTCGCAGGGCCTAGAATTCCCGGGCGTCGCAACACCAACAGCGCCCCCTACCTCTGCGGAGCCTCCGGCCTGGTCGCAAGGCCAGGTAGCCCAGGGCGCCGCCGTATTAACGGTGCCCTTCACCTTCCAGGTGCCCCAGGCCTGGCCGCAAGGCCTGGGCAACCCGGGCGCCACCACCACCGCGCCCGCACCCGTAAAACCAAGGGTGCCGCGTCTGGGAGAGGACTTGTTTGCCCAGCACACGTGGCCGGACGGGCAGCCTTTCATCTGGCCCCAGAAGTATTACGAACTGGAGCACCAGAGGAGGGTTGGGGCCATGTGTGCACCCCTGATTCCGGCTCCGAAGCCCGTAATAAGGATCTCGCCCCCGCTAGCGGAAGCACAGTTTGAGTGGGACCCCACCGGAGAAGATCTAATGGGGTTCACTCAGGAAACTAGGGCAGCTGCAGCAGAGCGTGCGGAGTGCTGCCGCCAACAGCTCGAGGAGTTTGCGAGGGAGCGGAGAGAGAGGCGGGTCCGGGAACAACAGGCCCAAATAAGGAGCGCCGAGCAAAAGAGCCGGACCAGGAGGGACCCCCGTGCAGCGCACAGTCCCCGTACCACCGGGACTGTAATCAAGTTCAACCAGCAGCATGGGTGGGGCTTCATTCGAGACAACAACACCCCCGGCGACGTCTTTGTCACGCGCAGAGACGTGGAGTCCCATCTGCCGGAGGGGCACAGAGGTCGTGACCTCTACATCGGAGATGAGGTCACCTTTACCCGGCACAAGTGTGCCAAGGGACCTTATGCCCTCCACGTACACCGCCTGACGGAGGAGGAGTTGCGGTGCGAGGAGGAGGAGCAAGAGGACCCGGACGGGTCTGAAGTAACAACCAGCTGTAAGCAAAGAGCAGGAGGAAGACGCCGTTGAGTGCGGCAGAGAAGTGATGTAAATAGTTACCCGACCGGGTACCAAAGAAACTGTTGATACATATATATAGTCCCCGTTGGGACCAGCTGAGTGAACTGTTTACCCGTTAACCCCTTAATCCCGCAGGCTGAGGACTGTGAGCAGCCATTCCCTTCCCTTTACCTGGCCGAGGACTGAGAGCGGCCAACTTCCCCTGTATATAGTTGCGCTTCCTAAAGCGCCCCCTACCGGTTTTATAGGAAAACCAGTTTTTCTAAGAGACTGTCGCACTTTTCCCGGACACACGTTGCACAGTGTCCGGAGGAGAAACCTGAAACAAGAAACGACTACGAGAATGTTTATATGAAAAGTTTTATATATATAATGTTTTATATGTTTTATATGTTTATGAAAAAAAAAAAAAAATTGTATGTTTTGGTGTTTTTGTCTTTACAGCCCGAGGACGTGCTGTGATTTACCAGGGGGGAATGTAGCACCCTGAGGATTCGGCTGCTACAGGGGTATTGCACCTCAACCCAGAGGTGTGATATTCCACTCCCGGGTAAGGATGGAGTGTGGAACTGAGCTCGGTAGGCTGCATGCACTACACACATCCCATTTCCGGGGAACAGGCCGACGGTACTCCCACTTAGAAATGTGCAGGTACGACCGAGTCTGTTCCTGGCTGGAGTGGGAGGGGGGTGGTACATCCCATGTAGTGTAGGGGCAGATAGGGGGAGCAGCCTGGGTAAAGTTAGGAGCTCATTGGGTGCTGGTCACCTGAGCTCACACATAGAGGGTGTATATAAGGTGGGCACCAACTAAGATCAGGGTCAGATGCAGAGAACAAGTCAGATGCAGAGGATCAGATGCAGAGAGTCAGTCAGCTGCAGAGAACAAGTCAGGAGCAGAGGAGAGAAGAAAGACCAAGACCCAGAGTGAGAGAGGAGAAAAGAGAGAGACCCAGAGCACAGAAGAGAAGGACTCTGAGATCCCAACTAAAAGCACCGGGTGAAGAGTCGGCATCAGGGTACCGGAACCCAAGCTGGTGGGGGTAAAAACAATCCCCAGCCAGAGACCGGAGACCGTGGGCAGCGTTTGCCACGGTCACCCATCACATCCACCCCGAAGGCACACCACATGAAGGGTCAGGGAACCCAGGGCCAAGGGTGTCCCAACAGAAGGCCCGAGGGAGCTGGACCTAGGTGGATTACTGGTGGGGACGGCCAGAGAACGGGACAGAAAGAGAGCTCAGGGCCACGCTCCGGACTTGTTTGGGGGTTGGCTGGATCCAGGACCTGGTGGACGCAGCACGGCTCGGGTGGTCACCCGCAGCTGGAGTGACCAGTACAACATCTGCAGTAAGTAAACACCCTTAACTGCACAACCCGACTCTGTCTTCACTGCCGTCTGCACTACACCACCACAACCCCCATCCTCTGCGCCTGTCCCCTCTGAGGCTATACCCCTCCCGTTGGGGGTTATCCCACCAAGCTGCGCACCCACCATCAGCCTCAGCGGACCCTGCTGCAGCGGCGGCCACAGTGACCGCATCACAACGGGTGGCGTAGTCGACACAAAAGAACTCTTAATAACATCTGTAGGACTGCCACATAACACTGAGCTTGACGCCCTGGGCACGGGCCGGGTCACAGCCGCTCGGAGACTACAACCCCCCATCTGATCCGGTACCGGGTATTCCCCTCAAAAAGGAATATGTCCCAGGGGGCGCGTCAACTTTGGCGTAGTCGGCAGGATTATGTGCCCGCAACACCCGGGTACTGCGTGCCTGAAGAAAAGTGCAAGTTTACCTCAGAAAGAAGTCTCCTGCCGGTTCCGGAGGGTCCACGCCATCGGACTCCATCACCAGTCGTTTCCCGCCGATTGTCCGCCATTTCCAACTTGTTCCCGCCATCTGCAGAGTTTCCCGCCACTGGGCGACGCTTCCCGCCAAAACCGCAGATTTCCCGCCTTGGAAGAGCAGCGGACGCCATTATGGGCGTGCCAAAGGAGGGCAGGAGGCCACCTCCCATCGTGGGCAAGGACAGAAAATGGCGCCAAAAGTGGAAACCGCCCCCACCAACAGAGACTGTGATGCTGGAGGTGTCTGTCAGCGTGAAAGAACTACCCCTGGAGCTGACAATCACCAAGTGGCCCCGGGACCGCCCTCTAAGTGGGAGGAGACGAAAGAAAAGAGCGAAGATGGGTGCCGCCTGGAGCAGTCTGGAGCGAGCGCACCCGGAGACAAGAAGTCTGGAGAGGAGTAGCAGAGAAGCTCACCCGGAGATGTCCAGAGAGCAGAGCAGCACCGGCCCGCTGGCCAGGAGCCTGCTGGAAAAAGAGCAGAGCAGCACCGACCCGTTGGTCAGGAGCCTGCTGGACACCACGACCCCACTAGGCCTAGTGGAGGTCCTTGCACAGCTCCCCCGAGACCGGGAGTGTGCGCAGACTGCCCTGGAGGGCCTCGCACGGAGGATGGCCCGGGTACAGCGCGAGATATTGGCGGAATGGAGCCGGGAGATGGCCCAGCAAGCTGAAACCAAGACGCAAGCTGAAACCAAGACCCGGAGCACGCCAGCCGAGATGAGGAAGGAGACCGCCTCTGAGGATGGCGCGGGAGGACCCAAGGCCGGAGACGGCGCCGAGGAGGGAGCCGAACGCATGGAGGCAGGTAAAGGGGACGCCTATACCCCAAGCCGTGACACCGCTTACCTGCCCCAGCTCCCCGTCGCAGAGCCCGAAAGTCCCCCTGCTGTGCCCGAAAACGCCATGTCACCGACGCAGACTAGGCCCCAACCGGAAGCCGCCGCCGCGACCCCTGTGACGTCACACGCCTCGACCCCGAGCGTGACCAAGCAGGAAGTACCACCAGCCTGGTCGCAGGGCCTAGAATTCCCGGGCGTCGCAACACCAACAGCGCCCCCTACCTCTGCGGAGCCTCCGGCCTGGTCGCAAGGCCAGGTAGCCCAGGGCGCCGCCGTATTAACGGTGCCCTTCACCTTCCAGGTGCCCCAGGCCTGGCCGCAAGGCCTGGGCAACCCGGGCGCCACCACCACCGCGCCCGCACCCGTAAAACCAAGGGTGCCGCGTCTGGGAGAGGACTTGTTTGCCCAGCACACGTGGCCGGACGGGCAGCCTTTCATCTGGCCCCAGAAGTATTACGAACTGGAGCACCAGAGGAGGGTTGGGGCCATGTGTGCACCCCTGATTCCGGCTCCGAAGCCCGTAATAAGGATCTCGCCCCCGCTAGCGGAAGCACAGTTTGAGTGGGACCCCACCGGAGAAGATCTAATGGGGTTCACTCAGGAAACTAGGGCAGCTGCAGCAGAGCGTGCGGAGTGCTGCCGCCAACAGCTCGAGGAGTTTGCGAGGGAGCGGAGAGAGAGGCGGGTCCGGGAACAACAGGCCCAAATAAGGAGCGCCGAGCAAAAGAGCCGGACCAGGAGGGACCCCCGTGCAGCGCACAGTCCCCGTACCACCGGGACTGTAATCAAGTTCAACCAGCAGCATGGGTGGGGCTTCATTCGAGACAACAACACCCCCGGCGACGTCTTTGTCACGCGCAGAGACGTGGAGTCCCATCTGCCGGAGGGGCACAGAGGTCGTGACCTCTACATCGGAGATGAGGTCACCTTTACCCGGCACAAGTGTGCCAAGGGACCTTATGCCCTCCACGTACACCGCCTGACGGAGGAGGAGTTGCGGTGCGAGGAGGAGGAGCAAGAGGACCCGGACGGGTCTGAAGTAACAACCAGCTGTAAGCAAAGAGCAGGAGGAAGACGCCGTTGAGTGCGGCAGAGAAGTGATGTAAATAGTTACCCGACCGGGTACCAAAGAAACTGTTGATACATATATATAGTCCCCGTTGGGACCAGCTGAGTGAACTGTTTACCCGTTAACCCCTTAATCCCGCAGGCTGAGGACTGTGAGCAGCCATTCCCTTCCCTTTACCTGGCCGAGGACTGAGAGCGGCCAACTTCCCCTGTATATAGTTGCGCTTCCTAAAGCGCCCCCTACCGGTTTTATAGGAAAACCAGTTTTTCTAAGAGACTGTCGCACTTTTCCCGGACACACGTTGCACAGTGTCCGGAGGAGAAACCTGAAACAAGAAACGACTACGAGAATGTTTATATGAAAAGTTTTATATATATAATGTTTTATATGTTTTATATGTTTATGAAAAAAAAAAAAAAATTGTATGTTTTGGTGTTTTTGTCTTTACAGCCCGAGGACGTGCTGTGATTTACCAGGGGGGAATGTAGCACCCTGAGGATTCGGCTGCTACAGGGGTATTGCACCTCAACCCAGAGGTGTGATATTCCACTCCCGGGTAAGGATGGAGTGTGGAACTGAGCTCGGTAGGCTGCATGCACTACACACATCCCATTTCCGGGGAACAGGCCGACGGTACTCCCACTTAGAAATGTGCAGGTACGACCGAGTCTGTTCCTGGCTGGAGTGGGAGGGGGGTGGTACATCCCATGTAGTGTAGGGGCAGATAGGGGGAGCAGCCTGGGTAAAGTTAGGAGCTCATTGGGTGCTGGTCACCTGAGCTCACACATAGAGGGTGTATATAAGGTGGGCACCAACTAAGATCAGGGTCAGATGCAGAGAACAAGTCAGATGCAGAGGATCAGATGCAGAGAGTCAGTCAGCTGCAGAGAACAAGTCAGGAGCAGAGGAGAGAAGAAAGACCAAGACCCAGAGTGAGAGAGGAGAAAAGAGAGAGACCCAGAGCACAGAAGAGAAGGACTCTGAGATCCCAACTAAAAGCACCGGGTGAAGAGTCGGCATCAGGGTACCGGAACCCAAGCTGGTGGGGGTAAAAACAATCCCCAGCCAGAGACCGGAGACCGTGGGCAGCGTTTGCCACGGTCACCCATCACATCCACCCCGAAGGCACACCACATGAAGGGTCAGGGAACCCAGGGCCAAGGGTGTCCCAACAGAAGGCCCGAGGGAGCTGGACCTAGGTGGATTACTGGTGGGGACGGCCAGAGAACGGGACAGAAAGAGAGCTCAGGGCCACGCTCCGGACTTGTTTGGGGGTTGGCTGGATCCAGGACCTGGTGGACGCAGCACGGCTCGGGTGGTCACCCGCAGCTGGAGTGACCAGTACAACATCTGCAGTAAGTAAACACCCTTAACTGCACAACCCGACTCTGTCTTCACTGCCGTCTGCACTACACCACCACAACCCCCATCCTCTGCGCCTGTCCCCTCTGAGGCTATACCCCTCCCGTTGGGGGTTATCCCACCAAGCTGCGCACCCACCATCAGCCTCAGCGGACCCTGCTGCAGCGGCGGCCACAGTGACCGCATCACAACGGGTGGCGTAGTCGACACAAAAGAACTCTTAATAACATCTGTAGGACTGCCACATAACACTGAGCTTGACGCCCTGGGCACGGGCCGGGTCACAGCCGCTCGGAGACTACAACCCCCCATCTGATCCGGTACCGGGTATTCCCCTCAAAAAGGAATATGTCCCAGGGGGCGCGTCAGTTGCAGCTCTCCGCATAGACATAGATGCTAAACTCATCAGAACTACTGCAGCACTCACTAGTTCAGCATCCCATCACCTCCCACAGCTTCCACATTTTTTCTATGTCTACCCACTGATACCTGACAGGTTAACAATCACGGGCAGAGCTCAGCACCATGCATTGGTTGTTAGAGGCAGGTCCTGGCTGTAACGCACAGCCATTACCTGCCGAATATAGTGCGAGCTCATCCTGTGAACCCACTCCATACACTTGCTTCCAACTTGCACCATATATGTACAGCGGATGTCAGTAAAGGGTTATTGCATATGAAGAGTTTCTTAACACAACTGACATGGTATGTGATTAAAAAAAAAACTGCAACAAATTGGGTCAGGAAACCTGCGGACAAATCTGTGCCCGGACTGTGACACGTGAATTTGTGAGTACAATATAACTGCATAAGTGTTAGTGAATGTTTGTGAGAGACATATTGGAAAGGAGTATTGTTTTGCCAAGTTTTTAACACTAAGGTTCGGATACGGCTTTAAAGAAGGCAACCACTTGCGATATAACACAATTTTATTTATAAAAGTTGATCTAAATGATAAAATACACAATTTAAGGAATAATATATTATGATATTGCGTACACTTTTGTATATGTTAACATACAAAGGTTAAGTACATATACTCACATCATCACCAAGGAGCTTTTAAACATCATCCACCTGGAATATCAGAGAAGCAACCAACAAGACAGAGAACCCCTGGACAAATCACACACCGCATAGGCGTCCCACTTATGCAGGTATTACAACAATATACATCAGTGCAGGTACAACTATGGCTTCTGTCTTAGCAATATTTCTCTGGCCTTATATATTGTGAATCTACGCTAGTAAGTCTAGTTCACCTTTAACATTCAGTGGCCATCCTTGGGAAAAAGATGAATCAGAGATATAGGCTCTCATCATACATTGGGGGCAATAAACACACACAATTCAAAAGCTCTCAGTGATCACATAAGTCAACTGCAGACAAAGATTAAACAAATTTCCGTGTTTTACTATAATAAATAATAAACATAGGACTGTTTGTTTGTACAGGTGCATCTCACTATATTAGAATACTTGAGAGGTGAACTTTTTGAAGATAATTTAGTGAGATGCACCTGAACAAACAAATTAGAACATATACAGGTGCTTCTCACAAAATTACAATATCATCAAAAATTTAATTTATTTCAGTTCTTCAATACAAACAGTGAAACTCATATATTATATAGAGTCATTAACAGAGTTTCACTTTTTGCATTGAAGAACTGAAATAAATTAACTTTTTGATGATGTTCTAATTTTGTGAGAATCACCTGCATATGATTCTTAGTCAAGCATATGATGACTAGGAGTTAGATAGGGGAGTGTTTTTGGAAGTGAAATAATGATCGTCCACACCTTTTTTATGTAAAAAAATGCATTAATGGAACATAAGAATATAGTAAGGGACAATTTGATCATTACCGTGTGAAAGATGACTATAAAAGTAGTGGTGTGGTGAGCCAGCTGCAGTTACATGAGTTTTTTTTTTAATCCCTGCCACAATCTCTTCTGTTTACTGTGACATGAAGAGGCCACAGGCGAATCAGAAAACATATAAAAAGGTATCTTTTAATAAAGTTATCCACTTTGAACATTTTTCTGTGAACATTTATACCCGATTAGGAACTTTTATCAGCAAAGTGTATAGTGGCACAACCCCAACCCCTTTAAGAGTTAATCCAATTGAGATTCTGCGGTTAGATTTGAAGATTGCTGTTGACTAGAGGAAACGATCTAATTTGAAGGGGCTGGAGCAGTTTTGCCTTGAGGAATGGGCAAAAATCCCAGTGACCAGACGTGGAAAGCTCATAGAGTCTTATTCAAGTTGACTTGCAGCTGTAATTGCCGCAAACGGAGGCTCTACAAAGTACTGACATTAACAAGCCAAAAAGAAAACTCCCATGAATAAAATTACATTTTTATTTATTATTATTAGATTTTTTAACATATATTCAAATGACATACAATATAAAAACAGATTTTAAACCCTTAGTTAGCGAGCCGATTTTGACCTTAATGACGAGGCCAAATTTTTTAATTCTGACCAGTGACACTTCATATGGTAATAACTCCGGAACACTTCAACGGATCCAAGTGATTCTGAGAATATTTTTTCAAAACATATTGTACTTCATGATAGTAGTAAAATTTGTAGGATATGACTTGCATTTATTTGTGAAAATATTGGAAATTTGTCAAAAATGTTGAAAATTTCTCAACTTTCAAACTTTTAATTCTTATGCTCTTAAACCAGAGAGATATGTCACACAAAATAGTTAATAAATAATATTTCCCATGTGTCTAATTTACATGTGCATTATTTTTGAAAGAAGTTAGAATGGTTAAAAGCTGACCAGCAATTTCTCATTTTTCCAACACAATTTACAAAATCTATTTTTAGGGACCTCATCACATTTGAAATTTGAAGTTTCTTTGATGGGTGCAGTTTTTAGGATGTTGTCACTTTTGTGTATTTTTGTCATATAGGCCCCCCAAAGTCCTCAAAACCACATTCAAGAAGTTTATGAACCCTTCAGGTGCTTCACAGGAACTAAAGCAATGTTTAAAGAAAAAATGAACATTATACTTTTTTTCCCAAAACTCTACTTTAGCCCCAATTTTTAGATTTTTACAAGGGTAACAGGATAAAATGAAACACAAAATGTGTTGTGCAATTTCTCCTGAGCATGCTGATACCTCATATGTGGGAGAAAATGATTGTTTGGGTGCATGGCAGGGCTCAGAAGGGAAGGAGTGACGTTTTACTATTTGAATGCAAAAATGTCTGGAATCGAGAGCGGACGTCATATCCCGTTTGGAGAGTCCTTGATGTGCTTAAACAGTGGAAACCCCACACAAGTGACCCCATTTTGTAAACTATACCCCTCAAGAATTTTGTCCAAGGGTATAGTGAGTATTTTGAACTTACAGGTACTACACAGAATTTGATAACATTAGGTCATCATATGGAAAATTTTCATCTTTTTCACAAAAATGTTGTTTTAGCCCCAAATTTGGAATTTTCACAATAGATAGTAGGTGAAAATTACCCCATAGTTTGTTATGCAATTTCTCCGAATGTGGTCAAAAACATCTGTTTGGGCACTCGACAGGGCTAGGAAAGGAAAGAGCGCTATTTGTCTGGAATTAAATTGTGAATGCCATGTCACATTTAGACCCCCTGACATTCAAAAACAGCAGAACCCCCCACAAGTGATCCCATTTTGTAAACTACACCCCTCAAGGAATACATCTAGGGGTGTATTCAGCATTTTTAACCTACAGGTGATTCACAAAGCTTAAGAACAGTTAGTATTCTAGTAGGAAAAAAATATTTTTTGTTCTCACATCTGTTATAGCACCAAATTTATAATTTACACGAGGGGTAATGGGAGAAATTGGACCCAACAATTTGTTATGCAATTTCTCCCAAATGAGGCAGTACACCATATGTGGATGTACACTACTGTTTAAGCACATGGCAGGGATTGGATGGGAAGGAGCGTTACTTGGCTTTTGAAATGCAGATTCTGTTTGAATACAGTTCTGCTCATTGTTATTCCACTTTATGTACTTAAATTTCATGGGTGCCAATATCAAGTGAAAGTTTTCTTGTATAGAGCACTTGTGTTAAATGCAAATGATAAACAGTAATTTAAAACCAAAACCAATGGAAGGGAAAATAGAAAACCTAAAGCTTGCTGTGACACTGGTATTGGCACCCTTTACATTAATTTAGTATGGAAAGAAACCCATTTTGACTCGGACTGTGGTAAATCACAAAAGAGATTCTCCTGTGATTAATTGTTGGTACCCATGTGATATGAATTAGCCAATGAATGATGACATCACTGTTTTAAAAAGCCACATGGTAGGCCCTGTTCCTTTGTCAATGGCAAAGACAACGCTACTGTTGAGGACATCAGAACTGCTATTACTAGCAAACACAGACTTCCAAAGGGTATAATCCTTTGGTATCCCAGTTTCAACAGTATGCAATTTTCTAAAGAAGTTTGCCAAGCATGGAACAGTCAAGAACCTCCCGAAATGTGTGTGAAAGAGGAAAACTGACAAGAGATGTCTTCGAAGGTTGGTGTGAATGGTGGAAAAAACAGCATGTCAAACATTCAAAGACCTGAAGGTAAACTTGGAACAGTCTGGGGTCATGGTTTCAACAAGTACCCTTGACCGTATCACAGGAATCATGAAATCTCAAAATTATCAAGAGATTTTAGAGCGAAATGTCTCACCCAGTGAAAGAAAACTTGGTTTGAGTCGAAGATTATGGGTCCTCCAGCAAGACACATCCAAAAGTACACAGAAATGGTTGAAAAAGAAAAAATGGACTGTTTTAAAATGGCTGACATCAATCCCATTGAAAATCTTTGGGGTGAGCTAAAATCTGCCATTGGAAAAAAGAACCCTGCAAACATTCAAAAGCTTGAACAAACTGCAAAGGAAGAGTGGGAGAAAATTCCAACTGAGAAGTGCAAGAAGCTTATAGATGGCAACAAGAAAGGTTTGGAGGCTGTCATCAATGCCACAGAGTGTTCAGCAAAGTATTACTTAGGGGTGCCTTTATTGCTGCAAATGCTGTTTATTCTGTTTCTTTGTTTTTTAACTTCCATGTTGCAAATTCAGTGTTTTATTGTTGTATTATTTTGGACCACTAATTAATAAATCCTGAGAACATATGTTTCCACATCTCAACGTTCTAAAATTCTGTGAGGCACCTATGGGTTTAAAATACTCATCATTACCTAAGGAATTCATTTAGGGGTGTAGAGTTTCCAATATGAGGTCACCTGGGAGGTTTCTGCTCTTCTGGCACCTCAGGGACTCAGCTAATGGAGCCCATAATCTACCGGTGCTGGTCAGCATTATGGCACCCCTTCATTTTTTTTAAAGACTGGTACATTTCCATTTATTTCTGAAAATATTGTACAAAGTTGACATTTTAGTGGTAAAAATGTAATTATTGCATTTGCTGAAATTTTTTCAAGTACCCAAGGGTTAATAGGTGAAACTGGTTCCCATAATTTATTGCACAATTTCTCCCGGATGCGGTGATGCACCATATGTTGCCAGAAATTACTGCTAGGCCACACGTCAGGGCTGAGAAAGAAGGAGCGCTATTTGGAGCATAGATTTAGCTAAGATAGGTTGTGGGAAGGGTTGGACTGGCCCACTGGAGGATTCTCCGATGGGCCCAGGCACTGACATCGGCTGGCACAGTGAACAAACATCACATGTGCCAGCAATGTGACCGCTCTCCCATGTTGTCTAACTGGGAAAAGCGGTGATATAAAAAGCTATCAGGGTGCAACAGCGCTCACTTAACACTGAAGACATGCTCGCCTGCTGCAGACTGCGGCTCACTAGTTGTATCAGTGATGCGCACACTGCTCTCCCAGGTTACTCTGGGAGGAGTTGCGAGCAGGACGTCACTACTACTCGCAGCTCCTTCCAGAGTTACACAACCCAGGACAGCACAGTGCGCGCATCACTGAGAACAATGAAGACATGCTCACCTGCTGCAGACTGCGGCTCACTAGTTGTAAGCGCCCTGATAGCCTTATCAAGAGCTGCACCGCTCTCCCGGCTTGTACAACACAGGGAAGAGCAGTGACATACAGTGCTGGCCAAAAGTATTGGCACCCCTGCAATTCTGTCAGATAATACTCAGTTTCTTCCTGAAAATGATTGCAATCACAAATTCTTTGGTATTATTCTCTTCATTTAATTTGCTTGCAAGGAAAAAACACAAAAGAGAATGAAGCAAAAATCAAATAATTGATCATTTCACACAAAACTCCAAAAAAGGGCCGGACAAAAGAATTGGCACCCTCAGCCTAATACTTGGTTGCACAACCTTTAGCCAAAATAACTGCGAACAACCGCTTCCGCTAACCATCAATGAGTTTCTTACAATGCTCTACTGGAATTGTAGACCATTCTTCTTTGGCAAACTGCTCCAGGTCCCTGATATTTGAAGGGTGCCTTCTCCAAACTGCCATTTTGAGATCTCTCCACAGGTGTTCTATGGGATTTAGGTCTGGACTCATTGCTGGCCACCTTAGAAGTCTCCAGTGCTTTCTCTCAAACCATTTTATAGTGCTTTTGGAAGTGTGTTTTGGGTCATTGTCCTGCTGGAAGACCCATGACCTCTGAGGGAGACCCAGCTTTCTCACACTGGGCCCTACATTATGCTTCAAAATTTGTTGGTAGTCTTCAGACTTCTTAATGCCATGCACACGGTCAAGCAGTCCAGTGCCAGAGGCAGCAAAGCAACCCCAAAACATCATGGAACCTCCGCCATGTTTGACTGTAGGGACCATGTTCTTTTCTTTGAATGCCTCTTTTTTTTTCCTGTACACTCTATTTTGATGCTTTTTCCCAAAAAGCTCTATTTTTGTCTCATCTGACCAGAGAACATTCTTCCAAAACGTTTTAGGCTTTCTCAGGTAAGTTTTGGCAAACTCCAGCCTTGCTTTTTTATGTCTCGGGGTAAGAAGTGGGGTCTTCCTGGGTATCCTACCATACAGTCCCTTTTCATTCAGACGTCGACAGATAGTACGGGTTGACACTGTTGTACCCTCGGACTGCAGGGCAGCTTGAACTTGTTTGGATGTTAGTCGAGGTTCTTTATCCACCATCCGCACAATCTTGCGTTGAAATCTCTGGTCAATTTTTCTTTTCCGTCCACATCTAGAGAGGTTAGCCACAGTGCCATGGGCTTTAAACTTCTTGATGACACTGCGCACGGAAGACACAGGAACATTCAGGTCTTTGGAGATGGACTTGTAGCCTTGAGATTGCTCATGCTTCCTCACAATTTGGTTTCTCAAGTCCTCAGACAGTTCTTTGGTCTTCTTTCTTTTCTCCATGCTCAATGTGGTACACACAAGGACACAGGACAGAGGTTGAGTCAACTTTAATCCATGTTAACTGGCAGCAAGTGTGATTTAGTCATTGCCAACATCTGTTAGGTGCCACAGGTAAGTTACAGGTGCTGTTAATTACACGAATTAGAGAAGCATCACATGATTTTTCAAAGGGTGCCAATACTTTTGTCCACCCCCTTTTTTAGGTTTGGTGTGGAATTATATCCAATTTGGCTTTAGAACAATTCTTTTTGTGCTTTTTTCATTGAAGACAAATTAAATGAAGATAATAATACCAAAGAATTTGTGATTGCAATCATTTTCAGGAAGAAACTGAGTAGTATCTAACAGAATTGCAGGAGTGCCAATACTTTTGGCCAGCACGGTAAAAAGCTAACACTGATAGCTTTGTTTGTGAATCACAGTACAGCTGTGCTGTGCAGCTGGGGAGGACACAAAGTGTGCGCTCCCCTCCCCCACAGCATAAGCAGGAGAGGGAGATAGACAACTCCCTGATACAACTGCAATGATTTAAGGAGCCCCCCCTGACAGCATTATAGTGAGTAAGTGAAAATGAGGGGCCCTTTAGTCAGGGGTCATAGAGGGGGCCCTATTCCCTCATTTCTCCTTTCACCTCTGATTGAATGCATAGTGCATTCCTTATCACCCCTGACTGCATTCCCTTACCATATCACCCCTAGTCACACCTCCTCCTCCTGTATCTCCCCTGACTGCACCCCTTCCCTGTATCACCCTGACTGACTGAGCATCTTCTCCCTGTATTACCCCTGACTGACTGAACATCTTGTCCCTGTATCGCGCCCTACTGACTGAGCATTTTCTCACTGTACCACCCCTGAGAGAGCCCCCTCCCCCTTTATCACTCCTTACTGAGCCCCCTCTCCCTGTATCACCCCTGACTGTGCCCCCTCTCCTTGTATCACCCCTGACTGTGCCCCCTCTCCTTGTATCACCCCTAACTTACTAAAGGTTTTCTTCCCCCACTACTAACAAAATGAGGCCCTTCATAAAAAGTTATGGCCTTAAATATGGCAGAGAGATTTCTGTAAAAAGTGTATGAAGGCTGGAGTGATATTGAAAGAGATTTTCCCCACAATGTCATACAAAAGTGATTTAGGGTCCCCACAACTATTAGAGGGTACATTCACATAATGCATTTGCTGCAGAATTTCTACAATGGAAACCCCACAGCAAATAAACAGCAGTAATATCCACACAGATATTGTCCAGATATTGCTGCGTTTATTGACACATTGTTCATGTGAAATCTACAGCATCGGTCAATTCACGCTATGGATTTTCTCGGTGTTTAGATGAGATGTCATAACATCCCATCCACTCCACTGATGCTATAAAACATTGGTTTAGTAGTTAATACACATCAGGGGACATTTCAAATTGAGTTTACACCAAAATGTGAGCATCAGGTCTTTCTATAACAATAAAAAGTGTACTATCTTATATTATACCCAGTTATCAGCGTGTGTTACCATACAATTAGTGGTCTTGTACTGTATTTATTTCTATGTAGCTACATAGTTGGCCCCAAGAATGATTTACTTTGGTGGGCCCAATGTATTCTGTAGCATCAGCGTCTCTGCCACCTGCCGGGCAGAGACGCCGTTCCCCTCACCGCCGCGGTCCCGGTCCGGCGTCTTCCTGTTCCCCTGCTGCTAAGGCGCGCACTGCGTGCGGCTTTCCGGGTGCTGTGCTTGGGGCGCGCGCGCTCCCTCCCTCTTGAGGGAGCCGCACACACCGTCCTAAAGAGTCCACGGACTGCCCCTATGTTAAGCTCCTCCTCCAAAATGGAGGTGCCTGTGCAAGGTTGTTGTTTGTGTACTAACACTCTCCTCAGACCTCAGGTTCCTTGCCCGCAAGTCTGTCTAACAGTCCTGCTCGCCTTTCTGTCTGATAGTCCTGCCCGCTAGTCTGTCTATCAGCCATGCCCGCCTGCCTGCCTACCCGGAGCACCTGCCAGTTACCCGTTGTGCCCGCCAGCCTGCCTACCCGGAGCACCTGCCAGATTACCTGCCATGCCCGCCTGCCTTCCTGGAGCACCTGCCAGATACCTGCCATGCTCGTCTGCCTGCCAACCAGGAGCACCTGCCAGTTACCTGCCGTACCCGCCGGCTTGTTTACTCGCAGTACCTGTCTGGCTATCCGCTATGCCCGCCTGCTTAACTACCCGGATCTCCCGCCAGTCTACCTGCCGTGCTCACCCACTGTACCGGTCAGTTCCTGTCATCTGGCCCGTGGGAGTCGCCTGCTCTCACACAAGGTCAGTCCCAGAGTGGCACCTGGTTAACCTGCCTGGTCCCTCCTTGGTTCACGGAGTTGACTAAGCCGCCATGTGACCTGGGTTGGTCCGAGTAGGCACTTAGTTACGCCCCTCTGGTCACTCCTTGCATCAAAGCACACAGGTTCCACCACCCGGACCTGTAACAGTTTGCACAGGCCATGGAATCCGGTGGCTCCCAGGCTCCTTCGCTCTCTGACTTGTACCAGGAGGTCTCTCAGAGATCCCAACAGGAGACAATCCTGTCCTATCTGCGGACAGTCATCTCCTGCCTGGACACGTTGTCTACTCCGATGGTGTCCGTCTCTAATCGAGCGGCACCCACTTCGGTGGTACCCACTCCGGCGGTACCTCAACCCTGTGGCGCTGTGGCACCCGGCTTTGGACCCCGGCTTTCTGCGCCACCACGTTTTGATGGTGACCCTGTCCTATGTCGGGGCTTATTAAGTCAGTGCTCATTGCGCTTTGAACTTCTGGCACACTAGGTCATCTCCGACCGGGCCAAGGTGGCATTCATCATGTCTCACCTCACCGCAGAGGCGTTGGCGTGGCTTAACCCTCTATGGGAGAGAGGGGATCCTCTGGTGTCCGATCTCCAAGCCTTCCTTGCGGCTTTCCGGAAGGTGTTCGATGAACCTGGACAAAGAACTTCTACTGCCTCCTCACTTCTCCTACTCCGCCAAGGGAGTCTCTCTGTGGGCCAGTATGCCGTGTGTTTCCGCACTCTCACATCTGAACTGGACAGGAATAATGAGCCATTGGTGTCCACCTTTTGGGAGGGCCTTTCCGGTCGGATCAAGGGTGAGCTAGTCGGCCAAGACACACCTTCCACCCTGGATGACCTGGTGTCTTTATAGCTACCCGGATCGACATCCGCTTTCTGGAATGTGCTAAGGAGATGACCCGGGAGAGAAGACCCCCGTGTCTCGTTCCAACCTTCCAAAAGCCTGTCTTGCAACCAGCTATCCCCTGGGTGTCTTCTCCAGAGCCAATGCAAATTGACCAAGCCAAGATGGTCAAGTCTCACCAGGAGACACGCCGCGCCGAGGGGAGTTGCTTCTACTGTGGCATTATAGAGCATCTGATCCGTTCCTGCCCGGAGAGGTTGTCCTAGGCAAGAGTTCTTCCTTTCCGTCCTTGACTCTGTCCATTTCTGTCACCAGTGGTGAGACCCGCTTCTTCGAGACTGCCTTTTACTGGATTCCGGAGCCACAGGGAATCTCATTCAACAGGCCGTTGTGGAGCATTATCAGATTCCTACCATATGTCTGGCTGAAGCTTTGGCGGTTTCCTCAGTGGATGGGAAGCTTCTTCTGGAGACCATCTTGCTGGTCATTGAGCCTGTAACTCTTCAGGTGGGAATGCTGCATTCGGAGGAGATCTCTTTTCATGTGCTGTCCGGCCTTTATCATCCTCTCTTGCTTGGTCTGCCCTGGTTACAGAGACAGGAGCCCATCCTGAATTGGAGATCTGGCGAAGTGCTCCGTTGGGGTCAGGAATGCCATGAATCCTGTCTGGTTCCAGTTCGTCCTGCTCATCCCCCATCTACGCCAGCTTACCTACCTGCCCTGCCGGCACCCTACTGGTCCTATGTGGAAGTCTTTGACAAAAAGGTGTCTGAGACACTACCACCTCATAGGCCGTATGATTGCCCCATCGACCTAATACCTGGTGCCTCACCTCCTCATGGGCGAATCTATCCCTTGTCCTTGTACAAATGCACAGGCAACCAGCACTGCAGCGACTCAGTCCTTATGCAGAGACTCCAGAAGCTCGATCTCATCAGCTGGAGCAATCAATCTTACCATCGGGTGCAACTCCCTCCAGAAACAAAGTAGGTCACAATTCATACATGAAGAAAGCAAGGTGGCACACCAATGTAATAAAATCTTCTTTTATTCCATTTCCATTAAAAATGCAGGGAAGCGGCACCTTTTGCGGATGACGGCCGTTTCGTGTGTCTATCACGCTTCCACGGGTCCACTGTTTCTGCTGGTTGTACTGTCATTTGGGTGGTCGCTGACCTTCTTCTCTAAGATGGCTCACTTCATCCCTCTGCCTGGCCGTCCATCTGCATGGGTGCTAGCTAAGGACTTCATCCATTACATCTTCCGTCTTCACGGCTTACCCCTCCACATTGTCTCGGATCGCGGAGTTCAATTCACTTTGTGCTTCTGGAGAGCCACGTGCAGGCTGCTGGATGTCTCCTTGGATTTTTCTTTGGCCTATCATCCTCAGTCCAATGGCCAAGTGGAACGCATCAATCAAATCCTCACCAGTTTTCTTCGACACTTTGTCAACGTTCACCATAGCAATTGGGTTGAGCTCCTGCCCTGGGCCGAGTTTTCCTATAACAACCATGAGAGCGAGTCTTCGGCTAAAACTCAGTTTTTTGTGGTCTACGATCAACACCCCCGGATTCCATTTCCCGTCTCCTCTGCAGTGGACAATCCTGCTGTGGAGTCTCTCATCAGCGAATTTTCTGCCATTTGGAAAGACACTAGATCTGCGCTTCTTCAGTCCTCGGAGCGGATGAAAAAGCATGCTGATATGTCTGGATCCGCCTCAATTCCATCCGAGAGACAAGGTCTGGCTTTCTTCCAAATATGTTCGTCTTAAGATACCATCTTACAAGTTGGGTCCGCGGTTCATCAGTCCTTTCGAGGTTATGAACCAAATTAATCCGGTGGCTTACAAGCTGAAACTCCTGGCCTCCTTACGGATTCCCAACTCCTTTCATATGTCTCTCCTCAAACTGGTTGTCATTAGTTCTTTCTCTGACGATCCAGGTACCACCTCTGCTCCAGTCTCTGTTGAGGACGTCTTTGAGGTTGAAAACATTTTGGCCACCAAGAGGGTAAGAGGACAGACTTTCTTTCTTGTGGATTGGAAGGGATTTGGCCCAGATGAGAGGTCTTGGGAGCCCAGGGAGGACATTCATGCCCCTCATCTTCTAGAAAAATTTCTTGCAGGCTTAAAGAAGAGGGAGCATAAAGGGGGGGGGTATGTAGCATCGGCGTCTCTGCCTCCTGCCAGGCAGAGACGCCGTTCCCCTCACCGCCGCAGTCCAGCATCTTCCTGTTCCCCTGCTGCTAAGGCACGCTATGCGCGCGACTTCCCGGGCACTGTGCTTGGGGCACACGTGCTCCCTCCCTCTTGAGTAGAGATGAGCGGTGTTCGACTCAAACTGTTCGCCAATCTCAAATTCGAGCTGTTGTGGGCGGTGTTCGAGCCGTTCGACAAACCCGAACGATTTGCAAAAAATCCGGCTGTTCGAGGTTATGTTCGATAACTGTTCGTGCACCAAAATCGTAACTGGATTTTTTCACAGTAATTCTGTTAATCAATGTTAATAGACAGTTTCAGTGTAGAGTGGGCGGGCAGAGGGGCAGGGGATGGATCTCTGCAGAAATAATGCCGATCTCCATTTTTTTTTTCTTTCCCGCATTTACAGTGGCGGGTGCAGTCTGTCAGCCTATCAGCAGTGCTCACACGCAGCAAAGTGCTTTTTTTTCACACAAGCAAGGGCATGTATCATTGCCCGTGTATGTCACATGTCCTTGCCCTATAAGACCCAGCCATTTTCCCCGTCGCCACCATTTTCTCACTGCTGCAGCTGAGTGTTAGATGGCACCGCTGCTGCTGTGGCCGCTATACTTTGTAACTGTGTGAATTGCAAGCGAATTTGCTTTTAAATAGACAGATAGGTTTAGGGAGTAGGGACTAGTTGTAATTGCAGCCCTTTTGAGGGCTAGGTTACAGCAGTTCCTAGCACTTTTTGCCAGGCAGGTCTGTGCCAGTGCTGTGCAAGTGTTTTTCACAGCATTTGGCTAAATCTAGCTAAGCCAAACCTTTTGGGCCTCGAACAGTGTGTGTTAGTCAGTGGAGTAGCCTATCTGTGCTGCAAGCTACACCACCTGTGTATCTAATGCCAATTTTTTACTGCACCTAGCCAAGTAAAACCTTTTGGTCATAGTAGCAGTGTCTGTTACTCATTGGAGTAGCCCATCTGTACCAAGCTACACCACCTTTGTATTTAATAACAACTTTTACTGCATCTTTCCAAGTAAATACTTTTGGGCCTGTAGCAGTGTCTGTTACTCATTGTAGTAGCCCATCTGTACCAAGCTACACCACCTTTGTATTTAATAACAATTTTTTACTGCATCTAGCCCAGTAAATACTTTTGGGCCTGTAGCAGTGTCTGTTACTCATTGGATTAGCCCATCTGTACCCAGCTGCACCACCTTTGTATTTAATAACAATTTTTTACTGCATCTAGCCAAGTAAAACCTTTTGGGCCTGTAGCAGGGTCTGTTACTCATTGGAGTAGCCCATCTGCACAGATATGCAGCGATACTAAATAACCAATGGTGCAAAAGCTTATGGCCTCCGTATTGGGCAGAACAAGTGCTGACAGAAAAACAGACACTCCTGGAACTCTTCCCAATAGTGGTAGCAATAGAAATATGGGGCGCGCGCCTGGCTAACAAAAATATACGCTTCATAGCAAAAAACACCAGCCTAGCGCACTGCATTAGTAAGATGGCATCATCGTCTCTCCCAGTGCTAGGCCTACTACGCCGGCTAGCATTCCTGTGCCTAAAACACAATGTATGGGTCCGCGCTAGCCACGATGCTGAGGGGTCTAACGCTGCTGCTAACGCTTTATCACAATTCAATTGGCAGATTTTCACAGAGCTCCTCCCCAACGCCCACCCATCAGGCAACAGTTGCCCACCCTCCCTATGGGATCTAGTGGCGAATAGTTGATGCCATTAATTAGAGCGTCAGTTGCCCCGTCGACGTGGCAAGCATACGGTAAGGCATGGGAAGAGTGGACACGACTAGTAGCAGGCAGACAGGTTGACCAATGTGAACAAGCCAGATTACAAGTCACCATAGAATTTCTCCACCAGCTAATGATGAGGGGCATATCAGGGGCGTCAGCACAGCGGTGTCTGACCGGAGTAGCATTTCACTTCCAACTACTGAATTGGGGAGATGTGACAAAGATTCATCATCAAACAATCCATAAAAGGGTGGAAAAGGGGTCAGCCAAGTCAGGAGTGTAGACGTCCCGTCCCGTGTCACTAAAACTTATTTCTCACATCATATCCCTAACACCATTAACATGACACTCACAATTTGAAGCAACACTACTGTCTACTGCATTTGCGATCGCCTTCTTCGGGGCGCTATGCATAAGCGAATTAGTCCCTCAATCCAAAATTACCACCAGTGGAGGCTTATTACACCAGAACGTAGTCATAGCCAATAATGCAATACGTCTACGCATACGCAAATCGAAAACGGTTCCAGTGGGCAGGGGCACTTGGGTACTTCTACAACCCACAAACGGTACACTGAGTTAGGTAACAATAGTAAAAACATATATAATCATCAGATCACAAAGTAATTTCTTCCTGTCACACATTGATGAAACGCCATTATCAAGATTCCAGTTCCAAGCTATATTTAATAAATGCCTAACATCGTCAGGGAACCAGCCCAAAGCTCACGGGACACACTCATTCCGCATAGGCGCGGCCAGGGAAGCAGCAAGAGCAGGACTGTCAGAAACGGAAGTTCAGAGGATAGGGAGATGGCGATCCACGTGTTTGGCGAGATACATAAGACCGGACTTGTTATCCTAACGTGGTTTGTTTCTTTTACAGGTGACGCTAAGCCAGCAGTGTGGGTGATAGGCCACTTGTATATGTATTGGGCAGAAAAAAGGGCGAAAGTCCGCCCAGGCGGGAGGAAATTAGAGTTTCATAACACATATTTCAACTGGAGAGGTATTAGAGGCCTGCTATGGCCACAGGTACTAATGAAGGTAATCAAGGTAGGGAGAGAGGCAAGAGTTCCGGTCATCTTAGTTATACAGGCCGGGGGAAACGACCCAAGTCATCACAAGAGCGCATAACTAATGGCAATAATGAAACTAGACACTGAGCGCTTCAGAGAATTTTTCACAAAACTAACTATACTATGGTCAGAGATTGTGCCGATAGCGGTATGGCAAGGTGTGCGAGACATCACGGCCATCGAACGGACAAGGCGGGTAATAAATATTCGGATGGCAAAATTTAGAAGAGACAGAGGCGGTGTAGTGCTACGACACCGACAACTGGAAGGAGATAAAGCAGGCCTCATACGGCCCGACGGTGTTCACTTAATGGATATTGGACTGGACATATTCCTGTCAGGACTCCAGGACGGAATGGAACAAGCGTTAAGAGTGATGAATGGGGGTCAGAGTCCTGTATACGAGTACGCAGGATCCTCCATGGCCTGGAAATAGAAAGGACATGTTGGAGAGTTACACTTGTTGGCCAACTTGCCGGTGTGGAGACACAGGGCATGCTACAACAAGCTGAATTATTTTAGAAATAAAATGCCTTTCTAATAGAATGAGTATAAAGAGTTAATAAAGCTGTGACCGATCCTCACCCATCCAGCTGTAAGAGTTACATTATTGTATTGTCAAGGAAAGGGGGGCGGTAGGGGAGCTGAGCGTCTGGGTTTGGTTGGGGGTCCCCACAGTCTGCTTAGGCTAGATGCAGCTAAAAATTCTTATTAGATACACAGGCGGTGCAGTTTGCTTGCTTCGCAGCTGGGCTACTACGCCCAAAGTATTGCCTGGGCTAGATGCAGTTAAAAATTCTTATTAGATACACAGGCAGTGCAGCTTGCTTCACAGCTGGGCTACTACGCTGAAGCTTTGGAGCAGACCTCTGAGTAAACAGCTCTTCAGACTCAACCATCTGTGTTACCCCAAGCCATAGTGTATGTAGTCTCTTACGGTTAAAAGGGGGGAGGAGTGACCCAACCCACCTGGAATTGACGATGCCAACGTCATGTAAAACACAGCAAGGGGACTCCAAAAAGAGTCTCCATTTTTTCCAAAAATTGTGGCACAGACAACACTTAAGTGGCATCAATTGCCCCAGAGTTGCTTAAAACGGTTGGTGAGGTGATTTTTACCAAATCCTCATGCTTTTAGTCTCCCCAGGATGACACAGGGGTAGAAAAGTCCTTGCGGATCCATGATTTGTTCATTTTTATGAACGCGAGTCTGTCTACATTCTCAGTGGACAGCCACGTGCGCTTATCTGTCAGCACACCTCCAGCAGCGCTGAACACACGTTCAGAGAGAACGCTGGCTGAAGGGCATGACAAGATCTCCAAGGCGTGAGTGTCGAGCTCCGGCCATTTTTCCAGATTGGAAGCCCAAAATGAGCAAGGGTCCAGTGACACAGTCATGGCTTCGATGTTCACTTGGAGATACTCCTGTACCATCCTCTCTAGGCGTTGACTATGTGTCAGACTTCTTGTCTCCTGTGGCCTTGCAAAGGATGGTCTAAAAAAGTGGTGAAACGATTCCACAAAATTGCTGTTACCAGCAGATACGGTGTTACTGTTACGGTTTGAGTGATGAAGACTCAACAGTCCCACAGTTGGCAAGTTAGAACTGTGAGATTCACTACGTGCACCACTTGTGTTTTGTGGAAAAGCACATGTAAGATTCTGCAACAGCCTCTGCTGATACTCCTGCATGCGTGAATCCCTTTCTATGGCAGGAATTATTTTGGCAAATTTACTTTTGTACGGGGGATCTAAGAGTGTGGCAACCCAGTAGCCGGGATTACTTCAAATTCTGACAATCCGAGGGTCATGTTGCAGGTAGTGCAGCAAGAAGGCACTCATGTGTCTTGCGCATCCAGGAGGACCAAGTCCTTGTTGTATTGGTAGCGAGGTAAGAATCATGCTTCCTTTTTCTGCCCTCTCCCCCCAACCAGGGCTGTGGAGTCGGAGTCGGAGTCGTGGAGTCGGAGTTAGTTTTGGTTGGAGTCAGAGTCGGTAGAAATGTACCGACTCCAGCTTTAAAAAAAATGTATTAATATTTCATAATTGAACTTTCATATGAATTTTATAAATGTTACTCAAATATATATGTTCTATCAAACTATGAACAACAGTGATAAGCAGTCCTGCTGGAGATAGAGACATTTCTTACTTCTTGTGTGTCACTGTTCTCCACTGCCCTTATCTAATCTTATACTTGGTTAACCTCATGCTGCCCCAACCCCCCTACTTACAATGTATGAAACTGAAAGTGAAAATGTGTTGCAAATTCTTGGTAGTAAAGCTCCTTCTCTAGACTAGATGTTTACTAGGTGTGCATCTTCCAAGCATCTCACAGCTGCTACTCAGAAGAGGAAGACTGTAAGAAGTATTATCCTTTCAACAAACTTTGCATCAGTTAACTGTGAGTACATGAAGAATAACAGTATTACTGACGACTATATCAGTTGTACGACCTGGCAATAATTTTGTACAATTGTTTTTAGGAAAAACAATTGTTATTTGGATTGTGAATGCAGAATTAAAAACCTGAGAATGTCAAAGAAGCGTCACATTAAATCAGCTGTATTTGAACATTTCACCATTACTCAAGATAGAAAACATTATGTCTGTCAGTGTATGACAAATGATCCAGACGAAAACAAATGCTGTGAAGCCAAGATCAGTGCATATTCAGGCAAAGATAAAAATGCTCCTACCACAGCTTCTAATCTAAAGAGACATTTACAGCGCTTTCATCCAGAAGTACTGAAAGCAGTGGATGAGAAAGACTGCATCCAAACCAATGAACCAGTGCCCAGCTCTTCCAGCCAAACAAAGGAGCAGAGAACTTTGCAGCCATCAGTTGCAAGATATTTTGTCAGTGACAAAGTTACTATGACAATGAAAGTAGATACATTTAAAAAACAGATCATAGAGCTTGTTGTAAAGGATAGTGTGCCTATTTCATTATTTTCACAACCAGCTTTTATGTGTCTGAATGGGGAAATGGCCCGCAAGCTTGGTGTTTCTCTGGAGAGAGAGAGTATTAGAAAATGAGTAATCGAAGAAGCTTTTAAACAAAAGGAAGAACTTAAAAAAACTCTCAAGGGACCCTTTCTGTTTCTTAAAATGGATGCCTGCACACGTCACAGAGTGAACTATTTTCCCATCAATGTCCGATTTGTTTGTGACAAAAATGAAATAGTTACCAAGACATTGGCAGTAAAAGACACCAAAGCTCATCACACCAGTGAGTTTCTCCAGGTCTTGGTGGAAAAGGTTCTGCAAGACTATGAACTTAAAAATGAGCAAGTTCTTTCTGTCGTAACTGACAATGCTTCAAATATGATAAGTACTATTAAGCTAATGAATGAGAGTAATGATGGTGACCAGCAGCTAGAAGAACATTCTGGGTCCACAGACACAGAAATGTTTGAAATAGAGGAACACAGTATTGTAACTGAGGAGCAAACTGAAGTTGCTTCAGATGAACAGCAACATGATAGTTTAGATGATCGTGTTGAAACTGTGTCAATACGTTCTTTCATTCATCACATGCGCTGAGTTGTGCATACGCTACAGCTGGCTATAAGAGACAGTCTGCAAGAAGGACATGCTGCTGCACTGATTGGCAAGGTGAGAAAATTGGCTACTGTTGCCAGAACCCCTAAAGTTGACTCAATTTTGAAGAGACGTGCTGGAAAAGGGGCAATTATTGACCAAGCCACACAATGGGGCAGTACTTACTTAATGATTCAGCGCTTGGTTGAACTGAAAACCTTTCTTGTAGACATGGCTAACCCTCAACTGACGCTAAATGAAAGTCAGTGGAATCAGGTGACTGAGCTGGAAAAATTGCTAGAGCACCCATTTACAGTGACTAAAAAATTACAAGCAGAGGACTTAACTTCAGGTATTTTCTTAAAGGAGTGGAAAAACCTGATGTTTCGCCTGTCCCAAAGAGGACGGTTAATTGCAAGTGGCACTGCTACATCAATGAAACGGAGAGAGGAGCTACTATTACAAAATAACGTTCTTTTGGCAGCTGTTTATGTAGACCCAATGCATCGGATTCTTCTAGATGATCAACAGCTAACTAAAGGAAAAGAAGCTCCGTTTGAAATAGCAGTAAGGATGAAAGGGTTGCAGAACAGTCAGGAGGAACAAGAAGTATTTGGTCGTCCTGCCACATCTTCACCCTCATCATCAACTGATGAAGAATTTAATTTTGAAAAATATTTGGATCACAAGGACAGTGCAAAGCGTTCCCGCATAGAAGAAGAGTCATCCCCATCAAAGAACACAGCCAGTACATTTCAGCAGAATTTTTCATGTGCACTAAAAGAAATTGAGAAATTTGACCGTTCATCAAAAATAACAGTGCAACAAGCGATTCCTCTGTATCCTGACATTGTCAGAGATGTTGCCCGAGTGGTTACTGCTTTGCCACCAACCCAAGTTAGTGTAGAGAGGTTGTTCTCTGCTCTCAAAATAATTAGATCAGATTTGAGGTCATCCATGAAGGAGGATCTGACAGAGGCAATACTTTTTCTGAGGACAAATTTATAGATTTCTTCTTATTAACTGCATAACAGTTTTTATTGCATATTTACTTACAAGAGTTTAGAAAAGTTTATAAAAGTTATTTGCTATATTCTAATTGTATTCTAATAAATATAGTTTTTGCTCTAAGTGGTCTGATTACTTATATGATGGTGAGAAACTGAATAAGCACGATGTTAATATTTTACAACAGTAAATTTATTGTTACGAATTGGCCATTTATGAAGGAGTCAGAGCCAGAGTCGGAGTCAGAGCCGGAGTCGGAGTCGGAACCTGATAAAATCCAGGAGTCGGAGTCGCAACTGTGGCTTACCGACTCCACAGCCCTGCCCCCAACCTCGCACAACAAAATTGTGATCAAGGTCTCCCTCATCTGATGAGTCTTCAATGCCCATCCTCCACTTCTTCCTCAGCTCCTGCACCTTCCTCAACAGTTTGGCTGCTACCATGCGCCCTGGTTAATCCCTCTCCCCCACCCTCCCATGCCTTCCGCCTTGGTGCTGCCGACCGTCTGGACCTTGGAGATGTTATCCCTTCTGCATACGACTCCTCCTCTACTTCCTCCACCTCCTCTTGTCCCACCACCTGACTCCGAATTCTATTTAACGTGTGCTCCAGCATGTAAATCACCGGAATAGTCATGCTGATAATGGCATCGTCAGCACTAAACATCTTCGTCACCATTTCAAAACTGTGCAGAAGGGTGCATAGGTCCCTGATCTGAGACCACTCCTGCAGCGTGATTTGCCCCACCTCTGGATCTCGTTGGCCCAGGGTATACATCAGAATGTATTGCACCAGGGCTTGTCGTTGCTGCCACAGTCGCTGCAACATGTGCAGAGTTGAATTCCACCGTGTCGGCACATTGCATTTCAGCCGGTGAACTGGCAGGCCCAACGATTTCTGTAGAGATGTAAGTCATTGAGCTGCGGAATGCGAACGGCGGAAGTGAGCACACAGCGACCATGCCCTCTGCAGAAGCCCATCTAGTCCGGGATAGTGGGCTAAAAATTGCTGGACAACCAGGTTCAACACGTGAGCCATACAAGGCACGTGTGTGACATTACCCCGGCGAAGGGCCGCACCCAGGTTTGCAGCATTGTCGCACACGGCCTTCCCTGGTTGCAGGTCCAGTGGAGACAACCATTCATGAAACTGAATCTCCAGAGCTTACCACAACTCCTCTGCTGTGTGACTCACATTTCCCAGACATTTCAAAGTAAACACCGCCTGATGCCGTTGAGCACTGCTGCCAGCATAGTAAGGAGGTGTGCAGGATTCCTTCTGCGCAGTTAGAAAGTGGGTGGCATTACCAGACAGGCTTTGGGTGCAGGTGGAGGACTGAGAGGAGATTGAGGAGGCAGAAGCAGTGGAGGAACTTCTAGATAAAGAGGATTGACGCATAACTCGTGGGGGCGGAAAGACTTGGACAGCAGTCCCTTGTCCTGCTGTCACCATAGTTACCCAGTACCCAGTCAGCGACATGTAACGCCCCTGTCCATGCCTGCTCGTCGAAGTGTCTGTGGTGAAATGCACCCTGTCACACACAGAGTTTCTCAAAGAAGCGGTGTTGTTGTGTGCGACATGCTGGTGGAGCGCAGGCACACCTTTCTTTGGGAAGTAGTGCCGACTGAGCATCTGGTACTGGGGCACTGAGACGGACATAAGGTCTCGAAAATCCTCTGTGTCCACCAGGCGGAAAAGCAGCAATTCTGTAGCCAACAGCTTGCAGATGGTGAAATTCAACCTCTTAGCTTTGTCATGGCTAGGAGGAAATGGTCTTTTACTTGTCCACATCTGAGGGACCGAGGGCTGGCTGTTGTGCTTAGACGGGGTTGAGTAGGGTGTCCCCGGCAAGCTGCCTCTCTGTGAGGAAGATGCAGGCGGACATGTTATGTTGCCTTGATCCAAAGGTGGTGCTCTTCATGTCGGAGAGCGCTCAACACCAGCTGGTGTCTCCACTTCCAAATGAAATGATGACCTGCCAATCACACTGGCTGTTGCGGGTAAAGAGGTGGCAGGTCTGTGTCCAAAAACATGTGTGACTGCTGTCCTCCCAGTCACAGAGGATGAAGAGGCCGCGGATGCACAAGATGGGGCAGACGGTGGTTGACCCGGCCCACTAGGCCGCATTGTAGCACAGTGAGCTTGCCACTGCAACTTATAATTCATATCCATGTGACGGTTCATGCATGAAGTACTCAAACTATGGATTTTTTGGCCTCTACTTAGCTTTTAGTGACAAATCTTACAGATAACACGAGTTGGGTCATCCTTATCGATCTGAAAAAATGCCCAGGCTATGCAAGGCTTAGAGCCCATGCGACCTGAAGAGCCACCATCACTTGTGGTCAGAGGCAGAGTTGTGGTTGAGGATGCAGTTGTTGACGTGCTTCCAGTACTCCGTCTCTGTCCAGGAAGGCGCAACTTAAGCTCGTCGTCAATAGCATCCTCCTCCACCTCCTCTGCTGACCTCATCGACTGGCTGACTGTGGGTTGACAGTAAGTGGGATCTCCAACCTCGTCATCATCACCCTGTGTGTTCTCGCACCCGTCGTCCTCAGAGCCAACCTCTTCCTGCCCTGACCGAAAAGTCAAGTTGTCGCTCCAATCAGGTATTTGAGTCTCATCATCGTCTTCATCATTGTCTCCACCAACAGGAGTTACAGTTTGGGAACGAGGGTCTACATTATGCTCAGAACCTTCTTCATCTAGTCCTGGATCCAACTCATAAAGATTCTGGGCATCAGTGCAGATCATTTCCTCATCTGGATTAACAGAATCTCTGGAGCAGACCTCCGTTTCCCAGGCTATAGTATTTGTAAACAGCTCTGCAGACTCAACCATCTGTGTTACCCCATACTCAGACGGGCAGCTGGAGACTTGGGAGCTGTGAGGAAGCAAGTGCGATTGGGGTGACACCTCTGAGGACTGGAGTATTTGTGATGTTGAAGTTGAGGTGGAGGAGAGCCCACTTGAAGGAGCACTAGATATCCGTTGAAGCACCTGCTGTTTTTGTGCCTCATCTGGATTTTGTAGCGAAGGGCGTGTCCGTAAGTAAGTGATCATATCACATTGTCCACGAAAAGAAGTAGACATCTTAGTTTGGCTGGAAGATGGTCTTTCTTCTGCAGACGTTACTCCCCCCCCCCTCACCGCGGGGGGGCTCGACCCACAAAAGGACAGTATTGGGAGAGGGGGGCTGGCCGTCAGGGTCCACCGCAGCTCTGGCACAAACCCGGCGACACGGAGGTCGCACGGGCAGGAACGGACTGGCCGTGTCGGCTTCACACTCCAGCGTAGTCCCTCTGCCCGCTCATTCCCGTAACCTCAAAGGGATGCGCAAGCGGCTTTTCTTCCCAGGGCTGTTCCCCACCCAGCAGGAACGTGGGGGAGCTCAGGTCGGCCTTCCACTGTACTCCCTTACCTCCCTCGCCCTCTTTCCTTCTTCCGTTCTCCATCTAACCCCTCGGCTCTGTGGTGTCCGCTCTCCCTCCAGCTCTCTCCTTCTCACAGGTGGACTACCGGGTATATTCACACTGTGGCAAATCTTTTGGGCCTAGGGCATAAGAAGTTGTCGAGGTAATGGATATGTGCCCCCTTATAAACGTCCATTACAACCCATTCGAGGAAGCAACTAAACCCCTCAAATAGTGAGCAGGATCTGGACCACCCCATGGGCAAACTGCGATCTATATAGTATGCTCCTTCCCAGAAGCAGCCCAATAGGTGGACACTATTCGGAGGCACAGGTAGTAAGTAACCGGAATGCCGCAGCAATGTCTGTTTTGGCCATTAGGTTGACCCTTCCCAACTTCTTGATCCGCCTGATTGCCTTGTCAAAGGATGTACAGTATATACTACTGTACTTGGTTCCGCGTCGATGTTGTCGTTTACTGACCTGCCCCTTGGATATGACAAATGGTGGATTAGTCCGAATGTATTTGGTTCCGTTTTTTGGCACAACTTACAACGGGGATACCACTACGTCTTGTAAGGAAAGTGTTCTGAATGGAACCGCCATTCTACATAAAGATATTTCTTTTTTTAATTTTCTTGTCACGACGTCTGGGTGTTGTTAGGCTGATTTTAGATTTTTACTCCAGCCTTTCTTGATTTTAGAAGGGCATGACATGCCTATATCTGTGTCTCCCCCTCCACCTCTTTTCGCATAACTATATGTACTTGTCACTTTTCCATGTGTTTGTTGAGTCTTCTGAGCAGTTTGTCAGCTTTTGGACACCTTTGAAGGTGTTTTCTATGTGTTTCTATGTGTTTTTGTTTGCCTGCCACTGGTTTTAACGGTGTTCGACTGTGTTCGACGAACAGTTCGGCGAACACACCGGTGTTCGACGAACCGAACCCGAACACTACGGGGGTGGCTCAACCCTACTCTTGAGGGGGCCACACGCGCCATCCTAAAGAGTCCCCGGCGAATGGCCGGAGGACTGCCCCTATGTTAAGCACCTCCTCCAAAATGGAGGTGCCTGTTCAAGGTTTTTGTTTGCGTACTAACACTTTCCTCAGCCCTCAGGTTCCTTGCCTGCTAGTCTGTCTAACAGTCCTGCCCGCCTTTCTGTCTGACAGTCCTGTCCGCCAGTCTGTCTGACAGTCCTGCCCGCCTGCCTACCAGGAGCACCTGCCAGTTACCCGTTGTGTCCGCCAACCTGCCTACCCAGAGCACCTGCCAGTTACCTGTCGTACTCGCCTGCCTGCGAACCAGGAGCACCTGCCAGTTAACTGCCATACCCGCCTGCTCGTTTACTCGGAGTACCTGTCTGGCTATCCGCCGTGCCCGCCTGCTTGTCTAACCGGATCTCCCACCAGCCTATCTGTCATGCTCACCCGCTGTACCAGTCAGCTCCTGTCATCTGGTCTGTGGGAGTCGTCTGCTCTCACACAAGGTCGGTCCCAGAGTGGCACCTGGTTCACCTGCCTGGTCCCTCCTTGGTTCACGGAATCGACTAAGCCACCATGTGACCTGGGTCGGTCCGAGTAGGCACTTAGTTACGCCCCTCTGGTCCCTCCTTGCATCAAAGCACACAGGTTCCACCACCCGGACCCGTAACATATTCCAGTCCGACACTGGTTGCGGGCATCATTTGCGGTGCCCGAAAGGTGCCATAACAGCAGTAAAACCCCACAAGTAATTCAAGAAAAGTGGAAGGCACTCACCGGACTGTGTTAAAATGCTTCTTTATTGTTTCTTCTTTAAAAACATCCCATGCTGGGGGGTATATGTCATGCTGTTCTTGACGCCAGCCGTTTCGCACTGACATGCGCTTCAACGGGTCAAAGAGGTATGGGGAATTTAACAAAGGTGATTACTTTTAATCTAATCATCACACAATGACATCACTAAAAAAGGGGTTTGAATAAGACCCGCCCACACCGCTGCGAACATATAAGCAAAACAACGATATTAAAAACAAAGTACAAAAAATAAGTTGCACTCTGACATGACATTAACCTTTTTTTCATAGAAACTCCGACATCTCTAATCTATCTTTTAGGCCGGTGGGTCCCTGTGCTTCCAAGCGTAGGATCCACTATGCCTCTCTCCTGGGTAGGAGTCTGTGCAGGTCCCCACCTCCTGCTGGTAAATGCACCTGCTCCAAACCAGCATAACGCATCAGCCTGGGATCTGCTTCATGAAACTCCCAGAAATGTTCAATCAGTCTTTTGGAGCCTTTTTTGTCTGCACTGATTTAAAATGCTCTCGGAATCTAATGAATAAAGGGCGAATCATTTTGCCTATGTAATAGAAGCCACATAGAATTACATAGACAACATACTTCGTGTGGCAAGTAATAAAATCTTGCACCATATGAGTCATACTGCCCATTTTGATACATTTTTCCCTGATGTGAAACTGACAAAAATTGCAATGGCCACATTTAAAGTTACCTTTTGGAGAATTTTTTGAAAGCCAATTTTTTGTGACTTTTTTTGCTCTATTATGGACCAATAGGTCCCGTAAATTGTTGGTACGTCTACATGATACAATTGGACCCCTATCCACAATTTCAGTTAGGGTTTCGTCACTTCTCAACAGATGCCAATTATTTTGGATGGCAGATCGGATTGCTTTATCCATGGGACTATATTTTAAATTAAATATAAATCTTTTTTCTTTGTTTTGCAATAATTTTTCTGTTGTTTTTACTTTGATAGGTATTATTTGTGTTTCTTGCTCTTTCAAAAGTAGTCTCTAGGATTTTTTTAGGATAGCCCCTCCTCAAAAATCTGCCCTCCAACTCTTTTGCCTGTTCCAAAAAACGATTCTCATGTGAATTGATTCGTTGGAGTCATAAAAACTGACTATGTGGCAATGAGCTTTTTTTATAAGATGGATGAATACTATCATAATGGAGTAGCATATTTGTTGAGGAGGGCATCCTAAAAACTTCTGTTTTAATACTCAGTTCTTCAATAATGATCCTAACATCCAAAAAAAAAATTGAGCTTGGTTCCCCCAAAAACTAAGGTAAAAGACATGTTAATTTTATTCCCATCATTTAGATATTTGACAAAGTCCTCAAAAGTACTTTTGGTTCCAGTCCATACAATAAAAATATCATCCACATATCTGAGGTACAGACAAATATACCTCATATGTGTGTTGTATGGAGCATATATACACTGCTCAAAAAAATAAAAGGGAACACTTACACAACAGAATATAACTCCAAGTAAATCAAACTTCTGTGAAATCAAACTGTCCACTTAGGAAGCAACACTGATTGACAATCAACTTCACATGCTGTTGTGCAAATGGAATAGACAATAGATGGAAATTATTGGCAATTATCAAGACACCCTCAATAAAGGAGTGGTTCTGCAGGTGGGGACCACAGACCACATCTCAGTACCAATGCTTTCTGGCTGATGTTTTGGTCACTTTTGAATGCTGGTTGTGCTTTCACACTCGTGGTAGCATGAGATGGACTCTACAACTTACAGAAGTTGCTCAGGTAGTGCAGCTCATCCAGGATGGCACATCAATGCGAGTTGTGGCAAGAAGGTTTGCCGTGTCTGTCAGCGTAGAGGCTGGAGGCGCTACCAGGAGACAGGCCAGTACACCAGGAGACGTGGAGGGGGCCGTGGGAGGGCAACAACCCAGCAGCAGGACCGCTACCTCCGCCTTTGTGCAAGGAGGAACAGGAGGAGCGCTGCCAGAGCCCTGCAAAATGACCTCCAGCAGGCCACAAATGTGCATGTGTCTGCACAAATGGTTAGAAACTGACTCCATGAGGGTGGTATGAGGGCCTGATGTCCACAGATGGAGGTTGAGCTCACAGCCCAACACTGTGCAGGACGCTTGGCATTTGCCACAGAACACCAGGATTGGCAAAGTTGCCACTGGCGCCCTGTGATTTTCACAGATGAAAGCAGGTTCACACTGAGCACATGTGACAGACGTGACAGAGTCTGGAGATGCCGTGGAGAGAGATTTGCTGCCTGCAACATCCTTCAGCATGACCGGTTTGGCAGTGGGTCAGTAATGGTGTGGGGTGGCATTTCTTTGGAGGGTCGCACAGCCCTACATGTGCTCGCCAGAGGTAGCCTGACTGTCATTCGGTACCGAGATGAGATCCTCAAACACCTTCCTGGGAGTTACGAAGTATAATATTTTCCCAAGCTGTTGCAAATTCTTTGCTTGCTTGAAAGTGAGTAATTTCTTTATTGATTCGTAGTCCTCTGGGGACTCTCCTACATTCTAGATAGAATTTCAAGGAGTTATTGGTCCAGAAGAGTTTGACCTCCTTTTCTGCTAGATTTGTAAGTTTATATTCCAGCGTCTTGGTACTAATGGTTTCAATAGCGTCTTTACAAGCTGGGAGGGAAAATGTTAATAGCTTTTTTCTGGACTGCGATCATAGAGTATCAGGGGTCACTGGTGCTCCTGTATCCATCATGTGGATCAGTGCCTGCTGCCACTTGTTGTGCCACTGCTGGAGTTTGTTGAGGCTGTGCTATGGCTAAAGAAATCAAATGTTCAATTGGAATAAGCAACAGGTAAACCAGCACCTACGCCTCCAATCACTCCTTCATATAGCAGGACTAAGCACCTATCCCTTCAAGTCCTGGCTGCAAAAAAAGCTTCCATTCATTGGCAAAAAATACCGTGACTAGTTCAAGAAGAGTGGAAGGCACTCACAGGACTGTGTTAAAATGCTTCTTTATTGTTTCTTCTTTAAAAACATCACAAGCTGGGGGGGTATATGTCATGCTGTTCTTGACGATGGCTGTTTCGCGCTGACACATGCTTCAACGGGTCAAACAGGTTTGGGGAACGTAACAAAGGTGATTACTTGGTTACTGAAACCCCACGAGTACCCCCATTGTAGAAATTGCACCTCTCAATGAATTCATCTACGGCTTCAGTGACTATTTTGTATCATCCATGCCAAGCTTTATTCTGGAGAATTGCAAATATGCCAGTTTAGTGCCCATACATTGTGCCCAGTTTATGCTTCTGGAGATACGCACCCTATAAAATTAAGTGCGCTCTCCCCACTACAATAATAGCAAACATGTGGGCGCTTAGGCACAGTGGGGCTCAGAAGGAGGGGGCATCTGCATTTGGAAGCGCAGAATTACTGGATTTTATTTGGGGGGATGGGAGCCATCGCATTTCTAGAGTCTTTGTTCTGCCAGTAACATGGGAACCCCTTATATTTCCAGCGACAGATGATGGAGCAGAGTGGGGGCTGGTTTTGTGTAGGATAAATTAGGGTTTTATTGGTAACATTTTGGGGTACATAATATTTTTGATCGCTTTCAGAATAAGGTTGGGATCACCTTCTTGTGTTCTACGCTGAGCACTTACTATATGTCAGGGTTTACGTGTAAATCCCACAAAAATGTGATTTAGATGAAATCCCCAACAGAACCACAAACCATAATGAGGCAGATGGAGACACTTCGTTCTCCATTTAGCATCTGCTGTGGTGTTAATCTTTTTAGCGCACAAATGTGAGCGACCACAGATCTGTGCACGAGTAAAAAGACACCTAAAATGATGGGACACTGCTGGACACAGACCAGTCCAAAGTGACTCCATCTCCGTCATAAGTGATTGGTTGTGTCGTCTTTTTTTTTGAGAATCGTGGTTTTGCAGAATTTACACGGAAACCCTGACGTAAGCGCTCAACAGAGTGCGCAGGATAAAAATGATCACTTATAAAAGTTTATATTATTTGTACTTTCCTGCTGTGACTCCATATGGAGAAATATATGCTAAATATTAGATGGTTACATGTATTTTTACACTTTTTATAGTATTTATTAAGGATTCGACCATCATTTACCTGTGACTTTTCTATGTGCAGTAGATTCCCTTTTTTCAAATCCTGTTTTACATTGTATGTCATTTGAATATATATTCAATAAAATTATTTAATTTTATTAGATCTATTATTATTATTATTTATGGAAGCATGGGGCATTATATGGTGAGGGGGCAACAAGTGACATCCTGCATGGGGCATTATATGGGGGGAGAACAAGTGACATCCTGCACGGGGCATTATTTGGGGGGGACAAGTGACATCCTGCATGGGGCATTATTTGGAGGGAGGTGACTTCCTGCATGGGGCATTATATGGGGGGAGGTGACATCCTGCATGGGGCATTATATGGGGGGGAGAGGTGACATCCTGTATGGGGCATTATGTGGGGGGGAGGTGACATCCTGCATGGGGCATTATAAGGGGGGGTGACATCCTGCATGGGGCATTATGTGGGGGTCAGTATCCTCTATGGAAAAAGAAAAGGGCGCATGTGTAGACTCACAGGGCTATTTATATAAATTAAAAAGTGCCAGTGCACTCACCTGTGATGGTTGTGTACATCTACACAACCAAGATTACGTGTGTGATTAATGAGGCTCCGGGTCGCCTCTCTCTATTTGTAATACCGTCCTGTCGGTGTTTGCATCGCAACTCCGTGCTCCTCGAGTGGTCACGCGATCCTGCTGGACCGGATACCACGTCACCGCAGGTCCTCAGTTGTTTATCCCGGTGGCTGGATAACCGCAGGTCCTCAAACATCCAAATATGCCAGGCTGCTCCTGCCGCTTTGGCTCCGTATGGAGATATCTCACATGTAAACAATGGTGCAGCGGTCTCAGGGAGCGCCAAAGGAATACTGGATAATTGACTAGATGATAGCCGACCTTTATTCTTCCTCCAACACCACTGCCACAACGCGTTTCCACGGTCTAAGCCATCTTCATCAGGTGGGGTAAAGGAGAATGTTACAATGACAGCTTTATAAAGGGGTGGTAGTTTACATAATTTAGACCACATGTTGTAATCAATTAACACTTTCATTGAAAAACTCCATATAATGCATTCTATACCAATTAATCTCTTATTTCCCCTAGAAACAGCATTGTGCACTCATATTTAAAAATCCCTACATGGATTCATAAACTCACAATTCTTAATTATAAACCCCATAAATTTTTAAAAACACCCTGGGAACTTTCCCAGGGTGTCCTAACAATGCTATACCAACCCCCAATTCAAAAGTTAAGTTTCTTAAAGAGGCAGTACACTTTCATATAAAATGGCCGAAAATAACCTTGTACGGTTGCCCACTACTATTATGAAGCTCCTAAAACCCAATACTATCCATTATCATGATCGGAACCTATTCTTCCAGTAAACCAAGTAACCGACGACAATAGGAAAAATGAGCTAAATGACAACCCGAAAGGGTGAGCAAGTCTCCTGCTAGGCTGCCTCATACCATACCTTCAATCCTGTGCAGGTAACCCCGCAAGTCGTCATTAAACGGCTGATGACAACCCGGGAGAGATATGAGGGGAACAACATTAAACCTTCTTGGATTTAATGGTTTGATGTGTTTTCAATCATAAGGTTCAAGCCCTCAGGGTACAATCGTGGTATGTGTTAAAGGGGCCCACTGAGACTCTTTTGCCCGGGGCCCACAAAAACCTGGAGCCGGCCCTGGATATAAAGAAAAAGTCTAAACAGATGTTTTTACAAACCAGGATAAAGAGTACACACCCATGCTTATCATGCTAGAATTGTACAGCTGGTATTAGCAGTGATACAGTACAGCATCCTTGTAAATGTTTTTCTATTGATTTGAGGTTTTTTTTTTCACTTATACTACGTTCAATGACAACCAAAATAGAAATGTGTGTAGGGAGCCCTAGACAACAAAAAACATAGAAAACAAAGAATAAAAAGGTCACGACTTTAGGAAAAACACTGACTAGGCCTCTCCAAAGGTCCTGACCTTAATCTGATTGAGATGCCGTGGCATGAACTTAAAAAGGCAGTTCATGCTCGAGAAACCCTCCAATGTGGCCGAATTACAACAACTTTGCAAAGATGAGTGGGCAAAAATTCCTCCAGAGAGCTATAAAAGACTCGTTGCCAGTTATTGAAAACTTTTGATTGCCCCCTAAGCCTAACAACTGGTTGGGCCACCCTTACTAGCAACAACTGCAATCACTTTTTCACACAGGGCCCTGTAGGTTTGGATTTCTTTTTCTCTTACTAATAAAGACCTTCATTTAAAAACTACATTTTGTTTTTACTTGTGTTATCTTTGTCTAATATTTAAATTATTTTTTTGTGATCTGAAATATTAAAGTGTGACAAACATGAGATAGAATAAGAAATCAGTAAGGGGGCAAACACTTTCTCACACAACTGTACATACAGGTAAACAAATCAGTCCAGACAGATGACACAATAACAGTAAACTGAAGCCAAAAAGACCTATACAGTACAGACCAAAAGTTTGGACACACCTTCTCATTTAAAGATTTTTCTGTATTTTCATCACTATGAAAACTGGACATTTACACTGAAGGCATCCAAACTATGAAATAACACATGTGGAATTATATACTTAACAAAAAAGTGTGAAACAACTGAAAATATGTCTTATATTCTAGGTTCTTCAAAATAGCCACCTTTTTTTCAAAGTTTTCCCAATTTTTCGCACTGACTGACCTTCATTTCTTAAAGTAATGATGGGCACTCGTTTTTCTTTACTTAGCTGCTTTTTTCCTGCCATAATACAAATTCTAACAGTCTATTCAGTAGGACTATCAGCTGTGTATCCACCTGACTTCTGCACAACACAACTCATGGTCCCAACCCCATTTATAAGGCAAGAAATCCCACTTATTAAACCTGACAGGGCACACCTGTGAAGTGAAAACCATTTCCGGTGACTACCTCTTGAAGCTCATCAAGAGAATGCCAAGAGTGTGCAAAGCAGTCATCAAAGCAAAAGGTGGCTACTTTGAAGAACCTAGAATATAAGACATATTTTCAGTTGTTTCACACTTTTTTGTTAAGTATATAATTCTACATGTGTTAATTCATAGTTTTGATGCCTTCAGTGTGAATGTACAATTTTCATAGTCATGAAAATACAGAAAAATCTTTAAATGAGAAGTTGTGTCCAAACTTTTGGTCTGTACTGTATGTAATAGTTAATTTGTGTTCATTTATTGATATCTTGTGGTGTTTAGACCCAAAGGCAGGGCAAATACAAAGTAATCAACTATTTATTTTTTTGAAAAGATAATGTGTCACCCTGGCCTGGATGCCACAAAATGTAATAAAGCTGTGTCTGAGAGCAAGGGGGAGGTTCTCTAGTCAGGGGAACATTAGCATGCAATGCCTCCTGTCTCAGGCCAGTAGGGGGAGCTGGCTGCCCCTATAAAAGCTGGTACTGGGGGCAGGGTTATAGAGAGCTGGACAACCTGTCTCAGGATTCAGGTCCCAGAGCAGAGAGGGACAGTTGTATTGCACCTAAGAGGAAGTGTGGCAGGAGGAGAGCCACAAGCCAGAGACAAGAGGCGAAGAGAGCCTGTCTTGGCAGATAACGGACTTAATTTACCAGACTTTGGTGTCTGAGGCTGGGAGGATTCCACATCCCCCAGCAGATAACCAGTCCGCAGGGGACTGTATATTCCTTGGCCTAAGAAGCCTGGAGGCCCTGCCACAACAGAAGGGACCAGCAAAGCCGTACAAGGCTGGGAGCAGAAAGGAACCCACGTCGCAGGCCATACAGGCGAGAATACACGGAAAGCTCGGAAACGTGGGCTGTTACCCCATAATGAGGAGATAGCCAGAAGGAGCACAGAAAGCACGGTAGGCCTACACCCTCACCCTGACCAGGGCCAATTTCCCCGTTGCTCTCAGACATCCAGGTCCCCTCCTAGCTGGGACTGTTTGTGGGTCAATTTACCTGTTCTAGTAAAGATCCTGTACTGCAACCTGTTGTCTGCGTGCTCCTTGCTCCTCCAGCACTATCAGCACTGGGACTCTCACTACCATTACTCCCAACATCCACTACACTGCCCTGGGGCCGCACTCTTCCCGTGGGGTGTCACACCATCCCAGCTGCGTACATCATCAGCCCCAGCGGTCTGCCTTGCAGCGACGGTTCCTAATGACCGCAAATCCACGGGTGGCGTAGTCGGACATAATCATCAGCTCATAGCAGACTACCACTGGCCTGACCACCCTGAGCCACGGAACCGGGTTGCCACTACTACCCCCATCGTTCCCCTATTGCCCAGATCCGAGTGCCCCATGGCCCAGGGGGCGAGTCAATAACAAGTGTGAAAAATAGAGCTAATACTAGGAAGAGTGGGTTAAAATAATAAATTTGGCAAAACTGCTATTGCTAAACATTTTTATGAAACCATTAATCTGGTTTTTGTTACCAAAATATTGGTCATTGTTTTTTTCCATTGTTTAAACTCCTAAGCTATAAGAAAAAAATCTTCTCAATCCGAAAACAGAAATGACTAAATCTTTATTAAATATATGCATACAGTAGTTAAAAACACATAAAACAGAGGTGTACTTCAGAGAAAAAGCCTTAGTTACTTACCGGTAACGGGATTTTTCGGAGCCCATGACAGCACCACGTGAGAGAGAGGATCCGCCCATCAAGGACAGGAAACCTACAGGTTAAAAAGGGTGGCCTTCTCTTTCCGCCTCAGTTTAGTTAACAGAGCATGAGAGTACCGCCAAGGTTAGTTATAACAAAACATAATCACATTAAGTACATTACTTTTCATCAATTTCCCACAAGGGTGCACAAAAAGAAATCAAATCTACAGGAGTGCACAACACCAGTGAAGGGAGGGAATATACGGGTGCTGTCATGGGCTCCGAAAAATCCCGTTACCGGTAAGTAACTAAGGCTTTATTCGGTCATCCATGACAGCACCACGTGAGAGAATTACAGAGACGAAGGAAATTAGGGAGGGACCACAGCTTGAAGCACCCTTCTCCCAAAAGTGAAATCTCCAGAGCCACCCAGATCCAATCTATAGTGCCTATAGAAAGTAGAGGGAGAAGACCAAGTGGCAGCCTTACAAATCTCCTCAATGGAAAGCCCTGTCTTCTCCGCCCAGGAGGTTGACACCGCTCTGGTAGAATGCGCCCTCAATCCCTCCGGTATCTCTTTATCCCCTGAGGAGTATGCGAGGGAAATGGCCTCCTTGATCCATCTAGCGATTGTAGCCTTTGAGGCCTTACAACCCTTCCTAGCCCCCTGATAGCAAATAAATAGGGACTTATCCTTTCTAAAGCCATGTCATACTTCTAAGTACCTTAGTACGCACCTCCTAACGTCTAAAGTGTGAAGTCTCTCCTCTTTTTGATTTTTGGGCGGAAAGCAAAAAGTTGGGAGAACTATTTCCTGGGTTCTATGGAATCGAGTGGCCACTTTAGGAAGAAAGGCTGGATCAGGTTTTAATATAATCCTATCGTCCAGAATTTGCGTGAATGGAGGGCAAATTGAAAGGGCCTGTAGGTCACTGACTCTACTGGCTGAAGTTAGGGCTACTAACAGGACCGTCTTTAGGAAAATAATTTTGGGGGAGACTAAATCTAGTGGCTCAAAAGGAGGACTGGTCAAGGCATCTAAGACATAATTCAAATCCCAGGGAGACATCTTTGCTTTGGTAATGGGTCTACACCTAAAGGAAGCTTTTATAAAACGGCCTATCCAATAGTTATCTGCAATATTGGAAGAAAATAAAGCTCCCAACGCCGACACCTGTACTTTCAAGGTACTGGTAGTGAGACCTAATTCTAAGCCTCGCTGCAGAAATTCCAGAATTTTCCCAATAGGGGGCCCCTCCTCCACCTTAACTTCTGCAAAGGACAGAAACTTCCTCCAGGTCCTGGCATAAATACGGGTGGTAACAGGTTTTCTGCTAGCTAGGAGAGTAGACTCGGGGTTGGAGGATGGGAAAGTGGCCCTTGAGTGAGGAGGTCCGGAATCTCCAGAAGAACCCAGGGATCTGATATGGACATCTTCCGGAGACAAGGGAACCACGGTCTTTTGGGCCAAAAGGGACATACGAGTATCACTCTGGCCCGGTCTGCCCTGATCTTTTTTATCACCGCTGGGAACAGGATCATGGGAGAGAAGGCATATGCCAGAGGAAACCTCCAGGGAACCATAAAGGCGTCCACTGCCAGGGGTCCTTCTCTGGGGTCTAAGGAACAAAAATTTTCCACTTTCCGATTGGCTCTTGTTGCGAATAAGTCCACAAACGGAAGGCCCCACATTTCTACGATTCTCGAGAATATTTGTGTATTTAGGGACCACTCTCCTTCTTTTACAGAAGTACGGCTGAGGAAATCCGCTGTGATGTTTTCCTTGCCTTTTAGATGAGTAGCCGAAAGAGAGAGACAGTGATCTTTGGCTTTCAGCAGAAGTGCGTTCGCTACCCTCATCAAGTTTCTTGAGCGGGTTCCCCCTTGGTGGTTTATGTAAGCTACCGTGACTTGATTGTCCGAGAGTACACGGACATGCTGGTCCTGAAAATATATAAGGAACTCGTTGAACGCATGCTGCACCGCCAGAAGCTCCTTAACATTTGATGACAACTGTTGCTCACTGCTTGACCAGGTTCCCTGCACTAATTTCCCTTCAAAGTGAGCTCCCCAACCTGTAGCACTTGCATCAGTGGACAAGACTGCAGTTGGACTACATTCCCAGGGAACCCCTTTAGCAAGATTGTCTTGTCGTAACCACCAACGAAGGGACCATATGGCACGAGGACCTAGCGTAAACTTACGGTCTAGATGCCCCTCTAAAGCTGCGTTATTGTACAACACATCCCACTGAAAGGCTCTTGAATGCAATTGTGACCAACGAACCGCAGGAAAAGTGGAGGTGAAGGTTCCCAATAGTGACATGGCCTTACGGAGTGACATAGAAGGTTTACGTATACATTGTTCTACCAACTCCCGGATTCTATCAATTTTCTCTTCTGGAAGACAACATAGCTGTTTCCTGGAATCTAATATGACCCCCAGATATTGTTGTACCTTGAGTGGAGATAGTCTAGATTTTTCTAAATTTAGAAACCACCCCAAACTCTTTAAGACCGACATGGTCTCCTGCAGGTGGGTCTCGCATTGAACCAACGAATTCCCCACTATCAGGAGATCATCCAGGTAAGGGATAATTAGAATGTCCCTTTCTCTTATATGGGCCATAACTTCCGCCATTACTTTAGTAAAAACCCGTGGGGCTATAGCTAAACCGAAGTATTTCTGGTAATCACTATGAATTGGGATATGGTAATACGCATCTTTGAGATCGAGCACTACCATATAGCAGTGGGGAAAAAGTAACTTTATTACGGATTTTAAAGACTGCATTTTAAAGGTGTGTATTTTAAGGAAATTATTCAGGGATTTCAGATTTATAATTGTCCTGAAACTTCCATCCGGTTTCGGAATCAAGAAGAGGGGGGAGTAGAAACCAAGACCCTTTTCAGCTTCCGGAACCTCAATCAGGACGTGCTTTCTTATTAGGGTTTGTACTTCCGAAATGAGGGCAGCCTGGCGTTCTGGGGAAGAACTGGAGGGAACAACCATGAACCTTTTGTGAGGCAATGCTTTAAATTGAAACTTAAGACCATACTTAATCAGGCTCAAAATCCAATTACTATGAGAAATCTGTTCCCAAGCTGGGACAAAAAATGACAATCTCCCTCCCACCTGGGCTGATTGTGTATCCCCTGTCTTCTGCTCATTTTTTGGAGACGGACCAAAGAGTAGACCTCTACCTTTTCGACCTCTTTCATCAGACTTGTCTTTCTCCCTGAAATATCTCTTCCGGAAAAATTTCCTCTTCCGGAACGATCTCTTAAAGGAGGGTAGAGGAACTGATGGAAACCCCTTCTTAGGGTCCCCCGCTTTCTCCAATAAGTCGTCCATGGTCTGACCAAAGAGGTATTCCCCTTCACACGGGATTGTACACAGTCTGGACTTAGTCTGTAAATCCCCTGGCCAGCTTTTAATCCACAAGGCTCGCCAAGCTGCATTTGACAGTGCTGCTGACTTTGCTGCCAACCTCACCGAGTCCACAGATGCATCAGCAAGAAAAGCTGCCGCCCCCTGAACCAGTGGAAGGGAAGAAATAATGTCTTTCCTAGAAGTCCCATCCTTCAACTGACTGTCTAGCTGTTCAAGCCACACCATCAGGGCTCTGGTCGTACAGGTAGCTGCTACTGTTCGGCTGGGTTTCTTGAGGAATATGCCCAGACTCTGAACCTTGCAACAGGTGGGCTACTCGCCGCCAGGTCCTCAATCCCCCGGCGTTCAGCTGCTCGCGCCAAAAAATTCAAACGAGCCCCGCCCCTTCCGGTGACGTCACAGGGCTTCCTGCCCGGCACACCGGAAGTCGCGTCAGAAGGTCGCGCCCGTTACGTGCGCCGCCGGCGCGACCTGGATCTCCTGCAAGCGGTAGCGAGGGGGGGGGGGAAGCCCGCTAGCGGCCCCACACCTGGCGGACATCTACCTCCCGTGAGGCGATGTCGCGCCTGCCGCAACGCTCACGGAGGCGCCCCCATGAGCCCTGCCGTGGCGTCTCCAGAGGACCGGGACGGACCGGCTCCAACCACCTGCTGTGGCCCTCTCTGGGACAGGAGTCCATCTTCTGCAGGTAAGCCTGCAAGGTCCCCCATCATGGACAGGAAACCTAAACTGAGGCGGAAAGAGAGGGCCGCCCTTTTTAACCTGTAGGTTTCCTGTCCTTGATGGGCGGATCCTCTCTCTCACGTGGTGCTGTCATGGACGACCGAATAAATATAACTTATACCTGTACAGAATACTTGGGGCAGTATGGTGGCTCAGTGGTTAGCACTGCAACCCTGCAGTGCTGGGGTCCTGGGTTCAAATTCCACCAAGGACAACATCTGCAAGGAGTTTGTATGTTCTCCCAGTGCTTGTGTGGGTTTCCTCCAGGTTCTCTGGTTTCTTCCCCAACTCCAAAGACATACAGATAGTGTATCTAGATTGTGAGCCCCAATGGGGACAGTGCCCATAATGTCTGTAATTTGTCTAAATTATAAAGCACCGCAGAATATGTTGGTGCTATATAAATAAAAAGATTATTATTATTATTACTTCTTGATGTGACCTGAAAACCACCAGTATATGATACAGATCATGAAGCAGAAATCGTATAACACTCAGAAAATCAATGTCTATATCCTAGTAAAAGTCAATATAGGCTGCTATGTGATAAATACATGAGCAGACAAAATAATTAAAATGCTGTTAGAGTACACATATATTTTGATCCTATATCACTAAATAAATAAATGTACATCAGTATAATTTGTCCGCCTAGTGGGGTAATTATGTGTATTCTTGGTATCATACTTTTCTATTTCATAAATTAGTCAATCCAATTATCACATGGGTGCATAGCCTGACAGGCACCAATCTCTGTACACACCTATTTCAGTCAATAGTCCCATGCATTGGAGTGATTTAGCCCCTGGCAAAACACTTGAGGTGGTGCTGTGTGAAGTAAAAACTGTGCAGTATCCAAGAAGAAAGAAAACAGCACTCACCAGTGGATGCTGGCGTAGAAGCGTAGTCAGTGCGCAAAGCGGCCGTCGTCCACTCCTCACCCCCGCAACCCCTAGCCAGCCGCTGTCCACCCTCTGTATGATGAATCCGGATTAAAAGGATTTTACTTCGGCATCCACTGTTTTCTTTCTTCTTGGATACTGCATAGCCTGTTATACACATGTGTTAATAATAAATGTGTGCCGTGTCTGGAATGAGCCTTAATGCCCTATATAGACAACTATGTGACCCACTTTGGAAATCATTTATTTGCCTACCTATACATTTCTCATCAAATAGTGATACAACATGTAAATGTGTTCCAAATACATAAATGTCAGTATAAAGTCTCCCCCCCTATGGATAGCAGAAAAATAATGGTGTCAGAAAAACATAGGTGATACTTGATATTGGATTAGTTAAATACATGTGTGCCAAGTGTCAAGAAATCACAGCCTGAGAGGTCGCGCAGATCCAACTGCTGTTATCTTTTTGTCACGAACAGCTCTCTGCTGACTCCTATCATCTGGACAATTACGCAACTGACTGACGATCAGCGGAGGAGGTTGCAGGCTGTTTCCACTAATGGTTCCCCAATATCCGGCCTAACAGTGATCGCATTGTACATACACCTCTGATTGTAAAGCATGGAATATGTGTTCAGTAGTGTTCAAAATAATAGCAGTCCAATATGGCTAACCAAATTAATCACTGTTATAAATTATATTACCCTATGTCAAACAATTTACCAGTTGTTGCAGTAGATTCTAAGAAAACCAATATAATGCACACGCCCGGGCTGAGCGGCGTGTGCGTGTGATTCCACTGGACCGTGCCGGAGAGTGAATGCCTGGAGGGGCGTAACTAGGTATTCACCCGATCCGACCAGGGTCGCACGACGGCATACGACGCCAGTGCACCAAGGAGGAACCGAGCAGAGGGACCAGGTGCTACTCCAGGACAGACCCCAGACACGGCTGTTGACCCACACAGGGGAATACAGGAACAGACTGGTTAGGCTGGCCCACAGACTGGTGGGTATAGGCAGGCACGACTGGTATGCAGGCAGGCGGGTACAGGCAAGCACGGCTAGAGTGCAGACAGAGAGGCACTAGCAGGTAGGAACACAGGCGGGATAGGACCCAGTACACACTGGGACTCAGGAACAGAACCACAGATGTGGAGGACAAACACAGCAGAGTGAGGCCGCCCAGAGAGGTGAGCGAGAGCAGGGCAAGACGAGACCGCCTAGAGCGGTGAGCGAGAGTAGAGCAGGACGAGGCCGCCTGGAGCGGTGAGCAAGAGTAGAGCAGGACAAGACCGCCTGGAGCAGTGAGCAAGAGTAGAGCAGGACAAGGCCGCCTGGAGCGGTGAGCAAAGGGTCAGAGCTGAGCGAGACTGCCGGAGCAGTGAGCAAGGAGTCAGAGCGGAGCGAGACTGCAGGAGCAGTGAGCAAAGGCAGAGCAGGCTAGAACCGCCGGAGCGGTGAGCAAAGGCAGAGCAGGCTAGAACCGCCGGAGCGGTGAGCAAAGGCAGAGCAGGCTAGAACCGCCGGAGCGGTGAGCAAAGGCAGAGCAGGCTAGAACCGCCGGAGCGGTGAGCAAAGGCAGAACAGGCTAGAACCGCCGGAGCGGTGAGCAAAGGCAGAGCAGGCTAGAACCGCCGGAGCAGTGAGCAAAGGCAGAGCAGGCTAGAACCGCCGGAGCGGTGAGCAAAGGCAGAGCAGGCTAGAACCGCCGGAGCGGTGAGCAAAGGCAGAGCAGGCTAGAACCGCCGGAGCGGTGAGCAAAGGCAGAGCAGGCTAGAACCGCCGGAGCGGTGAGCAAAGGCAGAGCAGGCTAGAACCGCCGGAGCGGTGAGCAAAGGCAGAGCAGGCTAGAGCCAGATACCCACAGGGTACTTGCAGTGAAGTAGCGAGTGGACCACAAACTCACAAACGGGAGTACAGCGACAACGAGCAGGAGTTAGGTACGAGTTCAGACTCTGCAGAAAAAGGAAAGGTACGGACAAAGAGAAACACGGGAAAACAGGCTAGAAGAGTATACAGACAAGAACAGACACAGTAGCAAGATACAGGAGCGGGTCTAGGTAATCGGCCCCTAGAAGGTGGGAGGAACAGGCTAGGAGCGTGTTCAGACAGGCCTGGAAATACAGCCTCCAGGATAGGCAGACAAGAGAACACAGAAGGGGACCTGGCACATTCAGAGTGAAAGACCACACTGAATGAAACACAATGCTCAGGCAGGGATTCATTGGGGCAGCTGGGTTAAATACCAGATGACAGACAGCAATAGGCTGAGGATGCACAAGGGGTGTGCCTGCAGCAGGTACAAAAAGTAGGAAGTGATCGGGCGCCGCCCTTAAGCAGCAGAAACAGACACAAACAGACAGCATGGTGGGAAGCCAGAGAGACATTCTGGACTGGAGATCAAGTGCGCGCTCTTGCACAGTGGGAGATGGACCACTATGCAAAGACGCCACCAGGTATGTTACAGTACCCCCCCCCCTTACGCCCCCTCTTCTTCAGGCCTGCCAGAATCTTCCGCAGGGAATTCGAGGGCCAATCCTTCACTTCAAGGAGATCACTTCCACTGTCCACAGGAAAAATTGGTCTCATCTGGTTAGCTAGGATGCTACCTCCTATCCAGCCATCCTCAGCAACAGACGAAACGGGTGGAGTACCAGGAACAGCACACAAGGAAGTCTCTCTCCATATATTTTCAGGTGGCACCCCAGAGGGTACAGGAGACAACTGGAAGTCCTCCACCGGGTTGGAGGGGAGCAGAGACTTGGGGGTAATCTCTGCTTCGAGGTACATCTTGTCAAACTCACAGGAAGAAATAGACAGGTTATCAGGTACAGGGTGAGAAAAAGTCACTGTCTCTTTGTTATCTGATGGTACCCCGGAGGATTCAGGAAACAACTGGAGGTCCTCCGCCGGGTCAGAAGAGTGCAGAGGCTCGGCGAAAACATCTGCTTCAGAGGCGTGTAGAGACTCGGGAGTAACCTCTGCTTCGGAGTACACTAGGTTGGACTCACTGGACGAAGCGAGCGAGGTATCAGGTACAGAGTATAGGAGAGTCTCTGTCCTTTCGCTACCAGGTAGCACCCCGAAGGGTTCTGGAGACAACTGGAGGTCCTCCGCCTGGTCGGAGGGGTGTAGAGACTCGGGGGTAACTACCACTTTGGGGTACCCATTGTCAGGCTCACAGGACGGAGTGGACAAAGTATCGAGTACCGGGTGTAGAGAAGTCTCTCTCCATTTGTCATCGAGTGGTATCCCGGAGGATTCAGGAGGCAACAGGGGGTCCTCCGCCAGGTAGTAGAGGTGCACAGACTCGGAGGTAATCACAGCTTCGGAGCATCCTTGGACATGCACACTGGTTAAAGTGGGTGAAGCATCTGATGCCGGGTGCAGGAAGTTCTCCTGTGTGGAGTCTGGATGGGCTGTAGTCTCTTCGGGCAGGAGAACTGGTGCACTACCCACGCACATTACCCGTTGGGGCTTCACCGGGATACAGGGAGATGAAGCTTCAGTAGGGACTTCAAGGTTGGGGTCAGGAGGTCTCAGGGAGGACAGACCCTGGCGTGACGGCTTGCTTCTACGTCTAGCACGTCTGGACTGCCTCTTGAGGTTGGGAGAAGTATTCCAGAGAGCGTAGTCACCCTGTGAGGATTCTGGGTGGGCAGTAGTCTCATTGGGCTGGAGGACTATTGCGCTACCCACACACATTACCCATCGGGGCTGCTCCGGGATATTGGGAAGTGAAGCTTCAGCAGGAGCCTCCGGGTTAGGGTCATCGAAGACCATTAGAAAGGCCACCAGGAAGGCCTGAAGGTCCAGGAGGATAGGATCCTGTGCTTCCCATAGGGGAGTGATCCATTCCAAGGCATCACCCATTAGGTAAGACATTATGAATCTCACATTAACCCGATCGGTGGGAAAACAAAGAGGGTAGAACTTGAAGTGTAGCATGCATTGCTCCACAAATGCACGACTCTGTCTTGGATCCCCATAGTAACGTGGCGGATCCGCAGGAACGAGAGCTGATAGATCCATCTGGACGGGTGTGTAATTCGCCTGGAACTCAGCTAAGAAAAATAAATTATTTATTTATTTTTAATGTACGTATTCGCTGGAAAACGTCTCAGAGAGCGAAGGCCGTGGGGCTCAACGGGAACCATGACCTGAGCATGCTGTAATGCACACGCAAAGGCAGAGCAGGCTAGAACCGCCGGAGCGGTGAGCAAAGGCAGAGCAGGCTAGAACCGCCGGAGCGGTGAGCAAAGGCAGAGCAGGCTAGAACCGCCGAAGCGGTGAGCTGAGGCAGAGCAGGCTAGAACCGCCGGAGCGGTGAGCAAAGGCAGAACAGGCTAGAACCGCCGGAGCGGTGAGCAAAGGCAGAGCGGGCTAGAACCGCCGGAGTGGTGAGCAAAGGCAGAGCGGGCTAGAACCGCCGGAGCGGTGAGCAAAGGCAGAGCGGGCTAGAACCGCCGGAGCGGTGAGCAAAGGCAGAGCGGGCTAGAACCGCCGGAGCGGTGAGCAAAGGCAGAGAGGGCTAGAACCGCCGGAGCGGTGAGCAAAGGCAGAGCGGGCTAGAACCGCCGGAGCGGTGAGCAAAGGCAGAGCGGGCTAGAACCGCCGGAGCGGTGAGCAAAGGCAGAGCAGGCTAGAACCGCCGGAGCGGTGAGCAAAGGCAGAGCAGGCTAGAACCGCCGGAGCGGTGAGCAAAGGCAGAGCAGGCTAGAACCGCCGGAGCGGTGAGCAAAGGTAGAGCAGGCTAGAACCGGATACCCACAGGGTACTTGTAGTGAAGTAGTGAGTGGACCACAAACTCACAAACGGGAGTACAGCGACAACGAGCAGGAGTTAGGTACGAGTTCAGACTCTGCAGAAAAAGGAAAGGTACGGACATAGAGAAACATGGGAAAACAGGCTAGAAGAGAATACAGACAAGAACAGACACAGTAGCAAGATACAGAAGCGGGTCTAGGTAATCGGCCCCTAGAAGGCGGGAGGAACAGGCTAGGAGCGTGTTCAGACAGGACAGACTAGATACAGGAGCGGGTCTAGGAATGCAGCCCCTAGAGGGCGGGAGGAACAGGCTAGGAGCGTGTTCAGACAGGCCTGGAAATACAGCCTCCAGGATAGGCAGACAAGAGAACACAGAAGGGGACCTGGCACATTCAGAGTGAAAGACCACACTGAATGAAACACAATGCTCAGGCAGGGATTCATTGGGGCAGCTGGGTTAAATACCAGATGACAGACAGCAATAGGCTGAGGACGCACAAGGGGTGTGCCTGCAGCAGGTACAAAAAGCAGGAAGTGATCGGGCGCCGCCCTTAAGCAGCAGAAACAGACACAAACAGACAGTATGGAGGGAAGCCAGAGAGACATTCTGGACTGGAGATCAAGTGCGCGCTCTTTCACAGTGGGAGATGGACCACTATGCAAAGACGCCGCCAGGTATGTTACAACCAACATTCTCAGCCTTCATGATCTGCATGTTTTTGAGTCTGTGTATTTGAACTCCACACTGCTATTATTTTGAATAGACCCCTTTCAATTATTTATTCAATTAGTGAGGTCTATCATTCTGTGAAGAAACAGGTGTGAATCAGGCGGCCCTTATCTAAGGGTGAGGCCAGTATATGTTGTACATGCATTTCTCCTTGAAAGCCTGAGAAATATGGGTCGTTCAAATCATTGTTCAGAAGAAAAGCGTACTTTGATTAATAAGTTGATTGGAGAGGGTAAAACTTATAAAGAAGTGCAGACAATGATAAGCTGTTCAGCTACAATGCTCTCCAATGCTTTAAAATGGAAAGCAAAACCAGAGAGACGTGGAAGAAAACGGAAGACTACCATTCGAATGGATTGAAGAATAGCCGGGATGGCAAAGGCTCAGCTGCTCCAGGATGATCAAGAACAGTCTCAAGTTACCTGTAAGTACTGTGAAAGCTAGAAGACACCCGTGTGAAGCTAATCTCTTAGCAAGAAGTCCCCACAAAGTCCCACTGTTAAAGAAAAACAAAAACGTACTGAAGTGGATACATTTTGCAAAAGAGGACATCAATTGGCCTAAGAGAAATGGAGAAACCTTTTGTGGACTGATAAAAGTAAAATTGTTCTTTTCTGCATTTGCTATTTTCTGTAAAGTAGTTAAAAATTATAGACATTTCTCTTCATGTTTTGAATTTGTAAACAGTGTGCAATGTTTACAATTCATGAAAATAAAACCTAGTATAAAGATTTTGTGCTTAACTCATGTTATTGGACACACTGCTATTATTTTGAACACTACTGTACCTTGCTTGGCACATGTACTCAACTTGGTATGTTTTCAGAAAGTGCTGTAAAACGAAGATTTGCCAGAGCTTCTGGTCAAGGTACACTGCGCCAGCGCACATTTTCATTTTCGCAAGTCAGCTTCAGCTGCCGCCACCTTGGCTATGCTACGGCAGCGCATGCAAGTCCCAGCTCACCGACTGGTGTGCGACATGCCCACTCGCTGGAACTCCAACATCTGGCTCACAAAGCCTTGCCAGCATGTGCAATAGGAAGTACCAGTGTAAAGGTAAAATATATATATTATAGAAAATTAATTAGTTTCTTTTAATAGATTACCTAATCAGTGTGTGTTAAATAGTTAATTATGGATAATCATTTTTCTTAAATCTGAGTTCTATGTATCAGCCATCGTGTCTAGTTGACATGCGCTAGTTGTGTGTATATTTTTAGTTCACTACCATATGTAGAACAGGTGTGCCATACGACTGGCTATAAAAGCCCATGGTACAGAAAGGGGGGGCTCTCTTGCTCTTCCCACCCCACAAGACACAGAATCTTCATGCTGAGAAGTATCTGACATGTAGGCCTGGACACGTGCTGGACAAAGACATGATTTACCAGCCAGGATCCCAGGAAAGATGGGTGAATCTCAACAATTAAGCTAATTATGGACAAATGGACAATTACTTTATAACTAATTATTGTATGTACCTGCTGCAATCTGATTCTTTTTAATGGACACTCCAAGAATAAATAGATACATTTTTTTATAAGAAAATCTTGATATTGATACTTTGCGAAGTCCTCAGTAGAAAAAATAATACAGAAAGTAGTATTATTTTACAAAGGTGAGCCAGCCAGTACTGTTTTTTTTGTTTTTTTTTAAAAGTGAATTTCCATTTTTGAACAAAGGGGGGGGGAGTCCTGACGAGTTGATGACCAGCTGTTGTTCACGTGTCAGTAAATTCACTAGTTTGTCACGAGAAGCAAAAAGGAACCTACAGACCGAGGACTAGCAGGAAACAGAGGTACTAACAAGGAACAGAATCACACAGGAAATGAATCAGACGAATTGAAGACAGGACGTGCTGATAAAGAGAAGCTAAGGAATCTTAAGGTGTTACATACCTGGCGGCGTCCTTGCATAGTGGTCCTTCTCCCACTTTGCAAGAGCGCGCACTTGATCTCCAATCCAGAATGTCTCTCTGGCTTCCCTCCATGCTATCTGTTTCCTTCTCTTTCTGCTGCTTAAGGGCGTCGCCCGATCACTTCCTGCTTTTTGTACCTGCTGCAGGCACACCCCTTGTGCGTCCTCAGCCTATTGCTGTCTGTCACCTGGTATTTAAACCAGCTGCTTCAATTAACCCATGCCTGAGCATTGTGTTTCATTCAGTGTGGTCTTTCACTCTGAATGTGCCAGGTCCCCTTCTGTGTTCTCTTGTCTGCCTATCCTGGAGGCTGTATTTCCAGGCCTGTCTGAACACGCTCCTTGCCTGTTCGTCTCGCCTTCTAGGGGCCGCATACCTAGACCCGCTCCTGTATCTTGTCTGTCCTGTCTGAACACGCTCCTGGCCTGTTCCACCCGCCTTCTAGAGGCTGCATTCCTAGACCCGCTCCTGTATCTTGCTACTGTGTCTGTTCTTGTTTGTATACTCTTCTAGCCTGTTTTCCCGTGTTTCTCTATGTCCGTACCTTTCCTTTTTCTGCAGAGTCTGAACTCGTACCTAACTCCTGCTCGTTGTCACTGTACTCCCGTTTGTGAGTTTGTGGTCCACTCGCTACTTCACTGCAAGTACCCTGTGGGTATCTGGTTCTGCCTTTCCCTTCCTGTCTGTTCCGTGTGAACAGAGCCCTGTCCCCCCTGCTCTGCCTTTGCTCACCGCTCCGACGGTTCTAGCCTGCTCTGCCTTTGCTCACCGCTCTGACGGGTTCTAGCCTGCTCTGCCTTTGCTCACCGCTCCGGCGGTTCTAGCCTGCTCTGCCTTTGCTCACCGCTCCGGCGGTTCTAGCCTGCTCTGCCTTTGCTCACCACTCCGGCAGTTCTAGCCTGCTCTGCCTTTGCTCACCGCTCGGGCGGTTCTAGCCTGCTCTGCCTTTGCTCACCGCTCCGGCGGTTCTAGCCTGCTCTGCCTTTGCTCACCGCTCCGGCGGCTCTAGCCTGCTCTGCCTTTGCTCACCGCTCCGGCGGTTCTAGCCTGCTCTGCCTTTGCTCACTGCTTCGGCGGTTCTAGCCTGCTCTGCCTTTGCTCACCGCTCCGGCGGTTCTAGCCTGCTCTGCCTTTGCTCACCGCTCCGGCGGTTCTAGCCTGCTCTGCCTTTGCTCACCGCTCCGGCGGTTCTGTCCTGCTCTGCCTTTGCTCACCGCTCTGGCGGTTCTAGCCTGCTCTGCCTTTGTTCACTGCTCCGGCAGTCTCGCTCTGCTCTGACTCCTTTGCTCACTGCTCCGGCAGTCTCGCTCTGCTCTGACTCCTTTGCTCACTGCCCCGGCAGTCTCGCTCTGCTCTGACTCCTTGCTCACTGCTCCGGCAGTCTCGCTCAGCTCTGACCCTTTGCTCACCGCTCCAGGCGGCCTTGTCCTGCTCTACTCTTGCTCACCGCTCCAGGCGGCCTTGTCCTGCTCTACTCTTGCTCACTACTCCAGGCGGCCTCGTCCTGCTCTACTCTTGCTCACCGCTCCAGGCGGCCTCGTCCTGCTCTACTCTTGCTCACTGCTCCAGGCGGTCTCGTCCTGCCCTGCTCTCGCTCACCTCTCTGGGCGGCCTCACTCTGCTGTGTTTGTCCGCCACATCTGTGGTTCTGTTCCTGAGTCCCAGTGTGTACTGGGTCCTATCCCGCCTGTGTTCCTACCTGCTAGTGCCTCCCTGTCTGCACTCTAGCCGTGCTTGCCTGTACCCCCCTGCCTGCATACCCACCTGCCTGCATACCAGTCGTGCCTGCCTATACCCACCAGTCTGTGTGCCAGCCTTACCAGTCTGTTCCTGTATTCCCCTGTGTGGGTCAACAGCCGTGTCTGGGGTCTGTCCTGCAGTAGCACCTGGTCCCTCTGCTCGGTTCCTCCTTGGTGCACTGGCGTCGTATGCCGTCGTGCGACCCTGGTCGGATCGGGTGAATACCTAGTTACGCCCCTCCAGGCATTCACTCTCCGGCACGGTCCAGTGGAATCACACGCACACGCCGCTCAGCCCGGGCGTGTGCATTACATAAGGTAAGCAAAATATGGATATAATTTCTTCTTTTGCTAAACAAAGTAATATTAATTTCAAAGTTAATGTAGGAAATGACTTGGACGTTTTGTGGCTCAGTTTATACAAAGAATGTGAATTGCAGAATTTACATTTAACTTCTAAATTGGTAAATAGAGACAAACAGAAATTGAGAAATATTCTACATTTGGTAGATTTTTTTCATAGTCTTGTGTTAGAGATTTCTAAGCAGAAAAAATAGTGTAGAAGAAGTGTCAGATGGTGATACTGATTCTGACTGTAATGTGGAAAATGAACAAGAAGTAAGACACGTGTCTGTAACTGAAGGTGACCTTGGGTCTGACCAAGAGACGGACATACAGAAACCTGACATGGGAGGAGACATGACTGATATACGAGAAACCGACATATTAGGTGATGTGGGAGGAGACGTGAGTGACGTAGGAGGAACGGACGTACAAGAGCCACTAAAAATATCAGAGAATTCAGGAATTACCCAGGCTCAACTACAAATTAAAATTAGGAAAAATTTGCTGAAATTATACAAAACCATGCCAAAATATGATGTCAAAATCCATGCCTGTAGAAATTCAGAGACATTTGAAAGCTTTTCTGATAAGTTTGATTTATGCAATGAGGAGAGGAATCAATTATTTAAAATATGGATTCCTGTGACATTGTCCAGATGTTACTCTCCTAATGGATGGGAAAATTATTCGGACAGGTTAAAATATTTGATTTATTGTGTCACAAAGGATTTTCCCAACATAGAAGATCTGCAGAAACTAAGGATTGGTAGGAAGGAATGTACATATACATTCATGTCCTTATTTGAACGGTTGTACAAAGCTCTCATCAAAAATGGAAAATTACAACAAATGATAACAACTTTTGTACAAAAATTCAAATTCCTAAATCCAGTTTCACAAGTTATTGCATCACAAAAGTTCATTATTTGAATGCGCTCAGTTGCTGGATTTTGTTAGAAAACATGAGAATCATGAAAAGAAAATAAATCAAGTTAAATTTATAATGCCAGAAAAGGTAAAATCTTACCAAAAGCCAATATCAAACTCTCCTAGACTGAGTCATCCCCAAAGTGAACTCTTTCAAATACGCAGGAGATTTCATATCGGTTATAAGCCATATCAGATAATTCAAAACTCCATATCTCCACAGAAAGAGTTAAAAATGCAAAGCTGTGACTTCTCCCTAGAAAAGAAAATGGCCGAAATAGACGGACAGAGGCAGGTGAGACGACCAGCTCACAGTGACGTCATGGAATGTGGACAGAAGAACAGGCAGTTCTCTGAGGTTTTGAAGAATAGAAAAATTAATTTTCTAGAGAGGGCATTCCTGGAGATATTTGAGAGAGACAGAAGATTTGGTTTAGGGAGTGGCTAAGAAAAAACTGTAATTATAATGTAGCATGGAAGTGTTACAATGTCTCAATATTTATTTATAATCTTATACAGTAAAATTGTAGCTACATAGTTTCTAATAGTTCATATATATATATATATATATATATATATACTTGTCTAAGTAGAGATTGTGTATAATTGTATTTATATACATATTTATAAAAAAATATATATATGTTAATTAATAAATTAGAACTTTATATATAAATTTAAGTAGCAATATTTTGAATTACATTAGAACCAACCAATATATGTATAAGATATTTAAATAATTCTGTTTCTGTATGAATTTGATATTTAATTTTATTTTCTTATATTTCCTTAGAGGTTTCATTCCAAAGCAGGATTTGATCAAACAACTCTAAAATGGATTTATTTCTTTATTCACACAGGAAGTTGAAAATTGCATGATTTTATGAGTATAACATTTTATTAATATTTTCTGTGCATGAAGTGTTCGCGCTAATTAAAATAGCTTTACAGCATGACGTGTGACAGCTGCAGCCTTTGAACTTTGAGCTAATGGTATAGAACCCATTCATTCTATTTTCAGCTGATGTAACTTAAGACCGGGCAGCCAGTGAAAAGAAGAATCTAAGTCAAGAGTTTTTTCAAGTGTCTGAAATTTCAGTGACTTACTCTCATATTATATAATATGTACTTGGGGAATATTCAAAGAAATATTAAGATATTAAATTTCATAGTTTACAATGCGCATTAATAAATTGGGATACAACAATTTTGGGTTAAATATATATATATATATCTATATATATATATATATATGTGTATATATATATATATATATATATATATAAAACTTCATATGTGGAATGTTTGAGTTGAACAGATCTGTGAATGTGACAGATGAGTAAATCAGCAGCTGCTAAGTGTGATTGATGTGACAGAGGCCTCGTATGTTTGTATGTTTGAAAAAAAATTTTTCTTTATGTGAAGGTACACAAATATATTTAATTCTGAGGAAATTGTAATACATAATTAGGTATTATCTACATATATATATTCCTATATTTCTTTAATAACTCTTATTTCTTGATTTAACTAATAGTGGATAAGGGCAACCACACATCAAAATGGTTTACAAAGCAAATTTATATTTAGAATAATTTTCCACATGATAATATTCTTGAATAACTATGATATTATTTTTAATGGTTACCTAAATAGGTACACACCTCTCTTTAGACAAATCTATGCTACTCATCGATATGAAATTTATGCAAAATGTTTATACAAGAATAATTATTTTTAATTTGGTTCTGATATATATATAAATTATTTTATAAAATAATATTTTTTGGTATTAAAAGGGAAAATGTGTTTTTGATCCTGATTACATAATCACTTTTGATCAATACTTATTTTCCACACATTTTAATAAAGGTAAAATATTAATAAGGTATTATGGTATAATTAAGAAGGGTGTTACATGCAAAGTTGCATAATTTTATATTTTTTGGTGATATAAGGTTATGACAAATATGAAATCATCCAAATAATGGAGATATAAGGGTATTTTTTATGGAGAATATAATTACTCTGCATTTGTCATTAAAATTTAAAGGCCTTATTTTTGTTTTTATTCTTATTTTTACTCTTAATTTTATTTTTCATTTTTAAAATTTTATTCTTACTTATTTTCTTATTTTTCCATTTTTCATTTTTAATTCTCAATTTTTGATTTTAATTCAGTTCAATATTTCAATTGAGAAAACACATTAATATTTAATGGGGTAATGTCAAGTACAAGAATATTGCTTCATTAAATATAATGATGATATGAATTAATATAAGAAAAATGTTTCAATTTTCTGAGTAAACACAACAATTCTTTCATTCATTCATTCATATATTTATTCATTTTAGTTCAGGAGTATACATTCTTTGGTATTATTGGTTTAATAAAGATATAAACACTTGTTGTTTCAAAACACATTGAATTACTATCTATTATTGTTTATTATTCCAAACATAATTTATTTAATATTTTGATAATAATTAGATGGATATTATTGATTGCTATGGTACGCTGTGATATTATAGGTTAGGAAAAATTGCCAGATTTGGTATCAGATTAGGGAATGAAGACTTCAATCAAGACATCGCAATTATGAATTCTATCTTAATAAAGACTTTTCATATTTATAAATCAAAGAGATTCTCAAAGGTTACAAGAAGAAGCAACTGATATCCGGACGTCTCAGAAGGTGTGAATGCTGAGTGTTATAATAGACTGTGTCCATTACATACAATACATTCACACCACTGATCACCACGACGGCAGAGAACGATGATCCTATATGTACTGGGTTGTGCTCAAGTTTCATCACGTTCCAGTGTTTTCTTATCACCTGCAACGCTTCAATGAAAGCTGGTGAACAGGTAATACCTGACATATGTGTCCTGTATATAAAGGACTGAGTACTGGTTATGGTGCTATATAAAGCAGGGAAGTGTCAAGTTAACCCTTGCTTTACTGACCAAAGACGTCACATCTGTTCCAAAAGTGACACGAGACCAGTACGGACGACACGGAAGATTCCAGAACTATCTAACGTCAGTCCAGGTGACATCGCACAGATATTAAAGCTACATTTCATCCATGGACTTTATTAGAAAGATCATGTGTGTCAATTGATAAAAAACAAAGAGTACAGTTTATGGACTGCACAATGATGAATACAATTATGGACTGTACAATATCTACACGCTATAATATATTTCAAAGGAGTTTTCATCTAAAGACTGTGTTATAAAAGAACCAAAAAGAAGACGAGACGATAACCCGAGGACATCAGATGATGACGATTGGACCCGCGATTGCTTCAATTTAGATATAGGGAAGTATAATTATACATGTTAAATGAATATTAGTCACGGCTTACCATAACATGAATTCACATCATTATATAACAATAATCAGATATTGATATTATTATTATTATTATTATGGAAATTTAATGATATTGCCAAGGAAGAAGGAAAGAAAAAATGATTGATGAATATATCTTCTTTTGAGGATTTTTTAAAAAAAGGGGGGAATGTTAAATAGTTAATTATGGATAATCATTTTTCTTAAATCTGAGTTCTATGTATCAGCCATCGTGTCTAGTTGACATGCGCTATTTGTGTGTGTATTTTTGGTTCACTACCATATGTAGAACAGGTGTGCCATACGACTGGCTATAAAAGCCCATGGTACAGAAAGGGGGGGCTCTTGCTCTTCCCACCCCACAAGACACAGAATCTTCATGCTGAGAAGTATCTGACGTAGGCCTGGACACGTGCTGGACAAAGACATGATTTACCAGCCAGGATCCAAGGAAAGATGGGTGAATCTCAACAATTAAGCTAATTATGGACAAATGGACAATTACTTTATAACTAATTATTGTATGTACCTGCTGCAATCTGATTCTTTTTAATGGACAATCCAAGAATAAATAGATACATTTTTTTTATAAGAAAATTGATATTGATACTTTGCGAAGTCCTCAGTAGAAAAAATAATGCAGAAAGTAGTATTATTTTACAGTGTGAATCAATATAGCGATGATGGAATAATCTATGCGTATGTATATATGCAAATGTGTATATGCACATGGATTATGTTAATAGTTAATAAATATATAACTAACAGCTTCTATTCTTATTGTAGACACGAACAACTAAATGATTTCCTGAGAATGACGTATGCATGTGCATGGCTGATAACAGAGAGATTCATGTAGAGTTGGCAAAGGTGGCGCTGAGAGACAAGTTCACCCCCTCCCATCGGAATTCCTAAGGCGTTACTAAGGTCAAAAGATACATGGATGAACAAATTACAGTGTGCCAAGTTATCAGAAAAGAGCAATAAATTTTACTAATCCCACCTAGAAGGAGAATATTATTTAACCCCATGTCTACATAATAAAGTATGCCATTTGCATGGTTCAGTCTCTGAGTGAAGTTTTTCAACCAGATTAGCAGATTTGGTTAATTAGCTTCTCTGCATGCACTCGGACATCTTTAATTTGGAGGAGAGCAGTTACATAGAGTATCTTAAATTGGTGAAACCTCCACAAATGGTGCCTTGACTCGGATCACACTCGAGGGGAACTCTAGGTCTCGGGGTGCTCATCACCGGACCACCTACGGATGAGCCGGGACTGCCTACGGACGAGCCTGATCAACTCTCATCACTGAATACGGCAAGTCTGCAGTTTTAATGAATCCGTAGTACTTACTCGTATTTTGAGCGGTCTCTGGTGAGTTTTTCTAGCATCTACATTGGCCCTTAGGGACAGCCCCGTGCGAATGGGCGGGTCCCCGCTGTGTGATTCCAAGAACTCTGGTGTGTAGCTGCTCTGTGGTATATCAGGTGTCCCGTCCCATTAGAACAATCTTTGTACGCAGGGGCGTACACGTATACACTTGAGAATTTAGGGAAATTTCTTTGTTTATAACGCGGGCACGCAGGGAGTGACGTTGTTGCTGATAAGTCGTGTATTAAGTCGTCATTAGGACGCGGGCTCGCGGGGCCAACCAATCCTCTATTAAGTCGTGTATTAAGTCGTGGGACACGCGGGGAGTGACGATGTTGCTGATAAGTCGTGTATTAAGACGTCATTAGGACGCGGGCACGCGGGGTTAACCAATTCTCTATTAAGACGTGTAATACGCAGGGAGCCAACTGCATCGTTAAGTCGTACATTAAGACGTCACTAGGACGTGGGTGCGCGGGGTGTTCAGTGCTTCATTAAGTCGTAAAAGAATCAATTCAGTGCTTGGTAGGGAGTGTAGGGACTTGTTACAATTCTACTTGTGTATCAGCTGCCTGGATTGATCATAAGTCTAAGGAGACGGAACACCTGGAGCCAAAATCATGAAAAAACTAAAGACATTGTGTCGCAGGGGTCACTCGATCAGGAGCGAAAGGACCCCAAAGATATAGTTGCTAGAAGAGAAGGAAAGAAATATGTAGAGAAAATCAAAAGAGTAATGTCATTGTGTGGGTTGTACCCCGGAGGGAAGGGGGGGTAGATTACGGTACCAAATGTTGAATGCAGCAATTTGTGAAAATGGGAAAACTGGAAGATAATGGGTTGTTGCAAAGTGCATACATGTGGAAAAAGGTTGCACGGAGTTTGTCGAAAGAAGGGAAAAAAGTATGTGCAGAAACTTAAACAGTTAACTAAAATATGCGAGCTACCAGATAAGGGCCGGTTACAGCTGCTAGAATAGCAAGAAATTATGAAAAAGAAAAAGGGCAAGCTAGAAGATTAAGGATTGTTACAAACAGCTTTGGCTTGGTATAGAACAGCAGAGAATTTGTCAAAAGAAGGTTGGGTGGAGGAAGAAAATACAGACAATAAGGGAAAGACACCATGCTATGTGTATTACAAATATACTGCTCTCCAGCCACTGCCCGATAACGGCGGACAGGGGGATGGACCTGTACAAATTGCAGTCAGCATAATCCTGATAATAGAGATACTTGTCTTGCATGCGGGGCACCACGACCCAGACCTCACACTGTTCCTCCCCTCCCCACCATGCCTCCGTCACCGCCCTATAATGATGGCGCAATGAATTGTTGGGTGTGTTCTAACTGTGGCCAGCAGAATCCATTGTCAGCAGATTATTGTGTGGCATGTCATGCGCCCCGTCCAGGAGGCCCACCCCTTGCTACTACCCAAGCCACTCCTAGTGCCCCTTCCTCATCCTGCAGCGGCCATGTTACTACACCCATTGCATCACCTCTGGCCTCTGACCAGATGTCAGTGGGTGTGCTCCTTCCCAGTGGAACCTTCCGGCGGCGGCCATCTTGGCACACCCGGAATCCAGGCCGCAATGCACACTACACCCGGAATGTGTATGATGAAGATCATCATGGTCCATGTGTGTCACAACTTATAACGGGAAGAGCAATAGAAGTAAGGTTCCTTGTTCCAACATAGTTCAGAATATTATTGATTTAAGTTCTGGAATGTATGGATTTCCTATGCAAGCCTGTGCCCAAGCTATATTCCAAGCTATACGGGAGTATAGAAGATTAACTATGTTGGAGGAGATAAGACTAATCAGAAATGACTATCATAAATCTCAAATTCTCACCCGAGCTGTGGAAAGTGCCACAACTAGATCAGACTCACTCAGCCACCAGATGACCTCAGAAGATAACCCGAATGAAATGTTTCCTGGACAAACAAGTCCACCTCCTGTTGCTGTGTTGCCAGTATCTCCCTCAACATCTTCTCAGTCAGAATCTCCAGTGCCAGATTACCATAATAGATATGTGGCATTCACACCTTCGCAAGTTTATCCAGTGATTAGACAACTACCTGATCCAGACAGACACCCTATGGTGTTCTACAGAAGAATCAGACAAATTCAACAAACTTATTCAGCCACTTGGAAAGATCTTCATGAAGTCACTAGCATTAAAGCGGGAGATGCCTTCTGGCCAATGATTCAAGTAGCTCTGAATGACAGCCAAGTGACAGACAAGGAGACTTACCAATCAGGAGGAGCTTTTTGTCAACAACTTCAGCAATGGGCCAAGGAGCAGTTCACAGACTCATCTACCAGTGTATCGGACTGTACTCAAGAATCAGGGGAGAATGTCAAAAAATTTTACACCAGAATCTATACTCTGTTCAAGGATCAAGGGTTCGATGAAGGTCAGTGGATCCAACAGAATCTGCTAGTCACTTCATTTGTTAAGGGACTCAGAGAGGAAATCTCAGTGAAGCTTACAGACTCCAGGCCAGAATACTTGGACATGTCCCTGCGAAAGGTACTCCTCATTGCTAAAGCTATAGAGAAACAATTGAATGCTATACCAAGGCCTGCTCCAAGGCCTACTCCAGAGCCTACTCCGGCACTGACACCGAATCCTGTTCCTGCTCCTGCTTCAGCTGCTCTAGCAGCCTATCAACCTGAAGATAATCAACAAGAACAGTTGCCATATCCCCCAGGATACCCACAACAACTATACCGCTCAACCCCACAATGGATGGGTCCTCAACAAATGTACAGAGGACCGAGTTTAAGACTAAGGGAATCAATCTGTCACCGTTGTAATCAACCAGATCATTTCAGAAGAGGATGTCCGGAGAATAGAGGGGATCCTTTCTATGGCTCAATGCCACTCTCCTACAAGCCGCAATTTGAAAGAAGAGATTCTCCACGCTACCAAGAGAATCCACAGTACTCCTGCCAAGAATATAGACAGTCATCATAGCAGCCACCACAGAGAGAGTATGAGACAATACCAAGAGAACCTGTGCAGAATTACAGAGACCAGCCATCGCAACAGATGTACCAAAATAACAGGGACCCACCACGTTGGTTTGCGGGGGAAGACCAGAATTACCCTGCATAGGACAGTAGCAAAGCCGTGCTCACCTTGACCTCAGTTGAAAACATCCTCACTAGAGATGAGCGGTGTTCGACTAGAACTGTTCGCCAATCTCAAATTCGAGCTGTTTTGGGCGGTGTTCGAGTTGTTCGACGAACCCGAACGATTTGCAAAAAATTCGGCTGTTCGAGGTTATGTTCGATAACTGTTCGTGCACCAAAAGCGTGTCCTGCATGTCTGGCGCTATTTAGAGCACCAATCATGCAGGGATTGTCTGCCACTCACTGTAATGCCACAGCCATGGTGGTTGTGGCATTACAGTGATTGCCCAAATCGATGGGAACAGTGCTCACAGTGAAACATGAAAAGCCGGCAATTCAGCAGCGGCATACACCTGTACCCGACAATTTAGAACCGAAAGAATAGAGCTTCACACATAGATTAGATAGATATAAACATGTCAGCCACATATATACGAAGTACAGTGATAGTGCTGCTTACTGTACTTGTCATTTAGCGTAAAGGATTTATCAAAAAAAATAATAGTGTTTTCATGCACCGTCTCTTTAAAAAAGCCGGCCGGCAATTCAGCAGCGGTACCCGACAATTTATAACAGACAGAATAGAGCTTCACACATAGATTAGATAGATAGAAACATGTCAGTCACATATATATGAAGTACAGTGATAGTGTTGGTTACTGTACTTGTCATTTAGTATTAAAATAAAGGATTTATTATTAAAAAAATTGGCGTGGGGTTCCCCTTAATTTTAGGCTCTAGCGGAGGTTAAGCAGACGGCTGGGGCAGATGTTTGAAGCCTGGGAAGGGGGTAATACCCACGGAGCTTCCCAGGCTACTAATATCAGCCCCCAGCTGAATACATAGCCTTTACTAGCTATTAAAATGGGGGACCCCCCCAAAAAAATGACGTGGGGTCCCCCTAATTTAATAGCTAGCAAAGGCTAGGCAGACAGCTGGGGGCTGATATTAATAGCCCAGGAAGGGAGCCATGAATATTGGCCCCCTCCCAGGTTAGAAACACCAGCCGTCAGCCGCCCCAGAAATGGCGCATTCATAGGATGCGCCAATTCTGGCACTTAGCCTCGCTCTTCCACGCTGCCCTGGTGCGGTGGCAGGGGGTAATAGGGTTGGGGTTGATGTCAGCTTATAATGCCAGCTGACATCAAGCCCAGGTTAGTAATGGAGAGGCGTCTAAAAGACACCCCCATTACTAACCCCATAGTCAAAGTTAAAAAAAACACAAACACCCAGAATAAAGTCCTTTAATTGAAATAAAGACACAATCCTTTATTGTTCTAAATTAAACCATACTTACCGTCACGCCCATTCCAGCTGAAGCCAACGATCTCCTGCAATAAAAGTAAAATAATAAACCAACCTCATCCTTACCTTTCCATGGTTCCCACGACAGCTTCAGCTCTGCTACATCGAGATGACAGGCTGGACCGCAGCAGAACGCTGCCATCCAGCCTCTCATCCCGCAGACACTGAGAAGCGCAGGCTTGCTTGCGCTGCTCAGCGTCTCTCTGTGACGACATCCAGATGAGCCGAGTTCATGTCCAATGAACTCGGCTCACCTCATGCACGTCACTGACAGCGTGGGAAAAATTCTCACGCTGAAGCGGTGAGTGCAGGAGAATTCTCCCACGCTGTCAGTGACGTGCATAAGGTGAGCTCATGTCCAATGAACTCAGCTCACCTCCTGCACGTCACTGACAGCGTGGGAGAATTCTCCTGCACTCAGCGCTTCAGCGTGAGAATTCTCCCACGCTGAAGCGCTGAGTGCAGGAGAATTTTCCCACGTTGTCAGTGACGTGCATAAGGTGAGCTCATGTCCAATGAACTCAGCTCACCTCCTGCATGTCACTGACAGCGTGGGAGAATTCTCCTGCACTCAGCGCTTCAGTGTGAGAATTCTCCCACGCTGAAGCGCTGAGTGCAGGAGAATTTTCCCACGCTGTCAGTGACGTGCATGAGGTGAGCCGAGTTCATTGGACATTAACTCGGCTCATCTGGATGCCCTCACAGAGAGACACTGTGGAGCGCAAGCAAGCCTGCGCTTCTCAGTGTCTGCGGGATGACAGGCTGGATGGCAGCGTTCTGCTGCGGTCCAGCCTGTCATCTCGATGTAGCAGAGCTGAAGCTGTCATGGGAACCATGGAAAGGTAAGGATGATGTTGCTTTATTATTTTTCTTTTATTTCAGGAGATCGTTGGCTTCAGCTGGAATGGGCGTGATGGTAAGTATGGTTTAATTTAGAACAATAAAGAATTGTGTGTTTATTTCAATTAAAGGACTTTTTTCTGGGTGTTGTGTTTTTTTTAAATACTTTACTAGAAATTCATGGTGGTCATGTCTAATATTGGCGTGACCCCATGAATTTCGGGCTTAGGGCCAGCTGATAATGCCAAGCTGGCCCTAACCCCTTTATTACCCAGTGAGCCACCGCATCAGGGCCCTGGATGAGTTGGGTACAGCGCCAGAAGATGGCGCTTCTATGAACGCGCCATTTTCCGGGGTGGCTGCGGACTGCAATTTGCAGCGGGGGTGGCCCAGAAAGCTTGGGCCTCCCTGCGCTGCGGATTCCAGCCCCCAGCTGCCTAGTTGTACCTGGCTGGACACAAAAACAGGGCGAAGCCCCACGTCAATTTTCTTTAAATTATTTCATGAAATAATTAAGAAAAAAAGGGCTTCCCTATATTGTTGTGTTCGGCCAGGTACAAATAGGCAGCTGGTGGTTGGGGGCAGCCCGTTCCTGCCTGCTGTACCTGGCTGGACACAAATATAGTGCGAAGCCCCACGTCAATTTTTTTTAAATTATTTCATGAATTTCCTGAAATAATTTAAAAAAATTGAAGTGGGGCTTCGCACTATATTTGTGTCCAGCCAGGTACAGCAGGCAGGAACGGGCTGCCCCCATCCACCAGCTGCCTATTTGTACCTGGCCGGACACAACAATATAGGGAAGCCCTTTTTTTCTTAATTATTTCATGAATTTCATGAAATAATTAAAAAAAATTGAAGTGGGGCTTCGCACTATATTTGTGTCCAGCCAGGTACAGCAGGCAGGAACGGGCTGCCCCCAACCACCAGCTGCCTATTTGTACCTGGCCGGACACAACAATATAGGGAAGGCCTTTTTTTCTTAATTATTTCATGAATTTCATGAAATAATTAAAAAAAAAGTACGTGGGGCTTCGCCCTATTTTTGTGTCCAGCCAGGTACAACTAGGCAGCTGGGGGCTGGAATCTGCAGCGCAGGGAGGCCCAAGCTTTCTGGGCCCCCCCCGCTACAAATTGCAGTCCGCAGCCACCCCGGAAAATGGCGCGTTCATAGAAGCGCCATCTTCTGGCGCTGTACCCAACTCATCCAGGGCCCTGGTGCGGTGGCTCACTGGGTAATAAAGGGGTTAGGGCCAGCTTGGTATTATCAGCTGGCCCCAAGCCCAAAATTCATGGGGTCACGCCAGTATTAGACATGACCGCCATGAATTTCTAGTAAAGTATTTAAAAAAAACACAACACCCAGAATAAAGTCCTTTAATTGAAATAAAGACACAATTCTTTATTGTTCTAAATTAAACCATACTTACCATCACACCCATTCCAGCTGAAGCCAACGATCTCCTGCAATAAAAGAAAAATAATAAACCAACCTCATCCTTACCTTTCCATGGTTCCCACGACAGCTTCAGCTCTGCTACATCGAGATGACTGGCTGGACCGCAGCAGAACGCTGCCATCCAGTCTGTCATCCCGCAGACACTGAGAAGCGCAGGCATGCTTGCGCTCCTCACTGTCTCGCTGTGACGGCATCCAGATGAGCCGAGGTCATGTCCAATGAACTCGGCTCACCTCATGCACGTCACTGACAGCGTGGGAAAATTCTCACGCTGAAGTGCTGAGTGCAGGAGAATTCTCCCACGCTGTCAGTGATGTGCATGAGGTGAGCTCATGTCCAATGAACTCAGCTCACCTCCTGCACGTCACTGACAGCGTGGGAAAATTCTCCTGCAATCAGCGCTTCAGCGTGAGAATTTTCCCACGCTGTCAGTGACGTGCATGAGGTGAGCCGAGTTCATTGGACATGAACTCGGCTCATCTGGATGTCGTCACAGAGAGACGCTGAGCAGCGCAAGCAAGCCTGCGCTTCTCAGTGTCTGCGGGATGACAGGCTGGATGGCAGCGTTCTGCTGCGGTCCAGCCTGTCATCTCGATGTAGCAGAGCTGAAGCTGTCGTGGGAGCCATGGAAAGGTAAGGATGAGGTTGGTTTATTATTTTTCTTTTATTGCAGGAGATCGTTGGCTTCAGCTGGAATGGGCGTGATGGTAAGTATGGTTTAATTTAGAACAATAAAGGATTGTGTCTTTATTTCAATTAAAGGACTTTATTCTGGGTGTTTGTGTTTTTTTTAACTTTGACTATGGGGTTAGTAATGGGGGTGTCTTATAGACGCCTCTCCATTACTAACCTGGGCTTGGTGTCAGCTGGCATTATAAGCTGACATCAACCCCAACCCTATTACCCCCTGCCACCGCACCAGGGCAGCGTGGAAGAGCCAGGCTAAGTGCCAGAATTGGCGCATCCTATGAATGCGCCATTTCTGGGGCGGCTGACGGCTGGTGTTTCTAGCCTGGGAGGGGGCCAATATTCATGGCTCCCTTCCTGGGCTATTAATATCAGCCCCCAGCTGTCTGCCTAGCCTTTGCTAGCTATTAAATTAGGGGGGACCCCACGTCATTTTTTTGGGGGGGGTCCCCAATTTTAATAGCTAGTAAAGGCTATGTATTCAGCTGGGGGCTGATATTAGTAGCCTGGGAAGCTCCGTGGGTATTACCCCCTTCCCAGGCTTCAAACATCTGCCCCAGCCGTCTGCTTAACCTCCGCTAGAGCCTAAAATTAAGGGGAACCCCACGCCAATTTTTTTAATAATAAATCCTTTATTTTAATACTAAATGACAAGTACAGTAACCAACACTATCACTGTACTTTATATATATGTGACTGACATGTTTCTATCTATCTAATCTATGTGTGATGCTCTATCTTTCTGTTCTAAATTGTCGGGTACCGCTGCTGAATTGCCGGCCGGCTTTTTTAAAGAGACAGTGCATGAAAACACTATTATTTTTTTAAATAAATCCTTTACACTAAATGACAAGTACAGTAAGCAACACTATCACTGTACTTATTATATATGTGACTGACATGTTTCTATCTATCTAATCTATGTGTGAAGCTCTATTCTTTCTGTTCTAAATTGTCGGGTACAGATGCTGAATTGCCGGCCGGCTTTTTTAAAGAGACGGTGCATGAAAACACTAATATTTTTTTTAATAAATCCTTTACACTAAATGACAAGTGCAGTAACCAACACTGTCACTGTGCTTCTTATATGTGTGACTGACATGTTTCTATCTATCTAATCTATGTGTGATGCTCTATTCCTTCTTGTCTAAATTGTCGGGTACCGGTGTATGCCGCTGCTGAATTTGCCGGCCGGCTTTTTTAAAGAGAGTGTCTTCTGAGCAGTTTGTCAGCTTTTGGACACCTTTGCAGGTGTTTTCTATGTGTTTCTATGTGTTTTTGTTTGCCTGCCATTGGTTTTAACGGTGTTCGACGGTGTTCTAAGGTGTTCCACGAACAGTTCGACGAACAGTTCCTCGAACATCCCGGTGTTCGACGAACCGAACCGAACCCGAACACCACGGGGGTGGCTCAACACTAATCCTCACTAAATCTGGACTGATTTCTACTGTCAAAATAGAGGACAGAACTTTACCTTTTCTAGTAGACACGGGTGCAGCCAGACCAGTAATACGGTTAAGAGATTTACCCTATGAATCGCTTATATCTGATGATTTCCTTTCATGTGTGGGAGTGGATGGAAAACCACACTCATCCCGACTAAGATTTCCATTGCCTATTGGAAAAGAACAGAAGATGCTGGCCAGATTGCTTGTTTCAGACACCTGCCCGCTTAATTTGTTGGGAGCAGATCTACTCCAGAAGTTAAATGCTCAGATATCATATGATGAGAATGGAATGCATCTAGATGTCTCTACTCCGTTATCATTAGAGGAACAAACAAAGGTACATGCCCTCCCATTGTGTGTCATCCAATTTGCAACAACCGCCATATCACAGCATTATCTTGACTGCTTACCACCTGAACTCTGGTCTCAAGGTCCTGATGATATAGGCCGGCTGCCTATTCCGCCAGTCCAAGTTATCCTGAAAGAAGGTGCACGGCTTCCCAAACTTCCACAGTACCCACTGAAAGCAGCCCAAGAAGCGTCATTAGATGCCCAGATCCAAGAATTACTCATGAAAGGAGCATTAATTCCCTGTGTTTCTCCTGCTAATACTCCGTTGTTTCCCATGAAAAAGAAAACTGCAAGAGGAAAACCGGATAAATTCAGGATGGTGTAAGATCTGAGAGCTGTGAATGCATTTACAATCCTGGAGACCCCAGTGGTGCCAAATCCACATACATTACTCAGTGAAATTCCCCCTGAGGCAACGCATTTTACAGTAATCGACTTGGCAAACGCCTTCTTCAGTGTGCCTCTGCATTCAGACTGTCAGCATCTTTTTGCTTTTACACACAGAGGAGTACAGTACACCTGGACCGTTATACCTCAAGGAGCTCAGAACTCTCCTCATCACTTCACACTTGCCTAAATTACCTGTCTCCAACCTTCAAAGAGTGAGAACCCTGAAGTCACATTGATACAATATGTCGATGATCTGCTTCTCTGTTGTCCTGACAACCAAACTTGACACAGGTTCAGCTATTCTTTGCTCCAATTTCTGGCCAGCATCGGATGCAAAGTTACTCCGCGAAAGCTACAATGGTGTTGTACCAAAGTTGTGTTTTTGGGTCATTGCATATCCCAATGTACCAAGCATCTCACTGAAGAGCGGAAAACTGCCATCCGTGACATCCCGTACCCGAGAACTGTCAAACAATTCCAAGCTTTCCTGGGAATGGTCACATACTGCAGGCAGTGGATCCCTAACACATCTGCTCTCATGCAACCTCTATATGATCGGGTCCACTCTTCTGAGCTTGACCTGCATTTTGACCAAGAAGCTGAAGATGCAATGAACCAGTTGAAAGAACTCATCATTTCAGCCCCTACACTGGGGATTCCCAACTATGAATTTCCATTCTTTCTATTTGTCTTTGAAGCATGTGGCCATGCCTCAGGAGTTCTGGCATAGAAACATGCAGGCCACATGAGACCCATCGGATATTATTCCAGTAAATTGGATCCAGTGGAGCAAACAGCTCCAACATGTCTCAAAGCAGTGCTGGCAGCTATAGAACTCCTCCCCAGAACAGCAGATGTTGTACTTGGCCATCCTACAACTATATTAGCCCCTCATGATTTGAAATCTATCCTTGCACAAACCCAGCACAACCATCTATCCATGCAACGTTGTGTCAGAATCCAATGTGAGCTCCTTTAACCAGAAAATATAGCTCTTCGGCAATGTACTATCTTGAACCCCTCCACTCTGCTTCCTCTATCAAGGGGGGACTGCCCTGAAGACTTAGGGGGGTCCTCAGAAGTTCATGAATACCCTGATTCGAGTGACCATGATTGCCTTGAGGTCATGAAGGCAGAAACCTCTCACCTACCTACTGTCTCTGAGCAGCCACTGCCTGAAGCGGATCTGATACTGTATACTGACGGGTCCAGATACGCAGATGAATATGGAACTTACCATACCGGATATGCGGTGCCCCACCAACGGTTGTTTCTGCTGGACCACTGCCATCTTATATGTCAGCTCAAGACGCCGAACTGTATGCTTTGACCGAAGCCTGCAAGTGCGCAGAGAGTCGAGTGGCCAATTACTACATGGACTCGAGGTACGGATTCAGAATTGTTCACGACTTTGGCCTGATATGGGCCCTGAGGGGCTACAAGACAGCCAGTGTAGCTCCAATCCGGAATGCAGCGGCAGTGAGAAGTTTGCTAGAAGCTCTGAAGTTACCTAGGTAAGTGGCTGTGATCAAAATTAAGGCTAATGGGAAGCCAAGGGGAATCATCTGGCTGACATTACAGCAAAAGCAGCAGCTATGGTACCAATATTTCCAGAGGAAGTAGAGGTGTCGGGGGGTACGGAGGTGTTTGTGCTCACCAGAAGTCAGAGACCACGAGGGGATGAGGAAGAAACGGGAATGAGAAATTTGGGGTTGGAAGAAGAAGAGGAGGAAGATGAAGAGGCGCAAAGACTGGAAGAGAATCCAACACACAGGACTTTAGTGGATCAGCAGAATGCGGTAACAGAAGAAGAAAAACAAGGATGGTTCGGACGGGGAGGAACGTTTTGTAATGACGGAATCTAGAGAGTGGGAAGAAGAATATGTCTGCCAAGAGCACTGTATCCTGCAGTGGTTCAGTGGGCTCATGGAAAGGTACATAGAGGGAAGAATCAGATGATTTCAGCTATCAATAAACTCTATATTGCACCCGAGATCTTAGTTCTTGCTACAAACTATACTAGGAGCTGTGAGATTTGTAACACTTGTTATCCCGGAAGAACAGAACAGGTGCTGCCTATTGCCCTATACTCAGTCTGAAATACCCCGAGACAACCCACAGGGCTCACACCATATAAGATCTTGTTTGGGGGGCCACCTAAAATGGGTCAATATTACCCATAGCAGCTTAGTTCAGGGAATGATAAGCTTGTAAATTTTGCTGTCGGACTTGCTAAAGAGTTAAAACTAACACATGCTACAGTGTACTCTTCTATTCCAGACTCAGATCTTGTACCAGGTACTCACTGCATCCAGCCTGGAGATTTTGTCTGAATAAAGAATCACGTGCGAGGCACACTGGATGCCAGATTTGAAGAGCCCCACCAAGTGTTGCTTACATCACCTATGGCTGTGAAGGTCAAAGGCAGAACATCATGGGTCCACACATCCCATTGCAAGAAGGCAGTCTCAGACCCACAACCCTGATGTTCCTTTGTCTGATGACAGTAGCTGGGGGGGAAGCCTTTGTTACGGTAACACGTGCATTCCAAACAATTATTACTAAAGAGAATGATATTCCAGTTTTCTGGTACAACAGTTCCTTGAATGTGATGACATGAAGATTAGGATTAGACTGAAGGGCAAATAGACTGGGGAATGTGCCTTAACTAAAGCAATAATGTATGTTTACCTTATATCTGAGTCCCAGGAATCCAAAAAGGAAATAAAGGCTGCGTTTGCAGGTACATACAGGGCCAAGAGAGAAGTTAACCCCAAAGGCAGTTTTGACCCACATATATACAGTATGTTGATGTTCTTGGAGTGCTTAGGGGGGTGCCAGATGAATACAAGGTCCGAGACCAAGTGAAGGCGGGATTTGAGTCCATAATACCCATAATAACTGTTAACAAGAACTTAGATTGGATAAATTACATATATTATAACCAACAAAGATTTGTCAATTACACCAAAGATGCCTTACAAGGGATAGCTGACCAACTAGCACCCACATCTACCATGGCCTTCCAAACCAGAGTAGCTTTGGATATGTTACTTGCAGAAAAAGGAGGGGTATGCAAAATGATAGATGAGCATTGTTGTACTTATATACCAGACAATACTGGCCCCGCAGGGAAAGTTACTAAGGCTCTCAAAATCTATGAACAAACAGTTCAACTTAGAACAAAAGTGTTGTACCAGAGAGACTACTGGAAGTAAATGAGTTTGTAAAGTTAATAACCATATTTCTGTGTTAGGGGTGGTCCTCAATTACCCAGTCACTGTATCTTTTAGGGTCTCCATCCCTTTCCTGTAGGTCTTCGTATGAGTTAGATTTAGGAACGTCGGTGGTTCCGTCTAAAAGGGACGGGGCGCCCATCACATCGTAGGGTTCCAGAATAGCCTTAACATAGGGTAAATTCTTCTCCCCCTCTGATTTTTAGAATATGGATATTAAAAGCAAATAATTGATTTTAGGGGTGTGTGTCAAGGTAAAATATTCATATTATAGAAAATCAATTAGTTTCTTTTAATATATTACCTAATTAGTGTGAATCAAAATAGCGATGAGGGAATAATCTATGTGTATGTATGTATGCAAATGTGTATATGCACATGGATTATGTTAATAGTTAATAAATATATAACTAACAGCTTCTATTTTTATTGTAGATACGAACAACTAAATGATTTCCTAGGAATGACATATGCATGTGCATGGCTGATAACAGACAGATTCATGTCGAGTTGGCAAAGATGGCGCTGAGAGACAAACTCACCCCCTCCCATCGGAATTCCTAAGTAGAGATGAGCGTTGTTCGACTCCAACTGTTCGCCAATCTCAAATTCGAGCTGTTTTGGGCGGTGTTCGAGCCGTTCGGCGAACACGAACGATTTGAGAAAAATTCGGCTGTTCGAGGTTATGTTCGATAACTGTTCGTGCACCAAAATCATAACTGGATTTTTTCTCAGTAATGATGAAAATTAATGTTAATACGCAGTTTGAGTGTACAGCGGGGTGGGGGGAGGGGCAGGGGATGGATCTCTGCAGGAATAATGAAGATCTCCATTTTTTTTTCTCTTTCCCGCATTTACAGTGGGGAGGTGCAATCTGTCAGCCTATCAGCAGCGCACACACGGAGCGAAGTGCTTTTTTTCACACAAGCAAGGGCATGTGTCATTGGCAGTGTATGTCACATGTCCTTGCCCTATAAGACCAAGCCAGTTTCCCCGTCGCCACCATTTTCTCACTGCTGCAGCTGCGTGTTAGAGGGCACCGCTGTTGCTGTGTGCGCTATACCTTGTTAATTTCAAGCCAATTTTCGCACAAATCTACAGATAGCTTGGGAGTAGGGAATAGTTGTGATTGCAGTCCTTTTAAGGACTAGGTTACAGCATTTCCTACGACTTTTATCAGGCAGGTCTGTGCTCTTAAATAGATAGATTGTGGGAGTAAAGACTAATTGTAATTGCAGTCCTTTTCAGGACTAGGTTACATCAGTTCCTATCAGTTTTTGCCAGGCAGGTCTGTGCCAGTGCTGTGCAAGTTTTTTTCACAGCATTTGGCTGAATCTAGCAAAGAAAATCCTTTTTGGCCTATTGCAGAGTGTGTTAGTCAGTGGAGTAGCCTATCTGTGTTGCAAGATATACCACCTGTGTATAGAATACCAATTTTTTTACTGCACCTAGTGAAGTAAAATCTTTTGGGCATAGCATCATTCTATTAGTCCATCTATACTGACCTCCATCAGTTTGCAAATTGAATATCATTTTTTTCTGCATCTATCTCTGAAAAAATATTTGGGCTTCTAGCAGTGTGTGGGACTTGTTCTATTAGTCCATCTATACTGACCTCCATCAGGTTGCAAACTGAATATAATTTTTTTCTGCATCTAGCTCTGAAAAAATATTTGGCCTTCTAGCAGTGTGTGGGACTTGTTCTATTAGTCCATCTATACTGACCTCCATCACGCTGCAAATTCAAAATAATTTTTTGTCTGCATCTAGCTCTGAAAAAATATTTGGCCTTCTAGCAGTGTGTGGGACTTTCTCTATTAGTCCATCTATACTGACCTCCATCAGGTTGCAAATTAAAAATAATTTTTATCTGCATCTACCTCTGAAAAAATATTTGGGCTTCTAGCTGTGTGTGGGACTTGTTCTATTAGTCCATCTATACTGACCTCCATCAGGTTGCAAACTGAATATAATTTTTTTCTGCATCTAGCTCTGAAAAAATATTTGGCCTTCTAGCAGTGTGTGGGACTTTCTCTATTAGTCCATCTATACTGACCTCCATCAGGTTGCAAATTAAAAATAATTTTTATCTGCATCTAGCTCTGAAAAAATATTTGGCCTTCTAGCAGTGTGTGGGACTTTCTCTATTAGTCCATCTATACTGACCTCCATCAGGTTGCAAATTAAAAATAATTTTTTGTCTGCATCTAGCTCTGAAAAAAATATTTGGCCTTCTAGCAGTGTGTGGGACTTTCTCTATTAGTCCATCTATACTGACCTCCATCAGGTTGCAAACTGAATATATTTTTTTTCTGCATCTACCTCTGAAAAAATATTGGGCTTCTAGCTGTGTGTGGGACTTGTTCTATTAATCCATCTATACAGACCTCCATCAGGTTGCAAACTTAATATAATTTTTTTCTGCATCTACCTCTGAAAAAATATTTGGGCTTCTAGCTGTGTGTGGGACTTGTTCTATTAGTCCATCTATACTGACCTCCATCAGGTTGCAAACTGAATATAATTTTTGTCTGCATCTAGCTCTGAAAAAATATTTGGCCTTCTAGCAGTGTGTGGGACTTTCTCTATTAGTCCATCTATACTGACCTCCATCAGGTTGCAAACTGAATATATTTTTTTTCTGCATCTACCTCTGAAAAAATATTGGGCTTCTAGCTGTGTGTGGGACTTGTTCTATTAATCCATCTATACAAACCTCCATCAGGTTGCAAACTGAATATAATTTTTTTCTGCATCTACCTCTGAAAAAATATTTGGGCTTCTAGCTGTGTGTGGGACTTGTTCTATTAATCCATCTATACAGACCTCCATCAGGTTGCAAACTGAATATAATTTTTTTCTGCATCTACCTCTGAAAAAATATTTGGGCTTCTAGCTGTGTGTGGGACTTGTTCTATTAGTCCATCTATACTGACCTCCATCAGGTTGCAAACTGAATATAATTTTTTTCTGCATCTAGCTCTGAAAAAATATTTGGCCTTCTAGCAGTGTGTGGGACTTTCTCTATTAGTCCATCTATACTGACCTCCATCAGGTTGCAAATTAAAAATAATTTTTATCTGCATCTACCTCTGAAAAAATATTTGGGCTTCTAGCTGTGTGTGGGACTTGTTCTATTAGTCCATCTATACTGACCTCCATCAGGTTGCAAACTGAATATAATTTTTTTCTGCATCTAGCTCTGAAAAAATATTGGGCTTCTAGCTGTGTGTGGGACTTGTTCTATTAATCCATCTATACAGACCTCCATCAGGTTGCAAACTTAATATAATTTTTTTCTGCATCTACCTCTGAAAAAATATTTGGGCTTCTAGCTGTGTGTGGGACTTGTTCTATTAGTCCATCTATACTGACCTCCATCAGGTTGCAAACTGAATATAATTTTTGTCTGCATCTAGCTCTGAAAAAATATTTGGCCTTCTAGCAGTGTGTGGGACTTTCTCTATTAGTCCATCTATACTGACCTCCATCAGGTTGCAAACTGAATATATTTTTTTTCTGCATCTACCTCTGAAAAAATATTGGGCTTCTAGCTGTGTGTGGGACTTGTTCTATTAATCCATCTATACAAACCTCCATCAGGTTGCAAACTGAATATAATTTTTTTATGCATCTACCTCTGAAAAAATATTTGGGCTTCTAGCTGTGTGTGGGACTTGTTCTATTAATCCATCTATACAGACCTCCATCAGGTTGCAAACTGAATATAATTTTTTTCTGCATCTACCTCTGAAAAAATATTTGGGCTTCTAGCTGTGTGTGGGACTTGTTCTATTAGTCCATCTATACTGACCTCCATCAGGTTGCAAACTGAATATAATTTTTTTCTGCATCTAGCTCTGAAAAAATATTTCGCCTTCTAGCAGTGTGTGGGACTTTCTCTATTAGTCCATCTATACTGACCTCCATCAGGTTGCAAATTAAAAATAATTTTTATCTGCATCTACCTCTGAAAAAATATTTGGGCTTCTAGCTGTGTGTGGGACTTGTTCTATTAGTCCATCTATACTGACCTCCATCAGGTTGCAAACTGAATATAATTTTTTTCTGCATCTAGCTCTGAAAAAATATTTGGCCTTCTAGCAGTGTGTGGGACTTTCTCTATTAGTCCATCTATACTGACCTCCATCAGGTTGCAAATTAAAAATAATTTTTATCTGCATCTAGCTCTGAAAAAATATTTGGCCTTCTAGCAGTGTGTGGGACTTTCTCTATTAGTCCATCTATACTGACCTCCATCAGGTTGCAAATTAAAAATAATTTTTTGTCTGCATCTAGCTCTGAAAAAAATATTTGGCCTTCTAGCAGTGTGTGGGACTTTCTCTATTAGTCCATCTATACTGACCTCCATCAGGTTGCAAACTGAATATATTTTTTTTCTGCATCTACCTCTGAAAAAATATTGGGCTTCTAGCTGTGTGTGGGACTTGTTCTATTAATCCATCTATACAGACCTCCATCAGGTTGCAAACTTAATATAATTTTTTTCTGCATCTACCTCTGAAAAAATATTTGGGCTTCTAGCTGTGTGTGGGACTTGTTCTATTAGTCCATCTATACTGACCTCCATCAGGTTGCAAACTGAATATAATTTTTGTCTGCATCTAGCTCTGAAAAAATATTTGGCCTTCTAGCAGTGTGTGGGACTTTCTCTATTAGTCCATCTATACTGACCTCCATCACGTTGCAAACTGAATATATTTTTTTTCTGCATCTACCTCTGAAAAAATATTGGGCTTCTAGCTGTGTGTGGGACTTGTTCTATTAATCCATCTATACAAACCTCCATCAGGTTGCAAACTGAATATAATTTTTTTCTGCATCTACCTCTGAAAAAATATTTGGGCTTCTAGCTGTGTGTGGGACTTGTTCTATTAATCTATCTATACAGACCTCCATTAGGTTGCAAACTGAATATAATTTTTTTCTGCATCTACCTCTGAAAAAATATTTGGGCTTCTAGCTGTGTGTGGGACTTGTTCTATTAGTCCATCTATACTGACCTCCATCAGGTTGCAAACTGAATATAATTTTTTTCTGCATCTAGCTCTGAAAAAATATTTGGCCTTCTAGCAGTGTGTGGGACTTTCTCTATTAGTCCATCTATACTGACCTCCATCAGGTTGCAAATTAAAAATAATTTTTTGTCTGCATCTAGCTCTGAAAAAATATTTGGCCTTCTAGCAGTGTGTGGGACTTTCTCTATTAGTCCATCTATACTGACCTCCATCAGGTTGCAAACTGAATATATTTTTTTTCTGCATCTACCTCTGGAAAAATATTTGGGCTTCTAGCTGTGTGTAGGACTTGTTCTATTAGTCCATCTATACTGACCTCCATCAGGTTGCAAACTGAATACAATTTTTTTCTGCATCTACCTCTGAAAAAATATTTGGGCTTCTAGCTGTGTGTGGGACTTGTTCTATTAGTCCATCTATACTGACCTCCATCAGGTTGCAAATTGAATATAATTTTTTTCTGCATCTAACCCAGCCAATAGTTTTGGCCTAATACCACAGCTTGGCCACTCAGCTCTGCTTGGTTCCCATCCATTGTTTTTTTGTGCAAACAACTCCAGAGTTGTGAATTAGTTAACCACCAAAATGAGTGGAAAAAGGCCTGCTGCTGGTGGAAAGGGTAATAGGCGTGTTGGGAAGGGGAAAAAAGGTTGTGTCCGTGGGGTAGAGGCGTGTTGGGAAGGGGAAAAAAGGTTGTGTCCGTGGGGTAGGTGTTAAAGCAACAGTAACATCTGCAGAAGAAAGACCATCTTCCAGCCAAACTAAAATGTCTACTTCTTTTAGCGGACAATGTGATAAGATCCCTTTCTTACGGCCACGCCAATCGCTACAAATTCCAGATGAGGCACAAAAACAGCAGGTGCTTCAACGGATATCAAGTGCTCCTTTAAGTGGGCTCTCCTCCACATCAACTTCAACATCACAAATACTCCAGTCCTCAAAGGTGTCACCCCAATCGCAGTTACTTCCCCACAGCTCCCAAATCTCCAGCTGCCCGTCTGAGTATGAGGTAGAACAGATGGTTGAGTCTGCAGAGCTGTTTACTCATACTATAGGTTGGGAATCAGAGGTCGACTCCAGCGCTTCTGTGAATCCAGACGAGGAAATGATCTGCACTGATGCCCAGAATCTTTATGAGTCGGATCCAGGACCAGACGCAGAAGGTTCTGACCATAATGTAGACCCTCATTCCCAAACTGTAACTCCCGTTGGTGGAGACAATGAGGAAGACGATGATGAGACTCAAATACCTGATTGGAGCGACAACTTTAGTTTTTTGTCAGGGCAGGAACAGGTTGGCTCTGAGGACGACGGGTGTGATAACGCACAGGGTGATGATGATGAGGTTGGAGATCCCACTTACTGTCAACCCACAGTCAGCCAAGAGATGAGGTCAGCAGAGGAGGTGGAGGAAGATGCTAGTGACGACGAGGTCAGGTTGCGCCTTCCTGGACAGAGACGTAGTACTGGAAGCACGTCAACAACTGCATCCTCAAACACAACTCTGCCTCTCACCACAAGTCGTGGTGGCTCTTCAGGTCGCATGGGTGCTAAGCCTTGCATAGCCTGGGCATTTTTTCAGATCGATAAAGATGACCCAACTCGTGTTATCTGTAACATTTGTCAGCAAAAGCTAAGTAGAGGCCAAAAAATACATAGTTTGAGTACTTCATGCATGAACCGGCACATGGACATGAAGCATAAGTTGCAGTGGGAAGCTCAGTGTGCTACAATGCGGCCTAGCCGGCCGGGCCAACCACCGTCTGCCATATCTTGTGCATCCGTGGCCTCTTCATCCTCTGTGACTGGGGGGACAGCAGTCACACCTGTTTTGGGGCGCAGACCTGCCACCTCTTTACCCGCAACAGCCAGCGTGATTGGCAGGTCATCATTTTCTTTGGAGGTGGTAACACCAGCTGGTGTTGAGCGCTGTCCGACATCGATAGCACCACCTTTGGATCAAGGCAACCTAACATGTCCGCCTGCATCTTCCTCACAGACCGGCAGTTTGCCGGGGACACCCTTATCAACCCCGTCTAAGCACAATAGCCAGCCCTCGGTCCCTCAGATGTGGACAAGTAAAAGACCATTTCCTCCTAGCCATGAGAAAGCTAAGAGGTTGAATTTCACCATCTGCAATCTCTTGGCTACAGAAATGCTGCCTTTCCGCCTGGTGGACACAGAGGATTTTCGAGACCTTATGTCCGTCGCAGTGCCCCAGTACCAGATGCCCAGTCGGCACTACTTCTCAAAGAAAGGTGTGCCTGCGCTCCACCAGCATGTCGCACACAACATCACCGCTTCTTTGAGAAACTCTGTGTGTGACAGAGTGCATTTCACCACAGACACTTGGACGAGTAGGCATGGACAGGGGCGTTACATGTCGCTGACTGGGCACTGGGTAACTATGGTGACAGCAGGACAAGGGGCTGCTGTCCAAGTCTTGCCGTCCCCACGAGTTGTGCGTCAATCCTCTTTATGTCAAAGTTCCTCCACTGCTTCTGCCTCCTCAACCTCCTCTCGGTCTTCCACCTGCACCCAAAGCCTGTCTGGTCATGCCACAAGCTTTCTAACTGCGCAGAAGGGATCCTGCACACCTCCTTACTATGCTGGCAGTAGGGCTCAACGTCATCAGGCGGTTTTTACATTGAAATGTCTGGGAAATGTGAGTCACACAGCTGAGGAGTTGTGGTCAGCTCTGGAGAACCAATTTCATGAATGGTTGTCTCCACTGGACCTGAAACCAGGGAAGGCCGTGTGCGACAATGCTGCAAACCTGGGTGCGGCTCTTCGCCGGGGCAATGTCACACACGTGCCTTGTATGGCTCACGTGTTGAACCTGGTTGTCCAGCAATTTTTAGCCCACTTCCGCCGTTCGCATCCCGCAGCTCAGCGACTTACATCTCTACAGAAGTCGTTGGGCCTGCCACTTCACCGGCTAAAATGCGATGTGCCTACCCGGTGGAATTCAACTCTGCACATGTTGCAGCGACTGTGGCAGCACCGACAAGCCCTGGTGCAATACGTTCTGACGTATAGCCTGGGCCAACGATATCCAGAGGTGGGGCAAATCACGCTGGAGGAGTGGTCTCAGATCAGGGACCTATGCACCCTTCTGCACAGTTTTGAAATGGCGACGAAGATGTTTAGTGCTGACGATGCCATTATCAGCATGACTATTCCGGTGATTTACATGCTGGAGCACATGTTAAACAGAATTCGGAGTCAGGTGGTGGCACAAGAGGAGGTGGAGGAAGTAGAGGAGGAGGAGTTGTATGCGGAAGGGCTAACATCTGCAAGGTCCAGACGGTCGGCAGCACCAAGGCGGCAGGCATGTGAGGGTGGGGGAGATGGTTTTACCAGGGCACATGGTAGCAGCCAAACTAGTGAGGAAGGTGCAGGAGCCCAGGAAGAAGTGGAGGACGAACTGATGGAAGACTCATCAGATGAGGGAGACCTTGATCACATTTCTGTTGTGCGAGGTTGGGGGGGAGAGGACAGAGGAAGGAAGCATGATTGTTACCTCGCCACCAACACAACAGGGACTTGGTGCTCCTGGATGCGCAACACACATGAGTGCCTTCTTGCTGCACTACCTGCAACATGACCCTCGAATTGGGAGAATTAGAAATAATCCTGACTACTGGGTTGCCACACTGTTAGATCCCCGGTACAAAAGTAAATTTGCAGAAATTATTCCTGCCATAGAAAGGGATGCACGCATGCAGGAGTATCAGCAGAGACTGTTGCAGAATTTTACATGTGCTTTTCCACAAAACACCAGTGGTGCACGTAGTGAATCTCACAGTTCCAACTTGCCAACCGTGGGACCGTCAAGTGTTCAGCACTCAAACCGTAACAGAACCACAGTATCTGCTGGTAACATCAATTTTGGGGAATCATTTCACCACTTTTTTAGCCCATCCTTTGCAAGGCCACAGGAGACAAGAAGTCTGACACATAGTCAATGCCTAGAGACGATGGTACAGGAGTATCTCCAAGTAAACATTGAAGCCATGACTGTGTCACTGGACCCTTGCTCTTTTTGGGCTTCCAATCTGGATAAATGGCCGGAGCTAGCCACTTACGCCTTGGAGATCTTGTCATGCCCCGCAGCCAGCGTTCTGTCTGAACGTGTGTTCAGCGCTGCTGGTGGTGTGCTGACAGATAAGCGCACGCGGCTCTCCACTGATAATGTAGACAGACTCACGTTCATAAAGATGAACAAATCATGGGTCCGAAACGACTTTTCTACCCCTGTGTCATCCTGGGGAGAGTAAAAGCTTGATGATTGGTTAAAATCACCCTACCAACCGTTTTAAGCTTTCAAATTACTAATCATGTTTATCTGTATCTTGACTGGAAAATAATTTGGGCTTTGTAGCAGTGTGCAGCACTGATCCTATTAGGCCATCTATACTAAGCTCCACCAGATTTAAAATTAATAATAATTTTTAGCTGCATCTAGCCCGGAAAATAATTTTGGGGCTCCGAGATGCGCAAGACACATAAGTGCCTTCTTGCTGCACTACCTGCAACATGACCCTCATATTGTCAGAATTCGAAGTAATCATGACTACTGGGTTGCCACACTCTTAGATCCCCCAAACTTTTCGATCAACCTTTTCATTTTAATAAAGACCAAAAAAATGGTCATTTTTGAAATTATAAGCATTAGCAGGTTATTAGAAACTGAAATCAAACAGTTTTCAACTCAAAACTTTATTCTAGGTGATGTTACATTTTCACATAGGACCCCTTGTTCGAAAGGAGCTTCTGAACTCTCTCGTCCATTGAATTTGTCAGGTTTTGAATGGTTTCTGCTTCAATTGTTTTGCATGAGGACAGAATACCCTCCCAGAGCTGTTGCTTAGATGTGAACTGCCTCCCGCCATCATAGACACTCATTTTGATGATGCTCCAGAGGTTCTGAATGGGGTAGAGGTCAGGGGAGCATGGGGGTCACACCATAAGTTTGTCCCCTTTTATGCCCATATCAGCCAGAGATGCAGATGTTTTATGTGCAGCATGAGATGGTGCATTATCATGCAAAAAAATGATCTTGCTGTGAAATACACGGTTCTTCTTCTTGAACCATGGCAGGAAGTGCTGTTTGAGAAAATCCACATACATTATGGAGTTCATCTTTAGCGCCTTCAGGGATCCTAAAGGGGCCGACAATCTCTCTCCCCATGATTCCAGCCCAAAACATTACTCCACCTCCTCCTTGTTGGCGCTGTAGCCGTGTTTGCGTGGGGTGTCCATCAACCAGCCATCCTCCACTCCATCCATCTGGACCATCGAGCGCTGCACGGCACTCATCCGTGAACAAAACAGTTTTGAAATCAGTCTTCATGTAATGTTTGGCCCACTGGAGCCGTTTCTGCTTGTGTGAAGTGGATAGAGGAGGTAGACAGGATGGCGTATGCACAGCTGCAAATCTCTGAAGGACCCTGCATCTTGTTGTTCGGGGGACGTTGGAGGCACCAGCAGCTTCAAAAACTTGTCTGCTGCTATGACAAGGCTTTTTTGCCGCTGCTCTTTTAACCTGACGTAATTGCCTGTAGGAAAGAGTACTCAATTTGCCCTTATCAGCACGCACACGTGTGTACTGTGAATCAGCTACATACTTCTTGATTGCCAAGACACTTCATCCTGATCATCGCACAATGTTGATTGTAGTCATGCCTTGACCTAAACACTCCACAATTTGTTGCTTCTCAGCAGCCGACACATCCTTTTTCTTTCCCATTTTGGCAGAAAATGTAGGCTGCTTAATAATGTGAGACAGCCTTCTTAAGTAGTCTTGCCTTTCATTGGACACACCTGCCAAACTAATTAGCACAGGTGTCTGCAATTGCTTACAGTGATATAAAGAGCCCTGACACACATCACCATCAATGAGTTTAACTGACAAACAAATTCTTCCCTTATCACTCCTAAACACTTTTTGCATAATAATTTGGAACACAGTGTACATGTGCTTTTCCACAAAACACCAGTGGTTCACGTAGTGAATCTTACAGTTCTAACTTGCCAACCGTGGTCTGTATGGAGTTGTTCAATAAAGGGCCCAAAATTAAGATAACATAGATGGGAGAGGTCTCTATGAATAGGAATTCCTAAGTATTTGATACCCTGTGAGTGCCAGGCAAAGGGAAAGTTGGACTGGATGGAATCCTATATGGATTTGGGGAGGGAGACATCAAGGGCCTTAGACTTCGCTGCATTGATTTTAAAATTTGACCATGTAACAAAGTGATCTATTTCAGCCATAACAGCATGGATGAATATATGTGATTGAGTGATATATACTAGGACATCATCAGCAAATAGAGAACACTTGTACTCGGTGCCTCCCACCTCAATCCACCTAATATTGGGGTTATGGCGAATTGATGAGAGCAGGTGCTCCGTCACTAGGATGTATAAGAGAGGGGACAGAGGACATCCCTGCCTTGTCCCATTGGTGATTGTGAAAGGTGATGAAAATGTTCTGATGCACCCCCTGGGCCTTGGGACACCCGGAGCTGGACCCTTTTTGGTGGATGCTGGTGGTTGTAGTCTTCGTGGCGGCGACCCGGTTCCGTGGCTCAGGGTGGTCAAACCAGTGGCGGAACTATTTATGTGGTTTTGATGTTTAAATGTCCGACTACGCCACCCGTGGATTGCGGTCAGAGTGAACCGCCGCTGCAGGGCAGACCGCTGAGGCTGGTGTTGTGGGTGCAGCAGAGCGTAGCATAACTCCCCATGGGAGGAGTATAGCCTCAGGGCAGTGTATGCGGAGGATGGGGGTGATGGTGCAGGGCAGCAGCAGTAATGACACGGAGTCAGTGATGCAGTCCAGGGCCTTTACTCACAGTGCTTATTATCCAGACCACGTCTGCAGGTAACGGCTGCCCACGTCGTACTGTGCTCACCAGGTGAGGGGCTCAGACAACTCCCAGATAACTTTGGAGCGCTTCACAGGACCCCCTTTGTGTGTCCTTTGTCTGGCCTTTCTTACCAACCCTTCTGTCCGGCTGCCTCGGGCCTCCTCTTGGAAAACTTGGCGCCAGTTTCCCTGACCCTATGTGGTGCCTTCCTAGTGGGTGTAGCGAGTGGCTGCGCCACATAAAATGTCACAGCCTCCGGTTTCTAGCTGAGGGTCGTTTCCTGCCTCCACTAGTTTCGGGGACCGGTCTCCCCCTTTGGCCTGACCCCTCCACGCAGGTGGATTCGGGCGTGCGGTGGCGACTCGCCCGTCCGCACCCCTGGGATCCCTTCATTCCTCGTTCCTGGAGCCTTCTCCGCTCCTCTTCCTTCCTTCTCCCTCTTCCAGGCCTGGGCCTCTGTTACTAGGCCCGCCTCCGGAGCAGAGCTCATGCAGAGCCCCTGCTACCCAGTCCAGCCTCATCTCATCTGCTCAGCATGGATTGGATAACAATGAGGAGGTAGATGCTGAGGAGGAGGAATACGAGGAACAAGGTCTGGTGACTAACACAAGAGAGGCTAGTACCCACACAAGATTTGTCCCATCTCCCCGACGGGGATGAGCTGAGGAAGTGAATGAAGAGGAAGAGAGGGAGGAGAAGATAGAGACAGGTAAGTGTTGGTTGTAGGGACCTTGGCACATATGGCAGACTTTATGTACCACTGCCTTTCCTGTGAATTATGCGTTACATTCATATAGAACAAAAAAAAAGTACTGGTTGTTCACCCTGCTTGACCCACAAGGAAAACTTTGCATCTATTCTTCCTGAGGTCTTCTAAAATGGTGCTATACCAGAAGGCCATTGTAGAAAATATGTTGAAAAAATTCCCATCAGACAATGGTAGCGGCAAGGGGCAAGCTTCCTTACCCAACTAAGGAGGAGAGGCCAGGGCGACACACAGCAGAGGTAGGGGTGCACTGTCAAAGGCATGCGGCAATTTCATGACACCAGCCCAGGGTCTGATGACCGAGTATTTTTGACAAGGAGGCAAAAATTTTTAAAGATGGTCAAGCAATACCTGGCTCGCCAAACCAGAGTACTCCCTAATTCCTCTGAGACCTTCAGCTATTGGGTCTCAAAGCTGGACACCTGGCATGAGCTGTCACTCTTTGCCTTGGAGGTGTTGTGCTGCCCTGCCGCTAGAGTCTTGTCTCTGTTTGTTATGACCCCTCAGTGGGTTTTTTCTGCCGCCAGACTTCTCTGTTGATAGGTGAAAGCGCCAGACTTTCTCACTCTCATAAAAATGAACAAGGCCTGGTTTAGCCTACACTTTTCCACACCACCAGATGACAGCAGAACATAAAGTGTTTTTAAAATTCAATATTTGAATGAGGGCCGCCAGTGGTTGCCTTTTAGAGGTCTATGGATGACCCTTCTTATAACTTTTGCACTTTCTGAAAAGCCCTTATGACTGAAAGTGTCGTTGATGTACTTGTACAATGTATTTTACATATTTTTATAGATTCAATCACTCATCCATACAGTTTAACATGGTTATTTGTGCATTACGGTGGCATGTAAATGACGCACCCCCTGGGCCATATTCTTTAGGGGAATACCCGGAGCCGGATCAGATGGGGGTTGTAGTCTCCGAGTGGCTGTGACCCGGTCCGTGCCCAGGGTGTCAAGCTCAGAGTGTGGCAGTCCTACAGATGTTATCAAAGTTCTTTGTGTCGACTACGCCACCCGTTGATTTGCGGTCACTACGGCCGCCGCTGCAGCAGGGTCCACTGAGGCTGATGATGTGTGTGCAGCCCAGGTAGTATAACCCCCAACGGGAGGGGTGTAGCCTCAGGGGGTCAGTTGCAGAGGATGGGGGTTGTGGTGGTGCAGCGAGGATGGAAATGAGACTCGGAGTCGGGCTGTGCAGTTCAGGGTTTTTACTTACTGCAGTTGTTCTGGTCACTCCGGCCTTGAGTGACCACCCGAGCCGTGCTGCGTCCACCAGGTCCTGGACTCGGCCAACCCCCAGGTGATTCTGGAGCGTAGTCCTGAGCTCTCTTTCTGTCCTGTCCTCTTCTCTGGCCTTCCCCACCAGGGATCCACCTATGTCCGGCTCCCTCGGGCCTCTTGTTGGTAAACCCTTGTCTCTGGGTTCCCTGACCCTATTCCTGGTCTGCCTTCCGGGTGGATTTAGTGGGTTTTCGTGACAGATTCTGCCCACGACCTCCGGTCTCTGGCTGAGGATTAGTGCCCTCCACCAGCTTGGGATCCGGTACCCTTGTGCCAACTCTTCACCCTCTGGTCTAATTTGGGCTCTTGGAGTTCCTTCTTTCTCCTCTGCTCTGCTCCTCAGGTTACACTCTGACAGACTGACTGACCCTGATCTAAGATGGTTCCCACCTTAAATACTCCCTCTATGTGTGAGCTCAGGTGACCAGCACCCAATGAGCTCCTAACTTTACCCAGGCTGCTCCCCCTATCTGCCCCTACACTACTGGGATGTTCCACCCCCCTCCCACTCCAGCCAAGGACAGACTCGATCGTACCTGCACATTTCTAAGTGGGAGTACCGTTGGTCTGCCCTCCGGAAATGGGATGTGTGTAGTGCATGCAGCCTACTGAGCTCAGTTCCACACTCCATCCTTACCCGGGAGTGGAATATCACACCTCTGGCTTGAGGTGCAATACCCCTGTAGCAGCCGAATCCTCAGGGTGCTACATAAAACTCACAAAAACAGTTGAAAAATCTTTCTTTATTAGATTACTCATTTGTAAAGTATTATTTGCTTTCTGTCACATTTTGATGGTATTTAACACTCAAAAAAAGCATTTAAAAATGTTGCTGGGTTAAATTTCTCTCCCATGTTTTTGTGATATATTACACTCAAAAAAAGCGTTTAAATTTCTCACCCATATAGTATTACATGCTTTGTAGTCCATTTATGTGGCATTTATGTGGCATAAAACACTCCAAAAAAGTGTTCATTTTTTTTTACTGTATTCAATTAGTCATCCATACAGTGTAATATGCTTAGTGGGCAACAAAGATATCAGGACCACACGAGACTCCCGAGGGAGTGACCGGAGGAAAATTGGAGCTAGTTGAAGCTGGCGCAACAGCAGAGACAGCAGAAGCCTGTGGTCCAGATCTGTATGATTTTCCCGGAAATACCAAGGCCCGAACCCAGGCCGCATACTTTACCACTGGGATTCTTGCGGACTGCGGATGGGGTAGCCTTTGAACCTACAACAAGTACAACCAGAAAGACACAATTCTGATAAAGCGACCCCTTCATAAACTATTGCATATAACATATAGAGAACATTGAAGCATAATAGGTCTACAGTATAAAAAATATTAACAATTATATGAAAAATAAAAAAATTACAAACATTACACGTGACAGAAAAAGTGGGACGGCGGCTCACTACAACACCTATATATGCTGTCTGTATTCTAAGTTGTATCAACAGGTGACACCACAATTACAAAAATACAGAGGCTACAATAGGCTTAAGGGTATATACATATAAATATAGAGATCCAGCATGTATTGTACAGCTTAAGCAAGTATGCCTCCACTTAAGAGACCTATCACACATATCCAAGTGGTGCTACACTATCCTTGTCCAATCCCATCTTGCTAGCATATATCCTTTTATATACAGGTGCATCTCACATATCTTATATAAACTTTTTGATGATATTCTAATGACTCGCCCCCTGGGCCGTGGGGCACTCGGAACCGGGCTTCTGCGCTGTGATGGGGGGGTAGTAGTGGCAACCCGATCCCGTGGCTCAGGGTGGTCAGACCAGTGGCAGTCTTCTATATGTTTTGCAATGTCCGACTACGCCACCCGTGGATTGCGGTCAGAGTGAACCGCCGCTGCAGAGCAGACCGCTGAGGCTGGTGTTGTGGGTGCAGCAGGGAATAGTACAACTCCCCATGGGAGGAGTGTAGCCTCAGAGCAGTGAGCGTAGATGGTGGGGTTTGTAGTGTTGGGCGCCCCAGTACCGTTAGTGCTGGCGCGGTAAGAAACACAACGACAACGTGTTGCAGTCCAGGGTCTTTTACTCACAGTTCGTATACTCCAAGTCACTTCTGTACAGGTAATGACTGCCCAAGCCGTGCTGCGTCCAGCAGGTGAGGGGTTCGGTCAACCCCCAGGCAATTCAAGAGTATGGCACAGGACTCCCTTCTGTCCTCTCTCTGGCTCGTGCCCCACCAGTGACCAAACTTCTGTCCAGCTGCCGCGGATCTATGCAGGCAAACGTGGGCCCCGTTTCCTGCTATCCTATATGGTGCCTTCCTAGCAGGTTTGGCGGGGGGTCGCACCAATAAATGATCACGACCTCCGGTCTTTGGCTGAGGGATTATTTACCTCCACCAACTTGGGATCCGGTACCCTTATTCTGCCTGACCCTTCACCCGATATCTCGTGGGTTCTTAGGGTCCCTTCTTCCTTCTTGTTTCTGAGCCCTTCTGCTTCTCTGTCTCTTCTCCTTTCCTGTTCCTTCTTCTCCTCCATCCTGGCCCCGGCCTTTTCTCTAGGCCTGCCTTCTGAGCAGAGCTCCTAGAGAGCCCTTGCTCCGTGTCTTCTCCTCTGTACTGACTCCCTGAACTAAGATGGCTCCCACCTTTTATACCTCCTCCTCTGAGTGACCAGCACCCAATGAGCTCCTACCTATGCTCCAGAAACCGTCCCCCTCTGCTCCTACATCACTAGGTTTTCCTCCCCTCTCCCCACTCCAGCCAGGGACATGGTCAGATGTGCCTGCATAAATATATAAATGGGAGCACTGTAGAGCTGTCCCCCGGAATAGGGTGTGTGTGTGATGCATGCAGCTAACTGAGCCCTGGCCCATACTCCATCCTTACCCGGGAGTGGAATATCACACCTCTGGCAGAGGTGCAATACCCCTGTAGCGGCCGAACCCTCGGGGCGCTACACTAATATAGAGTTTCACTTTTTGCATTGAAGAACTGAAATAAATTGAGTTATTACAAACAGAAATAAACACTTGAAATAGATCACTCTGTTAATGTTGATGATTATGGCTTACAGCCAATAAAAGCACAAAAGTCATTATCTCAGTAAATTAAAATAGACTAAGGGACCTTTTTATACGCTTAGGAAGTCTTTGCAGGTGTTTTTTATTAATTGTTTCAGTAGGCTCCACAGTCATGGGGAAGACTGCTGACTTGACAGATATCCAGAAGGCAGTCATTGACACACTCCACAAGGTACCAGAGTCTGGAGGAAGAGTGAAGAGGCACACAACCCAAGCTGCTTGAGGTCTAGTGTGAAGTTTCCACAATCAGTGATGGTTTGGGGAGCCATGTCATCTGCTGATGTAGGTCCACTGTGTTTTATCAAGAACAAAGTCAGCGCAGCCGTCTACCAGGAAGTTTTAGAGCACTTCATGCTTCTCTCTGCCGAGAAGCTTTTTGGAGATGGAAATTTCATTCTCCAGCAGGACTTGGCACCTGTCCACACTGCCAAAAGTACCAATACGTGGTTTAAAAACAACAGTATCACTGTGCTTGATTGGCCAGGAAACTCGAATCTATGTGGTATTGTCAAGAGGAAGATGAGAGACACCAGACCCAACAATTGAGTATTGAGTGCATTTACTGAACATACATTTCAGTAGGCCAACATTTCAGATTTTAAAATCATTTTTCAAGCTGTTGTTACAAAAGTCATTATCTCAGTAAATTAGAGTACTTTATGTTTTCATTGGCTGTAAGCCATAATCATCAACATTAACAGAAATAAACACTTAGAATTTCATCAAAAAGTGAAACTCATATATTATATAGAGTCATTACAGAGTGATCTATTCCAATTTATTTCAGTTCTTCAATACATTGTGGAAAATATGTTGAAAAAATTCCCATTAGGCTGTGTGCCCACAATGCGTTTTTAAGAGATTCCGTAGCGGCAAAAACGCTGCAGAAACTCTTAAAAAAATGCATGGTAGAAGGCCTGCAATGGTCCCCAATGACAATCCGCATGTGCTGTGCACATGCTGCGGAAATTTCCGCTGCGGATTATCATTGTGGAAAAAAACGCAGCACTACCAATTATTTTGCGGAAGTGCTGCGTTTTTGCCGCCATTGACTTGCATTGGAACGCATGGATTTCGCATCACTGTATATGTAGATGCGCATTCCACGTGTTTCAATGTGCGGATGGTACCCGGGTGTGAAGGACAGGAGACTCTCCTCCGGACCCGGGTACCATAGAATCTGTGAAAAAAAAAATAAAATAAAAAATAAATATTATATTTACCTTCCGATGGCCCCCGCAGTCTTGCTGCGCTCGTCCTCCCTTGCCGGCAGCTCGTGGTGGACTGAAGGACCTGCGCTGATGTCATAGTCATATGATGGCAGGTCCTTCAGTGCAGTGTACCGCGATCTGCCGGCAGCCAAGACGGAGTGAAGCAAGACAGTGGGGGCATCGGAAGGTAAGTATAGATTTATTTTTTTATTTTTAACCATTCTTTTACAGTCACACTATATAAATCCATGCCGTTTGCATGGATTTATATAGTGTGACCAAGTTGTCAAGCACTTTCCAAGTGATGCTAAAATCTGTTGAAAAGCGCTTGTCAACCCGCATGCGGAAATGCATGTGAAGAACGCTTCACATCCGCATGTCCCTGGCAGGAAAAACGCATGTACAATCCGCATGTACAATCCGCATGCGTTTTTTCTGCCAGGGAGATGCAGAAACGCTCAGGAAAAAATCCGGAGCATTTCTGCATGGTGGGCACATGGCCTTAGACAACGCTGGCAGCAGAGGGCAAGCTTTCTGGCCCAACCAAGGAGGAGAGGTGAGGGAGACACACACCAGGTACAGCAGAGGCAGTGGTAACAGTCAAAGACCTGGGTCAATTTCATGACACCCTCCCAGCGTTCAGGCCCTCATGATTGTCAAAAATACCCAAGGAGGGAAAATTTTTAAAAGATGGTCAAGCATTAATTGGCTGACCAAACCAGCTTACTCATTAATTCCTCTGTGACCTTCAGCGATTGAGTCTCAAATCTGGACACTTGGCATGAGCTATCCCTCTAGAGGCAGAGCAGCACAATACCTCTAAGGCATAGAGTCCTGTCTGAGTGGATTTTTGGTGCCACAGGAGGGTCATAACAGGCAGACGCTTTGTCCTGTCAACAGTAAGTGCTGACAGACTCACTCTGATAACAATGAACAAAGCCTGGATTAGACCCGACTTTTACACCACCAGATGACAGCAGCGCATAAAGTGTTTGTGAATGAGTAATGAAACCAAAAATAAGCCGATCAGCAGCACAAGTATGTATATTTCAAAGTATAAACAAATGTTATTGCCGGATGTAATTACAGGTAAGAGAGAGAGAAAAGTGCAAACATGGGGAGCACAGAGATGAAGCAAAAAGTCCCTTATATACAACACTTCACAAGATTCCCGCTCTTCAACAACATGAGATCCAGGGATCCAGAATACAGCACTTGGTTACTTAAACTAGGCAAAGGTCAGCTCTCAAACGAATACAATCTAGGAGCGGACGTTATTGAAATTCCACCAGACATGCTGTCCTCTGCCTGTTTCATCACAGACATATTTGGCACAAACATTCCTATTAATGTTAATGACACTGAAAGTGTTTTGGATGCTGCATCACATGCAATATTGTGTCCAAAAAATGAAGATGTTGAATTTCTCAATTCTCAAATTATGGATGGATTGAGTGGCCAATATGTCTTCTATACAAGTGATGATTCTGTGGATGCGGATGATGCTTATGAAACTGAACACTACCCAGTCGAATTTTTACATTCTCATACACCATCTGGAATGCGAAACCTGAATACAAAAAAAGGATTATGTGACAGGAATGGGGTCATTGTAACATCCTGAAATCCACATATCATACAGGCAAAAGTCATCACAGGATCTGCTGAAGGAGACTTTGTTTTTATTCCACGCATTGATTTGTGTCCATCTGAAACTGGGTTACCATTCAAACTACGACAGTTTCCTGTTAAGCCAGCTTTCACAATGACAATTAACAAGGCACAAGGACAGACCCTAAATCAAGTGTGTATTTATCTACCTCAACCAGCCTTTGGCATGGGAGCGTTGCTCGACTCTGGAGAAAGCAACATATAGCTGCCCATGGCCAAAGTCAAGGTTTTAGATACACCACTACAAGGACAGTTGTTACATGGTAGTGATATAGTGTTCAATAAAAATGTAGTTTATAAAAATGTTTTAAATTAATTTAGGTCTTTAGTAATCTCAATAACATGTACATAGTATTATATCACATCAATAGTGATTTACTTTTTGAACACATTAATATGCCTTAGATACATAGAAATGTATCTAATATGTATCTATACGTATGTATGTATGTATATACATATATAAATACATAGAAGAACATACACATTCTTATATGATATATATAGATAACATATATTTTGCACCATTAATTTTGTTGTAAATACATATATATAGAAGTATTTAAGGTCATCACAGTGGAGATATGGTTCAGCAACTTTTAAACAGTTGGTCATGGAAACCCATATTTGTAACTACAGTGTGAAAGATGCTGAGAGACTTATTTGTCTTTTCACTGGGCTGGGTTTTTTGTGAACAGCTGAAGAGATGGGTGGGACGGCTGTTCACCATATCCCCTCCTCTGGCTCTAATCCATGTGGATTAGACCTTAAAAAAATTGTAGATTTTAGACATATATTATACATAGATACAGTACAGACCAAAAGTTTGGACACACCTTCTCATTTAAAGATTTTTCTGTATTTTCATGACTATGAAAATTGTACATTCACACTGAAGGCATCAAAACTATGAATTAACGCATGTGGAATTATATACTTAACAAAAGAGTGTAAAACAACTGAAAATATGTCTTATATTCTAGGTTCTTCAAAGTAGCCACCTTTTGCTTTGATGACTGGTTGGCACACTCTTGGCATTCTCTTGATGAGCTTCAAGAGGTAGTCACCGGAAATGATCTTCCAACAATCTTGAAGGAGTTCCCAGAGATGCTTAGCACTTGTTGGCCCTTTTGCCTTCACTCTGCGGTCCAGCTCACCCCAAACTATCAAGATTGGGTTCAGGTCTGGTGACTGTGGAGGCCAGATCATCTGGTGTAGCACCCCATCACTCTCCTTCTTAGTCAAATAGCCCTTACACAGCCTTACATAGCACTATTAATTCCATAGTGCTTTACATATATTTGCAACACTGTCCCCATTGGGGCTCACAATCTAAACATCCTATCAGTATGTCTTTCAAGTTTCATAGTTACATCTATCTATCTAATACATAAAATAGAATATAATACCATTTCTATGGATTGTCTTTCTGTTACTATTATGTACCTTGGAAACGGACAATCACACACACATCAAACTACACAAAACAATGTACCACATCCAATTATAGTCACAACAGCTTCCAAGAGACCATATAGTGTAAACCCGCACACAGGGGAGACACCACATAGTGAACATCACTGAAGAAACACAACACCAGATCCCAAGATACAGCCCACAACAAGGAAGAGACAGTGTACAGGTGTGAACGAAGTCAAATGATGCAGGAAACACAACCCACAAATGCGGAAGGATGACAGAGAACAGGTATGTTGGAAAGCGCAGATGGTGTGGCACATGTCCACTGCTCCTGTTAGCACCACTAAGGATACACAGGTGCTCATTTCACCGCACTCCCGATGCAATAGCATCGGGCCTGTTTCTAGTATAGTATAAATACCGCCAACATTTCATATGCATGTCACTACACATTATTGTATCATTATCTGGTCTGCGAAGAGGAGTGAGCCGAGATCCGGGAGTGACGGGGAGGTGGTGCGGCATCTACTCATCGCAGAGGACTGCGCACAGGAGAAGAGGTAGGGGAGGAGCTGCACAGTGGACCTCCGTGAAAGACCCCTTGGCCTGCTTAAAGGAAACCTGTCACCCCCCTGGGAGTTAACACAGGGAGTCTGTAAACTACCACTGCCCTCTCCCCCTCCATCATCTATTATAACGGCTTCTTTTTGTTGCTGGTGGAGGCGTATCTCCCATACCTCTTTTGGCGCCAAAATCTACCATTTTGTAAAACACTAGAAGTGCAGTTGCACTGCTCCCTGCAGCTTCACCCCCATCGCTCTATCTTACTGCCTATTTGGACCCTGATTCAGGATGTTTCAGCACTAAAACACCACAGTGCCCTGCAAAGTCTTTACTTCAAAAAAACAGTAGTTTTGCTCCTTTACTACATTTTAGCGCCATTTTCCGCCATTTTGAGAGGAAGCACAGCTTGAAATACCTCCAATTTCATCCCTCAAAGTAATTTACTTGTTCATATTTCTGAAACAATGTGTACAGAAGGAAATTCTGTTAACGCCTAATAGTGACACTTGCAAACACATCAAAGAGACTATAAGTGCAAATCTTACACCAGACATTTGGGATATAAATTTCCTGTAATATTCTCATTCTTTATTCACCACTGCCATCTGCTGGTCATCTGATCTCACTACAAGTGAAATACCTTTTCAAATGATAAGGATAACACTGCCACCTTCTGTTCTTTTATGGAACTGTAGTTCCACTACAATATTGAAACTTCCTACACCTTGTATTTAGTCCTTAGAAACAGCTAATTTTATCCACCAAGACTAACAATTAAAGACTCAGTTATCATCTGTTGCTCAACTTCTGACAAAAGGTCTTCCTTATAAAATATAAGCAATAAGACATTACTGCTCTTTTGGCCAGCAGCTATAAAACAGCGTATATTAAAGACTAATTTCTCACACCCCAATTACAGAGACAGCAAATCTCAGATCTAAAGCTTGGGGTTCATCTGGATTAACAACAAAAGCAAACTGATCCCCTTACTTAAGATGCCAACTTAAAACTAAAATATGAACAGGCGGTGATATCAATTATGAGCGTGTGCGAAATAATATTTCAAAATGGTTAAAACAAATATGGAGCGTGTTAAAGATCCTGAAAGCTCTCTGGTTCCTCATAAACAGGGTGAACTCAATAAGTTTCTAAAAAAAAGTTGTCTACTCCTCAAAAGTCTTCCCAGAAAACAACTCCCAGTTGTCAACTCAAGCCTCAGCAGCTGACACAGAATCTAGCAATGAAGATTCAGATTCAGACTCATCAACCCCTGCAACAATTTCCAGATCATTCTTAAAAAAAACATTGGCGCAGGCAATCACTTCTGCAGGAATTGTCTGGACTCAGGTCAGTTTGCACAGATTTCAGAGTTTCAACCCTGTGACAAACTTGTTTTAGAACTGACCTATTAGATTTTTGCGCTTGCTCCTATTCTCCTGATCTTCTATGGCCAACATAGCAGAGTTCAGTTGGTGTTTTTGTTGGTCCAATTGGTCTTTCAAGGTTTCCAAAAAGTCTAAGATTAAAGGAGGTCCTAGAATCATATGCTCCAGATACTCTAAAGAAAATTACTTCAGAAATATTCGCCTCTATAGTGGGTCCTGAAAGGGCTGAAAATATTATGATCGAAAGGGTACTTAGAGCCCTGAGGCCCAAATCTAAAACCTCAGACCAGGGCCGGTTTTAGACAAAGTGGGGCCCTGGGCAAAAGTTTTAAGTGGGGCCCCAAATGCTCACATATTGCATCATCACGTAAGCCTTTATGTATGTTGCATTTACATGCACTGAGTTCACGCCATTAAAGAAACGTGATCAACAATATTGAAGTCGTCCGGTGCTTGTTTACCGGCCACTCTACCCAGGCTGACAAATAATGATGGGAACAGAACGATCGCTAGTAGATCTGTCCCATACAGTATCATGTTATCGGCAACACATCTGAAGTTTACAACTTGCAATGTGCTGCTGAGCACAACGATTTTTGTTCTACCATAAACAATCCAATCACCCGATGAATGAGCAGCAGTTTGCACATTTATTGGGCGATTGCTGACATGTTTATACCTATGAACTCATGTCTGCTTTGCCAATATTTATAAATGTGGATACTACATACATACACCATATGAGCAACCAGAAGCACCAAAAGAGTGAAGTAAACAACTACCACCAAGCAAGGATGTTAATTAATAAGGAGGAAATAATGAAACATCACAATCCAGGGAAAAACATGTGATTAATAGCAACAAACACTATATAAGAAAGCATTACGCGAAACGCGAGTCTGGCAGCTGTGGCAGGCTCATCCAATCCTCTCTCTTATTCATGGGTAAGCACTACATCTGTATAATACATGTCACTTTAGACTTCAGTCACTTTACTATCTGCATGACTTTATATTGCCTTATCCCTCCTTAATGGTATATATAACTGGGACTTACTGTCACACCAGGTGTGGGAGAGACTAGTGCAACACAGAGGGAAGAGGGAAAGGGAGCCCAGACACTAGGGAAAGGGAGGGAAGTGGAGACCTCCTAGTCTGGTCTTTTGTCACCCTGTCTCAACTACCGTCCCTATATTGCCTCTTCAGCAATTGTCGCACGCGTGCCTCGCCCTGTCTTTCCCTGGCATATGGCTAAGGCTAGGGATGGGAGGAGATGAGCACTAGTCGATCTCCACTAAACTCTATAGACAACTCGGCCTCAAGCTCCAGAGAGGACAAAGTACTGCTCTTGCTAAGTCTTCACAAGTAGAAATGAATATAGCTGGCACCTCCCTCTCAGACATGTCAGGTATTTATACACCCAGGCCAGAGAGCTAAGTAGCCAGAGGGAGGTAGCCGCTGGGTCCTAAAGACAGCCTCTCATCTAAGAAGATGTCTGTAATGCCAAACGCAGAGATCTCCTGCAACCAACTGCAGGGCGACGGTCTATTTAAATAGCATGGGTATGCCAGAAGTAACAGTGTTTGCTGCTATTAATCACATTTTGCCATGGATTGTGATGTTTTCTTATACAGAGCTGGCCAAAAGTATTGGCACCCCTGCAATTCTGTCAGATAATACTCAGTTTCTTCCTGAAAATGATTGCAATCACAAATTCTTTGGTATTATTATCTTCATTTAATTTGCTTGCAAGGAAAAAACACAAAAGAGAATGAAGCAAGAATCAAATCATTGATCAATTCACACAAAACTCCAAAAAAGGGCCAGATAAAACTATTGGCACCCTCAGCCTAATACTTGGTTGCACAACCTTTAGCCAAAATAACTGCGAACAACCGCTTCCGGTAACCATCAATGTGTTTCTTACAATGCTCTGCTGGAATTGTAGACCATTCTTCTTTGACAAACTGCTCCAGGTCCCTGATATTTGAAGGGTGCCTTCTCCAAACTGCCATTTTGAGATCTCTCCACAGGTGTTCTATGGGATTTAGGTCTGGACTCATTGCTGGCCACCTTTGAAGTCTCCAGTGCTTTCTCTAAAACCATTTTATAGTGCTTTTGGAAGTGTGTTTTCGGTCATTGTCCTGCTGGAAGACCCATGACCTCTGAGGGAGACCCAGCTTTCTCACACTGGGCCCTACATTATGCTTCAAAATTTGTTGGTAGTCTTCAGACTTCATAATGCCATGCACACGGTCCAGCAGTCCAGTGCCAGAGGCAGCAAAGCAACCCCAAAACAACAGGGAACCTCCGCCATGTTTGAATGTAGGGACCGTGTTCTTTTCTTTGAATGCCTTTTTTTTTCCTGTACACTCTATGTTGATGCTTTTTCCCAAAAAGCTCTACTTTTGTCTCATCTGACCAGAGAACATTCTTCCAAAACGTTTTAGGCTTTCTCAGGTAAGTTTTGGCAAACTCCAGCCTGGCTTTTTTATGTCTCGGGGTAAGAAGTGGGGTCTTCCTGGGTATCCTACCATACAGTCCCTTTTCATTCAGACATCGACGGATAGTACGGGTTGACACTGTTGTACCCTCGGACTGCCGGGCAGCTTGAACTTGTTTGAATGTTAGTCGAGGTTCTTTATCCACCATTCGCACAATCTTGCGTTGAAATCTCTCGTCAATTTTTCTTTTCCGTCCACATCTAGGGAGGTTAGCCACAGTGCCATGGGCTTTAAACTTCTTGATGACACTGCGCACGGAAGACACAGGAACATTCGGGTCTTTGGAGATGGACTTGTAGCCTTGAGATTGCTCATGCTCCCTCACAATTTGGTTTCTCAAGTCCTCAGAGAGTTCTTTGGTCTTCTTTCTTTTCTCCATGCTCAATGTGGTACACACAAGGACACAGGACAGAGGTTGAGTCAACTTTAATCCATGTTAACTGGCTGCAAGTGTGATTTAGTTATTGCCAACACCTGTTAGGTGCCACAGGTAAGTTACAGGTGCTGTTAATTACACAAATTAGAGAAGCATCACATGATTTTTCAAAGGGTGCCAATACTTTTGTCCACCCCCTTTTTTAGGTTTGGTGTGGAATTATATCCAATTTGGCTTTAGGACAATTCTTTTTGTGTTTTTTTCATTGAAGACAAATTAAATTAAGAGAATAATACCAAAGAATTTGTGATTGCAATCATTTTCAGGAAGAAACTGAGTATTATGTGACAGAATTGCAGGGGTGCCAATACTTTTGGCCACCACTGTATATTTCCTCCTTATTAGACCTGTCTATATAGCTGTATTGGTGATGAATTTTTAATCCCTTTACACCGTGGTACGTAATAGTACGCACCATGGCGTAACCGCCGGTTCAGCGGGGGCTCCGGCGCTGAGTCCGCACTGAACCGGGCACATGTGAGCTGATTCTTACAGCTGACATATGCCCACAACAGCCGCGAGTGGAATAGTGATCCACTCGCAGCTGTTAACCAGCAGAGCAGAGGCGATCGGACTGCTGATGCTTCTAGTCTCCTACTGAAGCAATAAAAAAGTAAAAGAAAAATGTTTTTAAAATATTAAAAAAATAAAAAAATATAAAAGCTTAAATCACCCCCATTTCGCCCCATTCAAAACAAAATAATAATAATAAACATAATAAAAAAAAGCCCCACATACACGTTTGGTATCGCCACGTTCAGAATAGCCCGATCTATCAATATAAAAAAATAATTAATCCGATCGGTAAATGGTGTAATGAGAAAAAAATTCTAAACGCCAGAATTATGTTTTTATGGTCGTCGTAACATTGCAATAAAATGCAATAACAGGCGATCAAAACATAGGATCTACCCCAAAATGGTATCAATAAAAACATCAGCACAACGCACAAAAAAAGAAGCCCTCACCCAGCCCCAGATCCCGAAAAATGGAGACTCTACGGGTCTCGGAAAATGGCGCCATTTTTTTTTTAAGCAAACTTTGGATTTTTTTTTCACCACTTAAATAAAAAAGAACCTACACATGTTTGGTGTCTACGAACTCGTAATGACCTGGAGAATAATCATGGCAGGTCAGTTTTAGCATTCAGTGAACGTGGTAAAAAAAAAAAAAACACAACAACCGTGAAATTGCATTTTTTTTGCAATTTCACCGCACTTGGAATGTTTTTCCCGTTTTCCAGTACACGATATGGTAAAACCAGTGATTTCTTGCAGGACAAGTACAACTTGTCCTGCAAGAAATGAGCCCTCACATGGCCATATTGTCCAAAAAATAAAAAGGCTATGGCTCTGGGAAGAAGGGAGCAAAAAACGAAAATGCAAAAACGGAAAATGCTCCGATCATTAAGGGGTTAATAATTAATAAAAAGTGTTTTTTTTTTTAACTAACATCCTTACTTGGCGGTCCTTGTTTACTTCACTATTTTGGTGCTTCTGGGTGTTCTTATGATATGGGAGTACTCCAACTTTGACTTAATATAAATCTGGGCTGGGAACAGAAGGTATAAAGTCCCCCTAAATATGTATAGCAAGTGTTTTTGAACATTTTTGTACGAATACATACACCATATATGTGTGTATATATACACTGCTGAAAAAATTAAAGGGAACACTCAAATAACACATCCTAAATCTGAATGAATGAAATATTTTCATTGAATACTTTGTTCTGTACAAAGTTGAATGTGCTGACAACAAAATCACACAAAAATCATCAATGGAAATCAAATTTATTAACCAATGGAGGCCTGGATTTGGAGTCACCCCCAAAATTAAAGTGGAAAAACACACTACAGGCTGATCCAACTTTGATGTAATGTCCTTAAAACAAGTCAAAATGAGGCTCAGTATTGTGTGTGGCCTCCACGTGCCTGTATGACCTCCCTACAATACCTGGGCATGCTCCTGATGAGGTTGCGGATGGTCTCCTGTGGGATCTCCTCCCAGACCTGGACTAAAGCATCCGCCAACTCCTGGACAGTCTGTGGTGCCACGTGACGTTGATAGATGGAGCAAGACATGATGTCCCAGATGTGCTCAATCAGATTCAGGTCTGGGGAATGGGCGGGCCAGTCCATAGCTTCAATGCCTTCATCTTGCAGGAACTGCTGACACACTCCAGCCACATGAGGTCTGGCATAGACCTGCATTAGGAGGAACCCAGGGCCAACCGCACCAGCATATGGTCTCACAAGGGGTCTGAGGATCTCATCTCGGTACCTAATGGCAGTCAGGCTACCTCTGGCGAGCACATGGAGGGCTGTGTGGCCCTCCAAAGAAATGCCACCCCGCACCATTACTGAACCACTGCCAAACCGGTCATGCTGAAGGATGTCGCAGGCAGCAGATTGCTCTCCACGGCGTCTCCAGACTCTGTCATGTCTGTCACATGTGCTCAGTGTGAACCTGCTTTCATCTGTGAAGAGCACAGGGCACCAGTGGTGACTTTGCCAATCCTGGTGTTCTGTGGCAAATGCCAAGCGTCCTGCACGGTGTTGGGCTGTGAGCACAACCCCATCCGTGGATGTCGGGCCTCATACTACCCTCATGGAGTTGGTTTCTAACTGTTTGTGCAGACACATGCACATTTGTGGCCTGTTGGAAGTCATTTTGCACGGCTCTGGCAGTGCTCCTCCTGTTCCTCCTTGCACAATGGCGGAGGTAGCGGTCCTGCTGCTAGGTTGTTGTCCTCCTACGGCCCCCTCCACATCTCCTGGTGTACTGGCCTGTCTCCTGGTAGCTCCTCCAGCCTCTGGACACTACGCTGACAGACACAGCTCTTGCCACAGCTCGCATTGATGTGCCATCCTGGATGAGCTGCACTACCTGAGCAACTTCTGTGGGTTGCAGAGTCCGTCTCATGCTACCATGAGTGTGAAAGCATGAGTGTGAAAGCACAACCAACATTCAAAAGTGACCAAAAAATCTGCCAGAAAGCATTGGTACTGAGATGTGGTCTGTGGTCCCCACCTGCAGAATCACTCCTTTATTGAGGGTGTCTTGATAATTGCCAATAATTTCCATCTATTGTCTATTCCATTTGCACAACAGCATGTGAAATTGATTGTCAATCAGTGTTGCTTCCTAATTGGACAGTTTGATTTCACAGAAGTTTGATTTACTTGGATTTATATTCTGTTGTTTAAGTGTTCCCTTTATTTTTTTGAGCAGTATATACTCATAGAGCACACATGTATATACAGAGCAGATAGATAGACAGATTTTATATATATATATATATATATATATATATATATATATATATATATATATATATATATATATATATATATATACACACATACAGAGAGAGAAATGATAGATAGATAGATAGATAGATAGATAGATAGATAGATAGATAGATAGATAGATAGATAGATAGATAGATAGATAGACACACTGTAGTATACTTACCGGTCTTTCTCCTCTTCTTGAAGGTTTGAGCCTAGAATGTATTGGCTCCTTCCAGGTCCTAACTACAACCCATACATTGTAGTGAAGATGCTAGAATGTATGGGCTCCTTCCTGACTGCAGAACAGTATCCATTTTAGGACATGATCAGATATCAAAATCAAACAACAGAATGATGTAAATTTGACAAGTCTGACAAGTGACTTTGATAAGTGACTTTTACAACTGTAATAATAAAAAAAAAGTCACTGTTCGCTGATGGGACTTGAACCCAAAATTCTACTTCCAGAAACCAGTGTACTAATCACTGAGCTATTAACTGCATTGAAGAAACCTAGGAGTTCTATTTGGTTATATGATTTTGCACAGACTGCAAGCAAGCCAAATTCAAATAATGTTTGATTTTGATGTGAGTCTGATGTGTGACTTTCTTCAAACATCAGAATCAGGATCACAATGACTTTTTGTCACCCTGAGTATTTTCATAGTCAATCTCATAAGACAAAAAAAGCTGCCAGCTACTATCACTTGACAGGATAGCTCAATGTTAAGGCATCAGCCTCTGAAACTACAATGGCATGGTTCAAATCCCATTATGAATATTATTATTACTATTACCCTTTAAAACCAAAACTATGTGACACAGATTCCTTACCATTAAAACTGTAGGTTCATTATTTGATTATTTAGGTAGTGATATATAATAATAATTACACAGCAAAAGTAAATTGGGAGTTTGCAGCCAGTTCTTGGGTGGATGGAAAGAAAAATTGACAATAAAGAAATGTTATCATTAGACCCCTTTAAGAAATTATGCAAATGTACATTTACTTGGAAATAGATATGTAGTAAATTAGTGCCTTCCAATTTATTTTGGCTATGTAATTTACCATGCAAATAGCCAGCGTGTCTGAAACTCTTTTAATACGTCAGGATGACAATCAGAATGTCAGATATAAAAAAAAACCTGTAGTTTGTGTGATAAACAGGCATAATTAAAAAAATAATAATAATATTTCTAATTGGATTTGAACTGTGACACTGTAGTTTCAGAGGCTGATACCTTACCATTAAGCTACCCAGTCAAGTGACAGTAATTGACAGCTTTTCTTGTCTTATGAGCTCAATCATAAAAATACTCAGGGTGACTAAAAGACATTGTGATTCTGATTCTGATGTTTGAAGAAAGTCACACATCAGACTCACACATCAAAATCAAACATCATTTGAATTTGGCTTGCTTGCAGTCTGTGCATAAGTCCCAATGAGTTTCAATCAGGTTTGCACTGAAAATCATATAACCAAATAGAACTCCTGAGTTTCTTCAACTGAGTTAATATCTCAGTGGTTAGTTCCCTGGTTTCTGGACACAGAATTTTGGGTTCAAGTCCCATCAGCAAACAGTGACTTTATTATTATTACAGTTGTAAAAGTCACTTATCAAAGTCACATGTCAAAATCACTTGTCAGAAAGGGTATTTAGCCTCAAACGGACATCATTCTGATGTTTGATTTTGATATCTGATCATGTCCTAAAATGGACACTGTATTGCAGGACCTGGAAGGAGCCAATACATTCTAGTGTCTTTACTAGTGAGCCAGTTAGAATGTATGGGCTACAGTCAGGACCTGGAAGGAGCCCATACATTCTGGAAGATAGCAGAATCTATTGGCTCCAGTCAGGTATATATTATTGGAGGCAGTAGAATGTAAGGGCTCCTGTCAGGTATATATTATTGGAGGCAGCAGAATGTATGGGCTTCTGTCAGGTATATATTATAATATTATTGGAGGCAGGAGAATGTATGGGCTCCTGTCAGGTATATATTATTGGAGGCAGGAGGATGTATGGGCTCCTGTCAGGTATATATTATTGGGAGCAGGAGAATCTTTGGGCTCCTGTCAGGTATATATTTTTGAGCTGGCAGAATCTAAGGGCTTCATCCAGGTCCTGACTTCAGCCCATACATGCTAGCTGGCTCACTAGTGAAGATGCTAGAATGTATGGGCTGAGGTCAGGACCTGGAAGAAGCCCATAGATTCTGCTGGCTCAAAATTATACACCTGACAGGAGCCCAAAGATTCTCCTGCTTCCAATAATACCTGGTAGGAGCCTATAGATTCTCCTGCCTTCAATAATATATATCTGACAGGAGTCCATACATTCATGCAGACTGTCACCTCTCCCCCCCATATAATGTCCCATGCAGGATGTCGTCCCTCCCCTCCCCCATATAATGCCCCATGCAGGATGTCACCCCCCCATATAATGCCCCATGCAGGATGTCACCCCCCCCATATAATGCCCCATGCAGGATGTCACACACACCCCCCCCCCCATATAATTCCCCTTGCCTCCATACTTATAAAAAAAAGAAAATCAAATACTCACCTCACTTCTCACCTGCTGCCACTGCTCTGGGCTCCAGCGTCGCCGGCGTCTTCCCCTCTGCACTGCCTGTGACGGCTCAGGAGAGAGCAGTGTAAAGACGTCACCGCGTCCTCTGACCTGAGATGTCACAGTCAGAGGATACGGAAGAGACCGGAGCTGCTGCGGAGGCACGGGGAGGGGTAAGTACTGTGACGGCTGCTGGGGCCTCAGCAAGTGGGGGGGGTTGGTCGCAAGCGCTGGCACCAGCACCGCACCGCTCACGGGTCCCATAGCACGCCGGGGTGTCTGACGGTGAGTGGGCCCCCCTGCCTGCTCAGGGCCCCGGCCCTGCAGCAGAATGTATGGGCACCTGCTAGGTATATATTATTGGAGCCAGCAGAATCTATGATCTCTTCCATAGTATATATTAGTGAAGCTGGCAGAATGTAGCCTACAATGTAAGGTCTCTAGTGTTGAGCGAGCACTAAAATGCTCGGATGCTCGAAGCTCGGGCCGAGCTCACCGTGATACTCGGGTGCTCGATCCGAGCAACGAGCCCGATGTTAGTCTATGGGAGACCTGAGCATTTTTGCGGCGGCACCTCCGGCAGTCTGTAGAAAGACTAAAAAGTGCCCAAAACGATAGTGACAGTGCTCAAATGACATGGGGACAGCATGGGGATCGCCCCAGGAAGCATTTCTGACCCCCAGGTCACTGCTGTCAACAACATCTTCAGAGGTATTAAGCCACTTTTACGGGCTCACAATAAAACATTCAAAAACTAAACTGAAATGGTTTTCCTGTGAAATATGTTAAGGAACATCCTTTCCAGGGTAAATACTTGTGTATAAGGTAAAATAAATAAACAAAAACAAAAATACTCCTCCACACCTTGGGTAATGTTCACAAGTAGCATTTTTTATGCGTTTTTGCACTTTTGCATTGCTTTCAACCGTGACAAATACGTTCACTGGGAAATGTCATTTTAACATTTTACAACCTCATCTGGCCATGTGCTGTGTGACACATGCATACAGTGCTGAAAAGACATGGGAACAGCATGGGGAAGACCCCTGGAAGCATCTCTGACACCCAGGTCACTGCCTAAAAGTGTGTCCATCAGAAGTGATCCTTGCCACATCAGAAGATGCAGACTTGCAACTATCCCCGTGCAAGTCCTTGTCCCAGGGCAGGGTTCAATTGTACCTCCCCCATTCCTTGCAATGCAAGTGCAAATATGCAGCCTGCCACCCACCCACCCCCAGGCTGTAATACCATACTGCTTGCTTGCACTTGAAATTGGGCCTTTTAGGTATGTGGAGGCGGAATCTGGCCACCACGTCATGGCTGCGTCAGCGGCCTGGTATCCATACTCAGTCCCCAGCCGCCCAGTGGCCGGGTATCCACGCTTGGTCCCCAGCCGCCAGGGGGTGGCCGAGTGCCCACACACAGTCCCCAGCCGCCTGGGGGCGGCAGGGTGTCCATAAACGGTCCCCAGCCACCCCAATTTGTCCCGGTGCACCTTATACACAAGCGCGCATACCAAAACATTACCAGTGCCCTCCCCAGTGCATTTAGTGGAAAGGAAAGCCTAACCATAAACACGTTGACAAGTGAATGTGGCCAGGGATGGTCCATCTCACTGATGCCTTCACACTGGGTTAATATTGTGGAAGCCGGGACACAGTTGAACAATGGGATGCAACACGTCCTTCAGACATAGAGGATTGCGGGTCCTGAGTTAATCAGGCTTCAACACAAAGTTCAGAAGGTAGACAGCAGCAGTGGTCGGCCTCCTACACAACAAGTAAATTATTCATGATCATGAGGCGATCCAGCTCCTTAGCTTTATGTTCCTTGGAATGCAAGCGCATGTATGTAGTAGCGGCTAGGCCTGAGGTGGTCAGCGTTTTGGCGCATATCCTACCTCCTCCGAGGATTGCTGGATGTTTTCCTGCTACTATCCCAGTTCTATGACTCCCGTTAAAACAAAGCTTCAGATGATGAATGATGGATGAGGTGATGGCAAAGGAGAAAGAGCAGGAGGAACAGGGACCATTCACATCAATATCAGACCAGTCAAACACACATGTCTTGTAGGATATGTTTCAGTACCAAAAGGAGCGGTTTGGCTACACAGTTATAGCGCATATAGTGTGTGCAATGCCTACCAAAAATTTTGAGGCACTCCAATGCCCCTTGGAAGTGATATGGAGGTCAGAGGGCTTTAACTAAACCGTTTTTTCCATTTATAGCAACTGGGTCTCCTGTACACTGTTGGCTTAAGCAGTGAATGGAAGGCTTTCCAAAAATTATGAGGAACTGCAATGCCCCTTGAAACAGACGTGGATTACAGCGTACTAAAAACCTTCTACCCATTATTGGGGAGTGGGTCTCCCTTAGTGTTCGCCTATGCATTGAAAAGCAAAAGCTGACTAAAATTAGGAGGAAATGCAATGCCCGTTGGAAGAGTCGTGGAGGTTAGAGTTAATTAAAAACAACATTTCAATGCCCCTTGGAAGAGCTGTGGAGTTCAGAGTGGTTTAACAAGATGGTTTTAATGCCCCTTGGAAGAGACGTAGAGGTTACAGTGGAATAAAAAGACAATATCAATGCCCCATGGAAGAGACGTGGAGGTCACAGTAGCTTAACAAGATGGTTTTAAAACCCCTTGGAAGAGTGGTGGAGGTCGCAGTGAAATAAAAAGACTATCAATGCCCCTTGTAAGAGTGGTGGAGGTCGCAGTGAAATAAAAAGACAACATCTATGGCCCTTGGAAGAGACGTGGAGGTCACAGTAGCTTAACAAGATGGTTTTAATACCCCTTGTAAGAGTGGTGGAGGTCGCAGTGGAATAAAAAGACAATATCAATGCCCCGTGGAAGAGACATGGAGGTCACAGTAGCTTAACAAGATGGTTTTAATGCCCCTTGGAAAAGACGTGGTGGTCACAGTAGCTTAGCAAGATGGTTTTATTGCCCCTTGGAAGAGTGGTGGAGGTCGCAGTGGAATAAAAAAACAATATCAATACCCCGTGGAAAAGTGGTGGAGGTTGCGGTGGAATAAAAAGACAATATCAATGCCCTGTGGAAGATACGTGGAGGTCACAGTAGCTTAACAAAATGGTTTTAATGCCCCTTGGAAGAGACGTGGAGGTCACAGTAGCTTAAAAAGTTGGTTTTAATGCCCCTTGGAAAAGTGGCGGAGGTCGCAGTTGAATAAAAAGACAATATCAATGCCCCGTGGAAGAGACGTGGAGGTCACAGTAGCTTAACAAGACGGTTTTAGTGCCCCTTGGAACAGTGGTGGAGGTCGAAGTGGAATAAAAAGACAATATCAATGCCCCGTGGAAGAGACGTGTAGGTCACAGAAGCTTAACAAGACGGTTTTAATGCCCCTTGGAAGAGACGTGTAGGTCAGAGTAGCTTAACAAGACGGTTTTAATGCCCCTTGGAAGAGTGGTAGAGGTTACAGTGGAATAAAAAGACAATATCACTGCACCCTGGAAGAGACGTGGAGGTCACAATAGCTTAACAAGACGGTTTTAATGCCCCTTGGAAAAGAAGTGGAGGTCACAGTAGCTTAACAAGATGGATTTAATGCCCCTTGGAAGAGTGGTGGACGTTGCAGTGGAATGAAAAGACAATATCAATGCCCCATGGAAGAGACGTGGAGGTCACAGTAGCTTAACAAGACGGTTTTCATGCCCCGTGGAAGAGTGGTGGAGCTTACAGTGGAATAAAAAGACAATATCAATGCTTCATGGAAGAGTGGTGGAAGTCGCAGTAGCTTAGCAAGACGGTTTTAATGCCCCTTGGAAGAGACGTGGAGGTCAGAGAAGCTTAACAAGATGGTTTTAATACCCCTTGGAAGAGACATGGAGGTCATAGTAGCTTAAGAAGATGGTTTTAATGCCCCTTGGAAGAGTGGTGGAGGTTGCAGTGGAATAAAAAGACAATATCAATGCCCCATGGAAGAGGGGTGGAGGTCGCAGTAGCTTAAGACGGTTTTAATGCCCCTTGGAAGAGACGTGGAGGTGACAGTAGTTTACCAAGATGGTTTTAATGCCCCTTGGAAGAGTGGTGGAAGTTGCAGTGGAATAAAAAGACAATATCAATGCCACGGGGAAGAGACGTGGAGGTCACAGTAGCTTAATAAGACGGTTTTAATGCCTCTTGGAAGAGTGGTGGAGGTCATAGTAGAAAAAAAAGACAATATCAATGCCCCGTGGAAGAGAGGTGGAGGTCGCAGTAGCTTAACAAGATGGTTTTAATGCACCTAGGAAGAGTGGTGGAGGTCGCAGTAGCTTAACAAGACGGTTTTAATGCCCCTTGGAAGAGTGGTGGAGGTCGCAATGGAATGAAAAGACAATATCACTGCCCCGTGGAAGAGTGGCGAAGGTCGAAGTGGAATAAAAAAACAATATCAATACCCCGTGGAAGATACGTGGAGGTCACAGTAGCTTAACAAAATGGCTTTAATGCCCCATGGAAGAGACGTTGAGGTCACAGTAGCTTAACAAGACGGTTTTAATTCCCCTAGGAAGAGACATGGAGGTCATAGTAGCTTAAGAAGATGGTTTTAATGCCCCTTGGAAGAGTGGTGGAGGTTGCAGTGGAATAAAAAGACAATATCAATGCCCCATGGAAGAGTGGTGGAGGTCGCAGTAGCTTAAGACGGTTTTAATGCCCCTTGGAAGAGACGTGGAGGTGACAGTAGTTTACCAAGATGGTTTTAATGCCCCTTGGAAGAGTGGTGGAAGTTGCAGTGGAATAAAAAGACAATATCAATGCCCCATGGAAGAGTGGTGGAGGTCGCAGTAGCTTAACAAGACAGTTTTAATGCCCCTTGGAAGAGACGTGGAAGTCACAGTAGCTTAATAAGACGGTTTTAATGCCCCTTGGAAGAGAGGTGGAGGTCGCAGTAGCTTAACAAGATGGTTAATGCCCCTAGGAAGAGTGGTGGAGGTCGCAGTGGAATGAAAAGACAATATCACTGCCCCTTGGAAGAGTGGCGAAGTCGAAGTGGAATAAAAAGACAATATCAATGCCCCGTGGAAGAGACGTGGAGGTCACAGTAGCTTAACAAGACGGTTTTAATGCCCATTGGAAGAGACGTGGAGGTCACAGTAGCTTAACAGGACGGTTTTAATGCCCCTTGGAAGAGTGGTGGAGGTCGCAGTGGAATAAAAAGACAATATCAATGCCCCTTGGAAGAGACATGGAGGTCACAGTAGCTTAACAAGACGGTTTTAATGCCCCTTGGAAGAGACGTGGAGGTCACAGTAGCTTAACAGGACGGTTTTAATGCCCCTTGGAAGAGTGGTGGAGGTCGCAGTGGAATAAAAAGAAAATAACAATGCCCCTTGAAGAGTGGTGGAGGTTGCAGAGGAATAAAAAAACAATATCAATACCCCGTGGAAGAGTGGTGGAGGTGGCAGTGGAATAAAAAGACAATATCAATGCCCCTTGAAGAGAGGTGGAGGTTGCGGTGGAATAAAAAGACAATATCAATGCCCCGTGGAAGATACGTGGAGGTCACAGTAGCTTAACAAAATGGTTGTAATGCCCCTTGGAAAAGACGTGTAGGTCAGAGTAGCTTAACAAGACGGTTTTAATGCCCCTTGGAAGAGTGGTAGAGGTTACAGTGGAATAAAAAGACATTATCAATGCCCCGTGGAAGAGACATGGAGGTCACAGTAGCTTAACAAGATGGTTTTAGTGCCCCTTGGAAGAGTGGTGGAGGTCGCAGTGGAATAAAAAGACAATATCAATGCCCCATGGAAGAGACGTGGAGGTCACAGTAGCTTAACAAGACGGTTTTAATGCCCCTAGGAAGAGACATGGAGGTCACAGTAGCTTAACAAGACGGTTTTAATGCCCCTTGGAAGAGACGTGGAGGTCAGAGTAGCTTAACAAGATGGTTTTAATACCCATTGGAAGAGTGGTGGAGGTTGCGGTGGAATAAAAAGACAATATCAATGCCCCGTGGAAGATACATGGAGGTCACAGTAGCTTAACAAAATGGTTTTAATGCCCCTTGGAAGAGACGTGGAGGTCACAGTAGCTTAACAAGTCGGTTTTAATGCCCCTTGGAAGAGTGGTGGAGGTCGCAGTTAAATAAAAAGACAATATCAATGCCCCATGGAAGAGACGTGGAGGTCACAGTAGCTTAACAAGACTGTTTTAGTGCCCCTTGGAAGAGTGGTGAAGGTCAGAGTAGCTTAACAAGACGGTTGTATTGCCCCTTGGAAGAGTGGTGGAGGTTACAGTGGAATAAAAAGACAATATCAGTGCCCCGTGGAAGAGACATGGAGGTCACAGTAGCTTAACAAGATGGTTTTAGTGCCCCTTGGAAGAGTGGTGGAGGTTGCAGTGGAATAAAAAGACAATATCAATGCACCCTGGAAGAGACGTGGAGGTCACAGTAGCTTAACAAGATGGTTTTAATACCCCTTGGAAGAGAGGTGGAGGTCGCAGTAGCTTAACAAGACGGTTTTAATGCCCCTTGGAAGAGTGGTGGACGTCGCAGTGGAATGAAAAGACAACATCAATGCCCCATGGAAGAGTGGTGGAGGTCACAGTAGCTTAACAAGACAGTTTTAATGCCCCTAGGAAGAGACATGGAGGTCACAGTAGCTTAGCAAGACGGTTTTAATGCCCCTTGGAAGAGTGGTAGAGGTTGCAGTGGAATAAAAAGACAATATCAATGCCACGTGGAAGAGACGTGGAGGTCACAGTAGCTTAACAAGATGGTTTTAATACCCCTTTGAAGAGACGTGGAGGTCACAGTAGCTTAACAAGACGGTTTTAATGCCCCTTGGAAGAGTGGTGAAGGTTACAGAGGAATAAAAAGACAATATCAATGCCCCGGGGAAGAGACATGGAGGTCACAGTAGCTTAACAAGATGGTTTTAGTGCCCCTTGGAAGAGTGGTGGAGGTCGCAGTGGAATAAAAAAACAACATCAGTGCACCCTGGAAGAGACGTGGAGGTCACAGTAGCTTAACAAAATGGTTTTAATGCCCCTTGGAAGAGACGTGGAGGTCACAGTGGCTTAACAAGATGGTTTTAATGCCCCTTCGAAGAGTGGTGGAGGTCGCAGTGGAATAAAAAGACAATATCAATGCCTCTTGGAAGAGTGTTGGAGGTCGCAGTGGAATAAAAAGACAATATCAATGCACCCTGGAAGAGACGTGGAGGTCACAGTAGCTTAACAAGACGGTTTTAATGCCCCTTGCAAGAGTGGTGGAGGTCACAGTAGAAAAAAAAGACAATATCAATGCCCTGTGGAAGAGTGGTTGAGGTCACAGTAGCTTAACAAGACAGTTTTAATGCCCTTTGGAATAGTGGTGGAGGTGGCAGTGGAAAAAAAAGACAATATCAATGCCCCGTGGAAGAGTGGTGGAGGTCGCAGTGGAATAAAAAGACAATATCAATGCCTCTTGGAAGAGTGTTGGAGGTCGCAGTGGAATAAAAAGACAATATCAATGCACCCTGGAAGAGACGTGGAGGTCACAGTAGCTTAACAAGACAGTTTTAATGCCCCTTGCAAGAGTGGTGGAGGTCACAGTAGAAAAAAAAGACAATATCAATGCCCTGTGGAAGAGTGGTTGAGGTCACAGTAGCTTAACAAGACAGTTTTAATGCCCCTTGGAAGAGTGGTGGAGGTCAGAGTAGCTTAACAAGACAGTTTTAATGCCCTTTGGAATAGTGGTGGAGGTGGCAGTGGGAAAAAAAGACAATATCAATGCCCCGTGGAAGAGTGGTGGAGGTCGCAGTGGAATAAAAAGACAATATCAATGCCTCTTGGAAGAGTGTTGGAGGTCGCAGTGGAATAAAAAGACAATATCAATGCACCCTGGAAGAGACATGGAGGTCACAGTAGCTTAACAAGACGGTTTTAATGCTCCTTGGAAGAGACGTGGAATTCACAGTAGCTTAACAAGATGGTTTTAATGCCCCTTGAAAGAGACGTGGAGGTCACAGTAGCTTAAGACGGTTTTAATGCCCCTTGGAAGAAATGTGGAGGTCACAGTAGCTTAACAAGACAATTTTAATGCCCCTTACAAGAGCCATGCAGTACAGCATATTAAAAACATTATTTCCATTATTGGGAAGTCTGTCTCCCATAGTTTTTGCCTATGCCTTCCAAGCAAAAGCTGCCAAAAATTAGGACAGAGGAACTTGCAATGCTGGCAACATGGACCACAGTCACCCTGGTGGTATAGTGGTGGTGGAGGCTGAGGATAAGGAGAAGAGCAAAAAACAGCCAAAATGAGGAAGCGTATACCCATGTGTGGGTGTGAAGCGGTTCATGGGAATACACCTCACGAAACAACACAGTGGATTCGACTTTATGTTACTCTGCTGTCATTTGGTGGTGATGAGAAGTCTGGCCCAATCCAGCCCTTGTTCATTTTGATAAGGGTCAGCTTGTCAGCATTGTCAGTCAGTTGACAGGCGAGTGCACTTGACGCGCCCCCTGGGCCATGTTGTGTAGCGTTGCGCACGCGCGCGCGGGGGATACCCGGAGCCGGATCCGATGGGGGTAGTAGTCTTCGTGTGGCGGTGACCCGGTCCGTGCCCAGGGTGGTCAAGTTAAACGTGTGGCAGTCTTTGTAGATGTTATAAATGTCGACTACGCCACCCGTTGTTTTGCGGTCGCAAGGCCGCCACTGCAAAACAGTCCGCTGAGGCCGATGGTATATATGTGCAGCTATGGTGGTATAACCCCCAACGGGAGAGGTATAGCCTCAGGGCAGCTGGTGCGGGTGAAGGGAGTGATAGTGAGAGCGTCCCGGTACCTATGGTGCTGGTGGTGCGATGGAACACAGAGACTGATTGCAGTTTTCAATGCTTTACTCACAGTTGTTATTAACGTCAGTCCTGCAGGTGATGACGACCCGAGCCATGCTGCGTCCACCAGGTACGGGGCTCGACCAACCCCCAGGCAGTTCCAGAGTGTGACCTTGAACTCCTTTCCCCGTTCCTTTCTCTGGCCGTCCCCACTAGGGACCCACCCATGTCCAGCTTCCTCGGGCCTTCTGGTGGCGAAACCTTTCTCCGGTCTCCCTGACCCTATGTGGCATGCCTTCGTGGTGAGTGCAGTGAGTGGTTGCGCCAAGACGTGGCCACGTCCTCCGGTTCCTGGCTGAGGATAAGTGGCCTCCACCAGTTTGGGATCCGGTACCCTGATCTGCCAACCCTTCACCCGCTGACTCCTAGCGTGTTCGGGTTCCTTCTTGCTTCATGTCTCTGGGCCTTTTCTTATGTTTCATTCTTTCCTTGCTTCTTGTTCCTTTCTTCTTCACTCTTGCTCCCTCCAGGGGCAGCACCCAGACAGGGCTGCTGCTCCCTGTCACTCCGCTTCTTCTGTCTGACTGAACTGAACTCACTCCTAAGATGGTGCCCACCTTTTATACTCCCTCTGACACCCGAGCCCAGGTGATTAGCAACCAATGGGCTCCTTCCTATGCCCAGAAACCCGCCCTTATCTGCTCCTACACCACTGGGTTTTCCTCCCCCTCCCCACTCCAGCCAGGAACAGAAGCTGTCGTACCTGCACATCTTTCTAGTGGGAGTACCGTCGATCTGTTCCTCGGAAATGGGGTGTGTGTGGTGCATGCAGCTAACTGACTTCTAGTCCACACTCCATCCTTACCCGGGAGTGGAATACCACACCTCTGGTTCGAGGTGCAATACCCCTGTAGCAGCCAAGCCCTCGGGGTGCTACATTCCCCCCTGGTAAATCACAGCACATCCTCGGGCTGAAACAGAGCAAAACAATTACAAACTTACAAAAATTTTAAAGTGTACACTCATAAATAAGACATTAACTTTCAAATCATCCCTTTATGGGAGGTACTCTTTTCACTTTAACGTTACTGATATCAACGCTTTTGCTAATGCCACGGGAACTCTTTTGTAGAAAACACGATATATAAAACTTCAGCATCGTTACTTTTAGCAGCATTATAAAACTTTCACATTTAGACATTTTTCATATAAAACATTTTCAACATTCTTGACTTCTTGGGATCTGGCCGCTGTCAGTCCTCAGCCAGGTAGAGGGAAAGGATGACCGCTCTCAGTCCTCGGTCAGGTTAGGGATTAGGGCAAAACAGGCAACAGTTCTCTTTCTGTCCCAACGGGGACCACACTCTTTGTGGAAACAGTCTCACAACAGTCCTTATACCCGATCGGGTAAGTATTTACATCTCCTCTTTTACCGTTTACGATTTACGGTGTCCTCCACACGCTCCTTCCTCTTCCTCAGGTTCAGACCCGTCCGGGCCCTCTTTCTTCTCCTCCTGGTACGATAACTCCTCCTCCTCCTTGACCCGGTGGACATGAAGGGCGTACCACCCCTTCACTCCCTTATGCCTGGTATAGGTGACGGTATCTCCAGGCACCAGGTCCCGTCCACTGTGCCCCTCCGGTAGGTGGGACTCTACGTCGCTCCTGTTTACAAACACCTGGCTCATGGTCTTCGGGTTTTAAATGATGCCCCAGCCACATGCCATGTGAAACTTAACAACAGTCCCGGTGACTCGGGGACCGTGAGCTGTACGGGGGGTCCTGGCGGGCCCTTGTCTTCTGCTCCACGTTTTTAATGTTGAGCCACTCCTCCTTCACTCTCCTCTTTCTCCGCTCCCGCTCAACCGTTGCCAGTTGTTGGCGGCAGGTCTCAAAGCGCCGGACGGCGCCCGCCCGGGTCTCCTGAGTGAACCCCATCAGGTCTTCTCCAGTGGGGTCCCCCTCGAATTGGCGTCTTCCAGCGGGGGTGAAGAGAGGTCCACGGGCTCCGGAGCTGGGATTAACGGTTCATCTGGGGCCCTTGCTCCTACGGGGTGACTCTTCCTGGAGCGGGGGTTGGTGTATTCAGGCAACCAGACGAATGGTGTCCCCTCCGGGCAGGTGTGCTGCTCATACAGGTCTTTCCCCAATGGTGGTACGACTGGGGGCCCCGGCAGGGGTGCAGCGCCCGCGGGCACTCGGCCTTTCAACCAGGCCGGTGACTTTCTGATCGTGCCCGATGTTGGGGAGCACGGTCCTGGGCGAGGCTCCGCTGCAGAGCTTGCTGCTGGAGGGCTAACTGCTGGTGATGGAGGCACGGCGGGCGGTGCAGCACCCAGAGCTTCGGGTTCCGCGGCGGGAGGTAGGGGCAGGTCCGCGGCCTCAGGGCCCGGAGTAACGGCGTTCCCCTTACTTGTCGTTGCGGCCTCCCCCGCGGCGTCGTCCTCGGCCTCCGATCCGCTTCTGCTGCCTCTCGGGATGGACGCGGTGCTGGATGGTGGCTGCGGTAGTGAAGCTCTCCTCCGTATCCGACATCCTCCTCCCCCCTAGTGGACCGCGGCCTACCTCGCGATGACCCTCTTCCGTAGGCCGCGGCTCCGCAGTGGATCGTCAGGGTTGAGGACCTTCCGTCGCGCTCCTGTGACGTCGGCGTCGCTGGGCTCCCTCCAGGACCTGACGCAACGTCCGGACGTGAGGCGGGGCTTCAATTCTCGCGGGCTTTCGGAGTCCACGCCCCTCTTCTTCCGGCGCGGCGTCCTCAAGATGGCGTCCAATGGCGGGAAAACTCCACGGATGGCGGGAAGAAGGCAGAAGATGGCGTCGGATGGCGGGAATCGGCTCCAGATGGCGAGAAACGACTCCGGACGGCGGAAAACTTCACCACAGGTAAGTATAAAAGTCTCTTTTTTCAGGCACGCAGTACCCGGTGGTTGCGGGCACGTAATCCTGCCGACTACGCCAAAGTTGACGCGCCCCCTGGGCCATGTTCTGTAGCGTTGCGCACGCGCGCGCGGGGGATACCCGGAGCCGGATCCGATGGGGGTAGTAGTCTTCGTGTGGCGGGGACCCGGTCCGTGCCCAGGGTGGTCAAGTTAAACGTGTGGCAGTCTTTGTAGATGTTATAAATGTCGACTACGCCACCCGTTGATTTGCGGTCGCAAGGCCGCCACTGCAAAACAGTCCGCTGAGGCCGATGGTATATATGTGCAGCTATGGTGGTATAACCCCCAACGGGAGAGGTATAGCCTCAGGGCAGCTGGTGCGGGTGAAGGGAGTGATAGTGAGAGCGTCCCGGTACCTATGGTGCTGGTGGTGCGATGGAACACAGAGACTGATTGCAGTTTTCAATGCTTTACTCACAGTTGTTATTAACGTCAGTCCTGCAGGTGATGACGACCCGAGCCATGCTGCGTCCACCAGGTTGGGGGCTCGACCAACCCCCAGGCAGTTCCAGAGTGTGACCTTGAACTCCTTTCCCCGTTCCTTTCTCTGGCCGTCCCCACTAGGGACCCACCCATGTCCAGCTTCCTCGGGCCTTCTGGTGGCGAAACCTTTCTCCGGTCTCCCTGACCCTATGTGGCGTGCCTTCGTGGTGAGTGTAGTGAGTGGTCGCGCCAAGACGTGGCCACGTCCTCCGGTTCCTGGCTGAGGATAAGTGGCCTCCACCAGTTTGGGATCCGGTACCCTGATCTGCCAACCCTTCACCCGCTGACTCCTAGCGTGTTCGGGTTCCTTCTTGCTTCATGTCTCTGGGCCTTTTCTTATGTTTCATTCTTTCCTTGCTTCTTGTTCCTTTCTTCTTCACTCTTGCTCCCTCCAGGGGCAGCACCCAGACAGGGCTGCTGCTCCCTGTCACTCCTCTTCTCCCTCTTCTTCTGTCTGACTGAACTGAACTCACTCCTAAGATGGTGCCCACCTTTTATACTCCCTCTGACACCCGAGCCCAGGTGATTAGCAACCAATGGGCTCCTTCCTATGCCCAGAAACCCGCCCCTATCTGCTCCTACACCACTGGGTTTTCCTCCCCCTCCCCACTCCAGCCAGGAACAGAAGCTGTCGTACCTGCACATCTTTCTAGTGGGAGTACCGTCGGTCTGTTCCTCGGAAATGGGGTGTGTGTGGTGCATGCAGCTAACTGAGTTCTAGTCCACACTCCATCCTTACCCGGGAGTGGAATACCACACCTCTGGTTCGAGGTGCAATACCCCTGTAGCAGCCGAGCCCTCGGGGTGCTACACACTTATCAGTTATATTTCCACCAGCAGCACTAAAAACACGCTCCGATAACATGCTAGCGGCAGGGCAGGCCAGGACATCCAAGGCGTACAGAGCGAGTTCATTCCAAGCATCCAGCTTGAATACCCAATAATTAAAAGGCACAGAGGAATCACAGAGGACGCTGGTACGGTCGGCAAGGTACTCCCTCACCATCTTTTGAAACTTTCCACTCCTTGTGAGAGTACTACGCACCTCAGGGCCTGTAAGTTGGGCGGGTCTCAGAAAACTGTCCCAGAACGTTGACCGTGTTCCCCTGTCTCTGCTGGATTGGAGGTGAGTCTCTCTCGCCTGTACGCCTTGGTTGGTCAACGAACTGTGACCTCTGCTGCTAGCGTGTTCAGATGGGAATTTTTTTTAACAGTTCTGCAGCAAGGGCTTTCTGGTACTGCCCCATTTTTGTAGACCTCTCCACCTCAGGAATAAGAGAGTGGAAGTGCTCCTTGTAGCGGGGGTCTAAAAGTGTCACCAACCAGTGATGACTGTCACCCAACATTTTGACAACGCGAGGGTTACGGTTAAGGCAGCGTAACATAAAGTCAGCCATGCGTGCCAGAGTGGTAACGGGCAAAACTTCCATGTCCTCCCCAAGATGACGACTGACCATGGTCTCCTCCTCCTCCTCCCCCCTGTCCTCAGGCCACCCACGCTGAACCAACGGTATGACAGTTGTACAGGTACTACAGTCTACAGCGCATGATACCAGCTCCTGTTCTTCCTCCTCCTCCTCTCCCTCATTGTCCCCCAATGCACGTTGGGATGAGATGAGGCTGGGCTGCGTGTAATCGCCCGCTACAGCTTCTTGATCCATCTCATCATACTCTGGCTGCAATGCCTCCTCTTTAATTCTCTGCAGAGAGCGTTGCAAAAGACAGACAAGTGGGATGCTGAAGCTAATGACGGCACCACTCACCATCTTGGTGGACTCCTCAAAGTTTGTCAGCATGGTACATATGTCAGACATCCAGGTCCACTCATGATGTCTTATGTGTGGAGTCTGACCTGAATATCGACAGCCTTGTTGCAGCTGGTACTCCACAACTGCTCTCTTCTGCTCACAAATCCTTTGCGACATGTGGAGGGTAGAGTTCCAATGTGTGGGGACATCACACACCAGTCGGTGTGCCGGAAGCTGCAAACGCTGCTTCAACACAGCAAGGGCGGCGGAAGCTGTAGCTGACTTCCGAAAATGAGCTGACAGGTGGCGTACTTTGACGAGCAGATCTGGCAACTCGGGGTATGATTTAAGAAACTGCTGAGCCACGAGGTTAAGCACATGAGCCAGGCATGGTACATTTGTGATCTCACCTCGCCTCAGAGCTGCCACCAGGTTACGGCCATTGTCACACACGAACATGCCTGGATGTAGGTTGAGTGGTCTTAGCCACAGATCTGCCTGCTCTTTCACAGCTGTCCACAACTCACAAGCAGTGTGAGGTTTATCACCTAAGCTTATGAGTTTCAGCACAACCTGTTGCCGCTCGGCTGAGGCAGTACTGCAGTGCTTCCAGCTTGTAACTGATGTGGTGATATCTGAGATGGAGGCTGAACATGAGGAGGAGGAGGAGAATGATGCGCAGGAGCTGTACACTGTGGGAGCAACTCTGACTGACATAGGGCCCGCAATCCTTGGTGTGGGGAGGATGTGTTCCGTCCCAAGGTCCGACTGGGTCCCGGCTTCCACTATGTTTACCCAGTGTGCCGTCAGGGAGATGTACCATCCCTGGCCACAAGCACTTGTCAACGTGTCCATTGTCAGGTGGACTCTAACAGTAACTGCGTTGTTGAGGGCACGGCAGATGTTTTGGGACACTTGCTTGTGTAGTGCGGGGATGGCACACCGGGCAAAACAGTGTCAGCTGGGGATCGAGTACCGAGGGACGGACCCCGCCATAAGGTTGCGGAAGGATTCCGTCTCCATCAGCCTAAAAGGCATTTCCAACGCAAGCAGTCGTGAAATGTGCGAATTTAAGACTGTGGCCTGTGGGGCATTGGCTGCGAATTTGCACTTTCGTTCAATGGTCTGGCATATGGACAATTGAACGCTGTGGTGGGACGTTTACGTGGACGTTGATGCTGTTTCTTGAGAAACTGCCATAACAAGTGCAAGCAGTATGGACAGGGGATTGCCTTGCACGCACAACAGGGGGTTCTCTTACATGCACAACAGAGGAAGAAGCAGTGGTAACACCCGCTGACAGTGGTCGTGGACCCTGGGGTTCGCCCCACAAAGTCGGGTGCTTTGCTGACATGTGCCTGATCATGCTGGTGGTGGTCAGGCTGGTAGTTTTGTCACCCCTGCTGATGCTGGCCTGGCAGGTGGTACAAATGGCCTTTTTGGGGTTATCAGCAGAGTCTTTAAAAAAAATTCCAGACTCTGGAAGACCTACCAGTTGTACTGGCAACGTCCCTCGTGTTGGTGTTACGGGGAACGGTTGCCCGCCTTCTGTCTGCGGCCACCACACTGCTTCTTCCTGCCTGTTGGGGTACTCTGCCTCCCTCCCCCTGTGTGCTGCTGGCCTCGCTCTGCGTGTCCTTCTGCCACATTGGGTCAGTTACTAGATCATCCACCACCTCCTCCTCTTCCACTTCTGCACCACGGTGGTCCTCCTCCTCACTTTGTGAAAATTGTGTCTCGTCATCGTCCACCTCTTGTGACAAATTGCCAGCGTCGCCTTCCTGTGGCCGTGGCTGTTCAAATATTTGGCGATCGCTACATGGGATCTCCTCTTCCACCACTTCAAGCAGAGCAGGCGAGGGGCCCAAATATGGAAATGGACCCGTGAACAGCTCCTCAGAGTGTCCAACAGGCACAACTGACCATGTCCCTGGCTGGAGTGGGGAGGGGGGAGAGAACCCAGTGGTGTAGGAGCAGAAAGGAGGCAGGGTTCTGGAGCACAGGAAGGAGCTCATTGGGTGCAGGTCACCTGAGCTCAGACACAGAGAAGCAGATAAAAGGTGGGAGCCATCTTAAGTCAGAGAGAGCAGAGCAGTAGTAGGAGGAGAAGTTCAGCTCAGTCAGCGCTGACAGGGAGTCGCGGCTCAGCCTGAGCTCTGCTCCACGAGGCAGGCCTAGAGAGAAGGCCGGGGCCAGAGAGGAGAAGAGAAGGAAGGAGAAGAGACAGAGGAGTGGAAGGACTCCAGAAACAAGAAGGCAGAAGGGACCCTAAGAGTGCAGAACGGTCAGCAACTGTTGCATACCCCATTATACCGGGTGAAGGGGTCAGGCTGTGGAAAGGTACCGGATCCCTAAGTTGGTGGAGGCGAATCTACCCTCAGCCAAGAACCGGATGTTGTGACCATTTATTGGTGTGACCCCCCGCTAAACCTGCTAGGAAGGCACCATATAGGATAGAGGGAAGTGAAGGCCAACGCTTACCCGACACGGTCCGCGGTAGCCGGACAGAAGTCAGGACACTGGTGGGTCACGAGAGGCCAGAGAAAGGACAGAAGGGGGTCCTGTGCCATACTCCTGAATTGCCTGGGGGTTGACCGAGCTCCTCACCTGGTGGACGCAGCATGGCTCGGGCAGTCCTTGCTGACAGAAGTGACTTGGATAACAACTGTGAGTAAAAGACCTCAGACTGCATTATTGGACTCAGTGTGATTTCTGCTGCGCCGGCACCATCACCCCCAGCATCCACATACGCTGCCCTGAGGCTACACTCTTCCCTTGGGGAGTTATCCTACCCCTGTGCTGCACACCAACACCAGCCTCAGCGGTCTGCCTTGCAGCGGCGGTTATCTGTGACCGCAATCCACGGGTGGCGTAGTCGGACATTCACAAAGCTATAAATAGACTGCCACAACATTTGGTCTGACCACCCTGAGCCACGGGATCGGGTTGCCACTACAACCCCCAGCATCGTACAGAAGCCCGGTCTCGAGTGCCCCACAGCCCAGGGGGCGAGTCAGCTTTTGGCGTAGTCGGCAGGATTGTGACCAACCCGCCACAAACGGGTATTGCGTGCCAGAAAAGAGACTGTTTCACTGTATTGAATGTGACGCCCGCCTCAGCAGAACGGACGCCATCGTGTGCGCGCCAAAAGACAAGAAGCCACCGCCCATCGTGGACCAGGTCCCAGAATGGCGCCAAAGACTGAGCCCACCCCCAACAGCCATGAGTGCGGCTGTAGAGATGTCCATCAAGGTGGGGGGGCTGCCCGTGAGAGTGATTGTCAGCAGATTGCCCCGGGACCACCCCCAACAGGGGCGGAAAGAGAAGAAAACCGAGGGGCAGGGTGTGGTTTGGATCAGTCTCACCAGATCACACCTGGAGATGGAGGGGGGCACCAACTCCAGCACCCTGGCAAGCGGCCTGCTGCAGGCCGAGGCGTCCCCGTACAGCCTCACGGAACTGATGGCTCAGCTCCCCGCAGAAGACCCTGAATTCCTGCGGACAGCGTTGGAGGAGCTGGACCGGAGGATGGTCCGGGCGCAGAGGGAAGTCATCGCTGGATGGAGGGAGGAGATGGCTCGGCGGGTCGTGACCCGGCAGCAAGAGATGCTGCCAGCACCCGGCAGTGCACCTGCCCCCGAGGACAGAGAGAGGAGACCGGAGGCCGAGAACAGCGCTGCCGCGGAGGCAGGTAAGGTGGACACCCCTGCCCCGGGTCCTGATGCCGTAAGCTTACCTCTGGATCGCGCCGTGGAGCCAGAAGTCCCAGGAGCCACTGCAGCATCCACGCTCCCGCCGCATACACCTGGGCCTCAAGCCGCAAACACCGCCGCTGAGCCACGCCCCACGTCGTGCCCCCTGACCAGGGGGGCGGTCGGAAGCGGCCCGCTCCAGGCCCGGTCGCAAGGCCTGACCTCCCCAGGTGCCTCCCAACCCCGTGCGCCCCCGGTCCCGAAGCCACCACCCCTTGGGACTGACCTGTACAGCCAGGTCGCCGGACCCGATGGAGAGCCGGTCCCTGTACCAGAGGGATGGGTTCACCCCAGTCAGCGGAAAAACCTGTCCGCAGAGGCCGAGGCCCCGCTTGCTCCGCTCTTGCCCCTACCACAGCCAGTCGCGGTCTCTCAGCTCCTGGAGGAAGAGGTCCGGATAGAATGGAACCAGACCGGGGGAGGACCCGATGGGGTTTGCACAGGAGACGCGGGCGGCCGCAGTCCGCAGGCAGGAGGTCTGTGAGCAGCTTGAAAAGGAGGAGCGGGCGCGGCGCCCGAAGAGGGAGAAGCTGCAGGCCCGGAGCGTGGAGGAGAAGACACGAACCCGTCGAAACCCTCAGGCTTCACGTGGTCTTAAAACTGCTGGGAGCGTGGTAAGATTCCATCAAGAAAAAGGGTGGGGGTTTATCCGGGACTCTGCCACAGCCACAGACCTCCATGTTGACAGGAGGGATGTGGAGGGTCACCTTCCAGCGGGTCACCCGAAGCGGGAGTTGTTCCCTGGAGATCGGGTAATATACACCCGACATCGAGGCCTAAAAGGGTGGTATGCCCTCAATGTCCAGAGGGTGGAGGAAGAGTACTACCGTGAGCACTACTGCTCAGAGGACCCGGACCGGTCTGAAGAACACTATGAGGAGGAGGAAGGTGCACAAGGAGGACACCGCTACTAATGAGCAGCAGCATACAATGTATATAGTTACCAGTCAGGGTAAAGAAACTGTTACCTAGAGTTACCCGGCAACGGGTCAGTTAAAGATGGCTGAGGACTGGGAGCAGCCAATTTAGTGAACTATCTGGCCGAGGACTGGGCGGGGTCAACTTTTTAAATATTTGCACTTCCTAAAGTGCCCCCTACTGGTTTTATAAGAGACTACAACAACAACTGACCTCAGAACAAAAACCCGTTAGAGGTGGCCGAAGATGAGGTCCAGCAGCTGGATCAGCTACGCCCTGCAGCCACCTCAGGGCCTTCGTTGAGGGTTTATGAATGGGTCCCTCATGTTTATGTTTACAAGTTTGCATTTTATAGAAAGCGCACTGTAACCAGTTAGCAAAAGTTTTACATGAAGAATGTTTATAAGAAAAATGTTTTATATGTGACAAATGAAGCTATAAAAGTGAAAAGCGTTTTATAATGTTTTATATATGAGAAGAAAGTCTTATAATATTGTTGAAAGAGAAAATGTGCCAGTAACGTTAAAAGAGAAAAATTGCCTCCCATAAAGGGATGAGTTATAATGGTTTATAATCTTATATGTGAATGCATTCTAAAAACTTGCATGTTTCTGAATTGTCTTTTGCTCTGTTCCAGCCCGAGGACGTGCTGTGGTTTACCAGGGGGGAATGTAGCGCCCCGAGGGCTCGGTTGCTACAGGGGTATTGCACCTCACCCAGAGGTGTGATATTCCACTCCCAGGTAAGGATGGAGTGTGGACCAGGGCTCAGTTAGCTGCACACACACACACACACCATTTCCGGGGGACAGCTCGACGGTGCTCCCAGATGCGGGCACAACTGACCATGTCCCTGGCTGGAGTGGGGAGGGGGGAGAGAACCCAGTGGTGTAGGAGCAGAAAGGAGGTGGATTCTGGAGCACAGGAAGGAGCTCATTGGGTGCTGGTCACCTGAGCTCAGACACAGAGAAGCAGATAAAAGGTGGGAGCCATCTTAAGTCAGAGAGAGCAGAGCAGAGCAGTAGTAGGAGGAGAAGTTCAGCTCAGTCAGAGCTGACAGGGAGCAGCGGCTCAGCCTGAGCTCAGCTCCACAAGGCAGGCCTAGAGAGAAGGCCGGGGCCAGAGAGGAGAAGAGGAGAAGGAGAAGGAAGGAAGGAGAAGAGACAGAAGAGTGGAAGGGCTCCAGAAACAAGAAGGCAGAAGGGACTCTAAGAGTGCAGAACGGTTAGCAACCGTTGCATACCCCATTATGCCGGGTGAAAGGGTCAGGCTGTGGAAAGGTACCGGATCCCTAAGTTGGTGGAGGCGAATCTACCCTCAGCCAAGAACCGGAGGTTGTGACCATTTATTGGTGCGACCCCCCGCTAAACCTGCTAGGAAGGCACCATATAGGATAGCGGGAAGTGAAGGCCAACGCTTACCCGACACGGTCCGCGGTAGCCGGACAGAAGTCAGGACACTGGTGGGGCACAAGAGGCCAGAGAAAGGACAGAAGGGGGTCCTGTGCCATACTCCTGAATTGCCTGGGGGTTGACCGAGCTCCTCACCTGGTGGACGCAGCATGGCTCGGGCAGTCCTTGCTGACAGAAGTGACTTGGATAACAACTGTGAATAAAAGACCTCGGACTGCATTATTGGACTCAGTGTGATTTCTGCTGCGCCGGCACCATCACCCCCAGCATCCACATACGCTGCCCTGAGGCTACACTCTTCCCTTGGGGAGTTATCCTACCCCTGTGCTGCACACCAACACCAGCCTCAGCGGTCTGCCTTGCAGCGGCGGTTATCTCTGACTGCAATCCACGGGTGGCGTAGTCGGACATTCACAAAGCTATGAATAGACTGCCCAAACATTTGGTCTGACCACCCTGATCCACGGGATCGGGTTGCCACTACTACCCCCAGCATCGTACAGAAGCCCGGTCTCGAGTGCCCCACGGGGGTGAGTCATATGCGGTCGAGACTCACGGCTACTAACACTTGACCGTGTGGAAGACAGACCGGAGGTGGTGGTGCCCAGGTGACTGGAAGTATTATCTGCTATCCAATTAATAACCTGTTCACACTGATTATTTCGCAATAGTGGTCTTGTTGTTGTGTGCTTCCCTAGTAATTCGGTCAAGAACTGGGAGCGAGAAGATGTGGCTGTTGGTTGTGGCACATTTTCACCTTGGCCATGGCCCCTATCCTCTGCACGCACCATCACCAGAACGTCCAGTTCCACGTCCCTTGCCACGCACCTTGCCCATTGTAAATTAAGTAAAATAGCCACTATCAATGGCAAAAGGGTAATAAAAAGGAGATTAGAACCGTGGAACTGCAAAACCACAATTATAATTTCCTGGTGTATACCAGACTTGTCAAAATAGATTTATTTGTGTCTGAACAGTCAGCGACACACTCAAGCTGTTTTTTTTAATGGAAAAAAGGCAAGCAGGTTGATAACACCCAGATTTGAACCGTGGAGGAGGAAAACCGCAGTTCTATTTCTCTGGCCTACAGATATATTGGTGTCTGGATAGTCAGCGAGACACTCAAATTTTTTTTTTTTTTTTTTGGGGGGGGGGGGAGATACCAAAAGGTTAATAAGACATGTATTTGTACAGTCTGACTGAGGAGAAAAAAACAAAACAGCATGTATATGAAAAAAAAAGGATTTTTCCTGGCCCCTGAGACCTGGGGGATATGTCTAGCAATATGACTAGCAGGAGCACACAGGACTGTAATGCAGTGTTTGTTGGTATAACCACTGCGTCTCTTATACAGCCTGCCTGCCTGCCTGATATGTGGGATGGATATTAGTCCTGAGAAGGACTGTTTGTTTGATTTGGCAGGCTTTATAGACACTACACTAACTATTTCACAGTATAAATCTCTCCCTAGCTCTGCAGCACTGATCCTACACTGTCTGATCCGGAGCGACTGTGTCCAAGATGGCGGCGCCAGGTTTTAAATACTCGAGGTGACGCTGTGCGGCCAGCCAATCACTGTAATGCCCACAAACAACATGGCTGCGGCATTACAGTGACAGCAATCCCTGCATGTTCATTGGCTCTGTAAAGAGCGCCAAATGTGCAGGGCAGAGACCCGAGCTCCTGCCCGAGTAACCCGGAAATGCTCGGAGCTCGCCGAACATCCCGAGTAGTGAGATGCTCGGGCGAGTACCGAGCAGTGTCGAGCTCGCTCAACACTAATGGTCTCCTTCCAGGTCCTGACAGCAGCCCATACATTCTAGCCGTTTCACTGTGAAAGACACTAGAATGTAAGGGCTCCTGGTGGTACATAATAGTGAAGGCATCACAATATATTGGCTCCTGCCAGGTATATACCAGAATATCAGAATCAGTGGAGTAACATACCCGGTGGATAAGGGGCCCGCCGGCGCCAACCCCTATTTCAGCTGAAAGTGCGTCCTCGGACACACATTCAGCTGAAGTGTATCGCAGCACAAAAGCTTGCCGTATCAGTGCTCCGCAATGCAAGCTGCTGGCCAATAAGAGCCAACCATGGGCGCATAGCAGTGATGTTATGCGCTCCTGTCAAAATCAACCAAAATCAGCTGACAGATTCAGATATGGACTCCTCAGCATTTATTGCTTTTTTCTGTGTATTGACCAACAGCGGGGCCATATATCAGGATGGGGGCCCAGGGTGAGGGCCATATACCAGGATGGGGGACATATACCAGGATGAGGCCCAGGGTGAGGGCCATATTCTAGGATGGGGCCATATACCAGGATGGGGCCCAGGAAGAGGGCCATATACCAGGATGGGGCACATATTTCAGAATGGGCTGTGCATTATACTATACAGAGGACTATAGGCTGTGCATTATACTACATGCATGACTATAGGGTGTGCATTATACTGTATGGTGGATTATTGAGAGTGCATTATACTATATGGAGGAGTATGGGGAGTGCATTATACAATAGGGAGGACTGGGCTGTGCATTAAACTGTATGGAGTACTATGGGGTTCATTATAGTGCATGGAGGAGTATGGGGAGTGTATTATACTATAAGTAGAAGCATAATACTGTAGGGGGGACTATGGGGCACTATGACTTCTGTGTTAACCCCTGGGGAGTGTAATGCTTTACCGTATAGAAAAAAAAGTAAAGAATAGCACCAGAATGGGGGATATACAGTACAGACCAAAAGTTTGAACACACCTTCTCATTTAAAGATTTTTCTGTATTTTCATGACTATGAAAATTGTACATTCACACTGAAGGCATCAAAACTATGAATTAACACATGTGGAATTATATACTTTAAAAAAAAGTGTGAAGCAACTGAAAATATGTCTTATATTCTAGGTTATTCAAAGTAGCCACCTTTTGCTTTGATGACTGCTTTGCACACTCTTGGCATTCTCTTGATGAGCTTCAAGAGGTAGTCACCGGAAATGGTCTTCCAACAATCTTGAAGGAGTTCCCAGAGATGCTTAGCACTTGTTGACCCTTTTGCCTTCACACTGCGATCCAGCTCACCCCAAACCATCTAGATTGGGTTCAGGTCTGGTGACTGTGGAAGCCAGGTCATCTGGCGTAGCACCCCATCACTCTCCCTCTTGGTCAAATAGCCCTTACACAGCCTGGAGGTGTGTTTGGGGTCATTGTCCTGTTGAAAAATAAATGATGGTCCAACTAAACGCAAACCAGATGGAATAGCATGCCGCTGCAAGATGCTGTGTGTTACGGGTCCGGGTGGTGGAACCTCTGTGCCGAGGTGCAAGGAGGGACCCAGAGGGGCGTGACTAAGTATCAACCCGAACCGACCCTGGTCAGACGGCGGCTAACGACTCCGTGACCAGGGAGGATCCCGGCAGAGGGACCAGGTGCTACTCTGGGGATGACCTTGTAAGAGAGCAGGTGGCTCCCATGGGTCAGGTGGCTGGGACTGACCGGTATGACGGATGGACACGCAGGAGGAAGTCTCTGGTAGCTGACAGGTGGTCACAGTTCGTGAAAGCAGGGCAAGTAGCAGTCTTTAGGTTTACCAGGAAGGTGGTCACAGCAAGTGACGGCAGGGTCTCCAGGCAGGCTGGCAGGAAACAGGCGGGTGCTCCCAGGTGAGCGGGCAGACAGACGAGGCAGGTAACTGGCAGGTAACTGGTGGGCGCTCCCAGGTGAGCGGGCTGACGGACACAGCTGGTAACAGGCGAGTGCTCCCAGGTGAGCGGGCAGACAGACGAGGCAGGTAACCGGCAGGTAACTGGTGGGCGCTCCCAGGTGAGCGGGCTGACAGACAGGGCAGGCAGATGCTCCCAGGTGAGCGGACTGATAGCCAAGGCAGGTAACAGGAAGGTAACAGGTGAGCGCTCCAGGTGAGCAGGCTGGCAGGCTCGGCAGGTAACGGGCAGATAACAGGCTGGCAGGCAGGACGAGGAGTCAGGCTAGCAGCGGGACCTGAGGGCTGAAGCAAAGATCAGACACAGTGCAAACAACTTTGCTCGGGCACCTCCATTTTGGAGGAGGTGCCTTATATATGGGATGTCCTCCGGCAATTGGCCGGGGACTCCTTAGGACGGCGCGCGCAGTCCCTTTAAGAGAAGGGGAGCGCGTGCGCAGGCGCCCTAAGCACACTGCCGGGGAAGGGGCGCGCGCCGGCAGCAGTGGGGAGAGAAGCGCTAGAGGACGCCGCGCCAGGAGAGGGGAGGTGAGAGGAACGGCGTCTCTGCCTAGCAAGGGGCAGAGACGCCGATGCTACACTGTGGTAGCCATGCTGGTTCAGTATGCCTTCAATTTTGAATAAATCCCCAACAGTGTCACCAGCAAAGCACCCCCACACCATCACACCGCCTTCTCCATGCTTCACGGTGGGAACCACGCATGTAGAGTCCATCCGTTCACCTTTTCTGCATCACACAAAGACACGATGGTTGGAACCAAAGATCTCAAATTTGGACTCATCAGACCAAAGCACAGATTTCCATTGGTCTAATGTCCATTCCTTGTGTTCTTTAGCCCAAACAAGTCTCTTCTGCTTGTTGCTTGTCCTTATCAGTGGTTTCCTAGCAGCTATTTTACCATGAAGGCCTGCTGCACAAAATCTCCTCTTAACAGTTGTTGAAGAGATCTGTCTGCTGCTAGAAGTCTGTGTGGCATTGACCTGGTCTCTAATCTGAGCTGCTGTTAACCTGCGATTTCTGAGGCTGGTGACTCGGATAAACTTATCCTCAGAAGCAGAGGTGACTCTTGGTCTTCCATTCCTGGGGCGGTCCTCATGTGAGACAGTTTCTTTGTAGCGCTTGATGGATTTTTGCAACTGCACTTGGAGACACTTTCAAAGTTTGCCCAATTTTTCGTACTGACTGATCTTCATTTCTTAAAGTAATGATGGCCAATCGTTTTTCTTTACTTAGAATTTGTATTATGGCAAGAAAAAAGCAGCTAACAGTCTATTCAGTAGGACTATCAGCTGTGTATCCACCAGACCTCTGCACAACACAACTGATGGTCCCAACCCCATTTATAAGGCAAGAAATCCCACTTATTAAACCTGACAGAGCACACCTGGGAAGTGAAAACCATTTCCGGTGACTACCTCTTGAAGCTCATCAAGAGAATGCCAAGAGTGTGTAAAGCAGTCATCAAAGCAAAAGGTGGCTACTTTGAAGAACCTAGAATAGAAGACATATTTTCAGTTGTTTCACACTTTTTTGTTAAGTACATAATTCCATATGTGTTAATTCATAGTTTTGATGCCTTCAGTGTGAATATACAATTTTCAAAGTCATGAAAATACAGAAAAATCTTTAAATGAGAAGGTGTGTCCAAACTTTTGGTCTGTACTGTATATATACCAGTATGGGGCTCTAAGATAAGGGACCATAATGAGGGACATATATACCAGGATGAAAGTCATATACTGTATATACAGTACAGACCAAAAGTTTGGACACACCTTCTCATTTAAAGATTTTTCTGTATTTTCATGACTATGAAAATTGTACATTCACACTGAAGGCATCAAAACTATAAATTAACTCATGTGGAATTATATACTTAACAAAAAAAGTGTGAAACAACTGAAAATATGTCTTATATTCTAGGTTCTTCAAAGTAGCCACCTTTTGCTTTGATGACTGCTTTACACACTCTTGGCATTCTCTTGATGAGTGCATACACAACACCTTCAAACTGGTCCAAAAGCTGCCAAAACACATCAAATTAGGGGCAGACACCAGGAAAGTGCCATCAATTGACCCAGAGTACAAGTACTATAATTATTATTCTTACAGCAACATTTATTCCTTGGCGCTTTACATGTGAAAAGGAGTCACTGACTGGTACAAGAGGAGAGAGGACCGTGAGGGCGCACAAATAATCTACAAGGGATGGCTGAGGATACAGTAGGTCAGGGCACAGCTAGTCGTGCAGCAGTATGCAGATTGTACGCTTTTCAGAAGAAGATGGTCTTCAGCTTCCTTTTCAAGGTTCCACAGTAGGCGAGAGTCTGATGTGTTGGGGTACAGAGTTACACAGTAGGGGAGATGCACAGGTCAAATCTTGTATGCGATTGTGGCAAGAAGAGATAAGAGGGAAGTAGAGAAGATCTTGGAAGGATTGGAGGTTGCATGTAGATACGTGCAGGGAGACTAGGTCACACATGTATGGAGGAGACAGGTTTTCGATGGCTTGGTAACCAAACTTAGGCTTTTCAACTGGAGTCTCTGGGCAACAGGGAGCCAGTGCAGGGATTGACAGAGAGATGGGAGAAGCCGGGGAATAGCGGGATGACAGGTGGCTTAGCGGGTCAGCACAGTTTAGGATAGATTGGAGGTGTGCAGGGTGCAAGAGTGGTAGAAGGGAGGCCACAGAGTAGGAGTTTGCAGTAATCGAGGCGGGAGAGGATGAGGACATGCTCTGGTGTTTTTGTAGATTCTTGAGGAATGTGTGGATACCGGAGATATTTTGGAGTTGTAGTCGGCAGCAAGTGGAAAGGGCTTGGATCTGATGTTTGAAGGACAAATCAAATTGGGCAGCCATTAACTTTGATAGGTCAGGTGAGGGGGGTGAATGAGATTGTGGAAAGATGATGAATTTGGTTTTATCCATGTAAGGTTTTATAAATCTGGCAGCGAAGAAAGCTGAAATAGTGGACTCACATTGTGGGATTCTGGTTAGTAAGGAGGTGATATCAGGTCCAGAGAGGTAGATCTGTGTGTCATCAACATAGAGGTGATACTGAAAGCCTTGAGACTGTAGGAGCTGTCCCAGGCATAGATGGAGAAGAGCAGAGGTCCTAGAACTGAATCTTGGGGGGCACCGACACATAGGGGGCAAGATGAGGAGGTGGTGTGTTAGTGGGAGACACTGAATGTCTGGTCGGTTAGGTATGAAGAGATCCAAGCTAGGGCCAAGTCGGTGTTGCAGAGACAGTGGTACCCTTTGTAGATGAGGGCCAGAAAGAACATGTGCTCCAGTGGATGACCAGCGTGGCATCAAGTGGACTCTGCTCCTCTTCCTCCACCTTAACATCACACGCAGTGCAGTTCTCAGAGGTGGCACCCCAATTACCCTTGTTTTCCCCCGCGTCACAACTCTCCAACTGCCCAACTGACTGTGGGGACCTACAAATGGGCGAGCACAGCTGTTCACACATTCTATTCTGGGGAATCAAAGGTGTGATACAAAGCTTCACAGACTCAAAAGAGGGGGAAAGCATGTGTAGCAATGCCCAAAGTTTTTTTCAGTTGATCCGGGCACTGACGAAGTAGGGTCCGAACAGAATACAAACCCTCGTCATCAGAAGTTAACCCCTGGGGTGGGCATGGATGGGTTGGAGAACGAAACAAATACACACCAGAACATGGAGAACTAAACTAATATACAACAGGGGTTAGAAAACTAGTTCTCCAACCCTAGCTGTTTAGCAGTTTAGTTTTCCAACCCCTGTTGTATATTAGTTTAGTTCTCCATGTTCTGGTGTGTATTTGTTTCATTCTCCAACCCTAGCTGTTTAGCAGTTTAAACTACTGTACACCAGGGGATGGAGAACTAAACCACTAGACACCAAAAGATGGAGAACCAAACTAATAGACAACAGGGGTTGGAGAACTAAATGACTAAAAAGCTAAGGTTGGAGAATGAAACAAATGCACACCAGAACATGGAGAACTAAACTAATAGACAACAGGGGTTGGAAAACTAAACAGCTAGGTTTGGAGAACTAAACTACTACACACCAGAGGATGAAGAACTGGACCACTAGACATCAAGGTGTCAATAGACAGCAAGTGTTGGAATCCTCAAGGCTTGTGGGACAAACGTCTATATCTAACACTTCGTCTGATGCTTCTGCCTCCTCTAGGGCCTCCAACTGCAATCTCAACCTCTGCGTTAATGAGACATGTTCCAACAGTGCAGAAAGAATCCCCCAACCTCCGTACTGCGCAGCAATGGCTCACCGCAATTAGGCAGTGTTAAAATTAATATGCCTTGGAGATCGCAGTCATACAGCTGAAGAGTTGTGGACAGCTCTCCAGGCCAAGTTTGAGCAATGGCTATCTCTATTGAAGCTGAAGCAAGGGAAGGTCGTGTGCAATAATGGTGCAAACCTGGTGGTGGCCCTACGCCGGTTCAACCTCACACACCAGGGCAACCTCACACACGTGCCTTGCATGTCTTGCATCCTCTACCTGATGGTACAGCAATTTCTCCGCCATTATCCCGGCCTGGATGCGCTGCTACAGAAACCCCATCTGTGTGTGCTCATTAAAAACTATAAAAATAGTAGGATCTTTAGTATAAAAACCAGACTTGCCAATGTAACCTCTTAATCCTCGCAAGCTTCAACACAATGTTCACAAGGCAGACAGCAGCAGTGATCGGTCCCCTAGACAACAAGCAAACTCCTTCATGATGACAGAGGCCACTATCTCCTTAGCTTGATGCTGGTACTTTTCTGGGAGAATGAGCTGGTCTCCAACCAGTCAGGAATATTCAGTGAATGGCACGCAACGGTTTGGTATTTAGTATAAGATATGATGGTGTGAGTACAGTCCACGCTCCTCCGTGGACTGAATAAGGTTATATTAAGCCATTAAATAAAAGATGTAACCTTATTCATTGGTATCATCATCTGTACATGGAGGAGCGCGGACTGTACTCACACCATCATATCTTATACTACGCACTTCAAGATTCCCTGCAGATCGGTGTGTCCTGCAGCCCTCTAATATGCTGTTTATATGAGTTGTGCATCATCACAACTCAATAAAAATGAGCAGATTTTAATCACATCACGATTGTGTTACCGGGTACACGCGCTATTTGCGCCACTCTCCCTACTTTTTTCTGTACGGTTTGGTATTAGCACCCAGTACCAGAAATGAAGCCATCCACAATTTCCATATCTCAGGAATTTTATTTGGTAGAATGGCTACCCAAACATTAGTTTCTCACAAAGGAGCTGAAGACAATGAGTGGCAGTAGGTGCAAGTTTCTCCAGCATGTTAGACCGAAGATTACGAAAGGGAATATAGCGGGAGATTAATTCAGAGATGTACAGAGGAGAAAGGTTATGGATGGCTTTTTAGGTCAGTGTTAGTAGTTTGAACTGGATATGCTAGGCAATTGGGAGCCAGTGAATGGATCTTATAGATTGCTGGAGCCTGTCCACAGTAAAAAAGTAGCCATAGAGTGTCCGGGAACCTTGGCCAGGGATGCTTCTCAGCAGGTTTGCACGGGCACACCAGAAAACCGGAGACTCCCCCGGTGGGCCCTGGCTTCTCCTTCAGGATAGTTCATAATGCAAACCTTGCAGCTGCTATGGGGCTCTTGAGCAGAGGAGAAAGGTGGGCCCTCAGAATCAAATTCTCTGGTGGGCCCAATGTTCTTCAGTCTGACACTGCTTCTTGGTGACAGTTGTATTTCACCACAGCCATATTCTTTAGCTCGGTGAAAGGACTGGCATAGAGGGAAACTATATCTACGCCGGATGTCATTTCTCCCAGGAAAGTCTTTTAATGTAGCTTCTTCCATAAGCAAGGACAGCCATTCCAACATCAGCTCACACTTCTTGGTGGTGCTTCAACACACAAAGATGTTTCTTTGCGCCTTGAATTTCATGACTACAGAGTTGGGCAATGGCCTGATCTACAATGCGTTTTCAGAAATAACGTGCATAAGCAAAGCTACTGAAGGTCATCATTAAGGGAAACTCATACAGCTTTCCCACAGACTGAAAGAGGGGTATTAAGACTTCCAAGACAGTCAAGACTTCCCTGTCCTCACTAAGATGAAGACTGTCCATGTTCTCCTCCTCCTCATTATCACCCAATCCGCGTTGAGATAAGATGAGGCTGGCTGTGTAGCATCACCCTGTATAGTTCCGTGCTCTGCCTGCAAGGCCTTGTCTTTGTGAGCTGCAAGTAGACAGAGAAGTGGGATGGTGACGCTAATTATGGCGTCATTGCCACTCACCATCTTGGTGGAGTCATCAAAGTTTTGGAGACAACACAGATGTCAAACATTTATATAAAGGTTTCCCAAGATCATATTAGACTAGGGCACGTCAGCATGCATAAGTAAGAATGTGCCCATGTAACTCCAAAAACCATGAAAAAAAACAGAGAACCTAGGAGTTTCTTGTACAAAAATATAACAAAATCTTTATTAAATACACATGTATACATATTAGCAAGAAGACAATATGGGTAAAAGCAGTGTACATAAAGAGCAGTGTCAGGAACCCCACCCACCCCCCCAGAACAAAAACTGGTCAGAGGTTATCTATGATTGTATACTAGGTATGGGCCGGGAAAAGAGGAATATTTAAGGCTAATCATAACAGGTTAATCCAGGTAGTGTATATAAAGCAAGTAATAGGAGTATAAGCACACAGTGTGCCTGCTAAAATACAAACTCCCAGGGGCACCATCAACACATATATAAGTACCAGAGTATTGTACCACAAAGCCTAAGACTGCTTACCCTAATTGTAGTGTCCCAAAGACCCTGAGACCAGTAGCTGGGGTGGATTGGCGTCTTCCTAACGCACGTTTCGCATTGCCTGTGCTTTGCTTTCTCAAGGGAAGTAGAGGTATTGCCCTTCCAGGACCTTAATGTATCATAGCTGGCCAATGGCGTTGCTAGAGTCGGCGTACGCCGCCTCACACCCACTGCGCGCCGGCAGTCAGCCCACGGGAGGCACGTGCAGCTCCCAGGAAAGACAACACAGTGCCTGCGCGGGTGTGAAAGATGCCAGACCGAGGAGGGTGAGCGCAGGTTCAAAAGGAGCACGCGCACCACACTCCAAAACATTGACTTTGTTATCCTTAAGCCACTTTGTTACCATTTTGTCAGTATGCTTCGGGTCATTGTCCAATTGGAAGACCAATTTATGCCAAAGCTTTAACTTCCTGGCTGATGTCTTAAGATGTTGCTTCAGTATTGCCACATAATCTTCTTTTCTCATGATGCCATCTATTTTGTGAAGTGCACCAGTCCCTCCTGCAGCAAAACAACCTCACAACATGATGCTGCCCCCCACGTGTTTCACATTTGGGATGGTATTTTTAGGCTTCCAAGCTTCTCCCTTTTTCCTTCAAACGTAATGATGGTCATTATGCCCAAAAAGTTCAATTTTAGGTTCATCAGACCACAGGACATGTATCCAAAAATTAAGGTCTTTGCTCCTGTGTGTGTTGCAAACATTAATCTGGCTTTTTTATGTTTTAAGTAATGGCTTCTTCCTGGCAGAGTGGCCTTTCAGCCCATATTGATACAGTACTCGTTTCACTATGGATATTGACACAATCTTACCAGCTTCCACCATCATCTTCATAGGGTCTTTTGTTTTTGTCCTTGGGTTGATATGCACATGTTGGACTAAAGCATGTCCATCTCTGGGACACAGAACCGTTTCCTTCCTGAGTGGTATGATGGCTGGACATTCCCATTTTGTTTGTACTTGCATATAATTGTTTGCACAGATGAATGAGGCACCTTCAGGTATCTTGAAATTGTACTCAAGGATGAGCCAGACTTGTGCAAGTCCACACTTCTCTTCCTGATCTCTTGGCTAATTTCTTTAGACATTTCCATGATGCTACACAAAGAAGCAGTGCGTTTCAGATGTTAACTCAGATGTTGCCAAAAAAATAGAAGCTTCCAAACACATGACATCATCATATGGGTAGTCCAGAATTGTTTAAAGGCATAGTAATCTTAGTGTATGTAAACTTTTGACTTTTCAGTAAGTAATAAAAATGCCTTAAGACATTCTCTCTATCCCATTATTCTGGCATTTGGCAAATATTAAAAATTATGGTAATCCTAATTGATCTAAAACGGGAAAGGTTTATCCTAATTTCATGTCAGATATTGAGAAAAACATGCATACGTGTCTTTTTAGATAGTGTATGTAAACTTCTGGTTTCAACTGTATACCAGGATGGGTGACATATATACCAAAATTGAGGGACATACAGTTATATATTTGGACAGAGACAACATTTTTCTAATTTTGGTTCTAGACATTACCACAATGAATTTTAAACAAAACAATTCAGATGCAGTTGAAGTTCAGACTTTCAGCTTTCATTTGAGGGCATCCACATTAAAATTGGATGAAGGGTTTAGGAGTTTCAGCTCCTTAACATGTGCCACCCTGTTTTTAAAGGGACCAAAAGTAACTGGAAAGATTTAATAATTGTAAATAAAATGTTCATTTCTAGTACTTGGTTGAAAACCTTTTGTTGGCAATGACTGCCTGAAGTCTTGAACTCATGGACATCACCAGATGCTGTGTTTCCTCCTTTTTGATGCTCTGCCAGGCCTTCACTGCGGTGGATTTCAGTTGCTGTTTGTTTGTGGGCCTTTCTGTCTGAAGTTTAGTCTTTAACAAGTGAAATGCATGCTCAATTGGGTTGAGATCAGGTGACTGACATGGCCATTCAAGAATATTCCACTTCTTTGCTTTAATAAACTCCTGGGTTGCTTTGGCTTTATGTATTGGGTCATTGTCCATCTGTAGTATGAAACGAGAACCAATCAGTTTGGCTTTATTTGGCTGGATCTGAGCACACAGTATGGCTCTGAATACATCAGAATTCATTCAGCTGCTTCTGTCCTGTGTCACATCATCAATAAACACTAGTGACCCAGTGCCACTAGCAGCCATGCATGCCCAAGCCATCACACTGCCTCCGCCGTGTTTTACAGATGATGTGGTATGCTTTGGATCATGAGCTGTACCACGCCTTTGCCATACTTTTCTCTTTCCATCATTCTGGTAGAGGTTGATATTGGTTTCATCTGTCCAAAGAATGTTCTTCCAGAACTGTGCTGGCTTTTTTAGATATTTTTTAGCAAAGTCCAGTCTAGCATTTTTATTCTTGATTCTTATGAGTGGCTTGCATCGTGCAGTGAACCCTCTGTATTTACTTTCATGCAGTCTTCTCTTTATGGTAGATTTGGATATTGATACGCCTACCTCCTGAAGAGTGTTGTTCACTTGGTTGACTGTTGTGAAGGGGTTTCTCTTCACCATGGAGATTATTCTGCGATCATCCACCACTGTTGTCTTCAGTGGGTGCCCAGGTCTTTTTGCATTGATGAGTTCACCAGTGCTTTCTTTCCCAGGATTTTGCCACTCCTAATATTGTAGCAATTTCTCGGATGGGTTTTTCTGTTTTTGCAGCTTAAGGATGGCTTGTTTTACCAAAATGGAGAGCTCCTTTGACCGCATGTTTACTTTACAGCAAAACCTTCCAAATGCAAGCACCACACCTCAAATCAACTCCAGGCCTTTTATCTGCTTAATTGAGAATGACATAATGAAGGGATTGCCCACACCTGTCCACGAAATAGCCTTGGAGTCAATTGTCCAATTACTTTTGGTCCCTTTTAAAAACAGGGTGGCACATGTTAAGGAGCAGAAACTCCTAAATCCTTCATCCAATTTTAATGTGGATACCCTCAAATGAAAGCTGAAAGTCTGAACTTCAACTGCATCTGAATTGTTTTGTTTAAAATTCATTGTGGTAATGTCTAGAACCAAAATTAGAAAAATGTTGTCTCTGTCCAAATATATATGGACCTAACTGTATACATAATGAGGAGGAGGAGGAGGAGTTACAGGAGCTGGTAGCCTGAGCTACAGACGGTACTACCCACACCACCTTCATCCAATCAGTACAGCGAGGATGGCCTGAAGAGGAGGAGGAGAGAAAGGACGAGGTGGAGAAGATGGACAGGTGTCCTCTTGGTGGGGACAGAAGTCTTGGCTGTTGGCAGTCTAATACACATAGCTGAGTATATGCTCCACTGCATTTCCTGTGACCCTCATGTTATACGCATTTTGGCCAACACTAATTACTGGTTGGTCATCCTTCTAGACCCACGCTACAATGAGAACTTTCCATCTCTCCTTCCCGTGGCGGAGAAGTCTAATAAAATGTTGCAGTACCTGAAGACCCTAGTTGAGGAATTATTAAAAAAAAATTCCATCTGACAATGCTGGCAGCAGAGGTCACAGTTCCTTAGACAACAAAGGAGTATTGACGAGTGAGACACACACCAGATGGAGCAGAGGCAGGGGAACACTATAAAAGGTGTGGGACAGTTTTCTCAGACCCTCCCAGCGCCGAGGCCCTGATGTCCGGTGTACTCTGACAAGGAGGGAAAAGTTTTGGAAGATGCTGAGTACCTTGCTGACCGTACCAGCGTCCTTCATGATTCCTCTGTGCCTTACAACTATTGGGTATCCAAGCTGGACACATGGCATGTACTGTCTCTCTACACCTTGGATGACCTGGCCTACCCTGCTGTTAGCGTTTTGTCAGAGCGGGTTTTTAGTGCCGCCGGGAGAATTATAACTGATAGGCGCATCCGCCTGTCATCTGAAAATGCTTACAGGTTGACCTTTTTATGTCCTCCTCCTCCTCCTTGTCCTCCACCACCATATCAACAGGGTGATCATGCTACCCTTACTATAAATCTTTTAAGGGTGTTTAGAATACCCGCATTGAGAATTTTGAGAGGCCTATCACTAACATTTTCTGATATAAATGTATACCCCCTCCGGAGGTAAATGTTTTCCAGCCCATGCACTTATTGCATGCGCTTTATCAGTCTAGGATACCCACTCCTTAATAATGAGAAAAAAAGGTTTTCTGAGTCCCTCCACTACGTCTCTTCAAAGAGGTATTGGAGTGCCTCCTTCTAATTTTTGGCAGTCCTTAAAGCGTATGCACTACCAGCCTAGGACACCCACTCCTTATTAATAGTAAAAAATGCTTTGCGATGGCTCCACCTTCTTGTTGAGGGAACATTTTTGGAAACCAAAAGAGCCGGATTCTATTAGTATATGATCCAGTGCCTTTTTGTGGGCTGTCAGATGGTCGTCACATTGGGAGTTCTCACCCTGCATATAGGATGTCACAGCTGGGACAGGAGACTTTGTACAGTAAGTATAGAAGATCCTGGTCTCCTCCATATTAGGCTGAGTAGATACGAAATGCTCCACTATATTCCCCAGCAGGGTTGATGAAATAACAGTCCTTGGTGCTGCTACGTTAAACTAATAGCTTTTTTCAGGGATAATTCAAATAGATTATATTCTCTAATAATACTGCTCTTATCTGTAGTTCGTGTAGTTTGAGCTGTCGCAGTAGGGATAGCTATTACAGGCATCTAGTCAAGAATTATTGCCTTATAGTCCTTGCTGCTGCAAACTAAAAAAATATCAAGGTAACATCTATTCTATTCCCTATTAATACCACTGTTAGCTGCATTTAGTGTAGGGATAGGTCATAGGTATCATCTGCTGGAAATAAGTGTTCATTCTAGTCACATATATCTCTTCCACAGTCCATAACTTGATTGCTTTTTTTCCATAAACTCATTAACAGATTCGTGTTTTTTATGGTGATCTGTACTCAGAAATTAAGCAAAAAGGATGGTGGCGCTTGCAGTTGAGCCCTTGAAACCTGCTGCAAGAAAGGACGATTACCACAGTCCTCTAATGGGTAAAGTAGATAAAATGGTATATATCTGATATATACAGACTTGCGCTGGTAACAGGCTGGGGTAAAAGGAGAAAGGGAATGACAATAATCAGGTAGTTCAAAAATGTAAATTTATTAGCGTACAATAAAAGAACTGAAAAAGTAAAAATGGGGGGAGGATATTCTGTGTTTTTTTAAAAAATATAATATAATATATATATTATATATATATATATATATATATATATATATATATATATATATATATATATATATATATATATATATATATATATATATACACACACACACACACACACACACACACACTGTGTCCCAAATTATTATGCAAATAATATTTTCTCAGATTTTCCCAAATTACCTATATCAATTGCAGTCATTGTAATTTTCCAGTCAAATAACTATTAGAGTACAATTGAAAGGTTTTTGTACAAACTGCCTATGATAACAGTATATTTTTAAAAAAATAAAACACTCAAACTGCACTCAAAATGCATGTTCCAAATTATTATGCACAGCAGAGTTTTCAACCTTTTCATTTTAATCAAGAACAAAAAAATGGTCATTTTTGAAATTATAAGCATTAGCAGGTTATTACAAACTGAAATCAAACAGTTTTCAACTCAAAACTTTATTCTAGGTGATGTTACATTTGCACATAGGACCCCTTGTTCGAAAGGAGCTTCTGAACTCTCTCGTTCATTGAATTTGTCAGGTTTTGGATGGTTTCTGCTTCAATTGTTTTGCATGAGGACAGAATACCCTCCCAGAGCTGTTGCTTAGATGTGAACTGCCTTCCGCCTCATAGACACTGCTTTTGATGATGCTCCAGAGGTTCTCAATGGGGTTGAAGTCAAGGGAGCATGGGGGCCACACCATAAGTTTGTCCCCTTTTATGCCCACAGCAGCCAGAGATGCAGATATGTTATGTGCAGCATGAGAAGGGGCATTATCATGCATGAAATGATCTCGATGGTCCAGATGGATGGAGTGGAGGATGGCTGGTTGATGGACACCCCATGCAAACACGGCTACGGCGCCAACAAGGAGGAGGTGGAGTAATGTTTTGGGCTGGAATCATGGGGAGAGAGATTGTCGGCCCTTTTAGGATCCCTGAAGGGATAAAGATGAACTCCATAATGTATGTGGAGTTTCTCAAACAGCACTTCCTGCCATGGTTCAAGAAGAAGAACTGTGCATTCCGCAGCAAGATCATTTTCATGCATGATAATGCCAAGTCTCATGCTGCACATAACGCATCTGCATCTCTGGCTGCTGTGGGCATAAAAGGGGACAAACTTATGGTGTGGCACCCATGCTCCCCTGACCTCAACCCCATTGAGAACCTCTGGAGCATCATCAAAAGGAGTGTCTATGATGACGGGAGGCAGTTCTCATCTAAGCAACAGCTCTGGGAGGGTATTCTGTCCTCATGCAAAACAATTGAAGCAGAAACCATCCAAAACCTGACAAATTCAATGGACGAGAGAGTTCAGAAGCTCCTTTTGAACAAGGGGTCATATGTGCAAATGTTACATCACTTAGAATAAAGTTTTGAGTTGAAAACTGTTTGATTTCAGTTCGTAATAACCTGCTAATGCTTATAATTTCAAAAATGACCATTTTTTTGTTCTTTATTAAAATGAAAAGGTTGAAAACTCTGCTGTGCATAATAATTTGGAACATGCATTTTGAGTGCAGTTTGAGTGTTTTATTTTTTTAAAAATAAACTGTTATCATAGGCAGTTTGTACAAAAACCTTTCAATTGTACTCTAATAGTTGTTTGACTGGAAAATTACAATGACTGCAATTCATATAGGTAATTTGGAAAAATCTGAGAAAATATTATTTGCATAATAATTTGGAACACAGTATATATTATATATATATTATATATATATATATATATATGGCGCCACTGAGGGTTCAGTCGCCACAGAGGTACTGCACCTCACCCCGAGGTGTGCTGTCTCCCTTCTCTCATGTAAGGTGGGAGTGCTGCACGGAACCCCAAACACCTGCATCCAACACTACACTACTCCAGGCCGGCAGGAGGGGCAACATGCAGAGTGCAGCTGCTGAGCCCTGTCCCTGGCTGGAGTGGGGGGAACCAAAGGTAGGGGGAACCAGTAGTGGGTGTGGGTGGAGGAAGTAGTTAGAGGAAGCACTTTGATAGGAGTATAAATAGGGAAGCCATCTTAGAGCGTGTGTTCAGTCAGAGGAGGAGAGTGAGAGGATCAGAGCCTCTGCAGGAGCTCTGCTCCAGAGGCGGGCCTTACATAGTTACATAGTTTATAAGGCCGAAAAAAGACAAGCGTCCATCCAGTTCAGCCTATTTCTTGTGCACTGCAGCGTTTATCCAGGGGAAGGCAAAAAAAAAACCATGCGGTATAGACCAATTTACATCAATGAGGAAAAATTCACTTCCCGACTCCAATCTGGCAGTCAGATTAAATCCCTGGATTAATTAACTATCACTAAGCATAAGATATAGTTACATAGCATAAGATATAGTTACATAAGCCAATGAGGCCCAAGTCTGAAGAGATCAGTGTTCTAGGGACAGTTCAGAGGAACAGTCTGGGAGCAGAGTCTCTGTAGGAGCTCTGCTCCACTACAAGGGCCTAGGACAGAGGCCCAGGAGGGGAGCAGGGAGTAAGCCCCGTTCTGCAGAAGCGATCCTAGGGGGTACGGCGAGTGCAGGCGGCACCCGTACACCCCGAACCTGCCAAGTGTCAGGAGGATCTAGGCCGCAAGAAGGGGACCGGCCCCTGGCCCAGTCGTGCGGCTTCAAGCCGCGGCTGGAAAAACCGGAGGCTTCTGGCTTCTATAGCCAGTAGTTGAACCCCCCACCCCAATCCAAGTAAGGTCAAGCAGGTCTGTGCAACTCCGACGGACAGGGGGGACCTCGCAGCACCCGAACAGGATTCAGAGTGGGAAGCGCAGGGCAGGAGGGAGTAGCGTGAAGTCAGTCTAGGAAGGTACATATGAAAGTGGGGTTCTGCCAGGTACACCCGAGCTGCCTGAGGAAGGACTGAACCCTTGCCTGGCGAACGCAGTGCGATGCAGGAGGCTTGCAGCGGTACAATGCACCTGTGGACTGTCTAAGAGCTGTGAGTAAATCTTGGATGACTGCACTGAGCTGTCTCCGCTCCTTTATTTCACTGGTGCCATTTCCCTCCCTGCACTACAACGCCCAGCACACCTCCTCCATTTATCTACACTGCCCTGAGGTCTGCTCCACTTGTGGGGAGCCGATCCATCTCAAGCTGCCCTAACATCTGCCTCAGAGGACTGTTGCAGCACTGGTGATCCTCACCAGACACCGCAGGTGGCGTCACGGCAAATTCTCCTACAAAATATCCCCCTTTTGACACTGGCCGCCCTGGGTCACGGACCGGGTCAGCCACCATGATCTCCCCCAAAAGCAGCCATAAGGCCTGGCTGTCGAGTACCCCCACGGCCCTGGGGGTGAGTCATATATATAACAATAAGAACACTCGAGGTATATTCCTGTTGGTCCTGGATAAAGTGTGCTGTGCTTCTGATGTTAGAGGATAATAAGTGTGTGTACATATATCTCAGACATTAGCGCCAACAGACTAATCCTTAGCAAAACTGATAGAAGGGACAAAAAAATAATAATTAAGTCAATATAGCGATTCATAAATAAATGTCATAAAAGATAAACTTTATTGATGAAGTAAAAAGGTGCAGTGGACATACAAAAACAGGAAGATGGTGCAGATCACACATATAAATAGTAAAATGTAAAGGAGACTCACTGCTTAGTATAAAATCACAAATACAGTATACTGTATATAACCATCATCTGAAATATATATAAGCAAATATGTGTAAAAATACATGTATACTATTGATGATGCTATGAGAATATACGGGGGTATGGTGACTAAATAATGGTCAAGTATACAAGATTGGGGTAAAAGGTAAATATATTCCCATACATGGCACGGTCAAATAGCGTACACTCAGGATGGATGGGAAAAAATGAGTTTACTGCATACTTGGTTCACAGCAGGAGCTGCCTTACAATGTGCCCACCCCGACACATCACAGGAAGAGAGAGAATAAAAATGCTGCGCTACTCAATAGGAGAGGGACGCAGAGTGTAGTGATGCATGCGTGAACTGGTGAAGTCCGGGAGCTTGCCTCGACCCACGTCACATGACAGACCGTGACACAAACTGGATTGTGACGCTGAAGGGAACAAAAGATACAGGAAGAGAACTGGCAGGGCACCAGATGAGAATACGTGCCACCGGGGCAATCTGCAAAAGTAGTGTAGCATTCATAGTTCATAGAGAGAAATCAACACTGTGCATAGTGGGAGCGTAATACTGAAAAAAGGCCACAAGATGGTGCAAAACAGCATGGTATTATCTGTATAAAGCACAATGAAGATAACACAATTATGTGATACTAGATGGTGGCCCGATTCTAACGCATCGTGTATTCCAGAATATGTATGCGGCCGGCAACCGCGACCAATCAGCAGAGTGGGGTTTAAATTTGGCGCCAATAATGCTGGTTGGTCGTGGCCGGCAACCAATCAGCAGAGTGGGGTTTAAATTTGGCGCCAATAATGATGATTGGTCGCGGCCGGCGGCCGCAACCAATCAGATTCGTATTAGTGAGGACCGTGGAGCGGCGCTGCTTGTGCGGGTACTTCCGCTGCGAGTGTAGCGCCCCGAGAGTTCGGCCGCTACAGGGGTATTGCACCTCTGCCAGAGGTGTGGTATTCCACTCCCAGGTAAGGATGGAGTATGGAACAGGGGTCAGTTAGCTGCATACAGCACACTCACCCCATTTCCGAGAGACAGCTCAACGGTGCTCCCATTAGACAGAAATGCAGGCATGACAGACCATGTCCCTGGCTGGAGTGGGGTGGGGGGAGGAATACCCAGTGATGTAGAAGCAGATAGGGGTTGATTCCTGAGCGTAGATAGGAGCCCATTGGTTGCTGGTCACCTGGGCTCATGTTCTAAGGGAAGGTATAAAAGGTGGGCACCATCTTAGTTCTGGGTCTTGTCAGAGAGAGGAGAAGTTCAGCCAGAGAGGGCTGACAGGGAGCTGTGGCTCAGTCTGGGCCCAGCTCCATGAGGCAGGCCTAGGGTGAAGGCCGGGAACAGAAGGAACAAGAACAGAAAGGAACAACAGAGAAAGTGAGAGAGAGGAACGGAAGGGCTCAGGAACAAGAAGGCAGAAGGGATCCTAAGAACCCACGAGAATACAGGTTGAAGGGTCAGGCAGATTAAGGGTACCGGATCCCAAGTTGGTGGAGGAGAAACAACCCTCAGCCAAAGACCGGAGGTCGTGATCATTTATTGGTGCGACACCTCATCAAACCTGCTAGGAAGGCACCATATAGAACAGCGGGAAACGGGATCCACGTTTACCCGCACAAGTTCGCGGCAGCTGAACAAACGTGGGTCACTGGTGAGGCAGGCCAGAGAAAGGATAGAAGGGTATCCTGTGCCATGCTACTGAACTGCCTGGGGGTTGACCGAGCCCCTCACCTGGTGGACACCGCACGGCTTGGGTGGTCACTACCTGTACAGAAGTGACCCGGAGAATCTTAACTGTGAGTAAAAGACATTGGACTGCAGTACGTTGTCTGTGTACTCTTTCGCTCCTCCAGCACTAACGGTACGGGGACGCCCTACACCATCACCCCCACCATCCACTGCACTGCCCTGGGGTTACACTCTTCCTGTGGGGAGTTATATAATCTCAGCTGCACACACCATCAACCCCAGGGGACTGCCTTGCAGCGGCGGTTCCTAATAACCGCAATCCACGCGTGGCGTAGTCGGACATCACTTAAAACATCTAAAGGACTGCCACTGGTCTGACCATCCTGAGCCACGGGACCGGGTTGCCACTACTACTCCCATCGTCTCCCTACTGCCTGGTTCTGAGTGCCCCACGGCCCAGGGGGCGAGTCAGCTTTGGCGTAGTCGGCAGGTTTTCGTGCCCGCTAACAACGGGTACTGCGCGCCTGAAGAGAAAGAGACTGTTTTATTGAAAGTGACTGTGTTGAAAATGGCGCCTCCACCAGAAGAACGAGCGCCATAATGTGTGCGCCAAAAGACCACCTCCCATCGTGGGCCAGGTCCCAGAATGGCGCCAAAGAAGGAGCCCACCCCCAACAGCCATAAGTGCGGCTGTGGAGATGTCCATCAAGGTGGGGGGGCTGCCGCTGAAAGTGATTGTTACCAAGTTGCCCCGGGACCACCCCCAATGGGGGTGGGAAGAGAAGAAAACTGTGGGGCAGGGCGCGGTCTGGATCAGTCTGGATAGACCACACCCGGGAATGGAAGAAGCGTTCAGCAACACCAACCTCTTGGCCCGGAGCCTGCTGCAGGCTGAACCGCCCTGCAGCCTGGCAGAGATCCTAGCGCAGCTCCCTAGAGATCCGGAGCGTGCGCAAGCTGCGCTGGAGGACCTGGATCGGAGGATGGTCCGGGCGCAGCGGAGTGCACTCACCGAGTGGAAAGAAGAACTGGCCAGGCAGGCTGGGATCCGCCAGCGACAGGGATCACCTGCACCCCGGAGTACGCCTGCCTTTGAGGACGGCGCAGGAGGAGTGAAGGCCGGAGACGGCGACGCGGAGGGAGCCAAGAGGACCGAGGCAAGTACAGGGGACGTTACCACCCCAGGCCCAGCAGCTGCAAGCCTGCCCCAGCCTCCCGTCGCAGAACCCGAAGCCCCACTCACCGCACCTGTTGCCGCGCCGCCACTGCTCCCAGCTAGGCTTCAGGTGGCGGGAGCCACGGCTGCGCCCGGCCCTGCGCCACGCCCCTTGACCCCGGGCGCCGTAAAGAGGGAAGCGTCACCGGCCCGGTCGCAAGGCCTAGTTAACCCGGGCGCCGTTACCCAACCAGCGCCCCCTTCCCGGACTGGGCCGCCACCGGGCACAACCAAAAGACCCCCGGCCTGGTCGCAAGGCCGAGTGCCCCCGGGCGCTGCTACCAGATCGGGGTCCTCCGCTATACCACCGCTGGGCGCGGACCTGTTTGCCCAGCACACCGGTCCGGATGGACTGCCACTGGAGTGGCCGGCCGAACTGACCAGCGGTCAGCCATGGAAGATCCAGCCCCCGTGCGAGCCCCTGATACCTGCTCCGGAGCCCGTGGAGGTCACCCCGCCCCCACTAGAGGACACCCAATTTGAGTGGGACCCCGCCGGTGAGAACTTAATGGGGTTCACTCAGGAGACCCGGGCGGACGCGGTCCGTCGCCTGGAGGCTTGCCAACTGCAGCTGGTGACCTTTGAGCGGGAACGGCGAGAGAGGCGTGTTAGGGAGGAGCGGCTCCAGGCCCAGAGTGCTGAGCAGAAGCGCAAGGCCCGTCAAGATCCCCGGGCCGCCCGCGGTCCCCGAGCCATCGGGACCGTGATAAATTTCCACATGGAGAATGGCTGGGGCTTTATAAGAGATCCGGAAACGGCAGGTGACATCTTTGTGACCCGCAGAGACGTTGAAAGTCACCTACCGGAGGGACACCATGGCCGTGACCTCTACCCTGGTGATGTGGTCACCTTCACCCGACACGAGGGCGCAAAAGGACCGTACGCCCTCCATGTCCATCGACTCACAGAAGAAGAACTGCAGTGCTATGACTATGAGGAGAGCCAAGAGGACCCGGATGGGTCTGAAGATCAATATGAGGAGGAGGAGGAAGGAGCATGTGGAGGACACCGCTACTAGTAAGTAGCAAACGCATATGTGTAAATAGTTACCCGTCGGGGTACAAAGGACTGTTATGAGACTGTTGATTGTGTGAACGTTACCCCCTACGTCCCATACCTGGCTGAGGACTGAGAGCAGCCATCCCCTTTCCCAAAACTGGCCGAGGACTGAGAGCGGCCGCTTCTGTAAATAGTTGCGCTTCCTAAAGCGCCCCCTACTGGTTTTATAAAAAAAAAAAAAACTACCACGTCTACCTCGGGACAGAGAGTCCCTCATGTTTACAAGTTTGCCAAAGTTCCTGCACATAAAAGAAGAATCCACACCGGGTCGCAAGCTGCACCGCAGCCAGGATTCAAGAATGTGTTTTTGAAAATGTTTTCTTGTCAAAAGAGTTCCAGAAGTATTAGTACGTGTTTTATAATAGTGTAATAAGTGAGAAAAAGCGTTTCCCATAAAGGGAATTGAACCGTGTTGCCTGTTTCCTGATGTGAAAGTTTTGAAAAAGTTTGCTTGTCCTGTATTTAATTGTTTTTGCTCTGTTCCAGCCCGAGGACGTGCTGTGGTTTACCAGGGGGGAATGTAGCGACCCGAGGGTTCGGCCGCTACAGGGGTATTGCACCTCTGCCAAAGGTGTGGTATTCCACTCCCAGGTAAGGATGGAGTATGGACCAGGGCTCAGTTAGCTGCATACAGCACACTCACCCCATTTCCGAGGGACAGCTCAACGGTGCTCCCATTAGACAGAAATGCAGGCACGACAGACCATGTCCCTGGCTGGACTGGGGAGGGGGGGAGGAATACCCAGTGATGTAGGAGCAGATAGGGGTTGGTTCCTGAGTGTAGATAGGAGCCCATTGGTTGCTGGTCACCTGGGCTCATGTTCTAAGGGAAGGTATAAAAGGTGGGCACCATCTTAGTTCTGGGTCTTGTCAGAGAGAGGAGAAGTTCAGCCAGAGAGGGCTGACAGGGAGCTGTGGCTCAGTCTGGGCCCAGCTCCATGAGGCAGGCCTAGGGTGAAGGCCGGGAACAGAAGGGAACAAGAACAGCAAGGAACAGGAACAGAAAGGAACAAGAACAGAAAGGAACAACAGATAAAGCGAGAGAGAGGAACAGAAGGGCTCAGGAACAAGAAGGCAGAAGGGACCCTAAGAACCCACGAGAATACAGGTTGAAGGGTCAGGCAGATTAAGGGTACCGGATCCCAAGTTGGTGGAGGAGAAACAAACCTCAGCCAAAGACCGGAGGTCGTGATCATTTATTGGTGCGACACCTCATCAAACCTGCTAGGAAGGCACCATATAGAACAGCGGGAAACAGGATCCACGTTTACCCGCACAAGTTCGCGGAAGCTGGACAAAAGTGGGTCACTGGTGAGGCAGGCCAGAGAAAGGATAGAAGGGGGTCCTGTGCCATGCTCCTGAACTGCCTGGGGGTTGACCGAGCCCCTCACCTGGTGGACACCGCATGGCTTGGGTGGTCACTACCTGTACAGAAGTGACCCAGAGAATCTGAACTGTGAGTAAAAGATATTGGACTGTAGTACGTTGTCTGTGTACTCTTTCGCTCCTCCAGCACTAACGGTACGGGGACGCCCTACACCATCACCCCCACCATCCACTGCACTGCTCTGGGGTTACACTCTTCCCGTGGGGAGTTATATAATCTCAGCTGCACACACCATCAGCCCCAGGGGACTGCCTTGCAGCGGCGGTTCCCAATAGCCGCAATCCACGGGTGGCGTAGTAGGACATCACTTAAAACATCTAAAGGACTGCCACTGGTCTGACCACCCTGAGCCACGGGACCGGGTTGCCACTACTACTCCCATCGTCTCCCTATTGCCCGGTTCTGAGTGCCCCACGGCCCAGGGGGCGAGTCACGAGCAGCTGGGAGATGAGCGTCTGCTCGCAGCAGAAGCATCCCGACCGGCAGCACCGCTCCCCGGTCCTCCGTTCACACTTGCCATCAGGAGATCAGCGGTCCCAGCCGCTGATCTCCCGACGTTAGCCGCATGGAGGTCAGCGGCGCCGCAGGTCGAGGTAGTTCTGCTGCTAGCGACGCTCATCTCCCTGCTGCATCGCCGCTGACCTCCGTCCGGCAGATGAGTCGCTAACGGCCACCATCTTTTTTCTGAAATCCTGCGTCGCTGATTGGCCGCGGCCGAACCAATGAGCGATGCGGGATTTCTCTTGACAGACAGCGGCCGGACCAATGAGCGATGCGGGATTTCCTGGACAGACAGACAGACGGGATAAGACAATTATATATATAGATTATGACAAAAGGATAATAATATTGCCAGGGTCGGACTGGGGTGCCTAGGGCCCACCAGGGTAATTGACTCTGGGCGCCCACACTACAGCTCTGTAATCTAACGATATGCAATTTGCAGCTTGTCACTACATTACAGAACAGGAGGAAGCGCTGGGCATTGTATATGAGTATATGTAAGTGTAATGCCGGCACGATCTTCCTCCAGAGCGGATATACCAGCATCATGTGTGGCACCCCAGGGGTCTGGTTGCCACAGTAATAAAAATATTATGTCTGAGAGCAAGTGGGAGGTTTCTCTGGTCAGGAGCCCTAAGCATGCAACACCGCCCGCCCAGACCTGGGAGGGGAGGAATCTGCCCTTATAAACTGGGTCTGGGGCGGGATTAGGTTAGTCAGAGCCTGGAGAGGGAAACTTACAGCAGGAGTCCTGTAGGAGCAGCAGTGAGTGCCAGGGGCTGGAAGCTAGATAGCTCGCCCTGGCTGAAGACATTAAGACCGGACACGGAGTCCGAGGCTGTGGGGACATCCAGGTCCAGCAGCAGAATCCAACCGGCAGGGGATTCCAGGTCCTCTGGCCATAGAAGCCCGGAGGCACGGTCACAAGCAAGGGACCAGCACCGCCATCGTGGAGCGGAGGCTAACAGGAAGCCCCAAGTCACCGGCCATACGGGTGAGCACCACACGGTATACTCAGGGACGTGGGCTACTTCTACCCGCATACAGCAAGGTAGCCAGTAAAGAGTGCAGATAGACGGGGAGGCCTACAACTCCACCTGGCCAGGGGAGATCCTGCTTGCTCACAGACTGACCAGGCCTCTACTGCTAACCAGTACTCCTGGGAGGGTCTGCTTTATAACACCAGTAAAGACCCTGAACTGCACTGCACGGACTCCGAGTTATTCCTGCTGCGCTCGTGCACCATCACTCCCACCTTCCACACTAAACTGCCCTGAGGCTGTACTCCTCCCGTGGGGAGTCATCCCATTCTTAGCTGCACACATAACACCGGCCTCAGCGGTCTGCCTTGCAGCGGCGGTCCCCACTGACCGCAATCCACAGGTGGCGTAGTCGGACAATTCTAACACTATTAAGACTGCCACTGGTTTGACCGCCCTGGGCACGGACCGGGTCACCGCCACGGAGACTACAACCCCCCAGCGATCCGGCTCCGGGTATTCCCCACACACACGTGCACGCACGACACAGGACCAGGGGACGCGTCGACCTTTTTGGCGTAGTCGGCAGGATTTCGTGCCCGCAACCACCGGGTACTGCATGCCTGAAAAAAAAGACTGTGATACCTGCCGTGGTGGAGCTTCCCGCCATCTGCAGCTGTCTTCCCGCCATCCGCAGCCGTTTCCCGCCATCTTCGGTAGGTTCCCGCCGTCCGGAGTCGGTTCCCGCCATCGGACGCCATCTTCAGGCCGCGCGGGAAGAAGAGGGGCGTGGACATCGAAAGCGCGCGAGAACTGAAGCCCCGCCTTACGTCTTGACGCTGTGCAAGGTCCTGGAAGGGAGAGAGAGCGACGCTGACGTCACAGCAGCGCGACGCAAGGTCCTCGACCCCGACGATCGACTGCGGAGCCGCGGTTTACGGAAGAAGAGCACCGCAAGGTAGGCCACGGTCCACTAGGGGGGGAAGGAGGATGTCGGATACCGAGGGGAGCTCCACCGCCACACCGGCCGCCAGCGCAGCCGCTGCTGCGGTCATGCCATTTACCATGCCCTATATCCCGGGAGCGACCTGGCTACCCCAGTACTCAGGGGAGTCACATACCCTAAGTGACTTTAGGGAAAGACTGGATAGCCTCTTCCAGGTATACCCCCTCACGGAAGAGCAAAAAGTGAGCATCCTGGTGGCCCAGTTAATCGGGGCAGCCCAAAGGGAGGTAAAGTCCTGGTCACCTAGGAAGAAGAGGACTGTCAGAGAAATACTAGCCCGGCTTAAAGACACATTTGATACCCGAACCTCAGCCGAAATAAAACTCAGATTTTACGGGTGCAAACAGCGGGCGCACGAAAGTATAAGAGACTATGCTCTAAACCTACAAGAGGCCCTGAGAGCCATTAAGCAGGCGGACCCTGACAGCATGGGGAATGAAGACAAGCTGTTGACCGAACAATTTATTGAGGGTCTACTGTGCAATGCCCACCGAACCCAGTTGCGGGCAATGGCCTTACAGGACCCTGACCTGGACTTTGCACAGTTCAAGGACAGAGCCATCCGGGTGCTCCGAGAACCGGCACCAGGTGGCGCTGTGACCCACAGGCGCCCTGCTATCACTTATCACCAGGAGATGGCGCCCTTGGCTGCAGGGCCTGTGGGAGCTGATGCGCAGGCTTTGAACAGTAGCCCGGCTACAGACCTGCACCATCAGGTCCAAGAGCTTACTAAAAGCATTGCAGCGCTAACCAGAACTGTGCAGTCTTTGCAGGTTTCTTCTCCAGGAAAGATCCAGCTAGCATCCGGACCGGAGGACGTCCCGTGGTGCCGCCAGAGGAGGACCCCACCGTCCAGAGGAAGACCCAGCGACCGGTACAACGAGGACGGACAACCCATCTGCCGCCGCTGCAATCAACCCGGACATATGGCAAGGTACTGTCATTTAAACGGGCGCAACCTGGGGTAGAGGGCCAACCCCCAGGCATAAGATCAAAGGGCCCATCGAGCAGGCGTGATAAATACGTAGGGGACGTCCGATCTTGCCTGTGGTACTGAACGGCATTCCTATGAGTGCCCTACTGGACACCGGGTCACAGGTCACCACCATCCCGTACGTGCTCTTTAAGCGGTACTGGAATGACTCGGACATAACCCGCTACCCAGATGACGACCTGAGCATTATTGCCAGCAATGGTCAGCCCGTGCCACAGATAGGATTTAAGGAGGTGACCATCAAGGTCGGTAAAGTTGAACTGCCGGCACAAGGACTGATCTTTGTGGACATTGACCGTCGCGAGAGTCACCCAAAGATAACCCTAGGTACTAACGTAATCGAAAACTGTCTTGCAGAGGTGATTCTTATTTTGCAGCAGGTTGCCAAGAACGCCAGTTGCAGCCAGCAGCGTATCCTCCAAAAAGAGATCCGGGCACTGATGAAACGGCAACAGGTGGAACTATCTGGTGGTGAGATTGGTAGCGTAAGAATGTGTGACCCGTTCCCTATTGCCATGCCCCCGAAAAGTGAGATGATGATTTGGTGCCGGGCAGCTATTGTTCTGAGAGGTAGAGACTACCAAGCAATGGTAGAACCCGTCTACTCAGACAGTAGGCCCACCATTTTGACAGCACGGGGGGGGGGTGGTCGATGTACGCCATGGGAGGGTACCAGTCCGCATCATAAATATCGGGGAGAGAGAAGTATACCTGCCCCGGTATGCCACGCTAGCCAAATTATTCACCATCAACCAGAACTCTGTAAAGGCCGTGGAACTCTTGCCTCCATCTCAACCAGAGGAACGCAACGGCTCTAAGAAACCAATGGAGGACTGGTGTCATCAACTGCATTTGGGTACTGACTCCACTCCCTCACACGAAAAACGGAGTCTACCGGGTGGTTCAGGAGTACGAGAGAGTGTTTAGTAAACACCCGCTAGACTTCGGGCGAGTAAAGGGGGTAGAACATCACATCCCCACGGGAGACCATCCTCCCATAAAGGAGAGATACCGACCCGTACCCCCTGCACACTATCAACACGCCAAGGGGATGCTAAAAGTCATGAAGGAGGCTGGGGTGATCAGGGACAGCTGTAGCCCCTGGGCAGCTCCACTAGTCTTAGTGAAAAAGAAAGACAACACCATGAGAATGTGTGTGGACTACAGAAAGGTCAACCGTATCACACACAAAGATGCATACCCGTTACCAAGGATAGAAGAATCTTTAGCTGCATTAAAATCTGCTAACTTCTTCTCTACTTTGGATCTCACTAGCGGGTACTGGCAGGTTCCTGTAGCAGAGGCGGACCGGGAGAAGACCGCATTCACCACCCCGATGGGTCTCAGCGAATTTAACTGTATGCCGTTCGGGCTCTGCAACGCACCAGGAACCTTCCAACGGTTGATGGAATGCTGTCTGGGACACCGGAGCTTCGAGACGGTCCTATTATACCTGGACGATGTCATCGTCTATTCCAAGACCTATGAGGACCATCTGGAACACCTGGCGGAAGTGTTTGAAGCCCTGGCAAACTATGGCCTAAAGATAAAACCCTCGAAGTGTCATCTACTGAAGCCGAAAGTACAGTACCTGGGACACGTGGTGAGTGCTGACGGAGTGGCTCCCGACCCTGATAAGATCACCGTGATTAAGGACTGGCCAAAACCATCCAGCATAAAGGAAGTGTGGCAGTTCCTCAGGTTGGTAGGCTACTACCGAAGATTCATTCCCGGTTTTACTAAGAAGGCAGCTCCTATGCAGGACTTCCTGATAGGCCAGTCCAGGAAGGCCAAAAACCAGAAGCCACCCTTCAAATGGGAAAAGCTGGAAGAGGAGTCCTTCCGCCAGCTGAAGATGGCCCTCACGGGAGATGAAATCCTGGCGTACCCTGATTACAGCCAGCCCTTTATCCTCCACACGGATGCAAGCAACATTGGGCTAGGAGCCGTACTGTCCCAGATCCAGCAGGGGAGAGAATGGGTAATTGCTTACGCCAGCCGAAAACTGCGACCCACGGAAAGAAACCCTGAGAATTACAGCTCATTTAAGCTAGAGTTCCTGGCAGTGGTGTGAGCAGTAACCGAATGTTTTAAGCATTACCTTGCCTCTTCCAGGTTCACCGTGTACACGGACAACAACCCGTTGACACACCTGGACACTGCAAGACTGGGTGCCCTGGAGCAGAGATAGATGGCCCGCCTGTCCAATTATGAGTTCACGATCAAATACCGGGCAGGACGCTCCAATACCAACGCGGACGCCCTGTCCAGGATGCCAAACCTACCGGATGGAGGGGAAGATCCAGAAGAACTGGAAGAGATCGAACTCCCTGCGTTCCACCGTCATGGGATTACCCAGTATTCCCACCGTGTGAGGGGCCAGCGGTCTACTACGTTCAACCCCTTACCCGACTACAACTGGGCGGAGACGCAAGACAGTGACCCCGCAGTCCGTCTGGTGAAGGAGATGCTGACCCAGCCTGACGCCCGCCTGGACCCAGACGCTCCGGAAGAGACCAAGCAACTGTGGACGGAAAAAAGCAGACTGTTTCTCTACAAGGAGAAGTTGTGCCGCAGAATGGTCAATTCCCGGACACATGAACTGATCTGGCAGGTCGTGGTACCGAGACGGGACGCAGCTATGGTGCTGGAGGCCTACCACGATGGAGCAGGGCACTTCGGATGGAAGAAGCTGGAGTTCCTGCTGCGTGAACGGTTCTACTGGGTAGGCATGAGAGGAGCCATCGAGAGGTGGTGTAGAGACTGTGGCCCGTGCAATCTAAGAAGAAGGGACCGTGCCAGCCAAAGGACTCCCCTGCAGTCCATCATCACCAGGCAGCCGGTGGAACTGGTCGCTCTGGACCATGTTAAACTGGCCCCAAGCAGAAGCGGGTATGTCTACGTCCTAACCATCGTTGATCACTACTCCTGGTTCCTGGTGGTAGTCCCTGTCAAAGACTTAACGGCTCAGACAGCAGCCAGAGCCTTCCAGCTGCATTTCTGCCGTCCGCACGGGTATCCGGAACAGGTGTTGACAGACCAAGGACCAGCCTTCGAAGCGGAGGTCTTCCAGGAGTTCTGCAACCTGTACAGCTGCCGGAAGATAATAACAACGCCCTATCACCCCCAAACCAATAGACTCTGCAAGAATATGACCCAGGTGGTGATAGATCTGCTAAAAACATTGCCCCTGGAAGAACGCAGTCTGTGGCCTGAGAAACTGCCCGATCTGGAGGATCTGTATAACCACATCCCTGTAGGTTCCACCAACTGTACCCTGGCTTACCTAATGCAAGCAAGACCTGGTAAGCTGCCTGTTGACCTGGATATGGGAGTCCTGACACTCGAGGACACCTCGCCAGAGACAGACTGTGATACAGAACGGCAGCAGCAGTACCGGAAAGTACAGAAGAGCGTCGAGCGAAGTCTCTGTCAATCAAGAGAAAGGCAAGAGAGGACTTATAACCAACATGCTCCCACTGTTCCCCTGGTACCTGGAGAGCAGGTCTTGAAAAGAAAAAGGCAGCTCCATAAGTTGGACAACCAGTGGGAAAAGGAAGATCAGGAAGACCCTCAACCCGTAGAGGAAAAGGAGGAAATGATCAGCACCGTACTCGGAGACTTTCCCCGGTCCTGGACACAAGTAAACAACGCTATCGTGGTGCCCGTCCTCACCTTTCTCCAGCCAGCCCCTCAAGTGCCTACAAAAGACCAGGTAGAGCTGGAAGAGCAGCCGGCCCAGGAGGCAGAAGAATCCATACCAGCAGCCCAGGAGAATCAACCCTCTGCTAGTAGTGAGCCTGCGGTGCCCCTAGTGAGCCAAAGAGTGCGCAGACAGCTGCCCAGCCTACCCATAATATCCCCTACACCCTGTAGTGCAGAACCAGTTAGTGAGCTCCGTAGGTCCACTAGAGTCACTAGAGGTCAGATGCCCGCTCGCTGGAGAATATAAAGTAATGCACTGTAAATTTACCTGTTTATTGAGAAAAGTTGATGGTTTTTGTTGTTGCCTGTTATTAATTATGTTTCTCAGTTACCCTGCAGGGTTCTTTGGACTAACAGGTTATGGATGCTGGATAACCGGAACAGTTTTGTAGATAGTTGCACATTGTGCCTCTTTCGAAGATGGCCGCGGAAGAGAAAACCTGTCTTGCCTGGCCTCCTTGCGGCCCAAAGTAGGTAGTCTCGCCTTGCAGCCACGCCCAAGGCCAACGCAAGGGGTTTTCTGTGGACAGGTCCCCTACCTCGCTTAAAACTTCACCTAGGGTGATATGGACACCCGGTTACGGACACGCCGTGACCACAAAGTGTACTTTTTCATGTTGTCTTGTTACGGTTATACCTTGCATTTATGTTACTTTAAAAATGTGTTTAGTCCCGGAGTACTAAAAATTACTAGGGGGGAATGTGGCACCCCAGGGGTCTGGTTGCCACAGTAATAAAAATATTATGTCTGAGAGCAAGTGGGAGGTTTCTCTGGTCAGGAGCCCTAAGCATGCAACACCGCCCGCCCAGACCTGGGAGGGGAGGAATCTGCCCTTATAAACTGGGTCTGGGGCGGGATTAGGTTAGTCAGAGCCTGGAGAGGGAAACTTACAGCAGGAGCCCTGTAGGAGCAGCAGTGAGTGCCAGGGGCTGGAAGCTAGATAGCTCGCCCTGGCTGAAGACATTAAGACCGGACACGGAGTCCGAGGCTGTGGGGACATCCAGGTCCAGCAGCAGAATCCAACCGGCAGGGGATTCCAGGTCCTCTGGCAATAGAAGCCGGGAGGCACGGTCACAAGCAAGGGACCAGCACCGGCATCGTGGAGCGGAGGCTAACACGAGGCCCCAAGTCACCGGCCATACGGGTAAGCACCACACGGTATACTCAGGGACGTGGGCTACTTCTACCCGCATACAGCAAGGTAGCCAGGAAAGAGTGCAGATAGACGGGGAGGCCTACAACTCCACCTGGCCAGGGGAGATCCTGCTTGCTCACAGACTGACCAGGCCTCTACTGCTAACCAGTACTCCCGGGAGGGTCTGCTTTATAACACCAGTAAAGACCCTGAACTGCACTGCACGGACTCCGAGTTATTCCTGCTGCGCTCGTGCACCATCACTCCCACCTTCCACACTAAACTGCCCTGAGGATGTACTTCTCCCGTGGGGAGTCATCCCATTCTTAGCTGCACACATAACACCGGTCTCAGCGGTCTGCCTTGCAGCGGCGGTCCCCACTGACCGCAATCCACGGGTGGCGTAGTCGGGCAATTCTAACACTATTAAGACTGCCACTGGTTTGACCGCCCTGGGCACGGACCGGGTCACCGCCACGGAGACTACAACCCCCCAGCGATCCGGCTCCGGGTATTCCCCGCACACACGTGCACGTACGACACAGGCCCAGGGGGCGCGTCACATGTTTCACACAGTAGATTCACTTGTGTGAAACTAGCCTTAGTGGTTCAATTCCATTTAGTATTCATGGTATTTCTGAGTCAATGTTCTACCAGTAAAACAAAAAGCTAGCTATCAAGACTAGATTTCATGTATCACCTACCCTGTATCACTTTATAACTGGCTACCAACTGATCCGGTGGTCTACGCAGTATTCTCAGCTCTTGCTTGTTCACAATGCACAGCATTCACATTGGTCCTACATAAAAAAACATGTAATACTATTAGTTCATTCATTGTAAAGAGGAAACTGTTTTATATTGTCTTATTTTGCAATTGTACTGTTTGCAGCGTACTTTGACCTGTAAAGGGGATGTTCTGGAAGAATTATTTTCTAGCAAGTGCCCTCAGCATGCCTCTCTAAACAGAAGATTCGTACCTAGGCACTGTTCACACCGTGTCTAAAATGTGTACGTTTCATCCATGAAGGGTCCGTTTCACATCTGTGTGCCCTCAATGGGTCATCCATATTCCCTGGACACTGCTCAGCTCAGAAATTAATTTCCATTGCATTTATCTGTGAAAAACGGACCAAACATGGATGTCATTCCCATGATTTTCACAGACCCATAGAATTTAGTGTGTGTGTGTTTGGTCTGCATCACGGACCAAAAATAGTGCATGTGTCCATGAATTTTTTTCATTGACCCATGGTCAGTAAAACAACACTGATGTGTGAACACACATTAAAATCAATGTGTATGCGTGCTGCAAATGAAAAATGTGGATGTAGCGCCCCGAGGGTTCGGCCGCTACAGGGGTATTGCACCTCTGCCAGAGGTGTGATATTCCACTCCCGGGTAAGGATAGAGTGTGGACCAGAGCTCGGTAAGCTGCATGCATCACACACACCCCATTTCCGGGGGACAGCTCAACGGTGCTCCCATTAGACAGTAATGCAGGCACGACAGATCATGTCCCTGGCTGGAGTGGGGAGGGGGGGAGGAAAACCCAGTGATGTAGGAGCAGGAGGGGACGGTCTGTGGGCATAGGTAGGAGCCCATTGGTTGCAAGTCACCTGGACTCACACACTCAGAGGGGAGGTATAAAAGGTGGGCACTATCTTAGAACAGTGTTCAGGTCAGTCAGAGGAGTGAGAGAAGGAGTTCAGCCAGGAGGGCTGACAGGGAGCTGTGGCTCAGTCTGGGCCCAGCTCCACGAGGCAGGCCTAGAGTGAAGGCCAGGAACAGAAAGGAACTGAACCAGAAAGGAACAGAAACAGCAAGAGAAGTACCCAAAATGTAGAAAGGCCCAGAGACACGAAGGCAGGAGGAACCCTAAAGGCCCAGGAGATTGCGGGTGACGGGTTGGCAGAACAGGGTACCGGATCCCAAGTTGGTGGAGGCGACTAATCCTCAGCCAAGGACCGGCGGTCACGATCATATCTTGGTGCGACCCCTCATTACACCTACTAGTAAGGCATACCACATAGGGTCAGGGAGGTGAGCACGAAGCCCTCCCAAGAGAAGGCCCACGGGAGCTGGACAGACGTAGTGTCACTGGTGGGGCACGGCCAGCGAAAGGAATAGAAGGGAGTTCTGTGCCACACTCTGGAATTGCCTGGGGGTTGACCGAGCCCCCGCACCTGCTGGACGCAGCACGGCTTGGGCAGTCATTGTCGGCGGAGTGACTTGGAATATAAAGAACTGTGAGTAAAGAACTTGAACTGCAACACCACGTCTCTGTGCTTCCTCGCTGCACCAGCACTACTAGTGCTGGGACTCCCGTGCACCATCACTCCCATCATCCACATTCCCTGCCCTGGGGCTGCACTCTTCCCGTGGGGAGTCACATTACCTCAGCTGCACACACCATCGGCCCCAGCGGTCTGCCTTGCAGCGGCGGTCCGCACTGACCGCAATCCACGGATGGCGTAGTCGGACATCACTTAAAACTTATAAAGGACTGCCACTGGTCTGACCACCCTGAGCCACAGGACCGGGCCACCACTACTACTCCCAGCGTTACACTGAAGCCCGGTTCCGAGTGCCCCAAGGCCCAGGGGGCGAGTCATGGAGAACACATGTCAGTGAAAAACTGAAATGTGAATAGGTCCTTACACGCTATGCACTGCTACGGTCTTCTACATCACCTTCTCCATGTCCATGGAACAGTCCACATAGTGTATCCATCTATCACAGCCGGGACAGGAGCCAATAACTGGTTTCAGTGGTGACATGTGAAGCCAGTCATTGACTGCAGTGGAGCATGTGGCCATTGCTGTGGCAGATATAAGCACAGCGAGACCCAGAACATTGACATGCAAGAGGCATGGAGGACCTCAGCGGTAAGGAGCAAGTAAGTATGAAACCTCTGTTTATAAAAGCAGGATGCAAAAATATGGTAAAAAATCATGAAGATCATCCCAGCATTTTTTCCTTAAATTATACACAGGTACCTGTTACAGCTTACCATGGGAATGTGCCAGGCAGAGGCGATTTCACTGCTCCAATCTGAGTCGCCTCCCTCTGCTTTACGTCACAGATGCTACAATTGCTATTGAACGTGGCATCTGAGGGTTTAAATAACCGGGTATGGTGGCATCGCCAGCCCTGATCTTTGCAGTTCGGTGCCTGCTGTATTATACTGCCTGCACCTAGCATGTATAGAGCACAGTCAATGTAGCAGCGCGCTTGCCTGTTTTGCTGGCTCATGACCAGCCTCCCTTTATAGTCAAAGGCAGCATCAGGCTGTATCAGGAAAGTGCTGGAATTTTGTGAAATCTATCCGGCTCTTTCCAGACAGAAGAGTTGGACGGATTTCACAACGCAAGTGTGAAAATAGCCTTACAGTGTGAATGACTTGGTGCTGTGGGCTCGGATGCAATACCTGTCCCCGCATCATCAGTGCAGTAACAGTAAACCCTGAAGGGTTAAATCTGACAGGGCCTGCTGGGAGTGGTAAGTTTCAGAGGGGAAACCACTCAAATTATTATTATTATACATTTTATTTTAGCAGTGCAGCGTGTATATACAGATACTGAGAATTACACCCAGTATACAGTGCAGGAGAATTGGTACTATCCAGTGTATATAAAGGATAATACATAGACAGAGAATTATACCCAGTATACAGGACAGAAGTGGTACTCTGCAATATATATTTTTATATATATTTTATACTAGCTTTTACCCGCGGCTTTGCTCGCGTGGAATTTGGTCTGCCACATTAAGTTTCGTGACAGATCATTTTAATAGTAAAAAAAATCATCTTATTTAGTTACTCGTACATCCAAAATTTCAGATGTCTAACTTCAAACCTGACGGATTCCATACAATCTTTGAACCCCTATAATATTAAGAGGGAAACTCTTGAGGGTGGAATTATCAAAATTCCTTTCTTAGTGCTCATTTAAGCTATAATAGAACCTATCTGCAAATTTCAAGATGCTAAGTTCAGTGGTTTCGGCTGTGCGTTGACCGCTTGGTGTGTCAGTCAATCAGGTTTACAGTTTTATATAATCTTCGCCTGTATGGTGTGTTTATAAAAAGTAGCCCTATGTCCTTCCCCAGGCTTGAAATTATCTATATCAAATTTCATCACAAACGGATTACTAAACACTGATTAATAAACAGGACGGACTGAAGTTACTTGCGTTTAATATTGTTCGTGTTAGTAAAGAATTAGTATGTAATTGGAATAATGGACATCTGCAGGTAATTTATCTATGTGTTTTTACTGAAATATACTCCTGTAAACTATGTTATTTGATTTCTTTCGTTCAGCGAAAATATGTAGATTTTGCGATTTAGAAACATGTGAGCAAGCTACGTATAGCTGACCGTGGGAAAAACAGGGCGTGCCTAAATGTATCCCCGCTACCTTCAAAGTTTGCCCTTGCGATTTATTGATGGTCATTGAAAATGCAACTTTAAGTGGGAACTGCAAACATTTGAAATTAAAGGGTAAGTTATTGGGTATTATTGGGATGCGTGGTATAAGAATATTTTCCCCCTTATCTTCTCCAGTTAAAATTGTGGCCTTTACAATGTGCCTGCCTAGTTCAGTGACTCGCAATCTAGTGCCATTACATAATCTCGGGGCGTCCAAGTTGCGCATTAACAAAACGGGTATACCGACCTTTAATTCGAGCTTATGAGATGGGACCCCGGATAGCTCCAAAGAGTAAAGAAACTCCACGGGGTAGCTCGTACCGTCTTCAGATGACATGACTGTGGTCGATGGAGTTGTAGGTTGTTGCATCGCTGGTTACTTGGTCCAAGATAATTTTATTGATTTTCGCAACTGTTTCATTTCTTTGTGCTAGTATAGTTCTTTCACATAGCCAATTTTCATCGTGGATGTTTTGTTGTAAATTTGGAAAAACTTGAGCAATAAGTGCGTCTTCCGAATCCACAACATGACAAAATTGGTTAGTGAATAGAACCATACCTTCTTCGTCAGTTTCGATTCGACCTTCACCGATCTCGAGCAGTTTCTCAGCGTACGCGCCCGACTCTAGATCACTGAATAACTGGACACGCATGTTGGTGGTGAGGTGCAGCTTTTCAACTTTGGTCCATAAATATGAGGATTTCAGACATGCGTTAATTTCGTCTGCTGCAGTGCCTCGCTCGATGACAGGCAAAGTTTGCCTAAAGTCCCCCGCCAATAAAACAACCACACCACCCATTATTGTTTGTTTACTGTGTAAGTCTTGTAGACAACGATCAAGAGCTTCGATGGCGCGTTTGTGTGACATTGTGCACTCGTCCCACACGATTAGTTTGCACTGTTGCAACAGGAGGCCACGGGCGCTGCTCTTGCTGATATTACAGGATGGGGTTTCTTTGTTCACCAGATTAAGAGGTAATTTAAAGACTGAATGTGCCGTCCGTCCACCGCTTAGCAATGTTGCAGCAATTCCAGAGGAAGCCACAGCTAATGCAACGTTATGACCGCTACGAATTTTAAGTTAAGCAAGGAAGTTTTTCCTGTACCACCCGGGGCATCAAGGAAAAAAAGTCCGCCTTCACCCTTCTCAACTCGTCCTACTATTTTGTGATAAATCTCTCTTTGATCAGGTAGCAAACGTGGCTCAGTTTCGCAAACGTGAGCGTCTAACTGGTTGGTATCATAGCTTAGCTCTTTTATCAGCTCGTTCGACAGCATTCCTCTACGCCGCGGTGAGGGTAGACCAAAATCGGACAATTTCTTTCCAGAAATTATTAATATTTTGTCCTCGATAAGCCCCAACGCCTCATTGAAACAGAGATCATCGTTAACGTGATCCATTCTTTCAAATCTGTGCATGATATCCTCTGATAATGCAGTTTTATACTTGTGCCAGAGTTGTAGAGGATTGGATAAACCGCAAGTGCATATCAATATGGCAAACAGCTCTCTTATTTGCGCCGGGGAGCGACATAGCACGGCCTCTTCTAAGGTGGTATCCCAGTGGTTATCATCTTCCAACAACCCCATCTTCTCACACACCTGCCGAAAAGTTGCAAGTTCTTGACCTTCAAATGTTTTTAAATCCGAGAAGTTGGTTGGACCCCTTATTACAATCAGCAGCATACGCAAGCAATAACATTCAAAATTGCTAACGTGCACCGTGTAAATGCAACCTAGAGCGTCTCGTGCCTTCACACCTGGCCAGCCATTGACAGGTGTTCCTTGTAAACGACGTTTCCATTGCTTCCATGCCACATTCCAAGTATAGTAGCGAGGCACGTCAATGTAAAGTGATGTTTTTGCAAACGTATCACTTTGGCACAACAGGAAAAATGCAGTTAGTGTAGTTTTAGGTGGTGCTTCTAATCTCTCTCTAAAATTATTTTCCGTAAAGTAAACAGTCTCGCCATTGGGTAAATGAATCGCGAGATGAGTGACGGTTGGGTGTCTCTCGTGCAGAGGCAGACCTAAGATCCGCCAAGCTGCTTCGTTACTACTAACATATCGGCCGGTTCTAAAGGTCTGCACCTCATCTCTTGGGTCAATGTTAACATTCCCTTGCTGGCGGATGTTAAAAATAGCCTGGTCGCTACCCTTATTAATATATTTACAAATATATTTTATCGCCTGTACCGTATTACAGAACTCTACATTTAAATGAGAATTAAAATTTTTTGATAAGAGTGGAGAATATGGGACCACCCAGCTATTGTCCACCAATATTTCCTGTGTTCCTCTACGGGTTTTTATAATCGTCGTGCGTCCACCATTCTCTGGTGCTCTGCGCCTGTACAAAGGATAACCTTTATCATTGGTTTGAGTATCTTTTAAAAGCTTCCTCGGATATTTTTTGGTACATTTTCCTTCCTTCATGCATGGCGATGAAGAATTGAATGTACCACATGGCCCGTGAATCATATTCTTTGTCACTGTATCATAGAGCTTTTGATCGGTTTCTGGGTTTGGTATCTCAGCACATATGATTTCGTCAATTTGGTTCGGATGCAATTTTTCCTTTAACCACAGCAGTAAGTGCACATGAGGCAAACCTCGCTTTTGCCACTCGATCGAGTACATGAAGCATTGCATATCACCAAATATGTTACCTTTTGTAAGTAGAGCTACCAACTTCTGTACTTTTATTCTAAATACTCGGGCTGTTAAGTCATGTCTGTCCGTTGAATTTTGACCAGCCATAAGCTCTTTGGTGATTTCTGGCCAAGCGGGGTTGCAAGTCATTGTAATAAATAAATCAGGCCTCCCATAATTACGTACGTATGTGAACGCATCTTGTGTGTATTCGTGTAGGTATCTCGGGCTATTTACAAATGATGACGGGAGAATCACCATCTGACCTAAGTTATTTGGATCCCAATCTGCATCATTTCTTATTGCATCTTGCAAGTGAATATAATTTTCTGCACGCAGTTTTTTTTTATTTAAAGAAATGAACCTTAAGCGCTCCCTTTCCATCTTTACATACATGTCGACCAGAAACTGATGAAGTAGGAGCCTACACTTAAGCATCAAATTAAAATCGCTGCGACGGACCATCAAGTGAAAGGCATAAAAATCTTTGCTGGACACCTTTTTGCTTGGCATTGCTTGTTTGGTAATTGGATTTATCTGAGGAATATCAATGCTGTACCCCTCTTGTCCTTTCCAAAAAATTATTGGGTACTCGAGAGCGTCATAGAATCTATGTGTATCGGGAACCCTAGTGAGCATGCCATTGCGCGGCTGCACAACGATGTCCCGAGACATAGTTTGTTCGCTACTAACTATTACAGCAGCTATTTCATTTGTAGTAGGGGCATTGAATTGTCTCTCATGGTACACGGTCTGGGTGAATCACTACTTTGAAATGATCGTCATTGATCATTCTGTCTCTAGCCGTTTTAAATTCATGCACCAAAATGTTGTGGTCGTGAAGTACTCGTTGTAATTTTTTAACTATGTTTCTATCTACGCTTTGCACGCACTCAGTACGCCTGTTGATTTGTTCTTCTTCGTCACCTATGAAATAAACTTGTAAAAATTGTGGTTGCGAAATAGACGTAGGAATTAAAGCACCGATACGGTGGTATACTTGTCCTTGTATTGTAAAGGTCGGGCAAAACCCTGGCATTGAGACAATTTGATCTGCTCCAAAAGACGTCATATGAAAGCACATGTTATATTTTCTTATATTATTTAGAAAAAGGCGAGATTCATCAGTTTCATTAGAGAAAAGCTCTTTTAAAGGTTGAACTGGCTCGTCTATATAAGGAAGAGCTACTTTCCCGCCCAAACAACACATACCTGCTGCTTCCTCCTTCCACTTAAGAGCTCCGCAATATTTGCAATCTATGGTCATTGCTTCTATTTTTATAAGCTTGTGAGTTTCATAATCAAGAGTCTCGTCATACTCAAATGCAGCTTTATTAAACAATATCCATGTATTTCTTGTAAATGTTTGATGTCGCTGTGCTGCCCTTTCAGCAGCAGTGCGTCTACGAGATTCGGCCATTTCATAAGTTTCAGTGGCTCTTTGGGACGCCATGTAAGTCGCTTGCTGCTGACGTCGAGCTTGGGACTGTTCTGGAGTTTCAGCAGCCCGTTGAGACGCCAGATACTCCGCATGCTGTTCACGTCGGGCTTGGGACTGTTCTGGAGTTTCAGCAGCCCGTTGAGATGCCAGATACTCAGCATGCTGTTCATGTCGGGCTTGGGACTGTTCTGGAGTCTCTGCAGCTCTATGTGCCGCACAACGCACCGCCTGCTCAAGCCTTCGTTGCTCGGCTTGTTGAGACGTCTCATCACGTCTAATTATTTTCATAGCTCGGGCTTTATTAGAGCTTTGCGAAATGTTAGACTTACGCTTTCGCGGCATTTTTATAGGTACTAATTACAAAATAGGTACTTAGTAAAGTTCAAACAAAATACTAAAACAATCTAATTAGTTATATTACGATCGCTGTACAGACGATATCAGTTGTATATGCCTGGTCTATGAGGAGCAGCTGTGGCGCGGTTACCCATAGCAACCATTCCCAGTGCTCTGTGGGAGCTGAGAGCAGCCTGCTGGTGCTGTGGGTGACATGCTGTGCTGCACACACACAGAGCTGTGCTGCACACAGGAGGGGAGGACGGCATTTGTGCAGCGCTGCTGCCGGTGCTGTCAGGCTGCAGTGTGTGCATCCTCCATGGAGCCGCGCTCAGGTTACTGCCCCTCCCCGTGTGTGAGTCACTTCCCCTCCGCCCAGGTGAGGCGCTCAGAACTTTCCCGGCTGCAGCAGCTGGCGCAGGTGAGCGCATGTTTTATTATACGGTGTTATGTGGAGGGACAATGGCGGCGGGGACCCCCTGTGTGAGGACAATGACGGCCCTGTGCCACCGGGCAACCTGCAGGAGGAAGCCTCACACTCCCCCCGGGCTGTGGGCGCGGGCAGGCCATGCTGGGACGTGTAGTTCCCTAGTAGCCTGTTCCTGACATATGGGCTGTTTTCTGGGCTATTTTTTATTTATTTTTTTTTTTTTTAAGTCTGAGAAAATGTCATACGTTATCCTTCTCCCTTCATCTGTTTCCAGAGTGTAATGTATCAGGGTGAGCTCATGACTGACAGCTGCCAAAGTTTCTAGGAAATGTCAGTCCCTGGGGGTCGTGTGAGAACCCCCTGTGCCACACTTGTACCTGGCCACGGTATATGATCACCCCTGTAGTCTGACTGTGGACAGGCTGCAACTGTGACCTCACTATACAATGATCCACTATGGGCAAATTATTGTATTATCAATCTCTTCTGACTGCTGTAAATCAGCCATTTAAATATCACCTGTGTATGTGTGTATATAAGAGTTTGATAAATATACTAAAATGTGCATTGTAAAATAGTATCTAATTTAATTAAATTTATGGTTCACAATTTTGGTCATAGTGGCTTCCACATAAAAGGTAGATATATGCTGTCGCGGACTTTTATTTCGAACTATTCAAGACAAACAATTCTACGGTACATCATCTTTGTGTAACTCCAACGGTTTAGGCAGCGTACGCCAAGATAGCTCTCAGAGGCCAGATTTTTTTTCCGACTTAATTGACATGTATCGTTATATTACGACCAAAATTACATAAAATCATTACAAATTGTAGCCTATATGTTATTCCGATGTATAATCTATATTACTGTAAAGTTTCATGCAAATCTGTCTAGTAGTTTTTTCGTGAAAGAGTAACAAACATACATACTCACAAACTTTCGCATTTATAATATTAGTAGGATTTATACACACATTATATATACATATACAGTTAGGTCCATATATATTTGGACAGAGACAACATTTTTCTAATTTTTGTTCTAGACATTACCACAATGAATTTTATACAAAACAATTCAGATGCAGCTGAAGTTCAGACTTTCCGCTTTCATTTGAGGGTATCCACATTAAAATTGGATGAAGGGTTTAGGAGTTTCAGCTCCTTAACATGTGCAGATTTTTCCTGTTGTAAATATTCTGCTCTGCTTTTACTATCAGCCTTGATTTTTGCCCTTTCAAGCACATTAGTAGAATAGCCACGGTTTTTAAATCTGCAGTCAATAATAGTGCACTCCTTCAAAAAAATCCTGTCTGTTAGTACAACATCTTTTGGCTCGAATATATTCTCCTATTGGAACATTATTCTCAACATGCCGGGGATGGCAGCTGTTGGCATGCAATATAGAGTTCCCAGCAGTAGGGTTGCGAAATAGGGAGCAATCAATTTTGCCAGTTACAATTGATCCTTTTAGGTTGATATCCAAATATGGAATCGACTCCTTTTCATGTTGGAAGGTGAAAAAAAATATTAAACAGATTATTGTTAATATATTGAACAAAATCATAAACTGACTCATCGGAACATGACCATATTATTAAACCATCATCTATGTATCTCATGTAACAATGTAGAGAAGATTGAAATGGATTCAGTTCTGAATAAATATAGTTGTCCTCCCACCAATTCATAAAAATAACAGCAATAGAGGGGGAAAATTTTGCTCCCATAGAGCAACCTTGCTGTTGTAGGAAAAATCTGTCTGAAAATTTGAAGTAATTGTTTTTCAGCAAAAACCAGGTAGCATCTAATATAAAATCTTGCAAGCTCGTGCTATATTTGGAATATCTCTCCATATAAATGCGTATCGCATAGAGGGCTAAAGTGTGTGGAATCATAGAATATAGTGCATTTATGTCACATGTAAGCCAGCTATTATTGATTATCCATTCCAAACCATTCATGATATTTAACACATGCTTAGAATCCTGGACAAAACTGGGAGAGCATCGCGTCAAAGGTTGAAGTCTCTCATCAATCCATTCACATAGATGTTCAGACAAACAGTCAATGCCTGAAACAATCGGTCGCATTGGGGGTGGAAATGTCCCTTTATGTAACTTGGGTAGTGCATGGAAAAGAGGTACTCTTGGTTTAAGAGGGCTGAAAAATTCAACTTGGTTTGGATCCAAAATTCCCAGATGTTCTCCTTCATGCAAAATTGTATTTAATTGGATCCGTATTGTATTAGTTGGGTCAGATCTTAGCGGCTTATATGTGGCTGAGTCGTTCAACATTTCACAGATCAGCATTTCATATAATTTAGTGTCCATGATTACCACAGATCTGCCTTTGTCCGAGTTTTTTATAATAACACGATCATTTGATTGTAAAGACTTTAAAGCACTTTTTTCTCTCTTGTTGAGATTTTCCTTTTTAATTTTTTTTTGAGGCATTCAAGTTTTTCAGTTCAGCCTCCACTAGTGCTTGAAAATCATCCATACAGTTACTCCTACTTTGTACTGGATAAAAGGTAGGATTCAGTATTCTTTTCCTGAAATGAGCGTCATGCAGTGATGAAATTGTAAGATCAGCATCAGACAAATTTTCCAAATATCTAGCTGAAATTTGTTCACTGAAAGTGGGCAGAAAAGAGTAAAAAATATGAGAAGTTAATGCCTCAAATGTTTCATGGCCTTCATTGGAATCAAAAAATGTTTCTTTACAGTCATGTTACGAACGAACTTATTTACATCAATTAAAGTGGAAAATAAATCAAACTGAGAACTAGGTACAAAATTAAGTCCTTTACTGAGAACTTTTATTTGATCTTCATTGATTAAAGTAGCAGACAAGTTGACTACAGTAAAATTCTCACACTGATGGATTAAGTTCTCTTCCGTGTGAAATACTGGTGTACTTTTCCTGTGGTGTTTACGGCCTGAATGCCTAGTTTTTTTGTAGGCTGTTTTTTTTCTTTGTAGTAGGATTTGTTACTACTTGCAAAAAAGCTGGCTCGTTTGATGATGTGGCTGTCTCTACATCAGAAATGTCAGTAGGTGGATCACTGGAATCTATTCTTGTGGAACTAAAAACAACTCTTGATGGAATCTTTTTTCCTGGTTGTTTTTTTTGGTGTCCTTTTTTCAGGATGGATTTTGGAGACTTTTCCTTGCGTCTTTGAATGTGCCAATCATACACATGATTTGTGGAATAGTCAATTGAATCCCGTTGGAATTTATTTTGTTTAATTTTCGTTATATCATCTTCTAGTTTTGTAAGATTCTCACTGATTTTCTTTTGAAAAGTAGTGTACGCTGATGAATTAGCATGAGAGGTTACGGAAATTTCAATGTCTTTTATGTTTTTTTCTAATTCATCAAGTTTAGACTGTTCATGTTTCAAAATGAGCTGAATTAATTTTAGTGAGCAATCTGATAAAATATCATCCCATAATTTCACAAATTCATCATTATACACTGTAGTTGGCCTTTTTTTCAAACATAAACCACGAGGAATCATACAGTTATCAACATAAGCTTGTAAAGTTTTGAAATCCCACCATGTTTTTAGTCTTGATGACATCATTTTTTCCAAATTCTGCATATGAGTATTCAAATCAGGATGAGATGAAATTTCTTGGGAATTTGTCAATGAAAAAATAGAAGCGACTTTGTTTAATCTAGCAGGATTATTTACATTAAAAAATTGCTCATGAGATTGGAGACCTTCCATATCCAGCCAGATTATAACTATAAGGATAATATAATTCTATTAATCCTAATGAAAAAATGGGAGCAGAAAAGTGAATGAAAAAGCCGATTCCAATATATGTGAATATATAAGAAAAAAGTGTTTTTTTCAGCTCACCATTAGATGAATTCCTATGGCTTTGGGTGTGGACTCCAGGATGGTGCTCGGATAAAGCAGCTGTGGTAATCAACAAAAAACAGGGATCCAGCAACAGACATCCAAATGAGAATCTGAATATGTATTAAAACTTCATATTTATTAGAATTCCTTTAAAATCATGCTGTTAAAATGATAAATCCAGGGGATTACGCGTTTCGAACAAAAATGTTCTTAGTCATAACCATGTCTTGTGATCATTACAAAAGCAAAGTTAAATAAAAAAAAAAAGGGAGGAAAAGGAACAAGGTGAGCAATTAGTCATGTAAATGAGACAATTATGCTAATAAACCAAACAAATGTCATAGGTGTAAAAGCATTAATTCAATAATAATACGTGATATCCGTTCTCTTATTCAATACGGAAGGGACGCTGCAATTAAACTTGAAATTATATTGCGCTTCTCTAAAATGCAATACTTTATCTCTCTCCCCACCTCGATCACTGGTGAGAACCTCCTCTAATGCACGAAAGGATTTTTTGAAGGAGTGCACTATTATTGACTGCAGATTTAAAAACCGTGGCTATTCTACTAATGTCCTCGAAAGGGCAAAAATCAAGGCTGATAGTAAAAGTAGAGCAGAATATTTACAGCAGATAAAAACTGCACGAGAAAATTTGCCTAATCTAACCTTTTCCACTACATATAGCAGTAATTTTCACCAAGTGACTGATGTGATTAAAAAATACCTTCCGGTGTTACATGCTGATGACATCTTGAAAAAACTGCTAGAAAAAGGAGTACATTTTGTATCCAGGAGAGGTGTTACTATTGGCAACATGATATCACCTTCTGATCACACAGTAAGGCAAAAAACTAAAGCAAAACGCAACTGGTTTTCTGTGTCCGGTTCATACCAATGCGGCAGACGACAGTGCAGCTTATGTCCATACATGGATAATTCTAAGGAAATTAAAGCCACAGCTGCTCCATACACACATAGGAACCGCACGTTTATTAATTGCAGTACAACCTATGTGGTTTATGTCATTACGTGCACACAGTGCAATCTTCAATATGTTGGTTGCACCACACGACCTCTCAGGACCAGAATTGCAGAACATATGTATGATGCTGCAAATGTCACAACAAGAGCTTTATCAGGAGCCTCTTATCATTTTCTGTCTGTGCATAAAGGTTGTTTGGACTTTTTTCATATTCATGCATTAGAGGAGGTTCTCACCAGTGATCGAGGTGGGGAGAGAGATAAAGTATTGCATTTTAGAGAAGCACAATATATTTTCAAGTTTAATTGCAGCGTCCCTTCCGGATTGAATAAGAGAACGGATATCACATATTATTATTGAATTAATGCTTTTACACCTATGACATTTGTTTGGTTTATTAGCATAATTGTCTCATTTACATGACTAATTGCTCACCTTGTTCCTTTTCCTCCCTTTTTTTTAATTTAACTTTGCTTTTGGAACGTTCACAAGAAATGGTTATGACTAAGAACATTTTTGTTCGAAACGCGTAATCCCCTGGATTTATCATTTTAACAGCATGGTTTTAAAGGAATTCTAATAAACATGAAGTTTTAACAAACATTCATATTCCTATTTGGATGTTTGTCGCTGGATCCTTGCTTTTTGTTGATTACCAAGGTAGTGATTTAGTGTGAGCTCTCTGGTAGGTGCTAGAGAATACAGGCAGTGATTTAGTGTGAGCTCTCTGGTCGGTGCTAGAGAATACAGGCAGTGATTTAGTGTGAGCTCTCTGGTCAGTGCTAGAGAATACAGGCAGTGATTTAGTGTGAGCTCTCTGGTCGGTGCTAGAGAATACAGACAGTGATTTAGTGTGAGCTCTCTGGTCAGTGCTAGAGAATACAGGCAGTGATTTAGTGTGAGCTCTCTGGTCGGTGCTAGAGAATACAGGCAGTGATTTAGTGTGAGCTGTCTGGTCGGTGCCAGAGAATACAGGCAGTGATTTAGTGTGAGCTCTCTGGTAGGTGCTAGAGAATACAGGCAGTGATTTAGTGTGAGCTCTCTGGTCGGTGCTAGAGAATACAGGCAGTGATTTAGTGTGAGCTCTCTGGTCGGTGCTAGAGAATACAGGCAGTGATTTAGTGTTAGCTCTCTGGTCCGTGCTAGAGAATACAGGCTGTGATTTAGTGTGAGATCTCTGGTCGGTGCTAGAGAATACAGGCAGTGATTTAGTGTGAGCTCTCTGGTCGGTGCTAGAGAATACAGGCTGTGATTTAGTGTGAGCTCTCTGGTCGGTGCTAGAGAATACAGGCAGTGATTTAGTGTGAGCTCTCTGGTCGGTGCTAGAGAATACAGGCAGTGATTTAGTGTGAGCTCTCTGGTCGGTGCTAGAGAATACAGGCTGTGATTTAGTGTGAGCTCTCTGGTAAGTGATAGAGAATACAGGCAGTGATTTAGTGTGAGCTCTCTGGTCCGTGCTAGAGAATACAGGCAGTGATTTAGTGTGAGCTCTCTGGTCCGTGCTAGAGAATACAGGCAGTGATTTAGTGTGAGCTCTCTGGTCGGTGCTAGAGAATACAGGCAGTGATTTAGTGTGAGCTCTCTGGTCGGAGCTAGAGAATACAGGCAGTGATTTAGTGTGAGCTCTCTGGTAGGTACTAGAGAATACAGGCAGTGATTTAGTGTGAGCTCTCTGGTCGGAGCTAGAGAATACAGGCAGTGATTTAGTGTGAGCTCTCTGGTCGGTGCTAGAGAATACAGGCAGTGATTTAGTGTGAGCTCTCTGGTCGGTGCTAGAGAATACAGGCAGTGATTTAGTGTGAGCTCTCTGGTCGGTGCTAGAGAATACAGGCAGTGATTTAGTGTGAGCACTCTGGTCGGTGCTACAGAATACAGGCAGGGATATAGTGTGAGCTCTCTGGTCGGTGCTAGAGAATACAGGCAGTGATTTAGTGTGAGTTCTCTGGTCGGTGCTAGAGAATACAGGCAGTGATTTAGTGTGAACTCTCTGGACGGTGCTAGAGAATACAGGCAGTGATTTAGTGTGAGCTCTCTGGTCGGTGCTAGAGAATACAGGCAGTGATTTAGTGTGAGCTCTCTGGTCCGTGCTAGAGAATACAGGCAGTGATTTAGTGTGAGCTCTCTGGTTGGTGCTAGAGAATACAGGCAGTGATTTAGTGTGAGCTCTCTGGTCTGTGCTAGAGAATACAGGCAGTGATTGAGAGTGAGCTCTCTGGTCGGTGCTAGAGAATACAGGCAGTGATTTAGTGTGAGCTCTCTGGTCTGTGCTAGAGAATACAGGCAGTGATTGAGAGTGAGCTCTCTGGTCGGTGCTAGAGAATACAGGCAGTGATTTAGTGTGAGCTCTCTGGTCGGTGCTAGAGAATACAGGCACTGATTTAGTGTGAGCTCTCTGGTCGGTGCTAGAGAATACAGGCAGTGATTTAGTGTGAGCTTTCTGGTCAGTGCTAGAGTATACAGGCAGTGATTTAGTGTGAGCTCTCTGGTCGGTGCTAGAGAATACAGGCAGTGATTTAGTGTGAGCTCTCTGGTCGGTGCTGGAGAATACAGGTAGTGATTTAGTGTGGGCTCTCTGGTCGGTGCTAGAGAATACAGGCAGTGATTTAGTGTGAGCTCTCTGGTCGGTGCTAGAGAATACAGGCAGTGATTTAGTGTGAGCTCTCTGGTCGGTGCTAGAGAATACAGGCAGTGATTTAGTGTGAGCTCTCTGGTCGGGGCTAGAGAATACAGGCTGTGATTTAGTGTGAGCTCTGTGGTAAGTGATAGAGAATACAGGCAGTGATTTAGTGTGAGCTCTCTGGTCCGTGCTAGAGAATACAGGCAGTGATTTAGTGTGAGCTCTCTGGTCCGTGCTAGAGAATACAGGCTGTGACTTAGTGTGAGCTCTCTGGTCGGTGCTAGAGAATACAGGCAGTGATTTAGTGTGAGCTCTCTGGTCCATGCTAGAGAATACAGGCAGTGATTTAGTGTGAGCTCTCTGGTCCGTGCTAGAGAATACAGGCAGTGATTTAGTGTGAGCTCTCTGGTCGGTGCTAGAGAATACAGGCAGTGATTTAGTGTGAGCTCTCTGGTCGGGGCTAGAGAATACAGGCAGTGATTTAGTGTGAGCTCTCTGGTAGGTGCTAGAGAATACAGGCAGTGATTTAGTGTGAGCTCTCTGGTCGGTGCTAGAGAATACAGGCAGTGATTTAGTGTGAGCTCTCTGGTCGGTGCTAGAGAATACAGGCAGTGATTTAGTGTGAGCTCTCGGGTAGGTGCTAGAGAATACAGGCAGTGATATCGTGTGAGCTCTTTGGTCAGTGCTAGCGAATACAGGCAGTGATTTAGTGTGAGTTCTCTGGTCGGTGCTAGAGAATACAGGCAGTGATTTAGTGTGAGCTCTCTGGTCGGTGCTAGAGAATACAGGCAGTGATTTAGTGTGAGCTCTCTGGTCGGTGCTAGAGAATACAGGCAGTGATTTAGTGTGAGCTCTCTGGTCGGTGCTACAGAATACAGGCAGTGATTTAGTGTGAGCTCTCTGGTCGGTGCTAGAGAATACAGGCAGTGATTTAGTGTGAGTTCTCTGGTCGGTGCTAGAGAATACAGGCAGTGATTTAGTGTGAACTCTCTGGACGGTGCTAGAGAATACAGGCAGTGATTTAGTGTGAGCTCTCTGGTCGGTGCTAGAGAATACAGGCAGTGATTTAGTGTGAGCTCTCTGGTCCGTGCTAGGGAATACAGGCAGTGATTTAGTGTGAGCTCTCTGGTTGGTGCTAGAGAATACAGCCAGTGATTTAGTGTGAGCTCTCTGGTCGGTGCTAGAGAATACAGGCAGTGATTTAGTGTGAGCTCTCTGGTCGGTGCTAGAGAATACAGGCAGTGATTTAGTGTGAGCTCTCTGGTCGGTGCTAGAGAATACAAGCAGTGATTTAGTGTGAACTCTCTAGTCAGTGCTAGAGAATACAGGCAGTGATTTAGTGTGAGCTCTCTAATCGGTGCTAGAGAATACAGGCAGTGATTTAGTGTGAGCTCTCTGGTCGGTGCTAGAGAATACAGGCAGTGATTTAGTGTGAGCTCTCTGGTCCGTGCTAGAGAATACAGGCTGTGATTTAGTGTGAGCTCTCTGGTAAGTGATAGAGAATACAGGCAGTGATTTAGTGTGAGCTCTCTGGTCCATGCTAGAGAATACAGGCAGTGATTTAGTGTGAGCTCTCTGGTCCATGCTAGAGAATACAGGCAGTGATTTAGTGTGAGCTCTCTGGTCGGTGCTAGAGAATACAGGCAGTGATTTAGTGTGAGCTCTCTGGTCGGGGCTAGAGAATACAGGCAGTGATTTAGTGTGAGCTCTCTGGTAGGTGCTAGAGAATACAGGCAGTGATTTAGTGTGAGCTCTCTGGTCCGTGCTAGAGAATACAGGCAGTGATTTAGTGTGAGCTCTCTGGTCCGTGCTAGAGAATACAGGCAGTGATTTAGTGTGAGCTCTCTGGTCGGTGCTAGAGAATACAGGCAGTGATTTAGTGTGAGCTCTCTGGTCCGTGCTAGAGAATACAGGCAGTGATTTAGTGTGAGCTCTCTGGTCGGTGCTAGAGAATACAGGCAGTGATTTAGTGTGAGCTCTCTGGTCGGTGCTAGAGAATACAGGCAGTGATTTAGTGTGAGCTCTCTGGTCGGTGCTAGAGAATACAGGCAGTGATTTAGTGTGAGCTCTCGGGTAGGTGCTAGAGAATACAGGCAGTGATTTAGTGTGAACTCTCTGGACGGTGCTAGAGAATACAGGCAGTGATTTAGTGTGAGCTCTCTGGTCGGTGCTAGAGAATACAGGCAGTGATTTAGTGTGAGCTCTCTGGTCCGTGCTAGGGAATACAGGCAGTGATTTAGTGTGAGCTCTCTGGTTGGTGCTAGAGAATACAGCCAGTGATTTAGTGTGAGCTCTCTGGTCGGTGCTAGAGAATACAGGCAGTGATTTAGTGTGAGCTCTCTGGTCGGTGCTAGAGAATACAGGCAGTGATTTAGTGTGAGCTCTCTGGTCGGTGCTAGAGAATACAAGCAGTGATTTAGTGTGAACTCTCTAGTCAGTGCTAGAGAATACAGGCAGTGATTTAGTGTGAGCTCTCTAATCGGTGCTAGAGAATACAGGCAGTGATTTAGTGTGAGCTCTCTGGTCGGTGCTAGAGAATACAGGCAGTGATTTAGTGTGAGCTCTCTGGTCCGTGCTAGAGAATACAGGCTGTGATTTAGTGTGAGCTCTCTGGTAAGTGATAGAGAATACAGGCAGTGATTTAGTGTGAGCTCTCTGGTCCATGCTAGAGAATACAGGCAGTGATTTAGTGTGAGCTCTCTGGTCCATGCTAGAGAATACAGGCAGTGATTTAGTGTGAGCTCTCTGGTCGGTGCTAGAGAATACAGGCAGTGATTTAGTGTGAGCTCTCTGGTCGGGGCTAGAGAATACAGGCAGTGATTTAGTGTGAGCTCTCTGGTAGGTGCTAGAGAATACAGGCAGTGATTTAGTGTGAGCTCTCTGGTCCGTGCTAGAGAATACAGGCAGTGATTTAGTGTGAGCTCTCTGGTCCGTGCTAGAGAATACAGGCAGTGATTTAGTGTGAGCTCTCTGGTCGGTGCTAGAGAATACAGGCAGTGATTTAGTGTGAGCTCTCTGGTCCGTGCTAGAGAATACAGGCAGTGATTTAGTGTGAGCTCTCTGGTCGGTGCTAGAGAATACAGGCAGTGATTTAGTGTGAGCTCTCTGGTCGGTGCTAGAGAATACAGGCAGTGATTTAGTGTGAGCTCTCTGGTCGGTGCTAGAGAATACAGGCAGTGATTTAGTGTGAGCTCTCGGGTAGGTGCTAGAGAATACAGGCAGTGATATCGTGTGAGCTCTTTGGTCAGTGCTAGCGTATACAGGCAGTGATTTAGTGTGAGTTCTCTGGTCGGTGCTAGAGAATACAGGCAGTGATTTAGTGTGAGCTCTCTGGTCGGTGCTAGAGAATACAGGCAGTGATTTAGTGTGAGCTCTCTGGTCGGTGCTAGAGAATACAGGCAGTGATTTAGTGTGAGCTCTCTGGTCGGTGCTACAGAATACAGGCAGTGATTTAGTGTGAGCTCTCTGGTCGGTGCTAGAGAATACAGGCAGTGATTTAGTGTGAGTTCTCTGGTCGGTGCTAGAGAATACAGGCAGTGATTTAGTGTGAACTCTCTGGACGGTGCTAGAGAATACAGGCAGTGATTTAGTGTGAGCTCTCTGGTCGGTGCTAGAGAATACAGGCAGTGATTTAGTGTGAGCTCTCTGGTCCGTGCTAGGGAATACAGGCAGTGATTTAGTGTGAGCTCTCTGGTTGGTGCTAGAGAATACAGCCAGTGATTTAGTGTGAGCTCTCTGGTCGGTGCTAGAGAATACAGGCAGTGATTTAGTGTGAGCTCTCTGGTCGGTGCTAGAGAATACAGGCAGTGATTTAGTGTGAGCTTTCTGGTCGGTGCTAGAGTATACAGGCAGTGATTTAGTGTGAGCTCTCTGGTCGGTGCTAGAGAATACAGGCAGTGATTTAGTGTGAGCTCTCTGGTCGGTGCTAGAGAATACAGGTAGTGATTTAATGTGGGCTCTCTGGTCGGTGCTAGAGAATACAGGCAGTGATTTAGTGTGAGCTCTCTGGTCGGTGCTAGAGAATACAGGCAGTGATTTAGTGTGAGCTCTCTGGTCGGTGCTAGAGAATACAGGCAGTGATTTAGTGTGAGCTTTCTGGTCTGTGCTAGAGTATACAGGCAGTGATTTAGTGTGAGCTCTCTGGTCGGTGCTAGAGAATACAGGCAGTGATTTAGTGTGAGCTCTCTGGTCGGTGCTAGAGAATACAGGTAGTGATTTCGTGTGGGCTCTCTGGTCGGTGCTAGAGAATACAGGCAGTGATTTAGTGTGAGCTCTCTGGTCGGTGCTAGATAATACAGGCAGTGATTTAGTGTGACCTCTCTGGTCGGTGCTAGAGAATACAGGCAGTGATTTAGTGTGAGCTCTCTGGTCGGTGCTAGAGAATACAGGCAGTGATTTAGTGTGAGCTCTCTGGTCGGTGCCAGAGAATACAGGCAGGGATTTAGTGTGAGCTCTCTGGTCGGTGCTAGAGAATACAGGCAGTGATTTAGTGTGAGCTCTCTGGTCAGTGCTAGAGAATACAGGCAGTGATTTAGTGTGAGCTCTCTGGTCGGTGCTAGAGAATACAGGCAGTGATTTAGTGTGAGCTCTCTGGTCGGTGCTAGAGAATACAGGCAGTGATTTAGTGTGAGCTCTCTGGTCGGTGCTAGAGAATACAGGCAGTGATTTAGTGTGAGCTCTCTGGTCGGTGCTAGAGAATACAGGCAGTGATTTAGTGTGAGCTCTCGTGTAGGTGCTAGAGAATACAGGCAGTGATTTCGTGTGAGCTCTTTGGTCAGTGCTAGCGAATACAGGCAGTGATTTAGTGTGAGTTCTCTGGTCGGTGCTAGAGAATACAGGCAGTGATTTAGTGTGAGCTCTCTGGTCGGTGCTACAGAATACAGGCAGTGATTTAGTGTGAGCTCTCTGGTCGGTGCTAGAGAATACAGGCAGTGATTTAGTGTGAGCTCTCGGGTAGGTGCTAGAGAATACAGGCAGTGATTTAGTGTGAGCTCTCTGGTCGGTGCTAGAGAATACAGGCAGTGATTTAGTGTGAGCTCTCTGGTCGGTGCTAGAGAATACAGGCAGTGATTTAGTGTGAGCTCTCGGGTAGGTGCTAGAGAATACAGGCAGTGATTTCGTGTGAGCTCTTTGGTCAGTGCTAGCGAATACAGGCAGTGATTTAGTGTAAGCTCTCTGGTCGGTGCTAGAGAATACAGGCAGTGATTTAGTGTGAGCTCTCTGGTCGGTGCTACAGAATACAGGCAGTGATTTAGTGTGAGCTCTCTGGTCGGTGCTAGAGAATACAGGCAGTGATTTAGTGTGAGTACTCTGGTCGGTGCTAGAGAATACAGGCAGTGATTTAGTGTGAGCTCTCTGGTCGGGGATAGAGAATACAGGCAGTGATTTAGTATGAACTGTTATGCACACGCCCGGGCTGAGCGGCGTGTGCGTGTGATTGTAGTGATTCCACTGGACCGTGCCGGAGAGTGAATGCCTGGAGGGGCGTAACTAGGTATTCACCCGATCCGACCAGGGTCGCACGACGGCATACGACGCCAGTGCACCAAGGAGGAACCGAGCAGAGGGACCAGGTGCTACTCCAGGACAGACCCCGGACACGGCTGTTGACCCACACAGGGGAATACAGGAACAGACTGGTAGGCTGGCACACAGACTGGTGGGTATAGGCAGGCACGACTGGTATGCAGGCAGGCGGGTATGCAGGCAGGGGGGTACAGGCAAGCACAGCTAGAGTGCAGACAGGGAGGCACTAGCAGGTAGGAACACAGGCGGGATAGGACCCAGTACACACTGGGACTCAGGAACAATACAGGCAGAGGGGTACAGGCAAGCACAGCTAGAGTGCAGACAGGGAGGCACTAGCAGGTAGGGACACTGGCGGGATAGGACCCAGTACACACTGGGACTCAGGAACAGAACCACAGATGTGGCGGACAAACACAGCAGAGTGAGGCCGCCCAGAGAGGTGAGCGAGAACAGGGCAGGACAAGGCCGCCTGAAGCGGTGAGCAAGAGTAGAGCAGGACAAGGCCGCCAGAAGCGGTGAACAAAGGGTCAGAGCTGAGCGAGACTGCCGGAGCAGTGAGCAAGAGTAAAGCAGGACGAGGCCGCCTGGAGCGGTGAGCAAGAGTGGAGCAAGACTGCAGGAGCAGTGAGCAAAAGGATAAGAGCGGAGCGAGACTGCCGGAGCAGCGAGCAAAAGGGTCCGAGCGGAGCAAGGCTGCCGGAGCAGCGAGCAAAAGGGTCCGAGCGGAGCAAGGCTGCCGGAGCAGCGAGCAAAGGAGTCAGAGCAGGCTAGAACCGCCGGAGCGGTGAGCAAAGGAGTCAGAGCAGGCTAGAACCGCCGGAGCGGTGAGCAAAGGAGTCAGAGCAGGCTAGAACCGCCGGAGCGGTGAGCAAAGGAGTCAGAGCAGGCTAGAACCGCCGGAGCGGTGAGGAAAGGAGTCAGAGCAGGCTAGAACCGCCGGAGCGGTGAGCAAAGGAGTCAGAGCAGGCTAGAACCGCCGGAGCGGTGAGCAAAGGAGTCAGAGCAGGCTAGAACCGCCGGAGCGGTGAGCAAAGGAGTCAGAGCAGGCTAGAACCGCCGGAGCGGTGAGCAAAGGAGTCAGAGGAGGCTAGAACCGCCGGAGCGGTGGACAAAGGAGTAGGAGCAGGCTAGAACCGCCGGAGCGGTAAGCAAGGCAGAGCAGGGGGGACAGGGCTCTGTTCACACGGAACAGACAGGAAGAGAAAGGCAGAGCCAGATACCCACAGGATACTTGCAGTGAAGTAGCGAGTGGACCACAAACTCACAAACAGGAGTACAGAGACAACAAGCAGGAGTTAGGTACGAGTTCAGACTCTGCAGAAAAAGGAAGGGAACGGACATAGAGGCAAAACAGGTAAAGGATAGGAGAGAGTTCAGACTGGAACTGAGTGTACGGAGGAGACCGACACTGCAGCGGAATACAGGAGCGGGTCTGGGAATACGGCCCCCAGAGAGGCAGGACGAACAGGCAAGGAGCGTGTTCAGACAGGACAGACAAGATACAGGAGTGGGTCTAGGTAATCGGCCCCTAGAAGGCAGGAGGAACAGGCTAGGAGCGTGTTCAGACAGGCCTGGAAATACAGCCTCCAGGATAGGCAGACAAGAGAACACAGAAAGGGACCTGGCACCTTCAGAGTGCAAGCACACACTGAATGAAACACTATGCTCAGGCAGGGATAGATGGGAGCAGCTGAGCTATATACCAGGTGACAGACAGCAATAGGCTGAGGACGCACAAGGGGTGTGACCCACAGCAGGTACAAAAAGCAGGAAGTGATCAGGCGCCGCCCTTAAGCAGCAGAAACAGACACAAACAGACAGCATGGAGGGAAGCCAGAGAGACATTCTGGACAGGAGATCAAGTGCGCGCTCTTGCACAGTGGGAGATGGACCACTATGCAAGGACGCCGCCAGGTATGTTACATGAACTCTCTGGACGGTGCTAGAGAATACAGGCAGTGATTTAGTGTGAGCTCTCTGGTCGGTGCTAGAGAATACAGGCAGTGATTTAGTGTGAGCTCTCTGGTCGGTGCTAGAGAATACAGGCAGTGATTTAGTGTGAGCTCTCTCGTCCGTGCTGGAGAATACAGGCAGTGATTTAGTGTGAGCTCTCTGGTCGGTGCTAGAGAATACAGCCAGTGATTTAGTGTGAGCTCTCTGGTCGGTGCTAGAGAATACAGGCAGTGATTTAGTGTGAGCTCTCTGGTCGGTGCTAGAGAATACAGGCAGTGATTTAGTGTGAGTTCTCTGGTCCGTGCTAGAGAATACAGGCAGTGATTGAGAGTGAGCTCTCTGGTCGGTGCTAGAGAATACAGGCAGTGATTTAGTGTGAGCTCTCTGGTCGGTGCTAGAGAATACAGGCAGTGATTTAGTGTGAGCTCTCTGGTCGGTGCTAGAGAATACAGGTAGTGATTTAGTGTGGGCTCTCTGGTCGGTGCTAGAGAATACAGGCAGTGATTTAGTGTGAGCTCTCTGGTCGGTGCTAGAGAATACAGGCAGTGATTTACTGTGAGCTCTCTGGTCGGTGCTAGAGAATACAGGCAGTGATTTAGTGTGAGCTCTCTGGTCGGTGCTAGAGAATACAGGCAGTGATTTAGTGTGAGCTCTCTGGTCGGTGCTAGAGAATACAGGCAGTGATTTAGTGTGAGCTCTCTGGTTGGTGCTAGAGAATACAGGCAGTGATTTAGTGTGAGCTCTCTGGTCGGTGCTAGAGAATATGTAGCACCCTGAGGACTCGGCTGCTACAGGGGTATTACACCTCAAGCCAGAGGTGTGGTATTCCACTCCCGGGTAAGGATGGAGTGTGGGACTGAGCTTAGTAGGCTGCATGCACTACATACATCCCATTTCCGGGGGACAGAACTACGGTACTCCCACCAAGTTTATGTGCAGGTACGACAGCGTCTGTCCCTGGCTGGAGTGGGAGGGGGGTGGAACATCCCAGTAGTGTAGGGGCAGATAGGGGGAGTACTCTGGGTAAAGCTAGGAGCTCATTGGGTGCTGGTCACCTGGGCTCACACATAGAGGGAGTATATATGGTGGGCACCATCTTAGAACAGGGTTGAGTTCAGGCAGGAGAGGCAGAGCAGAAGAGCTCAGCCAGGAGGGCTGACAGGGAGCTGTGGCTCCGGCTGGGCCCAGCTCCAGAGCAAGGCCTGCAGAGAGAGAGAGGAGTAAGAAGGACCCAGAGAGAAAGACAGAGGGAACCCCAAGAACCCAGAATCAGACCAGAAAGGGTGAAAGGTTGGCGGACACGGGTACCGGAACCCGAACTGGTGGAGGCCACTAATCCTCAGCCAGAAACCGGAGGTCGTGGTCAAGATTTGCCACGACCCTCACCAAATCCACCAGAAAGGCACACCAAGTATAGGGTCAGGGAACCCAGAGGAGGTTTGACCACCAAGAGACCCGAGGGAGCCGTCCAAAGGTGGATCCCTGGTGGGAACGGCCAGGAGGAAGAGAGAGAGACAGGGAAGCTCAGGACCACGCTCCGGACTGCCTGGGAGTTGTCCGAGTCCAGGACCTGGTGGACGCAGCACGACTCGGGTGGTCACTCAAGGCCAGAGTGACCAAAAGAACACCAGTGAGTAAAAACCCTGAAACTGCACCTCAAGTCTCTGACTCTCCTTTCTACAACATAACTACACCCATCATCCACACCTGCTGCCCTGAGGCCATACCCCTCCCGTTGGGGGTTATACCATCACTGCTGCACATATACCACTGGCCTCAGTGGACTGCTCTGCAGCGGCGGCTTCAAAGCTGCACTCAACGGGTGGCGTAGTCGATCAAATTAACATCTACTGCCATAGACTGCCACTTAGTTTGACACCCTGGGCACGGACCGGGTCACCGCCACAAGGACTACTATCCCCATCGAGATCCGGCTCCGGGTATCCATTGCACATGGCCCAGGGGGCGCGTCAACTTTTGGCGTAGTCAGCAGGATTTCGTGCCCGCAACCACCGGGTACTGCGTGCCTGAAAAAGAGACTTTTAAAACTTACCTGTGGTGAAGATTCTCGCCATCCGGCGCCATCTTCAGCCTTCTTCCCGCCATCGGTGAAGATTCCCGCCATCCACAGAGTTTCCCGCCACTGGGAGACAATTCCCGCCATTTGAGAAGATTTCCCGCCCTGGCAGAGCGGACGCCATTATGGGCGTGCCAGAGGGTGGCAAGAGGCCACCTCCCATCGTGGGCCAGGTCCAGGAATGGCGCCAAAAGCGGAAACCGCCCCCACCAGCAGAGAGTGTGATGATTGAGATGTCCATCAGCGTGAGGGGACTGCCCCTGGAACTGACAATCACCAAGTTGCCCCGGGACCACCCTCAAGGTGGGCGGACCAAGAACAAAAGAGAGGAGATGGGTGCAGCCTGGAGGAGTCTGGAGAGGAGTCCGGAGAAGTCGCACCTGGAGATGGAGGGAGAGTCAGGCAGCACCGACCCTGTGGTCAGGAGCCTGCTGCAAGCAACCACCCCACTAGGCCTGGTGGAGATTCTGGCACAGCTCCCCCGAGACCGGGAGTGTGCGCAGACCGCGCTGGAGCGCCTCGCACGGAGGATGGCCCAGGTGCAGCGAGAAACGCTGACGGAGTGGAGCAGAGAGATGGCCCTGCAGGCTGGAAACCGCCAGCGGAGCACGCCACCCGAGACGAGGAGTCAGACCGCCTCTGAGGATGGTGCAGGAGGAATCAAGGCCGGAGACGACGCCGAGGAAGGAGCTAAAGAAACGGAGGCAGGTAAAGGGGACGTCACTACCCCGAGCCGAGAAGCCGTGAGCCTGCCCCAGCTCCCCGTCGCAGAGCCCGAAATTTCCCCTGCCGTGCCCGTCGTTGCACCGTCACCGCTCCCGACTAGGCCTCAAGCAGGAGCTGCGGCCACGCCCCCTGTGACGTCACGCGCCTCAACCCTGAGCGCGGCCAAGAAGGAGACGCCACCGGCCTGGTCGCAAGGCCGAGTGCCCCCGGGCGCCACAGTGCCAACAGCGCCCTCTACCTGCACTGAGCCACCAGCCTGGTCGCTAGGTCAAGTAACCCCGGGCGCCGCCGTCTTCACGGTGCCCTTTACGTTCAGGGTGCCCCAAGCCTGGTCGCAAGGCCTGGTGAACCCGGGCGCCGCTACCACCACCGCGCCCTCAACTTCCACAGTGCCGCACCTGGGTGAAGACTTGTTTGCCCAGCACACTTGCCCGGATGGGCAGCCCTTTGTGTGGCCACCGGAGTACCACCATCCCCGACTCCGGAAAGAAAGACCCCTATGCGAGCCCCTGATCCCGGCTCCGGCGCCCGTCAAGATGACCCCGCTCTCGTTAGAGGAGGCGCAGTTTGAGTGGGACCCCGCAGGAGGAGACCTCATCGGGTTCACTCAGGAGACCCGGGCGGCCGCAGCTGAGCGTGCGGAGTGCTGCCGCCAGCAGTTGGAAGTCTTTGAGCGAGAACGGAGAGAGAGACGGGTCCGCGAGGAGCGGCTGCAAGTAAAGAGTGCAGAACAAAAGAGCCGGACCCGAAGGAACCCCCGTGCAGCCCACGGTCCCCGTGCCACCGGGACTGTAATTAAATTCCAACTGCAGCACGGTTGGGGCTTCATCAGAGATCATCACACCCCTGGCGACGTCTTCGTGACCAGAAGAGATGTTGAGTCCCACCTACCGGAGGGACACAGAGGTCGTGACCTTTACCTGGGTGATGAGGTCACCTTTACCCGGCACCAATGTGCCAAAGGACCCTATGCCCTTCATGTACACCGGCTGACAGAGGAAGAGCTGAGGTGTCAGGAGGAGCAAGAGGACCCGGACGGGTCTGAAGGGTACACGGAGGAAGCATTAGGAGGACGCCGCTACTAAAGTACGGTAAATGGAACTGTAAAATAGTTACCCGTCAGGGTACAGGAACTGTTACCATTATAGTCCCCGTTGGGACCAGCAAATTAAACTGTTATCCGTATGTCCCTTATTCTTATCGACCGAGGACTGAGAGCGGTCATTCTTTCCTAATCCCACTGGCCGAGGACTGAGAGCGGCCATATCTCCCCTTGTATATAGTTGCGCTTTCTAAGGCGCCCCTACTGGTTTTATAAGGAACTGTGTTTTTTCCAGAAAAGACTGTTGCACTTTACCCGGTCACAAGTTGCACCGTGGCCGGAGGAACAAGAAAAAAAAAAAAAAAAATTTTATGCTGCTGATAATATATATAGTGTTTTATATGTTTATGATGTTTTGAAAAAAGAATTGTATGTTTTTGGAAGTTTTTATTCTTTTACAGCCCGAGGACGTGCTGTGATTTACCAGGGGGGAATGTAGCACCCTGAGGACTCGGCTGCTACAGGGGTATTACACCTCAAGCCAGAGGTGTGGTATTCCACTCCCGGGTAAGGATGGAGTGTGGGACTGAGCTTAGTTGGCTGCTTGCACTACATACATCCCATTTCTGGGGGACAGAACTACGGTACTCCCACCAAGTTTATGTGCAGGTACGACAGCGTCTGTCCCTGGCTGGAGTGGGAGGGGGGTGGAACATCCCAGTAGTGTAGGGGCAGATAGGGGGAGTACTCTGGGTAAAGCTAGGAGCTCATTGGGTGCTGGTCACCTGGGCTCACACATAGAGGGAGTATATATGGTGGGCACCATCTTAGAACAGGGTTGAGTTCAGGCAGGAGAGGCAGAGCAGAAGAGCTCAGCCAGGAGGGCTGACAGGGAGCTGTGGCTCCGGCTGGGCCCAGCTCCAGAGCAAGGCCTGCAGAGAGAGAGAGGAGTAAGAAGGACCCAGAGAGAAAGACAGAGGGAACCCCAAGAACCCAGAATCAGACCAGAAAGGGTGAAGGGTTGGCGGACACGGGTACCGGAACCCGAACTGGTGGAGGCCACTAATCCTCAGCCAGAAACCGGAGGTCGTGGTCAAGATTTGCCACGACCCTCACCAAATCCACCAGAAAGGCACACCAAGTATAGGGTCAGGGAACCCAGAGGAGGTTTGACCACCAAGAGACCCGAGGGAGCCGGCCAAAGGTGGATCCCTGGTGGGAACGGCCAGGAGGAAGAGAGAGAGACAGGGAAGCTCAGGACCACGCTCCGGACTGCCTGGGAGTTGGCCGAGTCCAGGACCTGGTGAACGCAGCACGACTCGGGTGGTCACTCAAGGCCAGAGTGACCAAAAGAACACCAGTGAGTAAAAACCCTGAAACTGCACCTCAAGTCTCTGACTCTCCTTTCTACAACATAACTACACCCATCATCCACACCTGCTGCCCTGAGGCCATACCCCTCCCGTTGGGGGTTATACCATCACTGCTGCACATATACCACCGGCCTCAGTGGACTGCTCTGCAGCGGCGGCTTCAAAGCCGCACTCAACGGGTGGCGTAGTCGATCAAATTAACATCTACTGCCATAGACTGCCACTTAGTTTGACACCCTGGGCACGGACCGGGTCACCGCCACAAGGACTACTACCCCCATCGAGATCCGGCTCCGGGTATCCCTTGCACATGGCCCAGGGGGCGCGTCAAATACAGGCAGTGATTTAGTGTGAGCTCTCTGGTCGGTGCTAGAGAATACAGGTAGTGATTTAGTGTGGGCTCTCTGGTCGGTGCTAGAGAATACAGGCAGTGATTTAGTGTGAGTTCTCTGGTCGGTGCTAGAGAATGCAGGCAGTGATTTAGTGTGGGCTCTCTGGTCGGTGCTAGAGAATACAGGCAGTGATTTAGTGTGAGCTCTCTGGTCGGTGCTAGAGAATACAGGCAGTGATTTAGTGTGAGCTCTCTGGTCGGTGCTAGAGAATACAGGCAGTGATTTAGTGTGAGCTCTCTGTTCGGTGCTAGAGAATACAGGCAGTGATTTAGTGTGAGCTCTCTGGTCGGTGCTAGAGAATACAGGCAGTGATTTAGTGTGAGCTCTCTGGTCGGTGCTAGAGAATACAGGCAGTGATTTAGTGTGAGCTCTCTGGTCGGTGCTAGAGAATACAGGCAGTGATTTAGTGTGAGCTCTCTGGTCGGTGCTAGAGAATACAGGCAGTGGTTTAGTGTGAGCTCTCTGGTCGGTGCTAGAGAATACAGGCAGTGATTTAGTGTGAGCTCTCTGGTTCGTGCTAGAGAATACAGGCAGTGATTTAGTGTGAGCTCTCTGGTCGGTGCTAGAGAATACAGGCAGTGATTTAGTTTGAGCTCTCTGGTCGGTGCTAGAGAATACAGGCAGTGATTTAGTGTGAGCTCTCTGGTCCGTGCTAGAGAATACAGGCAGTGATTTAGTGTGAGCTCTCTGGTCGGTGCTAGAGAATACAGTCAGTGATTTAGTGTGAGCTCTCTGGTCGGTGCTAGAGAATACAGGCAGTGATTTAGTGTGAGCTCTCTGGTCGTTGCTAGAGAATACAGGCAGTGATTTAGTGTGAGCTCTCTGGTCCGTGCTAGAGAATACAGGCAGTGATTGAGAGTGAGCTCTCTGGTCGGTGCTAGAGAATACAGGCAGTGATTTAGTGTGAGCTCTCTGGTCGGTGCTAGAGAATACAGGCAGTGATTTAGTGTGAGTTCTCTGGTCGGTGCTAGAGAATACAGGCAGTGATTTAGTGTGAGCTCTCTGGTCGGGGCTAGAGAATACAGGCAGTGATTTAGTGTGAACTCTCTGGACGGTGCTAGAGAATACAGGCAGTGATTTAGTGTGAGATCTCTGGTCGGTGCTAGAGAATACAGGCAGTGATTTAGTGTGAGCTCTCTGGTCGGTGCTAGAGAATACAGGCAGTGATTTAGTGTGAGCTCTCTGGTCGGTGCTAGAGAATACAGGCAGTGATTTAGTGTGAGCTCTCTGGTCAGTGCTAGAGAATACAGGCAGTGATTTAGTGTGAGCTCTCTGGTCGGTGCTAGAGAATACAGGCAGTGATTTAGTGTGAGCTCTCTGGTCGGTGCTAGAGAATACAGGCAGTGATTTAGTGTGAGCTCTCTGGCCGGTGCTAGAGAATACAGGCAGTGATTTAGTGTGAGCTCTCTGGTCGGTGCTAGAGAATACAGGCAGTGATTTAGTGTGAGCTCTCGGGTAGGTGCTAGAGAATACAGGCAGTGATTTTGTGTGAGCTCTTTGGTCAGTGCTAGCGAATACAGGCAGTGATTTAGTGTGAGTTCTCTGGTCGGTGCTAGAGAATACAGGCAGTGATTTAGTGTGAGCTCTCTGGTCGGTGCTACAGAATACAGGCAGTGATTTAGTGTGAGCTCTCTGGTCGGTGGTAGAGAATACAGGCAGTGATTTAGTGTGAGTTCTCTGGTCGGTGCTAGAGAATACAGGCAGTGATTTTAGTGTGAGCTCTCTGGTCGGGGCTAGAGAATACAGGCAGTGATTTAGTGTGAACTCTCTGGACGGTGCTAGAGAATACAGGCAATGATTTAGTGTGAGCTCTCTGGACGGTGCTAGAGAATACAGGCAGTGATTTAGTGTGAGCTCTCTGGTCAGTGCTAGAGAATACAGGCAGTGATTTAGTGTGAGCTCTCTGGTCGGTGCTAGAGAATACAGGCAGTGATTTAGTGTGAGCTCTCTGGTCGGTGCTAGAGAATACAGGCAGTGATTTAGTATGAGCTCTCTGGTCCGTGCTAGAGAATACAGGCAGTGATTTAGTGTGAGCTCTCTGGTCGGTGCTAGAGAATACAGGCAGTGATTTAGTGTGAGCTCGTTGGTCGGTGCTAGAGAATACAGGCAGTGATTTAGTGTGAGCTCTCTGGTCGGTGCTAGAGAATACAGGCAGTGATTTAGTGTGAGCTCTCTGGTCCGTGCTAGAGAATACAGGCAGTGATTGAGAGTGAGCTCTCTGGTCGGTGCTAGAGAATACAGGCAGTGATTTAGTGTGAGCTCTCTGGTCGGTGCTAGAGAATACAGGCAGTGATTTAGTGTGAGCTCTCTGGTCGGTGCTAGAGAATACAGGCAGTGATTTAGTGTGGGCTCTCTGGTCGGTGCTAGAGAATACAGGCAGTGATTTAGTGTGAGCTCTCTGGTCGGTGCTAGAGAATACAGGCAGTGATTTAGTGTGGGCTGTCTGGTCGGTGCTAGAGAATACAGGTAGTGATTTAGTGTGGGCTCTCTGGTCGGTGCTAGAGAATACAGGCAGTGATTTAGTGTGAGCTCTCTGGTCGGTGCTAGAGAATACAGGCAGTGATTTAGTGTGGGCTCTCTAGTCGGTGCTAGAGAATACAGGCAGTGATTTAGTGTGAGCTCTCTGGTCGGTGCTAGAGAATACAGGCAGTGATTTAGTGTGAGTTCTCTGGTAGGTGCTGGAGAATACAGGCAGTGATTTAGTGTGAGCTCTCTGGTCGGTGCTAGAGAATACAGGCAGTGATTTAGTGTGAGCTCTCTGGTCGGGGCTAGAGAATACAGGCAGTGATTTAGTGCGAGCTCTCTGGTCGGTGCTAGAGAATACAGGCAGTGATTTAGTGCGAGCTCTCTGGTCGGTGCTAGAGAATACAGGCAGTGATTTAGTGTGAGCTCTCTGGTCGGTGCTAGAGAATACAGGCAGTGATTTAGTGTGAGCTCTCTGGTTGGTGCTAGAGAATACAGGCAGTGATTTAGTGTGAGCTCTCTGGTCGGTGCTAGAGAATACAGGCAGTGATTTAGTGTGAGCTCTCTGGTCGGTGCTAGAGAATACAGGCAGTGATTTAGTGTGAGCTCTCTGGTCGGGGCTAGAGAATACAGGCAGTGATTTAGTGTGAGCTCTCTGGTCGGTGCTAGAGAATACAGGCAGTGATTTAGTGCGAGCTCTCTGGTCGGTGCTAGAGAATACAGGCAGTGATTTAGTGTGAGCTCTCTGGTCGGTGCTAGAGAATACAGGCAGTGATTTAGTGTGAGCTTTCTGGTCAGTGCTAGAGTATACAGGCAGTGATTGAGAGTGAGCTCTCTGGTCGGTGCTAGAGAATACAGCCAGTGATTTAGTGTGAGCTCTCTGGTCGGTGCTAGAGAATACAGCCAGTGATTTAGTGTGAGCTCTCTGGTCGGTGCTAGAGAATACAGGTAGTGATTTAGTGTGGGCTCTCTGGTCGGTGCTAGAGAATACAGGCAGTGATTTAGTGTGAGCTCTCTGGTCGGTGCTAGAGAATACAGGCAGTGATTTAGTGTGAGTTCTCTGGTCGGTGCTAGAGAATACAGGCAGTGATTTAGTGTGAGCCCTCTAGTTGCTGCTAGAGAATACAGGCAGTGATTTAGTGTGAGCTCTCTGGTCGGTGATAGAGAATACAGGCAGTGATTTAGTGTGAGCTCTCTGGTCGGTGCTAGAGAATACAGGCAGTGATTTAGTGTGAGCTCTCTGGTCGGTGCTAGAGAATACAGGCAGTGATTTAGTGTGAGCTCTCTGGTCGGTGCTAGAGAATACAGGCAGTGATTTAGTGTGAGCTCTCTGGTCGGTGCTAGAGAATACAGGCAGTGATTTAGTGTGAGCTCTCTGGTCGGTGCTAGAGAATACAGGCAGTGATTTAGTGTGAGCTCTCTGGTCGGGGCTAGAGAATACAGGCAGTGATTTAGTGTGAGCTCTCTGGTCGGTGCTAGAGAATACAGGCAGTGATTTAGTGCGAGCTCTCTGGTCGGTGCTAGAGAATACAGGCAGTGATTTAGTGTGAGCTCTCTGGTCGGTGCTAGAGAATACAGGCAGTGATTTAGTGTGAGCTTTCTGGTCAGTGCTAGAGTATACAGGCAGTGATTTAGTGTGAGCTCTCTGGTCGGTGCTAGAGAATACAGCCAGTGATTTAGTGTGAGCTCTCTGGTCGGTGCTAGAGAATACAGGTAGTGATTTAGTGTGGGCTCTCTGGTCGGTGCTAGAGAATACAGGCAGTGATTTAGTGTGAGCTCTCTGGTCGGTGCTAGAGAATACAGGCAGTGATTTAGTGTGAGTTCTCTGGTCGGTGCTAGAGAATACAGGCAGTGATTTAGTGTGAGCCCTCTAGTTGCTGCTAGAGAATACAGGCAGTGATTTAGTGTGAGCTCTCTGGTCGGTGCTAGAGAATACAGGCAGTGATTTAGTGTGAGCTCTCTGGTCGGTGCTAGAGAATACAGGCAGTGATTTAGTGTGAGCTCTCTGGTCGGTGCTAGAGAATACAGGCAGTGATTTAGTGTGAGCTCTCTGGTCAGTGCTAGAGAATACAGGCAGTGATTTAGTGTGAGCTCTCTGGTCGGTGCTAGAGAATACAGGCAGTGATTTAGTGTGAGCTCTCTGGTCGACGCTAGAGAATACAGGCAGTGATTTAGTGTGAGCTCTCTGGTCGGTGCTAGAGAATACAGGCAGTGATTTAGTGTGAGCTCTCTGGTCGGTGCTAGAGAATACAGGCAGTGATTTAGTGTGAGCTCTCGGGTAGGTGCTAGAGAATACAGGCAGTGATTTCGTGTGAGCTCTTTGGTCAGTGCTAGCGAATACAGGCAGTGATTTAGTGTGAGTTCTCTGGTCGGTGCTAGAGAATACAGGCAGTGATTTAGTGTGAGCTCTCTGGTCGGTGCTACAGAATACAGGCAGTGATTTAGTGTGAGCTCTCTGGTCGGTGCTAGAGAATACAGGCAGTGATTTAGTGTGAGTTCTCTGGTCGGTGCTAGAGAATACAGGCAGTGATTTAGTGTGAGCTCTCTGGTCGGGGCTAGAGAATACAGGCAGTGATTTAGTGTGAACTCTCTGGACGGTGCTAGAGAATACAGGCAGTGATTTAGTGTGAGCTCTCTGGTCGGTGCTAGAGAATACAGGCAGTGATTTAGTGTGAGCTCTCTGGTCGGTGCTAGAGAATACAGGCAGTGATTTAGTGTGAGCTCTCTGGTCCGTGCTAGAGAATACAGGCAGTTATTTAGTGTGAGCTCTCTGGTCGGTGCTAGAGAATACAGCCAGTGATTTAGTGTGAGCTCTCTGGTCGGTGCTAGAGAATACAGGCAGTGATTTAGTGTGAGCTCTCTGGTCGGTGCTAGAGAATACAGGCAGTGATTTAGTGTGAGCTCTCTGGTCCGTGCTAGAGAATACAGGCAGTGATTGAGAGTGAGCTCTCTGGTCGGTGCTAGAGAATACAGGCAGTGATTTAGTGTGAGCTCTCTGGTCGGTGCTAGAGAATACAGGCAGTGATTTAGTGTGAGCTCTCTGGTCGGTGCTAGAGAATACAGGTAGTGATTTAGTGTGGGCTCTCTGGTCGGTGCTAGAGAATACAGGCAGTGATTTAGTGTGAGCTCTCTGGTCGGTGCTAGAGAATACAGGCAGTGATTTAGTGTGAGCTCTCTGGTCGGTGCTAGAGAATACAGGCAGTGATTTAGTGTGGGCTCTCTGGTCGGTGCTAGAGAATACAGGCAGTGATTTAGTGTGAGCTCTCTGGTCGGTGCTAGAGAATACAGGCAGTGATTTAGTGTGGGCTCTCTGGTCGGTGCTAGAGAATACAGGTAGTGATTTAGTGTGGGTTCTCTGGTCGGTGCTAGAGAATACAGGCAGTGATTTAGTGTGAGCTTTCTGGTCAGTGCTAGAGTATACAGGCAGTGATTTAGTGTGAGCTCTCTGGTCGGTGCTAGAGAATACAGGCAGTGATTTAGTGTGAGCTCTCTGGTCGGTGCTAGAGAATACAGGCAGTGATTTAGTGTGAGCTCTCTGGTCGGTGCTAGAGAATACAGGCAGTGATTTAGTGTGAGCTCTCTGGTCGGTGCTAGAGAATACAGGCAGTGATTTAGTGTGAGCTCTCTGGTCCGTGCTAGAAAATACAGGCAGTGATTGAGAGTGAGCTCTCTGGTCGGTGCTAGAGAATACAGGCAGTGATTTAGTGTGAGCTCTCTGGTCGGTGCTAGAGAATACAGGCAGTGATTTAGTGTGAGCTCTCTGGTCGGTGCTAGAGAATACAGGTAGTGATTTAGTGTGGGCTCTCTGGTCGGTGCTAGATTATACAGGCAGTGATTTAGTGTGAGCTCTCTGGTCGGTGCTAGAGAATACAGGCAGTGATTTAGTGTGAGCTCTCTGGTCGGTGCTAGAGAATACAGGCAGTGATTTAGTGTGGGCTCTCTGGTCGGTGCTAGAGAATACAGGCAGTGATTTAGTGTGAGCTCTCTGGTCGGTGCTAGAGAATACAGGCAGTGATTTAGTGTGGGCTCTCTGGTCGGTGCTAGAGAATACAGGTAGTGATTTAGTGTAGGCTCTCTGGTCGGTGCTAGAGAATACAGGCAGTGATTTAGTGTGAGCTCTCTGGTCGGTGCTAGAGAATACAGGCAGTGATTTAGTGTGGGCTCTCTGGTCGGTGCTAGAGAATACAGGTAGTGATTTAGTGTGGGCTCTCTGGTCGGTGCTAGAGAATACAGGCAGTGATTTAGTGTGAGCTCTCTGGTAGGTGCTAGAGAATACAGGCAGTGATTTAGTGTGAGCTCTCTGGTCGGTGCTAGAGAATACAGGCAGTGATTTAGTGTGAGCTCTCTGGTAGGTGCTAGAGAATACAGGCAGTGATTTAGTGTGAGCTCTCTGGTCGGTGCTAGAGAATACAGGCAGTGATTTAGTGTGAGCTCTTTGGTCAGTGCTAGCGAATACAGGCAGTGATTTAGTGTGAGTTCTCTGGTCGGTGCTAGAGAATACAGGCAGTGATTTAGTGTGAGCTCTCTGGTCGGTGCTACAGAATACAGGCAGTGATTTAGTGTGAGCTCTCTGGTCGGTGCTAGAGAATACAGGCAGTGATTTAGTGTGAGTTCTCTGGTCGGTGCTAGAGAATACAGGCAGTGATTTAGTGTGAGCTCTCTGGTCGGGGCTAGAGAATACAGGCAGTGATTTAGTGTGAACTCTCTGGACGGTGCTAGAGAATACAGGCAGTGATTTAGTGTGAGCTCTCTGGTCGGTGCTAGAGAATACAGGCAGTGATTTAGTGTGAGCTCTCTGGTCGGTGCTAGAGAATACAGGCAGTGATTTAGTGTGAGCTCTCTGGTCCGTGCTAGAGAATACAGGCAGTTATTTAGTGTGAGCTCTCTGGTCGGTGCTAGAGAATACAGCCAGTGATTTAGTGTGAGCTCTCTGGTCGGTGCTAGAGAATACAGGCAGTGATTTAGTGTGAGCTCTCTGGTCGGTGCTAGAGAATACAGGCAGTGATTTAGTGTGAGCTCTCTGGTCCGTGCTAGAGAATACAGGCAGTGATTGAGAGTGAGCTCTCTGGTCGGTGCTAGAGAATACAGGCAGTGATTTAGTGTGAGCTCTCTGGTCGGTGCTAGAGAATACAGGCAGTGATTTAGTGTGAGCTCTCTGGTCGGTGCTAGAGAATACAGGTAGTGATTTAGTGTGGGCTCTCTGGTCGGTGCTAGAGAATACAGGCAGTGATTTAGTGTGAGCTCTCTGGTCGGTGCTAGAGAATACAGGCAGTGATTTAGTGTGAGCTCTCTGGTCGGTGCTAGAGAATACAGGCAGTGATTTAGTGTGGGCTCTCTGGTCGGTGCTAGAGAATACAGGCAGTGATTTAGTGTGAGCTCTCTGGTCGGTGCTAGAGAATACAGGCAGTGATTTAGTGTGGGCTCTCTGGTCGGTGCTAGAGAATACAGGTAGTGATTTAGTGTGGGTTCTCTGGTCGGTGCTAGAGAATACAGGCAGTGATTTAGTGTGAGCTTTCTGGTCAGTGCTAGAGTATACAGGCAGTGATTTAGTGTGAGCTCTCTGGTCGGTGCTAGAGAATACAGGCAGTGATTTAGTGTGAGCTCTCTGGTCGGTGCTAGAGAATACAGGCAGTGATTTAGTGTGAGCTCTCTGGTCGGTGCTAGAGAATACAGGCAGTGATTTAGTGTGAGCTCTCTGGTCGGTGCTAGAGAATACAGGCAGTGATTTAGTGTGAGCTCTCTGGTCCGTGCTAGAAAATACAGGCAGTGATTGAGAGTGAGCTCTCTGGTCGGTGCTAGAGAATACAGGCAGTGATTTAGTGTGAGCTCTCTGGTCGGTGCTAGAGAATACAGGCAGTGATTTAGTGTGAGCTCTCTGGTCGGTGCTAGAGAATACAGGTAGTGATTTAGTGTGGGCTCTCTGGTCGGTGCTAGATTATACAGGCAGTGATTTAGTGTGAGCTCTCTGGTCGGTGCTAGAGAATACAGGCAGTGATTTAGTGTGAGCTCTCTGGTCGGTGCTAGAGAATACAGGCAGTGATTTAGTGTGGGCTCTCTGGTCGGTGCTAGAGAATACAGGCAGTGATTTAGTGTGAGCTCTCTGGTCGGTGCTAGAGAATACAGGCAGTGATTTAGTGTGGGCTCTCTGGTCGGTGCTAGAGAATACAGGTAGTGATTTAGTGTAGGCTCTCTGGTCGGTGCTAGAGAATACAGGCAGTGATTTAGTGTGAGCTCTCTGGTCGGTGCTAGAGAATACAGGCAGTGATTTAGTGTGGGCTCTCTGGTCGGTGCTAGAGAATACAGGTAGTGATTTAGTGTGGGCTCTCTGGTCGGTGCTAGAGAATACAGGCAGTGATTTAGTGTGAGCTCTCTGGTAGGTGCTAGAGAATACAGGCAGTGATTTAGTGTGAGCTCTCTGGTCGGTGCTAGAGAATACAGGCAGTGATTTAGTGTGAGCTCTCTGGTAGGTGCTAGAGAATACAGGCAGTGATTTAGTGTGAGCTCTCTGGTCGGTGCTAGAGAATACAGGCAGTGATTTAGTGTGAGCTCTCTGGTAGGTGCTAGAGAATACAGGCAGTGATTTAGTGTGAGCTCTCTGGTCGGTGCTAGAGAATACAGGCAGTGATTTAGTGTGAGCTCTCTGGTCGGTGTTAGAGAATACAGGCAGTGATTTAGTGTGAGCTCTCTGGTCGGGGCTAGAGAATACAGGCAGTGATTTAGTGTGAGCTCTCTGGTCGGTGCTAGAGAATACAGGCAGTGATTTAGTGCGAGCTCTCTGGTCGGTGCTAGAGAATATAGGCAGTGATTTAGTGTGAGCTCTCTGGTCGGTGCTAGAGAATACAGGCAGTGATTTAGTGTGAGCTTTCTGGTCAGTGCTAGAGTATACAGGCAGTGATTTAGTGTGAGCTCTCTGGTCGGTGCTAGAGAATACAGGCAGTGATTTAGTGTGAGGTCTCTGGTCGGTGCTAGAGAATACAGGCAGTGATTTAGTGTGGGCTCTCTGGTCGGTGCTAGAGAATACAGGTAGTGATTTAGTGTGGGTTCTCTGGTCGGTGCTAGAGAATACAGGCAGTGATTTAGTGTGAGCTTTCTGGTCAGTGCTAGAGTATACAGGCAGTGATTTAGTGTGAGCTCTCTGGTCGGTGCTAGAGAATACAGGCAGTGATTTAGTGTGAGCTCTCTGGTCGGTGCTAGAGAATACAGGCAGTGATTTAGTGTGAGCTCTCTGGTCGGTGCTAGAGAATACAGGCAGTGATTTAGTGTGAGCTCTCTGGTCGGTGCTAGAGAATACAGGCAGTGATTTAGTGTGAGCTCTCTGGTCCGTGCTAGAGAATACAGGCAGTGATTGAGAGTGAGCTCTCTGGTCGGTGCTAGAGAATACAGGCAGTGATTTAGTGTGAGCTCTCTGGTCGGTGCTAGAGAATACAGGCAGTGATTTAGTGTGAGCTCTCTGGTCGGTGCTAGAGAATACAGGTAGTGATTTAGTGTGGGCTCTCTGGTCGGTGCTAGATTATACAGGCAGTGATTTAGTGTGAGCTCTCTGGTCGGTGCTAGAGAATACAGGCAGTGATTTAGTGTGAGCTCTCTGGTCGGTGCTAGAGAATACAGGCAGTGATTTAGTGTGGGCTCTCTGGTCGGTGCTAGAGAATACAGGCAGTGATTTAGTGTGAGCTCTCTGGTCGGTGCTAGAGAATACAGGCAGTGATTTAGTGTGGGTTCTCTGGTCGGTGCTAGAGAATACAGGTAGTGATTTAGTGTAGGCTCTCTGGTCAGTGCTAGAGAATACAGGCAGTGATTTAGTGTGAGATCTCTGGTCGGTGCTAGAGAATACAGGCAGTGATTTAGTGTGAGCTCTCTGGTCGGTGCTAGAGAATACAGGCAGTGATTTAGTGTGAGCTCTCTGGTCGGTGCTAGAGAATACAGGCACTGATTTAGTGTGAGCTCTCGGGTAGGTGCTAGAGAATACAGGCAGTGATTTCGTGTGAGCTCTTTGGTCAGTGCTAGCGAATACAGGCAGTGATTTAGTGTGAGTTCTCTGGTCGGTGCTAGAGAATACAGGCAGTGATTTAGTGTGAGCTCTCTGGTCGGTGCTACAGAATACAGGCAGTGATTTAGTGTGAGCTCTCTGGTCGGTGCTAGAGAATACAGGCAGTGATTTAGTGTGAGTTCTCTGGTCGGTGCTAGAGAATACAGGCAGTGATTTAGTGTGAGCTCAATGGTCGGGGCTAGAGAATACAGGCAGTGATTTAGTGTGAACTCTCTGGACGGTGCTAGAGAATACAGGCAGTGATTTAGTGTGAGCTCTCTGGTCGGTGCTAGAGAATACAGGCAGTGATTTAGTGTGAGCTCTCTGGTCGGTGCTAGAGAATACAGGCAGTGATTTAGTGTGAGCTCTCTGGTCCGTGCTAGAGAATACAGGCAGTGATTTAGTGTGAGCTCTCTGGTCGGTGCTAGAGAATACAGGCAGTGATTTAGTGTGAGCTCTCTGGTCGGGGCTAGAGAATACATGCAGTGATTTAGTGTGAGCTCTCTGGTCGGTGCTAGAGAATACAGGCAGTGATTTAGTGCGAGCTCTCTGGTCGGTGCTAGAGAATACAGGCAGTGATTTAGTGTGAGCTCTCTGGTCGGTGCTAGAGAATACAGGCAGTGATTTAGTGTGAGCTCTCTGGTCGGTGCTAGAGAATACAGGCAGTGATTTAGTGTGAGCTCTCTGGTCGGTGCTAGAGAATACAGGCAGTGATTTAGTGTGGGCTCTCTGGTCGGTGCTAGAGAATACAGGCAGTGATTTAGTGTGAGCTCTCTGGTCGGTGCTAGAGAATACAGGCAGTGATTTAGTGTGGGCCCTCTGGTCGGTGCTGGAGAATACAGGTAGTGATTTAGTGTGGGCTCTCTGGTCGGTGCTAGAGAATACAGGCAGTGATTTAGTGTGGGCTCTCTGGTCGGTGCTAGAGAATACAGGCAGTGATTTAGTGTGAGCTCTCTGGTCGGTGCTAGAGAATACAGGCAGTGATTTAGTGTGGGCTCTCTGGTCGGTGCTAGAGAATACAGGTAGTGATTTAGTGTGGGCTCTCTGGTCGGTGCTAGAGAATACAGGCAGTGATTTAGTGTGAGCTCTCTCGTCGGTGCTAGAGAATACAGGCAGTGATTTAGTGTGGGCTCTCTGGTCGGTGCTAGAGAATACAGGTAGTGATTTAGTGTGGGCTCTCTGGTCGGTGCTAGAGAATACAGGCAGTGATTTAGTGTGAGCTCTCTGGTAGGTGCTAGAGAATACAGGCAGTGATTTAGTGTGAGCTCTCTGGTCGGTGCTAGAGAATACAGGCAGTGATTTAGTGTGAGCTCTCTGGTCGGGGCTAGAGAATACATGCAGTGATTTAGTGTGAGCTCTCTGGTCGGTGCTAGAGAATACAGGCAGTGATTTAGTGCGAGCTCTCTGGTCGGTGCTAGAGAATACAGGCAGTGATTTAGTGTGAGCTCTCTGGTCGGTGCTAGAGAATACAGGCAGTGATTTAGTGTGAGCTTTCTGGTCAGTGCTAGAGTATACAGGCAGTGATTTAGTGTGAGCTCTCTGGTCCGTGCTAGAGAATACAGGCAGTGATTTAGTGTGAGCTCTCTGGTCGGTGCTAGAGAATACAGGCAGTGATTTAGTGTGGGCTCTCTGGTCGGTGCTAGAGAATACAGGCAGTGATTTAGTGTGAGCTCTCTGGTCGGTGCTAGAGAATACAGGCAGTGATTTAGTGTGGGCCCTCTGGTCGGTGCTGGAGAATACAGGTAGTGATTTAGTGTGGGCTCTCTGGTCGGTGCTAGAGAATACAGGCAGTGATTTAGTGTGAGCTCTCTGGTCGGTGCTAGAGAATACAGGCAGTGAATTAGTGTGGGCTCTCTGGTCGGTGCTAGAGAATACAGGTAGTGATTCTGTGTGGGCTCTCTGGTCGGTGCTAGAGAATACAGGCAGTGATTTAGTGTGAGCTCTCTGGTAGGTGCTAGAGAATACAGGCAGTGATTTAGTGTGAGCACTCTGGTCGGTGCTAGAGAATACAGGCAGTGATTTAGTGTGAGCTCTCTGGTCTGTGCTAGAGAATACAGGCAGTGATTTAGTGCGAGCTCTCTGGTCGGTGCTAGAGAATACAGGCAGTGATTTAGTGTGAGCTCTCTGGTCGGTGCTAGAGAATACAGGCAGTGATTTAGTGTGAGCTTTCTGGTCAGTGCTAGAGTATACAGGCAGTGATTTAGTGTGAGCTCTCTGGTCGGTGCTAGAGAATACAGGCAGTGATTTAGTGTGAGCTCTCTGGTCGGTGCTAGAGAATACAGGCAGTGATTTAGTGTGAGCTTTCTGGTCAGTGCTAGAGTATACAGGCAGTGATTTAGTGTGAGCTCTCTGGTCGGTGCTAGAGAATACAGGCGGTGATTTAGTGTGAACTCTCTGGTCGGTGCTAGAGAATACAGGCAGTGATTTAGTGTGAGCTCTCTGGTCGGTGCTAGAGAATACAGGTAGTTATTTAGTGTGGGCTCTCTGGTCGGTGCTAGAGAATACAGGCAGTGATTTAGTATGAGCTCTCTGGTTGTTGCTAGAGAATACAGGCAGTGATTTAGTGTGAGCTCTCTGGTCCGTGCTAGAGGATACAGGAAGTGATTTAGTGTGAGCTCTCTGGTCGGTGCTAGAGAATACAGGTAGTGATTTAGTGTGGGCTCTCTGGTCGGTGCTAGAGAATACAGGCAGTGATTTAGTGTGAGCTCTCTGGTCAGTGCTAGAGAATACAGGCAGTGATTTAGTGTGAGCTCTCTGGTCGGGGCTAGAGAATACAGGCAGTGATTTAGTGTGAGCTCTCTGGTCGGTGCTAGAGAATACAGGCAGTCATTTAGTGTGAGCTCTCTGGTTGTTGCTAGAGAATACAGGCAGTGATTTAGTGTGAGCTCTCTGGTCGGTGCTAAAGAATACAGGCAGTGATTTAGTGTGAGCTCTCTGGTCCGTGCTAGAGAATACAGGCAGTGATTTAGTGTGAGCTCTCTGGTCGGTGTTAGAGAATACAGCCAGTGATTTAGTGTGAGCTCTCTGGTCGGTGCTAGAGAATACAGGCAGTGATTTAGTGTGAGCTCTCTGGTCGGTGCTAGAGAATACAGGCAGTGATTTAGTGTGAGCTCTCTGGTCGGTGCTAGAGAATACAGGCAGTGATTTAGTGTGAGCTTTCTGGTCAGTGCTAGAGTATACAGGCAGTGATTTAGTGTGAGCTCTCTGGTCGGTGCTAGAGAATACAGGCAGTGATTTAGTATGAGCTCTCTGGTTGTTGCTAGAGAATACAGGCAGTGATTTAGTGTGAGCTCTCTGGTCCGTGCTAGAGGATACAGGAAGTGATTTAGTGTGAGCTCTCTGGTCGGTGCTAGAGAATACAGGTAGTGATTTAGTGTGGGCTCTCTGGTCGGTGCTAGAGAATACAGGCAGTGATTTAGTGTGAGCTCTCTGGTCAGTGCTAGAGAATACAGGCAGTGATTTAGTGTGAGCTCTCTGGTCGGGGCTAGAGAATACAGGCAGTGATTTAGTGTGAGCTCTCTGGTCGGTGCTAGAGAATACAGGCAGTCATTTAGTGTGAGCTCTCTGGTTGTTGCTAGAGAATACAGGCAGTGATTTAGTGTGAGCTCTCTGGTCGGTGCTAGAGAATACAGGCAGTGATTTAGTGTGAGCTCTCTGGTCCGTACTAGAGAATACAGGCAGTGATTTAGTGTGAGCTCTCTGGTCGGTGCTAGAGAATACAGCCAGTGATTTAGTGTGAGCTCTCTGGTCGGTGCTAGAGAATACAGGCAGTGATTTAGTGTGAGCTCTCTGGTCGGTGCTAGAGAATACAGGCAGTGATTTAGTGTGAGCTCTCTGGTCGGTGCTAGAGAATACAGGCAGTGATTTAGTGTGAGCTTTCTGGTCAGTGCTAGAGTATACAGGCAGTGATTTAGTGTGAGCTCTCTGGTCGGTGCTAGAGAATACAGGTAGTGATTTAGTGTGGGCTCTCTGGTCGGTGCTAGAGAATACAGGCAGTGATTTAGTGTGAGCTCTCTGGTCGGTGCTAGAGAATACAGGCAGTGATTTAGTGTGAGCTCTCTGGTCGGTGCTAGAGAATACAGGCAGTCATTTAGTGTGAGCTCTCTGGTCGGTGATAGAGAATACAGGCAGTGATTTAGTGTGAGCTCTCTGGTCGGTGCTAGAGAATACAGGCAGTGATTTAGTGTGAGCTCTCTGGTCGGGGCTAGAGAATACAGGCAGTGATTTAGTGTGAGCTCTCTGGTCGGTGCTAGAGAATACAGGCAGTGATTTAGTGTGAGCTCTCTGGTCGGTGCTAGAGAATACAGGTAGTGATTTAGTGTGGGCTCTCTGGTCGGTGCTAGAGAATACAGGCAGTGATTGAGTGTGAGCTCTCTGGTCGGGGCTAGAGAATACAGGCAGTGATTTAGTGTGAGCTCTCTGGTCGGTGCTAGAGAATACAGGCAGTGATTTAGTGTGAGCTCTCTGGTCGGTGCTAGAGAATACAGGTAGTGATTTAGTGTGGGCTCTCTGGTCGGTGCTAGAGAATACAGGCAGTGATTTAGTGTGAGCTCTCTGGTCGGTGCTAGAGAATACAGGCAGTGATTTAGTGTGAGCTCTCTGGTCGGTGCTAGAGAATACAGGCAGTGATTTAGTGTGAGCTCTCTGGTCGGTGCTAGAGAATACAGGCAGTGATTTAGTGTGAGCTCTCTGGTCGGTGCTAGAGAATACAGGCAGTGATTTAGTGTGAGCTCTCGGGTAGGTGCTAGAGAATACAGGCAGTGATTTCGTGTGAGCTCTTTGGTCAGTGCTAGCGAATACAGGCAGTGATTTAGTGTGAGTTCTCTGGTCGGTGCTAGAGAATACAGGCAGTGATTTAGTGTGAGCTCTCTGGTCGGTGCTAGAGAATACAGGCAGTGATTTAGTGTGAGCTCTCTGGTCGGTGCTAGAGAATACAGGCAGTGATTTAGTGTGAGCTCTCGGGTAGGTGCTAGAGAATACAGGCACTGATTTCTTGTGAGCTCTTTGGTCAGTGCTAGCGAATACAGGCAGTGATTTAGTGTGAGTTCTCTGGTCGGTGCTAGAGAATACAGGCAGTGATTTAGTGTGAGCTCTCTGGTCGGTGCTACAGAATACAGGCAGTGGTTTAGTGTGAGCTCTCTGGTCGGTGCTAGAGAATACAGGCAGTGATTTAGTGTGAGCTCTCTGGTCGGTGCTAGAGAATACAGGCAGTGATTTAGTGTGAGCTCTCTGGTCGGTGCTAGAGAATACAGGCAGTGATTTAGTGTGAGCTCTCTGGTCGGTGCTAGAGAATACAGACAGTGATTTAGTGTGAGCTCTCTGGTCCGTGCTAGAGAATACAGGCAGTGATTTAGTGTGAACTCTCTGGACGGTGCTAGAGAATACAGGCAGTGATTTAGTGTGAGCTCTCTGGTAAGTGATAGAGAATACAGGCAGTGATTTAGTGTGAGCTCTCTGGTCGGTGCTAGAGAATACAGGCAGTGATTTAGTGTGAGCTCTCTGGTCGGTGCTAGAGAATACAGGCAGTGATTTAGTGTGAGCTCTCTGGTCGGTGCTAGAGAATACAGGCAGAGATTTAGTGTAAACTCTCTGGACGGTGCTAGAGAATACAGGCTGTGATTTAGTGTGAGCTGTCTGGTCAGTGCTAGAGAATACAGGCAGTGATTTAGTGTGAACTCTCTGGACGGTGCTAGAGAATACAGGCAGTGATTTAGTGTGAGCTCTCTGGTCGGTGCTAGAGAATACAGGCAGAGATTTAGTGTCAGCTCTCTGGTAGGTGCTAGAGAATACAGGCAGTAATTTAGTGTGAGCTCTCTGGTCGGTGCTAGAGAATACAGGCAGTGATTTATTGTGAACTCTCTGGACGGTGCTAGAGAATACAGGCTGTGATTTAGTGTGAGCTCTCTGGTCGTTGCTAGAGAATACAGGCAGTGATTTAGTGTGAGCTCTCTGGTCGGTGCTAGAGAGTACAGGCAGTGATTTAGTGTGAGCTCTCTGGTCGGTGCTAGACAATACAGGCAGTGATTGAGTGTGAGCTCTCTGGTCAGTGCTAGAGAATACAGGCAGTGATTGAATGTGAGCTCTCTGGTCGGTGCTAGAGAATACAGGCAGTGATTTAGTGTGAGCTCTCTGGTCGGTGCTAGAGAATACAGGCAGAGATTTAGTGTCAGCTCTCTGGTAGGTGCTAGAGAATACAGGCAGTGATTTAGTGTGAGCTCTCTGTTCGGTGTTGGAGAATACAGGCGGTGATTTAGTGTGAGCTCTCTGGTCAGTGCTAGAGAATACAGGCAGTGATTTAGTGTGAGCTCTCTGGTCAGTGCTAGAGAATACAGGCAGTGATTTAGTGTGAGCTCTCTGGTCGGTGCTAGAGAATACAGGCAGTGATTTAGTGTGAGCTCTCTGGTCGGTGCTAGAGAATACAGGCAGTGATTTAGTGTGAGCTCTCTGGTCGGTGCTAGAGAATACAGGCAGTGATTTAGTGTGAACTCTCTGGACGGTGCTAGAGAATACAGGCAGTGATTTAGTGTGAGCTGTCTGGTCAGTGCTAGAGAATACAGGCAGTGATTTACTGTGAGCTCTCTGGTAGGTGCTAGAGAATATAGGCAGTGATTTAGTGTGAGTTCTCTGGTCGGTGCTAGAGAATACAGGCAGTGATTTAGTGTGAGCTCTCTGGTCGGTGCTAGAGAATACAGGCAGTGATTTAGTGTGAGTTCTCTGGTCAGTGCTAGAGAATACAGGCAGTGATTGAGTGTGAGCTCTCTGGTCAGTGCTTGAGAATACAGGCAGTGATTTAGTGTGAGCTCTCTGGTCCGTGCTAGAGAATACAGGCAGTGATTTAGTGTGAGCTCTCTGTTCGGTGCTAGAGAATACAGGCAGTGATTGAGTGTGAGCTCTCTGGTCAGTGCTAGAGAATACAGGCAGTGATTGAGTGTGAGCTCTCTGGTCGGTGCTAGAGAATACAGACAGTGATTTAGTGTGAGCTCTCTGGTCGGTGCTAGAGAATACAGACAGTGATTTAGTGTGAGCTCTCTGGTCGGTGCTAGAGAATACAGGCAGTGATTTAGTGTGAGCTCTCTGGTCAGTGCTAGAGAATACAGGCTGTGCATTAGTGTGAGCTCTCTGGTCGGTGCTAGAGAATACAGGCAGTGATTTAGTGTGAGCTCTCTGGTCGGTGCTAGAGAATACAGGCACTGATTGAGTGTGAACTCTCTGGTCTGTGCTAGAGAATACAGGCAGTGATTTAGTGTGAGCTCTCTGGTCAGTGCTAGAGAATACAGGCAGTGATTTAGTGTGAGCTCTCTGGTCGGTGCTAGAGAATACAGGCAGTGATTTAGTGTGAGCTCTCTGGTCGGTGATAGAGAATACAGGCAGTGATTTAGTGTGAGCTCTCTGGTCAGTGCTAGAGAATACAGGCAGTGATTTAGTCTGAGCTCTCTGGTCGGTGCAAGGGAATACAAGCAGTGATTTAGTGTGAGCTCTCTGGTCGGTGCTAGAGAATACAGGCAGTGATTTAGTGTGAGCTCTCTGGTCGGTGCTAGAGAATACAGGCAGTGACTTAGTGTGAGCTCTCTGGTCAGTGCTAGAGAATACAGGCTGTGATTTAGTGTGTACTCTCTGGTCCGTGCTAGAGAATACAGGCAGTGATTTAGTGTGAGCTCTCTGGTCGGTGCTAGAGAAAACAGGCTGTGATTTAGTGTGAGCTCTCTGGTCAGTGCTAGAGAATACAGGCAGTGATTTGAGTGTGAGCTCTCTGGTCGGTGCTAGAGAATACAGGCAGTGATTTAGTGTGAGCTCTCTGTTCGGTGTTAGAGAATACAGGCGGTGATTTAGTGTGAGCTCTCTGGTCAGTGCTAGAGAATACAGGCAGTGATTTAGTGTGAGCTCTCTGGTCAGTGCTAGAGAATACAGGCAGTGATTTAGTGTGAGCTCTCTGGTCGGTGCTAGAGAATACAGGCAGTGATTTAGTGTGAGCTCTCTGGTCAGTGCTAGAGAATACAGGCAGTGATTTAGTGTGAGCTCTCTGATCGGTGCTAGAGAATACAGGCAGTGATTTAGTGTGAACTCTCTGGACGGTGCTAGAGAATACAGGCAGTGATTTAGTGTGAGCTGTCTGGTCAGTGCTAGAGAATACAGGCAGTGATTTACTGTGAGCTCTCTGGTAGGTGCTAGAGAATACAGGCAGTGATTTAGTGTGAGCTCTCTGGTCGGTGCTAGAGAATACAGGCAGTGATTTAGTGTGAGTTCTCTGGTCGGTGCTAGAGAATACAGGCAGTGATTTAGTGTGAGCTCTCTGGTCGGTGCTAGAGAATACAGGCAGTGATTTAGTGTGAGCTCTCTGGTCGGTGCTAGAGAATACAGGCAGTTATTGAGTGTGAGTTCTCTGGTCAGTGCTAGAGAATACAGGCAGTGATTGAGTGTGAGCTCTCTGGTCGGTGCTAGAGAATACAGGCAGTGATTTAGTGTGAGCTCTCTGGTCAGTGATAGAGAATACAGGCAGTGATTTAGTGTGAGCTCTCTGTTCGGTGCTAGAGAATACAGGCAGTGATTGAGTGTGAGCTCTCTGGTCAGTGCTAGAGAATACAGGCAGTGATTGAGTGTGAGCTCTCTGGTCGGTGCTAGAGAATACAGACAGTGATTTAGTGTGAGCTCTCTGGTCGGTGCTAGAGAATACAGGCAGTGATTTAGTGTGAGCTCTCTGGTCGGTGCTAGAGAATACAGGCAGTGATTTAGTGTGAGCTCTGTGGTCAGTGCTAGAGAATACAGGCAGTGATTTAGTGTGAGCTCTCTGGTCGGTGCTAGAGAATACAGGCAGTGATTTAGTGTGAGCTCTCTGGTCGGTGCTAGAGAATACAGGCAGTGATTTAGTGTGAGCTCTCTGGTCGGTGCTAGAGAATACAGGCAGTGATTTAATGTGAGCTCTCTGGTCGGAGCTAGAGAATACAGGCAGTGATTTAGTGTGAGCTCTCTGGTCGGTGCTAGAGAATACATGCAGTGATTTAGTGTGAGCTCTCTGGTCAGTGCTAGAGAATACAGGCAGTGATTTAGTGTGAGCTCTCTGGTCGGTGCTAGAGAATACAGGTAGTAATTTAGTGTGAGCTCTCTGGTCGGAGCTAGAGAATACAGGTAGTGATTTAGTGTGAGCTCTCTGGTCGGTGCTAGAGAATACAGGCAGTGATTTAGTGTGAGCTCTCTGCTAGGTGCTAGAGAATACAGGCAGTGATTTAGTGTGAGCTCTCTGGTCAGTGCTAGAGAATACAAGCAGTGATTTAGTGTGAGCTCTCTGGTCGGTGCTAGAGAATACAGGCAGTGATTTAGTGTGAGCTCTCTGCTAGGTGCTAGAGAATACAGGCAGTGATTTAGTGTGAGCTCTCTGGTCAGTGCTAGAGAATACAAGCAGTGATTTAGTGTGAGCTCTCTGGTCGGTGCTAGAGAATACAGGCAGTGATTTAGTGTGAACTCTCTGGTCGGTGCTAGAGAATACAGGCAGTGATTTAGTGTGAGCTCTCTGGTCGGTGCTAGAGAATACAGGCAGTGATTTAGTGTGAATTCTCAGGACGGTGCTAGAGAATACAGGCAGTGATTGAGTATGAGTTCTCTTGTCGGTGCTAGAGAATACAGGCAGTGATTGAGTGTGAGTTCTCTGGTCGGTGCTAGAGAATACAGGCAGTGATTTAGTGTGAATTCTCAGGACGGTGCTAGAGAATACAGGCAGTGATTGAGTGTGAGTTCTCTTGTCGGTGCTAGAGAATACAGGCAGTGATTGAGTGTGAGTTCTCTGGTCGGTGCTAGAGAATACAGGCAGTGATTTAGTGTGAGCTCTCTGGTCGGTGCTAGAGAATACAGCCAGTGATTTAGTGTGAGCTCTCTGGTCGGTGCTAGAGAATACAGGCAGTGATTTAGTGTGAGCTCTGTGGTCGGTGCTAGAGAATACAGGCAGTGATTTAGTGTGAGCTCTCTGGTCAGTGCTAGAGAATACAGGCAGTGATTTAGTGTGAGCTCTCTGGTCGGTGCTAGAGAATACAGGCAGTGATTTAGTGTGAGCTCTCTGGTCCGTGCTAGAGAATACAGGCAGTGATTTAGTGTGAGCTCTCTGGTCAGTGCTAGAGAATACAGGCAGTGATTTAGTGTGAATTCTCAGGACGGTGCTAGAGAATACAGGCAGTGATTGAGTGTGAGTTCTCTTGTCGGTGCTAGAGAATACAGGCAGTGATTGAGTGTGAGTTCTCTGGTCGGTGCTAGAGAATACAGGCAGTGATTTAGTGTGAATTCTCAGGACGGTGCTAGAGAATACAGGCAGTGATTGAGTGTGAGTTCTCTTGTCGGTGCTAGAGAATACAGGCAGTGATTGAGTGTGAGTTCTCTGGTCGGTGCTAGAGAATACAGGCAGTGATTTAGTGTGAGCTCTCTGGTCGGTGCTAGAGAATACAGCCAGTGATTTAGTGTGAGCTCTCTGGTCGGTGCTAGAGAATACAGGCAGTGATTTAGTGTGAGCTCTGTGGTCGGTGCTAGAGAATACAGGCAGTGATTTAGTGTGAGCTCTCTGGTCAGTGCTAGAGAATACAGGCAGTGATTTAGTGTGAGCTCTCTGGTCGGTGCTAGAGAATACAGGCAGTGATTTAGTGTGAGCTCTCTGGTCCGTGCTAGAGAATACAGGCAGTGATTTAGTGTGAGCTCTCTGGTCAGTGCTAGAGAATACAGGCAGTGATTGAGTGTGAGCTCTCTGGTCGGTGCTAGAGAATACAGGCAGTGATTTAGTGTGAGCTCTCTGGTCAGTGCTAGAGAATACAGGCAGTGATTGAGTATGAGCTCTCTGGTCAGTGCTAGAGAATACAGGCAGTGATTGAGTGTGAGCTCTCTGGTCGGTGCTAGAGAATACAGGCAGTGATTTAGTGTGAGCTCTCTGGTCGGTGCTAGAGAATACAGGCAGTGATTTAGTGTGAGCTCTCTGGTCGGTGCTAGAGAATACAGGCAGTGATTTAGTGTGAGCTCTCTGTTCGGTGCTAGAGAATACAGGCAGTGATTTAGTGTGAGCTCTCTGGTCGGTGCTAGAGAATACAGGCAGTGATTTAGTGTGAGCTCTCTGGTCGGTGCTAGAGAATACAGGCAGTGATTTAGTGTGAGCTCTCTGTTCGGTGCTAGAGAATACAGGCAGTGATTGAGTGTGAGCTCTCTGGTCGGTGCTAGAGAATACAGGCAGTGATTGAGTTTGAGCTCTCTGGTCAGTGCTAGAGAATACAGGCAGTGATTGAGTGTGAGCTCTCTGGTCGGTGCTAGAGAATACAGGCAGTGATTTAGTGTGAGCTCTCTGGTCCGTGCTAGAGAATACAGGCAGGGATTTAGTGTGAGCTCTCTGGTCGGTGCTAGAGAATACAGGCAGTGATTGAGTTTGAGCTCTCTGGTCAGTGCTAAAGAATACAGGCAGTGATTGAGTGTGAGCTCTCTGGTCGGTGCTAGAGAATACAGGCAGTGATTGAGTGTGAGTTCTCTGGTCGGTGCTAGAGAATACAGGCAGTGATTTAGTGTGAGCTCTCTGGTCGGTGCTAGAGAATACAGGCAGTGATTTAGTGTGAGCTCTCTGGTCGGTGCTAGACAATACAGGCAGTGATTTAGTGTGAGCTCTCTGGTCGGTGCTAGACAATACAGGCAGTGATTGAGTTTGAGCTCTCTGGTCGGTGCTAGAGAATACAGGCAGTGATTTAGTGTGAGCTCTCTGTTCGGTGCTAGAGAATACAGGCAGTGATTGAGTGTGAGCTCTCTGGTCAGTGCTAGAGAATACAGGCAGTGATTGAGTGTGAGCTCTCTGGACGGTGCTAGAGAATACAGGCAGTGATTTAGTGTGAGCTCTATGGTCGGTGCTAGAGAATACAGGCAGTGATTGAGTGTGAGCTCTCTGGTCGGTGCTAGAGAATACAGACAGTGATTTAGTGTGAGCTCTCTGTTCGGTGCTAGAGAATACAGACAGTGATTTAGTGTGAGCTCTCTGGTCGGTGCTAGAGAATACAGGCAGTGATTTAGTGTGAGCTCTCTGGTCGGTGCTAGAGAATACAGGCAGTGATTTAGTGTGAGCTCTCTGGACGGTGCTAGAGAATACAGGCAGTGATTTAGTGTGAGCTCTCTGGTCGGAGCTAGAGAATACAGGCAGTGATTTAGTGTGAGCTCTCTGGTCGGTGCTAGAGAATACAGGCAGTGATTTAGTGTGAGCTCTCTGGTCAGTGCTAGAGAATACAGGCAGTGATTTAGTGTGAGCTCTCTGGTCGGTGCTAGAGAATACAGGTAGTAATTTAGTGTGAGCTCTCTGGTCGGTGCTAGAGAATACAGGTAGTGATTTAGTGTGAGCTCTCTGGTCGGTGCTAGAGAATACAGGCAGTGATTTAGTGTGAGCTCTCTGGTCAGTGCTAGAGAATACAAGCAGTGATTTAGTGTGAGCTCTCTGGTCGGTGCTAGAGAATACAGGCAGTGATTTAGTGTGAACTCTCTGGTCGGTGCTAGAGAATACAGGCAGTGATTTAGTGTGAGCTCTCGGGTAGGTGCTAGAGAATACAGGCAGTGATTTAGTGTGAGCTCTATGGTCGGTGCTAGAGAATACAGGCAGTGATTTAGTGTGAATTCTCAGGACGGTGCTAGAGAATACAGGCAGTGATTGAGTGTGAGTTCTCTTGTCAGTGCTAGAGAATACAGGCAGTGATTGAGTGTGAGTTCTCTGGTCGGTGCTAGAGAATACAGGCAGTGATTTAGTGTGAATTCTCAGGACGGTGCTAGAGAATACAGGCAGTGATTGAGTGAGAGTTCTCTTGTCGGTGCTAGAGAATACAGGCAGTGATTGAGTGTGAGTTCTCTGGTCGGTGCTAGAGAATACAGGCAGTGATTTAGTGTGAGCTCTCTGGTCGGTGCTAGAGAATACAGCCAGTGATTTAGTGTGAGCTCTCTGGTCGGTGCTAGAGAATACAGGCAGTGATTTAGTGTGAGCTCTGTGGTCGGTGCTAGAGAATACAGGCAGTGATTTAGTGTGAGCTCTCTGGTCAGTGCTAGAGAATACAGGCAGTGATTTAGTGTGAGCTCTCTGGTCGGTGCTAGAGAATACAGGCAGTGATTTAGTGTGAGCTCTCTGGTCCGTGCTAGAGAATACAGGCAGTGATTTAGTGTGAGCTCTCTGGTCCGTGCTAGAGAATACAGGCAGTGATTTAGTGTGAGCTCTCTAGTCAGTGCTAGAGAATACAGGCAGTGATTGAGTGTGAGCTCTCTGGTCGGTGCTAGAGAATACAGGCAGTGATTTAGTGTGAGCTCTCTGGTCGGTGCTAGAGATTACAGGCAGTGATTTAGTGTGAGCTCTCTGGTCGGTGCTAGAGAATACAGGCAGTGATTTAGTGTGAGCTCTCTGGTCAGTGCTAGAGAATACAGGCAGTGATTGAGTATGAGCTCTCTGGTCAGTGCTAGAGAATACAGGCAGTGATTGAGTGTGAGCTCTCAGGTCGGTGCTACAGAATACAGGCAGTGATTTAGTGTGAGCTCTCTGGTCGGTGCTAGAGAATACAGGCAGTGATTTAGTGTGAGCTCTCTGGTCGGTGCTAGAGAATACAGGCAGTGATTTAGTGTGAGCTCTCTGTTCGGTGCTAGAGAATACAGGCAGTGATTTAGTGTGAGCTCTCTGGTCGGTGCTAGAGAATACAGGCAGTGATTTAGTGTGAGCTCTCTGTTCGGTGCTAGAGAATACAGGCAGTGATTGAGTGTGAGCTCTCTGGTCGGTGCTAGAGAATACAGGCAGTGATTGAGTTTGAGCTCTCTGGTCAGTGCTAGAGAATACAGGCAGTGATTGAGTGTGAGCTCTCTGGTCGGTGCTAGAGAATACAGGCAGTGATTTTGTTGTGAGCTCTCTGGTCCGTGCTGGAGAATACAGGCAGGGATTTAGTGTGAGCTCTCTGGTCGGTGCTAGAGAATACAGGCAGTGATTGAGTTTGAGCTCTCTGGTCAGTGCTAGAGAATACAGGCAGTGATTGAGTGTGAGCTCTCTGGTCGGTGCTAGAGAATACAGGCAGTGATTGAGTGTGAGTTCTCTGGTCGGTGCTAGAGAATACAGGCAGTGATTTAGTGTGAGCTCTCTGGTCGGTGCTAGAGAATACAGGCAGTGATTTAGTGTGAGCTCTCTGGTCGGTGCTAGAGAATACAGTCAGTGATTTAGTGTGAGCTCTCTGGTCGGTGCTAGACAATACAGGCAGTGATTGAGTTTGAGCTCTCTGGTCGGTGCTAGAGAATACAGGCAGTAATTTAGTGTGAGCTCTCTGGTCGGTGATAGAGAATACAGGCAGTGATTGGGTGTGAGCTCTCTGGTCGGTGCTAGAGAATACAGGCAGTGATTGAGTGTGAGCTCTCTGGACGGTGCTAGAGAATACAGGCAGTGATTTAGTGTGAGCTCTCTGGTCGGTGCTAGAGAATACAGGCAGTAATTTAGTGTGAGCTCTCTGTTCGGTGCTAGAGAATACAGGCTGTGATTTAGTGTGAGCTCTCTGGTCGGTGCTAGAGAATACAGGCAGTGATTGAGTGTGAGCTCTCTGGACGGTGCTAGAGAATACAGGCAGTGATTTAGTGTGAGCTCTCTGGTCGGTGCTAGAGAATACAGGAAGTGATTTAGTGTGAGCTCTCTGGTCGGTGCTAGAGAATACAGGCAGTGATTTAGTGTGAGCTCTCTGGTCGGTGCTAGAGAATACAGGCAGTGATTTAGTGTGAGCTCTCTGGTCGGTGCTAGATAATACAGGCAGTGATTTAGTGTGAGCCTTCCAAGCAAAAGCTTCCAAAAATTAGGACGGAGCAACTTGCAATGCCCCTTACAAGAACCATGCAGTACAGCATATTACAAACATAAGTCCCATTATTGCGGAGTGGGTCTCCCATAGGATTTGCTTATGCCTTCCAAGCAAAAGCTTCCAAAAATTAGGATGGAGCAACTTGCAATGCCCCTTACAAGAACCATGCAGTACAGCATATTACAAACATAAGTCCTATTATTGCGGAGTGGGTCTCCCATAGGATTTGCTTATGCCTTCCAAGCAAAAGCTTCCAAAAATTAGGACGGAGCAACTTGCAATGCCCCTTACAAGAACCATGCAGTACAGCATATTACAAACATAAGTCCCATTATTGCGGAGTGGGTCTCCCATAGGATTTGCTTATGCCTTCCAAGTAAAAGCTGACAAAAATAAAGACGGAGGAACTTGCAATGCTGGCACCCTGGTGGTATAGTGGTGGTGGAGGCTGAGGATAAGGAGAAGAACATAAAACAGCGGAAATGAGGAAGCATATACCCATGTGTGGATGTGAAGCGGTGCATGTGAATACACCTCCCGAAATAACACAGTGGATTTGACTTTATGTTACTCTGCTGTCATTTGGTGGTGATGAGAAGTCTGGCCCAATGCAGCCCTTGTTCATTTTGATAAGGGTCAGCTTGTCAGCATTGTCAGTTGACAGGCGAGTGCGATTATCAGTTATAATTCCCCCAGCGGCACTAAAAACACGCTCCGATAACACGCTAGCGGCAGGGCAGGCCAGGACCTCCAAGGCGTACAGAGCGAGTTCATTCCAAGTGTGCAGCTTGGATACCCAATAATTAAAAGGCACAGAGGAATCACGGAGGACGCTGGTACGGTCGGCAAGGTACTCCCTCACCATCTTTTGAAACTTTCCACTCCTTGTGAGAGTACCCCGCGCCTCAGGGCCTGTAATCTGGGCGGGTGTCAGAAATCTGTCCCAGAACGTTGACAGTGTTCTCCTGCCTCTGCTGCATTAGAGTTGCATCTCTCTCGCCTGTACGCCTTGGTTGCCGCTAGCGTGTTCAGATGGGAATTTTTTTAAGAGTTCTGCAGCAAGGGCCTTCTGGTACTGCCCCATTTTTGTAGACCTCTCCACCTAAGGAATAAGAGAGTGAAAGTTCTCCTTGTAGCGGGGGTCTAAAAGTGTCACCAACCAGTAATGACTGTCACCCAACATTCTGACAACGCGAGGGTCACGGTTAAGGCAGCGTAACATAAAGTCAGCCATGCGTGCCAGACTGGTAACGGGCAAGATTTCCGTGTCCTCACCAAGATGATGACTGACCATGCTCTCCTCCTCCTTCTCCTCCTCCTCCTCCTCCCCCCTGTCCTCAGGCCACCCACGCTGAACCGACGGTATGACACTTGTACAGGTACTACCGTCTACAGCGCATGATAGCAGCTCCTGTTCTTCCTCCTCCTCCTCCTCCTCTCCCTCATTGTCCCCCAATGCACATTGGGATGAGATGAGGCTGGGCTGTGTGTAATCGCCCACTACGGCTTCTTGATCCATCTCATCATACTCTGGCTGCAATGCCTCCTCTGTAATTCTCTGCAGAGAGCGTTGCAAAAGACAGACAAGTGGCATGCTGACACTAATGATGGCGTCATCGCCACTCACCATCTTGGTGGCCTCCTCAAAGTTTGTCAGGATGGTACATATGTCAGACATCCAGGTCCACTCCTGAGGTCTTATGTGTGGAGTCTGACCTGAATATCGACGGCCTTGTTGCAGCTGGTACTCCACATCTGCTCTCTTCTGCTCACAAATCCTTTGCAACATGTGGAGGGTAGAGTTCCAACGTGTGGGGACATCACACACCAGTCGGTGTGCCGGAAGCTGCAAACGCTGCTGCAACACAGCAAGGGCGGCGGAAGCTGTAGCCGACTTGCGAAAATGAGCTGACAGGCGGCGTACATTCACGAGCAGATCTGGCAACTCGGGGTACGATTTAAGAAACCGCTGAACCACGAGGTTAAGCACATGAGCCAGGCATGGTACGTGTGTGATCTCACCTCGCCTCAGAGCCACCACCAGGTTACGGCCATTGTCACACACGACCATGCCGGGATGTAGGTTCAGCGGTCTCAGCCACAGATCTGTCTGCTCTTTCACAGCTGTCCACAACTCACAAGAAGTGTGAGGTTTATCACCTAAGCTTATGAGTTTCAGCACAGCCTGTTGCCGCTTGGCGGAGGCAGTACTGCAGTGCTTCCAGCTTGTAACTGATGTGGTGATATCTGAGATGGAGGCTGAACATGAGGAGGAGGATGATGCGCAGGAGCTATACACTGTGGGGGCAACTATGACTGACATAGGGCCCGCAATCCTCGGTGTGGGGAGGACGTGTTCCGTTCCAAGGTCCGACTGGGTCCCGGCTTCCACTATGTTTACCCAGTGTGCCGTCAGAGAGATGTACCGTGCCTGGCCACAAGCACTTGTCCGTTGTCAGGTGGACTCTCCCAGTAACTGCGTTGTTGAGGGCACGTCATATGCTTTGGGACACGTGCTTGTGTAGTGCGGGGATGGCACACCGGTCAAAATAGTGTCGGCTGGGGACCGAGTACCGAGGGACGGCCACCGCCATAAGATTGCGGAAGGATTCCGTCTCCACCAACGCAAGCAGTCGTGAAATGTGCGAATTTAGGACTGTGGCCTGTGGGGCGTTAGCTGCGAATTTCCGCTTTCGTTCAAAGGTCTGGGATATGGACAATTGAACGCTGCGGTGGGACGTGGACGTTGATGCTGTTTCTTGAGAAACTGCCATAACAAGTGAAGACTGAGAGGAGGGGGCATCTTTACAAGCAGTATGGACAGGGGATTGCCTTGCACACACAACAGGGGGTTCTATTGCACGCACAACAGTGGAAGAAGCAGAGGTGACACCCACTGACACTGGTCGTGGACCCTGGGTTTCGCCCCACAAAGTCGGTGGTGGTCAGGCTGGTAGTTTTGTCACCCCTGCTGATGCTGGCATGGCAGGTGGAACATATGGCCTTTTTGGGGTTATCAGCAGAGTTTTTAAAAAAATTCCAGACTTTGGAAGATCTACCGCTTGTACTGGCAACGTCCCTCATGTTGGTGTTACGGGGATCGGTTGCCCGCCTTCTGTCTGCGGCCACCACATTGCTTCTTCCTGCCTGTTGGGATACTCTGCCTCCCTCCCCCTGTGTGCTGCTGGCCTCACTCTGCATGTCCTCCTGCCATGTTGGGTCAGTTACTAGATCATCCACCACCTCCTCCTCTTCCACTTGCGCACCACGATGCTCCTCCTCACTTGCTGGCAATTGTGTCTCATCATCGTCCACCTCTTGTGACAAATTGCCAGCGTCGACTTCCTGTGGCTGTGGCTGTTCAAATATTTGGGCATCGCTACATGGGATCTTCTCTTCCACCACTTCAAGCGTATCAGGCGAGGGGCACAAATCTGGAAATTGACCAGTGAACAGCTCTTCAGAGTGTCCAAGTGTGGGATCAATTGCTGTCTGACGACACTCGGCATGGTGGGAGGAAAGAGCATCAGGGTGAGGAGGAGTATGCGGTCGAGACTCACGGCTACTTAGAATTGACCGTGTGGAAGACAGACCGGAGGTGGTGGTGCCCAGGTAACTGGAAGTATTATCTGCTATCCAATTAATAACCTGTTCACACTGATCAGTTCTCAATACTGGTGTTGTTCTGTGCTTCCCTAGTAATTCGGTCAAGAAGTGGGAGCGAGAAGATGTGACTGTTGGTTGTGGCACATTTTCACCTTGGCCACGGCCCCGTCCTCTGCACGAACCATCACCAGAACGTCCACTTCCACGTCCCTTGCCACGTGCCTTGCCCATTGTAAAGGAAGTAAAATAGCTCACAATTGCACTATCAATGGAAAAAGGGTAATAAAAAGTAGATTAGAACCGTGGAAGAGGAAAACCACAGTTCTATTTCTCTGGCCTACACCCGACTCTTTTAAACAATCTGAACAATCAGGGAGAAACTATTACTGTTTTTATTTACGTAAAAAATACCAAAACCTGAATAATAGAGATTTTTTACCGTGGGATGGCAAAACCACAGTTATTGTTTACTGGGGTATACCAGACTTTTTAAAATAGGTCTAATTGCGGCTGAACAGTGAGCGACACACTCAAACTGTGTTTTTTTAGATACCAAAGGCCCAAAACTGGATAGTACAGAGATTTGACCCGTTGAACTGCAAAACTGCACTGGGATTTGTCGGGCCTACACCAGACTATTTTCAACAGGTATAGCTTTCTGCGTACTCTTTGGCTCACTAGGGGCACGGCAGGCTCACTACTAGCAGAGGGTTGATTCTCCTGGGCTGCTGGTATGGATTCTTCTGCCTCCTGGGCCGGCTGCTTTTCTGACACTACCTGTTCTTCTGTAGGCCCTTGAGGGGCTGGCTGGAGAAAGGTGAGGATGGGTACCACGACTGCGTTGTTGATTTGAGTCCAGGACCGGTGAAAGTCTCCGAGTACAGTACTGATCATTTCTTCCTTTTCCTCTGCGGGTTGAAGGATATCCTGGTCTTCTACAGCTGCTCGGGACACTTCTTCAGGTGGTCTCTGGAGACAATGGCTGTGGTCTCTCCTCCATCCTTACTGATTATACAGACTTTTGGATTGTCATGGCTTGAGGGCAGTACGGTGTACGGGTCCTTCTCCCACTGGTCGTCCAACTTGTGGAGCCACCTCTTTCTCTTCAAGACCTGCTCTCCAGGTACCAGGGGAACAGCGGGAGCATGCTGGTTATAAGTCTTCTCTTGCCTTTCTCTTGCTTGAGACAGACTTCGCTCGACGCTCTCCTGTACATTCCGATACTGCTGCTGCCATTCTGTATCCCAGTCTGCCTCTGGCGAGGTGTCCTCAGGTGTCAGGACTCCCATATCCAGGTCAATAGGCAACTTACCAGGTCTTGCTCTCATTAGGTAAGCCGGGGTACAGTTGGTGGAACCTACGGGGATGTGATTATATAAGTCCACCAGATCAGGCAGTTTTTCAGGCCAGAGACTGCGTTCTTCCAGGGGCAACGTTTTTAGCAAGTCTATCACCACCTGGTTCATTTTCTCACATACTCCGTTGGTATGAGGGTGATAGGGCATTGTTCTTATCTTCCTGCAGCCATACAGATTGCAGAACTCTTGGAAGACCTCCGCTTCGAAGGCTGGTCCTTGGTCCGTCAGCACTTGCTCCGGATACCCGTGTGGACGGCAGAAGTGCTGCTGGAAGGCTCTAGCTGCTGTTTGAGCCATTAAGTCCTTGACAGGGACCACCACCAGGAACCAGGAGTAGTGATCTACGATTGTGAGGGCGTAGACGTACCCAGATTTGCTTGGAGCCAGTTTCACATGGTCCAGAGCTACCAGCTCCAGTGGCTGCCTGGTGATGATGGGCTGCAGAGTAGTCTTCTGGCTGGCACGGTCCTTCCTTCTTAGGTTGCACGGGCCACAGTCTCTGCACCACCTCTCGATGGCTCCTCTCATGCCTACGCAGTAGAACCGTCCACGCAACAGGAACTCCAGCTTCTTCCATCCGAAGTGTCCTGCTCCGTCATGGTATGCCTCCAGAACCATAGCCGCGTCTCGTCTTGGGACCACTACCTGCCAGGTCAACTCATGTGTTCTTGAGTTGACCATTCTCCGGCACAGCTTCTCCTTGTAAAGAAACAGTTTACTTTTCTCCTTCCACAGTTGCTTGGTCTCCTCCGGAGCGTCTGGGTCAAGACGGGCATCAGCCTGTGTCAGCATTTCCTTCACCAGACGGACTGCGGGATCACTGTCTTGTGTCTCCGCCCAGCTGTAGTGGGGTAAGGGATTGAACGTGGCAGAGCGCCTGTCCCTTACACGGTGAGAATACAGTGTAATCCCATGACGGTGGAACGCAGGGAGTTCGACTTCTTCCAGTTCTTCTGGATCTTCCCCTATGTCCGATAAGATTGGCATTCTGGACAGGGCATCCGCGTTGGCATTTGAGCGTCCCGCCCGGTATTTGATGGTGAATTCATAGTTGGACAGGCGGGCCATCCATCTCTGCTCCAGGGCACCAAGCCTTGCAGTGTCCAGGTGTGTCAACGGGTTGTTATCCGTGTACACGGTGAACTTGGAAGAGGCAAGGTAATGCTTGAAACGTTCGGTCACTGCCCACACCACTGCCAGGAACTCTAGCTTGAATGAGCTATAATTCTCAGGGTTTCTCTCTGTGGGCCGTAGTTTTCGGCTGGCGTAAGCGATTACCCGTTCTTTCCCCTGCTGGATCTGGGACAGTACGGCTCCTAGCCCGATGTTGCTCGCGTCCGTGTGGAGGATAAAGGGCTGGCTGTAGTCAGGGTACGCCAGGATTTCATCCCCCGTGAGGGCCATCTTCAACTGGCGGAAGGACTCCTCTTCCAGCTTTTCCCACCTGAAGGGCAGCTTCTGGTTTTTGGCCTTCCTGGATTGACCTATCAGGAGGTCCTGCATAGGAGCTGCCATTTTGGTGAAACCGGGAATGAACCTTCGGTAGTAGCCTACCAACCCGAGGAACTGCCGCACTTCCTTTATGCTGGAGGATCTTGGCCAGTCTTTAATCACGGTGATTTTATCGGGGTCAGGAGCCACTCCGTCAGCACTCACCACGTGTCCCAGGTACTGTACCTTTGGTTTCAGTAGATGACACTTGGAGGGTTTCACCTTTAGGCCGTAGCTTGCCAGGGCGTCAAGCACTTCTGCCAGGTGTTTCAGATGGTCCTCGTAGGTTTTGGAATAAACGATGATATCGTCCAGGTATAACAGGACCGTCTCGAAATTCCGGTGTCCCAGACAACATTACATCAACCGCTGGAAGGTTCCTGGTGCGTTGCAGAGCCCGAACGGCATACAGTTGAATTCGCTGAGACCCATCGGGGTAGTGAATGCAGTCTTCTCCTTGTCTGCCTCTGCTACAGGAACCTGCCAGTACCCGCTAGTAAGATCCAAAGTGGAGAAGAAGTTAGCAGATTTTAATGCAGCTAAAGATTCTTCTATTCTAGGTAACGGGTACGCATCTTTGTGTGTGATACGGTTGACCTTTCTGTAGTCTACACACATTCTCATTGTGTTGTCCTTCTTTTTCACTAGAACTAGTGAAGCTGCCCAGGGGCTACAGCTGTCCCTGATTACCCCAGCCTCCTTCATGTCCCGCAACATCCCCTTTGCATGCTGATAGTGTGCCGGGGGTACAGGTCGGTATCTTTCCTTTATGGGTGGATGGTCTCCTGTGGGGATGTGATGTTCTACCCCCTTTACTCGCCCGAAGTCTAGCGGGTGTTTACTAAAGACTCTTTCGTACTCCTGAACCACCCGGTAGACTCCCTGTTTTTGGTGTGAGGGAGTGGAGTCAGTACCCAAATGCAGTTGCTGACACCAGTCCTCCATTTGTTTCTTAGAGCCGTTACCTTCCTCTGGTTGAGATGGAGGCAAGGGTTCTACGGCCTTTACAGAATTTTGGTTTATGGTGAACAATTTGGCTAGCGTGGCATACCGGGGCAGGTGTACTTCTCTCTCCCCGATATTTACGATGCGGACAGGTACCCTCCCATGGCGTACATCGACCACTCCCCGTGCTGTCAAAATGGTGGGCCTACTGTCTGAGTAGACGGGTTCTACCATTGCTTGGTAGTCTCTACCTCTTAGACCAATAGCTGCCCGGCACCATATCATCATCTCACTTTTAGGGGGCATGGCAATAGGGAACGGGTCACACATTCTCACGCTACCAATCTCACCACCAGATAATTCCACCTGTTGCCGTTTCATCAGCGCCCGGATCTCTTTTTGGAGAACACGCTGCTGGCTGGAGCTGGCGTTCTTGGCAACCTGCTGTAAAATGAGAATTACCTCTGCAAGACAATTTTCAATCACGTTAGTTCCCAAAGTTATTCTAGGGTGACTCTCATGATGGTCAATGTCCACAAAAATCAGTCCTTGTGCCGTCAGTTCGACTTTACCGATTTTAATGGTCACCTCTTTGAACCCCACCTACGGCATGGGCTGACCATTGCTGGCGATGATACTCAGGTCGTCATCTGGGTAGCGGGTTATGTCCGAGTCATTCCAGTACCGCTTAAAAAGCACGTACGGGATGGTAGTCACCTGTGACCCAGTGTCTAGTAGGGCACTCATAGGAATGCCATCCAGTATCACAGGCAAGACCGGACGTCCCCCTACATATTTATCACGCCAATTCGATAGGCCTGATGATCTTATGCCTGGGTGTTGCCCCAGGTTGTGCCCGTTTAAACGACAGTACCTTGCCATATGTCCGGGTTGATTGCAGCGGCGGAAGATGGGTTGTCCGTCCTCGTTGTATCTGTCGCTGGGTCTTCCTCTGGACGATGGGATCCTCCTCTGTCGGTGCCACGGGACGTCCTCCGGACTGGTGGCCAGCTTGATCCTTCCTGGAGGAGAGACCTGTAAAGACTGCACAGTTCGGGTTAGCGCGGCTACGCTTTTAGTTAGCTCTTAGACCTGATGGTGCAGATCTGTAGCCGGGTTGTTGTCCAAAGCCTGCGCACCAGCTCCTACAGGCTCTGCAGACAAGGGCGCCGACCTCTTGATGATAGGTAATAGCAGGGCGCCGGTGGGTTACAGCGCTACCCGGTGCCGGTTCTCGGAGCACCCGGATGGCCCTATCTTTGAACTTTGCAAAGTCTAAACCAGGGTTCTGCAAGGCCATTGAACGTAACTAGGTTCGGTGGGCGCTGGACAGCAGACCCTCAATGAATTGCTCAGTCAACAGTTCGTCTGCATTCCGCACACTGTCAGGGTCTGCCTGTTTAATGGCTCCCAGGGCCTCTTGCAAATTCAAAGCATAGTCTCTTATACTGTCTTGGGCCCGCTGCTTGCTCCCATAGAATTTCATTTTGATCTCTGCTGAGGTGCGGGTATCAAAGGTGTCCCTCAGACGGGCTAAGATCTCCTTCATGGTCTCCTTGTCCCTGACTGACCAGGACTTTACTTCACGCTGGGCTGCGCCGGTTAGCTGGCCTATCAATATGCTCACTTTCTGACCCTCCGTAAGGGGGTATACCTTAAATAGGCTGCACAGTCTCTCTTTAAAGTCGCTTAGGGTATGCGACTCCCCTGAGTATTGGGGCAGGGGATGTAAGGCATGGTGAACGACATTACTGCGGCAGTGGCCGCGCTGGTGGTAGAGGGTCCCTCCGTGTCCGTCATCTTCCTCCCCCCTAGTTAAGTGTGGCCTACCTTTCAACGATCCTCTTCTGTAGGCCGCGGCTCCGCTGGTGCTGCTCCGGACGAGGACCTTGCATCGCGTCCTGGTGACGTCAGCGTCGCTCTCTCCCTTCCAGGACCTTGCGCAGCGTCGGTGCGTAGGGTGGAGCTTCAGGTCTCGCGCGCTTTCGGCGTCCACGCCCCTCTTCTTCCCGCGCGGCGTCCCGAAGATGGCGCCCGATGGCGGGAAAGCGACTGCGGATGGCGGGAAAACAGCTGCGGATGGTGGGAACCGACTGAAGATGGCGGGAAACGGCTCCGGATGGCAGGAACCTTCACCACGGCAGGTATGACAGTCTTTTGAAGGCGCGCAGTAGCCGGTGGTTGCGGGCACGAAATCCTGCCGACTACGCCAAAGTTGACCGGGCCGTGTGTGCAAGCGTGTGGGTTACCAGGAGCCGGGTCTCTGGGGGTTGTAGTCTCCGTGGCGGCGACCCGGTCCCGTGGCTCAGGGTGGTCAAACCAGTGGCAGTCTTTATAGGGTTTTTTGTGGTTTAATGTCCGACCACGCCACCCGTAGATTGCGGTCAGGGTGTATCGCCGCTGCGAGGCAGCCCGCTGAGGCTGGTGTGGTGTGTGCAGCTAAAGATGGGATAACTCCCCACGGGAAGAGTATGTCCTCAGGGCAGGGAATGTGGATGATGGGAGTGATGGTGCACGGGCGTCCCAGTACTAGTAGTGCTGTATGCGGTGAGAAAGCAGGAACGACTCAGAGTCTTTGCAGTGCAGTTCAGGGTCTTTACTGATGATATTAAGGCAGACCCTCCCGGGAGTACTGGCTAGCATAAGGGGCCTGGTCAGTCTGCGAGCATGCAGGATTTCCCCTGGCCAGGTGGAGTTGTAGGCCTCCCCGTCTATCTGCACTCTTCCTGGCTACCTTGCTGTAAGCGAGTGGAAGTAGCCCACGTTCCTGAGTATACCGTGTGGTGCTCACCCATATGGCTGGTGACTTGGGGCCTTCTGATAGCCTCCGCTCCTCGACGGCGGTGCTGGTCCCTTCCTTGTGACTGAGCCTCCGGGCTTCTATGGCCAGAGGACCTGGAATCCCCTGCCAGCTGGGTTCTGCTGCTGGACTTAGAGGTTCCCACAGCCTCGGACTCCGTTGTCCGGTAATAGTCTCTTCTGCCAGGACGAGCAATATATCTGCTTCCGGTCCCTGGCACTCAGCTCCTGCTCCTACAGAGCTCCTGCTGTTTCTTTCCGTGTGTCTGCTTGTTCTTCCTCTGACTAATCCCGCCCCAGACCCAGTTTATAAGGGCAGATTCCTCCCCTCCCAGGTCTGGGCAGGAGGTGTTGCATGCTTAAGGGCTCCTGACCAGAGAAACCTCCCACTTGCTCTCAGACGTAATATTTCAATTACTGTGGCAACCAGACCCCTGGGGTGCCACAAAACCACACACATTTTTTAAAGCCACATTCTTTTCAAGCCACACCCATTTACACATACCTTTTTTTCAAACATATACAATTAGGGGCGCAGTCATACAGTAAGCGGAGGTACCTAATTTTACCTAAAAAAAACCTGGGAAAACGTATTGCCTCGGGTATAAGCTTAGGGTGGGAAATGCAGCAGCTACTGGTAAATTTCCCCATCCTGGTATGTATGGCACCCATCATCCCCAATCCTGGTACGTATGGCACCCCTCATCCCTTAATCCTGGTATGTATGGTCTCCTCATCCCCCAAACCTGGTATGCACGGCCACCCTCATCCCCAAATCCTGATATGTATGGTCTCCTCATCCTCCAAACCTGGTATGCATGGCCCCCCTTATCCCCCAATCCTGGTATGCATGGCCCCCCTCATCCCCCAATCCTAGTATATGTGGCCCCCCTCATCCCCCAATCCTAGTATATGTGGCCCCCCTCATCCCCAATCCTGGTATGCATGGCCCCCTCATACCCCAATCCTGGTATGCATGGCCCCCTCATCCACAATCCTGGTATGTATGGCCCCCTCATCCCCAATCCTGGTATGTATGACCCCCCTCATCCCCCAATCCTGGTATGCATGGCCCCTTCATCCCCCAATCCTGGTATGTATTGCCCCCTCATCCCCCCAATCCTGGTATGTATGGCCTCCTCATCCCCCAATCCTGGTATGTATGGCACCCCTCATCCACCAATCCTGGTATGTATGGCCTCCTCATCCCCCAATCCTGATATGTATGGGCCCCTTCATCCCCCAATCCTGATATGCGTGGCCCCCTCATCCCCCAATCCTCGTATGTGTGGCCCCCTCATCCCCCAATCCTGGTATTTGTGGCCCAATACACATAAAAAAAATAAAAACTTGTACTCACCTTCCTTACCTCTGCTTCTGCACTGCCTTCTGTCTTCCAGCAGCTCATGTCGGCATCTGAGCAGCGTGCGCTTTCAGACGTCGAGAATAGCTGCTGCTGGCACACTCATTCCTCTCCACAACAGGACTATGGGCGTGGAGAAGAGTGAATATGCATTCTCTTTAGTAGCAGGCACTGACAGCAGGATTCGCGGCTCAACGCTCCTCCGTGCCTGCTACTAAAGAGAATGAATATTCCCTCTTCTCCACATCCATGGGAGTGGAGAAGAGAGAATATTCATTTCCCTTTAGCAGCGGGCACAAGTGGTAGCTGCAGCAGCGGCTACTGCCTGTGTCCCGCTCCTCCCTCCCCCCAATGCTCATCTATCCTCCTAGTTCCCCCACTGCTATGGCCCCCTGGCTCACAGGCCCCACTGGAAGTCACTGAAGTGGATCGCAGCTCTGGATCTCCGTAACAAGATGTTCCCATTAGAAAGGAGAGGGTCTGTTATACAGTTATAGGGTATGCAGTGAGTCCAACAGTTGCCAAAATTTAGGAAAAACCCCACTAACAATTTAAAGACACATAGAACTGGGTCACAGTAATGACTACGACATGTTCCCATTAGAAAGGAGATGGTCTGCTATACAGTTATAGGTTATGCAGTGAGTCCAATAGCAAAGAAAATTTAGTAAAAACACTACTAAGAATTTAAAGACACATAGAGCAGGGCCACAGTAATGACACGTTACCATTAGAAAGGAGAGGGTCTACTTTTCAGTTATAGAGTATGCAGTGAATCCAACAGCTACCAAAATTTAGGAAAACCCTACTAACAATTTAAAAACACATAGAGCTGGGCCTTAGTAATGACATGTTTGCATTAGAAAGGAGCGGGTCTGCTATACAGTTATAAGGTATGCAGTGAGTCCAGAGGCTTCTAAAATTTACGAAAAACCCTACTAACAATTTATAGACAGATAGAGCTGGGCAACAGTAACGACATGTTCCCATTAGTAAGGAGAGGGTATGCTGTACAGTTGCAGGGTATGAAGAGAGTCCAACGGCTGCCAAAACGTGGAAAAACCCCACTATCAATTTAAAGACACATAGTGCTGGGCCACAGGAACTACATGTTCCCATTAGAAAGGAGAGAGTCTGCTATACAGTTATAGGGTATGCAGTGTGTCCAACGGCTGCCAAAATTTAGGAAAAACCCTACTAACAATTTCAAGACACATAGAGCTTGGTCACAGTAACAACATGCTCACATTAGAAAGGAGCAGGTTTGCTATACAGCTATAGGATATGCAGTGAGTCAAACGTCTTCTAAAATTTAGGAAAAACCCTACTAACAATTTAAAGGCACATAGAGGTGGGCCACAGTAACGAAATGTTCCCATTGAAAAGGAGAGGGTCTGCTATCCAGTTATAGGGTATACAGTGAGTCCAAGGGCTGCCAAAATTTAGGAAAAAACCCTCTAACAATTTAAAGACACATATTACTGGGTCACAGTAATGACATGTTCCCATGAGAAAGGAGAGAGTCTGCTATACAGTTATAGAGTATGCAGTGAGTCCCACGGCTGCCAAAATTTAGGAAAAAGCCCTCTAACAGTTTAAAGACACATAAAACTGGGTCACAGTAATGACCTGTTCCCATTAGAAAGGAGAAGGTCTGCTATATAGCTATAGACTATGCAGTGAGTTCAACGGCTGTCCAAATTTAGGAAATACCCTACTAACAATTTAAAGACACATATTGCTGTTCACAGTAACAAGATGTTCCCATTAGAAAGGAGAGGGTCTGCTATACAGTTATAGGGTATGCAGTGAGTCTAATGGGTGCCAAAATTTAGGAAAAATCCTAACAATTTAAAGACACATATTGCTGGGTCACAGTAACGACATGTTTCCATTTGAAAAGAGATGGTCTATAATACATTTATAAAGTATGTGTGGCACCCTGCTACCCACAGGTACCACAGGACCCAAAAGGGTGCATGGACGGACTTCTCCACAAGAGGCCCTCAGTACACACAGACACCTCCACCCTTCCACCTCATACCACCAGAGGGAGCCCTGTTAGGGATATATATATACTGAAGGGTGGAGTTAGGTAGGGAGAGTGTGCTGACACTTTAGAGCAGCGAAGAAGCAGCACATGTTAGCTGCTGTTCTGAGGGCAAGTTAAGGCCTAAAGCACGTGCTGAAGCTTGAGGGCCTAGAGCGTGGCAAGGAGAGGAGAGAGAAGTGTTGGGGGGCAGAGGAGCATCTTAGGCTCACCCCAGAACACAAGCCGGACACCGGGTCCGCGCCTACAGGGTCCTCTACGCCCAGTAGGAATAAACGGTATACCAATGGGATTCTAGACCCCTGGTCAACCTGAAGCTGCAACCATCCAAAGAACTAGGAACCACGAAGGCCCCAGCATCCAGGGACAGTGGTAGCCAGAGGAAAGTTCTTACCACCAAGCAGACAGGTGAGAGAGTGAAAATGAGTACAGAAGCTAGGCCTAACTCCAAGCAGGTCAGGAGCTTCTGAGAGAGGAAGAAACAGACAAGGAGGCCTTATACCCGACCCTGGGGAGACTCCAGAAGTGCACCCTTCCTACCAAGTACCCTTGACCGTACCTGCCGTCTACACCAGTAAAGGTACTGAAGTGAATCCCCTGTGTGCGTGTCTGTTATTCTCCCCTGACCAGGCTAGGCCTCCTCTCACCTGCATCCCTTCCATCAACCCTGCCCTGGGGGCCCGCTCCGCCTGTGAGGAGCAGAAACATTTCAGCTGCCATCCCATCACAACCGGAGGTCTGCAGCAACGCTGGTACCCATTACCAGAGACCACAGGTGGTGTCACGAGATAAAACCGTTTATCATCCCTTCAAGCAACAAGCCTTTTTAAGAGTGACCACAGGGTACGGGCCCGGAAGCCGACCGCCGTGACATCCCAAGAAGGTAAAGGCACGGGTACCGAGTCCCCCATATCCCCCTGGGCGAGTCATATGCAGTGAGTCCAAAGGCTGACAAAATTTAGAAAAAGCCCTAATAACAATTTAAAGACACATAGAGATGGGCCACAGTAACGACATGTTCCCATTAGAAAGTATCGGGTTTGCTATACAGTTATAGAGTATGCATTGAAATCCAACGGCTGCCAAAATTTATGAAAAACCCTACTAATAATTTAAAGACACATAGAGCTGGGCATCAGTAATGACATGTTTCCATTAGAAAAGAGAGGGTCTGCTATACAGTTATAGGGTATGCAGTGAGTCCAAAGGCTACCAAAATTTAGGAAAAACCCTACTAACAATTTAAAGACAAATAGAGCTGGGCCACAGTAATGACATCTTCCCATTAGAAAGGAGAGGGTATGCTATACAGTTATAGGGTATGCAGTAAGTCCAATGGCTGCCAAAATTTAGGAAATACCCTAGTAACAATTTAAAGACACATAGAACTGCGCAAAAGTAACGTCATGTTCAGAAAGGAGTGGGTCTACTATACAGCTATAGGGTATGCAGTGAGTCCAACGGCTGCCAAAATTTAGGAAAAACCCTACTAACAATTTAAAGACACACGGAGGTAGGCAACAATAACATGTTCCCACTAGAAAGGAGAGGGTCTGCTAGACAGTTATAATGTATGCAGTGAGTTCAACAGCTGTCAAAATGTAGGAAAAAGCCCACTATCAATTTGAAGACACATAAAAATGAGCCACAGTAACAACATGTTCTCATTGGAAAGGAGAGGGTGTGTTATACAGTTATAGGGTATGCAGTGAGTCCAACAGCTGCCAAAATTTAGGAAAAACCCTACTAACAAATTAAAGACACATATAGCTGGGCATCAGTAACGACATGTTCCCATTTGACAATAGAGATCCTGCTATCCAGTTATAGGGTATGCAGTGAGTCCAACGGCTGCCAAAATTTAGGAAAAACCCCACTAACAATATAAAACACAAAAAGCTAAGCCACAGTAATGACATGTTCCCATTATAATGGAGAGGGTCTGCTGTACAGTTACAGAGTATGCAGTGAGTCCAACGGCTGCCAAAATTTAGGAAAAAGCCCTCTAACAATTTAAAGACACATAGAGCTGGACCACAGTAATGACATGTTCCCATTAGAAAGGAGAAGGTCTGCTATACAGTTATGCTGTACAGTTAAGCTCCGCATTCAGTTCCTGGACTGCCTATCAGGTATATCATGCCGCCTTACTCCTTGTTCCTATAATGAGATTTGTACAACTATTATCATTCCATTATCTTTTTTATTACACCTGAGGTGGCCCCATATTAGGTGTTTCTTATCTAGCGATACAGCAATATTATCTTTTGATCGTTTGGTGGGCATGCCCACTAGTACAGTACTATTAGCATATGCTTAACATTACATATTATTGTGATATCATTTTTTTGGCATATCTAGAGGACACAACACACCATTCATTGTGCATCTAATTTGGCGCCTCTCCCTTCTTGTCCACATAATTTTTTCATGCTTCTTTTTATGATGTAGTGATATGACAGGTTATTACGCTCTATATGGGCTGGCGGTCTTGTTTCTTTTTCTTATATGTTGTATAGACATTGTTTTTATGCACATTTTGCATTTAATGCACTAATTTTTGATTTATTCTTCGGAATGTGGGCATTCTTGTGCTTGTTGTGCCATTGTAACCATTACTGTAATAAAGGTTTTTTATGGATTTAAATATGTCATGCTTATAATTGGACCCTAAGTTCGGTGATTCTCTTGGTTGCTGTGTGTCTAAACCGAATGGTCTGCCATTCATATTTCATGTCCATATAGCACACAATTTGTGATACTATGGGTATTTTACACTGACCAATTGGTCCTTGATGAAAACCCCTATATATACGTGGCTATATCCTTGGTGTCTTCTTGCAGTTTTAGGGTATGCAGTGAATCCAACGGCTGCCAAAATTTAGGAAAAACTCTACTAACAATTTAAAAACACATAGAGCTGGGCCTTAGTGACATGTTCGCATTAGAAAGGAGAGGGTCTGCTATACAGTTTTAGGGTATGCAGTGAATCCAACGGCTGCCAAAATTTAGGAAAAACCCTAATAGCAATTTAAAGACACAGAGCTGGGTCACAGTAATGACATCTTCCCATTACAAAGGAAAGGGTCTGCTGTACAGTTACAGGATATGCAGTTAGTCCAACGGCTGCCAAAATTTAGGAAAAACCATAATAACAATTTAAAGACACATAGAGCTGAGCCTCAGTAACGACACGTTCCCATTAGAAAGAAGAGGGTCTGCTATCCAGTTATGCTGTATTCAGTGAGTCTAACGTCTGCCAAAATTCAGGAAAAACCCCATTAACAATTTAAATACACATAGAACTGGATCACAGTGATGACTACGACATGTTCCCATTAGAAAGGAGAGGGTCTGATACACAGTTATAGGGTATGCAGTGAGTCCAACGGCTGCCAAAATTTAGGAAAAACCCTACTAACAATTTAAAGACACAGAGCAGGGCCTCAGTAACGACATGTTCTCATTAGAAAGGAGAAGGTCTACTATACAGCTTTAGCGTATGCAGTGAATCAAATAGCTGCCAAAAATTAGGAAAAACCCAACTAACAATTTAAAGACACATATTGCTGGGTCACAGTAACAAGATGTTCCCATTAGAAAGGAGAGGGTCTGCTATACAGTTATACGGTACGCAGTGAGTCCAACGGCTGTCCAAATTTAGAAAAAACCCTACTAACAATATAAAGACACATAGAGCTGCGCAAAGTATCCACATGTTTCCATTAGAAAGGAGAGGGTCTGCTATCCAGTTATAGGGTATGCAGTGAGCTCAACGGCTGACAAAATTTAGGAAAAACCCTACTAACTGTTACGGATCCGGGTGGTGGACCCTCTGTGCTGCGGTGCAAGGAGGGACCAGAGGGGTGTAACTAGGTATCAACTCGGACCGACCAAGTTCGTAAGGCGGCTCAATCGACTCCGTGACCAGGGAAGGACCGAGCAGAGGGACCAGGTGCTATTCTGGGGACCGACCTTGTATGAGAGCAGGTGACTCCCACGGGTCAGAAGGCAGGGACTGACCGGTACAGCAGATGAGCACGGCAGGCAGGCTGACGGGTGGTCCGGGCAGACGGACTGGCAGGCACGGCAGGTAGCAAGCAGGAGCCTCTAGGTAGGCGTGCTGGTAGGCACGGCAGGTAACAGGCAGGTGCTTCTAGGTAAGCGGCATGGCAGGCACGGCAAGTAACAGGCAGGAGCCTCCATGTAGGCAGGCTGGTAGGCACGGCAGGTAACAGGCAGGTGCTTCTAGGTAAGCGGGCTGGCAGGCACGGCAGGTAACAGGCAAGAGCCTCCAGTTAGGCTGGCTGGTAGGCATGGCAGGTAACAGGCATGCACGGCAGGTAACAGGCAGGTGCTTCCAGGTAAGCAGGCGGACAGGGCCCATAGACAGACTGGCGGACTGGACTGTAGACAGACTGTCAGGCTGGAGAGTAGACGAGCAGGCGGACTGGACTTGTAGTCAGGCTGGCAGGCTGGACTTGTAGTCTGGCTGGCGGGCTGGACTTGTAGTCTGGCTGGCGGGCTGGACTTGTAGTCTGGCTGGCGGGCTGGACTTGTAGTCTGGCTGGCGGGCTGGACTTGTGATCAGGCTGCGGGCTGGACTTGTAGTCAGGCTGGCGGACTGGACTTGTAGTCTGGCTGGCGGGCTGGACTTGTAGTCTGGCTGGCGGGCTGGACTTGTAGTCTGGCTGGCGGGCTGGACTTGTAGTCTGGCTGGCGGGCTGGACTTGTAGTCTGGCTGGCGGGCTGGACTGGTAGTCAGGCTAGCAGCGGGAGCTGAGGGCTGAAGCAGAATATAATACACAAAGCTACAACCTTGCACGGACACCTCCATATTGGAGGAGGTGCCTTTTATAGGGGAAGTCCTCCGGCCATTGGCCGGAGACTTTTTTGGACGGCGCGCGCGGCCCCTTTAAGAGGGAGGGAGCACGAGCGCGCCCTAAGCACAGAGCCGGGGATGCTGCGTGCACCAGCAGCAGCTGCAGGGAGGTCAGAGGATGCTGGAGCAGGGCCGCGGCGGTAAGAGAGACGGCGTCTCTGCCAAGCAGGAGGCAGAGACGCTGATGCTACAGTACCTCCCCCCCTTACGCCCCCTCTTTTTCAGGCCAGCAAGAAATTTTTTAAGGAGAAGCGGGGTGTATTCTCCCTGGGTTCCCAAGTTCTCAGCAGAGACCGGAGCTGGGGAGGTACCTGGATTGTCGGAAAAAAGAATTAAGCACAACTGGTTTGAGGAGAGATACGTGGAAGGAGTTGGGAATCCGTAAGGTGGCAGGGAGTTTTACCTTGTAGGCTACTAGGTTGATTTGCTTGAGGACTTCAAATGGACCGATGAACCATGGACCGAACTTATAGGAGGGTATTTTGAGACGAACATGTTTGGAGGAGAGCCAAACCTTGTCTCCCGGACGGAACTGAGGTGGATCCAGACGTCTCTTATCAGCATGCTTCTTCATCCGCTCAGAGTACTGAAGAAGTGCGGATCTAGTGTCCTCCCAAATAGTGGAAAATTCGCTGACCAGAGTCTCCGCGGCCGGGTTGTCCACTGAAGCGGAAACGCAATCCGGAGATGTTGACCGTAGACCACAAAGAACGGGGACTTGGAAGAAGATTTGCTCTCATGGTTGTTGTAGGAGAACTCGGCCCATGGAAGGAGCTCCACCCAATCGGTATGGTGGGCATTGACGAAGTGCCGGAGGTAGCTGGTAAGGATCTGGTTGACACGCTCCACTTGGCCATTGGACTGCGGATGGTAAGCGGAGGAGAGATCCAGGGTGACATCCAGCAGCTTACACGTAGCTATCCAGAAGCGCGAAGTGAACTGGACCTCTCGATCAGACACAATGTGGAGGGGTAGGCCGTGGAGACGAAAGATGTGATGGATGAAGTCCTTAGCCAGCACTCATGCAGACGGGAGACCAGGCAGAGGGATGAAGTGGGCCATTTTAGAAAAGCGGTCAGCGAACACAGAATTGATCATACAACCGGCAGAAACAGGGAGATCCGTAATAAAGTCCATAGCAACGTGTTGCCACGGGAAGAGGCAGGAGACAGCCGGCAGGAAGATGTCTGGGAACCTTGTTGTGGGCACAGGATGAATAGGCCGTGACAAAGTCTACCACATCCTGGCGCAGGGTAGGCCACCAGTAATGCCGGATAATGAGCAGGAAGTTCTTTTTATGGCCAGCATGGCCGGCTAGTTTGGATGAATGACCCCAGAGAAGAACCTTTTTACGATCCAGAACCGCTACAAATGTCTTACCGGGTGGGAGACAAGACAGATCCAAGGGGGCCACATTCATCACTTTGGAGGGATCGATGATATGCATAGGCTCCTTCTCTTGATCGGAAGACAGAAAGGATCGGGACAAGGCGTCTGCTTTAACGTTCTTGTCTGCCAGGCGGTAATGTAGTGTAAAGTTAAAGCGGGCGAAGAACAAAGACCACCGGGCCTGACGCGGATTGAGTCTTTGGGCGTTCTGAAGATAAGCCAAGTTTTTGTGGTCAGTATAGATGACCACCGGGTGCAGAGTCCCCTCGAGCAGGTAATGCCACTCCTCCAGCACCAATTTGATGGCTAGCAGTTCTCGGTCTCCTATGGAGTAGTTGCGCTCTGAAGAGGAGAAGAGCTTGAAGAAGCCGCAGGTTACCATTCTGCCGGATGGAGATTTCTGGGTGAGCACCGCTCCGGCTCCGGAAGAGGAAGCATCAACCTCGAGAAAGGATTGTTTGTTGTTATCCGGACAGTGCAGCACAGGGGCAGAAATGAAGGCTTGTTTTAAAGAGCGGAAGGCCTCCTCCGCTTCGGGCGGCCATTCCTTAGGATTTGCTCCCTTTCGGGTGAGGGCAGAGATAGGAGCAGTCCGGGAAGAGAAATGTGGGATGAAAAGACGGTAATAGTTGGCGAAGCCTAGGAATCGCTGAATCGCCTTCAACCCCTCCGGATGGGGCCACTTTAAGAAGGCAAAGACCTTCTCGGGGTACATCCGTAGACCTGTCTTAGAGATAATATAGCCCAGGAACGGAAGAGAGGACTGTTCGAAGAGGCATTTCTCAAATTTTGCATATAGGTGATTCTGCCTGAGCCTAAGCAGGACCTGACGAACATCCCTCCGATGTGAGGGAAGATCCAGAGAGAAGACCAAGATGTCGTCCAGGTACACCACCACGCAAGAATATAAGAGGTCACGGAAGATGTCATTAACTAATGCTTGGAAGATGGTGGGAGCATTACAGTGACCGTCCCGGGTATTGAATGCCGTCTTCCACTCGTCTCCTTGGCGGATCTGGATCAGATTATACGCCCCACGAAGATCGAGCTTGGTGAAGATCTTCGCGCCTTTAAGGCGGTCGAACAGCTCAGAGATGCGCGGCAGGGGGTATTTGTTTTTGACAGTGATTTAGTTGAGTCCTCTATAGTCGATACATGGACGTAGTGAACCGTCTTTCTTTTTAACGAAGAAGAATCCGGCTTCAGCCGGGGATGAAGATTTCCGGATGAATCCCCTAGCCAGATTTTCTTCGATGTACTCCGACATGGCCTGGGTTTCGGCCAACGACAACGGGTAGATACGCCCACGGGGGTGGAGTGACACCGGTTACCAGGTCGATAGGGCCTATGGGGTGGCAGATTCTCTGCCTCCTTCTTGTCGAAGACATCAGCATAGGACCAGTAGGGTACCGATAGACCGGGTAAATTAGTCGGAGTGGATGGGGGTCGAGCCGGGCGAACAGGAACCAGGCAGGTCTCATGGCAATCCTGCCCCAAACGGAGCACCTCACCGGATTGCCAATTCAGAACGGGTTCATGTTTCTGTACCCAGGGTAGACCTAGCAAAGGGGGGTGAGAGAGTCTGGAAAGCACATGGAAGGAAATTCTCTCTGAGTGCAGCATTCCCACCTGCAGTGTTACGGGCTCTGTGACAAGCAATATGGTCACCGGAAGAAGTCTTCCATCCATGGAAGCGACTGCCAATGGTTCGGCCAGAGATTTGGTAGGAATCTGAAACTTCTCTACAAGGGACTGGGATATGAGATTCCCAGCGGCTCCGGCATCCAGATGTGCGGTTTCAAAGAAGCTATTCTCTCCACAGGAAATAGAGACGTATAAAGTCAAGAATGGAGAGGATTTACTTTTGCCTAGGACGACCTCTACGAGCGGTCCTAGACACTGGAGTTTCCCGGCTTCACCGAGCAGGAATGAATCAGGTGCTCCTTACTACCACAGTAGAAACAGCTCCACTCGGCTCAGCGTGTCTCTTGGCAAGATTTGACCATCTTGGTCTGGTCGATCTGCATAGACTCGGGAGAGCGTGACCGGGGAGTTACAGGTTGGGAAGCGGGTCTCTGGAAAGCAGGAGCAAGACGAGGAAATCTTCTCTCCCGGGTAGTCTCCTTAGCACGTTCTAGGAAACGGATATCAATCCGGGTTGCTAGTGACACCAGGTCATCCAGGGTGGTAGGAACGTCCCGGCCGGCTAACCCGTCCTTAATCCAACCGGAAAGGCCCTCCCAGAAGGGGGACACCAGGGCCTCGTTGTCCCAGGCAAGCTCAGAAGCGAGGGTACCGAACCGTATGGCATACTGGGCCACAGTGAGACTCCCTTGGCGGAGAAGGAGCAATGAGGAGGCAGTAGAGGTCCTTCATCCGGGTTCATCGAAGACCTTCCGGAAGGCAGTGAGGAAAGCCGGAAGATCGGACACCAGGGAATCCCCTTTTTCCCATAGAGGGTTAAGCGACGCCAATGCTTCCCCGGAGAGGTGAGACATGATGAACGCCACCTTGGCCCGGTCGGAGGGAAACTGATGTGGCAGAAGATCAAAGTGCAGTGTGCACTGCTTCAGAAAGCCCCGACATAGGACGGGGTCACCTCCAAAACGAGGAAGCTCAGAAAGCCGGGATCCTAGGCTGGATGCCGTGGTATTGGTAGGTAGTGGCGCTGCCGGAGCGAGTGTCGCTCGACTTGGGGCGGACACAGTTGGAACAGACAGCGTGTCGAGGCGAGTGTTGACACACAGCAGGTAGGTCAGTTTGGTTTCCTGTTGGGATCTATGACGAGAAACCTCCTGGTACAGGTCAGCAAGCGAAGGGGCCACCGGGTTCCATGGCGCGTGCACACTATTATGGATCCGGGTGGTGGAACCTCTGTGCTGCGGTGCAAGGAGGGACCAGAGGGGTGTAACTAAGTAACAACATGGACCGACCAAGGTCGTACGGCGGCGCAATCGACTCCGTGACCAGTGAAGGACCGAGCAGAGGGACCAGGTGCTACTCTGTGGACAGACCATGTATGACAGCAGGGGACTCCCACGGGTCAGAAGGCAGGGACTGACCGGTACAGCAGATGAGCACAGCAGGCAGGCTGACGGGTGGTCCGGGCAGACGGACTGGCAGGCACGGCAGGTAGCAAGCTGGAGCCTCCAGGTAGGCGGGCTGGTAGGCACGGCAGGTAACAGGCAGGTGCTTAAAGGTAAGCGGGCTGGCAGGCACGGCAGATAACAGGCAGGAGGCTAAAGGTAGGCAGGCTGGTAGGCACGGCAGGTAACAGGCAAGAGCCTCCAGGTAGGCTGGCTGGTAGGTACGGCAGGTAACAGGCAGGTGCTTCCAGGTAAGCAGGCGGACAGGGTCCGTAGACAGACTGGCGGGCTGGACTTGTAGTCAGGCTGGCGGGCTGGACTTGTAGTCAGGCTGGCGGGCTGGACTTGTAGTCAGGCTGGCGGGCTGGACTTGTAGTCAGGCTGGCGGGCTGGACTTGCAGTCAGGCTGGCGGGCTGGACTTGCAGTCAGGCTGGCGGGCTGGACTTGCAGTCAGGCTGGCGGGCTGGACTTGCAGTCAGGCTGGCGGGCTGGACTTGCAGTCAGGCTGGCGGGCTGGACTTGCAGTCAGGCTGGCGGGCTGGACTTGCAGTCAGGCTGGCGGGCTGGACTTGCAGTCTGGCTGGCGGGCTGGACTTGCAGTCTGGCTGGCGGGCTGGACTTGCAGTCTGGCTGGCGGGCTGGACTTGCAGTCTGGCTGGCAGGCTGGACTTGCAGTCTGGCTGGCGGGCTGGACTTGCAGTCTGGCTGGCGGGCTGGACTTGCAGTCTGGCTGGCGGGCTGGACTTGCAGTCTGGCTGGCGGGCTGGACTTGTAGTCTGGCTGGCGGGCTGGACTTGTAGTCAGGCTGGCGGGCTGGACTTGTAGTCAGGCTGGCGGGCTGGACTTGCAGTCAGGCTGGCGGGCTGGACTTGCAGTCAGGCTGGCGGGCTGGACTTGTAGTCTGGCTGGCGGGCTGGACTTGTAGTCTGGCTGGCGGGCTGGACTTGTAGTCTGGCTGGCGGGCTGGACTTGTAGTCTGGCTGGCGGGCTGGACTTGTAGTCTGGCTGGCGGGCTGGACTTGTAGTCTGGCTGGCGGGCTGGACTTGTAGTTTAGCTGGAGGGCTGGACTTGTAGTCTGGCTGGCGGGCTTGTAGTCTGGCTGGCGGGCTGGACTTGTAGTCTGGCTGGCGGGCTGGACTGGTAGTAGCAGGACCTGAGGGCTGAAGCGGAGTATAACACACAAAGCTACAACCTTGCATGGGCACCTCCATATTGGAGGAGGTGCCTTTCATAGGGGAAGTCCTCCGGCCATTGGCCGTGGACTTTTTAGGAGGCCAGAGGATGCCAGAGCAGCTGCAGGGAGGCCAGAGGATGCCAGAGCAGGGCCGCGGCAGTAAGAGGGACGGCGTCTCTGCCGGGCAGGAGGCAGAGACGCCGATGCTACACTAACAATTTAAAGACACATAGAGGTGGGTCATAGCAATGACTATGACATGTTCCCATTAGAAAGGAGAAGGTCTGCTATACAGTTATACGGTATGCAGTGAGTCCAATGGCTGTCAAAATTTTAGGAAAAACTCCACTAACTCCACTAACAATTTAAAGACACATAGAGCTGGGACACAGTAACGACATGTTCCCATTAGAAAGCAGCGGGTCTGTTATCCAGTTAGAGTATGTAGTGAGTCCAACGGCTGCCATAATTTAGGAAAAACTCTACTAACAATTTAAAGACACATAGAGCTTTGTCACAGTAATGACATGTTCCCATTAGAAGTGTGAGGGTCTGCTATCCAGTTATAAGGTATGCAGTAAGTTCAACCGCTGGCAAAATTTAAGAAAAACCATACTAACAATTTAAAGACACAAAGAGCTGGGCCACAGTAACGACATGTTTCCATTTGAAAAGAGATGGTCTATAATACATTTATAAGGTATGTGTAGCACCCTGCTACCCACAGGTACCACAGGACCCAAAAGGGTGCATGGACGGACTTCTCCACAAGAGGCCCTCAGTACACACAGACACCTCCACCCTTCCACCTCATACCACCAGAGGGAGCCCTGTTAGGGATATATATATACTGGAGGGTGGAGTTAGGTAGGGAGAGTGTGCTGACACTTTACAGCAGCGAAGAAGCAGCACATGTTAGCTGCTGTGCTGAGGGCAAGTTAAGGCCTAAAGCACGTGCTGAAGCCTGAGGGCCTAGAGCATGGCTGCAGGCAAGGAGAGGAGAGAGAAGTGTTGGGGGGCAGAGGAGCATCTTAGGCTCACCCCAGAACACAAGCCGGACACCAGATCCACGCCTACAGGATCCTCTACGCCCAGTAGGAATAACTGGTATACCAAGGGGATTCTAGACCCGTGGTCAACCTGAAGCTGCAACCATCCAAAGAACTAGGAACCAGGAAGGCCCCAGCGTCCAGGGATAGTGGTAGCCAGAGGAAAGTTCTTACCACCAAGCAGACAGGTGAGAAAGTGAGAAAAAGTACAGAAGCTAGGCCTAGTTCCAAGCAGGTCAGGAGCTTCAGAGAGAGAGAGGAAGAAACAGACAAGGAGGCCTTCTACCCGCTCACTGGGGAGAGTCCAGAAGTGCACCCTTCCTATCAAGTACCCTGGACTGTACCTGCGGTCTACACCAGTAAAGGTACTGAAGCAAATCCCCTGTGTGCGTGTCTGTTATTCTCCCCTGACCCAGCTGGGCCACTTCTCACCTGCATTCCTTCCATCTACACTGCCCCGGGGGCCCGCTCCGCCTGTGGGGAGCAGAAACATCTCAGCTGCCATCCCATCACCCCCAGAGGTCTGCAGCAGCGCTGGTACCCATTACCAGGAACCACAGGTAGCGTCACAAGATAAAACCATTTATCATCCCTTCAAGCCACAACCCCTTTTAAGAGTAACCCCAGGGTATGGGCCCGGGAGCCGACTGCCGTGACATCCCAAGAAGGTAAAGGCCTGGGTACAGAGTCCCCCATATCCCCCTGGGCGAGTCATCTCTTCCTGGCGTCACAAACAGGATTTCGTGCCCATTGCCACCGGGTACTGTGTGCCGTGTTTGAACTGTGTATTCAGAACTGTGGTGAACATCGCCGCCATTACCGCATCGCCGCACGGGAAGTAGAGGGGTGTAACTGCGGGAACCAGAGAGGCGTGACCGTTGGTAGCGCACGAAGCCCAAGCCCCGCCTCGCGCTCTGACGCAGCACCAGGAAGCGTCAGGTCCTGGAAGGAGACCGCCGTCCCAGGAAGCGCGAGCTCTGACGTCAGCTGCGAGGGAGACGCAAGGTCCTGCACTGAAGTTGCTCGACGGGCAATCCCTCACTTCCCGTCTGCAGGGCTGCGGCCTACCCGATCGAAGGAAAGAAGGTAGGCTACGGTTTACTAGGGGGGCGCAACCATGGCCGACGACCAGCAAAATGCCGGAGCACCGGTTAACGCTCCCGATGCTCATCCCGCGCCCGGCGCTGCTCAGGCCGGAGCAGCCGCCCCACCAGCACGGGCCGTGACTCGAATAATACCCATGGCCCTGCCGTACGTCCCTGAAGTGAAGTGGCTTTCCCAGTATGACGGCAAACCAGACACCCTGTCTGGGTTCAAAAGAAAAATATGCGGTGCATTGGACATGTACTCAATGGCTGGTAAACAGAGAGCCGCTGTTGTGATGGGACAATTGATTGGTGCCGCAGAGCGGGAAATTGAAACCTGGCCAGCCGCAGACCAGGAATCAGTACCTATTATATTCAAGAGACTGCAAACTGTCTATGAAAACCGCACTGAGACAGATCTCCGGATGAGGTTCTACAACTGTGCCCAGAAACCTGAGGACAGTATCCGGGACTATGCCTGGCGCTTACAAGAGGCACTGCGGGCCTGAAACAGGTTATTCCAGCCAGCATACATGATGAGAACAAAATGCTGACAGAACAATTCATCCAGGGGCTGAGGTCCCAGGAGGAGAGCAGAACTGTACGGTGGTGGGCCTTAGATCATCCAAATGCCACCTTTGACGCCCTGAAGGACATGGCTATTAAGGGTCTGCAGCCCCTGGAAACAGCAGATACTGCTATCCAGCGTTACCAGGGTGGGGTCACCCCAGTGCCCACAGCACCCATTGCTCCTTCATTAGCGGCTGAGGCAAAAGTGAAAACAGCGCCCCCTAGCGAGCTGGACAGCCTACGCTCTGAAGTGCGTCAGCTAAGTAAAACCCTGACCACCATCCTAAGCGCCCAGCAGCTACAGATGGAGCCCAAGCCGGATGGAAGGATCCTACACGCCGACAGTCCCGAGGATGTCCCCTGGATGAGGAGAAGAAGGAGGACAACGCCACCCCATGGGAGGACCAATGACCGACGTCGCCCTCCAGGAGAACTCATCTGCTACCATTGCCAGAAGGCAGGCCACCTCACCCGGACCTGTCCTTTAAACGGGCAAACCCTGGGGCCGAGGGCCAACACCCAGAAGTAGACCAACAAGGCCCATCAGGCTGGTAAAACCGGTTTGTAGGAGGAAGACCTTTCCTGTCCATCGTGCTGGATGGCATAGCAACACCTCCACTACTGGACACCGGGTCACAGGTGACCATCATACCTGATGTCCTCTACAAAAGGTACTTGTCCATAGATGAACTCCGCCCGCCAGACCCAAACCTCACCGTGTATGCCTCCAATGGCCTTCCTCTTAACCTAATCGGTGTTAAGGACGTGACAGTGAAGGTGAGAAGAGTGGAATTAAAGGATCAAGGACTGATTGTAGTAGAGTCTAACCCTGGTAATAAACACCCATATATGATACTTGGCACAAATGTTGTTGGTAACTGTTTGGGAGAAGTGTTGTTTTTACTCCAACAGATTGCTGACACTGCCAGACGAGGGCAGAGGAAGGTACTCCAGAGAGAGATTCGAGCCCTCCTGTAACAGCAACAGGTAAAACTAACAGGTGGTGAGATTGGTAATGTACGGGTGACAGACCCGATACCCATTGTGATTCCCCCAATGAGTGAAATGCTGATTTGGTGTAGGGCAGCAATAGGTCTCAAGGGACAGGACTACCAGGCGGTAGTAGAGCCCATCAGCTCAGAACACAGACCTACACTCCTAATTGCTAGAGGGGTAGTTGATGTGCGCAATGGAAGGGTACCCGTACGGCTCCTAAACTGTGGGGAGGAGGAAGTCAAATTGCCGAGATACGCCACTGTTGCCAGACTGTATACTGTGAATAATAATAACATACACAGAGTGGAACCCTTGACCCCACCAGACACGGTGGAGGACAATGACTCCAAAGCCCAGCTGGAGGAATGGTGTCAACAGCTCCATGTTGGAACTGACCACACTCCTGTCCATCAAAAACACGGTGTCTACAGAGTGGTTCAGGAATATGAACAGGTGTTTAGTAAACACTCATTTGATTTTGGAAGGGTCAAAGGGATACAACACCACATACCCACAGGTAACCATCCACCTATCAAGGAGCGTTACAGACCCATACCACCAGCACATTACCAAAAAGCCAAAGAAATGTTGCATGACATGAAAAAGGCAGGGGTAGTAAGGGATAGCTGTAGCCCCTGGGCAACTCCCCTGGTCCTGGTCAGAAAGAAAGACGGTAGCATGAGGATGTGTGTAGATTACAGACAAATTAATCGAATAACACATAAAGATGCATACCCTTTGCCCCATATAGAGGAATCCCTGGCTGCACTAAAATCTGCCAATTATTTCTCCACATTGGATCTCACTAGGGGGGACTGGCAAGTCTCTGTTGTTGAGGAAGACCGGGAGAAGACAGCCTTCACCACCCCGATGGGATTATGTGAATTCAACAGCATGCCATTTGGACTTTGCAATGCACCCGGAACGTTCCAGAGGTTGATGAAGTGTTGCTTAGGACACCGGAACTTTGAAACAGTGCTGTCATACCTGGATGACGTTATCATGTACTCAAGGACTAATGAAAAACATCTAAAACACCTGGCAGAGGTATTTGACGCATTGTCCCGGTATGGGATGCAATTAAAACCTTCCAAGTGCCACCTGCTCAAACAGAAGGTTCAGTACCTGGGACACGTGGTCAGCTCAGAGGGAGTAGCACCAGACCCGGAGAAGGTCACTGCCATCCAGAAGTGGCCTGAACCAAAGAACATCAAAGAAGTACGTCAATTCCTGGGACTGGTCGGGTACTACAGGAGATTAATTAAGGACTACACCAAAATGGCAGCACCTTTACAAGATCTCCTAGTAGGACAGTCCAAAAGAGGTAAAAGTCCCCCATTCCAGTGAGGCAAAGAACAGGCCGAGTCCGTTGCGTTAATGAAGGAAGCCCTAACCGGTGAGGAAATCCTGGCTTACCCCGACTACAGCCAACCTTTCCTGTTATACACAGAGGTCAGCAATGAGGGACTGAGAGCTGTGATGTCCCAGAAGCAAAACGGCAGAGAAAAGGTAATTGCCTATGCCAGTAGAAAGCTTCGCCCTACTGAGAGGAACCCGGAGAATTACAGTTCCTTCAAGCTTGAGTTCCTGGCCTTGGTCTGTGCTATCACAGAAAGATTCAAACAATACCTATCCTCAACTAAATTTGCAGCCTTTACCGAAAATAACCCCTTGAGACACCTGGAGACAGCCAGGTTGGGAGCCATAGAACAGCGTTGGGTGGCCAGATTGTTGAATAACCAGTTCACAATCAAGTACCGGGCAGGTCACAAGAACACCAATGCTGATGCCCTGTCAAGAATACCCCATCAGTCGGACACCGAGGATGAAGTGGATGACCTAGAAGAAATTGAATTACCTGCTTTCCACAGAAATGGAATGGTCCAAGAGCAACACACCTCCAGAAGACATCATGGTAAGACACTAAACCCTCTACCTGATCACAGCTGGAAGGAGATCCAGGACAGTGACCCGGTTGTCAGTCTCATCAAAGGACTGATAACCCAAGAATGTTCTCACGTGGAGAAGGATGCTTCTCCACAAGCCAAACACCTGTGGAATGAGAGAAGCCGGCTGTTCATCTAAAGAGAAAAGCTGTGCAGAAGGTATGTCAACCCCAGAACCCATGAAATGGTGTGGCAGATTGTAGTACCCAGGAAAGATATCCGGATGGTACTAGAGGCCTACCATGACCAAGCAGGTCATTTTGGCTGGAAGAAGTTGGAAACCCTGCTGAAGGACCGGTTCTATTGGGTTGGAATGCGGAGTTCCATAGAAAAGTGGTGCCAGAATTGTGGGCCCTGTAGCCTCAGAAGGAAAGACTACGGAAGTCAGAAAGCACCCTTGCAGTCAATCAAAACAACCCAACCCCTGGAGATTGTTGCTCTGGATCACGTCAAACTATCACCCAGCAGATCAGGCTATTCCTATGCCCTGACCATGGTGTCTCACTATTCCCGGTTCCTGGTGGTAGCCCCTGTCAAGGACCTGACAGCAGAAACTGCAGCAAGAACCTTCCAAACCTACTTCTGCAGGCCCCATGGATACCCGGACAAGGTACTAACAGATCAAGGCACTGCCTTTGAAGCTGAACTATTCAAAGAATTCTGTCACCTGTATAGATGTAAGAAGATCCGGACTACACCATATTATCCTCAAACCAACGGTATGTGCGAGAAAATAAATAACATCGTCAATGACCTGTTAAAAACCCTACCTTTGGAAGACAGGAACCAGTGGCCAGACAAACTACCTGACCTGGTGGACCTGTATAACAACATACCTGTTAGTCCTACTAATTGTACCCCAGCGTACCTCATGAGAGCAAGACCCGGAAAATTGCCCATGGACCTGGAACTCGGAGTGGTAGAACCTGCTGCAGATATGTCCACTGAAGACTGGGACACAAATCGGCAAGAGCGGTACAGGAAAGTACAGGCCTGTGTTGAAGAAAGCCTAAACAAAGTAAAAGAAAGACAAGAAGACCAGTATAACAAGCATGCATCAGCAGAACCCTTGGCACCCGGAGAAATAGCGCTAAAGCGGAAAAGAGGCCACAAGCTCGATGACCAGTGGGAAAGAGAGCCCTACACCGTGTTAAATTCCGGATTTGACAACACCAAAACCTGCCTAATCAGCAAGGATGGAGGTAGGACAACGACAACAGTCTCAAGGGACCACTTGAAATTGTGCCCAGGTCTACTGATGACACAGGAGGAAGAAGTACCTCTTATAATACCGGAAAAACCCAAGGAAGATGTAGTTCATACAGTTCTAGGAGACTTCCCCGCGGATGGGCCTCAACTCGATGGAGCAGTTATCATACCAGTGATACAATTCTGTCAGCCACCAGAAGAACCTCCACCACAAGAAGAACCTGTGAGCGCTCTGGAAGAGCCTGCTGAGGAACAGGAAGAGTCCCCAGTAAGAGGAGGACCACCAATTGAAGCAGAGCCTGAAGATCCAGTAAACAGTGCACTTGCCAGCCCTATAGAGATGTTGAGGCAGTTCTATAACTTACCCGCACGTACACCTGATAGGTTAGCGGATAGTGCATGCACGTCAGAGACAGACACCAGTATCACCCCAGTGCTACGTAGATCCACACGCAGCACACAAGGCCAAATCCCTACCAGGTATAGGGAATAAAGTGCAAAAGTCTAAAGTGTAAAAATGTGTCAAACTTGTACAGTTACCCAGTTCGGGTATTGCCTATTGTTATTTATTGTGTGCCTTTGATATGTGTTTTATTTCTAATGTGGCGCCCTGCTGTGCATTGGTGCCACAGACCCAGAAGGGTGCATGGATGGACTTCTCCACAAGAGGCCCTCACTAAATTCACACACCTCTACCTTCCACCTCATACCAGCAGAGGGAGCCCTGATAGGGATATATAAAGGAAAGGTGGAGCCAGGCAGCTCAGTTGTTTGAGTTCAGAGTCTAGAGTCAGACAGAGGGTGTCTGAGAGCATGTCGACGCTCAGAGAGCGGTGAAGATGCAGCACGCCAGCTGCCGATTAGTGAGGGCCCTGAGTGTGGCCAACGGCGAGGAGAAAAGGAGAGTGGAGCTAAGGGGGCAGAGGAGCATAGTAAGCTTACCCCGTTATACAAACCGGACACCGGGACCGAGCCTACAGGGACCCTTTACACCCAGTAGGGATAACCGGAATCCCAGGAGGACTACAAGTCCCTGGCAAACATGAAGCTAGACACATACAGTACCAGGAACCACGAAGGCCCCGACGTCCAGGGAAAGTGGTTACCAACCGGAGGTCCTACTTCTGAGCAACAGGTGAAGTAAAAGCAGGACATATAATCTAGGCTCAGTTGCAGGCTGGCCAGGAGCATACACAGAGACAGACACGGATCAGGAGGCCCTATACCCGCTCACTGGGGCAAAGTCCAAAAGTGCGCCCTTCACCTGGAGTACCCTGGACCGTACCTAACAGCACCAGTAAAGGTAATGAAGCAAATCCCCTGTCTCTGTCCGTTACTTCTGCTGCGCCATCGCTCCCCCTGCACCACAACGCCCAGCGCAACCTGCATCATTTTACACTGCCCTGAGGCCTGCTCCACCTGTGGGGAGCCGTTCCATCTCTAGCTGCCCTATCATCTGCCTCAGAGGACTGTTGCAGCGCTGGTGATCCTTCACCAGACCCCACAGGTGGCGTCACGACAGATCCCCTACAAATATCCCTTTTTGCACTGACCGCCCTGGGTCACGGACCGGGCCAGCCACCATGATATCCCCTGCAAGCAGCCATAAGGCCCGGCTGCCGAGTACCCCACGGCCCTGGGGGCGAGTCAGATCTTGGCGTCACAAACAGGATTGCGTGTCCGTTGCCACCGGGTACTGTGCGCCTTAAGAGACTGTAACCCTTACTATGGTGAAGTTTTCCCGCTATTCCTGATGTTTTCCCGCCATTATCCGCCTTTTTCTGCCGCCGAATCAAGAAGCGTCAGGTCCTGGAAGGAGCCAGAGGATGCTCTGACGTCAGACACGAGCGACGCAAGGTCCTGAAAGAAGACCGTCGCCCACGGAGCTGCGACCTACCTGAAAAGAAAGTGAAGAAGGTAGACTCCGTTTCACTAGGGGGGGCACAACCATGGCCGACGACCAGTAAGCCACCGGAGCACCGGTTAGCCCTCGTGAGGCCCAACCTGCACCCGGAGCCGCACAGGCCGGAGCGGCCCCTTCACCAGCGGGGGTCGTAACTGGAGCGAAGTGGTTCCCCCAGTATAATGGTAAACCGGACAAACTGGCCGGATTCAAGAGGAAAATATGCGGCATACTCGATATGTATTCTATGACTGGCAAGCAGAGCGCCGCTGTAGTGTTAGGACAATTGACTGGTGCCGCTGATCGAGAAGTTGAAACCTGGCCAGCCGCAGACCAAGAATCAATGTCCATCATCTTTAAAAGATTGCAAACAGCGTTTGAAAATCACACTGAGATAGATCTCCGGATGAGGTTCTACCAGTGTGTTCAGAAACCTGAGGACAGTATCTGGGAATATGCCTGGCGCTTACAGGAGGCCCTGTGGGCCCTGAAACAGGTTGGTCCAGCCAGCATCCATGAAGAAAATAAAATGCTGACGAAACAATTCATCCGGGGGTTGAAGTCCCAGGAAGAGAGCAGAACTGTACGGTGGTGGGCCTTAGACCATCCAGATGCCACCTTTGACACCCTTAAGGACATGGCTATAAAGGGCCTGCAGCCCCTGGAAACCGCAGATACTGCTATCCAGCGTTACCAGGGTGGGGCCACCCCAGTGCCTGCGGCACCCACCGCTCCTTCACTAACGGCTGAAACAAGGATGCAAACAGTGCCCCCTAGCGAGTTGGACAGCCTACGCTCTGAAGTACACCAGTTAAATAAAACCCTGGCCACTGTCATGAGCACCCTGCAGCTACAGACGGAGCTTGAGCCGGAAGGAAGGATCTTGCTAGCCGACAGCCCTGAGGATGTCACCTGGATGAGGAGAAGAAGGAGGACAACGCCACCCCGGAGGAGGACAACGCCACCCAGTGGGAGGACCAACAGCGCCCTCCAGAAGATTTCATCTGCTACCGCTGCCATAAAGCAGGCCACACCACGTGGACCTGCCCTTTAAACGAGGAAGCCCTGGGGACAAGGGCCGACACCCAGGAGTAGACCAACCAGGCCCATCAAACTGGTACCACCGGTTCGTGGGAAGAAGACCCTTCCTGTCCATTGTGCTGGATGGCATCGCGACACCTGCCCTGCTGGGCAAAGGATCTCAGGTAACCATCATGCCTGATGTCCTCTACAAAAGGTTCTGGTCCATAGACGAACTCTACCCACCAGCTCCAAATCTTTCCGTGTATGCCTCTAATGGCCTCCCCCTTAGCCTAGTCGGGGTTAAGGATGTGGCAGTAAAGGTGGGAAGAGTGGAACTGAAGGACCAGGGACTTATTGTAGTAGAGACTAATCCTGATGATACAGACTTGTATATGATACTTGACACAAATATTGTCAGTAACTGTTTGGGAGAAGTGTTGTTCTTGCTCCAACAGATGTCTGACACCGCCAGACCAGGGCAGAGGAGGGTGCTCCAGAAAGAGATCCGAGCCCATATGTACCAGCACCAGGTAAAGCTAACAGGTGGTAAAATTGGTAATGTACGGGTGACAGACCCGATACCCATTGTGATCCCCCCGATGAGTGAGATGCTGATTTGGTGTAGAGAAGCAATAGGTCTCAAAGGACGGAGCTACCAGGCGGTAGTAGAGGCCCTTAGCTCGGAGCATAGACCTACACTCTTGACTGCCAGAGGGGTAGTGGATGTACGCAATGGGAAGGTGCTCGTACTCCTCCTAAACTATGGGGAGGACGAGATTAGATTACGTCGCTACGCCACTGTTGCCAAACTATACACAGTAGATAACAACTCCATACACACGGCGGAGTCCTTAACCTCACCAGACGAAGTGGAGGATAATGACCCGGGAACCCAGGTGGAGGATTGGTGTCAACAGCTCCATGTTGGGAAAGACACCACTCCTGCCCATCAGAAACAGGGTGTACATCGGGTGGTTCAGGAATAGAAGCAGGTATTCAGTAAGCACCCACTTGACTTTGGGAGGATTAAAGGGGTGCAACACCATATACCCACAGGTCACCATCCACCCATCAAAGAACGTTACAGGCCCATACCACCAGCACACTACCAGAAGGCGAAGGAGATGTTGCACGACATGAAGAAGGCAGGGGTAGTAAGAGACAGCTGTGGTGCCTGGGCAGCTCCCCTGGTCCTAGTCAGGAAAAAGGACGGAAGCATGAGAATGTGTGTAGATTACAGACAGGTAAATCGCATAACACAAAAAGATGCATACCCTTTGCTGCGTATAGAGGAATCCCTGGCTGCATTAAAGTCTGCAAACTACTTCTCCACCCTTGACCTCACTAGTGGGTACTGGCAAGTAGCTGTTGCTGAGGAGGATCGGGAGAGGACGGCCTTTACTACCCCGATGGGACTCTGCAAGTTCAACAGTATTCCGTTCCAACTCTGCAATGCCCCCGGAACGTTCCAGAGATTGATGGAGTGCAGCCTGGAACACCGCAACTTCGAGACTGTACTGCTCTACCTGGATGACGTGATAGTGTACTCCAAAATGTACGAGGACCATTTGAAGCACCTGGCAGAGGTATTTGAGTTGCTGTCCCGGTATGGGATGAAGCTGAAGCCCTCCAAGTGCCACCTGCTCAAGCGAAAGGTACAGTACCTGGGTCACATCGTCAGTCCAGATGGAAAAGCACTAGACACGGAGAAGGTCACTGCCATCCAGAAATGTCCGGAGCTGAAGGGTCTCAAGGAGGTACGTCAGTTCCTGGGACTAGTCGGGTATTACCGGAGGTTTGTGAAGGACTTTACCAAGAAAGCGGCGCCTTTGCAAGATCTCCTGGTAGGACAGTCCGGGAGAGGCAGAAACCCCCCGTTCCAGTGGGGTAAGGAGCAAGCTGAATCCTTTGAGGTGATGAAGGAGATCCTGACCAGCAAAGAGATCCTAGCCTACGCTGACTACAGCCAACCGTTCCTGCTGTACACTGATGCCAGCAATGAGGGTTTAGGAGCTGTGTTAAGTCAGAAGCAGAATGGCCGGGAGAAGGTGATCGCCTATGCAAGCAGGAAGCTCTGCCCGACCAAGTGGAACCCAGAGAACTATGGCAGCTTCAAGTTGGAGTTCCTGGCCCTGGTCTGGGCCATTGTAGCATCGGCGTCTTTGCCTCCTGCTAGGCAGAGACGCCGTCCCTCTCACCTTCCTGTTCAGCGCACGGCGTCCTCCAGCGCTCCTTCCCGGGCACTGTGCTTAGGGCGCGCGCGCTCCCCCTCTCTTAAAGGGACCGCGCACACCGTCCTAAGGAGTCCCCGGCCAATAGCCGGAGGACTTCCCATATATAAGGCACCTCCTCCAAAATGGAGGTGCCCGAGCAAAGTTGTTGCAAATCATACTCACCTCTGCTTCAGACCTCAGGTCCCGTTGCCAGCCTGACTACCAGTCCTGGTTGCCTGCTTGTCTTCTCTTCGGCCCGACAGTCTGTCTCCTGCATCCGCCAGTCTGTCTATGGGCAAGTCCACCTGCCGACCAGGAAGCACCTGCCAGTTACCTGCCGTCCCTGCTAGCCCGCTCACCTGGGAGCGCTCACCTCCTACCCGCCTGCTAGCCTACCTGGAGGCTCCGTCGTCACTTGCCGTGACCGTCTGCCTGCCAGCCAAGAGACTCTTACCCGCTCAGCCGTCACTTGCCGTGACCACCTGCCTGCCCGCAAAGAGACTCTTACCTGCTCTTCCGTCACTTCCCGTGACCACCCGCCTACTCACCCAGAGACTGCTACCTACCTGTTGTGTCCACCCGCTACTCCGGTCAGTCCCAGCTACCTGACCTGTGGGAGCCACCTGCTCTAGTACAAGGTCGTCCCCAGTATAACATCTGCCCTCGGGGTCCCTCCTTGTTCCAAGGCACAGAGGTTCCACCACCCGGCCCCGTTAGTTTGCTCGGGCCATGGAACCCGGTGGCGCCCAAGCTCCCTCGCTCTCTGACCTGTTCCACGAAGTCTCCCGTCAGAGATCCCAACAGGAATCCATCCGGAACCACCTGCATAATGTCAACTCCCGCCTGGACACACTGACTGCTCCACCTGGACCTGCCTCCAGTCGTACGACTCACGCCCCGGCAGCGCTGCTACCCATCAATGCCATGGTACCCGGTCCGGGTCCCCGGCTCTCTGCACCACCTCGTTTTGGTGGAGATCCCGCTTTGGCTCGAGGCTTCATTAACCAGTGCACCCTGCACTTTGAACTCTTGGCACATCACTTTACCACCGACCGGGCCAAAGTGGCTTTCATCATGTCCCATCTCACTGGAGAATCACTGGCTTGACTAAATCCCCTGTGGGAGAGAGGGGATCCCCTCCTATCCAACTTGTCAGCTTTCCTCACTGCTTTCTGGAAAGTCTTCGATGAACCGGGACGAAAGACCTCGTCAGCCTCCTCTCTGCTACGTCTCCGCCAAGGGAGTCTCACCGTAGGCCAATATGCCATACGGTTCCGTACCCTCGCTTCTGAGCTTGCCTGGAATAACGAGGCCCTGCTGTCCGTCTTCTGGGAGGGTCTTTCCAGTCGGATTAAAGATGAACTTGCCGGTCGGGACATCCCTACCACCCTGGACGACCTGGTGTCACTTGCTACCCGGATTGTCATCCGGTTCCAGGAACGTACCAAGGAAACCACCCGCGAGAGAAAGTTTCCCCGCCTTGCTCCTAACTTCCAGAGACCTGTCTCTTCTTCAGTCACTCCCCAGGCGCACTCACCCGAGCCCATGCAGGTCGACCAGACCAAGTTGGTCAAATCCCGCCAGGAGTCACGCCGGGCCGAGGGAAGCTGTTTCTATTGTTGCAGCAAGGAGCACCTGATCCGTTCCTGCCCGGAGAGGCCGGGAAACGCCGGTGTCTAGGATCGCTCGGAGAGGTGGTCCTAGACAAAAGTAAGTCCTCTCCCTCCCTGACTTTGTCTGTCTCTTTCTCCTGGGGAGAGGATCGGCACTTTGAAATCACCCACCTGGACTCTGGAGCTGCTGGGAACCTCATCTCCCAGTCCTTGGTCGAGAGATACCGTATTCCCACCAAGCCTCTCACTGAACCTTTGTCAGTTGCCTCCGTGGATGGTAGACTCTTTCCAGTGCCCATCCTGCTCGTCACTGAACCCTTAACTCTGCAGGTGGGAATGCTACACTCAGAGAAGATCTCCTTCCATGTGCTATCCGGACTCTCTCACTCCCTCTTGCTAGGTCTACCTTGGCTCCAGACACATGAACTCGTATTGAACTGGCGATCCGGTGAATTACTCCGGTGGGGTCCAGACTGCCATAAGACCTGACTGGCTCCGGTCCGCCCAGCTCGCCCTCCGCCTACTCCAGCTAATCTACCCGGTCTCCCGGCTCCATACTGGCCCTATGCGGACGTCTTCGGTAAAAAAGAAGCAGAGATGTTGCCACCCCATAGGCCATATGACTGCCCGATCGACCTGGTACCTGGCGCCACTCCTCCCCGTGGGCGTATCTACCCGTTGTCTGCGGCCGAAACCCGGGCTATGTCTGAATACATTGAAGAAAATCTGGCTAGGGTATTTATCCGAAAATCTACCTCCCCGGCTGGAGCCGGATTCTTCTTTGTCAAAAAGAAAGACGGCTCGCTAGGTCCCTGTATTGACTACAGAGGACTCAATCTAATCACTGTAAAAAGCAAATACCCCCTGCCGCTCATCTCCGAATTGTTTGACCGTCTCAAGGGCGCCAGGATCTTCTCCAAGCTGGATCTACGAGGAGCATATAACCTGGTCCGTATCCGTAAAGGAGACGAGTGGAAGGCAGCATTCAATACCCGGGACGGTCACTATGAGTACCTTGTGATGCCCTTTGGTCTCTGTAATGCCCCCGCTGTCTTTCAAGAGCTGGTCAACGACATCTTCCGTGACCTCCTGTACTCCTGCGTAGTGGTATACCTGGACGATATCTTGGTCTTCTCTCCGGATCTCCCCACACACCAGAGGGATGTTCGTCAGGTCCTGCTTAGGCTTCGGCAGAACCACCTCTATGCCAAATACGAGAAGTGCCTCTTCGACCAGACCTCCCTTCCATTCTTGGGCTATGTTATCTCCCAGACAGGTCTGCAAATGGATCCCGAGAAGCTCTCTTCCGTTCTAAAATGGCCCCGTCCAGAAGGTTTGAAGGTGATACAGAGATTCCTGGGCTTCGCCAATTACTATCGTCTTTTCATCCCACACTTCTCGTGCCGGACTGCTCACATATCTGCGCTTACCCGCAAGGGGGCAAATCCCAAGGTATGGTCGCCTGAAGCTGAGGAGGCCTTCCTTTCCTTAAAGAGAGCCTTCGCCTCAGCCCCCGTCCTGCACCGTCCGGACGGTAATAAACAATTCTACCTGGAGGTTGATGGCTCCTCCTCCGGAGCCGGAGCGGTACTCACCCAAAAATCTTCTACCTGGAGAATGGTAACCTGCGGCTTCTTCTCCAAAATCTTCTCCTCGTCTGAGCGCAACTACTCCATAGGAGACCGTGAATTTCTTGGCACTGGGGGAGTGGCGCTATCTGCTTGAAGGGGCTCTTTACCCGGTAATCATCTACACGGAGCACAAAAACCTGGCATATCTTCAAAATGCCCAGAGACTTAATCCTCGCCAGGCCCGGTGGTTGTTGTTTTTTGCCCGCTTCGACTTCATTCTTCATTTCTGCCCGGCGGACAAAAATGTCAAAGCTGATGCCTTGTCCTGGTCCTTCCTGTCCTCTGATCAAGAGGAGGAGCCTACGCACATCATTGACTCCTCCAAGGTGATGAATGTGGCCCCCTTGGATCTGACTCGTCTTCCACCTGGTAAGACGTTTGTAGCAGTACCAGATCGGGAGAGGGTTCTTCGCTGGGGACATTCTTCTAAACTAGCTGGCCATGCTGGCCAAAAGAAGACCTTCATGCTCATTACCCGGCATTACTGGTGGCCTACCCTGAGTAAGGACGTTGTAGACTTCGTCGCGGCCTGTTCATCCTGTGCCCGTAACAAAGTTCCCAGACATCTACCAGCTGGCCATCTCCTGCCCCTTCCCGTACCTGCTGCTCCATGGCAGCACATTGCTATGGACTTTATCACCGATCTTCCTGTTTCTGCCGGGTGTACAGTCATTTGGGTGGTCGCTGACCGCTTTTCTAAAATGGCCCACTTCATTCCCCTGCCTGGTCTCCCATCTGCACCCGAGCTGGCTAAAGACTTTATCCGCCACATGTTCCGTCTCCATGGCCTACCCCTCCACATCGTGTCGGATCGTGGGGTTCAGTTCACCTCACATTTCTGGAGAGCCACATGTAAGCTGCTAGACGTCACCCTGGATTTCTCCTCCGCTTACCATCTACAGTCCAATGGTCAAGTGGAGCGGATCAATCAGATCCTGACCAGCTACCTCCGGCACTTCGTTAATGCCCACCATTCGGATTGGGTGGATCTCCTACCATGGGCCGAATTCTCTTACAATAACCATGAGAGTGAATCCTCTTCCAAATCCCCGTTCTTCATAGTCGGTGGCCAACATCCCCGGATTCCAGTTCCTGTCTCCGCTTCTGTAGACAACCCTGCCGGGGAGTCTCTTGCCAGCGAATTTTCTACTATTTGGGAGAGTACCAGGTCCACTCTTCTTCTGTCCTTCGAGCGGATGAAGAGATATGCTGATAAGAGACGTCTGGATCCGCCTCAATTCCGTCCGGGAGACAAGGTTTGGCTCTCTTCCAAACATGTGCGGCTCAAAGTACCCTCCTACAAGTTGGGCCCTCGATTCATCGGACCCTTCGAAGTCCTCAGGCAAATTAACCCAGTGGCCTACAAATTAAAACTCCCGGCCACCCTACGCATTCCCAACTCCTTCCACGTATCCCGCCTCAAACCACAATTTAGGAGAAACCCTACTTATAATTTAAAGACAAATAGAACTGGGTCACAGTAACGAGTACGACATGTTCGAAATTAGAAAGGATAAGGTCTGCTATACAGTTATAGGGTATGCAGTTAGCCCAAGGGCAGCCAAAATGTAGAAAAAAACACACTAACAACTTAAAGACACATAGACCTAGGTCACAGTAACGAATATGACATGTTCCCATTAGAAAGGAGCAGGTCTGCTATACAGTTATAGGGTATGCAGTGAGTCCAACGGCTGCCAAAATTTATGAAAAATCCTCCTAATAATTTAAAGATACACAGAGCTGTGCCTCAATAACGACATGTTCCCATTATAAAGGAGAGCGTCTGCTATCCAGTTATAGAGTATGCAGTGAGTCCAACGGCTGCCAAAATTTAGGAAAAACCCTACTAACAATTTAAAGACACAAAGAGCTGTGCCTCAGTAATGACATGTTCCCATTAGAAAGGACCAGGTCTGCTATAGAGTTATAGGGAATGCAGTGAGTCCAATGGCTGTAAAAATTTAGAAAAAACCCTACTAACAATTTAAAGACACATAGAACTGGGTCACAGTAACGAGTACGACCTGTTCGAAATTAGAAAGGATAATGTCTGCTATACAGTTATAGGGTATGCAGTTAGTCCAACGGCTGCCAAAATTTAGGAAAAACCCTATTGAAAAACAATTTAAAGACACAAAGAACTGGGTCACAGTAATGAATACGACATGTTCCCATTAGAAAGAAGCAGGTCTGCTATACAAAATAGGGTATGCAGCGAGTCCAAAGGCTGTCAAAATTTACAAAAAAACTCTATTAACAATTTAAAGACACATAGAACTGGGTCACAGTAACGAGTACGACATGTTCCCATTAGAAAGGAGATGGTCTGCTAAACAGTTATAGGGTATGCAGTGAATCCAACGGCTGCCAAAATTTAGAAAAAACCCTACTAACAATTTAAAGACACATAAAGCTGGGCCACAGTAAAGACATGTTTCCATTAGAAAGGAGAGGGTTTGATATCTGGATATAGAGTGTGCAGTGAGTCAAACAGCTGCCAAAATTTAGGAAAAACCCTACTAACAATTAAAAGACACATATTACTGGGTCATGGTAACAAGTACGACATGTTCCCATTAGAAAGAAGAAGGTCTGCCATACAGTTATAGGGTATGCAGTGAGTAGAACGGCTCTTAATATTTAGGAATAACCCTACTAACAATTTAAAGACATATAGAGTTGGGTCACAGTAACAACATGTTCCCATTAGAAAGGAGCAGGTCTGCTATACAGTTATAGGGTATGCAGTGAGTCCATCGGCTGCAAAAATTTAGGAAAAACCTTACTAACAATTTAAAGACACATAAAACTGGGTCACACTAACGAGTACTCCATATTCCCATTAGAAATGAGCAGGTCTGCAATACAGTTATTAGGTATACAGTGAGTCCAATAGCTGCCAAGATTGAGAAAAAACATTACTAACAAATTAAAGACACATACAACAGAGTAACAGTAACAAGTACGACATGTTCCCATTAGAAAGGAGTGGGTCTGCTATACAGCTATAGGATATGTAGTGAGTCCAACGGCTGCAAAAATTTAGGAAAAACCCTACTAACAATTTAAAGACACACAGAGCTGGGCAAAAGTAACGACATGCTCCCATTATAAAGGAGGGGGTCTGCTATCCAGTTATAGAGTATTCAGTCAGTGCAACGGCTGCAAAAATTTAGGAAAAACCCTACTAACAATTTAAAGACACACAGAGCTGGGCAAAAGTAACGACATGCTCCCATTATAAAGGAGGGGGTCTGCTATCCAGTTATAGAGTATTCAGTCAGTGCAACGGCTGCCAAAATTTAGGAAAAACCCTACTAACAATTTAAAGACACAAAGAGCAGGGCAACAGTAACGGCATTTTTCTAACAGAAAGGAGGGGGTCTGCTATACAGGTATAGAGTATTCAGTGAGTCCAACGCCTGCCAAAATTTAGGAAAAACACTACAAACAATTTAAAGACATATAGAGATGGGCCTCAGTAACGACATGTTCCCATTAGAATGAAGCGGGTCTGCTAAACAGTTAGAGTATGCAGTGAGTCTAAAAAAAAACTATAACAATTTAAAACACATACACCTGGGCCACAGTAACGACATGATCCCACTAGAAAGCAGATGGTCTGCCATACAGTTATAGGGTATGCAGTGAGTCCAACGGCTGCAAAAATTTAGGAAAAACCCTACTAACAATTTAAAGACACATAGAGCTGGGCCTCAGTAACGACATATTCCCATTAGAAAGTAGAGGGTCTGTTATACAGTTATATGGTATGCAGTGAGTCCAACAGCTTCCAACATTTAGGAAAAACCCCACTAACAATTTAAAGGCACATAGAGCTGGGCCACAGTAATGACATGTTCCCATTAGAAACGAGAGAGTCTGCAATCCAGTTATAGGGTGTGAAGTGAGCCAAAGGCTGCCAAAATTTAGGAGAAACCCTACTAACAATCTGAGACACATAGAGCTGGGCCACAGTAACGACGTGTTCCCACTAGAAAGGAGAGGGTCCGCTATACAGTTATAGGGTATGCAGTGAGTCAAATGGCTGCCAAAATTTAGGAAAAACACTACTAACAATTTAAAGACACATAAAGCTGGGCCTCAGTAATGACATGTTCCCATTTAGAAAGGAGCGGGTCTGCTATACAGTTATAGGGTATACAGTGAGTCCAACAGCTTTCAAAATTTAGAAAAAAAACCCTACTAACAATTTAAAGACACATAGAACTGGGGCACAGTAACGAGTACAACATGTTCCCATTAGAAAGGAGATGGTCTCCTATACAGTTATAGGGTATGCAGTGAGTCCAACGACTGCCAAAATTTAGAAAACACCCTACTAACAATTTAAAGACAAATATTACTGGGTTATGGTAACGAGTACGACATGTTCCTATTAGAAAGAACATAGTAACATAGCTTTAAGGTTGAAGGAAGACTAAGTCCATCTAGTTCAACCCATAGCCTAACTTGTTGATCCAGAGGAAGGCAAAAAAAACCATGTGGCAAACACTAAGCTCCACATTGGGGAAAAAAATTCCTTCCCGACTTCCCGACAATCAGACTTTTTCCCTGGATCAACGCCCTATCAAGGAATCTAGTATTTATAACCTGCAATATTATACTTTTCAAGAAAGGCATCCATGCCCTTCTTAAATTTTAACAGTGAATCACTCATTACAACATCATGCGGCAGAGAGTTCCATAGTCTCACTGCTCTTACAGTAAAGAATCCCCGTCTGCGATTATGATTAAACCTTCTTTCCTCCAGACGTAGAAGATGCCCCCTTGTCCCCGTCTCAGGCCTCAGAGTAAAAAGATCAGTAGAAAGGTCTTTGTACTGTCCCCTCATATACTTGTACATAGTAATAAGATCACCCCTAAGCCTTCTTTTTTCCACAGTAAATAACCCCAAGTGTAATAACCTGTCTTGGTATTGCAGACCCCCCAGTCCTCTAATAACCTTGGTCGCTCTTCTCTGCACCCGCTCTAGTTCAGCTATGTCTTTCTTATACACCAGAGACCAGAACTGTACACAGTATTCTAAGTGTGGTCGCACTAGTGACTTGTATAGAGGTAAAATTATGTTCTCCTCATGAGCATCTATGCCTCTTTTAGTGCATCCCATTATTTTATTTGCCTTTACAGCAGCTGCCTGACACTGGCCACTAAACGTGAGCTTGTCGTCCACCAATACACCCAGGTCTTTTTCAGTGACAGTTTTGCCCAGTGTTTTACAATTAAGCATATAATTATACATTTTATTTCCTCTGCCCAAGTGCATTACCTTACATTTATCCCTATTAAAGCTCATTTGCCATTTATCAGCCCAAGCTTCTAGTTTACATAGATCCTCCTGTAATATAAAATTGTCCTCCTTTGTATTGATTACCCTGCAGAGTTTAGTGTCATCTGCAAATATTGAAATATTACTCTGTATGCCCCCTACAAGGTCATTAATAAATATGTTAAAAAGAAGGGGGCCCAATACTGACCCCTGTGGTACCGCACTGTTAACTGTGACCCAGTCTGAGTGTGTTCCATTAATAACCACCCTTTGTTTCCTATCACTTAGCCAATTCTTAACCCACATACATATATTTTCCCCTATCCCCATTGTTCTCATTTTATGTATCAAACTTTTGTGTGGAACTGTATCAAAAGCTTTTGAAAAGTCCATATACACAACATCCACTGCATTTCCTTGGTCCAGTCCAGAACTTGCCTCCTCATAAAAACTGATCAGATTAGTTTGACAGGAACGGTCCCTCGTAAACCCATGTTGATATTGGGTCATGAGGTTATTCTTCTTCAGATACTCTATCATAGCATCTCTTAGGAAACCCTCCAGGATTTAACCCACAGTAGAGGTTAAGCTTACCGGCCTATAATTTCCAAGTTCAGTTTTTGTCCCCTTTTTGAATATTGGCACCACATTTGCTATATGCCAGTCCTGTGGTACAGACCCTGTTATTATGGAATCTTTAAAGATTAAAAATAATGGTCTATCTATGACATTACTTAATTCCTGCAGTACTCGCGGGTGTATCCCATCCGGGCCCGGGGATTTGTCAACTTCAGTGATTTTTAGACGCCGCCGTACTTCCTGCTGGGTTAAGCAAGTGACATTTACTGGAGAATTTTTGTTATCACTAATCATGTTTTCTGTCATGCGATTTTCTTGTGTAAATGCGGTTGAAAAAAAATCATTTAGCATATTGGCTTTTTCCTCATCCTCATCCACCATTTCACCCAGACTATTTTTAAGGGGGCCAACACTATCATTTTTTAGTTTTTTACTATTTATGTAGTTAAAGAATATTTTGGGGTTATTTTTACTTTCTCTGGCAATGATTCTCTCTGCCTCAATCTTTGCTGCCTTGATTTGTTTTTTACATAATTTATTTAATTTTCTATATTTATTTAATGCCTCATCACTACCTACTTGCTTTAGTTCTCTAAATGCTTTCTTTTTGTCACTTATTGCGCCCCTTACAGCTCTATTTAGCCATAGCGGTTTCCTCCTATTTCTAGCATGTTTATTCCCAAGGGGTATATATTGTGCACAGGTCCTATTCAGGTTGTTAATAAATGTCTCCCATTTGCTTTGTGTAGCTTTATGTCTCAGGATATCGTCCCAGTTTATTGCACTAAGATCATCTCTTAACCGTTGGAAATTTGCCTTCCTGAAGTTTAGTGTCCTTGTAACCCCTCTACTACACATCTTATTAAAGGTTACATGAAAACGTATTATTTTGTGATCACTATTACCCAAGTGACCCCCAACTCGTAAATTTGATATGCGGTCTGGCCTATTGGTTAATATTAGGTCTAGCAGTGCCCCCCTTCTTGTTGGGTCCTGAACCAGTTGTGAAAGGTAATTGTCTCTCATAGTAGTCAAAAACCTATTTCCTTTGCTTGAACTACATGTTTCTGTCCCCCAATGTATTTCAGGGTAGTTGAAGTCTCCCATAATAATGACTTCTCCTTGAGTCGCTGCTTCATCTATTTGCTTTACGAGGATATTCTCCGCTACTTCCATTATTTTTGGAGACTTATAACAAACCCCTATCAGTAATTTATTATTTTTTCCCCCTCCCCTTATCTCCACCCACAGGGACTCTACATTTTCATTAGATTCACATATATCCTCCCGCAAGACAGGTTTTAAGGATGATTTTACATATAAACACACCCCCCCCCCTCGCTTGTTTCTACGGTCATTTCTGCACAGACTATAGCCCTGTAAATTAACTGCCCATTCATGGCTCTCGTCCAGCCACGTCTCAGATATCTCTACCATTCTAATTCCTCCATTTTGTTGGTGAGGCTTCTGGTATTAGTGTACATGCATTTTATGCATCTCTCTGTACCTCTATTCCTTCTTACTTTATTGACTGTTCTAACACCACCCCCAATCTCTTTATTTGTGCCCAGGTCACTATCTGCACTATCCCCACCTATAAAATGAATACCCTCCCCCCAATCCCTAGTTTAAACACTCCTCCAACCTTCTAGCCATTTTCTCCCCCAGCACAACTGCACCCTCCCCATTAAGGTGCAGCCGGTCCCTAGCGTAGAGTCTGTAGCCAACTGAGAAGTCGGCCCAGTTCTCCAGGAACCCAAATCCCTCCTTCCTACACCAGTTCTTGAGCCACTTATTTATCTCCCTAATCTCCCTTTGCCTCTCTGGCGTGGCTCGTGGTACCGGTAGTATTTCAGAGAATACCACCTTGGAGGTCCTTGCTTTCAGCTTGCAGCCTAATTCCCTGAAATCATCTTTAAGGACCTTCCACCTACCTTTAACTTTGTCATTTGTGCCAATGTGCACCATGACCGCTGGGTCCTCACCAGCCCCTCCCAGTAATCTGTCAACCCGATCAGCGATGTGCCGGACTCGAGCGCCAGGTAGGCAGCACACTGTTCGACGATCCCTGTCTTTGTGACAGATTGTCCTATCTGTTCCCCTAATAATTGAGTCCCCCACTACCAGCACCTGCCTTGCCTGCCCTACTCTCCTATTTCCCTCTTTACTGGAGCTGACACTCCTCCGGCTTTTAGGGGACATGCCTTGCTGCAGTAGTGCAACCCCTGTACCGTCACTCCCCTCATCTGCCAACTTTGCAAACTTATTGGGGTGTGCCAGATCAGGACTAGCCTCCCTGGCACTCTTCCCTCTACCACCCCTTCTAACTGTGACCCAACTAGCGACCTCACTGTCCTGCAGCTCCCGACTACCACCTTCCCCCACATCTACCCCACTGAGCTGCTGCTCAGTGAGCAGCAGACTACTTTCCATGTTGTCAATGGATCTCAGTGTTGCCAGCTGCTCATTTAGATCCAGTATCTGGGCTTCCAAACGCACAACGTGCACATGACGCGCCCCCTGGGCCATATTCTTTAGGGGAATACCCGGAGCCGGATCAGATGGGGGTTGTAGTCTCCGAGTGGCTGTGACCCGGTCCGTGCCCAGGGTGTCAAACTCAGTGTGTGGCAGTCCTTACTGATGTTATTAAAGTTCTTTAGGTCGACTACGCCACCCGTTGTATTGCGGTCACTACGGCCGCCGCTGCAGCAGGGTCCGCTGAGGCTGATGGTGTTTGTGCAGCTTAGGTAGTATAACCCCCAACGGGAGGGGTATAGCCTCAGGGGGTCAGGTGTAGAGGATGGGGGTTGTGGTGGCGCAGTGTGGACGGTATGAAGACTCAGAGTCGGGTTCTGCAGTTCATGGTCTTTACTTACTGCTGTTGTGCTGGCCACTCCGGCCTTGAGTGACCACCCGAGCCGTGCTGCGTCCACCAGGTCCTGGACTCGGCCAACCCCCAAGCAAGTCCGGAGCGTGGTCCTGAGCCCTCTTTCTGTCTTGTCCTCGTCTCTGGCCTTCCCCACCAGGGATCCACCTAAGTCCAGCTCCCTCGGGCCTTCTGTTGGTAAAACCCTTGGCTCTGGGTTCCCTGACCCTATTCGTGGTCTGCCTTCCGGGTGGATATGGTGGGTGGCCGTGGCAGATGCTGCCCACGGCCTCCGGTCTCTGGCTGAGGTGTGCTGTAGCCTCCACCAGCTTGGGATCCGGTACCCTGTTGCCAACTCTTCACCCTGTGGTTGTATTTGGGTTCTCAGAGTTCCTTCTTTCTCCCCCTCTGGGTCTTTTCTTTCTCCTCTCTCACTCTGGGCCTTTGCTCCTCTGCTCTCTTCCTCTGACTTTTCCTCTACAGCAGACTGACTGACTCTGACTGACTGACTCTGACCCTGATCTAAGATGGTTCCCACCTTATATACTCCCTCTATGTGTGAGCTCAGGTGACCAGCACCCAATGAGCTCCTAGCACTACCCAGACTGCTCCCCCTATCTGCCCCTACACTACAGGGATGTTCCACCCCCCTCCCACTCCAGCCAGGGACAGACACGGTCGTACCTGCACATTTCTAAGTGGGAGTACCGTCGGCCTGCCCCTCGGAAATGGGATGTGTGTAGTGCATGCAGCCTTCTGAGCTCAGTCCCACACTCCATCCTTACCTGGGAGTGGAATATCACACCTCTGGGTTGAGGTGCAATACCCCTGTAGCAGCCGAATCCTCAGGGTGCTACACACACATCTCGCGCAGCAGTAAGCAACCCCGACCGACTGTTCAAGGAATACATACATGTGGCAAGATGTACACTGGATAGCATTGTCAATAATGGAGCTCATTTTCTAATGGGGATTGCAATAGACAGAATGATAAGTAAAAAGAAAAGTAAAGAATTAATGAAATACAGTCAGCAATTCAGTCCAAAGTCCTCCCTTCCAAACTCCCTGGATACAAAGTCACTGAAAAACACACTTACTTTCGTTCGCACTTACGCTCCGGACACACGCAGCTCGTTCACACTCGCAAACTAAGAGATTTAACGAGTTTTTTTTTTGTTTTTTTTCCCCTTTTCCAGCAATGCACCCTTCACCTCAATGCACTTCCAAAGGACTGGATGCCCAACCAGCTGCCCCTTATAAAACCTTAATTATGACCTCTTCCCCTTAATTAACCCCTTGTGAGTAAAACTACACCTCAGGATTTTAGTGCAATGTAGTTAACCCTTAAATACACAGGTAGTAAACTAAGAAACTAAAACTGTAGTGAGAAAATAGGTTTTAAAAAGCCCAATAAATCTAAACAGGAAGAAAAGCACTCAGCAGGTCACAATGCAGCACTCACAGTAATTCACACAGGTATTTTCTGCAGGATACCCAATACCTCTTCACTGAAAAACAAGTCACACACTTACTTTCGTTCGCACTTACGCTCCGGACATACGCAGCTCGTTCACACTCGCAAACTAAGAGATTTAAAGAGGTTGTTTTTTTGTTTTTTTTTCCCCTTTTCCAGCAATGCACCCTTCACCTCAATGCACTTCCAAAGAAGGTTTGCCATAAAGTTATAGGGTATGAAGTGAGTAGAATGGCTCTTAAAATTTAGGAATAACTCTACTAACAATTTAAAGATACATAAAGCTGGGCCACAGTAAAGACATGTTCCCATTAGAAAGGAGAGGGTTTGATATATGGATATAGGGTGTGCAGTGAGTCAAACAGCTGCCAAAATTTAGGAAAAAGCCTACTAACAATTAAAAGACATATATTACTGGGTCATGGTTACGAGTACGACATGTTAACATTAGAAAGAAGAAGGTCTGCCATACAGTTATAGGGTATGCAGTTGTGGCGCCCCTGAGGGTTTGGTCGCCACAGAGGTACTACACCTCACCCACAGGTGTGGTGTCTCCCTTCTCTCAGGTAAGGAAGGAGTGCCGCACGGAACCCCAACACCTACATCCAACACTACACTGCTCCAGGCCAGCAGGAGGGGCAAGATGCAATGTAGTTTTCTGCTGAGCCCTGACCCTGGCTGGAGTGACGGGAACCCAAAGGTAAGGGGAACCAGTAGTGGGTGTGGGTGGAGGAAGTAGTTTAAAGGAGCACTCATACAGTAAAGATATAAGAAGAAGCCATCTTAGAATAGAACAGAACAGTACAGTTCAGAGAGTGAGGACAGTCAGTCCGGGAGCAGAGTCTCTTTAGGAGCTCTGCTCCACGAGCAGGGCCTAGTCGCAGAGGCCCAGGAGGGGAGCAGGGAGTAAGCTATGTTCTGCAAAGGGGATCCTAGGGGGTACGGCGAGTGCAGGCGGCACCCGTACACTCCGAACCTGCCAAGTGTCAGGAGGATCTATGCCGCAAGAAGGGGACTGGCCCCTGCCCAGTCGTGCAGCTTCAAGCCTCAGCTGGAAAAACCGAAGACTTCTGACTCCTATAGCCAGAAGCCAAAAACCCCACTCCAATCCAAGTAAGGTCAAGCAGGGCTATGCAACTCCGACGGACAGGGGGGACCTCACAGCACCTGAACAGAATTTCACAGTGGGAAGCGCAGGGCAGGAGGGAGAACGACTCAGCGTGAAGTCGGTCTAGAAAGGTACACAAGAAAGTGGGGTTCTGCCAGACACTCCCAAGTTGTCTGAGGAAGGACTGAACCCCTGCCCGGTGAACGCAGAGCGACGCGGCAGGCTTGCACCGGTACAGTGCACCTGGGGACTGTCTAAGAACTGTGAGTAAATCTTGGATGGCTGCACTGTACTGCCTCCGTGATTTTCTTTCGCCGGCGCCATTTCCCTCCCTGCACTACAACGCCCAGCACGCCTCCATTCATTTACACTGCCCTGAGGCCTGGTCCACCTGTGGGGAGCCGTTCCATCTCTAGCAGCCCTATTATCTGCCTCAGAGGACTGCTGCAGCGCTGGTGATCCTCACAAGGCACCACAGGTGGCGTCACAACAAATCCCCTATAAATACCCCCTTATTGCACTGACCGCCCTGGGTCACGGACCGTGCCAGCCACTGTGATATCCCCCGCAAGCAGCCACAAGGCCCGGCTGCCGAGTACCCCACGGCCCTGGGGGCGAGTCACAGTGAGTAGAACGGCTCTTAAAATTTAGGAATAACTCTACTAACAATTTAAAGACACATAGAGCTGGGTCACAGTCACAACATGTTCCCATTAGAAAGGAGAGGGTCTGCTATACAGCTTGAGGGTGTGCAGTGAGTCCAAGGGCTGTCAAAATTTAGGAAAAAGCCTACTAACAATTTAAAGACGCATAGAGCTGAGCCACAGAAACAACATGTTCCCATTAGAAAGCAGAGTGTCTGTTATACAGTTATAGGGTATGCAGTGATTCCAACGGCTGCCAAAATTTAGTTAAAACCCCACTACCATTTTAAAGACACATAGAGCTGGACCACAGTAACAACATGTTCTTATTAGTAAAAGGAGAGGGTCTGCTACACAGTTATAGGGTATGCAGTGAGTCCAACTGCTGCCAAAATTTAGGAAAAACCCCACTAACAATTTAAAGACATGTAATGACCGGTGGTCCGAGAGAGATCCAGTGAGTCACAAACTGAGACAGAGACAGAAATAAACAACACTTTCTTTACTAAAACAGAGATTAGACTAAAATTCAGTATTGGATGAATCAGTCTCAGGTTCTGCCTGGGACACTACCTCTACTAGATACACACAATCAGCAAGAGCTGAAATCAATGTGCCAATCTCAAGGTTTCCAGCTCATGTAAATTATTCTAAAGATCTGGAAAAATTTTACCTAAACACAGTGTCAGACTAGTGAGGGACCCCCTGAGATGGCACACTGCATACAATCCTACCACTATAAACAATAATAATGCATGAAACTATATCAATTGCTCTTATTATTAGGATATCCGGATATCTTAAAGTTATGGTACCGTTAACCTCGGATGCAGTCTATCACAGGCCTGTGAATTGCGGTGGCTGCAGCTAGTCCCGGAAAACTTTGGCACCAAAACAAAAACAGAGTTCACAAAACAGCAAAAGTTCCTTGTCTTGTTGGCCAATGCCGAGCCCACACGCCGGGGACTTTAGTCCTGTAGCCTCAGATTAAGGTCTGGGAAGATCTCTTCACAAAGTCTTGTCAATATCCTCTCAGTGGAAATGGCACCAGAAATCTTCTTTGCTCCCGAAGTCTCTTACTGTTATCCAGTACACCATACACGTGTTCAGTCACAGAGATGGATTGCTCAGCCTCTTCATCACCCGACACATGACTTCTCCAGCACAAAGTCTATAATCCACTCAGCATGGACTTTCACAAAACTCCACAGAGCCACACAGCTTCCCCAGCTCAGCACTTGTCCTTAAACAGGCATAGGGGTCAACAAACTCCACACAGAAGAGAGTAAAGACAGCGTCTTCTTGCAGCTCCTTCTCTCAGACTTCCTGTCTAGACTCACACATCAGACGCTCTCAAAATACACACAGTCTCTAGCCCTGCCCCTCCTCTGAGCCCAGCCATGCAAAAGTCAAAGGGTCCTAGAACTCTCCAGCTGTTATCACATTTCACACTCTCACAGACACATACTGTAGAGCTGGGCCACAGTAATGACAAATTCCCATTAGAAACGAGAGAGTCTGCAATCCAGTTATAGGGTGTGAAGTGAGTCCAAAAGCTGCCAAAATTTAGGAGAAACCCTACTAACAATCTGAGGCACATAAAGCTGGGCCACAGTAACGATGTGTTCCCACTAGAAAGGAGAGGGTCTGCTATACAGTTATAGGGTAAGCAGTGAGTCCAACGGCTGTGAAAATTTAGGAAAAACCCTAATAACAATTTAAGGACACATAGACCTGGGCTACAGTAATGACATATTCCCATTAGAAAGGAGAGGGTCTGCTATACAGTATAGGGTATGCAGTGAGTCCAACGGCTGCCAAAATGTAGAAAAAACCCTACTAACAATTTAAAGACACATATTACTGGGTCATGGTAATGAGTACATGTTCCCATTAGAAAGAAGGTCTGCCATACAGTTATAGGGTATGCAGTGAATAGAACAGCTCTTAAAATTTAGGAATAACTCTACTAACAATTTAAAGACGCATAGAGCTGGGTCACAGTAACAACATGTTCCCATTAGAAAGGAGAGGGTCTGCTATACAGTTATAGGGTATGCAGTGAGTCTAATGGCTGCCAAAATTTAGGAAAAACGCTACTAACAATTTAAAGACACATAGAGCTGGGCCTCAGTAAAGACATGTTCCCATAAGAAAGGAGCAGGTCTGCTATACAGTTATACGGTATGCAGTGAGTCTAACGGCTAACAAAAATTAGGAAAAACCCCACTAACAATTTAGAGACATAGAGCTGGGCCTCAGTAACGACATGTTCCCATTAGAAAGGAGATGGTCTATTATACAGCAATAGAGTATGCAGTGAGTACAACAGCTGCAAAAACTTAGGAAAAAAACTGCTAACAGTTTCAAGACACATAGAGCTGGGCCTCAGTAATGACATATTCCCATTAGAAAGAAGAGGGTCTGCTATACAGTTATAGGTTATGCAGTGAGTTCAACAGCTACCAAAATTGAGAAAAAACCCTATTAACAATTTAAAGACACATACAACTGGGTCACACTAACGAGTACACCATGTTCCTATTAGAAAAGAGAAGGACTGCAATACAGTTATTAGGTATACAGTGAGTCCAACGGCTGCCAAAATTTAGAAAAAACCTTACTAACAATTTAAAGACACGTAGAGTTGGCCCTCAGTAACGACAAGTTCCCATTAGAAAGGAGCAGGTCTGCTATACAGTTATAGGGTATGCAGTGAGTCTAACTGCTGCCAAAATTTAGAAAAAACACTACTAATAATTTAAAGTCACATAGAACTGGATCACAGTAATGAGTACGACATGTTCCCATTGGAAAGAAGAAGGTGTGCTATACAGTTATAGGGTATGCAGTGAGTCCAACGGCTGCCAAAATTGAGAAAAAAACCTACTAACAATTTAAAGACACGTAGAGCTGCGCAACAGTATCGACATATTCCCATTATAAAGAAGAGGGTCTGTTATACAGTTATAGGGTATGCAGTGAGTCCAAAGGCTGCACAAATTTAGGAAAAACCCCTTTAACAATTTAAAGACACATACAGCTGAGCCACAGTATCGACATGTTACTATTAAGAAGGAGATGATCTATTATACAGTATTAGGGTATGCAGTGAGTCCAACGGCTGCCAAAAGTTAGGAAAAACCCCACTAAAAACTTAAAGACAAATAAAGCTGGGCCATAATAACAAATATGATATGTTCTTATTAGAAAGGAGAGGGTCTGCTATACAGTTATAGGGTATGCAGTGAGTCCAACGGCTGCCAAAATTTAGGAAAAACCCTACTAACAATTTAAAGACACACAGAGCTCGGTCACAGTAACAACATGTTCCCATTATAAAGGAGAGGATCTGCTATCCAGTTATAGAGTATGCAGTGAGTTCAACGGCTGCCAAAATTTAGGAAAAACCCCACTAACAAACAATTTAAAGACACAAAGAACTGGGTTGCAGTAACAAATACGACATGTTCCCAAAATTTAGAAAAAACCCTACTAACAATTTAAAGACACATATTACTGGGTCATGGTAACGAGTACATGTTCCCATTAGAAAGAAGAAGGTCTGCCATACAGTTATAGGGTATGCAGTGAGTAGAACAGCTCTTAAAATTTAGGAATAACTCTACTAACAATTTAAAGACACATAGAGCTGGGTCATAGTAACAACATGCTCCCATTAGAATGAAGCTGTTCTGCTAAACAGTTATAGGGTATGCAGTGAGTCTAACGGATGCCAAAATTAAACAAAAAACAATAACAATTTAAAACACATAGTGCTGGGCCACAGTAACAACATGTCCCCACTAGAAAGGAGATGGTGTGCCATACAGTTATAGGGTATGCAGTGAGTCCAACGGCTGCCAAAATTTAGGAAAAACCCCTTTAACAATTTAAAGACAAATAGAGCTGAGCCACAGTATCGACATGTTCCTATTAAGAAGGAGATGATCCATTATACAGTATTAGGGTATGCAGTGAGTCCAACCGCTGCCAAAATTTAGGAAAAACCCCACTAACAACTTAAAGACACATAAAGCTCGGCCATAATAACGAATATGATATGTTCTTATTAGAAAGGACAGGGTCTGCTATACATTTAAAGGGTATGCAGTGAGTCCAACCGCTGCCAAAATTTAGGAAAAACCCCACTAACAACTTAAAGACACATAAAGCTCGGCCATAATAACGAATATGATATGTTCTTATTAGAAAGGACAGGGTCTGCTATACAGTTAAAGGGTATACAGTGAGTCCAACGGCTGCCAAAATTTTGAAAAATAAACAATAACAATTTGAAGACAAATAGAACTGGGCAACAGTAAAGATATGTTCCCACTAGAAAGGAGAGAATCTGCTATACAGTTATATCGTATGCAGTGATTCCAACAGCTGCCCAAACGAAAAAAAAGACAGCACTATACACATAAAGCTGGGCCATAACAACGAATATGATATCTTCCCATTAGAAAGGAGAGGGTCTGCTGTACAGTTACAGAGTATGCAGTGAGTCCAACGGCTGCCAAAATTTAGGAAAAAGCCTACTAACAATTTAAAGACACACAGAGCTTGGCCACAGTAACGTCATGTTCCCATTATAAAGGAGGGGGTCTGCTACACAGTTATAGGGTATGTGTAGCTCCCCGAGGGCTCGGCTGCTACAGGGGTATTGCACCTCAGCCAGAGGTGTGATATTTCACTCCCAGGTAAGGATGGAGTATGGACCAGGGCTCAGGTAGCTGCATGCATCACACACACCCCATTTCCGGGGGACAGCTCTTCAGTGCTCCCATTTATATTGTAATGCAGGCACATCTGACCATGTCCCTGGCTGGAGTGGGGAGGGGGGAGGAAAACCTAGTGATGTAGGAGCAGAAGGGGACGGTTTCTGGAGCATAGGAAGGAGCTCATTGGGTGCTGGTCACCTGAGCTCACACTAAGAGGAGGAGGTATAAAAGGTGGGCACCATTTCAGTTCTGGGAGAAGAAGTTCAGTCGGCGAGAGGAGAAGACAGGGAGCGGAAGCTCCGTAGGAGCTCTGCTCAAAGGCAGGCCTAGGGCGAAGGCCGGAGCCTGAGAGGAGAAGGAGAAGTAGGCCTAGAGAAGAGGCCGAGGAAGGAGTAGAAGAGGGAACAGGGAAGAAGGAGAAGAGACAGAGAAGCAGAAGGGCACAGAAACAAGAAAGAAGAAGGGACCTTAAGAACCCACAAGATCACGAGTGAAGGGTCAGGCAGAATAAGGGTACCGGATCCCAAACTGGTGGAGGTAAATTATCCCTCAGCCTAAGACCGGAGGTCGCGATCATTTATTGGTGCGACCCCCTGCTAATCCTGCTAGGAAGACACCATACAAGATAGCGGGAAACGGGGCCCACGTTTGCCTGCATAGATCCGCGGCAGCTGGACAGAAGTTTGGTCACTGGTGGGGCACGAGCCAGAGAGAGGACAGAACGGAGTCCAGTGCCATACTCCTGAATTGCCTGGGGGTTGACCGAGCCCCTCACCTGGTGGACGCAGCACGGCTTGGGCAGTCATTGCTGACAGAAGTGACTTGGAAACGAACTGTGAGTAAAAGACCCTGGACTGCAACATATTGTCGTTGTGTTTCTTACCGCGCCAGCACTAATGGTACTGGGACGCCCCGCACTACAATCCCCATCATCTCCACTCACTGCCCTGGGGCCACGCTCCTCCCGTGAGGAGTCATACTACTTAGTGCTGCACACCTACATCTGCCCCAGCGGTCTGCACTGCAGCGGCGGTTAACTCTAACCGCAATCCACGGGTGGGGTAGTCGGACATTGCAAAACATATAGAAGACTGCCACTGGTCTGACCACCCTGAGCCACGGACCGGGTTACCACTACTACCCCCATCGTTGCCCTGTTGCCCGGCTCCGAGTGCCCCACGGCCCAGGGGGCGAGTCAGCTTTGGCGTAGTCGGCAAGATCGTGACCAACCCGCAACAAACGGGTATTGCATGCCTGAAAAGAGACTGTTTTACTGTATTAAAGATGGCGCCCGCCCTAGAAGAACGAGAGCCATAATGTGCGCGCCAAAAGATAACAGGAAGCCACCTCCCATCGTGGGCCAGGTCCCAGAATGGCGCCGAAGAAGGAGCCCACCCCCAACAACCATGAGTGCGGCTGTAGAGATGTCCATCAACGTGGGGGGGCTGCCCCTGAAAGTGATTGTCAGCAGATTGCCCCAAGACTACCCCCAATGGTGGCGGAAAGAGAAGAAAACTGTGGGGCAAGGTGTAGTTTGGATCAGTCTCACCAGGCCACACCCGGAGATGGAGAGAGAAGCCAGCTCCAGCATCCTGGCGAGGGGCCTGCTGCAGACCGAACCACCATGCAGTTTCACGGAGCTGCTAGCACACCTCCCCAAGGTAGACCCGGAGTATGTGCAGGCTGCGCTGGAGGAGCTGGACCGGAGGATGGTCTGGACGCAGCGGGACGTGATTGCCGGGTGGAAGGAAGATATGGCCCAGCGGGCCGTGACCCAGCAGCAAGAGGCGCTACCACCATCCAGCAGCACGCCTGCCTCCGAGGGCGGTGAGAACAGAACGGAGGCCGAGGAGGAAGCCGAGGAGGAGGCCACAGCCGCGGAGGCAGGTAACGGGGGAGTCCTTACCCCGAGCCCTGGGGCCGCCGACCTGCCCCTGCGTCCTGTTGCGGAGCCCGAAGCACCGGGAACCGCCACTGTCACCAAGCCTCCACCGCTACCAACCGGTCCCCAGGCCGCCGACACCGCCAGCGAGTCCCGCCCCGCACTGTGCCCTCTGCCCCCGGGCGCGATCAGAAGACGACCACCACAGGCCTGGTTGCAAGGCCTAGTGCCACCGGGTGCCGCTGCCCCGCCGGCGCCCCCTGCCTCAGCTGTGCCACCCCCGGGTGCCACCAGAAGACGACCCCCGCAGGCCTAGTCGCAAGGCCGAGTACCTCTGGGCGCCGCTAACCCGCTCGTGCCCCCGGCCTCTACGATTAGAGATGAGCGTTGTTCTACTCGAACTGTTCGCCAATCTCAAATTCGAGCTGTTTTGGGCGGTGTTCGAGCCGTTCGGCGAACACAAACAATTTGAGAAAAATTCGGCTGTTCGAGGTTATGTTCGATAACTGTTCGTGCACCAAAATCATAACTGGATTTTTTCTCAGTAATGATGAAAATTAATGTTAATACGCAGTTTGAGTGTACAGCGGGGTGGGGGGAGGGGCAGGGGATGGATCTCTGCAGGAACAATGAAGATCTCCATTTTTTTTTCTCTTTCCCGCATTTGCAGTGGGGAGGTGCAATCTGTCAGCCTATCAGCAGCGCACACACGGAGCGAAGTGCTTTTTTTCACACAAGCAAGGGCATGTGTCATTGGCAGTGTATGTCACATGTCCTTGCCCTATAAGACCAAGCCATTTTCCCCGTCGCCACCATTTTCTCACTGCTGCAGCTGCGTGTTAGACGGCACCGCTGTTGCTGTGTGCGCTATACCTTGTTAATTTCAAGCCAATTTTCGCACAAATCTACAGATAGCTTGGGAGTAGGGAATAGTTGTGATTGCAGTCCTTTTAAGGACTAGGTTACAGCATTTCCTACGACTTTTATCAGGGAGGTCTGTGCTCTTAAATAGATAGATTGTGGGAGTAAAGACTAATTGTAATTGGAGTCCTTTTCAGGACTAGGTTACATCAGTTCCTATCAGTTTTTGCCAGGCAAGTCTGTGCCAGTGCTGTGCAAGTTTTTTTCACAGCATTTGGCTGAATCTAGCAAAGCTAATCCTTTTTGGCCTATTGCAGAGTGTGTTAGTCAGTGGAGTAGCCTATCTGTGTTGCAAGATATACCACCTGTGTATAGAATACCAATTTTTTTACTGCACCTAGTGAAGTAAAATCTTTTGGATATAGCATCATTCTATTAGTCCATCTATACTGACCTCCATCAGGTTGCAAACTGAATATAATTTTTTTCTGCATCTAGCTCTGAAAAAATATTTGGCCTTCTAGCCGTGTGTCGGACTTTCTCTATTAGTCCATCTATACTGACCTCCATCAGGTTGCAAATTAAAAATAATTTTTATCTGCATCTACAGTACCTCTGAAAAAATATTTGGGCTTCTAACTGTGTGTGGGACTTGTTGTATTAGTCCATCTATACTGACCTCCATCAGGTTGCAAACTGAATATATTTTTTTCTGCATCTACCTCTGAAAAAATATTGGGCTTCTAGCTGTGTGTGGGACTTGTTGTAATAGTCCATCAATACTGACCTCCAACAGGTTGCAAACTGAATATATTTTTTTCTGCATCTACCTCTGAAAAAATATTGGGCTTCTAGCTGTGTGTGGGACTTGTTGTATTAGTCCATCTATACTGACCTCCATCAGGTTGCAAACTGAATATATTTTTTTCTGCATCTACCTCTGAAAAAAATATTGGGCTTCTAGCTGTGTGTGGGTCTTGTTCTATTAATCCATCTATACAGACCTCCATCAGGTTGCAAACTGAATATAATTTTTTTCTGCATCTAGCTCTGAAAAAATATTTGGCCTTCTAGCAGTGTGTGGGACTTGTTCTATTAGTCCACCTATACTGACCTCCATCAGGTTGCAAATTCAAAATAATTTTTTGTATGCATCTAGCTCTGAAAAAATATTTGGCCTTCTAGCAGTGTGTGGGACTTTCTCTGTTAGTCCATCTATACTGACCTCCATCAGGTTGCAAACTGAATATAATTTTTTTCTGCATCTAGCTCTGAAAAAATATTTGGCCTTCTAGCAGTGTGTCGGACTTTCTCTATTAGTCCATCTATACTGACCTCCATCAGGTTGCAAATTAAAAATAATTTTTATCTGCATCTACAGTACCTCTGAAAAAATATTTGGGCTTCTAGCTGTGTGTGGGACTTGTTGTATTAGTCCATCTATACTGACCTCCATCAGGTTGCAAACTGAATATATTTTTTTCTGCATCTACCTCTGAAAAAATATTGGGCTTCTACCTGTGTGTGGGACTTGTTGTATTAGTCCATCTATGCTGACCTCCATCAGGTTGCAAACTGAATATATTTTTTTCTGCATCTACCTCTGAAAAAATATTGGGCTTCTAGCTGTGTGTGGGTCTTGTTCTATTAATCTATCTATACAGACCTCCATCAGGTTGCAAACTGAATATATTTTCTTCTGCATCTACCTCTGAAAAAATATTGGGCTTCTAGCTGTGTGTGGGTCTTGTTCTATTAATCCATCTATACAGACCTCCATCAGGTTGCAAACTGAATATAATTTTTTTCTGCATCTACCTCTGAAAAAATATTGGGCTTCTAGCTGTGTGAGGGACTTGTTGTATTAGTCCATCTATACTGACCTCCATCAGGTTGCAAACTGAATATATTTTTTTCTGCATCTACCTCTGAAAAAATATTGGGCTTCTAGCTGTGTGTGGGACTTGTTGTATTAGTCCATCTATACTGACCTCCATCAGGTTGCAAACTGAATATATTTTTTTCTGCATCTACCTCTGAAAAAATATTGGGCTTCTAGCTGTGTGTGGGTCTTGTTCTATTAATCCATCTATACAGACCTCCATCAGGTTGCAAACTGAATATAATTTTTTTCTGCATCTAGCTCTGAAAAAATATTTGGCCTTCTAGCAGTGTGTGGGACTTTCTCTGTTAGTCCATCTATACTGACCTCCATCAGGTTGCAAACTGAATATAATTTTTTTCTGCATCTAGCTCTGAAAAAATATTTGGCCTTCTAGCAGTGTGTCGGACTTTCTCTATTAGTCCATCTATACTGACCTCCATCAGGTTGCAAATTAAAAATAATTTTTATCTGCATCTACAGTACCTCTGAAAAAATATTTGGGCTTCTAGCTGTGTGTGGGACTTGTTGTATTAGTCCATCTATACTGACCTCCATCAGGTTGCAAACTGAATATATTTTTTTCTGCATCTACCTCTGAAAAAATATTGGGCTTCTAGCTGTGTGTGGGACTTGTTGTATTAGTCCATCTATACTGACCTCCATCAGGTTGCAAACTGAATATATTTTTTTCTGCATCTACCTCTGAAAAAATATTGGGCTTCTAGCTGTGTGTGGGTCTTGTTCTATTAATCCATCTATACAGACCTCCATCAGGTTGCAAACTGAATATATTTTTTTCTGCATCTACCTCTGAAAAAATATTGGGCTTCTAGCTGTGTGTGGGTCTTGTTCTATTAATCCTTCTATACAGACCTCCATCAGGTTGCAAACTGAATATAATTTTTTTCTGCATCTACCCCTGAAAAAATATTGGGCTGATAGCTGTGTGTGGAACTTGTTGTATTAGTCCATCTATACTGACCTCCATCAGGTTGCAAACTGAATATATTTTTTTCTGCATCTACCTCTGAAAAAATATTGGGCTTCTAGCTGTGTGTGGGACTTGTTGTATTAGTCCATCTATACTGACCTCCATCAGGTTGCAAACTGAATATATTTTTTTCTGCATCTACATCTGAAAAAATATTGGGCTTCTAGCTGTGTGTGGGTCTTGTTCTATTAATCCATCTATACAGACCTCCATCAGGTTGCAAACTGAATATAATTTTTTTCTGCATCTAGCTCTGAAAAAATATTTGGCCTTCTAGCAGTGTGTGGGACTTGTTCTATTAGTCCACCTATACTGACCTCCATCAGGTTGCAAATTCAAAATAATTTTTTGTATGCATCTAGCTCTGAAAAAATATTTGGCCTTCTAGCAGTGTGTGGGACTTTCTCTGTTAGTCCATCTATACTGACCTCCATCAGGTTGCAAACTGAATATAATTTTTTTCTGCATCTAGCTCTGAAAAAATATTTGGCCTTCTAGCAGTGTGTCGGACTTTCTCTATTAGTCCATCTATACTGACCTCCATCAGGTTGCAAATTAAAAATAATTTTTATCTGCATCTACAGTACCTCTGAAAAAATATTTGGGCTTCTAGCTGTGTGTGGGACTTGTTGTATTAGTCCATCTATACTGACCTCCATCAGGTTGCAAACTGAATATATTTTTTTCTGCATCTACCTCTGAAAAAATATTGGGCTTCTAGCTGTGTGTGGGACTTGTTGTATTAGTCCATCTATACTGACCTCCATCAGGTTGCAAATTGAATATAATTTTTTTCTGCATCTAACCCAGCCAATAGTTTTGGCCTAATACCACAGTTTGGCCACTCAGCTCTGCTCGGTTACCATCCATTGTTTTTTTGTGCAAACAACTCCAGAGTTGTGAATTAGTTAACCACCAAAATGAGTGGAAAAAGGCCTGCTGCTGGTGGAAAGGGGAATAGGCGTGTTGGGAAGGGGAAAAAAGGTTGTGTCCGTGGGGTAGGTGTTAAAGCAACAGTAACATCTGCAGAAGAAAGACCATCTTCCAGCCAAACTAAAATGTCTACTTCTTTTAGCGGACAATGTGATAAGATCCCTTTCTTACGGCCACGCCAATCGCTACAAATTCCAGATGAGGCACAAAAACAGCAGGTGCTTCAACGGATATCAAGTGCTCCTTTAAGTGGGCTCTCCTCCACATCAACTTCAACATCACAAATACTCCAGTCCTCAAAGGTGTCACCCCAATCGCACTTGCTTCCTCACAGCTCCCAAATCTCCAGCTGCCCGTCTGAGTATGAGGTAGAACAGATGGTTGAGTCTGCAGAGCTGTTTACTCATACTATAGCCTGGGAATCAGAGGTCGACTCCAGCGCTTCTGTGAATCCAGACGAGGAAATGATCTGCACTGATGCCCAGAATCTTTATGAGTCGGATCCAGGACCAGACGCAGAAGGTTCTGACCATAATGTAGACCCTCATTCCCAAACTGTAACTCCTGTTGGTGGAGACAATGAGGAAGACGATGATAAGACTCAAATACCTGATTGGAGCGACAACTTTAGTTTTTTGTCAGGGCAGGAACAGGTTGGCTCTGAGGACGACGGGTGTGATAACGCACAGGGTGATGATGATGAGGTTGGAGATCCCACTTACTGTCAACCCACAGTCAGCCAAGAGATGAGGTCAGCAGAGGAGGTGGAGGAAGATGCTAGTGACGACGAGGTCAGGTTGCGCCTTCCTGGACAGAGACGTAGTACTGGAAGCACGTCAACAACTGCATCCTCAAACACAACTCTGCCTCTCACCACAAGTCGTGGTGGCTCTTCAGGTCGCATGGGTGCTAAGCCTTGCATAGCCTGGGCATTTTTTCAGATCGATAAAGATGACCCAACTCGTGTTATCTGTAACATTTGTCAGCAAAAGCTAAGTAGAGGCCAAAAAATACATAGTTTGAGTACTTCATGCATGAACCGGCACATGGACATGAAGCATAAGTTGCAGTGGGAAGCTCAGTGTGCTACAATGCGGCCTAGCCGGCCGGGCCAACCACCGTCTGCCATATCTTGTGCATCCGCGGCCTCTTCATCCTCTGTGACTGGGGGGACAGCAGTCACACCTGTTTTGGGGCGCAGACCTGCCACCTCTTTACCCGCAACAGCCAGCGTGATTGGCAGGTCATCATTTTCTTTGGAGGTGGGAACACCAGCTGGTGTTGAGCGCTGTCCGACATCGATAGCACCACCTTTGGATCAAGGCAACCTAACATGTCCGCCTGCATCTTCCTCACAGACCGGCAGTTTGCCGGGGACACCCTTATCAACCCCGTCTAAGCACAATAGCCAGCCCTCGGTCCCTCAGATGTGGACAAGTAAAAGACCATTTCCTCCTAGCCATGAGAAAGCTAAGAGGTTGAATTTCACCATCTGCAAGCTCTTGGCTACAGAAATGCTGCCTTTCCGCCTGGTGGACACAGAGGATTTTCGAGACCTTATGTCCGTCGCAGTGCCCCAGTACCAGATGCCCAGTCGGCACTACTTCTCAAAGAAAGGTGTGCCTGCGCTCCACCAGCATGTCGCACACAACATCACCGCTTCTTTGAGAAACTCTGTGTGTGACAGGGTGCATTTCACCACATACACTTGGACGAGTAGGCATGGACAGGGGCGTTACATGTCGCTCACTGGGCACTGGGTAACTATGGTGACAGCAGGACAAGGGGCTGCTGTCCAAGTCTTGCCGTCCCCACGAGTTGTGCGTCAATCCTCTTTATGTCAAAGTTCCTCCACTGCTTCTGCCTCCTCAACCTCCTCTCGGTCTTCCACCTGCACCCAAAGCCTGTCTGGTCATGCCACAAGCTTTCTAACTGCGCAGAAGGGATCCTGCACACCTCCTTACTATGCTGGCAGTAGGGCTCAACGTCATCAGGCGGTTTTTACATTGAAATGTCTGGGAAATGTGAGTCACACAGCTGAGGAGTTGTGGTCAGCTCTGGAGAACCAATTTCATGAATGGTTGTCTCCACTGGACCTGAAACCAGGGAAGGCCGTGTGCGACAATGCTGCAAACCTGGGTGCGGCCCTTCGCCGGGGCAATGTCACACACGTGCCTTGTATGGCTCACGTGTTGAACCTGGTTGTCCAGCAATTTTTAGCCCACTATCCCAGACTAGATGGCCTTCTGCAGAGGGCACGGTCGCTGTGTGCTCACTTCCGCCGTTCGCATCCCGCAGCTCAGCGACTTACATCTCTACAGAACTCGTTGGGCCTGCCACTTCACCGGCTAAAATGCGATGTGCCTACCCGGTGGAATTCAACTCTGCACATGTTGCAGCGACTGTGGCAGCACCGACAAACCCTGGTGCAATACGTTCTGACGTATAGCCTGGGCCAACGAGATTCAGAGGTGGGGCAAATCACTCTGGAGGAGTGGTCTCAGATCAGGGACCTATGCATCCTTCTGCACAGTTTTGAAATGGCGACGAAGATGTTTAGTGCTGACGATGCCATTATCAGCATGACTATTCCGGTGATTTACATGCTGGAGCACATGTTAAACAGAATTCGGAGTCAGGTGGTGGCACAAGAGGAGGTGGAGGAAGTAGAGGAGGAGGAGTTGTATGCGGAAGGGCTAACATCTGCAAGGTCCAGACGGTCGGCAGCACCAAGGCGGCAGGCATGTGAGGGTGGGGGAGATGGTTTTACCAGGGCGCATGGTAGCAGCCAAACTAGTGAGGAAGGTGCAGGAGCCCAGGAAGAAGTGGAGGATGAACTGATGGAAGACTCATCAGATGAGGGAGACCTTGATCACATTTCTGTTGTGCGAGGTTGGGGGGAGAGGACAGAGGAAGGAAGCATGATTGTTACCTCGCCACCAACACAACAGGGACTTGGTGCTCCTGGATGCGCAACACACATGAGTGCCTTCTTGCTGAACTACCTGCAACATGACCCTCGAATTGTGAGAATTAGAAATAATCCTGACTACTGGGTTGCCACACTGTTAGATCCCCGGTACAAAAGTAAATTTGCAGAAATTATTCCTGCCATAGAAAGGGATGCACGCATGCAGGAGTATCAGCAGAGACTGTTGCAGAATCTTACATGTGCTTTTCCACAAAATACCAGTGGTGCACGTAGTGAATCTCACAGTTCCAACTTGCCAACCGTGGGACCGTCAAGTGTTCAGCACTCAAACTGTAACAGAACCACAGTATCTGCTGGTAACATCAATTTTGCGGAATCATTTCACCACTTTTTTAGCCCATCCTTTGCAAGGCCACAGGAGACAAGAAGTCTGACACATAGTCAACGCCTAGAGACGATGGTACAGGAGTATCTCCAAGTAAACATTGAAGCCACGACTGTGTCACTGGACCCTTGCTCTTTTTGGGCTTCCAATCTGGATAAATGGCCGGAGCTAGCCACTTACGCCTTGGAGATCTTGTCATGCCCCGCAGCCAGCGTTCTGTCTGAACGTGTGTTCAGCGCTGCTGGTGGTGTGCTGACAGATAAGCGCACGCGGCTCTCCACTGATAATGTAGACAGACTCACGTTCATAAAGATGAACAAATCATGGATCCGAAACGACTTTTCTACCCCTGTGTCATCCTGGGGAGAGTAAAAGCTTGATGATTGGTTAAAATCACCCTACCAACCGTTTTAAGCTTTCAAATTACTAATCATGTTTATCTGTATCTTGACTGGAAAATAATTTGGGCTTTGTAGCAGTGTGCAGCACTGATCCTATTAGGCCATCTATACTAAAGCTTCACCAGATTTAAAATTAAAAATAATTTTTAGCTGCATCTAGCCCGGAAAATAATTTTGGGGCTCCGAGATGCGCAAGATACATAAGTGCCTTCTTGCTGCACTACCTGCAGCATGACCCTCATATTGTCAGAATTCGAAGTAATCATGACTACTGGGTTGCCACACTCTTAGATCCCCCAAACTTTTCGATCAACCTTTTCATTTTAATAAAGACCAAAAAAATGGTCATTTTTGAAATTATAAGCATTAGCAGGTTGTTAGAAACTGAAATCAAACAGTTTTCAACTCAAAACTTTATTCTAGGTGATGTTACATTTTCACATAGGACCCCTTGTTCGAAAGGAGCTTCTGAACTCTCTCGTCCATTGAATTTGTCAGGTGAGCATGGGGGTCACACCATAAGTTTGTCCCCTTTTATGCCCATATCAGCCAGAGATGCAGATGTTTTATGTGCAGCATGAGATGGTGCATTATCATGCAGAAAAATGATCTTGCTGTGAAATACACGGTTCTTCTTCTTGAACCATGGCAGGAAGTGCTGTTTGAGAAAATCCACATACTTTAAGGAGTTCATCTTTAGCACCTTCAGGGATCCTAAAGGGGCCGACAATCTCTCTCCCCATGATTCCAGCCCAAAACATTACTCCACCTCCTCCTTGTTGGCGGCGTAGCCGTGTTTGCGTGGGGTGTCCATCAACCAGCCATCCTCCACTCCATCCATCTGGACCATCGAGCGCTGCACGGCACTCATCCGTGAACAAAACTGTTTTGAAATCAGTCTTCATGTAATGTTTGGCCCACTGGAGCCGTTTCTGCTTGTGTGAAGTGGATAGAGGAGGTCGACAGGATGGCGTATGCACAGCTGCAAACCTCTGAAGGACCCTGCATCTTGTTGTTCGGGGGACGTTGGAGGCACAAGCAGCTTCAAAAACTTGTCTGCTGCTATGACAAGGCTTTTTTGCCGCTGCTCTTTCAACCTGACGTAATTGCCTGTAGGAAAGAGTCCTCAATTTGCCCTTATCAGCACGCACACGTGTGTACTGTGAATCAGCTACATACTTCTTGATTGCCAAGACACTTCATCCTGATCATCGCACAATGTTGATTGTAGTCATGCCTTGACCTAAACACTCCACAATTTGTTGCTTCTCAGCAGCCGACACATCCTTTTTCTTTCCCATTTTGGCAGAAAATGTAGGCTGCTTAATAATGTGAGAGAGCCTTCTTAAGTAGTCTTGCCTTTCATTGGACACACCTGCCAAACTAATTAGCACAGGTGTCTGCAATTGCTTACAGTGATATAAAGAGCCCTGACACACATCACCATCAATGAGTTTAACTGACAAACAAACAAATTCTTCCCTTTTCACTCCTAAACACTTTTTGCATAATAATTTGGAACGCAGTGTACATGTGCTTTTCCACAAAACACCAGCGGTTCACGAAGTGAATCTTACAGTTCTAACTTGCCAACCGTGGTCTGTATGGAGTTGTTCAATAAAGGGCCCAAAATTAAGATAACATAGATGGGAGAGGTCTCTATGAATAGGAATTCCTAAGTATTTGATACCCTGTGAGGGCCAGGCAAAGGGAAAGTTGGACTGGATGGAATCCTATATGGATTTGGGGAGGGAGACATCGAGGGCCTCAGACTTCGCTGCATTGATTTTAAAATTTGACCATGTAACAAAGTGATCTATTTCAGCCATAACAGCATGGATGGATATATGTGATTGAGTGATATATACTAGGACATCATCAGCAAATAGAGAGCACTTGTACTCGGTGCCTCCCACCTCAATCCACCTAATATTGGGGTTATGGCGAATTGATGAGAGCAGGTGCTCCGTCACTAGGATGTATAAGAGAGGGGACAGAGGACATCCCTGCCTTGTCCCATTGGTGATTGTGAAAGGTGATGAAAATGTTCAGACGCACCCCCTGGGCCTTGGGACACCCGGAGCAGGACCCTTTTTGGTGGATGCTGGTGGTTGTAGTCTTCGTGGCGGCGACCCGGTTCCGTGGCTCAGGGCGGTCAATCCAGTGGCGGAACTATTTATGTGGTTTTGATGTTTAAATGTACGACTACGCCACCCGTGGATTGCGGTCAGAGTGAACCGCCGCTACAGGGCAGACCGCTGAGGCTGGTGTTGTGGGTGCAGCAGAGCGTAGCATAACTCCCCACGGGAGGAGTATAGCCTCAGGGCAGTGTATGCGGAGGATGGGGGTGATGGTGCAGGGCAGCAGCAGTAACGACACGGAGTCAGTGATGCAGTTCAGGGCCTTTACTCACAGTTCTTATTATCCAGACCACGTCTGCAGGTAACGGCTGCCCACGTCGTACTGTGCTCACCAGGTGAGGGGCTCAGACAACTCCCAGATAACTTTGGAGCACTTCACAGGACCCCCTTTGTGTGTCCTTTGTCTGGCCTTTCTTACCAACACTTCTGTCCGGCTGCCTCGGGCCTCCTCTTGGTAAACTTGGCGCCAGTTTCCCTGACCCTATGTGGTGCCTTCCTAGCGGGTGTAGCGAGGGGCTGCGCCACATAAAATGTCAGAGCCTCCGGTTTCTAGCTGAGGGTCGTTTCCTGCCTCCACTAGTTCGGGGACCGGTCTCCCCCTTTGGCCTGACCCCTCCACGCAGGTGGATTCGGGCGTGCGGTGGCGACTCGCCCGTCCGCACCCCTGAGATCCCTTCATTCCTCGTTCCTGGAGCCTTCTCCGCTCCTCTTCCTTCCTTCTCCCTCTTCCAGGCCTGGGCCTCTGTTACTAGGCCCGCCTCCGGAGCAGAGCTCATGCAGAGCCCCTGCTCCCTGCCACTTCTGCTCAGACTTCTCTGCACTGAACTAAGATGGTGCCCACCTTTTATACTCCCTTCTCAATGCACCCAGGAACTGCTTCCTCCCTGCTCCTGCACTACAGGGTTCCCCTTCCTCAGTGTTCCCTCCCCCCACTCCAGCCAGGGACAGGGACTGTCGTGCCCATCTCAGGGGCATATTGGTCGCCCTGCCCCACGGCAATGTGGTGTAATGCATGCAGGTGTCGGGTCCTGATCCACACTACATCCTTACCTGAGAGTGAGATATCACACCTCTGGGTGAGGTGCAATACGTCTGTAGCAACCGAGCCCTCAGGGTGCTACAGTTCCATTTATCTTCAGCCTAGGTGACGTATTGTGATACAGGGCCGTGATTTTGGCTATAAAAGGGTCCCCTAGACCCCTACCCCAAGCTTTTTAAGAGAATCATATATGGCGTGCCAGGAGACTCTATGGAATGCTTTCTCAGCATCCAACGAGAGTATCTAATTACAAATTTTTAACTGCATCTAGCCCAGGAAATACTTTGTGCCTAGTAGCAGTGTCTGCTAGTCAGCGGATTATCCCGGCTGTTAAGCAAGCTACACCACCTGTAGTTTAGACACTTAATTTTTTCAAAGGAAATGCTTCGGGACCATGGGATACTTAGTGAAGAGCATCAGGAGGCACCCCAAGGCATAGGGGCTGGGACTGGCAGTAGGATGCCTTGCGGTGGACAGCCGAGCTCGATCCTTATAAAAGCTTTTTAACTGCAGCAGCTTTAGTGGACGCTACTGGAGCTGGAATTACGCGGCTGCTGGCATGAGACTTGCCCTCCAATAGATCCTTGTAAATGGATTTAAAGTGTATTCATTCAAATTAGAGAGACAATTTAAATTAAAAAGCTTAGAGCTGCCTCCACCACAGGGGGGCTCGCTCGACCCACCAGCGGACAGGCACCAGTATTGGGAGAGGGGGGCTGGCCATCAGGGTTCACCGCGGCTCTGGCACAAACCCGGCGACACGGAGGTGGCACGGGCAGGAGCGGACTGGCCGTGTCGGCTTCTCACTTTTTGGATTTTAGAAGGGCATGACATGCCTATATCTGTGTCTCCCCCTCCTTTTACTCCTCCACCTCTTTTATTTTCGCATGACTATATGTACTTGTCACTTTTCCATGTGTTAGTTATGTCTTCTGAGCAGTTTGTCAGCTTTTGGACACCTTTGAAGGTGTTTTCTATGTGTTTCTATGTGTTTTTGTTTGCCTGCCATTGGTTTTAACGGTGTTCGAAGGTGTTCGATGAACAGTTCGACGAACAGTTCGGCGAACACACGGGTGTTCGACGAACCGAACCGAACTCGAACACTACGGGGGTGGCTCAACACTATCTACGATATCACCCCTGGGCGCGGATCTGTTCGCCCAGCACACCGGTCCAGATGGGCTCCTTTTCATCTGGCCCCCCGGATATGTTAACCCCCGCCTTCAGAGGAGCCTGTCCGCGGAGGCTGGAGCCCCTCCTGAACCCCTGATACCTGCTCCGGAGCCTCTGGAAGTCTCCCAGCCCCCGATGGAGGACACCCAGTATGAGTGGGACCCGACCGGAGAGGACCTGATCGGGTTCGTACAGGAAACGCGGGCGGCCGCAGCCCGCCGACGGGAGTCCTGCCGCCAGCAGTTGGCGCTGTTCGAGAGGGAGCAGCGGGAGCGGCGCTTCAAGCAAGAACAACTACAGGTTCAGAGTGCGGAACAGAAAATGAGGACCCGGCGAGACCCCCGAGCGGCCCACGGTCCCCAAGCCACCAGGACTGTCGCCAAGTTTCAAATGGAGCATGGCTGGGGTTTCATCAGGGACCCGGACACGATCAGTGATGTGTTCGTGACCCGAAGGGACGTGGAGAGCCACCTGCCGGAGGGTCATCGTGGACGGGATTTGTATCCTGGCGACATGGTGTCCTACACCCGACACCAGGGCGTAAAGGGGTGGTACGCCCTCCACGTCCACAGAGTGGTAGAAGAGGAGGAACAGCACTACTCTGCCCAAGGATATCAAGAGGGCCCGGACGGGCCTGAAGATTACCAGGAGCAAGGCGCATATGGAGGTCGGCATTTACAGTAAAGTGGAGAAGTGCCAGTGTACATAGTTACCCGTCAGGGTACAGAGACTGTTTTGGGACTGTTTCCAGATTAAAGCGTGGTCCCCGTTGGGACTGATATGGAACTGTTAAAAATTATCCCCTTTCCTAAATCTGGCTGGGGACTGAGAACAGCCATTCCCTCTTCCCTACCTGGCTGAGGACTGAGAGCAGCCATTCCCCTTCCCTAACTGGCCGAGGACTGAGAGCGGCCGTCCTTGTAAACAGTTGCGCTTCCTAAAGCGCCCCCTACTGGTTTTATAAAAAGACTGCAACTTCTACCTCAAGACAAGTTTACTAGAGTGTTGCACCTTTAAGAAGAATGAACACCTGGTCGCAAGTTGCACCGCGGCCAGGGCACAAGAATATGTTTTACTTGAAAATGTTTTATATGAAAAGTTTTATATGCTGCTACATGACAATGAGAATGCTTTATATCACAAAAGAGTTCCGGTAGTATTAACAATGTCTTATAAAGAAAAATGTTGAAAAAGAGAAAAGTGTTTCCCATAAAGGGAATTGAACAATGTCGACCGTTTTCTAATGTAAAAAGTTTTGAAAAAGTTTTGCATGTCTTGTAATCAAATGTCTTTACTTTTTTCCAGCCCGAGGAAGTGCTGTGGTTTACCAGGGGGGAATGTAGCGCCCCGAGGGTTCGACCGTTACAGGGGTATTGCACCTCAGCCAGAGGTGTGATATTCCACTCCCGGGTAAGGATGAAGTATGGACCAGGGCTCAGGTAGCTGCATGCATCACACACACCCCATTTCCGGGGGACAGCTCTTCAGTGCTCCCATTTATATAGTAATGCAGGCACATCTGACCATATCCCTGGCTGGAGTGGGGAGGGGGGAGGAAAACCTAGTGATGTAGGAGCAGAAGGGGACGGTTTCTGGAGCATAGGAAGGAGCTCATTGGGTGCTGGTCACCTGAGCTCACACTCAGAGGAGGAGGTATAAAAGGTGGGCACCATCTTAGTTCTGGGAGAAGAAGTTCAGTCGGCGAGAGGAGAAGACAGGGAGCGGAACCTCCGTAGGAGCTCTGCTTAAAGACAGGCCTAGGGCGAAGGCCGGAGCCTGAGAGGAGAAGGAGAAGTAGGCCTAGAGAAGAGGCCGAGGAAGGAGAAGAGGGAACAGGAAAGAAGGAGAAGAGACAGAGAAGCAGAAGGGCACAGAAACAAGAAGGAAGAAGGGACCCTAAGAACCCATGAGATCACGGGTGAAGGGTCAGGCAGAATAAGGGTACCGGATCCCAAATTGGTGGAGGTAAATAATCCCTCAGCCAAAGACCGGAGGTCGCGATCATTTATTGGTGCGACCCCCAGCTAAACCTGCTAGGAAGGCACCATACAGGATAGCGGGAAACGGAGCCCACGTTTGCCTGCATAGATCCGCGGCAGCTGGTCAGAAGTTTGGTCACTGGTGGGGCACGAGCCAGAGAGAGGACAGAAGGGAGTCCTGTGCCATACTCCTGAATTGCCTGGGGGTTGACCGAGCCCCTCACCTGGTGGACGCAGCACGGCTTGGGCAGTCATTGCTGACAAAAGTGACTTGGAAACCAACTGTGAGTAAAATACCCTGGACTGCAACATATTGTCGTTGTGTTTCTTACTGCGCCAGCACTAATGGTACTGGGACGCCCCGCACTACAATCCCCATCATCTCCACTCACTGCCCTGGGGCCACGCTGCTCCCGTGGGGAGTCATACTACTTAGTGCTGCACACCTACATCTGCCCCAGTGGTCTGCACTGCAGCGGCGGTTAACTCTGACCGCAATCCACGGGTGGCGTAGTCGGACATTGCAAAACATATAGAAGACTGCCACTGGTCTGACCACCCTGAGCCACGGACGGGGTTGCCACTACTACCCCCATCGTTGCCCTGTTGCCCAGCTCCGAGTGCCCCACGGCCCAGGGGGCGAGTCATATGCAGTGAGTCCAACGGCTGCAAAAATTTAGGAAAAACCCTACTAACAATTTAAAGATACACAGAGCTCGGCCACAGTAACAACATGTTCCCATTAGAAAGGAGAGGGTCTGCTATCCAGTTATAGAGTATTCAGTGAGTCCAACGGCTGACAAAATTTAGGAAAAACCCTAGTAACAATTGAAAGACACAAACAGCTGGGCCTCAGTAACAACATGTTCCCATTATAAAGGAGGGGGTCTGCTACACAGTTATAGGGTAGGCAGTGAGTTCAACGGCTGCCAAAATTTAGGAAAAACCCCACTAACAAACAATTTAAAGACACATCGAACTGGGTCGCAGTAACAAATACGACATGTTCCCATTAGAAAGGAGCAGGTCTGCTATACAGTATAGGGTATGCCGTGAGTCCAAAGGCTGTTAAAATTTAGGAAAAACTCTACTAACAATTTAAAGACACATAGAGCTGAGCCACAGTAACGACATGTTCCCATTAGAAAGGAGCGGGTCAGCAATATAGTTATAGGGTATGCAGTGAATCCAGCGGCTGTCAGAATTTTCGAAAAACCCCACTAACAATTTAAAGACACATAGAGCTGGGCCACAGTAACAACATGTTCCTATTAAGAAGATGATTTTTATACAGTAATAAGTTATGCAGTGAGTCAAACGACTGCCAAAATTTAGGAAAAACCCTGCATCCCTATGCTTTATAAGCAATCAGTCTTAAAAAAAGTGAAAGTCCCATAGTGGGAAAGCGTAAAAAAAAAGTGAAAAAATATATAAATTTTTTTTAAAAAAAATCAGAAAATAATAAAAAATATATACCGTGTGTTACGGGTCCGGGGGGTGGAACCTCTGTGCTACGGTGCAAGGAGGGACCCAGAGGGGCGTAACTAAGTATCATCCCGGACCGACCCTGGTCGTACGACGGCTAACGACTCCGTGACCAGGGAGAGACCGAGCCGAGGGACCAGGTGCTACTCTGGGGACGACCTTGTAAGGGAGCAGGTGACTCCCACGGTACTCAAGGAGATGGTCTATTCTCATCAGATCTATATCCACAGGTGTACACCACCAAAATAGTCATATTAGATAGGGGAAAGGGGAAGTAGGAGAAGTGTGGATATATAGAAATTTTTAAAATTCATAACCTTTATTAATTTATTAAATCTTAAAATGCAAAATATCTAATGCATCTATAGATGCATATAAGGTAACCATCTATTGAAGTATAGAGATGGTACCCACTAATAAGTCTGGCCAGATAAAGTGTAGGGCAAATTAGGGACACCTCTGTCCAATCCCTCTAATGTAGGACCGAGGTTATATGTAAATGATATCCCCATATATTGGAATAGCCTCAGTACTAATATCAGGTGGAGCAGTTATACAAATCCAAAAAATAGGAAAATTAATAGTTATTATAGCAAATCATATCACTATCATGTGTAGATCTGCCTTAGAACACAACTGTGCACCCCCTGATTATCCCATAATAATGACCCTTAGAAAAAGCCGGTATACCGGCGAAACGCGCGTCAGGGATTGTATCTGAGCTATTTGGTAGTGTAGGGGGGTATGAGATTAGGCCCTAGGAATATGCACACAATTGCGGTGCTCTGATCGGGGAGAGCTGTATTGGTACTCCAAGCTGCAGCGGACAACACAAGGTCCAGGTCCGCAGCGACCAGCTGATGTAGCCGGCACGCGACGCACGTGTGCAGTGAGAGAGCAAGGAGACAGTGTATCGCTCCTCACTGCAGCGATCAGCTGTCTGAAGCCGGGACGCTGAGCACATGTGCGGGGAGTGAGACAGGGGGCGAGATTGCCCCTCACCCCAGTGATTAGCTGTTCAGCCAGGCACGCAGAACAGTAGTGCGATCCATAGTACCTGACATGTGAGGGGTCGCTCGGCACAGCGGGCCACTCCTCAGTGTCACAATATTTATGATCGCTTGGCAGTGAGGTTTCCCTCCCGCCTAAGATTTTAAGCGGTGCCGGCTCAGTTATTACAAGCATCAATGCACACACAGAGCACTTAAGTTAATTGCGGTAATGGGCAGAGTTAGTGATATTAGCTGACATCTATCACTGCTATTACATTACAAACCGCTAGACTAATGTCATCCCATTATTATGGGATAATCAGGGGGTGCACAGTTGTGTTCTAAGGCAGATCTACACATGATAGTGATATGATTTGCTATAATAACTATTAATTTTCCTATTTTTTGGATTTGTATAACTGCTCCACCTGATATTAGTACTGAGGCTATTCCAATATATGGGGATATCATTTACATATAACCTCGGTCCTACATTAGAGGGATTGGACAGAGGTGTCCCTAATTTGCCCTACACTTTATCTGGCCAGACTTATTAGTGGGTACCATCTCTATACTTCAATAGATGGTTACCTTATATGCATCTATAGATGCATTAGATATTTTGCATTTTAAGATTTAATAAATTAATAAAGGTTATGAATTTTAAAAATTTCTATATATCCACACTTCTCCTACTTCCCCTTTCCCCTATCTAATATGACTCCCACGGTACAGATGGCAGGGACTGACCGGAATAGCAGGTAGGCACAGCAGGCAGGCTGGCGAGCAGAAGCCTCCAGGTAGGCTATCAGGTAGACAAGGCAAGTGACGGCAGAAGTCTCTAGGTGGGCTGGCAGGTGGTCACGGCAAGTGACGGCAGGAGTCTCTAGTGGTCACGGCAAGTGACGGCAGGAGTCTCTGGGAAGGCACGGCAGGTAACAGGCAGGTCACAGGCAAGTGCTCCCAGGTGAGCGAACTGGCAGGCACGGCAGGTAACATGCAAGTGCTCCCAGGTGAGCGGGCTGGCTGACACGGCAGGTAACAGGCTGGCGGGCAAGACTGGTAGTCAGGCTAGCAGTGGGAACTGAAAGCTGAAGCAGAGGTCAGAAACACTGTGCAACAACTTTTGCTCGGGCACCTCCATTTTGGAGGAGGTGCCTTATATATGGGAGGACCCACAGCTATTGGCCGGGGACTCCTTAGGACGGCGCGCGCGACCCCTTTCAGAAGGAGGGAGCGCGCGCGCACCCTAAGCACAGTGCCCGGGGAGCTGCGCGGGACGGCAGCAGGAAGAGGAGCGCTGGTGAACGCAGAGCGGGGAGCGCGGGGAGCGAGGAGGTGAGTGGGACGGGGTCTCTGCCTGGCAGGGGGCAGAGAAGCCGATTCTACACCATGTTTTTGGGATCATAAGACCGTACGACTCGCCACAAATTTTCAGGAGGAAAATAGGGAACAAAATTGTAATGGATCAAATGAGGGTCCGTCTTACAGTCCGAATTCAGCTTAACAGGGTGGCGATTGCTGTGGAGCGGGGAGACAGGAGGTGTTCGGAAGTGCGATGCTGTGGGGTTATGCTGCTAGCCCCATCCCAGGCTAGAAGAAGGGGCTGCTCAGTGGCAAGAGTCTGTCGATACTGCGGGCGATTCTGCTGGTTCTGTGCTTGGAGAGATGTACGACGCTTCGAGTCCCAGGGTGGTAGGAGGGGGTGTTTGATGGTCCTCGGCGGTGCGGGGGTTTCGGCGACATATTGTGAAAGTCCGGAACCCCCGCACTTCCATGTTTTCTATATGGTGGACTCCGGTAAAATGGCCGCCGGTGGCCACGCATGTGCAGATTTCGATCTCGGAAGCCGAGATCTCAGGAGAAGAGTACCAATAAAAACGTCAACTCGTCCTGCAAAAAACAAGCCCTTACATGACTCTGTCGGCCGAATTATGGAAAAATTATAGCGCTCAAAATATGGCGATGCTAGTTTTTGCAATAAAAAGCGTCTTTTAGTGTGTGACAACAGGCAAACATTAAGACCCAATATCAATCTGGTATCGCTATAATCGCACCAACCCAAAGAATAAAGTTGCCTAATCACTTATACCGCATGAGGAACGGCATAAAAAATAAAACCATTTCTTCACCAGCTATTGATTTGTTCATTCTGCCCCCCAAAGATTGCAGTAAAGCTCGACTCACATTTATCCTGCGCTCTGCCCTGAGCGCTTACACCGGGGTTTCCGTATAAATCTCTGAAATGCGTGATTCAGAAGGAACCCCCGGTGGAAGATTCCCTATTATGAGGCAGAAGGAGTCACAGTGGACGTCTTCTGGCCTATGATCCATCGGTGCCCGTCTCTTTAGGCATGCATAAAAGTGCCAGCGGCCACAGTTTTGCGCACTTCTGAAAAGAACACCGCTGAACAGAGGCCAGACGGAGTCCAGAGTAACTCTGTTGCCTCATTATAGTGAATGGATCCCTTGGGGGTTTCATCTGAATCACATCATTTGGAGATTTAGATAGAAACCCTGATGTAAGTGCTCAGCGTAGAGCGCCAGATAAATGTGATACAAAATGTTATGTCAAATATTCCTAACAAAGAGCTTCAATTCAATCAAAAAAAAAAGCAAGTCCCCAATCAGGTCTGCCATATCTCAATGGAAATATAGGGGCTTTCATGTTACTGTTAGCAAAAAAGGTCTGGAAAAGCGCTATGGTTCCTCGCCCCCTAAAAGAAATTCAGCAAATTCTGCACTCTTAAATCCAAATCCCTCCCTTCTGAGCCTCAGTGTGCCTAAACCACATTTAGCATCCACATGTTTGGCATTTCTGGAGTGATGAGAGCCCGTCTAACTTACAGGGTACATGTCTCCAGAAGCATGAGCTGGGCACAACGTATTGGTCACTACAAAGGGAGTTTGCAATTTTCACTCAGCAACATCCACTGCTGCTTGTTTCTGGAAAACACCCATGGAGTCAAAATAGTCACTACACCTTAAGATAAATTCCCAAATGGGTATAATTTCCAAAATGGAGTCACTTCAGGGGGGGATTCTGCTATTCTAGCACTTAGGACAGGGATGTCAAACTCAAACACACAGAGGGCCAAAATGAAAAACTTGGGCAAAGTCGCGGGCCAACCATTATACAGTACAATGGGCCCAACATAGTCCTCCATACCGAATATTGGGCCCTACATGGTCCTCCATACAGAATATTGAGTCCCATGCAGTCCTCCATAGAGAATAATGGCCCCACACAAGGATGGCGGTTTTGGTGTTTTGGGCCAAATATAACCACCCTGCGGGCCAGATTTGATCCAAGGGTCGGAGTTTGATATGTATGAATTAGGAGCTCTGTATATGGAGTTCGCAAAATATTCTAAGAAAATCTGCGCTCCAGGAGGCAAATAGCTCTCTGTCACTCACCAAGTTGGGTATTTCTAAATTCAGCAGAAATTGTGGGACAAATTTAGGTGGCATTTTTACCCATATTCCAGCATAAAAAATGTAAAACTTGGGGCTAAAGCAAAATTTTGGTGGTAAAAATGTAATTATTTTTTTCTTTACTGCCCAATGGTTTAAAATTCTGTGAGCCACCAGTGGTCTTAATATGATCACTGTACCCCTAGATCAGTGGTCTCAAACACGCGGGCCGTATGCGGCCCCTCCGGCTGCTTCATGCTGCCCGCAGGCACATAGACCCCGTAACGATCGCGGCTCTCTCCAGCAGCCGCCGACATCAGCGCTGTAGTGCAGAGTATTGCCGAGCAGAGACCGGCTCTCTGCACAGCAATATCAGTGCCAGCCGCAGGCCTATCAGAGGCCAGCAGCTGACATCTGCGTCCCAGCGCAGAAACGTTTGACGACACTGCCATGCGCAGATGTCAGCTGCTGGCATCTGCAGTATATGAGCAGTATGGGGGGGAGGGAACCTGTGTGCAGTATATGGGGGGGGTGACCTGTGCGCAGCATGGGGGGAGGGAACCTGTGCGCAGTATGGGGGGGAGGGAACCTGTGCGCAGTATGGGGGGGAGGGAACCTGTGCGCAGTATGGGGGGGAGGGAACCTGTGCGCAGTATGGGGGGGAGGGAACCTGTGCGCAGTATGGGGGGAAGGGAACCTGTGCGCAGTATGGGGGGGAGGGAACCTGTGCGCAGTATCAGGGTGGGGGGAACCTATGCGCAGTATGGGGGGGAGGGAACCTGTGCCCAGTATGGGGGGGAGGGAACCTGTGTGCAGTATATGGGGGGTGACCTGTGCGCAGTATGGGGGGGGGACCTGTGCGCAGTATGGGGGGGACCAGTGCGCAGTATGGGGGGGAGGGAACCTGTGCGCAGTATGGGGGGGAGGGAACCTGTGCGCAGTATAGGGGTGGGGGGAACCTATGCACAGTATGGGGGAGAGGGAACCAGTGCGCAGTATGGGGGGGAGGGAACCTGTGCGCAGTATGGGGGGGAGGGAACCTGTGCGCAGTATAGGGGTGGGGGGAACCTATGCACAGTATAGGGGTGGGGGGAACCTATGCACAGTATGGGGGGGAGGGAACCTGTGCGCAGTATGGGGGGGGGACCTGTGCGCAGTATGGGGGGGGGACCTGTTCGCAGTATGGCGGGGAGGGAACCTGTGCACAGTATGGGGGGGAGGGAACCTGTGCGCAGTATGGAGGTGGGGGGAACTTATGCACAGTATGGGGGGGAGGGAACCTATGAGGATCTGGATGGGGATCCGGAGAAGAGTCTCCAATTCTCCAAACCCGGGTACCATCCGCACATTGAAACGCATGGATTCCGCATGTACAGATGCAGTGATGCGGATTCCATGCGTTCCAATGCAAGTCAATGGCGGCAAAAACGCAGTCTTCCGCAAAATAATTGGTAGTGCTGCGTATTTTTCCGCAATGATAATCCGCATCCGGATTATCATTGGGGAACATGGCAGACCTTCTACTAAGTGTTTTTTTTAATTGCCGCTGCGGAAACGCTCAAAAAATGCATAGTGGGCACACAGCCTAACAAAGGAAATCTACTTGGAATTAAGGACATATTTGCGCAGTATGGGGGGGAGGGAACCTGGATGGGGGACATGTCTGCAATATGGGGACCTGGATGGGGAACATCTCTGAAATATGGGAACCTGGATGGGGAACATGCCTGCAATATGGGAACCTGGATGGGGGACATGTCTGCAATATGGGGACCTGGATGGGGGACATGTCTACAATATGGGGAAACCCGGGTACCATCCGCACATTGAAATGCATGGATTCTGCATGTATAGATGCAGTGATGCGGATTCCATGCGTTCCAATGCAAGTCAATGGCGGCAAAAATGCAGTTTTCCACAAAATAATTGGTAGTGCTGGGTATTTTTCCGCAATGATAATCCGCATCCGGATTATCATTGGGGAACATGGCAGACCTTCTACCAAGCGTTTTTTTTAATTGCCGCTGCGGAAACGCTCAAAAAATGCATAGTGGGCACACAGCCTAACAAAAGAAATCTACTTGGAATTAAGGACATATATGAAGGCGATCGTGTAAGTTTTGTTATTTCTTCTGCATACCAAGATGATGTATCTGCCTTCATTGTCTACAATGCTGTTGATCAATTGGAAGGCGACGGTGTTTTTTATCACTATTACTACTCCCCTTTTTTTACCAATTGCGTGAGAGTGAAACACATTGGGAATTTTCTGTTCTGCAACCTGTGTGCGTCGCTACTGTTTAAGTGAGTTTCTTGAACACACAGTACGTCGGCTTTAAGAGCCCGGGCCTCTCTCCATAGGAGATTTTTTATCCCCTTTATGACCTGGGGCACACTAGTTCGCCCCAGTTCATCATCCCCGGTTCAGCACGGGCTCCGGCGCTGAGCCTGCACTGAACCGGGCACATGTCAGTTGACAACCCAACGCAAAAAGAAGCCGGAAGAGACGGGACATCAGGACCGTAACAGTGGAAGCGGGATAGCCTCATTAAAGCCGTCAGGCAGATGCCCGGCCCAAGAAGTCTATCCATGAAGTAATGTTCAGCGGTCTGGAACAAAAAAAAGAGGAGGTTTTTATCCACTAAATGAGCAAGTCCACTCTTTAATTAAGAAAGAGTGGAAAAGACCGGAGAGGAAGGGCTTCCTTTCTCTTAAGTGAAAGTACCCGTTCGATGACCCTGCATGTTCCTTTTGGGAGAAAGCGCCAAAACTGGACGTCGCCATAGCCAAAGCCTCAAAGAAATACTCCCTTTCATTTGAGGGCATGGGCGTCTTAAAAGACCCCATGGATAAAAAAGCAGACACCTTCCTAAAGGGTTCCTGGGAAGCCGCTTGGGGGGCTTAAAACCTGCGGTAGCTGCCACATGTACGGCCAGGTCATTAATGGTCTGGCTAGACCAGCTTGAAACACAACTGCGCCAGAAAACATCTAGAGACACAATTCTTGAAACTATCCCGGTAATGAAAGGGGCAGTGGCCTTCCTAGCTGACGCCTCGGCGGACTCCGTCAGATTAGGTGCTAGGGCGACAGGGCTTGCTAACGCGGTCAGACGAGCCCTCTGGCTCAAATGTTGGCCCGGTAAAGTACAGACAAAATCGAGATTGTGCTCCGTCCCCTGTGAGGGCGAATTTCTATTCGGGCCCACCCTTGATGACATCTTAGAAAAAGCAGGGGACAATAAGAAGCGGTTCCCTATCCTGTCTAACAATGCTTACAGAAAACCTTTTCGGAGCAAAAGGTTTATCCGTAGAAAACCCCCTAAAGAGCAGGATAGGTGGGAAGACAGGAGAAGGAAGACCAAAGGGTTCCTATTTAACAAACCCCCCATCGATATCAGAAAGCCCTCCCAATCAGGATTTGCCCCGGGTGGGGGGAAGGCTATCAGGCTTTCTCCCGGCCTGGGAATTAATATCCGACAGCTCATAGATTCTGAGCCTAATACAGTCGGGCCTGAAACTCCAGTTCCTCACATTTCCTCAGCCAAACTTTGTCGTAACCCCCGAATGGTCCTCAAACGAGGAGCAGCTGGCCTTGGAGCAGGAAATCCGGGGATTGGTAGGGAAGGCGGTCCTTCAGGAGGTCCCGTGGGGGGAGGAAGGCAAGGGCTTCTATTCTCAGTTATTCCTAAGAAAAAAAACAGATGGGACGTACAGGACGATTGTAAACCTAAAAAAGCTGAACAAACTTTTGAAGGTGGAAGCCTTCAAAATGGAGACAATAAAATCATCAGTAAAAATGCTGTTTCCCGATTGTTTCATGGCCGTCCTGGATTTAAAAGACGCTTATTATCACGTCCGGAAGTTCCTCAGAGTAGCAGTTCCTATAGGTGGAGTGGTCAAACACTATCAATATACACTGTGTGCAGAATTATTAGGCAAGTGAGTATTTTGATCACATGATACTTTTTATACATGTTGTCCTACTCCAAGCTGCATAGGCTTGAGAGCCAACTACCAATTAAGTAAATCTGGTGATGTGCATCTATGTATTGAGGAGGGGTGTTGACTAATGACATCAACACCCTACATAAGGTGTGCTTAATTATTAGGCAACTTCCTTTCCTTCGGCAAAATGAGTCAGAAGAGAGATTTGATGGGCTCTGAAAAGTACAAAATTGTGAGATGTCTTGCAGAGGGATGCAGCAGTCTTGAAATTTCCAAAGCTTTGAAGCGTGATCACCGAACAATCAAGTGTTTCATGGCAAATAGCTAACAGAGTCGCAAGAAGCGTGTTGGCCAAAAAAGGAGCAAAATAACTGCCCATGAATTGAGGAAAATCAAGCGTGAAGCTGCCAAGATGCCATTCGCCACCAGTTTTGTCATATTTCAGAGCTGCAACGTTAGTGGATTATCAAATAGCAAAAGGTGTACGATACTCAGGGACATGGCCAAGGTAAGAAAGGCTGAAAAACGACCACCTTTGAACAAGAAACATAAGATAAAACGTCAAGAATGGGCCAAGAAATATCTCAAGACTGATTTTTCAAAGGTTTTATGGACTGATGAAATGAGAGTGACTCTTGATGGGCCAGATGGATGGGCCAGAGGCTGGATCAGTAAAGGGCAGAGAGCTCCACTCCGACTCAGACGACAGCAAGTTGGAGGTGGGGTATTGGTATGGGCTGGTATCATCAAAGATAAACTTGTGGGACTTTTTCGGGTTGAGGATGGAGTGAAGCTCAACTCCCAGACCTACTGCCAGTTTCTGGAAGACAACTTTTTCAAGCAGTGGTACAGGAAGAAGTCGGTATCGTTCAAGAAAAAGATGATTTTCATGCAGGTCAATGCTCCATCACATGAATCCAACTGCTCCATCACATGAATCCAGCTACTCCACAGCGTGGCTGGCCAGTAAAGGTCTAAAAGAAGAAAAAATAATGACATGGCCCCCTTGTTCACCTGATCTGAACCCCATAGAGAACATGTGGTCCATCATAAAATGTGAGATCTACAGGGAGGGAAAACAGTACACCTCTCGGAACAGTGTCTGGGAGGTTGTGGTGGCTGCTGCACACAATGTTGATCGAAAACAGATAAGCAACTGACAGAATCTATGGATGGAAGGCTGTTGAGTGTCATCATAAAGAAATGTGGCTATATTGATCACTATTTTTTTGGGGTTTTGTTTTTGCATGTCAGAAATGTTTATTTCTAAATTTTGTGCACTGATATTGGTTTACCTGGTGAAAATAAACAAGTGAGATGGGATTCTATTTGGTTTTTATTAAGTTGCCTAATAATTCTGCACAGTAATAGTTAGCTGCACAAACAGATATCCTCCTAAGATAGCCAAATCTAAAAAAAAAACACTCCAACTTCCAAAAATATTAAGCTTGGATATTTATGAGTCTTTTGGGTTGATTGAGAACATAGTTGTTGATCAATAATAAAAATAATCCTCTAAAATACAACTTGCCTAATAATTCTGCACACAGTGTATGGCCCTCCCATTCGGCATCGCCATAGCCCGAAGGGTTTTCACCAAAGTAGTTGCGGAGGTAATAGCTCATCTAAGGGAACAGAACACCCTGGTCGTCTCATACCTAGACGACTTCCTGGTAATAGGCAGCTCCTTCCTAAACTGCAAAACCCATCTGGGAAAGGTCATGGATTCTTTGACACACTTAGGATGGCTTTTAAATCTGGAAAAATCCAAAACAGAACCATGCAGATACAGGAATACCTAGGCATCGTGCTGGATTCAAAAAGACAAGAGTGTCGTCTCCCCATAGGGAAAATTCACAAAATCATAGACCAGATATCGCGGGCAAAGTTCCACTCGTCTATGTCCCTATGGAAAGCTATGTCCCTTATAGGGTCCCTGACAGCATGTTTCCCGGCCGTCCAATGGGCCCAAATACACACCAGGATCACACACAAGACACACCCCCCAGACACACACAAGATATGATGCCAAACAGCTCTCCCCTCACACAGCTACCATATGCACAGTATGCTGGCCACAAAATGTGCTTGCTCCACACATCCTCTTTCTGGATGATTGCTCCACTGTACCCCTGTGACTGTCTGAACCCAACCGGAATACCCTTAGGGGAATTCTGAAGAGACAAGTTGAGAATCGCTCTACATCCAGGCCATAAAAAGGTCGTTCTGGAAGAATGGAAAAAGATAGATGTTACAATATGTCACCAACTTATTCATTCCATGTCTAGAAGACTTGGTGATGTCCTTAGCAATCATAGAGGTCATACAAAATTACTAGATGTAGTAGTTTTGATGTGGGGTGAATTAATTTCTGCATCAACTAATTTGGGTAAAACTGAAGATTTTGTAATGAAAGTTATAATTTAAACCCTTAAAGTAAACGGACCAATTTTTTGAAATCTGATCAGTGTCACTTTATGTAATAATAACTCTGGAACGCTTCAACATGTCCTATTGATTTTGAAATTGTTTTTTCGTGACACATTATACTCTATAATAGTGGCAAATTTAGGTTTATATGTTTTGCGTTTATTTTTAAAAATATCTGAAATTTGACCAAAATATTTTAAAAATTGCAATTTTCAAACTTTGAATGACTATCTCTTTAATCCCAAGTCATACCACACAAAAACATTAATAAATAACATTTCCTCCTGTCTGCTTTACATCAGCACCATTTGTAAAATGTTGTTTTATTTTGTTAGCATTTTAGAAGGTTTCAAAATGTAGCAGTAATTTTTAATTTTTTAAAGGAAATTTACAAAACTTATTTTTATAGGGACCTGTTCAGTTTTGAAGTGACTTTGGGGGTCCTATATGTTTGAACCCACCCAAAAGTGATTCCATTTTGAAAACTGTACCCCTCAACATATTCAAAACTGCTTTCAGGTAGTTCATGAACCCTTCAGTTGCTTTTTAGGAAATAATGCAAAGTGGCATGACAAGAATGAAAAAGTTTATTTTTACCACCTAAATTTTTGATAACTTCTATTTGCCCATGAACTGCCATGGCAAACATCAGGACCACACAATCAAGATCTCAGGGTGCCCATGGGGTTAAAGAGGAAGTCCCCACACTCTGTTAACCATTTAGATGCCGTAGTCACTATTGACAGCAGCATTTAAGGGGTTAAACGTACATGGTCGGTGCCAAAGCTGATCATGGCTGATGCAGCAACTTGCAAGCTATAGTGTACAGCTGCAAGCTACAGGATTGTCACCTGTCGGGAGATGCTAGCCTATTATATCACAGGTCAGTAAAAAGGCGTATTGGTGGTCACAAAGGGGTTAACTCACTTTCATGCTATGGGTCAAAAAAATGTTCTGTGAAACTCCGTCTTGTCAGTATTTTGGAATCTGTTCTTGTGCTCAGTGAGGTATTAATTATAATCCTACTTTTTGAAGGTGTTGTAGTCACTTTATGCTGAGCACTAAAACATACTATATTTATATATACATAAATATATCACACACCTACATGTTACATACATTATTGTATTACTGTGACTAATCAGCATTTCCTTTAATTACTATACAGAGGAGGAAAGTGAAAATGATGTTGAGGACCTGGTATCATATGTTGTGCTTGCACTTCTGCCTATACGTATGTACTGCACATTATCATTCTTATCATTCTATGTTTCTCAACCACGTCTCGTGGTAAGCAGTATTAGGCTATGTTCACACACGTTGTGTTTTGCAGCGTATTTTGCTGCAGATACCTATTCAAATTTTCATCTGCGTTTTGCAGTAGTCTATGGAAAACCAGAATTCTCTTTTCACTCGTTGATTTTTTTTTTTTTTGCTGATGTATTTTGTGGCTTGGTTGTTTTTCTGGAAAATAGAGCATGTCACTTCTTTCAGCGTTTTCTCACCCATAGGAAGTAATGGATGTTGAAAAAAACGCATCAAAAAAACGCACCAAAGTTTATTCAGCGTTTTTTTAGTGTTTTTCACCCATTAAAAGCAAGTACACCAGTATGTGGAACTCATTTATTTTTGTGATTTTACCATCTTGTTTTGGTCACTGAGATGGTAGTGTTTGTATTAGTACAGTGTAATTAAATTAGTGATATGTACAGTGGAAACATTAGCTGAGCTACCTATGAGATTGAATAATACCTGTGGCCCAGGGAAGTGTGAAATTTAACAATGCCCTGAATGGTAGCCCTAGGCTATGTTCACACAATTGCATTTTTTCAGAGTTGCTTTTGCTGCGTTTTTTCAAGATCCCAAAGTTCAGCTTTGCTTCCACCACAGAAGCATGAACACAGGTGACCAATGCAAGACATATGTGAAACCATATTACCCAGAATTTCCAGTGGTGAGGTGAATTACTCAGTAATAGTTTACCTAAGACTCTGACAGTGCATTGAGTTTGTATGACACTATTTACTTTCACACTGGAGTCTGCCATTCAGTTGCTTAGGGCATTGTTCAATTTCACACCTCTCTGGGCCAGGTCAATCTCACATGTAGCTCAGCCAATGTTTACCCTCTACACATCACTAATTTAATCAAACTCTTCTAATACAAACTACCATCTCAGTGTCCAAGACAAGATGGTAAATCACAAAATTAAATGTCCTTCACATACTGATGTACTTGCTTATTTTCAATAAAAACGCAGCAAAATCTGATAGCTGTGTACACGCTAGGCGTTTTTTCACCACCCATTAAATGGGTGAAAAACGCTGAAAGAAGTGACATGCTCTATTTTGCAAAAAGACATGCAAAGCACAAAATCCTGAAAAAGTAAAACCAAGATGTGTGCATGAGATTGCTGGAATTTCATAGACTTTGTTGGTACTGTAAAACAAAGCTGCAAATTTGCATAATAAACGCATAAAAAAATGCTGTAAAATCCAAGATGTGTGAACATAGCCTTAACCTTCCTGACAGCCCAATTTTGAAGTCTGACCCTTCACTTTATGTGGTAAGAACTTTAAAATGCTTCTGTCAGCGATTCTGAGATTGTGATTTTCTTTTTGTAAAACATTGTACCTGTTGCCATTGGTAAGTTTTTAGATCAGTATATTTTATCGTTATTCATGAAAATATCCCAAATTTTCAGAAATTTTTGAAAAATATACATTTTTAAACTTAATTGTATGTACCCTTAATGACATATACTGTATATAGCTTTAAAACATTAGTGTCTGCTATATATGGGGCGATGCTACATTCAGGAGAAGTTGCGTAATAAATTGAGCAGGCTAAAATTTGGGGCTGAAGAAACATTTAAGCTGAATGGAATTTGACTAAATGGAATTTTTACATTCCATTTTGCATTAATTAACCACTTAATGACCTTGGATTTATCCATACGTCCAGGTCACCTGGTACTTAACGACATTGGATGTATGGATACTTCATGGCAATTGCCCGCGCACTGGGGCTGTACGCGCACGACCGCCGCTAGGAGTCAGCTGATTCTGACAGCTGACACCTGGCACTCATTACCAGGAGTTGTGCTGCACTAATCCCGGCAATTTAACCCCCTGAATGCTACGATTGAAATTGATCTCAGCATTTAGAGATCAGGCAGAGGGAGAAAGCCCCTTCTGCCCTTAAATTAGCTCCCATGCTATTTCAATGCGGTGGCTTGATCACTGCTATTAGAGGATAGAGAGAAAAATATTTTTTCCTACTGATACTTTTTGTTGTAGCCTTTTCTTTTTTTCTCCTCCCACCCTCCCCCTTAATTTAGGGTCCTATAACCTCCTCTGGTCAGGAAGGAGAAAGTTTGAGAGTCTGAATAGGGAAATGATAAGGCCCCTATATATTGTTTTTAATTGATGTTTTTTCTACATGGGTGTTTATATCTTTAATAATTCTTAGTAAAAGTTGCATTTGAATTATCTCTGTATAAGTACTCTTTCCTATGGTGAGCTTAAAAGAACATAAAATAAAATGCAAATCTAGAACCAGGAGGCAGAGGTCCAAGTGCAGGAGAAGGTGGAGGTGGACGTGGTGGTGGAGGTGGAAGAGGAAGAGGTAGCCAACACTGTTTCTGGCTCCAAAATTAAATGAATGGCAAATAGAGTATAACAATGGCTGGGTTCGGCTAATAAAGTAGTCTAGTCAGCCAAAGGACAAGTCCTGTGGCATCCACGCCTGGTTCATTTTAATGTATGTTATCTTCACCATGTTGGCTGTGGACCGGCAGATGTTTCTAACTGTGATCACACCCCTTGCCATGTTAAACTCACTTGCCGACAGTACACTTGCTGCAGGGCAGGTCAGCACCTCCAAGGCATAAAGGGCAACCTCAGGCCATGTGTCCAATTTGGAGACCCAGAAGTTAAATGGGGCAGCCACATCAATTACTATGTGGAGACGCACTCTTCCATCATGTTGTTGTAACGCTGCCTCCTGGTAATATGGACCGTATCAGATGGTGGTTCCGGATGTTGTGGCATGTTGAGGAATTTTTCCAAATTTCAGTCATGCTAGCCCTTCCTTCCTAGGTGGTGCCGGTGCCCCAAGTGCGTTAACGACTTCCTCCTCCTTCTCTGCCTTGTTCTTCAACTGAGCCCCAAGTGTCAGATGCGAATGCTGTCAGTAGTGCCTCTACCAGATTGCGCTGGTATTCACACATTTTTCAATCCCGCTCCAGTGATGGAAGGATGGTACGTTGTCCTTGTAATGAGGATCCAGCAGGGTGGCCACCCAGTAATCAGCAGTGGTAACAATCCAGGCAACTCGGCGGTCGTTGCACAGGCACAAAAACATTTATTGGCTCTCGTGTGCCAGGCTGTTTAGAGGCAACAACAAGCTGTACTCCGTGAGATGTGTTATGGTCTGGGTCCTCTGTATCCACTCAGCCAGGCTTGTGATGCCGTGAGCTGATTTGAGTGCTATCCTGCTGTGAACACGGTTCCTCCTCCTCATCCTCCAAAACTGTCTCGTGGCTTGACAGTTGTGTACTTGGCCACTGTTGGTACAAGAATCTACCCTCTGGGCCATGTGTGAATGACAGGCCTGATAATGGTGTGAATGGGCCCTGTTCCTCCTGATGCTCTTCCTCCTGTTCCATCACCTCATCCATCATCGCCTTCAGTGTTTTTTCAAGCAGGCATAAAAGTGGTATAGTAACGCTCATGATGGCGTCATCATCTCTGGCCCTCTTGGTGGAGTATTCAAAGCAGCGCAAAATGACACACACATCCCACATGGAGGCAGATTCATTTGGAGGTGAAGTGGTGTTGTTCTGCAGAGCGACTCACCCGTGCATGCTGCAGCTGAAACCCCACTATTGCCTGCTGCTCGCACAGTCTCTCCAGCATATCCAAGGTGGAGTTCCACCTTATTGGTACATTGTATATGAGGCGGTGAGCGTGAAGAAGTGACGCTGCAGTGCAAACAGGCAAGCAGCCACGAGGGTGAGAATGCCAAAAGCGCACACACTGCCCGCACTTTCAGCAGCACCTCTGACATATGTGGGTAAATTTTAAGGAAGCTCTGCACCATCAAATTCAGCCCATACCCCAGGCAAGAGATGTGAATCAAACCAGCCCAGAGCTGCTAGAGTTTAGAAGAGAGTTTTATTTATTTCAAACATGTTTCCTGATTTCTCCTGTTGCCGTTTTATTTGTGCCATTTTCATCTCCTAAAAATCTGTTCATCTCTCAGAGGAAGTGAAGATCCCTCCAATACCCCAAGAAAACCTCGATTTGCCACCTACTGTAAAGTAAGTGTTTTACAATTTGTAGATATTTTTTAACTAAAAGTAGCAGCCTAGTAAAACCTTTTGCTAATTCATTCGGCCACTTGTCCACCTGAGTACATAATTTAGCTAGTATTACTTTATTAAGTTGTTCTCGTTGGGACTCCTTCAGAATTGCATGTCTTTGTCTTTTCTGAGGAAGGTCACAAGAAATGAATGCATTGATTAAATTGCATGGACTGCACCACACAAGATCTCCACGGTGAAAAACAAAAACTCCTATGAGAGTTACTTATGATAATAAGGCCACTCCTGACACACATGTATAAAGATGATGAAAGTTTAGCCATCCTCACTGAATAGTTGTAATCTAATCATGTATTGGTGGTGGCAGATTCTCACAGGTTAAGTTGGAGAGCATAGAGGGCTTTATGGGGGAGTAGTTGGGGCAATTATCTCTCCACGTCTTGGCTGGTGCCATTCAGCCTCACTTCATTCACTTTCAGTATATATAACCCATGAGGTATAGTAGACAATGAGTTGGAATAAGCAGGTTTATGTCCTCAGTCATGCGCTTACATAGCACGGTGCCTAAAGATGAGCCTCTGTTCTGCACTTTCAATCATATTTGTCTATTGCTGCCTATTGGAAAAAAACACTACTGTAGTGATGCACAATCTCCGCTCTATTATTGTCTTCTAATACTTTATTGACATGGATTACATGTTTGAAAATGAAAGAACTCATTTTGTATGGCATAATAAGTTTACATGTAGTTAGTTCAATAACTAGCATTTTTTCCTAATGTAGTATGTGTTGTTTCCTTTATGCATATACTGTATTTATAGCAGGCAAACACTAGTTTCTGCATGATATAGTGACACATTTTGTGCATATTTAAGAGACTTCTTACTTCCTGACAAGATAATGGAAATGCAGATGCTGGAGGATGCGCCCGATCTTTCTTTTGGAATAATGGATGTACCTCTAGAACGTCAAGAACCAATGATGATCCCGCAGGTAAAATACTGTTAGAAAAACACGATGAAGCAAACATCAGCTCACCAGGTTGAGAAATCCCTGGAATAGGGCTGGTTTCAGGCTGGTTTCCTGAGCAATTGAACGGTGGAAAAAAAAAAGGAAAGTCCAGCAACCGCAAAAATCAGGGCATTGTTCAATTTCACACCTCTCTGGGCCAGGTATTGTTCAATCTCACATGTAGCTCAGCCAATGTTTACCCTCTACACATCACTAATTTAATCAAACTCTTCTAATACAAACTACCATCTCAGTGTCCAAGACAAGATGGTAAATCACAAAATTAAATGTCCTTCACATACTGATGTACTTGCTTATTTTCAATAAAAACGCAGCAAAATCTGATAGCTGTGTACACACTAGGCGTTTTTTCACCACCCATTAAATGGGTGAAAAACGCTGAAAGAAGTAACATGCTCTATTTTGCAAAAAGACATGCAAAGCACAAAATCCTGAAAAAGTCAAACCAAGATGTGTGCATGAGATTGCTGGAATTTCATAGACTTTGTTGGTACTGTAAAACAAAGCTGCAAATTTGCATAATAAACGCATAAAAAAATGCTGTAAAATCCAAGATGTGTGAACATAGCCTTAACCTTCCTGACAGCCCAATTTTGAAGTCTGACCCTTCACTTTATGTGGTAAGAACTTTAAAATGCTTCTGTCAGCGATTCTGAGATTGTGATTTTCTTTTTGTAAAACATTGTACCTGTTGCCATTGGTAAGTTTTTAGATCAGTATATTTTATCGTTATTCATGAAAATATCCCAAATTTTCAGAAATTTTTGAAAAATGTACATTTTTAAACTTAATTGTATGTACCCTTAATGACATATACTGTATATAGCTTTAAAACATTAGTGTCTGCTATATATGGGGCAATGCTACATTCAGGAGAAGTTGCGTAATAAATTGAGCAGGCTAAAATTTGGGGCTGAAGAAACATTTAAGCTGAATGGAATTTGACTAAATCGAATTTTTACATTCCATTTTGCATTAATTAACCACTTAATGACCTTGGACTTATCCATACGTCCAGGTCTCCTGGTACTTAACGACATTGGACGTATGGATACTTCATGGCAATTGCCCGCGCACTGGGGCTGTACGCGCACGATCGCCGCTAGGAGTCAGCTGATTCTGACAGCTGACACCTGGCACTCATTACCAGGAGTTGTGCTGCACTAATCCCGGCAGTTTAACCCCCTGAATGCTACGATTGAAATTGATCTCAGCATTTAGAGATCAGGCAGAGGGAGGAAGCCCCTTCTGCCCTTGAATTGGCTCCCACGCTATTTCAATGCGGTGGCTTGATCACTGCTATTAGAGTATAGAGAGAAAAATATTTTTTCCTACTGATACTTTTTGTTGTAGCCCCTCCCCCTTAATTTAGGGTCCTATAACCTCCTCTGGTCAGGAAGGAGAAAGTTTGAGAGTCTGAATAGGGAAATGATAAGGCCCCTATATATTGTTTTTAATTGATGTTTTTTCTACATGGGTGTTTATATCTTTAATAATTCTTAGTAAAAGTTGCATTTGAATTATCTCTGCATAAGTACTCTTTCCTATGGTGAGCTTAAAAGAACATAAAATAAAAAACAAATCTAGAACCAGGAGGCAGAGGTCCAAGTGCAGGAGAAGGTGGAGGTGGACGTGGTGGTGGACGTGGTGGTGGAGGTGGAAGAGGAAGAGGTAGCCAACACTGTTTTTGGCTCCAAAATTAAATGAATGGCAAATAGAGTATAACAATGGCTGGGTTTGGCTAATAAAGTAGTCTAGTCAGCCAAAGGACAAGTCCTGTAGCATCCACGCCTGGTTCATTTTAATGTATGTTATCTTCACCATGTTGGCTGTGGACCGGCAGATGTTCCTAACTGTGATCACACCCCTTGCCATGTTAAACTTACTTGCCGACAGTACACTTGCTGCAGGGCAGGTCAGCACCTCCAAGGCATAAAGGGCAACCTCAGGCCATGTGTCCAATTTGGAGACCCAGAAGTTAAATGGGGCAGACACATCAATTACTATGTGGAGACGCACTCTTCCATCATGTTGTTGTTACGCTGCCTCCTCGTAATATGGACCGTATCAGATGGTGGTGCCGGATGTTGTGGCATGTTGAGGAATTTTTCCAAATTTCGGTCATGCTAGCCCTTCCTTCCTAGGTGGTGCCGGTGCCCCAAGTGCGCTAACGACTTCCTCCTCCTTCTCTGCCTTGTTCTTCAACTGAGCCCCAAGTGTCAGATGCGAATGCTGTCAGTAGTGCCTCTACCAGATTGCGCTGGTATTCACACATTTTTCAATCCCGCTCCAGTGATGGAAGGATGGTACGTTGTCCTTGTAATGAGGATCCAGCGGGGGCGTGGCCTAGCTCTTGATGTGAGAGGTCGGGTGGCAGTGCCTCTCCACCACCATTAGCTTCAATTATCCTGCACAGAGCCCGAATCAGCCAAATCCCTTATCAGGAACTGCTGTCTGAGGGTCCCGGGAGTCAGAGGCGAGCTTCTGCCAGACTCAGAGAGTCCAACATGGGCCGCAAAAGGCAGAAGGATGCCGGGGCCTGCAGCAGTGCCTCAGCCCAAGATGGCACCGAGACAGAGGAAGAGGCGGGAAGGAGGAACACAGACTATGCACGGAGGCTGGAGGCTTCAGCACGGCTGCACAGGTATGCGAGGGGCATGAAGGCAGATGAAGAAGGAAGTGAAGGCAGTGAGAAGCATGGAGATGAGGAGGAAGATGGTGAGGAGATGCCTGTGCCTGTGCTACATAATGAACAGCAGGAGGAGGGGGATGGTGACACTGTGCTGGCAGCTGAAAGTTCAGATGAGGCAGAGCCGACTCTGCGAGATGTATTCCAGGCTGTCTTATACTGCAAGACTGCTTTAACTGCTCTGACAAAGCAGGTGAATGGTCTGAAAGCCGACATGGGAGGCATTGAGGCTTCTATGCAGAAAGTTACAGCCAGATTGACTGAGGTGGAGGGCAGAGTTGGTGTAACAGAAGATCATTTAACCTTAGTGCAAAAGACGCAACAACAGCACACTCAGAGGATCACGGTAGTGGCTAACAAAAACGATGACCTGGAAAACCGGTCACGCAGGAACAATTTGCGTATTGTGGGCATCCCTGAAAGACCTGAGGGTGCTGACCCCACGACCTTTGTTGAAACCTGGCTGCTGGGAAAGTTTGGGTCTAATATCCTGTCGAGGGTGTTTGCTGTGGAGCGTGCCCATCGAGTGCCCATGAGACCCCCAGTGCCTGGAGAGGGCCCTCGTACGATGTTAGCCAGAATCCTGAACTGCAGAGACCGGGACACTATCTTACGTAAGGCCAGAAAATTGACAGATCTTACCCTGGAGGGCAAACGCATTGAAATATACCTGGATTACTCGGCTGAGGTGCAAAAGCTGCGGCTACGGTATGGTGAAGTGAAGAAACAGCTCCGCTCTTTGAATGTGAAATACTCTACAATTTATCCTGCCAAATTAAGAGTGGAAGTGTGACACCCCAGGGGTCTGGTTGCCACAGTAACGTAATGTTATGTCTGAGAGCAGGTGGGAGGTCCTTTGGTCAGGGATCCTGTGCATGCCACACCTCCTGCCCAGCCTTGGGAGGGGAAGAACTTCCCCTGTATAAACCCGGGGCTGAGGCAGGGTTAGTGAGTCCAGGAAGAGCAGAGACAAGAGCAGCATAGGAAGCAGCAGAGTGACAAGGAGTCAGGGGCTGGCAGCTAAAGAGCTCGCCCTGACTAAGAAGATTCTTTGCCGGACCCGGAGTCCGAGGCTGTGGGGACTAACTTCTACCCAGCAGCAGAATCCGTCAGGCAGGGGATTTCAGGTCCCCTGGCCCAGAAGCCCGAAGGCCCGGTCACACGCGTGGGACCAGCACCGCCATCGTGGAGCGGAAGCCATTAGAAGGCCCCGAGTCACCGGCCATACGGGTGAGCACCACACGGTACACTCAGGGACGTGGGCTACTTACATCAGCTTCTAGCAAGGTAGCCAGAAGAGTACAGTCAGCTTGGGAGGCCTACAACTACGCCTGGCCAGGGGAGATCCCATCTGCTCAAGGACTGACCAGGCCCCGTTCGCTAGCAAGTACTCCGGGAGGGTCTATCGTTGTTACCAGTAAAGACCCTGAACTCTACCATACCGTCTCTGAGTGGTTCCTGCTACCCCCATCATCCACGTCGGCTGCCCTGAGGCCATACCCCTCCCGTTGGGGGTTATACTATCACGCTGCACCATCCTTCCACCGGCCTCAGCGGTCTGCCCTGCAGCAGCAGCCCCCCTGGCTGCACTCAACGGGTGGCGTAGTCATCAACCATTTTCTGCCAATAGACTGCCGTCCAGTTTGACTCCCTGGGCACGGACCGGGTCACCGCCACGAGACTACAACCCTCAACAGATCCGGCTCCGGGTAAGCTCTCGCCTGCGCAGCGCGACACAGGCCCAGGGGCGCGTCAACTTTGGCGTAGTCGGCAGGATAACGTGCCCGCAACCACCGGGTACTGCGTGCCTGAAAAGCAAAGACTGTTCAAACTTACCAGTGGTGAAGATTCCCGCCATCGGTGAAGATTCCCGCCATCCGGCGCCATCTTCAGCCTTCTTCCCGCCATCGGTGAAGTTTCCCGCCATCCGGCGCCATCTTCAGCCTTCTTCCCGCCATCCGTGGAGTTTTCCCGCCATTGGACGCCATCTTGAGGACGCCGCGCGGGAAGAAGAGGGGCGTGGACTCTGAAAGCGCGCGAGAACTGAAGCCCCGCCTCACGTCCGGACGTTGCGTAAGGTCCTGGAAGGAGCCCAGCAGACGCCGACGTCACAGGAGCGCGACGGAAGGTCCTCAACCCTGACGATCCACTGCGGAGCCGCGGCCTACGGAACAGGATCATCGCAAGGTAGGCCACGGTCCACTAGGGGGGAGGAAGATGTCGGATACGGAGGAGAGCTCCACCGCCTCAACCCCCGCCAGCGCTACCGCTGTTGCAGTTATGCCCATCACCATGCCCTATATCCCGGGAGCAGCTTGGCTACCCCAGTACTCAGGGGAGTCACATACCCTGCATGACTTTAGAGAAAAGCTGGATAGCCTCTTCCAGGTGTACCCCCTCACAGAAGAGCAAAAAGTGAGCATCCTGGTGGCCCAACTAACCGGGGCAGCCAAAAGGGAAGTAAAATCCTGGCCACCTGGGAGGAAGACTGTCGCAGGGATACTAACCCGGCTGAAGGACACCTTTGATACCCGCACCTCAGCCGAGATTAAACTTAGATTCTACGGGTGCAAGCAGCGAGCGCATGAGAGTATAAGGGACTATGCACTAAACCTACAAGAGGCCCTGAGGGCCATTAAGCAGACCGACCCTAATGGAGTGGGAAACGAGGACAGGCTGTTGACCGAACAATTTATAGAGGGTTTATATTGCAATGCCCACCGCACCCAGTTGCGGGCAATGGCCTTACAGGACCCTCATCTAGAATTTGCACAGTTCAAGGACAGAGCCATCCGGGTGCTCCGAGAACCGGCACCAGGTGGCGTTGTGACCCACAGACGCCCCACTACCACTTACTACCAGGAGGCGGCGCCCTTGTCAGCAGGGCCTGTGGGAGCTGATGCGCAGGCTTTGGACAATGACCCGGCTCTAGACCTACACCATCAGGTCCAAGAGCTAGCTAAAAGCGTTGCTGCGCTAACCCGAACTGTGCAGTCTTTACAGGTTTCCACTCCAGGGAAGATCCAGCTGGCATCCGGACCGGAGGACATCCCGTGGCGTCGACCAAGGAGGACCCCACCGGCCAGAGGAAGACCCAGTGACCGATACAGCGAGGACGGACGACCCATCTGCCGCCGCTGCAATCAACCCGGACATATGGAAAGGTACTGTTCTTTAAACGGGCACAACCTGGGGTAGAGGGCCAACCCCCAGGAAAAAGATCACCAGGCCCATCGAACTGGCGTGACAGATATGTGGGAGGACGTCCAGTCTTGCCTGTGGTACTGGATGGCATTCCCATGAGTGCCCTACTGGACACCGGGTCACAGGTCACCACCATCCCGTACGTGCTCTTCAAGCAGTACTGGAATGACTCGGATATTACCCGCTACCCTGACGACGACTTGAGTATCATCGCCAGCAATGGTCAGCCCGTGCCACAGATCGGATTTAAAGAGGTGACCATCAAAATTGGTAGAGTCGAACTGGCCGCACAGGGACTGATCATTGTAGATATTGACAAACATGAGAGTCACCCAAAAATAACTCTAGGAACTAATGTAATTGAAAATTGTCTTGCAGAGGTGATTTTCCTTTTACAGCAGGTTGCCAAGAATGCCAGTTCCGGCGAGCAGCGGGTGCTCCAGAAAGAAATCCGGGCACTGATGCAACGGCAACAAGTGGAACTCTCCGGCGGTGAGATTGGTAGCGTAAGAATGTGTGACCCTTTTCCTATTGCCATGCCCCCAAAAAGTGAAATGATGATTTGGTGCCGGGCAGCTATTGGTCTGAGAGGTAGAGATTACCAGGCAATGGTAGAACCAGTTTACTCAGACAGTAGGCCCACCATTTTGACAGCACGGGGGGTGGTCAATGTACGCCATGGGAGGGTGCCCGTTCGCATAATAAATATCGGGGAGAGGGAAGTGTACCTGCCCCGGTATGCCACGCTAGCCAAATTATATACCACTAATCAAAATTCTATACAATCTGTGGAACCCTTGCCTCCATCTCACCCGGAGGAAGGTAACGGCTCTAAGAAAGACATGGGGGACTGGTGTCAGCAACTACATTTGGGTACTGACTCCACTCCTTCACACCAGAAACAAGGAGTCTATCGGGTAGTTCAGGAGTATGAGAGAGTGTTTAGTAAACACCCGTTAGACTTCGGGCGAGTCAAGGGGGTAGAACACCGCATCCCCACGGGAAATCATCCTCCCATAAAAGAGAGGTATCGACCCGTACCCCCTGCACATTACCAACACGCCAAGGGGATGCTTAGAGACATGAAGGAGGCTGGGGTAATTCGGGATAGCTGTAGCCCCTGGGCAGCCCCGCTAGTTTTAGTCAAAAAGAAAGACAACACCATGAGGATGTGTGTAGATTACCGGAAAATCAACCGTATCACACACAAGGATGCGTACCCCTTACCAAGGATAGAGGAGTCATTGGCTGCTTTAAGATCTGCTAACTTCTTCTCTACCCTGGATCTCACTAGCGGGTACTGGCAGGTTCCTGTAGCAGAGGCGGACCGGGAGAAGACCGCATTCACAACCCCGATGGGACTTAGTGAGTTCACCTGCATGCCGTTCGGACTCTGCAACGCCCCAGGGACCTTCCAACGATTAATGGAGTGCTGTCTGGGCCACAGAAACTTCGAGACGGTCCTGTTGTACCTGGACGATGTCATCGTATACTCCAAAACTTATGAGGACCACCTGAAACACCTGGCGGAGGTGTTCGAAGCTCTGGCGAGTTACGGCCTAAAGGTGAAACCCTCCAAGTGTCACCTCCTGAAACCAAAGGTGCAATACCTGGGACACGTGGTGAGCGCTGACGGAGTGGCTCCCGACCCCGATAAGATCACCGCAATCAAAGGATGGCCAAGCCCTTCCAGCGTAAAAGAAGTGCGGCAGTTCCTAGGGTTGGTAGGCTACTACCGAAGGTTTATTCCCGGTTTCACCAAAAAGGCGGCGCCTATGCAGGACCTCCTGATAGGCCAGTCCCGGAAGGCCAAGAACCAGAAGCCGCCCTTCAAATGGGAAGAGCTAGAGGAAGAGTCCTTCCGCCAGCTGAAGATGGCCCTCACGGGGGATGAAATCTTGGCGTATCCGGACTATAGCCAGCCCTTCATCCTCTACACCGACGCCAGTAACGTCGGGCTAGGAGCCGTACTGTCCCAGATTCAGCAGGGGAAAGAACGAGTAATCGCCTATGCCAGCCGAAAACTGCGACCCACCGAAAGGAATCCCGAGAATTATAGCTCATTTAAGCTAGAGTTCCTGGCCGTGGTATGGGCAGTCACCGAGCGCTTTAAGCATTACCTCGCTTCTTCCCGGTTCACCGTATACACGGATAACAACCCGCTGACACACCTGGACACGGCAAGACTCGGTGCCCTGGAGCAGAGGTGGATGGCCCGTCTGTCCAACTACGAGTTCACAATCAAATACCGGGCAGGGCGCTCCAATACCAACGCGGACGCCCTGTCCAGGATGCCCAACCTGCCGGACGGAGGAGAAGATCCGGAGGGACTGGAAGAAGTTGAACTCCCTGCGTTCCACCGTCATGGGACTATCCAGTATTCCCACCGGGTAAGGAGTAAGCAGGCTGCTACGTTGAACCCCTTACCTCACTACAACTGGGCGGAAACGCAAGACAGCGACCCTGCCGTCCGACTGGTGAAGGAGATGCTGACTCGCCCGGAGGCTAGCCTGGAATCAGACGCTCCAGAGGAAGCCAAACAACTATGGGCAGAGAAGAGTCGACTGTTCCTTTACAAGGGGAAGTTGTGCCGCAGAATGGTTAACTCCAGGACGCATGAACTACTCTGGCAAGTAGTGGTGCCACGAAGAGACGCAGCCATGGTGATGGAGGCATACCACGACGGAGCTGGACACTTCGGGTGGAAAAAGCTGGAGTTCCTGCTGCGCGAGCGGTTCCACTGGGTAGGCATGAGGGGAACCATCGAGAAGTGGTGCAGAGACTGTGGCCCGTGCAATCTGAGAAGGAAGGACCGAGCCAGCCAGAAGACTCCCCTGCAGTCCATCGTCACCCGGCAACCGTTGGAACTGGTAGCCTTGGATCATGTAAAACTGACCCCCAGCAGAAGTGGCTACGTCTACGCGTTAACCATCGTGGACCATTACTCCCGGTTTCTGGTTGTCGTCCCCGTCAAGGACTTAACGGCTCAAACAGCAGCTAGAGCCTTCCAGCAGCACTTTTGCCGTCCACACGGGTACCCGGACCAAGTGCTGACGGACCAGGGACCTGCCTTTGAAGCGGAGGTCTTCCAGGAATTCTGCAATCTGTATGGCTGCCGGAAGATAAGGACGACACCCTACCATCCGCAAACTAATGGACTTTGTGAGAAAATGAACCAGGTGGTAATGGATCTTCTAAAAACGTTGCCCCTGGAAGAACGCAGTCTGTGGCCTGAGAAGTTGCCCGATCTGGTGGACCTATACAACCACATCCCGGTAGGTTCCACCAACTGTACCCCGGCTTACCTAATGAGGGCAAGACCTGGTAAGTTACCTGTTGACCTGGAAATGGGAGTCCTGACGCCCGAGGACACTTCACCAGAAACAGACTGGGACACAGAGAGGCAGCAGCAGTACCGGAAAGTACAGGAGAGCGTGGAGCGAAGTCTCTGTCAGGCTAGGGAAAGACAAGAGAGGACTTACAACCAGTATGCTCCCGCTGTTCCCCTGGTACCCGGAGAGCAGGTCTTGAAGAGGAAGAGACGGCTCCACAAGTTGGACGACCAGTGGGAGAAGGACCCGTACACCGTACTGCCCTCAAGCCACGAGAACCCGAAGGTCTGTACCATCAGTAAAGACGGAGGGGAAACCACAGCCATTGTATCCCGGGACCACCTGAAGAAGTGTCCCGAACAACTGAGGAACCCTGAGGAGGAACAGGAAGATCATCGACCCGTGGAAGAAAGGGAAGATATGGTTAGTACCGTCCTCGGGGACTTCCCTCGGTCTTGGACTCAAGTCAATGGTGCAGTTGTGGTACCCGTACTCACCTTCCTCCAACCATCATCCCAAGAACCTACGGAGCAACGGGTAGAGCTGGAAGAGCAGCCGGTCCAGGAGGCAGAAGACTCCACCCAAGCGGAACAGGAGAATCAACCCTCTGCTTATAGTGAGCCTGCCGTACCCCTAGTGAGACAAAGAGCCGGTAGACAGCTGCCCAGTTTACCCTTGACAGCTCCTACACCCTGTAGTTCAGGGCCAGACAGTCAGCTCCGTAGGTCCACTAGGGCCACTAGAGGCCAGTTACCCGCACGTTGGAGGATTTAAATGTTTAAGTTGTTTTATAATGTTTACCTGTTTATTGTTGCTTGTGTGTAATTTTGTGTTTCCAGTTGTTTTAGGAAACCTTCGTGGATTTACCGGGAATCCTTGTATATATAGTTGGAGCGTAACCCAGGATGGACTAGAGACTGTTAAGGACTCGGGGTAGGACAGACCCCTACCTGGTTACGTCTCCCTGTGTTGGTGAAATGGACACCTTTGCTTTTCTTCAGAGACTGCACCCGGTTGCGGACACGCCGTAACCATCTCATTATGTTTTCTTATTGTATTATCAATGTTTTTACCTTGTTATGTTTTTCTAATTGTGTTTAGTCCCGGAGTACTAAATTTTACTAGGGGGGAATGTGACACCCCAGGGGTCTGGTTGCCACAGTAACGTAATGTTATGTCTGAGAGCAGGTGGGAGGTCCTTTGGTCAGGGATCCTGTGCATGCCACACCTCCTGCCCAGCCTTGGGAGGGGAAGAACTTCCCCTGTATAAACCCGGGGCTGAGGCAGGGTTAGTGAGTCCAGGAAGAGCAGAGACAAGAGCAGCATAGGAAGCAGCAGAGTGACAAGGAGTCAGGGGCTGGCAGCTAAAGAGCTCGCCCTGACTAAGAAGATTCTTTGCCGGACCCGGAGTCCGAGGCTGTGGGGACTAACTTCTACCCAGCAGCAGAATCCGTCAGGCAGGGGATTTCAGGTCCCCTGGCCCAGAAGCCCGAAGGCCCGGTCACACGCGTGGGACCAGCACCGCCATCGTGGAGCGGAAGCCATTAGAAGGCCCCGAGTCACCGGCCATACGGGTGAGCACCACACGGTACACTCAGGGACGTGGGCTACTTACATCAGCTTCTAGCAAGGTAGCCAGAAGAGTACAGTCAGCTTGGGAGGCCTACAACTACGCCTGGCCAGGGGAGATCCCATCTGCTCAAGGACTGACCAGGCCCCGTTCGCTAGCAAGTACTCCGGGAGGGTCTATCGTTGTTACCAGTAAAGACCCTGAACTCTACCATACCGTCTCTGAGTGGTTCCTGCTACCCCCATCATCCACGTCGGCTGCCCTGAGGCCATACCCCTCCCGTTGGGGGTTATACTATCACGCTGCACCATCCTTCCACCGGCCTCAGCGGTCTGCCCTGCAGCAGCAGCCCCCCTGGCTGCACTCAACGGGTGGCGTAGTCATCAACCATTTTCTGCCAATAGACTGCCGTCCAGTTTGACTCCCTGGGCACGGACCGGGTCACCGCCACGAGACTACAACCCTCAACAGATCCGGCTCCGGGTAAGCTCTCGCCTGCGCAGCGCGACACAGGCCCAGGGGCGCGTCAGAAGCCTTTGGAAAGGTCAATTTTTTCCCGTCACCGGTAGAGGCCGCCTCGTGGTTGGAGCGGAACCGGAGCAAATTGAGAGAAGCTGAGGACTCGGCACGGTGAATACACGACCCTGCTATCCTGACCACTGGACAGGGTTGTGGCTCTGCATTGCTCTGCGAAACCGCAGAGGAGGGGGAGACACCCCCGCTGGGATCTACGTTTTATAGTTTTATAGTTAATTTGTTTGATTAATGGTTCGGGACTATGCATACTATTGATTATGTGGTGGAGAGACTGCCAATGCTGGAGGAGGACACGGCGCATGTTGATATGCGGTATACTACGATGTTGCTCAGGTTCTTTGAGCTCCCACTCTCACGTTGGGAAGAGAGTGACAAGAGAAGGGTGGGGGGAGGGGGTGGGGGGAGCGGGAGGGAGGGGGGGAGGTGGATGGGTTGGATTTGTGGGAAAATGGGGTTGCTTATGCTGTTTGACCTGGTATGCTGGGGAACAAAATGGAAAGATGTTACTTGATGATGGTGGATTGTTTTTTCTAATGCACAATGAGTAACCGTACGGTTCGGATTTTAAGTTGGAATGTACGTGGTATATCTGAAAGGATTAAGAGGGCAGCAGTTCTGAATCACATCAGATCTTGTGATCCTATGATTGTGTGCTTACAGGAGACCCATCTCACTAGAGATACTAGGCACTGGCTATCGAGAGGGTGGATGTTAAAGACATATCATTCCACTTATTCCTCGTACTCCAGGGGGGTGTCAGTCCTAATACACAAAAACGCACATTATGAAGAGCTGGCAGTGCAAGTAGACAGAGAAGGGCAGTATGTATGGATTGCGTGCAGATTGTATGGACACAAAATGATTTTAGTGGCTTTATAAATCCATCCACCTTATTCTAAAAAGGAACTTCAAGCAGTAATGGACTTGACGGCCAGATGGGGGGAGGCTCCGATGTTGATTATGGGAGATGTTAACAACACCATGAATGATTTCTGGGATAAAGTACGTCCGGCAGGTATGGAAGCTGGACGGGACGGAATGACTGCATTTGGCACCTACGTGGGGGAGCTGGGGCTGGTGGATCTGTGGAGAGTACGAAATGAGGGTAAGAGGACCTTCTCGTGTCACTCGGCTACACATGGAACACTGTCAAGGATAGACCTGGCTTTTGGGGATACTGCTATGGATGGGATGGTTGGGGAGGTGGAATACCTACAGAGGACTCTATCGGATCATAGTCCTATGGTTGTCACGCTTCTAGTGGGATCTGCTCAGGGTCAGAGAGGAGGTTGGCGTCTTCACCCGACGTGGCTTAAAGTGGTGGATATGGGTGGCATAACCAAAGAACTAGAGCACTTCTTCCAAGTGAATGAAGGGAGTGCTGAGGCCACAGTGGTGTGGGAGGCTATGAAGGCATTTACGAGGGGACTCTTTATAAGTGAGATCTCACGGTGTAAGACCAAAACTAAACTGGCAGATCAACAAATAAAGGATGACTTGACAAGGGCAGAGGCAGACATGATTTTGGCGCCAACAGGTGTAGCTCACAATAGACTAAAATTGGCACAGGAGGCAGTTAATAAACTGCACATGATGCAAGCTGAGAGGAAAAGGGCATTTCAGCAAGCCCAATTCTTTGAGGAAGGAGAGAGAGTGGGTCACTTGTTGGCGGTGATATCTGCGGCACAGGGGGAGTCTTCCAGGGTGTACAGGTTGAGAGACCAAACGGGGACGACTCTGACAGACACAAAGGACATATTGGAGGTCTTCAAGGAATATTACATGGCACTGTACAATTCAAGAGTACGGGACACGGAGGGGGCCGTAGAGGAATTTTTGGAAGGCATCTCACTGTCTAAATTGTCTGAGGAAGATAGGATGAGGTTGGATGAACCTGTGAGTGTGGAGGAGGTGGAATGTGCAATTCTGTCTATGCCCAATAACAAATCACCGGGTGCTGATGGTCTACCTGGGGAGGTGTACAGGGAGCTGGTGGAACTGCTAGCTCCAAAATTAAAATCTGTGTTTGATGAGGCTTTGGTGAAGGGGGCGTTACCGAGATCAATGGAGGAAGCGGTGATAGTGGTTGTAGCGCCGGCGTCCCTGCCCTTTGCTAGGCAGGGACGCTGTTCCCCTCACCTCTCTGCTCCGTGCCCGGCGGCCTCCTCCCGCTCTGCTGGCAGCGCGCGCTCCTTCCCGGCCACTGTGCTTAGGGCGCGCGCGCGCGCTCTCTCCCTCCCTCTTAAAGGGGCCGCGCGCGCCGTCCTAAGGAGTCCCCGGCCAATGGCCGGAGGACTTCACCATATATAAGGCACCTCCTCCAAAATGGAGGTGCCCGAGCAATGTTGTTGCACTGTTCACTACTCTGCTTCAGCCCTCAGGTCCCGTTGCCAGTTACCTGCCAGATTCCTGCCTGATTACTTGCTACCTGCCTGCTAGTCTGAGGTCCGACGGTCTGCCTTACTACTCCTGTCAGTCTGTCTAAGGACCAGCCTGCCCGCTCACCTGGGAGCGCACATCAGCTACCTGCCGCTTGCCTGAGGTCCGACGGTCTGCCTTCCAACTCCTGTCAGTCTGTCTATGGACCAGCTTGCCCGCTCACCTGGGAGCGCACATCTGCTACCTGCCTGCTAGCCTACCTGGAGGCTCCGCCGTCACGTGCTGTGACCATCTGCCTGTCCAGTGACTTCTGCCCGCTCACCTGGGAGCGCTCATCTGCTACCTGTCCGCTAGCCTACCCGGAGGCTCTGCCGTCACGTGCTGTGACCATCCGCCTGTCCAGAGACTTCTGCCCGCTCACCTGGGAGCGCTCATCTGCCGCCTGTCTGTTGGTCTTCCTGGAGGCTCCGCCGTCACATGCTGTGACCACCCGTTCATCCAGAGACTCTCGCCTGCTCACCTGGGAGCTCACGTCTATCATCAGCCGCCACAGGTCGTACCAACCCTTTACCTAGAGACTGCCCCGGTCACTTGCCGTGACCATCTGCCCGGTCATTCAGAGACTGCCCCGATCACTTGCCGTGACCACCAGCCCGTTCATCCAGAGACTGCCTCGGTCACTTGCCGTGACCTCCAGCCCGTTCACTCAGAGACTGTCCCGGTCACTTGCCATGACCACCAGCCCGTTCATCCAGAGACTGCCTCGGTCACTTGCCGTGACCTCCAGCCCGCTCACTCAGAGACTGTCCCGGTCACCTGCTGAGACTTCCAGCCAGTCTTCCCTGGTCGCCACCCGCTCCCTTACAAGGACCGCCCCCTTGTATAGTAGCTCAGAGGTTCCGCCTCCCAGACCCGTTACAGTTGTTCTGCCAAAGGAGGGGAAAGACCCCATGGATGCGGAGTCGTATAGGCCCATATCGTTGTTGACAACGGATGTCAAAATACTCGCTAAGATCCTGGCCACCCGGCTCACCGGGGTTGCGCATACTGTTATTCACGAGGACCAGTCGGGCTTTATGCCCAACCGCTCCACGGCTGTTAACTTGAGAAGATTATTTCTTAATATGCAGCTGCCTGCTGATAATGGTGGCGGGAGAATAGTGATGTCATTGGACGCTAGAAAAGCATTTGATAGCGTGGAATGGAAATATTTATGGAAAATCATGGAAATAATGGGATTTGGCCCCGCATTCATGGCCTGGGTGAAGTTATTGTACTCATCCCCAAGGGCGGTAGTTAAGGTGAATGGTGAACGGTCCGGGATGTTTGACTTACATAGGGGCACAAGGCAGGGGTGCCCGCTGTCCCCGCTATTGTTTGGGGTGGCAGTGGAGCCCCTGGCGGCCAAAATAAGAGCTGAGAGAGGAGTGGTCGGATTTAAATTTGGGAGGCTGGAAGAAAAAATATCACTGTATGCCGATGACATCCTGTTATTTCTGGAAAATGCAGGAGAGACATTGGGGTGCACGATGGATGTAATTAAACACTTTGGGAGCATTTCGGGACTGGAGATAAACTGGCACAAGTCTTATGTCATGGCTGTAGATAGACCAATAAAAGCGGAGGAGATAGATGAGAGGGGGAAGCAGCTCCAGCTGGTTTCACAATTTAAATACCTTGGGATATGGGTGGCGCTTCCATTGACACGATTCACGGATCTGAATTTAGTTCCTCTGCTAGAGAAATTTAAAAAGAAAATAGGCGCATGGTGCCAATTGGCTTTGACGGTGACGGGTAGAACTAACCTGATTAAGATGGTCCTTATGCCACAACTAATGTACGTTTTGCACAACTCACCGATATGGCTACCAAAAAAACGGTTTCAGGGTATTGATTCTATCTTCAGATCCTTGATATGGGGCAAGAGGCAGGCAAGGATTAAATTGGGAACGCTGCAAAATGGGAAGGAGGAGGGAGGATTGGCCGCACCCAATTCCCTGGGTCTATTTCTTGGCAGTACAGGGCCAGCATGTCAGGGGATGGAGAGAACCCGATTGTGGAGGGGCAGCTTGCCGGGTGCTGGTACATGGGGAGACGCCCACTGGTCCAGGCGTTAGAGGATGGTACCTTTAAGAAATTGGGAGCAATATATCCTACCTTAGGCTTGACTCAGAAGGTATGGGACACTATTAAAAAGATCAGGAGGGTGGACGGGCTGACTAAGTACTCACCGGTGTTGGGCAATGAACATCTGCCGGAACTTAATAAGCTGTGTCAAATGGGCAATTGGAAGGCGCAAGGAGTGAGATATGTGTGCCAGCTGCAGAGTGGAACGGACCTGAAGACCTTTGAGAAATTGAGAGAAGAATTTGATTTGCCTTTGGTATGGGGATTTCAATACTATAGGCTTCGACATGCTTGGAGGGCACAGTGTGGATTGGGAGCCATGACGGTTCAGGGTGACATTGTACTAGACTCTGTGTGTATGAAGGGAGGGACGAGGGGAGTCATATCGAGCTTATATCATGACCTACTGCACTCCTATCTGGGGGGAAATCACCTCATTGCAAAGAGTAAATGGGAAAGGGAGGTGGGTACCCTCACAACAGAACAATGGGAGGCAATTCTAGACTATGTCCCGAAGATCTCTCTAAGCGAGCAGGCACGGATCTCCCAATTATACATAATACATAGGACATACAAAACACCGCTGCGCCTGTACAAGGCGGGCTTGAGGGGAGATTCCAATTGCCCTAGATGTGGCACGGACAAGGCCGGACTGCTACACATGCTATGGTCATGCCCACGGCTAGTGGCTTATTGGTTGGTCGTTGTTAACAAAATTGAGAGGGCTTATACATGTACAATTGACAGAAACCCGGTGTTGTGTGTTTTGGGGGAGGTGGATGGAATACCTGTCTCAGAACATTACAAAGTGGCGATAGCGCGATTGCTATATGTGGCACGCAAACTAATAGCACGAAAATGGACAGATTCGGAACCCCCCACTAGGAGGGAATTTATTGCTCAGACACATACGGTAATGCATTTAGAGGAAAGCATTTACAGGCGGAGGCATGGAGAGAGAACTTTTGGGAAAATATGGTCCGCATGGATGGCGGTAATATGATTGTCAATGTTCCCAGGTATGCCCGGCATAAGGAGTATTGGCGGGAGGGGGGAGGGGGGAGAGGGTTTTGACTGTATTACTACACGTTATGTGAATTGTTATATGTATATTGATAACTGTTTGATAACTGTTTGCTGTAAATTTTTGAAACCTAAATAAAAATAATTGGTTTAAAAAAAAATGAGGATCCAGCAGGGTGGCCTCCTAGTAATCAGCAGTGGTAACAATCCAGGCAACTCGGCGGTCGTTGCACAGGCACAAAAACATTTATTGGCTCTCGTGTGCCAGGCTGTTTAGAGGCAACAACAAGCTGTACTCCGTGAGATGTGTTATGGTCTGGGTCCTCTGTATCCACTCAGCCAGGCTTGTGATGCCGTGAGCTGATTTGAGTGCTATCCTGCTGTGAACACGGTTCCTCCTCCTCATCCTCCAAAACTGTCTCGTGGCTTGACAGTTGTGTACTTGGCCACTGTTGGTACAAGAATCTACCCTCTGGGCCATGTGTGAACGACAGGCCTGATAATGGTGTGAATGGGCCCTGTTCCTCCTGATGCTCTTCCTCCTGTTCCATCACCTCATCCATCATCGCCTTCAGTGTTTTTTCAAGCAGGCATAAAAGTGGTATAGTAACGCTCATGATGGCGTCATCATCTCTGGCCCTCTTGGTGGAGTATTCAAAGCAGCGCAAAATGACACACACATCCCACATGGAGGCCCATTCATTTGGTGGTGAAGTGGCGTTGTTCTGCAGAGCGACTCACCCGTGCGTGCTGCAGCTGAAACCCCACTATTGCCTGCTGCTCGCACAGTCTCTCCAGCATATCCAAGGTGAAGTTCCACCTTATTGGTACATTGTATATGAGGCGGTGAGCGTGAAGAAGTGACGCTGCAGTGCAAACAGGCAAGCAGCCACGGGGGGTGAGAATGCCAAAAGCGCACACACTGCCCGCACTTTCAGCAGCACCTCTGACATATGTGGGTAAATTTTAAGGAAGCTCTGCACCATCAAATTCAGCCCATACCCCAGGCAAGAGATGTGAATCAAACCAGCCCAGAGCTGCTAGAGTTTAGAAGAAAGTTTTATTTATTTCAAACATGTTTCCTGATTTCTCCTGTTGTCGTTTTATTTGTGCCATTTTCATCCCCTAAAAATCTGTTCATCTCTCAGAGGAAGTGAAGATCCCTCCCCTGCGTGTCACCCCGCTATCTGCAGAGCACCTGGATTTACCACCTACTGTAAAGTAAGTGTTTTACAATTTGTAGATATTTTTTAACTAAAAGTAGCAGCCTAGTAAAACTCTTTGCTAATTCATTCGGCCACTTGTCCACCTGAGTACATAATTTAGCTAGTATTACTTTATTAAGTTGTTCTCGTTGGGACTCCTTCAGAATTGCATGTCTTTGTCTTTTCTGAGGAGGGTCACAAGAAATGAATGCATTGATTAAATTGCATGGACTGCACCACACAAGATCTCCACGGTGAAAAACAAAAACTCCTATGAGAGTTACTTATGATAATAAGGCCGCTCCTGACACACATGTATAAAGATGATGACAGTTTAGCCATCCTCATTAAATAGTTGTAATCTAATCATGTATTGGTGGTGGCAGATTCTCACAGGTTAAGTTGGAGAGCATAGAGGGCTTTATGGGGGAGTAGTTGGGGCAATTATCTCTCCACGTTTTGGCTGGTGCCATTCAGCCTCACTTCATTCACTTTCAGTATATATAACCCATGAGGTATAGTAGACAATGAGTTGGAATAAGCAGGTTTATGTCCTCAGTCATGCGCTTACATAGCACGGTGCCTAAAGATGAGCCTCTGTTCTGCACTTTCAATCATATTTGTCTATTGCTGCCTATTGGAAAAAAACACTACTGTAGTGATGCACAATCTCCGCTCTATTATTGTCTTCTAATACTTTATTGACATGGATTACATGTTTGAAAATGAAAGAACTCATTTTGTATGGCATAATAAGTTTACATGTAGTTAGTTCAATAACTAGCATTTTTTCCTAATGTAGTATGTGTTGTTTCCTTTATGCATATACTGTATTTATAGCAGGCAAACACTAGTTTCTGCATGATATAGTGACACATTTTGTGCATATTTAAGAGACTTCTTACTTCCTGACAAGATAATGGAAATGTAGATGCTGGAGGATGCGCCCGATCCTTCTTTTGGAATAATGGATGTACCTCTAGAACGTCAAGAACCAATTATGATCCCACAGGTAAAATACTGTTAGAAAAACACGATGAAGCAAACATCAGCTCACCAGGTTGAGAAATCCCTGGAATAAGGCTGGTTTCAGGCTGGTTTCCTGAGCAATTGAACGGTGGAGAAAAAAAAGGAAAGTCCAGCAACCGCAAAGATCAGGGCATTGTTCAATTTCACACCTCTCTGGGCCAGGTATTGTTCAATCTCACATGTAGCTCAGCCAATGTTTACCCTCTACACATCACTAATTTAATCAAACTCTTCTAATACAAACTACCATCTCAGTGTCCAAGACAAGATGGTAAATCACAAAATTAAATGTCCTTCACATACTGATGTACTTGCTTATTTTCAATAAAAACGCAGCAAAATCTGATAGCTGTGTACACACTAGGCGTTTTTTCACCACCCATTAAATGGGTGAAAAACGCTGAAAGAAGTAACATGCTCTATTTTGCAAAAAGACATGCAAAGCACAAAATCCTGAAAAAGTCAAACCAAGATGTGTGCATGAGATTGCTGGAATTTCATAGACTTTGTTGGTACTGTAAAACAAAGCTGCAAATTTGCATAATAAACGCATAAAAAAATGCTGTAAAATCCAAGATGTGTGAACATAGCCTTAACCTTCCTGACAGTCTAATTTTGAAGTCTAACCCTTCACTTTATGTGGTAAGAACTTTAAAATGCTTCTGCCAGCGATTCTGAGATTGTGATTTTCTTTTTGTAAAACATTGTACCTGTTGCCATTGGTAAGTTTTTAGATCAGTATATTTTATCGTTATTCATGAAAATATCCCAAATTTTCAGAAATTTTTGAAAAATGTACATTTTTAAACTTAATTGTATGTACCCTTAATGACATATACTGTATATAGCTTTAAAACATTAGTGTCTGCTATATATGGGGCAATGCTACATTCAGGAGAAGTTGCGTAATAAATTGAGCAGGCTAAAATTTGGGGCTGAAGAAACATTTAAGCTGAATGGAATTTGACTAAATGGAATTTTTACATTCCATTTTGCATTAATTAACCACTTAATGACCTTGGACTTATCCATACGTCCAGGTCTCCTGGTACTTAACGACATTGGATGTATGGATACTTCATGGCAATTGCCCGCGCACTGGGGCTGTACGCGCACGATCGCCGCTACGAGTCAGCTGATTCTGACAGCTGACACCTGGCACTCATTACCAGGAGTTTTGCTGCACTAATCCCGGCAGTTTAACCCCCTGAATGCTACGATTGAAATTGATCTCAGCATTTAGAGATCAGGCAGAGGGAGGAAGCCCCTTCTGCCCTTGAATTGGCTCCCACGCTATTTCAATGCGGTGGCTTGATCACTGCTATTAGAGGATAGAGAGAAAAATATTTTTTCCTACTGATACTTTTTGTTGTAGCCTTTCTCTGCCCTCCCCCTTAATTTAGGGTCCTATAACCTCCTCTGGTCAGGAAGGAGAAAGTTTGAGAGTCTGAATAGGGAAATGATAAGGCCCCTATATATTGTTTTTAATTGATGTTTTTTCTACATGGGTGTTTATATCTTTAATAATTCTTAGTAAAAGTTGCATTTGAATTATCTCTGTATAAGTACTCTTTCCTATGGTGAGCTTAAAAGAACATAAAATAAAATGCAAATCTAGAACCAGGAGGCAGAGGTCCAAGTGCAGGAGAAGGTGGAGGTGGACGTGGTGGTGGAGGTGGAAGAGGAAGAGGTAGCCAACACTGTTTTTGGCTCCAAAATTAAATGAATGGCAAATAGAGTATAACAATGGCTGGGTTCGGCTAATAAAGTAGTCTAGTCAGCCAAAGGACAAGTCCTGTGGCATCCACGCCTGGTTCATTTTAATGTATGTTATCTTCACCATGTTGGCTGTGGAACGGCAGATGTTCCTAACTGTGATCACACCCCTTGCCATGTTAAACTCACTTGCCGACAGTACACTTGCTGCAGGGCAGGTCAGCACCTCCAAGGCATAAAGGGCAACCTCAGGCCATGTGTCCAATTTGGAGACCCAGAAGTTAAATGGGGCAGACACATCAATTACTATGTGGAGACGCACTCTTCCATCATGTTGTTGTAACGCTGCCTCCTGGTAATATGGACCGTATCAGATGGTGGTTCCGGATGTTGTGGCATGTTGAGGAATTTTTCCAAATTTCAGTCATGCTAGCCCTTCCTTCCTAGGTGGTGCCGGTGCCCCTAGTGCGTTAACGACTTCCTCCTCCTTCTCTGCCTTGTTCTTCAACTGAGCCCCAAGTGTCAGATGTGAATGCTGTCAGTAGTGCCTCTACCAGATTGCGCTGGTATTCACACATTTTTCAATCCCGCTCCAGTGATGGAAGGATGGTACGTTGTCCTTGTAATGAGGATCCAGCAGGGTGGCCACCCAGTAATCAGCAGTGGTAACAATCCAGGCAACTCGGCGGTCGTTGCACAGGCACAAAAACATTTATTGGCTCTCGTGTGCCAGGCTGTTTAGAGGCAACAACAAGCTGTACTCCGTGAGATGTGTTATGGTCTGGGTCCTCTGTATCCACTCAGCCAGGCTTGTGATGCCGTGAGCTGATTTGAGTGCTATCCTGCTGTGAACACGGTTCCTCCTCCTCATCCTCCAAAACTGTCTCGTGGCTTGACAGTTGTGTACTTGGCCACTGTTGGTACAAGAATCTACCCTCTGGGCCATGTGTGAACGACAGGCCTGATAATGGTGTGAATGGGCCCTGTTCCTCCTGATGCTCTTCCTCCTGTTCCATCACCTCATCCATCATCGCCTTCAGTGTTTTTTCAAGCAGGCATAAAAGTGGTATAGTAACGCTCATGATGGCGTCATCATCTCTGGCCCACTTGGTGGAGTATTCAAAGCAGCGCAAAATGACACACACATCCCACATGGAGGCCCATTCATTTAGTGGTGAAGTGGCGTTGTTCTGCAGAGCGACTCACCCGTGCATGCTGCAGCTGAAACCCCACTATTGCCTGCTGCTCGCACAGTCTCTCCAGCATATCCAAGGTGGAGTTCCACCTTATTGGTACATTGTATATGAGGCGGTGAGCGTGAAGAAGTGACGCTGCAGTGCAAACAGGCAAGCAGCCACGGGGGGTGAGAATGCCAAAAGCGCACATGTAGCACCCTGAGGACTCGGCTGCTACAGGGGTATTGCACCTCAACCCAGAGGTGTGATATTCGACTCCCGGGTAAGGATGGAGTGTGGAACTGAGCTCAGTAGGCTGCATGCACTACATACATCCCATTTCCGGGGGACAGATCAATGGTACTCCCACTAGATAAATGTGCAGGTACGACAGTGTCTGTCCCTGGCTGGAGTGGGAGGGGGGTGGAACATCCCAGTAGTGTAGGGGCAGATAGGGGGAGCAGTCTGGGTAATGCTAGGAGCTCATTGGGTGCTGGTCACCTGAGCTCACACATAGAGGGAGTATATAAGGTGGGCACCATCTTAGAACAGGGTCTTTTGTAGAGGTTCGGTCAGACAGGCAGACAGTCAACAGTCAGTCTTTTGTAGAGAAGTCTTTGCAGAGAAGCTCAGCCAGCTCCAAGGCCAAGAGAGAGAGAGAGGAGAAAAGAAGGACCCAGAGGGGAAAAGAAGAAGGAACCCCAAGAACCTAAAATCAGACCAGAAGGGTGAAGGGTTGGCAACAAGGGTACCGGATCCCAAGCTGGTGGAGGCCACTAATCCTCAGCCAGAGACCGGAGGTCGTGGGCAGGATCTGCCACGACCCTCACTAAATCCACTAAGAAGGCATACCGAGTATAGGGTCAGGGAACCCGGAGAAAAGGTTTAACCAACAAGAGACCCGAGGGAGCCGGACATAAGTGGATCCCTGGTGGGAACGGCCGTAGAAAGGAAAGTCAGAAAGGGAGCTCAGGACCACGCTCCAGAATTGCTTGGGGGTTGGCCGAGTCCAGGACCTGGTGGACGCAGCACGGCTCGGGCGGTCACTCAAGGCCGGAGTGACCAACACAACAGCAGTAAGAAAAAACCCTGAACTGCACAGCCCGACTCTGAGTCTTCTTACCATCCACACTGCACCTCCACAACCACCATCCTCTACAACTGACCCCCTGAGGCTATACCCCTCCCGTTGGGGGTTATACTACCAGAGCTGCACACACACCACCAGCCTCAGCGGACCCTTCTGCAGCGGCGGCCGTATTGACCGCAAATCAACGGGTGGCGTAGTCGACACAAAGAACATCCAGCAACATCTGTAAGGACTGCCACACACTGAGCTTGACACCCTGGGCACGGACCGGGTCACCGCCACTCGGAGACTACAACCCCCATCTGATCCGGCTCCGGGTATTCCCCAAACAGCACTGGCCCAGGGGGCGCGTCAACTTTGGCGTAGTCGGCAGGATAACGTGCCCGCAACAACCGGGTACTGCGTGCCTGAAGAAAAGTTCACCTTTACCTCAAAAAGAAGTCTCCCGCCGGTTCCGGAGGGTCTCCGCCATCGGACCCCATCACAGGTCGTTTCCCGCCGGTTGCCCGCCATCTGCAGCCTTTTTCCCGCCATCCACGGAGTTTCCCGCCACTGGGAGACGATTCCCGCCATTTCCAGAAGATTTCCCGCCTTGGAAGAGCGGACGCCATTATGGGCGTGCCAGAGGGTGGCAAGAGGCCACCTCCCATCGTGGGCCAGGTCGAAGAATGGCGCCAAAAGCGGAAACCGCCCCCACCAACAGAGACTGTGATGCTAGAAGTGTCCATCAGCGTGAGAGAACTGCCCCTGGAGCTGACAATCACCAAGTTGCCCCGGGACCACCCTCAACGTGGGCGGAGACAGAACAAAAGAGCGAAGATGGGTGCAGCCTGGAGGAGTCTGGAGAGAGCGCACCCGGAGACAAGAAGTCTGGAGAGGAGTCCGGAGAAGTCGCACCCGGAGATGGAGGGAGAGTCAGGCAGCACCGACCCTGTGGTCAGGAGCCTGCTGCAAGCGACAACCCCACTAGGCCTGGTGGAGATCCTGGCACAGCTCCCCCGAGACCGGGAGTGTGCGCAGACCGCGCTGGAGCGCCTCACACGGAGGATGGCCCAGGTGCAGCGAGAGACGCTGACGGAATGGAGCAGAGAGATGGCCCTGCAGGCTGGAACCCGCCAGCGGAGCACGCCACCCGAGACGAGGAGACAGACCGCCTCTGAGGATGGTGCAGGAGGAGTGAAGGCCGGAGACGGCGCCGAGAAGGGAGCTGAACGGACGGAGGCAGGTAAAGGGGACGTCTCTACCCCGAGCCGAGAAACCGTGTACCTGTCCCAGCTCCCCGTCGCAGAGCCCGAAATTCCCCCTGCCGTGCCCGTCGCTGCACCGTCACCGCTCCAGACTAGGCCTCAAGAAGAAGCCGCGGCCGCGACCCCTGTGACGTCACGCGCCTCAACCCTGAGCGCGGCAAAGCAGGAAGCACCACCGGCCTGGTCGCAAGGTCTAGTACCCCCGGGCGCCGCAATTCCAACAGCGCCCCCTACCTCCGCGGAGCCACCGGCCTGGTCGCAGGGCCGAGTAACCCCGGGCGCCGCCGTCCTTACGGTGCCCTTTACCTTTAGGGTGCCCCAAGCCTGGTCGCAAGGCCTGGTCAACCCGGGCGCCGCTACCACCATCACGCCCTCAACATCTCGAGTGCCGCACCTGGGTGAAGATCTATTTGCCCAGCACACGTGCCCGGATGGGCAGCCTTTTATATGGCCCCAGGAGTACTACCAACTGGAACTCCAAAAAGCAAGGCCCCTGTGCGAGCCCCTGATTCCGGCTCCGAAGCCCGTTAAGAGGACCCCGCTCCCGCTGGAAGAGGCGCAGTTCGAGTGGGACCCCACCGGAGGAGACCTCATGGGGTTCACTCAAGAAACACGGGCAGCCGCAGCGGAGCGTGTGGAGTGCTGCCGCCAGCAGTTGGCAGTCTTCGAGCAAGAACGGAGAGAGAGGCGGATCCGTGAGCAGCGGCTGCAGGAACAGAGCGCAGGGCAGAAGAGCCGGACCAGGAGAGACCCCCGTGCAGCTCATGGTCCCCGTACCACCGGGACTGTGATAAAATTTCATATGCAGCACGGTTGGGGCTTCATAAGAGACCATCATACCCCCGGCGACGTCTTTGTCACCCGCAGAGACGTTGAGTCCCATCTGCCGGAGGGACACAGAGGTCGTGACCTATATGTAGGGGACGAGGTCACATTCACCCGGCACAAGTGTGCCAAAGGACCCTACGCCCTCCATGTACACCGGCTGACGGAGGAGGAGCTGCGGTGTGAAGAGGAGCAAGAGGACCCGGACGGGTCTGAAGAATACACGCAAGAAGGAGCAGGAGGACGCCGTCATTAGAGTACAGTAAAGAGACTGTATATAGCTACCCGTATGGGTACAGTGAACTGTTGCTGATTTAAAGATGTTCCCCGTTGGGACAAGAGTGAACTGTTAACCCGTGTGTCCCTTAATCCCACTGACCGAGGACTGAGAGCGGCCACTTTCCCCATTGTATATAGTTGCGCTTTTTAAGGCGCCCCCTACTGGTTTTATAGGAAACTGTTTTTTCAAGAAGAGACTGTGCACTTTACCCGGTCACAAGTTGCACCGTGGCCGGAGGAACAAGAATATTTAAGAAAAAGTTTTATGCTGATATATATATATATAATGTTTTATATGTTTATGTTGTTATGAAAAAAAAATTGTATGTTTTTGGATGTTTTATTCTCTTACAGCCCGAGGACGTGCTGTGATTTACCAGGGGGGAATGTAGCACCCTGAGGACTCGGCTGCTACAGGGGTATTGCACCTCAACCCAGAGGTGTGATATTCCACTCCCGGGTAAGGATGGAGTGTGGAACTGAGCTCAGTAGGCTGCATGCACTACATACATCCCATTTCCGGGGGACAGATCAATGGTACTCCCACTAGATAAATGTGCAGGTACGACAGTGTCTGTCCCTGGCTGGAGTGGGAGGGGGGTGGAACATCCCAGTAGTGTAGGGGCAGATAGGGGGAGCAGTCTGGGTAATGCTAGGAGCTCATTGGGTGCTGGTCACCTGAGCTCACACATAGAGGGAGTATATAAGGTGGGCACCATCTTAGAACAGGGTCTTTTGTAGAGGTTCGGTCAGACAGGCAGACAGTCAACAGTCAGTCTTTTGTAGAGAAGTCTTTGCAGAGAAGCTCAGCCAGCTCCAAGGCCAAGAGAGAGAGAGAGGAGAAAAGAAGGACCCAGAGGGGAAAAGAAGAAGGAACCCCAAGAACCTAAAATCAGACCAGAAGGGTGAAGGGTTGGCAACAAGGGTACCGGATCCCAAGCTGGTGGAGGCCACTAATCCTCAGCCAGAGACCGGAGGTCGTAGGCAGGATCTGCCACGACCCTCACTAAATCCACTAAGAAGGCATACCGAGTATAGGGTCAGGGAACCCAGAGAAAAGGTTTAACCAACAAGAGACCCGAGGGAGCCGGACATAAGTGGATCCCTGGTGGGAACGGCCGTAGAAAGGAAAGTCAGAAAGGGAGCTCAGGACCACGCTCCAGAATTGCTTGGGGGTTGGCCGAGTCCAGGACCTGGTGGACGCAGCACGGCTCGGGCGGTCACTCAAGGCCGGAGTGACCAACACAACAGCAGTAAGTAAAAACCCTGAACTGCACAGCCCGACTCTGAGTCTTCTTACCATCCACACTGCACCTCCACAACCACCATCCTCTACAACTGACCCCCTGAGGCTATACCCCTCCCGTTGGGGGTTATACTACCAGAGCTGCACACACACCACCAGCCTCAGCGGACCCTTCTGCAGCGGCAGCCGTATTGACCGCAAATCTGTAAGGACTGCCACACACTGAGCTTGACACCCTGGGCACGGACCAGGTCACCGCCACTCGGAGACTACAACCCCCATCTGATCCGGCTCCGGGTATTCCCCAAACAGCACTGGCCCAGGGGGCGCGTCAACTTTGGCGTAGTCGGCAGGATAACGTGCCCGCAACAACCGGGTACTGCGTGCCTGAAGAAAAGTTCACCTTTACCTCAAAAAGAAGTCTCCCGCCGGTTCCGGAGGGTCTCCGCCATCGGACCCCATCACAGGTCGTTTCCCGCCGGTTGCCCGCCATCTGCAGCCTTTTTCCCGCCATCCACGGAGTTTCCTGCCACTGGGAGACGATTCCCGCCATTTCCAGAAGATTTCCCGCCTTGGAAGAGCGGACGCCATTATGGGCGTGCCAGAGGGTGGCAAGAGGCCACCTCCCATCGTGGGCCAGGTCGAAGAATGGCGCCAAAAGCGGAAACCGCCCCCACCAACAGAGACTGTGATGCTAGAAGTGTCCATCAGCGTGAGAGAACTGCCCCTGGAGCTGACAATCACCAAGTTGCCCCGGGACCACCCTCAACGTGGGCGGAGACAGAACAAAAGAGCGAAGATGGGTGCAGCCTGGAGGAGTCTGGAGAGAGCGCACCCGGAGACAAGAAGTCTGGAGAGGAGTCCGGAGAAGTCGCACCCGGAGATGGAGGGAGAGTCAGGCAGCACCGACCCTGTGGTCAGGAGCCTGCTGCAAGCGACAACCCCACTAGGCCTGGTGGAGATCCTGGCACAGCTCCCCCGAGACCGGGAGTGTGCGCAGACCGCGCTGGAGCGCCTCGCACGGAGGATGGCCCAGGTGCAGCGAGAGACGCTGACGGAATGGAGCAGAGAGATGGCCCTGCAGGCTGGAACCCGCCAGCGGAGCACGCCACCCGAGACGAGGAGACAGACCGCCTCTGAGGATGGTGCAGGAGGAGTGAAGGCCGGAGACGGCGCCGAGAAGGGAGCTGAACGGACGGAGGCAGGTAAAGGGGACGTCTCTACCCCGAGCTGAGAAACCGTGTACCTGTCCCAGCTCCCCGTCGCAGAGCCCGAAATTCCCCCTGCCGTGCCCGTCGCTGCACCGTCACCGCTCCAGACTAGGCCTCAAGAAGAAGCCGCGGCCGCGACCCCTGTGACGTCACGCGCCTCAACCCTGAGCGCGGCAAAGCAGGAAGCACCACCGGCCTGGTCGCAAGGTCTAGTACCCCCGGGCGCCGCAATTCCAACAGCGCCCCCTACCTCCGCGGAGCCACCGGCCTGGTCGCAGGGCCGAGTAACCCCGGGCGCCGCCGTCCTTACGGTGCCCTTTACCTTTAGGGTGCCCCAAGCCTGGTCGCAAGGCCTGGTCAACCCGGGCGCCGCTACCACCACCACGCCCTCAACATCTCGAGTGCCGCACCTGGGTGAAGATCTATTTGCCCAGCACACGTGCCCGGATGGGCAGCCTTTTATATGGCCCCAGGAGTACTACCAACTGGAACTCCAAAAAGCAAGGCCCCTGTGCGAGCCCCTGATTCCGGCTCCGAAGCCCGTTAAGAGGACCCCGCTCCCGCTGGAAGAGGCGCAGTTCGAGTGGGACCCCACCGGAGGAGACCTCATGGGGTTCACTCAAGAAACACGGGCAGCCGCAGCGGAGCGTGTGGAGTGCTGCCGCCAGCAGTTGGCAGTCTTCGAGCAAGAACGGAGAGAGAGGCGGATCCGTGAGCAGCGGCTGCAGGAACAGAGCGCAGGGCAGAAGAGCCGGACCAGGAGAGACCCCCGTGCAGCTCATGGTCCCCGTACCACCGGGACTGTGATAAAATTTCATATGCAGCACGGTTGGGGCTTCATAAGAGACCATCATACCCCCGGCGACGTCTTTGTCACCCGCAGAGACGTTGAGTCCCATCTGCCGGAGGGACACAGAGGTCGTGACCTATATGTAGGGGACGAGGTCACATTCACCCGGCACAAGTGTGCCAAAGGACCCTACGCCCTCCATGTACACCGGCTGACGGAGGAGGAGCTGCGGTGTGAAGAGGAGCAAGAGGACCCGGACGGGTCTGAAGAATACACGCAAGAAGGAGCAGGAGGACGCCGTCATTAGAGTACGGTAAAGAGACTGTATATAGTTACCCGTATGGGTACAGTGAACTGTTGCTGATTTAAAGATGTTCCCCGTTGGGACAAGAGTGAACTGTTAACCCGTGTGTCCCTTAATCTCACTGACCGAGGACTGAGAGCGGCCACTTTCCCCATTGTATATAGTTGCGCTTTTTAAGGCGCCCCCTACTGGTTTTATAGGAAACTGTTTTTTCAAGAAGAGACTGTGCACTTTACCCGGTCACAAGTTGCACCGTGGCCGGAGGAACAAGAATATTTAAGAAAAAGTTTTATGCTGATATATATATATAATGTTTTATATGTTTATGTTGTTATGAAAAAAAAATTGTATGTTTTTGGATGTTTTATTCTCTTACAGCCCGAGGACGTGCTGTGATTTACCAGGGGGGAATGTAGCACCCTGAGGACTCGGCTGCTACAGGGGTATTGCACCACAACCCAGAGGTGTGATATTCCACTCCCGGGTAAGGATGGAGTGTGGAACTGAGCTCAGTAGGCTGCATGCACTACATACATCCCATTTCCGGGGGACAGATCAATGGTACTCCCACTAGATAAATGTGCAGGTACGACAGTGTCTGTCCCTGGCTGGAGTGGGAGGGGGGTGGAACATCCCAGTAGTGTAGGGGCAGATAGGGGGAGCAGTCTGGGTAATGCTAGGAGCTCATTGGGTGCTGGTCACCTGAGCTCACACATAGAGGGAGTATATAAGGTGGGCACCATCTTAGAACAGGGTCTTTTGTAGAGGTTCGGTCAGACAGGCAGACAGTCAACAGTCAGTCTTTTGTAGAGAAGTCTTTGCAGAGAAGCTCAGCCAGCTCCAAGGCCAAGAGAGAGAGAGAGGAGAAAAGAAGGACCCAGAGGGGAAAAGAAGAAGGAACCCCAAGAACCTAAAATCAGACCAGAAGGGTGAAGGGTTGGCAACAAGGGTACCGGATCCCAAGCTGGTGGAGGCCACTAATCCTCAGCCAGAGACCGGAGGTCGTGGGCAGGATCTGCCACGACCCTCACTAAATCCACTAAGAAGGCATACCGAGTATAGGGTCAGGGAACCCAGAGAAAAGGTTTAACCAACAAGAGACCCGAGGGAGCCGGACATAAGTGGATCCCTGGTGGGAACGGCCGTAGAAAGGAAAGTCAGAAAGGGAGCTCAGGACCACGCTCCAGAATTGCTTGGGGGTTGGCCGAGTCCAGGACCTGGTGGACGCAGCACAGCTCGGGCGGTCACTCAAGGCCGGAGTGACCAACACAACAGCAGTAAGTAAAAACCCTGAACTGCACAGCCCGACTCTGAGTCTTCTTACCATCCACACTGCACCTCCACAACCACCATCCTCTACAACTGACCCCCTGAGGCTATACCCCTCCCGTTGGGGGTTATACTACCAGAGCTGCACACACACCACCAGCCTCAGCGGACCCTTCTGCAGCGGCGGCCGTATTGACCGCAAATCAACGGGTGGCGTAGTCGACACAAAGAACATCCAGCAACATCTGTAAGGACTGCCACACACTGAGCTTGACACCCTGGGCACGGACCGGGTCACCGCCACTCGGAGACTACAACCCCCATCTGATCCGGCTCCGGGTATTCCCCAAACAGCACTGGCCCAGGGGGCGCGTCAACTTTGGCGTAGTCGGCAGGATAACGTGCCCGCAACAACCGGGTACTGCGTGCCTGAAGAAAAGTTCACCTTTACCTCAAAAAGAAGTCTCTCGCCGGTTCCGGAGGGTCTCCGCCATCGGACCCCATCACAGGTCGTTTCCCGCCGGTTGCCCGCCATCTGCAGCCTTTTTCCCGCCATCCACGGAGTTTCCCGCCACTGGGAGACGATTCCCGCCATTTCCAGAAGATTTCCCGCCTTGGAAGAGCGGACGCCATTATGGGCGTGCCAGAGGGTGGCAAGAGGCCACCTCCCATCGTGGGCCAGGTCGAAGAATGGCGCCAAAAGCGGAAACCGCCCCCACCAACAGAGACTGTGATGCTAGAAGTGTCCATCAGCGTGAGAGAACTGCCCCTGGAGCTGACAATCACCAAGTTGCCCCGGGACCACCCTCAACGTGGGCGGAGACAGAACAAAAGAGCGAAGATGGGTGCAGCCTGGAGGAGTCTGGAGAGAGCGCACCCGGAGACAAGAAGTCTGGAGAGGAGTCCGGAGAAGTCGCACCCGGAGATGGAGGGAGAGTCAGGCAGCACCGACCCTGTGGTCAGGAGCCTGCTGCAAGCGACAACCCCACTAGGCCTGGTGGAGATCCTGGCACAGCTCCCCCGAGACCGGGAGTGTGCGCAGACCGCGCTGGAGCGCCTCGCACGGAGGATGGCCCAGGTGCAGCGAGAGACGCTGACGGAATGGAGCAGAGAGATGGCCCTGCAGGCTGGAACCCGCCAGCGGAGCACGCCACCCGAGACGAGGAGACAGACCGCCTCTGAGGATGGTGCAGGAGGAGTGAAGGCCGGAGACGGCGCCGAGAAGGGAGCTGAACGGACGGAGGCAGGTAAAGGGGACGTCTCTACCCCGAGCCGAGAAACCGTGTACCTGTCCCAGCTCCCCGTCGCAGAGCCCGAAATTCCCCCTGCCGTGCCCGTCGCTGCACCGTCACCGCTCCAGACTAGGCCTCAAGAAGAAGCCGCGGCCGCGACCCCTGTGACGTCACGCGCCTCAACCCTGAGCGCGGCAAAGCAGGAAGCACCACCGGCCTGGTCGCAAGGTCTAGTACCCCCGGGCGCCGCAATTCCAACAGCGCCCCCTACCTCCGCGGAGCCACCGGCCTGGTCGCAGGGCCGAGTAACCCCGGGCGCCGCCGTCCTTACGGTGCCCTTTACCTTTAGGGTGCCCCAAGCCTGGTCGCAAGGCCTGGTCAACCCGGGCGCCGCTACCACCACCGCGCCCTCAACATCTCGAGTGCCGCACCTGGGTGAAGATCTATTTGCCCAGCACACGTGCCTGGATGGGCAGCCTTTTATATGGCCCCAGGAGTACTACCAACTGGAACTCCAAAAAGCAAGGCCCCTGTGCGAGCCCCTGATTCCGGCTCCGAAGCCCGTTAAGAGGACCCCGCTCCCGCTGGAAGAGGAACAGTTCGAGTGGGACCCCACCGGAGGAGACCTCATGGGGTTCACTCAAGAAACACGGGCAGCCGCAGCGGAGCGTGTGGAGTGCTGCCGCCAGCAGTTGGCAGTCTTCGAGCAAGAACGGAGAGAGAGGCGGATCCGTGAGCAGCGGCTGCAGGAACAGAGCGCAGGGCAGAAGAGCCGGACCAGGAGAGACCCCCGTGCAGCTCATGGTCCCCGTACCACCGGGACTGTGATAAAATTTCATATGCAGCACGGTTGGGGCTTCATAAGAGACCATCATACCCCCGGCGACGTCTTTGTCACCCGCAGAGACGTTGAGTCCCATCTGCCGGAGGGACACAGAGGTCGTGACCTATATGTAGGGGACGAGGTCACATTCACCCGGCACAAGTGTGCCAAAGGACCCTACGCCCTCCATGTACACCGGCTGACGGAGGAGGAGCTGCGGTGTGAAGAGGAGCAAGAGGACCCGGACGGGTCTGAAGAATACACGCAAGAAGGAGCAGGAGGACGCCGTCATTAGAGTACGGTAAAGAGACTGTATATAGTTACCCGTATGGGTACAGTGAACTGTTGCTGATTTAAAGATGTTCCCCGTTGGGACAAGAGTGAACTGTTAACCCGTGTGTCCCTTAATCTCACTGACCGAGGACTGAGAGCGGCCACTTTCCCCATTGTATATAGTTGCGCTTTTTAAGGCGCCCCCTACTGGTTTTATAGGAAACTGTTTTTTCAAGAAGAGACTGTGCACTTTACCCGGTCACAAGTTGCACCGTGGCCGGAGGAACAAGAATATTTAAGAAAAAGTTTTATGCTGATATATATATATAATGTTTTATATGTTTATGTTGTTATGAAAAAAAAATTGTATGTTTTTGGATGTTTTATTCTCTTACAGCCCGAGGACGTGCTGTGATTTACCAGGGGGGAATGTAGCACCCTGAGGACTCGGCTGCTACAGGGGTATTGCACCTCAACCCAGAGGTGTGATATTCCACTCCCGGGTAAGGATGGAGTGTGGAACTGAGCTCAGTAGGCTGCATGCACTACATACATCCCATTTCCGGGGGACAGATCAATGGTACTCCCACTAGATAAATGTGCAGGTACGACAGTGTCTGTCCCTGGCTGGAGTGGGAGGGGGGTGGAACATCCCAGTAGTGTAGGGGCAGATAGGGGGAGCAGTCTGGGTAATGCTAGGAGCTCATTGGGTGCTGGTCACCTGAGCTCACACATAGAGGGAGTATATAAGGTGGGCACCATCTTAGAACAGGGTCTTTTGTAGAGGTTCGGTCAGACAGGCAGACAGTCAACAGTCAGTCTTTTGTAGAGAAGTCTTTGCAGAGAAGCTCAGCCAGCTCCAAGGCCAAGAGAGAGAGAGAGGAGAAAAGAAGGACCCAGAGGGGAAAAGAAGAAGGAACCCCAAGAACCTAAAATCAGACCAGAAGGGTGAAGGGTTGGCAACAAGGGTACCGGATCCCAAGCTGGTGGAGGCCACTAATCCTCAGCCAGAGACCGGAGGTCGTGGGCAGGATCTGCCACGACCCTCACTAAATCCACTAAGAAGGCATACCGAGTATAGGGTCAGGGAACCCAGAGAAAAGGTTTAACCAACAAGAGACCCGAGGGAGCCGGACATAAGTGGATCCCTGGTGGGAACGGCCGTAGAAAGGAAAGTCAGAAAGGGAGCTCAGGACCACGCTCCAGAATTGCTTGGGGGTTGGCCGAGTCCAGGACCTGGTGGACGCAGCACGGCTCGGGCGGTCACTCAAGGCCGGAGTGACCAACACAACAGCAGTAAGTAAAAACCCTGAACTGCACAGCCCGACTTTGAGTCTTCTTACCATCCACACTGCACCTCCACAACCACCATCCTCTACAACTGACCCCCTGAGGCTATACCCCTCCCGTTGGGGGTTATACTACCAGAGCTGCACACACACCACCAGCCTCAGCGGACCCTTCTGCAGCGGCGGCCGTATTGACCGCAAATCAACGGGTGGCGTAGTCGACACAAAGAACATCCAGCAACATCTGTAAGGACTGCCACACACTGAGCTTGACACCCTGGGCACGGACCGGGTCACCGCCACTCGGAGACTACAACCCCCATCTGATCCGGCTCCGGGTATTCCCCAAACAGCACTGGCCCAGGGGGCGCGTCACACACACTGCCCGCACTTTCAGCAGCACCTCTGACATATGTGGGTAAATTTTAAGGAAGCTCTGCACCATCAAATTCAGCCCATACCCCAGGCAAGAGATGTGAATCAAACCAGCCCAGAGCTGCTAGAGTTTAGAAGAGAGTTTTATTTATTTCAAACATGTTTCCTGATCTCTCCTGTTGCCGTTTTATTTGTGCCATTTTCATCCCCTAAAAATCTGTTCATCTCTCAGAGGAAGTGAAGATCCCTCCCCTGCGTGTCACCCCGCTATCTGCAGAGCACCTGGATTTACCACCTACTGTAAAGTAAGTGTTTTACAATTTGTAGATATTTTTTAACTAAAAGTAGCAGCCTAGTAAAACCCTTTGCTAATTCATTCGGCCACTTGTCCACCTGAGTACATAATTTAGCTAGTATTACTTTATTAAGTTGTTCTCGTTGGGACTCCTTCAGAATTGCATGTCTTTGTCTTTTCTGAGGAGGGTCACAAGAAATGAATGCATTGATTAAATTGCATGGACTGCACCACACAAGATCTCCACGGTGAAAAACAAAAACTCCTATGAGAGTTACTTATGATAATAAGGCCGCTCCTGACACACATGTATAAAGATGATGACAGTTTAGCCATCCTCATTAAATAGTTGTAATCTAATCATGTATTGGTGGTGGCAGATTCTCACAGGTTAAGTTGGAGAGCATAGAGGGCTTTATGGGGGAGTAGTTGGGGCAATTATCTCTCCACGTCTTGGCTGGTGCCATTCAGCCTCACTTCATTCACTTTCAGTATATATAACCCATGAGGTATAGTAGACAATGAGTTGGAATAAGCAGGTTTATGTCCTCAGTCATGCGCTTACATAGCACGGTGCCTAAAGATGAGCCTCTGTTCTGCACTTTCAATCATATTTGTCTATTGCTGCCTATTGGAAAAAAACACTACTGTAGTGATGCACAATCTCCGCTCTATTATTGTCTTCTAATACTTTATTTACATGGATTACATGTTTGAAAATGAAAGAACTCATTTTGTATGGCATAATAAGTTTACAAGTAGTTAGTTCAATAACTAGCATTTTTTCCTAATGTAGTATGTGTTGTTTCCTTTATGCATATACTGTATTTATAGCAGGCAAACACTAGTTTCTGCATGATATAGTGACACATTTTGTGCATATTTAAGAGACTTCTTACTTCCTGACAAGATAATGGAAATGCAGATGCTGGAGGATGCGCCCGATCCTTCTTTTGGAATAATGGATGTACCTCTAGAACGTCAAGAACCAATGATGATCCCGCAGGTAAAATACTGTTAGAAAAACACGATGAAGCAAACATCAGCTCACCAGGTTGAGAAATCCCTGGAATAAGGCTGGTTTCAGGCTGGTTTCCTGAGCAATTGAACGGTGGAGAAAAAAAAGGAAAGTCCAGCAACCACAAAGATCAGGGCATTGTTCAATTTCACACCTCTCTGGGCCAGGTATTGTTCAATCTCACATGTAGCTCAGCCAATGTTTACCCTCTACACATCACTAATTTAATCAAACTCTTCTAATACAAACTACCATCTCAGTGTCCAAGACAAGATGGTAAATCACAAAATTAAATGTCCTTCACATACTGATTTACTTGCTTATTTTCAATAAAAACGCAGCAAAATCTGATAGCTGTGTACACGCTAGGCGTTTTTTCACCACCCATTAAATGGGTGAAAAACGCTGAAAGAAGTAACATGCTCTATTTTGCAAAAAGACATGCAAAGCACAAAATCCTGAAAAAGTCAAACCAAGATGTGTGCATGAGATTGCTGGAATTTCATAGACTTTGTTGGTACTGTAAAACAAAGCTGCAAATTTGCATAATAAACGCATAAAAAAATGCTGTAAAATCCAAGATGTGTGAACATAGCCTTAACCTTCCTGACAGCCCATTTTCCTGACAGCCCAATTTTGAAGTCTGACCCTTCACTTTATGTGGTAAGAACTTTAAAATGCTTCTGCCAGCGATTCTGAGATTGTGATTTTCTTTTTGTAAAACATTGTACCTGTTGCCATTGGTAAGTTTTTAGATCAGTATATTTTATCGTTATTCATGAAAATATCCCAAATTTTCAGAAATTTTTTAAAAATGTACATTTTTAAACTTAATTGTATGTACCCTTAATGACATATACTGTATATAGCTTTAAAACATTAGTGTCTGCTATATATGGGGCAATGCTACATTCAGGAGAAGTTGCGTAATAAATTGAGCAGGCTAAAATTTGGGGCTGAAGAAACATTTAAGCTGAATGGAATTTGACTAAATGGAATTTTTACATTCCATTTTGCATTAATTAACCACTTAATGACCTTGGACTTATCCATACGTCCAGGTCTCCTGGTACTTAACGACATTTGATGTATGGATACTTCATGGCAATTGCCCGCGCACTGGGGCTGTACGCGCACTGGGGCTGTACGCGCACGATCGCCGCTATGAGTCAGCTGATTCTGACAGCTGACACCTGGCACTCATTACCAGGAGTTTTGCTGCACTAATCCCGGCAGTTTAACCCCCTGAATGCTACGATTGAAATTGATCTCAGCATTTAGAGATCAGGCAGAGGGAGGAAGCCCCTTCTGCCCTTGAATTGGCTCCCACGCTATTTCAATGCGGTGGCTTGATCACTGCTATTAGAGGATAGAGAGAAAAATATTTTTTCCTACTGATACTTTTTGTTGTAGCCTCCCCCCCCCCCCCCCCCGCCCTCCCCCTTAATTTAGGGTCCTATAACCTCCTCTGGTCAAAAGGAGAAAGTTTGAGAGTCTGAATAGGGAAATGATAAGGCCCCTATATATTGTTTTTAATTGATGTTTTTTCTACATGGGTGTTTATATCTTTAATAATTCTTAGTAAAAGTTGCATTTGAATTATCTCTGTATAAGTACTCTTTCCTATGGTGAGCTTAAAAGAACATAAAATAAAATACAAATCTAGAACCAGGAGGCAGAGGTCCAAGTGCAGGAGAAGGTGGAGGTGGACGTGGTGGTGGAGGTGGAAGAGGAAGAGGTAGCCAACACTGTTTTTGGCTCCAAAATTAAATGAATGGCAAATAGAGTATAACAATGGCTGGGTTCGGCTAATAAAGTAGTCTAGTCAGCCAAAGGACAAGTCCTGTGGCATCCACGCCTGGTTCATTTTAATGTATGTTATCTTCACCATGTTGGCTGTGGACCGGCAGATGTTCCTAACTGTGATCACACCCCTTGCCATGTTAAACTCACTTGCCGACAGTACACTTGCTGCAGGGCAGGTCAGCACCATCAAGGCATAAAGGGCAACCTCAGGCCATGTGTCCAATTTGGAGACCCAGAAGTTAAATGGGGCAGACACATCAATTACTATGTGGAGACGCACTCTTCCATCATGTTGTTGTAACGCTGCCTCCTGGTAATATGGACCGTATCAGATGGTGGTTCCGGATGTTGTGGCATGTTGAGGAATTTTTCCAAATTTCAGTCATGCTAGCCCTTCCTTCCTAGGTGGTGCCGGTGCCCCAAGTGCGTTAACGACTTCCTCCTCCTTCTCTGCCTTGTTCTTCAACTGAGCCCCAAGTGTCAGATGCGAATGCTGTCAGTAGTGCCTCTACCAGATTGCGCTGGTATTCACACATTTTTCAATCCCGCTCCAGTGATGGAAGGATGGTACGTTGTCCTTGTAATGAGGATCCAGCAGGGTGGCCACCCAGTAATCAGCAGTGGTAACAATCCAGGCAACTCGGCGGTCGTTGCACAGGCACAAAAACATTTATTGGCTCTCGTGTGCCAGGCTGTTTAGAGGCAACAACAAGCTGTACTCCGTGAGATGTGCTATGGCCTGGGTCCTCTGTATCCACTCAGCCAGGCTTGTGATGCCGTGAGCTGATTTGAGTGCTATCCTGCTGTGAACACGGTTCCTCCTCCTCATCCTCCAAAACTGTCTCGTGGCTTGACAGTTGTGTACTTGGCCACTGTTGGTACAAGAATCTACCCTCTGGGCCATGTGTGAACGACAGGCCTGATAATGGTGTGAATGGGCCCTGTTCCTCCTGATGCTCTTCCTCCTGTTCCATCACCTCATCCATCATCGCCTTCAGTGTTTTTTCAAGCAGGCATAAAAGTGGTATAGTAACGCTCATGATGGCGTCATCATCTCTGGCCCTCTTGGTGGAGTATTCAAAGCAGCGCAAAATGACACACACATCCCACATGGAGGCCCATTCATTTAGTGGTGAAGTGGCGTTGTTCTGCAGAGCGACTCACCCGTGCATGCTGCAGCTGAAACCCCACTATTGCCTGCTGCTCGCACAGTCTCTCCAGCATATCCAAGGTGGAGTTCCACCTTATTGGTACATTGTATATGAGGCGGTGAGCGTGAAGAAGTGACGCTGCAGTGCAAACAGGCAAGCAGCCATGGGGGGTGAGAATGCCAAAAGCGCACACACCGCCCGCACTTTCAGCAGCACCTCTGACATATGTGGGTAAATTTTAAGGAAGCTCTGCACCATCAAATTCAGCCCATACCCCAGGCAAGAGATGTGAATCAAACCAGCCCAGAGCTGCTAGAGTTTAGAAGAGAGTTTTATTTATTTCAAACATGTTTCCTGATCTCTCCTGTTGCCGTTTTATTTGTGCCATTTTCATCCCCTAAAAATCTGTTCATCTCTCAGAGGAAGTGAAAATCCCTCCAATACCCCAAGAAAACCTCGATTTGCCACCTACTGTAAAGTAAGTGTTTTACAATTTGTAGATATTTTTTAACTAAAAGTAGCAACCTAGTAAAACCTTTTGCTAATTCATTCGGCCACTTGTCCACCTGAGTACATAATTTAGCTAGTATTACTTTATTAAGTTGTTCTCGTTGGGACTCCTTCAGAATTGCATGTCTTTGTCTTTTCTGAGGAGGGTCACAAGAAATGAATGCATTGATTAAATTGCATGGACTGCACCACACAAGATCTCCACGGTGAAAAACAAAAACTCCTATGAGAGTTACTTATGATAATAAGGCCGCTCCTGACACACATGTATAAAGATGATGAAAGTTTAGCCATCCTCAGTGAATAGTTGTAATCTAATCATGTATTGGTGGTGGCAGATTCTCACAGGTTAAGTTGGAGAGCATAGAGGGCTTTATGGGGGAGTAGTTGGGGCAATTATCTCTCCACGTCTTGGCTGGTGCCATTCAGCCTCACTTCATTCACTTTCAGTATATATAACCCATGAGGTATAGTAGACAATGAGTTGGAATAAGCAGGTTTATGTCCTCAGTCATGCGCTTACATAGCACGGTGCCTAAAGATGAGCCTCTGTTCTGCACTTTCAATCATATTTGTCTATTGCTGCCTATTGGAAAAAAACACTACTGTAGTGATGCACAATCTCCGCTCTATTATTGTCTTCTAATACTTTATTGACATGGATTACATGTTTGAAAATGAAAGAACTCATTTTGTATGGCATAGTAAGTTTACATGTAGTTAGTTCAATAACTAGCATTTTTTCCTAATGTAGTATGTGTTGTTTCATTTATGCATATACTGTATTTATAGCAGGCAAACACTAGTTTCTGCATGATATAGTGACACATTTTGTGCATATTTCAGAGACTACTTACTTCCTGACAAGTTAATGGAAATGCAGATGCTGGAGGATGCGCCCGATCCTCCCCTCCCCCTTAATTTAGGGTCCTATAACCTCCTCTGGTCAGGAAGGAGAAAGTTTGAGAGTCTGAATAGGGAAATGATAAGGCCCCTATATATTGTTTTTAATTGATGTTTTTTCTACATGGGTGTTTATATCTTTAATAATTCTTAGTAAAAGTTGCATTTGAATTATCTCTGTATAAGTACTCTTTCCTATGGTGAGCTTAAAAGAACATAAAATAAAAAACAAATCTAGAACCAGGAGGCAGAGGTCCAAGTGCAGGAGAAGGTGGAGGTGGACGTGGTGGTGGAGGTGGAAGAGGAAGAGGTAGCCAACACTGTTTTTGGCTCCAAAATTAAATGAATGACAAATAGAGTATAACAATGGCTGGGTTCGGCTAATAAAGTAGTCTAGTCAGCCAAAGGACAAGTCCTGTGGCATCCACGCCTGGTTCATTTTAATGTATGTTATCTTCACCATGTTGGCTGTGGACCGGCAGATGTTCCTAACTGTGATCACACCCCTTGCCATGTTAAACTCACTTGCCGACAGTACACTTGCTGCAGGGCAGGTCAGCACCTCCAAGGCATAAAGGGCAACCTCAGGCCATGTGTCCAATTTGGAGACCCAGAAGTTAAATGGGGCAGACACATCAATTACTATGTGGAGACGCACTCTTCCATCATGTTGTTCTAACGCTGCCTCTTGGTAATATGGACCGTATCAGATGGTGGTTCCGGATGTTGTGGCATGTTGAGGAATTTTTCCAAATTTCAGTCATGCTAGCCCTTCCTTCCTAGGTGGTGCCGGTGCCCCAAGTGAGTTAACGACTTCCTCCTCCTTCTCTGCCTTGTTCTTCAACTGAGCCCCAAGTGTCAGATGCGAATGCTGTCAGTAGTGCCTCTACCAGATTGCGCTGGTATTCACACATTTTTCAATCCCGCTCCAGTGATGGAAGGATGGTACGTTGTCCTTGTAATGAGGATCCAGCAGGGTGGCCACCCAGTAATCAGCAGTGGTAACAATCCAGGCAACTCGGCGGTCGTTGCACAGGCACAAAAACATTTATTGGCTCTCGTGTGCCAGGCTGTTTAGAGGCAACAACAAGCTGTACTCCGTGAGATGTGTTATGGTCTGGGTCCTCTGTATCCACTCAGCCAGGCTTGTGATGCCGTGAGCTGATTTGAATGCTATCCTGCTGTGAACACGGTTCCTCCTCCTCATCCTCCAAAACTGTCTCGTGGCTTGACAGTTGTGTACTTGGCCACTGTTGGTACAAGAATCTACCCTCTGGGCCATGTGTGAACGACAGGCCTGATAACGGTGTGAATGGGCCCTGTTCCTCCTGATGCTCTTCCTCCTATTCCATCACCTCATCCATCATCGCCTTCAGTGTTTTTTCAAGCAGGCATAAAAGTGGTATAGTAACGCTCATGATGGCGTCATCATCTCTGGCCCTCTTGGTGGAGTATTCAAAGCAGCGCAAAATGACACACACATCCCACATGGAGGCCCATTCATTTGGAGGTGAAGTGGTGTTGTTCTGCAGAGCGACTCACCCGTGCATGCTGCAGCTGAAACCCCACTATTGCCTGCTGCTCGCACAGTCTCTCCAGCATATCCAAGGTGGAGTTCCACCTTATTGGTACATTGTATATGAGGCGGTGAGCGTGAAGAAGTGACGCTGCAGTGCAAACAGGCAAGCAGCCACGGGGGGTGAGAATGCCAAAAGCGCACACACTGCCCGCACTTTCAGCAGCACCTCTGACATATGTGGGTAAATTTTAAGGAAGCTCTGCACCATCAAATTCAGCCCATACCCCAGGCAAGAGATGTGAATCAAACCAGCCCAGAGCTGCTAGAGTTTAGAAGAGAGTTTTATTTATTTCAAACATGTTTCCTGATCTCTCCTGTTGCCGTTTTATTTGTGCCATTTTCATCCCCTAAAAATCTGTTCATCTCTCAGAGGAAGTGAAGATCCCTCCCCTGCGTGTCACCCCGCTATCTGCAGAGCACCTGGATTTACCACCTACTGTAAAGTAAGTGTTTTACAATTTGTAGATATTTTTTAACTAAAAGTAGCAGCCTAGTAAAACCCTTTGCTAATTCATTCGGCCACTTGTCCACCTGAGTACATAATTTAGCTAGTATTACTTTATTAAGTTGTTCTCGTTGAGACTCCTTCAGAATTGCATGTCTTTGTCTTTTCTGAGGAGGGTCACAAGAAATGAATGCATTGATTAAATTGCATGGACTGCACCACACAAGATCTCCACGGTGAAAAACAACTTATATGAGAGTTACTTATGATAATAAGGCCGCTCCTGACACACATGTATAAAGATGATGACAGTTTAGCCATCCTCATTAAATAGTTGTAATCTAATCATGTATTGGTGGTGGCAGATTCTCACAGGTTAAGTTGGAGAGCATAGAGGGCTTTATGGGGGAGTAGTTGGGGCAATTATCTCTCCACGTCTTGGCTGGTGCCATTCAGCCTCACTTCATTCACTTTCAGTATATATAACCCATGAGGAATAGTAGACAATGAGTTGGAATAAGCAGGTTTATGTCCTCAGTCATGCGCTTACATAGCACGGTGCCTAAAGATGAGCCTCTGTTCTGCACTTTCAATCATATTTGTCTATTGCTGCCTATTGGAAAAAAACACTACTGTAGTGATGCACAATCTCCGCTCTATCATTGTCTTCTACTACTTTATTTACATGGATTACATGTTTGAAAATGAAAGAACTCATTTTGTATGGCATAATAAGTTTACATGTAGTTAGTTCAATAACTAGCATTTTTTCCTAATGTAGTATGTGTTGTTTCCTTTATGCATATACTGTATTTATAGCAGGCAAACACTAGTTTCTGCATGATATAGTGACACATTTTGTGCATATTTAAGAGACTTCTTACTTCCTGACAAGATAATGGAAATGCAGATGCTGGAGGATGCGCCCGATCCTTCTTTTGGAATAATGGATGTACCTCTAGAACGTCAAGAACCAATGATGATCCCGCAGGTAAAATACTGTTAGAAAAACACGATGAAGCAAACATCAGCTCACCAGGTTGAGAAATCCCTGGAATAAGGCTGGTTTCAGGCTGGTTTCCTGAGCAATTGAACGGTGGAGAAAAAAAAGGAAAGTCCAGCAACCGCAAAGATCAGGGCATTGTTCAATTTCACACCTCTCTGGGCCAGGTATTGTTCAATCTCACATGTAGCTCAGCCAATGTTTACCCTCTACACATCACTAATTTAATCAAACTCTTCTAATACAAACTACCATCTCAGTGTCCAAGACAAGATGGTAAATCACAAAATTAAATGTCCTTCACATACTGATTTACTTGCTTATTTTCAATAAAAACGCAGCAAAATCTGATAGCTGTGTACACGCTAGGCGTTTTTTCACCACCCATTAAATGGGTGAAAAACGCTGAAAGAAGTAACATGCTCTATTTTGCAAAAAGACATGCAAAGCACAAAATCCTGAAAAAGTCAAACCAAGATGTGTGCATGAGATTGCTGGAATTTCATAGACTTTGTTGGTACTGTAAAACAAAGCTGCAAATTTGCATAATAAACTCATAAAAAAATGCTGTAAAATCCAAGATGTGTGAACATAGCCTTAACCTTCCTGACAGCCCATTTTCCTGACAGCCCAATTTTGAAGTCTGACCCTTCACTTTATGTGGTAAGAACTTTAAAATGCTTCTGCCAGCGATTCTGAGATTGTGATTTTCTTTTTGTAAAACATTGTACCTGTTGCCATTGGTAAGTTTTTAGATCAGTATATTTTATCGTTATTCATGAAAATATCCCAAATTTTCAGAAATTTTTGAAAAATGTACATTTTTAAACTTAATTGTATGTACCCTTAATGACATATACTGTATATAGCTTTAAAACATTAGTGTCTGCTATATATGGGGCAATGCTACATTCAGGAGAAGTTGCGTAATAAATTGAGCAGGCTAAAATTTGGGGCTGAAGAAACATTTAAGCTGAATGGAATTTGACTAAATGGAATTTTTACATTCCATTTTGCATTAATTAACCACTTAATGACCTTGGACTTATCCATACGTCCAGGTCTCCTGGTACTTAACGACATTTGATGTATGGATACTTCATGGCAATTGCCCGCGCACTGGGGCTGTACGCGCACGATCGCCGCTATGAGTCAGCTGATTCTGACAGCTGACACCTGGCACTCATTACCAGGAGTTTTGCTGCACTAATCCCGGCAGTTTAACCCCCTGAATGCTACGATTGAAATTGATCTCAGCATTTAGAGATCAGGCAGAGGGAGGAAGCCCCTTCTGCCCTTGAATTGGCTCCCACGCTATTTCAATGCGGTGGCTTGATCACTGCTATTAGAGGATAGAGAGAAAAATATTTTTTCCTACTGATACTTTTTGTTGTGGCCTTCCCCCCCCCCTTAATTTAGGGTCCTATAACCTCCTCTGGTCAGGAAGGAGAAAGTTTGAGAGTCTGAATAGGGAAATGATAAGGCCCCTATATATTGTTTTTAATTGATGTTTTTTCTACATGGGTGTTTATATCTTTAATAATTCTTAGTAAAAGTTGCATTTGAATTATCTCTGTATAAGTACTCTTTCCTATGGTGAGCTTAAAAGAACATAAAATAAAAAACAAATCTAGAACCAGGAGGCAGAGGTCCAAGTGCAGGAGAAGGTGGAGGTGGACGTGGTGGTGGAGGTGGAAGAGGAAGAGGTAGCCAACACTGTTTTTGGCTCCAAAATTAAATGAATGGCAAATAGAGTATAACAATGGCTGGGTTCGGCTAATAAAGTAGTCTAGTCAGCCAAAGGACAAGTCCTGTGGCATCCACGCCTGGTTCATTTTAATGTATGTTATCTTCACCATGTTGGCTGTGGACCGGCAGATGTTCCTAACTGTGATCACACCCCTTGCCATGTTAAACTCACTTGCCGACAGTACACTTGCTGTAGGGCAGGTCAGCACCTCCAAGGCATAAAGGGCAACCTCAGGCCATGTGTCCAATTTGGAGACCAAGAAGTTAAATGGGGCAGACACATCAATTACTATGTGGAGACGCACTCTTCCATCATGTTGTTGTAACGCTGCCTCCTGGTAATATGGACCGTATCAGATGGTGGTTCCGGATGTTGTGGCATGTTGAGGAATTTTTCCAAATTTCAGTCATGCTAGCCCTTCCTTCCTAGGTGGTGCCGGTGCCCCAAGTGCGTTAACGACTTCCTCCTCCTTCTCTGCCTTGTTCTTGAACTGAGCCCCAAGTGTCAGATGCGAATGCTGTCAGTAGTGCCTCTACCAGATTGCGCTGGTATTCACACATTTTTCAATCCCGCTCCAGTGATGGAAGGATGGTACGTTGTCCTTGTAATGAGGATCCAGCAGGGTGGCCACCCAGTAATCAGCAGTGGTAACAATCCAGGCAACTCGGCGGTCGTTGCACAGGCACAAAAACATTTATTGGCTCTCGTGTGCCAGGCTGTTTAGAGGCAACAACAAGCTGTACTCCGTGAGATGTGTTATGGTCTGGGTCTTCTGTATCCACTCAGCCAGGCTTGTGATGCCGTGAGCTGATTTGAGTGCTATCCTGCTGTGAACACGGTTCCTCCTCCTCATCCTCCAAAACTGTCTCGTGGCTTGACAGTTGTGTACTTGGCCACTGTTGGTACAAGAATCTACCCTCTGGGCCATGTGTGAACGACAGGCCTGATAATGGTGTGAATGGGCCCTGTTCCTCCTGATGCTCTTCCTCCTGTTCCATCACCTCATCCATCATCGCCTTCAGTGTTTTTTCAAGCAGGCATAAAAGTGGTATAGTAACGCTCATGATGGCGTCATCATCTCTGGCCCTCTTGGTGGAGTATTCAAAGCAGCGCAAAATGACACACACATCCCACATGGAGGCCCATTCATTTAGTGGTGAAGTGGCGTTGTTCTGCAGAGCGACTCACCCGTGCATGCTGCAGCTGAATCCCCACTATTGCCTGCTGCTCGCACAGTCTCTCCAGCATATCCAAGGTGGAGTTCCACCTTATTGGTACATTGTATATGAGGCGGTGAGCGTGAAGAAGTGACGCTGCAGTGCAAACAGGCAAGCAGCCACGGGGGGTGAGAATGCCAAAAGCGCACACACTGCCCGCACTTTCAGCAGCACCTCTGACATATGTGGGTAAATTTTAAGGAAGCTCTGCACCATCAAATTCAGCCCATACCCCAGGCAAGAGATGTGAATCAAACCAGCCCAGAGCTGCTAGAGTTTAGAAGAGAGTTTTATTTATTTCAAACATGTTTCCTGATCTCTCCTGTTGCCGTTTTATTTGTGCCATTTTCATCCCCTAAAAATCTGTTCATCTCTCAGAGGAAGTGAAGATCCCTCCCCTGCGTGTCACCCCGCTATCTGCAGAGCACCTGGATTTACCACCTACTGTAAAGTAAGTGTTTTACAATTTGTAGATATTTTTTAACTAAAAGTAGCAGCCTAGTAAAACCCTTTGCTAATTCATTCGGCCACTTGTCCACCTGAGTACATAATTTAGCTAGTATTACTTTATTAAGTTGTTCTCGTTGGGACTCCTTCAGAATTGCATGTCTTTGTCTTTTCTGAGGAGGGTCACAAGAAATGAATGCATTGATTAAATTGCATGGACTGCACCACACAAGATCTCCACGGTGAAAAACAAAAACTCCTATGAGAGTTACTTATGATAATAAGGCCGCTCCTGACACACATGTATAAAGATGATGACAGTTTAGCCATCCTCATTAAATAGTTGTAATCTAATCATGTATTGGTGGTGGCAGATTCTCACAGGTTAAGTTGGAGAGCATAGAGGGCTTTATGGGGGAGTAGTTGGGGCAATTATCTCTCCACGTCTTGGCTGGTGCCATTCAGCCTCACTTCATTCACTTTCAGTATATATAACCCATGAGGTATAGTAGACAATGAGTTGGAATAAGCAGGTTTATGTCCTCAGTTATGCGCTTACATAGCACGGTGCCTAAAGATGAGCCTCTGTTCTGCACTTTCAATCATATTTGTCTATTGCTGCCTATTGGAAAAAAACACTACTGTAGTGATGCACAATCTCTGCTCTATCATTGTCTTATACTACTTTATTTACATGGATTACATGTTTGAAAATGAAAGAACTCATTTTGTATGGCATAATAAGTTTACAAGTAGTTAGTTCAATAACTAGCATTTTTTCCTAATGTAGTATGTGTTGTTTCCTTTATGCATATACTGTATTTATAGCAGGCAAACACTAGTTTCTGCATGATATAGTGACACATTTTGTGCATATTTAAGAGACTTCTTACTTCCTGACAAGATAATGGAAATGCAGATGCTGGAGGATGCGCCCGATCCTTCTTTTGGAATAATGGATGTACCTCTAGAACGTCAAGAACCAATGATGATCCCGCAGGTAAAATACTGTTAGAAAAACACGATGAAGCAAACATCAGCTCACCAGGTTGAGAAATCCCTGGAATAAGGCTGGTTTCAGGCTGGTTTCCTGAGCAATTGAACGGTGGAGAAAAAGAAGGAAAGTCCAGCAACCACAAAGATCAGGGCATTGTTCAATTTCACACCTCTCTGGGCCAGGTATTGTTCAATCTCACATGTAGCTCAGCCAATGTTTACCCTCTACACATCACTAATTTAATCAAACTCTTCTAATACAAACTACCATCTCAGTGTCCAAGACAAGATGGTAAATCACAAAATTAAATGTCCTTCACATACTGATTTACTTGCTTATTTTCAATAAAAACGCAGCAAAATCTGATAGCTGTGTACACGCTAGGCGTTTTTTCACCACCCATTAAATGGGTGAAAAACGCTGAAAGAAGTAACATGCTCTATTTTGCAAAAAGACATGCAAAGCACAAAATCCTGAAAAAGTCAAACCAAGATGTGTGCATGAGATTGCTGGAATTTCATAGACTTTGTTGGTACTGTAAAACAAAGCTGCAAATTTGCATAATAAACGCATAAAAAAATGCTGTAAAATCCAAGATGTGTGAACATAGCCTTAACCTTCCTGACAGCCCAATTTTGAAGTCTGACCCTTCACTTTATGTGGCAAGAACTTTAAAATGCTTCTGCCAGCGATTCTGAGATTGTGATTTTCTTTTTGTAAAACATTGTACCTGTTGCCATTGGTAAGTTTTTAGATCAGTATATTTTATCGTTATTCATGAAAATATCCCAAATTTTCAGAAATTTTTGAAAAATGTACATTTTTAAACTTAATTGTATGTACCCTTAATGACATATACTGTATATAGCTTTAAAACATTAGTGTCTGCTATATATGGGGCAATGCTACATTCAGGAGAAGTTGCGTAATAAATTGAGCAGGCTAAAATTTGGGGCTGAAGAAACATTTAAGCTGAATGGAATTTGACTAAATGGAATTTTTACATTCCATTTTGCATTAATTAACCACTTAATGACCTTGGACTTATCCATACGTCCAGGTCTCCTGGTACTTAACGACATTTGATGTATGGATACTTCATGGCAATTGCCCGCGCACTGGGGCTGTACGCGCACGATCGCCGCTATGAGTCAGCTGATTCTGACAGCTGACACCTGGCACTCATTACCAGGAGTTTTGCTGCACTAATCCCGGCAGTTTAACCCCCTGAATGCTACGATTGAAATTGATCTCAGCATTTAGAGATCAGGCAGAGGGAGGAAGCCCCTTCTGCCCTTGAATTGGCTCCCACGCTATTTCAATGCGGTGGCTTGATCACTGCTATTAGAGGATAGAGAGAAAAATATTTTTTCCTACTGATACTTTTTGTTGTAGCCTTCCCCCCCCCCTTAATTTAGGGTCCTATAACCTCCTCTGGTCAGGAAGGAGAAAGTTTGAGAGTCTGAATAGGGAAATGATAAGGCCCCTATATATTGTTTTTAATTGATGTTTTTTCTACATGGGTGTTTATATCTTTAATAATTCTTAGTAAAAGTTGCATTTGAATTATCTCTGTATAAGTACTCTTTCCTATGGTGAGCTTAAAAGAACATAAAATAAAAAACAAATCTAGAACCAGGAGGCAGAGGTCCAAGTGCAGGAGAAGGTGTAGGTGGACGTGGTGGTGGAGGTGGAAGAGGAAGAGGTAGCCAACACTGTTTTTGGCTCCAAAATTAAATGAATGGCAAATAGAGTATAACAATGGCTGGGTTCGGCTAATAAAGTAGTCTAGTCAGCCAAAGGACAAGTCCTGTGGCATCCACGCCTGGTTCATTTTAATGTATGTTATCTTCACCATGTTGGCTGTGGACCGGCAGATGTTCCTAACTGTGATCACACCCCTTGCCATGTTAAACTCACTTGCCGACAGTACACTTGCTGCAGGGCAGGTCAGCACCTCCAAGGCATAAAGGGCAACCTCAGGCCATGTGTCCAATTTGGAGACCCAGAAGTTAAATGGGGCAGACACATCAATTACTATGTGGAGACGCACTCTTCCATCATGTTGTTGTAACGCTGCCTCCTGGTAATATGGACCGTATCAGATGGTGGTTCCGGATGTTGTGGCATGTTGAGGAATTTTTCCAAATTTCAGTCATGCTAGCCCTTCCTTCCTAGGTGGTGCCGGTGCCCCAAGTGCGTTAACGACTTCCTCCTCCTTCTCTGCCTTGTTCTTCAACTGAGCCCCAAGTGTCAGATGCGAATGCTGTCAGTAGTGCCTCTACCAGATTGCGCTGGTATTCACACATTTTTCAATCCCGCTCCAGTGATGGAAGGATGGTACGTTGTCCTTGTAATGAGGATCCAGCAGGGTGGCCACCCAGTAATCAGCAGTGGTAACAATCCAGGCAACTCGGCGGTCGTTGCACAGGCACAAAAACATTTATTGGCTCTCGTGTGCCAGGCTGTTTAGAGGCAACAACAAGCTGTACTCCGTGAGATGTGTTATGGTCTGGGTCCTCTGTATCCACTCAGCCAGGCTTGTGATGCCGTGAGCTGATTTGAGTGCTATCCTGCTGTGAACACGGTTCCTCCTCCTCATCCTCCAAAACTGTCTCGTGGCTTGACAGTTGTGTACTTGGCCACTGTTGGTACAAGAATCTACCCTCTGGGCCATGTGTAAACGACAGGCCTGATAATGGTGTGAATGGGCCCTGTTCCTCCTGATGCTCTTCCTCCTGTTCCATCACCTCATCCATCATCGCCTTCAGTGTTTTTTCAAGCAGGCATAAAAGTGGTATAGTAACGCTCATGATGGCGTCATCATCTCTGGCCCTCTTGGTGGAGTATTCAAAGCAGCGCAAAATGACACACACATCCCACATGGAGGCCCATTCATTTAGTGGTGAAGTGGCGTTGTTCTGCAGAGCGACTCACCCGTGCATGCTGCAGCTGAATCCCCACTATTGCCTGCTGCTCGCACAGTCTCTCCAGCATATCCAAGGTGGAGTTCCACCTTATTGGTACATTGTATATGAGGCGGTGAGCGTGAAGAAGTGACGCTGCAGTGCAAACAGGCAAGCAGCCACGGGGGGTGAGAATGCCAAAAGCGCACACACTGCCCGCACTTTCAGCAGCACCTCTGACATATGTGGGTAAATTTTAAGGAAGCTCTGCACCATCAAATTCAGCCCATACCCCAGGCAAGAGATGTGAATCAAACCAGCCCAGAGCTGCTAGAGTTTAGAAGAGAGTTTTATTTATTTCAAACATGTTTCCTGATCTCTCCTGTTGCCGTTTTATTTGTGCCATTTTCATCCCCTAAAAATCTGTTCATCTCTCAGAGGAAGTGAAGATCCCTCCCCTGCGTGTCACCCCGCTATCTGCAGAGCACCTGGATTTACCACCTACTGTAAAGTAAGTGTTTTACAATTTGTAGATATTTTTTAACTAAAAGTAGCAGCCTAGTAAAACCCTTTGCTAATTCATTCGGCCACTTGTCCACCTGAGTACATAATTTAGCTAGTATTACTTTATTAAGTTGTTCTCGTTGGGACTCCTTCAGAATTGCATGTCTTTGTCTTTTCTGAGGAGGGTCACAAGAAATGAATGCATTGATTAAATTGCATGGACTGCACCACACAAGATCTCCACGGTGAAAAACAAAAACTCCTATGAGAGTTACTTATGATAATAAGGCCGCTCCTGACACACATGTATAAAGATGATGACAGTTTAGCCATCCTCATTAAATAGTTGTAATCTAATCATGTATTGGTGGTGGCAGATTCTCACAGGTTAAGTTGGAGAGCATAGAGGGCTTTATGGGGGAGTAGTTGGGGCAATTATCTCTCCACGTCTTGGCTGGTGCCATTCAGCCTCACTTCATTCACTTTCAGTATATATAACCCATGAGGTATAGTAGACAATGAGTTGGAATAAGCAGGTTTATGTCCTCAGTCATGCGCTTACATAGCACGGTGCCTAAAGATGAGCCTCTGTTCTGCACTTTCAATCATATTTGTCTATTGCTGCCTATTGGAAAAAAACACTACTGTAGTGATGCACAATCTCTGCTCTATCATTGTCTTATACTACTTTATTTACATGGATTACATGTTTGAAAATGAAAGAACTCATTTTGTATGGCATAATAAGTTTACAAGTAGTTAGTTCAATAACTAGCATTTTTTCCTAATGTAGTATGTGTTGTTTCCTTTATGCATATACTGTATTTATAGCAGGCAAACACTAGTTTCTGCATGATATAGTGACACATTTTGTGCATATTTAAGAGACTTCTTACTTCCTGACAAGATAATGGAAATGCAGATGCTGGAGGATGCGCCCGATCCTTCTTTTGGAATAATGGATGTACCTCTAGAACGTCAAGAACCAATGATGATCCCGCAGGTAAAATACTGTTAGAAAAACACGATGAAGCAAACATCAGCTCACCAGGTTGAGAAATCCCTGGAATAAGGCTGGTTTCAGGCTGGTTTCCTGAGTAATTGAACGGTGGAGAAAAAAAAGGAAAGTCCAGCAACCACAAAGATCAGGGCATTGTTCAATTTCACACCTCTCTGGGCCAGGTATTGTTCAATCTCACATGTAGCTCAGCCAATGTTTACCCTCTACACATCACTAATTTAATCAAACTCTTCTAATACAAACTACCATCTCAGTGTCCAAGACAAGATGGTAAATCACAAAATTAAATGTCCTTCACATACTGATTTACTTGCTTATTTTCAATAAAAACGCAGCAAAATCTGATAGCTGTGTACACGCTAGGCGTTTTTTCACCACCCATTAAATGGGTGAAAAACGCTGAAAGAAGTAACATGCTCTATTTTGCAAAAAGACATGCAAAGCACAAAATCCTGAAAAAGTCAAACCAAGATGTGTGCATGAGATTGCTGGAATTTCATAGACTTTGTTGGTACTGTAAAACAAAGCTGCAAATTTGCATAATAAACGCATAAAAAAATGCTGTAAAATCCAAGATGTGTGAACATAGCCTTAACCTTCCTGACAGCCCAATTTTGAAGTCTGACCCTTCACTTTATGTGGCAAGAACTTTAAAATGCTTCTGCCAGCGATTCTGAGATTGTGATTTTCTTTTTGTAAAACATTGTACCTGTTGCCATTGGTAAGTTTTTAGATCAGTATATTTTATCGTTATTCATGAAAATATCCCAAATTTTCAGAAATTTTTGAAAAATATACATTTTTAAACTTAATTGTATGTACCCTTAATGACATATACTGTATATAGCTTTAAAACAATAGTGTCTGCTATATATGGGGCGATGCTACATTCAGGAGAAGTTGCGTAATAAATTGAGCAGGCTAAAATTTGGGGCTGAAGAAACATTTAAGCTGAATGGAATTTGACTAAATGGAATTTTTACATTCCATTTTGCATTAATTAACCACTTAATGACCTTGGACTTATCCATACATCCAGGTCTCCTGGTACTTAACGACATTGGACGTATGGATACTTCATGGCAATTGCCCGCGCACTGGGGCTGTACGCGCACGATCGCCGCTACGAGTCAGCTGATTCTGACAGCTGACACCTGGCACTCATTACCAGGAGTTTTGCTGCACTAATCCCGGCAGTTTAACCCCCTGAATGCTACGATTGAAATTGATCTCAGCATTTAGAGATCAGGCAGAGGGAGGAAGCCCCTTCTGCCCTTGAATTGGCTCCCACGCTATTTCAATGCGGTGGCTTGATCACTGCTATTAGAGGATAGAGAGAAAAATATTTTTTCCTACTGATACTTTTTGTTGTAGCCTTTCTCTGCCCTCCCCCTTAATTTAGGGTCCTATAACCTCCTCTGGTCAGGAAGGAGAAAGTTTGAGAGTCTGAATAGGGAAATGATAAGGCCCCTATATATTGTTTTTAATTGATGTTTTTTCTACATGGGTGTTTATATCTTTAATAATTCTTAGTAAAAGTTGCATTTGAATTATCTCTGTATAAGTACTCTTTCCTATGGTGAGCTTAAAAGAACATAAAATAAAAAACAAATCTAGAACCAGGAGGCAGAGGTCCAAGTGCAGGAGAAGGTGGAGGTGGACGTGGTGGTGGAGGTGGAAGAGGAAGAGGTAGCCAACACTGTTTTTGGCTCCAAAATTAAATGAATGGCAAATAGAGTATAACAATGGCTGGGTTCGGCTAATAAAGTAGTCTAGTCAGCCAAAGGACAAGTCCTGTGGCATCCACGCCTGGTTCATTTTAATGTATGTTATCTTCACCATGTTGGCTGTGGAACGGCAGATGTTCCTAACTGTGATCACACCCCTTGCCATGTTAAACTCACTTGCCGACAGTACACTTGCTGCAGGGCAGGTCAGCACCTCCAAGGCATAAAGGGCAACCTCAGGCCATGTGTCCAATTTGGAGACCCAGAAGTTAAATGGGGCAGACACATCAATTACTATGTGGAGACGCACTCTTCCATCATGTTGTTGTAACGCTGCCTCCTGGTAATATGGACCGTATCAGATGGTGGTTCCGGATGTTGTGGCATGTTGAGGAATTTTTCCAAATTTCAGTCATGCTAGCCCTTCCTTCCTAGGTGGTGCCGGTGCCCCAAGTGCGTTAACGACTTCCTCCTCCTTCTCTGCCTTGTTCTTGAACTGAGCCCCAAGTGTCAGATGCGAATGCTGTCAGTAGTGCCTCTACCAGATTGCGCTGGTATTCACACATTTTTCAATCCCGCTCCAGTGATGGAAGGATGGTACGTTGTCCTTGTAATGAGGATCCAGCAGGGTGGCCACCCAGTAATCAGCAGTGGTAACAATCCAGGCAACTCGGCGGTCGTTGCACAGGCACAAAAACATTTATTGGCTCTCGTGTGCCAGGCTGTTTAGAGGCAACAACAAGCTGTACTCCGTGAGATGTGTTATGGTCTGGGTCCTCTGTATCCACTCAGCCAGGCTTGTGATGCCGTGAGCTGATTTGAGTGCTATCCTGCTGTGAACACGGTTCCTCCTCATCATCCTCCAAAACTGTCTCGTGGCTTGACAGTTGTGTACTTGGCCACTGTTGGTACAAGAATCTACCCTCTGGGCCATGTGTGAACGACAGGCCTGATAACGGTGTGAATGGGCCCTGTTCCTCCTGATGCTCTTCCTCCTATTCCATCACCTCATCCATCATCGCCTTCAGTGTTTTTTCAAGCAGGCATAAAAGTGGTATAGTAACGCTCATGATGGCGTCATCATCTCTGGCCCTCTTGGTGGAGTATTCAAAGCAGCGCAAAATGACACACACATCCCACATGGAGGCCCATTCATTTGGTGAAGTGGAGTTGTTCTGCAGAGCGACTCACCCGTGCGTGCTGCAGCTGAAACCCCACTATTGCCTGCTGCTCGCACAGTCTCTCCAGCATATCCAAGGTGGAGTTCCACCTTATTGGTACATTGTATATAAGGCGGTGAGCGTGAAGAAGTGACGCTGCAGTGCAAACAGGCAAGCAGCCACGGGGTGAGAACGCCAAAAGCGCACACACTGCCCGCACTTTCAGCAGCACCTCTGACATATGTGGGTAAATTTTAAGGAAGCTCTGCACCATCAAATTCAGCCCATACCCCAGGCAAGAGATGTGAATCAAACCAGCCCAGAGCTGCTAGAGTTTAGAAGAGAGTTTTATTTATTTCAAACATGTTTCCTGATCTCTCCTGTTGCCGTTTTATTTGTGCCATTTTCATCCCCTAAAAATCTGTTCATCTCTCAGAGGAAGTGAAGATCCCTCCAATACCCCAAGAAAACCTCGATTTGCCACCTACTGTAAAGTAAGTGTTTTACAATTTGTAGATATTTTTTAACTAAAAGTAGCAGCCTAGTAAAACCTTTTGCTAATTCATTCGGCCACTTGTCCACCTGAGTACATAATTTAGCTAGTATTACTTTATTAAGTTGTTCTCGTTGGGACTCCTTCAGAATTGTATGTCTTTGTCTTTTCTGAGGAGGGTCACAAGAAATGAATGCATTGATTAAATTGCATGGACTGCACCACACAAGATCTCCACGGTGAAAAACAAAAACTCCTATGAGAGTTACTTATGATAATAAGGCCGCTCCTGACACACATGTATAAAGATGATGACAGTTTAGCCATCCTCATTAAATAGTTGTAATCTAATCATGTATTGGTGGTGGCAGATTCTCACAGGTTAAGTTGGAGAGCATAGAGGGCTTTATGGGGGAGTAGTTGGGGCAATTATCTCTCCACGTCTTGGCTGGTGCCATTCAGCCTCACTTCATTCACTTTCAGTATATATAACCCATGAGGTATAGTAGACAATGAGTTGGAATAAGCAGGTTTATGTCCTCAGTCATGCGCTTACATAGCACGGTGCCTAAAGATGAGCCTCTGTTCTGCACTTTCAATCATATTTGTCTATTGCTGCCTATTGGAAAAAAACACTACTGTAGTGATGCACAATCTCCGCTCTATTATTGTCTTCTAATACTTTATTGACATGGATTACATGTTTGAAAATGAAAGAACTCATTTTGTATGGCATAGTAAGTTTACATGTAGTTAGTTCAATAACTAGCATTTTTTCCTAATGTAGTATGTGTTGTTTCATTTATGCATATACTGTATTTATAGCAGGCAAACACTAGTTTCTGCATGATATAGTGACACATTTTGTGCATATTTCAGAGACTACTTACTTCCTGACAAGTTAATGGAAATGCAGATGCTGGAGGATGCGCCCGATCCTCCCCTCCCCCTTAATTTAGGGTCCTATAACCTCCTCTGGTCAGGAAGGAGAAAGTTTGAGAGTCTGAATAGGGAAATGATAAGGCCCCTATATATTGTTTTTAATTGATGTTTTTTCTACATGGGTGTTTATATCTTTAATAATTCTTAGTAAAAGTTGCATTTGAATTATCTCTGTATAAGTACTCTTTCCTATGGTGAGCTTAAAAGAACATAAAATAAAAAACAAATCTAGAACCAGGAGGCAGAGGTCCAAGTGCAGGAGAAGGTGGAGGTGGACGTGGTGGTGGAGGTGGAAGAGGAAGAGGTAGCCAACACTGTTTTTGGCTCCAAAATTAAATGAATGGCAAATAGAGTATAACAATGGCTGGGTTCGGCTAATAAAGTAGTCTAGTCAGCCAAAGGACAAGTCCTGTGGCATCCACGCCTGGTTCATTTTAATGTATGTTATCTTCACCATGTTGGCTGTGGACCGGCAGATGTTCCTAACTGTGATCACACCCCTTGCCATGTTAAACTCACTTGCCGACAGTACACTTGCTGCAGGGCAGGTCAGCACCTCCAAGGCATAAAGGGCAACCTCAGGCCATGTGTCCAATTTGGAGACCCAGAAGTTAAATGGGGCAGACACATCAATTACTATGTGGAGACGCACTCTTCCATCATGTTGTTGTAACGCTGCCTCCTGGTAATATGGACCGTATCAGATGGTGGTTCCGGATGTTGTGGCATGTTGAGGAATTTTTCCAAATTTCAGTCATGCTAGCCCTTCCTTCCTAGGTGGTGCTGGTGCCCCAAGTGCGCTAACGACTTCCTCCTCCTTCTCTGCCTTGTTCTTCAACTGAGCCCCAAGTGTCAGATGCGAATGCTGTCAGTAGTGCCTCTACCAGATTGCGCTGGTATTCACACATTTTTCAATCCCGCTCCAGTGATGGAAGGATGGTACGTTGTCCTTGTAATGAGGATCCAGCAGGGTGGCCACCCAGTAATCAGCAGTGGTAACAATCCAGGCAACTCGGCGGTCGTTGCACAGGCACAAAAACATTTATTGGCTCTCGTGTGCCAGGCTGTTTAGAGGCAACAACAAGCTGTACTCCGTGAGATGTGTTATGGTCTGGGTCCTCTGTATCCACTCAGCCAGGCTTGTGATGCCGTGAGCTGATTTGAGTGCTATCCTGCTGTGAACACGGTTCCTCCTCCTCATCCTCCAAAACTGTCTCGTGGCTTGACAGTTGTGTACTTGGCCACTGTTGGTACAAGAATCTACCCTCTGGGCCATGTGTGAACGACAGGCCTGATAATGGTGTGAATGGGCCCTGTTCCTCCTGATGCTCTTCCTCCTGTTCCATCACCTCATCCATCATCGCCTTCAGTGTTTTTTCAAGCAGGCATAAAAGTGGTATAGTAACGCTCATGATGGCGTCATCATCTCTGGCCCTCTTGGTGGAGTATTCAAAGCAGCGCAAAATGACACACACATCCCACATGGAGGCCCATTCCTTTAGTGGTGAAGTGGCGTTGTTCTGCAGAGCGACTCACCCGTGCATGCTGCAGCTGAAACCCCACTATTGCCTGCTGCTCGCACAGTCTCTCCAGCATATCCAAGGTGGAGTTCCACCTTATTGGTACATTGTATATGAGGCGGTGAGCGTGAAGAAGTGACGCTGCAGTGCAAACAGGCAAGCAGCCACGGGGGGTGAGAATGCCAAAAGCGCACACACTGCCCGCACTTTCAGCAGCACCTCTGACATATGTGGGTAAATTTTAAGGAAGCTCTGCACCATCAAATTCAGCCCATACCCCAGGCAAGAGATGTGAATCAAACCAGCCCAGAGCTGCTAGAGTTTAGAAGAGAGTTTTATTTATTTCAAACATGTTTCCTGATCTCTCCTGTTGCCGTTTTATTTGTGCCATTTTCATCCCCTAAAAATCTGTTCATCTCTCAGAGGAAGTGAAAATCCCTCCAATACCCCAAGAAAACCTCGATTTGCCACCTACTGTAAAGTAAGTGTTTTACAATTTGTAGATATTTTTTAACTAAAAGTAGCAACCTAGTAAAACCTTTTGCTAATTCATTCGGCCACTTGTCCACCTGAGTACATAATTTAGCTAGTATTACTTTATTAAGTTGTTCTCGTTGGGACTCCTTCAGAATTGCATGTCTTTGTCTTTTCTGAGGAGGGTCACAAGAAATGAATGCATTGATTAAATTGCATGGACTGCACCACACAAGATCTCCACGGTGAAAAACAAAAACTCCTATGAGAGTTACTTATGATAATAAGGCCGCTCCTGACACACATGTATAAAGATGATGAAAGTTTAGCCATCCTCAGTGAATAGTTGTAATCTAATCATGTATTGGTGGTGGCAGATTCTCACAGGTTAAGTTGGAGAGCATAGAGGGCTTTATGGGGGAGTAGTTGGGGCAATTATCTCTCCACGTCTTGGCTGGTGCCATTCAGCCTCACTTCATTCACTTTCAGTATATATAACCCATGAGGTATAGTAGACAATGAGTTGGAATAAGCAGGTTTATGTCCTCAGTCATGCGCTTACATAGCACGGTGCCTAAAGATGAGCCTCTGTTCTGCACTTTCAATCATATTTGTCTATTGCTGCCTATTGGAAAAAAACACTACTGTAGTGATGCACAATCTCCGCTCTATTATTGTCTTCTAATACTTTATTGACATGGATTACATGTTTGAAAATGAAAGAACTCATTTTGTATGGCATAGTAAGTTTACATGTAGTTAGTTCAATAACTAGCATTTTTTCCTAATGTAGTATGTGTTGTTTCATTTATGCATATACTGTATTTATAGCAGGCAAACACTAGTTTCTGCATGATATAGTGACACATTTTGTGCATATTTCAGAGACTACTTACTTCCTGACAAGTTAATGGAAATGCAGATGCTGGAGGATGCGCCCGATCCTCCCCTCCCCCTTAATTTAGGGTCCTATAACCTCCTCTGGTCAGGAAGGAGAAAGTTTGAGAGTCTGAATAGGGAAATGATAAGGCCCCTATATATTGTTTTTAATTGATGTTTTTTCTACATGGGTGTTTATATCTTTAATAATTCTTAGTAAAAGTTGCATTTGAATTATCTCTGTATAAGTACTCTTTCCTATGGTGAGCTTAAAAGAACATAAAATAAAAAACAAATCTAGAACCAGGAGGCAGAGGTCCAAGTGCAGGAGAAGGTGGAGGTGGACGTGGTGGTGGAGGTGGAAGAGGAAGAGGTAGCCAACACTGTTTTTGGCTCCAAAATTAAATGAATGACAAATAGAGTATAACAATGGCTGGGTTCGGCTAATAAAGTAGTCTAGTCAGCCAAAGGACAAGTCCTGTGGCATCCACGCCTGGTTCATTTTAATGTATGTTATCTTCACCATGTTGGCTGTGGACCGGCAGATGTTCCTAACTGTGATCACACCCCTTGCCATGTTAAACTCACTTGCCGACAGTACACTTGCTGCAGGGCAGGTCAGCACCTCCAAGGCATAAAGGGCAACCTCAGGCCATGTGTCCAATTTGGAGACCCAGAAGTTAAATGGGGCAGACACATCAATTACTATGTGGAGACGCACTCTTCCATCATGTTGTTCTAACGCTGCCTCTTGGTAATATGGACCGTATCAGATGGTGGTTCCGGATGTTGTGGCATGTTGAGGAATTTTTCCAAATTTCAGTCATGCTAGCCCTTCCTTCCTAGGTGGTGCCGGTGCCCCAAGTGAGTTAACGACTTCCTCCTCCTTCTCTGCCTTGTTCTTCAACTGAGCCCCAAGTGTCAGATGCGAATGCTGTCAGTAGTGCCTCTACCAGATTGCGCTGGTATTCACACATTTTTCAATCCCGCTCCAGTGATGGAAGGATGGTACGTTGTCCTTGTAATGAGGATCCAGCAGGGTGGCCACCCAGTAATCAGCAGTGGTAACAATCCAGGCAACTCGGCGGTCGTTGCACAGGCACAAAAACATTTATTGGCTCTCGTGTGCCAGGCTGTTTAGAGGCAACAACAAGCTGTACTCCGTGAGATGTGTTATGGTCTGGGTCCTCTGTATCCACTCAGCCAGGCTTGTGATGCCGTGAGCTGATTTGAATGCTATCCTGCTGTGAACACGGTTCCTCCTCCTCATCCTCCAAAACTGTCTCGTGGCTTGACAGTTGTGTACTTGGCCACTGTTGGTACAAGAATCTACCCTCTGGGCCATGTGTGAACGACAGGCCTGATAACGGTGTGAATGGGCCCTGTTCCTCCTGATGCTCTTCCTCCTATTCCATCACCTCATCCATCATCGCCTTCAGTGTTTTTTCAAGCAGGCATAAAAGTGGTATAGTAACGCTCATGATGGCGTCATCATCTCTGGCCCTCTTGGTGGAGTATTCAAAGCAGCGCAAAATGACACACACATCCCACATAGAGGCCCATTCATTTGGAGGTGAAGTGGTGTTGTTCTGCAGAGCGACTCACCCGTGCATGCTGCAGCTGAAACCCCACTATTGCCTGCTGCTCGCACAGTCTCTCCAGCATATCCAAGGTGGAGTTCCACCTTATTGGTACATTGTATATGAGGCGGTGAGCGTGAAGAAGTGACGCTGCAGTGCAAACAGGCAAGCAGCCACGGGGGGTGAGAATGCCAAAAGCGCACACACTGCCCGCACTTTCAGCAGCACCTCTGACATATGTGGGTAAATTTTAAGGAAGCTCTGCACCATCAAATTCAGCCCATACCCCAGGCAAGAGATGTGAATCAAACCAGCCCAGAGCTGCTAGAGTTTAGAAGAGAGTTTTATTTATTTCAAACATGTTTCCTGATCTCTCCTGTTGCCGTTTTATTTGTGCCATTTTCATCCCCTAAAAATCTGTTCATCTCTCAGAGGAAGTGAAGATCCCTCCCCTGCGTGTCACCCCGCTATCTGCAGAGCACCTGGATTTACCACCTACTGTAAAGTAAGTGTTTTACAATTTGTAGATATTTTTTAACTAAAAGTAGCAGCCTAGTAAAACCCTTTGCTAATTCATTCGGCCACTTGTCCACCTGAGTACATAATTTAGCTAGTATTACTTTATTAAGTTGTTCTCGTTGAGACTCCTTCAGAATTGCATGTCTTTGTCTTTTCTGAGGAGGGTCACAAGAAATGAATGCATTGATTAAATTGCATGGACTGCACCACACAAGATCTCCACGGTGAAAAACAACTTATATGAGAGTTACTTATGATAATAAGGCCGCTCCTGACACACATGTATAAAGATGATGACAGTTTAGCCATCCTCATTAAATAGTTGTAATCTAATCATGTATTGGTGGTGGCAGATTCTCACAGGTTAAGTTGGAGAGCATAGAGGGCTTTATGGGGGAGTAGTTGGGGCAATTATCTCTCCACGTCTTGGCTGGTGCCATTCAGCCTCACTTCATTCACTTTCAGTATATATAACCCATGAGGAATAGTAGACAATGAGTTGGAATAAGCAGGTTTATGTCCTCAGTCATGCGCTTACATAGCACGGTGCCTAAAGATAAGCCTCTGTTCTGCACTTTCAATCATATTTGTCTATTGCTGCCTATTGGAAAAAAACACTACTGTAGTGATGCACAATCTCTGCTCTATCATTGTCTTCTAATACTTTATTTACATGGATTACATGTTTGAAAATGAAAGAACTCATTTTGTATGGCATAATAAGTTTACATGTAGTTAGTTCAATAACTAGCATTTTTTCCTAATGTAGTATGTGTTGTTTCCTTTATGCATATACTGTATTTATAGCAGGCAAACACTAGTTTCTGCATGATATAGTGACACATTTTGTGCATATTTAAGAGACTTCTTACTTCCTGACAAGATAATGGAAATGCAGATGCTGGAGGATGCGCCCGATCCTTCTTTTGGAATAATGGATGTACCTCTAGAACGTCAAGAACCAATGATGATCCCGCAGGTAAAATACTGTTAGAAAAACACGATGAAGCAAACATCAGCTCACCAGGTTGAGAAATCCCTGGAATAAGGCTGGTTTCAGGCTGGTTTCCTGAGCAATTGAACGGTGGAGAAAAAAAAGGAAAGTCCAGCAACCACAAAGATCAGGGCATTGTTCAATTTCACACCTCTCTGGGCCAGGTATTGTTCAATCTCACATGTAGCTCAGCCAATGTTTACCCTCTACACATCACTAATTTAATCAAACTCTTCTAATACAAACTACCATCTCAGTGTCCAAGACAAGATGGTAAATCACAAAATTAAATGTCCTTCACATACTGATTTACTTGCTTATTTTCAATAAAAACGCAGCAAAATCTGATAGCTGTGTACACGCTAGGCGTTTTTTCACCACCCATTAAATGGGTGAAAAACGCTGAAAGAAGTAACATGCTCTATTTTGCAAAAAGACATGCAAAGCACAAAATCCTGAAAAAGTCAAACCAAGATGTGTGCATGAGATTGCTGGAATTTCATAGACTTTGTTGGTACTGTAAAACAAAGCTGCAAATTTGCATAATAAACTCATAAAAAAATGCTGTAAAATCCAAGATGTGTGAACATAGCCTTAACCTTCCTGACAGCCCATTTTCCTGACAGCCCAATTTTGAAGTCTGACCCTTCACTTTATGTGGTAAGAACTTTAAAATGCTTCTGCCAGCGATTCTGAGATTGTGATTTTCTTTTTGTAAAACATTGTACCTGTTGCCATTGGTAAGTTTTTAGATCAGTATATTTTATCGTTATTCATGAAAATATCCCAAATTTTCAGAAATTTTTGAAAAATGTACATTTTTAAACTTAATTGTATGTACCCTTAATGACATATACTGTATATAGCTTTAAAACATTAGTGTCTGCTATATATGGGGCAATGCTACATTCAGGAGAAGTTGCGTAATAAATTGAGCAGGCTAAAATTTGGGGCTGAAGAAACATTTAAGCTGAATGGAATTTGACTAAATGGAATTTTTACATTCCATTTTGCATTAATTAACCACTTAATGACCTTGGACTTATCCATACGTCCAGGTCTCCTGGTACTTAACGACATTTGATGTATGGATACTTCATGGCAATTGCCCGCGCACTGGGGCTGTACGCGCACGATCGCCGCTATGAGTCAGCTGATTCTGACAGCTGACACCTGGCACTCATTACCAGGAGTTTTGCTGCACTAATCCCGGCAGTTTAACCCCCTGAATGCTACGATTGAAATTGATCTCAGCATTTAGAGATCAGGCAGAGGGAGGAAGCCCCTTCTGCCCTTGAATTGGCTCCCACGCTATTTCAATGCGGTGGCTTGATCACTGCTATTAGAGGATAGAGAGAAAAATATTTTTTCCTACTGATACTTTTTGTTGTAGCCTTCCCCCCCCCCTTAATTTAGGGTCCTATAACCTCCTCTGGTCAGGAAGGAGAAAGTTTGAGAGTCTGAATAGGGAAATGATAAGGCCCCTATATATTGTTTTTAATTGATGTTTTTTCTACATGGGTGTTTATATCTTTAATAATTCTTAGTAAAAGTTGCATTTGAATTATCTCTGTATAAGTACTCTTTCCTATGGTGAGCTTAAAAGAACATAAAATAAAAAACAAATCTAGAACCAGGAGGCAGAGGTCCAAGTGCAGGAGAAGGTGGAGGTGGACGTGGTGGTGGAGGTGGAAGAGGAAGAGGTAGCCAACACTGTTTTTGGCTCCAAAATTAAATGAATGGCAAATAGAGTATAACAATGGCTGGGTTCGGCTAATAAAGTAGTCTAGTCAGCCAAAGGACAAGTCCTGTGGCATCCACGCCTGGTTCATTTTAATGTATGTTATCTTCACCATGTTGGCTGTGGACCGGCAGATGTTCCTAACTGTGATCACACCCCTTGCCATGTTAAACTCACTTGCCGACAGTACACTTGCTGTAGGGCAGGTCAGCACCTCCAAGGCATAAAGGGCAACCTCAGGCCATGTGTCCAATTTGGAGACCCAGAAGTTAAATGGGGCAGACACATCAATTACTATGTGGAGACGCACTCTTCCATCATGTTGTTGTAACGCTGCCTCCTGGTAATATGGACCGTATCAGATGGTGGTTCCGGATGTTGTGGCATGTTGAGGAATTTTTCCAAATTTCAGTCATGCTAGCCCTTCCTTCCTAGGTGGTGCCGGTGCCCCAAGTGCGTTAACGACTTCCTCCTCCTTCTCTGCCTTGTTCTTCAACTGAGCCCCAAGTGTCAGATGCGAATGCTGTCAGTAGTGCCTCTACCAGATTGCGCTGGTATTCACACATTTTTCAATCCCGCTCCAGTGATGGAAGGATGGTACGTTGTCCTTGTAATGAGGATCCAGCAGGGTGGCCACCCAGTAATCAGCAGTGGTAACAATCCAGGCAACTCGGCGGTCGTTGCACAGGCACAAAAACATTTATTGGCTCTCGTGTGCCAGGCTGTTTAGAGGCAACAACAAGCTGTACTCCGTGAGATGTGTTATGGTCTGGGTCCTCTGTATCCACTCAGCCAGGCTTGTGATGCCGTGAGCTGATTTGAGTGCTATCCTGCTGTGAACACGGTTCCTCCTCCTCATCCTCCAAAACTGTCTCGTGGCTTGACAGTTGTGTACTTGGCCACTGTTGGTACAAGAATCTACCCTCTGGGCCATGTGTGAACGACAGGCCTGATAATGGTGTGAATGGGCCCTGTTCCTCCTGATGCTCTTCCTCCTGTTCCATCACCTCATCCATCATCGCCTTCAGTGTTTTTTCAAGCAGGCATAAAAGTGGTATAGTAACGCTCATGATGGCGTCATCATCTCTGGCCCTCTTGGTGGAGTATTCAAAGCAGCGCAAAATGACACACACATCCCACATGGAGGCCCATTCATTTAGTGGTGAAGTGGCGTTGTTCTGCAGAGCGACTCACCCGTGCATGCTGCAGCTGAATCCCCACTATTGCCTGCTGCTCGCACAGTCTCTCCAGCATATCCAAGGTGGAGTTCCACCTTATTGGTACATTGTATATGAGGCGGTGAGCGTGAAGAAGTGACGCTGCAGTGCAAACAGGCAAGCAGCCACGGGGGGTGAGAATGCCAAAAGCGCACACACTGCCCGCACTTTCAGCAGCACCTCTGACATATGTGGGTAAATTTTAAGGAAGCTCTGCACCATCAAATTCAGCCCATACCCCAGGCAAGAGATGTGAATCAAACCAGCCCAGAGCTGCTAGAGTTTAGAAGAGAGTTTTATTTATTTCAAACATGTTTCCTGATCTCTCCTGTTGCCGTTTTATTTGTGCCATTTTCATCCCCTAAAAATCTGTTCATCTCTCAGAGGAAGTGAAGATCCCTCCCCTGCGTGTCACCCCGCTATCTGCAGAGCACCTGGATTTACCACCTACTGTAAAGTAAGTGTTTTACAATTTGTAGATATTTTTTAACTAAAAGTAGCAGCCTAGTAAAACCCTTTGCTAATTCATTCGGCCACTTGTCCACCTGAGTACATAATTTAGCTAGTATTACTTTATTAAGTTGTTCTCGTTGGGACTCCTTCAGAATTGCATGTCTTTGTCTTTTCTGAGGAGGGTCACAAGAAATGAATGCATTGATTAAATTGCATGGACTGCACCACACAAGATCTCCACGGTGAAAAACAAAAACTCCTATGAGAGTTACTTATGATAATAAGGCCGCTCCTGACACACATGTATAAAGATGATGACAGTTTAGCCATCCTCATTAAATAGTTGTAATCTAATCATGTATTGGTGGTGGCAGATTCTCACAGGTTAAGTTGGAGAGCACAGAGGGCTTTATGGGGGAGTAGTTGGGGCAATTATCTCTCCACGTCTTGGCTGGTGCCATTCAGCCTCACTTCATTCACTTTCAGTATATATAACCCATGAGGTATAGTAGACAATGAGTTGGAATAAGCAGGTTTATGTCCTCAGTCATGCGCTTACATAGCACGGTGCCTAAAGATGAGCCTCTGTTCTGCACTTTCAATCATATTTGTCTATTGCTGCCTATTGGAAAAAAACACTACTGTAGTGATGCACAATCTCTGCTCTATCATTGTCTTATACTACTTTATTTACATGGATTACAAGTTTGAAAATGAAAGAACTCATTTTGTATGGCATAATAAGTTTACAAGTAGTTAGTTCAATAACTAGCATTTTTTCCTAATGTAGTATGTGTTGTTTCCTTTATGCATATACTGTATTTATAGCAGGCAAACACTAGTTTCTGCATGATATAGTGACACATTTTGTGCATATTTAAGAGACTTCTTACTTCCTGACAAGATAATGGAAATGCAGATGCTGGAGGATGCGCCCGATCCTTCTTTTGGAATAATGGATGTACCTCTAGAACGTCAAGAACCAATGATGATCCCGCAGGTAAAATACTGTTAGAAAAACACGATGAAGCAAACATCAGCTCACCAGGTTGAGAAATCCCTGGAATAAGGCTGGTTTCCTGAGCAATTGAACGGTGGAGAAAAAGAAGGAAAGTCCAGCAACCACAAAGATCAGGGCATTGTTCAATTTCACACCTCTCTGGGCCAGGTATTGTTCAATCTCACATGTAGCTCAGCCAATGTTTACCCTCTACACATCACTAATTTAATCAAACTCTTCTAATACAAACTACCATCTCAGTGTCCAAGACAAGATGGTAAATCACAAAATTAAATGTCCTTCACATACTGATTTACTTGCTTATTTTCAATAAAAACGCAGCAAAATCTGATAGCTGTGTACACGCTAGGCGTTTTTTCACCACCCATTAAATGGGTGAAAAACGCTGAAAGAAGTAACATGCTCTATTTTGCAAAAAGACATGCAAAGCACAAAATCCTGAAAAAGTCAAACCAAGATGTGTGCATGAGATTGCTGGAATTTCATAGACTTTGTTGGTACTGTAAAACAAAGCTGCAAATTTGCATAATAAACGCATAAAAAAATGCTGTAAAATCCAAGATGTGTGAACATAGCCTTAACCTTCCTGACAGCCCAATTTTGAAGTCTGACCCTTCACTTTATGTGGCAAGAACTTTAAAATGCTTCTGCCAGCGATTCTGAGATTGTGATTTTCTTTTTGTAAAACATTGTACCTGTTGCCATTGGTAAGTTTTTAGATCAGTATATTTTATCGTTATTCATGAAAATATCCCAAATTTTCAGAAATTTTTGAAAAATATACATTTTTAAACTTAATTGTATGTACCCTTAATGACATATACTGTATATAGCTTTAAAACAATAGTGTCTGCTATATATGGGGCGATGCTACATTCAGGAGAAGTTGCGTAATAAATTGAGCAGGCTAAAATTTGGGGCTGAAGAAACATTTAAGCTGAATGGAATTTGACTAAATGGAATTTTTACATTCCATTTTGCATTAATTAACCACTTAATGACCTTGGACTTATCCATACATCCAGGTCTCCTGGTACTTAACGACATTGGACGTATGGATACTTCATGGCAATTGCCCGCGCACTGGGGCTGTACGCGCACGATCGCCGCTACGAGTCAGCTGATTCTGACAGCTGACACCTGGCACTCATTACCAGGAGTTTTGCTGCACTAATCCCGGCAGTTTAACCCCCTGAATGCTACGATTGAAATTGATCTCAGCATTTAGAGATCAGGCAGAGGGAGGAAGCCCCTTCTGCCCTTGAATTGGCTCCCACGCTATTTCAATGCGGTGGCTTGATCACTGCTATTAGAGGATAGAGAGAAAAATATTTTTTCCTACTGATACTTTTTGTTGTAGCCTTTCTCTGCCCTCCCCCTTAATTTAGGGTCCTATAACCTCCTCTGGTCAGGAAGGAGAAAGTTTGAGAGTCTGAATAGGGAAATGATAAGGCCCCTATATATTGTTTTTAATTGATGTTTTTTCTACATGGGTGTTTATATCTTTAATAATTCTTAGTAAAAGTTGCATTTGAATTATCTCTGTATAAGTACTCTTTCCTATGGTGAGCTTAAAAGAACATAAAATAAAAAACAAATCTAGAACCAGGAGGCAGAGGTCCAAGTGCAGGAGAAGGTGGAGGTGGACGTGGTGGTGGAGGTGGAAGAGGAAGAGGTAGCCAACACTGTTTTTGGCTCCAAAATTAAATGAATGGCAAATAGAGTATAACAATGGCTGGGTTCGGCTAATAAAGTAGTCTAGTCAGCCAAAGGACAAGTCCTGTGGCATCCACGCCTGGTTCATTTTAATGTATGTTATCTTCACCATGTTGGCTGTGGAACGGCAGATGTTCCTAACTGTGATCACACCCCTTGCCATGTTAAACTCACTTGCCGACAGTACACTTGCTGCAGGGCAGGTCAGCACCTCCAAGGCATAAAGGGCAACCTCAGGCCATGTGTCCAATTTGGAGACCCAGAAGTTAAATGGGGCAGACACATCAATTACTATGTGGAGACGCACTCTTCCATCATGTTGTTGTAACGCTGCCTCCTGGTAATATGGACCGTATCAGATGGTGGTTCCGGATGTTGTGGCATGTTGAGGAATTTTTCCAAATTTCAGTCATGCTAGCCCTTCCTTCCTAGGTGGTGCCGGTGCCCCAAGTGCGTTAACGACTTCCTCCTCCTTCTCTGCCTTGTTCTTGAACTGAGCCCCAAGTGTCAGATGCGAATGCTGTCAGTAGTGCCTCTACCAGATTGCGCTGGTATTCACACATTTTTCAATCCCGCTCCAGTGATGGAAGGATGGTACGTTGTCCTTGTAATGAGGATCCAGCAGGGTGGCCACCCAGTAATCAGCAGTGGTAACAATCCAGGCAACTCGGCGGTCGTTGCACAGGCACAAAAACATTTATTGGCTCTCGTGTGCCAGGCTGTTTAGAGGCAACAACAAGCTGTACTCCGTGAGATGTGTTATGGTCTGGGTCCTCTGTATCCACTCAGCCAGGCTTGTGATGCCGTGAGCTGATTTGAGTGCTATCCTGCTGTGAACACGGTTCCTCCTCATCATCCTCCAAAACTGTCTCGTGGCTTGACAGTTGTGTACTTGGCCACTGTTGGTACAAGAATCTACCCTCTGGGCCATGTGTGAACGACAGGCCTGATAACGGTGTGAATGGGCCCTGTTCCTCCTGATGCTCTTCCTCCTATTCCATCACCTCATCCATCATCGCCTTCAGTGTTTTTTCAAGCAGGCATAAAAGTGGTATAGTAACGCTCATGATGGCGTCATCATCTCTGGCCCTCTTGGTGGAGTATTCAAAGCAGCGCAAAATGACACACACATCCCACATGGAGGCCCATTCATTTGGTGAAGTGGAGTTGTTCTGCAGAGCGACTCACCCGTGCGTGCTGCAGCTGAAACCCCACTATTGCCTGCTGCTCGCACAGTCTCTCCAGCATATCCAAGGTGGAGTTCCACCTTATTGGTACATTGTATATAAGGCGGTGAGCGTGAAGAAGTGACGCTGCAGTGCAAACAGGCAAGCAGCCACGGGGTGAGAACGCCAAAAGCGCACACACTGCCCGCACTTTCAGCAGCACCTCTGACATATGTGGGTAAATTTTAAGGAAGCTCTGCACCATCAAATTCAGCCCATACCCCAGGCAAGAGATGTGAATCAAACCAGCCCAGAGCTGCTAGAGTTTAGAAGAGAGTTTTATTTATTTCAAACATGTTTCCTGATCTCTCCTGTTGCCGTTTTATTTGTGCCATTTTCATCCCCTAAAAATCTGTTCATCTCTCAGAGGAAGTGAAGATCCCTCCAATACCCCAAGAAAACCTCGATTTGCCACCTACTGTAAAGTAAGTGTTTTACAATTTGTAGATATTTTTTAACTAAAAGTAGCAGCCTAGTAAAACCTTTTGCTAATTCATTCGGCCACTTGTCCACCTGAGTACATAATTTAGCTAGTATTACTTTATTAAGTTGTTCTCGTTGGGACTCCTTCAGAATTGTATGTCTTTGTCTTTTCTGAGGAGGGTCACAAGAAATGAATGCATTGATTAAATTGCATGGACTGCACCACACAAGATCTCCACGGTGAAAAACAAAAACTCCTATGAGAGTTACTTATGATAATAAGGCCGCTCCTGACACACATGTATAAAGATGATGACAGTTTAGCCATCCTCATTAAATAGTTGTAATCTAATCATGTATTGGTGGTGGCAGATTCTCACAGGTTAAGTTGGAGAGCATAGAGGGCTTTATGGGGGAGTAGTTGGGGCAATTATCTCTCCACGTCTTGGCTGGTGCCATTCAGCCTCACTTCATTCACTTTCAGTATATATAACCCATGAGGTATAGTAGACAATGAGTTGGAATAAGCAGGTTTATGTCCTCAGTCATGCGCTTACATAGCACGGTGCCTAAAGATGAGCCTCTGTTCTGCACTTTCAATCATATTTGTCTATTGCTGCCTATTGGAAAAAAACACTACTGTAGTGATGCACAATCTCCGCTCTATTATTGTCTTCTAATACTTTATTGACATGGATTACATGTTTGAAAATGAAAGAACTCATTTTGTATGGCATAGTAAGTTTACATGTAGTTAGTTCAATAACTAGCATTTTTTCCTAATGTAGTATGTGTTGTTTCATTTATGCATATACTGTATTTATAGCAGGCAAACACTAGTTTCTGCATGATATAGTGACACATTTTGTGCATATTTCAGAGACTACTTACTTCCTGACAAGTTAATGGAAATGCAGATGCTGGAGGATGCGCCCGATCCTCCCCTCCCCCTTAATTTAGGGTCCTATAACCTCCTCTGGTCAGGAAGGAGAAAGTTTGAGAGTCTGAATAGGGAAATGATAAGGCCCCTATATATTGTTTTTAATTGATGTTTTTTCTACATGGGTGTTTATATCTTTAATAATTCTTAGTAAAAGTTGCATTTGAATTATCTCTGTATAAGTACTCTTTCCTATGGTGAGCTTAAAAGAACATAAAATAAAAAACAAATCTAGAACCAGGAGGCAGAGGTCCAAGTGCAGGAGAAGGTGGAGGTGGACGTGGTGGTGGAGGTGGAAGAGGAAGAGGTAGCCAACACTGTTTTTGGCTCCAAAATTAAATGAATGGCAAATAGAGTATAACAATGGCTGGGTTCGGCTAATAAAGTAGTCTAGTCAGCCAAAGGACAAGTCCTGTGGCATCCACGCCTGGTTCATTTTAATGTATGTTATCTTCACCATGTTGGCTGTGGACCGGCAGATGTTCCTAACTGTGATCACACCCCTTGCCATGTTAAACTCACTTGCCGACAGTACACTTGCTGCAGGGCAGGTCAGCACCTCCAAGGCATAAAGGGCAACCTCAGGCCATGTGTCCAATTTGGAGACCCAGAAGTTAAATGGGGCAGGCACATCAATTACTATGTGGAGACGCACTCTTCCATCATGTTGTTGTAACGCTGCCTCCTGGTAATATGGACCGTATCAGATGGTGGTTCCGGATGTTGTGGCATGTTGAGGAATTTTTCCAAATTTCAGTCATGCTAGCCCTTCCTTCCTAGGTGGTGCCGGTGCCCCAAGTGCGCTAACGACTTCCTCCTCCTTCTCTGCCTTGTTCTTCAACTGAGCCCCAAGTGTCAGATGCGAATGCTGTCAGTAGTGCCTCTACCAGATTGCGCTGGTATTCACACATTTTTCAATCCCGCTCCAGTGATGGAAGGATGGTACGTTGTCCTTGTAATGAGGATCCAGCAGGGTGGCCACCCAGTAATCAGCAGTGGTAACAATCCAGGCAACTCGGCGGTCGTTGCACAGGCACAAAAACATTTATTGGCTCTCGTGTGCCAGGCTGTTTAGAGGCAACAACAAGCTGTACTCCGTGAGATGTGTTATGGTCTGGGTCCTCTGTATCCACTCAGCCAGGCTTGTGATGCCGTGAGCTGATTTGAGTGCTATCCTGCTGTGAACACGGTTCCTCCTCCTCATCCTCCAAAACTGTCTCGTGGCTTGACAGTTGTGTACTTGGCCACTGTTGGTACAAGAATCTACCCTCTGGGCCATGTGTGAACGACAGGCCTGATAATGGTGTGAATGGGCCCTGTTCCTCCTGATGCTCTTCCTCCTGTTCCATCACCTCATCCATCATCGCCTTCAGTGTTTTTTCAAGCAGGCATAAAAGTGGTATAGTAACGCTCATGATGGCGTCATCATCTCTGGCCCTCTTGGTGGAGTATTCAAAGCAGCGCAAAATGACACACACATCCCACATGGAGGCCCATTCCTTTAGTGGTGAAGTGGCGTTGTTCTGCAGAGCGACTCACCCGTGCATGCTGCAGCTGAAACCCCACTATTGCCTGCTGCTCGCACAGTCTCTCCAGCATATCCAAGGTGGAGTTCCACCTTATTGGTACATTGTATATGAGGCGGTGAGCGTGAAGAAGTGACGCTGCAGTGCAAACAGGCAAGCAGCCACGGGGGGTGAGAATGCCAAAAGCGCACACACTGCCCGCACTTTCAGCAGCACCTCTGACATATGTGGGTAAATTTTAAGGAAGCTCTGCACCATCAAATTCAGCCCATACCCCAGGCAAGAGATGTGAATCAAACCAGCCCAGAGCTGCTAGAGTTTAGAAGAGAGTTTTATTTATTTCAAACATGTTTCCTGATCTCTCCTGTTGCCGTTTTATTTGTGCCATTTTCATCCCCTAAAAATCTGTTCATCTCTCAGAGGAAGTGAAGATCCCTCCCCTGCGTGTCACCCCGCTATCTGCAGAGCACCTGGATTTACCACCTACTGTAAAGTAAGTGCTTTACAATTTGTAGATATTTTTTAACTAAAAGTAGCAGCCTAGTAAAACCCTTTGCTAATTCATTCGGCCACTTGTCCACCTGAGTACATAATTTAGCTAGTATTACTTTATTAAGTTGTTCTCGTTGGGACTCCTTCAGAATTGCATGTCTTTGTCTTTTCTGAGGAGGGTCACAAGAAATGAATGCATTGATTAAATTGCATGGACTGCACCACACAAGATCTCCACGGTGAAAAACAAAAACTCCTATGAGAGTTACTTATGATAATAAGGCCGCTCCTGACACACATGTATAAAGATGATGACAGTTTAGCCATCCTCATTAAATAGTTGTAATCTAATCATGTATTGGTGGTGGCAGATTCTCACAGGTTAAGTTGGAGAGCATAGAGGGCTTTATGGGGGAGTAGTTGGGGCAATTATCTCTCCACGTCTTGGCTGGTGCCATTCAGCCTCACTTCATTCACTTTCAGTATATATAACCCATGAGGTATAGTAGACAATGAGTTGGAATAAGCAGGTTTATGTCCTCAGTCATGCGCTTACATAGCACGGTGCCTAAAGATGAGCCTCTGTTCTGCACTTTCAATCATATTTGTCTATTGCTGCCTATTGGAAAAAAACACTACTGTAGTGATGCACAATCTCTGCTCTATCATTGTCTTCTACTACTTTATTGACATGGATTACATGTTTGAAAATGAAAGAACTCATTTTGTATGGCATAATAAGTTTACATGTAGTTAGTTCAATAACTAGCATTTTTTCCTAATGTAGTATGTGTTGTTTCCTTTATGCATATACTGTATTTATAGCAGGCAAACACTAGTTTCTGCATGATATAGTGACACATTTTGTGCATATTTAAGAGACTTCTTACTTCCTGACAAGATAATGGAAATGCAGATGCTGGAGGATGCGCCCGATCCTTCTTTTGGAATAATGGATGTACCTCTAGAACGTCAAGAACCAATGATGATCCCGCAGGTAAAATACTGTTAGAAAAACACGATGAAGCAAACATCAGCTCACCAGGTTGAGAAATCCCTGGAATAAGGCTGGTTTCAGGCTGGTTTCCTGAGCAATTGAACGGTGGAGAAAAAAAAGGAAAGTCCAGCAACCGCAAAGATCAGGGCATTGTTCAATTTCACACCTCTCTGGGCCAGGTATTGTTCAATCTCACATGTAGCTCAGCCAATGTTTACCCTCTACACATCACTAATTTAATCAAACTCTTCTAATACAAACTACCATCTCAGTGTCCAAGACAAGATGGTAAATCACAAAATTAAATGTCCTTCACATACTGATTTACTTGCTTATTTTCAATAAAAACGCAGCAAAATCTGATAGCTGTGTACACGCTAGGCGTTTTTTCACCACCCATTAAATGGGTGAAAAACGCTGAAAGAAGTAACATGCTCTATTTTGCAAAAAGACATGCAAAGCACAAAATCCTGAAAAAGTCAAACCAAGATGTGTGCATGAGATTGCTGGAATTTCATAGACTTTGTTGGTACTGTAAAACAAAGCTGCAAATTTGCATAATAAACGCATAAAAAAATGCTGTAAAATCCAAGATGTGTGAACATAGCCTTAACCTTCCTGACAGCCCATTTTCCTGACAGCCCAATTTTGAAGTCTGACCCTTCACTTTATGTGGTAAGAACTTTAAAATGCTTCTGCCAGCGATTCTGAGATTGTGATTTTCTTTTTGTAAAACATTGTACCTGTTGCCATTGGTAAGTTTTTAGATCAGTATATTTTATCGTTATTCATGAAAATATCCCAAATTTTCAGAAATTTTTGAAAAATGTACATTTTTAAACTTAATTGTATGTACCTGTAGCACCCTGAGGGCTCGGCTGCTACAGGGGTATTGCACCTCAAACCAGAGGTGTGGTATTCCACTCCCGGGTAAGGATGGAGTGTGGGACTGAGCTCAGCTAGCTGCATGCACTACACTCACCCCATTTCCGGGGGACAGAACAACGGTACTCCCACCAAATAGATGTGCAGGTACGATAGCGTCTGTCCCTGGCTGGAGTGGGGGGGGGGGGGAACATCCCAGTAGTGTAGGGGCAGATAGGGGAGGGACTCTGGGCATAGAAGTAGGAGCCCATTGGGTGCTAGTCACCTGGGCTCACACATAGAGGGAGTATAAAAGGTGGGCACCATCTTGAGACAGGGTCCTGTTCAGAGGAGAGTCTGTTCAGAGAGGAGCTCAGCCAGAGAGGGCTGACAGGGAGCTGTGGCTCCGGCTGGGCCCAGCTCCAGGGCCAGGCCTGTAGTGGAGAGGAGGAGGAAGAAAGGCCCAGAGACGCAGGACAAGAGGGAACCCTGAGATCCCACAAGTTGACGGGTGAAGGGTTGGCAGAAAAGGGTACCGGATCCCAAACTGGCAGAGGCAAGATATCCTTAACCAGGAACCGGAGGTCGTGGTCAAGCTTTGGCACGACCCTCACCACATCCACCAGGAACCGGAGGTCGTGGTCAAGCTTTGGCACGACCCTCACCACATCCACCAGGAAGGCATACCATGAATAGGGTCAGGAAAGCCAGAGAAGGTTTTACCACCAAGAGGCCCGAGGGAGCCGGACAAAGGTGGGTCCCTGGTGGGAACGGCCAGTAGGAAAGAAGAGAGGGGACCTCAGGACCACGCTCTGGAACTGCCTGGGAGTTGGCCGAGTCCCACACCTGGTGGACGCAGCACGGCTCGGGTGGTCACTCAAGGCCGGAGTGACCGGGGCAACACCTGTGAGTAAAAACCCTGAAACTGCATCACATGTCTCTGAGCTTTCTTGCTGCACCATCGCTACCACCATCATCTACACTTGCTGCCCTGAGGCCGTACCCCTCCCGTTGGGGGTTATACCATCTACGCTGCACAACCATATCACCAGCCTCAGCGGACTATCCTGCAGCAGCAGCCCTAAAGCTGCATTCAACGGGTGGCGTAGTCGTACAACACCCTACTATTCAAGACACTGCCGCTCAGCTTGACTCCCTGGGCACGGACCGGGTCGCCGCCACGAGACTACTACCCCCATCTGATCCGGCTCCGGGTAAGCCCCCGTACGCGCGATGCCGCACGACACAGCAGGCCCAGGGGCGCGTCATACCCTTAATGACATATACTGTATATAGCTTTAAAACATTAGTGTCTGCTATATATGGGGCAATGCTACATTCAGGAGAAGTTGCGTAATAAATTGAGCAGGCTAAAATTTGGGGCTGAAGAAACATTTAAGCTGAATGGAATTTGACTAAATGGAATTTTTACATTCCATTTTGCATTAATTAACCACTTAATGACCTTGGACTTATCCATACGTCCAGGTCTCCTGGTACTTAACGACATTGGATGTATGGATACTTCATGGCAATTGCCCGCGCACTGGGGCTGTACGCGCACGATCGCCGCTACGAGTCAGCTGATTCTGACAGCTGACACCTGGCACTCATTACCAGGAGTTTTGCTGCACTAATCCCGGCAGTTTAACCCCCTGAATGCTACGATTGAAATTGATCTCAGCATTTAGAGATCAGGCAGAGGGAGGAAGCCCCTTCTGCCCTTGAATTGGCTCCCACGCTATTTCAATGCGGTGGCTTGATCACTGCTATTAGAGGATAGAGAGAAAAATATTTTTTCCTACTGATACTTTTTGTTGTAGCATTTCACCCCCCCCCCCCCCGCCCTCCCCCTTAATTTAGGGTCCTATAACCTCCTCTGGTCAGGAAGGAGAAAGTTTGAGAGTCTGAATAGGGAAATGATAAGGCCCCTATATATTGTTTTTAATTGATGTTTTTTCTACATGGGTGTTTATATCTTTAATAATTCTTAGTAAAAGTTGCATTTGAATTATCTCTGTATAAGTACTCTTTCCTATGGTGAGCTTAAAAGAACATAAAATAAAATACAAATCTAGAACCAGGAGGCAGAGGTCCAAGTGCAGGAGAAGGTGGAGGTGGACGTGGTGGTGGAAGTGGAAGAGGAAGAGGTAGCCAACACTGTTTTTGGCTCCAAAATTAAATGAATGGCAAATAGAGTATAACAATGGCTGGGTTCGGCTAATAAAGTAGTCTAGTCAGCCAAAGGACAAGTCCTGTGGCATCCACGCCTGGTTCATTTTAATGTATGTTATCTTCACCATGTTGGCTGTGGACCGGCAGATGTTCCTAACTGTGATCACACCCCTTGCCATGTTAAACTCACTTGCCGACAGTACACTTGCTGCAGGGCAGGTCAGCACCTCCAAGGCATAAAGGGCAACCTCAGGCCATGTGTCCAATTTGGAGACCCAGAAGTTAAATGGGGCAGACACATCAATTACTATGTGGAGACGCACTCTTCCATCATGTTGTTGTAACGCTGCCTCCTAGTAATATGGACCGTATCAGATGGTGGTTCCGGATGTTGTGGCATGTTGAGGAATTTTTCCAAATTTCAGTCATGCTAGCCCTTCCTTCCTAGGTGGTGCCGGTGCCCCAAGTGCGTTAACGACTTCCTCCTCCTTCTCTGCCTTGTTCTTCAACTGAGCCCCAAGTGTCAGATGCGAATGCTGTCAGTAGTGCCTCTACCAGATTGCGCTGGTATTCACACATTTTTCAATCCCGCTCCAGTGATGGAAGGATGGTACGTTGTCCTTGTAATGAGGATCCAGCAGGGTGGCCACCCAGTAATCAGCAGTGGTAACAATCCAGGCAACTCGGCGGTCGTTGCACAGGCACAAAAACATTTATTGGCTCTCGTGTGCCAGGCTGTTTAGAGGCAACAACAAGCTGTACTCCGTGAGATGTGTTATGGTCTGGGTCCTCTGTATCCACTCAGCCAGGCTTGTGATGCTGTGAGCTGATTTGAGTGCTATCCTGCTGTGAACACGGTTCCTCCTCCTCATCCTCCAAAACTGTCTCGTGGCTTGACAGTTGTGTACTTGGCCACTGTTGGTACAAGAATCTACCCTCTGGGCCATGTGTGAACGACAGGCCTGATAATGGTGTGAATGGGCCCTGTTCCTCCTGATGCTCTTCCTCCTGTTCCATCACCTCATCCATCATCGCCTTCAGTGTTTTTTCAAGCAGGCATAAAAGTGGTATAGTAACGCTCATGATGGCGTCATCATCTCTGGCCCTCTTGGTGGAGTATTCAAAGCAGCGCAAAATGACACACACATCCTACATGGAGGCCCATTCATTTAGTGGTGAAGTGGCGTTGTTCTGCAGAGTGACTCACCCGTGCATGCTGCAGCTGAAACCCCACTATTGCCTGCTGCTCGCACAGTCTCTCCAGCATATCCAAGGTGGAGTTCCACCTTATTGGTACATTGTATATGAGGCGGTGAGCGTGAAGAAGTGACGCTGCAGTGCAAACAGGCAAGCAGCCACGGGGGGTGAGAATGCCAAAAGCGCACACACTGCCCGCACTTTCAGCAGCACCTCTGACATATGTGGGTAAATTTTAAGGAAGCTCTGCACCATCAAATTCAGCCCATACCCCAGGCAAGAGATGTGAATCAAACCAGCCCAGAGCTGCTAGAGTTTAGAAGAGAGTTTTATTTATTTCAAACATGTTTCCTGATCTCTCCTGTTGCCGTTTTATTTGTGCCATTTTCATCCCCTAAAAATCTGTTCATCTCTCAGAGGAAGTGAAGATCCCTCCCCTGCGTGTCACCCCGCTATCTGCAGAGCACCTGGATTTACCACCTACTGTAAAGTAAGTGTTTTACAATTTGTAGATATTTTTTAACTAAAAGTAGCAGCCTAGTAAAACCCTTTGCTAATTCATTCGGCCACTTGTCCACCTGAGTACATAATTTAGCTAGTATTACTTTATTAAGTTGTTCTCGTTGGGACTCCTTCAGAATTGCATGTCTTTGTCTTTTCTGAGGAGGGTCACAAGAAATGAATGCATTGATTAAATTGCATGGACTGCACCACACAAGATCTCCACGGTGAAAAACAAAAACTCCTATGAGAGTTACTTATGATAATAAGGCCGCTCCTGACACACATGTATAAAGATGATGACAGTTTAGCCATCCTCATTAAATAGTTGTAATCTAATCATGTATTGGTGGTGGCAGATTCTCACAGGTTAAGTTGGAGAGCATAGAGGGCTTTATGGGGGAGTAGTTGGGACAATTATCTCTCCACGTCTTGGCTGGTGCCATTCAGCCTCACTTCATTCACTTTCAGTATATATAACCCATGAGGTATAGTAGACAATGAGTTGGAATAAGCAGGTTTATGTCCTCAGTCATGCGCTTACATAGCACGGTGCCTAAAGATGAGCCTCTGTTCTGCACTTTCAATCATATTTGTCTATTGCTGCCTATTGGAAAAAAACACTACTGTAGTGATGCACAATCTCCGCTCTATCATTGTCTTCTACTACTTTATTGACATGGATTACATGTTTGAAAATGAAAGAACTCATTTTGTATGGCATAATAAGTTTACATGTAGTTAGTTCAATAACTAGCATTTTTTCCTAATGTAGTATGTGTTGTTTCCTTTATGCATATACTGTATTTATAGCAGGCAAACACTAGTTTCTGCATGATATAGTGACACATTTTGTGCATATTTAAGAGACTTCTTACTTCCTGACAAGATAATGGAAATGCAGATGCTGGAGGATGCGCCCGATCCTTCTTTTGGAATAATGGATGTACCTCTAGAACGTCAAGAACCAATGATGATCCCGCAGGTAAAATACTGTTAGAAAAACACGATGAAGCAAACATCAGCTCACCAGGTTGAGAAATCCCTGGAATAAGGCTGGTTTCAGGCTGGTTTCCTGAGCAATTGAACGGTGGAGAAAAAAAAGGAAAGTCCAGCAACCGCAAAAATCATAAAACATCACATTTATTAGTAGATTAAAACATGAAAAAGGAAAATTTAAAAAGCATGATAGTGCAGCGGACGACGCTTTTCGAGCTACACTAGCTCTTAATCATGACAACTACCATGCAGGAGCTATGGAAATATATAGCATAGAAAAATAGGTGTGGAATAGACAAATCACAGATTGTTAACCCTATGTGTACACAGGAGAAGAGAAAGGGAGGGGAAGGGGAAAACACGTGTGGGGATAGAAGGAAAAGAAAAAAATATATATATAAAAAAAAAGTTTACTCAAGAAGCATGTATTTCAGAAAGATGAGAAATAACCTGTAAAAATATCTGCATATATTTGTAACACGACTAGCTCAAATACTACTCAATCTCAAACTTATATTCATCATATGAGAAAAGGATTTTAACATTCAAAATTATTATATTGATGATAATTAAATATATCTACTGTTATATCTATATACCAGCATTCCTCATTCCTCTCATATGTATAAAGCTGTATCAAAGCCGTTTTAAAGAGAAGCACATTATTTTTTTAATTCTTCTCTATGGATAAACCTGATCCAAGTTTCTCAAAGTAGAAAAATACAATGTATATTTTCTTATAATAATTAGACATTTCAATAAACATACATGAAATCATTTTTATAATTTAACCCACTGGTGGCTAGGTGAAAAATCTAAAAGGCTTCTCGTTTGAAGAGAAGCCGCATTCCAACCCTCACCTCTTGCTGGACGGTTAACTCTCTCTATGCCTGTGATTAATAGAGTGGAACAATTTCCTTGGTGATTGTCATAGAAATGTTTAGATAAACCAGACAGATTTTTTTACCTTTAATGCGTCTGTAACGCATCATTAACGTGCTCAGCAATTCTAACCTTCAACTTGCAAGAAGTGCAGCCGATGTATTGCATGTCGCACAAGGAACAAGTGGCTGAATATATTCCATGCGTTGTATTGCTGTTTCTGAAGGTTGCAATGTCATATGTGCGTTTGTGATCTGCAGATCAGAACACAGATGTCTTATTCATATATTTGCACAAACCGCATCTCTTCTGTCCACATTTATAGTTTCCTTTGCACGACAGCCATGTGCTGGTAGTTTTGCTCCCATGACTGTGAAACATGCTAGGTGATAAGAGGCTGCCAAGGCTAACGGCTCTGCGAGCTGAGGAATGAACCCCAGAAGATAGAATTTTACACAGGACTTCATCCTGGTATAGTAATGGGGGATTTTTTTGGAATAATATTTAAGATATCATAGTAATTAGAGCTATATGTGGTGGTAAATGCATTACCATTAGGAGAATATCTCTTTGCCTCTTTTTTCTTTCGCACTTTTTTGCCATGCAGGAGATTGTGTCTGTCTCTGGAGCTGGCAATGGCCTGAGCTCTGGTTAGCAGTGGTTTACTCTACCCACCGGAGAGAAGTCTGTGGTCCAGCACTGCACATTCTCTTAAGTAACTAGTGGCCTCCGAGCACGCACGCCGCGCTCTTATACATTAACCAACTGGTACGTTTTTTACTACATGCGGGGGATGACAACTAGAGTTACCACTCACTGGTTTTCTGTAAAGTTTGGTATCAATTCTGCCAGTGTGGACATTACTTGTCAGAGTTACATCCAGGAAAGGTGTTATATTGGTGTGGCAGTTTACTGTCAATTTCAGATTTATGTTTTTCTCATTCAAATATTTGGAAAATGAAGATACATCATAAGAAGAATAATTAGAAGAAAAAATGAAAATCAGGTCATCAATGTATCTTGCATAATATGTAGTATTATTGTGCAGGGGATTGGACGGTGAATATAATATTGCCTCCTCCCACCACACCATGTAGAGATTCGCAAGAGAGGGGGAAAATCTCGCCCCCATTGGACAGCTCAGAACCTGTAAATAATACCTATTATCACAACAAAAATAATTATTGGTTAATAGAAATGAGGTTGAAGACAGAATATACATGATTAGATCATCTGACAAGGAGCTGTACTTCTGCAGGTGGTATGACAATGCAGTGAGCTCTGCATCATGTGGAATACATGAGTAGAATGAGATCACATCACACGTGACCCAGTTATCATGTTCATGCCATGTGATTTTCTCCATGATTTGGAATAGATGTTTGGTGTCCTTTATATGGCGGCTTGTTTGCATCACAAAGGGCTGTAGAATGTTATCAAGCCATGATGATAAGTTTTCCGTCAGTGAATTTCTGCCAGCCACAACGGCTCGGAGAGGAGGGGTGAAACACTCTGTGCGGTTTTTAGAGCGTGTGAAAAATAGGGCATGTGGGTGTTTCATTCATAATAAATTCCTGTTCCTTTTTGGAAATAAATCCCAAAGTGACTCCTTTTTCCAACAATTTAGACATCTTTGCAGATATACGGTCAGTATAGATATAACAGTAGATATATTTAATTATCATCAATATAATAATTTTGAAAGTTAAAATCCTTTTCTCATATGATGAATATAAGTTTGAGATTGAGTAGTATTTGAGCTAGTCGTGTTACAAATATATGTAGATATTTTTTACAGGATATTACTCATCTTTGTGAAATATGTTTTTTGAGTAAACTTTTTTTTTTTATTTTTTTATTTATATTTTTTTGTTTTCCCCTTCCCCTCCCTTTCTCTTCTCCTGTGTACACATAGGGTTAACAATCTGTGATTTGTCTATTCCACACCTATTTTTCTATGCTATATATTTCCATAGCTCCTGCATGCTAGTTGTCATGATTAAGAGCTAGTGTAGCTCGAAAAGCGTCGACCGTTGCACTTTCATGGTTTTTAAAATTTCCTTTTTCATGTTTTAATCTACTAATAAATGTGATGTTTTATGATTTTTGTGGTTGCTGGACTTTCCTTTTTTTTTCCACAGGTAAAATACTGTGTGATCGTCTCTGTGACGTGTTTTGAACTGTTAGCGCTGGAATATTAATACTTACATTTTGCCAATTTTTTATTGTGAGTGATTGGTTCTTTTCTTGTTTCATTAAAAAAAAAAGTCTGCCTAAGTGCTCCATGTTAGAAGATTTTCTCCTCTCTACATGACACAGGTGAAAAAATTGCTGGAAACTTCAGGACCTGTCGTGCTAAAAGAATCTTCTCCAAGACGCAAGAGGAGAATAAGCCATGGAGAAGGTGAGCTTGGAAGGACACAGAAAATAATACTGTCCATTTCATATGGCTTGAATACTAATGTTCATCAAAGATGATTTTACTGAATAACTCTTATTAAAAGGGTTTTCTATTTTCAGAAAAGCCTTGTCTCCAGACATAGATGTTTTATACACACCTCCCCTACTCCACCGCTACTGCTAATGTCTGTTATTGTCTGAAGCATTTACACTAATAGCAGTGCAGTCAATCCCAGAGCTCAGAGGCTCTGAGCAGCTCATGCTATCTAAACGGGCAGAGTCACTGAGCTTACAGATTGGCTTCAGTGCTGTCTACGTGATATCAACACTAGTGTTGAGCCACCCCCGTAGTGTTCGAGTTCGGTTCGTCGAACACCCGTATGTTCGCCGAACTGTTCGTCGAACACCTTCGAACACCGTTAAAACCAATGGCAGGCAAACAAAAACACATAGAAAACACCTTCAAAGGTGTCCAAAAGCTGACAAACTGCTCAGAAGATACAACTAACACATGGAAAAGTGACAAGTACATATAGTCATGCGAAAAGAAAAGAGGTGGAGGAGTAAAAGGAGGGGGAGACACAGATATAGGCATGTCATGCCCTTCTAAAACCAAAAAAGTGCGAAGCTGACATGGCCAGTCCGTTCCTGCCCGTGCGACCTCCGTGTCACCGGGTTTGTGCCAGAGCCGCGGTGGACCCTGACGGCCAGTCCTCCTCTCCCAATACTGGTGCCTGTCCGCTGGTGGGTAGAGCGAGCCCCCCTGCGGTGGAGGCAGGTCTAATCTTTTTAATTTAAATTGTCTCTCTAATTTGAATGAGTACACTTTAAATCCTTTTACAAGGATCTATTGAAGGGCAAGTCTCATGCCAGCAGCCGCGGTAATTTCAGCTCCAGTAGAGTCCACTAAAGCTGCTGCAGTTAAAAAGCTTTTATAAGGATCGAGCTTGGCGGTCCACCGCAAGGCGTCCTACCGCCAGTCCCAGCCCCTGTGCCTTGGGGTGCCTCCCCGATGCTCTTCACTGAGTGTCCTGGGGACCCGAACCATTTCCTTTGAAAAAATTAAGTGTCCAAACTACAGGTGGTGTAGCTTGCTTAACAGCTAGGATAACCCACTGACTAGCAGACACTGCTACTAGGCACAAAGTATTTCCTGGGCTAGATTCAGTTAAAAATTTGTAATTAGATACTCTCGTTGGATGCTGAGAAAGCATTCCATAGAGTCTCCTGGTACGCCATATATTATTCTCTTAAAAAGCTTGGGGTAGGGGTCTAGGGAACCCTTTTATAGCCAAAATCACGGCCCTGTATTGCAATACGTCACCTAGGCTGAAGATGAATGAAGATAAATGGAACACTTTCATCACCTTTCACAATCACCAATGGGACAAGGCAGGGATGTCCTCTGTCCCCTCTCTTATACATCCTAGTGACGGACCATCTGCTCTCATCAATTCGCCATAACCCCAATATTAGGTGGATTGAGGTGGGAGGCACCGAGTACAAGTGCTCTGCATTTGCTGATGATGTCCTAGTATATATCACTCAATCACATATATCCATCCCTGCTGTTATGGCTGAAATAGATCACTTTGTTACATGGTCAAATTTTAAAATCAATGCAGCGAAGTCTGAGGCCCTCGATGTCTCCCTCCCCAAATCCATACAGGATTCCATCCAGTCCAACTTTCCCTTTGCCTGGCCCTCACAGGGTATCAAATACTTAGGGATTCCTATTCATAGAGACCTCTCCCGCCTATGTTATCTTAATTTTGGGGCCTTTATTGAACAACTCCATAAAGACCACAGTTGGCAAGTTAGAACTGTAAGATTCACTACGTGAACCACTGGTGTTTTGTGGAAAGCACATGTACACTATGTTCCAAATTATTATGCAAAAAGTGTTTAAGAGTGATAAGGTAAGAATTTTTTTGTTTGTCAGTTAAACTCATTGATGGTGATGTGTGACAGGGCTCTTTATATCACTGTAAGCAATTGAAGACACCTGTGCTAATTAGTTTGGCAGGTGTGTCCAATGAAAGGCAAGACTACTTAAGAAGACTGTCCCACATTATTAAGCAGTTTACATTTTCTGCCAAAATGGGAAAGAAAAAGGATGTGTCGGCTGCTGAGAAGCAACAAATTGTGGAGTGTTTAGGTCAAAGCATGACTACAATCAACATTGCCAAGACACTTCATCCTGATCATCGCACAATCAAGAAGTATGTAGCTGATTCACAGGACACCCGTGTTGTTAGAACTCTCCAGTGAGGATTTTTCTATCTTCCTGGTCACATGATCTTTTTTGCCTATTTAATCCTGCTCCGCCCTCCTGGCCATGCTGGACTTCATTGTAATTTCTACTCTTTAGCTAGCCAGGTGCTTGGTAACTTTTCTCAGTCAGTTTTGCTAGGTCTTCGGACCTCTATCTTCTATGTTGTTTGCTTGTCTTTTTACTGCTACAATTTCAGCTAGGAGGTGTCCATCTTTCTCCCAGTCCCTAGTTCTGGTAGGGATCCCTCCCTCACATCTATAGGTCTTCGTTCAGACTAGCCGAGGACTTTAGCGGGTCTGATCGCAGGATCAGGTTCCCCGTTACATCGTAGGTATTCAGCTTAGTTCTATTGTAGGGACAGATCTCCTGTCTTTCCTTAGTGCTTGTAGCAGATCATAACAGTAAGTCCAGCCAAAAAATTTCTCTAAGGAAAGACTTCCAGTTTCCATCATAGTGTGGGTTCAGGATTTGGCTCAACGCCTGCAGGGACTCTCTCTGGAGGTGGCCGAGCTCCAACAACACGTGAGTAGCTGTTCTGGAGCGCATTTTGTGGAGCCAAAGGTACGTTTGCCTGATTTATTTTTTGGTGAACAACAAGATTTTTTTTTCCTTTAAAAATGTTTGTTTGTTGTATTTTCGTTTGAGACCCAGATCCTCTGGTGATGAATGTCACTTTTGCGCAAAGAACCTCAGGGATGGGCCTTTTCTCTCCAACCTAGTGATCCATGCTTTAGATCAGTGGATAGTTTTTTTTCTGCTTTGGTGTTGTTGTATGATGATCCTGATCGTGTCTCATCAGCTGAGACTGAATTGAGACGTTTGAGGCAGGGATCAGGTAATGTGGAAAATTATTGTACTCACTTCCGTCGGTGGTCTGCTCAGGTGGGGTGGAACGATTCAGCTTTGAAAAGTTTGTTTCTTGCTGGGCTAGGTGAAAGGGTTAAGGATCTGCTGATTGCTTATCCTACACCTGGAAACTTGCAGGAGGCAATGCAATTAGCTATATGGGTGGACAGGAGACTGCGTGCAAGGGTTAATGAGAGTAAATCCTCTGCCATGTCAGCTCCGAGTCTTGAGAGGGTCTGTAATGACATTGGAGAGCCGATGGAGATTGGGGCGATGTCACCCCGCTCTCAGGAAAAAGACCGCAGGTTTTCTGAAGGTTTGTGCTTCTATTGCGGTAAATCTGACCATTTCATTAAGAACTGTGTGCTTCGTATGAACAAAGAAAAAAAAAAGGTCAGTTACGCCCGTATAGCCTGTTTAACCCCTTAAGCCCCGGAGCATTTTTCGTTTTTGCATTTTCGTTTTTGCTCCCCTTGTTCCCAGAGCCATAGCGTTTTTATTTTTTGGTCAATATGGCCATGTGAGAGCTTATTTTTTGCGGGACGAGTTGTACTTTTCAACGCCATTACTAGTTTTATCATATCCTGTACGGTAAAACAGGAAAAAAAATTCCAAGTGCGGTAAAATTGCAAAAAAAGTGCAATACCCCAGTTGTTTTTTATTTATTTTTTTTACCATGTTCACTGAATGCTAAAACTGACCTGCCCTTCTTATTCTACAGGTCATTACGAGTTCATAGACACCAAACATGTATAGGTTCTTTTATATTTAAGTGGTGAAAAAAAATTCCAAAATTTGGTAAAAAAAAAAATAAAAAAATAGCGCCATTTTCTAAGACCCGTAGCGTCTCCATTTTTCGTGATCTGGGGCTGGTTGATGGCTTATTTTTTGCTCGCCAGGATGACGTTTTTATTGATAACATTTGGGGTAGATCCGATGTTTTGATCGCCCGTTATTGCATTTTATTGCAATTTTGCGGCGACCAAAAAACGTAATTCTGGCGTTTAGAATTTTTTTCTCGCTACGCCGTTTACCGATCGGAATAATTCTTTTTTTATTTTGATAGATCGGGCGATTCTGAACGCGGCGATACCAAATATGTGTATGTGGGGTTTTTTTTTATATATATATTTTATTTTGAATGGGGCGAAAGGGGGGTGATTTAAACTTTTATATTTTTTTATTTTTTTTTATATTTTTAAAAACTTTTTTTTTTTACTTTTTGCTTGCTTCAATAGTCTCCATAGGAGACTAGAAGCAGCAACTGTCCGATCGCTTCTGCTACATACAAGGGATCAGCAGATCCCCTGTATGCAGCAGAAATGGTCCTGTGCTATGAGCGCCGACCACTAGGTGGCGCTCATAGCGACAAGATCATGACAACCACAGGCGTCTGCTGCAGACCCTGGGTTGTCATGCACGCCCATCGGCGACCCGCGATCACGTGACGGGGTCGCCGGTGGGCGGGGCTTATGACGCGCTACCCGGAAGCGCGCGTTAAATGCTGCTGTCGGAGATTGACAGCAGCATTTAACTGGTTAACAGCCGCGGGTGGATCGCGATTCCACCCGCGGCTGTTGCGGGCACATGTCAGCTGTAAGAATCAGCTGACATGTGCTCGGTTCAGTGAGGGCTCAGCGCCGGAGCCCTCACTGAACCGGATGTACGCAGATATGCGTACTAATACGTCCCCGGTAGTTAAGGGGTTAAACACTAAAGGTGTATTTATTTCTGCTAATACTGCAGCTCAGGAAGAATTAATTGAATTTCGGGTATTTGTGGATTGTGGTTCTACTCTGAATGTGATTGATGGGGGATTCTTGGAAAAACTTAAACTAAAACCCAAACCTTTGTCATCCCCTATTGCCGTGGTTTCTGTTGATGGCTCTCCCTTGAAATGTGTTACTCACAAGGTTTATGAATTTCCCCTCACTATTAATGGTATTCACCAAGGGAGTTTGGATTTGGTGGTATTAAATAATTTGCCTTCTCCAGTAATTTTGGGGTTACCCTGGTTAAAATTGCACAATCCTATACTGGATTGGTCTACCAATGAAATTAAGTCCTGGAGCCCTAAGTGTTATGACAAGTGTTGTAACGGGCGCATTGCTGCTGTGGATAAAGGGGAATTACCTGTACCTATTCAGGATTTTTGGAAAGTTTTTTCTGAGGAGTCGCAAATTTTGCTTCCCCATAGAGACTATGATTGTACCATTGAATTTGTCCCTGGAGCGACTCTTCCTAAAAGTCGTTTATTTAATCTTACTATTCCTGAGAGAAAGGCTTTGGAGGAATACATACAGACGAGCTTGGCCGCCGGTCATATCAGACCTTCTAAGTCACCTGTGGCTGTTGGATTTTTTTTGTTAAAAAAAAGGAAGGCGGTTTAAGTCCTTCTCTGGACTTTCGCGAGATTAATAAAATTACTGTACGCAATCCCTACCCACTGCCATTGATTCCTGATTTGTTTAACCAGTTAGTGGGGGCCAAGTGGTTCTCTAAAATTGATCTCCGGGGGGCATAGAATTTGTTGCGCATGAAGGAGGGTGATGAATGGAAGACTGCTTTCAACACTCCTGTGGGTCATTTTGAGAATCTGGTTATGCCTTTTGGTCTTACCAATGCACCAGCATTTTTTCAGAATCTTATTAATGACATCCTTAGACCTTTGATCGGCAAAAATGTGCTTGTGTATTTGGATGACATTTTGATTTATTCGCTGGATCTGGAGTCTCATTGGCGGAGCGTACGTGAGGTATTACAGTTATTAATTGACAATTCGCTTTTTGCTAAGCTAGAGAAATGTGAGTTCGCTGTACAGAGAATTAGTTTTTTGGGCTACATTATCTCCAGTGAAGGTTTTGAGATGGACCCGGTTAAAGTTCAAGCTGTGCAGGAATGGCCTAGGCCTATTGGTTTGAAATCGATACAGAGCTTTTTGGGTTTCGCCAATTATTACAGAAAATTCATTAAAAAATTTTCTATTATTGTTAAACCACTGACCGATCTCACCAGGAAAGGTGCTAATACGGTTCAGTGGACTACTGAGGCCATTGAAGCTTTTGTGTTTCTAAAGAAGAGGTTCAGCTCTGCCCCCATCCTTATGCAGCCTGATATGACTAAGCCGTTTTTGGTTGAAGTTGATGCTTCTTCTGTGGGGGTCGGTGCGGTGTTGTCTCAGGAAAACAAGGATTGAGTACATCCTTGTGCCTTTTTTTCAAAAAAATTTTCTGAGACTGAACTTAATTACGATATTGGTAATCGGGAATTGCTGGCTATTAAACTCGCATTTGAACACTGGCGTCATCTCTTGGAAGGTGCTGAATTTCCATTCAGGTTTTCACTGATCATAAAAATCTGATCTATCTTGACGCTGCCAAGCGCTTGAATGCCCGTCAGGCTAGGTGGGCACTTTTTTTCTCGCGGTTTAATTTCTCCATTACTTACATCCCGGGTACCAAGAATGTTAAAGCTGATGCTTTGTCTCGCAGCTTTTCTCCCATGGTCGGTGCTGAGGAGGAGGAGAGCATTTTACAAGAAGGTGTTGTGATTGCTGCATTGGACTCCGTTTTGGAAGATGAGATTCTTAAAGCACAGGAGACTGCCCCATCTAACACTCCCCATGGGAGGTTGTTTGTGCCTAGGACCTATAGGAGAGATTTGTTTGTTGATTGTCATGAGTCTCGGTTGGCAGGTCATCCAGGAATTTCTGAGACCAAGAGACTTGTGGGTCGCAGTTTTTGGTGGCCTGGATGGCAGAAGGAAGTCATTAAGTGGGTGCGTCAATGTACTGTGTGTGCTAGATCTAAGTCTTCACATACTCCTGCTGCGGGGTTGCTTTGCCCTCTGGAGGTTCCTAGTGCACCATGGACACATCTGGCTATGGACTTTATTACTGACCTTCCCCCCTCTGAGGGTTTCACGGTCATCTGGGTAGTCGTGGATCGTTTTAGCAAGATGTGTCACTTGGTTCCCTTCATCAAACTGCCCTGCGCTAAGACACTCGCTAAGGCCTTTGTCAAGGAAATTGTCAGACTCCATGGCGTTCCTACTGACATTGTTTCTGATAGGGGACCTCAGTTCGTGGCTCGTTATTGGCGTGCCTTTTGTGACAGGTTGGGAGTTCATTTGTCATTTTCATCTGGATATCATCCTGAGTCTAATGGCCAGACAGAAAGGAAGAACCAGGATGTTGAGCAGTTCTTGCGTTGTTTTGTGGCAGACAATCAAGAGGGGTGGTCTGAGTTTCTGCCACTTGCTGAATTTGCTCTTAACAACCATACATCCTCTTCTGCTGGGTGTTCGCCTTTTTTTTGTTGTTCTGGGAGACATCCGTCTTTTGGGTCATTCTCCAAATTGGTATCGGCTGTGCCTGAGGAGGAGAGTTTATCCGGTGATTTGGAGAGAGTTTGGACGAATGTGCGTGGTAATCTTCAGGAGGCTAACAAAAAATCTAAGAGGTACTTTGATAGGAAACGGCAAGAGGCTTTGTTTGCTATTGGTGACATGGTTTGGTTGTCCTCTAAGAATCTGCGGTTGAGGATTCCTTCTAAAACACTGGGTCCCAAGTTTGTAGGGCCCTTTAACGTGCTTCAGGTAGTTAACCAATCTGCTGTTAGGTTGGAGGTTCTCACCTCCTGGAAGATTAATCCGGTGTTTAATGTTTCTCTATTGAAAAACAGCTAATGTATCAAATAGAGACGCCACTGCCACTGTTCCTCCGGTGGTGGAGGACGGGGAATATGAAATTTCCCGCATCCTAAATTCCAGACGGTATAGAGGGAGTTTGCAGTATCTCGTCGCTTGGAAGGGTTTCGGTCCCGAGGATAACTCATGGGTGAGTGCGGATGATGTTTCTGCTTCCAGACTTGTCAGAGCGTTTCACAGGAGGTTTCCTGATAGACCTGGGCCTAGGGGATCCGGAGGATCCTCATAGAAGAGGGGGTACTGTTAGAACTCTCCTGTTAGGTTTTTTCTATCTTGCTGGTCACATGACCTTTTTTGCCTATTTAATCCTCCTCCGCCCTCCTGGCCATGCTGGACTTCATTGTAATTTCTACTCTTTAGCTAGCCAGGTGCTTGGTAACCTTTCTCAGTCAGTTTTGCTAGGTCTTCGGACCTCTATGTTCTATGTTGTTTGTTTGTCTTTTTACTGCTACAATTTCAGCTAGGAGGTGTCCATCTGTCTCCCAGTCCCTAGTTCTGGTAGGGATCCCTCCCTCAGATCTATAGGTCTTCGTTCAGACTAGCCGAGGACTTTAGCGGGTCTGATCGCAGGATCAGGTTCCCCGTTACATCGTAGGGATCCAGCTTAGTTCTATTGTAGGGACAGATCTCCTGTCTTTCCTTAGTGCTTGTAGCAGATCATAATACGTGTGCGTGCTGATAAGGGAGAATTGAGGACTCTTTCCTACAGGCAATTACGTCAGGTTAAAAGAGCAGCGGCAAAAAAGCCTTGTCATAGCAGCAGACAAGTTTTTGAAGCTGTTGGTCCCTCCAACGTCCCCCTGAACAACAAGATGCAGGGTCCTTCAGAGGTTTGCAGCTGTGCGTAAGCCATCCTGTCGACCTCCTCTATCCACTGTACACAAGCAGAAATGGCTCCAGTAGGCCAAACAATACATGAAGACTGACTTCAAAACTGTTTTGTTCACCGATGAGTGCCGTGCAACGGTCGATGGTCCAGATGGATGGAGTGGAGGATGGCTGGTTGATGGACACCCCATGCAAACACGGCTACGCCGCCAACAAGGAGGAGGTGGAGTAATGTTTTGGGCTGGAATCATGGGGAGAGAGATTGTCGGCCCCTTTAGGATCCCTGAAGGGGTAAAGATGAACTCCATAATGTATGTGGAGTTTCTCAAACAGCACTTCCTGCCATGGTTCAAAAAGAAGAACCGTGTATTCCGCAGCAAGATCATTTTCATGCATGATAAAGCACCATCTCATGCTGCACATAACACATCTGCATCTCTGGCTGATATGGGCATAAAAGGGGACAAACTTATGGTGTGACCCCCATGCTCCCCTGACCTCAACCCATTGAGAACCTCTGGAGCATCATCAAGAGGAGTGTCTATGATGGCAGGAAGCAGTTCACATCTAAGCAACAGCTCTGGGAGGGTATTCTGTCCTCATGCAAAACAATAGAAGCAGAAACCATCCAAAACCTGACAAATTCAATGGAGAGAGAGTTCAGAAGCTCCTTTCGAACAAGGGTTCCTATGTGCAAATGTAACCACCTAGAATAAAGTTTTGAGTTATCTGTCAGCACACCACCAGCAGCGCTGAACACAAGTTCAGACAGAACACTGGCTGCAGGGCATGACAAGATCTCCAAGGCGTAAGTGGCGAGCTCTGGCCATTTATCCAGATTGGAAGCCCAAAAAGAGCAAGGGTCCAGTGACACAGTCATGGCTTCAATGTTTACTTGCAGATACTCCTGTACCATCGTCTGTATGCGTTGACTATGTGTCAGACTTCTTGTCTCCTGTGGCCTTGCAAAGGATGGGCTAAAAAAGTGGTGAAATGATTCCGCAAAATTGATGTTACCAGCAGATACTGTGTTTCTGTTACGTTTTGAGTGCTAAACACTCGACGGTCCCACGGTTGGCAAGTTGGAACTGTGAGATTCACTACGTGCACCACTAGTGTTTTGGGGAAAAGCACATGTAAGATTCTGCAACAGTCTCTGCTGATACTCCTGCATGCATGCATCTCTTTCTATGGCAGGAATAATTTCTGCAAATTTACTTTTGTACCGGGGATATAACAGTGTGGCAACCCAGTAGTCAGGATTATTTCTAATTCTCACAATTCGAGGGTCATGTTGCAGGTAGTGCAGCAAGAAGGCACTCATGTGTCTTGCTCATCCAGGAGCACCAAGTCCCTGTTGTGTTGGTGGCGAGGTAACAATCATGCTTCCTTCCTCTGCCCTCTCCCCCCAACCTCGCACAGCAGAAATGTGATCAAGGTCTCCCTCATCTGATGAGTCTTCCATCGGTTCATCCTCCACTTCTTCCTGGGCTCCTGCACCTTCCTCACTAGTTTGGCTGCTACCATGCGCCCTGGTAAAACCATCTCCCCCACCCTCACATGCCTGCCGCCTTGGTGCTGTCGACCGTCTGGACCTTGCAGATGTTAGCCCTTCCACATACAACTCCTCCTCCTTTACTTCCTCCACCTCCTCTTGTGCCACCACCTGACTCCGAATTCTGTTTAACATGTGCTCCAGCATGTAAATCACCGGAATAGTCATGCTGATAATGGCATCGTCAGCACTAAACATCTTCGTCGTCATTTCAAAACTGTGCAGAAGGGTGCATAGGTCCCTGATCTGAGACCACTCCTCCAGCGTGATTTGCCCCACCTCTGGATCTCGTTGGCCCAGGCTATACGTCAGAACGTATTGCATCAGGGCTTGTCGGTGCTGCCACAGTCGCTGCAACATGTGCAGAGTTGAATTCCACCGGGTAGGCACATCGCATTTTAGCCGGTGAAATTGGCAGGCCCAACGACTTCTGTAGAGATGTAAGTCGCTGAGCTGCGGGATGCGAACGGCGGAAGTGAGCACACAGCGACCGTGCCCTCTGCAGAAGGCCATCTAGTTCGGGATAGTGGGCTAAAAATTGCTGGACAACCAGGTTCAACACGTGAGCCATACAAGGCACGTGTGTGACATTGCCCCGGCGAAGGGCCGCACCCAGATTTGCAGCATTGTCGCACACGGCCTTCCCTGGTTTCAGGTCCAGTGGAGACAACCATTCATGAAACTGGTTCTCCAGCGCTGACCACAACTCCTCAGCTGTGTGACTCACATTTCCCAGACATTTCAAAGTAAAAACCGCCTGATGACGTTGAACACTGCTGCCAGCATAGTAAGGATGTGTGCAGGATCCCTTCTGCACAGTTAGAAAGCTTGTGGCATGACCAGACAGGCTTTGGGTGCAGGTGGAGGACCGAGAGGAGGTTGAGGAGGCAGAAGCAGTGGAGGAACTTCAAGATAAAGAGGATTGATGCACAACTCATGGGGACGGCAAGACTTGGACAGCAGCCCCTTGTCCTGCTGTTTCCATAGTTACCCAGTGCCCAGTCAGCGACATGTAACGCCCCTGTCCATGTCTACTCGTCCAAGTGTCTGTGGTGAAATGCACCCTGTCACACACAGAGTTTCTCAAAGAAGCGGTGATGTTGTGTGCGACATGCTGGTGGAGCGCAGCACACCTTTCTTTGAGAAGTAGTGCCGACTGGGCACCTGGTACTGGGGCACTGCGACGGACATAAGATCTCGAAAATCCTCTGTGTCCACCAGGCGAAAAGGCATCATTTCTGTAGCCAAGAGCTTGCAGATGGTGAAATTCAACCTCTTAGCTTTGTCATGGCTAGGAGGAAATGGTCTTTTACTTGTCCACATCTGAGGGACCGAGGGCTGGTTGTTGTGCTTAGACGGGGTTGAGACGGGTGTCCCCGGCAAACTGCCGGTCTGTGAGGAAGATGCAGGCGGACATGTTAGGTTGCCTTGATCCAAAGGTGGTGGTATCGATGTCGGACAGCGCTCAACACCAGCTGGTGTTTCCACCTCCAAAGAAAATGATGACCTGCCAATCATGCTGGCTGTTGCGGGTAAAGAGGTGGCAGGTCTGCGGCCCAAAACAGGTGTGACTGCTGTCCCCCCAGTCACAGAGGATGAAGAGGCCGCGGATGCACAAGATGTGGCAGACAGTGGTTGGCCCGGCCGGCTAGGCCGCATTGTAGCACAGTGAGCTTCCCACTGCAACTTATGCTTCATATCCATGTGCCGGTTCATGCATGAAGTACTCAAACTATGTTTTTTTTTGCCTCTACTTAGCTTTTGCTGGCAAATGTTACATGCGACCTGAAGAGCAACCACGACTTGTGGTAAGAGGCAGAGTTGTGTTTGAGGAGGCAGAGTTGTGTTTGAGGATGCAGTTGTTGACGTGCTTCCAGTACTACGTCTCTGTCCAGGAAGGCGCAACCTGACCTCGTCGTCACTAGCATCCTCCTCCACCTCCTCTGCTGACCTCATAGACTGGCTGACTGTGGGTTGACAGTAAGTGGGATCTCCAACCTCGTCATCATCACCCTGTGTGTTATCACACCCGTCGTCCTCTGAGCCAACCTCTTCCTGCCCTGACAAAAAACTAAAGTTGTCGCTCCAATCAGGTATTTGAGTCTCATCATCATCTTCGTCATTGTCTCCACCAACAGGAGTTACAGTTTGGGAACGAGGGTCTACATTATGGTCAGAACCTTATGCGTCTGGTCCTGGATCCAACTCATAAAGATTCTGGGCATCAGTGCAGATCATTTCCTCGTCTGGATTCACAGAAGCTCTGGAGCCAACCTCTGATTCCCAGGCTATAGTATAAGTAAACAGCTCTGCAGACTCAACCATCTGTTCTACCCCATACTCAGACGGGAAGCTGGAGACTTGGGAGCTGTGAAGAAGCAAGTGCGATTGGGGTGACACCTCTGATGACTGGAGTATTTGTGATGTTGAAGTTGAGGTGGAGGAGAGCCCACTTAAAGGAGCACTTGATATCCGTTGAAGCACATGCTGTTTTTGTGCCTCATCTGGAATTTGTAGCGATTGGCGTGGCCATAAGAAAGGGATCTTATCACATTGTCCGCTAAAAGAAGTAGACATCTTAGTTTGGCTGGAAGATGGTCTTTCTTCTGCAGATGTTACTGTTGCTTTAACACCTACCCCACGGACACAAACTTTTTTTCCCTTCCCAACATGCCTATTCCCCTTTCCACCAGCAGCAGGCCTTTTTTCACTCATTTTCATGGTTAACTAATTCACAACTCTGGAGTTGTTTGCACAAAAAACAATGGATGGGAACCGAGCAGAGCTGAGTGGCCAAACTGTGGTACTAGCCCAAAAGTATTGGCTGGGTTAGATGCAGATAAAAATTCTATTGAATTTGCAACCTGGTGGAGGTTAGTATAGATGGACTAATAGAACGAGTCCCACACAGTGCTACACGCCGCAATATTTTTTCAGAGCTAGATGCAGAAAAAAATTATATTGAATTTGCAACCTGGTGGAGGTTAGTATAGATGGACTAATAGAACAAGTCCCACACACTGCTACAAGCCAAAATATTTTTTCAGAGCTAGAAGCAGAAAAAAATTATATTGAATTTGCAACCTGGTGGAGGTTAGTATAGATGGACTAATAGAACAAGTCCCACACACTGCTAGAAGCCGAAATATTTTTTCAGAGCTAGATGCTGATAAAAATTATATTGAATTTGCAACATGGTGGAGGTTAGTATACATGGACTAATAGAACAAGTCCCACACACTGCTACAATCCAAAATATTTTTTCAGAGGTAGATGCAGAAAAAAATTATATTGAATTTGCAACCTGGTGGAGGTTAGTATAGATGGACTAATAGAACAAGTCCCACACACTGCTACAAGCCAAAATATTAATTCAGAGCTAGATGCAGAAAAAAATTATATTGCATTTGCAACCTGGTGGAGGTTAGTATAGATGGACTAATAGAAAAAGTCCCACACACTGCTACAAGCCGAAATATTTTTTCAGAGCTAGATGCAGAAAAAAATTATATTGAATTTGCAACCTGGTGGAGGTTAGTATAGATGGGCTAATAGAACAAGTCCCACACACTGCTTCAAGCCAAAATATTTTTTCAGAGCTAGATGAGGATAAAAATTATTTTGAATTTGCAACCTGGTGGAGGTTAGTATAGATGGACTAATAGAATGATGCTATGCCCAAAAGGTTTTACTTCACTAGGTGCAGTAAAAAAATTGTATTCTATACACAGGTGGTGTAGCTTGCAACACAGATAGGCTACTCCACTGACAAACACACACTGCGAGAGGCCAAAAAGGATTTGCTTTGCTAGATTTAGCCAAATGCTGTGAAAAAAACTTGCACAGCACTAAAACAGACCTGCCTGGCAAAAAGTGATAGGAACTGATGTAACCTAGCCCTCAAAAGGACTGCAATTACAATTAGTCTTTACTCCCAACCTATCTATTTAAGAGCACAGACCTGCCTGATAAAAGTGATAGGAACTGATGTAACCTAGCCCTGAAAAGGACTGCAATTACAATTAGTCTTTACTCCCAACCTATCTATTTAAGAGCACAGACCTGCCTGATAAAAGTCGTAGTAAATGATGTAACCTAGTCCTTAAAAGGACTGCAATCACAACTCTTCCGTACTCCCAAGCTATCTGTAGATTTGTGCGAAAATTGGCTTGAAATTAACAAAGTATAGCGCACACAGCAACAGCGGTGCCATCTAACACGCAGCTGCAGCAGTGAGAAAATGGTGGCGACGGGGAAAATGGCTGGGTCTTATAGGGCAAGGACATGTGACATACACTGCTAATGACACATGCCCTTGCTTGTGTGAAAAAAAGCAGTTCACTCCGTGTGTGCGCTGCTGATAGGCTGACAGATTGCACCTCCCCACTGTAAATGCGGGAAAGAGAAAAAAAAATGGAGATCTTCATTATTTATGCAGAGATCCATCCCCTGCCCCTCCCCCCGCCCCGCTGTACACTCAAACTGAGTATTAACATTAATTTTCAGCATTACTGAGAAAAAAACAGTTATGATTTTGGTACCCAAACAGTTATCGAACATAACCTCGAACAGCCGAATTTTTTTAAAATTGTTCGTGTTCGCCGAACAGCTCGAACACCGCCCAAAACAGCTCGAATTTGAGATTGGCGAACAGTTCGAGTCGAACACCGCTCATCTCTAATCAACACTGCAGACTAGAACAGAAACTTATGCAGCGGCTGAGACTCTGTGTCGGACCTGGGGAGGGTGAGTAATGCACTCAATCTACTAACAATTTAAAGACACATAGAGCTGGGCCACAGTAGCGACATGTTCCAAATAGAAAGGAGAGGGTCTGCTGTACAGATATAGGGTATACAGCGAGTCCAACAGCTTTCAAAATTTAGAAAAAACCCTACTAATAATTTAAAGACACATATAACTGGATCACGGTAACGAGTATGACATGTTCCCATTAGAAAGAAGAAGGTCTGCCATACAGTTATAGGGTATGCAGTGAGTAGAACGGCTGTCAAAATTTAGGAATAACTCTACTAACAATTTATAGACACATAAAGCTGAGCCACAGTAACGACATGTTCCATTAGAAAGGAGAAGATTTGCTATCCGGATATAGGGTATGCAGTGAGTCCAAGGGCTGCCAAAATTTACGAAAAATCCTACTAAGAATTTAAAGACACATAGAGCTGTGCCTCAGTAACGGCATGTTCCCATTAGAACGGAGCAAGTCTGCTACACAGTATAGGATATGTAGTGAGTCTAACAGCTGCCAACATTTACAGAAAACACTACTAACAATTTAAAGACATATAGAGCAGGGCCACAGTACCGCCATGTTCCCATTATAAAGGAGAAGGTCTGCTGTACAGTTATAGGGTATGCAGTGAGTCCAACGGCTGCCAAAATTTAGGAAAAATCCTACTAAGAATTTAAAGACGCATAGAGCTGTGCCTCAGTAACGACATGTTCCTATTAGAACGTAGCGAGTCTGCTATACAGTTATAGGGTATGCACTGAGTCCAACGGCTGCCAAAATTTAGGAAAAACCCAACTAAAAATTTAAAGACATATAGAGCTGGGCCTCAGTAACGCCATGTTCCCTTTAGAACGGAGCAAGTCTGCTACACAGTATAGGGTATGTAGTGAGTCTAACGGCTGCCAACATTTACAGAAAACACTACTAACAATTTAAAGACAGATAGAGCTGAGCCACAGTAGCCATGTTAACATTAGAAAAGAGCGGATCTGCTATACCAGAGGTCCCCAACCGTCGGTCCAAGGACCAGGACCGGGCCGTTGGGGTTTTTCAGCCGGTCCGCGGCACCGCCACAGACAATCACAAAGCAAAGCGCCGGGTCCAGGACATCTCATAATTCCTCTGACTTCCGGTCATGTGACGGCGCCGTCACATGACCGGAAGGCAGGAGAACCTGGTGTCAGCGATTTGGACGAGCGCCAGGATTCTGCAGGGATCGCATGGGGGTAAGTATAACAAGTTTTATTTTTTTTTAAATACAATTAACTAGGAGTGGGGGGAATGGGAGATGCACATGGGGGGAGGGGAGAGATGAGAGATGCACATGGGGGAGGGGAGAGATGAGAGATCCACATGGGGGGGAGGGGAGAGATGAGAGATCCACATGGGGGGGGAGGGGAGAGATGAGAGATGCACATGGGCAGGGGAGAGATGCACATGGGGGGAGGGGAGATATGAGAGATGCACATGGGGGGAGGGGAGAGATGAGAGATGCACATGGGGAGGGGAGAGATGAGAGATGCACATGGGGGGAGGGGAGAGATGAGAGATGCACGGGGGGGATGAGAGATGCACGGGGGGATGAGAGATGCACGGGGGGGATGAGAGATGCACGGGGGGGTGAGAGATGCACGGGGGGGATGAGAGATGCACGGGGGGGATGAGAGATGCACGGAGGGGATGAGACATGCACGGAGGGGGATGAGAGATGCACGGAGGGGGATGAGAGATGCACGGGGGGGTGAGAGATGCACGGGGGGATGAGAGATGCACGGAGGGGGGTGAGAGATGCACGGGGGGGATGAGAGATGCACGGAGGGGGATGAGAAATGCACGGAGGGGGATGAGAGATGCACGGAGGGGGATGAGAGATGCACGGGGGGATGAGAGATGCACGGAGGGGATGAGAGATGCACGGAGGGGGATGAGAGATGCACGGAGGGGGATGAGAGATGCACGGAGGGGGATGAGAGATGCACGGAGGGGGATGAGAGATGCACGGAGGGGGATGAGAGATGCACGGAGGGGGATGAGAGATGCACGGGGGGGATGAGAGATGCACGGGGGGATGAGAGATGCACGGAGGGGATGAGAGATGCACGGGGGGTGGATGAGAGATGCACGGGGGGTGGATGAGAGATGCACGGAGGGGGATGAGAGATGCACGGAGGGGGATGAGAGATGCACGGAGGGGGATGAGAGATGCACGGAGGGGGATGAGAGATGCACGGAGGGGGATGAGAGATGCACGGAGGGGGATGAGAGATGCACGGAGGGGGATGAGAGATGCACGGAGGGGGATGAGAGATGCACGGAGGGGGATGAGAGATGCACGGAGGGGGATGAGAGATGCACGGAGGGGGATGAGAGATGCACGGAGGGGGATGAGAGATGCAAGGGGGGTGAGCTGCACATGGGGGGGTGAGAGATGCACATGGGCGGGGGTTATGTTTACATAACTTTGTTGCCTTATGAAGGGCGGGGGGGGCCCCCAAAAATTTCTTGCACAGGGGCCCACTACAGTCTGTGTCCGCCCCTGGGATGAAGTAAATGCAGCTGAACAGCAGCTGTCAGGACAGCTGCCCTGTCCTGCTGCAGGGCGTGATGGGGCCTCAGTGATGCGGCTCCTGGCACAGCACATTATGTGGGGCTACTGGCATAGCTCCTGGCGGGGACCTGGTCTACACTATATGATAAGTATGCACTAAACTCCAAATCCCTCCATTACCCCGCCCCCATATGACCAAAGCCCCGCCCACCCCACCCTCTCCTTGCTGGGCCATGGAAAAATGATCTTGCTTCAAGCCGGTCCCTGGTGCAAAAAAGGTTGGGGACCACTGTGCTATACAGTTATAGAGCATGCAGTTGTGACGCCCTGCTACGCCTAAGTGCCACAGAACCCAGAAGGGTGCATGGATGGACTTCTCCACAAGAGGCCCTCACTACATTCAAACACCTCCACCCTTCCACCTCATACCAGCAGAGGGAGCCCGTCATGGACAGATATATAGGGAAGGTGGAGCCAGTGAGCTCAGTCAGTGTTCAGAGTTCAGACAGAGAGGAAGTCTGAGAGCGTGCCGACGCTCAGAAAGTGGTGAAGAGGCAGCACACTGGCTGCTGTGCTTAGGCGAGCCAAGGCCTACAGCACGTGTGAAGGCCTAGTGAGGGCCCCGAGTGTGGCCAAAGGCGAGAGGAGAAGGAAGAAGAAGCAAGGGGGCTGAGGAGCATACCAGGCTCACCCCGAGATATACACCGGACACCAGGTCCGCGCCTACGGGGTCCCTTTATACTCTGTAGGGACCACCGGAATCCCTGGAGGACTACAGGTCCCAGGTTTACCAAACGCTGACTACAGTACCAGGGCTAGGAGTCACGGAGGCCCCAGCGACCAGGGAGAGTGATCTCCAGGAGAAGGCCCTATCACCACGTCAGCAGGTGCAAGAGAGAGACAGTAACCAAGCTAGACCTAGCTCCAGGCAGGTCAGAAGCTTAGCGAGTAAAGCCACAGATCAGGAGGCCCTATACCCGCTCACTGGGGAGAGTCCAAAAGTGCACCCTTCATCCGGAGTACCCTGGACCGTGCGCGTATGATCACCAGTAAAGGTACTGAAGCTTATCCCCGTGTGAGTCTTCGTCTTTCCTCTGGGACCGTCCTGCCGTCTCTCCCCTGCACCACCATCCATTACATTCCACGCTGCCCTGAGGCCCGCTCCACCTGTGGGGAGCCGTTCCATCACAAGCTGCCCTACCATCTGCCTCAGAGGACTGCTCCGCAGCAGAGGCACCCTTTAGCCACAATCCACAGGTGGCGTCACAAACTTTCCAAATTCCCTATAAATCATCCCCCTTTTTATTGACCACCCTGGGTCACGGACCGGGCCAGAAACCGTGATATTCCCCATACCGGCATCCGTAGGCCCGGTTGCCGAGTACCCCACGGCCCAGGGGGCGCGTCAACCTTGGCGAGTCACGAACAGAATTCCCTGCCCATTGCCATCGGATACTATGCTCCTTAAAAGACTGTAGTACTCACTGTGGTGAAGGCTTCCAGACATTTCTGAGATTTCCCGCCATTCTCCGCCATCTTCCTGTTGCCGCGCGGGAAGAAGAGGGGCGTAACCGCGGGAATCGGACAGGCGTAACCGCTGGAAGCGCGCAAAGCCCAGGACACGCCCCGCCCCTGATGTCAAATCAGGAAGCATCAGGTCCTGAAAGGAGTTCAGAGGACGCTCTGACGTCAGACGCGAGCGACACAAGGTCCTGGAAGAAGGCCGTCGCCCACGGAGCTGCGGCCTACCTGATGAAAACAAATTGAAGAAGGTAGGCTCCGGTTCACTAGGGGGCGCAACAATGGCCGACGACCAGCAAGCCGCCGGAGCACCGGTTAAAGCTCCTGATGCCCAACCAGCACACGGCGCAGCACAGGCCAGAGCGGCCGCTCCACCAGCAGGGGTCGTGACCCCGTTGATACCCATGGCCCTGCCGTGTATCCCTGGAGCGAAATGGCTTCCCCAGTATAATGGCAAACCAGACACCCTGTCTGGATTCAAGAGAAAAATATGCGGTGTACTGGACATGTATTCTATGACTGTCAAGCAGAGAGCCGCTGCTGTGTTAGGACAATTGAAGAGTGCCGCAGAGCGGGAAGTTGAAACTTGGCCAGACGCAGACCAGGAATCAGTATCCATCATCTTTAAAAGACTGCAAACTGAGTTTGAAAACCGCACTGAGACGGATCTCCGGATGAGGTTCTACCACTGTGTCCAGAAACTTGAGGACAGTATCCAGGACTACGCCTGGTGCTTACAGGAGGCCCTACGGGCCCTGAAACAGGTTAGTCCAGCCAGCATACAAAATGAAAATAAAATGCAGACGGGAACAGTTCATCTGGGGGTTGAGGTCTCAGGAGGAGAGCAGAACTGTAAGGTGGTGGGCCTTAGACCATCCAGATGCCACCTTTGACACCCTTAAGGACATGGCTATAAAGGGTCTGCAGCCCCTGGAAACAACAGATACTGCTATCCAGCGTTACCAGGGTGGGGCCGCCCCAGTGTCCGCAGCACCCACTGCTCCTTCATTGACGGCTGAAACAAAGATGCCCCCTAGCGAGCTGGACAGCCAGCGCTCTGAAGTGCGCCAGTTAAATAAATCCCTGGCCACTGTCCTGAGCACCCTGCAGCTACAGACGGAGCCTGAGCCAGAAGGAAGGATCCTACTGGCAGACAGCCCTGAGGATGCCCCTGGATGAGGAGAAGGAGGACAACGCCACCCCGAAGGAGGACAACGCCACCCCGGAGGAGGACAACGCCACCCCGGAGGAGGACAACACCACCCCGAGGGAGGACCATTGACCAACGTCGCCCTCCAGGAGACTTCATCTGCTACCGCTGCCACAAGGCAGGCCACACAGCGCGGAACTGTCCTTTAAACGAGCAAACCCTGGGGCCGAGGGCCGACACCCAGGAGTAAATCAACCAGGCCCATCAAGCTGGTATCACCGGTTCGTAGGAGGAAGGACTTTCCTGTCCATCGTGCTGGACGGGATAGCAACACCTGCATTACTGGACACCGGCTCGCAGGTAACCATCATACCTGATGTCCTCTACAAAAGGAACAGGTCCGTAGATGAACTCCAGCCGCCAGCCCCGAACCTCTCCGTGTATGCCTCTAACGGCCTTCCTCTTAACCTAGTAGGGGTTAAGGACGTGACAGTGAAGGTGGGGAGAGCGGAACTAAAGGACCAAGGACTGATTGTAGTGGAGTCTAACCCTGGTGATAAGGACTTGTATATGATACTAGGTACAAATATGGTCGGTAACTGTTTGGGAGAAGTGTTGTTTTTGCTCCAACAGATTGCTGACACCGCCAAACCAGGGCAGAGGAAGGTGCTCCAGAGAGAGATACGAGCCCTCCTGTACCAGCAACAGGTAAAGCTAACCGGTGGTGAGATTGGTAATGTACGGCTGACAGACCCAATACCCATTGTGATTCCCCCGATGAGTGAAATGCTGATTTGGTGTAGGGCAGCAATAGGTCTCAAGGGACAGAACTACCAGGCGGTAGTGGAGCCCATTAGCTCAGAGCACAGGCCTACATTCTTAACTGCCAGAGGGGTGGTTGATGTACGCAATGGGAGGGTACCCATACGTCTCCTAAATTGAGGGGAGGACGAAGTTAAATTACCAAGATACGCCACTGTTGCCCGGTTGTATACTGTGAATAATGATGCCATATGTAACGGGTCTGGGAGGTGGAACCACAGAGCAACTGTACAAAGGGGCAGTCCTTGTAAGGAAGCGGGTGACACCCAGGGAAGGCAGGCAGTCACGGCTAGTGACGGGGACAGTCTCTGGGTAAGAGGGCAGGAGGTCACGGCAAGTGACGAGGACAGTCTCTGGGTAAGAGGGCAGGAGGTCACGGCAAGTGACGAGGACAGTCTCTGGGTAAGAGGGCAGGAGGTCACGGCAAGTGACGGGGACAGTCTCTTGACAGGCGGGTGGTCACGGCAAGTGATGGCTAAGCCTCCAGGTAGGCCAGCAGGCAGGTAGCAGGTGGACGCTCCCAGGTGAGCGGGCGAGAGTCTCTGGACAAGCGGGTGGTCACAGCAAGTGACGGCTGAGCCTCCAGGTAGGCAAGCAGGCAGGTAGCAGGTGGACGCTCCCAGGTGAGCGGGCGAGAGTCTCTGGACAAGCGGGTGGTCACAGCAAGTGACGGCAGAGCCTCCAGGTAGGCTAACAGGCAGGTAACAGGTGGACGCTCCCAGGTGAGCGGGTAAGAGTCTCTGGACGGGCAGGTGGTCACAGCACGTGACGGCAGAGCCTCCAGGTAGGCTAGCAGGCAGGTGGACGCTCCCAGGTGAGCGGGCAAGATTCTCTGGACAGGCAGGTGGTCACAGCACGTGACGGCAGAGCCTCCAGGTAGGCTAGCAGGCAGGTAGCAGGTGAGCGCTCCCAGGTGAGCGGGCAAGAGACACTGGATGGGCAGGTGGTCACAGCACGTGACGGCAGAGCCTCCAGGTAGGCTAGCAGGCAGGTAGCAGGTGAGCGCTCCCAGGTGAGCGGGCAGACGGATCCATAGACAGACTGGCAGGGCTGGTAGGCAGACTGTCGGACCGCAGGAATAACAGCAGATAGACACGAGTCAGGCAGGTATCAGACAGGAAACTGGCAGGTAGCTGGCAGGTAACTGGAAACGGGACCTGAGGGCTGAAGCAGAGTGATGAACTATGCTACAACATTGCTCGGGCACCTCCATTTTGGAGGAGGTGCCTTATATATGGAGAGGTCCTCCGGCCATTGGCCGGGGACTCCTTAGGAAGGCGCGCGCGGCCCCTTTAAGAGAGGGGGAGCGCGCGGCCCCTTTAAGAGAGGGGGAGCGCGCGGCCCCTTTAAGAGAGGGGGAGCGCGCGGCCCCTTTAAGAGAGGGGGAGCGCGCGGCCCCTTTAAGAGAGGGGGAGCGCGCGGCCCCTTTAAGAGAGGGGGAGCGCGCGGCCCCTTTAAGAGAGGGGGAGCGCGCGGCCCCTTTAAGAGAGGGGGAGCGCGCGGCCCCTTTAAGAGAGGGGGAGCGCGCGGCCCCTTTAAGAGAGGGGGAGCGCGCGGCCCCTTTAAGAGAGGGGGAGCGCGCGGCCCCTTTAAGAGAGGGGGAGCGCGCGGCCCCTTTAAGAGAGGGGGAGCGCGCGGCCCCTTTAAGAGAGGGGGAGCGCGCGGCCCCTTTAAGAGAGGGGGAGCGCGCGGCCCCTTTAAGAGAGGGGGAGCGCGCGGCCCCTTTAAGAGAGGGGGAGCGCGCGCCCTAAGCACAGTGACCGGGGAGGAGGGCGCGCTGCAGCAGAGCGGGAGGAAGATGCCGGGCACGGAGCGGAGAGGTGAGGGGAACAGCATCCCTGCCTAGCAGGAGGCAGGGACGCCGACGCTACACCCTGACACACATCACCATCAATGAGTTTAACTGAAAAACAAATTCTTCCCTTATCACTCCTAAACACTTTTTGCATAATAATTTGGAACACAGTGTACATGTGCTTTTCCACAAAACACCAGTGGTTCACGTAGTGAATCTTACAGTTCTAACTTGCCAACCGTGGTCTGTATGGAGTTGTTCAATAAAGGGCCCAAAATTAAGATAACATAGACGGGAGAGGTCTCTATGAATAGGAATCCCTAAGTATTTGATACCCTGTGAGGGCCAGGCAAAGGGAAAGTTGGACTGGATGGAATCCTGTATGGATTTGGGGAGGGAGACATCGAGGGCCTCAGACTTCGCAGCATTGATTTTAAAATTTGACCATGTAACAAAGTGATCTATTTCAGCCATAACAGCATGGATGGGTATATGTGATTGAGTGATATATACTAGGACATCATCAGCAAATGCAGAGCACTTGTACTCGGTGCCTCCCACCTCAATCCACCTAATATTGGGGTTATGGCGAATTGATGAGAGCAGGTGCTCCGTCACTAGGATGTATAAGAGAGGGGACAGAGGACATCCCTGCCTTGTCCCATTGGTGATTATGAAAGGTGATGAAAATGTTCTGACGCGCCCCCTGGGCCTTGGGACACCTGGAGCCGGACCCTTTTTGGTGGATGCTGGTGGTTGTAGCCTCTGTGGCGGCGACCCGGTTCCGTGGCTCAGGGCGGTCAAACCAGTGGCGGAACTATTTATGTGGTTTTGATATTTAAATGTCTGACTACGCCACCCGTGGATTGCGGTCAGAGTGAACCGCCGCTGCAGGGCAGACCGCTGAGGCTGGTGTTGTGGGTGCAGCAGAGCGTAGTATAACTCCCCACGGGAGGAGTATAGCCTCAGGGCAGTGTATGCGGAGGATGGGGGTGATGGTGCAGGGCAGCAGCAGTAACGACATGGAGTCAGTGATGCAGTCCAGGGCCTTTACTCACAGTTCTTATTATCCAGACCACTTCTGCAGGTAACGGCTGCCCATGTCGCACTGTGCTCACCAGGTGAGGGGCTCAGACAACTCCCAGATAACTTTGGAGCGCTTCACAGGACCCCCTTTGTTTGTCCTTCGTCTGGCCTTTCTTACTAACGCTTCTGTCCGGCTGCCTCGGGCCTCCTCTTGGTAAACTTGGCGCCAATTTCCCTGACCCTATGTGGTGCCTTCCTAGCGGGTGTAGCGAGGGGCTGCGCCACATAAAATGTCACAGCCTCCGGTTTCTAGCTGAGGGTCGTTTCCCGCCTCCACTAGTTTCGGTGACCGGTCTCCCCCTTTGGCCTGACCCCTCCACGCAGGTGGATTCGGGCGTGCGGTGGCGACTCTGCTGTCCGCACACCTGGGATCCCTTCGTTCCTCATTCCTGGAGCCTTCTCCGCTCCTCTTCCTTCCTTCTCCCTCTTCCAGGCCTGGGCCTCTGTTACTAGGCCCGCCTCCGGAGCAGAGCTCATGCAGAGCCCCTGCTCCCTGTCACTTCTGCTGAGACTTCTCTGCACTGAGCTAAGATGGTGCCCACCTTTTATACTCCCTTCTCAATGCACCCAGGAACTGCTTCCTCCCTGCTCCTGCACTACAGGGTTTCCCTTCCTCGGTGTTCCCTCCCCCCACTCCAGCCAGGGACAGGGACTGTCGTGCCCATCTCAGGGGCATATTGGTTGCCCTGCCCCATGGCAATGTGGTGTAATGCATGCAGGTGTCGGGGTCCTGATCCACACTCCATCCTTACCTGAGAGTGAGATATCACACCTCTGGGTGAGGTGCAATACCTCTGCAGCAACCGAGCCCTCGGGGTGCTACAGTTCCATTTATCTTTAGCCTAGGTGACGTATTGCGATACAGGGCCGTGATTTTGGCTATAAAAGGGTCCCCTAGACCCCTACCCCAAGCTTTTTAAGCGAATAATATATGGCGTGCTAGGAGACTCTATGGAATGCTTTCTCAGCATCCAACGAGAGTATCCAATTACAAATTTTTAACTGCATCTAGCCCAAGAAATACTTTGTGCCTAGTAGCAGTGTCTGCTAGTCAGTGGATTATCCCAGCTGTTAAGCAAGCTACACCACCTGTAGTTTGGACACTTAATTTTTTCAAAGGAAATGCTTCGGGACCCTGGGATACTCAGTGAAGAGCATCGGGAGGCACCCCAAGGCATAGGGGCTGGGACTGGCAGTAGGACGCCTTGCTCGATCCTTATAAAAGCTTTTTAACTGCAGCAGCTTTAGTGGACGCTACTGGAGCTGGAATTACGCTGCTGGCATGAGACTTGCCCTCCAATAGATCCTTGTAAAAGGATTTAAAGTGTATTCATTCAAATTAGAGAGACAATTTAAATTAAAAAGCTTAGACCTGCCTCCACCACAGGGGGGCTCGCTCGACCCACCAGCGGACAGGCATCAGTATTGGGAGAGGGGGGCTGGCCGTCAGGGTCCACCGCGGCTCTGGCACAAACCCGGCGACACGGAGGTGGCACGGGCAGGAACGGACTGGCCGTGTCGGCTTCTCACTTTTTGGATTTTAGAAGGGCATGACATGCCTATATCTGTGTCTCCCCCTCCTTTTACTCCTCCACCTCTTTTCTTTTCGCATGACTATATGTACTTGTCACTTTTCCATGTGTTAGTTATGTCTTCTGAGCAGTTTGTCAGCTTTTGGACACCTTTGAAGGTGTTTTCTATGTGTTTCTATGTGTTTTTGTTTGCCTGCCATTGGTTTTAACGGTGTTCGAAGGTGTTCGACGAACAGTTCGGCGAACACAAGGGTGTTCGACGAACCGAACTCGAACACTACAGGGGTGGCTCAACACTAGTTACTACATTTGGTTATTTCTATACATGTTATTTTCCCTCTAGGTTTTAAATGCGTCAACTATGTTACTGTATCGAGAGTTCCTCTAAATACGATAGTAGAAATTCGAGAGACTTCCCAACTGAAACGTAAATCTCCACCGCAGGGTCGTATTAACTTCAAATATGGTTAGATTACTCACTTTGAATGTTAAAGGTCTCAATTCCCCTATTAAGCGGAGATTTGCCCTGAAAGAAATGAGGGAATTTAACGCTGAGATCATATTTCTACAAGAGACCCATTTGACTAACACTGGAACATTTAAATTTGCACAAAACTGGTTCCCCCGAGCTTACTCGGCGCCCTCACAATCGAAAAAGGCAGGGGTAGCTGTTTTGATTTCCCGGCACTGTAGACTCCAGATCCGGACTACTTGTTTAGACCCACTAGGACGATACATAATACTTATGGGAGACATTGACGGTATCCAGGTTCTCTTATGCAACATATACGCGCCCCTAATACCGGTCAGATATCCTTTCTCACCTCTGTCCTGAAAAAACTCAATCCTGACCGGAATTGCATGCACATTTTTGGGGGGGATTTTAATCTTGCTTTTTCTGATAACTCTGACAGACTCTACATTCGACCTACCCCTGACTCACATCGGAGAAGTGTACACGACTCGTTGCAATTCCGGAGATTACTACGTAAACATGGACTCTACGACTTGTGGAGGGTAGATAACCCGACAGCTAGGCAATTTACATTTTACTCTCACCCTCATCAGTCCCATGGTCGAATAGACTATTTTTTTGGTAACGTGATGACGCTACGATTCCTGAAGCGGGCGACTATAGGGACTATTTCTTGGTCTGACCACGCTCACCTAACGATGATGATCTTGAGATCTCACCCACCCGGACGAAACTTACACACTGGCTTCTTAATGAATCCCTCCTGACAAATAACATGACGAATGACATCCTGAAGACTTCCCTGTTACATTATTTTGCTTAAAATACACCCACAGCCCCTTCACTCACTTCTCTGTGGGAAGCGCATAAAGCAGTTTTCAGAGGAGAATGCTTAGCGCTATCCTCCCGTCTGAAAAAATATGCTAAACTGCAACACTCTCTATACGAAGCTAAGCTTAAATTCGCTGAAGTCAAACTCATTGCGCGACCCAACCTCAGAGATCTGAAGGAAGTGATAGACCTCAGAACTAAATTGAAAGACCTGTCCCTGAGAAAGGTGGAAAAGTTCCTACGCTTCTCCCGTCAAAAGTACTATGAATATGGAAACAAAGCTCATACTATTTTGGCGAGACAGTTAAAGGAAAAAGCGTATACGAATGCCCCATATGGTATCAGAAACTCCCAGGGACTCAAACTATGACCCTGATTGGATGGCTCGTGCCTTCTACAATTGCTATTCTGCCCTTTATTCCCTACCCCCTACTATACCTCCTTCCTCTCCTCCTGCAGACGCTTTCTTGGAAGACTTTTTGACCTCATGCAGTCTCCCTAAACTCTCCCCTGACGCACTGTTAGATTTAAATAGATTAATCTCAAATGAGGTGATTGAAGAAACGATTAAAAACCTACCTAACTATAAAACCCCTGGGCCGGATGGTTTTCCGTACTCATATTATAAAACCTATGTGTCCCTACTCTCGCAACATATGGCTGCTTTATTTAACAGTTTTCTAAAGGGAGGTCCAATTCCTGCCGCTATGCTCCACTCATATATCACGGTAATCCCCAAAGAAGGCAAGGACCCTAAGGAATGTTCGAGCTACCGACCTATCAGTCTTTTGAATTCTGACCTTACGATTTTTACAAAAATCCTGGCGGAGAGATTGAATGGCTGGCTCCCGCAGTTAATTCATAAAGATCAGGTGGGTTTAGTGCGTTTCCGTCAGACAGGAGATAACACGAGACGCATTCTGGACTTGATAGATGTGGTTAATAGAAGAGGTGATGAAGCACTTCTTCTAGGCCTTGACGCAGAGAAGGCCTTCGATAGGCTGGATTGAACGTTTATGTTTTCTACCCTACGCCATTTTGGCCTGTCGGGGCCCTTTGCTACCGCCCTTACGGTTCTCTACTCTTGATCTGAAGCAACTGTCCGTCTGCCTCATGCCCACTCCCAACGTCTCTCCATACGTAATGGGACTCGCCAGGGATGTCCTCTCTCCCCTTTACTCTATGTACTCAGCATTGAACCCCTGGCAGCCCAGATCCGTATTAACACAGACATTACGTGGATCCGGATTGGGAGCAAAGACTTTAAAATTACCCTCTTTGCTGATGACGTTATGCTCTCCCTGACAAACCCCTTAATATCTCTCCCTAATTTGCAAAAGACACTGGATGTCTATTCTAAACTGTCTGGATATAAAATAAATTCGGGAAAGACTGAAGCTCTACCACTTAACATCACGGAACAGAGACTCACTTGCCTACAGCAATCATATAGATTTGCCTGGGGTTTGTCCTCCATTAAATACTTGGGTATATGTATCACCCCTAGATATGGAGAAATGTTTAAGGCAAATTTCCCCCATTAATTAGAGATACTGAGAAACGTCTTAAACAATGGTCCTCTTTACCAATCTCATTCCTGGGAAATATAGCCTCAATTAAAATGCTTAAAACAATCCAATCCATGATATTAAGATTTATTTGGCATTCCGGCCGCCACGGCATTCCGGCCGCCACCGCATTCCTAGATCGGTACTATGTGCCAATAAATCGCAAGGAGGATTACATTGCCCTAATATCGATAAATACTACTACGCGACTCACTTGCGCCATATCCCCTCCTGGTCAAAACTTCTCGCCTAGAATAAATGGACGGAAATTGAAAAGCTGTGGTTGGCCCCCTATCACCCGGCGTGCCTGATATGGGGCCACCTAATGACATACCCACAACAGCACTTTTAGGCCCTATGGCAATCACCAGGGAGATTTGGAGGTCCTCGAGGATGAAATTTCAGCTAGCGCCCCATTCATCCTTCATGACCCCATTCCTGTATAATCCACATCTACCATATCTTTTATGAGCAGGGATGGTTGCCACTTTGGCAAATGCAGGTCTTTTTTGTTTTAAGGATCTGGTGGACCCTCTGACCAGGAAATTTAAACCTTTTACTGATCTGGGTGATAAATACAAATACCATGAACCTTATTCTACTCATATCAGCAGATAATCCACTATTTAAGATCTAATATTGGCCCACCTGAATCCCTCACCCCATCTGGATTTGAGCAGTTATGCGCCGGCGTCCCTTCGACCAAGGGACTAATCTCAGACATATATTCTATTTTGCAAACCCCGACCCCATTAATTAATGTCCAACACTCCTACATGTCCAGATGGGAAAGCTGGCTAGGCCATACGCTAACTACCCAACAATGGCAAATGATTTGGTCTCGGGCCCACAAATCCACTGCCAACACCCTTTATAAAGAAAACGAGATAAAGATCCTGATGCACTGGTATCACACTCCAGAACTACTTCACAAAATGAATCATACCATCCCAGATATTTGTTGGAGATGTGGAGCTAATGGGGCATCCCTTTTCCACATATTCTGGTCATGTCCAGGGATACTAACCTATTGGGAAAAAGTTGAACAGTTGCTAAGTGACGTCCTTGGGGTTTATATACCCCTAGACCCACATATATATATGCTGAATCCCCCCCCCCCCAGAGGACTAGAAAAATCAAAAAGTTAATTATTATTGCATTTACTGATGGCTACTAAATGTTTGATCCCGTTATTCTGGCAAAAACCCATTGCCCCCGCGATTTCTGACCTTTACACTAGAATAAGCGACATCCACCTTATGGAAAAAATGACTGCAAACCTTCACAACACTGTTTAATAAACACAAACTTTAAACAAAATACCAAAGGCGGAAAGTCAGTTATATATGCAGGACAGGTAAGGTGTAAGTCAATGTGTTTTGTTGTACATGTGTGGCGCCCCTGAGGGTTCAGTCGCCACAGAGGTACTGCACCTCACCCAGAGGTGTGGTGTCTCCTTCTCCCAGGTAAGGAGGGAGTGCTGTCCGGAACCCCAACACCCACATTCAACACTACACTGCTCCAGGCCGGCTGGAAGGGCAAGATGCATGTGCACAGCTGCTGAGCCCTGTCCCTGGCTGGAGTGGGGGGAACCCAAAGGTAGGGGGAACCAGTAGTGGGTGTGGGTGGAGGAAGCAGTTTAGGGGAGCACTTTGAGAGTGAGGTATAAAAAGGGAAGCCATCTTAGGGTGGCAAGTCAGTTCAGTGGGACAGTAGGAGAAGTTAGTCAGTCTGGGAGCAGAGGCTCTTCAGGAGCTCTGCTCCACAGGTGGGGCCTAGTCTTAGAGGCCCAGGAGGGGAGCAGAGGAGTAGGCTCCGATCTATAGAAGGGATCCCAGGGGGTATGGCGAGTGCAGGATGGCACCCGTACGCCCCGAATCTGTCAGAAGACAGAGGAATCGTAGGCCGCAAGAAGGGGACCGGCCCCTGGACCAGCTGTGTTACTCCAAGTCTCGGCTGGAAAAACCGGAGGCTTCGGGCTTATATAGTTCAGTTGCCAAAGCCTCATTCTAATCTCCTTGAGGGTCAAGCAGGTCCGGGAACTCCAATTAGACAGGAGGGACTTCAGAGCACCCGAGCGGGACTGAGAGTGGGGAAGAGCAAGGCAGGAGGGAGAAGACCCAGCGTGAAGACGGTCTAGAGAGGAACACAAGAAAGCGGGTTAAGTTAGGTACTCCTAACCTGCCTGAGGAAGAACTGAACCCCGGTCTGGTGAACGCAGCGCGACGTGGGAGGTTGGCACCCGCGCAGTGCATCGGTGAACGTACACAAGAACTGTGAGTAAAGACTCGGATGACTGCACCGCACTGCCTCCGTCCATTATTTCAACTGTGCCATCTTTCCCCCTGCACTACAACGCCCAGCACAACCAACAATCCCTACACTGCCCTGGAGCTAGCTCTTCCTGTGGAGAGCCACACCATCCCTGCTGCCGCAACATCAGCTTCAGAGGAATGTTCCGCAGCGGCAGCTCCCCTTAGCCGCAATCCACAGGTGGCGTCACGAACACTTCCTAAAAACTATAAGCCCCTTACAAATAACTTTCCCCCTTTTGTTGACCGCCCTGGGCCATGGACCGAGCCAGCCACCGTGATATCCCCCGCCAGCATCCATAGGCCCGGCTGCCGAGTACCCCACGGCTCTGGGGGCGTGTCATCTCTGGCGTCATGAACAGGATACGTGACCAACCCATAATCAGCGGGTATTGTGTGCCTAAAGAACTGTTTTTCTACACTGAATGTGGCGCCCGCCCCAGAAGAACGGGCGGAATTATGTGCGTGATCAAAGACAACAATATGGAGCCCCCCATCGTGGGCCGGGTCCCAGAATGGCGCCAAAAGCACACCCTGCCCATTGCAACAGTGACTGTCCGCATAGATGTGTCCGTCAAGGCAGGGTGTCCGTCAAGGCAGGGAAGACGTCGCAGGGAGTGACCGACAGCAGGCTGCCATGGGACCGCCCCCGTCACAGGGAGGGACCGCCCCTGTCACAGGGAGGGACCGCCAGACGGCAGCCGGCAGTCAGCATGGACGGAAGCAAGGATCCAGCCTCCGCCTCTGGCCTGCGGCAACAAGCGACCCCCCTCACCCTGGAGGGGGAATCCAGTAAGCTGTCCCCGGAGGATGAGGAATTCCTCCAAAGTGAGATCCTGGAGCTGACCCAGCAAGCAGCGGTTACTAGGTGGAAGAGCGAGCTGCTGGAGAAATTAGCAGCACGGCGGCAGACAGCACCAGATGCCATCAGCGGCACCCCAGCCTCGGCGGAGCTCGCTGAATACCAGGAGGCCGTGTACAGCACAGGAGCAGGTAGGAAGAAATCCCCTGTCCCGGGCGCTGCAAGCGCCGACCTGCTCCTGGGCCTCCTACAGATTGATCAATATAGATTTCAATGGGAGTTGAGAGGAGAGATTTAGCTTCTTTATAAGGGCTGTTAGCAAAAGGGTGCTTAGACAGACCTTGTAGCAGTCCCTGCCCTAGAGGCTATTCTCCCTGTCTACTTTCTATCACCCTCAATCTGGCGGGATCCCAGACGGTATGTTAATCCTTCCATCAACAGGGACCAATCGATGGGGTAGTTCTGGGCCACAGTCACCGCTTCCTCCAAAGCATCAGTGGCACCCTCCTTGCAAGATCCACAGGGACACCACGTGGCTACGGACAATCAGTCTGTGTATTACTCGGGACAGGCAGGGGCCCCGCGCATTACTCGGGACAGGCAGGGGCCCCGCGCATTACTCGGGACAGGCAGGGGCCCCGCGCATTACTCGGGACAGGCAGGGGCCCCGCGCATTACTCGGGACAGGCAGGGGCCCCGCGCATTACTCGGGACAGGCAGGGGCCCCGCGCATTACTCGGGACAGGCAGGGGCCCCGCGCATTACTCGGGACAGGCAGGGGCCCCGCGCATTACTCGGGACAGGCAGGGGCCCCGCGCATTACTCGGGACAGGCAGGGGCCCCGCGCATTACTCGGGACAGGCAGGGGCCCCGCGCATTACTCGGGACAGGCAGGGGCCCCGCGCATTACTCGGGACAGGCAGGGGCCCCGCGCATTACTCGGGACAGGCAGGGGCCCCGCGCATTACTCGGGACAGGCAGGGGCCCCGCGCATTACTCGGGACAGGCAGGGGCCCCGCGCATTACTCGGGACAGGCAGGGGCCCCGTGCACCACGCCACGAAGCAGGGGCCCCGTGCACCACGCCACGAAGCAGGGGCCCCGTGCACCACGCCACGAAGCAGGGGCCCCGTGCACCACGCCACGAAGCAGGGGCCCCGTGCACCACGCCACGAAGCAGGGGCCCCGTGCACCACGCCACGAAGCAGGGGCCCCGTGCACCACGCCACGAAGCAGGGGCCCCGTGCACCACGCCACGAAGCAGGGGCCCCGTGCACCACGCCACGAAGCAGGGGCCGGGAACTCTGGGCCTCCTCTCAACACCTCTCACCTCCTCCTTCACCTCAGTGTCAGAGGAGAGAAAGTTTTTAGTTTTTTCAATATTGGAACAGGTGACGCAGGTGACACAAGTGCCTTTTTATCCACTACTGTTGTAGTAATAATTTTGGATTGATTATTTGGTGTGTAATAACTCCTAACTAAATGGTCACCTAAGCTCAATAAGTGTCGGGCTGTAATTGATGGATTTTTGGGTAAATACTGTGTCAGTGTACAGTCATGGCCAAAAGTATTGAGAATGAGACAAATAGTAATTTTTCCAAAGTTTACTGCTTCATTTTTGTAATGGCAATTTGCATATATTCCTGAATGTCAAAGAGTAATCAGCTTAACAGGAATTACTGTACTTGCAAAGTAAATATTTGCCCAGAAAATGAACTTTAACCCCCAAAACACATTTCAACATCATTGCAGTCCTGCCTTAAAAGGAGCAGCTAACATCGTTTTAGTGATTGATCCATTAACACAGGTGTGGGTGTTGATGAGGACAGGGCTGGCGATCAATCAGTCATGATTAAGTAAGAATGACATCACTGGACACTTTAAAAGAAGGCTGGTTCTTGGTATCATTGTTTCTCTCCAGTTAACCATGGTTATCTCTAAAGAAACACGTGCAGCCATCATTGCACTGCACAAAAATGGCCTAACAGGGAAGAGTATCGCAGCTACAAAGATTGCACCTCAGTCAACAATCTATCGCATCATCAAGAACTTCAAGGACAGAGCTTCCATTGTTGTCAAAAAGGCTCCAGGGCGCCCAAGAAAGACCAGCAAGCGCCAGGACCGTATCTTAAAACTGTTTCAGCTGCAGGATCGGACTACCAGCAGTGCCGAGCTAGCTCAGGAATGGCAGCAGGCTGGTGTGAGTGCTTCTGCACGCACTGTGAGGCGGAGACTCTTTGAGCAAGGGCTGGTTTCAAGGAGGGCAGCAAAGAAGCCACTTCTCTCCAGAAAAAATATCAGGGACCGACAGATATTCTGCAAAAGGTACAGGGAGTGGACTGCTGAGGACTGGGGCAAAGTCATTTTCTCTGATGAATCCCCTTTTCGATTGTTTGGGACATCTGGAAAACAGCTTATTCGGAGAAGAAGAGGTGAGCGCTACCACCAGTCTTGTCTCATGCCAACTGTAAAGCATCCTGAAACCATTCATGTGTGGGGTTGCTTCTCAGCCAAGGGAATCGGCTCACTCAGTCTTGCCTAAAAATACAGCCATGAATAAAGAATGGTACCAGAATGTCCTCCAAGAGCAACTTCTCCCAACCGTCCAAGAGCAGTTTGGCGCCCAACAATGCCTTTTCCAGCATGATGGAGCACCTTGCCATAAAGCAAAGGTGATAACTAAATGGCTCATGGAACAAAACATAGAGATTTTGGGTCCATGGCCTGGAAACTCCCCAGATCTTAATCCCATTGAGAACTTGTGGTCAATCATCAAGAGACGGGTGGACAAACAAAAACCAACAAATTCTAGCAAAATGCAAGCATTGATTATGCAAGAATGGACTGCTATCAGTCAGGATTTGGTCCAAAAGTTGATTGAGAGCATGCCAGGGAGAATTACAGAGGTCTTGAAGAAGAAGGGTCAAGACTGCAAATATTGACTTGCTGCATTAACTCATTCTAACTGTCAATATAACCTATTGGTACTCATAATATGATTGCAATTATATTTCTGTATGTGATATAAACATCAGACAAACACTAATAAAAACCAGAGGCCAGCAGATCATGTGAAAGTATAATTTTGGTGTCATTCTCAATACTTTTGGCCATGACTGTACGGTCTGCTAATAAAATAGGCCAATGTTTTCTAAAGATTTCATACATCTTTTGCCATTGTGAATGGTATTGAGTAATCATTCTAATAGGGTTACTGTGAGCTGTTTTTTTACTAGGATAAATCAGTTGTTGCCAATTGGAGTTCTTTGCCCTATTATAGGCATGCTTCAAATTCCATTTATTATAGTCTCTATCCAAAAACTTAACTCTCATCTCTTCCGCTCTTTCCTCAAAGTCGTGATCTGTTGAACATATACGTCTACTACGAAAAAATTGACTTACAGGAATTGATTTAACCACGTGCCCAGGGTGAGCTGAAGTGGCATGCAATACTGCATTTACTGCCATTTCTTTACGAAATGCATCCATCTGTAAATATCCGTTTTTGTGCCTCTTCACAACTACAGTACAGACCAAAAGTTTGGACACACCTTCTCATTTAAAGATTTTTTTGTATTTTCATGACTTTGAAAATTGTACATTGACACTGAAGGCATCAAAATGATGAATTAACACATGTGGAATTAGATACTTAACAAAAAAGTGTGAAACAACTGAAAATATGTCTTATATTCTAGGTTCTTCAAAGTAGCCACCTTTTGCTTTGATGACTGCTTTGCACACTCTTGGAATTCTCTTGATGAGAATCAAGAGGTAGTCACCGGAAATGCTCTTCCAACAATCTTGAAGGAGTTCCCAGAGATGCTTAGCACTTGCTGGCCCTTTTGCCTTCACTCTGCGGTCCAGCTCACCCCAAACCATCTCGATTGGGTTCAGGTCTGGTGACTGTGGAGGCCAGGTCATCTGGCGTAGCACCCCATCACTCTACCTCTTGGTCAAATAGCCCTTACACAGCCTGGAGGTGTGTTTGAGGTCACTGTCCTGTTGAAAAATAAATCATGGTCCAACTAAACGCAAACCGGATGGAATAGCATGCTGCTGCAAGATGCTGTGGTAGCCATGCTGGTTCAGTATGCCTTCAATTTTGAATAAATCCCCAATAGTGTCACTAGCAAAGCACCCCCACACCATCACACCTCCTCCTCCATGCTTCACGGTGGGAACCAGGCATGTAGAGTCCATCCGTTCACCTTTTCTGCGTCACACAAAGACATGGTGCTTGGAACCAAAGATCTCAAATTTGGACTCATCAGACCAAATCACAGATTTCCACTGGTCTAATGTCCATTCCTTGTGTTCTTTAGCCCAAACAAGTCTCTTCTGCTTGTTGCCTGTCCTTAGCAGTGGTTTCCTAGCAGCTATTTTACCATGAAGGCCTGCTGCACAAAGTCTCCTCTTAACAGTTGTTGTAGAGATGTGTCTGCTGCTAGAACTCTGTGTGGCATTGACGTGGTCTCTAATCTGAGCTGCTGTTAACCTGCGATTTCTGAGGCTGGTGACTCGGATAAACTTATCCTCAGAAGCAGAGGTGACTCTTGGTCTTCCTTTCCTGGGGCGGTCCTCATGTGAGCCAGTTTCTTTTCAGCGCTTGATGGTTTTTGCAACTGCACTTGGGGACACATTCAAAGTTTTCCCAATTTTTCGCACTGACTGACCTTCATTTCTTAAAGTAATGATGGCCACTCGTTTTTCTTTACTTAGCTGCTTTTTTGTTGCCACAATACAAATTCTAACAGTCTATTCAGTAGGACTATCAGCTGTGTATCCACCAGACTTCTGCACAACACAACTGATGGTCCCAACCCCATTTATAAGGCAAGAAAATCCCACTTATTAAACCCGACAGGGCACACCTGTGAAGTGAAGACCATTTCCGGTGACTACCTCTTGAAGCTCATCAAGAGAATGCCAAGAGTGTGCAAAGCAGTCATCAAAGCAAAATGTGGCTACTTTGAAGAACCTAGAATATAAGACATATTTTCAGTTGTTTCACACTTTTTTGATAAGTATATATTTCCACATGTGTTAATTCATAGTTTTGATGCCTTCAGTGTGAATATACAATTTTCAAAGTCATGAAAATACAGAAAAATCTTTAAATGAGAAGGTGTGTCCAAACTTTTGGTCTGTACTGTATATCCAAAAAATTAATCTGACTGTGATCGAATTTGTACGTCAAATGTATGTTGAGATCGTTGGAGTTGATTTCCTGAAAAAATGTATGTAATTGATCAGTCCGTGATAACAGACCATAATAGATAACAGAGGACTTCCAGCTCCAACCAATGTTGCCATTCTTCGAATGCCAATTTAATCGCCAAAAGCTTCCTACTACCCACGTCATAATTTCTCTCAGCCGAAGATAATTTTTTGGAAAGGAAAGCACATGGACGCCATTTACCAGGGGATAGACCCTGAGATGACACAGTGCCAATCCCCACCTCCGACACATCAATGTCTACGATAAGACTGAGAAACATAGGGTTGACTGAGTGTAGGTGCTGTGGCAAAACATCTCTTCAAGGAGGAAAAGGTCTGCAGGGCGGCATTCGACCATTTAGAAAGATCAGACCCCTTTCTTGTCATGTCAGTGAGGGGTTTCACAATTACCGAATAATTTTGGATAAATAGGATAAAATTAGTAAACACCAGAATGTGCTGTAATGCCTTCAGGTTCTTGGGTCAGTCCCAATCAAGTAGAGCACGGATCTTCTCCGGATCCATCCGTTAACCCGATGATGACAACAGGTACCCGAAAAACATTCTGGAGGGAGAAAACACATTTCTCTAGCTTGGCATATAGTTTGTTATCCCTTAATATCTGTAGTACCTGTTTAACATGACTGTGACTCCCCTATCGCCTTTAAATTGGTTCCACAACTATCACCGAGCAGGATACCTTATCCCTGACTGACCCTAGAGCTAAACCCTAAGTAGGGAGGGAAAGGGGTGAGCACTAGTCAGCCCCACTGCAACTAAAGACAAATAAGGCAAACATACAAGGGGATACACTTAGCTTTAAGAAGACACCAGAGAGATCAGACAACAATTCACCAAGGAACTCCAAGAAGAAACTGGCCGACTACTAGAGGCCTGCTGAACAGAGGAAATTACTTCTATCACAGGCGACTCTGTGAAGACACTGAGGGTTTTTAAGGTCAAGCAAAGGTTTGTTAATTAGCAGCAAATGGTGGAGATCACCACTGGATCCTAGTGAGAGAAGGAGGATGAAAATATCAAGATGGTGTCTGCAATTCCAATCGCAGTGACCTTCTACAGTCGGATCCAGGATGACTGTCTGTCAAATCTGATACACCGGTGATAGTCGTCAGCTAATTATACCAGCAAATTTTACATTCAAAAAGTTAAATGAAGCTCCTTCCCTTCCGAGCCATGCTGTGCACCTAAACAAGGGTTTTCCCCCACATATGGCATATGGACGTGCCCAGCAGAAGTTACACAACAAATTTTGGGGTCCATTTTCTCCTGTTACCCTTGTGAAAATAAATAAATTTGGATCTATAGTAATTAGTTGTTTTTTTTTTAAAAAAAAAAAGGTAAATGTTCACTTTTTCTTTCCTCATCCCATTAATTCCTGTGAAGCACCTGAAGGGTTAATAAACTTTTTGAATGTGGTTTTGAACATCTTGAGGGGTGCAATTTTTAGAATGTTGTCACTTTTGGGTATTTTCTGTCAAAGTCACTTCAAATATAATATGGTCCATAAAAAAAATTGTTTTTGTAAATTTTGTTGAAAAAATGAAAAATCTCTGGTCACCTTTTAACCCTAATAACTTCCTAACAAAAAAAAATAAGCTTCAAAAAGTGTGCTAATGTTAAGTAGACATGTGGAAAATGTTATTTATTAACTATTTTGTGAGAAATAACTCTCTCATTTAAGGGCATAAAAATTTAATGTTTGTAAATTGTTTAATTTTTCAAAATTTTCACCAAATTTCTGTTTTTTTCACAAATAAAGTCATATAAAACTAATAAAGCTGGGCCTCAGTAATGACATGTTCCCATTAGAAAGGAACGGGTCTGCTATATAGTTAAAGGGTATAAAGTGAGTCCAACGGCTGACTAAATTTAGGAAAAACTCTACTAATAGTTGAAAGACACATAGAGCTGGGCCACAGTAACGAAATGTTTCTATTAGAAAGAAGAGGGTCTGTTATTTAGTGATAGGGTATGCAGTGAGTCCAACAGCTATCAAAATTTAAGAAAAACCCTACTAACAATTGAAAGACACAAAGAGCTGGGGCACAGTAATGACATGTTCTTATTGGAAAGGAGAGGGTCTGCTATCCAGTTATAGGGTATGCAGTGAGTCCAACGGCTGCCAAAATTTAGGAAAACCCTATTAACAATTTAACCCCTAATTACCGGGGACGTATTAGTACGCATATTTGCGATCCCCTCGTTCAGTGAGGGCTGCTGCGCTGAGCCCTCACTGAACGGAGCACATGTCAGCTGATTCTTACAGCTGACATGTGCCCGCAACAGCCGCGGGTGGAATCGCGATCCACCCACGGCTGTTAACATGTTAAATGCCGCTATTAATCTCTGACAGCAGCATTTAACGCGCACTTCCGGGTAGCGCCATCATAAGCCCCGCCCACCGGTGACCCCGTCACGTGATCGCGGGTCGCCGATGGGTGGGCATGACAACCCAGGGTCTGCAGCAGACGCCTGTGGTTGTCATGATCTTGTCGCTGTGAGCGCCACCTAGTGGTCGGCGCTCATAGCACAGGACCATTTCTGCTGAATGCAGGGGACCTGCTCGTCCCCTGTATGTAGCAGAGGCGATCGGATAGTTGCTGCTTCTAGTCTCCTATGGAGACTATAGAAGCATGCAAAAAGTAAAAAAAAAAGTTTAAAAATATAAAAAAAAATAAAAAAAATATAAAAAAAAATAAAAAAAATATAAAAGTTTAAATCACCCCCCTTTTGCCCCATTCAAAATAAAATAATAAAAAATAAACCCCACATACACATATTTGGTATCGCCGCGTTCAGAATCGCCCGATCAATCAATATAAAAAAAAGAATTAATCCGATCGGCAAACGGCGTAACGAGAAAAAAATTGTAAACGCCAGAATTACGTTTTTTGGTCGCCGCAAAATTGCAATAACGGGCGATCAAAACATCAGATCTACCCCAAATGTTATCAATAAAAATGTCAGCCCGGTGCGCAAAAAATAAGCCCTCAACTAGCCCCAGATCACGAAAAATGGAGACGCTACGGGTCTTAGAAAATGGCGCTATTTTTTTTTTTTTTTTTACCAAATTTTGGAATTTTTTTTCACCACTTAAATATAAAAGAACCTATACATGTTTGGTGTCTATGAACTCGTAATGACCTGTAGAATAAGAAGGGCAGGTCAGTTTTAGCATTCAGTGAACGTGGTAAAAAAAAAAAAAAAAAAAACAACTGTGGTATTGCACTTTTTTTGCAATTTTACCGCACTTGGAATTTTTTTCCCGTTTTCCCGTACAGGATATGGTAAAACTAGTAATGGCGTTGAAAAGTACAACTCGTCCCGCAAAAAATAAGCCCTCACATGGCCATATTGACCAAAAAATAAAAACGCTATGGCTCTGGGAACAAGGGGAGCAAAAAACGAAAATGCAAAAACGGAAAATGCTCCGGGGCTTAAGGGGTTAAAGACACAAAGAGCTGGGCCTCAGTAATGACATGTTCCCATTAGAAAGGATCGGGTCTGCTATACAGATATAGGGTATGCAAAAATTCCAACGGTTGCCAAAAGTTTGGAAAGACCCTACTAACAATTTAACCCTAGAACGCATACCTGGGGCCTCGCAGGCCTGCTAGGTTACTTGTTTTCTATTTTCTGCAAGATTACTTTAGTTAGAATTTTGAAACTCTAGGTATTCCTCAGGTATATAGTTGATAGTAATTTACAGTTGTTCATATATTTTTATTATAGGCATTTCGGTAAAACAACTCTTTTTTGGGACTACCCCACATTCACATACCTGGGGCCTTTTAGGCCTGTACTTTGTTTACATGTGATCCTCAGTCTTTTTGTCTGTACTGTTACTTAGAAGGAAAACATATCGCTTCAGGAAGAAAAAAAACATGGAAAAATATAACAAAAGAGGAACTATATGGTTATATTGCCCTTACTCTTCAGGCAGGGTGTACAAAATTGTACGATGTTCCAATCAGAGAATTATTTCTGAACCCTTTTTCAGATCCACACTACAAAGCTACAATGTCAGTCAATAGATTTGAGAATATTCAGAGAAACCTTCGTTTTGATGATAAGAGAACTCGTCCTGTGATGTTTGAAACAGATAAATTAGCCCCTATTAGCTACATCTGGAATCTTTTCATCAAAAACTGTACAAAGCTTTACCATTCTAATGACAATGTGACAGTGGATAAGCAACTTCTTGCCTTTAGGGGACGTTGCAAATTCATTCAGTATATGCCCAGTAAACCTGCCAAGTATGGCATAAAAAAATTCTGGATGTGTGATTCTACAAGCTATTATGGCATGAATGGTCTGATTTACTGTGGCAAAGAAGCTGATGCTCCAGTCCAGAAAGTCCTATGTTCTGACATAGTAAAAAAAACTTGCAGTACCAATTTTCAATTCTGGAAAAAATATAACAATGGACAACTACTTTACCAATCTGGAACTGGGCAAATTTTTGCTTCAGAAAAAACTCACACTTGTTGGTACCATGAGGCCAAACCGCCGCGAAATTCCTCCAATCATGACGCATAATCCCAAGCGACCACTTTATGAGAGTGTCTTTGGTTTCTGCAATCAAGCGACAATGGTATATTATAAAGCAAAGAAAGAAAAATCTGTGATATTACTGAGTACAATGCATCATGATGGAAGTATTGACAATGATGACAGGAAACGGAAACCTGAAATCATGCTGCATTATAATAAAGCAAAAGGAGGTGTGGACAAGATGGATGAAACGACTGGAGAGTATTCCTGCAAGAGGCAGACAAAACATTGGCCTGTAGTCATTTTTTATAATATCCTTGATGTGTCAGCCCTCAATAGCTATATTGTTTATAGTGAAACTCATCCAGAATTCCATGCCAACAGGAAGGACAAGAGACATCTATTCTTGATGGAACTTTGCTATGAACTTTTGATGCCTACCATGATGGAGCGAAGCAACACAAAATGCTTGCCAAGGCAAATTACGGAAGGTATGATCCGATGTGGTATACATTTTCAGGAACATCCAGAGCCAAGAGAAAAAAAAAGAAAGCGCTGTTATATTTGTCCAGCAAAGAAGGAAAGGAAATCTGAGCGTTTCTGTACTACTTGTGGACAAAATGTCTGCAAGGAACATTCTTCCGAAAAAATATGTGAAAATTGTTGGGGTAATCAGTAAAGTTGAAAAGGAAAGTTTTTGAAAAGAAAAACTTTTAGACAAAAGAATCGTTTCATATATATATACAGTTATATGAAAAAGTTTGGGCACCCCTATTAATCTTAAGCTTAATGTTTTATAAAAATTGGTGTTTTTGCAACAGCTATTTCAGTTTGATATATGTAATAACTGTTGGACACAGTAATGTTTCTGCCTTGAAATGAGGTTTATTGTACTAACAGAAAATGTGCAATCTGCATTCAAACAAAATTTGACAGGTGCATAAGTATGGGCACCTCACCAGAAAAGTGACATTAATATTTAGTAGATCCTCCTTTTGCAAAAATAACAGCCTCTAGTTGCTTCCTGTAGCTTTTAATGAGTTCCTGGATCCTGGATGAAGGTATTTTTAACCATTCCTCTTTACAAAACAATTCCAGTTCAGTTAAGTTTGATGGTCGCCGAGCATGGACAGCCCTCTTCAAATGATCCCACAGATGTTCAATGATATTCAGGTCTGGGGACTGGGATGGCCATTCCAGAACATTGTAATTGTTCCTCTGCATGAATGCCTGAGTAGATTTGGAGCGGTGTTTTGGATCATTGTCTTGCTGAAAGATCCATCCCCTGCGTAACTTCAACTTTATCACTGATTCTTGAACATTATTGTCAAGAATCTGCTGATACTGAGTGGAATCCATGCGTCCCTCAACTTTAACAAGATTCCCGGTGCCGGCATTGGCCACACAGCCCCAAAGAATGATGGAACCTCCACCAAATTTTATTGTGGGTAGCAAGTGTTTTTCTTGGAATGCTGTGTTTTTTTGCCGCCATGCATAACGCCTTTTTGTATGACCAAACAACTCTATCTTGGTTTCATCAGTCCACAGGACCTTCTTCCAAAAAGAAATTGGCTTCTCCAAATGTGCTTTAGTATACCTCAGCCGACTCTGTTTGTGGCGTGCTTGCAGAAAAGGCTTCTTTCGCATCACTCTCCCATACAGCTTCTCCTTGTGCAAAGTGCGTTGTATAGTTGACCGATGCACAGTGACACCATCTGCAGCAAGTTGATGCTGCAGCTCTCTGGAGGTGGTCTGAGGATTGTCCTTAACTGATCTCACCATTCGTCTTCTCTGCCTTTCTGATGTTTTTCTTGGCCTGCCACTTCTGGCCTTAACAAGAACTGTCCCTGTGTTCTTCCATTTCCTTACTATGTTGCTCACAGTGGAAACTGACAGGTTAAATCTCTGAGACAGCTTTTTGCATCCTTCCCCTGAACAATTATGTTGAATAATCTTTGTTTTCAGATCATTTGACAGTTGTTTTGAGGAGCCCATGAAGCCACTCTTCAGAGGAGATTCAAACAGGAGAACAACTTGCAAGTGGCTACTTTAAGTAGCTTTTCTCATGATTGCATACACCTAGCTCTGAAGTTCAAAGCTTAATGAGGTTACAAAACCAAAAAAAAGTGCTTTAGTAAGTCAGTAAAAAGTAGGTAGGAGTATTTAAAACAAGAAAATGATAAGGGTACCCATACTTATGCACCTGTCAAATTTTGTTTGAATGCAGATTGCACATTTTCCGTTAGTACAATAAACCTCATTTCAAGGCAGAAACATTACTGTGTCCAACAGTTATTACATATATCAAACTGAAATAGCTTAAGATTAATAGGGGTGCCCAAACTTTTTCATATAACTGTATATAGGTTTCACTGTGCATACAAGCTGAATTTGACCGCCACTGACGTAGTAGCTGGCTTATAGCACTGTATGACTTTTGACACAGGAAAAAATATTTTTTAGACTGGGCCTAGTAAGAGAAGTTTTTTTTTTCTAATGTAAAACCAGGACAAGTTTAGCACCAGTAAAATAGGATCTGCCTTTTAGCAGACTGGATCAACTTTGCCACAGTAAAAAACCTTTGGTGGACTCTTCCTGCCAACCAGAAATATATATAGGTTTGACTGTGCGTACAAGCTGAATTTGACCGCCACTGACGTAGTAGCTGTCTTATAGCACTGCATGAATTTTGGCACAGGAAAAAATATTTTTTGCACTGGGCCTACTAAGAGTAGTTTTTATTTTTTAATGTGAAACCAGGACAACTTCAACGCCACTAAAATAGGATCTGCCTTTTAGCAGACTGGATCAACTTTGCCACAGTGAAAATTTTTTGGTGGACTCTGACTGCCAACCAAAAATATATATAGGTTTGACTGTGCGTACAAGCTGAATTTGACCGCGACTGACGTAGTAGCTGGCTCATAGCACTGTATGACTTTTGGCACAGGAAAAAATAGTTTTTGGACTGGGCCTAGTAAGAGAAGTTTTTTTTTAATGTAAAACCAGGACAAGTTCAACATAACTAAAATAGGATCTGCCTTTTAGCAGACTGGATCAACTTTGCCACAATAAAAAACCTTTGGTGGACTCTGCCTGCCAACCAAAAATATATATAGCACTGTATGACTTTTGGCACAAGAGAAAATATTTTTAGGAATGGGCTTAGTAAGAGTTTTTTTTTTTTAATGTTAAACCAGGAAAAGTATAGCACCAGTAAAATAGGATCTGCCTTTTAGCAGACTGGATCAACTTTGCCACAGTAAAAAACCTTTGGTGGACTCTTCCTGCCAACCAGAAATATATATAGGTTTGACTGTGCATACAAGCTGAATTTGACCGCCACTGACGTAGTAGCTGTCTTATAGCACTGCATGAATTTTGTCACCGGAAAAAATATTTTTTGGACTGGGCCTAGTAAGAGAATTTTTTTTTTTTTTTCACTGTGAAACCAGGACAAGTTCAACACCAGTAAAATAAAATCTGCCTTTTAGCAGACTGAATCAACTTTGCCACAGTGAAAAACCTTTGGTGGACTCTACAGGTTTGACTGTGCATACAAGCTGAATTTGACCGCCACTGATGTAGTAGCTGTCTTATAGCACTGCATGAATTTTGGCACAGGAAAAAATATTTTTTGCACTGGGTCTAGTAAGAGAAGTTTTTATTTTTTAATGTGAAACCAGGACAAGTTCAACGCCACTAAAATAGGATCTGCCTTTTAGCAGACTGAAGCAACTTTGCCACAGTAAAAATCCTTTGGTGGACACTTCCTGCCAACCAAAAAAATATATAGGTTTCACTGTGCGTACAAGCTGAATTTGACCGCCACTGACGTAGTAGCTGGCTTATAGCACTGTATGACTTTTGGCACAGGAAAAAATATTTTTTGGACTGGGCCTAGTAAGAGAAGTTTTTTTTTTTAATGTAAAACCAGGACAAGTTTAGCACCAGTAAAATAGGATCTGCCTTTTAGCAGACTGGATCAACTTTGCCACAGTAAAAAACCTTTGGTGGACTCTTCCTGCCAACCAGAAATATACTCTTCCTGCCAACCAGAAATATATATAGGTTTGACTGTGCGTACAAGCTGAATTTGACGGTCACTGACATAGTAGCTGGCTTATAGCACTGTATGACTTTTGGCACAGGAAAAAATCTTTTTTGGACTGGGCCTAGCAAGAGAAGTTTTTTTTTTTAATGTAAAACCAGGACAAGTTTAGCACCAGTAAAATAGGATCTGCCTTTTAGCAGACTGGATCAACTTTGCCACAGTAAAAAACCTTTGGTGGACTCTTCCTGCCAACCAGAAATATACTCTTCCTGCCAACCAGAAATATATATAGGTTTGACTGTGCGTACAAGCTGAATTTGACCGCCACTGACGTAGTAGCTGTCTTATAGCACTGCATGAATTTTGGCACAGGAAAAAATATTTTTTGCACTGGGCCTACTAAGAGTAGTTTTTATTTTTTAATGTGAAACCAGGACAACTTCAACGCCACTAAAATAGGATCTGCCTTTTAGCAGACTGGATCAACTTTGCCACAATAAAAAACCTTTGGTGGACTCTGCCTGCCAACCAAAAATATATATAGCACTGTATGACTTTTGGCACAGGAGAAAATATTTTTAAGAATGGGCTTAGTAAGAGTTTTTTTTTTTTAATGTTAAACCAGGAAAAGTATAGCACCAGTAAAATAGGATCTGCCTTTTAGCAGACTGGATCAACTTTGCCACAGTAAAAAACCTTTGGTGGACTCTTCCTGCCAACCAGAAATATATATAGGTTTGACTGTGCATACAAGCTGAATTTGACCGCCACTGACGTAGTAGCTGTCTTATAGCACTGCATGACTTTTGTCACCGGAAAAAATATTTTTTGGACTGGGCCTAGTAAGAGAATTTTTTTTTTTTTTTCACTGTGAAACCAGGACAAGTTCAACACCAGTAAAATAAAATCTGCCTTTTAGCAGACTGAATCAACTTTGCCACAGTGAAAAACCTTTGGTGGACTCTACAGGTTTGACTGTGCAAACAAGCTGAATTTGACCGCCACTGATGTAGTAGCTGTCTTATAGCACTGCATGAATTTTGGCACAGGAAAAAATATTTTTTGCACTGGGTCTAGTAAGAGAAGTTTTTATTTTTTAATGTGAAACCAGGACAAGTTCAACGCCACTAAAATAGGATCTGCCTTTTAGCAGACTGAAGCAACTTTGCCACAGTAAAAATCCTTTGGTGGACACTTCCTGCCAACCAAAAAAATATATAGGTTTCACTGTGCGTACAAGCTGAATTTGACCGCCACTGACGTAGTAGCTGGCTTATAGCACTGTATGACTTTTGGCACAGGAAAAAATCTTTTTTGGACTGGGCCAAGCAAGAGAATTTTTTTTTTTAATGTAAAACCAGGACAAGTTTAGCACCAGTAAAATAGGATCTGCCTTTTAGCAGACTGGATCAACTTTGCCACAGTAAAAAACCTTTGGTGGACTCTTCCTGCCAACCAGAAATATATATAGGTTTGACTGTGCGTACAAGCTGAATTTGACCGCCACTGACGTAGTAGCTGTCTTATAGCACTGCATGAATTTTGGCACAGGAAAAAATATTTTTTGCACTGGGCCTACTAAGAGTAGTTTTTATTTTTTAATGTGAAACCAGGACAACTTCAACGCCACTAAAATAGGATCTGCCTTTTAGCAGACTGGATCAACTTTGCCACAGTGAAAATTTTTTGGTGGACTCTGACTGCCAACCAAAAATATATATAGGTTTGACTGTGCGTACAAGCTGAATTTGACCGCCACTGACGTAGTAGCTGGCTCATAGCACTGTATGACTTTTGGCACAGGAAAAAATAGTTTTTGGACTGGGCCTAGTAAGAGAAGTTTTTTTTTAATGTAAAACCAGGACAAGTTCAACATAACTAAAATAGGATCTGCCTTTTAGCAGACTGGATCAACTTTGCCACAATAAAAAACGTTTGATGGACTCTGCCTGCCAACCAAAAATATATATAGCACTGTATGACTTTTGGCACAGGAGAAAATATTTTTAGGAATGGGCTTAGTAAGAGTTTTTTTTTTTTAATGTTAAACCAGGAAAAGTATAGCACCAGTAAAATAGGATCTGCCTTTTAGCAGACTGGATCAACTTTGCCACAGTAAAAAACCTTTGGTGGACTCTTCCTGCCAACCAGAAATATATACAGGTTTGACTGTGCGTACAAGCTGAATTTGACCGCCACTGACGTAGTAGCTGTCTTATAGCACTGCATGACTTTTGTCACCGGAAAAAATATTTTTTGGACTGGGCCTAGTAAGAGAATTTTTTTTTTTTTTTCACTGTGAAACCAGGACAAGTTCAACACCAGTAAAATAAAATCTGCCTTTTAGCAGACTGAATCAACTTTGCCACAGTGAAAAACCTTTGGTGGACTCTACAGGTTTGACTGTGCATACAAGCTGAATTTGACCGCCACTGATGTAGTAGCTGTCTTATAGCACTGCATGAATTTTGGCACAGGAAAAAATATTTTTTGCACTGGGTCTAGTAAGAGAAGTTTTTATTTTTTAATGTGAAACCAGGACAAGTTCAACGCCACTAAAATAGGATCTGCCTTTTAGCAGACTGAAGCAACTTTGCCACAGTAAAAATCCTTTGGTGGACACTTCCTGCCAACCAAAAAAATATATAGGTTTCACTGTGCGTACAAGCTGAATTTGACCGCCACTGACGTAGTAGCTGGCTTATAGCACTGTATGACTTTTGGCACAGGAAAAAATATTTTTTGGACTGGGCCTAGTAAGAGAAGTTTTTTTTTTTTAATGTAAAACCAGGACAAGTTTAGCACCAGTAAAATAGGATCTGCCTTTTAGCAGACTGGATCAACTTTGCCACAGTAAAAATCCTTTGGTGGACACTTCCTGCCAACCAAAAAAATATATAGGTTTCACTGTGCGTACAAGCTGAATTTGACCGCCACTGACGTAGTAGCTGGCTTATAGCACTGTATGACTTTTGGCACAGGAAAAAATATTTTTTGGACTGGGCCTAGTAAGAGAAGTTTTTTTTTTTTATGTAAAACCAGGACAAGTTTAGCACCAGTAAAATAGGATCTGCCTTTTAGCAGACTGGATCAACTTTGCCACAGTAAAAAACCTTTGGTGGACTCTTCCTGCCAACCAGAAATATATATAGGTTTGACTGTGCGTACAAGCTGAATTTGACCGCCACTGACGTAGTAGCTGTCTTATACCACTGCATGAATTTTGGCACAGGAAAAAATATTTTTTGCACTGGGCCTAGTAAGAGTAGTTTTTATTTTTTAATGTGAAACCAGGACAACTTCAACGCCACTAAAATAGGATCTGCCTTTTAGCAGACTGGATCAACTTTGCCACAGTGAAAATTTTTTGGTGGACTCTGACTGGCAACCAAAAATATATATAGGTTTGACTGTGCGTACAAGCTGAATTTGACAGCCACTGACATAGTAGCTGGCTCATAGCACTGTATGACTTTTGGCACAGGAAAAAATATTTTTTGGACTGGGCCTAGTAAGAGAAGTTTTTGGTTTTTTTTACTGTAAAACCAGGACAAGCTCAACACCACTAAAATAGGATCTGCCTTTTAGCAGACTGAAGCAACTTTGCCACATTAAAAAACCTTTTGTGGACACTTCCTGCCAACCAAAAAAATAAATAGCACTGTATGACTTTTGGCACAGGAAAAAATATTTTTTGGACTAGGCCTAGTAAGAGAAGTTATGTTTTTTTTAATGTTAAACCAGGACAAGTTGAACACCACTAAAATAGGATACCAAAAATATATATAGCACTGTATGACTTTTGGCACAGGAAAAAAATATTTTTTGGACGGGGCCTAGTAAGAGAAGTTTTTTCCTTTTTTTCTGTGAAACCATGACAAGTTCAATGCCACTAAAATATAATCTGCCTTTTAGCAGACTGGATCAACTTTGCCACAATAAAAAACCTTTGGTGGACTCTTCCTGCCAACCAAAAATATATATAGGTTTGACTGCGTACAAGCTGAATTTGACCATCACTGACGTAGTAGCTGGCTTATAGCACTGTATGACTTTTGGCACAGGAAAAACTATATTTTGGAATGGGCCTAGTAAGCAAAGTTTTTTTTTTGCTGTGAAACCGGGACAAGTTCAACACAACTAAAATATGATCTGCCTTTTAGCAGACTGAGTCAACTTAATCCAGTGAAAAACCTTTGGTGGACTCTGCCTGCCAACTAAAAATATATATAGGTTTGACTGTGCGTACAAGTTGACTTTGACCGCCACTGACATACTAGCTGGCTTATAGCACTGCATGAGTTTTGCCACAGGAAAAAAATTTTTGGGGACTGGGCCTAGTAAGAGAAGTGTTTATTTTTTAATGTAAAACGAGGACAAGTTCAACACCACTAAAATAGGATCTGCCTTCTAGCAGACAGAATCAACTTTGCCACAGTAAAAAACCTTTGGTGGACTCTTCCTGCCAACCAAAAATATATATAGGTTTGACTGACCGTAGAAGCTGAATTTGACCGCCACTCATATAGTAGCCGGCTTACAGCACTGTATGACTTTTGGCACAGTAAAAAAATCTTTTTGGACTGGGCCTAGTAAGAGAAGTTTTTTTTTTTTAATGTAAAACCAGGACAAGTTCAACACCACTAAAATAGGATCTGCCTTTTAGCAGACTGGATCAACTTTGCCACAATAAAAAACCTTTGGTGGACTCTGCCTGCCAACCAAAAATATATATAGCACTGTATGACTTTTGGCACAGGAGAAAATATTTTTAGGAATGGGCTTAGTAAGAGGTTTTTTTTTTTAACGTTAAACCAGGACAAGTTTAGCACCAGTAAAATAGGATCTGCCTTTTAGCAGACTGGATCAACTTGGCCACAGTAAAAAACCTTTGGTGGACTCTTCCTGCCAACCAAAAATATATATAGGTTTGACTGTGCGTACAAGCTGAATTTGACAGCCACTGACGCAGTAGCTGTCTTATAGCACTGCATGAATTTTGGCACAGGAAAAAATATTTTTTGGACTGGGACTAGTAATAGTAGTTTTTATTTTTTAATGTGAAACCAGGACAAGATCAACGCCACTAAAATAGGATCTGCCTTTTAGCAGACTGGATCAACTTTGCCACAGTAAAAAATTTTTGTTGGACTCTGACTGCCAACCAAAAATATATATAGATTTGACTGTGCGTACAAGCTGAATTTGACCGCCACTGACGTAGTAGCTGGCTCATAGCACTGTATGACTGTTGGCACAGGAAAAAATAGTTTTTGGACTGGGCCTAGTAAGAGAAGTTTTTGGTTTTTTTTACTGTCAAACCAGGACAAGCTCAACACCACTAAAATAGGATCTGCCTTTTAGCAGACTAAAGCAACTTTGCCACAGTAAAAAACCTTTGGTGGACTCTTCCTGCCAACCAAAAATATATATAGGTTTGACTGTGCGTACAAGCTGAATTTGACCGCCACTGACGCAGTAGCTGTCTTATAGCACTGCATGAATTTTGGCACAGGAAAAAATATTTTTTGGACTGGGACTAGTAATAGTAGTTTTTATTTTTTAATGTGAAACCAGGACAAGATCAACGCCACTAAAATAGGATCTGCCTTTTAGCAGACTGGATCAACTTTGCCACAGTAAAAATTTTTTGTTGGACTCTGACTGCCAACCAAAAATATATATAGATTTGACTGTGCGTACAAGCTGAATTTGACCGCCACTGACGTAGTAGCTGGCTCATAGCACTGTATGACTGTTGGCACAGGAAAAAATAGTTTTTGGACTGGGCCTAGTAAGAGAAGTTTTTGGTTTTTTTTACTGTCAAACCAGGACAAGCTCAACACCACTAAAATAGGATCTGCCTTTTAGCAGACTAAAGCAACTTTGCCACAGTAAAAAACCTTTGGTGGACTCTTCCTGCCAACCAAAAATATATATAGGTTTGACTGTGCGTACAAGCTGAATTTGACCGCCACTGACGCAGTAGCTGTCTTATAGCACTGCATGAATTTTGGCACAGGAAAAAATATTTTTTGGACTGGGACTAGTAATAGTAGTTTTTACTTTTTAATGTGAAACCAGGACAAGATCAACGCCACTAAAATAGGATCTGCCTTTTAGGAGACAGGATCAATTTTCCCACAATAAAAAACCTTTGGTGGACTCTTCCTGCCAACCAAAAATATATATAGCACTGTATGACTTTTGGCACAGGAGAAAATATTTTTTGGACTGGGCTTAGTAAGAGTTTTTATTTTTTAATGTTAAACCAGGACAAGTTTAGCATCAGTAAAATAGGATCTGCCTTTTAGCAGCCTGGATCAACTTGGCCACAGTAAAAAACCATTGGTGGACTCTTCCTGCCAACCAGAAATATATATCGGTTTGATTGTGCTTACAAGCTGAATTTGACCGCAACTGACCTAGTAGCTGGCTTATAGGACTGCATGAATTTTGGCACAGGAAAAAATATTTTTTGGACTGGGCCTAGTAAGAGAAGTTTTTATGTTTTTTTTTTACTGTGAAACCAGGACAAGTTCAACACCAGTAAAATAAAATCTGCCTTTTAGCAAACTGGATCAACTTTGCCACAGTGAAAAACCTTTGGTGGACACAACCTGCCAACCAAAAATATATATAGGTTTGACTGTGGGTACAAGCTGAATTTGACCGTCACTGACGTAGTAGCTGGCTTATAGCACTGTATGACTTTTGGTACAGGAAAAAATAGTTTTTGGACTGAACATAGCAAAAGAAATTTTTTTTTTATTCTGAATCCACGTGAAGTTCAACCCCACTAAAATAGTATCTGACACTAAAAAACCTTTAGTGCACACATCGTTCAATATCACAATAACAACAGAAAAAAAACTGATTTTGTGCTCTGCAATAAGAAGCTCTGCAGACTGTGCAGAGCACAATTTCAACCCCACTAAATGAAAAGATGCACTGCGCTTGATCACATTAGCCAGTGCAAAAAAAGATTCAAGGTATACAGAGACATGGAGCCCTATACCAGCGGTGCACATCACTATTGTATGGCATGGGCCCTCTGATTCTGTCAGAATCTCAGTACTTGCACAAGAACACCAAATAATGTGCTGCACCAGCGATTGCAGAGGTATACAGGCCAGGAATTATCTACACTATCTGACTACCACACAAGCGCCCATCTATCTAGCTAATATGTCTCCTTACACAGGAGAACACTGAGATGTGTCTGTCTCCAGCAGTGACATGGATATAATAGAGCTGAGAGAAAATGGCCACATTTTATATTGAGAGGACATGTGATTTTTGCAGCCAATTGCAGAAGCCCTTATGTCTGGATGCTTCCTGCGCTATTATTGGCTGGCAGTGCTTTCCTCAGTTAAAGTTACCGCCCACAGGAAAAACCAATCAGTCCTCACTGATCTGACCTGTTCTCAGCTATTCACAGCCACCACACTCACCCAGCTCATCATACACAGGGCCTCTGCTAACACCACTGTGCACAACACCGCGGTTACCGCCGAACAAATTCCCTCAACACTACTTATAGTATAGTGTAAAACAGTCACTTATTATCATCTGATGTCTGCAGTCACAGTATGAGGCTGGTGTAATATCTGATGTCTGCAGTCAGTATATCATACACCAGTCATATATTCTATATACTGGATGTAATATACTGTGTGCACAGACATTAGATATTATATACAGGATACTATGTGGCTGGTGTAATATCTGATATCTGCAGTCAGTATATCATACACCAGGCACATTTTCTCCTTTATACTGGATGTAATATACTGTGTGCACAGACATTAGATATTATATACAGGATACTATGTGGCTGGTGTAATATCTGATGTCTGCAGTCAGTATATCATACACCAGGCACATTTTCTCCTGTACACTGGATGTAATATACTGTGTGCACAGACATTAGATATTATATACAGGATACTATGTGGCTGGTGTAATATCTGATGTCTGCAGTCAGTATATCATACACCAGGCACATTTTCTCCTGTATACTGGATGTAATATACTGTGTGCACAGACATTAGATATTATATACAGGATACTATGTGGCTGGTGTAATATCTGATGTCTGCAGTCAGTATATCATACACCAGGCACATTTTCTCCTGTATACTGGATGTAATATACTGTGTGCACAGACATTAGATATTATATACAGGATACTATGTGGCTGGTGTAATATCTGATGTCTGCAGTCAGTATATCATACACCAGGCACATTTTCTCCTATATACTGGATGTAATATACTGTGTGCACAGACATTAGATATTATATACAGGATACTATGTGGCTGGTGTAATATATGATGTCTGCAGTCAGTATATCATACACCAGGCACATTTTCTCCTGTATACTGGATGTAATATACTGTGTGCACAGACATTAGATATTATATACAGGATACTATGTGGCTGGTGTAATATCTGATGTCTGCAGTCAGTATATCATACACCAGGCACATTTTCTCCTGTACACTGGATGTAATATACTGTGTGCACAGACATTAGATATTATATACAGTGTACTATGAGGCTGGTGTAATATCTGATGTCTGCAGTCAGTATATCATACACCAGGCACATTTTCTCCTGTATACTGGATGTAATATACTGTGTGCACAGACATTAGATATTATATACAGGATACTATGTGACTGGTGTAATATCTGATGTCTGCAGTCAGTATATCATACACCAGGCACATTTTCTCCTGTACACTGGATGTAATATACTGTGTGCACAGACATTAGATATTATATACAGTGTACTATGAGGCTGGTGTAATATCTGATGTCTGCAGTCAGTATATCATACACCAGGCACATTTTCTCCTGTATACTGGATGTAATATACTGTGTGCACAGACATTAGATATTATATACAGGATACTATGTGACTGGTGTAATATCTGATGTCTGCAGTCAGTATATCATACACCAGGCACATTTTCTCCTGTACACTGGATGTAATATACTGTGTGCACAGACATTAGATATTATATACCGGATACTATGTGGCTGGTGTAATATCTGATGTCTGCAGTCAGTATATCATACACCAGGCACATTTTCTCCTCTACACTGGATGTAATATACTGTGTGCACAGACATTAGATATTATATACAGGATACTATGTGGCTGGTGTAATATCTGATGTCTGTAGTCAGTATATCATACACCAGGCACATTTTCTCCTGTACACTGGATGTAATATACTGTATGCACAGACATTAGATATTATATACAGGATACTATGTGGCTGGTGTAATATCTGATGTCTGCAGTCAGTATATCATACACCAGGCACATTTTCTCCTGTACTCTGGATGTAATATACTGTGTGCACAGACATTAGATAGTATATACAGGATACTATGTGGCTGGTGTAATATCTGATATCTGCAGTCAGTATATCATACACCAGGCACATTTTCTGCTGTACACTGGATGTAATATACTGTGTGCACAGACATTAGATATTATATACAGAATACTATGTGGCTGGTGTAATATCTGATGTCTGTAGTCAGTATATCATACACCAGGCACATTTTCTCCTGTACACTGGATGTAATATACTGTGTGCACAGACATTAGATATTATATACAGGATACTATGTGACTGGTGTAATATTTGATGTCTGCAGTCAGTATATCATACACCAGGCACATTTTCTCCTGTACACTGGATGTAATATACTGTGTGCACAGACATTAGATATTATATACAGGATACTATGTGACTGGTGTAATATTTGATGTCTGCAGTCAGTATATCATACACCAGGCACATTTTCTCCTGTATACTGGATGTAATATACTGTGTGCACAGACATTAGATAGTATATACAGGATACTATGTGGCTGGTGTAATATCTGATGTCTGCAGTCAGTATATCATACACCAGGCACATTTTCTCCTGTACACTGGATGTAATATACTGTGTGCACAGACATTAGATATTATATACAGGATACTATGTGACTGGTGTAATATTTGATGTCTGCAGTCAGTATATCATACACCAGGCACATTTTCTCCTGTACACTGGATGTAATATACTGTGTGCACAGACATTAGATATTATATACAGGATACTATGTGACTGGTGTAATATTTGATGTCTGCAGTCAGTATATCATACACCAGGCACATTTTCTCCTGTACACTGGATGTAATATACTGTGTGCACAGACATTAGATAGTATATACAGGATACTATGTGGCTGGTGTAATATCTGATGTCTGCAGTCAGTATATCATACACCAGGCACATTTTCTCCTGTACTCTGGATGTAATATACTGTGTGCACAGACATTAGATATTATATACAGGATACTATGTGGCTGGTGTAATATCTGATGTCTGCAGTCAGTATATCATACACCAGTCACATTTTCTCCTGTATACTGGATGTAATATACTGTGTGCACAGACATTAGATAGTATATACAGGATACTATGTGGCTGGTGTAATATCTGATGTCTGCAGTCAGTATATCATACACCAGGCACATTTTCTCCTGTATACTGGATGTAATATACTGTGTGCACAGACATTAGATAGTATATACAGGATACTATGTGGCTGGTGTAATATCTGATGTCTGCAGTCAGTATATCATACACCAGGCACATTTTCTCCTGTACACTGGATGTAATATACTGTGTGCACAGACATTAGATATTATATACAGGATACTATGTGACTGGTGTAATATTTGATGTCTGCAGTCAGTATATCATACACCAGGCACATTTTCTCCTGTACACTGGATGTAATATACTGTGTGCACAGACATTAGATATTATATACAGGATACTATGTGACTGGTGTAATATTTGATGTCTACAGTCAGTATATCATACACCAGGCACATTTTCTCCTGTACACTGGATGTAATATACTGTGTGCACAGACATTAGATAGTATATACAGGATACTATGTGGCTGGTGTAATATCTGATGTCTGCAGTCAGTATATCATACACCAGGCACATTTTCTCCTGTACACTGGATGTAATATACTGTGTGCACAGACATTAGATATTATATACAGGATACTATGTGGCTGGTGTAATATCTGATATCTGCAGTCAGTATATCATTCACCAGGCACATTTTCTCCTGTACACTGGATGTAATATACTGTGTGCACAGACATTAGATATTATATACAGGATACTATGTGGCTGGTGTAATATCTGATATCTGCAGTCAGTATATCATACACCAGGCACATTTTCTCCTGTACACTGGATGTAATATACTGTGTGCACAGACATTAGATATTATATACAGGATACTATGTGACTGGTGTAATATTTGATGTCTGCAGTCAGTATATCATACACCAGGCACATTTTCTCCTGTACACTGGATGTAATATACTGTGTGCACAGACATTAGATAGTATATACAGGATACTATGTGGCTGGTGTAATATCTGATGTCTGCAGTCAGTATATCATACACCAGGCACATTTTCTCCTGTACACTGGATGTAATATACTGTGTGCACAGACATTAGATATTATATACAGGATACTATGTGGCTGGTGTAATATCTGATATCTGCAGTCAGTATATCATTCACCAGGCACATTTTCTCCTGTACACTGGATGTAATATACTGTGTGCACAGACATTAGATATTATATACAGGATACTATGTGGCTGGTGTAATATCTGATGTCTGCAGTCAGTATATCATACACCAGGCACATTTTCTCCTGTATACTGGATGTAATATACTGTGTGCACAGACATTAGATATTATATACAGGATACTATGTGGCTGGTGTAATATCTGATGTCTGTAGTCAGTATATCATACACCAGGCACATTTTCTCCTGTACACTGGATGTAATATACTGTGTGCACAGACATTAGATATTATATACAGGATACTATGTGGCTGGTGTAATATCTGATATCTGCAGTCAGTATATCATACACCAGGCACATTTTCTCCTGTACACTGGATGTAATATACTGTGTGCACAGACATTAGGTATTATATACAGGATACTATGTGGCTGGTGTAATATCTGATGTCTGCAGTCAGTATATCATACACCAGGCACATTTTCTCCTGTACACTGGATGTAATATACTGTGTGCACAGACATTAGATATTATATACAGGATACTATGTGGCTGGTGTAATATCTGATATCTGCAGTCAGTATATCATACACCAGGCACATTTTCTCCTGTACACTGGATGTAATATACTGTGTGCACAGACATTAGATATTATATACAGGATACTATGTGACTGGTGTAATATTTGATGTCTGCAGTCAGTATATCATACACCAGGCACATTTTCTCCTGTACACTGGATGTAATATACTGTGTGCACAGACATTAGATAGTATATACAGGATACTATGTGGCTGGTGTAATATCTGATGTCTGCAGTCAGTATATCATACACCAGGCACATTTTCTCCTGTACACTGGATGTAATATACTGTGTGCACAGACATTAGATATTATATACAGGATACTATGTGGCTGGTGTAATATCTGATATCTGCAGTCAGTATATCATTCACCAGGCACATTTTCTCCTGTACACTGGATGTAATATACTGTGTGCACAGACATTAGATATTATATACAGGATACTATGTGACTGGTGTAATATTTGATGTCTGCAGTCAGTATATCATACACCAGGCACATTTTCTCCTGTACACTGGATGTAATATACTGTGTGCACAGACATTAGATATTATATACAGGATACTATGTGGGTGGTTTAATATCTGATGTCTGTAGTCAGTATATCATACACCAGGCACATTTTCTCCTGTACACTGGATGTAATATACTGTGTGCACAGACATTAGATATTATATACAGGATACAATGTGGCTGGTGTAATATCTGATGTCTGCAGTCAGTATATCATACACCAGGCACATATTCTCCTGTATACTGGATGTAATATACTGTGTGCACAGACATTAGATATTATATACGGGATACTATGTGGCTGGTGTAATATCTGATGTCTGCAGTCAGTATATCATACACCAGGCACATTTTCTCCTGTATAGTGGATGTAATCTACTGTGTGCACAGACATTAGATATTATATACAGGATACTATGTGGCTGGTGTAATATCTGATGTCTGTAGTCAGTATATCATACACCAGGCACATTTTCTCCTGTACACTGGATGTAATATACTGTGTGCACAGACATTAGATATTATATACAGGATACTATGTGGCTGGTGTAATATCTGATATCTGCAGTCAGTATATCATACACCAGGCACATTTTCTCCTGTACACTGGATGTAATATACTGTGTGCACAGACATTAGGTATTATATACAGGATACTATGTGGCTGGTGTAATATCTGATGTCTGCAGTCAGTATATCATACACCAGGCACATTTTCTCCTGTACACTGGATGTAATATACTGTGTGCACAGACATTAGATATTATATACAGGATACTATGTGGCTGGTGTAATATCTGATGTCTGCAGTCAGTATATCATACACCAGGCACATTTTCTCCTGTATACTGGATGTAATATACTGTGTGCACAGACATTAGATATTATATACAGGATATTATGTGACTGGTGTAATATCTGATGTCTGTAGTCAGTATATCATACACCAGGCACATTTTCTCCTGTACACTGGATGTAATATACTGTGTGCACAGACATTAGATATTATATACAGGATACTATGTGGCTGGTGTAATATCTGATGTCTGCAGTCAGTATATCATACACCAGGCACATTTTCTCCTGTACACTGGATGTAATATACTGTGTGCACAGACATTAGATATTATATACAGGATACTATGTGGCTGGTGTAATATCTGATGTCTGTAGTCACAGTATATCATCCACCAGGCACATTTTCTCCTGTACACTGGATGTAATATACTGTGTGCACAGACATTAGATATTATATACAGGATACTATGTGGCTGGTGTAATATCTGATGTCTGCAGTCAGTATATCATACACCAGGCACATTTTCTCCTGTACACTGGATGTAATATACTGTGTGCACAGACATTAGATATTATATACAGGATACTATGTGACTGGTGTAATATTTGATGTCTGCAGTCAGTATTTCATACACCAGGCACATTTTCTCCTGTACACTGGATGTAATATACTGTGTGCACAGACATTAGATAGTATATACAGGATACTATGTGGCTGGTGTAATATCTGATGTCTGCAGTCAGTATATCATACACCAGGCACATTTTCTCCTGTACTCTGGATGTAATATACTGTGTGCACAGACATTAGATATTATATACAGGATACTATGTGGCTGGTGTAATATCTGATGTCTGCAGTCAGTATATCATACACCAGTCACATTTTCTCCTGTATACTGGATGTAATATACTGTGTGCACAGACATTAGATATTATATACAGGATACTATGTGGCTGGTGTAATATCTGATGTCTGTAGTCAGTATATCATACACCAGGCACATTTTCTCCTGTACACTGGATGTAATATACTGTGTGCACAGACATTAGATATTATATACAGGATACTATGTGGCTGGTGTAATATCTGATATCTGCAGTCAGTATATCATACACCAGGCACATTTTCTCCTGTACACTGGATGTAATATACTGTGTGCACAGACATTAGGTATTATATACAGGATACTATGTGGCTGGTGTAATATCTGATGTCTGCAGTCAGTATATCATACACCAGGCACATTTTCTCCTGTACACTGGATGTAATATACTGTGTGCACAGACATTAGATATTATATACAGGATACTATGTGGCTGGTGTAATATCTGATATCTGCAGTCAGTATATCATACACCAGGCACATTTTCTCCTGTACACTGGATGTAATATACTGTGTGCACAGACATTAGATATTATATACAGGATACTATGTGACTGGTGTAATATTTGATGTCTGCAGTCAGTATATCATACACCAGGCACATTTTCTCCTGTACACTGGATGTAATATACTGTGTGCACAGACATTAGATAGTATATACAGGATACTATGTGGCTGGTGTAATATCTGATGTCTGCAGTCAGTATATCATACACCAGGCACATTTTCTCCTGTACACTGGATGTAATATACTGTGTGCACAGACATTAGATATTATATACAGGATACTATGTGGCTGGTGTAATATCTGATATCTGCAGTCAGTATATCATTCACCAGGCACATTTTCTCCTGTACACTGGATGTAATATACTGTGTGCACAGACATTAGATATTATATACAGGATACTATGTGACTGGTGTAATATTTGATGTCTGCAGTCAGTATATCATACACCAGGCACATTTTCTCCTGTACACTGGATGTAATATACTGTGTGCACAGACATTAGATATTATATACAGGATACTATGTGGCTGGTTTAATATCTGATGTCTGTAGTCAGTATATCATACACCAGGCACATTTTCTCCTGTACACTGGATGTAATATACTGTGTGCACAGACATTAGATATTATATACAGGATACAATGTGGCTGGTGTAATATCTGATGTCTGCAGTCAGTATATCATACACCAGGCACATATTCTCCTGTATACTGGATGTAATATACTGTGTGCACAGACATTAGATATTATATACAGGATACTATGTGGCTGGTGTAATATCTGATGTCTGCAGTCAGTATATCATACACCAGGCACATTTTCTCCTGTATACTGGATGTAATATACTGTGTGCACAGACATTAGATATTATATACAGGATACTATGTGGCTGGTGTAATATCTGATGTCTGTAGTCAGTATATCATACACCAGGCACATTTTCTCCTGTACACTGGATGTAATATACTGTGTGCACAGACATTAGATATTATATACAGGATACTATGTGGCTGGTGTAATATCTGATATCTGCAGTCAGTATATCATACACCAGGCACATTTTCTCCTGTACACTGGATGTAATATACTGTGTGCACAGACATTAGGTATTATATACAGGATACTATGTGGCTGGTGTAATATCTGATGTCTGCAGTCAGTATATCATACACCAGGCACATTTTCTCCTGTACACTGGATGTAATATACTGTGTGCACAGACATTAGATATTATATACAGGATACTATGTGGCTGGTGTAATATCTGATGTCTGCAGTCAGTATATCATACACCAGGCACATTTTCTCCTGTATACTGGATGTAATATACTGTGTGCACAGACATTAGATATTATATACAGGATATTATGTGACTGGTGTAATATCTGATGTCTGTAGTCAGTATATCATACACCAGGCACATTTTCTCCTGTACACTGGATGTAATATACTGTGTGCACAGACATTAGATATTATATACAGGATACTATGTGGCTGGTGTAATATCTGATGTCTGCAGTCAGTATATCATACACCAGGCACATTTTCTCCTGTACACTGGATGTAATATACTGTGTGCACAGACATTAGATATTATATACAGGATACTATGTGGCTGGTGTAATATCTGATGTCTGTAGTCACAGTATATCATCCACCAGGCACATTTTCTCCTGTACACTGGATGTAATATACTGTGTGCACAGACATTAGATATTATATACAGGATACTATGTGGCTGGTGTAATATCTGATGTCTGCAGTCAGTATATCATACACCAGGCACATTTTCTCCTGTACACTGGATGTAATATACTGTGTGCACAGACATTAGATATTATATACAGGATACAATGTGGCTGGTGTAATATCTGATGTCTGCAGTCAGTATATCATACACCAGGCACATTTTCTCCTGTATACTGGATGTAATATACTGTGTGCACAGACATTAGATATTATATACAGGATACTATGTGGCTGGTGTAATATCTGATGTCTGCAGTCAGTATATCATACACCAGGCACATTTTCTCCTGTATACTGGATGTAATATACTGTGTGCACAGACATTAGATATTATATACAGGATACTATGTGGCTGGTGTAATATCTGATATCTGCAGTCAGTATATCATACACCAGGCACATTTTCTCCTGTATACTGGATGTAATATACTGTGTGCACAGACATTAGATATTATATACAGGATACTATGTGGCTGGTGTAATATCTGATGTCTGCAGTCAGTATATCATACACCAGGCACATTTTCTCCTGTATACTGGATGTAATATACTGTGTGCACAGACATTAGATATTATATACAGGATACTATGTGGCTGGTGTAATATCTGATGTCTGCAGTCAGTGTATCATACACCAGGCACATTTTCTGCTGTACACTGGATGTAATATACTGTGTGCACAGACATTAGATATTATATACAGGATACTATGTGGCTGGTGTAATATCTGATGTCTGCAGTCAGTATATCATACACCAGGCACATTTTCTCCTGTACACTGGATGTAATATACTGTGTGCACAGACATTAGATATTATATACAGGATACTATGTGGCTGGTGTAATATCTGATGTCTGCAGTCAGTATATCATACACCAGGCACATTTTCTCCTGTACTCTGGATGTAATATACTGTGTACAGACATCTGATGTTATATACAGGATACTATGTGGCTGGTGTAATATCTGATGTCTGTAGTCAGTATATCATACACCAGGCACATTTTCTCCTGTACTCTGGATGTAATATACTGTGTGCACAGACATTAGATATTATATACAGGATACTATGTGGCTGGTGTAATATCTGATGTCTGCAGTCAGTATATCATACACCAGGCACATTTTCTCCTGTATACTGGATGTAATATACTGTGTGCACAGACATTAGATTTTATATACAGGATACTATGTGGCTGGTGTAATATCTGATGTCTGCAGTCAGTATATCATACACCAGGCACATTTTCTCCTGCACACTGGATGTAATATACTGTGTGCACACACATTAGATATTAGATACAGGATACTATGTGGCTGGTGTAATATCTGATGTCTGCAGTCAGTATATCATACACCAGGCACATTTTCTCCTCTACACTGGATGTAATATACTGTGTGCACAGACATTAGGTATTATATACAGGATACTATGTGGCTGGTGTAATATCTGATGTCTGCAGTCAGTATATCATACACCAGGCACATTTTCTCCTGTACACTGGATGTAATATACTGTGTGCACAGACATTAGGTATTATATACAGGATACTATGTGGCTGGTGTAATATCTGATGTCTGCAGTCAGTATATCATACACCAGGCACATTTTCTCCTGTACACTGGATGTAATATACTGTGTGCACAGACATTAGATATTATATACAGGATACTATGTGGCTGGTGTAATATCTGATGTCTGCAGTCAGTATATCATACACCAGGCACATTTTCTCCTGTATACTGGATGTAATATACTGTGTGCACAGACATTAGATATTATATACAGGATACTATGTGGCTGGTGTAATATCTGATGTCTGCAGTCAGTATATCATACACCAGTCACATTTTCTCCTGTATACTGGATGTAATATACTGTGTGCACAGACATTAGATATTATATACAGGATATTATGTGACTGGTGTAATATCTGATGTCTGCAGTCAGTATATCATACACCAGTCACATTTTCTCCTGTATACTGGATGTAATATACTGTGTGCACAGACATTAGATATTATATTCAGGATACTATGTGGCTGGTGTAATATCTGATGTCTGCAGTCAATATATCATACACCAGTCACATTTTCTCCTGTATACTGGATGTAATATACTGTGTGCACAGACATTAGATATTATAATCAGGATATTATGTGACTGGTGTAATATCTGATGTCTGTAGTCAGTATATCATACACCAGGCACATTTTCTCCTGTACACTGGATGTAATATACTGTGTGCACAGACATTAGATATTATATACAGGATACTATGTGGCTGGTGTAATATCTGATGTCTGCAGTCAGTATATCATACACCAGGCACATGTTCTCCTGTACACTGGATGTAATATACTGTGTGCACAGACATTAGATATTATATACAGGATACTATGTGGCTGGTGTAATATCTGATGTCTGTAGTCACAGTATATCATCCACCAGGCACATTTTCTCCTGTACACTGGATGTAATATACTGTGTGCACAGACATTAGATATTATATACAGGATACTATGTGGCTGGTGTAATATCTGATGTCTGCAGTCAGTATATCATACACCAGGCACATTTTCTCCTGTACACTGGATGTAATATACTGTGTGCACAGACATTAGATATTATATACAGGATACAATGTGGCTGGTGTAATATCTGATGTCTGCAGTCAGTATATCATACACCAGGCACATTTTCTCCTGTATACTGGATGTAATATACTATGTGCACAGACATTAGATATTATATACAGGATACTATGTGGCTGGTGTAATATCTGATGTCTGCAGTCAGTATATCATACACCAGGCACATTTTCTCCTGTATACTGGATGTAATATACTGTGTGCACAGACATTAGATATTATATACAGGATACTATGTGGCTGGTGTAATATCTGATATCTGCAGTCAGTATATCATACACCAGGCACATTTTCTCCTGTATACTGGATGTAATATACTGTGTGCACAGACATTAGATATTATATACAGGATACTATGTGGCTGGTGTAATATCTGATGTCTGCAGTCAGTATATCATACACCAGGCACATTTTCTCCTGTATACTGGATGTAATATACTGTGTGCACAGACATTAGATATTATATACAGGATACTATGTGGCTGGTGTAATATCTGATGTCTGCAGTCAGTGTATCATACACCAGGCACATTTTCTGCTGTACACTGGATGTAATATACTGTGTGCACAGACATTAGATATTATATACAGGATACTATGTGGCTGGTGTAATATCTGATGTCTGCAGTCAGTATATCATACACCAGGCACATTTTCTCCTGTACACTGGATGTAATATACTGTGTGCACAGACATTAGATATTATATACAGGATACTATGTGGCTGGTGTAATATCTGATGTCTGCAGTCAGTATATCATACACCAGGCACATTTTCTCCTGTACTCTGGATGTAATATACTGTGTACAGACATCTGATGTTATATACAGGATACTATGTGGCTGGTGTAATATCTGATGTCTGTAGTCAGTATATCATACACCAGGCACATTTTCTCCTGTACACTGGATGTAATATACTGTGTGCACAGACATTAGATATTATATACAGGATACTATGTGGCTGGTGTAATATCTGATGTCTGCAGTCAGTATATCATACACCAGGCACATTTTCTCCTGTATACTGGATGTAATATACTGTGTGCACAGACATTAGATTTTATATACAGGATACTATGTGGCTGGTGTAATATCTGATGTCTGCAGTCAGTATATCATACACCAGGCACATTTTCTCCTGCACACTGGATGTAATATACTGTGTGCACACACATTAGATATTAGATACAGGATACTATGTGGCTGGTGTAATATCTGATGTCTGCAGTCAGTATATCATACACCAGGCACATTTTCTCCTCTACACTGGATGTAATATACTGTGTGCACAGACATTAGGTATTATATACAGGATACTATGTGGCTGGTGTAATATCTGATGTCTGCAGTCAGTATATCATACACCAGGCACATTTTCTCCTGTACACTGGATGTAATATACTGTGTGCACAGACATTAGATATTATATACAGGATACTATGTGGCTGGTGTAATATCTGATGTCTGCAGTCAGTATATCATACACCAGGCACATTTTCTCCTGTATACTGGATGTAATATACTGTGTGCACAGACATTAGATATTATATACAGGATATTATGTGACTGGTGTAATATCTGATGTCTGTAGTCAGTATATCATACACCAGGCACATTTTCTCCTGTACACTGGATGTAATATACTGTGTGCACAGACATTAGATATTATATACAGGATACTATGTGGCTGGTGTAATATCTGATGTCTGCAGTCAGTATATCATACACCAGGCACATTTTTCCTGTACACTGGATGTAATATACTGTGTGCACAGACATTAGATATTATATACAGGATACTATGTGGCTGGTGTAATATCTGATGTCTGTAGTCACAGTATATCATCCACCAGGCACATTTTCTCCTGTACACTGGATGTAATATACTGTGTGCACAGACATTAGATATTATATACAGGATACTATGTGGCTGGTGTAATATCTGATGTCTGCAGTCAGTATATCATACACCAGGCACATTTTCTCCTGTATACTGGATGTAATATACTGTGTGCACAGACATTAGATATTATATACAGGATACTATGTGGCTGGTGTAATATCTGATGTCTGCAGTCAGTATATCATACACCAGGCACATTTTCTCCTGTATACTGGATGTAATATACTGTGTGCACAGACATTAGATATTATATACAGGATACTATGTGGCTGGTGTAATATCTGATATCTGCAGTCAGTATATCATACACCAGGCACATTTTCTCCTGTATACTGGATGTAATATACTGTGTGCACAGACATTAGATATTATATACAGGATACTATGTGGCTGGTGTAATATCTGATGTCTCCAGTCAGTATATCATACACCAGGCACATTTTCTCCTGTATACTGGATGTAATATACTGTGTGCACAGACATTAGATATTATATACAGGATACTATGTGGCTGGTGTAATATCTGATGTCTGCAGTCAGTGTATCATACACCAGGCACATTTTCTGCTGTACACTGGATGTAATCTACTGTATGCACAGACATTAGATATTATATACAGGATACTATGTGGCTGGTGTAATATCTGATGTCTGCAGTCAGTATATCATACACCAGGCACATTTTCTCCTGTACACTGGATGTAATATACTGTGTGCACAGACATTAGATATTATATACAGGATACTATGTGGCTGGTGTAATATCTGATGTCTGCAGTCAGTATATCATACACCAGGCACATTTTCTCCTGTACTCTGGATGTAATATACTGTGTACAGACATCTGATGTTATATACAGGATACTATGTGGCTGGTGTAATATCTGATGTCTGTAGTCAGTATATCATACACCAGGCACATTTTCTCCTGTACTCTGGATGTAATATACTGTGTGCACAGACATTAGATATTATATACAGGATACTATGTGGCTGGTGTAATATCTGATGTCTGCAGTCAGTATATCATACACCAGGCACATTTTCTCCTGTATACTGGATGTAATATACTGTGTGCACAGACATTAGATTTTATATACAGGATACTATGTGGCTGGTGTAATATCTGATGTCTGCAGTCAGTATATCATACACCAGGCACATTTTCTCCTGCACACTGGATGTAATATACTGTGTGCTCAGACATTAGATATTAGATACAGGATACTATGTGGCTGGTGTAATATCTGATGTCTGCAGTCAGTATATCATACACCAGGCACATTTTCTCCTCTACACTGGATGTAATATACTGTGTGCACAGACATTAGATATTATATACCGGATACTATGTGACTGGTGTAATATTTGATGTCTGTAGTCAGTATATCATACACCAGGCACATTTTCTCCTGTACACTGGATGTAATATACTGTGTGCACAGACATTAGATATTATATACAGGATACAATGTGGCTGGTGTAATATCTGATGTCTGCAGTCAGTATATCATACACCAGGCACATTTTCTCCTGTATACTGGATGTAATATACTGTGTGCACAGACATTAGATATTATATACAGGATACTATGTGGCTGGTGTAATATCTGATGTCTGTAGTCAGTATATCATACACCAGGCACATTTTCTCCTGTATACTGGATGTAATATACTGTGTGCACAGACATTAGATATTATATACAGGATACTATGTGGCTGGTGTAATATTTGATGTCTGCAGTCAGTATATCATACACCAGGCACATTTTCTCCTGTATACTGGATGTAATATACTGTGTGCACAGACATTAGATATTATATACAGGATACTATGTGGCTGGTGTAATATCTGATGTCTGCAGTCAGTATATCATACACCAGGCACATTTTCTCCTGTATACTGGATGTAATATACTGTGTGCACAGACATTAGATATTATATACAGGATACTATGTGGCTGGTGTAATATCTGATGTCTGCAGTCAGTATATCATACACCAGGCACATTTTCTCCTGTACACTGGATGTAATATACAGTGTGCACAGACATTAGATATTATATACAGGATACTATGTGGCTGGTGTAATATCTGATGTCTGCAGTCAGTATATCATACACCAGACACATTTTCTCCTCTACACTGGATTTAATATACTGTGTGCACAGACATTAGATATTATATACCGGATACTATGTGACTGGTGTAATATTTGATGTCTGTAGTCAGTATATCATACACCAGGCACATTTTCTCCTGTACACTGGATGTAATATACTGTGTGCACAGACATTAGATATTATATACAGGATGCAATGTGGCTGGTGTAATATCTGATGTCTGCAGTCAGTATATCATACACCAGGCACATTTTCTCCTGTACACTGGATGTAATATACTGTGTGCACAGACATTAGATATTATATACAGGATACTATGTGGCTGGTGTAATATCTGATGTCTGCAGTCAGTATATCATACACCAGGCACATTTTCTCCTGTACACTGGATGTAATATACTGTGTGCACAGACATTAGATATTATATACAGGATACTATGTGGCTGGTGTAATATCTGATGTCTGTAGTCACAGTATATCATCCACCAGGCACATTTTCTCCTGTACACTGGATGTAATATACTGTGTGCACAGACATTAGATATTATATACAGGATACTATGTGGCTGGTGTAATATCTGATGTCTGCAGTCAGTATATCATACATCAGGCACATTTTATCCTGTACACTGGATGTAATATACTGTGTGCACAGACATTAGATATTATATACAGGATACTATGTGGCTGGTGTAATATCTGATGTCTGCAGTCAGTATATCATACACCAGGCACATTTTCTCCTGTATACTGGATGTAATATACTGTGTGCACAGACATTAGATATTATATACAGGATACTATGTGGCTGGTGTAATATCTGATGTCTGCAGTCAGTATATCATACACCAGGCACATTTTCTCCTGTATACTGGATGTAATATACTGTGTGCACAGACATTAGATTTTATATACAGGATACTATGTGGCTGGTGTAATATCTGATGTCTGCAGTCAGTATATCATACACCAGGCACATTTTCTCCTGCACACTGGATGTAATATACTGTGCGCACAGACATTAGATATTAGATACAGGATACTATGTGGCTGGTGTAATATCTGATGTCTGCAGTCAGTATATCATACACCAGGCACATTTTCTCCTCTACACTGGATGTAATATACTGTGTGCACAGACATTAGATATTATATACCGGATACTATGTGACTGGTGTAATATTTGATGTCTGTAGTCAGTATATCATACACCAGGCACATTTTCTCCTGTACACTGGAGGTAATATACTGTGTGCACAGACATTAGATATTATATACAGGATACAATGTGGCTGGTGTAATATCTGATGTCTGCAGTCAGTATATCATACACCAGGCACATTTTCTCCTGTATACTGGATGTAATATACTGTGTGCACAGACATTAGATATTATATACAGGATACTATGTGGCTGGTGTAATATCTGATGTCTGCAGTCAGTATATCATACACCAGACACATTTTCTCCTCTACACTGGATGTAATATACTGTGTGCACAGACATTAGATATTATATACCGGATACTATGTGACTGGTGTAATATTTGATGTCTGTAGTCAGTATATCATACACCAGGCACATTTTCTCCTGTACACTGGATGTAATATACTGTGTGCACAGACATTAGATATTATATACAGGATACAATGTCGCTGGTGTAATATCTGATGTCTGCAGTCAGTATATCATACACCAGGCACATTTTCTCCTGTACACTGGATGTAATATACTGTGTGCACAGACATTAGATATTATATACAGGATACTATGTGGCTGGTGTAATATCTGATGTCTGCAGTCAGTATATCATACACCAGGCACATTTTCTCCTGTACACTGGATGTAATATACTGTGTGCACAGACATTAGATATTCTATACAGGATACTATGTGGCTGGTGTAATATCTGATGTCTGCAGTCAGTATATCATACATCAGGCACATTTTCTCCTGTACACTGGATGTAATATACTGTGTGCACAGACATTAGATATTATATACAGGATACAATGTGGCTGGTGTAATATCTGATGTCTGCAGTCAGTATATCATACACCAGGCACATTTTCTCCTGTATACTGGATGTAATATACTGTGTGCACAGACATTAGATATTATATACAGGATACTATGTGGCTGGTGTAATATCTGATGTCTGCAGTCAGTATATCATACACCAGGCACATTTTCTCCTGTATACTGGATGTAATATACTGTGTGCACAGACATTAGATATTATATACAGGATACTATGTGGCTGGTGTAATATCTGATATCTGCAGTCAGTATATCATACACCAGGCACATTTTCTCCTGTATACTGGATGTAATATACTGTGTGCACAGACATTAGATATTATATACAGGATACTATGTGGCTGGTGTAATATCTGATGTCTGCAGTCAGTATATCATACACCAGGCACATTTTCTCCTGTATACTGGATGTAATATACTGTGTGCACAGACATTAGATATTATATACAGGATACTATGTGGCTGGTGTAATATCTGATGTCTGCAGTCAGTGTATCATACACCAGGCACATTTTCTGCTGTACACTGGATGTAATATACTGTGTGCACAGACATTAGATATTATATACAGGATACTATGTGGCTGGTGTAATATCTGATGTCTGCAGTCAGTATATCATACACCAGGCACATTTTCTCCTGTACACTGGATGTAATATACTGTGTGCACAGACATTAGATATTATATACAGGATAATATGTGGCTGGTGTAATATCTGATGTCTGCAGTCAGTATATCATACACCAAGCACATTTTCTCCTGTACACTGGATGTAATATACTGTGTGCACAGACATTAGATATTATATACAGGATACTATGTGGCTGGTGTAATATCTGATGTCTGCAGTCAGTATATCATACACCAGGCACATTTTCTCCTGTATACTGGATGTAATATACTGTGTGCACAGACATTAGATATTATATACAGGATACTATGTGGCTGGTGTAATATCTGATGTCTGCAGTCAGTGTATCATACACCAGGCACATTTTCTGCTGTACACTGGATGTAATCTACTGTATGCACAGACATTAGATATTATATACAGGATACTATGTGGCTGGTGTAATATCTGATGTCTGCAGTCAGTATATCATACACCAGGCACATTTTCTCCTGTACACTGGATGTAATATACTGTGTGCACAGACATTAGATATTATATACAGGATACTATGTGGCTGGTGTAATATCTGATGTCTGCAGTCAGTATATCATACACCAGGCACATTTTCTCCTGTACTCTGGATGTAATATACTGTGTACAGACATCTGATGTTATATACAGGATACTATGTGGCTGGTGTAATATCTGATGTCTGTAGTCAGTATATCATACACCAGGCACATTTTCTCCTGTACTCTGGATGTAATATACTGTGTGCACAGACATTAGATATTATATACAGGATACTATGTGGCTGGTGTAATATCTGATGTCTGCAGTCAGTATATCATACACCAGGCACATTTTCTCCTGTACACTGGATGTAATATACTGTGTGCACAGACATTAGATATTATATACAGGATACTATGTGGCTGGTGTAATATCTGATGTCTGCAGTCAGTATATCATACACCAGGCACATTTTCTCCTGCACACTGGATGTAATATACTGTGTGCTCAGACATTAGATATTAGATACAGGATACTATGTGGCTGGTGTAATATCTGATGTCTGCAGTCAGTATATCATACACCAGGCACATTTTCTCCTCTACACTGGATGTAATATACTGTGTGCACAGACATTAGATATTATATACCGGATACTATGTGACTGGTGTAATATTTGATGTCTGTAGTCAGTATATCATACACCAGGCACATTTTCTCCTGTACACTGGATGTAATATACTGTGTGCACAGACATTAGATATTATATACAGGATACAATGTGGCTGGTGTAATATCTGATGTCTGCAGTCAGTATATCATACACCAGGCACATTTTCTCCTGTATACTGGATGTAATATACTGTGTGCACAGACATTAGATATTATATACAGGATACTATGTGGCTGGTGTAATATCTGATGTCTGTAGTCAGTATATCATACACCAGGCACATTTTCTCCTGTATACTGGATGTAATATACTGTGTGCACAGACATTAGATATTATATACAGGATACTATGTGGCTGGTGTAATATTTGATGTCTGCAGTCAGTATATCATACACCAGGCACATTTTCTCCTGTATACTGGATGTAATATACTGTGTGCACAGACATTAGATATTATATACAGGATACTATGTGGCTGGTGTAATATCTGATGTCTGCAGTCAGTATATCATACACCAGGCACATTTTCTCCTGTATACTGGATGTAATATACTGTGTGCACAGACATTAGATATTATATACAGGATACTATGTGGCTGGTGTAATATCTGATGTCTGCAGTCAGTATATCATACACCAGGCACATTTTCTCCTGTACACTGGATGTAATATACAGTGTGCACAGACATTAGATATTATATACAGGATACTATGTGGCTGGTGTAATATCTGATGTCTGCAGTCAGTATATCATACACCAGACACATTTTCTCCTCTACACTGGATTTAATATACTGTGTGCACAGACATTAGATATTATATACCGGATACTATGTGACTGGTGTAATATTTGATGTCTGTAGTCAGTATATCATACACCAGGCACATTTTCTCCTGTACACTGGATGTAATATACTGTGTGCACAGACATTAGATATTATATACAGGATGCAATGTGGCTGGTGTAATATCTGATGTCTGCAGTCAGTATATCATACACCAGGCACATTTTCTCCTGTACACTGGATGTAATATACTGTGTGCACAGACATTAGATATTATATACAGGATACTATGTGGCTGGTGTAATATCTGATGTCTGCAGTCAGTATATCATACACCAGGCACATTTTCTCCTGTACACTGGATGTAATATACTGTGTGCACAGACATTAGATATTATATACAGGATACTATGTGGCTGGTGTAATATCTGATGTCTGTAGTCACAGTATATCATCCACCAGGCACATTTTCTCCTGTACACTGGATGTAATATACTGTGTGCACAGACATTAGATATTATATACAGGATACTATGTGGCTGGTGTAATATCTGATGTCTGCAGTCAGTATATCATACATCAGGCACATTTTATCCTGTACACTGGATGTAATATACTGTGTGCACAGACATTAGATATTATATACAGGATACTATGTGGCTGGTGTAATATCTGATGTCTGCAGTCAGTATATCATACACCAGGCACATTTTCTCCTGTATACTGGATGTAATATACTGTGTGCACAGACATTAGATATTATATACAGGATACTATGTGGCTGGTGTAATATCTGATGTCTGCAGTCAGTATATCATACACCAGGCACATTTTCTCCTGTATACTGGATGTAATATACTGTGTGCACAGACATTAGATTTTATATACAGGATACTATGTGGCTGGTGTAATATCTGATGTCTGCAGTCAGTATATCATACACCAGGCACATTTTCTCCTGCACACTGGATGTAATATACTGTGCGCACAGACATTAGATATTAGATACAGGATACTATGTGGCTGGTGTAATATCTGATGTCTGCAGTCAGTATATCATACACCAGGCACATTTTCTCCTCTACACTGGATGTAATATACTGTGTGCACAGACATTAGATATTATATACCGGATACTATGTGACTGGTGTAATATTTGATGTCTGTAGTCAGTATATCATACACCAGGCACATTTTCTCCTGTACACTGGAGGTAATATACTGTGTGCACAGACATTAGATATTATATACAGGATACAATGTGGCTGGTGTAATATCTGATGTCTGCAGTCAGTATATCATACACCAGGCACATTTTCTCCTGTATACTGGATGTAATATACTGTGTGCACAGACATTAGATATTATATACAGGATACTATGTGGCTGGTGTAATATCTGATGTCTGCAGTCAGTATATCATACACCAGACACATTTTCTCCTCTACACTGGATGTAATATACTGTGTGCACAGACATTAGATATTATATACCGGATACTATGTGACTGGTGTAATATTTGATGTCTGTAGTCAGTATATCATACACCAGGCACATTTTCTCCTGTACACTGGATGTAATATACTGTGTGCACAGACATTAGATATTATATACAGGATACAATGTCGCTGGTGTAATATCTGATGTCTGCAGTCAGTATATCATACACCAGGCACATTTTCTCCTGTACACTGGATGTAATATACTGTGTGCACAGACATTAGATATTATATACAGGATACTATGTGGCTGGTGTAATATCTGATGTCTGCAGTCAGTATATCATACACCAGGCACATTTTCTCCTGTACACTGGATGTAATATACTGTGTGCACAGACATTAGATATTATATACAGGATACTATGTGGCTGGTGTAATATCTGATGTCTGCAGTCAGTATATCATACATCAGGCACATTTTCTCCTGTACACTGGATGTAATATACTGTGTGCACAGACATTAGATATTATATACAGGATACAATGTGGCTGGTGTAATATCTGATGTCTGCAGTCAGTATATCATACACCAGGCACATTTTCTCCTGTATACTGGATGTAATATACTGTGTGCACAGACATTAGATATTATATACAGGATACTATGTGGCTGGTGTAATATCTGATGTCTGCAGTCAGTATATCATACACCAGGCACATTTTCTCCTGTATACTGGATGTAATATACTGTGTGCACAGACATTAGATATTATATACAGGATACTATGTGGCTGGTGTAATATCTGATATCTGCAGTCAGTATATCATACACCAGGCACATTTTCTCCTGTATACTGGATGTAATATACTGTGTGCACAGACATTAGATATTATATACAGGATACTATGTGGCTGGTGTAATATCTGATGTCTGCAGTCAGTATATCATACACCAGGCACATTTTCTCCTGTATACTGGATGTAATATACTGTGTGCACAGACATTAGATATTATATACAGGATACTATGTGGCTGGTGTAATATCTGATGTCTGCAGTCAGTGTATCATACACCAGGCACATTTTCTGCTGTACACTGGATGTAATATACTGTGTGCACAGACATTAGATATTATATACAGGATACTATGTGGCTGGTGTAATATCTGATGTCTGCAGTCAGTATATCATACACCAGGCACATTTTCTCCTGTACACTGGATGTAATATACTGTGTGCACAGACATTAGATATTATATACAGGATAATATGTGGCTGGTGTAATATCTGATGTCTGCAGTCAGTATATCATACACCAAGCACATTTTCTCCTGTACACTGGATGTAATATACTGTGTGCACAGACATTAGATATTATATACAGGATACTATGTGGCTGGTGTAATATCTGATGTCTGCAGTCAGTATATCATACACCAGGCACATTTTCTCCTGTACACTGGATGTAATATACTGTGTGCACAGACATTAGATATTATATACAGGATACTATGTGGCTGGTGTAATATCTGATGTCTGCAGTCAGTATATCATACACCAGGCACATTTTCTCCTGTATACTGGATGTAATATACTGTGTGCACAGACATTAGATATTATATACAGGATACTATGTGGCTGGTGTAATATCTGATATCTGCAGTCAGTATATCATACACCAGGCACATTTTCTCCTGTATACTGGATGTAATATACTGTGTGCACAGACATTAGATATTATATACAGGATACTATGTGGCTGGTGTAATATCTGATGTCTGCAGTCAGTATATCATACACCAGGCACATTTTCTCCTGTATACTGGATGTAATATACTGTGTGCACAGACATTAGATATTATATACAGGATACTATGTGGCTGGTGTAATATCTGATGTCTGCAGTCAGTGTATCATACACCAGGCACATTTTCTGCTGTACACTGGATGTAATATACTGTGTGCACAGACATTAGATATTATATACAGGATACTATGTGGCTGGTGTAATATCTGATATCTGCAGTCAGTATATCATACACCAGGCACATTTTCTCCTGTACACTGGATGTAATATACTGTGTGCACAGACATTAGATATTATATACAGGATACTATGTGGCTGGTGTTATATCTGATGTCTGTAGTCACAGTATATCATCCACCAGGCACATTTTCTCCTGTACACTGGATGTAATATACTGTGTGCACAGACATTAGATATTATATACAGGATACTATGTGGCTGGTGTAATATCTGATGTCTGCAGTCAGTATATCATACATCAGGCACATTTTATCCTGTACACTGGATGTAATATACTGTGTGCACAGACATTAGATATTATATACAGGATACTATGTGGCTGGTGTAATATCTGATGTCTGCAGTCAGTATATCATACACCAGGCACATTTTCTCCTGTATACTGGATGTAATATACTGTGTGCACAGACATTAGATATTATATACAGGATACTATGTGGCTGGTGTAATATCTGATGTCTGCAGTCAGTATATCATACACCAGACACATTTTCTCCTCTACACTGGATGTAATATACTGTGTGCACAGACATTAGATATTATATACCGGATACTATGTGACTGGTGTAATATTTGATGTCTGTAGTCAGTATATCATACACCAGGCACATTTTCTCCTGTACACTGGATGTAATATACTGTGTGCACAGACATTAGATATTATATACAGGATACAATGTCGCTGGTGTAATATCTGATGTCTGCAGTCAGTATATCATACACCAGGCACATTTTCTCCTGTACACTGGATGTAATATACTGTGTGCACAGACATTAGATATTATATACAGGATACTATGTGGCTGGTGTAATATCTGATGTCTGCAGTCAGTATATCATACACCAGGCACATTTTCTCCTGTACACTGGATGTAATATACTGTGTGCACAGACATTAGATATTATATACAGGATACTATGTGGCTGGTGTAATATCTGATGTCTGCAGTCAGTATATCATACATCAGGCACATTTTCTCCTGTACACTGGATGTAATATACTGTGTGCACAGACATTAGATATTATATACAGGATACAATGTGGCTGGTGTAATATCTGATGTCTGCAGTCAGTATATCATACACCAGGCACATTTTCTCCTGTATACTGGATGTAATATACTGTGTGCACAGACATTAGATATTATATACAGGATACTATGTGGCTGGTGTAATATCTGATGTCTGCAGTCAGTATATCATACACCAGGCACATTTTCTCCTGTATACTGGATGTAATATACTGTGTGCACAGACATTAGATATTATATACAGGATACTATGTGGCTGGTGTAATATCTGATATCTGCAGTCAGTATATCATACACCAGGCACATTTTCTCCTGTATACTGGATGTAATATACTGTGTGCACAGACATTAGATATTATATACAGGATACTATGTGGCTGGTGTAATATCTGATGTCTGCAGTCAGTATATCATACACCAGGCACATTTTCTCCTGTATACTGGATGTAATATACTGTGTGCACAGACATTAGATATTATATACAGGATACTATGTGGCTGGTGTAATATCTGATGTCTGCAGTCAGTGTATCATACACCAGGCACATTTTCTCCTGTACACTGGATGTAATATACTGTGTGCACAGACATTAGATATTATATACAGGATACTATGTGACTGGTGTAATATCTGATGTCTGCAGTCAGTATATCATACACCAGGCACATTTTCTCCTGTACACTGGATGTAATATACTGTGTGCACAGACATTAGATATTATATACAGGATAATATGTGGCTGGTGTAATATCTGATGTCTGCAGTCAGTATATCATACACCAAGCACATTTTCTCCTGTACACTGGATGTAATATACTGTGTGCACAGACATTAGATATTATATACAGGATACTATGTGGCTGGTGTAATATCTGATGTCTGCAGTCAGTATATCATACACCAGGCACATTTTCTCCTGTACACTGGATGTAATATACTGTGTGCACAGACATTAGATATTATATACAGGATACTATGTGGCTGGTGTAATATCTGATGTCTGCAGTCAGTATATCATACACCAGGCACATTTTCTCCTGTATACTGGATGTAATATACTGTGTGCACAGACATTAGATATTATATACAGGATACTATGTGGCTGGTGTAATATCTGATATCTGCAGTCAGTATATCATACACCAGGCACATTTTCTCCTGTATACTGGATGTAATATACTGTGTGCACAGACATTAGATATTATATACAGGATACTATGTGGCTGGTGTAATATCTGATGTCTGCAGTCAGTATATCATACACCAGGCACATTTTCTCCTGTATACTGGATGTAATATACTGTGTGCACAGACATTAGATATTATATACAGGATACTATGTGGCTGGTGTAATATCTGATGTCTGCAGTCAGTGTATCATACACCAGGCACATTTTCTGCTGTACACTGGATGTAATATACTGTGTGCACAGACATTAGATATTATATACAGGATACTATGTGGCTGGTGTAATATCTGATATCTGCAGTCAGTATATCATACACCAGGCACATTTTCTCCTGTACACTGGATGTAATATACTGTGTGCACAGACATTAGATATTATATACAGGATACTATGTGGCTGGTGTAATATCTGATGTCTGCATTCAGTATATCATACACCAGGCACATTTTCTCCTGTACACTGGATGTAATATACTGTGTGCACAGACATTAGATATTATATACAGGATACTATGTGGCTGGTGTAATATCTGATGTCTGCAGTCAGTATATCATACACCAGACACATTTTCTCCTCTACACTGGATGTAATATACTGTGTGCACAGACATTAGATATTATATACCGGATACTATGTGACTGGTGTAATATTTGATGTCTGTAGTCAGTATATCATACACCAGGCACATTTTCTCCTGTACACTGGATGTAATATACTGTGTGCACAGACATTAGATATTATATACAGGATACAATGTCGCTGGTGTAATATCTGATGTCTGCAGTCAGTATATCATACACCAGGCACATTTTCTCCTGTACACTGGATGTAATATACTGTGTGCACAGACATTAGATATTATATACAGGATACTATGTGGCTGGTGTAATATCTGATGTCTGCAGTCAGTATATCATACACCAGGCACATTTTGTCCTGTACACTGGATGTAATATACTGTGTGCACAGACATTAGATATTATATACAGGATAATATGTGGCTGGTGTAATATCTGATGTCTGCAGTCAGTATATCATACACCAAGCACATTTTCTCCTGTACACTGGATGTAATATACTGTGTGCACAGACATTAGATATTATATACAGGATACTATGTGGCTGGTGTAATATCTGATGTCTGCAGTCAGTATATCATACACCAGGCACATTTTCTCCTGTACACTGGATGTAATATACTGTGTGCACAGACATTAGATATTATATACAGGATACTATGTGGCTGGTGTAATATCTGATGTCTGCAGTCAGTATATCATACACCAGGCACATTTTCTCCTGTATACTGGATGTAATATACTGTGTGCACAGACATTAGATATTATATACAGGATACTATGTGGCTGGTGTAATATCTGATATCTGCAGTCAGTATATCATACACCAGGCACATTTTCTCCTGTATACTGGATGTAATATACTGTGTGCACAGACATTAGATATTATATACAGGATACTATGTGGCTGGTGTAATATCTGATGTCTGCAGTCAGTATATCATACACCAGGCACATTTTCTCCTGTATACTGGATGTAATATACTGTGTGCACAGACATTAGATAGTATATACAGGATACTATGTGGCTGGTGTAATATCTGATGTCTGCAGTCAGTGTATCATACACCAGGCACATTTTCTGCTGTACACTGGATGTAATATACTGTGTGCACAGACATTAGATATTATATACAGGATACTATGTGGCTGGTGTAATATCTGATATCTGCAGTCAGTATATCATACACCAGGCACATTTTCTCCTGTACACTGGATGTAATATACTGTGTGCACAGACATTAGATATTATATACAGGATACTATGTGGCTGGTGTAATATCTGATGTCTGCAGTCAGTATATCATACACCAGGCACATTTTCTCCTGTACACTGGATGTAATATACTGTGTGCACAGACATTAGATATTATATACAGGATACTATGTGGCTGGTGTTATATCTGATGTCTGTAGTCACAGTATATCATCCACCAGGCACATTTTCTCCTGTACACTGGATGTAATATACTGTGTGCACAGACATTAGATATTATATACAGGATACTATGTGGCTGGTGTAATATCTGATGTCTGCAGTCAGTATATCATACATCAGGCACATTTTATCCTGTACACTGGATGTAATATACTGTGTGCACAGACATTAGATATTATATACAGGATACTATGTGGCTGGTGTAATATCTGATGTCTGCAGTCAGTATATCATACACCAGGCACATTTTCTCCTGTATACTGGATGTAATATACTGTGTGCACAGACATTAGATATTATATACAGGATACTATGTGGCTGGTGTAATATCTGATGTCTGCAGTCAGTATATCATACACCAGGCACATTTTCTCCTGTATACTGGATGTAATATACTGTGTGCACAGACATTAGATTTTATATACAGGATACTATGTGGCTGGTGTAATATCTGATGTCTGCAGTCAGTATATCATACACCAGGCACATTTTCTCCTGCACACTGGATGTAATATACTGTGCGCACAGACATTAGATATTAGATACAGGATACTATGTGGCTGGTGTAATATCTGATGTCTGCAGTCAGTATATCATACACCAGGCACATTTTCTCCTCTACACTGGATGTAATATACTGTGTGCACAGACATTAGATATTATATACCGGATACTATGTGACTGGTGTAATATTTGATGTCTGTAGTCAGTATATCATACACCAGGCACATTTTCTCCTGTACACTGGAGGTAATATACTGTGTGCACAGACATTAGATATTATATACAGGATACAATGTGGCTGGTGTAATATCTGATGTCTGCAGTCAGTATATCATACACCAGGCACATTTTCTCCTGTATACTGGATGTAATATACTGTGTGCACAGACATTAGATATTATATACAGGATACTATGTGGCTGGTGTAATATCTGATGTCTGCAGTCAGTATATCATACACCAGACACATTTTCTCCTCTACACTGGATGTAATATACTGTGTGCACAGACATTAGATATTATATACCGGATACTATGTGACTGGTGTAATATTTGATGTCTGTAGTCAGTATATCATACACCAGGCACATTTTCTCCTGTACACTGGATGTAATATACTGTGTGCACAGACATTAGATATTATATACAGGATACAATGTCGCTGGTGTAATATCTGATGTCTGCAGTCAGTATATCATACACCAGGCACATTTTCTCCTGTACACTGGATGTAATATACTGTGTGCACAGACATTAGATATTATATACAGGATACTATGTGGCTGGTGTAATATCTGATGTCTGCAGTCAGTATATCATACACCAGGCACATTTTCTCCTGTACACTGGATGTAATATACTGTGTGCACAGACATTAGATATTATATACAGGATACTATGTGGCTGGTGTAATATCTGATGTCTGCAGTCAGTATATCATACATCAGGCACATTTTCTCCTGTACACTGGATGTAATATACTGTGTGCACAGACATTAGATATTATATACAGGATACAATGTGGCTGGTGTAATATCTGATGTCTGCAGTCAGTATATCATACACCAGGCACATTTTCTCCTGTATACTGGATGTAATATACTGTGTGCACAGACATTAGATATTATATACAGGATACTATGTGGCTGGTGTAATATCTGATGTCTGCAGTCAGTATATCATACACCAGGCACATTTTCTCCTGTATACTGGATGTAATATACTGTGTGCACAGACATTAGATATTATATACAGGATACTATGTGGCTGGTGTAATATCTGATATCTGCAGTCAGTATATCATACACCAGGCACATTTTCTCCTGTATACTGGATGTAATATACTGTGTGCACAGACATTAGATATTATATACAGGATACTATGTGGCTGGTGTAATATCTGATGTCTGCAGTCAGTATATCATACACCAGGCACATTTTCTCCTGTATACTGGATGTAATATACTGTGTGCACAGACATTAGATATTATATACAGGATACTATGTGGCTGGTGTAATATCTGATGTCTGCAGTCAGTGTATCATACACCAGGCACATTTTCTCCTGTACACTGGATGTAATATACTGTGTGCACAGACATTAGATATTATATACAGGATACTATGTGACTGGTGTAATATCTGATGTCTGCAGTCAGTATATCATACACCAGGCACATTTTCTCCTGTACACTGGATGTAATATACTGTGTGCACAGACATTAGATATTATATACAGGATAATATGTGGCTGGTGTAATATCTGATGTCTGCAGTCAGTATATCATACACCAAGCACATTTTCTCCTGTACACTGGATGTAATATACTGTGTGCACAGACATTAGATATTATATACAGGATACTATGTGGCTGGTGTAATATCTGATGTCTGCAGTCAGTATATCATACACCAGGCACATTTTCTCCTGTACACTGGATGTAATATACTGTGTGCACAGACATTAGATATTATATACAGGATACTATGTGGCTGGTGTAATATCTGATGTCTGCAGTCAGTATATCATACACCAGGCACATTTTCTCCTGTATACTGGATGTAATATACTGTGTGCACAGACATTAGATATTATATACAGGATACTATGTGGCTGGTGTAATATCTGATATCTGCAGTCAGTATATCATACACCAGGCACATTTTCTCCTGTATACTGGATGTAATATACTGTGTGCACAGACATTAGATATTATATACAGGATACTATGTGGCTGGTGTAATATCTGATGTCTGCAGTCAGTATATCATACACCAGGCACATTTTCTCCTGTATACTGGATGTAATATACTGTGTGCACAGACATTAGATATTATATACAGGATACTATGTGGCTGGTGTAATATCTGATGTCTGCAGTCAGTGTATCATACACCAGGCACATTTTCTGCTGTACACTGGATGTAATATACTGTGTGCACAGACATTAGATATTATATACAGGATACTATGTGGCTGGTGTAATATCTGATATCTGCAGTCAGTATATCATACACCAGGCACATTTTCTCCTGTACACTGGATGTAATATACTGTGTGCACAGACATTAGATATTATATACAGGATACTATGTGGCTGGTGTAATATCTGATGTCTGCATTCAGTATATCATACACCAGGCACATTTTCTCCTGTACACTGGATGTAATATACTGTGTGCACAGACATTAGATATTATATACAGGATACTATGTGGCTGGTGTAATATCTGATGTCTGCAGTCAGTATATCATACACCAGGCACATTTTCTCCTCTACACTGGATGTAATATACTGTGTGCACAGACATTAGATATTATATACCGGATACTATGTGACTGGTGTAATATTTGATGTCTGTAGTCAGTATATCATACACCAGGCACATTTTCTCCTGTACACTGGAGGTAATATACTGTGTGCACAGACATTAGATATTATATACAGGATACAATGTGGCTGGTGTAATATCTGATGTCTGCAGTCAGTATATCATACACCAGGCACATTTTCTCCTGTATACTGGATGTAATATACTGTGTGCACAGACATTAGATATTATATACAGGATACTATGTGGCTGGTGTAATATCTGATGTCTGCAGTCAGTATATCATACACCAGACACATTTTCTCCTCTACACTGGATGTAATATACTGTGTGCACAGACATTAGATATTATATACCGGATACTATGTGACTGGTGTAATATTTGATGTCTGTAGTCAGTATATCATACACCAGGCACATTTTCTCCTGTACACTGGATGTAATATACTGTGTGCACAGACATTAGATATTATATACAGGATACAATGTCGCTGGTGTAATATCTGATGTCTGCAGTCAGTATATCATACACCAGGCACATTTTCTCCTGTACACTGGATGTAATATACTGTGTGCACAGACATTAGATATTATATACAGGATACTATGTGGCTGGTGTAATATCTGATGTCTGCAGTCAGTATATCATACATCAGGCACATTTTCTCCTGTACACTGGATGTAATATACTGTGTGCACAGACATTAGATATTATATACAGGATACAATGTGGCTGGTGTAATATCTGATGTCTGCAGTCAGTATATCATACACCAGGCACATTTTCTCCTGTATACTGGATGTAATATACTGTGTGCACAGACATTAGATATTATATACAGGATACTATGTGGCTGGTGTAATATCTGATGTCTGCAGTCAGTATATCATACACCAGGCACATTTTCTCCTGTATACTGGATGTAATATACTGTGTGCACAGACATTAGATATTATATACAGGATACTATGTGGCTGGTGTAATATCTGATATCTGCAGTCAGTATATCATACACCAGGCACATTTTCTCCTGTATACTGGATGTAATATACTGTGTGCACAGACATTAGATATTATATACAGGATACTATGTGGCTGGTGTAATATCTGATGTCTGCAGTCAGTATATCATACACCAGGCACATTTTCTCCTGTATACTGGATGTAATATACTGTGTGCACAGACATTAGATATTATATACAGGATACTATGTGGCTGGTGTAATATCTGATGTCTGCAGTCAGTGTATCATACACCAGGCACATTTTCTGCTGTACACTGGATGTAATATACTGTGTGCACAGACATTAGATATTATATACAGGATACTATGTGGCTGGTGTAATATCTGATGTCTGCAGTCAGTATATCATACACCAGGCACATTTTCTCCTGTACACTGGATGTAATATACTGTGTGCACAGACATTAGATATTATATACAGGATAATATGTGGCTGGTGTAATATCTGATGTCTGCAGTCAGTATATCATACACCAAGCACATTTTCTCCTGTACACTGGATGTAATATACTGTGTGCACAGACATTAGATATTATATACATTATACTATGTGGCTGGTGTAATATCTGATGTCTGCAGTCAGTATATCATACACCAGGCACATTTTCTCCTGTACACTGGATGTAATATACTGTGTGCACAGACATTAGATATTATATACAGGATACTATGTGGCTGGTGTAATATCTGATGTCTGCAGTCAGTATATCATACACCAGGCACATTTTCTCCTGTATACTGGATGTAATATACTGTGTGCACAGACATTAGATATTATATACAGGATACTATGTGGCTGGTGTAATATCTGATATCTGCAGTCAGTATATCATACACCAGGCACATTTTCTCCTGTATACTGGATGTAATATACTGTGTGCACAGACATTAGATATTATATACAGGATACTATGTGGCTGGTGTAATATCTGATGTCTGCAGTCAGTATATCATACACCAGGCACATTTTCTCCTGTATACTGGATGTAATATACTGTGTGCACAGACATTAGATATTATATACAGGATACTATGTGGCTGGTGTAATATCTGATGTCTGCAGTCAGTGTATCATACACCAGGCACATTTTCTGCTGTACACTGGATGTAATATACTGTGTGCACAGACATTAGATATTATATACAGGATACTATGTGGCTGGTGTAATATCTGATATCTGCAGTCAGTATATCATACACCAGGCACATTTTCTCCTGTACACTGGATGTAATATACTGTGTGCACAGACATTAGATATTATATACAGGATACTATGTGGCTGGTGTAATATCTGATTTCTGCATTCAGTATATCATACACCAGGCACATTTTCTCCTGTACACTGGATGTAATATACTGTGTGCACAGACATTAGATATTATATACAGGATACTATGTGGCTGGTGTAATATCTGATGTCTGCAGTCAGTATATCATACACCAGGCACATTTTCTCCTGTATACTGGATGTAATATACTGTGTGCACAGACATTAGATATTATATACAGGATACTATGTGGCTGGTGTAATATCTGATATCTGCAGTCAGTATATCATACACCAGGCACATTTTCTCCTGTATACTGGATGTAATATACTGTGTGCACAGACATTAGATATTATATACAGGATACTATGTGGCTGGTGTAATATCTGATGTCTGCAGTCAGTATATCATACACCAGGCACATTTTCTCCTGTACTCTGGATGTAATATACTGTGTACAGACATCTGATGTTATATACAGGATACTATGTGGCTGGTGTAATATCTGATGTCTGTAGTCAGTATATCATACACCAGGCACATTTTCTCCTGTACTCTGGATGTAATATACTGTGTGCACAGACATTAGATATTATATACAGGATACTATGTGGCTGGTGTAATATCTGATGTCTGCAGTCAGTATATCATACACCAGGCACATTTTCTCCTGTACTCTGGATGTAATATACTGTGTACAGACATCTGATGTTATATACAGGATACTATGTGGCTGGTGTAATATCTGATGTCTGTAGTCAGTATATCATACACCAGGCACATTTTCTCCTGTACTCTGGATGTAATATACTGTGTGCACAGACATTAGATATTATATACAGGATACTATGTGGCTGGTGTAATATCTGATGTCTGCAGTCAGTATATCATACACCAGGCACATTTTCTCCTGTACACTGGATGTAATATACTGTGTGCACAGACATTAGATATTATATACAGGATACAATGTGGCTGGTGTAATATCTGATGTCTGCAGTCAGTATATCATACACCAGGCACATTTTCTCCTGTATACTGGATGTAATATACTGTGTGCACAGACATTAGATATTATATACAGGATACTATGTGGCTGGTGTAATATCTGATGTCTGCAGTCACTATATCATACACCAGGCACATTTTCTCCTGTATACTGGATGTAATATACTGTGTGCACAGACATTAGATATTATATACAGGATACTATGTGGCTGGTGTAATATCTGATATCTGCAGTCAGTATATCATACACCAGGCACATTTTCTCCTGTATACTGGATGTAATATACTGTGTGCACAGACATTAGATATTATATACCGGATACTATGTGGCTGGTGTAATATCTGATGTCTGCAGTCAGTATATCATACACCAGGCACATTTTCTCCTGTATACTGGATGTAATATACTGTGTGCACAGACATTAGATATTATATACAGGATACTATGTGGCTGGTGTAATATCTGATGTCTGCAGTCAGTGTATCATACACCAGGCACATTTTCTGCTGTACACTGGATGTAATATACTGTGTGCACAGACATTAGATATTATATACAGGATACTATGTGGCTGGTGTAATATCTGATGTCTGCAGTCAGTATATCATACACCAGGCACATTTTCTCCTGTACTCTGGATGTAATAAACTGTGTACAGACATCTGATGTTATATACAGGATACTATGTGGCTGGTGTAATATCTGATGTCTGTAGTCAGTATATCATACACCAGGCACATTTTCTCCTGTACTCTGGATGTAATATACTGTGTGCACAGACATTAGATATTATATACAGGATACTATGTGGCTGGTGTAATATCTGATGTCTGCAGTCAGTATATCATACACCAGGCACATTTTTTCCTGTATACTGGATGTAATATACTGTGTGCACAGACATTAGATTTTATATACAGGATACTATGTGGCTGGTGTAATATCTGATGTCTGCAGTCAGTATATCATACACCAGGCACATTTTCTCCTGCACACTGGATGTAATATACTGTCTGCACACACATTAGATATTAGATACAGGATACTATGTGGCTGGTGTAATATCTGATGTCTGCAGTCAGTATATCATACACCAGGCACATTTTCTCCTCTACACTGGATGTAATATACTGTGTGCACAGACATTAGGTATTATATACAGGATACTATGTGGCTGGTGTAATATCTGATGTCTGCAGTCAGTATATCATACACCAGGCACATTTTCTCCTGTACACTGGATGTAATATACTGTGTGCACAGACATTAGATATTATATACAGGATACTATGTGGCTGGTGTAATATCTGATGTCTGCAGTCAGTATATCATACACCAGGCACATTTTCTCCTGTATACTGGATGTAATATACTGTGTGCACAGACATTAGATATTATATACAGGATACTATGTGGCTGGTGTAATATCTGATGTCTGCAGTCAGTATATCATACACCAGGCACATTTTCTCCTGTATACTGGATGTAATATACTGTGTGCACAGACATTAGATATTATATACAGGATACTATGTGGCTGGTGTAATATCTGATATCTGCAGTCAGTATATCATACACCAGGCACATTTTCTCCTGTACTCTGGATGTATTATACTGTGTGCACAGACATTAGATATTATATACAGGATACTATGTGGCTGGTGTAATATCTGATGTCTGCAGTCAGTATATCATACACCAGGCACATTTTCTCCTGTATACTGGATGTAATATACTGTGTGCACAGACATTAGATTTTATATACAGGATACTATGTGGCTGGTGTAATATCTGATGTCTGTAGTCAGTATATCATACACCAGGCACATTTTCTCCTGCACACTGGATGTAATATACTGTGTGCACACACATTAGATATTAGATACAGGATACTATGTGGCTGGTGTAATATCTGATGTCTGCAGTCAGTATATCATACACCAGGCACATTTTCTCCTCTACACTGGATGTAATATACTGTGTGCACAGACATTAGATATTATATACCGGATACTATGTGACTGGTGTAATATTTGATGTCTGTAGTCAGTATATCATACACCAGGCACATTTTCTCCTGTACACTGGATGTAATATACTGTGTGCACAGACATTAGATATTATATACAGGATACAATGTGGCTGGTGTAATATCTGATGTCTGCAGTCAGTATATCATACACCAGGCACATTTTCTCCTGTACACTGGATGTAATATACAGTGTGCACAGACATTAGATATTATATACAGGATACTATGTGGCTGGTGTAATATCTGATGTCTGCAGTCAGTATATCATACACCAGACACATTTTCTCCTCTACACTGGATGTAATATACTGTGTGCACAGACATTAGATATTATATACCGGATACTATGTGACTGGTGTAATATTTGATGTCTGTAGTCAGTATATCAAACACCAGGCACATTTTCTCCTGTACACTGGATGTAATATACTGTGTGCACAGACATTAGATATTATATACAGGATGCAATGTGGCTGGTGTAATATCTGATGTCTGCAGTCAGTATATCATACACCAGGCACATTTTCTCCTGTACACTGGATGTAATATACTGTGTGCACAGACATTAGATATTATATACAGGATACAATGTGGCTGGTGTAATATCTGATGTCTGCAGTCAGTATATCATCCACCAGGCACATTTTCTCCTGTACACTGGATGTAATATACTGTGTGCACAGACATTAGATATTATATACAGGATACTATGTGGCTGGTGTAATATCTGATGTCTGCAGTCAGTATATCATACATCAGGCACATTTTCTCCTGTACACTGGATGTAATATACTGTGTGCACAGACATTAGATATTATATACAGGATACTATGTGGCTGGTGTAATATCTGATGTCTGCAGTCAGTATATCATACACCAGGCACATTTTCTCCTGTATACTGGATGTAATATACTGTGTGCACAGACATTAGATATTATATACAGGATACTATGTGGCTGGTGTAATATCTGATGTCTGCAGTCAGTATATCATACACCAGGCACATTTTCTCCTGTATACTGGATGTAATATACTGTGTGCACAGACATTAGATTTTATGTACAGGATACTATGTGGCTGGTGTAATATCTGATGTCTGCAGTCAGTATATCATACACCAGGCATATTTTCTCCTGCACACTGGATGTAATATACTGTGTGCACACACATTAGATATTAGATACAGGATACTATGTGGCTGGTGTAATATCTGATGTCTGCAGTCAGTATATCATACACCAGGCACATTTTCTCCTCTACACTGGATGTAATATACTGTGTGCACAGACATTAGATATTATATACCGGATACTATGTGACTGGTGTAATATTTGATGTCTGTAGTCAGTATATCATACACCAGGCACATTTTCTCCTGTACACTGGATGTAATATACTGTGTGCACAGACATTAGATATTATATACAGGATACAATGTGGCTGGTGTAATATCTGATGTCTGCAGTCAGTATATCATACACCAGGCACATTTTCTCCTGTACACTGGATGTAATATACAGTGTGCACAGACATTAGATATTATATACAGGATACTATGTGGCTGGTGTAATATCTGATGTCTGCAGTCAGTATATCATACACCAGACACATTTTCTCCTCTACACTGGATGTAATATACTGTGTGCACAGACATTAGATATTATATACCGGATACTATGTGACTGGTGTAATATTTGATGTCTGTAGTCAGTATATCATACACCAGGCACATTTTCTCCTGTACACTGGATGTAATATACTGTGTGCACAGACATTAGATATTATATACAGGATACAATGTCGCTGGTGTAATATCTGATGTCTGCAGTCAGTATATCATACACCAGGCACATTTTCTCCTGTACACTGGATGTAATATACTGTGTGCACAGACATTAGATATTATATACAGGATACTATGTGGCTGGTGTAATATCTGATGTCTGCAGTCAGTATATCATACACCAGGCACATTTTCTCCTGTACACTGGATGTAATATACTGTGTGCACAGACATTAGATATTATATACAGGATACTATGTGGCTGGTGTAATATCTGATGTCTGCAGTCAGTATATCATACATCAGGCACATTTTCTCCTGTACACTGGATGTAATATACTGTGTGCACAGACATTAGATATTATATACAGGATACAATGTGGCTGGTGTAATATCTGATGTCTGCAGTCAGTATATCATACACCAGGCACATTTTCTCCTGTATACTGGATGTAATATACTGTGTGCACAGACATTAGATATTATATACAGGATACTATGTGGCTGGTGTAATATTTGATGTCTGCAGTCAGTATATCATACACCAGGCACATTTTCTCCTGTATACTGGATGTAATATACTGTGTGCACAGACATTAGATATTATATACAGGATACTATGTGGCTGGTGTAATATCTGATATCTGCAGTCAGTATATCATACACCAGGCACATTTTCTCCTGTATACTGGATGTAATATACTGTGTGCACAGACATTAGATATTATATACAGGATACTATGTGGCTGGTGTAATATCTGATGTCTGCAGTCAGTATATCATACACCAGGCACATTTTCTCCTGTATACTGGATGTAATATACTGTGTGCACAGACATTAGATATTATATACAGGATACTATGTGGCTGGTGTAATATCTGATGTCTGCAGTCAGTGTATCATACACCAGGCACATTTTCTGCTGTACACTGGATGTAATATACTGTGTGCACAGACATTAGATATTATATACAGGATACTATGTGGCTGGTGTAATATCTGATGTCTGCAGTCAGTATATCATACACCAGGCACATTTTCTCCTGTACACTGGATGTAATATACTGTGTGCACAGACATTAGATATTATATACAGGATAATATGTGGCTGGTGTAATATCTGATGTCTGCAGTCAGTATATCATACACCAGGCACATTTTCTCCTGTACACTGGATGTAATATACTGTGTGCACAGACATTAGATATTATATACAGGATACTATGTGGCTGGTGTAATATCTGATGTCTGCAGTCAGTATATCATACACCAGGCACATTTTCTCCTGTACACTAGATGTAATATACTGTGTGCACAGACATTAGATATTATATACAGGATACTATGTGGCTGGTGTAATATCTGATGTCTGTAGTCAGTATATCATACACCAGGCACATTTTCTCCTGTACTCTGGATGTAATATACTGTGTGCTCAGACATTAGATATTATATACAGGATACTATGTGGCTGGTGTAATATCTGATATCTGCAGTCAGTATATCATACACCAGGCACATTTTCTCCTGTATACTGGATGTAATATACTGTGTGCACAGACATTAGATATTATATACAGGATACTATGTGGCTGGTGTAATATCTGATGTCTGCAGTCAGTATATCATACACCAGGCACATTTTCTCCTGTATACTGGATGTAATATACTGTGTGCACAGACATTAGATATTATATACAGGATACTATGTGGCTGGTGTAATATCTGATATCTGCAGTCAGTATATCATACACCAGGCACATTTTCTCCTGTACACTGGATGTAATATACTGTGTGCACAGACATTAGATATTATATACAGGATACTATGTGGCTGGTGTAATATCTGATGTCTGCATTCAGTATATCATACACCAGGCACATTTTCTCCTGTACACTGGATGTAATATACTGTGTGCACAGACATTAGATATTATATACAGGATACTATGTGGCTGGTGTAATATCTGATGTCTGCAGTCAGTATATCATACACCAGGCACATTTTCTCCTGTATACTGGATGTAATATACTGTGTGCACAGACATTAGATATTATATACAGGATACTATGTGGCTGGTGTAATATCTGATATCTGCAGTCAGTATATCATACACCAGGCACATTTTCTCCTGTATACTGGATGTAATATACTGTGTGCACAGACATTAGATATTATATACAGGATACTATGTGGCTGGTGTAATATCTGATGTCTGCAGACAGTATATCATACACCAGGCACATTTTCTCCTGTACTCTGGATGTAATATACTGTGTACAGACATCTGATGTTATATACAGGATACTATGTGGCTGGTGTAATATCTGATGTCTGTAGTCAGTATATCATACACCAGGCACATTTTCTCCTGTACTCTGGATGTAATATACTGTGTGCACAGACATTAGATATTATATACAGGATACTATGTGGCTGGTGTAATATCTGATATCTGCAGTCAGTATATCATACACCAGGCACATTTTCTCCTGTACACTGGATGTAATATACTGTGTGCACAGACAATAGATATTATATACAGGATACTATGTGGCTGGTGTAATATCTGATGTCTGCATTCAGTATATCATACACCAGGCACATTTTCTCCTGTATACTGGATGTAATATACTGTGTGCACAGACATTAGATATTATATACAGGATACTATGTGGCTGGTGTAATATCTGATGTCTGCAGTCAGTGTATCATACACCAGGCACATTTTCTGCTGTACACTGGATGTAATATACTGTGTGCACAGACATTAGATATTATATACAGGATACTATGTGGCTGGTGTAATATCTGATGTCTGCAGTCAGTATATCATACACCAGGCACATTTTCTCCTGTACACTGGATGTAATATACTGTGTGCACAGACATTAGATATTATATACAGGATACTATGTGGCTGGTGTAATATCTGATGTCTGCAGTCAGTATATCATACATCAGGCACATTTTCTCCTGTACACTGGATGTAATATACTGTGTGCACAGACATTAGATATTATATACAGGATACTATGTGGCTGGTGTAATATCTGATGTCTGCAGTCAGTATATCATACACCAGGCACATTTTCTCCTGTACTCTGGATGTAATATACTGTGTACAGACATCTGATGTTATATACAGGATACTATGTGGCTGGTGTAATATCTGATGTCTGTAGTCAGTATATCATACACCAGGCACATTTTCTCCTGTACTCTGGATGTAATATACTGTGTGCACAGACATTAGATATTATATACAGGATACTATGTGGCTGGTGTAATATCTGATATCTGCAGTCAGTATATCATACACCAGGCACATTTTCTCCTGTACACTGGATGTAATATACTGTGTGCACAGACATTAGATATTATATACAGGATACTATGTGGCTGGTGTAATATCTGATGTCTGCAGTCAGTATATCATACACCAGGCACATTTTCTCCTGTACTCTGGATGTAATATACTGTGTGCACAGACATTAGATATTATATACAGGATACTATGTGGCTGGTGTAATATCTGATATCTGCAGTCAGTATATCATACACCAGGCACATTTTCTCCTGTACACTGGATGTAATATACTGTGTGCACAGACATTAGATATTATATACAGGATACTATGTGGCTGGTGTAATATCTGATGTCTGCAGTCAGTATATCATACACCAGGCACATTTTCTCCTGTATACTGGATGTAATATACTGTGTGCACAGACATTAGATATTATATACAGGATACTATGTGGCTGGTGTAATATCTGATGTCTGCAGTCAGTATATCATACACCAGGCACATTTTCTCCTGTACTCTGGATGTAATATACTGTGTGCACAGACATTAGATATTATATACAGGATACTATGTGGCTGGTGTAATATCTGATGTCTGCAGTCAGTATATCATACACCAGGCACATTTTCTCCTGTACACTGGATGTAATATACTGTGTGTACAGACATTAGATATTATATACAGGATACTATGTGGCTGGTGTAATATCTGATGTCTGCAGTCAGTATATCATACACCAGGCACATTTTCTCCTGTATACTGGATGTAATATACTGTGTGCACAGACATTAGATATTATATACAGGATACTATGTGGCTGGTGTAATATCTGATGTCTGCAGTCAGTATATCATACACCAGGCACATTTTCTCCTGTACACTGGATGTAATATACTGTGTGCACAGACATTAGATATTATATACAGGATACTATGTGGCTGGTGTAATATCTGATGTCTGCAGTCAGTATATCATACACCAGGCACATTTTCTCCTGTACTCTGGATGTAATATACTGTGTGCACAGACATTAGATATTATATACAGGATACTATGTGGCTGGTGTAATATCTGATATCTGCAGTCAGTATTTCATACACCAGGCACATTTTCTCCTGTACACTGGATGTAATATACTGTGTGCACAGACATTAGATATTATATACAGGACACTATGTGGCTGGTGTAATATCTGATATCTGCAGTCAGTATATCATACACCAGGCACATTTTCTCCTGTATACTGGATGTAATATACTGTGTGCACAGACATTAGATATTATATACAGGATACTATGTGGCTGGTGTAATATCTGATGTCTGCAGTCAGTATATCATACACCAGGCACATTTTCTCCTGTATACTGGATGTAATATACTGTGTGCACAGACATTAGATATTATATACAGGATACTATGTGGCTGGTGTAATATCTGATGTCTGCAGTCAGTGTATCATACACCAGGCACATTTTCTGCTGTACACTGGATGTAATATACTGTGTGCACAGACATTAGATATTATATACAGGATACTATGTGGCTGGTGTAATATCTGATGTCTGCAGTCAGTATATCATACACCAGGCACATTTTCTCCTGTACACTGGATGTAATATACTGTGTGCACAGACATTAGATATTATATACAGGATAATATGTGGCTGGTGTAATATCTGATGTCTGCAGTCAGTATATCATACACCAGGCACATTTTCTCCTGTACACTGGATGTAATATACTGTGTGCACAGACATTAGATATTATATACAGGATACTATGTGGCTGGTGTAATATCTGATGTCTGCAGTCAGTATATCATACACCAGGCACATTTTCTCCTGTACACTAGATGTAATATACTGTGTGCACAGACATTAGATATTATATACAGGATACTATGTGGCTGGTGTAATATCTGATGTCTGTAGTCAGTATATCATACACCAGGCACATTTTCTCCTGTACTCTGGATGTAATATACTGTGTGCTCAGACATTAGATATTATATACAGGATACTATGTGGCTGGTGTAATATCTGATATCTGCAGTCAGTATATCATACACCAGGCACATTTTCTCCTGTACACTGGATGTAATATACTGTGTGCACAGACATTAGATATTATATACAGGATACTATGTGGCTGGTGTAATATCTGATATCTGCAGTCAGTATATCATACACCAGGCACATTTTCTCCTGTATACTGGATGTAATGTACTGTGTGCACAGACATTAGATATTATATACAGGATACTATGTGGCTGGTGTAATATCTGATGTCTGCAGTCAGTATATCATACACCAGGCACATTTTCTCCTGTATACTGGATGTAATATACTGTGTGCACAGACATTAGATATTATATACAGGATACTATGTGGCTGGTGTAATATCTGATGTCTGTAGTCAGTATATCATACACCAGGCACATTTTCTCCTGTACTCTGGATGTAATATACTGTGTGCACAGACATTAGATATTATATACAGGATACTATGTGGCTGGTGTAATATCTGATATCTGCAGTCAGTATTTCATACACCAGGCACATTTTCTCCTGTACACTGGATGTAATATACTGTGTGCACAGACATTAGATATTATATACAGGACACTATGTGGCTGGTGTAATATCTGATATCTGCAGTCAGTATATCATACACCAGGCACATTTTCTCCTGTATACTGGATGTAATATACTGTGTGCACAGACATTAGATATTATATACAGGATACTATGTGGCTGGTGTAATATCTGATGTCTGCAGTCAGTGTATCATACACCAGGCACATTTTCTGCTGTACACTGGATGTAATATACTGTGTGCACAGACATTAGATATTATATACAGGATACTATGTGGCTGGTGTAATATCTGATGTCTGCAGTCAGTATATCATACACCAGGCACATTTTCTCCTGTACACTGGATGTAATATACTGTGTGCACAGACATTAGATATTATATACAGGATAATATGTGGCTGGTGTAATATCTGATGTCTGCAGTCAGTATATCATACACCAGGCACATTTTCTCCTGTACACTGGATGTAATATACTGTGTGCACAGACATTAGATATTATATACAGGATACTATGTGGCTGGTGTAATATCTGATGTCTGCAGTCAGTATATCATACACCAGGCACATTTTCTCCTGTACACTAGATGTAATATACTGTGTGCACAGACATTAGATATTATATACAGGATACTATGTGGCTGGTGTAATATCTGATGTCTGTAGTCAGTATATCATACACCAGGCACATTTTCTCCTGTACTCTGGATGTAATATACTGTGTGCTCAGACATTAGATATTATATACAGGATACTATGTGGCTGGTGTAATATCTGATATCTGCAGTCAGTATATCATACACCAGGCACATTTTCTCCTGTACACTGGATGTAATATACTGTGTGCACAGACATTAGATATTATATACAGGATACTATGTGGCTGGTGTAATATCTGATATCTGCAGTCAGTATATCATACACCAGGCACATTTTCTCCTGTATACTGGATGTAATATACTGTGTGCACAGACATTAGATATTATATACAGGATACTATGTGGCTGGTGTAATATCTGATGTCTGCAGTCAGTATATCATACACCAGGCACATTTTCTCCTGTATACTGGATGTAATATACTGTGTGCACAGACATTAGATATTATATACAGGATACTATGTGGCTGGTGTAATATCTGATATCTGCAGTCAGTATATCATACACCAGGCACATTTTCTCCTGTATACTGGATGTAATATACTGTGTGCACAGACATTAGATATTATATACAGGATACTATGTGGCTGGTGTAATATCTGATGTCTGCAGACAGTATATCATACACCAGGCACATTTTCTCCTGTACTCTGGATGTAATATACTGTGTACAGACATCTGATGTTATATACAGGATACTATGTGGCTGGTGTAATATCTGATGTCTGTAGTCAGTATATCATACACCAGGCACATTTTCTCCTGTACTCTGGATGTAATATACTGTGTGCACAGACATTAGATATTATATACAGGATACTATGTGGCTGGTGTAATATCTGATATCTTCAGTCAGTATATCATACACCAGGCACATTTTCTCCTGTACACTGGATGTAATATACTGTGTGCACAGACAATAGATATTATATACAGGATACTATGTGGCTGGTGTAATATCTGATGTCTGCATTCAGTATATCATACACCAGGCACATTTTCTCCTGTATACTGGATGTAATATACTGTGTGCACAGACATTAGATATTATATACAGGATACTATGTGGCTGGTGTAATATCTGATGTCTGCAGTCAGTGTATCATACACCAGGCACATTTTCTGCTGTACACTGGATGTAATATACTGTGTGCACAGACATTAGATATTATATACAGGATACTATGTGGCTGGTGTAATATCTGATGTCTGCAGTCAGTATATCATACACCAGGCACATTTTCTCCTGTACACTGGATGTAATATACTGTGTGCACAGACATTAGATATTATATACAGGATACTATGTGGCTGGTGTAATATCTGATGTCTGCAGTCAGTATATCATACATCAGGCACATTTTCTCCTGTACACTGGATGTAATATACTGTGTGCACAGACATTAGATATTATATACAGGATACTATGTGGCTGGTGTAATATCTGATGTCTGCAGTCAGTATATCATACACCAGGCACATTTTCTCCTGTACTCTGGATGTAATATACTGTGTACAGACATCTGATGTTATATACAGGATACTATGTGGCTGGTGTAATATCTGATGTCTGTAGTCAGTATATCATACACCAGGCACATTTTCTCCTGTACTCTGGATGTAATATACTGTGTGCACAGACATTAGATATTATATACAGGATACTATGTGGCTGGTGTAATATCTGATATCTGCAGTCAGTATATCATACACCAGGCACATTTTCTCCTGTACACTGGATGTAATATACTGTGTGCACAGACATTAGATATTATATACAGGATACTATGTGGCTGGTGTAATATCTGATGTCTGCAGTCAGTATATCATACACCAGGCACATTTTCTCCTGTACTCTGGATGTAATATACTGTGTGCACAGACATTAGATATTATATACAGGATACTATGTGGCTGGTGTAATATCTGATATCTGCAGTCAGTATATCATACACCAGGCACATTTTCTCCTGTACACTGGATGTAATATACTGTGTGCACAGACATTAGATATTATATACAGGATACTATGTGGCTGGTGTAATATCTGATGTCTGCAGTCAGTATATCATACACCAGGCACATTTTCTCCTGTATACTGGATGTAATATACTGTGTGCACAGACATTAGATATTATATACAGGATACTATGTGGCTGGTGTAATATCTGATGTCTGCAGTCAGTATATCATACACCAGGCACATTTTCTCCTGTACTCTGGATGTAATATACTGTGTGCACAGACATTAGATATTATATACAGGATACTATGTGGCCGGTGTAATATCTGATGTCTGCAGTCAGTATATCATACACCAGGCACATTTTCTCCTGTACACTGGATGTAATATACTGTGTGTACAGACATTAGATATTATATACAGGATACTATGTGGCTGGTGTAATATCTGATGTCTGCAGTCAGTATATCATACACCAGGCACATTTTCTCCTGTATACTGGATGTAATATACTGTGTGCACAGACATTAGATATTATATACAGGATACTATGTGGCTGGTGTAATATCTGATGTCTGCAGTCAGTATATCATACACCAGGCACATTTTCTCCTGTACACTGGATGTAATATACTGTGTGCACAGACATTAGATATTATATACAGGATACTATGTGGCTGGTGTAATATCTGATGTCTGCAGTCAGTATATCATACACCAGGCACATTTTCTCCTGTACTCTGGATGTAATATACTGTGTGCACAGACATTAGATATTATATACAGGATACTATGTGGCTGGTGTAATATCTGATGTCTGTAGTCAGTATATCATACACCAGGCACATTTTCTCCTGTACTCTGGATGTAATATACTGTGTGCACAGACATTAGATATTATATACAGGATACTATGTGGCTGGTGTAATATCTGATATCTGCAGTCAGTATTTCATACACCAGGCACATTTTCTCCTGTACACTGGATGTAATATACTGTGTGCACAGACATTAGATATTATATACAGGACACTATGTGGCTGGTGTAATATCTGATGTCTGCAGTCAGTATATCATACACCAGGCACATTTTCTCCTGTATACTGGATGTAATATACTGTGTGCACAGACATTAGATATTATATACAGGATACTATGTGGCTGGTGTAATATCTGATGTCTGCAGTCAGTATATCATACACCAGGCACATTTTCTCCTGTACTCTGGATGTAATATACTGTGTGCACAGACATTAGATATTATATACAGGATACTATGTGGCTGGTGTAATATCTGATGTCTGCAGTCAGTATATCATACACCAGGCACATTTTCTCCTGTGCACTGGATGTAATATACTGTGTGCACAGACATTAGATATTATATACAGGATACTATGTGGCTGGTGTAATACCTGATGTCTGCAGTCAGTATATCATACACCAGGCATATTTTCTCCTCTACACTGGATGTAATATACTGTGTGCACAGACATTAGATATTATATTCAGGATACTATGTGGCTGGTGTAATATCTGATGTCTGTAGTCAGTATATCATACACCAGGCACATTTTCTCCTGTACACTGGATGTAATATACTGTGTGCACAGACATTAGATATTATATACAGGATACTATGTGGCTGGTGTAATATCTGATATCTGCAGTCAGTATATCATACACCAGGCACATTTTCTCCTGTACACTGGATGTAATATACTGTGTACACAGACATTAGATATTATATACAGGATACTATGTGGCTGGTGTAATATCTGATGTCTGCAGTCTGTATATCATACACCAGGCACATTTTCTCCTGTATACTGGATGTAATATACTGTGTGCACAGACATTAGATATTATATACAGGATACTATGTGGCTGGTGTAATATCTGATATCTGCAGTCAGTATATCATACACCAGGCACATTTTCTCCTGTACACTGGATGTAATATACTGTGTGCACAGACATTAGATATTATATACAGGATACTATGTGGCTGGTGTAATATCTGATGTCTGCAGTCAGTATATCATACACCAGGCACATTTTCTCCTGTATACTGGATGTAATATACTGTGTGCACAGACATTAGATATTATATACAGGATACTATGTGACTGGTGTAATATCTGATATCTGCAGTCAGTATATCATACACCAGGCACATTTTCTACTGTACACTGGATGTAATATACTGTGTGCACAGACATTAGATATTACATACAGGATACTATGTGGCTGGTGTAATATCTGATGTCTGCAGTCAGTATATCATACACCAGGCACATTTTCTCCTGTATACTGGATGTAATATACTGTGTGCACAGACATTAGATATTATATACAGGATACTATGTGGCTGGTGTAATATCTGATGTCTGTAGTCAGTATATCGTACACCAGGCACATTTTCTCCTCTACACTGGATGTAATATACTGTGTGCACAGACATTAGATATTACATACAGGATACTATGTGGCTGGTGTAATATCTGATGTCTGCAGTCAGTATATCATACACCAGGCACATTTTCTCCTGTATACTGGATGTAATATACTGTGTGCACAGACATTAGATATTATATACAGGATACTATGTGGCTGGTGTAATATCTGATGTCTGCAGTCAGTATATCATACACCAGGCACATTTTCTCCTCTACACTGGATGTAATATACTGTGTGCACAGACATTAGATATTATATACAGTGTACTATGTGGCTGGTGTAATATCTGATGTCTGCAGTCAGTGTATCATACACCAGGCACATTTTCTCCTGTACACTGGATGTAATATACTGTGTGCACAGACATTAGATATTATAAACAGGATACAATGTGGCTGGTGTAATATCTGATGTCTGTAGTCAGTATATCATACACCAGGCACATTTTCTCCTGTATACTGGATGTAATATACTGTGTGCACAGACATTAGATATTATATACAGGATACTATGTGGCTGGTGTAATATCTGATGTCTGTAGTCAGTATATCATACACCAGGCACATTTTCTCCTGTGCACTGGATGTAATATACTGTGTGCACAGACATTAGATATTATATACAGGATACTATGTGGCTGGTGTAATATCTGATGTCTGCAATCAGTATATCATACACCAGGCACATTTTCTCCGGTATACTGGATGTAATATACTGTGGGCACAGACATTAAATATTATATACAGGATACTATGTGGCTGGTGTAATATCTGATGTCTGCAGTCAGTATATCATACACCAGGCACATTTTCTCCTGTGCACTGGATGTAATATACTGTGTGCACAGACATTAGATATTATATACAGGATACTATGTGGCTGGTGTAATATCTGATGTCTGCAGTCAGTATATCATACACCAGGCACATTTTCTCCTTTATACTGGATGTAATATACTGTGTGCACAGACATTAGATATTATATACAGGATACTATGTGGCTGGTGTAATATCTGATGTCTGTAGTCAGTATATCATATACCAGGCACATTTTCTCCTGTGCACTGGATGTAATATACTGTGTGCACAGACATTAGATATTATATACAGGATACTATGTGGCTGGTGTAATATCTGATGTCTGCAGTCAGTATATCATACACCAGGCACATTTTCTCCTTTACACTGGATGTAATATACTGTGTGCACAGACATTAGATATTATATACAGGATACTATGTGGCTAGTGTAATATCTGATGTCTGCAGTCACAGTATATCATACACCAGGCACATTTTCTCCTGTACACAGGATGTAATGTACTGTGTGCACAGACATTAGATATTATATACAGGATACTATGTGACTGGTGTAATATCTGATATCTGCAGTCAGTATATCATTCACCAGGCACATTTTCTCCTCTACACCGGATGTAATATACTGTGTGCACAGACATTAGATATTATATTCAGGATACTATGTGGCTGGTGTAATATCTGATGTCTGTAGTCAGTATATCATACACCAGGCACATTTTGTCCTGTATACTGGATGTAATATACTGTGCGCACAGACATTAGATATTATATACAGGATACTATGTGGCTGGTGTAATATCTGATGTCTGCAATCAATATATCATACACCAGGCACATTTTCTCCTGTATACTGGATGTAATATACTGTGGGCACAGACATTAGATATTATATACAGGATACTATGTGGCTGGTGTAATATCTGATGTCTGTAGTCAGTATATCATACACCAGGCACATTTTCTCCTGTGCACTGGATGTAATATACTGTGTGCACAGACATTAGATATTATATACAGGATACTATGTGGCTAGTGTAATATCTGATGTCTGTAGTCAGTATATCATACACCAGACACATTTTCTCCTGTACACTGGATGTAATATACTGTGTGCACAGACATTAGATATTATATACAGGATACTATGTGGCTGGTGTAATATCTGATGTCTGCAGTCAGTATATCATACACCAGGCACATTTTCTCCTATATACTGGATGTAATATACTGTGTGCATAGACATTAGATATTATATACAGGATACTATGTGGCTGGTGTAATATCTGATATCTGCAGTCAGTATATCATACACCAGGCACATTTTCTCCTGTATACTGGATGTAATATACTGTGTGCACAGACATTAGATATTATATACAGGATACTATGTGGCTGGTGTAATATCTGATGTCTGCAGTCAGTATATCATACACCAGGCACATTTTCTCCTGTATACTGGATGTAATATACTGTGTGCACAGACATTAGATATTATATACAGGATACAATGTGGCTGGTGTAATATCTGATGTCTGCAGTCAGTATATCATACACCAGACACATTTTCTCCTGTACACTGGATGTAATATACTGTGTGCACAGACATTAGATATTATATACAGGATACTATGTGGCTGGTGTAATATCTGATGTCTGTAGTCACAGTATATCATACACCAGGCACATTTTCTCCTGTATACTGGATGTAATATACTGTGTGCACAGACATTAGATATTATATACAGGATACAATGTGGCTGGTGTAATATCTGATGTCTGCAGTCAGTATATCATACACCAGGCACATTTTCTCCTGTATACTGGATGTAATATACTGTGTGCACAGACATTAGATATTATATACAGGATACTATGTGGCTGGTGTAATATCTGATGTCTGCAGTCAGTATATCATACACCAGGCACATTTTCTCCTGTATACTGGATGTAATATACTGTGTGCACAGACATTAGATATTATATACAGGATACTATGTGGCTGGTGTAATATCTGATGTCTGTAGTCAGTATATCATACACCAGGCACATTTTCTCCTGTACACTGGATGTAATATACTGTGTACACAGACATTAGATATTATATACAGGATACTATGTGGCTGGTGTAATATCTGATGTCTGCAGTCAGTATATCATACACCAGGCACATTTTCTCCTTTACACTGGATGTAATATACTGTGTGCACAGACATTAGATATTATATACAGGATACTATGTGGCTGGTGTAATATCTGATGTCTGTAGTCACAGTATATCATACACCAGGCACATTTTCTCCTGTATACTGGATGTAATATACTGTGTGCACAGACATTAGATATTATATACAGGATACTATGTGGCTGGTGTAATATCTGATGTCTGCAGTCAGTATATCATACACCAGGCACATTTTCTCCTGTACACTGGATGTAATATACTGTGTGCACAGACATTAGATATTATATACAGGATACTATGTGACTGATGTAATATCTGATGTCTGTAGTCACAGTATATCATACACCAGGCACATTTTCTCCTCTACACTGGATGTAATATACTGTGTGCACAGACATTAGATATTATATACAGGATACTATGTGGCTGGTGTAATATCTGATATCTGCAGTCAGTGTATCATACACCAGGCACATTTTCTCCTGTATACTGGATGTAATATACTGCGTGCACAGACCTTAGATATTATATACAGAATACTATGTGGCTGGTGTAATATCTGATGTCTGTAGTCAGTATATCATACACCAGTCACATTTTCTCCTGTATACTGGATGTAATATACTGTGTGCACAGACATTAGATATTATATACAGGATACTATGTGGCTGGTGTAATATCTGATATCTGCAGTCAGTATATCATACACCAGGCACATTTTCTCCTGTATACTGGATGTAATATACTGTGTGCACAGACATTAGATATTATATACAGGATACTATGTGGCTGGTGTAATATCTGATGTCTGCAGTCAGTATATCATACACCAGGCACATTTTCTCCTGTATACTGGATGTAATATACTGTGTGTACAGACATTAGATATTATATACAGGATACTATGTGGCTGGTGTAATATCTGATGTCTGCAGTCAGTGTATCATACACCAGGCACATTTTCTGCTGTACACTGGATGTAATCTACTGTGTGCACAGACATTAGATATTATATACAGGATACTATGTGGCTGGTGTAATATCTGATGTCTGCAGTCAGTATATCATACACCAGGCACATTTTCTCCTGTACACTGGATGTAATATACTGTGTGCACAGACATTAGATATTATATACAGGATACTATGTGGCTGGTGTAATATCTGATGTCTGCAGTCAGTATATCATACACCAGGCACATTTTCTCCTGTACTCTGGATGTAATATACTGTGTACAGACATCTGATGTTATATACAGGATACTATGTGGCTGGTGTAATATCTGATGTCTGTAGTCAGTATATCATACACCAGGCACATTTTCTCCTGTACTCTGGATGTAATATACTGTGTGCACAGACATTAGATATTATATACAGGATACTATGTGGCTGGTGTAATATCTGATGTCTGCAGTCAGTATATCATACACCAGGCACATTTTCTCCTGTATACTGGATGTAATATACTGTGTGCACAGACATTAGATTTTATATACAGGATACTATGTGGCTGGTGTAATATCTGATGTCTGCAGTCAGTATATCATACACCAGGCACATTTTCTCCTGCACACTGGATGTAATATACTGTGTGCACACACATTAGATATTAGATACAGGATACTATGTGGCTGGTGTAATATCTGATGTCTGCAGTCAGTATATCATACACCAGGCACATTTTCTCCTCTACACTGGATGTAATATACTGTGTGCACAGACATTAGATATTATATACCGGATACTATGTGACTGGTGTAATATTTGATGTCTGTAGTCAGTATATCATACACCAGGCACATTTTCTCCTGTACACTGGATGTAATATACTGTGTGCACAGACATTAGATATTATATACAGGATACAATGTGGCTGGTGTAATATCTGATGTCTGCAGTCAGTATATCATACACCAGGCACATTTTCTCCTGTACACTGGATGTAATATACAGTGTGCACGGACATTAGATATTATATACAGGATACTATGTGGCTGGTGTAATATCTGATGTCTGCAGTCAGTATATCATACACCAGACACATTTTCTCCTCTACACTGGATTTAATATACTGTGTGCACAGACATTAGATATTATATACCGGATACTATGTGACTGGTGTAATATTTGATGTCTGTAGTCAGTATATCATACACCAGGCACATTTTCTCCTGTACACTGGATGTAATATACTGTGTGCACAAACATTAGATATTATATACAGGATGCAATGTGGCTGGTGTAATATCTGATGTCTGCAGTCAGTATATCATACACCAGGCACATTTTCTCCTGTACACTGGATGTAATATACTGTGTGCACAGACATTAGATATTATATACAGGATACTATGTGGCTGGTGTAATATCTGATGTCTGCAGTCAGTATATCATACACCAGGCACATTTTCTCCTGTACACTGGATGTAATATACTGTGTGCACAGACATTAGATATTATATACAGGATACTATGTGGCTGGTGTAATATCTGATGTCTGCAGTCAGTATATCATACATCAGGCACATTTTATCCTGTACACTGGATGTAATATACTGTGTGCACAGACATTAGATATTATATACAGGATACTATGTGGCTGGTGTAATATCTGATGTCTGCAGTCAGTATATCATACACCAGGCACATTTTCTCCTGTATACTGGATGTAATATACTGTGTGCACAGACATTAGATATTATATACAGGATACTATGTGGCTGGTGTAATATCTGATGTCTGCAGTCAGTATATCATACACCAGGCACATTTTCTCCTGTATACTGGATGTAATATACTGTGTGCACAGACATTAGATTTTATATACAGGATACTATGTGGCTGGTGTAATATCTGATGTCTGCAGTCAGTATATCATACACCAGGCACATTTTCTCCTGCACACTGGATGTAATATACTGTGCGCACAGACATTAGATATTAGATACAGGATACTATGTGGCTGGTGTAATATCTGATGTCTGCAGTCAGTATATCATACACCAGGCACATTTTCTCCTCTACACTGGATGTAATATACTGTGTGCACAGACATTAGATATTATATACCGGATACTATGTGACTGGTGTAATATTTGATGTCTGTAGTCAGTATATCATACACCAGGCACATTTTCTCCTGTACACTGGAGGTAATATACTGTGTGCACAGACATTAGATATTATATACAGGATACTATGTGGCTGGTGTAATATCTGATGTCTGCAGTCAGTATATCATACACCAGGCACATTTTCTCCTGTATACTGGATGTAATATACTGTGTGCACAGACATTAGATATTATATACAGGATACTATGTGGCTGGTGTAATATCTGATGTCTGCAGTCAGTGTATCATACACCAGGCACATTTTCTGCTGTACACTGGATGTAATATACTGTGTGCACAGACATTAGATATTATATACAGTATACTATGTGGCTGGTGTAATATCTGATGTCTGCAGTCAGTATATCATACACCAGGCACATTTTCTCCTGTACACTGGATGTAATATACTGTGTGCACAGACATTAGATATTATATACAGGATAATATGTGGCTGGTGTAATATCTGATGTCTGCAGTCAGTATATCATACACCAAGCACATTTTCTCCTGTACACTGGATGTAATATACTGTGTGCACAGACATTAGATATTATATACAGGATACTATGTGGCTGGTGTAATATCTGATGTCTGCAGTCAGTATATCATACACCAGGCACATTTTCTCCTGTACACTGGATGTAATATACTGTGTGCACAGACATTAGATATTATATACAGGATACTATGTGGCTGGTGTAATATCTGATGTCTGCAGTCAGTATATCATACACCAGGCACATTTTCTCCTGTATACTGGATGTAATATACTGTGTGCACAGACATTAGATATTATATACAGGATACTATGTGGCTGGTGTAATATCTGATATCTGCAGTCAGTATATCATACACCAGGCACATTTTCTCCTGTATACTGGATGTAATATACTGTGTGCACAGACATTAGATATTATATACAGGATACTATGTGGCTGGTGTAATATCTGATGTCTGCAGTCAGTATATCATACACCAGGCACATTTTCTCCTGTATACTGGATGTAATATACTGTGTGCACAGACATTAGATATTATATACAGGATACTATGTGGCTGGTGTAATATCTGATGTCTGCAGTCAGTGTATCATACACCAGGCACATTTTCTGCTGTACACTGGATGTAATATACTGTGTGCACAGACATTAGATATTATATACAGGATACTATGTGGCTGGTGTAATATCTGATATCTGCAGTCAGTATATCATACACCAGGCACATTTTCTCCTGTACACTGGATGTAATATACTGTGTGCACAGACATTAGATATTATATACAGGATACTATGTGGCTGGTGTAATATCTGATGTCTGCATTCAGTATATCATACACCAGGCACATTTTCTCCTGTACACTGGATGTAATATACTGTGTGCACAGACATTAGATATTATATACAGGATACTATGTGGCTGGTGTAATATCTGATGTCTGCAGTCAGTATATCATACACCAGGCACATTTTCTCCTGTATACTGGATGTAATATACTGTGTGCACAGACATTAGATATTATATACAGGATACTATGTGGCTGGTGTAATATCTGATATCTGCAGTCAGTATATCATACACCAGGCACATTTTCTCCTGTATACTGGATGTAATATACTGTGTGCACAGACATTAGATATTATATACAGGATACTATGTGGCTGGTGTAATATCTGATGTCTGCAGTCAGTATATCATACACCAGGCACATTTTCTCCTGTACTCTGGATGTAATATACTGTGTACAGACATCTGATGTTATATACAGGATACTATGTGGCTGGTGTAATATCTGATGTCTGTAGTCAGTATATCATACACCAGGCACATTTTCTCCTGTACTCTGGATGTAATATACTGTGTGCACAGACATTAGATATTATATACAGGATACTATGTGGCTGGTGTAATATCTGATGTCTGCAGTCAGTATATCATACACCACGCACATTTTCTCCTGTACACTGGATGTAATATACTGTGTGCACAGACATTAGATATTATATACAGGATACAATGTGGCTGGTGTAATATCTGATGTCTGCAGTCAGTATATCATACACCAGGCACATTTTCTCCTGTACACTGGATGTAATATACTGTGTGCACAGACATTAGATATTATATACAGGATACTATGTGGCTGGTGTAATATCTGATGTCTGCAGTCAGTATATCATACACCAGGCACATTTTCTCCTGTACACTAGATGTAATATACTGTGTGCACAGACATTAGATATTATATACAGGATACTATGTGGCTGGTGTAATATCTGATGTCTGTAGTCAGTATATCATACACCAGGCACATTTTCTCCTGTACACTGGATGTAATATACTGTGTGCACAGACATTAGATATTATATACAGGATACTATGTGGCTGGTGTAATATCTGATGTCTGCAGTCAGTATATCATACACCAGGCACATTTTCTCCTGTATACTGGATGTAATATACTGTGTGCACAGACATTAGATATTATATACAGGATACTATGTGGCTGGTGTAATATCTGATATCTGCAGTCAGTATATCATACACCAGGCACATTTTCTCCTGTATACTGGATGTAATATACTGTGTGCACAGACATTAGATATTATATACAGGATACTATGTGGCTGGTGTAATATCTGATGTCTGCAGTCAGTATATCATACACCAGGCACATTTTCTCCTGTATACTGGATGTAATATACTGTGTGCACAGACATTAGATATTATATACAGGATACTATGTGGCTGGTGTAATATCTGATATCTGCAGTCAGTATATCATACACCAGGCACATTTTCTCCTGTACACTGGATGTAATATACTGTGTGCACAGACATTAGATATTATATACAGGATACTATGTGGCTGGTGTAATATCTGATGTCTGCATTCAGTATATCATACACCAGGCACATTTTCTCCTGTACACTGGATGTAATATACTGTGTGCACAGACATTAGATATTATATACAGGATACTATGTGGCTGGTGTAATATCTGATGTCTGCAGTCAGTATATCATACACCAGGCACATTTTCTCCTGTATACTGGATGTAATATACTGTGTGCACAGACATTAGATATTATATACAGGATACTATGTGGCTGGTGTAATATCTGATATCTGCAGTCAGTATATCATACACCAGGCACATTTTCTCCTGTATACTGGATGTAATATACTGTGTGCACAGACATTAGATATTATATACAGGATACTATGTGGCTGGTGTAATATCTGATGTCTGCAGTCACTATATCATACACCAGGCACATTTTCTCCTGTACTCTGGATGTAATATACTGTGTACAGACATCTGATGTTATATACAGGATACTATGTGGCTGGTGTAATATCTGATGTCTGTAGTCAGTATATCATACACCAGGCACATTTTCTCCTGTACTCTGGATGTAATATACTGTGTGCACAGACATTAGATATTATATACAGGATACTATGTGGCTGGTGTAATATCTGATATCTGCAGTCAGTATATCATACACCAGGCACATTTTCTCCTGTACACTGGATGTAATATACTGTGTGCACAGACAATAGATATTATATACAGGATACTATGTGGCTGGTGTAATATCTGATGTCTGCATTCAGTATATCATACACCAGGCACATTTTCTCCTGTATACTGGATGTAATATACTGTGTGCACAGACATTAGATATTATATACAGGATACTATGTGGCTGGTGTAATATCTGATGTCTGCAGTCAGTGTATCATACACCAGGCACATTTTCTGCTGTACACTGGATGTAATATACTGTGTGCACAGACATTAGATATTATATACAGGATACTATGTGGCTGGTGTAATATCTGATGTCTGCAGTCAGTATATCATACACCAGGCACATTTTCTCCTGTACACTGGATGTAATATACTGTGTGCACAGACATTAGATATTATATACAGGATACTATGTGGCTGGTGTAATATCTGATGTCTGCAGTCAGTATATCATACACCAGGCACATTTTCTCCTGTACTCTGGATGTAATATACTGTGTACAGACATCTGATGTTATATACAGGATACTATGTGGCTGGTGTATTATCTGATGTCTGTAGTCAGTATATCATACACCAGGCACATTTTCTCCTGTACTCTGGATGTAATATACTGTGTGCACAGACATTAGATATTATATACAGGATACTATGTGGCTGGTGTAATATCTGATATCTGCAGTCAGTATATCATACACCAGGCACATTTTCTCCTGTACACTGGATGTAATATACTGTGTGCACAGACATTAGATATTATATACAGGATACTATGTGGCTGGTGTAATATCTGATGTCTGCAGTCAGTATATCATACACCAGGCACATTTTCTCCTGTATACTGGATGTAATATACTGTGTGCACAGACATTAGATATTATATACAGGATACTATGTGGCTGGTGTAATATCTGATGTCTGCAGTCAGTATATCATACACCAGGCACATTTTCTCCTGTACTCTGGATGTAATATACTGTGTGCACAGACATTAGATATTATATACAGGATACTATGTGGCTGGTGTAATATCTGATGTCTGCAGTCAGTATATCATACACTAGGCACATTTTCTCCTGTACACTGGATGTAATATACTGTGTGTACAGACATTAGATATTATATACAGGATACTATGTGGCTTGTGTAATATCTGATGTCTGCAGTCAGTATATCATACACCAGGCACATTTTCTCCTGTATACTGGATGTAATATACTGTGTGCACAGACATTAGATATTATATACAGGATACTATGTGGCTGGTGTAATATCTGATGTCTGCAGTCAGTATATCATACACCAGGCACATTTTCTCCTGTACACTGGATGTAATATACTGTGTGCACAGACATTAGATATTATATACAGGATACTATGTGGCTGGTGTAATATCTGATGTCTGCAGTCAGTATATCATACACCAGGCACATTTTCTCCTGTACTCTGGATGTAATATACTGTGTGCACAGACATTAGATATTATATACAGGATACTATGTGGCTGGTGTAATATCTGATGTCTGCAGTCAGTATATCATACACCAGGCACATTTTCTCCTGTACACTGGATGTAATATACTGTGTGCACAGACATTAGATATTATATACAGGATACTATGTGGCTGGTGTAATATCTGATATCTGCAGTCAGTATATCATACACCAGGCACATTTTCTACTGTACACTGGATGTAATATACTGTGTGCACAGACATTAGATATTATATACAGGATACTATGTGACTGGTGTAATATCTGATATCTGCAGTCAGTATATCATACACCAGGCACATTTTCTCCTCTACACTGGATGTAATATACTGTGTACACAGACATTAGATATTATATACAGGATACAATGTGGCTGGTGTAATATCTGATGTCTGTAGTCAGTATATCATACACCAGGCACATTTTCTCCTCTACACTGGATGTAATATACTGTGTGCACAGACATTAGATATTACATACAGGATACTATGTGGCTGGTGTAATATCTGATGTCTGCAGTCAGTATATCATACACCAGGCACATTTTCTCCTGTATACTGGATGTAATATACTGTGTGCACAGACATTAGATATTATATACAGGATACTATGTGGCTGGTGTAATATCTGATGTCTACAGTCAGTATATCATACACCAGGCACATTTTCTCCTCTACACTGGATGTAATATACTGTGTACACAGACATTAGATATTATAAACAGGATACAATGTGGCTGGTGTAATATCTGATGTCTGTAGTGAGTATATCATACACCAGGCACATTTTCTCCTGTACACTGGATGTAATATACTGTGTGCACAGACATTAGATATTATATACAGGATACTATGTGGCTGGTGTAATATCTGATGTCTGTAGTCAGTATATCATACACCAGGCACATTTTCTCCTGCACACTGGATGTAATATACTGTGTGCACAGACATTAGATATTACATACAGGATACTATGTGGCTGGTGTAATATCTGATGTCTGCAGTCTGTATATCATACACCAGGCACATTTTCTCCTCTACACTGGATGTAATATACTGTGTGCACAGACATTAGATATTATATTCAGGATACTATGTGGCTGGTGTAATATCTGATGTCTGCAGTCAGTATATGATACACCAGGCACATTTTCTCCTGTATACTGGATGTAATATACTGTGTGCACAGACATTAGATATTATATACAGGATACTATGTGGCTGGTGTAATATCTGATGTCTGTAGTCAGTATATCATACACCAGGCACATTTTCTCCTGTACACTGGATGTAATATACTGTGTGCACAGACATTAGATATTATATACAGGATACTATGTGGCTGGTGTAATATCTGATGTCTGCAATCAGTATATCATACACCAGGCACATTTTCTCCGGTATACTGGATGTAATATACTGTGGGCACACACATTAGATATTATATACAGGATACTATGTGGCTGGTGTAATATCTGATGTCTGTAGTCAGTATATCATTCACCAGGCACATTTTCTCCTGTATACTGGATGTAATATACGGTGTGTACAGACATTAGATATTATATACAGGATACTATGTGGCTGGTGTAATATCTGATGTCTGCAGTCAGTACATCATACACCAGGCACATTTTCTCCTGTGCACTGGATGTAATATACTGTGTGCACAGACATTAGATATTATATACAGGATACTATGTGGCTGGTGTAATATCTGATGTCTGCAGTCAGTATATCATACACCAGGCACATTTTCTCCTTTATACTGGATGTAATATACTGTGTGCACAGACATTAGATATTATATACAGGATACTATGTGGCTGGTGTAATATCTGATGTCTGTAGTCAGTATATCATACACCAGGCACATTTTCTCCTGTGCACTGGATGTAATATACTGTGTGCACAGACATTAGATATTATATACAGGATACTATGTGGCTGGTGTAATATCTGATGTCTGCAGTCAGTATATCATACACCAGGCACATTTTCTCCTTTATACTGGATGTAATATACTGTGTGCACAGACATTAGATATTATATACAGGATACTATGTGGCTAGTGTAATATCTGATGTCTGCAGTCACAGTATATCATACACCAGGCACATTTTCTCCTGTACACAGGATGTAATATACTGTGTGCACAGACATTAGATATTATATACAGGATACTATGTGACTGGTGTAATATCTGATATCTGCAGTCAGTATATCATTGACCAGGCACATTTTCTCCTCTACACCGGATGTAATATACTGTGTGCACAGACATTAGATATTATATTCAGGATACTATGTGGCTGGTGTAATATCTGATGTCTGTAGTCAGTATATCATACACCAGGCACATTTTCTCCTGTACACTGGATGTAATATACTGTGTGCACAGACATTAGATATTATATACAGGATACTATGTGGCTGGTGTAGTATCTGATGTCTGCAGTCAGTATATCATACACCAGGCACATTTTCTCCTGTACACTGGATGTAATATACTGTGTGCACAGACATTAGATATTATATTCAGGATACTATGTGGCTGGTGTAATATCTGATGTCTGCAGTCAGTATATGATACACCAGGCACATTTTCTCCTGTATACTGGATGTAATATACTGTGTGCACAGACATTAGATATTATATACAGGATACTATGTGGCTGGTGTAATATCTGATGTCTGTAGTCAGTATATCATACACCAGGCACATTTTCTCCTGTACACTGGATGTAATATACTGTGTGCACAGACATTAGATATTATATACAGGATACTATGTGGCTGGTGTAATATCTGATGTCTGTAGTCACAGTATATCATACACCAGGCACATTTTCTCCGGTATACTGGATGTAATATACTGTGGGCACACACATTAGATATTATATACAGGATACTATGTGGCTGGTGTAATATCTGATGTCTGTAGTCAGTATATCATTCACCAGGCACATTTTCTCCTGTATACTGGATGTAATATACGGTGTGTACAGACATTAGATATTATATACAGGATACTATGTGGCTGGTGTAATATCTGATGTCTGCAGTCAGTACATCATACACCAGGCACATTTTCTCCTGTGCACTGGATGTAATATACTGTGTGCACAGACATTAGATATTATATACAGGATACTATGTGGCTGGTGTAATATCTGATGTCTGCAGTCAGTATATCATACACCAGGCACATTTTCTCCTTTATACTGGATGTAATATACTGTGTGCACAGACATTAGATATTATATACAGGATACTATGTGGCTGGTGTAATATCTGATGTCTGTAGTCAGTATATCATACACCAGGCACATTTTCTCCTGTGCACTGGATGTAATATACTGTGTGCACAGACATTAGATATTATATACAGGATACTATGTGGCTGGTGTAATATCTGATGTCTGCAGTCAGTATATCATACACCAGGCACATTTTCTCCTTTATACTGGATGTAATATACTGTGTGCACAGACATTAGATATTATATACAGGATACTATGTGGCTAGTGTAATATCTGATGTCTGCAGTCACAGTATATCATACACCAGGCACATTTTCTCCTGTACACAGGATGTAATATACTGTGTGCACAGACATTAGATATTATATACAGGATACTATGTGACTGGTGTAATATCTGATATCTGCAGTCAGTATATCATTGACCAGGCACATTTTCTCCTCTACACCGGATGTAATATACTGTGTGCACAGACATTAGATATTATATTCAGGATACTATGTGGCTGGTGTAATATCTGATGTCTGTAGTCAGTATATCATACACCAGGCACATTTTCTCCTGTACACTGGATGTAATATACTGTGTGCACAGACATTAGATATTATATACAGGATACTATGTGGCTGGTGTAATATCTGATGTCTGCAGTCAGTATATCATACACCAGGCACATTTTCTCCTGTATACTGGATGTAATATACTGTGTGCACAGACATTAGATATTATATACAGGATACTATGTGGCTGGTGTAATATCTGATGTCTGCAGTCAGTGTATCATACACCAGGCACATTTTCTGCTGTACACTGGATGTAATATACTGTGTGCACAGACATTAGATATTATATACAGGATACTATGTGGCTGGTGTAATATCTGATGTCTGCAGTCAGTATATCATACACCAGGCACATTTTCTCCTGTACACTGGATGTAATATACTGTGTGCACAGACATTAGATATTATATACAGTATACTATGTGGCTGGTGTAATATCTGATATCTGCAGTCAGTATATCATACACCAGGCACATTTTCTCCTGTATACTGGATGTAATATACTGTGTGCACAGACATTAGATATTATATACAGGATACTATGTGGCTGGTGTAATATCTGATGTCTGCAGTCAGTATATCATACACCAGGCACATTTTCTCCTGTATACTGGATGTAATATACTGTGTGCACAGACATTAGATATTATATACAGGATACTATGTGGCTGGTGTAATATCTGATGTCTGCAGTCAGTTTATCATACACCAGGCACATTTTCTGCTGTACACTGGATGTAATATACTGTGTGCACAGACATTAGATATTATATACAGGATACTATGTGGCTGGTGTAATATCTGATGTCTGCAGTCAGTATATCATACACCAGGCACATTTTCTCCTGTACACTGGATGTAATATACTGTGTGCACAGACATTAGATATTATATACAGGATACTATGTGGCTGGTGTAATATCTGATGTCTGCAGTCAGTATATCATACACCAGGCACATTTTCTCCTGTACTCTGGATGTAATATACTGTGTACAGACATCTGATGTTATATACAGGATACTATGTGGCTGGTGTAATATCTGATGTCTGTAGTCAGTATATCATACACCAGGCACATTTTCTCCTGTACTCTGGATGTAATATACTGTGTGCACAGACATTAGATATTATATACAGGATACTATGTGGCTGGTGTAATATCTGATATCTGCAGTCAGTATATCATACACCAGGCACATTTTCTCCTGTACACTGGATGTAATATACTGTGTGCACAGACATTAGATATTATATACAGGATACTATGTGGCTGGTGTAATATCTGATGTCTGTAGTCAGTATATCATACACCAGGCACATTTTCTCCTGTACTCTGGATGTAATATACTGTGTGCACAGACATTAGATATTATATACAGGATACTATGTGGCTGGTGTAATATCTGATATCTGCAGTCAGTATATCATACACCAGGCACATTTTCTCCTGTACACTGGATGTAATATACTGTGTGCACAGACATTAGATATTATATACAGGATACTATGTGGCTGGTGTAATATCTGATGTCTGCAGTCAGTATATCATACACCAGGCACATTTTCTCCTGTATACTGGATGTAATATACTGTGTGCACAGACATTAGATATTATATACAGGATACTATGTGGCTGGTGTAATATCTGATGTCTGCAGTCAGTATATCATACACCAGGCACATTTTCTCCTGTACTCTGGATGTAATATACTGTGTGCACAGACATTAGATATTATATACAGGATACTATGTGGCTGGTGTAATATCTGATGTCTGCAGTCAGTATATCATACACCAGGCACATTTTCTCCTGTACACTGGATGTAATATACTGTGTGTACAGACATTAGATATTATATACAGGATACTATGTGGCTGGTGTAATATCTGATGTCTGCAGTCAGTATATCATACACCAGGCACATTTTCTCCTGTATACTGGATGTAATATACTGTGTGCACAGACATTAGATATTATATACAGGATACTATGTGGCTGGTGTAATATCTGATGTCTGCAGTCAGTATATCATACACCAGGCACATTTTCTCCTGTACACTGGATGTAATATACTGTGTGCACAGACATTAGATATTATATACAGGATACTATGTGGCTGGTGTAATATCTGATGTCTGCAGTCAGTATATCATACACCAGGCACATTTTCTCCTGTACTCTGGATGTAATATACTGTGTGCACAGACATTAGATATTATATACAGGATACTATGTGGCTGGTGTAATATCTGATGTCTGTAGTCAGTATATCATACACCAGGCACATTTTCTCCTGTACTCTGGATGTAATATACTGTGTGCACAGACATTAGATATTATATACAGGATACTATGTGGCTGGTGTAATATCTGATATCTGCAGTCAGTATTTCATACACCAGGCACATTTTCTCCTGTACACTGGATGTAATATACTGTGTGCACAGACATTAGATATTATATACAGGACACTATGTGGCTGGTGTAATATCTGATGTCTGCAGTCAGTATATCATACACCAGGCACATTTTCTCCTGTATACTGGATGTAATATACTGTGTGCACAGACATTAGATATTATATACAGGATACTATGTGGCTGGTGTAATATCTGATGTCTGCATTCAGTATATCATACACCAGGCACATTTTCTCCTGTACTCTGGATGTAATATACTGTGTGCACAGACATTAGATATTATATACAGGATACTATGTGGCTGGTGTAATATCTGATGTCTGCAGTCAGTATATCATACACCAGGCACATTTTCTCCTGTGCGCTGGATGTAATATACTGTGTGCACAGACATTAGATATTATATACAGGATACTATGTGGCTGGTGTAATATCTGATGTCTGCAGTCAGTATATCATACACCAGGCACATTTTCTCCTCTACACTGGATGTAATATACTGTGTGCACAGACATTAGATATTATATTCAGGATACTATGTGGCTGGTGTAATATCTGATGTCTGTAGTCAGTATATCATACACCAGGCACATTTTCTCCTGTACACTGGATGTAATATACTGTGTGCACAGACATTAGATATTATATACAGGATACTATGTGGCTGGTGTAATATCTGATATCTGCAGTCAGTATATCATACACCAGGCACATTTTCTCCTGTACACTGGATGTAATATACTGTGTACACAGACATTAGATATTATATACAGGATACTATGTGGCTGGTGTAATATCTGATGTCTGCAGTCTGTATATCATACACCAGGCACATTTTCTCCTGTATACTGGATGTAATATACTGTGTGCACAGACATTAGATATTATATACAGGATACTATGTGGCTGGTGTAATATCTGATATCTGCAGTCAGTATATCATACACCAGGCACATTTTCTCCTGTACACTGGATGTAATATACTGTGTGCACAGACATTAGATATTATATACAGGATACTATGTGGCTGGTGTAATATCTGATGTCTGCAGTCAGTATATCATACACCAGGCACATTTTCTCCTGTATACTGGATGTAATATACTGTGTGCACAGACATTAGATATTATATACAGGATACTATGTGGCTGGTGTAATATCTGATATCTGCAGTCAGTATATCATACACCAGGCACATTTTCTACTGTACACTGGATGTAATATACTGTGTGCACAGACATTAGATATTACATACAGGATACTATGTGGCTGGTGTAATATCTGATGTCTGCAGTCAGTATATCATACACCAGGCACATTTTCTCCTGTATACTGGATGTAATATACTGTGTGCACAGACATTAGATATTATATACAGGATACTATGTGGCTGGTGTAATATCTGATGTCTGTAGTCAGTATATCGTACACCAGGCACATTTTCTCCTCTACACTGGATGTAATATACTGTGTGCACAGACATTAGATATTACATACAGGATACTATGTGGCTGGTGTAATATCTGATGTCTGCAGTCAGTATATCATACACCAGGCACATTTTCTCCTGTATACTGGATGTAATATACTGTGTGCACAGACATTAGATATTATATACAGGATACTATGTGGCTGGTGTAATATCTGATGTCTGCAGTCAGTATATCATACACCAGGCACATTTTCTCCTCTACACTGGATGTAATATACTGTGTGCACAGACATTAGATATTATATACAGTGTACTATGTGGCTGGTGTAATATCTGATGTCTGCAGTCAGTGTATCATACACCAGGCACATTTTCTCCTGTACACTGGATGTAATATACTGTGTGCACAGACATTAGATATTATATACAGGATACTATGTGGCTGGTGTAATATCTGATGTCTGTAGTCAGTATATCATACACCAGGCACATTTTCTCCTGTACACTGGATGTAATATACTGTGTGCACAGACATTAGATATTATAAACAGGATACAATGTGGCTGGTGTAATATCTGATGTCTGTAGTCAGTATATCATACACCAGGCACATTTTCTCCTGTATACTGGATGTAATATACTGTGTGCACAGACATTAGATATTATATACAGGATACTATGTGGCTGGTGTAATATCTGATGTCTGTAGTCAGTATATCATACACCAGGCACATTTTCTCCTGTGCACTGGATGTAATATACTGTGTGCACAGACATTAGATATTATATACAGGATACTATGTGGCTGGTGTAATATCTGATGTCTGCAATCAGTATATCATACACCAGGCACATTTTCTCCGGTATACTGGATGTAATATACTGTGGGCACAGACATTAAATATTATATACAGGATACTATGTGGCTGGTGTAATATCTGATGTCTGCAGTCAGTATATCATACACCAGGCACATTTTCTCCTGTGCACTGGATGTAATATACTGTGTGCACAGACATTAGATATTATATACAGGATACTATGTGGCTGGTGTAATATCTGATGTCTGCAGTCAGTATATCATACACCAGGCACATTTTCTCCTTTATACTGGATGTAATATACTGTGTGCACAGACATTAGATATTATATACAGGATACTATGTGGCTGGTGTAATATCTGATGTCTGTAGTCAGTATATCATATACCAGGCACATTTTCTCCTGTGCACTGGATGTAATATACTGTGTGCACAGACATTAGATATTATATACAGGATACTATGTGGCTGGTGTAATATCTGATGTCTGCAGTCAGTATATCATACACCAGGCACATTTTCTCCTTTACACTGGATGTAATATACTGTGTGCACAGACATTAGATATTATATACAGGATACTATGTGGCTAGTGTAATATCTGATGTCTGCAGTCACAGTATATCATACACCAGGCACATTTTCTCCTGTACACAGGATGTAATATACTGTGTGCACAGACATTAGATATTATATACAGGATACTATGTGACTGGTGTAATATCTGATATCTGCAGTCAGTATATCATTCACCAGGCATATTTTCTCCTCTACACCGGATGTAATATACTGTGTGCACAGACATTAGATATTATATTCAGGATACTATGTGGCTGGTGTAATATCTGATGTCTGTAGTCAGTATATCATACACCAGGCACATTTTGTCCTGTATACTGGATGTAATATACTGTGCGCACAGACATTAGATATTATATACAGGATACTATGTGGCTGGTGTAATATCTGATGTCTGCAATCAATATATCATACACCAGGCACATTTTCTCCTGTATACTGGATGTAATATACTGTGGGCACAGACATTAGATATTATATACAGGATACTATGTGGCTGGTGTAATATCTGATGTCTGTAGTCAGTATATCATACACCAGGCACATTTTCTCCTGTGCACTGGATGTAATATACTGTGTGCACAGACATTAGATATTATATACAGGATACTATGTGGCTGGTGTAATATCTGATGTCTGCAGTCAGTATATCATACACCAGGCACATTTTCTCCTTTATACTGGATGTAATATACTGTATGCACAGACATTAGATATTATATACAGGATACTATGTGGCTGGTGTAATATCTGATGTCTGCAGTCAGTATATCATACACCAGGCACATTTTCTCCTATATACTGGATGTAATATACTGTGTGCATAGACATTAGATATTATATACAGGATACTATGTGGCTGGTGTAATATCTGATATCTGCAGTCAGTATATCATACACCAGGCACATTTTCTCCTGTATACTGGATGTAATATACTGTGTGCACAGACATTAGATATTATATACAGGATACTATGTGGCTGGTGTAATATCTGATGTCTGCAGTCAGTATATCATACACCAGGCACATTTTCTCCTGTATACTGGATGTAATATACTGTGTGCACAGACATTAGATATTATATACAGGATACAATGTGGCTGGTGTAATATCTGATGTCTGCAGTCAGTATATCATACACCAGACACATTTTCTCCTGTACACTGGATGTAATATACTGTGTGCACAGACATTAGATATTATATACAGGATACTATGTGGCTGGTGTAATATCTGATGTCTGTAGTCACAGTATATCATACACCAGGCACATTTTCTCCTGTATACTGGATGTAATATACTGTGTGCACAGACATTAGATATTATATACAGGATACAATGTGGCTGGTGTAATATCTGATGTCTGCAGTCAGTATATCATACACCAGGCACATTTTCTCCTGTATACTGGATGTAATATACTGTGTGCACAGACATTAGATATTATATACAGGATACTATGTGGCTGGTGTAATATCTGATGTCTGCAGTCAGTATATCATACACCAGGCACATTTTCTCCTGTATACTGGATGTAATATACTGTGTGCACAGACATTAGATATTATATACAGGATACTATGTGGCTGGTGTAATATCTGATGTCTGTAGTCAGTATATCATACACCAGGCACATTTTCTCCTGTACACTGGATGTAATATACTGTGTACACAGACATTAGATATTATATACAGGATACTATGTGGCTGGTGTAATATCTGATGTCTGCAGTCAGTATATCATACACCAGGCACATTTTCTCCTTTACACTGGATGTAATATACTGTGTGCACAGACATTAGATATTATATACAGGATACTATGTGGCTGGTGTAATATCTGATGTCTGTAGTCACAGTATATCATACACCAGGCACATTTTCTCCTGTATACTGGATGTAATATACTGTGTGCACAGACATTAGATATTATATACAGGATACTATGTGGCTGGTGTAATATCTGATGTCTGCAGTCAGTATATCATACACCAGGCACATTTTCTCCTGTACACTGGATGTAATATACTGTGTGCACAGACATTAGATATTATATACAGGATACTATGTGACTGATGTAATATCTGATGTCTGTAGTCACAGTATATCATACACCAGGCACATTTTCTCCTCTACACTGGATGTAATATACTGTGTGCACAGACATTAGATATTATATACAGGATACTATGTGGCTGGTGTAATATCTGATATCTGCAGTCAGTGTATCATACACCAGGCACATTTTCTCCTGTATACTGGATGTAATATACTGCGTGCACAGACCTTAGATATTATATACAGAATACTATGTGGCTGGTGTAATATCTGATGTCTGTAGTCAGTATATCATACACCAGTCACATTTTCTCCTGTATACTGGATGTAATATACTGTGTGCACAGACATTAGATATTATATACAGGATACTATGTGGCTGGTGTAATATCTGATGTCTATAGTCAGTATATCATACACCAGTCACATTTTCTCCTGTATACTGGATGTAATATACTGTGTGCACAGACATTAGATATTATATACAGGATACTATGTGGCTGGTGTAAAATCTGATGTCTGTAGTCAGTATATCATACACCAGGCACATTTTCTCCTGTATACTGGATGTAATATACTGTGTGCACAGACATTAGATAGTATATACAGGATACTATGTGACTGGTGTAATATCTGATGTCTGCAGTCAGTATATCATACATCAGGCACATTTTCTCCTGTACACTGGATGTAATATACTGTGTGCACAGACATTACATATTATATACAGGATACTATGTGACTGGTGTAATATCTGATATCTGTAGTCAGTATATCATACACCAGGCACATTTTCTCCTGTATACTGGATGTAATATACTGTGTGCACAGACATTAGATATTATATACAGGATACTATGTGGCTGGTGTAATATCTGATGTCTGCAGTCAGTATATCATACACCAGGCACATTTTCTCCTGTATACTGGATGTAATATACTGTGTGCACAGACATTAGATATTATATACAGGATACTATGTGGCTGGTGTAATATGTGATGTCTGTAGTCACAGTATATCATACACCAGGCACATTTTCTCCTGTACACTGGATGTAATATACTGTGTGCACAGACATTAGATATTATATACAGGATACTATGTGGCTGGTGTAATATCTGATGTCTGTAGTCAGTATATCATACACCAGGCACATTTTATCCTGTACACTGGATGTAATATACTGTGTGCACAGACATTAGATATTATATACAGGATACTATGTGGCTGGTGTAATATCTGATGTCTGCAGTCAGTATATGATACACCAGGCACATTTTCTCCTGTACACTGGATGTAATATACTGTGTGCACAGACATTAGATATTATACACAGGATACTATGTGGCTGGTGTAATATCTGATGTCTGCAGTCAGTATATCGTACACCAGGCACATTTTCTCCTATATACTGGATGTAATATACTGTGTGCACAGACATTAGATATTATATACAGGATACTATGTGGCTGGTGTAATATCTGATGTCTGTAGGCAGTATATCATACACCAGGCACATTTTCTCCTGTACACTGGATGTAATATACTGTGTGCACAGACATTAGATATTATATTCAGGATACTATGTGGCTGGTGTAATATCTGATGTCTGTAGTCAGTATATCATACACCAGGCACATTTTCTCCTGTATACTGGATGTAATATACTGTGTGCACAGACATTAGATATTATATACAGGATACTATGTGGCTGGTGTAATATCTGATGTCTGTAGTCAGTATATCATACACCAGGCACATTTTCTCCTGTATACTGGATGTAATATACTGTGTGCACAGACATTAGATATTATATACAGGATACTATGTGGCTGGTGTAATATCTGATGTCTGTAGTCAGTATATCATACACCAGGCACATTTTCTCCTGTACACTGGATGTAATATACTGTGCACAGACATTAGATATTATATACAGGATACTATGTGACTGGTGTAATATCTGATGTCTGCAATCACAGTTTATCATACACCAGGCACATTTTTTCCTGTATACTGGATGTAATATACTGTGTGCACAGACATTAGATATTACATACAGGATATTATGTGACTGGTGTAATATCTGAAGTCTGTAGTCAGTATATCATACACCAGGCACATTTTCTCCTGTACACTGGATGTAATATACTGTGTGCACAGACATTAGATATTATATACAGGATACTATGTGACTGGTGTAATATCTGATGTCTGTAGTCGCAGTATATCATACACCAGGCACATTTTCTACTGTACACTGGATGTAATATACTGTGTGCACAGACATTAGATATTATATACAGGATACTATGTGACTGGTGTAATATGTGATGTCTGTAGTCAGTGTATCATACACCAGGCACATTTTCTCCTGTATACTGGATGTAATATACTGTGTGCACAGACATTAGATATTATATACAGGATACTATGTGACTGGTGTAATATGTGATGTCTGTAGTCAGTGTATCATACACCAGGCACATTTTCTCCTGTATACTGGATGTAATATACTGTGTGCACAGACATTAGATATTATATACAGGACACTTTGTGGCTGGTGTAATATCTGATGTCTGCAGTCAGTATATCTTACACCAGTCATGTATTCTCCTGTACACTGGATGTAATATACTGTGTGCACAGACATTAGATATTATATACAGGATACTATGTGGCTGGTGTAATATGTGATGTCTGTAGTCACAGTATATCATACACCAGGCACATTTTCTCCTGTATACTGGATGTAATATACTGTGTGCACAGACATTAGATATTATATACAGGACACTTTGTGGCTGGTGTAATATCTGATGTCTGCAGTCAGTATATCTTACACCAGTCATGTATTCTCCTGTACACTGGATGTAATATACTGTGTGCACAGACATTGGATATTATATACAGGATACTATGTGGCTGGTGTAATATGTGATGTCTGTAGTCAGTATATCATACACCAGGCACATTTTCTCCTGTATACTGGATGTAATATACTGTGTGCACAGACATTAGATATTATATACAGGACACTTTGTGGCTGGTGTAATATCTGATGTCTGCAGTCAGTATATCTTACACCAGTCATGTATTCTCCTGTACACTGGATGTAATATACTGTGTGCACAGACATTGGATATTATATACAGGATACTATGTGGCTGGTGTAATATGTGATGTCTGTAGTCAGTATATCATACACCAGGCACATTTTCTCCTGTATACTGGATGTAATATACTGTGTGCACAGACATTAGATATTATATACAGGATACTATGTGGCTGGTGTAATATGTGATGTCTGTAGTCACAGTATATCATACACCAGGCACATTTTCTCCTGTATACTGGATGTAATATACTGTGTGCACAGACATTAGATATTATATACAGGACACTTTGTGGCTGGTGTAATATCTGATGTCTGCAGTCAGTATATCTTACACCAGTCATGTATTCTCCTGTACACTGGATGTAATATACTGTGTGCACAGACATTAGATATTATATACAGGATACTATGTGGCTGGTGTAATATCTGATATCTGCAGTCAGTATATCATACACCAGGCACATTTTCTCCTGTATACTGGATGTAATATACTGTGTGCACAGACATTAGATATTATATACAGGACACTTTGTGGCTGGTGTAATATCTGATGTCTGCAGTCAGTATATCATACACCAGGCACATTTTCTCCTGTACTCTGGATGTAATATACTGTGTGCACGGACATTAGATATTATATACAGGATACTATGTGGCTGGTGTAATATCTGATGTCTGTAGTCACGGTATATCATACATCAGGCACATTTTCTTCTGTACACTGGATGTAATATACTATGTGCACAGACATTAGATATTATATACAGGATACTATGTGGCTGGTGTAATATCTGATGTGTGCAGTCAGTATATCATACACCAGGCACATTTTCTCCTATATACTGCATGTAATATACTGTGTGCACAGACATTAGATATTATATACAGGATACTATGTGGCTGGTGTAATATCTGATGTCTGTAGTCAGTTTATCATACACCAGGCACATTTTCTCCTGTACACTGGATGTAATATACTGTGTGCACAGACATTAGATATTATATACAGGATACTATGTGGCTGGTGTAATATCTGATGTCTGCAGTCAGTATATCATACACCAGGCACATTTTCTCCTGTACACTGGATGTAATATACTGTGTGCACAGACATTAGATATTATATACAGGATACTATGTGGCTGGTGTAATATCTGATGTCTGCAGTCAGTATATCATACACCAGGCACATTTTCTCCTGTATACTGGATGTAATATACTGTGTGCACAGACATTAGATATTATATACAGGATACTATGTGGCTGGTGTAATATCTGATGTCTGTAGTCAGTATATCATACACCAGTCATATATTCTCCTGTACACTGGATGTAATATACTGTGTGCACAGACATTAGATATTATATACAGGATACTATGTGGCTGGTGTAATATCTGATGTCTGCAGTCAGTATATCATACACCAGGCATATTTTATTCTGTACACTGTATGTAATATACTGTGTGCACAGATATTAGATTTTATATACAGGATACTATGTGGCTGGTGTAATATCTGATGTCTGCAGTCACATTATATCATACACCAGGCTCATTTTGTCCTGTACACTGGATGTAATATACTGTGTGCACAGACATTAGATATTATATACAGGATACTATGTGGCTGGTGTAATATCTGATGTCTGCAGTCAGTATATCATACACCAGGCACATTTTCTCCTGTACACTGGATGTAATATACTGTGTGCACAGACATTAGATATTATATACAGGATACTATGTGGCTGGTGTAATATCTGATGTCTGTAGTCAGTATATCATACACCAGGCACATTTTCTCCTGTATACTGGATGTAATATACTGTGTGCACAGACATTAGATATTATATACAGGATACTATGTGGCTGGTGTAATATCTGATGTCTGTAGTCAGTATATCATACACCAGTCATATATTCTCCTGTACACTGGATGTAATATACTGTGTGCACAGACATTAGATATTATATACAGGATACTATGTGGCTGGTGTAATATCTGATGTCTGCAGTCAGTATATCATACACCAGGCATATTTTATTCTGTACACTGTATGTAATATACTGTGTGCACAGATATTAGATTTTATATACAGGATACTATGTGGCTGGTGTAATATCTGATGTCTGCAGTCACATTATATCATACACCAGGCTCATTTTGTCCTGTACACTGGATGTAATATACTGTGTGCACAGACATTAGGTATTACATACAGGATACTCTGTGGCTGGTGTAATATCTGATGTCTGTAGTCAGTATATCATACACCAGGCACATTTTCTCCTATATACTGCATGTAATATACTGTGTGCACAGACATTAGATATTATATACAGGATACTATGTGGCTGGTGTAATATCTGATGTCTGTAGTCAGTTTATCATACAGCAGACACATTTTCTCCTGTACACTGGATGTAATATACTGTGCGCACAGACATTAGATTTTATATACCGGCTACTATGTGTCTGGTGTAATATCTGATGTCTGCAGTCAGTATATCATACACCAGTCATGTATTCTCCTGTATACTGTATGTAATATACTGTGTGCACAGACATTGGATATTATATACAGGTGTCACGAAAACGACACCCACTTTTGGGTCAGACCTTGCAGCTCTCTGGCGCCCCCTTATCCTGCTGGTCAAACACGGTATTGACCGAGGATAAGCACGGGTGCAGCTGCTCTAGTTTATGTCGACTATTGCGGCACGTGATGTGACAGGACATATATATACCACCAGTTCCTTCCAGAAACGTATATATACCTCCGACCAGCCACCCTCAAACCACAATATCACATAAATACTGGTATACTGCCACCACCGATCGCTTAACAGGTGGATCGGGTACCTGGTAGGTAACGTGAATTAGCGGGTGAGGAACGTGTTTGCTCGACATAGGACAAGAAGATCGAAACTGGTAAATAATTATGATTTACTCCCAAAGGGGGGCAGTGTTTACAAAATATATACAAGATATTATAAAGGAGACAATTTACATGTATGCATAAACAGTTATTAAAATAAAAGGGATAAGTAATAGCAAAACCTGCTTCACAAGGTGATGGTCTCAGATTCTGTGGGGGGGACGGCTCCCCGGAGAGTAGACGTGATTCTTCCGCGCAGCGTGGTGTGCGTGCGTCTGACGTCCCTGAGAAGAATGACCTGAAAATGGCCGATTTGCTTTTTAGTAACAGGGCCAAATTATTAGGAACCACCCATTTTGTCTACCTCACACGGGGGCTCGGTTTTGTGAAACCACCCAGCTGCATAGAACATAGAAACCTTCAGATTTCATATCTTGGTGTGGGGGGGTCCCACATCCAAGATGGAGACATCATGTTGGCCGTCACTAATTTTCTTGCAGATGGATATTAAACAGGACCTCTTTATGATGCTCAGAAGCTAAGAAACCAATTCCTCGATTTCTGAGGGTATCCCAGTTATGAAAAATATATCATTGTAACCAGGAAAATGTGAACATTCCAAAAATGTGTTCCCTGGGTTAGTGATGGTCATGTGCGTTTTTAAACTCTACATTAACTGTACAAGCTTTTAAACAATGGGAATTTTGGAGGGAATAATCTAGTTTGAGCTAGAAGCTGCGCTACACTGAGGGTTTACGACGCTAATAGAAATTCTTAGGTTGGGGGCCAGCACTGCAGTTCTATGTCTTCTTACAAACGGATAGGGGGTGGGGGGGTTTCTTTTTTAAAACATCTCTCATTTTTAAAATTGGGGAAAAATACCCTTTGCCTGACACCTCCCCCTTTTAGACTGCGCTATGGAGGTAGGACCTTCTGGTACTCCTCCAAGCGTATGTCTGGAGGCTCCCCTCGCCGGGACAACCCATCGGCATTGCCATGCTCGCTGCCTTTGCGGTGTTTAACGGTAAAGTCGTACTGCTGGAGGGTGAGGCTCCAGCGTAACAACCTTCCGTTGGCACCTGACATGGTGTGCAGCCAACTCAGGGGGTTGTGGTCAGTCACGACAGTGAAGGGGCGCCCGTACAAGTAAGGCTGTAAGCGGTTGAGGGCCCATACAATGGCCAGGCACTCCTTCTCTATGGTGGAATAGGCCACTTCCCTCGGCAGCAGTTTCCGGCTTAGGTACAACACGGGGTGTTCTTGGTTCCCCGAGTCGACCTGGCTGAGTACAGCACCGAGGCCAAACTCACTGGTGTCGGTCTGTACTAAGAGTGGCCGTGTGCCGTCGACCGCCTTTAGCACAGGGGATCTGCTCAAGGCAGTCTTCAAAGCCCTAAAGGCCACCTCGCATTCATCTGTCCATTTGACAGAATGGGGTAGGCTCTTCCTGGTGAGGTTGGTCAAGGGCTTCGCAAGGCTACTATAGTCCTGTACAAAGCGTCTATAGTACCCTGCGGTGCCCAAGAAGGACTGCACCTGCTTCTTGGTCCTGGGGGTGGGCCAGGACACGATAGCGTCCACCTTTCCAGGCTCTGGCTTCAGAGTACCCCCGCCTACCCGGTGCCCCAGGTAGTGGACCTCGTTAATGCCCATCTGGCACTTTCCCGGCTTGATGGTCAAGCCCGCCTGGTGAATGCGCCCGAGCACGTGCTGCAGATGCTCGAGGTGATCCTCCCAGGTGGGACTGAAGATGGCAATGTCATCCAGGTACGCCACTGCGTACCTCTCCAGTCCCTGGAGCAGGTGGTTGACCATTCGCTGGAACGTGGCAGGGGCATTTTTCATGCCGAAAGGCATGACCGTGGATTCATACAATCCGAAGGGGGTGATAAAGGCGGACTTCTCCTGGGCCCCGGGGCACAAGGGAATCTGCCAATATCCCCGACTCAAATCCATAATGGAGAGATAGCTCGCACTGGCTAACCGCTCCAGCAGCTCCTCAATGCGTGGCATTGGTTGTGCATCAGAGGCTGTGATAGCGTTGAGCCCCCTATAGTCCACACAGAACCGGGTGGTCCGGTCCTTCTTTGGCACCAGGACTACAGGTGAGGCCCACGCACTCTTGGACCACTTAATCACCCCCAACTGCAGCATCTCCTCGACCTCCTGGCGCATGACATGCTGCACCTCGTCGGAGATTCGATAGGCTGTCCGCCGGAGTGGGGCATGATTCCCGGTGTCCACTTCATGGACCGCCACTTCAGTCCTGCCAGGCAGGTTGGTGAACACTGCTTGGAAGGGTTTCAGCACTGCTTGCATCTGAGACCTCTGGTCTGCGGATAGCAAGTCGCTTAGCTCTACATCCTCTAGGGACCCGCTGGCCTTCGCTTGGGCGAGCATGTCCAAGAGGGGTTCATCCTCCCCATCCTCGGGCAGGTTGCAGACCGGTAGGACACAGGTTCCACGTTCTTGATGAGCCTTCATCATATTAATGTGAAACACCTTCCGCCTACCCCGCTCATGGTCAAGTGTGATCACGTAGGTGACCGGGTTGAGCTGTTGGTGAATGACGTACGGGCCTTCCCAGGCCGCCTGAAGCTTGTCCTTTGGTACAGGGACCAGCACCCACACCTTCTGACCCACCTGGTAGGTCCGTTCTCGGGCGTTCTGGTCGTACCAATGCTTCTGGTCAGCCTGGGCTTGCGCCATGCTGTCATGCACTAACTGCGTCAAGGTCTGCATCTTGTCACGGAAGCGCATGACATACTCCACGATGGACACTCCTGGGGAGCTCGGCTCTTCTTCCCAGAATTCCCTTATCAACCCAAGGGGTCCTCGGACACGCCTGCCATACAGGAGCTCAAAGGGGGAGAACCCCGTCAAGGCCTGTGGAACCTCTCTGTAAGCAAATAACAGGTGTGGGAGGTAACGCTCCTGGGTTTCAACCAGCATTTTTAACATCTGTTTGAGGGTACCGTTGAATCGCTCACACAAACCATTGGTCTGTGGGTGATACGCGCTCGATACCAAATGCTGCACCTGCATTTTCTTACATAGAGCCTCCATTAAGCGTGACATGAACTGAGTCCCCTTGTCGGTAAGCATCTCCCTGTGAAATCCTATTCGCGAAAAGATGGCCAAGAGGGTGTCCGCCATCTTATCCGCCCTAATTGAGGACAGGGCTACTGCCTCCGGATACCGGGTAGCATAGTCTACCACGGTAAGGATGAAACGTTTTCCAGAATTGCTGGGTATGGCCAGTGGTCCCACAATGTCCACAGCAATCCTCTGGAAAGGCTCCTCTATCACTGACAAAGAGATCAGGGGGGCTTTGGGGCCGGCCCTGACTTTCCCACTCTTTGACACGTGGTACAGAAGCGACAGTAGTTCACCACATCTGTCCTCATTTTGGGCCAATAAAAGTGATGAGACAGCCGGGCCTTGGTTTTGCTGACCCCCAAGTGTCCAGCGAGTGGAATTTCATGGGCGATCCGCAACAACTCGTCCCTGAATTGGTAGGGGACGACCAGCTGTCTTTCCCTCAGCCATTCCTGTTGGGGTGTACAGGGAACTGTCTCCCGGTACAAACTTCCTTGGTCCCAGAATACCCTCTCCTTATCCGACTCGGAGGTGGGTTTCTCCGCTAGGCTCCTTAACGTCTCCAGGCTAGCATCTGAGTGCAGAGCTGCCTGAAACTCCTGGCTGGAGGAAGCCAGAAGTGAGGTTAAGGCCACGTCCTCACGGGGACCCTCTGGGACCGGCTCTGGGTCCATACATGATCCGGTTATTCCTCTGTCCGAGGAGGGTCCAGAAGGCAGGGCGTTACTTGCGTTCTGGCACTCTGACTGCGGGTAACAGCGGCTATATAGGCCGCCTCCCCGGGGAATAACACCGTCTCATTAGCCTGCGAGGCCATGAGAACTACTTCCCATCATCCTCCATTACCTCAGGCACAGTGCTACTTATGGGGCAGCGACTATCAGCCAGGTCACCTTCTGTTGTGACATTGGTCACTGGCACAGCACCACCTGCTTCATGGTCCTCGTGCCTCTCCCCATTACCCTTGGCACTGACCTTTGCTCCTGCTAGGGGATCCTCAGCAACATCACCCCGCAGAGTGACATGGCTGAGTTCTCCTGCACCTTCCAATACATCATCATCATCATCATCATCATCATCATCATCATCATGTAAAGCATTGACATTCACAGTATCAGCATTAACCTTACCAACCATATCAGATCTAGGAGGGGTGTCAGGGACATAATAAGCAAACATCCTCCCCAAATCAGTTCCCAACAAAACATTTGCAGGTAGGTTTGCAGATATTCCCACTTCCTTCACCCCACTCCCCGCACCCCAATCAATAAAAACCCGGGCCATGGGCAAGGGGCATCGGACGCCCCCAATCCCGGTGACAGTCAGGGTCTTTCCCGGAATAAGCGCTTCAGTGGACACCAGTTTGGGTCGGATGAGGGTTCGTTCGGCCCCAGTGTCCTTGAGGCCTACAGTGAGAGCGTTCCCCACCCTGACAGACTGCAAGTTTTCACAGGCCCTCCCAACCAGCCCACCCACCAAAAGAACTGATGCCTTAGGCCCTGGGGCCTTGGATGGGGGGTTCTTCCTCTGCTTCTCTGGGCAAGAGGCGCTGAGATGACCAGTCTGTTTGCAGGAATAACCCCTGCGGGCATCAGATGCAGGCAGGGCCTTGGTAATGGGAAAAAGGCATCCGGAAGGTCGGCTGGCAGGGGCAGGGATGGTGGTTGTTGGCTTACCCCCTTTCCAGCTGGCGATGACCGGCTTCCGCACCTCTGGTCTCCGGTTGGCCTCGTAGGTGTCTGCGATCTGCGCTGCTTTATTGGCATCTGGTGGCTCCCGATCCATCACGAACTGCCGTACCTCAGTCGGACACAGATGCAGGAACTGGTCTTTCACCATCAGATCCTTTAGCTGCTCAAAGGTGGTCGCTGACAGTCCTTGGATCCACTGCTCAAAGTTGGTTCTGAGCCCGTCTACCACATCGCTGTAGGTGTCATGTGGTCCACGTTGGAGGGCTCTGAACTTTTTCCGGTAAACTTCCGGAGTCAGCTGGTACTTTTTTATCAGGGCCTGCTTGACGGCCTCATAGTCTCCATCTTGTTCTCGAGGGAGGGAAGCAAACACCTCCAAGGCTTTTCCTCGGAGCCCTGGAGTTAAATATCTTGCCCATTGGTCGGTGGGCAGCTGATACTGCCTGCAGGCCTTTTCAAAGCCTCGCAGAAATGTGTCCAAGTCCCCATCCTTTTCCATCACAGGGAAGTGCTCAGGACGAGGTTTAAAGCAGCTGGCACTGTTGGACTCACGGGTCTGCGTAGAGGGCGACTCCTTCTGAATCCGGGCTAGCTCCAGCTGATGTTGTCGGTCAGCTTGTCGCTCAGCAGCTTCTCGGTCAGCTTGGGCTTGTCACTCAGCAGCCTCTCGGTCAGCTTGGGCCTGTTGCTCTGCTCGCTCCTGGAATTTCAGGATCAGCTGCAGTCGTCCATCACGATCGTCTGCAGCGAGCTCCTCCAAGGCCATCTGCAGGTGGGGGTCCACACTACCCTAGTTGCGGGTATGGTTGGCAATCACAGGTTGGACCCCTGCAGCAGCGCCATTCAGGCCTTGGCTGGCCGCCCCCTTATCAGGGCTCTGCTGTCGGATGGGCTCTGCAGCATCTTGTAACAGTTCAGCAATCATTTGATCTCTGCTTTTGCCGTGGGGGGTCAATGCCTTTGGTTATACATATTCCAATAAGAGTGTCCTTTTTCTGCTGGCTGTACCAGGACTCCCTAACTATGACCATGATCACCAAAATAAAAATAGAAAAGAGAAAACGAAGAAGGGTAGGGGTAACTGCTACACATACAGTATTGTCTCAGATCTAATAAACACTGAGTTCGATCTTCCAAAACTTTTGTGCAAGTTTTTAGTGAGAGGAATGATTGCTCAAACCCGATCACTAATGTCCTATGATCCCACCGCTTGCCACCAATTTGTCACGAAAACGACACCCACTTTTGGGTCAGACCTTGCAGCTCTCTGGCGCCCCCTTATCCTGCTGGTGAAACACGGTATTGACAGAGGATAAGCACGGGTGCAGCTGCTCTAGTTTATGTCGACTATTGCGGCACGTGATGTGGCAGGACGTATATATACCACCAGTTCCTTCCAGAAACGTATATATACCTCCGACCAGCCACCCTCAAACCACAATATCACATAAATACTGGTATACTGCCACCACCGATCGCTTAACAGGTGGATCGGGTACCTGGTAGGTAACGTGAATTAGCGGGTGAGGAACGTGTTTGCTCGACATAGGACAAGAAGAACGAAGCTGGTAAATAATTATGATTTACTCCCAAAGGGGGGCAGTGTTTACAAAATATATACAAGATATTATAAAGGAGACAATTTACATGTATGCATAAACAGTTATTAAAATAAAAGGGATAAGTAATAGCAAAACCTGCTTCACAAGGTGATGGTCTCAGATTCTGTGGGGGAAGACGGCTCCCCGGAGAGTAGACGTGATTCTTCCGCGCAGCGTGGTGTGCGTGCGTCTGACGTCCCTGAGAAGAATGACCTGAAAATGGCCGATTTGCTTTTTAGTAACAGGGCCAAATTATTAGGAACCACCCATTTTGTCTACCTCACACGGGGGCTCGGTTTTGTGAAACCACCCAGCTGCATAGAACATAGAAACCTTCAGATTTCATATCTTGGTGTGGGGGGGTCCCACATCCAAGATGGAGACATCATGTTGGCCGTCACTAATTTTCATGCAGATGGATATTAAACAGGACCTCTCTATGATGCTCAGAAGCTAAGAAACCAATTCCTCGATTTCTGGGGGTATCCCAGTTATGAAAAATATATCATTGTAACCAGGAAAATGTGAACATTCCAAAAATGTGTTCCCTGGGTTAGTGACCTTCATGTGCATTTTTAAATTCTACATTAACTGTACAAGCTTTTAAACAATGGGAATTTTGGAGGGAATAATCTAGTTTGAGCTAGATGCTGCGCTACACTGAGGGTTTACGACACTAATAAAAATTCTTAGGGTGGGGGCCAGCACTGCAGTTCTATGTCTTCTTACAAACGGATAGGGGGTGGGGTTTTTTCTTTTTTAAAACATCTCTCATTTTTAAAATTCGGGGGAAAATACCTTTTGCCTGACAACAGGATACTATGTGGCTGGTGTAATATCTGATGTCTGCAGTCAGTATATCATACACCAGGCACATTTTCTCCTGTACACTGGATGTAATATACTGTGTGCACAGACAGTAGATATTATATACAGGATACTATGTGGCTGGTGTAATATCTGATGTCTGTAGTCAGTATATCATACACCAGGCACAGTTTCTCCTGTACACTGGATGTAATATACTGTGTGCACAGACATTAGATATTATATACAGGATACTATGTGGCTGGTGTAATATCTGATGTCTGTAGTCACAGTATATCATACACCAGTCATGTATTCTCCTATATATTGGATGTAATATACTGTGTGCACAGACATTAGATATTATATACAGGATACTATGTGGCTGGTGTAATATCTGATGTCTGCAGTCAGTATATCATACACCAGGCACATTTTCTCCTGTACACTGGATGTAATATACTGTGTGCACAGACATTAGATATTATATACAGGATACTATGTGGCTGGTGTAATATCTGATGTCTGCAGTCAGTATATCATACACCAGGCACATTTTCTCCTGTACACTGGATGTAATATACTATGTGCACAGACATTAGATATTATATACAGGAAACTATGTGGCTGGTGTAATATCTGATGTCTGCAGTCAGTATATCATACACCAGGCACATTTTCTCCTGTACACTGGATGTAATATACTGTGTGCACAGACATTAGATATTATATACAGGATACTATGTGGCTGGTGTAATATCTGATGTCTGTAGTCACAGTATATCATACACCAGGCACATTTTCTCCTGTATATTGGATGTAATATACTGTGTGCACAGACATTAGATATTATATACAGGAAACTATGTGGCTGGTGTAATATCTGATGTCTGCAGTCAGTATATCATACACCAGGCACATTTTCTCCTCTACACTGGATATAATATACTGTGTGCACAGACATTAGGTATTACATACAGGATACTATGTGGTTGGTCTAATATCTAATGTCTGTAGTCACAGCATATCATACACCAGGCTCATGTTCTCCTGTACACTGGATGTAATATACTGTGTGCACAGACATTAGATATTATATACAGGATACTATGTGACTGGTGTAATATCTGATGTCTGTAGTCACAGTATATCATACACCAGGAACAGTTTCTCCTGTATACTGGATGTAATATACTGTGTGCACAGACATTAGATATTATATACAGGATACTATGTGGCTGGTGTAATATCTGATGTCTGTAGTCAGTATATCATACACCAGGCACATTTTCTCCTGTACACTGGATGTAATATACTGTGTGCACAGACATTAGATATTATATACAGGATACTATGTGGCTGGTGTAATATCTGATGTCTGTAGTCAGTATATCATACACCAGGCACATTTTCTCCTGTATACTGGATGTAATATACTGTGTGCACAGACATTAGATATTATATACAGGATACTATGTGACTGGTGTAATATCTGATGTCTGCAGTCAGTATATCTTACACCAGTCATGTATTCTCCTGTACACTGGATGTAATATACTGTGTGCACAGACATTAGATATTATATACAGGATACTATGTGGCTGGTGTAATATCTGATGTGTGCAGTCAGTATATCATACATCAGGCACATTTTCTCCTGTACACTGGATGTAATATACTGTGTGCACAGACATTAAGTATTACATACAGGATACTATGTGGTTGGTCTAATATCTAATGTCTGTAGTCACAGTATATCATACACCAGGCACATGTTCTCCTGTACACTGGATGTAATATACTTTGTGCACAGACATTAGATATTGCATACAGCAGAGGTCCCCAACCGCCGGTCCGCGGACCAGGACCGGGCCGTTGGGGTTTTTCAGCCGGTCCGCGGCACCGCCACAGACAATCACTAAACATTGACAGTGTGCTCTGGTCTGCGGTGGCTCAGAGCACACTGTGTGGGGTGGATGCTGCCCGCTGTTCTAGACTCCCGCAGGGTAGACCTGTAGAGGACCTGTGATGACATCAAGGTACATAACTGTGATGTCACCACAGGTCCTGAAGCAGGATGAAGCAGGGGCGGAACTACCGCCCGTGCAGCCGGTTCATTAAACGGGGGCCCCGAGGGAGAGGGGGCCCCTCCAACCTCCAGCAGGGCCGCCATCAGGGCATGACTGCCCTGACTCCAGTATGGGGCCCGGCCGGTAGGAGCCCCCCTCTTGTGCGTCTCTCTCCTCATGGGGCCCTCATAATTCCTCTGACTTCCGGTCATGTGACGGCGCCGTCACATGACCGGAAGGCAGGAGAACCTGGTGTCAGCAATTTGGACGAGCGCCAGGATTCTGCAGGGATCGCATGGGGGTAAGTATAACAAGTTTTATTTTTTTTTAAATACAATTAACTAGGAGTGGGGGGAATGGAAGATGCACATGGGGGGAGGGGAGAGATGAGAGATGCACATGGGGGAGGGGAGAGATGAGAGATGCACATGGGGGGAGGGGAGAGATGAGAGATGCACATGGGGGAGGGGAGATATGAGAGATGCACATGGGGGGAGGGGAGAGATGAGAGATGCACATGGGGGAGGGGAGATATGAGAGATGCACATGGGGGAGGGGAGAGATGAGAGTTGCACATGGGGGGAGGGGAGAGATGAGAGATGCACATGGGGGGAGGGGAGAGATGAGAGATGCACGGGGGGTGGATGAGAGATGCACGGGGGGTGGATGAGAGATGCACATGGGGGGGAGGGGAGAGATGAGAGATGCACATGGGGGGGAGGGGAGAGATGAGAGATGCACGGGGGGTGGATGAGAGATGCACGGGGGGTGGATGAGAGATGCACGGGGGGTGGATGAGAGCTGCACGGGGGGTGGATGAGAGATGCACGGAGGGGGATGAGAGATGCACGGAGGGGGATGAGAGATGCACGGGGGGTGAGCTGCACATGGGGGAGGTTATGTTTACATAACTTTGCTGCCTTATGAAGGGCGGGGGGGGCCCCCAAAAATTTCTTGCACAGGGGCCCACTACAGTCTGTGTCCGCCCCTGGGATGAAGTAAATGCAGCTGAACAGCAGCTGTCAGGACAGCTGCCCTGTCCTGCTGCAGGGCGTGATGGGGCCTCAGTGATGCGGCTCCTGGCACAGCACATTATGTGGGGCTCCTGGCATAGCTCCTGGCGGGGACCTGGTCTACACTATATGATAAGTATGCACTAAACTCCAAATCCCTCCATTACCCCGCCCCCATATGACCAAAGCCCCGCCCACCCCACCCCTTCCTTGCTGGGCCATGGAAAAATGATCTTGCTTCAAGCCGGTCCCTGGTGCAAAAAAGGTTGGGGACCACTGACATACAGGATACTAAGTGGCTGGTGTAATATCTGATGTCTGCAGTCAGTATATCATACACCAGGCACATTTTCTCCTGTACACTGGATGTAATATACTGTGTGCACAGACATTAGATATTATATACAGGATACTATGTGGCTGGTGTAATATCTGATATCTGCAGTCAGTATATCATACACCAGGCACATTTTCTCCTGTACACTGGATGTAATATACTGTGTGCACAGACATTAGATATTATATACAGGATACTAAGTGGCTGGTGTAATATCTGATGTCTGCAGTCAGTATATCATACACCAGGCACATTTTCTCCTGTATACTGGATGTAATATACTGTGTGCACAGACATTAGATATTATATACAGGATACTATGTGGCTGGTGTAATATCTGATGTCTGCAGTCAGTATATCATACACCAGGCACATTTTCTCCTGTACACTGGATGTAATATACTGTGTGCACAGACATTAGATATTATATACAGGATACTATGTGACTGTTTTAATATCTGATGTCTATAGTCAGTATATCATACACCAGGCAAATTTTCTCCTGTATACTGGATGTAATATACTGTGTACACAGACATTAGATATTATATACAGGATAGTATGTGGCTGGTGTAATATCTGATGTCTGCAGTCAGTATATCATACACCAGGCACATTTTCTCCTGTACACTGGATGTAATATATAGAGATGAGCGTTGTTCTACTCGAACTGTTCGCCAATCTCAAATTCGAGCTGTTTTGGGCGGTGTTCGAGCCGTTCGGCGAACACGAACGATTTGAGAAAAATTCGGCTGTTCGAGGTTATGTTCGATAACTGTTCGTGCACCAAAATCATAACTGGATTTTTTCTCAGTAATGATGAAAATGAATGTTAATACGCAGTTTGAGTGTACAGCGGGGTGGGGGGAGGGGCAGGGGATGGATCTCTGCAGGAATAATGAAGATCTCCATTTTTTTTTTTCTCTTTCCCGCATTTGCAGTGGGGAGGTGCAATCTGTCAGCCTATCAGCAGCGCACACACAGAGCGAAGTGCTTTTTTTCACACAAGCAAAGGCATGTGTCATTGGCAGTGTATGTCACATGTCCTTGCCCTATAAGACCAAGCCATTTTCCCCGTCGCCACCATTTTCTCACTGCTGCAGCTGCGAGTTAGACGGCACCGCTGTTGCTGTGTGCGCTATACCTTGTTAATTTCAAGCCAATTTTCGCACAAATCTACAGATAGCTTGGGAGTAGGGAATAGTTGTGATTGCAGTCCTTTTAAGGACTAGGTTACAGCATTTCCTACGACTTTTATCAGGCAGGTCTGTGCTCTTAAATAGATAGATTGTGGGAGTAAAGACTAATTGTAATTGCAGTCCTTTTCAGGGCTAGGTTACATCAGTTCCTATCAGTTTTTGCCAGGCAGGTCTGTGCCAGTGCTGTGCAAGTTTTTTTCACAGCATTTGGCTGAATCTAGCAAAGCTAATCCTTTTTGGCCTATTGCAGAGTGTGTTAGTCAGTGGAGTAGCCTATCTGTGTTGCAAGATATACCACCTGTGTATAGAATACCAATTTTTTTACTGCACCTAGTGAAGTAAAATCTTTTGGGCATAGCATCATTCTATTAGTCCATCTATATTGACCTCCATCAGGTTGCAAATTAAAAATAATTTTTTGTCTGCATCTAGCTCTGAAAAAATATTTTGCCTTCTAGCAGTGTGTGGGACGTTCTCTATTAGTCCATCTATACTGACCTCCATCAGGCTGCAAATTAAAAATAATTTTTATCTGCATCTACCTCTAAAAAAATATTTGGCCTTCTAGCTGTGTGTGGGACTTGTTCTATTAGTCCATCTATACTGACCTCCATCAGGTTGCAAACTGAATATATTTTTTTTCTGCATCTAGCTCTGTAAAAATATTTGGCCTTCTAGCAGTGTGTGGGATTTTCTCTATTAGTCCATCTATACTGACCTCCATCAGCTTGCAAATTAAAAATAATTTTTATCTGCATCTAGCTCTGAAAAAATATTTGGCCTTCTAGCAGTGTGTGGGACTTTCTCGATTAGTCCATCTATACTGACCTCCATCAGGTTGCAAATTCAAAATAATTTTTTGTCTGCATCTAGCTCTGAAAAAATATTTGGCCTTCTAGCAGTGTGTGGGACTTTCTCTATTAGTCCATCTATACTGACCTCCATCAGGTTGCAAATTAAAAATAATTTATATCTGCATCTAGCTCTGAAAAAATATTTGGCCTTCTAGCAGTGTGTGGGACTTTCTCTATTAGTCCATCTATACTGACCTCCATCAGGTTGCAAACTGAATATATTTTTTTTCTGCATCTACCTCTGAAAAAATATTGGGCTTCTAGCTCTGTGTGGGACTTGTTCTATTAATCCATCTATACAGACCTCCATCAGGTTGCAAACTGAATATAATTTTTTTCTACATCTACCTCTGAAAAAATATTTGGGCTTCTAGCTGTGTGTGGGACTTGTTCTATTAATCCATCTATACAGACCTCCATCAGGTTGCAAACTGAATATAATTTTTTTCTGCATCTACCTCTGAAAAAATATTTGGGCTTCTAGCTGTGTGTGGGACTTGTTCTATTAGTCCATCTATACTGACCTCCATCAGGTTGCAAACTGAATATAATTTTTTTCTGCATCTAGCTCTGAAAAAATATTTGGCCTTCTAGCTGTGTGTGGGACTTGTTCTATTAGTCCATCTATACTGACCTCCATCAGGTTGCAAATTAAAAATAATTTATATCTGCATCTAGCTCTGAAAAAATATTTGGCCTTCTAGCAGTGTGTGGAACTTTCTCTATTAGTCCATCTATACTGACCTCCATCAGGCTGCAAATTAAAAATAATTTTTATCTGCATCTACCTCTGAAAAAATATTTGGCCTTCTAGCTGTGTGTGGGACTTGTTCTATTAGTCCATCTATACTGACCTCCATCAGGTTGCAAACTGAATATAATTTTTTTCTGCATCTAGCTCTGAAAAAATATTTGGCCTTCTAGCAGTGTGTGGGACTTTCTCTATTAGTCCATCTATACTGACCTCCATCAGGTTGCAAACTGAATATATTTTTTTTCTGCATCTACCTCTGAAAAAATATTTGGGCTTCTAGCTGTGTGTAGGACTTGTTCTATTAGTCCATCTATACTGACCTCCATCAGGTTGCAAACTGAATATAATTTTTTTCTGCATCTAGCTCTGAAAAAATATTTGGCCTTCTAGCAGTGTGTGGGACTTTCTCTATTAGTCCATCTATACTGACCTCCATCAGGTTGCAAATTAAAAATAATTTATATCTGCATCTAGCTCTGAAAAAATATTTGGCCTTCTAGCAGTGTGTGGGACTTTCTCTATTAGTCCATCTATACTGACATCCATCAGGTTGCAAACTGAATATATTTTTTTTCTGCATCTACCTCTCAAAAAATATTTGGGCTTCTAGCTGTGTGTAGGACTTGTTCTATTAGTCCATCTATACTGACCTCCATCACGTTGCAAACTGAATATAATTTTTTTCTGCATCTAGCTCTGAAAAAATATTTGGCCTTCTAGCAGTGTGTGGGACTTTCTCTATTAGTCCATCTATACTGACCTCCATCAGGTTGCAAATTAAAAATAATTTATATCTGCATCTAGCTCTGAAAAAATATTTGGCCTTCTAGCAGTGTGTGGGACTTTCTCTATTAGTCCATCTATACTGACCTCCATCAGGTTGCAAACTGAATATATTTTTTTTCTGCATCTACCTCTGAAAAAATATTTGGGCTTCTAGCTGTGTGTAGGACTTGTTCTATTAGTCCATCTATACTGACCTCCATCAGGTTGCAAACTTAATATAATTTTTTTCTGCATCTAGCTCTGAAAAAATATTTGGCCTTCTAGCAGTGTGTGGGACTTTCTCTATTAGTCCATCTATACTGACCTCCATCAGGTTGCAAACTGAATATAATTTTTTTATGCATCTAACTCTGAAAATATATTTGGCCTTCTAGCAGTGTGTGGGACTTTCTCTATTAGTCCATCTATACTGACCTCCATCAGGTTGCAAATTAAAAATAATTTTTATCTGCATCTAGCTCTGAAAAAATATTTGGGCTTCTAGCTGTGTGTGGGACTTGTTCTATTACTCCATCTATACTGACCTCGATCAGGTTGCAAATTGAATATAATTTTTTTCTGCATCTAGCTCTGAAAAAATATTGGGCTTCTAGCTGTGTGTGGGACTTGTTGTATTAGTCTATCTATACTGACCTCCATCAGGTTGCAAACTGAATATATTTTTTTCTGCATCTACCTCTGAAAAAATATTGGGCTTCTAGCTGTGTGTGGGACTTGTTCTATTAATCCATCTATACAGACCTCCATCAGGTTGCAAACTGAATATAATTTTTTTCTGCATCTAGCTCTGAAAAAATATTTGGCCTTCTAGCAGTGTGTGGGACTTTCTCTATTAGTCCATCTATACTGACCTCCATCAGGTTGCAAATTGAATATAATTTTTTTCTGCATCTAACCCAGCCAATAGTTTTGGCCTAATACCACAGTTTGGCCACTCAGCTCTGCTCGGTTTCCATCCATTGTTTTTTTGTGCAAACAACTCCAGAGTTGTGAATTAGTTAACCACCAAAATGAGTGGAAAAAGGCCTGCTGCTGGTGGAAAGGGGAATAGGCGTGTTGGGAAGGGGAAAAAAGGTTGTGTCCGTGGGGTAGGTGTTAAAGCAACAGTAACATCTGCAGAAGAAAGACCATCTTCCAGCCAAACTAAAATGTCTACTTCTTTTAGCGGACAATGTGATAAGATCCCTTTCTTACGGCCACGCCAATCGCTACAAATTCCAGATGAGGCACAAAAACAGCAGGTGCTTCAACGGATATCAAGTGCTCCTTTAAGTGGGCTCTCCTCCACATCATCTTCAACATCACAAATACTCCAGTCCTCAAAGGTGTCACCCCAATCGCACTTGCTTCCTCACAGATCCCAAATCTCCAGCTGCCCGTCTGAGTATGAGGTAGAACAGATGGTTGAGTCTGCAGAGCTGTTTACTCATACTATAGCCTGGGAATCAGAGGTCGACTCCAGCGCTTCTGTGAATCCAGACGAGGAAATGATCTGCACTGATGCCCAGAATCTTTATGAGTCGGATCCAGGACCAGACGCAGAAGGTTCTGACCATAATTTAGACCCTCATTCCCAAACTATAACTCCTGTTGGTGGAGACAATGAGGAAGACGATGATGAGACTCAAATACCTGATTGGAGCGACAACTTTAGTTTTTTGTCAGGGCAGGAACAGGTTGGCTCTGAGGACGACGGGTGTGATAACCCACAGGGTGATGATGATGAGGTTGGAGATCCCACTTACTGTCAACCCACAGTCAGCCAAGAGATGAGGTCAGCAGAGGAGGTGGAGGAAGATGCTAGTGACGACGAGGTCAGGTTGCGCCTTACTGGACAGAGACGTAGTACTGGAAGCACGTCAACAACTGCATCTGACTCGCCCCCTGAGCCGTGGGGCACTCGGATCCGGGCAATAGGGGGAACGATGGGGGTAGTAGTGGCAACCCGGTTCCGTGGCTCAGGGTGGTCAGGCTAGTGGTAGTCCGTTATGTGTTATTAATTATGTCCGACTACGCCACCCGTGGATTGCGGTTATTAGGAACCGCCGCTGCATGCAGACCGCTGGGGCTGATGAGGTGTGCAGCTAGGGTAGTGTGACTCCCCACGGGAAGAGTGCAGCCCCAGGGCAGTATAATGGATGTTGGGAGTGATGGTAGTGAGAGTCCCAGTGATGATAGTGCTGGAGGAGCAAGGAGCACACAGACAACAGGTTGCAGTCCAGGGTCTTTACTAAACAGGTAAACTGACCCACAAACAGTCCCAGCTAGGAGGGGACCTGGATGTCTGAGAGCAACGGGGAAATTGGCCCTGGTCAGGGTGAGGGTGTAGGCCTACCGTGCTTTCTGCGCTCCTTCTGACTATCTCCTCCTGATAGGATAACAGCCCACGTTTCCGAGCTTTCCGTGCTTTCTCGTCTGTATGGCCTGCAACGTGGGTTCCTTTCTGCTCCCAGCCTTGTACGGCTTTACTGGTCCCTTCGGTTGTGGCAGGGCCTCCAGGCTTCTTAGGCCAAGGAATGTACAGTCCCTTGCGGACTGGTTCTCTGCTGGGGGATGTGGAATCCTTCCAGCCTCAGACACCAAAGTCTGGTAAAATTAAGTCTTTTCTCTGCCAAGACAGGCTCTCTTCGCCTCTTGTCTCTGGCTGGTGGCTCTCTCCTACTGCCACACTTCCTCTTAGGTGCAATCAACTTTCTGTCCCTGCTCCACTCTGGGACACGTCTCAAAGCTGAGACAGGCAATCCAGTTCTCCCTAACCCTGTCCCCAGTACCAGCTTTTATAGGGGCAGCCAGCTCCCCCTACTGGCCTGAGACAGGAGGCATTGCATGCTAATGTTCCCCTGACCAGAGAACCTCCCCCTTGCTCTCAGACACAGCTTTATTACACTTGTGGCATCTAGGTAGGGTGACACATTCCCCCCTAGTGAAATTTAGTACTCCGGGACTAAACAATAAACAAAGACAATATGCATAACAATAAAACATTAATAGACAGACGGCGCACAAATTGAGTTCTTTAGGTCACATTGTGGCCTGTGACCGGGTGTCCATATCACCAAAAACAACGGGAGCCTTAACCAGGTGGGGGTCTGTCCTACCCCAAGTCCTTTACAGTCTTAGTTCATTCCTGGGTTAGGCTCAGAATGCAGTCCATACAAGGTCCCGGTTATAAAAAGTCCATAACCTGAGTCCTTACGGTTGCTGCAAGAGACTGAAACACACTATTAATAAACATGCAGGTAACTTTGGCAAACATTTTAACATTTGGCAACAGGGTTATTTACAATTTAATACACTCTATATTCTCCAGCGAGCGGGTATCTGTCCCTTTGTGCTCCTGGTTGACCTCCTTAACCCACTGTCTGGTGGTGGACCAACCTGGCTTTCCCCACTAGCGTTAGGGGTACAGCTACCAGCTGGGCGTACAGGTAGGGCAGGCAGCTGTCTGCGGGTCCTTTGGCTTACTGCAGGCATGGCAGGCTCACTGTCAGCAGAGGGTTGATTCTCCTGGGCTGCTGGAACAGGCTCTTCTGCCTCTGGAACCGCTTGCTCCTCTTCACCTTCCGGCTCTGGTGTTGGTTGTTGTTGTGCCGGTTGCAGGAAATGCAGGACGGGTACCACTATAGCATCATTTATGCGAGTCCAGGACTGAGGGAACTCTCCGAGAACGGTGCTGATCATTTCTTCCTTGTCCTCTGCGGGTTCAAGGTCACTCTGATCCTCTTCTGCACTACGGAGTTGCTCGGGGCACCTTTTGAGGTGGTCTCTGGAGACGACACTAGTGGTTTCTCCTCCGTCCTTGGTGATTACGCACACCTTTGGGTTATCGTGGTCAGACTGCAGTACGGTGTAGGGTTCCCTTTCCCACTGGTCGTCCAACTTATGTAGCCTTCTTTTTCGCTTTAGGACTTGCTCACCAGGTTCTAGGGGACCAGCAGGGGCGTGTTGATTGAAGAGTCTTTCTTGCTTCTCTCTCACCTGGGCCAGGCTCTTCTCCACACTCTCCTGTACCTTCTTGTACTGCAGTTGCCTTTCCGTATCCCAGTCCGCATCCGGGGAGGTGTCCTCAGGTATTAGGACTCCCATCTCCAGGTCTACGGGCAGCTTACCTGGTCTAGCTCACATCAGGTAAGCCGGGGTGCAGTTTGTAGCGTTCACCGGGATGTTGTTGTACATGTCTACCAGGTCCGGCTGTTTTTCTGGCCACAGGCTGCGTTCCTCCAGGGGCAACGTCTTCAGGAGATCAATGACTATATTGTTCATCTTCTCACACATTCCGTTGGTTTGGGGGTGGTAAGGCGTTGTCCGAATCTTCTTACAGCCATAGAGGTTGCAGAACTCCTGGAAGATTTCAGCTTCAAACGCTGGACCCTGGTCTGTCAGGACCTGTTCCGGATACCCATGTGGATGGCAGAAGTATTGCTGGAAGGCTCGGGCCGCTGTTTGGGCTGTCAAGTCCTTTATCGGGACCACCACTAGAAAACGGGAATAGTGGTCCACGATTGTCAGGGCGTAGATGTATCCGGACCGGCTTGGAGCCAATTTGACGTGGTCCAGAGCTACCAGCTCAAGAGGCTGCGTGGTGACGATGGGCCTCAAGGGTGTCTTCTGGCTGGTGCGGTCCTTCCTCCTCAGGTGACAAGGGCCACAGTCTCTGCACCATTTTTCTACAGCTCCTCTCATGCCGACCCAAAAGAATCTTCCTCTTAGCAGGAACTCCAGTTTCTTCCAACCGAAGTGCCCCGCTCTGTCATGGTAAGCCCCCAGGACCATAGCTGCATCTCGCCTTGGGACCACGACTTGCCAGGTCAGCTCGTGCGTCCGGTGGTTAACAATCCTTCTGCACAACTTGCCTTCGTAGAGGAACAGCTTGCTCTTCTCCTTCCATAGCTGCTTGGCTTCCTCTGGGGCATCTGGATCTAGGCGGGCGTCTTCCCGGGACAGCAGATCTTTCACCAGGCGGACTGCAGGGTCACTATCTTGGGTCTCGGCCCAGCTGTGGTGAGGTAGGGGATTCATCATCACAGTTGTTAGATCCTCCTCCTTCACGCGGTGAGAGTGTTGAGCTGCCCCATACCGGTGAAACGCGGGGAGTTCTACCTCCTCCAGCTCTTCTGGGTCTTCGTCACCTTCAGGTAAGTGGGGCATCCTTGATAGGGCGTCCGCGTTGGCGTTGGTTTTGCCTGCCCGGTACTTGATCACGAAGTCATAGTTGGAGAGACGGGCCATCCACCGCTGTTCCAGGGCACCCAGTCTTGCATTGTCCAGGTGTGTCAATGGGTTGTTGTCCGTGTACACGGTGAACTTTGCGGAGGCCAGGTAATGCTTGAAGCATTCCGTCACGGCCCACACCACCGCCAAGAATTCTAGCTTGAAGGAGCTGTAATTCTCCGGGTTCCTCTCGGTGGGCCTCAGCTTCCGGCTGGCGTATGCGATCACCCGTTCTCTGCCCTGTTGGTTTTGGGACAGTACGGCTCCCAGTCCCACATTACTGGCGTCTGTGTGGAGAATGAAAGGCTGGCCGTAATCAGGGTAGGCCAGGATCTCATCCCCTGTGAGGGCCATCTTTAGCTGGCGGAAGGACTCCTCTTCCGGTTTATCCCACTTGAAGGGTGGCTTTTGACTTCTGGACTTGGACTGTCCGATCAGGAGGTCCTGCATAGGAGCTGCCATCTTAGTGAACCCGGGGATGAACCTTCGGTAGTAGCCTACCAACCCGAGAAACTGTCTCACCTCTTTGATGTTCGAGGGGCTTGGCCAGCTCTTGATTGCCGTGACCTTGTCAGGGTCGGGGGCCACTCCTTCCGCGCTTACCACGTGCCCTAGGTACTGGACCTTTGGTTTCAGCAGGTGGCACTTCGACGGTTTCACCTTCAGGCCATAGCCTGCCAGGGCTTCGAACACCTCGGCCAGGTGCTTTAGGTGGTCCTCGTAGGTTTTCGAATAGACGATCACGTCGTCCAGGTAAAGGAGGACCGTCTCGAAGTTTCGGTGCCCTAGACAGCATTCCATCAGCCGCTGGAAGGTCCCTGGTGCGTTGCAGAGCCCGAAAGGCATACAGTTGAACTCACTCAGTCCCATCGGGGTGGTGAAGGCGGTCTTCTCCTTGTCAGCCTCTGCCACAGGAACCTGCCAGTACCCGCTAGTAAGGTCCAAAGTAGAAAAGAAGTTAGCAGATTTTAGTGCGGCTAAAGACTCTTCTATTCTAGGCAGCGGATATGCGTCTTTGTGAGTGATACGGTTGATTTGTCTATAGTCCACGCACATTCTCATGGTGCCGTCTTTCTTTTTGACCAGAACCAAGGGGGCTGCCCAGGGGCTACAGCTATCTCTAATAACCCCAGCTTCTTTCATCTCCCTTAGCATACCCTTGGCGTTCTGATAATGTGCAGGGGGTACAGGTCTGTGCCTCTCTTTTATTGGTGGGTGGCTCCCTGTGGGGATGTGGTGCTCTATCCCTTTTACTCTGCCGAAGTCTAGCGGGTGCTTACTAAAGACTCTCTCGTACTCCTGTACCACCCGGTAGACTCCTTGTTTTTGGTGCAGGGGAGTGGAGTCAGCACCCACGTGGAGTTTCTGGCACCAGTCCTCCTTTTGTTTCTGGGAGCCATTACCCTCCGCCTGAGGAGATGGAGGCAAGGGTTCCACGGCCCTGATAGTTTGATGTTCGACAACAAACAGTTTGGCGAGTGTAGCGTACCTGGGTAAGTGTACTTCCCTCTCCCCAATGTTGAGGATGCGGACGGGCACCCTCCCATGACGGACATCAACCACCCCCCGGGCTGTCAAAATGGTGGGCCTGCTGTCTGAGTACACGGGTTCTACCATGGCTTGGTAGTCTCTACCTCTCAACCCGATTGCAGTCCGACACCAGATCATCATTTCACTTTTGGGAGGCATGGAAATGGGGAATGGATCACTGAGTCTTACGCTACCGATCTCACCACCAGACAGTTCTACCTGCTGCCGTCTCATCAGGGCTTTTATCTCCTTGTTGAGGACTCTCTGTTGGCTGGAACTAGCATTCACCGCCACCTGTTGTAGAATTACAATTACCTCTGAAAGACAATTTTCAATTATGTTAGTACCCACAGTTATTTTAGGGTGACTTTCATGACGGTCAATGTCCACAATAATCACTCCCTGTGCCGGCAGTTCAACTTTACCAATTTTAATGGTCATCTCCTTGAACCCCATCTGCGGCACGGGCAAGCCATTACTTGATGCTCAAGTCACTGTCTGGATACATTGTTATATCAGCATCAGTCCAATACTACTTAAAAAGTACATAAGGGATAGTAGTTACTTGCGACCTGGTATCCAGCAAGGCGCTCATGGGAATACCGTCCAGCACCACGGGTAAAACCGGGCGCCCCCCAACGTACTTATCACACCAATTAGAAGGGCCTGGTGATCTTATGCCTGGGGGTTGGCCTCCTGCCCCAGGTTGGAGTACCTGGAAATGTGTCCGGGCTGGTTGCATCGACGGCAAATGGGCTGTCCATCCTTTGCGTAGTGGTCTGTGGTCCTCCCTCTGAACGACGGGGTCCTCCTCTGTCGACGCCACGGGACATCCTCCGGACTTGAAGTCAACTCAATGGGTCTTGACGGGTCCACTTGCAATGCCTGGACGGTCCTGGTCAACGCCGCGACGCTCCTGGTCAGCTCCTGGACTTGGCGGTGCAGATCTTTCGACGGGGCTTGGTTCAGGGCCTGTGCATCAGCCCCCACGGGGTCCATAGAGGAGGGCGCTGCCTCCTGGTGGTAGGTGAGAGCAGGGCGCTGGGGGTTTATAGCGCCACTGGTTGTGGGTTCACGGAGCACCCTTATGGCCCTGTCTTTGAATTGGGCAAAGGTCAGATCAGGGTTCTGAAAGAACATGAGGCGCAGCTGGGTCCTGTGGGCGCTAGACAGCAGACATTCTATGAACTGTTCTGTTAGTAGCTTATCCGTATCCTGCACGCTGCCAGGGTCAGCTTGTTTGATGGCCCTCAAGGCTTCCTGCAAATTTAGGGCATAGTCTCTGATGCTGTCCTGTGCCCGCTGCTTACATCCATAGAACTGCATTTTAATTTCAGCGGAGGTACGGGTATCAAAGGTACCTCGCAGCCGGGCCAGAATGTCCTTTACAGTTTTTTTCTCCTCAGTGCTCCATGACTTTACCTCCCTCTGGGCTGCGCCAGTTAACTGCCCTGTCAGTATGCTGACCTTCTGTTCCTCTGTCAGGGAGTAAACTTGGAACAAACTGTACAGCCTTTCCTTAAAGTCAGTTAGGGCATGGGGCTCCCCTGAATACTTAGGCAGCCAGGTCGCTCCAGGGATGTAGGGCAGGGAAAATAGCATCACCGCTGCTGCAGCCGCGTTGGTGGTAGTGGGCGCCTCTGTGTCCGACATCTTCCTCCCCCCTAGTTACGCGTGGCCTACCTTCCGACGATCCTCTTCTGTAGGCCGTGGCTCCGCTGGTGCTGCTCAGGACGAGGACCTTGCGTCGCGTCCTGGTGACGTCAGCGTCGCTCTCTCTCCCTTCCAGGACCTTGCGCAGCGTCCGTGCGTGGGGCGGAGCTTCGGGTCTCGCGCGGTTTGGACGTCCACGCCCCTCTTCTTCCCGCGCGGCGTCCTGAAGATGGTGTCTGATGGCGGGAAAACGGCTGAAGATGGCGGGAACCGACGGAAGATGGCGGGAGACGGCTGGAAATGGCGGAAGATGGCTCCGGATGGCGGGAAGCCTCTTCTTCAGGTACGTGTAGGGTCTTTGTCAGGCACGCAATATCCGTTTGTGGCGGGTTGGTTACAATCCTGCCGACTACGCCAAAGCAGACTCACCCCCTAGGCTGTGGGGCACTCGGAACCGGGCAATAGGGAGACGATGGGGGTAGTAGTGGCAACACGGTCCATGACTCAGGGTGGTCAGACCAGTGGTAGTCCTTTATAAGTTTTAAGTGATGTCCGACTACGCCACCCGTGGATTGCGGTCAGGGCTAACCGCCGCTGCAGCACAGACCGCTGGGGCAGATATAAATGTGCAGCACTGAATTGTTCAACTCCCCACGGGAGGAGTATGGCCCCAGGGCAGAATATATAATGGATGATGGAGGGGATGATTCCGACCGCGATAGCCAGGAAACGGAGGCCTCTTAAACAGTTCAGGGTCTTTATTAGAACAGGTAATATGACCCAGAAACAGGCCCGGCTAGGAGGGGGCCTGGATGTCTGAGAACAAGTGGGAGGCTGGCCCTGGTCAGGGTGAGGGTGTAGGCCTACTGTGCTCTCTGTGCTCCTTCTGGCTATTTCCCTCCTTGTAGGGTAACAGCCCACGTTCCCGAGCTCACCGTGTCCTCTCGCCCGTATGGCTTGCAACGTGGGTCCCTTTCTACTTCCGGCCTGGTACGGCTTTGCTGGTCCCTTCTGCTGTGGCGGAGCCTCCGGGCTTCTCAGGCCAAGGAACATACAGTCCCCGGCGGACTGGTTTCTGCTATGGGATGTAAAATCCTCCCAGCCTCAGACACCAAAGTCTGGTAGATTAGTCTCTTTGTCTGCCAGGACAGGCGCACTTTGCCTCTTGTCCCTGGCTCGTGGCTCTCCTACTGCCACATGTCCTCTTAGGCTGCAACACAACTGTCTGTCCCGGCTCTGGGACACCTCTCAATCCAGAGAAAGGTTGTCCAGTTCTCCCTAACCCTGCCCCCAGTTCCAGCTTTTATAGGGGCAGCCTGCTCCCCCTACTGGCCTGAGACAGGAGGTATTGCATGCTAATGTTCCCCTGACTAGAGAACCTCGCCCTTGCTCTCAGACACAGCTTTATTATATTTGTGGCATCCAGGCCAGGGTGACACATATGAGTACATGCATAGTTTTAAAGTGGGTGAATATGTAATGCCCCAAAGCGGTTGTGTATGTGACTTTAACATGTAGCAGAGCTAGCAGCTGCCTCATTATGTTTGCACAATGTTCATTTTCTCCTTTGCAGATAGTGTACATGAGGATCCAGTACATAGAAGTGGTTTATACCGTATATGCATAAAGTGAAGTAATTATTATGTTCTGCCATCAGGAGATTAAGAGTTAACTAGTGTTGAGCGAGTATGTTCTATTAACCCTTTCGTCGAGTATGCTCGGCCAAGCTCCGAGTATTTACAGCTGCTCGGTGATAAGGTTAGTGTGCATGATTTGCAACTGTTTGACAGCTTTATTACATGTGAGGAATGTGTAAGAAATAGACATTCCTCACATGTAATAAAGCTGTCAAACAGATGCAAATCATGCACATGGGAGCGAGTTAACCTTATCCCCGAGCAGCTGTAAATACTCGAAGCTCGCCCGAGCATACTCGGGCAGAACATACTCGTTCAACCCTAGAGTTAACAAATCAGCCCTGCTTTCCATATATGGCAATAAGGTCACATGGTTACTCCACATGACCAGGTCCTGGGCTTAGCACTGAGAGAGACAGATTTGTGAGTGTTGTCCTTGCCTAAAAGCTGAAGGAGCAGGTTGGAAGCTCAGAGCTCCTGTGTATATCACAGACCACAGCCTCAGCTGCAATCAGCTGTGTGATAGACTGTGTATATAAGCAGAAGCTGGTACTCAGGAATCACTGTACCACTTATGTATCTGCATTACTATACTGGAAAGTAACTGTGCTTGCTGCATTGAAATTGAAACTGCTGAATCATCATCTGTCTGGATTTACCTGTGCTTGTATGCGACAAGTAAAGCTTATCAATAGCCTATCGGCCTCTCTGTTTCTCTGGACAAATCGGGTGCACAACATCACACCAGGAAACAGAAGTTAAATCAGTGCATTCTGGCATCACAAACTACATTTTCTTTTACTTTTATTCCTGCTGTATGATTCTTTTGTTTTTACATAAAAAGTGAATTTTTAATGCCCTCATGTTGGGCAATATTGTGTATTTTGAAATTCTATGTAATAAACTTTGTATTTTTGATCATATTCGGTCCCTCTTGCTGTTTTTTCACTAAGCCCTTTAATTTGCCTCATTATCCTAGCCATTTAAACATGTGCTAGGTAGTCTTATTTATTACTTTTGTTGGGAGACTATTTTATAGGTTTATGTGGTTCAATTACATCAGTGTCTGCAGTAGTGTTGAGCCACCCCCGTAGTGTTCGAGTTCGGTTCGGTTCGTCGAACACCCGTGTGTTCGCCGAACTGTTCGTCGAACTGTTCGTCGAACACCTTCGAACACCGTTAAAACCAATGGCAGGCAAACAAAAACACATAGAAACACATAGAAAACACCTTCAAAGGTGTCCAAAAGCTGACAAACTGCTCAGAAGACACAACTAACACATGGAAAAGTGACAAGTACATATAGTCATGTGAAAAGAAAAGAGGTGGAGGAGTAAAAGGAGGGGGAGACACAGATATACGCATGTCATGCCCTTCTAAAATCCAAAAAGTGAGAAGCCGACACGTTCAGTCCGCTCCTGCCCGTGCCACCTCCGTGTCGCCGGGTTTGTGCCAGAGCCGCGGTGAACCCTGACGGCCAGCCCCCCTCTCCCAATACTGGTGCCTGTCTGCTGGTGGGTCGAGCGAGCCCCCCTGTGGTGGAGGCAGCTCTAAGCTTTTTAATTTAAATTGTCTCTCTAATTTGAATGAATACACTTTAAATCCATTTACAAGGATCTATTGGAGGGCAAGTCTCATGCCAGCTGCTGCGTAATTCCAGCTCCAGTAGCGTCCACTAAAGCTGCTGCAGTTAAAAAGCTTTTATAAGGATCGAGCTCGGCTGTCCACCGCAAGGCATCCTACTGCCAGTCCCAGCCCCTATGCCTTGGGGTGCCTCCTGATGCTCTTCACTGAGTATCCCGTGGTCCCGAAGCATTTCCTTTGAAAAAATTAAGTGTCCAAACTACAGGTGGTGTAGCTTGCTTAACAGTCGGGATAATCCGCTGACTAGCAGACACTGCTACTAGGCACAAAGTATTTCCTGGGCTAGATGCAGTTAAAAATTTGTAATTAGATACTCTCGTTGGATGCTGAGAAAGCATTCCATAGAGTCTCCTGGCACGCCATATATGATTCTCTTAAAAAGCTTGGGGTAGGGGTCTAGGGGACCCTTTTATAGCCAAAATCACGGCCCTGTATCACAATACGTCACCTAGGCTGAAGATAAATGGAACTGTAGCACCCTGAGGGCTCGGTTGCTACAGAGGTATTGCACCTCACCCAGAGGTGTGATATCTCACTCTCAGGTAAGGATGGAGTGTGGATCAGGACCCGACACCTGCATGCATTACACCACATTGCCGTGGGGCAGGGCGACCAATATGCCTCTGAGATGGGCACGACAGTCCCTGTCCCTGGCTGGAGTGGGGGGAGGGAACACTGAGGAAGGGGAACCCTGTAGTGCAGGAGCAGGGAGGAAGCAGTTCCTGGGTGCATTGAGAAGGGAGTATAAAAGGTGGGCACCATCTTAGTTCAGTGCAGAGAAGTCTGAGCAGAAGTGACAGGGAGCAGGGGCTCTGCATGAGCTCTGCTCCGGAGGCGGGCCTAGTAACAGAGGCCCAGGCCTGGAAGAGGGAGAAGGAAGGAAGAGGAGCGGAGAAGGCTCCAGGAACGAGGAACGAAGGGATCCCAGGGGTGCGGACGGGCGAGTCGCCACCGCACGCCCGAATCCACCTGCGTGGAGGGGTCAGGCCAAAGGGGGAGACCGGTCCCCGAAACTAGTGGAGGCAGGAAACGACCCTCAGCTAGAAACCGGAGGCTGTGACATTTTATGTGGCGCAGCCCCTCGCTACACCCGCTAGGAAGGCACCACATAGGGTCAGGGAAACTGGCGCCAAGTTTACCAAGAGGAGGCCCGAGGCAGCCGGACAGAAGGGTTGGTAAGAAAGGCCAGACAAAGGACACACAAAGGGGGTCCTGTGAAGCGCTCCAAAGTTATCTGGGAGTTGTCTGAGCCCCTCACCTGGTGAGCACAGTACGACGTGGGCAGCCGTTACCTGCAGACGTGGTCTGGATAATAAGAACTGTGAGTAAAGGCCCTGGACTGCATCACTGACTCTGTGTCGTTACTGCTGCTGCCCTGCACCATCACCCCCATCCTCCGCATACACTGCCCTGAGGCTATACTCCTCCCGTGGGGAGTTATGCTACGCTCTGCTGCACCCACAACACCAGCCTCAGCGGTCTGCCCTGCAGCGGCGGTTCACTCTGACCGCAATCCACGGGTGGCGTAGTCGGACATTTAAACATCAAAACCACATAAATAGTTCCGCCAATGGTTTGACCACCCTGAGCCACGGAACCGGGTCGCCGCCACGAAGACTACAACCACCAGCATCCACCAAAAAGCGTCCGGCTCCGGGTGTCCCAAGGCCCAGGGGGTGCATCAGAACATTTTCATCACCTTTCACAATCACCAATGGGACAAGGCAGGGATGTCCTCTGTCCCCTCTCTTATACATCCTAGTGACGGAGCACCTGCTCTCATCAATTCGCCATAACCCCAATATTAGGTGGATTGAGGTGGGAGGCACCGAGTACAAGTGCTCTCTATTTGCTGATGATGTCCTAGTATATATCACTCAATCACATATATCCATCCATGCTGTTATGGCTGAAATAGATCACTTTGTTACATGGTCAAATTTTAAAATCAATGCAGCGAAGTCTGAGGCCCTCGATGTCTCCCTCCCCAAATCCATATAGGATTCCATCCAGTCCAACTTTCCCTTTGCCTGGCCCTCACAGGGTATCAAATACTTAGGAATTCCTATTCATAGAGACCTCTCCCATCTATATTATCTTAATTTTGGGCCCTTTATTGAACAACTCCATACAGACCACGGTTGGCAAGTTAGAACTGTAAGATTCACTACGTGAACCACTGGTGTTTTGTGGAAAAGCGCATGTACACTGTGTTCCAAATTATTATGCAAAAAGTGTTTAGGAGTGATAAGGGAAGAATTTGTTTGTTTGTCAGTTAAACTCATTGATGGTGATGTGTCTCAGGGCTCTTTATATCACTGTAAGCAATTGCAGACACCTGTGCTAATTAGTTTGGCAGGTGTGTCCAATGAAAGGCAAGACTACTTAAGAAGGCTGTCTCACATTATTAAGCAGCCTACATTTTCTGCCAAAATGGGAAAGAAAAAGGATGTGTCGGCTGCTGAGAAGCAACAAATTGTGGAGTGTTTAGGTCAAGGCATGACTACAATCAACATTGTGCGATGATCAGGATGAAGTGTCTTGGCAATCAAGAAGTATGTAGCTGATTCACAGTACACACGTGTGCGTGCTGATAAGGGCAAATTGAGGACTCTTTCCTACAGGCAATTACGTCAGGTTAAAAAGCAGCGGCAAAAAAGCCTTGTCATAGCAGCAGACAAGTTTTTGAAGCTGCTGGTGCCTCCAACGTCCCCCGAACAACAAGATGCAGGGTCCTTCAGAGGTTTGCAGCTGTGCATACGCCATCCTGTCGACCTCCTCTATCCACTTCACACAAGCAGAAACGGCTCCAGTGGGCCAAACATTACATGAAGACTGATTTCAAAACTGTTTTGTTCACGGATGAGTGCCGTGCAGCGCTCGATGGTCCAGATGGATGGAGTGGAGGATGGCTGGTTGATGGACACCCCACGCAAACACGGCTACAGCGCCAACAAGGAGGAGGTGGAGTAATGTTTTGGGCTGGAATCATGGGGAGAGAGATTGTCGGCCCCTTTAGGATCCCTGAAGGCGCTAAAGATGAACTCCATAATGTATGTGGATTTTCTCAAACAGCACTTCCTGCCATGGTTCAAGAAGAAGAACCGTGTATTTCACAGCAAGATCATTTTTTTGCATGATAATGCACCATCTCATGCTGCACATAAAACATCTGCATCTCTGGCTGATATGGGCATAAAAGGGGACAAACTTATGGTGTGACCCCCCATGCTCCCCTGACCTCTACCCCATTCAGAACCTCTGGAGCATCATCAAAAGGAGTGTCTATGATGGCGGGAGGCAGTTCACATCTAAGCAACAGCTCTGGGAGGGTATTCTGTCCTCATGCAAAACAATTGAAGCAGAAACCATCCAAAACCTGACAAATTCAATGGACGAGAGAGTTCAGAAGCTCCTTTCGAACAAGGGGTCCTATGTGAAAATGTAACATCACCTAGAATAAAGTTTTGAGTTGAAAACTGTTTGATTTCAGTTTCTAATAACCTGCTAATGCATATAATTTCAAAAATGACCATTTTTTTGGTCTTTATTAAAATGAAAAGGTTGATCGAAAAGTTTGGGGGATCTAAGAGTGTGGCAACCCAGTAGTCATGATTACTTCGAATTCTGCCAATATGAGGGTCATGTTGCAGGTAGTGCAGCAAGAAGGCACTTATGTGTCTTGCGCATCTCGGAGCCCCAAAATTATTTTCCGGGCTAGATGCAGCTAAAAATTATTATTAATTTTAAATCTGGTGGAGCTTAGTATAGATGGCCTAATAGGATCAGTGCTGCACACTGCTACAAAGCCCAAATTATTTTCCAGTCAAGATACAGATAAACATGATTAGTAATTTTAAATCTGGTGGAGCTTATTATAGATGGCCTAATAGAATCAGTGCTGCACACTGCTACAAAGCGCAAATTATTTTCCAGCCAAGATACAGATAAACATGATTAGTAATTTGAAAGCTTAAAACGGTTGGTAGGGTGATTTTAACCAATCATCAAGCTTTTACTCTCCCCAGGATGACACAGGGGTAGAAAAGTCGTTTCGGATCCATGATTTGTTCATCTTTATGAACGTGAGTCTGTCTACATTATCAGTGGAGAGCCGCGTGCGCTTATCTGTCAGCACACCACCAGCAGCGCTGAACACACGTTCAAACAGAACGCTGGCTGCGTGGCATGACAAGATTTCCAAGGCGTAAGTGGCTAGCTCCGGCAATTTATCCAGATTGGAAGCCCAAAAAGAGCAAGGGTCCAGTGACACAGTCATGTCTTCAATGTTTACTTGGAGATACTCCTGTACCATCGTCTCTAGGCGTTGACTATGTGTCAGACTTCTTGTCTCCTGTGGCCTTGCAAAGGATGGGCTAAAAAAGTGGTGAAATGATTCCGCAAAATTGATGTTACCAGCAGATACTGTGGTTCTGTTACGGTTTGAGTGCTGAACACTTGACGGTCCCACGGTTGGCAAGTTGGAACTGTGAGATTCACTACGTGCACCACTGGTGTTTTGTGGAAAAGCACATGTAAGATTCTGCAACAGTCTCTGCTGATACTCCTGCATGCGTGCATCCCTTTCTATGGCAGGAATAATTTCTGCAAATTTACTTTTGTACCGGGGATCTAACAGTGTGGCAACCCAGTAGTCAGGATTATTTCTGATTCTCACAATTCGAGGGTCATGTTGCAGGTAGTGCAGCAAGAAGGCACTCATGTGTGTTGCGCATCCAGGAGCACCAAGTCCCTGTTGTGTTGGTGGCGAGGTAACAATCATGCTTCCTTCCTCTGTCCTCTCCCCCCAACCTCGCACAACAGAAATGTGATCAAGGTCTCCCTCATCTGATGAGTCTTCCATCAGTTCGTCCTCCACTTCTTCCTGGGCTCCTGCACCTTCCTCACTAGTTTGGCTGCTACCATGCGCCCTGGTAAAACCATCTCCCCCACCCTCACATGCCTGCCGCCTTGGTGCTGCCGACCGTCTGGACCTTGCAGATGTTAGCCCTTCCGCATACAACTCCTCCTCCTCTACTTCCTCCACCTCCTCTTGTGCCACCACCTGACTCCGAATTCTGTTTAACATGTGCTCCAGCATGTAAATCACCGGAATAGTCATGCTGATAATGGCATCGTCAGCACTAAACATCTTCGTCGCCATTTCAAAACTGTGCAGAAGGGTGCATAGGTCCCTGATCTGAGACCACTCCTCCAGCGTGATTTGCCCCACCTCTGGATCTCGTTGGCCCAGGCTATACGTCAGAACGTATTGCACCAGGGCTTGTCGGTGCTGCGACAGTCGCTGCAACATGTGCAGAGTTGAATTCCACCGGGTAGGCACATCGCATTTTAGCCGGTGAAGTGGCAGGCCCAACGAGTTCTGTAGAGATGTAAGTCGCTGAGCTGCGGGATGCGAACGGCGGAAGTGAGCACACAGCGACCATGCCCTCTGCAGAAGGCCATCTAGTCTGGGATAGTGGGCTAAAAATTGCTGGACAACCAGGTTCAACACGTGAGCCATACAAGGCACGTGTGTGACATTGCCCCGGCGAAGGGCCGCACCCAGGTTTGCAGCATTGTCGCACACGGCCTTCCCTGGTTTCAGGTCCAGTGGAGACAACCATTCATGAAATTGGTTCTCCAGAGCTGACCACAACTCCTCAGCTGTGTGACTCACATTTCTCAGACATTTCAAAGTAAAAACCGCCTGATGACGTTGAGCCCTACTGCCAGCATAGTAAGGAGGTGTGCAGGATCCCTTCTGCGCAGTTAGAAAGCTTGTGGCATGACCAGACAGGCTTTGGGTGCAGGTGGAAGACCGAGAGGAGGTTGAGGAGGCAGAAGCAGTGGAGGAACTTTGACATAAAGAGGATTGACGCACAACTCGTGGGGACGGCAAGACTTGGACAGCAGCCCCTTGTCCTGCTGTCACCATAGTTACCCAGTGCACAGTCAGCGACATGTAACGCCCCTGTCCATGCCTACTCGTCCAAGTGTCTGTGGTGAAATGCACCCTGTCACACACAGAGTTTCTCAAAGAAGCGGTGATGTTGTGTGCGACATGCTGGTGGAGCGCAGGCACACCTTTCTTTGAGAAGTAGTGCCGACTGGGCATCTGGTACTGGGGCACTGCGACGGACATAAGGTCTCGAAAATCCTCTGTGTCCACCAGGCGGAAAGGCAGCATTTCTGTAGCCAAGAGCTTGCAGATGGTGAAATTCAACCTCTTAGCTTTCTCATGGCTAGGAGGAAATGGTCTTTTACTTGTCCACATCTGAGGGACCGAGGGCTGGCTATTGTGCTTAGACGGGGTTGATAAGGGTGTCCCCGGCAAACTGCCAGTCTGTGAGGAAGATGCAGGCGGACATGTTAGGTTGCCTTGATCCAAAGGTGGTGCTATCGATGTCGGACAGCGCTCAACACCAGCTGGTTTTACCAACTACAAAGAAAATGATGACCAGCCAATCACGCTGGCTGTTGCGGGTAAAGAGGTGGCAGGTCTGCGCCCCAAAACAGGTGTGACTGCTGTCCCCCCAGTCACAGAGGATGAAGAGGCCGTGGATGCACAAGATATGGCAGACGGTGGTTGGCCCGGCCGGCTAGGCCGCATTGTAGCACACTGAGCTTCCCACTGCAACTTATGCTTCATGTCCATGTGCCGATTCATGCATGAAGTACTCAAACTATGTATTTTTTGGCCTCTACTTAGCTTTTGCTGACAAATGTTACAGATAACACGAGTTGGGTCATCTTTATCGATCTGAAAAAATGCCCAGGCTATGCAAGGCTTAGCACCCATGCGACCTGAAGAGCCACCACGACTTGTGGTGAGAGGCAGAGTTGTGTTTGAGGATGCAGTTGTTGACGTGCTTCCAGTACTACGTCTCTGTCCAGGAAGGCGCAACCTGACCTCGTCGTCACTAGCATCTTCCTCCACCTCCTCTGCTGACCTCATCTCTTGGCTGACTGTGGGTTGACAGTAAGTGGGATCTCCAACCTCATCATCATCACCCTGTGCGTTATCACACCCGTCGTCCTCAGAGCCAACCTGTTCCTGCCCTGACAAAAAACTAAAGTTGTCGCTCCAATCAGGTATTTGAGTCTCATCATCGTCTTCCTCATTGTCTCCACCAACAGGAGTTACAGTTTGGGAATGAGGGTCTACATTATGGTCAGAACCTTCTGCGTCTGGTCCTGGATCCGACTCATAAAGATTCTGGGCATCAGTGCAGATCATTTCCTCGTCTGGATTCACAGAAGCGCTGGAGTCGACCTCTGATTCCCAGGCTATAGTATGAGTAAACAGCTCTGCAGACTCAACCATCTGTTCTACCTCATACTCAGACGGGCAGCTGGAGATTTGGGAGCTGTGAGGAAGCAAGTGCGATTGGGGTGACACCTTTGAGGACTGGAGTATTTGTGATGTTGAAGTTGATGTGGAGGAGAGCCCACTTAAAGGAGCACTTGATATCCGTTGAAGCACCTCCTGTTTTTGTGCCTCATCTGGAATTTGTAGCGATTGGCGTGGCCGTAAGAAAGGGATCTTATCACATTGTCCGCTAAAAGAAGTAGACATTTTAGTTTGGCTGGAAGATGGTCTTTCTTCTGCAGATGTTACTGTTGCTTTAACACCTACCCCACGGACACAACCTTTTTTCCCCTTCCCAACACGCCTATTCCCCTTTCCACCAGCAGCAGGCCTTTTTCCACTTATTTTGGTGGTTAACTAATTCACAACTCTGGAGTTGTTTGCACAAAAAAACAATGGATGGGAACCGAGCAGAGCTGAGTGGCCAAACTGTGGTATTAGGCCAAAACTATTGGCTGGGTTAGATGCAGAAAAAAATTATATTCAATTTGCAACCTGATGGAGGTCAGTATAGATGGACTAATAGAACAAGTCCCACACACAGCTAGAAGCCCAAATATTTTTTCAGAGGTAGATGCAGATAAAAATTATTTTGAATTTGCAGCGTGATGGAGGTCAGTATAGATGGACTAATAGAACAAGTCCCACACACTGCTAGAAGGCCAAATATTTTTTCAGAGCTAGATGCAGAAAAAAATTATATTCAGTTTGCAACCTGATGGAGGTCAGTATAGATGGACTAATAGAACAAGTCCCACACACAGCTAGAAGCCCAAATATTTTTTCAGAGGTAGATGCAGAAAAAAAATATATTCAGTTTGCAACCTGATGGAGGTCAGTATAGATGAACTAATAGAGAAAGTCCCACACACTGCTAGAAGGCCAAATATTTTTTCAGAGCTAGATGCAGAAAAAAATTATATTCAGTTTGCAACCTGATGGAGGTCAGTATAGATGGACTAATAGAACAAGTCCCACACACAGCTAGAAGGTCAAATATTTTTTCAGAGGTAGATGCAGATAAAAATTATTTTTAATTTGCAGCCTGATGGAGGTCAGTATAGATGGACTAATAGAGAAAGTCCCACACACTGCTAGAAGGCCAAATATTTTTTCAGAGCTAGATGCAGACAAAAATTATTTTGAATTTGCAACCTGATGGAGGTCAGTATAGATGGACTAATAGAGAAAGTCCCACACACTGCTAGAAGGCCAAATATTTTTTCAGAGCTAGATGCAGACAAAAAATTATTTTTAATTTGCAACCTGATGGAGGTCAGTATAGATGGACTAATAGAGAAAGTCCCACACACTGCTAGAAGGCCAAATATTTTTTCAGAGCTAGATGCAGAAAAAAATTATATTCAGATTGCAACCTGATGGAGGTCAGTATAGATGGACTAATAGAACAAGTCCCACACACAGCTAGAAGCCCAAATATTTTTTCAGAGGTAGATGCAGAAAAAAATTATATTCAGTTTGCAACCTGATGGAGGTCTGTATAGATGGATTAATAGAACAAGTCCCACACACAGCTAGAAGCCCAATATTTTTTCAGAGGTAGATGCAGAAAAAAAATATATTCAGTTTGCAACCTGATGGAGGTCAGTATAGATGGACTCATAGAGAAAGTCCCACACACTGCTAGAAGGCCAAATATTTTTTCAGAGCTAGATGCAGACAAAAAATTATTTTTAATTTGCAACCTGATGGAGGTCAGTATAGATGGACTAATAGAGAAAGTCCCACACACAGCTAGAAGGCCAAATATTTTTTCAGAGCTAGATGCAGACAAAAAATTATATTGAATTTGCAACCTGATGGAGGTTAGTATAGATGGACTAATAGAGAAAGTCCCACACACTGCTAGAAGGCCAAATATTTTTTCAGAGCTAGATGCAGATAAAAATTATTTTTAATTTGCAACCTGATGGAGGTCAGTATAGATGGACTAATAGAACAAGTCCCACACACAGCTAGAAGCCCAAATATTTTTTCAGAGGTAGATGCAGAAAAAAATTGTATTCAGTTTGCAACCTGATGGAGGTCAGTATAGATGGACTAATAGAACAAGTCCCACACACAGCTAGAAGCCCAAATATTTTTTCAGAGGTAGATGCAGATAAAAATTATTTTGAATTTGCAGCGTGATGGAGGTCAGTATAGATGGACTAATAGAACAAGTCCCACACACTGCTAGAAGGCCAAATATTTTTTCAGAGCTAGATGCAGAAAAAAATTATATTCAGTTTGCAACCTGATGGAGGTCAGTATAGATGGACTAATAGAACAAGTCCCACACACAGCTAGAAGCCCAAATATTTTTTCAGAGGTAGATGCAGAAAAAAAATATATTCAGTTTGCAACCTGATGGAGGTCAGTATAGATGAACTAATAGAGAAAGTCCCACACACTGCTAGAAGGCCAAATATTTTTTCAGAGCTAGATGCAGAAAAAAATTATATTCAGTTTGCAACCTGATGGAGGTCAGTATAGATGGACTAATAGAACAAGTCCCACACACAGCTAGAAGGTCAAATATTTTTTCAGAGGTAGATGCAGATAAAAATTATTTTTAATTTGCAGCCTGATGGAGGTCAGTATAGATGGACTAATAGAGAAAGTCCCACACACTGCTAGAAGGCCAAATATTTTTTCAGAGCTAGATGCAGACAAAAATTATTTTGAATTTGCAACCTGATGGAGGTCAGTATAGATGGACTAATAGAGAAAGTCCCACACACTGCTAGAAGGCCAAATATTTTTTCAGAGCTAGATGCAGACAAAAAATTATTTTTAATTTGCAACCTGATGGAGGTGAGTATAGATGGACTAATAGAGAAAGTCCCACACACTGCTAGAAGGCCAAATATTTTTTCAGAGCTAGATGCAGAAAAAAATTATATTCAGTTTGCAACCTGATGGAGGTCAGTATAGATGGACTAATAGAACAAGTCCCACACACAGCTAGAAGCCCAAATATTTTTTCAGAGGTAGATGCAGAAAAAAATTATATTCAGTTTGCAACCTGATGGAGGTCTGTATAGATGGATTAATAGAACAAGTCCCACACACAGCTAGAAGCCCAATATTTTTTCAGAGGTAGATGCAGAAAAAAAATATATTCAGTTTGCAACCTGATGGAGGTCAGTATAGATGGACTCATAGAGAAAGTCCCACACACTGCTAGAAGGCCAAATATTTTTTCAGAGCTAGATGCAGACAAAAAATTATTTTTAATTTGCAACCTGATGGAGGTCAGTATAGATGGACTAATAGAGAAAGTCCCACACACAGCTAGAAGGCCAAATATTTTTTCAGAGCTAGATGCAGACAAAAAATTATATTGAATTTGCAACCTGATGGAGGTTAGTATAGATGGACTAATAGAGAAAGTCCCACACACTGCTAGAAGGCCAAATATTTTTTCAGAGCTAGATGCAGATAAAAATTATTTTTAATTTGCAACCTGATGGAGGTCAGTATAGATGGACTAATAGAACAAGTCCCACACACTGCTAGAAGCCCAAATATTTTTTCAGAGCCAGATGCAGAAAAAAATTATATTCAGTTTGCAACCTGATGGAGGTCAGTATAGATGGACTAATAGAACAAGTCCCACACACAGCTAGAAGCCCAAATATTTTTTCAGAGGTAGATGCAGAAAAAAATTATATTCAGTTTGCAACCTGATGGAGGTCTGTATAGATGGATTAATAGAACAAGTCCCACACACAGCTAGAAGCCCAATATTTTTTCAGAGGTAGATGCAGAAAAAAAATATATTCAGTTTGCAACCTGATGGAGGTCAGTATAGATGGACTAATAGAGAAAGTCCCACACACTGCTAGAAGGCCAAATATTTTTTCAGAGCTAGATGCAGACAAAAAATTATTTTTAATTTGCAACCTGATGGAGGTCAGTATAGATGGACTAATAGAGAAAGTCCCACACACAGCTAGAAAGCCAAATATTTTTTCAGAGCTAGATGCAGACAAAAAATTATATTGAATTTGCAACCTGATGGAGGTCAGTATAGATGGACTAATAGAGAAAGTCCCACACACTGCTAGAAGGCCAAATATTTTTTCATAGCTAGATGCAGATAAAAATTATTTTTAATTTGCAACCTGATGGAGGTCAGTATAGATGGACTAATAGAACAAGTCCCACACACTGCTAGAAGCCCAAATATTTTTTCAGAGCCAGATGCAGAAAAAAATTATATTCAATTTGCAACCTGATGGAGGTCAGTATAGATGGACTAATAGAATGATGCTATGCCCAAAAGATTTTACTTCACTAGGTGCAGTAAAAAAATGGTATTCTATACACAGGTGGTATATCTTGCAACACAGATAGGCTACTCCACTGACTAACACACTCTGCAATAGGCCAAAAAGGATTAGCTTTGCTAGATTCAGCCAAATGCTGTGAAAAAAACTTGCACAGCACTGGCACAGACCTGCCTGGCAAAAACTGATAGGAACTGATGTAACCTAGTCCTGAAAAGGACTGCAATTACAATTAGTCTTTACTCCCACAATCTATCTATTTAAGAGCACAGACCTGCCTGATAAAAGTCGTAGGAAATGCTGTAACCTAGTCCTTAAAAGGACTGCAATCACAACTATTCCCTACTCCCAAGCTATCTGTAGATTTGTGCGAAAATTGGCTTGAAATTAACAAGGTATAGCGCACACAGCAACAGCGGTGCCGTCTAACACGCAGCTGCAGCAGTGAGAAAATGGTGGCAATGGGGAAAATGGCTTGGTCTTATTGGGCAAGGACATGTGACATACACTGCCAATGACACATGCCCTTGCTTGTGTGAAAAAAAGCACTTCGCTCCGTGTGTGCGCTGCTGATAGGCTGACAGATTGCACCTCCCCACTGCAAATGCGGGAAAGAGAAAAAAAAATGGAGATCTTCATTGTTCCTGCAGAGATCCATCCCCTGCCCCTCCCCCCACCCCGCTGTACACTCAAACTGCGTATTAACATTAATTTTCATCATTACTGAGAAAAAATCCAGTTATGATTTTGGTGCACGAACAGTTATCGAACATAACCTCGAACAGCCGAATTTTTCTCAAATCGTTCGTGTTCGCCGAACGGCTCGAACACCGCCCAAAACAGCTCGAATTTGAGATTGGCGAACAGTTCGAGTAGAACAACGCTCATCTCTAGTCTGCAGATTCTTCCACAGGATACATGGACTTTAAGAAACGTGATAAAACCTGGGTCACTCAACTCTGGGTTTTACTTGGTGAGAAGTCGACTACTGATCAAGAGGCAGAGATATTAAAGACTTGAAACTGAAAATTAGAGAACTTCTTAAGAAAAGGGCCAAGGTGTGGTGCAACAAGGACGCCTTGAAAATTATTTGCAAAAAGATTATGCCCAGAGGATTACGCAGCCAACTTTATCCTACCCTAGGTTTGGATGATTCCACATTTTTAGAAGTGCTTCCTTCCACTTGTAATAGTGTTCACGTACCCTTCTGGAATTGCTTATTGGCACAGACAAAAGGAAACTGAGATTATAAGAGATAAAATCAACAAACTCTTTCAATTGATAAGCTTAAGACTTTTGATCAATCTTTGGAGGAAGATTTTTCCAAGTGGGAATCAGATATAAAACACTAAAACTTAAAATACCCACGAGATCTTGGAGATTATCCGTCCAAGAATATAGACCGTTGGGTGTCAGAAAGATACTCAATTTAGATCTCTTTCGCAATCCGTGTCTAGTACATCTACTACATCTGAGGAGGAATGTGGTGGTCATTTTTTAGGCAAGCAGTTCAAGCCAGCAAAGCAGACAGATCAAGTAAATTTGTTTCATGAGACCAACAGTCACAAAGAGAAAAAAAGTCATACACACAATTTCAGAGACAAGAAAGTAAAGAAAACCTAAAGGTAATCAACTGGTCTTTAACAAATCTTATCTAAATCACAAATATTAGTGCTCTCCGGTCTCCTCCAGTCTGCTCCCGGCCGCGTCTTCTCTCTTCAGCGTCCCGCAGTGTACTGTCAGGACCTGCGGTGACGTCATTTAGTCAGCTGATGGTCACTCGACCATCACCTGACCGCCGAAGTCAGCAGTCGCGTGACAGACAGGCAGGGTATATAGGAGGGTGCATGAAAAATTTAGCAGGGCACTTGGAACACACTAGTGCCCTCCGATGTTCATGCACCCGTCTCTTTAAAAAAGCCGGCCGGCAATTCATCAGCGGCATACACCAGTACCCGACAATTTAGAACAGAAAGAATAGAGCATCACACATAGATTAGATAGATAGAAACAGGTCAGTCACATATATAATAAGTACAGTGACAGTGTTGGTTACTGTACTTGTCATTTAGTGTTAAAATAAAGGATTTATTAAAAAAAAAAAAAAAAAAATTGGCGTGGGATCCCCCGTAATTTTAGTCTCTAGCGGAGGTTAAGCAGACGGCTGGGGCAGATGTTTGAAGCCAGGGAAGGGGGTAATACCCATGGAGCTTCCCAGGCTACTAATATCAGCCCCCAGCTGAATACCTAGCCTTTACTAGCTATTAAAATGGGGGACCCCCCCAAAAAAATGACGTGGGGTCGCCCCTATTTTAATAGCTAGCAAAGGCTAGGCAGACAGCTGGGGGCTGATATTAATAGCCCAGGAAGGGTGCCATGAATATTGGCCCGCTCCCAGGCTAGAAACACCAGCCGTCAGCCACCCCAGAAATGGCGCATCCATAGGATGAGCCAATTCTGGCACTTAGCCTCGCTCTTCCCACTGTAGCGGTGGCAGTGGGGTAATAGGGCTGGGGTTGATGTCAGCTTATAATGCCAGCTGACATCAAGCCCAGGTTAGTAATGGAGAGGCGTCTATAAGACACCCCCATTACTAACCCCATAGTGTAAGGCAAATGTAAAATAAAAACAACAACACCCAGAATAAAATCCTTTAATTGAAATAAACACACATTCCTTTAATGTTCTAAATTAAACTCTACTTACTGTATCGCCCATTCCAGCTGAAGCCAATGTCTTCTGCAATAAAAGTAAAATAACAAACCAACCTCATCCTTACCTTTCCATGGTTCCCAGGATGGCTTCAGCTCTGCTACATTGACAGAATGCTGCCATCCAGCTTGCCATGCCGCAGACACTGAGAAGCTCCTCATTGTCTCGCCGTGACGGCATCCAGATGAGCCGAGTTCATGTCCAATGAACTCAGCTCACCTCATGCACGTTACTGACAGCTTGGGAGAATTCTCCTATGCATGCGGTGCCAGCAAATGAAGTCACCGCTTGAGCAGGAGAATTCTCCCATGCTGGGATGGCATTGAGATGGTAGGCTGGATGGTAGCAGAACACTGCCATTCAGCTTGTCATCCTTCAGAGACACTGCGGAGTGCAATGCCTGTTCCCATTGATTTGGGCAATTTTGTACGCTCCCTGCTCCCCTGCCACCTCCCATTCCGATCCTAAGTTAGGACTGGGCAGGGAGCGAAGCACCAGGGAGCAGGGAGCTCAGCACCGAATGGGAAAGCCGGCGGTGAATTCTTTTCACTGCCGGCTTCCCCGCCCGGGTCCTTCACTCCCCGCCCGGTCCTAACTTAGGATCGGGATGGGAGGCAGCGGGGGGAGTGGAGGATCGGGATGGGAGGCTGCAGGGAAGCGAGTATGCGGCTGAGTGATTGTTTAAAAGCCGGCGGCTTTTTACCACCGGCTTTTAAACAATCATGCACCCATTTCAGCCTTTTCCTCAGCCCCCAGACCGCTTTATAGGCTCCAGCAGACACTTACTCGGCTTGCTCGCATTTCCCTTACATTGTACTCGTTACTCCTAGCGAGTAATCACAAGGAAACTCGGGGAGTAGCGAGTAGCCCGAGTACCGTACTATTCAGCGAGTACCGAATGGTAACGAGTATACTCGCTCATCCCTAATTAAAAACAGTCAAATATATTTTCGGTATGACCAACTTGGATTTGGATTTCATTCCATCATTGCTCCATTTTATTTTGACCCAATTTTTTTTGTGCTTTTAAGGGGTATTCGCATCTCCAAGATTCTCTCTCAATGTGTGGCAAGTGTAATAAGAATAATATTATTATTATTATTATTATTAATATCATCAAATACCTCCAATTAGAAATGTAGTATAATTTTTTTGATTCTTTATGTCTCTTTTCTCATGTGTAGGACCTTAGGTATCCATGGTTACGACCACTAGCAATTAGCTGTCACTTTATCAGTGGACGTAACCATAGAATGTCCTGCACATCAGGAGAGAGACATAGCGAAATAAAAAAAAAACTATACTACATTTCTAATTAGAGATATTAGCTAATATCCCTTTAAGGACAGTCACTTCCTACAGCTCCAGGGCACAGTTATGGGCCCATCTTGTGCACTCTCATATACTAATTTTTCCTAAGGCTGTTGGGGAGTGAAACTGCACTTAACACACCTGGACATCATGCTGTATTCTTATGGTCTTGTTATGTTTTATTTTGCAGGCTCCACATCGCAGTTGGACTAGTTTTTGGGTCACATTAACACAAATGACCTAAATATTAACCCCTTTACAACCCAAGGTGGATTGCACGTTAATAACCAGGCCAATTTTTACAATTCTGACCACTGTCACTTTATGAGGTAATTACTCTGGAACGCTTTAACGGATCCCCCTGATTCTGAAATTGTTTTTTCGTGACATATTGTACTTCATGATTGTGGTAAAATTTCTTCAATATCACTTGCATTTATTTGTGAAAATAAAAGGAAATTTGGCGAAAATTTAGCAATTTTCAAAATTTGAATTTTTATGCCCTTAAATCAGAGAAATGTCACACAAAATAATTAATAAATAACATTTCCCACATGTCTACTTTACATTAGCACAATTTTGGAACCAAAATAAGGGTTAAAAATTGACCAGCGATTTCTCATTTTTCCAACAAAATTTACAAAACCATTTTTTTAGGGACCACATCATATTTAAAGTCACTTTGAGGGATCTTTATGACAGAAAATACCCAAAAGTGGCACCATTCTAAAAACTACACCCCTCAATGTGCTCAAAACCACATTCAAGAACTTTATTAACCCTTCAGGTGCATCACAGAATTTTTGGAATGTGGAAGAAAAAAATTAACATTTAACTTTTTTCACAAAAATGTTACCTTAGACCCAATTTTTTTTAGTTTTGCAGGGGTAACAGGAAAAATGGACCCCAAAATTTGTTGTGCAATTTCCCCTGGGCACACAGATACCCCATATGTGAGGAAAAAACACTGTTTGGGCGCACGGCAGGGCTCGGAAGGGAAGGAGCGCCATTTGACTTTTTAAATGTAAAATTTCCTTGAATAATTAGCGGACGCCATGTTGCATTTGGGGAGCACCTGATGTGCCTAAACAGTGGAAACCCCCCACAAGTGACACTATTTTGGAAACTAGACCCCTCAGGGAACTTATCTAGATGTGTGGTGAGCACCTTGAACCCCCAGGTGCTTCACAGAAGTTTATAATATTGAGCCGTAAAAATACAATTTTCACATTTTTCTCACAAAAATGTTTTTTCAGCCCCCACTTTTGCATTTTCATGAGGTTAACAGGAGAAATTGCACCATGCAGTTTGTTGTGCAATTTCTCCTGAGTAAGCAGATACCCCATATGTGGGGGAAAACCACTGTTTGGGCGCATGGCAGGGTTCGGAAGGGAAGGAGGGCCATTTGACTTTTTAAATGTAAAATTTGCTTGAATAATTAGCGGACGCCATGTTGCATTTGGGAGCCCCTGATGTGCCTAAACAGTGGAAACCCCCCACAAGTGGCACCATTTTGGAAACTAGACCCCTCAGGGAACTTATCTAGATGTGTGGTGAGCACCCTGAACCCCAAAGTGCTTCGCAGAAGTTTATAACATGGAGCCGTGGAAATAAAAAAATCAAACTTTTTCCACAAAAATGATGTTTTAGCCCCAATTTTTTTATTTTCACAAGGGTAAGAGGAGAAAATGGACCCCAAAAACTTTTTGTGCAATTTCTCCTGAGTACGCTAATACCCCATATGTGGGGAAAATACAGTGTTTGGGCGCACGGCAGAGTTCAGAAGGGAAGGAGCACTGTGTGACTTTTTGAACGCAAAATTGGCTGGAATCGAGAGCGGACGCCATGTCGCATTTGGAGAGCCCCTGATGTGCCTAAATAGTGGAAACCCCCCATAAGTGACCCCATTTTGGAAACTACACCCCTCAAGGATTTTATCAAGGGGTATAGTTAATATTTTGAACCCAGAGGCACGACACAGAATTTGATGACATTAGGTCATCATATTGAATAAGTTGTCATTAGTCTTGAGCGCAAGTGCTCGCTACTTGAGTTTGCATCGGGTACTCAGGTATGCACCATGTATCACAGGTGCTCAAGTGAAATGCTCGAGTCCCCTCCCACATGTTTCACGGTTATTAGACACCCCAAAAAAAACTTGAGGGGGATCGCTCGTGCATGGCAGGCAATCCCCGCGAGTTTTTTTTTGTCCGTGAAGCATATGGGGCGGTGACTCGAGCACCCGCGATACTCAATGCATACCCGAGCACCCGATGCAAACTCAAGTAGCGAGCACTTGCATTCAACGCTAGTTGCCATATCGTCATTTTTTTTTTTTTTTTTTACTTTTGAAAAAAAAAACAACCCTGACCCTACCACAACTCCAACATTAGCACAACCCTAACCCTAGCCCTAGCGTTTATTTTTTATGCCGTTCCTAATGGGGTATAAGTGATTAGATGACCTTATTCTTCAGGTCGGTGCGACTACAGAGATACCAGAATCATATCGAGTTTTTATGATTGACAGCTGTCACACACTAAAAAAACCCACATATTTTGTAAACTCTAGTTTTTGCATTGCCATATTTTGAGAGCTATAATTTTTCCATATTTTGGCCGACAGAGTCATGTGACGGCTTGTTTTTTTGCGGGATGAGTTGACGTTTTTATTGGTGCCATTTTCAGGCATGTGACATTTTTTGATCGCTTTCTATTTCAGCTTTTGGGAGGCAAAATAAACAAAAAACAACAATTCAGGAATTGTTTTTTTTTTACATTTTTTATTCTGCTCCGCATGTGGTTCAATTGATAAGGCAGCTTTATTCTTCGGGTCAGTACATTTACAGCGGTACCACATTTATATCATTTTTCTATGTTTTGTCGCTTTTACACAATAAAAGCTATTTTATAGAAAAAGACGTAGTTACTTACCGGTAACGGGATTTCTCAGAGCCCATGACGGCACCACGGAGAGAGGGGATCCGCCCTTCAAGGACAGGAAACCTACAGATAAAAGGGCGGTACCTCTCTCCTGCATCAGTTGTTTACAGCGCATGAGAGGACCACCAGGTTAGTAACACAAAATTTTACAATTTAAGACCTCGCAAGACACACCACGTGGCTACAATAAATAACTAATAAGTGTGTACACCCACACGTGAAGGGAGGGAATGTACGGGTGCCGTCATGGGCTCTGAGAAATACCGTTACCGGTAAGTATCTACGTCTTTCTCCTTCCCCAATGACGGCACCACGGAGAGAATTGCAGAGAAGTGACTCATTAGGGGGGGACCACAGCTTCCAGAACCCTTCTCCCGAAAGTAAGGTCTGAAGAAGAGGTTAAGTCTAGCCGGTAGTGATTAAAGAAGGTAGAGGGGGAAGACCAGGTTGCCGCTCTACATATCTGCTCTATCGTAGCACCAGCTTTCTCCGCCCAGGAGGCTGCCACCACTCTTGTTGAGTGGGCCTTCAGTTTCTCCGGGGCAGCTTCTCCACGTGAGGAGTAAGATAATGTGATGGCCTCCCTTATCCATCTGGCCAGCGTGCCCTTAGAAGCTTTCTTCCCCTTACGAGGACTCTGAAAACAGACAAAGAGAGAACTATCCTGCCTACACTCTTGTGTTGCCTCTAGATACTGGATTAGGCACCTTCTGACGTCTAGTGTATGCAGGACCCTCTCTTTCGTGTTCCTAGGGTTAGGGCATAAAGAAGGGAGGGTGATTTCCTGGGACCTGTGAAATCTTGACGCCACTTTTGGTAGATAGGCAGGGTCAGTTTTCAGAATAACCCTATCCTCCAAGATTTGTGTGAAGGGGGAGCCTGCCGATAGGGCCTGAATATCACTAACCCTACGTGCGGATGTGAGAGCTACCAAGAGTGCTGTTTTTAGAGACAGAGTTTTTAGGGACGCTTCTGACAGGGGTTCTAAAGGTACCTCAGTTAGGGCTGAAAGGACCAAATTCAAATCCCAGGGTGTAGTATTTCGGGATGGAATAGGGTGGGATCTAGCTGATGCCTTAATAAACCTAGATACCCATCTATCCCTGGTTAGGTCAAAATTATAGAGTGCTCCCAGGGCCGAAACTTGAACTTTTAAAAGGTACTTGTAGCCAGGCCCTGCTCCACCCCCCTCTGTAAAAATTCCAGGATAGCTGTCAACGGAACCTCCCCACCCAACCTGGAACCTGAGACTGAAAGGAATTTCTTCCAGGTTTTCCCGTATAGTTTGGTGGTGACTGGTTTTCTACTTTGAAGTAGTGTGGTGATCAAATTTGGGGAGAAACCTTTGTTTTTCAGAAGAGCCCTCTCAAATTCCAGGCTGTCAAGTGTAAGCTTGACACCTGAGGATGGAGGACCGGACCCTGAAAAAGAAGGTCCGGGAGCTCTGGGAGAACCCATGGATCGGATATTGACAACCTCCTCAGCCATGAAAACCATGCTCTCTTTGGCCAAAAGGGGGCTATTAGGATTACCCTCGCTTCCTCTTCTCTGATTTTCCTCAGAACCGCTGGAATCAGAGTGGTCGGAGGAAAAGCGTAAGCTAGAGGGTAATTCCAAGGGATCATAAAGGCATCCACGGCTACCGGGTTCCCTTTGGGATCTAGGGAGCAAAAAGAGCGTGTTTTTTTGTTCTGATTGTTGGCAAACAGATCTATGGAGGGACGGCCCCACCTTTGTACAATCTGCCGAAAAACTGCCTGACTTAATTCCCATTCGCCCTGCTTCAACTGAGTCTGACTCAGAGAGTCTGCGGTGCGGTTTTCTACTCCTATTATGTGTAGAGCGGATAGGGATTGCAAGCTCTCCTCGGCTAAGTGAAAGATTACCTCTGTCGTCTGCATTAGGGAATGGGACCGTGTACCCCCCTGGTGGTTCAGGTATACCACTACTACTCGGTTATATGTAGATCTAAATGTGGGAAACAGAGCGCACAATAGGGTGATACCCTATGGGGGGAGAGTAGGAGAGTGCTGGTTACACTCACCTGATGGAGTTGTGACAGGCACAACTCCTATGAAGGCATGAAGAAAACCAGCTGCTGCTGCCCCTTGGCTGGAAGATGAATCCTCCAGGAGATATTGGATCCAGTTGGATAAACACGTAGGTGAGCTGCGCTGCTGGAGTGAATCAATTCTTCAGAGATGATGTTAATAAAAAGCCTTTTTCATCATCAACGCGTTTCAACGCCGTACCGGCGTCTTTTTCAAGTTAAAAAAACAAATGTATTGGGTTTTTATACCTGAAAAAGACGCCGGTACGGCGTTGAAACGCGTTGTTAATAAAAAGCCTTTTTCATCATCATCATCATCATCATCTTTGAAGAATTGATTCACTTCAGCAGCGCAGCCCACCTACGTGTTTATACAACTGGATCCACTACTACTCGGTTGTCTGAGAAGACCCTCACGTGATGTCCTTGTAGTGTGTGCATGAACTCCCGGAGTGCCTGCTCTACTGCTAGGAGCTCCTTCATGTTTGAGGACATTAGTTTCAGGTGTTCTGTCCAGACCCCCTGAGTTACCAGGTTGTTGAGGTGGGCCCCCCAGCCCCCGGGGCTTGCATCTGTGGTCAGGACTTGCGGTGTCGGGATTGTCCAAGGAATTGTGTATGTTCCCCCACCACTCTAGGGAGAGTGTGTTTTTTACAGATAGCGTTAACGGCCCTTCTAAACGCCCTTTTAGTGCCTTTTCTGCCTCTAGGATTTCCCACTGAAGGGTCCTGGTATGTATTTGAGCCCATTGAATGGCCGGAAAGCATGTTGTCAGGGAATCTAGCAGGGACATGGCCTTCCGAAGGGACATAGATGGGTGGGATTTCGCCCGTGATATCAGGTTTAAAATTTTTTGAATTTTCCGTGAGGGGAAACGACACTCCTGAATTTTTGAATCCAGTATGACGCCTAGGTACTCCTGTATCTGGCATGGTTCTGTCTTGGACTTTTCCAGATTCAAAAGCCGCCCTAAGCGAGTCAAGGAATCCATGACCTTTTCCAGATGGGATTTGCAGTCCAAGAAGGAGCTGCCTATTATCAGGAAGTCGTCTAGGTATGGGACGACCAGGGTGTTCTGCTCCCTTAGATGAGCCAACACCTCTGCAACCACTTTGGTGATGACCCTTGGGGCTATGGCGATGCCGAATGGGAGGGCTGTATATTGGTAGTGCTTGACCACTCCACCCATAGGAACAGCTACCCTGAGGAACTTCTGGTAGTCCTTGTGTATCGGGACGTGATAATAAGCGTCTTTTAAGTCCAGGACGGCCATGAAACAACCAGGAAACAGCATTTTTATTGAAGATTTTATTGTTTCCATTTTGAAGGGTTCCACCTTCAACAGCTTGTTCAGCTTTTTCAGATTCACAATAGTCCTGTAGGTCCCATCTGTTTTTTTCCTCAGGAATAGTGAAGAATAGAAGCCCATACCTCCCCCCCCTCCCCCTCCCGGGACCTCCTGGAGGACTGCTTTCCCTACTAGTGCTCGGATTTCCTGCTCCAAGGCTAGTTGCTCCTCGTTTGAAGATCTTTGGGGGGTTATAATAAAGTTTCTCTGAGGGACTTTGAAGAACTGGAGTTTCAGGCCCAATTGAATTAGGGTCAGAATCCATGAGCTGTTGGATATTAGCTACCAGGCCAGGAGAAAACTTGATAGCCTTCCCCCCACCCGGGGCGAATCTTCATTGGGGGGCCTTTCTATTATCACTGGAGGGCTTGTTAAATAGGAATCCCTTGGTCTTCCTTCTCCTGTCTTCCCACCTATCCTGCTCTTTAGGGGGTTTCCTACGCATAAATCTTCTACTCTGAAAAGGCTTCCTGTAAGCAGCATTAGACGGGACAGGAAACCGTTTCTTATTATCCTCTGCTTTATCCAGGATGTCATCAAGGGCAGGCCCAAATAGAAACTCACCCTCACAGGGGATGAGCACAATCTGGATTTAGTTTGTAGGTCCCCGGGCCAACAGTTGAGCCAGAGGGCTCGTCTAGCCGCGTTGGCAAGTCCCCCCCCTCTAGAACTCAACCTGACGGAGTCCGCCAAGGCGTCTGCCAGGAAGGCCGCTGCCCCTTTCATTATCGGGATGGCTTCAAGGACTGTGTCTCTGGATGTCTTCTGCCTCAGTTGTGATTCTAGCTGGTCCAACCAGACCATTAGCAAATCTGGCCGTACACGTGGCAGCTATCGCCGGTTTTAAACCCCCCCCCCAGCGGCTTCCCAGGAACCCTTTAAGAAGGTGTCTGCCTTTTTATCCATGGGGTCTTTCAAGACACCCATGTCTTCAAATTGAAGGGAGTATTTTTTTGAGGCTTTGGCTTTAGCGACATCCAGTTTCGGTGCTTTCTCCCAAAAGGAGCATACGGGGTCCTCAAACGGTTACTTTCGTTTAGGGGAAAGGAAGCCCTTCCTCTCCTGTCTTTTCCACTCTTTCATAATCAGCTAATGAACATGTTCATTGAGTGGGAAAGATCTCCTTTTTTTCTCTTCTAGGCCGCTAAACATCATGTCTTGTATGGATTTTTTGGGCCGGGGATCTGTTAGACCCATTGTCGACCTGACTGCCTTGATAAGGCTATCTGTTTCCTCAACGGGAAAACAGCTCCGACCCCCTATAACTGTAGACGAGGAAGAGGAGGAGGAAGAAGTGGAAGTGTCCGAATCCCCGTCATCCTCAGAACTACTAGACGTGGACTTGGGGGAGTAGTAGTGGGCAAGGCCTCAGTGCATAATGCACAAGTCCTATTTTTTGTTTTTCCTTTACTCTTTTTTCCCTACAGGAGACAAAAGAGAGAGAGAGCAAGGGTCCCTAGTTACAAAGTGGACTTTCACGAAGTTCACTTACCAACCAGACGGAAGAGCAAGTACCAGTTCAGGAGGTGGAGCCATCTTTGTAGCCGAAGTCCTCCTGGAAGATGCTCAGTTAGAGTCCTTGCTGCGCTGCGACGATCTGCCAGAGCGCCCGCTTCCACTCCGTTTCTGGCCTTCCGGTCCCTTTTTCCGTTGGGTTGGCGGTGGTGGTGGCGACTGAGAAAGTAGCTGCTGCTCCTCAGGTAGGTCATGGTCACTCATTGTTAGTTTTTTTTTTTTTTTCACACATCGCGCCAGAGCTCAGAAGAGCAAATACTGGCGTCCTCTGCTGTGTTTTAAGGCACTGGGAGTCCCTCCCATAGTGCCTGTAGTGACCTGGCCCCCGAGTCATCCGGGGGCGTCCCCGCACGTGCGTGCAGGGGGAGGACGCCTGTGCCTGCGCAGACTGGTTACCCAGTCATGCATTGCGGCGCCGCGTCATCCGGGGGCGCCTGCGCATGCACGGTGAACCCGGAAGCTTAAATGCATGTTGCCGGGCCGCGCGCGCGTTCTCACCTCCGCAACCAGGGGGGTCTAGCATAGTCCTGGCGGCCTCCTCTTCGTCCAGACCCCCCTCCGCACACCCTAAAGGCCCACTGACCTCAGCGGTGGCGCTTCAGGACACCGCACCAGCCGAGGCAGGGGAACCCCCGCTGCCTGGATCGGACTGGCCGGGCCTGGCATCCCACGACGTCCATCTTCTTTCTGGCACCCCGCAGGTATGCCTCCTCCGGACTGTAGTGTCCCGTCAAGGACAGGAAACCAACTGATGGAGGAGAGAGGTACCGCCCTTTTATCTGTAGGTTTCTTGTCCTTGAAGGGCGGATCCCCTCTCTCCGTGGTGCTGTCATGGGGGAAGGAGAAAATTATTTTTTTGCATCGCTTTATTCTGAGAGCTATAATTTTTTGATTTTTCGGATGATGGAGCTGTATTGGTGGCTTGCTTTTTGCTTCACAAGAAGACGTTTTCAGCGGTACCATTTTTATTTATATTCGTCTTTTTGATCGCATGTTATTCCATTTTTTGTTTGGCAGTATGATGATAAAGCATTGTTTTTTGCTTCGTTTTTTTTTTTTTTTTTTACCGTGTTCACTGAAGGGGTTAACTAGTGGGACAATTTTATAGGTCAGGTCTTTCTGGGCGCGGCGATACCAAATATGTGTACTTTTATTGTTTTTTTCTTTATTTTTCATAATAATATTTATTGATGGGTACATTATATTTTTATTTTTGGTGGATTTTTTTTAAAAAAAAATTTATATTTTGACAATTTATTTTTTACTTTCTTTTTTTTTTATTTGTTTACTTTGTCCCACTATGGGACTTTCACTTTTTTTATTCTGATCGCCTGCATAGCATAGGGATGCAGCACCATCCCTGTGCTATGCAGGCTGTCAGCGCTGCACAGTGAGAAGATAGTTTGGTCATGTACTGCGCATGACCAAAAAATCTTCCTGCTGTCTGGTGACCCGGATGTGGTCATGACGACATCGGTTCGTCATGGCAACATCCGGGAAGCCGCGGCAGACAGTGCTGGAGGCCGGAAGAGGAGGTGAGTATACCGATTACCTCCCCTCAGCCACCGCAATGCTGTGATTGACTTCGATCGCAGCATTGCGGGGGTTAATGTGCCTGCACATAGTACCGGGTGTCAGCTGTGACAATCAGCTGATACCCGGCAGCGATCGCGCCCGCACAGCCTGTGTGCGCGCGCGATCTCCATGACGTACTAATATGGGTCAGGCTCTTAAAGCCCAGGGCACTGATGCGTATTAATACTTCATGGGCTTTAAAAGGGGTTAAACTTACTTGGACGTACAATTAACTACAGGTTAACTTTCTTGACTTGCTTACCACTAAATCATCTGATGGTACCATCCACGTGGATATTTTTCATAAAACAACACCTACAAAAGCATTACTTCCTCACATTCCTTACAGTTAAAACGATCAATATCTACTGACCAGTTTTTCAGAGCTCGTCGCATCTGCTCTACTGTTGAAACTTTTTTTGAGCAAGCTGAGGACCTATTGCGTGCGTTCCAACATAATGGCTATAAGAATTGCTATATTAGAAAGGGTCTTCTTAAAACAAAAGCCAGACAAGCTCTTCTGGTCATCCTTTTAACTTATCAGTACCTTCAAAAACAACTTACCAAACAACCTCTTGTATTTTGGATCAAATATCTTCCTCTTCACTGTTGGTGAATGCATACCCATTACTTTCCTCCATTTGGATTCGAAGGTCCTCTGTGAGGATCTTCTGCCTAAAATACATTCCAAGACCACAGGATATTTCAACTCGAAAAGGGATAAAACTTAAGATTGTCTACCACATTACATATAACACTGAAGTAGTTGTATGTCTCACCAGCTGTGCTTGTGGTCTCATTTATGTAGGCATGACTACAAAACCTTTCAAAATACGTGTCCAAGAACACATTAAACAACAAAGAAAATGACGGCACTTCCACTAAAAGAAATAGGTGTGAACAGGTGCTTACTAAGAGGAGCTACCTCCATATACAATGAAAAACAAAGTAGCACTCTGTAACGCTGAGTATGTGAATATGAAGTATGAAATATGAATAGCATTACTGGCATTACTTTAGCCCTTCATCAAGATCCTAAAGACAATTCATCCCTATTCCATTGCTATTAAAATATCTTGAATCTAAAGCAAAAGTCCTGCTGGTGTCCCATACTCCTGATCATAGAATCATAGAATCATAGAATGGTAGAGTTGGAAGGGACCTCCTGGGTCATCTGGTCCAACCCCCTGCTCAAAGCAGGATTCACTAAATCATCTCAGACAGATGTCTGTCCAGCCTCTGTTTGAAGACGTCCATTGAAGGGGAACTCACCACCTCTCGTGGCAGCCTGTTCCACTCATTAATCACCCTAACTGTCAAAAAGTTTTTTCTAATATCTAATCTGTGTCTCCTCCCATTTAGTTTCATCCCATTGCTTCTAGTCTTTCCTTGTGAAAATGAGAATAAAGATGATCCTTCTACAATGTGACAGCCCTTGAGATATTTGTAGACAGCTATTAAGTCTCCTCTCAGTCTTCTTTTTTGCAAGCTAAACATTCCCAAATCCTGCAACCGTTCCTCATAGGACATGGTTTGCAGACCAGTCACCATTCTGGTCGCTCTTCTCTGAACTTGTTCCAGTTTGTCTATGTCTTTTTTAAAATGTGGTGCCCAAAACTGTACACAGTATTCCAGATGAGGTCTGACCAAAGAGGAGTAAAGTGCGATAATGACTTCACGTGATCTAGACTGTATGCTTCTGTTAATACATCCCAGAATTGTATTTGCCTTTTTTGCTGCTGCATCACACTGTTGACTCATGTTCAGTCTATGATCTATTAGTATACCTAAGTCTTTTTCACATGTACTGTTGCTTAGCTCTATTCCTCCCATTCTGATGAAGCTGCACATGGAGGGAACGTGTCAAGGGGGAATCTATGAGTACTGTATGTGTCTCGCCCAGGGTGATATAGGGGAAACTTGGTACCCGGGCCTTTACGTTGTTTAGGATGTCACAGCAGTCGGCTCCCGGGCCCATCCTCTGGGGTCACTCTTTAAAAAGGGCTTGTCGTTTGATGGAACGAATAACGGTTTTGTCTCGTGACTCCACCTGTGGTTTCTGGTAATGGGTACCAGGGCTGCTGCAGACTTCCGGGGGTGATGGAATGGCAGCTGGGATGCTTCGGCTCCCCACAAGCGGAGTGGGCCCCCGGGGCAGGGTTGATGGAAGGCATGCAGGTGAGAGGTGGCCCAGCCAGGCCAGGGGAAAATAACAGACACGCACACAGGGGGTACGCTTCAGTACCTTTACTGGTGTAGACGGCAGGTACGGTCCAGGGTACTTGATAGGAAGGGTGCACTTCTGGACTCTCCCCAGTGAGTGGGTATAAGGCCTCCTGATCTATTTCTCCCTCTCTCTCTCTCTGAAGCTTCTGACCAGCCTGAAACTGGGCCTAGCTTCTGTACTCTTTCACTCTCCAAACCTGTATGCTTGGTGGTAAGAACTTTCTTCTGGCTACCACTATCCCTGGACGCTGGGGCCTTCGTGGTTCCTAGTTCTTTAGATGATTGTAGCTTCAGGTTGACCAGGGGTCTGGAATCCTCTTGGTATACCGGTTATTCCTACTGGGCGTAGAGGACCCTGTAGGCGCGGACCTGGTGTCCGGCTTGCGTTCTGGGGTGAGCCTAAGACGCTCCTCTGCCCCATAACACCTTTCACTTTTCTCCTTGCCTCCGGCAACGCTCTAGGCCCTGAGGCTTCAGCACGTGCTTTAGGCCCTGGCTGGCCCTCAGCACAGCACCTCACATGCTGCTTCTTCACTGAACTACAGTGCCAGCACACTCTCCCTCTAACTCAACCCTCCAGTCTATATAGATCCCTAACAGGACTCCCTCTGGTGGTATGAGGTGGAAGGGTGGATGTGTCTGTGATGTAATGAGGGCCTCTTGTGGAGAAGTCCGTCCATGCACCCTTTTGGGTCCTGTGGTACCTGTGAACAGCAGGGTGCCACATATGATTTTAATATTCCAATATCCAATGTAATAAAGTAATAATAGTACAGGGTGCAGGTTTCAACATATAACCCTGTTAGGCTGTGTGCCCACGATGTGTTTTTCAAGCGTTAACGCTTGGGAAACGCTTGGTAAACCTTCCCCCATGGTCTCCAATACAATTCCGCACTTTCAATGCCCAGGCAGCATATTTTTCCGCAGCGTTTATGCTGCGCTCAAAAATCCGCAGCATGTCCATTAATTTTGCGGACACGCAGCGTAATCGCCGCCATTGACTTGCATTAGAAAGCGCCAATTCCGCAAGACTGCATCTGTACTTGCGTAATTGGCGCGTTCTAATGTGCGGATGGTACCCAAGTCTGGAGGAGAGGAGACTCACATCCACACCTGGGTACCATAGAATCTGTAAAAAAAAGAATTTAAAACAAAAAATAAAGTTTATACTCACCTTCCAATGTCCTCTCTGTGTTTTGTCCACGCCGTCCGGTCTCTTGCAATGCTCGCACTTTTGTGAAGGACCTGCCATGACGTCACTGAGTCATGTGACCCATCACATGACTCAATGACGTCACCGCAGGTCCTTCACACCACCGCGAGCATTGCAAGAGACCGGACGCATTTCTGCATCTCCTTGCAGAAAAAAAAGCATGCGTATTTTACATGTGTTTTTCAGCGTTTTCGCATGCGTTTTTTTTCAAGCGTTTTTTCAAGTGATTTTAAGCATCACTTGGAAAAGGGCTTGACAAGTTAGTCACACAATATAAATCCATGCAACTGGCATGGATTTATATTGTGTGACCAACTTAGAGGAAATTTCTACTATCAAATGCTGCATCTAAAGTAAAAAAAATAATTCAAAATTAAAAAGAAATAAAAAACGTTATATTCACCTCTCCGGCGGTCCCCGGTCTCCTCCCGGCCACGTCCTGTACTGGCAGGAGGAGACCAGGGGCAGAGGGAGAGGTGAGTATGAATATTTTTTTTTATTTTTTACTTTATAACTCTCTTTTTACTTGCAGGTACGATGGTACCCGGGTTGGATAAGAGTGTCCTCTTCTCCAGACCTGGGTACCATCCGCGCATTGAACAGCATAACATCCACATGTATACATGTGGATATTATGCGGTTCAATGCAAGTCAATGGGCGTTATTTTGCCCCCAAATTGGTTGTGCTGCGGATTTTTCCGCAATGATAATCCGCAGTGGTAATTTCCGCAGCATGTGCACAGCACATGCGGATTATCATTGGGGAACATCTCAGACGTCTTAACAAACGATTTGAATGCGTTTCCGTGGCGGAAATGCATTAATTCCGCACCGTGGGCACTCAGCCTAATGGTTGTGACTCACACTATATTCATTAAAGTTATATGTTTAAACCATACCCATGGCAGTAGCAAAGTTATAATTTACTATTCACCTGACCTGAACACATTAGGCTTGAATTCCAGTTATTTATATATATCTGTCAGCAGGAGATATCTATGCCTTCTCCATAGATTTTAACAGCTCATTGACATATTAAGAAAAATGTGGATTTTTCTGGAAACTTTGGATCACAGATATCAAGGTGTCACTTAATTCAGTTTCTTTTGACCAACATGCCCATATAAAACGGCTTAGGGGGAGTTGAGCCTACTGAGATTCCCTTTCATAGCAATTACAGATAAATTATTTTTAGGATCTTGCTAGTGAAGGACTGTAATACTAGTGGAGCATTGGGCTCATACTGTATATAAGGAATCAATTCCCTTCTCAAGCACCAAATTATTCCTATGACACTACTAATTTGTTCTTTGTGAAGATGGCCTTACTGAACTACTTCATTATTTCTTCATGAAGTTTAACAGAAAAGAAAGCACATTGTCCTATGATTTGTTTCTATAAAGAAAAAACAGACTATCTCCCTTTACCCCTATATCACTGAATATTGTGTGAGGCACAAAAAAGGTTAAACATTTTCCTTAATTTAAGGAGTTGTCCATGATTTAAAAAAAATAGTATCAATGCAAGGACGAAATAATAAAATGACTTGTACTCACCTGGTAAATGTCTCACTGCTCCAGTGGTCCTGCCAGTCTTTGCTACTTGTCCTTGTGGCGCCCCTGAGGGTTCGACCGCCTCAGGAATGCTGCACTTCTTTAATGGAGTGTAGTGTTCCTCCTCCGAGGTAAGGCCAGTGTGATAGTCGTGACCTAACCTTTTGCATCCAACACCACACTTCTCCACCAGAGGGAGCTAGTATGCACTAGATGCTGCTCCCCTGGTTACAGGGAGACTGGGGAACACAAAGTGATAGGAACCAGTTAGTGGGTGAGGGTGGAGGACTTACAAGTTAGTTACACTTTAGATTTCATATTTAATAAAAAGCCATCTTTGATCTTGGTCCTTCTGCTAATTCTCTCTAGTTGATTAGTTGGTCGTACTGTGCTGTCATGTACTGTGTGTTAATGTGACTTCCCTCTGGGAGCGCAGATCCTGTGTGGGCCTGCACCGGCAAGGGACACAGCCCTCGTACCCTGGCCTTGGGACGAGAGGTAGGTTGCAGACAAGGAATGTCTCAACCCGGCCAAGGACCAGGATCAGGAAGGCCCGGAGCTTAGGAGTGTGGCTCCACAGCAAATGGATCCCAGGCAGGATGCAGACGGAGCGGTGTATGCCACCTGTCCTTGCCATGCTGATATAGTCAGAGGGACTCCGGCTGCAAGAGGGGTACCGGCACCCGACACCTGACCTTGCTACTCTACGTCCTGGATGGGAAAGCCCGGTTAGGCCCATAGGATCCCACCGGGTATCGGACGGAGCGGAGCTGCCACCCGTGCCCTTGTTCTGAGAGGAGTTCAGAGGGAGTCCCGGCCTATTTGCACACACACGGACAGGAAAGGATTCGGTCTGTAGTTCAGGAACACTCTGCTGTAGGGTCGCGACTGAATGCTGGACTTACTCGGAGGTTGTCGGACCCCCGTCCCTGGTGACCACAGGACTCCGCGAGGAGCAGGGAGTCGCCTTCCTTCTGCCATCTCTAAAGTGAGTAAAGCCTTGGAAGTTCACCCCTATGGCCTCCGGACTGTTTATTTTTGCGCCACACCGCGGGATCCCTTCCCCTCTACTGCTACCTCCCATCCTCCTGTCCCTCTGCCCTGAGGCCTCGCTCCACCTGTGGGGAGTAGTAAGAACTTTAGCCGCCATAACACCAGGCCTCAGCGGACTGCAGCGGCGCTGGTGACCCTTCACCAGGCACCACAGGTGGCATAGTCGTTAATCAGCCACTCAACCCGGACAAGCCCACACCATCTCTTTCTAATGTGACGGCCCTGAGCATGGGTTGGGCCCGGGCCACGGCTGCATCCCATCTCTCCATCACAGGGCCCGACACCGAGTCCCCCAACTCCCAGGGTAAAACACGGGCTTTACGAGTAGAGGCGTCACAACCTGACTTGCTGATCATGCCACCCACCACTGCAGCTTCATATACTGGCATCACTACTGAGGACAATGACTAGCTGCTGCCATCACATGCGTATCGTGGCACGTCATCACTGCACGGCCGTTACCAGATTTTACTATTCAAACTGAATACAATAAGTAATAGATCTCTGATGAGGCAAACACACTTACTGTGATAATCCATGTAAAAAGTCCATGCTATGTTTTTTATTAGGCATTTCAATTATCAGAAAGAATCACACAGTCATGGATTTTCACAGCAAGTACACCAACGTGATCAGGTCTAAGATCTATTTAACAATGCATATAGTCTGAATAGTGAAATTTGATAACAGATCTGCTTTAAGAAAAGCAGGTCAATTTACTAGGCAAGTATCATTTATTGTACCACATTCCCTGCTTTGAAGCATTTTAGGATTTTTTTTTAATCCCTAATGCACAAAACAAGACCATAATTTGACTATAAAGGACTGGAAAACCTTTTAATCTGGTATCACTCTGGTCCAGGAAGTCAATTTATTTCTAACACCCCCCTTACAATTTGTGTTTATTGTCTATTTTTGTCCTTTTTTCTATATGGAATGCAAAATCTCATTATATAACGTTAAAAGATCTATATACAAATAAGTGACTGATCATACAGTGGAGCCACTGTTAAACTAGAAATACAAATGTGAAACTACCCCCCATAACGAACAACAATATACACGCAAAGGACAAATGACATCCTACTGCGTGTAATAAACTCTGCTCTTAACGGTAACAGAAAGGTCTCCCAAAAATATCTGTCTCCAGGCACAAACAGCAAACAATGGTGGAAATTCTTCATCACTTCAATACACTCTGTGGCATTCAAACACAATAAATGTTTTTTTTTCCTTCATTGACATTGAAGAATCAACAGCAAACTGCGGTGTTATGAGTGGAAAAAGTGGAATCAAGCAGAAAGAAGCAAAGTTCTTACACAAACGGGTTCTAGAAATGCCCTGCACTGAAGTCCAACTTCCTGATGTTACCTGGACAATAGGACACAATCATTTGTCATTTTCAGTTAGCTTGCTAATCCAAAGTTTTTATCCTCATCCACCATTAGTCGTGTAAAAGACAAATACATTTTTGCTGTAAAACAAATAATTGTGATATAGAGACAATGAATTCACAAAGCATTCACAGCTTGCTACAACACGGATATGCATTTTACTTACTTCTCACCCTTGAATAAGTCATTTCCTTGTGCTCTTTATGGGCCTTTTCCATCTTGCAAGAATCACTAGATTCCTGGGAACCCTTGGAGCCCCCTCGTTCTTTGCGGTGCTCTAGCTTACGACGATCTGTATCACCCCGCAGATCAGTTGAGCTACTCTTTACTTTCTTTTCAATCTAAAGACAAGGCAAAGTCATATAAAATTCCTTAAGGCTATGTGCCCACGATGCAGAAATGAAGCAGAAAATTTCTGCAGCATTTCTGCATCTCCCTGGCAGAAAAAACGCATGCAGATTGTACATGCGTTTTTCCTGCAGAATATATGCGGATCCACATGCGGATTCACTTGCATTTCCGCATGCGGACTGACAAGCGCTTTCCAGGCGATTAGCATCACTTGGAAAGTGCTTGACAACTAGGTCACACTATATAAATCCATGCAAACAGCATGGATTTATATAGTGTGACCGTAAAACAATGCTTAAAATAAAGCTATACTCACCCCCGATGCCCGGCGTGTGCTGCAGCGCTCGTTCCTGTCTGGTTCCTGGCTGCCGGCATATCGCGAGACACAGCGGTGAATGGCCTGCGGTCACATGACTGTGACGTCACCGAAGGTCCTTCAGCGCTGCCGGCATGCAGAGAGAAGCCGTCGGAAAGGTGAATATAAACTTTATTTGTTATTTTATTCTTTTTTTCACAGGTACAATTGACGCGCCCCCTGGGCCAGTGCTGTAGTGCGGCGCGCGTGCGCGCGGGGAATACCCGGAGCCGGATCCGATGGGGGTAGTAGTCTTCGTGTGGCGGTGACCCGGTCCGTGCCCAGGGTGGTCAAACTAAGTGGCAGTTATTGGTATGATGGTATTAGTGTCCGACTACGCCACCCGTTGAATGCGGCTATGAAGCCGCCGCTGCAGGGCAGTCCGCTGAGGCCGGTGGTACGGATGTGCAGCGTGGATGGTATAACCCCCAACGGGAGGGGTATGGCCTCAGGGCAGAGGATGAGGTTGATGTTGGGAGTGATGGTGTGGATGTCCCAGCACTAATGGTGCGACAAGGAAGCACGGAGACGCGAGGGTACAGTTCAGGGTCTTTACTGATGGTACAAGGCAAATTCCCCCGGGAGTACTGGCTAGTAGTTGGGGCCTGGTTAGTCTGCGAGTAAGCCGGAGTTCCCCTGGCCAGGTGGAGTTGTAGGCCTTCCCGTTAGTCTGTACCCTTCCTGGCTACCCTGCTTTCGGCGGTTACAAGTAGCCCACGTCCCTGGGTATACCGTGTGGTGCTCACCCGTATGGCTGGTGACCTGGGGCCTCCTGTTAGCCTCCGCTCCGGGATGGCGGTGCTGGTCCCTTCGTTGTGACTGAGCCTCCGGGCTTTTATGGCCAGAGGACCTGGAATCCCCTGCCGGATGGATTCTGCTGCTGGGTATATCTTAGTCCCCACAGCCTCGGACTCCTGTGTCCGGTTTTAGTACCTTCTCCCGGGGCGAGCTCTGCACAGCTCCAGCCCCTGGCGCTTCTCCTTGGCTCCTACAGAGCTCCTGATGTCTATCTGTCCCTGTTTCTGCGTGTCCAGACCAGACTCCGTCTCTGTCTGGAACTCCTCTCTCTAACCCTGCCTCAGCCCCAGTTTATGTAGGGGAAGTTCTTCCCCTCCCAGGACTGGGCAGGAGGTGTGGCATGCTTAGGATTCCTGCCCAGGAGACCTCCCACCTGCTCACAGACGTAATACTGCTATTACTGTGGAAACCAGACCCCTGGGGTGCCACACAATGGTACCCAGGTCTGGATTAGAGTCTTCTCTCCTCCAGACCTGGCTACCATCCGCACATTGAATCGCATATAATCCGCGTGTACAAATGTACAGATACGGATTATGTGCGTCTCAATGCAAGTCAATGGCGGCGCTTCCGCAAAAATAATGAACATGCTGCGGATTTATGAGCGCTGCAGAAACACTGCGGAAAAATCCGCAGCATGTGCATTGACATTGCAGAATGTCATTGGGGCCCATGGGGTGCGGATTACCGTGCGTTTTTGATGTGTTTCCGCTGGGGAAATTCCGCAGCGGAAACGCATGAAAAACGCATCGTGGGCACACAGCCTAATAAAGGAAACATAGAGGGAGTTCAATTATGACAACTGTGGCAAACTAAAAAGATGACTTCTCTGATGTTAGATAAGAACAAAGCAATAAATTGTGTGAGGCCATGTAACACGGGCACTTTAGATGCAGCGACACAGAAACACAGAGCAGCCAATACAGGGTTAATAAACAGGGGAAGTTTATAATAACAGGGTAAATCTCCACGCAGGGAGTATCAGGGGAAAAACAAGGGAAAAGCAGGTAAAAGTCTATCACTGACAGTTCACAGTTTAACTGGATGTAGCAGAGTCAAACCAGCTCACAGCTCCAACATCTTCGACAAGTGTCTTCTATTGTTGCTCGCAGTCGGGGATGATACGCCAGCCTCTGCAACCACTGAAACGTCTTCTCTGGTCCGAAGTGAGCCCCTCGTTCATGAGCCTCCTTAGCCACTACTCCGACCAACTTCTCTGGGATCACCACTTGCCAGGTGGTCCCGAACTCTCGCATTAGCTGCACCCGTCGGTACAGCAGCCCGTCTCGCAAACACAGTCTCTCCCATTGTCCCAGCATTTTCAGTGCTCCCGAGGACAGGGTACTCCTCTCTTCTCGACTGGGGACTTGCCGCAAAGTCACCCATTGACGTAATTGAGCAACTTCTCTGTCAGTCTGTTGAAGTCAGATCCAGTCATCTCTTGGACGTCCTAGCACTTGTTCTTCCGACGTCTCTCCGATCTGTCCCTGCGCCGCAGCCAGCGGTCCCACGAAACTTCGGAAGCTAGGGGTCTCATCCGCCACCAAATCTTCATCACGGTCATGATCAGGCTGTTCATATGTCACTCTGGAGAGGGCGTTGGCGTGAGTATTCTCTGCCTTAGGCTGGTACCTGGCCATGCGGGCCACCCACCGCTGTTCCAGGGGCCCCAATTTCGCATTCTCCAGGTGGGCCAGCGGGTTGTTATCTGTTCTCACCAGTACTTCGGACCCGGGCAAATACTCCGCAAACTTCTCGGTCATTGCCCAAACCAGAGCCAGCAACTCTAATTTGAAAGAGCTATAATTATCTGGGTTCCTCTCGGAGTCGTGAAGGGAGCGGCTGGCGTACGCAATCACGCGCTCTTTCCCCTCCTGTACTTGGGATAACACGGCTCCCAGACCATGCAGGCTCCCATTAGTGTGAAGTATGAAGGGTTGGGAGAAATCCGCATAGGCAAGTATTGGGGCCTCGGTCAGGGCCACTTTTAGGACACGGAAGGCCTCTTCCTGGCTGCTTCCCCACCGAATCGCCAGATTCTTGGAGCCCGCCGTCACTCCCTTAAGTAGCTCCAGCAATGGGTTGGCTATGCGGGTGAAGTTCTTCACGAATATTCGGTAGTACCCGGCAAGACCCTGCGTCTCTTCTCTAGTCAGCCTGACTCCTCCGGTCCACTGCACTCGGCTCTTGCTCCCAGTCCTGGAGCCAGGAGCCTGGACCCTCTCACGCTGCTCTGCTGAGCCGGATCCAGCTCCTCTTTCCCGCGCAAAACGTACTCGTCTCTTCCTCCCTCTAGTCACACCAGAAGTCCCTCTGTCATCTGACCTCCCAGCTCTCTCTCTCGACACACCCCCTGCTTCCCTGTCACATGACTCCTCTGCTTGCAGTCTGTCTTCCCCCTGCAACAAGAGGTACGGCCCCGGCAGTTCCGGATCCCTTGCTCTAAAAGGACTTACACCCCGGTCTTCCCCCTTACAGCCACATGGTCAACCACTATAGGCACATCAATTGTCATAAGCTATCCTGATCAGCGCTGCAGCCGGAGATTGGTGCTCATGTACTTTTGGGGGTGACCTGAGCAGCTCTGGAAAAGGAGTGGCAGTGCATCGGTAAGGTGCATCTACTTCTTTATTTCAGAGCATGGTGGAGAAGTTGTTTTTTTTCCTCCAGGGGTGAACAACTGCTTAAAGACTTCAGTTTTTCTAGTGCCGAGTAAGGGCTCATTCAGAAGTCAGTTTTTCACAGTTATCTAATAGTCCATGGTACTGTTCACATGTCTGTGTATTCTGCCAATGTTTTTTGCATTCTGTTTTTATGGCTTTCGTGGTGCAGTAACAATTGCAAACATTTCAAGTCAGCAGGATTATGTCAATATGCTTCATAGACTTACCCGGGAAAATAGATTTCTGGGCTCTATGTGTAACTTTTTAGACTAAGACTTGAACCTGCAATCATCTGATCACTTGTACCGTATACAGCAGAACTAGAGAGTTACACTATATTGTGAAATTGACAAGCACTCCAGCGACCCAACCTATTAAATGCCACCATCACTGATTGACAGTGACATATAAAGTTAAAAAGCAGCAATCAGAGCTAGCTCAAATCGCTGTTGTCGGGGGAAGAACCTGCTCCATACATGCACACCCTGATGGTGATGTACCATTATGTTATGATGTGCAAAGTGATTAAATTAAGGGGGCTCTTGCTGAAATGAATAGGAGACAAGATGCAGTTTTCGACAATGGCCAGTAAACTGGCTAAACTGTTCACTGTCTGTAACCAGCCGTAAAAGTGTTAATTGTCTGGGTGCCAGACCACCACAAAGGTGATATTATCATATTATACTACATATTATTAGCCTTGGCAAACCCTTTAAACAAGTATGGAATTCTACATAAAACAAGTAATTTTTACTCTGAATTTAGTAAAACCTCTCTCCACGTAGGCACATTAGATATGAGCATTTAGATTATGTTTTTCTGCCACAAAAATATAACTCGTTCAATTATATTTCACATCCTGAAACCGGTCACCAGATTTACCCAATATAAACTAAAGTCACCACCTTGAACGCCTATGCCCTTGCCAGTTTTCACCTTCATGACAGGCCAATTTTTTCAATTCTGAACAGGATAACTTTAATAACGCTATTGCTTCAACAGATCCCACTGAATCTGAGATGTTTTTTTGTGACACATTGTAGTCCATGTTAGAGGTAAATTTAGGATAATATTTTTTGCGTTCATTTGTGAAAAGATCAGAAATTTGGAGAAAATGATGCAATTTTCTAACTTTCATGCCCTTAAACCAGAGAAAATGCATCATACAATTTTTTGGTGAACTTTCTCCTGACCACGTCAGTACCCCATCTGTGGTGGAAAACTACTGCAGGGCTCGGAAGGGAAGGAGCACCATATGACTTTTTGAATGCAAAATTGACTAAAGTCAATAGCGGACACCCTGTCACTTTTGGAAAGCTACTGATGTGCTTAAACAGTGGAAACCCCCACAAGTGACCCCATTTTTGGACACTATACCCCTCAAGGAATTATCTAGCTGTATAGTTCTAGTAATGATAATAATATTTTTTGTTTTACTGGTGTATGAATTTATAATGTGGTGGTATGAGTAAGTTGTGTGGAGTATATCAGATTATAAAAGTGTGTTGTGTTAACAGAGTAAAAGCCAATTTTTATCAATTTATGGACTTGTGATACGCTTTGAAGTAATCAATGCAAAGGTCAGATTTCCCAGGGCAGGTTTCACAATGGTAAATTGTCTCCTTTCGTATTCGCCTCTTGGAGCATACTCTGAACTGGGAAGAAGGCACGCCTGCCGAAACACATGTTGGGGAAGTGGCACTTCTCTTTGACCTAAGGTATATGACTTTTTTTTTAATTGTTTAGGCATGCAATAGGCTAATTAATTTGCAATGTGGTGCTTTGGCATTGATCTATAGTATGTCCTAGTTGAACTACCATCTATGTCTCTTGTTTACTGCACTAGATCACTTTATGTATAGTGTACTATGTATCTACATCTCTATATAGATCTATTAGCCAATGCCTACTCTTACATAATAATGCCTTAACCGGCTTCACTATTTACCTTTTTTCAAGCTATATGATTATTTGTAGACCTGGTTGAGCTTTGGTGCCACCTATTGGCTTGTTACCGTGCATCACCCCGCACCACCACCTTTTTACTTAGTTTTCTCTATGTTGTATTCTTGTATTCAAGAAAATGTGAATAATTTTTAATTAGAGTTCTATGTGCGCAATTTTCTTCTATATGTTCAATAGAGGAGTTGTAGACCCCAGACCACCGATGCCCATTGGACTGGACAGTACTGATTAGCATACAATGCAGGAGACTTATAAAAAATATCTTTGGGAATGTACAGGGGGAGCTAGGGGCTTATATACAGGTTGATGGGCTGTGGTTATAAACCAGTTAAATGGTGGTGGCTAAATCTAAATCTAGTGATCAGAATCAAAATGTCTGAAAATATAAGCAACATAAAAATACATAAGGAAATTTTCTTTTTTTATGGGAGAAAACCTGATATACACGTAAAACAATACACAGTGCAGATGTATACTAAATTATATAATTCATTATACATTAAGACACAGGAAAACATAGTACTTTAAGGATTTTTGGGGCTGTAAGTTAATAAAGCTTATAGGAACACAAACCATATAAAATGCATCAATTCCTTCCGTTTTGTCATGGGGTCATAACTATGGATACCTAAGGTCCTCAATGCCCTGCACATGGGGTAAGTGACATAGTGAATCAGAAGAACTATACTACATTTCTAATTGGAGGCATTTGCTAATATTATTATTACACCTACTACATATTGTGATATGATCTTGGAGATGGGAATACCTCTTTAAACTATATGTGATAATCCAAGAATGGTTTCCAGCATTACATACTGGTATAATGTGGAACTTCATAAGACCAGAAAGAGATAAATGGCCATTTGCACACTAACCCAAAAAGATAGCCATCCCCAATAGAAAGCGTCCCAATTAAATTTATTTTAATTATAAACAAAATAATATTGCATTGTTTAATATGAACAGATTGGCATGCATGATGACAGTATTATAGCACCCCTGGCATATACCTGTGTATTTCTGGCCTCTTTGGACGGCTGGCATGCTCATCAGCGGCTGTCTGATGCCCTGCAAATCTCTCACGGAGGGTCTTTCTGTCACCCTTGAAATAATGCTCTGTTGGTTGTAGAGGAGAAAAACTGCCTCATTAGTTTAACTCCCTTTAAACACAAAGCCACAGATTTTAAAGTGGGACTTGTAGAATGTCAATATATATTAATAGGTTGAATCCTATTAAAAGACAGAAAAGAGGAAAAAAGATATTACATAAAAGATAATACTTCTCATCCATGGAATATTTATCAGTCATACATTATCCAGTTGTTATTAACTTTCACATTCACAATTTCCAATGACAGCCAACTCCAAATAGACAATGTTATGGTTGATTATTAAGTGTAAGCACCCATAATTATAACATTTCTATTTAATAATGATATATAAGACAGCATATAAATGAATCCTTAAAGGGAACCTGTTGCATCCAGAAATGCCATTTATCTGCAGATGTAAGTGCAAACAGCAGGTAAATGGCATTTAAATCCTATTTAGTCGCCTTACTGGAGCAGCAACTTCAGGGAGAAAATTAGGTTTTATTCTCCCTGCAGCCACTCACTTCCAGTCATCAAGGCGGTGCAGGGGCTGTTAGTTACCGTTCACTACACAATGAGCACGTTGTAATCACTCCCCTGCACATTAATTGACTGTCTGCTCTGCAGCTAATGTGTATGGCATGTGTTCACAGCTGGTTGTCCATGTCCTGGGAGTGAAAACAGTGCGCTAATAGTATAGTGAGCAGAGACTAACAGCTCTCTGCACCTCCCCAATGACTAAAAGCGGACGGCTGTAGTGAGAATATATGCAGTTGTGCTCAAAAGTTTACATACCCCGGCAGAATTTTTACTTTCTTGGCCTTGTTTCAGAGAATATGATTGATAACAAAAAACTTTTTCTCCACTCATGGTTGTTGGTTGGGTGAAGCCATTTATTGACAAACTACTGTGTTTTCACTTTTTAAATCTTAATGACAGCCAAAAACATCCAAATGACCCTGATCAAAAGTTCACATACCCCAGTTCTTAATACCGTGTATTGCCCCCTCTAACATCAATTACAGCTTGAAGTCTTTTGTGGTAGGTGTGGATGAGGTTCTTTATTTTCTCAGATGGTAAAGCTGCCCATTCTTCTTGGCAAAAAGCCTCCAGTTCTTGTAAATTCCTGGGTTGTCTAGAATGAACCGCGGTTGAGATCTCCCCAGACTGGCTCAATCATATTGAGGTCAGGAGACTGAGATGGACACTCCAGAACCTTCACTTTGTTCTGCAGTAGCCAATGACAAGTCGACTTGGCCTTCTGTTTTGGATTGTTGTCATGTTGGAACATCCAAGTACATCCCATGCGCATCTTACAGGCTGATGAGTGCAAATTTGCCTCCAGTATTTGCTGATAACATGCTGCATTCAACTTTCCTTCAACTTTTACCAAGCTTCCTGCGCCTTTGTAGCTCACACATCCCCAAAACATCAGCGATCCACCTCCGTGCTTTACTGTAGGAATGGTGTTCCTTTCATCATAGGCCATGTGGGACCTCTCTCCAAATGTAATGTTTATGGTTGTAGCCAAAACGTTCAATATTGGTCTTATCACTCCAAATTACCTTGTTCCAGAAGTTTTGAGGCTTGTCTCTGTGCTGTTTGGCATATTGTAGGCGAGATACTTTGTGGCATTTGCGCAGTAATGGCTTTCTTCTGGCGACTCGACCATGCAGTCCATTATTCTTCAAGTGCCTCCTTATTGTGCATCTTGAAACAGCCACACCGCTAGTTTTCCGAGAGTCCTGAATTTCAGCTGTTGTTATTTGTGGGTTTTTCTTTGCATCCCGAACAATTTTCCTGGCAGTTTTGGCCGAAATTTTTGTTGGTCTACCTGACCATGGTTTGGTCTTTACAGACCCCGTGATTTTCCATTTGTTAATCACAGTTTGAATGCTGCTGACTGGCATTATCAATTCCTTGGATTTTTTTTTGCATTTCTTTCCTGTGTTATACAGTTCAACTACCTTTTCCCATAGATCCGTTGAGAATTCTTTTGCTTTCCCCATGACTCATAATCCAGAAACGTCAGTGGCTGGATAAAAGATGCAAGAGTCTGTCTGGATCCCAGAAACTCACTCAGCTTTTATGCACACACACTTACTACAAGCAAACAGGTCACAGGTGAGGATGTCACCTTTAGTAGCCATACAAACCTATTTGTGTCAAATTCTGTGCATGTTATCAGGCCAAAATCAGCAGGGTATGTGAACTTTTGATCGGGGTCATTTGGATGTTTTTGGTTGTCATTAAGATTTAAATAGAGAGAACACAGTAGTTTGACAAAAAATGGCTTGACCCAACCAATAACCATGAGTGGAGAAAAAGTTTTTTTTGTTATCATTCATATTCTCTGAAACAAGGCCAAGAAAGCAAAAATTCTGCCGGGGTATGTAAACTTTTAAGCACAACTGTATATATACAGTGGCTTGCGAAAGTATTCCTTGCCATTTTTTGTGTTTTGGTACCTCACAATCTGGAATTTCACTGTTTTTTTAGGGTTTGCATCAGTTCATATAAAGATCATGCCTACAACTGTGAACATTTGGGTTTCTTTATTTTGTGAAGCAAACAACAAAATGGATAAAATAACTGAAAACTTCAGTGTGCAAAACTATTCACCACCCATTAAGTCAGGACATTGTAGAGCCTCCTTTTGCAGCAATTTCAGCTGCAGGTCATTTTGAATAAGTCTCTATGAGCTTTCCACATCTCGCCACTGGGATTTCTGCTCATTCCTCAAGGCAAAACTGCTCCAGCTCCTTCAAGTTAGATGGTTTCCTCTGGTGAAAAGCAATCTTCCAGTCTGATCACAGTTTCTCAGTTGCATTAAGGTCTTAGCTTTGATTATGCCACTCCAAAACATTTACACGTCCCACCTTGAGTGTTGCTTTAGCAGTATGCTTTGGGTCATTGCCTTGTTGGAAGGTGAACCTCCATCCCACTCTCAAATCACTGACAGACTGAAACAGGTTTTGCTCAAGAATATCCCTGTATTTCATTCCATCCATCTTCCCCTCGACTCGGACCTTGTTCCTTGTCCCTGCTGCTGAAAAACATCCCCACAGTATGATGCTGCCATCGTCATGTTTCATTGTGGGGATGGTGTTCTTGGGGTGATGAACCTTGGTGGCCAAAAAGTTCAATTTTGGTCTAATCTAACCACAGCACCTTCTTCCATACATTTGGGGAGTCTCCCACATGTCTTTTGGCAAACTCAAAACGAGCCTTAGGCTGAGTTCACACGATGCATTTTTAATGCGCTTCCGCGGCGTTTTTGCAGCTGCGGAAACGCATTAAAAATGCATGGTAGAAGGGCAGCAATGTTCCCCAATTGAAATCCGCATGTGCTGTGCCCATGATGCGGATTTTTCCGCAGCGTAAACGCTGCGCTCAAAAATCCGCAGCATGTCAATTCATTTTGCGTAAACGCGGCCTTTTCGCCGCCATTGACTTGCATTAGAACGCGCCAATTCCGCAAGACTGCATTTGTACTTGCGCTATTGGCGCGTTCTAATGTGTGGATGGTACCCGAGTGTGGAGAAGATGAGACTCTCCTCCACACCCAGGTACCATTTAAAAAGCTGTAAAACAAGAATAAAATAAAAAATAAAGATATATTCACCTTCTGACGGCCCCCGGTCTCCTTCCCTCTGCTCGTGTGCAAGACTGAAGGACCTTCGGTGATGTCACAGTCATGTGACATAGTTAATTAATCCAGGGATTTAATCTGACTGCCAGATTGGTGTCGGGAAGTGAATTTTTCCTCAATGATGTAAATTGGCCTATACCGCATGGTATAGGAATAGCGGAATAGCTGCAGTGCACAAGAAATAGGCTGAACTGGATGGACGCTTTTTTTTTTCAGCCTTATAAACTATGTAACTATGTAACTATGTGACCGCAGGCCCTTCAGCGCAGTGTCTCGCGATATCCCGGCAGCCAGGAACAAGCCAGGAACGAACGCGGCAGCATACACCGGGGCATCAGAGGGTAAGTGTAGCTTTATTTTTTTATTTTTAACCATTCTTATACGGTCACACTATATAAATCCATGCCGGTTGCATGGATTTATATAGTGTGACCTAGTTGTCAAGCACTTTCCAAGTGATGCTAAAATCGCCTGGAAAGCTCTTGTCAATCCGCATGCGGAAACGCATGTGGAAACGCATGTGAATCCGCATGTACTCCGCAGGAAAAACGCATGTAGAATCTGCATGCGTTTTTTCTGCCAGGGAGATGCAGAAATGATGCAGAAATTTTCTGCTTCATTTCTGCATCGTGTGCACATACCCTAACAATTGTGTGCAAGTAAAGATTTTTTTCTGCCCACTCCTCCATAAAGGCTACCTCTATGGGGTGTATGGCTTATTGTGGTTGTATGGACAGTTACGCCAGTCTCTGCTTGGGAACTCTGCAGCTCCTTCAGGGTTACCTTTGGTCTCTGTGCTGCCTCTAACTAATTCCCTCCTTGCCCGAGCTATAAGTTTTGGTGGGTGGCCCCTTTCTTGGCAGTTTTGTGGTGGTTGCATGTTCTTTCCATTTAATGATAATGAATTTGATGGTGCTCCGGGGGATCATCAGAGATTGGGATATTTTTCTTAAAACCCAATCTTGACTTGTACTTCTCAACAACTTTATCCTTGACTTGTTTGGAGATCTCCTTGGTCTTCATGGTGTTGTTTGGTTATTGGTGCCTCGTGCTTAATGGTGCAGCCTCCGTGGTCTGTGAGAAAAGCTGTGCATATACTGACAGACCATGTGACACTTAGATTGCACACAAGTGGACTTCCTTTCACTAAGAATGTGACTTATGAAGGTAATTGCTTGCACCAGAAATCTTTTGGGCCTTCATAGTAAAGGGGGTGAACACATATGCACATGCCAATTTTTAGTTATTTGATTCCATAAATTTAATTTATGCCTATATTTTTCTCACTTCACCAATTTAGACTATATAATGCTGATGCATCACACACAAATCGGATTATAAAAATATTTAAACATAGGTTGTAATGTAACAAAATAAGTAGAAAGCGAAGAGGGTGAATACTTTCGCAAGCCACTGTATATAAATATTTACGAATATTATTATGTAAACTGCAAAGCACCTGTTTTCTTCCAACCTATTATGCATTATCACTTTCTTGGGATAGGAAAATTGGTCCAGGAAATCATTTTAAAATTGAGCCAAGTATTAAATTCCACGTCACGCGGAAATGCTGGTTTATGTAACACGTTGTGCAAGAAGCATCACCACGAGCTTAAAAACATCTGTGTTTCCCGCTGCTGTGTAGGCCTCTGGGATGTTATATTGTGGGAATGACAACTTGGTTTTATATACCTCTACAACTTGGAGGTCACCAGATCTGCATCATAAAGCAGGTGTAAATGATATTAGCGAAAATACTGAATATATTTCTAGTGTACAGATTTGCTTGGAGAAGAATCCATTGGTGCTTTGCAGCCCCCTTGGTGCTCACTTGTGGTATCTGCAGGAATATTTCACAGCTGAATTGCTGTAAACAACCTTGAGGGTGTGAAGCTGTTGGGGACATCATATACGGTGACACACTGCCTATAGGCTTCCTACCGAGAAACATTATATTCAGTGTCAGACAATGAACGAGTTGGGATTGAACAGTTTAGGTGGAGTGAGGAATATTTCCATGCAGTAAGGCTATGTGCAGATTGCACTTCTGCCCACTGTCGGGCGCTTATACGCAGAAGGTATGCGCCCTACAAACCTTTATATTAACAGGAGCAAGGTGGATTTTATACACAGTTGTCTAGTGGTGGTTTTTGAGCCTTTTTTTGAGTGTGGATGAATGTGCATGTTACTGTATATATTTGTGTATGAGGTGATGACACACTATAGTATATTTAATTTAGACATAATATACTATTGTAGGATGGTGAGACAGCAGTCTGGCGCTTCAGGGCTGGAGATATATGCTGACCCACCAAAGTGGTACAAAGTATAGATACCAGTGTTCACATGAATATAAACCTTGTTTCCTGCAGATATCAGCTCATCTATATATATAATTGTCTTATCCCGTCTGTCTGTCTGTCTTTCTGTCTGTCTGTCTGTCCAGGAAATCCCGCGTCGCTCATTGGTCAGGCCACTGTCTGCCCAGGAAATCCCGCGTCGCTCATTGGTCCGGCCGCGGCCAATCAGTGACGCGGGATTTCAGAAAAAAAGATGGCGGCCGTTAGCGACTCATCTGCCGCACGGAGGTTAGCGGCGATGCAGCGGGAAGATGAGCGGTGCTAGCAGCAGAACTACCCCGACCAGCGCCGCTGACCTCCATGCGGCTAACGTCGGAAGATCAGCGGCTGGGGCCGCTGATCTCCGGACGGCAAGTGTGAACGGAGGAACGGGGAGCGGCGCCGCGAGTCGGGATGCTTCTGCTGCGAGCAGCCGCTCATCTCCCAGCTGCTCGCAGCGGAAGTAGCTGCACAAGCAGCGCCACTCCCCGGTCCTCACTAATACGACGCTGATTGGTCGCGGTCGACGCACGCGACCAATTAGCGATATGGAAGGAAAATTTAAACGCCGCTCTGCTGATTGGTCGCGGTGGCCGGCCGCGACCAATCAGCGATATGGGCGGCAAATTTAAACGCCGCTCTGCTGATTGATCGCGGTCGCCGGCCACAACCAATCAGCATTATTGGCGCCAAATTTAAACCCCGCTCTGCTGATTGGTCGCCGTGGCCGGCCGCGACCAATCAGCGATATGGGCGGCAAATGTAAACGCTGCTCTGCTGATTGGTCGCGTTTACAGGCCGCGACCAATTAGCATTATTGGCGCCAAATTTAAACACCGCTTTGCTGATTGGTCGAGGTCGCGACTAATCAGCGATTTTGGCACCAAATTTAAACACGCTCTCCAGTCCTCACTAACACGGTTCGCTGATTGGTCGCGGCCGCCGCCCGTGACCAATCACCGACATTGCCGCCAAATGTAAACACCGCTTTGCTGATTGGTCGCTGTTGCCGGCCGCAACCATTCAGCGATTTTGGCGCCAAATTTAAACACCGCTCTGCTAATTGCGCCCAGTCGGCCGCAAACATATTCTAGAATACCCGATGCGTTAGAATCGGGCCACCATCTAGTCCATTTATATATACTAATGTATGATATGTATAAGCTGCAATGGGATCATGTGACCACAGGAGGTTACTGTTTCCTTACTACTACCTGCTAAGTTTGTTTTTCAACGGAAATTGGTATCTAGGGAAGATGACAAAGGTGGGCGAGTACAGCTGGAGGCTAGCGTGAGGAGTGACGGTTGTCGGAGAAGGAGACGAGCCACGATGGTCTGGATGGAGATACCGCCGTATGGGAAGGAAGCCCCCTCAGCTGCCTGCTAGCACCTGACGAGTCAGACCCAGATCTGTAAGAAATTTAAGGCCCTCGGCATCATTGTAGAGGGTAACCGTGCATGCAACTACATTTTTTTTTGGGGCGCCTAAACCAAAGTCTGATCAGAGGCCTGTATATAACTAGTTAGTTAGTTAGACAGTGCTTTTGCGCAGGCCAGTACTTGTCTCATTCAACTGTGCCCTTTGGAATGCACGCTCAGCATGTAATAAACTCTCTTACATCCATGACTTTTTCCTCTCTAATTCCCTCGACCTTCTGGCTCTCACGGAAACCTGGATCCAGCAGTCGGACACCACCGCCGCTGCAGCTCTCTCCTCTGGTGGCCTACACTTCTCTCATACCCCGCGACCTAACAACAGATCAGGGGGAGGTGTTGGTCTACTTCTTTCAACAAAATGTACTTTTCAGGTTATCCCCCCAGTACCCTCCCTTATCTTCCCTTCTTTTGAGGCCCACACAGTCAGACTCTACCAGCCCTTCTCCCTGCGAGTGGCGGTTGTCTATCGCCCTCCAGGTCCCTCCCGTCAGTTCTTGGATCACTTTGCTGCCTGACTTCCAAATTTTCTATCCTCCAACATCCCCACAATAATCATGGGAGATTTTAACATCCCAATTGGCAATTCTCTTTCCCCATCTGCCGCTCATCTTTTATCATTAACCTCCTCCTTCGGCCTTTCACAGCTTGCTAATTCTCCTACACATGAAGGCAGGAACACATTGGACCTGATCTTCTCCCGGCTTTGCTCAGTACATGACTTTACTAACTCTCCCCTTCCACTCTCTGACCATAATCTTCTTTCATTCTCTGTCAAGAACTGTGACTCTACTCAAGACACCCCCACTCTCCACACTTATAGAAATATACGCACCATTAACACCCAGAAATTTATAAAAAAGTTGCAATCATCATTGGCCCCAATCTCCTCCCTCTCATGTCCCGACTCTGCATTGAAGCATTATAACGAAATAATGCTATGTGCCCTGGATGAAGCTGCACCTCCTACACAAAGAAAAATTCGGCATAGATGGCGACAACCCTGGCACAAGCCTCAAACATGTCTTCTCCAGCGGTGCTCCAGGTGAGCTGAACGGCTGTGGAGAAAATCTAATCTGCCCGAAGATTTCCTCCATTATAAATTTATGCTGAAAACATACAACTCTGCCCTTCACCTCTCCAAGCAAACCTACTTTAACAACCTCATCATCTCACTTTCCAATAATCCTAAACGACTCTTTGACACGTTTCATTCTCTCCTCAATCAAACACCACAGGGCCCGACCACCAACCTCAGCGTTGACTATCTGGACAATTATTTCAAAGAAAAAATTGACCATATCCGACAGGAAATTTTCTCCCAATCCCCAAACATTATGCATGCTGTCCCCCGCCCCATTGTATCTTGCTCACTCTCTGACTTCGAACCATTCACGGAAGATGAAGTGATCAGGCTCCTTGCATCTACTCACCCTACCACCTGTACCAGTGACCCTATTCCCTCACATCTCCTTCAGTCCCTTTCTCCAGCTGTCATCACTCACCTAACTAAAATTTTCAACCTCTCCCTCTCATCTGGTATCTTTCCCTCTTCTTTTAAACATGCCAGCATACACCCATTACTTAAAAAAACATCCCTTGACCAGAACTGCACGGCCAACTACAAACCTGTTTCCAATCTTCCCTTTATCTCTAAACTCTTAAAACGCCTGGTCCATTCCCGTCTAATCCCCTATCTCTCCGACAACTCTCTTCCTGACTCTTTACAATCTGGTTTCCGCTCTTTACATTCTACTGAAACTGCCCTCACTAAAGTCTCTAATGCTCTACTAACAGCTAAATCTAATGGTCACTATTCCCTGCTGATTCTCCTGGATCTCTCTGCAGCATTCGACACTGTGGATCACCAGCTCCTCCTCACTATGCTCCGCACTATTGGTCTCAAGGACACTGTTCTCTCCTGGTTCTCCTCCTATCTCTCTGACTGCTCCTTCTCTGTGTCTTTCGCCGGCTCCTCCTCTTCTCTCCTTCCCCTTACTGTCGGGGTTCCTTAAGGATCAGTCCAAGGCCCCCTTCTTTTCTCCTTATACACCGCTCCCATTGGACAAACACTCAGCAGATTCGGTTTTCAGTACCATCTCTATACTGATGACACCCAATTATACACCTATGCTCCGGACATCACCCCTGCATTACTACAAAAGACCAGTGATTGTCTTTCTGCTGTGTCTTACATTATGTCCTCCCTCTGTCTAAAACTGAATCTGTAAAAAACTGAACTACTCGTCTTTCCTCCCTCCACTAACCTACCTGTGCTCGATACTGCCATTTCTGTTTGTGGCTCAACCATTACTCCCCAGCAACAAGCCCGCTGTCTTCGGGTCTTTTTTGACTCAGATCTTTCCTTCACTCCTCACATCAAATCACTCGCTCGTTCATGTCATCTACATCTCAAAAGCATCTCAAGAATCAGGACTTTTCTCACCTTTGACTCGGCAAAAACTCTTACTGTAGCTCTTATTCATTCTCGTCTCGACTATTGCAACTCTCTACTAATCGGTTTCCCTCTTACTAAACTTTCCCCTCTCCAATCCGTCCTTAACGCAGCAGCCAGGATCATATTCCTAGCTAACCGCTACACCGATACCTCTTCCCTGTGCCAGTCATTGCATTGGTTGCCCATCCAATATAGCGCTCAATTTAAACTTATCACACTTACCCAAAAAAGCGCTCCATGCTTCAGTACCCCCCTACATCTCCTCCCTTGTCTCAGTCTACCACCCTACACGTGCCCTCAGTTCGGCCACTGACTTAAAGCTAAAATCCTCCATAATCCAAACTTCCCACTCCCGTCTCGAAGATTTCTCGCGTGCTGCGCCAATTATTTGGAATGCACTACCCAGGACAGTTCAATTAATTCCCAATACCCACAGTTTCAAGCGGACCCTAAAAACCCATTTCTTTAGGCTGGTGTATCGCCTCCACACACCATCTGTCCGTCCCAGTTTTCCCCCATATTAAAATCTTCTTCAGTTTCAGGTTCATACCAGCCATGCACTTAATAGCCTCGGTCAGGACTGTACACATACTGGCTGGCGACCAGTCCATGTAAAATTATTTATCCTATTTAGTATATCAAGGCTGCTACAATATATAAACTTGATAAATTTGTAACGGTAATCTCCTGTTTGAAGTGTATGTTTTTAACCTTTTTTCTTTCAATTATGTATATTTATTGTATGTATTTTATATCTTGCACTTTAGTGGTACAGTACATCTGAGAGTCCTTGCTGGGCAGAGCCGTTGAATTTGACTGGAAGAATATTTCATCTTCTGGACTGCTTGGAGGGAAAAAGAGGAACATCATCAGGGCCTACACAAAAGATGTTGGACCTAATAGATCCCTGATATTTGGCTTCACCTAGTGTACAATTGGGTGACCAGAGGCAACTGCCCGACAGGGAAGAAATCTGTGATATATGTGCACTATTTGAATTAATATGGGCTGTTGGATCTTGGGACAAAAAAGTACATTTTGGATTGATCCCCCTCTCACCCCTATTATACAACCCTTTTTGGCTTTGCTGAGATGACTTTTATTGGTGTTACATGACAGGGTCTAAGTGTATAAGGGGTGGTGATTGGGTGATCGATGCAATAGGGACCCTCAGTGAATTTCTTTCTTTTTCTTTCCTTTTATTTTGTTTTTCTAATTTGACTCATTCTTCATTTCATATTTACCTATTTCTGGTTTTCTTCTCTTTGTCTCCAGCAGTCATAATTAATTAATTTGTTCTTTCTCTTTTCTTTTGTGTCTTCTGTCTCGCTAGTATGACTCTCCCACCACTACTACATTGTCCCCGCTCTGTCAGCTCTCCGCTGCCAGATATTGCGTACATTATGCCTTGCTTGGTAGGTGCGCGTGCGCAGCCGACGGGACCTGCTGACTTCCGCTTTGGCGCACCTGGGAGGGCTAAGCGTTCCACGCTTGCGTTCCAAGCGCCGGAAGCGGAAGTCTCTGGTTTGTGATGCTGGCTGCCGGACGGCGATCACGCGCCCATAATACCGAGCAACGCAGCGACAATGTGATTTGATTGGACACAGGTACTATTTAAGGTGCAGGTTTACTTAGGATAGTTAACGCCCCTTGGAAGAAGCGTGGCGAAACGGCGGCGTCGGGGTGCAGGACCAGGAATCGTGGGTTACCCTTTCTCATGCTATCTGGCTGTAAGTAGTTTACCCCACTGTCTATGTTAAACCTGAGGTCTGTTTTGGATTGACACTTGTGTGTACCAGCGTCTAGTTATTACTTACTATGTGTTACGCAATAGCCTACTATTGGGCATTATTTGGGCATCGATTTAACCATATTTTGTTGCCGCTAGCACTGTCACTTTAAAAGTCCATAGTCTGGTTTCTATTTTCTAGGCTGGCATTAATCTACCTTTAGTTTTGTTGCTGCTAGCACTGTCACTTTTTAATCCAACCCTCTCTGACTACCTAGGCATTAACCTAACTACATAATTGACACTTGTGTGAACCAGCGTTTAGTCATTACCTACTGTGCGTTACGCAATAGCCCACTATTGGACATTATTTGGGCATCAATTTAACCATATTTTGTTGCCGCTAGCACTGTCACCTTAAAAGTCCATAATTTGGTTCATATTTTATAGGCTGGCATTAATCTACCTTTATTTTGTTGCTGCTAGCACTGTCACTTTCTAATCCTACTACCTCTGACTATTTAGGCATCAACCTGACTACAAATTGTTGCTGCTAGCACGGTCACCTTAGAGCACATAATTTGTGCTTTTGCCTATACCGCTGACACTGTCTCTTTATGGCAATGGACACCTTAGACCGATGAGGAAACTACAAATTTATTGACCATTTTCATTAATTTTATTATCTTTGATTATGCTAAATTATTAAATGCAGCCGTTACCTGAGACCTACATGTATAATCCTGTGTGCTGATAGATTGCTTTCCTGCTTAAATTTTAATTGTTGTGGTGATTGTTTTAATTATGATTCAATAAAATATGTAAGAATTTTAAACTTTCATTTGTGTCCAAACTCCAGTATACTCCTTAATGTTGCCTATAAGGATGTAGGTGTGTTGTCATTATACAATATATGTACATTTTACCTTTTGTGTCTCCCCCATTTCCTCAGACTGTAAGCTTGTGAGCAGGGCCCTCACTCCTTTCGATATGAGATGTGTTTATTCTGTATTGTTTGTATAAGTTCCCCCTAAAATTGTAAAGTGCTGCGGAATATGTTGGCGCTATAAAAATAAAAAAATATGATTATTATTATTATTATTATTATTATTTCCCCACTAACGGAGCCCAGGATCTTATTATTATTTAGACTTTTATTTTTTTATTTTATGCTGGACTCCTGAGTATCTAGTACGGTGTTGCCGTACCTCACGTGCTATATAATTGAGTAGCTCTGAACCTTACGGACAGACTTGTTTTACATAGTAAGGTGCTTGTGACGCACCCCCTGGGCCGTGTGTGCACGGGTGTGGGTTAACCGGAGCCGGGTCTCTTGGGGTTGTAGTCTCCGTTGCGGCGACCCGGTCCCGTTGCTCAGGGTGGTCAAACCAGTGGCAGTCTTTTATATGTTTTAGGTTAATGTCCGACTACGCCACCCGTGGATTGCGGTCAGGGTGTACCGCCGCTGCGAGGCAGACCGCTGAGGCTGGTGTTGTGTGCGCAGCAGAGAATGGGACAACTCCCCACGGGAGGAGTATTGCCTCAGGGCAGTGAGTGTGGATGATGGGAGTGATGGTGCACGGGTGTAGCAGGAACAACTCAGAGTCTTTGCAGTGTAGTTCAGGGTCTTTACTGATGATGATAAGGCAGACCCTCCCGGGAGTACTGGCTAGCATAAGAGGCCTGTTCAGTCTGTGAACAAACAGGAGTTCCCCTGGCCAGGTGGAGTTGTAGGCCTCCCCGTCTGTCTGCACTCTTCCTGGCTACCTTGCTGTAAGCGAGTGGAAGTAGCCCACATCCCTGAGCGTACCGTGTAGTGCTCACCCGTATGGCTGGTGACTTGGGGCCTTCTGATAGCCTCCGGTCCTCAATGGCGGTGCTGGTCCTTTGCTCGTGACTGAGCCTCTGGGCTTCTATGGCCAGAGGACCTGGAATCCCCTGCCGGCTGGTTTCTGCTGCTGGACGTTGAGATCCTCACAGCCTCGGACTCCGTTGTCCGGTCGTAGTGTCTTCAGCCAGGACGAGCTATATCTGCTTCCAGTCCCTGGCACTCAGCTCCTGCTCCTACAGAGCTCCTAGCTATTGCTTTCCCTGTGTCTGGAACTTCACTCTGAACTAGTCTCAGCTCTGTCTCAGCCTCCAGTCTCTGGTCTCTCTGGAGCTTCGCTTCCTAACCCCGCCCCAGATCCAGTTTATATAGGGCAAGTTCCTCCCCTATCTGGTCTGGGACAGGAGGTGTTGCATGTTCAAGGGCTCCTGACCAGGGAACCTCCCATTTGCTCCCAGACGTGATATTTCTATCACCGTGGCAACCAGACCCCTGGGATGCCACACTTGAAAGGCACCTATGAACATTGCTATCGTAAAAGTCCCTGATCCAAAGTCCTGTTGAAGCAGCTGCTGTAAAAACGTAAATGTGTACACTAAGCGCTTTGGGGAGCCAGGATATTTAAAATTTGCCCGCTCTGCAACTTCTGTGTTGCACCGCAGGCAGCCCAGGCCTCGTATTTTCTGAAATTGTTCCTGGTTCGAGTATTAATAGTTTTTATATTCTGCAGTACATATCGTGGGCTGCCCTGCCATACAGCATAATAGTCTCAACTGTAGGTTGAGTGTTTGGATTTGTATATGTTGTGGGTGTAGTTCAATATACAGTGCTGGCCAAAAGTATTGGCACCCCTGCAATTCTGTTAGATAATACTCAGTTTCTTCCTGAAAATGATTGCAATCACAAATTCATTGGTATTATTCTCTTCATTTAATTTGTCTTCAATGAAAAAAACACAAAAAGAATTGTCCTAAAGCCAAATTGGATATAATTCCACACCAAACCTAAAAAGGGGGGTGGACAAAAGTATTGGCACACTTTGAAAAATCATGTGATGCTTCTCTAATTCGTGTAATTAACAGCACCTGTAACTTACCTGTGGCACCTAACAGGTGTTGGCAATAACTAAATCACACTTGCAGCCAGTTAACATGGATTAAAGTTGACTCAACTCTGTCCTGTGTCCTTGTGTGTACCACATTGAGCATGGAGAAAAGAAAGAAGACCAAAGAACTGTCTGAGAACTTGAGAAACCAAATTGTGAGGAAGCATGAGCAATCTCAAGGCTACAAGTCCATCTCCAAAGACCTGAATGTTCCTGTGTCTTCCGTGCGCAGTGTTATCAAGAAGTTTAAAGCCCATGGCACTGTGGCTAACCTCCCTAGATGTGGACGGAAAAGAAAAATTGACGAGAGATTTCAACGCAAGATTGTGCGGATGGTGGATAAAGAACCTCGACTAACATCCAAACAAGTTCAAGCTGCCCTGCAGTCTGAGGGTACAACAGTGTCAACCCGTACTATCCGTCGGCGTCTGAATGAAAAGGGACTGTATAGTAGGATACCCAGGAAGACCCCACTTCTTACCCCGAGACATAAAAAGCCAGGCTGGAGTTTGCCAAAACTTACCTGAGAAAGCCTAAAATGTTTTGGAAGAATGTTCTCTGGTCAGATGAGACAAAAGTAGAGCTTTTTGGGAAAAAGCATCAACATAGAGTGTACAGAAAAAAAAAGAGGCATTCAAAGAAAAGAACACGGTCCCTACAGTCAAACATGGCGGAGGTTCCCTGATGTTTTGGGGTTGCTTTGCTGCCTCTGGCACTGGACTGCTTGACCGTGTGCATGGCATTATGAAGTCTGGAGACTACCAACAAAATTTGCAGCATAATGTAGGGCCCAGTGTGAGAAAGCTGGGTCTCCCTCAGAGGTCATGGGTCTTACAGCAGGACAATGACCCATAACACACTGCCAAAAACACTATAAAATGGTTAGCGAGAAAGCAATGGAGACTTCTAAGGTGGCCAGCAATGAGTCCAGACCTGAATCCCATAGAACACCAGTGGAGAGATCTCAAAATGGCAGTTTGGAGAAGGCACCCTTCAAATATCAGGGACCTGGAGCAGTTTGCCAAAGAAGAATGGTCTACAATTCCAGCAGAGCATTGTCAGAAACTCATTGATGGTTACCGGAAGCGGATGTTCGCAGTTATTTTGGCTAAAGGTTGCGCAACCAAGTATTAGGCTGAGGGTGCCAATACTTTTGTCTGGCCCATTTTTGGAGTTTTGTGTGAAATGATCAATGATTTGATTTTTGCTTCATTCTCTTTTGTGTTTTTTCCTTGCAAGCAAATTAAATGAAGATAATAATACCAAAGAATTCGTGATTGCAATCATTTTCAGGAAGAAACTGAGTATTATCTGACAGAATTGCAGGGGTGCCAATACTTTTGGCCAGCACTGTAGCTCCCTCTTGATTCAGTAAAAACCTTTTTTTCTGGGAATAAACTGTCTGGGTCGTCTTCCTTATGTGTGACTTCATCGTATCCTGAGAACCCCCTCGGTACTCGGCTTACACTATCAGGGGTGGATTATAATGAGGGCAGTTTGGGCAACCCCCAGGGGCCTGTGGCTGTAGGGGAGGCCCATGGCCAGGCTGCCCTCTTTATAAAATTGTTTGTGCCACCATCTACAGCATCCATTATTGGACAGAAAGCTTTCCTGTAACTCCTTTGCCACCAATAGAGAATCGCTACAGGAAGCTATTCTTTGCTTTCTGCCTGGCGCTTTCTCTATGACTCAGCCAGCGCAAAGTCATCACACCAGCTGCGTCATTTAGCACATACCCACTGACCACAAGAGGAAGAAAGCACAACACTGTCTGGAGAGGTGAGAGATTGTTTTTGTTGAATGAATTTTGGCTTGGGGGCAAGAGGCCATGATATTATAATTAATTGGGGGTGGGAGAGAGGACATGACATTATAATGAATTGGGGGTTGGAGAGATGACATGACGTTAAAATGTTTTAGGGTTGGGGTGTGGTAGAGAGGACATGACATTATAATGAAGTGGGGGAGAGGACAAGACATAATGAAGTGAGGGAGAGGACACGACTTTATAACGAATTGGGGGTGGGAGAGAGGACATGACATTATAATGATTTAGGGTTGAGGTGTGGGAGAGGATATGACATTTTAATGAATTGGGAGTGGGGGGCGATAGAGAGGACATGATATTATAATGAAGTGGGGGAGAGGACATGACATAATGAATTGGGGGTCGGGTGGGAGAGAGTATACGACAGTATAATGAATGTGGGTAAGGGGGAAATTACATGACTTTATAATGAATTGGGGGCGGTAGAGTGGACATGACATAATGAAATGGGGGAGAGGACTTGACATTATAATGAATTGGGTGATTGGGGGTCGGAGTGGGAGATAGTATATGACAGTATAATGAATAGGGTCAAGGGGGAAATTACATGACTTTATAATGAATTTGGGGTGGCAGTGACAGAGGACATGACATAACGAATTGGAGGTGAGGAGTGGGAGAGAAGACATGACATTATAATAAATTGAGGGTGGGGAGGAGTGCTAATTATAGTTACTAGGGGGCACAATTCTGGGTTAACAATTTATATATAACACATTTTTTAAGTGCAGAATTCTATTGTTTCAGCACCAGAAAGCACATACAAAAAAGAAAACGTCAAATCTGCACACAAAAAAACACATAAAAATTTGGAAAACTCATTAAAAAAATGAAGCAAAACCACATTATTCAGATTAGACTGCTATTGCATATTTGGGTGCAAAGAAAAACGCAGCGTTTTTTCACAAGAGGGAACATTGCCTAAATTTCCAGTTTAGTTCCCTGATCACACAATACCTCCATCAGATCGATATAACCCTATTTGTCGTGAGAAAAGTGGATCTGTGTCATAACGCATGCCATTTTGAAGCCATGCAGAAAGACATCATAATGATCGGCAAAGTATATGGGAAAAATTTTACTTCTGTTTATTCCCGTTGGTATCTTGGCTCCCTATGCTGGAGAATTTTTTTTTTATGAAATGTGCCAGCTGAAGCCAATCAGTGGCCATTGATTGGTTGCAGTGGTCATGGGACATTCCCAACTGGAAGAACCACCTAGACATTGGCATTGAACACATACAAAGGTGCATGTATAAATATTGTTGCATTTTTTATGCTTTTTCCATTTTTGATATGGTTTTGGTGTGTACTTGACACGGCGTTTTGGGTTTTTTCAATACGTTTTTATTGAAGATTTGATGTTTTTTTTATTCTTCCGTCCACGTAGCCTTATGAGGGCTTGTTTTCTAGGGAATGGCTTGTACTTTTGAATGATATCATTCATGATATCATGCAATAGATCCAAAAAGAGACATGGAGTCAACAGTCCAAAATAGTAAAGAATAGATAAAAATGTATTAGATTATAAAATACATAAATCACATAATAATCAAAGATGTAAACAAAGAAAACAAAAAGTGTTTATGACGTGACGTTACATGACGGGCATAGGAGGTCTATATATCTTCAAATAGTCACCAAAAGTGATACTAAAAGGTATGACCAACCGCTCACAGGACAATACTGGCCACAAGCACAAGTAGCACATCAAGACACAGATTTAACAGGTCTCATATTCAACACAATCAATAAATACATGTAATAATACATGTATTATTTATAGAAATGTAAAGTGCTTGTGCAAAATAGGTTTGATCTGGAAACATTCCAGATGGAAAGGTACGTTTTGCATGGGGCGGAATGCCACAAGCTCAGGTGCTCATAGCTGCCAAATCAGTTCTCATACTTTGCACTGACGAGGGCCAACGGCCCGAAACACCATGTCTGCAAATTGAGATTCTGATTTGGCTTTTATCCTGAGTCATATTGCACGACTTGTTAAAGGGTTGCTTGTGACTTGTAGGATTGCTACTTCCAATTGGTGGCGCTATAGAGTACAAGTCCTTTTTTTCTCTGAAGAGGCAATTTGCATATTAAATTTCCCAGAGGAGCATTGCATCGCAAATAAGCCTCCTTATATTGACGTGCCAGAGCTGGTGTGTCACTCTCCATAAGGAGAAACGCTACCCCTTAGATAAAATATTTGAAATTCTGTTTAAAGGCCAATGATGCCCCCTAATGGAGCAATATGATATAACATACAAAAATGACATCCACTGGAGAATAAATGTAAAGAATAATGAGGTATATAACACAAAATAATATTTATACTAATAAGTCTCAGTACTATATACAATTAGTGTTGAGCCACCCCCATAGTGTTCGAGTTCGGTTCGGTTCGTCGAACACCCGTGTGTTCGCCGAACTGTTCGTCGAACTGTTCGTCGAACACCTTCGAACACCGTTAAAACCAATGGCAGGCAAACAAAAACACATAGAAACACATAGAAAACACCTTCAAAGGTGTCCAAAAGCTGACAAACTGCTCAGAAGACACAACTAACACATGGAAAAGTGACAAGTACATATAGTCATGCGAAAAGAAAAGAGGTGGAGGAGTAAAAGGAGGGGGAGACACAGATATACGCATGTCATGCCCTTCTAAAATCCAAAAAGTGAGAAGCCGACACGTTCAGTCCGCTCCTGCCCGTGCCACCTCCGCGTTGCCGGGTTTGTGCCAGAGCCGCGGTGAACCCTGACGGCCAGCCCTCCTCTCCCAATACTGGTGCCTGTCCGCTGGTGGGTCGAGCGAGCCCCCCTGTGGTGGAGGCAGTTCTAAGCTTTTTAATTTAAATTGTCTCTCTAATTTGAATGAATACACTTTAAATCCATTTACAAGGATCTATTGGAGGGCAAGTCTCATGCCAGCAGCCACGTAATTCCAGCTCCAGTAGCGTCCACTAAAGCTGCTGCAGTTAAAAAGCTTTTATAAGGATCGAGCTCGGCTGTCCACCGCAAGGCATCCTACTGCCAGTCCCAGCCCCTATGCCTTGGGGTGCCTCCTGATGCTCTTCACTGAGTATCCCGTGGTCCCGAAGCATTTCCTTTGAAAAAATTAAGTGTCCAAACTACAGGTGGTGTAGCTTGCTTAACAGCCGGGATAATCCGCTGACTAGCAGACACTGCTACTAGGCACAAAGTATTTCCTGGGCTAGATGCAGTTAAAAATTTGTAATTAGATACTCTCGTTGGATGCTGAGAAAGCATTCCATAGAGTCTCCTGGCACGCCATATATGATTCTCTTAAAAAGCTTGGGGTAGGGGTCTAGGGGACCCTTTTATAGCCAAAATCACGGCCCTGTATCACAATACGTCACCTAGGCTGAAGATGAATGGAACTGTAGCACCCTGAGGGCTCGGTTGCTACAGAGGTATTGCACCTCACCCAGAGGTGTGATATCTCACTCTCAGGTAAGGATGGAGTGTGGATCAGGACCCGACACCTGCATGCATTACACCACATTGCCGTGGGGCAGGGCGACCAATATGCCTCTGAGATGGGCACGACAGTCCCTGTCCCTGGCTGGAGTGGGGGGAGGGAACACTGAGGAAGGGGAACCCTGTAGTGCAGGAGCAGGGAGGAAGCAGTTCCTGGGTGCATTGAGAAGGGAGTATAAAAGGTGGGCACCATCTTAGTTCAGTGCAGAGAAGTCTGAGCAGAAGTGGCAGGGAGCAGGGGCTCTGCATGAGCTCTGCTCCGGAGGTGGGCCTAGTAACAGAGGCCCAGGCCTGGAAGAGGGAGAAGGAAGGAAGAGGAGCGGAGAAGGCTCCAGGAACGAGGAATGAAGGGATCCCAGGGGTGCGGACGGGCGAGTCGCCACCGCACGCCCGAATCCACCTGCGTGGAGGGGTCAGGCCAAAAGGAGAGACCGGTCCCCAAAACTAGTGGAGGCAGGAAACGACCCTCAGCTAGAAACCGGAGGCTGTGACATTTTATGTGGCGCAGCCCCTCGCTACACCCGCTAGGAAGGCACCACATAGGGTCAGGGAAACTGGCGCCAAGTTTACCAAGAGGAGGCCCGAGGCAGCCGGACAGAAGGGTTGGTAAGAAAGGCCAGACAAAGGACACACAAAGGGGGTCCTGTGAAGCGCTCCAAAGTTATCTGGGAGTTGTCTGAGCCCCTCACCTGGTGAGCACAGTACGACGTGGGCAGCCGTTACCTGCAGACGTGGTCTGGATAATAAGAACTGTGAGTAAAGGCCCTGGACTGCATCACTGACTCCGTGTCGTTACTGCTGCTGCCCTGCACCATCACCCCCATCCTCCGCATACACTGCCCTGAGGCTATACTCCTCCCGTGGGGAGTTATGCTACGCTCTGCTGCACCCACAACACCAGCCTCAGCGGTCTGCCCTGCAGCGGCGGTTCACTCTGACCGCAATCCACGGGTGGCGTAGTCGGACATTTAAACATCAAAACCACATAAATAGTTCCGCCACTGGTTTGACCACCCTGAGCTACGGAACCGGGTCGCCGCCACGAAGACTACAACCACCAGCATCCACCAAAAAGGGTCCGGCTCCGGGTGTCCCAAGGCCCAGGGGGTGCATCAGAACATTTTCATCACCTTTCACAATCACCAATGGGACAAGGCAGGGATGTCCTCTGTCCCCTCTCTTATACATCCTAGTGACGGAGCACCTGCTCTCATCAATTCGCCATAACCCCAATATTAGGTGGATTGAGGTGGGAGGCACCGAGTACAAGTGCTCTCTATTTGCTGATGATGTCCTAGTATATATCACTCAATCACATATATCCATCCATGCTGGTATGGCTGAAATAGATCACTTTGTTACATGGTCAAATTTTAAAATCAATGCAGCGAAGTTTGAGGCCCTCGATGTCTCCCTCCCCAAATCCATATAGGATTCCATCCAGTCCAACTTTCCCTTTGCCTGGCCCTCACAGGGTATCAAATACTTAGGAATTCCTATTCATAGAGACCTCTCCCATCTATGTTATCTTAATTTTTGGCCCTTTATTGAACAACTCCATACAGACCACGGTTGGCAAGTTAGAACTGTAAGATTCACTACGTGAACCACTGGTGTTTTGTGGAAAAGCACATGTACACTGTGTTCCAAATTATTATGCAAAAAGTGTTTAGGAGTGATAAGGGAAGAATTTGTTTGTTTGTCAGTTAAACTCATTGATGGTGATGTGTGTCAGGGCTCTTTATATCACTGTAAGCAATTGCAGACACCTGTGCTAATTAGTTTGGCAGGTGTGTCCAATGAAAGGCAAGACTACTTAAGAAGGCTGTCTCACATTATTAAGCAGCCTACATTTTCTGCCAAAATGGGAAAGAAAAAGGATGTGTCGGCTGCTGAGAAGCAACAAATTGTGGAGTGTTTAGGTCAAGGCATGACTACAATCAACATTGTGCGATGATCAGGATGAAGTGTCTTGGCAATCAAGAAGTATGTAGCTGATTCACAGTACACACGTGTGCGTGCTGATAAGGGCAAATTGAGGACTCTTTCCTACAGGCAATTACGTCAGGTTAAAAGAGCAGCGGCAAAAAAGCCTTGTCATAGCAGCAGACAAGTTTTTAAAGCTGCTGGTGCCTCCAACGACCCCCGAACAACAAGATGCAGGGTCCTTCAGAGGTTTGCAGCTGTGCATACGCCATCCTGTCGACCTCCTCTATCCACTTCACACAAGCAGAAACGGCTCCAGTGGGCTAAACATTACATGAAGACTGATTTCAAAACTGTTTTGTTCACGGATGAGTGCCGTGCAGCGCTCGATGGTCCAGATGGATGGAGTGGAGGATGGCTGGTTGATGGACACCCCACGCAAACACGGCTACAGCGCCAACAAGGAGGAGGTGGAGTAATGTTTTGGGCTGGAATCATGGGGAGAGAGATTGTCGGCCCCTTTAGGATCCCTGAAGGCACTAAAGATGAACTTCATAATGTATGTGGATTTTCTCAAACAGCACTTCCTGCCATGGTTCAAGAAGAAGAACCGTGTATTTCACAGCAAGATCATTTTTTTGCATGATAATGCACCATCTCATGCTGCACATAAAACATCTGCATCTCTGGCTGATATGGGCATAAAAGGGGACAAACTTATGGTGTGACCCCCATGCTCCCCTGACCTCTACCCCATTCAGAACCTCTGGAGCATCATCAAAAGGAGTGTCTATGATGGCGGGAGGCAGTTCACATCTAAGCAACAGCTCTGGGAGGGTATTCTGTCCTCATGCAAAACAATTGAAGCAGAAACCATCCAAAACCTGACAAATTCAATGGACGAGAGAGTTCAGAAGCTCCTTTCGAACAAGGGGTCCTATGTGAAAATGTAACATCACCTAGAATAAAGTTTTGAGTTGAAAACTGTTTGATTTCAGTTTCTAATAACCTGCTAATGCTTATAATTTCAAAAATGACAATTTTTTTGGTCTTTATTAAAATGAAAAGGTTGATCGAAAAGTTTGGGGGATCTAAGAGTGTGGCAACCCAGTAGTCGTGATTACTTCGAATTCTGACAATATGAGGGTCATGTTGCAGGTAGTGCAGCAAGAAGGCACTTGTGTGTCTTGCGCATCTCGGAGCCCCAAAATTATTTTCCGGGCTAGATGCAGCTAAAAATTATTATTAATTTTAAATCTGGTGGAGCTTAGTATAGATGGCCTAATAGGATCAGTGCTGCACACTGCTACAAAGCCCAAATTATTTTCCAGCCATGATACAGATAAACATGATTAGTAATTTTAAATCTGGTGGAGCTTATTATAGATGGCCTAATAGAATCAGTGCTGCACACTGCTACAAAGCCCAAATTATTTTCCAGCCAAGATACAGATAAACATGATTAGTAATTTGAAAGCTTAAAACGGTTGGTAGGGTGATTTTAACCAATCATCAAGCTTTTACTCTCCCCAGGATGACACAGGGGTAGAAAAGTCGTTTCGGATCCATGATTTGTTCATCTTTATGAACGTGAGTCTGTCTACATTATCAGTGGAGAGCCGCGTGCGCTTATCTGTCAGCACACCACCAGCAGCGCTGAACACACGTTCAGACAGAACGCTGGCTGCGGGGCATGACAAGATCTCCAAGGCGTAAGTGGCTAGCTCCGGCCATTTATCCAGATTGGAAGCCCAAAAAGAGCAAGGGTCCAGTGACACAGTCATGGCTTCAATGTTTACTTGGAGATACTCCTGTACCATCGTCTCTAGGCGTTGACTATGTGTCAGACTTCTTGTCTCCTGTGGCCTTGCAAAGGATGGGCTAAAAAAGTGGTGAAATGATTCCGCAAAATTGATGTTACCAGCAGATACTGTGGTTCTGTTACGGTTTGAGTGCTGAACACTTGACGGTCCCACGGTTGGCAAGTTGGAACTGTGAGATTCACTACGTGCACCACTGGTGTTTTGTGGAAAAGCACATGTAAGATTCTGCAACAGTCTCTGCTGATACTCCTGCATGCGTGCATCCCTTTCTATGGCAGGAATAATTTCGGCAAATTTACTTTTGTACCGGGGATCTAACAGTGTGGCAACCCAGTAGTCAGGATTATTTCTAATTCTCACAATTCGAGGGTCATGTTGCAGGTAGTGCAGCAAGAAGGCACTCATGTGTGTTGCGCATCCAGGAGCACCAAGTTCCTGTTGTGTTGGTGGCGAGGTAACAATCATGCTTCCTTCCTCTGTCCTCTCCCCCCAACCTCGCACAACAGAAATGTGATCAAGGTCTCCCTCATCTGATGAGTCTTCCATCAGTTCGTCCTCCACTTCTTCCTGGGCTCCTGCACCTTCCTCACTAGTTTGGCTGCTACCATGCGCCCTGATAAAACCATCTCCCCCACCCTCGCATGCCTGCCGCCTTGGTGCTGCCGACCGTCTGGACCTTGCAGATGTTAGCCCTTCCGCATACAACTCCTCCTCCTCTACTTCCTCCACCTCCTCTTGTGCCACCACCTGACTCCGAATTCTGTTTAACATGTGCTCCAGCATGTAAATCACCGGAATAGTCATGCTGATAATGGCATCGTCAGCACTAAACATCTTCGTCGCCATTTCAAAACTGTGCAGAAGGGTGCATAGGTCCCTGATCTGAGACCACTCCTCCAGCGTGATTTGCCCCACCTCTGGATCTCGTTGGCCCAGGCTATACGTCAGAACGTATTGCACCAGGGCTTGTCGGTGCTGCCACAGTCGCTGCAACATGTGCAGAGTTGAATTCCACCGGGTAGGCACATCGCATTTTAGCCGGTGAAGTGGCAGGCCCAACGACTTCTGTAGAGATGTAAGTCGCTGAGCTGCGGGATGCGAACGGCGTAAGTGAGCACACAGCGACCGTGCCCTCTGCAGAAGGCCATCTAGTCTGGGATAGTGGGCTAAAAATTGCTGGACAACCAGGTTCAACACGTGAGCCATACAAGGCACGTGTGTGACATTGCCCCGGCGAAGGGCCGCACCCAGGTTTGCAGCATTGTCGCACACGGCCTTCCCTGGTTTCAGGTCCAGTGGAGACAACCATTCATGAAATTGGTTCTCCAGAGCTGACCACAACTCCTCAGCTGTGTGACTCACATTTCCCAGACATTTCAAAGTAAAAACCGCCTGATGACGTTGAGCCCTACTGCCAGCATAGTAAGGAGGTGTGCAGGATCCCTTCTGCGCAGTTAGAAAGCTTGTGGCATGACCAGACAGGCTTTGGGTGCAGGTGGAAGACCGAGAGGAGGTTGAGGAGGCAGAAGCAGTGGAGGAACTTTGACATAAAGAGGATTGACGCACAACTCGTGGGGACGGCAAGACTTGGACAGCAGCCCCTTGTCCTGCTGTCACCATAGTTACCCAGTGCCCAGTCAGCGACATGTAACGCCCCTGTCCATGCCTACTCGTCCAAGTGTCTGTGGTGAAATGCACCCTGTCACACACAGAGTTTCTCAAAGAAGCGGTGATGTTGTGTGCGACATGCTGGTGGAGCGCAGGCACACCTTTCTTTGAGAAGTAGTGCCGACTGGGCATCTGGTACTGGGGCACTGCGACGGACATAAGGTCTCGAAAATCCTCTGTGTCCACCAGGCGGAAAGGCAGCATTTCTGTAGCCAAGAGCTTGCAGAAGGTGAAATTCAACCTCTTAGCTTTCTCATGGCTAGGAGGAAATGGTCTTTTACTTGTCCACATCTGAGGGACCGAGGGCTGGCTATTGTGCTTAGACGGGGTTGATAAGGGTGTCCCCGGCAAACTGCCAGTCTGTGAGGAAGATGCAGGCGGACATGTTAGGTTGCCTTGATCCAAAGCTGGTGCTATCGATGTCAGACAGCGCTCAACACCAGCTGGTGTTACCACCTCCAAAGAAAATGATGACCTGCCAATCACGCTGGCTGTTGCAGGTAAAGAGGTGGCAGATCTGCGCCCCAAAACAGGTGTGACTGCTGTCCCCCCAGTCACAGAGGATGAAGAGGCCGCGGATGCACAAGATATGGCAGACGGTGGTTGGCCCGGCCGGCTAGGCCGCATTGTAGCACACTGAGCTTCCCACTGCAACTTATGCTTCATGTCCATGTGCCGGTTCATGCATGAAGTACTCAAACTATGTATTTTTTGGCCTCTACTTAGCTTTTGCTGACAAATGTTACAGATAACACGAGTTGGGTCATCTTTATCGATCTGAAAAAATGCCCAGGCTATGCAAGGCTTAGCACCCATGCGACCTGAAGAGCCACCACGACTAGTGGTGAGAGGCAGAGTTGTGTTTGAGGATGCAGTTGTTGACGTGCTTCCAGTACTACGTCTCTGTCCAGGAAGGCGCAACCTGACCTCGTCGTCACTAGCATCTTCCTCCACCTCCTCTGCTGACCTTATCTCTTGGCTGACTGTGGGTTGACAGTAAGTGGGATCTCCAACCTCATCATCATCACCCTGTGCGTTATCACACCCGTCGTCCTCAGAGCCAACCTGTTCCTGCCCTGACAAAAAACTAAAGTTGTCGCTCCAATCAGGTATTTGAGTCTCATCATCGTCTTCCTCATTGTCTCCACCAACAGGAGTTACAGTTTGGGAATGAGGGTCTACATTATGGTCAGAACCTTCTGCGTCTGGTCCTGGATCCGACTCATAAAGATTCTGGGCATCAGTGCAGATCATTTCCTCGTCTGGATTCACAGAAGCGCTGGAGTTGACCTCTGATTCCCAGGCTATAGTATGAGTAAACAGCTCTGCAGACTCAACCATCTGTTCTACCTCATACTCAGACGGGCAGCTGGAGATTTGGGAGCTGTGAGGAAGCAAGTGCGATTGGGGTGACACCTTTGAGGACTGGAGTATTTGTGATGTTGAAGTTGATGTGGAGGAGAGCCCACTTAAAGGAGCACTTGATATCCGTTGAAGCACCTGCTGTTTTAGTGCCTCATCTGGAATTTGTAGCGATTGGCGTTGCCGTAAGAAAGGGATCTTATCACATTGTCCGCTAAAAGAAGTAGACATTTTAGTTTGGCTGGAAGATGGTCTTTCTTCTGCAGATGTTACTGTTGCTTTAACACCTACCCCACGGACACAACCTTTTTTCCCCTTCCCAACACGCCTATTCCCCTTTCCACCAGCAGCAGGCCTTTTTCCACTCATTTTGGTGGTTAACTAATTCACAACTCTGGAGTTGTTTGCACAAAAAAACAATGGATGGGAACTGAGCAGAGCTGAGTGGCCAAACTGTGGTATTAGGCCAAAACTATTGGCTGGGTTAGATGGAGAAAAAAATTATATTCGATTTGCAACCTGATGGAGGTCAGTATAGATGGACTAATAGAACAAGTCCCACACAAAGCTAGAAGCCCAAATATTTTTTCAGAGGTAGATGCAGAAAAAATATATATTCAGTTTGCAACCTGATGGAGGTCAGTATAGATGGACTAATAGAGAAAGTCCCACACACTGCTAGAAGGCCAAATATTTTTTCAGAGCTAGATGCAGAAAAAAATTATATTCAGTTTGCAACCTGATGGAGGTCTGTATAGATGGATTAATAGAACAAGTCCCACACACAGCTAGAAGCCCAATATTTTTTCAGAGGTAGATGCAGAAAAAAAATTATTTTTAATTTGCAACCTGATGGAGGTCAGTATAGATGGACTAATAGAGAAAGTCCCACACACTGCTAGAAGGCCAAATATTTTTTCAGAGCTAGATGCAGAAAAAAATTATATTCAGTTTGCAACCTGATGGAGGTCAGTATAGATGGACTAATAGAACAAGTCCCACACACAGCTAGAAGCCCAAATATTTTTTCAGAGGTAGATGCAGATAAAAATTATTTTTAATTTGCAACCTGATGGAGGTCAGTATAGATGAACTAATAGAGAAAGTCCCACACACTGCTAGAAGGCCAAATATTTTTTCAGAGCTAGATGCAGATAAAAATTATTTTTAATTTGCAACCTGATGGAGGTCAGTATAGATGGACTAATAGAGAAAGTCCCACACACTGCTAGAAGGCCAAATATTTTTTCAGAGCTAGATGCAGATAAAAATTATTTTTAATTTGCAACCTGATGGAGGTCAGTATAGATGGACTAATAGAGAAAGTCCCACACACTGCTAGAAGGCCAAATATTTTTTCAGAGCTAGATGCAGAAAAAAATTATATTCAGTTTGCAACCTGATGGAGGTCAGTATAGATGGACTAATAGAACAAGTCCCACACACAGCTAGAAGTCCAAATATTTTTTCAGAGGTAGATGCAGATAAAAATTATTTTTAATTTGCAACCTGATGGAGGTCAGTATAGATGGACTAATAGAGAAAGTCCCACACACTGCTAGAAGGCCAAATATTTTTTCAGAGCTAGATGCAGATAAAAATTATTTTTAATTTGCAACCTGATGGAGGTCAGTATAGATGGACTAATAGAGAAAGTCCCACACACTGCTAGAAGGCCAAATATTTTTTCAGAGCTAGATGCAGAAAAAAATTATATTCAGTTTGCAACCTGATGGAGGTCTGTATAGATGGATTAATAGAACAAGTCCCACACACAGCTAGAAGCCCAATATTTTTTCAGAGGTAGATGCAGAAAAAAAATATATTCAGTTTGCAACCTGATGGAGGTCTGTATAGATGGATTAATAGAACAAGTCCCACACACAGCTAGAAGCCCAATATTTTTTCAGAGGTAGATGCAGAAAAAAATATATTCAGTTTGCAACCTGATGGAGGTCAGTATAGATGGACTAATAGAGAAAGTCCCACACACTGCTAGAAGGCCAAATATTTTTTCAGAGCTAGATGCAGAAAAAAATTATATTCAGTTTGCAACCTGATGGAGGTCAGTATAGATGGACTAATAGAACAAGTCCCACACACAGCTAGAAGCCCAAATATTTTTTCAGAGGTAGATGCAGATAAAAATTATTTTTAATTTGCAACCTGATGGAGGTCAGTATAGATGGACTAATAGAGAAAGTCCCACACACTGCTAGAAGGCCAAATATTTTTTTCAGAGGTAGATGCAGAAAAAAATTATATTCAGTTTGCAACCTGATGGAGGTCTGTATAGATGGATTAATAGAACAAGTCCCACACACAGCTACAAGCCCAATATTTTTTCAGAGGTAGATGCAGAAAAAAAATATATTCAGTTTGCAACCTGATGGAGGTCAGTATAGATGGACTAATAGAGAAAGTCCCACACACTGCTAGAAGGCCAAATAGTTTTTCAGAGCTAGATGCAGACAAAAAATTATTTTTAATTTGCAACCTGATGGAGGTCAGTATAGATATACTAATAGAACAAGTCCCACACACAGCTAGAAGCCCAAATATTTTTTCAGAGGTAGATTCAGATAAAAATTATTTTTAATTTGCAACCTGATGGAGGTCAGTATAGATGGACTAATAGAGAAAGTCCCACACACTGCTAGAAGGCCAAATATTTTTTCAGAGATAGATGCAGAAAAAAAATTATATTCAGTTTGCAACCTGATGGAGGTCAGTATAGATGGACTAATAGAACAAGTCCCACACACAGCTAGAAGCCCAAATATTTTTTCAGAGGTAGATGCAGATAAAAATTATTTTTAATTTGCAACCTGATGGAGGTCAGTATAGATGGACTAATAGAGAAAGTCCCACACACTGCTAGAAGGCCAAATATTTTTTCAGAGCTAGATGCAGATAAAAATTATTTTTAATTTGCAACCTGATGGAGGTCAGTATAGATGGACTAATAGAGAAAGTCCCACACACTGCTAGAAGGCCAAATATTTTTTCAGAGCTAGATGCAGAAAAAAATTATATTCAGTTTGCAACCTGATGGAGGTCTGTATAGATGGATTAATAGAACAAGTCCCACACACAGCTAGAAGCCCAATATTTTTTCAGAGGTAGATGCAGAAAAAAAATATATTCAGTTTGCAACCTGATGGAGGTCTGTATAGATGGATTAATAGAACAAGTCCCACACACAGCTAGAAACCCAATATTTTTTCAGAGGTAGATGCAGAAAAAAATATATTCAGTTTGCAACCTGATGGAGGTCAGTATAGATGGACTAATAGAGAAAGTCCCACACACTGCTAGAAGGCCAAATATTTTTTCAGAGCTAGATGCAGAAAAAAATTATATTCAGTTTGCAACCTGATGGAGGTCAGTATAGATGGACTAATAGAACAAGTCCCACACACAGCTAGAAGCCCAAATATTTTTTCAGAGGTAGATGCAGAAAAAAATATATTCAGTTTGCAACCTGATGGAGGTCTGTATAGATGGATTAATAGAACAAGTCCCACACACAGCTACAAGCCCAATATTTTTTCAGAGGTAGATGCAGAAAAAAAATATATTCAGTTTGCAACCTGATGGAGGTCAGTATAGATGGACTAATAGAGAAAGTCCCACACACTGCTAGACGGCCAAATAGTTTTTCAGAGCTAGATGCAGACAAAAAATTATTTTTAATTTGCAACCTGATGGAGGTCAGTATAGATGGACTAATAGAACAAGTCCCACACACAGCTAGAAGCCCAAATATTTTTTCAGAGGTAGATTCAGATAAAAATTATTTTTAATTTGCAACCTGATGGAGGTCAGTATAGATGGACTAATAGAGAAAGTCCCACACACTGCTAGAAGGCCAAATATTTTTTCAGAGCTAGATGCAGATAAAAATTATTTTTAATTTGCAACCTGATGGAGGTCAGTATAGATGGACTAATAGAACAAGTCCCACACACTGCTAGAAGGCCAAATATTTTTTCAGAGCTAGATGCAGAAAAAAATTATATTCAGTTTGCAACCTGCTGGATGTCAGTATAGATGGACTAATAGAACAAGTCCCACACACAGCTAGAAGCCCAAATATTTTTTCAGAGGTAGATGCAGATAAAAATTATTTTTAATTTGCAACCTGATGGAGGTCAGTATAGATGGACTAATAGACCAAGTCCCACACACTGCTAGAAGGCCAAATATTTTTTCAGAGCTAGATGCAGAAAAAAATTATATTCAATTTGCAACCTGATGGAGGTCAGTATAGATGGACTAATAGAATGATGCTATGCCCAAAAGATTTTACTTCACTAGGTGCAGTAAAAAAATTGCTATTCTATACACAGGTGGTATATCTTGCAACACAGATAGGCTACTCCACTGACTAACACACTCTGCAATAGGCCAAAAAGGATTAGCTTTGCTAGATTCAGCCAAATGCTGTGAAAAAAACTTGCACAGCACTGGCACAGACCTGCCTGGCAAAAACTGATAGGAACTGATGTAACCTAGTCCTGAAAAGGACTGCAATTACAATTAGTCTTTACTCCCACAATCTATCTATTTAAGAGCACAGACCTGCCTGATAAAAGTCGTAGGAAATGCTGTAACCTAGTCCTTAAAAGGACTGCAATCACAACTATTCCCTACTCCCAAGCTATCTGTAGATTTGTGCGAAAATTGGCTTGAAATTAACAAGGTATAGCGCACACAGCAACAGCGGTGCCGTCTAACACGCATCTGCAGCAGTGAGAAAATGGTGGCGACGGGGAAAATGGCTTGGTCTTATAGGGCAAGGACATGTGACATACACTGCCAATGACACATGCCCTTGCTTGTGTGAAAAAAAGCACTTCGCTCCGTGTGTGCGCTGCTGATAGGCTGACAGATTGCACCTCCCCACTGTAAATGCGGGAAAGAGAAAAAAAAATGGAGATCTTCATTATTCCTGCAGAGATCCATCCCCTGTCCCTCCCCCCGCCCCGCTGTACACTCAAACTGCGTATTAACATTAATTTTCATCATTACTGAGAAAAAATCCAGTTATGATTTTGGTGCACGAACAGTTATCGAACATAACCTCGAACAGCCGAATTTTTCTCAAATCGTTCGTGTTCGCCGAACGGCTCGAACACCGCCCAAAACAGCTCGAATTTGAGATTGGCGAACAATTCGAGTCGAACAACGCTCATCTCTATATACAATACTATACATCTGACGAGTCGCTTGTCATCTTTTCTGTACATGTGAATGCTGCATATCAGCAAAACTTTGTTCACACACTGCTACTAATGGGCTACCTAGGAATCTGTATTGGGGACTGTGATAATACAGCCTAAAATCTTAATTAGCCAGACGATTAGATTTGTTAATCCAAGAGAAATACCTTATTGTGTTTTATTAGAGATTGCTGGCTGTGTTTTTCTAATGTTCTGCTTGCTTATCAGGTTATGTACACTAATTTAACTTGTAAAGTGTCCTGCATTCTACTAATCTCATTAGTACCTCAGGAGCATCTAACCATTGTTCAAAAAATAGTCTAGCCCCATTGTGTAAGTCTTGAAAAAAGATCCGGCCGAGCCTTCACCACAGGGAGTCTCACATGTAGACCCAGGTGATGAGGTCACCTGAGAAAGATACCTCCACTAATGCACACTTAGCTTTGGGGGAGGAGAATGAGAGCAGTTCTGTCATTCAGGGGGCTGAGCCCAGAGAAGCAGAAGATACATGTTTTTTTGTCAGACTTGGGGCAGAGTGTCAAGGAGCATCAGAAAGACTTTACAAAGAGAATGAGAGACATCCTTCAGGAAAGTAGCATGGCACCCAAAGAGACACAGATTTGTATTCTATGATTCTAGTTTAAGGGTATTCGTCCTGACTGGAAAGATTCGGATCTGCTCCATTGACCATCAGAGAGACATGGATACATTTTGGGGAGACAAGGGTTGGGACAAAAAAGTCACCTGGCCCCATGGATATGTTGTTTGGAGTTGCCAGGAGTGACCTACCGGTTGCCTGCAACCCACAGAGACATTCAGAGAAGCCAGATTGGGACCCACCGGTCATGTGGCCCCATGGAAACTTGAGGAGAGGCCAGGTTGGGACCCTCCTGGTCTTGGATCTCGATGGACTGCTAGCTTTCTAAGCTTGCTGCTACCTTCTCTCTCTGGGGGCCAGCCTGAAGCGGGGGGGCACTGGTTGAAGTAGTCATCCCTGGAAGTCTCCAAAGTTTCAGCTGTTCTATCCCAGGCGGGCGGAGAAGGACGTGTGAGGACTGTGTAATGTTGTACCATCTTGGGTATTTGCTGGGGCTGTTCTATGTGTTTAATGTCAACTTTGTGATTCAATAAAATATTGCCACACTGTTTTACCCTCACCCTGTGTTGTCTGAGTAGCGTTATGCCCACGGAAGACCAAGGATCTTCACATTTTGGTGGCAGCTGTCAAGCAGCTTAAAGAGCACATTGTGAGCCAGTATTCTATAAACTGGACTGATGCATGTCACCATTAAAATAAAACCGGTCAAAATTGTTCTTATTACAATGGGCACGTTGTAGATTCAGACTGAAGGACAATGACCAGTCCCCCCCAAAAAAAAAACAACAAAAAAAACTTCAAGCTATGTGACCAAGAAGAAGGACCTCAGTCCAATTGAGATGGTTTTGGATGAGTTGGACAGAAAAGTGAAGATAAGGCAACCAACAAGTGTTCAGCACCTCTGAGAACTCCTTCAAGACTATTGGAAGCCGTTCCATGTGAATGCCTAAAGAAGGTCTTGAGAGAATGCCAAGGATGTGTATAGTGGCCATTAAAGTAAGGCCAGGGACAGACGAATGTATCAAAAATCCAGAAAACTTGGGCGATTTTTTTGTGTGTTCAAACTTTTGACCCAGTACTGTATATAGCTGCTACCGGTAGAAGTAGACTTCATAGCATTGTACGAGCCAGAATTATGTAAACTGGACACACACCTACCATCATTAATATCTAGCATTGCTATTACTTTAGGTGGTGTTAGCCAGTGTTATGGAAACTGGACAGACAACTTCTATCAATACCCTTTTGCCACTCATTGGCTCACACCTACACCATAGCAGTAATTGCCTATTTCTCTGTTCCTTTGGTTTGGTGGAAACTTTGCACTTAATGTATTAAGAAAAAAGAGGTCAAAAGAAGTTGGAAGTGAAAACAAATTTATTTTAAAAACTATATACTAAATAGCAGAATGTACATCATTTCCTGTGAACACGAGCAGCAGATAAAACAAAGCAGCATCTCATGGTTCTCCCTGATTGCAAATGTAAAGCCTAGAAAAAGTTAAAATCACATCTGCAACATCAAAAACTCACCAAAAACTCATTGTGGGAACGTAGACTTAAAAGGAAAAGCATATAAAAGCATGGGTTCTTGCATGGAACACAGCCATCGATTTTTAGCTAGCAAAACCTGGTAAGAATTCATATGTTTCATCGGTCCAGTCACCTGTCTGTCCTTCCAACACAGGTTTATCAGCTATACAAGAATGGACATGCTAAAAAGAAAACAGACTGCTTGAGGGAGAATAAGAAGGCAGCATTTAACAATGCAAGTAATGCACTTTAAAGAGTTTGTCCAAGAATGCACTAATATGTCCCTTGTCACATAATTCAAACGGCAGTTCGTCTTAGTCACGCGTCAAAATGGGCTGCAGTCTGAAGAAGAAACACTGCTCCAAAGACCTGTGTCTCAATGTCAGAGGAGCTGTATCGTAAGCACATGTACCTCTGTGAGCCGAGGAGAAGTATGTGAGAGAATTGCACGGCGAATAAGCCTCCTTACCTTGCCGTGCCAGAGCTGGTGTGTCACTCTCCATAAGGAGAAACGCTACCCCTTAGACCTCAGTCCAGAGCCTCTCACCTAGCCAAATCAGAACTCATACTTTCCACTGATGAGGGCCAACAGCCCGAAACACCGTGTCTGCAAATTGAGATTCTGATTTGGCTTTTATCCTAAGTCATATTGCACGACTCGTTAAAGGGTTGATTATGACTTGTAGGATTGCTGCTTCCAACAGGTGGCGCTATAGAGTACAAGTCCTCTTTTATTCTGAAGAGGCAATTTGCATATGAGAGAATAAATCAATTTTCTTGGCTGACTGGGCACAAGGGACTGAGGGTGGAGACTGTGCTCAGTCAGCCCAGAAGATTGATTTCTTCTTGTCACACCCTTTTCCTTGGATCACAGAGGTATTGTGTGCTTACAATATAGCTCCTGTCTGTTGGGACACAGGTCTCAGAAGTAGTGTTTCTTCAGAATGAAGCCCGTCCTGACACGTGTCTAGGACGGGCTGCGTTTGAATTATGTGATGGGGACAATTTTATTATATGCCTGGAGAACTCCTTTTAAGTGCAATTCTACATGCACAGTATTTATTCATTACTAAAATCAGCAACTAACAGGACCTTCAAATGTCATCATCTCGGTCTACATATAACAGTACCCATGAAGCTTCACCTGCCATGGAAGGGTTTTCCTATGCAGGCTTTCCTTTGCTATTTTAAGAGTTTTCCACACATATTTATCAACTGCATGTGGCTTTTACTCTGGTTAGTTATGTACTCACACTACACCTTCCCCATCTCCATTTAGAGTCTTGCCAAACTAATTAAAGGGATTGTCTGCAATTTAGGGTATTTTTTGTTTTACTTAGATGCATGTATTTGAGGCTAAAAATCATTTTTGCAATTATGTTTACTAAAAAAATTGTACCATTTGCTTCTGTGTTGCACTGTCTGTTGCTGGCTGCAGAATGAGTTAACTGAGAATCATCAGTAAGCCCTTTCTAAAAGTCTTAATGGGAGAGTTTATAGAGCTTTATTAATCGGTCTTTTTCTGAACTCCTGTCAGCTCATTTATGACCACAGACCACATCAAAGTTGAATGTGCAGGGAAACAAACAGCCTGTAAAAGCCAAACGGTGAACAATGAAACCCAAAAATTATTTGTAATCTCAAATACACTGCATTTTAATAAAAAAAAATACTATGTATAGTATGTACCAAATTTTGTTATCTCCTTTGGTGTTATGTAGCTATATTGCATAAAGCAGCCGGGAAATAGCATTTGATAGACCAGAGTTAAATAATGAATGGCCCCAGTATGTTACAAAACTAGTAGCATGACTTTGTGTCATGGTAAAAGGGAACTGAGAAAAGTGACATATCCATAACATATGAGATAAATATCTGGTTGTGCCTCTGTCAAGACATCCAGAAATTGGAAAAACGTGGGATCCCATGTTACTGCTCTAACCTGGGGAATAAAGAAGCAGAGGTTATGATGTCACTTCAATGAAGTCTGGGTCTAATAGAGTCATTGGTCTGCTCCTCTATTTTTTTGCTGCAGGTTTATAGTGTACCTAGACTTGTGTGCTCCCTCATGTATGACCTTCTGATATGGAATAGGACCCATGCCCAAGTGTCTCCTGCCGTGGTACAGTAGCCACTAGAACTTGACCACCGAGCATACCGGAGTGTTGTATCACACCAAAAGATGAGACTGTGTGTGAGGACTAAAGAGTAAGTACGCATTATGGTTGTAGAAGAGCACAAAGGACCTTCTTCTGGCTGGTGGAAGCTGACCCAAACATTTATGATTTAGCCACTTAATAATAGTACTTATCAAAATGTTATTTTAAGCAATTAAAAAAATATATGTTGAAATTGCCCAACGAATCGTGTTACGGTGGAACCATGAGACTTGTACAGTAAGATAAACCTTCCAATGGCAATCCTAAGGAATAAATGAAAAAAGAGGAGCAGCTTGTTACATTAGGCTATTCGGAGTAATTGTCAAATTTTCACATGCTTTTCCCAAAAACCTCTGAAACATGTCCATCAACTCAGACATGGACTTGCTTTCTTGTAATTTCCTTCTGTGTTATTTTCCTAATAGGATTTAGCAGGTGGCGCCCAAACTACAAGTGAAGAACATAGGAAAAGTTAGAAACAGATATACATTCATATATACACTGGGAAAATCGTGAAGGATCAGTCAACGATTCAATTAGTTAAAACACTTCTACCCAATAAAGGTCTAGATTTTAGAGTATGTGGGTTGCCTTAAAAGGGTTATATAGCATCTATAAGAACTATGTTTTTTTTACTATGTAGTTTCAACAGTGTAAAAACTTGGTTTCGATGACAAATGCTTCAGCAAAGGCACATGCTTGACAGCTGCTCCATTCATTCCCTAGGTGGCTGCTCGGCTTTTTCCGGTAGACTCCCAGCGGTCATGCATCTGACCTGCGGCACATATTTTGTAATAGGGATAAAAGTTCACCATTGGGGATAAAAAATTCCCCATTCTGCCAATTGGTGCATGTTACACCTATGTGGACTTAAAGATATATTTTGTGCATTTTGGTTTCATTAAATATATTGCACCATTTGGCTTTTAGAGACTATTTGTTTCCCTGCACATTCAACTTTGATGTGGTCAGTGGTCTTAAACCAGCTGAGATGAGGTCAGAAAAAGACATAAAAAAAGTTACTCTCCTTCTCTTGTTATAACAGTTCTCTCCTATTGAACTGTTATAATAAGCTCACTGATGGATTCTTAGACAGTGCAAGATAGAGACTACAAAAGGCAAACAGTTCAAAATTTTTAATCAAATCCAATTACAAAAAATTATTTTTAGCTAAAAATGCATGCATTTAAGTAATAAAAAAAAATTGTCTTTATTGATGGACAACCCCTATAGAGCAATTAGGGTCTATACCTGTAGCTAGTGCCCCCAACATTAGAAACCATATTTCAAATAAAAAAGTATAAAAGCACGGACAACCCCATTTATCCCTGGTCAGTAATAGATCATGGTATACAGTCAAGGACCATGTTATACAGTCAAGGACCATGTTATACAGTAATAGACCATGTTATACAGTCAAGGACCATGTTATACAGTAATAGACCATGTTATACAGTCAAGGACCATGTTATACAGTAATAGATCATATTATACAGTAATAGACCATGTTATACAGTAATAGACCATGTTATACAGTCAAGGACCATGTTATACAGTAATAGACCTTGTTATACAGTAATAGACCAGGTTACTCAGTTTACTTAGTCTTATGACCACGTCACACAATAGATAATTGCTGGCAAGTATATAATGTTAAAAGGGGTTATCTAGGACTATTTATTTTTTTTTACTATTGACCTAAGAACTAACAGGTAGATAGTTGCTAACTGCCTGCCTGTTGTGCCTGGCACCAATCTCTGCTTACACAGAGCGGTCACAGCGATTCAGCGGCTTCTGCTGATATCATGTCTACAGAGCAGCGGCTTCTCTTCCGCTCTGGTCTCTTGATGGATCGTGACTGCCGATGTGGCACCCTGCTGCGCACAGGTACCACAGGATCCAGGGTGCATGGACGGACTTCTCCACAAGAGGCCCTCATTACATACAAACACCTCCACCCTTCCACCTCACACCACCAGAGGAAGCCTGTTAGGGATATATCTATGGAGGGTGGAGCCAGGCAGTTCAGTTAGTAAGGAGTCAGACTGAGACAGAGTCTGAGAGCGTGCTGACGCTGAGAGCAGCGAAGACGCAGCGTGTCTGCTGCAGAGTTCTGAGGGCCCCGAGTGTGGCCGAAGGCAAGAGGAGAAAGGAGAGAGGAGTTGAGGGGGCAGAGGAGCATCATAAGACTCACCCCGAAGATACAAACCGGACACCGGGTCCGCGCCTACAGGGTGCCTTTATACCCAGATTACATAGAATACTGATTAGAATAATGGTCAAAATTCACACTAGTGGTCACCACTGATTCAAATAGCTAATATAAATTGGAAAGGGTATGAAGAAAGGAAAGATGTGTGAATAAAATTTAGCTTTTATTAGTATAATTAAAAACTCTTGTTTAATAAAAAGTTATTTGTAAATGAATTATCATACATCTAAGGATGTATATAGGGCTACTACTATATAATTTTATGCAGTTATAGCCCAAAAGTTCCTATTTTAAATGTGAGGACACAGAGATAAATTGTCCACAGCCAATGTCCCTATAATTGTTGGCTGGGTATTATAAGTTGTATATCCCAAATATCCCAACCCTCTCTGTCAGATAATTTTGTTATTATTGATTCCATATACGGGATACTGTTGAAATGTGAGGAGTGATCATTTATTCTCCATTAGTGAGCCTCTTGTGGCTTCTTACATTCTCTAAGCTGTAAGTAAATTAGTAAGAGTATTGCATAGGGAGATATAAATGTTATGCTTGTTCAATCTCACTGCTACAGGTGGCATTAAAGCAACAGCTATTATGGCTGAGCTTACATCTAAGAGCCAAGCATTAATCTCATATGGGTAATGTAAGCGGTTAATACCGCTGGTCTACTAAATCATGCCCCTAGAGATAAAAGTGCTCTGTCTCTCCCGCAGCGTGTTCGTTCTGGCTGTGTGCGGATGGTCTGCTTACAATCACTGTTGTTAATTACAGAGATTAAGGATGCGGTCAACCGCCAGTTTGTATCATTAGCTTAAGCACATGGAGGTCAGAGCACCCTATCTCCCCCACAGCATTCTCACTCAGGTGGCGTGCAGGTTATCTGCACGTGGTCAATGCCACTTTATATATTAAGCCGGCAGAGTGGAAATTGAAGTGAGATAGCGACGGCACACAGCATGACAGAGAGTGGTATATGGGCCCTTAGAAAAAGCCGGTAACCCCGGCAAAACGCGCGTCAGGGACGTTTATCTTAATACTTTAAATGTGGTGACATATTACAATACCCATATACCACTCTACAAGCCCCAGCATCACCACCCACCAAACTCCACACTGCCCCGGGGGTCCGCTCCACCTGTGGGGAGCAGAAACACCTCAGCTACCATCCCATCACCCCCCCGGAGGTCTGCAGCAGCGCTGGTAATCATTACCAGCTACCACAGGTGGCATCACGAACTATTTACTTTATTTTTATTTTTCCTATCCAAGTTACTATCCCCTTTTTGGTTGACCGCCCTGGGCCACGGACCGGGCCAGCCACTGTGACATATCCCCCACCAGCATCCATAGGCCCGGCTGCCGAGTACCCCATTGCCCCAGGGGCGTGTCACCGACGTCATGCTGATTGGCAGCCGACTCACAAGTTGCCTAACATCGGCAGTAACGCCCCGTCGACAGAGCAGCCTGGAAGAAGAAGAGCTGCTCTGTTGACTTGGAGCAGCTGAATCGCTGGTGACAGTGGTCGATGACCTCTCCGAGCCGGCGCCGGATACAACAGGCAGGTAGTTGCCTCTGTTAGTAACAACCTGCCTGTTAGTTTTTAGGCTTATAGTAAAAAGATAAAATAGTCCTGGATAAACCCTTTAAAGATCCAGCAACAAACCTCCCATTCATGATCTTTCATAAGCCTGATTTTTGGTTGGTCAGTCATGTAAGATTTACAAACAGTACTATTGGGGCTGGAGAACGGAGACTCGTCATGAGATCTATTTTCTTTATTGACAGCGTCATCACCATTTCTGTGCGCAAACTTATGCTTCCAGGCTTTGGCTATAATGGCTGCAGGGTCTGTGGGATCATTAAGTGAACGTTTCTTCTTGTCTTTCCTGGTTGAGGGTTTCCCACCAGGGGATCTAAAGTGAAAAAGCGGTGAACATAAACATCACTGCCATTCTGTAACAGACGGGCTGACAGGCTATAACTTAGCTCTTCATACAAACCACTTTTCATTCATTGCTGCTATGTCTAATAAGATTTTTTTACAGATTTTTTCTACAAAAATGCATCAATCACCTGCTATCCATTTTCGGAAAAGACTTGTCTAAGATCCTATTAGTGGGGCTAATACAGCATATTTATAATTAGGGACAGACTACTCTGAAATGTTAAATCTAACATCATTATTGAAATCATGCTTGCATTAGTTAATTTTAACTTTGCAAGTTATCACCTATCCACGGGTCGCAGGAGGTCCGCATGGAAGACCCCCACCATGAATGGGGCTTGGAAGAGACACATTATTTTTGAGCCTTCTCAAGCATTCACACCATTGCTACATTATTATATGTGGGACTTCCAGAGAAGGGTACAGCCCTTTCGTTTTTTCTCCCCTTATTCCCAGAGCCATACGTTTTTTATTTTTTGTCAATGTACCTTTCTTTTTTGTGGGACGAGTTGTTCTTTTGATTAACACCATTTATTTTAGCATATCGTGTAGTGGAAAACGGGAAAAAAATTCCAAGTGTGGTGAAATTGCAAAAAAAGTGCAATTCCACAATTGTATTTTGTTTTTGTTCTTTTTATTTACCATGCTCACTAAATGCTAAAACCGACCAGCCATTATGATTCTCCAGGTCAGTACGAGTTCATAGATACCAAACATGTATAGGTTCTTTTATATTTGAATGGTGAAAAAAAATCAGAAGTTTGTAAGAAAAAAGAAAAAAAAAATCGCTTATTTCGCCATTTTCCGAGACCCGAAGTGTCTCCATTTTTCGGGATCTGGGGCCAGGTTAGGACTTATTTTTTGCGCCCTGAGCTGACGTTTTTAGTTATATAATTTTGAGGTAGATACAATGTTTTGATCGCCTGTTATTTTATTTTATTGCAAAGCTGCAGAGGCAAAAAAACCGCACATAATTCTGGAGTTTAGATTTTTTTTCTCATTGCGGCGTTTACCGATCTGATTAATTTACTTTATATTTTGATAGATAGGACATTTCTGAACGCAGCAATACCAAATATGTGTATATTTTTTAATGATTTTATTTTCAATAGGGCAAAAGGGCGTGATTTAAACCTTTATTTTTTTTTTTTACTTTTTTTATTTTACTTTTTACTGACTGCAATAGCCCCCTTAGGAGACTTGAAGCTGCAATAATCTTTTCACCTAAGCTACACATAGCAGGGCTTCAGCACTGCTATGTATAGCAGAAATCACAATTTCCTATGAATGCCGGCCACAGGGGATCTACAATGACAGCCACGGGGGTCTTCTGCAGACCCCCCGCTGTCATGACAACACGTTGGCACCCCGCAATCACATGACAGGGGCGCCTATGGGTGTGTCTTGTGACGAGCCTCTGGCAGGTGTGTGTTAAATGCCACTGCCAGTGATTGACTGTGATATTTAACTGGTTATCTCGGATCCGCCGACGGCTGTTAGGGGCACATGACAGCTCATGAGATTGTGGCGCCCTGCTATGCATTGGTGACAAAGATCCTAGAAGGGTGCATGGACGGATTCCTCCACAAGAGGCCCTCATAGCATTCACACACCTCCACCTTCCACCTCAGACTACCAGAGGGAGCTCGTTAGGGATATAAATAGGGAAGGTGGAGCTAGGCAGTTAGTCTAAGGCTGGAGTCCACAGAGAGTGAAGCCTGTGAGAAAGTCAGTCCAGCACAGACTCAGTGAGCTCAGGTTAGTGAGCCTACGACGTGCCGACGCCATAAGAGCGGTGAAGAGTAGCGAGGCCTACTGCCAGTGTGAAGCCTAGTGAGGGCCCCAAGCGCGGCCGAAAGCAAGTGGAGTAAGTGAGCTACATAGGGGGCAGAGGAGCTTAGCCAGCTCACCCCAAAACCATTTACTGGACACCGGGTCCGTGTCTGCAAGGATCTCTAGGACCAGCAGAAACAACCAGAACCCCTGGCGAACTATATGTCCCAGGAACACCAGAAGCTGACCGTTATCCCAGGGTCAGGAATCACAGAGGCCCAAGAGACCAGGGAGTGTGATCTCTATCAGAAGGCCCTACCACCAGGTCAGGAGGTGCGAGACAGAGACCAAGTTAGTCCTAGCTTCAGGCAGGTCATAAACTTATCAGGAAAAGGCAAGAAACAGGAGGCCCCACACCCGCTCACTGGGGAGAGTCCTGAAATGCACTCTTCACCCTATAGAGCCCTGAATCGTGCCTGAAACACCACCAGTAAAGGTACTGAAGTGAACTGTTGTAAGTGTGCCTATACTTCTCCTGACCCGGCTGGGTCCCCTCTGTCCTGCATCCCCTCTCCTACGCTGCCCTGAGGCCCTGCTCCACCTGTGGGGAGCCGCACCAACTAAGCTGCCTGATCACCGGCCTCAGAGGACTGTAGCAGCGCTGGTGATTCCCACCAGATACCATGGGTGGCGTCACGAACTTTCTCTTATCCCATATACCTTTTCCCCCATTCCTTTGCTTTTAAGAGTGACCCCAGGGTACGGGCTCGGGAGCCGGCCACCGCGACATCCCCCAAATCTAACAGCAAGGCCCGGGTGCCGAGTCGTCCCCCAACACCCTGGGCGCGTCATCTCTTCCTGGCATCACAAACAGGATCCCGTGCCCACTGCAACAACGGAGTGTTGTGCCCGTTGCCACCGGGTACTGTGCGCCTTTAATAAAAACTGTGTATTTAACTGTGGTGAAAGATTGCCGCCATTGTTGTGCCGCCGAGCGGGAAGAAGGGCGTAACCGCGGGAAACTGAGAGGCGTACCTGCTGAAGCGCGCGAAGCCCCGGACACACCCCACGCCTCGAAGTCATACCAGGAAGCGCCAGGTCCTTGAAGGAGCCTCAGTGAGCGCTCTGACGTAGGACGCAAGCGACGCAAGAGATGAATAGCCCAGAGGATGGGGATGACTCGGCGCCCGGGCCTAGTTGTTCTGGTTTATGGGGGGATGTCGCGGTAGTCGGCTCCCGGGGCCGTACCCTGGGCCTCTCTTTTAAAAGGGGTTTATAATTATATAAAAGTTCGTGACGCCACCTGTGGTATCTGGTGAGAAGCACCAGCGCTGCGGCAGCCCACTGAGGCCGGTGATAAGGCAGCTTGATGGAACAGCTCCCCACAGGTGGAGCTAGGCCTCAGGGCAGCGTATGAAGGGGGAATGCAGGACAGGGAGGCCCAGCCGGGCCTACGGAAAGACAGGCAAACATACAGTTCTCTTCAGTACCTTTTACTGATGGGAAATCAGGCACGTCTCGGAGCACTGTAGGGTGAAGGGTGCATTTCAGGATCCTCCCAAGAGAGCGGATATAGGGCCTCCTGTTTCTTGCCTTTGCGTAGTAGTTTCTGACCTGCCTGGAGCTAGGCCTAACTTTGTCTCTGTCCTGCACCGGCTGACTTTGTGGTAGGGCCTTCTCTTGAAGTACACGCTCCCAGCTTACGGGGTCTATGCGTTTCCTGGCTCTGTTACGTATCAGCTCTTTGGTGTTCCTGGGACCTGTAGTTCTCCAGGGATTCCGGTTGTGCTTTACTGGGTCATAGAGATCCCTGTAAGCTCGGACCCGGTGTCAGGTATATGCTTCGGGGTCAGCTGGTTAAGCTCCTCTGCCCTCTATGTTACTCACTCTCCACTCGCCTTCGACCTCGCTCGAGGCCCTCACTAGGCTACACACACTAACGGCAGCTTGCCGCGCTTCACCGCTCTTATGGCGTCGGCACGCCTTGGGCTCACTAACCTGAGCTAGGCGAGTCTGGACTGCGCTGCACTGCAGGCTAACAACTGCAAGAGCTGGAACTGGCTCTGTCCCCTGAGGTAACTCTTCTCAGACAGCACTGAACTTCAGCTTCTCACAGGCTCGACTCCAGACCAGACTGCACTGCCTAGCTCCACCTTCCCTATTTATATCCCTGACGGGCTCCCTCTGGTGGTCTGAGGTGGAAGGTGGAAGTGTGTGTATGCTGTGCGGGCCCCTTGTGGAGGAATCCTTTCATGCACCCTTCTAGGATCTGTGGCACTCATGCATAGCAGGGCGTCACACAAGGTCCTGAAGAAGACCATCACCTGCGGAGCTGCGGCCTACCGGAAGAAAAGAAAAGAAGGTAGGCCACGGTTCGCTAGGGGGGCGCCAGAATGTCCGAAGAACAGCACAACGCCGGAGTACCGGTTAATGGCCCTGATGTCCAACCCGTGCTCGGCGCCGAGCAGGCCGAAGCAGCCGCTCCACCAGCAGGGCCTGTAACCCCTGTCATACCCATGGCCCTACCGTACATCCCTGGAGCGAAGTGGCTCCCCCAGTACAGCGGCAAACCAGATACCCTGTCTGGATTCAAAAGGAAAATATGCGGTATACTGGACATGTACTCTATGACAGGCAAGCAAAGAGCTGATGTTGTATTGGGACAATTGACCGATGCTGCGGAGCGAGAAGTAGAAAGCTGGTCGGCCGCAGACCAGGAGTCAGTGTCCGCAATCTCTAAAAAGTTACAGACTGTCTTTGAGAATTGTACTGAGACAGACCTCCGGATGAGGTTCTACAACTGCTCTCAGCAACCGGAGGACAGTGTTCGGGACTATGCCTGGCATTTACAAGGGGCCCTGCGAGCTCTGAAACAGGTTAGTCCAACCAGCTTCAATGATGAAAATAAAATGCTGAAGGAACAGTTTATCCAGGGACTGAGGTCCCAAGAGGAGAGCAGGACTGTGCGTTGGTGGTCCCTGGATCATCCAGATGGCACCTTTGACACCCTTAAGGACATGGCTATAAAAGGACTGCAGCCCCTGGAAACAACTGCTATCCAATGTTACCAGGGTGGGGCCACCCCAGTGCCTGCAGCATCCACCTTTTCCCCGGTGGCTGCTGAAGCCAAGGTTCCAGCAACGTCCCCTAGTGAGCTGGACAGCCTGCGCTCTGAAGTGTGCCGCCTGAGCAAAACCCTGACCACTGTACTGAGTGTCCTGCAGCTGAGGACGGAGCCTGAGGCAGAAGGAAGGATCCTGCTAGCCGACAGCCCTGAGGATGTCCCCTGGATGAGAAGGATGAGGAGGACAATGCCACCCCCTGGGAGGACCAGCGACCAACGCTGCCCGCCGAGGGACCCTGTCTGCCACCGCTGTCACAAGACAGGTCACGCTATTCAGAGCTTTCCTTTAAACGAGAAAACCCTGGGGCCGAGGTTCCGACACCCAGGAGTAGACCCCGCAGGCCCATCAAACTGGTACCACAGGTTCGTGGGAGGAAGACCTTTCCTGTCCATCGTGCTGGACGGCATCGCGACACCCGCTCTGCTGGACACAGGATCTCAGGTAACCATCACGCCTGATGTCCTCTACAAAAGGTTCTGGTCTATAGACGAACTTCACCCACCAGATCCAAATCTTTCCGTCTATGCCTCAAACAGCCTCCCCCTTAACCTAGTCGGGGTTAAGGATGTGGCAGTAAAGGTGGGAAGAGTGGAACTGAAGGACCAGGGACTAATTGTAGTAGAGACTAATCCTGATGATACAAACTTGTATATGGTACTTGGCACTAATATTGTTAGTAACTGTTTGGGGGAAGTGTTGTTCTTGCTCCAACAGATAGCTGACACTGCCAGACCAGGGCACAGAAGGGCACTGCAGAAAGAAATCTGAGCCTTTATGTACCAGCAACAGGTAAAGCTAACAGGCGGTGAAATTGGTAACGTACGGGTGACAGACCCGGTACTCATTGTGATCCCCCCGATGAGTGAAATGCTGATTTGGTGTAGAGCAGCAAAAGGTCTCAAAGTACGGAGCTACCAGGCGGTAGTAGAGCCCCTTAGCTCGGAACATAGACCTACACTCTTGACTGCCAGAGGGGTAGTGAATGTACGCAATGGGAGGGTGCCCGTATGCCTCCTAAACTATGGGGAGAACGAGATTAGATTACCACACTACGCCACTGTTGCCAAACTGTACACAGTAAATAACAACTCCTTACACACGGCGGAGTCCTTAACCTCACCAGACGAAGTGGAGGATAATGACCCTGGAACCCAGGTGGAGGATTGGTGTCAACAGCTCCATGTTGGGACAGACACCACTCCTGCCCATCAGAAGCAGGGTGTACACCGGGTGGTTCAGGAATACGAGCAGGTATTCAGTAAGCACCCACTTGACTTTGGGAGGATTAAGGGGGTTCAACACCATATCCCCACAGGTGACCATCCACCCATCAAAGAATGTTACAGGCCTATACCACCAGCACACTACCAGAAGGAGATGTTGCACAACATGAAGAAGGCAGGGGTAGTAAGGGATAGTTGTAGTCCCTGGGCAGCTCCCCTAGTTCTAGTCAGGAAAATGGACGGAAGCATGAGAATGTGTGTAGATTACAGACAAGTAAATCGCATTACACATAAAGATGCATACCCTTTACCTCGTATAGAGGAATCCCTGGCTGCCTTAAAGTCTGCAAATTACTTCTCCACCCTTGACCTCACTAGTGGGTACTGGCAAGTAGCTGTTGCTGAGGAGGATCAGGAGAAGATGGCCTTCACAACCCCGATGGGACTCTGCAAGTTCAATAGTATGCCGTTTGGACTCTGCAATGCCCCCGGAACGTTCCAGAGATTGATGGAGTGCTGCTTGGGACACCGCAACTTCGAGACTGTACTACTATACCTGGACGACGTGATAGTGTACTCCAAAACGTATGAGGACCACTTGAAGCACCTGGCGGAGGTATTTGAGTCGCTGTCCCGGTATGGGATGAAGCTGAAGCCCTCAAAGTGCTACCTGCTCAAGAGGAAGGTACAGTACCTGGGGCACATCGTTAGTCCAGAGGGAGTAGCACCAGACCCGGAGAAGGTCACTGCCATCCAGAAATGGCCGGAGCCGAAGAGCCTCAAGGAGGTACGTCAGTTCCTGGGACTAATCGGGTATTACCGGAGGTTTGTGAAGGACTATACCAAGAAAGCGGCGCCTTTGCAAGATCTCCTGGTAGGACAGTCCGGGAGAGGCAGAAACCCCCCGTTCCAGTGGGGAAAGGAGCAAGCTGAATCCTTTGAGGTGATGAAGGAGATCCTGACCGGCGAAGAGATCCTAGCTTACCCTGACTACAGCCAACCGTTCCTGCTGTACACTGATGCCAGCAATGAAGGATTAGGAGCTGTACTGAGTGAGAAGCAGAATGGCCGAGAGAAGGTGATCGCCTATGCAAGCAGGAAGCTCCGCCCGACCGTGAGGAACCCAGAGAACTATAGCAGCTTCAAGTTGGAGTTCCTGGCCCTGGTCTGGGCCATCACCGAGAGGTTCAAGCACTACTTAGCCTCCAATAAGTTCACTGCCTTCACTGATAATAACCCCTTGACTCATCTAGAAACAGCCAAGCTAGGAGCCATGAAACAACGATGGATGGCTAGGCTGTCAAACTACCAATTCACTATTAAGTACCGGGCAGGCTGCAAGAACGCCAACGCCGATGCCCTGTCCAGGATGCCTCACCAGTTGGATACTGAAGAAGAAGTGGATGACCTGGAGGAGATTGAACTACCTGCCTTTCATCAGAATGGAGTGGTCCACGAGCAACAAGCTTCCAGGAGGCAACGTGGTAAGACATTAAACCCCCTGCATCACCACAGCTGGAAGGAGACCCAGGATAGCGACCCGGTTGTCAGCCGTATCAAAGAACTGATAACCAAGGAAGGTTCCTCCCTGGAGAAGGAAGCGTCTCTCCAAGCCAAGCAGCTGTGGAATGAGAAGAGCCGGCTGTTCATCTATAGGGTGAAGCTGTGCCGGAGGTACGTCAACCCCAAAACCCATGAGATGGTATGGCAGATAGTGGTGCCCAAGACAGACATCCAGATGGTGTTGGAAGCCTACCACGATCAGGCGGGGCACTTTGGCTGGAAGAAGCTAGAAACCCTTCTGAAGTGTCAGTTTTATTGAGTAGGAATGCGCAGTTCCATTGAGAGGTGGTGCCGGAATTGTGGACCCTGTAGCCTCAGAAGAAAAGACTACAGCAGCCAGAAGGCAACCCTGCAACCCATGAAGATGACTCGTCCCTTAGACATCGTAGCCCTGGATCATGTCAAGCTGTCACCCAGCAGGTCAGGATATTCCTATGCCCTGACCATGGTGGATCACTACTCCTGGTTCCTGGTGGTCGCCCCCGTCAAGGATCTGACGGCCGAAACCACGGCGAAGACATTTCAGGCGTACTTCTGCAGGCCCCACGGACACCTGAAGCAGGTGCTGACAGATCAAGGCTCAGCCTTTGAGACCGAATTGTTTAAAGAGTTCTGCCATCTGTACGGGTGTAAAAAGATCAGGACAACACCGTACCACCCCCAAACCAACGGTCTCTGTGAAAAGATGAATAACATCGTCATTGACCTGCTGAAGACCTTACCACTAGAGGAGAGAAATCAGTGGCCAGACCTACTACCTGACCTAGTAGATCTGTACAACCACATACCTGTGAGTTCCACCAATTGTACTCCAGCATATCTCATGCGAGCAAGACCCGGGAAGTTGCCCATGGACCTGGAGCTTGGTGTAGTAGAACCGGAAGCAGATAGGTCCACTGAGGACTGGGACACGACCAGACAGGAGCAGTACAGAAGAGTACAGGCCTGTGTCGAAGACAGTCTCACTGGGGTAAGAGACAAGCAGGAAGCCCACTACAATAAAAGTGCGCCCGCAGAACCCTTCACACCAGGAGAAGTGGTGTTAAAGAGGAAAAGGAGAAACCACAAACTTGATGACCAGTGGGAGAGAGAACCCTACACTGTGTTAAATTCAAGATTTGATAACAAGAAGACCTGCCTAATTAGTAGAGTCGGAGGAATGACGACTGCAACGGTATCTAGAGATCATCTGAAGTTGTGTCCAGACCTGCTAAAGCCGCAAGAAGAAGTGCCTCTCACCGTACCGGAGGAGCCTAAAGAAGCAGTACTCCATACTGACAGGAGATTTACCGGCAGATTGGCCTCAACTAGGAGGAGCAGTAATAATCCCTGTGATCCACTTCTTTCAACAGCCAGAAGACCCTCCACAGCAAGTAGAGCCCGTAAGTGCTTCAGAAGAGCCTGCTCAAGAAGAATCCCCGGAAGAAGGATCCCCGATTGGAGCAGAGCAAGAAGGCCCAGCCAATGGTATACTTGCCAGTCCTGTAGACAGGTTAAGGCAACCCTGCAGTTCCCCAACACTTAGAGCTGACAGAATGGGAGGTAGTGCAAATACTAGTGCCTCACGCATCCCAGTACCACATAGGTTGACACGTAGCACACGAGGTCAGACCCCTGTCAGATACAGAGAGTAAAGAAGGAAACTCTGAATGTTAGAACTCTCCTGTTAGGTTTTTTCTATCTTGCTGGTCACATGACCTTTTTTGCCTATTTAGTCCTGCTCCGCCCTCCTAGCCTTGCTGGACTTCATTGTAATTTCTACTCTTGAACTAGCTTGGTGCTCTTTTGCCTTTCTCAGTCAGTTTTGCTGGGTCTTCGGATCTCTATGTTCTATGTTGTTTATGTGTCTTATTTCTGCTACAATTTCTGCTAGGAGGTGTCCATCTTTCTCCCAGTCCCTAGTTCTTATAGGGATCCCGTCCTCACATCTATAGGTCTTCGTTCAGACTAGCCGAGGACTTTAGCGGGTCTGATCGCAGGATCATGTTCCCCGTTACATCGAAGGGATCCAGCTTAGTTCTATTGTAGGGACAGATCTCCTGTCTTTCCTTAGTGCTTGTAGCAGATCATAACAGTAAGTCCAGCCCAAAAAATTTCTCTAAGGAAAGACCTCCAGTTTCCATCATGGTCTCGGTTCAGGATTTGGCTCAACGCTTGCAGGGACTCTCTCTGGAGGTGGCCAAGCTCCAACAACACGTGAGTAGCTGTTCTGGAGCACATTTTGTAGAGCCAAAGGTACGTTTGCCTGATTTATTTTTTGGTGAACAACAAGATTTTTTTTCCTTTAAAAATGCTTATTTATTGTATTTTCGTTTAAGACCCAGATCCTCTGGTGATGAATCACAGCGCATAGGGTTCATAATGTCACTTTTGCTCAAAGAACCTCAGGGATGGGCCTTTTCTCTCCAACCTAGTGATCCGTGCTTTAGATCAGTGGATAGTTTTTTTTCTGCTTTGGGGTTGTTGTATGATGATCCTGATCGTGTCTCATCTGCTGAGTCTGAATTAAGACGTTTGAGGCAGGGATCAGGTAATGTGGAAAATTATTGTACTCACTTCCGTCGGTGGTCTGCACAGGTGGAGTGGAACGATTCAGCTTTGAAAAGTTTGTTTCTTGCGGGGCTAGGGGAAAGGGTTAAGGATCTGCTGATTGCTTATCCTTCACCTGGAAACTTGCAGGAGGCAATGCAATTAGCTATACGGGTGGACAGGAGACTGCGTGCAAGGGTTAATGAGAGTAAAACCTCTGCCATGTCAGCTCCGAGTCTTGAGAGGGTCTGTACTGACATTGGAGAGCCGATGGAGATTGGGGCGATGTCACCCCGCTCTCAGGAAAAAGACCGCAGATTTTCTGAAGGTTTGTGCTTTTATTGAGGTGGGTCTGACCATTTCATTAGGAACTGTGTGCTTCGTGTGAACAAAGAAAAAAAAAGGTCAGTTATGCCCGTATAGCCTGTTTAAATACTAAGGGTGTACTTCTTTCTGCTACTACCACTGCTCAGGAAGAATTAATTGAATTTCGGGTATTTGTGGATTGTGGTTGTACTCTGAATGTGATTGATGGGGGGTTCTTGGAAAAACTTAAATTAAAACCCAAACCTTTGTCATCCCCTATTGCCGTGGTTTCTGTCGATGGCTCTCCCTTAAAGAGTGTTACTCACAAGGTCTGTGAATTTCCCCTCACTATTAATGGTATTCACCAAGAGAATTTGGATTTGGTAGTATTAAATAATTTGCCTTCTCCTGTAGTGTTGGGGTTACCCTGGTTAAAATTGCACAATCCTGTACTGGATTGGTCTACCAATGAAATTAAGTCTTGGAGCCCTAAGTGTTATGACAAGTGTTGTAACGGGCGCATTGCTGCTGTGGATAAAGGGGAATTACCTGTACCTATTCAGGATTTTTGGAAAGTTTTTTCTGAGAAAGAATCGCAAATTTTGCCTCCCCATAGAGACTATGATTGTACCATTGAATTTGTCCCTGGAGCGACTCTTCCTAAAAGTCGTTTATTTAATCTTACTATTCCTGAGAGAAAGGCTTTGGAGGAATACATACAGACAAGCTTGGCCGCCGGTCACATTAGGCCTTCCAAGTCTCCTGTGGCTGTTGGATTTTTTTTTGTTAAAAAAAAGGACAGCGGTTTACGTCCTTGTCTGGACTTTCGTGAGATTAATAAAATTACTGTACGCATTCCTTACCCACTGCCATTGATTCATGATTTGTTTAACCAGTTAGTGGGGGCCAAGTGGTTCTCTAAAATTGATCTCCGGGGGGCATACAATTTGTTGCGCATGAAGGAGGGTGATGAATGGAAGACTGCTTTTAACACTCCTGTGGGTCATTTTGAGAATCTGGTTATGCCTTTTGGTCTTACCAATGCTCCAGCATTTTTTCAGAATCTTATTAATGACATCCTTAGACCTTTGATCGGCAAAAATGTGGTTGTGTATTTGGATGACATTTTGATTTATTCGCCGGAGCTGGAGTCTCATTGGCGGAGCGTACGTGAGGTTTTACAGTTATTAATGGACAATTCGCTTTTTGCTAAGCTAGAGAAATGTGAGTTCGCTGTACAGAGAATTAGTTTTTAGGGTTACATTATCTCCAGTGAAGGTTTTGAGATGGATCCGGTTAAAGTTCAAGCTGTGCAGGAATGGCCTAGGCCTATTGGTTTGAAATCAATACAGAGGTTTTTGGGTTTCGCCAATTATTACAGAAAATTCATAAAAAAAAAATTCTATTATTGTCAAACCACTGACCGATCTTACCAGGAAAGGTGCTAATGCAGTTCAGTGGACTTCTGAGGCCATTGAAGCTATTGTGTTTCTAAAGGAGAGGTTCACCTCTGCTCCCATCCTTATGCAGCCTGATGTGACTAAGCCGTTTTTGGTTGAGGTTGATGCTTCTTCTGTGGGGGTCGGTGCGGTGTTGTCTCAGGAAAACTAGGATGGAGTACATCCCTGTGCCTTTTTTTCAAAAAAAATTTCTGAGACTGAACTTAATTACGATATTGGTAATCGGGAATTGCTGGCTATTAAACTCGCATTTGAACGCTGGCGTCATCTCTTGGAAGGTGTTGAATTTCCCATTCAGGTTTTCACTGATCATAAAAATCTGATCTATCTTGATGCTGCCAAGCGCTTGAATGCCCGTCAGGCTAGGTGGGCACTTTTTTTCTCGCGGTTTAATTTTTCCGTTACTTACATCCTGGGTACCAAGAATGTTAAAGCTGATGCGTTGTCTCGCAGCTTTTCTCCCATGGTCGGTGCTGAGGAGGAGGAGGAGAGCATTTTACAAGAAGGTGTTGTTTTTGATGCTTTGGACTCCATTTTGGAGGATGAGATTCTTAAAGCTTAGGAGAATGCCCCATCTAACACTCCCCATGGGAGGTTGTTTGTGCCTAGGACCTTTAGGAGAGATTTGTTTGTTGAGTGTCATGAGTCTCGGTTGGCAGGTCATCCAGGAATTTCTGAGACCAACAGACTTGTGGGTCGCAGTTTTTGGTGGCCTGGATGGCAGAAGGAAGTCATTAAGTGGGTGCGTCAATGTACTGTGTGTGCTAGATCTAAGTCTTCGCATGCTCCTGCTGCGGGGTTGCTTTGCCCTCTAGAGGTTCCTAGTGCACCTTGGATACATCTGGCTATGGACTTTATTACTGACCTTCCCCCCTCTGAGGGTTTCACGGTCATCTAGGTGGTCGTGGAGCATTTTAGCAAGATGTGTCACTTGGTTCCCTTCATCAAACTGCCTTGCGCTAAGACACTCGCTAAGGCTTTTGTCAAGGAAATTGTCAGACTACATGGCGTTCCTACTGACATTGTTTCTGATAGGGGACCTCAGTTTGTGGCTCGTTTTTGGCGTGCCTTTTGTGACAGGTTGGGAGTTCATTTGTCGTTTTCATCCGGATATCATCCTGAGTCTAATGGCCAGACAGAAAGAAAGAACCAGGATGTTGAGCAGTTCTTGCGTTGCTTTGTGGCAGACAATCAAGAGGGGTGGTCTGAGTTTTTGCCACTTGCTGAGTTTGCTCTTAACAACCATACATCCTCTTCTGCTGGGTGTTCGCCTTTTTTTTGCTGTTCTGGGAGACATCCGTCTTTTGGGTCATTCTCCAAATTGGTATCGACTGTGCCTGAGGAGAATTTTTTCCGGTGATTTGGAGAGAGTTTGGACGGATGTGCGTGCTAATCTTCAGGAGGCTAACAAAAAATCTAAGAGGTACTTTGATAGGAAACGGCAAGAGGTTTCGTTTGCTATTGGTGACATGGTTTGGGTCCCAAGTTTGTAGGGCCCTTTAAGGTGCTTCAGATAGTTAACCAATCTGCTGTTAAGTTGGAGGTTCCTACCTCCTGGAAGATTAATCCGGTGTTTCATGTTTTTCTGTTGAAAAGAGCTGATGTGTCGGATGGTGACGCCTCTGCCACTGTTCCTCCGGTGGTGGAGGACGGGGAATATGAAATTTCCCGCATCCTAAATTCTAGACGGTATAGGGGGAGTTTGCAATATCTCGTCGCTTGGAAGGATTTCGGACCCGAGGATAACTCATGGGTGAGGGCGGATGATGTTTCTGCTTCCAGACTTGTCAGAGCGTTTCACAGGAGGTTTCCTGATAAGCCTGGGCCTAGGGGATCCGGAGGATCCTCTTAGAAGAGGGGGTACTGTTAGAACTCTCCTGTTAGGTTTTATCTATCTTGCTGGTCACATGACCTTTTTTGCCTATTTAGTCCTGCTCCGCCCTCCTAGCCTTGCTGGACTTCATTGTAATTTCTACTCTTGAACTAGCTTGGTGCTCTTTTGCCTTTCTCAGTTGGTTTTGCTGGGTCTTCGGACCTCTATGTTCTATGTTGTTTGTGTGTCTTATTTCTGCTACAATTTCTGCTAGGAGGTGTCCATCTTTTTCCCAGTCCCTAGTTCTTATAGGGATCCCTCCCTCACATCTATAGGACTTCGTTCAGACTAGCCGAGGACTTTAGCGGGTCTAATCGCAGGATCAGGTTCCCCGTTACATCGTAGGGATCCAGCTTAGTTCTATTGTAGGGACAGATCTCCTGTCTTTCCTTAGTGCTTGTAGCAGATCATAACACTGACAGTGTAGATAGTTGCCCTTGGGGTATTATATTGTGTATTTTCATGTATATGTATCTATTCACTTGTGTTTTGCCTTTTAATGGACAATCTAAGTGAAATGGACACTTTTCTTGTTTGCCTCTAACTACCCGCCAGGGTACATAAAGAACTTTGTGGCTGAGGACTATGTGCAGCCCAAAAACTGTTGCAGTAAATAATTGCACTCCCTGGTGTGCCCCTTTAGGTGACCTCAGAAGAAAAACCTGTCTGGGTGGCACAAGCGGAGGTCGAACTCAGGATCGCCATGCCCTGCAGCCACCCCAGGGCCTACGTGGAGGGTTTGCTTTGGACAGGTCCCTCAAGCTACCAAGTACTCTACCCTGTGAGATGGACATACTGTCGGGGAACCTCACAGGAAGAGACTTGAATTCTGAGGTTGCTTATTGAATTGTACGTACCTATTTATTATTTATAATGTTTTATATGTAACGTTCAAGCAAAGTGCCTCCCATAAAGGGAAGAGTTATTGTTATTGTTGTTATAAAAAGTACTTCAGTCCGTGAGTACTGAGCTTTGCTAGGGGGGAATGTGGCGCCCTGCTGTGCATTGGTGCCATAGATCCTAGAGGTGTGCATGGACGGATTCCTCCACAAGAGGCCCTCATAGCATTCACACACCTCCACCTTCCACCTCAGACCACCAGAGGGAGCCCTTTAGGGATATAAATAGGGAAGGTGGAGCTAGGCAGTTAGTCTAATTCTGGAGTCCACAGAGAGTGAAGCCTGTGAGAAAGTCAGTCCAGCACAGACTCAGTGAGCTCAGGTTAGTGAGCCTACGGCGTGCCGACGCCATAAGAGCGGTGAAGAGTAGCGAGGCCTACTGCCAGTGTGAAGCCTAGTGAGGGCCCCGAGCGCGGCCGAAGGCAAGTGGAGTATGCGAGCTACATAGGGGGCAGAGGAGCTTAGCCAGCTCACCCCAAAACCATTTACCGGACACCGGGTCCGTGTCTGCAAGGATCTCTAAAACCAGCAGAAACAACCGGAACCCCTGGCGAACTATATGTCCCAGGAACACCAGAATCTGACCGTTATCCCAGGGTCAGGAATCACAGAGGCCCAAGAGACCAGGGAGTGTGATCTCTATCAGAAGGCCCTACCACCAGGTCAGGAGGTGTGAGACAGAGACCAAGTTAGTCCTAGCTTCAGGCAGGTCATAAACTTATCAGGAAAAGGCAAGAAACAGGAGGCCCCACACCCACTCACTGGGGAGAGTCCTGAAATGCACCCTTCACCCTATAGTGCCCTGGATCGTGCCTGAAACACCACCAGTAAAGGTACTGAAGTGAACTGTTGTGAGTGTGCCTATTCTTCTCCTGACCCGGCTGGGTCCCCTCTGTCCTGCATCCCTTCTCCTATGCTGCCCTGAGGCCCCGCTCCACCTGTGGGGAGCCGCACCCAACTAAGCTGACTGATCACCGGCCTCAGAGGACTGTAGCAGCGCTGGTGATTCCCACCAGACCCAACGGGTGCGTCACAAACTTTCCCTTATCCCATACACCTTTTCCCCCATTCCTTTGCTTTTAAGAGTGACCCCAGGGTACGGGCTCGGGAGCTGGCCACCGCGACATCCCCCAAATCTAACAGCAAGGCCCGGGCGCCGAGTCGTCCCCCAACACCATGGGCGCATCAAGATCAGCAGTCATGTGCGGGGAAAGATGCGGGCTCAGAGCCAGATTTTTTTTTTATATACAGTTTTCTCCTTCATTCTATTTCACGCATGTCTGTAATAAAAAATATATACTGTATTTAAAGAAAATCTATAAAATGATCTTACCTTTCGACCGCCCGAAGCTTGATGGAATTCATGCCTTTTAACACATCCATCATACTGGGGAGCTGATCCACACTGCCTTTCTCTGAAGCCTCGCTTTCCGTCGGGCTGCATTTGTGAAACCCTTTACATTCTCTTATAAGATCAAGTGCAGATTTTAGTTGGGTAGATGGGACTGGGGGTGGTGGAGGAGGAGGAGGAGGAAGGGGCAGCGGAGCTACTGGGGTTGTACATTGTAAGAACTGTGCGGAAAGTGGTGTAGAAGCTGAAGATGGGGGTGGGAGGGCATTACGTGGGCTGCCAAATGAGTACAGTGATTCTGTATCTGAGAAAAAAAGACAAGATCAAATCATACCAAATACATAGCAAAAGCTTGACCTGTTTAACCCATTAAGTGATTAATAAGGATTACAAAAACAATGGCTTACGAGACTGTGCGGCTTGTGACTGTTGTAGGGCAACAATGGCAGCAATCTGTGCTCTCAGCTGCAGCAGCTCATCTTCCAAAGCTGCGATTTTCTGAAAGGCATGATCGTCTGCAGGAAGGAGACTCTTTTCACACACTCTCTTGGCCGACATCATAGTCAGAAATCCTGAGTCTGAATTATTCGGGTCCATGGACTTGTTGGATTGAAGATCGTGTCTGATGAAAAAGGTCACTGTCACTAAAGAACCATTAAAAAGTAGTAGTTACTAAAGGGAATCTGTCACCAGGTTTATGCTACCTCATCTGAGAGCAGCATGATGTGGGGGCCGAGACCCCGAATCCAGTGATGTTACTGGGCTCTTTGCTGTAGTTTTGATAAATAATTGTGTTATCTTCTTCAGCTCTGCTAGTCCTCTCAATGATCAGCTCCTGCTATGCAGTCCTTAATATTCATGAGCTCTGGCTAACCATGTCCCTCTCCGCTGTCAGCGTTGTCTATGCACAGTGTAGACAGAAAGCTGTAAATCAATGGTGCAGGCAGGGCTGTGGAGTCGGTAAGCCAAACCTCCGACTCCTCAATTTCCATGACTCTGACTCCCTCATACACGGCTCATGTTTAAGTGATAAATTTACTGTAGCACAGATTCATCTCAGCTAAAAGTCTAGACCCTTAGATCAGGAATAGGACAGACATTTATAGGACATTTCATAACTTTCCCAAATTCTTATGAAACAATATTCCCCACAAACTGCATTGAACTACTGTACCCAATTTATTATATATTTTAGGTTAGGAGTCGCAGTCGGTACATTTTATACAGATTCCGACTCCACGAAAATGGACTCCACAGCTCTGGGTGCAGGTTGGGTTAGACTGAGCTCATACAATTTGGGAGAAGACAATCAGAGCTCACCAGAAGTAAGAAGTATCTTGGTATATTTATTTGTCTTATTAGTCACACCAAATGAAGCGCACAATAACAGGAAATGGTCGGCACCTGCGTGCACCCACGCTCTCCTGTAACAGGTCAGCTGCTATTTTTTAGCCAATAAAGATACCAAGACCCTTATGGTGAGTGTCACCTTTCTTCTCCCATATTGTATTACTGGGCCATTGACTATCGTCACTGAGCATCATCTATGTAATTACCTAACAGAGGCCATAACGATAATTGATCAATGTCATATATATTCAAGCCGTTACAGTAGCAGCCTAACCAGTGTCTACACACACATATATGTATATATACATATATTATATAGACACATACACATACACATACATATGTGTGTGTGTATATATATATATATATATATATATATATATATATATATATATATATATATATACAGTACAGACCAAAAGTTTGGACACACCTTTTCATTTAAAGATTTTTCTGTATTTTCATGACCAGGAAAATTGTACATTCTCACTGAAGGCATCAAAACTATGAATTAACACATGTTGAATTATATACTTAACAAAAAAGTGTGAAACAACTGAAAATATGTCTTATATTCTAGGTTCTTCAAAGTAGCCACCTTTTGCTTTGATGACAGCTTTGCACACTCTTGGCATTCTCTTGATGAGCTTCAAGAGGTAGTCACCAGAAACGGTTTTCACTTCACAGGTGTGCCCTGTCAGGTTTAATAAGTGGGATTTCTTGCCTTATAAATGGGGTTGGGACCATCAGTTGTGTTGTGCAGAAGTCTGGTGGATACACAGCTGATAGTCCTACTGAATAGACTGTATTTGTATTATGGCAAGAAAAAAGCAGCTAAGTAAAGAAAAACGAGTGGCCATCATTACTTTAAGAAATGAAGGTCAGTCAGTGCGAAAAATTGGGAAAACTTTGAAAGTGTCCCCAAGTGCAGTTGCAAAAACCATCAAGCGCTACAAAGAAACTGGCTCACATGAGGACCGCCCCAGGAAAGGAAGACCAAGAGTCACCTCTGCTTCTGAGGATAAGTTTATCCGAGTCATCAGCCTCAGAAATCTATGAAAATTGTACATTCACACTGAAGGCATCAAAACTATGAGTTAACACATGTGGAATTATATACTTAACAAAAAAGTGTGAAACAACTGAAAATATGTCTTATAATCGGTTCTTCAAAGTAGCCACCTTTTGCTTTGATGACTGCTTTACACACTCTTGGCATTCTCTTGATGAACTTCAAGAGGTAGTCTTCCAACAATCTTGAAGGAGTTCCCAGAGATGCTTAGCACTTGTTGGCCCTTTTGCCTTCACTCTGCCGTCCAGCTCACCCCAAACCATCTCGATTGGGTTCAGGTCTGGTAACTGTGGAGGCCAGTGAGGTGTGTTTGGGGTCATTGTCCTGTTGAAAACTAAATGATGGTCCAACTAAATGCAAATCGGATGGAATAGCATGCCGCTGCAAGATGCTGTGGTAGCCATGCTGGTTCAGTATGCCTTCAATTTTGAATAAATCCCCAATAGTGTCACCAGCAAAGCACCCTGGCACCATCACACCTCCTCCTCCATGCTTCATGGTGGGAACCAGGCATGTAGAGTCCATCCGTTCACCTTTTCTGTGTCGCACAAATACACGGTGGTTGGAACCAAAGATCTCAAATTTGGACTCATCAGACCAAAGCACAGATTTCCACTAGTCTAATGTCCATTCTTTTTGTTCTTTTGCCCAAACAAGTCTCTTCTGCTTGTTGCCTGTCCTTAGCAGTGGTTTCCTAGCAGCTATTTTACCATGAAGTCCGGCTGCACAAAGTCTCCTCTTAACAGTTGTTGTAGAGATGTGTCTGCTGCTAGAACCCTGTGTGGCATTGACCTGGTCTCTAATCTGAGCTGCTGTTAACCTGCGATTTCTGAGGCTGGTGACTTGGATAAACTTATCCTCAGAAGCAGAGGTGACTCTTGGTCTTCCTTTCCTGGGGCGGTCCTCATGTGAGCCAGTTTCTTTGTAGCGCTTGATGGTTTTTGCAACTGCACTTGGGGACACTTTCAAAGTTTTCCCAATTTTTCGCACTGACTAACCTTCATTTCTTAAAGTAATGATGGCCACTCGTTTTTATTTACTTAGCTGCTTTTTTCTTGCCATAATACAAATTCTAACCGTTTATTCAGTAGGACTATCAGCTGTGTATCCATCAGACTTCTGCACGATACAACTGATGGTCCCAACCCCATTTATAAGGCAAGAAATCTCACTTATTATACCTGACAGGGCACACCTGTGAAGTGAAAACCATTTCCGGTGACTACCTCTTGAAGCTCAACAAGAGAATGCCAAGAGTGTGCAAAGCAGTCATCAAAGCAAAAGGTGGCTACGTTGAAGAACCTAGAATATAAGACATATTTTCAGTTGTTTCACACTTTTTTTGTTAAGTATATAATTCCAAATGTGTTAATTCATAGTTTTGATGCCTTCAGTGTGAATGTACAATTTTCATAGTCATGAAAATACAGAGAAATCTTTAAGTGAAAAGGTGTGTCCAAACTTTTGGTCTGCACAGTGTATATATATATATATATATATATATATATATATATATATATATATATATATATATAATCTAACTACACTTTATCACTGTACCATTTAAAGGGAATCTGTCAGTAGGATCAACCCTCCAAAGCCGTCTATATGGGCATGTACGTCATAGGAAGCTAACTAAATTGATACCTTGATATCTGCGATCTGATGGCTTATTCCAAAGAAATCTACATTTTTCTTAATATGTAAATGAGCTGTGAAAAAAAGTGGAAAATCCAGCAACCACAAAATTCATTAAAACATCACATTTATTTGTAGATTAAAACATGAAAAAGTAAAATTTAAAACATGTTAGCACAACGGTCTACACGAGCTCTTAATCATGGCCCCAACATAGATCTCCTGGAGAATCTGACTCCAGAGCTCAATTTGAATGAAAGGTTCTGTTACCAGTGTGAGACATGTAATGACTGACAGTCTGCTCTCCTGATCTACATCTCTCACACTGGTAATGTGTCCTTTCATTTAAAATAAGCTCAATAAACTCTGGAGGCAGATTCTCAGGGAGATCCACGTCCGACCCACAGCTCATTTACATATTAAGAAAATGTGAATTTCTCTGGAATAAGACATCAGATCGCAGACATGAAGGTATCATTGTATTCAACTTTCTATGACCTACACGCCACATAGACGGCTTAGGTTGGTTGATCCTTCCGACAGACTCCCTTTAAGGCTCCACAAACAGTGGTGATGCCACAAGTATAGGCATGAAATCATAAGGGATGGCAAACCTTTAGATTCATTTCTGGAACCTCTTGGACATTCGTGATGACAGATACTGAGAACAAGAGTGGTATATGCAAAAAAAGAGTGGTGTGTCCTCTTTACAGTGAATCTGTCAACGGATTCCACAATTCAAATCATATACATTGTTAGATAGATGGCTTAAACCTAGCGAAACAGGTCAGAATGGCTGTATGATACTGATATAATAGGATGGTCATTTTTATGAGTCCACCTACAGAGTTAGAGAGCTCAGAAGCTGTAGTGTTTTTAATCTCCACCCAACCTGACTTGCAGCTGCAGCTTGTACTGAGAAGTGTGAGATCTCAGCAGCAGGAGGAATAGATCCGCTTTAGCCTCTACTGTGAATAATGATGCTACCTAATAATTCACAAGTGTTGACATCACTGCTTGATTTCACATTGGAGGCCACAGTCAGTGATTTGGCCAGATAAGTTCCATTTAAAAGGATTTTCCAAAAAAGTTATCCAAGATGGCCGCCTTTACATATTTCAAAATGCAACCCATCCTGGGCACGCATTGTTACAGTTTACACCCCTATGACTGAAAGCGGGAGGCTTCCGGGGGATAAAGTTAATTTCCTCCCGGCAGACAGGCTCCTAGTGCAGTGGCAACACATGGTCAGAATGCTATTTCCCTGCAGATTAAACCCATATCGGCAGGTTAATAGCGGTTTTTCACACAACCGGTTCATTTTAATACACTGTGGATTCACATGACTTAGAAGTGCACCAACCTGGAAATGAGGTCGAGGGCACGATTCCAATGGCAGTAATGTTCCAATAATTTGAACCACACTACGGGTCCAGCCATATGTCTTACGCTCCAAAATTTGGATACCCTACAGAGGAATAAGCCAGAAAAACATACAGTTAGGGAGAAGTCGGCACAGTCAAGTGACCACGCTGGCACAGTTCTGACCTTCTCAGTGGGCATGACATTTCGGTCAGGACTGTGGGAATGAAGTTATGTTACAGGAGCCCCGGGAGAGCTAATGCCGACACCAAGAGGTGAGTATAGAGGTTATTAACCTCTTTATGACGTGGTACGTAATAGTACACACCACGTCATAACCCCCGGATCATCAACCTCATCCATACAGCTGACATGTGCCCGCAACAGCAGCGGGTGGAATCGCGATCCACCCGCGGCTGTTAACTAGCTAAATGCTGCTGTCAATCTCTGACAGCGCCATTTAACCACGCCGGAAGCGCGTCTTTTACATGATCATGGATCACCGATTGGTTGGCATGACCCCAGTGATGGTCATGGCCAGATTGCTATGAGCCCATAGCAAGTGAGCATTTGTGCTACACAGAGGCGATCTGCTCATTGCCTGTATGTAGCAGAGCCGATCAGGCAAGTGCTGTTTCTAGTTTCCCATGAAGACTATTGAAGCAAGCAAAAAGTAAAAAAAAAACAACTTTTAATAATGTTAAAAAAATATAAAAAAGTTTAAATCATCCCCCTTTCGCCCCATTTAAAATAAAACAATTAAAAAATAACAAAAAAAAACATACACATATTTGGTATTGCCGCGTTCAGAATCTCCCGATCAATATGAAAAAAAATTAATCCGATCGGTAAACGGCGTAACAAGAAAAAAATTCTAAACGCCAGAATTACGTTTTTTCTGGTCGCCGCAACATTGCAATAAAATGCAATAACAGGCGATCAAAACATTGGATCTACCCCAAAATGGCATCAGCTCGGCGCGCAAAAAATAAGCCCTCACCCGATCAAAGATCCCAAAAAATGGAGACACTAGGGGTCTTGGAAAATGGTGCCTTTTTTTTTTTTTTTTTTTTTAGCAAACTTTGAATTTTTTTTCATCACTTAAATAAAGAAGACCCTATACATGTTTGGTGTCTACAAACTCGTAATGACCTGGAGAATAATAATGGCAGGTCAGTTTTAGCATTCAGTAAACGTGGTAAAAAAAAATAAAAAAACCTGTGGAATTGCACTGTTTTTGCAATTTCACAGCACTTGGATTTTTTTTCCCGTTTTCCAGTACATGATATGATAAAACCAATGATGTCGTTCAAAAGTAAAACTTGTCCCACAAAAAATAAGCCCTCACACGGCCATATTGACCGAGAAATAATAAAGTTATGGCTCTGGGAACAAGGGGAGCAAACAACGAAAACGCAAAAACGGAAAATGCTCCAGTCATGAAGGGGTTAATATATTTTGGGGAAACATAGTGATGGAGAAGGGGTTGTCAGAGTAGTGATTCTTCAGTCACCTTCCTGCTCTGCTGAGATTTCACACTGTCTTTGCAATGGAAGGCCCTACCCCAGGCGCAGATTAAGTTCCCGGCTGACCTACAATAACATGGCTCTATCATTGCCATGGGCAGCGCATGTAGTCATCTCTAAAAGATGTCATTGAGCTGAAAACTCAATCTGCGCATTCGCTGCCCATGGTAATGATGGTGCGAGATTTCGAAAAGAGCAGGAAGGTCACTGAAAAAGCAGGGTCCTATTATTCACAGACCAGAGGGGCCGGGAATCACAGACAGGGAGGAGAAGACAGAGTGTACAGTCCAGCCCCTGTGAACGAGATCTGATTAGAAGAAAACTTCAAATGGGGATTAAAGCACCACTCCAGCAGGTTTTTATTATTGCAGTGCTAATCTAAGGTCCCTGACCCTAGTATAATACTTACCCGCCGTCGTCCTCACCTTTCATCGACGCTGCTCTAGTCCCGCTGCGCCACCTTGTGACCGCAACTTCTGACTGATCGGAAGTCAAAAGGTAATAGTCATAAGATCTTGCATTGAAAATTGACCTCCGGATTGTCCAGCAAACACTGGAGCGATCCGGCAGGTCACAAACTGCAGAAGACGACTGGAGCGGCGCTCATAGAAGGTGAAGACGGCGGCTGGTAACAATAAGATTGGGGGCAGGGACCTTAGATTAGAAGCACCACTCCAGCGCTGTAATAAAAAAAAACACTGACGTGGTGATTTAAAGAAGAACAACAAAGCGGCTTTCTTCACCAAAGGTATCAATTTAATCAATATTACAGCACCATCTAAAGTATGTCTTTACTTTAAATTCCAATTTTGTGCTGACAGCTTCTCTTTTTGGCCCACTCTGTCATCCATGACAACTAGGGTCCCAGTTGGTTCACCTACCAATATGTTTTCATTCAATCATACAGAAATAAATATATACCAGAGCCATATATTATATATCAAAATACATATCAAATTGTATTCATTACAACAATGCAAAAACATTTTGAATTATTAAAACATGTTGAACATGGGAAACCACAAGATGGCGCCACAATCCCAGCAGTAGTATGAAACAACAGCCTTTTCCATGAAAATGATCTAGATTATTTCTCAATTCCACATATGTCTAACTTATCCATCTCCTGCTGGTATCATAGCTTTCTATGGTTTATAGGGATCTTATCTTGTGGTTTCCCATTTTTAACATGTTTTATATATTTTTTGTATTGTTGTAATTAATAATATTTGATTATGTTTTCTGATATATATGGTCTTGGTGTACATTTATTTCTGTATAATCGTATGTTTCCATTTGTACTGAACCTGTTACTCCGTCCATGCAGACAATATAGGCTGGTACATTCATTTCTGTTTTTGTGTATTTGTGCTGTGATTGTGGACACATTTGCTAACAATGTGTTTTCATGTCTACTGTGCTGGATATGTACATATGTGTGTTTTTTAAACTATATTTAATAAAAGCTATATTTTATTCCTTTTATGATTGAACAGCTTCATAGTGGGTTGAAAGTACATGTCCACAGAGTTGAACAAAATGAAACGTCAAGTTGAATGAGAAGAAAATTGGCACCAGAAATTGTGGCACCCTATATCTCCACAACAGAGTGCAGAAGAAGAAAAATTATAAAATGTAACTTTTTCATCTAAATTTCTGCCATTACATGCAGGAATCTAGAGTTTATCATGCTTAAAGCGAACCTGTCAGCAGAATTTTGCTAAGTACCGTATATACTCGAGTATAAGCCGACCCAAGTATAAGCCGTGGCACCTAATTTTACAAAAAAAAACCTGGGAAAACGTATTGACTCGAGTATAAGCCTTGGGTGGGAAATGTAGCAGCTACTGGTAAATTTCCCCATCCTGGTATGCATGGCCCTCTCATCCCCAGTCCTGGTATGCATGGCCCCCTCAACCCCAATCCTGGTATGCATGGCCCCCTCACCCCCAATCCTGATATGCATGGCCTTCTCATCCCCCAATCCTGGTATGCATGGTCTCCTCATCCCCCAATCCTGGTATGCATGGCCTCCTCATCCCCCAATCCTGGTATGCATGGCCCTTTCATCCCCCAATCCTGGTATGCATGGCCCCTTCATCCCCCAATCCTGGTATGCATGGCCTCCTCATCCCCCAATCCTGGTATGCATGGCCTCCTCATCCCACAATCCTGGTATGCATGGCCTCCTCATCCCCCAATCCTGGTATGCATGGCCTCCTCATCCCCCAATCTTGGGATGTATGGCCCCCTCATACCCCAGTCCTAGTATGCATGGCCCCCTCATCCCCCAATCCTAGTATGCATGGCCCCCTCATCCCCCAATCCTAGTATGCATGGCCCCCTCATCCCCCAATCCTGGTATGTATGGCCTCCTCACCCCCCAATCCTAGTATGCATGGCCCTCTCATCCCCCAATCCTAGTGTGCATGGCCCCCTCATCCCCCAATCCTAGTATGCATGGTCCCGTCATCCCCCAATCCTAGTGTGCATGGCCCCCTCATCCCCCAATCCTAGTATGCATGGTCCCCTCATCCCCCAATCCTAGCATGCATGGCCCCCTCATCCCCCAATCCTAGTATGTATGGTTTCCTCATCCGCCAATCCTAATATGCATGGCCCCATCACCGTACACATAAAAAAATAAACACTTATACTCACCTTCCTTCCTCACCTCTACTCCAGCACTGCGTCCTGTTCTCCTGCAGCAGCTCATGTCAGCATCTGAGCAGACGCTGATGTGAGCTGCTGCTGCCGGCATGTTCACTCCTCTCCACACCGGGACTATGTGCGTTGTACTGCGGTGGTATTCACACTGTGCGGTAATGAGGCACTGACCCAGTAAAGTTTAACTTAAATGTCTTTATACTTAACAAACTCACAAAGTAAAGGTAAACGGTATCCTCCTGATCACAGCTGGGTCGTAACACAGTCTTTCTCCAAACCCGTTACCGTGGGCGACGGCACCGACGTGTCACGCTGAGGAGTGCCAGGAGTTTTGCTTCTCTTGGCTCTGTGCTCAGCTTCACACAGGCCTGTATTACAAAGCCAGCTGCACTGCAACTTGTAGACAAAACACTGACACATCCAAACCTTTGCTGCAGGTTTTTAAATAAGAACTGTGGACATGAGCCACATGCAAGACCCGGGCTGGAGGGAGTGGACCGACCCACTGTCATCCTGTAGTCTACTCCAAGAATAAAAGCCCATGCTGGGTTTTCTTAAATCTAACTTAGCCAAAAGCTTGACCAAGTTCAAACTTTACTTTTATCCTGCACTGCAACCACAGCTATGTCTGTGATTGCCATGCACTCCAGCGGGTTCAAAATGCTTCTATGCACATCCTAGGAGACACATATCGTCCCTCGCATATGATCCCTCTCACTGCCTCGCAGTGTGGAGAAGAAGAGTGAATATTCATTCTCTTTAGTACCGTGCCCACTACTAAAGAGAATGAAAATGCTGAAAAATTCGTATTATACTCGAGTATATACGGTAAACTACAGGCGTTGTCATGCTGGTGCCGTTACACTAATTAATATGATACCTGAGGTGAAGAAATCCGTCTTGTGGTTCTTGTGTAATTAGTGTTTGCAGTTTTTAGTTAATGATATGCCCGTGCTCTGGGGCAGGACTGTAGGCAGGGTCTTATCCTGGTGCTCTAGGCCAGATCAGCAAGATAAAACCCTGTCTACAGGCCGCCCCTATCTGTCTCTCTTTCTGGCTGTCTCTATGATACAGAACATACTTGTCCTTTGGGGCGGCCTGTGGGCAGATCTGTTCTTGCTAATCTGGCCCAGAGTATCAGGATAAGACCCGGCCTACAGTCCCGCCCCAGAGCACAAGAATCTCATTAACTCAAAACTGCAAACAATGATTACACAAGAACCACAAGACGGATTTCTTCACCTCAGGTATCATTTTAATCAGTGCAGCAGCCCCAACATGACACTGCCTGAAGTTTACTTAGCAAAATCCTGCGGACAGGTTTGTTTTCAATTTGTGAAAGGTCCTATTTAAAAGGAATGTGACACAATTTTTATTTTTGTATTAATGATTATATAATTCATAATAATAATTTACTTTTAAAAACAAAATAAAATGTTGTATTTTAAAGGGAACCTGTCACGTCCTAGTTGCTATGTATACTGCCCCCATTGCTTTGTTAGTGATGCAATGTGCATCACTAACAAGCTTTTTGCATTAAAATCGATGGTAGCATAATGATGAACTTTATATACACTTTGTCTTAGCAGCTCGTATTCAGTCATAGGGGTGTGATCCTGCTATTCAGTCATGGGCAGCACCTCATTCACTCACTGCTGGCGCTGCCCATGTATTTGAATACTGCTCCCGGCAAGGTTGTGTCTAGATTGGAGGTGATTTTTTTGTGAGAGGGAGAAAGCTCGGCCACTTTGTGAATTTTTTTTTTTTTAATAAAGTGAGGTTTTTTTATTATCGCTTTCTGTAATATAAAAAATTACACACAGCTCTGATTGTTCAGTTTTGTTAGAATTCAAATTTTCCTGTATGTCCACAAGTCTCAGCCAGTGACGAAGCAGCCGGCAGAATCATCAGAATGCACAGCTCAAAAGTAGCATAAATTATAACAGTTCTCCAGTGACCTTAGACATTCCTGTAATAATTTGTCACTTCCATGTTGTACATTATGGTGACTGTCGGGGGCGCTCTTTTACGCCTCTCCCCGTGGAGCTCCCTCCACTCTTCACAATGTCGGTGCTGCGGACAGGACTGTGGACAAATGGGAGAAGTCACATTCTGGCAAAACTGAACAATCAGCGATAAGGGGAATTTTTATATTACATAAAGCAACAATAAAAATATAAGTTTCATTAATCAGGAAAAAAAAGAATTTTGCCCAAATCCATAAAATATATAACAGTGTAAAAATACATAAATTATATAACAGTGTAAAAAATCATTTTTGATTTGTTTTTAATGGAGCAAACATCACATGAGCAAATGCATAAAAAAGCATAAGAAAAACATTAAAAAGCCAGTAGAGGCGACTAGACAGCAGTGAGTATAAGGATCCTTGAATCAACTCCGATCTAGTGGTGTCAGTGCTGAACTGTCTACATCGGTCTAGTGGTGACAGTGCTGAACTGTCTACATCAGAGGGGATTTTTTGAGGACCTCACTCCAGCAACTCCGATCTAGTCTCCTCAGCAGTGAAGCGTCTAGAGCGGCGTGGCTAAAGTGAGGAGCACAAAAAATCACCTCCGATCTATACACAACCTTGCAATATTCAAATACATGGGTGGTTTCAGCAGTGACTGAATGCGGTGCTGCCCATGACTGAATGTGAGAATCACACCCCTATGACTGAATACGAGCAGGTAGAACAAAGTGTAGCATCGGCATCTCTGCCTCCTGCCGGGCAGAGACTTCGTTCCCATCAGCGCCGCGGTCCCGGTCCGGTGTCTTCCTGCACCCCTGCTGCTGTGGTGCGCACCGTGCGCAGCTTCCCAGGCACTGTGCTTAGGGCGCGCGCCCTCCTTCCCTTTTTAAGGGGCCGCGCACGCGCCGTCCTAAAGAGTCCCCGGCCAATGGCTGGACGACTTCCCCTATTTAAAGCACCTCCTCCAAAATGGAGGTGCCTGTGCAAGGTTGTTGTTTGTGTGCCAATGTGGCGCCCCTGAGGGTTTGACCACCACAAGGATGCTGCATTTCTTTAATGGAGTGTAATGTTTCTCCTCTGGGGTAAGAACAGTGCGATGGTCAGGAACCTTCCTTCACATCCAACACCACACTTCTCCCACCAGAGGGGACTAGATTGCACCAGGTGCTGCCCTCCTGGTTACAGGGAGACTGGGGAACCAAGAGATAGGGGAACCATTTAATGGGTGAGGATGGAGGACTCACATTTTGGTGACACTGTAAATTTCATATTTAATAAAAAAAAGCCATTTTGGTTCTGGGTCTTTGTATTGTGATCTCCCTCCCTGAGCGTGGATCCTGTGTGGGCCTGCAGAGGACGGAGACACAGCCCTCGTACCTTAGCCTTGGGTCGAGGGGCAGGTTGCAGATAATGGATGTCTCAACCCGGTCAAGGACCATGACCAAGAAGGCCCGGAGCTTAAGAGTGTAGCTCCACAGCAAATGGATCCCAGGGAGGATGCAGACGGAGCAGAGTACGCCACCTGTCCTCGCCTACCTGTTCTATTCAGTGGGATTCCGGCTGCAAGAGGGGAACCGGTCCCCGACACCTGACCTTGCTACTCCACGTCCTGGTCGGGAAAGCCCGGTAGGCCCTGAGGATCCCACCGGGTAACGGAAGGAATGGCGCTGCCACCCGTACCCTTTTTCTGAGAGGAGTTCAGAGGGAGACAAGGCCTATCTACACACAGACAGGAAAGGACCCGGTCTGAAGTCTAGGAACACTCTGGTGTAGGGTCCTGATTTGACACTGGACTTACTCGGAGGTTGTCGGACCCTCTTTGTCTCTGGTGACCGCAGGACTCCGCGAGGAGCAGGGAGTCGCCTTCCTACTGCCATCTCTTTAGTGAGTAAAGCCTTGGAAGTTCACCCCTATGGCCTCCGGACTCTTTGTTCTGCACTACACCACACTACGCAGCACTAGACTCCCCTGGACTACTACCCCTGTCGTCCTGTCCCTCTGTCCTGAGGCCCTGCTCCGCCTGTGGGGAGTAGTAACAACCATGGCTGCAATAACACCATGCCTCAGCGGACTGCAGCAGCGCTGGTGGCCTTCACCAGGTGCCACAGGTGGCGTAGTCGAGATCAGCCACTCAACCCGGATAAGCCCATCTCTTTGTTTTAGTGTGACGGCCCTGGGCACGGGTCGGGTCCGGGCCACGGCTGCACCCCATCTCTACATCACAGGACCCGACTCCGAGTCCCCCATCTCCCAGGGTAAGGCCTTATTGGAGACCACGCTGAGTCACACACCAACACTCTCCTCAGCCCTCAGGTTCCAGTGCCCGCAAGCCTGCCTACCCGGAGCACCTGCCAGGTTACCTGCCGTGTCCGCCTGCTTGCTTACCCGGAGCACCTGTCTGACTATTTGCCATACCCACCTGCTTGTCTACCCGGATCACCCGCCGGCCTACCTGCCGTGCTTATCCGCTGTACCTGTCAGCTTCTGTCACCTGACCCATGGGAGTCACCTGCTCTCACACAAGGTTGGTCACAGAGTGGAACCTGGTTCACCTGCCCGGTCCCTCCTTGGTTCACGGAGTCAACTAAGCCTCCGTGTGACCTGGGTCGGTCCGAGTAGGCACTTAGTTACGCCCCTCTGGTCCCTCCTTGCATCAAAGCACAGAGGTTCCACCACACGAATCCGTAACAGTTTGCACAGGCCATGGAATCCGGTGGCCCCCAGGCTCCTTTCTCTCTCAGACCTGTACCTGGAGGTCTCTCGTCAGAGATCCCAACAGGAAACTATCCTGTTCTATCTGCGGACAGTCAACTCCCGCCTGGACACGCTGTCCACCCCAACTGTGTCCGTCTCTAACCGAGGGGCACCCACTCCGGCAGCACCTCAACCCAGTGGCGCTATGGCACCTGGCTTCGGATCCTGGCTTTCTGCGCCTCCATGTTTTGATGGTGACCCTGTCCTATGTAGGGGCTTCATAAATCAATGCACGCTGCACTTTGAACTTCTGGCACACCAGTTCGTCTCCGACCGGGCCAAGGTGGCATTCGTCATGTCTCACCTCACCAGAGAAGCGTTGGCATGGCTTAACCCTCTGTGGGAGAGAGGGGATCCTCTGGTGTCCAATCTCCAGGCCTTCCTCGCGGCTTTCCGGAAGGTGTTCGATGAACCTGGACGAAGATCTTTTACTGCTTCCTCACTTCTCCGACTCCGTCAAGGGAGTCTCTCTGTGGGACGGTATGCCGTGCGTTTCCGTACCCTCGCATCTGAACTGGCCTGAAATAATGAGGCACTGGTGTCCGCCTTTTGGGAAGGCCTTTCCGGATGGATCAAGGATGAGCTAGCAGGCCATGACATACCTCCCACCCTGGACGACCTGGTGTCATTAGCTACCCAGATTGACATCCGTTTTCTGGAGCGTGCTAAGGAGACGACCTGGGAGAGAAGACCTCCGCGTCTCGATCCAACCTCCCAAAACTCAGTCTCTCAACCAGCCATCCCTGGGTGTCTTCTCCAGAGCCAATGCAAAGTGACCAAATCAAGATGGTCAAGTCTCGCCCGGAGACACGCCGCGCCGAGGGGCGTTGCTTCTACTGTGGCAGTATAGAGCATCTGATCCGTTCCTGCCCGGTGAGACAGGGAAACTCCAGTGTCTAGGACTGCTCGTCCTAGGCAAGAGTTCTTCCTCTCCGTCCTTGACTCTGTCCGTTTCTGTCACCAGTGGTGAGACCTGCTTCTTCTATACTGTCTATTTGGATTCCAGAGCCGCTGGGAATCTCATTCAACAGGCCGTTGTGGAGCATTATCAGATTCCTACCATACATCTGGCTGAACCTTTGGCGGTTTCCTCTGTGGATGGGAAGCTTATCCTGGAAACCATCTGGCTTGACACTGAGCCTGTAACTCTTCAGGTGGGAATGCTGCACTCGGAGAAGATCTCCTTTCATGTGCTGTCCGGTCTCTCTCATCTCCTCTTGCTTGGTCTGCCCTGGTTACAGAGACATGAGCCCGTCCTGAATTGGAGATCTGGTGAAGTGATCCGTTTGGGTCAGGAATGCCGGAACCAGACAGGACTCATGGTTCATCCTGCTTGACCCCCGTCTAATCCAGCTAACCTAACTGGCCTGCCGGCTCCCTACTGGTCCTATGTGGGCGTCTTTGACAAAAAGGAAGCGGAGACACTACCACCTCATAGGCCGTATGATTGCCCCATCGACCTAGTACCTGGTGCTTCACCTCCCCGCGAGCGAATCTACCCCTTGTCTCTGGCCGAGACCCGTGCTATGTCTGAGTACATAGAGGAGAATCTTGCTAGGGGATTTATCCAGAAATCCACCTCTCCAGCTGGAACAGGATTCTTCTTTGTCGAGAAGAAAGACGGCTCTCTGCGTCCTTGTATCGACTACAGGGGTCTAAACCAGATTACCATCAAAATAAGTACTCCCTGCCTCTCATCTCGGAGCTGTCTGATCGCCTAAAAGGCGCAAAGATTTTCACCAAGCTCGATCTAGTCCGGATTCGCCAGGGAGACGAGTGGAAGACGGCATTCAACTCCCGGGACAGTCACTACGAATACCGCGTGATGCCCTTCGGTCTCTGTAATGCTCCAGCCGTCTTCCAGGAGCTAGTTAACGACATCTTCCGAGATCTCCTGTATTCCTGCGTGGTGGTGTACCTGGACGATATCTTGGTGTTCTCCACGGATCTGCCCTCACACCGGAGGGATGTTCGTCAGATTCTGCTGAGGCTCCGGAAGAATCGCCTGTATGCTAAATACAAGAAATGCCTCTTTGAGCAGACCTTCCTGCCGTTTCTGGGTTATATCATCTCCGAGACCGGACTGCGGATGGATCCAGAGACAGTGTCTGCCGTCTTAAAGTGGCCCCGACCGGAGGGGTTGAAGGCGATTCAACGGTTCCTGGGTTTCGCAAACTATTACCACCTCTTCATTCCTCATTTCTCCTCCCGGACTGCTCGCATCTCTGCGCGCACTCGTAAAGGAGCAAATCCCAGGAAATGGACTTCCGAGGAGGAGAAGACCTTCGTCTCCCTTAAACAAGCTTTCTCCTCCGCTCCTGTGCTATACCGTCTGGATTGCAACAAGCAGTTCTTCCTGGAGATTGATGCCTCCTCCTCTGGGGCCGAAGCAGTGCTCACCCAGAAATCCTCGTCCGGGCGAATGGTGACCTACGGCTTCTTCTCCAAGCTCTTCTCCTCGTCCGAACGCAACTACTCCATAGGAGATCGAGAACTGCTGGCCATCAAATTAGCGCTGGAGGAGTGGCGCTATTTGCTTGAGGGGGCTCTGCACCTGGTGGTCATCTACACTGACCGCAGTAATTGTCCACTGAGTTGTGTACCTAATCCTATCATGTGTAGTACAGTCTGCTGGGCTGTGTACGTAATCATATCATGTCATACATTCCACAAAGGCATGTACCCAGGGCCGGCGTCAGCACCCGGCGTACCCGGGCAAGTGCCGGGGCCCTGGAAAATCAGAAGGGCCCACCGCCCACTCACTGTCGGGGCCCACCGCCCACTCACTGTCAGGGCCCTGGCCACTTCCTCGGCACCTGTTCAGTGACGCAGGCGCTGCTTGATTGCCGGCACTCCCCCAGTCCCAGACATGGCCGCGTGCTGTGCGGCTGTGTCTGCTAGTAATGACACGGAAGGGTCGACGGCACTGCACCTTCAATTGTGCTTGTGTGTCGTTCCTGTCATTATTAGCAGACACTGCCGCACAGCGCGCGGCCATGTCTGGGGGAGTGCCGGCAATCAAGCACCGTCGGAGGTCCTGCACAGATGGGGGGGAGCGACCCGGACCCGACCGCAAGTGGGCCCCTCTGATGGTCCAGGGCCATGATGTCTGTGACACGCCGGGGGCCCTGCACTGCCCCATACCTGAAGATCTGCTGGACAGGACACTGGACCGGGGACAGGTGAGTGAAGCTTCCCCAATCCCCATATTAAAAATATTTGTAATGGGTCTGTGTGAGTGCATGTATGTGAATGTCAGTGTGTATAACGGTGTATATATATTTGTCTGTTTTATATATGTTTTTAAGAATTTGTGTAAAAATGTGTGTATGTCTGTATGTGTACATATCTGTGTACCGTGTGTGCGTGCGTGTGTCTGCGTACCGTGTGTGCATGCATATGTCTGCGTACCGTGTGTGCGTGCATATGTCTCCGTACCGTGTGTGCGTGCATATGTCTCCGTACCGTGTGTGCGTGCATATGTCTGCGTACCGTGTGTGCGTGCATATGTCTGTGTACCGTGTGTGCGTGCATATGTCTGCATACCGTGTGTGCGTGCATATGTCTGCGTACCGTGTGTGTGCATATGTCTGCGTACTGTGTGTGCGTGCATATGTCTGCGTACCGTGTGTGTGCGCGCATATGTCTGCGTACCGTGTGTGTGCGTGCATATGTCTCCGTACCGTGTGTGCGTGCATATGTCTGCGTACCGTGTGTGCGTGCATATGTCTCCGTACCGTGTGTGCGTGCATATGTCTGCGTACCGTGTGTGCGTGCATATGTCTGCGTACCGTGTGTGCGTGCATGTCTGCGTACCGTGTGTGCGTGCATATGTCTCCGTACCGTGTGTGCGTGCATATGTCTGCGTACCGTGTGTGCGTGCATATGTCTGTGTACCGTGTGTGCGTGCATATGTCTGCATACCGTGTGTGCGTGCATACGTCTGCGTACTGTGTGTGCGTGCATATGTCTGCGTACCGTGTGTGTGCGCGCATATGTCTGCGTACCGTGCGTGTGCGTGCATATGTCTCCGTACCGTGTGTGCGTGCATATGTCTGCGTACCGTGTGTGCGTGCATATGTCTCCGTACCGTGTGTGCGTGCATATGTCTGCGTACCGTGTGTGCGTGCATATGTCTGCGTACTGTGTGTGCGTGCATGTCTGCGTACCGTGTGTGCGTGCATATGTCTCCGTACCGTGTGTGCGTGCATATGTCTCCGTACCGTGTGTGCGTGCATATGTCTGCGTACCGTGTGTGCGTGCATATGTCTGCGTACTGTGTGTGCGTGCATGTCTGCGTACCGTGTGTGCGTGCATATGTCTCCGTACCGTGTGTGCGTGCATATGTCTGCATACCGTGTGTGCGTGCATATGTCTGCGTACCGTGTGTGTGCGTGCATATGTCTGCGTACCGTGTGTGTGCGCGCATATGTCTGCGTACCGTGTGTGTGCGTGCATATGTCTGCGTACCGTGTGTGCGTGCATGTCTGCGTACCGTGTGTGCGTGCATATGTCTCCGTACCGTGTGTGCGTGCATATGTCTGCGTACCGTGTGTGCGTGCATATGTCTGTGTACCGTGTGTGCGTGCATATGTCTGCATACCGTGTGTGCGTGCATATGTCTGCGTACCGTGTGTGTGCGTGCATATGTCTGCATACCGTGTGTGTGCGCGCATATGTCTGCGTACCGTGTGTGTGCGCATGTCTGCATATGTGAAGGATGAGGTGGCAGGCTGGGCCCTGTGTACTATATATATATTTCTCCCCCATATCTCTGCATCATGAATCGTGTATGTGTTAAAAGGGCCCACTGAGACTCTTTCGCCCGGGGCCCAGAAAAACCTGGAGCCGGCCCTGCATATACCTAATGTTATGTGTCATAAAGTTCATGTATCTAATCCTATCTTGTGAGATGCAGTCTGCAGAGCCATGTATCTAATCGTATCATCTGTGATATAACATTGTGGTCAAAAACTAAAGGTCTCTGGACTGTGATCCTAAACTTCATCCTCCTTTATCCTTTTGCAAACACTCAGAAGGAAGGGGGGGGTGTCAGACACATGGAGCAGATCCCCCATATTTACTGCAGTCATAATGCCAGTTAACACTACATTAGTTTTTTTTGGCAAATATCAGCAACTCTATCCCTACTACTTAATGGTTGGGAATATCAGAACTTTATTTTAGTTATTTTATACTATTAAAACACAAATTAAATATTAAAAAAAAAAAGTTAAAAAAACTTTAATACTTTACATTTTTCCGTGCATTGCATTGTAAAATCTGTCTGCATTCCCAGCTCTTGAAAGCTGGTACCTGCATGCAAACCTTCATGTGACATAACAATACCACACTGGCCAGGACCTACCTGCTGTGCCATCATGCATGTGACGCTAAAACATAGGGCCACATTTTTATGTTGGTTGTTGAAACATTTCTTCACTGTGCGAAGCTGCATGTAGCCACCAATGGGTAAGTGTAGCATTATACTATGGCCATTTAAACCCCCTTCCCCGTGTAATGCATGTGCCAGCTCGGGCAACGTGGTTCTTTTGCTCAGACACAAAGGGGGTCCCTATTCTGCTAGCTATTGCAATTAATTTAGCTTATATAGTGACATTACGTATCTGGGGTACATTACAGTAAGTTATCCATGCCCCACTATTTAACAAAGTGCCAGAGCGGGCAAGATGTCACCACATTTTTTGCACAAATACACCCTGCTTCAAATTTATTTTTAATTTTTGGCACCAGAGAAACGGCATTGAAGGAACGATGAATTGCCCCCATAATTTTCTAGATGTTGGCATTAAAAGATAAAGCATTCATTACTATACCTGCATATCAATTTCTTCAAATAGCACATGAGGAAGACGACTTGCAATAGCACGTACAAAACTCCGTCTGCGGGTAAACCGTTCCCATACTGGCACTAGCTGGGAAAAAGAGAATAGAATTTTTCTTTTTAAAGGGCAAAAACAAACAATATTGAGATCATCAGTAGTCACTAAGATCAGAAATACAACCATGGCGGCTGACAATTATCAGTGCAGGGATTGTCCTATAAAAGGAAATTTCACGCCTATACAGTGGTGGCCAAAAGTATTGGCACCCCTGCAATTCTGTCAGATAATACTCAGTTTCTTCCTGAAAATGATTGCAATCACAAATTCTTTGGTATTATTCTCTTCATTTAATTTGTCTTCAATGAAAAAACACAAAAAGAATTGTCCTAAAGCCAAATTGGATATAATTCCACACCAAATCTAAAAAAGGGGGTGGACAAAAGTATTGGCACTGTTTGAAAAATCATGTGATGCTTCTCTAATTCGTGTAATTAACAGCACCTGTAACTTACCTGTGGCACCTAACAGGTGTTGGCAATAACTAAATCACACTTGCAGCCAGTTAACATGGATTAAAGTTGACTCAACCTCTGTCCTGTGTCCTTGTGTGTACCACATTGAGCATGGAGAAAAGAAAGAAGACCAAAGAACTGTCTGAGGACTTGAGAAACCAAATTGTGAGGAAGCATGAGCAATCTCAAGGCTACAAGTCCATCTCCAAAGACCTGAATGTTCCTGTGTCTTCCGTGCGCAGTGTCATCAAGAAGTTTAAAGCCCATGGCACTGTGGCTAACCTCCCTAGGTGTGGACGGAATAGAAAGATTGACGAGAGATTTCAACGCAAGATTGTGCGGATGGTGGATAAAGAACCTCGACTAACATCCAAACAAGTTCAAGCTGCCCTGCAGTCTGAGGGTACAACAGTGTCAACCCGTACTATCCGTCGGCGTCTGAATGAAAACGGACTGTACTCAGGAAGACCCCACTTCTTACCCCGAGACATAAAAAGCCAGGCTGGAGTTTGCCAAAACTTACCTGAGAAAGCCTAAAACGTTTTGGAAGAATGTTTTCTGGTCAGATGAGACAAAATTAGAGGTTTTTGGGAAAAAGCATCAACATAGAGTGTACAGGGAAAAAAAAGAGACATTCAAAGAAAAGAACACGGTCCCTACAGTCAAACATGGCGGAGGTTCCCTGATGTTTTGGGTTGCTTTGCTGCTTCTGGCACTGGACTGCTTGACCGTCTGCATGGCATTATTAAGTCTGAAGACTACCAACAAATTTTGCAGCATAATGTAGGGCCCAGTGTGAGAAAGCTGGGTCTCCCTCAGAGGTCATGGGTCTTCCAGCAGGACAATGACCCAAAACACACTTCCAAAAGCACTATAAAATGGTTTGAGGGAAAGCATTGGAGACTTCTAAGGTGGCCAGCAATGAGTCCAGACCTGAATCCCATAGAACACCTGTCTAGAGATCTCAAAATGGCAGTTTGGAGAAGGCACCCTTCAAATATCAGGGACCTGGAGCAGTTTGCCAAAGAAGAATGGTCTACAATTCCAGCAGAGCATTGTAAGAAACTCATTGATGGTTACCGGAAGCGGCAGTTATTTTGGCTAAAGGTTGTGCAACCAAGTATTAGGCTGAGGGTGCCAATACTTTTGTCTGGCCCATTTTTGGAGTTTTGTGTGAAATGATCAATGATTTCATTTTTGCTTCATTCTCTTTTGTGTTTTTTCCTTGCAAGCAAATTAAATGAAGATAATAATACCAAAGAATTTGTGATTGCAATCATTTCAGGAAGAAACTGAGTATTATCTGACAGAATTGCACTGGTGCCAATACTTTTGGCCACCACTGTACAAGAATTCCCACTCCAGAAATTGTAGTTGGTTTTTTTTTATTATTTCACCCTTTTTTTAGTTATCAGTAATGTGCATCTTAAATACTTATTGATTGCTGTCTTCTGCCGTTTCCAGCGCTGCTCCAGTTCTCCCCTGTATCATGTGACTACAGTTCTCCCTTACTGGCTCACACCGCAGACCTTTAGTTCCTTTCTTAATGTAAGTCTATGAGAGCTTCACGCCGAACCTCAAACTTATATTGAGAAAGTGAGAGACAAAGAAACGCTGTGGTGATCCGGCTAGTGATATCTCCGTTCACATGAGACAGGAGAGTATCTGAGCGGTGCTGGAAACGGTAGAAGATGACAACCGGTAGGTAAATTAATGCGCACACTTTACTTATAACTAACAAGGGTGAAATATATGAAAAATAGAAAGCTGGAAATTAACTTTAAGAATGTCTGATTATTGGGGACCTACTGATCTTCAGAACAGGGGTCCAGTGACCCCTTCTCCTTCCATGGTGAGGAGGTTGAATAGAGTGGTGACTATGGAGATATTGCCCTGTACTCAGTCTCAAACACTGAAGGAAGTGGCTCTAATATGCTGGACAGTCTGAATGCATATGCCATCACTCATTAGTCCCTGTCTGAATGAGGCTCACAATCCAATTTCCCTGTCTCATACACACACTAGGGTGAATTCCATAGGATGACACTGTATCAGAATGGTTGTGGAGTGTGGGAGAAGAGCAGAGGAAGCTACAGACAGTCAGATATTTCCTGGGCAGCAGAGGACAATCAGGTGAACATCACACAAGTCACCAGCGCAGAGTCCTTCTTACGGATTGGCTCTTCACTTTGGCACATACAGGGTGCTCCCTGTCGCCTATAACATCTATATGCCAGAAAAGCCACATGGTTGGGGGTTGTCTTCATGAGACCCTCGCCACCCCATGATGTACACTTAGTGATGGCTGACAGGCCTTTACCTAAGTTTAGTTATACACTTCCTAGAAAGCAAGCAGCAGCACGGGTCTATGCGTGTCTCTGGTTCTTTCTCAGATCTTCCCTTTCCATAGACTTTAAAAGACAGCTGTAATCAGATCCCTCAGTGAGCTATCAGTCTGTCTTGTTTTCACTGAGACAGATTTAAAGGGTTTATCCAGGACTAAATTATTTTGTTGCTATCAGCAGGTAGTTGCTAACTATCTGCTTGTTGTATCCGGCGCCGGCTCAAAGCAGTCACCGACCGCTCCTGTCGGCGATTCAGCTGCTCCAGGTCAACACAGCACCTCTTTTTCCGGGCTGCTATGTTGACTGTTGACGTCATGCTGATTGACAGCTGGATTCCCGCAGTTAGGCAGTGAGGAGCCGGCTGTCAGCACAGTGTGAGTAGTCAACAGAGCAGAGCGGAAGAGAAGCAGCTGCCGCAGAATTGGTCTGTGACCCCTTAGTAACTACCTGCCTGCTTGCTGTAAAAAAAATAATATAGTCCTGGATAATGCCTTTAACAGTATGATAACTTTAGGAGGAAGGGGGAGGAGATGAAGTGGCTCATAAGTGGAGAAAGAAGCACTTTTCTCTCAAATACATTACAAAGTTTCTTACACAGCTTATTGCCAGGGCAGTGGACCTGGTAAAGGGTTTTTGCTGTATTTTACATACAGTACAGACCAAAAGTGTGGACACACCTTCTCATTAAAATATTTTTCTGTATTTTCTTGACTATGAAAATTGTACATTCACACTGAAGGCATCAAAACTATGAATTAACACAAGTGGATTTATATACTTAACAAAAAAGTGTGAAACAACAGAAAATATCTTATATTCTAGTTTCTTCAAAGTAGCCACCTTTTTCCTTTGATGATTGCTTTGCACATGTGGCGCCCCTGAGGGTTTGGTCGCCACAGAGGTGCTGCATCTCACCCAGAGGTGTGGTCTCTCACTCTCAGGTAAGGAAGGAGTACAGCTCGGGACCCTAACACCTGCATCCAACACTACACTACTCCAGTACAGAGGGCAGGGCTGGGCCGTGGGGCACTCGGATCCGGGCAACAGGGGAACGATGGGGGTAGTAGTGGCTACCCGGTTCCGTGGCTCAGGGTGGTCAGGCCAGTGATAGTCTGCTATGCACTATTGATAATGTCCGACTACGCCACCCGTGGATTGCCGTTATTAGGAACCGCCGCTGCATGCAGACCGCTGGGGCTGATGAGGTGTGCAGCTGGGGTAGTGTGACTCCCCACGGGAAGAGTGCGGCCCCAGGCAGTATAATGGATGGTGGGAGTGATGGTGGTGAGAGTCCCAGTACCGGTAGTGCTGGAGGCGCGAAGGAGCACACAGACAACAGGTTGCAGTCCAGGGTCTTTACTAGAACAGGTAAACTGACCCATAAACAGTCCCGGCTAGGAGGGGACCTGGATGTCTGAGAGCAATTGGGAAATTGGCCCTGGTCAGGGTGAGGGTGTAGGCCTACCGTGCTTTCTGCGCTCCTTCTGGCTATCTCCTCCTTATAGGGTAACAGCCCACGTTTCCGAGCTTTCCGTGTATTCTCGCCTGTATGGCCTGCGACGTGGGTTCCTTTCTGCTCCCGGCCTGGTACGGCTTTTCTGGTCCCTTCTGTTGTGGCAGGGCCTTCAGGCTTCTTAGGCCAAGGAACATACAGTCCCCTGCGGACTGGTTATCTGCTGGAGAATGTGGAATCCTCACAGCCTCAGACACCAAAGTCTGGTAAATTGAGTTCTTTATCTGCCAAGACAGGCTCACTTCGCCTCTTGTCTCTGGCTTGTGGCTCTCCTACCGCCACACTTCCTCTTAGGGTGCAATACAACTGTCCCTCTCTGCTCTGGGACGCTTCACCGTCCTGAGACAGGTCGTCCAGTTCTCCCTAACCCTGCCCCCAGTTCCAGCTTTTATAGGGGCAGCCGGCTCCCCCTACTGGCCTGAGACAGGAGGTATTGCATGCTAATGTTCCACTGACTAGAGAACCTCCCCCTTGCTCTCAGACACAGCTTTATTAGATTTTGTGGCATCCAGGCCAGGGTGACACATTCCCCCCTAGTAAAATTTAGTACTCCGGGACTAAACAATAAACAAAGATAATATACATGACTATAAAACATTAATAGACAAACGACACACAGATTGAGTTCTTAAGGTCACAGTGTGGTCTGTGACCGGGTGTCCATATCACCAGCACAACGGGGAGCCTTAACCAGATGGGGGGGTCTGTCCTACCCCAAATCCTTTACAGTCTTAGTTCATTCCTGGGTTAGGCTCCGAACGCAGTCCATACATGGTCCCGGTTATAAAAAAGTCCATAACCTTTGAGTCCGTACGGTAACTGCAAGAAACTGAAATACACTATTAACAATCATGCAGGTAACTTGGCAAACATTTCAACATTTGGCAGCAAGGTTATTTACAGTTTTCTCCAGCGAGCGGGTATCTGCCCCTTTGTGCTCCTGGTTGACCTCCTTAACCCACTGTCTGGTGGTGGACTGACCTGACTTTCCCCACTAGCGTTAGGGGTACAGCTACCAGCTGGGTGTACAGGTAGGGCAGGCAGCTGTCTGCGGGCCCTTTGGCTTACCGCAGGCATGGCAGGCTCAATGTCAGCAGAGGGTTGACTCTCCTGGGCTGCTAGTACAGGCTCTTCTGCCTCTGGAACCGCTTGCTCCTCTTCACCTTCCGGCTCTGGTGTTGGTTGTTGCTGTGCCGGTTGCAGGAAATGCAGGACGGGTACCACTATGGCATCATTTATGCGAGTCCAGGACTGAGGGAACTCTCCGAGAACGGTGCTGATCATTTCTTCCTTGTCCTCTGCGGGTTCAAGGTCACTCTGATCCTCTTCTGCACTACGGAGTTGCTCGGGGCATCTTTTGAGGTGGTCTCTGGAGACGGTGCTAGTGGTTTCACCTCCGTCCTTGGTGATCACGCACACCTTCGGGTTGTCGTGATCAGACTGCAGTACGGTGTAGGGTTCCCTTTCCCACTGGTCGTCCAACTTATGTAGCCTTCTCTTCCGCTTCAGGACCTGCTCACCAGGTTCTAGGGGACCAGCAGGGGCGTGTTGGTTGAAGAGTCTTTCTTGCCGTTCTCTCACCTGGGCCAGGCTCCTCTCCACACTCTCCTGTACCTTCTTGTACTGCAGTTGCCTTTCCGTATCCCAGTCCGCATCCGGGGAGGTGTCCTCAGGCGTCAGGACTCCCATCTCCAGGTCTACGGGCAGCTTACCTGGTCTGGCTCGCATCAGGTAAGCCGGGGTGCAGTTGGTAGCATTCACCGGGATATGATTGTATAAGTCTATCAGGTCCGGCAGTTTTTCTGGCCACAGGCTGCGTTCCTCCAGGGGCAACGTCTTCAGGAGATCAATGACTATATTGTTCATTTTCTCACACATCCCGTTGGTTTGTGGGTGGTAAGGCGTTGTACGAATCTTCTTACAGCCATAGAGGTTGCAGAACTCCTGGAAGATTTCAGCTTCGAACGCTGGACCCTGGTCTGTCAGGACCTGTTCCGGATACCCGTGTGGACGGCAGAAGTATTGCTGGAAGGCTCTGGCCGCCATTTGGGCTGTCAAGTCTTTCACCGGGACTACCACTAGAAAACGGGAATAGTGGTCCACGATTGTCAGGGCATAGATGTATCCTGACCGGCTTGGAGCCAATTTGACGTGGTCCAGAGCTACCAGCTCAAGAGGCTGCGTGGTGATGATGGGCCTCAAGGGTGTCTTCTGGCTGGCACGGTCCTTCCTCCTTAGGTGACAAGGGCCACAGTCTCTGCACCACTTCTCTACAGCCCCTCTCATGCCGACCCAAAAGAACCATCCTCTTAGCAGGAACTCCAGTTTCTTCCAACCGAAGTGCCCCGCTCTGTCATGGTAAGCCCCCAGGACCATAGCTGCAACCCGCCTTGGGACCACGACTTGCCAGGTCAGCTAGTGCGTCCGGTGGTTGACAATCCTTCTGCACAGCTTGCCTTCATAGAGGAACAGCTTGCTCTTCTCTTTCCATAGCTGCTTGGCTTCCTCTGGAGCATCCGGATCTATGCGGGCATCTTCCTGGGTCAGCAGATCTTTCACCAGGCGGATGGCAGGGTCACTATCTTGGGTCTCGGCCCAGATGTGGTGAGGTAGGGGATTGATCATCATGGTTGTTAGATCCTCCTCCTTCACGCGGTGGGAGTATTGAGCGGCTCCATACCGGTGAAACGCGGGGAGTTCTACCTCCTCCAGCTCTTCTGGGTCTTCGTCACCTTCAGGTAAGTGAGGCATTCTCGATAGGGCATCAGCGTTGGCATTGGTTTTGCCTGCCCGATACTTGATCACGAAGTCGTAATTGGAGAGACGGGCCATCCACCGCTGTTCTAGGGCACCCAGTCTTGCATTGTCCAGGTGTGTTAACGGGTTGTTGTCCGTGTACACGGTGAACTTTGCAGAGGCCAGGTAATGCTTGAAGCGTTCCGTCACGGCCCACACCACGGGCAAGAATTCTAGCTTGAAGGAGCTGTAATTCTCCGGGTTCCTCTCGGTGGGCCTCAGCTTCCGGCTGGCGTACGCGATCACCCTTTCTCTGCCCTGTTGGTTTTGGGACAGTACGGCTCCCAGTCCCACATTACTGGCGTCTGTGTGGAGAATGAAAGGCTGGCCATAATCAGGGTAAGCCAGGATCTCATCCCCTGTGAGGGCAATCTTTATCTGGAGGAAGGACTCCTCTTCTGGTTTATCCCACTTGAAGGGTGGCTTTTGACTTCTGGACTTAGACTGTCCAATCAGGAGGTCCTGCATAGGAGCTGCCATCTTAGTGAACCCGGGGATGAACCTTCGGTAGTAGCCTACCAACCCGAGAAACTGTCTCACCTCTTTGATATTCGAGGGGCTTGGCCAGCTCTTGATTGCCGTGACCTTGTCAGGGTCGGGGGCTACTCCTTCCGCACTTACCACGTGCCCTAGGTACTGGACCTTCGGTTTCAACAGGTGACACTTCGATGGTTTCACCTTCAGGCCATAGCCTGCCAGGGCTTCGAACACCTCGGCCAGGTGCTTTAGATGGCCCTCGTAGGTCTTCGAATAGACGATCACGTCGTCCAGGTAAAGGAGGACCGTCTTGAAGTTTCGGTGCCCTAGACAGCATTCCATCAGCCGCTGGAAGGTCCCTGGTGCGTTGCAGAGCCCGAAAGGCATACAGTTGAATTCGCTCAGTCCCATCGGGGTGGTGAAGGCGGTCTTCTCCTTGTCAGCCTCTGCCACAGGAACCTGCCAGTACCCGCTAGTAAGGTCCAAAGTAGAAAAGAAGTTAGCTGATTTTAGTGCGGCTAAAGACTCCTCTATTCTAGGCAGCGGGTATGTGTCTTTATGGGTGATACGGTTGATTTGTCTATAGTCTACGCACATTCTCATGGTGCCGTCTTTCTTTTTCACTAGAACCAAGGGGGCTGCCCAGGGGCTACAGCTATCTCTAATGACCCCAGTTTCTTTCATTTCTCTTAGCATACCCTTGGCATTCTGATAATGTGCAGAGGGTACAGGCCTGTGTCTCTCTTTTATTGGTGGGTGGCTCCCTGTGGGGATGTGGTGTTCTATCCCTTTTACTCTGCCGAAATCTAGCAGGTGCTTACTAAAGACTCTCTCGTACTCCTGTATCACCCGGTAGACTCCTTGTTTTTGGTGCAGGGGAGTGGAGTCAGCATCCACATGGAGTTTCTGGCACCAGTCCTCCTTTTGTTTCTGGGAGCCATTACCCTCCGCCTGTGGAGATGGAGGCAAGGGTTCCACGGCCCTGATAGCTTTGTGTTCCACAACAAACAGTTTGGCGAGTGTAGCGTACCTGGGTAAGTGTACTTCCCTCTCCCCAATGTTGAGGATGCGGACGGGCACCCTCCCATGACGGACATCAACCACCCCCCGGGCTGTCAAAATGGTGGGCCTGCTGTCCGAGTACACGGGTTCTACCATGGCTTGGTAGTCTCTACCTCTCAACCCGATTGCAGTCCGACACCAGATCATCATTTCACTTTTGGGAGGCATGGAAATTGGGAATGGGTCACTCATTCTTACGCTACCGATCTCACCACCAGATAGTTCTACCTGCTGCCGTCTCATCAGGGCTTTTATCTCCTTGTTGAGGACTCTCTGTTGGCTGGAACTAGCATTCACCGCCACCTGTTGTAGAATTACAATTACCTCTGAAAGACAATTTTCAATCACGTTAGTACCCACAGTTATTTTAGGGTGACTTTCACGACGGTCAATGTCCACAATAATCACTCCCTGTGCTGGTAGTTCAACTTTACCAATTTTAATGGTCATCTCCTTGAACCCCATCTGCGGCACGGGTAAGCCATTACTGGCGATGATGCTCAAGTTACTGTCTGGATACCGTGTGATATCAGCATCAGTCCAATACTGCTTAAAAAGTACATAAGGGATAGTGGTTACTTGCGACCCAGTATCCAGCAAGGCGCTCATAGGGATACCGTCCAGCACCACGGGTAAAACCGGGCGCCCCCCAAAGTACTTATCACGCCAATTATAAGGGCCTGGTGATCTTATGCCTGGGGGTCGGCCCTCTGCCCCAGGTTGGACCCGTTTAAATTACAGTACCTGGAAATGTGTCCGGGCTGGTTGCATCGACGGCAAATGGGCTGTCCATCCTCCGCGTAGCGGTCTGTGGGCCTCCCTCGGAACGACGGGATCCTCCTCTGTCGACACCACGGGACATCCTCCGGACTTGAAGCCAACTCAATGGGTCTTGACGGGTCCACTTGTAATGCCTGGACGGTCCTGGTCAATGCAGCAACGCTCCTGGTCAGCTCCTGGACTTGGTGGTGTAGATCCTTCGACGGGGCTTGGCTCAGGGCCTGTGCTTCAGCCCCCACGGAGTCCACAGAGGACAGCGCCGCCTCCTGGTGGTAGGTGAGAGCAGGGCGCCGGGGGTTTATAGCGCCACTGGTTGCAGGTTCACGGAGCACCCTTATGGCCCTGTCCTTAAATTGGGCAAAGGTCAGATCAGGGTTCTGAAAGAACATGAGGCGCAGTTGGGCCCTGTGGGCGCTAGACAGCAGACCTTCTATGAATTGTTCTGTTAGTAGCTTATCCGTTTCCTGCACACTGCCAGGGTCAGTTTGTTGGATAGCCCTCAAGGCTTCCTGCAGATTTAGGGCATAGTCTCTGATGCTGTCCTGTGCCCGCTGCTTACATCCATAGAACCTCATTTTAATTTCAGCAGAGGTACGTGTGTCAAAGGTACCCCGCAGCCGGGCCAGAATACCCTTCACGGTCCTTTTCTCCTCAGTGGGTCATGATTTTACCTCCCTTTGGGCTGCGCCATTTAACTGCCCTGTTAGTATGCTGACCTTCTGTTCCTCTGTCAGGGGGTAAACTTGGAACAAACTGTACAGCCTTTCCTTAAAGTCAGTTAGGGCATGGGGCTCCCCTGAATACTTAGGCAGCCAGGCCGCTCCAGGAATGTAGGGCAGGGAAAATGGCATCACCGCTGCTGCAGCTGCGCTGGTGGTAGTGGGCGCCTCCGTGTCCGACATCTTCCTCCCCCCTAGTCAAGCGTGGCCTACCTTCCGACGATCCTCTTCTGTAGGCCGCGGCTCCGCTGGTGCTGCTCCGGACGAGGACTTTGCGTCGCGTCCTGGTGACGTCAGCGTCGCTCTCTCTCCCTTCCAGGACCTTGCGCAGCGTCAGTGCGTGGGGCGGAGCTTCAGGTCTCGCGCGGTTTGGACGTCCACGCCCCTCTTCTTCCCGCGCGGCGTCCTGAAGATGGCGTCCGATGGCGGGAAAACGGCTGAAGATGGCGGGAACCGATGGAAGATGCCGGGAGACGGTGTGGAAATGGTGGGAAACGGTTCCGGATGGCGGGAAACTTCACTCAGGTAAGTGCAAAGTCTTTTCTAGGCACGCAATACCCGTTTGTGGTGGGTTGGTTGCAATCCTGCCGACTACGCCAAAGCTGACTCGCCCCCTGGGCCGTGGGGCACTCGGATCCGGGCAACAGGGGAACGATGGGGGTAGTAGTGGCTACCCGGTTCCGTGGCTCAGGGTGGTCAGGCCAGTGATAGTCTGCTATGCACTATTGATAATGTCCGACTACGCCACCTGTGGATTGCCGTTATTAGGAACCGCCGCTGCATGCAGACCGCTGGGGCTGATGAGGTGTGCAGCTGGGGTAGTGTGACTCCCCACGGGAAGAGTGCGGCCCCAGGCAGTATAATGGATGGTGGGAGTGATGGTGGTGAGAGTCCCAGTACCGGTAGTGCTGGAGGTGCGAAGGAGCACACAGACAACAGGTTGCAGTCCAGGGTCTTTACTAGAACAGGTAAACTGACCCATAAACAGTCCCGGCTAGGAGGGGACCTGGATGTCTGAGAGCAATTGGGAAATTGGCCCTGGTCAGGGTGAGGGTGTAGGCCTACCGTGCTTTCTGTGCTCCTTCTGGCTATCTCCTCCTTATAGGGTAACAGCCCACGTTTCCGAGCTTTCCGTGTATTCTCGCCTGTATCGCCTGCGACGTGGGTTCCTTTCTGTTCCCGGCCTGGTACGGCTTTTCTGGTCCCTTCTGTTGTGGCAGGGCATTCAGGCGTCTTAGGCCAAGGAACCTACAGTCCCCTGCGGACTGGTTATCTGCTGGAGAATGTGGAATCCTCACAGCCTCAGACACCAAAGTCTGGTAAATTGAGTTCTTTATCTGCCAAGACAGGCTCACTTCGCCTCTTGTCTCTGGCTTGTGGCTCTCCTACCGCCACACTTCCTCTTAGGGTGCAATACAACTGTCCCTCTCTGCTCTGGGATGCTTCTCAGTCCTGAGACAGGTCGTCCAGTTCTCCCTAACCCTGCCCCCAGTTCCAGCTTTTATAGGGGCAGCCGGCTCCCCCTACTGGCCTGAGACAGGAGGTATTGCATGCTAATGTTCCCTTGACTAGAGAACCTCCCCCTTGCTCTAAAGACACAGCTTTATTAGATTTTGTGGCATCCAGGCCAGGGTGACACAAGAGCACAGTCCCTGGTTCCTGGCTGGAGTGGGGGGGGACCACAGTAAGGGGGAACCATGTAGTGGGTGTGGGTGGAGGAAGCAGTTCAGGGGAGCACTGGAGAGATGATATAAGTACAGGAGCCATCTTGTGAAGCGAGGTTCAGTCAGAGGAGGAGAAGTGGAAGGAGCAGAGGCTCTGTAGGAGCTCTGCTCAGAAGGAGGGCCTGGGGAGAGGCCCAGGACTGAAAGGAAAGGAGAGGAGAGAGGTGCAGGAGAGAGGCTCCAGGAATAAGGAAAAGACCCCAGGGGTACGGCAGTGCTGGAGACCACCCGTACGCCCGAATCTATCAGGCGGTGGAGGGGTCAGGCCATACAAAGGGAACCGATCCCTCAACTAGCGGAGGACTCTATGCCTAACTAGAACCCGGAGGCTACAGTATTTTATGTCCTGTAGCCACAAGTCCATACCAGTCTCACCGAGAAGGTAGCCATATATGGAGAGGCTACCTCCGGGTGTGGCCGACAGCAAGCAGCCATGGGACCGCCCCAGAAAGGGGAGAGGAGAGAAGAAAACTGGGAGACAGGGTGTGGTCTTGACCAGTCTAGACAGACCGCACCTGGCAGGCAACATGAAGGGAAGTGCACCAGGAGTCCCTGCCAGCGGCCTGCTACGACCTGAGGCACCCCTCACCCTGGAGGAGGTAGTTTGCCGGGAGGATTCGGAGTTCCTCTATGCCGGGATGGAGGACCTGACCGGGAGAATGGAGAGGGCCCAGCAAGATGCCATCGCCAGCTGGAAAAAGGAGATAGTAGAGAGGATGGCGAACCGGCAGCAGCCAGCGCTGCAAAGCACAGGCAGCGCCCCAGCCTTGGCGGATCCGGACCAGCACCAGGAGGCAGAGTGCAGCGCAAGAGCGGCCGCGGGAGCAGGTAAGAGGAGCCTCCCTGTCCCGGGCGCTAGAGGCGCTGACCTGCTCCTGGCCCTCTGGTGGAACCGTCGACCCCGGGCGCTACTGATGCAGATCCGCTCCTGACACCCCAGCAAGGCCCTCCGCCCCCGGGCGCGGAAGACGCGGACCCGTTCCGGGCCCTCCTTCCAGGTCATCTGTCCCCGGGCGCGCACGCCCTAGACGTCCTCTGGGGCTCGGGACCGTCACCTCTGGGCACCAGCAACACCGGCCCGCTCCTGGGCCCCTTACGGGAACCGCTTACCCAGACACCCGAGTGGGTGTACGGACGCCGACCCTGGGATTGGACCGCAGAGGTGGAAGACCAGCGGCTCCCACTATTACCAGCTCCCCCACCCCCCGCCGTCTCCCGAAGTGAGGAGGATCAATTTGACTGGGATAACCCTGGGGAAGACCTCATGGGGTTTCCCCGAGAAACAAAAGCAGAGGCTGCCCGCAGAAGAGAGGACTGCAAGAGGGAAGTGGAGCAGCTCGAGAAGGAGTGCCACATCCGGCGGGTGCGTTAGGAGAGACTGGAGGCCCGGAACATGGAGGAGAAGGCCAGGGCCCGCAAGGACAGGAAGTCAGCATAAGGTCCCCGTGCCGAAGGGACCGTAGTGAAGTTCAACCAGCATGGAGGATGGGGTTTCATCCGGGATCCACAGGCCAAGACGGACCTTTTCGTGAATCAGAGGGACGTGGAGTCCCACCTTAAAGAAGGACATCCGGATCGGAACTTGTACCCGGATGATTACATCACCTACACCAGGCATAGATGTGAGAGGAACTGGTATGCCCTGAATGTCTACAGGGTGGGGAAAGTGAGCAGTTCCTCATCCTACAGCGCTGATGACCTGGCTGGGCCAGCCTATAGTGGACAAGAGCTTCCCAGGAGGGAACACCACTACTGAGCACAGTAGCTGGAACTTGAACAGTATATAGTTACCCGTAGGGGTATGGCAGAGACACTGCAAGTTTGAGATGTGAGTGTGTTTATCCAGTTACCTGGAAAGGGTACAAAAACTGTCAGGTTATGGACGGTGAATAACCGAAGAACTTTCCAGTGTAAATAGTTGCACTTATTAAAGTGCCCCCTATTGGTTTTATGTAAAAAGACCATCGAACAAAAACCCGTTTGGCGTGGCCGAAGACGTGGTCCAACACCTGGATCATCTATGCCCTGCAGCCACGCCCAGGGCCTACGTTGAGGGTTTTCGGGCGGGTCCCTCATGTTCACTGAATAGCACCTTACTAAAGAAAATGGACACCCGGTTACAGATCGTGCTGTAACTTGTTGAAGAATGTTATTAAAAGTGTTTTATAATGTTTTGACAACCAGTAACGTTCAAGAAATGTGCCTCCCATAAAGGGAAGAAATGTTATATTCATAATCTTCTATGTGAATGTGACTCGCCCCCAGGGCCGTGGGGTACTCGGCAGCCGGGCCTTATGGCTGCTCTTGGGGGATATCACGGTGGCTGGCCCGGTCCGTGGCCCAGGGCGGTCACTCAAAAGGGGGATATTTATAGGGGATATGTCGTGCCGCCACCTGTGGTGTCTGGTGAGGATCACCAGCGCTGCGACAGTCCTCTGAGGCAGGTGTTAGGGCAGCTTGAGATGGAACGGCTCCCCTCAGGTGGAGCAGGCCTCAGGGCAGTGTAGAATAAATGCAGGTGCGCTGGGCGTTGTAGTGCAGGGAGGGAAACGGCGCTGGTGAAAGGAAGGGACGGAGGCAATTTGGTGCAGTCATCCAAGATTTACTCACAGTTCTTAGACAGTCCACAGGTGAACTGTACTGGTGCAAGCCTCCCGCGTCGCTCTGCGTTCACCGGGCAGGGGTTCAGTCCTTCCTCAGGCAGCTTGGGTGTACCTGGCAGAACCCCACTTTCTTATGTACCTTTCTAGACTGACTTCGCGTTGGGTCTTTCTCCCTCCTGCCATGCGCTTGCCACTGTGAATCCTGTTCGGGTGCTGCGAGGTCCCCCCTGTCCGTCGGAGTTGCACAGACCTGCTTGACCTTACTTTGGATTGAAGTGAGGGTTTGGCTTGTGGCTATAGAAGCCAGAAGCCTCCGGTTTTTCCAGCCGAGGCTTGAAGCTGCACGACTGGGCCAGGGGCCGGTCCCCTTCTTGCGACCTAGATCCTCCTGACGCTTGGCAGGTTCGGGGTGTACGGGTGCCGCCTGCATTCGCCGTACCCCCTAGGATCCCTTCTATAGAACGGAGCTTACTCCCTGCTCCCCTCCTGGGCCTCAGTCCTAGGCCCTTTGTGGTGGAGCAGAGCTCCTAAAGAGACTCTGCTCCCGGACTGTTCCTACTCAACCACACACTGTTCTTCAACTCCCCAATGCTAAAATGTCTACCTTTTATATATCTACTGTATAAGTGCTCCCATGAACTACCTCCTCCACCCACACCCACTACTGGTTCGCCCTAACTTTGGGTTCCCCCCACCCCAGCCAGGGTCAGGGCTCAGCAGAAAACTACATTGCGTCTTGCCCCTCCTGCTGGCCTGGGGTAGTGTAGTGTTGGATGTAGGTGTTGGGGTTCCGTGCAATACTCCCTCCTTACCTGATAGAAAGGGAGACACCACACCTCTGGGTGAGGTGCAGTACCTCTGTGGCGACCGAACCCTCAGGGGCGCCACAAATGCATTCCAAAATTTTGCATGTCTTTAAAAATACCCTGTTTTTTACTCTGTTCCAGCCCGCGGACGTGCTGTGTTTTACCAGGGGGGTATGTGGCGCCCCTGAGGGTTCGGTCGCCACAGAGGTGCTGCATCTCACCCAGAGGTGTGGTGTCTCACTCTCAGGTAAGGAAGAAGTACGGCTCGGGACCCTAACACCTGCATCCAACATTACACTACTCCAGTACAGAGGGCAGGGCGAGATTGCTCCTACTGGAGAGCACAGTCCCTGGTCCCAGGCTGGAGTGGGGGGGGGGACCACAGTAAGGGGGAACCATGTAGTGGGTGTGGGTGGAGGAAGCAGTTCAGGGGAGCACTGGAGAGATGATATAAGAACAGGAGCCATCTTGTGAAGTGAGGTTCAGTCAGAGGAGGAGAAGTTGAAGGAGCAGAGGCTCTGTAGGAGCTCTGCTCAGGAGGAGGGCCTGGTGAGAGGCCCAGGACTGAAAGGAAAGGAGAGAGGAGCAGGAGAAAGGCTCCAGGAATAAGGAAAGGACGCCAGGGGTACGGGCAGTGCTGGAGGCCACCCGTACGCCCGAATCTATCAGGCGGTGGAGGGGTCAGGCCGTACAAAGGGAACCGATCCCTCAACTAGCAGAGGACTCTATGCCTAACTAGAAACTGGAGGCTACAGTATTTTATGTCCTGTAGCCACAAGTCCACACCAGTCTCACCGAGAAGGTAGCCATATAGGACCCAGGGAATGGAACAGATGTCACCCGCCAAGGCCCGCTGGTTCCGGATTGGGGGCACTAGGTGTGAGGTGCAGGGAGAAGGCCAGAGAGAGAGAGAACATACAGAAGGGGGTTCTGTTAAGTACTCTGAAGTTACCTGGGGGTGGTCTGAACCCCTCCCTGAGTAAGCGCAGCACGTCGAGGGAAGTTACACTGGTACCTGTAACCTGAACTGCAACAACCGAGAGTAAAGACCCTGAGGACTGCACTACACTACCTCTGTGTTTATTACTGCACCATCAACCCCTGCACTACAACGCCCAGCATCACCTACAACAACATCTACACTGCCCTGGAGCTAAGCTCTACCTGTGGAGAGCCACACCATCCCTGCTTCAGTAACATCAGCTCTAGAGGACCTGCTGCACAGCGGTGGCTCCCTTTAGCTGCGTACCACAGGTGGCGTCACAAACTTTATAGAGTCACTATAAATCCCCTATCAATAACCCCTTTTATTGACCGCCCCGGGTCACGGACCGGGTCACCGCCACTGTGACATCCCCCAGCATCTACCGGCCCGGCACTGGGTGCCCCACGGCCCAGGGAGCGCGTCACACACTCTTGGCATTCTCTTGATGAGCTTCAAGAGGTAGTCACCAGAAATGATTTTCACTTCACAGGTGTGCCCTGTCAGGTTTAATAACTGGGATTTCTTGCCTTATAAATGGGGTTGGGACCATCAGTTGTGTTGTGCAGAAGTCTGGTGGATACACAGCTGATAGTCCTACTGAATAGACTGTTAGCTGCTTTTTTCTTGCCATAATACAAATTCTAAGTAAAGAAAAACCAGTGGCCATCATTAGTTTAAGAAATGAAGGTCAGTCAGTGTGAAAAATTGGGAAAACATTGAAAGTGTCCCCAAGTGCAGTTGCAAAAACTATCAAGCGCTACAAAGAAACTGGCTCACACGATGACCGCCCCAGGAAAGGAAGACCAAGAGTCACCTCTGCTTCTGAGGATAAGTTTATCCGAGTCACCAGCCTCAGAAATCGCAGGTTAACAGCAGCTCAGATTAGAGACTAGGTCAATGCCACACATAGTTCTAGCAGCAGACACATCTCTTCAACAACTGTTAAGAGTAGACTTTGTGCATCAGGCCTTCATCGGAATATAGCTGCTAGGAAACCACTGCTAAGGACAGGCAACAAGCAGAAGAGACTTGTTTGGGCTAAAGAACACAAGCAATGGACATTAGACCAGTGGAAATCTGTGCTTTGGTCTGATGAGTCCAAATTTGAGATCTTTGGTACCAACCACTGTGTCTTTGTGCGACGCAGAAAAGGTGAATGGTTGTACTCTACATGCCTGGTTCCCACCGTGAAGCATGGAGGAGGAGGTGTGATGGTGTGGGGATGTTTTGCTTTTGACACTGTTGGGAATTTATTCAAAATTGAAGGCATACTGAACCAGCATGGCTACCACAGCATCTTGCAGCGGCATGCTATTCAATCCGGTTTGCGTTTAGTTGGACCATCATTTATTTTTCAACAGGACAATGACCCCAAACACACCTCCAGGCTGTGTAAGGGCTATTTGACCAAGAGGGAGAGTGATGGGGTGCTACGCCAGATGACCTGGCCTCCACAGTCACCAGACCTGAACCCAATCGAGATGGTTTGGGGTGAGCTGGACCACAGAATGAAGGCAAAAGGGCTAACAAGTTCTAAGCATCTCTGGGAACTCTTTCAAGATTGTTGGAAGATCATTTCCGGTGACTACCTCTTGAAGCTCATCAAGAGAATGCCAAGAGTGTACAAAGCAGTCATCAAAGCAAAAGGTGGCTACTTTAAAGAACCTAGAATATAAGACATATTTTCAGTTGTTTCACACTTTTTTGTTAAGTATATAATTCCACATGTGTTAATTCATAGTTTTGATGCCTTCAGTGTAAATGTACAATTTTCATAGTCAAGAAAATACAGAAAAATCTTTAAATGAGAAGGTGTGTCCAAACTTTTGGTCTGTACTGTATGTCCTGAGTATACTCAGCTATGAATCCCCCATGCCCCCCTGTCCTGCTGGAGAGGTCACTTCTCCTTTTCTGCCATTGGTGCGTGGTCGCTACGGGTAGCGATATGAAGGAACATGGGGGTGTCAGTGAGCAATCACTGGTACCATATATAAAGTACAACATAAGGCTGGAGCCCCTATACATGTGCGCCAGTCCCAGGCCCGATCACCACTCACCTGCTCAGTGGGCACTCCCAGGTATTCCGACAGCTGGTGGATCAGCTCCAGCTGCAGAGGTGATGGCGGACACAGGATTCCTTCCTCCTGGAAAACAACAATGAAAGCTCACTGACCTGGCTGCAGCAATCTATGCCTGCTGGTGCTCTCTGGTATCAGTCACTTTACGTTCAAGCTATTGTTCTCTGTGATCAGCCACTTTAGGCCGGAAACAGGCCCCGGTATGTACGGAGCACAGGACGTCACTCACCGTGTCCGCCCGGGGGTAGTGTCAGCTCTCGGTGTCTCCGCGCAGCTCCGGGACAGGACGAGGAGAACGGACGAGACTCATTCAAACCCAGCGCTGTGAGATTACGTCCAGCTGTGTGAAGACATGTGACAGATTCCAGAGCCAATCAGCTGCAGGTGTCGCTGTGGGCGGGGTTAGGTAACGGTCGCCGTGTGCTTGAGGCTGGAGAGGTTGTTGTGTGACCCCGGTGTACGTGCTGCGTCCAGGAGAGCTGAGTGGCCGGTGAGGTGTAAGTGGCCGTGTATACATGGGGGGTGGCCGGGTGCTGGAGGGCTCACCGCCGCGGTCTCTACGAGCTCCAGCCTCTGGCTCCATGGAAGTGTTCCTGCGTCACAGGGCCAGCATACTTTGCATCCTGTGTGCTCCTATGATGGCTCCTGACTGTGGAGCCGGACTCTGCAGCCTTTCTCACCTGTGATGGAAAAAGGGCAAAACTTTAATTTCTACACCAGCCAAAAGTCTACCACCTGGCCCCTGTATGTCTCCCATAGTCATGTGACGCGGGTAGTGGGTCAGCGCTGTGCACATACATATAAAAGTCAGAGCGCTGCGCCAGTCACAGCGATGCGTCAGTCAGAGCGCTGCGTCAGTCAGAGCGCTGCGTCAGTCAGAGCGCTGCGCCAGTCACAGCGATGCGTCAGTCAGAGCGCTGCGTCAGTCAGAGCGCTGCGTCAGTCAGGGGGCTGCGTCAGTCAGAGCGCTGCACCAGTCAGAGCGCTGCATCAGTCAGAGCGCTGCGCCAGTCACAGCGATGCGTCAGTCAGAGCGCTGCGTCAGTCAGAGCGCTGCATCAGTCAGGGGGCTGCATCAGTCAGAGCGCTGCATTAGTCACGGGGCTGCGTCAGTCAGAGCGCTGCGTCAGTCAGAGCGCTGCGCCAGTCAGAGCGCTGCGTCAGTCAGGGGGCTGCGTCAGTCAGAGCGCTGCGTCAGTCACAGCGATACGTGAGTCAGAGCGTTGCCCCAGTCAGAGCACTGCGTCAGTCAGAGCGCTGCACCAGTCAGAGCGCTGCGTCAGTCAGAGCGCTGCGTCATTCAGAGCGCTGCATCAGTCAGAGCGCTGCGTCAGTCAGAGCGCTGCATCAGTCAGGGGGCTGTGTCAGTCAGAGCGCTGTGTCAGTCAGGGGGCTGCATCAGTCAGAGTGCTGCATCAGTCAGGGGGCTGCGCCAGTCAGAGCGCTGTGTCAGTCAGAGTGCTGCGTCAGTCAGGGGGCTGCGTCAGTCACAGCGATACGTCAGTCAGAGCGTTGCCCCAGTCAGAGCACTGCGTCAGTCAGAGCGCTGCGCCAGTCAGAGCGCTGCGTCAGTCAGAGCGCTGCATCAGTCAGAGCGCTGCGTCAGTCAGAGCGCTGCATCAGTCAGAGCGCTGCATCAGTCAGGGGGCTGTGTCAGTCAGGAGGCTGCGTCAGTCAGGGGGCTGCGTCAGTCACAGCGATGCGTCAGTCAGAGCGCTGCATCAGTCAGAGCGCTGCGTCAGTCAGAGCGCTGCATCAGTCAGAGCGCTGCATCAGTCAGGGGGCTGTGTCAGTCAGGGGGCTGTGTCAGTCAGGGGGCTGCATCAGTCAGGGGGCTGGGTCAGTCAGAGCGCTGTGTAAGTCAGAGCGCTGCATCAGTCAGGGGGCTGCGTCAGTCACAGCGATGTGTCAGTCAGAGCGCTGCATCAGTCAGAGCGCTGCGTCAGTCAGAGCGCTGCATCAGTCAGAGCGCTGCATCAGTCAGGGGGCTGTGTCAGTCAGGGGGCTGCATCAGTCAGGGGGCTGCATCAGTCAGAGCGCTGTGTAAGTCAGAGCGCTGCATCAGTCAGGGGGCTGCATCAGTCAGAGCGCTGCGCCAGTCAGAGCGCTGCGTCAGTCAGAGATTTAACCTGGGGCAGGTGTGGACATTACAGGAGACTTGCAAAATACACACACACACACACACACACACACACACAGCCCCTCTGCAAAATATATACACACACACTGCTCCTGTGTAAAATACATACACACACAGGGCCGGCTCCAGGTTTTTGAGTCTCAGTGGGCCCCTTTAATACATACAATGATTCATGATGCACAGATACCGCAGAGAAATATAGGTTTACATTCTGGTTTATATTCTGCAGAGGGGCTGTGTCTGTGTCTGTGTGTGTGTCTGTGTGTGTGTGTGTGTACACTACCGTTCAAAAGTTTGCGGTCACCCAGACAATTTTGTGTTTTCCATGAAAAATCATACTTTTATTTATCAAATGAGTTGCCAAATGAATAGAAAATATAGTCCAGACATTGACAAGGTTAGAAATAATGATTTTTATTTGAAAGAATAATTTTCTCCTTCAAACTTTGCTTTTGTCAAAGAATGCTCCCTTTTGCCGCAATTACAGCATTGCAGACCTTTGGCATTCTAGCTGTTAATTTGCTGAGGTAATCTTGAGAAATTTCCCCCCATGCTTCCTGAAGCCCCTCCCACAAGTTGGATTGGCTTGATGGGCACTTTTTGCGTACCATACGGTCAAGCTGCTCCCACAACAGATAAATGGGTTTGAGATCTGGTGACTGCGCTGGCCACTCCATTACAGATAGAATACCAGCTGCCTGCTTCTTCCCTAAATAGTTCATGCATAATTTGCAGGTGTGCTTTGGGTCATTGTCCTGTTGTAGGATGAAATTGGCTCCAATCAAGCGCTGTCCACAGGGTATGGCATGGCGTTGCAAAATGGAGTGATAACCTTCCTTACTCAAAATCCCATTTACCTTGTCCAAATCTCCCACTTTACCAGCACCAAAGCAACTCCAGACCATCAGATTACCTCCACCATGCTTGACAGATGGCGTCAGGCACTCTTCCAGCATCTTTTCAGTTGTTCTGCATCTCACAAATGTTCTTCTGTGTGATCCAAACACCTCAAACTTTGATTCGTCTGTCCATAAAACTTTTTTACAATCTTCTTCTGTCCAATGTCTGTGTTCTTTTGCCCATATTAATCTTTTCCTTTTATTAGCCAGTCTCAAATATGGATTTTTCTTTGCCACTTTGCCCTGAAGGCCAGCATCCCGGAGTCTCCTCTTCGCTGTAGACGTTGACACTGGCGTTTTGCGTGTACTATTTAATGAAGCTGCCATTTGAGGAGCTTTGAGGCGTCAATTTCTCAAACTAGAGACTCTAATGTACTTGTCTTGTTGCTCAGTTGTGCAGCGGGGCCTCCCACTTCTCTTTCTACTCTGGTTAGAGCCTGTTTGTTCTCTCCTCTGAAGGGAGTAGTACACACCATTGTAGGAAATCTTCAGTTTCTTGGCAATTTCTCACATGGAATAGCCTTCATTTCTAAGAACAAGAATAGACTGTCGAGTTTCACATGAAAGTTCTCTTTTTCTGGCCATTTTGAGAGTTTCATAGAACAAACAAATGTAATGCTCCAGATTCTCAACTAGCTCAATGGAAGGTCAACTTTATAGCTTCTCAAATCAGCCAAACCATTTTCAGCTGGGCTAACATACTTGTGCAAGGGTTTTCTAGGGTTTTCTAAACATCCATTAGCCTTCTTACACAGTTAGCAAACACAATGTACCATTAAAACACTGGAGTGGTGGTTGTTAGAAATGGGCCTCTATTCACCTATGTAGATATTGCAATAAAAACAAGACTTTTGCAGCTAGAATAGTCATTTACCACATTAACAATGTAAAATAGCACAATTCATGGAAAAAGTAGTATGTACACCACAATTCTAATGTATATTTTAAATCACCATTACATATAATGTTATACTCAATACTACCATATTATGGACAATATAGGCTCCATCGTCAAATAGACATAGAGAGCACAGGGAAAAAAGACAAAGTTATAACAAATTTATTACAGATAATCAATTAGGCACACAACAGGGGTAAGTGCAGATAATATGTGAAGCTAAAAAATGACCCTCCCCACATAGCGACCCCCAAAATAGATCCAACATTACACATAATAAAATCATTGATTTTAAATATATATAGAAACAGAGGAACCATCACCATGGAGTAATAACAGCAGATAGCATCTCCATATACAGTACAGACCAAAAGTTTGGACACACCTTCTCATTTAAAGATTTTTCTGTATTTTCATGACTATGAAAATTGTACATTCACACTGAAGGCATCAAAACTATGAGTTAACACATGTGGAATTATATACTTAACAAAAAAGTGTGAAACAACTGAAAATATGTCTTATATTCTAGGTTCTTCAAAGTAGCCACCTTTTGCTTTGATGACTGCTTTGCACACTCTTGGCATTCTCTTGATGAGCTTCAAGAGGTAGTCACCGGAAATGGTTTTCACTTCACAGGCGTGCCCTGTCAGGTTTAATAAGTGGGATTTCTTGCCTTATAAATGGGGTTGGGACCATCAGTTGTGTTGTGCAGAAGTTAGGTGGATACACAGCTGATAGTCCTACTGAATAGACTGTCAGAATTTGTATTATGGCAAGAAAAAAGCAGCTAAGTAAAGAAAAACAAGTGGCCATCATTACTTTAAGAAATGAAGGTCAGTCAGCGTGAAAAATTGGGCAAACTTTGAAAGTGTCCCCAAGTGCAGTTGCAAAAACCATCAAGCGCTACAAAGAAACTGGCTCACATGAGGACCGCCCCAGGAAAGGAAGACGAAGAGTCACCTAAAACATATAATAAATTGGGTACAGTAGTTCAATGTAGTTTGTGGGGAATATTTTTCATAAGAATTTGGGAAAGTTATGAAATGTCCTATAAATGTCTGTCCTATTCCTGATCAAAGGGTCTAGACTTTTAGCTGAGATGAATCTGTGCTACAGTAAATTTATCACTTAAACATGAGCCATGTATAAGGGAGTGAGTCGGAGTCGTGGAGTTGGAGGTTTGGCTTACCGACTCCACAGCCCTGTGCATGATTGCTGCAAAGTATGTTTTCCTCTTGACCCTCTCTTGTTTCCGAGAAAATATAATTTTAAATGACGTCCAGGAACCATAAGGAGAGAGATGTGATTAGTCTGATGTGATAAGGGACTCCCTCAGTCATCTGGAGTGGGGCGGAAAGAAGCCAGCTGAGTACATCATCAAATTAGCTGGGTCTCTCCCAATAGTCTCCGCCTGGTTTTTCAAACCTACCTGTCTGCAATCGCACAGACAGGCTCTGATTCATCCTGCCCGTGGTTCGAGCAGCATGAATCGAATGACAGGCCCCCTTTACTATTGAAAAGCCTGCTCAGGATTCATTTGTGGTAACAAAGAATTGGCCATTCATTAGTTACATAAAATAGAACATAATTGGGGGAACACTATAACTTTCACCCTTGAAGCCAATTTTCTATATAACGGTATTACATCTTTTACAGGCAATTCACTAATTGTGTGAAAATCCTAATCACTGTAAAAGACCGAGGAGTGAGCTAGGTATGATGGTGAGCCTGAAGAACATTAAGAACAGGTAAACTCATTGCGTGTAATGCTGGGGCTGAGCTTGTGTACAGCTGTCGTGAAGTATTAGCTGGTAGTAGTGGTGTCCGTACAAAGTGAGTGTACATCCAGCAGAAATGCTGTCACTGTAATGCCCTGGATGTCTGGGCACATGGGCCTGTGTTTTTGGGTAGTCCTCACTGCATTGTATGCCTTGGCATATGTATCCTTGTTTGGACAACTCTCTCTGTAGCCAGTCTTTTGATGATCTTCATATTTTTCATACAAATTGTCATGAATTAAATGTAGTCCACCATTAGCTCTAGTGTGTGCACTAGACAAGCGGGTGTTGTGTATCTAGAACAATTTTCCATTTTGTAATATTTAAAGGGGTCTTCCATTTTCAGGAAAGTTGTCCTTACACGCAATTTATTGTAATAAAAACGAACTGTATTATGCATCCTCGAAGGATCCAGTGCTGAGTGCTGCTTCTCCGGGTGTCTGTCATTGTCTGCAGTGCCGTCATCACGTCGGCAGTGCTGAAGCCAATCAGTGACCTCAGCGGCTTTGTCCTTGTAGACAGCATGAGCCGCTGACCTCACTGATTTCCTGCAGCATTGTCGTCGTGATATCAGTGCTCCAAATAATAAAATAAGAGCCATGGTTCGACTCAGCAGTAAGTAAAGCACAGTTTCTTTGTTTCACAACAAATTGCACCTTGGGACACAACTTTCCTGAAAAAAACAGCCAGACAAATAATAATAAACTCTTTAATGTTTATTAAAGGGGTTGTCTCAAATTTGCAAGTTAATATTGCAAAGTGCTTGTAAAATCAGGGCAACTTTGCAATTTACTTATTTATTGTTATTGTCCACTTCTGCAGTGGCCGATTTCCTAGGCTGCACTGATGGCGGCTTTTCCAATGCGGAAAGTGTGTTTTTTGGGTGAGCTGCTCAGTCATGCCGCTGGAAAGAACCGTCAGTCTTCAGAAGAGCACTGCTCCCTAGGAAGCTAGGAGGCCGAGAGGTGGCGCACTCCTGAAGAAAGAGGATGATACAACCCCTTTAATCAGTACTTTTTATAGTGACCTTTTCCAGAACAAGAAGACAACAGAGCTCTCCTGTGATATATGGATAAATTCTATTTTTTTTCAGTGACATGAATAATCGTAGCAAAGTACTCGCCCATCAGATTCACGTGTCATTAGGTGTGCCAGGTCACTTGCTTACACCAGAAACCAAGAACAAGCAAAACAACCTACAGTTCTTCATTTCAAGTGCAAACAAAAGAGCCGAAACCATAACACTCCACATCCATGGACTTGATGATCTGGTAAGGGTCATCTGTTTGATATTGCCATACTGCACACAGAACTTATTATAGCTTCGATCCACTTTTTAAAAGGGCGTCCAAGATTTTTTTTTTTTAAAGAATGGCTTAAAATATCTCTCTATTCAGGTAAATATTAAGCTGCAAAATTCTGCCTAATTTATTTTGTTTAATTTTTTTTTTTTTTTGTAGGAAGAAGTGACCACTATGGACTTTCAGGATAGGAAATACCTATGTTAAGAAACATTATTAAAGGTGAAAGGTGTCATCAGCTTTACATTTCAGACAGCAATCAGAAGGTGCACTGTGCGAGTGAAGCCAGACCTGGTCACAGAGGTAGGAAAAAATGAAAAAATATTTTAACTTGGGATTGCTGTTTTGTGGAGAAAAAAAATTACACTGCTGTCGCACCAATTTTCATAAAACAGAGTGTGGTGGGTTTTAGTGGGAGGGATTGATGTAAATTGTAGCGGAAATTTGAGTCAGTTCATAAATGTTGGAGTTTGTGTTGGCGCACCTGCAGCACAAGATGTGCCAAATTTATTATGAGGCATATACCATATTTTTCGGACTATAAGACGCACCCCAAATTTTGGGGTGGAATATAGAAAAAAATATATTTTTATAAGATGGGGGTCCGTTTTATAGTCTGAATAGGTACAGTATCTTATCTGGGGGGCAGTGGAGCGAAGGTCACAGGAGGCAGGGTCCTTCAGGAATCCGGTGCTCCAGCAGCGGGGAGTTGCGGTGGAGCTGGATTGCAGGGCCCTCTGTGGCGCCCCTGAGGGTTCAGTCGCCACAGAGTTACTGCGCCTCACCCAGAGGTGTGGTATCTCCTTCTCTCAGGTAAGGATGGAGTACTGCCCGGGACCCCAACACCTGCACTCAACACCACACTACTCCAGGCCGGCTGGAAGGGCCTTATGCACTTGTTTTGCTTCCCCGTCCCTGGCTGGAGAAGGGGGAACCAAAGAGAGGGGGAACCATGTAGTGGATGTGGGTGGAGGACGTAGTTCAGGGGAGCACTTTAGGAAGATATAAAAAGGGAAGCCATCTTAGAAACAGCGTTCAGTTCAGTCGGAGAGGAAGCAAGAAAGAGGAGGGGAGCAGAGTCTCTTCAGGAGCTCTGCTCCACAGTGGGGTCTAGTAAGGAAGGCCCAGGAGGGGAGCAGAGGAGTAAGGCTCCAGTAAGGAAAGGGATTCCAGGGGTATGGAAGGAGCAGGAGGCCACCCGTACACCCGAATCTGCCAGGTGTCAGAGGGATCAGGCCGCAAGAAGGGAACCGGTCCCTGGACTGGCCGAGTACTCCACGTCTCAGCCAGAAAACCGGAGGCTTCTGCACTTCCAAGGTGCAGTTGCCATACTCTCATCTAAGCCACCGAAAAGGGCACCAAGTAGGTCCGGGATCTCAGAGTACCCGTTCGGGACTTTGTTTGCGAGGCGCAGGGCAGGAGGGAGAAGACAAAGCGCGGGAAGTCGGTCAAGAAAGGAACATACAAAAATGAGGTCCCGTTAAGCGCTTCTCATATACTAGAGAGAGTGCTGAACCCCTGTCTGGCAAACGCAGTGCGACGCGGGAGGCTGACACCCGTACAGTGTACCTGAGGAACCTAAAAAGAACTGTGAGTAAACTCGGATGACTGCACTCCACTGCCTTTGTCAGTTATTTTCGCTGCGCCATCTCTCCTGCACTACAACCCCCAGCATTACCATCAACCCTGCACTGCCCTGCAGCAGAAGAGTTGGCTGGGGCCCGGTGGCTGGCTGGGGCCCGGTGGCTGGCTGGGGCCCGATCCATGTCTGGGGCCCGGTCCATAGCTAGGGGCCTGGCTGAGGCCCAGTCCATGGCTGGGGGCCTGGCTGAGACCCGGTCCATGGCTGGTGGCCTGGCTGAGGCCCGGGGCTTGGCGATCTGGCGTGGCTGCGCGCCACTGAGGCCTGCCTGGGGACCGGTGGTGGTGGCAGCGGCAGCAAAGGAGGAGGAGGTGAGATGCTGCGAGTTTCTGTCTGGGAGAAGGTGCGGGATGGACTGGATGCAGGCAGTGTCTAGCTGCGGGCTTGGGCAGGTGAGCGGCGCAGGTTTCCGGTGTGTGCGGCCATCTTCCTGAAGCTGCTATCTACATGAAAATGGCTGCCTGAGCTTCAAGTCAGCGCATGCGCCGGCTCGGGTGGCCATTTTCCTGCGGATCACAGCTTCAGGAAGATGACCGTGCACACTGGAAACCTGTGCCGCTCACAGGGCCCAAAGCCAGACACTTCCCGTATCAAGTCCAAACCGCGTCTGCCCCCAGCCAGACACCCGCAGCATCTCACCTCCTTTGCTGCCACCACCACCACCGGGTTCTTGAAGGAGGGAGGCCCCGCTATCTCGCTCCACCACCACCGCAGGTAAGCAGCGTTTGGAACATAAGTCGCACCCCCCATTTTCCTCCCAAATTTGGGGGGGAAAAGTGCGTCTTATGGTCTGAAAAATACGGTACATCTGAGTAAGCTTGATGCTTGTTAATCCAGTAAGCAAGCTTCTGTTTAAAGGGGTTCTCCTCCAAGAACGTAATAAAATGGCCCCGTCACATAATTTAAATGCAACCCTTTCTACTCGTCAGGACTGGCTGCACTCTGAAAAAAACACTGCTTCTGAGACCTGTGTGTCAACTGTCAGAAGCTGTATCGTACGCACACATACTTACATGATCTGAGGGGAAGCCTGTGACTGAAGAAGAAGAAAATCTTCTCTTCAGCTGACTGAGCACAGATGACTGAGACTGCATACGAATATCCTTTGTATTCAGTCAGCCAAGAAGATTTCTTTTTTCTTTCTATTCTCTTCTCTCGATTTCTTCGCTCTTCCTGACATGTGACTAGGACATGCTGTGTTTGAATTGTGATTGCGATTTCATTACATTCCTGGAGCACCCCTTTAACAACCTAGTCTATGAAACTTCACTCAACTTTTTTTTTTTTTTTCTCCTCGCCAAAATTGGAAAAAAAAAAAACCTGTCAAAACAGGATGCCTATCCTTTTGCTGTACCTTTTATTGTGAAAAGTAAATGATCCATCTGGAGCTTGCTCTTGTAGCCTTTATCATGTGTCCTGTTTCATCTGGTTTTAAAAGTAAATCTGACAAAAAGTACTTTTTAAAAGGGTGCAAGAAATGAACTGGATTTTCATAGAAAGGGTTCACAGATAGAATAGTGTTAGTTACGGAAGCTGTCTTGTCCAGTGTTGCTATTAACCTGCAGCTATAGGGTTAATCTTCAAGTTAATATTGTTATGAAGGTTCCCTGCCATAGTGCTGAAAGTGCTTGCCTAGGAGAAAATGTAACTTTATTTCTCCCAGGAGCCTGGGACTTTCAGTCATGCAGGTGTATTAGTAGAAATGAGTCACTGCTCACAGCACTGAGCGGAGTGGCTGTGTCCAGGCCCCGGCACTGACTGACAACTAGCTTTGCACTGATGCATTGCTGAATACGGGCATATGCCATCTCTCTTAATGCTGTGAGTAGTGACTGTAATTGTTCCAGTAACGCCTGTGACGCGCCCCCTGGGCCGTGTGTGGAGGAATACCCGGAGCCGGGTCTCTGTGTGATGCTAGGGGTTGTAGTCTCCGTGGCGGAGACCCGGTCCCGTGGCTCAGGGTAGTCAAACCAGTGGCGGATCTGTTTACTTGGTTTTGTAATGTTTAAATATCCGACTACGCCACCCGTGGATTGCGGTCACTGAAAACCGCCGCTGCGGGGCAGACCGCTGAGGCTGATGTTGTGTGCGCAGCAGAGGGTAGTATAACTCCCCACGGGAGGAGTATAGCCTCAGGGCAGCGTGTGTAGATGGTGAGGGTTGTGGTACATGGGCGCAGCAGAAATGACTCCGTGCAGTGCAGTTCAGGGTCTTTACTGTTGGTAAGGAAGGAGGCCCTGCCGGGAGTACTGGCTAACATTAGAGGCCTGGTCAGTCTGTGAGCAAACAAGAGTCCCCCTGGCCAGGTGGAGGTGTAGGCCTTCCCATCTGACTGCACTCTTCCTGGCTACCCTGCTGTAGTCGTGTAGTAGCCCACGTCCCTGAGTGTACCGTGTGGTGCTCACCCGTAGGGCTGGTGACTTGGGTCTTTGGTGCCTTCCGCTCCTCGATGGCGGTGCCGGTCCCTTGCGCGTGACTTAGCCTCCGGGCTTTCTATGGCCAGAGGACCTGAAATCCCCTGCCAGGTGGTTTCTGCTGCTGGGTGTAGAATCCCCACAGCCTCGGACTCCGGTGTCCGGTTCTCTGCGTCTTCTGCCAGGACGAGCTCCGCGTCTCCAGTCCCTGGTCTTCAGCTACTGGCTCCTACAGAGCTCCTTGCTGCTGCTTTGTCCCTCTCTCTGGACTAGACTAGACTAACCCCGCCCTAGCTCCAGTTTATAAAGGGCAGGTTCCTTCCCTCCCTGGACTGGGGCAGGAGGTGTGGCATGCAATAATGCTCCTGACCAGGAAAACCCATGCTCGCTCTCAGACATGGTATTTCTACCACTGTGGCAACCAGACCCCTGGGGTGCCACATTCCCCCCTAGTAAATTTTAGTACTCCGAGACTAAACACATTTCTAACAACATATATAAGCAATAACACAACAACATATGTACAAGGAGTTCAGTTTTTATAGGTCACGGCGCTTCCGTAACCAGGTGTCCATGTCACCAAAGATGCATTTTGAGGGACCCGTCCCAAACCCTCCACGTAGGCCCTGGGGTGGCTACAGGGCATAGATGATCTGGCGTTGGACCACGTCTTCAGCCACCTCCACGGGTTTTTGTTCTGTGGTCTGGCATAAAGGGGGCACTTAACAGGTGCAACTATTTACAAGGTACAGATCCGGTTATTCATTGTCTATAACCTGTCAGTCCATAAACCCTGTCAGGTAACTAGAGAAACATAATTAGTATTCGGGTAACAAACATAAAACATTTTAACATTTGCAAAATACAGGTATTTATCATTTCTTTTTCTAGATTCTCCAGCAAGCGGGCCTCTGACCTCTAGTGCTCCTGGTTGACCTACGTAACACACTATCTGGTGGTGTTCTTTCTGGGTCCCCTATTTCCACCCCTTGTGTAGTGGGCTCGCTAGTGTCTGCACTACAGGTGTTTGGGGATGTTACGGGTAGGCTGGGCAGCTTTCTGCATACTCTTTGGCATACCACGGGCACGGCAGGCTCACTACTAGCAGAGGGTTGATTCTCCTGGGCTGCTGATATGGAATCTTCTGCCTCCGGGGCCGGTTGCTCTCCCAACACTACTTGCTCTTCTGTAGGCCCTTGAGGGGCTGGCTGGAGAAAGGTAAGGACGGGTACCACAATAGCGTTGTTAATCTGTGTCCAGAACCGGGGAAATTCTCCGAGTACTGTACTGACCATTTCTTCCCTTTCCTCTGCGGGTTGAGGGCTATCTTGGTCTTCATCAGTGCTTTGCAGCTGCTCGGGACACTTCTTCAGGTGGTCTCTGGAGACAGTGGCTGTGGTCTCTCCTCCATCCTTACTGGTAATGCACACTTTCGGATTTTCATGACTTGAGGGCAGTACTGTGTACAGGTCTTTCTCCCACTGGTCATCCAACTTATGGAGCCGCTTTTTCCTCTTCAAGACCTGCTCTCCAGGCACCAGGGGAGCAGCGGGAGGATGCTGGTTGTAAGTCCTCTCTTGCCTTTCTCTTGCTTGAGACAGACTTCTCTCAACACTCTCCTGCACTTTCCGGTACTGCTGCTGCCGTTCTGTATCCCAGTCTGCCTCTGGCGAGGTGTCCTCAGGTGTCAGGACTCCCATATCCAGGTCAATAGGCAGCTTACCAGGTCTTGCTCTCATTAGGTAAGCCGGGGTGCAGTTGGTGGAATTTACTGGGATGTGGTTATACAAGTCCACCAGATCAGGCAGTTTTTCAGGCCACAGACTGCATTCTTCCAGGGGCAACGTTTTCAGCAAGTCTATCACCACCTGGTTCATCTTCTCACACAATCCATTGGTTTGGGGGTAATGGGGCATTGTCCTTATCTTCTTGCAGCCATAGAGGTTGCAGAACTCCTGGAAGACCTCCGCTTCGAAGGCTGGACCTTGATCAGTCAACACTTGCTCCGGATACCCGTGTGGACGGCAGAAGTGCTGCTGGAAGGCTCTGGCTGCTGTTTGAGCTGTTAAGTCCTTGACAGGGACCACCACCAGGAACCGAGAGTAGTGGTCTACGATGGTGAGGGCGTAGACGTACCCGGACCTACTTGGAGCCAGCTTCACATGGACCAGGGCTACCAGTTCTAGTGGCTGCTTGGTAATGATGGACTGCAGGGGAGTCTTCTGGCTGGCATGGTCCTTTCTTCTCAGGTTGCACGGGCCGCAGTCTCTGCACCATCTATCTTGCCCCTCTCATGCCTACCCAGAAGAACCATTCACGCAACAGGAACTCCAACTTCTTCCATCCAAAGTGCCCTGCTCCGTCGTGGTATGCCTCCAGGACCATAGCCGCGTCTCGTCTCCGGACCACTACCTGCCAGGTCAGCTCATGTGTCCGGGAGTTGACAATCCTCCGGCACAGCTTCCCCTTGTAGAGAAACAGTTTACTCTTCTCCTTCCACAGCTGTTTGGTTTCTTCCGGAGCGTCTGGGTCAAGGCGGGCACCAGCCTGTGTCAGCATCTCTTTTACCAGGTGGACGGCTGGGTCACTGTCTTGCGTCTCCTCCCAGCTGTAGTGGGGTAAGGGATTGAACGTGGCAGAGTGCCTGTCCCTTACACGGTGGGAATACTGGGTAATCCCACGACGGTGGAACGCAGGGAGTTCAATCTCTTCCAGTTCTTCTGGATCTTCCACCCGTCTGGCAAGTTCAGCATCCTGGACAGGGCGTCTGCGTTCGCATTTGTGCGTCCCGCCCGGTATTTGATGGTGAACTCATAGTTGGGTAGGCGGGCCACCCATCTCTGCTCCAGGGCACCAAGTTTTACAGTGTCCAGGTGTGTCAACGGGTTGTTGTCCATGTACACGGTGAACTTGGAAGAGGCAAGGTAATGTTTAAAGCGCTCTGTCACTGCCCATACCACCGCGAGGAACTCTAGCTTGAAGGAGCTGTAATTTTCAGGATTCCTTTCTGCTGGCATAAGCAATTAGCCGTTCTCTGCCCTGTTGCATCTGGGATAGTACGGCTCCCAGCCCCACGTTACTGGCGTCTGTGTGGAGGATGAAAGGCTGGCCGTAATCAGGGTAAGCCAGGACCTCATCCTCCGTGAGGGCCATCTTCAGCTGGCGGAAAGACTCCTCTTCCTGCTTGTCCCACCTGAAGGGCGGCTTCTGATTCTTGGTCTTTGACTGACTCAACAGGAGATCTTGCATAGGGGCTGCCATCTTGGTGAACCCGGAGATGAATCTTTGGTAGTAGCCTACCAACCCGAGGAACTGCCGCACTTCCTTTATGCTGGAGGGTTTTGGCCAGTCCTTAATCACTGTGATCTTATCAGGGTCTGGAGCTACTACGTCAGCACTCACCACATGTCCCAGGTACTGTACCTTTGGTTTCAGTAGATGACACTTGGAGGGTTTCACCTTTAGGCCGTAGCCTGCCAGGGCGTCAAACACCTCTGCCAGGTGTTTCAGATGGTCCTCATATGTTTTGGAACACACGATGACATCGTCTAGGTAGAGCAGGACCGTCTCAAAATTCCTGTGCCCTAGGCAGCACTCCATCAGCCGCTGGAAGGCTCCTGGTGCGCTGCAGAGCCCGAACGGCATACAGTTGAATTCGCTGAGACCCATCGGGGTGGTGAACGCGGTCTTCTCCTTGTCAGCCTCTGCTACAGGAACCTGCCAGTACACGCTAGTAAGATCCAAAGTGGAGAAGAAGTTAGCAGACTTTAATGCAGCTAAAGATTCCTCTATCCTAGGTAACGGGTACGCATCTTTGTGTGTGATACGGTTGACCTTTCTGTAATCGACACACATTCTCATAGTGCCATCTTTCTTTTTCACAAGAACTAGTGGAGCTGCCCAGGGGCTACAGCTGTCCCTGATTAACCCAGCCTCCTTCATTTCTCGCAACATTCCCTTGGCATTCTGATAGTGTGCAGGGGGTACAGGTCGGTATCTTTCCTTTATGGGTGGATGGTCTCCCGTGGGGATGTGATGTTCTACCCCCTTTACTTGCCCAAAGTCTAGCGAGTGTTTGCTAAAGACCCTTTCGTACTCCTGCACCACCCGGTAGACTCCCTGTTTTTGGTGTGAGGGAGTGGAGTTGGTGCCCACATGCAGCTTCTGACACCAGTCCTCCATTTGTTTCTTGGAGCCGTTACCCTCCTCTGGTTGAGATGGAGGCAAAGGTTCCACGGCCATTTTGGTTAACAGTGAACAATTTGGCTAGTGTGGCATACCGGGGCAAGTATACTTCTCTTTCCCCAATGTTTAGGATGCGGACGGGTACCCCCCCATGGGGTACATCGACCACCCCCCATGCTGTCAAAATGGTGGGCCTACTGTCTGAGTAGACAGGTTCTACCATGGCTTGGTAGTCCCTTTCTCTTAACCCGATTGCAGTCCGGCACCAGATCACCATCTCACTCTTTGGGGGCATGGCGATAGGGAACGGGTCGCTCATCCTAACACTACCAATCTCACCACCAGACAGTTCTACCTGTTGCCTTTTCATCAGGGCTCTGATCTCTTTTTGTAAGACACGCTGCTGGCTGGAGCTGGCGTTCATCGCAAGCTGCTGTAATATGACAGTTATCTCTACAAGACAATTTTCAATAACATTAGTACCCAAGGTTATCTTAGGGTGGCTTTCACGACGGTCAATGTCCACAATAATCAGTCCTTGCGCTGGCAGTCCAACTTTACCAATTTTTATGGTCACCTCCTTGAATCCCACCTACGGTACGGGCTGACCATTGCTGGCAATGATGCTCAAATCGTCATCTGGGTAGCGGGTAATATCCGAGTCATTCCAGTACCGCTTAAAGAGCACATAGGGGATGGTGGTTACTTGTGACCCGGTGTCCAGTAGTGCACTCATAGGGATGCCATCCAGCACCACGGGTAAAACCGGTCGTCCCCCTACGTACTTATCACGCCAGCTCGATGGGCCTGAAGATCTTATGCCTGGGGGTCGGCCCTCTGCCCCATGTTGGGCCCGTTTAAATGACAGTACCTTGCCATATGTCCTGGTTGGTTGCAGCGGCGGCAGATGGGTTGTCCGTCCTGGTCGTAGCGGTTGCTTGGCCTTCCTCTGGATGATGGGATCCTCCTCCATCGACTCCAAGGGACATCCTCCAGACTGGAAGCCGGCTGGATCTTTCCTGGGGAAGACACCTGTAAAGACTGCACAGTTCTGGTTAGCGCGGCAACGCTTTTGGTCAGTTCTTGGACCTGATGGTGCAGATCTGCAGCCGGGGTTTTGTCCAAAGCCTGTGCATCAGCTCCCACAGGCTCTGCAGACAAGGGCGCCGCCTCCTGGTGGTAGGTGATAGCAGGGCGCCTGTGGGTTACAGAGCCACCTGGTGCCGGTTCTCGGAGCACCCAGATGGCCCTGTCTTTAAACTGCGCAAAGTCTAAATCAGGGTTCTGGAGGGAAATAACACGCAACTGGGTTCGGTGGGCGCTGGACAGTAGACCCTCAATGAACTGTTCAGTCAACAGCTTATCCTCATTCTGCACACTGTCAGGGTCTGCCTGCTTAATGGCTCTCAGGGCCTCCTGCAAATTGAAAGCATAGTCCCGTATACTGTCTTGTGCCCGTTGCTTGCATCCATAAAATTTTAACTTGATCTCTGCTGAGGTGCGGGTATCAAAAGTGTCCTTTAGACGGGCCAGTATTTCCTTTACAGTCCCCTTTCCCCTGGCTGACCAGGACTTTACTTCTCTTTGGGCTGCCCCGATTAACTGACCTGTCAGGATGCTCACTTTTTGTTCCTCGGACAGGGGGTATACTTTGAATAGGCTATACAGTCTTTCTTTAAAGTCACTCAGGGTATGCGACTCCCCTGAGTACTGGGGTAACCATGCCGCTCCTGGGATATACGGCATCGTGAAAGGCATCACTGCGGCAGCAGCCGCGCTGGCGGTGGGAGCTCCCTCCATTCCTGGTGTCTTCCTCCCCCCTAGTTAACCGTGGCCTACCTTTCGTTGCTTTTTCTCTGTAGGCCGCGGCTCCGCAGTCGATCGTCGGGGGTCGAGGACTTTGCGTCGCGCGCTGGTGATGTCGGCGTCCGCGGGGCTCCTTCCAGGACCTTGCACAGCGTCAGTGCGTAAGGTGGGGCTTCAGCTCTCGCGCGCTTTTGGTGTCCACGCCCCACTTCTTCCAGCGCGGCGTCCCGGAAATGGCGCCCAATGGCGGGAAAATGGCTGCGGATGGTGGGAAAATGGTTGCGGATGGCGGGAAACTTCACCACGGTAAGTATCACAGTCTTTCTTCAGGCACGCAGTACCCGGTGGTTGCGGGCACAAAATCCTGCTGACTACGCCAAAGTTGACGCGCCCCCTGGGCCGTGTGTGGGGGAATACCCGGAGCCGGATCTCTGTGTGATGCTAGGGGTTGTAGTCTCCGTGGCGGCGACCCAGTCCCGTGGCTCAGGGTGGTCAAACCAGTGGCGGATCTGTTAACTTGGTTTTGTAATGTTTAAATGTCCGACTACGCCACCCATGGATTGCGGTCACTGAGGCTGATGTTGTGTGCGCAGCAAAGGGTAGTATAACTCCCCACGGGAGGAGTATAGCCTCAGGGCAGCGTGTGTAGATGGTGAGGGTTGTGGTACATGGGCGCAGCAGAAATGACTCAGAGTCCGTGCAGTGCAGTTCAGGGTCTTTACTGTTGGTAAGGAAGAAGGCCCTGCCGGGAGTACTGGCTAACATTAGAGGCCTGGTCACTCTGTGAGCGAACAAGAGTCCCCCTGGCCAGGTGGAGGTGTAGGCCTTCCCATCTGACTGCACTCTTCCTGGCTACCCTGCTGTAGTCGTGTAGTAGCCCACGTCCCTGAGTGTACCGTGTGGTGCTCACCCGTATGGCTGGTGACTTGGGGCCTTTGTTGACTTCCGCTCCTCGATGGCGGTGCCTGTCCCTTGCGTGTGACTTAGCGTCTGGCCTTTCTATGGCCAGAGGACCTGAAATCCCCTGCCAGGTGGTTTCTGCTGCTGGGTGTAGAATCCCCACAGCCTCGGACTCCGGTGTCCGGTTCTCTGCGTCTTCTGCCAGGACGAGCTCCGCGGCTCCAGTCCCTGGTCTTCAGCTCCTGGCTCCTACAGAGCTCCTTGCTGCTGCTCTGTCCCTCTCTCTGGACTAGACTAGACTAACCCCGCCCCAGCTCCAGTTTATAAAGGGCAGGTTCCTCCCCTCCCTGGACTGGGGCAGGAGGTGTGGCATGCAATAATGTTCCTGACCAGGAAAACCCATGCTCGCTCTCAGACAAGGTATTTCTACCACTGCGGCAACCAGACCCCTGGGGTGCCACACCTGCATGACTGAAAGTCGCCAGTATCGGGGAGAAATAAAGTTCATATTCTCCTGGGAGACTCGCCGCCGCTGGGCACCTGCTAACCTGCAGGTTAATAGCATTATTCGACCTGACAGACAAAGAAAACCTGATCTTCCAATAGGTTTTTTTTTTTCTATCTAGATCTATTTTTTATTAAATAAACACTTCTAGAAATATGTATTAATAACTATGTAGAGAAAGAAAGTGGGGTTTAGGGGTGCTGGTGGATATAGTCAGTATTACTTGCAGCAAGAAGTGAGGGGCACCATATACCCCATAGGTAATGGATCATTGGTCCTCCCTGCTCTCCGTCTTCAACTTCGGTCACGTGACCAACTAAGACCTGACGCTACACAGGTCCTTATACACAGACGCCACTCTACTTCCGGACGCTGCACGCTGATGCCGGAGTCTCCGGCCTGGACTCCGACATCCACCAGCTCCTGCCTTGCTCTGCCAGCAGTACACCTCTGCACTGCATCAGGAGGAAAGCCGCAACACCACGGATCAATAACTACTTAAGGTACCGCACTGCCTCACCAATGTTTTCAAGACAGCTGCCTATATAGGAACTTCCGCCTATGGTACACACTATAGAGCCAAAAGGCTCTCTGGACACTACAGGGAATTCTTATGCCTAATTCTAAAACTGAATAGCCAACCAACGTTTGTACCTCAGACTAACAGGAACAGGAATCCTGCAGCCAAAATACACCGGCCAACCAGCCCCCCTAGTATAATTAAATTTACCACCTAAACCAGCCAGTGGTAATTTTATTCTATATTTTATAAACTATATAACATCAGTACGAGGGATAAATATACCCTTACTAATTAACTCACTTCAAGTCCCTACAGGTTAACACAGTGAAATTGTGGACTAAACTGTGACCGAAGTAGTCATACTTACCATAGAACAAGCCGTTGGGTAGAACTGAACCAAATAGAGTTCACCTAATCAATCATCATTTCCTTACTGGTAACGTATTTTACCCTATCGCAATTTGTGTATTATATGTTTTGTCAGGTACATGTCTATTTGTCCAGATCATACCTAATGTTACCATTTAGTCCCCACAGTAAACTACCTCTCTAGCCATACAAACACAAGTGGCTCCCCGGAACACCAGGATCAATAATCAAAACCCACTCTTCAGCCAACTAAAACAGGTAATTATCTAGATTTACTGTGTGGCACCCTGCTGCGCATTGGTGCCACAGAACCCAGAAGGGTGCATGGATGGACTTCTCCACAAGAGGCCTTCACACATTCACACATCTCCACCCTACCACCTCACACCAGCAGAGGGAGCCCGTTAGGGATATATATATAGGGAGGGTGGAGCCAGGCAGCTCAGTTTGTGTTTTAGTCTGAAGTGAGTTCAGACAGGTCCTACTCAGACATAGAGAGGGACAGAGCTCAGAGTTGAGCTGAGAGCGTGCTGACGCTCAGAGAGCAGCGAAGAGGCAGCACGCTGGCTGCTGTGCTTAGGCAAGCCAAGGCCTACAGCACGTGTGAAGGCCTAGTGAGGGCCCTGAGTGGCCGAAGGCGAGAGGAGAAGGAAGAAGTAGTGAGGGGGCAGAGGAGCATACCAGGCTCACCCCGATATATATACCGGACACCGTCTCCGCGCCTACAGGGACCCTTTACACCCAGTAGGAACCACCGGAACTCCTGGAGGACTACAGTTCCCAGGTTCACCAAACGCTGATTACAGTACCAGGGCTAGGAGTCACGGAGGCCCCAGCATCCAAGGAGAGTGATCTCCAAGAGAAGGCCCTACCACCAGGTCAGCAGGTGCAAAGAGAGACAGTAACCAAGCTAGGCCTAGCTCCAGGCAGGTCAGAAGCTTAGCGAGTAAAGCCACGGATCAGGAGGCCCTATAACCGCTCACTGGGGAGAGTCCAAAAGTGCGCCCTTCGCCCGGAGTACCCTGGACCGTGCCTGCACCATCACCAGTAAAGGTACTGAAGCTTACCCCCGTGTGAGTGTCCGTCTTTCCTCCGGGACCGTCCTGCCGTCTGTCCCCTGCACCACCATCCATTACACCCAACGCTGCCCTGGAGCTATCTCTACTTGTGGAGAGCCGCACCATCCCTGCTGCCATCACACCAACTCCAGAGGACTCCTCCGCAGTGGCAGCACCCCTTAGCTGCATTCCACAGGTGGCATCACAAACACTTTCCCAAATCCCCTATAAACTATTCCCCCTTTTACTAACCACCCTGGGTCACGGACCGGGCAAGCTACCGTGATATTCCCCCAGCAACCAGAGGCCCGGCTGCCGTGTACCCCACGGCCCAGGGGGCGCGTCAATTGTACTAAGATAAAAGAGGGGCCAAACAACGTCCCTTAATCCAGTTGTTTTTTCCCTTTCAGCTGGTCGCCCTGTATACAGCTGACCAGAGACGCCTACCTACTCTCAAATAGAACATACACACCACCTAATTGTGCTCCAGGTATATACGGTCCACTTCCTAAAAAGGTAACCTGATAACTCATCTGAAGCAGCATATTATAGCAATTGTATATACCCTTCACAAGTATCCACACGCCTTGGATCACTCAGAAAGACCCACTAAAGTGAACCTCAACCCTCAATACAGTGGTACCTCATATTCTCAACAGCAAAAAATTCCCCAGCCAAGATTCCCCTTCCCTCCCCTCTGCCCATGCAATTTATCATCCCTATCTATGAATTTTAATTATTGCTTTCTATGAATTTTTACTTTTAAATTTAATAAACCGCTTTTATCAACCAATCCTCTTGTATCTTTCCTGAACTCAGTACACTAGCGCAGTAGTCCTTTAACAAATGTATGAATAACTGGCTTGCGTACACTTGACTCTGCCCACTTACCAAGAGTCGTACACCATGTACAGTAGTCAGATTAATAGAAATATAGCACAATGCAGAGTTATGGGACTTGTTTTATGCAGCATGGAGATATGTCAGAAGAGCGGACAGCTAGCTGTAAACGACATGATACTGTCTTGTCGAATTCAGATTCTCATTGTTCTGCCATGTGGAAATAATGGTATCCTTCAAAAAACAGGTGCGTTATGAATACAAAACACTTAAAGTGAACCTGTAAGAAAAAGAAAATGCAATGCGATCTGAGCGCACCAGGTTATAGAGAAGGAGGAGGTGTGCAGAATGATATGTGATTTTGTGAGAAAAGATTCAGTATAACCTGTGATTTATTCATTTATTTATAGCTCTGCTCTCTCTGGGACTTCCGGGACTTCCGGTCCAGTGGGCGGTCCTATCAGTGACTGACAGTTATTTCTCTATGCACACTTATACACAGATAGCTGTCAGTTATTGATAGCCCCGCCCACTGGACCATACATGCCAGAAAGAGCAGAGTATTAAATGATGAAAACACAGGTTATACCTAGTCTTTTCTCACAGCACTATACATCAATCTGCTGAGCTCCTCCTGCTTTATAACATGATGCCTGCAGATTATACTGCTTTTTCAGGTGACAGGTTTACTTTAAGGTATGTGCACACAGAGTTTCATTTGTATAGTAAAACAACTTGCTGTTCATATGTTCAGTCTTTTGAACATGTTTTTCCTCTTCAGGTTTTAAAAAACACCTGGTGGGAAACAAAGTGCATCTCACTTCTTTGTAAGCGTTTCCTGATGGAAATCACTCCAAACTAAGCGCTATCCAATCAAAAGACTGCAAAACTTAGGAAAATACCTCTGCCGAAATGATTCAAAGCTGCTACAAGAAAATAATCTACGCGTTGTTTGGCGAGTGTTTCAACACGTTACAAATACTCCATGTGCACATAGCCTTACTCTACCAATTGATCAGTTTAATTACAGAAATTAACATTGTGTTATTTGTGCACATTTTAGCAAGCAAGAAAAGGAAGCTCTGACAAGAGGCACAGTCGATCTGCTAGCTAGTTCTATGCATTCAGCATTGAAATTGCAAAACAAAGATGGAAAAGTCATGGAATTATGACAATCACAGGATGGATAGATATGTTATTAGCACATGTTGACAAAATGGAAGCAAATTTTTCAAAACCGCTCGATTTATTCAGCATGGAGTATGAGTGCCACATGCAGAAATACAATTACACACCTCAGCTGCTATCAGGGTAGTTATTAATGGTTGTCTAAGAAATGTTCTGTTACGCTGAATACACTTAGGCACTCAAATCATCAAGATCCGCTGCTGGCAGCTCCCTTTGTAATAGACAATGACATCCCAGATGTGATCGATGGAAGACATTTCCAGAGACCCTGCAGGCCATTGCAGCATGTTTAGGCCTCATAGGTTTCTCAAAATGGCATGAGCAGCATGGGTCCTGGTGATGTCCTGTCCATTGTTTAATTTGCATATCATTAACATATCTGTCAATCCTGTGATTTCCATAATTCTACGACTATTCCTTCTTAGTGTTGCAATTTCAGTGTTGGGGAGTGTATATTCTAGTGGGGTATGTCCTCTTACGTAATATTTCAGCTTCTACAGATCTGAAGTGTGTTAGGAAGTCGTCATGGTTACAGTAATCTTCTTACAACATTTGTCATTTTCTTTTTGCACCCTCTCCCCATGAATGTGACTCGCCCAGGGGGATATGGGAGAACTCGGTACCCGGGCATTTACCTTCGTTGTAGGATGTCATGACAGTCGGCTCCCGGGCCCGTACTCTGGGGTCTCTCTTGAAAAGGGGCTTTGTCACTTGATAGAGCGGTTAGCAGTTTTGTCTTGTGACGCCACCTGTGGTTTCTGGTAATAGGTAACCAGCGCTGCTGCAGACCTCTGGGGCGGTTGACAAGGCAGCTGGGTTGGAACGGCTCCCCACAGGTGGAGCGGGCCCCAGGGCAGTGTGGAGGAAGGGATGCAGGTGAGAGGGGGCCAGGTCGGATCAGGGGGAATGACGGACACGCACACAGGAGATTCACTTTGGTACCTTCCCTGCTGTAAATAACAGGTACGGTCCAGGGTACTCGGTAGGAAGGGTGCACTTCTGGACTCTCCCCAGTGAGCAGGTATAAGGCCTCCTGGTCTGTTTCTTCCTCTCTCTAAGCTCCTGGCCAGCCTGCAACTGGGCCTAGCTTCTATGCTGTTTCACTCTCTCACCTGTCGGCTTGGTAGTAGGACTTTCTTCTGACTACCACGATCCCTGGACGCTGGGGCCTTCATGGTTCCTAGTCCTGTCAATGGATTTAGCTTCAGGTCGACCAGGGACTTGTAGTCCTCCTGGTATTCTGGTAATCCCTACTGGGTGTAGAGGACCCTGTAGGTGCGGACCCGGTGTCCAGTTTGTATTCTGGGGTGAGCCTATGATGCTCCTCTGCCCCCTAGTCACTTCTCTCTGCTTTGCCTCCGGCCACACTCGGGGCCCCCTCAGCCTTCAGCACGTACTGTAGGCCTTGGCTTGCCTCAGCACAGCAGCCAGAGTGCTGCTTCTTCACTGATCTCCTAGCGTCAGCACACTCTCTCTACCTAACTCCACCCTCCAGTATATATATCCCTAACAGGGCTCCCTCTGGTGGTATGAGGTGGAAGGGTGGAGGTGTCTGTATGTAGTGAGGGCCTCTTGTGGAGAAGTCCGTCCATGCACCCTTTTTGGTCCTGTGGTACCTGTGAACAGCAGGGTGCCACGTTCCCCCCTAGTAAAATTCAGTACTCCTGGACTGAAGCATTTTGTAACAGGTTACAACAATGACAATTATAATAACAATAATATATTTTCTTAAAGTTACAGTGAGTTCCATAAAACAGGTGTCCATCTCACTGATAAAGATGCAAATCGAGCAGCATGAGGGACCTGTCCGAAAACCCTCAACATAGGCCCTGGGCGTGGCTGCAGGGCATAGGTGATCCGACGTTGGACCACGTCTTCCGCCACGCCAAACGGGTATTTGTTCAGTGGTCATCTGTTGCATACAATCAATAAGGGCACTTTAATAAGTGCAACTATTTACATGACAGTTTTTGGCTGCTCACAGTCCTCAGCCTACAAGTCTTTATACCCTTATGGGTAACTGGGCAACACACATATATAACTTTTTCAGTTCACACAATAAATAATAGTAGGCAATACCCAACTGGGTAACTATTTACACTTTAGGCATTTTGTATTTTAATCCCTAAACCTGGCATGGATTTGGCCTTATGTGCTGCATGTGGATCTTCGTAGCACTGGAGTGATACTGGTGTCTGTGTATGCACTATCTGCTAACCTATCAGATCTACATGTAGGTAAGTTATAGAAATGCCTCAATCTCTCTATAGGACTGGCAAGTGCACTGTTTACTGGGCCTTCAGGCTCTGCTTCAACTGGTGACCCTCCTCTTACTGGGGACTCTTCCTGTTCCTGAGCAGGTTCTTCTAGGGCGCTTACAGGTTCTACTTGTGGTGGAGGTTCTTTTGGTTGCTGATAGAAGTGTATCACTGGTATGATAACTGCTCCATCAAGTTGAGGAGAGTCCACAGGGAAGTCTCCTAGAACTGTATGAATTACATCTTCCTTGGGCTCTTCCAATGCTAGTGTGGCGCCCCTGAGGGTTCAGTCGCCACAGAGGTACTGCACCTCACCCAGAGATGTGGTGTCTCCTTCTCTCAGGTAAGGAGGGAGTGCTGCCCGGAACCCCAACACCCGCATTCAACACTACACTGCTCCAGGCCGGCTGGAAGGGCAAGATGCACTGTGTTCTGCTGAGCCCTGTCCTTGGATGGAGTGAGGTGAACCAAAGAGAGAGGGTACCAGTAGTGGGTGTAGGTGGAGGATGCAGAACAGTGGAGCACTTATAGAGGAGGTGTATATAAAGGGGGGCCATCTTAGAAAGAGTTAGTTAGTTAGTTAGTTAGTGAGTGTGGACTCAGTGAAAGGAGAAGAGGGGAGCAGAGTCTCTTCAGGAGCTCTGCTCCATGAGTGGGGCCTAGTAAGAAGAGGCCCAGGAGGGGAGCAGAGGAGGAAGGCTCCGGTAACAGAAGGGATCCCAGGGGGTACGGTGAGTGCAGGACGGCACCCGTACGCCCGAATCTGCCAAGTGTTAGAGGGATCAGGCCACAAGAAGGGAACCGGTCCCTGGACCAGCAGTGTTACTCTAGGTCTCGGCTGGAAAACCGGAGGCTTCTGCACTTCCATGGTGCAGTTGCCACAGTCTCAACCTAGTCACTGTGAAGGGCATCAAGTAGGTACGGGAACTCCAGGTTGCCCAGAAGGACTTCAGAGCACCCGATCGGGACTGTGTGTGGGGAAGCGCAGGGCAGGAGGGAGAAGACCCAGCGCGGGAAGTCGGTCTAGTAAGGAACATAAAGAAAGCGGGGTTCCGTCAAGCGTTCCTGATATACTTGAGAAAGTGCTGAACCCCTTGTCTGGTAGACGCAGTACGACGCAAGAGGCTGACACCCGTACAGTGTACCTGAGGAACTTAAACAGAACTGTGAGTAAACTCGGATGACTGCACTCCACTGCCTCAGTCAGTTATTTTTGCTGCGCCATCTCTCCTGCACCTCTAGCCCCAGCATCACCACCATCAATACTACACTGCCCTGGGGCCCGCTCCACCTGTGGGGAGCCGTTCCAACCCAGCTGCTCTAACAACCGCCCCAGAGGTCTGAAGCAGCGCTGGTACCTATTACCAGAAACCACAGGTGGCATGACGAACACTTCCTAAGAACTACAAATCCCATATAAAAATATTTTCCTTCCCCTTTTTGTTGACCGCCCTGGGCCACGGACCGGGCCGCCGCCACTGTGACATTTCCCTTCCCCAGCATCTATAGGCCCGGCACCGAGTGACCCACGGCCCTGGGGGCACGTCACTATAAGAGGTACTTCTTCCCCCTGTGTCTTCAGTAGACCTGGGCACAATTTCAAGTGATATCTTGAAACTGTTGCGGTTGTCTAACCTCCATTTTTGCTGATCAGGCAGGTTTTGCTGTTGTCAAATCTGCAATTTAACACAGTGTAGGGCTCTCTTTCCCACTGGTCATCGAGCTTGTGACCTCTTCTCTTCCGCTTTAGCACTATTTCTCCAGGTGCCAAGGGTTCTGCTGGTGCATGCTTATTGTACTGTTCTTCTTGCCTTTCCCTTACTCTGTTTAGACTGTCTTCGACACAGGCCTGTACTTTCCTGTACTGCTCTTGCCGACTTGTGTCCCAGTCTTCAGTGGACATATCTGCAGTAGGTTCTACCACTCCGAGTTCCAGGTTCATGGGCAATTTTCCAGGTCTTGCTCTCATGAGTAGAACTCACAGGTATGTGGTTATACAGGTCTACCAGGTCAGGTAGTTTATCTGGCCACTGGTTCCTCTCTTCCAAAGGTAAGATTTTCAACAGGTCTATGTTGTTCATTTTCTTGCACATACCGTTGGTTTGAGGGTGATACGGCGTAGCCCTGATCTTCTTACATCCATACAGGTGACAGAATTCTTTAAATAGCTCGACTTCAAAAAGGCAGGGCCTTGATCTGTGAGCACCTTTCCAGATATCCATGGGGTCTGCAGAAGTAGGCTTGGAACGTTCTTGCTGCAGTTTCTGCTGTCAGATCCTTGACAGGGGCTACCACCAGGAACCCGGAATAGTGATCCACCATAGTCAGTGCATAGGAATAGCCTTATCTGCTGGGTGTCAGTTTGACGTGATCCAGAGCGACAATCTCCAGTGGTTGGGTTGTTTTGATGGACTGCAAGGGTGCTTTCTGGCCGCCGTAGTCTTTCCTTCTGAGGCTACAGGGTCCACAATTCCGGCACCACCTTTCTATGGAGCTCCGCATTCCAACCCAATAGAACCGGTCCTTCAGCAGGGTTTCCAGCTTCTTCCAGCCAAAGTGACCTGCTTGATCCTGGTAGGCCTCTAACACCATCTGGATGTCTGTCCTGGGTACTACAATCTGCCACGCCATTTCATGGGTTCTAGGGTTGACATACCTTCTGCACAGCTTCTCTCTGTAGATGAACAGCCGGCTTCTCTCATTCCACAGTTGTTTGGCTTGTGGAGGAGCATCCTTCTCCAGGTGAGTACCTTCTTGGGTTATCAGTCCTTTGATGAGGCTGACAACCGGGTCACTGTCCTGGGTTTCCTTCCAGTTGTGATGAGGTAAAGGGTTTAGTGTCTTACCACGACATCTTCTGGAGGCGCGCTGCTCGTGGACCATTCCATTTCTGTGGAAAGCAGGTAGTTCAATTTCTTCGAGATCCTCCACTTCATCCTCGGTGTCTGACTGGTGGGGTATTCTTGACAAGGCATCAGCATTGGTGTTCTTGTGACCTGCCCGGTACTTGATTGTGAACTGGTAATTCGACAATCTGGCCACCCAACGCTGTTCCATGGCTCCCAACCTGGCTGTTTCCAGGTGTGTCAAGGGGTTGTTGTCAGTAAAGGCTGTAAATTTAGTTGAGGCTAGGTAATGCTTGAATCTTTCAGTGATAGCCCAGACCAAGGCCAGGAACTCCAGCTTGAAGGAACTGTAATTCTCCGGGTTCCTCTCAGTAGGGCGAACCTTCCTGGTGGCATAGGCAATTACCTTTTATCTGCCGTTTTGCTTCTGGAATAGCACAGCTCCCAGTCCCTCGTTGCTGGCGTCGGTGTACAACAGGAAAGGTTGGCTGTAGTCAGGGAAAGCCAGGATTTCTTCACCAGTTAGGATCTCCTTCATCACTGCAAAGGATTCAGTCTGTTCCTTGCCCCACTGGAATGGGGGACTTTTACCTCTCTTGGACTGTCCTATTAGGAGATCTTGTAAAGGTGCTGCCTTTTTGGTGTAGTCCTTTATGAACCTCCTGTAGTACCCGACCAGTCCCAGAAACTGACGTACTTCCTTGATGTTTCTCGGTTCAGGCCACTTCTGGATGGCAGTGACCTTCTCCGGGTCTGGTGCTACTCCCTCTGAGCTGACTATGTGCCCCAGGTACTGAACCTTCCGTTTGAGCAAGTGGCACTTGGAAGGCTTTAGTTTCATCCCATACCGGGACAATGCTTCAAATACCTCCGCCAGGTGCTTCAGATGGTCTTCATACGTCTTTGAGTACACGATAACGTCATCCAGGTATAGCAGCACTGTCTCGAAATTCCGGTGTCCTAAGCAACACTCCATCAACCTCTGGAACGTTCCAGGGGCGTTGCAGAGTTCAAACGGCATACTGTTGAACTCGCATAATCCCATAGAGGCGGTGAAAGCTGTCTTCTCCCGGTCTTCCTCAGCAACAGAGACTTGCCAGTACCCACTAGTGAGATCCAATGTGGAAAAGTAATTGGCAGATTTTAGTGCCGCCAGGGATTCCTCTATACAGGGCAAAGGGTATGCATCTTTATGTGTTATTCAATTAATTTGCCTGTAATCTACACACATCCTCATGATACCATCCTTCTTCCTGACCAGGACCAGGGGAGCTGCCCAGGGGCTACAGCTATCCCTTACTACCCCTGCCCTTTTCATGTCATGCAACATTTCTTTCGCTTTCAGGTAATGCGCTGGTGGTATGAGTCTGTAATGCTCCTTGATGGGTGGATGATTACCTGTGGGTAGGTGATGTTGTACCCCTTTGACCCTTCCAAAATCAATTGAGTGTTTACTAAACACCTGTTCATATTCCTGAACCACCCTGTAGACACCGTGTTTTTGATGGACAGGAGTGGCGTCAGTTCCAACATGGAGCTGCTGACACCATTCCTCCAGCTGAGCTTTGGAGTCATTGTCCTCCACCGTGTCTGGTGGGGTCAAGGGTTCCACTGTGTGTATAGCATCATTATTCACAGTATACAATCTGGCAACAGTGGAATATCGTGGCAATTTGACTTCTTCCCCCCCCCCATAGTTTAGGAGGCGTACGGGCACCCTTCCATTGTGCACATCAACTACCCCTCTAGCAGTTAGGTCTGTGTTCTGAGTTAACGGGCTCTACTACCGCCTGGTAGTTCTGTCCCCTGAGGCCTATTGCTGCCCTACACCAAATCAGCATTTCACTTAGCGGGGGAATCACAATGGGTATCGGGTCTGTCACCCGTACAATACCAATTTCACCACCTGTTAGTTTTACCTGTTGCTGGTACAGGAGGGCTCAAATTTCTTTCTGGAGCACCTTCCTCTTCCCTGGTTTGGCAGTGTCAGCCATCTGTTGGAGTAAGAACAACACTTCTCCCAAACAATTAACAACAACATTTGTACCAAGTATCATATATAAGTCTGTATCGCCAGGGTTAGACTCTACTACAATCAGTCCTTGGTCCTTTAGTTCTGCTCTTCCCATCTTCACTGTCACGTCCTTAACCCCGACTAGGCTAAGAGGAAGGCCATTGGAGGCATACACAGAGAGGTTTGGGTTTGGCGGGTGGAGTTAATCTATGGACCAGTACCTTTTGTAGAGGACATCAGGTATGATGGTTACCTGTGATGCGGTGTCCAGTAGGGCAGGTGTTGCGATGCTGTCCAGCACAATGGACAGGAAAGGTCTTCCTCCCACGAACCGGTAGTACCAGCTTGATGGGCCTGGTCGGTCTACTCCTGGGTGTCGGCCCTCGACCCGTTTAAATTACAGGTCCATGCGGGGTGGCCTGCCTTGTGGCAACAGTAGCAGACGAATTCTCTTGGAGGGCGACGTTGATCGTTGGTCCTCCCACGGGGTGGTGTTGTCCTCCTTCTTCTCCTCATCCAGGGGACATCCTCAGGGCTGTCGGCGAGTAGGATCCTTCCATCCGTCTCGGGCTCTGTCTGTAGCTGCAGGGCGCTCAGGACAGTGGTCAGAGTTTTACTTAACTGACGCACTTCAGAGCGCAGACTGTCCAGCTCGCTAGGGATGCAGGTGAGAGGGGGCCAGGTCGGATCACGGGGAATGACGGACACGCACACAGGAGATTCACTTTGTACCTTTACTGGTGTAAATAACAGGTACGGTCCAGGGTACTCGGTAGGAAGGGTGCACTTCTGGACTCTCCCCAGTGAGCGGGTATAAGGCCTCCTGGTCTGTTTCTTCCTCTCTCTAAGCTCCTGGCCAGCCTGCAACTGGGCCTAGCTTCTATGCTGTTTCACTCTCTCACCTGTCGGCTTGGTAGTAGGACTTTCTTCTGGCTACCACGATCCCTGGACGCTGGGGCCTTCGTGGTTCCTAGTCCTGTAAATGGATTTAGCGTCAGGTCGACCAGTACTTGTAGTCCTCCTGGTATGCCGGTAATCCCTACTGGGTGTAGAGGACCCTGTAGGCGCGGACCCGGTGTCAAGTTTGTATTCTGGGGTGAGCCTATGATGCTCCTCTGCCCCCTTATCACTTCTCTCTGCTTTGCCTCCGGCCACACTCAGGGCCCCCTCAGGCTTCAGCACGTGCTGTAGGCCTTGGCTTGCCTCAGCACAGCAGCCAGCGTGCTGCTTCTTCGCTGATCTCCTAGCGTCAGCACACTCTGACTACCTAACTCCACCCTCCAGTATATATATCCCTAACAGGGCTCCCTCTGGTGGTATGAGGTGGAATGGTGGAGGTGTCTGTATGTATTGAGGGCCTCTTGTGGAGAAGTCCGTCCATGCGCCCTTTTGGGTCCTGTGGTACCTGTGAACAGCAGGGTGCCACAAATGTAGATGGATTACACAATTGTTCTTGTTCACAATGTTTAACCTCGGCAATCGCAGAAACAAAAGTTCTGAAGGCACAGCAGGTGATCAAGAATGACTATGGTAAAGAGGTACGCTCAAACACATTTTTAGCTGATGGTTTGGTATCTAAAACAGTTAGGCTTGGGCTAGCCAGCAACTCTGCTCACATAGCCAAAAACATTTGTGCAACTTACTGTTGTGCTGTTTTAGAGATGTGGTTTGACTGACAAAAACCACAGGCAGGTTGCCATAAGATCGCATGTGACTTCTGCTTTAGTTCATTTGCTTGGTCTGGTACCTGGACACCGAGTTGCTCTAGTAAAACCAGAGTGAGTGTTCCCATGTGTGATCACTGTCTTCTGTGCTCCATTTGCGTAGGTTTATGTACCGCTGCTAACTACGAACAATCAAGTGGAAAAGAGCCAGTGCTTGCCAGACTATTTGCTGGAAGAGTAAAGTCCTCAGAAAGATCTAGAAAAAGCTCTAGCTCATCCAGCAGCAAAGGATGAGATCCAAGGAAGCTGGTTATTATTTATTGGTGACGTACAGGAAACGTTCAACTGTGTTACTACCCGGAGAACTGTGTACATATCGTCCTATATGTATTTTATATGTGATCTCCTTACAGATGAACAGAACACTAGAAGTTTCCTTATCTTTCCATTCATTTTTAACAAGAGACTACCTGAATCTGAGATACACAGCAGGGTCCTCCTTAGTATTCTTATAGCTAGAAGATTCTTGGAAATTAGTGGTAGCATTCTGTAAGATTATTTTAAGAAAAAAAAAAGTATGTTATCCATGTAGTGAGACTTCAGTCTAAAGTCACGTTCTCTTCGTGCTGTTATTAAAGTCATTAGACCCACAGACCAGTATTGTGCAAAAAAAATGTGCCCCTATTAAACTAGTATAAAACCACTTTAAGGATCTATGTTCTTATTGTACATGATGCCATTGTCTCAGGTTAGCAATGTATTGCTCTTCTAGCACTTATTACTGTACTGTGCAGTCTGATGTCAGTTCTGTATGCATGTCTGTTCTCAGCATATTAATAAAATATTGGCATTGTTCATGTATGATTCATAATTTGGATTGGTGCATTTTGTTAGCGGCGGAACCCAAGTGTGTTACAGCTCATCAGAATAGAAATTTAATTGGAAGAACAGTGTTAAGACATTCAGCAGAAACCATTTCAACAGTAAATGGGGAAGAACTCTCAAAAATTCTTCATTAAATGTCACTTGCTGAACCCAGCAGGAAGTACGGCGGCGTCTAAAAACCACTAAAGTTGACAAATCCCCGGGCCCGGATGGGATACACCCGCGAGTACTGCAGGAATTAAGTAACGTCATAGATAGACCATTATTTTTAATCTTTAAAGATTCCATAATAACAGGGTCTGTAGCACAGGACTGGCGTATAGCAAATGTGGTGCCAATATTCAAAAAGGGGACAAAAACTGAACTTGGAAATTATAGGTCAGTAAGCTTAACCTCTACTGTGGGTAAAATCCTGGAGGGTTTCCTAAGAGATGCTATAATAGAGTATCTGAAGAAGAATAACCTCATGACCCAATATCAACATGGGTTTACAAGGGACCGTTCCTGTCAAACTAATCTGATCAGTTTTTATGAGGAGGCAAGTTCTCGACTGGACCAAGGAAATGCAGTGGATGTTGTGTATATGGACTTTTCAAAAGCTTTTGATACGGTTCCACACAAAAGGTTGATACATAAAATGAGAACAACGGGGATAGGGGAAAATATATGTATGTGGGTTAAGAATTGGCTCAGTGATAGGAAACAAAGGGTGGTTATTAATGGAACACACTCAGACTGGGCCTCAGTTAATAGTGGGGTACCACAGGGGTCAGTATTGGGCCCCCTTCTTTTTAACATATTTATTAATGACCTTGTAGGGGGCATACAGAGTAATATTTCAATATTTGCAGATGACACTAAACTCTGCAGGGTAATCAATACAGAGGAGGACAATTTTATATTACAGGAGGATCTATCTAAACTAGAAGCTTGGGCTGATAAATGGCAAATGAGCTTTAATGGGGATAAATGTAAGGTAATGCACTTGGGCAGAGGAAATAAAATGTATAATTATATGCTTAATTGTAAAACACTGGGCAAAACTGTCACTGAAAAAGACCTGGGTGTATTGGTGGACGACAAGCTGACGTTTAGTGGCCAGTGTCAGGCAGCTGCTGCAAAGGCAAATAAAATAATGGGAGGCATTAAAAAAGGCATAGATGCTCATGAGGAGAACATAATTTTACCTCTATACAAGTCATTAGTGCGACCACACTTAGAATACTGTGTACAGTTTTGGTCTCTGGTGTATAAGAAAGACATAGCTGAACTAGAGAGGGCGCAGAGAAGAGCGACCAAGGTTATTAGAGGACTGGGGGGTCTGCAATACCAAGACAGGTTATTACACTTGGGGTTATTTAGTGTGGAAAAAAGAAGGCTTACGGGTGATCTTATTACTATGTGCAAGTATATGAGGGGACAGTACAAAGACCTTTCTACTGATCTTTTTACTCTGAGGCCAGAGACTTGGACAAGGGGGCATCTTCTACGTCTGGAGGAAAGAAGGTTTAATCATAATCACAGATGGGGATTCTTTACTGTAAGAGCAGTGAGACTATGGAACTCTCTGCCACATGATGTTGTAATGAGTGATTCACTATTAAATTTAAGAAGGGCATGAATGCCTTTCTTGAAAAGTATAATATTACAGGTTATATATACTAGATTCCTTGATAGGGCGTTGATCCAGGGAACTAGTCTGATTGTCGTATGGAGTCGGGAAGGAATTTTTTTCCCCAATGCGGAGTTTAGTGTTTGCCACATTTTTTTTTTGCCTTCCTCTGGATCAACATGTTAGGCTATGGGTTGAACTAGATGGACTTAGTCTTCCTTCAACCTTAAAAACTATGTTACCATGTTACTATGTATACTATGTAAAATTGGTGCAGAATAAAGGGAAACAATTTTGGAGGAGATGTAGATTCTTAAGAGCTGGTTATTTTCTAAACTGGTCAAGATAACAACTTAATATAGGTCCTAGAAGGATTTTATGAGCTACACCCATGCGGCAGCTGGAGTGGTGTAGAAGCATGACAGCTCAAACAGTGGAAACTTCCTCTGAAGAGATCAATCGTGTTACTATAAGCCAGTCTGATGGACGAATCCTGGCGCACATCACCTACTTAAACCTTTTACTGGCGACTGTCAAATTTGAGAGACTAGGTATAATATGATTTGGGTACTTTTCAGGGTTTGGGCTGGACTCCCTTTATTTCCAGTGAAAGGTACAGTTGCATTTTACAGAATTTTCAATATAAGTTTGAAGATGTCTGTAGCTTTGTGCCAAAACCAAGGTCCAAAATGACATAGATTGAGGTCAAGGCTTTGTGCAAACAACTCAAATTCCTGTACTCAAAACTTATCAATCAACTAAGTGAAGCATTGGCACAGCACCGACAAACCAAAACATCCCATCAGTCATCAGCGCCTGACCTCACAAATGGTGTATTGGCCACAAATTTCCATAGTCACTTTACCATCTTGTAGAAAGCCTTCACAGACAATGGAGGCTGTTATAGCTGCAAAAAAAGAAGCCAACTACAGGTGTATCTCAATCAATTTATAATCAAAGTATTGTCTGATCTCATCAGACAGTACTCACAAAGGTGAACACCACCAAAAGGGAAAAGAAAGGGAAAAGAAGGGAAAAGGGTGTGAGTAAAAGTGAAATTCTTTATTAAATAATAATATTAAAACCTAGTAAATCATACATCCCATTAGGGATGTATAATGGATCATGATCCACTAAATTCCCTGATCAGTGCCCTGATAACCTCTGTACAAGGGCCCATTACACTTATATCTACTAGACCTGCCACACTTTTGATGTCACCTTATATAATATTGGGAGTGTATCCAATGGGCTAGGATAATTTTTTACTATTGAATTCACACTGGCCATATGAGCCTTTATTTAATAAAATCTCTCCTGGCTGAGGATACTAGTACAATTCAGCACACTTTTGATATAATCTATGGCATCTATTTTGTAAGCATAAACCCAGCCATCAATTATAAGGGACATTGGCTAGGGGCTTATTTTACTAATAATTTGATTTACTGTCTGACTCTATCAGGAATTTAGTGGATCATGACGCCATTTATATAATCATGATCCATTATAATGATCTACTAGGTTTTAATATTAATATTTAATGAAGAATTTCACTTTTACTCACACCCTTTTCCCTTCTTTTCCCTTTCCTATTTGTTTATTTTTTTCTCAATAAATTTAGAATATCAACAAAAAGTTAATTTATTTCAGTTCTTCAATGAAAAAAAGTGAATCTCATATACCATATAAAGCAGGGGTGGGCAATTCATTTTCCCGAGGGGCCACATAAGACTGATGGTTGTGGAGGGCCGAACCAATAGGCTGAAATTAATTTTGCTCCATATTGATATCAATATATTGATTATAATTATTAGATTAATATTAATTGCATGACTTAATATTGAGCAGAAGTATGCTGACATCCCATTATATACCGTTTGAACACGAATACAACCCCTTCTATATACCGTATGAGCCCCATAGCCTCCCCACGTCCAGCAACAGACCCTCATAGCCTGCCCATGTCCTGCAGCAGACCCCCCATAGCCTGCCCATGTCCTGCCAAACATCCCATACACATTAAGAAAACACATATTCACCTTGCTCCCATTCCCCCGGTGCTGTGCCTCTGCTCCTGCAATGATGTCATCGCGTCAGCTGCTTCACACGCTGATTGGCGGGGGAAGGGGCTGGAGGCCCCTCCTATACCAATGCACTCAGCGGTGCGCACATGAAGACACGGTCAGGCAGCGGTGACAGCAGGGGGCAGGTATGGTGCGGTCCATGGGCCACTGCTTTAGTCCTTCAGCTCTCAGTCTGCGGGCCGGACTGAACAGCCAGATGTTGCCCGCGGGCTGCACTTTGCCCAGGTCTGATATAGAGTCATTACAAACAGTGATCTATTTCAAGTGTTTTTCTGTTAATGTTGATTATGGCTTACAGCCAATGAAAACACAAGTCATCTCAATAAATTAAAATAATTAACAAAAACACCTGCAAAGGCTTCCTAAGCATCTAAAAAGGTCCCTTAGTCTGTTTTAGTAGGCTCCACAATCATGGCGAAGACTGCTGACTTGACATGTCCAGAAGGCAGTCATTGACACACTCCACAAGGTCCCAGAGTTCCAATATTCATTTGGAAATCAAGGTCCCAGAGTCTGGAGGAAGAGTGGAGAGGTACACAATCCAAGCTGCTTGAGGCCTAGTGTGAAGTTTCCACAAACTGTTTAATCAAGACCAAAGTCAGCGCAGCCGTCTACGAAGAAATTTTAGAGCACTTCATGCTTCCCTCTGCCGACAAGCTTTTTGGAGATGGAAATTTCATTCTCCAGCAGGACTTGGCACCTGTCCAAACTGCCTAAAGTACCAATACCTGGTTTAAAAACAACAGTATCACAGTGCTTGATTGGCCTTCAAACTCGCCTGACCTTAACCCCATAGAGAATCTATGGGGTAATGTCAAGAGGAAGATGAGACACCAGACCCAAAAATGAAGACGAGCTGAAGGCTGCTATCAAAGCAACCTGGGCTTCCATAACACCTCAGCAGTACCACAGGCTGATCACCTCCATGCCACACTGCATTGATGCAAAAGGAGCCCCGACCAAGTATTGAGTGCATTTACTGAACATATATTTCAGTAGGCCAACATTTCGGATTTTAAAATCATTTTTCAAGCTCTTGTTATAAAGTATTCTAATTTACTGAGATAATGACTTTTGTGTTTTCATTGGCTGTAAGCCATAATCATCAACATTAACAGAAATAAACTCTTGAAATAGCTCACTCTGTTTGTAAAGACTCTATATAATGAGTTTCACTTTTTGCATTGAAGAACTGAAATAAATTAACTTTTTGATATTCTAATTTAGTGAGATGCACCTGTGTGTATTAACTTTTATTACCTTTTGACTATATAAAGTAGAAGATGATGGTGGCAGGTCCTTCAGAGTGGGTGGGGGGCTGATTTTTCTCGCACCTTTAATCCATTAAAAAGCAGTGCTATTAACCCCTTAAATGTCATTGTCATGTTAAGACATTTTTCGAGTTTTGGAAAACCTTTTGTCCAGTGTCTGCAGTCTGTTAAAAAGCCTGTTCTTTACTCGAATTTCTCTGACTCCCCGCATTGAAGCTCCACTGTTGATCTTGGTCAACTCTAGGCGGATTCGCTGTGCTCAGTTGACTGCTGTGCTGTTGGCGTGATCAGGGCCGGCTCCAGGTTTTTCTGGGCCCCGGGCGAAAGAGTCTCAGTGGGCCCCTTTAACACATACCATGATTCATGATGCAGAGATACGGCGGAGAAATATATATGTAGCACCCCGAGGACTCGGCTGCTACAGGGGTATTGCACCTCGAACCAGAGGTGTGATATTCCACTCCCGGGTAAGGATGGAGTGTGGACCGGGGCTCAGTAGGCTGCATGCACCACACACACCCCATTTCCGAGGAACAGACCAACGGTGCTCCCACTAGACAGAGTGCAGGCACGACAGCTTCTGTTCCTGGCTGGAGGAGGGAGGGGGAGGAAAACCCAGTGGTGTAGGAGCAGATAGGGGTGGGTTTCTGGGCATAGGTAGGAGCCCATTGGTTGCTAGTCACCTGGGCTCGGGTGTCAGAAGGAGGTATATAAGGTGGGCACTATCTTAGGTCAGTGGTCAGTTCAGAGAGGAGCTCAGCCAGAGAGAGCTGACAGGGAGCTGTGGCTCAGTCTGGGCCCAGCTCCAGAGGCAGGCCTGGAGTGGAGGCCAGAAACAGCAGAAAGAGAAAGGAGAAGGAACAGGAAGGAAAGTAAGAAAGGAACTGAAACGGAGGAGAAAGGAGGCAAGGAACACAAAGAAAGGCCCAGAGACACGAAGGCAGAAGGAACCCCATATTCCCAGAGGAGATACTGGGTGAAGGGTTGGCAGAGCAGGGTACCGGAACCCGAATTGGTGGAGGCGACTAATCCTCAGCCAAAACCGGAGGTTGTGACCACATCTTGGTGCGACCCCTCACTACATCCACCAGAAAGGCATACCGCATAGGGTCAGGGAGACCGGAGAGAGGTTTCACCAACAGAAGGCCCGAGGAAGCTGGACAAAGGTGGGTCACTGGTGGGGACGGCCAGTAGAAAGGAAGAGAGGGGAGCTTTCAGCCACACTCTGGAATTGCCTGGGAGTTGACCGAGTCCCTCACCTGGTGGACGCAGCACGGCTCGGGCAGTCACTGCTGGCCGAAGTGACCAGAGCAACAACTGTGAGTAAAGCTTTGGAAACTGCACCACACGTCTCTGTGATTCCTTGCCGCTCCAGCACCACTAGCACTGGGACACTCACACCATCACTCCCATCATCTTCCACATTAGCTGCCCTGAGGCAATACTCCTCCCGTGGGGAGTCATCCCATACTCAGCTGCGCAAACAACATCAGCCTCAGCGGTCGGCAGCGCAGCGGCGGTCCCCACTGACCGCAATCCACGGGTGGCGTAGTCGGACACTTATTACAACATTTAGACTGCCACTGGTTTGACCACCCTGGGCACGGACCGGGTCACCGCCACGGAGAACTACAACCCCCAGCGATCCGGCTCCGGGTATTCCCCCTGCACAGCAGCAGCAGCACAGGCCCAGGGGGCGCGTCAACTATATATAGTACAATGCAAAGATTTCACTTCTTACATTACATGAGTGATATCTATTGTAAATTCCACAATAGCTCAGAAACCGGTGAATCGCTCCACACAGAATACTGTCCCCCATATAACGCTCCATACAGAATACTGGCCCCCATATAAGGCCCCATACGGAATACTGGCCCCCATATAAGGCCCCATACGGAATACTGGCCCCCATATAAGGCCCCATACGGAATACTGTCCCCCATATAAGGCCCCATAAGGAATACTGGCCCCCATATAAGGCCCCATACGGAATACTGACCCCCATATAAGGCTACATGCGGAATACTGGCCCCCATATAAGGCTCCATGTGGAATACTGGCCCCCATATAAGGCTCCATGCAGAATACTGGCCCCCATATAAGGCTCCATGCGGAATACTGGCCCCCATATAAGGCTCCATACGGAATACTGGCCCCCATATAAGGTCCGTACAGAATACTGGCCCCCATATAACGCTCCATACAGGATACTGGTCCCCTTATAAAGCTCCATACAGGATACTGGCCCCCATATAACGCTCCATACAGGATACTGGTCCCCTTATAAAACTCCATACAGGATACTGGCCCCCATATAACGCTCCATACAGGATACCGGTCCCCATATAACGCTCCATACAGGATACTGGTCCCCTTATAAAACTCCATACAGGATACTGGCCCCCATATAACGCTCCATACAGGATACTGGTCCCCTTATAAAGCTCCATACAGGATACTGGCCCCCATATAACGCTCCATACAGGATACTGGTCCCCTTATAAAACTCCATACAGGATACTGGCCCCCATATAACGCTCCATACAGGATACCGGTCCCCTTATAACGCTCCATACAGGATACCGGTCCCCTTTTAACGCTTCATACAGGATACTGGCCCCCATATAATGCTGCATGCAGGCTGTTACCCCCCACATAATGCCCCATACAGGCTGTCCCCCCCTTATAATGCTCCATGCAGGCTGTTACCCCCCACATAATGCCCCATACAGGCTGCCCCCCCCCCTTATAATGCACTATGCAGGCTGTTCCCCACCTTATAATGCCCCATACAGGCTGTCCCCCCCCTCTTTATAATGCCCCATGCAGGATGTCACCCCCCCCTCTTTATAATGCCTCATGCAGGATGCCCCCCCCTCTCTTTATAATGCTCCATGGAGGATGCCACCCCCTCCCCCCCCTTCTCTTTATACTGCCCCATGCCTCCATACATAAAAAAAAAAAAATCAAATACTCACCTCCCTTCTCCTCACCTGCTCCCTGCTGCCCGCTGCTCGGGTCCGAACTCCAGCGTTGTCAGCGTCTTCCCGCTCAGCGCTCCCTGTGACGGCTCAGGGGAGGGCGCGGTGTAAAGACGTCACCGCGCCCTCTGACCTGAGACGTCACAGGGAGCGCAGAGCAGGAAGACAGCGGATCTGACGCGGCACGGGGAGAGGTAAGTATCCAGCTGCCGGGGCCCTGAGCAAGCGGCGGAGAAGGGCGGGCGCTGACACCGCTCTCCTCCGCCCATAGCCCAGCGGGGTGCGCGACCGCCAGTGGGCCCCTCTGCCTGCTCAGGGCCCCGGCATTTGCCCGGGTTCGCCGGGTGCTGACGCCGGCCCTGGGCGTGATGTCAGCATTGTAGACAATAACAAACACCGAGAGCAGTGTCAGAGATTCATTTAGTACTTTTTAAACTGCAGCTGTGGAGTAGGTTTTTAAGAAGCAAAAACGTCTTTTTTTAAAGTGACTCTGTCAACACAGCATGCTGTACCCTTGGCGTGGCCTATCAGTTCAGTGCACCTTTTCACCTGCTCCTCTATCTTCATCCTTCTCTGGATCTACGATGCCAGAGTTGTGAATCAAAGAACATGAGGCTGGATATTGAGAGAAAACAAGCAGGTGGGAAGGTGTATTTAAATGTTTGGCTCCGCCGTGTAGCACTGAGCTGCAGGATTTAGTTTGGACAGTCATTCTGTGCTGACAGTCTGTTTAAAGAGATCCTGGCTTTGTAATACTGATGAAAATTGTTACGGATCCGGGTGGTGGAACCTCTGTGCTGCGGTGCAAGGAGGGACCAGAGGGGCGTAACTAAGTATCAACTCGGACTGACCAAGGTCGCACGGCGGCTCAATCGACTCCGTGACCAGGGAGGGACCGAGCAGAGGGACCAGGTGCCACTCTGGGCCAGACCTTGTATGAGAGCAGGTGACTCCCACAGTCAGATGGCAGGGACTGACAGGTACAGCAGATGAGTACGGCAGGCAGGCTGACAGGTGGTCCGGGTAGACGAACTGGCGGACACCACGGGTAACTGGCAGGAGCTGCCAGGTAGACAGGCTGGTAGGCATGGTAGGTAACAGGCAGGAGCCTCCAGGTAGGCAGGCTCGTGGGCACGACAGGTAACAGGCAGGCGCCTCCAGGTAGGCAGGCTGGTAGGCACGACAGGTAACAGGCAGGAGCCTCCAGGGAGCCAGGCTGGTGGGCACGACATTTAACAGGCAGGAGCCTCCAGGTAGGGTGGCTGACAGGCACCACAGGTTACTGGTAAGTCCTCCGGGTAAGCAGACTGGCCAAGCCCATAGACAGACTGGCGGGTTGGACCATAGGCAGACTGTCGGGCTGGAGTGTGTACTGGCTGGCAGAGACAGGTAGCAGGTAAAGGCTCCGGGTAAGCGGACTGGCCAAGCTCATAGACAGACTGGCGGACTGGGCTTTAAGCAGACTGTCGGGCTGGACTGGTAGTCAGGCTGGCAGACTGGACTGGTAGTCAGACTGGCAGCGGGACTTGAGGGCTGAAGCAGAGTTTAGTACACAGAGCAACAACCTTGCACGGGCACCTCCATTTTGGAGGAGGTGCCTTATATATGAGAGGTCCTTCGGTCATTGGCCGGGGACTCTTTAGAGCGGCGCGCGTGGCCCCCTTAAGAGGGAGGAAGCGCGCACGTGCTCCCTAAGCACAGTGCCCGGAAAGATGCGCCCGCCGACAGCAGCAGCAGGGGAGCAGGAAGATGCCGGGCCAGGAGCGCGGCGGTAAGGTGGGACGGCGTCTCTATCTGTCTGGGGGCAGAGACACTGATGCTACAGCACTCTCCTCCTTTACGGCCCCTCTTTTTTAGGCCTGTAAGAAATTCTTTAAGAAGAAGAGGGGCGTGGATATTCTCCCTGGGGTCCCAAGTTCCTCTCCTCTGGGCCAAACCTCTTCCAATCCACCAGAAAAAAGGTTTTTCCTCTTACCCTTTTGGTGGCCAGAATGTTCTCTACCTCATAGACGTCCTCAGCGGAGACCGCAGCTGGGGTGGTACCTGGATCGTCTGAAAAAGAATTAAGAACAACTGCTTTGAGGAGAGATACGTGGAAGGAGTTGGGGATCCGTAAGGTGGCTGGGAGTTTTAACTTGCAGGCCACTGGATTGATTTGCTTGAGGACTTCAAACGGACCGATGAACCGCGGACCCATCTTATATGAGGGTATTTTGAGACTAACATGTTTGGATGAGAGCCAAACCTTGTCTCCTGGACGGAATTGAGGCGGATCCAGACGTCTCTTATCGGCATGTCTCTTCATCCGCTCGGAGTATTGAAGAATTGCGGATCTAGTGTCCTCCCAAATGGTAGAAAATTCGTTGACCAGAGACTCCGCGGCAGGATTGTCCACTGAAGCTGAGACGGGAAACTGAATCCGGGGTGTTGACCGTAGACCACAAAGAATGGGACTTAGAAGAAGATTCGCTCTCATGGTTGTTATAGGAGAACTTGGCCCATGGTAGAAGCTCTACCCAATCGGTATAGTGAGCGTTGACGAAGTGCCGGAGGAAGCTGGTAAGGATCTGGTTGATACGTTCCACTTGGCCATTGGACTGAGGATAATAAGCAGAGGAGAAATCCAGGGAGACATCCTGCAGCTTGCACGTAGCTCTCCAGAAGCGCAAAGTGAACTGGACCCCGCGATCAGACACAATGTGGAGGGGTAGGCCGTGGAGACGAAAGATGTGATGGATGAAGTCCTTAGCCAGCACAGATGCAGACGGGAGACCAGGCAGAGGGATAAAGTGCGCCATTTTAGAAAAGCGGTCAGCGACCACCCAAATGATAGCACAACCGGCAGAAACAGGGAGATCCGTAATAAAGTCCATAGCATTGTGTTGCCACGGGGCAGCAGGTACGGGAAGAGGCAGTAGACGGCCGGCTGGAAGATGTCTTGGAACATTGTTGCGGGCACAGGATGAACAGGCCGTGATGAAGTCTACAACCTCCTTGCGCAGGAAAGGCCACCAGTAATGCTGGGTAATGAGCCGGAAGGTCTTCCTCTGGCCAGCGTGGCCGGCTAGTTTAGATGAATGGCCCCAGTGAAGAACCTTTTTACGATCCGGAACCGCTACAAATGTCTTACCGGATGGAAGACGAGACAGGTCCAACGGAGCCACATTCATCACTTTGGAAGGATCGATGATATACATAGGCTCCTCCTCTTGATCGGAGGACAGGAAAGATAGGGATAAAACATCGGCTTTAACGTTCTTGTCCGCAGGGTATTAATGTAGGGTAAAGCTGAAACAGGCAAAGAACAGAGACCACCGGGCCTGATGCGGATTGAGTCTTTGAGCGTTTTGTAAATAGGCCAGGTTTTTGTGATCAGTGTAGATGACCACCGGGTGCAGAGCCCCCTCTAGGTAATGCCTCCAGGTAGGCTGGCTGGCAGACACCACAGGTTACTGGTAAGTTCTCCGGGTGAACAGACTGGCCAAGCCCATAGACAGACTGGCGGGTTGGACCATAGGCAGACTGTTGGGCTGGAGTGTATACTAGCTGGCGGAGACAGGTAGCAGGTAAAGGCTCCGTATAAGTGGACTGGCCAAGCCCATAGACAGACTGGCGGACTGGGCTGTAAGCAGACTGTCGGGCTGGACTGGTAGTCAGGCTAGCGGACTGGACTGGTAGTCAGACTGGCAGCGGGACCTGAGGGTTGAAGCAGAGTTTAGTACACAGAGCAACAACCTTGCACTGGCACCTCCATTTTGGAGGAGGTGCCTTATATATGAGAGGTCCTTCGGTCATTGGCCGGGGACTCTTTAGAACGGCACTCGGCCCCTTTAAGAGGGAGGAAGCGCACGCGCCCTAAACACAGTGCCCAGGAAGCTGCGCGCGCCGACAGCGGCAGCAGGGGAGCAGGAAGACGCCGGGCCAGGAGCGCAGTGGTAAGGGGGGCGGCGTCTCTGCCTATCAGGATGCAGAGACGCCGATGATACAAAAATGACGCCTGTGGGGACAAAATCAGATTTGCGTTTTTTTAATTTATCAAAAACATTTTTATTGGGCAAACTTTTGCATCTTACAAATTGGTTGATAAAATAATCATATTATATAATCCCAACAAATTGAGTACAATTTTGTATCAATCATTGTTTATGACAGGAATACAATGCCTGTCATAGGATTCCTCACACCCTTCCCTCTCACTTATCTGAACTCACATTTTAATATATCGAGTACAATAACTAGACAACAGTTTAAACATGAGGAACATACAGTAAGGTGTTTCAGATCTGAAATATTGGTTCGTTTTTAAAGGAGAAGTAAGTTAAATATGACATCTCTTGCTAATACCTCCAACACTACCGCTGGGCATTTAATCCAGTGTCCACACTATTTACCAAATTTCGCAATGGCCCCCCTTTTTATGTATATACTTTTTTTCCATCAGAATGGTGGTATTTAAACAACTCACAAACTCCTCGGAGATAGATATAATTTCTAGTATCTATCTCTACATATCTAGCTATCTACAGTGCTGGCCAAAAGTATTGGCACCCCTGCAATTCTGTCAGATAATACTCAGCTTCTTCCTGAAAATGATTGCAATCACAAATTCTTTGATATTATTCTCTTCATTTAATTTGTCTTCAATGAAAAAAACACAAAAAGAATTGTCCTAAAGCCAAATTGGATATAATTCCACACCAAACCTAAAAAAGGGGGTGGACAAAAGTATTGGCACCCTTTGAAAAATCATGTGATGCTTCTCTAATTCGTGTAATTAACAGCACCTGTAACTTACCTGTGGCACCTAACAGGTGTTGGCAATAACTAAATCACATTTGCAGCCAGTTAACATGGATTAAAGTTGACTCAACATCTGTCCTGTGTCCTTGTGTGTACCACATTGAGCATGGAGAAAAGAAAGAAGACCAAAGAACTGTCTGAGGACTTGAGAAACCAAATTGTGAGGAAGCATGAGCAATCTCAAGGCTACAAGTCCATCTCCAAAGACCTGAATGTTCCTTTGTCTTCCGTGCGCAGTGTCATCAAGAAGTTTAAAGCCCATGGCACTGTGGCTAACCTCCCTAGATGTGGACGGAAAAGAAAAATTTACGAGAGATTTCAACGCAAGATTGTGCGGATGGGGGATAAAGAGCCTCGACTAACATCCAAACAAGTTCAAGCTGCCCTGCAGTCCGAGGGTACAACAGTGTCAACCCATACTATCCGTCGACATCTGAATGAAAAGGGACTGTATGGTAGGATACCCAGGAAGACCCCACTTCTTACCCCGAGACATAAAAAAGCCAGGCTGGAGTTTGTCAAAACTTACCTGAGAAAGCCTAAAACGTTTTGGAAGAATGTTCTCTGGTCAGATGAGACAAAAGTAGAGCTTTTTGGGAAAAAGCATCAACATAGAGTGTGCAGGGAAAAAAAAGAGGCATTCAAAGAAAAGAACACAGTCCCTAAAGTCAAACATGGCGGAGGTTCCCTGATGTTTTGGGGTTGCTTTGCTGCCTCTGGCACTGGACTGTTTGACCGTGTGCATGGCACTATGAAGTCTGAAGACTACCAACAAATTTTTCAGCATAATGTAGGGCCCAGTGTGAGAAAGCTGGGTCTCCCTCAGAGGTCATGGGTCTTCCAGCAGGACAATGACCCAAAACACACTTCCAAAAGCACTATAAAATGGTTTTAGAGAAAGCACTGGAGACTTCTAAGGTGGCCAGCAATGAGTCCAGACCTAAATCCCATAGAACACCTGTGGAGAGATCTCAAAATGGCAGTTTGGAGAAGGCACCCTTCAAATATCAGGGACCTGGAGCAGTTTTCCAAAGAAGAATGGTCTACAATTCCAGCAGAGCATTGTAAGAAACTCATTGATGGTTACCGGAAGCGGTTGTTCGCAGTTATTTTGGCTAAAGGTTGTGCAACCAAGTATTAGGCTGAGGGTGCCAATACTTTTGTCCGGCCCTTTTTTGGAGTTTTGTGTGAAATGATCAATGATTTGAATTTTGCTTCATTCTCTTTTGTGTTTTTTCCTTGCAAGCAAATTAAATGAAGAGAATAATACCAAAGAATTTGTGATTGCAATCATTTTCAGGAAGAGACTGAGTATTATCTGACAGAATTGCTGGGGTGCCAATACTTTTGGCCAGCACTGTATTATCTATATGTTAACTAAATGCATTTTCCATGTTATTTACTCCCTAAATCTTTCTATCTTCAATATCCGTATGCATATACATAGATCGGAAAGGGTGAGATAGGTAGTCTAACTAGGTAACCAGAGAAATTATATTCATTATACAGTCATGGCTGCAAGTGTTGTCAACCTTGACATTGTCCCAGAAAATCTAGTATTTTTCCCAGAAAATTATTGCAATTACACATGTTTTGTTATACACATGTGTACTTCATTTGTGTGGATTGGAACAACAAAAAAAAAAAAAAGAAAAAAAAAAAGTTAAATTGGACATCATTTCACATAAAACCCCCAAAAATGGGACGGACAAATTTGTTGGCACCTTTCCAAAACTGTGGGTAAACAAGTTTGTTTCAAGCATGTGACTCTCGTTCACACTCACATATGGCAAGTAACAGGTGTGGGTAATATGAAAATCACATCTGAAAACCGATAAAAAGGGAAGAAGTTGCCTCAGTCTTTGCATTGTGTGCCACACTAAGCATTGAGAGCAGAAAGAGAACTGTCTGAGGACTTGAGAACCAAAATTGTTTTGAAAATGATCTACAATCTCCAGATTGATGTTCCTTTGTCCATGGTGTGCAACATAATCAAGAGGTTTATAACCCATGGCACTATAGCTAATTTTCCGGGTCGTGGATGACAAAGAAAATTTGATGAAATGTTGCAATGCAGGGTAGTCTGTGTGAAGACCCGGGATCTTATGTGGGCGTAACGCTTCTCAGACAATGTAGGGTGAGGGTAAAAAGTGTGGCAATACATTATTGAACCACAAAGCGGACAATAAACACACAGAACAGTCCCAGCAAATACCCAAGATGGTACAACATTACACAGCCTCACGCTTCCTTCTCCGCCCCCCTGGGATAGAATAGCTGCGACTTTGGAGACTTCCAGGGCCGGCGACCTCAACCAGTGGCCCCCCGTTTCTGGCGGGCTCCCACTGAGAGAAAGTAGCGGCATGGTGCCTTAAAACCTTCTGGTTAAACCACTGTGAAATCCACAGCTCTTTCAAGGGGCATTGATATTGTCTTTTTATTCCACTGTAACCTCCACCACTCTTCCAAGGGGCATTGATATGGTCTTTTTATTTTACTGCGACCTCCACCACTCTTCCAAGGGGCATTAATATTGTCTTTCTATTCCACTGCGACCTCCACCACTCTTCCAAGGGTCATTGATATTGTCTTTTTATTCCACTGTAACCTCCACCACTCTTCCAAGGGGCATTAATATTGTCTTTTTATTAAACTGCGACCTCCACCTCTCTTCCAAGGGGTATTAAAACCATCTTGTTAAGCTACTGTGGCCTCCAAGTCTCTTCCACGAGGCATTGATATTGTCTTTTTATTCCACTGCGACATCCACCACTCTTCCAAGGGGAATTGATATTGTCTTTTTATTCCACTGCGACCTCTACCACTCTTCCAAGGGGCATTAAAACAGTCTTGATAAGCTATTGTGACTTCCACGTCTCTTCCAAGGGGCATTAAACCATCCGGTTAAACCACTCTGTACTCCACAGCTCTTCCAAGAGGCATTGATATTGTCTTTTTATTCGACTGTAACCTCCACCACTCTTCCAAGGGGCATTGATATTGTCTCTGTTTTCCACTGCGAACTCCACCACTCTTCCAATGGGCATTAAAACCGTCTTGTTATGCTACTGTGACCTCCACGTCCCTTGCACGGGGCATTGATATTGTCTTTTTATTCCATTGAGACCTACACCACTCTTCCAAGGGGCATTAAAACCGTCTTGTTAAGCTACTGTGACCTCCAAGTCTCTTCCAAGGGTCATTAAAAACGTCTGGTTAAACCGCTCTGAGCTCCACATCTCTTCCAAGGGGCATTGACAATGTCTTTTTATTCCATTGTAACCTTCTGCACTCTTCCAAGTGCATTGATATTGTCTTTTTATTCCTCTGCGACGTCCACGACTCTTCCAAGGGGCATTGAAACCGTCTTGTTAAGCTTCTGTGACTTACAAGTTTCTTACACAGGGCATTGATATTGTCTTTTTATTCCACTGTAACCTCCACCACTCTTCCAAGGGGAATTGATGTTTTTTTATTCCACTGTAACCTCCACCAATCTTCCAAGGGGCATTGATATTGTCTTTTTATTCCACTGCGACCTCCAGCACTCTTCTAAGGGGCATTGATATTGTCATTTAAATCCACAACGATCTCCACCACTCTTCCAAGGGGCTTTAATACAGTCTTGTTAAGCTACTGTAACCTCCTCGTCTCTTCTAAGGGGCATTAAAATCATCTGGTTAAACACTCTGAACTCCACAGCTCTTACAAGACTCATTGATATTGTCTTTTTATTCGACTGTAACATCCACCACTCTTCCAAGCGGCATTGATATTGTCTTTTTATTCCACTGCGACCTCCACCACTCTTCCAAGGGGCATTGATATTGTTTTTTTAATCAACTGCGACCTCCACCTCTCTTCCAAGGGGCATTAAAACCGTCTTGTGAAGCTACTGTGACCTCCATGTCCCTTCCACGGGGCATTGATATTGTCTTTTTATTCCACTGCGACCTCCACCACTCTTCCAAGGGCAATTGATATTGTCTTTTTAATCCACTGCGACATCCACCAATCTTCCAAGGGGCATTGATATTGTCTTTTTAATCCACTGTGACCTCCACGTCTCTTCCAAGGGGCATTAAAACCGTCAACTTAAACCTCTCTGAACTCCACAGCTCTTCCAAGGAGTACTGGTATTGTCTTTTTATTCCACTCTAACCTCCACCACTCTTCCAATGGGCATTGACATTGTCTATTTATTCCACTGCGACCTCCACCACTCTTCCAAGGGGCATTAAGACAATCTTGTTAAGCTACTGTGACCTCCACAACTCTTCCATGGGGCATTGATATTGTCTTTTTATTCCACTGTAACCTCCACCACTCTTCCAAGGGGCATTGATTTTGTCTTTTTATTCCACTGCTACCTCAACCACTCTTCCAATGGGCATTGATATTGTCTTTATAATCCACTGCAACCTGCACCACTCTTCCAAGGGGCATTAAAGAGGTCTTGTTAAGCTACTGTCACGTCCATGTCTATTCCACGGGGCATTGATATTGTCTTTTTATTCCACTGTAACCTCCACCACTCTTCCAAGTGGCAATTACATTGTCTTTTTATTCCACTGCGACTTCCACCTCTCTTCTAAGGGGCATTGATATTGTCTTTTTAATCCACTGCGACCTCCACCACTTTTCCAAGGGGCATTAAAACAGTCTTGTTAAGCTACTGTGACCTCCACGTCTCTTCCAAGTGGCAATTAAACCGTCTGGTTAAACCACTCTGAACTCCACAGCTCTTCCAAGGGGCATTGATATTGTCTTTTTATTCCACTGTAACCTCCACCACTCTTCCAAGGGGCATTGATTTTGTCTTTTTATTCCACTGCGACCTCCACCACTCTTCCAATGGGCATTGACATTGTCTATTTATTCCACTGCGACCTCCACCACACTTCCAAGGGACATTAAGACAATCTTGTTAAGCTACAGTGACCTCTACAACTCTTCCATGGGGCATTGATATTGTCTTTTTATTCCACTGTAACCTCCACCACTCTTCCAAGGGGCATTGATTTTGTCTTTTTATTCCACTGCTACCTCAACCACTCTTCCAATGGGCATTGATATTGTCTTTTGTAATCCACTGCAACCTGCACCACTGTTCCAAGGGGCATTAAAGCCGTCTTGTTAAGCTACTGTCACGTCCATGTCTATTCCACGGGGCATTGATATTGTCTTTCTATTCCACTGTAACCTCCACCACTCTTCCAAGTGGCAATGACATTGTCTTTTTATTCCACTGCGACTTCCACCTCTCTTCTAAGGGGCATTGATATTGCCTTTTTAATCCACTGCGACCTCCACCACTCTTCCAAGGGGCATTAAAACAGTCTTGTTAAGCTACTGTGACCTCCACGTCTCTTCCAAGTGGCAATTAAACCGTCTGGTTAAACCACTCTGAACTCCACAGCTCTTCCAAGGGGCATTGATATTGTCTTTTTATTCCACTGTAACCTCCACCACTCTTCCAAGGGGCATTGATTTTGTCTTTTTATTCCACTGCGACCTCCACCACTCTTCCAATGGGCATTATTATTGTCTTTTTAATCCCCTGCAGCCTCCACCACTCTTCCAATGGGTATTAAAACCGTTTTGTTAAGCTACTGTGACCTCCACGTCCCTTCCACGGGGCATTGATATTGTCTTTTTATTCCACTGCGACCTCCACCACTCTTCCAAGGGGTATTGATATTGTCTTTTTAATCCACTGCGAACTCCACCACTCTTCCAAGGGGCATTAAAACCGTCTTGTTATGCTACTGTGACGTCGACTTCTCTTCCAAGGGGCTTTAAAACCATCTGGTTAAACGACTCTGAACTCCACAGCTCTTCCTAGGGGAATTTGTATTGTCTTTTTATTCCACTCTAACCTCCACCACTCTTCCAAGGGGCATTGACATTGTCTTTTTATTCCACTGCGACCTCCACCACTCTTCCAAGGGGCATTAAGACCAAATTGTTAAGCTACAGTGACCTCCACATCTCTTCCACGGGGCATTGATATTGTCTTTTTATTCCACTGTAACCTCCACCAATCTTCCAAGTGGCATAGATATTGTTTTTTTATTCCACTGCGACCTCCACCACTCTTCCAAGGGGCATTAAAACCGTCAATTTAAACCACTCTCAACTCCACAGCTCTTGCAAGTGGCTTTGATATTGTTTTTTATTCCACTGTAACCTCCAGCACTTTTCCAAGGGGCATTGATATTGTCTTTTTATTCCACTGCGTCTTCCACCACTCTCCCAAGGGGCATTAAAACTGTCTTGTTAAGCTGCTGTAACCTCCATGTCTATTCCACGGGGCATTGATATTGTCTTTTTATTCCAATGTAACCTCCGCCACTCTTCTAAGGGGCAGTGATATTGTCTTTTTAAACCACTGCGACCTCCACCACTCTTCCAAGAGGCATTAAAAACATCTTATTAAGCTACTATGACCTCCACGTCTCTTCCAAGGGGCATTAAAACCATCTGGTTAAACCACTCTGAATTCCAAAGCTCATCAAAGGGGCATTGATATTGTCTTTTTATTCCACTTGTAACCTCCACCACTTTTCCTATGGGAATTGATATTGTCTTTTTATTATTATTATTATTATTATTATTATTATTATCTATTATTATAGCGCCATTTATTCCATGGCGCTTTACATGTGATAGGGATATACATAACAAAAGCATTTACATAATCTTAACAAAACGAGTCAGCGACTGGTACAGGACGAGCGAGGACCCTGCCCGCGAGGGCTCACATTCTAGAAGGGATGGGTGAGGATACATTAGGTGAGGGTAGAGCTGGTCGTGCTGCGGTGGTTACTGCAGGTTGTAGGCTTGTCGGAAGAGGTGGGTCTTCAGGTTTCTTTTGAAGGTTTCCACGGTCGGCGAGAATCTGATGTGTTGGGGTAGAGAGTTCCAGAGTAGGGGGGATGCACGGGAGAAATCTTGTATACGATTGTGGGAGGAGGAGATAAAAGGGGAGTAGAGAAGGAGATCTTGTGAGGATCGGAGGTTGCGTGCAGGTAAGTACCGGGAGACTAGGTCACAGAAGTATGGGGGAGACAGGTTGTGGATGGCTTTGTATGCCATGGTTAGAGTTTTGAACTGGATTCTCTGGGCAATGGGGAGCCAGTGAAGAGATTGACAGAGAGGAGAGGCCGCGGAATAATTGGGGGACAGGTGAATTAGTCTAGCTGCAGAGGTTAGGATAAAACCGTCTTGTTAAGCTACTGTGACCTCCAAGACTCTTCCAAGGGGCATTAAAACCGTCTTTTTAAACCTCTCTAAGCTCCACAGCTATTTCAAGGGGCATTGACAATGTCTTTTTATTCCATAGTAACCTTCTGCACTCTTCCAAGTGCATTGATATTGTCTTTTTATTGCTCTGCGACGTCCACGACTCTTTCAAGGGGCATTAAAACCGTCTTGTTAAGCTACTGTGACCTCCAAGTTTCTTACACAGGGCATTGATATTGTCTTTTTATTCCACTGTAACCTCCACCACTCTTCCAAGGGGCATTGATATTGTCTTTTTATTCCACTGTAACCTCCACCAATCTTCCAAGGGGCATTGATATTGTTTTTTTATTCCACTGCGACCTCCACCACTCTTCTAAGGGGCATTGATATTGTCTTTTAAATCCACAACGATCTCCACCACTCTTCCAAGGGGCATTAAAACAGTCTTGTTAAGCTACTGTGACCTTCTCGTCTCTTCCAAGGGGCATTAAAACCATCTGGTTAAACACTGTGAACTCCACAGCTCTTACAAGAGGCATTGATATTGTCTTTTTATTCGACTGTAACATTCTCCACTCTTCCAAGCGGCATTGATATTGTCTTTTTATTCCTCTGCGACCTCCACCTCTCTTCCAAGGAGCATTGATATTGTCTTAATAATCAACTGCGACCTCCACCTCTCTTCCAAGGGCCTTTAAAACCGTATTGTGAAGCTACTGTGACCTCAACGTCCCCTCCAATGGGCATTGATATTGTCTTTTTAATCCACTGCAACCTCCACCACTCTTCCAAGGGGCATTGATATTGTCTTTTTATTCCACTGTGACCTCCATGTCTCTTCCAAGGGGCATTAAAACCGTCAATTTAAACCACTCTGAACTCCACAGCTCTTCCAAGGAGCACTGGTATTGTCTTTTTATTCCACTCTAACCTCCACCACTCTTCCAAGGGGCATTGACATTGTCTATTTATTCCACTGCGACCTCCACCACTCTTCCAAGGGGCATTAAGACCATATTGTTAAGCTACAGTGACCTCCACAACTTTTCCATGTTGTAATGATATTGTAATTTTATTCCACTGTAACCTCCACCACTCTTCCAAGGGGTCATTGATTTTGACTTTTTATTCCACTGCGACCTCTACCACCTTTCCAATGGGCTTTGATATTGTCTTTTTAATCCACTGCAACCTCCAACACTCTTCCAAGGGGTAATGATTTTGTCCTTTTATTCCACTGCAACCTCTACCACTCTTCCAATGGGCATTGATATTGTCTTTTTAATCCACTGCAACCTCCTCCACTCTTCCAAGGGGCATTAAAGCCGTCTTGTTAAGCTACTGTCACGTCCATGTCTATTCCACGGGGCATTGATATTGTCTTTTTATTCCACTGTAACCTCCACCACTCTTCCCAGTGGCATTGACACTGTCTTTTTATTCCACTGCGACTTCCACCTCTCTTCCAAGGGGCATTAAAACAGTCTTGTTAAGCTACTGTGACCTCCACGTCTCTTCCAAGGGGCATTAAAATCGTCTGGTTAAACCACTCTGAACTCCACAGCTCTACAAGGGGCATTTTTATTCCACTGTAACCTCCACCACTCTTCCAATGGGAATTGATTTTGTCTTTTTATTCCACTGTGACCTCCACCACTCTTCTAATGGGCATTGTTATTGTGTTTTTAATTCCCTGCAACCTCCACCACTCTTCCAAGGGGCATTAAAACCGTCTTGTTAAGCTACTGTGACCTCCACGTCCCTTCCACGGGTCATTGATATTGTCTTTTTATTCCACTGTGACCTCTACCACTCTTCCAAGGGGCATTGATATTATCTTTTTAATCCACTGCGAACTCCACCACTCTTCCAAGGGGCATTAAAACCGTCTTGTTATGCTACTGTGACGTCGACTTCTCTTCCAAGGGGCATTAAAATCATCTGGTTAAACCACTCTGAACTCCACAGCTCTTCCTAGGGGAATTTGTATTGTCTTTTTATTCCACTCTAACCTCCACCACTCTTCCAAGGGGCATTGACATTGTCTTTTTATTCCACTGCGACCTCCGCCACTCTTCCAAGGGGCATTAAGACCAAATTGTTAAGCTACAGTGACCTCCACATCTCTTCCACGGGGCATTCATATTGTCATTTTATTCCACTGTAACCTCCACCAATCTTCCAAGGGGCATTGATATTGTTTTTTATTCCACTGCGACCTCCACCACTCTTCCAAGGGGCATTAAAGCAGTCTTGTTAATCTACTGTGATCTCCACGTCCCTTCCACGAATCATTGATATTGTCTTTTTATTCCACTGCGACCTCCACCACTCTTCCAAGGGGCATTGATATTGTCTTTTTAATCCACTCCGAACTCCACCACTCTTCCAAGGGACATTAAAACCGTCTTGTTATGCTACTGTGACGTCGACTTCTCTTCCAAGGGCATTAAAACCATCTGGTTAAACCACTCTGAACGCCACAGCTCTTTCAAGGGGCATTTGTATTGTCTTTTTATTCCACTCTAACTTCCACCACCCTTCCAATGGGCATTGACAATGTCTTTTTATTCCACTGCGACTTCCACCTCTCTTCTAAGAGGCATTAATATTGTCTTTTTAATCCACTGCGACCTCCACCACTCTTCCAAGGGGCATTAAAACAGTCTTGTTAAGCTACTGTGACGTCGACTTCTCTTCCAAGGGGCATTAAAACCATGTGGTTAAACCACTCTGAACTCCACAGCTCTTCCAAGGGGCATTTGTATTGTCTTTTTATTCCACTCTAACCTCCACCACTCTTCCAAGGGGCATTAAAACCATATTGTTAAGCTACAGTGACCTCCACATCTCTTCCACGGGGCATTGATATTGTCTTTTTATTCCACTGTAACCTTCATCAATCTTCCAAGGGGCATTGATATTGTATTTTTATTCCACTGCGACCTCCACCACTCTTCCAAGGGGCATTAAAACAGTCTTCTTAATCTACTGTGACCTCCATGTCTCTTCCAAGGGGCATTAAAACCGTCTATTTAAACCACTCTCAACTCCACAGCTCTTGCAAGGGGCTTTGATATTGTTTTTTATTCCACTATAACCTCCAGCACTCTTCCAAGGGGCATTGATATTGTCTTTTTATTCCACTGCGTCTTCCACCACTCTCCCAAGGGGCATTAAAACTGTCTTGTTAAGCTGCTGTAACCTCCATGTCTATTCCATGGGGCATTGATATTGTCTTTTTATTCCAATGTAACCTCCACCACTCTTCTAAGGGGCATTGATATTGTCTTTTTATTCAACTGAGACTTCCACCACTACTTCAAGGAGCATTGACATTGTCTTTTTAATCCACTTCGACCTCCACCACTCTTCCAAGGGGCATGAAAACAGTCTTGTTAATCTACTGTGAACTCCACGTCTCTTGCAAGGGGCATTAAAACAGTCAATTTAAACCACTCTCATCTCCGCAGCTCTTGCAAAGTGCATTGATATTGTCTTTTTATTCCACTGTAACCTTCACCACTCTTAGAAGGGGCATTGATATTGTCTTTTTATTCCACTGCGACTTCCACCTCTCTTCCAAGGGGCATTAAAACCGTCTTGTTAAGCTACTGTGACATCCACGTCTCTTTCACGGGGCATTGATATTGTCTTTTTATTCCACTGTAACCTTCACCACTCTTAGAAGGGGCATTGATATTGTCTTTTTATTCCACTGCGACCTCCACCACTCTTCCAAGGGGCATTGATATTGTCTTTTTTTTCCACTGCGACCTCCACCACTCTTCCAAGAGGCATTGATATTGTCTTTTTAATCCACTACGATCTCCAACACTTTTCCAAGGGGCATTAAAACCGTTTTGTTAAGCTACTGTGACCTCCACGTCACTTCCAAGGGGCATTAAAACCGTCTGGTTTAACTTCTCTGAACTCCACAGCTCTTCCAAGGGGCATTGATATTGTCTTTTTATTCCACTGTCACCTCCACCACTCTTCCAAGGGGCATTGATACTATCTTTTTATTCCACTGCGACCTACACTACTCTTCCAAGGGGCATTGATATTGTCTTTTTATTCCACTGGTATTTCAACCTCTCTTCTAACAGGCATTAATATTGTCTTTTTAATCCACTGCGACCTCCACCACTCTTCCATGGGGCATTAAAACAGTCTTGTTAAGCTACTGTGACCTCCACGTCTCTTCAAAGGGGCATTAAAACCGTCTGGATAAACCAGTCTGAACTCCACAGCTCTTCCGATGGGCATTGATATTGTCTTTTTATTCCACTGTAACCTCCACCACTCTTCCAAGGGGCATTGATTTTGTCTTTTTATTCCACTGCGACCTCCACCACTCTTCCAAGGGGCATTGATATTGTCTTTTTATTCCACTGTAACCTACACCATTCTTCCAAGGGGTATTGATATTGTCTTTTTAATGCACTGCGACCTCCACCACTCTTCCAAGGGACATTAAAACCATCTGGTTAAACCACTCTGAACTCCATAGCTCTTTCATGAGGCATTGATATTATCTTTTTATTTCACTGTAACCTCCACCACTCTTTCAAGGGGCATTGATATTGTCTTTTTATTCCACTGCGACCTCCACCACTCTTCCAAGGGGCATTAAAACCGTCTTGTTAAGCTACTGTGACCTCCCCGTGTCTTCCAAGGGGCAATAAAACCATCTGGTTAAACCACTCTGAACTCCACAGCTCTTCCAAGGGGAATTGGTGTTGTCTTTTTTTTCCACTCTAACCTCCACTACTCTTCCAAGGGGCATTGACATTGTCTTTCTATTCCACTGCGACCTCCATCATTCTTTCAAGGGGCATTGATATTGTCTTTTTATTCCACTGCAACCTCCACCACTCTTCCAAAGGGCATTGATATTGTCTTTTTAATCCACTGCGACCTCCACCACTTTTCCAAGGGACTTTAAAAATGTCTTTTTATGCTACTGTGACCTCCACGTCACTTCCAATGGACATTAAAACCATCTGATTAAACCATTCTGTACTTCACAGCTCTTCCAACTGGCATTGGTATTGTCTTTTTATTCCACTCTAACCTCCACCACTCTTCCAAGGGGCATTGACATTGTCTTTTTATTCCACTGCGACCTCCACCACTCTTCCAAGGGGCATTAAAACTGTCTTGTTAAGCTACAGTGACCTCAACATCTCTTCCACTGGGCATTGATATTGTCTTTAAATTCCACTCTAACCTCCACCACTCTTCCAAGAGGCATTGACATTGTCTTTTTATTCCACTGCGACCTCCACCATTCTTCCAATGGGCATTAAAACTGTCTTGTTAAGCTACTGTGACCTCCACTTCTCTTCCAAGGGGCATTGAAACCGTCAATTTCAACCACTCTGAACTCCACAGCTCTTGGAAGAGGCATTGATATTGTCTTTTTATTCCATTGTAATCTCCAGCACTCTTCCACAGGGCATTGATATTGTCTTTTTATTCCACTGCGTCTTCCACCACTCTCCCAAGGGGCATTCAAACTGTCTTGTTAAGCTGCTGTAACCTCCATGTCTATTTCACAGGGCATTGATATTGTCTTTTTATTCAAATGTATCCTCCACCACTCTTCTAAGGGGCAGTGATATTATCTTTTTAAACCACTGCGACCTCCAGCACTCTTCCAAGGGGCATTAAAACAGTCTTGATAAGCTACTGTGACCTCTACGTCTCTTCTAAGGGGCAATAAAACCGTCTGGTTAAACCATTCTGTACTCCACAGTTCTTCCAAGGAGCATTGATATTGTCTTTTTATTCGACTGTAACCTCCACCACTCTTCCAAGGGGCATTGATATTGACTTTTTATTCCACTGTAACCTCCACCACTCTTCCAAGGGGCATTGATGTTGTCTTTTTAATCCACTGCGATCTCCACCACTCTTCCAAGTGGCATTAAAACCATCTTGTTTAGCTACTGTGACCTCCACGTCCCTTCCACGGGGCACTGATATTGTTTTTTAATTCCACTGCGACCTCCACAACTCTTCCAAGGGGCATTGATATTGTCTTTTTAATCCAATGAGACCTCCACCACTTTTCCAAGGGGCATTAAAACAGTCTTGTTAAGCTACTGTGACCTCCAATTCTCTTTCAAGGGGCAATAAAACCTTCTGGTTAAACCAATCTTAACTCCACAGCTCTTCCAAGGGGCATTGGTATTGTCTTTTTCTTCCACTCTAACCTCCACCACTCTTCCAAAGGGCATTGACATTGTTTTTTATTCCACTGCGACCTACACCACGCTTCCAAGAGGCATTAAAACTGTCTTGTTAAGCTACAGTGACCTCCACATCTCTTCCACTGGGCATTGATATTGTCTTTTTATTCCACTGTAACCTCCACCACTCTTCCAAGGGGCATTGATATTGTCTTTTTATTCCACTGTGACCTCCACCACTCTTCCAAGGGGCATTAATATTGTCTTTTTAATCCAGTGCGACCACCACCACTCTTCCTTGTGGCATAAAACCGTCATTTTAAGCTACTGTGACCTCCACGTCTCTTCCAAGGGGCATTAAAACCGTATTGTTAAACCACTCTGAACTCCACAGATCTTCAAAGGGGCATTGTCTTTTTATTTAATTGGAACCTCCACCACTCTTCCAATGGGCATTGATATTGTCTTTTTATTCCACTGTAACCTCCACCATTCTTCCAAGGGACATAGATATTGTCTTTTTATTCCACTGTAACCTCCACCACTCTTCCAAGGGGCATTGATATTTTCTTTAAATTCCACTGTAACCACTACCACTCTTCCAAGGGGCATTGATATTGTCTTTTTAATCCACTGTGACCTCTACCACTCCTCCAAGGGGCTTTAAAACAGTCTTGATAAGCTACTGTGACCTCCACGTCTCTTCCAAGGGGCATTAAAACCGTCTGGTTAAACCATTCTGTACACCACAGTTCTTCCAAGGAGCATTGATATTGTCTTTTTATTCGACTGTAACCTTCACCACTCTTCCAAGGGGCATTGATATTGACTTTTTATTCCACTGCGACCTCCACCACTCTTCCAAGGGACATTGATATTGTCTTTTTAATCCACTGCTACCTCCACCACTCTTCCAAGGGGCATTAAAACGGTCTTGTTAAGCTACTGTGACGTCGAAGTCTCTTCCAAGGGGCATTAAAACAATCTGGTTAAACCACTCTGAACTCCACAGCTCTTCCAAGGGGCATTTGTATTGTCTTGTAATTTCACTCTAACCTCCACCACTCTTCCAAGAGGCATCGACATTGTGTTTTTATTCCACTGCGACATCCACCACTCTTCCAAGGGGCATTGATATTGTCTTTTTAGTCCACTGCGCACTCCACCCCTCATCAAAGGGCATTAAAACCGTCTTGTTAAGCTACTGTGACCTCCACGTGTCTTCGAAGGGGCATTGATATTGTCTTTTTATAGCACTGTAACCTCCACCAATCTTCCAAGGGGCATTGATATTGTTTTTTTACTCCACTGCGACCTCCACCACTCTACCAGGGGGCAATAAAACCGTCTTGATAAGTTACTGTGACCACCACGTCTCTTCCAAGAGGCGTTAAAACCATCTGGTTATTCCACTCTGAACTCCACAGCTCTTCTAAGGGGCATTATTATTGTCTTTTTATTCCACGGTAACCTCCACCACTCTTCCAAGGGGCATTGATATTGTCTTTTTATTCCACTGCGACCTTCACCAGTCCTCCAAGGGGCAATAAAACCATCTTGTTAAGCTACTGTGACCTCCACGTCTCTTCCACGGGGCATTGGAATTGTCTTTTAATTCCACGGTAACATCCACCACTCGTCCAAGGGGCATTGATATTGACTTTTTATTCCACTGCAACCTACACTACTATTCCAAGGGGCACTGATATTGTCTTTTTAATCCACTGTGACCTCCACCACTCTTCGAAGGGTCATTAAAACCGTCTTGCTAAACTACTGTGACCCCATCGTCTTTTCCACGGGCCATTGATATTGTCTTTTTATTCCACTGAAACCTCCACCACTCTTCCAAGGGCATTGATATTGTCTTTTTATTCCAATGTAGCCTCCACCACTCTTCCGAGGGGCATTGATATTGTCTTTTTATTCCAATGTAATGTCCAGCACTCTTCCAAGGGGCACTGATATTGTCTTTTTATTCCACTGCGACCTCCACCTCTCTTCGAAGGGGCATTGATATTGTCTTTTTATTCCACTGCGACCTCCACCACTCTTCCATGGGACATTAAAACCATCTTGTTAAGCTACTATGACCTCCATGTCTCTTCCACAGGAAATTGATATTGTCTTTTAATTCCACTGTAACCTCCAACACTCTTCCAAGGGGCATTGATATTGTCTTTTTATTCAACTGAGACTTCCACCACTACTTCAAGGAGCATTGACATTGTCTTTTTAATCCACTTCGACCTCCACCACTCTTCCAAGGGGCATTAAAACAGTCTTGTTAATCTACTGTGAACTCCACATCTCTTCCAAGGGGCATTAAAACCGTCAATTTAAACCACTCTCATCCCCGCAGCTCTTGCAAAGTGCATTGATATTGTCTTTTTATTCCACTGCGACTTCCACCTCTCTTCCAAGGGGCATTAAAACCGTCTTGTTAATCTACTGTGACCTCCACGTCTCTTCCAAGGGGCATTAAAACCGTCAATTTAAACCACTCTCAACTCCACAGCTCTTGCAACGGTCATTGATATTGTCTTTTTATTCCACTGTAACCTCCACCACTCTTCCAAGGGGCATTGGTATTGTCTTTTTATTCCACTGCGACCTTCACCACTCTTCAAATGGGCATTTAAACCGTCTTGTTAAGCCACTGTGACCTCCATGTCTCTTCCACGAGGCATTCGTATTGTCTTTTTATTCCACTGCGACCTCCACATCTCTTCCAAGTGGAATTTATATTGTCTTTTTTTTCCACTGCGACCTCCACCACTCTTCTAAGGGGCATTGATATTGTCTGTTTAATTCACTGCGACCTCCACCACTCTTCCAAGAGGCATTAAAACAGTTTTGATAAGCTACTGTGACCTCCACGTGTCTTCCAAGGGGCATTAAAACCGTCTGGTTAAACAACTCTGAACTCAACAGCTCTTCCAAGAGGCATTGATATTGTCTTTTTATTCCACTCTAACCTCCACCAATCTTCCAATGGGCATTGATATTGTCTTTTTAATCCACTGCGACCTCCACCACTCTTCCAAGGGGCATTGATTTTGTCTTTTTATTCCATTGCGACCTCCACCACTCTTCCAAGGGGCAATGATATAGTCTTTTTAATCCACTGCGACCTCCACTACTCTTCCAAGGGGCATTAAAACGGTCTTGTTAAGCTACTCTGACGTCGAAGTCTCTTCCAAGGGGCATTAAAACCATCTGGCTAAACCACTCTGAACTCCACAGCTCTTCCAAGGGGCATTGATATTGTCTTGTAATTTCACTCTAACCTCCACCACTCTTCCAAGGGGCATTGATATTGTCTGTTTAGTCCACTGCGCACTCCACCAATCTCCAAGGGGCATTCAAACCGTCTTGTTAAGCTACTGTGACCTCCACATGTCTTCGAAGGGGCATTGATATTGTCTTTTTATTCCACTGTAACCTCCACCAATCTTTCAAGGGGCATTGATATTGTTTTTTAACTCCACTGCGACCTCCACCACTCTACCTGGGGGCATTAAAACCATCTTGATAAGTTACTGTGACCACCACGTCTCTTCCTAGAGGCGTTAAAACCGTCTGGTTATTCCACTCTGAACTCCACAGCTCTTCTAAGGGGCATTATTATTGTCTTTATATTCCTCTGTAACCTCCACCACTCTTCCAAGGGGCATTGATATTGTCTTTTTATTCCACTGCGACCTTCACCACTCTTCCATGGGGCACTGATTTTGTCTTTTTAATCCACTGCGACATCCATCTCTCTTCCAAGAAGCATTAAAACCGTCAATTTAAACCACTCTGAACTCCACAGCTCTTGCAAGAGGCATTGATATTGTTTTTTTATTCCACTGTAACCTCCACCACTCTTCCAAGGGGCACTGATTTTGTCTTTTTAATCCACTGCGACATCCATCTCTCTTCCAAGAAGCATTAAAACCGTCTTGTTTAGCTACTGTGACCTCCATGTCTATTCCACGTTGCCTTAAAACCTTGTGGTTAAACCACTATGAACTCCACAGCTCTTCCAAGGGCATTGATATTGTCTTTTTATTCCACTGTAACCTCCACCACTATTCCAAGGGGCATTGTTATTGTCTTTTTATTTTACTGCGACCTCCACCACTCTTCCAAGGGGCATTAATATTGTCTTTTTATTCCACTGCGACCTCCACCACTCTTCAAATGGGCATTTAAACCGTCTTGTTAAGCTACTGTGACCTCCATGTCTCTTCCACAGGGCATTCATATTGTCATTTTACTCCACTGAGACCTCAACCACTACTTCAAGGAGCATTGACATTGTCTTTTTAATCCACTTCAACCTCCACCACTCTTCCAAGGGGTATTAAAACAGTCTTGTTTATCTACTGTGACCTCCACGTCTCTTCCAAGGGGCATTAAAACCGTCAATTTAAACCACTCTCAACTCCACAGCTCTTGCAAGGGTCATTGATATTGTCTTTTTATTACAATGTAACCTCCACCACTCTTCCAAGGGGCATTGATATTGTCTTTTTTTTCCACTGCGACCTCCACCTCTCTTCTAAGGGGCATTAAAACCATCTTGTTAAGCTACTGTGACCTCCAAGTCTCTTCCACGAGGCATTGATTTTGTCTTTTTATTCCACTGCGACCTTCACATCTCTTCCAAGTGGAATTGATATTGTCTTTTAATTCCACTGCGACCTCCACCACTCTTCTAAGGGGCATTGATATTGTCTTTATAATTCACTGCGACCTCCACCACTCTTCCAAGGGGCATTAAAACAGTTTTGATAAGCTACTGTGACCTCCAAGTCTCTTCAAAGGGCCATTAAAACCGTCTGGTTAAACCACTCTGAACTCCACAGCTCTTCCAAGAGGCATTGATATTGTATTTTTATTCGACTGTAACCTCCACCACTCTTCCAAGGGGCATTAAAACTGTCTTGTTAAGCTACTGTTACCTCCACGTCTCTTCCAAGAGGCATTAAAACCGTCAATTTAAACCACTCTGAACTCCACAGCTCTTGCAAGAGGCATTGATATTGTCTTTTTATTCCACTGTAACCTCCACCTCTCTTCCAAGGGGCATTGATTTTGCCTTTTTAATCCACTGCGACCTCCATCACTCTTCCAAGGAGCATTAAAACCGTCTTGTTTAGCTCCTGTGACCTCCACTTCTATTCCACGGTGCCTTAAAACCTTCTGGTTAAACCACTGTGAACTCCACAGATCTTCCAAGGGGCATTGATATTGTCTTTTTATTCCACTGTAACCACCACCACTCTTCCAAGGGGCATTTGTATTGTCTTTTTATTTTACTGCGACCTCCACGTCTCTTCCAAGGGGCATTAATATTGTCTTTTTATTCCACTGCGACCTCCACCACTCTTCCAAGGGGCATTGATATTGTCATTTTATTCCACTGTAACCTCCACCAATCTTCCAAGGGGCATTGATATTGTTTTTTTATTCCACTGCGACCTCCACCACTCTTCCAAGGGGCATTAAAACTGTCTTGTTAATCTACTGTGACCTCCACGTCCCTTCCACGGATCATTGATATTGTCTTTTTATTCCACTGCGACCTCCACCACTCTTCCAAAGGCCATTGATATTGTCTTTTCAATCCACTCCGAACTCCACCACTCTTCCAAGGGGCATTAAAACCGTCTTGTTATGCTACTGTGACGTCGACTTCTCTTCCAAGGGCATTAAAACCATCTGGTTAAACCACTCTGAACGCCACAGCTCTTCCAAGGGGCATTTGTATTGTCTTTTTATTCCACTCTAACTTCCACCACACTTCCAAGGGGCATTGACAATGTCTTTTTATTCCACTGCGACTTCCACCTCTCTTCTAAGGGGCATTGATATTGTCTTTTTAATCCACTGCGACCTCCACCACTCATCCAAGGGGCATTAAAACAGTCTTGTTAAGCTACTGTGACGTTGACTTCTCTTCCAAGGGGCATTAAAACCATGTGGTTAAACCACTCTGAACTCCACAGCTCTTCCAAGGGGCATTGGTATTGTCTTTTTATTCCACTCTAACCTCCACCACTCTTCCAAGGGGCATTAAAACCATATTGTTAAGCTGCAGTGACCTCCACATCTCTTCCACGGGGCATTGATATTGTCTTTTTATTCCACTGTAACCTTCATCAATCTTCCAAGGGGCATTGATATTGTATTTTTATTCCACTGCGATCTCCACCACTCTTCCAAGGGGCATTAAAACAGTCTTCTTAATCTACTGTGACCTCCATGTCTCTTCCAAGGGGCATTAAAACCGTCTATTTAAACCACTCTCAACTCCACAGCTCTTGCAAGGGGCTTTGATATTGTTTTTTATTCCACTGTAACCTCCAGCACTCTTCCAAGGGGCATTGATAATGTCTTTTTATTCCACTGCGTCTTCCACCACTCTCCCAAGGGGCATTAAAACTGTCTTGTTAAGCTGCTGTAACCTCCATGTCTATTCCATGGGGCATTGATATTGTCTTTTTATTCCAATGTAACCTCCACCACTCTTCTAAGGGGCATTGATATTGTCTTTTTATTCAACTGAGACTTCCACCACTACTTCAAGGAGCATTGACATTGTCTTTTTAATCCACTTCGACCTCCACCACTCTTCCAAGGGGCATGAAAACAGTCTTGTTAATCTACTGTGAACTCCACCTCTCTTCCAAGGGGCATTAAAACCGTCTTGTTAAGCAACTGTGACATCCGTCTCTTTCACGGGGCATTGATATTGTCTTTTTATTCCACTGCGACCTCCACCACTCTTCCAAGGGGCATTGATATTGTCTTTTCTTTCCAATGCGACCTCCACCACTCTTCCAAGAGGCATTGATATTGTCTTTTTAATCCACTACGATCTCCAACACTTTTCCAAGGGGCATTAAAACCGTTTTGTTAAGCTACTGTGACCTCCACGTCACTTCCAAGGGGCATTAAAACCGTCTGGTTTAACTTCTCTGAACTCCACAGCTCTTCCAAGGGGCATTGATATTGTCTTTTTATTCCACTGTCACCTCCACGACTCTTCCAAGGGGCATTGATATTGTCTTTTTATTTTACTGCGACCTCCACCACTCTTCCAAGGGGCATTGATATTGTGTTTTTATTCCACTGCTATTTCAACCTCTCTTCTAACAGGCATTAATATTGTCTTTTTAATCCACTGCGACCTCCACCACTCTTCCAAGGGGCATTAAAACAGTCTTGTTAAGCTACTGTGACCTCCACGTCTCTTCAAAGGGGCATTAAAACCGTCTGGATAAACCAGTCTGAACTCCACAGCTCTTCCGAGGGGCATTGATATTGTCTTTTTATTCCACTGTAGCCTCCACCACTCTTCCAAGGGGCATTGATTTTGTCTTTTTATTCCACTGCGACCTCCACTACTCTTCCAAGGGGCATTGATATTGTCTTTTTAATCCACTGCGACCTCCACCACTCTTCCAAGGGGCATTGATATTGTCTTTTTATTCCACTGTAACCTACACCATTCTTCCAAGGGGTATTGATATTGTCTTTTTAATGCACTGCGACCTCCACCACTCTTCCAAGGGACATTAAAACCATCTGGTTAAACCACTCTGAACTCCATAGCTCTTTCATGAGGCATAGATATTATCTTTTTATTTCACTGTAACCTCCACCACTCTTTCAAGGGGCATTGATATTGTCTTTTTATTCCACTGCGACCTCCACCACTCTTCCAAGGGACATTAAAACCGTCTTGTTAAGCTACTGTGACCTCCCCGTGTCTTCCAAGGGGCAATAAAACCATCTGGTTAAACCACTCTGAACTCCACAGCTCTTCCAAGGGGCATTGGTGTTGTCTTTTTATTCCACTCTAACCTCCACTACTCTTCCAAGGGGCATTGACATTGTCTTTCTATTCCACTGCGACCTCCATCATTCTTTCAAGGGGCATTGATATTGTCTTTTTATTCCACTGCAACCTCCACCACTCTTCCAAAGGGCATTGATATTGTCTTTTTAATCCACTGCGACCTCCACCACTTTTCCAAGGGACTTTAAAAATGTCTTTTTAAGCTACTGTGACCTCCACGTCACTTCCAATGGGCATTAAAACCATCTGATTAAACCATTCTGTACTCCACAGCTCTTCCAAGGGGCATTGGTATTGTCTTTTTATTCCACTCTAACCTCCACCACTCTTCCAAGGGGCATTGACATTGTCTTTTTATTCCACTGCGACCTCCACCACTCTTCCAAGGGGCATTAAAACTGTCTTGTTAAGCTACAGTGACCTCAACATCTCTTCCACTGGGCATTGATATTGTCTTTAAATTCCACTCTAACCTCCACCACTCTTCCAAGGGGCATTGACATTGTCTTTTTATTCCACTGCGACCTCCACCACTCTTCCAATGGGCATTAAAACTGTCTTGTTAAGCTACTGTGACCTCCACTTCTCTTCCAAGGGGCATTGAAACCGTCAATTTCAGCCACTCTGAACTCCACAGCTCTTGCAAGAGGCATTGATATTGTCTTTTTATTCTATTGTAATCTCCAGCACTCTTCCACAGGGCATTGATATTGTCTTTTTATTCCACTGCGTCTTCCACCACTCTCCCAAGGGGCATTAAAACTGTCTTGTTAAGCTGCTGTAACCTCCATGTCTATTTCACGGGGCATTGATATTGTCTTTTTATTCAAATGTAACCTCCACCACTCTTCTAAGGGGCAGTGATATTGTCTTTTTAAACCACTGCGACCTCCACCACTCTTCCAAGGGGCATTAAAACATTCTTGATAAGCTACTGTGACCTCCACGTCTCTTCTAAGGGGCAATAAAACCGTCTGGTTAAACCATTCTGTACTCCACAGTTCTTCCAAGGAGCATTGATATTGTCTTTTTATTCGACTGTAACCTCCACCACTCTTCCAAGGGGCATTGATATTGACTTTTTATTCCACTGTAACCTCCACCACTCTTCCAAGGGGCATTGATATTGTCTTTTTAATCCACTGCGATCTCCACCACTCTTCCAAGTGGCATTAAAACCATCTTGTTTAGCTACTGTGACCTCCACGTCACTTCCACGGGGCATTGATATTGTTTTTTAATTCCACTGCGACCTCCACAACTCTTCCAAGGGGCATTGATATTGTCTTTTTAATCCAATGAGACCTCCACCACTTTTCCAAGGGGCATTAAAACCGTCTTGTTAAGCTACTGTGACCTCCAATTCTCTTCCAAGGGGCAATAAAACCGTCTGGTTAAACCAATCTTAACTCCACAGCTCTTCCAAGGGGCATTGGTATTGTCTTTTTCTTCCACTCTAACCTCCACCACTCTTCCAAAGGGCATTGACATTGTTTTTTATTCCACTGCGACCTACACCACGCTTCCAAGATGCATTAAAACTGTCTTGTTAAGCTACAGTGACCTCCACATCTCTTCCACTGGGCACTGATATTGTCTTTTTATTCCACTGTAACCTCCACCACTCTTCCAAGGGGCATTGATATTGTCTTTTTATTCCACTGTGACCTCCACCACTCTTCCAAGGGGCATTAATATTGTCTTTTTAATCCAGTGCGACCGCCACCACTCTTCCTTGTGGCATAAAACCGTCATTTTAAGCTACTGTGACCTCCACGTCTCTTCCAAGGGGCATTAAAACCGTATTGTTAAACCACTCTGAACTCCACAGATCTTCAAAGGGGCATTGTCTTTTTATTTAATTGGAACCTCCACCACTCTTCCAATGGGCATTGATATTGTCTTTTTATTCCACTGTAACCTCCACCATTCTTCCAAGGAACATAGATAGTGTCTTTTTATTCCACTGTAACCTCCACCACTCTTCCAAGGGGCATTGATATTGTCTTTAAATTCCACTGTAACCACCACCACTCTTCCAAGGGGCATTGATATTGTCTTTTTAATCCACTGTGACCTCTACCACTCCTCCAAGGGGCTTTAAAACAGTCTTGATAAGCTACTGTGACCTCCACGTCTTTTCCAAGGGGCATTAAAACCGTCTGGTTAAACCATTCTGTACACCACAGTTCTTCCAAGGAGCATTGATATTGTCTTTTTATTCGACTGTAACCTCCACCACTCTTCCAAGGGGCATTGATATTGACTTTTTATTCCACTGCGACCTCCACCACTCTTCCAAGGGACATTGATATTGTCTTTTTAATCCACTGCTACCTACACCACTCTTCCAAGGGGCATTAAAACGGTCTTGTTAAGCTACTGTGACGTCGAAGTCTCTTCCAAGGGGCATTAAAACCATCTGGTTAAACCACTCTGAACTCCACAGCTCTTCCAAGGGGCATTTGTATTGTCTTGTAATTTCACTCTAACCTCCACCACTCTTCCAAGGGGCATCGACATTGTGTTTTTATTCCACTGCGACCTCCACCACTCTTCCAAGGGGCATTGATATTGTCTTTTTAGTCCACTGCGCACTCCACCCCTCTCCAAGGGGCATTAAAACCGTCTAGTTAAGCTACTGTGACCTCCAATTCTCTTCCAAGGGGCAATAAAACCGTCTGGTTAAACCAATCTTAACTCCACAGCTCTTCCAAGGGGCATTGGTATTGTCTTTTTCTTCCACTCTAACCTCCACCACTCTTCCAAAGGGCATTGACATTGTTTTTTATTCCACTGCGACCTACACCACGCTTCCAAGAGGCATTAAAACTGTCTTGTTAAGCTACAGTGACCTCCACATCTCTTCCACTGGGCATTGATATTGTCTTTTTATTCCACTGTAACCTCCACCACTCTTCCAAGGGGCATTAATATTGTCTTTTTATTCCACTGTGACCTCCACCATTCTTCCAAGGGGCATTAATATTGTCTTTTTAATCCAGTGCGACCGCCACCACTCTTCCTTGTGGCATAAAACCGTCATTTTAAGCTACTGTGACCTCCACGTCTCTTCCAAGGGGCATTAAAACCGTATTGTTAAACCACTCTGAACTCCACAGATCTTCAAAGGGGCATTGTCTTTTTATTTAATTGGAACCTCCACCACTCTTCCAATGGGCATTGATATTGTCTTTTTATTCCACTGTAACCTCCACCATTCTTCCAAGGAACATAGATATTGTCTTTTTATTCCACTGTAACCTCCACCACTCTTCCAAGGGGCATTGATATTGTCTTTAAATTCCACTGTAACCACCACCACTCTTCCCAGGGGCATTGATATTGTCTTTTTAATCCACTGTGACCTCTACCACTCCTCCAAGGGGCTTTAAAACAGTCTTGATAAGCTACTGTGACCTCCACGTCTTTTCCAAGGGGCATTAAAACCGTCTGGTTAAACCATTCTGTACACCACAGTTCTTCCAAGGAGCATTGATATTGTCTTTTTATTCGACTGTAACCTCCACCACTCTTCCAAGGGGCATTGATATTGACTTTTTATTCCACTGCGACCTCCACCACTCTTCCAAGGGACATTGATATTGTCTTTTTAATCCACTGCTACCTCCACCACTCTTCCAAGGGGCATTAAAACGGTCTTGTTAAGCTACTGTGACGTCGAAGTCTCTTCCAAGGGGCATTAAAACCATCTGGTTAAACCACTCTGAACTCCACAGCTCTTCCAAGGGTCATTTGTATTGTCTTGTAATTTCACTCTAACCTCCACCACTCTTCCAAGGGGCATCGACATTGTGTTTTTATTCCACTGCGACCTCCACCACTCTTCCAAGGGGCATTGATATTGTCTTTTTAGTCCACTGCGCACTCCACCCCTCTCCAAGGGGCATTAAAACCGTCTTGTTAAGCTACTGTGACCTCCACGTGTCTTCGAATGGGCATTGATATTGTCTTTTTATACCACTGTAACCTCCACCAATCTTCCAAGGGGCATTGATATTGTTTTTTAACTCCACTGCGACCTCCACCACTCTACCAGGGGGCAATAAAACCGTCTTGATAAGTTACTGTGACCACCACGTCTCTTCCAAGAGGCGTTAAAACCATCTGGTTATTCCACTCTGAACTCCACAGCTCTTCTAAGGGGCATTATTATTGTCTTTTTATTCCACGGTAACCTCCACCACTCTTCCAAGGGGCATTGATATTGTCTTTTTATTCCACTGCGACCTTCACCAGTCCTCCAAGGGGCAATAAAACCATCTTGTTAAGCTACTGTGACCTCCACGTCTCTTCCACGGGGCATTGGAATTGTCTTTTAATTCCACTGTAACATCCACCACTCGTCCAAGGGGCATTGATATTGACTTTTTATTCCACTGCAACCTACACTACTATTCCAATGGGCACTGATATTGTCTTTTTAATCCACTGTGACCTCCACCACTCTTCGAAGGAGCATTAAAACCGTCTTGCTAAACTACTATGACCTCATCGTCTTTTCCACGGGCCATTGATATTGTCTTTTTATTCCACTGAAACCTCCACCACTCATCCAAGGGGCATTGATATTGTCTTTTTATTCCAATGTAATGTCCAGCACTCTTCCAAGGGGCATTGATATTGTCTTTTTATTCCAATGTAATGTCCAGCACTCTTCCAAGGGGCACTGATATTGTCTTTTTAATCCACTGCGACCTCCACCTCTCTTCGAAGGGGCATTGATATTGTCTTTTTATTCCACTGCGACCTCCACCACTCTTCCATGGGACATTAAAACCATCTTGTTAAGCTACTATGACCTCCATGTCTCTTCCACAGGGCATTGATATTGTCTTTTAATTCCACTGTAACCTCCAACACTCTTCCAAGGGGCATTGATATTGTCTTTTTATTCAGCTGAGACTTCCACCACTACTTCAAGGAGCATTGACATTGTCTTTTTAATCCACTTCGACCTCCACCACTCTTCCAAGGGGCATTAAAACAGTCTTTTTAAACTACTGTGAACTCCACATCTCTTCCAAGGGGCATTAAAACCGTCAATTTAAACCACTCTCACCTCCGCAGCTCTTGTAAAGTGCATTGATATTGTCTTTTTATTCCACTGTGACCTCCACGTCTCTTCCAAGGGGCATTAAAACCGTCAATTTAAACCACTCTCAACTCCACAGCTCTTGCAACGGTCATTGATATTTTCTTTTTATTCCACTGTAACCTCCACCACTCTTCCAATGGGCATTGATATTGTCTTTTTATTTTACTGCGACCTCCACCACTCTTCCAAGGGGCATTGATATTGTCTTTTTAGTCCACTGCGACCTCCACCACTCTTCAAATGTGCATTTAAACCGTCTTGTTAAGCTACTGTGACCTCCATGTCTCTTCCACGAGGCATTCATATTGTCTTTTTATTCCACTGCGACCTCCACATCTCTTCCAAGTGGAATTTATATTGTCTTTTTATTCCACTGCGACCTCCACCACTCTTCTAAGGGCATTGATATTGTCTTTTTAATTCACTGCGACCTCCACCACTCTTCCAAGGGGCATTAAAACAGTTTTGATAAGCTACTGTGACCACCACGTCTCTTCCAAGGGGCATTAAAACCGTCTGGTTAAACAACTCTGAACTCAACAGCTCTTCCAAGAGGCATTGATATTGTCGTTTTATTCCACTCTAACCTCCACCAATCTTCCAAGGGGCATTGATATTGTCGTTTTATTCCACTCTAACCTCCACCAATCTTCCAAGGGGCATTGATATTGTCTTTTTATTCCACTGCAACTTCAACCTCTCTTCTAAGGGGCATTGATATTGTCTTTTTAATCCACTGCGACCTCCACCACTCTTCCAAGGGGCATTGATTTTGTCTTTTTATTCCATTGCGACCTCCACCACTCTTCCAAGGGGCAATGATATAGTCTTTTTAATCCACTGTGACCTCCACTACTCTTCCAAGGGGCATTAAAACGGTCTTGTTAAGCTACTCTGACGTCGAAGTCTCTTCCAAGGGGCATTAAAACCATCTGGTTAAACCACTCTGAACTCCACAGCTCTTCCAAGGGGCATTGACATTGTCTTGTAATTTCACTCTAACCTCCACCACTCTTCCAAGGGGCATTGATATTGTCTGTTTAGTCCACTGCGCACTCCACCCCTCTCCAAGGGGCATTAAAACCGTCTTGTTAAGCTACTGTGACCTCCACATGTCTTCGAAGGGGCATTGATATTGTCTTTTTATTCCACTGTAACCTCCACCAATCTTCCAAGGGGCATTGATATTGTTTTTTAACTCCACTGCGACCTCCACCACTCTACCTGGGGGCAGTAAAACCATCTTGATAAGTTACTGTGACCTCCACGTCTCTTCCTAGAGGCGTTAAAACCATCTGGTTATTCCACTCTGAACTCCACAGCTCTTCTAAGGGGCATTATTATTGTCTTTATATTCCTCTGTAACCTCCACCACTCTTCCAAGGGGCATTGATATTGTCTTTTTATTCCACTGCGACCTTCACCACTCTTCCATGGGGCATTAAATCCGTCTTGTTAAGCTACTGTGACCTCCACGTCTCTTCCAAGTGGCATTAAAACCGTCAATTTAAACCACTCTGAACTCCACAGCTCTTGCAAGAGGCATTGATATTGTTTTTTTATTCCACTGTAACCTCCACCACTCTTCCAAGGGGCACTGATTTTGTCTTTTTAATCCACTGCGACATCCATCTCTCTTCCAAGAAGCATTAAAACCGTCTTGTTTAGCTACTGTGACCTCCACGTCTATTCCACGGTGCCTTAAAACCTTCTGGCTAAACGACTATGAACTCCACAGCTCTTCCAAGGGCATTGATATTGTCTTTTTATTCCACTGTAACCTCCACCACTATTCCAAGGGGCATTGTTATTGTCTTTTTATTTTACTGCGACCTACACCACTCTTCCAAGGGGCATTAATATTGTCTTTTTATTCCACTGCGACCTCCACCACTCTTCAAATGGGCATTTAAACCGTCTTGTTAAGCTACTGTGACCTCCATGTCTCTTCCACAGGGCATTGATATTGTCATTTTACTCCACTGAGACCTCAACCACTACTTCAAGGAGCATCGACATTGTCTTTTTAATCCACTTCAACCTCCACCACTCTTCCAAGGGGCATTAAAACAGTCTTGTTTATCTACTGTGACCTCCACGTCTCTTCCAAGGGGCATTAAAACCATCTGGTTAAACCACTCTGAACTCCACAGCTCTTCCAAGGGGCATTTGTATTGTCTTGTAATTTCACTCTCACCTCCACCACTCTTCCAAGGGGCATTGACATTGTCTTTTTATTCCACTGCGACCTCCACCACTCTTCCAAGGGGCATTGATATTGTCTGTTTAGTCCACTGCGCACTCCACCCCTCTCCAAGGGGCATTAAAACCATCTTGTTAAGCTACTGTGACCTCCACGTGTCTTCGAAGGGGCATTGATATTGTTTTTTTATTTCACTGTAACCTCCACCAATCTTGCAAGGGGCATTGATATTCTTTTTTAACTCCACTGCGACCTCCACCACTCTACCAGGGGGCAATAAAACCGTCTTGATAAGTTACTGTGACCACCACGTCTCTTCCAAGAGGCGATAAAACTGTCTGGTTATTCCACTCTGAACTCCACAGCTCTTCTAAGGGGCATTATTATTGTCTTTTTATTCCACTGTAACCTCCACCACTCTTCCAAGGGACATTGATATTGTCTTTTTATTCCACTGCGACCTTCACCAGTCCTCCAAGGGGCAATAAAACCATCTTATTAAGCTACTGTGACCTCCACGTCTCTTCCACGGGGCATTGGAATTGTCTTTTAATTCCACTGTAACATCCACCACTCGTCCAAGGGGCATTGATATTGTCTTTTTATTCCACTGCAACCTACACTACTATTCCAAGGGGCATTGATATTGTCTTTTTAATCCACTGTGACCTCCACCACTCTTCAAAGGGGCATTAAAACCTTCTGGTTAAACCACTGTGAACTCCACAGCTCTTCCAAGGGGCATTGATATTGTCTTTTTATTCCACTGTAACCTCCACCACTATTCCAAGGGGCATTGTTATTGTCTTTTTATTTTACTGCGACCTCCACCACTCTTCCAAGAGGCATTAATATTGTCTTTTTATTCCACTGCGACCTCCACCACTCTTCAAATGGGCATTTTAACCATCTTGTTAAGCTACTGTGACCTCCATGTCTCTTCCACAGGGCATTGATATTGTCTTTTCATTCCACTGGAACCACCAACACTCTTCCAAGGTGCATTGATATTGTCTTTTTACTCCACTGAGACCTCAACCACTACTTCAAGGAGCATTGACATTGTCTTTTTAATCCACTTCGACCTCCACCACTCTTCCAAGGGCCATTAAAACAGTCTTGTTTATCTACTGTGACCTCCACGTCTCTTCCAAGGGGCATTAAAACCGTCAATTTAAAACACTCTCAACTCCACAGCTCTTGCAAGGGTCATTGATATTGTCTTTTTATTACACTGTAACCTCCACCACTCTTCCAAGGGGCATTGATATTGTCTTTTTTTTCCACTGCGACCTCCACCTCTCTTCCAAGGGGCATTAAAACCATCTTGTTAAGCTACTGTGACCTCCAAGTCTCTTCCACGAGGCATTGATACTGTCTTTTAATTCCTCTGTGACCTCCACATCTCATCCAAGTGGAATTGATATTGTCTTTTAATTCCACTGCGACCTCCACCACTCTTCTAAGGGGCATTGATATTGTCTTTTTAATTCACTGCGACCTCCACCACTCTTCCAAGGGGCATTAAAACAGTTTTGATAAGATACTGTGACCTCCACGTCTCTTCCAAGGGGCATTAAAACCGTCTGGTTAAACCACTCTGAACTCCACAGCTCTTCCAAGAGGCATTGATATTGTATTTTTATGCGACTGTAACCTCCACCACTCTTCCAAGGGGCATTAAAACTGTCTTGTTAAGCTACTGTTACCTCCACGTCTCTTCCAAGAGGCATTAAAACCGTCAATTTAAACCACTCTGAACTCCACAGCTCTTGCAAGAGGCATTGATATTGTCTTTTTATTTCACTGTAACCTCCACCACTCTTCCAAGGGGCATTGATTTTGCCTTTTTAATCCACTGCGACCTCCATCACTCTTCCAAGGAGCATTAAAACCGTCTTGTTTAGCTCCTGTGACCTCCACGTCTATTCCACAGTGCCTTAAAACCTTCTGGTTAAACCACTGTGAACTCCACAGCTCTTCCAAGGGGCATTGATATTGTCTTTTTATTCCACTGTAACCTCCACCACTCTTCCAAGGGGCATTGATATTGTCTTTTTATTTTACTGCGACCTCCACCACTCTTCCAAGGGGCATTAATATTGTCTTTTTATTCCACTGCGACCTCCAGGACTCTTGCAAGGGGCATTGATATTGTCTTTTTATTCCACTGTAACCTCCACCACTCTTCCAAGGGGCATTGATACTGTCTTTTTATTCCACTGAGACTTCAACCACTCTTCCACAAGGCATTGATATTGTCTTTTTATTCCACTGTGACCTCCACGTCTCTTCCAAGGGGAATTAATACCGTCAATTTAATCCACTCTGAACTCTACAGCTCTTCCAAGGAGCATTGGTATTGTCTTTTTATTCCACTCTAACCTCCACCACTCTTCCAACGGGGCATTGACATTGTCTTTTTATTCCACTGCGACCTCCACCACTCTTTCAAGCGGCATTAAGACCATCCTGTTAAGCTACAGTGACCTCCACAACTCTTCCACAGGGCAATGATATTGTCTTTTATTCCACTGTAACCTGCACCACTCTTCCGAGGGGTATTGATATTGTCTTTTTATTCCACTGCTATTTCAACCTCTCTTCTAACAGGCATTAATATTGTCTTTTTAATCCACTGCGACCTCCACCACTCTTCCAAGGGCATTAAAACAGTCTTGTTAAGCTACTGTGACCTCCACGTCTCTTCCAATGGGCATTAAAACCGTCTGGTTAAACCACTCTGAACTCCACAGCTCTTCCAAGGGGCATTGATATTGTCTTTTTTTTCCACTGTAACCTCCCAAACTCTTCCAAGGGGCATTGATTTTATCTTTTTATTCCACTGCGACCTTAACCACTCTTCCAATGGGCATTGATATTGTCTTTTTAATCCACTGCGACCTCCACCACTCTACCAAGGGGCATTAAAACCGTCTTGTTAAGCTACTGTCACGTCCATGTCTATTCCACGGGGCATTGATATTGTCTTTTTATTCCACTCTAACCTCCACCACTCTTCCAAGGGGCATTGATATTGTCTTTTTATTCCACTGCAACTTCAACCTCTCTTCTAATGGGCATTGATATTGTCTTTTTAATCCACTGCGACCTCCACCACTCTTCCAAGCAGCATTAAAACAGTCTTGTTAAGCTACTGTGACCTCCACGTCTCTTCCAAGGTGCATTAAAACCGTCTGGTTAAACCATTCTGAACTTCACAGCTGTTCCGAGGGGCATTGATAATGTATTTTTCTTCCACTGTAACCTCCACCACTCTTCCAAGGGGCATTGATTTTGTCTTTTTATTCCACTGCGACCTCCACCACTTTTCCAAGGGGCAATGATATTGTCTTTTTAATCCACTGCGACCTCCACCACTCTTCCAAGGGGCATTAAAACGGTCTTGGTAATCTACTGTGACGTCGAAGTCTCTTCCAAGGGGCATTAAAACCATCTGGTTAAACCACTCTGAAATCCACAGCTCTTCCAAGGGGCATTTGTATTGTCTTGTAATTTCACTCTAACCTCCACCACTCTTCCAAGGGGCATTGACATTGTCTTTTTATTCCACTGCGACCTCCACCACTCTTCCAAGGGCATTACATCAGTCTTGTTAAGCTACTGTGACCTCCACGTCTCTTCCAAGGGGCATTAAAACCGTCTGCTTAATCCACTCTGAACTCCACAGCTCTTCCAAGGGGCATAGATATTGTCTTTTTTTTCTACTGTAACCTCCCAAACTCTTCCAAGGGGCATTAATTTTATCTTTGTATTCCACTGCGATCTTAACCACTCTTCCAATGGGCATTGATATTGTCTTTTTAATCCACTGCGACCTCCACCACTCTTCCAAGGGGCATTAAAACCGTCTTGTTAAGCTACTGTCACGTCCATGTCTATTCCACGGGGCATTGATATTGTCTTTTTATTCCACTCTAACCTCCACCACTCTTCCAAGGGGCATTGATATTGTCTTTTTATTCCACTGCAACTTCAACCTCTCTTCTAATAGGCATTGATATTGTCTTTTTAATCCACTGCGACCTCCACCACTCTTCCAAGCAGCATTAAAACAGTCTTGTTAAGCTACTGTGACCTCCACGTCTCTTCCAAGGTGCATTAAAACAGTCTGGTTAAACCATTCTGAACTCCACAGCTGTTCCGAGGGGCATTGATAATGTCTTTTTATTCCACTGTAACCTCCACCACTCTTCCAAGGGGCATTGATTTTGTCTTTTTATTCCACTGCGACCTCCACCACTTTTCCAAGGGGCAATGATATTGTCTTTTAAATCCACTGCGACCTCCACCACTCTTCCAAGGGGCATTAAAACGGTCTTGTTAAGCTACTGTGACGTCGAAGTCTCTTCCAAGGGGCATTAAAACCATCTGGTTAAACCACTCTGAACTCCACAGCTCTTCCAAGGGGCATTTGTATTGTCTTGTAATTTCACTCTAACCTCCACCACTCTTCCAAGGGGCATTGACATTGTCTTTTTATTCCACTGCGACCTCCACCACTCTTCCAAGGGGCATTGATATTGTCTATTTAGTCCACTGCACACTCCACCCCTCTCAAAGGGGCATTAAAACCATCTTATTAAGCTACTGTGACCTCCACGTGTCTTCGAAGGGGCATTGATATTGTTTTTTTATTCCACTGTAACCTCCACCAATCTTCCAAGGGGCATTGATATTGTTTTTTAACTCCACTGCGACCTCCATCACTCTACCAGGGGGCAATAAAGCCGTCTTGATAAGTTACTGAGACCACCACGTCTCTTCCAAGAGGTGTTAAAACTGTCTGGTTATTACACTCTGAACTCCACAGCTCTTCTAAGGGGCATTATTATTGTCTTTTTATTCCACTGTAACCTCCACCACTCTTCCAAGGGACATTGAAATTGTCTTTTTATTCCACTGCAACCGTCACCAGTCCTCCAAGGGGCAATAAAACCATCTTGTTAAGCTACTGTGACCTCCACGTCTCTTCCACGGGGCATTGGAATTGTCTTTTAATTCCACTGTAACATCCACCACTCGTACAAGGGGCATTGATATTGTCTTTTTATTCCACTGCAACCTACACTACTATTCCAAGGGGCATTGATATTGTCTTTTTAATCCACTGTGACCTCCACCACTCTTCCAAGGGGCATTATAACCGTCTTGCTAAACTACTGTGACCTCAATGTCTCTTCCACGGGCCATTGATATTGTCTTTTTATTCCACTGAAACCTCCACCACTCTTCCAAAGGGCATTGATATTGTCTTTTTATTCCAATCTAGCCTCCACCACTCTTCCAAGGGGCATTGATATTGTCTTTTTATTCCACTGTAATGTCCACAACTCTTCCAAGGGGCACTGATATTGTCGTTTTATTCCACTGCGACCTCCACCACTCTTCGAAGGGGCATTGATATTGTCTTTTTATTCCACTGCGACCTCCACCACTCTTCCATGGGACATTAAAACCATCTTGTTAAGCTACTGTGACCTCCATGACTCTTCCACAGGGCATTGATATTGTCTTTTAATTCCACTGTAAACTCCACCTCTCTTCCAAGGGGCATTGATTTTGTCTTTTTTTTCCACTGCGACCTCCACCACTCTTCCAAGGGGCATTGATATTGTCTTTTTAATCCACTGCGACCTCCACCACTCTTCCAAAGGGCATTGATATTGTCTTTTTATTCCACTGTAACCTCCACCATTCTTCCAAGGGGTATTGATATTGTCTTTTTAATGCACTGCGACCTCAACCACTCTTCCAAGGAGCATTAAAACAATCTGGTTAAACCACTCTGAAATCCATAGCTCTTTCAAGATGCATTGATATTGTCTTTTTATTTCACTGTAACCTCCACCACTCTTTCAAGGGGCATTGATATTGTCTTTTTATTCCACAGCAACCTCCACCACTCTTCCAAGGGGCATTAAAACCGTCTTGTTAAGCTACTATGACCTCCACGTCCCTTCCACGGGGCATTGATATTGTCTTTTTATTCCACTGCGACCTCCACCACTCTTCCAATGGCGATTGATATTGTCTTTTAAATACACTGCGACCACCACCACTCTTCCAAGGGGCATTGATATTGTCTTTTTAATCCACTGTGACCTCCACGTCTCTTCCAAGGGGCATTAAAACCGTCAATTTAAACAACTCTGAACTTTACAGCTCTTCCAAGGAGCATTGGTATTGTCTTTTTATTCCACTCTAACTTCCACCACTTTTCCAAGGGGCGTTGACATTGTCTTTTTTTTCCACTGCGACCTCCACCACTCTTCCAAGCGGAATTAAGACCATCTTGTTAAGCTACAGTGACCTCCACAACTCTTCCACGGGGCATTGATATTGTCTTTTATTCCACTGTAACCTCCACCACTCTTCCAAGGGGCATTGATATTGTCTTTTTAATCCACTGCGACCTCCAGCACTCTTCCAAAGGGCATTGATATTGTCTTTTTATTCCACTGTAACCTCCACCATTCTTCCAAGGGGTATTGATATTGTCTTTTTAATGCACTGCGACCTCAACCACTCTTCCAAGGAGCATTAAAACCATCTGGTTAAACCACTCTGAAATCCATAGCTCTTTCAAGATGCATTGATATTGTCTTTTTATTTCACTGTAACCTCCACCACTCTTTCAAGGTGCATTGATATTGTCTTTTTATTCCACAGCAACCTCCACCACTCTTCCAAGGGGCATTAAAACCGTCTTGTTAAGCTACTGTGACCTCCACGTCCCTTCCACGGGGCATTGATATTGTCATTTTATTCCACTGCGACCTCCACCACTCTTCCAATGGCCATTGATATTGTCTTTTAAATACACTGCGACCACCACCACTCTTCCAAGGGGCATTGATATTGTCTTTTTAATCCACTGTGACCTCCACGTCTCTTCCAAGGGGCATTAAAACCGTCAATTTAAACAACTCTGAACTCTACAGCTCTTCCAAGGAGCATTGGTATTGTCTTTTTATTCCACTCTAACTTCCACCACTCTTCCAAGGGGCGTTGACATTGTCTTTTTTTTCCACTGTGACCTCCACCACTCTTCCAAGCGGAATTAAGAACATCTTGTTAAGCTACAGTGACCTCCACAACTCTTCCACGGGGCATTGATATTGTCTTTTATTCCACTGTAACCTCCACCACTCTTCCAAGGGGCATTGATATTGTCTTTTTATTCCACTGCGACGTCCACCACTCTTCCAAAGGGCATTGATATTGTCTTTTTAATCCACTGCGACCTCCACCACTCTTCTAAGGGCATTAAAACAGTCTTGTTAAGCTACTGTGACCTCCACTTCTCTTCCAAGGGGCATTAAAACCGTCTGGTAAACCACTCTGAACTCCACATCTCCTCCAAGGGGCATTGATATTGTCTTATTTTTCCACTGTAACTTCCACCGCTCTTCCAAGGGGCATTGATTTTGTCTTTTTATTCCACTGCGACCTTAACCACACTTCCAATGGGCATTGATATTGTCTTTATAATTCACTGCGACCTTAACCACTCTTCCAATGGGCATTGATATTGTCTTTTTTTTCCACTGTAACCTCCACCACTCTTCCAAGGGGCATTTATATTGTCTTTTTATTCCACTGCGAATTCAACCTCGCTTCTAACAGGCATTAATATTGTCTTTTTAATCCACTGCGACCTCCACCACTCTTCCAAGGGGCATTAAAACCGTCTTGTTAAGCTACTGTGACCTGCACGTCTCTTCCAATGGGCATTAAAACCGTCTGGATAAACCACTCTGAACTCCACAGCTCTTCCGAGGGGCATTGATATTGTCTTTTTATTCCACTGTAACCTCCACCACTCTTCCAAGGGGCATTGATTTTGTCTTTTTATTCCACTGCGACCTCAACCACTCTTCCAAGGGGCATTGATATTGTCTTTTTAATCCACTGTGACCTCCACGTCTCTTCCAAGGGGCATTAAAACCGTCAATTTAAACAACTCTGAACTCTACAGCTCTTCCAAGGAGCATTGGTATTGTCTTTTTATTCCACTCTAACTTCCACCACTCTTCCAAGGAGCATTGACATTGTCTTTTTTTTCCACTGCGACCTCCACCACTCTTCCAAGCGGAATTAAGACCATCTTGTTAAGCTACAGTGACCTCCACAACTCTTCCACAGGGCATTGATATTGTCTTTTATTCCACTGTAACCTCGACCACTCTTCCAAGGGGCATTGATATTGTCTTTTTATTCCACTGCGACGTCCACCACTCTTCCAAAGGGCATTGATATTGTCTTTTTATTCCACTGTAACCTCCACCACTCTTCCAAGGGGCATTGATTTTGTCTTTTTATTCCACTGCGACCTCCACCACTCTTCCAAGGGGCATAGATATTGTCTTTTTAATCCACTGCGACCTCCACCACTCTTCCAAGGGGCATTGATATTGTCTTTTTATTCCACTGTAACCTCCACCATTCTTCCAAGGGGTATTGATAATGTCTTTTTAATGCACTGCGACCTCCACCACTATTCCAAGGAACATTAAAACCATCTGGTTAAACCACTCTGAATTCCATAGCTCTTTCATGAGGCATTGATATTATCTTTTTATTTCACTGTAACCTCCACCACTCTTTCAAGGGGCATTGATATTGTCTTTTTATTCCACTGCGATCTCCACCACTCTTCCAAGGGGCATTAAAACCGTCTTGTTAAGCTACTGTGACCTCCACGTGTCTTCCACGGGGCATTGATATTGTCTTTTTAATCGACTGTGACCTCCACCACTTTTCCAAGGGGCATTAAAACCGTTTTGTTAATCTACTTTGACCTCCACGTCTCTTCCAAGGGGCAATAAAACCATCTGGTTAAACCGCTCTGAACTCCACAGCTCTTCCAAGGGGCATTGGTATTGTCTTTTTATTCCACTCTAACCTCCACCACTCTTCCAAGGGGCATTGACATTGTGTTTTTATTCCACTGCGACCTCCATCATTCTTTCAAGGGGCATTGATATTGTCTTTTTAATCCACTGCGACCTCCACCACTTTTCCAAGGGGCATTAAAAATGTCTTTTCAAGCTACTGTGACCTCCACGTCACTTCCAATGGGCATTAAAACCGTCTGGTTAAACCACTCTGATCTCCACAGCTCTTCCAAGGGGCATTGGTATTGTCTTTTTGTTCCACTCTAACCTCCACCACTCTTCCAAGGGGCATTGATATTGTCTTTTTATTCCACTGTGACCTCCACCACTCTTCCAAGAGGCATTAAAACTGTCTTGTTAAGCTACAGTGACCTCCACATCTCTTCCACTGTGCATTGATATTGACTTTAAATTCCACTCTAACCTCCACCACTCATCCAAGGGGCATTGACATTGTCTTTTTATTCAACTGCGACCTCCACCATTCTTCCAAGAGGCATTAAAACTGCCTTGTTAAGCTACTGTAACCTCCACTTCTCTTCCAAGGGGCATTGAAACCGTCAATTTCAACCACTCTGAACTCCACAGCTCTTGCAAGAGGCATTGATATTGTCTTTTTATTCCATTGTAATCTCCAGCACTCTTCCACAGGGCATTGATATTGTCTTTTTATTCCACTGCGTCTTCCACCACTCTCCCAAGGGGCATTAAAACTGTCTTGTTAAGCTGCTGTAACCTCCATGTCTATTTCACCGGGCATTGATATTGTCTTTTTATTCCAATGTAACCTCCACCACTCTTCTAAGTGGCAGTTTTATTGTGTTTTTAAACCACTGCGACCTCCACCACTCTTCCAAGGGACATTAAAACAGTCTTGATAAGCTACTGTGACCTCTACATCTCTTCTAAGGGGCAATAAAACCATCTGGTTAAACCATTCTGTACTCCACAGTTCTTTCAAGGAGCATTGATGTTGTCTTTTCATTCAAATGTAACCTCCACCACTCTTCCAAGGGGAATTGATATTGACTTTTTATTCCACTGCGACCTCCACCACTCTTCCAAGGGGCATTGATATTGTCATTTCAATCCACTGCGACCTCCACCACTCTTCCAAGTGGCATTAAAAACCGTCTTGTTTAGCTACTTTTACCTCCACATCTCTTTCACTGGGCATTGATATTGTCTTTTTATTCCACTGCAACCTCCACCACTCTTCCAAGGGGCATTGATATTGTCTTTTTATTCCACTGTGACATCCCCCACTCTTCCAAGGGGCATTAATATTGTCTTTTTAATCCAGTGCGAGCGCCACCACTCTTCCTTGTGGCATAAAACCGTCATTTTAAGCTACTGTGACCTCCACGTCTCTTCCAAGGGGCATTAAAACCGTATTGTTAAACCACTCTGAACTCCACAGATCTTCCAAGGGGCATTGATATTGTATTTTTATTCCACTGTAACCTCCAACACTCTTCCAAGGGGCATTGATATTGTCTTTCTGTTCAATTGAGACTTCCACCACTCCTTCAAGGAGCATTGACATTGTCTTTTTAATCCACTTCGACCCCCACCACTCTTCCAAGGGGCATTAAAACAGTCTTGTTAATCTACTGTGAACTCCACGTCTCTTCAAAGGGGCATTAAAGCCGTCAATTTAAACCACTCTCAACTCCGCAGCTCTTGCAAGGGCCATTGATATTGTCTTTTTATACCACTTTAACGTCCAACACTCTTCCAAGCGGCATTGATATTGTCTTTTTATTCCACTGCGACTTCAACCTCTCTTCTAAGGGGCATTGATATTGTCTTTTTAATCCACTGCGACTTCCACCACTCTTCCAAGGGGCATTAAAACAGTCTTGTTCAGCTTCTGTGACCTCCAAGTCTCTTCCAAGGGGCATTAAAACTGTCTGGTTAAACCACTCTGAACTCCACAGCTCTTCCGAGGGGCATTGTTATTGTCTTTTCATTCCACTGTGACCTCCACCACTCTTCAAAAGGGCATTCATATTGTCTTTTTATTCCACTGTAACCTCCAGATCTCTTCCAAGGGGCATTGATATTGTCTTTTTATTCCACTATGACTTCCACCTCTCTTCCAAGGGGCATTAAAACTATCTTGTTAAGCTACTGTGACATCCACGTCTCTTTCACGGGGCATTGATATTGTCTTTTTATTCCACTGTAACCTTCACCACTCTTAGAAGGGGCATTGAGATTGTCTTTTTATTCCACGGCGACCTCCACCACTCTTCCAAGGGGCATTGATATTGTCTTTTTTTTCCGCTGCGACCTCCAGCACTCTTCCAAGAGGCATTGATATTGTCTTTTTAATCCACTGTAACCTCCACCACTTTTCCAAGGGGCATTAAAACCGTTTTGTTAACCTTCTGTGAACTCCACGTCACTTCCAAGGGGCTTTAAAACCATCTGGTTTAACTTCTCTGAACTCCACAGCTCTTCCAAGGGGCATTGATATTGTCTTATTATTCCACTGTCACCTCCACCACTCTTCCAAGGGGCAGTGATATTATCTTTTTATTCCACTGCGACCTCCACTACTCTTCCAAGGGGCATTGATATTGCCTTTTTATTCCACTGTGATCTCCACCACTCTTCCAAGGGGCATTTATATTGTCTTTTTAATCAACTGCGACCTCCACCACTCTTCCAAGGGGCATTAAAACCTTGGTGTTAAGCTACTTTGAACACCACGTCAATTCCATGGGGCATTGTTATTGTCTTTTTATTCCACTGCGCCCTCCACCACTCTACCAAGGGGCATTGATATTGTCTTTTTAATCCACTGCGACCTCCACCACTCTTCCAAAGGGCATTAAAACCGTCTAGTTAAGCTATTGTGACCTCCACGTCTCTTCCAAGGGGCATTAAAACCATCAAGTTAAACCACTCTGAACTCCACAGCTCTTCCAAGGGGCATTGATATTGTCTTTTTATTCCACTGCGACCTCCACCACTCTTTCAAGTGGCATTGATATTGTCTTTTTAATCAACTGCGACCTCCACCTCTCTTCCAAGGGGCATTAAAACGTCTTGTTAAGCTACTGTGACCTCCACGTCCCTTCCACGGGGCATTGATATTGTCTTTTTATTCCACTGCGACCTCCACCACTCTTCCAAGGGGCATTGATATTGTCTTTTTAATCCACTGTCACCTCCACGTCTCTTCCAAGGGGCATTAAAACCGTCAATTTAAACCACTCTGAACTCTGCTGCTCTTCCAAGGAGCATTGGTGTTGTCTTTTTTTTCCACTCTAACTTCCACAACTCTTCCAAGGGTCATTGACATTGTCTTTTTATTCCACTGCGACCTCAACCACTCTTCCAAGCGGCATTAAGACCATCTTGTTAAGCTACAGTGACCTCCACAACTCTTCCACGGGGCATTGATATTGTCTTTTTATTCCAATGTAACCTCCATCACTCTTCCAAGGGGCATTGATATTGTCTTTTTATTCCACTGCGACCTCCACCACTGTTCCAAAGGGCATTGATATTGTCTTTTTAATCCACTGCTACCTCCACCACTCTTCCAAGGTCATTAAAACAGTCTTGTTAAGCTACTGTGACCTCCACGTCTCTTCCAAGGGGCATTAAAACCGTCTGGTTAAACCACTCTGAACTCCACAGCTCTTCCAAGGGCATTGATTTTGTCTTTTTATTCCACTGCGACCTTAACCACTCTTCCAATGAGCATTGATATTGTCTTTTTATTTCACTGCGACCTTAACCACTCTTCCACTGGGCATTGATATTGTCTTTTTATTCCACTGTAACCTCCACCACTCTTCCAAGGGGCATTGATATTGTCTTTTAATTCCACTGTAACATCCACCACTCGTCCAAGCGGCATTGATATTGTCTTTTTATACCACTGCGACCTACACCACTCTTCCAAGGGGCATTGATATTGTCTTTTTAATCCACTGTGACCTCCACCACTCTTCCAAGGGGCATTAAAACCGTCTTGCTAAACTACTGTGACCTCAAAGTCTCTTCCACGGGCCATTGATATTGTCTTTTTATTCCACTGAAACCACCACCACTCATCCAAGGGGCATTGATATTGTCTTTTTATTCCAATGTAACCTCCACCACTCTTCCAAGGGGAATTGATATTGTCTTTGTATTTCACTGTAACCTCAACCAATCTTCCAAGGGGCATTGATAGTGTCTTCTTATTCCACTGCGACCTCCACCACTCTTCCAAGGGGCATTAAAACAGTCTGGTTAAACCACTCTGAACTCCACAGCTCTTCCAAGGGGCATTGATTTTGTCTTTTTATTCCACTGCGACCTTAATCACTCTTCCAATGGGCATTGATATTGTTTTTTTAATTCACTGCGACCTTAACCACTCTTCCACTGGGCATTGATATTGTCTTTTTATTCCACTGTAACCTCCACCACTCTTCCAAGGGGCATTAATATTGTCTTTTAATTCCACTGTAACATCCACCACTCGTCCAAGGGGCATTGATATTGTCTTTTTTTTCCACTGCGACCTACACCACTCTTCCAAGGGGCATTGATATTGTCTTTTTAATCCACTGTGACCTCCACCACTCTTCCAAGGAGCATTAAAACCGTCTTGCTAAACTACTGTGACCTCAAAGTCTCTTCCACGGGCCATTGATATTGTCTTTTTATTCCACTGAAACCTCCACCACTCATCCAAGGGGCATTGATATTGTCTTTTTATTCCAATGTAACCTCCACCACTCTTCCAAGGGGCATTGATATTGTATTTGTATTCCACTGTAACCTCCACCAATCTTCCAAGGGGTATTGATAGTGTCTTCTTATTCCACTGCGACCTCCATCACTCTTCCAATGGTCATTGATAATGTCTTTTTAATCCACTGCTACTTCCACCACTCTTCCAAGGGGCATTAAAACCGTGTTGTTAAGCTACTGTGACCTCCTCGTTAATACCACGGGGCACTGATATTGTCTTTTTATTCCACTGCTAACTCCATCACTCTTCCAAGTGGCATTGATATTGTCTTTTTAATCCACTGCGACCTCCACGTCTCTTCCAAGGGGCATTAAAACCGTCTGGTTAAACCACTCTAAACAACTCAGTTCTCCCAAGGGGCATTGATATTGTCTTTTTATACCACTGTAACCTCCACCTCTCATCAAAGGGGCATTGATATTGTCTTTTTATTCCAATGTAACCTCCACCACTCTTCCAAGGGGCAGTGATATTGTCAATTTATTCCACTGTAATGTCCACCACTCTTCCAAGGGGCACTGATATTGTCTTTTTATTCCACTGCGACCTCCAACACTCCTCCAAGGGGCATTGATATTCTCTTTTTAATCCACTGCCACCTCCACCACTCTTCCAAGGGGCATTAAAACAGTATTGTTAAGCTACTGTGACCTCCACTCTCTTCCACGAGGCATTGATATTGTCTTTTTATTCCACTGCGACCTCCACCACTCTTCCAAGGGGCATTGATATATTCTTTTTAATCAACTGTGACCTTCACCACTCTTCCAAGGGGCATTAAAACTGTCTTGTTAAGCTACTGTGATCTCCACGTCTCTTACACGGGGCATTGATATTGTCTTTTTTTTCCACTGTAACCTCCACAACTCTTCTACGGGGCATTGATATTGTCTTTTTAATCAACTGCGACCTCCACCACTCTTCCAAGGGGCATTAAAACCTTGGTGTTAAGCTACTTTGAACACCACGTCAATTCCATGGGGCATTGTTATTGTCTTTTTATTCCACTGCGCCCTCCACCACTCTACCAAGGGGCATTGATATTGTCTTTTTAATCCACTGCGACCTCCACCACTCTTCCAAAGGGCATTAAAACCGTCTAGTTAAGCTATTGTGACCTCCACGTCTCTTCCAAGGGGCATTAAAACCATCAAGTTAAACCACTCTGAACTCCACAGCTCTTCCAAGGGGCATTGATATTGTCTTTTTATTCCACTGCGACCTCCACCACTCTTTCAAGTGGCATTGATATTGTCTTTTTAATCAACTGCGACCTCCACCTCTCTTCCAAGGGGCATTAAAACGTCTTGTTAAGCTACTGTGACCTCCACGTCCCTTCCACGGGGCATTGATATTGTCTTTTTATTCCACTGCGACCTCCACCACTCTTCCAAGGGGCATTGATATTGTCTTTTTAATCCACTGTCACCTCCACGTCTCTTCCAAGGGGCATTAAAACCGTCAATTTAAACCACTCTGAACTCTGCTGCTCTTCCAAGGAGCATTGGTGTTGTCTTTTTTTTCCACTCTAACTTCCACAACTCTTCCAAGGGTCATTGACATTGTCTTTTTATTCCACTGCGACCTCAACCACTCTTCCAAGCGGCATTAAGACCATCTTGTTAAGCTACAGTGACCTCCACAACTCTTCCACGGGGCATTGATATTGTCTTTTTATTCCAATGTAACCTCCATCACTCTTCCAAGGGGCATTGATATTGTCTTTTTATTCCACTGCGACCTCCACCACTGTTCCAAAGGGCATTGATATTGTCTTTTTAATCCACTGCTACCTCCACCACTCTTCCAAGGTCATTAAAACAGTCTTGTTAAGCTACTGTGACCTCCACGTCTCTTCCAAGGGGCATTAAAACCGTCTGGTTAAACCACTCTGAACTCCACAGCTCTTCCAAGGGCATTGATTTTGTCTTTTTATTCCACTGCGACCTTAACCACTCTTCCAATGAGCATTGATATTGTCTTTTTATTTCACTGCGACCTTAACCACTCTTCCACTGGGCATTGATATTGTCTTTTTATTCCACTGTAACCTCCACCACTCTTCCAAGGGGCATTGATATTGTCTTTTAATTCCACTGTAACATCCACCACTCGTCCAAGCGGCATTGATATTGTCTTTTTATACCACTGCGACCTACACCACTCTTCCAAGGGGCATTGATATTGTCTTTTTAATCCACTGTGACCTCCACCACTCTTCCAAGGGGCATTAAAACCGTCTTGCTAAACTACTGTGACCTCAAAGTCTCTTCCACGGGCCATTGATATTGTCTTTTTATTCCACTGAAACCACCACCACTCATCCAAGGGGCATTGATATTGTCTTTTTATTCCAATGTAACCTCCACCACTCTTCCAAGGGGAATTGATATTGTCTTTGTATTTCACTGTAACCTCAACCAATCTTCCAAGGGGCATTGATAGTGTCTTCTTATTCCACTGCGACCTCCACCACTCTTCCAAGGGGCATTAAAACAGTCTGGTTAAACCACTCTGAACTCCACAGCTCTTCCAAGGGGCATTGATTTTGTCTTTTTATTCCACTGCGACCTTAATCACTCTTCCAATGGGCATTGATATTGTTTTTTTAATTCACTGCGACCTTAACCACTCTTCCACTGGGCATTGATATTGTCTTTTTATTCCACTGTAACCTCCACCACTCTTCCAAGGGGCATTAATATTGTCTTTTAATTCCACTGTAACATCCACCACTCGTCCAAGGGGCATTGATATTGTCTTTTTTTTCCACTGCGACCTACACCACTCTTCCAAGGGGCATTGATATTGTCTTTTTAATCCACTGTGACCTCCACCACTCTTCCAAGGGGCATTAAAACCGTCTTGCTAAACTACTGTGACCTCAAAGTCTCTTCCACGGGCCATTGATATTGTCTTTTTATTCCACTGAAACCTCCACCACTCATCCAAGGGGCATTGATATTGTCTTTTTATTCCAATGTAACCTCCACCACTCTTCCAAGGGGCATTGATATTGTATTTGTATTCCACTGTAACCTCCACCAATCTTCCAAGGGGTATTGATAGTGTCTTCTTATTCCACTGCGACCTCCATCACTCTTCCAATGGTCATTGATAATGTCTTTTTAATCCACTGCTACTTCCACCACTCTTCCAAGGGGCATTAAAACCGTGTTGTTAAGCTACTGTGACCTCCTCGTTAATACCACGGGGCACTGATATTGTCTTTTTATTCCACTGCTAACTCCATCACTCTTCCAAGTGGCATTGATATTGTCTTTTTAATCCACTGCGACCTCCACGTCTCTTCCAAGGGGCATTAAAACCGTCTGGTTAAACCACTCTAAACAACTCAGTTCTCCCAAGGGGCATTGATATTGTCTTTTTATACCACTGTAACCTCCACCTCTCATCAAAGGGGCATTGATATTGTCTTTTTATTCCAATGTAACCTCCACCACTCTTCCAAGGGGCAGTGATATTGTCAATTTATTCCACTGTAATGTCCACCACTCTTCCAAGGGGCACTGATATTGTCTTTTTATTCCACTGCGACCTCCAACACTCCTCCAAGGGGCATTGATATTCTCTTTTTAATCCACTGCCACCTCCACCACTCTTCCAAGGGGCATTAAAACAGTATTGTTAAGCTACTGTGACCTCCACTCTCTTCCACGAGGCATTGATATTGTCTTTTTATTCCACTGCGACCTCCACCACTCTTCCAAGGGGCATTGATATATTCTTTTTAATCAACTGTGACCTTCACCACTCTTCCAAGGGGCATTAAAACTGTCTTGTTAAGCTACTGTGATCTCCACGTCTCTTACACGGGGCATTGATATTGTCTTTTTTTTCCACTGTAACCTCCACAACTCTTCTACGGGGCATTGATATTGTCTTTTTAATCCACTGCGACCTCAACCACTCTTCCAAGTAACTTTAAAACCGTCTTTTTAAGCTACTGTGACCTCCACGTCTCTTCCAAGGGGCATTAAAACCATATGGTTAAACCACTCTGAACTCAACAGATCTTCCAATGGGCATTGATATTGTCTTTTTTTTCCACTGTAACCTCCACCACTCTTCCAAGGGGAATTGATATTGTCTTTTTATTCCACTGCGACCTCCACCACTCTTCCAATGTGTATTGATATAGTGTTTTTAATCAACTGTGACCTTCACCACTCTTCCAAGGGGCATTAAAACCGTCTTGTTAAGCTACTGTGATCTCCATGTCTCTTCCACAGGGCATTGATATTGTCTTTTTATTCCACTGTAACCTCCAATACTCTTCCAAGGGGCATTGATATTGTCTTTTTATTCAACTGAGACTTCCACCACTCCTTCAAGGAGCATTGACATTGTCTTTTTAATCCACTTCGACCTCCACCACTCTTCCAAGGGGCATTAAAACAGTCTTGTTAATGTACTGTGAACTCCACGTCTCTTCCAGGGGGCATTAAAACCATCAATTTAAACCTCTCACAACTCCGCAGCTCTTGCAAAGGGCATTGATATTGTCTTTTTATTCCACTGTAACCTCCAGATCTCTTCCAAGGGGCATTGATATTGTCTTTTTATTCCACTGCGACTTCCACCTCTCTTCCAAGGGGCATTAAAACTATCTTCTTAAGCTACTGTGACATCCACGTCTCTTTCACGGGGCATTGATATCGTCTTTTTATTCCACTGCAACCTCCACCACTCTTCCAAGGGGCATTGATATTGTCTTTTCAATCCACTGCGACCTCCACCACTTTTCCAAGGGGCATTAAAAAAGTTTTGTTAAGCTACTGTGACCTCCACATCACTTCCAAGGGGCTTTAAAACCATCTGGTTTAACTTCTCTGAACTCCACAGCTCTTCCAAGAGGAATTGATATTGTCTTTTTATTCCACTGTCACCTCCACCATTCTTCCAAGGGGCAGTGATATTATCTTTTTATTCCACTGCGACCTCCACTTCTCTTCCAAGGGGCATTGATATTGTCCTTTTATTCCACTGTGACCTCCACCACTCTTCCAAGGGGCATTTATATTGTCTTTTTAATCAACTGCGACCTCCAGCACTCTTCCAAGGGGCATTAAAACCTTGGTGTTAAGCTACTTTGAACACCACATCAATTCCATGGGGCATTGATATTGTCTTTTTATTCCACTGCGACCCCCACCACTCTTCCAAGGGGCATTAAAACCGTCTAGTTAAGCTATTGTGACCTCCACATCTCTTCCAAGGGGCATTAAAACCATCAAATTAAACCACTCTGAGCTCCACAGCTCTTCCAAGGGGCATTGATATTGTCTTTTTATTCCACTGCGACCTCCACCACTCTTTCAAGTGGCATTGATATTATCTTTTTAATCAACTGCGACCTCCACCTCTCTTCCAAGGGGCAATAAAACCGTCTTGTTAAGCTACTGTGACCTCCACTTCCCTTCCACGGGGCATTGATATTGTCTTTTTATTCCACTGCGACCTCCACCACTCTTCCAAGGGGCATTGATATTGTCTTTTTAATCCACTGTAACCTCCACGTCTCTTCCAAGGGGCATTAAAACCGTCAATTTAAACCACTCTGAACTCTACTGCTCTTCCAAGGAGCATTGGTGTTGTCTTTTTTTTCCACTCTAACTTCCACCACTCTTCCAAGGGTCATTGACATTGTCTTTTTATTCCACTGCGACCTCCACCACTCTTCCAAGCGTCATTAAGACCATCTTGTTAAGCTACAGTGACCTCCACAACTCTTCCACGGGGCATTGATATTGTCTTTTTATTCCAATGTAAACTCCACCACTCTTCCAAGGGGCATTGATATTGTCTTATTATTCCACTGCGACCTCCGCCAGTCTTCCAAAGGGCATTGATATTGTCTATTTAATCCACTGCGACCTCCACCACTCTTCAAAGGTAATTAAAACAGTCTTGTTAAGCTACTGTGACCTCCACGTCTCTTCCAAGGGGCATTAAAACCGTCTGGTTAAACCACTCTGAACTCCACAGCTCTTCCAAGGGGTATTGATTTTGTCTTTTTATTCCACTGCGATCTTAACCACTCTTCCAATGGGCATTGATATTGTTTTTTTAATTCACTGCGACCTTAACCACTCTTCCACTGGGCATTGATATTGTCTTTTTATTCCACTGCAACCTCCACCACACATCCAAGGGGCATTGATATTGTCTTTTAATTCCACTGTAACATCCACCATTCGTCCAAGGGGCATTGATATTGTCTTTTTATACCACTGCGACCTACACCACTCTTCCAAGGGGCATTGATATTGTCTTTTTAATCCACTGTGACCTCCACCACTCTTCCAAGGGGCATTAAAACCGTCTTGCTAAAGTTCTGTGACCTCAAAGTCTCTTCCACGGGCCATTGATATTGTCTTTTTATTCCACTGAAACCTCCACCACTCATCCAATGGCATTGATATTGTCTTTTTATTCCAATGAAACCTCCACCACTCATCCAAGGGGCATTGATATTGTCTCTTTATTCCAAAGTAACCTCCACCACTTTTCCAAGGGGAATTGATATTGTCTTTGTATTCCACTGTAACCTCAACCAATCTTCCAAGGGGCATTGATAGTGTCTTCTTATTCCACTGCGACCTCCACCACTCTTCCAAGGGGCATTAAAACAGTCTGGTTAAACCACTCTGAACTCCACAGCTCTTCCAAGGGGCATTGATTTTGTCTTTTTATTCCACTGCGACCTTAATCACTCTTCCAATGGGCATTGATATTGTTTTTTTAATTCACTGCGACCTTAACCACTCTTCCACTGGGCATTGATATTGTCTTTTTATTCCACTGTAACCTCCACCACTCTTGCAAGGGGCATTGATATTGTCTTTTAATTCCACTGTAACATCCACCACTCGTCCAAGGGGCATTGATATTGTCTTTTTTTTCCACTGCGACCTACACCACTCTTCCAAGGGTCATTGAAATTGTCTTTTTAATTCACTGTGACCTCCACCACTCTTCCAAGGGGCATTAAAACCGTCTTGCTAAACTACTGTGACCTCAAAGTCTCTTCCACGGGCCATTGATATTGGCTTTTTATTCCACTGAAACCTCCACCACTCATCCAAGGGGCATTGATATTGTCTCTTTATTCCAAAATAACCTCCACCACTCTTCCAAGGGGCATTGATATTGTCTTTGTATTCCACTGTAACCTCCACCAATCTTCCAAGTGGCATTGATAGTGTCTTCTTATTCCACTGCGACCTCCACCACTCTTCCAATGGTCATTGATAATGTCTTTTTAATCCACTGCGACTTCCATCACTCTTCCAAGGGGCATTAAAACCATGTTGTTAAGCTACTGTGACCTCCTCGTTAATACCACGGGGCACTGATATTGTCTTTTTATTCCACTGCTAACTCCATCACTCTTCCAAGTGGCATTGGTATTGTCTTTTTATTCCACTGCGACCTCCACCACTCTTCCAAGGGGCATTGATACTGTCTTTTTAATCTACTGCAGCCTCCAACACTCTTCCAAGGGGACTTAAAACCGTCTTGTTAAGCTACTATGACCTCCAAGTCTCTTCCAAGGGGCATTACAATCGTCTGGTTAAACCGCTCTGAACTCCACAGCTCTTCCAAGGGGCATTGATATTGTCTTTTTATTCCACTGTAACCTCCACAACTCATCCAAGGGTATTGATATTGTGTTTTTATTCCACTGCGACCTCCACCACTCTTCCAAGGGGCATTGATATAGTCTTTTTAATCCACTGCAACCTCCACCACTCTTCCAAAGGGCATTAAAACCATCTAGTTAAACCACTCTGAACTCCACAGCTCTTCCAAAGGGCATTGATATTGTCTTTTTATTCCACTGCGACCTCCAGCACTCTTCCAAGGGGCATTAAAACCAACTTGTTAAGCTACTGTGACCTCCACATCTCTTCCACGGATCATTGATATTGTCTTTTTAATCCACTGTAACCTCCACCACTCTTTCAATGGGCATTGATATTGTCTTTTTATTCCACTTCGACCTCCACCATTGTTCCAAGGGGCATTGATATTGTCTTTTTAATCCACTGCGACCTCCACCACTCTTCCAAGGGGCGTTAAAACCAACTTATTAGGCCACTGTGACCTCCACGTCTCTTCCAAGGAGCATTAAAACTTTATGGTTAAACCACAGTGAACTCCACATCTCTTCCAATTGGCATTGATATTGTCTTTTTATTCCACTGTACCCTCCACCACTCTTCCAAGGGGCATTGAAATGGTCTTTTTATTCCACTGCGACCTCCACCACTCTTCCAAGGGGCATTGATATTGTCTTTTTATTCCACTGCGACCTCCACCACTCTTCCAAGGGGCATTAAAACCAACTTGTTAAGCTACTGTAACCTCCACATCTCTTACATGGGGCATTGATAATGTCTTTTTATTCCATTGTAACCTCCACCACTCTTTCAATGGGCATTGATATTGTGTTTTTATTCCACTGTGACCTCCACCATTGTTCCAAGGGACATTGATATTGTCTTTTTAATCCACTGTGACCTCCACCGCTCTTCCAAGGGGCATTAAAACCGTCTTTTTAAGCTATTGTGACCTCCACATCTCTTCCACAGGGCATTGATTTTGTCTTTTTATTCCACTGTAACCTCCACCACTCTTCCATGGTGCATTGATATTATCTTTTTATTCCACTGCGACCTCCACCACTCTTCCAAGGGGCATTGATATTGTGTTTTTAATCCTCTGCGACCTCCACCACTCTTCGAAGGGGCATTAAAACCAATTTGTTAAGGTAGTGTGACCTCCAGGTCTCTTCCTAATTGCATTAAAACCGTCAATTTAAACCACTATGAACTCCACAGCTCTTGCAAGGGGCATTGATATTGCCTTTTTATTCCACTGTAACCTCCAGCACTTTTCCAAGGTGCATTGATATTGCCTTTTTATTACACTGCGACTTCCACCTCTCTTCCAAGGCGCATTAAAACCATCTTGTTAAGCTACTGTGACCTCCACGTCTTTTTCACGGGGTATTGATATTGTCTTTTTATTCCACTGTAACCTCCAACACTCTACCAAGGGGCATTGATATTGTCTTTTTATTCCACTTGGACCTCCACAACTCTTCCAAGGGGCACTGATATTGTCTTTTTAATCCACTGCGACTTCCACCGCTTTTCCAAGGGGCATTAAAACCGTCTTGTTAAGCTACTGTGACCTCCACGTTTCTCTTCCAAGGGGCATTAAAACCGTCAATTTAAACCACTCTGAACTCCACAGCTCTTGCAAGGGGCATTGATATTGTATTTTTATTCCACTGTAACCTCCAGCACTCTTCCAAGGGGCATTGTTATTGTCTTTTTATTCCACTGCGACTTCCACCTCTCTTCCAAGGTGCATTAAAACCGTCTACTTAAGCTACTGTGACCTCCACGTCTCTTTCCCAGGGCATTAAAGCCGTCTGGTTAAATCGCTCTGAACTCCACAGCTCTTCCAAGGGGCATTGATATTGTCTTTTTATTCCACTGCGACTTCCACCTCTCTTCCAAGGGGCATTAAAACCGTCTACTTAAGCTACTGTGACCTCCAGGTCTCTTTCCCGGGGCATTAAAGCCGTCTGGTTAAATCGCTCTGAACTCCACAGCTCTTCCAAGGGGCATTGATATTGTCTTTTTATTCCACTGTAACCTCCACCACTCTTCCAAGGGGCATTGATATAGTCTTTTTACTCCACTGCGACCTACATCTCTCTTCCAAGGGGCATTAAAACCTTCTTGTTAAGCTACTGTGACCTCCAATTCTCTTCCAAGGGGAATTAAAACCTTCTGGTTAATCCACTGTGAACTCCACATCTCTACAAATATGCATTGATATTGTCTTTTTCTTCCACTGTAACCTCCACCGCTCTTCCAAGGGGCATTGATATTGTATTTTTATTCCACTGCGACCTCCACCACTCCTCCAAGGGGAATTGAAATTGTCTTTTTATTACACTGCGACCTCCAACACTCTTCCAACGGTCATTGATATTGTCTTTTTATTCCACTGCGACCTCCACCACTCTTCCAAGGGGCATTGATATTGTCTTTTTATTCCACTGTAACCTCCACCACTCTTCCAAGGGGCATTGATATTGTCTTTTTAATCCTCTGCGACCTCCACCACTCTTCCAAGGGGCATTAAAACCATTTTATTAAGGTAGTGTGACCTCCAGGTCTCTTCCTAATGGCATTAAAACCGTCAATTTAAACCACTCTGAGCTTCACAGCTCTTGCAAGGGGCATTGATATTGTCTTTTTATTCCACTGTAACCTCCAGAACTTTTCCAAGGGGCATTGATATTGCCTTTTTATTCCACTGCGACTTCCACATCTCTTCCAAGGCGCATTAAAACCGTCTTGTTAAGCTACTGTGACCTCCACGTCTTTTTCACGGGGTATTGATATTGTCTTTTTATTCCACTGTAACCTCCAACACTCTTCCAAGGGGCATTGATATTGTCTTTTTATTCCACTGGGACCTCCACAACTCTTCCAAGGGGCATTGATATTGTCTTTTTAATCCACTGCGACTTCCACCACTTTTCCAAGGGGCATTAAAACCAACTTGTTAAGCTACTGTGACCTCCACGTCTCTTCCAAGGGGCATTAAAACCGTCAATTTAAACCACTCTGAACTCCACAGCTCTTGCAAGGGGCATTGATATTGTATTTTTATTCCATTGCAATCTCTAGCACTCTTCCAAGGGGCATTGTTGTTTTTCTTTTTATTCCACTGCGACTTCCACCTCTCTTCCAAGGGGCATTAAAACCGTCCACTTAAGCTACTGTAACCTCCACGTCTCTTTCCCGGGGCATTAAAGCCGTCTGGTTAAATCGCTCTGAACCCCACAGCTCTTCCAAGGGGCATTGATATTGTCTTTTTATTCCACTGTAACCTCCACCACTCTTCCAAGGGGCATTGATATTGTCTTTTTACTCCACTGCGACCTACATCTCTCTTCCAAGGGGCATTAAAACCTTCTTGTTAAGCTACTGTGACCTCCACGTCTCTTCCAAGGGGAATTAAAACCTTCTGGTTAAACCACTGTGAACTCCACATCTCTACCAATATGCATTGATATTGTCTTTTTCTTCCACTGTAATCTCAACCACTCTTCCAAGGGGCATTGATATTGTATTTTTATTCCACTGCGACCTCCACCACTCTTCCAAGGGGCATTGAAATTGTCTTTATATTACACTGCGACCTCCAACACTCTTCCAACGGTCATTGATATTGTCTTTTTATTCCACTGTAGCCTCCACCACTCTTCCAAGGGGCATTGATATTGTCTTTTTAATCCACTGAGACCTCCACCACTGTTCCAAAGGGCATTAAAACCGTCTTGTTAAGATATTGTGTTCTCCACATCTCTTCCAGGGGCATTGATATTGTCTTTTTATTTAATTGTATCCTTCACCACTATTCCAAGGGGCATTGATATTGTCTTTTTATTCCACTGTAAACTCCACAACTCTTCCAAGGGGCATTGATATTGTCATTTTATTCCACTGTAACCTCCACCACTCTTTCAAGGGTCATTGATATTGTCTTTTTATTCCACTGCAACCTCCATCACTCTTTTAAGGGGCATTGATATTGTCTTTTTAATCCACTGCGACCTCCACCACTCTTCCAAGGGTTATTAAAACCGTCTTGTTAAGCTACTGTGACCTCCAAGTCTTTTCCATGGGGCATTGATATTGTCTTTTTATTCCACTGTGACCTCCACCACTCTTACAAAGGGCATTAAAACAGTCTTGTTAAGCCACTATGACTTCCACATCTCTTCCAAGGGTCATGAAAACTGTCTGGTTAAACCACTCTGAACTCCACAGCTCTTCCAAAGGGCATTGATATTGTCTTTTTATTCCACTGCAGCCTCCACCACTCATCCAAGGGTATTGATATTGTCTTTTTGCTCCACTGCGACCTCCACCACTCTTCCAAGGGACATTGATATTGTCTTTTTACTCCACTGCGTCCTACATCTCTCTTCCAAGGGGCATTAAAACCTTCTTGTTAAGCTACTGTGACCTCCACGTCTCTTCCAAGGGGAGTTAAAACCTTTTGGTTAAACCACTGTGAACTCCACATCTCTACCAATATGAATTGATATTGTCTTTTTCTTCCACTGTAACCTCCACCACTCTTCCAAGGGGCATTGATATTGTATTTTTATTCCACTGCGACCTCCACCACTCTTCCAAGAGGCATTGAAATTGTCTTTTTATTACACTGCGACCTCTAACACTCTTCCAAGGGTCATTGATATTGTCTTTTTATTCCACTGTAGCCTCCACCACTCTTCCAAGGGGCATTGATATTGTCTTTTTAATCCACTGAGACCTCCACCACTGTTCCAAGGGGCATTAAAACCGACTTGTTAAGATATTGTGTTCTCCACATCTCTTCCAGGGGCATTGATATTGTCTTTTTATTTAATTGTATCCTTCACCACTATTCCAAGGGGCATTGATATTGTCTTTTTATTCCACTGTAAACTCCACAACTCTTCCAAGGGGCATTGATATTGTCATTTTATTCCACTGTAACCTCCACCACTCTTCCAACGGGCATTTGTATTGTCTTTTTATTCCACTGTAACCTCCACCACTCTTTCAAGGGGCATTGATATTGTCTTTTTATTCCACTGCAACCTCCATCACTCCTTTAAGGGGCATTGATATTGTCTTTTTAATCCACTGCGACCTCCACCACACTTCCAAGGGTTATTAAAACCATCTTGTTAAGCTACTGTGACCTCCAAGTCTTTTCCATGGGGCATTGATATTGTCTTTTTATTCCACTGCGACCTCCACCACTCTTCCCAAGGGCATTGATATTGTCTTTTTATTCCACTGTGACCTCCACCACTCTTACAAAGGGCATTAAAACAGTCTTGTTAAGCAACTGTGACTTCCACATCTCTTCCAAGGGTCATTAAAACCGTCTGTTTAAACCACTCTGAACTCCACAGCTCTTCCAAAGGGCATTGATATTGTCTTTTTATTCCACTGGAGCCTCCACCACGCATCCAAGGGTGTTGATATTGTCTTTTTGCTCCACTGCGACCTCCACCACTCTTCCAAGGGACATTAAAACAGTCTTGTTAAGCTACTGTGACCTCCACATCTCTTCCACGTGGCATTGATATCGTCTTTTTATTCCACTGTAACCTCCAATACTCTTTCAAAGGGCATGGATATTGTCTTTTTATTCCACTGCGACCTCCACCACTCTTCCAAGGGGCATTGATATAGTCTTTTTAATCCACTGCAACCTCCACCACTCTTCCAAAGAGCATTAAAACCAACGTATTAAACCACTGTGACCTCCACGTCTCTTCCAAGGGGCATTAAAACTTTCTGGTTAAACCACAGTGAACTCCACATCTCTTCCAATTTGTATTGATATTGTCTTTTTATTCCACTGAAACCTCAACCACTCTTCCAAGTGGCATTCAAATGGTCTTTTTGTTCCACTGCAACCTCCACCACTCTTCCAAGGAACATTGATATTGTCTTTTTATTCCACTGCGACCTCCAATACTCGTCCAAGGGTCATTGATATTGTCTTTTTAACACATTGTGACCTCCACCACTCTTCCAAGGGGCATTAAAACCGTCTTGTTAAGCTATTGTGACCTCCACATCTCTTCCACGGGGCATTGATATTGTCTTTTTATTCCACTGTAACCTTCACCACTAGTCCAAGGGTCACTGATATTGTGTTTTTTATTCCACTACGACTTCCACCTCTCTTCCACGGGGCATTTAAACCATCTTGTTAAGCTACTGTGACCTCCACGTCTCTTTCACTGGTCATTGATATTGTCATTTTTTTCCACTGTAACCTCCACCACTCTTCCAAGGGGCATTGATATTGTCTTTTTATTTCACTGGTACCTCCACCACTTTTCCAAGGGGCATAGATATTGTCTTTTTATTCCACTGTGACCTCCACGACTGTTCCAAGGGACATTAAAACTGTCTTGTTAAGCAACAGTGCCCTCCAATTGTTTTCCACAGGGCATTGATATTGTCTTTTTATTCCACACCGATCTCCACCACTCTTCTACGGGGCATTGATATTGTCATTTTATTCCACTGCGACCTCCACCACTCTTCCAAGGGGCATTGATATTGTCTTTTTAATCCACTGCGACCTCCAGCACTCTTCCAAGGGGCAATAAAACCGTCTTGTTACGCTATTGTGACCACCACATCTCTTCCACGGGGCATTGATATTGTCTTTTTATTCCACTGTAGCCCCCACCACTCTTCCACGGGGCATTGATATTGTCTTTTTATTCCACTGCGACCTCCACCACTCTTCCAAGGGGCATTGATATTGTCTTTTTAATCCACTGCGACCTCCAGCACTCTTCCAAGGGGCATTAAAACCATCTTGTTAAGCTATTGTGACCTCCACATCTCTTACACGGGGCATTGATAGTGTCTTTTTATTCCACTGTAACCTCCACCACTCTTCTAAGGGTCATTGATATTGTCTTTTTATTCCACTGTGTCCTCCACCACTCTTCCATGGGGCATTGCTATTGTCTTTTTAATACACTGTGACCTCCACCACTCTTCCAAGGGGCATTAAAACGTCTTGTTAAGCTATTGTGACCTCCACATCTCTTCCACGGGGCATTGATATTGTCTTTTTATTCCACTGTAACCTCCACCACTCTTCCACGGGGCACTGATATTGTCTTTTTATTCCACTGCGACCTCCACCACTCTTCCAAGTGGCATTAATATTGTCTTTTTAATCCACTGCGACCTCCATCACTCTACCAAGGGGCATTAAAACCATCTTGTTAAGCTACTGTGACCTCCACGTCTCTTCCAAGGGGCAATAAAACCGTCTGGTTAAACCTCTTTGAAATCCACAGTTCTTCCAAGTGGCATTGACATTGTCTTTTTATTCCAATGTAACCTGCACCACTCTTCCAAGGGGCACTGATATTGTCTTTTTATTCCACTGAGACCTCCACCACTTTTCCAAGGGGCATTGAAATTGTCTTTTTAATCCTCTGCGACCTCCACCACTCTACCAAAGGGCATCAAAACCGTCTTGTTAAGCTACTTTGACCTCTACGTCTTTTCCTAGGGGCCTTAAAACTGTCAATTTAAACCACTTCGAACTCCAGAGCTCTTGCAAGGGGCATTGATATTGTCGTTTTATTCCACTGTAACCTCCAGCATTAGTCCAAGGGGCATTGATATTTTCTTTTTATTCCACTACGACTTCCACCTCTCTTCCAAGGGGCATTTAAACCGTCTTGTTAAGCTACTGTGACCTCCACCACTCTTCCAAGGGGCATTAATATTGTCTTTTATTTCCACTGTAACCTTCACCACTCTTTCAAGGGGCATTGATATTGGCTTTTTATTCCACTGGGACCTCCACCACTTTTCCAAGGGGCATTGATATTGTCTTTTTAATCCACTGCGACCTCCACCACTCTTCCAAGGGGCATTAAAACCATGTTGTTAAGCTACTGTGACCTCCACATCAATTCAACAGGGCATTGATATTGTCTATTTATTCCTCTGTGACCTCCACCACTCTTCCAATGGGCATTGATATTGTCTTTTTATTCCACTGCGAACTCCACCACTGTTCCAAGGGACATTAAACCTGTCTTGTTAAGCTACAGTGACCTCCAATTCTCTTCCTCGGGGCATTGATATTGTCTTTTTATTCCACTGCAACCTCCAGCACTCTTCCAATCGGCATTGATATTGTCTTTTTAATCCACTGTGACCTCCACCACTCTTCCAAGGGGCATTAAAACCATCTTGTAAAGCTACTGTGACCTCCACGTCTCTTCAATGGGCATTAAAACCATCTGGTTTAAACGCTCTGAACTCCACAGCTCTTCCAAGGGGCATTGATATTGTCTTTTTATTCCACTGCGACCACCACCACTCTTCCAAGGGGCATTAAAACTGTCTTGTTAAGTTACTGTGATCTCCACATCTCTTCCACGGGGCATTGATTTTGTCTTTTTATTCCACTGTAACCTACACCACTCTTCCAAGGGGCATTGATTTTGTCTTTTTATTTCACTGCGACCTCCACCACTCTTCCAAGGGGCATTGATTTTGTCTTTTTAATCCATTGCGCCCTCCATTACTCTTCCAAGGGGCATTAAAACTGTCTTCTTAAGCTACTGTGACCTCCACATCTCTTCCAAGGGGCATTGAAACCGTCTGGTTAAACCACTCTGAACTCCACAGATCTTCCAAGGGGCATTGATATTATCTTTTTATTCCACTGAGACCTCCACCACTCTTCCAAGTGGCATTGATATTGTCTTTTTATTCCATTGCGTTGTCCACCACTCTCCCAAGGGGCATTAAAACCGTCTTGTTAAGCTGCTGTAACCTCCATGTATATTCCACGGGGCATTGATATTGTCTTTTTATTCCAATGTAACCTCCACCACTCTTCTAAGGGGCAGTGATATTGTCTTTTTTAAACCACTGCGACCTCCACCACTCTTCCAAGGGGCATTAAAACAGTCTTGATAAGCTACTGTGACCTCTACGTATCTTCCAAGGGGCAATAAAACCGTCTAGTTAAACCATTCTGTACTCCACAGTTCTTCCAAGGAGCATTGATATTGTCTTTTAATTCGACTGTATCCTCCAATACTCTTCCAAGGGGCATTGATATTGACTTTTTATTTAACTGCGACCTCCACCACTCTTCCAAGGGAAATTGATATTGTCTTTTTAATCCACTGCGACCTCCACCACTCTTCCAAGTGGCATTAAAACCATCTTGTTTAGCTACTGAGACTTCCACGTCCCTTCCTCGGGTCATTGATATTGTATTTTAATTCCTCTGCGACCTCCACAACTCTTCCAAGGGTCATTGATATTGTCTTTTTAATCCACTGCGACCTCCGCCACTTTTCCAAGGGGCATTAAAACCGTCTTGTTAAGCTACTGTGACCTCCACGTCTCTTCCAAGGGGGAATAAAACCGTCTGGTTAAAACACTCTGAACTCCACAGCTCTTCCAAGGGGCATTGGTATTGTCTTTTTATTCCACTGTAACCTCCACCACTCTTTCAAGGGGCAATGACATTGTCTTTTTATTCCACTGTGAACTCCACCATTCTTCCAAAAGGCATTAAAACTGTCTTATTAACCTACAGTGACCTCCACATCTCTTCCACTGGGCATTGATATTGTCTTTTTATTCCAGTGTAACCTCCACAACTCTACCAAGGGGCATTGATATTGTATTTTTATTCCACTACGACCTCCACTACTCTTCCAAGGGACATTGATATTGTCTTTTTAATCCACTGCGACCTCCACCATTATTCCAAGGGGCATTAAAACCATCTTGTTAAGCTACTGTGACCTCCACGTCTCTTCCACGGGGCATTGATATTGTCTTTTCATTCCACAGTAACCTCCACCTCTCTTCCAAGGGACATTGATATTGTCTTTTCATTCCACAGTAACCTTCACCTCTCTTCCAAGGGGCATTGATATTCTCTTTTTAATCCACTGCGACCTCAACAACTCTTCCATGTAACTTTAAAACTGTCTTTTTAAGCTACTGTGACCTCCACGTCTCTTCCAAGGGGCATAAATACCATATGGTTAAACCACTCTGAACTCAACAAATCTTACAATGGGCATTGATATTGTCTTTTAATTCCACTGTAACCTCCACCACTCTTCCAAGGGGCATTGATATTGTCTTTTTATTCCACTGCGATCTCCACCACTCTTCCATGGTACATTAAAAAGATCTTGTTAAGCTACTGTGACCTCCATGTCTCTTCCACAGGGCATTGATATTCTCTTTTTATTCCACTGTAACCTCCAATACTCTTCCAAGGGCATTGATATTGTTTTTTTATTTAACTGAGACTTCCACCACTCCTTCAAGGAGCATTGACATTGTCTTTTTAATCCACTTCGACCTCCACCACTCTTCCAAGGGGAATTAAAACAGTCTTGTTAATCTACTATGAACTCCAAGTCTCTTCCAAGGGGCATTAAAACTGTCAATTTAAACCACTCTCAACTCCGTAGCTCTAGCAAGGGGCATTGATATTGTTTTTTTATTCCACTGTAACCTCCAGCACTCTTCCAAGGGGCATTGATATTGTCTTTTTATTCCACTGCGACTTCCACCTCTCTTCCAAGGAGCATTAAAACCGTCTTGTTAAGCTACTGTGAGATCCAGGTCTCTTCCACAGGGCATTGATATTTTCTTTTTATTCCACTGTGACCTCCACTACTCTTCCAATGGGCGTTGATATTGTCTTTTTAATCCAGTGCGACCTCCACCGCTCTTCCATGTGGCATTAAAACCATCTTGTTAAGCTTCTTTGACCTCCACTTCTCTTCCAAGGGGCATTAAAATCGTCAATTTAAACCACTCTGAACTCCACAGCTCTTGCAAGGGGCATTGATATTGTCTTTTTATTCCACTGCGACTTCCACAACTCTCCCAAGGGGCATTAAAACCATCTTGTTAAGCTACTGTAACCTCCATGTCTATTCCACGTCGCATTGATATTGTCTTTTTATTCCACTGTAACCTCCACCACTCTTCCAAGGTGCATTGATGTTGTCTTTTTAATCCTCTCCGACCTCCACCACTCTTCCAAGGGGCATTAAAACAGTCTTGATATACTACTGTGTCCTACACGTGTCTTCAAAGGGGCATTAAAACTGTCTGGTTAAACCAATCTTTACTACACAATTCAAACAAGGGGCATTGATATTATCTTTTTATTCGACTATAACCTCCACCACTCTTCCAAGCGGTCATTGATATTGACTATTTACTCCACTGCGACCTCCACCTCTCTTCCAAAGGGCATTTATATTGTCTTTTTAATCCACTGCGACCTCCACCACTCTTCTAAGTGGCATTAAAACCGTCTTCTTTAGCTACTGTGACCTCCACGTCCCTTCCACGGGGCATTAATATTGTATTTATATTCCACTGCGACCTACACCACTCTTCCAAGTGGCATTGATATTGTCATTTTAATCCAATGCGACCTCCCCACTCTTCCAAGGGGCATTAAAACGGTCTTGTTAAGCTACTGTGACCTCCACGTCTCTTTCAAGTGGCAATAAAACTGTCCGGTTAAACCACTCTGAACTCCACAGCTCTTCTAAGGGGCATTGGTATTGTCTTTTTATTCCACTGTAACCGCCACCACTCTTCCAAGGGGCATTGACATTGTCTTTTTATTCCACTGTGACCTCCACCATTCTTCCAAGCGGCATTAAAACTGTCTTGTTAAGCTACAGTGACCTTCACATCTCTTCCAAGGGGCATTGATATTGTCTTTTTATTCCACTGCGACCTCCACCACTCATCCAAGAGGCATTGATATTGTCTTTTTATTCCACTGCGTCCTCCAACACTCTTCCAAGGGGACTTAAAACCGTCTTGTTAAGCTACTGTGACCTCCAAGTCTCTTCCAAGGGGCATTAAAATCGTCTGGTTAAACCGCTCTGTACTCCACAGCTCTTCCAAGGGGCATTGATATTGTCTTTTTATTCCACTGTTACCTCCACCACTCATCCAAGGGTATTGATATTGTCTTTTTATTCCACTGCGACCTCCACCACTCTTCCAAGGGACATTAAAACCGTCTTGTTAAGCTACTGTGACCTCCACATCTCTTCCAGGGGGCATTGATGTCGTCTTTTTATTCCACTGTAACCTCCACCACTCTTCCAAGGAACATAGATATTGTCTTTTTATTCCACTGCGAATTCCACTACTCGTCCAAGGGTCATTGATACTGTCTTTTTATTCCACTGTAGCCTCCACCATTCTTCCAAGGGGCATTGATATTGTCTTTTTAATCCACTGCGACCTCCATCACTCTTCCAAAGGGCATTAAAACCATCTGGTTAAAGCACTCTGAACTCCACAGCTCTTCCAAAGGGCATTGATATTGTCTTTTTATTCCACTGCGACCTCCACTACTCTTCCAAGGGTCATTAAAACCAACTTGTTAAGCTATTTTGACCTCCACATCTCTTCCACGGGGCATTGATATTGTCTTTTTATTCCACTGTAACCTCCACCATTAGTCCAAGGGGCACTGATATTGTCTTTTTATTCCACTTCGACTTCCACCTCTCTTCCAAGGGGCATTTAAACCGTCTTGTTAAGCTACTGTGACCTCCACGTCTCTTTCACTGGGCATTGATATTGTCATTTTTTTCCACTGTAACCTCCACCACTCTTCCAAGGGGCATTGATATTGTCTTTTTATTCCACTGGTACCTCCACCACTTTTCCAGGGGCATAGATATTGTCTTTTTATTCCACTGAGACCTCCACTAATGTTCCAAGGGACATTAAAACTTTCTTGTTAAGCTACATTGACCTCCAATTCATTTCCACGGGGCATTGATATTGTCTTTTTATTCCACTGCGACCTCCTCCAGTGTTCCAAGGAACATTAAAACCATCTTGCTAAGCTATTGTGACCTCCACATCTCTTCCACGGGGCATTGATATTGTCTTTTTATTCCACTGTATCCTCCACCACTCTTCTACTGGGCATTGATATTGTCTTTTTATTCGACTGCGACCTCCACCACTCTTCCAAGGGGCATTGATATTGTCTTTTTAATCCACTGCGACCTCAAGCACTCTTCCAAGGGGCAATAAAACCAGCTTGTTGCGCTATTGTGACCTCCACATCTCTTCCACGGGGCATAGATATTGTCTTTTTATTCCACTGTAACCTCCACCACTCTTCCACGGGGCATTGATATTGTCTTTTTATTCAACTGCCACCTCCACCGCTATTCCAAGGGGCATTGATATTGTCTTTTTAATCCACTGCGACCTCCAGCACTCTTCCAAGGGGCCTTAAAACCGTCTTATTAAGCTATTGTGACCTCCACGTCTCTACCACGGGGCATTGATATTGTCTTTTTATTCCACTGTAACCTCCACCACTCTTCTAAGGGTCATTGATATTGTCTTTTTATTCCACTGCGACCTCCACCACTCTTCCAAGGGGCATTGCTATTGTCTTTTTAATACACTGTGACCTCCACCACTCTTCCAAGGGGCATTAAAACCGTCTTGTAAAGCTATTGTCACCTCCACATCTCTTCCACGGGGCATTCATATTGTCATTTTATTCCCCTGTAACCTACACCACTCTTCCATGGGGCATTGATATTGTCGTTTTATTCCACTGCGACCTCCACCACTCTTCCAAGTGGCATTAATATTGGCTTTTTAATCCACTGCAACCTCCATCACTCTACAAAGGGGCATTAAAACCGTCTTGTTAAGCTACTGTGACCTCCACGTCTCTTCCAAGTGGCAATAAAACCGTCTGGTTAAACCTCTTTGAAATCCACAGTTCTTCCAAGTGGCATTGATATTGTCTTTTTATTCCAATGTAACCTGCACCACTCTTCCAAGGGGCACTGATATTGTCTTTTTATTCCACTGAGACCTCCAACAGTTTTCCAAGGGGCATTGATATTGTCTTTTTAATCCTCTGCGACATCCACCACTCTTCCAAAGTGATTCAAAACCATCTTGTTAAGCTACTTTGACCTCCACGTCTCTTCCTAGGGGCATTAAAACCGTCAATTTAAACCACTCCGAACTCCACAGCTCTTGCAAGGGGCATTGATATTGTCATTTTATTCCACTGTAACCTCCAGCACTAGTCCAAGGGGCATTGATATTTTCTTTTTATTCCACTACGACTTCCACCTCTCTTCCAAGAGGCATTTAAACCGTCTTGTTAAGCTACTGCGACCTCTACGTCTCTTTCAAAGGCCATTAATATTGTCTTTTATTTCCACTGTAACCTCCACCACTCTTCCAAGGGGCATTGATATTGTCTTTTTATTCCACTGGGACCTCCACCACTTTTCCAAGGGGCGTTGATATAGTCTTTTTAATCCACTGCGACCTCCACCACTCTTCCAAAGGGCATTAAAACCATGTTGTTAAGCTACTGTGACCACCACGTCAATTCCACGGAGCATTGATATTGTCTTTTTATTCCACTGTGACCTCCACCACTCTTCCAACGGGCATTGATATTGTCTTTTTATTCTACTGCGAACTCCACCACTGTTCCAAGGGACATTAAAACTGTCTTGTTAAGCTACAGTGACCTCCAATTCTCTTCCACGGGGCATTGATATTGTCTTTTTATTCCACTGTAACCTCCATCACTCTTCCAAGGGGCATTGATATTGTCTTTTTAATCCTCTGCGACCTCCGCCACTCCTCCAAGGGGCATTGATTTTGTCTTTTTAATCCATTGCGACCTCCATTACTCTCCCTAGGGGCATTAAAACCGTCTTGTTAAGCTACTGTGAGCCCACATCTCTATCAAGTGGCATTAAAACCGTCTTGTAAAGCTACTGTGACCTCCATGTCTCTTCAATGGGCATTAAAACAGTCTGGTTTAACCTCTCTGAGCTCCACAGCTATTCCAAGGGGCATTGATATTGTCTTTTTATTCCACTGCGACCTCCACCACTCTTCCATGGGTCATTAAAACTGTCTTGTTAAGTTACTGTGATCTCCACATCTCTTCCACGGGGCATTGATATTGTCTTTTTAGTCCACTTTAACCTCCACCACTCTTCCAAGGGGCATTGATTTTGTCTTTTTAATCCATTGCGACCTCCATTACTCTTCCTAGGGGCATAAAAACCGTCTTGTTAAGCTACTGTGACCCCCACATCTCTATCAATGGGGATTGAAACCGTCTGGTCAAAACAATCTGAACTCCACAGATCTTCCAAGGGGCATTGATATTATCTTTTTATTCCACTGAGACCTCCACCACTCTTCCAAGGGGCATTGATATTGTCTTTTTGATTCTCTGCAACCTCCCCCACTCTTCCAAGGGTTATTAAAACCGTCTTGCTAAGCTACTGTGACCTCCAAGTCTTTTCCAAGGGGCATTTATATTGTCTTTTTAATCCACTGTGACCTCCATCACTCTTACAAGGAGCATTAAAACAGTCTTGTTAAGCCACTGTAACCTCCACGTCTCTTCCAAGGGGCATTAAAATCGTATGGTTAAACCACTCTGAACTCCACAGCTCTTCCAAAGGGCATTGATATTGTCTTTTTAACACATTGTGACCTACACCAATCTTCCAAGGGGCATTAAAACTGTCTTGTTAAGCTACAGTGACCTCCAATTCTCTTCCATGGGGCATTGATATTGTCATTTTATTACACACCGACCTCCACCACTCTTCAAAGGGGCATTGATATTGTCTTTTTAATCCACTGTGACCTCCATCACTCTTCTAAGGGGCATTAAAACTGTCTTGATAAGCTATTGTGACCTCAACATCTCTTACACGGGGCATTGATATTGTCGTTTTATTCAACTGTAACCTCCACCACTCCTCCACGGGGCATTGATATTGTCTTTTTAACACATTGTGACCTACACCAATCTTCCAAGGGGCATTAAAACCGTCTTGTTAAGCTATTGTGACCTCCACATTTCTTCCACTGTGTATTGATCTTGTCTTTTTATTCCACTGTAACCTCCACCACTAGTCCAAGGGGCATTTATTTTGTCTTTTTATTCCACTACGACTTCCACCTCTCTTGCAAGGGGCATTTAAACCGTCTTGTTAAGCTACTGTGAACTCAACGTCTCTTTCACTCGGCATTGATATTGTCATTTTTTTCCACTGTAACCTCCACCACTCTTCCAAGGGGCATTGATAGTCTTTTTATTCCTCTGGGACCTCCACCACTTTTCCAAGGGGCATTGATATTGTCTTTTTTTTCCACTGCGACCTTCACCACTGTTCCAAGGAACATTAAAACTGTCTTGTTAAGCTACAGTGACCTACAATTCTGTTCCACGGGGCATTGATATTGTCTTTTCATTCCACACCGACCTCCACCACTCTTCAAAGGGGCATTGATATTGTCTTTTTAATCCACTGTGACCTCCACCACTCCTCCAAGCGGCATTAAAACCGTCTTGTTAAGCTATTGTGACCTTCACATCTCTTCCACAGGGGCATTGATAATGTCTTTTTATTCCACTGCGACCTGCACCACTGTTCCAAGGGACATTAAAACTGTCTTGTTAAGCTACAGTGACCTCCAATTCTCTTCCATGGGGCATTGATATTGTCATTTTATTACACACCGACCTCCACCACTCTTCAAAGGGGCATTGATATTGTCTTTATAATCCACTGTGACCTCCATCACTCTTCTAAGGGGCATTAAAACTGTCTTGATAAGCTATTGTGACCTCAATATCTCTTACACGGGGCATTGATATTGTCGTTTTATTCAACTGTAACCTCCACCACTCCTCCACGGGGCATTGATATTGTCTTTTTATTCCACTGCAACCTCCACCACTCTTCCAATGGGCACTGATATTGTCTTTTTAAGCCACTGCGACCTCCAGCACTGTTCCAAGGGGCATTAAAACCGTCTTATTAAGCTATTGTGATCTCCACATCTCTTCCACTGGGCATTGATATTGTCTTTTTATTCCACTGTAACCTCCACCACTCTTCTAAGGGTCATTGATATTGTCTTTTTATTCCACTGCGATCTCCACCACTCTTCCAAGGGGCATTGATATTGTCTTTTTAATCCACTGTGACCTCCACCACTCCTCCAAGGGGCATTAAAACAGTCTTGTTAAGCTAATGTGACCTCCACATCTGTTCCACGGGGCATTGATATTGTCTTTTTATTCCACTGCGACCTCCACCACTGTTCCAAGGGACATTAAAACTGTCTTGTTAAGCTACAGTGACCTCCAATTCTCTTCCATGGGGCATTAATATTGTCTTTTTATTCCACACCGACCTCCACCACTCTTCAAAAGGGCATTGATTTTGTCTTTTTAATCCACTGTGACTTCCATCACTCTTCCAAGGGGCATTAAAACCGTCTTTTTATGCTATTGTGACCTTCACATCTCTTCCACGGGGCATTGATAATGTCTTTTTATTCCACTGCTACCTCCACCATTCTTCCAATGGGCACTGATATTGTCTTTTTAAGCCACTGCGACCCCCAGCACTGTTCCAAGGGGCATTAAAACTGTCTTATTAAGCTATTGTGACCTCCACATCTCTTCCACTGGGCATTGATATTGTCTTTTTATTCCACTGTAACCTCCACCACTCTTCTAAGGGTCATTGATATTGTCTTTTTATTCCACTGCGACCTCCACCACTCTTCCAAGGGGCATTGATATTGTCTTCTTAATCCACTGTGACCTCCACCACTCCTCCAAGGGGCATTAAAACCGTCTTGTTAAGCTATTGTGACCTCCACATCTGTTTCATGGGGCATTGATATTGTCCTTTTATTCCACTGCAACCTCCACCACTGTTCCAAGGGACATTAAAACTGTCTTGTTAAGCTACAGTGACCTCCAATTCTCTTCCATGGGGCATTGATATTGTCTTTTTATTCCACTGTAACCTCCACCACTCTTCTAAAGGTCATTGATATTGTCTTTTTATTCCACTGCGACCTCCACCACTCTTCCAAGGGGCATTTCTATTGTTTTTTTTAATACACTATGACCTCCACCACTCCTGCAACGGGCATTAAAACCGTCTTGTTAAGCTATTGTGACCTGCACATCTCTTCCACGGGGCATTGATATTGTCTTTTTATTCCACTGTAACCTCCACCACTTTTCCATGGGGCATTGATATTGTCTTTTTATTCCACTGCGACCTCCACCACTCTTCCAAGTGGCATTAATATTGTCTTTTTAATCCACTGCGACCTCCATCACTCTACCAAGGGGCATTAAAACCATCTTTTAAGCTACTGTGACCTCCACGTCTCTTCCAAGGGGCAATTAAACCATCTGGTTAAACCTCTTTGAAATCCACAGTTCTTCCAAGTGGCATTGATATTGTCTTTTTATTCCAATGTAACCTGCACCACTCTTCCAAGGGGCACTGATATTGTCTTTTTAATCCACTGTGACCTCCAGCACTCTTCCAAGGGGCATTAAAACGGTCTAGTTAAGCTGCTGTGACCTCCACATCTCTTCCAAGGGGCATTGAAACCGTCTGGTTAAACCACTCTGAAATCCACAGATCTTCCAAGGGGCATTGATATTATCTTTTTCTTCCACTGAGACCTCCACCACTGTTCCAAGGGGCATTGACATTGTCTTTTTGATTCACTGCGACCTCCCCCACTATTCCAAGGGGCATTAAAACCGTCTTGTTAAGCTACTGTGACATCCACGTCTCTTCAATGGGCATTGAAACTGTCTGGTTTAACCACTCTGAACTCCACGGCTCTTCCAAGACACATTGATATTGTCTTTTTATTCCACTGTAACCTCCAGCACTCTTCAAAGCGGCATTGATATTGCCTTTTTATTCCACTCCGACTACCACCTCTCTTCCAAGGGGAATTAAAACCGTCTTGCTAAGCTACTGTGACCTCCACTTCTCTTTCAAGGGGCATTGATATTGTCTTTTTATTCCATTGTAACCTCCACCACTCTTCCAAAGGGCATTGATATTGTCTTTTTATTCCACTGCGACCTCCACAACTCTTACAAGGGGCATTAAAACCATCTTATTAAGCTACTGTGACCTCCACCCCTCTTCCAAGGCGCATTGAAACCGTCTGGTTAAACCACTCTGAACTCTACAGATCTTCCAAGGGGCATTGATATTATGTTTTTATTCCACTGAGATTTCCACCACTCTTCCAAGGGGCATTGATATTGTCTTTTTAATCCACTGTAACCTCCACCACTAGTCCAAGGGGCATTGATATTTTTTTTTTATTTCAATACGACTACCACCGCTCTTCCAAGGGGCATTTAAAACGTCTTGTTAAGCTGCTGTGACCTCCACGTCTCTTTCACGGGGCATTGATATTGTCTTCTTTTTCCACTGTAACCTCCACCACTCTTCCAAGTGGCATTAAAACCGTCAATTTAAACCACTCTTAACTCCACAGCTCTTGCATGGGGCATAGATATTGTCTTTTTATTCCATTGAGACTTCCACCACTCTTCCAAGGGGCATTGATATTGTCTGTTTATTCTACTTTGACTTCCACCTCTCTTCCAAGGGGAATTAAAACCGTCTTGCTAAGCTAATGTGACCACCACGTCTCTTTCATGGGGCATTGATATTGTCTTTTCATTCCACTGTAAGCTCCACCACTCTTCCAAGGGGCATTGATATTGTGTTTTTATTCCATTGCGACCTCCACCACTTTTCCAAGGGGCATTAAAACCGTCTTGTTAAGCTACTGTGACCTCCACGTCACTTCCAATGGGCTGTAAAACCGTCTGGTTAAACCACTCTGAACTCCATAGCTCTTCCAAGGTGCATTGATATTGTCCTTTTATTCCACTGAGACCTCCACCACTCTTCCAAGGGGCACTGATATTGTATTTTTAATCCACTGCGACCTCCACCACACTTCTAATAGGCATTAATACCGTGTTGTTAAGCTACTTTGACCTCCACGTCAATACCACGGGGCATTGATATTGTCTTTTATTCCACTGCGACCTCTACCACTTTTCCAAGTTGCATTGATATGGTCTTTTTATTCCACTGTGACCTCCACCATTCTTCCAAGGGGCATTGATATTGTCTTTTTAATCCACTGCGACCTCCACCACTCTTCCAAGGGGCATTAAAACAGTCTTGTTAAGCTACTGTGACCTCCACGTCTCTTCCAATGGACATTAAAACCATCTGGTTAAGCCACTCTGAACTCCACAGCCCTTCCAAGGGGCATTGATATTGTCTTTTCATTCGACTGTAACTTTCACCACTCTTCCAAGGGGTATTGATATTGTCATTTTATTCCACTGCGACCTCTACCACTCTTCCATGGGGCATTAAAACCATCTTGTTAAGCTACTGTGACCACCATGTCTTTTCCACAGGGCACTGATATTGTCTTTTTATTCCACTACGACCTCCTTCACTCTTCCAAGGGGCATTGATATTGTCTTTTTATTCCACTGTGACCTCCACCTCTTTTCCAAAGGGCATTGATATTGTCTTTTTAATCCACTGCGACCTCCACGTCTCTTCCAAGGGGCATTAAAACCGTCTGGTTGAACCACTCTAAACAACACAGCTCTTGCAAGGTGCATTGATATTGTCTTTTTATACCACTGTAATCTTCACCACTCTTCCAAGGGGCATTGATATTGTCTTTTTATTCCACTGTGACCTCCACCATGCTTCCAAGGGGCATTAAAACAGTCTTGTTAAGCTACTGTGACCACCATGTCTTTTCCACAGTGCACTGATATTGTCTTTTTATTCCACTGCAACCTCCACCACTCTTCCATGGGGCATTGATATTGTGTTTTTAATCCACTGCGACCTCCACCACTTTTCCAAAGGGCATTACAACCGTCTTGTTAAGCTATTGTGACCTAGACCTCTTTTCCAAGGGGCATTAAAACCGTCTGGTTAAACCACTCTGACCTCCACGTCTCTTCCACCGGGCATTGATATTGTCTTTTTATTCCACTGTGACCTCCACCATGCTTCCAAGGGGCATTAAAACAGTCTTGTTAAGCTACTGTGACCACCATGTCTTTTCCACAGGGCACTGATATTGTCGTTTTATTCCACTGCGACTTCCACCACTCTTCCAAGGGGCGATGATATTGTCTTTTTATTGCACTGTGACCTTTACCACTCTTCCAAGGGGCACTGATATTGTCTTTTTAATCCACTGCGACATCCACCACTCTTCCAAGGGGCATTAAAACCATCTTGTTAAGCTAATGTGACCTCCACGTCACTACAAAGGGGCATAAAACCATCTGGTTAAACCACTCTGAACTCCACAGCTCTTCAAAGGGGCATTGTTATTGTATTTTTTTTCCACTGGGACCTCCACAACTCTTACAAGGGGCATTGATATTGTCATTTTATTCCACTGCAACCTCCACCACTCTTTCAAGGGGCATTGATATTGTCTTTTTAATCCACTTCGACCTCCACCACTCTTCCTAGGGGCATTAAACTGTGTTGTTAAGCTACTGTGACCTCAACGTCTATTCCATGGGGCATTGATATTGTCTTTTTATACCACTGCGACCTCCACCACTCTTCCAAGGGGCATTGATATTGTCTTTTTAATCCACTTCGACCTCCATCACTCTTCCAAGGGGCATTAAAACCATCTTGTTAAGCTAAATTGACCTCAACTTCTCTTCCAAGGGCCATTAAAACCGTCTGGTTAAACCACTCTGAACTCCACAGCTCTTCAAAGGGGCAGTGATATTGTCTTTTTATTCCACTGTAACCTTCACCACTCTTCCAAGGGGCATTGATATTGTCATTTTATCAACTGTAACCTCCACCACTCTTCCAAGGGGCATTGATATTGTCTTTTTATTCCACTGCGACCACCACCACTCTACCAAGGGGCATTGATATTGTCTTTTTAATTCACTGCGACCTCCACCACTCTTCCAAGTGCATTACAACCATCTTGTTAAGCTACTGTGACCTCCACATCTTTTCCAAGGTGCATTAAAACCGTCTGATTAAACCACTCTGAACTCCACAGCTTTTCCAAGGGGCATTGATATTGTCTTTTCATTCCAATTAAACCTCCACCACTCTTCCAAGGGGCATTGATATTGTCTTTTTATTCCACTGCGACCTCCACCACTCTTCCAAGGGTTATTAAAGCCGACTTGTTAATCTACTTTGACCTCCACGTCTCTTCCACGGGGCATTGATATTGTCTTTTTATTCCCCTGCGATCTCCACCACTTTTCCAAAGAGCATTGTTATTGTCTTTTTAATCCACTGCGACCTCCACCACTCTTCCAACGGGCGTTAAAACCATCTTGTTAAGCTACTGTGACCTCCACGTCTCTTCCACGGGGCAATGATATTGTCTTTTTATTCCACTGCGACCTCCACAAATCTTCCAAGGGGCATTGATATTGACTTTTTATTCCACTGCGACCTCCACCACTCTTCCAAGGGGCATTGATATTGTCTTTCTTATCCACTGAGACCTCCACCACTCTTCCAAGGGGCATTAAAACTGTGTTGATAAGCTACTGTGACCTCAACGTCAATTGCAAGGGGCATTGATATTGTCTTTTTATTCCACTGCGACGTCCACCACTCTTCCAAGGGGCATTGATATTGTCTTTTTAATGCACTTCGACCTCCATCACTCTTCCAAGGGGCATTAAAACCTTCTTGTTAAGCTAATGTTACCTCAATGTCTCTTCCAAGGGGCATTAAAACCGTCTGGTTAAACCACTCTGAGCTCCACAGCTCTTCCAAGTAGCATTGATATAGTCTTTTTATTCCTCTGTAACCTCCACCACTCTTCCAAGGGGCATTGATATTATCTTTTTATTCCACTGTAACCTTCACCGCTCTTCCAAAGGGAATTGATATTGTCTTATTATTCCACTGCGACCTCCACCACTCTTCCTAGGGGCATTGATATTGTCTTTTTAATCCACTGCGACCTCCACCACTCTTACAAGGGCATTACAACCATCATTTTAAGCTATTGTGACCTCCACGTCTCTTCCAAGTGGCATTAAAACCGTCTGGTTAAACCACTCTGAGCTCCACAGCTCTTCCAAGGAGCATTGATATAGTCTTTTTATTCCTCTATAACCTCCACCACTCTTCCAAGGGGCATTAATATTGTCTTTTTATTCCAGTGTGACCTACACCACTTTTCCAAAGGGCATTGATATTGTCTTTTTAATCCACTGCGACCTCGACGTCTCTACCACGGGGCAATGATATTGTCTTTTTATTCCACTGCTACCTCCACCACTCTTCCAAGGGGCATTGATATTGTCTTTTTTTTCCACTTTAACCTCCCCCACTCTTCCAAGGGGCATTGATATTGTATTTTTAATCCTCTGCGACTTTCGCCATTCTTCCAAGGGGCATTAAAACCGTTTTGTTAAGCTACTGTGACCTCCACGTCTCTTCCAAGGGCATTAAAACTGTCTGGTTAAACCATGCTGAACTCCCCAGCTCTTTCAAAGGGCATTGATATTGTCTTTTTATTTCACTGTATCATCCACCACTCCTCAAACGGGCATTCATATTGTCTTTTTATTCCACTGCGACCTCCACCACTCTTCCAAGGAGCATTAAAACTGTCTTGTTAAGCTACTGTGACCTCCACGTCTTTTCCACGGGGCATTGATAATGTATTTTTATTCTAATGCGACCTCCACCACTTTTTTAAAGGGCATTGATATTGTCTTTTTAATCCACTGCGACCTCCACCACTCTTCCAACGGGCATTAAAACCGTTTTGTTAAGCTACTGTGACCTCCATGTATCTTCCACGGGGCAAAGATATAGTCTTTTTATTCCACTGCGACCTCCACCATTCTTCCAAGGAGCATTGATATTGTCTTTTAAATCCACTGTGACCTACACCACTTTTCCAAGTTGCATTAAACCCGTGTTGTTGAGCTACTGTGACCTCCACGTCTCTTCCACGGGGCATTGATATTGTCTTGTTATTCCACTGCGACCTCCACAACTCTTCCAAGGGGCATTGATATTGTCTTTTTAATCCACTGCGACCTCCACCACTCTTCCAAGGGGCATTAAAACCGTCTTGTTAAGCTACTGTGACCTCCACGTCTTTTCCAAGGGGCATTAAAACCATCTGGTTAAACCACACTGAACTCCACATCTCTTCCATGGGGCATTGAAATAGTCTTTTTGTTCCACTGTAACCTCCACCACTCTTCCAAGGGGCATTGATATTGTCTTTTTATTCCACTGCGAACTCCACCACTTTTCCAAGGGGCATTAAAACCGTTTTGTTAAGCCACTGTGACCTTCACATCTCTTACACGGTGCATTGATGTTGTCTTTTTATTCCACTGTAGTTTCCACCACTCTTCCAAGGGGCATAGATTTGTTTTTTAATTCCACTGCGACCTCCACCACTCTTCCAAGGAGCATTGATATTGTATTCTTAATCTACTGCGACCACCACCACTCTTCCAAGGGCCATTAAAACCATCTTGTTAAGGAACGGTGACCTCCATGTCTCTTCCAAGAGACATTAAAACCATCTGGTTGAACCACGCTGAACTCCACAGCTCTACCAAGGAGCATTGATATTGTCTTTTTATTCCACTCTAACCTCCACCACTCTTCCAAGGGGAATGGATATTGTCTTTTTATTCCACTGCGACCTCCACCACTCCTCCAAGGGGCATTGATATTGTCTTTTTATTCCACTGCGACCTACACCACTCTTTCAAAGGGCATTGATATTGTCTTTTTATTCCACTGTAACCTCCACCACTCTTCCAAGAGGCATTGATATTGTCCTTTTAATCCATTGCGACCTTGACCATTCTTACAAGGGGCATTAAAACCATCTGGTTAAACGACTCTGAGCTCCACAGCTCTTCCAAAGGGCATTGATATTGTATTTTCATTCCATTTTAACCTCCACCTCTCTTCCAAGTAGCATTGATATTGTCATTTTATTCCACTTCGTCTTCCACCACTCTCCCAAGGGGCATTAAAACTGTCTTGTTAAACTGCTGTAACCTCCATGTCTTTTCCAAGAGACATTAAAACCATCTGGTTAAACCACGCTGAACTCCACAGCTCTACCATGGAGCATTGATGTTGTCTTTTTGTTCCACTCTAACCTTCACCACTCTTCCAAGTGGCATTGATATTGTCTTTTTATTCCACTGCGACCTCCACCACTCCTCCAAGGGGCATTGATATTGTCTTTTTATTCCACTGCGACCTACACCACTCTTTCAAAGGGCAATGATATTCTATTTTTATTCCACTGTAACCTCCACCACTCTTCCAAGGGGCATTGATATTGTCTTTTTAATCCACTGCGACCTTGGCCATTCTTACAAGGGGCATAAAAACCATCTGGTTAAACCACTCTGAACTCGACAGCTCTTCCAAAGGGCATTGATATTTCATTTTCATTCCATTGTAACCTCCACCTCTCTTCCAAGTAACATTGATATTGTCATTTTATTCCACTGCATCTTCCACCTCTCTCCCAAGGGGCATTAAAACTGTCTTGTTAAGCTGCTGTAACCTCCATGTCTATTCCACGGAGCATTGATATTGTCTTTTTATTCCAATGTGTAACATACCTGGCGGCTTCCTTGCATAGTGGTCCATCTCCCACTGTGCAAGAGCACACACTTGATCTCCAGTCCAGTCTGCTAGCCTGGCTTCCCTCCATGCTGTCTGCTTGCCTCTGTGTCTGCTGCTTAAGGGCAGCGCCCGATCACTTCCTGTTTCTTGGACCTGCTGCGGGCACACCCCTTGTGCGTCCTCAGCCTATTGCTGTCTGTCACGTGGTATTTAACCCAGCTGCTCCAATGAATCCCTGCCTGAGCATTGTGTTTCATTCAGTGTGCTCTTTCACTCTGAATGTGCCAGGTCCCTTTCTGTGTTTGCTTGCTTGCCTTTCTTGTAGGCTGTATTTCCAGTCCTGTCTGAACACGCTCCTTGCCTGTTCGTTCCGCCTTCTAGGGGCCGCATACCTAGACCCGCTCCCGTATCTTGTCTGTCCTGTCTGAACACGCTCCTAGCCTGTTCCTCCCGCCTTCTAGGGGCTGCATACCTAGACCCGCTCCTGTATCTTGCTACTGTGTCTTTTCTTTTCTGAATACTCTTCTAGCCTGTTTCATGTTTTTCTCTATGTCCGTACCTTTTCTTTTTCTGCAGAGTCTGAACTTGTACCTAACTCCTGCTCGTTGTCACTGTACTTCCGTTTGTGAGTTTGTGGTCCACTCGCTACTTCACTGCAAGTACCCTGTGGGTATCTGGTTCTGCCTTTCCCTTCCTGCCTGTTCCGTGTGTGCAGAGCCCTGTGCCCCCTGCTCTGCCTTGCTCACCGCTCCGGCGGTTCTAGCCTGCTCTGCCTTGCTCACCGCTCCGGCGGTTCTAGCCTGCTCTGCCTTGCTCACCACTCCGGCGGTTCTAGCCTGCTCTGCCTTGCTCACCGCTCCGGCAGTTCTGGCCTGCTCTGACCCTTTTCTCACTGCTCCGGCAGTCTTGCTCCGCTCTGACCCTTTGCTCACTGCTTCAGCAGTCTTCCTCCGTTCTGACCCTTTGCTCACTGCTCCGGCAGTCTTGCTCCGCTCTGACCCTTTGCTCACTGCTCCGGCAGTCTCGCTCCGCTCTGACCCTTTGCTCACTGCTCCAGCAGTCTCTCTCCACTCTGACCCTTTGCTCACTGCTCCGGCAGTATCGCTCCGCTCTGACCCTTTGCTCACTGCTCCGGCCGTCTTGCTCCGCTCTCACCCTTTGCTCACTGCTCCGGCAGTCTTGCTCCGCTCTGACCCTTTGCTCACTGCTCCAGGCAGTCTTGCTCCGCTCTGACCCTTTGCTCACTGCTCCGGCAGTCTCACTCCGCTCTGACCCTTTGCTCACTGCTCCGGCAGTCTCGCTCCGCTCTGACCCGTTGCTCACTTCTCTGGCAGTCTCGCTCCACTCTGACTCCTTTACTCACTGCCCCGGCAGTCTCGCTCTGCTCTGACTCCTTGCTCACTTCTCCGGCAGTCTCGCTGAGCTCTGACCCTTTCTCACTGCTCCAGGCGGCCTTGTCCTGCTCTACTCTTGGTCACCGCTCCAGGCGGCCTTGTCCTGCTCTACTCTTGCTCACCGCTCCAGGAGGCCTTGTCCTGCTCTACTCTTGCTCACCGCTCCAGGCGGCCTCGTCATGCTCTACTCTCGCTCACCGCTCCAGACGGCCTCGTCCTGCTCTACTCTTGCTCACCGCTCCAGGCGGCCTCGTCCTGCTCTACTGTCGCTCACCGCTCTAGGCGGTCTCGTCTTGCCCTGCTCTCCCTCACCTCTCTGGGCGGCCTCACTCTGCTGTGTTTGTCCGCCACATCTGTGGTTCTGTTCCTGAGTCCCAGTGTGTACTGGGTCCTATCCCGCCTGTGTTCCAACCTGCTAGTGCCTCCGTGTCTGCACTCTAGCCGTGCTTGCCTGTACCCCCCTGCCTGCATACCCGCCTGCCTGCATACCAGTTGTGCCTGCCTATACCCACCAGTCTGTGTGCCAGCCTAACCTGTCTGTTCCTGTATTCCCCTGTGTGGGTCAACAGCCGTGTCCGGGGTCTGTCCTGAAGTAGCACCAGGTCCCTCTGCTCGGTTGCTCCTTGGTGCACTGGCGTCGTATGAAGTCGTGCGACCCTGGTCGGATCGGGTGAATACCTAGTTACGCCCCTCCAGGCATTCATTCTCCGGCCCGGTCCAGTGGAATCACACGCACACGCCGCTCAGCCCGGGCGTGTGCATTACACAATGTAACCTCCACCACTCTTCTAAGGGGCAGTGATATTGTCTTTTTAAACACTTGCGACCTCCACCACTCTTCCAAGAGGCATTAAAAACATCTTATTAAGCTACTACTGTAACGGGTCTGGGAGTTGGAACCTCTGAGCAACTATACAAAGGGGCAGTCCTTGTAAGGAAGCCGGTGGCTCCCAGGGAAGGCGGGCAGGTAGTCACGGCAAGTGACAGGGACAGTCTCTGGGTAGAAGGGCAGGAAGTCACGGCAAGTGACTGGGACAGTCTCTTGACAGGCGGATGGTCACGGCAAGTGACAGCAGGGTATGAGTCTCTAGACGGGCAGGTGGCCACGGCAAGTGACAGCAGGGAAGAGTCTCTAGATAGGCTAGCAGGCAGGTAGCAGGTGAGCGCTCCCAGGTGAGTGGGCAAGAGTCTCTGGACAGGCAGGTGGTCACGGCAAGTGACGGCAGAGCCTCCAGGTAGGCTAGCAGGCAGGTAGCAGGTGAGCGCTCCCAGGTGAGCGGGCAAGAGACTCTGGACAGGCAGGTGGTCACGGCAAGTGACGGCAGAGCCTCCAGGTAGGCTAGCAGGCAGGTAGCAGGTGAGCGCTCCCAGGTGAGCGGGCAAGAGTCTCTGGACAGGCAGGCAGGTATCAGGCAGGTATCTAGCAGGTACTTCCTGGTCCGCAAGGCGGACTGATCCCTAGACAGACAGGCAGGTGCTGGTAGGCAGACTGTCGGACCACAGGATAGCAAGCAGGTAAGCAGATATCAGGCAGGTATCAGGCAGGTATCAAGCAGGATTCTGGCAGGTGACTGGCAGGTAACAGGTAACGGGACCTGAGGGCTGAAGCAGAGTTGAAAGGCTTTGCAACAACATTGCTCGGGCACCTCCATTTTGGAGGATGTGCCTTATATATGGTGAGGTCCTCCGGCCATTGGCCGGGGACTCCTTAGGACTGCGCGCGCGGCCCCTTTAAGAGAGGGGGAGAGCGCGCCCGCGCGCCCTAAGCACAGTGGCCGGGAAGCAGCGCGCGCTGCCAGCAGAGCGGGAGGAAGACGCCGGGCACGGAGCGGAGAGGTGAGGGGAACGTCGTCCCTGCCTAGCAGGAGGCAGGGATGCCGGCGCTACAGTACCCCCCCCATAGGCCCCCCCTTTTTTAGGCCAGACAGAAATTTATCAAGGATGAGCGGGGCATGGATGTTCTCCCAGGGCTCCCATGTTCTCTCCTCAGGACCAAACCCCTTCAAATCCACTAGAAAAAAGGTCCTTCCTCTTACCCTTTTGGTGGCCAGAATGTTCTCTACCTCAAACTCGTTTTCAGCGGAAACCGGAGCAGGAGGCGTACCTGTAGACTTGGAAAAAGAGTTAAGTATCACGGGTTTGAGTAGAGATACATGGAAGGAGTTAGGAATCCGCAAATTGGCCGGGAGTTTCAATTTATAGGCCACCGAGTTGATTTGTTTGATAACTTCCAGTGGGCCGATGAACCGAGGCTCTAACTTGTAGGAAGGAATCTTGAGCCGGACATATTTGGACGAGAGCCAGACCTTATCTCCAGGACGGAATTGTGGTGGATCCAGACGTCTCTTGTCAGCCTGTTTTTCATCCGCTCGGTTGACTGAAGAAGTGCGGATCTGGTACTTTCCCAAATGGAGGAAAATTCGTTAACGAGAGATTCCGCAGCCGGATTGTCCACCGAGGCGGAGACGGGAAACGGGATCCGAGGATGCTGACCGAAGACTACAAAAAATGGGGATTTGGAGGAAGATTCGCTCTCGTGATTATTGTAAGAAAATTCGGCCCACGGTAAAAGATCCACCCAGTCGGAATGGTGAGCATTAACAAAGTGCCGGAGGTAACTGGTTAAAATTTGGTTGATCCGTTCTACTTGGCCATTGGACTGTGGGTGATAAGCGGAAGAAAAGTCCAAAGTGACCCCCAGCAGTTTACACATGGCTCGCCAAAACGAGAGGTGAACTGAACCCCTCGGTCGGATACGATGTGGAGAGGAAGACCATGAAGACGGAAGACATGATGGATAAAGTCTTTAGCTAACTCTGTTGCAGACGGGAGACCCGGCAGGGGAATAAAGTGAGCCATTTTGGAAAAGCGGTCAGCGACCACCCATATGACCGTACAACCGGCAGAGACAGGGAGGTCCGTAATAAAGTCCATAGCTATATGCTGCCACGGGGCAGCAGGTACAGGAAGTGGAAGGAGGCGGCCTGCTGGCAGATGTCTCGGAACCTTGTTGCGGGCGCAGGACTCACAGGCTGAAACAAAGTCTATTACGACCTTGTGCAGGGTAGGCCACCAGTAATGCCGGGTAATAAGCTGGAGGGTCTTTTTCTTACCAGCGTGGCCAGCTAGCTTGGACGAGTGTCCCCAGTGTAGAACCTTCTCACGAACAGGAACAGTTACGAACGTCTTACCGGGTGGAAGACGATTTAGATTCACGGGGGCCACTTGCATTACTTTGGCGGGATCGATGATGTGTTTAGGCTCCTCCTCAAGATCAGAGACCAAAAAGGATCGGGATAAGGCATCAGCTTTGATGTTTTTGTCAGCCGGGCGAAAATGAAGAATGAAATTAAAGCGGGCGAAGAACAAGGACCACCGGGCTTGGCGCGGGTTAAGTCTCTGGGCACTCTGGAGGTAAGCCAAGTTCTTGTGGTCCGTGTAAATTATTACCGGGTGAAGAGCCCCCTCTAGCAGGTAACGCCACTCCTCCAGTGCCAGCTTAATGGCCAACAATTCTCGGTCTCCTATAGAATAATTGCGCTCAGAAGAGGAGAAGAGTTTGGAGAAGAAGCCGCAAGTTACCATTCTTCCGGAAGACGACTTTTGGGTAAGTACTGCTCTGGCTCCGGAGGAGGAAGCGTCGACTTCTAGAAAGAATTGTTTGTTGCCGTCCAGACGATGCAGCACAGGGGCGGAGGAAAAAGCTTGTTTTAAGGAAAGGAAGGCCTCCTCTGCTTCGGGCGGCCATTCTCTGGGATTAGCGCCCTTACGGGTGAGCGCCGAGATAGGGGCAGTCCGGGAAGAGAAGTGCGGAATGAAGAGGCGGTAGTAGTTGGCGAAGCCCAGGAACCACTGAATAGCCTTCAACCCCTCTGGTCGGGGCCACTTCTGGATGGCAGACAGTTTCTCAGGGTCCATTTGTAGGCCGGTCTGAGAGATTATGTAGCCCAGAAATGGAAGCGAGGTCTGCTCAAAGAGGCACTTCTCATATTTAGCGTAGAGGTGGTTCTGCCTGAGCCTGAGCAGGACCTGACGAACGTCCCTCCGGTGAGTGAGAAGATCTGGAGAGAAGACCAAGATGTCGTCCAGGTGCACCACCACGCAGGAGTAGAGAAGGTCACGGAAGATGTCATTGACCAACTCTTGAGAGACGGCGGGAGCGTTACAGAGACCGAAGGGCATTACAAGATATTCATAGTGGCCGTCCCGGGTGTTGAATGCCGTCTTCCATTCATCCCCCTGATGGATACGGACCAGATTATACGCCCCATGGAGGTCCAGCTTGGTGAAGATTCTAGCCCCCCTCAGACGGTCAAATAATTCAGGAATGAGCATAAGGGGGTATTTATTCTTCACTGTGATCTGGTTAAGGCCTCTATAGTCTATACAGGGATAGAGTGAGCCGTCCTTCTTTTTGACGAAGAAGAAGCCTGCTCCCGCCGGCGAGGTAGATTTCCGGATAAATCCCCGGGCCAGATTCTCCTCAATATATTCATACATGGACCGGGTCTCAGCAGCGGACAAAGGGTAAATACGCCCACGGGGAGGAGTAGCTCCGGGCACCAGGTCAATTGGGCAGTTGTATGGTCTATGAGGGGGTAATGTCTCTGCTTCTCTTTTATTAAAGACGTCCGCAAAAGACCAATAGGGAGCCGATAGGCCGGGTAGATTGGCTGGGGTAGGAGAAGGATGAGCAGGATGAACAGGAACTAAACAAGTCTTATGGCAGTCCTGTCCCCAGCGAAGAACTTCTCCGGTCTGCCAATCAAGCACGGGAGCGTGTCTCTGGAGCCAAGGTAGGCCTAGCAAGAGGGCGTGAGAGAGTCCAGGCAGAACATGGAAGCAGATGCTCTCAGAGTGCAGCATTCCCACCTGCAGAGTTATGGATTCGGTGATGAGTTGGATGGGATGTGATAAGAGGCCCCCATCCACGGCGGCGACAGATAAGGGTACAGCCAGAGGTTTGGTGGGAATGCTGTATTTCTCTACCGGGGACTGAGAAATGAGATTTCCGGCAGCTCCAGAGTCAAGTTGAGCCAGTTCAAAATAGCGGTTCTCCCCGCAGATGATAGAGACCGACAGCAACAGAGATGGAGAGGGTTTATTTCTGTCTAGGGTGACCTCCCTGAGCGATCCTAGACACAGACGTTTCCCAACTTCTCCGGGCAGGAACGGATCCGGTGCTCCTTACTGCCACAGTAGAAGCAGCTCCCCTCGGCACGGCGTAATTCTTGACGGGTCTTGACCATCTTGGTCTGGTCGACCTGCATAGGCTCGGGTGAGGGCGCCGGAGGAGCAACGGAGGAAGTGACGGATCTCTGGAAGGTAGGGGCAAGGCGTGGAAACCTCCTCTCACGGGTGACCTTTTTGGTGTGCTCCTGGAACCGGATGTCAATCTGGGTGGCAAGTGTAATTAAGTCGTCGAGAGTGGTAGGAATGTCCCGACTGGCGAGTTCATCTTTAATACGGCCGGACAGACCCTCCCAGAAGACGAACATCAGGGCGTCGTTATCCCAGGCAAGCTCCGAAGCAAGGGTACGGAACCGTATGGCATATTGGCCCACGGTGAGACTTCCTTGGCGGAGGCGTAGCAGAGATGAGGCGGATGAGATCCTCCGTCCTGGTTCGTCGAAGACCTTCCGGAAAGCCGAGAGAAAGGCTGGCAGATTGGACACCAGGGGATCTCCTCTCTCCCATAGAGGATTTAGCCAAGCCAGCGCCTCCCCCGTGAGATGGGACATGATGAAGGCTACTTTGGCTCGGTCGGTGGAAAACTGGTGTGCCAACAGTTCGAAGTACAGAGTGCACAGGTTAATGAAGCCCCGTGCCAGACCAGGATCTCCACCAAAACGAGGCGGGGCTGTGAGGCAGGGACCGGGAAGAGATGCCATGGAATTGACGGCCAGCGGCGCTGCCGGGGTAGGAGTCGTGCGACTGGAAGCCGGTCCCGAAGATGTAGTCAGTGTGTCCAGGCGGGAGTTAACACTACGCAGGTGGCTCAGGATGGACTCCTGTTGGGACCTCTGACGGGACAGTTCATGGCATAGGTCTGAGAGCGAGGGAGCTTGGGTGCCACCGGGTTCCATGGCCCGAGCAAACTGTAACGGGTCTGGGAGGTGGAACCTCTGAGCAACTATACAAAGGGGCAGTCCTTGTAAGGAAGCGGGTGGCTCCCAGGGAAGGCGGGCAGGTAGTCACAGCAAGTGACAGGGACAGTCTCTGGGTAGAAGGGCAGGAAGTCACGGCAAGTGACGGGGACAGCCTCTTGACAGGCGGATGGTCACGGCAAGTGACAGCAGGGTATGAGTCTCTAGACGGGTAGGTGGTCACGGCAAGTGACAGCAGGGAAGAGTCTCTAGATAGGCTAGCAGGCAGGTAGCAGGTGAGCGCTCCCAGGTGAGCAGGCAAGAGTCTCTGGACAGGCAGGTGGTCACGGCAAGTGACGGCAGAGGCTCCAGGTAGGCTAGCAGGCAGGTAGCAGGTGAGCACTCCCAGGTGAGCGGGCAAGAGTCTCTGGACAGGCAGGTGGTCACAGCAAGTGACGGCTAAGCCTCCAGGTAGGCTAGCAGGTAGGTAGCAGGTGAGCGCTTTCAGGTGAGCGAGTAAGAGTCTCTGGACAGGCAGGTGGTCACAGCAAGTGACGGCATAGCCTCCAGGTAGGCTAGCAGGTAGGTAGCAGGTGAGCGTTCCCAGGTGAGCGAGTAAGAGTCTCTGGACAGGCAGGCAGGTATCAGGCAGGTATCTAGCAGTTACTTCCTGGTCCGCAGGCGGACTGATCCATAGACAGACTGGCAGGTGCTGGTAGGCAGACTGTCGGACCACAGGATAGCAAGCAGGTAAGCAGATATCAGGCAGGTATCAGGCAGGTATCAAGCAGGAATCTGGCAGGTGACTGGCAGGTAACTGGTAACGGGACCTGATGGCTGAAGCAGAGTTGAAAGGCTTTGCAACAACATTGCTCGGGCACCTCCATTTTGGAGGAGGTGCCTTATATATGGTGAGGTCCTCCGGCCATTGGCCGGGGACTCCTTAGGACGGCGCGCGTGGCCCCTTTAAGAGAGGGGGAGCACGCGCGCGCCCTAGGCACAGAGGCCGGGAAGCAGCGCGCGCTGCCAGCAGAGCGGGAGGAAGACGCCGGGCACGGAGCGGAGAGGTGAGGGGAATGGCGTCCCTGCCTAGCAGGAGGCAGGGACGCCGACGCAACAACTATGACCTCCACGTCTCTTCCAAGGGGCATTAAAACCGTCTGGTTAAACCACTCTGAATTCCACAGCTCATCAAAGGGGCATTGATATTGTCTTTTATTCCACTGTAACCTCCACCACTTTTCCTATGGGAATTGATATTGTCTTTTTATTATTATTATTATTATTATTATTTTTATTTATTATTATAGCGCCATTTATTCCATGGCGCTTTACATGTGATAGGGATATACATAACAAAAGCATTTACATAATCTTAACAAAACGAGTCAGCGACTGGTACAGGACGAGCGAGGACCCTGCCCGCGAGGGCTCACATTCTAAAAGGGATGGGTGAGGATACATTAGGTGAGGATAGAGCTGGTCGTGCAGCGGTGGTTACTGCAGGTTGTAGGCTTGTCGGAAGAGGTGGGTCTTCAGGTTTCTTTTGAAGGTTTCCACGGTTGGCGAGAGTCTGATGTGTTGGGGTAGAGAGTTCCAGAGTAGGGAGGATGCACGGGAGAAATCTTGTATACGATTGTGGGAGGAGGAGATAAGAGGGGAGTAGAGAAGGAGATCTTGTGAGGATCGGAGGTTGCGTGCAGGTAAGTACCGGGAGACTAGGTCACAGATGTATGGGGGAGACAGGTTGTGGATGGCTTTGTATGCCATGGTTAGAGTTTTGAACTGGATTCTCTGGGCAATGGAGAGCTAGTGAAGAGATTGACAGAGAGGAGAGGCTGGGGAATAGCGGGGGGACAGGTGAATTAGTTGAGCAGCAGAGTTTAGGATAGATTGGACTGAGAGTGTTGTAAGGGAGGCCACAGAGCAGGAGGTTGCAGTAGTCGAGGTGGGATATGATGAGGGCATGCACTAGAGTCTTTGCTGAGGAATGCACAGATCAAGGAGATGTTTTTGAGTTGGAGTCGGCAGGAAGTGGAAAGGGCTTGGATATGTGGCTTGAAGGAGAGATCGGAGTCCAGGGTTACTCCAAGGCAGCGAGCTTGTGGGACTGGGGAGAGTGAACAGCCATTGACGTTGATGGCTAGGTCAGATGGGGGATGTGAATGAGAGGGTGGAAAGATGATGAACTCTGTTTTATCCATGTTGAGTTTTAGAAATCTGTCAGAGAAGAAGAATGACATGGAGGACAGATATTGTGGGATTTTGGTTAGTAGGGAGGAGATATCGGGTCCAGAGAGGTAGATCTGTGTGTCGTCAGCATAGAGGTGATACTGAAAACCGTGAGACTCTATGAGCTGTCCCAGGCCAAAGGTGTAGATGGAGAAGAGCAGTGGTCCTAGAACTGAACCTTGGGGCACACAGACAGATAGAGGGCGAGATGAGGAGGTGGTGCGTGAGTGTGAGATGCTGAATGTCCTGTCTGTTAAGTATGAGGAGATCCAAGATAGAGCCAAGTCCGTGCTGCCAAAAGATGAGAGAATCTGGAGTAAGAGGGAATGGTCCACTGTGTCAAAGGCAGATGACAGGTCCAGAAGGAGGAGGATGGAGTAGTGTCGCTTGGATTTGGCATTTAGTAGGTCGTTGGTGACTTTGGTCAGGGCAGTTTCAGTCGAGTGATGCGGTCGCAAGCCAGATTGCAGGCGGTCGAAGAGGGAGCAGGAGGAGAGGTGGGAGGACAGTTCAAGGTGGACATGTTGTTCTAGTAGTTTTGAGGCAAAGGGGAGGAGTGATATGGGGCGTTAGCTAGTCAGAGAGAAAGGGTCAAGGGAGGGCTTTTTGAGGATGGGTGTGATTGCGGCATGTTTGAAACATGAGGGGAAGACACCGGTTGTTAGTGACAGCTTGAAGAGGTGGGTTAGGGTTGGGATGAAGACTGTGGTAAGGTTAGTGATGAGGTGGAATGGGATTGGGTCAAGTTCGCAGGTGGTGAGGTGTGATTTGGAGAGTAAAGAGGAGACTTGACCTTCTGTAATGATGGAGAAGTGGGGTTTGGAGGAGGTGGGTTGAATAGATATGAGGAGGGGTTGTGTGGACTTTAGGCAAAAGTTTTGTCTGATGGTGTCAATCTTCTGTTTGAAGAATGAGGCAAAGTCGTCGGCTGAGATGAGAGAAGAGGGAGGAGGTGCTGGGGGTGCTCTAACCTCCACCACTCTTCCAAGGGGCATTGACATTGCTTTTTTATTCCGCTGCCACCTCCACCACTCTTCCAAAGGTCATTGATATTGTCTTTTTAATCCACTGCGACCTCCACCACTTTTCCAAGGGGGCATTAAAAACGTCTTTTTAAGCTACTATGACCTCCACGTCACTTCCAATGGGCATTAAAACGGTCTGGTTAAACCACTCTGAACTCCACAGCTATTCCAAGGGCATTGGTATTGTCTTTTTATTCCACTCTAACCTCCACCACTCTTCCAAGGGGCATTGACATTGTCTTTTTATTCAACTGAGACCTCCACCATTCTTCCAAGGGGCATTAAAACTGTCTTGTTAAGCTAGAGTGACCTCCACATCTCTTCCACGGGGCCTTGATATTGTCTTTAAATTCCACTGTAACCTGCACCACTCTACCAAGGGGCATTGATATTGTATTTTTATTCCACTGCGACCTCCATCTCTCTTCCAAAGGGAATTGATATTGTCTTTTTAATCCACTGCGACCTCCACAACTCTTCCAAAGCGCATTAAAACCATCTTGTTAAGCTACTGTGACCTCCACGTCTCTTCCACTGTGCATTGATATTGTCTTTTTATTCAACTGCAACCTCCACCACTCTTCCTTGTGGCATTAAAAACGTCTTGTTAAGCTACTGTGACCTCCACTTCTCTTCCAAGGGGCATTAAAACAGTATGGTTAAACCAATCTGAACTCCACAGATCTTCCAAGGGGCATTGATATTGTCTTTTTATTCCACTGTATCCTCCACCACTCTTCCAAGGGGCATTGATATTGTCTTTTTATTCCACTGCGACCTCCACCACTCTTCCAAGGGGCATTAAAACCGTCTTGTTAAGCTACTGTGACCTCCATGTCTCTTCCACAGGGCATTGATATTGTCTTTTTATTCCACTGGAACCTCCAACACTCTTCCAAGGGGCATTGATATTATCTTTTTATTCCACTGAGACTTCAACCACTCCTTCAAGGAGCATTGACATTGTCTTTTTAATCCACTTCGACCTCCACCACTCTTCCAAGGGGCATTAAAACAGTCTTGTTAATCTACTGTGACCTCCACGTCTCTTCCAAGGGGCATTAAAACCGTCAATTTAAACCACTCTCAACTCCATAGCTCTTGCAAGGGGCTTTGATATTGTTTTTTATTCCACTGTAACCTCCACCATTCTTCCAAGGGACATTGATATTGTCTTTTTATTCCACTGTAACCTCCAGCCCTCTTCAAAGTGGCATTGATGTTGTCTTTTTATTTTACTGCGACCTCCACCACTCTTCCAAGGGGCATTAATATTGTCTTTTTATTCCACTGTGACCTCCACGTCTCTTCCAAGGGGCATTGATATTGTCTTTTTATTTAATTGGAACCTCCACCACTCTTCCAAGGGGCATTGATATTGTCTTTTTATTCAACTGTAACCTCCACCATTCTTCCAAGGGACATTGATATTGTCTTTTTATTCCACTGCAACCTCCACCACTCTTCTAAGGGGCATTAAAGCCGTCTTGTTAAGCTACTTTAAAGTCCATGTCTATTCCACGGGGCATTGATTTTGTCTTTTTATTCCACTGCGACATCCACCACTCTTCCACTGGGCATTGATATTGTCTTTTTAATCCCCTGCAACCTCCACCACTCTTCCAAGGGGCATTAAAACCGTCTTGTTAAGCTACTGTGACCTCCACGTCCCTTCCACGGGGCATTGATATTGTCTTTTATTCCACTGCGACCTCCACCACTCTTCCAAGGGGCATTGATATTGTCTTTTTAATCCACTGCGAACTCCACCACTCTTCCAAGGGGTCATTAAAACTGTCTTGTTATGCTACTGTGACGTCGACTTCTCTTCCAAGGGGCATTAAAACAATCTGGTTAAACCAGTATGAACTCCACAGCTCTTCCAAGGGGCATTTGTATTGTCTTTTAAAACCAATCTAACCTCCACCACTCTTCCAAGGGACATTGACATTGTCTTTTTTTTCCACTGCGACCTCCACCACTCTTCCAAGGGGCATTAAAACCATATTGTTAAGCTACAGTGACCTCCACATCTCTTGCACGGGGCATTGATATTGTCTTTTTATTCCACTGTAACCTCCACCAATCTTCCAAGGGGCATTGATAGTGTTTTTTTATTCCACTGCGACCTCCACCACTCTCCCAAGGGGCATTAAAACCGTATTGTTAATTTACTGTGACCTCCACGTCTCTTCCAAGGAGCGTTAAAACCGTCTAGTTATACCACTATGAACTCCACAGCTCTTCCAAGGGGCATTACTATTGTCCTTTTATTCCACTGTAACCTCCACCACTCTTCCAAAGGACATTGATATTGTCTTTTTATTCCACTGCGACCTCCCCAGTCCTCCAAGAGGCATTAAAACCGTCTTGTTAAGCTACTGTGACCTCCACATCTCTTCCACGGGGCATTAAAATTGTCTTTTTATTCCACTGTAACCTCCACCACTCGTTCAAGGGGCATTGATATTGTCTTTTTATTCCACTGCGACCTCCACCACTCTTCCAAGTGGCATTGATAATGTCTTTTTATTCCACTGCGACCTCCACCATTCTTCCAAGGCTCATTGATATTGTCTTTTTAATCCACTGCGACCTCCAACTCTTCCAAGGGGCATTAAAACCGTCTTGTTAAGCTATTGTGACCTCCACATCTCTTCCACGGGGCATTGATATTGTCTTTTTATTTAACTGTAACCTCCACCACTATTCCAAGGGGCATTGATATCGTCTTTTTATACCACTGTAACCTCCATCACTCTTCCAAGGGGCATTGATATTGTCTTTTTATTCCACTGCGACCTCCACCACTCTTCCAAGGGGCATTCATATTGTCTTTTTAATCCACTGCCACCTCCACCACTCTTCCAAGGGGCATTAAAACCGTCTAGTTAAGCTACTGTCACCTCCACGTCCCTTCCAAGGGGCATTAAAACCATCAATTTAAACCACTTTGAACTCCACAGCTCTTGCAAGGGGCATTGTTATTGTCTTTTTAATCCCCTGCAACCTCCACCACTCTTCCAAGGGGCATTAAAACCGTCTTGTTAAGCTACTGTGACCTCCACGTCCCTTCCACTGGGCATTGATATTGTCTTTTATTCCACTGCGACCTCCACCACTCTTCCAAGGGGCATTGATATTGTCTTTTTAATCCACTGCGAACTCTACCACTCTTCCAAGGGGTCATTAAAACCGTCTTGTTATACTACTGTGACGTCGACTTCTCTTCCAAGGGGCATTAAAACCATCTGTTTAAACCAGTCTGAACTCCACAGCTCTTCCAAGGGGCATTTGTATTGTCTTTTAATACCAATCTAACCTCCACCACTCTTCCAAGGGGCATTAAAACCGTCTAGTTAAGCTACTGTCACCTCCACGTCCCTTCCAAGGGGCATTAAAACCATCAATTTAAACCACTCTGAACTCCACAGCTCTTGCAAGGGGCATTGATATTGTCTTTTTACTCCACTGTAACCTACAGCACTCTTTCAAGGGGCATTGATATTGTCTTTTTATTCCACTACGACTTCCACCACTCTCCCAAGGTGCATTAAAAACATCTTGTTTAGCTACTGTAACGTCCATGTCTATTCCACGAGGCATTGATATTGTCTTTTTATTCCACTGTATCCTCCACCACTCTTCCAAGGGGTATTGATATTGTCTTTTTATTCCACTGCGACTTCCACCTCTCTTCTAAGGGGCATTGATATTGTCTTTTTAATCCACTGCGACCTCCGCCACTCTTCCAAGAGGCATTAAAACAGTCTTGTTAAGCTACTGTGATCTCCACATCTCTTCCAAGTGGCATTAAAACCGTCTGGTTAAACCACTCTGAACTCCACAGGTCTTACAAGGAGATGGATGTTGTCTTTTTTTTCCACTGTAACCTCCACCATTCTTCCAAGGGGTATTGATATTGTCTTTTTAATGCACTGCGACCTCCACAACTCTTCCAAGGGGCATTAAAACCATTTGGTTAAACCACTCTGAACTCCATAGCTCTTTCAAGAGGCATTGATATTGTCTTTTTATTTCACTGTAAACTCTACCACTCTTTCAAGAGGCATTGATATTGTTTTTTTATTCCACTGCGACCTCCACCACTCTTCCAAGGGGCATTAAAACTGTCTTGTTAAGCTACTGTGACCTCCACGTGTCTTCCACGTGGCATTGATATTGTCTTTTTAATCCACTATGACCTCCACCACTTTTCCAAGGGGCATTAAAACCGTCTTGTTAATCTACTGTGACCTCCATGTCTCTTCCAAGGGGCAATAAAACCATCTGGTTAAACCACTCTGAACTCCACAGCTCTTCCAAGGGGCATTGGTATTGTCTTTTTATTCCACTCTAACCTCCACCACTCTTCCAAGGGGCATTGACATTGCTTTTTTATTCCGCTGCCACCTCCACCACTCTTCCAAAGGGCATTGATATTGTCTTTTTAATCCACTGCGACCTCCACCACTTTTCCAAGGGGCATTAAAAACGTCTTTTTAAGCTACTATGACCTCCACGTCACTTCCAATGGGCATTAAAACGGTCTGGTTAAACCACTCTGAACTCCACAGCTATTCCAAGGGCATTGGTATTGTCTTTTTATTCCACTCTAACCTCCACCACTCTTCCAAGGGGCATTGACATTGTCTTTTTATTCAACTGAGACCTCCACCATTCTTCCAAGGGGCATTAAAACTGTCTTGTTAAGCTAGAGTGACCTCCACATCTCTTCCACGGGGCCTTGATATTGTCTTTAAATTCCACTGTAACCTGCACCACTCTACCAAGGGGCATTGATATTGTATTTTTATTCCACTGCGACCTCCATCTCTCTTCCAAAGGGAATTGATATTGTCTTTTTAATCCACTGCGACCTCCACAACTCTTCCAAAGCGCATTAAAACCATCTTGTTAAGCTACTGTGACCTCCACGTCTCTTCCACTGTGCATTGATATTGTCTTTTTATTCAACTGCAACCTCCACCACTCTTCCTTGTGGCATTAAAAACGTCTTGTTAAGCTACTGTGACCTCCACTTCTCTTCCAAGGGGCATTAAAACCGTATGGTTAAACCAATCTGAACTCCACAGATCTTCCAAGGGGCATTGATATTGTCTTTTTATTCCACTGTATCCTCCACCACTCTTCCAAGGGGCATTGATATTGTCTTTTTATTCCACTGCGACCTCCACCACTCTTCCAAGGGGCATTAAAACTGTCTTGTTAAGCTACTGTGACCTCCATGTCTCTTCCACAGGGCATTGATATTGTCTTTTTATTCCACTGGAACCTCCAACACTCTTCCAAGGGGCATTGATATTATCTTTTTATTCCACTGAGACTTCAACCACTCCTTCAAGGAGCATTGACATTGTCTTTTTAATCCACTTCGACCTCCACCACTCTTCCAAGGGGCATTAAAACAGTCTTTTTAATCTACTGTGACCTCCACGTCTCTTCCAAGGGGCATTAAAACCGTCAATTTAAACCACTCTCAACTCCATAGCTCTTGCAAGGGGCTTTGATATTGTTTTTTATTCCACTGTAACCTCCACCATTCTTCCAAGGGACATTGATATTGTCTTTTTATTCCACTGTAACCTCCAGCCCTCTTCAAAGTGGCATTGATGTTGTCTTTTTATTTTACTGCGACCTCCACCACTCTTCCAAGGGGCATTAATATTGTCTTTTTATTCCACTGTGACCTCCACGTCTCTTCCAAGGGGCATTGATATTGTCTTTTTATTTAATTGGAACCTCCACCACTCTTCCAAGGGGCATTGATATTGTCTTTTTATTCAACTGTAACCTCCACCATTCTTCCAAGGGACATTGATATTGTCTTTTTATTCCACTGTAACCTCCACCACTCGTCCAAGGGGCATTGATATTGTCTTTTTATTCAACTGTAATCTCCACCACTCTTCCAAGGGGCATTCATATTGTCTTTTTAATCCACTGCGACCTCCACCACTATTCCAAGGGGCATTAAACCGTCTTGTTAAGCAACTGTCACCTCCACGTCCCTTCCAAGGGGCATTAAAACCGTCAATTTAAACCACTCTGAACTCCACAGCTCTTGCAAGGGGCATTGATATTGTCTTTATATTCCAATGTAGCCTCCAGCACTGTTCCAAGGGGCATTGATATTGTCTTTTTATTCCACTGCAACTTCCACCTCTCTTCCAAGGGGCATTAAAACCGTCTTGCTAAGCTACTGTGACCTCCACGTCTCTTTCACGGTGCATTGATATTGTCTTTTTATTCCACTGTAACCTCCCCCACTCTTCCAAGGGGCATTGTTATTGTCTTTTTATTCCTCTGGGACCTTCACCACTCTTCCAAGTGGCATAGATATTGTCTTTTTAATCCACTGCGACCTCCACCACTCTTCCAAGGGGCATTAAAACCGTATTGTTAAGCTACTGTGACCTCCACGTCTTTTCCAAGGTGCATTAAAACCGTCAATTTAAACCACCCTGAACTCCACAGCTCTTGCATGAGTCATTGATATTATCTTTTTACTCCACTGTAACCTACAGCACTCTTCCAAGGGCATTGATATTGTCTTTTTATTCCACTACGACTTCCACCACTCTCCCAAGGTGCATTAAAAACATCTTGTTTAGCTACTATAACATCCATGTCTATTCCACGTGGCATTGATAATGTCTTTTTATTCCACTGTATCCTCCACCACTTTTCCAAGGAGTACTGATATTGTCTTTTTATTCCACTGCGACTTCCACCTCTCTTCTAAGGGGCATTGATATTGTCTTTTTAATCCACTGCGACCTCCACCACTCTTCCAAGAGGCATTAAACAGTTTTGTTAAGATACTGTGACCTCCACATCTCTTCCAACGTTCATTAAAACCGTCTGGTTAAACCACTCTGAACTCCACAGCTCTTCCAAGGGGCATTGATAATGTCTTTTTATTCCTCTGTAACCTTCACCATTCTTCCAAGGGGTATTGATATTGTCTTTTTATTCCACTGCGACCTCCACCACTCTTCCAAGGGGCATTGATATTTTCTTTTTATTCCACTGCGACCTCCAGCAGTCATCCAAGAGGCATTAAAACCGTCTTGTTAAGCTACTGTGACCTTCACGTCTCTTCCACGTGGCATTGAAATTGTCTTTTTATTCCACTGTAACCTCCACCACTCGTCCAAGGGGCATTGATATTGTCTTTTTATTCCACTGCGACCTCCACCACTCTTCCAAGGGGCATTGATAATGTCTTTTTTTAAACTGCGACCTCCACCACTCTTCCAAGGGGCAATAAAACCATCTTGTTAAGCTATTGTGACCTCCACATCTCTTCCACGGGGCATTGATATTGTCTTTTTATTTAGCTGTAACCTCCAACACTGTTCCAAGGGTCATTGATATTGTCTTTTTATTCCACTGTAACCACCATCACTCTTCCAAGGGGCATTGATATTGTCTTTTTGTTCAACTGTTATCTCCACCAATCTTCCAAGGGGCATTGATATTGTCTTTTTATTCAACTGTAATCTCCACCACTCTTCCAAGGGGCATTGATATTGTCTTTTTATTCCACTGCGACCTCCACCACTCTTCCAAGGGGCATTCAGATTGTCTTTTTAATCCACTGCGACCTCCACCACTATTCCAAGGGGCATTAAAACCATCTTGTTAAGCTACTGTCACCTCCACGTCCCTTCCAAGGGTCATTAAAACCGTCAATTTAAACAACTCTGAACTCCACAGCTCTTGCAAGGGGCATTGATATTGTCTTTTTATTCCAATGTAAACTCCAGCACTCTTCCAAGGGGCATTGATATTGTCTTTTTATTCCACTGCAACTACCACCTCTCTTCCAAGGGGCATTAAAACCGTGTTGCTAAGCTACTGTGACCTCCACGAATCTTTCACGGGGCATTGATATTGTCTTTTTATTCCACTGTAACCTCCACCACTCTTCCAAGGGGCATTGATATTGTCTTTTTATTCCACCGGGACCTTCACCACTCTTCCAAGTGGCATTGATATTGTCTTTTTAATCCACTGCGACCTCCACCACTCTTCCAAGGGGCATTAAAACCGTATTGTTAAGCTACTGTGACCTCCACGTCTCTTCCAAGGTGCATTAAAACCGTCAATTTAAACAACTCTGAACTCCACAGCTCTTGCAAAAGTCATTGATGTTGTCTTTTTACTCCACTGTAACCTACAGCACTCTTTCACGGGGCATTGATATTGTATTTTTATTTCACTATGACTTCCACCACTCTCCCAAGGTGCATTAAAAACATCTTGCTTAGCTACTGTAACATCCATGTCTATTCCACGGGGCATTGATATTGTCTTTTTATTTCACTGTATCCTCCACCACTCTTCCAAGGGGTATTGATATTGTCTTTTTATTCCACTACGACTTCCACCACTCTTCCAAGGGGCATTAAAACTGTCTTGTTAAGCTACTGTGACCTCCACGTGTCTTCCACTTGTCATTGATATTGTCTTTTTAATCCACTGTGACCTCCACCACTTTTAAAAGGGGCATTAAAACCATCTTGTTAATCTACTGTGACCTCCACGTCTCTTCCAAGGGGCAATAAAACCATCTGGTTAAACCACTCTGAACTCCACAGCTCTTCCAAGGGGCATTGGTATTGTCTTTTTATTCCACTCTAACCTCCACCACTCTTCCAAGGGGCATTGACATTGTCTTTTTATTCCACTGCGACCTCCATCATTCTTCCAAGGGTCATTGATATTGTCTTTTTATTCCACTGCCACCTCCACCACTCTTCCAAGGGGCATTGATATTGTCTTTTTAATCCTCTGCGACCTCCACGTCTCTTCCAAGGGGCATTAAAACCGTCAATTTAAACAACTCTGAACTCCACAGCTCTTCCAAATAACACTGGTATTGTCTTTTTATTCCACTCTAACCTCCACCATTCTTCCAAGGGGTATTGATATTGTCTTTTTAATGCACTGCGATCTCCACCACTCTTCCAAGGGGCATTAAAACCATCTGGTTAAACCACTCTGAACTCCATAGCTCTTTCAAGAGGCATTGATATTGTCTTTTTATTTCGCTGTAACCTCCACCACTCTTTCAAGGGACATTGATGTTGTCTTTTTATTCCACTGCGACCTCCAACACTCTTCCAAGGGGCATTAAACCTGTCTTGTTAAGCTACTGTGACCTCCACTTGTCTTCCAAGGGGCATTGATATTGTCTTTTTAATCCAATGTGACCTCCACCACTTTTCCAAGGGGCATTAAAACCATGTGGTTAAACCACTCTGAACTCCACAGCTCTTCCAAGGGGCATTGGTATTGTCTTTTTATTCCACTCTAACCTCCACCACTTTACCAAGGGGCAGTGACATTGTCTTTTTATTCCACTGCAACCTCCATCATTCTTCCAAGGGGCATTGATATTGTCTTTTTATTCCACTGCCACTTCCACCACTCTTCCAAGGGGCATCGATATTGTCTTTTTAATCCACTGCGACCTCCAACACTCTTCCAAGAGGCATTAAAACAGTCTTGTTTATCTACTGTGACCTCCACCTCTCTTCCAAGGGGCATTAAAACCGTCTGGTTAAACCTCTCTGAACTCTACAGCTCTTCCAAGGGCATTGATATTATCTTTTTATTCCACTGTAACCTCCACCATTCTTCCAAGGGGTATTGATGTTGTCTTTTTAATGCACTGCGATCTTCACCAGTCTTCCAAGGGGCATTAAAACCATCTGGTTAAACCACTCTGAACTCCATAGCTCTTTCAAGAGGCATTGATATTGTCTTTTTATTTCAAGGTAACCTCCACCACTCTTTCAAGGGGCATTGATATTGTCTTTTTATTCCACTGCGACCTCCACCACTCTTCCAAGGGGCATTAAACCTGTCTTGTTAAGCTACTGTGACCTCCACTTGTCTTCCCCTGGGCATTGATATTGTATTTTTAATCCACTGTGACCTCCACCACTTTTCCAAGGGGCATTAAAACCGTCTTGTTAATCTACTGTGACCTCCACGTCTTTTCCAAGGGGCAATAAAACCATGTGGTTAAACCACTCTGAACTCCACAGCTCTTCCAAGGGGCATTGGTATTGTCTTTTTATTCCACTCTAACCTCCACCACTTTACCAAGGGGCAGTGACATTGTATTTTTATTCCCCTGCAACCTCCATCATTCTTCCAAGGGGCATTGATATTGTCTTTTTATTCCACTGCCACCTCCACCACTCTTCCAAGGGGCATCGATATTGTCTTTTTAATCCACTGCGACCTCCAGCACTCTTCCAAGAGGCATTAAAACAGTCTTGTTTATCTACTGTGACCTCCACCTCTCTTCCAAGGGGCATTAAAACCATCTGGTTAAACCACTCTGAACTCTACAGCTCTTCCAAGGGCATTGATATTATCTTTTTATTCCACTGTAACCTCCACCATTCTTCCAAGGGGTATTGATGTTGTCTTTTTAATGCACTGCGATCTTCACCACTCTTCCAAGGGGCATTAAAACCATCTGGTTAAACCACTCTGAACTCCATAGCTCTTTCAAGAGGCATTGATATTGTCTTTTTATTTCAAGGTAACCTCCACCACTCTTTCAAGGGGCATTGATATTGTCTTTTTATTCCACTGCGACCTCCACCACTCTTCCAAGGGGCATTAAACCTGTCTTGTTAAGCTACTGTGAACTCCACTTGTCTTCCCCTGGGCATTAATATTGTCTTTTTAATCCACTGTGACCTCCACCACTTTTCCAAGGGGCATTAAAACCGTCTTGTTAATCTACTGTGACCTCCACGTCTCTTTGAAGGGGCAATAAAACCATCTGCTTAAACCACTCTGAACTCCACAGCTCTTCCAAGGGGCATTGGTATTGTCTTTTTATTCCACTCTAACCTCCACCACTCTTCCAAGGGGCAGTGACATTGTCTTTTTATTTCACTGCACCCTCCATCATTCTTCCAAGGGGCATTGATATTGTCTTTTTATTCCACTGTCACCTCCACCACTCTTCCAAGGGTCATTGATATTGTCTTTTTAATCCACTGCGACCTCTACCACTTTTCCAAGGGGCATTAAAAATGTCTTTTTAAGCTACTGTGACCTCCACGTCACTTCCAATGGGCATTAAAACCATCTGGCTAAACCACTCTGAACTCCACAGCTCTTCCAAGGGGCATTGGTATTGTTTTTTTGTTCCACTCTAACCTCCACCACTCTTCCATGGGGCATTAAAACTGTCTTGTTATGCTGCTGTAACCTCCATGTCTATTCCACGGCGCATTGATATTGTCTCTTTATTCCAATGTAACCTCCTCCACTCGTCTAAAGGGCAGTGATATTGTCTTTTTAAACCACTGAGACCTCCACCACTCTTCCAAGAGGAATTAAAAACATCTTATTAAGCTACTATGACCTCCACGTCTCTTCCAATGGTCATTAAAACCATCTGGTTAAACCACTCTGAATTCCACAGCTCATCAAAGGGGCATTGATATTGTCTTTTTATTCCACTGTAACCTTCACCACTTTTTCTATGGGAATTGATATTGTATTTTTATTATTATTATTATTATTATTTATTATTATAGCGCCATTTATTCCATGGCGCTTTACATGTGATAGGGATATACATAACAAAAGAATTTACATAATCTTAACAAAGCGAGTCAGCGACTGGTACAGGAGGAGGGAATACCCCGCCCGCGAGGGCTCACATTCTAGAAGGGATGGGTGAGGATACGTTAGGTGAGGGTAGAGCTGGTCGTGCAGCGGTGGTTACTGCAGGTTGTAGGCTTGTCGGAAGAGGTGGGTCTTCAGGTTTCTTTTGAAGGTTTCCACGGTCGGCGAGAGTCTGATGTGTTGGGGTAGAGAGTTCCAGAGTAGGGGGGATGCACGGGAGAAATCTTGTACACGATTGTGGGAGGAGGAGATAAGAGGGGAGTAGAGAAGGAGATCTTGTGAGGATCGGAGGTTGCGTGCAGGTAAGTACCGGGAGACTAGGTCACAGATGTATGGGGGAGACAGGTTGTGGATGGCTTTGTATGCCATGGTAAGAGTTTTGAACTGGATTCTCTGGGCAATGGGGAGCCAGTGAAGAGATTGACAGAGAGGAGAGGCCGGGGAATAGTGGGGGGACAGGTGAATTAGTCGAGCAGCAGAGTTTAGGATAGATTGGAGAGGCGCAAGAGTGTTGTAAGGGAGGCCACGGAGCAGGAGGTTGCAGTAGTCGAGGCGGGATATGATGAGGGCATGCACTAGTGTTTTTGCAGAGTCTTTGCTGAGGAATGCACGGATCCGGGAGATGTTTTTGAGTTGGAGTCGGCAGGAAGTGGAAAGGGCTTGGATATGTGGCTTGAAGGAGAGATCGGAGTCCAGGGTTTCTCCAAGGCAGCGAGATTGTGGGACTGGGGAGAGTGAACAGCCATTGACGTTGATGGCTAGGTCAGATGGGGAATGTGAATGAGAGGGTGGAAAGATGATGAACTCTGTTTTATCCATGTTGAGTTTTCGAAATCTGTCAGAGAAGAAGGATGACATGGCGGACAGACATTGTGGGATTTTGGTTAGTAGGGAGGAGACATCGGGTCCAGAGAGGTAGATCTGTGTGTCGTCAGGATAGAGGTGATACTGAAAACCGTGAGGCTCTATGAGCTGTCCCAGGCCAAAGGTGTAGATGGAGAAGAGCAGAGGTCCTAGAACTGAACCTTGGGGGACACCGACAGATAGGGGGCGAGATGAGGAGGTGGTGGGTGAGTGGAAGACGCTGAATGTCCTGTCTGTTAAGTATGAGGAGATCCAAGATAGAGCCCAGTCCGTGATGCCAAGAGATGAGAGAATCTGGAGTAAGAGGGAATGGTCCACTGTGTCAAAGGCAGATGACAGGTCCAGAAGGAGGAGGATGGAGTAGTGTCGCTTGGATTTGACATTTAGTAGGTCGTTGGTGACTTTGGTCAGGGCAGTTTCAGTCGAGTGATGCGGTCGGAAGCCAGATTGCAGGCGGTCGAAGAGGGAGTAGGAGGAGATGTGGGAGGACAGTTCAAGGTGGACATGTTGTTCTAGTAGTTTTGAGGCAAAGGGGAGGAGTGATATGGGGCGGTAGCTAGTCAGAGAGGAAGGGTCAAGGGAGGGCTTTTTGAGGATGGGTGTGATTGCGGCATGTATGAAACATGAGGGGAAGACACCGGTTGTTAGTGACAGATTGAAAAGGTGGGTTAGGGTTGGGATGAAGACTGTGGTAAGGTTAGTGATGAGGTGGGATGGGATTGGGTCAAGTTCGCTGGTGGTGAGATTTGGAGAGTAAAGAGGAGACTTGACCTTCTGTAATGGTGGAGAAGTGGGGTTTGGAGGAGGAGGGTTGAATAGATATGAGGAGTGGTTGTGTGGACTTTAGGCAAAAGTTTTGTCTGATGGTGTCAATCTTTTGTTTGAAGAATGAGGCAAAGTCGTCGGCTGAGATGAGAGAAGAGGGAGGAGGTGCTGGGGGACGAAGGAGAGAGTTGAAAGTGTTAAATATCTGTTTAGGGTTGTGAGCTAGGGAGGATATGAGAGATGAGAAGCAGGTTTGTTTTGCTGTAGTGAGTGCGGACTTGAAATTAGTGAGGGATTGCTTGAATGCGATGAAGTGCTCGATAGAGTGAGACCTTTTCCATCTCCGCTCCGCAACCCTGGAGGCCCAGCGCAGTTCTTTAGTAAGTTTAGTGTGCCAGGGTTGCCTGTTGAATGTGCGAGATGTGGTGTGTGTGAGAGGGGCGATCGAGTCTAGAGCTGCAGCTATTGTGGTGTTATATGAAGCAGCAGCAACGTCTGCATCATGTAAGGAATTTATGTCTGTAAGAGGGAGGAGGGATTCAGAGAGTGAGTGTAAGTCAAGGTGTTTGAGATTTCTGCAAGGGTATGCAAGTTTGTGGAGTGGGGATTGTTGCCCCGGGGAGGAGAGAGAAGAGAATGTAAGTAGGCTGTGATCAGAGAGAGGTAGAGGTGAGTTAGAGAGGTTAGATAGGGAACAGAGGTGGGTGAAGATGAGGTCCAGTGTGTGGCCATCTTTGTGGGTGGGTGTAGAAGACCATTGAGTGAGTCCGAAGGAGGAAGTGTGAGATAGGAACTTAGAGACAGACGAGTGGGAAGTGTTAATGGGGATGTTGAAGTCACCCATTATGATAGTGGGGATGTCAGTGGAGAGGAAGTGAAGCAGCCAGGTGGTGAAGTGGTCTAAGAAGGTGGTGGCTTGCCCTGGGCGTCGGTAAACGACGGCCAGTTGGAGGTTGGAGGGGGAATAGATGCGCACACAGTGCACCTCAAAAGAGGGGAGTGTAACGGAGGGTGGCAGTGGGATTTGGGTGAAAGCGCAGTGTTCTGATAGGAGAAAACCTACGCCTCCGCCATGTTTGCTGTTGGGGCGGGGGGTGTGGGAAAGGTGGAATCCGCCATATGAAAGTGCAGCTGGGGAGGCTGTGTCAGAGCGGGTGAGCCAGGATTCAGTCATGGCGAGGAAGGAAAGTTTGTTTGTAATGAAAAGATCATGGATGAAGGAAAGTTTGTTGCAGACAGAGCGAGCGTTCCATAGAGCTCCTGTTAGAGCAACTAAGGGAGTGGGGATTGGTTGGATGGGTATGAGGTTACAAGGGTTGCGACAGTTTGTGGAAGGTCGTGGATAGGAGGAAGAAGTAACTGTGGGAATATGGTGAGGAGGACCAGGATTTGGAGAGATATCTCCAGCAGTGAGGAGGAGCAGAGAAAGTGTTAGCAGGTGGGAGCAAGAGAGAGCATGAGGTGGCTGTCTGTGTTTGGAGATCCAGGATTGAATGTTTAGGAATAATTTGGAGGAGGAGGTGAGATGAATGGGGAGGATGGAGGGAGAGATGAAGAGTTTCTTACTAGGTGTAGGGATTTGAGGGGTTACTAGAAAGTGGAGGACTATAGAGGAAAAAGTGAGAGCTAACAGAAACATAGTTAAAAGAGAGTAAGTGGTCAAAGTGTTGGTTACTTGACTCCTGCCCTGACTAACTGCCTCTGAAATAACTGCCACTTATCTCTGAAGCCACTTTGCACAAGAAGACGCGTGCACCCCTTACAGAGCTTCTAAATATATAGGGCACATTAAACTATCAGGTGAAGGGCATTGTGGGAGCTGAACATGGCTAAATTAGCAGCGGGTCGTCTCACCAGGAGATGGCTGGGTGATCAAACACAGAGCTAGGACTCTAGTCTCTGCAGTTCAGAACCTCTAAAACTCAGATAAGATCTATAGTGGGGAAGGGACAGACATATGTGGGTATTGAATGGAGTGGGACAGATAAAGCAGAGAAGTTATGCAGAGCATGTACCAGTGAGGTGAATCAGCAAAGCAGAGCATTAGATTACAGCAGACACAGCAAGCAGAGAAGTTATGCAGAGCATGTACCAGTTAGGTGAATCAGCAAAGCAGAGCATTAGATTACAGCAGACACAGCAAGCAGAGAAGTTATGCAGAGCATGTACCAGTGAGGTGAATCAGCAAAGCAGAGCATTAGATTACAGCAGACACAGCAAGCAGAGAAGTTATACAGAGCATGTACCAGTGAAGTTATTCGACTGCGACCTCCACCACTCTTCCAAGGGGCATTGATATTGTCTTTTTAATGCACTGCGACCTCCGCAACTCTTCCAATGGGCATTGATATTGTCTTTTATTCCACTGTAACCTCCACCACTGTTCTAAGGGGCATTAAAACCGTCTTGTTAAGCTACTGTGACCTCCACGTCTCTTCCACAGGGCATTGTTATTGTCTTTTATTCCACTGCGACCTCCACCACTCTGCCAAGGGGCATTAAAACCGTCTTGTTAAGCTACTGTGATGTCCACGTCTCTTCCACGAGGCATTGATATTGTCTTTTTTTTCCACTGCGACCTCCACCACTCTTCCAAGGGGATTTGCTAGTCTTTTTAATCCACTGCGACCTCCACCACTCTTCCAAGGGGCATTAAAACCGTCTTGTTAAGCTACTGTTACCTCCACGTCCCTTCAACGGGGCATTGATATTGTCTTTTTATTCCACTGCGACCTCCACCACTCTTCCAAGTGGCAGTGATATTGTCTTTTTAATCCACTGCGACCTCCACCACTCTTCCAAGGGACATTGATATTGTCTTTTTATTCCACTGCGACCTTCACCCTTCTTCCAAGGAACATTGATATTGTCTTTGTTTTCCACTGTAACCTCCACCACTCTTCTAAGGGGCATTGATATTTTTTTTTTATTCCCCTGCGACCTCCACCACTCTTCCAAGGGGCATCGATAATGTCTTTTTAATCCATTGCGACCTCCACCACTCTTCCAAGGGGCATTAAAACCATCTTGTTAAGCTACTGTGACCTCCACGTCTCTTCCAAGGGGCATTAAAACCGTCAATTTAAACCACTCTGAACTCCACAGCACTTGCAAGAGGCATTGATATTGTCTTTTTATTCCACTGTAACCTCCACCATTCTTCCAAGGGGTATGGATATTGTCTTTTTAATGCACTGCGACCTCTACCACTCTTCCAAGGGGCATTAAAACCATCTGGTTAAACCACTCTGAACTCCATAGCTCTTTCAAGAGGCATTGATATTGTCTTTTTATTTCACTGTAACCTACACCACTCTTTCAAGGGGCATTTATATTGTCTTTTTATTCCACTTCGACCTCAACCACTCTTTCAAGGGGCATTAAAACTGTCTTGTTAAGCTACTCTGACCTCCACGTGTCTTCCAAGGAGCATTGATATTGTCTTTTTAATCCACTGTGACCTCCACCACTTTTCCAGGGGGCGTTAAAACCATCTTGATAATCTACTGTGACCTCCACGTCTCTTCCAAGGGGCAATAAAACCATCTGGTTTAACCACTCTGAACTCCACAGCTCTTCCAAGGGGCATTGGTATTGTCTTTTTATTCCACTCTAACCTCCACCACTCTTCCAAGGGGCATTGACTTTGTCTTTTTATTCCACTGCGACCTCCATCATTCTTCCAAGGGACATTGATATTGTCTTTTTATTCCACTGCCACCTCCACCACTCTTCTAAGGGGCATTGATATTGTCTTTTTAATCCACTGTGACCTCCAACCCTTTTCCAAGGGGCATTAAAAATGTCTTTTTAAGCTACTGTGACCTCCACGTCACTTCCAATGGGCATTAAAACTGTCTGTTTAAATCACTCTGAACTCCACAGCTCTTCCAAGGGGCATTGGTATTGTCTTTTTATTCCACTCTAACCTCCACCACTCTTCCATGAGGCATTGACATTGTCTTTTTATTCCACTGCGACCTCCACCATTCTTCCAAGGGGCATTAAAACTATTTTGTTAAGCTACAGTGACCTCCACATCTCTTCCACGGGGCATTGATATTGTCTTTAAATTCCACAGTAACCTCCACCACTCTACCAAGGGGCATTGATAATGTATTTTTATTCCACTGCGACCCCAACCACTCTTCCAAAGGGCATTGATATTGTCTTTTTAATCCACTGCACCCTCCACCACTCTTCCAAAGGGCATTAAAACCATCTTGTTAAGCTACTGTGACCTCCATGTCTCTTCCATTTAGCATTGATATTGTCTTTTTATTCCACTGCAACCTCCACCACTCTTCCATGTGGCATTAAAACCGTCTTGTTAAGCTACTGTGACTCCACATCTCTTCCAAGGGGCATTAAAACCGTATGGTTAAACCAATCTGAACTCCACAGATCTTCCAAGGGGCATTGATATTGTCTTTTTATTCCACTGTATCCTCCACCACTCTTCCAAGGGGCATTGATATTGTCTTTTTATTCCACAGCGACCTCCACCACTCTTCCAAGGGGCATTAAAACCATCTTGTTAAGCTACTGTGACCTCTTCGTCTCTTCCACGAGGCATTGAAATTGTCTTTTTATTCCACTGTAACCTCCACCACTCTTCCACGGGGCTTTGATATTTTCTTTTTAATCCACTGCGACCTCCTCCAATCTTTCAAGGGGCATTAAAACCGTCTTGTTAAGCTATTGTGACCTCCACGTCTCTTCTTCGGGGTATTGATATTGTCTTTTTATTCCACTGTAACCTCCACAACTCTTCCAAGGGGCATTGATATTGTCTTTTTCTTCCACTGTAACTTCCACCACTCTTCCAAGGGGCATTGATATTGCCTTTTTATTAAAATGTTACCTCCACCACTCTTCCAAAGGGCATTAAAACCGTCTTGTTAAGCTACTGTGACCTCCACGTCTCTTCCAAGCGGCATTAAAACCGTCTAGCAAAACCACTCTGAACTCCACAGCTCTTCCAAGGGGCATTGATATTGTCTTTTTATTCCACTGTAACCTCCACCACTATTCCAAGGGGCATTGATATTGTGTTTTTATTCCACTGTGACCTCCACCACTCTTCCAAGGGGCATAGATATTGTCATTTTATTCCACTGTAACCTCCACCACTCTTCCAAGGGGCATTGATATTGTCTTTTTACACCACTGTAACCTCCACTACTAGTGTTGAGCGATACCTTCCGATATCAGGAAATATCGGATCGGATTGGATCGGGCCGATACCCAAAAAGTATCGGATGTCGCCGATTCCGATACCGGAAACCAATGCAAGTCAATGGAACACAAATATCGGTATGAAAATAAACCCTTTCTTTCCCTGTAGGTTAATTCTACATGAAGGAAAACAACTAACAATAATGTAGAATGTATTGGTGGAGGTGGTTGCCCAAATCGATGGGAACAGTGCTCACAGTGAAACATGAAAAGCCGGCAATTCAGCAGCGGCATACACCGGTACCCGACAATTTAGAACAGAAAGAATAGAGCTTCACACATAGATTAGATAGATAGAAACATGTCAGTCACATATATATGAAGTACAGTGACAGTGTTGCTTACTGTACTTGTTATTTAGTGTAAAGGATTTATTTAAAAAAATAACAGTGTTTTCATGCACCGTCTCTTTAAAAAAGCCGGCCGGCAATTCAGCAGCGGTACCCGATAATTTATAACAGAAAGAATAGAGCATCACACATAGATTAGATAGATAGAAACATGTCAGTAACATATATATGAAGTACAGTGACAGTGTTGCTTACTGTACTTGTCATTTAGTGTTAAAATAAAGGATTTATTAAAAAAAAAATTGGCGTGGGGTTCCCCATAATTTTAGGCTCTAGCAGCGGTTAAGCAGACGGCTGGGGCAGATGTTTGAAGCTTGGGAAGAGGGTAATACCCACGGAGCTCCCCAGGCTACTAATATCAGCCCCCAGCTGAATACCTAGCCTTTACTAGCTATTAAAATGGGGGACCCCCCCAAAAAAATGACTTGGGGTCCCCCCTATTTTAATAGCTAGCAAAGGCTAGGCAAACAGCTGGGGGCTGATATTAATAGCCCAGGAAGGGTGCCATGAATATTGGCCCCCTCCCAGGCTAGAAACACCAGCCGTCAGCCGCCCCAGAAATGGCGCATCCATAGGATGCGCCAATTCTGGCACTTAGCCTCGCTCTTCCCACTGCCCTGTAGCGGTGGCAGTGGGGTAATAGGGCTGGGGTTGATGTCAGCTTATAATGCCAGCTGACATCAAGCCCAGGTTAGTAATGGAGAGGCGTCTATAAGACACCCCCATTACTAACCCCATAGTCAAAGTTAAAAAAAACCCACAAACACCCAGAATAAAGTCCTTTAATTGAAATAAAGACACAATTCTTTATTGTTCTAAATTAAACCATACTTACCATCACGCCCATTCCAGCTGAAGCCAACGATCTCCTGCAATAAAAATAAAATAATAAAGCAACATCATCCTTACCTTTCCATTGTTCCCAGGACAGCTTCAGCTCTGCTACATCGAGATGACAGGCTGGACCGCAGCAGAAAGCTGCCATCCAGCCTGTCATCCCGCAGACACTGAGAAGCGCAGGTGTGTCACCCTACCTGGATGCCACAAGTGTAATTAAAGCTGTGTCTGAGAGCAAGGGGGAGGTTCTCTGGTTAGGGGAACATTAGCATGCAATGCCTCCTGTCTCAGGCCAGTAGGGGGAGCTGGCTGCCCCTATGAAAGCTGGTACTGGGGACAGGGTTAGGGAGAACTGGATTGCCTGTCTCAGCTTTGAGACGTGTCCCAGAGTGGAGCAGGGACAGAAAGTTGCATTGTAACCTAAGAGGAAGTGTGGCAGTAGGAGAGAGCCACAAGCCAGAGACAAGAGGCGAAGAGAGCCTGTCTTGGCAGAGAAAAGACTTAACTTTACCAGACTTTGGTGTCTGAGGCTGGAAGGATTCCACATCCCCCAGCAGAGAACCAGTTCGCAAGGGACTGTACTTTCCTTGGCCTAAGAAGCCTGGAGGCCCTGCCACAACCGAAGGGACCAGTAAAGCCGTACAAGGCTGGGAGCAGAAAGGAACCCACGTCGCAGGCCATACAGGCGAGAAAGCACGAAAGCTCGGAAACGTGGGCTGTTATCCTATCAGGAGGAGATAGCCAGAAGGAGCACAGAAAGCACGGTAGGCCTACACCCTCACCCTGACCAGGGCCAATTTCCCCGTTGCTCTCAGACATCCAGGTCCCCTCCTAGCTGGGACTGTTTATGGGTCAGTTTGCCTGTTTCAGTAAAGACCCTGGACTGCAACTTGTTGTCTGTGTGCTCCTTGCTCCTCCAGCACTATCAGCACCGGGACTCCCACTACCATCACTCCCAACATCCATTATACTGCCCTGGGGCCGCACTCTTCCCGTGGGGAGTCACACTACCATAGCTGCACACCTCATCAGCCCCAGCAGTCTGCATGCAGCGGCGGTTCCTAATAACCACAAATCCACGGGTGGCGTAGTCGGACATAATCAACAACACATAACGGACTACCAATGGCCTGACCACCCTGAGCCACGGAACCGGGTTGCCACTACTAATCCCATCGTTTCCCTAATTGCCCGGATCCAAGTGCCCCACGGCCCAGGGGGCGAGTCAGCTTTGGCGTAGTCGGCAGGATTTCGTGCCCGCAACCACCGGGTACTGCGTGCCTGAAAAAGACTTTTGTAACTTACCTGTGGAGTCGTTTCCCGCCATCAGGAGCCGATTCCCGCCATCAGACGCCATCTTGGACCTTTTCCCGCCGTCTTCTGCCGTCTTCCCGCCATCAGCAGCTGTTTCCCGCCATCGGACGCCATCTCCAGGTCGCCGCGCGGGAAGAAGAGGGGCGTGGACGTCAAAACCGCCCCACGCACCTACGCTGCGCAAGGTCCTGGAAGGGAGAGAGAGCGACGCTGACGTCATCGGAGTGCGACGCCAGGTCCTCGTCCAGAGCAGCAGCGGAGCCGCGGCCTACAGAAGAGGATCGTCGGAAGGTAGGCCACACTTCACTAGGGGGGGAGGAAGATGTCGGACACAGAGGCGCCCACTACCACCAACGCAGCTGCAGCAGCGGTTATGTCCTTTTCCTTACCCTACATCCCTGGAGCGGCCTGGCTGCCCAAATACTCAGGTGAGCCCCATGCCCTAACTGACTTCAAGAAAAGGCTATACAGTTTGTTCCACGTTTACCCCCTGACAGAGGAACAGAAGGTCAGCATATTAACAGGGCAGTTAACTGGCGCAGCCCAGAGGGAGGTAAAATCATGGCCCATTGAGGAGAAAGGGACTGTGAAGGGTATTCTGGCCCGGCTGCGGGGTACCTTTGATACACGTACCTCCGCTGAGATTAAAATGAGGTTCTATGGGTGTAAGCAGCGGGCACAGGACAGCATCAGAGACTATGCCCTAAATCTGCAGGAAGCCTTGAGGGCTATTCAACAAACTGACCCTGGCAGTGTGCAGGAAACCGATAAGCTGCTAACAGAACAATTCATAGAAGGTCTGCTGTCTAGCGCCCACAGGGCCCAGCTGCGCCTCATGTTCTTCCTGAACCCCGACCTGACCTTTGCCCAATTTAAGGACAGGGCCATAAGGGTTCTCCGTGAATCTGCAACCAGTGGCGCTATAAACCCCCGGCGCCCTGCTATCACCTACCACCAGGAGGCGGCGCCCTCCTCTATGGACTCCGTGGAGGCTGATGCACAGGCCCTGAACCAAGCCCCGTCGAAAGGCCTGCACCACCAAGTCCAGGAGCTGACCAGGAGCGTCGCGGCGTTGACCAGGACCGTCCAGGCATTGCAAGTGGACCCGTCAAGACCCATCGAGCTGGCTTCAAGTCCAGAGGATGTCCCGTGGCGTCGACAGAGGAGGATCCCGTCGTTCCGAGGGAGGCCCACAGACCGCTACGCAGAGGATGGACAGCCCATTTGCCGTCGATGCAACCAGCCCGGACACATTTCCAGGTACTGTAATTTAAACGGGTCCAACCTGGGGCAGAGGGCCGACCCCCAGGCATAAGATCACCAGGCCCTTATAATTGGCGCGATAAGTACGTTGGGGGGCGCCCGGTTTTACCCGTGGTGCTGGGCGGTATCCCCATGAGCGCCTTGCTGGATACTGGGTCACAAGTAACCACTATCCCTTATGTACTTTTTAAGCAGTATTGGACTGATGCTGATATCACACGGTATTCAGACAGTAACTTGAGCATCATCGCCAGTAATGGCTTACCCGTGCCGCAGATGGGGTTCAAGGAGATGACCATTAAAATTGGTAAAGTTGAACTGCCGGCACAGGGAGTGATTATTGTGGACATTGACCGTCATGAAAGTCACCCTAAAATAACTGTGGGTACTAACATAATTGAAAATTGTCTTTCAGAAGTAATTGTAATTCTACAACAGGTGGCGGTGAATGCTAGTTCCAGCCAACAGAGAGTCCTCAACAAGGAGATAAAAGCCCTGATGAGACGGCAGCAGGTAGAACTGTCTGGTGGTGAGATCGGTAGCGTAAGACTCAGTGATCCATTCCCCATTTCCATGCCTCCCAAAAGTGAAATGATGATCTGGTGTCGGACTGCAATCGGGTTGAGAGGTAGAGACTACCAAGCCATGGTAGAACCCGTGTACTCAGACAGCAGGCCCACCATTTTGACAGCCCGGGGGGTGGTTGATGTCCGTCATGGGAGGGTGCCCGTCCGCATCCTCAACATTGGGGAGAGGGAAGTACACTTACCCAGGTACGCTACACTCGCCAAACTGTTTGCCGTCGAACACAAAGCTATCAGGGCCGTGGAACCCTTGCCTCCATCTCCTCAGGCGGAGGGTAATGGCTCCCAGAAACAAAAGGAGGACTGGTGCCAGAAACTCCACGTGGGTGCTGACTCCACTCCCCTGCACCAAAAACAAGGAGTCTACCGGGTGGTACAGGAGTACGAGAGAGTCTTTAGTAAGCACCCGCTAGACTTCGGCAGAGTAAAAGGGATAGAACACCACATCCCCACAGGGAGCCACCCACCAATAAAAGAGAGGCACAGACCTGTACCCCCTGCACATTATCAGAACGCAAAGGGCATGCTAAGAGAGATTAAAGAAGCTGGGGTTATTAGAGACAGCTGTAGCCCCTGGGCAGCCCCTTTGGTTCTGGTCAAAAAGAAAGACGGCACCATGAGAATGTGCGTGGACTATAGACAAATCAACCGTATCACCCACAAAGACGCATATCCGCTGCCTAGAATAGAAGAGTCTTTAGCCACACTAAAATCTGCTAACTTCTTTTCTACTTTGGACCTTACTAGCGGGTACTGGCAGGTTCCTGTGGCAGAGGCTGACAAGGAGAAGACCGCCTTCACCACCCCGATTGGACTGAGCGAATTCAACTGTATGCCTTTCGGGCTCTGCAATGCACCAGGGACCTTCCAGCGGCTGATGGAATGCTGTCTAGGGCACCGAAACTTCGAGACGGTCCTCCTTTACCTGGACGACGTGATCATCTATTCGAAGACCTACGAGGACTATCTCAAGTACCTGGCTGAGGTGTTCAAAGCCCTGGCAGGCTATGGCCTGAAGGTGAAACCATCGAAGTGCCACCTGCTGAAACCAAAGGTCCAGTACCTAGGGCACGTGGTAAGCGCGGAAGGAGTGGCCCCCGACCCTGACAAGGTCACGGCAATCAAGAGCTGGCCAAGCCCCTCGAACATCAAAGAGGTGAGACAGTTTCTCGGGTTGGTAGGCTACTACCGAAGGTTCATCCCCGGGTTCACTAAGATGGCAGCTCCTATGCAGGACCTTCTGATCGGACAGTCCAAGTCCAGAAGTCAAAAGCCACCCTTCAAGTGGGATAAACCGGAAGAGGAGTCCTTCCGCCAGCTAAAGTTGGCCCTCACTGGGGATGAGATCCTGGCCTACCCTGATTATGCCCAGCCTTTCATTCTCCACACAGATGCCAGTAATGTGGGACTGGGAGCCGTACTGTCCCAAAACCAACAGGGCAGAGAACGGGTGATCGCATACGCCAGCCGGAAGCTGAGGCCCACCGAAAGGAACCCGGAGAATTACAGCTCCTTCAAGCTAGAATTCTTGGCGGTGGTGTGGGCCGTGACGGAACGCTTCAAGCATTACCTGGCCTCCGCAAAGTTCACCGTGTACACGGACAACAACCCGTTGACACACCTGGACAATGCAAGACTGGGTGCCCTGGAACAGCGGTGGATGGCCCGTCTCTCCAACTATGACTTCGTGATCAAGTACCGGGCAGGCAAAACCAACGCCAACGCGGACGCCCTATCAAGAATGCCTCACTTACCTGAAGGTGACGAAGACCCAGAAGAGCTGGAAGAGGTAGAACTCCCCGCGTTTCACCGGTATGGAGCCGCTCAACACTCTCACCGCGTGAAGGAGGAGGATCTAACAACTGTGATGATGAATCCCCTACCTCACCACAGCTGGGCCGAAACCCAAGATAGTGACCCTGCTGTCCGCCTGGTGAAAGATCTGCTGACCCGGGAAGACGCCCGCCTAGATCCAGATGCCCCAGAGGAAGCCAAGCAGCTATGGAAGGAGAAGAGCAAGCTGTTCCTCTGCGAAGGCAAGTTGTGCAGAAGGATTGTCAACCACCGGACGCACGAGCTGACCTGGCAAGTCGTGGTCCCAAGGCGAGATGCAGCTATGGTCCTGGGAGCTTACCATGACAGAGCGGGACACTTCGGTTGGAAGAAACTGGAGTTCCTACTAAGAGGAAGGTTCTTTTGGGTCGTCATGAGAGGAGCTGTGGAAAAATGGTGCAGAGACTGTGGCCCTTGTCACCTAAGGAGGAAGGACCGCACCAGCCAGAAGACACCCTTGAGGCCCATCGTCACCACGCAGCCTCTTGAGCTGGTAGCTCTGGACCACGTCAAATTGGCTCCAAGCCGGTCCGGATACATCTATGCCCTGACAATCGTGGACCACTATTCCCGTTTTCTCGTGGTGGTCCCGGTAAAGGACTTGACAGCCCAAACAGCGGCCCGAGCCTTCCAGCAATACTTCTGCCGTCCACACGGGTATCCGGAACAGGTCCTGACAGACCAGGGTCCAGCGTTTGAAGCTGAAATCTTCCAGGAGTTCTGCAACCTCTATGGCTGTAAGAAGATTCGGACAACGCCTTACCACCCCCAAACCACCGGGATGTGTGAGAAGATGAACAATACAGTCATTGATCTCCTGAAAATGTTGCCCCTGGAGGAACGCAGCCTGTGGCCAGAAAAGTTGCCGGACCTGGTAGACATGTACAACAATATCCCGGTGAATGCTACAAACTGCACCCCGGCTTACCTGATGCGAGCTAGACCGGGTAAGCTGCCCGTAGACCTGGAGATGGGAGTCCTAATACCTGAGGACACCTCCCCGGATGCGGACTGGGATACGGAAAGGCAACTGCAGTACAAGAAGGTACAGGAGAGTGTGGAGAAGAGCCTGGCCCAGGTGAGAGAGAAGCAAGAAAGACTCTTCAATCAACACGCCCCTGCTAGTCCCCTAGAACCTGGTGAGCAAGTCCTAAAGCGAAAAAGAAGGCTACATAAGTTGGACGACCAGTGGGAAAGGGAACCCTACACCGTACTGCAGTCTGACCACGACAACCCAAAGGTGTGCGTGATCACCAAGGACGGAGGAGAAACCACTAGTGTCGTCTCCAGAGACCACCTCAAAAGGTGCCCCGAGCAACTCCGCAGTGCAGAAGAGGATCAGAGTGACCTTGAGCCCGCAGAGGACAAGGAAGAAATGATCAGCACCGTTCTTGGAGAGTTCCCTCAGTCCTGGACTCGCATAAATGATGCCATAGTGGTACCTGTCCTGCATTTCCTGCAACCGGCACAGCAACAACCAACACCAGAGCCGGAAGGTGAAGAGGAGCAAGAGGTTCCAGAGGCAGAAGAGCCTGTTCCAGCAGCCCAGGAGAGTCAACCCTCTGCTGACAGTGAGCCTGCCATGCCTGCGGTAAGCCAAAGAACCCGCAGACAGCTGCCTGCCCTACCTGTACATTCAGCTGGTAGCTGTACCCCTAACGCTAGTGGGGAAAGCCAGGTTGGTCCACCACCAGACAGTGGGTTAAGGAGGTCAACCAGGAGCACAAAGGGGCAGATACCCGCTCGCTGGAGAATATAGAGTGTACTAAATTGTAAATAACCTTGTTGCCAAATGTTGAATTGTTTGCCAAGTTACATGCATGTTCGGTAATTCTGTGTTTCAGTCTCTTGCAGCAACCTTAAGGACTCACAGGTTATGGACTTTTTATAACCGGGACCTTGTATGGACTGTATTCTGAGCCTAACCCAGGAATGAACTAAGACTGTGAAGGACTTGGGGTAGGACAGACCCCCACCTGGTTAAGGCTCCCGTTGTTTTGGTGATATGGACACCCGGTCACAGACCACACTGTGACCTAAAGAACTCAATTTGTGCGTCGTTTGTCCATTAATGTTTTATTGTCATGTATATTATCCTTGTTTATTGTTTAGTCCCAGAGTACTAAATTTCACTAGTGGGGAATGTGTCACCCTACCTGGATGCCACAAGTGTAATTAAAGCTGTGTCTGAGAGCAAGGGGGAGGTTCTCTGGTTAGGGGAACATTAGCATTCAATGCCTCCTGTCTCAGGCCAGTAGGGGGAGCTGGCTGCCCCTATAAAAGCTGGTACTGGGGACAGGGTTAGGGAGAACTGGATTGCCTGTCTCAGCTTTGAGACGTGTCCCAGAGTGGAGCAGGGACAGAAAGTTGCATTGTAACCTAAGAGGAAGTGTGGCAGTAGGAGAGAGCCACAAGCCAGAGACAAGAGGCGAAGAGAGCCTGTCTTGGCAGAGAAAAGACTTAACTTTACCAGACTTTGGTGTCTGAGGCTGGAAGGATTCCACATCCCCCAGCAGAGAACCAGTTCGCAAGGGACTGTACTTTCCTTGGCCTAAGAAGCCTGGAGGCCCTGCCACAACCGAAGGGACCAGTAAAGCCGTACAAGGCTGGGAGCAGAAAGGAACCCACGTCGCAGGCCATACAGGCGAGAAAGCACGAAAGCTCGGAAACGTGGACTGTTATCCTATCAGGAGGAGATAGCCAGAAGAGGCACAGAAAGCACGGTAGGCCTACACCCTCACCCTGACCAGGGCCAATTTCCCCGTTGCTCTCAGACATCCAGGTCCCCTCCTAGCTGGGACTGTTTATGGGTCAGTTTGCCTGTTTCAGTAAAGACCCTGGACTGCAACTTGTTGTCTGTGTGCTCCTTGCTCCTCCAGCACTATCAGCACCGGGACTCCCACTACCATCACTCCCAACATCCATTATACTGCCCTGGGGCCGCACTCTTCCCATGGGGAGTCACACTACCATAGCTGCACACCTCATCAGCCCCAGCGGTCTGCATGCAGCGGCGGTTCCTAATAACCGCAAATCCACGGGTGGCGTAGTCGGACATAATCAACAACACATAACGGACTACCAATGGCCTGACCACCCTGAGCCACGGAACCGGGTTGCCACTACTACTCCCATCGTTTCCCTAATTGCCCGGATCCAAGTGCCCCACGGCCCAGGGGGCGAGTCACTGGCATGCTTGCGCTCCTCAGTGTCTGGCTGTGACGGCATCTAAATGAGCCGACAATGAACTCAGCTCACCTCATGCACGTCACTGACAGCGTGGTAGAATTCTCCTGCGCATGCAGTGAGCGTGAGAGACTCGGCTCATCTGGATGCCGTCACAGCCTGACAATGAGGAGCGCAAGCATGCCTGCGCTTCTCAGTTTCTGCGGGATGACAGGCTGGATGGCAGCTTTCTGCTGCGATCCAGCCTGTCATCTCGATATAGCAGAGCTGGAGCTGTCCTGGAAACCATCGAAAGATAAGGATGATATTGCTTTATTATTTTTCTTTTATTGCAGGAGATCGTTGGCTTCAGCTGGAATGGGCGTGATGGTAAGTATGGTTTAATTTATAACAATAAAGAATTGTGTGTTTATTTCAATTAAAGCTGCCTTGTACCTGGCTGGACACAAAAATAGGGCGAAGCCCCACGTATTTTTATTTTTTAAATATTTCATGAAATAATTAAGAAAAAAAGGGCTTCCCTATATTGTTGTGTCCAACCAGGTACAAATAGGCAGCTGGTGGTTGGGGGCAGCCCGTTCCTGCCTGCTGTACCTGGCTGGACACAAATATAGTGCGAAGCCCCACGTCAATTTTTTTTAAATTATTTCATGAAATTCATGAAATAATAAAGAAAAAAAGGGCTTCCCTATATTGTTGTGTCCAGCCAGTTACAAATAGGCAGCTGGTGGTTGGGGGCAGCCCGTTCCTGCCTGCTGTACCTGGCTAGACACAAATATAGTGCGAAGCCCCACGTCAATTTTTTTTAAACTATTTCATGAAATAATTAAAAAAAAGGGCTTCCCTATATTGTTGTGTCCGGCCAGGTACAAATAGGCAGCTGGTGGTTGGGGGCAGCCCGTTCCTGCCTGCTGTACCTGGCTGGACACAAATATAGGGCGAAGCCCCACATCAATTTTTTTTTAATTATTTCATGAATTTCCTGAAATAATTTAAAAAAAATTGACGTGTGGCTTCGCACTATATTTGTGTCCAGCCAGGTACAGCAGGCAGGAACGGGCTGCCCCCAACCACCAGCTGCCTATTTGTAACTGGCTGGACGCAACAATATAGGGAAGCCCTTTTTTTCTTTATTATTTCATGAATTTCATGAAATAATTTAAAAAAAAAATACGTGGGGCTTCGCCCTATTTTTGTGTCCAGCCAGGTACAAGTAGGCAGCTGGGGGCTGGAATCTGCAGCGCAGGGAGGCCCAAGCTTTCTGGGCCCCCCCCCCCCGCTGCAAATTGCAGTCCGCAGCCACCCCGGAAAATGGCGCGTTCATAGAAGCGCCATCTTCTGGCGCTGTACTCAACTCATCCAGGGCCCTGGTGCGGTGGTTCACTGGGTAATAAAGGGGATAGGGCCAGCTTGGTATTATCAGCTGGCCCTAAGCCCGAAATTCATGGGGTCACGCCAATATTAGACATGACCGCCATGAATTTCTAGTAAAGTATTTAAAAAAAACACAACACCCAGAATAAAGTACTTTAATTGAAATAAACACACAATTCTTTATTGTTCTAAATTAAACCATACTTACCATCACGCCCATTCCAGCTGAAGCCAACGATCTCCTGGAATAAAAGAAAAATAATAAACCAACATCATCCTTACCTTTCCATGGTTCCCAGGACAGCTCCAGCTCTGCTACATCGAGATGACAGGCTGGATCGCAGCAGAAAGCTGCCATCTAGCCTGTCATCCCGCAGACACTGAGAAGCGCAGGCATGCTTGCGCTCCTCAGTGTCAGACTGTGACGGCATCCAAATGAGCCGAGTCTCTCACGCTCACCGCATGCGCAGGAGAATTCTCCCACGCTGTCAGTGACGTGCATGAGGTGAGCTGAGTTAATTGTCAGCTCATCTGGATGCCGTCACAGCCAGACACTGAGGAGCATAAGCATGCCTGCGCTTCTCAGTGTCTGTGGGATGACAGGCTGGATGGCAGCTTTCTGCTGCGATCCAGCCTGTCATCTCGATGTAGCAGAGCTGAAGCTGTCCTAGGAACCATGGAAAGGTAAGGATGATGTTGCTTTATTATTTTACTTTTATTGCATTTTATCGTTCCTGGATGCTGCACCTGTCTGGCATACAAAAATATGGCAAAGCCCACGTCAAAATTTTTGGGAAAAATTAATTAAAAAATAAATAATAATTTAGGGACTGCATCTTTATTAACCCCTCAAGTGTCATTTAGTGTTAAAATAAAGGATTTATTAAAAAAAAAATTGGCGTGGGATCCCCCATAATTTTAGTCTCTAGCAGAGGTTAAGCAGACGGCTGGGGCAGATGTTTGAAGCCTGGGAAGGGGGTAATACCCACGGAGCTTCCCAGGCTACTAATATCAGCCCCCAGCTGAATACCTAGCCTTTACTAGCTATTAAAATGGGGAGACGGCCCAAAAAAATTGACGTGGGGTCCCCCCTATTTTAATAGCTAGCAAAGGCTAGGCAGACAGCTGGGGGCTGATATTAATAGCCCAGGAAGGGTGCCATGAATATTGGCCCCCTCCCAGGCTAGAAACACCAGCCCTCAGCCGCCCCAGAATTGGCGCATCCATAGGATGCGCCAATTCTGGCACTTAGCCTCGCTCTTCCACGCTGCCCTGGTGCGGTGGCAGGGGGTAATAGTGGTGGGGTTCATGTCAGCGCCAGTTGCCATGAAGCCCAGGTTAGTAATGATGGGCGTCTATAAGACACCCCCATTACTAACCTACAAAGTGTTAAAAAGAAAAAACACACACTACACCCAGAAAAAAATAATTTATTTGAAATAAAACACACCATTTTATTTAATTCTTAGTTTACTAAAAAAATAGTTACCTGTCCACGTTCCTGCACTGATCTCCCATGCACAGCTGTCACATCTGGAGATGGTGACAGCTGTGCATGGCTGCTGTAAGCTCACACTGCCGGGAACACGTCCGCTCCCGGCAGCGGGAGCCACTGACTGAGGTCACCGGAGTGCATTCAGTCAGCGCAGCTCCGGAGACCTCCTTTACGGCACTGCTGTACCGTGGGAATTTCTCACGGTACAGCAGGGCCGTAAAGGAGCTGACCGGAGCAGCGCTGCCTGAACTCCGGCGAACTCGCTTATGCAATGACCGGGCTGCTTTACGGCCCCGTTATTGTAGTGGCGGCAGCGGTTCAGAGAGGTCACATTTTATGTGGCAGCTCTAAACTGGAGATCTTCGTGGGACACTCGTGGACTACTACGGAGGGGTAAGGATAAGGTTGTGGTTTATTATTTTATATTTTATTACAGGAGTTCGATGGCTTCGGGGAATTAGGTGTCTAGGTGAGTATAGGTGTAGTTTTTTATTTTTTACTTTATTTTAGGTGGCGAACGGCAGAGACAGGTAATGTATAAACTAATTTATTTTAGGTAACCACTGGTCACCAATGAAATGTATTTAAAATTTATTGGGGACCAACAACCCCCCCAAAAAAATATGGGGGCCTAAATAAAACATGTATAGGGGCAAAAATAGAAAACTATGGGGGACAAAATAACATATGGGCCAGTTTAAAGGGCAATTTAAATAGCAGGATCAGGCTGATGGGAACTACTGCTCCCATCAAGCTGATCCTGCTGGCACGAGTGGACGGGGGACAGACATAGGCCGATGGGAGTAGTAGTGGCACATCGGCCTATGTCTGCCTGCGCACACACATCGCGCACACATCGCGCACAAACCGCGCACACATCGCACACACATCGTGCAGACACCGCGCAGACACCAATCATGACCAGTCTGATGGTCTGGGAGGTGAGGCTGACCTGTGCGGCCGTGGGAAAGTTCATGTGAGTTCATGCAATGCAGTCAAGCATGAACTCACATGAACACTCGGAGGGCACCGCGGCAACTTCAAATGAACAGCTGATCAGCATCACCTGATACCTCAGCTGTTCATTTGAAATAACCGGCGGGAGAGCGCAGCACAGAACGGGAAAGTCGGCGGTGAAGTCTTTTCACTGCCGGCTTCCCCGCCCGGATCCTTTGCTCCCCGCTCCCTGGTGCTGCGCTCCCCGCCCGGTCCTAACTTACGATCGGGATGGGAGGTGGCGAGGGGAGCGGAGGATTGGGGTGGTAGGCTGCGGGGAAGCAGTATGGGGCTGTGTGATTGTTTAAAAGCCGGCGGCTATTTACCGCCCGCCGGCTTTTAAACAATCAGGAGAATTCTGGGATAGCATTCTGATGACAGGCTGGATCGCAGCTGAGCGCTGCCATCCAGCTTGTCATCCTTCAGAGACACTGCAGAGCGCAGGCATTATGGGAACTTACGATTCTGGTATTCGATATTGTAAAAATATCGGAACTCAGTATCGGAACTCCGATACCGCGAATATCGGCCGATACCCGATATTACAGTATCGGAATGCTCAACACTATCCACAACTCTTCCAAGGGGCATTGATATTGTCTTTTTATTCCACTGTACCCTTCACCACTTTTCCAACAGGCATTAAAACCGTCTTGTTAAGCTACTGTGACCTCCACGTCTCTTCCACGGGGCATTGATATTGACTTTTTATTCCACTGTGACCTCCACCATTCTTCCAAGGGGCATTAAAACTGTCTTGTTAAGCTACAGTGACCTCCACATCTCTTCCACGGAGCATTGATATTGTCTTTAAATTCCACAGTAACCTCCACCACTCTACCAAGGGGCATTGATAATGTATTTTTATTCCACTGCGACCTCCACCACTCTTCCAAAGGGCATTGATATTGTCTTTTTAATCCACTGCAACCTCCACCACTCTTCCAAAGGGCATTAAAACCATCTTGTTAAGCTACTGTGACATCCACGTCTATTCCACGGGGCATTGATATTGTCTTTTTATTCCAATGTAACCTCCACCACTCTTCTAAGGGGCAGTCTTGTTGTCTTTTTAAACCACTGTGACCTCCACCACTCTTCCAAGAGGCTTTAAAAACATCTTATTAAGCTACTATGACCTCCACGTCTCTTCCAAGGGGCATTAAAACCGTCTGCTTAAACCACTCTGAATTCCACAGCTCATCAAAGGGGCATTGATATTGTCTTTTTATTCCACTGTAACCTCCACCACTTTTCCTATGGGAATTGATATTGTATTTTTATTATTATTATTATTTATTATTATAGCGCCATTTATTCCATGGTGCTTTACATGTGATAGGGATATACATAACAAAAGCATTTACATAATCTTAACAAAACGAGTCAGCGACTAGTACAGGAGGAGCGAGGACCCTGCCCGTGAGGGCTCACATTCTAGAAGGGATGGGTGAGGATACATTAGGTGATGGTAGAGCTGGTCATGCAGTTGTGGTTACTGCAGGTTGTAGGCTTTTCGGAAGAGGTGGGTCTTCAGGTTTCTTTTGAAGGTTTCCACGGTCGGCGAGAGTCTGATGTATTGGGGTAGAGAGTTCCAGAGTAGGGGGGATGCACGGGAGAAATCTTGTATACGATTGTGGGAGGAGGAGATAAGAGGGGAGTAGAGAAGGAGATCTTGTGAGGATCGTAGGTTGCATGCAGGTAAGTACCGGGAGACTAGGTCACAGAAGTATGGGGAGGCAGGTTGTGGATGGCTTTATATGCCATGGTTAGAGTTTTGAACTGGATTCTCTGGGCAATGGAGAGCCAGTGAAGAGATTGACAGAGAGGAGAGGCAGGGGAATAGCGGGGGGACAGGTGAATTAGTCGAGCAGCAGAGTTTAGGATAGATTGGAGAGGCGCAAGAGTGTTGTAAGGGAGGTCACGGAGCAGGAGGTTGCAGTAGTCGAGGTGGGATATGATGAGGGCATGCACTTGTGTTTTTGCAGAGTCTTTGCTGAGGAATGCACGGATCTGGGAGATGTTTTTGAGTTGGAGTCGGCAGGAAGTGGAAAGGGTTTGGATATGTGGCTTGAAGGAGAGATCAGAGTCCAGGGTTACTCCAAGGCAGCGAGCTTGTGGGACTGGGGAGAGTGAACAGCCATTGACGTTGATGGCTAGGTCAGATGGGGGATGTGAATGAGAAGGTGGAAAGATGATGAACTCTGTTTTATCCATGTTGAGTTTTAGAAATCTGTTAGAGAAGAAGGATGACATGGCGGACAGACATTGTGGGATTTTGGTTAGTAGGGAGGAGATATCGGGTCCAGAGAGGTAGATCCGTGTGTCGTCAGCATAGAGGTGATACTGAAAACCGTCATACTCTATGAGCTGTCCCAGGCCAAAGGTGTAGATGGAGAAGAGCAGAGGTCCTAGAACTGAACCCGGGGGGACACCGACAGATAGGGGGTGAGATGAGGAGGTGGTGCGTGAGTGGGAGACGCTGAATGTCCTGTCTGTTAAGTAGGAGGAGATCCAAGATAGAGCCAAGTCCGTGATGCCAAGAGATGAGAGAATCTGGAGAAAGAGCGAATGGTCCACTGTGTCAAAGGCAGATGACAGGTCCAGAAGGAGGAGGATGGAGTAGTGTCGCTTGGATTTGGCATTTAGTAGGTCATTGGTGACTTTGGTCAGGGCAGTTTCAGTCGAGTGATGCGGTCGGAAGCCAGATTGCAGCCGGTCGAAGAGGGAGCAGGAGGAGAGGTGGGAGGACAGTTCAAGGTGGACATGTTGTTCTAGTAGTTTTGAGGCAAAGGGGAGGAGTGATATGGGGCGGTAGCTAGTCAGAGAGAAAGGGTCAAGGGAGGGCTTTTTGAGGATGGGTGTGATTGCGGCATGTTTGAAACATGAGGGGAAGACACCGGTTGTTAGTGACAGATTGAAAAGGTGGGTTAGGGTTGGGATGAAGACTGTGGTAAGGTTAGTGATGAGGTGGGATGGGATTGGGTCAAGTTCGCAGGTGGTGAGGTGTGATTTGGAGAGTAAAGAGGAGACTTGACCTTCTGTAATGGTGGAGAAGTGGGGTTTGGAGGAAGAGGGTTGAATAGATATGAGGATGGGTTGTGTGGACTTTAGGCACAAGTTTTGTCTGATGGTGTCAATCTTCTGTTTGAAGAATGAGGCAAAGTCGTCGGCTGAGATGAGAGAAGAGGGAGGAGGTGCTGGGGGGCGAAGGAGAGAGTTGAAAGTGTTAAATAGCTGTTTAGGGTTGTGAGATAGGGAGGATATGAGAGATGAGAAGTAGGTTTGTTTTGCTGTAGTGAGTGCGGACTTGAAATTAGTGAGGGATTGCTTGAATGCGATGAAGTGCTCGATGGAGTGAGACCTTTTCCATCTCCGCTCCGCAACCCTGGAGGCCCGGCGCAGTTCTTTAGTAAGTTTAGTGTGCCAGGGTTGCCTGTTGAATGTGCGACATGTGGTGTGTGTGAGAGGGGCGATCGAGTCTAGAGCTGCAGCTATTGTGGTGTTATATGAAGCAGCAGCAGCATCTGCATCGTGTAAGGAGTTTATGTCTGTAAGAGGGAGGAGGGATTCAGAGAGTGAGTGTAAGTCAAGGTGTTTGAAATTTCTGCGAGGGTATGCAAGTTTGTGGAGTGGGGATTGTTGTCCCGGGGAGGAGAGAGAAGAGAATGTAAGTAGGCTGTGATCAGAGAGAGGGAGAGGTGAGTTAGAGAGGTTAGATAGGGAATAGAGTCGGGTGAAGATGAGGTCCAGTATGTGGCCATCTTTGTGGGTGGGTGTGGAAGACCATTGAGTGAGTCCGAAGGAGGACGTGAGAGATAGGAACTTAGAGACAGACGAGTGGGAAGTGTTAATGGGGATGTTGAAGTCACCCATTATGATAGTGGGGATGTCAGTGGAGAGGAAGTGAAGCAGCCAGGTGGTGAAGTGGTCTAAGAAGGTGGTGGCTTGCCCTGGGGGTCGGTAAACGATGGCCAGTTGGAGGTTGGAAAGGGAATAGATGCGCACACAGTGCACCTCAAAAGAGGGGAGTGTAACGGAGGGTGGCAGTGGGATTTGGGTGAAAGCGCAGTGTTCTGATAGGAGAAAACCTATGCCTCCGCCATGTTTGCCGTTGGGGCGGGGTGTGTGGGAAAGGTGGAATCCGCCATATGAAAGTGCAGCTGGGGAGGCTGTGTCAGAGGGGGTGAGCCAGGTTTTAGTGATGGCGAGGAAGGAAAGTTTGTTTGTATTGAAAAGATCGTGGATGAAGGAAAGTTTGTTGCAGACAGAGCGAGCGTTCCATAGAGCTCCTGTTAGAGCAACTAAGGGAGTGGGGATTGGTTGGATGGGTATGAGCTTAGAAGGGTTGCGACAGTTTGTGGAAGGTCATGGATAGGAGGAAGAAGTAACTGTGGCGATATGGCGAGGAGGACCAGGATTTGGAGAGATATCTCCAGCAGTGAGGAGGAGCAGAGAAAGTGTTAGCAGGTGGGAGCAAGAGAGAGCATGAGGTGGCTGTCTGTGTTTGGAGATCCAGGATTGAATGTTTAGGAATAATTTGGAGGAGGAGGTGAGATGAATGGGGAGGATGGAGGGAGAGATGAAGAGTTTCTTACTAGGTGTAGGCATTTGAGCGGTTACTAGAAAGTGGAGGACTATAGAGGAAAAAGTGAGAGCTAACAGAAACATAGTTAAAAGAGAATAAGTGGTCAAAGTGTTGGTTACCTGACTCCTGCCCTGACTAACTGCCTCTGAAATAACTGCCACTTATCTCCGAAGCCACTTTGCACATGAAGACGCGTGTACACCCCAGCACAAGTGCACCCCTTACAGAGCTTCTAAACATATAGGGCACATTAAACTATCAGGTGAAGGGCATTGTGGGAGCTGCATATGGCTAAATTAGCAGCTGGTCGTCTCACCAGGAGATGGCTGGGTGATCAAACACAGAGCTAGGACTCTAGTCTCTGCAGTTTAGCACCTCTAAAAATCAGATAAGATCTATAGTGGTGAAGGGACAGACATATGTGGGTATTGAATGGAGTGGGACAGATAAAGCAGAGAAGTTATGCAGAGCATGTACCAGTGAGGTGAATCAGCAAAGCAGAGCATTAGATTACAGCAGACACAGCAAGCAGAGAAGTTATGCAGAGCATGTACCAGTGAGGTGAATCAGCAAAGCAGAGCATTAGATTACAGCAGACACAGCAAGCAGAGAAGTTATGCAGAGCATGTACCAGTGAGGTTATTCCACTGCGACCTCCACCACTCTTCCAAGGGGCATTGATATTGTCTTTTTATTCCACTGCGACCTCCGCCACTCTTCCAAAGGGCATTGATATTTTCTTTTATTCCACTGTAACCTCCAACACTGTTCTAAGAGGCATTAAAACCGTATTGTTAAGCTACTGTGATGTCCACGTCTCTTCCACGGGGCATTGATATTGTCTTTTTATTCCACTGTAACCTCCACCACTCTTCCAAGAGGCAATGATATTGTCTTTTTATTCGACTGTAACCTCCACAACTCATCCAAGGGGCATTAAAACCGTTTTGTTTAGCTACTGTGATGTCCACGTCTCTTCCACGGGGCATTGATATTGTCTTTTTATTCCACAGTAACCTCCACCACTCTTCCAAGAGGCAATGATGTTGTCTTTTTATTCCACTGTAACCTCCACCACTCTTACAAGGGGCATTAAAACCGTCTTGCTAAGCTACTGTGACCTCCAAGTCTATTCCACGGTGCATTAAAACTTTCTGGTTAAACCACTGTGAACTCCACAGCTCTTCCAAGGGGTATTGATATTGTCTTTTTATTCCACTCTAATCTCCACCACTCTTCCAAGGGGCATTGATATTGTCTTTTTATTTTACTGCGACCTCCACCACTCTTCCAAGGGGCATTAATATTGTCTTTTTATTCCACTGTGACCTCCACGTCTCTTCCAAGGGGCATTGATATTGTCTTTTTATTTAATTGGAACCTCCAGCACTCTTCCAAGGGGCATTGATATTGTCTTTTTATTCCAATGTAACCTCCACCATTCTTCCAAGGGACATTGATATTGTCTTTTTATTCCACTGTAACCTCCACCACTCTTCCAAGGGGCATTGATATTGTCTTTTTATTCCACTGTAACCGCCACCACTCTTCCAAGGGGCATTGATATTGTCTTTTTAATCCACTGCGACCTCTACCACTCCTCCAAGGGGCTTTAAAACAGTCTTGAAAACCGCATGGTGAAACCACTCTGACCTCCACAGCTTTTCCAAGAGGCATTGATATTGTCTTTTTATTCAATTGTAACCTCCAACACTCTTCCACGGGCATTGATATTGTCTTTTTTTTCCACTGCGACCTCCACCACTCTTCCAAGGGGATTTGATAGTCTTTTTAATCCACTGCGACCTCCGCCACTTTTCTAAGGGGATTTTAAACAGTCTTGTTAAGCTACTGTGACCTCCAAGTCTCTTCCACGCGGCATTGATATTGTCTTTTTATTCCACTGCGACCTCCACATCTCTTCTAAGTGGAATTGATATTGTCTTTTTATTCCACTGTGACCTCCACCACTCTTCTAAGTGGCATTGATATTGTATTTTTATTCCACTGTGACCTCCACCACTCTTCCAAGGGGCATTAAAACAGTTTTGATAAGCTACTGTGACCTCCACGTCTCTTCCAAGCGGCATTAAAACCGTCTCGTTAAACCACTCTGAACTCCACACCGGTTTTCCAAGAGGCATTGATATTGTCTTTTTATTCGACTGTAACCTCCACCAGTCTTCCAATGGTCATTAAAACCGTCAATTTAAACCTCTCTGAACTCCACAGCTCTTGCAAGAGGCACTGATATTGTCTTTTTATTCCACTGTAACCTCCATCACTCTTCCAAGGGGCATTGATTTTGTCTTTTTAATCCTCTGCGACCTCCATCACTCTTCCAAGAATCATTAAAACCGTCTTGTTTAGCTACTGTGACCTCCACGTCTATTCCACGGTGCCTTAAAACCTTCTGGTTATACCACTGTGAACTCCACAGATCATCCAAGGGGCATTGATATTGTCTTTTATTCCACTGTAACTGCCACCACTCTTCCAAGGTGCATTGATATTGTCTTTTTATTTTACTGCGACCTTCACCACTCTTCCAAGGGGCATTAATATTGTCTTTTTATTCCACTGCGACCTACACCACTCTTCCAAGGGTCATTGATATTGTCTTTTTATTCCACTGCGACCTCCACCTCTCTTCCAAGGGGCATTAAAACCATCTTGTTAAGCTGCTGTGACCTCCAAGTCTGTTCCACGAGGCATTGATATTGTCTTTTTATTCCACTGTGACCTCCACATCTCTTCCAAGGGGAATTGATATTGTCTTTCTATTCCAATGCGACCTCCACCACTATTCTAAGGGGCATTGATATTGTCTTTTTAATCCACTGCGACCTCCACAACTCTTCCAAGAGGCATTAAAACAGTCTTGATAAGCTACTGTGACCTCCATGTCTCTACCAAGGGGCATTAAACTGTCTGCTTCAACCACTCTGTACTCCACAGCTCTTCCAAGAGACATTCATATTGTCTTTTTATTCGACTGTAACCTCCACCACTCTTCCATGTGCATTGTTATTGTCTCTGTTTTCCACTGCGACCTCCACCACTCTTCCAAGGGGCTTTGATATTGTCTTTTTTATCCACTGCGACCTCCACCACTGTTCCAAGGGGTATTAAAACCGTCTTGTTAAGCCACTGTGACCTCCAAGTCTCTTCCAAGGGGCATTAAAACCGTCTGGTTAAACCGCTCTGAGCTCCACAGCTCTTCCAAGGGGCATTGACAATGTCTTTTTATTCCATTGTAACCTTCTGCACTCTTCCAACTGCATTGATATTGTCTTTTTATTCCTCTGCGACGTCCACGACTCTTCCAAGGTGCAATAAAACAGTCTTGTTAAGCTACTGTGACCTCCAAGTTTCTTACACAGGGCATTGATATTGTCTTTTTATTCCACTGTAACCTCCACCCCTCTTACAAGGGACATTGATATTGTCTTTTTATTCCACTGTAACCTCCACCAATCTTCCAAGGGGCATTGATATTGTCTTTTTATTCCACTGCGACGTCCACCACTTTTCTAAGGGGCATTGATATTGTCTTTGAAATCCACAACTATCTCTACCACTCTTCCAAGGGGCATTAAAACAGTCTTGTTAAGCTACTGTGACCTCCTCGTCTCTTCCAAGGGGCATTAAAACCGTCTGGTTAAACACTCTGAACTCCACAGCTCTTACAAGAGGCATTGATATTGTCTTTTTATTTGACTGTAACATCGACCACTCTTGCAAGCAGCATTGATATTGTCCTTTTATTCCACTGCGACCTCCACCACTCTTCCAAGGGGCATTGATATTGTCTTTTTAATCAACTGCAACCTCCACCACTCTTCCAAGGGTCATTGATATTGTCTTTTTATTCCACTGTAACCTCCACCACTCTTCGAAGGGGCATTGATATTGTCTTTTTATTCCACTGCGACCTCCACTTCTCTTCCAAGTGGCATTAAAACCATCTTGTTAAGCTACTGTGACCTCCAAGTCTGTTCCACGAGGCATTGATATTGTCTTTTTATTCCACTGCGACCTCCACATCTCTTCCAAGGGGAATTGATATTGTCTTTTTATTCCACTGCGACCCCCACCGCTCTTCTAAGGGGCATTGATATTGTCTTTTTATTCCACTGCGACCTCCACAACTCTTCCAAGGGGCATTAAAACAGTCTTGATAAGCTACTGTGACCTCCACGTCTCTACCAAGGGGCATTAAACCGTCTGGTTAAACCACTCTGTACTCCACAGCTCTTCCAAGAGACATTGAAATTGTCTTTTTATTCGACTGTAACCTTTACCACTCTTCCATGTGCATTGATATTGTCTCTGTTTTCCACTGCGACCTCCACAACTCTTCCAAGGGGCTTTGATATTGTCTTTTTTATCCACTGCGACCTCCACCACTCTTCCAAGGGGCATTAAAACCGTCTTGTTAAGCCACTGTGACCTCCAAGTCTCTTCCAAGGGGCATTAAAACTGTCTGGTTAAATCGCTGTGAGCTCCACAGCTCTTCCAAGGGGCATTGACAATGTCTTTTTATTCCATTGTAACCTTCTGCACTCTTCCAAGTGCATTGATATTGTCTTTTTATTCCTCTGCGACGTCCACGACTCTTCCAAGGTGCATGAAAACCGTCTTGTTAAGCTACTGTGACCTCCAAGTTTCTTACACAGGGCATTGATATTGTCTTTTTATTCCACTGTAACCTCCACCCGTCTTACAAGGGACATTGATATTGTCTATTTATTCCACTGTAACCTCCACCAATCTTCCAAGGGGCATTGATATTGTTTTTTTATTCCACTGCGACGTCCAACACTTTTCTAAGGGGCATTGATATTGTCTTATAAATCCACAACTATCTCGACAACTCTTCCAAGGGGCATTAAAAGTCTTGTTAAGCTACTGTGACCTCCTCCTCTCTTCCAAGGGGCATTAAAACCGTCTGGTTAAACACTCTGAACTCCACAGCTCTTACAAGAGGCATTGATATTGTCTTTTTATTCGACTGTAACATCCACCACTCTTCCAAGCAGCATTGATATTGTCTTTTTATTCCACTGCGACCTCCACCACTCTTCCAAGGGGCATTGATATTGTCTTTTTAATCAACTGCAACCTCCACCTCTCTTCCAAGGGGCATTAAAACCGTCTTGTGAAGCTACTGTGACCTACAAGTCCCTTCCACGGGGCATTGATATTGTCTATTTATTCCACTGCGACCTCCACCACTCTTCCAAGGGGCATTGATATTGTCTTTTTAATCCACTGCGACCTCCACCACTCTTCCAAGGGGCATTGATATTGTCTTTTTAATCCACTGTGACCTATACGTCTCTTCCAAGGGGCCTTATAACCGTTAATTTAAACCACTCTGAACTCCACAGCTCTTCCAAGGAGCACTGCTATTGTCTTTTTATTCCACTCTAACCTCCACCACTCTTCCAAGGGGCATTGACATTGTATATTTATTCCACTGCGACCTCCACCACTCTTCCAAGGGGTATTAAGACAATCTTGTTAAGCTACAGTGACCTCCACAACTCTTCCATGGGGCATTGATATTGTCTTTTTATTCCACTGTAACCTTCACCAACTCTTCCAAGGGGCATTGATTTTGTCTTTTTATTCCACTGCGACCTCTACCACTCTTCCAATGGGCATTGATATTGTCTTTTTAATCCACTGCAACCTCCACCACTCTTCCAAGGGACATTAAAGCCGTCTTGTTAAGCTACTGTCACGTCGATGTCTATTCCACGGGCCATTGATATTGTCTTTTTATTCCACTGTAACCTACACCACTCTTCCAAGTGGCATTGATGTTGTCTTTTTATTCCACTGCGACTTCCACCTCTCTTCTAAGGGGCATTGATATTGTCTTTTTATTCCACTGCGACCTCCACCTCTCTTCCAAGGGGCATTGATATTGTCTTTTTATTCCACTGCGACCTCCACCACTCTTCCAAGGGGCATTGATATTGTCTTTATAATCCACTGCGACCTCCACCACTCTTCCTAGGGGCATTAAAACAGTCTTGTTAAGCTACTGTGACCTCCTTGTCTCTTCCAAAGGGCATTAAAACCGTCTGGTTAAACACTCTGAACTCCACAGCTCTTACAAGAGGCATTGATATTGTCTTTTTATTCGACTGTAACATCCACCACTCTTCCAAGCGGCATTGATATTGTCTTTTTATTCCACTGCGACCTCCACCACTCTTCCAAGGGGCATTGATATTGACTTTTTTATCAACTGCAACCTCCACCTCTCTTCCAAGGGGCAGTAAAACCGTCTTGTGAAGCTACTGTGACCTCCACGTCCCTTCCACGGGGCATGGATATTGTCTTTTTATTCCACTGCGACCTCCACCACTCTTCCAAGGGGCATTGATATTGTCTTTATAGTCCACTGCGACCTCCACCACTCTTCCAAGGGGCATTGATATTGTCTTTTTAATCCACTGTGACCTCCACGTCTCTTCCAAGGGGCATTAAAACCATCAATTTAATCCACTCTAAACTCCACAGCTCTTGCAAGAGGCATTGATATTGTTTTTTATTCCACTGTAACCTCCACCACTCTTACAAGGGGCATTTATTTTGTCTTTTTAATCCACTGCGACCTCCATCACTCTTCCAAGAAGCATTAAAACCGTCTTGTTTAGCTACTATGACCTCCACGTCTATTCCACGGTGCCTTAAAACCTTCTGGTTAAACCACTATGAACTCCACAGCTCTTCCAAGGGGCATTGATATTGTCTTTTTATTCCACTGAAACCTCCACCACTCTTCCAAGGGGCATTGATATTGTCTTTTTATTTTACTGCGACCTCCACCACTCTTCCCAGGGGCATTAATATTGTCTTTTTATTCCACTGCGACCTCCACCACTCTTCCAAGGGTCATTGATATTGTCATTTTATTCCACTGTAGCCTCCACCACTCTTCCAAGGGGCATTGATATTGTCTTTTTATTCCACTACGACCTCCACCTCTCTTCCAAGGGGCATTAAAACCATCTTGTTAAGCTACTGTGACCTCCAAGTCTCTTCCACGAGGCATTGATATTGTCTTTTTATTCCACTGCGACCTCCACATCTCTTCCAAGTGGAATTGATATTGTCTTTTTATTCCACTGCGACCTCCACCACTCTTCTAAGGGGCATTGATATTGTCTTTTTAATCCACTGCGACCTCCACCACTCTTCCAAGGGGCATTAAAACCGTCTTGTTAAGCTACTGTGACCTCCACGTTTCTTCCAAGGAGCATGAAAACCGTCAATTTAAACCACTCTGAACTCCACAGCTCTTGCAAGAGGCATTGATATTGTCTTTTTATTCCACTGTAACCTCCACCACTCTTCCAAGGGGCATTGATTTTGTCTTTTTAATCCACTGTGACATCCATCTCTCTTCCAAGAAGCATTAAAACCGTCTTGTTTAGCTACTGTGACCTCCAATTCCACGGTGCCTTAAAACCTTCTTGTTAAACCACTGTGAACACCACAGCTCTTCCAAGGGGCATTGATATTGTCTTTTTATTCCACTGTAACCTCCACCACTCTTCCAAGGGGCATTAATAATGTCTTTTTATTCCACTGCGACCTCCACCACTCTTCCAAGGGTCATTGATATTGTCTTTTTATTCCACTGTAACCTCCACCACTCTTCCAAAGGGCATTGATATTGTCTTTTTATTCCACTGCGACCTCCACCACTCTTCCAAGGGGCATTAAAACCGTCTTGTTAATCTACTGTGACCTCCAAGTCTCTTCCACGAGACATTGATATTGTCTTTTTTTTCCACTGTGACCTCCACATCTCTTCGAAAGGGAATTGATATTGTCCTTTTATTCCACTGCGACCTCCACCACTCTTCTAAGGGGCATTGGTATTGTCTTTTTAATCCACTGAGACCTCCACCACTCTTCCAAGGGGCATTAAAACAGTCTTGTTAAGCTACTGGGACCTCCTCGTTTCTTCCAAGGGGCATTAAAACCGTCTGGATAAACCACTCTGAACTCCACAGCTCTTCCAAGGGGCATTGATATTATCTTTTTATTCCACTTTAACCTCCACCACTCTTCCAAGGGGCATTAAAACCGTCTTGTTAAGCTACTGTGACCTCCACGTCCTTTCCACGGGGCTTTGATATTGTCTTTTTATTCCACTGCGACCTCCACCACTCTTCCAAGGGGCTTTGATATTGTCTTTTTAATCCACTGCGAACTCCACCACTCTTCCAAGGGGCATTAAAACCGTATTGTTATGCTACTGTGACGTCGACTTCTCTTCCAAGGGGCATTAAAACCATCTGGTTAAACCACTCTGAACTCCACAGCTCTTCCAAGGGGCATTTGTCTTGTCTTTTTATTCCACTCTAACCTCCACCACTCTTCCAAGGGGCATTGACATTGTCTTTTTATTCCACTGCGACCTCCACCACTCTTCTAAGGGGCATTGATATTGTCTTTTTAATCCACTGCGACCTCCACCACTCTTCCAAGGGGCAATAAAACAGTCTTGATAAGCTACTGTGACCTCCACGTCTCTTCCAAGGGGCATTAAACCGTCTGTTTAAACCACTCTGTACTCCACAGCTCTTCCAAGAGGCATTGATATTGTCTTTTTAATCAACTGTAACCTCCACCACTCTTCCAAGGGGCATTGATTTTGTCTCTGTTTTCCACTGCGACCTCCACCACTCTTCCAAGAGTCATTGATATTGTCTTTTTATTCCACTGTAACCTTCACCACTCTTCCAAGGGGCATTGATATTGTCTTTTTATTCCACTGCGACCTCCACCACTCTTCCAAGGGGCATTAAAACCGTCTTGTTAAGCTACTGTGACCTCCAAGTCTCTTCCACGAGACATTGATATTGTCTTTTTAGTCCACTGTGACCTCCACATCTCTTCCAAGTGGAATTGATATTGTCCTTTTATTCCACTGCGACCTCCACCACTCTTCTAAGGGGCATTGATATTGTCTCTTTAATCCACTGCGACCTCCACCACTCTTCTAAGGGGCATTAAAACAGTTTTGATAAGCTACTGTGACCTCCACGTCTCTTCCAAGGGGCATTAAAACTGTCTGGTTAAACCACTCTGAACTCCACAGCTCTTCCAAGATTCATTAATATTGTCTTTTTATTCGACTGTAACCTCCACCACTCTTCCAAGGGGCATTAAAACCGTCTTGTTAAGCTACTGTGACCTCCACGTCTCTTCCAAGGGGCATTAAAACCGTCAATTTAAACCACTCTGAACTCCACAGCTCTTGCAAGAGGCATCGATATTTTCTTTTTATTCCACTGTAACCTCCACCACTCTTCCAAGGGGCTTTAAAATCGTCTTGTTAAGCTACTGTGACCTCCAAGTCTCTTCCACGAGACATTGATATTGTCTTTTTATTCCACTGTGACCTCCACATCTCTTCGAAGGGGAATTGATATTGTCCTTTTATTCCACTGCGACCTCCACCACTCTTCTAAGGGGCATTGATATTGTCTTTTTAATCCACTGAGACCTCCACCACTCTTCGAAGGGGCATTAAAACAGTCTTGTTAAGCTACTGGGACCTCCACGTTTCTTCCAAGGGGCATTAAAACCGTCTGGATAAACCACTCTGAACTCCACAGCTCTTCCAAGGGGCATTGATATTATCTTTTTATTCCACTTTAACCTCCACCACTCTTCCAAGGGGCATTAAAACCGTCTTGTTAAGCTACTGTGACCTCCACGTCCTTTCCACGGGGCTTTGATATTGTCTTTTTATTCCACTGCGACCTCCACCACTCTTCCAAGGGGCATTGATATTGTCTTTTTAATCCACTGCGAACTCCACCACTCTTCCAAGGGGCATTAAAACCGTATTGTTATGCTACTGTGACGTCGACTTCTCTTCCGAGGGGCATTAAAACCATCTGGTTAAACCACTCTGAACTCCACAGCTCTTCCAAGGGGCATTTGTCTTGTCTTTTTATTCCACTCTAACCTCCACCACTCTTCCAAGGGGCATTGACATTGTCTTTTTATTCCACTGCGACCTCCACCACTCTTCTAAGGGGCATTGATATTGTCTTTTTAATCCACTGCGACCTCCACCACTCTTCCAAGGGGCAATAAAACAGTCTTGATAAGCTACTGTGACCTCCACGTCTCTTCCAAGGGGCATTAAACCGTCTGGTTAAACCACTCTGTACTCCACAGCTCTTCCAAGAGACATTGATATTGTCTTTTTAATCAACTGTAACCTCCACCACTCTTCCAAGGGGCATTGATTTTGTCTCTGTTTTCCACTGCGACCTCCACCACTCTTCCAAGGGCCATTAAAACCGTGTTGTTAAGATACTTTGACCTTCACGTCAATTCCACGGGGCATTGATATTGCCTTTTTATTCCACTGCAATCTCCACCACTCTTCCAAGGGGCATTGATATTGTCTTTTTAATCAACTGTGACCTTCACCACACTTCCAAGGGGCATTAAAACCGTCTAGTTAAACTACTGTGACCTCCACGTCTCTTCCAAGGGGCATTGATATTGTCTTTTTTTTCCACTGTAACCTCCACCACTCTTCCAAGGGGCATTGATATTGTCTTTTTATTCCACTGCGACCTCCACCACTCTTCCTCATGGCATTGATATTGTCTTTTTAATCCACTGCGACCTCCACCACTTTTCCATGTGGCATTAAAACCGTCTTCTTAAGCTACTGCGACCTCCACTTCTCTTCCAAGGGGCATTAAAGCCGTCAATTTAAACTACCCTGAACTCCACAGCTCTTGCAAGAGGCATTGATTTTGTCTTTTTATTCCATTGTAATCTCCAGCACTCTTCCAAGGGGCATTGATATTGTCTTTTCATTACACTGCGACTTCCACCACTTTCCCAAGAGGCATTAAAACCATCTTGTTAAGCTGCTGTAACCTCCAAGTCTATTCCACGGGGCATTGATATTGTCTTTTTCTTCCAATGTAACAGTCACCACTCTTCTAAGGGGCAGTGATATTGTCTTTTTAAACCACTGCGACCTTCACCACTCTTCCAAGGGGCATTAAAACAGTCTTGATAAGCTACTGTGACCTCTACGTCTCTTACAAGGGGCAATAAAACTGTCTGGTTAATCCATTCTGTACTCCACAGTTCTTTCAAGGAGCATTGGTAGTCTTTTTATTCGACTGTAACCTCCAGCACTCTTCGAAGGGGCATTGATATTGACATTTTATTTCACTGCGACCTCCACCACTCTTCCAAGTGGCATTGATATTGTCTTTTTAATCAACTGCGACCTCCACCTATCTTCCAAGGGGCATTAAAACTGTCTTGTTAAGCTACTGTGACCTCCACGTCCCTTCCACGGGGCATTGATATTGTCTTTTTATTCCACTGCGACCTCCACCACTCTTCCAAGGGGCATTGATATTGTCTTTTTAATCCACTGCGACCACAACCACTCTTCCAAGGGGCATTGATATTGTCTTTTTAATTCACTGTGACCTCCACTTCTCTTCCAAGGTGCATTAAAACCGTCAATTTAAACCACTCTGAACTCTACAGCTCTTCCAAGGAGCATTAGTATTGTCTTTTTATTCTACTCTAACCTCCACCACTCTTCCAAGGGGCATTGACATTGTCTTTTTATTCCACTGCGACCTCCACCACTCTTCCAAGGGGCATTAAAACTGTCTTGTTAAGCTACTGTGACCTCCACGTGTCTTCCACGGGGCATTGATATTGTCTTTTTAATCCGCTGTGACCTCCACCACTTTTCCAAGGGGCATTAAAACCGTCTTATTAATCTACTGTGACCTCCACGTCTCTTCCAAGGGGCAATAAAACCATCTGGTTAAACCCCTCTGAACTCCACAGCTCTTCCAATGGGCATTGGTATTGCCTTTTTTTTCCACTCTAAACTCCACCACTCTTCCAAGGGGCATTGACATTGTCTTATTATTCCACTGCGACCTCCATCATTCTTCCAGGGGGCATTGATATTGTCTTTTTATTCCATTGCCACCTCCACCACTCTTCCAAGTGGCATTGACATTGTCTTTTTATTCCACTGCTACTTCCACCTCTCTTCTAAGGGGCATTGATATTGTCATTTTAATCCACTGTAACCTCCACCACTTTTCCTATGGGAATTGATATTGTCTTTTTATTATTATTATTATTATTATTATTATTATTATTTATTATTATAGCGCCATTTATTCCTTGGCGCTTTACATGTGATAGGGATATACATAACAAAAGCATTTACATAATCTTAACAAAACGAGTCAGCGACTGGTACAGGAGGAGCGAGGACCCTGCCCGAGACGGCTCACATTCTAGAAGGGACGGGTGAGGATACATTAGGTGAGGGTAGAGCTGGTCGTGCAGCGGTGGTTACAGCAGGTTGTAGGCTTGTCGGAAGAGGTGAGTCTTCAGGTTTATTTTGAAGGTTTCTACGGTCGGCGAGAGTCTGATGTGTTGGGGTAGAGAATTCCAGAGTAAGGGGGATGCACGGAAGAAATCTTGTATACGATTGTGGGAGGAGGAGATAAGAGAGGAGTAGAGAAGGAGATCTTGTGAGGATCGGAGGTTGCGTGCAGGTAAGTACCGGGAGACTAGGTCACAGATGTATGGGGGAGACAGGTTGTGTATGGCTTTGTATGCCATGGTTAGAGTTTTGAACTGGATTCTCTGGGCAATGGGAAGCCAGTGAAGAGATTGACAGAGAGGAGAGGCCGGAGAATAGCGGGGGGACAGGTGAATTAGTCGAGCAGCAGAGTTTAGGATAGATTGAAGAGGCGCAAGAGTGTTGTAAGGGAGGCCACGGAGCAGGAGGTTGCAGTAGTCGAGGCGGGATATGATGAGGGCATGCACTAGTGTTTTTGCAGAGTCTTTGCTGAGGAATGCACGGTTCCGGGAGATGTTTTTGAGTTGGAGTCGGCAGGAAGTGGAAAGGGCTTGGATATGTGGCTTGAAGGAGAGCTCAGAGTCTGTAACATACCTGGCGGCGTCCTTGCATAGTGGTCCATCTCCCACTGTGCAAGTGCACGCACTTGATCTCCAGTCCAGGGTATCTCTCTGGCTTCCCTCCATGCTGTCTGTTTGCCTCTGTGTCAGCTGCTTAAGGGCGGCGCCCGATCACTTCCTGCTTTTTGTACCTGCTGCAGGCACACCCCTTGTGCGTCCTCAGCCTATTGCTGTCTGTCACCTGGTATTTAAAACAGCTGCTCCAATTAACCCATGCCTGAGCATCTTGCCCTGTCAGTTGGCTTTTGTCTCTGACATGCCAGGTCCTGTCTATGTTACCTGTCTTGCAGTATCTGTTCCCATGTCTGTACTGTGTCCTATCTGTGTATCTGGTTCTGCCTTTCCCTTCTAGTCTGTTCCGTGTGAACAGACTCCTGTTCCCTCTGTGTCTGCGGTTTTCGCTTTGCTCAGCTCTGTCCGCCGCGTCTGCGGTTTTCGCTTTGCTCAGCTCTGTCCGCCGCGTCTGCGGTTTTCGCTTTGCTCAGCTCTGTCCGTCGCGTCTGCGGTTTTCGCTTTGCTCAGCTCAGTCCGCCTCGTCTGCGGTTTTCGCTTTGCTCAGCTCTGTCCGCCGCGTCTGCGGTTTTCGCTTTGCTCAGCTCTGTCCGCCGCGTCTGCGGTTTTCGCTTTGCTCAGCTCTGTCCGCCGCGTCTGCGGTTTTCGCTTTGCTCAGCTCTGTCCGCCGCATCTGCGGTTTCGCTTTGCTCGGCCCTGTCCACCGCGTCTGCGGTTTCGAATTTGTCTCCCAGTCTGTACTGGACCCTACCCAGCCTGCGCTCTAGTCTGCCTGTTCCTGTATTCTCCGGTGTGGGTCAACAGCCGTGTCCGGAGTCTGACCTGGAGTAGACCCTGGTTCCTCTGCTCGGTTCCTCCCTGGTGCACTGGCGTCGTATGCCGTCGTGCGACCTTGGTCGGATCGGGCAGATACTTAGTTATGCCCCTCCAGGCACTCTCCGGTTCATGGCACAGTGGAATCACTACATAAACATGCACACGCCAGTCAGTTCGGGCATGTGCATTACAGCATGCTCAGGCCATTGTTCCCGTTGAGCCCCACGGCCTTCACTCTCTGAGATGTTTTCCAGCGCATACGTGCATTAAAAATAAATAAATACATTTTTTTTCTTTAGCTGAGTTCCAGGCGAATTACGCACCCGTCCAGATGGATCTAGCAGCTCTCGTTCCTGCGGATCCGCCACGTTACTATGGGGATCCAAGACAGAGTCGTGCATTTGTGGAGCAATGCATGCTACACTTCAAGTTCTACCCTCTATGTTTTCCCACAGATCGGGTTAAGGTGGGATTCATGATGTCTTACCTAGCGGGTGATGCCTTGAATTGGATCATTCCCCTGTGGGACGCACAGGATCCTATCGTCCTAGACATAATGGCCTTCCTGGTGGCCTTTCTAATGGTCTTCGATGATCCTAACCCAGAGGCTCCTGCTGAAGCTTCACTTCCCAGTATCCCGGAGCAGCCCCGATGGGTAATGTGTGTGGGTAGCGCAATAGTCCTCCAGCCCAATGAGACTACTGCCCACCCAGAATCCTCACAGGGTGACTACACTCTCCGGAATACTTCTCCCAACCTCAAGAGGCAGTCCAGACGTGCTAGACGTAGAGGCAAGCCGTCACGCCAGGGTCTGTCCTCCCTGAGACCTCCTGACCCCAACCTTGAAGTCCCTACTGAAGCTTCATCTCCCTGTATCCTGGAGAAGCCCCAACGGGTAATATGCGTGGGTAGTGCACCAGTTCTCCTGTCCGAAGAGACTGCTGCCCACCCAGAATTCACACCGGAGGACCCCCTGTTGCCTCCTGAATCCCCCGGGATACCACTTGAGGACAATTGGAGAGAGACTTCCCTATACCCTGCACCTGATACCTCGCCCGCTTCGTCCAGTGAGTCCGACCTAGTGTTCTCCGAAGCAGAGGTTACCCCTGAGTCTCTACACCCCTCCGATCAGGCGGAGGATCTCCAGTTGTCTCCTGAATACTTTGGGGTGCTACCTGGTAGCGAATGGACAGAGACTTTCCTATACTCGGTACCTGATACCTCGGCTGCTTCATCCAGTGAGTCCGACCTAGTGTACTCTGAAGCAGAGGTTACCCATGAGTCTCTTCACCCCTCCGACCTGGCGGAGGACCTCCAGTTGTCTCCTGAGCCCTTCGGGGTGCTACCTGGTAGCGAAAGGACAGAGACTTTCCTATACTCAGTACCTGATACCTTGCTCGCTTCGTCCAGTGAGTCCCACCTAGTGTACTCCGAAGCAGAGGTTACTCCCGAGTCTCTACACCCCTCCGACCAGGCGGAGGACCTCCAGTTGTCTCCAAAACCCTTCGGGGTGCCACCTGGTGGTAAATGGACAGAGACTTTCCTATATCCTGGATCTGATACCTCGCTTGCTTCGTCCAGTGAGTCCGACCTAGTGTACTCTGAAGCAGAGGTTACCTATGAGTCTCTACACCCCTCTGACCAGGCGGAGGACCTTCAGTTGTCTCCAGAACCCTTCGGGGTGCCACCTGGTGGTGAATGGACAGAGACTTTCCAATACTCGGTACCCGATACCTCGTCTGCTTCGTCCAGTGAGTCCGACCTAGTGTACTCTGAAGCAGATGTTTTCCCCGAGCCTCTGCACTCTTCTGACCCGGCAGAGGACCTCCAGTTGTTTCCTGACTCCTCCGGGGTACCACCAGATAACAAAGAGACAGTGACTTTTTCTCACCCTGTACCTGATAACCCGTCTATTTCTTCCTGTGAATTTGACAAGATGTACCTCGAAGCAGAGGTTATTCCCGAGTCTCTACACTCCTCCGACCAGGCGGAGGACCTCCAGTTGTCTCCTGAACCCTTCGGGGTGCTACCTGATAGCGAATGGACAGAGACTTTCCTATACTCGGTACCTGTTACCTCGGCCGCTTCTTCCAGTGAGTCCGACCTAGTGTACTCCGAAGCAGAGGTTATCCCCGAGTCTCTACACCCCTCCGACCAGGCGGAGGACCTCCAGTTGTCTCCTGAACCCTTCGGAGTGCTACCTGATAGCGAATGGACTGAGACTCTCCTATACTCGGTACCTGTTACCTCGGCCGCTTCTTCCAGTGAGTCCGACTTAGTGTACTCCGAAGCGGAGGTTATCCCTGAGTCTCTACACCCCTCCAACCAGGCGGAGGAGCTCCAGTTGTCTCCTGAACCATTCGGGGTGCTACCTGATAACGAATGGATAGGTACTTTTCTATACTCGGTACCTGATGCCTCGCCCGCTTCATCTAGCGAGTCTGACCTAGTGTACTCCGAAGCAGAGGTTACCCCCGAGTCTCTGCACTATTATGACCCGGCGGAGGATCCCCAGTTGTTTCCTGAATCCTCCTGGGTACCACCAGATAACAAGGTAACAGGGACTTTTCTACACCTTGTACCTGATACCTCGCACATTTCATCCTGTGAGCTTGACAAGATGTACCCCGAAGCAGAGGTTACCCCCGAGTCTCTGCACCCCTCCAACCCGGCGGAGGACTTCCAGTTGTCTCCTGAACCCTCTGGGGTGCTACCTGATAATAAGTGGAGAGAGACTTCCCTGTGTGCTGTTCCTGGTACTCCACCCGTTTTGTCTGTTGCTGAGGATGGCTGGATAAGAGGTAGCATCCTAGCTAACCAGATGAGACCAGTTTCTCCAGTGGACAGTGGAAGTGATCTCCTTGAAGTGAAGGATTGGCCCTCGAATTCCCTGCGGAACATTCTGGCAGGCCTGAAGAAGAGGGGGCGTAAAGGGGGGGGGTACTGTAACATACCTGGCGGCGTCCTTGCATAGTGGTCCATCTCCCACTGTGCAAGAGCGCGCACTTGATCTCCAGTCCAGGGTGTCTCTCTGGCTTCCCTCCATGCTGTCTGTTTGCCTCTGTGTCAGCTGCTTAAGGGCGGCGCCCGATCACTTCCTGCTTTTTGTACCTGCTGCAGGCACACCCCTTGTGCGTCCTCAGCCTATTGCTGTCTGTCACCTGGTATTTAAAACAGCTGCTCCAATTAACCCATGCCTGAGCATCTTGCCCTGTCAGTTGGCTTTATCTGTTCCCATGTCTGTACTGTGTCCTATCTGTGTAGCTTAACCTGCAGTCTGTACTCGTTCCTTGCCTGTTTGTTCCGCCTTCCTGGAGGCTGTATTTCCAGGCCAGTCTGAACACGCTCCTTGCCTGTTCGTCCCGCCTCTCTGGGGGCCGTATTCCCAGACCTGCTCCTGTATCCCGCTGCAGTGTCAGTCTCTTCCGTACACTCAGTTCCAGTCTGAACTCTCTCCTATCCTTTACCTGTTTTTCCTCTATGTCCGTTCCTTTCCTTTTTCTGCAGAGTCTGAACTCCTACCTAACTCCTGCTCGTTGTCACTGTACTTCCGTTTGTGAGTTTGTGGTCCACTCGCTACTTCTCTGCAAATACCCTGTGGGTATCTGGTTCTGCCTTTCCCTTCTAGTCTGTTCCATGTGAACAGAGTCCTGTTCCCTCTGCGTCTGCGGTTTTCGCTTTGCTCAGCTCTGTCCGCCGCGTCTGCGGTTTTCGCTTTGCTCAGCTCTGTCCGCCGCGTCTGCGGTTTTCGTTTTGCTTGTAGATCTGTGTGTCGTCAGCATAGAGGTGATACTGAAAACCGTGATACTCTATGAGCTGTCCCAGGCCAAAGGTGTAGATGGAGAAGAGCAGAGGTCCTAGAACTGAACCTTGGGGGACACCGACAGATAGGGGGCGAGATGAGGAGATGGTGCGTGAGTGGGAGACTCTGAATGTCCTGTCTGTTAAGAATGAGGAGATCCAAGATAGAGCCAAGTCAGTGATGCCAAGAGATGAGAGAATCTGGAGTAAGAGGGAATGGTCCACTGTGTCAAAGGCAGATGACAGGTCCAGAAGGAGGAGGATGGAGTAGTGTCGCTTGGATTTGGCATTTAGTAGGTCGTTGGTGACTTTGGTCAGGGCAGTTTCAGTCGAGTGATGCGGTCGGAAGCCAGATTGCAGGCGGTCGAAGAGGCAGCAGGAGGAGAGGTGGGAGGACAGTTCAAGGTGGACATGTTGTTCTAGTAGTTTTGAGGCAAAGGGGAGGAGTGATATGGGGCGGTAGCTAGTCAGAGAGGAAGGGTCAAGGGATGGCTTTTTGAGGATGGGTGTGATTGCGGCATGTTTGAAACATGAGGTGAAGACACCGGTTGTTAGTGACAGATTGAAGAGGTGGGTTAGGGTTGGGATGAAGACTGTGGTAAGGTTAGTGATGAGATGGGATGGGATTGGGTCAAGTTCGCAGGTGGTGAGGTGTGATTTGGAGAGTAAAGAGGAGACTTGACCTTCTGTAATGGTGGAGAAGTGGGGTTTGTAGGAGGAGGGTTGAATAGATATGAGGAGGGGTTGTGTGGACTTTAGGCAAAAGTTTTGTCTGATGGTGTCAATCTTCTGTTTGAAGAATGAGGCAAAGTCGTCGGCTGAGATGAGAGAAGAGTGAGGAGGTGCTGGGGGACGAAGGAGAGAGTTGAAAGAGTTAAATAGCTGTTTAGGGTTGTGAGATAGGGAGGATATGAGAAGTAGGTTTGTTTTGCTGTAGTGAGTGCGGACTTGAAATTAGTGAGGGATTGCTTGAATGCGATGAAGTGCTCGATGGAGTGAGACCTTTTCCATCTCCGCTCCTCAACCCTGGAGGCCCGGCGCAGTTCTTTAGTAAGTTTAGTGTGCCAGGGTTGCCTGTTGAATGTGCGAGATGTGGTGTGTGTGAGAAGGGCGATCGAATCTAGAGCTGCAGCTATTGTGGTGTTATATGAAGCAGCAGCAACGTCTGCATCGTGTAAGGAATTTATGTCTGTAAGAGGGAGGAGGGATTCAGAGAGTGAGTGTAAGTCAAGGTGTTTGAGATTTCTGCGAGGGTATGCAAGTTTGTGGAGTGGGGAATGGTTGCCCCGGGGAGGAGAGAGAAGAGAATGTAAGTAGGCTGTGATCAGAGAGAGGTAGAGGTGAGTTAGAGAGGTTAGATAGGGAACAGAGGCGGGTGAAGATGAGGTCCAGTGTGTTGCCATCATTGTGGGTGGGTGTGGAAGACCATTGAGTGAGTCCGAAGGAGGAAGTGAGAGATAGGAACTTAGAGACAGATGAGTATCAAGTGTTAATGAGGATGTTGAAGTCACCCATTATGATAGTGGGGATGTCAGTGGAGAGGAAGTGAAGCAGCCAGGTGGTGAAGTGGTCTAAGAAGGTGGTGGCTTGCCCTGGGGGTCAGTAAACGACGGCCAGTTGGAGGTTGGAGGGGGAATAGATGCGCACACAGTGCACATCAAAAGAGGGGAGTGTAACGGAGGGTGGCAGTGGGATTTGGGTGAAAGCGCAGTGTTCTGATAAGAGAAAACCTACGCCTCTGCCATGTTTGCCGTTGGGGCGGGGGGTGTGGGAAAGGTGGAATCCGCCATATGAAAGTGCAGCTGGGGAGGCTGTGTCAGAGGGGGTGAGCCAGGTTTCAGTGATGGCGAGAAAGGAAAGTTTGTTTGAAATGAAAAGATCGTGGATGAAGGAAAGTTTGTTGCAGACAGAGCGAGCGTTCCATAGAGCTCCTGTTAGAGCAACTAAGGGAGTGGGGATTGGTTGGATGGGTATGAGGTTAGAAGGGTTGCGACAGTTTGTGGAAGGTCGTGGATAGGAGGAAGAAGTAACTGTGGGGATATGGCGAGGAGGACCAGGATTTGGAGAGATATCTCCAGCAGTGAGGAGGAGCAGAGAAAGTGTTAGCAGGTGGGAGCAAGAGAGAGCATGAGGTGGCTGTCTGTGTTTGGAGATCCAGGATTGAATGTTTAGGAATAATTTGGAGGAGGAGGTGAGATGAATGGGGAGGATGGAGGGAGAGATGAAGAGTTTCTTACTAGGTGTAGGGATTTGAGGGGTTACTAGAAAGTGGAGGACTATAGAGGAAAAAGTGAGAGCTAACAGAAACATAGTTAAAATAGAGTAAGTGGTCAAAGTGTTGGTTACCTGACTCTTACCCTGACTAACTGCCTCTGAAATAACTGCCACTTATCTCCGAAGCCACTTTGCACAAGAAGATGCGTGCACACCTCAGCACGCGTGCACCCCTTACAGAGCTTCTAAATATATAGGGCACATTAAACTATCAGGTGAAGGGCATTGTGGGAGCTGCATATGGCTAAATTAGCAGCGGGTCATCTCACCAGGAGATGGCTGGGTGATCAAACACAGAGCTAGGACTCTAGTCTCTGCAGTTTAGCACCTCTAAAAATCAGATAAGATAGTGGGGAAGGGACAGACATATGTGGGTATTGAATGGAGTGGGACAGATAAAGCAGAGAAGTTATGCAGAGCATATACCAGTGAGGTGAATCAGCAAAGCAGAGCATTAGATTACAGCAGACACAGCAAGCAGAGAAATTATGCAGAGCATGTACCAGTGAGGTGAATCAGCAAAGCAGAGCATTAGATTACAGCAGACACAGCAAGCAGAGAAGTTATGCAGAGCATGTACCAGTGAGGTGAATCAGTAAAGTAGAGCATTAGATTACAGCAGACACAGCAAGCAGAGAAGTTATGCAGAGGATGGACCAGTGAGGTTATTACATTGCGACCTCCACCACTCTTCCAAGGGGCATTGATATTGTCTTTTTATTCCACTGCGACCTCTGCCACTCTTCCAAAGGGCATTGATATTGTCTTTTATTCCACTGTAACCTCCACCACTGTTCTAAGGGGCATTAAAACCATCTTGTTAAGCTACTGTGACCTCCACATCTCTTCCACAGGGCATTGTTATTGTCTTTTTATTCCACTGCGGCCTCCACCACTCTTCCAAGGGGCATTGATATTGTCTTTTTAATCCACTGCGACCTCCACCACTCTTCCAAGGGACATTCATATTGTCTTTTTATTCCACTGCGACCTTCACCCCTCTTCCAAGGAACATTGATATTGTCTTTTTTTTCCACTGTAACCTCCACCACTCTTCTAAGGGGCATTGATATTTTCTTTTTTATCCACTGCGACCTCCACCACTCTTCCAAGGGGCATCGATAATGTCTTTTTAATCCACTGCGACCTCCACCACTTTTCCAAGGGGCATTAAAACCGTCTTGTTAAGCTACTGTGACCTCCACGTCTCTTCCAAGGGGCATTAAAACCGTCAATTTAAACCACTCTGAATTTCATAGCTCTTGCAACAGGCATTGATATTGTCTTTTTATTCCACTGTAACCTCCACCACTCTTCCAAGGGGCATTGATTTTGTCTTTTTAATCCACTGCGACCTCCATCTCTCTTCCAAGAAGCATTAATACCGTCTTGTTTAGGTACTGTGACCTCCACGTCTATTCCACGGTGTCTTAAAACCTTCTGGTTAAACCACTGTGAACTCCACAGCTCTTCCAAGGGGCATTGATATTGTCTTTTTATTCCACTGTAACCTCCACCACTCTTCCAAGGGGCATTGATATTGTCTTTTTATTTTACTGCGACCTCCACCACTCTTCCAAGGGGCATTAATATTGTCTTTTTATTCCACTGCAACCTCCACCACTTTTCCAAGGGTCATTGATATTGTCTTTTTATTCCACTGTAACCTCCACCACTCTTCCAAGGGGCATAGATATTGTCTTTTTAATCCACTGCGACCTCCACCACTTTTCCAAGGTTCCAAGGGGCATGAAAACAGTCTTGATAAGCTACTGTGACCTCCACGTTTCTTACAAGGGGCATTAAACCGTCTGGTTAAACCACTCTGTGCTCCACAGCTTTTCCAAGAGGCATTGATATTGTCTTTTTTTTCGACTGTAACCTCCACCACTCTTCCAAAGGGCATTGATATTGTCTCTGTTTTTCACTGCGACCTCAACCACTCTTCCAAGGGGCTTTGATATTGTCTTTTTTATCCACTGCGACCTCCACCTCTCTTCCAAGGGGCATTAAAACCGTCTTGTGAAGCTACTGTGACCTCCACGTCCCTTCCACGGGGCACTGATATTGTCTTTTTATTCCACTGCGACCTCCACCACTCTTTCACGGGGCATTGATATTGTCTTTTTATTCCACTGCGACCTCCACCACTCTTCCAAGGGGCATTGATATTGTCTTTTCTAATCCACTGCGAACTCCACCACTCTTCCAAGGGGCATTAAAACCGTCTTATTAAGCTACTGTGACCTCCAAGTTTCTTACACAGGGCATTGATTTTGTCTTTCTATTCCACTGTAACCTCCACCACTGACGTCGACTTCTCTTCCAAGGGGCATTAAAACCATCTAGTCAAACCACTCTGAACTCCACAGCTCTTCCAAGGGGCATTTGTATTGTCCTTTTATTCCACTCTAACCTCCACCACTCTTCCAAGGGGCATTGACATTGTCTTTTTATTCCACTGCGACCTCCACCACTCTTCCAAGGGGCATTAAAACAATATTGTTAAGCTACAGTGACCTCCACTTCTCTTACACGGGGCATTGATATTGTCTTTTTATTCCACTGTAACCTCCACCAATCTTCCAAGGGGCATTGATATTGTTTTTTTATTCCACTGCGACCTCCACCACTCTTCCAAGTGCATTAACACCGTCTTGTTAAGTTACTGTGACCTCCACGTCTCTTCCAAGGAGCATTAAAACCGTCTGGTTATACCACTCTGAGCTCCACAGCTCTTCCATGGGGAATTATTATTGTCTTTTTATTCCATTGTAACCTCCAAAACTCTTCCAAGGGGCATTGATATTGTCTTTTTATTCCACTGCGACCTCCACCACTCTTCCAAGGGGCATTAAACCATATTGTTAAGCTACTGTGTACTGCACGTCTCTTCCAAGGTGCATTAAAACCGTCAATTTAAACCACTCTGAACTCCACAGCTCTTGCAAGAGGCATTGATATTGTCTTTTTACTCCACTGTAACCTACAGTACTCTTTCTAATGGCATTGATATTGTCTTTTTATTCCACTACGACTTCCACCACTCTCCCAAGGTGCATTAAAAACATCTTGTTTAGCTACTATGACCTCCACGTCTATTCCACGGTGCCTTAAAACCTTCTGGTTAAACCACTGTGAACTCCACAGCTCTTCCACGGGGCATTGATATTGTCTTTTTAATCCACTGTAACCTCCACCACTCTTCCAAGGGGCATTGATATTGTCTTTTTAATCCACTGCGACCTCCACCACTCTTCCAAGAAGCATTGAAACCGTCTTATTTATCTACTGTGACCTCCACGTCTATTCCACGGTGCATTAAAACTTTCTGGTTAAACCACTGTGAACTCCACAGCTCTTCCAAGGGGCATTGATATTGTCTTTTTATTCCACTGTAACCTCCACCACTCTTCCAAGGGGCATTGATATTGTGTTTTTATTTTACTGCGACCTCCACCACTCTTCCAAGGGGCATTAATATTGTCTTTTTATTCCACTGTGACCTTCCCGTCTCTTCGAAGGGGCATTGATATTGTCTTTTTATTTATTGGAACCTCCACCACTCTTCCAAGGGGCATTGATATTGTCTTTTTATTCCACTGTAACCTCCACCATTCTTCCAAGGGACATTGATATTGTCTTTTTTATTCCACTGTAACCTCCACCACTTTTCCAAGGGGTATTGATATTGTCTTTTTATTCCACTGTAACCTCCACCACTCTTCCAAGGGGCATTGATATTGTCTTTTTAATCCACTGCGACCTCTGCTACTCCTCCAAGGGGCTTTAAAACAGTCTTGATAAGTGACACCACCACCTACCATCAGCTATCTCGGGACCCTACCCCCGAGTTCAGGGTTCTGATACGCGACACTATGGAGCGTCACCTTAATGCTAGGACTATTGATACCAAGACGAGTGAATACCTCACTAAAATTAGTCCCATTACTCCGGTGTTCTATGTCCTACCAAAGATACACAAAAGTCTTATTGAACCCCCGGGTCGTCCCATTGTGGCCTCGACAGACTCATTGTTCTCCCCCCTCTCCATTTTTGTGGAGAAAATAATCACTCCTCTCATCCAGAAAAGCCCCTCATTTCTATTGGATACGGGCTCTTTTCTTAAGATTTTGGCCGAACACAGACAGATATCTCCATCTGCCCTTTTGGTTTCACTGGATGTGAGGAGTCTCTATACGTCTATCCCTCATGACATGGGTATTCACACAGTCAAGTCTCTCTTGACCCAGTTCCATACAGACCCACAGATTACTGACCTTGTGATTGACCTGTTATCCATCATTCTTCACAAAAACTATTTCTTATTTCAAGATAGATACTACCTGCAAATAAAAGGCACAGCGATCGGCTCTAATGTGGCACCACCTTACGCCAATTGCTATATGGCGGCCTTTGAGACCGACGTCGTCTACGCCCATCCTCTCTTCCAGTCACATTCTGTGGTCTGGAAGAGATTCATTGATGACATTTTTTGTATCTGGGATGGTCCTTCATCTACACTAGACTCATTTTTTACTGATCTCAACTCTGCATGGCCTGACCTTACATTTACCATTACATATGACCTACACCAGATTAGCTTCCTTGACACGCTGGTCATCAAAGATGAGAATGGCGTTCTCACCACGGACCTATATTCTAAGCCCACGGACCGCAACGGACTGCTGCATTATACCAGTAACCACCCTGTGCATGTCAAGAAATCCATACCCAGATCCCAATTCAAGAGGGTAGAACGCATAGTGTCCGATCCCGTCACCCGCCAACACAGACTTCATGAGATGAATCGCAAATTCACTAACAGGGGCTATCCACAAGCGCTTCTCCAATCCTCTGGCGAATCGTCCCGTGCAAACCCTGATAACTCCCATCGTATCCCTTTTGTCCACACTTTCCATCCATTTGCCTATGTGTTGCATAAAACCATACGGAGACATTGGGGCATTCTGCGCACTGGTTATCCCTCTATCACGGGCTTTCAAAGGCCTTTTATGCCCTGCTTTAAACGGGCCCCCAACTTGAGGGATTCACTTGTCAGAGCTGACATTGGTACTAATAAGTCTCTTTCGACACAACGCTTCCTTCAACAACCCAAAACTGGCACTTTCCCTTGCCTTCACTGTAGGCAGTGTAACAATGTTACTAAAGGGAACTCAATTCACCATCCACACACCGGTAGAAAATACACTATCAAAGGGTATTTCACCTGTGACAGCTCTTTGTCGTCTACCTCATTAAATGTCCATGCGGCCTCCTTTATGTAGGCGAAACCACGCAACCAATCCGTGACAGAATTTCAAAACACAAGTCTACGGTCAGGTGTAAAAATCTACTTTTACCAATCCCCTATCATTTCATTACTTCAGGACACAACATCTCCCAACTCAGGTTCCAGGTTCTGGAACAAGTGGCACCACCACGCCGCGGTGGAGAAAGGATCCTACTCCTTAAACAGAGGGAAGCCTTCTGGATCCACACACTGGACACTCTTTCCCCCAGGGGATTGAATAGGGAATACGACCTCCTCTCCTTTAACTAAAATCTCCCCTGCTCCCACATCTGTTTATAGACAGCTACTACATTACACCTCCTAAAGTGCTGTCACCTGGGTCCTCTTTCGCGGTGGATTACCCCATGCATGTGGGCCTGAGAGACTTTTATGTCATTTTTGTGTCCAAAAAAATCCTGTTTTTACTTATACACAATTTCCAATATTCATTTTATTATTCATTTTATTATTTGTTTATCATCATTTATTATTATTTATTATGGTTTTCACAGTGTTACCCTGTCATCATTGTGCCACCATGTCTATTGACGTGTTTATGGTAGTTCGCATGTGCGCTCTAATTTTTGTTTCTTCTATTACAGATTCACCCTATACTGTGGTCCTCTCCCTCCTCCCCTTCGTTTTCCATCCATGCCTCTCGTTGTTTCCCTCCCCTGGCTGTATACATCATCCTGGAACGCAAGTGATCCCTCCATGGAACGCACCGGCTTTCGTCACTTCCTGTTCGCTTCTAACCGGTACTTCCGGTTTGCGCTCTCCCTCTGTGGAACGCAGACGGTGACCCGCAGACGTCACTTCCTGTTCGCTTCTTACGGGGACTTCCGGTGTGCGCTCTCCCTCTGTGGAACGCACATGGTGACCCGCAGACGTCATTTCCGGCCGCGTGGTCTTACACTTCCGGTACACGCGATCCGGCGTTTAGGATTCGCGCGTCTAGACCCTTTATTTACCTCCCTCCCTGCACACATGGTTACTCCAACTAGCGGTGGAGACCGCGTTGTGATGTCCATGCCCCCACGCGCTTCCTAGCAGGTAACCCTCGGTACAGCATGCCTTTCTGGTGCACCCTGTGAGATCCTTGCCTCTGACTTCTTTTCACCTTCTCACCTATAGGCAGCCCTATTGGGACCCACTCATTACTCACATTTCTCGCAGAATTACCCGGTATGTGCCCACTTCTGCCAGCTGTCTTGTGTTTTTGCTTCCCCTTCCCCTTATACCTTCGTGCTCCATACCTTTGTCCCCTCCTCCCGGTCCTTCTTCTCCCTCCCCCCTCCCCCCTTCGTTGTGATTTCCCTACATATTATGGAATATTATACTGTATATCCCTGTACTATATATTTCACTTATGCATTACTATGCACAATTTTATAATATAATGGGAAAAATTTCTGTTTCACTACTTATGATATGCTTTTTTTTCACTATGTTGTATAGAAATGATATTTGTATCATACCGTATCTAATTGTCTATGACATTGTCCTATTTTCTACAGTCAACTGAAGAAGGTCGCTAAGACCGAAACGTTTTGTTGGTGTTATTTCTGTGTGCAGATTTATTTCACAAAGTCAATAAATTTTCTCTTGCAAAAGGACGTTTGAGTGCCGAGGCTCTTTGATTTGATAAGCTTCTGTGACCTCCAAGTCTCTTCCAAGGAGCATTAAAACCGCATGGTTAAAGCACTCTGAACTCCACAGCTCTTCCAAGAGGCATTGATATTGTATTTTTATTCAACTGTAACTTCCACCACTCTTCCAAGGGGCATTGATATTGTCTTTTTTTTCCACTGCGACCTCCACAACTCTTCCAAGGGGATTTGATAGTCTTTTTAATCCACTGCGACCTCCAAGACTCTTCCAAGGGGCATTAAAACCGTCTTGTTAAGCTACTGTGACCTCCACGTCCCTTCCACGGGGCATTGATATTGTCTTTTTATTCCACTATGAACTCCACCACTCTTCCAAGGGGCATTGATATTGTCTTTATAATCCACTGCGACCTCCACCACTCTTCCAAGGGACATTGATATTGTCTTTTTATTCCACTGCGACCTTCACCCCTCTTCCTAGGAACATTGATATTGTCTTTTTTTTCCAATGTAACCTCCACAACTCCTCTAAGGGTCATTGTTATTTTCTTTTTAATCCACTGCGACCTCCACCACTCTTCCAAGGGGCATTAAAACCGTCTTGTTAAGCTACTGTGACCTCCACGTCTCTTCCAAGGGGCATTAAAACCATCAATTTAAACCTCTCTGAACTCCACAGCTCTTGCTAGAGGCATTGATATTGTGTTTTTATTCCACTGTAACCTCCACCACTCTTCCAAGGGGCATTGATTTTGTCTTTTTAATCCAATGCAACCTCCATCTCTCTTCCAAGAAGCATTATAACCGTCTTATTTAGCTACTGTGACCTCCACGTCAATTCCACGGTGTCTTAAAACCTTCTGGTTAAACCACTGTGAACTCCACAGCTCTTCCAAGGGGCATTGAAATTGTATTTTTATTCCACTGTAACCTCTACAACTCTTCCAAGGGGCATTGATATTGTCTTTTTATTAAACTGCGACCTCCACCGCTCTTCCAAGGGGCATTAATATTGTCTTTTTATTCCACTGCAACCTCCACCACTCTTCCAAGGGTCATTGATATTGTCTTTTTATTCCACTGTAACCTCCACCACTCTTCCAGGGGGCATAGATATTGTCTTTTTTTTCCACTGCGACCTCTACCTCTCTTCCAAGGGGCATTAAAACCATCTTGTTAAGCTACTGTGACCTCAAAGTCTCTTTCACGAGGCATTGATATTGTCTTTTTATTCCACTGCGACCTCCACATCTCTTTCAAGTGGAATTGATATTGTCTTTTTATTCCACTGCGACCTCCACCACTCTTCTAAGGGGCATTAAAACAGTTTTGATAAGATACTGTAACCTCCACGTCTCTTCCAAGGGGCATTAAAACCGTCTCGTTAAACCACTCTGAACTCCACAGCTCTTGCAAGAGGCATTGATATTGTCTTTTTATTCCACTGCGACCTCCACCACTCTTTTAAGGGGCATTGATATTGTCTTTTCTAATCCACTGCGAACTCCACCACTCTTCCAAGGGGCATTAAAACCGTCTTGTTAAGCTACTGTGACGTCGACTTCTCTTCCAAGGGGCATTAAAACCATCTGGTTAAACCACTCTGAACTCCACAGCTCTTCCAAGCGGCATTTGTATTGTCTTTTTATTCCACTGTAACCTCCACCACTCTTCCAAGGGTCATTGACATTGTCTTTTTATTCCACTGCGACCTCCACCACTCTTCCAAGGGGCATTAAAACAATATTGTTCAGCTACAGTGAACTCCACATCTCTTCCACCGGGCATTGATTTTTTCTTTTTATTCCACTGTAACCTCCACCAATCTTCAAAGGGGCATTGATATTGTTTTTTTATTCCACTGCGACCTCCATCACTCCTCCATGTGGCATTAAACCCGTCTTGTTGAGTTAATGAGACCTCCACGTCTCAACCAAGGAGAGTTAAAACCGTCTGGTTATACCACTCTGAACTCCACAGCTCTTCCAAGGGGCATTATTATTGTCTTTTTATTCCACTGTAACCTCCACCACTCTTCGAAGGGGCATTGATATTGTCTTTTTATTCCACTGCGACCTCCACCACTCTTCCAAGGGGCATTAAAACCGTATTGTTAAGCTACTGTGAACTCCACGTCCCTTCCACGGGGAATTGATATTGTCTTTTTATTCCACTGCGACCTCCACCACTCTTCCACTGGGCATTGATATTGTCTTTTTATTCTACTGTGACCTCCAACATTCTTCCAAGGGGCATTGATATTGTCTTTTTTAATCCACTGCGAACTTCACCACTCTTCCAAGGGGCATTACAACCGTTTTGTTATTCTACTGTGACGTCGACATCTCTTCCAAGGGGCAATAGAACCATCTGGTTAAACCACTCTGAACTCCACAGCTCTTCCAAGGGGCATTTGTATTGTCCTTTTATTCCACTCTAACCTCCACCACTCTTCCAAGGGTCATTGACATAGTCTTTTTATTCCACTGCGACCTCCACCACTCTTCCAAGGGGCATTAAAACCATATTGTTAAGCTACAGTGACCTCCACATCTCTTCCACGGGGCATTGATTTTGTCTTTCTATTCCACTGCGACCTCTACCACTCTTCCAATGAGCATTGATATTGTGTTTTTATTCCACTCCAACCTCCACCACTCTTCCAAGGGGCATTAAAGCCATCTTGTTAAGCTACTGTCACGTCCATGTCTATTCCACGGGGCATTGATATTGTATTTTTATTGCACTGTAACCTCCAACACTTCCAAGTGGCATTGACATTGTCTTTTTATTCCACTGCGACTTCCACCTCTCTTCTAAGGGGCATTGATATTGTCTTTTTAATCCACTGCGACCTCCACCACTCTTCCAAGGGGCATTAAAACAGTCTTGTTAAGCTACTGTGACCTCCACGTCTCTTCCATGGTGCATTAAAACCGTCTGGTTAAACCACTCTGAACTCCACAGCTCTTCCAAGGGGCATTGATATTGTCTTTTTAATCCCCTGCAACCTCCACCACTCTACCAAGGGGCATTAAAACTGTCTTGTTAAGCTACTGTGACCTCCACGTACCTTCCACGGGACATTGATATTGTCTTTTTATTCCACTGCGACCTCCACCACTCTTCCAAGGGGCATTGATATTGTCTTTTTAATCCACTGCGTACTCCACCACTCTTCCAAGGGGCATTAAAACCGTCTTTTTTATGCTACTGTGACATCAACTTCTCTTCCAAGGGGCATTAAAACCATTTGGTAAACCACTCTGAATTCCACAGCTCTTCCAAGGGGCATTGATATTGTCTTTTTATTCCACTGTAACCTCCACCAATCTTCCAAGGGGCATTGATATTGTTTTTTTATTCCACTGCGACCTCCACCACTATTCCAAGGGGCATTAAAACCGTCTTGTTAAGTTACTGTGACCTCCACGTCTCTTCCAAGAAGCGTTAAAACCGTCTGGTTAAACCACTCTGAACTCCACAGCTCTTCCAAGGGGCATTATTATTGTCATTTTATTCCACTGTAACCTCCACCACTCTTCCAAGGGGCATTGATATTGTCTTTTTATTCCACTGCGACCTCCACGAGTCCTCCAAGAGGCATTAAAACCGTCTTGTTAAGCTACGGTGACCTCCATGTCTCTTCCACGGGGCATTGAAATTGTCTTTTTATTCCACTGTAACCTCCACCACTCTTCCAAGGGGCATTGATATTGTCTTTTTATTCCACTGCGACCTCCACGAGTCCTCCAAGAGGCATTAAAACCGTCTTGTTAAGCTACGGTGACCTCCACGTCTCTTCCACGGGGCATTGAAATTGTCTTTTTATTCCACTGTAACCTCCACCACTCGTCCAAGGGGTATTGATATTGTCTTTTTATACCACTGCGACCTCCACCACTCTTCCAAGTGGCATTGATAATGTCTTTTTATTCCACTGCGACCTCCACAACTCTTCCAAGGCTCATTGATATTGTCTTTTTAATCCACTGCGACCTCCACCACTCTTCCAAGGGGCATTAAAACCGTCTTGTTAAGCTATTGTGACTTCCACATCTCTACCATGGGGCATTGATATTAGTCTTTTTATTTAACTGTAACCTCCACCACTGTTCCAAGGGGCATTGATATTGTCTTTTTATTCCACTGTAACCTCCATCACTCTTCCAAGGGGCATTGATATTGTCTTTTTATTCAACTGTAACCTCCACCACTCTTCCAAAGGGCATTGATATTGTCTTTTTATTCCACTGCGACCTCCACCTCTCTTCCAAGGGGCATTCATATTGTCTTTTTAATCCAATGCGACCTCCACCACTCTTCCAAGGGGAATTAAAACTGTCTTGATAAGCTACTGTCACCTCCACGTCCCTTCCAAGGGGTATTAAAACCGTCAATTTAAACCACTCTGAACTCCACAGCTCTTGCAAGAGGCATTGATATTGTCTTTTTACTCCACTGTAACCTACAGCACTCTTTCTAATGGCATTGATATTGTCTTTTTATTCCACTACGACTTCCACCACTCTCCCAAGGTGCATTAAAAACATCTTGTTTAGCTACTATGACCTCCACGTCTATTCCACGGTGCCTTAAAACCTTCTGGTTAAACCACTGTGAACTCCACAGCTCTTCCACGGGGCATTGATATTGTCTTTTTAATCCACTGTAACCTCCACCACTCTTCCAAGGGGCATTGATATTGTCTTTTTAATCCACTGCGACCTCCACCACTCTTCCAAGAAGCATTGAAACCGTCTTATTTATCTACTGTGACCACCACGTCTATTCCACGGTGCATTAAAACTTTCTGGTTAAACCACTGTGAACTCCACAGCTCTTCCAAGGGGCATTGATATTGTCTTTTTATTCCACTGTAACCTCCACCACTCTTCCAAGGGGCATTGATATTGTGTTTTTATTTTACTGCGACCTCCACCACTCTTCCAAGGGGCATTAATATTGTCTTTTTATTCCACTGTGACCTTCCCGTCTCTTCGAAGGGGCATTGATATTGTCTTTTTATTTATTGGAACCTCCAACACTCTTCCAAGGAGCATTGATATTGTCTTTTTATTCCACTGTAACCTCCACCATTCTTTCAAGGGACATTGATATTGTCTTTTTTATTCCACTGTAACCTCCACCACTTTTCCAAGGGGCATTGATATTGTCTTTTTATTCCACTGTAACCTCCATCACTGTTCCAAGGGGCATTGATATTGTCTTTTTAATCCACTGCGACCTCTGCTACTCCTACAAGGGGCTTTAAAACAGTCTTGATAAGCTTCTGTGACCTCCAAGTCTCATCCAAGGAGCATTAAAACCGCATGGTTAAAGCACTCTGAACTCCACAGCTCTTCCAAGAGGCATTGATATTGTCTTTTTATTCAACTGTAACTTCCACCACTCTTCCAAGGGGCATTGATATTGTCTTTTTTTTCCACTGCGACCTCCACAACTCTTCCAAGGGGATTTGATAGTCTTTTTAATCCACTGCGACCTCCAAGACTCTTCCAAGGGGCATTAAAACCGTCTTGTTAAGCTACTGTGACCTCCACGTCCCTTCCACGGGGCATTGATATTGTCTTTTTATTCCACTATGAACTCCACCACTCTTCCAAGGGGCATTGATATTGTCTTTATAATCCACTGCGACCTCCACCACTCTTCCAAGGGACATTGATATTGTCTTTTTATTCCACTGCGACCTTCACCCCTCTTCCTAGGAACATTGATATTGTCTTTTTTTTCCAATGTAACCTCCACAACTCCTCTAAGGGTCATTGTTATTTTCTTTTTATTCCACTGTGACCTCCACCACTCTTCCAAGGGGCATCCATAAATTCTTTTTAATCCACTGCGACCTCCACCACTCTTCCAAGGGGCATTAAAACCGTCTTGTTAAGCTACTGTGACCTCCACGTCTCTTCCAAGGGGCATTAAAACCATCAATTTAAACCTCTCTGAACTCCACAGCTCTTGCTAGAGGCATTGATATTGTCTTTTTATTCCACTGTAACCTCCACCACTCTTCCAAGGGGCATTGATTTTGTCTTTTTAATCCAATGCAACCTCCATCTCTCTTCCAAGAAGCATTATAACCATCTTGTTTAGCTACTGTGACCTCCACGTCAATTCCACGGTGTCTTAAAACCTTCTGGTTAAACCACTGTGAACTCCACAGCTCTTCCAAGGGGCATTGAAATTGTCTTTTTATTCCACTGTAACCTCCACAACTCTTCCAAGGGGCATTGATATTGTCTTTTTATTAAACTGCGACCTCCACCACTCTTCCAAGGGGCATTAATATTGTCTTTTTATTCCACTGCAACCTCCACCACTCTTCCAAGGGTCATTGATATTGTCTTTTTATTCCACTGTAACCTCCACCACTCTTCCATGGGGCATAGATATTGTCTTTTGTTTCCACTGCGACCTCTACCTCTCTTCCAAGGGGCATTAAAACCATCTTGTTAAGCTACTGTGACCTCAAAGTCTCTTTCACGAGGCATTGATATTGTCTTTTTATTCCACTGCGACCTCCACATCTCTTTCAAGTGGAATTGATATTGTCTTTTTATTCCACTGCGACCTCCACCACTCTTCTAAGGGGCATTAAAACAGTTTTGATAAGATACTGTAACCTCCACGTCTCTTCCAAGGGGCATTAAAACCGTCTCGTTAAACCACTCTGAACTCCACAGCTCTTGCAAGAGGCATTGATATTGTCTTTTTATTCCACTGCGACCTCCACCACTCTTTTAAGGGGCATTGATATTGTCTTTTCTAATCCACTGCTAACTCCACCACTCTTCCAAGGGGCATTAAAACCGTCTTGTTAAGCTACTGTGACGTCGACTTCTCTTCCAAGGGGTATTAAAACCATCTGGTTAAACCACTCTGAACTCCACAGCTCTTCCAAGCGGCATTTGTATTGTCTTTTTATTCCACTGTAACCTCCACCACTCTTCCAAGGGTCATTGACATTGTCTTTTTATTCCACTGCGACCTCCACCACTCTTCCAAGGGGCATTAAAACAATATTGTTCAGCTACAGTGAACTCCACATCTCTTCCACCGGGCATTGATTTTTTCTTTTTATTCCACTGTAACCTCCACCAATCTTCCAAGGGGCATTGATATTGTTTTTTTATTCCACTGTGACCTCCATCACTCCTCCATGTGGCATTAAACCCGTCTTGTTAAGTTAATGAGACCTCCACGTCTCAACCAAGGAGAGTTAAAACCGTCTGGTTATACCACTCTGAACTCCACAGCTCTTCCAAGGGGCATTATTATTGTCTTTTTATTCCACTGTAACCTCCACCACTCTTCGAAGGGGCATTGATATTGTCTTTTAATTCCACTGCGACCTCCACCACTCTTCCAAGGGGCATTAAAACCGTATTGTTAAGCTACTGTGAACTCCACGTCCCTTCCACGGGGAATTGATATTGTCTTTTTATTCCACTGCGACCTCCACCACTCTTCCACTGGGCATTGATATTGTCTTTTTTAATCCACTGCGAACTTCAAAACTCTTCCAAGGGGCATTAAAACCGTTTTGTTATTCTACTGTGACGTCGACATCTCTTCCAAGGGGCATTAGAACCATCTGGTTAAACCACTCTGAACTCCACAGCTCTTCCAAGGGGCATTTGTATTGTCCTTTTATTCCACTCTAACCTCCACCACTCTTCCAAGGGTCATTGACATAGTCTTTTTATTCCACTGCGACCTCCACCACTCTTCCAAGGGGCATTAAAACCATATTGTTAAGCTACAGTGACCTCCACATCTCTTCCACGGGGCATTGATTTTGTCTTTCTATTCCACTGCGACCTCTACCACTCTTCCAATGAGCATTGATATTGTCTTTTCATTCCACTCCAACCTTCACCACTCTTCCAAGGGGCATTAAAGCCGTCTTGTTAAGCTACTGTCACGTCCATGTCTATTCCACGGGGCATTGATATTGTATTTTTATTGCACTGTAACCTCCAACACTTCCAAGTGGCATTGACATTGTCTTTTTATTCCACTGCGACTTCCACCTCTCTTCTAAGGGGCATTGATATTGTCTTTTTAATCCACTGCGACCTCCACCACTCTTCCAAGGGGCATTAAAACAGTCTTGTTAAGCTACTGTGACCTCCACGTCTCTTCCAAGGTGCATTAAAACCGTCTGGTTAAACCACTCTGAACTCCACAGCTCTTCCAAGGGGCATTGATATTGTCTTTTTAATCCCCTGCAACCTCCACCACTCTACCAAGGGGCATTAAAACCGTCTTGTTAAGCTACTGTGACCTCCACGTACCTTCCACGGGACATTGATATTGTCTTTTTATTCCACTGCGACCTCCACCACTCTTCCAAGGGGCATTGATATTGTCTTTTTAATCCACTGCGTACTCCACCACTCTTCCAAGGGGCATTAAAACCGTCTTTTTTATGCTACTGTGACATCAACTTCTCTTCCAAGGGGCATTAAAACCATTTGGTAAACCACTCTGAATTCCACAGCTCTTCCAAGGGGCATTGATATTGTCTTTTTATTCCACTGTAACCTCCACCAATCTTCCAAGGGGCATTGATATTGTTTTTTTATTCCACTGCGACCTCCACCACTATTCCAAGGGGCATTAAAACCGTCTTGTTAAGTTACTGTGACCTCCACGTCTCTTCCAAGAAGCGTTAAAACCGTCTGGTTAAACCACTCTGAACTCCACAGCTCTTCCAAGGGGCATTATTATTGTCATTTTATTCCACTGTAACCTCCACCAGTCCTCCAAGAGGCATTAAAACCATCTTGTTAAGCTACGGTGACCTCCACGTCTCTTCCACGGGGCATTGAAATTGTCTTTTTATTCCACTGTAACCTCCACCACTCGTCCAAGGGGCATTGATATTGTCTTTTTATACCACTGCGACCTCCACCACTCTTCCAAGTGGCATTGATAATGTCTTTTTATTCCACTGCGACCTCCACAACTCTTCCAAGGCTCATTGATATTGTCTTTTTAATCCACTGCGACCTCCACCACTCTTCCAAGGGGCATTAAAACCGTCTTGTTAAGCTATTGTGACTTCCACATCTCTACCATGGGGCATTGATATTAGTCTTTTTATTTAACTGTAACCTCCACCACTGTTCCAAGGGGCATTGATATTGTCTTTTTATTCCACTGTAACCTCCATCACTCTTCCAAGGGGCATTGATATTGTCTTTTTATTCAACTGTAACCTCCACCACTCTTCCAAAGGGCATGATATTGTCTTTTTATTCCACTGCGACCTCCACCTCTCTTCCAAGGGGCATTCATATTGTCTTTTTAATCCAATGCGACCTCCACCACTCTTCCAAGGGGAATTAAAACTGTCTTGATAAGCTACTGTCACCTCCACGTCCCTTCCAAGGGGTATTAAAACCGTCAATTTAAACCACTCTGAACTCCACAGCTCTTGCAAGAGGCATTGATATTGTCTTTTTACTCCACTGTAACCTACAGCAGTCTTTCTAATGGCATTGATATTGTCTTTTTATTCCACTACGACTTCCACCACTCTCCCAAGGTGCATTAAAAACATCTTGTTTAGCTACTATGACCTCCACGTCTATTCCACGGTGCCTTAAAACCTTCTGGTTAAACCACTGTGAACTCCACAGCTCTTCCACGGGGCATTGATATTGTCTTTTTAATCCACTGTAACCTCCACCACTCTTCCAAGGGGCATTGATATTGTCTTTTTAATCCACTGCGACCTCCACCACTCTTCCAAGAAGCATTGAAACCGTCTTATTTATCTACTGTGACCACCACGTCTATTCCTCGGTGCATTAAAACTTTCTGGTTAAACCACTGTGAACTCCACAGCTCTTCCAAGGGGCATTGATATTGTCTTTTTATTCCACTGTAACCTCCACCACTCTTCCAAGGGGCATTAATATTGTCTTTTTATTCCACTGTGACCTTCCCGTCTCTTCGAAGGGGCATTGATATTGTCTTTTTATTTATTGGAACCTCCAACACTCTTCCAAGGAGCATTGATATTGTCTTTTTATTCCACTGTAACCTCCACCATTCTTTCAAGGGACATTGATATTGTCTTTTTTATTCCACTGTAACCTCCACCACTTTTCCAAGGGGCATTGATATTGTCTTTTTATTCCACTGTAACCTCCATCACTGTTCCAAGGGGCATTGATATTGTCTTTTTAATCCACTGCGACCTCTGCTACTCCTACAAGGGGCTTTAAAACAGTCTTGATAAGCTTCTGTGACCTCCAAGTCTCTTCCAAGGAGCATTAAAACCGCATGGTTAAAGCACTCTGAACTCCACAGCTCTTCCAAGAGGCATTGATATTGTCTTTTTATTCAACTGTAACTTCCACCACTCTTCCAAGGGGCATTGATATTGTCTTTTTTTTCCACTGCGACCTCCACAACTCTTCCAAGGGGATTTGATAGTCTTTTTAATCCACTGCGACCTCCAAGACTCTTCCAAGGGGCATTAAAACCGTCTTGTTAAGCTACTGTGACCTCCACGTCCCTTCCACGGGGCATTGATATTGTCTTTTTATTCCACTATGAACTCCACCACTCTTCCAAGGGGCATTGATATTGTCTTTATAATCCACTGCGACCTCCACCACTCTTCCAAGGGACATTGATATTGTCTTTTTATTCCACTGCGACCTTCACCCCTCTTCCTAGGAACATTGATATTGTCTTTTTTTTCCAATGTAACCTCCACAACTCCTCTAAGGGTCATTGTTATTTTCTTTTTATTCCACTGTGACCTCCACCACTCTTCCAAGGGGCATCCATAAATTCTTTTTAATCCACTGCGACCTCCACCACTCTTCCAAGGGGCATTAAAACCGTCTTGTTAAGCTACTGTGACCTCCACGTCTCTTCCAAGGGGCATTAAAACCATCAATTTAAACCTCTCTGAACTCCACAGCTCTTGCTAGAGGCATTGATATTGTCTTTTTATTCCACTGTAACCTCCACCACTCTTCCAAGGGGCATTGATTTTGTCTTTTTAATCCAATGCAACCTCCATCTCTCTTCCAAGAAGCATTATAACCATCTTGTTTAGCTACTGTGACCTCCACGTCAATTCCACGGTGTCTTAAAACCTTCTGGTTAAACCACTGTGAACTCCACAGCTCTTCCAAGGGGCATTGAAATTGTCTTTTTATTCCACTGTAACCTCCACAACTCTTCCAAGGGGCATTGATATTGTCTTTTTATTAAACTGCGACCTCCACCACTCTTCCAAGGGGCATTAATATTGTCTTTTTATTCCACTGCAACCTCCACCACTCTTCCAAGGGTCATTGATATTGTCTTTTTATTCCACTGTAACCTCCACCACTCTTCCATGGGGCATAGATATTGTCTTTTGTTTCCACTGCGACCTCTACCTCTCTTCCAAGGGGCATTAAAACCATCTTGTTAAGCTACTGTGACCTCAAAGTCTCTTTCACGAGGCATTGATATTGTCTTTTTATTCCACTGCGACCTCAACATCTCTTTCAAGTGGAATTGATATTGTCTTTTTATTCCACTGCGACCTCCACCACTCTTCTAAGGGGCATTAAAACAGTTTTGATAAGATACTGTAACCTCCACGTCTCTTCCAAGGGGCATTAAAACCGTCTCGTTAAACCACTCTGAACTCCACAGCTCTTGCAAGAGGCATTGATATTGTCTTTTTATTCCACTGCGACCTCCACCACTCTTTTAAGGGGCATTGATATTGTCTTTTCTAATCCACTGCTAACTCCACCACTTTTCCAAGGGGCATTAAAACCGTCTTGTTAAGCTACTGTGACGTCGACTTCTCTTCCAAGGGGCATTAAAACCATCTGGTTAAACCACTCTGAACTCCACAGCTCTTCCAAGCGGCATTTGTATTGTCTTTTTATTCCACTGTAACCTCCACCACTCTTCCAAGGGTCATTGACATTGTCTTTTTATTCCACTGCGACCTCCACCACTCTTCCAAGGGGCATTAAAACAATATTGTTCAGCTACAGTGAACTCCACATCTCTTCCACCGGGCATTGATTTTTTCTTTTTATTCCACTGTAACCTCCACCAATCTTCCAAGGGGCATTGATATTGTTTTTTTATTCCACTGTGACCTCCATCACTCCTCCATGTGGCATTAAACCCGTCTTGTTAAGTTAATGAGACCTCCACGTCTCAACCAAGGAGAGTTAAAACCGTCTGGTTATACCACTCTGAACTCCACAGCTCTTCCAAGGGGCATTATTATTGTCTTTTTATTCCACTGTAACCTCCACCACTCTTCGAAGGGCCATTGATATTGTCTTTTAATTCCACTGCGACCTCCACCACTCTTCCAAGGGGCATTAAAACCGTATTGTTAAGCTACTGTGAACTCCACGTCCCTTCCACGGGGAATTGATATTGTCTTTTTATTCCACTGCGACCTCCACCACTCTTCCACTGGGCATTGATATTGTCTTTTTTAATCCACTGCGAACTTCAAAACTCTTCCAAGGGGCATTAAAACCGTTTTGTTATTCTACTGTGACGTCGACATCTCTTCCAAGGGGCATTAGAACCATCTGGTTAAACCACTCTGAACTCCACAGCTCTTCCAAGGGGCATTTGTATTGTCCTTTTATTCCACTCTAACCTCCACCACTCTTCCAAGGGTCATTGACATAGTCTTTTTATTCCACTGCGACCTCCACCACTCTTCCAAGGGGCATTAAAACCATATTGTTAAGCTACAGTGACCTCCACATCTCTTCCACGGGGCATTGATTTTGTCTTTCTATTCCACTGCGACCTCTACCACTCTTCCAATGAGCATTGATATTGTCTTTTCATTCCACTCCAACCTTCACCACTCTTCCAAGGGGCATTAAAGCCGTCTTGTTAAGCTACTGTCACGTCCATGTCTATTCCACGGGGCATTGATATTGTATTTTTATTGCACTGTAACCTCCAACACTTCCAAGTGGCATTGACATTGTCTTTTTATTCCACTGCGACTTCCACCTCTCTTCTAAGGGGCATTGATATTGTCTTTTTAATCCACTGCGACCTCCACCACTCTTCCAAGGGGCATTAAAACAGTCTTGTTAAGCTACTGTGACCTCCACGTCTCTTCCAAGGTGCATTAAAACCGTCTGGTTAAACCACTCTGAACTCCACAGCTCTTCCAAGGGGCATTGATATTGTCTTTTTAATCCCCTGCAACCTCCACCACTCTACCAAGGGGCATTAAAACTGTCTTGTTAAGCTACTGTGACCTCCACGTACCTTCCACGGGACATTGATATTGTCTTTTTATTCCACTGCGACCTCCACCACTCTTCCAAGGGGCATTGATATTGTCTTTTTAATCCACTGCGTACTCCACCACTCTTCCAAGGGGCATTAAAACCGTCTTTTTTATGCTACTGTGACATCAACTTCTCTTCCAAGGGGCATTAAAACCATTTGGTAAACCACTCTGAATTCCACAGCTCTTCCAAGGGGCATTGATATTGTCTTTTTATTCCACTGTAACCTCCACCAATCTTCCAAGGGGCATTGATATTGTTTTTTTATTCCACTGCGACCTCCACCACTATTCCAAGGGGCATTAAAACCGTCTTGTTAAGTTACTGTGACCTCCACGTCTCTTCCAAGAAGCGTTAAAACCGTCTGGTTAAACCACTCTGAACTCCACAGCTCTTCCAAGGGGCATTATTATTGTCATTTTATTCCACTGTAACCTCCACCACTCTTCCAAGGGGCATTGATATTGTCTTTTTATTCCACTGCGACCTCCACCAGTCCTCCAAGAGGCATTAAAACCATCTTGTTAAGCTACGGTGACCTCCACGTCTCTTCCACGGGGCATTGAAATTGTCTTTTTATTCCACTGTAACCTCCACCACTCGTCCAAGGGGCATTGATATTGTCTTTTTATACCACTGCGACCTCCACCACTCTTCCAAGTGGCATTGATAATGTCTTTTTATTCCACTGCGACCTCCACAACTCTTCCAAGGCTCATTGATATTGTCTTTTTAATCCACTGCGACCTCCACCACTCTTCCAAGGGGCATTAAAACCGTCTTGTTAAGCTATTGTGACTTCCACATCTCTTCCATGGGGCATTGATATTAGTCTTTTTATTTAACTGTAACCTCCACCACTGTTCCAAGGGGCATTGATATTGTCTTTTTATTCCACTGTAACCTCCATCACTCTTCCAAGGGGCATTGATATTGTCTTTTTATTCAACTGTAACCTCCACCACTCTTCCAAAGGGCATTGATATTGTCTTTTTATTCCACTGCGACCTCCACCTCTCTTCCAAGGGGCATTCATATTGTCTTTTTAATCCAATGCGACCTCCACCACTCTTCCAAGGGGAATTAAAACTGTCTTGATAAGCTACTGTCACCTCCACGTCCCTTCCAAGGGGTATTAAAACCGTCAATTTAAACCACTCTGAATTCCACAGCTCTTGAAAGAGGCATTGCTATTGTCTTTTTTTTCCACTGTAACCTACAGCACTCTTTCAAGGGTCATTGATATTATCTTTTTATTCCACTACGACTTCCACCACTCTTCCAAGGTGCATTAAAAACATCTTGTTTTGCTACAGTAACGTCCATGTCTATTCCACGGGGCATTGATATTGTCTTTTTATTCCACTGTGTCCTCCACCACTCTTCCACGGGGTATTGATATTGTCTTTTTATTCCACTGCGACTTCCACCTCTCTTCTAAGGGGCATTGATATTGTCTTTTTAATCCACTGCGACCTCCACCACTCTACCAAGAGTCATCAAAACAGTCTTGTTAAGCTACTATGACCTCCACATCTCTTCCAAGGGGCATTAAAACCGTCTGGTTAAACCACTCTGAACTCCACAGCTCTTCCAAGGGGCATTGATATTGTCTTTTTATTCCACTGTAACCTCCACCATTCTTCCAAGGGGTATTGATATTGTCTTTTTAATGCACTGCGACCTCCACCACTCTTCCAAGGGGCATAAAAACCATCTGGTTAAACCACTCTGAACTCCATAGCTCTTTCAAGAGGCATTGATATTGTCTTTTTATTTCACTGTAACCTCCACCACTCTTTCAAGTGGCATTGAAATTGTCATTTTATTCCACTGCGACCTCCACCACTCTTCCAAGGGGCATTAAAACTGTCTTGTTAAGCTACTTTGACCTCCACGTGTCTTCCACGGGGCATTGATATTGCCTTCTTAATCCACTGTGACCTCCACCACTTTTCCAAGGGGCATTAAAACCGTCTTGTTAATCTACTGTGACCTCCACGTCTCTTCCAAGGGGCAATAAAACCATCTCGTTAAACCACTCTGAACTCCACAGCTCTTCCAAGGGGCATTGGTATTGTCTTTTTATTCCACTCTAACCTCCACCACTCTTCCAAGGGCATTGACATTGTCTTTTTATTCCACTGCGACCTCCATCATTCTTCCTAGGGGCATTGATATTGCCTTTTTATTCCACTGCCACCTCCACCACTCTTCGAAGGGGAATTGATATTGTCTTTTTAATCCACTGCGACCTCCACCACTTTTCCAAGGGGTATTAAAAACATCTTTTTAATCTACTGTGACCTCCACGTCACTTCCAATGGGCATTAAAACCTTCTGGTTAAACCACTCTGAACTCCACAGCTCTTTCAAGGGGCATTGGTATTGTCTTTTTATTCCACTCTAACCTCCACCACTCTTCCAAGGGGCATTAAAACTCTCTTGTTAAGCTGCTGTTACCTCCATGTCTATTCCACGGGGCATTAAAACCACCAATTTAAACCACTCTGAACTCCACAGGTCTTGCAAGGGCCATTGATTTTGACTTTTTAATCCACTGCGACCTCCATCACTCTTCCAAGAAGCATAAAAACCGTCTTGTTTAGCTACTGTGACCTCCACGTCTATTCCACAGTGCCTTAAAACCTTGTGGTTAAACCACTGTGAACTCCACAGCTCTTCCAAGGGGCATTGATATTGTCTTTTTATTCCACTGCGACATCCACATCTCTTCCAAAGGGAATTGATATTGTCTTTTTATTCCACTGCGACCTCCACAACTTTACAAAGGGGAATTGATATTGTCCTTTTAATCCACTACGACCTCCACCACTCTTCCAAGGGGCATTAAAAGAGTCTTGATAAGCTACTGTGACCTCCACGTCTCTTCCAAGGGGCATTAATCCTTCTGGTTAAACCACTCTGTACTCCACAGCTCTTCCAGGAGGCATTAATATTGTCTTTTTATTCGATTGTAACCTCCACCACTCTTCCAAGGGGCATTGATATTGTCTCTGTTTTCCACTGCGACCTCCAACTCTCTTGCAAGGGGCTTTGATGTTGTCTTTTTTATCCACTGCGACCTCCACCAATCTTCCAATGGGCATTAAAACCATCTTGTTATGCTACTGTGACCTCTACGTCCCTTCCACGGGGTATTGATATTGTCTTTTTATTCCATTGCGACCTCCACCACTCTTCCAAGGGGCATTAAAACCGTCTTGTTAAGCTACTGTGACCTCCAAGTCTCTTCTTAGGGTCATTAAAACCGTCTGGTTAAACCGCTCTGAGCTCCACAGCTCTTCCAAGGGGTATTGACAATGTCTTTTTATTCCATTGTAACCTTATGCACTCTTCCAAGTGCATTGATATTGTCTTTTTATTCCTCTGCGAAGTCCACGACTCTTCGAAGGGGTATTAAAAACGTCTTGTTAAGCTACTGTGACCTCCAAGTTTCTTACACAGGGAATTATTATTGTCTTTTTATTCCACTGTAACCTCCACCACTCTTCCAAGGGGCACTGATATTGTCTTTTTATTCCACTGTAACCTCCACCAATCTTCCAAGGGGCATTGATATTTTCTTTTTATTCCACTGCAACCTCCACCACTCTTCTAAGGGGCATTGATATTGTCTTTTAAATCCACAACGATCTCCACCACTCTTCCAAGGGGCATTAAAACAGTCTTGTTAAGCTACTGTGACCTCCTCGTCTCTTCCAAGGGGCATTAAAACCTTCTGGTTAAACACTCTTAACTCCACCACTCTTCCAAGTGGAATAGATATTGTCTTTTTATTCTACTGCAACCTCCACCACTCTTCCAAGGGGCACTGATATTGTCTTTTTAATCAACTGCGACCTCCACCTCTCTTCCAAGGGGCATTAAAACCGTTTTGTGAAGCTACTGTGACCTCCACATCCCTTCCACGGGGCATTGATATTGCCTTTTTATTCCACTGCGACCTCCACCACTCTTCCAAGGGGCATTGATATTGTGTTTTAATCCACTGCGACCTCCATCACTCTTCCAAGGGGCATTGATATTGTCTTTTTAATCCACTGTGACCTCCACGTCTCTTCCAAGGGGCATTAAAACCGTCAATTTAAACCACTCTGAAATCCACTGCTCTGCCAAGGAGCACTGGTATTGTCTTTTAATTCCACTCTAACCTCCAACACTCTTCCAAGGGGCATTAAGATGATCTTGTTAAGCTACCGTGACCTCCACAACTCTTCCATTGGGCATTGATATTGTCTTTTTATTCCACTGTAACCTCCACCACTCTTCCAAGGGGCATTGATTTTTTATTTTTATTCCACTGCGACCTCTACCACTCTTCCAATGGGCATTGATATTGTCTTTTTAATCCACTGCAACCTCCACCACTCTTCCAAGGCGCTTTAAAGCCGTCTTGTTAAGCTGCTGTCACGTCCTTGTCTATTCCACGGGGCATTGATATTGTTTTTTTATTCCACTGTAACCTCCACCACTCTTCCAAGTGGCATTGACATTGTCTTTTAATTCCACTGCGAATTTCAACTCTCTTCTAAGGGGCATTGATATTGTCTTTTTAATCCACTGCGACCTCCACCACTCTTCCAAGGGGCATTAAAACAGTCTTGTTAAGCTACTATGACCTCCACGTCTCTTCCAAGGGGCATTAAAACCGTCTGGTTAAACTACTCTGAACTCCACCGCTCTTCCAAGGGGCATTGATATTGTCTTTTTATTCCACTGCCACCTCTCCACTCTTCCAAGAGGCATTGATATTGTCTTTTTAATCCACTGCGACCTCCACCACTTTTCCATGGGGCATTGAAAACATCTTTTTAAGCTACTGTGACCTCCACGTCACTTCCAATGGGCATTAAAACCGTCTGGTTCAACTACTCTAAACTCCACTGCTCTTCCAAGGGGCATTGATATTGTCTATTTAATCCACTGTTACCTCCACCACTCTTCCAAGGGGAATTGATATTGTCTTTTTATTCCACTTCGACCTCCACTACTCTTCTAAGGGGCATTTATATTGTCTTTTTAATCAACTGCGAACTCCACCACTCTTCCAAGGGCCATTAAAACCGAGTTGTCAAGCTACTTTGACCTCCACGTCAATTCCACGGGGCATTGATATTGCCTTTTTATTCCACTGCAACCTCCACCACTCTTCCAAGGGGCATTGATATTGTCTTTTTAATCAACTGTGACCTTCACCACTCTTCCAAGGGGCATTAAAACCATCTTGTTAAGCTACTGTGACCTCCACATCTCTTCCACGGGGCATTGATATTGTCTTTTTTTTCCACTGTAACCTCCACCACTCTTCCAAGGGGCATTGATATTGTCTTTTTATTCCACTGCGACCTCCACCACTCTTCCTCGGGGCATTGATATTATCTTTTTAATCCACTGCGACCTCCACCACTTTTCCATATGGCATTAAAACCGTCTTATTAAGCTACTGTGACCTCCACTTCTCTTCCAAGGGGCATTAAAGCCGTCAATTTAAACCACTCTGAACTCCACAGCTCTTGCAAGAGGCAGTGATATTGTCTTTTTATTCCATTGTAATCTCCAGCACTCTTCCAAGGGGCATTGATATTGTATATTTATTCCACTGCGACCTCCACCACTCTTCCAAAAGGCATTAAAAACATCTTATTAAGCTACTATGACCTCCACGTCTCTTCCAAGGGGCATTAAAGCCGTCAATTTAAACCACTCTGAACTCCACAGCTCTTGCAAGAGGCATTGAAATTGTCTTTTTATTCCACTGCGACCTCAACTACTCTTCTAAGGGGCATTTATATTGTCTTTTTAATCAACTGCGACCTCCACCACTCTTCCAAGGGCCATTAAAACCGTGTTGTTAAGCTACTTTGACCTCCACGTCAATTCCATGGGGCATTGATATTGCCTTTTTATTCCACTGCAACCTCCAGCACTCTTCCAAGGGGCATTGATATTGTCTTTTTAATCAACTGTGACCTTCACCACTCTTCCAAGGGGCATTAAACCGTCTTGTTAAGCTACTGTGACCTCCACGTCTCTTCCACGGGGCATTGATATTATCTTTTTTTTCCACTGTAACCTCCACCACTCATCCAAGGGGCATTGATATTGTATTTTTATTACACTGCGACCTCCACCACTCTTTCTCGGGGCATTGGTATTATCTTTTTAATCCACTGCGACCTCCACCACTTTTCCATGTGGCATTAAAACCGTCTTATTAAGCTACTGTGACCTCCACTTCTCTTCCAAGGGGCATTAAAGCCGTCAATTTAAACCACTCTGAACTCCACAGCTCTTGCAAGAGGCAGTGATATTGTCGTTTTATTCCATTGTAATCTCCAGCACTCTTCCAAGGGGCATTGATATTGTATTTTTATTCCACTGCGACCTCCACCACTCTTCCAAAAGGCATTAAAAACATCTAATTAAGCTACTATGACCTCCACGTCTCTTCCAAGGGGCATTAAAGCCATCAATTTAAACCACTCTGAACTCCACAGCTCTTGCAAGAGGCAGTGATATTGTCTTTTTATTCAACTGTAACCTCCACCACTTTTCCTACGGGAATTAATATTGTCTTTTTATGCCACTGGGACCTTCACCACTCTTCCAAGTGGCATTGATATTGTCTTTTTAATCCACTGCGACCTCCATCACTCTTCCAAAGGGCATTAAAACCGTATTGTTAAGCTGCTGTGACCTCCACGTCTCTTCCAAGGTGCATTATAACCGTCAATTTAAAACACTCTAAACTCCACAGCTCTTGCAAGAGGCATTGATATTGTCTCTTTACTCCACTGTAACCTACAGAACTCTTTCAAGGGGCATTGATATTGTCTTTTTATTCCACTGCGACTTCCATCACTCTCCCAAGGTGCATTAAAAATATCTTGTTTAGCTACTGTAACGTCCATGTCTATTCCACAGGGCATTAATATTGTCTTTTTATTCCAATGTATCCTCCACCACTCTTCCAAGGGGTATTGATATTGTCTTTTTATTCCACTGCTACTTCCACCTCTCTTCTAAGGGGCATTGATATTGTCTTTTTAATCCACTGCGACCTCCACCACTCCTCCAAGAGGCATTAAAACAGTCTTGTTAATCTACTGTGACCTCCACATCTCTTCCAAGGGGCATTAAAACGGTCTGGTTAAACCACTCTGAACTCCACAGCTCTTCCAAGGGGCATTGATATTGTCTTTCTATTCCACTGTAACCTCCACCATTCTTCCAGGGGTTATTGATATTGTAATTTTAATACACTGCGACCTCCACCACTCTTCCAATGGGCATTAAAACTGTCTTGTTAAGCTACTGTGACCTCCACGTGTCTTCCATGGGGCATTGATATTGTCTTTTTAATCCACTGTGACCTCCACCTCTTTTCCAAGGGGCATTGAAACCGTCTTGTTTATCTACTGTGACCTCCACATCTCTTCCAAGGGGCAATAAATCCATCTGGTTAAACCACTCTGAACTCCACAGCTCTTCCAAGGGGCATTGGTATTGTCTTTTTATTCCACTCTAAGCTCCACCACTCTTCCACGGGGCATTAAAACTGTCTTGTTAAGCTGCTGTTACCTCCATGTCTATTCCACGGGGCATTGAAACCGTCAATTTAAATCACTCTGAACTCCACAGCTCTTGCAAGAGGCATTGATATTGTCTTTTTATTCCACTGTAACCTCCACCACTCTTCCAAGGGGCATTGATTTTGTCTTTTTAATCCACTGCGACCTCCATCACTCTTCCAAGAAGCATAAAAACCATCTTGTTTAGCTACTGTGACCTCCACGTCTATTCCACGGTGCCTTAAAACCTTCTGGTTAAACCACTGTGAACTCCACAGCTCTTCCAAGGGGAATTGATATTGTCTTTTTATTCCACTGTAACCTCCACCACTCTTCCAAAGGGCATTGATATTGTCTATTTATTTTACTGCGACCTCCACCACTCTTCCAAGGGGCATTAATATTGTCTTTTTATTCCACTGCGACCTCCACCACTCTTTCAAGGGTCATTGATATTGTATTTTTAATCCTCTGTAACCTCCACCACTCTTCAAAGGGGCATTGATATTGTCTTTTTATTCCACTGTGACCTCCACCTCTCTTCCAAGGGGCATTAAAACCATCTTTTTAAGCTACTGTGACCTCCAAGTCTCTTCCACGAGGCATTGATATTGTCTTTTTATTCCACTGCGACCTCCACATCTCTTCCAAGGGGAATTGATATTTTCTTTTTATTCCACTGCGACCTCCACCACTCTTCTAAGGGGCATTGATATTGTCTTTTTAATCCATGGCGACCTCCACCACTCTTCCAAAGGGCATTAAAACAGTCTTGATAAGCTACTGTCACCTCCACGTCTCTTCCAAGGGGCATTAAACCGTCTGGTTAAACCACTATGTACTCCACAGCTCTTCCAAAAGGCATTGATAGTTTCTTTTTATTCGACTGTAACCTCCACCACCCTTCCAAGGGGCATTGATATTGTCTCTGTTTTCCACTGCGACCTCCACCACTCTTCCGAGGGGATTTGATATTGTCTTTTTTATCCACTGCAACCTACACCACTCTTCCATTGGGCATTAAAACCATCTTGTTATGCTACTGTGACCTTCACGTCCCTTCCACAGGGCAAAGATATTGTCTTTTTATTCCATTGCGACCTCCACCACTCTTCCAAGGGGCATTAAAACAGTCTTGTTAAGCTACTGTGACCTCCAAGTCTCTTCCAAGGGGCATTAAAACAGTCTGGCTAAACCGCTCTGAGATCCACAGCTCTCCCAAGAGGCATTGACAATCTCTTTTTATTCCATTGTAACCTTCTGCACTCTTCCAAGTGCATTGATATTGTCTTTTTATTCCTTTGCGACGTCCACGACTCTTCCAAGGGGTATTAAAACCATATTGTTAAGCTACTGTGACCTCCAAGTTTCTTACACAGGGCATTGATATTGTCTTTTTATTCCAGTGTAACTTCCACCACTCTTCCAAGGGGCATTGATATTGTCTTTTTATTCCACTGTAACCTCTACCAATCCTCCAAGGGGCATTGATATTGTCTTTTTATTCCACTGCGACCTCCACCACTCTTCCAAGGGGCATTAAAACAGTCTTGTTAAGCTACTGTGACCTCCTTGTCTCTTCCAAGGGGCATTAAAACCATCTGGTTAAACACTCTTAACTCCACAGCTCTTACAAGAGGCATTGATATTGTCTTTTTATTCGACTGTAACATCCACCACTCTACCAAGCGCATTGATATTGTCTTTTTATTCCACTGCGACCTCCACCACTCTTCCAAGGGGCACTGATATTGTCTTTTTATTCAACTGCGACCTCCACCTCTCTTCCAAGGGGCATTAAAACTGTCTTGTGAAGCTACCGTGACCTCCACGTCCCTTCCACGGGACATTGATATTGTCTTTTTATTCCACTGCGACCTCCACCACTCTTCCAAGGGGCATTGATATTGTCTTTTTATTCCACTGCGACCTCCACCACTCTTCCAAGGGGCATTGATATTGTCTTTTTAATCCACTGTGACCTCCACGTCTCTTCCAAGGGGCATTAAAACCGTCAATTTAAACCACTCTGAACTCCACAGCTCTGCCAAGGAGCACTGGTATTGTCTTTTTATTCCACTCTAACCTCCACCACTCAACCAAGGGGCATTGACATTGTCTATTTATTCCACTGCGACCTCCATCTCTCTTCCAAGGGGCATTAAGACCATCTTGTTCAGCTTCAGTGACCTCCACAACTCTTCCATGGGGCATTGATATTGTCTTTTTATTCCACAGTAACCTCCACCACTCTTCCAAGGGGCATTGATTTTGCCTTTTTATTCCACTGCGACCTCAACCACTCTTCTAATGGGCATTGATATTGTCTTTTTAATCCACTGCAACCTCCACCACTCTTCCAAGGGGCATTCAAGCCATCTTGTTAAGCTACTGTCACGTCCATTTCTATTCCACGGTGCATTGATATTGTCTTTTTATTCCAATGCGACTTCCATTTCTCTTCTAAGGGGCATTGATATTGTCTTTTTAATCCACTGCGACCTCCACCACTCTTCCAAGCGGAATTAAAACAGTCTTGTTAAGCTACTATGACCTCCACGTCTCTTCCAAGGGGCATTAAAACCGTCTGGTTAAACCACTCTGAACTCCACCGCTCTTCCAATGGGCATTGATATTGTCTTTTTATTCCACTGCCACCTCAACCACTCTTCCAATGGGGCATTGATATTGTCTTTTTAATCCACTGCGACCTCCAACACTTTTCCAAGGGGCATTAAAAACATAGTTTTAAGCTACTGTGACCTCCACGTCACTTCCAATGGGCATTAAAACCATCTGGTTTATCCACTGCGACCTCCACCACTCTTCCAAGGGGCATTGATATTGTCTTTTTAATCCCCTGTTACCTCCACCACTCTTCAAAGGGGCATTGAAATAGTTTTTTTATTCCACTGCGACCTCCACTACTCTTCCAAGGGGCATTGATATTGTCTTTTTATTCCACTGCAACCTCCACCACTCTTCTACGGGGCATTTATATTGTCTTTTTAATCAACTGCGACCTCCACCCCTCTTCCAAGGGGCATTAAAACCGTCTTGTTAAGCTACTATGACCTTCACGTCTCTTCCACGCGGCATTGATATTATCTTTTTTTTCCACTGTAACCTCCACCACTCTTCAAAGGGGCATTGATATTGTCTTTTTATTCCACTGCGACCTCCACCACTCTTCCTCGGGGCATTGATATTGTCTTTTTAATCCACTGCGACCTCCACCACTTTTCCATGTGGCATTATAACCGTCTTATTAAGCTACTGTGACCTCCAATTCTCTTCCAAGGGGCATTAAAGCCGTCAATTTAAACCACTCTGAACTCCACAGCTCTTGCAAGATGCATTGATATTGTCTTTTTATTCCATTGTAATCTCCAGCACTCTTCCAAGGGGCATTGATATTGTCTTTTTATTCCACTGCGACGTCCACCACTCTTCCAAGAGGCATTAAAAACATCTTATTAAGCTACTATGACTTCCACGTTTCTTCCAAGGGGCATTAAAACCATCTGGTTAAACCACTCTGAATTCCACAGCTCATCAAAGGGGCATTGATATTGTATTTTTATTCCACTGTAACCTCCACCACTTTTCCTATGGTAATTGATATTGTATTTTTATTATTATTATTATTTATTATTATAGCGCCATTTATTCCATGGCGCTTTACATGTGATAGGGATATACATAACAAAAGCATTTACATAATCTTAACAAAACGGGTCATCGACTGGTACAGGAGGAGCGAGGACCATGCCTGCGAATGCTCATATTCTAGAAGGGATGGGTGAGGATACATTAGGTGAGGGTAGAGCTGGTCGTGCAGCGGTGGTTACTGCAGGTTGTAGGCTTGTCGGAAGAGGTGGGTCTTCAGGTTTCTTTTAAAGGTTTCCACGGTCGGCGAGAGTCTGATGTGTTGGGGTAGAGAGTTCCAGAGTAAGGGGGATGCACGGGAGAAATCTTGTATACGATTGTGGGAGGAGGAGATAAGAGGGGAGTAGAGAAGGAGATCTTGTGAGGATCGGAGGTTGCGTGCAGGTATGTACCGGGAGACTAGGTCACAGATGTATGGGGGAGACAGGTTGTGGATGGCTTTGTATGCCATGGTTACAGTTTTGAACTGGATTCTCTGGGCAATGGGGAGGCAGTGAAGAGATTAACAGAGAGGAGAGGCCGGGGAATAGTGGGGGGACTGGTGAATTAGTCGAGCAGCAGGGTTTAGGATAGATTGGAGAGGCGCAAGAGTGTTGTAAGGGAGGCCACGGAGCAGGAGGTTGCAGTAGTCGAGGCGGGATATGATGAGGGCATGCACTAGTGTTTTTGCAGAGTCTTTGCTGAGGAATGGACGGATCCGGGATATGTTTTTGAGTTGGAGTCAGCAGGAAGTGGAAAGGGCTTGGATATGTGGCTTGAAGGAGAGATCAGACTCCAGGGTTACTCCGAGGCAGCGAGCTTGTGGGACTGGGCAGAGTGAACAGCCATTGTCGTTGATGGCTAGGTCAGATGGGGGATGTGAATGAGAGGGTGGAAAGATGATGAACTCTGTTTTATCCATGTTGAGTTTTAGAAATCTGTCAGAGAAGAAGGATGACATGGCGGACAGAGATTGTGGGATTTTGGTTAGTAGGGAGGAGATATCGGGTCCAGAGAGGTAGATCTGTGTGTCGTCAGCATAGAGTTGATACTGAAAACCGTGAGACTCTATGAGCTGTCCCAGGCCAAAGGTGTAGACGGAGAAGAGCAGAGGTCCTAGAACTGAACCTTGGGGGACACAGACAGATAGGGGGCGAGATGAGGAGGTGGTGCGTGAGTGGGAGATGCTGAATGTCCTGTCTGTTAAGTATGAGGAGATCCAAGATCGTGCCAAGTCCGTGATGCCAAGTGATGAGAGAATCTGGAGTAAGAGGGAATGGTCCACTGTGTCAAAGGCAGATGACAGATCCAGAAGGAGGAGGATGGAATAGTGTCACTTAGATTTGGCATTTAGTAGGTCGTTGGTGACTTTGGTCAGGGCAGTTTCAGTCGAGTGATGCGGTTGGAAGCCAGATTTCAGGCGGTCGAAAAGTGAGCAGGAGGAGAGGTGGGAGGACAGTTAAAGGTGGACATGTTGTTCTAGTAGTTTTGAGGCAAATGGGAGGAGTGATATGGGGCGATAGCTAGTCAGAGAGGAAGGGTCAAGGGAAGGCTTTTTGAGGATGGGTATGATTGCGGCATGTTTGAAACATGCGGGGAAGACACCGGTTGTTAGTGACAGATTGAAGAGGTGGGTTAGGGTTGGGATGAAAACTGTGGTAAGGTTAGTGATGAGGTGGGATGGGATTGGGTCAAGTTCGCAGGTGGTGAGGTGTGATTTGGAGAGTAAAGAGGAGACTTGACCTTCTGTAATGGTGGAGAAGTGGGGTTTGGAGGAGGAGGGTTGAATAGATATGAGGAGGGTTTGTGTGGACTTTAGGCAAAAGTTTTGTCTCATGGTGTCAATCTTCTGTTTGAAGAATGAGGCAAAGTCATCGGCTGAGATGAGAGAAGAGGGAGGAGGTGCTGGGGGACGAAGGAGAGAGTTGAAAGTGTTAAATAGCTGTTTAGGGTTGTGAGATAGGGAGGATATGAGAGATGAGAAGTAGGTTTGTTTTGCTGTAGCGAGTGCAGACTTGAAATTAGTGAGGGATTGCTTGAATGCGATGAAGTGCTCGATGGAGTGAGACCTTTTCCATCTCCGCTCCGCAACCCTGGAGGCCCGGCGCAGTTCTTTAGTAACTTTAGTGTGCCACGGTTGCCTGTTGAATGTGCGAGATGTGGTGCGTGTGAGAGGGGCGATTGAGACTAGAGCTGCAGCTATTGTGGTGTTATATGAAGCAGCAGCAACGTCTGCATCGTGTAAGAAATTTATGTCTGTAAGAGGGAGGAGGGATTCAGAGAGTGAGTGTAAGTCAAGGTGTTTGAGATTTCTGTGAGGGTATGCAAGTTTGAGGAGTGGGGATTGTTGCCCCGGGAAGGAGAGAGAAGAGAATGTAAGTAGGCTGTGATCAGAGAGAGGGAGAGGTGAGTTAGAGAGGTTAGATAGGGAACAGAGGCGGGTGAAGACGAGGTCCAGTGTGTGGCCATCTTTGTGGGTGGGTGTGGAAGACCATTGAGTGAGTCCGAAGGAGGAAGTAAGAGATAGGAACTTAGAGACAGACGAGTGGGAAGTGTTAATGGGGATGTTGAAGTCACCCATTATGATAGTGGGGATGTCAGTGGACAGGAAGTGAAGCAGCCAGGTGGTGAAGTGGTCTAAGAAGGTGGTGGCTTGCCCTGGGGGTCGGTAAACGACGGCCAGTTGGAGGTTGGAGGGGGAATAGATGCGCACACAGTGCACATCAAAAGAGGGGAGTGTAACGGAGGGTGGCATTGGGATTTGGGTGAAAGAGCAGTGTTCTGATAGGAGAAAACCTACGCCTCCGCCATGTTTGCCATTGGGGCGGGGGATGTGGAAAAGGTGGAATCCGCCATATGAAAGTGCAGCTGGGGAGGCTGTGTCAGAGGGGGTGAGCCAGGTTTCAGTTATGGCGAGGAAGGAAAGTTTGTTTGTAATGAAAAAATCGTGGATGAAGGAAAGTTTGCTGCAGACAGAGCGAGCGTTCCATTGAGCTCCTGTTAGAGCAACTAAGGGAGTGGGGATTGGTTGGATGGGTATGAGGTTAGAAGGGTTGCGACAGTTTGTGGAAGGTCGTGGATAGGAGGAAGAAGTAACTGTGGGGATATGGCGAGGAGGACCAGGATTTGGAGAGATATCTCCAGCAGTGAGGAGGAGCAGAGAAAGTGTTAGCAGGTGGGAGCAAGAGAGAGCATGAGGTGGCTGTCTGTGTTTGGAGATCCAGGATTGAATGTTTAGGAATAATTTGGAGGAGGTGAGATGAATGGGGAGGATGGAGGGAGAAATTAAGAGTTTCTTACTAGGTGTAGGGATTTGAGGGGTTACTAGAAAGTGGAGGACTATAGAGGAAAAAGTGAGAGCTAACAGAAACATAGTTAAAAGAGAGTAAGTGGTCAAAGTGTTGGTTACCTGACTCCTACCCTGACTAACTGCCTCTGAAATAACTGCCACTTATTACCGAAGCCACTTAGCACAAGAAGACGCATGCACCTCTTACAGAGCTTCTAAATATATAGGGCACATTAAACTATCAGGTGAAGGGCATTGTGGGAGCTGCATATGGCTAAATTAGCAGCGGGTCGTTTCACCAGGAGATGGCTGGGTGATCAAACACAGAGCTAGGACTCTATTCTCTGCAGTTTAGCACCTCTAAAAATCAGATAAGATCTATAGTGGGGAAGGGACAGACATATGTGGGTATTGAATGGAGTGGGACAGATAAAGCAGAGTGCAGAGCATGAACCAGTGAGGTGAATCAGCAAAGCAGAGCATTAGATTACAGCAGACACAGCAAGCAGAGAAGTTATGCAGAGCATGTACCAGTGAGGTGAATCAGCAAAGCAGAGCATTAGATTACAGCAGACACAGCAAGCAGAGAAGTTATGCAGAGCATGTACCAGTGAGGTGAATCAGCAAAGCAGAGCATTAGATTACAGCAAACACAGCAAGCAGAGAAGTTATGCAGAGCATGTACCAGTGAGGTGAATCAGCAAAGCAGAGCATTAGATTACAGCAGACACAGCAAGCAGAGAAGTTATGCAGAGCATGTACCAGTGAGGTGAATCAGCAAAGCAGAGCATTAGATTACAGCAAACACAGCAAGCAGAGAAGTTATGCAGAGCATGTACCAGTGAGGTGAATCAGCAAAGCAGAGCATTAGATTACAGCAGACACAGCAAGCAGAGAAGTTATGCAGAGCATGTACCAGTGAGGTGAATCAGCAAAGCAGAGCATTAGATTACAGCAGACACAGCAAGCAGAGAAGTTATGCAGAGCATGTACCAGTGAGGTGAATCAGCAAAGCCAGCATTAGATTACAGCAAACACAGCAAGCAGAGAAGTTATGCAGAGCATGTACCAGTGAGGTGAATCAGCAAAGCAGAGCATTAGATTACAGCAGACTCAGCAAGCAGAGAAGTTATGCAGAGCATGTACCAGTGAGGTGAATCAGCAAAGCAGAGCATTAGATTACAGCAGACTCAGCAAGCAGAGAAGTTATGCAGAGCATGTACCAACGAGGTTATTCCACTGCTACCTCCACCACTCTTCCAAGGGGCATTGATATTGTCTTTTTATTCCACTGCGACCTCCGCCACTCATCCAAAGGGCACTGATATTGTCTTTCATTCCACTGTAACCTCCACCACTGTTCTAAGGGGCATTAAAACCGTCTTGTTAAGATACTGTGACCTCCACGACTCTTCCACAGGACATTGTTATTGTCTTTTTATTCCACTGCGACCTCCACCACTCTGCCAAGGGGCATTAAAACCGTCTTGTTAAGCTACTGTGATGTCCACGTCTCTTCCACGGGGCATTGATATTGTCTTTTTATTCCACTGTAACCTCCACCTCTCTTCCAAGTGGAATTGATATTGTCTTTTTATTCCACTGCGACCTCCACCACTCTTCTAAGGGGCATTGATAGTCTTTTTATTCCACTGCGACCTCCACCACTCTTCCAAGGTTCATTAAAACAGTTTTGATAAGTTACTGTGACCTCCACGTCTCTTCCAAGGGGCATTAAAACCGTCTGATTAAACCACTCTGAACTCTACAGCTCTTCCAAGAGGCATTGATATTGTCTTTTTATTCGACTGTAACCTCCACCACTCTTCCAAGGGGCATTAAAACATCTTGTTAAGCTACTGTGACCTCCACGTCTCTTCCAAGGGGCATTAAAACCGTCTGGTTAAACCACTCTGAACTCTACAGCTCTTACAAGAGGCATTGATATTGTCTTTTTATTCGACTGTAACATCCACCAGTCTTCCAAGCGGCATTGATGTTGTCTTTTTATTCCACTGCGACCTCCACCACTCTTCCAAGGGACATTGATATTGTCTTTTTAATCAACTGCGACCTCCACCTCTCTTCCAAGGTGCATTAAAACCGTCTTGTGAAGCTTCTGTGACCTCCACGTTCCTTCCACGGGGCATTGATATTGTCGTTTTATTCCACTGCGACCTCCACCACTCTTCCAAGCGGCATTAAAACCATCTTGATAAGCTACAGTGACCTCCACAACTCTTCCACGGGGCATTGCTATTGTCTTTTATTCCTCTGCAACCTCCACCACTCTTCCAAAGGGCATTGATATTATCTTTTTATTCCACTGCGACCTCCACCACTCTTCCAAAGGGCATTGATATTGTCATTTTAATCCACTGCGACCTCCACCACTCTTCCAAGGGCATTGATATTGTCTTTTTATTCCACCGCGACCTCCACCACTCTTCCATGGGGCATTGATATTGTCTTTTTAATCAACTGCGACCTCCACCTCTCTTCCAAGGTGCATTAAAACCGTATTGTGAAGCTACTGTGACCTCCACGTCCCTTCAACGGGGCATTGATATTGTCTTTTTATTCCACTGCGACCTCCACCACTCTTCCAAGGGGCATTGATATTGTCTTTTTAATCCACTGCGACCTCCACCACTCCTCAAAGGGGTATTGATATTGTCTTTTTAATACACTGTGACCTCCTCGTCTCTTCCAAGGGGCATTAATAGCCTCAATTTAAACCACTCTGAACTCCACAGCTCTTCCAAGGAGCACTGGTATTGTCTCTTTATTCCACTCTAACCTCCACCACTCTTCCAAGGGGTATTGACATTGTCTTTTTATTCCACTGCGACCTCCACCACTCTTCCAAGTGGCATTAAGACCATCTTGTTAAGCTACAGTGACCTCCACAACTCTTCCACGGGGCATTGATATTGTCTTTTAATCTTCTGCAACCTCCACCACTCCTCCAAGCGGCATTGATATTGTCTTTTTATTCCACTGCGACCTCCACCACTCTTCCAAAGGGCATTGATATTGTCTTTTAAATCCACAACGATCTCCACCACTCTACCAACGGGCATTAAAACAGTCTTGTTAAGCTACTGTGACCACCTCGTCTCTTCCAAGGGGCATTAAAACCGTCTGGTTAAACCACTCTGAACTCTACAGCTCTTACAAGAGGCATTGATATTGTCTTTTTATTCGACTGTAACATCCACCAGTCTTCCAAGCGGCATTGATGTTGTCTTTTTATTCCACTGCGACCTCCACCACTCTTCCAAGGGACATTGATATTGTCTTTTTAATCAACTGCGACCTCCACCTCTCTTCCAAGATGCATTAAAACCGTCTTGTGAAGCTTCTGTGACCTCCATGTTCCTTCCACGGGGCATTGATATTGTCGTTTTATTCCACTGTGACCTCCAGCACTCTTCCAAGCGGCATTAAAACCATCTTGTCAAGCTACAGTGACCTCCACAACTCTTCCACGGGGCATTGATATTGTCTTTTATTCCTCTGCAACCTCCACCACTCTTCCAAGGGGCATTGATATTGTCTTTTTATTCCACTACGACCTCCACCACTCTTCCAAAGGGCAGTGATATTGTCTTTTTAATCCACTGCTACCTCCACCACTCTTCCAAGGGCATTGATATTGTCTTTTTATTCCACCGCGACCTCCACCACTCTTCCTTGGGGCATTGATATTGTCTTTTTATTCCACTGCGACCTCCACCACTCCTCCAAGGGGTATTGATATTGTCTTTTTAATACACTGTGACCTCCACCACTCTTCCAAGGGCATTAAAACAGTCTTGATAAGCTATTGTGACCTCCATGTCTCTTCCAATGGCCATTAAACCATCTGGTTAAACCACTCTGTACTCCACAGCTCTTCCAAGAGGCATTGATATTGTCTTTTTATTCGACTGTAACCTCAACCACTCTTCCAAGGGGCATTGATATTGTCTCTGTTTTCCACTGCGACCTCCACCACTCTTCCAAGGGGCTTTGATATTGTCTTTTTTATCCTCTGCGACCTCCACCACTCTTCTAATGGGCATTAAAACCGTCTTGTTATGCTACTGTGAGCTCCACGTCCCTTCCACGGGGCATTGATATTGTCTTTTTATTCCATTGCGACCTCCACCACTCTTCCAAGGGGCATTAAAACCGTCTGGTTAAAGCTCTCTGAGATCCACAGCTCTTCCAAGGGGCAATGACAATGTCTTTTTATTCTATTGTAACCTTCTGCACTCTTCCAAGTGCATTGATATTGTCTTTTTATTCCTCTGTGACATCCTCGACTCTTCCAAGGGGCATTAAAACCATCTTGTTAAGCTACTGTGACCTCCAAGTTTCTTACACAGAGCATTGATATTTTCTTTTTATTCCACTGTAACCTCCACCACTCTTCCAAGGGGCATTGATATTGTCTTTTTATTCCACTGTAACCTCCACCACTCTTCTAAGGGGCATTGATTTTGTCTTTTAAATCCACAAGGATCTCCACCACTTTACCAACGGGCATTAAAACAGTCTTGTTAAGCTACTGTGACCTCCTCGTCTCTTCCAAGGGGCATTAAAACCGTCTGGCTAAACCACTCTGATCTCTACAGCTCTTACAAGAGGCATTGATATTGTATTTTTATTCGACTGTAACATCCAACACTCTTCCAAGCGGCATTGATATTGTCTTTTTATTCCACTGCGACCTCCACCACTCTTCCAAGGGGCATTGATATTGTCTTTTTAATCAACTGCGACCTCCACCTCTCTTCCAAGGTGCATTAAAACCGTCTTGTGAAGCTTCTGTGACCTCCACTTCCCTTCCACAGGGCATTGATATTGTCTTTTTATTCCACTGCGACCTCCACCACTCTTCCAAGCGGCATTAAGACCATCTTGTTAAGCTACAGTGACCTCCACAACTCTTCCACGGGGCATTGATATTGTCTTTTATTCCTCTGCAACCTCCACCGCTGTTCCAAGGGCATTGATATAGTCTTTTTATTCCATTGCGACCTCCACCACTCTTCCATGGGGCATTGATATTGTCATTTTAATCAACTGCGACCTCCACCTCTCTTCCAAGGTGCATTAAAACCGTCTTGTGAAGCTACTGTGAACTCCACGTCCCTTCAACGGGGCATTGATATTGTCTTTTTATTCCACTGCGACCTCCACCACTCTTCCAAGGGGCATTGATATTGTCTTTTTATTCCACTGCGACCTTCACCACTCTAACAAGGGGCATTGATAATGTCTTTTTATTCCACTGCGACCTCCCACACTCTTCCAAGGCTCATTGATATTGTCTTTTTAAACCACTGCGACCGCCACCACTCTTCCAAGTGGCATTGATATTGTCTTTTTATTCCACTGCGACCTCCACCACTCTTCCAAGGGGCATTGATAATGTCTTTTTAATCCACTGCGACCTCCACCACTCTTCCAAGGGGCATTAAAACCATATTGTTAAGCTACTATGACCTCCACGTCTCTTCCAAGGGGCATTAAAACCGTCAATTTAAACCACTCTGAACTCCACAGCTCTTGCAAGAGGCATTGATATTGTCTTTTTATTCCACTGTAACCTCCACCACTCTTCCAAGGGGCATTGATTTTGTCTTTTTAATACACTGTTACCTCCATCTCTCTTCCAAGAAGCATTAAAATCGTCTTGTTAGCTACTGTGACCTCCACGTCTATTCCACGGTGCCTTACAACCTTCTGGCTAAACCACTGTGAACTCCACAGCTCTTCCAAGGGGCATTGATATTGTCTTTTTATTCCACTGTAACCTCCACCACTCTACCAAGGGGCATTGACATTGTCTTTTTATTTTACTGTGACCTCCACCAATCTTCCAAGGGGCATTAATTTTGTCTTTTTATTCCACTGTGACCTCCACCACTCTTCCAAGGGTCATTGATATTGTCTTTTTATTCCACTGTAAACTCCACCACTTTTCCAAGGGGCATTGATATTGTCTTTTTATTCCACTTCGACCTCCACCTCTCTTCCAAGGGGCATTAAAACCATCTTGTTAAGCTACTGTGACCTCCACGTCTCTTCCACGAGGCATTGATATTTTCTTTTTATTCCACTGCGACCTCCACATCTCTTCCAAGTGGAATTGATATTGTCTTTTTATTCCACTGCGACCTCCACCACTCTTCCAAGGGGCATTAAAACAGTTTTGATAAGCTACTGTGACCTCCTCGTCTCTTCCAAGCGGCATTAAAATCATCTGGTTAAACCACTCTGAACTCCACAGCTCTTCAAAGAGGCATTGATATTGTCTTTTTATTCGACTGTAACCTCCACCACTCTTCCAAGGGGCATTAAACCATCTGGTTAAACGACTCTGTACTCCACAGCTCTTCCAATAGGGGTTGATATTGTCTTTTTATTCAACTGTAACCTCCACCACTCTTCCAAGGGGCATTGAAATTGTCTCAGTTTTCCAATGCGACCTCCACCACTCTTCCAAGGGGCTTTGATATTGTTTTTTTTATCCACTGTGACCTCCACCACTCTTCCGATGGGCATTAAAACCGTCTTGTTATGCTACTGTGACCTCCAAGTCCCTTCCACGGGGATTGATATTGTCTTTTTATTCCATTGCGACCTCCACCACTCTTCCAAGGTTCATTAAAACCGTCTTGTTAAGCTACTGTGACCTCCAAGTCTCTTTCAAGGGGCATTAAAAACCTCTGGTTAAACCGCTCTGAGCTCCACAGCTCTTCCAAGGGGCATTGATATTGTCTTTTTATTCCACTGTAACCTCCACCACTCTTCCAAGGGGCATTGATTTTGTCTTTTTATTCCATTGCGACCTCTACCACTTTTCCAATGGGCATTGATATTGTCTTTTTAATCCACTGCAACCTCCACCACTTTTCCAAGTGGCATTAAAACAGTCTTGTTAAGCTACTGTGACCTCCAAGTCAATTCCACGGGGCATTGATATTGTCTTTTTATTCCACTGTAACCTTCACCAATCTTCCAAGGGGTCATTGATATTGTTTTTTTATTCCACTTTCAAGGGGCATTAAAACCGTCTTGTTAAGTTTCTGTGACCTCCACGTCTCTTCCAAGGAGCGTTAAAACCGTCTGGTTATACCTCTCTGAACTCCACAGCTCTTCCAAGGGGCACTATTATTGTCTTTTTATTCCAATGTAACCTCCACCAATCTTCCAAGGGGCATTGATATTGTCTTTTTATTCCACTGCGACCTCCACCAGTCCTCCAAGAGGCATTAAAACCGTCTTTTTAAGATACTGTGACCTCCACTTCTCTTCCACGGGGCATTGAAATTGTCTTTTGATTCCACTGTAACCTCCACCACTCGTCCAAGGGGCATCGATATTGTCCTTTTTTTCCATTGCGACCTCCACCACTCTTCCAAGGCGCATTGATAATGTCTTTTTATTCCACTGCGACCTCCACCACTCTTCCAAGGGGCAGTGATAGTGTCTTTTTATTCAACTGTAACCTCCATCACTCTTCCAAGGGGCAGTGATAGTGTCTTTTTATTCAACTGTTACCTCCACCACTCTTCCAAGGGGCATTGATATTGTCTATTTATTCCACTGCGACCTCCACCACTCTTCCAATGTGCATTCATATTGTTTTTTTAATCCACTGCGACCTCCAAAACTCTTCCAAGGTGCATTAAAACCGTCTTGTTAAGCTACTGTCACCTCCGCGTCCCTTCCAAGGGGCATTAAAACAGTCAATTTAAACCACTCTGAACTCCACAGCTCTTGCAACGGACATTGATATTGTCTTTTTATTCCAATGTAATCTCCAGCACTCTTCCAAGGGGCATTGATATTGTCTTTTTATTCCACTGCGACCTCCACCACTCTTCCAAGGGGCATTAAAACCGTATTGTTAAGCTACTGTGACCTCCACGTCTCTTCCATGGTGCATTAAAACTGTCAATTTAAACCACTCTGATCTCCACAGCTCTTGCAAGAGGCATTGATATTGTCTTTTTACTCCACTGTAACCTACAGCACTCTTTCAAGGGGCATTGATATTGTCTTTTTATTCCACAAATACTTCCAACACTCTCCCAAGGTGTATTAAAAACATCTTGTTTAGCTACTGTAACGTCCATGTCTATTCCACGGGGCTTTGATATTGTCTTTTGATTCCACTGTATCCTCCACCACTCTTCCAAGGGGTATTGATTTTGTCTTTTTATTCCACTGCGACTTCCACCTCTCTTCTAAGGTGCATTGATATTGTCTTTTTAATCCACTGCAACCTCCACCACTCTTCCGAGAGCCATTAAAACAGTTTTGTTAAGCTACTGTGACCTTCACATCTCTTCCAAGGGGCATTAAAACGGTCTGGTTAAACCACTCTGAACTCCACCACTCTTCCAAGGGGCATTGAGATTGTCTTTTTAATCCACTGCGACCTCCACCACTTTGCCAAGGGGCATTAAAAACGTCTTTTTAAGCTACTGTGACCTCCACCTCTCTTCCAAGGTGCATTAAAACCGTCTGGTTAAACCTCTCTGAACTCCACAGCTCTTCCAAGGGGCATTGATATTGTCTTTTTATTCCACTGTGACCTCCACCACTCTTCCAAGTGGCATTGACTTTGTCTTTTTATTCCATTGCGAACTCCACCACTCTTCCAATGGGCATTGTTATTGTCTTTTTAATCCCCTGCAACCTCCACCACTGATCCAAGGGGCATTAAAACCGCCTTGTTAAGCTACTGTGACCTCCACGTCAATTCCACGGGGCATTGATATTGTCTTTTTATTCCACTGTAACCTCCACCAATCTTCCAAGGGGTCATTGATATTATTTTTTTATTCCACTGCGACCTCCACCACTCTTCCAAGGGGCATTAAAACCGTCTTGTTAAGTTTCTTTGACCTCCACGTCTCTTCCAAGGAGCGTTAAAACCGTCTGGTTATACCTCTCTGAACTCCACAGCTCTTCCAAGGGGCACTATTATTGTCTTCATATTCCAATGTAACCTCCACCACTCTTCCAAGGGGCACTATTATTGTCTTTTTATTCCACTGTAACCTACAGCACTCTTTCAAGGGGAATTGATATTTTCTTTTTATTCCACTACGACTTCCACCACTCTCCCAATGTGCTTTAAAAACATCTTGCTTAGCTACTGTAACGTCCATGTCTATTCCACGGGGCATTGATATTGTCTTTTTATTCCACTGCATCCTCCACCACTCTTCCAAGGGGTATTGATATTGTCTTTTTATTCCCCTGTGACTTCCACCTCTCTTCTAAGGGGCATTGATATTGTCCTTTAAATCCACTGCGACCTCCACCACTCTTCCAAGAGGCATTAAAACAGTCTTGTTAAGCTACTGTGACCTCCACATCTCTTCCAAGGGGCATTAAAACCGTCTGGTTAAACCACTCTGAACTCCACCACTCTTCCAAGGGGCATTGAGATTGTCTTTTTAATCCACTGCGACCTCCACCACTTTGCCAAGGGGCATTAAAAACGTCTTTTTAAGCTACTGTGACCTCCACGTCACTTCCAATGGGCATTAAAACCGTCTGGTTAAACCACTCTGAACTCCACAGCTCTTCCAAGGGGCATTGGTATTGTCTTTTTATTCCACTCTAACCTCCACCACTCTTCCAAGGGGCATTGACATTGTCTATTTATTCCACTGCGACCTCCACCATTCTTCCAAGGGGCATTAAAACTGTCTTGTTAAGCTACAGTGACCTCCACATCTCTTCCACGGGGCATTGATATTGTCTTAAAATTCCACTGTAACCTCCACCACTCTACCAAGGGGCATTGATATTGTATTTTTATTCCATTGCGACCTCCACCACTCTTCCAAAGGGCATTGATATTGTCTTTTTAATCTACTGCTTCCTTCACCACTCTTCCAAAGGGCATTAAAACCATCTTGTTAAGCTACTGTGACCTCCACGTCTCTTCCACTGGGCATTGATATTGTCTTTTTATTTCACTGCGACCTCCATCACTCTTCCTCGGGGCATTGATATTGTCTTTTTAATCCACTGCAACCTCCACCACTCTTCCATGTGGCATTAAAACCGTCTTGTTAAGCTACTGTGACCTCCACCTCTCTTCCAAGGGGCATTAAAGCCGTCTTGTTAAGCTACTGTCACGTCCATGTCTATTCCACGGGGCATTGATATTGTCTTTTTATTCCACTGTAACCTCCACCACTCTTCCAAGTGGCATTGACATTGTCTTTTTATTCCACTGCGACTTCCACCTCTCTTCTAAGGGGCATTGATATTGTCTTTTTAATCCACTGCGACCTCCACCACTCTTCCATGGGGCATTAAAACAGTCTTGTTAAGCTACTGTGACCTCCATGTCTCTTCCAAGGGGCATTAAAACCGTCTAGTTAATACACACTGAACTCCACAGTTCTTCCAAGGGGCATTAATATTGTCTTTTTATTCAACTGTAACCTCCACCACTCTTCCAAGGGGTATTGATTTTGTCTTTTTATTCCACTGCGACCTCCACCACTCTTCCAATGGTCATTGTTATTGTCTTTTTAATCCCCTGCAACCTCCACCACTCTTCCAAGGGGCATTAAAACCGTCTTGTTAAGCTACTATGACCTCCTTGTCCCTTCCACGGGGCATTAATATTGTCTTTTTATTCCACTGCGACCTCCACCACTCTTCAAAGGGACATTGATATTGTCTTTTTAATCCACTGCGACCACCACCACTCTTCCAAGCGGCATTAAAACCGTCTTGCTATGCTACTGTGACGTCGACTTCTCTTCCAATGGGCATTAAAACCATCTGGTTAAACCACTCTGAACTCCACAGCTCTTCCAAGGGGCATTTGTAGTCTTTTTATTCCACTCTAACCTCCACCACTCTTCCAAGGGGCATTGACATTGTCTTTTTATTTCACTGCGACCTTCACCACTCTTCCAAGGGGCATTAAAACCATATTGTTAAGCTACTGTGACCTCCATGTCTCTTCCACGAGGCATTGACATTGTCTTTTTATTCCACTGCGACCTCCACATCTCTTCCAAGTGGAATTGATATTGTCTTTAGTGTTGAGCCACCCCCGTAGTGTTCGAGTTCGGTTCGGTTCGTCGAACACCCGTGTGTTCGCCGAACTGTTCGTCGAACTGTTCGTCGAACACCTTCGAACACCGTTAAAACCAATGGCAGGCAAACAAAAACACATAGAAACACATAGAAAAGACCTTCAAAGGTGTCCAAAAGCTGACAAACTGCTCAGAAGACACAACTAACACATGGAAAAGTGACAAGTACATATAGTCATGAGAAAAGAAAAGAGGTGGAGGAGTAAAAGGAGGGGGAGACACAGATATAGGCATGTCATGCCCTTCTAAAATCCAAAAAGTGAGAAGCCGACACGTTCAGTCCGCTCCTGCCCGTGCCACCTCCGTGTCGCCGGGTTTGTGCCAGAGCCGCGGTGAACCCTGATGGCCAGCCCCCCTCTCCCAATACTGGTGCCTGTCCGCTGGTGGGTCGAGCGAGCCCCCCTGTGGTGGAGGCAGCTCTAAGTTTTTTAATTTAAATTGTCTCTCTAATTTGAATGAATACACTTTAAATCCATTTACAAGGATCTATTGGAGGGCAAGTCTCATGCCAGCAGCCGCGTAATTCCAGCTCCAGTAGCGTCCACTAAAGCTGCTGCAGTTAAAAAGCTTTTATAAGGATCGAGCTCGGCTGTCCACCGCAAGGCATCCTACTGCCAGTCCCAGCCCCTATGCCTTGGGGTGCCTCCTGATGCTCTTCACTGAGTATCCCGTGGTCCCGAAGCATTTCCTTTGAAAAAATGAAGTGTCCAAACTACAGGTGGTGTAGCTTGCTTAACAGCCGGGATAATCCGCTGACTAGCAGACACTGCTACTAGGCACAAAGTATTTCCTGGGCTAGATGCAGTTAAAAATTTGTAAGTAGATACTCTCGTTGGATGCTGAGAAAGCATTCCATAGAGTCTCCTGGCACGCCATATATGATTCTCTTAAAAAGCTTGGGGTAGGGGTCTAGGGGACCCTTTTATAGCCAAAATCACGGCCCTGTATCACAATACGTCACCTAGGCTGAAGATAAATGGAACTGTAGCAACCTGAGGGCTCGGTTGCTACAGACGTATTGCACCTCACCCAGAGGTGTGATATCTCACTCTCAGGTAAGGATGGAGTGTGGATCAGGACCCGACACCTGCATGCATTACACCACATTGCCGTGGGGCAGGGCGACCAATATGCCCCTGAGATGGGCACGACAGTCCCTGTCCCTGGCTGCAGTGGGGGGAGGGAACACTGAGGAAGGGGAACCCTGTAGTGCAGGAGCAGGGAGGAAGCAGTTCCTGGGTGCATTGAGAAGGGAGTGTAAAAGGTGGGCACCATCTTAGTTCAGTGCAGAGAAGTCTGAGCAGAAGTGGCAGGGAGCAGGGGCTCTGCATGAGCTCTGCTCCGGAGGCGGGCCTAGTAACAGAGGCCCAGGCCTGTAAGAGGGAGAAGGAAGGAAGAGGAGCGGAGAAGGCTCCAGGAACGAGGAATGAAGGGATCCCAGGGGTGCGGACGGGCGAGTCGCCACCGCACGCCCGAATCCACCTGCGTGGAGGGGTCAGGCCAAAGGGGGAGACCGGTCCCCGAACTAGTGGAGGCAGGAAACGACCCTCAGCTAGAAACCGGAGGCTCTGACATTTTATATGGCGCAGCCCCTCTCTACACCCACTAGGAAGGCACCACATAGGGTCAGGGAAACTGGCGCCAAGTTTACCAAGAGGAGGCCCGAGGCAGCCGGACAGAAGTGTTGGTAAGAAAGGCCAGACAAAGGACACACAAAGGGGGTCCTGTGAAGCGCTCCAAAGTTATCTGGGAGTTGTCTGAGCCCCTCACCTGGTGAGCACAGTACGACGTGGGCAGCCGTTACCTGCAGACGTGGTCTGGATAATAAGAACTGTGAGTAAAGGCCCTGAACTGCATCACTGACTCCGTGTCGTTACTGCTGCTGCCCTGCACCATCATCCCCATCCTCCGCATACACTGCCCTGAGGCTATACTCCTCCCGTGGGGAGTTATGCTACGCTCTGCTGCACCCACAACACCAGCCTCAGCGGTCTGCCCTGTAGCGGCGGTTCACTCTGACCGCAATCCACGGGTGGCGTAGTCGGACATTTAAACATCAAAACCACATAAATAGTTCCGCCACTGGTTTGACCACCCTGAGCCACGGAACCGGGTCGCCGCCACGAAGACTACAACCACCAGCATCCACCAAAAAGGGTCCGGCTCCGGGTGTCCCAAGGCCCAGGGGGTGCGTCAGAACATTTTCATCACCTTTCACAATCACCAATGGGACAAGGCAGGGATGTCCTCTGTCCCCTCTCTTATACATCCTAGTGACGGAGCACCTGCTCTCATCAATTCGCCATAACCCCAATATTAGGTGGATTGAGTTGGGAGGCACCGAGTACAAGTGCTCTCTATTTGCTGATGATGTCCTAGTATATATCACTCAATCACATATATCCACCCATGCTGTTATGGCTGAAATAGATCACTTTGTTACATGGTCAAATTTTAAAATCAATGCAGCGAAGTCTGAGGCCCTCGATGTCTCCCTCAACAAATCCATATAGGATTCTATCCAGTCCAACTTTCCCTTTGGCTGGCCCTCACAGGGTATCAAATACTTAGGAATTCCTATTCATAGAGACCTCTCCCATCTATGTTATCTTAATTTTGGGCCCTTTATTGAACAACTCCATACAGACCACGGTTGGCAAGTTAGAACTGTAAGATTCACTACGTGAACCACTGGTGTTTTGTGGAAAAGCACATGTACACTGCGTTCCAAATTATTATGCAAAAAGTGTTTAGGAGTGATAAGGGAAGAATTTGTTTGTTTGTCAGTTAAACTCATTGATGGTGATGTGTGTCAGGGCTCTTTATATCACTGTAAGCAATTGCAGACACCTGTGCTAATTAGTTTGGCAGGTGTGTCCAATGAAAGGCAAGACTACTTAAGAAGGCTCTCTCACATTATTAAGCAGCCTACATTTTCTGCCAAAATGGGAAAGAAAAAGGATGTGTCGGCTGCTGAGAAGCAACAAATTGTGGAGTGTTTAGGTCAAGGCATGACTACAATCAACATTGGGCGATGATCAGGATGAAGTGTCTTGGCAATCAAGAAGTATGTAGCTGATTCACAGTACACACGTGTGCGTGCTGATAAGGGCAAATTGAGGACTCTTTCCTACAGGCAATTACGTCAGGTTGAAAGAGCAGCGGCAGAAAAGCCTTGTCATAGCAGCAGACAAGTTTTTGAAGCTGCTTGTGCCTCCAACGTCCCCCGAACAACAAGATACAGGGTCCTTCAGAGGTTTGCAGCTGTGCATACGCCATCCTGTCGACCTCCTCTATCCACTTCACACAAGCAGAAACGGCTCCAGTGGGCCAAACATTACATGAAGACTGATTTCAAAACTGTTTTGTTCACGGATGAGTGCCGTGCAGCGCTCGATGGTCCAGATGGATGGAGTGGAGGATGGCTGGTTGATGGACACCCCACGCAAACACGGCTACAGCGCCAACAAGGAGGAGGTGGAGTAATGTTTTGGGCTGGAATCATGGGGAGAGAGATTGTCGGCCCCTTTAGGATCCCTGAAGGCGCTAAAGATGAACTCCATAATGTATGTGGATTTTCTCAAACAGCACTTCCTGCCATGGTTCAAGAAGAAGAACCGTGTATTTCACAGCAAGATCATTTTTCTGCATGATAATGCACCATCTCATGCTGCACATAAAACATCTGCATCTCTGGCTGATATGGGCATAAAAGGGGACAAACTTATGGTGTGACCCCCATGCTCCCCTGACCTCTACCCCATTCAGAACCTTTGGAGCATCATTAAAAGGAGTGTCTATGATGGCGGGAGGCAGTTCACATCTAAGCAACAGCTCTGGGAGGGTATTCTGTCCTCATGCAAAACAATTGAAGCAGAAACCATCCAAAACCTGACAAATTCAATGGACGAGAGAGTTCAGAAGCTCCTTTCGAACAAGGGGTCCTATGTGAAAATGTAACATCACCTAGAATAAAGTTTTGAGTTGAAAACTGTTTGATTTCAGTTTCTAACAACCTGCTAATGCTTATAATTTCAAAAATGACCATTTTTTTGGTCTTTATTAAAATGAAAAGGTTGATCGAAAAGTTTGGGGGATCTAAGAGTGTGGCAACCCAGTAGTCATGATTACTTCGAATTCTGACAATATGAGGGTCATGCTGCAGGTAGTGCAGCAAGAAGGCACTTATGTGTCTTGCGCAACTCGGAGCCCCAAAATTATTTTCCGGGCTAGATGCAGCTAAAAATTATTATTAATTTTAAATCTGGTGAAGCTTTAGTATAGATGGCCTAATAGGATCAGTGCTGCACACTGCTACAAAGCCCAAATTATTTTCCAGTCAAGATACAGATAAACATGATTAGTAATTTTAAATCTGGTGGAGCTTATTATAGATGGCCTAATAGAATCAGTGCTGCACACTGCCACAAAGCCCAAATTATTTTCCAGCCAAGATACAGATAAACATGATTAGTAATTTGAAAGCTTAAAACGGTTGGTAGGGTGATTTTAACCAATCATCAAGCTTTTACTCTCCCCAGGATGACACAGGGATAGAAAAGTCGTTACGGATCCATGATTTGTTCATCTTTATGAACGTGAGTCTGTCTACATTATCAGTGGAGAGCCGCGTGCGCTTATCTGTCAGCACACCACCAGCAGCGCTGAACACACGTTCAGACAGAACGCTGGCTGCGGGGCATGACAAGATCTCCAAGGCGTAAGTGGCTAGCTCCGGCCATTTATCCAGATTGGAAGCCCAAAAAGAGCAAGGGTCCAGTGACACAGTCGTGGCTTCAATGTTTACTTGGAGATACTCCTGTACCATCGTCTCTAGGCGTTGACTATGTGTCAGACTTCTTGTCTCCTGTGGCCTTGCAAAGGATGGGCTAAAAAAGTGGTGAAATGATTCTGCAAAATTGATGTTACCAGCAGATACTGTGGTTCTGTTACGGTTTGAGTACTGAACACTTGACGGTCCCACGGTTGGCAAGTTGGAACTGTGAGATTCACTACGTGCACCACTGGTATTTTGTGGAAAAGCACATGTAAGATTCTGCAACAGTCTCTGCTAATACTCCTGCATGCGTGCATCCCTTTCTATGGCAGGAATAATTTCTGCAAATTTACTTTTGTACCGGGGATCTAACAGTGTGGCAACCCAGTAGTCAGGATTATTTCTAATTCTCACAATTCGAGGGTCATGTTGCAGGTAGTGCAGCAAGAAGGCACTCATGTGTGTTGCGCATCCAGGAGCACCAAGTCCCTGTTGTGTTGGTGGCGAGGTAACAATCATGCTTCCTTCCTCTGTCCTCTCCCCCCAACCTCGCACAACAGAAATGTGATCAAGGTCTCCCTCATCTGATGAGTCTTCCATCAGTTCGTCCTCCACTTCTTCCTGGGCTCCTGCACCTTCCTCACTAGTTTGGCTGCTACCATGCGCCCTGGTGAAACCATCTCCCCCACCCTCACATGCCTGCCGCCTTGGTGCTGCCGACCGTCTGGACCTTGCAGATGTTAGCCCTTCCGAATACAAGTCCTCCTCCTCTACTTCCTCCACCTCCTCTTGTGCCACCACCTGACTCCGAATTCTGTTTAACATGTGCTCCAGCATGTAAATCACCGGAATAGTCATGCTGATAATAGCATCGTCAGCACTAAACATCTTCGTCGCCATTTCAAAACTGTGCAGAAGGGTGCATAGGTCCCTGATCTGAGACCACTCCGCCAGCGTGATTTGCCCTACCTCTGAATCTCGTTGGCCCAGGCTATACGTCAGAACGTATTGCACCAGGGCTTGTCGGTGCTGCCACAGTCGCTGCAACATGTGCAGAGTTGAATTCCACCGGGTAGGCACATCGCATTTTAGCCGGTGAAGTGGCAGGCCCAACGACTTCTGTAGAGATGTAAGTCGCTGAGCTGCGGGATGCGAACGGCGGAAGTGAGCACACAGCGACCGTGCCCTCTGCAGAAGGCCATCTAGTCTGGGATAGTGGGCTAAAAATTGCTGGACAACCAGGTTCAACACGTGAGCCATACAAGGCACGTGTGTGACATTGCCCCGGCGAAGAGCCGCACCCAGGTTTGCAGCATTGTCGCACACGGCCTTCCAGTGGAGACAACCATTCATGAAATTGGTTCTCCAGAGCTGACCACAACTCCTCAGCTGTGTGACTCACATTTCCCAGACATTTCAATGTAAAAACCGCCTGATGACGTTGAGCCCTACTGCCAGCATAGTAAGGAGGTGTGCAGGATCCCTTCTGCGCAGTTAGAAAGCTTGTGGCATGACCAGACAGGCTTTGGGTGCAGGTGGAGGACCGAGAGGAGGTTGAGGAGGCAGAAGCAGTGGAGGAACTTTGACATAAAGAGGATTGACGCACAACTCGTGGGGACGGCAAGACTTGGACAGCAGCCCCTTGTCCTGCTGTTACCATAGTTACCCAGTGCCCAGTCAGCAACATGTAACGCCCCTGTCCATGCCTACTCGTCCAAGTGTCTGTGGTGAAATGCACCCTGTCGCACACAGAGTTTCTCAAAGAAGCGGTGATGTTGTGTGCGACATGCTGGTGGAGCGCAGGCACACCTTTCTTTGAGAAGTAGTGCCGACTGGGCATCTGGTACTGGGGCACTGCGACGGACATAAGGTCTCGAAAATCCTCTGTGTCCACTGACGCGCCCCTGGGCCTACGTGGTGTAGCGTTGCGCACGTGGGGACTACCCGGAGCCGGGCCTGTTGGGGGTAGTAGTCTCGTGGCGGTGACCCGGTCCGTGCCCAGGGAGTCAAACTGTGTGGCTGAGTATTAGCAGTAGACGTAGGACGACTACGCCACCGGTTGAATGCAGCTATGGAGCTGCCGCTGCAGGGCAGACCGCTGAGGCCGGTGGAAGGATGGTGCAGCGTGGATGGTATAACCCCCAACGGGAGGGGTATGGCCTCAGGGCAGCCGACGTGGATGATGGGGGTAGCAGGAACCACTCAGAGACGATGCGGTGTAGTTCAGGGTCTTTACTGGTGACAAAGATAGACCCTCCCGGAGTACTGGCTAGCGGTTGGGGCCTGGTCAGTCCTTGAGCAGATGGGATCTCCCCTGGCCGGGTGGAGTTGTAGGCCTCCCCAACTAATTGTACTCTTCTGGCTACCTTGCTAGAGGCGGGTAAAAGTAGCCCACGTCCCTGAGTGTACCGTGTGGTGCTCACCCGTATGGCCGGTGACTCGGGGCCTTCTAGTGGCTTCCGCTCCACAACGGCGGTGCTGGTCCCACGCGTGTGACCGTGCCTTCGGGTTTCTTGGCCAGAGGACCTGAAATCCCCTGCCGGTCGGTTTCTGCTGCTGGGAAGGATTAGTCCCCACAGCCTCGGACTCCGGGTCTGGTCGTAACTCTTCAATCAGGGCGAGCTCTACAGCTGCCAGCCCCTGATTCCTTTTAGCACGACTTCCTCAGAGCTCCTGATCTCTCTTTCCTATAGCTGCTTCTCCTCTTCTCTCTCTACTCTTTCTCTTCTCTCCTCTAACCCTGCCTCAGCCCCAGTTTTATATAGGGGAAGTTCTTCCCCTCCCAGGACTGGTCAGGAGGTGTGGCATGCATAGGATTCCTGACCAAGAGACCTCCCACCTGCTCTCAGACATAATATTGCTATTACTGTGGAAACCAGACCCCTGGGGTGCCACATTCCCCCCTAGTGAAAGTCAGTACTCCGGGACTAAACATACTTTTGTAAACATAACAAGGTATAAACAATAACATTCTGATAGAGACAACACATAAGGTGGTCACGGCGTGTCCGCAACCGGGTGTAACTTTTGAGGAAAACCAAGGGTGTCCATTTCACCAAAACAGGGAGACGTAACCAGATAGGGGTCTGTCCTGCCCCGAGTCCTTAACAGTCTTTTAGTCCGTCCTGGGTTACGCTCCAACTATATGCACAAAGGATTCCCGGTAAATCCACCAAAGACTCCTATAAATAACTAGAAACACATAATTATACACAAGCAACAATAAACAGGTAAACATTAATAAAACAGCTTGAACATTTAGATCCTCCACCGTATGGGCAACTGGCCTCTAGTGACCCTAGTGGACCTACGGAGCTGGCTGACTGGTCCTGAGCTACAGGGTATAAGAGCTGTCAAGGGTAAACTGGGCAGCCGTCTACGGACTCTTTGGCTCACTAGGGGTATGGCAGGCTCACTATAAGCAGAGGGTTGATTTTCCTGGTCTGCTTGTGTGGGGTCTTCTGCCTCCTGGACCGGCTGTTCTTCCAGCTCTACCTGTGTCTCCGTAGGCACTTGGGATGCTGGTTGGAGGAACGTGAGGATGGGTACCACAACAGCACCATTGACTTGAGTCCAAGACCGAGGGAAGTCTCCGAGCACAGTACTAACCATATCTTCCCTTTCCTCTACGGGTCGAGGGTCCTCTTGTTCCTCTTCAGGGTTCCGTAGCTGTTCGGGACACTTCTTCAGGTGATCCCGGGATACAATGGCTGTGGTTTCCCCTCCGTCTTTACTGATTGTACAGACCTTTGGGTTGTCGTGGCTTGAGGGCAGTACGGTGTACGGGTCCTTCTCCCACTGGTCGTCCAACTTGTGGAGCCGTCTTTTCCTCTTCAAGACCTGCTCTCCGGGCACCAGGGGAACAGCGGGAGCATACTGGTTGTAAGTTTTCTCTTGTCTTTCCCTAGCTTGACAGAGACTACGCTCCACGCTCTCCTGTACTTTCCGGTACTGCTGCTGCCTCTCTGTGTCCCAGTCTGCTTCTGGTGAAGTGTCCTCGGGTGTCAGGACTCCCATCTCCAGATCAACAGGAAGCTTATCAGGTCTTGCCCTCATTAGGTAAGCCGGGGTACAGTTGGTGGAACCTACAGGGATGTGGTTGTATAGGTCCACCAGGTAGGGCAGCTTCTCAGGCCACAGACTGCGTTCTTCCAGGGGTAATGTTTTCAGAAGATCTATCACCACCTGGTTCATTTTCTCACAAAGTCCATTAGTTTGCGGGTGATAGGGTGTTGTTCTTATCTTCCGGCAGCCATACAGGGTGCAGAACTCCTGGAAGACCTCCGCTTCAAAGGCAGGCCCCTGGTCCGTCAGCACCTGCTCCGGGTATCCGTGCGGACGGCAGAAGTGCTGCTGGAAGGCTCTAGCTGCTGTTTGAGCCGTTAAGTCCTTGACGGGGACGACAACCAAGAACCGGGAGTAGTGATCCACGATGGTTAACGCGTAGACGTAGCCACTTCTGCTTGGGGTCAGTTTTACATGATCCAAGGCTACCAGTTCCAACGGCTGTCTGGTGATGATGGACTGCAGGGGAGTCTTCTGGCTGGCACGGTCCCTCCTTCTTAGGTTGCATGGGCCACAGTCTCTGCACCACCTCTCGATGGTTCCTCTCATGCCTACCCAATGGAACCGCCCGCGCAGCAGGAACTCCAGCTTCTTCCATCCGAAGTGCCCAGCTCCGTCGTGGTATGCCTCCATCACCATAGCTGCGTCTATTCTTGGCACCACTACTTGCCAGATTAGTTCATGCGTCCGGGAGTTAACCATTCTGCGGCACAACTTCCCCTTGTAAAGGAACAGTCGACTCTTCTCAGCCCACAGTTGCTTGGCTTCCTCCGGAGCGTCTGGGTCAAGGCGTGCATCTGGCCGAGTCAGCATCTCCTTTACCAGTCGGACGGCAGGGTCACTGTCTTGCGTCTCCGCCCAGTTGTAATGAGGTAAGGGGTTGAACGTTGCGGATTGCTTACTCCTTACACGGTGGGAATACTGGATAGTCCCATGACGGTGGAACGCGGGGAGTTCAACTTCTTCCAGTCCCTCTGAATCTTCCCCTAAGTCCGGTAGGTTTGGCATCCTGGACAGGGCGTCCGCGTTGGTATTGGAGCGTCCTGCCCGGTATTTGATTGTAAACTCATAGTTGGACAAGCGGGCCATCCATCTCTGCTCTAGGGCACCGAGTCTTGCAGTGTCCAGGTGTGTCAACGGGTTGTTATCCGTGTACACGGTGAACCGGGAAGAAGCGAGGTAGTGCTTAAAGCGTTCGGTGACTGCCCACACCACTGCCAGGAACTCTAGCTTAAATGAGCTGTAATTCTCAGGGTTTCTTTCGATGGGTCGCAGTTTTCGGCTGGCGTAAGCAATTACCCGTTCTTTCCCCTGCTGGATCTGGGACAGTACGGCTCCTAGCCCGATGTTACTGGCGTCGGTGTAGAGGATAAAGGGCTGGCTATAATCAGGGTACGCCAGGATTTCATCCCCCGTGAGGGCCATCTTCAGCTGGCGGAAGGACTCTTCTTCCAGCTTCTCCCATCTGAAGGGTGGCTTCTGGTTCTTGGCCTTCCTGGACTGGCCTATCAGGAGGTCCTGCATAGGAGCTGCCTTTTTGGTGAAACCGGGAATGAACCTTCGGTAGTAGCCTACCAACCCGAGGAACTGGCTCACTTCCTTTACGCTGGAGGGGCTTGGCCATTCCTTATTTGCGGTGATCTTATCAGGGTCGGGAGCCACTCCGTCAGCACTCACCACGTGTCCCAGGTACTGCACCTTTGGCTTCAGGAGGTGACACTTGGAGGGTTTCACCTTTAGGCCGTAACTTGCCAGAGCTTCGAACACTTCCGCCAGGTGTTTCAGGTGGTCCTCGTAGGTCTTGGAATAGACGATGACATCGTCCAGGTATAACAGGACCGTCTCAAAGTTTCGGTGTCCCAGACAGCATTCCATCAATCGCTGGAAGGTTCCTGGTGCGTTGCAGAGTCCGAACGGCATGCAGGTAAACTCGCTAAGTCCCATCGGGGTGGTGAATGCGGTCTTCTCCCGGTCCGCCTCTGCTACAGGAACCTGCCAGTACCCGCTAGTGAGATCCAAGGTGGAGAAGAAGTTAGCAGATTTTAAAGCAGCCAAAGACTCCTCTATTCTTGGTAAGGGGTACGCATCTTTGTGTGTGATACGGTTAATTTTCCGGTAATCTACACACATTCTCATGGTGTTGTCTTTCTTTTTGACCAAGACTAGTGGAGCTGCCCAGGGGCTACAGCTATCCCTGATTACCCCAGCCTCCTTCATGTCTCTAAGCATCCCCTTGGCGTGTTGGTAGTGTGCAGGGGGTACGGGTCGATACCTCTCTTTTATGGGAGGATGGTCTCCCGTGGGGATGTGGTGTTCTACCCCCTTGACTCGCCCGAAGTCTAACGGGTGTTTACTAAACACTCTCTCGTACTCTTGAACCACCCGGTAGACTCCCTGTTTCTGGTGGGAGGGAGTGGAGTCAGTACCCAAATGTAGTTGCTGACACCAATCCTCCACTATTTTCTTAGAGCCGTTACCTTCCTCCGGGTGAGATGGAGGCAAGGGTTCCACAGACTGTATAGAATTTTGGTTGATAGTATATAATTTGGCTAGCGTAGCATACCGGGGCAGGTATACTTCCCTTTTCCCGATATTTATTATGCGAACGGGCACCCTCCCATGGCGTACATCAACTACCCCCCGGGCTGTCAAAATGGTGGGCCTACTGTCTGAGTAAACTGGTTCTACCATGGCCTGGTAATCTCTACCTCTCAGACCAATAGCTGCCCGGCACCAAATCATCATTTCACTTTTCGGGGGCATGGCAATAGGGAAAGGGTCACACATTCTTACGCTACCAATCTCACCACCGGAGAGTTCCAACTGTTGCCGTCGCATCAGTGCCCGGATCTCTTTCTGGAGCACTCGCTGCTGGCCGGAGCTGGCGTTCTTGGCAACCTGCTGTAAAATGAAAATCACCTCTGCAAGACAATTTTCAATCACATTAGTTCCTAGAGTTATCTTTGGGTGACTCTCGCGCTTGTCAATGTCTACAATGATCAGTCCCTGTGCTGCCAGTTCGACTCTACCGATATTAATGGTCATCTCTTTAAATCCAATCTGTGGCACGGGCTGACCATTACTGGCGATGATACTCAAGTCGTCGTCTGGATAGCGGGTTATATCCGAGTCATTCCAGTACTGCTTGAAGAGCACGTACGGGATGGTGGTGACCTGTGACCTGGTGTCCAGTAGGGCACTCATAGGGATGCCATCCAGTACCACAGGCAAGACTGGACGTCCTCCCACATATTTGTCGCGCCAGTTCGATGGGCCTGGTGATCTTTTTCCTGGGGGTTGGCCCTCTACCCCAGGTTGTGCCAGTTTAAAGGACAGTACCTTGCCATATGTCCGGGTTGATTGCAGCGGCGGCAGATGGGTTGTCCGTCCTCGTTCTATCGGTCGCTGGGTCTTCCTCTGGCCGGTGGGGTCCTCCTTGGTCGACGCCACGGGATGTCCTCCGGTCCGGATGCCAGCTGGATCTTCCCTGGAGTGGAAACCTGGAAAGACTGCACAGTTCGGGTTAGCGCAGCAACGCTTTTAGCTAGCTCTTGGACCTGATGGTGCAGGTCTGGAGCCGGGTCATTGTTCAAAGCCTGCGCATCAGCTCCCACTGGCCCTGCCGACAAGGGTGTCGCCTCCTGGTGGTAAGCGGTAGCAGGGCGCCTATGGGCCACAACGCCACCCAGTGCCGGTTCTCGGAGCACCCGGATGGCTCTGTCCTTGAACTGTGCAAAGTCCAGATGAGGATCCTGTAAGGCTATGGCCCGCAACTGGGTTCGGTGGACATTGCAATATAGTCCCTCTATAAATTGTTCGGTCAGCAGCCTGTCCTCGTTTCCCACGCTGTCAGGGTCGGTCTGCTTAATGGCTCTCAGGGCCTCTTGTAAGTTTAGTGCATAGTCCCTTATACTCTCATGTGCTCGCTGCTTGCACCCATAGAATCTAAGCTTAATCTCGGCTGAGGTGCGGGTATCAAAGGTGTCCCTCAGCCGGGTTAGTATCCCTGCGACAGTCCTCCTCCCAGGTGGCCAGGACTTTACCTCCCTTTAGGCTGCCCGGTTAGTTGGGCCACCAGGATGCTCACTTTTTGCTCTTCTGTGAGGGGGTACACCTGGAAGAGGCTATCCAGCTTTTCTCTAAAGTCATTCAGGGTATGTGACTCCCCTGAGTACTGGGGTAGCCAGGCTGCTCCCGGGATATAGGGCATGGTGAAAGGCATGACTGCAGCAGCGGTGGCGCTGGCAGGGGTTGAGGCAGTGAAGCTCTCCTCCGTATCCGACATCTTCCTCCCCCCTAGTGGACCGTGGCCTACCTTGCGATGATCCTCTTCCGTAGGCCGCGGCTCCGCAGTGGATCGTCAGGGTTGAGGACCTTCCGTTTCGCTCCTGTGACATCGGCGTCTGCTGGGCTCCTTCCAGGACCTTACGCAACGTCCGGACGTGAGGCGGGGCTTCAGTTCTCGCGCGCTTTCGGAGTCCACGCCCCTCTTCTTCCAGCGCGGCGTCTTCAAGATGGCGTCCAACGACGGGAAAACTCCACGGATGGCGGGAAGAAGGCAGAAGATGGCGCCGGATGGCGGGTAAACTTCGCAGATGGCGGGAAGAAGGTAGAAGATGGTGCCGGATGGCGGGAAACCTCCACGGATGGCGGGAATCTTCACCACTGGTAAGTTTGAACAGTCTTTTTCAGGCACGCAGTACCCGGTGGTTGCAGGCACAAAATCCTGCCAACTACGCCAAAGTTGACGCGCCCCTGGGCCTATGTGGTGTAGCGTTGCGCACGCGGGGACTACCCGGAGCCGGGCCTGTTGGGGGTAGTAGTCTCGTGGCGGTGACCCGGTCCGTGCCCAGGGAGTCAAACTGTGTGGCTGAGTATTAGCAGTAGATGTAGGACGACTACGCCACCCGTTGAATGCAGCTATGGAGCTGCCGCTGCAGGGCAGGCCGTTGAGGCCGGTGGAAGGATGGTGCAGCGTGGATGGTATAACCCCCAACGGGAGGGGTATGGCCTCAGGGCAGCCGACGTGGATGATGGGGGTAGCAGGAACCACTCAGAGACGATGCGGTGTAGTTCAGGGTCTTTACTGGTGACAAAGATAGACCCTCCCGGAGTACTGGCTAGCGGTCGGGGCCTGGTCAGTCCTTGAGCAGATGGGATCTCCCCTGGCCGGGCGGAGTTGTAGGCCTCCCCAATTAATTGTACTCTTCTGGCTACCTTGCTAGAGGCGGGTAAAAGTAGCCCACGTCCCTGAGTGTACCGTGTGGTGCTCACCCGTATGGCCGGTGACTCGGGGCCTTCTAGTGGCTTCCGCTCCACAACGGCGGTGCTGGTCCCACGCGTGTGACCGTGCCTTCGGGTTTCTTGGCCAGAGGACCTGAAATCCCCTGCCGGTCGGTTTCTGCTGCTGGGTAAGGATTAGTCCCCACAGCCTCGGACTCCGGGTCCGGTCGTAACTCTTCAATCAGGGCGAGCTCTACAGCTGCCAGCCCCTGATTCCTTTTAGCACGACTTCCTCAGAGCTCCTGATCTCTCTTTCCTATAGCTGCTTCTCCTCTTCTCTCTCTACTCTTTCTCTTCTCTCCTCTAACCCTGCCTCAGCCCCAGTTTTATATAGGGGAAGTTCTTCCCCTCCCAGGACTGGGCAGGAGGTGTGGCATGCATAGGATTCCTGACCAAGAGACCTCCCACCTGCTCTCAGACATAATATTGCTATTACTGTGGAAACCAGCCCCCTGGGGTGCCACATCCACCAGGCGGAAAGGCAGCATTTCTGTAGCCAAGAGCTTGCAGATGGTGAAATTCAACCTCTTAGCTTTCTCATGGCTAGGAGGAAATGGTCTTTTACTTGTCCACATCTGAGGGACCGAGGGCTGGCTATTGTGCTTAGACGGGGTTGATAAGGGTGTCCCCGGCAAACTGCCGGTCTGTGAGGAAGATGCAGGCGGACATTTTAGGTTGCCTTGATCCAAAGGTGGTGCTATCGATGTCGGACAGCGCTCAACACCAGCTGGTGTTACCACCTCCAAAGAAAAGAATGACCTGCCAATCACGCTGGCTGTTGCGGGTAAAGAGGTGGCAGGTCTGCGCCCCAAAACAGGTGTGACTGCTGTCCCCCCAGTCACAGAGGATGAAGAGGCCGCGGATGCACAAGATATGGCAGACGGTGGTTGGCCCGGCCGGCTAGGCCGCATTGTAGCACACTGAGCTTCCCACTGCAACTTATGCTTCATGTCCATGTGCCGGTTCATGCATGAAGTACTCAAACTATGTATTTTTTGGCCTCTACTTAGCTTTTGCTGACAAATGTTACAGATAACACGAGTTGGGTCATCTTTATCGATCTGAAAAAATGCCCAGGCTATGCAAGGCTTAGCACCCATGCGACCTGAAGAGCCACCACGACTTGTGGTGAGAGGCAGAGTTGTGTTTGAGGATGCAGTTGTTGACGTGCTTCCAGTACTACGTCTCTGTCCAGGAAGGCGCAACCTGACCTCGTCGTCACTAGCATCTTCCTCCACCTCCTCTGCTGACCTCATCTCTTGGCTGACTGTGGGTTGACAGTAAGTGGGATCTCCAACCTCATCATCATCACCCTGTGCGTTATCACACCCGTCGTCCTCAGAGCCAACCTGTTCCTGCCCTGACAAAAAACTAAAGTTGTCGCTCCAATCAGGTATTTGAGTCTTATCATCATCTTCCTCATTGTCTCCACCAACAGGAGTTACAGTTTGGGAATGAGGGTCTACATTATGGTCAGAACCTTCTGCGTCTGGTCCTGGATCCGACTCATAAAGATTCTGGGCATCAGTGCAGATCATTTCCTCGTCTGGATTCACAGAAGCGCTGGAGTCGACCTCTGATTCCCAGGCTATAGTATGAGTAAACAGCTCTGCAGACTCAACCATCTGTTCTACCTCATACTCAGACGGGCAGCTGGAGATTTGGGAGCTGTGAGGAAGCAAGTGCGATTGGGGTGACACCTTTGAGGACTGGAGTATTTGTGATGTTGAAGTTGATGTGGAGGAGAGCCCACTTAAAGGAGCACTTGAAATCCGTTGAAGCACCTGCTGTTTTTGTGCCTCATCTGGAATTTGTAGCGATTGGCGTGGCCGTAAGAAAGGGATCTTATCACATTGTCCGCTAAAAGAAGTAGACATTTTAGTTTGGCTGGAAGATGGTCTTTCTTCTGCAGATGTTACTGTTGCTTTAACACCTACCCCACGGACACAACCTTTTTTCCCCTTCCCAACACGCCTATTCCCCTTTCCACCAGCAGCAGGCCTTTTTCCACTCATTTTGGTGGTTAACTAATTCACAACTCTGGAGTTGTTTGCACAAAAAAACAATGGATGGGAACCGAGCAGAGCTGAGTGGCCAAACTGTGGTATTAGGCCAAAACTATTGGCTGGGTTAGATGCAGAAAAAAATTATATTCAATTTGCAACCTGATGGAGGTCTGTATAGATGGACTAATACAACAAGTCCCACACACAGCTAGAAGCCCAATATTTTTTCAGAGGTAGATGCAGAAAAAAATATATTCAGTTTGCAACCTGATGGAGGTCTGTATAGATGGATTAATAGAACAAGTCCCACACACAGCTAGAAGCCCAATATTTTTTCAGAGGTAGATGCAGAAAAAAATTATATTCAGTTTGCAACCTTATGGAGGTCAGTATAGATGGACTAATAGAACAAGTCCCACACACAGCTAGAAGGCCAAATATTTTTTCAGAGGTAGATGCAGAAAAAAATTATATTCAGTTTGCAACCTTATGGAGGTCAGTATAGATGGACTAATAGAACAAGTCCCACACACAGCTAGAAGGCCAAATATTTTGTCAGAGGTAGATGCAGAAAAAAATTATATTCAGTTTGCAACCTTATGGAGGTCAGTATAGATGGACTAATACAACAAGTCCCACACACAGCTAGAAGCCCAATATTTTTTCAGAGGTAGATGCAGAAAAAAAAATATTCAGTTTGCAACCTGATGGAGGTCTGTATAGATGGATTAATAGAACAAGTCCCACACACTGCTAGAAGCTGAAATATTTTTTCAGAGGTAGATGCAGAAAAAAATATATTCAGTTTGCAACCTGATGGAGGTCTGTATAGATGGATTAATAGAACAAGTCCCACACACAGCTAGAAGCCCAATATTTTTTCAGAGGTAGATGAAGAAAAAAATATATGCAGTTTGCAACCTGATGGAGGTCAGTATAGATGGACTAGTACAACAAGTCCCACACACAGCTAGAAGCCCAATATTTTTTCAGAGCTAGATGCAGAAAAAAATTATATTCAATTTGCAACCTGATGGAGGTCAGTATAGATGGACTAATAGAACAAGTCCCACACACAGCTAGAAGGCCAAATATTTTTTCAGAGGTAGATGCAGAAAAAAATTATATTCAGTTTGCAACCTTATGGAGGTCAGTATAGATGGACTAATAGAACAAGTCCCACACACAGCTAGAAGGCCAAATATTTTTTCAGAGGTAGATGCAGAAAAAAATTATATTCAGTTTGCAACCTTATGGAGGTCAGTATAGATGGACTAATAGAACAAGTCCCACACACAGCTAGAAGGCCAAATATTTTTTCAGAGGTAGATGCAGAAAAAAATATATTCAGTTTGCAACCTGATGGAGGTCTGTATAGATGGATTAATAGAACAAGTCCCACACACAGCTAGAAGCCCAATATTTTTTCAGAGGTAGATGAAGAAAAAAATATATGCAGTTTGCAACCTGATGGAGGTCAGTATAGATGGACTAGTACAACAAGTCCCACACACAGCTAGAAGCCCAATATTTTTTCAGAGCTAGATGCAGAAAAAAATTATATTCAATTTGCAACCTGATGGAGGTCAGTATAGATGGACTAATAGAATGATGCTATGCCCAAAAGATTTTACTTCACTAGGTGCAGTAAAAAAATTGGTATTCTATACACAGGTGGTATATCTTGCAACACAGATAGGCTACTCCACTGACTAACACACTCTGCAATAGGCCAAAAAGGATTAGCTTTGCTAGATTCAGCCAAATGCTGTGAAAAAAACTTGCACAGCACTGGCACAGACCTGCCTGGCAAAAACTGATAGGAACTGATGTAACCTAGTCCTGAAAAGGACTCCAATTACAATTAGTCTTTACTCCCACAATCTATCTATTTAAGAGCACAGACCTGCCTGATAAAAGTCGTAGGAAATGCTGTAACCTAGTCCTTAAAAGGACTGCAATCACAACTATTCCCTACTCCCAAGCTATCTGTAGATTTGTGCGAAAATTGGCTTGAAATTAACAAGGTATAGCGCACACAGCAACAGCGGTGCCGTCTAACACGCAGCTGCAGCAGTGAGAAAATGGTGGCGACGGGGAAAATGGCTTGGTCTTATAGGGCAAGGACATGTGACATACACTGCCAATGACACATGCCCTTGCTTGTGTGAAAAAAAGCACTTCGCTCCGTGTGTGCGCTGCTGATAGGCTGACAGATTGCACCTCCCCACTGCAAATGCGGGAAAGAGAAAAAAAAATGGAGATCTTCATTGTTCCTGCAGAGATCCATCCCCTGCCCCTCCCCCCACCCCGCTGTACACTCAAACTGCGTATTAACATTAATTTTCATCATTACTGAGAAAAAATCCAGTTATGATTTTGGTGCACGAACAGTTATCGAACATAACCTCGAACAGCCGAATTTTTCTCAAATTGTTCGTGTTCGCCGAACGGCTCGAACACCGCCCAAAACAGCTCGAATTTGAGATTGGCGAACAGTTCGAGTAGAACAACGCTCATCTCTAGTTGTCTTATTGTGTCATTGTGACCTTCACCTCTCTTCCAAGGGGCATTAAAACCATCTTGTTAAGCTACTGTTAGCTCCCCGTCTCTTCCACGAGGCATTGATATTGTCTTTTTATTCCACTGCGACCTCCACCACTCTTCCAAGGGGCATTGATATTGTCTTTTTAATCCACTGCGAACTCCCCCACTCTTCCAAGGGGCATTAAAACAGTCTTGTTATGCTACTGTGACGTCGACTTCTCTTCCAAGAGGCATTAAAACCATCTGGTTAAACCACTCTGAACTCCAGAGCTCTTCCAAGGGGCATTTATATTGTCTTTTTATTCCACTCTAACCTCCACCACACTTCCAAGGGGCATTGACATTGTCTTTTTATTCCAGTGCGACCTCCACCACTCTTCCAAGGGGCATTAAAACCATATTGTTAAGCTACAGTGACCTCCACATCTCTTCCACGGGTCATTGATATTGTCTTTTTATTCCACTGTTACCTCCACCAATCTTCCAAGGGGCATTGATATTGTTTTTTTATTCCACTGTGACCTCCACCACTCTTCCAAGGTGCATTAAAACCGTCTTGTGAAGTTACTGTGACCTCCACGCCTCTTCCAAGAAGCGTTAAAACCATCTGGTTATACCACTCTGAACTACACAGATCTTCCAAAGGGCATTATTATAGTCTTTTTATTCCACTGTAACCTCCACCACTCTTCCAAGGGGCATTTATATTGTCTTTTTATTCTGCTGCGACCTCCACCAGTCCTCCAAGAGGCATTAAAACCGTCTTGTTAAGCTACTGTGACCTCCACGTCTCTTCCACGCGGCATTGAAATTGTCTTTTTATTCCACTGTAACCTCCACCACTCGTCCAAGGGGCATTGATAATGTCTTTTTTTTCCACTGCGACCTCCACCACTCTTCCAAGGAGCATTGATAATGTCTTTTTATTCCAATGCGACCTCCAGCACTCTTCCAAGGCTCATTGATATTGTATTTTCAATCCACTGCGACCTCCACCACTCTTCCAAGGGGATTAAAACCGTATTGTTAAGGTATTGTGACCTCCACATCTTTTCCACGGGGCATTGATATTGTCTTTTTATTTAACTGTTTCCTCCACCACTGTTCCAAGGGGCATTGATAATGTCTTTTTATTCCACTGGGACCTTCACCACTCTTCCAAGTGGCAATGATATTGTCTTTTTAATCCACTGCGACCTCCACCACTCTTCCAAGGGGCATTAAATAAGTCTTGTTAAGCTACTGTGACCTCCACGTCTCTTCCAAGGTGCATTAAAACCGTCAATTTCAACCACTCTGAACTCCACAGCTCTTGCAAGAGGCATTGATATTGACTTTTTACTCCACTGTAACCTACAGCACTCTTTCAAGGGGCATTGATATTGTCTTTTTATTCCACTACGACTTCTACCACTCTCCCAAGGTGCATTAAAAACATCTTGTTTAGCTACTGTAACGTCCATGTCTATTCCACGGGGCAATGATATTGTCTTTTTATTCCACTGTATCCTCCACCACTCTTCCAAGGGGTATTGATATTGTCTTTTTATTCCAATGCAACTTCCACCTCTCTTCTAAGGGGCATTGATATTGTCTTTTTAATCCACTGCGACCTCCACCACTTTTCCAAGGGGCATTAAAAATGTCTTTTTAAGCTTCTGTGACCTCCACGTCACTTCCAGTGGGCATTAAAACCGTCTGGTTTAACTACTCTGAACTCCACTGCTCTTCCAAAGGGCATTGATATTGTCTTTTTCATCCTCTGTTCCCTCCACCACTCTTCCAAGGGGCATTGATATTGTTTTTTTATTCCACTGCGACCTCCACTACTCTTCCAAGGGGCATTGATATTTTCTTTTTATTCCACTGCGACCTCCACCACTCTTCTAAGGGGCATTTATATTGTCTTTTTAATCAACTGCGACCTCCACCACTCTTCCAAGGGCCATTAAAACCGTGTTATTAAGCTACTTTGACCTCCACGTCAATTCCACGGGGCATTAAAACCGTCAATTTTAACCACTCTGAACTCCAAAGCTCTTGCAAGGGGCATTGATATTGTCTTCTTATTCCAATGTAACCTCCAGCACTCTTAAAAGGGGCATTAATATTGTCTTTTTATTCCACTGCAACTTCCACCTCTCTTCCAAGGTGCATTAAAACCGTAAATTTAAACCACTCTGAACTCCACAGCTTTTGCAAGAGGCATTGATATTTATTGTCTTTCTATTCCACTGTAACCTACAGCACTCTTTCAAGGGGCATTGATATTGTCTTTTTATTCCACTACGACTTTCACCACTCTCCCAAGGTGCATTAAAAACATCTTGTTTAGCTACTGTAACGTCCATGTCTATTCCACGGGGCATTGATATTGTCTTTTTATTCCACTGTATACTCCACCACTCTTCCAAGGAGTATTGATATTGTCTCTTTATTCCACTGCGACTTCAACCTCTCTTCTAAGGGGCATTGATATTGTCTTTTTAATCCACTGCGACCTCCACCACTCGTCCAAGAGGCATTAAAACAGTCTTGTTAAGCTACTGTGACCTCCACATCTCTTCCAAGCGACATTAAAACCGTCTGGATAAACCACTCGGAACTCCACAGCTCTTCAAAGGGGCATTGATATTGTCTTTTTATTCCACTGTAACCTCCTCCATTCTACCAAGGGGTATTGATATTGTCTTTTTAATGCACTGCGACCTCCACCACTCTTCCAAGGGGCATTAGAACCATCTGGTTAAACCACTCTGAACTACATAGCTCTTTCAAGAGGCATTGATAATGTCTTTTTATTTCACTGTAACCTCCACCACTCTTTCAAGGGGCATTGATATTGTCTTTTTATTCCACTGCGACCTCCACCACTCTTCCAAGGGGCATTAAAACCGTCTTGTTAAGCTACTATCACCTTCACGTCCCTTCCAAGGGGCATTAAAACCGTCAATTTAAACCACTCTGAACTCCACAGTTCTTGCAAGGGGCATTGATATTGTCTTCTTATTCCAATGTAACCTCCAGCACTCTTCCAAGGGGCATTGATATTTTATTTTTATTCCACTGCAACTTACACCTCTCTTCCAGGGGAATTAAAACCGTCTTGTTAAGCTACTGTGACCTCCACGTCTCTTTCACGGGGCATTGAAATTGTCTTTTTAATCCACTGTAACCTCCACCACTCTTCCAAGGGGCATTGATAATGTCTTTTTATTCCACTGGGACCTTCACCACTCTTCCAAGTGGCATTGATATTGTCTTTTTAATCCACTGCGACCTCCACCACTATTCCAAGGGGCATTAAAACCATCTTGTTAAGCTACTGTGACCTCCACTTCTCTTCCAAGGTGCATTAAAACCGTCAATTCAAACCACAATGAACTCCACAGCTCTTGCAAGAGTCATTGATATTGTCTTTTTACTCCACTGTCACCTACAGCACTCTTTCAAGGGTCATTGATATTGTCTTTTTATTTCACTACGACTTCCACCACTCTCCCAAGGTGCATTAAAAGCATCTTGTTTAGCTACTGTAACGGCCATGTCTATTTCATGGTGCATTGATATTGTCTTTCTATTCCACTGTATCCTCCACCACTCTTCCAAGGGGTATTGATATTGTCTTTTTATTCCACTGTGACTTCCACCTCTCTTCTAAGGGGCATTGATATTGTCTTTTTAATCCACTGCGACCTCCACCACTCTTCCAAGAGGCATTAAAAGAGTCTTGTTAAGCTACTGTGACCTCCACATCTCTTCCAAGCGGCATTAATACCGTCTGGATAAACTACTCTGAACTCCACTGCTCTTCAAAGGGGCATTGATATTGTCTTTTTATTCCACTGTAACCTCCACCATTCTTCCAAGGGGTACTGATATTGTCTTTTTAATGCACTGCGACCTCCACCACCCTTCCAAGGGGCATTAAAACCATCTGGTTAAACCACTCTGAACTCCATAGCTCTTTCAAGAGGCATTGATATTGTCTTTTTATTTCACTGCAACCTCCACCACTCTTTCAAGGGGCATTGATATTGTCTTTTTATTCCACTGCGACCTCCAACACTCTTCCAAGGGGCATTAAAACCGTATTGTTAAGCTACTGTCACCTTCACGTCCCCTCCAAGCGGCATTAAAACCGTCAATTTAAACCACTCTGAACTCCACAGCTCTTGCAAGGGGCATTGATATTGTCTTTTTATTCCAATGTAACCTCCAGCACTCTTCCAAGGGGCATTGATATTGTCTTTTTATTCCACTGCAACTTCCACCTCTCTTCCAAGGGGCATTAAAACCATCTTGTTAAGCTACTGTGACCTCCACGTCTCTTTAACGGGGCATTGATATTGTCTTTTTAATCCACTGTAACCTCCACCACTCTTCCAAGGGGCATTGATATTGTCTTTTCATTCCACTGGGACCTTCACCACTCTTTCAAGTGGCATTGATATTGTCTTTTTAATCCTCTGTGACCTCCACCACTCTTCCAAGGGGCATTAAAACCGTCTTGTTAAGCTACTGTGACCTCCAAGTCTCTTACAAGGTGCATTAAAACCGTCAATTTAAACCACTCTGAACTCCACAGCTCTTGCAAGAGGCATTGATATTGTCTTTTTATTCCACTGTAACCTACAGCACTCTTTCAAGGGGCATTGATATTGTCTTTTTATTCCACTACGACTTTCACCACTCTCCCAAGGTGCATTAAATACATCTTGTTTAGCTACTGTAACGTCCATGTCTATTCCACGGGGCATTGATATTGTCTTTTTATTCCACTGTATACTCCACCACTCTTCCAAGGAGTATTGATATTGTCTTTTTGTTCCACTGCGACTTCAACCTCTCTTCTAAGGGGCATTGATATTGTCTTTTTAATCCACTGCGACCTCCACCACTCTTCCAAGAGGCATTAAAACAGTCTTGTTAAGCTACTGTGACCTCCACATCTCTTCCAAGCGGCATTAAAACCGTCTGGATAAACCACTCGGAACTCCATAGCTCTTCAAAGGGGCATTGATATTGTCTTTTTATTCCAATTTAACCTCCTCCATTCTACCAATGGGTATTGATATTGTCTTTTTAATGCACTGCGACCTCCACCACTCTTCCAAGGGGCATTAGAACCATCTGGTTAAACCACTCTGAACTCCATAGCTCTTTCAAGAGGCATTGATATTGTCTTTTTATTTTACTGTAACCTCCACCATTCTTTCAAGGGGCATTGATAATGTCTTTTTATTCCACTGGGACCTTCACCACTCTTCCAAGTGGCATTGTTATTGTCTTTTTAATCCACTGCGACCTCCACCACTATTCCAAGGGGCATTAAAACCGTCTTGTTAAGCTACTGTGACCTCCACTTCTCTTCCAAGGTGCATTAAAACCATCAATTTAAGCCACAATGAACTCCACAGCTCTTGCAAGAGTCATTGATATTGTCTTTTTACTCCACTGTAACCTACAGCACTCTTTCAAGGGTCATTGATATTGTCTTTTTATTCCACTACGACTTCCACCTCTCTTCCAAGGGGCATTAAAACCATCTTGTTAAGCTACTGTGACCTCCACGTCTCTTTCACGGGGCATTGATATTGTCTTTTTATTCCACTGTAACCTCCACCACTCTTCCAAGGGGCATTGATATTGTCTTTTTATTCCACTGGGACCTTCACCACTCTTCCAAGTGGCATTGATATTGTCTTTTTAATCCTCTGTGACCTCCACCACTCTTCCAAGGGGCATTAAAACCGTCTTGTTAAGCTACTGTGACCTCCAAGTCTCTTACAATGTGCATTAAAACCGTCAATTTAAACCACTCTGAACTCCACAGCTCTTGCAAGAGGCATTGATATTGTCTTTTTATTCCACTGTAACCTACAGCACTCTTTCAAGGGGCATTCATATTGTCTTTTTATTCCACTACGACTTTCACCACTCTCCCAAGGTGCATTAAAAACATCTTGTTTAGCTACTGTAACGTCCATGTCTATTCCACGGGGCATTGATATTGTCTTTTTATTCCACTGTATACTCCACCACTCTTCCAAGGAGTATTGATATTGTCTTTTTATTCCACTGCGACTTCAACCTATCTTCTAAGGGGCATTGATATTGTCTTTTTAATCCACTGCGACCTCAATCACTCTTCCAAGAGGCATTAAAACAGTCTTGTTAAGCTACTGTGACCTCCACATCTCTTCCAAGCGGCATTAAAACTGTCTGGATAAACCACTCGGAACTCCACAGCTCTTCAAAGGGGCATTGATATTGTCTTTTTATTCCACTGTAACCTCCTCCATTCTACCAAGGGGCATTGATATTGTCTTTTTATTCCACTGCAACTTCCACCTCTCTTCCAAGGGGCATTAAAACCATCTTGTTAAGCTACTGTGACCTCCATGTCTCTTTCACGGGGCATTGATATTGTCTTTTTATTCCACTGTAACCTCCACCATTCTTCCAAGGGGCATTGATATTGTCTTTTTATTCCACTGGGACCTTCACCACTCTTTCAAGTGGCATTGATATTGTCTTTTTAATCCTCTGTGACCTCCACCACTCTTCCAAGGGGCATTAAAACCGTCTTGTTAAGCTACTGTGACCTCCAAGTCTCTTAAAAGGTACATTAAAACCGTCAATTTAAACCACTCTGAACTCCACAGCTCTTGCAAGAGGCATTGATATTGTCTTTTTATTCCACTGTAACCTACAGCACTCTTTCAAGGGGCATTGATATTGTCTTTTTATTCCACTACGACTTTCACCACTCTCCCGAGGTGCATTAAAAACATCTTGTTTAGCTACTGTAACGTCCATGTCTATTCCACGGGGCATTGATATTGTCTTTTTATTCCACTGTATACTCCACCACTCTTCCAAGGAGCATTGATATTGTCTTTTTATTCCACTGCGACTTCAACCTCTCTTCTAAGGGGCATTGATATTGTCTTTTTAATCCACTGCGACCTCCACCACTCTTCCAAGAGGCATTAAAACAGTCTTGTTAAGCTACTGTGACCTCCACATCTCTTCCAAGTGGCATTAAAACCCTCTGGATAAACCACTTGGAACTCCACAGCTCTTCAAAGGGGCATTGATATTTTCTTTTTATTCCACTGTAACCTCCTCCATTCTACCAATGGGTATTGATATTGTCTTTTTAATGCACTGCGACCTCCACCACTCTTCCAAGGGGCATTAGAACCATCTGGTTAAACCACTCTGAATTTCATAGCTCTTTCAAGAGGCATTGATATTGTCTTTTTATTTCACTGTAACCTCCACCACTCTTTCAAGGGGCATTGATATTGTCTTTTTATTCCACTGCGACCTCCACCACTCTTCCAAGGGGCATTAAAACCGTCTTGTTAAGCTACTGTCACCTTCACGTCCCTTCCAAGGGGCATTAAAACCGTCAATTTAAACCACTCTGAACTCCACAGCTCTTGCAAGGGGCATTGATATTGTCTTTTTATTCCAATGTAACCTCCAGCACTCTTCCAAGGGGCATTGATATTGTCTTTTTATTCCACTGCAACTTACACCTCTCTTCCAAGGGGCATTAAAACCGTCTTGTTAAGCTACTGTGACCTCCACGTCTCTTTCACGGGGCATTGATATTGTCTTTTTAATCCACTGTAACCTCCACCACTCTTCCAAGGGGCATTGATAATGTCTTTTTATTCCACTGGGACCTTCACCACTCTTCCAAGTGGCATTGATATTGTCTTTTTAATCCACTGCGACCTCCACCACTATTCCAAGGGGCATTAAAACCGTCTTGTTAAGCTACTGTGACCTCCAAGTCTCTTACAAGGTGCATTAAAACCGTCAATTTAAACCACTCTGAACTCCACAGCTCTTGCAAGAGGCATTGATATTGTCTTTTTATTCCACTGTAACCTACAGCACTCTTTCAATGGTATTGATATTGTCTTTTTATTCCACTACTACTTTCACCACTCTCCCAAGGTGCATTAAAAACATCTTGTTTAGCTACTGTAACGTCCATGTCTATTCCACGGGGCATTGATATTGTCTTTTTATTCCACTGTATACTCCACCACTCTTCCAAGGAGTATTGATATTGTCTTTTTATTCCACTGCGACCTCAACCCCTCTTCTAAGGGGCATTGATATTGTCTTTTTAATCCACTGCGACCTCCACCACTCTTCCAAGAGGCATTAAAACAGTCTTGTTAAGCTACTGTGACCTCCACATCTCTTCCAAGCGGCATTAAAACCGTCTGGATAAACCACTCGGAACTCCACAGCTCTTCAAAGGGGCATTGATATTGTCTTTTTATTCCACTGTAACCTCCTCCATTCTACCAAGGGGCATTGATATTGTCTTTTTATTCCACTGCAACTTCCACCTCTCTTCCAAGGGGCATTAAAACCATCTTGTTAAGCTACTGTGATCTCCACGTTTCTTTCACGGGGCATTGATATTGTCTTTTTATTACACTGTAACCTCCACCACTCTTCCAAGGGGCATTGATATTGTCTTTTTATTCCACTGGGACCTTCACCACTCTTCCAACTGGCATTGATATTGTCTTTTTAATCCTCTGTGACCTTCACCACTCTTCCAAGGGGCATTAAAACCGTCTTGTTAAGCTACTGTGACCTCCAAGTCTCCTACAAGGTGCATTAAAACCGTCAATTTAAACCACTCTGAACTCCACAGCTCTTGCAAGAGGCATTGATATTGTCTTTTTATTCCACTGTAACCTACAGCACTCTTTTAAGGGGCATTGATATTGTCTTTTTATTCCACTACGACTTTCACCTCTCTCCCAAGGGGCATTAAAAACATCTTGTTTAGCTACTGTAACGTCCATGTCTATTCCACGGGGCATTGATATTGTGTTTTTATTCCACTGTATACTCCACCACTCTTCCAAGGAGTATTGATATTGTCTTTTTATTCCACTGAGACCTCCACCACTCTTCCAAGAGGCATTAAAACAGTCTTGTTAAGCTACTGTGACCTCCACATCTCTTCCAAGCGGCATTAAAACCGTCTGGATAAACCACTCGGAACTCCACAGCTCTTCAAAGGGGCATTGATATTGTTTTTTTATTCCACTGTAACCTCCTCCATTCTACCAAGGGGTATTGATATTGTCTTTTAATGCTCTGCGACCTCCACCACTCTTCCAAGGGGCATTAGAACCATCTGGTTAAACCACTCTGAACTCCACAGCTCTTGCAAGGGGCATTGATATTGTCTTTTTATTCCAATGTAACCTCCAGCACTCTTCCAAGGGGCATTGATATTGTCTTTTTATTCCACTGCAACTTACACCTCTCTTCCAAGGGGCATTAAAACCATCTTGTTAAGCTACTGTGACCTCCACGTCTCTTTCACAGGGCACTGATATTGTCTTTTTAATCCACTGTAACCTCCACCACTCTTCCTAGGGGCATTGATAATGTCTTTTTATTCCACTGGGACCTTCACCACTCTTCCAAGTGGCATTGATATTGTCTTTTTAATCCACTGCGACCTCCACCACTATTCCAAGGGGCATTAAACGCGTCTTGTTAAGCTACTGAGACCTTCACTTCTCTTCCAAGGTGCATTAAAACCGTCAATTTAAGCCACAATGAACTCCACAGCTCTTGCAAGAGTCATTGATATTGTCTTTTTACTCCACTGTAACCTACAGCACTCTTTCAAGGGTCATTGATATTGTCTTTTTATTCCACTACGACTTCCACCACTCTCCCAAGGTGCATTAAAAGCATCTTGTTTAGCTACTGTAACGTCCATGTCTATTCCACGGGGCATTGATATTGTCTTCCTATTCCACTGTATACTCCACCACTCTTCCAAGGGGTATTGATACTGTCTTTTTATTCCACTGCGACTTCCACCTCTCTTCTAAGGGGCATTGATATTGTCTTTTTAATCCACTGCGACCTCCACCACTCTTCCAAGAGGCATTAAAACAGTCTTGTTAAGCTACTGTAACCTCCACATCTCTTCCAAGCGGCATTAATACCGTCTGGATAAGCCACTCTGAACTCCACAGCTCTTCCAAGGGGCATTGATATTGTCTTTTTATTCCACTGTAACCTCCACCATTCTTCCAAGGGGTATTGATATTGTCTTTTTATTCCACTGCAACTACCACCTCTCTTCTAAGGGGCATTGATATTGTCTTTTTAATCCACTGCGACCTCCACCACTCTTCCAAGAGGCATTAAAATAGTCTTGTTAAGCTACTGTGACCTCCACATCTCTTCCAAGCGGCATTAATACCGTCTGGATAAGCCACTCTGAACTCCACAGCTCTTCCAAGGGGCATTGATATTGTCTTCTTATTCCACTGTAACCTCCACCATTCTTGCAAGGGGTATTGATGTTGTCTTTTTAATCCACTGCGACCTCCACCACCCTTCCAAGGGGCATTAAAACCATCTGGTTAAACCACTCTGAACTCCATAGCTCTTTCAAGAGGCATTGATGTTGTCTTTTTATTTCACTGTAACCTCCACCACTCTTTCAAGGGGCAGTGATATTGTCTTTTTATTCCACTGCGACCTCCAGCACTCTTCCAAGGTACATTAAAACCGTATTGTTAAGCTACTGTCACCTTCACGTCCCTTCCAAGGGGCATTAAAACCGTCAATTTAAACCACTCTGAACTCCACAGCTCTTGCAAGGGGCATTGATATTGTCTTTTTATTCCAATGTAACCTCCAGCACTCTTCCAAGGGGCATTGATATTGTCTTTTTATTCCACTGCAACTTCCACCTCTCTTCCAAGGGGCATTAAAACCATCTTGTTAAGCTACTGTGACCTCCACGTCTCTTTCACGGGGCATTGATATTGTCTTTTAATTCCACTGTGACCTCCACCACTCTTCCAAGGGGCATTGATATTGTCTTTTTAATCCACTGGGACCTTCACCACTCTTCCAAGTGGCATTGATATTGTCTTTTTAATCCTCTGTGACCTCCACCACTCTTCCAAGGGGCATTAAAACCGTCTTGTTAAGCTACTGTGACCTCCAAGTCTCTTACAAGGTGCATTAAAACCGTCAATTTAAACCACTCTGAACTCCACAGCTCTTGCAAGAGGCATTGATATTGTCTTTCTACTCCACTGTAACCTACAGCACTCTTTCAAGGGGCATTGATATTGTCTTTTTATTCCACTACGACTTCCACCACTCTCCCAAGGTGCATTAAAAACATCTTGTTTAGCTACTGTACCATCCATGTCTATTCCACGGGGCATTGATGTTGTCTTTTTATCACACTGTATCCTCCATCACTCTTCCAAGGGGTATTGATATTGTCTTTTTATTCCACTGCAACTACCACCTCTCTTCTAAGGGGCATTGATATTGTCTTTTTAATCCACTGCAACCTCCACCACTCTTCCAAGAGGCATTAAAACAGTCTTGTTAAGCTACTGTGACCTCCACATCTCTTCCAAGCGGCATTAAAACCGTCTGGATAAACCACTCTGAACTCCACAGCTCTTCCAAGGGGCATTGATATTGTCTTTTTATTCCACTGTATCCTCCATCACTCTTCCAAGGGGTATTGTTATTGTCTTTTTATTCCACTGCAACTACCACCTCTCTTCTAAGGGGCATTGATATTGTCTTTTTAATCCACTGCGACCTCCACCACTCTTCCAAGAGGCATTAAAACAGTCTTGTTAAGCTACTGTGACCTCCACATCTCTTCCAAGCGGCATTAAAACCGTCTGGATAAACCACTCTGAACTCCACAGCTCTTCCAAGGGGCATTGATATTGTCTTTTTATTCCACTGTAACCTCCACCATTCTTCAAAGGGGTATTGATATTGTCTTTTTAATGCACTGCGACCTCCACCACCCTTCCAAGGGGCATTAAGACCATCTGGTTAAAAGACTCTGAACTCCATATCTCTTTCAAGAGGCATTGATATTGTCTTTTTATTTCACTGTAACCTCCACCACTCTATCAAGGGGCATTGATATTGGCTATTTATTCCACTGCGACCTCCACCACTCTTCCAAGGGGCATTAAAACCGTCTTGTTAAGCTACTGTCACCTTCACGTCCCTTCCAAGGGGCATTAAAACCGTCAATTTAAACCACTCTGAACTCCACAGCTCTTGCAAGGGGCATTGATATTGTCTTTTTATTCCACTGCAACTTCCACCTCTCTTCCAAGGGGCATTAAAACCGTCTTGTTAAGCTACTGTGACCTCCATGTCTCTTCCACAGGGCATGGATATTGTCTTTTTATTCCACTGGAACCGCCAACATTCTTCCAATGGGCATTGATATTGTGTTTTTATTCCACTGAGACTTCAACCACTACTTCAAGGAGCATTGACATTGTCTTTTTAATCCACTTCGACATCCAATACTCTTCCAACGGGCATTAAAACAGTCTTGTTAATCTTCTGTGACCTCCACGTCTCTTCCAAGGGGCATTAAAACCGTCAATTTAAACCACTCTCAACCCCACAGCTCTGGCAAGGGGCTTTGATATTGTTTTTTATTCCAATGTAACCTCCAGCACTCTTCCAAGGGGCATTGATATTGTCTTTTCATTCCACTGCGACTTTCACCTCTCTTCCAAGGGACATTAAAACCGTCTTGTTAAGGTACTGTGACATCCACGTCTCTTTAACGGGGCATTTATATTGTCTTTTTATTCCACTGTAAACTACACCACTCTTCCAAGGGGCATTGATATTCTCTTCTAATTCCACTGCCACCTCCACCACTCTTCCAAGGGGCATTGATATTGTCTTTTTAATCCACTGCGACCTCCACCACTTTTCCAAGGGGCATTAAAAACGTCTTTTTAAGCTACTGTGACCGCCACGTCACTTCCAATGGGCTTTAAAACCGTCTGGTTTTACTGCTCTAAACTCCACTGCTCTTCCAAGGGGCATTGATATTGTCTTTTTAATCCACTGTTACCTCCACCACTCTTCCAAGGGGCAATGATATTGTTTTTTTATTCCACTGCGACCTCCACTACTCTTCCAAGGGGCATTGATATTGTTTTTTTATTCCACTGCGACCTCCACCACTCTTCTAAGGGGCATTTATATGGTCTTTTTAATCAACTGCGACCTCCACCACTCTTCCAAGGGGCATTAAAACTGTCTTGTTAAGCTGCTGTAACCTCCATGTCTATTCCACGGGGCATTGATATTGTCTTTTTATTCCAATGTAACCTCCACCACTCTTCTAAGGGGCAGTGATATTGTCTTTTTAAACCACTGCGACCTCCACCACTCTTTCAAGAGGCATTAAAAACATCTTATTAAGCTACCATGACCTCCACGTCTCTTCCAATGGGCATTAAAACCGTCTTGTTAAACCACTCTGAATTCCACAGCTCATCAAAGGGGCATTGATATTGTCTTTTTATTCCACTGTAACCTCCACCACTTTTCCTATGGGAATTGATATTGTCTTTTTATTATTATTATTATTATTATTTATTATTATAGCGCCATTTATTCCATGGCGCTTTACATGATAGGGATATACATTACAAAAGCATTTACATAATCTTAACAAAACGAGTCAGCGACTGGTACAGGAGGAGCGAGGACCCTGCCCACGAGGGCTCACGTTCTAGAAGGGATGGGTGGGGATACATTAGGTGAGGGAAGAGCTAGTTGTGCAGCGGTGGTTACTGCAGGTTGTAGGCTTGTCGGAAGAGGAGGGTCTTCAAGTTTCTTTTGAAGGTTTCCACGGTCAGCGAGAGTCTGTTGTGTTGGGTTAGAGAGTTCCAGAGTAGGGGGGATGCACGGGAGAAATCTTGTATACGATTGTGGGAGGAGGAGATAAGAGGGGAGTAGAGAAGGAGTTCTTGTGAGGATTGGAGGTTGCGTGCAGGTAAGTACCGGGAGACTAGGTCACAGATGTATAGGGGAGACAGGTTGTGGATGGCTTTGTATGCCATGGTTAGAGTTTTGAACTGGAATCTCTGGGCAATGGGGAGCCAGTGAAGACATTGACAGAGAGGAGAGGCCGAGGAATAGTGGGGGGACAGGTGAATTAGTCGAGCAGCAGAGCTTAGGATAGATTGGAGAGGCGCCAGAGTGTTGTAAGGGAGGCCACAGAGCAGGAGGTTGCAGTAGTCGAGGCGGGATATGATGAGGGCATGCACTAGTGTTTTTGCAGAGTCTTTGCTGAGAAATGCACGGATCCGGGAGATGTTTTTGATTTGGAGTCGGCAGGAAGTGGAAAGGGCTTGGATATGTGGCTTGAAGGAGAGATCAGAGTCCAGGGTTACTCCAAGGCAGCGAGCTTGTGGGACTGAGGAGAGTGAACAGCCATTGACGTTGATGGCTAGGTCAAATGGGGGATGTGAATGAGAGGGTGGAAAGATGATGAACTCTGTTTTATCCATGTTGAGTTTTAGAAATCTGTCAGAGAAGAATGATGACATGGCGGACAGACATTGTGAAATTTTGATTAGTAGGAGGGAGATATCGGGTCCAGAGAGGTAGATCTGTGTGTCGTCAGTATAGGGGTGATACTGAAAACTGTGAGACTCTATGAGCTGTCCCAGGCCAAAGGTGTAGATGGAGAAGAGCAGAGGTCCTAGAACTGAACCTTGGGGGACACCGACAGATAGGGGTCGAGTTGAGGAGGTGGTGCGTGAGTGGGAGACTCTGAATGTCCTGTCTGTTAAGTATGAGAAGATCCAAGATAGAGCCAAGTCCGTGATGCCAAGAGATGAGAGAATCTGGAGTAAGAGGGAATGGTCCACTGTCTCAAAGGCAGATGACTGGTCCAGAAGGAGGAGGATGGAGTGGATTTGGCATTTAGTAGGTCGTTGGTGACTTTGGTCAGGGCAGTTTCAGTCGAGTGATGCGCTCGGAAGCCAGATTTCAGACGGTCGAAGAGGGAGCAGGAGGAGAGGTGGGAGGACAGTTCAAGGTGAACATGTTGTTCTAGTAGTTTTGAGGCTAAGGGGAGGAGTGATATGGGGCGGTAGCTAGTCAGAGAGGAAGGGTCAAGGGAGGGCTTTTTGAGGATGGGTGTGATTGCGGCATGTTTGAAACATGAGGGTAAGACATCGGTTGTTAGTGACAGATTGAAGAGGTGGGTTAGGGTTGGGATGAAGACTGTGGTAAGGTTAGTGATGAGGTGGGATGGGATTGGGTCAAGTTCGCAGGTGGTGAGGTGTGATTTGGAGAGTAAAGAGGAGACTTGACCTTCTGTAATGGTGGAGAAGTGGGGTTTGGAGGAGGAAGGTTGAATAGATATGAGGAGGGGTTGTCTGGACTTTAGGCAAAAGTTTTGTCTGAAGGTGTCAATCTTCTGTTTGAAGAATGAGGCAAAGTCGTCGGCTGAGATGAGAGAAGAGGGAGGAGGTGCTGGGGGATGAAGGAGAGAGTTTGAAAGTGTTAAATATCTGTTTAGGGTTGTGAGATAGGGAGGATATGAGAGATGAGAAGTAGGTTTGTTTTGCTGTAGTGAGTGCGGAATTGAAATTAGTGAGGGATTGCTTGTATGCGATGAAGTGCTCGATGGAGTGAGACCTTTTCCATCTCTGCTCCGCAACCCTGGAGACCCGGCGCAGTTCTTTAGTAAGTTTAGTGTGCCAAGATTGCCTGTTGAATGTGCGAGATGTGGTGTGTGTGAGAGGGGCGATCGAGTCTACAGCTGCAGCCATTGTGGTGTTATATGAAGCAGCAGCAACATCTGCATCGTGTAAGGAATTTATGTCTGTAAGAGGGAGGAGGGATTCAGAGAGTGAGTGTAAGTCAAGGTGTTTGAGATTTCTGCGAGGGTATGCAAGTTTGTGGAGTGGGGATTGTTGCCTCGGGGAGGAGAGAGAAGAGAATGTAAGTAGGCTGTGATCAGAGAGAGGGAGAGGTGAGTTAGAGAGGTTAGATAGGGAACAGAGGTGGGTGAAGATGAGGTCCAGTGTGTGGCCATCTTTGTGGGTGGGTGTGGAAGACCATTGAGTGAGTCCGAAGGAGGAAGTGAGAGATAGGAACATAGAGACAGACGAGTGGGAAGTGTTAATGGGGATTTTGAAGTCACCCATTATGATAGTGGGGATGTCAGTGGAGAGGAAGTGAAGCAGCCAGGTGGTGAAGTGGTCTAAGAAGGTGGTGGCTTGCCCTGGGGGTCGGTAAATGACGGCCAGTTGGAGGTTGGAGGGGGAATAGATGCGCACACAGTGCACCTCAAAAGAGGGGAGTGTAACGGAGGGTGGCAGTGGGATTTGGGTGAAAGCGCAGTGTTCTGATAGGAGAAAACCTACGCCTCCGCCATGTTTGCCGTTGGGGCGGGGGGTGTGGGAAAGGTGTAATCCGCCATATGAAAGTGCAGCTGGGGAGGCTGTGTCAGAGGGGCTGAGCTAGGTTTCAGTAATGGCGAGGAAGGAAAGTTTGTTTGTAATGAAAAGATCGTGGATGAAGGAAAGTTTGTTGCAGACAGAGAGAGCTTTCCATAGAGCTCCTGTTAGAGCTACTAAGGGAGTGGGGATTGGTTGGATGGGTATGAGGTTAGAAGGGTTGCTACAGTTTGTGGAAGGTCGTGGATAGGAGGAAGAAGTAACTGTGGGGATATGGCGAGGAGGACCAGGATTTGTAGAGATATCTCCAGCAGTGAGGAGGAGCAGAGAAAGTGTTAGCAGGTGGGAGCAAGAGAGAGCATGAGGTGGCTGTCTGTGTTTGGAGATCCAGGATTGAAGGTTTAGGAATAATTTGGAGGAGGAGGTGAGATGAATGGGGAGGATGGAGGGAGAGATGAAGAGTTTCTTACTAGGTGTAGGGATTTGAGGGGTTACTAGAAAGTGGAGGACTATAGAGGAAAAAGTGAGAGCTAACAGAAACATAGTTAAAAGAGAGTAAGTGGTCAAAGTGTTGGATACTTGACTCCTGCCCTGACTAACTGCCTCTGAAATAACTGCCACTTATCTCCAAAGCCTCTTTGCACAAGAAGACGCATGCACACCCCAGCACAAGTGCACTCCTTACAGAGCTTCTAAATATATAGGGCACATTAAACTATCAGGTGAAGGGCATTGTGGGAGCAGCATATGGCTAAATTAGCAGCTGGTCATCTCACCAGCAGATGGCTGGGTGATCAAACACAGAGCTAGGACTCTAGTCTCTGCAGTTTAGCACCTCTAAAAATCAGATAAGATCTATAGTGGGGAAGGGACAGACATAAGGGTGTTGAGTGGAGTGGGACAGATAAAGCAGAGAAGTTATGCAGAGCAAGTACCAGTGAGGTGAATCAGCAAAGCAGAGCATTAGATTACAGCAGACACAGCAAGCAGAGAAGTTATGCAGAGCATGTACCAGTGAGGTGAATCAGCAAAGCAGAGCATTAGATTACAGCAGACACAGCAAGCAGAGAAGTTATGCAGAGCATGGACCAGTGAGGTGAATCAGCAAAGCAGAGCATTAGATTACAGCAGACACAGCAAGCAGAGAAGTTATGCAGAGCATGTACCAGTGAGGTTATTCCACTGCGACCTCCACCACTGTTCTTAGGGGCATTAAAACCGTCTTGTTAAGCTACTGTGACCTCCACGTCTCTTCCACAGTGTATTGTTATTGTCTTTTTATTCCACTGCGACCTCCACCACTCTGCCAAGGGGCATTAAAATTTTCTTGTTAAGCTACTGTGATGTCCACGTCTCTTCCATGGGGCATTGATATTGTCTTTTTATTCCACTGTAACCTCCACCACTCTTCCAAGAGGCATTGATATTGTCTTTTAATTCCACTGTAACCTCCACCACTCTTCCAAGGGGCATTGATATTGTCTTTTTATTCCACTGCAACCTCCACCACTCTTCCAAGGTTCATTGATATTGTCTTTTTAATCCACTGCGACCTCCACCACTCTTCAAAGGGGCATTAAAACCGTCTTGTTAAGCTACTGTCACCTCCACGTCCCTTCCAAGGGGCATTAAAACAGTCAATTTAAACCACTCTGAACACCACAGCTCTTGCTAGGGGCATTGATATTGTCTTTTTATTCCAATGTAACCTCCAGCACTCTTCCAAGGGGCATTGATATTGTCTTTTTATTCCACTGCCACTTCCACCTCTCTTCCAAGGGCCATTAAAACTGTCTTATTAAGCTACTGTGACCTCCACGTCTCTTTCACGGGGCATTGATATTGTCTTTTTATTCCACTGGGACCTTCACCACTCTTCCAAGTGGCATTGATATTGTCTTTTTAATGCACTGCGACCTCCACCACTCTTCCAAGAGGCATTAAAACCGTATTGTTAAGCTACTGTGACCTCCACGTCTCTTCCAAGGTGCATTAAAACTGTAAATTTAAACCACGCTGAACTCCACAGCTCTTACAAGAGGCATTGATATTGTCTTTTTACTCCACTGTAACCTACAGCACTCTTTCAAGGGGCATTGATATTGTCTTTTTATTCCACTATGACTTCCACCACTCTCCCAAGGTGCATTAAAAACATCTTGTTTAGCTACTGTAATGTCCATGTCTATTCCACGGGGCATTCATATTGTCTTTTTATTCCACTGTATTCTCCACCACTCTTCCAAGGGGTATTGATATTGTCTTTTTATTCCACTGCGACTACCACCTCTCTTCTAAGGGGCATTGATATTGTCTTTTTAATCCACTGCGACCTCCACCACTCTTCCAATAGGTATTAAAAAAGTCTTGTTAAGCTACTGTGACCTCCACATCTCTTCCAAGGGGCATTAAAACCGTCTGGTTAAACCACTCGGAACTCCACAGCTCTTCCAAGGGCATTGATATTGTCTTTTTATTCCACTGTAACCTCCACCATTCTTCCAAGGGGTATTGATATTGTCTTTTTAATGCACTGCGACCTCCACCACTCTTCCAAGGGGCATTAAAACCATCTGGTTAAACCACTCTGAACTCCATAGCTCTTTCAAGAGGCATTGATATTGTCTTATTATTTCACTGTAACCTCCTCCACTCTTTCAACGTGCATTGATATTGTCTTTTTATTCCACTGCGACCTCCACCACTCTTCCAAGGGGCGTTAAAACTGTCTTGTTAAGCTACTGTGACCTCCACGTGTCTTCCACGGGGCAATGATATTGTCTTTTTAATCCACTGTGACCTCCACCACTTTTCCAAGGGGTATTAAAACCGTCTTGTTAATCTACTGTGACCTCCACGTCTCTTTCAAGGGGCAATAAAACCATCTGGTTAAACCACTTTGAACTCCACAGCTCTTCCAAGGGGCATTGGTATTGTCTTTTTATTCCACTCTAACCTCCACCACTCTTCCAAGGGGCATTGACATTGTCTTTTTATTCCACTGCGACCACCATCATTCTTCCAAGGGGCATTGATATTGTCTTTTTATTCCGCTGCCACCTCCACCACTCTTCCAAGGGGTATTAAATCCGTCTTGTTAATCTACTGTGACCTCCACGTCTCTTTCAAGGGGCATTAAAACCATGTGGTTAAACCACTCTGAATTCCACAGCTCTTCCAAGGGGTATTGGTATTGTCTTTTTATTCCACTCTAACCCACACCACTCTTCCAAGGGGCATTGACATTGTCTTTTTATTCCACTGCGACCTGCACCATTCTTCCTAGGGGCATTAAACTGTCTTGTTAAGCTACAGTGACCTCCACATCTCTTCCACGGGGCATTGATATTGTCTTTTTATTCCACTGCGACCTCCACCACTCTTCCAAGGGGCATTGATATTGTCTTTTTATTCCACTGCGACCTCCGCCACTCTTCCAAAGGGCATTGATATTGTCTTTTATTCCACTGTAACCTTCACCACTGTTCTAAGGGGCATTAAAACCATCTTTTTAAGCTACTGTGACCTCCACGTTTCTTCCACAGGGCATTGCTATCGTCTTTTTATTCCACTGCGACCTACACCACTCTGCCAAAGGGCATTAAAACCGTCTTGTTAAGCTACTGTGACCTCCACGTCTCTTCCATAGGGCATTGATATTGTCTTTTTATTCCACTGTAACCTCCACCACTCTTCCAAGGTTCATTGATATTGTATTTTTAATCCACTGCAACCTCCACCACTCTTCCAAGGGGCATTAAAACCGTCTTGTTAAGCTACTGTGACCTCCACTTCTCTTCCAAGGGGCACTAAAACCGTTTGGTTAAAACACTCTGTACTCCACAGCTCTTCCAAGGCGCATTGATATTGTCTTTTTATTTCACTGTAACTTCCACCGCTCTTTCAAGGGGCATTGATATTGTATTTTTATTCCACTGTGACCTCCACCACTCTTCCAAGGGGCATTAAAACCGTCTTGTTAAGCTACTGTGACCTCCAAGTTTCTTACACAGGGCATTGATATTGTGTTTTTAATCCACTGTAACCTCCACCACTCTTCCAAGGGGCATTGATATTGTCTTTTTATTCCACTGCGACCTCCGCCACTCTTCCAAAGAGCATTGATATTGTCTTTTTAATCCACTGCGACCTCCACCACTCTTCCAAGGGGCATTGATATTGTCTTTTTAATCCACTGTGACCTCCACGTCTCTTCCAAGGGGCATTAAATCCGTAAATTTAAACCACTCTGAACTCCACAGCTCTTCCAAGGAGCACTGGTATTGTCTTTTTATTCCACTCTAACCTCCACCACTCTTCCAAGAGGCATTGACATTGTCTATTTATTCCACTGCGACCTCCACCAATCTTCAAAGGGGCATTAAAGCCGTCTTGTTAAGCTACTGCCACGTCCATGTCTATTCCACGGGGCATTGATATTGGCTTTTTATTCCACAGTAACCTCCACTACTCTTCCAAGTGGCATTGACATTGTCTTTTTATTCCACTGCGACTTCCACCTCGCTTCTAAGGGGTATTGATATTGTCTTTTTAATCCACTGCGACCTCCACCACTCTTCCAAGGGGCATTAAGACAGCCTTGTTAAGCTACTGTGACCTACAGGTCTCTTCCAAGGGGCATTAAAACCGTCTGGTTAAACCACTCTGAACTCCACAGCTCTTCCAAGGGGCATTGATATTGTCTTTTTATTCCAGTGTAACCTCCACCACTCTTCCAAGGGGCATTGATTTTGTCTTTTTAATCCACTGCGACCTCCACCACTCTTCCAATGGGCATTGCCATTGTCTTTTTAATCCCTTGCAACGTCCACCACTCTTCCAAGCGGCATTAAACCGTCTTGTTAAGCTACTGTGACCTCCACGTCCCTTCCACGGGGCATTGATATTGTCTTTTTATTCCACGGCGACCTCCACCACTCTTCCAAGGGTCATTGATATTGTCTTTTTAATCCACTGCGAACTCCACCACTCTTCCAAGTGGCATTAAAACCATCTTGTTATGCTACTGTGATGTCGTCTTCTCTTCCTAGGGGCATTAAAACCATCTGGTTAAACCACTCTGAACTCCACCACTCTTCCAAGGGGCATTAAAACTGTCTTGTTAAGCTACTGTGACCTCCACGTGTCCTCCACGGGGCATTGATATTGTCTTTTTAATCCACTGTGACCTCCACCACTTTTCCAAGGGGCATTAAAACCATCTTGTTAATCTACTGTGACCTCCATGTCTCTTCCAAGGGGTATTAAAACCATATTGTTAAGCTACAGTGACCTCCACATCTCTTCCACGGGGCATTGATATTGTCTTTTTATTCCACTGTAACCTCCACCAATCTTCCAAGGGGCATTGATATTGTTTTTTTATTCCACTGCGACCTCCACCACTCTTCCAAGGGGCATTAAAACAGTCTTGTTAACCTACTGTTACCTCCACGTCTCTTCCAAGGGGCATTAAAACCATCAATTTAAACCACTCTCAACTCAGCAGCTCTTGCAAGGGGCTTAGATATTGATTTTTATTCCTCTGTAATCTCCAGCACTCTTCCAAGGGGCATTGATATTGTATTTTTATTCCATTGTATCCTCCACCATTCTTCTAAGGAGTATTGATATTGTCTTTTTAATGCACTGCGACCTCCACCACTCTTCCAAGAGGCATTAAAACCATCTGGTTAAACCACCCTGAACTCCATAGCTCTTTCAAAAGGCATTGATATTGTCTTTTTATTTCACTGTAACCTCCACCACTCTTTCAAGGGGCATTGATATTGTCTTTTTATTCCACTGCGACCACCAACACTCTTCCAAGGGGTATTAAAACTGTCTTGTTAAGCTACTGTGACCTCCACGTGTCTTCACAAGGGGCATTGATATTGTCTTTAAATTCCTCTGAAACCTCCGCCACTCTACCAAGGGGAATTTATATTGTATTTTTATTCCACTGCGACCTCCACCACTCTTCCAAAGGGCATTGATATTGTCTTTTTAATTCACTGCGACTTCCACCTCTCTTCTAAGGGGCATTGATATTGTCTTTTTAATCCACTGCGACCTCCACCACTCTTCCAAGAGGCATTAAAACAGTCTTGTTAAGCTACTGTATCCTCCACATCTCTTCCAAGCGGCATTAATACCGTCTGGATAAGCCACTCTGAACTCCACAGCTCTTCCAAGGGGCATTGATATTGTCTTTTTATTCCACTGTAACCTCCACCATTCTTCCAAGGGGTATTGATATTGTCTTTTTATTCCACTGCAACTACCACCTCTCTTCTAAGGGGCATTGATATTGTCTTTTTAATCCACTGCGACCTCCACCACTCTTCCAAGAGGCATTAAAATAGTCTTGTTAAGCTACTGTGACCTCCACATCTCTTCCAAGCGGCATTAATACCGTCTGGATAAGCCACTCTGAACTCCACAGCTCTTCCAAGGGGCATTGATATTGTCTTCTTATTCCACTGTAACCTCCACCATTCTTCCAAGGGGTATTGATGTTGTCTTTTTAATCCACTGCGACCTCCACCACCCTTCCAAGGGGCATTAAAACCATCTGGTTAAACCACTCTGAACTCCATAGCTCTTTCAAGAGGCATTGATGTTGTCTTTTTATTTCACTGTAACCTCCACCACTCTTTCAAGGGGCAGTGATATTGTCTTTTTATTCCACTGCGACCTCCAGCACTCTTCCAAGGGGCATTAAAACCGTATTGTTAAGCTACTGTCACCTTCACGTCCCTTCCAAGGGGCATTAAAACCGTCAATTTAAACCACTCTGAACTCCACAGCTCTTGCAAGGGGCATTGATATTGTCTTTTTATTCCAATGTAACCTCCAGCACTCTTCCAAGGGGCATTGATATTGTCTTTTTATTCCACTGCAACTTCCACCTCTCTTCCAAGGGGCATTAAAACCATCTTGTTAAGCTACTGTGACCTCCACGTCTCTTTCACGGGGCATTGATATTGTCTTTTAATTCCACTGTGACCTCCACCACTCTTCCAAGGGGCATTGATATTGTCTTTTTAATCCACTGGGACCTTCACCACTCTTCCAAGTGGCATTGATATTGTCTTTTTAATCCTCTGTGACCTCCACCACTCTTCCAAGGGGCATTAAAACCGTCTTGTTAAGCTACTGTGACCTCCAAGTCTCTTACAAGGTGCATTAAAACCGTCAATTTAAACCACTCTGAACTCCACAGCTCTTGCAAGAGGCATTGATATTGTCTTTCTACTCCACTGTAACCTACAGCACTCTTTCAAGGGGCATTGATATTGTCTTTTTATTCCACTACGACTTCCACCACTCTCCCAAGGTGCATTAAAAACATCTTGTTTAGCTACTGTACCATCCATGTCTATTCCGCGGGGCATTGATGTTGTCTTTTTATCACACTGTATCCTCCATCACTCTTCCAAGGGGTATTGATATTGTCTTTTTATTCCACTGCAACTACCACCTCTCTTCTAAGGGGCATTGATATTGTCTTTTTAATCCACTGCGACCTCCACCACTCTTCCAAGAGGCATTAAAACAGTCTTGTTAAGCTACTGTGACCTCCACATCTCTTCCAAGCGGCATTAAAACCGTCTGGATAAACCACTCTGAACTCCACAGCTCTTCCAAGGGGCATTGATATTGTCTTTTTATTCCACTGTATCCTCCATCACTCTTCCAAGGGGTATTGATATTGTCTTTTTATTCCACTGCAACTACCACCTCTCTTCTAAGGGGCATTGATATTGTCTTTTTAATCCACTGCGACCTCCACCACTCTTCCAAGAGGCATTAAAACAGTCTTGTTAAGCTACTGTGACCTCCACATCTCTTCCAAGCGGCATTAAAACCGTCTGGATAAACCACTCTGAACTCCACAGCTCTTCCAAGGGGCATTGATATTGTCTTTTTATTCCACTGTAACCTCCACCATTCTTCCAAGGGGTATTGATATTGTCTTTTTAATGCACTGCGACCTCCACCACCCTTCCAAGGGGCATTAAGACCATCTGGTTAAAAGACTCTGAACTCCATATCTCTTTCAAGAGACATTGATATTGTCTTTTTATTTCACTGTAACCTCCACCACTCTATCAAGGGGCATTGATATTGGCTATTTATTCCACTGCGACCTCCAACACTCTTCCAAGGGGCATTAAAACCGTCTTGTTAAGCTACTGTCACCTTCACGTCCCTTCCAAGGGGCATTAAAACCGTCAATTTAAACCACTCTGAACTCCACAGCTCTTGCAAGGGGCATTGATATTGTCTTTTTATTCCACTGCAACTTCCACCTCTCTTCCAAGGGGCATTAAAACCGTCTTGTTAAGCTACTGTGACCTCCATGTCTCTTCCACAGGGCATGGATATTGTCTTTTTATTCCACTGGAACCGCCAACATTCTTCCAATGGGCATTGATATTGTGCTTTTATTCCACTGAGACTTCAACCACTACTTCAAGGAGCATTGACATTGTCTTTTTAATCCACTTCGACATCCAATACTCTTCCAACGGGCATTAAAACAGTCTTGTTAATCTTCTGTGACCTCCACGTCTCTTCCAAGGGGCATTAAAACCGTCAATTTAAACCACTCTCAACCCCACAGCTCTGGCAAGGGGCTTTGATATTGTTTTTTATTCCAATGTAACCTCCAGCACTCTTCCAAGGGGCATTGATATTGTCTTTTCATTCCACTGCGACTTTCACCTCTCTTCCAAGGGACATTAAAACCGTCTTGTTAAGGTACTGTGACATCCACGTCTCTTTAACGGGGCATTTATATTGTCTTTTTATTCCACTGTAAACTACACCACTCTTCCAAGGGGCATTGATATTCTCTTCTAATTCCACTGCCACCTCCACCACTCTTCCAAGGGGCATTGATATTGTCTTTTTAATCCACTGCGACCTCCACCACTTTTCCAAGGGGCATTAAAAACGTCTTTTTAAGCTACTGTGACCGCCACGTCACTTCCAATGGGCTTTAAAACCGTCTGGTTTTACTGCTCTAAACTCCACTGCTCTTCCAAGGGGCATTGATATTGTCTTTTTAATCCACTGTTACCTCCACCACTCTTCCAAGGGGCAATGATATTGTTTTTTTATTCCACTGCGACCTCCACTACTCTTCCAAGGGGCATTGATATTGTTTTTTTATTCCACTGCGACCTCCACCACTCTTCTAAGGGGCATTTATATGGTCTTTTTAATCAACTGTGACCTCCACCACTCTTCCAAGGGGCATTAAAACTGTCTTGTTAAGCTGCTGTAACCTCCATGTCTATTCCACGGGGCATTGATATTGTCTTTTTATTCCAATGTAACCTCCACCACTCTTCTAAGGGGCAGTGATATTGTCTTTTTAAACCACTGCGACCTCCACCACTCTTCCAAGAGGCATTAAAAACATCTTATTAAGCTACCATGACCTCCACGTCTCTTCCAATGGGCATTAAAACCGTCTTGTTAAACCACTCTGAATTCCACAGCTCATCAAAGGGGCATTGATATTGTCTTTTTATTCCACTGTAACCTCCACCACTTTTCCTATGGGAATTGATATTGTCTTTTTATTATTATTATTATTATTATTTATTATTATAGCGCCATTTATTCCATGGCGCTTTACATGATAGGGATATACATTACAAAAGCATTTACATAATCTTAACAAAACGAGTCAGCGACTGGTACAGGAGGAGCGAGGACCCTGCCCACGAGGGCTCACGTTCTAGAAGGGATGGGTGGGGATACATTAGGTGAGGGAAGAGCTAGTTGTGCAGCGGTGGTTACTGCAGGTTGTAGGCTTGTCGGAAGAGGAGGGTCTTCAAGTTTCTTTTGAAGGTTTCCACGGTCAGCGAGAGTCTGTTGTGTTGGGTTAGAGAGTTCCAGAGTAGGGGGGATGCACGGGAGAAATCTTGTATACGATTGTGGGAGGAGGAGATAAGAGGGGAGTAGAGAAGGAGTTCTTGTGAGGATTGGAGGTTGCGTGCAGGTAAGTACCGGGAGACTAGGTCACAGATGTATAGGGGAGACAGGTTGTGGATGGCTTTGTATGCCATGGTTAGAGTTTTGAACTGGAATCTCTGGGCAATGGGGAGCCAGTGAAGACATTGACAGAGAGGAGAGGCCGAGGAATAGTGGGGGGACAGGTGAATTAGTCGAGCAGCAGAGCTTAGGATAGATTGGAGAGGCGCCAGAGTGTTGTAAGGGAGGCCACAGAGCAGGAGGTTGCAGTAGTCGAGGCGGGATATGATGAGGGCATGCACTAGTGTTTTTGCAGAGTCTTTGCTGAGAAATGCACGGATCCGGGAGATGTTTTTGATTTGGAGTCGGCAGGAAGTGGAAAGGGCTTGGATATGTGGCTTGAAGGAGAGATCAGAGTCCAGGGTTACTCCAAGGCAGCGAGCTTGTGGGACTGAGGAGAGTGAACAGCCATTGACGTTGATGGCTAGGTCAAATGGGGGATGTGAATGAGAGGGTGGAAAGATGATGAACTCTGTTTTATCCATGTGGAGTTTTAGAAATCTGTCAGAGAAGAATGATGACATGGCGGACAGACATTGTGAAATTTTGATTAGTAGGGAGGAGATATCGGGTCCAGAGAGGTAGATCTGTGTGTCGTCAGTATAGGGGTGATACTGAAAACTGTGAGACTCTATGAGCTGTCCCAGGCCAAAGGTGTAGATGGAGAAGAGCAGAGGTCCTAGAACTGAACCTTGGGGGACACCGACAGATAGGGGTCGAGTTGAGGAGGTGGTGCGTGAGTGGGAGACTCTGAATGTCCTGTCTGTTAAGTATGAGAAGATCCAAGATAGAGCCAAGTCCGTGATGCCAAGAGATGAGAGAATCTGGAGTAAGAGGGAATGGTCCACTGTCTCAAAGGCAGATGACTGGTCCAGAAGGAGGAGGATGGAGTGGATTTGGCATTTAGTAGGTCGTTGGTGACTTTGGTCAGGGCAGTTTCAGTCGAGTGATGCGCTCGGAAGCCAGATTTCAGACGGTCGAAGAGGGAGCAGGAGGAGAGGTGGGAGGACAGTTCAAGGTGAACATGTTGTTCTAGTAGTTTTGAGGCTAAGGGGAGGAGTGATATGGGGCGGTAGCTAGTCAGAGAGGAAGGGTCAAGGGAGGGCTTTTTGAGGATGGGTGTGATTGCGGCATGTTTGAAACATGAGGGTAAGACATCGGTTGTTAGTGACAGATTGAAGAGGTGGGTTAGGGTTGGGATGAAGACTGTGGTAAGGTTAGTGATGAGGTGGGATGGGATTGGGTCAAGTTCGCAGGTGGTGAGGTGTGATTTGGAGAGTAAAGAGGAGACTTGACCTTCTGTAATGGTGGAGAAGTGGGGTTTGGAGGAGGAAGGTTGAATAGATATGAGGAGGGGTTGTGTGGACTTTAGGCAAAAGTTTTGTCTGATGGTGTCAATCTTCTGTTTGAAGAATGAGGCAAAGTCGTCGGCTGAGATGAGAGAAGAGGGAGGAGGTGCTGGGGGACGAAGGAGAGAGTTTGAAAGTGTTAAATATCTGTTTAGGGTTGTGAGATAGGGAGGATATGAGAGATGAGAAGTAGGTTTGTTTTGCTGTAGTGAGTGCGGAATTGAAATTAGTGAGGGATTGCTTGTATGCGATGAAGTGCTCGATGGAGTGAGACCTTTTCCATCTCTGCTCCGCAACCCTGGAGACCCGGCGCAGTTCTTTAGTAAGTTTAGTGTGCCAAGATTGCCTGTTGAATGTGCGAGATGTGGTGTGTGTGAGAGGGGCGATCGAGTCTACAGCTGCAGCCATTGTGGTGTTATATGAAGCAGCAGCAACATCTGCATCGTGTAAGGAATTTATGTCTGTAAGAGGGAGGAGGGATTCAGAGAGTGAGTGTAAGTCAAGGTGTTTGAGATTTCTGCGAGGGTATGCAAGTTTGTGGAGTGGGGATTGTTGCCTCGGGGAGGAGAGAGAAGAGAATGTAAGTAGGCTGTGATCAGAGAGAGGGAGAGGTGAGTTAGAGAGGTTAGATAGGGAACAGAGGCGGGTGAAGATGAGGTCCAGTGTGTGGCCATCTTTGTGGGTGGTTGTGGAAGACCATTGAGTGAGTCCGAAGGAGGAAGTGAGAGATAGGAACATAGAGACAGACGAGTGGGAAGTGTTAATGGGGATTTTGAAGTCACCCATTATGATAGTGGGGATGTCAGTGGAGAGGAAGTGAAGCAGCCAGGTGGTGAAGTGGTCTAAGAAGGTGGTGGCTTGCCCTGGGGGTCGGTAAATGACGGCCAGTTGGAGGTTGGAGGGGGAATAGATGCGCACACAGTGCACCTCAAAAGAGGGGAGTGTAACGGAGCGTGGCAGTGGGATTTGGGTGAAAGCGCAGTGTTCTGATAGGAGAAAACCTACGCCTCCACCATGTTTGCCGTTGGGGCGGGGGGTGTGGGAAAGGTGTAATCCGCCATATGAAAGTGCAGCTGGGGAGGCTGTGTCAGAGGGGCTGAGCTAGGTTTCAGTAATGGCGAGGAAGGAAAGTTTGTTTGTAATGAAAAGATCGTGGATGAAGGAAAGTTTGTTGCAGACAGAGAGAGCTTTCCATAGAGCTCCTGTTAGAGCTACTAAGGGAGTGGGGATTGGTTGGATGGGTATGAGGTTAGAAGGGTTGCTACAGTTTGTGGAAGGTCGTGGATAGGAGGAAGAAGTAACTGTGGGGATATGGCGAGGAGGACCAGGATTTGTAGAGATATCTCCAGCAGTGAGGAGGAGCAGAGAAAGTGTTAGCAGGTGGGAGCAAGAGAGAGCATGAGGTGGCTGTCTGTGTTTGGAGATCCAGGATTGAAGGTTTAGGAATAATTTGGAGGAGGAGGTGAGATGAATGGGGAGGATGGAGGGAGAGATGAAGAGTTTCTTACTAGGTGTAGGGATTTGAGGGGTTACTAGAAAGTGGAGGACTATAGAGGAAAAAGTGAGAGCTAACAGAAACATAGTTAAAAGAGAGTAAGTGGTCAAAGTGTTGGATACTTGACTCCTGCCCTGACTAACTGCCTCTGAAATAACTGCCACTTATCTCCAAAGCCTCTTTGCACAAGAAGACGCATGCACACCCCAGCACAAGTGCACTCCTTACAGAGCTTCTAAATATATAGGGCACATTAAACTATCAGGTGAAGGGCATTGTGGGAGCAGCATATGGCTAAATTAGCAGCTGGTCATCTCACCAGCAGATGGCTGGGTGATCAAACACAGAGCTAGGACTCTAGTCTCTGCAGTTTAGCACCTCTAAAAATCAGATAAGATCTATAGTGGGGAAGGGACAGACATAAGGGTGTTGAGTGGAGTGGGACAGATAAAGCAGAGAAGTTATGCAGAGCAAGTACCAGTGAGGTGAATCAGCAAAGCAGAGCATTAGATTACAGCAGACACAGCAAGCAGAGAAGTTATGCAGAGCATGTACCAGTGAGGTGAATCAGCAAAGCAGAGCATTAGATTACAGCAGACACAGCAAGCAGAGAAGTTATGCAGAGCATGGACCAGTGAGGTGAATCAGCAAAGCAGAGCATTAGATTACAGCAGACACAGCAAGCAGAGAAGTTATGCAGAGCATGTACCAGTGAGGTTATTCCACTGCGACCTCCACCACTGTTCTTAGGGGCATTAAAACCGTCTTGTTAAGCTACTGTGACCTCCACGTCTCTTCCACAGTGTATTGTTATTGTCTTTTTATTCCACTGCGACCTCCACCACTCTGCCAAGGGGCATTAAAATTTTCTTGTTAAGCTACTGTGATGTCCACGTCTCTTCCATGGGGCATTGATATTGTCTTTTTATTCCACTGTAACCTCCACCACTCTTCCAAGAGGCATTGATATTGTCTTTTAATTCCACTGTAACCTCCACCACTCTTCCAAGGGGCATTGATATTGTCTTTTTATTCCACTGCAACCTCCACCACTCTTCCAAGGTTCATTGATATTGTCTTTTTAATCCACTGCGACCTCCACCACTCTTCAAAGGGGCATTAAAACCGTCTTGTTAAGCTACTGTCACCTCCACGTCCCTTCCAAGGGGCATTAAAACAGTCAATTTAAACCACTCTGAACACCACAGCTCTTGCTAGGGGCATTGATATTGTCTTTTTATTCCAATGTAACCTCCAGCACTCTTCCAAGGGGCATTGATATTGTCTTTTTATTCCACTGCCACTTCCACCTCTCTTCCAAGGGCCATTAAAACCGTTTTATTAAGCTACTGTGACCTCCACGTCTCTTTCACGGGGCATTGATATTGTCTTTTTATTCCACTGGGACCTTCACCACTCTTCCAAGTAGCATTGATATTGTCTTTTTAATGCACTGCGACCTCCACCACTCTTCCAAGAGGCATTAAAACCGTATTGTTAAGCTACTGTGACCTCCACGTCTCTTCCAAGGTGCATTAAAACTGTAAATTTAAACCACGCTGAACTCCACAGCTCTTACAAGAGGCATTGATATTGTCTTTTTACTCCACTGTAACCTACAGCACTCTTTCAAGGGGCATTGATATTGTCTTTTTATTCCACTATGACTTCCACCACTCTCCCAAGGTGCATTAAAAACATCTTGTTTAGCTACTGTAATGTCCATGTCTATTCCACGGGGCATTCATATTGTCTTTTTATTCCACTGTATTCTCCACCACTCTTCCAAGGGGTATTGATATTGTCTTTTTATTCCACTGCGACTACCACCTCTCTTCTAAGGGGCATTGATATTGTCTTTTTAATCCACTGCGACCTCTACCACTCTTCCAATAGGTATTAAAAAAGTCTTGTTAAGCTACTGTGACCTCCACATCTCTTCCAAGGGGCATTAAAACCGTCTGGTTAAACCACTCGGAACTCCACAGCTCTTCCAAGGGCATTGATATTGTCTTTTTATTCCACTGTAACCTCCACCATTCTTCCAAGGGGTATTGATATTGTCTTTTTAATGCACTGCGACCTCCACCACTCTTCCAAGGGGCATTAAAACCATCTGGTTAAACCACTCTGAACTCCATAGCTCTTTCAAGAGGCATTGATATTGTCTTATTATTTCACTGTAACCTCCTCCACTCTTTCAACGTGCATTGATATTGTCTTTTTATTCCACTGCGACCTCCACCCCTCTTCCAAGGGGCGTTAAAACTGTCTTGTTAAGCTACTGTGACCTCCACGTGTCTTCCACGGGGCAATGATATTGTCTTTTTAATCCACTGTGACCTCCACCACTTTTCCAAGGGGTATTAAAACCGTCTTGTTAATCTACTGTGACCTCCACGTCTCTTGCAAGGGGCAATAAAACCATCTGGTTAAACCACTTTGAACTCCACAGCTCTTCCAAGGGGCATTGGTATTGTCTTTTTATTCCACTCTAACCTCCACCACTCTTCCAAGGGGCATTGACATTGTCTTTTTATTCCACTGCGACCACCATCATTCTTCCAAGGGGCATTGATATTGTCTTTTTATTCCACTGCTACCTCCACCACTCTTCCAAGGGGTATTAAATCCGTCTTGTTAATCTACTGTGACCTCCACGTCTCTTTCAAGGGGCATTAAAACCATGTGGTTAAACCACTCTGAATTCCACAGCTCTTCCAAGGGGTATTGGTATTGTCTTTTTATTCCACTCTAACCCACACCACTCTTCCAAGGGGCATTGACATTGTCTTTTTATTCCACTGCGACCTCCACCATTCTTCCTAGGGGCATTAAACTGTCTTGTTAAGCTACAGTGACCTCCACATCTCTTCCACGGGGCATTGATATTGTCTTTTTATTCCACTGCGACCTCCACCACTCTTCCAAGGGGCATTGATATTGTCTTTTTATTCCACTGCGACCTCCGCCACTCTTCCAAAGGGCATTGATATTGTCTTTTGTTCCACTGTAACCTCCACCACTGTTCTAAGGGGCATTAAAACCATCTTTTTAAGCTACTGTGACCTCCACGTTTCTTCCACAGGGCATTGCTATCGTCTTTTTATTCCACTGCGACCTACACCACTCTGCCAAAGGGCATTAAAACCGTCTTGTTAAGCTACTGTGACCTCCACGTCTCTTCCATGGGGCATTGATATTGTCTTTTTATTCCACTGTAACCTCCACCACTCTTCCAAGGTTCATTGATATTGTATTTTTAATCCACTGCAACCTCCACCACTCTTCCAAGGGGCATTAAAACCGTCTTGTTAAGCTACTGTGACCTCCACTTCTCTTCCAAGGGGCACTAAAACCGTTTGGTTAAAACACTCTGTACTCCACAGCTCTTCCAAGGCGCATTGATATTGTCTTTTTATTTCACTGTAACTTCCACCACTCTTTCAAGGGGCATTGATATTGTCTTTTTATTCCACGGCGACCTCCACCACTCTTCCAAGGGTCATTGATATTGTCTTTTTAATCCACTGCGAACTCCACCACTCTTCCAAGTGGCATTAAAACCGTCTTGTTATGCTACTGTGATGTCGTCTTCTCTTCCAAGGGGCATTAAAACCATCTGGTTAAACCACTCTGAACTCCACCACTCTTCCATGGGGCATTAAAACTGTCTTGTTAAGCTACTGTGACCTCCACGTGTCCTCCACGGGGCATTGATATTGTCTTTTTAATCCACTGTGACCTCCACCACTTTTCCAAGGGGCATTAAAACCGTCTTGTTAATCTACTGTGACCTCCATGTCTCTTCCAAGGGGTATTAAAACCATATTGTTAAGCTACAGTGACCTCCACATCTCTTCCACGGGGCATTGATATTGTCTTTTTATTCCACTGTAACCTCCACCAATCTTCCAAGGGGCATTGATATTGTTTTTTTATTCCACTGCGACCTCCACCACTCTTCCAAGGGGCATTAAAACAGTCTTGTTAACCTACTGTTACCTCCACGTCTCTTCCAAGGGGCATTAAAACCATCAATTTAAACCACTCTCAACTCAGCAGCTCTTGCAAGGGGCTTAGATATTGATTTTTATTCCTCTGTAATCTCCAGCACTCTTCCAAGGGGCATTGATATTGTATTTTTATTCCATTGTAACCTCCACCATTCTTCTAAGGGGTATTGATATTGTCTTTTTAATGCACTGCGACCTCCACCACTCTTCCAAGAGGCATTAAAACCATCTGGTTAAACCACCCTGAACTCCATAGCTCTTTCAAAAGGCATTGATATTGTCTTTTTATTTCACTGTAACCTCCACCACTCTTTCAAGGGGCATTGATATTGTCTTTTTATTCCACTGCGACCACCAACACTCTTCCAAGGGGTATTAAAACTGTCTTGTTAAGCTACTGTGACCTCCACGTGTCTTCACAAGGGGCATTGATATTGTCTTTAAATTCCTCTGAAACCTCCGCCACTCTACCAAGGGGAATTTATATTGTATTTTTATTCCACTGCGACCTCCACCACTCTTCCAAAGGGCATTGATATTGTCTTTTTAATTCACTGCGACCTCCACCACTCTTCCAAAGGTCATTAAAACCATCTTGTTAAGCTACTGTGACCTCCATGTCTCTTCCACGGGGCATTGATATTGTCTTTTTATTCCACTGCGAACTCCACCACTTTTCCTAGGGGCATTGATATTGTCTTTTTTTTTTACGGCGACATCCACCACTCTTCCAAGGGGTATTGGTATTTTCTTTTTAATGCACTGCGACCTCCACCACTCTTCCAAGGGGCATTAAAACCATCTGGTTAAACCACTCTGAACTCCATAGCTTTCAAGAGGCATTGATATTGTGTTTTTATTCCACTGTAACCTCCACCATTCTTCCAAGGGGCATTGATATTGTCTTTTTAATCCTCTGCGACCTCCACCACTCTTCCATGGGGCATTAAAACAGTCTTGAAAAGCTACTGTGACCTCCACGTCTCTTCCAGGGGGCATTAAACCGTCTGGTTAAACCACACTGTACTCCACAGCTCTTCCAAGAGGCATTGATATTGTCTTTTTTTTTTAATGTAACCTCCACCATTCTTCCATGGGGCATTGATATTGTCTCTGTTTTCCACTGCGACCTCCACCACTCTTCCAAGAGGTTTTGATATTGTCTTTTTTATCCACTGCAACCTCCACCACTCTTTCAATGGGCATTAAAACCGTCTTGTTATGCTACTGTGACCTCCACATCCCTTCCACGGGGCATTGATATTGTCTTTTTATTCCATTGCGACCTCCACCACTCTTCCAAGGGGCATTAAAACCGTCTTGTTAAGCTACTGTGACCTCCAAGTCTCTTCCAAGGGGCATTAAAACAGTCTGGTTAAACCGTTCTGAGCTCCACAACTCTTCCAAGGGGCATTGACAATGTCTTTTTATTCTATTGTAACCTTCTTCACTCTTCCAAGAGCATTGATATTGTCTTTTTACTCCTCTGCGACGTCCACGACTCTTCCAAGGTGCATTAAAACCGTCTTGTTAAGCTACTGTGACTTCCTCGTCTCTTCCAATGGGTATTAAAACAGTCTAGTTAAACACTCTGAACTCCACAGCTCGGACAAGAGGCATTGATATTGTCTTTTTAATCGACTGTAACATCCACCACTCTTCCAAGCGGCATTGATATTGTCTTTTTATTCCACTGCGACCCCCACCACTCTTCCAAGGGGCATTGATATTGTCTTTTTAATCAACTGCGACCTCCAACTCTCTTCCAAGGGGCATTAAAACCGTCTTGTGAAGCTACTGTGACCTCCACTTCCCTTCCACGGGGCATTGATATTGTCTTTTTATTCCACTGCAACCTCCACCACTATTCCAAGGGGCATTGATATTGTATTTTTAATCCACTGCGACCTCCACCACTCTTCCAAGGGGCATTGATATTTTCTTTTTAATCCACTGTGACCTCCACGACTCTTCCAACGGGCATTAAAACCGTCAATTTAAACCACTCTGAACTCCACAGCTCTTCCAATTAGCACTGGTATTGTCTTTTTATTCCACTCTAACCTCCACCATTCTTCCAACGGGCATTGACATTGTCTATTTATTCCACTGCAACCTCCACCACTCTTCCAAGGGGCATTAAGACGATCTTGTTAAGCTACAGTGACCTCTACAACTCTTCCATGGGACATTAATATTGTCTTTTTATTCCACTGTAACCTCCACCATTCTTCCAACGGGCATTGATATTGTCTTTTTAATCCACTGCAACCTCCACCACTCTTCCAAGGAGCATTAAAGCCGTCTTGTTAAGCTACTGTCACGTCCATGTCTATTCCAAGGGGAATTGATATTGTCTTTTTATTCCACTGCAACCTCCACCACTCTTCCAATTGGCATTGACATTGTCTTTTTATTCCACTGCGACTTCCACCTCTCTTCTAAGGGGCATTGATATTGTCTTTTTAATCCACTGCTACCTCCACCACTCTTCCAAGGGGCATTAAAACAGTCTTGTTAAGCTACTGTGACCTCCACGTCTCTTCCAAGGGGCAATAAAACCGTCTGGTTAAACCACTCTGAACTCCACAGCTCTTCCAAGGGGCATTGATGTTGTCTTTTTATTCCACTGTAACCTCCACCACTCTTCCAAGTGGCATTGATTTTGTCTTTTTATTCCACTGCCACCTCCACCACTCTTCCAATGTTCATTGTTATTGCCTTTTTAATCCCCTGCAACCTACCCCACTCTTCCAAGGGGCATTAAAACCGTCTTGTTAAGATACTGTGACCTCGACGTTTCTTCCACGGGGCATTGATATTGTCTTTTTATTCCACTGTGACCTCCACCACTCTTCCAAGGGTCATTGATATTGTCTTTTTAATCCACTGCGAACTCCACCTCTCTTCCAAGGGGCATTAAAACTGTCTTGTTATACTACTGTGACGTCGACTTCTCTTCCAAGGGGCATTAAAACTATTTGGTTAAACCACTCTAAACTCCACAGTTCTTCCAAAGGGCATTTGTATTGTCTTTTTATTCGACTCTAACCTGCACCACTCTTACAAGGGGCATTGACATTATCTTTTTATTCCACTGCGACCTCCACCACTCTTCCAATGGGCATTAAAACCATATTGTTAAGCTACAGTGACCTCCACATCTCTTCCACGGGGCATTGATATTGTCTTTTTATTCCACTGTAACCTCCACCAATCTTCCAAGGGGCATTGATATTGTTTCTTTATTCCACTGCGACCTCCACAACTCTTTCAAGGGGCATTAAAACCGTCTTGTTAAGTTACTGTGACCTCCACGTCTCTTCCAAGGAGCGTTAAAACCATCTGTTTATTCCACTCTGAACTCCACAGCTCTTCCAAGGGGCATTATTATTGTCTTTTTAATTCCACTGTAACCTCCACCACTCTTCCAAGGGGCATTGATATTGTCTTTTTATTCCACTGCGACCTCCACCAGTCCTCCAAGAGGCATTAAAACCGCCTTGTTAAGCTACTGTGACCTCCACGTCTCTTCCACAGGGCAATGAAATTGTCTTTTTATTCCACTGTAACCTCCACCACTCGTCCAAGGGGCATTGATATTGTCTTTTTATTCCACTGCGACCTCTACCACTCTAACAAGGGGCCTTGATAATGTCTTTTTATTCCACTGCGACCTCCCACACTCTTCCAAGGCTCATTGATATTGTCTTTTTAAACCACTGCGACCTCCACCACTCTTCCAATGGGCATTAAAACAGTCTTGTTAAGTTATTGTGACCTCCACATCTCTTCCACGGGGCATTGATATTGTCTTTTTATTTAACTGTAACCTCCACCACTGTTCCAAGTGGCATTGATATTGTCTTTTTATTCCACTGTTACCTCCATCACTCTTCCAAGGGGCATTCATATTGTCATTTTAATCCAACTGCGACCTCCACCACTTTTCTAAGGGGCATTAAAACCGTCTTTTTAAGCTACTGTCACCTCCACGTTCCTTCGAAGGGGCATTAAAACCGTCAATTTAAACCACTCTGAACTCCACATCTCTTGCAAGGGGCATTAATATTGTCTTTTTATTCCAATGTAACCTCTAGCACTCTTCCAAGGGGCATTGATATTGTCTTTTAATTCCACTGCAACTTACACCTCTCTTCCGAGGGGCATTAAAACCGTCTTGTTAAGCTACTGTGACCTCCATGTCTCTTTAACGGTGCATTGATATTGTCTTTTTATTCCACTGTAACCTCAACCACTCTTCCAAGGGGCATTGATATTGTTTTTTTATTCCACTGGGACCTTCACCACTCTTCCAAGTGGCATTGATATTGTCTTTTAAATCCACTGCGACCTCCACCACTTTTCCAAGGGGCATTAAAACCGTATTGTTAAGCTACTGTGACCTCTACGTCTCTTCCAAGGTGCATTAAAACCGTCAATTTAAACCACTCTGAACTCCACAGCTCTTGCAAGAGGCCTTGATATTGTCTTTTTACTCCACTGTAACCTACAGCACTCTTTCAAGGGACATTGATATTGTCTTTTTATTCCACTACGACTTCCACCACTCTCCCAAGGTGCATTGAAAACATCTTTTTTAGCTACTGTAACGTCCATGTCTATTCCACAGGGCATTGATATTGTCTTTTTATTCCACTGTATCCTCCACCACACTTCCAAAGGGCATTGATATTGTCTTTTTAATACACTGTGACCTCCACCACTCTTCCAAGAGGCATTAAAACAGTCTTTTTAAGCTACTGTGACCTCCACATCTCTTCCAAGGGGCATTTAAACCGTCTGGTTAAACCACTCTGAACTCCACAGCTCTTCCAAGGAGCATTGATATTGTCTTTTTATTCCACTGTAACCTCCACCATTCTTCCAAGGGCTATTGATATTGTCTTTTTAATGCACTGCGACCTCCACCACTCTTCCAAGGGACATTAAAACCATCTGGTTACACCACTCTGAACTCCATAGCTCTTTCAAGAGGCATTGATATTGTCTTTTTATTTCACTGTAACCTCCACCACTCTTTCAAGCGGCATTGATATTGTCTTTTTATTCCACTGTGACCTCCACCACTCTTCCAGGGGCATTAAAACTGTCTTGTTAAGCTACTGTGCCCTCCACATGTCTTCCACGGGGCATTGATATTTTCTTTTTAATCCACTGTGACCTCCACCACTTTTCCAAGGGGCATTAAAACCGTCTTGTTAATCTACTCTGACCTCCACGTCTAGTCCAAGGGGCAATAAAACCATCTGGTTAAACCACTCTGAACTCCGCAGCTTTTCCAAGGGGCATTGGTATTGTCTTTTTATTCCACTCTAACCTCTACTACTCTTCCAAGGGGCATTGACATTGTCTTTTTATTCCACTGTGACCTCCATCATTCTTCCAAGGGGCATTGATATTGTTTTTTATTCCACTGCCACCTCCACCACTCTTCCAAGGGGGATTGATGTTGTTTTTTTAATCCACTGCGACCTCCACCAATTTTCCAAGGGGCATTAAAAACGTCTTTTTAAGCTACTGTGACCTCCACGTCACTTCCAATGGGCATTAAAACCATCTGGTTAAACCACTCTGAACTCCACAGCTCTTCCAAGGGGCATTGACATTGTCTTTTTATTCCACTGCGACCTCCACCATTCTTCCAAGGGGCATGAAAATTGTCTTGTTAAGCTACAGTGACCTCCACATCTCTTCCACGGGGCATTGATATTGTCTTTAAATTCCACTGTAACCTCCACCACTCTACCAAGGGGCATTGATATTGTAATTTTATTCCACTGCGACCTCCACCACTCTTCCAAAGGGCATTGATATTGTCTTTTTAATCCACTGCGACCTCCACCACTCTTCCAAAGGGCATTAAAACCGTCTTGTTAAGCTACTATGACCTCCACGTCTCTTCCACGGGGCATTGATATTGTTTTTTTATTCCACTGCGACCTCCACCACTTCTCCTCGGGGCATTGATATTGTCTTTTTAATCCACTACAACATCCACCACTCTTCCAAGGGGCATTAAAACCGGATGGTTAAACCAATCTGAACTCCACAGCTCTTCCAATGGGCATTGATATTGTCTTTTTATTCCACTGTATCCTCCACCACTCTTTCATGGGGCATTGACAGTGTCTTTTTATTCCACTGCGACCTCCAACACTCTTCCAAGGGGCATTAAAACCGTCTTGTTAACCTACTGTGACCTCCATGTCTCTTCCACAGGGCATTGATATTGTCTTTTTACTCCACTGGAACCTCCAACACTCTTCCAAGGTGCATTGATATTGTCTTTTTATTCCACTGAGACTTCAACCACTCCTTCAAGGAGCATTGACATTGTCTTTTTAATCAACTTCGACCTCCACCACTCTTCCAAGGGGCATTAAAACGGATTTGTTAATCTACTGTGACATCCACGTGTCTTCCAAGGGGCACTAAAACCGTCAATTTAAACCACTCTCAACTCCAAAGCTCTTGGAAGGGGCTTTGATATTGTTTTTTATTCCACTGTAACCTCCAGCACTCTTACAAGGGGCATTGATATTGTCTTTTTATTCCACTGTGACTTTCACCTCTCTTCCAAGGGACATTAAAACCATCTTGTTAAGCTACTGTGACATCCCCATCTCTTTCACAGGGCATTGATATTGTCTTTTTATTCCACTCTAAACTCCACCACTCTTCCAAGGGGCATTGATATTGTCTTTTTATTCCACTGCCACCTCCACCACTCTTCCAAGGGGCATTGATATTGTCTTTTTAATCTACTGCGACCTCCACCACTTTTCCAATGGGCATTAAAACATCTTTATAAGCTACTTTGACCTCCACGTCAATTCCACGGGGCATTAAAACCATCATTTTAAACCACTCTGAACTCCACAGCTCTTGCAAGGGGCATTGATATTGTCTTTTTATTCCAATGTAACCTCCAGCACTCTACCAAGGGGTATTGATATTGTCTTTTTATTCCACTGCAACTTCCACCTCTCTTCCAAGGGGCATTAAACCGTCTTGTTAAGCTACTGTGACCTCCACGTCTCTTTCACGGGGCATTGATATTGTCTTTTTATTCCACTGTAACATCCACCACTCTTTCAAGGGGCATTGATATTGTCTTTTTATTCCACTGGGACCTTTACCACTCTTCCAAGTGGCATTGATATTGTCTTTTTAATCCACTGCGACCTCCACCATTCTTCCAAGGGGCATTAAGACCATATTGTTAAGCTACTCTGACCTCCCCGTCTCTTCCAAGGTGCATTAAAACCGTCAATTTAAACCACTCTGAACTCCACAGCTCTTGCAAGAGGCATTGATATTGTCTTTTTATTCCACTGTAACCTACAGCACTCTTTCAAGGGGAATTGATATTTTCTTTTTATTCCACTACGACTTCCAACACTCTCCCAAGGTGCATTAAAAACATCTTGTTTAGCTACTGTAACGTCCATGTCTATTCCACGGGGCATTGATATTGTCTTTTTATTCCACTGTATCCTCCACCATTCTTCCAAGGGGTATTGATATTGTCTTTTTATTCCCCTGTGACGTCCACCTCTCTTCTAAGGGGCATTGGTATTGTCCTTTAAATCCACTGCGACCTCCACCACTCTTCCAAGAAGCATTAAAACAATCTTGTTAAGCTACTGTGACCTCCACATCTCTTCCAAGGGGCATTAAAACCGTCTGGTTAAACCACTCTGAACTCCACAGCTCTTCCAAGGGGCATTGATATTGTCTTTTTATTCCACTGTAACCTCCACCATTCTTCCAAGGGGTATTGATATTGTCTTTTTAACGCACTGTGACCTCCACCACTCTTCAAAGGGGCATTAAAACCATCTGGTTAAACCACTCTATACTCCATAGCTCTTTCAAGAGGCATTGATATTGTCTTTTTATTTCACTGTAACCTTCACCACTCTTTCAATGGGCATTGATAATGTCTTTTTATTCCATTGCGACCTCCACCACTCTTCCAAGGGGCATTAAAACTGTCTTGTTAAGCTACTGTGACCTCGACGTGTCTTCCACGGGGCATTGATATTGACTTTTTAATCCACTGTGACCTCCACCACTTTTACAAGGGGCATTAAAACCCTCTTGTTAATCTATTGTGACCTCCTCGTCTCTTCCAAGGGGCAATAAAACCATGTGGTTAAACTACACTGAACAGCTCTTCCAAGGGGCACTGGTATTGTCTTTTTATTCCACTCTAACCTCCACCACTCTTCCAAGGGGCATTGACATTGTCTTTTTATTCCACTGCGACCTCCATCATTCTTCCAAGGGGCATTGATATTGTCTTTTTATTCCACTCTCACCTCCACAACTCTTCCAAGGGGCATTGATATTGTCTTTTTAATCCACTGCGACCTCCACCACTTTTCCAAGGGGCATTAAAAACGTCTTTTTAAGCTACTGTGACCTCCACGTCACTTCCAATGGGCATTAAAACTGTCTGTTTAAACCACTTTGAACACCACAGCTCTTCCAAGGGGCATTGGAATTGTCTTTTTATTCCACTCTAACCTCCACCACTCTTCCAAGGGGCATTGACATTGCCTTTTTATTCCACTGCGACCCCCACCATTCTTCCAAATGGCATTGATATTGTCTCTTTAATCCACTGCGACCTCCACCACTCTTTCAAAGGGCATTAAAACCATCTTGTTAAGCTACTGTGACTTCCACATCTCCTCCACGGGGCATTGATATTGTCTTTAAATTCCACTGTAACCTCCACCACTCTACCAAGGGGCATTGATATTGTATTTTTATTCCACTGTGACCTCCACCACTCTTCCAAATGGCATTGATATTGTCTTTTTAATCCACTGCGACCTCCACCACTCTTCCAAGGGGCATTAAAACCATCTTGTTAAGCTACTGTGACCTACACGTCTCTTCCACGGGGCATTGATATTGTCTATTTATTCCACTGCGACCTCCACCACTCTTCCTCGGGGCATTGATATTGTCTATTTATTCCACTGCAACCTCCACCATTCTTCCAAGGGGCATTAAAACCGTCTGGTTAAACCACTCTGAATTCCACAGCTCATCAAAGGGGCATTGATATTGTCTTTTTATTCCACTGTAACCTCCACCACTCTTCCTATGGGAATTGATATTGTCTTTTTATTATTATTATTATTATTATTAATTATTATTATAGCCCCATTTATTCCATGGCGCTTTACATGTGTTAGGAATATACATAACAAAAGCATTTACATAATCTTAACAAAACGAGTCAGCGACTGGAACAGGACAAGCGAGGACCCTGCCCTGTCTCTGGGGGAGACAGGTTTTGGATGGCTTTGTATGCCATGGTTAGAGTTTTGAACTGGATTCTCTGGGCAATGGGGAGCCAGTGAAGAGATTGACAGAGAGGAGAGGCCGGGGAATAGCGGGGGGAGAGGTGAATTAGTCGAGCAGCAGAGTTTAGGATAGATTGGAGAGGCGCAAGAGTGTTGTACGGGAGGCCACGGAGCAGGAGGTTGCAGTAGTTGAGGCGGGATATGATGAGGGCATGCACTAGTGTTTTTGCAGAGTCTTTGCTGAGGAATGCACGGATCCGGGAGATATTTTTGAGTTGAAGTAGGAAGGAAGTGGAAAGGGCTTGGATATGTGGCTTGAAGGAGAGATCAGATTCCAGGGTTACTCCAAGGCAGTGAGCTTGTGGGACTGGGGAGAGTGAACAGCCATTGACGTTGATGTCTAGGTCAGATGGGGGATGTGAATGAGATGGTGGAAAGATGATGAACACTGTTTTATCCATGTTGAGTTTTCGAAATCTGTCAGAGAAGAAGGATGACATGGCGGACAGAAATTGTGGGATTTTGGTTAGTAGGGAGGAGATATCGGGTCCAGAGAGGTAGATCTGTGTGTCGTCAGCATAGAGTAGATGCTGAAAACCGTGAGACTCTATGAGCTGTCCCAGGCCAAAGGTGTAGATGGAGAAGAGCAGAGGTCCTAGAACTGAACTTTGGGGGACACCGACAGATAGGGGGCGAGATGAGGAGGTGGTGCGTGAGTGGGAGACGCTGAATGTCCTGTCTGTTAAGTATGAGGAGATCCAAGATAGAGCCAAGTCCGTGATGCCAAGAGATGAGAGAATCTGGAGTAAGAGGGAATGGTTCACTGTGTCAAAGGCAGATGACATGTCCAGAAGGAGGAGGATGGAGTAGTGTCGCTTGGATTTGGCATTTAGTAGGTCGTTGGTGACTTTGGTCAGGGCAGTTTCAGTCGAGTGATGCGGTCGGAAGCCAGATTGCAGGCGGTCGAAGAGGGAGCAGGAGGAGAGGTGGGAGGACAGTTCAAGGTGGACATGTTGTTCTAGTAGTTTTGAGGCAAAGGGGAGGAGTGATATGGCGCGGTAGCTAGTCAGAGACGAAGGGTCAAGGGAGGGCTTTTTGAGGATGGGTGTGATTGCGGCATGTTTGAAACATGGGGGGAAGACACCGGTTGTTAGTGACAGATTGAAGAGGTGGGTTAGTGTTGGGTTGAAGACTGTGGTAAGGTTAGTGATGAGGTGGGATGGGATTGGGTCAAGTTCGCAGCTGGTGAGGTGTGATTTGGAGAGTAAAGAGGAGACTTGACCTTCTGTAATGGTGGAGAAGTGGGTGTTTGGAGGAGGAGGGTTGAATAGATATGAGGAGGGGTTGTGTGGACTTTAGGCAAAAGTTTTGTCTGATGGTGTCAATCTTCTGTTTGAAGAATGAGGCAAAGTCGGCGGCTGAGATGTGAGAAGAGGGAGGAGGTGCTGGGGGACGAAGGAGAGAGTTGAAAGTGTTAAATAGCTGTTTAGGGTTGTGAGATAGGGAGGATATGAGAGATGAGAAGTAGGTTTGTTTTGCTGTAGTGAGTGCGGACTTGAAATTAGTGAGGGATTGCTTGAATGCGATGAAGTGCTCGATGGAGTGAGACCTTTTCCATGACCGCTCCGCAACCCTGGAGGCCCGGCGCAGTTCTTTAGTAAGTTTAGTGTGCCAGGGTTGCCTGTTGAATGTGCGAGATGTGGTGTGTGTGAGAGGGGCGATCGAGTCAAGAGCTGCAGCTATTGTGGTGTTATATGAAGCAGCAGCAACGTCTGCATCGTGTAAGGAATTTATGTCTGTAAGAGGGAGGAGGGATTCAGAGAGTGAGTGTAAGTCAAGGTGTTTGAGATTTCTGCGAGGGTATGCAAGTTTGTGGAGTGGAGATTGTTGCCCCGGGTAGGAGAGAGAAGAGAATGTAAGTAGGTTGTGATCAGAGAGAAGGAGAGGTGAGTTAGAGAGTTTAAATAGGGAACAGAGGCGGGTGAAGATGAGGTCCAGTGTGTGGCCATCTTTGTGGGTGGGTGTGGAAGACCATTGAGTGAGTTCGAAGGAGGAAGTGAGAGATTGGAACTTAGAGACAGACGAGTGGGAAGTGTTAATGGGGATGTTGAAGTCACCCATTATGATAGTGGGGAAGTCAGTGGAGAGGAAGTGAAGCAGCCAGGTGAAGTGGTCTAAGAAGGTGGTGGCTTGCCCTGGGGGTCGGTAAACGACGGCCAGTTGGAGGTTGGAGGGGGAATAGATGCGCACACAGTGCACCTCAAAAGAGGGGAGTGTAACGGAGGGTGGCAGTGGGATTTGGGTGAAAGCGCAGTGTTCTGATAGGAGAAAACATACGCCTCCGCCATGTTTGCCGTTGGGGCGGGGGGTGTGGGAAAGATGGAATACGCCATATGAAAGTGCAGCTGGGGAGGCTGTGTCAGAAGGGGTGAGCCAGGTTTCAGTGATGGCGAGGAAGGAAAGTTTGTTTGTAATGAAAAGATGAAGGAAAGTTTGTTGCAGACAGAGCGAGCGTTCCATAGAACTCCTGTTAGAGCAACTAAGGGAGTGGGGATTGGTTGGATGGGTATGAGGTTAGAAGGGTTGCGACAGTTTGTGGAAGGTCGTGGATAGGAGGAAGAAGTAACTGTGTGGATATGGCGAGGAGGACCAGGATTTGGAGAGATATCTCCAGCAGTGAGGAGGAGCAGAGAAAGTGTTAGCAGGTGGGAGCAAGAGAGAGCATGAGGTGGCTGTCTGTGTTTGGAGATCCAGGATTGAATGTTTAGGAATAATTTGGAGGAGGAGGTGAGATGAATGGGGAGGATGGAGGGAGAGATGAAGAGTTTCTTACTAGGTGTAGGGATTTGAGGGGTTACTAGAAAGTGGAGGACTATAGAGCAAAAAGTGATAGCTAACAGAAACATAGTTAAAAGAGAGAAAGTGGTCAAAGTGTTGGTTACCTGACTCCTGCCCTTACTAAATGCCTCTGAAATAACTGCCACTTATCTCTGAAGCCACTTTGCACAAGAAGACACGTGCACACCCCAGCATAAGTGCACCCCTTACATAGCTTCTAAATATATAGGGCACATTAAACTATCAGGTGAAGGGCATTGTGGGAGCTGCATATGGCTAAATTAGCAGCTGGTCGTCTCACCAGGAGATGGCTGGGAGATTAAACACAGAGCTAGGACTCTAGTCTCTGCAGTTTAGCACCTCTAAAAATCAGATAAGCTCTATAGTGGGGAAGGGACAGACATAATGTGGGTATTGAATGGAGTGGGACAGATAAAGCAGAGAAGTTATGCAGAGCATGTACCAGTGAGGTGAATCAGCAAAGCAGAGCATTATATTACAGCAGACGCAGCAAGCAGAGAAGTTATGCAGAGCATGTACCAGTGAGGTGAATCAGCAAAGCAGAGCATTAGATTACAGCAGACACAGCAAACAGAGAAGTTATGCAGAGCATGTACCAGTGAGGTGAATCAGCAAAGCAGAGCATTAGATTACAGCAGACACAGTAAGCAGAGAAGTTATGCAGAGCATGTACCAGTGAGGTTATTCCACTGCGACCTCCACCACTGTTCTAAGGGGCATTAAAAATGTCTTGCTAAGCTACTGTGACCTCCACGTCTCTTCCAAGGGGCATTAAAACCGTCTTGTTAAGCTACTGTGACCTCCAAGTTTCTTACACAGGGCATTGATATTGTCTTTTTATTCCTCTGTAACCTCCACCACTCTTCCAAGGGGCATTGATATTGTCTTTTTATTCCACTGTAACCTCCACCAATCTTCCAAGGGGCATTGATATTGTCTTTTTATTCCACTGCGACCTCCACCACTCTTCTAAGCCGCAGTAATATTGCTTTTAAATCCACAACGATCTCCAAAACTCTTCCAAGGGGCATTAAAACAGCTTTCTTAAGCTACTGTGACCTCCTCGTCTCTTCCAAGGGGCATTAAAACCATCTGGTTAAACACTCTGAACTCCACAGCTCTTACCAGAGGCATTGATATTGTCTTTTTATTCGACTGTGACATCCACCACTCTTCCAAGCAGCATTGATATTGTCTTTTTATTCCACTGCGACCTCCACCACTCTTCCAAGGGGCATTGATATTGTCTTTTTAATCAACTGCGACCTCCACCTCTCTTCCACGGGGCATTAAAACCGTCTTGTGTAGCTACTGTGACCTCCATGTCTCTTCCACGGGGCATTGATATTGTCTTTTTATTCCACTGCGACCTCCACCACTCTTCCAAGGGGCATTGATATTGTCTTTTTAATCCACTGCGACCTCCACCACTCTTCCAAGGGGCTTTTATATTGTCTTTTTAATCCACTGTGACATCCACGTCTCTTCCAAGGGAGCATTAAAACCGTGAATTAAAACAACTCTGAACTCCACAGCTCTACCAAGGAGCACTGGTATTGTCTTTTTATTCCACTCTAACCTCCACCGCCCTTCCAAGGGGCATTGACATTGTCTATTTATTCCATTGCGACCTCCACCACTCTTCCAAGGGGCATTAAGACCATCTTGTTAAGCTACAGTGACCTCCACAACTCTTCCATGGGGCATTGATATTGTCTTTTTGTTCCACTGTGACCTCCACTACTCTTCCAAGTGGCATTGATTTTGTCTTTTTAATCCACTGCAACCTCCACCACTCTTCCAAGGGGCATTAAAGCCGTCTTGTTAAGCAACTGTCACGTCCATGTCTATTCCATGGGGCATTGATATTGTCTTTTTATTCCACTGCGACCTCCACCACTCTTCCAAGGGGCATTGATATTGTCTTGTTAATCCACTGCGAACTCCACCACTCTTCCAAGGGGCATTAAAACCGTCTTGTTATGCTACTGTAACGTCGACTTCTCTTCCAAGGGGCATTAACACCATCTGGTTAAACCACTCTGAACTCCACAGCTCTTCCAAGGGGCATTTGTATTAACTTTTTATTCCACTCTAACCTCCACCACTCTTCCAAGGTGTATTGACATTGCCTTTTTATTCAACTGCGACCTCCACCACTGTTCCAAGGTGCATTAAAACCATATTGTTAAGCTACAGTGACCTCCACAACTCTTCCATGGGTCACTGATATTGTCTTTTTATTCCACTGTAACCTCCACCAATCTTCCAAGGGGCATTGATATTGTTTTTTTATTCCACTGCGACCTCCACCACTCTCCCAAGGGGCATTAAAACCGTCTTGTTAAGTTACTGTGACCTCTACTTCTCTTCCAAGAGAATCCGTCTGGTTATACCACTCTGAAATCCACAGCTCTTCCAAGGGGCATTATTATTGTCTTTTTATTCCACTGTAACCTCCACCACTCTTCCAAGGGGCATTGATATTGTCATTTTATTCCACTGCGACCTCCACCAGTCCTCCAAGAGGCATTAAAACCATCTTGTTAAGCTACTGTGACCTCCACGTCTCTTCCACGGGGCATTGAAATTGTCTTTTTATTCCACTGTAAACTCCACCACTCGTCCAAGGGGCTCTGATATTGTCTTTTTATTCCATTGCAACCTCCACCACTCTTCCAAGGGGCATTGATAATGTCTTTTTATTCCACAGCGACCTCCACCACTCTTCCAACGCTCATTGATATTGTCTTTTTAATCCACTGCGACCTCCACCACTCTTCCAAGGGGCATTAAAACCGTCTTGCTAAGCTACTGTCACCTCCACGTCCCTTCCAAGGGGCATTAAAACCGTCAATTTAAATCACTCTGAATTCCGTAGCGATTCGAAGGGGTATTGATATTGTCTTTTTATTCCAATGTTACCTCCAGCACTCTTCCAAGAGGCATTGATATTGTCTTTTTATTCCACTGCAACTTCCACCTCTCTTCCAAGGGGCATTAAAATCGTCTTGTTAAGCTACTGTGACCTCCACGTCTCTTTCACGGGGCATTGATATTGTCTTTTTATTCCACTGTTACCTCCACCACTCTTCCAAGGGGAATTGATATTGTCTTTTTATTCCACTGGGACCTTCACCACTCTTCCAAGTGACATTGATATTGTCTTTTTAATCCACTGTGACCTCCACCACTCTTCCAAGAGGCATTAAAACTGTCTGGTTAAACCACTCTGAACTCCGCATCTCTTCCAAGGGGAATTGATAATGTCTTTTTATTCTACTGTAACCTCCACCCTTCTTCCAAGGGGTATTGATATTGTCTTTTTAATGCACTGCAACCTCCCCCACTCTTTCAAGGGGCATTAAAACCATCTGGTTAAACCACTCTGAACTCCATAGCTCTTTCAATAGGCATTGATATTGTCTTTTTATTTCACTGTAACCTCCACCACTCTTTCAAGGGGCATTGATATTGTCTTTTTATTCCACTGTGACCTCCACCACTCTTCAAAGGGGCATTAAAACTGTCTTGTTAAGCTACTGTGACCTCCACGTGTCTTCCACGGGGCATTGATATTGTCTTTTTAATCCACTGTGACCTCCTCCATTTTTCCAACGGGCATTAAAACCGTTTTGTTAATCTACTGTGACCTCCATGTTTCTTCCAAGGGGCAATAAAGCCATCTGGTTAAACCACTCTGAACTCCACAGCTCTTCCAAGGGGCATTGGTTTTGTCTTTTTATTCCACTTTAACCTCCACCACTCTTCCAAGGGGCATTGACATTGTCTTTTTATTCCACTGCGACCTCCACCATTCTTCCAATGGGCATTAAAACTGTCTTGTTAAGCTACAGTGATCTCCACATCTCTTCCACTGGGCATTGATATTGTATTTAAATTCCACTGTAACCTCCACCACTCTACCAAGGGGCATTGATATTGTCTTTTTATTCCACTGCGACCTCCATCATTCTTCCAAGGGGCATTGATATTGTCTTTTTATTCCACTGCCACCTCCACCACTCTTCCAAGGGGCATTGATATTGTCTTTTTAGTCCACTGTGACCTCCACTACTTTTCCAAGGGGCATTAAAAACATCTTTTTAAGCTACTGTGACCTCCATGTCACTTCCAATGGGCGTTAAAACCGTCTGGTTAACCACTCTGAACTCCACAGCTCTTCCAAGGGGCATTGGTATTGTCTTTTTTTTTCCACTCTAACCTCCACCACTCTTCCAAGGGGCATTGACATTGTCTTTTTATTCCACTGCGACCTCCACCATTCTTCCAAGGGGCACTAAAACTGTCTTGTAAAGCTACAGTGACCTCCACATCTCTTCCACGGGGCATTGATATTGTATTTAAATTCCACTGTAACCTCCACCACTCTACCAAGGGGCATTGATATTGTATTTTTATTCTACTGCTACATCCACCACTCTTCCAAAGGGCATTGATATTGTCTTTTTAATCTACTGCGACCTCCACCACTCTTCCAAAGGATATTAAAACCATCTTGTTAAGCTACTGTGACCTCCACGTCTCTTCCACGGGGCATTGATATTGTCTTTTTATTCCACTGCGACATCCACCACTCTTCCTCGGGGCAATAATATTGTCTTTTTAATTCACTGCAACCTCCACCACTCTTCCATGTGGCATTAAAACCCTATTGTTAAGCTACTGTGACCTCCACGTCTCTTTCAAGGGGCATTAAAACCGTATGGTTAATCCAATCTGAACTCCAAAGATCTTCCAAGGGGCATTGATATTGTCTTTTTATTCCACTGTATCCTCCACCACTCTTCCAAGGGGCATTTGTATTGTCTTTTATTCCACTCTAACCTCCACTACTCTTCCAAGGGGCATTGACTTTGTCATTTTATTCCACTGCGACCTCCACCATTCTTCCAAGGGGCATTAAAACTGTCTTGTTAAGCTACAGTGACCTCCACATCTCTTCCACGGGGCATTGATATTGTCTTTAAATTCCACTGTAACCTCCACCACTCTACCAAGGGGCATTGATATTGTATTTTTATTCCACTGCGACCTTCACCACTCTTCCACGGGGCATTGATATTGTCTTTTTATTCCACTGCGACCTCCACCACTCTTCCTCGGTGCATTGATATTGTCTTTTTAATCCACTGCAACCTCCACCACTCTTCCATGTGGCATTAAAACTGTCTTGTTAAGCTACTGTGATCTCCACGTCTCTTCCAAGGGGCATTAAAACCGTATGGTTAAACCAATCTGAACTCCACAGTTCTTCCAAGGAGCATTGATATTGTCTTTTTATTCCACTGTATCCTCCACCACTTTTCCAAGGGGCATTGATATTGTCTTTTTATTCCACTGCGACCTCCACCACTCTTCCAATGGGCATTAAAACCATCTGGTTAAACCACTCTGAACTCCATAGCTCTTTCAAGAGGCATTGATATTGTCTTTTTATTTCACTGTAACCTCTACCACTCTTCTAAGGGGCATTGATTTTGTCTTTTTATTCCACTGCGACCTTAACCACTCTTCCAATGGACATTGATATTTTCTTTTTAATCCACTGAGACCTCCAACACTCTTCCAAGGGGCATTAAAACCATATTGTTAAGCTACTGTGACCTCCACGTCTCTTCCAAGGTGCATTAAAACCGTCAATTAAAACCAATCTGAACTCCACAGCTCTTGCAAGAGGCATTGATTTTGTCTTTTTACTCCACAGTAACCTACACCACTCTTCCAATGGGCATTAATAATGTCTTTTAATTCCACTGTGTCCTCCACGTCTCTTCCAAGGGGCATTGATATTGTCTTTTTATTTAATTGGAACCTCCACCACTCTTCCAAGGGGCATTTATATTGTCTTTTTATTCCACTGTAACCTCCAACATTCTTCCAAGGGACATTGATATTGTCTTTTTATTCCACTGTAACCTCCACCACTCTTCCAATGGGCATTGATATTGTCTTTTTTATCCACTGTGACCTCTACCACTCCTCCAAGGGCATTAAAACAATCTTGTTAAGCTATTGTGACCTCCACGTCTCTTCCAAGGGGCATTAAAACCGTCTGGTTAAACCACTCTGAACTCCACAGCTCTTCGAAGGGGCATTGATACTGTCTTTTTTTTCCACTGTAACCTCCAAAACTCTTCCAATGGGCATTGATTTTGTCTTTTTATTCCACTGCGACCTTAACCAGTCTTCCAATGGGCGTTGATATTGTCTTTTTAATCCACTGCGACCTCCACCACTCTTCCAAGGGGCATTGATATTGTCTTTTTAATCCACTGTGACCCCCACGTCTCTTCCAACGGGCATTAAAACCGTCAATTTAAACCACTCTGAACTCCAAAGCTCTTCCAAGGAGCACTGGTATTGTCTTTTTATTCCACTCTAGCCTCCACCACTCTTCCAGGGGCATTGACATTGTCTATTTATTCCACTGCGACCTCCACCACTCTTCCAAGGGGCATTAAGACCATCTTGTTAAGCTACAGTGACCTCCACAACTCTTCCATGAGGCATTGATATTGTCTTTTTATTCCACTGTAACCTCCACCACTCTTCCAAGCGGCATTTATATTGTCTTTTTATTCCACTGTAACCTCCACCACTCTTCAAGATGACATTAAAACCGTCTTGATAAGCTACTGTCACGTCCATGTCTATTCCACGGGGCATTGATATTGTCTTTTTATTCCACTGTAACCTCCACCACTCTTCCAAGTGGCATTGACATTGTCTTTTTATTCCACTGCGACCTCCACCACTCTTCCAAGGGGCATTAAAACCATATTGTTAAGCTACAGTGACCTTCACATCTCTTCCACTGGGCATTGACATTGTCTTTTTATTCCACTGTAACCTTCACCAATCTTCCAAGGGGCATTGAAATTGTTTTTTTATTCCTCTGCGACCTCCACCACTCTTCCAAGGGGCATTAAAAAAGTCTTGTTAGGTTATTGTGACCTCCACGTCTCTTCCAAGGAGCGCTAAAACCGTTTGGTTATGCCACTCTAAACTCCACAGCTCTTCCAAGGGGCATTATGATTGTCTTTTTGATCCACTGCGACCTCCATCACTCTTCCAAGGGGCATTAAAACCATCTTGTTAAGCTATTGTGACCTCAACGTCTCTTCCACGGGGCATTGATATTGTCTTTTTATTCCACTGTAACCTCCATCACTCTTCCAAGGGGCATTGATATTGTCTTTTCATTCAACTGTAACCTCCACCACTCTTTCAAGGGGCATTGATACTGTCTTTTTATTCCACTGCGACCTCCACCACTCTTCCAAGGGGCATTACAACCGTCTTGTTAAGCTACTGTCACCTCCACGTCCCTTCCAAGGGGCATTAAAACAGTCAATTTAAACCACTCTGAACTCCACAGATCTTGCAAGGGGCATTGATATTGTCTCTTTATTCCAATGTAACCTCCAGCACTCTTCCAAGGGGCATTGATATTGTCTTTTTATTCCACTGCAACTTCCACCTCTCTTCCAAGGGGCATTAAAACCGTCTTGTTAAGCTACTGTGACCTCCACGTCTCTTTCACGGGTATTTGATATTGTCTTTTTATTCCACTGTAACCTCCACCACTCTTCCAATGGGCATTAATATTGTCTTCTTATTCCACTGGGAACTTCACCACTCTTCCAAATGGCATTGATATTGTCTTTTTAATCCACTGCGACCTCCGCCACTCTTCCAAGGGGCATTAAAACTGTATTGTAAAGCTACTGTGACCTCCACATCTCTTCCAAGGTGCATTAAAACAATCAATTGAATCCACTCTGAACTCCACAGCTCTTGCAAGAGGCATTGATATTGTCTTTTTACTCCACTGTAACCTACAGCACTCTTTCAAGGGGCATTGATATTGTCTTTTTATTCCACTACGACTTCCACCACTCTCCCAAGGTTCATTAAAAACATCTTGCTTAGCTACTGTAATGTCCATGTCTATTCCACGGGGCAGTGATATTGTCTTTTTATTCCACTGTATCCTCCACCACTCTACCAAGGGTTATTGATATTGTATTTTATTCCACTGCGACTTCCATCTCTCTTCTAAGGGGCATTGATATTGTCTTTTTAATCCACTGCGACCTCCACCACTCTTCCAAGAGGCATTAAAACAGTCTTGTTAAGCTACTGTGACCTCCACATCTCTTCCAAGGGGCATTAAAACCGTCTGGTTAAACCACTCTGAACTCCACAGCTCTTCCAAGGGGCATTGATATTGTCTTTTTATTCCACTGTAACCTCCACCATTCTTCCAAGGGGTATTGATATTGTCTTTTTAATGCACTGCTACCTCCACCACTCTTCCAAGGGGCATTAAAACCTTCTTGTTAAACCACTCTGAACTCCACAGCTCTTTCAAGAGGAATTGATATTGTCTTTTTATTTCACTGTAACCTCTACCACTCTTTCAAGGGGCATTGATATTGTCTTTTTATTCCACTGCGACCTCCACCACTCTTCCAAGGTGCATTAAAACTATCTTGTTAAGATACTGTGACCTCCACGTCTCTTCCAAGGGTCATTAAACCGTCTGGTTAAACCACTCTGTACTCCACAGCTCTTCCAAGAGGCATTGATATTGTCTTTTTATTCGACTGTAACCTCCACCACTCTTCCAAGGGGCATTGATATTGTCTCTGTTTTCCACTGCGACCTCCACCACTCTTCCAAGGGGATTTGATATTGTCTTTTTAATCAACTGCGACCTCCACCTCTCTTCCAAGGGGCATTTAAACCGTCTTGTGAAGCTACTGCGACCTCTAAGTCCCTTCCACGGGGCATTGATATTGCCTTTTTATTCTAGTGCGACCTCCACCACTTTTCCAAGTGGCATTGATATTGTATTTTTAATCCACTGCGACCTCCACCACTCTTCAAAGGGGCATTGATATTGTCTTTTTAATCAACTGTGACCTCCACCTCTCTTCCAAGGGGCATTAATATTGTCTTTTTAAAACACTGCGACCTCCACCACTCTTCCAAGGGTCATTGATATTGTCTTTTTATTCCACTGTAACTTCCACCACTCTTCCAAGGGGCATTAATATTGTCTTTTTATTCCACTGCGACCTCCACCACTCTTCCAAGGGTCTTTGATATTGTCTTTTTATTCCACTGTAACCTCCACCACTCTTCCAAGGGGCATTGATATTGTCTTTTTATTCCACTGCGACCTCCACCACTCTTCCAAGGGTCATTGATATTGTCTTTTTATTGCACTGTAACCTCCACCACTCTTCCAACGGGCATTGATATTGTCTTTTTATTCCACTGCGACCTCCACCACTCTTCCAATGGTCATTGATATTGTCTTTTTATTCCACTGTAACCTCCACCACTCTTCCAAGGGGCATTGATATTGTCTTTTTATTCCACTGCGACCACCACCTCTCTTCCAAGGGGCATTAAAACCATCTTGTTAAGCTACTGTGACCTCCAAGTCTCTTCCACAATGCATTGATATTGTCTTTTTATTCCACTGCGACCACCACATCTCTTCCAAGGGGGATTGATATTGTCTTTTCATTCGACTGTAACATCCACCACTCTTCCAAGTGGCATTGATATTGTCTTTTTATTCCACTGCGACCTCCACCACTCTTCCAAGGGGCATTGATATTGTCTTTTTAATCCACTGCGACCTCCACCACTCTTCAAAGGGACATTGATATTGTCTTTTTAATCTACTGTGACCTCCACGTCTCTTCCAAGGGGCATTAAAACCGTCAATTTAAACCACTCTGTACTACACAGCTCTTCCAATCTGCACTGGTATTGTCTTTTTATTCCACTCTAACCTCTACAACTCTTCCAAGAGGGATTGACTTTTTATATTAATTGCACTGCGACCTCCACCACTCTTCCAAGGGGCATTAAGACCTTCTTGTTAAGCTACAGAGACTTCCACAACTCTTCCATTGGGCATTGATATTGTCTTTTTACTCCACTGTAACCTCCACCACTCTTTCAATGGGCATTGATTTTGTCTTTTTATTCCACTGCGACCTCTACCACTCTTCCAATGGGCATTAATATTGTCTTTTTAATCCACTGCAACCTCCACCACTCTTCCAAGGAGCATTAAAGCCATCTTGTTAAGCTACTGTCATGTCCATGTCTATTCCACGGGGCATTGATATTGTCTTTTTATTCCACTGTAACCTCCACCACTCTTCCAAGTTGCATTGACATTGTCTTTTTATTCCACTGCGACTTCCACCTCTCTTCTAAGGGGCATTGATATTGTCTTTTTAATCCACTGCGACCTCCACCACTCTTCCAAGGGGAATTAAAACAGTCTTGTCAAGCTACTGTGACCTCCACGTCCCTTCCAAGGGGCATTAAAACCGTCTGGTCAAACCACTCTGAACTCCATAGCTCTTCCAAGGGGCATTGATATTGTCTTTTTATTCCACTGTAACCTCGACCACTCTTCCAAGGGGCATTGATTTTGTCTTTTTATTCCACTGCGACCTCAACCACTCTTCCAATGGGCATTGTTATTGTCTTTTTAATCCACTGCGAACTCCACCACTCTTCCAAGGGACATTGATATTGTCTTTTTAATCCACTGCGAACTCCACCACTCTACCAAGGGGCATTAAAACCGTCTTGTTATGCTACTGTGACCTCCACGTCCCCTCCACGGGGCATTGATATTGTCTTTTTATTCCACTGCGACCTCCACCACTCTTCCAAGGGACATTGATATTGTCTTTTTAATCCACTGCGAACTCCACCACTCTACCAAGGGGCATTAAAACCGTCTTGTTATGCTACTGTGACGTCGACTTCTCTTCCAAGGGGCATTAAAACCATCTTGTTAAACCACTCTGAACTCCACAGCTCTTCCAAGGGGCATTTGTATTGTCTTTTTATTCCACTCTAACCTCCACCACTCTTCCAAAGGGCATTGACATTGTCTTTTTATTCCACTGCTTCCTCCACCACTCTTCCAAGGGGCTTTAAAACCATATTGTTTAGCTACAGTGACCTCCACATCTATTCCACGGGGCATTGATATTGTCTTTTTATTCCACTGTTACCTCCACCAATCTTCCAAGGGGCATTGATATTGTTTTTTTATTCCACTGCTACGTCCACCACTCTTCCAAGGGGCATTAAAACCGTGTTGTTAAGTTACTGTGACCTCCACGTCTCTTCCAAGGAGCATTAAAACCGTCTCGTTATACCACTCTGAACTCCACAGCTCTTCCAAGGGGCATTATTATTGTCTTTTTATTCCACTGTAACCTCCACCACTCTTCCAAGGGGCTTTGATATTGTCTATTTATTCCACTGCGACCTCCACCAGTCTTCCAAGAGGCATTAAAACCGTCTTGTTAAGCTACTGTGACCTCCACGTCTCTTCCACGGTGCATTGAAATTGTCTATTTATTCCACTGTAACCTCCACCACTCGTCAAGGGGCATTGATATTGTCTTTTTATTCCACTGCGACCTCCACCACTCTTCCAAGGGGCATTGATAATGTCTTTTTATTCCACTGCGACCTCCACCACTGTTCCAAGGGGCATTAAAACCGTCTTGTTAAGCTATTGTGACATCCACATATCTTCCACGGGGCATTGATATTGTCTTTTTATTTAACTGTAACCTCCACCACTGTTCCAAGGGGCATTGATATTGTCTTTTTATTCCACTGTAACCTCCATCACTCTTCCAAGGGGAATTGATATTGTCTTTTTATTCAACTGTAACCTCCACCACTCTTCCAAGGGGCATTGATATTGTCTTTTGATTCCACTGCGACCTCCACCACTCTTCCAAGGGGCATTCATATTGTCTTTTCAATCCACTGCGACCTACACCACTCTACCAAGGAGCATTAAAACCGTCTTGTTAAGCTACTGTCACCTCCACGTCACTTCCGAGGAGAATTAAAACCGTCAATTTAAACCACTCTGAACTCCACAGCTCTTGCAAGGGACATTGATATTGTCTTTTTATTCCAATGTAACCTCCAGCACACTTCCAAGGGGCATTGATATTGTCTTTTTATTCCACTGCAACTTCCACCTCTCTTCCAAGGGGCATTAAAACCGTCTTGTTAAGCTACTGTGACCTCAACGTCTCTTTCACGGGGCATAGATATTGTCTTTTTATTCCACTGTATCCTCCACCACTCTTCCAAGGGGCATTGATATTGTCTTTTTATTCCTCTGGGACCTTCACCACTCTTTCAAGTGGCATTGATGTTGTCTTTTTAATCCACTGCGACCTCCACCACTCTTCCAAGGGGCATTAAAACCGTATTGTTAAGCTACTGTGACCTCCACGTCTCTTCCAAGGTGCATTAAAACCGTCAATTTAAACCACTTTGAACTCCACAGCTCTTGCAAGAGGCATTGATATTGTCTTTTTACTCCACTGTAACCTACAGCACTCTTTCAAGGGGCATTGATATTGTCTTTTTCTTCCACTACGACTTCCACCTCTCTTCCAAGGGGCATTAAAACAGCCTTGTTAAGATACTGTGATCTCCACGTCTCTTTCACGGGGCATTTATATTGTCTTTTTATTCCACTGTATCCTCCACCACTCTTCCAAGGGGCATTGATATTGTCTTTTTATTCCACTGGGACCTTCACCACTCTTCCAAGTGGCATTGATATTGTCTTTTTAATCCACTGCGACCTCCACCACTTTTTAAAGGGGCATTAAAAGCGTCTTGTTAATATACTGTGACCTCCACGTCTCTTCCAAGGGGCAATAAAACCATCTGGTTAAACCACTCTGATCTCCACAGCTCTTCCAACGGGCATTGGTATTGTCTTTTTATTCCACTCTAACCTCCACCACTCTTCAAAGGGGCATTGACATTGTCATTTTATTCCACTGCGACCTCCATCATTCTTCCAAGAAGCATTAAAACCGTCTTGTTAAGCTACTGTGACCTCCACATCTCTTCCACGGTGCATTGAAATTGTCTATTTACTCCACTGCGACCTCCACCACTCTTCCAAGGGGCATTGATAATGTCTTTTTATTCCACGCGACCTCGACCACTGTTCCAAGGGGCATTAAAACCGTCTTGTTAAGCTATTGTGACATCCACATCTCTTCCACGGGGCATTGATATTGTCTTTTTATTTAACTGTAACCTCCACCACTGTTCCAAGGGGCATTGATATTGTCTTTTTATTCCACTGTAACCTCCATCTCTCTTCCAAGGGGAATTGATATTGTCTTTTTATTCAACTGTAACTTCCACCACTCTTCCAAGGGGCATTGATATTGTCTTTTGATTCCACTGCGACCTCCACCACTCTTCCAATGGGCATTCATATTGTCTTTTCAATCCACTGCGACCTACACCACTCTACCAAGGGGCATTAAAACCGTCTTGTTAAGCTTCTGTCACCTCCACGTCACTTCCGAGGAGAATTAAAACCGTCAATTTAAACCACTCTGAACTCCACAGCTCTTGCAAGGGACATTGATATTGTCTTTTTATTCCAATGTAACCTCCAGCACACTTCCAAGGGGCATTGATATTGTCTTTTTATTCCACTGCAACTTCCACCTCTCTTCCAAGGGGCATTAAAACCGTCTTGTTAAGCTACTGTGACCTCAACGTCTCTTTCACGGGGCATAGATATTGTCTTTTTATTCCACTGTATCCTCCACCACTCTTCCAAGGGGCATTGATATTGTCTTTTTATTCCTCTGGGACCTTCACCACTCTTCCAAGTGGCATTGATGTTGTCTTTTTAATCCACTGCGACCTCCACCACTCTTCCAAGGGGCATTAAAACCGTATTGTTAAGATACTGTGACCTCCACGTCTCTTCCAAGGTGCATTAAAAGCGTCAATTTAAACCACTTTGAACTCCACAGCTCTTGCAAGAGGCATTGATATTGTCTTTTTACTCCACTGTAACCTACAGCACTCTTTCAAGGGGCATTGATATTGTCTTTTTATTCCACTACGACTTCCACCTCTCTTCCAAGGGGCATTAAAACAGCCTTGTTAAGATACTGTGATCTCCACGTCTCTTTCACGGGGCATAGATATTGTCTTTTTATTCCACTGTATCCTCCAGCACTCTTCCAAGGGACATTGATATTGTCTTTTTATTGCACTGTAACCTCCACCACTCTTCCAACGGGCATTGATATTGTCTTTTTATTCCACTGCGACCTCCACCACTCTTCCAATGGTCATTGATATTGTCTTTTTATTCCACTGTAACCTCCACCACTCTTCCAAGGGGCATTGATATTGTCTTTTTATTCCACTGCGACCACCACCTCTCTTCCAAGGGACATTAAAACCATCTTGTTAAGCTACTGTGACCTCCAAGTCTCTTCCACAATGCATTGATATTGTCTTTTTATTCCACTGCGACCACCACATCTCTTCCAAGGGGGATTGATATTGTCTTTTCATTCGACTGTAACATCCACCACTCTTCCAAGTGGCATTGATATTGTCTTTTTATTCCACTGCGACCTCCACCACTCTTCCAAGGGGCATTGATATTGTCTTTTTAATCAACTGCGACCTCCACCTCTATTCCAAGGGGCATTTAAACCGTCTTGTGAAGCTACTGCGACCTCTACGTCCCCTCCACTGGGCATTAATATTGCCTTTTTATTCTAGTGCGACCTCCACCACTTTTCCAAGTGGCATTGATATTGTATTTTTAATCCACTGCGACCTCCACCACTCTTCAAACGGGCATTGATATTGTCTTTTTAATCTACTGTGACCTCAACGTCTCTTCCAAGGGGCATTAAAACCGTCAATTTAAACCACTCTGTACTACACAGCTCTTCCAATCTGCACTGGTATTGTCATTTTATTCCACTCTAACCTCTACAACTCTTCCAAGAGGCATTGACTTTGTATATTAATTGCACTGCGACCTCCACCACTCTTCCAAGGGGCATTAAGACCTTCTTGTTAAGCTACAGAGACTTCCACAACTCTTCCATTGGGCATTGATATTGTCTTTTTACTCCACTGTAACCTCCACCACTCTTTCAATGGGCATTGATTTTGTCTTTTTATTCCACTGCGACCTCTACCACTCTTCCAATGGGCATTGATATTGTCTTTTTAATCCACTGCAACCTCCACCACTCTTCCAAGGAGCATTAAAGCCATCTTGTTAAGCTACTGTCATGTCCATGTCTATTCCACGGGGCATTGATATTGTCTTTTTATTCCACTGTAACCTCCACCACTCTTCCAAGTTGCATTGACATTGTCTTTTTATTCCACTGCGACTTCCACCTCTCTTCTAAGGGGCATTGATATTGTCTTTTTAATCCACTGCGACCTCCACCACTCTTCCAAGGGGCATTAAAACAGTCTTGTTAAGCTACTGTGACCTCCACGTCCCTTCCAAGGGGCATTAAAACCGTCTGGTCAAAAGACTCTGAACTCCATAGCTCTTCCAAGGGGCATTGATATTGTCTTTTTATTCCACTGTAACCTCGACCACTCTTCCAAGGGGCATTGATTTTGTCTTTTTATTCCACTGCGACCTCCACCACTCTTCCAATGGGCATTGTTATTGTCTTTATAATCCCCTGCAACCTCCACCACTCTTCCAAGGGGCATTAAAACCGTCTTGTTAAGCTACTGTGACCTCCACGTCCCTTCCACGGGGCATTGATATTGTCTTTTTATTCCACTGCGACCTCCACCACTCTTCCAAGGGACATTGATATTGTCTTTTTAATCCACTGCGAACTCCACCACTCTACCAAGGGGCATTAAAACCGTCTTGTTATGCTACTGTGACGTCGACTTCTCTTCCAAGGGGCATTAAAACCATCTTGTTAAACCACTCTGAACTCCACAGCTCTTCCAAGGGGCATTTGTATTGTCTTTTTATTCCACTCTAACCTCCACCACTCTTCCAAAGGGCATTGACATTGTCTTTTTATTCCACTGCTTCCTCCACCACTCTTCCAAGGGGCTTTAAAACCATATTGTTAAGCTACAGTGACCTCCACATCTATTCCACGGGGCATTGATATTGTCTTTTTATTCCACTGTTATCTCCACCGATCTTCCAAGGGGCATTGATATTGTTTTTTTATTCCACTGCTACGTCCACCACTCTTCCAAGGGGCATTAAAACCGTGTTGTTAAGTTACTGTGACCTCCACGTCTCTTCCAAGGAGCGTTAAAACCGTCTCGTTATACCACTCTAAACTCCACAGCTCTTCCAAGGGGCATTATTATTGTCTTTTTATTCCACTGTAACCTCCACCACTTTTCCAAGGAGCTTTGATATTGTCTATTTAATCCACTGCGACCTCCACCAGTCTTCCAAGAGGCATTGATAATGTCTTTTTATTCCACTGTGACCTCCACGTCTCTTCCACGGTGCATTGAAATTGTCTATTCATTCCACTGTAACCTCCACCACTCGTCAAGGGGCATTGATATTGTCTTTTTATTCCACTGCGACCTCCACCACTCTTCCAAGGGGCATTGATAATGTCTTTTTATTCCACTGCGACCTCCACCACTGTTCCAAGGGGCATTAAAACCGTCTTGTTAAGCTATTGTGACATCCACATATCTTCCACGGGGCATTGATATTGTCTTTTTATTTAACTGTAACCTCCACCACTGTTCCAAGGGGCATTGATATTGTCTTTTTATTCCACTGTAACCTCCATCACTCTTCCAAGGGGAATTGATATTGTCTTTTTGTTCAACTGTAACCTCCACCACTCTTCCAAGGGGCATTGATATTGTCTTTTGATTCCACTGCGACCTCCACCACTCTTCCAAGGGGCATTCATATTGTCTTTTCAATCCACTGCGACCTACACCACTCTACCAAGGGGCATTAAAACCATCTTGTTAAGCTACTGTCACCTCCACGTCACTTCCGAGGAGAATTAAAACCGTCAATTTAAACCACTCTGAACTCCACAGCTCTTGCAAGGGACATTGATATTGTCTTTTTATTCCAATGTAACCTCCAGCACACTTCCAAGGGGCATTGATATTGTCTTTTTATTCCACTGCAACTTCCACCTCTCTTCCAAGGGGCATTAAAACCGTCTTGTTAAGCTACTGTGACCTCAACGTCTCTTTCACGGGGCATAGATATTGTCTTTTTATTCCACTGTATCCTCCACCACTCTTCCAAGGGGCATTGATATTGTCTTTTTATTCCTCTGGGACCTTCACCACTCTTCCAAGTGGCATTGATGTTGTCTTTTTAATCCACTGCGACCTCCACCACTCTTCCAAAGGGCATTAAAACCGTATTGTTAAGCTACTGTGACCTCCACGTCTCTTCCAAGGTGCATTAAAACCGTCAATTTAAACCACTTTGAACTCCACAGCTCTTGCAAGAGGCATTGATATTGTCTTTTTACTCCACTGTAACCTACAGCACTCTTTCAAGGGACATTAATATTGTCTTTTTCTTCCACTACGACTTCCACCTCTCTTCCAAGGGGCATTAAAACAGCCTTGTTAAGATACTGTGATCTCCACATCTCTTTCTCGGGGCATTGATATTGTCTTTTTATTCCACTGTATCCTCCACCACTCTTCCAAGGGGCATTGATATTGTCTTTTTATTCCACTGGGACCTTCACCACTCTTCCAAGTGGCATTGATATTGTCTTTTTAATCCACTGCGACCTCCACCACTTTTCCAAGGGGCATTAAAAGCGTCTTGTTAATATACTGTGACCTCCACGTCTCTTCCAAGGGGCAATAAAACCATCTGGTTAAACCACTCTGATCTCCACAGCTCTTCCAACGGGCATTGGTATTGTCTTTTTATTCCACTCTAACCTCCACCACTCTTCAAAGGGGCATTGACATTGTAATTTTATTCCACTGCGACCTCCATCATTCTTCCAAGAAGCATTAAAACCGTCTTGTTAAGCTACTGTGACCTCCACATCTCTTTCACGGTGCATTGAAATTGTCTATTTACTCCACTGCGACCTCCACCACTCTTCCAAGGGGCATTGATAATGTCTTTTTATTCCACGCGACCTCGACCACTGTTCCAAGGGGCATTAAAACCGTCTTGTTAAGCTATTGCGACATCCACATCTCCTCCACGGGGCATTGATATTGTCTTTTTATTTAACTGTAACCTCCACCACTGTTCCAAGGGGCATTGATATTGTCTTTTTATTCCACTGTAACCTCCATCTCTCTTCCAAGGGGAATTGATATTGTCTTTTTATTCAACTGTAACCTCCACCACTCTTCCAAGGGGCATTGATATTGTCTTTTGATTCCACTGCGACCTCCACCACTCTTCCAAGGGGCATTCATATTGTCTTTTCAATCCACTGCGACCTACACCACTCTACCAAGGGGCATTAAAACCGTCTTGTTAAGCTACTGTCACCTCCACGTCACTTCCGAGGAGAATTAAAACCGTCAATTTAAACCACTCTGAACTCCACAGCTCTTGCAAGGGACATTGATATTGTCTTTTTATTCCAATGTAACCTCCAGCACACTTCCAAGGGGCATTGATATTGTCTTTTTATTCCACTGCAACTTCCACCTCTCTTCCAAGGGGCATTAAAACCGTCTTGTTAAGCTACTGTGACCTCAACGTCTCTTTCACGGGGCATAGATATTGTCTTTTTATTCCACTGTATCCTTCACCACTCTTCCAAGGGGCATTGATATTGTCTTTTTATTCCTCTGGGACCTTCACCACTCTTCCAACTGGCATTGATGTTGTCTTTTTAATCCACTGCGACCTCCACCACTCTTCCAAGGGGCATTAAAACCGTATTGTTAAGATACTGTGACCTCCACGTCTCTTCCAAGGTGCATTAAAACCGTCAATTTAAACCACTTTGAACTCCACAGCTCTTGCAAGAGGTATTGATATTGTCTTTTTACTCCACTGTAACCTACAGCACTCTTTCAAGGGGCATTGATATTGTCTTTTTATTCCACTACGACTTCCACCTCTCTTCCAAGGGGCATTAAAACAGCCTTGTTAAGATACTGTGATCTCCACGTCTCTTTCACGGGGCATTGATATTGTCTTTTTATTCCACTGTATCCTCCACCACTCTTCCTAGGGGCATTGATATTGTCTTTTTATTCCACTGGGACCTTCACCACTCTTCCAAGTGGCATTGATATTGTCTTTTTAATCCACTGCGACCTCCACCACTTTTCCAAGGGGCATTAAAACCGTCTTGTTAATATACTGTGACCTCCACGTCTCTTCCAAGGGGCAATAAAACCATCTGGTTAAACCACTCTGATCTCCACAGCTCTTCCAACGGGCATTGGTATTGTCTTTTTATTCCACTCTAACCTCCACCACTCTTCAAAGGAGCATTGACATTGTCATTTTATTCCACTGCGACCTCCATCATTCTTCCAAGAAGCATTAAAATCGTCTTGTTAAGCTACTGTGACCTCCACATCTCTTCCACGGTGCATTGAAATTGTCTATTTACTCCACTGCGACCTCCACCACTCTTCCAAGGGGCATTGATAATGTCTTTTTATTCCACGCGACCTCCACCACTGTTCCAAGGGGCATTAAAACCGTCTTGTTAAGCTATTGTGACATCCACATCTCTTCCACGGGGCATTGATATTGTCTTTTTATTTAACTGTAACCTCCACCACTGTTCCAAGGGGCATTGATATTGTCTTTTTATTCTACTGTAAACTCCATCTCTCTTCCAAGGGGAATTGATATTGTCGTTTTATTCAACTGTAACCTCCACCACTCTTCCAAGGGGCATTGATATTGTCTTTTTATTCCACTGCGACCTCCACCACTCTTCCAAGGGGCATTCATATTGTCTTTTTAATCCACTGCGACCTACACCACTCTACCAAGGGGCATTAAAACCGTGTTGTTAAGCTACTGTCACCTCCACGTCACTTCCGAGGAGAATTAAAACCGTCAATTTAAATCACTCTGAACTCCACAGCTCTTGCAAGGGGCATTGATATTGTCTTTTTATTCCAATGTAACCTCCAGCACACTTCCAAGGGGCATTGATATTGTCTTTTTATTCCACTGCAACTTCCACCTTTCTTCCAAGGGGCATTAAAACCATCTTGTTAAGCTGCTGTGACCTCAACCTCTCTTTCACGAGGCATAGGTATTGTCTTTTTATTCCACTGTATCCTCCACCACTCTTCCAAGGGGCATTGATATTGTCTTTTTATTCCTCTGGGACCTTCACCACTTTTCCAAGTGGCGTTGATGTTGTCTTTTTAATCCACTGCGACCTCCACCACTCTTCCAATGGGCATTAAAACCGTATTGTTAAGCTACTGTGACCTCCACGTCTCTTCCAAGGTGCATTAAAACCGTCAATTTAAACCTCTCTGAACTCCACAGCTCTTGCAAGAGGCATTGATATTGTCTTTTTACTCCACTGTAACCTACAGCACTCTTTCAAGGGGCATTGATATTGTCTTTTTATTCCACTACGACTTCCACCTCTCTTCCAAGGGGCATTAAAACAGCCTTGTTAAGATACTGTGATCTCCACGTCTCTTTCACGGGGCATTGATATTGTCTTTTTATTCCACTGTATCCTCCACCACTCTTCCAAGGGGCATAGGTATTGTCTTTTTATTCCACTGGGACCTTCACCACTCTTCCATGTGGCATTGATATTGTCTTTTTAATCCACTGCGACCTCCACCACTTTTCCAAGGGGCATTAAAACCGTCTTGTTAATATACTGTGACCTCCACGTCTCTTCCAAGGGGCAATAAAACCATCTGGTTAAACCACTCTGATCTCCATAGCTCTTCCAAGGGGCATTGGTATTGTCTTTTTATTCCACTCTAACCTCCACCACTCTTCAAAGGGGCATTGACATTGTCTTTTTATTCCACTGCGACCTCCATTATTCTTCCAAGGGGCATTGATATTGTCTTTTTATTCCACTGCCACCTCCACCACTCTTCCAAGGGGAATTGATATTGTCTTTTTAATCCACTGCGACCTCCACCACTTTTCCAAAGGGCATTAAAAACGTCAATTTAAACGACTCTGAACTCCACAGCTATTCCAAGAAACATTGATATTGTCTTTTTATTGGACTGTAACCTCCAACACTCTTCCAAGGGGCATTAAAACCGTCTTGTTAAGCTACTGTGACCTCCACGTCTCTTCCAAGGGGCATTAAAACCGTCAATTTAAACCACTCTGAACTCCACAGCTCTTGCAAGAAGCATTGATATTGTCTTTTTATTCCACTGTAACCTCCACCAGTCTTCCAAGCGTCATTGATTTTGTCTTTTTAATCCTCTGCAACCTCCATCACTCTTCCAAGAAGCATTAAAACCGTCTTGTTTAGCTACTGTGACCTCCACGTCTATTCCACGGTGCATTAAAACCTTCTGGTTAAACCACTGTGAACTCCACAGCTCTTCCAAGGGGCATTGATATTGTCTTTTTATTCTACTGCGACCTAAAACAATCTTCCAAGGGGCATTAATATTGTCCTTTTATTCCACTGCGACCTCCACCATTCTTCCAAAGATCATTGATATTGTCTTTTTATTCCACTGTAACCTCCACCACTCTTCCAAGGGGCATTGATATTGTCTTTTTATGCCACTGCGACCTCCACCTCTCTTCCAAGGGGCATTAAAACCATCTTGTTAAGCTACTGTGACCTCCAGTCTCTTCCATGAGGCATTGATATTGTCTTTTTATTCCACTGCGACCTCCACATCTCTTCCAAGGGGAATTGATATTGTCTTTTTAATCCACTGCGATCTCCACCATTCTTCCAAGGGGCATTAAAACTGTCTTGTTAAGCTACAGTGACCTCCACATCTCTTCCACGGGGCATTGATATTGTCTTTAAATTCCACTGTAACCTCCACCACTCAACCAAGGGGCATTGATATTGTATTTTTATTCCACTGCGACCTCCACCACTCTTCCAAAGGACATTGATATTGTCTTTTTAATCCAGTGCGACCTCCACCACTCTTCCAAAGGGCATTAAAACCATCTTGTTAAGCTACTGTGACCTCCACGTCTCTTCCACGGAGCATTGATATTGTCTTTTTAATCCACTGTGACCTCCGCTACTCTTCCAAGGGGCATTGATATTGTCTTTTTTTCCACTGCGACTTCCACCACTCTTACAAGGGGCATTTATATTGTCTTCGAAATCAACTGCGACCTCCACCACTCTTCAAAGGGGCATGAAAACCGTCCTGTTAACCTACTTTGACATCCACGTCAATTCCAGGGGGCATTGATATTGTCTTTTTATTCCACTGCGACCTACACCACACTTTCAAGGGTCATTGATATTGTCTTTTTAATTAACTGTGACCTCCACCACTCTTCCAAGGGGCATTAAAACTGTCTGGTTAAACCACTCTGAACTCCACAGCTCTTACAAGGGGCATTGATATTGTCGCTCTTTTCCACTGTAACCTCCACAACTCTTCCAAGGGGCATTGATTTTGTCTTTTTATTCCACTGCCACCTTAACCACTCTTCCAATGGGCATTGATATTGTCTTTTTAATCCACTGCCACCTCCACCACTATTCCAGGGGGCATTAAAACCGTATTGTTAAGCTACTGTGACCTCCACGTCTCTTCCAAGGTGCATTAAAACCGTCAATTTAAACCACTCTGAACTCCACAGGTCTTGCAAGAGGCATTGATATTGTCTTTTTACTCCACTGTAACCTACAGCACTCTTTCAAGTGGCATTGATATTGTCTTTTTATTCCACTACGACTTCCACCACTCTCCAAAGGTGCATTAGAAAGATCTTGTTTAGCTACTGTAACGTCCATGTCTATTCCACCGGGCATTGATATTGTCTTTTTATTCCACTGTATCCTCCACATCTCTTCCAAGGGGAATTGATGTTGTCTTTTTATTCCACTGCGATCTCCACCATTCTTCCAAGGGGCATTAAAACTGTCTTGTTAAGCTACAGTGACCTCCACATCTCTTCCACGGGGCATTGATATTGTCTTTAAATTCCACTGTAACCTCCACCACTCAACCAAGGGGCATTGATATTGTATTTTTTTCCACTGCGACCTCCACCACTCTTCCAAAGGGCATTGATAATGTCTTTTTAATCCACTGCAACCTCCACCGCTCTTCCAAAGGGCATTAAAACCATCTTGTTAAGCTACTGTGACCTCCACGTCTCTTCCACGGAGCATTGATATTGTCTTTTTAATCCACTGCGACCTCCGCTACTCTTCCAAGGGGCATTGATATTATCTTTTTTTCCACTGCGACTTCCACGACTCTTACAAGGGGCATTTATATTGTCTTCTTAATCAACTGCGACCTCCACCACTCTTCAAAGGGGCATGAAAACCGTCTTGTTAACCTACTTTGACATCCACGTAAATTCCACGGGGCATTGATATTGTCTTTTTATTCCACTGCGACCTACACCACTCTTCCAAGGGTCATTGATATTGTCTTTTTAATTAACTGTGACCTACACCACTCTTCCAAGGGGCATTAAAACTGTCTGGTTAAAACACTCTGAACTCCACAGCTCTTCCAAGGGGCATTGATATTGTCGCTCTTTTCCACTGTAACCTCCACCACTCTTCCAAGGGGCATTGATTTTGTCTTTTTATTCCACTGCGACCTTAACCATTCTTCCATTGGGCATTGATATTGTCTTTTTAAACCACTGCGACCTCAACCACTATTCCAAGGGGCATTAAAACCGTATTGTTAAGCTACTGTGACCTCCACGTCTCTTCCAAGGTGCATTAAAACCGTCAATTTAAACCACTCTGAACTCCACAGGTCTTGCAAGAGGCATTGATATTGTCTTTTTTCTCCACTGTAACCTACAGCACTCTTTCAAGTGGCATTGATATTGTCTTTTTATTCCACTACGACTTCCACCACTCTACCAAGGTGCATTAAAAACATCTTGTTTAGCTACTGTAACGTCCATGTCTATTCCACCGGGCATTGATATTGTCTTTTTATTCCACTGTATCCTCCACCACTCTTCCAAGTGGTATTGATATTGTCTTTTTATTCCACGGTGACTTCCACCTCTCTTCTATGGGGCATTGATATTGTCTTTTTAATCCACTGCGACCTCCACCACTCTTCCAAGGGGCATTAAAACAGTCTTGTTAATCTACTGTGACCTCCACGTCTCATCCAAGGGGCATTAAAACCGTCAATTTAAACCACTCTCAACTCCACAGCTCTTGCAAGGGGCTTTGATATTGTTCTTTATTCCTCTGTAACCTCCACCACTCTTCTAAGGGGCATTGATATTGTCTTTTTAATCCACTGCGACCTCCACCACTCTTCCAAGGACCATTAAAACAGTCTTGATAAGCTACTGTGACCTCCACGTCTCTTCCAAAGGGCATTAAACCATCTGGTTAAACCACTCTGTACTCCACAGCTCTTCCAAGAGGCATTGATATTGTCTTTTTATTCGACTGTAACCTCCACCACCCTTCCAAGCGGCATTGATATTTTCTCTGTTTTCCACTGCGACCTCCACCACTCTTCCAAGTGTCTTTGATATTGTCTTTTTTATCCACTGCGACCTCCACCACTCTTCCAATGGGCATTAAAATAGTCTTATTATGCTACTGTGACCTTCACGTTCCTTCCACGGGGCATTGATATTGTCTTTTTGTAACATACCTGGCGTCGTCCTTGCATAGTGGTTCATCTCCCACTGTGCAAGAGCGCGCACTTGATCTCCAATCCAGAATGTCTCTCTGGCTTCCCTCCATGCTGTCTGTTTGCTTCTGTTTCTGCTGCTTAAGGGTGGCGCCCGATCACTTCCTGCTTTTTGTACCTGCTGCAGGCACACCCCTTGTGCGTCCTCAGCCTATTGCTGTCTGTCTCCTGGTATTTAAACCAGCTGCTCCAATTAACCCATGCCTGAGCACTGTGTTCTGTCAGTTGGCTTCTGGTCACTGATATGCCCGGTCCCGTTTATGATTCCTGCCTTCGGTATCAGTTCCCGTGTCTGAACTATGTCCTGTCTGTATTATCTTCTAGCCTGTTGTCTTCTGCCTATCCTGGAGGCTGTATTTCCAGACCTGTGTGAACACGCTCCTAGCCTGTTCTTTCTGCCTTTTAGTGGCCGCATATCTAGACCCGCTCCTGTATCTTGCTGCTGTGTCTGTTCTTGTCTGAATACTCTCCTAGCCTGTTTCCTGTTTTTCTCTATGTCCGTACCTTCGGTTTTTCTGCAGAGTCTGAACTCGTACCTAACTCCTGCTCGTTGTCACTGTACTTCCGTTTGTGAGTTTGTGGTCCACTCGCTACTTCACTGCAAGTACCCTGTGGGTATCTGGTTCTGCCTTTCCCTTCCTCTCTGTTTCGTGTGAACTGAGCCCTGTCCCCTCCGCTCTGCCTTGCTTGCCGCTTCGGCGGTTCTTGCTTGCTCAGCCCTGTCCACCGCGTCTGCGGTTTCGCTTTACTCAGCCCTGTCCACCGCGTCTGCGGTTTTGCTTTGCTCAGCCTTGTCCACCGCGTCTGCGGTTTCGCTTTGCTCAGCCCTGTCCACCGCGTCTGCGGTTTCGCTTTGCTTAGCCGTGTCCACCGCGTCTGCGGTTTCGCTTTGCTCAGCTTTGTCTACCGCGTCTGCTTTTTCGCTCTGCTCAGCCTTGTCTACCGCGTCTGCATTTTTGCTCTGCTCAGCCTTGTCTACCACGTCTGCGGTTCTGCTCAGCTCGGTCTTGACTACCGCAACTGCGGTTTCGCTTTACTTTGTTTGTTTACCGCATTTGCGGCTCCGAATCTGTCTCCCAGTCTGTACTGGACCCTACCCAGCCTGCGCTCTAGTCTGCCTGTTCCTGTATTCCCCGGTGTGGGTCAACAGCCGTGTCCGGAGCCTGACCTGGAGTAGACCCTGGTCCCTCTGCTCCGTTCCTCCCTGGTGCACGGGCATCGTATGCCGTCGTGCGACCTTGGTCGGATCGGGCAGATACTTAGTTATGCCCCTCCAGACACTCTCTGGTTCATGGCACAGTGGAACCACTAAACACGCACACGCCAGTCAGTCCGGGCGTGTGCATTACAGCATGCTCAGGCCATGGCCTTCCTGGTGGCCTTTCTAATGGTCTTCGATGATCCTAACCCGGAGGCTCCTGCGGAAGCTTCACTTCCCAATATCCCGGTGCAGCCCCGATGAGTAATGTGTGTAGGTAGCGCACTAGTCCTCCTGCCCGAAGAGGCTACTGCCCATCCAGAATCCACACAGGATGAATACGCTCTTTGGAATACTTCTCCCAACCTCAAGAGGCAGTCCAGGCGTGCTATTCGTAGAGGCAAGCCGTCACGCCTGGGTCTGTCCTCCCAAAGACCTCCTGATCCCAACCTTGAAGTCCTTGCTGAAGCTTCATTTCCCTGTATCCCGGAGCAGTCCCTACGGGAAATATGCGTGGGTAGCGCACCTGTTCTCCTGCCCGAAGAGACTTCTGCCCACCTAGAATCCTCCGGGATACCACCTGATGACAAAAGGAGAGAGACTTCCCTACACCCGGTACCCGATACTTCGTCCGCTCCGTCCTTTGAGCCTGACAATGGGTACCTCAAAGCGGTAGTTAACCCCGAGTCTCTACACCCCTCCGACCAGGCGGAGGACCTCCAGTTTAGTGTTGAGCCACCCCCGTAGTGTTCGAGTTCGGTTCGGTTCGTCGAACACCCGTGTGTTCGCCGAACTGTTCGTCGAACTGTTCGTCGAACACCTTCGAACACCGTTAAAACCAATGGCAGGCAAACAAAAACACATAGAAACACATAGAAAACACCTTCAAAGGTGTCCAAAAGCTGACAAACTGCTCAGAAGACATAACTAACACATGGAAAAGTGACAAGTACATATAGTCATGCGAAAATAAAAGAGGTGGAGGAGTAAAAGGAGGGGGAGACACAGATATAGGCATGTCATGCCCTTCTAAAATCCAAAAAGTGAGAAGCCGACACGGCCAGTCCGCTCCTGCCCGTGCCACCTCCGTGTCGCCGGGTTTGTGCCAGAGCCGCGGTGAACCCTGATGGCCAGCCCCCCTCTCCCAATACTGGTGCCTGTCCGCTGGTGGGTCGAGCGAGCCCCCCTGTGGTGGAGGCAGCTCTAAGCTTTTTAATTTAAATTGTCTCTCTAATTTGAATGAATACACTTTAAATCCATTTACAAGGATCTATTGGAGGGCAAGTCTCATGCCAGCAGCCGCGTAATTCCAGCTCCAGTAGCGTCCACTAAAGCTGCTGCAGTTAAAAAGCTTTTATAAGGATCGAGCTCGGCTGTCCACCGCAAGGCATCCTACTGCCAGTCCCAGCCCCTATGCCTTGGGGTGCCTCCTGATGCTCTTCACTGAGTATCCCATGGTCCCGAAGCATTTCCTTTGAAAAAATTAAGTGTCTAAACTACAGGTGGTGTAGCTTGCTTAACAGCCGGGATAATCCGCTGACTAGCAGACACTGCTACTAGGCACAAAGTATTTCCTGGGCTAGATGCAGTTAAAAATTTGTAATTAGATACTCTCGTTGGATGCTGAGAAAGCATTCCATAGAGTCTCCTGGCACGCCATATATGATTCTCTTAAAAAGCTTGGGGTAGGGGTCTAGGGGACCCTTTTATAGCCAAAATCACGGCCCTGTATCACAATACGTCACCTAGGACTGAAGATAAATTTGAACTGTAGCACCCTGAGGGCTCGGTTTCTACAGAGGTATTGCACCTCACCCAGAGGTGTGATATCTCACTCTCAGGTAAGGATGGAGTGTGGATCAGGACCCGACACCTGCATGCATTACACCACATTGCCGTGGGGCAGGGCGACCAATATGCCTCTGAGATGGGCACGTCAGTCCCTGTCCCTGGCTGGAGTGGGGGGAGGGAACACTGAGGAAGGGGAACCCTGTAGTGCAGGAGCAGGGAGGGAGCAGTTCCTGGGTGCATTGAGAAGGGAGTATAAAAGGTGGGCACCATCTTAGTTCAGTGCAGAGAAGTCTGAGCAGAAGTGGCAGGGAGCAGGGGCTCTGCATGAGCTCTGCTCCGGAGGCGGGCCTAGTAACAGAGGCCCAGGCCTGGAAGAGGGAGAAGGAAGGAAGAGGAGCGGAGAAGGCTCCAGGAACGAGGAATGAAGGGATCCCAGGGGTGCGGACGGGCGAGTCGCCACCGCACGCCCGAATCCACCTGCGTGGAGGGGTCAGGCCAAAGGGGGAGACCGGTCCCCGAAACTAGTGGAGGCAGGAAACGACCCTCAGCTAGAAACCGGAGGCTGTGACATTTTATGTGGCGCAGCCCCTCGCTACACCCGCTAGGAAGGCACCACATAGGGTCAGGGAAACTGGCGCCAAGTTTACCAAGAGGAGGCCCGAGGCAGCCGGACAGAAGGGTTGGTAAGAAAGACCAGACAAAGGACACACAAAGGGGGTCCTGTGAAGCGCTCCAAAGTTATCTGGGAGTTGTCTGAGCCCCTCACCTGGTGAGCACAGTACGACGTGGGCAGCCGTTACCTGCAGACGTGGTCTGGATAATAAGAACTGTGAGTAAAGGCCCTGGACTGCATCACTGACTCCGTGTCGTTACTGCTGCTGCCCTGCACCATCACCCCCATCCTCCGCATACACTGCCCTGAGGCTATATTCCTCCCGTGGGGAGTTATGCTACGCTCTGCTGCACCCACAACACCAGCCTCAGCGGTCTGCCCTGCAGCGGCGGTTCACTCTGACCGCAATCCATGGGTGGCGTAGTCGGACATTTAAACATCAAAACCACATAAATAGTTCCGCCACTGGTTTGACCACCCTGAGCCACGGAACCGGGTCGCCGCCACGAAGACTACAACCACCAGCATCCACCAAAAAGGGTCCGGCTCCGGGTGTCCCAAGGCCCAGGGGGTGCATCAGAACATTTTCATCACCTTTCACAATCACCAATGGGACAAGGCAGGGATGTCCTCTGTCCCCTCTCTTATACATCCTAGTGACGGAGCACCTGCTCTCATCAATTCGCCATAACTCCAATATTAGGTGGATTGAGATGGGAGGCACCGAGTACAAGTGCTCTCTATTTGCTGATGATGTCCTAGTATATATCACTCAATCACATATATCCATCCATGCTGTTATGGCTGAAATAGATCACTTTGTTACATGGTCAAATTTTAAAATCAATGCAGCGAAGTCTGAGGCCCTCAATGTCTCCCTCCCCAAATCCATATAGGATTCCATCCAGTCCAACTTTCCCTTTGCCTGGCCCTCACAGGGTATCAAATACTTAGGAATTCCTATTCATAGAGACCTCTCCCATCTATGTTATCTTAATTTTGGGCCCTTTATTGAACAACTCCATACAGACCACGGTTGGCAAGTTAGAACTGTAAGATTCACTACGTGAACCACTGGTGTTTTGTGGAAAAGCACATGTACACTGCGTTCCAAATTATTATGCAAAAAGTGTTTAGGAGTGATAAGGGAAGAATTTGTTTGTTTGTCAGTTAAACTCATTGATGGTGATGTGTGTCAGGGCTCTTTATATCACTGTAAGCAATTGCAGACACCTGTGCTAATTAGTTTGGCAGGTGTGTCCAATGAAAGGCAAGACTACTTAAGAAGGCTGTCTCACATTATTAAGCAGCCTACATTTTCTGCCAAAATGGGAAAGAAAAAGGATGTGTCGGCTGCTGAGAAGCAACAAATTGTGGAGTGTTTAGGTCAAGGCATGACTACAATCAACATTGTGCGATAATCAGGATGAAGTGTCTTGGCAATCAAGAAGTATGTAGCTGATTCACAGTACACACGTGTGCGTGCTGATAAGGGCAAATTGAGGACTCTTTCCTACAGGCAATTACGTCAGGTTGAAAGAGCAGCGGCAAAAAAGCCTTGTCATAGCAGCAGACAAGTTTTTGAAGCTGCTTGTGCCTCCAACGTCCACCGAACAACAAGATGCAGGGTCCTTCAGAGGTTTGCAGCTGTGCATACGCCATCCTGTCGACCTCCTCTATCCACTTCACACAAGCAGAAACGGCTCCAGTGGGCCAAACATTACATGAAGACTGATTTCAAAACTGTTTTGTTCACGGATGAGTGCCGTGCAGCGCTCGATGGTCCAGATGGATGGAGTGGAGGATGGCTGGTTGATGGACACCCCACGCAAACACGGCTACAGCGCCAACAAGGAGGAGGTGGAGTAATGTTTTGGGCTGGAATCATGGGGAGAGAGATTGTCGGCCCCTTTAGGATCCCTGAAGGCGCTAAAGATGAACTCCATAATGTATGTGGATTTTCTCAAACAGCACTTCCTGCCATGGTTCAAGAAGAAGAACCGTGTATTTCACAGCAAGATCATTTTTTTGCATGATAATGCACCATCTCATGCTGCACATAAAACATCTGCATCTCTGGCTGATATGGGCATAAAAGGGGACAAACTTATGGTGTGACCCCCATGCTCCCCTGACCTGTACCCCATTCAGAACCTTTGGAGCATCATTAAAAGGAGTCTCTATGATGGCGGGAGGCAGTTCACATCTAAGCAACAGCTCTGGGAGGGTATTCTGTCCTCATGCAAAACAATTGAAGCAGAAACCATCCAAAACCTGACAAATTCAATGGACGAGAGAGTTCAGAAGCTCCTTTCGAACAAGGGGTCCTATGTGAAAATGTAACATCACCTAGAATAAAGTTTTGAGTTGAAAACTGTTTGATTTCAGTTTCTAACAACCTGCTAATGCTTATAATTTCAAAAATGACCATTTTTTTGGTCTTTATTAAAATGAAAAGGTTGATCGAAAAGTTTGGGGGATCTAAGAGTGTGGCAACCCAGTAGTCATGATTACTTCGAATTCTGACAATATGAGGGTCATGCTGCAGGTAGTGCAGCAAGAAGGCACTTATGTGTCTTGCGCATCTCGGAGCCCCAAAATTATTTTCCGGGCTAGATGCAGCTAAAAATTATTATTAATTTTAAATCTGGTGAAGCTTTAGTATAGATGGCCTAATAGGATCAGTGCTGCACACTGTTACAAAGCCCAAATTATTTTCCAGTCAAGATACAGATAAACATGATTAGTAATTTTAAATCTGGTGGAGCTTATTATAGATGGCCTAATAGAATCAGTGCTGCACACTGCTACAAAGCCCAAATTATTTTCCAGCCAAGATACAGATAAACATGATTAGTAATTTGAAAGCTTAAAACGGTTGGTAGGGTGATTTTAACCAATCATCAAGCTTTTACTCTCCCCAGGATGACACAGGGGTAGAAAAGTCGTTTCGGATCCATGATTTGTTCATCTTTATGAACGTGAGTCTGTCTACATTATCAGTGGAGAGCCGCGTGTGCTTATCTGTCAGCACACCACCAGCAGCGCTGAACACACGTTCAGACAGAACGCTGGCTGCGGGGCATGACAAGATCTCCAAGGCGTAAGTGGCTAGCTCCGGCCATTTATCCAGATTGGAAGCCCAAAAAGAGCAAGGGTCCAGTGACACAGTCGTGGCTTCAATGTTTACTTGGAGATACTCCTGTACCATCGTCTCTAGGCGTTGACTATGTGTCAGACTTCTTGTCTCCTGTGGCCTTGCAAAGGATGGGCTAAAAAAGTGGTGAAATGATTCCGCAAAATTGATGTTACCAGCAGATGCTGTGGTTCTGTTACGGTTTGAGTGCTGAACACTTGACGGTCCCACGGTTGGCAAGTTGGAACTGTGAGATTCACTACGTGCACCACTGGTATTTTGTGGAAAAGCACATGTAAGATTCTGCAACAGTCTCTGCTGATACTCCTGCATGCGTGCATCCCTTTCTATGGCAGGAATAATTTCTGCAAATTTACTTTTGTACCGGGGATCTAACAGTGTGGCAACCCAGTAGTCAGGATTATTTCTAATTCTCACAATTCGAGGGTCATGTTGCAGGTAGTGCAGCAAGAAGGCACTCATGTGTGTTGCGCATCCAGGAGCACCAAGTCCCTGTTGTGTTGGTGGCGAGGTAACAATCATGCTTCCTTCCTCTGTCCTCTCCCCCCAACCTCGCACAACAGAAATGTGATCAAGGTCTCCCTCATCTGATGAGTCTTCCATCAGTTCGTCCTCCACTTCTTCCTGGGCTCCTGCACCTTCCTCACTAGTTTGGCTGCTACCATGCGCCCTGGTAAAACCATCTCCCCCACCCTCACATGCCTGCCGCCTTGGTGCTGCCGACCGTCTGGACCTTGCAGATGTTAGCCCTTCCGCATACAACTCCTCCTCCTCTACTTCCTCCACCTCCTCTTGTGCCACCACCTGACTCCGAATTCTGTTTAACATGTGCTCCAGCATGTAAATCACCGGAATAGTCATGCTGATAATGGCATCGTCAGCACTAAACATCTTCGTCGCCATTTCAAAACTATGCAGAAGGGTGCATAGGTCCCTGATCTGAGACCACTCCTCCAGCGTGATTTGCCCCTGGATCTCGTTGGCCCAGGCTATACGTCAGAACGTATTGCACCAGGGCTTGTCGGTGCTGCCACAGTCGCTGCAACATGTGCAGAGTTGAATTCCACCGGGTAGGCACATCGCATTTTAGCCGGTGAAGTGGCAGGCCCAACGACTTCTGTAGAGATGTAAGTCGCTGAGCTGCGGGATGCGAACGGCGGAAGTGAGCACACAGCGACCGTGCCCTCTGCAGAAGGCCATCTAGTCTGGGATAGTGGGCTAAAAATTACTGGACAACCAGGTTCAACACGTGAGCCATACAAGGCACGTGTGTGACATTGCCCCGGCGAAGGGCCGCACCCAGGTTTGCAGCATTGTCGCACACGGCCTTCCCTGGTTTCAGGTCCAGTGGAGACAACCATTCATGAAATTGGTTCTCCAGAGCTGACCACAACTCCTCAGCTGTGTGACTCACATTTCCCAGACATTTCAAAGTAAAAACCGCCTGATGACGTTGAGCCCTACTGCCAGCATAGTAAGGAGGTGTGCAGAATCCCTTCTGCGCAGTTAGAAAGCTTGTGGCATGACCAGACAGGCTTTGGGTGCAGGTGGAAGACCGAGAGGAGGTTGAGGAGGCAGAAGCAGTGGAGGAACTTTGACATAAAGAGGATTGACGCACAACTCGTGGGGACGGCAAGGCTTGGACAGCAGCCCCTTGTCCTGCTGTCACCATAGTTACCCAATGCCCAGTCAGCGACATGTAACGCCCCTGTCCATGCCTACTCGTCCAAGTGTCTGTGGTGAAATGCACCCTGTCACACACAGAGTTTCTCAAAGAAGCGGTGATGTTGTGTGCGACTTGCTGGTGGAGCGCAGGCACACCTTTCTTTGAGAAGTAGTGCCGACTGGGCATCTGGTACTGGGGCACTGCAACGGACATAAGGTCTCGAAAATCCTCTGTGTCCACCAGGCGGAAAGGCAGCATTTCTGTAGCCAAGAACTTGCAGATGGTGAAATTCAACCTCTTAGCTTTCTCATGGCTAGGAGGAAATGGTCTTTTACTTGTCCACATCTGAGGGACCGAGGGCTGGCTATTGTGCTTAGACGGGGTTGATAAGGGTGTCCCCGGCAAACTGCCGGTCTGTGAGGAAGATGCAGGCGGACATGTTAGGTTGCCTTGATCCAAAGGTGGTGCTATCGATGTCGGAAAGCGCTCAACACCAGCTGGTGTTACCACCTCCAAAGAAAATGATGACCTGCCAATCACGCTGGCTGTTGCGGGTAAAGAGGTGGCAGGTCTGCGCCCCAAAACAGGTGTTACTGCTGTCCCCCCAGTCACAGAGGATGAAGAGGCCGCGGATGCACAAGATATGGCAGACGGTGGTTGGCCCAGCTAGGCCGCATTGTAGCACACTGAGCTTCCCACTGCAACTTATGCTTCATGTCCATGTGCCGGTTCATGCATGAAGTACTCAAACTATGTATTTTTTGGCCTCTACTTAGCTTTTGCTGACAAATGTTACAGATAACACGAGTTGGGTCATCTTTATCGATCTGAAAAAATGCCCAGGCTATGCAAGGCTTAGCACCCATGCGACCTGAAGAGCCACCACGACTTGTGGTGAGAGGCAGAGTTGTGTTTGAGGATGCAGTTGTTGACGTGCTTCCAGTACTACGTCTCTGTCCAGGAAGGCGCAACCTGACCTCGTCGTCACTAGCATCCTCCTCCACCTCCTCTGCTGACCTCATCTCTTGGCTGACTGTGGGTTGACAGTAAGTGGGATCTCCAACCTCATCATCATCACCCTGTGCGTTATCACACCCGTCGTCCTCAGAGCCAACCTGTTCCTGCCCTGACAAAAAACTAAAGTTGTCGCTCCAATCAGGTATTTGAGTCTCATCATCGTCTTCCTCATTGTCTCCACCAACAGGAGTTACAGTTTGGGAATGAGGGTCTACATTATGGTCAGAACCTTCTGCGTCTGGTCCTGGATCCGACTCATAAAGATTCTGGGCATCAGTGCAAATCATTTCCTCGTCTGGATTCACAGAAGCGCTGGAGTCGACCTCTGATTCCCAGGCTATAGTATGAGTAAACAGCTCTGCAGACTCAACCATCTGTTCTACCTCATACTCAGACGGGCAGCTGGAGATTTGGGAGCTGTGAGGAAGCAAGTGCGATTGGGGTGACACCTTTGAGGACTGGAGTATTTGTGATGTTGAAGTTGATGTGGAGGAGAGCCCACTTAAAGGAGCACTTGATATCCGTTGAAGCACCTGCTGTTTTTGTGCCTCATCTGGAATTTGTAGCGATTGGCGTGGCCGTAAGAAAGGGATCTTATCACATTGTCCGCTAAAAGAAGTAGACATTTTAGTTTGGCTGGAAGATGGTCTTTCTTCTGCAGATGTTACTGTTGCTTTAACACCTACCCCACGGACACAACCTTTTTTCCCCTTCCCAACACGCCTATTCCCCTTTCCACCAGCAGCAGGCCTTTTTCCACTCATTTTGGTGGTTAACTAATTCACAACTCTGGAGTTGTTTGCACAAAAAAACAATGGATGGGAACCGAGCAGAGCTGAGTGGCCAAACTGTGGTATTAGGCCAAAACTATTGGCTGCGTTAGATGCAGAAAAAAATTATATTCAATTTGCAACCTGATGGAGGTCAGTATAGAAGAACTAATAGAACAAGTCCCACACACAGCTAGAAGCCCAAATATTTTTTCAGAGGTAGATGCAGAAAAAAAAATATTCAGTTTGCAACCTGATGGAGGTCAGTATAGATGGACTAATAGAGAAAATCCCACACACTGCTAGAAGGCCAAATATTTTTTTCAGAGCTAGATGCAGACAAAAAATTATTTTGAATTTGCAACCTGATGGAGGTCAGTATAGGTGGACTAATAGAACAAGTCCCACACACTGCTAGAAGGCCAAATATTTTTTCAGAGCTAGATGCAGAAAAAAATTATATTCAGTTTGCAACCTTATGGAGGTCAGTATAGATGGACTAATAGAGAAAGTCCCACACACTGCTAGAAGGCCAAATATTTTTTCAGAGCTAGATGCAGAAAAAAATTATATTCAGTTTGCAACCTGATGGAGGTCAGTATAGATGGCCTAATAGAGAAAGTCCCACACACTGCTAGAAGGCCAAATATTTTTTCAGAGCTAGATGCAGAAAAAAATTATATTCAGTTTGCAACCTGATGGAGGTCAGTATAGATGGACTAATAGAGAAAGTCCCACACACTGCTAGAAGGCCAAATATTTTTTCAGAGCTAGATGCAGAAAAAAATTATATTCAGTTTGCAACCTGATGGAGGACAGTATAGATGGACTAATAGAGAAAGTCCCACACACTGCTAGAAGGCCAAATATTTTTTCAGAGTTAGATGCAGAAAAAAATTATAATCAGTTTGAAACCTGATGGAGGTCTGTATAGATGGATTAATAGAACAAGTCCCACACACAGCTAGAAGCCCAATATTTTTTCAGAGCTAGATGCAGAAAAAAATATATTCAGTTTGCAACCTGATGGAGGTCAGTATAGATGGACTAATACAACAAGTCCCACACACAGCTAGAAGCCCAATATTTTTTCAGAGCTAGATGCAGAAAAAAATTATATTCAATTTGCAACCTGATGGAGGTCAGTATAGATGGAGTAATAGAACAAGTCCCACACACAGCTAGAAGCCCAAATATTTTTTCAGAGGTAGATGCAGATAAAAATTATTTTTAATTTGCAACCTGATGGAGGTCAGTATAGATGGACTAATAGAGAAAGTCCCACACACTGCTAGAAGGCCAAATATTTTTTCAGAGCTAGATGCAGAAAAAAATTATATTCAGTTTGCAACCTGATGGAGGTCTGTATAGATGGATTAATAGAACAAGTCCCACACACAGCTAGAAGCCCAATATTTTTTCAGAGGTAGATGCAGAAAAAAATATATTCAGTTTGCAACCTGATGGAGGTCAGTATAGATGGACTAATACAACAAGTCCCACACACAGCTAGAAGCCCAATATTTTTTCAGAGCTAGATGCAGAAAAAAATTATATTCAATTTGCAACCTGATGGAGGTCAGTATAGATGGAGTAATAGAACAAGTCCCACACACAGCTAGAAGCCCAAATATTTTTTCAGAGCTAGATGCAGATAAAAATTATTTTTAATTTGCAACCTGATGGAGGTCAGCATAGAAGGACTAATAGAGAAAGTCCCACACACTGCTAGAAGGCCAAATATTTTTTCAGAGCTAGATGCAGAAAAAAATTATATTCAGTTTGCAACCTGATGGAGGTCAGTATAGATGGACTAATAGAGAAAGTCCCACACACTGCTAGAAGGCCAAATATTTTTTCAGAGCTAGATGCATAAAAAAATTATATTCAGTTTGCAACCTGATGGAGGTCAGTATAGATGGACTAATAGAGAAAGTCCCACACACTGCTAGAAGGCCAAATATTTTTTCAGAGCTAGATGCAGAAAAAAATTATATTCAGTTTGCAACCTGATGGAGGTCAGTATAGATGGACTAATAGAGAAAGTCCCACACACTGCTAGAAGGCCAAATATTTTTTCAGAGCTAGATGCAGAAAAAAATTATATTCAGTTTGCAACCTGATGGAGGTCTGTATAGATGGATTAATAGAACAAGTCCCACACACAGCTAGAAGCCCAATATTTTTTCAGAGCTAGATGCAGAAAAAAATATATTCAGTTTGCAACCTGATGGAGGTCAGTATAGATGGACTAATACAACAAGTCCCACACACAGCTAGAAGCCCAATATTTTTTCAGAGCTAGATGCAGAAAAAAATTATATTCAATTTGCAACCTGATGGAGGTCAGTATAGATGGAGTAATAGAACAAGTCCCACACACAGCTAGAAGCCCAAATATTTTTTCAGAGGTAGATGCAGAAAAAAATTATATTCAGTTTGCAACCTGATGGAGGTCTGTATAGATGGATTAATAGAACAAGTCCCACACACAGCTACAAGCCCAATATTTTTTCAGAGGTAGATGCAGAAAAAAATATATTCAGTTTGCAACCTGATGGAGGTCAGTATAGATGGACTAATAGAGAAAGTCCCACACACTGCTAGAAGGCCAAATATTTTTTCAGAGCTAGATGCAGATAAAAATTATATTCAATTTGCAACCTGATGGAGGTCAGTATAGATGGACTAATAGAATGATGCTATGCCCAAAAGATTTTACTTCACTAGGTGCAGTAAAAAAATTGGTATTCTATACACAGGTGGTATATCTTGCAACACAGATAGGCTACTCCACTGACTAACACACTCTGCAATAGGCCAAAAAGGATTAGCTTTGCTAGATTCAGCCAAATGCTGTGAAAAAAACTTGCACAGCACTGGCACAGACCTGCCTGGCAAAAACTGATAGGAACTGATGTAACCTAGTCCTGAAAAGGACTCCAATTACAATTAGTCTTTACTCCCACAACCTATCTATTTAAGAGCACAGACCTGCCTGATAAAAGTCGTAGGAAATGCTGTAACCTAGTCCTTAAAAGGACTGCAATCACAACTATTCCCTACTCCCAAGCTATCTGTAGATTTGTGCGAAAATTGGCTTGAAATTAACAAGGTATAGCGCACACAGCAACAGCGGTGCCGTCTAACACGCAGCTGCAGCAGTGAGAAAATGGTGGCGACGGGGAAAATGGCTTGGTCTTATAGGGCAAGGACATGTGACATACACTGCCAATGACACATGCCCTTGCTTGTGTGAAAAAAAGCACTTCGCTCCGTGTGTGCGCTGCTGATAGGCTGACAGATTGCACCTCCCCACTGTAAATGCGGGAAAGAGAAAAAAAATGGAGATCTTCATTATTCCTGCAGAGATCCATCCCCTGCCCCTCCCCCCACCCCGCTGTACACTCAAACTGCGTATTAACATTAATTTTCATCATTACTGAGAAAAAATCCAGTTATGATTTTGGTGCACGAACAGTTATCGAACATAACCTCGAACAGCCGAATTTTTCTCAAATCGTTCGTGTTCGCCGAACGGCTCGAACACCGGCCAAAACAGCTCGAATTTGAGATTGGCGAACAGTTTGAGTAGAACAACGCTCATCTCTACTTTTTAATCCACTGCAAACTCCACCACTCTTCCAAGGGGCATTAAACCGTCTGGTTAAACCACTCTGAGCTCCACAGCTCTTCCAAGGGGCATTTGTATTGTCTTTTTATTCCAGTCTTACCTCCACCACTCTTCCAAGGGGCATTGACATTGTCTTTTTATTCCACTGCAACTTCCACCTCTCTTCCAAGGGGCATTAAAACAGTCTTGTTAAGCTACTGTGACCTCCACGTCTCTTTCACAGGGCATTGATATTATCTTTTTATTCCACTTTAACCTCCACCACTCTTCCAAGGGGCATTGATATTGTCTTTTTAATCCCCTGCGACCTCCACCACTCTTCCAAGGGGCATTAAAACCGTATTGTTAAGCTACTGTGACCTCCACGTCTCTTCCAAGGTGAATTAAAACCGTCAATTTAAACCACTCTGAACTCCACAGCTCTTGCAAGAGGCATTGATATTGTCTTTTTACTCCACTCTAAACTACAGCACTCTTTCAAGGGGCATTTATATTGTTTTTTTATTCCACTACGACTTCCACCACTCTCCCAAGGTGCATTAAAATCATCTTGTTCAGCTACTGTAACGTCCATGTCTATTCCACTGGGTATTGATATTGCCTTTTTATTCCACTGCGAATTCCACCTCTCTTCTAAGGGGCATTGATATTGTCTTTTTAATCCACTGCGACCTCCACCACTCTTCCAAGAGGCATTAAAACAGTCTTGTTAAGCTACTGTGACCTCAACATCTCTTCCAAGGGGCATTAAAACCGTCTGATTAAACCACTCTGAGCTCCACAGCTCTTCAAAGAGGCATTGACAATATCTTTTTATTCCATTGCAACCTTCTGCACTCTTCCAAGTGCATTGATATTGTCTCTTTATTTCTCTGCGACGTCCATGACTCTTCCAAGGGGCATTAAAACTGTCTTGTTAAGCTACTTTGACCTCCAAGTTTCTTACACAGGGCATTGATATTGTCTTTTTATTCCACTGCGACCTCCATCACTCTTCCAAGAAGCATTGAAACCGCCATGTTAAGCTACGGTGACCTCCACATCTATTCCACGGTGCATTAAAACTTTCTGGTTAAACCACTGTGAACTCCACAGCTCTTTCAAGGAGCATTGATATTGTCATTTTATTGCACTCTAACCTCCACCACTCTTCCAAGGGGCATTGATATTGTCTTTTTATTCCACTGTGACCTCCACGTCTCTTCCAAGAGGCATTGATATTGTCTTTTTATTTAATTGGAACCTCCACCACTCTTCCAATGGGCATTGATATTGTCTTTTTATTCCACTGTAACCTCCACCATTCTTCCAAGGTACATCGATATTGTCTTTTTATTTTACTTTAACCTCACCATTCTTCCAAGGGACATTTATATTGACTTTTTATTCCACTGTAACGTCCACCATTCTTCCAAGGGACATTGATATTGTCTTTTTATTCCTCTGCGACGTCCACGACTCTTCCAAGAGGCATTAAAACCGTCTTGTTAAGCTACTGTGACCTCCAAGTTTCTTACACAGGGCATTGATATTGTGTTTTTATTCCACTGTAACCTCAACCACTCTACCAAGGGGCATTGATATTGTCTTTTTATTCCACTGCGACCTCCACCACTCTTCCAAAGGGTATTGATATTGTCTTTTTAATCCACTGCGACCTCCACCACTCTTCCAAGGGGCATTGATATTGTCTTTTTAATCCACTGTGACCTCCACGTCTCTTCCAAGGGGCATTAAAACTGTCAATTTAAACCACTCTGAACTCCACAGCTCTTCCAAGGAGCACTGGTATTGTCTTTTTATTCCACTCTAACCTCCACCACTCTTCCAAGGGGCATTGACTTTGTCGATTTATTCCACTGCGACCTCCAACAAGGGACATTGATATTGTCTTTTTACTCCTCTGCGACGTCCACGACTTTTCCAAGGGGCATTAAAGCCGTCTTGTTAAGCTACTGTCGCGTCCATGTCTATTCCACTGGGCTTTGATATTGTGTTTTTATTCCACTCTAACCTCCACCACTCTTCCAAGTGGCATTGACATTGTCTTTTTATTCCACTGCGACTTCCACCTCTCTTCTAAGGGGCATTGATATTGTCTTTTTAATCCACTGCGACCTCCACCACTCTTCCAAGGGGCAGTAAAACAGTCTTGTTAAGCTACTGTGACCTCCACGTCTCTTCCAAGGGGCATTAAAACCATCTGGTAAAACCACTCTGAACTCCACAGCTCTTCCAAGGGGCATTGATATTGTCTTTTTATTTCACTGTAACCTCCACCACTCTTCCAAAGGGCATTGATTTTGTTTTTTCAATCCACTGCGAACTCCACCACTCTTCCAAGGGGCATTAAAACCGTCTTGTTATGCTACTGTGACGTCGACTTCCAAGGGGAATTAAATCCATCTGGATATGCCACTCTGAACTCCACAGCTCTTCCAAGTGGAATTTGTCTTGTCTTTTTATTCAACTCTAACCTCCACCACTCTTCCAAGGGGCATTAAAACCATATTGTTAAGCTACAGTGACCTCCACGTCATTTCCACGGGGCATTGATATTGTCTTGTTATTCCACTGCGACCTCCACCACTCTTCCAAGGGGCATTGATTTTGTCTTTTCAATCCACTGCGAACTCCACCACTCTTCCAAGGGGCATTAAAACCGTCTTGTTATGCTACTGTGACGTCGACTTCCAAGGGGATTTAAATCCATCTGGATATGCCACTCTGAACTCCACAGCTCTTCCAAGTGGAATTTGTCTTGTCTTTTTATTCAACTCTAACCTCCACCACTCTTCCAAGGGGCATTAAAACCATATTGTTAAGCTACAGTGACCTCCACATCTCTTCTACGGTGCATTGATATTGTCTTTTTATTCCACTGGAGCCTCCACTAATCTTCCAAGGGGCATTGATATTGTTTTTTTATTCCATAGCGACCTCCACCACCCTTCCAAGGGGCATTAAAACCGTCTTGTTAAGTTACTGTGTACTCCACAGCTCTTCCAAGGGGCATTATTATTGTCTTTTTATTGCACTGTAACCTCCACCACTCTTCCAAGGGGCATTGATGTAGTCTTTTTAATCCACTGCGACCTCCACCACTCCTCCAAGGGGCATTAAAACCATCTTGTTAAGCTACTGTCACCTCCACGTCCCTTCCAAGTGGCATTAAAACCATCAATTTAAACCACTCTGAACTCCACAGCTCTTGCAAGGGGCATTGATATTGTCTTTTAATTCGACTGCGACCTCCACCACTCTTCCAAGGGGAATTAAAACCATATTGTTAAGCTACAGTGACCTCCACATCTCTTCCACGGTGCATTGATATTGTCTTTTTATTGCACTGGAACCTCCACTAATCTTCCAAGGGGCATTGAAATTGTTTTTTTATTCCATAGCAACCTCCACCACCCTTCCAAGGGGCATTAAAATCGTCTTGTTAAGTTACTGTGAACTCCACAGCTCTTCCAAGGGGCATTATTATTGTCTTTTTATTGCACTGTAACCTCCACCACTCTTCCAAGGGGCATTGATGTAGTCTTTTTATTCCACTGCGACCTCCACCAGTCCTCCAATTGGCATTAAAACCGTCTTGTTAATCTACTGTGACCTCCACGTCTCTTCCACGGGGCATTGAAATTGTCTTTTTATTCCACTGTAACCTCCACCACTCGTCCAAGGGGCATTGATATTGTCTTTTTATTCCACTGCGACCTCCACCACTCTTCCAAGGGGCATTGATAATGTCTTTTTATTCCACTGCGACCTCCACCACTCTACCAAGGCTCATTGATATTGTCTTTTTAATCCAATGCGACCTCCACCACTCTTCCAAGGGGCATTTATATTGTCTTTTTAATCCACTGCGACCTCCACCACTCTTCCAAGGGGCATTAAAACCATCTTGTTAAGCTACTGTCACCTCCACGTCCCTTCCAAGTGGCATTAAAACCGTCAATTTAAACCACTCTGAACTCCACAGCTCTTGCAAGGGGCATTGATATTGTCTTTTTATTCCAATGTAACCTCTAGCACTCTTCCAAGGGGCATTGATATTGTCTTTTTATTCCACTGCGACCTCCACATCTCTTCCAAGGGGCATTAAAACCGTCTTCTTAAGCTCCTGTGACCTCCAAGTCTCTTCCACGAGGCATTGATATTGTGTTTTTAATCCACTGCGACCTCCACCTCTCTTCCAAGGATCATTAATATTGTCTTTTTATTCCACTGCGACCTCCACCACTCTTCCAAGGGTCATTGATATTGTCTTTTTTTCCACTGTAACCTCCACCACTCTTCCAAGGGGCATTGATATTGTCTTTTTATTCCACTGCGACCTCCACCTCTCTTCGAAGGGGCATTAAAACCATCTTGTTAAGCTCCTGTGACCTCCAAGTCTGTTCCACGAGGCATTGATATTGTCTTTTTATTCCACTGCGACCTCCACATCTCTTCCAAGGGGAATTTATATTGTCTTTTTATTCCACTGCGCTTCCACCACTCTTCCAAGGGTCATTGATATTGTCTTTTTATTCCACTGAAACCTCCACCACTCTTCCAAGGTGCATTGATATTGTCTTTTTTTTCCACTGCGACCTCCACCTCTCTTCCAAGGGGCATTAAAACCATCTTGGTAAGCTCCTGTGACCTCCAAGTCTCTTCCACGAGGCATTGATATTGTCTTTTTATTCCACTGCGACCTCCACATCTCTTCCAAGGGAAATTGATATTGTCTTTTTATTCCACTGCGACCTCCACCACTCTTCTAAGGGGCATTGATAATGTCTTTTTAATCCACTGCGACTTCCACCACTCTTCCAAGGGGCATTTAAACAGTCTTGATAAGCTACTGTGACCTCCACGTCTCTTCCAAGTTGCATTTAACCGTCTGGTTAAACCACTCTGTACTCCACAGATCTTCCAAGAGTCATTGATATTGTCTTTTTATTCCACTGAAACCTCCACCACTCTTCCAAGGTGCATTGATATTGTCTTTTTTTTCCACTGCGACCTCCACCTCTCTTCCAAGGGGCATTAAAACCATCTTGGTAAGCTCCTGTGACCTCCAAGTCTCTTCCACGAGGCATTGATATTGTCTTTTTATTCCACTGCGACCTCCACATCTCTTCCAAGGGAAATTGATATTGTCTTTTTTTTCCACTGCGACCTCCACCACTCTTCTAAGGGGCATTGATAATGTCTTTTTAATCCACTGCGACTTCCACCACTCTTCCAAGGGGCATTTAAACAGTCTTGATAAGCTACTGTGACCTCCACGTCTCTTCCAAGTTGCATTTAACCGTCTGGTTAAACCACTCTGTTCTCCACAGATCTTCCAAGAGTCATTGATATTGTCTTTTTATTCGACTGTAACCTCCACCACTCTTCCAAGGGGCAATGATATTGTCTCTGTTTTCCACTGCGACCTCCACCACTCTTCCAAGGGGCTTTGATATTGTCTTTTTATCCACAGCGACCTCCACCACTCTTCCAATGGGCATTAAAACCGTCTTGTTATGCTACTGTGACCCTCACTTCCCTTCCTCGGGGCATTGATATTGTCTTTTTATTCCATTGTGACCTCCACCACTCTTCCAAGGGGCATTAAATCCGTCTTGTTAAGCTACTGTGACCTCCACCTCTCTTCCAAGGGTCATTAAAACTGTCTGTTTAAACCACTCTGAACTCCAAAGCTCTTCCAAGGGGCATTGATATTGTCTTTTTATACCACTGTAACCTCCACCACTCTTCCAAGGGGCATTGATTTTGACTTTTTATTCCACTGCGACCTCCACCACTCTTCCAATGGGCATTGTTATTGTCTTTGTAATCCACTGCGAACTCAACCGCTCTTCCAAGGGGCATTAAAACTGTCTTATTAAGCTATTGTGACCTACACATCTCTTCCACGGGGCATTTATATTGTCTTCTTATTTAACTGTAACCTCCACCACTGATCCAAGGGGCATTGATATTGTCTCTAAATTCCACTGTAACCTCCATCACTCTTCCAAGGGGCATTGATATTGTTTTTTTATTCAACTGTAACCTCTACCACTCTTCCAAGGTGCATTGATATTGTCTTTTTATTCCACTGCGACCTCCACCACTCTTCCAAGGGACATTCATATTGTCTTTTTAATCCACTGCGACCTCCACCACTCTTCCAAGGGGCAAAAAAAAACTTCTTGTTAAGCTATTGTCACCTCCACATCCCTTCCAAAGGGCATTAAAACCGTCAATTTAAACCACTCTGAACTCCACAGCTCTTGCAAGGGGCATTGATATTGTCTTTTTATTCCAATGTAACCTCCAGCACTCTTCCAAGGGGCATTGATATTGTCTTTTTTTTCCACTGCAACTTCCACCTCTCTTCCAGGGGGCATTAAAACCGTCTTGTTAAGCTACTGTGACCTCCCCGTCTCTTTCACGGGGCATTGATATTGTCTTTTTATTCCACTGTAACCTCCACCACTCTTCCAAGTGGCATTGATATTGTCTTTTTATTCCACTGGGACCTTCACCACTCTTCCAAGTGTCATTGATATTGTCTTTTTAATCCACTGCGACCTCCACCACTATTCCAATGGGCATTATAACCGTATTGTTAAGCTGCTGTGACCTCTACGTCAATTCCAAGGTGCATTAAAACCATCAATTTAAACCACTTTGAACTCCTCAGCTCTTGCAAGAGGCATTGATATTGTCTTTTTATTCCACTGTAACCTCCACCACGCTTCTAAGGGGCCTTGATTTTGTCTTTTTAATCCACTGCGACATCCATCACTCTTCCAAGAAGCATTAAAACCGTCTTGTTTAGCTACTGTGACCTCCACGTCTTTTCCACTGTGCTTTAAAACCTTCTGGTTAAACCACTGTGAACTCCACAGCTCTTCCTAGGGGCATTGATATTGTCTTTTTATTCCACTGTAACCTCCACCACTCTTCCAAGGGGCATTGATATTGTCTTTTTATTTTACTGCGACCTCCACCACTCTTCCAAGGATCATTAATATTGTCATTTTATTCCACTGCGACCTCCACCACTCTTCCAAGGGTCATTGATATTGTCTTTTTATTCCACTGTAACCTCCACCACTCATCCAAGGTGCATTGATATTGTCTTTTTATTCCACTGCGACCTCCACCTCTCTTCCAAGGGGAATTGATATTGTCTTTTTATTCCACTGCGACCTCCACCACTCTTCCAAGGGGCATTAAAAGAGTCTTGTTAAGGTTCTGTGACCTCCACGTCTCTTCCAAGGGGCATTAAACCGTCTGGTTAAACCACTCTGTACTCCACAGCTCATCCAAGAGGAATTGATGTTGTCTTTTTATTCGACTGTAACCTCCACCACTCTTCCAAGGGGCATTGATATTGTCTCTGTTTTCCACTGCGACCTCCACCACTCTTCCAAGGGGCTTTGATATTGTCTTTTTATCCATTGCGACCTCCACCACTCTACCAATGGGCATTTAAACCATCTAGTTATGCTACTGTGAGCTCCACGTCCCTTCCACAGGGCATTGATATTGTCTTTTTCTTAGATTGCGACCTCCACCGCTCTTCCAAGGGGTCATTAAAACGGTCTTGTTAAGCTACTGTGACCTCCAAGTCTCTTCCAAGGGGCATTAAAACCGTCTGGTTAAACCGCTCTGAGCTCCACATCTCTTCCAAGGGGCATTGACAATGTCTTTTTATTCCATTGTAACCTTCTGCACTCTTCCAAGTGCATTGATTTTGTCTTTTTATTCCACCGCGACCTCCACAACTCTACCAATGGGCATTGTTATTGTCTTTTTAATCCCCTGCAAACTCCACCACTCTTCCAAGGGGAATTAAAACCGTCTTGTTAAGCTTCTGTGACCTCCACGTCCCTTCCACGGGGCATTGATATTGTCTTTAAATTCCACTGCGACCTCCACCACTATTCCAAGGGGCATTGATATTGTCTTTTTAATCCACTGCGAACACCACCACTCTTCCAAGGGGCATTAAAACTGTCTTGTTATCCTACTGTGACGTCGACTTCTCTTCCACGGGGCATTAAAATCATCTGGTTAAACGTCTCTGAAGTCCACATCTCTTCTACGGGGTATTGATATTGTATTTTTATTCCACTGTAACCTCCACCAATCTTCCAAGGGGCATTGATATTGTTTTTTCATTCCACTGCGACCTCCATCACTCTTCCAAGGGGCATTAAAACCGTCTTGTTAAGTTCCTGTGACCTCCACGTCCCTTCCACGGGGCATTGATATTGTCTTTTTATTCCACTGCGACCTCCACCACTCTTCCAAGGGGCACTGTTATTGTCTTTTTAATCCCCTGCAACCTCCACCACTCTTCCAAGGGGCATTAAAACCGTCTTGTTAAGCTACTGTGACCTCCACGCCCCTTCCACGGGGCATTGATATTGTCTTTTTCTTCCATTGCGACCTCCACCGCTCTTCCAAGGGGCATTAAAACGGTCTTGTTAAGCTAATGTGACCTCCAAGTCTCTTCCAAGGGGCATTAAAACCGTATGGTTAAACCGCTCTGAGCTCCACAGCTCTTCCAAGGGTCATTGACAATGTCTTTTTATTCCATTGTAACCTTCTGCACTCTTCCAAGTGCATTGATTTTGTCTTTTTATTCCACCGCGATCTCCACAACTCTTCCAATGGGCATTGTTATTGTCTTTTTAATCCCCTGCAAACTCCACCACTCTTCCAAGGGGAATTAAAACCATCTTGTTAAGCTACTGTGACCTCTACGTCCCTTCCACGGGGCATTGATATTGTCTTTAAATTCCACAGCGACCTCCACCACTCTTCCGAGGGGCATTGATAATGTCTTTGTAATCCACTGCGAACTCCACCGCTCTTCCAAGGGGCATTACAACCGTCTTATTAAGCTATTGTGACCTACACATCTCTTCCACGGTGCATTGATATTGTCTTTTTATTTAACTGTAACCTCCACCACTGTTCCAAGGGTCATTGATATTGTCTTTAAATTCCACTGTAACCTCCATCACTTTTCCATGGGGCATTGATATTGTTTTTTATTCAACTGTATCCTCCACCACTCTTCCAAGGTGCATTGATATTGTCTTTTTATTCCACTGCGAACTCCACCACTCTTCCAAGGGGCATTCATATTGACTTTTTAATCCACTGCGACCTCCACCACTCTTCCAAGGGGCATTAAAACCATCTTGTTAAGCTACTGTCACCTCCACGTCCCTTCCAAGGGGCATTAAAACTGTCAATTTAAACCACTCTGAACTCCACAGCTCTTGCAAGTGGCATTGATATTGTCTTTTTATTCCAATGTAACCTCCAGCACTCTTCCAAGGGGCATTGATATTGTCTTTTTATTCCACTGCAACTTCCACGTCTCTTCCAAGGGGCATTAAAACCGTCTTGTTAAGCTACTGTGACCTCCACGTCTCTTTCACGGGGCATTGATATTGTCTTTTTATTCCACTGTAACCTCCACCACTCTTCCAAGTGGCATTGATATTGTCTTTTTATTCCACTGGGTCCTTCACCACTCTTCCAAGTGGCATTGATATTGTCTTTTTAATCCACTGCGACCTCCACCACTCTTCAAAGGGGCATTAAAACAGTCTTGATAAGCTATTGTGACCTCCACGTCTCTTCCAAGGGGCATTAAAGCATCTGGTTAAACCACTCTGTACTCCACAGCTCTTCCAAGAGGCATTGATATTGTCTTTTTATTCGACTGTAACCTCCACCACTCTTCCAAGGGGCATTGATATTGTCTCTGTTTTCCACTGCGACATCCACCACTCTTCCAAGGGGTTTTGATATTGTATTTTTATTCCACTGTAACCTCCACCACTCTTCCAAGGGGCTTTGATTTTGTCTTTCTAATCCACTGCGACCTCCATCACTCTTCCAAGAAGCATTAAAACCTTCTTGTTTAGCTACTGTGACCTCCACGTCTATTCCACGGTGCCTTAAAACCTTCTGGTTAAACCACTGTGAACTCCACAGCTCTTCCAAGGAGCATTGATATTGTCTTTTTATTCCACTGTAACCTCCACCACTCTTCCAAGGGGCATTGATGTTGTCTTTTTATTTTACTGCGACCTCCACTACTCTTCCAAGGATCATTAATATTGTCTTTTTATTCCACTGCGACCTCCACCAATGTTCCAACGGTCATTGATATTGTTTTTTTATTCCACTGTAACCTCCACCACTCTTCCAAGGGGCATTGATATTGTCTTTTTATTCCACTGCGACCTCCACCTCTCTTCCAATGGGCATTAAAACCATCTTGTTAAGCTCCTGTGACCTCCAAGTCTCTTCCACGAGGCATTGATATTGTCTTTTTATTCCACTGCGAACTCCACATCTCTTGCAAGTGGTATTGATATTGTCTTTTTATTCCACTGCGACCTCCACCACTCTTTTAAGGGGCATTAAAAGAGTCTTGTTAAGCTACTGTGACCTCCACGTCTCTTCCAAGGGGCATTAAACCGTCTGGTTAAACCACTCTGTACTCCACAGCTCTTCCAAGAGGCATTGATATTGTCTTTTTATTCGACTGTAACCTCCACCACTGTTCCAAGGGGCATTGATATTGACTCTGTTTTACACTGCGACCTCCACCACTCTTCCAAGGGGCTTTGATATTGTCTTTTTGTCCATTGCAACCTCCACCACTCTTCCAATGGGCATTAAAACCATCTTATTATGCTACTGTGAGATCCACATCCCTTCCACGGGGCATTGATATTGTCTTTTTATTCCATTGCGACCTCCACCACTCTTCCAAGGGGCATTAAAACCATCTTGTTAAGCTACTGTGACCTCCAAGTCTCTTCCAAGGGGCATTAAAACCGTCTGGTTAAACCGCTCTGAGCTCCACAGCTCTTCCAAGGGGCATTGACAATGTCTTTTTATTCCATTGTAACCTTCTGCACTCTTCCAAGTGCATTGATATTGTCTTTTTATTCCTCTGCGACGTCCACGACTCTTCTAAGTGGCATTAAAACCGTCTTGTTAAGCTACTGTGACCTCCAAGTTTCTTACACAGGGCATTGATATTGTCTTTTTATTGCACTGTAACCTCCACCACTCTTCCAGATGGCATTGAAATTGTCTTTTTATTTCACTGTGACTTCCACCTATCTTCCAAGGGGCATTGATATTGTCTTTTTATTCCACTGCGACCTCCACCACTCTCCTAAGGGGCATTGATATTGTCTTTTAAATCCACAACGATCTCCACCACTCTTCCAAGGGGCATTAAAACAGTCTTGTTAAGCTACTGTGACCTCCTCATCTCTTCCAAGGGGCATTAAAACCGTCTGGTTAAGCAATCTGAACTCCACAGCTCTTACAAGAGGCATTGATATTGTCGTTTTATTCGACTGTAACAACCACCACTGTTCCAAGCGGCATTGATATTGTCTTTTTATTCCACTGCGACCTCCACCACTCTTCCAAGCGGCATTGATATTGTCTTTTTATTCCACTGCGACCTCCACCACTCTTCCAAGGGGCATTGATATTGTCTTTTTAATCAACGGTGACCTCCACGTCTCTTCCAAGGGGCATTAAAACCGTCAGTTTAAACCACTCTGAACTCCACAGCTCTTCCAAGGAGCACTGGTATTGTCTTTTTATTCCACTCTAACCTCCACCACTTTTCCAAGGGGCATTGACATTGTCTATTTATTCCACTGCGACCTCCACCACTCTTCCAAGGGGCATAAAAACCATCTTGTTAAGCTACAGTGACCTCCACAACTCTTCCATGAGGTATTGATATTGTCTTTTTATTCCACTCTAACCTCCACCACTCTTCCAAGGGGTATTGATTTTGTCTTTTTATTCCACTGCGACCTCTATCACTCTTCCAATGGGCATTGATATTGTCTTTTTAATACACTGCTACCTCCACCACTCTTCCAAGGGGCATTAAAGCCGTCTTGTTTAGCTACTGTCACGTCCATGTCTATTCCACGGGGCATTGATATTGTCTTTTTATTCCACTGTAACCTCCACCACTCTTCCAAGTGGCATTGACATTGTCTTTTTATTCCACTGTGACTTCCACCTCTCTTCTAAGGGGCATTGATATTGTCTTTTTAATCCACTGTGTCCTCGACCACTCTACCAAGGGGCGTTAAAACAGTCTTGTTAAGCTACTGCGACCTCCACGTCTCTTCAAAGGGGCATTAAAACCGTCTGTTTAAACCACTCTGAACTCCACAGCTCTTCCAAGGGGCATTGATATTGTCTTTTTATTCCTCTGTAACCTCCACCACTCTTCCAAGGGGCATTGATTTTGTCTTTTTATTGCACTGCGACCTCCACAACTCTTCCAATGGGCATTGTTATTGTCTTTTTAATCCCCTGCAACCTCCACCACTCTTCCAAGGGGAATTAAAACCGTCTTGTTAAGCTACTGTGACCTCCACCACCCTTCCACGGGGCATTGATATTGTCTTTTTATTCCACTGTGACTTCGACCACTCTTCCAAGGGGCATTAAAACCATACTGTTAAGCTCTAGTGAACTCCACATCTCTTCCACGGGGCATTGATATTGTCTTTTCATTCCACTGTAACCTCCACCAATCTTCCAAGGGGCGTTGATATTGTTTTTTAATTCCACTGCGACCTCCATTACTCTTCCAAGGGGCATTAAAATCGTCTTGTTAAGTTACTGTGACCTCCATGTCTCTTCAGAGGAGCGTTAAAACAGTCTGGTTATACCACTCTGAACTCCACAGCTCTTCCAAGGGGCATTATTATTGTCTTTTTATTCCACTGTAACCTCCACCATTCTTCCAAGGGGCATTGATATTGTCTTTTTATTCCACTGCTACCTCAACCAGTCCTCCAAGAGGCATTAAAACCGTCTTGTTAAGCTACTGTGACCTCCACGTCTCATCCACGGGGCATTGAAATTGTCTTTTTATTCCACTGTAACCTCCACCACTCGTCCAAGGGGCATTGATATTGTCTTTTTATTCCTCTGCGACCTCCACCACCCTTCCAAGGGGCATTAAGACGATCTTATTAAGCTACAGTGACCTCCACAACCCTTCCATGGGGCATTGATATTGTTTTTTTATTCCACTGTAAACTCCACCACTCTTCCAAGGGGCATTGATTTTGTCTTTTTATTCCACTGCTGCCTCTACCACTCTTCGAATGGGCATTGATATTGTCTTATTAATCCACTGCAACCTCCACCACTCTTCAAAGGTGCATTAAAGACGTCTTGTTAAGCTACTGTCACATCCATGTCTATTCCACGGGGCATTGATATTGTCTTTTTATTCCACTGTAACCTACACCACTCTTCCAAGTGGCATTGACATTGTCTTTTTATTCCTCTGCGACGTCCACGACTCTTCCAAGGGGCATTAAAACCGTCTTGTTAAGCTACTGTGACCTCCAAGTTTCTTACAGAGGGCATTAATATTGTCTTTTTATTCCACTGCGACCTCCACCACTCTCCTAAGGGGCATTGATATTGTCTTTTAAATCCACAACGATCTCCACCACTCTTCCAAGGGGCATTGATATTGTCTTTTTATTCCACTGCGACCTCCACCACTCTCCTAAGGGGCATTGATATTGTCTTTTAAATCCACAACGATCTCCACCACTCTTCCAAGGGGCATTAAAACAGTCTTGCTAAGCTACTGTGACCTCCTCGTCTCTTCCAAGTGGCATTAAAACTGTCTGGTTAAACACTCTGAACTCCACAGCTCTTACAGGAGGCATTGATATTGTCGTTTTATTCGACTGTAACATCCACCACTCTTCCAAGCGGCATTGATATTGTCTTTTTATTCCACTGCGACCTCCACCACTCTTTCAAAGGGCATTGATATTGTATTTTTAATCAACTGCGACCTCCACCTCTCTTCCAAGGGGCATTAAAACCGTCTTGGGAAGCTACTGTGACCTCCACGTCCCTTCCACGGGGCATTGATTTTGTCTTTTTATTATACTGCGACCTCCACCACTCTTCCAAGGGGAATTGATATTGTCTTTTTAATCCACTGCGACCTCCACCACTCTTCCAAGGGGCATTGATATTGTCTTTTTAATCCACGTTGACCTCCACGTCTCTTCCAAGGGGCATTAAAACCGTCAATTTAAACCACTCAGAACTCCACAGCTCTTCCAAGGAGCACTGGTATTGTCTTTTTATTCCACTCTAACCTCCACCACTTTTCCAAGGGGCATTGACATTGTCTACTTATTCTACTGTGACTTCCACCACTCTTCAAAGGGGCATAAACACCATCTTGTTAAGCTACAGTGACCTCCACAACTCTTCCAAGGGGCATTGATTTTGTCTTTTTATTCCACTGCGACCTCTACCACTCCTCCAATGGGCATTGATATTGTCTTTTTAATCCACTGCTACTTCCACCAATCTTCCAAGGGGCATTAAAGCCGTCTTGTTTAGCTACTGTCACGTCCATGTCTATTCCAGGGGGCATTGATATTGTCTTTTTATTCCACTGTAACCTCCACCACTCTTCCAAGTGGCATTGACATTGTCTTTTTATTCCACTGTGACTTCCACCTCTCTTCTAAGGGGCATTGATATTGTCTTTTTAATCCACTGCGACCTCCACCACTCTACCAAGGGGCGTTAAAACAGTCTTGTTAAGCTACTGCGACCTCCACGTCTCTTCCAAAGGGCATTAAAACCGTCTGTTTAAACCACTCTGAACTCCACAGCTCTTCCAAGGGGCATTGATATTGTCTTTTTATTCCACTGTAACCTCCACCACTCTTCCATGGGGCATTCATTTTGTCTTTTTATTCCACTGCGACCTCCACAACTCTTCCAATGGGCATTGTTATTGTCTTTTTAATCCCTTGCAACCTCCACCACTCTTCCAAGGGAAATTAAAACCGTCTTGTTAAGCTACTGTGACCTCCACGTCCCTTTCACGGGGCATTGATATTATCTTTTTATTCCACTGCGACCTCCACCACTCTTCCAAGGGGCATTAAAACCATATTGTTAAGCTATAGTGACCTCCACATCTCTTCCACGGGTCATTGATATTGTCTTTTCATTCCACTGTAACCTCCACCAATCTTCCAAGGGGCATTGATATTGTTTTTTAATTCCGCTGCAACCTCCATTACTCTTCCAAGGGGCATTAAAATCGTCTTGTTAAGTTACTGTGACCCCCACGTCTCTTTCAAGGAGCGTTAAAACAGTCTGGTTACACCACTCTGAACTCCACAGCTCTTCCAAGGGGCATTATTATTGTCTTTTTCTTCCACTGTATCCTCCACCATTCTTCCAAGGAGCATTGATATTGTCTTTTTATTTCACTGCTACCTCCACAAGTCCTCCAAGAGGCATTGAAACCGTCTTGTTAAGCTACTGTGACCTCCACGTCTCTTCCACGGGGCATTGAAATTGTCTTTTTATTCCACTGTAACCTCCACCACTCGTCCAAGGGGCATTGATATTGTCTTTTTATTCCACTGCGACCTCCACCACTCTTCCAAGGGGCATTAAGACCATCTTGTTAAGCTACAGTGACCTCCACAACTCTTCCATGGGGCATTGATATTGTTTTTTTATTCCAATGTAACCTCCACCACTCTTCCAAGGGGAATTGATTTTGTCTTTTTATTCCACTGCGACCTCTACCACTCTTCCAATGGGCATTTATATTGTCTTATTAATCCACTGCAACCTCCACCACTCTTCAAAGGTGCATTAAAGCCGTCTTGTTAAGCTACTGTCACTTCCATGTCTATTCCACGGGGCATTGATATTGTCTTTTTATTCCACTGTAACCTCCACCACTGTTCCAAGTGGCATTGAAATTGTCTTTTTATTCCTCTGCGACGTCCACGACTCTTCCAAGGGGCATTAAAACCGTCTTGTTAAGCTACTGTGACCTCCAAGTTTCTTAAACAGGGCATTGATATTGTCTTTTTATTGCACTGTAACCTCCACCACTCTTCCAATGGGCATTGATATTGTCTTTTTATTCCACTGTGACCTCCATCTATCTTCCAAGGGGCATTGATATTGTCTTTTTATTCCACTGTGACCTCCACCACTCTCCTAAGGGGCATTGATATTGTCTTTTAAATCCACAACGATCTCCACCACTCTTCCAAGGGACATTAAAGCAGCCTTGTTAAGCTACTGTGACCTCCTCGTCTCTTCCAAGGGGCATTAAAACCGTCTGTTTAAACACTCTGAACTCCACAGCTCTTACAAGAGGCATTGATATTGTCAATTTATTCGACTGTAACATCCACCACTCTTCCAAGCGGCATTGATATTGTCTTTTTACTCCACTGCGACCTCCACCACTCTTGCAAGGGGCATTGATATTGTATTTTTAATCAACTGCGACCTCCACCTCTCTTCCAAGGGGCTTTAAAACCGTCTTGTGAAGCTACTGTGACCTCCAACTCCCTTCCACGGGGCATTGATATTGTCTTTTTATTCCACTGTGACCTCCACTTCTCTTCCAAGGGGCATTGATATTGTCTTTTTAATCCACTGCGACCTCCACCACTCTTCCAAGGGGCATTGATATTGTCTTTTTAATCCACGGTGACCTCCACGTCTCTTCCAAGGGGCATTAAAACCATCAATTTAAACCACTCTGAACTCCACAGCTCTTCCAAGGAGCACTGGTATTGTCTTTTTATTCCACTCTAACCTCCACCACTTTTCCAAGGGGCATTGACATTGTCTATTTATTCTACTGCGAGCTCCACCACTCTTCAAAGGGGCATAAGCAACCTATTGTTAAGCTACAGTGACCTCCACAACTCTTCCATGGGGCATTGATATTGTCTTTTTATTCCACTCTAACCTCCACCACTCTTCCAAGGGGCATTGATTTTGTCTTTTTATTCCACTGCGACCTCTACCACTCCTCCAATGGGCATTGATATTGTCTTTTTAATCTACTGCTACCTCCACCACTCTTCCAAGGGGCATTAAAGCCGTCTTGTTTAGCTACTGTCACGTCCATGTCTATGCCACGGGGCATTGATATTGTCTTTTTATTCCACTGTAACCTCCACCACTCTTCCAAGTGGCATTCACATTGTCTTTTTATTCCACTGTGACTTCCACCTCTCTTCTAAGGGGCATTGATATTATCTTTTTAATCCACTGCGACCTCCACCACTCTACCAAGGGGCGTTAAAACAGTCTTGTTAAGCTACTGCGACCTCCTCGTCTCTTACAAGGGTCATTAAAACCGTCTGTTTAAACCCCTCTGAACTCCACAGCTCTTCCAAGGGGCATTGATATTGTCTTTTTATTCCACTGTAACCTCCACCACTCTTCCAAGGGGCATTGATTTTGTCTTTTTATTCCACTGCGACCACCACCACTCTTCCAATGGGCATTGTTATTGTCTTTTTAATCCCCTGCAACCTCCACCACTCTTCCAAGGTGAATTTAAAGCGTCTTGTTAAGCTAATGTGACCTCCACGTCCCTTCCACAGGGCATTGATATCGTCTTTTTACTCCACTGAGACCTCCACCACTCTTCCAAGGGGCTTTAAAACCATATTGTTAAGCTATAGTGACCTCCACATCTCTTCCACGGGGCATTGATATTGTCTTTTTATTCCACTGTAACCTTCACCAATCTTCCAAGGGGCATTGATATTGTTTTTTAATTCCACTGCGACCTCCACCACTCTTCCAAGGGGCATTAAAATCGTCTTGTTAAGTTACTGTGATCTCCACGTCTCTTCCAAGGAGCGTTAAAACCGTCTGGTTATAACACTCTGAACTCCACAGCTATTTCAAGGGGCATTATTATTGTCTTTTTGTTCCACTGTAACCTCCACCATTCTTCCAAGGGGCATTGATATTGTATTTTTATTCCACTGCTACTTCCACCAGTCCTCCAAAAGGCATTAAAACCGTCTTGTTATGCTACTGTGACCTCCACGTCTCTTCCTCGGGGCATTGAAATTGTCTTTTTATTCCACTGTAAACTCCACCACTCGTCCAAGGAGCATTGATATTGTCTTTTTATTCCACTGCGACCTCCACCACTCTTCCAAGGGGCATTAAGACCATCTTTTTAAGCTACAGTGACCTCCACAACTCTTCCATGGGGCATTGATATTGTTTTTTTATTCCACTGTAACCTCCACCACTCTTCCAAGGGGCATTGATTTTGTCTTTTTATTCCTCTGCGACCTCTACCACTCTTCCAATGGGCATTGATATTGTCTTATTAATCCACTGCAACCTCCACCACTCTTCAAGGGTGCATTAAAGCCGTCTTGTTAAGCTACTGTCACATCCATGTCTATTCCACGGGGCATTGATATTGTCTTTTTATTCCACTGTAACCTCCACCACTCTTCCAAGTGGCATTGTTATTGTCTTTTTATTCCACTGCGACTTCCACCTCTCTTTTAAGGGGCATTGATATTGTCTTTTTAATCCACTGCGACCTCTATCACTCTTCCAAGGGGCATTAAAACAGTTTTGTTAAGCTACTGTGACCTCCACGTCTCTTCCAAGGGGAATTAAAACCGTCTGGTTAAACCACTCTGAACTCCACAGCTCTTCCAAGGGGCATTGATATTGTCTTTTTTTTCCACTGTAACCTCTACCATTCTTCCAAGGGGCATTGATATTGTCTTTTTAATGCACTGCTACCTCCACCACTCTTCCAAGGGCCATTAAAACCATCTGGCTAAACCACCCTGAACTCCATAGCTCTTTCAACAGGCATTGATATTGTCTTTTTATTTCACTGCGACCTCCACCACTCTTTCAAGAGGCATTGATATTGTCTTTTTATTCCACTGCGACCTCCACCACTCTTCCAAGGGGCATTAAAAGTGTCTTGTTAAGCTACTGTGACCTCCACGTGTCTTCCACGGGGCATTGATATTGTCTTTTTAATCCACTGTGACCTCCACCACTTTTCCAAGGGGCAATAAAACCATCTGGCAAAACCACTCTGAACTCCACAGCTCTTCCAAGGGGCATTGGTATTGTCTTTTTATTCCACTCTAACCTCCACCACTCTTCCAAGGGGCACTGACATTGTCTTTTTATTCCACTGCGACCTCCACCACTCTTCCAAGGGGCATTAAAACCATATTGTTAAGCTACAGTGACCTCCACAACTCTTCCACGGGGCATTGCTATTGTCTTTTTATTCAACTGTAACCTCCACCAATATTCCAATGGGCATTGATATTGTTTTTTTATTCCACTGCGACCTCCACCACTCTTCCAAGGGGCATTAAAACCGTCTTGATAAGTTACTGTGACCTCCACGTCTCTTCCAAGGAGCGTTAAAACCGTCTGGTTATACCACTCTGAACTCCACAGCTCTTCCAAGGGGCATTATTATTGTCTTTTTATTCCACTGTAACCTCCACCACTCTTCCAAGGGGTATTGATATTGTCTTTTTATTCCACTGCGACCTCCACCAGACCTCCAGGAGGCATTAAAACCATCTTGTTAAGCTACTGTGACCTCCACGTCTCTTCCACGGGGCATTGAAATTGTCTTTTCATTCCACTGTAACCTCCACCACTCGTCCAAGGGGTATTGATATTGTCTTTTTATTCCACTGCGACCTCCACCACTCTTCCAAGGGGCATTGATATTGTCTTTTTAATCCACTGCGACCTCCACCTCTCTTCCAAGGGGCATTAAAACCGTCTTGCTAAGCTATTGTGACCTCCACATCTCTTCCACTGGGCATTGATATTGTCTTTTTATTTAACTGTAACCTCCACCACTGTTCCAAGGGACATTGATATTGTCTTTTTTTTCCACTGTAACCTACATCAGTCTTCCAAGGGGCATTGATATTGTCTTTTTATTCAACTGTAACCTCCACCACTCTTCCAAGGGGCATTAAAACCATCTTGTTAAGCTACTGTCACCTCCACGTCCCATCCAAGGGGCATTAACATCGTCAATATAAACCACTCTGAACTCCACAGCTCTTGCAAGGGGCATTGATATTGTCTTTTTATTCCAATGTAACCTCCAGCACTCTACCAAGGGGCATTGATATTGTCTTTGTATTCCACTGCAACTTCCACCTCTCTTCCAAGGGGCATTAAAACCGTCTTGTTAAGCTACTGTGACCTCCTCGTATCTTTCACGGGGCATTGATATTGTCTTTTTATTCCATTGTAACCTCCACCACTCTTCCAAGGGGCATTGATATTGTCTTTTTATTCCACTGGGACCTTCACCACTCTTCCAAGTGGCATTGATATTGTCTTTTTAAACCACTGCGACCTCCACAACTCTTCCAAGAGGCATTAAAACCGTATTGTTAAGCTACTGTGACCTCCACTTCTCTTCCAAGGTGCATTAAAACCGTCAATTTAAACCACTCTGAACTCCACAGCTCTTGCAAGAGGCATTGATATTGTCTTTTTACTCCACTGTATCCTACAGCACTCTTTCAAGTGGCATTGATATTGTCTTATTATTCCACTACGACTTCCACCACTCTCCCAAGGTGCATTAAAAACATCTTGCTTAGCTACTGTAACATCCATGTCTATTCCAAGGGGCATTGATATTGTCTTTTTATTCCACTGTATCCTCCACCACTCTTCCAAGGGGTATTGATATTGTCTTTTTATTCCACTGCGTCTACCACCTCTCTTCTAAGGGGCATTGATAATGTCTTTTTATTCCACTGCGACCTCCACCACTCTTCCAAGAGGCATTAAAGCAGTCTTGTTAAGCTACTGTGACCTCCACATCTGTTCCAAGGGGCATTAAAACCGTCTGATTAAACCACTCTGAACTCCACAGCTCTTCCAAGGGGCATAGATATTGTCTTTTTATTCCACTGTAACCTCAATCCTTCTTCCAAGGGGTATTGATATTGTCTTTTTAATGCACTGCGACCTCCACCACTCTTCCAAGGGGCATTAAAACCATCTGGTTAAAACACTATGAACTCCATAGCTCTTTCAAGAGGCATTGATATTGTCTTTTTATTTCACTGTAACCTCCACCACTCTTTCAAAGGGCATTGATATTGTCTTTTTATTCCACTGCGACTTCCACCAGTCTTCCAAGGGGCATTAAAACTGTCTTGATAAGCTACTGTGACCTCCACGTGTCTTCCACGAGGCAATGATATTGTATTTTTAATCCACTGTAACCTCCACCACTTTTCCAAGGGGCATTAAAACCGTCTTGTTAATCTACTGTGACCTCCACGCCTTTTCCAAAGGGCAATAAAACCATCTGGTTAAACCACTCTGAACTCCACAGCTCTTCTAAGGGGCATTGGTATTGTCTTTTCATTCCGCTCTAACCACCACCTCTCTTCCAAGGGGCATTGACATTGTCTTTTTATTCCACTGCGACCTCCATCATTCTTCCAAGGGGCATTGATATTGTCTTTTTATTCCACTGCCACCTCCACCACTCTTCCAAGGGGCATTGATATTGTCTTTTTAATCCATTGCGACCTCCACCACTTTTCCAAGGGTCATTAAAAACGTCTTTTTAAGCTACTGTGACCTCCACGTCACTTTCAATGGGCATTAAAACCGTCTGGTTAAACCACTCTGAACTCCACAGCTCTTTCAAGGGTCATTGGTACTGGCTTTTTATTCCACTCTGACCTCCACCACTCTTTCAAGGGCATTGACATTGTTTTTTTATTCCACAACGACCTCCACCTTTCTTCCAAGGGGCATTAAAACCATATTGTTAAGCTATAGTGACCTCCACATCTCTTCCACGGGGCATTGATATTGTCTTTTTATTCCACTGTAACCTCCACCAATCTTCCAAGGGGCATTGATATTGTCTTTTTATTCCACTGCGACCTCCACCACTCTACCAAGGGGCGTTAAAACAGTCTTGTTAAGCTACTGCGACCTCCACGTCTCTTCCAAGGGGCATTAAAACCGTCTGTTTAAACCACTCTGAACTCCACAGCTCTTCCAAGGGGCATTGATATTGTCTTTTTATTCCACTGTAACCTCCACCACTGTTCCAAGGGGCATTGATTTTGTCTTTTTATTCCACTGCGACCACCACTACTCTTCCAATGGGCATTGTTATTGTCTTTTTAATCCACTGCAACCTCCACCACTCTTCCAAGGTGAATTAAAACCGTCTTGTTAAGCTACTGTGACCTCCACGTCCCTTCCACAGGCCATTGATATTGTCTTTTTACTACACTGCGATCTCCACCACTCTTCCAAGGGGCTTTAAAACCATATTGTTAAGCTATAGTGACCTCCACATCTATTCCACGGGGCATTGATATTGTCTTTTTATTCCACTGTAACCTCCACCAATCTTCCAAGGGGCATTGATATTGTTTTTTAATTCCACCGCGACCTCCACCACTCTTCCAAGGGGCATTAAAATCATCTTGTTAAGTTACTGTGATCTCCACGTCTCTTCCAAGGAGCGTTAAAACCGTCTGGTTATACCACTCTGAACTCCACAGCTCTTCCAAGGGGCATTATTATTGTCTTTTTATTCCACTGTAACCTCCACCATTCTTCCAAGGGGCATTGATATTGTATTTTTATTCCACTGCTACTTCTACCAGTCCTCCAAGAGGCATTAAAACCGTCTTCTTAAGCTACTGTGACCTCCACGTCTCTTCCACGGGGCATTGAAATTGTCTTTTAATTCCACTGTAAACTCCACCACTTGTCCAAGGGGCATTGATATTGTCTTTTTATTCCACTGCGACCTCCACCACTCTTCCAAGGGGCATTAAGACCATCTTGTTAAGCTACAGTGACCTCCACAACTCTTCCATGGTGCATTGATATTGTTTTTTTATTCCACTGTAACCTCCACCACTCTTCCAAGGGGCATTGATTTTGTCTTTTTATTCCTCTGCGACCTCTACCACTCTTCCAATGGGCATTGATATTGTCTTATTAATCCACTGCAACCTCCACCACTCTTCAAAGGTGCATTAAAGCCGTCTTGTTAAGCTACTGTCACATCCATGTCTATTCCACGGGGCATTGATATTGTCTTTTTATTCCACTGTAACCTCCACCACTCTTCCAAGTGGCATTGACATTGTCTTTTTATTCCACTGCGACTTACACCTTTCTTTTAAGGGGCATTGATATTGTCTTTTTAATCCACTGCGACCTCTATCACTCTTCCAAGGGGCATTAAAACACTTTTGTTAAGCTACTGTGACCTCCACGTCTCTTCCAAGGGGAATTAAAACCGTCTGGTTAAACCACTCTGAACTCCACAGCTCTTCCAAGGGGCATTGATATTGTCTTTTCATTCCACTGTAACCTCCACCATTCTTCCAAGGGGTATTGATATTGTCTTTTTAATGCACTGCTACCTCCACAACTCTTCCAAGGGCCATTAAAACCATCTGGTTAAACCACTCTGAACTCCATAGCTCTTTCAAAAGGCATTGATATTGTCTTTTTATTTCACTGCGACCTCCACCACTCTTTCAAGGGGCATTGATATTGTCTTTTTATTCCACTGCGACCTCCACCACTCTTCCAAGGGGCATTAAAACTGTCTTGTTAAGCTACTGTGACCTCCACTTGTCTTCCACGGGGCATTGATATTGTCTTTTTAATCCACTGTGACCTCCACCACTTTTCCAAGGGGCATTAAAACCGTCTTGTTAATCTACTGTGACCTCCACGTCTCTTCCAAGGGGCAATAAAACTATCTGGCAAAACCACTCTGAACTCCACAGCTCTTCCAAGGGGCATGGGTATTGTCTTTTTATTCCACTCTAACCTCCACCACTCTTCCAAGGGGCACTGACATTGTCTTTTATTCCACTGCGACCTCCACCACTCTTCCAAGGGGCATTAAAACCATATTGTTAAGCTACAGTGACCTCCACAACTCTTCCACGGGTCATTGATATTGTCTTTTTATTCAACTGTAACCTCCACCAATATTCCAATGGGCATTGATATTGTTTTTTTATTCCACTGCGACCTACACCACTCTTCCAAGAGGCATTAAAACCGTCTTGTTAAGTTACTATGACCTCCACGTCTCTTCCAAGGAGCGTTAAAACCGTCTGGTTATACAACTCTGAACTCCGCAGCTCTTCCAAGGGGCATTATTATTGTCTTTTTATTCCACTGTAACCTCCACCACTCTTCCAAGAGGTATTGATATTGTCTTTTTATTCCACTGCGTCCTCCACCAGTCCTCCAGGAGGCATTAAAACCGTCTTGTTAAAATACTGTGACCTCCACGTCTCTTCCACAGGGCATTGAAATTGTCTTTTCATTCCACTGTAACCTCCACCACTCGTCCAAGGGGCATTGATATTGTCTTTTTATTCCACTGCGACCTCCACCACTCTTCCAAGGGGCATTGATATTGTCTTTTTAATCCACTGCGACCTCCACCTCTCTTCCAAGGGGCATTAAAACCGTCTTGTTAAGCTATTGTGACCTCCACATCTCTTCCACTGGGCATTGATTTTGTCTTTTTATTTAACTGTAACCTCCACCACTGTTCCAAGGGGCATTGATATTGTCTTTTTTTTCCACTGTAACCTACATCACTCTTCCAAGGGGCATTGATATTGTCTTTTTATTCAACTGTAACCTCCACCACTCTTCCAAGGGGCTTTGATATTGTCTTTTTAATCCACTGCGACCTCCACCACTCTTCCAAGGGGCATTAAAACCATCTTGTTAAGCTACTGTCACGTCCACGTCCCATCCAAGGGGCATTAACACCGCCAATATAAACCACTCTGAACTCCACGGCTCTTGCAAGGGTCATTGATATTGTCTTTTTATTCCAATGTAACCTCCAGCACTCTACCAAGGGGCATTGATATTGTCTTTTTATTCCACTGCAACTTCCACCTCTCTTCCAAGGGGCATTAAAACCGTCTTGTTAAGCTACTGTGACCTCCTCGTATCTTTCACGTGGCATTGATATTGTCTTTTTATTCCACTGTAACCTCCACCACTCTTCCAAGGGGCATTGATATTGTCTTTTTATTCCACTGGGACCTTCACCACTCTTCCAAGTGGCATTGATATTGTCTTTTTAATCCACTGCGACCTCCACAACTCTTCCAAGGGGCATTAAAACCGTATTGTTAAACTACAGTGACCTCCACAACTCTTCCAAGGGGCATTAAAACTGTATTGTTAAGCTACTGTGACCTCCACGTCTCTTCCAAAGGGCAATAAAACCATCTGGTTAAACCACTCTGAACTCCACAGTTCTTCTAAGGGGCATTGGTATTGTCTTTTCATTTCACTCTAACCTCCACCTCTCTTCCAAGGGGCATTGACATTGTCTTTTTATTCCACTGCGACCTCCATCATTCTTCCAAGGGGCATTGATATTGTCTTTTTATTCCACTGCCACCTCCACCACTTTTCCAAGGGTCATTAAAAACGTCTTTTTAAGCTACTGAGACCTCCACGTCACTTTCAATGGGCATTAAAACTCTCTGGTTAAACCACTCTGAACTCCACAGCTCTTCCAAGGGGCATTGGTATTGTCTTTTTATTCCACTCTGACCTCCACCACTCTTACAAGGGGCATTGACATTGTTTTTTTATTCCACTGCGACCTCCACCATTCTTCCAAGGGGCATTAAAACTGTCTTGTTAAGCTACAGTGACCTCCACATCTCTTCCACGGGGCATTGACATTGTCTTCAAATTCCACTGTAACCTCCACCACTCTACCAAAGGGCATTGATATTGTATTTTTATTCCACTGCGACCTCCACCACTCTTCCAAAGGGCATTGATATTGTCTTTTTAATCCACTGCGACCTCCACCACTCTTCCAAAGGGCATTAAAACCATCTTGTCCAGCTACTGTGACCTCCACGTCTCTTCCAAGAGGCATTAAAACAATATGGTTAAACCAATCTGAACTTCACAGATCTTCCAAGGGGCATTGATAATGTCTTTTTATTCCACTGTATCCTCCACCCCTCTTCCAAGGGGCATTGATGTTGTCTTTTTATTCCACTGCGACCTCCACCACTCTTCCAAGGGGCACTAAAACCATCTTGTTAAGATACTGTGACCTCCATGTCTCTTCCACAGGGCATTGATATTGTCTTTTTATTCCACTGGAACCTCCAACACTCTTCCAAGGTGCATTGATATTGTCTTTTTATTCCACTGAGACTTCAACTACTCCTTCAAGGAGCATTGACATTGTCTTTTTAATCTACTTCGACCTCCACCACTCTTCAAAGGGGCATTAAAACAGTCTTGTTAATATACTGTGACCTCCACGTCTCTTCCAAGGGGCATTAAAACCGTCAATTTAAACCACTCTCAACTCCACAGCTCTTGCAAAGGGCTTTGATATTGTTTTTTATTCCACTGTAACCTCCAGCACTCTTCCAAGGGGCACTGATATTGTCTTGTTATTCCACTGCGACTTTCACCTCTCTTCCAAGGGACATTAAAACCGTCTTGTTAAGCTACTGTGACATCCACATATCTTTCACGGGGCATTGATATTTTTTTTTTTTCCACTGCCACCTCCACCACTCTTCCATGGGGCATTGATATTGTCTTTTTAATCCACTGCAACCTCCACCACTTTTCCAAAGGGCATTAAAAACGTCTTTTTAAGCTACTGTGACCTCCACGTCACTTCCAATGGGCATTAAAACCGTCTGGTTTAACTACTCTGAACTCCACTGCTCTTCTAAGGTTCATTGATATTGTCTTTTTAATCCACTGTTACCTCCACCACTCTTCCAAGGGCCATTGATATTGTTTTTTTATTCCACTGCGACCTCCACTACTCTTCCAAGGAGAATTGATATTGTCTTTTTATTCCACTGCGACCTCCACCACTCTTCCAAGTGGCATTGATATTTTCTTTTTATTCCACTGCGACCTCCACAACTCTTCCAAGGGGGATCGATAATGTCATTTTAACCCACTGCGACCTCCACCACTCTTCCAAGGGGCATTAAAACCGTCTTCTTAAGCTACTGCGGCCTCAACGTCGCTTCCAAGGGGCATTATAACCTTCAATTTAAACCACTCTGAACTCCAAAGCTCTTGCAAGAGGCATTGATATTGTCTTTTTATTCCACTGTAACCTCCATCTCTCTTCCAAGAAGCATTAAAACCGTCTTGTTTAGCTACTTTGATCTCCACGTCTATTCCACGGTGCCTTAAAACCTTCTGGTTAAACCACTGTGAACTCCAGAGCTCTTCCAAGGGGCATTGATATTGTCTTTTTATTCCACTGTAACCTCCACCACTCTTCCAAGGGTCATTGATATTGTCTTTTTATTCCACTGTAACCTCCACCACTCTTCCAAGGGGCATTGATATTGTCTTTTTATTCCACTGCGACCTCCACCTCTCTTCCCAGGGGCATTAAAACCATCTTGTTAAGCTACTGTGACCTCCAAGTCTCTTCCACGAGGCATTGATATTGTCTTTTTATTCCACTGCGACCTCCACATCTCTTTCAAGGGGAATTGATATTGTCTTTTTATTCCACTGCGACCTCCACCACTCTTCTAACGGGCATTGATATTGTCTTTTTAATCCACTGCGACCTCCACCACTCTTCCAAGGGGCATTAAAACAGTTTTGTTAAGCTACTGTGGCCTCCACGTCTCTTCCAAGGGGCATTAAAACCGTCTGGTTAAACCACTCTGAACTCCACAGCTCTTCCAAGAGGCATTGATATTGTCTTTTTATTCGTCTGTCACCTCCACCACTCTTCCAAGGGGCATTAAAACCGTCTTGTTAAGCTACTGTGACCTTCACGTCTATTCCAAGTGGCATTAAAACCGTAAATTTAAACCACTCTGAACTCCACAGCTCTTGCAAGAGGCATTGATATTTTCTTTTTATTCCAATGTAACCTCCACCACTCTTCCAAGGGGCATTGATTTTGTCTTTTTAATCCACTGCGACCTCCATCACTCTTCCAAGAAGCATTGAAAACGTCTTGTTTAGCTGCTGTGACCTCCACGTCTATTTCAGGGTGCCTTAAAACCTTCTGGTTAAACCACTGTGAACTCCACAGCTCTTCCAAGGGGTATTGATATTGTCTTTTTATTCCACTGTAACCTCCACCACTCTTCCCAGGGGCATTGATATTGTCTTTTTATTTTACTGCGACCTCCACCACTCTTCCAATGGGCATTAATATTGTCTTTTTATTCCACTGCGACCTCCACCACTCTTCCAAGGGTCATTGATATTGTCTTTTTATTCCACTGTAACCTCCAGCACTCTTCCAAGGGGCATTGATATTGTCTTTTTATTCCACTGCAACTTCCAACTCTCTTCCAAGGGGCATTAAAACCGTATTGTTAAGCTACTGTGACCTCCACGTCTCTTCCCAGGTGCATTAAAACAGTCAATTTAAACCACTCTGAACTCCACAGCTCTTGCAAGAGGCATTGATATTGTATTTTTACTCCACTCTAACCTCGACCACACTTCCAAGGGGCATTGACATTGTCTTTTTATTCCACTGCAACCTCCATCATTTTTTCAAGGGGCATTGATATTGTCTTTTTATTCCACTGCCACCTCCACCACTCTTCCAAGTGGCATTGACATTGTCTTTTTATTCCACTGCGACTTCCACCTCTCTTCTAAAGGGCATTGATATTGTCTTTTTAATCCACTGTAACCTCCACCACTTTTTCTATGGGAATTGATATTTTCTTTTTTTTATTATTATTATTATTTATTATTATAGCGCCATTTATTCCATGGCGCTTTACATGTGATAGGGATATACATAACAAAAGCATTTACATAATCTTAACAAAACGAGTCAGCGACTGGTACAGGAGGAGCGAGGACCCTGCGCGCGAGGGCTCACATTCTAGAAGGGATGGGTGAGGATACATTAGGTGAGGGTAGAGCTGGTCGTGCAGCGGTGGTTACTGCAGGTTGTAGGCTTGTCGGAATAGGTGGGTCTTCAAATTTCTTTTGAAGGTTTCCACGGTCGGCGAGAGTCTGATATGTTGGGGTAGAGAGTTCCAGAGTAGGGGGGATGCACGGGAGAAATCTTGTATACGATTGTGGGAGGAGGAGATAAGAGGGGAGTAGAGAAGGAGATCTTTTGAGGATCGGAGGTTGCGTGCAGGTAAGTACCGGGAGACTAGGTCACAGATGTATGGGGGAGACAGGTTGTGGATGGCTTTGTATGCCATGGTTAGAGTTTTGAACTGGATTCTCTGGGCAATCGGGAGCCAGTGAAGAGATTGACAGAAAGGAGAGGCCGGGGAATAGCGGGGGGACAGGTGAATTAGTCGAGCAGCAGAGTTTAGGATAGATTGGAGAGTGTTGTAAGGGAGGCCACGGAGCAGGAGATTGCAGTAGTCGAGGCGGGATATGATGAGGGCATGCACTAGTGTTTTTGCAGAGTCTTTGCTGAGGAATGCACGGATCCGGAAGATGTTTTTGAGTTCGAGTCGGCAGGAAGTGGAAAGGGCTTGGATATGTGGCGAGCATTCCATAGAGCTCCTGTTAGAGCAACTAAGGGAGTGGGGATTGGTTGGATGGGTATGAGGTTAGAAGGGTTGCGACAGTTTGTGGAAGGTCGTGGATAGGAGGAAGAAGTAACTGTGGGGATATGGCGAGGAGGACCAGGATTTGGAGAGATATCTCCATCAGTGAGGAGGAGCTGAGAAAGTGTTAGCAGGTGGGAGCAAGAAAGAGCATGAGGTGGCTGTCTGTGTTTGGAGATCCAGGATTGAATGTTTAGGAATAATTTGGAGGAGGAGGTGAGATGAATGGGGAGGATGGAGGAAGAGATGAAGAGTTTCTTACTAGGTGTAGGGATTTGAGGGGTTACTAGAAAGTGGAGGACTATAGAGGAAAAAGTGAGAGCTAACAGAAACATAGTTAAAAGAGAGTAAGTGGTCAAAGTGTTGGTTACCTGACTCCTGCCCTGACTAACTGCCTCTGAACTAACTGCCACTTATCTCCGAAGCCACTTTGCACAAGAAGACGCGTGCACACCCCAGCACAAGAGCACCCCTTACAGAGCTTCTAAATATATAGGGCACATTAAACTATCAGGTGAAGGGCATTGTGGGAGCTGCATAAGGCTAAATTAGCAGCTGGTCGTCTCATCAGGAGATGGCTGCGTGATCAAACACAGAGCTAGGACTCTAGTCTCTGCAGTTTAGCACCTCTAAAAATCAGATAAGATCTATAGTGGGGAAGGGACAGACATATGTGGGTATTGAATGGAGTGGGACAGATAAAGCAGAGAAGTTATGCAGAGCATGTACCAGTGAGGTGAATCAGCAAAGCAGAGCATTAGATTACATCAGACACAGCAAGCAGAGAAGTTATGCAGAGCATGTACCAGTGAGGTGAATCAGCAAAGCAGAGCATTAGATTACAGCAGACACAGCAAGCAGAGAAGTTATGCAGAGCATGCACCAGTGAGGTTATTCCACTGCAACCTCCACCACTCTTCCAAGGGGCATTGATATTGTCTTTTTATTCCACTGCGACCTCCGCCACTCTTCCAAAGGGCATTGCTATTGTCTTTTATTCCACTATAACCTCCACTACTGTTCTAAGGGGCATTAAAACCATCTTGTTAAGCTACTGTGACCTCCACGTCTCTTGAACAGGGCATTGTTATTGTCTTTTTATTCCACTGCGACCTCCACCACTCTTCCAAGGGGCATTAAAACCGTCTTGTTAAGATACTGTGACCTCCACGTCCCTTCCACGGGGCATTGATATTGTCTTTTTTTCCACTGCGACCTCCAACACTCTTCCAAGGGGCATTGATATTGTCTTTTTAATCCACTGCGACCTCCACCACTCTTCCAACAGACATTGATATTGTCTTTTTATTCCACTGCGACATTCACCCTCTTCCAAGGAACATTGATATTGTCTTTTTTTCCACTGTAACCTCCACCACTCTTCTAAGGGGCATTGATATTTTCTTTTTATTCCACTGCGACCTCCACCACTGTTCTAAGGGGCATCGATAATGTCTTTTTAACCCACTGCGACCTCCACCACTCTTCCAAGGGGCATTAAAACCGTATTCTTAAGCTACTGTGACCTCCACGTCTCTTCCAAGAGGCAATAAAACCTTCAATTTAAACTACTCTGAACTCCACGGCTCTTGCAAGAGGCATTGATATTGTCTTTTTATTCCACTGTAACCTCCACCACTCTTCCAAGGGGCATTGATTTTGTCTTTTTAATCCACTGCGACCTCCATCTCTCTTCCAAGAAGCATTAAAACCATCTTGTTTAGCTACTGTGACCTCCACGTCTATTCCACGGTGCCTTAAAACCTTCTGGTTAAACCACTGTGAACTCCAGAGCTATTCCAAGGGGCATTGATATTGTCTTTTTATTCCACTGTAACCTCCACCACTCTTCCAAGGGGCATTGTAATTGTCTTTTTTTTTTCTGCGACCTCCACCACTCTTCCAAGGGGCATTAATATTGTCTTTTTATTCCACTGCGACCTCCACCACTCTTCCAAGGGTCATTGATATTGTCTTTTCATTCCACTTTAACCTCGACCACTCTACCAAGGGGCATTGATATTGTCTTTTTATTCCACTGCGACCTCCACATCTCTTCCAAGGGGAATTGATATTGTCTTTTCATTCCACTGCGACCTCCACCACTCTTCTAAGGGGCATTGATATTGTCTTTTTAATCCACTGCGACCTCCACCACTCTTCCAAGGGACATTAAAACAGTTTTGTTAAGCTACTGTGACCTCCACGTCTTTTCCAAGGGGCATTAAAACCGTCTGGTTAAACCACTCTGAACTCCACAGCTCTTCCAAGAGGCATTGATATTGTCTTTTTATTCGACTGTCACCTCCACCACTCTTCCAAGGGTCATTAAAACCGTCTTGTTAAGCTACTGTGACCTCCACGTCTCTTCCAAGGGGCATTAAAACCGTCAATTTAAACCTCTCTGAACTCCACAGCTCTTGCAAGAGGCATTAATATTGTCTTTTTATTCCACTGTAACCTCCACCACTCTTCCAAGGGGCATTGATTTTGTCTTTTTAATCCACTGCGACCTCCATCACTCTTCCAAGAAGCATTGAAAACGTCTTGTTTAGCTACTGTGACCTCGACTTCTATTCCACGGTGCCTTAAAACCTTCTGGTTAAACCACTGTGAACTCCACAGCTCTTGCAAGGGGCATTGATATTGTCTTTTTAATCCACTGTAACCTCCACCACTCTTCCCAGGGGCATTGATATTGTCTTTTTATTTTACTGCGACCTCCACCACTCTTCCAATGGGCATTAGTATTGTCTTTTTATTCCACTGCGACCTCCACCACTCTTCCAAGGGTCATTGATATTGTCTTTTTATTCCACTTTAACCTCCACCACTATTCCAAGGGGCATTGATATTGTCTTTTTAATCCACTGCGACCTCCACCTCTCTTCCAATGGGCATTAAAACCATCTTGCTAAGCTACTGTGACATCCAAGTCTCTTCCACGAGGCATTGGTATTGTCTTTTTATTCCACTGCGACCTCCACATCTATTCCAAGGGGAATTGATATTGTCTTTTTATAGCACTGCGATCTCCACCACTTGTCTAAGTTGCATTGATATTGTCTTTTTAATCCACTGCGACCTCCACCACTCTTCCAAGGGGCATTAAAACAGTCTTGATAAGCTACTGTGACCTCCACGTCTCTTCCAAGGGGCATTAAACAGTCTGGTTAAACGAGTCTGTACTCCACAGCTCTTCCAAGAGGCATTGATGTTGTCTTTTTATTCGACTGTAACCTCCATCACTCTTCCAAGGGGCATTGAGATTGTCTGTTTTCCACTGCGACCTCCACCACTCTTCCAAGGGGCTTTGATACTGTCTTTTTTATCCACTGCGACCTCCGCCACTTTACCAATGGGCATTAATACCATCTAGTTATGCTACTGTGACCTCCACGTCCCTTCCACGGGGCATTGATATTGTCTTTTTATTCCATTGCGACCTCCACCACTCGTCCAAGGTGCATTAAAACCGACTTGTTATGCTACTGTGACCTCCAATTCTTTTCCAAGGGGCATTAAAACCGTCTGGTTAAACCGCTCTGAGCTCCACAGCTCTTCCAAGGGGCATTGACAATGTATTTTTCTTCCATTGTAACCTTCTGCACTCTTCCAAGTGCATTGATATTGTCTTTTTATTCCTCTGCGACGTCCACTACTCTCCCAAGGGGCATTAAAATCGTATTGCTTATCTACTGTGACCTCCAAGTTTCTTACACAGGGCATTGATATTGTCTTTTTATTCCACTGTAACCTCCACCACTCTTCCAAGGGGCATTTATATTGTCTTTTTATTCCACTGTAACCTCCACCAATCTTCCAAGGGGCATTGACATTGTCTTTTTATTCCACTGCGACCTCAACCACTCTTCTAAGGGGCATTGATATTGTCTTTTAAATCCACAACGATCTCCACCACTCTTCCAAGGGGTTTTAAAACAGTCTTGCTAAGCTACTGTGACCTCCTTGTCTCTTCCAAGGGGCATTAAAACCATCTGGTTAAACACTCTGAACTCCACATCCCTTCCACTGGGCATTGATATTGTCTTTTTATTCCACTGCGAACTCCACCACTCTACCAAGGGGCATTCATATTGTCTTTTTAATCCAATGCGACCTCCACCATTCTTCCAAGGGGCATTGATATTGTCTTTTTAATCCACTGTGACCTCCACGTCTCTTTCAAAGGGCATTAAAACCTTCAACTTAAACCACTCTGAACTCCACAGCTCTTCGAAGGAGCACTGGTATTGTCTTTTTATTCCACTCTAACCTCCACCACTCTTCCAAGGGGCATTGACATTGTCTATTTATTCCACTGCGACCTCCACCACTCTTCCAAGGGGCATGAAGACTATCTTGTTAAGCTACTGTAACCTCCACAACTCTTCCATGGGGCATTGATATTGTCTTTTTATTCCACTGTAACCTCCACCACTCTTCCAAGGGGCATTGATTTTGTCTTTTTATTCCAATGCGACCTCTACCACTCTTCCAATGTGCATTGATATTGTCTTTTTAATCCACTACAACCTCCACCACTCTTCCAAGGGGCATTAAAGCCGTCTTGATAAGCTACTGTCACGTCCTTGTCTATTCCACGGGGCATTGATATTGTCTTTTTATTCCACTGTAACCTCCACCACTCTTCCATGTGGCATTGACATGGTCTTTTTATTCCACTGTGACTTCCACCTCTCTTCTAAGGGGCATTGATATAGTCTTTTTAATCCACTGCGACCTCCACCACTCTTCCAAGTGGCATTAAAACATTCTTGTTAAGCTACTGTGACCTCCACGTCTCTTCCAAGGGGCATTAAAACCGTCTGGTTAAACCACTCTGAACTGCACAGCTCTTCCAAGGGGCATTGATATTGTCTTTTTATTCCACTGTAACCTCCACCACTCTTCCAAGGGGAATTGATTTTGTCTTTTTATTCCACTGCGACCTCCACCACTATTCCAAGGGGCATTGTTATTGTCTTTTTATTCCCCTGCAACCTCCACAACTCTTCCAAGGGGCATTAAAACCATCTGGTTAAACCACTCTAAACTCCACAGCTCTTCTAAGGGGCATTGATATTGTCTTTTTAATCCACTGCGACCTCCACCACTCTTCCAAGTGGCATTAAAACATTCTTGTTAAGCTACTGTGACCTCCACGTCTCTTCCAAGGGGCATTAAAACCGTCTCGTTAAACCACTCTGAACTGCACAGCTCTTCCAAGGGGCATTGACATTGTCTTTTTATACCACTGCGACCTCCACCACTCTTCCAAGGGGTCATTAAAAAAATATTGTTAAGCGACAGAGACCTCCACATCTCTTCCACGGGGCATTGATATTGTCTTTTTATTCCACTGCGACCTCCACCACTCTGCCAAGGGGCATTAATACCATCTTGTTAAGCTACTGTGATGTCCACGTCTCTTCCACGGGGCATTGATATTGTCTTTTTATTCCACTGTAACCTCCACCACTCTTCCAAGAGGCATTGATATTGTCTTTTTATTCCACTGTAACCTCCACCACTCTTCCAAGGGACATTGATATTGACTTTTTATTCCAATGCGACCTCCACCACTCTTCCAAAGTTCATTGATATTGTCTTTTAATCCACTGCGACCTCCACCACTCTTCCAAGGGGTATTAAAACCATCTTGTTAAGCTACTTTGACCTCCACATCTCTTCCAAGGGGCACTAAAACCATTTGGTTAAACCACTCTTTACTCCACAGCTCTTCCAAGGGGCATTGAGATTGTCTTTTTATTTCACTGTTACTTCCACCACTCTTTCAAGGGGCATTGATATTGTATTTTTATTCCACTGTGACCTCCACCACTCTTCCAAGGGGCATTAAAACGGTCTTGTTAAGCTACTGTGACCTCCAAGTCTCTTCCAAGGGGCATTAAAACCGTCTGGTTAAACCGCTCTGAGCACCACAGCTCTTCCAAGGGGCATTGACAATGTCTTTTTATTCCATTGTAATCTTCTGCACTCTTCCAAGTGTATTGATAATGTATTTTTATTCCTCTGCAACGTCCACGACTCTTCCAAGGGGCATAAAAAAGTCTTATTAAGCTACTCTGACCTCCAAGATTCTTACACAGGGCATTGATATTGTCTTTTTATTCCACTGTAACCTCCACCACTCTTCCAAGGGGCATTGATATTGTCTTTTTATTCCACTGTAACCTCCACAGCTCTTCCAAGGGGCATTGATATTGTCGTTTTAATCCACTGCGACCTCCACCACTCTTCCAACAGACATTGATATTGTCTTTTTTTTTCACTGCGACCTTCACCCCTCTTCCAAGGAACATTGATATTGTCTTTTTTTCCATTGTAACCTCCACCACTCTTCTAAGGGGCATTGATATTTTCTTTTTATTCCACTGCGACCTCCACAACTCTTCCAAGGGGCATCGATAATGTCTTTTTAACCCACTGCGACCTCCACCACTCTTCCAAGGGGCATTAAAACCGTCTTCTTAAGCTACTGCGACCTCAACGTCGCTTCCAAGGGGCATTATAACCTTCAATTTAAACCACTCTGAACTCCACAGCTCTTGCAAGAGGCATTGATATTGTCTTTTTATTCCACTGTAACCTCCACCACTCTTCCAAGGGGCATTGATATTGTCTTTTTTTTTTACTGCGACCTCCACCACTCTTCCAATGGGCATTAAAACCGTCTTGTTTAGCTACTGTGACCTCCACGTCTATTCCACGGTGCCTTAAAACCTTCTGGTTAAACCACTGTGAACTCCAGAGCTCTTCCAAGGGGCATTGATATTGTCTTTTTATTCCACTGTAACCTCCACCACTCTTCCAAGGGGCATTGATATTGTCTTTTTTTTTTACTGCGACCTCCACCACTCTTCCAAGGGGCATTAATATTGTCTTTTTATTCCACTGCGACCTCCACCACTCTTCCAAGGGTCATTGATATTGTCTTTTTATTCCACTGCGACCTCCACCTCTCTTCCAAGGGGCATTAAAACCATCTTGTTAAGCTACTGTGACCTCCAAGTCTCTTCCACGAGGCATTGATATTGTCTTTTTATTCCACTGCAACCTCCACATCTCTTCCAAGGGGAATTGATATTGTCTTTTCATTCCACTGCGACCTCCACAACTCTTCTAAGGTGCATTGATATTGTCTTTTTAATCCACTGCGACCTCCACCACTCTTCCAAGGGGCATTAAAACAAATTTGTTAAGCTACTGTGACCTCCACGTCTTTTCCAAGGGGCATTAAAACCGTCTGGTTAAACCACTCTGAACTCCACAGCTCTTAAAAGAGGCATTGATATTGTCTTTTTATTCGACTGTCACCTCCACCACTCTTCCAAGGGGCATTTAAACCATCTTTTTAAGCTACTGTGACCTCGAAGTCTCTTCCACGAGGCATTGATATTGTCTTTTTATTCCACTGCAACCTCCATATCCCTTCCAAGGGGAATTAATATTGTCTTTTCATTCCACTGCGACCTCCACAACTCTTCTAAGGGGCATTGATATTGTCTTTTTACTCCACTGCGACCTCCACCACTCTTCCAAGGGGCATTAAAACAGTTTTGTTAAGCTACTGTGACCTCCACGTCTTTTCCAAGGTGCATTAAAACCGTCTGGTTAAACCACTCTGAACTCCACAGCTCTTCCAAGAGGCATTGATATTGTCTTTTTATTCGACTGTCACCTCCACCACTCTTCCAAGGGGCATTAAAACCGTCTTGTTAAGCTACTGTGACCTCCACGTCTCTTCCAAGGGGCATTAAAACCGTCAATTTTAACCTCTCTGAACTCCACAGCTCTTGCAAGAGGCATTAATATTGTCTTTTTATTCCACTGTAACCTCCACCACTCTTCCAAGGGGCATTGATTTTGTCTTTTTAATCCACTGCGACCTCCATCACTCTTCCAAGAAGCATGGAAAACGTCTTGTTTAGCTACTGTGACCTCGACTTCCCTTCCACGGGGCATTGATATTGTCTTTTTATTCCACTGCGACCTCCACCACTCTTCCAAGGGTCATTAAAACCGTCTTGTTAAGATACTGTGACCTCCACGTCCCTTCCACGGGGCATTGATATTGTCTTTTTTTCCACTGCGACCTCCAACACTCTTCCAAGGGGCATTGATATTGTCTTTTTAATCCACTGCGACCTCCACCACTCTTCCAACAGACGTTGATATTGTCTTTTTATTCCACTGCGACATTCACCCTCATCCAAGGAACATTGATATTGTCTTTTTTTCCACTGTAACCTCCACCACTCTTCTAAGGGGCATTGATATTTTCTTTTTATTCCACTGCGACCTCCACCACTCTTCTAAGGGGCATCGATAATGTCTTTTTAACCCACTGCGACCTCCAGCACTCTTCCAAGGGGCATTAAAACCGTATTCTTAAGCTACTGTGACCTCCACGTCTCTTCCAAGAGGCAATAAAACCTTCAATTTAAACTACTCTGAACTCCACGGCTCTTGCAAGAGGCATTGATATTGTCTTTTTATTCCACTGTAACCTCCACCACTCTTCCAAGGGGCATTGATTTTGTCTTTTTAATCCACTGCGACCTCCATCTCTCTTCCAAGAAGCATTAAAACCATCTTGTTTAGCTACTGTGACCTCCACGTCTATTCCACGGTGCCTTAAAACCTTCTGGTTAAACCACTGTGAACTCCAGAGCTATTCCAAGGGGTATTGATATTGTCTTTTTATTCCACTGTAACCTCCACCTCTCTTCCAAGGGGCATTGAAATTGTCTTTTTTTTTTCTGAAACCTCCACCACTCTTCCAAGGGGCATTAATATTGTCTTTTTATTCCACTGCGACCTCCACCACTCTTCCAAGGGTCATTGATATTGTCTTTTCATTCCACTTTAACCTCCACCACTCTACCAAGGGGCATTGATATTGTCTTTTTATTCCACTGCGACCTCCACATCTCTTCCAAGGGGAATTGATATTGTCTTTTCATTCCACTGCGACCTCCACCACTCTTCTAAGGGGCATTGATATTGTCTTTTTAATCCACTGCGACCTCCACCACTCTTCCAAGGGGCATTAAAACAGTTTTGTTAAGCTACTGTGACCTCCACGTCTTTTCCAAGGGGCATTAAAACAGTCTGGTTAAACCACTCTGAACTCCACAGCTCTTCCAAGAGGCATTGATATTGTCTTTTTATTCGACTGTCACCTCCACCACTCTTCCAAGGGTCATTAAAACCGTCTTGTTAAGCTACTGTGACCTCCACGTCTCTTCCAAGGGGCATTAAAACCGTCAATTTAAACCTCTCTGAACTCCACAGCTCTTGCAAGAGGCATTAATATTGTCTTTTTATTCCACTGTAACCTCCACCACTCTTCCAAGGGGCATTGATTTTGTCTTTTTAATCTACTGCGACCTCCATCACTCTTCCAAGAAGCATTGAAAACGTCTTGTTTAGCTACTGTGACCTCGACTTCTATTCCACGGTGCCTTAAAACCTTCTGGTTAAACCACTGTGAACTCCACAGCTCTTGCAAGCGGCATTGATATTGTCTTTTTAATCCACTGTAACCTCCACCACTCTTCCCAGGGGCATTGATATTGTCTTTTTATTTTACTGCGACCTCCACCACTCTTCCAATGGGCATTAGTATTGTCTTTTTATTCCACTGCGACCTCCACCACTCTTCCAAGGGTCATTGATATTGTCTTTTTATTCCACTGTAACCTCCACCACTATTCCAAGGGGCATTGATATTGTTTTTTAATCCACTGCGACCTCCACCTCTCTTCCAATGGGCATTAAAACCATCTTGCTAAGCTACTGTGACCTCCAAGTCTCTTCCACGAGGCATTGGTATTGTCTTTTTATTCCACTGCGACCTCCACATTTTTTCCAAGGGGAATTGATATTGTCTTTTTATACCACTGCGATCTCCACCACTTGTCTAAGTTGCATTGATATTGTCTTTTTAATCCACTGCGACCTCCACCACTCTTCCAAGGGGCATTAAAACAGTCTTGATAAGCTACTGTGACCTCCACGTCTCTTCCAAGGGGCATTAAACAGTCTGGTTAAACGAGTCTGTACTCCACAGCTCTTCCAAGAGGCATTGATGTTGTCTTTTTATTCGACTGTAACCTCCATCACTCTTCCAAGGGGCATTGAGATTGTCTGTTTTCCACTGCGACCTCCACCACTCTTCCAAGGGGCTTTGATACTGTCTTTTTTATCCACTGCGACCTCCGCCACTTTACCAATGGGCATTAATACCATCTAGTTATGCTACTGTGACCTCCACGTCCCTTCCACGGGGCATTGATATTGTCTTTTTATTCCATTGCGACCTCCACCACTCGTCCAAGGTGCATTAAAAACGTCTTGTTATGCTACTGTGACCTCCAATTCTTTTCCAAGTGGCATTAAAACCGTCTGGTTAAACCGCTCTGAGCTCCACAGCTCTTCCAAGGGGCATTGACAATGTATTTTTCTTCCATTGTAACCTTCTGCACTCTTCCAAGTGCATTGATATTGTCTTTTTATTCCTCTGCGACGTCCACTACTCTCCCACGGGGCATTAAAATCGTATTGCTTATCTACTGTGACCTCCAAGTTTCTTACAAAGGGCATTGATATTGTCTTTTTATTCCACTGTAACCTCCACCACTCTTCCAAGGGGCATTTATATTGTCTTTTTATTCCACTGTAACCTCCACCAATCTTCCAAGGGGCATTGACATTGTCTTTTTATTCCACTGCGACCTCAACCACTCTTCTAAGGGGCATTGATATTGTCTTTTAAATCCACAACGATCTCCACCACTCTTCCAAGGGGTTTTAAAACAGTCTTGTTAAGCTACTGTGACCTCCTTGTCTCTTCCAAGGGGCATTAAAACCATCTGGTTAAACACTCTGAACTCCACATCCCTTCCACTGGGCATTGATATTGTATTTTTATTCCACTGCGAACTCCACCACTCTACCAAGGGGCATTGATATTGTCTTTTTAATCCAATGCGACCTCCACCATTCTTCCAAGGGGCATTGATATTGTCTTTTTAATCCACTGTGACCTCCACGTCTCTTTCAAAGGGCATTAAAACCATCAATTTAAACCACTCTGAACTCCACAGCTCTTCGAAGGAGCACTGGTATTGTCTTTTTTTTCCACTCTAACCTCCACCACTCTTCCAAGGGGCATTGACATTGTCTATTTATTCCACTGTGACCTCCACCACTCTTCCAAGGGGCATGAAGACTATCTTGTTAAGCTTCTGTAACCTCCACAACTCTTCCATGGGGAATTGATATTGTCTTTTTATTCCACTGTAACCTCCACCACTCTTCCAAGGGGCATTGATTTTGTCTTTTTATTCCAATGCGACCTCTACCACTCTTCCAATGGGCATTGATATTGTCTTTTTAATCCACTACAACCTCCACCACTCTTCCAAGAGGCATTAAAGCCGTCTTGAAAAGCTACTGTCACGTCCTTGTCTATTCCACGGGGCATTGATATTGTCTTTTTATTCCACTGAAACCTCCACCACTCTTCCATGTGGCATTGACATGGTCTTTTTATTCCACTGTGACTTCCACCTCTCTTCTAAGGGGCATTGATATAGTCTTTTTAATCCACTGCGACCTCCACCACTCTTCCAAGTGGCATTAAAACATTCTTGTTAAGCTACTGTGACCTCCACGTCTCTTCCAAGGGGCATTAAAACCGTCTGGTTAAACCACTCTGAACTGCACAGCTCTTCCAAGGGGCATTGATATTGTCTTTTTATTCCACTATAACCTCCACCACTCTTCCAAGGGTAATTGATTTTGTCTTTTTATTCCACTGCGACCTCCACCACTCTTCCAAGGGGCATTGTTATTGTCTTTTTATTCCCCTGCAACCTCCACAACTCTTCCAAGGGGCATTAAAACCATCTGGTTAAACCACTCTAAACTCCACAGCTCTTCTAAGGGGCATTGATATAGTCTTTTTAATCCACTGCGACCTCCACCACTCTTCCAAGTGGCATTAAAACATTCTTGTTAAGCTACTGTGACCTCCACGTCTCTTCCAAGGGGCATTAAAACCGTCTGGTTAAACCACTCTGAACTGCACAGCTCTTCCAAGGGGCATTGACATTGTCTTTTTATACCACTGCGACCTCCACCACTCTTCCAAGGGGTCATTAAAAAAATATTGTTAAGCGACAGAGACCTCCACATCTCTTCCACGGGACATTGATATTGTCTTTTTATTCCACTGCGACCTCCACCACTCTGCCAAGGGGCATTAATACCGTCTTGTTAAGCTACTGTGATGTCCACGTCTCTTCCACGGGGCATTGATATTGTCTTTTTATTCCACTGTAACCTCCACCACTCTTCCAAGAGGCATTGATATTGTCTTTTTATTCCACTGTAACCTCCACCACTCTTCCAAGGGACATTGATATTGACTTTTTATTCCAATGCGACCTCCACCACTCTTCCAAAGTTCATTGATATTGTCTTTTAATCCACTGCGACCTCCACCACTCTTCCAAGGGGTATTAAAACCATCTTGTTAAGCTACTTTGACCTCCACATCTCTTCCAAGGGGCACTAAAACCATTTGGTTAAACCACTCTTTACTCCACAGCTCTTCCAAGGGGCATTGAGATTGTCTTTTTATTTCACTGTTACTTCCACCACTCTTTCAAGGGGCATTGATATTGTATTTTTATTCCACTGTGACCTCCACCACTCTTCCAAGGGGCATTAAAACGGTCTTGTTAAGCTACTGTGACCTCCAAGTCTCTTCCAAGGGGCATTAAAACCGTCTGGTTAAACCACTCTGAGCACCACAGCTCTTCCAAGGGGCATTGACAATGTCTTTTTATTCCATTGTAATCTTCTGCACTCTTCCAAGTGTATTGATAATGTATTTTTATTCCTCTGCAACGTCCACGACTCTTCCAAGGGGCATAAAAAAGTCTTATTAAGCTACTCTGACCTCCAAGATTCTTACACAGGGCATTGATATTGTCTTTTTATTCCACTGTAACCTCCACCACTCTTCCAAGGGGCATTGATATTGTCTTTTTATTCCACTGTAACCTCCACAGCTCTTCCAAGGGGCATTGATATTGTCGTTTTAATCCACTGCGACCTCCACCACTCTTCCAACGGACATTGATATTGTCTTTTTTTTTCTCTGCGACCTTCACCCCTCTTCCAAGGAACATTGATATTGTCTTTTTTTCCATTGTAACCTCCACACTCTTCTAAGGGGCATTGATATTTTCTTTTTATTCCACTGCGACCTCCACAACTCTTCCAAGGGGCATCGATAATGTCTTTTTAACCCACTGCGACCTCCACCACTCTTCCAAGGGGCATTAAAACCGTCTTCTTAAGCTACTGCGACCTCAACGTCGCTTCCAAGGGGCATTATAACCTTCAATTTAAACCACTCTGAACTCCACAGCTCTTGCAAGAGGCATTGATATTGTCTTTTTATTCCACTGTAACCTCCACCACTCTTCCAAGGGGCATTGATATTGTCTTTTTTTTTTACTGCGACCTCCACCACTCTTCCAATGGGCATTAAAACCGTCTTGTTTAGCTACTGTGACCTCCACGTCTATTCCACGGTGCCTTAAAACCTTCTGGTTAAACCACTGTGAACTCGAGAGCTCTTCCAAGGGGCATTGATATTGTCTTTTTATTCCACTGTAACCTCCACCACTCTTCCAAGGGGCAGTGATGTTGTCTTTTTTTTTTACTGCGACCTCCACCACTCTTCCAAGGGGCATTAATATTGTCTTTTTATTCCACTGCGACCTCCACCACTCTTCCAAGGGTCATTGATATTGTCTTTTTATTCCACTGTAACCTCTACCACTCTTCCAAGGGGCATTGATATTGTCTTTTTATTCCACTGCGACCTCCACCTCTCTTCCAAGGGGCATTAAAACCATCTTGTTAAGCTACTGTGACCTCCAAGTCTCTTCCACGAGGCATTGATATTGTCTTTTTATTCCACTGCAACCTCCACATCTCTTCCAAGGGGAATTGATATTGTCTTTTCTTCCACTGCGACCTCCACAACTCTTCTAAGGTGCATTGATATTGTCTTTTTAATCCACTGCGACCTCCACCACTCTTCCAAGGGGCATTAAAACAAATTTGTTAAGCTACTGTGACCTCCACGTCTTTTCCAAGGGGCATTAAAACCGTCTGGTTAAACCACTCTGAACTCCACAGCTCTTAAAAGAGGCATTGATATTGTCTTTTTATTCGACTGTCACCTCCACCACTCTTCCAAGGGGCATTTAAACCGTCTTTTTAAGCTACTGTGACCTCGAAGTCTCTTCCACGAGGCATTGATATTGTCTTTTTATTCCACTGCAACCTCCATATCCCTTCCAAGGGGAATTAATATTGTCTTTTCATTCCACTGCGACCTCCACAACTCTTCTAAGGGGCATTGATATTGTCTTTTTACTCCACTGCGACCTCCACCACTCTTCCAAGGGGCATTAAAACAGTTTTGTTAAGCTACTGTGACCTCCACGTCTTTTCCAAGGGGCATTAAAACCGTCTGGTTAAACCACTCTGAACTCCACAGCTCTTCCAAGAGGCATTGATATTGTCTTTTTATTCGACTGTCACCTCCACCACTCTTCCAAGGGTCATTAAAACCGTCTTGTTAAGCTACTGTGACCTCCACGTCTCTTCCAAGGGGCATTAAAACCGTCAATTTTAACCTCTCTGAACTCCACAGCTCTTGCAAGAGGCATTAATATTGTCTTTTTATTCCACTGTAACCTCCACCACTCTTCCAAGGGGCATTGATTTTGTCTTTTTAATCCACTGCGACCTCCATCACTCTTCCAAGAAGCATTGAAAACGTCTTGTTTAGCTACTGTGACCTCGACTTCCCTTCCACGGGGCATTGATATTGTCTTTTTATTCCACTGCGACCTCCACCACTCTTCCAAGGGGCATTAAAACCGTCTTGTTAAGCTACTGTGACCTCCACGTCCCTTCCACGGGGCATTGATATTGTCTTTTTTCCACTGCGAATTCCAACACTCTTCCAAGGGGCATTGATATTGTCTTTTTAATCCACTGCGACCTCCACCACTCTTAAAACAGACATTGATATTGTCTTTTTATTCCACTGCGACATTCACCCTCTTCCAAGGAACATTGATATTGTCTTTTTTTCCACTGTAACCTCCACCACTCTTCTAAGGGGCATTGATATTTTCTTTTTATTCCACTGCGACCTCCACCACTCTTCTAAGGGGCATCGATAATGTATTTTTAACCCACTGCGACCTCCACCACTCTTCCAAGGGGCATTAAAACCGTATTCTTAAGCTACTGTGACCTCCACGTCTCTTCCAAGAGGCAATAAAACCTTCAATTTAAACTACTCTGAACTCCACGGCTCTTGCAAGAGGCATTGATATTGTCTTTTTATTCCACTGTAACCTCCACCACTCTTCCAAGGGGCATTGATTTTGTCTTTTTAATCCACTGCGACCTCCATCTCTCTTCCAAGAAGCATTAAAACCATCTTGTTTAGCTACTGTGACCTCCACGTCTATTCCACGGTGCCTTAAAACCTTCTGGTTAAACCACTGTGAACTCCAGAGCTATTCCAAGGGGCATTGATATTGTCTTTTTATTCCACTGGAACCTCCACCACTCTTCCAAGGGGCATTGAAATTGTCTTTTTTTTTTCTGCGACCTCCACCACTCTTCCAAGGGGCATTAATATTGTCTTTTTATTCCACTGCGACCTCCACCACTCTTCCAAGGGTCATTGATATTGTCTTTTCATTCCACTTTAACCTCCACCACTCTACCAAGGGGCATTGATATTGTCTTTTTATTCCACTGCGACCTCCACATCTCTTCCAAGGGGAATTGATATTGTCTTTTCATTCCACTGCGACCTACACCACTCTTCTAAGGGGCATTGATATTGTCTTTTTAATCCACTGCGACCTCCACCACTCTTCCAAGGGGCATTAAAACAGTTTTGTTAAGCTACTGTGACCTCCACGTCTTTTCCAAGGGGCATTAAAACCGTCTGGTTAAACCACTCTGAACTCCACAGCTCTTCCAAGAGGCATTGATATTGTCTTTTTATTCGACTGTCACCTCCACCACTCTTCCAAGGGTCATTAAAACCGTCTTGTTAAGCTACTGTGACCTCCACGTCTCTTCCAAGGGGCATTAAAACCGTCAATTTAAACCTCTCTGAACTCCACAGCTCTTGCAAGAGGCATTAATATTGTCTTTTTATTCCACTGTAACCTCCACCACTCTTCCAAGGGGCATTGATTTTGTCTTTTTAATCCACTGCGACCTCCATCACTCTTCCAAGAAGCATTGAAAACGTCTTGTTTAGCTACTGTGACCTCGACTTCTATTCCACGGTGCCTTAAAACCTTCTGGTTAAACCACTGTGAACTCCACAGCTCTTGCAAGGGGCACTGATATTGTCTTTTTAATCCACTGTAACCTCCACCACTCTTCCCAGGGGCATTGATATTGTCTTTTTATTTTACTGCGACCTCCACCACTCTTCCAATGGGCATTAGTATTGTCTTTTTATTCCACTGCGACCTCCACCACTCTTCCAAGGGTCATTGATATTGTCTTTTTATTCCACTGTAACCTCCACCACTATTCCAAGGGGCATTGATATTGTCTTTTTAATCCACTGCGACCTCCACCTCTCTTCCAATGGGCATTAAAACCATCTTGCTAAGCTACTGTGACCTCCAAGTCTCTTCCACGAGGCATTGGTATTGTCTTTTTATTCCACTGCGACCTCCACATCTTTTCCAAGGGGAATTGATATTGTCTTTTTATACCACTGCGATCTCCACCACTTGTCTAAGTTGCATTGATATTGTCTTTTTAATCCACTGCGACCTCCACCACTCTTCCAAGGGGCATTAAAACAGTCTTGATAAGCTACTGTGACCTCCACGTCTCTTCCAAGGGGCATTAAACAGTCTGGTTAAACGAGTCTGTACTCCACAGCTCTTCCAAGAGGCATTGATGTTGTCTTTTTATTCGACTGTAACCTCCATCACTCTTCCAAGGGGCATTGAGATTGTCTGTTTTCCACTGCGACCTCCACCACTCTTCCAAGGGGCTTTGATACTGTCTTTTTTATCCACTGCGACCTCCGCCACTTTACCAATGGGCATTAATACCATCTAGTTATGCTACTGTGACCTCCACGTCCCTTCCACGGGGCATTGATATTGTCTTTTTATTCCATTGCGACCTCCACCACTCGTCCAAGGTGCATTAAAACCGTCTTGTTATGCTACTGTGACCTCCAATTCTTTTCCAAGGGGCATTAAAACCGTCTGGTTAAACCGCTCTGAGCTCCACAGCTCTTACAAGGGGCATTGACAATGTATTTTTCTTCCATTGTAACCTTCTGCACTCTTCCAAGTGCATTGATATTGTCTTTTTATTCCTCTGCGACGTCCACTACTCTCCCAAGGGGCATTAAAATCGTATTGCTTATCTACTGTGACCTCCAAGTTTCTTACACAGGGCATTGATATTGTCTTTTTATTCCACTGTAACCTCCACCACTCTTCCAAGGGGCATTTATATTGTCTTTTTATTCCACTGTAACCTCCACCAATCTTCCAAGGGACATTGACATTGTCTTTTTATTCCACTGCGACCTCAACCACTCTTCTAAGGGGCATTGATATTGTCTTTTAAATCCACAACGATCTCCACCACTCTTCCAAGGAGTTTTAAAACAGTCTTGTTAAGCTACTGTGACCTCCTTGTCTCTTCCAAGGGGCATTAAAACCATCTGGTTAAACACTGTGAACTCCACATCCCTTCCACTGGGCATTGATATTGTCTTTTTATTCCACTGCGAACTCCACCACTCTACCAAGGGGCATTGATATTGTCTTTTTAATCCAATGCGACCTCCACCATTCTTCCAAGGGGCATTGATATTGTCTTTTCAATCCACTGTGACCTCCACGTCTCTTTCAAAGGGCATTAAAACCATCAATTTAAACCACTCTGAACTCCACAGCTCTTCGAAGGAGCACTGGTATTGTCTTTTTATTCCACTCTAACCTCCACCACTCTTCCAAGGGGCATTGACATTGTCTATTTATTCCACTGCGACCTCCACCACTCTTCCGAGGGGCATGAAGACTATCTTGTTAAGCTACTGTAACCTCCACAACTCTTCCATGGGGCATTGATATTGTCTTTTTATTCCAACAGTAACCTCCACCACTCTTCCAAGGGGCATTGATTTTGTCTTTTTATTCCAATGCGACCTCTACCACTCTTCCAATGGGCATTGATATTGTCTTTTTAATCCACTACAACCTCCACCACTCTTCCAAGGGGCATTAAAGCCATCTTGATAAGCTACTGTCAAGTCCTTGTCTATTCCACGGGGCATTGATATTGTCTTTTTATTCCACTGTAACCTCCACCACTCTTCCATGTGGCATTGACATGGTCTTTTTATTCCACTGTGACTTCCACCTCTCTTCTAAGGGGCATTGATATAGTCTTTTTAATCCACTGCGACCTCCACCACTCTTCCAAGTGGCATTAAAACATTCTTGTTAAGCTACTGTGACCTCCACGTCTCTTCCAAGGGGCATTAAAACCGTCTGGTTAAACCACTCTGAACTGCACAGCTCTTCCAAGGGGCATTGATATTGTCTTTTTATTCCACTGTAACCTCCACCACTCTTCCAAGGGTAATTGATTTTGTCTTTTTATTCCACTGCGACCTCCACCACTCTTCCAAGGGGCATTGTTATTGTCTTTTTATTCCCCTGCAACCTCCACAACTCTTCCAAGGGGCATTAAAACCATCTGGTTAAACCACTCTGAACTCCACAGTTCTTCTAAGGGGCATTATATAGTCTTTTTAATCCACTGCGACCTCCACCACTCTTCCAAGTGGCATTAAAACATTCTTGTTAAGCTACTGTGACCTCCACGTCTCTTCCAAGGGGCATTAAAACCGTCTGGTTAAACCACTCTGAACTGCACAGCTCTTCCAAGGGGCATTGACATTGTCTTTTTATACCACTGCGACCTCCACCACTCCTCCAAGGGGTCATTAAAAAAATATTGTTAAGCGACAGAGACCTCCACATCTCTTCCACGGGGCATTGATATTGTCTTTTTATTCCACTGTAACCTCCACCAATCTTCCAAGGGGCATTGATATTGTTTTTTTATTCCACTGCTACCTCCACCACTCTTCCAAGGGGCATTAAAACCGTCTTGTTAAGTTACTGTGACCTCCACGTCTCTTCCAAGGAGAGTTAAAACGATCTGGTTATACCACTCTGAACTCCACAGCTCTTTCAAGGGGCATTATTATTGTCTTTTTATTCCACTGTAACCTCCACCACTATTCCAAGGGGCATTGATATTGTCTTTTTATTCCACTGTTACCTCCATCACTCTTCCAAGTGCATTGATATTGTCTTTTTATTCCTCTGCGACGTCCACGACTCTTCAAAGGGGCATTAAAACTGTCTTGCTAAGCTACAGTGACCTCCAAGTTTCTTACACAGGGCATTGATATTGTCTTTTTATTCCACTGTAACCTACACCACTCTTCCAAGTGGCACTGATATTGTCTTTTTATTCCATTGCGACCTCCACCACTCTTCTAAGGGGCATTGATAATGTCTTTTAAATCCACAACGATCTCCACCACTCTTCCAAGGGGCATTAAAACAGTCTTGTTAAGCTACTGTGACCTCCTTGTCTATTCCAAGGGGCAATAAAACCGTCTGATTAAACACTCTGAACTCCACGTCCCTACCACGGGCATTGATATTGTCTTTTTATTCCACTGTGAACTCCACCACTCTTCCAATGGACATTGATGTTGTCTTTTTTTGCCACTGTAACCTCCACCACTCTTCTAAGGGGCATTGAAGTTTTCTTTTTATTCCACTGCGACCTCCACATCTCTTCCAAGTGGAATTGATATTGTCATTTTATTCCACTGCAACCTCCACCATTCTTCTAAGGGGCATTGATATTGTCTTTTTAATCCACTGCGACCTCCACCACTCATCCAAGGTTCATTGATATTGTCTTTTTATTCCACTGTAGCCTCCGCCACTCTTCCAAGGGGAATTGATTTTGTCTTTTTCTTCCACTGTGACCTCTACCACTCTTCCAATGGGCATTGATATTGTCTTTTTAATCCACTACTACCTCCAACACTCTTCCAAGGGACATTAAAGCCGTCTTGTTAAGCTACTGTCACGTCCATGTCTATTCCACGGGGCATTGATATTGTCTTTTTATTCCACTGTAACCTCCACCACTCTTCCAAGTGGCATTGACATGGTATTTTTATTCCACTGTGACTTCCACTTCTCTTCTAAGGGGCATTGATATTGTCTTTTTAATCTACTGTGACCTCCACCACTCTTCCAAGGGGCATTAAAACAGTCATGTTACGCTACTGTGACCTCCAGGTCTCTTCCAAGTGGCATTAAAACAGTCTGGTTAAACCACTCTGAACTCCACAGCTCTTCCAAGGGGCATTGATATTGTCCTTTTGTTCCATTGTAACCTCCACCACTCTTCCAAGGGGCACTGATTTTGTCTTTTTATTCCACTGCGACCTCCACCACTCTTCTAATGGGCATTGTTATTGTCTTTTTAATCCCCTGCAGCCTCCACCACTTTTCCAAGGGGCATTAAAACCGTCTTGTTAAGCTACTGTGACCTCCACGTCCCTTCCACGGGGCATTGATATTGTCTTTTTATTCCACTGCGACCTCCACCACTCTTCAAAGGGGCATTGATATTGTCTTTTTAATCCACTGCGAACTCCACCACTCTTCCATGGGCCATTAAAATTGACTTGTTATGCTACTGTGACGTCGACTTCTCTTCCAAGGGGCATTAAAACCATCTGGTTTAACCACTCTGAACTCCACAGCTCTTCCAAGGGGCATTTGTATTGTCTTTTTATTCCACTCTAACCTTCACCACTCTTCCAAGGGGCATTGACATTGTCTTTTTATTCCACTTCGACCTCCACGACTCTTCTAAGGGGCATTAAAACCATTTTGTTAAGCTACTGTGACCTCCACAACTCTTCCATGGGGCATTGATATTGTCTTTTTATTCCACTGTAACCTCCACCACTCTTGCAATGGGCACTGATATTGTCTTTTTAATCCACTACAACCTCCACCACTCTTCCAAGGGGCATTAAAGCCGTCTTGCTAAGCTACTGTCACGTCCATGTCTATTCCACGGGGCATTGATATTGTCTTTTTATTCCACTGTAACCTCCACCACTCTTCCAAGTGACATTGACATTGTCTTTTTATTCAACTGCGACTTCCACCTCTCTTCTAAGGGGCATTGATATTGTCTTTTTAATCCACTGCGACCTCCACCACTCTTCCAAGGGGCATTAAAACAGTCTTGTTAAGCTACTGTGACCTCCACGTCTCTTCCAAGGGGCATTAAAACCGTCTGGTTAAACCACTCTGAACTCCACAGCTCTTTCAAGGGGCATTGATATTGTCTTTTTATTCCACTGTAACCTCCACCACTCTTCCAAGGGGAATTGATTTTGTCTTTTTATTCCACTGCGACCTCCACCACTCTTCCAAGGGGCATTGTTATTGTCTTTTTAATCCCCTGCTACCTCCACAACTCTTCCAAGGGGCATTGACATTGTCTTTTTATTCCACTTCGACCTCCACCACTCTTCTAAGGGGCATTAAAACCATTTTGTTAAGCTGCTGTGACCTCCACTTCCCTTCCGCGGGGCATTGATATAGTCTTTTTATTCCACTGCGACCTCCACCACTCTTCCAAAGGGCATTGATATTGTCTTTTTAATCCACTGCGAACTCCACCACTCTTCCAAGGGGCTTTAAAACCGTCTTGTTATGCTACTGTGACGTCGACTTCTCTTCCAAGGGGCATTGAAACCATCTGGTTAAACCACTCTGAACTCCACAGCTCTTCCAAGGGGCATTTGTATTGTCTTTTTATTCCACTCTAACCTCCACCACTCTTCCAAGGGGCATTGACATTGTCTTTTTATTCCACTGCGACCTCCACCACTCTTCCAAGGGGCATTAAAACCATATTGTTAAGCTACAGAGATCTCCACATCTCTTCCACGGGGCATTGATATTGTCTTTTTATTCCACTGTAACCTCCACCAATCTTGCAATGGGCACTGATATTGTCTTTTTAATCCACTACAACCTCCACCACTCTTCCAAGGGGCATTAAAGCCGTCTTGCTAAGCTACTGTCACGTCCATGTCTATTCCACGGGGCATTGATATTGTCTTTTTATTCCACTGTAACCTCCACCACTCTTCCAAGTGACATTGACATTGTCTTTTTATTCAACTGCGACTTCCACCTCTCTTCTAAGGGGCATTGATATTGTCTTTTTAATCCACTGCGACCTCCACCACTCTTCTAAGGGGCATTAAAACCATTTTGTTAAGCTGCTGTGACCTCCACTTCCCTTCCGCGAGGCATTGATATAGTCTTTTTATTCCACTGCGACCTCCACCACTCTTCCAAAGGGCATTGATATTGTCTTTTTAATCCACTGCGAACTCCACCACTCTTCCAAGGGGCTTTAAAACCGTCTTGTTATGCTACTGTGACGTCGACTTCTCTTCCAAGGGGCATTGAAACCATCTGGTTAAACCACTCTGAACTCCACAGCTCTTCCAAGGGGCATTTGTATTGTCTTTTTATTCCACTCTAACCTCCACCACTCTTCCAAGGGGCATTGACATTGTCTTTTTATTCCACTGCGACCTCCACCACTCTTCCAAGGGGCATTAAAACCATATTGTTAAGCTACAGAGATCTCCACATCTCTTCCACGGGGCATTGATATTGTCTTTTTATTCCACTGTAACCTCCACCAATCTTCCAAGGGGCATTGATATTGTTTTTTTATTCCACTGCGACCTCCACCACTCTTCCAAGGGGCATTAAAACCGTCTTGTTAAGTTACTGTGACCTCCCCGTCTCTTCCAAAGAGAGGTAAAACCATCTGGTTATACCACTCTGAACTCCACAGCTCTTCCAAGGAGCATTATTATTATCTTTTTATTCCACTGTAACCTCCACCACTGTTCCAAGGGGCATTGATATTGTCTTTTTATTCCACTGTAACCTCCATCACTCTTCCAAGTGCATTGATATTGTCTTTTTATTCCTCTGCGACGTCCACGACTCTTCCAAGGGGCATTAAAATTGTCTTGCTAAGCTACTGTGACCTCCAAGTTTCTTACACAGGGCATTGATATTGTCTTTTTATTCCACTGTAACCTCCACCACTCTTCCAAGTGGCATTGATATTGTCTTTTTATTCCACTGTAACCTCCACCACTCTTCTAAGTGGCATTGACATTGTCTTTTTATTCAACTGCGACTTCCACCTCTCTTCTAAGGGGGGTTGATATTGTCTTTTTAATCCACTGCGACCTCCACCACTCTTCCAAGGGGCATTAAAACAGTCTTGTTAAGCTACTGTGACCTCCACGTCTCTTCCAAGGGGCATTAAAACCGTCTGGTTAAACCACTCTGAACTCCACAGCTCTTCCAAGGGGCATTGATATTGTCTTTTTATTCCACTGTAACCTCCACCACTCTTCCAAGGGGAATTGATTTTGTCTTTTTATTCCACTGCGACCTCCACCACTCTTCCAAGGGGCATTGTTATTGTCTTTTTAATCCCCTGCTACCTCCACAACTCTTCCAAGGGGCATTGACATTGTCTTTTTATTCCACTTCGACCTCCACCACTCTTCTAATGGGCATTAAAACCATCTAGTTAAGCTGCTGTGACCTCCACTTCCCTTCCGCGGGGCATTGATATTGTCTTTTTATTCCACTGCGACCTCCACCACTCTTCCAAGTGCATTGATATTGTCTTTTTATTCCTCTGCGACGTCCACGACTCTTCCAAGGGGCATTAAAACTGTCTTGCTAAGCTAATGTGACCTCCAAGTTTCTTACACAGGGCATTGATATTGTCTTTTTATTCCACTGTAACCTCCACCACTCTTCCAAGTGGCACTGTTATTGCCTTTTTATTCCACTGTAATCTCCACCAATCTTCCAAGGGGCATTGATATTGTCTTTTTATTCCACTGCGACCTCCACCACTCTTCTAAGGGGCATTGATATTGTCTTTTAAATCCACAACGATCTCCACCACTCTTCCAAGGGGCATTAAAACAGTCTTGTTAAGCTACTGTGACCTCCTTGTCTCTTCCAAGTTGCATTAAAACCGTCTGGTTAAACACTCTGAACTCCACGTCCCTACAACGGTCATTGATATTGTCTTTTTATTGCACTGTGAACTCCACCACTCTTCCAATGGGCATTGATATTGTCTTTTTAATCCACTGCGACCTCCACCACTCTTCCAATGGGCATTGATATTGTCTTTTTAATCCACTGCGACCTCCACGTCACTTCCAAGGGGCATTAAAACCGTCAATTTAAAACTCTCTGAACTCCTCAGCTTTTCCAAGGAGCACTGGTATTGTCTTTCTATTCCACTCTAACCTCCACCACTCTTCCAAGGGGCATTGACATTGTCTATTTATTCCACTGCGACCTCCACCACTCTTCCAAGGGGCATTAAGACCATCTTGTTAATCTACAGTAACCTCCACAACTCTTCCATGGGGCATTGATATTGACTTTTTATTCCACTGTAACCTCCACCACTCTTCCAAGGGGCATTGATTTTGTCTTTTTATACCACTGCGACCTCTACCACTCTTCCAATGGGCATTGATATTGTCTTTTTAATCCACTGCTACCTCCACCACTCTTCCAAGGGACATTAAAGCCGTCTTGTTAAGCTACTGTCACGTCCATGTCTATTCCACGGGGCATTGATATTGTCTTTTTATTCCACTGTAACCTCCACCACTCTTCCAAGTGGCATTGACATGGTCTTTTTATTCCACTGCGATTTCCACCTCTCTTCTAAGGGGCATTGATATTGTCTTTTTAATCTACTGCGACCTCCACCACTCTTCCAAGGGGCATTAAAACAGTCATGTTAAGCTACTGTGACCTCCACGTCTCTTCCAAGGGGCATTAAAACAGTCTGGTTAATCCACTCTGAACTCCACAGCTCTTCCAAGGGGCATTGATATTGTCCTTTTGTTCCATTGTAACCTCCACCACTCTTCCAAGGGGCATTGATTTTGTCTTTTTATTCCAGTGCGACCTTCACCACTCTTCCAATGGGCATTGTTATTGTCTTTTTAATCCCCTGCAACCTCCACCACTTTTCCAAGGGGCATTAAAACTGTCTTGTTAAGCTACTGTGACCTCCACATCCCTTCCACGGGGCATTGATATTGTCTTTTTATTCCACTGCGACCTCCACCACTCTTCCAAGGGGCATTGATATTGTCTTTTTAATCCACTGCGAACTCCACCACTCTTCCAAGGGGCATTAAAACTGACTTGTGATGCTACTGTGACGTCGACTTCTCTTCCAAGAGGCATTAAAACCATCTGGTTAAACCACTCAGAACTCCACAGCTCTTCCAAGGGGCATTTGTATTGTCTTTTTATTCCACTCTAACCTCCACCACTCTTCCAAGGGGCATTGACATTGTCTTTTTATTCCACTGCGACCTCCACCACTCTTCCAAGGGGCATTAAAACCATATTGTTAAGCTACAGAGATCTCCACATCTCTTCCACGGGGCATTGATATTGTCTTTTTATTCCACTGTAACCTCCACCAATCTTGCAATGGGCACTGATATTGTCTTTTTAATCCACTACAACCTCCACCACTCTTCCAAGGGGCATTAAAGCCGTCTTGCTAAGCTACTGTCACGTCCATGTCTATTCCACGGGGCATTGATATTGTCTTTTTATTCCACTGTAACCTCCACCACTCTTCCAAGTGACATTGACATTGTCTTTTTATTCAACTGCGACTTCCACCTCTCTTCTAAGGGGCATTGATATTGTCTTTTTAATCCACTGCGACCTCCACCACTCTTCTAAGGGGCATTAAAACCATTTTGTTAAGCTGCTGTGACCTCCACTTCCCTTCCGCGAGGCATTGATATAGTCTTTTTATTCCACTGCGACCTCCACCACTCTTCCAAAGGGCATTGATATTGTCTTTTTAATCCACTGCGAACTCCACCACTCTTCCAAGGGGCTTTAAAACCGTCTTGTTATGCTACTGTGACGTCGACTTCTCTTCCAAGGGGCATTGAAACCATCTGGTTAAACCACTCTGAACTCCACAGCTCTTCCAAGGGGCATTTGTATTGTCTTTTTATTCCACTCTAACCTCCACCACTCTTCCAAGGGGCATTGACATTGTCTTTTTATTCCACTGCGACCTCCACCACTCTTCCAAGGGGCATTAAAACCATATTGTTAAGCTACAGAGATCTCCACATCTCTTCCACGGGGCATTGATATTGTCTTTTTATTCCACTGTAACCTCCACCAATCTTCCAAGGGGCATTGATATTGTTTTTTTATTCCACTGCGACCTCCACCACTCTTCCAAGGGGCATTAAAACCGTCTTGTTAAGTTACTGTGACCTCCCCGTCTCTTCCAAAGAGAGGTAAAACCATCTGGTTATACCACTCTGAACTCCACAGCTCTTCCAAGGAGCATTATTATTATCTTTTTATTCCACTGTAACCTCCACCACTGTTCCAAGGGGCATTGATATTGTCTTTTTATTCCACTGTAACCTCCATCACTCTTCCAAGTGCATTGATATTGTCTTTTTATTCCTCTGCGACGTCCACGACTCTTCCAAGGGGCATTAAAATTGTCTTGCTAAGCTACTGTGACCTCCAAGTTTCTTACACAGGGCATTGATATTGTCTTTTTATTCCACTGTAACCTCCACCACTCTTCCAAGTGGCATTGATATTGTCTTTTTATTCCACTGTAACCTCCACCACTCTTCTAAGTGGCATTGACATTGTCTTTTTATTCAACTGCGACTTCCACCTCTCTTCTAAGGGGGGTTGATATTGTCTTTTTAATCCACTGCGACCTCCACCACTCTTCCAAGGGGCATTAAAACAGTCTTGTTAAGCTACTGTGACCTCCACGTCTCTTCCAAGGGGCATTAAAACCGTCTGGTTAAACCACTCTGAACTCCACAGCTCTTCCAAGGGGCATTGATATTGTCTTTTTATTCCACTGTAACCTCCACCACTCTTCCAAGGGGAATTGATTTTGTCTTTTTATTCCACTGCGACCTCCACCACTCTTCCAAGGGGCATTGTTATTGTCTTTTTAATCCCCTGCTACCTCCACAACTCTTCCAAGGGGCATTGACATTGTCTTTTTATTCCACTTCGACCTCCACCACTCTTCTAATGGGCATTAAAACCATCTAGTTAAGCTGCTGTGACCTCCACTTCCCTTCCGCGGGGCATTGATATTGTCTTTTTATTCCACTGCGACCTCCACCACTCTTCCAAGTGCATTGATATTGTCTTTTTATTCCTCTGCGACGTCCACGACTCTTCCAAGGGGCATTAAAACTGTCTTGCTAAGCTACTGTGACCTCCAAGTTTCTTACACAGGGCATTGATATTGTCTTTTTATTCCACTGTAACCTCCACCACTCTTCCAAGTGGCACTGTTATTGCCTTTTTATTCCACTGTAATCTCCACCAATCTTCCAAGGGGCATTGATATTGTCTTTTTATTCCACTGCGACCTCCACCACTCTTCTAAGGGGCATTGATATTGTCTTTTAAATCCACAACGATCTCCACCACTCTTCCAAGGGGCATTAAAACAGTCTTGTTAAGCTACTGTGACCTCCTTGTCTCTTCCAAGTTGCATTAAAACCGTCTGGTTAAACACTCTGAACTCCACGTCCCTACAACGGTCATTGATATTGTCTTTTTATTGCACTGTGAACTCCACCACTCTTCCAATGGGCATTGATATTGTCTTTTTAATCCACTGCGACCTCCACCACTCTTCCAATGGGCATTGATATTGTCTTTTTAATCCACTGCGACCTCCACGTCACTTCCAAGGGGCATTAAAACCGTCAATTTAAAACTCTCTGAACTCCTCAGCTTTTCCAAGGAGCACTGGTATTGTCTTTCTATTCCACTCTAACCTCCACCACTCTTCCAAGGGGCATTGACATTGTCTATTTATTCCACTGCGACCTCCACCACTCTTCCAAGGGGCATTAAGACCATCTTGTTAATCTACAGTAACCTCCACAACTCTTCCATGGGGCATTGATATTGACTTTTTATTCCACTGTAACCTCCACCACTCTTCCAAGGGGCATTGATTTTGTCTTTTTATACCACTGCGACCTCTACCACTCTTCCAATGGGCATTGATATTGTCTTTTTAATCCACTGCTACCTCCACCACTCTTCCAAGGGACATTAAAGCCGTCTTGTTAAGCTACTGTCACGTCCATGTCTATTCCACGGGGCATTGATATTGTCTTTTTATTCCACTGTAACCTCCACCACTCTTCCAAGTGGCATTGACATGGTCTTTTTATTCCACTGCGATTTCCACCTCTCTTCTAAGGGGCATTGATATTGTCTTTTTAATCTACTGCGACCTCCACCACTCTTCCAAGGGGCATTAAAACAGTCATGTTAAGCTACTGTGACCTCCACGTCTCTTCCAAGGGGCATTAAAACAGTCTGGTTAATCCACTCTGAACTCCACAGCTCTTCCAAGGGGCATTGATATTGTCCTTTTGTTCCATTGTAACCTCCACCACTCTTCCAAGGGGCATTGATTTTGTCTTTTTATTCCAGTGCGACCTTCACCACTCTTCCAATGGGCATTGTTATTGTCTTTTTAATCCCCTGCAACCTCCACCACTTTTCCAAGGGGCATTAAAACTGTCTTGTTAAGCTACTGTGACCTCCACATCCCTTCCACGGGGCATTGATATTGTCTTTTTATTCCACTGCGACCTCCACCACTCTTCCAAGGGGCATTGATATTGTCTTTTTAATCCACTGCGAACTCCACCACTCTTCCAAGGGGCATTAAAACTGACTTGTGATGCTACTGTGACGTCGACTTCTCTTCCAAGAGGCATTAAAACCATCTGGTTAAACCACTCAGAACTCCACAGCTCTTCCAAGGGGCATTTGTATTGTCTTTTTATTCCACTCTAACCTCCACCACTCTTCCAAGGGGCATTGACATTGTCTTTATATTCCACTTCGACCTCCACCACTCTTCTAAGGGGCATTAAAACCATATTGTTAAGCTACAGAGTTCTCCACATCTCTTCCACGGGGCATTGATATTGTCTTTTTATTCAACTGTAACCTCCACCAATCTTCCAAGGGGCATTGATATTGTTTTTTATTCCACTGCGACCTCCACCACTCTTCCAAGGGGCATTAAAACCGTCTTGTTAAGTTACTGAGACCACCACGTCTCTGCCAAGGAGCGTTAAAACCGTCTGGTTATACCACTCTGAACTCCACAGCTCTTCCAAGGGGCATTATTATTGTCTTTTTATTCCACTGTAACCTCCACCACTGTTCCAAGGGTCATTGATATTGTCTTTTTATTCCACTGTAACCTCCATCACTCTTCCAAGGGGCATTGATATTGTCTTTCTATTCAACTGTAACCTCCACCACTCTTTCAAGGGGCATTGATATTGTCTTTTTATTCCACTGCGACCTCCACCACTCCTTCAAGGGGCATTAAAACCGTCAATTTAAACCACTCTGAACTCCACAGCTCTTGCAAGGAGCATTAATATTGTCTTTTTATTCCAATGTAACCTCCAGCACTCTTCCAAGGGGCATTGAGATTGTCTTTTTATTCCACTGCAACTTCCACCTCTCTTCCAAGGGGCAATAAAACCGTCTTGTTAAGCTACTGTGACCTCCACGTCTCTTTCACGGGACATTGATATTGTCTTTTTATTCCACTGTAACCTCCACGGCTCTTCCAAGGGGCATTGATGTTGTCTTTTTATTCCACTGGGACCTTCACCCCTCTTCCAAGTGGCATTGATATTGTCCTTTTAATCCACTGCGACCTCCACCACTTTTGCAAGGTGCATTAAAACCGCATTGTTAAGCTACTGTGACCTCCACGTCTCTTCCAAGGTGCATTAAAACTGTCAATTTAAACCACTCTGAACTCCACAGCTCTTACAAGAGGCATAGATATTGTCTTTTTACTCCACTGTAACCTACAGCACTCTTTCAAGGGACATTGATATTGTCTTTTATTCCACTACGACTTCCACCACTCTCCCAAGGTGCATTAAAAACATCTTGTTTAGCTACTGTAACGTCCATGTCTATTCCATGGGGCATTGATATTGTCTTTTTATTCCCCTTTATCCTCCACCACTCTTCCAAGGGGTATTGATATTGTCTTTTTATTCCACTGCGACTTCCACCTCTCTTCTAAAGGGCATTGATATTGTCTTTTTTATACTCTGCGACCTCCACGACTCTTCCAAGAAGCATTAAAACAGTCTTCTTAACCTACTGTGACCTCCACATCTCTTCCAAGGGGCATTAAAACCGTCTGGTTAAACCACTCTGAACTCCACAGCTCTTCCAATGGGCATTGACATTGTCTTTTTATTCCACTGCCACCTACACCACTCTTCCTAGGGGCATTGATATCGTCTTTTTAATCCACTGCGACCTCCACCACTTTTCCAAAGGTCAATAAAAACATCTTTTTAACCTACTGTGACCTCCACGTCACTTCCAGTGGGCATTAAAACCGTCTGGTTAAACCACTCTGAACTCCACAGCTCTTCCAAGGGGCATTGGTATTGTCTTTTTATTCCACTCTAACCTCCACCACTCTTCCAAGGGGCATTGACATTGTCTTTTTATTCCACTGCGACCTCCACCATTCTTCCAAGGGGCATTAAAACTGTCTTCTTAAGCTACAGTGACCACGACATCTCTTCCACGGGGAATTGATTTAGTCTCTAAATTACAATGTAACCTCCACCACTCTACCAATTGGCATTGATATTGTATTTTTATTCCACTGCCACCTCCACCACTCTTCCAAAGGGCATTGATATTGTCTTTTTAATCCACAAGCGACCTCCACCACTTTTCCAAAGGGCATTAAAACCATCTTGTTAAGCTACTGTGACCTCCACGTCTCTTCCACGGTGCATTGATATTGTCTTTTTATTCCACTGCATCCTCCACCACTCTTCCATGTGGCATTAAAACCGTCTTGTTAAGCTACTGTGACCTCCACGTCTCTTCCAAGGGGCATTAAGACCGTATGGTTATCCAATCTGAACTCCACAGATCTTCCAAGGGGCATTGATATTGTCTTTTTAATCCACTGTATCCTCCACCACTCTTCCAAGGGGCATTGATATTGTCTTTTTTTTCCACTACGACCTCCACTACTCTTCCAAGCGGCATTAAAACCGTCTTGTTAAGCTACTGTGACCTCCATGTCTCTTCCACAGGGCATTGATATTGTCTTTTTATTCCACTGGAACCTCCAACACTGTTCCAAGGGGCATTGATATTGTCTTTTTATTCCACGGAGACTTCAACCACTCCTTCAAGGAGCATTGACATTGTCTTTTTAATCCACTTCGAACTCCACCACTCTTCCAAGGGGCATTAAAACAGTTTTGTCAATTTACTGTGACCTCCACGTCTCTTCCAAGGGGCATTAAAACCGTCAATTTAAACCACTCTCAACTCCACTGCTCTTGCAAGGGGCTTTGATATTGTTTTTAATTCCACTGTAACCTCCAGCACTCTTCCAAGGGGCATTGATATTGTCTTTTTATTCCACTGCAACTTACACCTCTCTTCCAAGGGGCATTAAAACCATTTTGTTAAGCTACTGTGACATCCACGTTTCTTTCACGTGGCATTGAAATTGTCTATTTATTCCACTGTAAACTCCACCACTCTTCCAAGGGGCATTGATATTGTCTTTTTATTACACTGCCACCTCCACCACTCTTCCAAGGGGCATTGATATTGTCTTTTTAATCCACTGCGACCTCCACCACTTTTCCAAGTGGCAATAAAACCGTCTTATTAAGCTACTGTGGCCTCCATTTCTCTTCCATGGGGCATTAAAGCCGTCAATTACACCACTCTGAACTCCACAGCTCTTGCAAGAGGCATTGATATTGTCTTTTTATTCCTTTGTAATCTCCAGCACTCTTCCAAGGGTCATTGATATTGTCTTTTCATTCCACTGCGACTTCCACCACTCTTCCAAGGGGCATTAAAACCGTCTTGTTAAGCTACTGTGACCGCCACGTCTCTTCCAAGGGGCATTAAAACCGTCAGTTTAAACCACTCTGAACTCCACAGCTCTTTCAAAAGGCATTGATATTGTCTTTTTATTCCACTGTAACCTCCACCACTCTTCCAAGGGGCATTGATTTTGTATTTTTAATCCACTGAGACCTCCATCACTCTTCCAAGAAGCATTAAAACCGTCATGTTTAGCTACTGTCAGCTCCACATCTTATTCACGGTGCCTTAAAACCTTCTGGTTAAACCACTGTGAACTCCACAGCTCTTCCAAGGGGCATTGATATTGTCTTTTTATTCCACAGTAACCTCCACCACTGTTCCAAGGAGCATTGATATTGTCTTTTTATTTTACTGTGACCTCCACCACTATTCCAAGGGGCATTAATATTGTATTTTTATTCCACTGTGACCTCCACCACTCTTCCAAGGGTCATTGATATTGTCTTTTTATTCCACTGTAACCTCCACCACTCTTCCAAGGGGCATTGATATTGCCTTTTTATTCCACTGCGACCTCCACCACTCTTCCAAGGGTCATTGATATTGTCTTTTTATTCCACTGCGACATCAACCTCTCTTCCAAGGGGCATTGATATTGTCTTTTTATTCCACTGTAACATCCAATACTCTTCCAAGGGTCATTGATATTGTCTTTTTTTCCACTATAACCTCCACCACTCTTTCAAGGAGCATCGATAATGTCTTTTTAATCCACTGCGACCTCCACCACTCTTCCAAGGGGCATTAAAACCGTCTTGTTAAGCTACTGTGACCTCCACGTCTCTTCCAAGGGGCATTAAAACCGTAAATTTAAACCACTCTGAATTCCACAGCTCCTCTTGCAAGAGGCATTGATATTGTCTTTTTATTCCACTGTAACCTCCACCACTCTTCCAAGGGGCATTGATATTGTCTTTTTATCTTTCTGGGACCTCCACCACTCTTCCAAGGGGCATTAATATTGTCTTTTTATTGCTCTGCGACCTCCACCACTCTACCAAGGGTCATTGATATTGTCTCTTTATTCCACTGTAACCTCCACCACTCTTCCAAGGGGCATTGATATTGTCTTTTTATTCCACTGCGACCTCCATCTCTCTTCCAAGAAGCATTAAAACCGTCTTGTTTAGCTACTGTGACCTCCACGTCTATTCCACGGTGCCTTAAGACCTTCTCGTTAAACCACTGTGTACTCCACAGCTCTTCCAAGGGGCATTGATATTGTCTCTTTATTCCACTGTAACCTGCACCACTCTTCCAAGGGGCATTGATATTGTCTTTTTATTTTACTGCGACCTCCACAACTCTTGCAAAGGGCATTAATATTGTCTTTTTATTCCACTGCGACCTCCACCACACTTCCAATAGTCATTGATATTGTCTTTTTATTCCACTGTAACCTCCATCACTCTTCCAAGGGGCATTGATATTGTCTTTTTATTCCACTGCAACCTCCACCTCTCTTCCAAGGGGCATTAAAACCATCTTGTTAATCTACTGTGACCTCCAAGTCTCTTCCACGAGGCATTGATATTGTCTTTTTATTCCACTGCGACCTCCACATCTCTTCCAAGTGGAATTGATATTGTCTTTTTATTCCACTGTGACCTCCACCACTCTTCTAAGGGGCATTGATATTGTCTTTTTAATCCACTGCGACCTTCCACACTCTTCCAGGGGGCATTAAAACAGTTTTGAGAAGCTACTGTGACCTCCATGTCTCTTCCAAGGGGCATTAAAACCGTATGGTTAAACCACTCTGTACTCCACAGCTCTTCCAAGAGGCATTGATATTGTCTTTTTATTCGAATGTAACCTCCACCACTCTTCCAAGTGGCATTAAAACCATCTTGTTAAGCTACTGTGACCACCACGTCTCTTCCAAGGGGCTTTAAAACTGTCAATTTAAACCACTCTGAACTCCACAGCTCTTGCAAGAGGCATTGATATTGTCTTTTTATTCCACTGTAACCTCCACCACTCTTCCAAGGGGCATTGATTTTGTCTTTTTCATCCACTGCGACCTCCATCACTCTTCCAAGAAGCATTAAAACCGTCTTGTTTAGCTACTGTGACCTCCACGTCTCTTTCACGGGACATTGATATTGTCTTTTTATTCCACTGTAACCTCCACGGCTCTTCCAAGGGGCATTGATGTTGTCTTTTTATTCCACTGGGACCTTCACCCCTCTTCCAAGTGGCATTGATATTGTCTTTTTAATCCACTGCGACCTCCATCACTCTTCAAGGCGCATTAAAACCGCATTAAGCTACTGTGACCTCCACGTCTCTTCCAAGGTGCATTAAAACTGTCAATTTAAACCACTCTGAACTCCACAGCTCTTACAAGAGGCATAGATATTGTCTTTTTACTCCACTGTAACCTACAGCACTCTTTCAAGGGGCATTGATATTGTCTTTTATTCCACTACGACTTCCACCACTCTCCCAAGGTGCATTAAAAACATCTTGTTTAGCTACTGCAACGTCCATGTCTATTCCATGGGGCATTGATATTGTCTTTTTATTCTCCTGTATCCTCCACCACTCTTCCAAGGGGTATTGATATTGTCTTTTTATTCAACTGCGACTTCCACCTCTCTTCTAAAGGGCATTGATATTGTCTTTTTTATACTCTGCGACCTCCACGACTCTTCCAAGAAGCATTAAAACAGTGTTCTTAACCTACTGTGACCTCCACATCTCTTCCAAGGGGCATTAACACCGTCTGGTTAAACCACTCTGAACTCCACAGCTCTTCCAAGGGGCATTGATATTGTCTTTTTATACCACTGCAACCTCCACCATTCTTCTTAGGGGTATTGATATTGTCTTTTTAATGCACTGCGACCTCCACCACTCTTCCAAAGGGCTTTAAAACTGTCTGGTTAAACCACTCTGAACTCCATAGCTCTTTCAAGAGGCATTGATATTGTCTTTTTATTTCACTGTAACCTCCACCACTCTTTCAAGGGGCATTGACATTGTCTTTTTATTCAACTGCGACCTCCACCACTCTTCCAAAGGGCATTAAAACTGTCTTGTTAAGCTACTGTGACCTCCACGTGTCTTCCACGGGGCATTGATATTGTCTTTTTAATCCACTGTGACTTCCACCACTTTTCCAAGGGGCATTAAAACGTCTTGTTAATCTACTTTGACCTCCACGTCTCTTCCAAGGGGCAATAAAACCATCTGGTTAAACTACTCTGAACTCCACAGCTCTTCCAAGGGGCATTGGTGTTGTCTTTTTATTCCACTCTAAGCTCCACCACTCTTCCAATGGGCATTGACATTGTCTTTTTATTCCACTGCCACCTCCACCACTCTTCCAAGGGGCATTGATATCGTCTTTTTAATCCACTGCGACCTCCACCACTTTTCCAAAGGTCAATAAAAACATCTTTTTAATCTACTGTGACCTCCACGTCACTTCCAGTGGGCATTAAAACCGTCTGGATAAACCACTCTAAACTCCACAGCTCTTCCAAGGGGCATTGGTATTGTCTTTTTATTCCACTCTAACCTCCACCACTCTTCCAAGGGGCATTGACATTGTCTTTTTATTCCACTGCGACCTCCACCATTCTTCCAAGGGGCATTAAAACTGTCTTCTTAAGCTACAGTGACCACCACATCTCTTCCACGGGGAATTGATTTAGTCTCTAAATTACAATGTAACCTCCACCACTCTACCAATTGGCATTGATATTGTATTTTTATTCCACTGCCACCTCCACCACTCTTCCAAAGGGCATTGATATTGTCTTTTTAATCCACAAGCGACCTCCACCACTTTTCAAAAGGGCATTAAAACCATCTTGTTAAGCTACTGTGACCTCCACGTCTCTTCCACGGTGCATTGATATTGTCTTTTTATTCCACTGCATCCTCCACCACTCTTCCATGTGGCATTAAAACCGTCTTGTTAAGCTACTGTGACCTCCACGTCTCTTCCAAGGGGCATTAAGACCGTATGGTTATCCAATCTGAACTCCACAGGTCTTCCAAGGGGCATTGATATTGTCTTTTTAATCCACTGTATCCTCCATCACTCTTCCAAGGGGCATTGATATTGTCTTTTTTTTCCACTACGACCTCCACTACTCTTCCAAGCGGCATTAAAACCGTCTTGTTAAGCTACTGTGACCTCCATGTCTCTTCCACAGGGCATTGATATTGTCTTTTTATTCCACTGGAACCTCCAACACTGTTCCAAGGGGCATTGATATTGTCTTTTTATTCCACGGAGACTTCAAACACTCCTTCAAGGAGCATTGACATTGTCTTTTTAATCCACTTCGAACTCCACCACTCTTCCAAGGGGCATTAAAACAGTCTTGTTAATTTACTGTGACCTCCACGTCTCTTCCAAGGGGCATTAAAACCGTCAATTTAAACCACTCTCAACTCCACTGCTCTTGCAAGGGGCTTTGATATTGTTTTTAATTCCACTGTAACCTCCAGCACTCTTCCAAGGGGCATTGATATTGTCTTTTTATTCCACTGCAACTTACACCTCTCTTCCAAGGGGCATTAAAACCATCTTGTTAAGCTACTGTGACATCCACTTTTCTTTCACGTGGCATTGAAATTGTCTTTTTATTCCACTGTAAACTCCACCACTCTTCCAAGGGGCATTGATATTGTCTTTTTATTCCACTGCCACCTCCACCACTCTTCCAAGGGGCATTGATATTGCCTTTTTATTCCACTGCGACCTCCACCACTCTTCCAAGGGTCATTGATATTGTCTTTTTATTCCACTGCGACATCAACCTCTCTTCCAAGGGGCATTGATATTGTCTTTTTATTCCACTGTAACATCCAATCCTCTTCCAAGGGTCATTGATATTGTCTTTTTATTCCACTGTAACCTCCACCACTCTTTCAAGGGGCATCGATAATGTCTTTTTAATCCACTGCGACCTCCACCACACTTCCAAGGGGCATTAAAACCGTCTTGTTAAGCTACTGTGACCTCCACGTCTCTTCCAAGGGGCATTAAAACCGTAAATTTAAACCACTCTGAACTCCACAGCTCCTCTTGCAAGAGGCATTGATATTGTCTTTTTATTCCACTGTAACCTCCACCACTCTTCCAAGGGGCATTGATATTGTCTTTTTTTCTTTCTGGGACCTCCACCACTCTTCCAAGGGGCATTAATATTGTCTTTTTATTGCTCTGCGACCTCCACCACTCTACCAAGGGTCATGATATTGTCTCTTTATTCCACTGTAACCTCCACCACTCTTCCAAGGGGCATTGATATTGTCTTTTTATTCCACTGCGACCTCCATCTCTCTTCCAAGAAGCATTAAAACCGTCTTGTTTAGCTACTGTGACCTCCACGTCTATTCCACGGTGCCTTAAGACCTTCTCGTTAAACCGCTGTGTACTCCACAGCTCTTCCAAGGGGCATTGATATTGTCTCTTTATTCCACTGTAACCTGCACCACTCTTCCAAGGGGCATTGATATTGTCTTTTTATTTTACTGCGACCTCCACAACTCTTGCAAAGGGCATTAATATTGTCTTTTTATTCCACTGCGACCTCCACCACTCTTCCATGTGGCATTAAAACCGTCTTGTTAAGCTACTGTGACCTCCACGTCTCTTCCAAGGGGCATTAAGACCGTATGGTTATCCAATCTGAACTCCACAGATCTTCCAAGGGGCATTGATATTGTCTTTTTAATCCACTGTATCCTCCATCACTCTTCCAAGGGGCATTGATATTGTCTTTTTTTTCCACTACGACCTCCACTACTCTTCCAAGCGGCATTAAAACCGTCTTGTTAAGCTACTGTGACCTCCATGTCTCTTCCACAGGGCATTGATATTGTCTTTTTATTTCACTGGAACCTCCAACACTGTTCCAAGGGGCATTGATATTGTCTTTTTATTCCACGGAGACTTCAAACACTCCTTCAAGGAGCATTGACATTGTCTTTTTAATCCACTTCGAACTCCACCACTCTTCCAAGGGGCATTAAAACAGTCTTGTTAATTTACTGTGACCTCCACGTCTCTTCCAAGGGGCATTAAAACCGTCAATTTAAACCACTCTCAACTCCACTGCTCTTGCAAGGGGCTTTGATATTGTTTTTAATTCCACTGTAACCTCCAGCACTCTTCCAAGGGGCATTGATATTGTCTTTTTATTCCACTGCAACTTACACCTCTCTTCCAAGGGGCATTAAAACCATCTTGTTAAGCTACTGTGACATCCACTTTTCTTTCACGTGGCATTGAAATTGTCTTTTTATTCCACTGTAAACTCCACCACTCTTCCAAGGGGCATTGATATTGTCTTTTTATTCCACTGCCACCTCCACCACTCTTCCAAGGGGCATTGATATTGTCTTTTTAATCCACTGCGACCTCCACCACTTTTCCAAGTGGCAATAAAACCGTCTTATTAAGCTACTGTGGCCTCCATTTCTCTTCCATGGGGCATTAAAGCCGTCAATTTAAACCACTCTGAACTCCACAGCTCTTGCAAGAGGCATTGATATTGTCTTTTTATTCCTTTGTAATCTCCAGCACTCTTCCAAGGGGCATTGATATTGTCTTTTCATTCCACTGCGACTTCCACCACTCTTCCAAGGGGCATTAAAACCGTCTTGTTAAGCTACTGTGACCGCCACGTCTCTTCCAAGGGGCATTAAAACTGTCAATTTAAACCACTCTGAACTCCACAGCTCTTTCAAAAGGAATTGATATTGTCTTTTTATTCCACTGTAACCTCCACCACTCTTCCAAGGGGCATTGATTTTGTCTTTTTAATCCACTGCGACCTCCATCACTCTTCCAAGAAGCATTAAAACCGTCATGTTTAGCTACTGTGAGCTCCACATCTTATTCACGGTGCCTTAAAACCATCTTGTTAAACCACTGTGAACTCCACAGCTCTTCCAAGGGGCATTGATATTGTCTTTTTATTCCACTGTAACCTCCACCACTCTTCCAAGGGGCATTGATATTGTCTTTTTATTTTACTGTGACCTCCACCACTATTCCAAGGGGCATTAATATTGTCTTTTTATTCCACTGCGACCTCCACCACTCTTCCAAGGGTCATTGATATTGTCTTTTTATTCCACTGTAACCTCCACCACTCTTCCAAGGGGCATTGATATTGCCTTTTTATTCCACTGCGACCTCTACCACTCTTCCAAGGGTCATTGATATTGTCTTTTTATTCCACTGCGACATCAACCTCTCTTCCAAGGGGCATTGATATTGTCTTTTTTTTCCACTGTAACATCCAATTCTCTTCCAAGGGTCATTGATATTGTCTTTTTATTCCACTGTAACCTCCACCACTCTTTCAAGGGGCATCGATAATGTCTTTTTAATCCACTGCGACCTCCACCACTCTTCCAAGGGGCATTAAAACCGACTTGTTAAGCTACTGTGACCTCCACGTCTCTTCCAAGGGGCATTAAAGCCGTAAATTTAAACCACTCTGAACTCCACAGCTCTTGCAAGAGGCATTGATATTGTCTTTTTATTCCACTGTAACCTCCACGACTCTTCCAAGGGGCATTGATATTGTCTTTTTATCTTTCTGGGACCTCCACCACTCTTCCAAGGGGCATTAATATTGTCTTTTTATTGCTCTGCGACCTCCACCACTCTACCAAGGGTCATTGATATTGTCTCTTTATTCCACTGTAACCTCCACCACTCTTCCAAGGGGCATTGATATTGTCTTTTTATTCAACTGCGACCTCCATCTCTCTTCCAAGAAGCATTAAAACCGTCTTGTTTAGCTACTGTGACCTCCACGTCTATTCCACGGTGCCTTAAGACCTTCTCGTTAAACCACTGTGTACTCCACAGCTCTTCCAAGGGGCATTGATATTGTCTCTTTATTCCACTGTAACATGCACCACTCTTCCAAGGGGCATTGATATTGTCTTTTTATTTTACTGCGACCTCCACAACTCTTGCAAGGGGCATTAATATTGTCTTTTCATTCCATTGCGACCTCCACCACACTTCCAATAGTCATTGATATTGTCTTTTTATTCCACTGTAACCTCCATCACTCTTCCAAGGGGCATTGATATTGTCTTTTTATTCCACTGCGACCTCCACCTCTCTTCCAAGTGGCATTAAAACCATCTTGTTAATCTACTGTGACCTCCAAGTTTCTTCCACGAGGCATTGATATTGTCTTTTTATTCCACTGCGACCTCCACATCTCTTCCAAGTGGAATTGATATTGTCATTTTATTCCACTGTGACCTCCACCACTCTTCAAAGGGGCATTGATATTGTCTTTTTAATCCACTGCGACCTTCCACACTCTTCCAGGGGGCATTAAAACAGTTTTGATAAGCTACTGTGACCTCCATGTCTCTTCCAAGGGGCATTAAAACCGTATGGTTAAACCACACTGTACTCCACAGCTCTTCCAAGAGGCATTGATATTGTCTTTTTATTCGAATGTAACCTCCACCACTCTTCCAAGGGGCATTAAAACCATCTTGTTAAGCTACTGTGACCTCCACGTCTCTTCCAAGGGGCATTAAAACTGTCAATTTAAACCACTCTGAACTCCACAGCTCTTGCAAGAGGCATTGATATTGTCTTTTTATTAAAATGAAACCTCCACCACTCTTCCAAGGGGCATTGATTTTGACTTTTTCATCCACTGCGACCTCCATCACTCTTCCAAGAAGCATTAAAACCGTCTTGTTTAGCTACTGTGACCTCCACGTCTATTCCACGGTGCCTTAAAACCTCCTGGTTAAACCACTGTGAACTCCACAGCTCTTCCAAGCGGCATTGATATTGTCTTTTTATTCCTCTGTAAGCTCCACCACTGGTCTAAGGGGCATTGATATTGTCCTTTTATTCCACTGCTACCTCCACCACTCTTCCAAGGGGCATTGATAATGTCTTTTTATTCCACTGCGACCTCCACCACTCTTCCAAGGCTCTTTGATATTGTCTTTTTAATCCACTGCGACCTCCACCACTCTTCCAAGGGGCAAAAAAACGTCTTGTTAAGCTATTGTGACCTTCACATCTCTTCGACGGGGCATTGATATTGTCTTTTTATTTAACTGTTACCTCCACCACTGTTCCAAGGGGCATTGATATTGTCTTTTTATTCCACTGCGACCTCCACCACTCTTCCAAGGGGCATTCATATTGTCTTTCTAATCCACTGCGACCTCCACCACTCTTCCAAGGGGCATTAAAACGGTCTTGTTAAGCTACTGTCACCTCCACGTCTCTTCCAAGGGGCATTAAAATCGTCAATTTAAACCACTCTGAACTCCACAGCTCTTGAAGGGGCATTGATATTGTCTTTTTATTCCAATGTAACCTCCAGCACTCTTCCAGGGGGCATTGATATTGTCTATTTATTTCACTGCAACTTCCACCTCTCTTTCAAGGGGCATTGATATTGTCTTTTTATTCCACTGGGACCTTCACCACTCTTCCAAGGGGCATTGATATTGTCTTTTTATTCCACTGCAACCTCCACCTCTCTTCCAAGGGGCATTGATATTGTCTTTTTATTCCACTGGGACCTTCACCACTCTTCCAAGTGGCATTGATATTGTCTTTTTATTCCACTGTAACCTCCACCACTCTTCCAAGCAGCATTGATATTGTCTTTTTACTCCGCTGCAAACTACAGCACTATTTCAAGGGTATTGATATTGTCTTTTTATTCCATTAAGACTTCCACCACTCTCCCAAGTTTCATTAAAAACATCTTGTTTAGCTACTGTAAGGTCCATGTCTATTCCACGGGGCATTGATATTGTCTTTTTATTCCAATGTATCCCCCACCACTCTTCTTGGGGGTATTGATATTGTCTTTTTATTCCACTGCGACTTCCAGCTCTCTTCTAAGGTGCATTGATATTGTCTTTTTAATCCACTGCGACCTCCACCACTCTTCCAAGACGCATTAAAACAGTCTTGTTAAGCTACTGTGACCTCCACATCTCTTCCAAGGGGCATTAAAACCATCTGGTTAAACCACTCTGAACTCCACAGCTCTTCCAAGGGGTATTGAATTTGTCTTTTTATTCCGCTGTAACCTGAACCATTCTTCCAAGGGGTATTGATATTGTCTTTTTAATGCACTGCGACCTCCACCACTCTTCCAAGGGGCAGTAAAACCATCTGGTTAAATCACTCTGAACTCCATAGCTCTTTCAAGAGGCATTGATATTGTCTTTTTATTTCACTGTAACCTCCACCACTCTTTCAAGGGGCATTGATATTGTCTTTTTATTCCACTGCGACCTCCACCACTCTTCCAAGTGGCATTAAAACTGTCTTGTTAAGCTACTGTGACCTCCACGTGTCTTCCACGGGGCATTAATATTGTCTTTTTAATCCACTGTGACCTCCACCACTTTTCAAAGGGGCATTAAAACCGTCTTGTTAATCTACTGTGACCTCCACGTCTCTTCCAAGGGGCAATAAAACCATCTGGTTAAACCACTCTGAACTCCACAGCTCTTCGAACGGGCATTGGTATTGTCTTTTTATTCCACTCCAACCTCCACCACTCTTCCAAGGGGCATCGACATCGTCTTTTTATTCCACTGCGACCTCCATCATTCTTCCAAGGGGCATTGATATTGTCTTTTTATTCCACTGCCACCTCCACCACTCATCCAAGGGGCATTGATATTGTCTTTTTAATCCACTGCGACCTCCACCACTATTCCAAGGGGCATTAAAAACATCTTTTTAAGCTACTGTGACCTCCACGTCACTTTCAATGGGCATTAAAACAGTCTGGTTAAACCACTCTGAACTCCACAGCTCTTCCAAGGGGCATTGGTATTGTCTTTTTATTCTACTCTAACCTCCACCACTCTTCCAAGGGGCATTGACATTGTCGTTTTATTCCACTGCGACCTCCACCTTTCTTCCAAGGGGCATTAAAACTGTCTTGTTAAGCTTCAGTGACCTCCACATCTCTTCCACGGCGCATTGATATTGACTTTAAATTCCACTGTAACCTCCACAACTCTACCAAGGGGCATTGATATTGCATTTTTATTCCACTGCGACCTCCACCACTCTTCCAAAGGGCATTGATATTGTCCTTTTAATCCACTGCGACCTCCACCACTCTTCCAAAGGGCATTAAAACCATCCTGTTAAGCTACTGTGACCTCCACGTCTCTTTCACGAGGCATTGATATTGTCTTTTTATTCCACTGCGACCTCCACCACTCTTCCTCGGGGCATTAAAACCGTCTTGTTAAGCTACTGTGACCTCCACGTATCTTCCAAGGGGCATAAAAACCGTATGGTTAAACCAATCTGAACTCCACAGATCTTCCAAGGGGCATTGATATTGTCTTTTTATTCCACTGTATCCTCCACCACTCTTCCAAGGGGCATTGATATTGTCTTTTCATTCCACTGCGATCTCCACCTCTCTTGCAAGGGGCATTAAAACCATCTTGTTAAGCTACTGTGACCTCCATGTCTCTTCCACAGGGCATTGATATTGTCTTTTTATTCCACTGGAACCTCCAACACTCTTCCAAGGTGCATTGATATTGTCTTTCTATTCCACTGAGACTTCAACCACTCCTTCAAGGAGCATTGACATTGTCCTTTTAATCCACTTCGACCTCCACCACTCTTCCAAGGGGCATTAAAACAGTCTTGTTAATCTACTGTGACATCCACGTCTTTTCCAAGGAGCATTAAAACCGTCAATTTAAACCACTCTCAACTCCACATCTCTTGCAAGGGGCTTTGATATTGTTTTTTATTCCACTGTAACCTCCACCACTCTTCCAAGGGGCATTGATATTGTCTTTTTAATCCACTGCGACCTGCACCTATTTTCCAAGGGGCATTAAAAACGTCTTTTTAAGCTACTGTAACCTCCACGTCACTTCCAATGGGCATTAAAACCATCTGGTTTAACTACTCTGAACTCCACTGCTCTTCCAAGGGGTATTGATATTGTCTTTTTAATCCAATGTTACCTCCACCACTCTTCCAAGGGGCATTGATATTGTCTTTTTATTCCACTGCGATCTCCACCACTCTTCAAAGGGGCATTTATATTGTCTTTTTAATCATCTGCGACCTCCACAACTCTTCCAAGGGCCATTAAAACCTGTCTTGTTAAGCTACTTTGACCTCCACGTCAATTCCACGAGGCATTAAAACGGTCTTGTTAAGCTTCTGTGACCTCCACGTCTCTTTGACGGGGCATTGATAGTGTCTTTTTTTTCCACTGTAACCTCCACCACTCTTCCAAGGGGCATTGATATTGCCTTTTTATTCCACTGGGACCTTCACCACTCTTCCAAGTGGCATTGATATTGTCTTTTTAATGCACTGTGACCTCCACCACTCTTCCAAGGAACATTAAAACGATATTGTTAAGCTACTGTGATCTCCACGTATCTTCCAAGGTGCATTAAAACCGTCAATTTAAACCACTCTGTACTCCACAGCTCTTGCAAGAGGCATTGATATTGTCTTTTTATTCCACTGTAACCTACAGAACTCTTTCAAGGGGCATTGATATTGTCTTTTTATTCCACTACGACTTCCTCCACTCTCCCAAGGTGCATTAAAAACATCTTGTTTAGCTACTGTAACGTCTATGTCTATTCCACGGGGCATTGATATTGTCTTTTTAGTCCACTGTATCCTCCACCACTCTTCCAAGCAGTATTGATATTGTCTTTTTATTCCACTGCGACTTCCACCTCTCTTCTAAGGGGCATTGATATTGTCTTTTTAATCCACTGCAACCTCCACCACTCTTCCAAGAGGCATTAAAACAGTCTTGTTAAGCTACTGTGACCTCCACATCTCTTCCAATGGGCATTAAAACCGTCTGGTTAAACCACTCTGAACTCCACAGCTCTTCCAAGGGGCATTGATATTGTCTTTTTATTCCACTGTAACCTCCACCTATCTTCCAAGGGGTATTGATATTGTCTTTTTAATGCACTGCGACCGCCACCACTCTTCCAAGGGGCATTAAAACCATCTGGTTAAACCACTCTGAACTCCATAGCTCTTTCAAGAGGCATTGATATTGTCTTTTTATTTCACTGTAACCTCCACCACTCTTTCAAGGGACATTGATGTTGTCTTTTTATTCCACTGCGACCTCCACCACTCTTCCAAGGGGCATTAAAACTGTCTTGTTAAGCTACTGTGACCTCCACGTGTCTTCCACTGGGCATTGATATTGTCTTTTTAATCCACTGTGACCTCCACCACTTTTCCAAGGGGCATTAAAACCGTCTTGTTTATCTACTGTGACCTCCACGTCTCTTCCAAGGGGGAATAAAACCATCTGATTAAACTACTCTGAACTCCACAGCTCTTCCAAGGGGCATTGGTATTGTCTATTTATTCCACTCTAACCTCCACTACTCTTCCAAGGGGCATTGACATTGTCTTTTTATTCCTCTGCGAACTCCATCATTCTTCCAAGGGGCATTGATATTGTCTTTTTGTTCCACTGCCACCTCCACCACTCTTCCAAGGGGCATTGATATTGTCTTTTCAATCCACTGCGACCTCCACCACTTTTCCAAGGGGCATTAAAAACGTCTTTTTAAGCTACTGTGACCTCCACGTCACTTCCAATGGGCATTAAAACCGTCTGGTTAAACCACTCTGAACTCCACAGCTCTTTCAAGGGGCATTGGTATTGTCTTTTTATTTGAATCTAACCTCCACCACTCTTCGAAGGGGCATTAAAACTGTCTTGTTAAGCTGCTGTAACCTCCATGTCTATTCCACGTGGCATTGATTTTGTCATTTTATTCCACTGCGACCTCCATCATTCTTCCAAGGGGCATTGATATTGTCTTTTTATTCTACTGCCACCTCTACCACTCTTCCAAGGGGCATTGACATTGTCTTTTTATTCCACTGTGACCTCCATCATTCTTCCAAGGGGCATTGATATTGTCTTTTTATTCCACTGCCACCTCCACCACTCTTCCAAGTGGCATTGACATTGTCTTTTTATTCCACTGTGACTTCCACCTCTCTTCTAAGGGGCATTGATATTGTCTTTTTAATCCACTGTAACCTCCACCACTTTTCCTATGGGAATTGATATTGTCTTTTTATAATTATTATTATTATTATTATTAATTATTATAGCGCCATTTATTCCATGGCGCTTTACATGTGATAGGGATATACATAACAAAAGCATTTACATAATCTTAACAAAACGAGTCAGCGACTTGTACAGGAGGAGCGAGGACCCTGCTCGTGAGGGCTCACATTCTAGAAGGGATGGGTGAGGATACATTAGGTGAGGGTAGAACTGGTCGTGCAACGGTGGTTACTGCAGGTTGTAGGCTTGTCGGAATAGGTGGGTCTTCAGGTTTCTTTTGAAGGTTTCCACAGTCGGCGAGGGTCTGTTGTGTTGGGGTAGAGCTTTCCAGAGCAGGGGGGATGCAGGGAGAAATCTTGTATACAATTGTGGGAGGAGGATATAAGAGGGGAGTAGAGAAGGAGATCTTGTGAGGATCGGAGGTTGCGTGCAGGTAAGTACCGGGAGACTAGGTCACAGATGTATGGGGAAGACAGGTTGTGGATGGCTTTGTATACCATGGTTAGAGTTTTGAACTGGATTCTCTGGACAATGGGGAGCCAGTGAAGAGATTGACAGAGAGGATAGATTGGAGAGGCGCAAGAGTGTTGTAAGGGAGGCCACGGAGCAGGAGGTTGCAGTAGTCGAGGCGGGATATGATGAGGGCATGCACTAGTGTTTTTGCAGAGTCTTTGCTGAGGAATGCACGGGTCCGGGAGATGTTTTTGAGTTGGAGTCGGCAGGAAGTGGAAAGGGCTTGGATATGTGGCTTGAAGGAGAAATCAGAGTCCAGGGTTACTCCAAGGCAGCGAGCTTGTGGGACTGGGGAGAATGAACAGCCATTGACGTTGATGGCTAGGTCAGATGGGGGATGTGAATGAGAGGGTGAAAAGATGATGAACTCTGTTTTATCCATGTTGATTTTTAGAAATCTGTCAGAGAAGAAGGATGACATGGCAGACAGATGTAGCACCCTGAGGACTCGGCTGCTACAGGGGTACTGCACCTCAAGCCAGAGGTGTGGTATTCCACTCCCGGGTAAGGATGGAGTGTGGAACTGAGCTCAGTAGGCTGCATGCACTACATACATCCCATTTCCGGGGGACGGAACTACGGTACTCCCACCAAATATATGTGCAGGTACGACAGCGTCTGTCCCTGGCTGGAGTGGGAGGGGGGTGGAACATCCCAGTAGTGTAGGGGCAGATAGGGGGAGTAGTCTGGGTAAAGCTAGGAGCTCATTGGGTGCTGGTCACCTGAGCTCACACATAGAGGGAGTATATAAGGTGGGCACCATCTTAGGACAGGGTCAGACGTCGGTCAGTCAGTCGGACAGAGTCAGTCAGGCAGCGAGTCAGCAGTAAGTCCTGGAGAGGAGAAGGAAGAGGGACCCAGAGGCGCAGGACGAGAGGGGACCCCAAGAGCCCGCATGAGAACTAGAGGGTGAAGGGTCGGCAAAAGGGTACCGGATCCCAAGCTGGCAGAGGCAAAAGCACACCTTAGCCAGGAACCGGAGGTCGTGGGCAAGATTTGCCACGACCCTCACCAAATCCACCAGAATGGCACACCGAGCATAGGGTCAGGGAAGCCAAAGAAGGTTCAACCACCAAGAGACCCGAGGGAGCCGGACACAGGTGGATCCCTGGTGGGAACGGCCAGAGAGAGAGGGTCAGAAGGGAGCTCAGGACCACGCTCCAGAACTGCCCGGGAGTTGACCGAGTCCAGGACCTGGTGGACGCAGCACGGCTTGGGTGGTCACTGCTGTACAGAGTGACCCGAGCAACACCAGTGAGTAAAACCCTGAAACTGCATTTGATGCCTCTGAGTCTCGTTGCTGCACCTTCACAACCACCATCCTCCACGTCTGACTCCCTGAGGCTATACCCCTCCCATTGGGGGTTATACTACCACAGCTGCACATACACCACCAGCCTCAGCGGACCCTTCTGCAGCGGCGGCCTCTTGACCGCAAATCAACGGGTGGCGTAGTCGACACTAGTAACATCTACAAAGACTGCCGCACACTGAGTTTGACACCCTGGGCACGGACCGGGTCACAGCCACTCGGAGACTACAACCCCCATCTGATCCGGCTCCGGGTATCCCCTAAGAACATGGCCCAGGGGGCGCGTCACAGACATTATGGGATTTTGGTTAGTAGGGAGGAGATATCGGGTCCAGAGAGGTAGATCTGTGTGTCGTTAGCATAGAGGTGATACTGAAAACCGTGAGACTCTATGAGCTGTCCCAGGCCAAAGGTGTAGATGGAGAAGAGCAGAGGTCCTAGAACTGAACCTTGGGGGACACCGACAGATAGGGGGCGAGATGAGGAGGTGGTGCGTGAGTGGGAGACGCTGAATGTCCTGTCTGTTAAGTATGAGGAGATTCAAGATAGAGCCAAGTCCATGATGCCAAGAGATGAGAGAATCTGGAGTAAGAGGGAATGGTCCACTGTGTCAAAGGCAGATGACTGGTCCAGAAGGAGGAGGATGGAGTAGTGTCGCTTGGATTTGGCATTTAGTAGGTTGTTGGTGAGTTTGGTCAGGGCAGTTTCAGTCGAGTGATGCAGTTGGAAGCCAGATTGCAGGCAGTCGAAGAGGGAGCAGGAGGAGAGGTGGGAGGACAGTTCAAGGTGACATGTTCTAGTAGTTTTGAGGCAAAGGGGAGGAGTGATATGGGGCGGTAGCTAGTCAGAGAGGAAGGGTCAAGGGAGGGCTTTTTGAGGATGGGTGTGATTGCTGCATGTTTGAAACATGAGGGTAAGACACCGGTTGTTAGTGACAGATTGAAGAGGTGGGTTAGGGTTGGGATGAAGACTGTGGTAAGGCTAGTGATGAGGTGGGATGGGATTGGGTCAAGTTCGCAGGTGATGAGGTGTGATTTGGAGAGTAAAGAGGAGACTTGACCTTCTGTAATGGTGGAGAAGTGGGGTTTGGAGGAGGAGGGTTTAATAGATATGAGGAGGGGTTGTGTGAACTTAAGGCAAAAGTTTTGTCTGATGGTGTCAATCTTCTGTTTGAAGAATGAGGCAAAGTCGTCGGTTGAGATGAGAGAAGAGGGAGGAGGTGCTGGGGGACGAAGGAGAGAGTTGAAAGTGTTAAATAGCTGTTTAGGGTTGTGAGATAGGGAGGATATGAGAGATGAGAAGTAGGTTTGTTTTGCTGTAGTGAGTGCGGACTTGAAATTAGTGAGGGATTGCTTGAATGCGATGAAGTGCTCGATGGAGTGAGACCTTTTCCATCTCCGCTCCGCAACCCTGGAGGCCCGGCGCAGTTATTTAATAAGTTTAGTGTGCCAGGGTTGCCTGTTGCGTGTGCGAGATGTGGTGTGTGTGAGGGGGGCGATCGAGTCTACAGCTGCAGCTATTGTGGTGTTTTATGGAGCAGCAGCAACGTCTGCATCGTGTAAGGAATTTAAGAGGGAGGAGGGATTCAGAGAGTGAGTGTAAGTCAAGGTGTTTGAGATTTCTGCGAGGGTATGCAAGTTTGTGGAGTGGGGATTGTTGCCCCGGGGAGGAGAGAGAAGAGAATGTAAGTAGGCTGTGATCAGAGAGAGAGAGAGGTGAGTTAGAGAGGTTAGATAGGGAACAGAGGCGGGTGAAGATGAGGTCCAGTGTGTGGCCATCTTTGTGGGTGGGTGTGGAAGACCATTGAGTGAGTCCGAAGGAAGAAGTGAGAGATAGGAACTTAGAGACAGACGAGTGGGAAGTGTTAATGGGGATGTTGAAGTCACCCATTATGATAGTGGTGATGTCAGTGGAGAGGAAGTGAAGCAGCCAGGTGGTGAAGTGGTCTAAGAAGGTGGTGGCTTGCCCTGGGGGTCGGTAAAAGACAGTCAGTTGGAGGTTGGAGGGGGAATAGATGCACACACAGTGCACCTCAATAGAGGGGAGTGTAACGGAGGGTGGCAGTGGGATTTGGGTGAAAGCGCAGTGTTCTGATAGGAGAAAACCTACGCCTCCGCCATGTTTGCTGTTGGGGCGGGGGGTGTGGGAAAGGTGGAATCCGCCATATGAAAGTGCAGCTGGGGAGGCTGTGTCAGAGGGGGTGAGCCAGGTTTCAGTGATGGTGAGGAAGGAAAGTTTGTTTGTAATGAAAAGATCGTTGATGAAGGAAAGTTTGTTGCAGACAGAGCGAGCGTTCCATAGAGCTTCTGTTAGATCAACTAAGGGAGTGGGGATTGGTTGGATGGATATGAGGTTAGAAGGGTTGCGACAGTTTGTGGAAGGTCGTGGATAGGAGGAAGAAGTAACTGTGGGGATATGGCGAGGAGGACCAGGATTTGGAGAGATATCTCCAGCAGTGAGGAGGAGCAGAGAAAGTGTTAGCAGGTGGGAGCAAGAGAGAGCATGAGGTGGCTGTCTGTGTTTGGAGATCCAGGATTGAATGTTTAGGAATAATTTGGAGGAGGAGGTGAGATGAATGGGGAGGATGGAGGGAGAGATGAAGAGTTTCTTACTAGGTGTAGGGATTTGAGGGGTTACTAGAAAGTGGAGGACTATAGAGGAAAAAGTGAGAGCTAACAGAAACATAGTTAAAAGAGAGTAAGTGGTCAAAGTGTTGGTTACCTGACTCCTGCCCTGACTAACTGCCTCTAAAATAACTGCCACTAATCTCCGAAGCCACTTTGCACAAGAAGACGCGTGCACACCCCAGCACAAGTGCACCACTTACAGAGCTTCTAAATAAATAGGGCACATTAAACTATCAGGTGAAGGGCATTGTGGGAGCTGCATATGGCTAAATTAGCAGCTGGTGGTCTCACCAGGAGATGGCTGGGTGATCAAACACAGAGCTAGGACTCTAGTCTCTGCAGTATAGCACCTCTAAAAATCAGATAAGATCTATAGTGGGGAAGGGACAGACATATGTGGGTATTGAATGGAGTGGGACAGATAAACCAGAGAAGTTATGCAGAGCATGTACCAGTGAGGTGAATCGGCAAAGCAGAGCATTAGATTACAGCAGACACAGCATGCAGAGAAGTTATGCAGAGCATGTACCAGTGAGGTGAATCAGCAAAGCAGAGCATTAGATTACAGCAGACACAGCAAGCAGAGAAGTCATGCAGAGCATGTACCAGTGAGGTTATTCCACTGCGACCTCCACCACTCTTCCAAGGGGCATTGATATTGTCTTTTTATTCCACTGCGACCTCCGCCACTCTTCCAAAGGGCATTAAAACCGTCTTGTTAAGCAACTGTGACCTCCACGTCTCTACCACAGAGCATTGTTATTGTCTTTTTACTCCACTACGACCTCCACCACTCTGTCAAGGGCATTAAATCCGTCTTGTTAAGTTACTGTGATGTCCACGTCTCTTCCACGGGGCATTGATATTGTCTTTTTATTCCACTGTAACCTCCACCACTCTTCCAAGAGGCATTGATATTGTCTTTTTATTCCACTGTAACCTCCACCACTCTTCCAAGGGGCATTGATATTGTCTTTTTATTCCACTGCGACCTCCACAACTCTTCCAAGGTTCATTGATATTGTCTTTTTAATGCACTGCGACCTCCACAACTCTTCCAAGGGGCATTAAAACCGTCTTGTTAACCTACTGTGACCTCCACGTCTCTTCCAAGGGGCACTAAAACCATTTGGTTAAACCACTCTGTACTCCACAGCTCTTCCAAGGGGCATTGATATTGTCTTTTTATTTCACTGTAACTTCCACCACTCTTTCAAGGGGCATTGATATTGTATTTTTATTCCACTGTGACCTCCACCACTCTTCCAAGGGGCATTAAAACCATCTTGTTAAGCTACTGTGACATACAAGTCTCTTCCAAGGGGCATTAAAACCGTCTGTTTAAACTGCTCTGAGCTCCACAGCTCTTCCAAGGGGCATTTACATTGTATTTTTATTCCACTGTAACCTTCTGCACTCTTCCAAGTGCATTGATATTGTCTTTTTACTCCTCTGCGACGTCCACGACTCTTCCAAGGGGCATTAAAACCGCCTTGTTAAGCTACTGTGACTTCCAAGTTTCCTACACAGGGCACTGATATTGTCTTTTTAATCCACTGCGACCTCCATCACTCTTCCAAGAAGCATTGAAACCGTCTTGTTAAGCTACTGTGACCTCCACCTCTATTCCACGGTGCATTAAAACTTTCTGGTTAAATCACTGTGAACTCCACAGCTCTTCCAAGGGGCATTGATATTGTCTTTTTATTCCACTCTACCCTTCACCACTATTCCAAGGGGCATTGATATTGTCTTTTTATTTTACTGCGACCTCCACCACTCTTCCAAGGGGCATTAATATTGTCTTTTTATTCCACTGTGACCTCCACGTCTCTTCCGAGGGGCTTTGATATTGTCTTTTTATTTAATTGGAACCTCCACCACTCTTCCAAGGGTCATTGTTATTGTCTTTTTATTCCACTGTAACCTCCACCATTCTTCCAAGGGACATTGATATTGTCTTTTTATTCCACTGTAACCTCCACCACTCTTCCAAGAGTCATTGATATTGTCTTTTTATTCCACTGTAACCTCCACCACTCTTCCAAGGGGCATTGATATTGTCTTTTTAATCCAGTGCGACCTCTACCACTCCTCCAAGGTGCTTTAAAACAGTCGTAATAAGCTTCTGTGACCTCCACGTCTCTTCCAAGGGGCATTAAAACAGCATGGTTAAACCACTCTGTACTCCACAGCTCTTCCAAGAGGCATTGATATTGTCTTTTTATTCAACTGTAACCTCCACCACTCTTCCAAGGGGCATTGATATTGTCTTTTTTTTCCACTGCGACCTCCACCACTCTTCCAAGGGGATTTGATAGTCTTTTTAATCCACTGCGACCTCCACCACTCTTCCAAGGGGCATTAAAACCGTCTTGTTAAGCTACTGTGACCTCCACGTCCCTTCCACGGGCATTGATATTGTCTTTTTATTCCACTGCGACCTCCATCACTTTTCCAAGGGGCATTGATATTGTCTTTTTAATCCACTGCGACCTTCACCCCTCTTCCAAGGAACATTGATATTGTCTTTTTTTTCCACTGTAACCTTCACCACTCTTCTAAAGGGCATTGATATTTTCTTTTTATTCCACTGCGACCTCTACCACTCTTCCAAGGGGCATAAAAACCATCTTGTTAAGCTACTGTGACCTCCACGTCTCTTCCAAGGGGCATTAAAACCGTCAACTTAAACCACCCTGATCTCCACAGCTCTTGCAAGAGGCATTGATATTGTCTTTTTATTCCACTGTAACCTCCACCACTCTTCCAAGGGGCATTGATTTTGTCTTTTTAATCCACTGCGACCTCCAACTCTCCTCCAAGAAGCATTAAAAACGTCTTGTTTAGCTACTGTGACCTCCACGTCTATTCCACGGTGCCTAAAAACCTTCTGGTTAAACCGTTGTGAACTCCACAGCTCTTCCAAGGGGCAATGATATTGTCTTTTTAATCCACTGCGACCTCTACCACTCCTCCAAGGGTCTTTAAACCAGTCTTGATAAGCTTCTGTGACCTTCACGTCTCTTCCAAGGGGCATTAAAACCGCCTTGTTAAGTTACTGTGACCTCCATGTCTCTTCCAAGGAACGTTAAAACCGTCTGGTTATACCACTCTGAACTCCACAGCTCTTCCAAGGGGCATTATTATTGTCTTTTTATTCCACTGAAACCTCCACCACTCTTCCAAGGGGCATTAAAACTGTCTTGTTAAGCTATTGTGACATCCACATCTCTTCCACGGGGCATTGATATTGTCTTTTTATTTAACTGTAACATCCACCACTGTTCCAATGGGCATTGACATTGTCTTTTTATTCCACTGTAACCTCCATCACTCTTCCAAGGGGCATTGATATTGTCTTTTTATTCAACTGTAACCTCCACCACTCTTCCAAGGGGAATTGATATTGTCTTTTTATTCCACTGCGACCTCCACCACTCTTCCAAGGGGCATTCATATTGTCTTTTTAATCCACTGCGACCTCCACCACTCTTCCAATCGGCATTAAAACCGTCTTCTTAAGCTACTGTCACCTCCACGTCCTTTCCAAGGGGCATTAAAACCGTCAATTTAAACCACTCTGAACTCCACAGCTCTTGCAAGGGGCATTGATATTGTCTTTTTATTCCAATGTAACCTCCAGCACTCTTCCAAGGGGCATTGATATTGTCTTTTTATTCCACTGCAACTTCCACCTCTCTTCCAAGGGGCATTAAAACCGTCTTGTTAAGCTACTGTGACCTCCACGTCTCTTTCACGGGGCATTGATATTGTCTTTTTATTCCATCGTAACCTCCACCACTCTTCCAAGTGGCATTGATATTGTCTTTTTATTCCACTGGGACCTTCACCACTCTTCCAAGTGGCATTGATATTGTCTTTTTAATCCACTGCGACCTCCACCACTCTTCCAAGGGGCATTAAAACCGTATTATTAAGCTACTGTGACCTCCACGTCTCTTCCAAGGTTAATTAAAACCGTCAATTTAATCCACTCTGAACTACACAGCTCTTGCAAGAGGCATTGATATTGTCTTTTTACTCCACTGTAACCTACAGCACTCTTTCAAGGGGCATTGATATTGTCTTTTTATTCCACTACGACTTCCACCACTCTCCCAAGGTGCATTAAAAACATCTTGTTTAGCTACTGTAACGTCCAAGTCTATTCCACGGGGTATTGATATTGTCTTTTTATTAAACTGTATCCTCCACCACTCTTCCAAGGGGCATTGATATTGTCTTTTTATTCCATTGCGACTTCCACCTCTCTTCTAAGGGGCATTGATACTGTCTTTTTAATCCACTGCGACCTCCACCACTCTTCCAAGAAGCCTTAAAACCGTCATGCTAAGCTACTGTGACCTCCACGTCTCTTCCACGGGGCATTGAAATTGTCTTTTTATTCCACTATAACCTCCACCACTCGTCCAAGGGGCATTTATATTGTCTTTTTATTCCACTGCGCCCACCACCACTCTTCCAAGAGGCATTGATAATGTCTTTTTATTCCTCTGCGACCTCCACCACTCTTACAAGGTTCATTGATATTGTCTTTTTAATCGACTGCGACCTCCACCACTCTTCCAAGGGCCATTAAAAGCGTCTTGTTAAGCTATTGTGACCTCCACATCTCTTCCACGGGGCATTGATATTGTCTTTTTATTTAACTGTAACCTCCACCACTGTTCCAAGGGGCAATGACATTGTCTTTTTATTCAACTGTAACCTCCACCACTCTTCCAGGGGCATTGATATTGTCTTTTTATTCCACTGCGACCTCCACCACTCTTCCAAGGGGCATTCATATTGTCTTTTTAATCCACTGCGACCTCCACCACTCTTCCAAGTGGCATTAAAACCGTATTGTTTATCTACTGTGACCTCCTCGTCTCTTCCAAGGTGCATTAAAATCGTCAATTTAAACCACTCTGAGCCCCACAGCTCTTGCAAGAGGCATTGATATTGTCTTTTTACTCCACTGTAACCTACAGCACTCTTTCAAGGGGCATTGATATTGTCTTTTTATTCCACTACGACTTCCACCACTCTCCCAAGGTGCATTAAAAACATCTTGTTTAGCTACTGTAACGTCCATGTCTATTCCACTGGGCATTGATATTGTCTTTTTATTCCACTGTATCCTCCACCACTCTTCCAAGGGGCATTGATATTGTATTTTTAATCCACTGCGAACTCCACCACTCTTCCAAGGGGCATTGATATTGTCTTTTTAATCCACTGTGACATCCACGTCTCTTCCAAGGGGCATTAAAACCGTCAATTTAAACCCCTCTGAACTCCACTGCTCTTCCAAGGAGCACTGGTATTGTCTTTTTATTCCACTCTAACCTCCACCACTCTTCCAAGGGGCATTGACACTGTCTATTTATTCCACTGCGACCTCCACCACTCTTCCAAGGGGCATTAAGACCATCTTGTTAACCTACAGTGACCTCCACAACTCTTCCATTGGGCATTGATATTGTCTTTTTATTCCACTGTAACCTCCACCACTCTTCCAAGGGGCATTGATATTGTCTCTGTTTTCCACTGCGACCTCCACCACTCTTCCAAGGGGCTTTGATATTGTCTTTTTTATCCACTGCGACCTCCACCACTCTTCCAATGGGCATTAAAACCGTCTTGTTATGCTACTGTGACCTCCACGTCCCTTCGACAGGGCATTGATAATGTCTTTTTATTCCATTGTAACCTTCTGCTCTATTCCAAGTGCATTGATATTGTCTTTTTATTCCTCTGCGACGTCCACGACTCTTCCAAGGGGCATTAAAACCGTCATGTTAAGCTACTGTGACCTCCAAGTTTCTTACACAGGGCATTGATATTGACTTCTTATTCCACTGTAACCTCCACCACTCTTCCAAGGGGCATTGATATTGTCTTTTTAATCCACTGCGACCTCCACCACTCTTCCAAGGGACATTGATATTGTCTTTTTATTCCACTGCGACCTTCACTCCTCTTCTAAGGAACATTGATATTGTCTTTTTTTCCACTGTAACCTCCACCACTCATCTAAGGGGCATTGATATTTTCTTTTTATTCCACTGCGACCTCCACCACTCTTCCAAGGGGCATCGATAATGTCTTTTTAATCCACTGCGACCTCCACCATTCTTCCAAGGGGCATTAAAACCGTCTTGTTAAGCTACTGTGACCTCCACGTCTCTTCCAAGGCGCATTAAAACCGTCAATCTAAACCACTCTGAACTCCACAGCTCTTGCAAGAGGTATTGATATTGTCTTTTTATTCCACTGTAACCTCGACCACTCTTCCAAGGGGCATTGATTTTGTCTTTTTAATCCACTGCGACCTCCATCTCTCTTCCAAGAAGCATTAAGACCGTCTTGTTAAGCTACTGTGACCTCCACGTCTATTCCACGGTGCCTTAAAACCTTCTGGTTAAACCACTGTGAACTCCACAGCTCTTCCAAGGGCCATTGATATTGTCTTTTTATTCCACTGTAACCTCCACCACTCTTCCAAGGGGCATTGGTATTGTCTTTTTATTTTAATGCGACCTCCACCACTCTTCCAAGGGGCATTAAAACAGTTTTGATAAGCTACTGTGACCTCCACATCTCTTCCAAAGGGCATTAAAACCGTCTGGTTAAACCACTCTGAACTCCACAGCTCTTGCAAGAGGCATTGATATTGTCTTTTTATTCGTCTTTAACCTCCACCACTCTTCCAAGGGGCATTAATATTGTCTTTTTATTCCACTGCGACCTCCACCACTCTTCCAAGAGTCATTGGTATTGTCTTTTTATTCCACTGTAACCTCCACCACTCTTCCAAGGGGCACTGATATTGTCTTTTTATTCCACTGCGACTTCCACCTCTCTTCCAAGGGGCATTGATATTGTCTTTTTAATCCACTGCGACCTCCACCACTTTTCCAAGGGGCATTGATATTGTCTTTTTAATCCACTGTGACCTCCACGTCTCTTCCAAGGGGCATTAAAACCGTCAATTTAAACCACTCTGAACTCCACAGCTATTCCAAGGAGCACTGGTGTTGTCTTTTTATTCCATTCTAACCTCCACCACTCTTCCATGGGGCATTGACACTGTCTATTTATTCCACTGCGACCTCCACCACTCTTCCAAGGGGCATTAAGACCATCTTGTTAAGCTACAGTGACCTACACAACTCTTCCATGGGGCATTGATATTGTCTTCTTATTCCACTGTAACCTCCACCACTCTTCCAAGGGGCATTGATATTGTCTCTGTTTTCCACTGCGACCTCCACCACTCTTCCAAGGTGCTTTGATATTGTCTTTTTTATCCACTGCGACCTCCACCACTCTTCCAATGGGCATTAAAACCGTCTTGTTATGCTACTGTGACCTCCACGTCCCTTCCACAGGGCATTGATATTGTCTTTTTATTCCATTGTAACCTTCTGCACTATTCCAAGTGCATTGATATTGTCTTTTTATTCCTCTGCGACGTCCACGACTCTTCCAAGGGGCATTAAAACCGTCATGTTAAGCTACGGTGACCTCCAAGTTTCTTACACAGGGCATTGATATTGACTTCTTATTCCTCTGTAACCTCCACCACTCTTCCAATGGGCCTTGATATTGTCTTTTTAATCCACTGTGACCTCCACCACTCTTCCAAGGGACATTGATATTGTCCTTTTACTCCACTGCGACCTTCAATCCTCTTCTAAGGAACATTGATATTGTCTTTTTTTTCCACTGTAGCCTCCACCACTCATCTAAGGGGCACTGATATTTTCTTTTTATTCCACTGCGACCTCCACCACTCTTCCAAGGGGCATCGATAATGTCTTTTTAATCCACTGCGACCTCCACCGTTCTTCCAAGGGGCATTAAAACCGTCTTGTTAAGCTACTGTGACCTCCACGTCTCTTCCAAGGGGCATTAAAACCGTCAATCTAAACCACTCTGAACTCCACAGCTCTTGCAAGAGGCATTGATATTGTCTTTTTGTTCCACTGTAACCTCGACCACTCTTCCAAGGGGCATTGATTTTGTCTTTTTAATCCACTGCGACCTCCATCTCTCTTCCAAGAAGCATTAAGACCGTCTTGTTGAGCTACTGTGACCTCCAGGTCTATTCCGCGGTGCCTTAAAACCTTCTGGTTAAACCACTGTGAACTCCACAGTTCTTCCAAGGGGCATTGATATTGTCTTTTTAATCCACTGCGACCTCCACCACTCTTCCAAGGGGCATTGATATTGTCTTTTTATTCCACTGTAACCTCCAGCACTCTTCCAAGGGGCACTGATATTGTCTTTTTATTCCACTGCGACCTCCACCTCTCTTCCAAGGGGCATTAAAACCAACTTGTTAAGCTACTCTGACCTCCATGTCCCTTCCAAGGGGCATTAAAACCGTCTGGTTAAACCACTCTGAACTCCACAGCTCTTCCAAGGGGCATTGATATTGTCTTTTTATTCCACTGTAACCTCCACCACTCTTTCAAGGGGCATTGATTTTGTCTTTTTATTCCACTGCAACCTCCAACACTCTTCCAAGGGGCAATAAAAGTGTCTTGTTAAGCTACTGTGACCGCCACGTCCCTTCCACGGGGCATTGATATTGTCTTTTTATTCGACTGCGACTTCCACCACTCTTCCAAGGGGCATTGATATTGTCTTTTTAATCCACTGTGAACTCCACCACTCTTCCAAGGGGCATTAAAACCGTCTTGTTAAGCTACTGTGACCTCCAAGTCTCTTCCAAGGGGCATTAAAACCGTCTGGTTAAACCGCTCTGAGTTCCACAGCTCTTCCAAGGGGCATTGACAATGTCTTTCTATTCCATTGTAACCTCCTGCACTCTTCCAAGTGCATTGATATTGTCTTTTTATTCCTCTGCGACGTCCACGACTCATCAAAGGGGCATTGATATTGTCTTTTTATTCCACTGCGACCTCCACCTCTCTTCCAAGGGGCATTAAAACAAACTTGTTAAGCTACTCTGACCTCCATGTCCCTTCCAAGGGGCATTAAAACCGTCTGGTTAAACCACTCTGAACTCCACAGCTCTTCCAAGGGGCATTGATATTGTCTTTTTATTCAACTGCGACCTCCACCTCTCTTCCAAGAAGCATTAAAACCGTCTTGTGAAGCTACTGTGACCTCCACGTCTCTTCCACTGGGCGTTGATATTGTCTTTTTATCCACTGCGATCTCCACCACTCTTCCAAGGGGCATTGATAGTGTCTTTTTAATCCACTGCGAACTCCACCACTCTTCCAAGGGACATTGATATTGTCTTTTCAATCAACTGCGACCTGCACCTCTCTTTCAAGGAGTATTAAAACCGTCTTGTGAAGCTACTGTGACCTCCATGTCTCTTCCACGGGGCGTTGATATTGTCTTTTTATTCCACTGCGACCTCCACCACTCTTCCAAGGGGCATTGATATTGTCTTTTTAATCCACTGCGACCTCCACCACTCTTCCAAGGGGCATTGATATTGTCCTTTTATTCCACTGTAAACTCCACCACTCTTCCAAGGGGCACTGATATTGTCTTTTTATTCCACTGCGACCTCCACCTCTCTTCCAAGGGGCATTAAAACCAACTTGTTAAGCTACTCTGACCTCCATGTCCCTTCCAAGGGGCATTAAAACCGTCTGGTTAAACCACTCTGAACTCCACAGCTCTTCCAAGGGGCATTGATATTGTCTTTTTATTCCACTGTAACCTCCAACACTCTTCCAAGGGGCATTGATTTTGTCTTTTTATTCCACTGCAACCTCCACCACTCTTCCAAGGGGCAATAAAAGTGTCTTGTTAAGCTACTGTGACCGCCACGTCCCTTCCACGGGGCATTGATATTGTCTTTTTATTCGACTGCGACCTCCACCACTCTTCCAAGGGGCATTGATATTGTCTTTTTAATCCACTGCGAACTCCACCACTCTTCCAAGGGGCATTAAAACCGTCTTGTTATGCTACTGTGACGTCGACTTCTCTTCCAAGGGGTATTAAAACCATCTGGATAAACCACTCTGAACTCCACAGCTCTTCCAATGGGCATTTATATTGTCTTTTTTTTCCACTCTATACTCCACCGCTCTTCCAAGGGGCATTGACATTGTCTTTTTATTTCACTGCGACCTCCACCACTCTTCCAAGGGGCATTAAAACCATATTGTTAAGCTACAGTGACCTCCACATCTCTTCCACGGGGCATTGATATTGTTTTTGTATTCCACTGAGACCTCCACCACTCTTCCAAGGGGCATTAAAACCGTCTTGTTAAGTTACTGTGACCTCCACGTCTCTTCCACGGGGCATTGCAAATGTCTTTTTATTCCACTGTAACCTCCACCACACGTCCAAGAGGCATTGATATTGTCTTTTAATTCCACTGTGACCTCCATTAGTCCTCCAAGAGGCATTAAAACAGTCTTGTTAAGCTACTGTGACCTCCACTTCTCTTCCACGGGGCATTGAAATTGTCTTTTTATTCCACTGTAACCTCCACCACTCGTCCAAGGGGCATTGATATTGTCTTTTTATTCCACTGCGACCTCCACCACTCTTCCAAGGGGCATTGATAATGTATTTTTATTCCACTGCGACCTCCACAACTCTTCCAAGGCTCATTGATATTGTCTTTTTAATCCACTGCGACCTCCACCACTCTTCCAAGGGCACTAAAACCATCTTGTTAAGCTATTGTGACCTCCACATCTCTTCCACGTGGCATTGATATTGTCTTTTTATTTAACTGTAACCTCCACCACTGTTTCAAGGGGCATTGATATTGTCTTTTTATTCCACTGTAACCTCCATTACTCTTCCAAGGGGCATTGATATTATCTTTTTATTCAACTGTAACCTCCACCACTCTTCCAAGGGGCATTGATATTGTCTCTGTTTTCCACTGCGACCTCCACTACTCTTCCAAGGGTCTTTGATATTGTCTTTTTTTTCCAATGCGACCTCCACCACTCTTCCAATGGGCATTAAAACAGTTTTCTTATGCTACTGTGACCTCCACGTCCCCTCCACAGGGCATGGATATTGTCTTTTTATTCCATTGCGACCTCCACCACTCTTCCAAGGGGCTTTAAAACCGTCTTGTTAAGCTACTGTGACCTCCAAGTCTCTTCCAAGGGGCATTAAAACCGTCTGGTTAAACCGCTCTGAGCTCCAAAGCTCTTCCAAGGGGCATTGACAGTGTCTTTTAATTCCATTGTAACCTTCTGCACTCTTCCAAGTGCATTGATATTGTCTTCTTATTCCTCTGCGACGTCCACGACTCTTCCAAGGGGCATTAAAACCGTCTTGTTAAGCAACTGTGAGCTCCAAGTTTCTTTCACAGGGCATTGATATTGTCTTCTTTTTCCACTGTAACCTCCACCACTCTTCAAGGGGAATTGATATTGTCTTTTTATTCCACTGTAACCTCCACCAATCTTCCAAGGGGCAATGATATTGTCTTTTTATTCCACTGCGACCTCCACCACTCTTCTAAGGGGCATTGATATTGTCTTTTAAATCCACAACGATCTCCACCACTCTTCCAAGGGGCATTAAAACAGTCTTGTTAAGCTACTGTAACCTCCACGTCTCTTCCAAGGGCCATTAAAACCGTCTGTTTAAACACTCTGAACTGCACAGATCTAACAAGAGGCATTGATATTGTCTTTTTATTCGACTGTAACATCCACCACTCTTCCAAGCGGCATCGATATTGTCTTTTTATTCCACTGCGACCTCTATCACTCTTCCAAGGGGCATTGATATTGTCTTTTTAATCCACTGCGACCTCTACCACTCTTCCAAGGGGCATTGATATTGTCTTTTTAATCAACTGCGACCTCCACCTCTCTTCCAAAGAGCATTAAAACCGTCTTGTGAAGCTACAGTGACCTCCACGTCCCTTCCACGGGGCGTTGATATTGTCTTTTTATTCCACTGCGACCTCCACCACTCTTCCAAGGGGCATTGATATTGTCTTTTTAATCCACTGCGACCTCCACACTCTTCCAAGGGGCATTGATATTGACTTTTTAATCCACTGTGACCTCAACGTCTCTTCCAAGGGGCATTAAAACCGTCAATTTAAACCACTCTGGACTCCACAGCTCTTCCAAGGAGCACTGGTATTGTATTTTTATTCCATTCTAACCTCCACCACTCTTCCAAGGGGCATTGATATTGACTATTTATTCCACTGCGACCTCCACCACTCTTCCAAGGGGCATTAAGACCATGTTGTTAAGCTACAGTGACCTCCACAACTCTTCCATGGGGCATTGATATTGTTTTTTAATTCCACTGTAACTTGCACCACTCTTCCAAGGGGCATTGATTTTGTCTTTTTATTCCACTGCGACCTCTACCACTCTTCCAATGAGCATTGATATTGTCTTTTTAATCCACTGTAACCTCCACAACTCTTCCAAGGGGCATTAAAGCCGTCTTGTTAAGTTACGGTCACGTCCATGTCTATACCACGGGGCATTGATATTGTCTTTTTATTCCACTGTAACCTCCACCACTCTTCCAAGTGGAATTGACATTGTGTTTTGATTCCACTGCGACTTTCACCTCTCTTCTAAGGGGCATTGATATTGTCTTTTTAATCCACTGCGACCTCCACCACTCATCCAAGGGGCATTAAAACAGTCTTGTTAAGCTACTGTGACCTCCACGTCTCTTCCAAGGAGCATTAAAGCCGTCTAGTTAAACCACTCTGAACTCCACAGCTCTTCCAAGGGGCATTGATATTGTCTTTTTATTCCACTGTAACCTCCACCACTCTTCCAAGGGGCATTGATTTTGTCTTTTTATTCCACTTCGACCTCCACCTCTCTTCCAATGGGCATTGTTATTGTCTTTTTAATCCACTGTAACCTCCACCACTCTTACAAGGGGCATTAAAACCGTCTTGTTAAGCTACTGTGACCTCCACGTCCCTTCCACGGGGCATTGATATTGTTTTTTTATTCCACTGCGACCTCCACCACTCTTCCAGGGGGCATTGATATTGTCTTTTTAATCCACTGCGAACTCCACCACTCGTACAAGGGGCATTAAAACCGTCTTGTTATGCTACTGTGACGTCGACTTCTCTTCCAAGGGGCTTTAAAACCATCTGGTTAAACCACTCTGAACTCCACAGCTCTTCCAAGGGGCATTTATATTGTCTTTTTATTCCACTCTAACGTCCACCACTCTTCCAAGGGGCATTGACATTGTCTTTTTATTCCACTGTAACCTCCACCAATCTTCCAAGGGGAATTGATATTGTTTTTATATTCCACTGCGACCTCCACCACTCTTCCAAGGGGCATTAAAACCGTCTTGTTAAGTTACTGTGACCTCCACGTCTCTTCCAAGGGGCTTTAAAACCATCTGGTTATACAACTCTAAACGCCACAGCTCTTCCAAGGGGCATTATTATTGTCTTTTTATTCCACTCTAACCTCCACCACTCTTCCAAGGGGCATTGACATTGTCTTTTTATTCCACTGCGACCTCCACCAGTCCTCCAAGAGGCATTAAAACAGTCTTGTTAAGCTACTGTGACGTCCACGTCTCTTCCACGGGGCATTGAAATTGTCTTTTTATTCCACTGTAACCTCCACCACTCGTCCAAGGGGCATTGATATTGTCTTTTTATTCCACTGCGACCTCCACCACTCTTCCAAGGAGCATTGATTATGTCTTTTTATTCCTCTGCGACCTGCACCACTCTTCCAAGGCTCATTGATAATGTCTTTTTAATCCACTGCGACCTCCACCACTCTTCCAAGGTGCATTAAAACCGTCTTGTTAAGCTATTGTGACCTCCACATCTCTTCCACGGGGCATTGATATTGTCTTTTTATTTAACTGTAACCTCCACCACTGTTCCAAGGGACATTGATATTGTCTTTTTATTCCACTGTAACCTCCATTACTCTTCCAAGGGGCATTGATATTGTCTTTTTATTCAGCTGTAACCTCCACCACTCTTCAAAGGGGCATTGATATTGTCTTTTTATTCCACTGCGACCTCCACCGCTCTTCCAAGGGGCATTCATATTGTCTTCTTAATCCACTGCAACCTCCACCTCTCTTCCAAGGGGCATTAAAACCGTCTTGTTAAGCTACTGTCACCTCCACGTCACTTCCAAGGTGCATTAAAACCGTCAATTTAAACCGCTCTGAACTCCACAGCTCTTGCTAGGGGCATTGATATTGTCTTTTTATTCCAATGTAACCTCCAGCACTCTTCAAATCGGCATTAATATTGTCTATTTAATCCACTGCGACCTCCACCACTCTTCCAAGGGGCATTAAAACCGCCTTGTTAAGCTACTGTCACCTCCACGTCCCTTCTAGGGGGCATTAAAACTGTCAATTTAAACAACTCTGAACTCCACAGCTCTTGCAAGGGGCATTGATATTGTCTTTTTATTCCAATGTAACCTCCAGCACTCTTCCAAGGGGCATTGATATTGTCTTTTTATTCCACTGTAACCTCCACCACTCTTCCAAGGGTCATTGATATTGTCTTTTTATTCCACTGGGACCTTCACCACTCTTCCAAGTGGCACTGATATTGTCTTTTTAATCCACTGGGACCTCCACCACTCTCCTAGGGGCATTAAAACCATATTGTTAAGCTACTGTGACCTCCACATCTCTTCCAAGGTGCATTAAAACTGTCAATTTAAACCACTCTGAACTTCACAGCTCTTGCAAGAGGCATTGATATTGTCATTTTACTCCACTGTAACCTACAACACTCTTTCAAGGGGCATTGATATTGTCTTTTAATTCCACTACGACTTCCACCGCTATCCCAAGGTGCATTAAAAACATCTTGTTTAGCTACAGTACCGTCCATGTCTATTCCACGGGGCATTGTTACTGTCTTTTTATTCCACTGTATCCTCCACCACTCTTCCAACGGGTATTGATATTATCTTTTTATTCCACTGCGACTTCCACCTCTTTTCTAAGGGGCATTGATATTGCCTTTTTAATCCACTGCGACCTCCACCACTCTTCCAAGAGGCATTAAAACAGTCTTGTTAAGCAACTGTGATCTCCACATCTCTTCCAAGGGGCATTAAAACCGTCTGGTTAAACCACTCTGAACTCCACAGCTCTTCCAAGGGGCATTGATATTGTTTTTTTATTCCACTGTAACCTCCACCATTCTTCCAAGGGGTATTGATATTGTCTTTTTAATGCACTGCGACCTCCACCACTCTTCCAAGGGGCATTAAAACCGTCTTGTTAAGCTACTGTCACCTCCACGTCCCTTCCAAGGGGCATTAAAACCGTCAATTTAAAACACTCTGAACTCCACAGCTCTTGCAAGGGACATTGATATTGTCTTTTTATTCCAATGTAACCTCCAGCACTCTTCCAAGGGGCATTGAGATTGTCTTTTTTTTCCACTGTAACCTCCACCACTCTTCCAAGGGGTAATGATATTGTCTTTTTATTCCACTGGGACCTTCACCACTCTTCCAAGTGGCATTGATATTGTCTTTTTAATCCACTGCGACCTCCACCACTCTTCCAAGGGGTATTAAAACTGTATTGTTAAGCTACTGTGACCTCCACGTCTCTTCCAAGGTGCATTAAAACCATCAATTTAAACCACTCTGAACTCCACAGCTCTTGCAAGAGGCATTGATTTTGTCATTTTACTCCACTGTATCCTACAACACTCTTTCAAGGGGCATTGATATTGTCTTTTTATTCAACTACGACTTCCACCACTCTCCCAAGGTGCATTAAAAACATATTGTTTAGCTACCATAATGTCCATGTCTATTCCACGGGGCATTGACACTGTCTTTTTATTCCACTGTATCCTCCGCCACTCTTCCAAGGGGTATTGATATTGTCTTTTTATTCCACTGCGACTTCCAACTCTCTTCTAAGGGGCATTGATATTGTCTTTTTAATCCACTGCTACCTCCACCACTCTTCCAAGAGGCATTAAAACAGTCTTGTCAAGCTAATGTGACCTCCACGTCTCTTCCAAGGGGCATTAAAACTGTCTGGTTAAACCACTCTGAACTCCACAGATCTTCCAAGGGGCATTGATATTGTCTTTTTATTCCACTGCGACCTCCACCACTCTTCCAACGGGCATTAAAACTGTCTTGTTAATCTACTGTGTCCTCCACGTGTCTTCCACGGGGCATTGATATTGTCTTTTTAATCCACTGTGAACTCCACCACTTTTCCAAGGGGCATTAAAACCATCTTGTTAATCTACTGTGACCTCCACGTCTCTTCCAAGGGGCAATAAAACCATCTGGTTAAACCACTCTGATCTCCACAGCTCTTCCAAGGGGCATTGGTATTGTCTTTTTGTTCCACTCTACCCTCCACCACTCTTCCAAGGGGCATTGACATTGTCTTTTTATTCCACTGCGACCTCCATTATACTACCAAGGGGCATTGATATTGTCTTTTTATTCCACTGCCACCTCCACCACTCTTCCAAGGGGCATTGATATTGTCTTTTTAATCCACTGCGACCTCCATCACTTTTCCAAGGGGCATTAAAAACGTCTTTTTATGCTACTGTGACCTCCACGTCACTTCCAATGGCCATTAAAACCGTTTTGTTAAACCACTCTGAACTCCACAGCTCTGCCAAGGGGCATTGGTATTGTCTTTTTATTCCACTCTAACCTCCACCACTCTTCCAAAGGGCATTGACACTGTCTTTTTATTCCACTGCGACCTCCACCATTCTTCCAAGGGGCATTAAAACTGTCCTGTTAAGCTACAGTGACCTCCACATCTCTTCCACGGGGCATTGATATTGTCTTTAAATTCCACTGTCACCTCCACCTCTCTACAAAGGGGCATTGATATTGTCTTTTTATACCAGTGCGAACTCCACCACTCTTAAAAAGGGCATTGATATTGTCTTTTTAATCAACTACGACCTCCACCACTCTTCCAAAGGGCATTAAAACCATCTTGTTAAGCTACTGTTACCTCCACGTCTCTTCCGAGGGGCATTAAAACCGTCTGGTTAAACCACTCTGAACTCCACAGCTCTTCCAAGGGGCATTGATATTGTCTTTTTATTCCACTGTAACCTCCACCACTCTTCCAAGGGGCATTGATTTTGTCTTTTTATGCCACTGCGACCTCCACCACTCTTCCTCGGGGCATTGATATTGTCTTTTTAATCCACTGCAAGCTCCACCACTCTTCCATGTGGCATTAAAACCGTCTTGTTAAGCTACTGCGACCTCCACGTCTCTTCCTAGAGGCATTAAAACCGTATGGTTAAACCAATCTGAACTCCACAGATCTTCCAAGGGGCATTGATATTGTCTTTTTATTCCACTGTATTCTCCACCACTTTTCCAAGGGGCATTGATATTGACTTTTTAATTCACTGCATCCTCCACCACTCTTCCAAGGGGTATTAAAACCATCTTGTTAAGCTACTGTGACCTCCATGTCTCTTCCACAGGGCACTGATATTGTCTTTTTATTCCACTGGAACCTCCTACACTCTTCCAAGGTGCATTGATAATGTCTTTTTATTCCACTGAGACTTCAACCACTCCTTCAAGGAGTATTGACATTGTCTTTTTAATCCACTTCGACCTCCACCACTCTTCCAAGGGGCATTAAAAAATTCTTGTTAATCTACTGTGACCTCCACGTCTCTTCCAAGGGGCATTAAAACCGTCAATTTAAACCACTCTCAGCTCCACAGCTCTTGCAAGGGTTTTGATATTGTTTTTTATTCCACTGTAACCTCCAGCACTTTTCCAAGGGGCATTGATATTGTCTTTTTATTCCACTGCGACTTTCACCTCTCTTCAAAGGGACATTAAAACCGTCTTGTTAAGCTTCTGTTACATCCACGTCTCTTCCAAGGGGCATTGATATTGTCTTTTTATTCCACTGCCACCTCCACCACTCTTCCAAAGGGCATTGATATTGTCTTTTTAATCCACTGCGAACTCCACCACTTTTCCAAGGGGCATTAAAAATGTCTTTTTAAGCTACTGTAACCTCCACGTCACTTCCAATGGGCATTAAAACTGTCTGGTTTAACTACCCTGAACTCCACTGCTCTTCCAAGGGGCATTGAGATTGTCTTTTTAATCCACTGTTATCTCCACCACTCTTCCAAGGAGAATTGATATTGTTTTTTTCTTCCACTGCGACCTCCACTACTCTTCCAAGGGTCATTGATATTGTCTTTTAATTCCACTGCGACCTCTACCACTCTTCTAATGGGCATTTATATTGTCTTTTTAATCAACTGCGACCTCCACCACTCTTCCAAGGGCCATTAAAACCGTGTTGCTAAGCTACCTTGACCTTCTCGTCAATTCCACGGGGCATTAAAACCATCAATTTAAACCACTCTGAACTCCACAGCTCTTGCAAGGGGCATTGATATTGTATTTTTATTCCAATGTAACCTCCAGCACTCTTCCAAGGGGCATTGATATTGTCTTTTTATTCCACTGCAACTTCCACCTCTCTTCCAAGGGGCATTAAAACAGTCTTGTTAAGCTGCTGTGACCTCCACGTTTCTTTCTCGGGGCATTGATATTGTCTTTTTATTCCACTGTAACCTCCACCACTCTTCCAAGGGGCATTGATATTGTCTTGTTATTTCACTGGTACCTTCACCACTCTTCCAAGTGGCATTGATATTGTCTTTTTAATCCACTGCGACCTCAACCACTCTTCCAAGGGGCATTAAAACAGTATTGTTAATCTTCTTTTACCTCCAAGTCTCTTCCAAGGTGCATTAAAACCGTCAATTTAAACCACTCTGAACTTCACAGCTCTTGCAAGAGGCATTGATATTGTCTTTTTATTCCAATGTAACCTCCAGCACTCTTCAAAGAGGCATTAATATTGTCTATTTAATCCACTGCGACCTCCACCACTCTTCCAAGGGGCATTAAAACCCTCTTGTTAAACTACTGTCACCTCCACGTCCCTTCTAGGGGGCATTAAAACTGTCAATTTAAACAACTCTGAACTCCACAGCTCTTGCAAGGAGCATTGATATTGTCTTTTTATTCCAATGTAACCTCCAGCACTCTTCCAAGGGGCATTGATATTGTCTTTTTATTCCACTGTATCCTCCACCACTCTTCCAAGGGGTATTGATATTGTCTTTTTATTCCACTGCGACTTCCACCTCTCTTCTAAGGGGCATTGATATTGTCTTTTTAATCCACTGCGAAATCCACCACTCTTCCAAGAGGTATTAAAACAGTCTTGTTAAGCTACTGTGACCTCCACGTCTCTTCCAAGGGGCATTAAAACTGTCTGGTTAAACCACTCTGAACTCCACAGCTCTTCCAAGGGGCATTGATATTGTCTTTTTATTCCACTGCGACCTCCACCACTCTTCCAAGGGGCATTAAAACTGTCTTGTTAATCTACTTTGTCCTCCACATGTCTTCCACGGGGCATTGATATTGTCTTTTTCATCCACTGTGACCTCCACCACTTTTCCAAGGGGCATTAAAACCATCTTGTTAATCTACTGTGACCTCCACATCTCTTCCAAGGGGCAATAAAACTGTCTGGTTAAACTACTCTGAACTCCACAGCTCTTCCAAGGGGCATTGATATTGTCTTTTTTTTCCACTGCGACCTCCACCACTCTTCCAAGGGGCATTAAAACTGTCTTGTTAATCTACTGTGTCCTCCACATGTCTTCCAAGGGGCATTGGTATTGTCTTTTTATTCCACTCTACCCTCCACCACTCTTCCAAGGGGCATTGACATTGTCTTTTTATTCCACTGCGACCTCCATCATTCTTACAAGGGGCATTGATATTGTCTTTTTATTCCACTGCCACCTCCACCACTCTTCCAAGGGGCATTGATATTGTCTTTTTAATTCACTGCGACCTCCACAACTTTTCCAAGGGGCATTAAAAACGTCTTTGTAAGCTACTGTGACCTCCACGTCACTTCCAATGGCCATTAAAACCGTTTTATTAAACCACTCTGAACTCCACAGCTCTTCCAAGGGGCATTGGTATTGTCTTTTTATTCCACTCTAAGCTCCACCACTTTTCCAAGGGGCATTGACATTGTCTTTTTATTCCACTGCGACCTCCACCACTCTTCCAAGGGGCATTAAAACTGTCCTGTTAAGCTACAGTGACCTCCACATCTCTTCCACGGGGCATTGATATTGTCTTTAAATTCCACTGTAACCTCCACCACTCTACAAAGGGGCATTGATATTGTATTTTTATTCCAGTGCAACCTCCACCACTCTTCCAAAGGGCATTGATATTGTCTTTTTAATCCACTACGACCTCCACCACTCTTCCAAAGGGCATTAAAACCATCTTGTTAAGCTACTGTTACCTCCACGTCTCTTCCGAGGGGCAGTAAAACCATCTGGTTAAACCACTCTGAACTCCACAGCTCTTCCAAGGGGCATTGATATTGTCTTTTTATTCCACTGTAACCTCCACCACTCTTCCAAGGGGCATTGATTTTGTCTTTTTATGCCACTGCGACCTCCACCACTCTTCCTCGGGGCATTGATATTGTCTTTTTAATCCAATGCAAGCTCCACCACTCTTCCATGTGGCATTAAAACCGTCTTGTTATGCTACTGCGACCTCCACGTCTCTTCCAAGGGGCATTAAAACCGTATGGTTAAACCAATCTGAACTCCACAGATCTTCCAAGGGTCATTGATATTGTCTTTTTATTCCACTGTATTCTCCACCACTCTTCCAAGGGGCATTGATATTGAGTTTTTAATTCACTGCGACCTCCACCACTCTTCCAAGGGGTATTAAAACCATCTTGTTAAGCTACTGTGACCTCCATGTGTCTTCCACATGGCATTGATATTGTCTTTTTATTCCACTTCGACCTCCACCACTCTTCCAAAGGGCATTAAAAATTTCTTGTTAATCTACTGTGACCTCCAAGTCTCTTCCAAGGGGCATTAAAACCGTCAATTTAAACCACTCTCAGCTCCACAGCTCTTGCAGTAGTTTTGATATTGTTTTTTATTCCACTGTAACCTCCAGCACTTTTCCAAGGGGCATTGATATTGTCTTTTTATTCCACTGAGACTTTCACCTCTCTTCAAAGGGACATTAAAACCGCATTGTTAAGCTTCTGTGACATCCACGTCTCTTTCACGGGGCATTGATATTGTCTTTTTATTCCACTGTAATCTCCACCACTCTTCCAAGTGGCATTGATATTGTCTTTTTATTCCACTGCCACCTCCACCACTCTTCCAAGGGGCATTGATATTGTCTTTTTAATCCACTGCGAACTCCACCACTTTTACAAGGGGCATTAAAAATGTCTTTTTAATCTACTGTGACCTCCACGTCACTTCCATTGGGCATTAAAACTGTCTGGCTTAACTACTCTGAACTCCACTGCTCTTCCAAGGGGCATTAAGATTGTCTTTTTAATCCACTGTTATCTCCACCATTCTTCCAAGGGGCATTGATATTGTTTTTTTCTTCCACTGCGACCTCCACTTCTCTTCCAAGGGTCAATGATATTGCCTTTTAATTCCACTGCGACCTCTACCACTCTTCTAAGGGGCATTTATATTGTCTTTTTAATCAACTGCGACCTCCACCACTCTTCCAAGGGCCATTAAAACCGTGTTGCTAAGCTACCTTGACCTCCACGTCAATTCCACGGGGCATTAAAACCGTCAATTTAAACCACTCTGAACTCCACAGCTCTTGCAAGGGGCATTGATATTGTCTTTTTATTCCAATGTTACCTCCAGCACTCTTCCAAGGTGCATTGATATTGTCTTTTTATTCCACTGCAACTTCCACCTCTCTTCCAAGGGGCATTAAAACCGTCTTGTTAAGCTACTGTGACCTCCACGTTTCTTTCACGGGCATTGATATTGTCTTTTTACTCCACTGTAACCTCCACCACTCTTCCAAGGGAGCAATGATATTGTCTTTTTATTCCACTGGGACCTTCACCACTCTTCCAAGTGGCATTGATATTGTCTTTTTAATCCACTGCGACCTCCACCACTTTTCCAAGGGGCATTAAAACCGTATTGTTAAGGTACTGTGACCTCCACGTCTCTTCCAAGGTGCATTAAAACCGTCAATTTAAACCACTCTGAACTTCACAGCTCTTGCAATAGGCATTGATATTGTCTTTTTATTCCACTGTAACCTACAGCACTCTTTCAAGGGGCATTGATATTGTCTTTTTATTCCACTATGACTTCCACCACTCTCCCAAGGTGCATTAAAAACATCTTGCTTAGCTACTGTAACGTCCATGCCTATTCCACGGGGCATTGATATTGTCTTTTTATTCCACTGTATCCTCCACCACTCTTCCAAGGGGTATTGATATTGTCTTTTTATTCCACTGCGAGTTCCACCTCTCTTCTAAGGGGCATTGATATTGTCTTTTTAATCCACTGCGACCTCCACCACTCTTCCAAGGGGCATTGATTTTGTCTTTTTATTCCACTGAGACTTCAACCACTCCTTCAAGGAGCATTGACATTGTCTTTTTAATCCATTTCGACCTCCACCACTCTTCCAAGGGGCATTAAAACAGTCTTGTTAATCAACTGTGACCTTCACCAATCTTCCAAGGGGCATTAAAACCGTCTTGTTAAGCTACTGTGACCTCCACGTCTCTTCCACGGGGCATTAATATTGTCTTTTTTTTTTACTGTAACCTCCACCACTCTTCCATGGGACATTGATATTGTCTTTTTATTCCACTGCGACCTCCACCACTCTTCCTCGAGGCATTGAAATTGTCTTTTTAATCCACTGCGACCTCCAGCACTTTTCCATGTGGCATTAAAACCGTCTTATTAAGCTACTGTGACCTCCACTTCTCTTCCAAGGGGCATTAAAGCCATCAATTTAAACCACTCTGAACTCCACAGCTCTTGCAAGAGGCATTAATATTGTCTTTTTATTCCATTGTAATCTCCAGCACTCTTCGAAGGGGCATTGATATTGTCTTTTCATTCCACTGCGACCTCCACCTCTCTTCCAAGGGGCATTAAAACCATCTTGTTAAGCTGCTGTAACCTCAATGTCTATTCCAAGGGGCATTGATATTGTCTTTTTATTCCAATGTAACCGTCACCTCTCTTCCAAGGGGCATTAGAACAGTCTTGATAAGCTACTGTGACCTCTATGTCTCTTACAAGGGGCAATAAAACCGTCTGGTTAAACCATTCTGTACTCCACAGTTCCTCCAAGGAGCATTGATATTGTCTTTTTATTCGACTGTAACCTCCACCACTCTTCCAAGGGGCATTGATATTGACTTTTCATTCCACAGCGACCACCACCACTCTTCCAAGTGGCATTGATATTGTCTTTTTAATCAACTGCAACCTCCACCTCTCTTCCAAGGGGCATTAAAACCGTCTTGTTAAGCTACTGTGACCTCCACCTCTCTTCCAAGGGGCATTGATTTTGTCTTTTTAATCCACTGTGACCTCCACGTCTCTTCCAAGGGGCTTAAAACCGTCAATTTAAACCACTCTGAACTCTACAGCTCTACCAAGGAGCATTGGTATTGTCCTTTTATTCCACTCTAACCTCCACCACTCTTCCAAGGGGCATTGACATTGTCTTTTTATTCCACTGCGACCTACAACACTCTTCCAAGCGGCATTAAGACCATCTTGTTAAGCTACAGTGACCTCCACAACTCTTCCACGGTGCATTGATATTGTCTTTTATTCTACTGTAACCTCCACCACTCTTCCAAGAGGCATTGATTTTGTCTTTTTATTCCACTGCGACCTCCACCACTCTTCCAAGGGGCATTGATATTGTCTTTTTAATCCACTGCGACCTCCACCACTCTTCCAAGGGGCATAAAACCAGTCTTGTTAAGCTACTGTGACATCGAAGTCTCTGCCAAGGGGAATTAAAACCATCTGGTTAAACCATTTTGAACTCCACAGCTCTTCCAAGGGGCATTTGTATTGTCTTTTTATTCCACTTTAACCTCCACCACTCTTCCAAGGGGCATTGACATTGTCTTTTTATTCCAATGCGACCACCACTACTCTTCCAAGCGGCATTAAGACCATCTTGTTAAGCTACAGTGACCTCCACAACTCTTCCACGGGTCATTGATATTGTCTTTTACTCCACTGTAACCTCCACCACTCTTCCAAGGGGCATTGATATTGTCTTTTAATTCCACTGCGACCTCCACCACTCTTCCAAAGGGCATTGATATTGTCTTTTTAATCAACTGCGACCTCCACCACTCTTCCAAGGGGCATTAAAACCGTCTTGTTAAGCTACTGTCACGTCCATGTCTATTCCACCGGGCATTGATATTGTCTTTTTATTCCACTGTAACCTCCACCACTCTTCCAAGGGGCATTGATCTTGTCTTTTTATTCCACTGCGACTTCTGCCTCTCTTCTAACGGGCATTTATATTGTCTTTTAAATCCACTGCGACCTCGACTACTCTTCCAAGAGCATTAAAACAGTCGTCTTAAGCTACTGTGACCTCCACGTCTCTTCCAGGGGGCATTAAAACCGTCTGGTTAAAACACTCTGAACGCCACAGCTCTTCCAAGGGGCATTGATATTGTCTTTTTTTTCCTCTGTAACCTCCAAAACTCTTCCAAGGGGCATTGATTTTGTCTTTTTATTCCACTTCGAACTTAACCACTCTTCCAATGGGCATTGATATTGTCTTTTTAAACCACTGCGACCTCCACCACTCTTCCAAGAGGCATTAAAACCGTCTTGTTAAGCTACTGTCACATCCATGTCTATTCCACCGGGCATTGATATTGTCTTTTTATTCCACTGTAACCTCCACCACTCTTCCAAGGGGCATTCATCTTGTCTTTTTATTCCACTGCGACTTCTACCTCTCTTCTAAGGGGCATTTATATTGTCTTTTAAATCCACTGCGACCTCCACTACTCTTCCAAGGGGAATTAAAACAGTCTTGTTAAGCTACTGTGACCTCCAGGTCTCTTCCAAGGGGCTTTAAAAGCGTCTGGTTAAACCAATCTGAACTCCACAGCTCTTCCGAGGGTCATTGTTATTGTCTTCTTATTCCACTGTAACCTCCACCACTCTTCCAAGGGGCATTAAAATGGTCTTGTTTAGGTACTGTGACGTCGAAGTCTCTTCCAAGGGGCATTAAAACCATCTGGTTAAACCACTCTGAACTCCACAGCTCTTCCAAGGGGCATTTGTATTGTCTTTTTATTCCACTCTAACCTCCACCACTCTTCCAAGGGGCATTCACATTGTCTTTTTATTCTACTGCGACCTCCACCACTCTTCCAAGGGGCATTGATATTGTTTTTTAGTCCACTGCGAACTCCACCCCTCTCCAAGGGGCATTAAAACCATCTTGTTAAGCTACTGTGACCTCCACGTGTCTTCGAAGGGGCATTGATATTGTCTTTTTATTCAACTGTAACCTCCACCAATCTTCCAAGGGGCATTTATATTGTTTTTTTACTCCACTGCAACCTCCACCACTCTTCCAAGGAGCATTAATATTGTCTTTTTAACCCACTGCGACCTCCACTACTCTACCAGGGGGCAATAAAACCGTCTTGATAAGTTACTGTGACCACCACGTCTCTTCCAAGGGGTGTTAAAACCGTCTGGTTATTCCACTCTGAACTCCACAGCTCTTCTAAGGGGCATTATTATTGTCTTTTTATTCCACTGTAACCTCCACCACTCTTCCAAGGGGCATTGATATTGTCTTCTTATTCCACTGCGACCTTCACCAGTCCTCCAAGGGGCATTAAAACCATCTTGTTAATCTACTGTGACCTCCACATCTCTTCCACGGGGCATTGGTATTGTCTTTTAATTCCACTGTAACATCCACCACTCGTCCAAGGGGCATTGATATTGTCTTTTTATTCCACTGCGACCTACAGCACTCTTCCATGGGGCATTGATATTGTCTTTTTAATCCACTGTGACCTCCACCACTCTTCCAAGGGGCATTAAAACCGTCTTGCTAAACTACTGTGACCTCAACGTCTCTTCCACGGGCCATTGATATTGTCTTTCTATTACACTGAAACCTCCACCACTCATCCAAGGGGAATTGATATTGTCTTTTTATTCCAATGTAACCTCCTCCACTCTTCCAAGGGGCATTGATGTTGTCTTTTTATTCCACGGTAATGTCCACCCCACTTCCAAGGGTCACTGATATTGTCTTTTTATTCCACTGCGACCTCCAACACTCTTCCAATGGGCATTGATATTCTCTTTTAAATCCACTGTGACCTCTACCACTTTTCCAAGGGGCATTAAAACAGTCTTGTTAAGCTACTGTGACCTCCATGTCTCTTCCACGGGGCATTGATATTGTCTTTTTATTCCACTGCGACCTCCACCACTCTTCCAAGGGGCATTGATATTGTCTTTTTAAACCACTGCGACCTTCACCACTCTTCTAAGGGGCATTAAAACAGTCTTGATAAGCTACTGTGACCTCTACGTCTCTTCCAAGGGGCAATAAAACCATCTGGTTAAACCATTCTGTACTCCACAGTTCTTCCAAGGAGCATTGATATTGTCTTTTTATTCGACTGTAACCTCAACCACTCTTCCAAGGGGCATTGATATTGACTTTTTATTCCACTGCGACCTACACCACTCTTCCAAGGGGCATTTATATTGTCTTTCTAATCCACTGCGACCTCCACCACACTTCCAAGTGGCATTAAAACCATCTTGTTAGCTACTGTGACCTCCACGTCCCTTCCACGGGGCATTAATATTGTATTTTAATTCCACTGCGACCTCCACAACTCTTCCAAGGTGCATTGATATTGTCTTTTTAATCCATTGCGACCTCCACCACTTTTCCAAGGGGCATTAAAACCATCTTGTTAAGCTACTGTGACCTCCACGTCTCTTCCAAGGGACAATAAAACCGTCTGGTTAAACCACTCTGAACTCCACAGCTCTTCCAATGGGCATTCGTATTGTCTTTTTATTCCACTCTAACCCTCACCACTCTTCCAAGGGGCATTGACATTGTTCTTTTATTCCACTGCGACCTCCTCCATTCTTCCAAGGGGCATTAAAACTGTCTTGTTAAGCTACAGTGACCTCCACATCTCTTCTACTGGGCATTGATATTGTCTTTTTATTCAAGTGTAACCTCCACCATTCTACCAAGGGGCATTGATATTGTATTTTTATTCCCCTGCGACCTCCACCACTCTTCCAAGGGGCATTGATATTGTCTTTTTAATCCACTGCGACCTCCACCACTATTCCAAGGGGCATTAAAGCCATCTTGTTAAGCTATTGTAACCTCGACTTCTCTTCCACTGGGCATTGATATTGTCTTTTTATTCCACTGTAACCTCCACCACTCTTCCAAAGGGAATTGATATTGTCTTTTTATTCCACTGCTACATCCACCACTCTTCCTAGGGGCATTTATATTGTCTTTCGAAACCACTGCGACCTCCACCACACTTCCAAGTGGCATTAAAACCGTCTTGTTAGCTACTCTGACCTCCACGTCCCTTCCACGGGGCATTAATATTGTATTTTAATTCCACTGCGACCTCCACAACTCTTCCAAGGGGCATTGATATTGTCTTTTTAATCCACTGCGACCTCCACCTCTTTTCCAAGGGGCATTAAAACCACCTTGTTAAGCTACTGTGACCTCAACGTCTCTTTCAAGCGACAATAAAACCGTGTGGTTAAACCACTCTGAACTCCACAGCTCTTCCAAGGGGCATTGGTATTGTCTTTTTATTCCTCTCTAACCCTCACCACTCTTCCAAGGGGCATTGACATTGTTCTTTTATTCCACTGCGACCTCCTCCATTCTTCCAAGGGGCATTAAAACTGTCTTGTTAAGCTACAGTGACCTCCACATCTCTTCTACTGAGCATTAATATTGTCTTTTTATTCAAGTGTAACCTCCACCATTCTACCAAGGGGCATTGATATTGTATTTTTATTCCCCTGCGACCTCCACCACTCTTCCAAGGGGCATTGATATTGTCTTTTTAATTCACTGCGACCTCCACCACTATTCCAAGGGGCATTAAAACCATCTTGTTAAGCTATTGTGACCTCGACTTCTCTTCCACTGGGCATTGATATTGTCTTTTTATTCCACTGTAACCTCCACCACTCTTCCAAGGGGAATTGATATTGTCTTTTTATTCCACTGCTACATCCACCACTCTTCCAAGGGGCATTGATATTGTCTTTTTAATCCACTGCGACTCCCACCACTCTTCCTCGTGGCATTAAAACCGTCTTTCTAAGCTACTGTGACCTCCACATCTCTATCAACGGGCATTAACACCGTATCGTTAAACCACTCTGAACTCCAAAGATCTTCCAAGGGGCATTAATATTGTCTTTTTATTCCACTGTAACCTCCAACACTCTTCCATGGGGAATTGATATTGTCTTTTTATTCAACTGAGACTTCCACCACTCCTTCAAGGAGCATTGACATTGTCTTTTTAATCCACTTCGACCTCCACCACTCTTCCAAGGGGCATTAAAACAGTCTTGTTAATCTACTGTGAACTCCACGTCTCTTCAAAGGGGCATTAAAACCGTCAATTCAAACCACTCTCAACTCCGCAGCTATTGCAAGGGGCATTGATATTGTCTTTTTATTCCACTGTAACCTCCACCACTCTTACAAGGGACATTGATATTGTCTTTTTATTCCACTGCGACCTACACTACTCTTCCAAGGGGCATTGATATTGTCTTTTTAATCCACTTCGACCTCCACCACTTTTCCAAGTGGCATTAAAAAAGTCTTGTCAATCTACTGTAACCTCCATGTCTCTTCCAAGGGGCATTAAAACCATCAATTTAAACCACTCTCAGCTTCACAGCTCTTGCAAGGGGCTTTGATACTGTTTTTTATTCCACTGTAACCTCCAGCATGCTTCCAAGGGGCATTGATATTGTCTTTTTATTCCATTGCGACTTTCACCTCTCTTCCAAGGGACATTAAAACCATCTTGTTAAGCTACTGTGACATCCACGTCTCTTTCACAGGGCATTGATATCGTCTTTTATTCCACTGTAACCTCCACCTCTCTTCCAAGGGGCATTGATATTGTCTTTTTATTCCACTGCGACCTCCACCACTCTTCAATGGGACATTAAAACCATCTTGTTAAGCTACTGTGACCTCCATGTCTCTTCCAAGGGCATTGATATTGTCTTTTTATTCCACTGTAACCTCCAACACTCTTCCAAGGGGCATTGATATTGTCTTTTTATTCAACTGAGACTTCCACCACTCCTTCAAGGAGCATTGACATTGTCTTTTTAATCCACTCTAACGTCCAGCACTCTTACAAGGGGCATTGATATTGTCGTTTTATTCCACTGCGACTTCCACCTCTCTTCCAAGGAGCATTAAAACCGTCTGCTTAAGCTACTGTGACATCCAAGTCTCTTTCACGGGGCATTGATAGTGTCTTTTTATTCCACTGTAACCTTCACCACTCTTAGAAGGGGCATTGATATTGTCTTTTTATTCCACTGCGACATGCACCACTCTTCCAAGGGGCATTGATATTGTCTTTATATTCCACTGCGAACTCCACCACTCTTCCAAGAGGCATTGATATTGTATTTTAATCCACTGCGACCTCCATCACTTTTCCAAGGGGCATTAAAATCATTTTGTTAAGCTACTGTGACCTCCACGTCACTTCCAAGGGGCATTAAAACCGTCTGGTTTAACTTCTCTGAACTCCACAGCTCTTCCAAGGGGCATTGATATTGTATTTTTATTCCACTTTAACCTCCACCACTCTTCCAAGCGAAATTGATATTATCTTTTTATTCCACTGCGACCTCCAATACTCTTCCAAGGGGTCATTGATATTGTCTTTTTATTCCACTGCGACCTCCACCACTTTTCCAAGGGGCATAAAAACCGTCTTGTTAAGCTACGGTGACCTCCACGTCTCTTCCAAGGGGCATTAAAACCATCAATTTAAAACACACTGAACTCCACAGCTCTTGCAAGAGGCATTGATATTGTCTTTTTATTCCACTGTAACCTCCACCACTCTTCCAAGGGGCATTGATTTTGTCTTTTTAATCCACTGCGACCTCCATCTCTCTTCCAAGAAGCATTAAAACCGTCTTGTTTAGCTATTGTGACCTCCACGTCTATTCCACGGTGCGTTAAAACCTTCTGGTTAAACCACTGTGAACTCCACAGCTCTTCCAAGGGGCTTTGATATTGACTTTTTATTCCACTGTAACCTCCACCACTCTTCCAAGGGGCATTGATATTGTCTTTTTATTTTACTGCGACGTCCACCACTCTTCCAAGGGGCATTAATATTGTCTTTTTATTCCACTGCGACCTCCACCACTCATCCAAGGGTCATTGCTATTGTCTTTTTATTCCACTGTAACCTCCAGCACTCTTCCAAGGGGCACTGATATTGTCTTTTTATATCAACTGTGACCTCCACCTCTCTTCCAAGGGGCATTAAAACAGTCTTGTTAAGCTACTGTGACCTCCACTCTCTTCCACGGGGCATTGATATTGTCTTTTTATTCAACTGCGACCACCACCACTCTTCCAAGGGGCATTGATATTGTCTTTTTAATCAACTGTTACCTTCACCACTCTTCCAAGGGGCATTAAAACCGTCATGTTAAGCTACTGTGACCTCCACGTCTCTTCCACGGTGCATTGATATTGTCTTTTTTTTCTACTGTAACCTCCACCACGCTTCCAAAGAGCATTGATATTGTCTTTTTATTCCATTGCGACCTCCACCACTCTTCCAAGGGGCATTGATATTGTCTTATTAATCCACTGAGACCTCCACTACTTTTTCATGTGGCATTAAAACTGTCTTGTTAAGCTACTGTGACCTCCATTTCTCTTCCAAGGGATATTAAAACCGTCAATTTCAACCACTCTGAACTCCAGAGCTCTTGCAAGAGGCATTGATATTGTCTTTTTATTCCATTGTAATTTTCAGCACTCTTCTAAGGGGCAGTGATATTGTCTTTTTAAACCACTGCGACCTCCACCACTCTTCCAAGGGGCATTAAAACAGTCTAGATAAGCTACTGTGACCTCTACGTCTCTTCCAAGGGGCAATAAAACCGTCTGGTTAAACCATTCTGTACTCCACAGTTCTTCCAAGGAGCATTGATATTGTCTTTTTATTCGACTGTAACCTCCACCACTCTTCCAAGGGGCATTGATATTGACTTTTTATTCCACTTCGACCTACACCACTCTTCCAAGGGGCATTGATATTGTCTTTTTAATCCACTGTGACCTCCACCACTCTTCCAAGTGGCATTAAAACCGTCTTGTTAGCTATTGTGACCTCCACGTCCCTTCCACGGGGCATTGATATTGTATTTTAATTCCACTGCGACCTCCAAAACTCTTCCAAGGGGCATTGATATTGTATTTTTAATCCACTGCGACCTCCACCACTTTTCCAAGGGGCATTAAAACCATCTTGTTAAGCTACTGTGACCTCCACGTCTCTTCCAAGGGGCAACAAAACAGTCTGGTTAAACGACTCTGAACTCCACAGCTCTTCCAAGGGGCATTGGTATTGTCTTTTTATTCCACTCTAACCCCCACCAGTCTTCCAAGGGGCATTGACATTGTTTTTTTATTCCACTGCAACCTCCACCATTTTTCCAAGGGGCATTAAAACTGTCTTGTTAAGCTGCAGTGACCTCTACATCTCTTCCACTGGGCATTGATATTGTCTTTTTATTCCAGTGTAACATCCACCACTCTACCAAGGGGCATTGATATTGTATTTTCATTCCACTGCGACCTCCACCACTCTTCCAAGGGCATTGATATTGTCTTTTTAATCCACTGCGACCTCCACCACTATTCCAAGGGGCATTAAAACCAACTTGTTAAACTATTATGACCTCGACGTCTCTTCCACTGGGCATTGTTATTGTCTTTTTATTCCACTGTAACCTCCACCACTCTTCCAAGGGGCATTGATATTGTCTTTTTATTCCACTGCTACCTCCACCACTCTTCCAAGGGGCATTGATATTGTCTTTTTAATCCACTGTGACCGCCACCATTCTTCCTTGTGGCATTAAAACAGTCTTTTTAAGCTACTGCGACCTCCACTTCTCTTCCAAGGGGCATTAAAACCGTCTGGTTAAACAACTCTGAACTCCAAAGTTCTTCCAAGGGGCATTGATATTGTCTTTTTATTCCACTGTAACCTCCAACACTTTTCCATGGGGCATTGATATTGTCTTTTTATTCAACTGAGACTTCCACCACTCCTTCAAGGAGCATTGACATTGTCTTTTTAATCCACTTCGACCTCCACCACTTTTCCAAGGGGCATTAAAACAGTCTTGTTAATCTACTGTGAACTCCACGTCTCTTCAAAGAGGCATTTAAACCATCAATGTAAACGACTCTCAACTCCGCAGCTCTTGCAAGTGGCATTGATATTGTCTTTTTATTCCACTGTAACCTCCACCACTCTTACAAGGGGCATTGATATTGTCTTTTTTTTCCACTGCGACCTCCACCACTCTTCCAAGGGGCATTGATATCGTCTTTTTAATCCACTTCGACCTCCACCACTTTTCCAAGGGGCATTAAAAAAGTCTTGTTAATCTACTGTAACCTCCACTTCTCTTCCAAGGGGCATTAATACCGTCAATTTAAACTACTCTCAGCTCCACAGCTCTTGCAAGGGGCTTTGATATTGTTTTTTTTTCCACTGTAACCTCCAGCACTCTTCCAAGGGGCATTGATATTGTCTTTTTATTCCACTGCGACTTTCACCTCTCTTCCAAGGGACATTTAAACCATCTTGTTAAGCTACTGTGACATCCACGTCTCTTTCATGGGGCATTGATATTGTCTCTTATTCCACTGTAACCTCCAGCACTCTTCCAAGGGGCATTGATATTGTCTTTTTATTCCACTGCGACTTCCACCTCTCTTCCAAGGGGCATTAAAACCGTCTTCTTAAACTACTGTGACATCCACGTCTCTTTCACTGGGCATTGATATTGTCTTTTTATTCCACTGTAACCTTCACCACTCTTAGAAGGGGCATTGATATTGTCTTTTTATTCCACTGCGACCTCCACCACTCTTCCAAGGGGCATTGATATTGTCTTTTTATTCCACTGCTACCTCCACTACTCTTCCAAGGGGCATTGATATAGTCTTTTTATTCCACTGGGACCTCCACCACTCTTCCAAGGGGCATTTATATTGTCTTTTTAATCCACTTCGACCTCCACCACTTTTCCAAGGGGCATTAAAACCGTCTTGTTAAGCTACTGTGACCTCCACGTCTCTTCCAAGGGGCATTAAAACCATCAATTTAAACCACTCTGAACTCCACAGCTCTTACAAGAGACATTGATATTGTCTTTTTATTCCAATGTAACATCCACCACTCTTCCAAGGGGCATTGATATTGTCTTTTTATTTTACTGCGACCTCCACCACTCTTCCAAGGGGCATTAATATTGTCTTTTTATTCCACTGCGACCTCCAGCACTCTTCCAATGGGCATTGATATTCTCTTTTTAATTCACTGTGACCTCCACCACTTTTCCAATGGGCATTAAAATCGTCTTGTTAAGCTACTGTCACCTCCACGTCTCTTCCAAGGGGCATTAAAACCATCAATTTAAACCACTCTGAACTCCACAGCTCTTACAAGAGGCATTGATATTGCCTTTTTAATCCACTGCGACCTCCATCTCTCTTCCAAGAAGTATTAAAACCGTCTTGTTTAGCTACTGTGCCCTCCACGTCTATTCCACTGTGCCTTAAAACCTTCTGGTAAAACAACTGTCAACTCCACAGCTCTTCCAAGGGGCATTGATATTGTCTTGTTATTCCACTGTAACCTCCACCACTCTTCAAAGGGTCATTGATATTGTCTTTTTATTCCACTGCGACCTCCACCTCTCTTCCAAGGGGCATTAAAACCATCTTGTTAAGCTACTGTGACCTCCAAGTCTCTTCCACGAGGCATTGATATTGTCTTTTTATTCCACTGCCACCTCCACATCTCTTCCAAGGGGAATTGATATTGTCTTTTTAATCCACTGCGACCTCCACCACTCTTCCAAGGGGCATTAAAACAGTTTTGATAAGCTACTGTGACCTCCACGTCTCTTCCAAGGGGCATTAAAACCGTCTGGTTAAACCACTCTGAACTCCACAGCTCTTCCAAGAGTCATTGATATTGTCTTTTTATTTGACTGTAACCTCCACCACTCTTCCAAGGGGCATTAAAACCGTCTTGTTAAGCTACTGTGACCTCCACTTCTCTTCCAAGGTGCATTAAAACCGTCAATTTAAACCACTCTGAACTCCACAGCTCTTGCAAGAGGCATTGATATGGTCTCTTTATTCCACTGAAACCTCCACCACTATTCCAAGGGGCGTTGATTTTGTCTTTTTAATCCACTGCGACCTCCATCACTCTTCCAAGAAGCATTAGAACCATCTTGTTTAGCTACTGTGACCACCACGTCTATTCCACGGTGCCTTAAAACCTTCTGGTTAAACCACTGTGAACTCCACAGCTCTTCCAAGGTGCATTGATATTGTCATTTTATTCCACTGTAACCTCCACCACTCTTCCAGGGGGCATTGATATTGTCTTTTTATTTTACTGCGACCTCCACCACTCTTCCAAGGGGCATTAATATTGTCTTTTTATTCCAATGCGACCTCCACCACTCTTCCAAGGGTCATTGATATTGTCATTTTATTCCTCTGTAACCTCCACCACTCTTCCAAGGGGCATTGATATTGTCTTTTTATTCCACTGCGACCTCCACCTCTCTTCCACGGGGCATTAAAACCATATTGTTAAGCTACTGTGACCTCCAAGTCTCTTCCACGAGGCATTAATATTGTCTTTTTATTCCACTGCGACCTCCACATCTCTTCCAAGGGGAATTGATATTGTCTATTTATTCCACTGCGACCTCCACCTCTCTTCTAAGGGGCATTGATATTCTCTTTTTAATTCACTGTGACCTCCACCACTCTTCCAAGGGGCATTAAAACCGTCTTGTTAAGCTACTGTGACCTCCACGTCTCTTCCAAGGGGCATTAAAATCATCAATTTAAACCACTCTGAACTCCACAGCTCTTCCAAGAGGCATTGATATTGTCTTTTTATTTGACTGTAACCTCCACCACTCTTCCAAGGGGCATTAAAACCGTCTTGTTAAGCTACTGTGACCTCCACTTCTCTTCCAAGGTGCATTAAAACCGTCAATTTAAACCACTCTGAACTCCACAGCTCTTGCAAGAGGCATTGATATGGTCTTTTTATTCCACTGAAACCTCCACCACTATTCCAACGGGCGTTGATTTTGTCTTTTTAATCCACTGCGACCTCCATCACTCTTCCAAGAAGCATTAAAACAGTCTTGTTTAGATACTGTGACCACCACGTCTATTCTACGGTGCCTTAAAACCTTCTGGTTAAACCACTGTGAACTCCACAGCTCTTCCAAGGTGCATTGATATTGTCATTTTATTCCACTGTAACCTCCACCACTCTTCCAAGGGGGAATTAATATTGTCTTTTTATTCCACTGTGACCTCCACCACTCTTCCAAGGGTCATTGATATTGTCATTTTATTCCACTGTAACCTCCACCACTCTTCCAAGGGGCATTGATATTGTCTTTTTATTCCACTGCGACCTCCACCTCTCTTCCAAGGGGAATTGATATTGTCTATTTATTCCACTGCGACCTCCACCTCTCTTCTAAGGGGCATTGATATTGTCTTTTTAATCCACTGCGACCTCCACCACTCTTCCAAGGGGCATTAAGACAGTCATGATAAGCTACTGTGACCTCCACGTCTCTTCCAAGGGGCATTAAAACCGTCTGGTTAAACAACTCTGAACTCCAAAGTTCTTCCAAGGGGCATTGATATTGTCTTTTTATTCCACTGTAACCTCCAACACTTTTCCATGGGGCATTGATATTGTCTTTTTATTCAACTGAGACTTCCACCACTCCTTCAAGGAGCATTGACATTGTCTTTTTAATCCACTTCGACCTCCACCACTTTTCCAAGGGGCATTAAAACAGTCTTGTTAATCTACTGTGAACTCCACGTCTCTTCAAAGAGGCATTTAAACCATCAATGTAAACGACTCTCAACTCCGCAGCTCTTGCAAGTGGCATTGATATTGTCTTTTTATTCCACTGTAACCTCCACCACTCTTACAAGGGGCATTGATATTGTCTTTTTTTTCCACTGCGACCTCCACCACTCTTCCAAGGGGCATTGATATCGTCTTTTTAATCCACTTCGACCTCCACCACTTTTCCAAGGGGCATTAAAAAAGTCTTGTTAATCTACTGTAACCTCCACTTCTCTTCCAAGGGGCATTAATACCGTCAATTTAAACTACTCTCAGCTCCACAGCTCTTGCAAGGGGCTTTGATATTGTTTTTTTTTCCACTGTAACCTCCAGCACTCTTCCAAGGGGCATTGATATTGTCTTTTTATTCCACTGCGACTTTCACCTCTCTTCCAAGGGACATTTAAACCATCTTGTTAAGCTACTGTGACATCCACGTCTCTTTCATGGGGCATTGATATTGTCTCTTATTCCACTGTAACCTCCAGCACTCTTCCAAGGGGCATTGATATTGTCTTTTTATTCCACTGCGACTTCCACCTCTCTTCCAAGGGGCATTAAAACCGTCTTCTTAAACTACTATGACATCCACGTCTCTTTCACTGGGCATTGATATTGTCTTTTTATTCCACTGTAACCTTCACCACTCTTAGAAGGGGCATTGATATTGTCTTTTTATTCCACTGCGACCTCCACCACTCTTCCAAGGGGCATTGATATTGTCTTTTTATTCCACTGCTACCTCCACTACTCTTCCAAGGGGCATTGATATAGTCTTTTTATTCCACTGGGACCTCCACCACTCTTCCAAGGGGCATTTATATTGTCTTTTTAATCCACTTCGACCTCCACCACTTTTCCAAGGGGCATTAAAACCGTCTTGTTAAGCTACTGTGACCTCCACGTCTCTTCCAAGGGGCATTAAAACCATCAATTTAAACCACTCTGAACTCCACAGCTCTTACAAGAGACATTGATATTGTCTTTTTATTCCAATGTAACATCCACCACTCTTCCAAGGGGCATTGATATTGTCTTTTTATTTTACTGCGACCTCCACCACTCTTCCAAGGGGCATTAATATTGTCTTTTTATTCCACTGCGACCTCCACCACGCTTCCAAGGGTCATTGATATTGTCTTTTTATACCACTGTAACCTCCACCACTCTTCCAAGGGGCACTGATATTGTCTTTTTATTCCACTGCAACTTCCACCTCTCTTCCAAGGGGCATTAAAACCATCTTGTTAAGCTACTGTGACCTCCACGTCTCTTTCACGGGGCATTGATATTGTCTTTTAATTCCACTGTGACCTCCACCACTCTTCCAAGGGGCATTGATATTGTCTTTTTAATCCACTGGGACCTTCACCACTCTTCCAAGTGGCATTGATATTGTCTTTTTAATCCTCTGTGACCTCCACCACTCTTCCAAGGGGCATTAAAACCGTCTTGTTAAGCTACTGTGACCTCCAAGTCTCTTACAAGGTGCATTAAAACCGTCAATTTAAACCACTCTGAACTCCACAGCTCTTGCAAGAGGCATTGATATTGTCTTTCTACTCCACTGTAACCTACAGCACTCTTTCAAGGGGCATTGATATTGTCTTTTTATTCCACTACGACTTCCACCACTCTCCCAAGGTGCATTAAAAACATCTTGTTTAGCTACTGTACCATCCATGTCTATTCCACGGGGCATTGATGTTGTCTTTTTATCACACTGTATCCTCCATCACTCTTCCAAGGGGTATTGATATTGTCTTTTTATTCCACTGCAACTACCACCTCTCTTCTAAGGGGCATTGATATTGTCTTTTTAATCCACTGCAACCTCCACCACTCTTCCAAGAGGCATTAAAACAGTCTTGTTAAGCTACTGTGACCTCCACATCTCTTCCAAGCGGCATTAAAACCGTCTGGATAAACCACTCTGAACTCCACAGCTCTTCCAAGGGGCATTGATATTGTCTTTTTATTCCACTGTATCCTCCATCACTCTTCCAAGGGGTATTGTTATTGTCTTTTTATTCCACTGCAACTACCACCTCTCTTCTAAGGGGCATTGATATTGTCTTTTTAATCCACTGCGACCTCCACCACTCTTCCAAGAGGCATTAAAACAGTCTTGTTAAGCTACTGTGACCTCCACATCTCTTCCAAGCGGCATTAAAACCGTCTGGATAAACCACTCTGAACTCCACAGCTCTTCCAAGGGGCATTGATATTGTCTTTTTATTCCACTGTAACCTCCACCATTCTTCAAAGGGGTATTGATATTGTCTTTTTAATGCACTGCGACCTCCACCACCCTTCCAAGGGGCATTAAGACCATCTGGTTAAAAGACTCTGAACTCCATATCTCTTTCAAGAGGCATTGATATTGTCTTTTTATTTCACTGTAACCTCCACCACTCTATCAAGGGGCATTGATATTGGCTATTTATTCCACTGCGACCTCCACCACTCTTCCAAGGGGCATTAAAACCGTCTTGTTAAGCTACTGTCACCTTCACGTCCCTTCCAAGGGGCATTAAAACCGTCAATTTAAACCACTCTGAACTCCACAGCTCTTGCAAGGGGCATTGATATTGTCTTTTTATTCCACTGCAACTTCCACCTCTCTTCCAAGGGGCATTAAAACCGTCTTGTTAAGCTACTGTGACCTCCATGTCTCTTCCACAGGGCATGGATATTGTCTTTTTATTCCACTGGAACCGCCAACATTCTTCCAATGGGCATTGATATTGTGTTTTTATTCCACTGAGACTTCAACCACTACTTCAAGGAGCATTGACATTGTCTTTTTAATCCACTTCGACATCCAATACTCTTCCAACGGGCATTAAAACAGTCTTGTTAATCTTCTGTGACCTCCACGTCTCTTCCAAGGGGCATTAAAACCGTCAATTTAAACCACTCTCAACCCCACAGCTCTGGCAAGGGGCTTTGATATTGTTTTTTATTCCAATGTAACCTCCAGCACTCTTCCAAGGGGCATTGATATTGTCTTTTCATTCCACTGCGACTTTCACCTCTCTTCCAAGGGACATTAAAACCGTCTTGTTAAGGTACTGTGACATCCACGTCTCTTTAACGGGGCATTTATATTGTCTTTTTATTCCACTGTAAACTACACCACTCTTCCAAGGGGCATTGATATTCTCTTCTAATTCCACTGCCACCTCCACCACTCTTCCAAGGGGCATTGATATTGTCTTTTTAATCCACTGCGACCTCCACCACTTTTCCAAGGGGCATTAAAAACGTCTTTTTAAGCTACTGTGACCGCCACGTCACTTCCAATGGGCTTTAAAACCGTCTGGTTTTACTGCTCTAAACTCCACTGCTCTTCCAAGGGGCATTGATATTGTCTTTTTAATCCACTGTTACCTCCACCACTCTTCCAAGGGGCAATGATATTGTTTTTTTATTCCACTGCGACCTCCACTACTCTTCCAAGGGGCATTGATATTGTTTTTTTATTCCACTGCGACCTCCACCACTCTTCTAAGGGGCATTTATATGGTCTTTTTAATCAACTGCGACCTCCACCACTCTTCCAAGGGGCATTAAAACTGTCTTGTTAAGCTGCTGTAACCTCCATGTCTATTCCACGGGGCATTGATATTGTCTTTTTATTCCAATGTAACCTCCACCACTCTTCTAAGGGGCAGTGATATTGTCTTTTTAAACCACTGCGACCTCCACCACTCTTCCAAGAGGCATTAAAAACATCTTATTAAGCTACCATGACCTCCACGTCTCTTCCAATGGGCATTAAAACCGTCTTGTTAAACCACTCTGAATTCCACAGCTCATCAAAGGGGCATTGATATTGTCTTTTTATTCCACTGTAACCTCCACCACTTTTCCTATGGGAATTGATATTGTCTTTTTATTATTATTATTATTATTTATTATTATAGCGCCATTTATTCCATGGCGCTTTACATGATAGGGATATACATTACAAAAGCATTTACATAATCTTAACAAAACGAGTCAGCGACTGGTACAGGAGGAGCGAGGACCCTGCCCACGAGGGCTCACGTTCTAGAAGGGATGGGTGGGGATACATTAGGTGAGGGAAGAGCTAGTTGTGCAGCGGTGGTTACTGCAGGTTGTAGGCTTGTCGGAAGAGGAGGGTCTTCAAGTTTCTTTTGAAGGTTTCCACGGTCAGCGAGAGTCTGTTGTGTTGGGTTAGAGAGTTCCAGAGTAGGGGGGATGCACGGGAGAAATCTTGTATACGATTGTGGGAGGAGGAGATAAGAGGGGAGTAGAGAAGGAGTTCTTGTGAGGATTGGAGGTTGCGTGCAGGTAAGTACCGGGAGACTAGGTCACAGATGTATAGGGGAGACAGGTTGTGGATGGCTTTGTATGCCATGGTTAGAGTTTTGAACTGGAATCTCTGGGCAATGGGGAGCCAGTGAAGACATTGACAGAGAGGAGAGGCCGAGGAATAGTGGGGGGACAGGTGAATTAGTCGAGCAGCAGAGCTTAGGATAGATTGGAGAGGCGCCAGAGTGTTGTAAGGGAGGCCACAGAGCAGGAGGTTGCAGTAGTCGAGGCGGGATATGATGAGGGCATGCACTAGTGTTTTTGCAGAGTCTTTGCTGAGAAATGCACGGATCCGGGAGATGTTTTTGATTTGGAGTCGGCAGGAAGTGGAAAGGGCTTGGATATGTGGCTTGAAGGAGAGATCAGAGTCCAGGGTTACTCCAAGGCAGCGAGCTTGTGGGACTGAGGAGAGTGAACAGCCATTGACGTTGATGGCTAGGTCAAATGGGGGATGTGAATGAGAGGGTGGAAAGATGATGAACTCTGTTTTATCCATGTTGAGTTTTAGAAATCTGTCAGAGAAGAATGATGACATGGCGGACAGACATTGTGAAATTTTGATTAGTAGGAGGGAGATATCGGGTCCAGAGAGGTAGATCTGTGTGTCGTCAGTATAGGGGTGATACTGAAAACTGTGAGACTCTATGAGCTGTCCCAGGCCAAAGGTGTAGATGGAGAAGAGCAGAGGTCCTAGAACTGAACCTTGGGGGACACCGACAGATAGGGGTCGAGTTGAGGAGGTGGTGCGTGAGTGGGAGACTCTGAATGTCCTGTCTGTTAAGTATGAGAAGATCCAAGATAGAGCCAAGTCCGTGATGCCAAGAGATGAGAGAATCTGGAGTAAGAGGGAATGGTCCACTGTCTCAAAGGCAGATGACTGGTCCAGAAGGAGGAGGATGGAGTGGATTTGGCATTTAGTAGGTCGTTGGTGACTTTGGTCAGGGCAGTTTCAGTCGAGTGATGCGGTCGGAAGCCAGATTTCAGACGGTCGAAGAGGGAGCAGGAGGAGAGGTGGGAGGACAGTTCAAGGTGAACATGTTGTTCTAGTAGTTTTGAGGCTAAGGGGAGGAGTGATATGGGGCGGTAGCTAGTCAGAGAGGAAGGGTCAAGGGAGGGCTTTTTGAGGATGGGTGTGATTGCGGCATGTTTGAAACATGAGGGTAAGACATCGGTTGTTAGTGACAGATTGAAGAGGTGGGTTAGGGTTGGGATGAAGACTGTGGTAAGGTTAGTGATGAGGTGGGATGGGATTGGGTCAAGTTCGCAGGTGGTGAGGTGTGATTTGGAGAGTAAAGAGGAGACTTGACCTTCTGTAATGGTGGAGAAGTGGGGTTTGGAGGAGGAAGGTTGAATAGATATGAGGAGGGGTTGTCTGGACTTTAGGCAAAAGTTTTGTCTGAAGGTGTCAATCTTCTGTTTGAAGAATGAGGCAAAGTCGTCGGCTGAGATGAGAGAAGAGGGAGGAGGTGCTGGGGGATGAAGGAGAGAGTTTGAAAGTGTTAAATATCTGTTTAGGGTTGTGAGATAGGGAGGATATGAGAGATGAGAAGTAGGTTTGTTTTGCTGTAGTGAGTGCGGAATTGAAATTAGTGAGGGATTGCTTGTATGCGATGAAGTGCTCGATGGAGTGAGACCTTTTCCATCTCTGCTCCGCAACCCTGGAGACCCGGCGCAGTTCTTTAGTAAGTTTAGTGTGCCAAGATTGCCTGTTGAATGTGCGAGATGTGGTGTGTGTGAGAGGGGCGATCGAGTCTACAGCTGCAGCCATTGTGGTGTTATATGAAGCAGCAGCAACATCTGCATCGTGTAAGGAATTTATGTCTGTAAGAGGGAGGAGGGATTCAGAGAGTGAGTGTAAGTCAAGGTGTTTGAGATTTCTGCGAGGGTATGCAAGTTTGTGGAGTGGGGATTGTTGCCTCGGGGAGGAGAGAGAAGAGAATGTAAGTAGGCTGTGATCAGAGAGAGGGAGAGGTGAGTTAGAGAGGTTAGATAGGGAACAGAGGCGGGTGAAGATGAGGTCCAGTGTGTGGCCATCTTTGTGGGTGGGTGTGGAAGACCATTGAGTGAGTCCGAAGGAGGAAGTGAGAGATAGGAACATAGAGACAGACGAGTGGGAAGTGTTAATGGGGATTTTGAAGTCACCCATTATGATAGTGGGGATGTCAGTGGAGAGGAAGTGAAGCAGCCAGGTGGTGAAGTCGTCTAAGAAGGTGGTGGCTTGCCCTGGGGGTCGGTAAATGACGGCCAGTTGGAGGTTGGAGGGGGAATAGATGCGCACACAGTGCACCTCAAAAGAGGGGAGTGTAACGGAGGGTGGCAGTGGGATTTGGGTGAAAGCGCAGTGTTCTGATAGGAGAAAACCTACGCCTCCGCCATGTTTGCCGTTGGGGCGGGGGGTGTGGGAAAGGTGTAATCCGCCATATGAAAGTGCAGCTGGGGAGGCTGTGTCAGAGGGGCTGAGCTAGGTTTCAGTAATGGCGAGGAAGGAAAGTTTGTTTGTAATGAAAAGATCGTGGATGAAGGAAAGTTTGTTGCAGACAGAGAGAGCTTTCCATAGAGCTCCTGTTAGAGCTACTAAGGGAGTGGGGATTGGTTGGATGGGTATGAGGTTAGAAGGGTTGCTACAGTTTGTGGAAGGTCGTGGATAGGAGGAAGAAGTAACTGTGGGGATATGGCGAGGAGGACCAGGATTTGTAGAGATATCTCCAGCAGTGAGGAGGAGCAGAGAAAGTGTTAGCAGGTGGGAGCAAGAGAGAGCATGAGGTGGCTGTCTGTGTTTGGAGATCCAGGATTGAAGGTTTAGGAATAATTTGGAGGAGGAGGTGAGATGAATGGGGAGGATGGAGGGAGAGATGAAGAGTTTCTTACTAGGTGTAGGGATTTGAGGGGTTACTAGAAAGTGGAGGACTATAGAGGAAAAAGTGAGAGCTAACAGAAACATAGTTAAAAGAGAGTAAGTGGTCAAAGTGTTGGATACTTGACTCCTGCCCTGACTAACTGCCTCTGAAATAACTGCCACTTATCTCCAAAGCCTCTTTGCACAAGAAGACGCATGCACACCCCAGCACAAGTGCACTCCTTACAGAGCTTCTAAATATATAGGGCACATTAAACTATCAGGTGAAGGGCATTGTGGGAGCAGCATATGGCTAAATTAGCAGCTGGTCATCTCACCAGCAGATGGCTGGGTGATCAAACACAGAGCTAGGACTCTAGTCTCTGCAGTTTAGCACCTCTAAAAATCAGATAAGATCTATAGTGGGGAAGGGACAGACATAAGGGTGTTGAGTGGAGTGGGACAGATAAAGCAGAGAAGTTATGCAGAGCAAGTACCAGTGAGGTGAATCAGCAAAGCAGAGCATTAGATTACAGCAGACACAGCAAGCAGAGAAGTTATGCAGAGCATGTACCAGTGAGGTGAATCAGCAAAGCAGAGCATTAGATTACAGCAGACACAGCAAGCAGAGAAGTTATGCAGAGCATGGACCAGTGAGGTGAATCAGCAAAGCAGAGCATTAGATTACAGCAGACACAGCAAGCAGAGAAGTTATGCAGAGCATGTACCAGTGAGGTTATTCCACTGCGACCTCCACCACTGTTCTTAGGGGCATTAAAACCGTCTTGTTAAGCTACTGTGACCTCCACGTCTCTTCCACAGTGTATTGTTATTGTCTTTTTATTCCACTGCGACCTCCACCACTCTGCCAAGGGGCATTAAAATTTTCTTGTTAAGCTACTGTGATGTCCACGTCTCTTCCATGGGGCATTGATATTGTCTTTTTATTCCACTGTAACCTCCACCACTCTTCCAAGAGGCATTGATATTGTCTTTTAATTCCACTGTAACCTCCACCACTCTTCCAAGGGGCATTGATATTGTCTTTTTATTCCACTGCAACCTCCACCACTCTTCCAAGGTTCATTGATATTGTCTTTTTAATCCACTGCGACCTCCACCACTCTTCAAAGGGGCATTAAAACCGTCTTGTTAAGCTACTGTCACCTCCACGTCCCTTCCAAGGGGCATTAAAACAGTCAATTTAAACCACTCTGAACACCACAGCTCTTGCTAGGGGCATTGATATTGTCTTTTTATTCCAATGTAACCTCCAGCACTCTTCCAAGGGGCATTGATATTGTCTTTTTATTCCACTGCCACTTCCACCTCTCTTCCAAGGGCCATTAAAACCGTCTTATTAAGCTACTGTGACCTCCACGTCTCTTTCACGGGGCATTGATATTGTCTTTTTATTCCACTGGGACCTTCACCACTCTTCCAAGTGGCATTGATATTGTCTTTTTAATGCACTGCGACCTCCACCACTCTTCCAAGAGGCATTAAAACCGTATTGTTAAGCTACTGCGACCTCCACGTCTCTTCCAAGGTGCATTAAAACTGTAAATTTAAACCACGCTGAACTCCACAGCTCTTACAAGAGGCATTGATATTGTCTTTTTACTCCACTGTAACCTACAGCACTCTTTCAAGGGGCATTGATATTGTCTTTTTATTCCACTATGACTTCCACCACTCTCCCAATGTGCATTAAAAACATCTTGTTTAGCTACTGTAATGTCCATGTCTATTCCACGGGGCATTCATATTGTCTTTTTATTCCACTGTATTCTCCACCACTCTTCCAAGGGGTATTGATATTGTCTTTTTATTCCACTGCGACTACCACCTCTCTTCTAAGGGGCATTGATATTGTCTTTTTAATCCACTGCGACCTCCACCACTCTTCCAATAGGTATTAAAAAAGTCTTGTTAAGCTACTGTGACCTCCACATCTCTTCCAAGGGGCATTAAAACCGTCTGGTTAAACCACTCGGAACTCCACAGCTCTTCCAAGGGCATTGATATTGTCTTTTTATTCCACTGTAACCTCCACCATTCTTCCAAGGGGTATTGATATTGTCTTTTTAATGCACTGCGACCTCCACCACTCTTCCAAGGGGCATTAAAACCATCTGGTTAAACCACTCTGAACTCCATAGCTCTTTCAAGAGGCATTGATATTGTCTTATTATTTCACTGTAACCTCCTCCACTCTTTCAACGTGCATTGATATTGTCTTTTTATTCCACTGCGACCTCCACCACTCTTCCAAGGGGCGTTAAAACTGTCTTGTTAAGCTACTGTGACCTCCACGTGTCTTCCACGGGGCAATGATATTGTCTTTTTAATCCACTGTGACCTCCACCACTTTTCCAAGGGGTATTAAAACCGTCTTGTTAATCTACTGTGACCTCCACGTCTCTTTCAAGGGGCAATAAAACCATCTGGTTAAACCACTTTGAACTCCACAGCTCTTCCAAGGGGCATTGGTATTGTCTTTTTATTCCACTCTAACCTCCACCACTCTTCCAAGGGGCATTGACATTGTCTTTTTATTCCACTGCGACCACCATCATTCTTCCAAGGGGCATTGATATTGTCTTTTTATTCCGCTGCCACCTCCACCACTCTTCCAAGGGGTATTAAATCCGTCTTGTTAATCTACTGTGACCTCCACGTCTCTTTCAAGGGGCATTAAAACCATGTGGTTAAACCACTCTGAATTCCACAGCTCTTCCAAGGGGTATTGGTATTGTCTTTTTATTCCACTCTAACCCACACCACTCTTCCAAGGGGCATTGACATTGTCTTTTTATTCCACTGCGACCTCCACCATTCTTCCTAGGGGCATTAAACTGTCTTGTTAAGCTACAGTGACCTCCACATCTCTTCCACGGGGCATTGATATTGTCTTTTTATTCCACTGCGACCTCCACCACTCTTCCAAGGGGCATTGATATTGTCTTTTTATTCCACTGCGACCTCCGCCACTCTTCCAAAGGGCATTGATATTGTCTTTTATTCCACTGTAACCTCCACCACTGTTCTAAGGGGCATTAAAACCATCTTTTTAAGCTACTGTGACCTCCACGTTTCTTCCACAGGGCATTGCTATCGTCTTTTTATTCCACTGCGACCTACACCACTCTGCCAAAGGGCATTAAAACCGTCTTGTTAAGCTACTGTGACCTCCACGTCTCTTCCATAGGGCATTGATATTGTCTTTTTATTCCACTGTAACCTCCACCACTCTTCCAAGGTTCATTGATATTGTATTTTTAATCCACTGCAACCTCCACCACTCTTCCAAGGGGCATTAAAACCGTCTTGTTAAGCTACTGTGACCTCCACTTCTCTTCCAAGGGGCACTAAAACCGTTTGGTTAAAACACTCTGTACTCCACAGCTCTTCCAAGGCGCATTGATATTGTCTTTTTATTTCACTGTAACTTCCACCGCTCTTTCAAGGGGCATTGATATTGTATTTTTATTCCACTGTGACCTCCACCACTCTTCCAAGGGGCATTAAAACCGTCTTGTTAAGCTACTGTGACCTCCAAGTTTCTTACACAGGGCATTGATATTGTGTTTTTAATCCACTGTAACCTCCACCACTCTTCCAAGGGGCATTGATATTGTCTTTTTATTCCACTGCGACCTCCGCCACTCTTCCAAAGAGCATTGATATTGTCTTTTTAATCCACTGCGACCTCCACCACTCTTCCAAGGGGCATTGATATTGTCTTTTTAATCCACTGTGACCTCCACGTCTCTTCCAAGGGGCATTAAATCCGTAAATTTAAACCACTCTGAACTCCACAGCTCTTCCAAGGAGCACTGGTATTGTCTTTTTATTCCACTATAACCTCCACCACTCTTCCAAGAGGCATTGACATTGTCTATTTATTCCACTGCGACCTCCACCAATCTTCAAAGGGGCATTAAAGCCGTCTTGTTAAGCTACTGCCACGTCCATGTCTATTCCACGGGGCATTGATATTGGCTTTTTATTCCACAGTAACCTCCACTACTCTTCCAAGTGGCATTGACATTGTCTTTTTATTCCACTGCGACTTCCACCTCGCTTCTAAGGGGTATTGATATTGTCTTTTTAATCCACTGCGACCTCCACCACTCTTCCAAGGGGCATTAAGACAGCCTTGTTAAGCTACTGTGACCTACAGGTCTCTTCCAAGGGGCATTAAAACCGTCTGGTTAAACCACTCTGAACTCCACAGCTCTTCCAAGGGGCATTGATATTGTCTTTTTATTCCAGTGTAACCTCCACCACTCTTCCAAGGGGCATTGATTTTGTCTTTTTAATCCACTGCGACCTCCACCACTCTTCCAATGGGCATTGCCATTGTCTTTTTAATCCCTTGCAACGTCCACCACTCTTCCAAGCGGCATTAAACCGTCTTGTTAAGCTACTGTGACCTCCACGTCCCTTCCACGGGGCATTGATATTGTCTTTTTATTCCACGGCGACCTCCACCACTCTTCCAAGGGTCATTGATATTGTCTTTTTAATCCACTGCGAACTCCACCACTCTTCCAAGTGGCATTAAAACCATCTTGTTATGCTACTGTGATGTCGTCTTCTCTTCCAAGGGGCATTAAAACCATCTGGTTAAACCACTCTGAACTCCACCACTCTTCCAAGGGGCATTAAAACTGTCTTGTTAAGCTACTGTGACCTCCACGTGTCCTCCACGGGGCATTGATATTGTCTTTTTAATCCACTGTGACCTCCACCACTTTTCCAAGGGGCATTAAAACCGTCTTGTTAATCTACTGTGACCTCCATGTCTCTTCCAAGGGGTATTAAAACCATATTGTTAAGCTACAGTGACCTCCACATCTCTTCCACGGGGCATTGATATTGTCTTTTTATTCCACTGTAACCTCCACCAATCTTCCAAGGGGCATTGATATTGTTTTTTTATTCCACTGCGACCTCCACCACTCTTCCAAGGGGCATTAAAACAGTCTTGTTAACCTACTGTTACCTCCACGTCTCTTCCAAGGGGCATTAAAACCATCAATTTAAACCACTCTCAACTCAGCAGCTCTTGCAAGGGGCTTAGATATTGATTTTTATTCCTCTGTAATCTCCAGCACTCTTCCAAGGGGCATTGATATTGTATTTTTATTCCATTGTATCCTCCACCATTCTTCTAAGGGGTATTGATATTGTCTTTTTAATGCACTGCGACCTCCACCACTCTTCCAAGAGGCATTAAAACCATCTGGTTAAACCACCCTGAACTCCATAGCTCTTTCAAAAGGCATTGATATTGTCTTTTTATTTCACTGTAACCTCCACCACTCTTTCAAGGGGCATTGATATTGTCTTTTTATTCCACTGCGACCACCAACACTCTTCCAAGGGGTATTAAAACTGTCTTGTTAAGCTACTGTGACCTCCACGTGTCTTCACAAGGGGCATTGATATTGTCTTTAAATTCCTCTGAAACCTCCGCCACTCTACCAAGGGGAATTTATATTGTATTTTTATTCCACTGCGACCTCCACCACTCTTCCAAAGGTCATTGATATTGTCTTTTTAATTCACTGCGACTTCCACCTCTCTTCTAAGGGGCATTGATATTGTCTTTTTAATCCACTGCGACCTCCACCACTCTTCCAAGAGGCATTAAAACAGTCTTGTTAAGCTACTGTATCCTCCACATCTCTTCCAAGCGGCATTAATACCGTCTGGATAAGCCACTCTGAACTCCACAGCTCTTCCAAGGGGCATTGATATTGTCTTTTTATTCCACTGTAACCTCCACCATTCTTCCAAGGGGTATTGATATTGTCTTTTTATTCCACTGCAACTACCACCTCTCTTCTAAGGGGCATTGATATTGTCTTTTTAATCCACTGCGACCTCCACCACTCTTCCAAGAGGCATTAAAATAGTCTTGTTAAGCTACTGTGACCTCCACATCTCTTCCAAGCGGCATTAATACCGTCTGGATAAGCCACTCTGAACTCCACAGCTCTTCCAAGGGGCATTGATATTGTCTTCTTATTCCACTGTAACCTCCACCATTCTTCCAAGGGGTATTGATGTTGTCTTTTTAATCCACTGCGACCTCCACCACCCTTCCAAGGGGCATTAAAACCATCTGGTTAAACCACTCTGAACTCCATAGCTCTTTCAAGAGGCATTGATGTTGTCTTTTTATTTCACTGTAACCTCCACCACTCTTTCAAGGGGCAGTGATATTGTCTTTTTATTCCACTGCGACCTCCAGCACTCTTCCAAGGGGCATTAAAACCGTATTGTTAAGCTACTGTCACCTTCACGTCCCTTCCAAGGGGCATTAAAACCGTCAATTTAAACCACTCTGAACTCCACAGCTCTTGCAAGGGGCATTGATATTGTCTTTTTATTCCAATGTAACCTCCAGCACTCTTCCAAGGGGCATTGATATTGTCTTTTTATTCCACTGCAACTTCCACCTCTCTTCCAAGGGGCATTAAAACCATCTTGTTAAGCTACTGTGACCTCCACGTCTCTTTCACGGGGCATTGATATTGTCTTTTAATTCCACTGTGACCTCCACCACTCTTCCAAGGGGCATTGATATTGTCTTTTTAATCCACTGGGACCTTCACCACTCTTCCAAGTGGCATTGATATTGTCTTTTTAATCCTCTGTGACCTCCACCACTCTTCCAAGGGGCATTAAAACCGTCTTGTTAAGCTACTGTGACCTCCAAGTCTCTTACAAGGTGCATTAAAACCGTCAATTTAAACCACTCTGAACTCCACAGCTCTTGCAAGAGGCATTGATATTGTCTTTCTACTCCACTGTAACCTACAGCACTCTTTCAAGGGGCATTGATATTGTCTTTTTATTCCACTACGACTTCCACCACTCTCCCAAGGTGCATTAAAAACATCTTGTTTAGCTACTGTACCATCCATGTCTATTCCGCGGGGCATTGATGTTGTCTTTTTATCACACTGTATCCTCCATCACTCTTCCAAGGGGTATTGATATTGTCTTTTTATTCCACTGCAACTACCACCTCTCTTCTAAGGGGCATTGATATTGTCTTTTTAATCCACTGCGACCTCCACCACTCTTCCAAGAGGCATTAAAACAGTCTTGTTAAGCTACTGTGACCTCCACATCTCTTCCAAGCGGCATTAAAACCGTCTGGATAAACCACTCTGAACTCCACAGCTCTTCCAAGGGGCATTGATATTGTCTTTTTATTCCACTGTATCCTCCATCACTCTTCCAAGGGGTATTGATATTGTCTTTTTATTCCACTGCAACTACCACCTCTCTTCTAAGGGGCATTGATATTGTCTTTTTAATCCACTGCGACCTCCACCACTCTTCCAAGAGGCATTAAAACAGTCTTGTTAAGCTACTGTGACCTCCACATCTCTTCCAAGCGGCATTAAAACCGTCTGGATAAACCACTCTGAACTCCACAGCTCTTCCAAGGGGCATTGATATTGTCTTTTTATTCCACTGTAACCTCCACCATTCTTCCAAGGGGTATTGATATTGTCTTTTTAATGCACTGCGACCTCCACCACCCTTCCAAGGGGCATTAAGACCATCTGGTTAAAAGACTCTGAACTCCATATCTCTTTCAAGAGACATTGATATTGTCTTTTTATTTCACTGTAACCTCCACCACTCTATCAAGGGGCATTGATATTGGCTATTTATTCCACTGCGACCTCCAACACTCTTCCAAGGGGCATTAAAACCGTCTTGTTAAGCTACTGTCACCTTCACGTCCCTTCCAAGGGGCATTAAAACCGTCAATTTAAACCACTCTGAACTCCACAGCTCTTGCAAGGGGCATTGATATTGTCTTTTTATTCCACTGCAACTTCCACCTCTCTTCCAAGGGGCATTAAAACCGTCTTGTTAAGCTACTGTGACCTCCATGTCTCTTCCACAGGGCATGGATATTGTCTTTTTATTCCACTGGAACCGCCAACATTCTTCCAATGGGCATTGATATTGTGCTTTTATTCCACTGAGACTTCAACCACTACTTCAAGGAGCATTGACATTGTCTTTTTAATCCACTTCGACATCCAATACTCTTCCAACGGGCATTAAAACAGTCTTGTTAATCTTCTGTGACCTCCACGTCTCTTCCAAGGGGCATTAAAACCGTCAATTTAAACCACTCTCAACCCCACAGCTCTGGCAAGGGGCTTTGATATTGTTTTTTATTCCAATGTAACCTCCAGCACTCTTCCAAGGGGCATTGATATTGTCTTTTCATTCCACTGCGACTTTCACCTCTCTTCCAAGGGACATTAAAACCGTCTTGTTAAGGTACTGTGACATCCACGTCTCTTTAACGGGGCATTTATATTGTCTTTTTATTCCACTGTAAACTACACCACTCTTCCAAGGGGCATTGATATTCTCTTCTAATTCCACTGCCACCTCCACCACTCTTCCAAGGGGCATTGATATTGTCTTTTTAATCCACTGCGACCTCCACCACTTTTCCAAGGGGCATTAAAAACGTCTTTTTAAGCTACTGTGACCGCCACGTCACTTCCAATGGGCTTTAAAACCGTCTGGTTTTACTGCTCTAAACTCCACTGCTCTTCCAAGGGGCATTGATATTGTCTTTTTAATCCACTGTTACCTCCACCACTCTTCCAAGGGGCAATGATATTGTTTTTTTATTCCACTGCGACCTCCACTACTCTTCCAAGGGGCATTGATATTGTTTTTTTATTCCACTGCGACCTCCACCACTCTTCTAAGGGGCATTTATATGGTCTTTTTAATCAACTGCGACCTCCACCACTCTTCCAAGGGGCATTAAAACTGTCTTGTTAAGCTGCTGTAACCTCCATGTCTATTCCACGGGGCATTGATATTGTCTTTTTATTCCAATGTAACCTCCACCACTCTTCTAAGGGGCAGTGATATTGTCTTTTTAAACCACTGCGACCTCCACCACTCTTCCAAGAGGCATTAAAAACATCTTATTAAGCTACCATGACCTCCACGTCTCTTCCAATGGGCATTAAAACCGTCTTGTTAAACCACTCTGAATTCCACAGCTCATCAAAGGGGCATTGATATTGTCTTTTTATTCCACTGTAACCTCCACCACTTTTCCTATGGGAATTGATATTGTCTTTTTATTATTATTATTATTATTTATTATTATAGCGCCATTTATTCCATGGCGCTTTACATGATAGGGATATACATTACAAAAGCATTTACATAATCTTAACAAAACGAGTCAGCGACTGGTACAGGAGGAGCGAGGACCCTGCCCACGAGGGCTCACGTTCTAGAAGGGATGGGTGGGGATACATTAGGTGAGGGAAGAGCTAGTTGTGCAGCGGTGGTTACTGCAGGTTGTAGGCTTGTCGGAAGAGGAGGGTCTTCAAGTTTCTTTTGAAGGTTTCCACGGTCAGCGAGAGTCTGTTGTGTTGGGTTAGAGAGTTCCAGAGTAGGGGGGATGCACGGGAGAAATCTTGTATACGATTGTGGGAGGAGGAGATAAGAGGGGAGTAGAGAAGGAGTTCTTGTGAGGATTGGAGGTTGCGTGCAGGTAAGTACCGGGAGACTAGGTCACAGATGTATAGGGGAGACAGGTTGTGGATGGCTTTGTATGCCATGGTTAGAGTTTTGAACTGGAATCTCTGGGCAATGGGGAGCCAGTGAAGACATTGACAGAGAGGAGAGGCCGAGGAATAGTGGGGGGACAGGTGAATTAGTCGAGCAGCAGAGCTTAGGATAGATTGGAGAGGCGCCAGAGTGTTGTAAGGGAGGCCACAGAGCAGGAGGTTGCAGTAGTCGAGGCGGGATATGATGAGGGCATGCACTAGTGTTTTTGCAGAGTCTTTGCTGAGAAATGCACGGATCCGGGAGATGTTTTTGATTTGGAGTCGGCAGGAAGTGGAAAGGGCTTTCATATGTGGCTTGAAGGAGAGATCAGAGTCCAGGGTTACTCCAAGGCAGCGAGCTTGTGGGACTGAGGAGAGTGAACAGCCATTGACGTTGATGGCTAGGTCAAATGGGGGATGTGAATGAGAGGGTGGAAAGATGATGAACTCTGTTTTATCCATGTGGAGTTTTAGAAATCTGTCAGAGAAGAATGATGACATGGCGGACAGACATTGTGAAATTTTGATTAGTAGGGAGGAGATATCGGGTCCAGAGAGGTAGATCTGTGTGTCGTCAGTATAGGGGTGATACTGAAAACTGTGAGACTCTATGAGCTGTCCCAGGCCAAAGGTGTAGATGGAGAAGAGCAGAGGTCCTAGAACTGAACCTTGGGGGACACCGACAGATAGGGGTCGAGTTGAGGAGGTGGTGCGTGAGTGGGAGACTCTGAATGTCCTGTCTGTTAAGTATGAGAAGATCCAAGATAGAGCCAAGTCCGTGATGCCAAGAGATGAGAGAATCTGGAGTAAGAGGGAATGGTCCACTGTCTCAAAGGCAGATGACTGGTCCAGAAGGAGGAGGATGGAGTGGATTTGGCATTTAGTAGGTCGTTGGTGACTTTGGTCAGGGCAGTTTCAGTCGAGTGATGCGCTCGGAAGCCAGATTTCAGACGGTCGAAGAGGGAGCAGGAGGAGAGGTGGGAGGACAGTTCAAGATGAACATGTTGTTCTAGTAGTTTTGAGGCTAAGGGGAGGAGTGATATGGGGCGGTAGCTAGTCAGAGAGGAAGGGTCAAGGGAGGGCTTTTTGAGGATGGGTGTGATTGCGGCATGTTTGAAACATGAGGGTAAGACATCGGTTGTTAGTGACAGATTGAAGAGGTGGGTTAGGGTTGGGATGAAGACTGTGGTAAGGTTAGTGATGAGGTGGGATGGGATTGGGTCAAGTTCGCAGGTGGTGAGGTGTGATTTGGAGAGTAAAGAGGAGACTTGACCTTCTGTAATGGTGGAGAAGTGGGGTTTGGAGGAGGAAGGTTGAATAGATATGAGGAGGGGTTGTGTGGACTTTAGGCAAAAGTTTTGTCTGATGGTGTCAATCTTCTGTTTGAAGAATGAGGCAAAGTCGTCGGCTGAGATGAGAGAAGAGGGAGGAGGTGCTGGGGGACGAAGGAGAGAGTTTGAAAGTGTTAAATATCTGTTTAGGGTTGTGAGATAGGGAGGATATGAGAGATGAGAAGTAGGTTTGTTTTGCTGTAGTGAGTGCGGAATTGAAATTAGTGAGGGATTGCTTGTATGCGATGAAGTGCTCGATGGAGTGAGACCTTTTCCATCTCTGCTCCGCAACCCTGGAGACCCGGCGCAGTTCTTTAGTAAGTTTAGTGTGCTAAGATTGCCTGTTGAATGTGCGAGATGTGGTGTGTGTGAGAGGGGCGATCGAGTCTACAGCTGCAGCCATTGTGGTGTTATATGAAGCAGCAGCAACATCTGCATCGTGTAAGGAATTTATGTCTGTAAGAGGGAGGAGGGATTCAGAGAGTGAGTGTAAGTCAAGGTGTTTGAGATTTCTGCGAGGGTATGCAAGTTTGTGGAGTGGGGATTGTTGCCTCGGGGAGGAGAGAGAAGAGAATGTAAGTAGGCTGTGATCAGAGAGAGGGAGAGGTGAGTTAGAGAGGTTAGATAGGGAACAGAGGCGGGTGAAGATGAGGTCCAGTGTGTGGCCATCTTTGTGGGTGGTTGTGGAAGACCATTGAGTGAGTCCGAAGGAGGAAGTGAGAGATAGGAACATAGAGACAGACGAGTGGGAAGTGTTAATGGGGATTTTGAAGTCACCCATTATGATAGTGGGGATGTCAGTGGAGAGGAAGTGAAGCAGCCAGGTGGTGAAGTGGTCTAAGAAGGTGGTGGCTTGCCCTGGGGGTCGGTAAATGACGGCCAGTTGGAGGTTGGAGGGGGAATAGATGCGCACACAGTGCACCTCAAAAGAGGGGAGTGTAACGGAGGGTGGCAGTGGGATTTGGGTGAAAGCGCAGTGTTCTGATAGGAGAAAACCTACGCCTCCACCATGTTTGCCGTTGGGGCGGGGGGTGTGGGAAAGGTGTAATCCGCCATATGAAAGTGCAGCTGGGGAGGCTGTGTCAGAGGGGCTGAGCTAGGTTTCAGTAATGGCGAGGAAGGAAAGTTTGTTTGTAATGAAAAGATCGTGGATGAAGGAAAGTTTGTTGCAGACAGAGAGAGCTTTCCATAGAGCTCCTGTTAGAGCTACTAAGGGAGTGGGGATTGGTTGGATGGGTATGAGGTTAGAAGGGTTGCTACAGTTTGTGGAAGGTCGTGGATAGGAGGAAGAAGTAACTGTGGGGATATGGCGAGGAGGACCAGGATTTGTAGAGATATCTCCAGCAGTGAGGAGGAGCAGAGAAAGTGTTAGCAGGTGGGAGCAAGAGAGAGCATGAGGTGGCTGTCTGTGTTTGGAGATCCAGGATTGAAGGTTTAGGAATAATTTGGAGGAGGAGGTGAGATGAATGGGGAGGATGGAGGGAGAGATGAAGAGTTTCTTACTAGGTGTAGGGATTTGAGGGGTTACTAGAAAGTGGAGGACTATAGAGGAAAAAGTGAGAGCTAACAGAAACATAGTTAAAAGAGAGTAAGTGGTCAAAGTGTTGGATACTTGACTCCTGCCCTGACTAACTGCCTCTGAAATAACTGCCACTTATCTCCAAAGCCTCTTTGCACAAGAAGACGCATGCACACCCCAGCACAAGTGCACTCCTTACAGAGCTTCTAAATATATAGGGCACATTAAACTATCAGATGAAGGGCATTGTGGGAGCAGCATATGGCTAAATTAGCAGCTGGTCATCTCACCAGCAGATGGCTGGGTGATCAAACACAGAGCTAGGACTCTAGTCTCTGCAGTTTAGCACCTCTAAAAATCAGATAAGATCTATAGTGGGGAAGGGACAGACATAAGGGTGTTGAGTGGAGTGGGACAGATAAAGCAGAGAAGTTATGCAGAGCAAGTACCAGTGAGGTGAATCAGCAAAGCAGAGCATTAGATTACAGCAGACACAGCAAGCAGAGAAGTTATGCAGAGCATGTACCAGTGAGGTGAATCAGCAAAGCAGAGCATTAGATTACAGCAGACACAGCAAGCAGAGAAGTTATGCAGAGCATGGACCAGTGAGGTGAATCAGCAAAGCAGAGCATTAGATTACAGCAGACACAGCAAGCAGAGAAGTTATGCAGAGCATGTACCAGTGAGGTTATTCCACTGCGACCTCCACCACTGTTCTTAGGGGCATTAAAACCGTCTTGTTAAGCTACTGTGACCTCCACGTCTCTTCCACAGTGTATTGTTATTGTCTTTTTATTCCACTGCGACCTCCACCACTCTGCCAAGGGGCATTAAAATTTTCTTGTTAAGCTACTGTGATGTCCACGTCTCTTCCATGGGGCATTGATATTGTCTTTTTATTCCACTGTAACCTCCACCACTCTTCCAAGAGGCATTGATATTGTCTTTTAATTCCACTGTAACCTCCACCACTCTTCCAAGGGGCATTGATATTGTCTTTTTATTCCACTGCAACCTCCACCACTCTTCCAAGGTTCATTGATATTGTCTTTTTAATCCACTGCGACCTCCACCACTCTTCAAAGGGGCATTAAAACCGTCTTGTTAAGCTACTGTCACCTCCACGTCCCTTCCAAGGGGCATTAAAACAGTCAATTTAAACCACTCTGAACACCACAGCTCTTGCTAGGGGCATTGATATTGTCTTTTTATTCCAATGTAACCTCCAGCACTCTTCCAAGGGGCATTGATATTGTCTTTTTATTCCACTGCCACTTCCACCTCTCTTCCAAGGGCCATTAAAACCGTTTTATTAAGCTACTGTGACCTCCACGTCTCTTTCACGGGGCATTGATATTGTCTTTTTATTCCACTGGGACCTTCACCACTCTTCCAAGTAGCATTGATATTGTCTTTTTAATGCACTGCGACCTCCACCACTCTTCCAAGAGGCATTAAAACCGTATTGTTAAGCTACTGTGACCTCCAAGTCTCTTCCAAGGTGCATTAAAACTGTAAATTTAAACCACGCTGAACTCCACAGCTCTTACAAGAGGCATTGATATTGTCTTTTTACTCCACTGTAACCTACAGCACTCTTTCAAGGGGCATTGATATTGTCTTTTTATTCCACTATGACTTCCACCACTCTCCCAAGGTGCATTAAAAACATCTTGTTTAGCTACTGTAATGTCCATGTCTATTCCACGGGGCATTCATATTGTCTTTTTATTCCACTGTATTCTCCACCACTCTTCCAAGGGGTATTGATATTGTCTTTTTATTCCACTGCGACTACCACCTCTCTTCTAAGGGGCATTGATATTGTCTTTTTAATCCACTGCGACCTCTACCACTCTTCCAATAGGTATTAAAAAAGTCTTGTTAAGCTACTGTGACCTCCACATCTCTTCCAAGGGGCATTAAAACCGTCTGGTTAAACCACTCGGAACTCCACAGCTCTTCCAAGGGCATTGATATTGTCTTTTTATTCCACTGTAACCTCCACCATTCTTCCAAGGGGTATTGATATTGTCTTTTTAATGCACTGCGACCTCCACCACTCTTCCAAGGGGCATTAAAACCATCTGGTTAAACCACTCTGAACTCCATAGCTCTTTCAAGAGGCATTGATATTGTCTTATTATTTCACTGTAACCTCCTCCACTCTTTCAACGTGCATTGATATTGTCTTTTTATTCCACTGCGACCTCCACCCCTCTTCCAAGGGGCGTTAAAACTGTCTTGTTAAGCTACTGTGACCTCCACGTGTCTTCCACGGGGCAATGATATTGTCTTTTTAATCCACTGTGACCTCCACCACTTTTCCAAGGGGTATTAAAACCGTCTTGTTAATCTACTGTGACCTCCACGTCTCTTTCAAGGGGCAATAAAACCATCTGGTTAAACCACTTTGAACTCCACAGCTCTTCCAAGGGGCATTGGTATTGTCTTTTTATTCCACTCTAACCTCCACCACTCTTCCAAGGGGCATTGACATTGTCTTTTTATTCCACTGCGACCACCATCATTCTTCCAAGGGGCATTGATATTGTCTTTTTATTCCACTGCTACCTCCACCACTCTTCCAAGGGGTATTAAATCCGTCTTGTTAATCTACTGTGACCTCCACGTCTCTTTCAAGGGGCATTAAAACCATGTGGTTAAACCACTCTGAATTCCACAGCTCTTCCAAGGGGTATTGGTATTGTCTTTTTATTCCACTCTAACCCACACCACTCTTCCAAGGGGCATTGACATTGTCTTTTTATTCCACTGCGACCTCCACCATTCTTCCTAGGGGCATTAAACTGTCTTGTTAAGCTACAGTGACCTCCACATCTCTTCCACGGGGCATTGATATTGTCTTTTTATTCCACTGCGACCTCCACCACTCTTCCAAGGGGCATTGATATTGTCTTTTTATTCCACTGCGACCTCCGCCACTCTTCCAAAGGGCATTGATATTGTCTTTTGTTCCACTGTAACCTCCACCACTGTTCTAAGGGGCATTAAAACCATCTTTTTAAGCTACTGTGACCTCCACGTTTCTTCCACAGGGCATTGCTATCGTCTTTTTATTCCACTGCGACCTACACCACTCTGCCAAAGGGCATTAAAACCGTCTTGTTAAGCTACTGTGACCTCCACGTCTCTTCCATGGGGCATTGATATTGTCTTTTTATTCCACTGTAACCTCCACCACTCTTCCAAGGTTCATTGATATTGTATTTTTAATCCACTGCAACCTCCACCACTCTTCCAAGGGGCATTAAAACCGTCTTGTTAAGCTACTGTGACCTCCACTTCTCTTCCAAGGGGCACTAAAACCGTTTGGTTAAAACACTCTGTACTCCACAGCTCTTCCAAGGCGCATTGATATTGTCTTTTTATTTCACTGTAACTTCCACCACTCTTTCAAGGGGCATTGATATTGTCTTTTTATTCCACGGCGACCTCCACCACTCTTCCAAGGGTCATTGATATTGTCTTTTTAATCCACTGCGAACTCCACCACTCTTCCAAGTGGCATTAAAACCGTCTTGTTATGCTACTGTGATGTCGTCTTCTCTTCCAAGGGGCATTAAAACCATCTGGTTAAACCACTCTGAACTCCACCACTCTTCCATGGGGCATTAAAACTGTCTTGTTAAGCTACTGTGACCTCCACGTGTCCTCCACGGGGCATTGATATTGTCTTTTTAATCCACTGTGACCTCCACCACTTTTCCAAGGGGCATTAAAACCGTCTTGTTAATCTACTGTGACCTCCATGTCTCTTCCAAGGGGTATTAAAACCATATTGTTAAGCTACAGTGACCTCCACATCTCTTCCACGGGGCATTGATATTGTCTTTTTATTCCACTGTAACCTCCACCAATCTTCCAAGGGGCATTGATATTGTTTTTTTATTCCACTGCGACCTCCACCACTCTTCCAAGGGGCATTAAAACAGTCTTGTTAACCTACTGTTACCTCCACGTCTCTTCCAAGGGGCATTAAAACCATCAATTTAAACCACTCTCAACTCAGCAGCTCTTGCAAGGGGCTTAGATATTGATTTTTATTCCTCTGTAATCTCCAGCACTCTTCCAAGGGGCATTGATATTGTATTTTTATTCCATTGTAACCTCCACCATTCTTCTAAGGGGTATTGATATTGTCTTTTTAATGCACTGCGACCTCCACCACTCTTCCAAGAGGCATTAAAACCATCTGGTTAAACCACCCTGAACTCCATAGCTCTTTCAAAAGGCATTGATATTGTCTTTTTATTTCACTGTAACCTCCACCACTCTTTCAAGGGGCATTGATATTGTCTTTTTATTCCACTGCGACCACCAACACTCTTCCAAGGGGTATTAAAACTGTCTTGTTAAGCTACTGTGACCTCCACGTGTCTTCACAAGGGGCATTGATATTGTCTTTAAATTCCTCTGAAACCTCCGCCACTCTACCAAGGGGAATTTATATTGTATTTTTATTCCACTGCGACCTCCACCACTCTTCCAAAGGGCATTGATATTGTCTTTTTAATTCACTGCGACCTCCACCACTCTTCCAAAGGTCATTAAAACCATCTTGTTAAGCTACTGTGACCTCCATGTCTCTTCCACGGGGCATTGATATTGTCTTTTTATTCCACTGCGAACTCCACCACTTTTCCTAGGGGCATTGATATTGTCTTTTTTTTTTACGGCGACATCCACCACTCTTCCAAGGGGTATTGGTATTTTCTTTTTAATGCACTGCGACCTCCACCACTCTTCCAAGGGGCATTAAAACCATCTGGTTAAACCACTCTGAACTCCATAGCTTTCAAGAGGCATTGATATTGTGTTTTTATTCCACTGTAACCTCCACCATTCTTCCAAGGGGCATTGATATTGTCTTTTTAATCCTCTGCGACCTCCACCACTCTTCCATGGGGCATTAAAACAGTCTTGAAAAGCTACTGTGACCTCCACGTCTCTTCCAGGGGGCATTAAACCGTCTGGTTAAACCACACTGTACTCCACAGCTCTTCCAAGAGGCATTGATATTGTCTTTTTTTTTTAATGTAACCTCCACCATTCTTCCATGGGGCATTGATATTGTCTCTGTTTTCCACTGCGACCTCCACCACTCTTCCAAGAGGTTTTGATATTGTCTTTTTTATCCACTGCAACCTCCACCACTCTTTCAATGGGCATTAAAACCGTCTTGTTATGCTACTGTGACCTCCACATCCCTTCCACGGGGCATTGATATTGTCTTTTTATTCCATTGCGACCTCCACCACTCTTCCAAGGGGCATTAAAACCGTCTTGTTAAGCTACTGTGACCTCCAAGTCTCTTCCAAGGGGCATTAAAACAGTCTGGTTAAACCGTTCTGAGCTCCACAACTCTTCCAAGGGGCATTGACAATGTCTTTTTATTCTATTGTAACCTTCTTCACTCTTCCAAGAGCATTGATATTGTCTTTTTACTCCTCTGCGACGTCCACGACTCTTCCAAGGTGTATTAAAACCGTCTTGTTAAGCTACTGTGACTTCCTCGTCTCTTCCAATGGGTATTAAAACAGTCTAGTTAAACACTCTGAACTCCACAGCTCGGACAAGAGGCATTGATATTGTCTTTTTAATCGACTGTAACATCCACCACTCTTCCAAGCGGCATTGATATTGTCTTTTTATTCCACTGCGACCCCCACCACTCTTCCAAGGGGCATTGATATTGTCTTTTTAATCAACTGCGACCTCCAACTCTCTTCCAAGGGGCATTAAAACCGTCTTGTGAAGCTACTGTGACCTCCACTTCCCTTCCACGGGGCATTGATATTGTCTTTTTATTCCACTGCAACCTCCACCACTATTCCAAGGGGCATTAAGACGATCTTGTTAAGCTACAGTGACCTCTACAACTCTTCCATGGGACATTAATATTGTCTTTTTATTCCACTGTAACCTCCACCATTCTTCCAACGGGCATTGATATTGTCTTTTTAATCCACTGCAACCTCCACCACTCTTCCAAGGAGCATTAAAGCCGTCTTGTTAAGCTACTGTCACGTCCATGTCTATTCCAAGGGGAATTGATATTGTCTTTTTATTCCACTGCAACCTCCACCACTCTTCCAATTGGCATTGACATTGTCTTTTTATTCCACTGCGACTTCCACCTCTCTTCTAAGGGGCATTGATATTGTCTTTTTAATCCACTGCTACCTCCACCACTCTTCCAAGGGGCATTAAAACAGTCTTGTTAAGCTACTGTGACCTCCACGTCTCTTCCAAGGGGCAATAAAACCGTCTGGTTAAACCACTCTGAACTCCACAGCTCTTCCAAGGGGCATTGATGTTGTCTTTTTATTCCACTGTAACCTCCACCACTCTTCCAAGTGGCATTGATTTTGTCTTTTTATTCCACTGCCACCTCCACCACTCTTCCAATGTTCATTGTTATTGCCTTTTTAATCCCCTGCAACCTACCCCACTCTTCCAAGGGGCATTAAAACCGTCTTGTTAAGATACTGTGACCTCCACGTTTCTTCCACGGGGCATTGATATTGTCTTTTTATTCCACTGTGACCTCCACCACTCTTCCAAGGGTCATTGATATTGTCTTTTTAATCCACTGCGAACTCCACCTCTCTTCCAAGGGACATTAAAACTGTCTTGTTATACTACTGTGACGTCGACTTCTCTTCCAAGGGGCATTAAAACTATTTGGTTAAACCACTCTAAACTCCACAGTTCTTCCAAAGGGCATTTGTATTGTCTTTTTATTCGACTCTAACCTGCACCACTCTTACAAGGGGCATTGACATTATCTTTTTATTCCACTGCGACCTCCACCACTCTTCCAATGGGCATTAAAACCATATTGTTAAGCTACAGTGACCTCCACATCTCTTCCACGGGGCATTGATATTGTCTTTTTATTCCACTGTAACCTCCACCAATCTTCCAAGGGGCATTGATATTGTTTCTTTATTCCACTGCGACCTCCACAACTCTTTCAAGGGGCATTAAAACCGTCTTGTTAAGTTACTGTGACCTCCACGTCTCTTCCAAGGAGCGTTAAAACCATCTGTTTATTCCACTCTGAACTCCACAGCTCTTCCAAGGGGCATTATTATTGTCTTTTTAATTCCACTGTAACCTCCACCACTCTTCCAAGGGGCATTGATATTGTCTTTTTATTCCACTGCGACCTCCACCAGTCCTCCAAGAGGCATTAAAACCGCCTTGTTAAGCTACTGTGACCTCCACGTCTCTTCCACAGGGCAATGAAATTGTCTTTTTATTCCACTGTAACCTCCACCACTCGTCCAAGGGGCATTGATATTGTCTTTTTATTCCACTGCGACCTCTACCACTCTAACAAGGGGCATTGATAATGTCTTTTTATTCCACTGCGACCTCCCACACTCTTCCAAGGCTCATTGATATTGTCTTTTTAAACCACTGCGACCTCCACCACTCTTCCAATGGGCATTAAAACAGTCTTGTTAAGTTATTGTGACCTCCACATCTCTTCCACGGGGCATTGATATTGTCTTTTTATTTAACTGTAACCTCCACCACTGTTCCAAGTGGCATTGATATTGTCTTTTTATTCCACTGTTACCTCCATCACTCTTCCAAGGGGCATTCATATTGTCATTTTAATCCACTGCGACCTCCACCACTTTTCTAAGGGGCATTAAAACCGTCTTTTTAAGCTACTGTCACCTCCACGTTCCTTCGAAGGGGCATTAAAACCGTCAATTTAAACCACTCTGAACTCCACATCTCTTGCAAGGGGCATTAATATTGTCTTTTTATTCCAATGTAACCTCTAGCACTCTTCCAAGGGGCATTGATATTGTCTTTTAATTCCACTGCAACTTACACCTCTCTTCCGAGGGGCATTAAAACCGTCTTGTTAAGCTACTGTGACCTCCATGTCTCTTTAACGGTGCATTGATATTGTCTTTTTATTCCACTGTAACCTCAACCACTCTTCCAAGGGGCATTGATATTGTTTTTTTATTCCACTGGGACCTTCACCACTCTTCCAAGTGGCATTGATATTGTCTTTTAAATCCACTGCGACCTCCACCACTTTTCCAAGGGGCATTAAAACCGTATTGTTAAGCTACTGTGACCTCTACGTCTCTTCCAAGGTGCATTAAAACCGTCAATTTAAACCACTCTGAACTCCACAGCTCTTGCAAGAGGCCTTGATATTGTCTTTTTACTCCACTGTAACCTACAGCACTCTTTCAAGGGACATTGATATTGTCTTTTTATTCCACTACGACTTCCACCACTCTCCCAAGGTGCATTGAAAACATCTTTTTTAGCTACTGTAACGTCCATGTCTATTCCACAGGGCATTGATATTGTCTTTTTATTCCACTGTATCCTCCACCACACTTCCAAAGGGCATTGATATTGTCTTTTTAATACACTGTGACCTCCACCACTCTTCCAAGAGGCATTAAAACAGTCTTTTTAAGCTACTGTGACCTCCACATCTCTTCCAAGGGGCATTTAAACCGTCTGGTTAAACCACTCTGAACTCCACAGCTCTTCCAAGGAGCATTGATATTGTCTTTTTATTCCACTGTAACCTCCACCATTCTTCCAAGGGCTATTGATATTGTCTTTTTAATGCACTGCGACCTCCACCACTCTTCCAAGGGACATTAAAACCATCTGGTTACACCACTCTGAACTCCATAGCTCTTTCAAGAGGCATTGATATTGTCTTTTTATTTCACTGTAACCTCCACCACTCTTTCAAGCGGCATTGATATTGTCTTTTTATTCCACTGTGACCTCCACCACTCTTCCAAGGGGCATTAAAACTGTCTTGTTAAGCTACTGTGCCCTCCACATGTCTTCCATGGGGCATTGATATTTTCTTTTTAATCCACTGTGACCTCCACCACTTTTCCAAGGGGCATTAAAACCGTCTTGTTAATCTACTCTGACCTCCACGTCTAGTCCAAGGGGCAATAAAACCATCTGGTTAAACCACTCTGAACTCCGCAGCTTTTCCAAGGGGCATTGGTATTGTCTTTTTATTCCACTCTAACCTCTACTACTCTTCCAAGGGGCATTGACATTGTCTTTTTATTCCACTGTGACCTCCATCATTCTTCCAAGGGGCATTGATATTGTTTTTTATTCCACTGCCACCTCCACCACTCTTCCAAGGGGGATTGATGTTGTTTTTTTAATCCACTGCGACCTCCACCAATTTTCCAAGGGGCATTAAAAACGTCTTTTTAAGCTACTGTGACCTCCACGTCACTTCCAATGGGCATTAAAACCATCTGGTTAAACCACTCTGAACTCCACAGCTCTTCCAAGGGGCATTGACATTGTCTTTTTATTCCACTGCGACCTCCACCATTCTTCCAAGGGGCATGAAAATTGTCTTGTTAAGCTACAGTGACCTCCACATCTCTTCCACGGGGCATTGATATTGTCTTTAAATTCCACTGTAACCTCCACCACTCTACCAAGGGGCATTGATATTGTAATTTTATTCCACTGCGACCTCCACCACTCTTCCAAAGGGCATTGATATTGTCTTTTTAATCCACTGCGACCTCCACCACTCTTCCAAAGGGCATTAAAACCGTCTTGTTAAGCTACTATGACCTCCACGTCTCTTCCACGGGGCATTGATATTGTTTTTTTATTCCACTGCGACCTCCACCACTTCTCCTCGGGGCATTGATATTGTCTTTTTAATCCACTGCAACCTCCACCACTCTTCCAAGGGGCATTAAAACCGGATGGTTAAACCAATCTGAACTCCACAGCTCTTCCAATGGGCATTGATATTGTCTTTTTATTCCACTGTATCCTCCACCACTCTTTCATGGGGCATTGACAGTGTCTTTTTATTCCACTGCGACCTCCAACACTCTTCTAAGGGGCATTAAAACCGTCTTGTTAACCTACTGTGACCTCCATGTCTCTTCCACAGGGCATTGATATTGTCTTTTTACTCCACTGGAACCTCCAACACTCTTCCAAGGTGCATTGATATTGTCTTTTTATTCCACTGAGACTTCAACCACTCCTTCAAGGAGCATTGACATTGTCTTTTTAATCAACTTCGACCTCCACCACTCTTCCAAGGGGCATTAAAACGGATTTGTTAATCTACTGTGACATCCACGTGTCTTCCAAGGGGCACTAAAACCGTCAATTTAAACCACTCTCAACTCCAAAGCTCTTGGAAGGGGCTTTGATGTTGTTTTTTATTCCACTGTAACCTCCAGCACTCTTACAAGGGGCATTGATATTGTCTTTTTATTCCACTGTGACTTTCACCTCTCTTCCAAGGGACATTAAAACCATCTTGTTAAGCTACTGTGACATCCCCATCTCTTTCACAGGGCATTGATATTGTCTTTTTATTCCACTCTAAACTCCACCACTCTTCCAAGGGGCATTGATATTGTCTTTTTATTCCACTGCCACCTCCACCACTCTTCCAAGGGGCATTGATATTGTCTTTTTAATCTACTGCGACCTCCACCACTTTTCCAATGGGCATTAAAACATCTTTATAAGCTGCTTTGACCTCCACGTCAATTCCACGGGGCATTAAAACCATCATTTTAAACCACTCTGAACTCCACAGCTCTTGCAAGGGGCATTGATATTGTCTTTTTATTCCAATGTAACCTCCAGCACTCTACCAAGGGGTATTGATATTGTCTTTTTATTCCACTGCAACTTCCACCTCTCTTCCAAGGGGCATTAAACCGTCTTGTTAAGCTACTGTGACCTCCACGTCTCTTTCACGGGGCATTGATATTGTCTTTTTATTCCACTGTAACATCCACCACTCTTTCAAGGGGCATTGATATTGTCTTTTTATTCCACTGGGACCTTTACCACTCTTCCAAGTGGCATTGATATTGTCTTTTTAATCCACTGCGACCTCCACCATTCTTCCAAGGGGCATTAAGACCATATTGTTAAGCTACTCTGACCTCCCCGTCTCTTCCAAGGTGCATTAAAACCGTCAATTTAAACCACTCTGAACTCCACAGCTCTTGCAAGAGGCATTGATATTGTCTTTTTATTCCACTGTAACCTACAGCACTCTTTCAAGGGGAATTGATATTTTCTTTTTATTCCACTACGACTTCCAACACTCTCCCAAGGTGCATTAAAAACATCTTGTTTAGCTACTGTAACGTCCATGTCTATTCCACGGGGCATTGATATTGTCTTTTTATTCCACTGTATCCTCCACCATTCTTCCAAGGGGTATTGATATTGTCTTTTTATTCCCCTGTGACGTCCACCTCTCTTCTAAGGGGCATTGGTATTGTCCTTTAAATCCACTGCGACCTCCACCACTCTTCCAAGAAGCATTAAAACCATCTTGTTAAGCTACTGTGACCTCCACATCTCTTCCAAGGGGCATTAAAACCGTCTGGTTAAACCACTCTGAACTCCACAGCTCTTCCAAGGGGCATTGATATTGTCTTTTTATTCCACTGTAACCTCCACCATTCTTCCAAGGGGTATTGATATTGTCTTTTTAACGCACTGTGACCTCCACCACTCTTCAAAGGGGCATTAAAACCATCTGGTTAAACCACTCTATACTCCATAGCTCTTTCAAGAGGCATTGATATTGTCTTTTTATTTCACTGTAACCTTCACCACTCTTTCAATGGGCATTGATAATGTCTTTTTATTCCATTGCGACCTCCACCACTCTTCCAAGGGGCATTAAAACTGTCTTGTTAAGCTACTGTGACCTCGACGTGTCTTCCACGGGGCATTGATATTGACTTTTTAATCCACTGTGACCTCCACCACTTTTACAAGGGGCATTAAAACCCTCTTGTTAATCTATTGTGACCTCCTCGTCTCTTCCAAGGGGCAATAAAACCATGTGGTTAAACTACACTGAACAGCTCTTCCAAGGGGCACTGGTATTGTCTTTTTATTCCACTCTAACCTCCACCACTCTTCCAAGGGGCATTGACATTGTCTTTTTATTCCACTGCGACCTCCATCATTCTTCCAAGGGGCATTGATATTGTCTTTTTATTCCACTCTCACCTCCACAACTCTTCCAAGGGGCATTGATATTGTCTTTTTAATCCACTGCGACCTCCACCACTTTTCCAAGGGGCATTAAAAACGTCTTTTTAAGCTACTGTGACCTCCACGTCACTTCCAATGGGCATTAAAACTGTCTGTTTAAACCACTTTGAACACCACAGCTCTTCCAAGGGGCATTGGAATTGTCTTTTTATTCCACTCTAACCTCCACCACTCTTCCAAGGGGCATTGACATTGCCTTTTTATTCCACTGCGACCCCCACCATTCTTCCAAATGGCATTGATATTGTCTCTTTAATCCACTGCGACCTCCACCACTCTTTCAAAGGGCATTAAAACCATCTTGTTAAGCTACTGTGACTTCCACATCTCCTCCACGGGGCATTGATATTGTCTTTAAATTCCACTGTAACCTCCACCACTCTACCAAGGGGCATTGATATTGTATTTTTATTCCACTGTGACCTCCACCACTCTTCCAAATGGCATTGATATTGTCTTTTTAATCCACTGCGACCTCCACCACTCTTCCAAGGGGCATTAAAACCATCTTGTTAAGCTACTGTGACCTACACGTCTCTTCCACGGGGCATTGATATTGTCTATTTATTCCACTGCGACCTCCACCACTCTTCCTCGGGGCATTGATATTGTCTATTTGTTCCACTGCAACCTCCACCATTCTTCCAAGGGGCATTAAAACCGTCTGGTTAAACCACTCTGAATTCCACAGCTCATCAAAGGGGCATTGATATTGTCTTTTTATTCCACTGTAACCTCCACCACTCTTCCTATGGGAATTGATATTGTCTTTTTATTATTATTATTATTATTAATTATTATTATAGCCCCATTTATTCCATGGCGCTTTACATGTGTTAGGAATATACATAACAAAAGCATTTACATAATCTTAACAAAACGAGTCAGCGACTGGAACAGGACAAGCGAGGACCCTGCCCTGTCTCTGGGGGAGACAGGTTTTGGATGGCTTTGTATGCCATGGTTAGAGTTTTGAACTGGATTCTCTGGGCAATGGGGAGCCAGTGAAGAGATTGACAGAGAGGAGAGGCCGGGGAATAGCGGGGGGAGAGGTGAATTAGTCGAGCAGCAGAGTTTAGGATAGATTGGAGAGGCGCAAGAGTGTTGTACGGGAGGCCACGGAGCAGGAGGTTGCAGTAGTTGAGGCGGGATATGATGAGGGCATGCACTAGTGTTTTTGCAGAGTCTTTGCTGAGGAATGCACGGATGCGGGAGATATTTTTGAGTTGAAGTAGGAAGGAAGTGGAAAGGGCTTGGATATGTGGCTTGAAGGAGAGATCAGATTCCAGGGTTACTCCAAGGCAGTGAGCTTGTGGGACTGGGGAGAGTGAACAGCCATTGACGTTGATGTCTAGGTCAGATGGGGGATGTGAATGAGATGGTGGAAAGATGATGAACACTGTTTTATCCATGTTGAGTTTTCGAAATCTGTCAGAGAAGAAGGATGACATGGCGGACAGAAATTGTGGGATTTTGGTTAGTAGGGAGGAGATATCGGGTCCAGAGAGGTAGATCTGTGTGTCGTCAGCATAGAGTAGATGCTGAAAACCGTGAGACTCTATGAGCTGTCCCAGGCCAAAGGTGTAGATGGAGAAGAGCAGAGGTCCTAGAACTGAACTTTGGGGGACACCGACAGATAGGGGGCGAGATGAGGAGGTGGTGCGTGAGTGGGAGACGCTGAATGTCCTGTCTGTTAAGTATGAGGAGATCCAAGATAGAGCCAAGTCCGTGATGCCAAGAGATGAGAGAATCTGGAGTAAGAGGGAATGGTTCACTGTGTCAAAGGCAGATGACATGTCCAGAAGGAGGAGGATGGAGTAGTGTCGCTTGGATTTGGCATTTAGTAGGTCGTTGGTGACTTTGGTCAGGGCAGTTTCAGTCGAGTGATGCGGTCGGAAGCCAGATTGCAGGCGGTCGAAGAGGGAGCAGGAGGAGAGGTGGGAGGACAGTTCAAGGTGGACATGTTGTTCTAGTAGTTTTGAGGCAAAGGGGAGGAGTGATATGGCGCGGTAGCTAGTCAGAGACGAAGGGTCAAGGGAGGGCTTTTTGAGGATGGGTGTGATTGCGGCATGTTTGAAACATGGGGGGAAGACACCGGTTGTTAGTGACAGATTGAAGAGGTGGGTTAGTGTTGGGTTGAAGACTGTGGTAAGGTTAGTGATGAGGTGGGATGGGATTGGGTCAAGTTCGCAGCTGGTGAGGTGTGATTTGGAGAGTAAAGAGGAGACTTGACCTTCTGTAATGGTGGAGAAGTGGGTGTTTGGAGGAGGAGGGTTGAATAGATATGAGGAGGGGTTGTGTGGACTTTAGGCAAAAGTTTTGTCTGATGGTGTCAATCTTCTGTTTGAAGAATGAGGCAAAGTCGGCGGCTGAGATGTGAGAAGAGGGAGGAGGTGCTGGGGGACGAAGGAGAGAGTTGAAAGTGTTAAATAGCTGTTTAGGGTTGTGAGATAGGGAGGATATGAGAGATGAGAAGTAGGTTTGTTTTGCTGTAGTGAGTGCGGACTTGAAATTAGTGAGGGATTGCTTGAATGCGATGAAGTGCTCGATGGAGTGAGACCTTTTCCATGACCGCTCCGCAACCCTGGAGGCCCGGCGCAGTTCTTTAGTAAGTTTAGTGTGCCAGGGTTGCCTGTTGAATGTGCGAGATGTGGTGTGTGTGAGAGGGGCGATCGAGTCAAGAGCTGCAGCTATTGTGGTGTTATATGAAGCAGCAGCAACGTCTGCATCGTGTAAGGAATTTATGTCTGTAAGAGGGAGGAGGGATTCAGAGAGTGAGTGTAAGTCAAGGTGTTTGAGATTTCTGCGAGGGTATGCAAGTTTGTGGAGTGGAGATTGTTGCCCCGGGTAGGAGAGAGAAGAGAATGTAAGTAGGTTGTGATCAGAGAGAAGGAGAGGTGAGTTAGAGAGTTTAAATAGGGAACAGAGGCGGGTGAAGATGAGGTCCAGTGTGTGGCCATCTTTGTGGGTGGGTGTGGAAGACCATTGAGTGAGTTCGAAGGAGGAAGTGAGAGATTGGAACTTAGAGACAGACGAGTGGGAAGTGTTAATGGGGATGTTGAAGTCACCCATTATGATAGTGGGGAAGTCAGTGGAGAGGAAGTGAAGCAGCCAGGTGAAGTGGTCTAAGAAGGTGGTGGCTTGCCCTGGGGGTCGGTAAACGACGGCCAGTTGGAGGTTGGAGGGGGAATAGATGCGCACACAGTGCACCTCAAAAGAGGGGAGTGTAACGGAGGGTGGCAGTGGGATTTGGGTGAAAGCGCAGTGTTCTGATAGGAGAAAACATACGCCTCCGCCATGTTTGCCGTTGGGGCGGGGGGTGTGGGAAAGATGGAATACGCCATATGAAAGTGCAGCTGGGGAGGCTGTGTCAGAAGGGGTGAGCCAGGTTTCAGTGATGGCGAGGAAGGAAAGTTTGTTTGTAATGAAAAGATGAAGGAAAGTTTGTTGCAGACAGAGCGAGCGTTCCATAGAACTCCTGTTAGAGCAACTAAGGGAGTGGGGATTGGTTGGATGGGTATGAGGTTAGAAGGGTTGCGACAGTTTGTGGAAGGTCGTGGATAGGAGGAAGAAGTAACTGTGTGGATATGGCGAGGAGGACCAGGATTTGGAGAGATATCTCCAGCAGTGAGGAGGAGCAGAGAAAGTGTTAGCAGGTGGGAGCAAGAGAGAGCATGAGGTGGCTGTCTGTGTTTGGAGATCCAGGATTGAATGTTTAGGAATAATTTGGAGGAGGAGGTGAGATGAATGGGGAGGATGGAGGGAGAGATGAAGAGTTTCTTACTAGGTGTAGGGATTTGAGGGGTTACTAGAAAGTGGAGGACTATAGAGCAAAAAGTGATAGCTAACAGAAACATAGTTAAAAGAGAGAAAGTGGTCAAAGTGTTGGTTACCTGACTCCTGCCCTTACTAAATGCCTCTGAAATAACTGCCACTTATCTCTGAAGCCACTTTGCACAAGAAGACACGTGCACACCCCAGCATAAGTGCACCCCTTACATAGCTTCTAAATATATAGGGCACATTAAACTATCAGGTGAAGGGCATTGTGGGAGCTGCATATGGCTAAATTAGCAGCTGGTCGTCTCACCAGGAGATGGCTGGGAGATTAAACACAGAGCTAGGACTCTAGTCTCTGCAGTTTAGCACCTCTAAAAATCAGATAAGCTCTATAGTGGGGAAGGGACAGACATAATGTGGGTATTGAATGGAGTGGGACAGATAAAGCAGAGAAGTTATGCAGAGCATGTACCAGTGAGGTGAATCAGCAAAGCAGAGCATTATATTACAGCAGACGCAGCAAGCAGAGAAGTTATGCAGAGCATGTACCAGTGAGGTGAATCAGCAAAGCAGAGCATTAGATTACAGCAGACACAGCAAACAGAGAAGTTATGCAGAGCATGTACCAGTGAGGTGAATCAGCAAAGCAGAGCATTAGATTACAGCAGACACAGTAAGCAGAGAAGTTATGCAGAGCATGTACCAGTGAGGTTATTCCACTGCGACCTCCACCACTGTTCTAAGGGGCATTAAAAATGTCTTGCTAAGCTACTGTGACCTCCACGTCTCTTCCAAGGGGCATTAAAACCGTCTTGTTAAGCTACTGTGACCTCCAAGTTTCTTACACAGGGCATTGATATTGTCTTTTTATTCCTCTGTAACCTCCACCACTCTTCCAAGGGGCATTGATATTGTCTTTTTATTCCACTGTAACCTCCACCAATCTTCCAAGGGGCATTGATATTGTCTTTTTATTCCACTGCGACCTCCACCACTCTTCTAAGCCGCAGTAATATTGCTTTTAAATCCACAACGATCTCCAAAACTCTTCCAAGGGGCATTAAAACAGCTTTCTTAAGCTACTGTGACCTCCTCGTCTCTTCCAAGGGGCATTAAAACCATCTGGTTAAACACTCTGAACTCCACAGCTCTTACCAGAGGCATTGATATTGTCTTTTTATTCGACTGTGACATCCACCACTCTTCCAAGCAGCATTGATATTGTCTTTTTATTCCACTGCGACCTCCACCACTCTTCCAAGGGGCATTGATATTGTCTTTTTAATCAACTGCGACCTCCACCTCTCTTCCACGGGGCATTAAAACCGTCTTGTGTAGCTACTGTGACCTCCATGTCTCTTCCACGGGGCATTGATATTGTGTTTTTATTCCACTGCGACCTCCACCACTCTTCCAAGGGGCATTGATATTGTCTTTTTAATCCACTGCGACCTCCACCACTCTTCCAAGGGGCTTTTATATTGTCTTTTTAATCCACTGTGACATCCACGTCTCTTCCAAGGGAGCATGAAAACCGTGAATTAAAACAACTCTGAACTCCACAGCTCTACCAAGGAGCACTGGTATTGTCTTTTTATTCCACTCTAACCTCCACCGCCCTTCCAAGGGGCATTGACATTGTCTATTTATTCCATTGCGACCTCCACCACTCTTCCAAGGGGCATTAAGACCATCTTGTTAAGCTACAGTGACCTCCACAACTCTTCCATGGGGCATTGATATTGTCTTTTTGTTCCACTGTGACCTCCACTACTCTTCCAAGTGGCATTGATTTTGTCTTTTTAATCCACTGCAACCTCCACCACTCTTCCAAGGGGCATTAAAGCCGTCTTGTTAAGCAACTGTCACGTCCATGTCTATTCCATGGGGCATTGATATTGTCTTTTTATTCCACTGCGACCTCCACCACTCTTCCAAGGGGCATTGATATTGTCTTGTTAATCCACTGCGAACTCCACCACTCTTCCAAGGGGCATTAAAACCGTCTTGTTATGCTACTGTAACGTCGACTTCTCTTCCAAGGGGCATTAACACCATCTGGTTAAACCACTCTGAACTCCACAGCTCTTCCAAGGGGCATTTGTATTAACTTTTTATTCCACTCTAACCTCCACCACTCTTCCAAGGTGTATTGACATTGCCTTTTTATTCAACTGCGACCTCCACCACTGTTCCAAGGTGCATTAAAACCATATTGTTAAGCTACAGTGACCTCCACAACTCTTCCATGGGTCACTGATATTGTCTTTTTATTCCACTGTAACCTCCACCAATCTTCCAAGGGGCATTGATATTGTTTTTTTATTCCACTGCGACCTCCACCACTCTCCCAAGGGGCATTAAAACCGTCTTGTTAAGTTACTGTGACCTCTACTTCTCTTCCAAGAGAATCCGTCTGGTTATACCACTCTGAAATCCACAGCTCTTCCAAGGGGCATTATTATTGTCTTTTTATTCCACTGTAACCTCCACCACTCTTCCAAGGGGCATTGATATTGTCATTTTATTCCACTGCGACCTCCACCAGTCCTCCAAGAGGCATTAAAACCATCTTGTTAAGCTACTGTGACCTCCACGTCTCTTCCACGGGGCATTGAAATTGTCTTTTTATTCCACTGTAAACTCCACCACTCGTCCAAGGGGCTCTGATATTGTCTTTTTATTCCATTGCAACCTCCACCACTCTTCCAAGGGGCATTGATAATGTCTTTTTATTCCACAGCGACCTCCACCACTCTTCCAACGCTCATTGATATTGTCTTTTTAATCCACTGCGACCTCCACCACTCTTCCAAGGGGCATTAAAACCGTCTTGCTAAGCTACTGTCACCTCCACGTCCCTTCCAAGGGGCATTAAAACCGTCAATTTAAATCACTCTGAATTCCGTAGCGATTCGAAGGGGTATTGATATTGTCTTTTTATTCCAATGTTACCTCCAGCACTCTTCCAAGAGGCATTGATATTGTCTTTTTATTCCACTGCAACTTCCACCTCTCTTCCAAGGGGCATTAAAATCGTCTTGTTAAGCTACTGTGACCTCCACGTCTCTTTCACGGGGCATTGATATTGTCTTTTTATTCCACTGTTACCTCCACCACTCTTCCAAGGGGAATTGATATTGTCTTTTTATTCCACTGGGACCTTCACCACTCTTCCAAGTGACATTGATATTGTCTTTTTAATCCACTGTGACCTCCACCACTCTTCCAAGAGGCATTAAAACTGTCTGGTTAAACCACTCTGAACTCCGCATCTCTTCCAAGGGGAATTGATAATGTCTTTTTATTCTACTGTAACCTCCACCCTTCTTCCAAGGGGTATTGATATTGTCTTTTTAATGCACTGCAACCTCCCCCACTCTTTCAAGGGGCATTAAAACCATCTGGTTAAACCACTCTGAACTCCATAGCTCTTTCAATAGGCATTGATATTGTCTTTTTATTTCACTGTAACCTCCACCACTCTTTCAAGGGGCATTGATATTGTCTTTTTATTCCACTGTGACCTCCACCACTCTTCAAAGGGGCATTAAAACTGTCTTGTTAAGCTACTGTGACCTCCACGTGTCTTCCACGGGGCATTGATATTGTCTTTTTAATCCACTGTGACCTCCTCCATTTTTCCAACGGGCATTAAAACCGTTTTGTTAATCTACTGTGACCTCCACGTTTCTTCCAAGGGGCAATAAAGCCATCTGGTTAAACCACTCTGAACTCCACAGCTCTTCCAAGGGGCATTGGTTTTGTCTTTTTATTCCACTTTAACCTCCACCACTCTTCCAAGGGGCATTGACATTGTCTTTTTATTCCACTGCGACCTCCACCATTCTTCCAATGGGCATTAAAACTGTCTTGTTAAGCTACAGTGATCTCCACATCTCTTCCACTGGGCATTGATATTGTATTTAAATTCCACTGTAACCTCCACCACTCTACCAAGGGGCATTGATATTGTCTTTTTATTCCACTGCGACCTCCATCATTCTTCCAAGGGGCATTGATATTGTCTTTTTATTCCACTGCCACCTCCACCACTCTTCCAAGGGGCATTGATATTGTCTTTTTAGTCCACTGTGACCTCCACTACTTTTCCAAGGGGCATTAAAAACATCTTTTTAAGCTACTGTGACCTCCATGTCACTTCCAATGGGCGTTAAAACCGTCTGGTTAACCACTCTGAACTCCACAGCTCTTCCAAGGGGCATTGGTATTGTCTTTTTTTTTCCACTCTAACCTCCACCACTCTTCCAAGGGGCATTGACATTGTCTTTTTATTCCACTGCGACCTCCACCATTCTTCCAAGGGGCACTAAAACTGTCTTGTAAAGCTACAGTGACCTCCACATCTCTTCCACGGGGCATTGATATTGTATTTAAATTCCACTGTAACCTCCACCACTCTACCAAGGGGCATTGATATTGTATTTTTATTCTACTGCTACATCCACCACTCTTCCAAAGGGCATTGATATTGTCTTTTTAATCTACTGCGACCTCCACCACTCTTCCAAAGGATATTAAAACCATCTTGTTAAGCTACTGTGACCTCCACGTCTCTTCCACGGGGCATTGATATTGTCTTTTTATTCCACTGCGACATCCACCACTCTTCCTCGGGGCAATAATATTGTCTTTTTAATTCACTGCAACCTCCACCACTCTTCCATGTGGCATTAAAACCCTATTGTTAAGCTACTGTGACCTCCACGTCTCTTCCAAGGGGCATTAAAACCGTATGGTTAATCCAATCTGAACTCCAAAGATCTTCCAAGGGGCATTGATATTGTCTTTTTATTCCACTGTATCCTCCACCACTCTTCCAAGGGGCATTTGTATTGTCTTTTATTCCACTCTAACCTCCACTACTCTTCCAAGGGGCATTGACTTTGTCATTTTATTCCACTGCGACCTCCACCATTCTTCCAAGGGGCAATAAAACTGTCTTGTTAAGCTACAGTGACCTCCACATCTCTTCCACGGTGCATTGATATTGTCTTTAAATTCCACTGTAACCTCCACCACTCTACCAAGGGGCATTGATATTGTATTTTTATTCCACTGCGACCTTCACCACTCTTCCACGGGGCATTGATATTGTCTTTTTATTCCACTGCGACCTCCACCACTCTTCCTCGGTGCATTGATATTGTCTTTTTAATCCACTGCAACCTCCACCACTCTTCCATGTGGCATTAAAACTGTCTTGTTAAGCTACTGTGATCTCCACGTCTCTTCCAAGGGGCATTAAAACCGTATGGTTAAACCAATCTGAACTCCACAGTTCTTCCAAGGAGCATTGATATTGTCTTTTTATTCCACTGTATCCTCCACCACTTTTCCAAGGGGCATTGATATTGTCTTTTTATTCCACTGCGACCTCCACCACTCTTCCAATGAGCATTAAAACCATCTGGTTAAACCACTCTGAACTCCATAGCTCTTTCAAGAGGCATTGATATTGTCTTTTTATTTCACTGTAACCTCTACCACTCTTCCAAGGGGCATTGATTTTGTCTTTTTATTCCACTGCGACCTTAACCACTCTTCCAATGGACATTGATATTTTCTTTTTAATCCACTGAGACCTCCAACACTCTTCCAAGGGGCATTAAAACCATATTGTTAAGCTACTGTGACCTCCACGTCTCTTCCAAGGTGCATTAAAACCGTCAATTAAAACCAATCTGAACTCCACAGCTCTTGCAAGAGGCATTGATTTTGTCTTTTTACTCCACAGTAACCTACACCACTCTTCCAATGGGCATTAATAATGTCTTTTAATTCCACTGTGTCCTCCACGTCTCTTCCAAGGGGCATTGATATTGTCTTTTTATTTAATTGGAACCTCCACCACTCTTCCAAGGGGCATTTATATTGTCTTTTTATTCCACTGTAACCTCCAACATTCTTCCAAGGGACATTGATATTGTCTTTTTATTCCACTGTAACCTCCACCACTCTTCCAATGGGCATTGATATTGTCTTTTTTATCCACTGTGACCTCTACCACTCCTCCAAGGGCATTAAAACAATCTTGTTAAGCTATTGTGACCTCCACGTCTCTTCCAAGGGGCATTAAAACCGTCTGGTTAAACCACTCTGAACTCCACAGCTCTTCCAAGCGGCATTGATACTGTCTTTTTTTTCCACTGTAACCTCCAAAACTCTTCCAATGGGCATTGATTTTGTCTTTTTATTCCACTGCGACCTAAACCAGTCTTCCAATGGGCGTTGATATTGTCTTTTTAATCCACTGCGACCTCCACCACTCTTCCAAGGGGCATTGATATTGTCTTTTTAATCCACTGTGACCCCCACGTCTCTTCCAACGGGCATTAAAACCGTCAATTTAAACCACTCTGAACTCCAAAGCTCTTCCAAGGAGCACTGGTATTGTCTTTTTATTCCACTCTAGCCTCCACCACTCTTCCAGGGGCATTGACATTGTCTATTTATTCCACTGCGACCTCCACCACTCTTCCAAGGGGCATTAAGACCATCTTGTTAAGCTACAGTGACCTCCACAACTCTTCCATGAGGCATTGATATTGTCTTTTTATTCCACTGTAACCTCCACCACTCTTCCAAGCGGCATTTATATTGTCTTTTTATTCCACTGTAACCTCCACCACTCTTCAAGATGACATTAAAACCGTCTTGATAAGCTACTGTCACGTCCATGTCTATTGCACGGGGCATTGATATTGTCTTTTTATTCCACTGTAACCTCCACCACTCTTCCAAGTGGCATTGACATTGTCTTTTTATTCCACTGCGACCTCCACCACTCTTCCAAGGGGCATTAAAACCATATTGTTAAGCTACAGTGACCTTCACATCTCTTCCACTGGGCATTGACATTGTCTTTTTATTCCACTGTAACCTCCACCAATCTTCCAAGGGGCATTGAAATTGTTTTTTTATTCCTCTGCGACCTCCACCACTCTTCCAAGGGGCATTAAAAAAGTCTTGTTAGGTTACTGTGACCTCCACGTCTCTTCCAAGGAGCGCTAAAACCGTTTGGTTATGCCACTCTAAACTCCACAGCTCTTCCAAGGGGCATTATGATTGTCTTTTTGATCCACTGCGACCTCCATCACTCTTCCAAGGGGCATTAAAACCATCTTGTTAAGCTATTGTGACCTCAACGTCTCTTCCACGGGGCATTGATATTGTCTTTTTATTCCACTGTAACCTCCATCACTCTTCCAAGGGGCATTGATATTGTCTTTTCATTCAACTGTAACCTCCACCACTCTTTCAAGGGGCATTGATACTGTCTTTTTATTCCACTGCGACCTCCACCACTCTTCCAAGGGGCATTACAACCGTCTTGTTAAGCTACTGTCACCTCCACGTCCCTTCCAAGGGGCATTAAAACAGTCAATTTAAACCACTCTGAACTCCACAGATCTTGCAAGGGGCATTGATATTGTCTCTTTATTCCAATGTAACCTCCAGCACTCTTCCAAGGGGCATTGATATTGTCTTTTTATTCCACTGCAACTTCCACCTCTCTTCCAAGGGGCATTAAAACCGTCTTGTTAAGCTACTGTGACCTCCACGTCTCTTTCACGGGTATTTGATATTGTCTTTTTATTCCACTGTAACCTCCACCACTCTTCCAATGGGCATTAATATTGTCTTCTTATTCCACTGGGAACTTCACCACTCTTCCAAATGGCATTGATATTGTCTTTTTAATCCACTGCGACCTCCGCCACTCTTCCAAGGGGCATTAAAACTGTATTGTAAAGCTACTGTGACCTCCACATCTCTTCCAAGGTGCATTAAAACAATCAATTGAATCCACTCTGAACTCCACAGCTCTTGCAAGAGGCATTGATATTGTCTTTTTACTCCACTGTAACCTACAGCACTCTTTCAAGGGGCATTGATATTGTCTTTTTATTCCACTACGACTTCCACCACTCTCCCAAGGTTCATTAAAAACATCTTGCTTAGCTACTGTAATGTCCATGTCTATTCCACGGGGCAGTGATATTGTCTTTTTATTCCACTGTATCCTCCACCACTCTACCAAGGGTTATTGATATTGTATTTTATTCCACTGCGACTTCCATCTCTCTTCTAAGGGGCATTGATATTGTCTTTTTAATCCACTGCGACCTCCACCACTCTTCCAAGAGGCATTAAAACAGTCTTGTTAAGCTACTGTGACCTCCACATCTCTTCCAAGGGGCATTAAAACCGTCTGGTTAAACCACTCTGAACTCCACAGCTCTTCCAAGGGGCATTGATATTGTCTTTTTATTCCACTGTAACCTCCACCATTCTTCCAAGGGGTATTGATATTGTCTCTTTAATGCACTGCTACCTCCACCACTCTTCCAAGGGGCATTAAAACCTTCTTGTTAAACCACTCTGAACTCCACAGCTCTTTCAAGAGGAATTGATATTGTCTTTTTATTTCACTGTAACCTCTACCACTCTTTCAAGGGGCATTGATATTGTCTTTTTATTCCACTGCGACCTCCACCACTCTTCCAAGGTGCATTAAAACTATCTTGTTAAGATACTGTGACCTCCACGTCTCTTCCAAGGGTCATTAAACCGTCTGGTTAAACCACTCTGTACTCCACAGCTCTTCCAAGAGGCATTGATATTGTCTTTTTATTCGACTGTAACCTCCACCACTCTTCCAAGGGGCATTGATATTGTCTCTGTTTTCCACTGCGACCTCCACCACTCTTCCAAGGGGATTTGATATTGTCTTTTTAATCAACTGCGACCTCCACCTCTCTTCCAAGGGGCATTTAAACCGTCTTGTGAAGCTACTGCGACCTCTACGTCCCTTCCACGGGGCATTGATATTGCCTTTTTATTCTAGTGCGACCTCCACCACTTTTCCAAGTGGCATTGATATTGTATTTTTAATCCACTGCGACCTCCACCACTCTTCAAAGGGGCATTGATATTGTCTTTTTAATCAACTGTGACCTCCACCTCTCTTCCAAGGGGCATTAATATTGTCTTTTTAAAACACTGCGACCTCCACCACTCTTCCAAGGGTCATTGATATTGTCTTTTTATTCCACTGTAACTTCCACCACTCTTCCAAGGGGCATTAATATTGTCTTTTTATTCCACTGCGACCTCCACCACTCTTCCAAGGGTCTTTGATATTGTCTTTTTATTCCACTGTAACCTCCACCACTCTTCCAAGGGGCATTGATATTGTCTTTTTATTCCACTGCGACCTCCACCACTCTTCCAAGGGTCATTGATATTGTCTTTTTATTGCACTGTAACCTCCACCACTCTTCCAACGGGCATTGATATTGTCTTTTTATTCCACTGCGACCTCCACCACTCTTCCAATGGTCATTGATATTGTCTTTTTATTCCACTGTAACCTCCACCACTCTTCCAAGGGGCATTGATATTGTCTTTTTATTCCACTGCGACCACCACCTCTCTTCCAAGGGGCATTAAAACCATCTTGTTAAGCTACTGTGACCTCCAAGTCTCTTCCACAATGCATTGATATTGTCTTTTTATTCCACTGCGACCACCACATCTCTTCCAAGGGGGATTGATATTGTCTTTTCATTCGACTGTAACATCCACCACTCTTCCAAGTGGCATTGATATTGTCTTTTTATTCCACTGCGACCTCCACCACTCTTCCAAGGGGCATTGATATTGTCTTTTTAATCCACTGCGACCTCCACCACTCTTCAAAGGGACATTGATATTGTCTTTTTAATCTACTGTGACCTCCACGTCTCTTCCAAGGGGCATTAAAACCGTCAATTTAAACCACTCTGTACTACACAGCTCTTCCAATCTGCACTGGTATTGTCTTTTTATTCCACTCTAACCTCTACAACTCTTCCAAGAGGGATTGACTTTTTATATTAATTGCACTGCGACCTCCACCACTCTTCCAAGGGGCATTAAGACCTTCTTGTTAAGCTACAGAGACTTCCACAACTCTTCCATTGGGCATTGATATTGTCTTTTTACTCCACTGTAACCTCCACCACTCTTTCAATGGGCATTGATTTTGTCTTTTTATTCCACTGCGACCTCTACCACTCTTCCAATGGGCATTAATATTGTCTTTTTAATCCACTGCAACCTCCACCACTCTTCCAAGGAGCATTAAAGCCATCTTGTTAAGCTACTGTCATGTCCATGTCTATTCCACGGGGCATTGATATTGTCTTTTTATTCCACTGTAACCTCCACCACTCTTCCAAGTTGCATTGACATTGTCTTCTTATTCCACTGCGACTTCCACCTCTCTTCTAAGGGGCATTGATATTGTCTTTTTAATCCACTGCGACCTCCACCACTCTTCCAAGGGGAATTAAAACAGTCTTGTCAAGCTACTGTGACCTCCACGTCCCTTCCAAGGGGCATTAAAACCGTCTGGTCAAACCACTCTGAACTCCATAGCTCTTCCAAGGGGCATTGATATTGTCTTTTTATTCCACTGTAACCTCGACCACTCTTCCAAGGGGCATTGATTTTGTCTTTTTATTCCACTGCGACCTCAACCACTCTTCCAATGGGCATTGTTATTGTCTTTTTAATCCACTGCGAACTCCACCACTCTTCCAAGGGACATTGATATTGTCTTTTTAATCCACTGCGAACTCCACCACTCTACCAAGGGGCATTAAAACCGTCTTGTTATGCTACTGTGACCTCCACGTCCCCTCCACGGGGCATTGATATTGTCTTTTTATTCCACTGCGACCTCCACCACTCTTCCAAGGGACATTGATATTGTCTTTTTAATCCACTGCGAACTCCACCACTCTACCAAGGGGCATTAAAACCGTCTTGTTATGCTACTGTGACGTCGACTTCTCTTCCAAGGGGCATTAAAACCATCTTGTTAAACCACTCTGAACTCCACAGCTCTTCCAAGGGGCATTTGTATTGTCTTTTTATTCCACTCTAACCTCCACCACTCTTCCAAAGGGCATTGACATTGTCTTTTTATTCCACTGCTTCCTCCACCACTCTTCCAAGGGGCTTTAAAACCATATTGTTAAGCTACAGTGACCTCCACATCTATTCCACGGGGCATTGATATTGTCTTTTTATTCCACTGTTACCTCCACCAATCTTCCAAGGGGCATTGATATTGTTTTTTTATTCCACTGCTACGTCCACCACTCTTCCAAGGGGCATTAAAACCGTGTTGTTAAGTTACTGTGACCTCCACGTCTCTTCCAAGGAGCATTAAAACCGTCTCGTTATACCACTCTGAACTCCACAGCTCTTCCAAGGGGCATTATTATTGTCTTTTTATTCCACTGTAACCTCCACCACTCTTCCAAAGGGCTTTGATATTGTCTATTTATTCCACTGCGACCTCCACCAGTCTTCCAAGAGGCATTAAAACCGTCTTGTTAAGCTACTGTGACCTCCACGTCTCTTCCACGGTGCATTGAAATTGTCTATTTATTCCACTGTAACCTCCACCACTCGTCAAGGGGCATTGATATTGTCTTTTTATTCCACTGCGACCTCCACCACTCTTCCAAGGGGCATTGATAATGTCTTTTTATGCCACTGCGACCTCCACCACTGTTCCAAGGGGCATTAAAACCGTCTTGTTAAGCTATTGTGACATCCACATATCTTCCACGGGGCATTGATATTGTCTTTTTATTTAACTGTAACCTCCACCACTGTTCCAAGGGGCATTGATATTGTCTTTTTATTCCACTGTAACCTCCATCACTCTTCCAAGTGGAATTGATATTGTCTTTTTATTCAACTGTAACCTCCACCACTCTTCCAAGGGGCATTGATATTGTCTTTTGATTCCACTGCGACCTCCACCACTCTTCCAAGGGGCATTCATATTGTCTTTTCAATCCACTGCGACCTACACCACTCTACCAAGGAGCATTAAAACCGTCTTGTTAAGCTACTGTCACCTCCACGTCACTTCCGAGGAGAATTAAAACCGTCAATTTAAACCACTCTGAACTCCACAGCTCTTGCAAGGGACATTGATATTGTCTTTTTATTCCAATGTAACCTCCAGCACACTTCCAAGGGGCATTGATATTGTCTTTTTATTCCACTGCAACTTCCACCTCTCTTCCAAGGGGCATTAAAACCGTCTTGTTAAGCTACTGTGACCTCAACGTCTCTTTCACGGGGCATAGATATTGTCTTTTTATTCCACTGTATCCTCCACCACTCTTCCAAGGGGCATTGATATTGTCTTTTTATTCCTCTGGGACCTTCACCACTCTTTCAAGTGGCATTGATGTTGTCTTTTTAATCCACTGCGACCTCCACCACTCTTCCAAGGGGCATTAAAACCGTATTGTTAAGCTACTGTGACCTCCACGTCTCTTCCAAGGTGCATTAAAACCGTCAATTTAAACCACTTTGAACTCCACAGCTCTTGCAAGAGGCATTGATATTGTCTTTTTACTCCACTGTAACCTACAGCACTCTTTCAAGGGGCATTGATATTGTCTTTTTATTCCACTGGGACCTTCACCACTCTTCCAAGTGGCATTGATATTGTCTTTTTAATCCACTGCGACCTCCACCACTTTTTAAAGGGGCATTAAAAGCGTCTTGTTAATATACTGTGACCTCCACGTCTCTTCCAAGGGGCAATAAAACCATCTGGTTAAACCACTCTGATCTCCACAGCTCTTCCAACGGGCATTGGTATTGTCTTTTTATTCCACTCTAACCTCCACCACTCTTCAAAGGGGCATTGACATTGTCATTTTATTCCACTGCGACCTCCATCATTCTTCCAAGAAGCATTAAAACCGTCTTGTTAAGCTACTGTGACCTCCACATCTCTTCCACGGTGCATTGAAATTGTCTATTTACTCCACTGCGACCTCCACCACTCTTCCAAGGGGCATTGATAATGTCTTTTTATTCCACGCGACCTCGACCACTGTTCCAAGGGGCATTAAAACCGTCTTGTTAAGCTATTGTGACATCCACATCTCTTCCACGGGGCATTGATATTGTCTTTTTATTTAACTGTAACCTCCACCACTGTTCCAAGGGGCATTGATATTGTCTTTTTATTCCACTGTAACCTCCATCTCTCTTCCAAGGGGAATTGATATTGTCTTTTTATTCAACTGTAACTTCCACCACTCTTCCAAGGGGCATTGATATTGTCTTTTGATTCCACTGCGACCTCCACCACTCTTCCAAGGGGCATTCATATTGTCTTTTCAATCCACTGCGACCTACACCACTCTACCAAGGGGCATTAAAACCGTCTTGTTAAGCTACTGTCACCTCCACGTCACTTCCGAGGAGAATTAAAACCGTCAATTTAAACCACTCTGAACTCCACAGCTCTTGCAAGGGACATTGATATTGTCTTTTTATTCCAATGTAACCTCCAGCACACTTCCAAGGGGCATTGATATTGTCTTTTTATTCCACTGCAACTTCCACCTCTCTTCCAAGGGGCATTAAAACCGTCTTGTTAAGCTACTGTGACCTCAACGTCTCTTTCACGGGGCATAGATATTGTCTTTTTATTCCACTGTATCCTCCACCACTCTTCCAAGGGGCATTGATATTGTCTTTTTATTCCTCTGGGACCTTCACCACTCTTCCAAGTGGCATTGATGTTGTCTTTTTAATCCACTGCGACCTCCACCACTCTTCCAAGGGGCATTAAAACCGTATTGTTAAGATACTGTGACCTCCACGTCTCTTCCAAGGTGCATTAAAACCGTCAATTTAAACCACTTTGAACTCCACAGCTCTTGCAAGAGGCATTGATATTGTCTTTTTCTCCACTGTAACCTACAGCACTCTTTCAAGGGGCATTGATATTGTCGTTTTATTCCACTACGACTTCCACCTCTCTTCCAAGGGGCATTAAAACAGCCTTGTTAAGATACTGTGATCTCCACGTCTCTTTCACGGGGCATAGATATTGTCTTTTTATTCCACTGTATCCTCCAGCACTCTTCCAAGGGACATTGATATTGTCTTTTTATTGCACTGTAACCTCCACCACTCTTCCAACGGGCATTGATATTGTCTTTTTATTCCACTGCGACCTCCACCACTCTTCCAATGGTCATTGATATTGTCTTTTTATTCCACTGTAACCTCCACCACTCTTCCAAGGGGCATTGATATTGTCTTTTTATTCCACTGCGACCACCACCTCTCTTCCAAGGGACATTAAAACCATCTTGTTAAGCTACTGTGACCTCCAAGTCTCTTCCACAATGCATTGATATTGTCTTTTTATTCCACTGCGACCACCACATCTCTTCCAAGGGGGATTGATATTGTCTTTTCATTCGACTGTAACATCCACCACTCTTCCAAGTGGCATTGATATTGTCTTTTTATTCCACTGCGACCTCCACCACTCTTCCAAGGGGCATTGATATTGTCTTTTTAATCAACTGCGACCTCCACCTCTATTCCAAGGGGCATTTAAACCGTCTTGTGAAGCTACTGCGACCTCTACGTCCCCTCCACGGGGCATTAATATTGCCTTTTTATTCTAGTGCGACCTCCACCACTTTTCCAAGTGGCATTGATATTGTATTTTTAATCCACTGCGACCTCCACCACTCTTCAAACGGGCATTGATATTGTCTTTTTAATCTACTGTGACCTCCACGTCTCTTCCAAGGGGCATTAAAACCGTCAATTTAAACCACTCTGTACTACACAGCTCTTCCAATCTGCACTGGTATTGTCATTTTATTCCACTCTAACCTCTACAACTCTTCCAAGAGGCATTGACTTTGTATATTAATTGCACTGCGACCTCCACCACTCTTCCAAGGGGCATTAAGACCTTCTTGTTAAGCTACAGAGACTTCCACAACTCTTCCATTGGGCATTGATATTGTCTTTTTACTCCACTGTAACCTCCACCACTCTTTCAATGGGCATTGATTTTGTCTTTTTATTCCACTGCGACCTCTACCACTCTTCCAATGGGCATTGATATTGTCTTTTTAATCCACTGCAACCTCCACCACTCTTCCAAGGAGCATTAAAGCCATCTTGTTAAGCTACTGTCATGTCCATGTCTATTCCACGGGGCATTGATATTGTCTTTTTATTCCACTGTAACCTCCACCACTCTTCCAAGTTGCATTGACATTGTCTTTTTATTCCACTGCGACTTCCACCTCTCTTCTAAGGGGCATTGATATTGTCTTTTTAATCCACTGCGACCTCCACCACTCTTCCAAGGGGCATTAAAACAGTCTTGTTAAGCTACTGTGACCTCCACGTCCCTTCCAAGGGGCATTAAAACCGTCTGGTCAAAAGACTCTGAACTCCATAGCTCTTCCAAGGGGCATTGATATTGTCTTTTTATTCCACTGTAACCTCGACCACTCTTCCAAGGGGCATTGATTTTGTCTTTTTATTCCACTGCGACCTCCACCACTCTTCCAATGGGCATTGTTATTGTCTTTATAATCCCCTGCAACCTCCACCACTCTTCCAAGGGGCATTAAAACCGTCTTGTTAAGCTACTGTGACCTCCACGTCCCTTCCACGGGGCATTGATATTGTCTTTTTATTCCACTGCGACCTCCACCACTCTTCCAAGGGACATTGATATTGTCTTTTTAATCCACTGCGAACTCCACCACTCTACCAAGGGGCATTAAAACCGTCTTGTTATGCTACTGTGACGTCGACTTCTCTTCCAAGGGGCATTAAAACCATCTTGTTAAGCCACTCTGAACTCCACAGCTCTTCCAAGGGGCATTTGTATTGTCTTTTTATTCCACTCTAACCTCCACCACTCTTCCAAAGGGCATTGACATTGTCTTTTTATTCCACTGCTTCCTCCACCACTCTTCCAAGGGGCTTTAAAACCATATTGTTAAGCTACAGTGACCTCCACATCTATTCCACGGGGCATTGATATTGTCTTTTTATTCCACTGTTATCTCCACCGATCTTCCAAGGGGCATTGATATTGTTTTTTTATTCCACTGCTACGTCCACCACTCTTCCAAGGGGCATTAAAACCGTGTTGTTAAGTTACTGTGACCTCCACGTCTCTTCCAAGGAGCGTTAAAACCGTCTCGTTATACCACTCTAAACTCCACAGCTCTTCCAAGGGGCATTATTATTGTCTTTTTATTCCACTGTAACCTCCACCACTTTTCCAAGGAGCTTTGATATTGTCTATTTAATCCACTGCGACCTCCACCAGTCTTCCAAGAGGCATTGATAATGTCTTTTTATTCCACTGTGACCTCCACGTCTCTTCCACGGTGCATTGAAATTGTCTATTTATTCCACTGTAACCTCCACCACTCGTCAAGGGGCATTGATATTGTCTTTTTATTCCACTGCGACCTCCACCACTCTTCCAAGGGGCATTGATAATGTCTTTTTATTCCACTGCGACCTCCACCACTGTTCCAAGGGGCATTAAAACCGTCTTGTTAAGCTATTGTGACATCCACATATCTTCCACGGGGCATTGATATTGTCTTTTTATTTAACTGTAACCTCCACCACTGTTCCAAGGGGCATTGATATTGTCTTTTTATTCCACTGTAACCTCCATCACTCTTCCAAGGGGAATTGATATTGTCTTTTTGTTCAACTGTAACCTCCACCACTCTTCCAAGGGGCATTGATATTGTCTTTTGATTCCACTGCGACCTCCACCACTCTTCCAAGGGGCATTCATATTGTCTTTTCAATCCACTGCGACCTACACCACTCTACCAAGGGGCATTAAAACCATCTTGTTAAGCTACTGTCACCTCCACGTCACTTCCGAGGAGAATTAAAACCGTCAATTTAAACCACTCTGAACTCCACAGCTCTTGCAAGGGACATTGATATTGTCTTTTTATTCCAATGTAACCTCCAGCACACTTCCAAGGGGCATTGATATTGTCTTTTTATTCCACTGCAACTTCCACCTCTCTTCCAAGGGGCATTAAAACCGTCTTGTTAAGCTACTGTGACCTCAACGTCTCTTTCACGGGGCATAGATATTGTCTTTTTATTCCACTGTATCCTCCACCACTCTTCCAAGGGGCATTGATATTGTCTTTTTATTCCTCTGGGACCTTCACCACTCTTCCAAGTGGCATTGATGTTGTCTTTTTAATCCACTGCGACCTCCACCACTCTTCCAAAGGGCATTAAAACCGTATTGTTAAGCTACTGTGACCTCCACGTCTCTTCCAAGGTGCATTAAAACCGTCAATTTAAACCACTTTGAACTCCACAGCTCTTGCAAGAGGCATTGATATTGTCTTTTTACTCCACTGTAACCTACAGCACTCTTTCAAGGGACATTGATATTGTCTTTTTCTTCCACTACGACTTCCACCTCTCTTCCAAGGGGCATTAAAACAGCCTTGTTAAGATACTGTGATCTCCACATCTCTTTCTCGGGGCATTGATATTGTCTTTTTATTCCACTGTATCCTCCACCACTCTTCCAAGGGGCATTGATATTGTCTTTTTATTCCACTGGGACCTTCACCACTCTTCCAAGTGGCATTGATATTGTCTTTTTAATCCACTGCGACCTCCACCACTTTTCCAAGGGGCATTAAAAGCGTCTTGTTAATATACTGTGACCTCCACGTCTCTTCCAAGGGGCAATAAAACCATCTGGTTAAACCACTCTGATCTCCACAGCTCTTCCAACGGGCATTGGTATTGTCTTTTTATTCCACTCTAACCTCCACCACTCTTCAAAGGGGCATTGACATTGTAATTTTATTCCACTGCGACCTCCATCATTCTTCCAAGAAGCATTAAAACCGTCTTGTTAAGCTACTGTGACCTCCACATCTCTTTCACGGTGCATTGAAATTGTCTATTTACTCCACTGCGACCTCCACCACTCTTCCAAGGGGCATTGATAATGTCTTTTTATTCCACGCGACCTCGACCACTGTTCCAAGGGGCATTAAAACCGTCTTGTTAAGCTATTGCGACATCCACATCTCCTCCACGGGGCATTGATATTGTCTTTTTATTTAACTGTAACCTCCACCACTGTTCCAAGGGGCATTGATATTGTCTTTTTATTCCACTGTTACCTCCATCTCTCTTCCAAGGGGAATTGATATTATCTTTTTATTCAACTGTAACCTCCACCACTCTTCCAAGGGGCATTGATATTGTCTTTTGATTCCACTGCGACCTCCACCACTCTTCCAAGGGGCATTCATATTGTCTTTTCAATCCACTGCGACCTACACCACTCTACCAAGGGGCATTAAAACCGTCTTGTTAAGCTACTGTCACCTCCACGTCACTTCCGAGGAGAATTAAAACCGTCAATTTAAACCACTCTGAACTCCACAGCTCTTGCAAGGGACATTGATATTGTCTTTTTATTCCAATGTAACCTCCAGCACACTTCCAAGGGGCATTGATATTGTCTTTTTATTCCTCTGGGACCTTCACCACTCTTCCAAGTGGCATTGATGTTGTCTTTTTAATCCACTGCGACCTCCACCACTCTTCCAAGGGGCATTAAAACCGTATTGTTAAGATACTGTGACCTCCACGTCTCTTCCAAGGTGCATTAAAACCGTCAATTTAAACCACTTTGAACTCCACAGCTCTTGCAAGAGGCATTGATATTGTCTTTTTACTCCACTGTAACCTACAGCACTCTTTCAAGGGGCATTGATATTGTCTTTTTATTCCACTACGACTTCCACCTCTCTTCCAAGGGGCATTAAAACAGCCTTGTTAAGATACTGTGATCTCCACGTCTCTTTCACGGGGCATTGATATTGTCTTTTTATTCCACTGTATCCTCCACCACTCTTCCTAGGGGCATTGATATTGTCTTTTTATTCCACTGGGACCTTCACCACTCTTCCAAGTGGCATTGATATTGTCTTTTTAATCCACTGCGACCTCCACCACTTTTCCAAGGGGCATTAAAACCGTCTTGTTAATATACTGTGACCTCCACGTCTCTTCCAAGGGGCAATAAAACCATCTGGTTAAACCACTCTGATCTCCACAGCTCTTCCAACGGGCATTGGTATTGTCTTTTTATTCCACTCTAACCTCCACCACTCTTCAAAGGGGCATTGACATTGTCATTTTATTCCACTGCGACCTCCATCATTCTTCCAAGAAGCATTAAAATCGTCTTGTTAAGCTACTGTGACCTCCACATCTCTTCCACGGTGCATTGAAATTGTCTATTTACTCCACTGCGACCTCCACCACTCTTCCAAGGGGCATTGATAATGTCTTTTTATTCCACGCGACCTCCACCACTGTTCCAAGGGGCATTAAAACCGTCTTGTTAAGCTATTGTGACATCCACATCTCTTCCACGGGGCATTGATATTGTCTTTTTATTTAACTGTAACCTCCACCACTGTTCCAAGGGGCATTGATATTGTCTTTTTATTCTACTGTAAACTCCATCTCTCTTCCAAGGGGAATTGATATTGTCGTTTTATTCAACTGTAACCTCCACCACTCTTCCAAGGGGCATTGATATTGTCTTTTTATTCCACTGCGACCTCCACCACTCTTCCAAGGGGCATTCATATTGTCTTTTTAATCCACTGCGACCTACACCACTCTACCAAGGGGCATTAAAACCGTGTTGTTAAGCTACTGTCACCTCCACGTCACTTCCGAGGAGAATTAAAACCGTCAATTTAAATCACTCTGAACTCCACAGCTCTTGCAAGGGGCATTGATATTGTCTTTTTATTCCAATGTAACCTCCAGCACACTTCCAAGGGGCATTGATATTGTCTTTTTATTCCACTGCAACTTCCACCTTTCTTCCAAGGGGCATTAAAACCATCTTGTTAAGCTGCTGTGACCTCAACCTCTCTTTCACGAGGCATAGGTATTGTCTTTTTATTCCACTGTATCCTCCACCACTCTTCCAAGGGGCATTGATATTGTCTTTTTATTCCTCTGGGACCTTCACCACTCTTCCAAGTGGCGTTGATGTTGTCTTTTTAATCCACTGCGACCTCCACCACTCTTCCAATGGGCATTAAAACCGTATTGTTAAGCTACTGTGACCTCCACGTCTCTTCCAAGGTGCATTAAAACCGTCAATTTAAACCTCTCTGAACTCCACAGCTCTTGCAAGAGGCATTGATATTGTCTTTTTACTCCACTGTAACCTACAGCACTCTTTCAAGGGGCATTGATATTGTCTTTTTATTCCACTACGACTTCCACCTCTCTTCCAAGGGGCATTAAAACAGCCTTGTTAAGATACTGTGATCTCCACGTCTCTTTCACGGGGCATTGATATTGTCTTTTTATTCCACTGTATCCTCCACCACTCTTCCAAGGGGCATAGGTATTGTCTTTTTATTCCACTGGGACCTTCACCACTCTTCCATGTGGCATAGGTATTGTCTTTTTAATCCACTGCGACCTCCACCACTTTTCCAAGGGGCATTAAAACCGTCTTGTTAATATACTGTGACCTCCATGTCTCTTCCAAGGGGCAATAAAACCATCTGGTTAAACCACTCTGATCTCCATAGCTCTTCCAAGGGGCATTGGTATTGTCTTTTTATTCCACTCTAACCTCCACCACTCTTCAAAGGGGCATTGACATTGTCTTTTTATTCCACTGCGACCTCCATTATTCTTCCAAGGGGCATTGATATTGTCTTTTTATTCCACTGCCACCTCCACCACTCTTCCAAGGGGAATTGATATTGTCTTTTTAATCCACTGCGACCTCCACCACTTTTCCAAAGGGCATTAAAAACGTCAATTTAAACGACTCTGAACTCCACAGCTATTCCAAGAAACATTGATATTGTCTTTTTATTGGACTGTAACCTCCAACACTCTTCCAAGGGGCATTAAAACCGCCTTGTTAAGCTACTGTGACCTCCACGTCTCTTCCAAGGGGCATTAAAACCGTCAATTTAAACCACTCTGAACTCCACAGCTCTTGCAAGAAGCATTGATATTGTCTTTTTATTCCACTGTAACCTCCACCAGTCTTCCAAGCGTCATTGATTTTGTCTTTTTAATCCTCTGCAACCTCCATCACTCTTCCAAGAAGCATTAAAACCGTCTTGTTTAGCTACTGTGACCTCCACGTCTATTCCACGGTGCATTAAAACCTTCTGGTTAAACCACTGTGAACTCCACAGCTCTTCCAAGGGGCATTGATATTGTCTTTTTATTCTACTGCGACCTAAAACAATCTTCCAAGGGGCATTAATATTGTCCTTTTATTCCATTGCGACCTCCACCATTCTTCCAAAGATCATTGATATTGTCTTTTTATTCCACTGTAACCTCCACCACTCTTCCAAGGGGCATTGATATTGTCTTTTTATGCCACTGCGACCTCCACCTCTCTTCCAAGGGGCATTAAAACCATCTTGTTAAGCTACTGTGACCTCCAGTCTCTTCCATGAGGCATTGATATTGTCTTTTTATTCCACTGCGACCTCCACATCTCTTCCAAGGGGAATTGATATTGTCTTTTTAATCCACTGCGATCTCCACCATTCTTCCAAGGGGCATTAAAACTGTCTTGTTAAGCTACAGTGACCTCCACATCTCTTCCACGGGGCATTGATATTGTCTTTAAATTCCACTGTAACCTCCACCACTCAACCAAGGGGCATTGATATTGTATTTTTATTCCACTGCGACCTCCACCACTCTTCCAAAGGACATTGATATTGTCTTTTTAATCCAGTGCGACCTCCACCACTCTTCCAAAGGGCATTAAAACCATCTTGTTAAGCTACTGTGACCTCCACGTCTCTTCCACGGAGCATTGATATTGTCTTTTTAATCCACTGTGACCTCCGCTACTCTTCCAAGGGGCATTGATATTGTCTTTTTTTCCACTGCGACTTCCACCACTCTTACAAGGGGCATTTATATTGTCTTCGAAATCAACTGCGACCTCCACCACTCTTCAAAGGGGCATGAAAACCGTCCTGTTAACCTACTTTGACATCCACGTCAATTCCAGGGGGCATTGATATTGTCTTTTTATTCCACTGCGACCTACACCACACTTTCAAGGGTCATTGATATTGTCTTTTTAATTAACTGTGACCTCCACCACTCTTCCAAGGGGCATTAAAACTGTCTGGTTAAACCACTCTGAACTCCACAGCTCTTACAAGGGGCATTGATATTGTCGCTCTTTTCCACTGTAACCTCCACAACTCTTCCAAGGGGCATTGATTTTGTCTTTTTATTCCACTGCCACCTTAACCACTCTTCCAATGGGCATTGATATTGTCTTTTTAATCCACTGCCACCTCCACCACTATTCCAGGGGGCATTAAAACCGTATTGTTAAGCTACTGTGACCTCCACGTCTCTTCCAAGGTGCATTAAAACCGTCAATTTAAACCACTCTGAACTCCACAGGTCTTGCAAGAGGCATTGATATTGTCTTTTTACTCCACTGTAACCTACAGCACTCTTTCAAGTGGCATTGATATTGTCTTTTTATTCCACTACGACTTCCACCACTCTCCAAAGGTGCATTAGAAAGATCTTGTTTAGCTACTGTAACGTCCATGTCTATTCCACCGGGCATTGATATTGTCTTTTTATTCCACTGTATCCTCCACATCTCTTCCAAGGGGAATTGATGTTGTCTTTTTATTCCACTGCGACCTACACCACTCTTCCAAGGGTCATTGATATTGTCTTTTTAATTAACTGTGACCTACACCACTCTTCCAAGGGGCATTAAAACTGTCTGGTTAAACCACTCTGAACTCCACAGCTCTTCCAAGGGGCATTGATATTGTCGCTCTTTTCCACTGTAACCTCCACCACTCTTCCAAGGGGCATTGATTTTGTCTTTTTATTCCACTGCGACCTTAACCATTCTTCCATTGGGCATTGATATTGTCTTTTTAAACCACTGCGACCTCAACCACTATTCCAAGGGGCATTAAAACCGTATTGTTAAGCTACTGTGACCTCCACGTCTCTTCCAAGGTGCATTAAAACCGTCAATTTAAACCACTCTGAACTCCACAGGTCTTGCAAGAGGCATTGATATTGTCTTTTTTCTCCACTGTAACCTACAGCACTCTTTCAAGTGGCATTGATATTGTCTTTTTATTCCACTACGACTTCCACCACTCTACCAAGGTGCATTAAAAACATCTTGTTTAGCTACTGTAACGTCCATGTCTATTCCACCGGGCATTGATATTGTCTTTTTATTCCACTGTATCCTCCACCACTCTTCCAAGTGGTATTGATATTGTCTTTTTATTCCACGGTGACTTCCACCTCTCTTCTATGGGGCATTGATATTGTCTTTTTAATCCACTGCGACCTCCACCACTCTTCCAAGGGGCATTAAAACAGTCTTGTTAATCTACTGTGACCTCCACGTCTCATCCAAGGGGCATTAAAACCGTCAATTTAAACCACTCTCAACTCCACAGCTCTTGCAAGGGGCTTTGATATTGTTCTTTATTCCTCTGTAACCTCCACCACTCTTCTAAGGGGCATTGATATTGTCTTTTTAATCCACTGCGACCTCCACCACTCTTCCAAGGACCATTAAAACAGTCTTGATAAGCTACTGTGACCTCCACGTCTCTTCCAAAGGGCATTAAACCATCTGGTTAAACCACTCTGTACTCCACAGCTCTTCCAAGAGGCATTGATATTGTCTTTTTATTCGACTGTAACCTCCACCACTCTTCCAAGCGGCATTGATATTTTCTCTGTTTTCCACTGCGACCTCCACCACTCTTCCAAGTGTCTTTGATATTGTCTTTTTTATCCACTGCGACCTCCACCACTCTTCCAATGGGCATTAAAATAGTCTTATTATGCTACTGTGACCTTCACGTTCCTTCCACGGGGCATTGATATTGTCTTTTTGTAACATACCTGGCGTCGTCCTTGCATAGTGGTTCATCTCCCACTGTGCAAGAGCGCGCACTTGATCTCCAATCCAGAATGTCTCTCTGGCTTCCCTCCATGCTGTCTGTTTGCTTCTGTTTCTGCTGCTTAAGGGTGGCGCCCGATCACTTCCTGCTTTTTGTACCTGCTGCAGGCACACCCCTTGTGCGTCCTCAGCCTATTGCTGTCTGTCTCCTGGTATTTAAACCAGCTGCTCCAATTAACCCATGCCTGAGCACTGTGTTCTGTCAGTTGGCTTCTGGTCACTGATATGCCCGGTCCCGTTTATGATTCCTGCCTTCGGTATCAGTTCCCGTGTCTGAACTGTGTCCTGTCTGTATTATCTTCTAGCCTGTTGTCTTCTGCCTATCCTGGAGGCTGTATTTCCAGACCTGTGTGAACACGCTCCTAGCCTGTTCTTTCTGCCTTTTAGTGGCCGCATATCTAGACCCGCTCCTGTATCTTGCTGCTGTGTCTGTTCTTGTCTGAATACTCTCCTAGCCTGTTTCCTGTTTTTCTCTATGTCCGTACCTTCGGTTTTTCTGCAGAGTCTGAACTCGTACCTAACTCCTGCTCGTTGTCACTGTACTTCCGTTTGTGAGTTTGTGGTCCACTCGCTACTTCACTGCAAGTACCCTGTGGGTATCTGGTTCTGCCTTTCCCTTCCTCTCTGTTCCGTGTGAACTGAGCCCTGTCCCCTCCGCTCTGCCTTGCTTGCCGCTTCGGCGGTTCTTGCTTGCTCAGCCCTGTCCACCGCGTCTGCGGTTTCGCTTTACTCAGCCCTGTCCACCGCGTCTGCGGTTTTGCTTTGCTCAGCCTTGTCCACCGCGTCTGCGGTTTCGCTTTGCTCAGCCCTGTCCACCGCGTCTGCGGTTTCGCTTTGCTTAGCCGTGTCCACCGCGTCTGCGGTTTCGCTTTGCTCAGCTTTGTCTACCGCGTCTGCTTTTTCGCTCTGCTCAGCCTTGTCTACCGCGTCTGCATTTTTGCTCTGCTCAGCCTTGTCTACCACGTCTGCGGTTCTGCTCAGCTCGGTCTTGACTACCGCAACTGCGGTTTCGCTTTACTTTGTTTGTTTACCGCATTTGCGGCTCCGAATCTGTCTCCCAGTCTGTACTGGACCCTACCCAGCCTGCGCTCTAGTCTGCCTGTTCCTGTATTCCCCGGTGTGGGTCAACAGCCGTGTCCGGAGCCTGACCTGGAGTAGACCCTGGTCCCTCTGCTCCGTTCCTCCCTGGTGCACGGGCATCGTATGCCGTCGTGCGACCTTGGTCGGATCGGGCAGATACTTAGTTATGCCCCTCCAGACACTCTCCGGTTCATGGCACAGTGGAACCACTAAACACGCACACGCCAGTCAGTCCGGGCGTGTGCATTACAGCATGCTCAGGCCATGGCCTTCCTGGTGGCCTTTCTAATGGTCTTCGATGATCCTAACCCGGAGGCTCCTGCGGAAGCTTCACTTCCCAATATCCCGGTGCAGCCCCGATGAGTAATGTGTGTAGGTAGCGCACTAGTCCTCCTGCCCGAAGAGGCTACTGCCCATCCAGAATCCACACAGGATGAATACGCTCTTTGGAATACTTCTCCCAACCTCAAGAGGCAGTCCAGGCGTGCTATTCGTAGAGGCAAGCCGTCACGCCTGGGTCTGTCCTCCCAAAGACCTCCTGATCCCAACCTTGAAGTCCTTGCTGAAGCTTCATTTCCCTGTATCCCGGAGCAGTCCCTACGGGAAATATGCGTGGGTAGCGCACCTGTTCTCCTGCCCGAAGAGACTTCTGCCCACCTAGAATCCTCCGGGATACCACCTGATGACAAAAGGAGAGAGACTTCCCTACACCCGGTACCCGATACTTCGTCCGCTCCGTCCTTTGAGCCTGACAATGGGTACCTCAAAGCGGTAGTTAACCCCGAGTCTCTACACCCCTCCGACCAGGCGGAGGACCTCCAGTTTAGTGTTGAGCCACCCCCGTAGTGTTCGAGTTCGGTTCGGTTCGTCGAACACCCGTGTGTTCGCCGAACTGTTCGTCGAACTGTTCGTCGAACACCTTCGAACACCGTTAAAACCAATGGCAGGCAAACAAAAACACATAGAAACACATAGAAAACACCTTCAAAGGTGTCCAAAAGCTGACAAACTGCTCAGAAGACATAACTAACACATGGAAAAGTGACAAGTACATATAGTCATGCGAAAATAAAAGAGGTGGAGGAGTAAAAGGAGGGGGAGACACAGATATAGGCATGTCATGCCCTTCTAAAATCCAAAAAGTGAGAAGCCGACACGGCCAGTCCGCTCCTGCCCGTGCCACCTCCGTGTCGCCGGGTTTGTGCCAGAGCCGCGGTGAACCCTGATGGCCAGCCCCCCTCTCCCAATACTGGTGCCTGTCCGCTGGTGGGTCGAGCGAGCCCCCCTGTGGTGGAGGCAGCTCTAAGCTTTTTAATTTAAATTGTCTCTCTAATTTGAATGAATACACTTTAAATCCATTTACAAGGATCTATTGGAGGGCAAGTCTCATGCCAGCAGCCGCGTAATTCCAGCTCCAGTAGCGTCCACTAAAGCTGCTGCAGTTAAAAAGCTTTTATAAGGATCGAGCTCGGCTGTCCACCGCAAGGCATCCTACTGCCAGTCCCAGCCCCTATGCCTTGGGGTGCCTCCTGATGCTCTTCACTGAGTATCCCATGGTCCCGAAGCATTTCCTTTGAAAAAATTAAGTGTCTAAACTACAGGTGGTGTAGCTTGCTTAACAGCCGGGATAATCCGCTGACTAGCAGACACTGCTACTAGGCACAAAGTATTTCCTGGGCTAGATGCAGTTAAAAATTTGTAATTAGATACTCTCGTTGGATGCTGAGAAAGCATTCCATAGAGTCTCCTGGCACGCCATATATGATTCTCTTAAAAAGCTTGGGGTAGGGGTCTAGGGGACCCTTTTATAGCCAAAATCACGGCCCTGTATCACAATACGTCACCTAGGACTGAAGATAAATTTGAACTGTAGCACCCTGAGGGCTAGGTTTCTACAGAGGTATTGCACCTCACCCAGAGGTGTGATATCTCACTCTCAGGTAAGGATGGAGTGTGGATCAGGACCCGACACCTGCATGCATTACACCACATTGCCGTGGGGCAGGGCGACCAATATGCCTCTGAGATGGGCACGTCAGTCCCTGTCCCTGGCTGGAGTGGGGGGAGGGAACACTGAGGAAGGGGAACCCTGTAGTGCAGGAGCAGGGAGGGAGCAGTTCCTGGGTGCATTGAGAAGGGAGTATAAAAGGTGGGCACCATCTTAGTTCAGTGCAGAGAAGTCTGAGCAGAAGTGGCAGGGAGCAGGGGCTCTGCATGAGCTCTGCTCCGGAGGCGGGCCTAGTAACAGAGGCCCAGGCCTGGAAGAGGGAGAAGGAAGGAAGAGGAGCGGAGAAGGCTCCAGGAACGAGGAATGAAGGGATCCCAGGGGTGCGGACGGGCGAGTCGCCACCGCACGCCCGAATCCACCTGCGTGGAGGGGTCAGGCCAAAGGGGGAGACCGGTCCCCGAAACTAGTGGAGGCAGGAAACGACCCTCAGCTAGAAACCGGAGGCTGTGACATTTTATGTGGCGCAGCCCCTCGCTACACCCGCTAGGAAGGCACCACATAGGGTCAGGGAAACTGGCGCCAAGTTTACCAAGAGGAGGCCCGAGGCAGCCGGACAGAAGGGTTGGTAAGAAAGACCAGACAAAGGACACACAAAGGGGGTCCTGTGAAGCGCTCCAAAGTTATCTGGGAGTTGTCTGAGCCCCTCACCTGGTGAGCACAGTACGACGTGGGCAGCCGTTACCTGCAGACGTGGTCTGGATAATAAGAACTGTGAGTAAAGGCCCTGGACTGCATCACTGACTCCGTGTCGTTACTGCTGCTGCCCTGCACCATCACCCCCATCCTCCGCATACACTGCCCTGAGGCTATATTCCTCCCGTGGGGAGTTATGCTACGCTCTGCTGCACCCACAACACCAGCCTCAGCGGTCTGCCCTGCAGCGGCGGTTCACTCTGACCGCAATCCATGGGTGGCGTAGTCGGACATTTAAACATCAAAACCACATAAATAGTTCCGCCACTGGTTTGACTGCCCTGAGCCACGGAACCGGGTCGCCGCCACGAAGACTACAACCACCAGCATCCACCAAAAAGGGTCCGGCTCCGGGTGTCCCAAGGCCCAGGGGGTGCATCAGAACATTTTCATCACCTTTCACAATCACCAATGGGACAAGGCAGGGATGTCCTCTGTCCCCTCTCTTATACATCCTAGTGACGGAGCACCTGCTCTCATCAATTCGCCATAACTCCAATATTAGGTGGATTGAGGTGGGAGGCACCGAGTACAAGTGCTCTCTATTTGCTGATGATGTCCTAGTATATATCACTCAATCACATATATCCATCCATGCTGTTATGGCTGAAATAGATCACTTTGTTACATGGTCAAATTTTAAAATCAATGCAGCGAAGTCTGAGGCCCTCAATGTCTCCCTCCCCAAATCCATATAGGATTCCATCCAGTCCAACTTTCCCTTTGCCTGGCCCTCACAGGGTATCAAATACTTAGGAATTCCTATTCATAGAGACCTCTCCCATCTATGTTATCTTAATTTTGGGCCCTTTATTGAACAACTCCATACAGACCACGGTTGGCAAGTTAGAACTGTAAGATTCACTACGTGAACCACTGGTGTTTTGTGGAAAAGCACATGTACACTGCGTTCCAAATTATTATGCAAAAAGTGTTTAGGAGTGATAAGGGAAGAATTTGTTTGTTTGTCAGTTAAACTCATTGATGGTGATGTGTGTCAGGGCTCTTTATATCACTGTAAGCAATTGCAGACACCTGTGCTAATTAGTTTGGCAGGTGTGTCCAATGAAAGGCAAGACTACTTAAGAAGGCTGTCTCACATTATTAAGCAGCCTACATTTTCTGCCAAAATGGGAAAGAAAAAGGATGTGTCGGCTGCTGAGAAGCAACAAATTGTGGAGTGTTTAGGTCAAGGCATGACTACAATCAACATTGTGCGATAATCAGGATGAAGTGTCTTGGCAATCAAGAAGTATGTAGCTGATTCACAGTACACACGTGTGCGTGCTGATAAGGGCAAATTGAGGACTCTTTCCTACAGGCAATTACGTCAGGTTGAAAGAGCAGCGGCAAAAAAGCCTTGTCATAGCAGCAGACAAGTTTTTGAAGCTGCTTGTGCCTCCAACGTCCACCGAACAACAAGATGCAGGGTCCTTCAGAGGTTTGCAGCTGTGCATACGCCATCCTGTCGACCTCCTCTATCCACTTCACACAAGCAGAAACGGCTCCAGTGGGCCAAACATTACATGAAGACTGATTTCAAAACTGTTTTGTTCACGGATGAGTGCCGTGCAGCGCTCGATGGTCCAGATGGATGGAGTGGAGGATGGCTGGTTGATGGACACCCCACGCAAACACGGCTACAGCGCCAACAAGGAGGAGGTGGAGTAATGTTTTGGGCTGGAATCATGGGGAGAGAGATTGTCGGCCCCTTTAGGATCCCTGAAGGCGCTAAAGATGAACTCCATAATGTATGTGGATTTTCTCAAACAGCACTTCCTGCCATGGTTCAAGAAGAAGAACCGTGTATTTCACAGCAAGATCATTTTTTTGCATGATAATGCACCATCTCATGCTGCACATAAAACATCTGCATCTCTGGCTGATATGGGCATAAAAGGGGACAAACTTATGGTGTGACCCCCATGCTCCCCTGACCTGTACCCCATTCAGAACCTTTGGAGCATCATTAAAAGGAGTCTCTATGATGGCGGGAGGCAGTTCACATCTAAGCAACAGCTCTGGGAGGGTATTCTGTCCTCATGCAAAACAATTGAAGCAGAAACCATCCAAAACCTGACAAATTCAATGGACGAGAGAGTTCAGAAGCTCCTTTCGAACAAGGGGTCCTATGTGAAAATGTAACATCACCTAGAATAAAGTTTTGAGTTGAAAACTGTTTGATTTCAGTTTCTAACAACCTGCTAATGCTTATAATTTCAAAAATGACCATTTTTTTGGTCTTTATTAAAATGAAAAGGTTGATCGAAAAGTTTGGGGGATCTAAGAGTGTGGCAACCCAGTAGTCATGATTACTTCGAATTCTGACAATATGAGGGTCATGCTGCAGGTAGTGCAGCAAGAAGGCACTTATGTGTCTTGCGCATCTCGGAGCCCCAAAATTATTTTCCGGGCTAGATGCAGCTAAAAATTATTATTAATTTTAAATCTGGTGAAGCTTTAGTATAGATGGCCTAATAGGATCAGTGCTGCACACTGTTACAAAGCCCAAATTATTTTCCAGTCAAGATACAGATAAACATGATTAGTAATTTTAAATCTGGTGGAGCTTATTATAGATGGCCTAATAGAATCAGTGCTGCACACTGCTACAAAGCCCAAATTATTTTCCAGCCAAGATACAGATAAACATGATTAGTAATTTGAAAGCTTAAAACGGTTGGTAGGGTGATTTTAACCAATCATCAAGCTTTTACTCTCCCCAGGATGACACAGGGGTAGAAAAGTCGTTTCGGATCCATGATTTGTTCATCTTTATGAACGTGAGTCTGTCTACATTATCAGTGGAGAGCCGCGTGTGCTTATCTGTCAGCACACCACCAGCAGCGCTGAACACACGTTCAGACAGAACGCTGGCTGCGGGGCATGACAAGATCTCCAAGGCGTAAGTGGCTAGCTCCGGCCATTTATCCAGATTGGAAGCCCAAAAAGAGCAAGGGTCCAGTGACACAGTCGTGGCTTCAATGTTTACTTGGAGATACTCCTGTACCATCGTCTCTAGGCGTTGACTATGTGTCAGACTTCTTGTCTCCTGTGGCCTTGCAAAGGATGGGCTAAAAAAGTGGTGAAATGATTCCGCAAAATTGATGTTACCAGCAGATGCTGTGGTTCTGTTACGGTTTGAGTGCTGAACACTTGACGGTCCCACGGTTGGCAAGTTGGAACTGTGAGATTCACTACGTGCACCACTGGTATTTTGTGGAAAAGCACATGTAAGATTCTGCAACAGTCTCTGCTGATACTCCTGCATGCGTGCATCCCTTTCTATGGCAGGAATAATTTCTGCAAATTTACTTTTGTACCGGGGATCTAACAGTGTGGCAACCCAGTAGTCAGGATTATTTCTAATTCTCACAATTCGAGGGTCATGTTGCAGGTAGTGCAGCAAGAAGGCACTCATGTGTGTTGCGCATCCAGGAGCACCAAGTCCCTGTTGTGTTGGTGGCGAGGTAACAATCATGCTTCCTTCCTCTGTCCTCTCCCCCCAACCTCGCACAACAGAAATGTGATCAAGGTCTCCCTCATCTGATGAGTCTTCCATCAGTTCGTCCTCCACTTCTTCCTGGGCTCCTGCACCTTCCTCACTAGTTTGGCTGCTACCATGCGCCCTGGTAAAACCATCTCCCCCACCCTCACATGCCTGCCGCCTTGGTGCTGCCGACCGTCTGGACCTTGCAGATGTTAGCCCTTCCGCATACAACTCCTCCTCCTCTACTTCCTCCACCTCCTCTTGTGCCACCACCTGACTCCGAATTCTGTTTAACATGTGCTCCAGCATGTAAATCACCGGAATAGTCATGCTGATAATGGCATCGTCAGCACTAAACATCTTCGTCGCCATTTCAAAACTATGCAGAAGGGTGCATAGGTCCCTGATCTGAGACCACTCCTCCAGCGTGATTTGCCCCTGGATCTCGTTGGCCCAGGCTATACGTCAGAACGTATTGCACCAGGGCTTGTCGGTGCTGCCACAGTCGCTGCAACATGTGCAGAGTTGAATTCCACCGGGTAGGCACATCGCATTTTAGCCGGTGAAGTGGCAGGCCCAACGACTTCTGTAGAGATGTAAGTCGCTGAGCTGCGGGATGCGAACGGCGGAAGTGAGCACACAGCGACCGTGCCCTCTGCAGAAGGCCATCTAGTCTGGGATAGTGGGCTAAAAATTACTGGACAACCAGGTTCAACACGTGAGCCATACAAGGCACGTGTGTGACATTGCCCCGGCGAAGGGCCGCACCCAGGTTTGCAGCATTGTCGCACACGGCCTTCCCTGGTTTCAGGTCCAGTGGAGACAACCATTCATGAAATTGGTTCTCCAGAGCTGACCACAACTCCTCAGCTGTGTGACTCACATTTCCCAGACATTTCAAAGTAAAAACCGCCTGATGACGTTGAGCCCTACTGCCAGCATAGTAAGGAGGTGTGCAGAATCCCTTCTGCGCAGTTAGAAAGCTTGTGGCATGACCAGACAGGCTTTGGGTGCAGGTGGAAGACCGAGAGGAGGTTGAGGAGGCAGAAGCAGTGGAGGAACTTTGACATAAAGAGGATTGACGCACAACTCGTGGGGACGGCAAGGCTTGGACAGCAGCCCCTTGTCCTGCTGTCACCATAGTTACCCAATGCCCAGTCAGCGACATGTAACGCCCCTGTCCATGCCTACTCGTCCAAGTGTCTGTGGTGAAATGCACCCTGTCACACACAGAGTTTCTCAAAGAAGCGGTGATGTTGTGTGCGACTTGCTGGTGGAGCGCAGGCACACCTTTCTTTGAGAAGTAGTGCCGACTGGGCATCTGGTACTGGGGCACTGCAACGGACATAAGGTCTCGAAAATCCTCTGTGTCCACCAGGCGGAAAGGCAGCATTTCTGTAGCCAAGAACTTGCAGATGGTGAAATTCAACCTCTTAGCTTTCTCATGGCTAGGAGGAAATGGTCTTTTACTTGTCCACATCTGAGGGACCGAGGGCTGGCTATTGTGCTTAGACGGGGTTGATAAGGGTGTCCCCGGCAAACTGCCGGTCTGTGAGGAAGATGCAGGCGGACATGTTAGGTTGCCTTGATCCAAAGGTGGTGCTATCGATGTCGGAAAGCGCTCAACACCAGCTGGTGTTACCACCTCCAAAGAAAATGATGACCTGCCAATCACGCTGGCTGTTGCGGGTAAAGAGGTGGCAGGTCTGCGCCCCAAAACAGGTGTTACTGCTGTCCCCCCAGTCACAGAGGATGAAGAGGCCGCGGATGCACAAGATATGGCAGACGGTGGTTGGCCCAGCTAGGCCGCATTGTAGCACACTGAGCTTCCCACTGCAACTTATGCTTCATGTCCATGTGCCGGTTCATGCATGAAGTACTCAAACTATGTATTTTTTGGCCTCTACTTAGCTTTTGCTGACAAATGTTACAGATAACACGAGTTGGGTCATCTTTATCGATCTGAAAAAATGCCCAGGCTATGCAAGGCTTAGCACCCATGCGACCTGAAGAGCCACCACGACTTGTGGTGAGAGGCAGAGTTGTGTTTGAGGATGCAGTTGTTGACGTGCTTCCAGTACTACGTCTCTGTCCAGGAAGGCGCAACCTGACCTCGTCGTCACTAGCATCCTCCTCCACCTCCTCTGCTGACCTCATCTCTTGGCTGACTGTGGGTTGACAGTAAGTGGGATCTCCAACCTCATCATCATCACCCTGTGCGTTATCACACCCGTCGTCCTCAGAGCCAACCTGTTCCTGCCCTGACAAAAAACTAAAGTTGTCGCTCCAATCAGGTATTTGAGTCTCATCATCGTCTTCCTCATTGTCTCCACCAACAGGAGTTACAGTTTGGGAATGAGGGTCTACATTATGGTCAGAACCTTCTGCGTCTGGTCCTGGATCCGACTCATAAAGATTCTGGGCATCAGTGCAAATCATTTCCTCGTCTGGATTCACAGAAGCGCTGGAGTCGACCTCTGATTCCCAGGCTATAGTATGAGTAAACAGCTCTGCAGACTCAACCATCTGTTCTACCTCATACTCAGACGGGCAGCTGGAGATTTGGGAGCTGTGAGGAAGCAAGTGCGATTGGGGTGACACCTTTGAGGACTGGAGTATTTGTGATGTTGAAGTTGATGTGGAGGAGAGCCCACTTAAAGGAGCACTTGATATCCGTTGAAGCACCTGCTGTTTTTGTGCCTCATCTGGAATTTGTAGCGATTGGCGTGGCCGTAAGAAAGGGATCTTATCACATTGTCCGCTAAAAGAAGTAGACATTTTAGTTTGGCTGGAAGATGGTCTTTCTTCTGCAGATGTTACTGTTGCTTTAACACCTACCCCACGGACACAACCTTTTTTCCCCTTCCCAACACGCCTATTCCCCTTTCCACCAGCAGCAGGCCTTTTTCCACTCATTTTGGTGGTTAACTAATTCACAACTCTGGAGTTGTTTGCACAAAAAAACAATGGATGGGAACCGAGCAGAGCTGAGTGGCCAAACTGTGGTATTAGGCCAAAACTATTGGCTGCGTTAGATGCAGAAAAAAATTATATTCAATTTGCAACCTGATGGAGGTCAGTATAGAAGAACTAATAGAACAAGTCCCACACACAGCTAGAAGCCCAAATATTTTTTCAGAGGTAGATGCAGAAAAAAAAATATTCAGTTTGCAACCTGATGGAGGTCAGTATAGATGGACTAATAGAGAAAGTCCCACACACTGCTAGAAGGCCAAATATTTTTTTCAGAGCTAGATGCAGACAAAAAATTATTTTGAATTTGCAACCTGATGGAGGTCAGTATAGGTGGACTAATAGAACAAGTCCCACACACTGCTAGAAGGCCAAATATTTTTTCAGAGCTAGATGCAGAAAAAAATTATATTCAGTTTGCAACCTTATGGAGGTCAGTATAGATGGACTAATAGAGAAAGTCCCACACACTGCTAGAAGGCCAAATATTTTTTCAGAGCTAGATGCAGAAAAAAATTATATTCAGTTTGCAACCTGATGGAGGTCAGTATAGATGGCCTAATAGAGAAAGTCCCACACACTGCTAGAAGGCCAAATATTTTTTCAGAGCTAGATGCAGAAAAAAATTATATTCAGTTTGCAACCTGATGGAGGTCAGTATAGATGGACTAATAGAGAAAGTCCCACACACTGCTAGAAGGCCAAATATTTTTTCAGAGCTAGATGCAGAAAAAAATTATATTCAGTTTGCAACCTGATGGAGGACAGTATAGATGGACTAATAGAGAAAGTCCCACACACTGCTAGAAGGCCAAATATTTTTTCAGAGTTAGATGCAGAAAAAAATTATAATCAGTTTGAAACCTGATGGAGGTCTGTATAGATGGATTAATAGAACAAGTCCCACACACAGCTAGAAGCCCAATATTTTTTCAGAGCTAGATGCAGAAAAAAATATATTCAGTTTGCAACCTGATGGAGGTCAGTATAGATGGACTAATACAACAAGTCCCACACACAGCTAGAAGCCCAATATTTTTTCAGAGCTAGATGCAGAAAAAAATTATATTCAATTTGCAACCTGATGGAGGTCAGTATAGATGGAGTAATAGAACAAGTCCCACACACAGCTAGAAGCCCAAATATTTTTTCAGAGGTAGATGCAGATAAAAATTATTTTTAATTTGCAACCTGATGGAGGTCAGTATAGATGGACTAATAGAGAAAGTCCCACACACTGCTAGAAGGCCAAATATTTTTTCAGAGCTAGATGCAGAAAAAAATTATATTCAGTTTGCAACCTGATGGAGGTCTGTATAGATGGATTAATAGAACAAGTCCCACACACAGCTAGAAGCCCAATATTTTTTCAGAGGTAGATGCAGAAAAAAATATATTCAGTTTGCAACCTGATGGAGGTCAGTATAGATGGACTAATACAACAAGTCCCACACACAGCTAGAAGCCCAATATTTTTTCAGAGCTAGATGCAGAAAAAAATTATATTCAATTTGCAACCTGATGGAGGTCAGTATAGATGGAGTAATAGAACAAGTCCCACACACAGCTAGAAGCCCAAATATTTTTTCAGAGCTAGATGCAGATAAAAATTATTTTTAATTTGCAACCTGATGGAGGTCAGCATAGATGGACTAATAGAGAAAGTCCCACACACTGCTAGAAGGCCAAATATTTTTTCAGAGCTAGATGCAGAAAAAAATTATATTCAGTTTGCAACCTGATGGAGGTCAGTATAGATGGACTAATAGAGAAAGTCCCACACACTGCTAGAAGGCCAAATATTTTTTCAGAGCTAGATGCATAAAAAAATTATATTCAGTTTGCAACCTGATGGAGGTCAGTATAGATGGACTAATAGAGAAAGTCCCACACACTGCTAGAAGGCCAAATATTTTTTCAGAGCTAGATGCAGAAAAAAATTATATTCAGTTTGCAACCTGATGGAGGTCAGTATAGATGGACTAATAGAGAAAGTCCCACACACTGCTAGAAGGCCAAATATTTTTTCAGAGCTAGATGCAGAAAAAAATTATATTCAGTTTGCAACCTGATGGAGGTCTGTATAGATGGATTAATAGAACAAGTCCCACACACAGCTAGAAGCCCAATATTTTTTCAGAGCTAGATGCAGAAAAAAATATATTCAGTTTGCAACCTGATGGAGGTCAGTATAGATGGACTAATACAACAAGTCCCACACACAGCTAGAAGCCCAATATTTTTTCAGAGCTAGATGCAGAAAAAAATTATATTCAATTTGCAACCTGATGGAGGTCAGTATAGATGGAGTAATAGAACAAGTCCCACACACAGCTAGAAGCCCAAATATTTTTTCAGAGGTAGATGCAGAAAAAAATTATATTCAGTTTGCAACCTGATGGAGGTCTGTATAGATGGATTAATAGAACAAGTCCCACACACAGCTACAAGCCCAATATTTTTTCAGAGGTAGATGCAGAAAAAAATATATTCAGTTTGCAACCTGATGGAGGTCAGTATAGATGGACTAATAGAGAAAGTCCCACACACTGCTAGAAGGCCAAATATTTTTTCAGAGCTAGATGCAGATAAAAATTATATTCAATTTGCAACCTGATGGAGGTCAGTATAGATGGACTAATAGAATGATGCTATGCCCAAAAGATTTTACTTCACTAGGTGCAGTAAAAAAATTGGTATTCTATACACAGGTGGTATATCTTGCAACACAGATAGGCTACTCCACTGACTAACACACTCTGCAATAGGCCAAAAAGGATTAGCTTTGCTAGATTCAGCCAAATGCTGTGAAAAAAACTTGCACAGCACTGGCACAGACCTGCCTGGCAAAAACTGATAGGAACTGATGTAACCTAGTCCTGAAAAGGACTCCAATTACAATTAGTCTTTACTCCCACAACCTATCTATTTAAGAGCACAGACCTGCCTGATAAAAGTCGTAGGAAATGCTGTAACCTAGTCCTTAAAAGGACTGCAATCACAACTATTCCCTACTCCCAAGCTATCTGTAGATTTGTGCGAAAATTGGCTTGAAATTAACAAGGTATAGCGCACACAGCAACAGCGGTGCCGTCTAACACGCAGCTGCAGCAGTGAGAAAATGGTGGCGACGGGGAAAATGGCTTGGTCTTATAGGGCAAGGACATGTGACATACACTGCCAATGACACATGCCCTTGCTTGTGTGAAAAAAAGCACTTCGCTCCGTGTGTGCGCTGCTGATAGGCTGACAGATTGCACCTCCCCACTGTAAATGCGGGAAAGAGAAAAAAAATGGAGATCTTCATTATTCCTGCAGAGATCCATCCCCTGCCCCTCCCCCCACCCCGCTGTACACTCAAACTGCGTATTAACATTAATTTTCATCATTACTGAGAAAAAATCCAGTTATGATTTTGGTGCACGAACAGTTATCGAACATAACCTCGAACAGCCGAATTTTTCTCAAATCGTTCGTGTTCGCCGAACGGCTCGAACACCGGCCAAAACAGCTCGAATTTGAGATTGGCGAACAGTTTGAGTAGAACAACGCTCATCTCTACTTTTTAATCCACTGCAAACTCCACCACTCTTCCAAGGGGCATTAAACCGTCTGGTTAAACCACTCTGAGCTCCACAGCTCTTCCAAGGGGCATTTGTATTGTCTTTTTATTCCAGTCTTACCTCCACCACTCTTCCAAGGGGCATTGACATTGTCTTTTTATTCCACTGCAACTTCCACCTCTCTTCCAAGGGGCATTAAAACAGTCTTGTTAAGCTACTGTGACCTCCACGTCTCTTTCACAGGGCATTGATATTATCTTTTTATTCCACTTTAACCTCCACCACTCTTCCAAGGGGCATTGATATTGTCTTTTTAATCCCCTGCGACCTCCACCACTCTTCCAAGGGGCATTAAAACCGTATTGTTAAGCTACTGTGACCTCCACGTCTCTTCCAAGGTGAATTAAAACCGTCAATTTAAACCACTCTGAACTCCACAGCTCTTGCAAGAGGCATTGATATTGTCTTTTTACTCCACTCTAAACTACAGCACTCTTTCAAGGGGCATTTATATTGTTTTTTTATTCCACTACGACTTCCACCACTCTCCCAAGGTGCATTAAAATCATCTTGTTCAGCTACTGTAACGTCCATGTCTATTCCACTGGGTATTGATATTGCCTTTTTATTCCACTGCGAATTCCACCTCTCTTCTAAGGGGCATTGATATTGTCTTTTTAATCCACTGCGACCTCCACCACTCTTCCAAGAGGCATTAAAACAGTCTTGTTAAGCTACTGTGACCTCAACATCTCTTCCAAGGGGCATTAAAACCGTCTGATTAAACCACTCTGAGCTCCACAGCTCTTCAAAGAGGCATTGACAATATCTTTTTATTCCATTGCAACCTTCTGCACTCTTCCAAGTGCATTGATATTGTCTCTTTATTTCTCTGCGACGTCCATGACTCTTCCAAGGGGCATTAAAACTGTCTTGTTAAGCTACTTTGACCTCCAAGTTTCTTACACAGGGCATTGATATTGTCTTTTTATTCCACTGCGACCTCCATCACTCTTCCAAGAAGCATTGAAACCGCCATGTTAAGCTACGGTGACCTCCACATCTATTCCACGGTGCATTAAAACTTTCTGGTTAAACCACTGTGAACTCCACAGCTCTTTCAAGGAGCATTGATATTGTCATTTTATTGCACTCTAACCTCCACCACTCTTCCAAGGGGCATTGATATTGTCTTTTTATTCCACTGTGACCTCCACGTCTCTTCCAAGAGGCATTGATATTGTCTTTTTATTTAATTGGAACCTCCACCACTCTTCCAATGGGCATTGATATTGTCTTTTTATTCCACTGTAACCTCCACCATTCTTCCAAGGTACATCGATATTGTCTTTTTATTTTACTTTAACCTCACCATTCTTCCAAGGGACATTTATATTGACTTTTTATTCCACTGTAACGTCCACCATTCTTCCAAGGGACATTGATATTGTCTTTTTATTCCTCTGCGACGTCCACGACTCTTCCAAGAGGCATTAAAACCGTCTTGTTAAGCTACTGTGACCTCCAAGTTTCTTACACAGGGCATTGATATTGTGTTTTTATTCCACTGTAACCTCAACCACTCTACCAAGGGGCATTGATATTGTCTTTTTATTCCACTGCGACCTCCACCACTCTTCCAAAGGGTATTGATATTGTCTTTTTAATCCACTGCGACCTCCACCACTCTTCCAAGGGGCATTGATATTGTCTTTTTAATCCACTGTGACCTCCACGTCTCTTCCAAGGGGCATTAAAACTGTCAATTTAAACCACTCTGAACTCCACAGCTCTTCCAAGGAGCACTGGTATTGTCTTTTTATTCCACTCTAACCTCCACCACTCTTCCAAGGGGCATTGACTTTGTCGATTTATTCCACTGCGACCTCCAACAAGGGACATTGATATTGTCTTTTTACTCCTCTGCGACGTCCACGACTCTTCCAAGGGGCATTAAAGCCGTCTTGTTAAGCTACTGTCGCGTCCATGTCTATTCCACTGGGCTTTGATATTGTGTTTTTATTCCACTCTAACCTCCACCACTCTTCCAAGTGGCATTGACATTGTCTTTTTATTCCACTGAGACTTCCACCTCTCTTCTAAGGGGCATTGATATTGTCTTTTTAATCCACTGCGACCTCCACCACTCTTCCAAGGGGCAGTAAAACAGTCTTGTTAAGCTACTGTGACCTCCACGTCTCTTCCAAGGGGCATTAAAACCATCTGGTAAAACCACTCTGAACTCCACAGCTCTTCCAAGGGGCATTGATATTGTCTTTTTATTTCACTGTAACCTCCACCACTCTTCCAAAGGGCATTGATTTTGTTTTTTCAATCCACTGCGAACTCCACCACTCTTCCAAGGGGCATTAAAACCGTCTTGTTATGCTACTGTGACGTCGACTTCCAAGGGGAATTAAATCCATCTGGATATGCCACTCTGAACTCCACAGCTCTTCCAAGTGGAATTTGTCTTGTCTTTTTATTCAACTCTAACCTCCACCACTCTTCCAAGGGGCATTAAAACCATATTGTTAAGCTACAGTGACCTCCACGTCATTTCCACGGGGCATTGATATTGTCTTGTTATTCCACTGCGACCTCCACCACTCTTCCAAGGGGCATTGATTTTGTCTTTTCAATCCACTGCGAACTCCACCACTCTTCCAAGGGGCATTAAAACCGTCTTGTTATGCTACTGTGACGTCGACTTCCAAGGGGATTTAAATCCATCTGGATATGCCACTCTGAACTCCACAGCTCTTCCAAGTGGAATTTGTCTTGTCTTTTTATTCAACTCTAACCTCCACCACTCTTCCAAGGGGCATTAAAACCATATTGTTAAGCTACAGTGACCTCCACATCTCTTCTATGGTGCATTGATATTGTCTTTTTATTCCACTGGAGCCTCCACTAATCTTCCAAGGGGCATTGATATTGTTTTTTTATTCCATAGCGACCTCCAGCACCCTTCCAAGGGGCATTAAAACCGTCTTGTTAAGTTACTGTGTACTCCACAGCTCTTCCAAGGGGCATTATTATTGTCTTTTTATTGCACTGTAACCTCCACCACTCTTCCAAGGGGCATTGATGTAGTCTTTTTAATCCACTGCGACCTCCACCACTCTTCCAAGGGGCATTAAAACCATCTTGTTAAGCTACTGTCACCTCCACGTCCCTTCCAAGTGGCATTAAAACCATCAATTTAAACCACTCTGAACTCCACAGCTCTTGCAAGGGGCATTGATATTGTCTTTTAATTCGACTGCGACCTCCACCACTCTTCCAAGGGGAATTAAAACCATATTGTTAAGCTACAGTGACCTCCACATCTCTTCCACGGTGCATTGATATTGTCTTTTTATTCCACTGGAACCTCCACTAATTTTCCAAGGGGCATTGATATTGTTTTTTTATTCCATAGCAACCTCCACCACCCTTCCAAGGGGCATTAAAATCGTCTTGTTAAGTTACTGTGAACTCCACAGCTCTTCCAAGGGGCATTATTATTGTCTTTTTATTGCACTGTAACCTCCACCACTCTTCCAAGGGGCATTGATGTAGTCTTTTTATTCCACTGCGACCTCCACCAGTCCTCCAATTGGCATTAAAACCGTCTTGTTAATCTACTGTGACCTCCACGTCTCTTCCACGGGGCATTGAAATTGTCTTTTTATTCCACTGTAACCTCCACCACTCGTCCAAGGGGCATTGATATTGTCTTTTTATTCCACTGCGACCTCCACCACTCTTCCAAGGGGCATTGATAATGTCTTTTTATTCCACTGCGACCTCCACCACTCTACCAAGGCTCATTGATATTGTCTTTTTAATCCAATGCGACCTCCACCACTCTTCCAAGGGGCATTTATATTGTCTTTTTAATCCACTGCGACCTCCACCACTCTTCCAAGGGGCATTAAAACCATCTTGTTAAGCTACTGTCACCTCCACGTCCCTTCCAAGTGGCATTAAAACCGTCAATTTAAACCACTCTGAACTCCACAGCTCTTGCAAGGGGCATTGATATTGTCTTTTTATTCCAATGTAACCTCTAGCACTCTTCCAAGGGGCATTGATATTGTCTTTTTATTCCACTGCGACCTCCACATCTCTTCCAAGGGGCATTAAAACCGTCTTCTTAAGCTCCTGTGACCTCCAAGTCTCTTCCACGAGGCATTGATATTGTGTTTTTAATCCACTGCGACCTCCACCTCTCTTCCAAGGATCATTAATATTGTCTTTTTATTCCACTGCGACCTCCACCACTCTTCCAAGGGTCATTGATATTGTCTTTTTTTCCACTGTAACCTCCACCACTCTTCCAAGGGGCATTGATATTGTCTTTTTATTCCACTGCGACCTCCACCTCTCTTCGAAGGGGCATTAAAACCATCTTGTTAAGCTCCTGTGACCTCCAAGTCTGTTCCACGAGGCATTGATATTGTCTTTTTATTCCACTGCGACCTCCACATCTCTTCCAAGGGGAATTTATATTGTCTTTTTATTCCACTGCGCTTCCACCACTCTTCCAAGGGTCATTGATATTGTCTTTTTATTCCACTGAAACCTCCACCACTCTTCCAAGGTGCATTGATATTGTCTTTTTTTTCCACTGCGACCTCCACCTCTCTTCCAAGGGGCATTAAAACCATCTTGGTAAGCTCCTGTGACCTCCAAGTCTCTTCCACGAGGCATTGATATTGTCTTTTTATTCCACTGCGACCTCCACATCTCTTCCAAGGGAAATTGATATTGTCTTTTTATTCCACTGCGACCTCCACCACTCTTCTAAGGGGCATTGATAATGTCTTTTTAATCCACTGCGACTTCCACCACTCTTCCAAGGGGCATTTAAACAGTCTTGATAAGCTACTGTGACCTCCACGTCTCTTCCAAGTTGCATTTAACCGTCTGGTTAAACCACTCTGTACTCCACAGATCTTCCAAGAGTCATTGATATTGTCTTTTTATTCCACTGAAACCTCCACCACTCTTCCAAGGTGCATTGATATTGTCTTTTTTTTCCACTGCGACCTCCACCTCTCTTCCAAGGGGCATTAAAACCATCTTGGTAAGCTCCTGTGACCTCCAAGTCTCTTCCACGAGGCATTGATATTGTCTTTTTATTCCACTGCGACCTCCACATCTCTTCCAAGGGAAATTGATATTGTCTTTTTATTCCACTGCGACCTCCACCACTCTTCTAAGGGGCATTGATAATGTCTTTTTAATCCACTGCGACTTCCACCACTCTTCCAAGGGGCATTTAAACAGTCTTGATAAGCTACTGTGACCTCCACGTCTCTTCCAAGTTGCATTTAACCGTCTGGTTAAACCACTCTGTACTCCACAGATCTTCCAAGAGTCATTGATATTGTCTTTTTATTCGACTGTAACCTCCACCACTCTTCCAAGGGGCAATGATATTGTCTCTGTTTTCCACTGCGACCTCCACCACTCTTCCAAGGGGCTTTGATATTGTCTTTTTATCCACAGCGACCTCCACCACTCTTCCAATGGGCATTAAAACCGTCTTGTTATGCTACTGTGACCCTCACTTCCCTTCCTCGGGGCATTGATATTGTCTTTTTATTCCATTGTGACCTCCACCACTCTTCCAAGGGGCATTAAATCCGTCTTGTTAAGCTACTGTGACCTCCACCTCTCTTCCAAGGGTCATTAAAACTGTCTGTTTAAACCACTCTGAACTCCAAAGCTCTTCCAAGGGGCATTGATATTGTCTTTTTATACCACTGTAACCTCCACCACTCTTCCAAGGGGCATTGATTTTGACTTTTTATTCCACTGCGACCTCCACCACTCTTCCAATGGGCATTGTTATTGTCTTTGTAATCCACTGCGAACTCAACCGCTCTTCCAAGGGGCATTAAAACTGTCTTATTAAGCTATTGTGACCTACACATCTCTTCCACGGGGCATTTATATTGTCTTCTTATTTAACTGTAACCTCCACCACTGATCCAAGGGGCATTGATATTGTCTCTAAATTCCACTGTAACCTCCATCACTCTTCCAAGGGGCATTGATATTGTTTTTTTATTCAACTGTAACCTCTACCACTCTTCCAAGGTGCATTGATATTGTCTTTTTATTCCACTGCGACCTCCACCACTCTTCCAAGGGACATTCATATTGTCTTTTTAATCCACTGCGACCTCCACCACTCTTCCAAGGGGCAAAAAAAAACTTCTTGTTAAGCTATTGTCACCTCCACGTCCCTTCCAAAGGGCATTAAAACCGTCAATTTAAACCACTCTGAACTCCACAGCTCTTGCAAGGGGCATTGATATTGTCTTTTTATTCCAATGTAACCTCCAGCACTCTTCCAAGGGGCATTGATATTGTCTTTTTATTCCACTGCAACTTCCACCTCTCTTCCAGGGGGCATTAAAACCGTCTTGTTAAGCTACTGTGACCTCCCCGTCTCTTTCACGGGGCATTGATATTGTCTTTTTATTCCACTGTAACCTCCACCACTCTTCCAAGTGGCATTGATATTGTCTTTTTATTCCACTGGGACCTTCACCACTCTTCCAAGTGTCATTGATATTGTCTTTTTAATCCACTGCGACCTCCACCACTATTCCAATGGGCATTATAACCGTATTGTTAAGCTGCTGTGACCTCTACGTCAATTCCAAGGTGCATTAAAACCATCAATTTAAACCACTTTGAACTCCTCAGCTCTTGCAAGAGGCATTGATATTGTCTTTTTATTCCACTGTAACCTCCACCACGCTTCTAAGGGGCCTTGATTTTGTCTTTTTAATCCACTGCGACATCCATCACTCTTCCAAGAAGCATTAAAACCGTCTTGTTTAGCTACTGTGACCTCCACGTCTTTTCCACTGTGCTTTAAAACCTTCTGGTTAAACCACTGTGAACTCCACAGCTCTTCCTAGGGGCATTGATATTGTCTTTTTATTCCACTGTAACCTCCACCACTCTTCCAAGGGGCATTGATATTGTCTTTTTATTTTACTGCGACCTCCACCACTCTTCCAAGGATCATTAATATTGTCATTTTATTCCACTGCGACCTCCACCACTCTTCCAAGGGTCATTGATATTGTCTTTTTATTCCACTGTAACCTCCACCACTCATCCAAGGTGCATTGATATTGTCTTTTTATTCCACTGCGACCTCCACCTCTCTTCCAAGGGGAATTGATATTGTCTTTTTATTCCACTGCGACCTCCACCACTCTTCCAAGGGGCATTAAAAGAGTCTTGTTAAGGTTCTGTGACCTCCACGTCTCTTCCAAGGGGCATTAAACCGTCTGGTTAAACCACTCTGTACTCCACAGCTCATCCAAGAGGAATTGATGTTGTCTTTTTATTCGACTGTAACCTCCACCACTCTTCCAAGGGGCATTGATATTGTCTCTGTTTTCCACTGCGACCTCCACCACTCTTCCAAGGGGCTTTGATATTGTCTTTTTATCCATTGCGACCTCCACCACTCTACCAATGGGCATTTAAACCATCTAGTTATGCTACTGTGAGCTCCACGTCCCTTCCACGGGGCATTGATATTGTCTTTTTCTTAGATTGCGACCTCCACCGCTCTTCCAAGGGGTCATTAAAACGGTCTTGTTAAGCTACTGTGACCTCCAAGTCTCTTCCAAGGGGCATTAAAACCGTCTGGTTAAACCGCTCTGAGCTCCACAGCTCTTCCAAGGGGCATTGACAATGTCTTTTTATTCCATTGTAACCTTCTGCACTCTTCCAAGTGCATTGATTTTGTCTTTTTATTACACCGCGACCTCCACAACTCTACCAATGGGCATTGTTATTGTCTTTTTAATCCCCTGCAAACTCCACCACTCTTCCAAGGGGAATTAAAACCGTCTTGTTAAGCTTCTGTGACCTCCACGTCCCTTCCACGGGGCATTGATATTGTCTTTAAATTCCACTGCGACCTCCACCACTATTCCAAGGGGCATTGATATTGTCTTTTTAATCCACTGCGAACACCACCACTCTTCCAAGGGGCATTAAAACTGTCTTGTTATCCTACTGTGACGTCGACTTCTCTTCCACGGGGCATTAAAATCATCTGGTTAAACGTCTCTGAAGTCCACATCTCTTCTACGGGGTATTGATATTGTATTTTTATTCCACTGTAACCTCCACCAATCTTCCAAGGGGCATTGATATTGTTTTTTCATTCCACTGCGACCTCCATCACTCTTCCAAGGGGCATTAAAACCGTCTTGTTAAGTTCCTGTGACCTCCACGTCCCTTCCACGGGGCATTGATATTGTCTTTTTATTCCACTGCGACCTCCACCACTCTTCCAAGGGGCAATGATATTGTCTCTGTTTTCCACTGCGACCTCCACCACTCTTCCAAGGGGCTTTGATATTGTCTTTTTATCCACAGCGACCTCCACCACTCTTCCAATGGGCATTAAAACCGTCTTGTTATGCTACTGTGACCCTCACTTCCCTTCCTCGGGGCATTGATATTGTCTTTTTATTCCATTGTGACCTCCACCACTCTTCCAAGGGGCATTAAATCCGTCTTGTTAAGCTACTGTGACCTCCACCTCTCTTCCAAGGGTCATTAAAACTGTCTGTTTAAACCACTCTGAACTCCAAAGCTCTTCCAAGGGGCATTGATATTGTCTTTTTATACCACTGTAACCTCCACCACTCTTCCAAGGGGCATTGATTTTGACTTTTTATTCCACTGCGACCTCCACCACTCTTCCAATGGGCATTGTTATTGTCTTTGTAATCCACTGCGAACTCAACCGCTCTTCCAAGGGGCATTAAAACTGTCTTATTAAGCTATTGTGACCTACACATCTCTTCCACGGGGCATTTATATTGTCTTCTTATTTAACTGTAACCTCCACCACTGATCCAAGGGGCATTGATATTGTCTCTAAATTCCACTGTAACCTCCATCACTCTTCCAAGGGGCATTGATATTGTTTTTTTATTCAACTGTAACCTCTACCACTCTTCCAAGGTGCATTGATATTGTCTTTTTATTCCACTGCGACCTCCACCACTCTTCCAAGGGACATTCATATTGTCTTTTTAATCCACTGCGACCTCCACCACTCTTCCAAGGGGCAAAAAAAAACTTCTTGTTAAGCTATTGTCACCTCCACGTCCCTTCCAAAGGGCATTAAAACCGTCAATTTAAACCACTCTGAACTCCACAGCTCTTGCAAGGGGCATTGATATTGTCTTTTTATTCCAATGTAACCTCCAGCACTCTTCCAAGGGGCATTGATATTGTCTTTTTATTCCACTGCAACTTCCACCTCTCTTCCAGGGGGCATTAAAACCGTCTTGTTAAGCTACTGTGACCTCCCCGTCTCTTTCACGGGGCATTGATATTGTCTTTTTATTCCACTGTAACCTCCACCACTCTTCCAAGTGGCATTGATATTGTCTTTTTATTCCACTGGGACCTTCACCACTCTTCCAAGTGTCATTGATATTGTCTTTTTAATCCACTGCGACCTCCACCACTATTCCAATGGGCATTATAACCGTATTGTTAAGCTGCTGTGACCTCTACGTCAATTCCAAGGTGCATTAAAACCATCAATTTAAACCACTTTGAACTCCTCAGCTCTTGCAAGAGGCATTGATATTGTCTTTTTATTCCACTGTAACCTCCACCACGCTTCTAAGGGGCCTTGATTTTGTCTTTTTAATCCACTGCGACATCCATCACTCTTCCAAGAAGCATTAAAACCGTCTTGTTTAGCTACTGTGACCTCCACGTCTTTTCCACTGTGCTTTAAAACCTTCTGGTTAAACCACTGTGAACTCCACAGCTCTTCCTAGGGGCATTGATATTGTCTTTTTATTCCACTGTAACCTCCACCACTCTTCCAAGGGGCATTGATATTGTCTTTTTATTTTACTGCGACCTCCACCACTCTTCCAAGGATCATTAATATTGTCATTTTATTCCACTGCGACCTCCACCACTCTTCCAAGGGTCATTGATATTGTCTTTTTATTCCACTGTAACCTCCACCACTCATCCAAGGTGCATTGATATTGTCTTTTTATTCCACTGCGACCTCCACCTCTCTTCCAAGGGGAATTGATATTGTCTTTTTATTCCACTGCGACCTCCACCACTCTTCCAAGGGGCATTAAAAGAGTCTTGTTAAGGTTCTGTGACCTCCACGTCTCTTCCAAGGGGCATTAAACCGTCTGGTTAAACCACTCTGTACTCCACAGCTCATCCAAGAGGAATTGATGTTGTCTTTTTATTCGACTGTAACCTCCACCACTCTTCCAAGGGGCATTGATATTGTCTCTGTTTTCCACTGCGACCTCCACCACTCTTCCAAGGGGCTTTGATATTGTCTTTTTATCCATTGCGACCTCCACCACTCTACCAATGGGCATTTAAACCATCTAGTTATGCTACTGTGAGCTCCACGTCCCTTCCACGGGGCATTGATATTGTCTTTTTCTTAGATTGCGACCTCCACCGCTCTTCCAAGGGGTCATTAAAACGGTCTTGTTAAGCTACTGTGACCTCCAAGTCTCTTCCAAGGGGCATTAAAACCGTCTGGTTAAACCGCTCTGAGCTCCACAGCTCTTCCAAGGGGCATTGACAATGTCTTTTTATTCCATTGTAACCTTCTGCACTCTTCCAAGTGCATTGATTTTGTCTTTTTATTACACCGCGACCTCCACAACTCTACCAATGGGCATTGTTATTGTCTTTTTAATCCCCTGCAAACTCCACCACTCTTCCAAGGGGAATTAAAACCGTCTTGTTAAGCTTCTGTGACCTCCACGTCCCTTCCACGGGGCATTGATATTGTCTTTAAATTCCACTGCGACCTCCACCACTATTCCAAGGGGCATTGATATTGTCTTTTTAATCCACTGCGAACACCACCACTCTTCCAAGGGGCATTAAAACTGTCTTGTTATCCTACTGTGACGTCGACTTCTCTTCCACGGGGCATTAAAATCATCTGGTTAAACGTCTCTGAAGTCCACATCTCTTCTACGGGGTATTGATATTGTATTTTTATTCCACTGTAACCTCCACCAATCTTCCAAGGGGCATTGATATTGTTTTTTCATTCCACTGCGACCTCCATCACTCTTCCAAGGGGCATTAAAACCGTCTTGTTAAGTTCCTGTGACCTCCACGTCCCTTCCACGGGGCATTGATATTGTCTTTTTATTCCACTGCGACCTCCACCACTCTTCCAAGGGGCACTGTTATTGTCTTTTTAATCCCCTGCAACCTCCACCACTCTTCCAAGGGGCATTAAAACCGTCTTGTTAAGCTACTGTGACCTCCACGCCCCTTCCACGGGGCATTGATATTGTCTTTTTCTTCCATTGCGACCTCCACCGCTCTTCCAAGGGGCATTAAAACGGTCTTGTTAAGCTAATGTGACCTCCAAGTCTCTTCCAAGGGGCATTAAAACCGTATGGTTAAACCGCTCTGAGCTCCACAGCTCTTCCAAGGGTCATTGACAATGTCTTTTTATTCCATTGTAACCTTCTGCACTCTTCCAAGTGCATTGATTTTGTCTTTTTATTCCACCGCGATCTCCACAACTCTTCCAATGGGCATTGTTATTGTCTTTTTAATCCCCTGCAAACTCCACCACTCTTCCAAGGGGAATTAAAACCATCTTGTTAAGCTACTGTGACCTCTACGTCCCTTCCACGGGGCATTGATATTGTCTTTAAATTCCACAGCGACCTCCACCACTCTTCCGAGGGGCATTGATAATGTCTTTGTAATCCACTGCGAACTCCACCGCTCTTCCAAGGGGCATTACAACCGTCTTATTAAGCTATTGTGACCTACACATCTCTTCCACGGTGCATTGATATTGTCTTTTTATTTAACTGTAAAATCCACCACTGTTCCAAGGGTCATTGATATTGTCTTTAAATTCCACTGTAACCTCCATCACTTTTCCATGGGGCATTGATATTGTTTTTTATTCAACTGTATCCTCCACCACTCTTCCAAGGTGCATTGATATTGTCTTTTTATTCCACTGCGAACTCCACCACTCTTCCAAGGGGCATTCATATTGACTTTTTAATCCACTGCGACCTCCACCACTCTTCCAAGGGGCATTAAAACCATCTTGTTAAGCTACTGTCACCTCCACGTCCCTTCCAAGGGGCATTAAAACTGTCAATTTAAACCACTCTGAACTCCACAGCTCTTGCAAGTGGCATTGATATTGTCTTTTTATTCCAATGTAACCTCCAGCACTCTTCCAAGGGGCATTGATATTGTCTTTTTATTCCACTGCAACTTCCACGTCTCTTCCAAGGGGCATTAAAACCGTCTTGTTAAGCTACTGTGACCTCCACGTCTCTTTCACGGGGCATTGATATTGTCTTTTTATTCCACTGTAACCTCCACCACTCTTCCAAGTGGCATTGATATTGTCTTTTTATTCCACTGGGTCCTTCACCACTCTTCCAAGTGGCATTGATATTGTCTTTTTAATCCACTGCGACCTCCACCACTCTTCAAAGGGGCATTAAAACAGTCTTGATAAGCTATTGTGACCTCCACGTCTCTTCCAAGGGGCATTAAAGCATCTGGTTAAACCACTCTGTACTCCACAGCTCTTCCAAGAGGCATTGATATTGTCTTTTTATTCGACTGTAACCTCCACCACTCTTCCAAGGGGCATTGATATTGTCTCTGTTTTCCACTGCGACATCCACCACTCTTCCAAGGGGTTTTGATATTGTATTTTTATTCCACTGTAACCTCCACCACTCTTCCAAGGGGCTTTGATTTTGTCTTTCTAATCCACTGCGACCTCCATCACTCTTCCAAGAAGCATTAAAACCTTCTTGTTTAGCTACTGTGACCTCCACGTCTATTCCACGGTGCCTTAAAACCTTCTGGTTAAACCACTGTGAACTCCACAGCTCTTCCAAGGAGCATTGATATTGTCTTTTTATTCCACTGTAACCTCCACCACTCTTCCAAGGGGCATTGATATTGTCTTTTTATTTTACTGCGACCTCCACTACTCTTCCAAGGATCATTAATATTGTCTTTTTATTCCACTGCGACCTCCACCAATGTTCCAAGGGTCATTGATATTGTTTTTTTATTCCACTGTAACCTCCACCACTCTTCCAAGGGGCATTGATATTGTCTTTTTATTCCACTGCGACCTCCACCTCTCTTCCAATGGGCATTAAAACCATCTTGTTAAGCTCCTGTGACCTCCAAGTCTCTTCCACGAGGCATTGATATTGTCTTTTTATTCCACTGCGAACTCCACATCTCTTGCAAGTGGTATTGATATTGTCTTTTTATTCCACTGCGACCTCCACCACTCTTTTAAGGGGCATTAAAAGAGTCTTGTTAAGCTACTGTGACCTCCACGTCTCTTCCAAGGGGCATTAAACCGTCTGGTTAAACCACTCTGTACTCCACAGCTCTTCCAAGAGGCATTGATATTGTCTTTTTATTCGACTGTAACCTCCACCACTGTTCCAAGGGGCATTGATATTGACTCTGTTTTACACTGCGACCTCCACCACTCTTCCAAGGGGCTTTGATATTGTCTTTTTGTCCATTGCAACCTCCACCACTCTTCCAATGGGCATTAAAACCATCTTATTATGCTACTGTGAGATCCACATCCCTTCCACGGGGCATTGATATTGTCTTTTTATTCCATTGCGACCTCCACCACTCTTCCAAGGGGCATTAAAACCGTCTTGTTAAGCTACTGTGACCTCCAAGTCTCTTCCAAGGGGCATTAAAACCGTCTGGTTAAACCGCTCTGAGCTCCACAGCTCTTCCAAGGGGCATTGACAATGTCTTTTTATTCCATTGTAACCTTCTGCACTCTTCCAAGTGCATTGATATTGTCTTTTTATTCCTCTGCGACGTCCACGACTCTTCTAAGTGGCATTAAAACCGTCTTGTTAAGCTACTGTGACCTCCAAGTTTCTTACACAGGGCATTGATATTGTCTTTTTATTGCACTGTAACCTCCACCACTCTTCCAGATGGCATTGAAATTGTCTTTTTATTTCACTGTGACTTCCACCTATCTTCCAAGGGGCATTGATATTGTCTTTTTATTCCACTGCGACCTCCACCACTCTCCTAAGGGGCATTGATATTGTCTTTTAAATCCACAACGATCTCCACCACTCTTCCAAGGGGCATTAAAACAGTCTTGTTAAGCTACTGTGACCTCCTCATCTCTTCCAAGGGGCATTAAAACCGTCTGGTTAAGCAATCTGAACTCCACAGCTCTTACAAGAGGCATTGATATTGTCGTTTTATTCGACTGTAACAACCACCACTGTTCCAAGCGGCATTGATATTGTCTTTTTATTCCACTGCGACCTCCACCACTCTTCCAAGCGGCATTGATATTGTCTTTTTATTCCACTGCGACCTCCACCACTCTTCCAAGGGGCATTGATATTGTCTTTTTAATCAACGGTGACCTCCACGTCTCTTCCAAGGGGCATTAAAACCGTCAGTTTAAACCACTCTGAACTCCACAGCTCTTCCAAGGAGCACTGGTATTGTTTTTTTATTCCACTCTAACCTCCACCACTTTTCCAAGGGGCATTGACATTGTCTATTTATTCCACTGCGACCTCCACCACTCTTCCAAGGGGCATAAAAACCATCTTGTTAAGCTACAGTGACCTCCACAACTCTTCCATGAGGTATTGATATTGTCTTTTTATTCCACTCTAACCTCCACCACTCTTCCAAGGGGTATTGATTTTGTCTTTTTATTCCACTGCGACCTCTATCACTCTTCCAATGGGCATTGATATTGTCTTTTTAATCCACTGCTACCTCCACCACTCTTCCAAGGGGCATTAAAGCCGTCTTGTTTAGCTACTGTCACGTCCATGTCTATTCCACGGGGCATTGATATTGTCTTTTTATTCCACTGTAACCTCCACCACTCTTCCAAGTGGCATTGACATTGTCTTTTTATTCCACTGTGACTTCCACCTCTCTTCTAAGGGGCATTGATATTGTCTTTTTAATCCACTGCGACCTCCACCACTCTACCAAGGGGCGTTAAAACAGTCTTGTTAAGCTACTGCGACCTCCACGTCTCTTCCAAGGGGCATTAAAACCGTCTGTTTAAACCACTCTGAACTCCACAGCTCTTCCAAGGGGCATTGATATTGTCTTTTTATTCCACTGTAACCTCCACCACTGTTCCAAGGGGCATTGATTTTGTCTTTTTATTCCACTGCGACCACCACTACTCTTCCAATGGGCATTGTTATTGTCTTTTTAATCCCCTGCAACCTCCACCACTCTTCCAAGGGGAATTAAAACCGTCTTGTTAAGCTACTGTGACCTCCACCACCCTTCCACGGGGCATTGATATTGTCTTTTTATTCCACTGTGACTTCGACCACTCTTCCAAGGGGCATTAAAACCATATTGTTAAGCTATAGTGACCTCCACATCTATTCCACGGGGCATTGATATTGTCTTTTTATTCCACTGTAACCTCCACCAATCTTCCAAGGGGCATTGATATTGTTTTTTAATTCCACCGCGACCTCCACCACTCTTCCAAGGGGCATTAAAATCATCTTGTTAAGTTACTGTGATCTCCACGTCTCTTCCAAGGAGCGTTAAAACCGTCTGGTTATACCACTCTGAACTCCACAGCTCTTCCAAGGGGCATTATTATTGTCTTTTTATTCCACTGTAACCTCCACCATTCTTCCAAGGGGCATTGATATTGTATTTTTATTCCACTGCTACTTCTACCAGTCCTCCAAGAGGCATTAAAACCGTCTTCTTAAGCTACTGTGACCTCCACGTCTCTTCCACGGGGCATTGAAATTGCCTTTTAATTCCACTGTAAACTCCACCACTTGTCCAAGGGGCATTGATATTGTCTTTTTATTCCACTGCGACCTCCACCACTCTTCCAAGGGGCATTAAGACCATCTTGTTAAGCTACAGTGACCTCCACAACTCTTCCATGGTGCATTGATATTGTTTTTTTATTCCACTGTAACCTCCACCACTCTTCCAAGGGGCATTGATTTTGTCTTTTTATTCCTCTGCGACCTCTACCACTCTTCCAATGGGCATTGATATTGTCTTATTAATCCACTGCAACCTCCACCACTCTTCAAAGGTGCATTAAAGCCGTCTTGTTAAGCTACTGTCACATCCATGTCTATTCCACGGGGCATTGATATTGTCTTTTTATTCCACTGTAACCTCCACCACTCTTCCAAGTGGCATTGACATTGTCTTTTTATTCCACTGCGACTTACACCTTTCTTTTAAGGGGCATTGATATTGTCTTTTTAATCCACTGCGACCTCTATCACTCTTCCAAGGGGCATTAAAACACTTTTGTTAAGCTACTGTGACCTCCACGTCTCTTCCAAGGGGAATTAAAACCGTCTGGTTAAACCACTCTGAACTCCACAGCTCTTCCAAGGGGCATTGATATTGTCTTTTTATTCCACTGTAACCTCCACCATTCTTCCAAGGGGTATTGATATTGTCTTTTTAATGCACTGCTACCTCCACAACTCTTCCAAGGGCCATTAAAACCATCTGGTTAAACCACTCTGAACTCCATAGCTCTTTCAAAAGGCATTGATATTGTCTTTTTATTTCACTGCGACCTCCACCACTCTTTCAAGGGGCATTGATATTGTCTTTTTATTCCACTGCGACCTCCACCACTCTTCCAAGGGGCATTAAAACTGTCTTGTTAAGCTACTGTGACCTCCACTTGTCTTCCACGGGGCATTGATATTGTCTTTTTAATCCACTGTGACCTCCACCACTTTTCCAAGGGGCATTAAAACCGTCTTGTTAATCTACTGTGACCTCCACGTCTCTTCCAAGGGGCAATAAAACCATCTGGCAAAACCACTCTGAACTCCACAGCTCTTCCAAGGGGCATGGGTATTGTCTTTTTATTCCACTCTAACCTCCACCACTCTTCCAAGGGGCACTGACATTGTCTTTTATTCCACTGCGACCTCCACCACTCTTCCAAGGGGCATTAAAACCATATTGTTAAGCTACAGTGACCTCCACAACTCTTCCACGGGTCATTGATATTGTCTTTTTATTCAACTGTAACCTCCACCAATATTCCAATGGGCATTGATATTGTTTTTTTATTCCACTGCGACCTACACCACTCTTCCAAGAGGCATTAAAACCGTCTTGTTAAGTTACTATGACCTCCACGTCTCTTCCAAGGAGCGTTAAAACCGTCTGGTTATACAACTCTGAACTCCGCAGCTCTTCCAAGGGGCATTATTATTGTCTTTTTATTCCACTGTAACCTCCACCACTCTTCCAAGAGGTATTGATATTGTCTTTTTATTCCACTGCGTCCTCCACCAGTCCTCCAGGAGGCATTAAAACCGTCTTGTTAAAATACTGTGACCTCCACGTCTCTTCCACGGGGCATTGAAATTGTCTTTTCATTCCACTGTAACCTCCACCACTCGTCCAAGGGGCATTGATATTGTCTTTTTATTCCACTGCGACCTCCACCACTCTTCCAAGGGGCATTGATATTGTCTTTTTAATCCACTGCGACCTCCACCTCTCTTCCAAGGGGCATTAAAACCGTCTTGTTAAGCTATTGTGACCTCCACATCTCTTCCACTGGGCATTGATTTTGTCTTTTTATTTAACTGTAACCTCCACCACTGTTCCAAGGGGCATTGATATTGTCTTTTTTTTCCACTGTAACCTACATCACTCTTCCAAGGGGCATTGATATTGTCTTTTTATTCAACTGTAACCTCCACCACTCTTCCAAGGGGCTTTGATATTGTCTTTTTAATCCACTGCGACCTCCACCACTCTTCCAAGGGGCATTAAAACCATCTTGTTAAGCTACTGTCACGTCCACGTCCCATCCAAGGGGCATTAACACCGCCAATATAAACCACTCTGAACTCCACGGCTCTTGCAAGGGTCATTGATATTGTCTTTTTATTCCAATGTAACCTCCAGCACTCTACCAAGGGGCATTGATATTGTCTTTTTATTCCACTGCAACTTCCACCTCTCTTCCAAGGGGCATTAAAACCGTCTTGTTAAGCTACTGTGACCTCCTCGTATCTTTCACGTGGCATTGATATTGTCTTTTTATTCCACTGTAACCTCCACCACTCTTCCAAGGGGCATTGATATTGTCTTTTTATTCCACTGGGACCTTCACCACTCTTCCAAGTGGCATTGATATTGTCTTTTTAATCCACTGCAACCTCCACCACTCTTCCAAGGGGCATTGATATTGTCTTTTTATTCCACTGCGACCTCCACCTCTCTTCCCAGGGGCATTAAAACCATCTTGTTAAGCTACTGTGACCTCCAAGTCTCTTCCACGAGGCATTGATATTGTCTTTTTATTCCACTGCGACCTCCACATCTCTTTCAAGGGGAATTGATATTGTCTTTTTATTCCACTGCGACCTCCACCACTCTTCTAACGGGCATTGATATTGTCTTTTTAATCCACTGCGACCTCCACCACTCTTCCAAGGGGCATTAAAACAGTTTTGTTAAGCTACTGTGGCCTCCACGTCTCTTCCAAGGGGCATTAAAACCGTCTGGTTAAACCACTCTGAACTCCACAGCTCTTCCAAGAGGCATTGATATTGTCTTTTTATTCGTCTGTCACCTCCACCACTCTTCCAAGGGGCATTAAAACCGTCTTGTTAAGCTACTGTGACCTTCACGTCTATTCCAAGTGGCATTAAAACCGTAAATTTAAACCACTCTGAACTCCACAGCTCTTGCAAGAGGCATTGATATTTTCTTTTTATTCCACTGTAACCTCCACCACTCTTCCAAGGGGCATTGATTTTGTCTTTTTAATCCACTGCGACCTCCATCACTCTTCCAAGAAGCATTGAAAACGTCTTGTTTAGCTGCTGTGACCTCCACGTCTATTTCAGGGTGCCTTAAAACCTTCTGGTTAAACCACTGTGAACTCCACAGCTCTTCCAAGGGGTATTGATATTGTCTTTTTATTCCACTGTAACCTCCACCACTCTTCCCAGGGGCATTGATATTGTCTTTTTATTTTACTGCGACCTCCACCACTCTTCCAATGGGCATTAATATTGTCTTTTTATTCCACTGCGACCTCCACCACTCTTCCAAGGGTCATTGATATTGTCTTTTTATTCCACTGTAACCTCCAGCACTCTTCCAAGGGGCATTGATATTGTCTTTTTATTCCACTGCAACTTCCAACTCTCTTCCAAGGGGCATTAAAACCGTATTGTTAAGCTACTGTGACCTCCACGTCTCTTCCCAGGTGCATTAAAACAGTCAATTTAAACCACTCTGAACTCCACAGCTCTTGCAAGAGGCATTGATATTGTATTTTTACTCCACTCTAACCTCGACCACACTTCCAAGGGGCATTGACATTGTCTTTTTATTCCACTGCAACCTCCATCATTTTTTCAAGGGGCATTGATATTGTCTTTTTATTCCACTGCCACCTCCACCACTCTTCCAAGTGGCATTGACATTGTCTTTTTATTCCACTGCGACTTCCACCTCTCTTCTAAAGGGCATTGATATTGTCTTTTTAATCCACTGTAACCTCCACCACTTTTTCTATGGGAATTGATATTTTCTTTTTTTTATTATTATTATTATTTATTATTATAGCGCCATTTATTCCATGGCGCTTTACATGTGATAGGGATATACATAACAAAAGCATTTACATAATCTTAACAAAACGAGTCAGCGACTGGTACAGGAGGAGCGAGGACCCTGCCCGCGAGGGCTCACATTCTAGAAGGGATGGGTGAGGATACATTAGGTGAGGGTAGAGCTGGTCGTGCAGCGGTGGTTACTGCAGGTTGTAGGCTTGTCGGAATAGGTGGGTCTTCAAATTTCTTTTGAAGGTTTCCACGGTCGGCGAGAGTCTGATATGTTGGGGTAGAGAGTTCCAGAGTAGGGGGGATGCACGGGAGAAATCTTGTATACGATTGTGGGAGGAGGAGATAAGAGGGGAGTAGAGAAGGAGATCTTTTGAGGATCGGAGGTTGCGTGCAGGTAAGTACCGGGAGACTAGGTCACAGATGTATGGGGGAGACAGGTTGTGGATGGCTTTGTATGCCATGGTTAGAGTTTTGAACTGGATTCTCTGGGCAATCGGGAGCCAGTGAAGAGATTGACAGAAAGGAGAGGCCGGGGAATAGCGGGGGGACAGGTGAATTAGTCGAGCAGCAGAGTTTAGGATAGATTGGAGAGTGTTGTAAGGGAGGCCACGGAGCAGGAGATTGCAGTAGTCGAGGCGGGATATGATGAGGGCATGCACTAGTGTTTTTGCAGAGTCTTTGCTGAGGAATGCACGGATCCGGAAGATGTTTTTGAGTTCGAGTCGGCAGGAAGTGGAAAGGGCTTGGATATGTGGCGAGCATTCCATAGAGCTCCTGTTAGAGCAACTAAGGGAGTGGGGATTGGTTGGATGGGTATGAGGTTAGAAGGGTTGCGACAGTTTGTGGAAGGTCGTGGATAGGAGGAAGAAGTAACTGTGGGGATATGGCGAGGAGGACCAGGATTTGGAGAGATATCTCCATCAGTGAGGAGGAGCTGAGAAAGTGTTAGCAGGTGGGAGCAAGAGAGAGCATGAGGTGGCTGTCTGTGTTTGGAGATCCAGGATTGAATGTTTAGGAATAATTTGGAGGAGGAGGTGAGATGAATGGGGAGGATGGAGGAAGAGATGAAGAGTTTCTTACTAGGTGTAGGGATTTGAGGGGTTACTAGAAAGTGGAGGACTATAGAGGAAAAAGTGAGAGCTAACAGAAACATAGTTAAAAGAGAGTAAGTGGTCAAAGTGTTGGTTACCTGACTCCTGCCCTGACTAACTGCCTCTGAACTAACTGCCACTTATCTCCGAAGCCACTTTGCACAAGAAGACGCGTGCACACCCCAGCACAAGAGCACCCCTTACAGAGCTTCTAAATATATAGGACACATTAAACTATCAGGTGAAGGGCATTGTGGGAGCTGCATATGGCTAAATTAGCAGCTGGTCGTCTCATCAGGAGATGGCTGCGTGATCAAACACAGAGCTAGGACTCTAGTCTCTGCAGTTTAGCACCTCTAAAAATCAGATAAGATCTATAGTGGGGAAGGGACAGACATATGTGGGTATTGAATGGAGTGGGACAGATAAAGCAGAGAAGTTATGCAGAGCATGTACCAGTGAGGTGAATCAGCAAAGCAGAGCATTAGATTACATCAGACACAGCAAGCAGAGAAGTTATGCAGAGCATGTACCAGTGAGGTGAATCAGCAAAGCAGAGCATTAGATTACAGCAGACACAGCAAGCAGAGAAGTTATGCAGAGCATGTACCAGTGAGGTTATTCCACTGCAACCTCCACCACTCTTCCAAGGGGCATTGATATTGTCTTTTTATTCCACTGCGACCTCCGCCACTCTTCCAAAGGGCATTGATATTGTCTTTTATTCCACTATAACCTCCACTACTGTTCTAAGGGGCATTAAAACCATCTTGTTAAGCTACTGTGACCTCCACGTCTCTTGAACAGGGCATTGTTATTGTCTTTTTATTCCACTGCGACCTCCACCACTCTTCCAAGGGGCATTAAAACCGTCTTGTTAAGATACTGTGACCTCCACGTCCCTTCCACGGGGCATTGATATTGTCTTTTTTTCCACTGCGACCTCCAACACTCTTCCAAGGGGCATTGATATTGTCTTTTTAATCCACTGCGACCTCCACCACTCTTCCAACAGACATTGATATTGTCTTTTTATTCCACTGCGACATTCACCCTCTTCCAAGGAACATTGATATTGTCTTTTTTTCCACTGTAACCTCCACCACTCTTCTAAGGGGCATTGATATTTTCTTTTTATTCCACTGCGACCTCCACCACTCTTCTAAGGGGCATCGATAATGTCTTTTTAACCCACTGCGACCTCCACCACTCTTCCAAGGGGCATTAAAACCGTATTCTTAAGCTACTGTGACCTCCACGTCTCTTCCAAGAGGCAATAAAACCTTCAATTTAAACTACTCTGAACTCCACGGCTCTTGCAAGAGGCATTGATATTGTCTTTTTATTCCACTGTAACCTCCACCACTCTTCCAAGGGGCATTGATTTTGTCTTTTTAATCCACTGCGACCTCCATCTCTCTTCCAAGAAGCATTAAAACCATCTTGTTTAGCTACTGTGACCTCCACGTCTATTCCACGGTGCCTTAAAACCTTCTGGTTAAACCACTGTGAACTCCAGAGCTATTCCAAGGGGCATTGATATTGTCTTTTTATTCCACTGTAACCTCCACCACTCTTCCAAGGGGCATTGTAATTGTCTTTTTTTTTCTGCGACCTCCACCACTCTTCCAAGGGGCATTAATATTGTCTTTTTATTCCACTGCGACCTCCACCACTCTTCCAAGGGTCATTGATATTGTCTTTTCATTCCACTTTAACCTCCACCACTCTACCAAGGGGCATTGATATTGTCTTTTTATTCCACTGCGACCTCCACATCTCTTCCAAGGGGAATTGATATTGTCTTTTCATTCCACTGCGACCTCCACCACTCTTCTAAGGGGCATTGATATTGTCTTTTTAATCCACTGCGACCTCCACCACTCTTCCAAGGGACATTAAAACAGTTTTGTTAAGCTACTGTGACCTCCACGTCTTTTCCAAGGGGCATTAAAACCGTCTGGTTAAACCACTCTGAACTCCACAGCTCTTCCAAGAGGCATTGATATTGTCTTTTTATTCGACTGTCACCTCCACCACTCTTCCAAGGGTCATTAAAACCGTCTTGTTAAGCTACTGTGACCTCCACGTCTCTTCCAAGGGGCATTAAAACCGTCAATTTAAACCTCTCTGAACTCCACAGCTCTTGCAAGAGGCATTAATATTGTCTTTTTATTCCACTGTAACCTCCACCACTCTTCCAAGGGGCATTGATTTTGTCTTTTTAATCCACTGCGACCTCCATCACTCTTCCAAGAAGCATTGAAAACGTCTTGTTTAGCTACTGTGACCTCGACTTCTATTCCACGGTGCCTTAAAACCTTCTGGTTAAACCACTGTGAACTCCACAGCTCTTGCAAGGGGCATTAATATTGTCTTTTTAATCCACTGTAACCTCCACCACTCTTCCCAGGGGCATTGATATTGTCTTTTTATTTTACTGCGACCTCCACCACTCTTCCAATGGGCATTAGTATTGTCTTTTTATTCCACTGCGACCTCCACCACTCTTCCAAGGGTCATTGATATTGTCTTTTTATTCCACTTTAACCTCCACCACTATTCCAAGGGGCATTGATATTGTCTTTTTAATCCACTGCGACCTCCACCTCTCTTCCAATGGGCATTAAAACCATCTTGCTAAGCTACTGTGACGTCCAAGTCTCTTCCACGAGGCATTGGTATTGTCTTTTTATTCCACTGCGACCTCCACATCTATTCCAAGGGGAATTGATATTGTCTTTTTATAGCACTGCGATCTCCACCACTTGTCTAAGTTGCATTGATATTGTCTTTTTAATCCACTGCGACCTCCACCACTCTTCCAAGGGGCATTAAAACAGTCTTGATAAGCTACTGTGACCTCCACGTCTCTTCCAAGGGGCATTAAACAGTCTGGTTAAACGAGTCTGTACTCCACAGCTCTTCCAAGAGGCATTGATGTTGTCTTTTTATTCGACTGTAACCTCCATCACTCTTCCAAGGGGCATTGAGATTGTCTGTTTTCCACTGCGACCTCCACCACTCTTCCAAGGGGCTTTGATACTGTCTTTTTTATCCACTGCGACCTCCGCCACTTTACCAATGGGCATTAATACCATCTAGTTATGCTACTGTGACCTCCACGTCCCTTCCACGGGGCATTGATATTGTCTTTTTATTCCATTGCGACCTCCACCACTCGTCCAAGGTGCATTAAAACCGACTTGTTATGCTACTGTGACCTCCAATTCTTTTCCAAGGGGCATTAAAACCGTCTGGTTAAACCGCTCTGAGCTCCACAGCTCTTCCAAGGGGCATTGACAATGTATTTTTCTTCCATTGTAACCTTCTGCACTCTTCCAAGTGCATTGATATTGTCTTTTTATTCCTCTGCGACGTCCACTACTCTCCCAAGGGGCATTAAAATCGTATTGCTTATCTACTGTGACCTCCAAGTTTCTTACACAGGGCATTGATATTGTCTTTTTATTCCACTGTAACCTCCACCACTCTTCCAAGGGGCATTTATATTGTCTTTTTATTCCACTGTAACCTCCACCAATCTTCCAAGGGGCATTGACATTGTCTTTTTATTCCACTGCGACCTCAACCACTCTTCTAAGGGGCATTGATATTGTCTTTTAAATCCACAACGATCTCCACCACTCTTCCAAGGGGTTTTAAAACAGTCTTGCTAAGCTACTGTGACCTCCTTGTCTCTTCCAAGGGGCATTAAAACCATCTGGTTAAACACTCTGAACTCCACATCCCTTCCACTGGGCATTGATATTGTCTTTTTATTCCACTGCGAACTCCACCACTCTACCAAGGGGCATTGATATTGTCTTTTTAATCCAATGCGACCTCCACCATTCTTCCAAGGGGCATTGATATTGTCTTTTTAATCCACTGTGACCTCCACGTCTCTTTCAAAGGGCATTAAAACCTTCAACTTAAACCACTCTGAACTCCACAGCTCTTCGAAGGAGCACTGGTATTGTCTTTTTATTCCACTCTAACCTCCACCACTCTTCCAAGGGGCATTGACATTGTCTATTTATTCCACTGCGACCTCCACCACTCTTCCAAGGGGCATGAAGACTATCTTGTTAAGCTACTGTAACCTCCACAACTCTTCCATGGGGCATTGATATTGTCTTTTTATTCCACTGTAACCTCCACCACTCTTCCAAGGGGCATTGATTTTGTCTTTTTATTCCAATGCGACCTCTACCACTCTTCCAATGTGCATTGATATTGTCTTTTTAATCCACTACAACCTCCACCACTCTTCCAAGGGGCATTAAAGCCGTCTTGATAAGCTACTGTCACGTCCTTGTCTATTCCACGGGGCATTGATATTGTCTTTTTATTCCACTGTAACCTCCACCACTCTTCCATGTGGCATTGACATGGTCTTTTTATTCCACTGTGACTTCCACCTCTCTTCTAAGGGGCATTGATATAGTCTTTTTAATCCACTGCGACCTCCACCACTCTTCCAAGTGGCATTAAAACATTCTTGTTAAGCTACTGTGACCTCCACGTCTCTTCCAAGGGGCATTAAAACCGTCTGGTTAAACCACTCTGAACTGCACAGCTCTTCCAAGGGGCATTGATATTGTCTTTTTATTCCACTGTAACCTCCACCACTCTTCCAAGGGGAATTGATTTTGTCTTTTTATTCCACTGCGACCTCCACCACTATTCCAAGGGGCATTGTTATTGTCTTTTTATTCCCCTGCAACCTCCACAACTCTTCCAAGGGGCATTAAAACCATCTGGTTAAACCACTCTAAACTCCACAGCTCTTCTAAGGGGCATTGATATAGTCTTTTTAATCCACTGCGACCTCCACCACTCTTCCAAGTGGCATTAAAACATTCTTGTTAAGCTACTGTGACCTCCACGTCTCTTCCAAGGGGCATTAAAACCGTCTCGTTAAACCACTCTGAACTGCACAGCTCTTCCAAGGGGCATTGACATTGTCTTTTTATACCACTGCGACCTCCACCAGTCTTCCAAGGGGTCATTAAAAAAATATTGTTAAGCGACAGAGACCTCCACATCTCTTCCACGGGGCATTGATATTGTCTTTTTATTCCACTGCGACCTCCACCACTCTGCCAAGGGGCATTAATACCATCTTGTTAAGCTACTGTGATGTCCACGTCTCTTCCACGGGGCATTGATATTGTCTTTTTATTCCACTGTAACCTCCACCACTCTTCCAAGAGGCATTGATATTGTCTTTTTATTCCACTGTAACCTCCACCACTCTTCCAAGGGACATTGATATTGACTTTTTATTCCAATGCGACCTCCACCACTCTTCCAAAGTTCATTGATATTGTCTTTTAATCCACTGCGACCTCCACCACTCTTCCAAGGGGTATTAAAACCATCTTGTTAAGCTACTTTGACCTCCACATCTCTTCCAAGGGGCACTAAAACCATTTGGTTAAACCACTCTTTACTCCACAGCTCTTCCAAGGGGCATTGAGATTGTCTTTTTATTTCACTGTTACTTCCACCACTCTTTCAAGGGGCATTGATATTGTATTTTTATTCCACTGTGACCTCCACCACTCTTCCAAGGGGCATTAAAACGGTCTTGTTAAGCTACTGTGACTTCCAAGTCTCTTCCAAGGGGCATTAAAACCGTCTGGTTAAACCGCTCTGAGCACCACAGCTCTTCCAAGGGGCATTGACAATGTCTTTTTATTCCATTGTAATCCTCTGCACTCTTCCAAGTGTATTGATAATGTATTTTTATTCCTCTGCAACATCCACGACTCTTCCAAGGGGCATAAAAAAGTCTTATTAAGCTACTCTGACCTCCAAGATTCTTACACAGGGCATTGATATTGTCTTTTTATTCCACTGTAACCTCCACCACTCTTCCAAGGGGCATTGATATTGTCTTTTTATTCCACTGTAACCTCCACAGCTCTTCCAAGGGGCATTGATATTGTCGTTTTAATCCACTGCGACCTCCACCACTCTTCCAACAGACATTGATATTGTCTTTTTTTTTCACTGCGACCTTCACCCCTCTTCCAAGGAACATTGATATTGTCTTTTTTTCCATTGTAACCTCCACCACTCTTCTAAGGGGCATTGATATTTTCTTTTTATTCCACTGCGACCTCCACAACTCTTCCAAGGGGCATCGATAATGTCTTTTTAACCCACTGCGACCTCCACCACTCTTCCAAGGGGCATTAAAACTGTCTTCTTAAGCTACTGCGACCTCAACGTCGCTTCCAAGGGGCATTATAACCTTCAATTTAAACCACTCTGAACTCCACAGCTCTTGCAAGAGGCATTGATATTGTCTTTTTATTCCACTGTAACCTCCACCACTCTTCCAAGGGGCATTGATATTGTCTTTTTTTTTTACTGCGACCTCCACCACTCTTCCAATGGGCATTAAAACCGTCTTGTTTAGCTACTGTGACCTCCACGTCTATTCCACGGTGCCTTAAAACCTTCTGGTTAAACCACTGTGAACTCCAGAGCTCTTCCAAGGGGCATTGATATTGTCTTTTTATTCCACTATAACCTCCACCACTCTTCCAAGGGGCATTGATATTGTCTTTTTTTTTTACTGCGACCTCCACCACTCTTCCAAGGGGCATTAATATTGTCTTTTTATTCCACTGCGACCTCCACCACTCTTCCAAGGGTCATTGATATTGTCTTTTTATTCCACTGCGACCTCCACCTCTCTTCCAAGGGGCATTAAAACCATCTTGTTAAGCTACTGTGACCTCCAAGTCTCTTCCACGAGGCATTGATATTGTCTTTTTATTTCACTGCAACCTCCACATCTCTTCCAAGGGGAATTGATATTGTCTTTTCATTCCACTGCGACCTCCACAACTCTTCTAAGGTGCATTGATATTGTCTTTTTAATCCACTGCGACCTCCACCACTCTTCCAAGGGGCATTAAAACAAATTTGTTAAGCTACTGTGACCTCCACGTCTTTTCCAAGGGGCATTAAAACCGTCTGGTTAAACCACTCTGAACTCCACAGCTCTTAAAAGAGGCATTGATATTGTCTTTTTATTCGACTGTCACCTCCACCACTCTTCCAAGGGGCATTTAAACCGTCTTTTTAAGCTACTGTGACCTCGAAGTCTCTTCCACGAGGCATTGATATTGTCTTTTTATTCCACTGCAACCTCCATATCCCTTCCAAGGGGAATTAATATTGTCTTTTCATTCCACTGCGACCTCCACAACTCTTCTAAGGGGCATTGATATTGTCTTTTTACTCCACTGCGACCTCCACCACTCTTCCAAGGGGCATTAAAACAGTTTTGTTAAGCTACTGTGACCTCCACGTCTTTTCCAAGGGGCATTAAAACCGTCTGGTTAAACCACTCTGAACTCCACAGCTCTTCCAAGAGGCATTGATATTGTCTTTTTATTCGACTGTCACCTCCACCACTCTTCCAAGGGGCATTAAAACCGTCTTGTTAAGCTACTGTGACCTCCACGTCTCTTCCAAGGGGCATTAAAACCGTCAATTTTAACCTCTCTGAACTCCACAGCTCTTGCAAGAGGCATTAATATTGTCTTTTTATTCCACTGTAACCTCCACCACTCTTCCAAGGGGCATTGATTTTGTCTTTTTAATCCACTGCGACCTCCATCACTCTTCCAAGAAGCATGGAAAACGTCTTGTTTAGCTACTGTGACCTCGACTTCCCTTCCACGGGGCATTGATATTGTCTTTTTATTCCACTGCGACCTCCACCACTCTTCCAAGGGTCATTAAAACCGTCTTGTTAAGATACTGTGACCTCCACGTCCCTTCCACGGGGCATTGATATTGTCTTTTTTTCCACTGCGACCTCCAACACTCTTCCAAGGGGCATTGATATTGTCTTTTTAATCCACTGCGACCTCCACCACTCTTCCAACAGACGTTGATATTGTCTTTTTATTCCACTGCGACATTCACCCTCATCCAAGGAACATTGATATTGTCTTTTTTTCCACTGTAACCTCCACCACTCTTCTAAGGGGCATTGATATTTTCTTTTTATTCCACTGCGACCTCCACCACTCTTGTAAGGGGCATCGATAATGTCTTTTTAACCCACTGCGACCTCCAGCACTCTTCCAAGGGGCATTAAAACCGTATTTTTAAGCTACTGTGACCTCCACGTCTCTTCCAAGAGGCAATAAAACCTTCAATTTAAACTACTCTGAACTCCACGGCTCTTGCAAGAGGCATTGATATTGTCTTTTTATTCCACTGTAACCTCCACCACTCTTCCAAGGGGCATTGATTTTGTCTTTTTAATCCACTGCGACCTCCATCTCTCTTCCAAGAAGCATTAAAACCATCTTGTTTAGCTACTGTGACCTCCACGTCTATTCCACGGTGCCTTAAAACCTTCTGGTTAAACCATTGTGAACTCCAGAGCTATTCCAAGGGGCATTGATATTGTCTTTTTATTCCACTGTAACCTCCACCTCTCTTCCAAGGGGCATTGAAATTGTCTTTTTTTTTTCTGAAACCTCCACCACTCTTCCAAGGGGCATTAATATTGTCTTTTTATTCCACTGCGACCTCCACCACTCTTCCAAGGGTCATTGATATTGTCTTTTCATTCCACTTTAACCTCCACCACTCTACCAAGGGGCATTGATATTGTCTTTTTATTCCACTGCGACCTCCACATCTCTTCCAAGGGGAATTGATATTGTCTTTTCATTCCACTGCGACCTCCACCACTCTTCTAAGGGGCATTGATATTGTCTTTTTAATCCACTGCGACCTCCACCACTCTTCCAAGGGGCATTAAAACAGTTTTGTTAAGCTACTGTGACCTCCACGTCTTTTCCAAGGGGCATTAAAACAGTCTGGTTAAACCACTCTGAACTCCACAGCTCTTCCAAGAGGCATTGATATTGTCTTTTTATTCGACTGTCACCTCCACCACTCTTCCAAGGGTCATTAAAACCGTCTTGTTAAGCTACTGTGACCTCCACGTCTCTTCCAAGGGGCATTAAAACCGTCAATTTAAACCTCTCTGAACTCCACAGCTCTTGCAAGAGGCATTAATATTGTCTTTTTATTCCACTGTAACCTCCACCACTCTTCCAAGGGGCATTGATTTTGTCTTTTTAATCTACTGCGACCTCCATCACTCTTCCAAGAAGCATTGAAAACGTCTTGTTTAGCTACTGTGACCTCGACTTCTATTCCACGGTGCCTTAAAACCTTCTGGTTAAACCACTGTGAACTCCACAGCTCTTGCAAGCGGCATTGATATTGTCTTTTTAATCCACTGTAACCTCCACCACTCTTCCCAGGGGCATTGATATTGTCTTTTTATTTTACTGCGACCTCCACCACTCTTCCAATGGGCATTAGTATTGTCTTTTTATTCCACTGCGACCTCCACCACTCTTCCAAGGGTCATTGATATTGTCTTTTTATTCCACTGTAACCTCCACCACTATTCCAAGGGGCATTGATATTGTCTTTTTAATCCACTGCGACCTCCACCTCTCTTCCAATGGGCATTAAAACCATCTTGCTAAGCTACTGTGACCTCCAAGTCTCTTCCACGAGGCATTGGTATTGTCTTTTTATTCCACTGCGACCTCCACATCTTTTCCAAGGGGAATTGATATTGTCTTTTTATACCACTGCGATCTCCACCACTTGTCTAAGTTGCATTGATATTGTCTTTTTAATCCACTGCGACCTCCACCACTCTTCCAAGGGGCATTAAAACAGTCTTGATAAGCTACTGTGACCTCCACGTCTCTTCCAAGGGGCATTAAACAGTCTGGTTAAACGAGTCTGTACTCCACAGCTCTTCCAAGAGGCATTGATGTTGTCTTTTTATTCGACTGTAACCTCCATCACTCTTCCAAGGGGCATTGAGATTGTCTGTTTTCCACTGCGACCTCCACCACTCTTCCAAGGGGCTTTGATACTGTCTTTTTTATCCACTGCGACCTCCGCCACTTTACCAATGGGCATTAATACCATCTAGTTATGCTACTGTGACCTCCACGTCCCTTCCACGGGGCATTGATATTGTCTTTTTATTCCATTGCGACCTCCACCACTCGTCCAAGGTGCATTAAAAACGTCTTGTTATGCTACTGTGACCTCCAATTCTTTTCCAAGTGGCATTAAAACCGTCTGGTTAAACCGCTCTGAGCTCCACAGCTCTTCCAAGGGGCATTGACAATGTATTTTTCTTCCATTGTAACCTTCTGCACTCTTCCAAGTGCATTGATATTGTCTTTTTATTCCTCTGCGACGTCCACTACTCTCCCACGGGGCATTAAAATCGTATTGCTTATCTACTGTGACCTCCAAGTTTCTTACAAAGGGCATTGATATTTTCTTTTTATTCCACTGTAACCTCCACCACTCTTCCAAGGGGCATTTATATTGTCTTTTTATTCCCCTGCAACCTCCACAACTCTTCCAAGGGGCATTAAAACCATCTGGTTAAACCACTCTAAACTCCACAGCTCTTCTAAGGGGCATTGATATAGTCTTTTTAATCCACTGTGACCTCCACCACTCTTCCAAGGGTAATTGATTTTGTCTTTTTATTCCACTGCGACCTCCACCACTCTTCCAAGGGGCATTGTTATTGTCTTTTTATTCCCCTGCAACCTCCACAACTTTTCCAAGGGGCATTAAAACCATCTGGTTAAACCACTCTAAACTCCACAGCTCTTCTAAGGGGCATTGATATAGTCTTTTTAATCCACTGCGACCTCCACCACTCTTCCAAGTGGCATTAAAACATTCTTGTTAAGCTACTGTGACCTCCACGTCTCTTCCAAGGGGCATTAAAACCGTCTGGTTAAACCACTCTGAACTGCACAGCTCTTCCAAGGGGCATTGACATTGTCTTTTTATACCACTGCGACCTCCACCACTCTTCCAAGGGGTCATTAAAAAAATATTGTTAAGCGACAGAGACCTCCACATCTCTTCCACGGGACATTGATATTGTCTTTTTATTCCACTGCGACCTCCACCACTCTGCCAAGGGGCATTAATACCGTCTTGTTAAGCTACTGTGATGTCCACGTCTCTTCCACGGGGCATTGATATTGTCTTTTTATTCCACTGTAACCTCCACCACTCTTCCAAGAGGCATTGATATTGTCTTTTTATTCCACTGTAACCTCCACCACTCTTCCAAGGGACATTGATATTGACTTTTTATTCCAATGCGACCTCCACCACTCTTCCAAAGTTCATTGATATTGTCTTTTAATCCACTGCGACCTCCACCACTCTTCCAAGGGGTATTAAAACCATCTTGTTAAGCTACTTTGACCTCCACATCTCTTCCAAGGGGCACTAAAACCATTTGGTTAAACCACTCTTTACTCCACAGCTCTTCCAAGGGGCATTGAGATTGTCTTTTTATTTCACTGTTACTTCCACCACTCTTTCAAGGGGCATTGATATTGTATTTTTATTCCACTGTGACCTCCACCACTCTTCCAAGGGGCATTAAAACGGTCTTGTTAAGCTACTGTGACCTCCAAGTCTCTTCCAAGGGGCATTAAAACCGTCTGGTTAAACCACTCTGAGCACCACAGCTCTTCCAAGGGGCATTGACAATGTCTTTTTATTCCATTGTAATCTTCTGCACTCTTCCAAGTGTATTGATAATGTATTTTTATTCCTCTGCAACGTCCACGACTCTTCCAAGGGGCATAAAAAAGTCTTATTAAGCTACTCTGACCTCCAAGATTCTTACACAGGGCATTGATATTGTCTTTTTATTCCACTGTAACCTCCACCACTCTTCCAAGGGGCATTGATATTGTCTTTTTATTCCACTGTAACCTCCACAGCTCTTCCAAGGGGCATTGATATTGTCTTTTTATTCCACTGCGACCTCCACCACTCTTCCAAGGGTAATTGATTTTGTCTTTTTATTCCACTGCGACCTCCACCACTCTTCCAAGGGGCATTGTTATTGTCTTTTTATTCCCCTGCAACCTCCACAACTTTTCCAAGGGGCATTAAAACCATCTGGTTAAACCACTCTAAACTCCACAGCTCTTCTAAGGGGCATTGATATAGTCTTTTTAATCCACTGCGACCTCCACCACTCTTCCAAGTGGCATTAAAACATTCTTGTTAAGCTACTGTGACCTCCACGTCTCTTCCAAGGGGCATTAAAACCGTCTGGTTAAACCACTCTGAACTGCACAGCTCTTCCAAGGGGCATTGACATTGTCTTTTTATTCCACTGCGACCTCCACCACTCTTCCAAGGGTAATTGATTTTGTCGTTTTAATCCACTGCGACCTCCACCACTCTTCCAACGGACATTGATATTGTCTTTTTTTTTCTCTGCGACCTTCACCCCTCTTCCAAGGAACATTGATATTGTCTTTTTTTCCATTGTAACCTCCACACTCTTCTAAGGGGCATTGATATTTTCTTTTTATTCCACTGCGACCTCCACAACTCTTCCAAGGGGCATCGATAATGTCTTTTTAACCCACTGCGACCTCCACCACTCTTCCAAGGGGCATTAAAACCGTCTTCTTAAGCTACTGCGACCTCAACGTCGCTTCCAAGGGGCATTATAACCTTCAATTTAAACCACTCTGAACTCCACAGCTCTTGCAAGAGGCATTGATATTGTCTTTTTATTCCACTGTAACCTCCACCACTCTTCCAAGGGGCATTGATATTGTCTTTTTTTTTTACTGCGACCTCCACCACTCTTCCAATGGGCATTAAAACCGTCTTGTTTAGCTACTGTGACCTCCACGTCTATTCCACGGTGCCTTAAAACCTTCTGGTTAAACCACTGTGAACTCGAGAGCTCTTCCAAGGGGCATTGATATTGTCTTTTTATTCCACTGTAACCTCCACCACTCTTCCAAGGGGCAGTGATATTGTCTTTTTTTTTTACTGCGACCTCCACCACTCTTCCAAGGGGCATTAATATTGTCTTTTTATTCCACTGCGACCTCCACCACTCTTCCAAGGGTCATTGATATTGTCTTTTTATTCCACTGTAACCTCTACCACTCTTCCAAGGGGCATTGATATTGTCTTTTTATTCCACTGCGACCTCCACCTCTCTTCCAAGGGGCATTAAAACCATCTTGTTAAGCTACTGTGACCTCCAAGTCTCTTCCACGAGGCATTGATATTGTCTTTTTATTCCACTGCAACCTCCACATCTCTTCCAAGGGGAATTGATATTGTCTTTTCTTCCACTGCGACCTCCACAACTCTTCTAAGGTGCATTGATATTGTCTTTTTAATCCACTGCGACCTCCACCACTCTTCCAAGGGGCATTAAAACAAATTTGTTAAGCTACTGTGACCTCCACGTCTTTTCCAAGGGGCATTAAAACCGTCTGGTTAAACCACTCTGAACTCCACAGCTCTTAAAAGAGGCATTGATATTGTCTTTTTATTCGACTGTCACCTCCACCACTCTTCCAAGGGGCATTTAAACCGTCTTTTTAAGCTACTGTGACCTCGAAGTCTCTTCCACGAGGCATTGATATTGTCTTTTTATTCCACTGCAACCTCCATATCCCTTCCAAGGGGAATTAATATTGTCTTTTCATTCCACTGCGACCTCCACAACTCTTCTAAGGGGCATTGATATTGTCTTTTTACTCCACTGCGACCTCCACCACTCTTCCAAGGGGCATTAAAACAGTTTTGTTAAGCTACTGTGACCTCCACGTCTTTTCCAAGGGGCATTAAAACCGTCTGGTTAAACCACTCTGAACTCCACAGCTCTTCCAAGAGGCATTGATATTGTCTTTTTATTCGACTGTCACCTCCACCACTCTTCCAAGGGTCATTAAAACCGTCTTGTTAAGCTACTGTGACCTCCACGTCTCTTCCAAGGGGCATTAAAACCGTCAATTTTAACCTCTCTGAACTCCACAGCTCTTGCAAGAGGCATTAATATTGTCTTTTTATTCCACTGTAACCTCCACCACTCTTCCAAGGGGCATTGATTTTGTCTTTTTAATCCACTGCGACCTCCATCACTCTTCCAAGAAGCATTGAAAACGTCTTGTTTAGCTACTGTGACCTCGACTTCCCTTCCACGGGGCATTGATATTGTCTTTTTATTCCACTGCGACCTCCACCACTCTTCCAAGGGGCATTAAAACCGTCTTGTTAAGCTACTGTGACCTCCACGTCCCTTCCACGGGGCATTGATATTGTCTTTTTTCCACTGCGAATTCCAACACTCTTCCAAGGGGCATTGATATTGTCTTTTTAATCCACTGCGACCTCCACCACTCTTAAAACAGACATTGATATTGTCTTTTTATTCCACTGCGACATTCACCCTCTTCCAAGGAACATTGATATTGTCTTTTTTTCCACTGTAACCTCCACCACTCTTCTAAGGGGCATTGATATTTTCTTTTTATTCCACTGCGACCTCCACCACTCTTCTAAGGGGCATCGATAATGTATTTTTAACCCACTGCGACCTCCACCACTCTTCCAAGGGGCATTAAAACCGTATTCTTAAGCTACTGTGACCTCCACGTCTCTTCCAAGAGGCAATAAAACCTTCAATTTAAACTACTCTGAACTCCACGGCTCTTGCAAGAGGCATTGATATTGTCTTTTTATTCCACTGTAACCTCCACCACTCTTCCAAGGGGCATTGATTTTGTCTTTTTAATCCACTGCGACCTCCATCTCTCTTCCAAGAAGCATTAAAACCATCTTGTTTAGCTACTGTGACCTCCACGTCTATTCCACGGTGCCTTAAAACCTTCTGGTTAAACCACTGTGAACTCCAGAGCTATTCCAAGGGGCATTGATATTGTCTTTTTATTCCACTGGAACCTCCACCACTCTTCCAAGGGGCATTGAAATTGTCTTTTTTTTTTCTGCGACCTCCACCACTCTTCCAAGGGGCATTAATATTGTCTTTTTATTCCACTGCGACCTCCACCACTCTTCCAAGGGTCATTGATATTGTCTTTTCATTCCACTTTAACCTCCACCACTCTACCAAGGGGCATTGATATTGTCTTTTTATTCCACTGCGACCTCCACATCTCTTCCAAGGGGAATTGATATTGTCTTTTCATTCCACTGCGACCTACACCACTCTTCTAAGGGGCATTGATATTGTCTTTTTAATCCACTGCGACCTCCACCACTCTTCCAAGGGGCATTAAAACAGTTTTGTTAAGCTACTGTGACCTCCACGTCTTTTCCAAGGGGCATTAAAACCGTCTGGTTAAACCACTCTGAACTCCACAGCTCTTCCAAGAGGCATTGATATTGTCTTTTTATTCGACTGTCACCTCCACCACTCTTCCAAGGGTCATTAAAACCGTCTTGTTAAGCTACTGTGACCTCCACGTCTCTTCCAAGGGGCATTAAAACCGTCAATTTAAACCTCTCTGAACTCCACAGCTCTTGCAAGAGGCATTAATATTGTCTTTTTATTCCACTGTAACCTCCACCACTCTTCCAAGGGGCATTGATTTTGTCTTTTTAATCCACTGCGACCTCCATCACTCTTCCAAGAAGCATTGAAAACGTCTTGTTTAGCTACTGTGACCTCGACTTCTATTCCACGGTGCCTTAAAACCTTCTGGTTAAACCACTGTGAACTCCACAGCTCTTGCAAGGGGCACTGATATTGTCTTTTTAATCCACTGTAACCTCCACCACTCTTCCCAGGGGCATTGATATTGTCTTTTTATTTTACTGCGACCTCCACCACTCTTCCAATGGGCATTAGTATTGTCTTTTTATTCCACTGCGACCTCCACCACTCTTCCAAGGGTCATTGATATTGTCTTTTTATTCCACTGTAACCTCCACCACTATTCCAAGGGGCATTGATATTGTCTTTTTAATCCACTGCGACCTCCACCTCTCTTCCAATGGGCATTAAAACCATCTTGCTAAGCTACTGTGACCTCCAAGTCTCTTCCACGAGGCATTGGTATTGTCTTTTTATTCCACTGCGACCTCCACATCTTTTCCAAGGGGAATTGATATTGTCTTTTTATACCACTGCGATCTCCACCACTTGTCTAAGTTGCATTGATATTGTCTTTTTAATCCACTGCGACCTCCACCACTCTTCCAAGGGGCATTAAAACAGTCTTGATAAGCTACTGTGACCTCCACGTCTCTTCCAAGGGGCATTAAACAGTCTGGTTAAACGAGTCTGTACTCCACAGCTCTTCCAAGAGGCATTGATGTTGTCTTTTTATTCGACTGTAACCTCCATCACTCTTCCAAGGGGCATTGAGATTGTCTGTTTTCCACTGCGACCTCCACCACTCTTCCAAGGGGCTTTGATACTGTCTTTTTTATCCACTGCGACCTCCGCCACTTTACCAATGGGCATTAATACCATCTAGTTATGCTACTGTGACCTCCACGTCCCTTCCACGGGGCATTGATATTGTCTTTTTATTCCATTGCGACCTCCACCACTCGTCCAAGGTGCATTAAAACCGTCTTGTTATGCTACTGTGACCTCCAATTCTTTTCCAAGGGGCATTAAAACCGTCTGGTTAAACCGCTCTGAGCTCCACAGCTCTTACAAGGGGCATTGACAATGTATTTTTCTTCCATTGTAACCTTCTGCACTCTTCCAAGTGCATTGATATTGTCTTTTTATTCCTCTGCGACGTCCACTACTCTCCCAAGGGGCATTAAAATCGTATTGCTTATCTACTGTGACCTCCAAGTTTCTTACACAGGGCATTGATATTGTCTTTTTATTCCACTGTAACCTCCACCACTCTTCCAAGGGGCATTTATATTGTCTTTTTATTCCACTGTAACCTCCACCAATCTTCCAAGGGACATTGACATTGTCTTTTTATTCCACTGCGACCTCAACCACTCTTCTAAGGGGCATTGATATTGTCTTTTAAATCCACAACGATCTCCACCACTCTTCCAAGGAGTTTTAAAACAGTCTTGTTAAGCTACTGTGACCTCCTTGTCTCTTCCAAGGGGCATTAAAACCATCTGGTTAAACACTGTGAACTCCACATCCCTTCCACTGGGCATTGATATTGTCTTTTTATTCCACTGCGAACTCCACCACTCTACCTAGGGGCATTGATATTGTCTTTTTAATCCAATGCGACCTCCACCATTCTTCCAAGGGGCATTGATATTGTCTTTTCAATCCACTGTGACCTCCACGTCTCTTTCAAAGGGCATTAAAACCATCAATTTAAACCACTCTGAACTCCACAGCTCTTCGAAGGAGCACTGGTATTGTCTTTTTATTCCACTCTAACCTCCACCACTCTTCCAAGGGGCATTGACATTGTCTATTTATTGCACTGCGACCTCCACCACTCTTCCGAGGGGCATGAAGACTATCTTGTTAAGCTACTGTAACCTCCACAACTCTTCCATGGGGCATTGATATTGTCTTTTTATTCCACTGTAACCTCCACCACTCTTCCAAGGGGCATTGATTTTGTCTTTTTATTCCAATGCGACCTCTACCACTCTTCCAATGGGCATTGATATTGTCTTTTTAATCCACTACAACCTCCACCACTCTTCCAAGGGGCATTAAAGCCATCTTGATAAGCTACTGTCAAGTCCTTGTCTATTCCACGGGGCATTGATATTGTCTTTTTATTCCACTGTAACCTCCACCACTCTTCCATGTGGCATTGACATGGTCTTTTTATTCCACTGTGACTTCCACCTCTCTTCTAAGGGGCATTGATATAGTCTTTTTAATCCACTGCGACCTCCACCACTCTTCCAAGTGGCATTAAAACATTCTTGTTAAGCTACTGTGACCTCCACGTCTCTTCCAAGGGGCATTAAAACCATCTGGTTAAACCACTCTGAACTGCACAGCTCTTCCAAGGGGCATTGATATTGTCTTTTTATTCCACTGTAACCTCCACCACTCTTCCAAGGGTAATTGATTTTGTCTTTTTATTCCACTGCGACCTCCACCACTCTTCCAAGGGGCATTGTTATTGTCTTTTTATTCCCCTGCAACCTCCACAACTCTTCCAAGGGGCATTAAAACCATCTGGTTAAACCACTCTGAACTCCACAGTTCTTCTAAGGGGCATTATATAGTCTTTTTAATCCACTGCGACCTCCACCACTCTTCCAAGTGGCATTAAAACATTCTTGTTAAGCTACTGTGACCTCCACGTCTCTTCCAAGGGGCATTAAAACCGTCTGGTTAAACCACTCTGAACTGCACAGCTCTTCCAAGGGGCATTGACATTGTCTTTTTATACCACTGCGACCTCCACCACTCCTCCAAGGGGTCATTAAAAAAATATTGTTAAGCGACAGAGACCTCCACATCTCTTCCACGGGGCATTGATATTGTCTTTTTATTCCACTGTAACCTCCACCAATCTTCCAAGGGGCATTGATATTGTTTTTTTATTCCACTGCTACCTCCACCACTCTTACAAGGGGCATTAAAACCGTCTTGTTAAGTTACTGTGACCTCCACGTCTCTTCCAAGGAGAGTTAAAACGATCTGGTTATACCACTCTGAACTCCACAGCTCTTTCAAGGGGCATTATTATTGTCTTTTTATTCCACTGTAACCTCCACCACTATACCAAGGGGCATTGATATTGTCTTTTTATTCCACTGTTACCTCCATCACTCTTCCAAGTGCATTGATATTGTCTTTTTATTCCTCTGCGACGTCCACGACTCTTCAAAGGGGCATTAAAACTGTCTTGCTAAGCTACTGTGACCTCCAAGTTTCTTACACAGGGCATTGATATTGTCTTTTTATTCCACTGTAACCTACACCACTCTTCCAAGTGGCACTGATATTGTCTTTTTATTCCATTGCGACCTACACCACTCTTCTAAGGGGCATTGATAATGTCTTTTAAATCCACAACGATCTCCACCACTCTTCCAAGGGGCATTAAAACAGTCTTGTTAAGCTACTGTGACCTCCTTGTCTCTTCCAAGGGGCAATAAAACCGTCTGATTAAACACTCTGAACTCCACGTCCCTACCACGGGCATTGATATTGTCTTTTTATTCCACTGTGAACTCCACCACTCTTCCAATGGACATTGATGTTGTCTTTTTTTGCCACTGTAACCTCCACCACTCTTCTAAGGGGCATTGAAGTTTTCTTTTTATTCCACTGCGACCTCCACATCTCTTCCAAGTGGAATTGATATTGTCATTTTATTCCACTGCAACCTCCACCATTCTTCTAAGGGGCATTGATATTGTCTTTTTAATCCACTGCGACCTCCACCACTCATCCAAGGTTCATTGATATTGTCTTTTTATTCCACTGTAGCCTCCGCCACTCTTCCAAGGGGAATTGATTTTGTCTTTTTCTTCCACTGTGACCTCTACCACTCTTCCAATGGGCATTGATATTGTCTTTTTAATCCACTACTACCTCCAACACTCTTCCAAGGGACATTAAAGCCGTCTTGTTAAGCTACTGTCACGTCCATGTCTATTCCACGGGGCATTGATATTGTCTTTTTATTCCACTGTAACCTCCACCACTCTTCCAAGTGGCATTGACATGGTATTTTTATTCCACTGTGACTTCCACTTCTCTTCTAAGGGGCATTGATATTGTCTTTTTAATCTACTGTGACCTCCACCACTCTTCCAAGGGGCATTAAAACAGTCATGTTACGCTACTGTGACCTCCAGGTCTCTTCCAAGTGGCATTAAAACAGTCTGGTTAAACCACTCTGAACTCCACAGCTCTTCCAAGGGGCATTGATATTGTCCTTTTGTTCCATTGTAACCTCCACCACTCTTCCAAGGGGCATTGATTTTGTCTTTTTATTCCACTGCGACCTCCACCACTCTTCTAATGGGCATTGTTATTGTCTTTTTAATCCCCTGCAGCCTCCACCACTTTTCCAAGGGGCATTAAAACCGTCTTGTTAAGCTACTGTGACCTCCACGTCCCTTCCACGGGGCATTGATATTGTCTTTTTATTCCACTGCGACCTCCACCACTCTTCAAAGGGGCATTGATATTGTCTTTTTAATCCACTGCGAACTCCACCACTCTTCCATGGGCCATTAAAACTGACTTGTTATGCTACTGTGACGTCGACTTCTCTTCCAAGGGGCATTAAAACCATCTGGTTTAACCACTCTGAACTCCACAGCTCTTCCAAGGGGCATTTGTATTGTCTTTTTATTCCACTCTAACCTCCACCACTCTTCCAAGGGGCATTGACATTGTCTTTTTATTCCACTTCGACCTCCACCACTCTTCTAAGGGGCATTAAAACCATCTTGTTAAGCTACTGTGACCTCCACAACTCTTCCATGGGGCATTGATATTGTCTTTTTATTCCACTGTAACCTCCACCACTCTTGCAATGGGCACTGATATTGTCTTTTTAATCCACTACAACCTCCACCACTCTTCCAAGGGGCATTAAAGCCGTCTTGCTAAGCTACTGTCACGTCCATGTCTATTCCACGGGGCATTGATATTGTCTTTTTATTCCACTGTAACCTCCACCACTCTTCCAAGTGACATTGACTTTGTCTTTTTATTCAACTGCGACTTCCACCTCTCTTCTAAGGGGCATTGATATTGTCTTTTTAATCCACTGCGACCTCCACCACTCTTCCAAGGGGCATTAAAACAGTCTTGTTAAGCTACTGTGACCTCCACGTCTCTTCCAAGGGGCATTAAAACTGTCTGGTTAAACCACTCTGAACTCCACAGCTCTTTCAAGGGGCATTGATATTGTCTTTTTATTCCACTGTAACCTCCACCACTCTTCCAAGGGGAATTGATTTTGTCTTTTTATTCCACTGGTACCTCCACCACTCTTCCAAGGGGCATTGTTATTGTCTTTTCAATCCCCTGCTACCTCCACAACTCTTCCAAGGGGCATTGACATTGTCTTTTTATTCCACTTCGACCTCCACCACTCTTCTAAGGGGCATTAAAACCATTTTGTTAAGCTGCTGTGACCTCCACTTCCCTTCCGCGGGGCATTGATATAGTCTTTTTATTCCACTGCGACCTCCACCACTCTTCCAAAGGGCATTGATATTGTCTTTTTAATCCACTGCGAACTCCACCACTCTTCCAAGGGGCTTTAAAACCGTCTTGTTATGCTACTGTGACGTCGACTTCTCTTCCAAGGGGCATTGAAACCATCTGGTTAAACCACTCTGAACTCCACAGCTCTTCCAAGGGGCATTTGTATTGTCTTTTTATTCCACTCTAACCTCCACCACTCTTCCAAGGGGCATTGACATTGTCTTTTTATTCCACTGCGACCTCCACCACTCTTCCAAGGGGCATTAAAACCATATTGTTAAGCTACAGAGATCTCCACATCTCTTCCACGGGGCATTGATATTGTCTTTTTATTCCACTGTAACCTCCACCAATCTTGCAATGGGCACTGATATTGTCTTTTTAATCCACTACAACCTCCACCACTCTTCCAAGGGGCATTAAAGCCGTCTTGCTAAGCTACTGTCACGTCCATGTCTATTCCACGGGGCATTGATATTGTCTTTTTATTCCACTGTAACCTCCACCACTCTTCCAAGTGACATTGACATTGTCTTTTTATTCAACTGCGACTTCCACCTCTCTTCTAAGGGGCATTGATATTGTCTTTTTAATCCACTGCGACCTCCACCACTCTTCTAAGGGGCATTAAAACCATTTTGTTAAGCTGCTGTGACCTCCACTTCCCTTCCGCGAGGCATTGATATAGTCTTTTTATTCCACTGCGACCTCCACCACTCTTCCAAAGGGCATTGATATTGTCTTTTTAATCCACTGCGAACTCCACCACTCTTCCAAGGGGCTTTAAAACCGTCTTGTTATGCTACTGTGACATCGACTTCTCTTCCAAGGGGCATTGAAACCATCTGGTTAAACCACTCTGAACTCCACAGCTCTTCCAAGGGGCATTTGTATTGTCTTTTTATTCCACTCTAACCTCCACCACTCTTCCAAGGGGCATTGACATTGTCTTTTTATTCCACTGCGACCTCCACCACTCTTCCAAGGGGCATTAAAACCATATTGTTAAGCTACAGAGATCTCCACATCTCTTCCACGGGGCATTGATATTGTCTTTTTATTCCACTGTAACCTCCACCAATCTTCCAAGGGGCATTGATATTGTTTTTTTATTCCACTGCGACCTCCACCACTCTTCCAAGGGGCATTAAAACCGTCTTGTTAAGTTACTGTGACCTCCCCGTCTCTTCCAAAGAGAGGTAAAACCATCTGGTTATACCACTCTGAACTCCACAGCTCTTCCAAGGAGCATTATTATTATCTTTTTATTCCACTGTAACCTCCACCACTGTTCCAAGGGGCATTGATATTGTCTTTTTATTCCACTGTAACCTCCATCACTCTTCCAAGTGCATTGATATTGTCTTTTTATTCCTCTGCGACGTCCACGACTCTTCCAAGGGGCATTAAAACTGTCTTGCTAAGCTACTGTGACCTCCAAGTTTCTTACACAGGGCATTGATATTGTCTTTTTATTCCACTGTAACCTCCACCACTCTTCCAAGTGGCATTGATATTGTCTTTTTATTCCACTGTAACCTCCACCACTCTTCTAAGTGGCATTGACATTGTCTTTTTATTCAACTGCGACTTCCACCTCTCTTCTAAGGGGGGTTGATATTGTCTTTTTAATCCACTGCGACCTCCACCACTCTTCCAAGGGGCATTAAAACAGTCTTGTTAAGCTACTGTGACCTCCACGTCTCTTCCAAGGGGCATTAAAACCGTCTGGTTAAACCACTCTGAACTCCACAGCTCTTCCAAGGGGCATTGATATTGTCTTTTTATTCCACTGTAACCTCCACCACTCTTCCAAGGGGAATTGATTTTGTCTTTTTATTCCACTGCGACCTCCACCACTCTTCCAAGGGGCATTGTTATTGTCTTTTTTATCCCCTGCTACCTCCACAACTCTTCCAAGGGGCATTGACATTGTCTTTTTATTCCACTTCGACCTCCACCACTCTTCTAATGGGCATTAAAACCATCTAGTTAAGCTGCTGTGACCTCCACTTCCCTTCCGCGGGGCATTGATATTGTCTTTTTATTCCACTGCGACCTCCACCACTCTTCCAAGTGCATTGATATTGTCTTTTTATTCCTCTGCGACGTCCACGACTCTTCCAAGGGGCATTAAAACTGTCTTGCTAAGCTACTGTGACCTCCAAGTTTCTTACACAGGGCATTGATATTGTCTTTTTATTCCACTGTAACCTCCACCACTCTTCCAAGTGGCACTGTTATTGCCTTTTTATTCCACTGTAATCTCCACCAATCTTCCAAGGGGCATTGATATTGTCTTTTTATTCCACTGCGACCTCCACCACTCTTCTAAGGGGCATTGATATTGTCTTTTAAACCCACAACGATCTCCACCACTCTTCCAAGGGGCATTAAAACAGTCTTGTTAAGCTACTGTGACCTCCTTGTCTCTTCCAAGTTGCATTAAAACCGTCTGGTTAAACACTCTGAACTCCACGTCCCTACAACGGTCATTGATATTGTCTTTTTATTGCACTGTGAACTCCACCACTCTTCCAATGGGCATTGATATTGTCTTTTTAATCCACTGCGACCTCCACCACTCTTCCAATGGGCATTGATATTGTCTTTTTAATCCACTCCGACCTCCACGTCACTTCCAAGGGGCATTAAAACCGTCAATTTAAAACTCTCTGAACTCCTCAGCTTTTCCAAGGAGCACTGGTATTGTCTTTCTATTCCACTCTAACCTCCACCACTCTTCCAAGGGGCATTGACATTGTCTATTTATTCCACTGCGACCTCCACCACTCTTCCAAGGGGCATTAAGACCATCTTGTTAATCTACAGTAACCTCCACAACTCTTCCATGGGGCATTGATATTGACTTTTTATTCCACTGTAACCTCCACCACTCTTCCAAGGGGCATTGATTTTGTCTTTTTATACCACTGCGACCTCTACCACTCTTCCAATGGGCATTGATATTGTCTTTTTAATCCACTGCTACCTCCACCACTCTTCCAAGGGACATTAAAGCCGTCTTGTTAAGCTACTGTCACGTCCATGTCTATTCCACGGGGCATTGATATTGTCTTTTTATTCCACTGTAACCTCCACCACTCTTCCAAGTGGCATTGACATGGTCTTTTTATTCCACTGCGATTTCCACCTCTCTTCTAAGGGGCATTGATATTGTCTTTTTAATCTACTGCGACCTCCACCACTCTTCCAAGGGGCATTAAAACAGTCATGTTAAGCTACTGTGACCTCCACGTCTCTTCCAAGGGGCATTAAAACCGTCTGGTTAATCCACTCTGAACTCCACAGCTCTTCCAAGGGGCATTGATATTGTCCTTTTGTTCCATTGTAACCTCCACCACTCTTCCAAGGGGCATTGATTTTGTCTTTTTATTCCAGTGCGACCTTCACCACTCTTCCAATGGGCATTGTTATTGTCTTTTTAATCCCCTGCAACCTCCACCACTTTTCCAAGGGGCATTAAAACTGTCTTGTTAAGCTACTGTGACCTCCACATCCCTTCCACGGGGCATTGATATTGTCTTTTTATTCCACTGCGACCTCCACCACTCTTCCAAGGGGCATTGATATTGTCTTTTTAATCCACTGCGAACTCCACCACTCTTCCAAGGGGCATTAAAACTGACTTGTGATGCTACTGTGACGTCGACTTCTCTTCCAAGAGGCATTAAAACCATCTGGTTAAACCACTCAGAACTCCACAGCTCTTCCAAGGGGCATTTGTATTGTCTTTTTATTCCACTCTAACCTCCACCACTCTTCCAAGGGGCATTGACATTGTCTTTATATTCCACTTCGACCTCCACCACTCTTCTAAGGGGCATTAAAACCATATTGTTAAGCTACAGAGTTCTCCACATCTCTTCCACGGGGCATTGATATTGTCTTTTTATTCAACTGTAACCTCCACCAATCTTCCAAGGGGCATTGATATTGTTTTTTATTCCACTGCGACCTCCACCACTCTTCCAAGGGGCATTAAAACCGTCTTGTTAAGTTACTGAGACCACCACGTCTCTGCCAAGGAGCGTTAAAACCGTCTGGTTATACCACTCTGAACTCCACAGCTCTTCCAAGGGGCATTATTATTGTCTTTTTATTCCACTGTAACCTCCACCACTGTTCCAAGGGTCATTGATATTGTCTTTTTATTCCACTGTAACCTCCATCACTCTTCCAAGGGGCATTGATATTGTCTTTCTATTCAACTGTAACCTCCACCACTCTTTCAAGGGGCATTGATATTGTCTTTTTATTCCACTGCGACCTCCACCACTCCTTCAAGGGGCATTAAAACCGTCAATTTAAACCACTCTGAACTCCACAGCTCTTGCAAGGAGCATTAATATTGTCTTTTTATTCCAATGTAACCTCCAGCACTCTTCCAAGGGGCATTGAGATTGTCTTTTTATTCCACTGCAACTTCCACCTCTCTTCCAAGGGGCAATAAAACCGTCTTGTTAAGCTACTGTGACCTCCACGTCTCTTTCACGGGACATTGATATTGTCTTTTTATTCCACTGTAACCTCCACGGCTCTTCCAAGGGGCATTGATGTTGTCTTTTTATTCCACTGGGACCTTCACCCCTCTTCCAAGTGGCATTGATATTGTCCTTTTAATCCACTGCGACCTCCACCACTTTTGCAAGGTGCATTAAAACCGCATTGTTAAGCTACTGTGACCTCCACGTCTCTTCCAAGGTGCATTAAAACTGTCAATTTAAACCACTCTGAACTCCACAGCTCTTACAAGAGGCATAGATATTGTCTTTTTACTCCACTGTAACCTACAGCACTCTTTCAAGGGACATTGATATTGTCTTTTATTTCACTACGACTTCCACCACTCTCCCAAGGTGCATTAAAAACATCTTGTTTAGCTACTGTAACGTCCATGTCTATTCCATGGGGCATTGATATTGTCTTTTTATTCCCCTTTATCCTCCACCACTCTTCCAAGGGGTATTGATATTGTCTTTTTATTCCACTGCGACTTCCACCTCTCTTCTAAAGGGCATTGATATTGTCTTTTTTATACTCTGCGACCTCCACGACTCTTCCAAGAAGCATTAAAACAGTCTTCTTAACCTACTGTGACCTCCACATCTCTTCCAAGGGGCATTAAAACCGTCTGGTTAAACCACTCTGAACTCCACAGCTCTTCCAATGGGCATTGACATTGTCTTTTTATTCCACTGCCACCTCCACCACTCTTCCTAGGGGCATTGATATCGTCTTTTTAATCCACTGCGACCTCCACCACTTTTCCAAAGGTCAATAAAAACATCTTTTTAACCTACTGTGACCTCCACGTCACTTCCAGTGGGCATTAAAACCGTCTGGTTAAACCACTCTGAACTCCACAGCTCTTCCAAGGGGCATTGGTATTGTCTTTTTATTCCACTCTAACCTCCACCACTCTTCCAAGGGGCATTGACATTGTCTTTTTATTCCACTGCGACCTCCACCATTCTTCCAAGGGGCATTAAAACTGTCTTCTTAAGCTACAGTGACCACGACATCTCTTCCACGGGGAATTGATTTAGTCTCTAAATTACAATGTAACCTCCACCACTCTACCAATTGGCATTGATATTGTATTTTTATTCCACTGCCACCTCCACCACTCTTCCAAAGGGCATTGATATTGTCTTTTTAATCCACAAGCGACCTCCACCACTTTTCCAAAGGGCATTAAAACCATCTTGTTAAGCTACTGTGACCTCCACGTCTCTTCCACGGTGCATTGATATTGTCTTTTTATTCCACTGCATCCTCCACCACTCTTCCATGTGGCATTAAAACCGTCTTGTTAAGCTACTGTGACCTCCACGTCTCTTCCAAGGGGCATTAAGACCGTATGGTTATCCAATCTGAACTCCACAGATCTTCCAAGGGGCATTGATATTGTCTTTTTAATCCACTGTATCCTCCACCACTCTTCCAAGGGGCATTGATATTGTCTTTTTTTTCCACTACGACCTCCACTACTCTTCCAAGCGGCATTAAAACCGTCTTGTTAAGCTACTGTGACCTCCATGTCTCTTCCACAGGGCATTGATATTGTCTTTTTATTCCACTGGAACCTCCAACACTGTTCCAAGGGGCATTGATATTGTCTTTTTATTCCACGGAGACTTCAACCACTCCTTCAAGGAGCATTGACATTGTCTTTTTAATCCACTTCGAACTCCACCACTCTTCCAAGGGGCATTAAAACAGTCTTGTTAATTTATTGTGACCTCCACGTCTCTTCCAAGGGGCATTAAAACCGTCAATTTAAACCACTCTCAACTCCACTGCTCTTGCAAGGGGCTTTGATATTGTTTTTAATTCCACTGTAACCTCCAGCACTCTTCCAAGGGGCATTGATATTGTCTTTTTATTCCACTGCAACTTACACCTCTCTTCAAAGGGGCATTAAAACCATCTTGTTAAGCTACTGTGACATCCACGTTTCTTTCACGTGGCATTGAAATTGTCTATTTATTCCACTGTAAACTCCACCACTCTTCCAAGGGGCATTGATATTGTCTTTTTATTACACTGCCACCTCCACCACTCTTCCAAGGGGCATTGATATTGTCTTTTTAATCCACTGCGACCTCCACCACTTTTCCAAGTGGCAATAAAACCGTCTTATTAAGCTACTGTGGCCTCCATTTCTCTTCCATGGGGCATTAAAGCCGTCAATTACACCACTCTGAACTCCACAGCTCTTGCAAGAGGCATTGATATTGTCTTTTTATTCCTTTGTAATCTCCAGCACTCTTCCAAGGGTCATTGATATTGTATTTTCATTCCACTGCGACTTCCACCACTCTTCCAAGGGGCATTAAAACCGTCTTGTTAAGCTACTGTGACCGCCACGTCTCTTCCAAGGGGCATTAAAACCGTCAGTTTAAACCACTCTGAACTCCACAGCTCTTTCAAAAGGCATTGATATTGTCTTTTTATTCCACTGTAACCTCCACCACTCTTCCAAGGGGCATTGATTTTGTATTTTTAATCCACTGAGACCTCCATCACTCTTCCAAGAAGCATTAAAACCGTCATGTTTAGCTACTGTCAGCTCCACATCTTATTCACGGTGCCTTAAAACCTTCTGGTTAAACCACTGTGAACTCCACAGCTCTTCCAAGGGGCATTGATATTGTCTTTTTATTCCACAGTAACCTCCACCACTGTTCCAAGGAGCATTGATATTGTCTTTTTATTTTACTGTGACCTCCACCACTATTCCAAGGGGCATTAATATTGTATTTTTATTCCACTGTGACCTCCACCACTCTTCCAAGGGTCATTGATATTGTCTTTTTATTCCACTGTAACCTCCACCACTCTTCCAAGGGGCATTGATATTGCCTTTTTATTCCACTGCGACCTCCACCACTCTTCCAAGGGTCATTGATATTGTCTTTTTATTCCACTGCGACATCAACCTCTCTTCCAAGGGGCATTGATATTGTCTTTTTATTCCACTGTAACATCCAATACTCTTCCAAGGGTCATTGGTATTGTCTTTTTATTCCACTATAACCTCCACCACTCTTTCAAGGAGCATCGATAATGTCTTTTTAATCCACTGCGACCTCCACCACTCTTCCAAGGGGCATTAAAACCGTCTTGTTAAGCTACTGTGACCTCCACGTCTCTTCCAAGGGGCATTAAAACCGTAAATTTAAACCACTCTGAATTCCACAGCTCCTCTTGCAAGAGGCATTGATATTGTCTTTTTATTCCACTGTAACCTCCACCACTCTTCCAAGGGGCATTGATATTGTCTTTTTATCTTTCTGGGACCTCCACCACTCTTCCAAGGGGCATTAATGTTGTCTTTTTATTGCTCTGCGACCTCCACCACTCTACCAAGGGTCATTGATATTGTCTCTTTATTCCACTGTAACCTCCACCACTCTTCCAAGGGGCATTGATATTGTCTTTTTATTCCACTGCGACCTCCATCTCTCTTCCAAGAAGCATTAAAACCGTCTTGTTTAGCTACTGTGACCTCCACGTCTATTCCACGGTGCCTTAAGACCTTCTCGTTAAACCACTGTGTACTCCACAGCTCTTCCAAGGGGCATTGATATTGTCTCTTTATTCCACTGTAACCTGCACCACTCTTCCAAGGGGCATTGATATTGTCTTTTTATTTTACTGCGACCTCCACAACTCTTGCAAAGGGCATTAATATTGTCTTTTTATTCCACTGCGACCTCCACCACACTTCCAATAGTCATTGATATTGTCTTTTTATTCCACTGTAACCTCCATCACTCTTCCAATGGGCATTGATATTGTCTTTTTATTCCACTGCAACCTCCACCTCTCTTCCAAGGGGCATTAAAACCATCTTGTTAATCTACTGTGACCTCCAAGTCTCTTCTACGAGGCATTGATATTGTCTTTTTATTCCACTGCGACCTCCACATCTCTTCCAAGTGGAATTGATATTGTCTTTTTATTCCACTGTGACCTCCACCACTCTTCTAAGGGGCATTGATATTGTCTTTTTAATCCACTGCGACCTTCCACACTCTTCCAGGGGGCATTAAAACAGTTTTGAGAAGCTACTGTGACCTCCATGTCTCTTCCAAGGGGCATTAAAACCGTATGGTTAAACCACTCTGTACTCCACAGCTCTTCCAAGAGGCATTGATATTGTCTTTTTATTCGAATGTAACCTCCACCACTCTTCCAAGTGGCATTAAAACCATCTTGTTAAGCTACTGTGACCACCACGTCTCTTCCAAGGGGCTTTAAAACTGTCAATTTAAACCACTCTGAACTCCACAGCTCTTGCAAGAGGCATTGATATTGTCTTTTTATTCCACTGTAACCTCCACCACTCTTCCAAGGGGCATTGATTTTGTCTTTTTCATCCACTGCGACCTCCATCACTCTTCCAAGAAGCATTAAAACCGTCTTGTTTAGCTACTGTGACCTCCACGTCTCTTTCACGGGACATTGATATTGTCTTTTTATTCCACTGTAACCTCCACGGCTCTTCCAAGGGGCATTGATGTTGTCTTTTTATTCCACTGGGACCTTCACCCCTCTTCCAAGTGGCATTGATATTGTCTTTTTAATCCACTGCGACCTCCATCACTCTTCAAGGCGCATTAAAACCGCATTAAGCTACTGTGACCTCCACGTCTCTTCCAAGGTGCATTAAAACTGTCAATTTAAACCACTCTGAACTCCACAGCTCTTACAAGAGGCATAGATATTGTCTTTTTACTCCACTGTAACCTACAGCACTCTTTCAAGGGGCATTGATATTGTCTTTTATTCCACTACGACTTCCACCACTCTCCCAAGGTGCATTAAAAACATCTTGTTTAGCTACTGCAACGTCCATGTCTATTCCATGGGGCATTGATATTGTCTTTTTATTCTCCTGTATCCTCCACCACTCTTCCAAGGGGTATTGATATTGTCTTTTTATTCAACTGCGACTTCCACCTCTCTTCTAAAGGGCATTGATATTGTCTTTTTTATACTCTGCGACCTCCACGACTCTTCCAAGAAGCATTAAAACAGTGTTCTTAACCTACTGTGACCTCCACATCTCTTCCAAGGGGCATTAACACCGTCTGGTTAAACCACTCTGAACTCCACAGCTCTTCCAAGGGGCATTGATATTGTCTTTTTATACCACTGCAACCTCCACCATTCTTCTTAGGGGTATTGATATTGTCTTTTTAATGCACTGCGACCTCCACCACTCTTCCAAAGGGCTTTAAAACTGTCTGGTTAAACCACTCTGAACTCCATAGCTCTTTCAAGAGGCATTGATATTGTCTTTTTATTTCACTGTAACCTCCACCACTCTTTCAAGGGGCATTGACATTGTCTTTTTATTCAACTGCGACCTCCACCACTCTTCCAAAGGGCATTAAAACTGTCTTGTTAAGCTACTGTGACCTCCACGTGTCTTCCACGGGGCATTGATATTGTCTTTTTAATCCACTGTGACTTCCACCACTTTTCCAAGGGGCATTAAAACGTCTTGTTAATCTACTTTGACCTCCACGTCTCTTCCAAGGGGCAATAAAACCATCTGGTTAAACTACTCTGAACTCCACAGCTCTTCCAAGGGGCATTGGTGTTGTCTTTTTATTCCACTCTAAGCTCCACCACTCTTCCAATGGGCATTGACATTGTCTTTTTATTCCACTGCCACCTCCACCACTCTTCCAAGGGGCATTGATATCGTCTTTTTAATCCACTGCGACCTCCACCACTTTTCCAAAGGTCAATAAAAACATCTTTTTAATCTACTGTGACCTCCACGTCACTTCCAGTGGGCATTAAAACCGTCTGGATAAACCACTCTAAACTCCACAGCTCTTCCAAGGGGCATTGGTATTGTCTTTTTATTCCACTCTAACCTCCACCACTCTTCCAAGGGGCATTGACATTGTCTTTTTATTCCACTGCGACCTCCACCATTCTTCCAAGGGGCATTAAAACTGTCTTCTTAAGCTACAGTGACCACCACATCTCTTCCACGGGGAATTGATTTAGTCTCTAAATTACAATGTAACCTCCACCACTCTACCAATTGGCATTGATATTGTATTTTTATTCCACTGCCACCTCCACCACTCTTCCAAAGGGCATTGATATTGTCTTTTTAATCCACAAGCGACCTCCACCACTTTTCCAAAGGGCATTAAAACCATCTTGTTAAGCTACTGTGACCTCCACGTCTCTTCCACGGTGCATTGATATTGTCTTTTTATTCCACTGCATCCTCCACCACTCTTCCATGTGGCATTAAAACCGTCTTGTTAAGCTACTGTGACCTCCACGTCTCTTCCAAGGGGCATTAAGACCGTATGGTTATCCAATCTGAACTCCACAGGTCTTCCAAGGGGCATTGATATTGTCTTTTTAATCCACTGTATCCTCCATCACTCTTCCAAGGGGCATTGATATTGTCTTTTTTTTCCACTACGACCTCCACTACTCTTCCAAGCGGCATTAAAACCGTCTTGTTAAGCTACTGTGACCTCCATGTCTCTTACACAGGGCATTGATATTGTCTTTTTATTCCACTGGAACCTCCAACACTGTTCCAAGGGGCATTGATATTGTCTTTTTATTCCACAGAGACTTCAAACACTCCTTCAAGGAGCATTGACATTGTCTTTTTAATCCACTTCGAACTCCACCACTCTTCCAAGGGGCATTAAAACAGTCTTGTTAATTTACTGTGACCTCCACGTCTCTTCCAAGGGGCATTAAAACCGTCAATTTAAACCACTCTCAACTCCACTGCTCTTGCAAGGGGCTTTGATATTGTTTTTAATTCCACTGTAACCTCCAGCACTCTTCCAAGGGGCATTGATATTGTCTTTTTATTCCACTGCAACTTACACCTCTCTTCCAAGGGGCATTAAAACCATCTTGTTAAGCTACTGTGACATCCACTTTTCTTTCACGTGGCATTGAAATTGTCTTTTTATTCCACTGTAAACTCCACCACTCTTCCAAGGGGCATTGATATTGTCTTTTTATTCCACTGCCACCTCCACCACTCTTCCAAGGGGCATTGATATTGCCTTTTTATTCCACTGCGACCTCCACCACTCTTCCAAGGGTCATTGATATTGTCTTTTTATTCCACTGCGACATCAACCTCTCTTCCAAGGGGCATTGATATTGTCTTTTTATTCCACTGTAACATCCAATCCTCTTCCAAGGGTCATTGATATTGTCTTTTTATTCCACTGTAACCTCCACCACTCTTTCAAGGGGCATCGATAATGTCTTTTTAATCCACTGCGACCTCCACCACACTTCCAAGGGGCATTAAAACCGTCTTGTTAAGCTACTGTGACCTCCACGTCTCTTCCAAGGGGCATTAAAACCGTAAATTTAAACCACTCTGAACTCCACAGCTCCTCTTGCAAGAGGCATTGATATTGTCTTTTTATTCCACTGTAACCTCCACCACTCTTCCAAGGGGCATTGATATTGTCTTTTTATCTTTCTGGGACCTCCACCACTCTTCCAAGGGGCATTAATATTGTCTTTTTATTGCTCTGCGACCTCCACCACTCTACCAAGGGTCATTGATATTGTCTCTTTATTCCACTGTAACCTCCACCACTCTTCCAAGGGGCATTGATATTGTCTTTTTATTCCACTGCGACCTCCATCTCTCTTCCAAGAAGCATTAAAACCGTCTTGTTTAGCTACTGTGACCTCCACGTCTATTCCACGGTGCCTTAAGACCTTCTCGTTAAACCGCTGTGTACTCCACAGCTCTTCCAAGGGGCATTGATATTGTCTCTTTATTCCACTGTAACCTGCACCACTCTTCCAAGGGGCATTGATATTGTCTTTTTATTTTACTGCGACCTCCACAACTCTTGCAAAGGGCATTAATATTGTCTTTTTATTCCACTGCGACCTCCACCACTCTTCCATGTGGCATTAAAACCGTCTTGTTAAGCTACTGTGACCTCCACGTCTCTTCCAAGGGGCATTAAGACCGTATGGTTATCCAATCTGAACTCCACAGATCTTCCAAGGGGCATTGATATTGTCTTTTTAATCCACTGTATCCTCCATCACTCTTCCAAGGGGCATTGATATTGTCTTTTTTTTCCACTACGACCTCCACTACTCTTCCAAGCGGCATTAAAACCGTCTTGTTAAGCTACTGTGACCTCCATGTCTCTTCCACAGGGCATTGATATTGTCTTTTTATTCCACTGGAACCTCCAACACTGTTCCAAGGGGCATTGATATTGTCTTTTTATTCCACGGAGACTTCAAACACTCCTTCAAGGAGCATTGACATTGTCTTTTTAATCCACTTCGAACTCCACCACTCTTCCAAGGGGCATTAAAACAGTCTTGTTAATTTACTGTGACCTCCACGTCTCTTCCAAGGGGCATTAAAACCGTCAATTTAAACCACTCTCAACTCCACTGCTCTTGCAAGGGGCTTTGATATTGTTTTTAATTCCACTGTAACCTCCAGCACTCTTCCAAGGGGCATTGATATTGTCTTTTTATTCCACTGCAACTTACACCTCTCTTCCAAGGGGCATTAAAACCATCTTGTTAATCTACTGTGACATCGACTTTTCTTTCACGTGGCATTGAAATTGTCTTTTTATTCCACTGTAAACTCCACCACTCTTCCAAGGGGCATTGATATTGTCTTTTTATTCCACTGCCACCTCCACCACTCTTCCAAGGGGCATTGATATTGTCTTTTTAATCCACTGCGACCTCCACCACTTTTCCAAGTGGCAATAAAACCGTCTTATTAAGCTACTGTGGCCTCCATTTCTCTTCCATGGGGCATTAAAGCCGTCAATTTAAACCACTCTGAACTCCACAGCTCTTGCAAGAGGCATTGATATTGTCTTTTTATTCCTTTGTAATCTCCAGCACTCTTCCAAGGGGCATTGATATTGTCTTTTCATTCCACTGCGACTTCCACCACTCTTCCAAGGGGCATTAAAACCGTCTTGTTAAGCTACTGTGACCGCCACGTCTCTTCCAAGGGGCATTAAAACCGTCAATTTAAACCACTCTGAACTCCACAGCTCTTTCAAAAGGAATTGATATTGTCTTTTTATTCCACTGTAACCTCCACCACTCTTCCAAGGGGCATTGATTTTGTCTTTTTAATCCACTGCGACCTCCATCACTCTTCCAAGAAGCATTAAAACCGTCATGTTTAGCTACTGTGAGCTCCACATCTTATTCACGGTGCCTTAAAACCATCTTGTTAAACCACTGTGAACTCCACAGCTCTTCCAAGGGGCATTGATATTGTCTTTTTATTCCACTGTAACCTCCACCACTCTTCCAAGGGGCATTGATATTGTCTTTTTATTTTACTGCGACCTCAACCACTATTCCAAGGGGCATTAATATTGTCTTTTTATTCCACTGCGACCTCCACCACTCTTCCAAGGGTCATTGATATTGTCTTTTTATTCCACTGTAACCTCCACCACTCTTCCAAGGGGCATTGATATTGCCTTTTTATTCCACTGCGACCTCTACCACTCTTCCAAGGGTCATTGATATTGTCTTTTTATTCCACTGCGACATCAACCTCTCTTCCAAGGGGCATTGATATTGTCTTTTTTTTCCACTGTAACATCCAATTCTCTTCCAAGGGTCATTGATATTGTCTTTTTATTCCACTGTAACCTCCACCACTCTTTCAAGGGGCATCGATAATGTCTTTTTAATCCACTGCGACCTCCACCACTCTTCCAAGGGGCATTAAAACCGTCTTGTTAAGCTACTGTGACCTCCACGTCTCTTCCAAGGGGCATTAAAGCCGTAAATTTAAACCACTCTGAACTCCACAGCTCTTGCAAGAGGCATTGATATTGTCTTTTTATTCCACTGTAACCTCCACCACTCTTCCAAGGGGCATTGATATTGTCTTTTTATCTTTCTGGGACCTCCACCACTCTTCCAAGGGGCATTAATATTGTCTTTTTATTGCTCTGCGACCTCCACCACTCTACCAAGGGTCATTGATATTGTCTCTTTATTCCACTGTAACCTCCACCACTCTTCCAAGGGGCATTGATATTGTCTTTTTATTCAACTGCGACCTCCATCTCTCTTCCAAGAAGCATTAAAACCGTCTTGTTTAGCTACTGTGACCTCCACGTCTATTCCACGGTGCCTTAAGACCTTCTCGTTAAACCACTGTGTACTCCACAGCTCTTCCAAGGGGCATTGATATTGTCTCTTTATTCCACTGTAACATGCACCACTCTTCCAAGGGGCATTGATATTGTCTTTTTATTTTACTGCGACCTCCACAACTCTTGCAAGGGGCATTAATATTGTCTTTTCATTCCACTGCGACCTCCACCACACTTCCAATAGTCATTGATATTGTTTTTTTATTCCACTGTAACCTCCATCACTCTTCCAAGGGGCATTGATATTGTCTTTTTATTCCACTGCGACCTCCATCTCTCTTCCAAGTGGCATTAAAACCATCTTGTTAATCTACTGTGACCTCCAAGTTTCTTCCACGAGGCATTGATATTGTCTTTTTATTCCACTGCGACCTCCACATCTCTTCCAAGTGGAATTGATATTGTCATTTTATTCCACTGTGACCTCCACCACTCTTCAAAGGGGCATTGATATTGTCTTTTTAATCCACTGCAACCTTCCACACTCTTCCAGGGGGCATTAAAACAGTTTTGATAAGCTACTGTGACCTCCATGTCTCTTCCAAGGGGCATTAAAACCGTATGGTTAAACCACACTGTACTCCACAGCTCTTCCAAGAGGCATTGATATTGTCTTTTTATTCGAATGTAACCTCCACCACTCTTCCAAGGGGCATTAAAACCATCTTGTTAAGCTACTGTGACCTCCACGTCTCTTCCAAGGGGCATTAAAACTGTCAATTTAAACCACTCTGAACTCCACAGCTCTTGCAAGAGGCATTGATATTGTCTTTTTATTAAAATGAAACCTCCACCACTCTTCCAAGGGGCATTGATTTTGACTTTTTCATCCACTGCGACCTCCATCACTCTTCCAAGAAGCATTAAAACCGTCTTGTTTAGCTAATGTGACCTCCACGTCTATTCCACGGTGCCTTAAAACCTCCTGGTTAAACCACTGTGAACTCCACAGCTCTTCCAAGCGGCATTGATATTGTCTTTTTATTCCTCTGTAAGCTCCACCACTGGTCTAAGGGGCATTGATATTGTCCTTTTATTCCACTGCTACCTCCACCACTCTTCCAAGGGGCATTGATAATGTCTTTTTATTCCACTGCGACCTCCACCACTCTTCCAAGGCTCTTTGATATTGTCTTTTTAATCCACTGCGACCTCCACCACTCTTCCAAGGGGCAAAAAAACGTCTTGTTAAGCTATTGTGACCTTCACATCTCTTCGACGGGGCATTGATATTGTCTTTTTATTTAACTGTTACCTCCACCACTGTTCCAAGGGGCATTGATATTGTCTTTTTATTCCACTGCGACCTCCACCACTCTTCCAAGGGGCATTCATATTGTCTTTCTAATCCACTGCGACCTCCACCACTCTTCCAAGGGGCATTAAAACGGTCTTGTTAAGCTACTGTCACCTCCACGTCTCTTCCAAGGGGCATTAAAATCGTCAATTTAAACCACTCTGAACTCCACAGCTCTTGAAGGGGCATTGATATTGTCTTTTTATTCCAATGTAACCTCCAGCACTCTTCCAGGGGGCATTGATATTGTCTATTTATTTCACTGCAACTTCCACCTCTCTTTCAAGGGGCATTGATATTGTCTTTTTATTCCACTGGGACCTTCACCACTCTTCCAAGGGGCATTGATATTGTCTTTTTATTCCACTGCAACCTCCACCTCTCTTCCAAGGGGCATTGATATTGTCTTTTTATTTCACTGGGACCTTCACCACTCTTCCAAGTGGCATTGATATTGTCTTTTTATTCCACTGTAACCTCCACCACTCTTCCAAGCAGCATTGATATTGTCTTTTTACTCCGCTGCAAACTACAGCACTATTTCAAGGGTATTGATATTGTCTTTTTATTCCATTAAGACTTCCACCACTCTCCCAAGTTGCATTAAAAACATCTTGTTTAGCTACTGTAAGGTCCATGTCTATTCCACGGGGCATTGATATTGTCTTTTTATTCCAATGTATCCCCCACCACTCTTCTTGGGGGTATTGATATTGTCTTTTTATTCCACTGCGACTTCCACCTCTCTTCTAAGGTGCATTGATATTGTCTTTTTAATCCACTGCGACCTCCACCACTCTTCCAAGAGGCATTAAAACAGTCTTGTTAAGCTACTGTGACCTCCACATCTCTTCCAAGGGGCATTAAAACCATCTGGTTAAACCACTCTGAACTCCACAGCTCTTCCAAGGGGTATTGAATTTGTCTTTTTATTCCGCTGTAACCTGAACCATTCTTCCAAGGGGTATTGATATTGTCTTTTTAATGCACTGCGACCTCCACCACTCTTCCAAGGGGCAGTAAAACCATCTGGTTAAATCACTCTGAACTCAATAGCTCTTTCAAGAGGCATTGATATTGTCTTTTTATTTCACTGTAACCTCCACCACTCTTTCAAGGGGCATTGATATTGTCTTTTTATTCCACTGCGACCTCCACCACTCTTCCAAGTGGCATTAAAACTGTCTTGTTAAGCTACTGTGACCTCCACGTGTCTTCCACGGGGCATTAATATTGTCTTTTTAATCCACTGTGACCTCCACCACTTTTCAAAGGGGCATTAAAACCGTCTTGTTAATCTACTGTGACCTCCACGTCTCTTCCAAGGGGCAATAAAACCATCTGGTTAAACCACTCTGAACTCCACAGCTCTTCGAACGGGCATTGGTATTGTCTTTTTATTCCACTCCAACCTCCACCACTCTTCCAAGGGGCATCGACATCGTCTTTTTATTCCACTGCGACCTCCATCATTCTTCCAAGGGGCATTGATATTGTCTTTTTATTCCACTGCCACCTCCACCACTCATCCAAGGGGCATTGATATTGTCTTTTTAATCCACTGCGACCTCCACCACTATTCCAAGGGGCATTAAAAACATCTTTTTAAGCTACTGTGACCTCCACGTCACTTTCAATGGGCATTAAAACAGTCTGGTTAAACCACTCTGAACTCCACAGCTCTTCCAAGGGGCATTGGTATTGTCTTTTTATTCTACTCTAACCTCCACCACTCTTCCAAGGGGCATTGACATTGTCGTTTTATTCCACTGCGACCTCCACCTTTCTTCCAAGGGGCATTAAAACTGTCTTGTTAAGCTACAGTGACCTCCACATCTCTTCCACGGCGCATTGATATTGACTTTAAATTCCACTGTAACCTCCACAACTCTACCAAGGGGCATTGATATTGCATTTTTATTCCACTGCGACCTCCACCACTCTTCCAAAGGGCATTGATATTGTCCTTTTAATCCACTGCGACCTCCACCACTCTTCCAAAGGGCATTAAAACCATCCTGTTAAGCTACTGTGACCTCCACGTCTCTTTCACGAGGCATTGATATTGTCTTTTTATTCCACTGCGACCTCCACCACTCTTCCTCGGGGCATTAAAACCGTCTTGTTAAGCTACTGTGACCTCCACGTATCTTCCAAGGGGCATAAAAACCGTATGGTTAAACCAATCTGAACTCCACAGACCTTCCAAGGGGCATTGATATTGTCTTTTTATTCCACTGTATCCTCCACCACTCTTCCAAGGGGCATTGATATTGTCTTTTCATTCCACTGCGATCTCCACCTCTCTTGCAAGGGGCATTAAAACCATCTTGTTAAGCTACTGTGACCTCCATGTCTCTTCCACAGGGCATTGATATTATCTTTTTATTCCACTGGAACCTCCAACACTCTTCCAAGGTGCATTGATATTGTCTTTCTATTCCACTGAGACTTCAACCACTCCTTCAAGGAGCATTGACATTGTCCTTTTAATCCACTTCGACCTCCACCACTCTTCCAAGGGGCATTAAAACAGTCTTGTTAATCTACTGTGACATCCACGTCTTTTCCAAGGAGCATTAAAACCGTCAATTTAAACCACTCTCAACTCCACATCTCTTGCAAGGGGCTTTGATATTGTTTTTTATTCCACTGTAACCTCCACCACTCTTCCAAGGGGCATTGATATTGTCTTTTTAATCCACTGCGACCTGCACCTATTTTCCAAGGGGCATTAAAAACGTCTTTTTAAGCTACTGTAACCTCCACGTCACTTCCAATGGGCATTAAAACCATCTGGTTTAACTACTCTGAACTCCACTGCTCTTCCAAGGGGTATTGATATTGTCTTTTTAATCCAATGTTACCTCCACCACTCTTCCAAGGGGCATTGATATTGTCTTTTTATTCCACTGCGATCTCCACCACTCTTCAAAGGGGCATTTATATTGTCTTTTTAATCATCTGCGACCTCCACAACTCTTCCAAGGGCCATTAAAACCTGTCTTGTTAAGCTACTTTGACCTCCACGTCAATTCCACGAGGCATTAAAACGGTCTTGTTAAGCTTCTGTGACCTCCACGTCTCTTTGACGGGGCATTGATAGTGTCTTTTTTTTCCACTGTAACCTCCACCACTCTTCCAAGGGGCATTGATATTGCCTTTTTATTCCACTGGGACCTTCACCACTCTTCCAAGTGGCATTGATATTGTCTTTTTAATGCACTGTGACCTCCACCACTCTTCCAAGGGACATTAAAACGATATTGTTAAGCTACTGTGATCTCCACGTATCTTCCAAGGTGCATTAAAACTGTCAATTTAAACCACTCTGTACTCCACAGCTCTTGCAAGAGGCATTGATATTGTCTTTTTATTCCACTGTAACCTACAGAACTCTTTCAAGGGGCATTGATATTGTCTTTTTATTCCACTACGACTTCCTCCACTCTCCCAAGGTGCATTAAAAACATCTTGTTTAGCTACTGTAACGTCTATGTCTATTCCACGGGGCATTGATATTGTCTTTTTAGTCCACTGTATCCTCCACCACTCTTCCAAGCAGTATTGATATTGTCTTTTTATTCCACTGCGACTTCCACCTCTCTTCTAAGGGGCATTGATATTGTCTTTTTAATCCACTGCAACCTCCACCACTCTTCCAAGAGGCATTAAAACAGTCTTGTTAAGCTACTGTGACCTCCACATCTCTTCCAATGGGCATTAAAACCGTCTGGTTAAACCACTCTGAACTCCACAGCTCTTCCAAGGGGCATTGATATTGTCTTTTTATTCCACTGTAACCTCCACCTATCTTCCAAGGGGTATTGATATTGTCTTTTTAATGCACTGCGACCGCCACCACTCTTCCAAGGGGCATTAAAACCATCTGGTTAAACCACTCTGAACTCCATAGCTCTTTCAAGAGGCATTGATATTGTCTTTTTATTTCACTGTAACCTCCACCACTCTTTCAAGGGACATTGATGTTGTCTTTTTATTCCACTGCGACCTCCACCACTCTTCCAAGGGGCATTAAAACTGTCTTGTTAAGCTACTGTGACCTCCACGTGTCTTCCACTGGGCATTGATATTGTCTTTTTAATCCACTGTGACCTCCACCCCTTTTCCAAGGGGCATTAAAACCGTCTTGTTTATCTACTGTGACCTCCACGTCTCTTCCAAGGGGGAATAAAACCATCTGATTAAACTACTCTGAACTCCACAGCTCTTCCAAGGGGCATTGGTATTGTCTATTTATTCCACTCTAACCTCCACCACTCTTCCAAGGGGCATTGACATTGTCTTTTTATTCCTCTGCGAACTCCATCATTCTTCCAAGGGGCATTGATATTGTCTTTTTGTTCCACTGCCACCTCCACCACTCTTCCAAGGGGCATTGATATTGTCTTTTCAATCCACTGCGACCTCCACCACTTTTCCAAGGGGCATTAAAAACGTCTTTTTAAGCTACTGTGACCTCCACGTCACTTCCAATGGGCATTAAAACCGTCTGGTTAAACCACTCTGAACTCCACAGCTCTTTCAAGGGGCATTGGTATTGTCTTTTTATTTGAATCTAACCTCCACCACTCTTCGAAGGGGCATTAAAACTGTCTTGTTAAGCTGCTGTAACCTCCATGTCTATTCCACGTGGCATTGATTTTGTCATTTTATTCCACTGCGACCTCCATCATTCTTCCAAGGGGCATTGATATTGTCTTTTTATTCTACTGCCACCTCTACCACTCTTCCAAGGGGCATTGACATTGTCTTTTTATTCCACTGTGACCTCCATCATTCTTCCAAGGGGCATTGATATTGTCTTTTTATTCCACTGCCACCTCCATCACTCTTCCAAGTGGCATTGACATTGTCTTTTTATTCCACTGTGACTTCCACCTCTCTTCTAAGGGGCATTGATATTGTCTTTTTAATCCACTGTAACCTCCACCACTTTTCCTATGGGAATTGATATTGTCTTTTTATAATTATTATTATTATTATTATTAATTATTATAGCGCCATTTATTCCATGGCGCTTTACATGTGATAGGGATATACATAACAAAAGCATTTACATAATCTTAACAAAACGAGTCAGCGACTTGTACAGGAGGAGCGAGGACCCTGCTCGTGAGGGCTCACATTCTAGAAGGGATGGGTGAGGATACATTAGGTGAGGGTAGAACTGGTCGTGCAACGGTGGTTACTGCAGTTTGTAGGCTTGTCGGAATAGGTGGGTCTTCAGGTTTCTTTTGAAGGTTTCCACAGTCGGCGAGGGTCTGTTGTGTTGGGGTAGAGCTTTCCAGAGCAGGGGGGATGCAGGGAGAAATCTTGTATACAATTGTGGGAGGAGGATATAAGAGGGGAGTAGAGAAGGAGATCTTGTGAGGATCGGAGGTTGCGTGCAGGTAAGTACCGGGAGACTAGGTCACAGATGTATGGGGAAGACAGGTTGTGGATGGCTTTGTATACCATGGTTAGAGTTTTGAACTGGATTCTCTGGACAATGGGGAGCCAGTGAAGAGATTGACAGAGAGGATAGATTGGAGAGGCGCAAGAGTGTTGTAAGGGAGGCCACGGAGCAGGAGGTTGCAGTAGTCGAGGCGGGATATGATGAGGGCATGCACTAGTGTTTTTGCAGAGTCTTTGCTGAGGAATGCACGGGTCCGGGAGATGTTTTTGAGTTGGAGTCGGCAGGAAGTGGAAAGGGCTTGGATATGTGGCTTGAAGGAGAAATCAGAGTCCAGGGTTACTCCAAGGCAGCGAGCTTGTGGGACTGGGGAGAATGAACAGCCATTGACGTTGATGGCTAGGTCAGATGGGGGATGTGAATGAGAGGGTGAAAAGATGATGAACTCTGTTTTATCCATGTTGATTTTTAGAAATCTGTCAGAGAAGAAGGATGACATGGCAGACAGATGTAGCACCCTGAGGACTCGGCTGCTACAGGGGTACTGCACCTCAAGCCAGAGGTGTGGTATTCCACTCCCGGGTAAGGATGGAGTGTGGAACTGAGCTCAGTAGGCTGCATGCACTACATACATCCCATTTCCGGGGGACGGAACTACGGTACTCCCACCAAATATATGTGCAGGTACGACAGCGTCTGTCCCTGGCTGGAGTGGGAGGGGGGTGGAACATCCCAGTAGTGTAGGGGCAGATAGGGGGAGTAGTCTGGGTAAAGCTAGGAGCTCATTGGGTGCTGGTCACCTGAGCTCACACATAGAGGGAGTATATAAGGTGGGCACCATCTTAGGACAGGGTCAGACGTCGGTCAGTCAGTCGGACAGAGTCAGTCAGGCAGCGAGTCAGCAGTAAGTCCTGGAGAGGAGAAGGAAGAGGGACCCAGAGGCGCAGGACGAGAGGGGACCCCAAGAGCCCGCATGAGAACTAGAGGGTGAAGGGTCGGCAAAAGGGTACCGGATCCCAAGCTGGCAGAGGCAAAAGCACACCTTAGCCAGGAACCGGAGGTCGTGGGCAAGATTTGCCACGACCCTCACCAAATCCACCAGAATGGCACACCGAGCATAGGGTCAGGGAAGCCAAAGAAGGTTCAACCACCAAGAGACCCGAGGGAGCCGGACACAGGTGGATCCCTGGTGGGAACGGCCAGAGAGAGAGGGTCAGAAGGGAGCTCAGGACCACGCTCCAGAACTGCCCGGGAGTTGACCGAGTCCAGGACCTGGTGGACGCAGCACGGCTTGGGTGGTCACTGCTGTACAGAGTGACCCGAGCAACACCAGTGAGTAAAACCCTGAAACTGCATTTGATGCCTCTGAGTCTCGTTGCTGCACCTTCACAACCACCATCCTCCACGTCTGACCCCCTGAGGCTATACCCCTCCCATTGGGGGTTATACTACCACAGCTGCACATACACCACCAGCCTCAGCGGACCCTTCTGCAGCGGCGGCCTCTTGACCGCAAATCAACGGGTGGCGTAGTCGACACTAGTAACATCTACAAAGACTGCCGCACACTGAGTTTGACACCCTGGGCACGGACCGGGTCACAGCCACTCGGAGACTACAACCCCCATCTGATCCGGCTCCGGGTATCCCCTAAGAACATGGCCCAGGGGGCGCGTCACAGACATTATGGGATTTTGGTTAGTAGGGAGGAGATATCGGGTCCAGAGAGGTAGATCTGTGTGTCGTTAGCATAGAGGTGATACTGAAAACCGTGAGACTCTATGAGCTGTCCCAGGCCAAAGGTGTAGATGGAGAAGAGCAGAGGTCCTAGAACTGAACCTTGGGGGACACCGACAGATAGGGGGCGAGATGAGGAGGTGGTGCGTGAGTGGGAGACGCTGAATGTCCTGTCTGTTAAGTATGAGGAGATTCAAGATAGAGCCAAGTCCATGATGCCAAGAGATGAGAGAATCTGGAGTAAGAGGGAATGGTCCACTGTGTCAAAGGCAGATGACTGGTCCAGAAGGAGGAGGATGGAGTAGTGTCGCTTGGATTTGGCATTTAGTAGGTTGTTGGTGAGTTTGGTCAGGGCAGTTTCAGTCGAGTGATGCAGTTGGAAGCCAGATTGCAGGCAGTCGAAGAGGGAGCAGGAGGAGAGGTGGGAGGACAGTTCAAGGTGACATGTTCTAGTAGTTTTGAGGCAAAGGGGAGGAGTGATATGGGGCGGTAGCTAGTCAGAGAGGAAGGGTCAAGGGAGGGCTTTTTGAGGATGGGTGTGATTGCTGCATGTTTGAAACATGAGGGTAAGACACCGGTTGTTAGTGACAGATTGAAGAGGTGGGTTAGGGTTGGGATGAAGACTGTGGTAAGGCTAGTGATGAGGTGGGATGGGATTGGGTCAAGTTCGCAGGTGATGAGGTGTGATTTGGAGAGTAAAGAGGAGACTTGACCTTCTGTAATGGTGGAGAAGTGGGGTTTGGAGGAGGAGGGTTTAATAGATATGAGGAGGGGTTGTGTGAACTTAAGGCAAAAGTTTTGTCTGATGGTGTCAATCTTCTGTTTGAAGAATGAGGCAAAGTCGTCGGTTGAGATGAGAGAAGAGGGAGGAGGTGCTGGGGGACGAAGGAGAGAGTTGAAAGTGTTAAATAGCTGTTTAGGGTTGTGAGATAGGGAGGATATGAGAGATGAGAAGTAGGTTTGTTTTGCTGTAGTGAGTGCGGACTTGAAATTAGTGAGGGATTGCTTGAATGCGATGAAGTGCTCGATGGAGTGAGACCTTTTCCATCTCCGCTCCGCAACCCTGGAGGCCCGGCGCAGTTATTTAATAAGTTTAGTGTGCCAGGGTTGCCTGTTGCGTGTGCGAGATGTGGTGTGTGTGAGGGGGGCGATCGAGTCTACAGCTGCAGCTATTGTGGTGTTTTATGGAGCAGCAGCAACGTCTGCATCGTGTAAGGAATTTAAGAGGGAGGAGGGATTCAGAGAGTGAGTGTAAGTCAAGGTGTTTGAGATTTCTGCGAGGGTATGCAAGTTTGTGGAGTGGGGATTGTTGCCCCGGGGAGGAGAGAGAAGAGAATGTAAGTAGGCTGTGATCAGAGAGAGAGAGAGGTGAGTTAGAGAGGTTAGATAGGGAACAGAGGCGGGTGAAGATGAGGTCCAGTGTGTGGCCATCTTTGTGGGTGGGTGTGGAAGACCATTGAGTGAGTCCGAAGGAAGAAGTGAGAGATAGGAACTTAGAGACAGACGAGTGGGAAGTGTTAATGGGGATGTTGAAGTCACCCATTATGATAGTGGTGATGTCAGTGGAGAGGAAGTGAAGCAGCCAGGTGGTGAAGTGGTCTAAGAAGGTGGTGGCTTGCCCTGGGGGTCGGTAAAAGACAGTCAGTTGGAGGTTGGAGGGGGAATAGATGCACACACAGTGCACCTCAATAGAGGGGAGTGTAACGGAGGGTGGCAGTGGGATTTGGGTGAAAGCGCAGTGTTCTGATAGGAGAAAACCTACGCCTCCGCCATGTTTGCTGTTGGGGCGGGGGGTGTGGGAAAGGTGGAATCCGCCATATGAAAGTGCAGCTGGGGAGGCTGTGTCAGAGGGGGTGAGCCAGGTTTCAGTGATGGTGAGGAAGGAAAGTTTGTTTGTAATGAAAAGATCGTTGATGAAGGAAAGTTTGTTGCAGACAGAGCGAGCGTTCCATAGAGCTTCTGTTAGATCAACTAAGGGAGTGGGGATTGGTTGGATGGATATGAGGTTAGAAGGGTTGCGACAGTTTGTGGAAGGTCGTGGATAGGAGGAAGAAGTAACTGTGGGGATATGGCGAGGAGGACCAGGATTTGGAGAGATATCTCCAGCAGTGAGGAGGAGCAGAGAAAGTGTTAGCAGGTGGGAGCAAGAGAGAGCATGAGGTGGCTGTCTGTGTTTGGAGATCCAGGATTGAATGTTTAGGAATAATTTGGAGGAGGAGGTGAGATGAATGGGGAGGATGGAGGGAGAGATGAAGAGTTTCTTACTAGGTGTAGGGATTTGAGGGGTTACTAGAAAGTGGAGGACTATAGAGGAAAAAGTGAGAGCTAACAGAAACATAGTTAAAAGAGAGTAAGTGGTCAAAGTGTTGGTTACCTGACTCCTGCCCTGACTAACTGCCTCTAAAATAACTGCCACTAATCTCCGAAGCCACTTTGCACAAGAAGACGCGTGCACACCCCAGCACAAGTGCACCACTTACAGAGCTTCTAAATAAATAGGGCACATTAAACTATCAGGTGAAGGGCATTGTGGGAGCTGCATATGGCTAAATTAGCAGCTGGTGGTCTCACCAGGAGATGGCTGGGTGATCAAACACAGAGCTAGGACTCTAGTCTCTGCAGTATAGCACCTCTAAAAATCAGATAAGATCTATAGTGGGGAAGGGACAGACATATGTGGGTATTGAATGGAGTGGGACAGATAAACCAGAGAAGTTATGCAGAGCATGTACCAGTGAGGTGAATCGGCAAAGCAGAGCATTAGATTACAGCAGACACAGCATGCAGAGAAGTTATGCAGAGCATGTACCAGTGAGGTGAATCAGCAAAGCAGAGCATTAGATTACAGCAGACACAGCAAGCAGAGAAGTCATGCAGAGCATGTACCAGTGAGGTTATTCCACTGCGACCTCCACCACTCTTCCAAGGGGCATTGATATTGTCTTTTTATTCCACTGCGACCTCCGCCACTCTTCCAAAGGGCATTAAAACCGTCTTGTTAAGCAACTGTGACCTCCACGTCTCTACCACAGAGCATTGTTATTGTCTTTTTACTCCACTACGACCTCCACCACTCTGTCAAGGGCATTAAATCCGTCTTGTTAAGCTACTGTGATGTCCACGTCTCTTCCACGGGGCATTGATATTGTCTTTTTATTCCACTGTAACCTCCACCACTCTTCCAAGAGGCATTGATATTGTCTTTTTATTCCACTGTAACCTCCACCACTCTTCCAAGGGGCATTGATATTGTCTTTTTATTCCACTGCGACCTCCACAACTCTTCCAAGGTTCATTGATATTGTCTTTTTAATGCACTGCGACCTCCACAACTCTTCCAAGGGGCATTAAAACCGTCTTGTTAACCTACTGTGACCTCCACGTCTCTTCCAAGGGGCACTAAAACCATTTGGTTAAACCACTCTGTACTCCACAGCTCTTCCAAGGGGCATTGATATTGTCTTTTTATTTCACTGTAACTTCCACCACTCTTTCAAGGGGCATTGATATTGTATTTTTATTCCACTGTGACCTCCACCACTCTTCCAAGGGGCATTAAAACCATCTTGTTAAGCTACTGTGACATACAAGTCTCTTCCAAGGGGCATTAAAACCGTCTGTTTAAACTGCTCTGAGCTCCACAGCTCTTCCAAGGGGCATTTACATTGTATTTTTATTCCACTGTAACCTTCTGCACTCTTCCAAGTGCATTGATATTGTCTTTTTACTCCTCTGCGACGTCCACGACTCTTCCAAGGGGCATTAAAACCGCCTTGTTAAGCTACTGTGACTTCCAAGTTTCCTACACAGGGCACTGATATTGTCTTTTTAATCCACTGCGACCTCCATCACTCTTCCAAGAAGCATTGAAACCGTCTTGTTAAGCTACTGTGACCTCCACCTCTATTCCACGGTGCATTAAAACTTTCTGGTTAAATCACTGTGAACTCCACAGCTCTTCCAAGGGGCATTGATATTGTCTTTTTATTCCACTCTACCCTTCACCACTATTCCAAGGGGCATTGATATTGTCTTTTTATTTTACTGCGACCTCCACCACTCTTCCAAGGGGCATTAATATTGTCTTTTTATTCCACTGTGACCTCCACGTCTCTTCCGAGGGGCTTTGATATTGTCTTTTTATTTAATTGGAACCTCCACCACTCTTCCAAGGGTCATTGTTATTGTCTTTTTATTCCACTGTAACCTCCACCATTCTTCCAAGGGACATTGATATTGTCTTTTTATTCCACTGTAACCTCCACCACTCTTCCAAGAGTCATTGATATTGTCTTTTTATTCCACTGTAACCTCCACCACTCTTCCAAGGGGCATTGATATTGTCTTTTTAATCCAGTGCGACCTCTACCACTCCTCCAAGGTGCTTTAAAACAGTCGTAATAAGCTTCTGTGACCTCCACGTCTCTTCCAAGGGGCATTAAAACAGCATAGTTAAACCACTCTGTACTCCACAGCTCTTCCAAGAGGCATTGATATTGTCTTTTTATTCAACTGTAACCTCCACCACTCTTCCAAGGGGCATTGATATTGTCTTTTTTTTCCACTGCGACCTCCACCACTCTTCCAAGGGGATTTGATAGTCTTTTTAATCCACTGCGACCTCCACCACTCTTCCAAGGGGCATTAAAACCGTCTTGTTAAGCTACTGTGACCTCCACGTCCCTTCCACGGGCATTGATATTGTCTTTTTATTCCACTGCGACCTCCATCACTTTTCCAAGGGGCATTGATATTGTCTTTTTAATCCACTGCGACCTTCACCCCTCTTCCAAGGAACATTGATATTGTCTTTTTTTTCCACTGTAACCTTCACCACTCTTCTAAAGGGCATTGATATTTTCTTTTTATTCCACTGCGACCTCTACCACTCTTCCAAGGGGCATAAAAACCATCTTGTTAAGCTACTGTGACCTCCACGTCTCTTCCAAGGGGCATTAAAACCGTCAACTTAAACCACCCTGAACTCCACAGCTCTTGCAAGAGGCATTGATATTGTCTTTTTATTCCACTGTAACCTCCACCACTCTTCCAAGGGGCATTGATTTTGTCTTTTTAATCCACTGCGACCTCCAACTCTCCTCCAAGAAGCATTAAAAACGTCTTGTTTAGCTACTGTGACCTCCACGTCTATTCCACGGTGCCTAAAAACCTTCTGGTTAAACCGTTGTGAACTCCACAGCTCTTCCAAGGGGCAATGATATTGTCTTTTTAATCCACTGCGACCTCTACCACTCCTCCAAGGGTCTTTAAACCAGTCTTGATAAGCTTCTGTGACCTTCACGTCTCTTCCAAGGGGCATTAAAACCGCCTTGTTAAGTTACTGTGACCTCCATGTCTCTTCCAAGGAACGTTAAAACCGTCTGGTTATACCACTCTGAACTCCACAGCTCTTCCAAGGGGCATTATTATTGTCTTTTTATTCCACTGAAACCTCCACCACTCTTCCAAGGGGCATTAAAACTGTCTTGTTAAGCTATTGTGACATCCACATCTCTTCCACGGGGCATTGATATTGTCTTTTTATTTTACTGTAACATCCACCACTGTTCTAATGGGCATTGACATTGTCTTTTTATTCCACTGTAACCTCCATCACTCTTCCAAGGGGCATTGATATTGTCTTTTTATTCAACTGTAACCTCCACCACTCTTCCAAGGGGAATTGATATTGTCTTTTTATTCCACTGCGACCTCCACCACTCTTCCAAGGGGCATTCATATTGTCTTTTTAATCCACCGCGACCTCCACCACTCTTCCAATCGGCATTAAAACCGTCTTCTTAAGCTACTGTCACCTCCACGTCCTTTCCAAGGGGCATTAAAACCGTCAATTTAAACCACTCTGAACTCCACAGCTCTTGCAAGGGGCATTGATATTGTCTTTTTATTCCAATGTAACCTCCAGCACTCTTCCAAGGGGCATTGATATTGTCTTTTTATTCCACTGCAACTTCCACCTCTCTTCCAAGGGGCATTAAAACCGTCTTGTTAAGCTACTGTGACCTCCACGTCTCTTTCACGGGGCATTGATATTGTCTTTTTATTCCATCGTAACCTCCACCACTCTTCCAAGTGGCATTGATATTGTCTTTTTATTCCACTGGGACCTTCACCACTCTTCCAAGTGGCATTGATATTGTCTTTTTAATCCACTGCGACCTCCACCACTCTTCCAAGGGGCATTAAAACCGTATTATTAAGCTACTGTGACCTCCACGTCTCTTCCAAGGTTAATTAAAACCGTCAATTTAATCCACTCTGAACTACACAGCTCTTGCAAGAGGCATTGATATTGTCTTTTTACTCCACTGTAACCTACAGCACTCTTTCAAGGGGCATTGATATTGTCTTTTTATTCCACTACGACTTCCACCACTCTCCCAAGGTGCATTAAAAACATCTTGTTTAGCTACTGTAACGTCCAAGTCTATTCCACGGGGTATTGATATTGTCTTTTTATTAAACTGTATCCTCCACCACTCTTCCAAGGGGCATTGATATTGTCTTTTTATTCCATTGCGACTTCCACCTCTCTTCTAAGGGGCATTGATACTGTCTTTTTAATCCACTGCGACCTCCACCACTCTTCCAAGAAGCCTTAAAACCGTCATGCTAAGCTACTGTGACCTCCACGTCTCTTCCACGGGGCATTGAAATTGTCTTTTTATTCCACTATAACCTCCACCACTCGTCCAAGGGGCATTTATATTGTCTTTTTATTCCACTGCGCCCACCACCACTCTTCCAAGAGGCATTGATAATGTCTTTTTATTCCTCTGCGACCTCCACCACTCTTACAAGGTTCATTGATATTGTCTTTTTAATCGACTGCGACCTCCACCACTCTTCCAAGGGCCATTAAAAGCGTCTTGTTAAGCTATTGTGACCTCCACATCTCTTCCACGGGGCATTGATATTGTCTTTTTATTTAACTGTAACCTCCACCACTGTTCCAAGGGGCAATGACATTGTCTTTTTATTCAACTGTAACCTCCACCACTCTTCCAGGGGCATTGATATTGTCTTTTTATTCCACTGCGACCTCCACCACTCTTCCAAGGGGCATTCATATTGTCTTTTTAATCCACTGCGACCTCCACCACTCTTCCAAGTGGCATTAAAACCGTATTGTTTATCTACTGTGACCTCCTCGTCTCTTCCAAGGTGCATTAAAATCGTCAATTTAAACCACTCTGAGCCCCACAGCTCTTGCAAGAGGCATTGATATTGTCTTTTTACTCCACTGTAACCTACAGCACTCTTTCAAGGGGCATTGATATTGTCTTTTTATTCCACTACGACTTCCACCACTCTCCCAAGGTGCATTAAAAACATCTTGTTTAGCTACTGTAACGTCCATGTCTATTCCACTGGGCATTGATATTGTCTTTTTATTCCACTGTATCCTCCACCACTCTTCCAAGGGGCATTGATATTGTATTTTTAATCCACTGCGAACTCCACCACTCTTCCAAGGGGCATTGATATTGTCTTTTTAATCCACTGTGACATCCACGTCTCTTCCAAGGGGCATTAAAACCGTCAATTTAAACCCCTCTGAACTCCACTGCTCTTCCAAGGAGCACTGGTATTGTCTTTTTATTCCACTCTAACCTCCACCACTCTTCCAAGGGGCATTGACACTGTCTATTTATTCCACTGCGACCTCCACCACTCTTCCAAGGGGCATTAAGACCATCTTGTTAACCTACAGTGACCTCCACAACTCTTCCATTGGGCATTGATATTGTCTTTTTATTCCACTGTAACCTCCACCACTCTTCCAAGGGGCATTGATATTGTCTCTGTTTTCCACTGCGACCTCCACCACTCTTCCAAGGGGCTTTGATATTGTCTTTTTTATCCACTGCGACCTCCACCACTCTTCCAATGGGCATTAAAACCGTCTTGTTATGCTACTGTGACCTCCACGTCCCTTCGACAGGGCATTGATAATGTCTTTTTATTCCATTGTAACCTTCTGCTCTATTCCAAGTGCATTGATATTGTCTTTTTATTCCTCTGCGACGTCCACGACTCTTCCAAGGGGCATTAAAACCATCATGTTAAGCTACTGTGACCTCCAAGTTTCTTACACAGGGCATTGATATTGACTTCTTATTCCACGTAACCTCCACCACTCTTCCAAGGGGCATTGATATTGTCTTTTTAATCCACTGCGACCTCCACCACTCTTCCAAGGGACATTGATATTGTCTTTTTATTCCACTGCGACCTTCACTCCTCTTCTAAGGAACATTGATATTGTCTTTTTTTCCACTGTAACCTCCACCACTCATCTAAGGGGCATTGATATTTTCTTTTTATTCCACTGCGACCTCCACCACTCTTCCAAGGGGCATCGATAATGTCTTTTTAATCCACTGCGACCTCCACCATTCTTCCAAGGGGCATTAAAACCGTCTTGTTAAGCTACTGTGACCTCCACGTCTCTTCCAAGGCGCATTAAAACCGTCAATCTAAACCACTCTGAACTCCACAGCTCTTGCAAGAGGTATTGATATTGTCTTTTTATTCCACTGTAACCTCGACCACTCTTCCAAGGGGCATTGATTTTGTCTTTTTAATCCACTGCGACCTCCATCTCTCTTCCAAGAAGCATTAAGACCGTCTTGTTAAGCTACTGTGACCTCCACGTCTATTCCACGGTGCCTTAAAACCTTCTGGTTAAACCACTGTGAACTCCACAGCTCTTCCAAGGGCCATTGATATTGTCTTTTTATTCCACTGTAACCTCCACCACTCTTCCAAGGGGCATTGGTATTGTCTTTTTATTTTAATGCGACCTCCACCACTCTTCCAAGGGGCATTAAAACAGTTTTGATAAGCTACTGTGACCTCCACATCTCTTCCAAAGGGCATTAAAACCGTCTGGTTAAACCACTCTGAACTCCACAGCTCTTCCAAGAGGCATTGATATTGTCTTTTTATTCGTCTTTAACCTCCACCACTCTTCCAAGGGGCATTAATATTGTCTTTTTATTCCACTGCGACCTCCACCACTCTTCCAAGAGTCATTGGTATTGTCTTTTTATTCCACTGTAACCTCCACCACTCTTCCAAGGGGCACTGATATTGTCTTTTTATTCCACTGCGACTTCCACCTCTCTTCCAAGGGGCATTGATATTGTCTTTTTAATCCACTGCGACCTCCACCACTTTTCCAAGGGGCATTGATATTGTCTTTTTAATCCACTGTGACCTCCACGTCTCTACCAAGGGGCATTAAAACCGTCAATTTAAACCACTCTGAACTCCACAGCTATTCCAAGGAGCACTGGTGTTGTCTTTTTATTCCATTCTAACCTCCACCACTCTTCCATGGGGCATTGACACTGTCTATTTATTCCACTGCGACCTCCACCACTCTTCCAAGGGGCATTAAGACCATCTTGTTAAGCTACAGTGACCTCCACAACTCTTCCATGGGGCATTGATATTGTCTTCTTATTCCACTGTAACCTCCACCACTCTTCCAAGGGGCATTGATATTGTCTCTGTTTTCCACTGCGACCTCCACCACTCTTCCAAGGTGCTTTGATATTGTCTTTTTTATCCACTGCGACCTCCACCACTCTTCCAATGGGCATTAAAACCGTCTTGTTATGCTACTGTGACCTCCACGTCCCTTCCACAGGGCATTGATATTGTCTTTTTATTCCATTGTAACCTTCTGCACTATTCCAAGTGCATTGATATTGTCTTTTTATTCCTCTGCGACGTCCACGACTCTTCCAAGGGGCATTAAAACCGTCATGTTAAGCTACGGTGACCTCCAAGTTTCTTACACAGGGCATTGATATTGACTTCTTATTCCTCTGTAACCTCCACCACTCTTCCAATGGGCCTTGATATTGTCTTTTTAATCCACTGTGACCTCCACCACTCTTCCAAGGGACATTGATATTGTCCTTTTACTCCACTGCGACCTTCAATCCTCTTCTAAGGAACATTGATATTGTCTTTTTTTTCCACTGTAGCCTCCACCACTCATCTAAGGGGCACTGATATTTTCTTTTTATTCCACTGCGACCTCCACCACTCTTCCAAGGGGCATCGATAATGTCTTTTTAATCCACTGCGACCTCCACCGTTCTTCCAAGGGGCATTAAAACCGTCTTGTTAAGCTACTGTGACCTCCACGTCTCTTCCAAGGGGCATTAAAACCGTCAATCTAAACCACTCTGAACTCCACAGCTCTTGCAAGAGGCATTGATATTGTCTTTTTGTTCCACTGTAACCTCGACCACTCTTCCAAGGGGCATTGATTTTGTCTTTTTAATCCACTGCGACCTCCATCTCTCTTCCAAGAAGCATTAAGACCGTCTTGTTGAGCTACTGTGACCTCCAGGTCTATTCCGCGGTGCCTTAAAACCTTCTGGTTAAACCACTGTGAACTCCACAGTTCTTCCAAGGGGCATTGATATTGTCTTTTTAATCCACTGCGACCTCCACCACTCTTCCAAGGGGCATTGATATTGTCTTTTTATTCCACTGTAACCTCCAGCACTCTTCCAAGGGGCACTGATATTGTCTTTTTATTCCACTGCGACCTCCACCTCTCTTCCAAGGGGCATTAAAACCAACTTGTTAAGCTACTCTGACCTCCATGTCCCTTCCAAGGGGCATTAAAACCGTCTGGTTAAACCACTCTGAACTCCACAGCTCTTCCAAGGGGCATTGATATTGTCTTTTTATTCCACTGTAACCTCCACCACTCTTTCAAGGGGCATTGATTTTGTCTTTTTATTCCACTGCAACCTCCACCACTCTTCCAAGGGGCAATAAAAGTGTCTTGTTAAGCTACTGTGACCGCCACGTCCCTTCCACGGGGCATTGATATTGTCTTTTTATTCGACTGCGACCTCCACCACTCTTCCAAGGGGCATTGATATTGTCTTTTTAATCCACTGTGAACTCCACCACTCTTCCAAGGGGCATTAAAACCGTCTTGTTAAGCTACTGTGACCTCCAAGTCTCTTCCAAGGGGCATTAAAACCGTCTGGTTAAACCGCTCTGAGTTCCACAGCTCTTCCAAGGGGCATTGACAATGTCTTTCTATTCCATTGTAACCTCCTGCACTCTTCCAAGTGCATTGATATTGTCTTTTTATTCCTCTGCGACGTCCACGACTCATCAAAGGGGCATTGATATTGTCTTTTTATTCCACTGCGACCTCCACCTCTCTTCCAAGGGGCATTAAAACAAACTTATTAAGCTACTCTGACCTCCATGTCCCTTCCAAGGGGCATTAAAACCGTCTGGTTAAACCACTCTGAACTCCACAGCTCTTCCAAGGGGCATTGATATTGTCTTTTTATTCAACTGCGACCTCCACCTCTCTTCCAAGAAGCATTAAAACCGTCTTGTGAAGCTACTGTGACCTCCACGTCTCTTCCACTGGGCGTTGATATTGTCTTTTTATCCACTGCGATCTCCACCACTCTTCCAAGGGGCATTGATAGTGTCTTTTTAATCCACTGCGAACTCCACCACTCTTCCAAGGGACATTGATATTGTCTTTTCAATCAACTGCGACCTGCACCTCTCTTTCAAGGAGTATTAAAACCGTCTTGTGAAGCTACTGTGACCTCCATGTCTCTTCCACGGGGCGTTGATATTGTCTTTTTATTCCACTGCGACCTCCACCACTCTTCCAAGGGGCATTGATATTGTCTTTTTAATCCACTGCGACCTCCACCACTCTTCCAAGGGGCATTGATATTGTCTTTTTATTCCACTGTAAACTCCACCACTCTTCCAAGGGGCACTGATATTGTCTTTTTATTCCACTGCGACCTCCACCTCTCTTCCAAGGGGCATTAAAACCAACTTGTTAAGCTACTCTGACCTCCATGTCCCTTCCAAGGGGCATTAAAACCGTCTGGTTAAACCACTCTGAACTCCACAGCTCTTCCAAGGGGCATTGATATTGTCTTTTTATTCCACTGTAACCTCCACCACTCTTCCAAGGGGCATTGCTTTTGTCTTTTTATTCCACTGCAACCTCCACCACTCTTCCAAGGGGCAATAAAAGTGTCTTGTTAAGCTACTGTGACCGCCACGTCCCTTCCACGGGGCATTGATATTGTCTTTTTATTCGACTGCGACCTCCACCACTCTTCCAAGGGGCATTGATATTGTCTTTTTAATCCACTGCGAACTCCACCACTCTTCCAAGGGGCATTAAAACCGTCTTGTTATGCTACTGTGACGTCGACTTCTCTTCCAAGGGGTATTAAAACCATCTGGATAAACCACTCTGAACTCCACAGCTCTTCCAATGGGCATTTATATTGTCTTTTTATTCCACTCTATACTCCACCGCTCTTCCAAGGGGCATTGACATTGTCTTTTTATTTCACTGCGACCTCCACCACTCTTCCAAGGGGCATTAAAACCGTCTTGTTAAGTTACTGTGACCTCCACGTCTCTTCCACGGGGCATTGCAATTGTCTTTTTATTCCACTGTAACCTCCACCACACGTCCAAGGGGCATTGATATTGTCTTTTAATTCCACTGTGACCTCCATTAGTCCTCCAAGAGGCATTAAAACAGTCTTGTTAAGCTACTGTGACCTCCACTTCTCTTCCACGGGGCATTGAAATTGTCTTTTTATTCCACTGTAACCTCCACCACTCGTCCAAGGGGCATTGATATTGTCTTTTTATTCCACTGCGACCTCCACCACTCTTCCAAGGGGCATTGATAATGTATTTTTATTCCACTGCGACCTCCACAACTCTTCCAAGGCTCATTGATATTGTCTTTTTAATCCACTGCGACCTCCACCACTCTTCCAAGGGCACTAAAACCATCTTGTTAAGCTATTGTGACCTCCACATCTCTTCCACGTGGCATTGATATTGTCTTTTTATTTAACTGTAACCTCCACCACTGTTTCAAGGGGCATTGATATTGTCTTTTTATTCCACTGTAACCTCCATTACTCTTCCAAGGGGCATTGATATTATCTTTTTATTCAACTGTAACCTCCACCACTCTTCCAAGGGGCATTGATATTGTCTCTGTTTTCCACTGCGACCTCCACTACTCTTCCAAGGGTCTTTGATATTGTCTTTTTTTTCCAATGCGACCTCCACCACTCTTCCAATGGGCATTAAAACAGTTTTCTTATGCTACTGTGACCTCCACGTCCCCTCCACAGGGCATGGATATTGTCTTTTTATTCCATTGCGACCTCCACCACTCTTCCAAGGGGCTTTAAAACCGTCTTGTTAAGCTACTGTGACCTCCAAGTCTCTTCCAAGGGGCATTAAAACCGTCTGGTTAAACCGCTCTGAGCTCCAAAGCTCTTCCAAGGGGCATTGACAGTGTCTTTTAATTCCATTGTAACCTTCTGCACTCTTCCAAGTGCATTGATATTGTCTTCTTATTCCTCTGCGACGTCCACGACTCTTCCAAGGGGCATTAAAACCGTCTTGTTAAGCAACTGTGAGCTCCAAGTTTCTTTCACAGGGCATTGATATTGTCTTCTTTTTCCACTGTAACCTCCACCACTCTTCAAGGGGAATTGATATTGTCTTTTTATTCCACTGTAACCTCCACCAATCTTCCAAGGGGCAATGATATTGTCTTTTTATTCCACTGCGACCTCCACCACTCTTCTAAGGGGCATTGATATTGTCTTTTAAATCCACAACGATCTCCACCACTCTTCCAAGGGGCATTAAAACAGTCTTGTTAAGCTACTGTAACCTCCACGTCTCTTCCAAGGGCCATTAAAACCGTCTGTTTAAACACTCTGAACTGCACAGATCTAACAAGAGGCATTGATATTGTCTTTTTATTCGACTGTAACATCCACCACTCTTCCAAGCGGCATCGATATTGTCTTTTTATTCCACTGCGACCTCTATCACTCTTCCAAGGGGCATTGATATTGTCTTTTTAATCCACTGCGACCTCTACCACTCTTCCAAGGGGCATTGATATTGTCTTTTTAATCAACTGCGACCTCCACCTCTCTTCCAAAGAGCATTAAAACCGTCTTGTGAAGCTACAGTGACCTCCACGTCCCTTCCACGGGGCGTTGATATTGTCTTTTTATTCCACTGCGACCTCCACCACTCTTCCAAGGGGCATTGATATTGTCTTTTTAATCCACTGCGACCTCCACACTCTTCCAAGGGGCATTGATATTGACTTTTTAATCCACTGTGACCTCAACGTCTCTTCCAAGGGGCATTAAAACCGTCAATTTAAACCACTCTGGACTCCACAGCTCTTCCAAGGAGCACTGGTATTGTATTTTTATTCCATTCTAACCTCCACCACTCTTCCAAGGGGCATTGATATTGACTATTTATTCCACTGCGACCTCCACCACTCTTCCAAGGGGCATTAAGACCATGTTGTTAAGCTACAGTGACCTCCACAACTCTTCCATGGGGCATTGATATTGTTTTTTTATTCCACTGTAACTTGCACCACTCTTCCAAGGGGCATTGATTTTGTCTTTTTATTCCACTGCGACCTCTACCACTCTTCCAATGAGCATTGATATTGTCTTTTTAATCCACTGTAACCTCCACAACTCTTCCAAGGGGCATTAAAGCCGTCTTGTTAAGTTACGGTCACGTCCATGTCTATACCACGGGGCATTGATATTGTCTTTTTATTCCACTGTAACCTCCACCACTCTTCCAAGTGGAATTGACATTGTCTTTTGATTCCACTGCGACTTTCACCTCTCTTCTAAGGGGCATTGATATTGTCTTTTTAATCCACTGCGACCTCCACCACTCATCCAAGGGGCATTAAAACAGTCTTGTTAAGCTACTGTGACCTCCACGTCTCTTCCAAGGAGCATTAAAGCCGTCTAGTTAAACCACTCTGAACTCCACAGCTCTTCCAAGGGGCATTGATATTGTCTTTTTATTCCACTGTAACCTCCACCACTCTTCCAAGGGGCATTGATTTTGTCTTTTTATTCCACTTCGACCTCCACCTCTCTTCCAATGGGCATTGTTATTGTCTTTTTAATCCACTGTAACCTCCACCACTCTTACAAGGGGCATTAAAACCGTCTTGTTAAGCTACTGTGACCTCCACGTCCCTTCCACGGGGCATTGATATTGTTTTTTTATTCCACTGCGACCTCCACCACTCTTCCAGGGGGCATTGATATTGTCTTTTTAATCCACTGCGAACTCCACCACTCGTACAAGGGGCATTAAAACCGTCTTGTTATGCTACTGTGACGTCGACTTCTCTTCCAAGGGGCTTTAAAACCATCTGGTTAAACCACTCTGAACTCCACAGCTCTTCCAAGGGTCATTTATATTGTCTTTTTATTCCACTCTAACGTCCACCACTCTTCCAAGGGGCATTGACATTGTCTTTTTATTCCACTGTAACCTCCACCAATCTTCCAAGGGGAATTGATATTGTTTTTATATTCCACTGCGACCTCCACCACTCTTCCAAGGGGCATTAAAACCGTCTTGTTAAGTTACTGTGACCTCCACGTCTCTTCCAAGGGGCTTTAAAACCATCTGGTTATACAACTCTAAACGCCACAGCTCTTCCAAGGGGCATTATTATTGTCTTTTTATTCCACTCTAACCTCCACCACTCTTCCAAGGGGCATTGACATTGTCTTTTTATTCCACTGCGACCTCCACCAGTCCTCCAAGAGGCATTAAAACAGTCTTGTTAAGCTACTGTGACGTCCACGTCTCTTCCACGGGGCATTGAAATTGTCTTTTTATTCCACTGTAACCTCCACCACTCGTCCAAGGGGCATTGATATTGTCTTTTTATTCCACTGCGACCTCCACCACTCTTCCAAGGAGCATTGATTATGTCTTTTTATTCCTCTGCGACCTGCACCACTCTTCCAAGGCTCATTGATAATGTCTTTTTAATCCACTGCGACCTCCACCACTCTTCCAAGGTGCATTAAAACCGTCTTGTTAAGCTATTGTGACCTCCACATCTCTTCCACGGGGCATTGATATTGTCTTTTTATTTAACTGTAACCTCCACCACTGTTCCAAGGGACATTGATATTGTCTTTTTATTCCACTGTAACCTCCATTACTCTTCCAAGGGGCATTGATATTGTCTTTTTATTCAGCTGTAACCTCCACCACTCTTCAAAGGGGCATTGATATTGTCTTTTTATTCCACTGCGACCTCCACCGCTCTTCCAAGGGGCATTCATATTGTCTTCTTAATCCACTGCAACCTCCACCTCTCTTCCAAGGGGCATTAAAACCGTCTTGTTAAGCTACTGTCACCTCCACGTCACTTCCAAGGTGCATTAAAACCGTCAATTTAAACCGCTCTGAACTCCACAGCTCTTGCTAGGGGCATTGATATTGTCTTTTTATTCCAATGTAACCTCCAGCACTCTTCAAATCGGCATTAATATTGTCTATTTAATCCACTGCGACCTCCACCACTCTTCCAAGGGGCATTAAAACCGCCTTGTTAAGCTACTGTCACCTCCACGTCCCTTCTAGGGGGCATTAAAACTGTCAATTTAAACAACTCTGAACTCCACAGCTCTTGCAAGGGGCATTGATATTGTCTTTTTATTCCAATGTAACCTCCAGCACTCTTCCAAGGGGCATTGATATTGTCTTTTTATTCCACTGTAACCTCCACCACTCTTCCAAGGGTCATTGATATTGTCTTTTTATTCCACTGGGACCTTCACCACTCTTCCAAGTGGCACTGATATTGTCTTTTTAATCCACTGGGACCTCCACCACTCTCCTAGGGGCATTAAAACCGTATTGTTAAGCTACTGTGACCTCCACATCTCTTCCAACGTGCATTAAAACTGTCAATTTAAACCACTCTGAACTTCACAGCTCTTGCAAGAGGCATTGATATTGTCATTTTACTCCACTGTAACCTACAACACTCTTTCAAGGGGCATTGATATTGTCTTTTAATTCCACTACGACTTCCACCGCTATCCCAAGGTGCATTAAAAACATCTTGTTTAGCTACAGTACCGTCCATGTCTATTCCACGGGGCATTGTTACTGTCTTTTTATTCCACTGTATCCTCCACCACTCTTCCAACGGGTATTGATATTATCTTTTTATTCCACTGCGACTTCTACCTCTTTTCTAAGGGGCATTGATATTGCCTTTTTAATCCACTGCGACCTCCACCACTCTTCCAAGAGGCATTAAAACAGTCTTGTTAAGCAACTGTGATCTCCACATCTCTTCCAAGGGGCATTAAAACCGTCTGGTTAAACCACTCTGAACTCCACAGCTCTTCCAAGGGGCATTGATATTGTTTTTTTATTCCACTGTAACCTCCACCATTCTTCCAAGGGGTATTGATATTGTCTTTTTAATGCACTGCGACCTCCACCACTCTTCCAAGGGGCATTAAAACCGTCTTGTTAAGCTACTGTCACCTCCACGTCCCTTCCAAGGGGCATTAAAACCGTCAATTTAAAACACTCTGAACTCCACAGCTCTTGCAAGGGACATTGATATTGTCTTTTTATTCCAATGTAACCTCCAGCACTCTTCCAAGGGGCATTGAGATTGTCTTTTTTTTCCACTGTAACCTCCACCACTCTTCCAAGGGGTAATGATATTGTCTTTTTATTCCACTGGGACCTTCACCACTCTTCCAAGTGGCATTGATATTGTCTTTTTAATCCACTGCGACCTCCACCACTCTTCCAAGGGGTATTAAAACTGTATTGTTAAGCTACTGTGACCTCCACGTCTCTTCCAAGGTGCATTAAAACCATCAATTTAAACCACTCTGAACTCCACAGCTCTTGCAAGAGGCATTGATTTTGTCATTTTACTCCACTGTATCCTACAACACTCTTTCAAGGGGCATTGATATTGTCTTTTTATTCAACTACGACTTCCACCACTCTCCCAAGGTGCATTAAAAACATATTGTTTAGCTACCATAATGTCCATGTCTATTCCACGGGGCATTGACACTGTCTTTTTATTCCACTGTATCCTCCGCCACTCTTCCAAGGGGTATTGATATTGTCTTTTTATTCCACTGCGACTTCCAACTCTCTTCTAAGGGGCATTGATATTGTCTTTTTAATCCACTGCTACCTCCACCACTCTTCCAAGAGGCATTAAAACAGTCTTGTCAAGCTAATGTGACCTCCACGTCTCTTCCAAGGGGCATTAAAACTGTCTGGTTAAACCACTCTGAACTCCACAGCTCTTCCAAGGGGCATTGATATTGTCTTTTTATTCCACTGCGACCTCCACCACTCTTCCAACGGGCATTAAAACTGTCTTGTTAATCTACTGTGTCCTCCACGTGTCTTCCACGGGGCATTGATATTGTCTTTTTAATCCACTGTGAACTCCACCACTTTTCCAAGGGGCATTAAAACCATCTTGTTAATCTACTGTGACCTCCACGTCTCTTCCAAGGGGCAATAAAACCATCTGGTTAAACCACTCTGATCTCCACAGCTCTTCCAAGGAGCATTGGTATTGTCTTTTTGTTCCACTCTACCCTCCACCACTCTTCCAAGGGGCATTGACATTGTCTTTTTATTCCACTGCGACCTCCATTATACTTCCAAGGGGCATTGATATTGTCTTTTTATTCCACTGCCACCTCCACCACTCTTCCAAGGGGCATTGATATTGTCTTTTTAATCCACTGCGACCTCCATCACTTTTCCAAGGGGCATTAAAAACGTCTTTTTATGCTACTGTGACCTCCACGTCACTTCCAATGGCCATTAAAACCGTTTTGTTAAACCACTCTGAACTCCACAGCTCTGCCAAGGGGCATTGGTATTGTCTTTTTATTCCACTGCGACCTCCACCATTCTTCCAAGGGGCATTAAAACTGTCCTGTTAAGCTACAGTGACCTCCACATCTCTTCCACGGGGCATTGATATTGTCTTTAAATTCCACTGTCACCTCCACCTCTCTACAAAGGGGCATTGATATTGTCTTTTTATACCAGTGCGAACTCCACCACTCTTAAAAAGGGCATTGATATTGTCTTTTTAATCAACTACGACCTCCACCACTCTTCCAAAGGGCATTAAAACCATCTTGTTAAGCTACTGTTACCTCCACGTCTCTTCCGAGGGGCATTAAAACCGTCTGGTTAAACCACTCTGAACTCCACAGCTCTTCCAAGGGGCATTGATATTGTCTTTTTATTCCACTGTAACCTCCACCACTCTTCCAAGGGGCATTGATTTTGTCTTTTTATGCCACTGCGACCTCCACCACTCTTCCTCGGGGCATTGATATTGTCTTTTTAATCCACTGCAAGCTCCACCACTCTTCCATGTGGCATTAAAACCGTCTTGTTAAGCTACTGCGACCTCCACGTCTATTCCAAGAGGCATTAAAACCGTATGGTTAAACCAATCTGAACTCCACAGATCTTCCAAGGGGCATTGATATTGTCTTTTTATTCCACTGTATTCTCCACCACTTTTCCAAGGGGCATTGATATTGACTTTTTAATTCACTGCATCCTCCACCACTCTTCCAAGGGGTATTAAAACCATCTTGTTAAGCTACTGTGACCTCCATGTCTCTTCCACAGGGCACTGATATTGTCTTTTTATTCCACTGGAACCTCCTACACTCTTCCAAGGTGCATTGATAATGTCTTTTTATTCCACTGAGACTTCAACCACTCCTTCAAGGAGTATTGACATTGTCTTTTTAATCCACTTCGACCTCCACCACTCTTCCAAGGGGCATTAAAAAATTCTTGTTAATCTACTGTGACCTCCACGTCTCTTCCAAGGGGCATTAAAACCGTCAATTTAAACCACTCTCAGCTCCACAGCTCTTGCAAGGGTTTTGATATTGTTTTTTATTCCACTGTAACCTCCAGCACTTTTCCAAGGGGCATTGATATTGTCTTTTTATTCCACTGCGACTTTCACCTCTCTTCAAAGGGACATTAAAACCGTCTTGTTAAGCTTCTGTTACATCCACGTCTCTTCCAAGGGGCATTGATATTGTCTTTTTATTCCACTGCCACCTCCACCACTCTTCCAAAGGGCATTGATATTGTCTTTTTAATCCACTGCGAACTCCACCACTTTTCCAAGGGGCATTAAAAATGTCTTTTTAAGCTACTGTAACCTCCACGTCACTTCCAATGGGCATTAAAACTGTCTGGTTTAACTACCCTGAACTCCACTGCTCTTCCAAGGGGCATTGAGATTGTCTTTTTAATCCACTGTTATCTCCACCACTCTTCCAAGGAGAATTGATATTGTTTTTTTCTTCCACTGCGACCTCCACTACTCTTCCAAGGGTCATTGATATTGTCTTTTAATTCCACTGCGACCTCTACCACTCTTCTAATGGGCATTTATATTGTCTTTTTAATCAACTGCGACCTCCACCACTCTTCCAAGGGCCATTAAAACCGTGTTGCTAAGCTACCTTGACCTTCTCGTCAATTCCACGGGGCATTAAAACCATCAATTTAAACCACTCTGAACTCCACAGCTCTTGCAAGGGGCATTGATATTGTATTTTTATTCCAATGTAACCTCCAGCACTCTTCCAAGGGGCATTGATATTGTCTTTTTATTCCACTGCAACTTCCACCTCTCTTCCAAGGGGCATTAAAACAGTCTTGTTAAGCTGCTGTGACCTCCACGTTTCTTTCTCGGGGCATTGATATTGTCTTTTTATTCCACTGTAACCTCCACCACTCTTCCAAGGGGCATTGATATTGTCTTGTTATTTCACTGGTACCTTCACCACTCTTCCAAGTGGCATTGATATTGTCTTTTTAATCCACTGCGACCTCAACCACTCTTCCAAGGGGCATTAAAACAGTATTGTTAATCTTCTTTTACCTCCAAGTCTCTTCCAAGGTGCATTAAAACCGTCAATTTAAACCACTCTGAACTTCACAGCTCTTGCAAGAGGCATTGATATTGTCTTTTTATTCCAATGTAACCTCCAGCACTCTTCAAAGAGGCATTAATATTGTCTATTTAATCCACTGCGACCTCCACCACTCTTCCAAGGGGCATTAAAACCCTCTTGTTAAACTACTGTCACCTCCACGTCCCTTCTAGGGGGCATTAAAACCGTCAATTTAAACAACTCTGAACTCCACAGCTCTTGCAAGGAGCATTGATATTGTCTTTTTATTCCAATGTAACCTCCAGCACTCTTCCAAGGGGCATTGATATTGTCTTTTTATTCCACTGTATCCTCCACCACTCTTCCAAGGGGTATTGATATTGTGTTTTTATTCCACTGCGACTTCCACCTCTCTTCTAAGGGGCATTGATATTGTCTTTTTAATCCACTGCGAAATCCACCACTCTTCCAAGAGGTATTAAAACAGTCTTGTTAAGCTACTGTGACCTCCACGTCTCTTCCAAGGGGCATTAAAACTGTCTGGTTAAACCACTCTGAACTCCACAGCTCTTCCAAGGGGCATTGATATTGTCTTTTTATTCCACTGCGACCTCCACCACTCTTCCAAGGGGCATTAAAACTGTCTTGTTAATCTACTTTGTCCTCCACATGTCTTCCACGGGGCATTGATATTGTCTTTTTCATCCACTGTGACCTCCACCACTTTTCCAAGGGGCATTAAAACCATCTTGTTAATCTACTGTGACCTCCACATCTCTTCCAAGGGGCAATAAAACTGTCTGGTTAAACTACTCTGAACTCCACAGCTCTTTCAAGGGGCATTGATATTGTCTTTTTTTTCCACTGCGACCTCCACCACTCTTCCAAGGGGCATTAAAACTGTCTTGTTAATCTACTGTGTCCTCCACATGTCTTCCAAGGGGCATTGGTATTGTCTTTTTATTCCACTCTACCCTCCACCACTCTTCCAAGGGGCATTGACATTGTCTTTTTATTCCACTGCGACCTCCATCATTCTTACAAGGGGCATTGATATTGTCTTTTTATTCCACTGCCACCTCCACCACTCTTCCAAGGGGCATTGATATTGTCTTTTTAATTCACTGCGACCTCCACAACTTTTCCAAGGGGCATTAAAAACGTCTTTGTAAGCTACTGTGACCTCCACGTCACTTCCAATGGCCATTAAAACCGTTTTATTAAACCACTCTGAACTCCACAGCTCTTCCAAGGGGCATTGGTATTGTCTTTTTATTCCACTCTAAGCTCCACCACTTTTCCAAGGGGCATTGACATTGTCTTTTTATTCTACTGCGACCTCCACCACTCTTCCAAGGGGCATTAAAACTGTCCTGTTAAGCTACAGTGACCTCCACATCTCTTCCACGGGGCATTGATATTGTCTTTAAATTCCACTGTAACCTCCACCACTCTACAAAGGGGCATTGATATTGTATTTTTATTCCAGTGCAACCTCCACCACTCTTCCAAAGGGCATTGATATTGTCTTTTTAATCCACTACGACCTCCACCACTCTTCCAAAGGGCATTAAAACCATCTTGTTAAGCTACTGTTACCTCCACGTCTCTTCCGAGGGGCAGTAAAACCGTCTGGTTAAACCACTCTGAACTCCACAGCTCTTCCAAGGGGCATTGATATTGTCTTTTTATTCCACTGTAACCTCCACCACTCTTCCAAGGGGCATTGATTTTGTCTTTTTATGCCACTGCGACCTCCACCACTCTTCCTCGGGGCATTGATATTGTCTTTTTAATCCAATGCAAGCTCCACCACTCTTCCATGTGGCATTAAAACCGTCTTGTTAAGCTACTGCGACCTCCACGTCTCTTCCAAGGGGCATTAAAACCGTATGGTTAAACCAATCTGAACTCCACAGATCTTCCAAGGGTCATTGATATTGTCTTTTTATTCCACTGTATTCTCCACCACTCTTCCAAGGGGCATTGATATTGAGTTTTTAATTCACTGCGACCTCCACCACTCTTCCAAGGGGTATTAAAACCATCTTGTTAAGCTACTGTGACCTCCATGTGTCTTCCACATGGCATTGATATTGTCTTTTTATTCCACTTCGACCTCCACCACTCTTCCAAAGGGCATTAAAAATTTCTTGTTAATCTACTGTGACCTCCAAGTCTCTTCCAAGGGGCATTAAAACCGTCAATTTAAACCACTCTCAGCTCCACAGCTCTTGCAGTAGTTTTGATATTGTTTTTTATTCCACTGTAACCTCCAGCACTTTTCCAAGGGGCATTGATATTGTCTTTTTATTCCACTGAGACTTTCACCTCTCTTCAAAGGGACATTAAAACCGCATTGTTAAGCTTCTGTGACATCCACGTCTCTTTCACGGGGCATTGATATTGTCTTTTTATTCCACTGTAATCTCCACCACTCTTCCAAGTGGCATTGATATTGTCTTTTTATTCCACTGCCACCTCCACCACTCTTCCAAGGGGCATTGATATTGTCTTTTTAATCCACTGCGAACTCCACCACTTTTACAAGGGGCATTAAAAATGTCTTTTTAATCTACTGTGACCTCCACGTCACTTCCATTGGGCTTTAAAACTGTCTGGCTTAACTACTCTGAACTCCACTGCTCTTCCAAGGGGCATTAAGATTGTCTTTTTAATCCACTGTTATCTCCACCATTCTTCCAAGGGGCATTGATATTGTTTTTTTCTTCCACTGCGACCTCCACTTCTCTTCCAAGGGTCAATGATATTGCCTTTTAATTCCACTGCGACCTCTACCACTCTTCTAAGGGGCATTTATATTGTCTTTTTAATCAACTGCGACCTCCACCACTCTTCCAAGGGCCATTAAAACCGTGTTGCTAAGCTACCTTGACCTCCACGTCAATTCCACGGGGCATTAAAACCGTCAATTTAAACCACTCTGAACTCCACAGCTCTTGCAAGGGGCATTGATATTGTCTTTTTATTCCAATGTTACCTCCAGCACTCTTCCAAGGTGCATTGATATTGTCTTTTTATTCCACTGCAACTTCCACCTCTCTTCCAAGGGGCATTAAAACCGTCTTGTTAAGCTACTGTGACCTCCACGTTTCTTTCACGGGCATTGATATTGTCTTTTTACTCCACTGTAACCTCCACCACTCTTCCAAGGGAGCAATGATATTGTCTTTTTATTCCACTGGGACCTTCACCACTCTTCCAAGTGGCATTGATATTGTCTTTTTAATCCACTGCGACCTCCACCACTTTTCCAAGGGGCATTAAAACCGTATTGTTAAGGTACTGTGACCTCCACGTCTCTTCCAAGGTGCATTAAAACCGTCAATTTAAACCACTCTGAACTTCACAGCTCTTGCAATAGGCATTGATATTGTCTTTTTATTCCACTGTAACCTACAGCACTCTTTCAAGGGGCATTGATATTGTCTTTTTATTCCACTACGACTTCCACCACTCTCCCAAGGTGCATTAAAAACATCTTGCTTAGCTACTGTAACGTCCATGCCTATTCCACGGGGCATTGATATTGTCTTTTTATTCCACTGTATCCTCCACCACTCTTCCAAGGGGTATTGATATTGTCTTTTTATTCCACTGCGAGTTCCACCTCTCTTCTAAGGGGCATTGATATTGTCTTTTTAATCCACTGCGACCTCCACCACTCTTCCAAGGGGCATTGATTTTGTCTTTTTATTCCACTGAGACTTCAACCACTCCTTCAAGGAGCATTGACATTGTCTTTTTAATCCATTTCGACCTCCACCACTCTTCCAAGGGGCATTAAAACAGTCTTGTTAATCAACTGTGACCTTCACCAATCTTCCAAGGGGCATTAAAACCGTCTTGTTAAGCTACTGTGACCTCCACGTCTCTTCCACGGGGCATTAATATTGTCTTTTTTTTTTACTGTAACCTCCACCACTCTTCCATGGGACATTGATATTGTCTTTTTATTCCACTGCGACCTCCACCACTCTTCCTCGAGGCATTGAAATTGTCTTTTTAATCCACTGCGACCTCCAGCACTTTTCCATGTGGCATTAAAACCGTCTTATTAAGCTACTGTGACCTCCACTTCTCTTCCAAGGGGCATTAAAGCCATCAATTTAAACCACTCTGAACTCCACAGCTCTTGCAAGAGGCATTAATATTGTCTTTTTATTCCATTGTAATCTCCAGCACTCTTCGAAGGGGCATTGATATTGTCTTTTCATTCCACTGCGACCTCCACCTCTCTCCCAAGGGGCATTAAAACCATCTTGTTAAGCTGCTGTAACCTCAATGTCTATTCCAAGGGGCATTGATATTGTCTTTTTATTCCAATGTAACCGTCACCTCTCTTCCAAGGGGCATTAGAACAGTCTTGATAAGCTACTGTGACCTCTATGTCTCTTACAAGGGGCAATAAAACCGTCTGGTTAAACCATTCTGTACTCCACAGTTCCTCCAAGGAGCATTGATATTGTCTTTTTATTCGACTGTAACCTCCACCACTCTTCCAAGGGGCATTGATATTGACTTTTCATTCCACAGCGACCACCACCACTCTTCCAAGTGGCATTGATATTGTCTTTTTAATCAACTGCAACCTCCACCTCTCTTCCAAGGGGCATTAAAACCGTCTTGTTAAGCTACTGTGACCTCCACCTCTCTTCCAAGGGGCATTGATTTTGTCTTTTTAATCCACTGTGACCTCCACGTCTCTTCCAAGGGGCTTAAAACCGTCAATTTAAACCACTCTGAACTCTACAGCTCTACCAAGGAGCATTGGTATTTTCCTTTTATTCCACTCTAACCTCCACCACTCTTCCAAGGGGCATTGACATTGTCTTTTTATTCCACTGCGACCTACAACACTCTTCCAAGCGGCATTAAGACCATCTTGTTAAGCTACAGTGACCTCCACAACTCTTCCACGGTGCATTGATATTGTCTTTTATTCTACTGTAACCTCCACCACTCTTCCAAGAGGCATTGATTTTGTCTTTTTATTCCACTGCGACCTCCACCACTCTTCCAAGGGGCATTGATATTGTCTTTTTAATCCACTGCGACCTCCACCACTCTTCCAAGGGGCATAAAACCAGTCTTGTTAAGCTACTGTGACATCGAAGTCTCTGCCAAGGGGAATTAAAACCATCTGGTTAAACCATTTTGAACTCCACAGCTCTTCCAAGGGGCATTTGTATTGTCTTTTTATTCCACTTTAACCTCCACCACTCTTCCAAGGGGCATTGACATTGTCTTTTTATTCCAATGCGACCACCACTACTCTTCCAAGCGGCATTAAGACCATCTTGTTAAGCTACAGTGACCTCCACAACTCTTCCACGGGTCATTGATATTGTCTTTTACTCCACTGTAACCTCCACCACTCTTCCAAGGGGCATTGATATTGTCTTTTAATTCCACTGCGACCTCCACCACTCTTCCAAAGGGCATTGATATTGTCTTTTTAATCAACTGCGACCTCCACCACTCTTCCAAGGGGCATTAAAACCGTCTTGTTAAGCTACTGTCACGTCCATGTCTATTCCACCGGGCATTGATATTGTCTTTTTATTCCACTGTAACCTCCACCACTCTTCCAAGGGGCATTGATCTTGTCTTTTTATTCCACTGCGACTTCTGCCTCTCTTCTAACGGGCATTTATATTGTCTTTTAAATCCACTGCGACCTCGACTACTCTTCCAAGAGCATTAAAACAGTCGTCTTAAGCTACTGTGACCTCCACGTCTCTTCCAGGGGGCATTAAAACCGTCTGGTTAAAACACTCTGAACGCCACAGCTCTTCCAAGGGGCATTGATATTGTCTTTTTTTTCCTCTGTAACCTCCAAAACTCTTCCAAGGGGCATTGATTTTGTCTTTTTATTCCACTTCGAACTTAACCACTCTTCCAATGGGCATTGATATTGTCTTTTTAAACCACTGCGACCTCCACCACTCTTCCAAGAGGCATTAAAACCGTCTTGTTAAGCTACTGTCACATCCATGTCTATTCCACCGGGCATTGATATTGTCTTTTTATTCCACTGTAACCTCCACCACTCTTCCAAGGGGCATTCATCTTGTCTTTTTATTCCACTGCGACTTCTACCTCTCTTCTAAGGGGCATTTATATTGTCTTTTAAATCCACTGCGACCTCCACTACTCTTCCAAGGGGAATTAAAACAGTCTTGTTAAGCTACTGTGACCTCCAGGTCTCTTCCAAGGGGCTTTAAAAGCGTCTGGTTAAACCAATCTGAACTCCACAGCTCTTCCGAGGGTCATTGTTATTGTCTTCTTATTCCACTGTAACCTCCACCACTCTTCCAAGGGGCATTAAAATGGTCTTGTTTAGGTACTGTGACGTCGAAGTCTCTTCCAAGGGGCATTAAAACCATCTGGTTAAACCACTCTGAACTCCACAGCTCTTCCAAGGGGCATTGGTATTGTCTTTTAATTCCACTGTAACATCCACCACTCGTCCAAGGGGCATTGATATTGTCTTTTTATTCCACTGCGACCTACAGCACTCTTCCATGGGGCATTGATATTGTCTTTTTAATCCACTGTGACCTCCACCACTCTTCCAAGGGGCATTAAAACCGTCTTGCTAAACTACTGTGACCTCAACGTCTCTTCCACGGGCCATTGATATTGTCTTTCTATTACACTGAAACCTCCACCACTCATCCAAGGGGAATTGATATTGTCTTTTTATTCCAATGTAACCTCCTCCACTCTTCCAAGGGGCATTGATATTGTCTTTTTATTCCACGGTAATGTCCACCCCACTTCCAAGGGTCACTGATATTGTCTTTTTATTCCACTGCGACCTCCAACACTCTTCCAATGGGCATTGATATTCTCTTTTAAATCCACTGTGACCTCTACCACTTTTCCAAGGGGCATTAAAACAGTCTTGTTAAGCTACTGTGACCTCCATGTCTCTTCCACGGGGCATTGATATTGTCTTTTTATTCCACTGCGACCTCCACCACTCTTCCAAGGGGCATTGATATTGTCTTTTTAAACCACTGCGACCTTCACCACTCTTCTAAGGGGCATTAAAACAGTCTTGATAAGTTACTGTGACCTCTACGTCTCTTCCAAGGGGCAATAAAACCATCTGGTTAAACCATTCTGTACTCCACAGTTCTTCCAAGGAGCATTGATATTGTCTTTTTATTCGACTGTAACCTCAACCACTCTTCCAAGGGGCATTGATATTGACTTTTTATTCCACTGCGACCTACACCACTCTTCCAAGGGGCATTTATATTGTCTTTCTAATCCACTGCGACCTCCACCACACTTCCAAGTGGCATTAAAACCATCTTGTTAGCTACTGTGACCTCCACGTCCCTTCCACGGGGCATTAATATTGTATTTTAATTCCACTGCGACCTCCACAACTCTTCCAAGGTGCATTGATATTGTCTTTTTAATCCATTGCGACCTCCACCACTTTTCCAAGGGGCATTAAAACCATCTTGTTAAGCTACTGTGACCTCCACGTCTCTTCCAAGGGACAATAAAACCGTCTGGTTAAACCACTCTGAACTCCACAGCTCTTCCAATGGGCATTCGTATTGTCTTTTTATTCCACTCTAACCCTCACCACTCTTCCAAGGGGCATTGACATTGTTCTTTTATTCCACTGCGACCTCCTCCATTCTTCCAAGGGGCATTAAAACTGTCTTGTTAAGCTACAGTGACCTCCACATCTCTTCTACTGGGCATTGATATTGTCTTTTTATTCAAGTGTAACCTCCACCATTCTACCAAGGGGCATTGATATTGTATTTTTATTCCCCTGCGACCTCCACCACTCTTCCAAGGGGCATTGATATTGTCTTTTTAATCCACTGCGACCTCCACCACTATTCCAAGGGGCATTAAAACCATCTTGTTAAGCTATTGTAACCTCGACTTCTCTTCCACTGGGCATTGATATTGTCTTTTTATTCCACTGTAACCTCCACCACTCTTCCAAAGGGAATTGATATTGTCTTTTTATTCCACTGCTACATCCACCACTCTTCCTAGGGGCATTTATATTGTCTTTCGAAACCACTGCGACCTCCACCACACTTCCAAGTGGCATTAAAACCGTCTTGTTAGCTACTCTGACCTCCACGTCCCTTCCACGGGGCATTAATATTGTATTTTAATTCCACTGCGACCTCCACAACTCTTCCAAGGGGCATTGATATTGTCTTTTTAATCCACTGCGACCTCCACCTCTTTTCCAAGGGGCATTAAAACCACCTTGTTAAGCTACTGTGACCTCAACGTCTCTTTCAAGCGACAATAAAACCGTGTGGTTAAACCACTCTGAACTCCACAGCTCTTCCAAGGGGCATTGGTATTGTCTTTTTATTCCACTCTAACCCTCACCACTCTTCCAAGGGGCATTGACATTGTTCTTTTATTCCACTGCGACCTCCTCCATTCTTCCAAGGGGCATTAAAACTGTCTTGTTAAGCTACAGTGACCTCCACATCTCTTCTACTGGGCATTAATATTGTCTTTTTATTCAAGTGTAACCTCCACCATTCTACCAAGGGGCATTGATATTGTATTTTTATTCCCCTGCGACCTCCACCACTCTTCCAAGGGGCATTGATATTGTCTTTTTAATTCACCGCGACCTCCACCACTATTCCAAGGGGCATTAAAACCATCTTGTTAAGCTATTGTGACCTCGACTTCTCTTCCACTGGGCATTGATATTGTCTTTTTATTCCACTGTAACCTCCACCACTCTTCCAAGGGGAATTGATATTGTCTTTTTATTCCACTGCTACATCCACCACTCTTCCAAGGGGCATTGATATTGTCTTTTTAATCCACTGCGACTCCCACCACTCTTCCTCGTGGCATTAAAACTGTCTTTCTAAGCTACTGTGACCTCCACATCTCTATCAACGGGCATTAACACCGTATCGTTAAACCACTCTGAACTCCAAAGATCTTCCAAGGGGCATTAATATTGTCTTTTTATTCCACTGTAACCTCCAACACTCTTCCATGGGGAATTGATATTGTCTTTTTATTCAACTGAGACTTCCACCACTCCTTCAAGGAGCATTGACATTGTCTTTTTAATCCACTTCGACCTCCACCACTCTTCCAAGGGGCATTAAAACAGTCTTGTTAATCTACTGTGAACTCCACGTCTCTTCAAAGGGGCATTAAAACCGTCAATTCAAACCACTCTCAACTCCGCAGCTATTGCAAGGGGCATTGATATTGTCTTTTTATTCCACTGTAACCTCCACCACTCTTACAAGGGACATTGATATTGTCTTTTTATTCCACTGCGACCTACACTACTCTTCCAAGGGGCATTGATATTGTCTTTTTAATCCACTTCGACCTCCACCACTTTTCCAAGTGGCATTAAAAAAGTCTTGTCAATCTACTGTAACCTCCATGTCTCTTCCAAGGGGCATTAAAACCATCAATTTAAACCACTCTCAGCTTCACAGCTCTTGCAAGGGGCTTTGATACTGTTTTTTATTCCACTGTAACCTCCAGCATGCTTCCAAGGGGCATTGATATTGTCTTTTTATTCCATTGCGACTTTCACCTCTCTTCCAAGGGACATTAAAACCATCTTGTTAAGCTACTGTGACATCCACGTCTCTTTCACAGGGCATTGATATCGTCTTTTATTCCACTGTAACCTCCACCTCTCTTCCAAGGGGCATTGATATTGTCTTTTTATTCCACTGCGACCTCCACCACTCTTCAATGGGACATTAAAACCATCTTGTTAAGCTACTGTGACCTCCATGTCTCTTCCAAGGGCATTGATATTGTCTTTTTATTCCACTGTAACCTCCAACACTCTTCCAAGGGGCATTGATATTGTCTTTTTATTCAACTGAGACTTCCACCACTCCTTCAAGGAGCATTGACATTGTCTTTTTAATCCACTCTAACGTCCAGCACTCTTACAAGGGGCATTGATATTGTCGTTTTATTCCACTGCGACTTCCACCTCTCTTCCAAGGAGCATTAAAACCGTCTGCTTAAGCTACTGTGACATCCAAGTCTCTTTCACGGGGCATTGATAGTGTCTTTTTATTCCACTGTAACCTTCACCACTCTTAGAAGGGGCATTGATATTGTCTTTTTATTCCACTGCGACATGCACCACTCTTCCAAGGGGCATTGATATTGTCTTTATATTCCACTGCGAACTCCACCACTCTTCCAAGAGGCATTGATATTGTATTTTAATCCACTGCGACCTCCATCACTTTTCCAAGGGGCATTAAAATCATTTTGTTAAGCTACTGTGACCTCCACGTCACTTCCAAGGGGCATTAAAACCGTCTGGTTTAACTTCTCTGAACTCCACAGCTCTTCCAAGGGGCATTGATATTGTATTTTTATTCCACTTTAACCTCCACCACTCTTCCAAGCGAAATTGATATTATCTTTTTATTCCACTGCGACCTCCAATACTCTTCCAAGGGGTCATTGATATTGTCTTTTTATTCCACTGCGACCTCCACCACTTTTCCAAGGGGCATAAAAACCGTCTTGTTAAGCTACGGTGACCTCCACGTCTCTTCCAAGGGGCATTAAAACCATCAATTTAAAACACACTGAACTCCACAGCTCTTGCAAGAGGCATTGATATTGTCTTTTTATTCCACTGTAACCTCCACCACTCTTCCAAGGGGCATTGATTTTGTCTTTTTAATCCACTGCGACCTCCATCTCTCTTCCAAGAAGCATTAAAACCGTCTTGTTTAGCTATTGTGACCTCCACGTCTATTCCACGGTGCGTTAAAACCTTCTGGTTAAACCACTGTGAACTCCACAGCTCTTCCAAGGGGCTTTGATATTGACTTTTTATTCCACTGTAACCTCCACCACTCTTCCAAGGGGCATTGATATTGTCTTTTTATTTTACTGCGACGTCCACCACTCTTCCAAGGGGCATTAATATTGTCTTTTTAATCCACTGCGACCTCCACCACTCATCCAAGGGTCATTGCTATTGTCTTTTTATTCCACTGTAACCTCCAGCACTCTTCCAAGGGGCACTGATATTGTCTTTTTATATCAACTGTGACCTCCACCTCTCTTCCAAGGGGCATTAAAACAGTCTTGTTAAGCTACTGTGACCTCCACTCTCTTCCACGGGGCATTGATATTGTCTTTTTATTCAACTGCGACCACCACCACTCTTCCAAGGGGCATTGATATTGTCTTTTTAATCAACTGTTACCTTCACCACTCTTCCAAGGGGCATTAAAACCGTCATGTTAAGCTACTGTGACCTCCACGTCTCTTCCACGGTGCATTGATATTGTCTTTTTTTTCTACTGTAACCTCCACCACGCTTCCAAAGGGCATTGATATTGTCTTTTTATTCCATTGCGACCTCCACCACTCTTCCAAGGGGCATTGATATTGTCTTATTAATCCACTGAGACCTCCACTACTTTTTCATGTGGCATTAAAACCGTCTTGTTAAGCTACTGTGACCTCCATTTCTCTTCCAAGGGATATTAAAACCGTCAATTTCAACCACTCTGAACTCCAGAGCTCTTGCAAGAGGCATTGATATTGTCTTTTTATTCCATTGTAATTTTCAGCACTCTTCTAAGGGGCAGTGATATTGTCTTTTTAAACCACTGCGACCTCCACCACTCTTCCAAGGGGCATTAAAACAGTCTAGATAAGCTACTGTGACCTCTACGTCTCTTCCAAGGGGCAATAAAACCATCTGGTTAAACCATTCTGTACTCCACAGTTCTTCCAAGGAGCATTGATATTGTCTTTTTATTCGACTGTAACCTCAACCACTCTTCCAAGGGGCATTGATATTGACTTTTTATTCCACTGCGACCTACACCACTCTTCCAAGGGGCATTTATATTGTCTTTCTAATCCACTGCGACCTCCACCACACTTCCAAGTGGCATTAAAACCATCTTGTTAGCTACTGTGACCTCCACGTCCCTTCCACGGGGCATTAATATTGTATTTTAATTCCACTGCGACCTCCACAACTCTTCCAAGGTGCATTGATATTGTCTTTTTAATCCATTGCGACCTCCACCACTTTTCCAAGGGGCATTAAAACCATCTTGTTAAGCTACTGTGACCTCCACGTCTCTTCCAAGGGACAATAAAACCGTCTGGTTAAACCACTCTGAACTCCACAGCTCTTCCAATGGGCATTCGTATTGTCTTTTTATTCCACTCTAACCCTCACCACTCTTCCAAGGGGCATTGACATTGTTCTTTTATTCCACTGCGACCTCCTCCATTCTTCCAAGGGGCATTAAAACTGTCTTGTTAAGCTACAGTGACCTCCACATCTCTTCTACTGGGCATTGATATTGTCTTTTTATTCAAGTGTAACCTCCACCATTCTACCAAGGGGCATTGATATTGTATTTTTATTCCCCTGCGACCTCCACCACTCTTCCAAGGGGCATTGATATTGTCTTTTTAATCCACTGCGACCTCCACCACTATTCCAAGGGGCATTAAAACCATCTTGTTAAGCTATTGTAACCTCGACTTCTCTTCCACTGGGCATTGATATTGTCTTTTTATTCCACTGTAACCTCCACCACTCTTCCAAAGGGAATTGATATTGTCTTTTTATTCCACTGCTACATCCACCACTCTTCCTAGGGGCATTTATATTGTCTTTCGAAACCACTGCGACCTCCACCACACTTCCAAGTGGCATTAAAACCGTCTTGTTAGCTACTCTGACCTCCACGTCCCTTCCACGGGGCATTAATATTGTATTTTAATTCCACTGCGACCTCCACAACTCTTCCAAGGGGCATTGATATTGTCTTTTTAATCCACTGCGACCTCCACCTCTTTTCCAAGGGGCATTAAAACCACCTTGTTAAGCTACTGTGACCTCAACGTCTCTTTCAAGCGACAATAAAACCGTGTGGTTAAACCACTCTGAACTCCACAGCTCTTCCAAGGGGCATTGGTATTGTCTTTTTATTCCACTCTAACCCTCACCACTCTTCCAAGGGGCATTGACATTGTTCTTTTATTCCACTGCGACCTCCTCCATTCTTCCAAGGGGCATTAAAACTGTCTTGTTAAGCTACAGTGACCTCCACATCTCTTCTACTGGGCATTAATATTGTCTTTTTATTCAAGTGTAACCTCCACCATTCTACCAAGGGGCATTGATATTGTATTTTTATTCCCCTGCGACCTCCACCACTCTTCCAAGGGGCATTGATATTGTCTTTTTAATTCACTGCGACCTCCACCACTATTCCAAGGGGCATTAAAACCATCTTGTTAAGCTATTGTGACCTCGACTTCTCTTCCACTGGGCATTGATATTGTCTTTTTATTCCACTGTAACCTCCACCACTCTTCCAAGGGGAATTGATATTGTCTTTTTATTCCACTGCTACATCCACCACTCTTCCAAGGGGCATTGATATTGTCTTTTTAATCCACTGCGACTCCCACCACTCTTCCTCGTGGCATTAAAACTGTCTTTCTAAGCTACTGTGACCTCCACATCTCTATCAACGGGCATTAACACCGTATCGTTAAACCACTCTGAACTCCAAAGATCTTCCAAGGGGCATTAATATTGTCTTTTTATTCCACTGTAACCTCCAACACTCTTCCATGGGGAATTGATATTGTCTTTTTATTCAACTGAGACTTCCACCACTCCTTCAAGGAGCATTGACATTGTCTTTTTAATCCACTTCGACCTCCACCACTCTTCCAAGGGGCATTAAAACAGTCTTGTTAATCTACTGTGAACTCCACGTCTCTTCAAAGGGGCATTAAAACCGTCAATTCAAACCACTCTCAACTCCGCAGCTATTGCAAGGGGCATTGATATTGTCTTTTTATTCCACTGTAACCTCCACCACTCTTACAAGGGACATTGATATTGTCTTTTTATTCCACTGCGACCTACACTACTCTTCCAAGGGGCATTGATATTGTCTTTTTAATCCACTTCGACCTCCACCACTTTTCCAAGTGGCATTAAAAAAGTCTTGTCAATCTACTGTAACCTCCATGTCTCTTCCAAGGGGCATTAAAACCATCAATTTAAACCACTCTCAGCTTCACAGCTCTTGCAAGGGGCTTTGATACTGTTTTTTATTCCACTGTAACCTCCAGCATGCTTCCAAGGGGCATTGATATTGTCTTTTTATTCCATTGCGACTTTCACCTCTCTTCCAAGGGACATTAAAACCATCTTGTTAAGCTACTGTGACATCCACGTCTCTTTCACAGGGCATTGATATCGTCTTTTATTCCACTGTAACCTCCACCTCTCTTCCAAGGGGCATTGATATTGTCTTTTTATTCCACTGCGACCTCCACCACTCTTCAATGGGACATTAAAACCATCTTGTTAAGCTACTGTGACCTCCATGTCTCTTCCAAGGGCATTGATATTGTCTTTTTATTCCACTGTAACCTCCAACACTCTTCCAAGGGGCATTGATATTGTCTTTTTATTCAACTGAGACTTCCACCACTCCTTCAAGGAGCATTGACATTGTCTTTTTAATCCACTCTAACGTCCAGCACTCTTACAAGGGGCATTGATATTGTCGTTTTATTCCACTGCGACTTCCACCTCTCTTCCAAGGAGCATTAAAACCGTCTGCTTAAGCTACTGTGACATCCAAGTCTCTTTCACGGGGCATTGATAGTGTCTTTTTATTCCACTGTAACCTTCACCACTCTTAGAAGGGGCATTGATATTGTCTTTTTATTCCACTGCGACATGCACCACTCTTCCAAGGGGCATTGATATTGTCTTTATATTCCACTGCGAACTCCACCACTCTTCCAAGAGGCATTGATATTGTATTTTAATCCACTGCGACCTCCATCACTTTTCCAAGGGGCATTAAAATCATTTTGTTAAGCTACTGTGACCTCCACGTCACTTCCAAGGGGCATTAAAACCGTCTGGTTTAACTTCTCTGAACTCCACAGCTCTTCCAAGGGGCATTGATATTGTATTTTTATTCCACTTTAACCTCCACCACTCTTCCAAGCGAAATTGATATTATCTTTTTATTCCACTGCGACCTCCAATACTCTTCCAAGGGGTCATTGATATTGTCTTTTTATTCCACTGCGACCTCCACCACTTTTCCAAGGGGCATAAAAACCGTCTTGTTAAGCTACGGTGACCTCCACGTCTCTTCCAAGGGGCATTAAAACCATCAATTTAAAACACACTGAACTCCACAGCTCTTGCAAGAGGCATTGATATTGTCTTTTTATTCCACTGTAACCTCCACCACTCTTCCAAGGGGCATTGATTTTGTCTTTTTAATCCACTGCGACCTCCATCTCTCTTCCAAGAAGCATTAAAACCGTCTTGTTTAGCTATTGTGACCTCCACGTCTATTCCACGGTGCGTTAAAACCTTCTGGTTAAACCACTGTGAACTCCACAGCTCTTCCAAGGGGCTTTGATATTGACTTTTTATTCCACTGTAACCTCCACCACTCTTCCAAGGGGCATTGATATTGTCTTTTTATTTTACTGCGACGTCCACCACTCTTCCAAGGGGCATTAATATTGTCTTTTTAATCCACTGCGACCTCCACCACTCATCCAAGGGTCATTGCTATTGTCTTTTTATTCCACTGTAACCTCCAGCACTCTTCCAAGGGGCACTGATATTGTCTTTTTATATCAACTGTGACCTCCACCTCTCTTCCAAGGGGCATTAAAACAGTCTTGTTAAGCTACTGTGACCTCCACTCTCTTCCACGGGGCATTGATATTGTCTTTTTATTCAACTGCGACCACCACCACTCTTCCAAGGGGCATTGATATTGTCTTTTTAATCAACTGTTACCTTCACCACTCTTCCAAGGGGCATTAAAACCGTCATGTTAAGCTACTGTGACCTCCACGTCTCTTCCACGGTGCATTGATATTGTCTTTTTTTTCTACTGTAACCTCCACCACGCTTCCAAAGGGCATTGATATTGTCTTTTTATTCCATTGCGACCTCCACCACTCTTCCAAGGGGCATTGATATTGTCTTATTAATCCACTGAGACCTCCACTACTTTTTCATGTGGCATTAAAACCGTCTTGTTAAGCTACTGTGACCTCCATTTCTCTTCCAAGGGATATTAAAACCGTCAATTTCAACCACTCTGAACTCCAGAGCTCTTGCAAGAGGCATTGATATTGTCTTTTTATTCCATTGTAATTTTCAGCACTCTTCTAAGGGGCAGTGATATTGTCTTTTTAAACCACTGCGACCTCCACCACTCTTCCAAGGGGCATTAAAACAGTCTAGATAAGCTACTGTGACCTCTACGTCTCTTCCAAGGGGCAATAAAACCGTCTGGTTAAACCATTCTGTACTCCACAGTTCTTCCAAGGAGCATTGATATTGTCTTTTTATTCGACTGTAACCTCCACCACTCTTCCAAGGGGCATTGATATTGACTTTTTATTCCACTTCGACCTACACCACTCTTCCAAGGGGCATTGATATTGTCTTTTTAATCCACTGTGACCTCCACCACTCTTCCAAGTGGCATTAAAACCGTCTTGTTAGCTATTGTGACCTCCACGTCCCTTCCACGGGGCATTGATATTGTATTTTAATTCCACTGCGACCTCCAAAACTCTTCCAAGGGGCATTGATATTGTATTTTTAATCCACTGCGACCTCCACCACTTTTCCAAGGGGCATTAAAACCATCTTGTTAAGCTACTGTGACCTCCACGTCTCTTCCAAGGGGCAACAAAACAGTCTGGTTAAACGACTCTGAACTCCACAGCTCTTCCAAGGGGCATTGGTATTGTCTTTTTATTCCACTCTAACCCCCACCAGTCTTCCAAGGGGCATTGACATTGTTTTTTTATTCCACTGCAACCTCCACCATTTTTCCAAGGGGCATTAAAACTGTCTTGTTAAGCTGCAGTGACCTCTACATCTCTTCCACTGGGCATTGATATTGTCTTTTTATTCCAGTGTAACATCCACCACTCTACCAAGGGGCATTGATATTGTATTTTCATTCCACTGCGACCTCCACCACTCTTCCAAGGGCATTGATATTGTCTTTTTAATCCACTGCGACCTCCACCACTATTCCAAGGGGCATTAAAACCAACTTGTTAAACTATTATGACCTCGACGTCTCTTCCACTGGGCATTGTTATTGTCTTTTTATTCCACTGTAACCTCCACCACTCTTCCAAGGGGCATTGATATTGTCTTTTTATTCCACTGCTACCTCCACCACTCTTCCAAGGGGCATTGATATTGTCTTTTTAATCCACTGTGACCGCCACCATTCTTCCTTGTGGCATTAAAACAGTCTTTTTAAGCTACTGCGACCTCCACTTCTCTTCCAAGGGGCATTAAAACCATCTGGTTAAACAACTCTGAACTCCAAAGTTCTTCCAAGGGGCATTGATATTGTCTTTTTATTCCACTGTAACCTCCAACACTTTTCCATGGGGCATTGATATTGTCTTTTTATTCAACTGAGACTTCCACCACTCCTTCAAGGAGCATTGACATTGTCTTTTTAATCCACTTCGACCTCCACCACTTTTCCAAGGGGCATTAAAACAGTCTTGTTAATCTACTGTGAACTCCACGTCTCTTCAAAGAGGCATTTAAACCATCAATGTAAACGACTCTCAACTCCGCAGCTCTTGCAAGTGGCATTGATATTGTCTTTTTATTCCACTGTAACCTCCACCACTCTTACAAGGGGCATTGATATTGTCTTTTTTTTCCACTGCGACCTCCACCACTCTTCCAAGGGGCATTGATATCGTCTTTTTAATCCACTTCGACCTCCACCACTTTTCCAAGGGGCATTAAAAAAGTCTTGTTAATCTACTGTAACCTCCACTTCTCTTCCAAGGGGCATTAATACCGTCAATTTAAACTACTCTCAGCTCCACAGCTCTTGCAAGGGGCTTTGATATTGTTTTTTTTTCCACTGTAACCTCCAGCACTCTTCCAAGGGGCATTGATATTGTCTTTTTATTCCACTGCGACTTTCACCTCTCTTCCAAGGGACATTTAAACCATCTTGTTAAGCTACTGTGACATCCACGTCTCTTTCATGGGGCATTGATATTGTCTCTTATTCCACTGTAACCTCCAGCACTCTTCCAAGGGGCATTGATATTGTCTTTTTATTCCACTGCGACTTCCACCTCTCTTCCAAGGGGCATTAAAACCGTCTTCTTAAACTACTGTGACATCCACGTCTCTTTCACTGGGCATTGATATTGTCTTTTTATTCCACTGTAACCTTCACCACTCTTAGAAGGGGCATTGATATTGTCTTTTTATTCCACTGCGACCTCCACCACTCTTCCAAGGGGCATTGATATTGTCTTTTTATTCCACTGCTACCTCCACTACTCTTCCAAGGGGCATTGATATAGTCTTTTTATTCCACTGGGACCTCCACCACTCTTCCAAGGGGCATTTATATTGTCTTTTTAATCCACTTCGACCTCCACCACTTTTCCAAGGGGCATTAAAACCGTCTTGTTAAGCTACTGTGACCTCCACGTCTCTTCCAAGGGGCATTAAAACCATCAATTTAAACCACTCTGAACTCCACAGCTCTTACAAGAGACATTGATATTGTCTTTTTATTCCAATGTAACATCCACCACTCTTCCAAGGGGCATTGATATTGTCTTTTTATTTTACTGCGACCTCCACCACTCTTCCAAGGGGCATTAATATTGTCTTTTTATTCCACTGCGACCTCCACCACGCTTCCAAGGGTCATTGATATTGTCTTTTTATACCACTGTAACCTCCACCACTCTTCCAAGGGGCACTGATATTGTCTTTTTATTCCACTGCGACCTCCAGCACTCTTCCAATGGGCATTGATATTCTCTTTTTAATTCACTGTGACCTCCACCACTTTTCCAATGGGCATTAAAATCGTCTTGTTAAGCTACTGTCACCTCCACGTCTCTTCCAAGGGGCATTAAAACCATCAATTTAAACCACTCTGAACTCCACAGCTCTTACAAGAGGCATTGATATTGCCTTTTTAATCCACTGCGACCTCCATCTCTCTTCCAAGAAGCATTAAAACCGTCTTGTTTAGCTACTGTGACCTCCACGTCTATTCCACTGTGCCTTAAAACCTTCTGGTAAAACAACTGTCAACTCCACAGCTCTTCCAAGGGGCATTGATATTGTCTTGTTATTCCACTGTAACCTCCACCACTCTTCAAAGGGTCATTGATATTGTCTTTTTATTCCACTGCGACCTCCACCTCTCTTCCAAGGGGCATTAAAACCATCTTGTTAAGCTACTGTGACCTCCAAGTCTCTTCCACGAGGCATTGATATTGTCTTTTTATTCCACTGCCACCTCCACATCTCTTCCAAGGGGAATTGATATTGTCTTTTTAATCCACTGCGACCTCCACCACTCTTCCAAGGGGCATTAAAACAGTTTTGATAAGCTACTGTGACCTCCACGTCTCTTCCAAGGGGCATTAAAACCGTCTGGTTAAACCACTCTGAACTCCACAGCTCTTCCAAGAGTCATTGATATTGTCTTTTTATTTGACTGTAACCTCCACCACTCTTCCAAGGGGCATTAAAACCGTCTTGTTAAGCTACTGTGACCTCCACTTCTCTTCCAAGGTGCATTAAAACCGTCAATTTAAACCACTCTGAACTCCACAGCTCTTGCAAGAGGCATTGATATGGTCTCTTTATTCCACTGAAACCTCCACCACTATTCCAAGGGGCGTTGATTTTGTCTTTTTAATCCACTGCGACCTCCATCACTCTTCCAAGAAGCATTAGAACCATCTTGTTTAGCTACTGTGACCACCACGTCTATTCCACGGTGCCTTAAAACCTTCTGGTTAAACCACTGTGAACTCCACAGCTCTTCCAAGGTGCATTGATATTGTCATTTTATTCCACTGTAACCTCCACCACTCTTCCAGGGGGCATTGATATTGTCTTTTTATTTTACTGCGACCTCCACCACTCTTCCAAGGGGCATTAATATTGTCTTTTTATTCCAATGCGACCTCCACCACTCTTCCAAGGGTCATTGATATTGTCATTTTATTCCTCTGTAACCTCCACCACTCTTCCAAGGGGCATTGATATTGTCTTTTTATTCCACTGCGACCTCCACCTCTCTTGCACGGGGCATTAAAACCATATTGTTAAGCTACTGTGACCTCCAAGTCTCTTCCACGAGGCATTAATATTGTCTTTTTATTCCACTGCGACCTCCACATCTCTTCCAAGGGGAATTGATATTGTCTATTTATTCCACTGCGACCTCCACCTCTCTTCTAAGGGGCATTGATATTCTCTTTTTAATTCACTGTGACCTCCACCACTCTTCCAAGGGGCATTAAAACCGTCTTGTTAAGCTACTGTGACCTCCACGTCTCTTCCAAGGGGCATTAAAATCATCAATTTAAACCACTCTGAACTCCACAGCTCTTCCAAGAGGCATTGATATTGTCTTTTTATTTGACTGTAACCTCCACCACTCTTCCAAGGGGCATTAAAACCGTCTTGTTAAGCTACTGTGACCTCCACTTCTCTTCCAAGGTGCATTAAAACCGTCAATTTAAACCACTCTGAACTCCACAGCTCTTGCAAGAGGCATTGATATGGTCTTTTTATTCCACTGAAACCTCCACCACTATTCCAACGGGCGTTGATTTTGTCTTTTTAATCCACTGCGACCTCCATCACTCTTCCAAGAAGCATTAAAACAGTCTTGTTTAGATACTGTGACCACCACGTCTATTCTACGGTGCCTTAAAACCTTCTGGTTAAACCACTGTGAACTCCACAGCTCTTCCAAGGTGCATTGATATTGTCATTTTATTCCACTGTAACCTCCACCACTCTTCCAAGGGGGAATTAATATTGTCTTTTTATTCCACTGCGACCTCCACCACTCTTCCAAGGGTCATTGATATTGTCATTTTATTCCACTGTAACCTCCACCACTCTTCCAAGGGGCATTGATATTGTCTTTTTATTCCACTGCGACCTCCACCTCTCTTCCAAGGGGAATTGATATTGTCTATTTATTCCACTGCGACCTCCACCTCTCTTCTAAGGGGCATTGATATTGTCTTTTTAATCCACTGCGACCTCCACCACTCTTCCAAGGGGCATTAAGACAGTCATGATAAGCTACTGTGACCTCCACGTCTCTTCCAAGGGGCATTAAAACCGTCTGGTTAAACAACTCTGAACTCCAAAGTTCTTCCAAGGGGCATTGATATTGTCTTTTTATTCCACTGTAACCTCCAACACTTTTCCATGGGGCATTGATATTGTCTTTTTATTCAACTGAGACTTCCACCACTCCTTCAAGGAGCATTGACATTGTCTTTTTAATCCACTTCGACCTCCACCACTTTTCCAAGGGGCATTAAAACAGTCTTGTTAATCTACTGTGAACTCCACGTCTCTTCAAAGAGGCATTTAAACCATCAATGTAAACGACTCTCAACTCCGCAGCTCTTGCAAGTGGCATTGATATTGTCTTTTTATTCCACTGTAACCTCCACCACTCTTACAAGGGGCATTGATATTGTCTTTTTTTTCCACTGCGACCTCCACCACTTTTCCAAGGGGCATTGATATCGTCTTTTTAATCCACTTCGACCTCCACCACTTTTCCAAGGGGCATTAAAAAAGTCTTGTTAATCTACTGTAACCTCCACTTCTCTTCCAAGGGGCATTAATACCGTCAATTTAAACTACTCTCAGCTCCACAGCTCTTGCAAGGGGCTTTGATATTGTTTTTTTTTCCACTGTAACCTCCAGCACTCTTCCAAGGGGCATTGATATTGTCTTTTTATTCCACTGCGACTTTCACCTCTCTTCCAAGGGACATTTAAACCATCTTGTTAAGCTACTGTGACATCCACGTCTCTTTCATGGGGCATTGATACTGTCTCTTATTCCACTGTAACCTCCAGCACTCTTCCAAGGGGCATTGATATTGTCTTTTTATTCCACTGCGACTTCCACCTCTCTTCCAAGGGGCATTAAAACCGTCTTCTTAAACTACTGTGACATCCACGTCTCTTTCACTGGGCATTGATATTGTCTTTTTATTCCACTGTAACCTTCACCACTCTTAGAAGGGGCATTGATATTGTCTTTTTATTCCACTGCGACCTCCACCACTCTTCCAAGGGGCATTGATATTGTCTTTTTATTCCACTGCTACCTCCACTACTCTTCCAAGGGGCATTGATATAGTCTTTTTATTCCACTGGGACCTCCACCACTCTTCCAAGGGGCATTTATATTGTCTTTTTATTCCACTGCGACCTCCACCACGCTTCCAAGGGTCATTGATATTGTCTTTTTATACCACTGTAACCTCCACCACTCTTCCAAGGGGCACTGATATTGTCTTTTTATTCCACTGCGACCTCCAGCACTCTTCCAATGGGCATTGATATTCTCTTTTTAATTCACTGTGACCTCCACCACTTTTCCAATGGGCATTAAAATCGTCTTGTTAAGCTACTGTCACCTCCACGTCTCTTCCAAGGGGCATTAAAACCATCAATTTAAACCACTCTGAACTCCACAGCTCTTACAAGAGGCATTGATATTGCCTTTTTAATCCACTGCGACCTCCATCTCTCTTCCAAGAAGCATTAAAACCGTCTTGTTTAGCTACTGTGACCTCCACGTCTATTCCACTGTGCCTTAAAACCTTCTGGTAAAACAACTGTCAACTCCACAGCTCTTCCAAGGGGCATTGATATTGTCTTGTTATTCCACTGTAACCTCCACCACTCTTCAAAGGGTCATTGATATTGTCTTTTTATTCCACTGCGACCTCCACCTCTCTTCCAAGGGGCATTAAAACCATCTTGTTAAGCTACTGTGACCTCCAAGTCTCTTCCACGAGGCATTGATATTGTCTTTTTATTCCACTGCCACCTCCACATCTCTTCCAAGGGGAATTGATATTGTCTTTTTAATCCACTGCGACCTCCACCACTCTTCCAAGGGGCATTAAAACAGTTTTGATAAGCTACTGTGACCTCCACGTCTCTTCCAAGGGGCATTAAAACCGTCTGGTTAAACCACTCTGAACTCCACAGCTCTTCCAAGAGTCATTGATATTGTCTTTTTATTTGACTGTAACCTCCACCACTCTTCCAAGGGGCATTAAAACCGTCTTGTTAAGCTACTGTGACCTCCACTTCTCTTCCAAGGTGCATTAAAACCGTCAATTTAAACCACTCTGAACTCCACAGCTCTTGCAAGAGGCATTGATATGGTCTCTTTATTCCACTGAAACCTCCACCACTATTCCAAGGGGCGTTGATTTTGTCTTTTTAATCCACTGCGACCTCCATCACTCTTCCAAGAAGCATTAGAACCATCTTGTTTAGCTACTGTGACCACCACGTCTATTCCACGGTGCCTTAAAACCTTCTGGTTAAACCACTGTGAACTCCACAGCTCTTCCAAGGTGCATTGATATTGTCATTTTATTCCACTGTAACCTCCACCACTCTTCCAGGGGGCATTGATATTGTCTTTTTATTTTACTGCGACCTCCACCACTCTTCCAAGGGGCATTAATATTGTCTTTTTATTCCAATGCGACCTCCACCACTCTTCCAAGGGTCATTGATATTGTCATTTTATTCCTCTGTAACCTCCACCACTCTTCCAAGGGGCATTGATATTGTCTTTTTATTCCACTGCGACCTCCACCTCTCTTCCACGGGGCATTAAAACCATATTGTTAAGCTACTGTGACCTCCAAGTCTCTTCCACGAGGCATTAATATTGTCTTTTTATTCCACTGCGACCTCCACATCTCTTCCAAGGGGAATTGATATTGTCTATTTATTCCACTGCGACCTCCACCTCTCTTCTAAGGGGCATTGATATTCTCTTTTTAATTCACTGTGACCTCCACCACTCTTCCAAGGGGCATTAAAACCGTCTTGTTAAGCTACTGTGACCTCCACGTCTCTTCCAAGGGGCATTAAAACCATCAATTTAAACCACTCTGAACTCCACAGCTCTTCCAAGAGGCATTGATATTGTCTTTTTATTTGACTGTAACCTCCACCACTCTTCCAAGGGGCATTAAAACCGTCTTGTTAAGCTACTGTGACCTCCACTTCTCTTCCAAGGTGCATTAAAACCGTCAATTTAAACCACTCTGAACTCCACAGCTCTTGCAAGAGGCATTGATATGGTCGTTTTATTCCACTGAAACCTCCACCACTATTCCAACGGGCGTTGATTTTGTCTTTTTAATCCACTGCGACCTCCATCACTCTTCCAAGAAGCATTAAAACAGTCTTGTTTAGATACTGTGACCACCACGTCTATTCTACGGTGCCTTAAAACCTTCTGGTTAAACCACTGTGAACTCCACAGCTCTTCCAAGGTGCATTGATATTGTCATTTTATTCCACTGTAACCTCCACCACTCTTCCAAGGGGGAATTAATATTGTCTTTTTATTCCACTGCGACCTCCACCACTCTTCCAAGGGTCATTGATATTGTCATTTTATTCCACTGTAACCTCCACCACTCTTCCAAGGGGCATTGATATTGTCTTTTTATTCCACTGCGACCTCCACCTCTCTTCCAAGGGGAATTGATATTGTCTATTTATTCCACTGCGACCTCCACCTCTCTTCTAAGGGGCATTGATATTGTCTTTTTAATCCACTGCGACCTCCACCACTCTTCCAAGGGGCATTAAGACAGTCATGATAAGCTACTGTGACCTCCACGTCTCTTCCAAGGGGCATTAAAACCGTCTGGTTAAACAACTCTGAACTCCAAAGTTCTTCCAAGGGGCATTGATATTGTCTTTTTATTCCACTGTAACCTCCAACACTTTTCCATGGGGCATTGATATTGTCTTTTTATTCAACTGAGACTTCCACCACTCCTTCAAGGAGCATTGACATTGTCTTTTTAATCCACTTCGACCTCCACCACTTTTCCAAGGGGCATTAAAACAGTCTTGTTAATCTACTGTGAACTCCACGTCTCTTCAAAGAGGCATTTAAACCATCAATGTAAACGACTCTCAACTCCGCAGCTCTTGCAAGTGGCATTGATATTGTCTTTTTATTCCACTGTAACCTCCACCACTCTTACAAGGGGCATTGATATTGTCTTTTTTTTCCACTGCGACCTCCACCACTTTTCCAAGGGGCATTGATATCGTCTTTTTAATCCACTTCGACCTCCACCACTTTTCCAAGGGGCATTAAAAAAGTCTTGTTAATCTACTGTAACCTCCACTTCTCTTCCAAGGGGCATTAATACCGTCAATTTAAACTACTCTCAGCTCCACAGCTCTTGCAAGGGGCTTTGATATTGTTTTTTTTTCCACTGTAACCTCCAGCACTCTTCCAAGGGGCATTGATATTGTCTTTTTATTCCACTGCGACTTTCACCTCTCTTCCAAGGGACATTTAAACCATCTTGTTAAGCTACTGTGACATCCACGTCTCTTTCATGGGGCATTGATATTGTCTCTTATTCCACTGTAACCTCCAGCACTCTTCCAAGGGGCATTGATATTGTCTTTTTATTCCACTGCGACTTCCACCTCTCTTCCAAGGGGCATTAAAACCGTCTTCTTAAACTACTGTGACATCCACGTCTCTTTCACTGGGCATTGATATTGTCTTTTTATTCCACTGTAACCTTCACCACTCTTAGAAGGGGCATTGATATTGTCTTTTTATTCCACTGCGACCTCCACCACTCTTCCAAGGGGCATTGATATTGTCTTTTTATTCCACTGCTACCTCCACTACTCTTCCAAGGGGCATTGATATAGTCTTTTTATTCCACTGGGACCTCCACCACTCTTCCAAGGGGCATTTATATTGTCTTTTTAATCCACTTCGACCTCCACCACTTTTCCAAGGGGCATTAAAACCGTCTTGTTAAGGTACTGTGACCTCCACGTCTCTTCCAAGGGGCATTAAAACCATCAATTTAAACCACTCTGAACTCCACAGCTCTTACAAGAGACATTGATATTGTCTTTTTATTTCACTGTAACATCCACCACTCTTCCAAGGGGCATTGATATTGTCTTTTTATTTTACTGCGACCTCCACCACTCTTCCAAGGGGCATTAATATTGTCTTTTTATTCCACTGCGACCTCCACCACGCTTCCAAGGGTCATTGATATTGTCTTTTTATACCACTGTAACCTCCACCACTCTTCCAAGGGGCACTGATATTGTCTTTTTATTCCACTGCGACCTCCAGCACTCTTCCAATGGGCATTGATATTCTCTTTTTAATTCACTGTGACCTCCATCTCTCTTCCAAGAAGCATTAAAACCGTCTTGTTTAGCTACTGTGACCTCCACGTCTATTCCACTGTGCCTTAAAACCTTCTGGTAAAACAACTGTCAACTCCACAGCTCTTCCAAGGGGCATTGATATTGTCTTGTTATTCCATTGTAACCTCCACCACTCTTCAAAGGGTCATTGATATTGTCTTTTTATTCCACTGCGACCTCCACCTCTCTTCCAAGGGGCATTAAAACCATCTTGTTAAGCTACTGTGACCTCCAAGTCTCTTCCACGAGGCATTGATATTGTCTTTTTATTCCACTGCCACCTCCACATCTCTTCCAAGGGGAATTGATATTGTCTTTTTAATCCACTGCGACCTCCAGCACTCTTCCAAGGGGCATTAAAACAGTTTTGATAAGCTACTGTGACCTCCACGTCTCTTCCAAGGGGCATTAAAACCGTCTGGTTAAACCACTCTGAACTCCACAGCTCTTCCAAGAGTCATTGATATTGTCTTTTTATTTGACTGTAACCTCCACCACTCTTCCAAGGGGCATTAAAACCGTCTTGTTAAGCTACTGTGACCTCCACTTCTCTTCCAAGGTGCATTAAAACCGTCAATTTAAACCACTCTGAACTCCACAGCTCTTGCAAGAGGCATTGATATGGTCTCTTTATTCCACTGAAACCTCCACCACTATTCCAAGGGGCGTTGATTTTGTCTTTTTAATCCACTGCGACCTCCATCACTCTTCCAAGAAGCATTAGAACCATCTTGTTTAGCTACTGTGACCACCACGTCTATTCCACGGTGCCTTAAAACCTTCTGGTTAAACCACTGTGAACTCCACAGCTCTTCCAAGGTGCATTGATATTGTCATTTTATTCCACTGTAACCTCCACCACTCTTCCAGGGGGCATTGATATTGTCTTTTTATTTTACTGCGACCTCCACCACTCTTCCAAGGGGCATTAATATTGTCTTTTTATTCCAATGCGACCTCCACCACTCTTCCAAGGGTCATTGATATTGTCATTTTATTCCTCTGTAACCTCCACCACTCTTCCAAGGGGCATTGATATTGTCTTTTTATTCCACTGCGACCTCCACCTCTCTTCCACGGGGCATTAAAACCATATTGTTAAGCTACTGTGACCTCCAAGTCTCTTCCACGAGGCATTAATATTGTCTTTTTATTCCACTGCGACCTCCACATCTCTTCCAAGGGGAATTGATATTGTCTATTTATTCCACTGCGACCTCCACCTCTCTTCTAAGGGGCATTGATATTCTCTTTTTAATTCACTGTGACCTCCACCACTCTTCCAAGGGGCATTAAAACCGTCTTGTTAAGCTACTGTGACCTCCACGTCTCTTCCAAGGGGCATTAAAACCATCAATTTAAACCACTCTGAACTCCACAGCTCTTCCAAGAGGCATTGATATTGTCTTTTTATTTGACTGTAACCTCCACCACTCTTCCAAGGGGCATTAAAACCGTCTTGTTAAGCTACTGTGACCTCCACTTCTCTTCCAAGGTGCATTAAAACCGTCAATTTAAACCACTCTGAACTCCACAGCTCTTGCAAGAGGCATTGATATGGTCGTTTTATTCCACTGAAACCTCCACCACTATTCCAACGGGCGTTGATTTTGTCTTTTTAATCCACTGCGACCTCCATCACTCTTCCAAGGGTCATTGATATTGTCATTTTATTCCTCTGTAACCTCCACCACTCTTCCAAGGGGCATTGATATTGTCTTTTTATTCCACTGCGAACTCCACCACTCTTCTAAGGGGTAGTAATATTTTCTTTTAAATCCACAACGAACTCCGCCACTCTTACAAGGGCAATTAAAACAGTCTTCTTAAGCTACTGTGACCTCCTCATTTCTTCCAAGTGGCATTAAAAACGTCTGGTTAAACACTCTGAACTCCACAGCTCTTACAAGAGGCATTGATATTGTCTTTTTATTCGACTGTAACATCCACCACTCTTCCAAGCGGCATTTATATTGTCTTTTTAATCACTGCGAACTCCACCACTCTTCCAAGGGTCATTAAAACCGACTTGTTATGCTACTGTGACGTCGACTTCTCTTCCAAGGGGCATTAAAACCATCTGGTTAAACCACTCTGAACTCCACAGCTCTTCCAAGGGGCATTTGTATTGTCTTTTTATTCCAGTCTAACCTCCACCACTCTTCCAAGGGGCATTGACATTGTCTTTTTATTCCACTGCGACCTCCACCACTCTTCCAAGGGGCATTAAAACCATATTGTTAAGCTACAGTGACCTCAACATCTCTTCCACGGGGCATTGATATTGTCTTTTTATTCCACTGTAACCTCCACCAATCTTCCAAGGGGCATTGATATTGTTTTTTTATTCCACTGCGACCTCCACCACTCTTGCAAAGGGCATTAAAACCGTCTTGTTAAGTTACTGTGACCTCCAGGTCTCTTCCAAGGAGCGTTAAAACCGTATGGTTATACCACTCTGAACTCCACAGATCTTCCAAGGGGCATTATTATTGTCTTTTTATTCCACTGTAACCTCCACCACTCTTCCAAGGGACATTGATATTGTCATTTTATTCCACTGTGACCTCCACCAGTCCTCCAAGAGGCATTAAAACCATCTTGTTAAGCTACTGTGACCTCCACGTCTCTTCAGCAGGGCATTGAAACTGTCTTTTTATTCCACTGTAAGCTCCACCACTCATCTAAGGGGCATTGATATTGTCTTTTTATTCCACTGCGACCTTCACCACTCTTCCAAGGCGCATTTATAATGTCTTTTTATTCCACTGCGACCTCCACCACTCTTCCAAGGCTCATTGATATTGTCTTTTTAATCCACTGCGACTTCCACCACTCTACTAAGGGGCATTAAAACCGTCTTGTTAAGCTCTTGTGACCTCCACATCTCTTATACGGGGCATTGACATTGTCTTTCTTTTAACTGTAACCTCCACCACTGTTCCAAGGGGCATTGATATTGTCTTTTTATTCCACTGTAACCTCCATCACTCTTCCAAGCGGCATTGATATTGTCTTTTTATTCAACTGTAACCTTCCCCACTCTTCCAAGGGGCATTGATATTGTCTTTTTATTCCACTGTATCCTCCACCACTCTTCCAAGGGGCATTCATATTGTCTTTTTAATCCACTGCGACCTCCACTACTTTTCCAAGGGGCATGAAAAACGTCTTGTTAAGCTACTGTCACCCCCACGTACCTTCCAAGGGGCATGAAAACCGTCAATTTAAACCACTCTGAACTCCACAGCTCTTGCAAGGGACATTGATAATGTCTTTTTTTCCAATGTAACCTCCAGCACTCTTCCAAGGGGCATTGATATTGTCTTTTTATTCCACTGCGACCTCCACCACTCTTCCAATGGGTATTGTCATTGTCTTTTTAATCGCATGCAACCTCCACCACTCTTCCACGGGGCATTAAAACCGTCTTGTTAAGCTACTGTGACCTCCACGTCCCTTCCACGGGGCATTGATATTGTCTTTTTATTCCACTGCCACCTCCACCACTCTACCAAGGGGCATTGATATTGTCTTTTTAATCCACTGCGAACTCCACCACTCTTCCAAGGGTCATTAAAACCGTCTTGTTATGCTACTGTAACGTCGACTTCTCTTCCAACTGGCATTAAAACCATCTGGTTAAACCAATCTGAACTCCACAGCTCTTCCAAGGGGCATTGACATAGTCTTTTTATTCCACTGCGACCTCCACCGCTCTTCGAAGCTGCATTAAAACCATATTGTTAAGCTACAGTGACCTCCACATTTCTTCCACGGGGCATTGATATTGTCTTTTTATTCCACTGTAACCTCCACCAATCTTCCAAGGGGCATTGATATTGTTTTTTATTCCACTGCGACCTCCACCACTCTTCCAAGGGGCATTAAACCGTTTGGTTAAACCACTCTGTACTCCACAGCTCTTCCAAGAGGCATTGACATTGTCTTTTTATTCCACTGTAACCTCCACCACTCTTCCAAGGGGCATTGATATTGTCTTTTTAATCAACTGCGACCTCCACCTCTCTTCCAAGGGGCATTAAAACCGTCTTGTTAAGCTATTTTGACCTCCACATCTCTTCCACGGGGTATTGATATTGTATTTTTATTCCACTGTAACCTCCACCAATCTTCCAAGGGGCATTGATATTGTCTTTTTAATCAACTGCGACCTCCACTTCTCTTCCAAGGGGCATTAAAACCGTCTTGTTAAGCTATTTTGACCTCCACATCTCTTCCACGGGGCATTGATATTGTCTTTCTTTTAACTGTAACCTCCACCACTGTACCAAGGGGCATTGATATTGTCTTTTTATTCCACTGTAACCTCCATCACACTTCCAAGCAGCATTGATATTGTCTTTTTATTCAACTGTAACCTTCACGACTCTTCCAATGGGCATTGATATTGTGTTTTTATTCCACTGTAACCTCCTCCACTCTTCCAAGGGGCATTCATATAGTCTTTTTAATCCACTGCGACCTCCACTACTTTTCCAAGGGGCTTTAAAACCGTCTTGTTAAGCTACTGTCACCTCCACGTATCTTCCAAGGGGCATTAAAACCATCGATTTAAACCTCTCTGAACTCCACAGCTCTTGCAAGGGGCATTGATAATGTCTTTTTTTTCCAATGTAACCTCCAGCACTCTTCCAAGGGGCATTGATATTGCCTTTTTAATCCACTGCAACTTCCACCTCTCTTCCAAGGGGCATTAAAACCGTCTTGTTAAGCTACTGTGACCTCCACATCTCTTTCACGGGGCATTGATATTGTCTTTTTATTCCACTGTAACCTCCACCACTCTTCCAAGGGGCATTGATATTGTCTTTTTATTCCACTGGGACCTTCACCACTCTTCCAAGTGGCATTGTTATTGTCTTTTTAATCCACTGCGACCTCCACCACTCTTCCAAGGAGCATTAAAACCGTATTGTTAAACTACTGTGACCTCCACGTCTCTTCCAAGGTGCATTAAATCCGTCAATTTAAACCACTCTGAACTCCACAGTTCTTGCAAGAGGCATTGATATTGTCTTTTTACTCCACTGTAACCTACAGAACTCTTTCAAGGGGCAATAATATTGTCTTTTTATTCCACTATGACTTCCACCACTCTCCCAAGGTGCATTAAAAACATCTTGTTTAGCTACTGTAACGTCCATGTCTATTCCACGGGGCATTGATATTGTCTTTTTATTCCACTGCGACTTCCACCTCTCTTCTAAGGGGCATTGATATTGTCTTTTTAATCCACTGCGACCTCCACCACTCTTCCAAGAGGCAATAAAACAGTCTTGTTAAGCTACTGTGACCTCCACGTCTCTTCCAAGTTTCATTAAAACCATCTGGTTAAACCATTCTGAACTCCATAGCTCTTTCAAGGGGCATTGATATTGTCTTTTTATTCCACTGCGACCTCCACCACTCTTCCAAGGGGAATTAAAACTGTCTTGTTAAGCTACTGTGACCTCCACGTGTCTTCCACGGGGCATTGATATTGTCTTTTTAATCCTCTGTGACCTCCACCACTTTTCCAAGGGGCATTAAAACCGTCTTGTTAATCTACTGTGACCTCCACGTCTCTTCCAAGGGGCAATAAAACCATCTGGTCAAACAACTCTGAACTCCACAGCTCTTTCAAGGGGCATTGGTATTGTCTTTTTATTCCACTCTAACCTCCACCACTCTTCCAAGGGGCATTGACATTGTCTTTTTATTCCACTGCGACCTCCATCATTCTTCCAAGGGGCATTGATATTGCCTTTTTATTCCACTGCCACCTCCACCACTCTTCCAAGGGGCATTGATATTGTCTTTTTAATCCACTGCGACCTCCACCACTTTTCCAAGGGGCATTGAAAATGTCTTTTTAAGCTACTGTGACCTCCACGTAACTTCCAATGGGCATTACAACCGTCTGGTTAAACCACTCTGAACTCCACAGCTCTTCCAAGGGGCATTGGTATTGTCTTTTTATTCCACTCTAACTTCCACCACTCTTCCAAGGGGCATTGGCATTGTCTTTTTATTCCACTGCGACCTCCACCATTCTTCCAAGGGGTATTAAAACAGTCTTGTTAAGCTACAGTGACCTCCACATCTCTTCCACGGGGCATTGATTTTGTATTTAAATTCCACTGTAACCTCCACCACTCTACCAAGGGGCATTGATGTTGTCTTTTTATTCCTCTGCGACCTCCATCATTCTTCCAAGGGGCATTGATATTGTCTTTTTATTCCACTGCCACCTCCACCCCTCTTCCAAGGGTCATTGATATTGTCTTTTTAATCCACTGCGACCTCCACCACTTTTCCAAGGGGCATTACAAACGTCTTCTTAAGCTACTGTGACCTCCACGTCACTACCAATGGGCATTAAAAGCGTCTGTTTAAAACACTCTGAACTCCACAGCTCTTCCAAGGGGCAATGGTATTGTCTTTTTATTCCACTCTAACCTCCACCACTCTTCCAAGGGGCATTGACATTGTCTTTTTATTCCACTACGACCTCCACCATTCTTCCAAGGGGCATTAAAACTGTCTTGTTAAGCTACAGTGACCTCCACATCTCTTCCACGGGGCATTGATATTGTATTTAAATTCCATTGTAACCTCCACCACTCTACCAAGGGGCATTGATAATGTATTTTTATTACACTGCGACCTCCACCACTTTCCAATGGGCATTGATATTGTCTTTTTAATCCACTGCGACCTCCACCACTCTTCCAAAGGGCATTAAAAACATCTTTTTAAGCTACTGTGACCTCCACGTCTCTTCCACGGGGCATTGATATTGTCTTTTTATTCCACTGCGACCTCCACCACTCTTCCTCGGGCTATTGATATTGTATTTTTAATCCACTGCAACCTCCACCACTCTTCCATGTGGCATTAAAACCATCTTGTTAAGCTACTGTGACCTCCATGTCTCTTCCAATGGGCATTAAAACCGTATGGTTAAACCATTCTGAACTCCACAGAACTTCCAAGGGGCATTGATATTGTCTTTTTATTCCACTCTAACCTCCACCACTCTTCCAAGGGGCATTGATATTGTCTTTTTATTCCTCTGCGACCTCCACCACTCTTCAAAGGTGCTTTAAAACAGTCTTGTTAAGCTACTGTGACCTCCATGTCTCTTCCACAAGGCATTGATATTGTCTTTTTATTCCACTGGAACCTCCAACACTCTTCCAAGGTGCATTGATATTGTCTTTTTAATACACTTCGACCTCCACCACTCTTCCAAGGGGCATTAAAACCGTCTTGTTAAGTTACTGTGACCTCCACGTCTCTTCCAAGGATCGTTAAAACCGTCTGGTTATACCACTCTGAACTCCACAGCTCTTCCAACGGGCATTATTGTTGTCTTTTTATTCCACTGTAACCTCCACCACTCTTCCAAGGGGCATTGATATTGTAATTTTATTCCACTGAGACCTCCACCAGTCCTCCAAGAGGCATTAAAACCGTCTTGATAAGCTACTGTGACCTCCACGTCTCTTCCACGGGGCATTGAAATCGTCTTTTTATTCCACTGTAACCTCCACCACTCGTCCAAGGGGCATTGATTTTGTCTTTTTATTCCACTGCGACCTCCACCACTCTTCCAAGGGGCATTTATAATGTCATTTTATTCCACTGCGACCTCCACCACACTTCCAAGGCTCTTTGATATTGTCTTTTTAATCCACTGCGACCTCCACCACTCTTCCAAGGGGCATTAAAACCATCTTGTTAATCTATTGTGACCTCCACATCTCTTCCACGGGGCATTGATATTGTCTTTATTTTAACTGTAACCTCCACAACTGTTCCAAGGGGCATTGATATTGTCTTTTTATTCCACTGTAACCTCCATCACTCTTCCAAGGGGCATTGATATTGTCTTTTTATTCAACTGTAACCTTCACCACTCTCCCAAGGGGCATTGATATTGTCTTTTTATTCAACTGTAACCTTCACCACTCTTCCAAGGGGCATTGATATTGTCTTTTTATTCCACTGTAACCTCCACCACTCTTCCAAGGGGCATTCATATTGTCTTTTTAATCAACTGCGACCTCCACCACTTTTCCAAGGGGCATTAAAACCGTCTTGTTAAGCTATTGTCACCTCCACGTCCCTTCCAAGGGGCATTAAAACCGTCAATTTAAACCACTCTGAGCTCCACAGCTCTTGCAAGGGGCATTGATATTGTCATTTTTTTTCAATGTAACCTCCAGCACTATTCCAAGGTGCATTGATATTGTCTTTTTATTCCACTGCAACTTCCACCTCTCTTCCAAGGGGCATTAAAACCGTCTTGTTAAGCTACTGTGACTTCCACGTCTCTTTCACGGGGCATTGATATTGTCTTTTTATTCCACTGTAACCTCCACCACTCTTCCAAGGGGCATTGATATTGTCTTTTTATTCCAGTGGGACCTTCACCACTCTTCCAAGTGGCATTGTTATTGTCTTTTTAATCCACTGCGACCTCCACCACTCTTCCAAGGGGCATTAAAACCGTATTGTTAAACTACTGTGACCGCCACGTCTCTTCCAAGGTGCATTAAAACCGTCAATTTAAACCACTCTGAAATCCACAGCTCTTCCAAGTGGCATTTATATTGTCTTTTTATTCCACTGTAACCTCCACCATTCTTCCAAGGGGTATTGATATTGTCTTTTTAATGCACTGCGACATTCACCACTCTTCCAAGGGGCATTAAAACCATCTGGTTAAACAACTCTGAACTCCATAGCTCTTTCAAGAGGCATTGATATTGTCTTTTTATTTCACTGTAACCTCCACCACTCTTTCAAGGGGCATTGATATTGTCTTTTTATTCCACTGCGACCTCCACCACTCTTCCAAGGGGCATTAAAACTGTCTTTTTAAGCTACTGTGACCTCCACGTCACTTCCAATGGGCATTAAAACCATCTGGTTAAACCACTCTGAACTTCACAGCTCTTCCAAGGGGCATTGGTATTGTATTTTTATTCCACTCTAACCTCCACCACTCTTCCAAGGGGCATTAAAACTGTCTTGTTAAGCTACAGTGACCTCCACATCTCTTCCACGGGGCATTGATATAGTATTTTTATTCCACTGCGACCTCCACCACTCTTCCAAAGGGCATTGATATTGTCTTTTTAATCCACTGCGACCTCCACCATTCTTCCAAAGGGCATTAAAACCATCTTGTTAAGCTACTGTGACCTCCTCGTCTCTTCCACGGGGCATTGATATTGTCTTTTTATTCCACTGCGACCTCCACCACTCTTCCAAGGGGCATTGATATTGTCTTTTTAATCCACTGCAACCTCCACCACTCTTCCATGTGGCATTAATACCATCTTGTTAAGCAACTGTGACCTCCACGTCTCTTCCAAGGGGCATTAAAACCGTATGGTTAAACCACTCTGAACTCCACAGCTCTTCCAAGGGGCATTTGTATTGTCTTTTTATTCCAGTCTAACCTCCACCACTCTTCCAAGGGGCATTGACATTGTCTTTTTATTCCACTGCGACCTCCACCACTCTTCCAAGGGGCATTAAAACCATATTGTTAAGCTACAGTGACCTCCACATCTCTTCCACGGGGCATTGATATTGTCTTTTTATTCCACTGTAACCTCCACCAATCTTCCAAGGGACATTGATATTGCCTTTTTAATCCACAACGATCTCCACCACTCTTCCAAGGGGCATTAAAACCGTCTTGTTAAGTTACTGTGAACTCTAGGTCTCTTCCAAGGAGCGTTAAAACCGTATGTTTATACCACTCTGATCTCCACAGCTCTTCCAAGGGGCATGATTATTGTCTTTTTATTCCACTGTAACCTCCACCACTCTTCCAAGGGGCATTGATATTGTCATTTTATTCCACTGCGACCTCCACCAGTCCTCCAAGAGGCATTAAAACCATCTTGTTAAGCTACTGTGACCTCCACGTCTCTTCAACAGGGCATTGAAACTGTCTTTTTATTCCACTGTAAGCTCCACCACTCGTCTAAGGGGCATTGATATTATCTTTTTATTCCACTGCGACCTCCATCACTCTTCCAAGGCGCATTTATAATGTCTTTTTATTCCACTGCGACCTCCACCACTCTTCCAAGGCTCATTGATATTGTCTTTTTAATCCACTGCGACCTCCACCACTCTTCCAAGGGGCATTAAAACCGTCTTGTTTAGGTATTGTGACCTCCACATCTCTTCCACGGGGCATTGATATTGTCTTTCTTTTAACTGTAACCTCCACCACTGTTCCAATGGGCATTGATATTGTCTTTTTATTCAACTGTAACCTTCACCACTCTTCCAAGGGGCATTGATATTGTCTTTTTATTCCACTGTAACCTCCACCACTCTTCCAAGGGGCATTCATATTGTCTTTTTAATCCACTGCGACCTCCACCACTTTTCCAAGGGGCATTGTTATTGTCTTTTTAATCGCCTGCAACCTCCACCACTCTTCCAAGGGGCATTAAAACCATATTGTTAAGCTACAGTGACGTCCACATCTCTTCCACGGGGCATTGATATTGTCTTTTTATTCCATTGTAACCTCAACCAATCTTCCAAGGGGCATTGATATTGTTTTTTTATTCCACTGCGACCTCCACCACTCTTCCAAGGGGCATTAAAACCGTCTTGTTAAGTTACTGTGACCTCCACGTCTCTTCCAAGGAGCGTTAAAACCGTATGGTTATACCACTCTGAACTCCACAGCTCTTCCAAGGGGCATTATTATTGTCTTTTTATTCCACTGTAACCTCCACCACTCTTCCAAGGGGCATTGATTTTGTCATTTTATTCCACTGCGACCTCCACCAGTCCTCCAAGAGGCATTAAAACCGTCTTGTTAAGCTACTGTGACCTCCACGTCTCTTCAACGGGGCATTAAAACAGTCTTTTTATTCCACTGTAACCTCCACCACTCTTCCAAGGGGCATTTATAATGTCTTTTTATTCCACTGCGACCTCCACCACTCTTCCAAGGCTCATTGATATTGTCCTTTTAATTCACTGCGACCTCCACCACTCTTCCAAGGGGCATTAAAACCGTCTTGTTAAGCTTATTTGACCTCCACATCTCTTCCACGGGGCATTGATATTGTCTTTCTTTTAACTGTAACCTCCACCACTGTTCCAAGGGGCATTGATATTGTCTTTTTATTCCACTCTAACCTCCATCACACTTCCAAGCAGCATTGATATTGTCTTTTTATTCAACTGTAACCTTCACCACTCTTCCAAGGGGCATTGATATTGTCTTTTTATTCCACTGTAACCTCCACCACTCTTCCAAGGGGCATTCATATTGTCTTTTTAATCCACTGCGACCTCCACTACATTTCCAAGGGGTATTAAAACCGTCTTGTTAAGCTACTGTCACCTCCGCGTACCTTCCAAGGGGCATTAAAACCGTCAATTTAAACCACTCTGAACTCCACAGCTCTTGCAAGAGGCATTGATATTGTCTTTTTACTCCACTGTAACCTACAGCACTCTTTCAAGGGGCAATAATATTGTCTTTTTCTTCCACTACGACTTCCACCACTCTCCCAAGGTGCATTAAAAACATCTTGTTTAGCTACTGTAACGTCCATGTCTATTCTACGGGGCATTGATATTGTCTTTTTATTCCATTGCGACTTCCACCTCTCTTCTAAGGGGCATTGATATTGTCTTTTTAATCCACTGCGACCTCCACCACTGTTCCAAGAGGCAATAAAACAGTCTTGTTAAGCTACTGTGACCTCCACGTCTCTTCCAAGGGGCATTAAAACCATCTGGTTAAACCACTCTGAACTCCATAGCTCTTTCAAGAGGCATTGATATTGTCTTTTTATTTCACTGTAACCTCCACCACTCTTTCAACGGGCATTGATAATGTCTTTTTATTCCACTGCGACCTCCACCACGCTTCCAAGGGGCATGAAAACTGACTTGTTAAGCTACTGTGACCTCCATGTGTCTTCCACGGGGCATTGATATTGTCTTTTTAATCCTCTGTGACCTCCACCACTTTTCCAAGGGGCATTAAAACCGTCTTGTTAATTTACTGTGACCTCCACGTCTCTTCCAAGGGGCAATAAAACCATCTGGTTAAACCACTCTGAACTCCACAGTTCTTTCAAGGGTCATTGGTATTGTCTTTTTATTCCACTCTAACCTCCACCACTCTTCCAAGGGGCATTGACATTGTTTTATTATTCCACTGCGACCTCCATCATTCTTCCAAGGGGCATTGATATTGTCTTTTTATTCCACTGCCACCTCCACCACTCTTCCATGGGGCATTGATATTGTCTTTTTAATCCACTGCAACCTCCACCACTCTTCCAAGGGGCGTTGACATTGTCTTTTTATTCCACTGCGACCTCCACCATTCTTCCAAGGGGCATTAAAATAGTCTTGTTAAGCTACAGTGACCTCCACATCTCTTCCACGGGGCATTGATATTGTATTTAAATTCCACTGTAACCTCCACCACTCTACCAAGGGGCATTGATATTGTCTTTTTGTTCCACTGCGACCTCCATAATTCTTCCAAGGAGCATTGATATTGTCTCTTCATTCCACTGCCACCTCCACACCTCTTCCAAGGGTCATTGATATTGTCTTTTTATTCCACTGCAACTTCCACCTCTCTTCCAAGGGGCATTAAAACCGTCTTGTTAAGCTACTGTGACCTCCACGTCTCTTTCACGGGGCATTGATATTGTCTTTTTATTCCACTGTAACCTCCACCACTCTTCCAAGGGGCATTAATATTGTCTTTTTATTCCACTGGGACCTTCACCACTCTTCCAAGTGGCATTGTTATTGTCTTCTTAATCCACTGCGACCTCCACCACTCTCCCAAGGGGCATTAAAACCGTATTGTTAAACTACTGTGACCTCCACGTCTCTTCCAAGGTGCACTAAAACCGTCAATTTAAACCACTCTGAACTCCACAGCTTTTCCAAGTGCCATTGATATTGTCTTTTTATTCCACTGTAACCTCCACCATTCTTCCAAGGGGTATTGATATTGTCTTTTTAATGCAATGCGACAATCACCATTCTTCCAAGGGGCATTAAAACCATCTGGTTAAACAACTCTGAACTCCATAGCTCTTTCAAGAGGCATTGATATTGTCTTTTTATTTCACTGTAACCTCCACCACTCTTTCAAGGGGTATTGATATTGTCTTTTTATTCCACTGCGACCTCCACCACTCTTCCAAGGGGCATTTATAATGTCTTTTTATTCCACTGCGACCTCCACCACTCTTCCAAGGCTCATTGATATTGTCTTTTTAATCCACTGCGACCTCCACCACTCTTCCAAGGGGCATGAAAACCTTCTTGTTAAGCTATTGTGACCTCCACATCTCTTCCACGGGGCATTGATATTGTCTTTTTGTTCCACTGCGACCTCCATAATTCTTCCAAGGGGCATTGATATTGTCTCTTTATTCCACTGCCACCTCCACACCTCTTCCAAGGGTCATTGATATTGTCTTTTTAATCCACTGCGACCTCCACCACTTTTCCAAGGGGCATTAAAAACGTCTTTTTAAGCTACTGTGACCTCCACGTCACTTCCAATGGGCATGAAAACTGTCTGTTTAAACCACTCTGAACTCCACAGCTCTTCCAAGGGGCATTGGTATTGTCTTTTTATTCCACTCTAACCTCCACCACTCTTCCAAGGGGCATTGACATTGTCTTTTTCATTCCACTACGACCTCCACCATTCTTCCAAGGGGCATTAAAACTGTCTAGTTAAGCTACAGTGACCTCCACATCTCTTCCACGGGGCATTGATATTGTATATAAATTCCACTGTAACCTCCACCACTCTACCAAGGGACATTGATATTGTATTTTTATTCCACTGCGACTTCCACCACTTTCCAATGTGCATTGATATTGTCTTTTTAATCCACTGCGACATCCACCACTCTTCCAAATGGCATTAAAACCATCTTCTTAAGCTACTCTGACCTCGACGTCTCTTCCACGGGGCATTGATATTGTCTTTTTATTCCACTGCGACCTCCACCACTCTTCCTCGGGCTATTGATATTGTCTTTTTAATCCACTGCAACCTCCACCACTCTTCCATCTTGTTAATCTACTGTGACCTCCATGTCTCTTCCAACGGGCATTAAAACCGTATGGTTAAACCAATCTGAACTCCACAGAACTTCCAAGGGGCATTGATATTGTCTTTTTATTCCACTCTAACCTGCACCACTCTTCCAAGGGGCATTGATATTGTCTTTTTATTCCACTGCGACCTCCACCACTCTTCAAAGGTGCATTAGAACAGTCTTGTTAAGCTTCTGTGACCTCCATGTCTCTTCCACAGGGCATTGATATTGTCTTTTTATTCCACTGGAACCTCCAACACTCTTCCAAGGTGCATTGATATTGTCTTTTTATTCCACTGAGACTACAACCACTCCTTCATGGATCATTGACATTGTCTGTTTAATCCACTTCGACCTCCACCACTCTTCCAAGGGGCATTAAAACCGTCTTGTTAAGTTACTGTGACCTCCACATCTCTTCCATGGATCGTTAAAACCGTCTGGTCGCACCACTCTGAACTCCACAGCTCTTCAAAGGGGCATTATTATTGTCTTTTTAATCCACTGTAACCTCCACCACTCTTCCAAGGGGCATTGATATTGTCATTTTATTCCACTGAGACCTCCACCAGTCCTCCAAGAGGTATTAAAACCGTCTTGAAAAGCTACTGTGACCTCCACGTCTCTTCCACGGGGCATTGAAATAGTCTTTTTATTCCACTGTAACCTCCACCACTCGTCCAAGGGGCATTGATATTGTCTTTTTATTCCACTGCGACCTCCACCACTCTTCCAAGGGGCATTTATAATGTCTTTTTATTCCACTGCGACCTCCACCACTCTTCCAAGGCTCACTGATATTGTCTTTTTAATCCACTGCGGACTCCACCACTCTTCCCAGGGGCATTAAAACCTTCTTGTTAAGCTATTGTGACCTCCACATCTCTTCCACGGGGCATTGATATTGTCTTTATTTTATCTGGAACCTCCACAACTGTTCCAAGGGGCATTGATATTGTCTTTTTATTCCACTGTAACCTCCATCACTCTTCCAAGGGGCATTGATATTGTCTTTTTATTCAACTGTAACCTTGAAAACTCTTCCAAGGGGCATTGATATTGTCTTTTTATTCCACTGCAACCTCCACCACTCTTCCAAGGAGCATTCATATTGTCTTTTTAATCAACTGCGACCTCCACCACTTTTCCAAGGGGCATTAAAACCGTCTTGTTAAGCTACTGTCACCACCACATCCCTTCCAAGGGGTATTAAAACCATAAATTTAAACCACTCTGAGCTCCACAGCTCTTGCAAGGGGCATTGATATTGTCTTTTTTTTCCAATGTATCCTCCAGCACTATTCCAAGGGGCATTGATATTGTCTTTTTATTCCACTGCAACTTCCACCTCTCTTCCAAGGGGCATTAAAACCATCTTGTTAAGCTACTGTGACCTCCACGTCTCTTTCACGGGGCATTGATATTGTCTTTTTATTCCACTGTAACCTCCACCACTCTTCCAAGGGGCATTAATATTGTCTTTTTATTCCACTGGGACCTTCACCACTCTTCCAAGTGGCATTGTTATTGTCTTCTTAATCCACTGCGACCTCCACCACTCTTCCAAGGGGCATTAAAACCGAATTGTTAAACTACTGTGACCTCCACGTCTCTTCCAAGGTGCATAAAAACCGTCAATTTAAACCACTCTGAACTCCACAGCTCTTCCAAGTGGCATTGATATTGTCTTTTTATTCCACTGTAACCTCCACCATTCTTCCAAGGGGTATTGATATTGTCTTGTTAATGCACTGCGACATTCACCACTCTTCCAAGGGGCATTAAAACCATCTGGTTAAACAACTCCGAACTCCATAGCTCTTTCAAGAGGCATTGATATTGTCTTTTTGTTTCACTGTAACCTCCACCACTCTTTCAAGGGGCATTGATATTGTCTTTTTATTCCACTACGACCTCCACCACTCTTCCAAGGGGCATTAAAACTGTCTTGTTAAGCTACTGTGACCTCCACGTGTCTTCCACGGGGCATTGATATTGTCTTTTTAATCCTCTGTGACCTCCACCACTTTTCCAAGGGGCATTAAAACCGTCTTGTTAATCTACTGTGATCTCCACGTCTCTTCCAAGGGGCAATAAAACCATCTGGTTAAACCACTCTGAACTCCACAGCTCTTCCAAGGGGCATTGGTATTGTCTTTTTATTCCACTCTAACCTCCACCACTCTTCCAAGGGGCATTGACATTGTCATTTTATTCCTCTGCGACCTCCATCATTCTACCAAGAGGCATTGATATTGTCTTTTTATTCCACTGCCACCTCCACCACTCTTCCAAGGGACATTGATATTGTCTTTTTAATCCACTGCGACCTCCACCACTTTTCCAAGGGGCATTAAAAATGTCTTTTTAAGCTACTGTGACCTCCACGTCACTTCCAATGGGCATTAAAACCGTCTGGTTAAACCACTCTGAACTCCACAGCTCTTCCAAGGGGCATTGGTTTTGTCTTTTTATTCCACTCTAACCTCCACCACTCTTCCAAGGGGCATTGACATTGTCTTTTTATTCCACTGCGACCTCCACCATTCTTCCAAGGGGCATTAAAACTGTCTTGTTAAGCTACAGTGACCTCTACATCTCTTCCACGGGGCAATGATATTGTATTTCAATTCTACTGTAATCTTCACCACTCTACCAAGGGGCATTGATATTGTCTTTTTATTCCACTGCGACCTCCATCATTCTTCCAAGGGGCATTGATATTGTCTTTTCATTCCAATGCCACCTCCACCACTCTTCCAAGGGGCATTGATATTGTCTTTTTAATCCACTGCGACCTCCACCACTTTTCCAAGGGGCATTAAAAACGTCTTTTTAAGCTACTGTGAGCTCCACGTCACTTCCAATGGGCATTAAAACCGTCTGGTTAAACCACTCTGAACTCCACAGCTCTTCCAAGGGGCATTGGCATTGTCTTTTTATTCCACTCTAACCTCCACCACTCTTACAAGGGGCATTGACATTGTTTTTTTATTCCACTGCGACCTCCATCATTCTTCCAAGGGGCATTAAAACTGTCTTGTTAAGCTACAGTGACCTCCACATCTCTTCCATGGGGCATTGATATTGTATTTAAATTCCACTGTAACCTCCACCACTCTACCAAGGGGCATTGATATTGTATTTTTATTCCACTGCGACCTCCACCACTCTTCCAAAGGGCATTGATATTGTCTTTTTAATCCACTGCGACCTCCACCATTCTTCCAAAGTGCATTAAAACCATCTTGTTAAGCTACTGTGACCTCCACGTCTCTTCCACGGGGCATTGATATTGTCTTTTTATTCCACTGCAACCTCCACCACTCTTCCAAGGGGCATTGATATTGTCTTTTTAATCCACTGCAACCTCCACCACTCTTCCATGTGGCATTAAAACCATCTTGTTAAGCTACTGTGACCTCCACGTCTCTTCCAAGGGGCATTAAAACCGTATGGTTAAACCAATCTGAACTCCACAGATCTTTCAAGGGTCACTGATATTGTCTTTTTATTCCAAGGTATCCTCCACCACTCTTCCAAGGGGCATTGATATTGTCTTTTTATTCCACTGCGACCTCCACCACTCTTCAAAGGTGCATTAAAACCGTCTTGTTAAGCTACTGTGACCTCCATGTATCTTCCACAGGACATTGATATTGTCTTTTTATTCCACTGGAACCTCCAACACTCTTCCAAGGTGTATTGATATTGTCTTTTTATTCCACTGAGACTTCAACCACTCCTTCAATTAGCATTGACATTGTCTTTTTAATCCACTTTGACCTCCACCACTCTTCCAAGGGGCATTAAAATAGTCTTGTTAATCTACTGTGACCTCAACGTCTCTTCCAAGGGAGTTAAAACCGTCAATTTAAACCACTCTCAACTCCACAGCTCTTGCAAGGGGCTTTGATATTGTTTTTTATTCCACTGTAACCTCCAGAACTCTTCCAAGGGGCATTGATATTGTCTTTTTATTCCACTGCGACTTTCACCTCTCTACCAAGGGACATTAAAACCGTCTTGTTAAGCTATTGTGACATCCACGTCTCTTTCACGGGGCATTGATATTGTCTTTTTATTCCACTGCCACCTCCATTAAAAACGTCTTTTTAAGCTACTGTGACCTCCACGTCACTTCCAATGGGCATTAAAACCATCTGGTTTAACTACTCTGAACTCCACTGCTCTTCCAAGGGGCATTGATATTGTCTTTTTAATCCACTGTTACCTCCACCACTCTTAAAAGGGGCATTGATATTGTTTTTTTATTCCACTGCGACCTAAACTACTTTTCCAAGGGGCATTGATATTGTCTTTTTATTCCACTGCGACCTCCACCACTCTTCTAACGGGCATTTATATTGTCTTTTTAATCCACTGCAACCTCCAACACTCTTCCAAGGGGCATTAAAACCGTATTGTTAAACTACTGAGACCTCCACGTCTCTTCCAAGGTGCATTAAAACCGTCAATTTAAACCACTCTGAACTCCACAGCTCTTGCAAGAGGCATTGATATTGTCTTTTTACTCCACTGTAAACTACAGCACTCTTTCAAGGGGCAATAATATTGTCTTTTTATTCCACTACGACTTCCACCACTCTCCCAAGGTGCATTAAAAACATCTTGTTTAGCTACTGTAACGTCCATGTCTATTCCAAGGGGCATTGATATTGTCTTTTTATTCCATTGCAACTTCCACCTCTCTTCTAAGGGGCATTGATATTGTCTTTTTAATCCACTGCGACCTCCACCACTCTTCCAAGAGGCAATAAAACAGTATTGTTAAGCTACTGTGACCTCCACGTCTCTTCCAAGGGGCATTAAAACCATCTGGTTAAACCACTCTGAACTCCATAGCTCTTTCAAGAGGCATTGATATTGTCTTTTTATTTCACTGTAACCTCCACCACTCTTCCAAGGGGCATTGACATTGTCTTATTATTCCACTGCGACCTCCATCATTCTTCCAAGGGGCATTGATATTGTCTTTTTATTCCACTGCCACCTCCACCACTCTTCCAAGTTGCATTGATATTGTCTTTTTAATCCACTGCAACCTCCACCACTTTTCCAAGGGGCATTAAAAACGTCTTTTTAAGCTACTGTGACCTCCACGTCACTTCCAATGGGCATTAAAACCGTCTGGTTAAACCACTCTGAACTCCACAGCTCTTGCAAGGGGCATTGGTATTGTCTATTTATTCCACTCTAACCTCCACCACTCTTCCAAGGGGCATTGACATTGTCTTTTTATTCCACTGCGACCTCCACCATTCTTCCAAGGGGCATTAAAATAGTCTTGTTAAGCTACAGTGACCTCCACATCTCATCCACGGGGCATTGATATTGTATTTAAATTCCACTGTAACCTCCACCACTCTGCCAAGGGGCATTGATATTGTCTTTTTGTTCCACTGCGACCTCCATAATTCTTCCAAGGGGCATTGATATTGTCTTTTTATTCCACTGCCACCTCCACACCTCTTCCAAGGGTCATTGATATTGTCTTTTTAATCCACTGCGACCTCCACCACTCTTCCAAGGGGCTTTAAAACCATCTTGTTAAGCTACTGTGACCTCCACGTCTCTTCCAAGGGGCATTAAAACCGTCAATTTAAACCACTCTGAATTGCACAGCTCTTGCAAGAGGCATTGATATTGTCTTTTTATTCCACTGTTACTTCCACCACTCTTCCAAGGGGCATTGATTTTGTCTTTTTTATCCACTGCGACCTCCATCACTCTTCCAAGAAGCATTAAAACCGTCTTGTTTAGCTACTGTGACCTCCACGTCTATTCCACGGTGCCTTAAAACCTTCTTGTTAAACCACTGTGAACTCCACAGCTCTTCCAAGGGGCATTGATATTGTCTTTTTATTCCACTGTAACCTCCACTACTCTTCCAAGGGGCATTGATATTGTCTTTTTATTTTACTGCGACCTCCACCACTCTTCCAAGGGGCATTAATATTGTCTTTTTATTCCACTGCGACCTCCACCACTCTTCTAAGGGTCATTGATATTGTCTTTTTATTCCACTGTAACCTCCACCACTCTTCCAAGGGGCATTGATATTGTCTTTTTATTCCACTGCGACCTCCACCTCTCTTCCAAGGGGCATTAAAACCATCTTGTTAAGCTACAGTCACCTCCACATCTCTTCCACGGGGCATTGATATTGTCTTTAAATTCCACTGTAACCTCCACCACTCAACCAAGGGGCATTGATATTGTATTTTTATTCCACTGCGACCTCCAACACTCTTCCAAAGGTCATTGATATTGTCTTTTTAATCCACTGCGACCTCCACCACTCTTCCAAAGGGCATTAAAACCATCTTGTTAAGCTACTGTGACCTCCACTTCTCTTCCACGGAGCATTGATATTGTCTTTTTATTCCACTGCGACCTCCGCTACTCATCCAAGGGGCATTGATATTGTCTTTTATTCCACTGCGACCTCCACCACTCTACCAAGGTGCATTGATATTGTCTTTTTATTCCACTGTAACCTACACCACTCTTCCAAGGGGCATTGATTTTGTCTTTTTATTCCACTGCGACATCCGCTACTCTTCCAAGGGGCATTTATATTGTCTTTTTTTTCACTGCGACCTCCACCAATCTTACAAGGGGCATTTATATTGTCTTCTTAATCAACTGCGACCTCCACCACTCTTCATAGGGGCAAGAAAACCATCTTGTTAACCTACTTTGACATCCACGTCAATTCCACGGTGCATTGATATTGTCTTTTTATTCCACTGCGACCTCCACCACTCTACCAAGGGGCATTGATATTTTCTTTTTATTCCACTGTGACCTACACCACTCTTCCAAGGGTCATTGATATTGTCTTTTTTATTAACTGTGACCTCCACCACTCTTCCAAGGGGCTTTAAAACTGTCTGGTTAAACCACTCTGAACTCCACAGCTCTTCCAAGGGGCATTGATATTGTCGTTCTTTTCCACTGTAACCTCCACCACTCTTCCAAGGGGCATTGATTTTGTCTTTTTCTTCCACTGCGACCTTAACCACTCTTCCAAAGGGCATTGATATTGTCTTTTTAATCCACTGCGACCTCCACCACTGTTCCAAGGGGCATTAAAACCGTATTGTTAAATTACTGTGACCTCCACGTCTCTTCCAAGGTGCATTAAAAACATCAATTTAAACCACTCTGAACTCCACAGGTCTTGCAAGAGGCATTGATATTGTCTTTTTACTCCACTGTAACCTACAGCACTCTTTCAAGGGGCATTGCTTTTGTCTTTTTATTCCACTACGACTTCCACCACTCTCCCAAGGTGCATTAAAAACATCTTGTTTAGCTACTGTAACGTCCATGTCTATTCCACCGGGCATTGATATTGTCTTTTTATTCCACTGTATCCTCCACCACTCTTCCAAGGGGTATTGATATTGTCTTTTTTTTCCACGGTGACTTACACCTCTCTTCTAAGGGGCATTGATATTGTCTTTTTAATCCACTGCGACCTCCACCACTCTTCCAAGGGGCATTGAAACAGTCTTGTTAATCTACTGTGACCTCCACGTGTCATTCAATGGGCATTGAAACCGTCAATTTAAACCACTCTCAACTCCACAGCTCTTGCAAGGGGCTTTGATATTGTTTTTTATTCCACTGTAACCTCCACCACTCTTCTAAGGGGCATTGATATTGTCTTTTTAATCCACTGCGACCTCCACCACTCTTCCAATGGGCATTAAAATAGTCTTGTTATGCTACTGTGACCTCAACGTTCCTTCCACGGGCCATTGATATTGTCTTTTTATTCCATTGCGACCTCCACCACTCTTCCAATGGGCATTAAAACCGTCTTGTTAAGCTACTTTGACCTCCAAGTCTCTTCCAAGTGGCATTAAAACCGTCTTGTTAAGCTACTTTGACCTCCAAGTCTCTTCCAAGGGGCATTAAAACCGTCTGGTTAAACCGCTCTGAGCTCCACAGCTCTTCCAAGGGGCATTGACAATGTCTTTTTATTCCATTGTAACCTTCTGCACTCTTCCAAGTGCATTGATATTGTCTTTTTATTCCTCTGATACGTCCACGACTCTTCCAAGGGGCATTGAAACCGTCTTGTTAAGCTACTGTGACATTCAAGTTTCTTACACAGTGCATTGATATTGTCTTTTTATTCCACTGTAACCTCCACCATTCTTCCAAGGGGCCTTGATATTGTCTTTTTATTCCACTGTAACCTCCACCAATCTTCCAAGGGGCATTGATATTGTCTTTTTATTCCACTGCGACCTCCACCATTCTTCTAAGGGGTATTGATATTGTGTTTTAAATCCACAATGATCTCCACCACTCTTCCAAGGAGCATTAAAACAGTCTTGTTAAGCTACTGCTACCTCCTCGTCTCTTCCAAGGGGCATTAAAACCGTCTGGTTAAACACTCTGAACTCCACGCCTCTTACAAGAGGCATTGATATTGTCTTTTTATTCGACTGTAACATCCACCACTCTTCCAAAGGGCATTGATATTGTCTTTTTAATCAACTGCGACCTCCAACACTCTTCCAAGGGGCATTAAAACCGTCATGTGAAGCTACTGTGACATCCACGTCCCTTCCACGGGGCATTGATATTGTCTTTTTATTCCACTGCAACCTCCACCACTCTTCCAAGGGTCGTTGGTATTGTCTTTTTAATCCACTGCGACCTCCACCACTCTTCCAAGGGGCATTGATATTGTCTTTTTAATCCACTGTGACCTCCACGTCTCTTCCAAGGGACATTAAAACCGTCAATTTAAACCACTCTGTACTCCACAGCTCTTCCAAGGAGCACTGGTATTGTCTTTTTTTTCCACTCTAACCTCCACCACTCTTCCAAGGGGCATTAAAACTGTCTTGTTATGCTACTGTCACGTCGACTTCTCTTCCAAGGGGTATTAAAACCATCTGGTTAAACCACTCTGAACTCCACAGCTCTTCCAAGGGGCATTTGTATTGTCTTTTATTCCACTCTAACCTCCACCACACTTACAAGGTGCATTGACATTGTCTTTTTATTCCACTGCGACCTCCACCATTCTTCCAAGGGGCATTAAAACCATATTGTTAAGCTACAGTGACCTCAACATCTCTTCGATGGGGCATTGATATTGTCTTTTAATTCCACTGCGACCTCCAAAACTCTTCCAAGGGGCATTGATATTGTCTTTTTAATCCACTGCGAACTCCACCACTCTTCCAAGAGGCATTAAAACCGTCTTGTTATGCTACTGTGACGTCGACTTCTCTTCCAAGGGGCATTAAAACCATCTGGTTAAACCACTCTGAACTCCACAGCTCTTCCAAGGGGCATTATTATTGTCTTTTTTTCCACTGTAACCTCCACCACTCTTCCAAGGGGCAGTGATATTGTCTTTTTATTCCACTGCGACCTCCACCAGTCCTCCAAGAGGCATTAAAACCATCTTGTTAAGCTACTGTGACCTCCACCTTTCTTCCACGGGGCATTTATATTGTATTTTTATTCCACTGCGACCTCCACCACTCTTCCAAGGGGCATTCATATTGTCTTTTTAATCCACTGCGAACTCCACCACTCTTCCAAGGGGCATTAAAACCATCTTGTTATGCTACTGTGACGTCGACTTCTCTTCCAAGGGGCATTAAAACCATCTGGTTAAACCACTCTGAACTCCACAGCTCTTCCAAGGGGCGTTATTATTGTCTTTTTATTCCACTGTAACCTCCCCCACTCTTCCAAGGGGCATTGATATTGTCTTTTTATTCCACTGCGACCTCCACCAGTCCTCCAAGAGGCATTAAAACCATCTTGTTAAGCTACTGTTACCTCCACGTCTCTTCGACGGGGCATTTAAATTGTCTTTTTATTCCACTGTAACCTCCACCACTTGTCCAAGGGGCATTGATATTGTCTTTTTATTCCACTGCGACCTCCACCACTCTTCCAAGGGGCATTGATAATGTCTTTTTATTCCACTGCGACCTCCACCACTCTTCCAAGGTTCATTGATATTGTCTTTTTAATCCACTGCGACCTCCACCACTCTTCAAAGGGGCATTAAAACCGTCTAGTTAAGCTATTGTGACTTCCACATCTCTACCACGGGGCATTGATATTGTCTTTTTATTTAACTGTAACCTCCACCGCTTTTCCAAGGGGCATTGATATCGTCTTTTTATTCCACTGTAACCTCCATCACTCTTCCAAGGGGCATTGATATTGTCTCTTTATTCAACTGTAACCTCCACAACTCTTCCAAGGGGCATTGATATTGTCTTTTTAATCCACTGCGACCTCCACCACTCTTCCAATGGGCATTGATATTGTCTTTTTAATCCACTGTGACCTCCACGTCTCTTTCAACGGGCATTAAAACCGTCAATTTAAACCACTCTGTACTCCACAGCTCTTCCAAGGAGCACTGGTATTGTCTTTTTTTTCCACTCTAACCTCCACCTCTCTTCCAAGGGGCATTGAAATTGTCTATTTTTTTCCACTGCGACCTCCTCCACTCTTCCAAGGGGCATTAAGACCATCTTGATAAGCTACAGTGACCTCCACAACTCTTCTATGGGGCATTGATATTGCCTTTTTATTCCACTGTACTCTCTACCACTCTTCCAATGTGCATTGATATTGTCTTTTTAATCCACTGCGACCTCCACCACTCTTCCAAGGCTCATTGATATTTTCTTTTTAATCCACTGAGACCTCCACCACTCTTCAAAGGGGCATTAAAACCGTCTAGTTAAGCTATTGTGACTTCCACATCTCTACCACAGGGCATTGATATTGTCTTTTAATCCACTGCAACCTCCACCACTCTTCCAAGGGGCATTAAAGCCGTCTTGTTAAGCTACTGTCACGTCCATGTCTATTCCACGGGGCATTGATATTGTCTTTTTATTCAACTGTAACCTCCACCTCTCTTCCAAGTGGCATTGACATTGTCTTTTTATTCCACTGCGACTTCCACCACTCTTCCAAGGGGCATTAAAACTGTCTTGTTAAGCTACTGTGACCTCCACGTCTCTTCCAAGGGGGATTAAAAGTGTCTGGTAAAACCACTCTGAACTCCACAGCTCTTCCAAGGGGCATTGATATTGTCTTTTGATTCCACTGTAACCTCCACCACTCTTCCAAGGGTCATTGATTTTGATTTTTTATTCCACTGCGACCTCCACCTCTCTTCCAATGGGCATTGTTATTGTCTTTTTAATTCACTGCGACCTCCAACACTCTTCCAAGGGGCATTAAAACCATCTGGTTAAACCACTCTGAACTCCACAGCTCTTCCAAGGGGCATTATTATTGTCTTTTTATTCCACTGTAACCTCCCCCACTCTTCCAAGGGGCATTGATATTGTCTTTTTATTCCACTGCGACCTCCACCAGTCCTCCAAGAGGCATTAAAACCGTCTTGTTAAGCTACTGTCACCTCCACGTCCCTTCCAAGGGGCATTAAAACCATCAATTTAAACCACTCTGAACTTCGCAGCTCTTGCAAGGGGCATTGATATTGTCTTTTTATTCCAATGTAACCTCCAGCACTCTACCAAGGGGCATTGATATTGTCTTTTTATTCCACTGCAACTTCCACCTCTCTTCCAAGGGCATTAAAACCGTCTTGTTAAGCTACTGTGACCTCCACGTCTCTTTCACGGGGCATTGATATTGTCTTTTTATTCCACTGTAACCTCCACCACTCTTCCAAGGGGCATTAATATTGTCTTTTTATTCCACTGGGACCTGCACCACTCTTCCAAGTGGCATTGATACTGTCTTTCTAATCCACTGCGACCTCCACCACTCTTCCAAGGGGCATTAAAACCGTATTTTTAAGCTACTGTGACCTCCACGTCTCTTCCAAGGTTCTTAAAAACCGTCAATTTAAACCACTCTGAACTCCACAGCTCTTGCAAGAGGTACTGATATTGTCTTTTTACTCCACTGTAACCTACAGCACTCTTTCAAGGGACATTGATATTGTCTTTTTATTCCACTACGACGTCCTCCACTCTACCAAGGTGCATTAAAAACATCTTGGTTAGCTACTGTAACGTCCATATCTATTCCACGGGATATTGATAATTGTCTTTTTATTCCACTGCGACTTCCACCTCTCTTCTGAGGGGCATTGGTATTGTCTTTTTAATCCACTGCGACCTAAACCACTCCTCAAAGAGGCATTAAAACAGTTTTGTTAAGCTACTGTGACCTCCACATCTCTTCCAAGGGGCATTAAAACCGTCTGGTTAAACCACTCTGAACTCTACAGCTCTTCCAAGGGGCATTGATATTGTCTTTTTATTCCACTGTAACCTCCACAATTCTTCCAAGGGGTATTGATATTGTCTTTTTAATGCAATGTGACCTCCACCACTCTTCCAAGGGTCATTAAAACCATCTGGTTAAACCACTCTGAACTCCATAGCTCTTTCAAGAGGCATTGATATTGTCTTTTTATTTCACTGTAACCTCCACCACTCTTTCAAGGGGCATTGATATTGTTTTTTTATTCCACTGCGACCTCCACCACTCTTCCAAGGGGCATTAAAGCTGTCTTTTTACGCTACTGTGACCTCCACGTGTCTTCCACGGGGCATTGATATTGTCTTTTTAATCCAATGTGACCTCCACCACTATTCCAAGGGGCATTAAAACCGTCTTGTTAATCTTCTGTGACCTCCACGTCTCTTCCAAGGGGCAATAAAACCATCTTGTTAAACCACTCTGAACTCCACAGCTCTTCCAAGGGGCATTGGTATTGTCTTTTTATTCAACTCTAACTTCCACCACTATTCCAAGGGGCATTGACATTGTCTTTTAATTCCACTGCGACCTCCATCATTCTTTACCAAGGGGCATTGATATTGTCTTTTTATTCCACTGCCTCCTCCACCACTCTTCCAAGGGGCATTGATATTGTCTTTTTAATCCTCTGCGACCTCCACCACTTTTCCAAGGGGCATTAAAAAGGTCTTTTTAAGCTACTGTGACCTCCACGTCAATTCGAATGGGCATTAAAACTGTCTGGTTAAACCACTCTGAACTCCACAGCTCTTCCAAGGGGCATTGGTATTGTCTTTTTATTCCACTTTAACCTCCACCACTCTTCCAAGGGGCATTAAAACTGTCTTGTTAAGCTGCTGTAACCTCAATGTCGTTTCCACGGGGCATTGATATTGTCTTTTTATTCCAATGTAACCTCCACCACTCTTCTAAGGGGCAGTGGTATTGTATTTTTAAACCACTGCGATCTCCACCTCTCTTCCAAGAGGCATTAAAAACATCTTATTAAGCTACTATGACCTCCACGTCTCTTCCAAGGGGCATTAAAACCGTCTGGTTAAACCACTCTGAATTCCACAGCTCATCAAAGTGGCATTGATATTGTCTTTTTATTCCACTGTAACCTCCACCACTTTTCCTATGGGAATTGATATTGTCTTTTTATTATTATTATTATTATTTATTATTATTATAGCTGCATTTATTCCATGGCGCTTTACATGTGATAGGGATATACATAACAAAAGCATTTACATAATCTTAACAAAACGAGTCAGCGACTGGTACAGGGGGAGCGAGGACCCTGCCCGCGAGTGCTCACATTCTAGAAGGGATGTGTGAGGATACATTAGGTGAGGGTAGAGCTGGTCGTGCAGCGGTGGTTACTGCAGGTTGTAGGCTTGTCGGAAGAGGTGGGTCTTCAGGTTTCTTTTGAAGGTTTCCACGGTCGGTGAGAGTCTGATGTGTTGGGATGAGAGTTCCAGAGTAGGGGGGATGCACGGGAGAAATTTTGTATACGATTGTGGGAGGAGGAGATAAGAGGGGAGTAGAGAAAGAGATTTTGTGAGGATCGGAGGTTGCATGCAGGTCAGTACCGGGAGACAAGGTCACAGATGTATGGGGGAGACAGGTTGTGGATGGCTTTGTATGCCATGGTTAGAGTTTTGAACTGGATTCTCTGGGCAATGGGGAGCCAGTGAAGAGATTGACAGAGAGGAGAGGCCGGGGAACAGCGGGGGGACAGGTGAATTAGTCGAGCAGCAGAGTTTAGGATAGATTGGAGAGGCGCAAGAGTGTTGTAGGGGAGGCCACGGAGCAGGAGGTTGCAGTAGTCGAGGCGGGATATGATGAGGGCATGCACTAGTGTTTTTGCAGAGTCTTTGCTGAGGAATGCACGGATCCGGGAGATGTTTTGAGTTGGAGTCGGCAGGAAGTGGAAAGGGCTTGGATATGTGGCTTGAAGGAGAGATCAGCGTCCAGGGTTACTCCAAGGCAGCGAGCTTGTGGGACTGGGGAGAGTGAACAGCCATTGACGTTGATGGCTAGGTCAGATGGGGGATGTGAATGAGAGGGTGGAAAGATGATGAACTCTGTTTTATCCATGTTGAGTTTTAGAAATCTGTCAGAGAAGAAGGATGACATGGCAGACAGATATTTTGGGATTTTGGTTAGTAGGGAGGAGATATCAGGTCCAGAGAGGTAGATCTGTGTGTCGTCAGCATAGAGGTGATACTGAAAACCGTGAGACTCTATGAGCTGTCCCAAGCCAAAGGTGTAGATGGAGAAGAGCAGAGGTCCTAGAACTGAACCTTGGGGGACACCGACAGATAGGAGGCAAGATGAGGAGGTGGTGCGTGAGTGGGAGACGCTGAATGTCCTGTCTGTTAAATATGAGTAAATTCAAGATAGAGCCAAGTCCGTGATGCCAAGAGATGAGAGAATCTGGAGTAAGAGGGAATCGTCCACTGTGTCAAAGGCAGATGACAGGTCCAGAAGGAGGAGGTTGGATTAGTGTCGCTTGGATTTGGCATTTAGTAGGTCGTTGGTGACTTTGGTCAGGGCAGTTTCAGTCAAGTGATGCGGTCGGAAGCCAGATTGCAGGCGGTCGAAGAGGGAGCAGGAGGAGAGGTGGGAGGACAGTTCAAGGTGGACATGTTGTTCTAGTAGTTTTGAGGCAAAGGGGAGGAGTGATATGGGGCGGTAGCTAGTCAGAGAGGAAGGGTCAAGGGAGGGCTTTTTGAGGATGGGTGTGATTGCGGCATGTTTGAAACATGAGGGGAAGACACCGGTTGTTAGGGATAGATTGAAGAGGTGGGTTAGGGTTGGGATGAAGACTGTGGTAAGGTTAGTGATGAGGTGGGATGGGATTGGGTCAAGTTCGCAGGTGGTGAGGTGTGATTTGGAGAGTAAAGAGGAGACTTGACCTTCTGTAATGGTGGAGAAGTGGGGTTTGGAGGAGGAGGGTTGAATAGATATGAGGAGGGGTTGTGTGGACTTTAGGCAAAAGTTTTGTCTGATGGTGTCAATCTTCTGTTTGAAGAATGAGGTAAAGTCGTTGGCTGAGATGAGAGAAGAGATAAGAGGTGCTGGGGGACGAAGGAGAGAGTTGAAAGTGTTAAATAGCTGTTTAAGGTTGTGAGATAGGGAGGATATGAGAGATGAGAAGTAGGTTTGTTTTGCTATAGTGAGTGCAGACTTGAAATTAGTGAGGGATTGCTTGAATGCGATGAAGTGCTCGATGGAGTGAGACCTTTTTACATCTCCGCTCTGCAACCCTGGAGGCCCGGCGCAGTTCTTTAGTAAGTTTAGTGTGCCAGGGTTGCCTGTTGAATGTGCGAGATGTGGTGTGTGCGAGAGGGGCGATCGAGTCTAGAGCTGCAGCTATTGTGGTGTTAAATGAAGCAGCAGCAACGTCTGCATCGTGTAAGGAATTTATGTCTGTAAGAGGGAGGAGGGATTCAGAGAGTGAGTGTAAGTCAAGGTGTTTGAGATTTCTGCGAGGGTATGCAAGTTTGTGGAGTGGGGATTGTTGCCCCAGGGAGGAGAGAGAAGAGAATGTAAGTAGGCAGTGATCAGAGAGAGGGAGAGGTGAGTTAGAGAGGTTAGATAGGGAACAGAGGTGGGTGAAAATGAGGTCCAGTGTGTGGCCATCTTTGTAGGTGGGTGTGGAAGACCATTGAGTGAGTCCGAAGGAGGAAGTGAAAGATAGAAACTTAGAGACAGACGAGTGGGAAGTGTTAATGGGGATGTTGAAGTCACCCATTATGATAGTGGGGATGTCAGTTGAGAGGAAGTGAAGCAGCCAGGTGGTGAAGTGGTCTAAGAAGGTGGTGACTTGCCCTGGGGGTCGGTAAACGACGGCCAGATGGAGGTTGGAGGGGGAATAGATGCGCACACAGTGCACCTCAAAAGAGGAGAGTGTAACGGAGGGTGGCAGTGGCATTTGGGTGAAAGCGTGTTCTGATAGGAGAAAACCTACGCCTCCGCCATGTTTGCCATTGGGGCGGGGTGTGTGGGAAAGGTGGAATCCGCCATATGAAAGTGCAGCTGGGGAGGCTGTGTCAGAGGGGGTGAGCCAGGTTTCAATGATGGCGAGGAAGGAAAGTTTGATTGTAATGAAAAGATCGTGGATGAAGGAAAGTTTGTTGCAGACAGAGCGAGCGTTCCATAGAGCTCCTGTTAGAGCAACTAAGGGAGTGGGGATTGGTTGGATGGGTATGAGGTTAGAAGGGTTGCGACAGTTTGTGGAAGGTCGTGGATAGGAGGAAGAAGTAACTGTGGGGATATGGCGAGGAGGACCAGGATTTGGAGACACATCTCCAGCAGTGAGGAGGAGCAGAGAAAGTGTTAGCAGGTGGGAGCAAGAGAGAGCATGAGGTGGCTGTCTGTGTTTGGAGATCCAGGATTGAATGTTTAGGAATAATTTGGAGGAGGAGGTGAGATGAATGGGGAGGATGGAGGGAGAGATGAAGAGTTTCTTACTAGGTGTAGGGATTTGAGTGGTTACTAGAAAGTGGAGGACTACAGAGGAAAAAGTGAGAGCTAACAGAAACATAGTTAAAAGAGAGTAAGTGGTCAAAGTGTTGGTTACCTAACTCCTGCCCTGACTAATTGCCTCTGAAATAACTGCCACTTATCTCCGATGCCACTTTGCACTAGAAGACGTGTGCACACCCCAGCACAAGTGCACCCCTTACAGAGCTTCTAAATATATAGGGCACATTAAACTATCAGGTGAAGGGCATTGTGGGAGCTGCAAATGGCTAAATTAGCAGCTGGTCGTCTCACCAGGAGATGGCTGGGTGATCAAACACAGAGCTAGGACTCTAGTATCTGCAGTTTAGCACCTCTAAAAATCAGATAAGATCTATAGTGAGGAAGGGACAGACATATGTGGGTATTGAATGGAGTGGGACACATAAAGCAGAGAAGTTATGCAGAGCATGTACCAGTGAGGTGAATCAGCAAAGCAGAGCATTAGATTACAGCAGACACAGCAAGCAGAGAAGTTATGCAGAGCATGTACCAGTGAGGTTATTCCACTGCGACCTCCACCACTCTTCCAAGGGGCATTGATATTGTCTTTTTATTCCACTACGACCTCCGCCACTCTTCCAAAGGGCATTGATATTGTCTTTTATTCCACTGTCACCTCCACCACTGTTCTAAGGGGCATTAAAACCATCTTGTTAAGCTACTGTGACCTCCACGTCTCTTCCACAGGGCATTGTTATTGTCTTTTTATTCCACTGCGACCTCCACCACTCTGCCAAGGGGCATTAAAACTGTCTTGTTAAGCTACTGTGATGTCCACGTCTCTTCCACGCGGCATTGATGTTGTCTTTTTATTCCTCTGCGACCTCCACCACTCTTTCAAGTGGCATCGATAATGTCTATTTAATCCACTGCGACCTCCACCAATCTTCCAAGGGGCATTAAAACCGTCTTGTTAAGCTACTGTGACCTCCACGTCTCTTCCACAGGGCATTGTTTTTGTCTTTTTATTCCTCTGCGACCTCCACCACTCTGCCAAGGGGCATTAAAACCATCTTGTTAAGCTACTGTGACCTCCACGTCTCTTCCACAGGGTATTCTTATTGTCTTTCTGTTCCACTGTAACCTCCAACACTCTTCCAAGAGGCATTGATATTGTATTTTTATTTCACTCTAACCTCCACCACTCTTCCAAGGGGCATTGATATTGTCTTTCTATTCCACTGCGACCTCCACCACTCTTCCAAGGTTCATTGATATTGTCTTTTTAATCCACTGCGACCTCCACCACTCTTCCAAGGGGCATTAAAACAATCTTGTTAAGCTACTGTGATCTCCAAGTCTCTTCCAAGGGGCTCTAAAACCGTTTGGTTAAACCACTCTGTACTCCACAGCTCTTCCAAGGGGCATTGATATTGTCTTTTTATTTCACTGTAACTTCCACCACTCTTTCAAGGGGCATTGATATTGTATTTTTATTCCACTGTGACCTCCATCACTCTTCCAAGGGGAATTAAAACAGTCTTGTTAAGCTACTGTGAACTCCACGTCCCTTCCACGGGGCATTGATATTGTCTTTTTATTCCACTGCGACCTCCACCACTCTTCCAAGGGTCATTGATATTGTCTTTTTAATCCACTGCGAACTCCACCACTCTTCCAAGGGGCATTAAAACCGTCTTGTTATGCTACTGTGACGTCGACTTTTCTTCCAAGGGTCATTAAAACCATCTGGTTAAACCCCTCTGAACTCTACAGCTCTTCCAAGGAGCATTGGTATTGTCTTTTTATTCCACTCTAACCTTCACCACTCTTCCATGGGGCATTGATATTGTCTTTTTATTCCACTGCGACCTCCACCACTCTTCCAAGCGGCATTAAGACCATCTTGTTAAGCTACAGTGACCTCCACTACTCTTCCAAGGGGCATTGATATTGTCTTTTCATTCCACTGTGACCTCCACCACTTTTCTAAGGGCCATTTATATTGTCTTTTTAATCAACTGCGACCTCCACCACTCTTCCAAGGGCCATTAAAACCGTGTTGTTAAGCTACTTTGACCTCCATGTCAATTCCACAGGTCATTAAAACCGTCAATTTAAACCACTCTGAACTCCACAGCTCTTGCAAGGGGCATTGATATTGTCTTTTTATTCCAATGTAACCTCCAGCACTATTCCAAGGGCATTGATATTGTCTTTTTATTCCACTGCAACTTCAACCACTCTTCCAAGGGGCATTAAAACCGTCTTGTTAAGCTACTGTGACCTCCACGTCTCTTTCACGGGGCATTGATATTGTCTTTTTATTCCACTGTAACCTCCACCACTCTTCCAAGAGGCTTTGATATTGTCTTTTTATTCCGCTGGGACCTTCACCACTCTTCCAAGTGGCATTGATATTGTCTTTTTAATCCACTGCGACCTCCACCACTCTTCCAAGGGGCATTAAAACCGTATTGTTATGCTACCGTGACGTACACGTCATTTCCACGGGGCATTAAAACCGTCAATTTCAACCAGTCTGAACTCCACAGCTCTTACAAGAGGCATTGATATTGTCTTTTTATTCCACTCTAACCTACAGCACTCTTTCAAGGGGCATTGATATTGTCTCTTTATTCCACTACGACTTCCACCACTCTCCCAAGGTGGATTAAAAACATCTTGTTTAGATAATGTAACGTCCATGTCTATTCCACGGGGCATTGGTATTGTCTTTTTATTCCACTGTATCCTCCACCACTCTTCCAAGGGGTATTGATATTGTCTTTTTATTCCACCGTGACTTCCACCTCTCTTCTAAGGGGCATGGATATTGTCTTTTTAATCCACTGTAACGTCCACCATTCTTCCAAGGGGTATTGATAATGTCTTTTTAATGCACTGCGACCTCCACCACTCTTCCAAGGGGCATTAAAACCATCTGGATAAACCACTCTGAACTCCATAGCTCTTTCAAGAGGCATTGATATTGTCTTTTTATTTCACTGTAACCTCCACCACTCTTTCAAGGGGCATTGATATTGTCTTTTTATTCCACTGCGACCAACATCACTCTTCCAAGAGGCATTAAAACTGTCTTGTTAAGCTACTGTGACCTCCACGTGTCTTCCACGGGGCATTGATATTGTCTATTTAATCCACTGAGACCTCCACCACTTTTCCAAGGGGCATTAAAAACGTCTGGTTAAAACACTCTGAACTCCATAGCTCTTCCAAAGGGCATTGATATTGTCTTTTTATTCCACTGTAACGTCCACCATTCTTCCAAGGGGTATTGATAATGTCTTTTTAATGCACTGCGACCTCCACCACTCTTCCAATGGGCATTAAAACCATCTGGTTAAACCACTCTGATCTCCATAGCTCTTTCAAGAGTCATTGATATTGTCTTTTTATTTCACTGCAACCTCCAACCCTCTTTCAAGGGGCATTGATATTGTCTTTTATTCCACTGCGACCTCCACCACTCTTCCAAGAGGCATTAAAACTGTCTTGTTAAGCTTCTGTGACCTCCACGTGTCTTCCACGGGGCATTGATATTGTCTTTTCAATCCACTGTGACCGCCACCACTTTTCCAAGGGGCATTAAAACCGTCTTGTTAAACTACTGTGACCTCCACGTCTCTTCCAAGGGGCAATAAAACCATCTGGTTAAACCACGCTGAACTCCACAGCTCTTCCAAGGGGCATTAGTATTGTCTTTTTATTCCACTCTAACCTCCACCACTCTTCCAAGGGGCATTGACATTGTCTTTTTATTCCACTGCGACCTCCATCATTCTTCCAAGGGGCATTGATATTGTCTTTTTATTTCAATGCCACCTCCACCACTCTTGAAAGGGCCATTGATATTGTCTTTTTAATCCACTGCGACCTCCACCACTATTCCAAGGGGCATTAAAAACATCTTTTTAAGCTACTGTGACCTCCACGGCTCTTCCAATGGGCATTAAAACCATCTCGTTATACCACTCTGAACTCCACAGCTCTTCAAAGGTGCATTGGTATTGTCTTTTTATTCCACTCTAACCTCCACCACTCTTCTAAGGGGCATTGATATTGTATTTTTAATCCACTGTAACCTCCACCACTTTTCCTATGGGAATTGATATTGTCAAGTTTGCAGGTGGTGAGGTGTGATTTGGAGAGTAAAGAGGAGACTTGACCTTCTGTAATGGTGGAGAAGTGGGGTTTGGAGGAGGAGGGTTGAATAGATATGAGGAGGGGTTGTGTGGACTTTAGGCAAAAGTGTTGTCTGATGGTGTCAATCTTCTGTTTGAAGAATGAGGCAAAGTCGTCGGCTGAGATGAGAGAAGAGGGAGGAGGTGCTGGGGGATGAAGGAGAGAGATGAAAGTGTTAAATAGCTGTTTCGGGTTGTGAGATAGGGAGGATATGAGAGATGAGAAGTAGGTTTGTTTTGCTGTAGTGAGTGCGGACTTGAAATTAGTGAGGGATTGCTTGAATGCGATGAAGTGCTCGATGGAGTGAGACCTTTTCCATCTCCTCTCCGCAACCCTGCAGGCCCGGCGCAGTTCTTTAGTAAGTTTAGTGTGCCAGGGTTGCCTGTTGAATGTGCGAGATGTGGTGTGTATGAGAGGGGCGATCGAGTCTAGAGCTGCAGCTATTGTGGTGTTATTTGAAGCAGCAGCAACGTCTGCATCGTGTAAGGAATTTATGTCTGTAAGAGGGAGGAGGGATTCAGAGAGTGAGTGTAAGTCAAGGTGTTTGAGATTTCTGCGAGGGTATGCAAGTTTGTGGAGTGGGGATTGTTGCCCCGGGGAGGAGAGAGAAGAGAATGTAAGTAGGCTGTGATCAGAGAGAGGGAGAGGTGAGTTAGAGAGGTTAGATAGGGAACAGAGGCGGGTGAAGATGAGGTCCAGTGTGTGGCCATCTTTGTGGGTGGGTGTGGAAGACCATTGAGTGAGTCCGAAGGAGGAAGTGAGAGATATGAACTTAGAGACAGATGAATGGGAAGTGTTAATGGGGATGTTGAAGTCACCCATTAGGATAGTGGGGATGTCAGTTGAGAGGAAGTGAAGCAGCCAGGTGGTGAAGTGGTCTAAGAAGGTGGTGGCTTGCCCTGGGGGTCGGTAAACGTCGGCCAGTTGGAGGTTGGAGGGGGAATAGATGCGCACATAGTGCACCTCAAAAGAGGGGAGTGTAACGGAGGGTGGCAGTGGGTTTTGGGTGAAAGCGCAGTGCTCTGATAGGAGAAAACCTACGCCTCCGCCATGTTTGCCATTGGGGCGGGGGGTGTGGCAAAGGTGGAATCCGCTTTATGAAAGTGCAGCTGGGGAGGCTGTGTCAGAGGGGGTGAGCCAGGTTTCAGTGATGGCGAGGAAGGAAAGTTTGTTTGTAATGAAAAGATCGTGGATGAAGACAGAGCGAGCGTTCCATAGAGCTCCTGTTAGAGCAACTAAGGGAGTGGGGATTGGTTGGATGGGTATGAGGTTAGAATGATTGCGACAGTTTGTGGAAGGTCGTGGATAGGAGGAAGAAGTAACTGAGAGGATATGGCGAGGAGGACCAGGATTTGGAGAGATATCTCCAGCAGTGAGGAGGAGCAGAGAAAGTGTTAGCAGGTGGGAGCAAGAGAGAGCATGAGGTGGCTGTCTGTGTTTGGAGATCCAGGATTGAATGTTTAGGAATAATTTGGAGGAGGAGGTGAGATGAATGGGGAGGATGGAGGGAGAGATGAAGAGTTTCTTACTAGGTGTAGGGATTTGAAGGGTTACTAGAAAGTGGAGGACTATAGAGGAAAAAGTGAGAGCTAACAGAAACATAGTTAAAAGAGAGTAAGTGGTCAAAGTGTTGGTTACCTGACTCCTGCCCTGACTAACTGCCTCTGAAATAATTGCCACTTATCTCCGAAGCCACTTTGCACAAGAAGATGCGTGCACACCCCAGCACAAGTGCACCACTTACAGAGCTTCTAAATATATAGGGCACATTAAACTATCAGGTGTAGGGCATTGTGGGAGCTGCAAATGGCTAAATTAACAGCGGGTCGTCTCACCAGGAGATGGCTGGGTGATCAAACACAGAGCTAGGACTCTAGTCTCTGAAGTTTAGCACCTCTAAAAATCAGATAAGATCTATAGTGGGGAAGGGACAGACATATGTGCCTATTGAATGGAGTGGGACAGATAAAGCAGAGAAGTTATGCAGAGCATGTACCAGTGAGGTGAATCAGCAAAGCAGTGCATTAGATTACAGCAGACACAGCAAGCAGAGAAGTTATGCAGAGCATGTACCAGTGAGGTGAATCAGCAAAGCAGAGCATTAGATTACAGCAGACACAGCAAGCAGAGAAATTATGCAGAGCATGTACCAGTGAAGTTATTCCACTGCGACCTCCACCACTCTTCCAAGGGGCATTGATATTGTCTTTTTATTCCACTGAGACCTCCGTCACTCTTCCAAAGGGCATTGATATTGTCTTTTATTCCACTGTAACCTCCACCACTGTTCTAAGGGGCATTAAAACCGTCTTGTTAAGCTACTGTGACCTCCACGTCTCTTCCACAGGGCATTGTTATTGTCTTTTTATTCCACTGCGACCTCCACCACTCTGCCAAGGGGCATTAAAACCGTCTTGTTAAGCTACTGTGATGTCCACGTCTCTTCCACGGGGCATTAATATTGTCTTTTTATTCCACTGTAACCTCCACCACTCTTCCAAGAGGCATTGATATTGTCTTTTTATTCCACTGCAACCTCCACCACTCTTCCAAGGGGCATTGATATTGTCTTTTTATTCCACTGCGACCTCCACCACTCTTCCAAGGTTCATTGATATTGTCTTTTTAATCCACTGCGACCTCCACCACTCTTCCAAGGGGCATTAAAACCATCTTGTTAAGCTACTGTGACCTCCACGCCTCTTCCAAGGGGCACTAAAACCGTTTGGTTAAACCACTCTGTACTCCACAGCTCTTCCAAGGGGCATTGATATTGTCTTTTTATTTCACTGTAACTTCCACCACTCTTTCAAGAGGCATTGATATTGTATCTGTTTTCCACTGCGACCTCCACCACTCTTCCAAGGGGCTTTGATATTGTCTTTTTTATCCACTTCGACCTCCACCACTCTTCCAATGGGCATTTAAGCCATCTTGTTATGCTACGGTGACCTCCACGTCCCTTCCACGGTGCATTGATATTGTCTTTTTATTCCATTGCGACCTCCACCTCTCTTCCAAGGGGCATTAAAACCGTCTTGTTAAGCTACTGTGACCTACAAGTCTCTTCCAAGGGGCATTAAAACCGTCTGGTTAAACCGCTCTGAGCTCCACACCTCTTCCAAGGGGCATTGACAATGTCTTTTTATTCCATTGTAACCTTCTGCACTCTACCAAGTGCATTGATATTGTCTTTTTATTTCTCTGCGACGTCCACGACTCTTCCAAGGGGCATTAAAACCATCTTGTTAAGCTACTGTGACCTCCAAGTTTCTTCCACAGGGCATTGATATTGTCTTTTTATTCCACTGTAACCTCCTCCACTCTTCCAAGGGGCATTGATATTGTCTTTTTATTCCACTGCGACCTCCACCACTCTTCTAAGGGGCATTGATATTGTCTTTTAAATCCACAACGATCTCCACCACTCTTCCAAGGGGCATTAAAACAGTCTTGTTAAGCTACTGTGACCTCCTCGTCTCTTCCATGGGGCATTAAAACCATCTGGTTAAACACTCTGAACTCCACAGCTCTTACAAGAGGCATTGATATTGTCTTTTTATTCGACTATAACATCCACCACTCTTCCAAGCGGCATTGATATTGTCTTTTGATTCCACTGCGACCTCCACCACTCTTCTAAGGGGCATTTGTATTGTCTTTTTAATCCACTGCGACCTCCACCACACTTCCAAGGGGCATTAAAACAGTTTTGATAAGCCACTGTGACCTCCACGTCTCTTCCAAGGGGCATTAAAACCATCTGGTTAAACCACTCTGAACGCCACAGCTCTTCCAAGAGGCATTGATATTGTCTTTTTATTCGACTGTAACCTCCACCACTCTTCCAAGTGGCATTAAAACCGTCTTGTTAAACTACGGTTACCTCCACGTCTCTTCCAAGGGGCATTAAAACCGTCAATTTAAACAACTCTGAACTCCACAGCTCTTGTAAGATGCATTGATATTGTCTTTTTATTCCACTGTAACCTCCACCACTCTTCCAAGGGGCATTGATTTTGTCTTTTTAATCCACTGCGACCTCCATCACTCTTTGAAGAAGCATTAAAACCGTCTTGTTTAGATACTGTGACCTCCAGGTCTATTCAATGGTGCCTTAAAACCTTCTGGTTAAACCACTGTGAACTCCACAGCTCTTCCAAGAAGCATTGATATTGTCTTTTATTCCACTGTAACCTCCACCACTCTTCCAAGGGGCATTGATATTGTCTTTTTATTTTACTGCTACCTCCACCACTCTTCCAAGGGGCATTAATATTGTCTTTTATTCCACTGCGACCTCCTCCACTCTTCCAAGGGTCATTGATATTGTCTTTTTATTCCACGGTAACCTCCACCACTCTTCCAAGGGGCATTGATATTGTCTTTTTATTCCACTGCGAGCTCCACCTCTCCTCCAAGGGGCATTAAAACCATCTTGTTAAGCTACTGTGACCTCCAAGTCTCTAACACGAGGCATTGATATTGTCTTTTTATTCCACTGCAACCTCCACATCTCTTCCAAGGGGAATTGATATTGTCTTTTTATTCCACTGCGACCTCCACCAATCTTCTAAGGGGCATTGAAATTGTCTTTTTAATCCACTGCGACCTCCACACTCTTCCAAGGGGCATTTAAACAGTCTTGATAAGCTACTGTGACCTCCACATCTCTTCCAAGGGGCATTAAACCGTCTGGTTAAACCACTCTGTACACCACAGCTCATCAAAGGGGCATTGATATTGTCTTTTTATTCCAATGTAACCTCCACCACTTTTCCTATGGGAATTGATATTGTCTTTTTATTATTATTATTATTATTATTATTATTATTTATTATTATTGCGCCATTTATTCCTTGGCGCTTTACATGTGATAGGGATATACATAACAAAAGCATTTACATAATCTTAACAAAACAAGTCAGCGACTGGTACAGGAGGAGCGAGGACCCTGCCCGTGAGGGCTCACATTCTTGAAGGGATGGGTGAGGATACATTAGGTGAGGGTAGAGCTGGTCGTGCAGCGGTGGTTACTGCAGGTTGTAGGCTTGTCGGAAGAGGTGGGTCTTCAGGATTCTTTTGAAGGTTTCCACGGTCGGCGAGAGTCTGATGTGTTGGGGTAGAGAGTTCCAGAGTAGGGGGCATGCACGGGAGAAATCTTGTATACGATTGTGGGAGGAGGAGATAAGAGGGGAGTAGAGAAGGATATCTTGTGAGGATCGGAGGTTGCGTGCATGTAAGTACCGGGAGACTAGGTCACAGATGTATGGGGGAGACAGGTTGTGGATGGCTTTGTATGCCATGGTTAGAGTTTTGAACTGGATTCTCTGGGCAATGGGTGGCCAGTGAAGAGATTGACAGAGAGGAGAGGCTGGGGAATAGCTGGGGGAGAGGTGTATTAGTCGAGCAGCAGAGTTTAGGATATATTGGAGAGGTGCAAGAGTGTTGTAAGGGAAGCCACGGAGCAGGAGGTTGCAGGAGTTGAGGCGGGATATGATGAGGGCATGCGCTAGTGTTTTTGCAGAGTCTTTGCTGAGGAATGCACGGATCCGGGAGATGTTTTTGAGTTGGAGTTGGCAGGAAGTGGAAAGGGCTTGGATATGTGGCTTGAAGGAGAGATCAGAGTCCAGGGTTACTCCAAGGCAGCGAGCTTGTGGGACTGGGGAGAGTGAACAGCCATTGACGTTGATGGCTAGGTCATATGGGGGATGTGAATGAGAGGGTGGAAAGATGATGAACTCTGTTTTATCCATGTTGAGTTTTAGAAATCTGTCAGAGAAGAAGGGATGACATGGTGGACAGACATTGTGGGATTTTGTTTGTAGGGAGGAGATATCGGGTCCAGAGAGGTAGATCTGTGTGTCGTCAGCATAGAGGTGATACTGAAAACCGTGAGACTCTATGAGCTGTCCCAGGCCAAAGGTGTAGATGGAGAAGAGCAGAGGTCCTAGAACTGAACCTTGGGGGACACCGACAGATAGGGGGCGAGATGAGGAGGTGGTGCGTGAGTGGGAGACGCTAAATGTCCTGTCTGTTAAGTATGAGGAGAACCAAGATAGAGCCAAGTCCGTGATGCCAAGAGATGAAAGAATCTGGAGTAAGAGGGAATGCTCCACTGTGTCAAAGGCAGATGACAGGTCCAGAAGGAGGAGGATGGAGTAGTGTCGCTTGGATTTGGCATTTAGTAGGTCGTTGGTGACTTTGGTCAGGTCAGTTTCAGTCGAGTGATGCGGTCGGAAACCAGATTGCAGCGGGTCGAAGAGGGAGCAGGAGGAGAGGTGGGAGAACAGTTCAAGGTGGACATGTTGTTCTAGTAGTTTTGAGGCAAAGGGGAGGAGTGATATGGGGTGGTAGCTAGTCAGAGAGGAAGGGTCAAGGGAGGGGCTTTTTGAGGATGGGTGTGATTGCGGCATGTTTGAAACATGAGGGGAAGACACCGGTTGTTAGTGACATATTGAAGAGGTGGGTTAGGGTTGGGATGAAGACTGTGGCAAGGTTAGTGATGAGGTGGGATGGGATTGGGTCAAGTTCGCAGGTGGTGAGGTGTGATTTGGAGAGTAAAGAGGAGACTTGACCTTCTGTAATGGTGGAGAAGTGGGGTTTGGAGGAGGAGGGTTGAATAGATATGGGGAGGGGTTGTGTGGACTTTAGGCAAAAGTTTTGTCTGATGGTGTCAATCTTCTGTTTGAAGAATTAGGCAAAGTCGTCGGCTGAGATGAGAGAAGAGGGAGGAGGTGCTGGGGGACGAAGGAGAGAGTTGAAAGTGTTAAATAGCTGTTTAGGGTTGTGAGATAGGGAGGATATGAGAGATAATAAGTAGGTTTGTTTTGCTGTAGTGAGTGCGAACTTGAAATTAGTGAGGGATTGCTTGAATGCGATGAAGTGCTCGATGGAGTGAGACCTTTTCCATGTCCGCTCTGCAACCCTGGAGGCCCGGCGCAGTTCTTTAGTAAGTTTAGTGTGCCTGGGTTGCCTGTTGAATGTGCGAGATGTGGTGTGTGTGAGAGGGGCGATCAAGTCTAGAGCTGCAGCTATTGTGGTGTTATATGAAGCAGCAGCAATGTCTGCATCGTGTAAGGAGTTTATGTCTGTAAGAGGGAGGAGGGATTCAGAGAGTGAGTGTAAGTCAAGGTGTTTGAGATTTCTGCGAGGGTATGCAAGTTTGTGGAGTGGGGATTGTTGCCCCGGGGAGGAGAGAGAAGAGAATGTAAGTAGGCTGTGATCAGAGAGAGGGAGAGGTGAGTTAGAGAGGTTAGATAGGGAACAGAGGCGGGTGAAGATGAGGTCCAGTGTGTGGCCATCTTTGTGGGTGGGTGTGGAAGACCATTGAGTGAGTCCGAAGGAGGACGTGAGAGATAGGAACTTAGAGACAGACGAGTGGGAAGTGTTAATGGGGATGTTGAAGTCACCCATTATGATAGTGGGGATGTCAGTGGAGAGGAAGTGAAGCAGCCAGGTGGTGAAGTGGTCTAAGAAGGTGGTGGCTTGCCCTGGGGGTCGGTAAACGACGGCCAGTTGGAGGTTGGAGGGGAAATAGATGTGCACACAGTGCACCTCAAAAGAGGGGAGTGTAACGGAGGGTGGCAGTGGGATTTGGGTGAAAGCGCAGTGTTCTGATAGGAGAAAACCTACGACTCCGCCATGTTTGCAGTTGGGGCAGGGGGTGTGGGGAAGGTGGAATCCGCCATATGAAAGTGCAGCTGGGGAGGCTGTGTCAGAGGGGGTGAGCCAGGTTTCAGTGATGGCGAGGAAGGAAAGTTTGTTTGTAATGAAAAGATCGTGGATGAAGGAAAGTTTGTTGTAGACAGAGCGAGCGCTCCATAGTGCTCCTGTTAGAGCAACTAAGGGAGTGGTTGGATGGGTATGAGGTTAGAAGGGTTGCAACACTTTTGTGGAAGGCCGTGGATAGGAGGAAGAAGTAACTGTGCGGATATTGCGAGGAGTACCAGGATTTGGAGAGATATCTCCAGCAGTGAGGAGAAGCAGAGAAAGTTTTAGCAGGTGGGAGCAAGAGAGAGCATGAGGTGGCTGTCTGTGTTTGGAGATCCAGGATTGAATGTTTAGGAATAATTTGGAGGAGGAGGTGAGATGAATGGGGAGGATGGAGGGAGAGATGAAGAGTTTCTTACTAGGTGTAGGGATTTGAGGGGTTACTAGAAAGTGGAGGACTATAGAGGAAAAAGTGAGAGCTAACAGAAACATAGTTAAAAGAGAGTAAGTGGTCAAAGTGTTGGTTACCTGACTCCTGCCTTGACTAACTGCCTCTGAAATAATTGCCACTTATCTCCGAAGCCACTTTGCACAAGAAGATGCGTGCACACCCCTTCACGCGTGCACCCCTTACAGAGCTTCTAAATATATAGGGCACATTAAACTATCAGGTGAAGGGCATAGTGGGAGCTGCATATGGCTAAATTAGCAGCGGGTTGTCTCACCAGGAGATGGCTGGGTGATCAATCACAGAGCTAGGACTCTAGTCTCTGCAGTTTAGCACCTCTAAAAATCAGATAAGATCTATAGTGGGGAAGGGACGGACATATGTGGGTATTGAATGGAGTGGCACAGATAAAGCAGAGAAGTTATGCAGAGCATGTACCAGTGAGGTGAATCAGCAAAGCAGAGCATTAGATTACAGCAGACACAGCAAGCAGAGAAGTTATGCAGAGCATGTACCAGTAAGGTGAATCAGTAAAGCAGAGCATCAGATTACAGCAGACACAGCAAGCAGAGAAGTTATGCAGAGCATCTACCAGTGAGGTTATTCCACTGCGACCTCCACCACTCTTCCAAGGGGCATTGATATTGTCTTTTTATTCCACTGAGACCTCCGTCACTCTTCCAAAGGGCATTGATATTGTCTTTTATTCCACTGTAACCTCCACCACTGTTCTAAGGGGCATTAAAACCGTCTTGTTAAGCTACTGTGACCTCCACGTCTCTTCCACAGGGCATTGTTATTGTCTTTTTATTCCACTGCGACCTCCACCACTCTGCCACGGGGCATTAAAACCGTCTTGTTATGCTACTGTGATGTCCACGTGTCTTCCACGTGGCATTGATATTGTCTTTTTATTCCACTGTAACCTCCACCACTCTTCCAAGAGGCCTTGATATTGTCTTTTTATTCCACTGTAACCTCCACCACTCTTCCAAGGGGCATTGATATTGTCTTTTTATTCCACTGCGACCTCCACCACTCTTCCAAGGTTCATTGATATTGTCTTTTTAATCCACTGCTACCTCCACCACACTTCCAAGGGGCATTAAAACCGTCTTGTTAAGCTACTGTGACCTCCACGTCTCTTCCAAGGGGCACTAAAACCGTTTGGTTAAACCACTCTGTACTCCACAGCTCTTCCATGGGGCATTGATATTGTCTTTTTATTTCACTGTAACTTCCACCACTCTTTCAAGGGGCATTGATATTGTCTCTGTTTTCCACTGCGACCTCCACCACTCTTCCAAGGGGCTTTGATATTGTCTTTTTTATCCACTGCGACCTCCACCACTCTTCCAATGGGCATTTAAACCATCTTGTTATGCTACTGTGACCTCCACGTCCCTTCCACCGGGCATTGATATTGTCTTTTTATTCCATTGCGACCTCCACCACTCTTCCAAGTGCCATTGACATTGTCTTTTTATTCCACTGCGACTTCCACCTCTCTTCTAAGGGGCATTGATATTGTCTTTTTAATCCACTGCGACATCCACCACTCTTCCAAGGGGCATTAAAACAGTCTTGTTAAGCTACTGTGACCTCCACGTCTCTTCCAAGGAGCATTAAAACTGTCTGTTTAAGCCACTCTGAACTCCACAGCTCTTCCAAGGGGCATTGATATTGTCTTTTTATTCCACTGTAACCTCCACGACTCTTCCAAGGGGCATTGATTTTGTCTTTTTATTCCACTGCGACCTCCACCACTCTTCCAATGGGCATTGTTATTGTCTTTTTAATCCCCTGCATCCTCCACCACTCTTCCAAGGGGCATTAAAACCGTGTTGTTAAGCTACTGTGACCTCCACGTCACATCCACGGGGCATTGATATTGTCTTTTTATTCCACTGCGTCCTCCACTACTATTCCAAGGGGCACTGATATTGTCTTTTTAATCCACTGCGAACTCCACCACTCTTCCAAGGGGCATTAAAACTGTCTTGTTATGCTACTGTGACGTCTACTTCTCTTACAATGGGCATTGAAACCATCTGGTTAAACCACTCTGATCTCCACAGCTCTTCCAAGGGGCATTTGCATTGTCTATTTATTCCACTCTAACCTCCACCACTTTTCCAAGGGGCATTGACATTATCTTTATATTCCACTGCGACCTCCACCACTCTTCCAAGGTGCATTAAAACCATATTGTTAAGCTACTGTGACCTCCACGTCTCTTCCACGGGGCATTTAAATTGTCTTTTTATTCCACTGTAACCTCCACATCTCTTGCACGGGGCATTAATATTGTCTTTTTATTCCACTGTAACCTCCACCTATCTTCCAAGGGGCATTGATATTGTTTTTTTATTCCACTGCTACCTCCACCACTCTTCCAAGGGGCTTTAAAACCGTCTTGTTAAGTTACTGTGACCTCCACGTCTCTTCCAAGGAGCGTTAAAACCATCTGGTTATACCACTCTGTACTCCACAGCTCTTCCAAGGGGCATTATTATTGTCTTTTTATTCCACTATAACCTCCACCACTCTTCCAAGGGGCATTAATATTGTCTTTTTATTCCACTGCGACCTCCACCAGTCCTCCAAGAGGCATTAAGATGGTCTTGTTAAGCTACTGTGACCTCCACGTCTTTTCCACGGGGCATTGAAATTGTCTTTTTATTCCACTGTAACCTACACCACTCGTCCAAGGGGCATTGATATTGTCTTTTTATTCCACTGCGACCTCCACCACTCTTCCAAGTGGCATTGATAATGTCTTTTTTAGAGTTGAGCCACCCCCGTAGTGTTCGAGTTCGGTTCGGTTCGTCGAACACCCGTGTGTTCGCCGAACTGTTCGTCGAACTGTTCGTCGAACACCTTCGAACACCGTTAATACCACATAGAAACACATAGAAAACACCTTCAAAGTTGTCCAAAAGCTGACAAACTGCTCAGAAGACATAACTAACACATGGAAAAGTGACAAGTACATATAGTCATGCGAAAAGAAAAGAGGTGGAGGAGTAAAGGAGGGGGAGATATCGATATAGGCATGTTATGCCCTTCTAAAATGCAAAAAGTGAGAAGCCGACACCGCCAGTCCGTTCCTGCCCGTGCCACCTCCGTGTCGCCGGGTTTGTGCCAGAGCCGCGGTGGACCCTGACGGCCAGCCCCCCTCTCCCAATACTGGTGCCTGTCCGCTGGTGGGTCGAGCCCCCCCTCGGTGGGGGGGTAGTAACATCTGAAGAAGAAAGACCATCTTCCAGCCAAACTAACATGTCGACTTCTTTTCGTGGACAATGTGATACGATCCCTTTGTTACGGACACGCCCATCGCTACAAATTCCAGATGAGACACAAAAACAGCAGGTGCTTCAGCGGATATCAAGTGCTCCTTCAAGTGGGCTCTCCTCCACCTCAATTTCAACATCACAAATACTTCAGTCCTCAGAGGTGTCACCCCAATCGCATTTGCTTCCTCACAGCTCCCAAGTCTCCAGCTGCCCGTCTGAGTATGGGGTAACACAGATGGTTGAGTCTGCAGAGCTGTTTACTCATACTATAGCCTGGGAAACGGAGGTCTGCTCCAGAGCTTCTGTTAATCCAGATGAGGAAATGATCTGCACTGATGCCCAGAATCTTTATAAGTCGGATCCAGGACCAGATGAAGAAGGTTCTGAGCATAATGTAGACCCTCGTTCCCAAACTGTAGCTCCTGTTGGTGGAGACAATGATGAAGACGAGGATGAGACTCAAATACCTGATTGGAGCGACAACTTGACTTTTCGGTCAGGGCAGGAAGAGGTTGGCTTTGAGGACGACGGGTGTGATAACACACAGGGTGATGATGGCAAGGTTGGAGATCCCACTTACTGTCAACCCACAGTCAGCCAGTCGATGAGGTCACCCGGGCCTTTGCCTGGCCTTGGGGATGTCACGGTGGTCGGCTCCCTGGCCCGTACCCTGGGGTCACTCTTTAAAAAGATGGATAATTGTTAATTTTATAAGAGTTCGTGACGCCACCTGTGGTATCTGGTGAGAAGCACCAGCGCTGCAGCAGTCCACTGAGGCTCGTGATAAGGCAGCTCGATGGTTTAGCTCCCCACAGGTGGAGCTAGGTCTCAGGGCAGCGTATGCAGGGGGAATGCAGGACAGGCGAGACCCAGCTGGGTCAGAGCAAGAACGGGAACGGACACGGTAGTCACTTCAGTACCTTTTACTGGAGGAAACTCAGGCACATCCCGGAGCACTGTAGGGTGAAGGGTGCATATCAGGATCCTCCCCAATGAGCGGGTGTAGGGCCTCCTGTTTCCTTCCTCTGCGTAGTAAGTTTCTGACCTGCCTGGAGCTAGGCCTAACTTTGTCTCTGTCCTGCGCTGGCTGACCTTGTGGTAGAGCCTTCTCTTGGAGTTCACGCTCCCAGTATGTGGGGCCTAAGCGTCTCCTGGCTCTGTTACGTATCAGCACCTTAGCGATCCTGGGACTTGTAGTTCTCCAGGGATTCCGGTTATTCCTTACTGGGTCATAGAGATCCCAGTAAGCTCGGATCCGGTGTCCGGTAAATGCTTCGGGGTGAGCTGGTTAAGCTCCTCTGCCCCTTATGTACTAACTCGCCACTCGCCTTCGGCCTACTCGGGCCCTCACTAGGCTATACACACTAACGGCAACTTGCCGAGCTTCACCGATCTTATGGCGCCGGCACACCTTAAGCTCTATCTGGGCTCCCTGAATCTAGCTAGCAGGAGCCTCGTGCTCCACTGCTGAACTATTAACTGAGTTCTCTAGACTAGACTGAGCTCCACTGCAGACTGACCTCTCTTAGGCTTCTCTACTGCAGGAACTCTTCAGAGGAACTGAACTGCCTAGCTCCACCTTCCCTATTTATATCCCTAACGGGCTCCCTCTGCTGGTCTGAGGTGGAAGGTGGAGATGTGTGAATGTTTATGGGGGCCTCTTGTGGAGGATTCCATCAATACACTCTTCTAGGATCTGTGATACCAAGCGCAGCGGGGCGTCACAGATGCTTTTGACGACGAGGTTAGGTTGCGCCTTCCTGGACAGAGACGGAGTACTGGAAGCACATCAACAACTGCATCCTCAACCACAACTCTGCCTCTGACCACAAGTCGTAGCGGCTCTTCAGGTCGCATGTGCTCTAAGCCTTGCATAGCCTGGGCATTTATTCAGATCGATAAGGATGACCCAACTCGTGCTATCTGTAATATTTGTCACCAAAAGCTAAGTAGAGGCCAAAAAATCCATAGTTTGAGTACTTCATGCATGTACCGTCACATGGATATGAAGCATAAGTTGCAGTGGGAAGCTCACTGTGCTACAATGCGGCCTAGCAGGCTGGGCCAACCACCGTCTGCCCCATCTTGTGCATCCGCGGCCTCTTCATCCTCTGTGACTGGGGGGACAGCAGTCACACATGTTTTTGGATGCAGACCTGCCACCTCTTTACCTGCAACAGTCAGTGTGATTGGCAGGTCGTCAGTTCATTGGGAAGTGGAAACACCTGCTGGTGTTGAGCACTCTCTGACATCGAGAGCACCACCTTTGGATCAAGGCAACCTAACATGTCCACCTGCATCTTCCTCACAGACCGGCAGTTTGCCGGGGACACCCTACTCAACCCCGTCAAAGCACAACAGCCAGCCCTCGGTCCCTCAGATGAGGAAAAGTAAAAGACCATTTCCTCCTAGCCATGAGAAAGCTAAGAGGTTGAATTTCACCATCTGCAAGCTGTTGGCTACAGAAATGCTGCCTTTCCGCCTGGAGGACACAGTGGATTTTCGAGACCTTACGTCCGTCGCAGTGCCCCAGTACCAGATGCCCAGTCGGCACTACTTCTCAAAGAAAGGTGTGCCTGCGCTCCATCAGCATGTCGCACACAACATCACCGCTTCTTTGAGAAACTCTGTGTGTGACAGGGTGCATTTCACCACAGACACTTGGACGAGTAGGCATGGACAGGGGCGTTACATGTCGCTGACTGGGCACTGGGTAACTATGGTGACAGCAGGACAAGGGGCTGCTGTCCAAGTCTTACCGTCCCCACGAGTTTTGCGTCAATCCTCTTTATCTCGAAGTTCCTCCACTGCTTCTGCCTCCTCAACCTCCTCTCGGTCCTCCACCTGCACCCAAAGCCTGTCTGGTAATGCCACCTGCTTTCTAACTGCGCAGAAGGAATCCTGCACACCTCCTTACTATGCTGGCAGCAGGGCTCAACGGCCTCAGTGTTTACTTTGAAATGTCTGGGAAATGTGAGTCACACAGCTGAGGACTTGTGGTCAGCTCTGGAGACCCAGTTTCATGAATGGTTGTCTCCACTGGACCTGCAACCAGGGAAGGCCGTGTGCGACAATGCTGCAAACCTGGGTGCGGCCCTTCGCCGGGGCAATGTCACACACGTGCCTTGTATAGCTCACGTGTTGAACCAGGTTGTCCATAAATTTTTAGCCCACTATCCCGGACTAGATGGCCTTCTGCAGAGGGCACGGTCGCTGTGTGCTCACTTCCGCCGTTTGCATCCCGCAGCTCAACGACTTACATCTCTACAGAAGTCGTTGGGCCTGCCAGTTCACCGGCTGAAATGCGATGTGCCGACACGGTGGAAATCAACTCTGCACATGTTGCAGCGACTGTGGCAGCACCGACAAGCCCTGGTGCAATACGTTCTGACGTATAGCCTGGGCCAACGAGATCCAGAGGTGGGGCAAATCACGCTGCAGGAGTGGTCTCAGATCAGGGACCTATGAAGGTGATGCGCCCCCTGGGCTGTGGGGTACCCTGAGCCGGGCCGGTAGACGCTGAGGGTTGTAGTCACTGTGGCGGTGACCCGATCCGTGACCCAGGGCGGTCAATCCAACGGTAATTTGTATATATGGATTTTATTATGTCCGACTACGCCACCTGTGGAGTGCGGCCAAAGGGGCCGCCGCTGCGGAACAGTCCTCTGAAGCTGGTGGTTTTGCAGCAATGGTATTATTACTCACCACAGGAAGAGTGTAGCTTCAGGGCAGTGTGGGTGGATGATGGTGGTTGTAGTGCAGGGAGTCAGTAATGAACACAGAGTCCGTGTGATGCAGTCCCAATATCTTTACTCACAGTTGTTGCAGTCCAGATTACAGGTACCAGAGCAATCTCACCCGTCGTGCTGTGCGTACTCAGTGAGGGGCTCAGTCCACCCCCAGATAGCTCCGGAGTACTTAGCAGGACCCCCTTCTGTGTGTCCTTTCTCTGGCCTTCTCCCTGCACCTCACACCCAGTGACACTTCTATCCGGTATCCTCGGGCCTTGGCGGGCGACTTGTGTTCTGTCCCCTGGGTCCTATGTGGCTACCTTCTTAGTGAGACTGGTGTGGACTTTTGCCTGCAGTACATGAAATGCTGCAGCCTCCGGTTTCTAGTTGAGCCTTGCTGTTTCTCCTCTAGTTGAGGGACCGCTTCCCCTTATCTGGCCTGACCCCTCTACCTCCTGGTAGCAGCGGGAGTACGGGTGGCCTTCTGCACAGCCCGTAGCCCTAGGGTCCCGTCGGTTCCTGGAGCCTTCCTGCTCCCACTCCTCTCTTCCCTCCTTCAGTCCTGGGCCTCCCAGGCTAGGCCCGCCTCCGGAGCAGAGCTCATGCTAAGCCTCTGCTCCTGTCACTTTTCCTCCTCTGACTGGCTTGCTCTTTCTAAGATGGCTTCCTATTTATACTCTCCCTGTCATGTGCTCCCCTAAGCTGCTCCCCTAAGCACCCACTACATAGGACCCTCCCACCAGCTAGGGACCTGGGACTGTGCTCTCCCTTAGGATCAATCTCGCCCTACCCCCAGTGTGGGTATGTGTTGGATGCAGGTGTTAGGGTCCCGAGCCATACGCTTTCCTTACCTGAGGGTGAGATACCACACCTCTGGGTGAGATGCAGTAACTCTGTGGCGACTGAACCCTCAGGGGCGCCACACACCCTTCTGCACAGTTTTGAAATGGCGACGAAGATGTTTAGTGCCGACGATGATGCCATTATCAGCATGACTATTCCGGTGATTTACATGCTGGAGCACACATTAAACAGAATTCAGAGTCAGGTGGTGGGAGAAGAGGAGGTGGAGGAAGTAGAGGAGGAGTCGTATGCGGAAGGGATAACATCTCCAAGGTCCAGACGGTTGGCAGCACCAAGGCGGCAGGCATGGGAGGGTGGGGGAGAGGGATTAACCAGGGCGCATGGTAGCAGCCAAACTGTTGAGGAAGGTGCAGGAGCCGATGAAGAAGTGGAGGATGAACTTGCGATGGGCATGGAAGACTCATCAGATGAGGGAGACCTTGATCACATTTCTGTTGTGCGAGGTTGGGGGGAGAGGGCAGAGGAAGGAAGCATGATTCTTACCTCGCTACCAACACAACAAGGACTTGGTCCTCCTGGATGCGCAAGACACATGAGTGCCTTCTTGCTGCACTACCTGCAACATGACCCTCAGATTGCAGAATTCAAAGTAATCCCGACTACTGGGTTGCCACACTCTTAGATCCCCGGTACAAAAGTAAATTTGCCGAAATAATTCCTGCCGTAAAAAGGGATTGACGCATGCAGGAGTATCTGCAGACGCTGTTGCAGAATCTTACATGTGCTTTTCCACAAAACACCAGTGGTGCACGAAGTGAATCTCACAGTTCTAACTTGCCAACCGTGGGACTGTCGAGTCTTCATCACTCAAACCGTAACAGTAACACAGTATCTGCTGGTAACAGCAATTTTGTGGAATCGTTTCACCACTTTTTTAGACCAGCCTTTGCAAGGCCACAGGAGACAAGAAGTCTGACACATAGTCAACGCCTAGAGAGGATGGTGCAGGAGTATCTCCAAGTGAACATCGAAGCCATGACTGTGTCACTGGACCCTTGCTCATTTTGGTATTCCAATCTGGAAAAATGGCCGGAGCTCGCCACTCACGCCTTGGAGATCTTGTCATGCCCTGCAGCCAGTGTTCTCTCTGAACGTGTGTTCAGCGCTGCAGATGGTGTGCTGACAGATAAGCGCACGCGGCTGTCCACTGAGAATGTAGACAGACTCACGTTCATAAAGATGAACAAATCATGGATTTGCAAGGACATTTCTACCCCTGTGTCATCCTTGGGAGACTAAAAGCTTGGGGATTTGGTAATATCACCTCACCAACCGTTTTAAGCAACTGTGGGGCAATTGATGCCACTTAACCCTAGAACGCATGACCATAAAAATCTACACTTTCATATACCTGGGGACTTTTAGGCCCGTGTGCAAATAACATGGAATAACTCAAACTCAAATGACAAACAACTATATACATGAAGAATACCTAGAGTTTCAAAATTCTAACTAAAGTAATCTTGCAGAAAATAGAAAACAATTACTGCGAGGCCCCAGGTATGCGTTCTAGGGTTAAGTGGTGTCTGTGCCACAATTTTGGGAAAAAATGGAGACTCTTTTTGGAGTCCCCTTGTTGTGTCTTACGTGACGTTGGCATCGTTAATTCCAGGTGGGTTGGGTCGCTCCCCCCCCCTTTTAACTGTAAGAAACTACATACACTATGGCTTGGGGTAACACAGATGGTTGAGTCTGAAGAGCTGTTTACTCAGAGGTCTGCTCCAAATCTTCAGTGTCTGCTAGTCAGCGTAGAATTTTTAACTGCATCTAGCCTAGGCAATACTTTGGGCGTAGTAGCCCAGCTGCGAAGCAAGCTGCACTGCCTGTGTATCCAATAAGAATTTTTAAATTAATCTAGCCTAGGCAGACTGTGGGGACCCCCAACCAAACCCAAATGCTCAGCCCCCCTACCGCCCCCCTTTCCTTGACAATACAATAATGTAACTCTTACAACTGGATGGGTGAGGATCGGTCACAGCTTTATTAACTCTTTATACTCATTCCATTAGAAAGGCATTTTATTTCTAATTAATTCAGCTTGTTGCAGCATGCCCTGGGTCTCCACTCCGGCAACTTGGCCAACAAGTGTAACTCTCCAACATGTCCTTTCTATTTCCAGGCCACGGAGGATCCTGCGTACTCGTATGCAGGACTCTGACCCCCACCCATCACTCTTAACGCTTGTTCCACTCCGTCCTGGAGTCCTGACAGGAATATGTCCAGTCCAATATCCATTAAGTGAACACCGTCGGGCCGTATGAGGCCTGCTTTATCTCCTTCCAGTTGTCAGTGTCGTACCACTACACCGCCTGTGTCTCTGCTAAATTTTGCCATCTGAATATTTATTACCCGCCTTGTCCGTTCGATGGCCGTGATGTCTCGCGCACCTTGCCATACCGCTATCGGCACAATCTCTGACCATACTATAGCTAGTTTTGTGAAAAATTCTCTGAAGCGCTCAGTTTCTAGTTTCATTATTGCCATTAGTTATGCGCTCTTGTGATGACCTAGGTTGTTTCCCCCGGCCTGTATAACTAAGATGACCGGACATCTTGCCTCTCTCCCTACCTTGATTACCTCCATTAGTACCTGTGGCCATAGCAGGCCTCTAATACCTCTCCAGTTGAAATATGTGTTATGAAACTCTAATTTCCTCCCGCCTGGGGGGACTTTCACCCTTTTTTCTGCCCAATATATATACGAGTGGCCTATCACCCACACTGTTGGCTTAGTGTCACCTGTAAAAGAAACAAACCACGTTAGGATAACAAGTCCGGTCTTATGTATCTTGCCAAACACGTGGATCGCTATCTCCCTATCCTCTGAACTTCCGTTTCTGACAGTCCTGCTCTTGCTGCTTCCGTGGCCGCGCCTATGCGGAATGAGTGTGTCCCGTAATCTTTGGGGTGGTTCCCTGCCGATGTTATGCATTTATTAAATATAGCTTGGAACTGGTATCTTGATAATGGCGTTCCATCAATGTGTGATAGGAAGAAATTACTGTGTGATCTGATGGTTAGATATGTTTTTACTATTGTTACCCGACTCAGTGTACCGTTTGTGGGTTGTAGAAGTACCCAAGTGCCCCTGCCCGCTGGAACCGTTTTCGATTTGTGTATGCGTAGACGTATTGCATTATTGGCTATGACTACGTCCTGGTGTAATAAGCGGCCACTGGTGGTAATTTTGGATTGAGGGACTAATTCGCTTATGCATAGCGCCCCGAAGAAGGCGATCACAAATGCAGTAGACGTAGTGTTGCTTCAAATTGTGAGTGTCATGTTAATGGTGTTAGGGATATGATGTGAGAAATCAGTTTTAGTGACACGGGACGGGACGTCTACATTCCTGACTTGGCTGACCCCTTTTCCACCCTTTTATGGATTGTCTGATGATGAATCTTTGTCACATCTCCCCAATTCAGTAGTTGGAAGTGAAATGCTACTCCGGTCAGACACCGCTGCGCTGACGCCCCTGATATGCCCCTCATCATTAGCTGGTGGAGAAATTCTATGGTGACTTGTGATCTGGCTTGTTCACATTGGTCAACCCGTCTGCCTGCTACTAGTCGTGTCCATTCTTCCCATGCCTTACCGTATGCTTGCCACATCGACGGGGCAACTGACGCTCTGATTAATGGCATCAACTATTCGCCACTAGATCCCATAGGGAAGGTGGGCAACTGTTGCCCGATGGGTGGGCGTTGTGTAAGAGCTCTGTGAAAATCTGCTAATTGAATTGTTATAAAGCGTTAGCAGCAGCTTTAGACAACTCAACATAGTGGCTAGCGCAGACCCATACATTGTGTTTTAGGCACAGGAATGCTAGCCTGGGTAGTAGGCCTGGCACTGGGAGAGACGATGATGCCATCTTATTAATGCAGTGCGTTAGGCTGGTGTTTTTTGTTATGAAGCGTATATTTTTGTAAGCCAGGCGCGCGCCCCATATTTCTATTGCTACCACTATTGGGAAGAAAGATTATTTTCAGGGCTAGATGCAGCTAAAACTTATTATTAATTTAAAAGCTGGTGGAGCTTGGTATAGATGGCCTAATACAATGAGTACCGCACACTGATACAAGCCCAAATATTTTTTCAGAGGTAGATGCAGATAAAAATTATAATGAATTTGCAACCTGATGGAGGTCAGTATAGATGGACTAATAGAACAAGTCCCACACACTGCTAGAAGCCCAAATATTTTTTCAGAGCTAGATGCAGAAAAAAAATGTAATGAATTTGCAACCTGATGGAGGTCAGTATAGATGGCCTAATACAATGAGTCCCACACACTGCTAGAAGGCCAAATATTTTTTCAGAGGTAGATACAGATAAAAATTATAATGAATTTGCAACCTGATGGAGGTCAGTATAGATGGACTAATAGAACAAGTCCCACACACAGTTAGAAGCCCAAATATTTTTTCAGAGGTAGATGCAGATAAAAATTATAATGAATTTGCAACCTGATGGAGGTCAGTATAGATGGACTAATAGAACAGGTCCCACACACTGCTAGAAGCCCAAATATTTTTTTAGAGCTAGATGCCGAAAAAAAATATAATGAATTTGCAACCTGATGGAGGTCAGTATAGATGGACTAATAGACCAAGTCCCACACACTGCTAGAAGCCGAAATATTTTTTCAGAGCTAGATGCATAAAAAAATTATATTCAATTTGCAACCTGATGGAGGTCAGTATAGATGGACCAATAGAACAAGCCCCACACAGCTACAAGCCCAAATATTTTTTCAGAGGTAGATGCAGAAAAAAATTATATTCAGTTTGCAACCTGATGGAGGTCAGTATAGATGGACTAATAGACCAAGTCCCACACACTGCTAGAAGCCCAAACATTTTTTCAGAGCTAGATGCAGATAAAAATTATTTTGAATTTGCAACCTGATGGAGGTCAGTATAGATGGACTAATAGAACAAGTCCCACACACTGCTAGAAGGCCAAATATTTTTTCAGAGCTAGATGCAGAAAAAAATTATATTCAATTTGCAACCTGATGGAGGTCAGTATAGATGGACTAATAGAACAAGTCCCACACACTGCTAGAAGGCCAAATATTTTTTCAGAGCTAGATGCAGAAAAAAATTATATTCAATTTGCAACCTGATGGAGGTCAGTATAGATGGACCAATAGAACAAGCCCCACACAGCTACAAGCCCAAATATTTTTTCAGAGGTAGATGCAGAAAAAAATTATATTCAGTTTGCAACCTGATGGAGGTCAGTATAGATGGACTAATAAACCAAGTCCCACACACTGCTAGAAGCCCAAATATTTTTTCAGAGCTAGATGCAGATAAAAATTATTTTGAATTTGCAACCTGATGGAGGTCAGTATAGATGGACTAATAGAACAAGTCCCACACACTGCTAGAAGGCCAAATATTTTTTCAGAGATAGATGCAGAAAAAAATTATATTCAATTTGCAACCTGATGGAGGTCAGTATAGATGGACTAATAGAACAAGTCCCACACACTGCTAGAAGCCCAAATATTTTTTCAGAGGTAGATGCAGAAAAAAATGATATTCAGTTTGCAACCTGATGGAGGTCAGTATAGATGGACTAATAGAACAAGTCCCACACACTGCTAGAAGGCCAAATATTTTTTCAGAGCTAGATGCAGATAAAAATTATATTCAATTTTCAACCTGATGGAGGTCAGTATAGATGGACTAATAGAACAAGTCCCACACACTGCTAGAAGGCCAAACATTTTTTCAGAGCTAGATGCAGATAAAAATTATATTCAATTTGCAACCTGATGGAGGTCAGTATAGATGGACTAATAGAACAAGTCCGACACACTGCTAGAAGCCCAAATATTTTTTCAGAGGTAGATGTAGAAAAAAATTATATTCAGTTTGCAACCTGATGGAGGTCAGTATAGATGGACTAATAGAACAAGTCCCACACACTGCTAGAAGGCCAAATATTTTTTCAGAACTAGATGCAGAAAAAAATTATATTCAATTTGCAACCTTATTGAGGTCAGTATAGATGGACTAATAGAATGATGCTATGCCCAAAAGGTTTTACTTCACTAGGTGCAGTAAAAAAATTGGTATTCTATACACAGGTGGTGTATCTTGCAACACAGATAGGCTACTCCACTGACTAACACACTCTGCAATAGGCCAAAAAGGATTAGCTTTGCTAGATTCAGCCAAATGCTGTGAAAAAAACTTGCACAGCACTGGCACAGACCTGCCTGGCAAAAACTGATAGGAAGTGATGTAACCTAGCCCTGAAAAGGACTGCAATTACAATTAGTCTTTACTCCCACAACCTATCTATTTAAAAGCACAGACCTGCCTGATAAAAGTCGTAGGAAATGCTGTAACCTAGTTCTTAAAAGGACTGCAATCACAACTATTCCCTACTCCCAAGCTATCTGTAGATTTGTGCGAAAATTGGCTTGAAATTAACAAGGTATAGCGCACTCAGCAACAGCGGTGCCGTCTAACACGCAGCTGCAGCAGTGAGAAAATGGTTGCGACGGGGAAAATGGCTGGGTCTTATAGGGCAAGGACATGTGACATACACTGCCAATGACACATGCACTTGCTGGTGTGAAAAAAAGCAGTTCGCTCCGTGTGTGCGCTGCTGATAGGCTGACAGATTGTACCTCCCCACTGTAAATGCGGGAAAGAGAAAAAAAAAATGGAGATCTTCATTATTCCTGCAGAGATCCATCCACTGCCCCTCCCCCCGCCCCGCTGTACACTCAAACTGCGTATTAACATTAATTTTCATCATTACTGAGAAAAAATCCAGTTATGATTTTGGTGCACGAACAGTTATCGAACATAACCTCGAACAGCCGAATTTTTTTCAAATCGTTCGTGTTCGCCGAACGGCTCGAACACCGCCCAAAACAGCTCGAATTTGAGATTGGCAAACAGTTCGAGTCGAGCAACGCTCATCTCTAGTCTTTTTATTACACTGCGACCTCCACCACTCTTTCAAGGCTCATTGATATTGTCTTTTTAATCCACTGAGACCTCCACCACTCTTCAAAGGGGCATTTAAACCGTCTTGTTAAGCTATTGTGACCTCCACATCTCTTCCACGGGGCATTGATATTGTCTTTTTATTTAACTGTAACCTCCACCACTGTTCCAAGGGGCATTGATATTGTCTTTTTATTCCACTGTAACCTCCATCACTCTTCCAAGGGGCATTGATATTGTCTTTTTATTCCACTGTAACCTCCATCACTCTTCCAAGTGGCATTGATATTGTCTTTTTAATCCACTGCGACCTCCACCACTCTTCCAAGGGGCATTAAAACCGTATTGTTAAGTTACTGTGACCTCCACGTCTCTTCCAAGTTGCATTAAAACCGTCAATTGAAACCACTCTGAACTCCACAGCTCTTGCAAGAGGCATTGATAATGACTTTTTACTCCACTGTAAGCAACAGCTCTCTTTCAAGGAGCATTGATATTGTCTTTTTAATCCACTGCGACCTCCACCACTCTTCCATGAGGCATTAAAACAGTCTTGTTAAGCTACTGTGATGTCCACATCTCTTCCAAGGGGCATTAAAACCGTGTGGTTAAATGACTCTGAACTCCACAGCTCTTCCAATGGGCATTGATATTGTTGTTTTATTCCACTGTAAACTCCACCATTCTTCCAAGGGGTATTGATATTGTCTTTTTAATGCACTGCGACCTCCACCACTCTTCCAAGGGGCATTAAAACCATCTGGTTAAACCACTCTGAACTCCATAGCTCTTTCAAGAGGCATTGATATTGTCTTTTTATTTCACTGTAACCTCCACCACTCTTTCAAGGGGCATTGATATTGTCTTTTTATTCCACTGCGACCTCCACCACTCTTCCAAGGGGCATTAAAACTGTGTTGCTAAGCTACTGTGACCTCCTCGTGTCTTCCACGGGGCATTGATATTGTCTTTTTAATCCACTGTGACCCCCACCACTTTTCCAAGGGGCATTAAAACTATCTTGTTAATCTACTGTGACCTCCACGTCTCTTCCAAGGGGCAATAAAACCATCTGGTTAAACCACTCTGAACTCCACAGCTCTTCCAAGGGGCATTGGTATTGTCTTTTTATTCCACTCTAACCTCCACCACTCTTTTAAGGGGCATTGACATTGTCTTTTTATTCCACTGCAACCTCCATCATTATTCCAAGAGGCATTGATATTGTCTTTTTATTCCACTGTCACCTCCACCACTCTTCCAAGGGGCAATGATATTGTCTTTTTAATCCACCGCGGCCTCCACCTCTTTTCCAAGGGGCATTAAAAACGTGTTTTTAAGCTACTGTGACCTCCACGTCACTTCCAATGGTCATTAAAACCATCTGGTTAAACCACTCTGAACTCCACAGCTCTTCCAAGGGGCATTGGTATTGTCTTTTTATTCAACTCTAACCTCCACCACTCTTCCAAGGGGCATTGACATTGTCTTTTTATTCCACTTCGACCTCCACCATTCTTCCAAGGGGCATTAAAACTGTCTTGTTATACTACAGTGACCTCCACATCTCTTCCACGGGGCATTGATATTGTCTTTAAATTCCACTGTAACCTTTACCACTCTACCTAGGGGCATTGATATTGTATTTTTAATCCACTGCGACCTCCACCACTCTTCCAAAGGGCATTGATATTGTCTTTTTAATCCACTGCGACCTCAACCACTCCTCCAAAGGGCATTAAAACCATCTTGTTAAGCTACTGTGACCTCCACGTCTCTTCCATGGGGCATTGATATTGTCTTTTTATCCCACTGCGACCTCCACCACTCTTCCTCGGGGCATTGATATTGTCTTTTTAATCCACTGCAACCTCCACCACTCCTCCATGTGGCATTAAAACCATCTTGCTAAGCTACTGTGACCTCCACGTCTCTTCCAAGGGGCATTAAAACCATATGGTTAAACCAATCTGAACTCCACAGATCTTCCAAGGGGCATTGATATTGTCTTTTTATTCCACTGTATCCTCCACCACTTTTCCAAGGGGCTTTGATATTGTCTTTTTATTCCACTGCGACCTCCACCACTTTTCCAAGGGGCATTAAAACCGTCTTGGTAAGCTACTGTGACCTCCATGTCTCTTCCACAGGGCATTGATATTGTCTTTTTATTCCACTGGAACCTCCAACACTCTTCCAAGGTGCATTGATATTGTCTTTTTATCCCACTGAGACTTCAGCGACTCCTTCAAGAAGCATTGACATTGTCTTTTTAATGCACTTCGACCTCCACCACTCTTCCAAGGGGCATTAAAACAGTCTTGTTAAGCTACTGTGACCTCCACGTCTCTTCCAAGGGGCATTAAAAGCGTCAACTTAAACGACTCTCAACTCCACAGCTCTTGTAAGGGGCTTTGATATTGTTTTTTATTCCACTGTAACCTCCAGCACTTTTCCAAGGGGCATTGATATTGTCTTTTTATTCCACTGCGACTTTCACCTCTCTTCCAAGGGACATTAAAACCGTCTTGTTAAGCTACTGTGACATCCGCGTCTCTTTCACAGGGCATTGATATTGGCTTTTTATTACACTGTAAACTCCACCACTCTTCCAAGGGGCATTGATATTGTCTTTTTATTCCACTGCCACCTCCACCACTCTTACAAGGGGCATTAATATTGTATTTTTAATCCACTGCGACCTCCACCACTTTTCCAAGGGGCATTAAAAACGTCTTTTTAAGCTACTGTGACCTCCACGTCACTTCCAATGGGCATTAAAACCGTGTAGTATAACTACTCTGAACTCCACTGCTCTTCCAAGGGGCATTGATATTGACTTTTTAATCCACTGTTACCTCCACCACTCTTCCAAGGGGCATTGATATTGTTTTTTTATTGCACTGCGACCTCCACTACTCTTCCAAGGGGCATTGATATTGTCTTTTTATTCCACTGCGACCTCCACCACTCTTCTAAGGGGCATTTATATTGTCTTTCTAATCAACTGCGACCTCCACCACTCTTCCAAGGGCCATTAAAACCGTGTTGTTAAGTTACTTTGACCTCCACGTCAATTCCACGCGGCATTAAAAAAGTCAATTTATACCACTCTGAAATCCACAGCTCTTCCAAGGGGCATTGGTATTGTCTTTTATTCCACTTTAACCTCCACCACTCTTCCAAGGGGCATTAAAACTGTCTTGTTAAGCTGCTGTAACCTCCATGTCTATTCCACTGGGCATTGATTTTGTCTTTTTATTCCAATGTAACCTCCCCCACTCTTCTAAGGGGCAGTGATATTGTCTTTTTAAACCACTGTGACCTCCAACACTCTTCCAAGAGGCATTAAAACCATCTTATTAAGCTACTATGACCTCCTCGTCTCTTCCAAGGCTCTTTAAAGCCGTCTTCTTAAGCTACTGTGACCTCCATGTCTCTTCCAAGGGGCATTAAAACCGTCAATTTAAACCACTCTGTACTCCACAGCTCTAGCAAGAGGCATTGATATTGTCGTTTTATTCCACTGTAACCTCCACCACTCTTCCAAGAGGCATTAAAACAGTCTTGTTAAGCTACTGTGACCTCCACATCTCTTCCAAGGGGCATTAAAACCATCTGGTTAAACCACTCTGAACTCCACAGCTTTTCCAAGGGGCATTGATATTGTCTTTTTAATCCCCTGCGACCTCCATCACTCTTCCAAGAAGCATTAAAACCGTTTTGTTTAGCTACTGTGACCTCCACGTCTATTCCACGGTGCCTTAAAACCTTCTGGTTAAAACCCTGTGAACTCCACATCTCTTCCAAGGGGCATTGATATTGTCTTTTTATTGTTCTGTAAACTCCACCAATCTTCCAAGGGGCATTGATATTGTCTTTTTATTTTACTGCGACCTCCATCACTCTTCCAAGGGTCATTGATATTGTCTTTTGATTCCACTGTAAACTCCACCACTCTTCCAAGGGGCATTGATATTGTCTATTTATTCCAATGCGACCTCCACATCTCTTCCAAGGGGAATTGATATTGTCTTTTTATTCCACTGCGACCTCCACCACTCTTCTAAGGGGCATTGATATTGTCTTTTTAATCCACTGCGACCTCCAGCACTCTTCCAAGGGGCATTAAAACAGTCTTGATAAGCTACTGTGACCTCCTCGTCTCTTCCAAGGGGCATTAAACCATCTGGTTAAACCACTCTGTACTCCACAGCTCTTCCAAGAGGCATTGATATTGTCTTTTTATTCTACTGTAACCTCCACCACTCTTCCAAGGGGCATTGATATTGTCTCTGTTTTCCACTGCGACCTCCACCACTATTCCAAGGGGCATTGATATTGTCTTTTTATTCCACTGCGACCTCCACCACTCTGCCAAGGGGCATTAAAACCGTCTTGTTTAGCTACTGTGACCTCCACGTCTTTTCCACAGGGCATTGTTATTGTCTTTTTATTCCACTGCGACCTCCATCACTCTGCCAAGGGGCATTAAAACAGTCTTGTTAATCTATTGTGACCTCCACGTCTCTTTCACAGCGCATTGTTATTGTCTTTTTATTCCACTGCAACCTTCACCACACTTCCAAGGGGCATTGATATTGTCTTTTTATTCCACTACGACCTCCACCACCCTTCCAAGGTTCATTGATATTGTCTTTTTAATCCACTGCGACCTCCACCACTCTTCCAAGGGGCATTAAAACCGTCTTGTTAAGCTACTGTGACCTCCACGTCTCTTCCAAGGGGCACTAAAACCATTTGGTTAAACCACTCTGTACTCCACGGCTCTTCCAAAGGGCATTAAAACCGTCTAGTTAAACCGCTCTGAGCTCCACAGCTCTTCCAAGGGGCATTGACAATGTCTTTTTATTCCATTGTAACCTTCTGCACTCTTCCAAGTGCATTGATATTGTCTTTTTATTCCTCTGCGACGTCCACGACTCTTCCAAGGGGCATTAAAAACGTCTTGTTAAGGTACTGTGACCTCCAAGTTTCTTACACAGGGCATTGATATTGTCTTTTTATTCCACTGTAACCTCCACCACTCTTCCAAGGGGCATTGATATTGTCTTTTATTCCACTGTAACCTCCACCACTGTTCTAAGGAGCATTAAAACCGTCTTGTTAAGCTGCTGTGACCTCCACGTCTATTCCACAGGGCATTGTTATTGTCTTTTTATTCCACTGCGACCTCCACCACTCTGCCGAGGGGCATTAAAACCGTCTTGTTAAGCTAATGTGATGTCCACATCTATTCCACGGGGCATTGATATTGTCTTTTTATTCCACTGTAACCTCCACCACTCTTCCAAGAGGCATTGATATTGTCTTTTTATTCCACTGCGACCTCCACCACTCTTCCAAGGTTCATTGATATTGTCTTTTTAATCCACTACGACCTCCACCACTCTTTCAAGGGGCATTAAAACCGTCTTGTTAAGCTACTGTGACCACCATGTCTCTTCCAAGGGGCACTAAAACCGTTTGGTTAAACCACTCTGTACTCCACAGCTCTTCAAAGGGGCATTGATATTGTCTTTTTATTTCACTGTAACTTCCACCACTCCTTCAAGGGGCATTGATATTGTATTTTTATTCCACTGTGACCTCCTCCACTCTTCCAAGGGACATTAAAACCGTCTTGTTAAGCTACTGTGACCTCCAAGTCTCTTCCAAGGGGCATTAAAACCGTCTGGTTAAACTGCTCTGAGCTCCACAGCTCTTCCAAGGGGCATTGGCAATGTCTTTTTATTCCATTGTAATCTTCTGCACTCTTCCAAGTCCATTGATATTGTCTTTTACTCCTCTGCGACGTCCACGACTCTTCCAAGGGGCATTAAAACCGTCTTGTTAAGCTACTGTGACCTCCAAGTTTCTTACACAGGGCATCTATATTGTCTTTTTATTTCACTGTAACCTCCACCACTCTTCCAAGGGGCATTGATATTGTCTTTTAAATCCACTGCGACTTCCATCACTCTTCCAAGAAGCATTGAAACCGTCTTGTTAAGCTACTGTGATCTCCACGTTTATTCCACGGTGCATTAAAACTTTCTGGTTAAACCACTGTGAACTCCACAGCTCTTCCAAGGGGCATTGATATTGTCTTTTTGTTCCACTGTGACCTCAACGTCTCTTCCAAGGGGCATTGATATTGTCTTTTTATTTAATTGGAACCTCCACCACTCTTCCAAGGGGGCATTGATATTGTCTTTTTATTCCACTGTAACCTCCACCATTCTTCCAAGGGACATTGATATTGTATTTTTATTCCACTGTAAACTCCACCACTCTTCCAAGGGGCATTGATATTGTCTTTTTATTCCACTGTAACCTCCACCACTCTTCCAAGGGACATTGATATTGTCTTTTTACTCCACTGCGACCTCTATCACTCCTCCAAGTGGCTTTAAAACAGTCTTGATAAGCTTCTGTGACCTTCACGTCCCTTCCATGGGGCATTGATATTGTCTTTTTATTCCAATGCGACCTCCACATCTCTTCCAAGGGGAATTGATATTGTCTTTCTATTCCACTGCGACCTCCACCACTCTTCTAAGGGGCATTGATATTGTCTTTTTAATCCACTGCGACCTCCACCACTCTTCCAAGGGGCATTAAAACAGCCTTGATAAGCTACTGTGACCTCCTCGTCTCTTCCAAGGGGCATTAAACCGCATGGTTAAACCACTCTGAACTCCACAGCTCTTCCAAGAGGCATTGATACTGTCTTTTTTTTCAACTGTAACCTCCACCACTCTTCCAAGGGGCATTGATATTGTCTTTTTTTTCCACTGTGACCTCCACCACTCTTACAAGGGGATTTGATAGTCTTTTTAATCCACTGCGACCTCCACCACTCTTCCAAGGGGCATTAAAACCGTCTTGTTAAGCTACTGTGACCTCCACGTCCCTTCCATGGGGCATTGATATTGTCTTTTTATTCCACTGCGACCTCCACCACTCTTCCAAGGGGCATTGATATTGTCTATTTATTCCACTACGACCTTCACCCCTCTTCCAAGGAACATTGATATTGTCTTTTTTTTCCACTGTAACCTCCACCACTCTTCTAAGGGGCATTGATATTTTCTTTTTATTCCACTGCGACCTCCACCACTCTTCCAAGGGGCATCGATAATGTCTTTTTAATCCACTGCGACCTCCACCACTCTTCCAAGGGGCATTAAAACCATCTTGTTAAGCTACTGTGACCTCCACGTCTCTTCCAAGGGGCATTAAAACCGTCAATTTAAACGACTCTGAACTCCACAGCTCTTGCAAAAGGCATTGATATTGTCTTTTTATTCCACTGTTACCTCCACCACTCTTCCAAGGGGCATTGATTTTGTCTTTTTAATCTACTGCGACCTCCATCTCTCTTCCAAGAAGCATTAAAACCATCTTGTTTAGCTACTGTGTCCTCCACGTCTATTCCACTGTGCCTTAAAACCTTCTGGTTAAACCACTGTGAACTCCTCAGCTCTTCCAAGGGGCATGGATATTGTCTTTTTATTCCAATGTAACCTCCACCACTCATCCTAGGGGCAATGATATTGTCTTTTTATTTTACTACGACCTCCACCACTCTTCCAAGGGGCATTAATATTGTCTTTTTATTCCACTGCGACCTCCACGTCTCTTCCAAGGGTCATTGATATTGTCTTTTTATTCCACTGTAACCTCCACTACTCTTCCAAGGGGCATTGATATTGTTTTTTAATTCCACTGTAACCTCCACCACTCTTCCAAGGGGCATTGATTTTGTCTTTTTAATCCACTGCGACCTCCATCACTCTTCCAAGAATCATTAAAACCGTCTTGTTTAGCTACTGTGACCTCCACGTCTATTCCACGGTGTATTAAAACCTTCTGGTTAAACCACTGTGAACTCCTCAGCTCTTCCAAGGGGCATGGATATTGTCTTTTTATTCCACTGCGACCTCCACCTCTCTGCCAAGGGGCATTAGAACCATCTTGTTAAGGTACTGTGTCCTCCAAGTCTCTTCCACGAGGCATTGATATTGTCTTTTTATTCCAGTGCGACCTCCACATCTCTTCCAAGGGGAATTAATATTGTCTTTTTATTCCACTGCGACCTCCACCACTCTACTAAGGTTCATTGATATTGTCTTTTTAATCCACTGTGACCTCCACGTCTCTTCCAAGGGGCATTAAACCGTATTGTTAAACCACTCTGTACTCCACTCTTTTTATTCCACTGTAACCTCCACCACTCATCCTAGGGGCATTGATATTGTCTTTTTATTTTACTGCGACCTCCACCACTCTTCCAAGGGGAATTAATATTGTCTTTTTATTCCACTGCGACCTCCACCACTTTTCCAAGAGGCATTGATATTGTCTTTTTTTTCGACTGTAACCTCCAACACTCTTCCAAGGGGCATTGATATTGTCTCTGTTTTCCACTGCGAACTCCACCACTCTTCCAATGGGCATTAAAACCGTCTTGTTATGCTACTGTGACCTCCACGTCCCTTCCACGGGGCATTGATATTGTCTTTTTATTCCATTGCGACCTCCACCACTCTTCCAAGGGGCATTAAAACCGTCTTGTTAAACTGCTCTGAGCTCCACAGCTCTTCCAAGGGGCATTGACTATGTCTTTTTATTCCATTGTAACCTTCTGCACTCTTCCAAGTGCATTGATATTGTCTTTTTATTCCTCTGTGATGTCCACGACTCTTCCAAGGGGCATTAAAACCATCTTGTTAAGCTACTGTGACCTCCAAGTTTCTTACACAGGGCATTGATATTGTCTTTTTATTCCACTGTAACCTCCACCACTCTTCCAAGGGGCATTGATATTGTCTTTTTATTCCACTGTAACCTCCACCAATATTCCAAGGGGCATTGATATTGTCTTTTTATTCCACTGCGACCTCCACCACTCTTCTATGGGGCATTGATATTGTCTTTTAAATCCACAACGATCTCCACCACTCTTCCAAGGGGCATTAAAACAGTCTTGATAAGCTACTGTGACCTCCACGTCTCTTCCAAGGGGCATTTAACCATCTGGTTAAACCACTCTGTACTCCACAGCTCTTCGAAGAGGCATTCATATTGTCTTTTTATTCGACTGTAACCTCCACCACTCTTCCAAGGGGTATTGATATTGTCTCTGTTTTCCACTGCGACCTCCACCACTCTTCCAAGGGGCATTGATATTGTCTTTTTATTCCAATGCGACCTCCACCACTCTGCCAAGGCGCATTAAAACCGTCTTGTTTAGCTACTGTGACCTACACGTCTTTTCCACAGGGCATTGTAATTGTCTTTTTATTCCACTGCGACCTCCACCACACTGCCAAGGGGCATTAAAACAGTCTTGTTAACCTACTGTGACCTCCACGTCTCTTTCACAGGGCATTGTTATTGTCTTTTTATTCCACTGCGACCTCCACCACTCTTCCAATTGGCATTGATATTGTCTTTTTATTCCACTGCGACCTCCACCACCCTTCCAAGGTTCATTGATATTTTCTTTTTAATCCACTGCAACCTCCACCACTCTTCCAAGGGGCATTAAAACTGTCTTGTTAAGCTACTGTGACTTCCACGTCTCTTCCAAGGGGCACTAAAACCACTTGGTTAAACCACCCTGTTCTCCACAGTTCTTCCAAGCGGCATTAATTTTGTCTTTTTATTTCACTGTAACTTCCACCACTCTTTCAAGGGGCATTGATATTGTATTTTAATTCCACTGTGATCTCCACCACTCTTCCATGGGGCATTAAAACTTCTTGTTAAGCTACTGTGACCTCCAAGTCTCTTCCAAGGGGCATTGACAAAGTCTTTTTATTCCATTGTAACCTTCTGCACTCTTCCAAGTGCATTGATATTGTCTTTTTATTCCTCTGCGATGTCCACGACTCTTCCAAGGGGCATTAAAACCGTCTTGTTAAGCTACTGTGACCTCCAAGTTTCTTACACAGGGCATTGATATTGTCTTTTTATTCCACTGTAACCTCCACCACTCTTCCAAGGGGCATTGATATTGTCTTCTATTCCACTGTAACCTCCACCACTGTTCTAAGGGGCATTAAAACCGTCTTGTTAAGCTACTGTGACCTCCACGTCTTTTCCACAGGGCATTGTTATTGTCTGTTTATTCCACTGCGACCTCCTCCACTCTGCCGAGGGCATTAACACCGTCTTGTTAAGCTACTGTGATGTCCACATCTCTTCCACGTGGCATTGATATTGTCTTTTTATTCCACTGCGACCTCCACCACTCTTCTATGGGGCATTGATATTGTCTTTTAAATCCACAACGATCTCCACCACTCTTCCAAGGGGCATTAAAACAGTCTTGATAAGCTACTGTGACCTCCACGTCTCTTCCAAGGGGCATTTAACCATCTGGTTAAACCACTCTGTACTCCACAGCTCTTCGAAGAGGCATTCATATTGTCTTTTTATTCGACTGTAACCTCCACCACTCTTCCAAGGGGTATTGATATTGTCTCTGTTTTCCACTGCGACCTCCACCACTCTTCCAAGGGGCATTGATATTGTCTTTTTATTCCAATGCGACCTCCACCACTCTGCCAAGGCGCATTAAAACCGTCTTGTTTAGCTACTGTGACCTACACGTCTTTTCCACAGGGCATTGTAATTGTCTTTTTATTCCACTGCGACCTCCACCACACTGCCAAGGGGCATTAAAACAGTCTTGTTAACCTACTGTGACCTCCACGTCTCTTTCACAGGGCATTGTTATTGTCTTTTTATTCCACTGCGACCTCCACCACTCTTCCAATTGGCATTGATATTGTCTTTTTATTCCACTGCGACCTCCACCACCCTTCCAAGGTTCATTGATATTTTCTTTTTAATCCACTGCAACCTCCACCACTCTTCCAAGGGGCATTAAAACTGTCTTGTTAAGCTACTGTGACTTCCACGTCTCTTCCAAGGGGCACTAAAACCACTTGGTTAAACCACCCTGTTCTCCACAGTTCTTCCAAGCGGCATTAATTTTGTCTTTTTATTTCACTGTAACTTCCACCACTCTTTCAAGGGGCATTGATATTGTATTTTAATTCCACTGTGATCTCCACCACTCTTCCATGGGGCATTAAAACTTCTTGTTAAGCTACTGTGACCTCCAAGTCTCTTCCAAGGGGCATTGACAAAGTCTTTTTATTCCATTGTAACCTTCTGCACTCTTCCAAGTGCATTGATATTGTCTTTTTATTCCTCTGCGATGTCCACGACTCTTCCAAGGGGCATTAAAACCGTCTTGTTAAGCTACTGTGACCTCCAAGTTTCTTACACAGGGCATTGATATTGTCTTTTTATTCCACTGTAACCTCCACCACTCTTCCAAGGGGCATTGATATTGTCTTCTATTCCACTGTAACCTCCACCACTGTTCTAAGGGGCATTAAAACCGTCTTGTTAAGCTACTGTGACCTCCACGTCTTTTCCACAGGGCATTGTTATTGTCTGTTTATTCCACTGCGACCTCCTCCACTCTGCCGAGGGCATTAACACCGTCTTGTTAAGCTACTGTGATGTCCACATCTCTTCCACGTGGCATTGATATTGTGTTTTTATTCCACTGTAACCTCCACCACTTTTCCAAGGGGCATTGATATTGTATTTTTATTCCACTGCGACCTCCACCACTCTACCAAGGTTCATAGATGTTGTCTTTTTAATCCACTTCGACCTCCACCACTCTTCCAAGGGGCATTAAAACAGTCTTGTTAAGCTACTGTGACCTCCACGTCTCTTCCAAGGGGCACTAAAACCGTTTGGTTAAACCACTCTGTACTCCACAGCTCTTCCAAGGGGCATTGATATTGTCTTTTTATTTCACTGTAACTTCCACCACTCTTTCAAGGGGCATTGATATTGTGTTTTTATTCCACTGTAACCTCCACCACTCTTCCAAGGTTCATTGATATTGTCTTTTTAATCCACTGCGACCTCCACCACTCTTCCAAGGGGCATTAAAACCATCTTGTTAAGCTACTGTGACCTCCACGTCTCTTCCAAGGGGCACTCAAACCGTTTGGTTAAGCCACTCTGTACTCCACAGCTCTTCCAAGGGGCATTGATATTGTCTTTTTATTTCACTGTCACTTCCACCACTCTTTCAAGCGGCATTGATATTGTATTTTTATTCCACTGTGACCTCCACCTCTCTTCCAAGGGGCATTAAAACCGTCTTGTTAAGCTACTGTGACCTCCAAGTCTCTCCCAAGGGGCATTAAAACCGTCTGGTTAAACCGCTCTGAGCACCACAGCACTTCCAAGGGGCATTTACAATGTCTTTTTATTCCATTGTAACGTTCTGCACTCTTCCAAGTGCATTGATATTGTCTTTTTATTCCTCTGCGACGTCCACGACTCTTCCATGGGGCATTAAAACCGCATTGTTAAGCTACTGTGACCTCCAAGTTTCTTACACAGGGTATTGATATTGTCTTTTTATTCCACTGTAACCTCCACCACTCTTCCAAGGGGCATTGATATTGTCTTTTTAATCCACTGCGACCTCCCTCACTCTTCCAAGAAGCATTGAAACTGTCTTGTTAAGCTACTGTGACCTCCACGTCTCTTCCACAGGGCATTGTTATTGTCTTTTTATTCCACTGCGACCTCCACCACTCTGCCAAGCGGCATTAAAACCGTCTTGTTAAGCTACTGTGATGTCCACGTTTCTTCCAAGAGGCATTGATATTGTCTTTTTATTCCACTGCAACCTCCACCACTCTTCCAAGGTTCATTGATATTGTCTTTTTAATCCACCGCGACCTCCACCACTCTTCCAAGGGGCATTAAAACCGTCTCGTTAAGCTACTGTGACCTCCACGTCTCTTCCAAGGGGCACGAAAACCGTTTGGTTAAACCACTCTTTACTCCACAGCTCTTCCAAGGGGCATTGATATTGTCTTTTTATTTCACTATAACTTCCACCACTCCTTCAAGGGGCATTGATATTGTATTTTTATTCCTCTGTGACCTCCACCACTCTTCCAAGGGGCATTAAAACAGTCTTGTTAAGCTACTGTGACCTCCACGTCTCTTCCAAGGGGCACTAAAACCGTTTGGTTAAACCACAATGTACTCCACAGCTCTTCCAAGGGGCATTGATATTGTCTTTTTATTTCACTGTAACTTCCACCAATCTTTCAAGGGGCAGTGATATTGTATTTTTATTCCACTGTGACCTCCACCACTCTTCCAAGGGGCATTAAAACAGTCTTGTAAAGCTACTGTGACCTCCACGTCTCTTCCAAGGGGCATTAAAACCGTCTGGTTAAACCGCTCTGAGCTCCACAGCACTTCCAAGGGGCATTTACAATGTCTTTTTATTCCATTGTAACCTTCTGCTCTCTTCCAAGTGCATTGATATTGTCTTTTTATTCCTCTGGGACATCCACGACTCTTCCAAGGGGCATTAAAACCGTCTTGTTAAGCTACTGTGACCTCCAAGTTTCTTACACAGGGCATTGATATTGTCTTTTTATTCCACTGTAACCTCCATCACTCTTCCAAGGGGCATTGATATTATCTTTTTAATCCACTGCGACCTCCACCACTCTTACAAGGTTCATTGAAATTGTCTTTTTAATCCACTGCGACCTCCACCACTCTTCTAAGGGGCATTAAAACCGTCTTGTTAAGCTACTGTGACCTCCACGTCTCTTCCAAGGGGCACGAAAACGGTTTGGTTAAACCACTCTGTACTCCACAGCTCTTCCAAGGGGCATTGATATTATCTTTTTATTTCACTGTAACTTCCACCACTCCTTCAAAGGGCATTGATATTGTATTTGTATTCCACTGTGACCTCCACCAGTCTTCCAAGGGGCATTAAAACAGTCTTGTTAATCTACTGTGACCTCCAAGTCTCTTCCAAGAAGCATTGAAACCATCTTGTTAAGCTACTGTGACCTCCACGTCTCTTCCACAGGGCATTGTTATTGTCTTTTTATTCCACTGCGACCTCCACCACTCTGACAAGCGGCATTAAAACCGTCTTGTTAAGCTACTGTGATGTCCACGTCTCTTCCAAGAGGCATTGTTATTGTCTTTTTATTCCACTGCAACCTCCACCACTCTTCCAAGGTTCATTGGTATTGTATTTTTAATCCACTGCGACCTCCACCACTCTTACAAGGGGCATTAAAACCGTCTTGTTAAGCTACTGTAACATCCACGTCTCTTCCAAGGGGCACGAAAACCGTTTGGTTAAACCACTCTTTACTCCACAGCTCTTCCAAGGGGCATTGATATTGTCTTTTTATTTCACTATAACTTCCACCACTCCTTCAAGGGGCATTGATATTGTATTTTTATTCCTCTGTGACCTCCACCACTCTTCCAAGGGGCATTAAAACAGTCTTGTTAAGCTACTGTGACCTCCACGTCTCTTCCAAGGGGCACTAAAACCGTTTGGTTAAACCACAATGTACTCCACAGCTCTTCCAAGGGGCATTGATATTGTCTTTTTATTTCACTGTAACTTTCACCACTCTTTCAAGGGGCATTGATATTGTATTTTTATTCCACTGTGACCTCCACCACTCTTCCAAGGGGCATTAAAACCATCTTGTAAAGCTACTGTGACCTCCAAGTCTCTTCCAAGGGGCATTAAAACCGTCTGGTTAAACCGCTCTGAGCTCCACAGCACTTCCAAGGGGCATTTACAATGTCTTTTTATTCCATTGTAACCTTCTGCTCTCTTCCAAGTGCATTGATACTGTCTTTTTATTCCTCTGCGACGTCCACGACTCTTCCAAGGGGCATTAAAACCGTCTTGTTAAGCTACTGTGACCTCCAAGTTTCTTACACAGGGCATTGATATTGTCTTTTTATTCCACTGTAACCTCCATCACTCTTCCAAGGGGCATGGATATTGTCTTTTTAATCCACTGTGACCTCCACCACTGTTCCAAGGTTCATTGAAATTGTCTTTTTAATCCACTGCGACCTCCACCACTCTTCTAAGGGGCATTAAAACCGTCTTGTTAAGCTACTGTGACCTCCACGTCTCTTCCAAGGGGCACGAAAACCGTTTGGTTAAACCACTCTGTACTCCACAGCTCTTCCATGGGGCATTGATATTGTCTTTTTATTTCACTGTAACTTCCACCACTCCTTCAAAGGGCATTGATATTGTATTTTTATTCCACTGTGACCTCCACCACTCTTCCAAGGGGCATTAAAACAGTCTTGTTAATCTACTGTGACCTCCAAGTCTCTTCCAAGAAGCATTGAAACCGTCTTCTTAAGCTACTGTGACCTCCACGTCTCTTCCACAGGGCATTGTTATTGTCTTTTTATTCCACTGCGACCTCCACCACTCTTCTAAGGGGCATTAAAACCGTCTTGTTAAGCTACTGTGACCTCCACGTTTCTTCCAAGGGGCACGAAAACCGTTTGGTTAAACCACTCTGTACTCCACAGCTCTTCCAAGGGGCATTGATATTGTCTTTTTATTTCACTGTAACTTCCACCACTCCTTCAAAGGGCATTGATATTGTATTTTTATTCCACTTTGACCTCCACTAGTCTTCCAAGGGGCATTAAAACAGTCTTGTTAATCTACTGTGACCTCCAAGTCTCTTCCAAGGGGCATTAAAACCGTCTTGTTAAACCGCTTTGAGCTCCAAAGCACTTCCAAGGGGCATTGACAATGTCTTTTTATTCCATTGTAACCTTCTGCACTCTTCCAAGTGCATTGATATTGTCTTTTTATTCCTCTGCGACGTCCACGACTCTTCCAAGGGGCATTAAAACCGTCTTGTTAAGCTACAGTGACCTCCAAGTTTCTTACCCAGGGCATTGATATTGTCTTTTTATTCCACTGTAACCTCCACCACTGTTCCAATGGGCATTGATATTGTCTTTTTAATCCACTGCGACCTCCATCACTCTTCCAAGAAGCATTGAAACCGTCTTGATAAGCTACTGTGACCTCCACGACTATTCCACGGTGCATTAAAACTTTCTGGTTAAACCACTGTGAACTCCACAGCTCTTCCAAGGGGCATTGATATTGTCTTTTTATTCCACTCTAACCTCCACCACTCTTCCAAGGGGCATTGATATTGTCTCTTTATTTTACTGCGACCTCCACCACTCTTCCAAGGGGCATTAATATTGTCTTTTTGTTCCACTGTGACCTCCACGTCTCTTCCAAGGGGCATTGATATTGTCTTTTTATTTAATTGGAACCTCCACCACTCTTCCAAGGGGCATTGATATTGTCTTTTTATTCCACTGTAACCTCCACCATTCTTCCAAGGGACATTGATATTGTCTTTTTATTCCACTGTAACCTCCACCACTCTTCCAAGGGGCATTGATATTGTCTTTTTATTCCACTGTAACCTCCACCACTCATCCAAGGGGCATTGATATTGTCTTTTTAATCCACTGCGACCTCCACCACTCCTCCAAGAGGCTTTTAAACAGTCTTGATAAGCTTCTGTGACCTTCACGTCTCTTTCAAGGGGCATTAAAACCGCATGGTTAAACCACTCTGAACTCCACAGCTCTTCCAAGAGGCATTGATATTGTCTTTTTTTTCTACTGTAACCTCCACCACTCTTCCAAGGGGCATTGATATTGTCTTTGTTTTCCACTGCGACCTCCACCACTCTTCAAAGGGGATTTGACAGTCTTTTCAATCCACTGCGACCTCCACCACTCTTCCAAGGGGCATTAAAACCGTCTTGTTAAGCTACTGTGACCTCCACGTCCCTTCCACAGGGCATTGATATTGTCTTTTTATTCCACTGCGACCTCCACCACTCTTCCAAGGGGCATTGATATTGTCGTTTTAATCCACTGCGACCTCCACCACTGTTCCAAGGGACATTGATATTGTCTTTTTATTCCTCTGCGACCTTCACGTCTCTTCCAAGTAACATTGATATTGTCTTATTTTTCCACTGTAACCTCCACCACTCTTCTAAGGGGCATTGATATTTTCTTTTTATTCCACTGCGACCTCCACCACTCTTCCAAGGGGCATCGATAATGTCTTTTTAATCCACTGAGACCTCCACCACTCTTCCAAGGGGCATTAAAATCGTCTTGTTAAGCAACTGTGACCTCCATGTCTCTTCCACAGGGCATTGATATTGTCTTTTTATTCCACTGTAACCTCCACCACTTTTCCTATGGGAATTGATATTGTCTTTTTATTATTACTATTATTATTATTATTATTATCTATTATTATAGCGCCATTTATTCCATGGCGCTTTACATGTGATAGGGATATACAGAACAAATTCATTTACATAATCTTAACAAAATGAGTCAGCGACTGGTACAGGACGAGCGAGGACCCTGCCCGCGAGGGCTCACATTCTAGAAGGGATGGGTGAGGATACATTAGGTGAGGGTAGAGCTGGTCGTGCTGCGGTGGTTACTGCAGGTTGTAGGCTTGTCGGAAGAGGTGGGTCTTCAGGTTTCTTTTGAAGGTTTCCACTGTCGGTGAGAATCTGATGTGTTGGGGTAGAGAGTTCCAGAGTAGGGGGGATGCACGGGAGAAATCTTGTATACGATTGTGGGAGGAGGAGATAAAAGGGGAGTAGAGAAGGAGGTCTTGTGAGGATCGGAAGTTGCGTGCAGGTAAGTACCGGGAGACTAGGTCACAGATGTATGGGGGATACAGGCTGTGGATGGCTTTGTATGCCATGGTTAGAGTTTTGAACTGGATTCTCTGGGCAATGGGGAGCCATTGAAGAGATTGACAGAGAGGAGAGGCCGGGAAATTATGGGGGGACAGGTGAATTAGTCGAGCAGCAGAGTTTAGGATAAAACCGTCTTGATAAGCTACTGTGACCTCCAAGTCCCTTCCAAGGGGCATTAAAACCGTCTGGTTAAACCTCTCTAAGCTCCACAGCTATTCCAAGGGGCATTGACAATGTCTTTTTATTCCATTATAACCTTCTGCACTCTTCCAAGTGCATTGATATTGTCTTTTTATTCCTCTGCGACGTCCACGACTCTTCCAAGGGGCATTAAAACCGTTTTGTTAAGCTACTGTGACCTCCAAGTTTCTTACACAGGGCATTGATATTGTCTTTTTATTCCACTGTAACCTCCACCACTCTTCCAAGGGAAATTGATATTGTCTTTTTATTCCACTTTAACCTCCACCAATCTTCCAAGGGGCATTGATATTGTCTTTTTATTCCACTGCGACCTCCACCACTCTTCTAAGGGGCATTGATATTGTCTTTTAAATCCACAACGATCTCCACCCCTCTTCCAAGGGGCATTAAAACAGTCTTGTTAAGCTACTTTGACCTTCTCGTCTCTTCCAAGGGGCATTAAAGCCGTCTGGTTAAACACTCTGAACTCCACAACTCTTACAAGAGGCATTGATATTGTCTTTTTATTCGACTGTAGCATCCTCCACTCTTCCAAGTGGCATTGATATTGACTTTTTATTCCACTGCGACCTCCACCACTCTTCCAAGGGGCATTGATATTGTCTTTTTAATCACCTGCGACCTCCACCTCTCTTCCAAGGGCCTTTAAAACCATATTGTGAAGCTACTGTGACCTCAACGTCCCTACCAAGGGGCATTGATATTGTCTTTTTAATCCACTGCAACCTCCACCACTCTTTCAAGGGGCATTGATATTGTCTTTTTATTCCACTGTGACCTCCACGTCTCTAACAAGGGGCATTAAAACCGTCAATTTAAACCACTCTGAACTCCACAGCTCTTCCAAGGAGCACTGGTATTGTCTTTTTATTCCACTCTAACCTCCACCACTCTTCCAAGGGGCATTGACATTGTCTATGTATTCCACTGCGACCTCCACCACTCTTCCAAGGGGCATTAAGACCATATTGTTAAGCTACAGTGACCTCCATAACTCTTCCATGGGGCATTGATATTGTCTTTTTATTCCACTGTAACCTCCACCACTCTTCCAAGGGGCATTGATTTTGTCTTTTTATTCCACTGCGAACTCTACCACTCTTACAATGGGCTTTGATATTGTCTTTTTAATCCACTGCCACCTCCACCACTCTTCCAAGGGGCATTGATTTTGATTTTTATTCCACTGCGACCTCTACCACTCTTCCAATGGGCATTGATATTGTCTTTTTAATCCACTGCAACCTCCACCAGTCTTCCAAGGGGCATTAAAGCAGTCTTGTTAAGCTACTGTCACGTCCATGTCTATTCCATGGGGCATTGATATTGTCTTTTTATTCCACTGTAACCTCCACCACTCTTCCCAGTGGCATTGACACTGTCTTTTTATGCCACTGCGACTTCCACCTCTCTTCTAAGGTTCATTGATATTGTCTTTTTAATCCACTGCGGCGTCCACTACTCTTCCAACGGGCATTAAAGCAGTCTTGTTAAGCTACTGTGACCTCCACGTCTCTTCCAAGGGGCATTAAAACCGTCTGGTTAAACCACTCTGAACTCCACAGCTCTACCAAGGGGCATTGATATTGTCTTTTTATTCCACTGTAACCTCCACCACTCTTCCAAAGGGCATTGTTATTGTCTTTTTAATCCCCTGCAACCTCCACCACTCTTCCAAGGGGCATTAAAACGGTCTTGTTAAGCTACTGTGACCTCCACGTCCCTTCCACGGGGCATTGATATTGTCTTTTTATTCCACTGCGACCTCCACCACTCTTCCAAGGGGCATTGATATTGTCTTTTTAATCCACTGCGAACTCCACCACTCTTCCAAGGGGCATTAAAACCGTCTTGTTATGCTACTGTGACGTCGACTTCTCTTCCAAGGGGCATTAAAACCAACTGGTTAAACCACTCTGAACTCAACAGCTCTTCCAAGGGGCATTTGTATTGTCTTTTTATTCCACTCTAACCTCCACCACCCTTCCAAGGGGCATTAAAACCATATTGTTAAGCTACAGTGACCTCCACATCTCTTCCACGGGGCATTGATATTGTCTTTTTATTCCACTGCGACCTCCACCACTCTTCCAAGGGGAATTCATATTGTCTTTTTAATCCACTGCGACCTCCACCATACTTCCAAGGGGCATTAAAATCGTCTTGTTAAGCTACTGTCACCTCCACGTCCCTTCCAAGGGGCATTAAAACCGTCAATTTAAACCACTCTGAACTCCACAGCTCTTGCAAGGGGCATTGATATTGTCTTTTTATTCCAATGTAACCTCCACCACTCTTCCAAGGGGCACTGATATTGTCTTTTTATTCCACTGCAACTGCCACCTCTCTTCCAAGGGGCATTAAAACAATCTTTTTAAGCTACTGTGACCTCCACTTCTCTTTCACGCGGCATTGATATTGTCTTTTTATTCCACTGTGACCTCCATCACTCTTCCAAGGGGCATTGATATTGTCTTTTTATTCCACTGGGACCTTCACCACACTTCCAAGGGGCATGAAAACCGTATTGTTAAGCTACTGTGACCTCCACGTCTCTTCCAAGGTGCATTAAAACCGTCAATTTAAACCACTCTGAACTCCACAGCTCTTGCAAGAGGCATTGATATTATCTTTTTACTCCACTGTAACCTACAGCACTCTTTCAAGGTGCATTAATATTGTCTTTTTATTTCACTACGACTTCCATCACTCTCCCAAGGTGCATTAAAAACATCTTGTTTAGCTACTGTAACGTCCATGGCTATTCCAAGGGGCATTGATATTGTCGTTTTATTCCACTGTATCCTCCACCACTCTTCCAAGGGGTATTGATATTGTCTTCTTATTCCACTGCGACTTCCACCTCTCTTCTAAGGGGCTTTGATATTGTCTTTTTAATCCACTGCGACCTCCACCACTCTTCCAAGAGGCATTAAAACAGTCTTGTTAAGCTACTGTGACCTCCACATCTCTTCCAAGGGGCATTAAAACAGTCTGGTTAAACCACTCTGAACTCCACAGCTCTTCCTAGGGGCATTGATATTGTCTTTTTTTTCCAATGTAATCTCCACCATTCTTCCAAGCGGTATTGATATTGTCTTTTTAATGCACTGCGACCTCCACCACTCTTCCACGAGGCATTAAAGCCATCTGGTTAAACCACTGTGAACTCCATAGCTCTTTCAAGAGGCATTGATATTGTCTTTTTATTTCACTGTAACCTCCACCACTCTTTCAAGGGGCATTGATATTGTCTTTTTATTCCACTGCGACCTCCACCACTCTTCCAAGGGGCATTAAAACTGTCTTGTTAAGCTACTGTGACCTCCACGTGTCTTCCACGGGGCATTGATATTGTCTTTTTAATCCACTGTGACCTCCACCACTTTTTCAAGGGGCATTAGAACTGTCTTGTTAATCTACTGTGACCTCCACATCTCTTCCAAGGAGCTATAAAACCATCTGGTTAATCCACTCTGAACTCCACAGCTCTTCCAAGGGGCATTGATATTGTCTTTTTATTCCAATGTAACCTCCACCACTCTTCCAAGGGGCACTGATATTGTCTTTTTATTCCACTGCAACTACCACCTCTCTTTCAAGGGGCATGAAAACAATATTTTTAAGCTACTGTGACCTCCACTTCTCTTTCACGCGGCATTGATATTGTCTTTTTATTCCACTGTGACCTCCACCACTCTTCCAAGGGGCATTGATATTGTCTTTTTATTCCACTGGGACCTTCACCACACTTCCAAGGGGCATTAAAACAGTATTGTTATGCTACTGTGACCTCCACGTCTCTTCCAAGGTGAATTAAAACCGTCAATTTAAACCACTCTGAACTCCACAGCTCTTGCAAGAGGCATTGATATTGTCTTTTTACTCCACTGTAACCTACAGCACTCTTTCAAGGTGCATTAATATTGTCTTTTTATTCCACTACGACTTCCATCACTCTCCCAAGGTGCATTAAAAACATCTTGTTTAGCTACTGTAACGTCCATGGCTATTCCAAGGGGCATTGATATTGTCTTTTTATTCCACTGTATCCTCCACCACTCTTCCAAGGGGTATTGATATTGTCTTCTTATTCCACTGCGACTTCCACCTCTCTTCTAAGGGGCTTTGATATCGTCTTTTTAATCCACTGCGACCTCCACCACTCTTCCAAGAGGCATTGAAACAGTCTTGTTAAGCTACTGTAACCTCCACATCTCTTCCAAGGGGCATTAAAACAGTCTGGTTAAACCACTCTGAACTCCACAGCTCTTCCAAGGGGCATTGATATTGTCTTTTTATTCCAATGTAACCTCCACCATTCTTCCAAGGGGTATTGATATTGTCTTTTTAATGCACTGCGACCTCCACCACTCTTCCACGGGGCATTAAAGCCATCTGGTTAAACCACTGTGAACTCCATAGCTCTTTCAAGAGGCATTGATATTGTCTTTTTATTTCACTGTAACCTCCACCACTCTTTCAAGGGGCATTGATATTGTCTTTTTATTCCACTGCGACCTCCACCACTCTTCCAAGGGGCATTAAAACTGTCTTGTTAAGCTACTGTGACCTCCACATGTCTTCCACGGGGCATTGATATTGTCTTTTTAATCCACTGTGACCTCCACCACTTTTTCAAGGGGCATTAGAACTGTCTTGTTAATCTACTGTGACCTCCACGTCTCTTCCAAGGGGCAATAAAACCATCTGGTTAATCCACTCTGAACTCCACAGCTCTTCCAAGGGGCATTGGTATTGTCTTCTTATTCCACTCTAACCTTCACCACTCTTCCAAGGGGCATTGACATTGTCTTTTTATTCCACTGCGACCTCCATCATTCTTCCAAGGGGCATTGATATTTTCTTTTTATTCCACTGCCACCTTCACCACTCTTCCAAGGGGCATTGGTATTGTCTTTTTAATCCACTGCAACCTCCACCACTTTTCCTAGGTGCATTAAAAACGTCTTTTAAGCTACTGCGACCTCCAGGTCACTTCCAATGGGCATTGAAACCGTCTGGTTAAACCACTCTGAACCCCACAGCTCTTCCAAGGGGCATTGGTATTGTCTTTTTATTCCACTCTTACCTCCACCACTCTTCCAACGGGCATTAAACTGTCTTGTTAAGCTGCTGTAACCTCCATGTACATTCCACGGGGCATTGATGTTGTCTTTTTATTCCAATGTAACCTCCACCACTCTTCTACGGGGCAGTGATATTGTCTTTTTAAATCATGCGACCTCCACCACTCTTCCAAGAGGCATTAAACACATCTTATTAAGCTACTATGACCTCCACGTCTCTTCCAAGGGGCATTAAAACAGTCTGGTTAAATCACTCTGAATTCCACAGCTCATCAAAGGGGCATATGATATTGTCTTTTTATTCCACTGCGACCTCCATCATTCTTGCAAGGGGCATTGATTTTGTCTTTTTATTCTACTGCCACCTCCACCACTCTTCCAAGTGGCATTGACATTGTCTTTTTATTCCACTGCGACTTCCACCTCTCTTCTAACGGGCATTGATATTGTCTTTTTATTCCACTGTAACCTCCACCACTTTTCCTATGGGAATTGATATTGTCTTTTTATTATTTTTATTATTATTTATTATTATTATAGCGCCATTTATTCCATGGCGCTTTACATGTGATAGGGATATACATAACAAATGCATTTACATAATCTTAACAAAACGAGTCAGCGACTGGTACAGGAGGAGCGAGGACCCTGCATACGAGGTCTCACATTCTAGAAGGGATGGGTGAGGATACATTAGGTGAGGGTAGAGCTGGTCGTGCAGCGGTGGTTACTGCAGGTTGTAGGCTTGTCGGAAGAGGTGGGTCTTCAGGTTTCTTTTGAAGGTTTCCACGGTCAGCGAGAGTCTGATGTGTTGGGGTAGAGAGTTCCAGAGTACGGGGGATGCACGGGAGAAATCTTGTATACGATTGTGGGAGGAGGAGATAAGAGGGGAGTAGAGAAGGAGATCTTGTGAGGATCGGCGGTTGCGTGCAGGTAAGTACCGGGAGACTAGGTCACAGATGTATGGGAGAGACAGGTTGTGGATGGCTTTGTATGCCATGGTTAGAGTTTTGAACTGGATTCTCTGGGCAATGGGGAGCCAGTGAAGAGATTGACAGAGAGGAGAGGCCGGGGAATAGCGGGGGAACAGGTGAATTAGTCGAGCAGCAGAGTTTAAGATTGATTGGAGAGGCGCAAGAGTGTTGTAAGGGAGGCCACGGAGCAGGAGGTTGCAGTAGTCGAGGCGGGATATGATGAGGGCATGCACTAGTGTTTTTGCAGAGTCTTTGCTGAGGAATGCACGGATCTAGGAGATGTTTTTGAGTTGGAGTCGGCAGGAAGTGGAAAGAGCTTGGATATATGGCTTGAAGGAGAGATCAGAGTCCAGGGTTACTCCAAGGCAGCGAGCTTGTGGGACTGGGGAGAGTGAACAGCCATTGACGTTGATGGCTAGGTCATATGGGGGATGTGAATGAGAGGGTGGAAAGATGATGAACTCTGTTTTATCCATGTTGAGTTTTAGAAATCTGTCAGAGAAGAAGGGATGACATGGTGGACAGACATTGTGGGATTTTGTTTGTAGGGAGGAGATATCGGGTCCAGAGAGGTAGATCTGTGTGTCGTCAGCATAGAGGTGATATTGAAAACCGTGAGACTCTATGAGCTGTCCCAGGCCAAAGGTGTAGATGGAGAAGAGCAGAGGTCCTAGAACTGAACCTTGGGGGACACCGACAGAAAGAGGGCGAGAGGAGGAGGTGGTGCGTGAGTGGGAGACGCTGAATGTCCTGTCTGTTAAGTATGAGGAGATCCAAGATAGAGCCAAGTCCGTGATGCCAAGAGATGAGAAAATCTGGAGTAAGAGGGAATGGTCCACTGTTTCAAAGGCAGATGACAGGTCCAGTAGGAGGAGGATGGAGTAGTGTCACTTGGATTTGGCATTTAGTAGGTCGTTGGTGGCTATGGTCAGGGCAGTTTCAGTCGAGTGATGCGGTCGGAAGCCAGATTGCAGGCGGTCGAAGAGGTTGCTGGAGGAGAGGTGGGAGGACAGTTCAAGGTGGACATTTTGTTCTAGTAGTTTTGAGGCAAAGGGGAGGAGTGATATGGGGCAGTAGCTAGTCAGAGAGGAAGGGTCAAGGGAGGGATTTTTGAGGATGGGTGTGATTGCGGCATGTTTGAAACATGAGGGGAAGACACTGGTTGTTAGTGACAGATTGAAGAGGTGGGTTAGGGTTGGGATGAAGACTGTGGTAAGGTTAGTGATGAGGTGGGATGGGATTGGGTCAAGTTCGCAGGTGGTGAGGTGTGATTTGGAGAGTAAAGAGGAGACTTGACCTTCTGTAATGGTGGAGAAGTGGGGTTTGGAGCAGGAGGGTTGAATAGATATGAGGAGGGGTTGTGTGGACTTTAGGCAAAAGTTTTGTCTGATGGTGTCAATCTTCTGTTTGAAGAATGAGGCAAAGTCGTCGGCTGAGATGAGAGAAGAGGGAGGAGGTGCTGGGGGACGAAGGAGAGAGTTGAAAGTGTTAAATAGCTGTTTAGGGTTGTGAGATAGGGAGGATATGAGAGATGGGAAGTAGGTTTGTTTTGCTGTATTGAGTGCGGACTTGAAATTAGTGAGGGATTGCTTGAATGCGATGTAGTGCTCGATGGAGTGAGACCTTTTCCATCTCCGCTCCGCAACCCTGGAGGCCCGGCGCAGTTCTTTAGTAAGTTTAGTGTGCCAGGATTGCCTGTTGAATGTGCGAGATGTGGTGTGTGTGAGAGGGGCGATCGAGTCTAGAGCTGCAGCTATTGTGGTGCTATATGAAGCAGCAGCAACGTCTGCATCGTGTAAGGAATTTATGTCTGTAAGAGGGAGGAGGGATTCAGAGAGTGAGTGTAAGTCAAGGTGTTTGAGATTGATGCCCCGGGGAGGAGAGAGAAGAGAATGTAAGTAGGCTGTGATCAGAGAGAGGGAGAGATGAGTTAGAGAGCTTAGATAGGGAACAGAGGCGGGTGAAGATGAGGTCCAGTGAGTAGCCATCTTTGTGGGTGGGTGTGGAAGACCATTGAGTGAGTCCGAAGGAGGAAGTGAGAGATAGGAACTTAGAGACAGACGAGTGGGAAGTGTTAATGGGGATGTTGAAGTCACCCATTATGATAGTGGGGATGTCAGTGGAGAGGAAGTGAAGCAGCCAGGTGGTGAAGTGGTCTAAGAAGGTGGTGGCTTGCCCTGGGGGTCGCAAAACCATGGCCAGTTGGAGGATGGAGGGGAAATAGATGCGCACACTGTGCACCTCAAAAGAGGGGAGTGTAACGGAGGGTGGCAGTGGGATTTGGGTGAAAGCGCAGTGTTCTGATAGGAGAAAACCTATGCCTCCGCCATGTTTGCCGTTGGGGCGGGGGGTGTGGGAAAGGTGGAATCCGCCATATGAAAGTACAGCTGGGGAGGCTGTGTCAGAGGGGGTGAGCGAGGTTTCATTGATGGCGAGGAAGGAAAGTTTGTTTGTAATGAAAAGATCGTGGATGAAGGAAAGTTTGTTGCAGACAGAGCGAGTGTTCCATAGAGCTCCTGTTAGAGCAACTAAGGGAGTGGGGATTGGTTGGATGGGTATGAGGTTAGAAGGGTTGCGACAGTTTGTGGAAGGTTGTGGATAGGAGGAAGAAGTAACTGTGGGGATATGGCAAGGAGGACCAGGATTTGGAGAGATATCTCCAGCAGTGAGGGGGAGCAGAGAAAGTGTTAGCAAGTGGGAGCAAGAGAGAGCATGAGGTGGCTGTCTGTGTTTGGAGATCCAGGATTGAATGTTTAGGAATAATTTGGAGGAGGAGGTGAGATGAATGGGGAGGATGGAGGGAGAGATGAAGAGTTTCTTACTAGGTGTAGGGATTTGAGGGGTTACTAGAAAGTGGAGGACTATAGAGGAAAAAGTGAGAGCTAACAGAAACATAGTTAAAAGAGAGTAAGTGGTCAAAGTGTTGGTTACCTGACTCCTGCCCTGACTAACTGCCTCTGAAATAACTGCCACTTATCTCCGAAGCCACTTTGCACAAGAAGCTTCTAAATATATAGGGCACATTAAACTATCAGATGAAGGGCATTGTGGGAGCTGCATATGGCTAAATTAGCAGCTGGTTGTCTCACCAGGAGATGGCTGGGTGATCAAACACAGAGCTAGGACTCTAGTCTCTGCAGTTTAGCACCTCTAAAAATCAGATAAGATCTATAGTGGGGAAGGGACAGACATATGTGGGTAATGAATGGAGTGGGACAGATAAAGCAGAGAAGTTATGCAGATCATGTACAGGTGAGGTGAATCAGCAAAGCAGAGCATTAGATTACAGCAGACACAGCAAGCAGAGAAGTTATGAAGAGCACGTACCAGTGAGGTGAATCAGCAAAGCAGAGCATTAGATTACAGCAGACACAGCAAGCAGAGAAGTTATGCAGAGCATGCACTAGTGAGATGAATCAGCAAAGCAGAGCATTAGATTACAGCAGACACAGCAAGCAGAGAAGTATTGCAGAGCATGTACCAGTGAGGTTATTCCACTGCGACCTCCACCCCTCTTCCAAGGGGCACTGATATTGTCTCTTTATTCCACTGCGACCTCCGCCACTCTTCCAAAGCGCATTGATATTGTCTTTTATTCCACTGTAACCTCCACCACTGTTCTAAGGGGTATTAAAACCATCTTGTTAAGCTACTGTGATCTCCACGTCTCTTCCACAGGCCATTGTTATTGTCTTTTTATTCCACTGTGACCTCCACCACTCTGCCAAGGGGCATTAAATCCGTCTTGTTAAGCTACTGTGATGTCCATGTCTCTTCCACTTGGCATTGATATTGTCTTTTTATTCCACTGTAACCTCCACTACTCTTCCAAGGGGCATTGATATTGTCTTTTTATTCCACTGCGACCTCCACCACTCTTCCAAGGTTCATTGATATTGTCTTTTTAATCCACTGCGACCTCCACCACTCTTCCAAGGGGCATTAAAACCGTCTTGTTAAGCTAATGTGACCTCCACGTCTCTTCCAAGGGGCATTAAAACCGTCAATTTAAACCACTCTGAACTCCACAGCTCTTGCAAGAGGCATTGATATTGTCTTTTTATTTCACTGTAACCTCCACCAATCTTCCAAGGGGCATTGATTTTGTCTTTTTAATCCACTGCGACCTCCATCCCTCTTCCAAGAAGCATTAAAACCGTCTTGTTAAGCTACTGTGACCTCCAAGTCTCTTCCAAGGGGCATTAAATCCGTCTGGTTAAACCGCTCTGAGCTCCACAGCTCTTCCAAGGATTGTTGATATTGTCTTTTTATTCCACTGTGACACTCACCACTCTTCCAAGGGGCATTGATATTGTCTTTTTATTTTACTGCGTCCTCCACCACTCTTCCAAGGGGCACTAATATTGTCTTTTTATTCCACTGCGACCTCCACCACTCTTCCAAGGGTCATTGATATTGTCTTTTTATTCCACTGTAACCTCCACCACTCTTCCAAGGGGCATTGATATTGTCTTTTTAATCCACTGCGACCTCCACCAGTCTTCCAAGGGGCATTGATATTGTCGTTTTAATCCACTGCGATCTCCACCACTCTTCCAAGGGGCATTAAAACCGTCTTGTTATGCTACTGTGACATCGACTTCTCTTCCAAGGGGCATTAAAACCATGTGGTTAAACCACTCTGAACTCCACAGCTCTTCCAAGGGGCATTTGTATTGTCTTTTTATTCCACTCTAACATCCACCACTCTTCCAAGGGGCATTGACATTGTCTTTTTATTCCACTGCGACCTCCACCACTCTTCCAAGGGGCCTTAAAAACATCTTGTTAAGTTACTGTGACCTCCACGTGTCTTCCAAGGAGCGTTAAAACCGTCTGGTTATAACACTCTGAACTCCACTGCTCTTCCAAGGGGCATTATTATTGTCTTTTTATTCCACTGTAACCTCCACCACTCTTCCAAGGGGCATTGATATTGTCTTTTTATTCCACTGCGACCTCCACCACTCTTCCAAGGGGCATTAAAACTGTCTTGTTAAGCTACTGTGACCTCCACGAGTCTTCCATGGGGCATTGATATTGTCTTTTTAATCCACTGTGACCTCCACCACTTTTCCAAGGGGCATTAAAACAGTCTTGTTAATCTACTGTAACCTCCACGTCGCTTCCAAGGGGCAATAAAACCATCTGGTTAAACCACTCTGAACTCTACAGCTCTTCCAAGGGGCATTGGTATTGTCTTTTTATTCCACTATAACCTCCAACACTCTTCCAAGGGGCATTGACATTGCCTTTTTATTCCACTGCGACCTCCATGATTCTTCCAAGGGGCATTGATATTGTCTTTTTATTTCACTGCCACCTCCACCACTCTTCCAAGGGGCATTGATATTGTCTTTTTAATCCACTGTGACCTCCACCACTTTTCCAAGGGGGATTAAAAACGTCTTTTTAAGCTACTGTGACCTCCACGTCACTTCCAATGGGCATGAAAATCGTCTGGTTAAACCACTCTGAACTCCACAGCTCTTCCAAGGTTCATTGGTATTGTCTTTTTATTCCACTCTAACCTCCACCACTCTTCCAAGGGGCATTGATATTGTCTTTTTATTTCACTGCGACCTCCACTATTCTTCCAAGGGGCATTAAAACTGTCTTGTTAAGCTACAGTTATCTCCACGTCTCTTCCACCGGGCATTGATATTGTCTTTAAATTCCACTGTAACCTCCACTACTCTACCGAGGGGCATTGATATTGTATTTTTATTCCACTGCGACCTCCACCACTCTTACAAAGGGCATTGATATTGCCTTTTTAATCCACTGCGACCTCCACCACTTTTCCAAAGGGCATTAAAACCATCTTGTTAAGCTACTGTGACCTCCACGTCTCTTATACGGGGCATTGATATTGTCTTTTTATTCCACTGCGACCTCCACCACTCTTCCTCGGGGCATTGATATTGTCTTTTTAATCCACTGCAACCTCCAACACTCTACCATGTGGCATTAAAACCGTTTTGTTAAGCTACTGAGACCTCCACGTCTTTTCCAAGGAGCATTAAAACCGTATGGTTAAACCAATCTGAACTCCACAGATCTTCCAAGGGGCATTGATATTGTCTTTTTATTCCACTGCGATCTCTAACATTCTTCCAAGGGCCATTAAAACCGTGTTGTTAAGCTACTTTGACCTCCACGTCAATTCTACAGGGCATTAAAACCATCAATTTAAACCACTCTATACTCCACAGCTCTTGCAAGGGGCATTGATATTGTCTTTTTATTCCAATGTAACCTCCAGCACTCTTCCAATGGGCATTGATATTGTCTTTTTATTCCACTGCAACTTCCACCTCTCTTCCAAAGGGCTTTAAAACCGTCTTGTAAAGCTACTGTGAACTCCACGTCTCTTTCACGGGGCATTGATATTGTCTTTTTATTCCACTGTAGCCTTCACCACTCTTCCAAGGGGCATTGATATTGTCTTTTTATTCCACTGGGACCTTCACCAGTCTTCCAAGTGGCATTGATATTGTCTTTTTAATCCACTGTGACCTCCACCACTCTTCCAAGGGGCATAAAAACCGTATTGTTAAGCTACTGTGACCTCCACGTCTCTTCCAAAGTGCATTAAAACCATCAATTTAAACCACTCTAAACTCCACAGCTCTTGCAAGAGGCATTGATATTGTCTTTTTATTCCACTGTATCCTACAGCACTCTTTCAAGGGGCATTGATATTGTCTTTTTATTACACTACGGCTTCCACCACTCTCCCAAGGTGCATTAAAAACATCTTGTTTAACTACTGTAACGTCCATGTCTATTCCACGGTGCATTGATATTGTCTTTTTATTGCACTGTGACCTCCACCACTCTTTCAAGGGGCATTAAAACCATCTTGTTAAGCTTCTGTGACCTCCAAATCTCTTCCAAGGGGCATTAAACCACATGTTTAAACCACTCTGAACTCCACAGCTCTTCCAAGAGGCATTGATATTATCTATTTATTCAACTGTAACCTCCACCACTCTACCAAGGGGCATTGACATTGTCTTTTTTTTCCACTGCGACCTCCACCACTCTTCCAAGGGGATTTGATAGTCTTTTTAATCCACTGAGACCTCCACCACTCTTCCAAGGGGTATTAAAACCGTCTTGATAAGCTACTGTGACCTCTACGTCCCTTCCACGGGGCATTGATATTGTCTTTTTATTCCACTGCGACCTCCACCACTCTTCCAAGGGGCATTGATACTGTCTTTTTAATCCACTGCGACCTCCACCACTCTTCCAAGGGACATTGATATTGTCTTTTTATTCCACTGCGACCTTCACCCCTCTTCCAAGGAACATTGATATTGTCTTTTTTTTCCACTCTAACCTCCACCACTCTTTTAAGGGGCATTAATATTTTCTTTTTATTACACTGCGACCTCCACCACTTTTCCAAGGGGCATCGATAATGTCTTTTTAATCCACTGCGACCTCCACCACTCTTCCAAGGGGCATTAAAACCGTCATGTTAAGCTACTGTGACCTCCACTTCTTTTCCAAGGGGCATTAAAACCGTCAATTTAAACCACTCTGAACTCCACAGCTCTTGCAAGAGGCATTGATATTGTCTTTTTATTCCACTGTAACCTCCACCACTCTTCCAAGGGGCATTGATTTTATCTTTTTAATCCACTGCGACCTCCATCTCTCTTCCAAGAAGCATTAAAACCGTAATATTTAGCCACTGTGACCTCCACATCTATTCCACCGTGCCTTAAAACCTTCTGGTTAAACCACTGTGAACTCCACAGCTCTTCCAGGGTGCATTGAAATTGTCTTTTTATTCCACTGTAACTACCACCACTCTTCCAAGGGATATTGATATTGTCTTTTTATTCCACTGTAACCTCCACCACTATTCCAAGGGGCATTGATATTGTCTTTTTATTCCACTGCGACCTCCACCTCTCTTCCAAGGAGCATTAAAACCATCTTGTTAAGCTACTGTGACCTCCAAGTCTCTTCTACGGGGCATTGATATTGTCTTTTAATTCCACAACGATCTCCACCACTCTTCCAAGGGGAATTAAAACAGTCTTGTTAAGCTACTGTGACCTCCTCGTCACTTCCAAGGGTCATTAAAACTGTCTGGTTAAACACTTTGAACTCCACAGCTCTTACAAGAGGCATTGATATTGTCTTTTTATTCGAATGTAACATCCACCACTCTTCCAAGCGGCATTGATATTGTCTTTTTATTCCACTGCGACCTCCACCTCTCTTCCAAGGGGCATTGATATTGTCTTTTTAATCAACTGCGACCTCCAACTCTCTTTCAAGGGGCATTAAAACCATCTTGTGAAGCTACTGTGACCTCCACGTCTCTTCCACTGGGCATTGATATTGTCTTTTCATTCCACTGCGAACTTCACCACTCTTCCAAAGGGCATTGATATTGTATTTTTAATCCACTGCGAATTCCACCACTCTTCCAAGGGGCATTGATATTGTCTTTTTATTCCACTGCGACCTCCACCTCTCTTCCAAGGGGCATTAAAACCATCTTGTTAAGCTACTGTGACCTCCAAGTCTCTTCCACGAGGCATTGATATTGTCTTTTTATTCCACTGCGACCTCCACATCTCTTCCTAGTGGAATGGATATTGTCTTTTCATTTCACTGCGACCTCCACCACTCTTCTAAGGGGCATTGATATTAACTTTTTAATCCACTGCGACCTCCACCACTCTTCCAAGGGGCATTAAAACTGTTTTGATAAGCTACTGTGACCTCCACGTCTCTTCCAAGGGGCATTAAAACCGTCTGGTTAAACCACTCTGAACTCCACAGCTCTTGCAAGATGCATTGGTATTGTCTTTTTATTCGACTGTAACCTGCACTACTCTTCCAAGGGGCATTAAAACCGTCATTTTAAACCACTCTGAACTCCACAGCTCTTGCAAGAGGCATTAATACTGTCTTTTTATTCCACTGTAAACTCCACCACTCTTCCAAGGGGCATTGATTTTGTCTTTTTAATCCACTGTGACCTCCATCACTCTTCCAAGAAGCATTAAAACCGTCTTGTTTAGCTACTGTGACCTCCACGTCTATTCCACGGTGCCTAGAAATCTTCTGGTTAAACCACTGTGAACTCCACAGCTCTTCCAAGGGGCATTGATGTTGTCTTTTTATTCCACTGTCTCCTCCACCACTCTGCCAAGGGGCATTGATATTGTCTTTTTATTTTACTGCGACCTCCACCACTCTTCCGAGGGGCATTAATATTGTGTTTTTATTCCACTGCGACGTCCACCACTCTTCCAAGGGTCATTGATATTGTCTTTTTATTCCACTGTAACCTCCACCACTCTTCCAGGGAGCATTGATATTGTCTTTTTATTCCACTGCGACCTCCACCTCTCTTCCAAGGGGCATTAAAACCATCTTGTTAAGCTACTGTGGCCTTCAAGTCTCTTCCACGAGGCATTGATATTGTCTTTTTATTCCACTGCGACCTCCACATCTCTTCCAAGGGGAATTGATATTGTCTTTTTATTCCACTGTGACCTCCACCACACTTCTAAGGGGCATTGATATTGTATTTTTATTCCACTGCAAACTCCACCACTCTTCCAAGGGACATTAGAACACTCTTGATAAGCTACTCTGACCTCCTAGTCACTTCCGTCTGGTTTAACTACTCTGAACTCCACTGCTCTTCCAAGAGGCATTGATATTTTCTTCTTAATGCACTACGACCTCAACCACTCTTCCAAGGGACATTAAAACCATCTGGTTAAACAACTCTGAGCTCCATAGCTCTTTCAAGAGGCATTGATATTGTCTTTTTATTTCACTGTAACCTCCACCACTCTTTCAAGGGGCATTGATATTGTCTTTTTATTCCACTGCGACCTCCACCACTCTTCCAAGGGGCATTAAAACTGTCTTGTTAAGCTACTGTGACCTCCACGTGTCTTCCACGGGGCATTGATATTGTCTTTTTAATCCACTGTGACCTCCACCACATTTCCAATGGGCATTAAAACCGTCTTGATAATCTACTGTGACCTCCACGTCTCTTCCAAGGGGCAATAAAACCATCTGGTTAAACCACTCCGAACTCCACAGCTCTTCCAAGGGGCATTGGTATTGTCTTTTTATTCCACTCTAACCTCCACCACTCTTCCTAGCGGCATTGACATTGTCTTTTTATTCTACTGCGACCTCCATCATTCTTCCAAGGGGAATTGATATTGTCTTTTCATACCACTGCGACCTCCACCACTCTTCTAAGGGGCATTGATATTGCCTTTTTAATCCACTGCGACATCCACCACTCTTCCAAGGGGCATTAAAACAGTCTTGATAAGCTATTGTGACCTCCACGTCTCTTCCAAGGGGCATTAAGCCGTCTGGTTAAACCACTCTGAACTCCACAGCTCTTCCAAGAGGCATTGATATTGTTTTTTTATTCGACTGTATCCTCCACCACTCTTCCAAGGGGCATTAAACCGTCTTGTTAAGCTACTGTGACCTCCACGTCTCTTCCAAGGGGCATTAAAACCGTCAATTTAAACCACTCTGAACTCCACAGCTCTTGCAAGAGGCATTGATATTGTCTTTTTATTCCACTGTAGCCTCCACCACTCTTCCAAGGGGCATTGATTTTGTATTTTTAATCCACTGTGACCTCCATCACTCTTCCAAGAAGCATTAAAACCGTCTTGTTTAGCTACTGTGACCTCCACGTCTATTCCACGGTGCCTTACAACCTTCTGGTTAAACCACTGTGAACTCCACAGCTCTTCCAAGGGGCATTGATGTTGTCTTTTTATTCGACTGTAACCTCCACCAATCTTCCAAGGGGCATTAATATTGACTTTTTATTTTACCGCGACCTCCACCACTCTTCCAAGGGGCATTAATATTGTCTTTTTATTCCAGTGCGACCTCCACCACTCTTCCAAGGGTCATTGATATTGTCTTTTTATTCCACTGTAACCTCCGCCACTCTTCCAAGGGACATTGATATTGTCTTTTTATTCCACTGCGACCTCCACCACTCTCCAAGGGGCATTGATATTGTCTTTTTAATCCACTGCGACCTCCACCTCTCTTCCAAGGGGCATTAAAACCATCTTGTTAAGCTACTGTGACCTCCAAGTCTCTTCCACGAGGCATTGATATTGTCTTTTTATTCCACTGTGACCTCCACCACTCTTCTAAGGGGCATTGATATTGTCTTTTTATTCCACTGCGACCTCCACCTCTCTTCCAAGGGGCATTAAAACCATCTTGTTAAGCTACTGCGACCTCCACATCTCTTCCAAGGGGAATTGATATTGTCTTTTTATTCCACTGTGACCTCCACCACTCTTCTAAGGGGCATTGATATTGTCTTTTTAATCCACTGCGACCTACACCACTGTTCCAAGGGGCATTAAAACACTCTTGATAAGCTACTGTGAGCTCCACGTCACTTCCAATGGGCATTAAAATAGTCTGGTTTAACTACTCTGAAATTCACTGCTCTTCCAAGGGGCATTGATTTTGTCTTTTTAATGCACTGCGACCTCCACCACTCTTCCAAGGGACATTAAAACCATGTGGTTAAACAACTCTGAACTCCATAGCTCTTTCAAGAAGCATTGATATTGTCTTTTTATTTCACTGTAATCTCCACCACTCTTTCAAGGGGCATTGATATTGTCTTTTTATTCCACTGCGACCTCCACCACTCTTCCAAGGGGCATTAAAACTGTCTTGTTAAGCTACTGTGACCTCCACGTGTCTTCCACGGGGCATTGATATTGTCTTTTTAATCCACTGTGACCTCCACCACTTTTCCAATGGGCATTAAAACCGTCTTGTTAATCTACTCTGACCTCCACGTCTCTTCCAAGGGGCAATAAAACCATCTGGTTAAACCATTCTGAACTCCACAGCTCTTCCAAGGGGCATTAGTATTGTCTTTTTATTCCACTCTAACCTCCACCACTCTTCCAAGGAGCATTGACATTGTCTTTTTATTCTACTGCGACCTCCATCATTCTTCCAAGGGGAATTAATATTGTCTTTTTATTCCACTGTCACCTCCACCACTCTTCCAAGGGGCATTGATATTTTCTTTTTAATCCACTGTGACCTCCACCACTTTTCCAATGGGCATTAAAACCGTCTTTTTAAGCTACTGTGACCTCCACGTCACTTCCAATGGGCATTAAAACCGTCTGGTTAAACCATTCTGAACTCCACAGCTGTTCCAAGGGGCATTGGTATTGTCTTTTTATTCCACTCTAACCTCCACCACTCTTCCAAGGGGCATTGACATTGTCTTTTTATTCCACTGCGACCTCCACCATTCTTCCAAGGGGCATTAAAACTGTCTTGTTAAGCTACAGTGACCTCCACATCTCTTCCACGGGGCATTGATATTGTCTTTTTATTCCACTGCGACCTCCACCATTCTTACAAGGGGCATTAAAACAGTCTTGTTAAGCTACTGTGACCTCCACGTCTCTTCCAAGATGCATTAAAACCGTCTGGTTAAACCACTCTGAACCCACAACTCTTCCGAGGGGTCATTGATATTGTCTTTTTATTCCACTGTAACCTCCACCACTCTTCCAAGGGGCATTGATTTTGTCTTTTTATTCCTCTGCGACCTCCACGACTCTCCAAGGGGCATTGATATTGTCTTTTTAATCCACTGCAACCTCCACCACTTTTCCAAGGGGCATTAAAACAGTCTTGTTAAGCTACTGTGACGTCGAAGTCTCTTCCAAGGGGCATTAAAACCATCTGGTTAAACCGCTCTGAACTCCACAGCTCTTCCAAGGGGCATTTGTATTGTCTTTTTATTCCACTCTAACCTACACCACTCTTCCAAGGGGCATTGACATTGACTTTTTAATCCACTACAACCTCCACCACTCTTCCAAGGGGCATTGATATTGTCTTTTTAGTCCACTGCGATCTCCACCCCTCTCCAAGGGGCATTAAAACCGTCTTGTTAAGCTACTGTGACCTCCACGTGTCTCAGAAGGGGCATTGATATTGTCTTTTTATTCAACTGTAACCTCCACCACTCTTCCAAGGGGCATTAATATTGTCTTTTTAATTCACTGCAACCTCCACCACTCTACCAGGGGGCAATAAAATCGTCGTGATAAGTTACTGTGACCTCCACGTCTCTTCCAAGGGGCGTTAAAACGTCTGGTTATTCCACGCTGAACTCCACAGCTCTTCTAAGGGGCATTATTATTGTATTTTTATTCCACTGTAAAGTCCACAACTCTTCCAAAGGGCATTGATATTGTCTTTTTACTCCACTGCGACCTTCACCAGTCCTCCAAGGGGCATTTATACCATATTGTTAAGCTACTGTGACCTCCACGTCTCTTCCACGGGGCATTGGTATTGTCTTTTAATTCCACTGTAACATCCACCACTCGTCCAAGGGGCATTAAAACCGTGTTGTTAAGCTACTTTGATCTCCACGTCAGTTCAACGGGGCATTAAAACCGTCAATTTAAACCACTCTGAACTCCACAGCTCTTGCTAGGGGCATGGATATTGTCTTTTTATTCCAATGTAACCTCCAGCACTCTTACAAGGGGCATTGATTTTGTCTTTTTATTCCACTGCAACTTCCACCTCTCTTCCAAGGGGCATTAAAACCGTCTTGATAAGCTACTGTGACCTCCACGTCTCTTTCACGGGGCATTGATATTGTCTTTTTATTCCACTGTAACCTCCACCACTCTTCCAAGTGTCATTGATATTGTCTTTTTATTCCACTGGGACCTCCACCACTCTTCCAAGTGGCATTGATATTGTCTTTTTAATCCACTGCGACCTCCACCACTCTTCCAAGGGGCATTAAAACCGTATTGTTAAGCTACTGTGACCTCCATGTCTCTTCCAAGGTGCATTAAAACCATCAATTTAAACCACTCTGAACTCCACAGCTCTTGCAAGAGGTATTGATATTGTATTTTTATTCCACTGTAACCTACAGCACTCTTGCAAGGGGCATTGATATTGTCTTTTTATTCCACTACGACTTCCACCACTCTCCCAATGTGCATTAAAAACATCTTGTTTAGCTACTGTAACGTCCATGTCTGTTCCACTGGGAATTGATATTGTCTTTTTATTCCACTGTATCCTCCACCACTCTTCCAAGGGGTATTGATATTGTCTTTTTATTCCACTGCGACTTCCACCTCTCTTCTAAGGAGCATTAATATTGTCTTTTTAATCCACTGCGACCTCCACAACTCTTCCAAGAGGCATTAAAACAGTCTTGTTAAGCTACTGTGACCTCCACATCTCTTTCAAGGGGCATTAAAACCGTCTGGTTAAACCACTCTGAACTCCACAGCTCTTTCAAGAGGCATTGATATTGTCTTTTTATTTCACTGTAACCTCCACCACTCTTTCAAGGGGCATTGATATTGTCTTTTTATTCCACTGCGACCTCCACCACTCTCCAAGGCGCATTGATATTGTCTTTTTAATCCACTGCGACCTCCACCACTCTTCCAAGCGGCATTAAACCGGTCTTGTTAAGCTACTGTGACGTCGAAGTCTCTTCCAAGGGGCATTAAAACCATCTGGTTAAACCACTCTGAACTCCGCAGCTCTTCCAAGGGGCATTTGTATTCTCTTTTTATTCCATTCTAACCTCCACCACTCTTCCAAGGGGCATTGACATTGTCTTTTTAATCCACTGCGACCTCCACCACTCTTCCAAGGTGCATTGATATTGTCTTTAAAGTCCACTGCGAACTCCACTCCTCTCCAAGGGGCATTAAAACCTCCTTGTTATGCTACTGTGACCTCCACGTTTCTACGAAGGGGCATTGATATTGTCTTTTTATTCAACTGTAACCTCCACCAATCTTCCAAGGGGCATTGATATTGTTTTTTTGCTCCACTGCGACCTCCACCACTCTTCCAAGGGGCATTAATATTGTCTGTTTAATCCACTGCAACCTCCACCACTCTACCAGGGGGCAATAAAACCGTTGTGATAAGTTACTGTAACCGCAACGTCTCTTCCAAGCGGCGTTAAAACTGTCTGGTTATTCTACTCTGAAATCCACAGCTCTTCTAAGGGGCATTATTATTGTCTTTTTATTCCACTGTAACCTCCACCACTCTTCCAAAGGGCATTGATATTGTCTTTTTATTCCACTGCGACCTTCACCAGTCCTCCAATGGGCATTAAAACCATCTTGTTTAGCTACTGTGACCTCCACGTCTCTTCCACGGGGCATTGGTATTGTCTTTTAATTCCACTGTAACATCCACCACTCGTTCAAGGGGCATTAAAACCGTGTTGTTAAGCTACTTTGACCTCCACGTCAATTCCACGGGGCATTAAAACCGTCAATTTAAACCACTCTGAACTCCACAGCTCTTACAAGGGGCATTGATATTGTCTTTTTATTCCAATGTAACCTTCAGCACTCTTCCAAGGGGCATTGATATTGTCATTTTATTCCACTGCAACTCACACCTCTCTTCCAAGGGGCATTAAAACCGTCTTGTTAAGCTACTGTGACCTCCACGTCTCTTTCACGGGGCATTAATATTGTCTTTTTATTCCACTGTAACCTCCACCACTCTTCCAAGGGGCATTGATACTGTCTTTTTATTCCACTGGGACCTTCACCACTCTTCCAAGTGGCATTGATATTGTCTTTTTAATCCACTGCGACCTCCACCACTCTACCAGGGGGCATTAAAACCCTATTGTTAAGCTACTGTGACCTCCACGTCTCTTCCAATGTGCATTAAAACCGTCAATTTAAATCACTCTGAACTCCACAGCTCTTGCAAGAGGCATTGATATTGTTTTTTTATTCCACTGTAACCTACAGCACTCTTTCAAGAGGTATTGGTATTGACTTTTTATTCCACTATGACTTCCACCTCTCTCCCAAGGTGCATTAAAAACATCTTGTTTAGCTACTGTAACGTCCATGTCTGTTCCACTTTGCATTGATATTGTCCTTTTATTCCACTGTATCCTCTACCACTCTTCCAAGGGGTATTGATATTGTCTTTTTATTCCACTGCAACTTCCACCTCTCTTCTAAGGGGCATTGATATTGTCTTTTTAATCCACTGCGACCTCCACCACTCTTCCAAGGGGCATTAAAACCGTCTGGTTAAACCACTCTGAACTCCATAGCTCTTTTAAGAGGCATTGATATTGTCTTTTTTTTTCACTGTAACCTCAACCACTTTTTCAAGGGGCATTGATATTGTCTTTTTATTCCACTGCGATCTCCACCACTTTTCCAAGGGGCATTAAAACTGTCTTGTTATTCTACTGTGACCTCCACGTGTCTTCCTCGGGGCATTGATATTGTCTTTTTAATCCACTGTGACCTCCACCACTTTTCCAAGGGGCATTAAAACCATCTTTTTAATCTACTGTGACCTCCACGTCTCTTCCAAAGGGCAATAAAACCATCTGGTTAAACCACTCTGAACTGCACAGCTCTTCCAAGGGGCATTAGTATTGTCTTTTTATTCCACTCTAACCTCCACCACTCTTCCAAGGGGCATTGACATTGTCTTTTTATTCCACTGCGACCTCCATCATTCTTCCAAGGGGCATTGATATTGTCTTTTTATTCTACTGCCACCTCCACCACTCTTCCAAGGGGCATTGATATTGTCTTTTTATTCCAGTGCGACCTCCACCACTTTTCCAAGGAGCATTAAAATTGTCTTTTTAAGCTACTGTGCCCTCCACGTGACTTCCAATGGCTATTAAAACCATCTGGTTAAACCACTCTGAACTTCACAGCTCTTCCAAGGGGCATTGGTATTGTCTTTTTATTCCGCTCTAACCTCCACCACTCTTGAAAGGGGCATTGACATTGTCTTTTTATTCCACTGCGACCTCTACCATTCTTCCAAGGGGCATTAAAACTGTCTTGTTAAGCTACATTGACCTTCACATCTCTTCCATGGGGCTTTGTATTGTCCTTAAATTCCAAAGTAACCTCCACCACTCTACCAAGGGGCATCGATATTGTATTGTTATTCCACTGCGACCTTCACCACTCTTCCAAAGGGCATTGATATTGTCTTTTTAATCCACTGCAACCTCCATCACTCTTCTAAGGGGCATTAAAACGGTCTTGTTAAGCTACTGTGACATCCAAGCTTCTTACACAGGGCATTGATATTGTCTTTTTATTCCACTGTAACCTCCACCACTCTTCCAAGGGGCATTGATATTGTCTTTTTAATCCACTGCAACCTCCATCACTCTTCCAAGAAGCTTTGAAACCGTCTTGTTAAGCTACTGTGACCTCCTCGTCTATTCCACGGTGCATTAAAACTTTCTGGTTAAACCACTGTGAACTCCACAGCTCTTCCAAGGGGCATTGATATTGTCTTTTTATTCCCCTCTAACCTCCACCACTCTTCCAAGGGGCATTGATATTGTCTTTTTATTTTACTGCATCCTCCACCACTCTTCCAAGGGGCATTAATATTGTCTTTTTATTCCATTGTGACATCCACGTCTCTTCCAAGTGGCACTGATATTGTCTTTTATTTAATTGGAACCTTCTCCACTCTTCCAAGGGGCATTGATATTGTCTTTTTATTCCACTGTAACCTCCACCATTCTTCCAAGGGACATTGATATTGTCTTTTTATTCCACTGTAACCACCACCACTCTTCCAAGGGGCATTGATATTGACTTTTTATTCCACTGTAAACTCCACCACTCTTCCAAGGGGCATTGATATTGTCTTTTTAATCCACACCGACCTCTACCACTCCACAAAGGGGCTTTAAAACAGTCTTGATAAGCTTCTGTGACCTCCACGTTTCTTCCAAGCGGCATTAAAATCTCATGGTTAAACCACTCTGAACTCCACAGCTCTTCCAAGAGGCATTAATATTGTCTTTTTATTCAACTGTAACCTCCAACACTCTTCCAAGGGGCATTGATATTGTCTTTTTTTCCCACTGCGACCTCCACCACTCTTCCAAGGGGATTTGATAGTCTTTTTAATCCACTGCAACCTCCACAACTCTTCCAAGGGGCATTAAAACCATCTTGTTAAGCTACTGTGACCTCCACGCCGCTTCCACGGGGCATTGATATTGTCTTTTTATTCCACTGCGACCTCCACCACTCTTCCAAGGGGCATTGATATTGTTTTTTTAATCCACTGCGACCTCCACCACTCTACCAAGGAACATTGATATTGTCTTTTTTTTCCACTGTAACCTCCACCACTCTTCTAAGGGGCATTGATATTTTCTTTTTATTCCACTGCGACATCCACCACTCTTCCAAGGGGCATTAAAACAGTCTTGTTAAGCTACTGTGATCTCCACGTCTCTTCCAAGGGCCATTAAACCCGTCAATTTAAACTACTCTGAACTCCACAGCTCTTGCAAGAGGCATTGATATTGTCTTTTTATTCTACTGTAACCTCCACCACTCTTCCAAGGGGCATTGATTTTGTCTTTTTAATCCACTGCGACCTCCATCTCTCTTCCAAGAAGCATTAAAACCATCTTGTTTAGCTACTGTGACCTCCACGTCTATTCCACGGTGCCTTAAAACCTTCTGGTTAAACCACTGTGAACTCCACAGCTCTTCCAAGGGGCATTGATATTGTGGTTTTATTCCACTGTAACGTCCACCACTCTTCCAAGGGGCATTGATATTGTCTTTTTATTTTACTGCGACCTGCACCATTCTTCCAAAGGGTATTAATATTGTCTTTTTATTCCACTGTGACCTCCACCACTCTTCCAAGGGGCATTGATATTGTCTTTTTATTCCACTGCGACCTCCACTTCTCTTCCAAGGGGCATTAAAACCATCTTGTTAAGCTACTGTGACCTCCAAGTCTCTTCCACGAGGCATTGATATTGTCTAATTATTCCACTGCGACCTCCACATCTCTTCCAAGTGGAATTGATATTGTCTTTTTATTCTACTGCGACCTCCACCACTCTTCTAAAGGGCATTGATATTGTCTTTTTAATCCACTGCGACCTCCACCACTCTTCCAAGGGGCATTAAAACAGTTTTGATAAGCTACTGTGACCTCCACGTCTCTTCCAAGGGGCATTAAAACCGTGTGGTTAAAACACTCTGAAATCCACAACTCTTCTAAGGGGCATTATTATGGTCTTTTTATTAAACTGTAACCTCCACCATTCTTCCAAAGGGCATTGATATTGTCTTTTTATTCCACTGCGACCTTCACCAGTCCTCCAAGGGGCATTAAAACTATCTTGTTAAGCTACTGTGACCTCCACGTATCTTCCACGGGGCATTGGTATTGTTTTTTAATTCCACTGTAACATCCACCACTCGTCCACGGGGCATTTAAACCGTGTTGTTAAGCTACTTTGACCTCCACGTCAATTCCACGGGGCATTAAAACCGTTAATTTAAACCACTCTGAACTCCACAGCTCTTGCAAGGGGCATTGATATTGTCTTTTTATTCCAATGTAACCTCCAGCACTCTTCCAAGGGGCATTGATATTGTCTTTTTATTCCACTGCAACTTCCACCTCTCTTCCAAGGGGCATTAAAACCGTCTTGTTAAGCTTCTGTGACCTCCACGTCTCTTTCACGGGGCATTGATATTGTCTTTTTATTCCACTGTAACCTCCACCACTCTTCCAAGGGGCATTGATATTGTCTTTTTATTCCACTGGGACCTTCACCACTCTTCCAAGTGGCATTGATATTGTCTTTTTAACCACTGTGACCTCCACTTCTCTTCCAAGGTGCATTAAAACCGTCAATTTAAACCACTCTGAACTCCACAGCTCTTGCAAGAGGCATTGATATTGTCTTTTTATTCCACTGTAATCTACAGCACTCTTTCAAGGGGCATTGATATTGTCTTTTTATTCCACTATGACTTCCACCACTCTCCCAAGGTGCATTAAAACACCTTGTTTAGCTACTGTTATGTCCATGTCTGTTCCACTGGGCATTGATATTGTCTTTTTATTCCACTGTATCCTCCACCACTCTTCTAAGGGGCTTTGATATTGTCTTTTTAATCCACTGCGACCTCCATCACTCTTCCAAGAGGCATTAAAACCGTCTTGTTAAACCACTCTGAACTCCATAGCTCTTTATAGAGGCATTGATATTGTCTTTTTATTTCACTGTAACCTCCACCACTCTTTCAAGGGGCATTGATATTGTCTTTTTATTCCACTGCGACCTCCATCACTCTTCCAAGGGGCATTAAAACTGTCTTGTTAAGCTACTGTGACCTCCACGTGTCTTCCACGGGGCACTGATATTGTCTTTTTAATCCACTGTGACCTCCACCACTTTTCCAAGGGGCATTAAAACAATCTTTTTAATCTACTGTGACCTCCACGTCTCTTCCAAGGGGCAATAAAACCATCTGGTTAAACCACTCTGATCTCCACAGCTCTTCCAAGGGGCATTAGTATTGTCTTTTTATTCCACTCTAACCTCCACCACTCTTCCAAGGGGCATTGACATTGTCTTTTTATTCCACTGCGACCTCCATCATTCTTCCAAGGGGCATTGATATTGTCTTTTTATTCCACTGCGACCTCCACCACTTTTCCAAGGGGCATTAAAAACGTCTTTTTAAGCTACTGTGTCCTCCACGTCACTTCCAATGGGCGTTAAATCCGTCTGGTTAAACCACTCTGAACTCCACAGCTCTTCCAAGGGGCATTGGTATTGTCTTTTTATTCCACTCTAACCTCCATCACTCTTCCAAGGGGCATTGACATTGTCTTTTTATTCCACTGCGACCTCCACCACTCTTCCAAGGGGCATTAAAACTGTCTTGTTAAGCTACAGTGATCTCCACATCTCTTCCATGGGGCATTGATATTGTCGTTTTATTCCACTGTAACCTCCACCACTCTTCCAAGGGGCATTGATATTGTCTTTTTATTTTACTGCGACCTGCACCACTCTTCCAAAGGGCATTAATATTGTCTTTTTATTCCACTGCGACCTCCACCACTCTTCCAAGGGTCATTGATATGGTCTTTTTATTCCACTGTAACCTCCACCACTCTTCCAAGGGACATTGATATTGTCTTTTTATTCCACTGCGACCTCCACCGCCCTTCCAAGGGGCATTAAAACCATCTTGTTAAGCTATTATGACCTCCAAGTCTCTTCCACGAGGCATTGATATTGTCTTATTATTCCACTGCGACCTCCAGATCTCTTCCAAGTGGAATTGATATTGTCTTTTCATTCCACTGCGACCTCCTTCACTCTTCTAAGGGGCATTGATATTGTCTTTTTAATCTACTGCGACCTCCACCACTCTTCCAAGGGGCATTAAAACAGTTTTGATAAGCTACTGTGACGTCCACGTCTCTTCCAAGGGGCATTAAAACCGTCTGGTTAAAACACTCTGAAATCCAGAGCTCTTCTAAGGGGCATTATTATTGTCTTTTTATTCCACTGTAACCTCCACCACTCTTCCAAAGGGCATTGATATTGTCTTTTTATTCCACTGCGACCTTCACCCGTCCTCCAAGGGGCATTAAAACCATCTTGTTAAGCTACTGTGAACTCCACGTCTCTTCCACGGGGCATTAGTATTGTCTTTTAATTCCACTGTAACATCCACCACTCGTCCAAGGGGCATTAAAACCGTGTTGTTAAGCTACTTTGACCTCCACGTCAATTCCACGGGGCATTAAAACCATCAATTTAAATCACTCTGAACATCACAGCTCTTGCAAGGAGCATTGATATTGTCTTTTTATTCCAATGTAACCTCCAGCACTCTTCCAAGGGGCATTGATTTTGTCTTTTTATTCCACTGCAACTTCCACCTCTCTTCCAAGGGGCATTAAAACCGTCTTGTTAAGCTTCTGTGACCTCCACGTCTCTTTCACGTGGCATTGATATTGTCTTTTTATTCCACTCTAACCTCCACCACTCTTCCAAGGGGCATTGATATTGTCTTTTTATTCCACTTGGACCTTCACCACTCTTCCAAGTGGCATTGATATTGTCTTTTTAAACACTGCGACCTTCACCACTCTACCAAGGGGCATTAAAACCGTATTGTTAAGCTACTGTGACCTCCATGTCTCTTCCAAGGTGCATTAAAACCGTCAATTTAAACCACTCTGAACTCCACAGCTCTTGCAAGAGGCATTGATATTGTCTTTTTATTCCACTGTAAACTACAGCACTCTTTCAAGGGGCATTGATATTGTCTTTTTATTCCACTATGACTTCCACCACTCTCCCAAGGTGCATTAAAACACCTTGTTTAGCTACTGTTATGTCCATGTCTGTTCCACTGGGCATTGATATTGTCTTTTTATTCCACTGTATCCTCCACCACTCTTCCAAGGGGTATTGATATTGTCTTTTTATTCCACTGCGACTTCCACCTCTCTTCTAAGGGGCATTGATATTGTCTTTTTAATCCACTGCGACCTCCATCACTCTTCCAAGAGGCATTAAAACCGTCTGGTTAAACCACTCTGAACTCCATAGCTCTTTATAGAGGCATTGATATTGTCTTTTTATTTCACTGTAACCTCCACCACTCTTTCAAGGGGCATTGATATTGTCTTTTTATTCCACTGCGACCTCCATCACTCTTCCAAGGGGCATTAAAACTGTCTTGTTAAGCTACTGTGGCCTCCACGTGTCTTCCACGGGGCACTGATATTGTCTTTTTAATCCACTGTGACCTCCACCACTTTTCCAAGGGGCATTAAAACAATCTTTTTAATCTACTGTGACCTCCACGTCTCTTCCAAGGGGCAATAAAACCATCTGGTTAAACCACTCTGATCTCCACAGCTCTTCCAAGGGGCATTAGTATTGTCTTTTTATTCCACTCTAACCTCCACCACTCTTCCAAGGGGCATTGACATTGTCTTTTTATTCCACTGCGACCTCCATCATTCTTCCAAGGGGCATTGATATTGTCTTTTTATTCCACTGCGACCTCCACCACTTTTCCAAGGGGCATTAAAAACGTCTTTTTAAGCTACTGTGTCCTCCACGTCACTTCCAATGGGCGTTAAATCCGTCTGGTTAAACCACTCTGAACTCCACAGCTCTTCCAAGGGGCATTGGTATTGTCTTTTTATTCCACTCTAACCTCCATCACTCTTCCAAGGGGCATTGACATTGTCTTTTTATTCCACTGCGACCTCCACCACTCTTCCAAGGGGCATTAAAACTGTCTTGTTAAGCTACAGTGATCTCCACATCTCTTCCATGGGGCTTTGATATTTTATTTTTACTCAACTCTAACCTCCACCATTCTTCCAAGGGGCATTGATATTGTCTTTTTAATCCACTGCAACCTCCATCACTCTTCCAAGAAGCATTGAAACCGTCTTGTTAAGCTACTGTGACCTCCACGTCTATTCCATGGTGCATTAAAACTTTCTGGCTAAACCACTGTGAACTCCACAGCTCTTCCAAGGGGCATTGATATTGTCTTTTTATTCCACTGTAACCTCCACCACTCTTCCAAGGGGCATTGATATTGTCTTTTTAATCCACTGCGACCTCTACCACTCCTCCAAGGGGCTTTAAAAGAGTCTTGATAAGCCTCTGTGACCTCCATTTTTCTTCCAAGGGGCATTAAAACCGCATGGTTAAACAACTCTGAACTCCACAGATTTTCGAAGAGGCATTGATATTGTCTTTTTATTCAACTGTAACCTCCACCACTCTTCCAAGGGGCATTGATATTGTAGTTTTTTTCCACTGCGACCTCCACCGTTCTTACTAAGGGATTTGATAGTCTTTTTAATCCACTGCGACCTCCACAACTTTTCCAAGGGGCATTAAAACCGTCTTGTTAAGCTACTGTGACCTCCACGTCTCTTCCAAGGGTCATTAAAACTGTCTTGTTAAGGTACTGTGACCTCCACGTGTCTTCCACGGGGCACTGATATTGTCTTTTTAATCCACTGTGACCTCTACCACTCCTCCAAGGGGCTTTAAAATAGTCTTGATAAGCTTCTGTGACCTCCACGTCTCTTCCAAGGGGCATTAAAACCGCATGGTTAAACAACTCTGAACTCCACAGATTTTCCAAGAGTCATTGATATTGTCTTTTTATTCAACTGTAACCTCCACCACTCTTCCAAGGGGCATTGATATTGTCGTTTTTTCCACTGCGACCTCCACCGCTCTTACTAGGGGATTTGATAGTCTTTTTAATCCACTGCGACCTCCTAAACTTTTCCAAGGGGCATTAAAACCGTCTTGTTAAGCTACTGTGACCTCCACGTCTCTTCCAAGGGGCATTAAACCCGTCAATTTAAACCGCTCTGAACTCCACAGCTCTTGCAAGAGGCATTGATATTGTCTTTTTATTCCACTGTAACCTCCACCACTCTTCCAAGGGGCATTGATTTTGTCTTTTTAATCCACTACGACCTCCATCTCTCTTCCAAGAAGCATTAAAACCGTCTTGTTTAGCTACTGTGACCTCCACGTCTATTCCACGGTGCCTTAAAACCTTCTGGTTAAACCACTGTGAACTCCACAGCTCTTCCAAGGTGCATTGATATTGTCGTTTTATTCCACTGTAACCTCCATCACTCTTCTAAGGGGCATTGATATTGTCTTTTTATTTTACTGCGACCTGCACCACTCTTCCAAAGGGCATTAATATTGTCTTTTTATTCCACTGCGACCTCCACCACTCTTCCAAGGGTCATTGATATGGTCTTTTTATTCCACTGTAACCTCCACCACTCTTCCAAGGAACATTGATATTGTCTTTTTATTCCACTTCGACCTCCACCGCTCTTCCAAGGGGCATTAAAACCATCTTGTTAAGCTACTATGACCTCCAAGTCTCTTCCACGAGGCATTGATATTGTCTTATTATTCCACTGCGACCTCCACATCTCTTCCAAGTGGAATTGATATTGTCTTTTCATTCCACTGCGATCTCCTTCACTCTTCTAAGGGGCATTGATATTGTCTTTTTAATCTACTGGGACCTCCACCACTCTTCCAAGGGGCATTAAAACAGTTGTAATAAGCTACTGTGACCTCCACGTCTTTTCCAAGGGGCATTAAAACCGTCTGGTTAAAACACTCTGAAATCCACAGCTCTTCTAAGGGGCATTATTATTGTCTTTTTATTCCACTGTAACCTCCACCACTCTTCCAAAGGGCATTGATATTGTCTTTTTATTCCACTGCGACCTTCACCCGTCCTCCAAGGGGCATTAAAACCATCTTGTTAAGCTACTGTGAACTCCACGTCTCTTCCACGGGGCATTAGTATTGTCTTTTAATTCCACTGTAACATCCACCACTCGTCCAAGGGGCATTAAAACCGTGTTGTTAAGCTACTTTGACCTCCACGTCAATTCCACAGGGCATTAAAACCATCAATTTAAACCACTCTGAACTTCACAGCTCTTGCAAGGGGCATTGATATTGTCTTTTTATTCCAATGTAACCTCCAGCACTCTTCCAAGGGGCATTGATATTGTCATTTTATTCCACTGCAACTTCCACCTCTCTTCCAAGGGGCATTAAAACCGTCTTGTTAAGCTACTGTGACCTCAACGTCTCTTTCACGGGGCATTGATATTGTCTTTTTATTCCACTGTAACCTCCACCACTCTTCCAAGGGGCATTGATATTGTCTTTTTATTCCACTGGGACCTTCACCATTCTTCCAAGTGGCATTGATATTGTCTTTTTAATCCACTGCGACCTCCACCACTCTTCCAAGGGGCATTAAAACCGTATTGATAAGCTACTGTGACCTCCACGTCTCTGCCAAGGTGCATTAAAACCGTCAATTTAAACCACTCTGAACTCCACAGCTCTTGCAAGAGGCATTGATATTGTCTTTTTATTCCACTGTAACCTACAGCACTCTTTCAAGGGGCATTGATATTGTCTTTTTATTCCACTATGACTTCCACCACTCTCCCAAGGTGCATTAAAAACATCTTGTTTAGCTACTGTAACGTCCATGTCTGTTCCACTGGGCATTGATATTGTCTTTTTATTCCACTGTATCCTCCACCACTCTTCCAAGGGGTATTGATATTGTCTTTTTATTCCACTGCAACTTCCACCTCTCTTCTAAGGGGCATTGATATTGTCTATTTAATCCACTGCGACCTCCACCACTCTTCCAAGAGGCATTAAAACCGTCTGGTTAAACCACTCTGAACTCCATAGCTCTTTATAGAGGCATTGATATTGTCTTTTTATTTCACTGTAACCTCCACTACTCTTTCAAGGGTTATTGATATTGTCTTTTTATTCCACTGCGACCTCCACCACTCTTCCAAGGAGCATTAAAACTGCCTTGTTAAGCTACTGTGACCTCCACGTGTCTTCCACGGGGCACTGATATTTTCTTTTTAATCCACTGTGACCTCCACCACTTTTCCAAGGGGCATTAAAACCATCTTTTTAATCTACTGTGACCTCCATGTCTCTTCCAAGGGGCAATAAAACCATCTGGTTAAACTACTCTGAACTCCACAGCTCTTCCAAGGGCCATTGGTATTGTCTTTTTATTCCTCTCTAACCTCCACCACTCTTCCAAGAGGCATTGACATTGTCTTTTTATTCCACTGCGATCTCCATCATTCTTCCAAGTGGCATTGATATTGTCTTTTTATTCCACTACCACCTCCACCACTCTTCCAAGGGGCATTGATATGGTATTTTTATTCCACTGCGACCTCCAACACTTTTCCAAGGGGCATTAAAAACGTCTTTTTAAGCTATTATGTCCTCCACGTCACTTCCAATGGGCATTAAAACCGTCTGGTTAAACCACTCTGAACTCCACAGCTCTTCCAAGAGGCATTGATATTGTCTTTTTATTCCACTCTAACCTCCACCACTCTTCCAAGGGGCATTGACATTGTCTTTTTATTCCACTGCGACCTCCACCATTCTTCCAAGTGGCATTAAAACTGTCTTGTTCAGCTACAGTGACCTCCACATCTCTTCTACGTGGCTTTGATATTGTCTTTAAATTCCACTGTAACCTCCACCACTCTTCCAAGGGGCATTGATATTGTATTTTTATTCCACTGCGACCTCCACCACTCTTCCAAAGGGCATTGATATTGTCTTTTTAATCCACTGCGACCTCCATCACTCTTCTAAGGGGCATTAAAACCATCTTGTTAAGCTACTGTGACCTCCAAGTTTCTTACACAGGGCATTGATATTGTCTTTTTATTCCACTGTAACCTCCACCACTCTTCCAAGGGGCATTGATTTTGTCTTTTTAATCCACTGCGACGTCCGTCTCTCTTCCAAGATGCATTGAAACCGTCTTCTTAAGCTACTGTGACCACCACGTCTATTCCACGGTGCATTAAAACTTTCTGGTTAAACCACTGTGAACTCCACAGCTCTTCCAAGGGGCATTGATATTGTCTTTTTATTCCACTCTAACCTCCACCACTCTTCCAAGGGGCATTGATATTATCTTTTTATTTTACTGTGTCAGCCACCACTCTTCCAAGGGGCATTAATATTGTCTTTGTATTCCACTGTGACCTTCACGTCTCTTCCAAGGGGCATTGATATTGTCTTTCTATTTAATTGGAACCTCCACCACTCTTCCAAGGGGCATTGATATTGTCTTTTTATTCCACTGTAACCTCCACCATTCTTCCAAGGGACATTGATATTGTCTTTTTATTCCGCTGTAACCACCACCACTCTTACAAGGGGCATTGATATTGTCTTTTTATTCCACTGTAACCTCCACCACTTTTCCAAGGGGCATTGATATTGTCTTTTTAATCCACTGCGACCTCTACCACTGCTCCAAGGGGCTTTAAAAGAGTCTTGATAAGCTTCTGTGACCTCCACCTCTCTTCCAAGGGACATTAAAACCGCATGGTTAAACAACTCTGAACACCACAGCTCTTCCAAGAGGCATTGATATTGTCTTTTTATTCAACTGTAACCTCCACTACTCTTCCAAGGGGCATTGATATTGTCTTTTTACTCCACTACGACCTCCACAACTCTACCAAGGGGCATTAAAACCGTCTTGTTAAACTACTGTGACCTCGACGTCCCTTCCACGGGGCATTGATATTGTCTTTTTATTCCACTGTGACCTCCACGTCTATTGAACGGTGCCTTAAAACCTCCTGGTTAAACCACTGTGAACTCCACAGCTCTTCCAAGGGGTATTTATATTGTCTTTTTATTTTACTGCGACCTCCACCACTCTTCCAAGGGGCATTAATTTTGTCCTTTTATTCCACTGCGACCTCCACCACTCTTTCAAGGGTCATTGATATTGTCTTTTTATTACACTGTAACCTCCACCACTCTTCCAAGGGGCATTGATATTGTCTTTTTATTCCACTGCGACCTCCACCTATCTTCCAAGGGGCATTAAAACCATCTTGTTAAGCTACTGTGAACTCCAAGTCTCTTCCACGAGGCATTGATATTGTCTTTTTATTCCACTGCGACCTCCACATCTCTTCCAAGGGAAATTGATATTGTCTTTTTATTCCACTGCGACCTCCACCACTCTTCTAAGGGGCATTGATATTGTCTTTTTAATCCACTGCGACCTCCACTACTCTTCCAAGGGGCATTAAAACAGTTTTGATAAGCTACTGTGACCTCTACGTCTCTTCCAAGGGGCATTAAAAGTGCCTGGTTAAAACACTCTGAACTCGACAGCTCTTCCAAGAGGCATTGATATTGTCTTTTTATTCAACTATAACCTCCACCACTCTTCCAAGGGGCATTAAAACCGTCTTGTTAAGCTACTGTGACAACCACCTGTCTTTCAAGGGGCATTAAAACCGTCAATTTAAACCACTCTGAACTCCACAGCTCTTGCAAGAGGCATTGATATTGTCTTTTTATTCCACTGTAACCTCCACCATTCTTCCAAGGGGCATTGATTTTGTCTTTTTAATCCACTGTGACCTCCATCACTCTTCTAAGAAGCATTAAAACTGTCTTGTTTAGCTATTGTGACCTCCACGTCTATTCCACGGTGATTTAAAACCTTCTGGTTAAACCACTGTGAACTCCACAGCTCTTCCAAGGGGCATTGATATTGTCTTTTTATTCCACTGTAACCTCCACCACTCTTCCAAGGGGCATTGATATTGTCTTTTTATTCCACTGCGACCTCCACCTCTCTTCCAAGGGGCATTAAAATCATCTTGTTAAGCTAGTGTGAACTCCAAGTCTCTTCCACGAGTCATTGATATTGTCTTTTTATTCCACTGCGACGTCCACATCTCTTCCAAGGGGAATTGATATTGTCTTTTTATTCCTCTGCGACCTCCACCACTCTTCTAAGGGGCATTGATATTGTCTTTTTAAACCACTGCGACCTCCACCACTCTTCCAAGGGGCATTAAAACAGACTTGATAAGCTACTGTGACCTCCACGTCTCTTCCAAGGGGCATTGATTTTGTCTTTTTAATCCACTGTGACCTCCATCACTCTTCTAAGAAGCATTAAAACTGTCTTGTTTAGCTACTGTGACCTCCACGTCTATTCCACGGTGCCTTAAAACCTTCTGGTTAAACCACTGTGAACTCCACAGCTCTTCCAAGGGGCATTGACATTGTCTTTTTATTCCACTGCGACCTCCACCATTCTTCCAAGTGGCATTAAAACTGTCTTGTTCAGCTACAGTGACCTCCACATCTCTTCCACAGGGCTTTGATATTGTCTTTAAATTCCACTGTAACCTCCACCACTCTTCCAAGGGGCATTGATATTGTATTTTTATTCCACTGCGACCTCCACCACTCTTCCAAAGGGCATTGATATTGTCTTTTTAATCCACTGGGACCTCCATCACTCTTCTAAGGGGCATTAAAACCATCTTGTTAAGCAACTGTGACCTCCAAGTTTCTTACACAGGGCATTGATATTGTCTTTTTATTCCACTGTAACCTCCACCACTCTTCCAAGGGGCATTGATTTTGTCTTTTTAATCCACTGCGACGTCCATCTCTCTTCCAAGATGCATTGAAACCGTCTTGTTAAGCTACTGTGACCTCCACGGCTCTTCCAAGGGGCAATGATATTGTCTTTTTATTCCACTCTAACCTCCACCACTCTTCCAAGGGGCATTGATATTATCTTTTTATTTTACTGTGTCAGCCACCACTCTTCCAAGGGGCATTAATATTGTCTTTGTATTCCACTGTGACCTTCACGTCTCTTCCAAGGGGCATTGATATTGTCTTTTTATTCCAATGTAGCCTCCACCACTCTTCCAAGGGGCATTGATATTGTCTTTTTATTCCACTGTAATGTCCACCACTCTTCCAAGGGGCTCTGATATTGTCCTTTTATTCCACTGCGACCTCCACCACTCTTCGAAGGGGCATTGATAATGTCTTTTTATTCCACTGCGACCTCCACCACTCTTCCATGGGACATTAAAACCATCTTGTTAAGCTTCTGTGACCTCCATGTCTCTTCCACATGGCATTGATATTGTCTTTTTATTCCACTGTAACCTCCATCACTCTTCGCAGGGGCATTGATATTGTCTTTTTATTCAACTGAGACTTCCACCACTCCTTCAAGGAGCATTGACATTGTCTTTTTAATCCACTTCGACCTCCAACACTCTTCCAAGGGGCATTAAAACAGTCTTGTTAATCTACTGTGAACTCTTCGTCTCTTCCAAGGGGCATTTCAACCGTCTATTTAAACCACTCTCATCTCCGCAGCTCTTGCAAAGTGCATTGATATTGTCTTTTTACTCCACTGTAACCTCCAGCACTCTTCCAAGGGGCATTGATATTGTCTTTTTATTCCACTGCGACTTCCACCTCTCTTCCAAGGGGCATTAAAACCGTCTTGTAAAGCTACTGTGACCTCCACAGCTCATCCAAGGGGCATTGATATTGTCTTTTTATTCCACTGTCACCTCCACCACTCTTCCAAGGGGCATTGATACTATCTTTTTATTCCACTGCGACCTTCACTACTCTTCCAAGGGGCATTGATATTGTCTTTTTATTCCACTGTGACCTCCACCACTCTACCAAGGGGCATTTATATTGTTTTTTTAATCAACTGCGACCTCCACCACTCTTCCAAGGGGCATTAAAACCGTGGTTTTAAGCTACTTTGACCACCACGTCAATACCATGGGGCTTTGATATTGTCTTTTTATTCCACTGCGACCTCCACCGCTCTACCAAGGGGCATTGATATTGTCTTTTTAATCCACTGCGACATCCACCACTCTTCCAAGGGACATTAAAACCGGCTAGTTAAGCTATTGTGACCTCCACGTCTCTTCCAAGGGGCATTAAAACCGTCTATTTAAACCACTCTGAACTCCACAGCTCTTCCAAGGGGCATTGATATTGTCTTTTTTTTCCACTGTAACCTTCACCACTCTTCCAAAGGGCATTGATATTGTCTTTTTATTCCATTGCGACCTCCACCCCTCTTCCAAGGGGCATTGATATTGTCTTTTAAATACACTGCGACCACCACCACTCTTCCAAGGGGCATTGATATTGTCTTTTTAATCCACTGTGACCTCCACGTCTCTTCTAAGGGGCATTAAAACCATCAATTTAAACAACTCTGAACTCTACAGCTCTTCCAAGGAGCATTGGTATTGTCTTTTTATTCCACTCTAACTTCCACCACTCTTCCAAGGGGCATTGACATTGTCTTTTTTTTCCACTGCGACCTCCACCACTCTTCCAAGCGGCATTAAGACCATCTTGTTAAGCTACAGTGACCTCAACAACTCTTCCACTGGGCATTGATGTTGTCTTTTATTCCACTGTAACCTCCACCACTCTTCCAAGGGGCATTGATATTGTCTTTTTATTCCACTGCGACGTCCACCACTCTTCCAAAGGGCATTAATATTGTCTTTTTAATCCACTGCGACCTCCACCACTCTTCCAAGGGCATTAAAACAGTCTTGTTAAGCTACTGTGACCTCCACGTCTCTTCCAAGGGGCATTCAAACCATCTGGTTAAACCGCTCTGAACTCCAAAGCTCTTCCAAGTGGCATTGATATTGTCTTATTTTTTCACTGTAACTTCCACCACTCTTCCAAGGGGCATTGATTTTGTCTTTTTATTCCACTGCGACCTTAACCACTCTTCCATTGGGCATTGATATTGTCTTTTTAATTTACTGTGACCTTAACCACTCTTCCAATGGGCATCGATATTGTCTTTTTATTCCACTGTCACCTCCACCACTCTTCCAAGGGGCATTGATATTGTCTTATTTTTTCACTGTAACTTCCACCACTCTTCCAAGGGGCATTGATTTTGTCTTTTTATTCCACTGCGACCTTAACCACTCTTCCATTGGGTATTGATATTGTCTTTTTAATTTACTGTGACCTTAACCACTCTTCCAATGGGCATCGATATTGTCTTTTTATTCCACTGTCACCTCCACCACTCTTCCAAGGGGCATTGATATTGTCTTTTTATTCCACTGCGATTTCAACCTCTCTTCTAACAGGCATTAATATTGTCTTTTTAATCCACTGCGACCTCCACCACTCTTCCAAGGGGCATTAAAACAGTCTTGTTAAGCTACTGTGACCTCCACGTCTCTTCCAAGGGGCATTAAAACCGTCTGGATAAACCACTCTGAACTCCACAGCTCTTCCGATGGTTATTGATATTGTCTTTTTATTCCACTGTAACCTCCACTGCTCTTCCAAGGGGCATTGGTTTTGTCTTTTTATTCCACTGTAACCTCCACCACTCTTCCAAGGGGCATTGATACTGTCTTTTTAATCCACTGCGACCTCCACAACTCTTCCAAGAGGCATTGATATTGTCTTTTTATTCCACTGTAACCTCCACCATTCTTCCAAGGGGTATTGATATTGTCTTTTTAATGCACTGTAACCTCCACCACTCTTCCAAGGGACATTAAAACTATCTTGTTAAACCACTCTGAACACCATAGCTCTTTCATGAGGCATTGATATTATATTTTTATTTCACTGTAATCTCCAACACTCTTTCAAGGGGCATTGATATTGTCTTTTTATTCCACTGCGACCTCCACCACTCTTCCAATTGGCATTAAAACCGTCTTGTTAAGCTACTGTGACCTCCACTTGTCTTCCCCGGGGCATTGAAATTGTCTTTTTAATCCACTGTGACGTCCACCACTTTTCCAAGAGGCATTAAAACCGTCTTGTTAATCTACTTTGACCTCCACGTCTCTTCCAAGGGGCAATAAAACCATCTGGTTGAACCATTCTGAACTCCACAGCTCTTCCAAGGGGCATAGGTATTGTCTTTTTATTCCATTGAGACCTCCATCATTCTTTCAAGGGGCATTGATATTGTCTTTTTAATCCACTGCGACCTCCACCACTTTTCCAAGGGGCATTAAAAAAGTCTTTTTAAGCTACTGTGACCTCCACGTCACTTCCAATGGGCATTAAAACCGTCTGATTAAACCACTCTGAACTCCACAGCTCTTTCAAGGGGCATTGGTATTGTCTTTTTATTCCACTCTAACCTCCTCCACTGTTCCAAGGGGCATTGACATTGTCTTTATATTCCACTGCGACCTCCACCACTCTTCCAAGGGGCATTAAAACTGTCTTGTTAAGCTACAGTGACCTCTACATCTCTTCCACTGGGCATTGATATTGTCTTTAAATTCCACTCTAACCTCCACCACTCTTCCAAGGGGCATTGACATTGTCTTTTTATTCCACTGCGACCTCCACCATTCTTCCAATGGGCATTAAAACTGTCTTGTTAAGCTACTGTGACCTCCACTTCTCTTCCAAGGGGCATTGAAACCGTCAATTTCAAACACACTGAACTCCACAGTTCTTGCAAGAGGCATTGATATTGTCTTTTTATTCCATTGTAATCTCCAGCACTCTTCCACAGGGCATTGATATTGTCTTTTTATTCCACTGCGTCTTCCACCACTCTCCCAAGGGGCATTAAAACTGTCTTGTTAAGCTGCTGTAACCTCCATGTCTATTTCACGGGGCATTGATATTGTCTTTTTATTCAAATGTAACCTCCACCACTCTTCTAAGGGGCAGTGATATTGTCTTTTTAAACCACTGCGACCTCCACCACTCTTCCAAGGGGCATTAACACAGTCTTGATAAGCTACTGTGACCTCTATGTCTCTTTTAAGGGGCAATAAAACCGTCTGGTTAAACCATTCTGTATTCCACAGTTCTTCCAAGGAGCATTGATATTGTCTTTTTATTTGACAGTAACCTCCACCACTCTTCCAAGGGGCATTGATATTGACTTTTTATTCCACTGTGACCTCCACCACTCTTCCAAGGGGCATTGATATTGTCTTTTTAATCCACTGCGACCTCCACCACTCTTCCAAGTGGCATTAAAACCGTCTTGTTTAGCTACTGTGACCTCCACGTCCCTTCCACGGGGCATTGATATTGTTTTTTAATTCCACTGCGACCTCCACAACTCTTCCATAAGGCATTGATATTGTCTTTTTAATCCAATGTGACCTCCACCACTTTTCCAAGGGGCATTAAAACCATCTTGTTAAGCTACTGTGACCTCCAGGTCTCTTCCAAGGGGCAATAAAACCGTCTGGTTAAACCACTCTTAACTCCACAGCTCTTCCAAGGGGCATTGGTATTGTATTTTTCTTCCACTCTAACCTCCACCACTCTTCCAAAGGGCATTGACACTGTTTTTTTATTCCTCTGCGACCTCCACCACTCTTCCAAGGGGCATTAAAACTGTCTTGTTAAGCTACAGTGACCTCCACATCTCTTCCACTGGGCATTGATATTGTCTTTTTATTCTACTGTAACCTCCACCTCTCTTCCAAGGGGCATTGATATTGTCTTTTTATTCCACTGTGACCTCCACCACTCTTCCAAGGGGCAATAATATTGTATTTTTAATCCAGTGCGACCGCCACCACTCTTCCTTGTGGCATTAAAACTGTATTGTTAAACCACTCTGAACTCCACAGATCTTCCAAGGGGCATTGGTATTGTCTTTTTATTTAATTGAAACCTCCACTACTCTTCCAATGGGCATTGATATTGTCTTTTTATTCCACTGTAACCTCCACCATTCTTCCAAGGGACATTGATATTGTCTTTTTATTCCACTGTAACCTCAACCACTCTTCCTAGGGGCATTGATATTGTCTTTAAATTCCACTGTAACCACCACCACTCTTCCAAGGGGCATTGATATTGTCTTTTTAATCCACTGTGACCTCTACCACTCCTCCAAGGGGCTTTAAAACAGTCTTGATGAGCTACTGTGACCTCCACGTCTCTTCCAAGGGGCATTAAAACCGCATGGTTATGCCACTCTGAACTCCACAGCTCTTCCAAGAGGCATGGATGTTGTATTTTTATTTAACTGTAACCTTCACTACTCTTCCAAGTGGCATTGATATTGTTTTTTTTTTCCACTGCGACCTCCACCACTCTTCCAAGGGGCATTGATATTGCCTTTTTATTCCACTGCGACCTCCACCACTCTTCCAAGGGACATTGATATTGACTTTTTATTCCACTGCAACCTTCACCCCTCTTCCAAGGAACATTGATATTGTCTTTTTTTTCCACTGTAACCTCCACCACACTTCTAAGGGGCATTGATATTGTCTTTTTAATCCACTGCGACCTCTTCCACTCCTCCAAGGGCTTTAAAACAGTCTTGATAAGCTACTGTGACCTCCACGTCTCTTCCAAGTGGCATTAAAACCGTCAATTTAAACCTCTCTGACCTCCACAGCTCTTGCAAGAGGCATTGATATTGTCTTTTTATTCCACTGTAACCTCCACCATTCTTCCAAGGGACATTGATATTGTCTTTTTATTCCACTGTAACCTCCACCACTCTTCAAAGGGGCATTGATATTGTCTTTTTATTCCACTGTAACCACCACCACTCTTCCAAGGGGCATTGATATTGTCTTTTTAATCCACTGCAACCTCTTCCACTCCTCCAAGGGCTTTAAAACAGTCTTGATAAGCTACTGTGACCTCCAGGTCTCTTCCAAGTGGCATTAAAACCGTCAATTTAAACCTCTCTGAGCTCCACAGCTCTTGCAAGAGGCATTGATATTTTCTTTTTATTCAACTGTAACCTCCACCACACTTCTAAGGGGCATTGCTATTTTCTTTTTATTCCACTGCGACCTCCACGACTCTTCCAAGGGGCACCGATAATGTCTTTTTAATCCACTGCAACCTCCACCACTCTTCCAAGGGGCATTAACACAGTCTTGATAAGCTACTGTGACCTCTATGTCTCTTTTAAGGGGCAATAAAACCGTCTGGTTAAACCATTCTGTATTCCACAGTTCTTCCAAGGAGCATTGATATTGTCTTTTTATTTGACAGTAACCTCCACCACTCTTCCAAGGGGCATTGATATTGACTTTTTATTCCACTGTGACCTCCACCACTCTTCCAAGGGGCATTGATATTGTCTTTTTAATCCACTGCGACCTCCACCACTCTTCCAAGTGGCATTAAAACCGTCTTGTTTAGCTACTGTGGCCTCCACGTCCCTTCCACGGGGCATTGATATTGTTTTTTAATTCCACTGCGACCTCCACAACTCTTCCATAAGGCATTGATATTGTCTTTTTAATCCAATGCGACCTCCACCACTTTTCCAAGGGGCATTAAAACCATCTTGTTAAGCTACTGTGACCTCCAGGTCTCTTCCAAGGGGCAATAAAACCGTCTGGTTAAACCACTCTTAACTCCACAGCTCTTCCAAGGGGCATTGGTATTGTCTTTTTCTTCCACTCTAACCTCCACCACTCTTCCAAAGGGCATTGACATTGTTTTTTTATTCCTCTGCGAACTCCACCACTCTTCCAAGGGGCATTAAAACTGTCTTGTTAAGCTACAGTGACCTCCACATCTCTTCCACTGGGCATTGATATTGTCTTTTTATTCTACTGTAACCTCCACCTCTCTTCCAAGGGGCATTGATATTGTCTTTTTATTCCACTGTGACCTCCACCACTCTTCCAAGGGGCAATAATATTGTATTTTTAATCCAGTGCGACCGCCACCACTCTTCCTTGTGGCATTAAAACTGTATTGTTAAACCACTCTGAACTCCACAGATCTTCCAAGGGGCATTGGTATTGTCTTTTTATTTAATTGAAACCTCCACTACTCTTCCAATGGGCATTGATATTGTCTTTTTATTCCACTGTAACCTCCACCATTCTTCCAAGGGACATTGATATTGTCTTTTTATTCCACTGTAACCACCACCACTCTTCCAAGGGGCATTGATATTGTCTTTTTAATCCACTGTGACCTCTACCACTCCTCCAAGGGGCTCTAAAACAGTCTTGATGAGCTACTGTGACCTCCACGTCTCTTCCAAGGGGCATTAAAACCGCATGGTTATGCCACTCTGAACTCCACAGCTCTTCCAAGAGGCATGGATGTTGTATTTTTATTTAACTGTAACCTTCACCACTCTTCCAAGTGGCATTGATATTGGGTTTTTTTTCCACTGCGACCTCCACCACTCTTCCAAGGGGCATTGATATTGCCTTTTTATTCCACTGCGACCTCCACCACTCTTCCAAGGGACATTGATATTGACTTTTTATTCCACTGCAACCTTCACCCCTCTTCCAAGGAACATTGATATTGTCTTTTTTTTCCACTGTAACCTCCACCACACTTCTAAGGGGCATTGATATTGTCTTTTTAATCCACTGCGACCTCTTCCACTCCTCCAAGGGCTTTAAAACAGTCTTGATAAGCTACTGTGACCTCCACGTCTCTTCCAAGTGGCATTAAAACCGTCAATTTAAACCACTCTGAACTCCACAGCTCTTCCAAGGGGCATTGATATTGTCTTTTTTTTCCACTGTAACCTTCACCACTCTTCCAAAGGGCATTGATATTGTCTTTTTATTCCATTGCGACCTCCACCCCTCTTCCAAGGGGCATTGATATTGTCTTTTAAATACACTGCGACCACCACCACTCTTCCAAGGGGCATTGATATTGTCTTTTTAATCCACTGTGACCTCCACGTCTCTTCTAAGGGGCATTAAAACCATCAATTTAAACAACTCTGAACTCTACAGCTCTTCCAAGGAGCATTGGTATTGTCTTTTTATTCCACTCTAACTTCCACCACTCTTCCAAGGGGCATTGACATTGTCTTTTTTTTCCACTGCGACCTCCACCACTCTTCCAAGCGGCATTAAGACCATCTTGTTAAGCTACAGTGACCTCAACAACTCTTCCACTGGGCATTGATGTTGTCTTTTATTCCACTGTAACCTCCACCACTCTTCCAAGGGGCATTGATATTGTCTTTTTATTCCACTGCGACGTCCACCACTCTTCCAAAGGGCATTAATATTGTCTTTTTAATCCACTGCGACCTCCACCACTCTTCCAAGGGCATTAAAACAGTCTTGTTAAGCTACTGTGACCTCCACGTCTCTTCCAAGGGGCATTAAAACCATCTGGTTAAACCGCTCTGAACTCCAAAGCTCTTCCAAGGGGCATTGATATTGTCTTATTTTTTCACTGTAACTTCCACCACTCTTCCAAGGGGCATTGATTTTGTCTTTTTATTCCACTGCGACCTTAACCACTCTTCCATTGGGCATTGATATTGTCTTTTTAATTTACTGTGACCTTAACCACTCTTCCAATGGGCATCGATATTGTCTTTTTATTCCACTGTCACCTCCACCACTCTTCCAAGGGGCATTGATATTGTCTTTTTATTCCACTGCGATTTCAACCTCTCTTCTAACAGGCATTAATATTGTCTTTTTAATCCACTGCGACCTCCACCACTCTTCCAAGGGGCATTAAAACAGTCTTGTTAAGCTACTGTGACCTCCACGTCTCTTCCAAGGGGCATTAAAACCGTCTGGATAAACCACTCTGAACTCCACAGCTCTTCCGATGGTTATTGATATTGTCTTTTTATTCCACTGTAACCTCCACTGCTCTTCCAAGGGGCATTGGTTTTGTCTTTTTATTCCACTGTAACCTCCACCACTCTTCCAAGGGGCATTGATACTGTCTTTTTAATCCACTGCGACCTCCACAACTCTTCCAAGAGGCATTGATATTGTCTTTTTATTCCACTGTAACCTCCACCATTCTTCCAAGGGGTATTGATATTGTCTTTTTAATGCACTGTAACCTCCACCACTCTTCCAAGGGACATTAAAACTATCTTGTTAAACCACTCTGAACACCATAGCTCTTTCATGAGGCATTGATATTATATTTTTATTTCACTGTAATCTCCAACACTCTTTCAAGGGGCATTGATATTGTCTTTTTATTCCACTGCGACCTCCACCACTCTTCCAATTGGCATTAAAACCGTCTTGTTAAGCTACTGTGACCTCCACTTGTCTTCCCCGGGGCATTGATATTGTCTTTTTAATCCACTGTGACGTCCACCACTTTTCCAAGAGGCATTAAAACCGTCTTGTTAATCTACTTTGACCTCCACGTCTCTTCCAAGGGGCAATAAAACCATCTGGTTGAACCATTCTGAACTCCACAGCTCTTCCAAGGGGCATAGGTATTGTCTTTTTATTCCATTGAGACCTCCATCATTCTTTCAAGGGGCATTGATATTGTCTTTTTAATCCACTGCGACCTCCACCACTTTTCCAAGGGGCATTAAAAACGTCTTTTTAAGCTACTGTGACCTCCACGTCACTTCCAATGGGCATTAAAACCGTCTGATTAAACCACTCTGAACTCCACAGCTCTTTCAAGGGGCATTGGTATTGTCTTTTTATTCCACTCTAACCTCCACCACTGTTCCAAGGGGCATTGACATTGTCTTTATATTCCACTGCGACCTCCACCACTCTTCCAAGGGGCATTAAAACTGTCTTGTTAAGCTACAGTGACCTCTACATCTCTTCCACTGGGCATTGATATTGTCTTTAAATTCCACTCTAACCTCCACCACTCTTCCAAGGGGCATTGACATTGTCTTTTTATTCCACTGCGACCTCCACCATTCTTCCAATGGGCATTAAAACTGTCTTGTTAAGCTACTGTGACCTCCACTTCTCTTCCAAGGGGCATTGAAACCGTCAAATTCAAACACACTGAACTCCACAGTTCTTGCAAGAGGCATTGATATTGTCTTTTTATTCCATTGTAATCTCCAGCACTCTTCCACAGGGCATTGATATTGTCTTTTTATTCCACTGCGTCTTCCACCACTCTTCCAAGGAGCATTAAAACTGTCTTGTTAAGCTGCTGTAACCTCCATGTCTATTTCACGGGGCATTGATATTGTCTTTTTATTCAAATGTAACCTCCACCACTCTTCTAAGGGGCAGTGATATTGTCTTTTTAAACCACTGCGACCTCCACCACTCTTCCAAGGGGCATTAACACAGTCTTGATAAGCTACTGTGACCTCTATGTCTCTTTTAAGGGGCAATAAAACCGTCTGGTTAAACCATTCTGTATTCCACAGTTCTTCCAAGGAGCATTGATATTGTCTTTTTATTTGACAGTAACCTCCACCACTCTTCCAAGGGGCATTGATATTGACTTTTTATTCCACTGTGACCTCCACCACTCTTCCAAGGGGCATTGATATTGTCTTTTTAATCCACTGCGACCTCCACCACTCTTCCAAGTGGCATTAAAACCATCTTGTTTAGCTACTGTGACCTCCACGTCCCTTCCACGGGGCACTGATATTGTTTTTTAATTCCACTGCGACCTCCACAACTCTTCCAAGAGGCATTGATATTGTCTTTTTAATCCAATGCGACCTCCACCACTTTTCCAAGGGGCATTAAAACCATCTTGTTAAGCTACTGTGACCTCCAGGTCTCTTCCAAGGGGCAATAAAACCGTCTGGTGAAACCACTCTTAACTCCACAGCTCTTCCAAGGGGCATTGGTATTGTCTTTTTCTTCCACTCTAACCTCCACCACTCTTCCAAAGGGCATTGACATTGTTTTTTTATTCCTCTGCAACCTCCACCACTCTTCCAAGGGGCATTAAAACTGTCTTGTTAAGCTACAGTGACCTCCACATCTCTTCCACTGGGCATTGATATTGACTTTTTATTCTACTGTAACCTCCACCTCTCTTCCAAGGGGCATTGATATTGTCTTTTTATTCCACTGTGACCTCCACCACTCTTCCAAGGGGCAATAATATTGTATTTTTAATCCAGTGCGACCGCCACCACTCTTCCTTGTGGCATTAAAACTGTATTGTTAAACCACTCTGAACTCCACAGATCTTCCAAGGGGCATTGGTATTGTCTTTTTATTTAATTGAAACCTCCACTACTCTTCCAATGGGCATTGATATTGTCTTTTTATTCCACTGTAACCTCCACCATTCTTCCAAGGGACATTGATATTGTCTTTTTATTCCACTGTAACCTCAACCACTCTTCCTAGGGGCATTGATATTGTCTTTAAATTCCACTGTAACCACCACCACTCTTCCAAGGGGCATTGATATTGTCTTTTTAATCCACTGTGACCTCTACCACTCCTCCAAGGGGCTTTAAAACAGTCTTGATGAGCTACTGTGACCTCCACGTCTCTTCCAAGGGGCATTAAAACTGCATGGTTATGCCACTCTGAACTCCACAGCTCTTCCAAGAGGCATGGATGTTGTATTTTTATTTAACTGTAACCTTCACCACTCTTCCAAGTGGCATTGATATTGTTTTTTTTTTCCACTGCGACCTCCACCACTCTTCCAAGGGGCATTGATATTGCCTTTTTATTCCACTGCGACCTCCACCACTGTTCCAAGGGACATTGATATTGTCTTTTTATTCCACTGCAACCTTCACCACTCTTCCAAGGGGCATTAAAACTGTCTTGTTAAGCTACTGTTACCTCCAGGTCTCTTCCAAGGGGCATTAAAACCGTCAATTTAAAAAACTCTGAACTCCACAGCTCTTGCAATAGGCATTGATATTGTCTTTTTATTCCTCTGTAACCTCCACCACTCTTCCAAGGGGCATTGATTTTGTCTTTTTAATCCACTGCGACCTCCATCACTCTTCCAAGGAGCATTAAAACCGTCTTGTTTAGCACCTGTGACCTCCACGTCTATTCCACGGTGACTTAAAACCTTCTGGTTAAACCATTGTGAGCTCCACAGCTCTTCCAAGGGGCATTGATATTGTCTTTTTATTCCACTGTAACCTCCACCACTCTTCCAAGGGGCATTGATATTGTCTTTTTATTTTACTGCGACCTCCACCACTCTTCCAGGGGGCATTAATATTGTCTTTTTATTCCACTGCGACCTCCACCACTCTTCCAAGGGTCATTGATATTGTCTTTTTATTCCACTGAGACTTCAACCACTCTTCCACAAGGCATTGATATTGTACTTTTTATTCCACTGTGACCTCCACGTCTCTTCCAAGGGGAATTAAAACCGTCAATTTAATCCACTCTGAACTCTACAGCTCTTCCAAGCAGCATTGGTAATGTCTTTTTATTCCACTCTAACCTCCACCACTCTTCCAAGGGGGCATTGACATTGTCTTTTTATTCCACTGCGACCTCCACCACTCTTCCAAGGGGGCATTGACATTGTCTTTTTATTCCACTGCGACCTCCACAACTCTTCCATGGGGCATTGATATTGTCTTTTTATTCCAATGAAACCTCCACCACTCTTCCAAGGGGCATTGATATTGTCTTTTTATTCCACTGCGAACTCCACCACTCTTCCGAAGGGCATTGATATTGTCTTTTTAATCCACTGCGACCTCCACCACTCTTCCAAGGTCATTAAAACAGTCTTGTTAAGCTTCTGTGACCTCCACGTCTCTTCCAAGGGGCATTAAAACAGTCTGGCTAAAAAACTCTGTACTCCACAGCTCTTCCAAGGGGCATTGATTTTGTATTTTTATTCCACTGCGACCTTAACCACTCTTCCAATGGGCATTGATATTGTCTTTTTAATTCACTGCGACCTTAACCACTTTCCACTGGGCATTGATATTGTCTTTTTATTCCACTGTAACCTCCACCACTCTTCCAAGGGGCATTGATATTGTCTTTTAATTCCACAGTAACATCCACCACTCGTCCAAGGGGCATTGATATTGTCTTTTTATTCCACTGCGACCTACACCACTCTTCCAAGGGGCATTGATATTTTCTTTTTAATCCACTGTGACCTCCACCACTCTTCCAAGGGGCATTAAAACCGCCTTGCTAAACTACTGTGACCTCAAAGTCTCTTCCACGGGCCATTGATATTGTCTTTTTATTCCACTGAAACCTCCACTACTCATCCAAGGGGCATTGATATTGTCTTTTTATTCCAATGCAACCTCCACCACTCTTCCAAGGGGCATTGATGTTGTCTTTGTATTCCACTGTAACCTCCAACAATCTTCCAAGGGGCATTGATATTGTCTTTTTATTCCACTGCGACCTCCACTACTCGTACAAGGGTCATTGATATTGTCTTTTTATTCCACTGTAGCCTCCACCATTCTTCCAAGGGGCATTGGTATTGTCTTTTTAATCCACTGCGAACTCCACCACTCTTCCAAAGGGCATTAAAATCATCTGGTTAAACCACTCTGAACTCCACAGCTCTTCCAAAGGGCATTGATATTGTCTTTTTATTCCACTGCGACCTCCACCACTCTTGCAAGGGGCATTAAAACCAACTTGTTAAGCTACTGTGAACTCCACATCTCTTCCACGGATCATTAATATTGTTTTTTTAATCCACTGTAACCTCCACCACTCTTTCAATGGGCATCGATATTGTCTTTTTATTCCATTTCGACCTCCACATCTCTTCCACGGATCATTGATATTGTTTTTTTAATCCAATGCGACCTCCACCACTCTTCCAAGGGGCATTAAAACCATCTTTTTAAGCTATTGTGACCACCATATCTCTTCCACGGGGCATTGATATTCTCTTTTTATTCCACTGTAACCTCCAACACTCTTCCAAGGGGCATGGATATTGTCTTTTTATTCAACTGCGACCTCCACAACTCTTCCAAGGGGCATTGATATTGTCTTTTTAATCCACTGAAACCTCCACCACTCTTCCAAAGAGCATTAAAACCAACTTATTAAGCCACTGTGACCTCCACGTCTCTTCCAAGGAGCATTAAAACTTTATGGTTAAACCACAGTGAACTCCACATGTCTTCCAATTGGCATTGATATTGTCTTTTTATTCCACTGTACCCTCCACCACTCTTCCAAAGGGCATTGAAATGGTCTTTTTATTCCACTGCGACCTCCACCACTCTTTCAAGGGGCATTGATATTGTCTTTTTATTCCACTGCGACCTCCACTACTCGTCCAAGGGTCATTGATATTGTCTTTTTTTTCCACTGTAGCCTCCACCACTCTTCCAAGGGGCATTGATATAATCCTTTTTATCCACTGCGACCTCCACCACTCGTCCAAGGGGCATTAATACCATCTGGTTAAACCACTCTGAACTCCACAGCTCTTCCAAAGGTCATTGATATTGTCTTTCTATTCCACTGCGACCTCCACCACTCTTCCAAGGGGCATTAAAACCAACTTGTTAAGCTACTGTAAACTCCACATCTCTTACACGGGGCATTGATATTGTCTTTTTCTTCCACTGTAACCTCCACCACTCTTTCAATGAGCATTGATATTGTCTTTTTATTCCACTGTGACCTCCACCATTATTCCAAGGGACATTGATATTGTCTTTTTAATCCACTGCGACCTCCACCACTCTTCCAAGGGGCATTAAAACCATCTTTTTAAGCTATTGTGGCCTCCACATCTCTTCCATGGGGCATTGATATTGTCTTTTTATTCCACTGTAACCTCCACCACTCTTCCATGGTGCATTGATATTGTCTTTTTATTCCACTGCGACCTCCACCACTCTTCCAAGGGGCATTGATATTGTCTTTTTAATCCTCTGCGACCTCCACCACTCTTCCAAGGGGCATTAAAACCATTTTGTTAAGGTAGTGTGACCTCCTGGTCTCTTCCTAAGGGCATTAAAACCGTCAATTTAAACCACTCTGAATTCCACAGCTCTTGTAAGGGGCATTGATATTGTCTTTTTATTCCACTGTAAGCTCCAGCACTTTTCCAAGGGGCATTGATATTGTATTTTTATTCCACTGCGACTTCCACCTCTCTTCTAAGGCGCATTAAAATCGTCTTGTTAAGCTACTGTGACCTCCACGTCTTTTTCACGGGGTATTGATATTGTCTTTTTATTTCACTGTAACCTTCAACACTCTTCCAAGGGGCATGGATATTGTCTTTTTATTCAACTGCGACCTCCACAACTCTTCCAAGGGGCATTGATATTGTCTTTTTAATCCACTGAAACCTCCACCACTCTTCCAAAGAGCATTAAAACCAACTTATTAAGCCACTGTGACCTCGACGTCTCTTCCAAGGAGCATTAAAACTTTATGGTTAAACCACAGTGAACTCCACATCTCTTCCAATTGGCATTGATATTGCCTTTTTATTCCACTGTACCCTCCACCACTCTTCCAAAGGGCATTGAAATGGTCTTTTTATTCCACTGCGACCTCCACCACTCTTCCAAGGGGCATTGATATTGTCTTTTTATTCCACTGCAACCTCCACTACTCGTCCAAGGGTCATTGATATTGTCTTTTTATTCCACTGTAGCCTCCACCACTCTTCCAAGGGGCATTGATATTGTCTTTTTAATCCACTGAGACATCCAACACCCTTCCAAGGGGCATTAAAACCGTCTTGTTAAGATATTGTGATCTCCACATCTCTTCCACGGGGCATTGATAATGTCTTTTTATTTAACTGTATCCTCCACCACTATTCCAAGGGGCATTGATATTGTCTTTTTATTCCACTGTAAACTCCACCACTCTTCCAAGGGGCATTGATATTGTCATTTTATTCCACTGTAACCTCCACCACTCTTTCAAGGGGCATTGATATTGTCTTTTTATTCCACTGCAACCTCTACCACTCTTTTAAGGGGCATTGATATTGTCTTTTTAATCCACTGCAACCTCCACCACTCTTCCAAGGGTGATTAAAACCGTCTTGTTAAGCTACTGTGACCTCCAAGTCTTTTCCATGGGGCATTGATATTGTCTTTTTAATCGACTGCGACCTCCATCACTCTTCCAAGGAGCATTAAAACCGTCTTGTTTAGCACCTGTGACCTCCACGTCTATTCCACGGTGACTTAAAACCTTCTGGTTAAACCATTGTGAGCTCCACAGCTCTTCCAAGGGGCATTGATATTGTCTTTTTATTCCACTGTAACCTCCACCACTCTTCCAAGGGGCATTGATATTGTCTTTTTATTTTACTGCGACCTCCACCACTCTTCCAGGGTGCATTAATATTGTCTTTTTATTCCACTGCGACCTCCACCACTCTTCCAAGGGTCATTGATATTGTCTTTTTATTCCACTGAGACTTCAACCACTCTTCCACAAGGCATTGATATTGTACTTTTTATTCCACTGTGACCTCCACGTCTCTTCCAAGGGGAATTAAAACCGTCAATTTAATCCACTCTGAACTCTACAGCTCTTCCAAGCAGCATTGGTAATGTCTTTTTATTTCACTCTAACCTCCACCACTCTTCCAAGGGGGCATTGACATTGTCTTTTTATTCCACTGCGACCTCCACCACTCTTCCAAGGGGGCATTGACATTGTCTTTTTATTCCACTGCGACCTCCACAACTCTTCCACGGGGAATTGATATTGTCTTTTTATTCCAATGAAACCTCCACCACTCTTCCAAGGGGCATTGATATTGTCTTTTTATTCCACTGCGACCTCCACCACTCTTCCGAAGGGCATTGATATTGTCTTTTTAATCCACTGCGACCTCCACCACTCTTCCAAGGTCATTAAAACAGTCTTGTTAAGCTTCTGTGACCTCCACGTCTCTTCCAAGGGGCATTAAAACAGTCTGGCTAAAAAACTCTGTACTCCACAGCTCTTCCAAGGGGCATTGATTTTGTATTTTTATTCCACTGCGACCTTAACCACTCTTCCAATGGGCATTGATATTGTCTTTTTAATTCACTGCGACCTTAACCACTTTCCACTGGGCATTGATATTGTCTTTTTATTCCACTGTAACCTCCACCACTCTTCCAAGGGGCATTGATATTGTCTTTTAATTCCACAGTAACATCCACCACTCGTCCAAGGGGCATTGATATTGTCTTTTTATTCCACTGCGACCTACACCACTCTTCCAAGGGGCATTGATATTTTCTTTTTAATCCACTGTGACCTCCACCACTCTTCCAAGGGGCATTAAAACCGCCTTGCTAAACTACTGTGACCTCAAAGTCTCTTCCACGGGCCATTGATATTGTCTTTTTATTCCACTGAAACCTCCACTACTCATCCAAGGGGCATTGATATTGTCTTTTTATTCCAATGCAACCTCCACCACTCTTCCAAGGGGCATTGATGTTGTCTTTGTATTCCACTGTAACCTCCAACAATCTTCCAAGGGGCATTGATATTGTCTTTTTATTCCACTGCGACCTCCACTACTCGTACAAGGGTCATTGATATTGTCTTTTTATTCCACTGTAGCCTCCACCATTCTTCCAAGGGGCATTGGTATTGTCTTTTTAATCCACTGCGAACTCCACCACTCTTCCAAAGGGCATTAAAATCATCTGGTTAAACCACTCTGAACTCCACAGCTCTTCCAAAGGGCATTGATATTGTCTTTTTATTCCACTGCGACCTCCACCACTCTTGCAAGGGGCATTAAAACCAACTTGTTAAGCTACTGTGACCTCCACATCTCTTCCACGGATCATTAATATTGTTTTTTTAATCCACTGTAACCTCCACCACTCTTTCAATGGGCATCGATATTGTCTTTTTATTCCATTTCGACCTCCACATCTCTTCCACGGATCATTGATATTGTTTTTTAAATCCAATGCGACCTCCACCACTCTTCCAAGGGGCATTAAAACCATCTTTTTAAGCTATTGTGACCACCATATCTCTTCCACGGGGCATTGATATTCTCTTTTTATTCCACTGTAGCCTTCAACACTCTTCCAAGGGGCATGGATATTGTCTTTTTATTCAACTGCGACCTCCACAACTCTTCCAAGGGGCATTGATATTGTCTTTTTAATCCACTGAAACCTCCACCACTCTTCCAAAGAGCATTAAAACCAACTTATTAAGCCACTGTGACCTCCACGTCTCTTCCAAGGAGCATTAAAACTTTATGGTTAAACCACAGTGAACTCCACATGTCTTCCAATTGGCATTGATATTGTCTTTTTATTCCACTGTACCCTCCACCACTCTTCCAAAGGGCATTGAAATGGTCTTTTTATTCCACTGCGACCTCCACCACTCTTTCAAGGGGCATTGATATTGTCTTTTTATTCCACTGCGACCTCCACTACTCGTCCAAGGGTCATTGATATTGTCTTTTTTTTCCACTGTAGCCTCCACCACTCTTCCAAGGGGCATTGATATAATCCTTTTTATCCACTGCGACCTCCACCACTCGTCCAAGGGGCATTAATACCATCTGGTTAAACCACTCTGAACTCCACAGCTCTTCCAAAGGTCATTGATATTGTCTTTCTATTCCACTGCGACCTCCACCACTCTTCCAAGGGGCATTAAAACCAACTTGTTAAGCTACTGTAAACTCCACATCTCTTACACGGGGCATTGATATTGTCTTTTTCTTCCACTGTAACCTCCACCACTCTTTCAATGGGCATTGATATTGTCTTTTTATTCCACTGTGACCTCCACCATTATTCCAAGGGACATTGATATTGTCTTTTTAATCCACTGCGACCTCCACCACTCTTCCAAGGGGCATTAAAACCATCTTTTTAAGCTATTGTGGCCTCCACATCTCTTCCATGGGGCATTGATATTGTCTTTTTATTCCACTGTAACCTCCACCACTCTTCCATGGTGCATTGATATTGTCTTTTTATTCCACTGCGACCTCCACCACTCTTCCAAGGGGCATTGATATTGTCTTTTTAATCCTCTGCGACCTCCACCACTCTTCCAAGGGGCATTAAAACCATTTTGTTAAGGTAGTGTGACCTCCTGGTCTCTTCCTAAGGGCATTAAAACCGTCAATTTAAACCACTCTGAATTCCACAGCTCTTGTAAGGGGCATTGATATTGTCTTTTTATTCCACTGTAAGCTCCAGCACTTTTCCAAGGGGCATTGATATTGTATTTTTATTCCACTGCGACTTCCACCTCTCTTCTAAGGCGCATTAAAATCGTCTTGTTAAGCTACTGTGACCTCCACGTCTTTTTCACGGGGTATTGATATTGTCTTTTTATTTCACTGTAACCTTCAACACTCTTCCAAGGGGCATGGATATTGTCTTTTTATTCAACTGCGACCTCTACAACTCTTCCAAGGGGCATTGATATTGTCTTTTTAATCCACTGAAACCTCCACCACTCTTCCAAAGAGCATTAAAACCAACTTATTAAGCCACTGTGACCTCGACGTCTCTTCCAAGGAGCATTAAAACTTTATGGTTAAACCACAGTGAACTCCACATCTCTTCCAATTGGCATTGATATTGCCTTTTTATTCCACTGTACCCTCCACCACTCTTCCAAAGGGCATTGAAATGGTCTTTTTATTCCACTGCGACCTCCACCACTCTTCCAAGGGGCATTGATATTGTCTTTTTATTCCACTGCGACCTCCACTACTCGTCCAAGGGTCATTGATATTGTCTTTTTATTCCACTGTAGCCTCCACCACTCTTCCAAGGGGCATTGATATTGTCTTTTTAATCCACTGAGACATCCAACACCCTTCCAAGGGGCATTAACACCGTCTTGTTAAGATATTGTGATCTCCACATCTCTTCCACGGGGCATTGATAATGTCTTTTTATTTAACTGTATCCTCCACCACTATTCCAAGGGGCATTGATATTGTCTTTTTATTCCACTGTAAACTCCACCACTCTTCCAAGGGGCATTGATATTGTCATTTTATTCCACTGTAACCTCCACCACTCTTTCAAGGGGCATTGATATTGTCTTTTTATTCCACTGCAACCTCTACCACTCTTTTAAGGGGCATTGATATTGTCTTTTTAATCCACTGCAACCTCCACCACTCTTCCAAGGGTGATTAAAACCGTCTTGTTAAGCTACTGTGACCTCCAAGTCTTTTCCATGGGGCATTGATATTGTCTTTTTATTCCACTGCGACCTCCACCACTCTTCCAAGGTGCATTAATATTGTCTTTTTAACACATTGTCACCTCCACCACTCTTCCAAGGGGCATTAAAACCGTCTTGTTAAGCTATTGTGACCTCCACATCTCTTCCACGGGGCATTGAAATTGTCTTTTTATTCCACTGTAACCTCCACCACTAGTCCAAGGGTCACTGATATTGTCTTTATTATTCCACTACGACTTCCATCTCTCTTCCACGGGGCATTTAAACCGTCTTGTTAAGCTACTGTGACCTCCACCTCTCTTTCACTTGGCATTGATATTGTCATTTTTTTCCACTGTTACCTCCACCACTCTTTTAAGGGGCATTGATATTGTCTTTCTAATCCACTGCAACCTCCACCACTCCTCCAAGGGGCATTAAAACCGTCTTGTTAAGCTATTGTAACCTCCACATCTCTTCCACGGGGCATTGATATTGTCTTTTTAATCCACTGTGACCTCAACCACTCCTCCAAGGGGCATTAAAACCGTCTTGTTAAGCTATTGTAAGCTCCACATCTCTTCCATGGGGCATTGATATTGTCTTTTTATTCCACTGCGACCTCCACCACTGTTCCAAGGGACATTAAAACTGTCTTGTTAAGCTACAGTGACCTCCAATTCTCTTCCACGGGGCATTGATATTGTCTTTTTATTCAACACCGACCTCCACCACTCTTCCAAGGGGCATTGATATTGTCTTTTTAATCCACTGTGACCTCCACCACTCTTCCAAGGGGCATTAAAACCATCTTGTTAAGCTATTGTGACCTCCACATCTCTTCCACGGGGCAGTGATATTGTCTTTTTATTCCACTGTAACCTCCACCACTCTTCTACGGGGCATTGATATTGTCTTTTTATTCCACTGCGACCTCCACCACTCTTCCAAGGGGCATTGATATTGTCTTTTTAATCCACTGCGACCTCCAGCACTCTTCCAAGGGGCAATAAAACCGTCTTGTTACGCTATTGTGACCTCCACATCTCTTCCATGGGGCATTGATATTGTCTTTTTACTCCACTGTAACCTCCACCACTCTTCCACGGGGCATTGATATTGTCTTTTTATTCCACTGCGACCTCCACCACTCTTCCAAGGGGCATTGATATTGTCTTTTTAATCCACTGCGACCTCCAGCACTCTTCCAAGGGGCATTAAAACCATCTTGTTAAGCTATTGTGACCTCCACATCTCTTCCACGGGGCATTGCTATTGTCTTTTTAATACACTGTGACCTCCACCACTCTTCCAAGGGGCATTAAAACCGTCTTGTTAAGCTATTGTGACCTCCACGTCTCTTCCACGGGGCATTGATATTGTCTTTTTATTCCACTGTAACCTCCACCACTCTTCCACGGGGCATTGATATTGTCTTTTTATTCCAATGCGACCTCCACCACTCTTCCAAGTGGCATTAATATTGTCTTTTTAATCCACTGAGACCTCCATCACACTACCAATGGGCATTAAAACCATCTTGTTAAGCTACTGTGACCTCCACGTCTCTTCCAAGGGGCAATAAAACCGTCTGGTTAAACCTATTTGAAATCCACAGTTCTTCCAAGTGGCATTAATATTGTCTTTTTATTCCAATGTAACCTACACCACTCTTCCAAGGAGCACTGATATTGTCTTTTTATTCCACTGAGACCTCCACCACTTTTCCAAGGGGATATTTTCCAAGGATATTGTCTTTTTAATCCTCTGCGACCTCCACCACTCTACCAAAGGGCATAGAAACCGTTTTGTTAAGCTACTTTGACCTCCACGTCTCTTCCTAGGGTCATTAAAACCGTCAATTTAAACCACTTCGAACTCCACAGCTCTTGCAAGGGGCATTGATATTGTCGTTTTATTCCACTGTAACCTCCAGCACTAGTCCAAGGGGCATTGATATTTTCTTTTTATTCCACTACGACTTCCACCTCTCTTCCAAGGGGCATTAAAACCGTCTTGCTAAACTACTGTGACCTCAAAGTCTCTTCCACGGGCCATTGATATTGTCTTTTTATTCCACTGAAACCTCCACTACTCATCCAAGGGGCATTGATATTGTCTTTTTATTCCAAAGTAACCTCCACGACTCTTCCAAGGGGCATTGATATTGTCTTTGTATTCCACTGTAACCTCCAACAATCTTCCAAGGGGCAGTGATATTGTCTTTTTATTCCACTGCGACCTCCACTACTCGTATAAGGGTCATTGATATTGTCTTTTTATTCCACTGTAGCCTCCACCATTCTTCCAAGGGGCATTGATATTGTCTTTTTAATCCACTGCGACCTCCACCACTCTTCCAAAGGGCATAAAAACCATCTGGTTAAACCACTCTGAACTCCACAGCTCTTCCACGGGGCATTGATATTGCCTTTTTATTCCACTGCGACCTCCACCACTCTTCCAAGGGGCATTGATATTGTCTTTTTAATCCACTGCGACCTCCAGCACTCTTCCAAGGGGCATTAAAACCATCTTGTTAAGCTATTGTGACCTCCACATCTCTTCCACGGGGCATTGCTATTGTCTTTTTAATACACTGTGACCTCCACCACTCTTCCAAGGGGCATTAAAACCGTCTTGTTAAGCAATTGTGACCTCCAAGTCTCTTCCACGGGGCATTGATATTGTCTTTTTATTCCACTGTAACCTCCACCACTCTTCCACGGGGCATTGATATTGTCTTTTTATTCCACTGCGACCTCCACCACTCTTCCAAGAGGCATTAATATTGTCTTTTTAATCCACTGAGACCTCCATCACACTACCAATGGGCATTAAAACCATCTTGTTAAGCTACTGTGACCTCCACGACTCTTCCAAGGGGCAATAAAACCTTCTGATTAAACCTCTTTGAAATCCACAGTTCTTCCAAGTGGCATTGATATTGTCTTTTTATTCCAATGTAACCTACACCACTCTTCCAAGGAGCACTGATATTGTCTTTTTATTCCACTGAGACCTCCACCACTTTTCCAAGGGGCATTGATATTGTCTTTTTAATCCTCTGCGACCTCCACCACTCTACCAAAGGGCACAGAAACGGTTTTGTTAAGCTACTTTGACCTCCACGTCTCTTCCTAGGGGCATTAAAACCGTCAATTTAAACCACTTCGAACTCCACAGCTCTTGCAAGGGGCATTGATATTGTCGTTTTATTCCACTGTAACCTCCAGCACTAGTCCAAGGGGCATTGATATTTTCTTTTTATTCCACTACGACTTCCACCTCTCTTCCAAGGGGCATTAAAACCGTCTTGCTAAACTACTGTGACCTCAAAGTCTCTTCCACAGGCCATTGATATTGTCTTTTTATTCCACTGAAACCTCCACTACTCATCCAAGGGGCATTGATATTGTCTTTTTATTCCAATGTAACCTCCACCACTCTTCCAAGGATCATTGATATTGTCTTTGTATTCCACTGTAACCTCCAACAATCTTCCAAGGGGCAGTGATATTTTCTTTTTATTCCACTGCGACCTCCACTACTCGTTTAAGGGTCATTGATATTGTCTTTTTATTCCACTGTAGCCTCCACCATTCTTCCAAGGGGCATTGATATTGTCTTTTTAATCCACTGCGACCTCCACCACTCTTCCAAAGGGCATAAAAACCATCTGGTTAAACCACTCTGAACTCCACAGCTCTTCCAAAGGGCATTGATATTGCCTTTTTATTCCACTGCGACCTCCACCACTCTTGCAAGGGGCATTAAAACCAACTTGTTAAGCTATTGTGACCACCATATCTCTTCCACGGGGTATTGATATTCTCTTTTTATTCCACTGTAACCTCCAACACTCTTCCAAGGGGCATGGATATTGTCTTTTTATTCAACTGCGACCTCCACAACTCTTCCAAGGGGCATTGATATTGTCTTTTTAATGCACTGAATCCTCCACCACTCTTCCAAAGAGCATTAAAACCAACTTATTAAGCCACTGTGACCTCCACGTCTTTTCCAAGGAGCATTAAAACTTTATGGTTAAACCACAGTGAACTCCACATCTCTTCCAATTGGCATTGATATTGTCTTTTTATTCCACTGTACCCTCCACCACTCTTCAAAAAGGGCATTGAAATGGTCTTTTTATTCCACTGCGACCTCCACCACTCTTCCAAGGGGCATTGATATTGTCTTTTTATTCCACTGCGACCTCCACTACTCGTCCAAGGGTCATTGATATTGTCCTTTTATTCCACTGTAGCCTCCACCACTCTTCCAAGGGGCATTGATATAATCGTTTTAATCCACTACGACCTCCACCACTCTTCCAAGGAGCATTAAAACCATCTGGTTAAACCACTCTGAACTCCACAGCTCTTCCAAAGGGCATTGATATTGTCTTTCTATTCCACTGCGACCTCCACCACTCTTCCAAGGGGAATTAAAACCAACTTGTTAAGCTACTGTAACCTCCACATCTCTTACACGGCGCATTGATATTGTCTTTTTATTCCACTGTAACCTCCACCACTCTTTCAATGAGCATTGATATTTTCTTTTTATTCCACTGTGACCTCCACCATTATTCCAAGGGACATTGATATTGTCTTTTTAGTCCACTGCGACCTTCACCAGTCTTCCAAGGGGCATTAAAACCGTCTTTTTAAGATATTGTGACCTCCACATCTCTTCCACGGGGCATTGATATTGTCTTTTTATTCCACTGTAACCTCAACCACTCCTCCAAGGGGCATTGATATTGTCTTTTTAATCCTATGCGACCTCCACCACTCTTCCAAGGGGCATTAAAACCATGTTGTTAAGGTAGTGTGACCTCCAAGTCTCTTCCTAAGGGCATTAAAACCGTCAATTTAAACCAATCTGAACTTCACAGCTCTTGCAAGGGGCATTGATATTGTCTTTTTATTCCACTGTAAGCTCCAGCACTTTTCCAAGGGGCATTGATATTGTCTTTTTATTCCACTGCGACTTCCACCTCTCTTCCAAGGCGCATTAAATCCGTCTTGTTAAGCTACTTTGACCTCCACGTCTTTTTCACGGGGTATTGATATTGTCTTTTTATTCCACTGTAACCTCCAACACTCTTCCAAGGGGCATTGATATTGTCTTTTTATTCCACTGCGACCTCCACTACTCTTCTAAGGGGCATTGATATTGTCTTTTTAATCCTCTGCGACCTCCACCACTCTTCCAAGGGGCATTAAAACCATTTTGTTAAGGTAGTGTGACCTCCAGGTCTCTTCCTAGGGGCATTAAAACCGTCAATTTAAACCACTCTGTACTCCACAGCTCTTGCAAGGGGCATTGATATTGTCTTTTTATTCCACTATAGCCTCCACCACTCTTCCAAGGGGCATTGATATTGTCTTTTTAATCCACTGAGACCTCCACCACCCTTCCAAGGGGCATTAAAACCGTCTTGTTAAGATATTGTGATCTCCACATCTCTTCCACGGGGCATTGATATTGTCTTTTTATTTAACTGTATCCTCCACCACTATTCCAAGGGGCATTAATATTGTCATTTTATTCCACTGTAACCTCCACCACTCTTTCAAGGGGCATTGATATTGTCTTCTTATTCCACTGCAACCTCCACCACTCTTTTAAGGGGCATTGATATTGTCTTTTTAATCCACTGCAACCTCCACCACTCTTCCAAGGGTTATTAAAACCGTCTTGTTAAGCTACTGTGACCTCGAAGTCTTTTCCATGGGGCATTGATATTGTCTTTTTATTCCACTGCGACCTCCACCACTCTTACAATGGTAATTAAAACAGTCTTGTTAAGCCACTGTGACCTCCACGTCTCTTCCAAGGGGCATTAAAACCGTCTGGTTAAACCACTCTGAACTCCACAGCTCTTCCAAAGGGCATTGATATTGTCTTTTTATTCCACTGCGAACTCCACCACTCTTCCAAGGGGCATTAATATTGTCTTTTTAACACATTGTGAACTCCACCACTCTTCCAAGGGGCATTAAAACCGTCTTGTTAAGCTATTGTGAACTCCACATCTCTTCCACGGGGCATTGAAATTGTCTTTTTATTCCACTGTAACCTCCACCACTAGTCCAAGGGTCACTGATATTGTCTTTTTTATTCCACTACGACTTCCAACTCTCTTCCACGGGGCATTTAAACCGTCTTGTTAAGCTACTGTGACCTCCACGTCTCTTTCACTTGGCATTTATATTGTCATTTTTTTCCACTGTTACCTCCACCACTCTTCCAAGGGGCATTGATATTGTCTTTTTATTCCACTGGTACCTCCACCACTTTTCCAAGGGGCATAGATATTGTCTTTTTATTCCACTGCGACCTCCACCACTGTTCCAAGGGACATTAAAACTGTCTTGTTAAGCTACAGTGACCTCCAATTCTTTTCCACGGGGCATTTATATTGTCTTTTTATTCCACACCGACCTCCACCACTCTTCCAAGGGGCATTGATATTGTCTTTTTAATCCACTGTGACCTCCACCACTCCTCCAAGGAGCATTAAAACCGTCTTGTTAAGCTATTGTAACCTCCACATCTCTTCCACGGGGCATTGATATTGTCTTTTTATTCCACACCGATCTCCACCACTCTTCCAAGGGGCATTGATATTGTCTTTTTAATCCACTTTGACCTCCACCACTCTTCCAAGGGGCATTAAAACCATCTTGTTAAACTATTGTGACCTCCATATCTCTTCCACGGGGCAGTGATATTGTCTTTTTATTCCACTGTAACCTCCACCACTCTTCTACGGGGCATTGATATTGTCTTTTTATTCCACTGCGACCTCCACCACTCTTCCAAGGGGCATTGATATTGTCTTTTTAATCCACTGCGACCTCCTGCACTCTTCCAAGGGGCAATAAAACCGTCTTGTTACGCTATTGTGACCTCCACATCTCTTCCACGGGGCATTGATATTGTCTTTTTATTCTACTGTGACCTCCACCACTCTTCCAAGGGGCATTGCTATTGTCTTTTTAATACACTGTGACCTCCACCACTCTTCCAAGGGGCATTAAAACCGTGTTGTATTGTGACCTCCACGTCTCTTCCATGGGGCATTGATATTGTCTTTTTATTCCACTGCGACCTCCACCACTCTTCCAAGGGGCATTGATTTTGTCTTTTTAATCCATTGCAACCTCCATTACTCTTCCAAGGGGCATTAAAACCGTCTTGTTAAGTTACTTTGACCTCCACATCTCTTCCAATGGGCATTGAAACCGTCTGGTTAAACCGCTCTGAACTCCATAGATCTTCCAAGGGGCATTGATATTATCTTTTTATTTCACTGAGAATTCCACCACTCTTCTAAGGGGCACTGATTTTGTCCTTTTAATCCACTGCGACCTCCACCACTCTTCCAAGGGGCATTAAAATTATCTTCTTAATCTACTGTGACCTCCACGTCACTTCCAAGGGGCATTAAAATCATCAATTTAAACCACTCTGAACTCCACAGCTCTTGCAAGGGGCATTGATATTGTCTTTTTATTCCACTGAGACTTCCACCACTCTTCCAAGGGGCATTGATATTGTCTTTCTATTCTACTTTGACATCCACCTCTCTTCCAAGGGGAATAAAAACCGTCTTGTTAAGCTAAAGTGACCTCCACGTCTCTTTCACGGGGCATTGATATTGTCTTTTCATTCCACTGTAACCTCCACCACTCTTCCAAGGGGCATTGATATTGTGTTTTTATTCCATTGCGACCTCCACCTCTTTTCCAAGGGGCATTAAAACCTTCTTGTTAAGCAACTGTGACCTCCACGTCACTTCCAGTGGGCATTAAAACCGTCTGGTTAAACCACTCTGAACTCCACAGCTCTTCCAAGGTGCATTGATATTGTCCTTTCATTCCACTGCGACCTCCACCACTCTTCCAAGGGGCACTGACATTGTATTTTTAATCCACTGCGACCTCCACCACACTTCTAATGGGCATTAATACCGTGTTGTTAAGCTACTGTGACCTCCACGTCAATACCACGGGGCATTGATATTGTCTTTTTATTCCACTGCGACCTCTACCACTTTTCCAAGTTGCATTGATATTGTCTTTTTATTCCACTGTGACCTTCACCACTCTTCCAATTGGCATTGATATTGTCTTTTTAATTAACTGCGACCTCCACCACTTTTCCAAGGAGCATTAAAACCATTTTGTTAAGCTGCTGTGACCTCCACTGATATTGAAGTTTTATTCCACTGCAACCTCCACCACTCTTCCAGGGGGCATTGATATTGTCTTTTTAATCCACTTCTACCTCCACCACTCTTCCAAGGGGCATTAAAACCGTCTTGTTAAGCTACTGTGACATCCACGTCTCTTCCAATGGGCATTAAAAATGTCTGGTTAAGCCACTTTGAACTCCACAGCTCTTCCAAGGGGCATTGATATTGTCTTTTCATTCGACTGTAACCTTCACCACTCTTCCAAGTGGTATTGATATTGTCATTTTATTCCACTGCGACCTCTACCACTCTTCCAAGGGGCATTAAAACCATCTTGTTAAGCTACAGTGAGCTCCACATCTCTTCCACGGGGCACTGATATTGTCTTTTTAATCCACTGCGACCTCCACCACTCTTCCAAGTTACATTGAGATTGTCTTTTTAATCCACTGTGACCTCCACCACCTTGCCAAGGGGCATTAAAACCATCTTGTTAAGCTACTGTGACGTCAACGTTTCTTCCAAGGGGCATTAAAACAGTCTGGTTTAACCACTCTGTACTCCACTGCTCTTCCAAGGGGCATGGATGCCGTCTTTTTATTCCACTCCGACCTCCACCACTTTTCCAAGGGGCATTAAAACCGTCTTGCCTACCGACTCCTGTCAGTCTGTCTAAGGACCAGCTTGCCCGCTCACCTGGGAGCGCTCCTCTGCTACCTGCCTGCTAGCCTGAGGTCCGACGGTCTGCCCTCCAACTCCTGTCAGTCTGTCTATTGACCAGCTTGCCCGCTCACCTGGGAGCGCACATCTGCTACCTGCCTGCTAGCCTACCTGGAGGCTCCGCCGTCACGTGCTGTGACCACCTGCCATTCCAGAGACTCTCGCTTGCTCACCTGGGAGCACACATCTACCATCTGCCTGCTAGCCTACCGGGAGGCTCTGCCATCACAGGTCGTACCTACCCTTTACCAAGAGACTGCCCCGGTCACTTGCCGTGACCTCCTGCCCGTTCATCCAGAGACTGCCCCGGTCACTTGCCGTGACCTCCTGCCCGTTCATCCAGAGACTGCCCCGGTCACATGCCGTGACCTCCTGCCCGTTCATCCAGAGACTGCCCCGGTCACTTGCCGTGACCTCCTGCCCGTTCATCCAGAGACTGCCCCGGTCACTTGCCGTGACCTCCTGCCCGTTCATCCAGAGACTGCCTCGGTCACTTGCCGTGACCTCCTGCCCGTTCATCCAGAGACTGCCTCGGTCACTTGCCGTGACCTCCAGCCCGTTCACTCAGAGACTGTCCCGGTCACCTGCTGTGACTGCCTGCCCGTCTTCCCTGGTCGCCACCCGCTTCCCTTACAAGGACCGCCCCCTTGTATAGTAGCTCAGAGGTTCCGCCTCCCAGACCCGTTACACACAGCTCTTCAAAGGGGCAGTGATATTGTCTTTTTTTTCCACTGTAACCTTCACCACTCTTCCAAGAGGCATTGATATTGTCATTTTATCCACTGTAACCTCCACCACTCTTCCAAGGGGCATTGATATTGTCTTTTTATTCCACTGCGACCTCCACCACTCTTCCAAGGGGCATTGATATTGTCTTTTTAATTCACTGCGACCTCCACCACTCTTCCAAGTGCATTACAACCATCTTGTTAAGCTACTGTGACCTCCACATCTATTCCAAGGGGCATTAAATCCGTCTGATTAATAGAGATGAGCGTTGTTCTACTCGAACTGTTCGCCAATCTCAAATTCGAGCTGTTTTGGGCGGTGTTCGAGCCGTTCGGCGAACACGAACAATTTGAGAAAAATTCGGCTGTTCGAGGTTATGTTCGATAACTGTTCGTGCACCAAAATCATAACTGGATTTTTTCTCAGTAATGATGAAAATTAATGTTAATACGCAGTTTGAGTGTACAGCGGGGTGGGGGGAGGGGCAGGGGATGGATCTCTGCAGGAACAATGAAGATCTCCATTTTTTTTTTCTCTTTCCCGCATTTACAGTGGGGAGGTGCAATCTGTCAGCCTATCAGCAGCGCACACACGGAGCGAAGTGCTTTTTTTCACACAAGCAAGGGCATGTGTCATTGGCAGTGTATGTCACATGTCCTTGCCCTATAAGACCAAGCCATTTTCCCCGTCGCCACCATTTTCTCACTGCTGCAGCTGCGTGTTAGACGGCACCGCTGTTGCTGTGTGCGCTATACCTTGTTAATTTCAAGCCAATTTTCGCACAAATCTACAGATAGCTTGGGAGTAGGCAATAGTTGTGATTGCAGTCCTTTTAAGGACTAGGTTACAGCATTTCCTATGACTTTTATCAGGCAGGTCTGTGCTCTTAAATAGATAGATTGTGGGAGTAAAGACTAATTGTAATTGGAGTCCTTTTCAGGACTAGGTTACATCAGTTCCTATCAGTTTTGCCAGGCAGGTCTGTGCCAGTGCTGTGCAAGTTTTTTTCACAGCATTTGGCTGAATCTAGCAAAGCTAATCCTTTTTGGCCTATTGCAGAGTGTGTTAGTCAGTGGAGTAGCCTATCTGTGTTGCAAGATATACCACCTGTGTATAGAATACCAATTTTTTTACTGCACCTAGTGAAGTAAAATCTTTTGGGCATAGCATCATTCTATTAGTCCATCTATACTGACCTCCATCAGGTTGCAAATTGAATATAATTTTTTTCTGCATCTAGCTCTGAAAAAATATTGGGCTTCTAGCTGTGTGTGGGACTTGTTGTATTAGTCCATCTATACTGACCTCCATCAGGTTGCAAACTGCATATATTTTTTTCTTCATCTACCTCTGAAAAAATATTGGGCTTCTAGCTGTGTGTGGGACTTGTTCTATTAATCCATCTATACAGACCTCCATCAGTTTGCAAACTGAATATATTTTTTTCTGCATCTACCTCTGAAAAAATATTGGGCTTCTAGCTGTGTGTGGGACTTGTTGTATTAGTCCATCTATACTGACCTCCATCAGGTTGCAAACTGAATATATTTTTTTCTGCATCTACCTCTGAAAAAATATTGGGCTTCTAGCTGTGTGTGGGACTTGTTCTATTAATCCATCTATACAGACCTCCATCAGGTTGCAAACTGAATATATTTTTTTCTGCATCTACCTCTGAAAAAATATTGGGCTTCTAGCTGTGTGTGGGACTTGTTGTATTAGTCCATCTATACTGACCTCCATCAGGTTGCAAACTGAATATATTTTTTTCTGCATCTACCTCTGAAAAAATATTGGGCTTCTAGCTGTGTGTGGGACTTGTTCTATTAATCCATCTATACAGACCTCCATCAGGTTGCAAACTGAATATATTTTTTTCTGCATCTACCTCTGAAAAAATATTGGGCTTCTAGCTGTGTGTGGGACTTGTTGTATTAGTCCATCTATACTGACCTCCATCAGGTTGCAAACTGAATATATTTTTTTCTGCATCTACCTCTGAAAAAATATTGGGCTTCTAGCTGTGTGTGGGACTTGTTCTATTAATCCATCTATACAGACCTCCATCAGGTTGCAAACTGAATATATTTTTTTCTGCATCTACCTCTGAAAAAATATCGGGCTTCTAGCTGTGTGTGGGACTTGTTGTATTAGTCCATCTATACAGACCTCCATCAGGTTGCAAACTGAATATATTTTTTTCTGCATCTACCTCTGAAAAAATATTGGGCTTCTAGCTGTGTGTGGGACTTGTTGTATTAGTCCATCTATACTGACCTCCATCAGGTTGCAAACTGAATATATTTTTTTCTGCATCTACCTCTGAAAAAATATTGGGCTTCTAGCTGTGTGTGGGACTTGTTCTATTAATCCATCTATACAGACCTCCATCAGGTTGCAAACTGAATATATTTTTTTCTGCATCTACCTCTGAAAAAATATTTGGCCTTCTAGCAGTGTGTGGGACTTTCTCTATTAGTCCATCTATACTGACCTCCATCAGGTTGCAAATTAAAAATAATTTTTATCTGCATCTAGCTCTGAAAAAATATTTGGCCTTCTAGCAGTGTGTGGGACTTTCTCTGTAAGTCCATCTATACTGACCTCCATCAGTTTGCAAATTAAAAATAATTTTTATCTGCATCTAGCTCTGAAAAAATATTTGGCCTTCTAGCAGTGTGTGGGACTTTCTCTATTAGTCCATCTATACTGACCTCCATCAGGTTGCAAATTGAATATAATTTTTTTCTGCATCTAACCCAGCTAATAGTTTTGGCCTAATACCACAGTTTGGCCACTCAGCTCTGCTCGGTTCCCATCCATTGTTTTTTTGTGCAAACAACTCCAGAGTTGTGAATTAGTTAACCACCAAAATGAGTGGAAAAAGGCCTGCTGCTGGTGGAAAGGGTAATAGGCGTGTTGGGAAGGGGAAAAAAGGTTGTGTCCGTGGGGTAGGTGTTAAAGCAACAGTAACATCTGCAGAAGAAAGACCATTTTCCAGCCAAACTAAAATGTCTACTTCTTTTAGCGGACAATGTGATAAGATCCCTTTCTTACGGCCACGCCAATCGCTACAAATTCCAGATGAGGCACAAAAACAGCAGGTGCTTCAACGGATATCAAGTGCTCCTTTAAGTGGGCTCTCCTCCACATCAACTTCAACATCACAAATACTCCAGTCCTCAAAGGTGTCACCCCAATCGCACTTGCTTCCTCACAGCTCCCAAATCTCCAGCTGCCCGTCTGAGTATGAGGTAGAACAGATGGTTGAGTCTGCAGAGCTGTTTACTCATACTATAGCCTGGGAATCAGAGGTCGACTCCAGCGCTTCTGTGAATCCAGACGAGGAAATGATCTGCACTGATGGCCAGAATCTTTATGAGTCGGATCCAGGACCAGACGCAGAAGGTTCTGACCATAATGTAGACCCTCATTCCCAAACTGTAACTCCTGTTGGTGGAGACAATGAGGAAGACGATGATAAGACTCAAATACCTGATTGGAGCGACAACTTTAGTTTTTTGTCAGGGCAGAAACAGGTTGGCTCTGAGGACGACGGGTGTGATAACGCACAGGGTGATGATGATGAGGTTGGAGATCCCACTTACTGTCAACCCACAGTCAGCCAAGAGATGAGGTCAGCAGAGGAGGTGGAGGAAGATGCTAGTGATGACGAGGTCAGGTTGCGCCTTCCTGGACAGAGACGTAGTACTGGAAGCACGTCAACAACTGCATCCTCAAACACAACTCTGCCTCTCACCACAAGTCGTGGTGGCTCTTCAGGTCGCATGGGTGCTAAGCCTTGCATAGCCTGGGCATTTTTTCAGATCGATAAAGATGACCCAACTCGTGTTATCTGTAACATTTGTCAGCAAAAGCTAAGTAGAGGCCAAAAAATACATAGTTTGAGTACTTCATGCATGAACCGGCACATGGACATGAAGCATAAGTTGCAGTGGGAAGCTCAGTGTGCTACAATGCGGCCTAGCCGGCCGGGCCAACCACCGTCTGCCATATCTTGTGCATCCGCGGCCTCTTCATCCTCTGTGACTGGGGGGACAGCAGTCACACCTGTTTTGGGGTGCAGACCTGCCACCTCTTTACCCGCAACAGCCAGCGTGATTGGCAGGTCATCATTTTCTTTGGAGGTGGTAACACCAGCTGGTGTTGAGCTCTGTCCGACATCGATAGCACCACCTTTGGATCAAGGCAACCTAACATGTCCGCCTGCATCTTCCTCACAGACCGGCAGTTTGCCGGGGACACCCTTATCAACCCCGTCTAAGCACAATAGCCAGCCCTCGGTCCCTCAGATGTGGACAAGTAAAAGACCATTTCCTCCTAGCCATGAGAAAGCTAAGAGGTTGAATTTCACCATCTGCAAGTTCTTGGCTACAGAAATGCTGCCTTTCCGCCTGGTGGACACAGAGGATTTTCGAGACCTTATGTCCGTCGCAGTGCCCCAGTACCAGATGCCCAGTCGGCACTACTTCTCAAAGAAAGGTGTGCCTGCGCTCCACCAGCATGTCGCACACAACATCACCGCTTCTTTGAGAAACTCTGTGTGTGACAGGGTGCATTTCACCACAGACACTTGGACGAGTAGGCATGGACAGGGGCGTTACATGTCGCTGACTGGGCACTGGGTAACTATGGTGTCAGCAGGACAAGGGGCTGCTGTCCAAGTCTTGCCGTCCCCACGAGTTGTGCGTCAATCCTCTTTATGTCAAAGTTCCTCCACTGCTTCTGCCTCCTCAACCTCCTCTCGGTCTTCCACCTGCACCCAAAGCCTGTCTGGTCATGCCACAAGCTTTCTAACTGCGCAGAAGGAATCCTGCACACCTCCTTACTATGCTGGCAGCAGGGCTCAACGCATCAGTGTTTACTTTGAAATGTCTGGGAAATGTGAGTCACACAGCTGAGGAGTTGTGGTCAGCTCTGGAGACCCAGTTTCATGAAAGGTTGTCTCCACTGGACCTGCAACCAGGGAAGGCCATGTGCGACAATGCTGCAAACCTGGGTGCGACCCTTCGCCGGGGCAATGTCACACACGTGCCTTGTATGGCTCACGTGTTGAACCTGGTTGTCCAGCAATTTTTAGCCCACTATCCCAGACTAGATGGCCTTCTGCAGAGGGCACGGTCGCTGTGTGCTCACTTTCGCCGTTCGCATCCCGCAGCTCAGCGACTTACATCTCTACAGAAGTCGTTGGGCCTGCCACTTTACCGGCTAAAATGCGATGTGCCTACCCGGTGGAATTCAACTCTGCACATGTTGCAGTGACTGTGGCAGCACCGACAAGCCCTGGTGCAATACGTTCTGACGTATAGCCTGGGCCAACGAGATCCAGAGGTGGGGCAAATCACGCTGGAGGAGTGGTCTCAGATCAGGGACCTATGCACCCTTCTGCACAGTTTTGAAATGGCGACGAAGATGTTTAGTGCTGACGATGCCATTATCAGCATGACTATTCCGGTGATTTACATGCTGGAGCACATGTTAAACAGAATTCGGAGTCAGGTGGTGGCACAAGAGGAGGTGGAGGAAGTAGAGGAGGAGGAGTTGTATGCGGAAGGGCTAACATCTGCAAGGTCCAGACGGTCGGCAGCACCAAGGCGGCAGGCATGTGAGGGTGGGGGAGATGGTTTTACCAGGGCGCATGGTAGCAGCCAAACTAGTGAGGAAGGTGCAGGAGCCCAGGAAGAAGTGGAGGACGAACTGATGGAAGACTCATCAGATGAGGGAGACCTTGATCACATTTCTGTTGTGCGAGGTTGGGGGGAGAGGACAGAGGAAGGAAGCATGATTGTTACCTCGCCACCAACACAACAGGGACTTGGTGCTCCTGGATGCGCAACACACATGAGTGCCTTCTTGCTGCACTACCTGCAACATGACCCTCGAATTGTGAGAATTAGAAATAATCCTGACTACTGGGTTGCCACACTGTTAGATCCCCGGTACAAAAGTAAATTTGCAGAAATTATTTCTGTCATAGAAAGGGATGCACGCATGCAGGAGTATCAGCAGAGACTGTTGCAGAATCTTACATGTGCTTTTCCACAAAATACCAGTGGTGCACGTAGTGAATCTCACAGTTCCAACTTGCCAACCGTGGGACCGTCAAGTGTTCAGCACTCAAACCGTAACAGAACCACAGTATCTGCTGGTAACATCAATTTTGCGGAATCATTTCACCACTTTTTTAGCCCATCCTTTGCAAGGCCACAGGAGACAAGAAGTCTGACACATAGTCAACGCCTAGAGACGATGGTACAGGAGTATCTCTAAGTAAACATTGAAGCCACGACTGTGTCACTGGACCCTTGCTCTTTTTGGGCTTCCAATCTGGATAAATGGCCGGAGCTAGCCACTTACGCCTTGGAGATCTTGTCATGCCCCGCAGCCAGCATTCTGTCTGAACGTGTGTTCAGCGCTGCTGGTGGTGTGCTGACAGATAAGCGCACGCGGCTCTCCACTGATAATGTAGACAGACTCACGTTCATAAAGATGAACAAATCATGGATCCGAAACGACTTTTCTACCCCTGTGTCATCCTGGGGAGAGTAAAAGCTTGATGATTGGTTAAAATCACCCTCCCAACCGTTTTAAGCTTTCAAATTACTAATCATGTTTATCTGTATCTTGGCTGGAAAATAATTTGGGCTTTGTAGCAGTGTGCAGCACTGATTCTATTAGGCCATCTATAATAAGCTCCACCAGATTTAAAATTACTAATCATGTTTATCTGTATCTTGACTGGAAAATAATTTGGGCTTTGTAGCAGTGTGCAGCACTGATCCTATTAGGCCATCTATACTAAAGCTTCACCAGATTTAAAATTAATAATAATTTTTAGCTGCATCTAGCCCGGAAAATAATTTTGGGGCTCCGAGATGCGCAAGACACATAAGTGCCTTCTTGCTGCACTACCTGCAGCATGACCCTCATATTGTCAGAATTCGAAGTAATCATGACTACTGGGTTGCCACACTCTTAGATCCCCCAAACTTTTCGATCAACCTTTTCATTTTAATAAAGACCAAAAAAATGGTCATTTTTGAAATTATAAGCATTAGCAGGTTGTTAGAAACTGAAATCAAACAGTTTTCAACTCAGAACTTTATTCTAGCTGATGTTACATTTTCACATAGGACCCCTTGTTCGAAAGGAGCTTCTGAACTCTCTTGTCCATTGAATTTGTCAGGTTTTGGATGGTTTCTGCTTCAATTGTTTTGCATGAGGACAGAATACCCTCCCAGAGCTGTTGCTTAGATGTGATATATACTAGGACATCATCAGCAAATAGAGAGCACTTGTACTCGGTGCCTCCCACCTCAATCCACCTAATATTGGGGTTATGGCGAATTGATGAGAGCAGGTGCTCCGTCACTAGGATGTATAAGAGAGGGGACAGAGAACATCCCTGCCTTGTCCCATTGGTGATTGTGAAAGGTGATGAAAATGTTCTGACGCGCCCCCTGGGCCTTGGGACACCCGGAGCCGGACCCTTTTTGGTGGATGCTGGTGGTTGTAGTCTCCGTGGCGGCAACCCGGTTCCGTGGCTCAGGGCAGTCAAACCAGTGGCGGAACTATTTATGTGGTTTTGATGTTTAAATGTCCGACTACGCCACCCGTGGATTGCGGTCAGAGTGAACCGCCGCTCCAGGGCAGACCGCTGAGGCTGGTGTTGTGGGTGCAGCAGAGCGTAGCATAACTCCCCACGGGAGGAGTATAGCCTCAGGGCAGTGTATGCGGAGGATGGGGGTGATGGTGCAGGGCAGCAGCAGTAATGACACGGAGTCAGTGATGCAGTCCAGGGCCTTTACTCACAGTTCTTATTATCCAGACCACGTCTGCAGGTAACGGCTGCCCACGTCGTACTGTGCTCACCAGGTGAGGGGCTCAGACAACTCCCAGATAACTTTGGAGTGCTTCACAGGACCCCCTTTGTGTGTCCTTTGTCTGGCCTTTCTTACTAACCCTTCTGTCCGGCTGCCTCGGGCCTCCTCTTGGTAAACTTGGCGCCAGTTTCCCTGACCCTATGTGGTGCCTTCCTAGCGGGTGTAGCGAGGGGCTGCGCCACATAAAATGTCACAGCCTCCTGTTTCTAGCTGAGGGTCGTTTCCTGCCTCCACTAGTTTCGGGGACCGGTCTCCCCCTTTGGCCTGACCCCTCCACGTAGGTGGATTCGGGCGTGCGGTGGCGACTCGCCCGTCCGCACCCCTGAGATCCCTTCATTCCTCGTTCCTGGAGCCTTCTCCGCTCCTCTTCCTTCCTTCTCCCTCTTCCAGGCCTGGGCCTCTGTTACTAGGCCCGCCTCCGGAGCAGAGCTCATGCAGAGCCCCTGCTCCCTGCCACTTCTGCTCAGACTTCTCTGCACTGAACTAAGATGGTGCCCACCTTTTATACTCCCTTCTCAATGCACCCAGGAACTGCTTCCTCCCTGCTCCTGCACTACAGGGTTCCCCTTCCTCAGTGTTCCCTCCCCCCACTCCAGCCAGGGACAGGGACTGTCGTGCCCATCTCAGGGGCATATTGGTCGCCCTGCCCCACGGCAATGTGGTGTAATGCATGCAGGTGTCGGGTCCTGATCCACACTACATCCTTACCTGAGAGTGAGATATCACACCTCTGGGTGAGGTGCAATACCTCTGTAGCAACCGAGCCCTCAGGGTGCTACAGTTCCATTTATCTTCAGCCTAGGTGACGTATTGCGATACAGGGCCGTGATTTTGGCTATAAAAGGGTCCCCTAGACCCCTACCCCAAGCTTTTTAAGAGAATCATATATGGCGTGCCAGGAGACTCTATGGAATGCTTTCTCAGCATCCAACGAGAGTATCTAATTACAAATTTTTAACTGCATCTAGCCCAGGAAATACTTTGTGCCTAGTAGCAGTGTCTGCTAGTCAGCAGATTATCCCGGCTGTTAACCAAGCTACACCACCTGTAGTTTGCACACTTAATTTTTTCAAAGGAAATGCTTCGGGACCACGGGATACTCAGTGAAGAGCATCAGGAGGCACCCCAAGGCATAGGGGCTGGGACTGGCAGTAGGATGCCTTGCGGTGGACAGCCGAGCTCGATCCTTATAAAAGCTTTTTAACTGCAGCAGCTTTAGTGGACGCTACTGGAGCTGGAATTACGCGGCTGCTGGCATGAGACTTGCCTTCCAATAGATCCTTGTAAATGGATTTAAAGTGTATTCATTCAAATTAGAGAGACAATTTAAATTAAAAAGCTTAGAGCTGCCTCCACCACAGGGGGGCTCGCTCGACCCACCAGCGGACAGGCACCAGTATTGGGAGAGGGGGGCTGGCCGTCAGGGTTCACCGCGGCTCTGGCACAAACCCGGCGACGCGGAGGTGGCACGGGCAGGAGCGGACTGAACGTGTCGGCTTCTCACTTTTTGGATTTTAGAAGGGCATGACATGCCTATATCTGTGTCTCCCCCTCCTTTTACTCCTCCACCTCTTTTCTTTTCGCATGACTATATGTACTTGTCACTTTTCCATGTGTTAGTTGTGTCTTCTGAGCAGATTGTCAGCTTTTGGACACCTTTGAAGGTGTTTTCTATGTGTTTCTATGTGTTTTTGTTTGCCTGCCATTGGTTTTAACGGTGTTCGAAGGTGTTCGACGAACAGTTCGACGAACAGTTCGGCGAACACACGGGTGTTCGACGAACCGAAGCGAACTCGAACACTACGGGGGTGGCTCAACACTACTGATTAAACCACTCTGAACTCCACAGCTCTTGCAAGGAACATTGATATTGTCTTTTCATTCCAATTAAACCTCCACCACTCTTCCAAGGGGCATTGATATTGTCTTTTTATTCCACTGCGACTTCCACCACTCTTCCAAGGGGCATAAAACCATCTTGTTAATCTACTTTGACCTCCACGTCTCTTCCACGGGGCATTGATGTTGTCTTTTTATTCCCCTGCGATCTCCACCACTTTTCCAAAGGACATTGATATTGTCTTTTTAATCCACTGCGACCTCCACCACTCTTCCAACGGGCGTTAAAACCATCTTGTTAAACTACTGTGACCTCCATGTCTCTTCCACGGGGCAATGATATTGTCTTTTTATTCCACTGCGACCTCCACAAATCTTCCAAGGGTCATTGATATTGTCTTTTTATTCCACTGCGACCTCCACCACTCTTCCCATGGGCATTGATATTGTCTTTTTAATCCACTGCGACCTCCACTACTCTTCCAAGGGGCATTAAAACTGTGTTGTTAAGCTACTGTGACCTCATCGTCAATTCCATGGGGCATTAAAACCGTCTGGTTAAACTACTCTGAGCTAGACAGCTCTTCCAAGGAGCATTGATATAGTCTTTTTATTCCTCTGTAACCTCCACCACTCTTCCAAGGGGCATTGATATTTTCTTTTTATTCCACTGTAACCTTCACCACTCTTCCAAAGGGCATTGACATTGTCTTTTTATACACTGTTACCTCCACCACTCTTCCAAGGGGCATTGATATTGTCTTTTTATTCCACTGCGACCTCCACCACTCTTCCTAGCGGCATTGATATTGTCTTTTTAATCCACTGCGACCTCCACCACTCTTCCAAGGGCATTACAACCATCATTTTAAGCTACTATGACCTCCACGTCTCTTCCAAGGGGCATTAAAACCGTCTGGTTAAACCACTCTGAGCTCCACAGCTCTTCCAAGGAGCATAGATATAGTCTTTTTATTCCTCTGTAACCTCCACCACTCTTCCAAGGGGCATTGATATTGTCTTTTTATTCCACTCCGACCTCCACCACTTTTCCAAGGGGCATTAAAACAGTCTTGTTAAGCTACTGTGACCTCCACATCTCTTCCACGGGGCATTGATATTGTCTTTTTATTCCACTGTAACCTCCACCACTCTTCCAAGGGGCATTGATATTGTCTTTTTATTCCACTGCGACCTCCACCACTCTTCCAAGGGGCATTAAAACCGTCTTGTTAAGCTAGTGTAACCTCCACGTCTCTTTCACGGGGCATTGATATTGTCTTTTTATTCCACTGTAACCTCCACCACTCTTCAAAGGGGCATTAAAACCGTCAATTTAAATCACTCTGAACTCCACAGCTCTTGCAAGGGGCATTGATATTGTCTTTTTATTCCACTGCGACCTCCACCACTCTTCCAAAGGGCATTAAAACCGTCTTGTTAAGCTAATGTGACCTAGACGTCTTTCCCAAGGGGCATTAAAACCGTCTGGTTAAACCACTCTGACGTCCACGTCTCTTCCTCTGGGCATTGATATTGTCTTTTTATTCCATTGAAACCTACACCACTCTTCCAAGGGGCATTTATATTGTCTTTTTATTACACTGCGACCTCCACCACTCTTCCAAGGGGCACTGATATTGTCTTTTTAATCCACTGCGACATCCACCACTCTTCCAAGGGGCATTAAAACCATCTTGTTAAGCTAATGTGACCTCCACGTCACTACCAAGGGGCATAAAACCGTCTGGTTAAACCACTCTGAACTCCACAGCTCTTCCAAGGGGCATTGATATTGTATTTTTATTCCACTGGGACCTCCACAACTCTTCCAAGGTGCATTCATATTGTCATTTTATTCCACTGCAACCTCCGCCACTCTTTCAAGGGGCATTGATATTGTCTTTTTAATCCACTTCGACCTACACCACTCTTCCAAGGGGCATTAAACTGTGTTGTTAAACTACTGTGACCTCAACGTCAATTCCATGGGGCATTGATATTGTCTTTTCATACTACTGCGACCTCCACCACTCTTCCAAGGGGCATTGATATTGTCTTTTTAATCCACTTCGACCTCCATCACTCTTCCAAGGGGAATTAAAGCCGTCTGGTTAAACCACTCTGAACTCCACAGCTCTTCAAAGGGGCAGTGATATTGTCTTTTTTTTCGACTGTAACCTTCACCACTCTTCCAAGGGGCATTGATATTGTCTTTTTAATCCACTTCGACCTCCATCACTCTTTCAAGGGGCATTAAAACCGTCCAGTTAAACCACTCTGAACTCCACAGCTCTTCAAAGGGGCAGTGATATTGTCTTTTTTTTTCACTGTAACCTTCACCACTCTTCCAAGGGGCATTGATATTGTCATTTTATCCACTGTAACCTCCACCACTCTTCCAAGGGGCATTGATATTGTCTTTTTATTCCACTGCGACCTCCACCACTCTTCCAAGGGGCATTGATATTGTCTTTTTAATTCACTGCGACCTCCACCACTCTTCCAAGTGCATTACAACCATCTTGTTAAGCTACTGTGACCTCCACATCTCTTCCAAGGGGCATTAAAACCGTCTGATTAAACGACTCTGAACTCCACAGCTCTTGCAAGGAGCATTGATATTGTCTTTTCATTCCAATTAAACCTCCACCACTCTTCCAAGGGGCATTGATATTGTCTTTTTATTCCACTGCGACTTCCACCACTCTTCCAAGGGGCATAAAACCATCTTGTTAATCTACTTTGACCTCCACGTCTCTTCCACGGGGCATTGATGTTGTCTTTTTATTCCCCTGCGATCTCCACCACTTTTCCAAAGGACATTGATATTGTCTTTTTATTCCACTGCGACCTCCACCACTCTTCCCATGGGCATTGATATTGTCTTTTTAATCCACTGCGACCTCCAATACTCTTCCAAGGGGCATTAAAACTGTGTTGTTAAACTACTGTGACCTCATCGTCAATTCCATGGGGCATTGATATTGTCTTTTTATTCCACTGCGACCTCCACCACTCTTCCAAAGGGCATTGATATTGTCTTTTTAATGCACTTCGACCTCCATCACTCTTCCAAGGGGCATTAAAACCGTCTTGTTAAGCTAATGTGACCTCAATGTCTCTTCCAAGGGGCATTAAAACCGTCTGGTTAAACTACTCTGAGCTAGACAGCTCTTCCAAGGAGCATTGATATAGTCTTTTTATTACTCTGTAATCTCCACCACTCTTCCAAGGGGCATTGATATTTTCTTTTTATTCCACTGTAACCTTCACCACTCTTCCAAAGGGCATTGATATTGTCTTTTTATACACTGTTACCTCCACCACTCTTCCAAGGTGCATTGATATTGTCTTTTTATTCCACTGCGACCTCCACCACTCTTCGTAGCGGCATTGATATTGTCTTTTTAATCCACTGCGACCTCCACAGCTCTTCCAAGGGCATTACAACCATCATTTTAAGCTACTATGACCTCCATGTCTCTTCCAAGGGGCATTAAAACAGTCTGGGTAAACCACTCTGAGCTCCACAGCTCTTCCAAGGAGCATAGATATAGTCTTTTTATTCCTCTGTAACCTCCACCACTCTTCCAAGGGGCATTGATATTGTCTTTTTATTCCAGTGCGGCCTACACCACTTTTCCAAAGGGCATTGATATTGTCTTTTTAATCCACTGCGACCTCGACGTCTCTACCACGGGGCAATGATATTGTCTTTTTATTCCACTGCGACCTCCACCACTCTTCCAAGGGGCAATTATATTGTCTTTTTTTTCCACTGTAACCTCCCCCACTCTTCCAAGGGGCATTGATATTGTCTTTTCAATCCACTGCGACCTTCGCCATTCTTCCAAGGGGCATTAAAACCATTTTGTTAAGCTACTGTGACCTCCACGTCTCTTCCAAGGGCATTAAAACCGTCTGGTTAAACCATGCTGAACTCCCCAGCTCTTTCAAAGGTCATTGATATTGTCTTTTTATTTCACTGTAACGTCCACCACTCTTCAAACGGGCATTCATATTGTATTTTTATTCCACTGCGCCCTCCACCACTCTTCCAAGGAGCATTAAAACTGTCTTGTTAAGCTACTGTGACCTCCACGTCTCTTCCTCGGGGCATTGATATTGTCTTTTTATTCCACTGCGACCTCCACCACTTTTCCAAAGGGCATAAAAACCGTCTTGTTAATCTACTGTGGCCTCCATGTATCTTCCTCTGGGCAATGATATAGACTTTTTATTCCACTGCAACCTCCACCATTCTTCCAAGGAGCATTGCTATTGTCTTTTAAATCCACTGTGACCTCCACCACTTTTCCAAGTTGCATTAAACCCGTGTTGTTGAGCTACTGTGACCTCCACGTCTCTTCCACGGGGCATTGATATTGTCTTGTTATTCCACTGCGACCTCCCCAACTCTTCCAAGGGGCATTGATATTGTCTTTTTAAACCACTGTGACCTCCACGTCTTTTCCAAGGGGCATTAAAACCATCTGGTTAAACCACACTGAACTCCACATCTCTTCCATGGGGCATTGAAATTGTTTTTTTGTTCCACTGTAACCTCCACCACTCTTCCAAGGGGCATTGATATTGTCTTTTTATTCCACTGCGAACTCCACCACTTTTCCAAGGGGCATTAAAACCGTCTTGTTAAGCCACTGTGACCTTCACATCTCTTCCACGGTGCATTGATATTGTCTTTTTATTCCACTGTAGCTTCCACCACTCTTCCAAGGGGGATTGATTTGTCTTTTTATTCCACTGCGACCTCCACCACTCTTCCAAGGAGCATTGATATTGTATTCTTAATCTACTGCGACCACCAGCACTCTTCCATGGGGCATTAAAACCATCTTGTTAAGGAACGGTGACCTCCATGTCTATTCGAAGAGACATTAAAACCGTCTGGTTAAACCACGCTGAACTCCACAGCTCTACCAAGGAGCATTGATATTGTCTTTTTATTCCACTCTAACCTCCACCACTCTTCCAAGGGGCATTGATATTGTCTTTTTATTCCACTGCGACCTCCACCACTCCTCCAAGGGGCATTGATATTGTCTTTTTATTCCACTGCGACCTACACCACTCTTTCAAAGGGCATTGATATTGTCTTTTTATTCCACTGTAACCTCCACCACACTTCCAAGGGGCATTGATATTGTCTTTTTAATCCACTGCGACGTTGGCCATTCTTCCAAGGGGCATTAAAACCATCTGGTTAAACCACTGTGAACTCCACAGCTCTTCCAAAGGGCAATGATGTTGTATTTTCATTCCATTGTAACCTGCACCTCTCTTCCAAGTAGCATTGATATTGTCATTTTATTCCACTGCGATCTCCACCACTCTTCCAAGGGGCATTAAAATCATCATGTTAAGCTACTGTGAACTTCAAGTCTCTTCCAAGGGGTATTAAAACAGTCTGGTTAAACCACTCTGAGCTCCGCAGCTCTTCCAAGGAGCATTGATATTGTCTTTTTATTCCACTGTAACCTCCACCACTCTTCCAATGGGCATTCATACTGTATTTTTATTCCACTGTGACCTCCACCACTTTTCCAAGGGGCATTTAAACCGTCTTGTTAAGCTACTGTGACCTCCAAGGCTCTTCCACGGGGTATTGATATTGTCTTTTTATTCCACTGCGACCGCCACCTCTTTTCCAAAGGGCATTGATATTGTTTTTTTAATCCACTGCGACCTCCACTTCTCTTCCAAGGGGCATTAAAACCGTCTGGTTGAACCACTCTAAACAACACAGCTCTTCCAAGTTGCATTGATATTGTCTTTTTATACCACTGTAATCTTCACCACTCTTCCAAGGGGCATTGATATTGTCTTTTTATTCCACTGTGACCTCCACCATGCTTCCAAGGGGCATTAAAACCGTCTTGTTAAGCTACTGTGACCACCATGTCTTTTCCACAGGACACTGATATTGTCTTTTTATTCCACTGCGACCTCCACCACTCTTCCAAGGGGCATTGATATTGTCTTTTTAATCCACTGCGACCTCCACCACTCTTCCAAAGGGCATTAAAACCGTCTTGTTAAGCTATTGTGACCTAGACGTCTTTTCCAAGGGGCATTAAAACCGTCTTGTTAAACCACTCTGACCTCCACGTCTCTTCCACCGGGCATTGATATTATCTTTTTATTCCATTGAAACCTCCACCACTCTTCCAAGGGGCAATGAGATTGTCTTTTTATTGCACTGTGACCTCCACCACTCTTCCAAGGGGCACTGATATTGTCTTTTTAATCCACTGCGACATCCACCACTCTTCCAAGGGGCATTAAAACCATCTTGTTAAGCTAATGTGACCTCCACATCACTACCAAGGGGCATAAAACCGTCTGGTTAAACCACTCTGAACTCCACAGCTCTTCCTAGGGGCATTGATATTGTATTTTTATTCCAATGGGACCTCCACAACTCTTAGAAGGGGCATTCATATTGTCATTTTATTCCGCTGCAACCTCCACCACTATTTCAAGGGGCATTGATATTGACTTTTTAATCCACTGCGACCTCCACCAATCTTCCAAGGGGCATTAAACTGTGTTGTTAAGCTACTGTGACCTCAACGTCAATTCCATGGGGTATTGATATTGTCTTTTTATACCACTGCGACCTCCACCACTCTCCCAAGGGACATTAATATTGGCTTTTTAATCCACTTCGACCTCCATCACTCTTCCAAGGGGCATTAAAACCATCTTGTTAAGCTAATGTGACCTCAACTTCTCTTCCAAGGGCCATTAAAACCATCTGGTTAAACCACTATGAACTCCACAGATCTTCAAAGGGGCAGTGATATTGTCTTTTTATTCCACTGTAACCTTCACCACTCTTCCAAGGTTCATTGATATTGTCATTTTATCCACTGTAACCTCCACCACTCTTCCAAGGTGCATTGATATTGTCTTTTTATTCCACTGCGACCTCCACCACTCTTCCAAGGGGCATTGATATTGTCTTTTTAATTCACTGCGAACTCCAACACTCTTCCAAGTGCATTACATCCATCCTGTTAAGCTACTGTGAACTCCACATCTCTTCCAAGGGGCATTAAAACCGTCTGATTAAACCACTTTGAACTCCACAGCTCTTCGAAGGTGCATTGATATTGTCTTTTCATTCCAATTAAACCTCCACCACTCTTCCAAGGGGCATTGATATTGTCTTTTTATTCCACTGCGACCTCCACCACTCTTCCAAGGGGCATTAAAGCCGTCTTGTTAATCTTCTTCGACCTCCACGTCTCTTCCACGGGGCATTGATATTGTCTTTTTATTCCCCTGCGATCTCCACCACTTTTCCAAAGGGCATTGATATTGTCTTTTTAATCCACTGCGACCTCCACCACTCTTCCAACGGGCGTTAAAACCATCTTGTTAAGCTACTGTGACCTCCACGTCTCTTCCACGGGGCAATGATATTGTCTTTTTATTCCACTGCGACCTCCACAAATCTTCCAAGGGGCATTGATATTGTCTTTTTATTCCACTGCGACCTCCACCACTCTTCCAAGGAGCATTGATATTGTCTTTTTAATCCACTGCAACCTCCACCACTCTTCCAAGGGGCATTAAAACTGTGTTGATAAGCTACTGTGACCTCAACGTCAATTCCAAGGGGCATTGATATTGTCTTTTATTTCCAATGCGACCTCCACCACTCTTCCAAGGTGTATTGATATTGTCTTTTTAATGCACTTCGACCTCCATCACTCTTCCAAGGGGCATTAAAACCATCTTGTTAAGTTAATGTGACCTCAATGTCTCTTCCAAGGGGCATTAAAACGGTCTGGTTAAACCACTCTGAGCTCCACAGCTCTTCCTAGGAGCATTGATATAGTCTTTTTATTCCTCTGTAACCTCCACCACTCTTCCAAGGGGTATTGTTATTATCTTTTTATTCCACTGTAACCTTCACCACTCTTCCAAAGGGCATTGATATTGTCTTTTTATACACTGTTACCTCCACCACTCCTCCAAGGGGCATTGATATTGTCTTTTTACTCCACTGCGACCTCCACCACTCTTCCTAGGGGCATTGATATTGTCTTTTTAATCCACTGCGACCTCCACCACTCTTCCAAGGGCATTACAACCATCATTTTAAGCTACTGTGACCTCCACGTCTCTTCCAAGGGGCATTAAAACCGTCTGGTTAAACCACTCTGAGCTCCACAGTTCTTCCAAGGAGCATTGATATAGTCTTTTTATTCCTCTGTAACCTCCACAACTCTTCCAAGGGGCATTGATATTGTCTTTTTATTCCAGTGCGACCTACACCATTTTTCTAAAGGGCATTGATATTGTCTTTTTAATCCACTGCGACCTCAACGTCTCTATCACAGGGCAATGATATTGTTTTTTTTTTTCCATTGCGACCTCCACCACTCTTCCAAGGGGCATTGATATTGTCTTTTTTTTCCACTGTAACCTCCCCCACTCTTCCAAGGGGCATTGATATTGTACTTTTAATCCACTGCGACCTTCGCCATTCTTCCAAGGGGCATTAAAACCGTTTTGTTAAGCTACTGTGACCTCCACGTCTCTTCCAAGGGCATTAAAACCGTCTGGTTAAACCATGCTGAACTCCCCAGCTCTTTCAAATGGCATTGATATTGTCTTTTTATTTCACTGTAACGTCCACCACTCTTCAAACGGGCATTGATATTGTCTTTTTATTCCACTGCGACCTACACCACTCTTTCAAAGGGCATTGATATTGTCTTTTTATTCCACTGTAACCTCCACCACTCTTCCAAGGGGCATTGATATTGTCTTTTTAATCCTCTGCGACCTTGGCCATTCTTACAAGGGGCATTAAAACCATCTGGTTAAACCAAACTGAACTCCACAGCTCTTCCAAAGAGCATTGATATTGTATTTTCATTCCATTGTAACCTCCACCTCTCTTCCAAATAGCATTGATATTGTCATTTTATTCCACTGCGTCTTCCATCACTCTCCCAAGGGGCATTAAAACTGTCTTGTTAAGCTGCTGTAACCTTCATGTCTCTTCCAAGAGACATTAAAACCATCTGGTTAAACCACGCTGAACTCCACAGCTCTAACAAGGAGCATTGATATTGTCTTTTTGTTCCACTCTAACCTCCACCACTCTTCCAAGGGGCATTGATATTGTCTTTTTATTCCACTGGGACCTCCACCAGTCCTCCAAGAGGCATTGATATTGTCTTTTTATTCCACTGCGACCTACACCACTCTTTCAAGGGGCATTGATATTGTCTTTTTAATCCACTGCGACATTGGCCATTCTTACAAGGGGCATTAAAACCATCTGGTTAAACCACTCTGAACTCCACAGCTCTTCCAAAGGGCATTGATATTGTATTTTCATTCCATTGTAACCTCCACCTCTCTTCCAAGTAGCATTGATATTGTCATTTTATTCCACTGCGTCTTCCACCACTCTCCCAAGGGGCATTAAAACTGTCTTGTTAAGCTGCTGTAACCTCCATGTCTATTCCACGGGGCATTGATATTGTCTTTTTATTCCAATGTGTAACATACCTGGCGGCGTCCTTGCATCTCCAGTCCAGTCTGCTAGCCTGGCTTCCCTCCATGCTGTCTGCTTGCCTCTGTGTCTGCTGCTTATGGTCGGCGCCCGATCACTTCCTGTTTCTTGGACCAGCTGCGGGCACACCCCTTGTGCGTCCTCAGCCTATTGCTGTCTGTCACCTTGTATTTAACCCAGCTGCTCCAATGAATCCCTGCCTGAGCATTGTGTTTCATTCAGTGTGCTCTTTCACTCTGAATGTGCCAGGTCCCTTTCTGTGTTTGCTTGCTTGCCTTTCTTGTAGGCTGTATTTCCAGTCCTGTCTGAACACGCTCCTTGCCTGTTCGTTCCGCCTTCTAGGGGCCGCATACCTAGACCCGCTCCTGTATCTTGCTACTGTGTCATTTCTTGTCTGAATACTCTTCTAGCCTGTTTCCTGTTTTTCTCTATGTCCGTACCTTTCCTTTTTCTGCAGAGTCTGAACTCGTACCTAACTCCTGCTCGTTGTCACTGTACTTCCATTTGTGAGTTTGTGGTCCACTCGCTACTTCACTGCAAGTACCCTGTGGGTATTTGGTTCTGCCTTTCCATTCCTGCCTGTTCCATGTGTACAGAGCCCTGTCCCCCCTGCTCCGCCTTGCTCACCGCTCCAGCTGTTCTAGCCTGCTCTGCCTTGCTCACCGCTCCGGCGGTTCTAGCCTGCTCTGCCTTGCTCACCGCACCGGCGGTTCTAGCCTGCTCTGCCTTTCTCACCGCTCCGGCAGTTCTAGCCTGCTTTGCCTTTGCTCACCGCTCCGGCGGTTCTGGCCTGCTCTGACCCTTTGCTCACCGCTCCGGCAGTCTTGCTCCGCTCTGACCCTTTGCTCACTGCTCCGGCAGTCTTGCTCCGCTCTGACCCTTTGCTCACTGCTCCGGCAGTCTTGCTCCACTCTGACCCTTTGCTCACTGCTCCGGCAGTCTTGCTCCGCTCTGACCCTTTGCTCACTGCTCCGGCAGTCTCGCTCCGCTCTGACCTTTTGCTCACTGCTCCAGCAGTCTCGCTCCGCTCTGACCCTTTGCTCACTGCTCCGGCCGTCTTGCTCAGCTCTGACCCTTTGCTCACTGCTCCGGCAGTCTTGCTCCGCTCTGACCCTTTGCTCACTGCTCTGGCAGTCTTGCTCCACTCTGACCCTTTGCTCACTGCTCTGGCAGTCTCGCGCCGCTCTGACCCTTTGCTCACTGCTCTGGCAGTCTTGCTCCGCTCTGACCCTTTGCTCACTGCTCCGGCAGTCTTGCTCCGCTCTGACCCTTTGCTCACTGCTCCGGCAGTCTTGCTCCGCTCTGACCCTTTGCTCACTGCTCTGACAGTCTTGCTCCGCTCTGACCCTTTGCTCACTGCTCCGGCAGTCTCGCTCCACTCTGACCCTTTGCTCACGGCTCCGGCAGTCTCGCTCCGCTCTGACTCCTTGCTCACTGCTCCGGCAGTCTCGCTCAGCTCTGACCCTTTCCTCACCGCTCCAGGTGGCCTTGTCCTGCTCTACTCTTGCTCACCGCTCCAGGCGGCCTCGTCCTGCTCTACTGTCGCTCACCGCTCTAGGCGGTCTGGTCTTGCCCTGCTCTCGCTCACCTCTCTGAGCGGCCTCACTCTGCTGTGTTTGTCCGCCACATCTGTGGTTCTGTTCCTGAGTCCCAGTGTGTACTGGGTCCTATCCCGCCTGTGTTCCAACCTGCTAGTGCCTCCCTGTCTGCACTCTAGCCGTGCTTGCCTGTGCCCCCTGCCTGCATACCCGCCTGCCTGCATACCAGTTGTGCCTGCCTATACCCACCAGTCTGTGTGCCAGCCTAACCTGTCTGTTCCTGTATTCCCCTGTGTGGGTCAACAGCCGTGTCCGGAGTCTGTCCTGGAGTAGCACCTGGTCCCTGTGCTCGGTTCCTCCTTGGTGCACTGGCGTCGTATGCGGTCGTGCGACCCTGGTCGGATTGGGTGAATACCTAGTTACGCCCCTCCAGGCATTCATTCTCCGGCACGGTCCAGTGGAATCACACGCACACGCCGCTCAGCCCGGGCGTGTGCCTTACACAATGTAACCTCCACCGCTCTTCTAAGGGGCAGTGATATTGTCTTTTTAAACACTTGCGACCTCCACCACTCTTCCAAGAGGCATTAAAAACATCTTATTAAGCTACTACTGTATCGGGTCTGGGAGGTGGAACCTCTGAGCAACTATACAAAGGGGCAGTCCTTGTAAGGAAGCGGGTGGCTCCCAGGGAAGGCGGGCAGGTAGTCACGGCAAGTGACAGGGACAGTCTCTGGGTAGAAGGGCAGGAAGTCACGGCAAGTGACGGGGACAGTCTCTTGACAGGCGGATGGTCACAGCAAGTGACAGCAGGGTATGAGTCTCTAGACGGACAGGTGGTCACGGCAAGTGACAGCAGGGAAGAGTCTCTAGATAGGCTAGCAGGCAGGTAGCAGGTGAGCGCTCCCAGGTGAGTGGGCAAGAGTCTCTGGACAGGCAGGTGGTCACGGCAAGTGACGGCAGAGCCTCCAGGTAGGCTAGCAGGCAGGTAGCAGGTGAGCGCTCCCTGGTGAGCGGGCAAGAGTCTCTGGACAGGCAGGTGGTCACAGCAAGTGATGGCTAAGCCTCCAGGTAGGCTAGCAGTTAGGTAGCAGGTGAGCGCTCCCAGGTGAGCGAGTAAGAGTCTCTGGACAGGCAGGCAGGTATCAGGCAGGTATCTAGCAGGTACTTCCTGGTCCGCAGGTGGACTGATCCATAGACAGACTGGCAGGTGCTGGTAGGCAGACTGTCGGACCACAGGATAGCAAGCAGGTAAGCAGATATCAGGCAGGTATCAGGCAGGTATCAAGCAGGAATCTGGCAGGTGACTGGCAGGTAACTGGTAACGGGACCTGAGGGCTGAAGCAGAGTTGAAAGGCTTTGCAACAACATTGCTCGGGCACCTCCATTTCGGAGGAGGTGCCTTATATATGGTGAGGTCCTCCGGCCATTGGCCGGGGACTCCTTAGGACGGCGCGCGCGGCCCCTTTAAGAGAGGGGGAGCGTGCGCGCGCCCTAAGCACATTGGCCGGGAAGCAGCGCGCGCTGCCAGCAGAGCGGGAGGAAGACGCCGGGCACGGATCGGAGAGGTGAGGGGAACGGCGTCCCTGCCTAGCAGGAGGCAGGGGCGCCGATGCTACAGTACCCCCCCCCTTTAGGCCCCCCCTTTTTTAGGCCAGACAGAAATTTATCAAGGATGAGCGGGGCATGGATGTTCTCCCGGGGCTCCCATATTCTCTCCTCAGGACCAAACCCCTTCAAATCCACTAGAAAAAAGGTCCTTCCTCTTACCCTTTTGGTGGCCAGAATGTTCTCTACCTCAAACTCGTTTTCAGCGGAAACCGGAGCAGGAGGCGTACCTGTAGACTTGGAAAAAGAGTTAAGTATCACGGCTTTGAGTAGAGATACATGGAAGGAGTTATGAATCCGCAAATTGGCCGGGAGTTTCAATTTAAAGGCCACCGGGTTGATTTGTTTGATATCTTCCAGTGGGCCGATGAACCGAGGCCCTAACTTGTAGGAAGGAATCTTGAGCCGGACATATTTGGACAAGAGCCAGACCTTATCTCCAGGACAGAATTGTGGTGGATCCAGACGTCTCTTGTCAGCCTGTTTTTTCATCCGCTCGGATGACTGAAGAAGTGGGGATCTGGTACTTTCCCAAATGGAGGAAAATTCGTTAACGAGAGATTCCGCAGCCGGATTATCCACCTAGGCGGAGACGGGAAACGGGATCCGAGGATGCTGACCGAAGACTACAAAAAACGGGGATTTGGAGGAAGATTCGCTCTCGTGATTATTGTAAGAAAATTCGGCCCACGGTAAAAGATCCACCCAGTCGGAATGGTGAGCATTAACAAAGTGCCGGAGGTAACTGGTTAAAATTTGGTTGATCCGTTCTACTTGGCCATTGGAATGTGGGTGATAAGCGGAAGAAAAGTCCAAGGTGACCCCCAGCAGTTTACACATGGCTCGCCAAAACGAGAGGTGAACTGAACCCCTCGGTCTGATACGATGTGGAGAGGAAGACCATGAAGACGGAAGACATGATGGATAAAGTCTTTAGCTAACTCTGATGCAGGCGGGAGACCCGGCAGGGGAATAAAGTGAGCCATTTTGGAAAAGCGGTCAGCGACCACCCATATGACCGTACAACCGGCAGAGACAGGGAGGTCCGTTATAAAGTCCATAGCTACATGCTGCCACAGGGCAGCAGGTACAGGAAGTGGAAGGAGACGGCCGGCTGGCAGATGTCTCGGAACCTTGTTGCGGGCGCGGGACACACAGGCTGAAACAAAGTCTATTACGTCCTTGTGCAGGGTAGGCCACCAGTAATGCTGGGTAATAAGCTGGAGGGTCTTTTTCTGACCAGCGTGGCCAGCTAGCTTGGACGAGTGTCCCCAGTGTAGAACCTTCTCACGATCAGGAACAGTCTTACCGGGTGGAAGACGATTTAGATTCACGGGGGCCACTTGCATTACTTTGGCGGGGTCGATGATGTGTTTAGGCTCCTCCTCAAGATCAGAGACCAAAAAGGATCGGGATAAGGCATCAGCTTTGATGTTTTTGTCAGCCGGGAGAAAATGAAGAATGAAATTAAAGCGGACGAAGAACAAGGACCACCGGGCTTGGCGCGGGTTAAGTCTCTGGGCACTCTGGAGGTAAGCCAAGTTCTTGTGGTCCGTGTAAATTTTTATCGGGTGAAGAGCCCCCTCGAGCAGGTAACGCCACTCCTCCAGTGCCAGCTTAATGGCCAACAATTCTCGGTCTCCTATAGAATAATTGCGCTCAGAAGAGGAGAAGAGTTTGGAGAAGAAGCCGCAAGTTACCATTCTTCCGGAAGACGACTTTTGGGTAAGTACTGCTCCGGCTCGGGAGGAGGAAGCGTCGACTTCTAGAAAGAATTGTTTGTTGCCGTCCGGACGATGCAGCACAGGGGCAGAGGAAAAAGCTCGTTTTAAGGAAAGGAAGGCCTCCTCTGCTTCAGGCGGCCATTCTCTGGGATTAGCGCCCTTACGGGTGAGCGCCGAGATAGGGGCAGTCCGGGAAGAGAAGTGCGGAATGAAGAGGCGGTAGTAGTTGGCGAGGCCCAGGAACCGCTGAATAGCCTTCAACCCCTCTGGTCGGGGCCACTTCTGGATGGCAGACAGTTTCTCAGGGTCCATTTGTAGGCCGGTCTGAGAGATTATGTAGCCCAGAAACGGAAGCGAGGTCTGCTCAAAGAGGCACTTCTCATATTTAGCGTAGAGGTGGTTCTGCCTGAGCCTGAGCAGGACCTGACGAACGTCCCTCCGGTGAGTGATAAGATCCGGAGAGAAGACCAAGATGTCGTCCAGGTACACCACCACGCAGGAGTAGAGAAGGTCACGGAAGATGTCATTGACCAACTCTTGAAAGACGGCGGGAGCGTTACAGAGACCGAAGGGCATTACAAGATATTCATAGTGGCCGTCCCGGGTGTTGAATGCCGTCTTCCATTCATCCCCCTGATGGATACGGACCAGATTTTATGCCCCACGGAGGTCCAGCTTGGTGAAGATTCTAGCCCCCATCAGACGGTCAAATAATTCAGGAATGAGCGGAAGGGGGTATTTATTCTTCACTGTGATCTGGTTAAGGCCTCTATAGTCTATACAGGGACGGAGTGAGCCGTCCTTCTTTTTGACGAAGAAGAAGCCTGCTCCCGCCGGGGAGGTCGATTTCAGGATAAATCCCCGGGCCAGATTCTCCTCAATATATTCAGACATGGACCGGGTCTCAACAGCGGACAAAGGGTAAATACGCCCACGGGGAGGAGTAGCTCCGGGCACCAGGTCAATTGGGCAGTCGTATGGTCTATGAGGGGGTAATGTCTCTGCTTCTCTTTTATTAAAGACGTCCGCAAAAGACCAATAGGGAGCTGGTAGGCCGGGTAGATTGGCTGGGGTAGGAGAAGGACTAGCAGGATGAACGGGAACTAAACAAGTCTTATGGCAGTCCTGTCCCCAGCGAAGAACTTCTCCGGTGTGCCAATCAAGCACGGGAGCGTGTCTCTGGAGCCAAGGTAGGCCTAGCAAGAGGGCGTGAGAGAGTCCAGGCAGAACATGGAAGCAGATGCTCTCAGAGTGCAGCATTCCCACCTGCAGAGTTATGGATTCGGTGATGAGTTGGATGGGATGTGGTAAGAGGCCCCCATCCACGGCGGCGACAGATAAGGGTACAGCCAGAGGTTTGGTGGGAATGCGGTATTTCTCTACCAGGGCCTGAGAAATGAGATTTCCGGCCGCTCCAGAGTCAAGTTGAGCCAGTTCAAAATAATGGTTCTCCCCGAAGATGATAGAGACCGACAGCATTAGAGATGGAGAGGGTTTATTTCTGTCTAGGGTGACCTCTCTGAGCGATCCTAGACACAGGCGTTTCTCCGGGCAGGAACGAATCCGGTGCTCCTTACTGCCACAGTAGAAGCAGCTCCCCTCGGCACGGCGTAATTCTTGACGGGTCTTGACCATCTTGGTCTGGTCGACCTGCATGGGCTCGGAGGAGTAACGGAGGAAGTGACAGATCTCTGGAAGGTAGGGGCAAGGCGTGGAAACCTCCTCTCACGGGTGACCTCTTTGGTGCGCTCCTGGAACCGGATGTCAATCCGGGTGGCAAGTGTAATTAAGTCGTCGAGAGTGGTAGGAATGTCCCGACCGGCGAGTTCATCTTTAATACGGCCGGACAGACCCTCCCAGAAGATGGACACCAGGGCGTCGTTATCCCAGGCAAGCTCCGAAGCAAGGGTACGGAACCGTATGGCATATTGATCCACGGTGAGACTTCCTTGGCGGAGGCGTAGCAGAGATGAGGCGGATGAGGTCCTCCGTCCTGGTTCGTCGAAGACCTTCCGGAAAGCTGAGAGAAAGGCTGGCAGATTGGACACCAGGGGATCTCCTCTCTCCCATAGAGGATTTAGCCAAGCCAGCGCTTCCCCCGTGAGATGGGACATGATGAAGGCTACTTTGGCTCGGTCGGTGGAAAACTGGTGTGCCAACAGTTCGAAGTGCAGAGTGCACAGGTTAATGAAGCCCCGTGCCAGACCAGGATCTCCGCCAAAACGAGGCGGGGCAGTGAGGCGGGGACCGGGAAGAGATGCCATGGAATTGATGGGCAGCGGCGCTGCCGGGGTAGGAGTCGTGCGACTGGAAGCCGGTCCCGAAGATGTAGCCAGTGTGTCCAGGCGGGAGTTAACACTACGCAGGAGGCTCAGGATGGACTCTGTTGGGACCTCTGACGGGACAGTTCATGGCATAGATCCAAGAGCGAGGGAGCTTGGGTGCCACCGGGTTCCATGGCCCAAGCAAACTGTAACAGGTCTGGGAGGTGGAACCTCTGAGCAACTATACAAAGGGGCAGTCCTTGTAAGGAAGCGGGTGGCTCCCAGGGAAGGTGGGCAGGTAGTCACGGCAAGTGACAGGGACAGTCTCTGGGTAGAAGGGCAGGAAGTCACGGCAAGTGACGAGGACAGTCTCTTGACAGGTGGATGGTCACGGCAAGTGACAGCAGGGTATGAGTCTCTAGACGGGCAGGTGGTCACGGCAAGTGACAGCAGGGAAGAGTCTCTAGATAGGCTAGCAGGCAGGTAGCAGGTGAGCGCTCCCAGGTGAGCGGGCAAGAGTCTCTGGACAGGCAGGTTGTCACGGCAAGTGACGGCAGAGCCTCCAGGTAGGCTAGCAGGCAGGTAGCAGGTGAGCGCTCCCAGGTGAGTGGGCAAGAGTCTCTGGACAGGCAGGTGGTCACGGCAAGTGACGGCAGAGCCTCCAGGTAGGCTTGCAGGCAGGTAGCAGGTGAGTGCTCCCAGGTGAGCGGGCAAGAGTCTCTGGACAGGCAGGTGGTCACAGCAAGTGACGGCTAAGCCTCCAGGTAGGCTAGCAGGTAGGTAGCAGGTGAGCGCTCCCAGGTGAGCAAGTAAGAGTCTCTGGACAGGTAGGCAGGTATCAGGCAGGTATCTAGCAGGTACTTCCTGGTCCGCAGGCGGACTGATCCATAGACAGACTGGCAGGTGCTGGTAGGCAGACTGTCGGACCACAGGATAGCAAGCAGGTAAGCAGATATCAGGCAGGTATCAGGCAGGAATCAAGCAGGAATCTGCCAGGTGACTGGCAGGTAACTGGTAACGGGACCTGAGGGCTGAAGCAGAGTTGAAAGGCTTTGCAACAACATTGCTCAGGCACCTCCATTTTGGAGGAGGTGCCTTATATATGGTGAGGTCCTCCGGCCATTGGCCGGGGACTCTTTAGGACGGCGCACGCGGCCCCTTTAAGAGAGGGGGAGCGTGCGCGCGCCCTAAGCACATTGGCTGGGAAGCAGCGCGCGCTGCCAGCAGAGCGGGAGGAAGACGCCGGGCACGGAGCGGAGAGGTGAGGGGAACGGCGTCCCTGCCTAGCAGGAGGCAGGGACGCCGACCAACAACTATGACCTCCACGTCTCTTCCAAGGGGCATTAAAACCGTCTGGTTAAACCACTCTGAACTGCACAGCTCATCAAAGAGGCATTGATATTGTTTTTTATTCCACTGTAACCTCCACCAATTTTCCTATGGGAATTGATGTTGTCTTTTTATTATTATTATTATTATTATTATTTATTATTATAGCGCCATTTATTCCATGGCGCTTTACATGTGATAGGGATATACATAACAAAAGCATTTACATAATCTTAACAAAACGAGTCAGCGACTGGTACAGGAGGAGCGAGGACCCTGCCCGCGAGGGCTCACATTCTAAAAGGGATGGGTGAGGATACATTAGGTGAGGGTAGAGCTGGTCGTGCAGTGGTGGTTCCTGCAGGTTGTAGGCTTGTCGGAAGAGGTGGGTCTTCAGGTTTCTTTTGAAGGTTTCCACGGTCGGCGAGAGTCTGATGTGTTGGGGTAGAGAGTTCCAGAGTAGGGAGGATGCACGGGAGAAATCTTGTATACGATTGTGGGAGGAGGAGAAAAGAGGGGAGCAGAGAAGGAGATCTTGTGAGGATCGGAGGTTGCGTGCAGGTAAGTACCAGGAGACTAGGTCACAGATGTATGGGGGAGACAGGTTGTGGATGGCTTTGTATGCCATGGTTAGAGTTTTGAACTGGATTCTCTGGGCAATGGAGAGCAAGTGAAGAGATTGACAGAGAGGAGAGGCCGGGGAATAGCGGGGGGACAGGTGAATCAGCCTGTCATCCCGCAGACACTGAGAAGCGCAGGCATGCTTGCGCTCCTCAGTGTCAGGCTGTGACGGCATCCAGATGAGCCGAGTCTCTCACGCTCACCGCATGCACTGGAGAATTCTCCTACTCTGTCAGTGACGTGCATGAGGTGAGCTGAGTTCATTGTCAGCTCATCTGGATGCCGTCACAGCCAGACACTGAGGAGTATAAGCATGCCTGCGCTTCTCAGTGTCTGTGGGATGACAGGCTTGATGGCAGCTTTCTGCTGCGATCAAGCCTGTCATCTCGATGTAGCAGAGCTGAAGCTGTCCTGGGAACCATGGAAAGGTAAGGATGATGTTGCTTTATTATTTTACTTTTATTGCAGGAGATCGTTGGCTTCAGCTGGAATGGGCGTGACGGTAAGTACAGTTTAATTTAGAACAATAAAGAATTGTGTGTTTATTTCAATTAATGGACTTTATTGTGAGTGTTGTGTTTTTTTTAAATACTTTACTATAAATTCATGGCGGTCATGTCTAATATTGGCGTGACCCCATGAATTTCGGGCTTAGGGCCAGCGGATAATACAAAGCTGGCCCTAACCCCTTTATTACCCAGTGAGCCACCGCACCAGGGCCCTAGATGAGCTGGATACAGCGCCAGAAGATGGCGCTTCTATGAACGCAACATTTTCTGGGGTGGCTGTGGACTGCAGTTCACAGCAGGGGGGGGCCCACAAAGCTTGGGCCACCCTGCACTGTGGATTCCAGCCCCCAGCTGCTTAGTTGTACCTGGCTGGACACAAAAATAGGGTGAAGCCCCACGTATTTTTTTTTTTTACTAATTTCATGAAATTCATGAAATAATAAAAAAAAAGGGCTTCCCTATATTGTTGTGTTCGGCCAGGTACAAATAGGCAGCTGGGAGTTGGGGGCAGCCCGTTCCTGGATGCTGTACCTGTCTGGCATACAAAAATATGGCAAAGCCCACGTCAAAATTTTTGGGAAAAATTAATTAAAAAATAAATAATAATTTAGGGACTGCATCTTTATTAACCCCTCAAGTGTCATTTAGTGTTAAAATAAAGGATTTATTAAAAAAAAATTGGCGTGGGATCCCCCATAATTTTAGTCTCTAGCGGAGGTTAAGCAGACGGCTGGGGCAGATGTTTGAAGCCTGGGAAGGGGGTAATACCCACGGAGCTTCCCAGGCTACTAATATCAGCCCCCAGCTGAATACCTAGCCTTTACTAGCTATTAAAATGGGGAGACGGCCCAAAAAAATTGATGTGGGGTCCCCCCTATTTTAATAGCTAGCAAAGGCTAGGCAGACAGCTGGGGGCTGATATTAATAGCCCAGGAAGGGTGCCATGAATATTGGCCCCCTCCCAGGCTAGAAACACCATCCCTCAGCCGCCCCAGAAAAGGCGCATCCATAGGATGCGCCAATTCTGGCACTTAGCCTCGCTCTTCCACGCTGCCCTGGTGCGGTGGCAGGGGGTAATAGTGGTGGGGTTCATGTCAGCGCCAGCTGCCATGAAGTCCAGGTTAGTAATGATGGGCGTCTATAAGACACCCCCATTACTAACCTACAAAGTGTTAAAAAGAAAAAACACACACTACACCCAGAAAAAAATAATATATTTGAAATAAAACGCACCATTTTATTTAATTCTTAGTTTACTAAAAAAAAATAGTTACCTGTCCACGTTCCTGCGCTGATCTCCCATGCACAGCTGTCACATCTGGAGATGGTGACAGCTGTGCATGGCTGCTGTAAGCTCACATTGGCGGGAACACGTCCACTCCCGGCAGCGGGAGCCACTGACTGAGGTCACCGGAGTGCATTCAGTCAGCGCAGCTCCGGAGACCTCCTTTACGGCACTGCTGTACCGTGGGAATTTCTCATGGTACAGCAGGGCAGTAAAGGAGCTGACCGGAGCAGCGCTGCCTGAACTCCGGCGAACCCGCTTATGCAATGACGGGGCTGCTTTACGGCCCCGTTATTGTAGCGGCGGCAGCGGTTTAGAGCGGTCACATGTGGCTGCTCTAAACTGGAGATCTTCGTGGGACACTTGTGGACTACTATGGAGGGGTAAGGATAAGGTTGTGGTTTATCATTTTATATTTTATTACAGGAGATCGATGGCTTCGGGGAATTAGGTGTCTAGGTGAGTATAGATGTAGTTTTTTATTTTTTACTTTATTTTAGGTGGCGATCGGCGGGGACAGGTAATGTATAAACTAATTTATTTTAGGTAACCACTGGCCACCAATGAAATGTATTTAAAATTTATTGGGGACCAACAACCCCCCCAAAAAAATATGGGGGCCTAAATAAAACATGTATAGGGGCAAAAATAGAAAACTATGGGGGACAAAATAACATAGGGGCCAGTTTAAAGGGCAATTTAAATAGCAGGATCAGGCTGATGGGAACTACTGCTCCCATCAAGCTGATCCTGCTGGCACGAGTGGACGGGGGACAGACATAGGCCGATGGGAGTAGTAGTGTCACATCGGCCTATGTCTGCCTGCGCGCACACATCGCGCACACATCACGCACACATCGCGCACACATCGCGCACACATCGCGCACACATCGTGCAGACACTGCGCAGACACCAATCATGACCGGTCTGATGGTCTGGGAGGTGAGGCTGACCTGTGCGGCCGTGGTAAAGTTCATGTGAGTTCATGCAATGCAGTCAAGCATGAACTCACACGAACACTCTGAGGGCACCGCGGCTACTTCAAATGAACAGCCGATCAGCATCACCTGATACCTCAGCTGTTCACTTGAAATAACCGGCGGGAGAGCGCTGCACAGAACGGGAAGCCGGCGGTGAAGTCTTTTCACTGCCAACTTCCCGGCCCGGATCCTTCGCTCCCCGCTCCCTGGTGCTGCGCTCCCCGCCCGGTCCTAACTTACGATCGGGATGGGAGGTGGCGAGGGGAGCAGAGGATCGGGGTGGTAGGCTGCAGGGAAGCAGTATGCGGCTGTGTGATTGTTTAAAAGCCGACGGCTATTTACCGCCCGCCGGCTTTTAAACAATCAGGAGAATTCTGGGATGGCATTCTGATGACAGGCTGGATCGCAGCTGAGCGCTGATATCCAGCTTGTCATCCTTCAGAGACACTGCAGAGCGCAGGCATTATGGATACTTCCGATTCTGGTATTCGATATTGTAAAAATATCGGAACTCAGTATCGGAACTCCGATACCGCGAATATCGGCCGATAACCGATATTACAGTATCGGAAAGCTCAACACTATCCACAACTCTTCCAAGGGACATTGATATTGTCTTTTTATTCCACTTAACCTTCACCACTTTTCCGACAGGCATTAAAACCGTCTTGTTAAGCTACTGTGACCTCCACGTCTCTTCCACGGGGCATTGATATTGACTTTTCATTCCACTGCGAACTCCACCACTCTTCCAAGGGGCATTGATATGGTCTTTTTAATTCTCTGCGACCTCCACCACTCTTCCAAGGGGAGTTAAAACGTCTTGATAACCTACTGTGACCTCCACGGCTCTTCCACGGGGCATTGATATTATGTTTTTATTCCACTGCGACCTCCACCACTCTTCCAAAGGGCATTGATATTGTCTTTTTTAATCCACTCCGACCTCCACCACTCTACCAAGGGGCATCAAAACCATCTTGTTAAGCTGCTGTGACCTCCACGTCTCTTCCAAGGGGCATTAAAACCGTCTGGTTAAACCACTCTGAACTCCACTGCTCTTCCAAGGGGCATTGATATTGTCTTTTTATTCCACTATAACCTCCACCACTCTTCCAAGGGGCATTGATATTGTCTTTTTATTCCACTGCAACCTCCACCACTCTTCCAAGGGGCATTAAAACAGTCTTGTTAAGCAACTGTGACCACCACGTCTCTTCAACGGGGCATTGATATTGTCTTTTTAATTCACTGTAACCTCCACCACTCTTCCACGGGGCATTGATATTGTCTTTGTAATCCACTGCGACCTCCACCACTCTTCCAAGGGGCATTAAAACCATCTTGTTAAGCTATTGTGACCTCCACGTCTCTTCTACAGAGCATTGATATTGTCTTTTTATTCCACTGTAACCTCCACCACTCTTCCAAGGGGCATTGATATTGCCTTTTTATTAAAATGTAACCTCCACCACTCTTCCAAGGGGCAATAAAACCATCTTATTAAGCTACTATGACCTCCACGTCTCTTCCAAGCGGCATTAAAACCGTCTGGTAAAACCACTCTGAACTTCACAGCTCTTCCAAGGGGCATTGATATTGTCTTTTTATTCCACAGCGAACTCCACCACTCTTCCAAGGGGCATTGATATTGTCTTTTTATTTCACTGTAACTTCCACCACTCTTTCAAGGGGAATTGATAGTATCTTTTTTAATCCACTGCGACCTCCACCTCTCTTCCAAGGGGTATTAAAACCATCTTGTTAAGCTACTGTGACCTCCAAGTCTCTTCCACGAGGCATTGATATTGTCTTTTTATTCCACTGCGACCTCCACATCTCTTTCAAGTGGAATTGATATTGTCTTTTTATTCCACTGCGACCTCCACCACTCTTCTAAGGGGCATTGATATTGTCTTTTTAATCCACTGCGACCTCCACCACTCTTCCAAGGGGCATTAAAACAGTTTTGATAAGCTACTGTGACCTCCACGTCTCTTCCAAGGGGCATTAAAACCGTCTGGTTAAACCACTCTGAACTCCACAGCTCTTCCAAGAGGCATTGATATTGTCTTTTTATTCAACTGTAACCTCCACCACTCTTCCAAGGTGCATTGATATTGTCTTTTTTTTCCACTGCGACCTCCACCACTCTTCCTAGGGGATTTGATAGTCTTTTTAATCCACTGCGACCTCCACCACTCTTCCAACCGGCATTAAAACCATCTTGTTAAGCTACTGTGACCTCCACGTCCCTTCCACGGGGCATTGATATTGTCTTTTTATTCCACTGTGACCTCCACAACTCTTCCAAGGGGCATTTATATTGTCTTTTTATTCCACTGCGACCTCCACCACTCTTCCAAGGGGCATTAAAACCATCTTGTTAAGCTACTGTGACCTCCACGTCTCTTCCAAGGGGCATTAAAACAGTCAATTTAAACCACTCTGAACTCCACAGCTCTTGTAAGAGGCATTGATATTGTCTTTTTATTCCACTGTAACCTCCACCCCTCTTCCAAGGGGCATTGATTTTGTCTTTTTAATCCACTGCGACCTCCATCTCTCTTCCAAGAAGCATTAAAACCGTCTTGTTTAGCTACTGTGACCTGTACGTCTATTCCACGGTGCCTTAAAACCTTCTAGTTAAACCACTGTGGACTCCACAGCTCTTCCAAGGGGCACTGATATTGTCTTTTTATTCCACTGTAACCTCCACCACTCTTCCAAGTGGCATTGATATTGTCTTTTTATTTTACTGCGACCTCCACCACTCTTCCTAGGGGCATTAATATTGTCTTTTTATTCCACTGCTTTTTAATCCACTGTGACCTCCACGTCTCTTCCAAGGGGCATTAAAACCGTCAATTTAAACCACTCTGAACTCCACAGCTCTTCCAAGAGGCATTGATATTGGCTTTTCATTCAACTGTATCCTCCAACACTCTTCCAAGGTGCATTGATATTGTCTTTTTTTTCCACTGCGACCTCCACCACTTTTCTAAGGGGCATTGATATTGTCTTTTAAATCCACAACGATCTCCACCACTCTTCCAAGGGGCATTAAAACAGTCTTGTTAAGCTACTGTGACCTCCTCGTCTCTTACAAGGGGCATTAAAACAGTCTGGTTAAACACTCTGAACTCCACAGCTCTTACAAGAGGCATTGATATTGTCTTTTTATTCGACTGTAACATCCACCACTCTTCCAAGCGGCATTGATATTGTCTTTTTATTCCACAGCGACCTCCACCACTCTTCCAAGGGGCATTGATATTGTCTTTTTAATCAACTGCGACCTCCACCTCTCCTCCAAGGGTCATTAAAACCGTCTTGTGAAGCTACCGTGACCTCCACGTCCCTTCCACGGGGCATTGATATTGTCTTTTTATTCCACTGCGACCTCCACCACTCTTATAAAGGGCATTGATATTGTCTTTTGAATCCACTGCGTCCTCCACCACTCTTCCAAGGGGCATTGATATTGTCTTTTTAATCCACTGTGACCTCCACGTCTCTTCCAAGGGGCATTAAAACCGTCAATTTAAACCACTCTGAAATCCACAGATCTTCCAAGGAGCACTGGCATTGTCTTTTTATTCCACTCTAACCTCCACCGCTCTTCCAAGGGTCATTGACATTGACTATTTATTCCACTGTGACCTCCACCACTCTTCCAAGGGGCGTTAAGACCATCTTGTTAAACTACAGTGACCTCCACAACTCTTCATTGGGGAATTGATATTGTCTTTTTATTCCACTGTAACCTCCACCACTCTTCGAAGGGGCATTGATTTTGTGTTTTAATTCCACTGCGACCTCTACCACTCTTCCAATGGGCATTGATATTGTCTTTTTAATCCACTGCAACCTCCACCACTCTTCCAAGGGGCATTAAAGCGGTCTTGTTAAGCTACTGTCACGTTCATGTCTTTTCCACGGGGCATTGATATCGTATTTTTATTCCACTGTAACCTCCACCACTCTTCCAAGTGGCATTGACAATGTCTTTTTATTCCACTGCGACTTCCACCTCTCTTCTAAGGGGCATTGATATTGTCTATTTAATAGAGATGAGCGGTGTTCGACTCGAACTGTTCGCCAATCTCAAATTCGAGCTGTTTTGGGCGGTGTTCGAGCCGTTCGGCGAACACGAACGATATGAGAAAAATTCGGCTGTTCGAGGTTATGTTCGATAACTGTTCGTGCACCAAAATCATAACTGGATTATTTCTCAGTAATGATGAAAATTAATGTTAATACGCAGTTTGAGTGTACTGCGGGGTGGGGGAGGGGCAGGGGATGGATCTCTGCAGGAATAATGAAGATCTCCATTTTTTTTCTCTTTCCCGCATTTACAGTGGGGAGGTGCAATCTGTCAGCCTATCAGCAGCGCACACACGGAGCGAAGTGCTTTTTTTCATACAAGCAAGGGCATGTGTCATTGGCAGTGTATGTCACATGTCCTTGCCCTATAAGACCAAGCCATTTTCCCCGTCGCCACCATTTTCTCACTGCTGCAGCTGCGTGTTAGACGGCACCGCTGTTGCTGTGTGCGCTATACCTTGTTAATTTCAAGCCAATTTTCGCACAAATCTACAGATAGCTTGGGAGTAGGGAGTAGTTGTGATTGCAGTCCTTTTAAGGACTAGGATACAGCATTTCCTACGACTTTTATCAGGCAGGTCTGTGCTCTTAAATAGATAGGTTGTGGGAGTAAAGACTAATTGTAATTTCAGTCCTTTTCAGGACTAGGTTACATCAGTTCCTATCAGTTTTTGCCAGGCAGGTCTGTGCCAGTGCTGTGCAAGTTTTTTTCACAGCATTTGGCTGAATCTAGCAAAGCTAATCCTTTTTGGCCGATTGCAGAGTGTGTTAGTCAGTGGAGTAGCCTATCTGTGTTGCAAGATATACCACCTGTGTATAGAATACCAATTTTTTTACTGCACCTAGTGAAGTAAAATCTTTTGGGCATAGCATCATTCTATTAGTCTATCTATACTGACCTCCATCAGGTTGCAAATTGAATATATTTTTTTTCTGCTTCTAGCTATGAAAAAATATTTGGCCTTCTAGCAGTATGTGGGACTTTCTCTATTAGTCCATCTATACTGACCTCCATCAGGTTGCAAATTAAAAATAATTTTTTGTCTGCATCTAGCTCTGAAAAAATATTTGGCCTTCTAGCAGTGTGTGGGACTTTCTCTATTAGTCCATCTATACTGACCTCCATCAGGCTGGAAATTAAAAATAATTTTTATCTGCATCTACCTCTGAAAAAATATTTGGCCTTCTAGCTGTGTGTGGGACTTGTTCTATTAGTCCATCTATACTGACCTCCATCAGGTTGCAAATTAAAAATAATTTATATCTGCATCTAGCTCTGAAAAAATATTTGGCCTTCTAGCAGTGTGTGGGACTTTCTCTATTAGTCCATCTATACTGACCTCCATCAGGTTGCAAATTAAAAATAATTTTTTGTCTGCATCTAGCTCTTAAAAAATATTTGGCCTTCTAGCAGTGTGTGGGACTTTCTCTATTAGTCCATCTATACTGACCTCCATCAGTTTGCAAATTAAAAATAATTTATATCTGCATCTAGCTCTGAAAAAATATTTGGCCTTCTAGCAGTGTGTGGGACTTTCTCTATTAGTCCATCTATACTGACCTCCATCAGGTTGCAAACTGAATATATTTTTTTTCTGCATCTACCTCTGAAAAAATATTGGGCTTCTAGCTGTGTGTGGGACTTGTTCTATTAATCCATCTATACAGACCTCCATCAGGTTGCAAACTGAATATAATTTTTTTCTGCATCTACCTCTGAAAAAATATTTGGGCTTCTAGCTGTGTGTGGGACTTGTTCTATTAATCCATCTATACTGACCTCCATCAGGTTGCAAACTGAATATAATTTTTTTCTGCATCTACCTCTGAAAAAATATTTGGCCTTCTAGCAGTGTGTGGGACTTGTTCTATTAGTCCATCTATACTGATCTCCATCAGGTTGCAAACTGAATATAATTTTTTTCTGCATCTAGCTCTGAAAAAATATTTGGCCTTCTAGCAGTGTGTGGGACTTTCTCTATTAGTCCATCTATACTGACCTCCATCAGGTTGCAAATTAAAAATAATTTATATCTGCATCTAGCTCTTAAAAAATATTTGGCCTTCTAGCAGTGTGTGGGACTTTCTCTATTAGTCCATCTATACTGACCTCCATCAGGTTGCAAATTAAAAATAATTTTTTGTCTGCATCTAGCTCTGAAAAAATATTTGGCCTTCTAGCAGTGTGTGGGACTTTCTCTATTAGTCCATCTATACTGACCTCCATCAGGTTGCAAACTGAATATATATTTTTTCTGCATCTACCTCTGAAAAAATATTGGGCTTCTAGCTGTGTGTGGGACTTGTTCTATTAATCCATCTATACAGACCTCCATCAGGTTGCAAACTGAATATAATTTTTTTCTGCATCTACCTCTGAAAAAATATTTGGGCTTCTAGCTGTGTGTGGGACTTGTTCTATTAGTCCATCTATACTGACCTCCATCAGGTTGCAAACTGAATATAATTTTTTTCTGCATCTAGCTCTGAAAAAATATTTGGCCTTCTAGCAGTGTATGGGACTTTCTCTATTAGTCCATCTATACTGACCTCCATCAGGTTGCAAATTAAAAATAATTTTTATCTGCATCTAGCTCTGAAACAATATTTGGCCTTCTAGCTGTGTGTGGGACTTTCTCTATTAGTCCATCTATACTGACCTCCATCAGGTTGCAAATTCAAAATAATTTTTTGTCTGCATCTAGCTCTGAAAAAATATTTGGCCTTCTAGCAGTGTGTGGGACTTTCTCTATTAGTCCATCTATACTGACCTCCATCAGGCTGCAAATTAAAAATAATTTTTATCTGCATCTACCTCTGAAAAAATATTTGGCCTTCTAGCTGTGTGTGGGACTTGTTCTATTAGTCCATCTATCGTGACCTCCATCAGGTTGCAAACTGAATATAATTTTTTTCTGCATCTAGCTCTGAAAAAATATTTGGCCTTCTAGCAGTATGTGTGGGACTTTCTCTATTAGTCCATCTATACTGACCTCCATCAGGTTGCAAATTAAAAATAATTTATATCTGCATCTAGCTCTGAAAAAATATTTGGCCTTCTAGCAGTGTGTGGGACTTTCTCTATTAGTCCATCTATACTGACCTCCATCAGGTTGCAAACTGAATATATTTTTTTTCTGCATCTACCTCTGAAAAAATATTTGGGCTTCTAGCTGTGTGTAGGACTTGTTCTATTAGTCCATCTATACTGACCTCCATCAGGTTGCAAACTGAATACAATTTTTTTCTGCATCTACCTCTGAAAAAATATTTGGGCTTCTAGCTTTGTGTGGGACTTGTTCTATTAGTCCATCTATACTGACCTCCATCAGGTTGCAAATCGAATATAATTTTTTTCTCCATCTAACCCAGCCAATAGTTTTGGCCTAATACCACAGTTTGGCCACTCAGCTCTGCTCGGTTCCCATCCATTGTTTTTTTGTGCAAACAACTCCAGAGTTGTGAATTAGTTAACCACCAAAATGAGTGGAAAAAGGCCTGCTGCTGGTGGAAAGGGGAATAGGCGTGTTGGGAAGGGGAAAAAAGGTTGTGTCCGTGGGGTAGGTGTTAAAGCAACAGTAACATCTGCAGAAGAAAGACCATCTTCCAGCCAAACTAAAATGTCTACTTCTTTTAGCGGACAATGTGATAAGATCCCTTTCTTACGGCAACGCCAATCGCTACAAATTCCAGATGAGGCACTAAAACAGCAGGTGCTTCAACGGATATCAAGTGCTCCTTTAAGTGGGCTCTCCTCCACATCAACTTCAACATCACAAATACTCCAGTCCTCAAAGGTGTCACCCCAATCGCACTTGCTTCCTCACAGCTCCCAAATCTCCAGCTGCCCGTCTGAGTATGAGGTAGAACAGATGGTTGAGTCTGCAGAGCTGTTTACTCATACTATAGCCTGGGAATCAGAGGTCGACTCCAGCGCTTCTGTGAATCCAGACGAGGAAATAATCTGCACTGATGCCCAGAATCTTTATGAGTCGGATCCAGGACCAGACGCAGAAGGTTCTGACCATAATGTAGACCCTCATTCCCAAACTGTAACTCCTGTTGGTGGAGACAATGAGGAAGACGATGATGAGACTCAAATACCTGATTGGAGCGACAACGTTAGTTTTTTGTCAGGGCAGGAACAGGTTGGCTCTGAGGACGACAGGTGTGATAACGCACAGGGTGATGATGATGAGGTTGGAGATCCCACTTACTGTCAACCCACAGTCAGCCAAGAGATGAGGTCAGCAGAGGAGGTGGAGGAAGATGCTAGTGACGACGAGGTCAGGTTGCGCCTTCCTGGACAGAGACGTAGTACTGGAAGCACGTCAACAACTGCATCCTCAAACACAACTCTGTCTCTCACCACAAGTCGTGGTGGCTCTTCAGGTCGCATGGGTGCTAAGCCTTGCATAGCCTGGGCATTTTTTCAGATCGATAAAGATGACCCAACTCGTGTTATCTGTAACATTTGTCAGCAAAAGCTAAGTAGAGGCCAAAAAATACATAGTTTGAGTACTTCATGCATGAACCGGCACATGGACATGAAGCATAAGTTGCAGTGGGAAGCTCAGTGTGCTACAATGCGGCCTAGCCGGCCGGGCTAACCACTGTCTGCCATATCTTGTGCATCCGCGGCCTCTTCATCATCTGTGACTGGGGGGACAGCAGTCACACCTGTTTTGGGGCGCAGACCTGCCACCTCTTTACCTGCAACAGCCAGCGTGATTGGCAGGTCATCATTTTCTTTGGAGGTGGTAACACCAGCTGGTGTTGAGCGCTGTCCGACATCGATAGCACCACCTTTGGATCAAGGCAACCTAACATGTCCGCCTGCATCTTCCTCACAGACCGGCAGTTTGCCGGGGACACCCTTATCAACCCCGTCTAAGCACAATAGCCAGCCCTCGGTCCCTCAGATGTGGACAAGTAAAAGACCATTTCCTCCTAGCCTTGAGAAAGCTAAGAGGTTGAATTTCACCATCTGCAAGCTCTTGGCTACAGAAATGCTGCCTTTCCGCCTGGTGGACACAGAGGATTTTCGAGACCTTATGTCCGTCGCAGTGCCCCAGTACCAGATGCCCAGTCGTCACTACTTCTCAAAGAAAGGTGTGCCTGCGCTTCACCAGCATGTCGCACACAACATCACCGCTTCTTTGAGAAACTCTGTGTGTGAAAGGGTGCATTTCACCACAGACACTTGGACGAGTAGGCATGGACAGGGGCGTTACATGTCGCTGACTGGGCACTGGGTAACTATGGTGACAGCAGGACAAGGGGCTGCTGTCCAAGTCTTGCGGTCCCCACGAGTTGTGCGTCAATCCTCTTTATGTCAAAGTTCCTCCACTGCTTCTGCCTCCTCAACCTCCTCTCGGTCTTCCACCTGCACCCAAAGCCTGTCTGGTCATGCCACAAGCTTTCTAACTGTGCAGAAGGGATCCTGCACACCTCTTTACTATGCTGGCAGTAGGGCTCAACGTCATCAGGCGGTTTTTACTTTGAAATGTCTGGGAAATGTGAGTCACACAGCTGAGGAGTTGTGGTCAGCTCTGGAGAACCAATTTCATGAATGGTTGTCTCCACTGGACCTGAAACCAGGGAAGGCCATGTGCGACAATGCTGCAAACCTGGGTGGGGCCCTTCGCCGGGGCAATGTCACACACGTGCCTTGTATGGCTCACGTGTTGAACCTGGTTGTCCAGCAATTTTTAGCCCACTATCCCAGATTAGATGGCCTTCTGCAGAGGACACGGTCGCTGTGTGCTCACTTCCGCCGTTCGCATCCCGCAGCTCAGCGACTTACATCTCTACAGAAGTCGTTGGGCCTGCCACTTCACCGGCTAAAATCCGATGTGCCTACCCGGTGGAATTCAACTCTGCACATGTTGCAGCGACTGTGGCAGCACCGACAAGCCCTGGTGCAATACGTTCTGACGTATAGCCTGGGCCAACGAGATCCAGAGGTGGGGCAAATCACGCTGGAGGAGTGGTCTCAGATCAGGGACCTATGCACCCTTCTGCACAGTTTTGAAATGGCAACGAAGATGTTTAGTGCTGACGATGCCATTATCAGCATGACTATTCCGGTGATTTACATGCTGGAGCACATGTTAAACAGAATTCGGAGTCAGGTGGTGGCACAAGAGGAGGTGGAGGAAGTAGAGGAGGAGGAGTTGTATGCGGAAGGGCTAACATCTGCAAGGTCCAGACGGTCGGCAGCACCAAGGCGGCAGGCATGTGAGGGTGGGGGAGATGGTTTTACCAGGGCGCATGGTAGCAGCCAAACTAGTGAGGAAGGTGCAGGAGCCCAGGAAGAAGTGGAGGACGAACTGATGGAAGACTCATCAGATGAGGGACACCTTGATCACATTTCTGTTGTGCGAGGTTGGGGGGAGAGGACAGAGGAAGGAAGCATGATTGTTACCTCGCCACCAACACAACAGGGACTTGGTGCTCCTGGATGCGCAACACACATGAGTGCCTTCTTGCTGCACTACCTGCAACATGACCCTCGAATTGGGAGAATTAGAAATAATCCTGACTACTGGGTTGCCACACTGTTAGATCCCCGGTACAAAAGTAAATTTGCAGAAATTATTCCTGCCATAGAAAGGGATGCACGCATGCAGGAGTATCAGCAGAGACTGTTGCAGAATCTTACATGTGCTTTTCCACAAAATACCAGTGGTGCACGTAGTGAATCTCACAGTTCCAACTTGCCAACCGTGGGACCGTCAAGTGTTCAGCACTCAATCCGTAACAGAACCACAGTATCTGCTGGTAACATCAATTTTGCGGAATCATTTCACCACTTTTTTAGCCCATCCTTTGCAAGGCCACAGGAGACAAGAAGTCTGACACATAATCAACGCCTAGAGAGGATGGTACAGGAGTATCTCCAAGTAAACATTGAAGCCATGACTGTGTCACTGGACCCTTGCTCTTTTTGGGCTTCCAATCTGGATAAATGGCCGGAGCTAGCCACTTACGCCTTGGAGATCTTGTCATGCCCCGCAGCCAGCGTTCTGTCTGAACGTGTGTTCAGCGCTGCTGGTGGTGTGCTGACAGATAAGCGCACGCGGCTCTCCACTGATAATGTAGACAGACTCACGTTCATAAAGATGAACAAATCATGGATCCGAAACGACTTTTCTACCCCTGTGTCATCCTGGGGAGAGTAAAAGCTTGATGATTGGTTAAATTCACCCTACCAACCGTTTTAAGCTTTCAAATTACTAATCATGTTTATCTGTATCTTGGCTGGAAAATAATTTGGGCTTTGTAGCAGTGTGCAGCACTGATTCTATTAGGCCATCTATAATAAGTTCCACCAGATTTAAAATTACTAATCATGTTTATCTGTATCTTGACTGGAAAATAATTTGGGCTTTGTAGCAGTGTGCAGCACTGATCCTATTAGGCCATCTATACTAAAGCTTCACCAGATTTAAAATTAATAATTTTTAGCTGCATCTAGCCCGGAAAATAATTTTGGGGCTCCGAGATGCGCAAGACACATAAGTGCCTTCTTGCTGCACTACCTGCAGCATGACCCTCATATTGTCAGAATTCGAAGTAATCATGACTACTGGGTTGCCACACTCTTAGATCCCCCAAACTTTTCGATCAACCTTTTCATTTTAATAAAGACCAAAAAAATGGTCATTTTTGAAATTATAAGCATTAGCAGGTTGTTAGAAACTGAAATCAAACAGTTTTCAACTCAAAACTTTATTCTAGGTGATGTTACATTTTCACATAGGACCCCTTGTTCGAAAGGAGCTTCTGAACTCTCTCGTCCATTGAATTTGGCAGGTTTTGGATGGTTTCTGCTTCAATTGTTTTGCATGAGGACAGAATACCCTCCCAGAGCTGTTGCTTAGATGTGAACTGCCTCCCGCCATCATAGACACTCCTTTTAATGATGCTCCAAAGGTTCTGAATGGGGTAGAGGTCAGGGGAGCATGGGGGTCACACCATAAGTTTGTCCCCTTTTATGCCCATATCAGCCAGAGATGCAGATGTTTTATGTGCAGCATGAGATGGTGCATTATCATGCAAAAAAATGATCTTGCTGTGAAATACACGGTTCTTCTTCTTGAACCATGGCAGGAAGTGCTGTTTGAGAAAATCCACATACATTATGGAGTTCATCTTTAGCGCCTTCAGGGATTCTAAAGGGGCCGACAATCTCTCTCCCCATGATTCCAGCCCAAAACATTACTCCACCTCCTCCTTGTTGGCGCTGTAGCCGTGTTTGCGTGGGGTGTCCATCAACCAGCCATCCTCCACTCCATCCATCTGGACCATCGAGCGCTGCACGGCACTCATCCGTGAACAAAACAGTTTTGAAATCAGTCTTCATGTAATGTTTGGCCCACTGGAGCCGTTTCTGCTTGTGTGAAGTGGATAGAGGAGGTCGACAGGATGGCGTATGCACAGCTGCAAACCTCTGAAGGACCCTGCATCTTGTTGTTCGGGGGACGTTGGAGGCACCAGCAGCTTCAAAAACTTGTCTGCTGCTATGACAAGGCTTTTTTGCCGCTGCTCTTTCAACCTGACGTAATTGCCTGTAGGAAAGAGTCCTCAATTTGCCCTTATCAGCACGCACACGTGTGTACTGTGAATCAGCTACATACTTCTTGATTGCCAAGACACTTCATCCTGATCATCGCACAATGTTGATTGTAGTTATGCCTTGACCTAAACACTCCACAATTTGTTGCTTCTCAGCAGCCGACACATCCTTTTTCTTTCCCATTTTGGCAGAAAATGTAGGCTGCTTAATAATGTGAGACAGCCTTCTTAAGTAGTCTTGCCTTTCATTGGACACACCTGCCAAACTAATTAGCACAGGTGTCTGCAATTGCTTACAGTGATATAAAGAGCCCTGACACACATCACCATCAATGAATTAAACTGACAAACAAACAAATTCTTCCCTTATCACTCCTAAACACTTTTTGCATAATAATTTGGAACACAGTGTACATGTGCTTTTCCACAAAACACCAGTGGTTCACGTAGTGAATCTTACAGTTCTAACTTGCCAACCGTGGTCTGTATGGAGTTGTTCAATAAAGGGCCCAAAATTAAGATAACATAGATGGGAGAGGTCTCTATGAATAGGAATTCCTAAGTATTTGATACCCTGTGAGGGCCAGGCAAAGGGAAAGTTGGACTGGATGGAATCCTATATGGATTTGGGGAGGGAGACATCGAGGGCCTCAGACTTCGCTGCATTGATTTTAAAATTTGACCATGTAACAAAGTGATCTATTTCAGCCATAACAGCATGGATGGATATATGTGATTGAGTGATATATACTAGGACATCATCAGCAAATAGAGAGCACTTGTACTCGGTGCCTCCCACCTCAATCCACCTAATATTGGGGTTATGGCGAATTGATGAGAGCAGGTGCTCCGTCACTAGGATGTATAAGAGAGGGGACAGAGAACATCCCTGCCTTGTCCCATTGGTGATTGTGAAAGGTGATGAAAATGTTCTGACGCGCCCCCTGGGCCTTGGGACACCCGGAGCCGGACCCTTTTTGGTGGATGCTGGTGGTTGTAGTCTCCGTGGCGGCGACCCAGTTCCGTGGCTCAGGGCGGTCAAACCAGTGGCGGAACTATTTATGTGGTTTTGATGTTTAAATGTCCGACTACGCCACCCGTGGATTGCGGTCAGAGTGAACCGCCGCTCCAGGGCAGACCGCTGAGGCTGGTGTTGTGGGTGCAGCAGAGCGTAGCATAACTCCCCACGGGAGGAGTATAGCCTCAGGTCAGTGCATGCGGAGGATGGGGGTGATGGTGCAGGGCAGCAGCAGTAACGACACGGAGTCAGTGATGCAGTCCAGGGCCTTTACTCACAGTTCTTATTATCCAGACCACGTCTGCAGGTAACGGCTGCCCACGTCGTACTGTGCTCACCAGGTGAGGGGCTCAGACAACTCCCAGATAACTTTGGAGCGCTTCACAGGACCCCCTTTGTGTGTCCTTTGTCTGGCCTTTCTTACCAACCCTTCTGTCCGGCTGCCTCGGGCCTCCTCTTGGTAAACTTGGCGCCAGTTTCCCTGACCCTATGTGGTGCCTTCCTAGCGGGTGTAGCGAGGGGCTGCGCCACATAAAATGTCACAGCCTCCTGTTTCTAGCTGAGGGTCGTTTCCTGCCTCCACTAGTTTCGGGGACCGGTCTCCCCCTTTGGCCTGACCCCTCCACGCAGGTGGATTCGGGCGTGCGGTGGCGACTCGCCCGTCCGCACCCCTGGGATCCCTTCGTTCCTCGTTCCTGGAGCCTTCTCCGCTCCTCTTCCTTCCTTCTCCCTCTTCCAGGCCTGGGCCTCTGTTACTAGGCCCACCTCCGGAGCAGAGCTCATGCAGAGCCCCTGCTCCCTGCCATTTCTGCTCAGACTTCTCTGCACTGAACTAAGATGGTGCCCACCTTTTATACTCCCTTCTCAATGCACCCAGGAACTGCTTCCTCCCTGCTCCTGCACTACAGGGTTCCCCTTCCTCAGTGTTCCCTCCCCCCACTCCAGCCAGGGACAGGGACTGTCGTGCCCATCTCAGGGGCATATTGGTCGCCCTGCCCCACGGCAATGTGGTGTAATGCATGCAGGTGTCGGGTCCTGATCCACACTCCATCCTTACCTGAGAGTGAGATATCACACCTCTGGGTGAGGTGCAATACCTCTGTAGCAACCGAGCCCTCAGGGTGCTACAGTTCCATTTATCTTCAGCCTAGGTGACGTATTGTGATACAGGGCCGTGATTTTGGCTATAAAAGGGTCCCCTAGACCCCTACCCCAAGCTTTTTAAGAGAATCATATATGGCGTGCCAGGAGACTCTATGGAATTCTTTCTCAGCATCCAACGAGAGTATCTAATTATAAATTTTTAACTGCATCTAGCCCAGGAAATACTTTGTGCCTAGTAGCAGTGTCTGCTAGTCAGCGGATTATCCCGGCTGTTAAGCAAGCTACACCACCTGTAGTTTGGACACTTAATTTTTTCAAAGGAAATGCTTCGGGACCACGGGATACTCAGTGAAGAGCATCAGGAGGCACCCCAAGACATAGGGGCTGGGACTGGCAGTAGGATGCCTTGCGGTGGACAGCCGAGCTCGATCCTTATAAAAGCTTTTTAACTGCAGCAGCTTTAGTGGACACTACTGGAGCTGGAATTACGCGGCTGCTGGCATGAGACTTGCCCTCCAATAGATAGTTGTAAATGGATTTAAAGTGTATTCATTCAAATTAGAGAGACAATTTAAATTAAAAAGCGTAGAGCTGCCTCCACCACAGGGGGGCTCGCTCGACCCACCAGCGGACAGGCACCAGTGTTGGGAGAGGGGGGCTGGCCGTCAGGGTTCACCGCGGCTCTGGCACAAACCCGGCGACACGGAGGTGGCACGGGCAGGAGCGGACTGAACGTGTCGGCTTCTCACTTTTTGGATTTTAGAAGGGCATGACATGCCTATATCTGTGTCTCTCCCTCCTTTTACTCCTCCACCTCTTTTCTTTTCGCATGACTATATGTACTTGTCACTTTTCCATGTGTTAGTTGTGTCTTCTGAGCAGTTTGTCAGCTTTTGGACACCTTTGAAGGTGTTTTCTATGTGTTTCTATGTGTTTTTGTTTGCCTGCCATTGGTTTTAACGGTGTTCGAAGGTGTTCGACGAACAGTTCGACGAACAGTTCGGCGAACACACGGGTGTTTGACGAACTGAACCGAACTCGAACACTACGGGGGTGGCTCAACACTACTATTTAATCCACTGCGACCTACACCACTCTTCCAAGGGGCTTTAAAATAGTCTTGTTAAGCTACTGTGACCTCCACTTCTCTTCCAAGGGGTATTAAAACCGTCTGGTTAAACCACTCTGAACTCCACAGCTCTTCCAAGGGGCATTGACATTGTCTTTTTATTCCACTACGACCTTCACCACTCTGCCAAGGGGCATTAAAACCGTCTTGTTAAGCTACTGTGATGTCCACGTCTCTTACATGGGGCATTGATATTGTCTTTTTATTCCAATGTAACCTCCACCACTCTTCCAAGAGGCATTGATATTGTCTTTTAATTCCACTGTAACCTCCACCACTCTTCCAAGGGGCATTGATATTGTCTTTTTTTTCCACTGCGACCTCCACCACTCTTCCAAGGTTCATTGATATTGTCTTTTTATTCAACTGTAACCTCCACCACTCTTCCAAGAAGCATTTATACCGTCTTGTTAAGCTACTGTGACCTCCACGTCGATTCCACGATGCATTAAAACTTTCTGGTTAAACCACTGTGAACTCCACAGCTCTTCCAAGGGGCATTGATATTGTCTTTTTATTCCACTCCAATCTCCACCACTCTTCCAAGGGGCATTGATATTGTCCTTTTATTTTACTGCGACCTCCACCACTCTTCCAAGGGGCATTAAAACCATCTTGTTAAGCTACTGTGACCTCCAAGTCTCTTCCAAGGGGCATTAAAACCGTCTGGTTAAACCGCTCTGAGCACCATAGCTCTTCCAAGGGGCATTGACAATGTCTATTTATTCCATTGTAACCTTCTGCACTCTTCCAAGTGCATTGATATTGTCTTTTTATTCCTCTGCGACGTCCACGACTTTTCCAAGGGGCATTAAAACCGTCCTGTTAAACTACTGTGACCTCTAAGTTTCTTACACAGGGCATTGATCTTGTCTTTTTATCCCACTGTAACCTCCACCACTCTTCCAAGGGGCATTGATATTGTCTTTTTAATCCACTGCAACCTCCACCACTCTTCCAAGGGGCATTAAAGCCGTCTTGTTAAGCTACTGTCACGTCCAAGTCTATTCCACGGGGCATTGATATTGTCTTTTTATTCCACTGCGACTTCCACCTCTCTTTTAAGGGGCATTGATATTGTCTTTTTAATCCACTGCGACCTCCACCACTCTTCCAAGGGGCATTAAAACAGTCTTGTTAAGCTACTGTGACCTCCACGTCTCTTCCAAGGGGCATTAAAACCGTCTCTTTAAACCACTCTGAACTCCACAGCTCTTCCAAGGGGCATTGATATTTTCTTTTTATTCCACTGTAACCTCCACCACTCTTCCAAGGGGCATTGATGTTGTCTTTTTATTCCACTGCGACCTCCACCACTCTTCCAATGGGCATTGTTATTGTCTTTTTAATCCCCTGCAAGCTCCACCACTCTTCCAAGGGGCATTAAAACCGTCTTGTTTAGTTACTGTGACCTCCACGTCCCTTCCTCGGGGCATTGATATTGTCTTTTTATTCCACTGCGACCTCCACCACTCTTCCAAGTGGCATTGATATTGTCTTTTTAGTTCCCTACGAACTCCACCACTCTCCAAGGGGCATTAAAACCGTCTTGTTATGCTACTGTGACGTCGACTTCTCTTCCAATGGGCATTAAAACCATCTGGTTAAACCACTCTGAACTCCACAGCTCTTCCAAGAGGCATTTGCATTGTCTTTTTATTCCACTCTAACCTCCACAACTCTTCCAAGTGGCATGGACATTGTCTTTTTATTCCACTGCGACCTCCACCACTCTTCCAAGGGGCATTAAAACCATATTGTTAAGCAAGAGTGACGTCCACGTCCCTTCCACGGGGCATTGATAGTGTCTTTTTATTCCACTGCGACCTCCACCACTCTTCCAAGGGGCATTAAAACCGTCTTGTTAAGTTACTGTGACCTCCACGTCTCTTCCAAGGAGTGTTAAAACCGTCTGGTTATACCACAATGAACTCCACAGCTCTTCCAAGGGGCATTATTATTGTCTTTTTATTCCACTGCGACCTCCACCAGTTCTCCAAGAGGCATTAAAAGCGTCTTGTTAAGCTACTGTGACCTCCATGTCTCTTCCACGGGGCATTGAAATTGTCTTTTTATTCCAATGTAAACTCCACCACTCGTCCAAGGGGCATTGATAATGTCTTTTTATTCCACTGCTACCTCCACCACTCTTCCAAGGAGCATTGAAAATGTCTTTTTATTCCACTGCGACCTCCACCACTCTTCCAAGGCTCATTGATATTGTCTTTTTAATCCACTGCGACCTCCACCACTCTTCCAATGGGCATTAAAACAGTCTTGTTAAGCTACTGTGACCTCCACGCCTCTTCCAAGGGGCATTAAAACCGTCTCTTTAAACCACTCTGAACTCCACAGCTCTTCCAAGGGGCATTGATATTTTCTTCTTATTCCACTGTAACCTCCACCACTCTTCCAAGGGGCATTGATGTTGTCTTTTTATTCCACTGCGACCTCCACCACTCTTCCAATGGGCATTGTTATTGTCTTTTTAATCCCCTGCAAGCTCCACCACTCTTCCAAGGGGCATTAAAACCGTCTTGTTTAGTTACTGTGACCTCCACGTCCCTTCCTCGGGGCATTGATATTGTCTTTTTATTCCACTGCGACCTCCACCACTCTTCCAAGTGGCATTGATATTGTCTTTTTAGTCCCCTACGAACTCCACCACTCTCCAAGGGGCATTAAAACCGTCTTGTTATGCTACTGTGACGTCGACTTCTCTTCCAATGGGCATTAAAACCATCTGGTTAAACCACTCTGAACTCCACAGCTCTTCCAAGGGGCATTTGCATTGTCTTTTTATTCCACTCTAACCTCCACAACTCTTCCAAGTGGCATGGACATTGTCTTTTTATTCCACTGCAACCTCCACCACTCTTCCAAGGGGCATTAAAACCATATTGTTAAGCAAGAGTGACGTCCACATCCCTTCCACGGGGCATTGATAGTGTCTTTTTATTCCACTGCGACCTCCACCACTCTTCCAAGGGGCATTAAAACCGTCTTGTTAAGTTACTGTGACCTTCACATCTCTTCCAAGGAGTGTTAAAACCATCTGGTTATACCACAATGAACTCCACAGCTCTTCCAAGGGGCATTATTATTGTCTTTTTATTCCACTGCGACCTCCACCAGTTCTCCAAGAGACATTAAAAGCGTCTTGTTAAGCTACTGTGACCTCCATGTCTCTTCCACGGGGCATTGAAATTGTCTTTTTATTCCAATGTAAACTCCACCATTCGTCCAAGGGGCATTAATAATGTCTTTTTTTTCCACTGCTACCTCCACCACTCTATCAAGGAGCATTGAAAATGTCTTTTTATTCCACTGCGACCTCCACCACTCTTCCAAGGCTCATTGATATTGTCTTTTTAATCCACTGCGACCTCCACCACTCTTCCAAGGGGCATTAAAACCGTCTTGTTAAGCTATTGTGACCTCCACAACTCTTCCACGGGGCATTGATATTGTCTTTTTATTCAACTGTAACCTCCACCACTCTTCCAAGAAGCATTTATACCGTCTTGTTAAGCTACTGTGACCTCCACGTCGATTCCACGATGCATTAAAACTTTCTGGTTAAACCACTGTGAACTCCACAGCTCTTCCAAGGGGCATTGATATTGTCTTTTTATTCCACCCCAATCTCCACCACTCTTCCAAGGGGCATTGATATTGTCCTTTTATTTTACTGCGACCTCCACCACTCTTCCAAGGGGCATTAAAACCATCTTGTTAAGCTACTGTGACCTCCAAGTCTCTTCCAAGGGGCATTAAAACCGTCTGGTTAAACCGCTCTGAGCACCATAGCTCTTCCAAGGGGCATTGACAATGTCTATTTATTCCATTGTAACCTTCTGCACTCTTCCAAGTGCATTGATATTGACTTTTTATTCCTCTGCGACGTCCACGACTTTTTCAAGGGGCATTAAAACCGTCCTGTTAAACTACTGTGACCTCTAAGTTTCTTACACAGGGCATTGATCTTGTCTTTTTATTCCACTGTAACCTCCACCACTCTTCCAAGGGGCATTGATATTGTCTTTTTAATCCACTGCAACCTCCAACACTCTTCCAAGGGGCATTAAAGCCGTCTTGTTAAGCTACTGTCACGTCCAAGTCTATTCCACGGGGCATTGATATTGTCTTTTTATTCCACTGCGACTTCCACCTCTCTTTTAAGGGGCATTTATATTGTCTTTTTAATCCACTGCGACCTCCACCACTCTTCCAAGGGGCATTAAAACAGTATTGTTAAGCTACTGTGACCTCCACGTCTCTTCCAAGGGGCATTAAAACCGTCTCTTTAAACCACTCTGAACTCCACAGCTCTTCCAAGGGGCATTGATATTTTCTTTTTATTCCACTGTAACCTCCACCACTCTTCCAAGGGGCATTGATGTTGTCTTTTTATTCCACTGCGACCTCCACCACTCTTCCAATGGGCATTGTTATTGTCTTTTTAATCCCCTGCAAGCTCCACCACTCTTCCAAGGGGCATTAAAACCGTCTTGTTTAGTTACTGTGACCTCCACGTCCCTTCCTCGGGGCATTGATATTGTCTTTTTATTCCACTGCGACCTCCACCACTCTTCCAAGGGGCATTGATATTGTCTTTTTAGTCCCCTACGAACTCCACCACTCTCCAAGGGGCATTAAAACCGTTTTGTTATGCTACTGTGACGTCGACTTCTCTTCCAATGGGCATTAAAACCATCTGGTTAAACCACTCTGAACTCCACAGCTCTTCCAAGGGGCATTTGCATTGTCTTTTTATTTCACTCTAACCTCCACAACTCTTCCAAGTGGCATGGACATTTTCTTTTTAATCCACTGCGACCTCCACCACTCTTCCAATGGGCATTAAAACAGTCTTGTTAAGCTACTGTGACCTCCACGCCTCTTCCAAGGGGCATTAAAACCGTCTCTTTAAACCACTCTGAACTTCACAGCTCTTCCAAGGGGCATTGATATTTTCTTTTTATTCCACTGTAACCTCCACCACTCTTCCAAGGGGCATTGATGTTGTCTTTTTATTCCACTGCGACCTCCACCACTCTTCCAATGGGCATTGTTATTGTCTTTTTAATCCCCTGCAAGCTCCACCACTCTTCCAAGGGGCATTAAAGCCGTCTTGTTTAGTTACTGTGACCTCCACGTCCCTTCCTCGGGGCATTGATATTGTCTTTTTATTCCACTGCGACCTCCACCACTCTTCCAAGTGGCATTGATATTGTCTTTTTAGTCCCCTACGAAATCCACCACTCTCCAAGGGGCATTAAAACCGTCTTGTTATGCTACTGTGACGTCGACTTCTCTTCCAATGGGCATTAAAACCATCTGGTTAAACCACTCTGAACTCCACAGCTCTTCCAAGGGGCATTTGCATTGTCTTTTTATTCCACTCTAACCTCCACAACTCTTCCAAGTGGCATGGACATTGTCTTTTTATTCCACTGCGACCTCCACCACTCTTCCAAGGGGCATTAAAACCATATTGTTAAGCAAGAGTGACGTCCACATCCCTTCCACGGGGCATTGATAGTGTCTTTTTATTCCACTGCGACCTCCACCACTCTTCCAAGGGGCATTAAAACCGTCTTGCTAAGTTACTGTGACCTCCACGTCTCTTCCAAGGAGTGTTAAAACCGTCTGGTTATACCACAATGAACTCCACAGCTCTTCCAAGGGGCATTATTATTGTCTTTTTATTCCACTGCGACCTCCACCAGTTCTCCAAGAGGCATTAAAAGCGTCTTTTTAAGCTACTGTGACCTCCATGTCTCTTCCACGGGGCATTGAAATTGTCTTTTTATTCCAATGTAAACTCCACCACTCGTCCAAGGGGCATTGATAATGTCTTTTTATTCCACTGCTACCTCCACCACTCTTCCAAGGAGCATTGAAAATGTCTTTTTATTCCACTGCGACCTCCACCACTCTTCCAAGGCTCATTGATATTGTCTTTTTAATCCACTGCGACCTCCACCACTCTTCCAATGGGCATTAAAACAGTCTTGTTAAGCTACTGTGACCTCCACGTCTCTTCCAAGGGGCATTAAAACCGTCTCTTTAAACCACTCTGAACTCCACAGCTCTTCCAAGGGGCATTGATATTTTCTTTTTATTCCACTGTAACCTCCACCACTCTTCCAAGGGGCATTGATGTTGTGTTTTTATTCCACTGCGACCTCCACCACTCTTCCAATGGGCATTGTTATTGTCTTTTTAATCCCCTGCAAGCTCCACCACTCTTCCAAGGGGCATTAAAACCGCCTTGTTTAGTTACTGTGACCTCCACGTCCCTTCCTCGGGGCATTGATATTGTCTTTTTATTCCACTGCGACCTCCACCACTCTTCCAAGGGGCATTGATATTGTCTTTTTAGTCCCCTACGAACTCCACCACTCTCCAAGGGGCATTAAAACCGTCTTGTTATGCTACTGTGACGTCGACTTCTCTTCCAATGGGCATTAAAACCATCTGGTTAAACCACTCTGAACTCCACAGCTCTTCCAAGGGGCATTTGCATTGTCTTTTTATTCCACTCTAACCTCCACAACTCTTCCAAGTGTCATGAACATTGTCTTTTTATTCCACTGCGACCTCCACCACTCTTCCAAGGGGCATTAAAACCATATTGTTAAGCAAGAGTGACGTCCACATCCCTTCCACGGGGCATTGATACTGTCTTTTTATTCCACTGCGACCTCCACCACTCTTCCAAGGGGCATTAAAACCGTCTTGTTAAGTTACTGTGACCTCCACGTCTCTTCCAAGGAGTGTTAAAACCGTCTGGTTATACCACAATGAACTCCACAGCTCTTCCAAGGGGCATTATTATTGTCTTTTTATTCCACTGCGACCTCCACCAGTTCTCCAAGAGGCATTAAAAGCGTCTTGTTAAGCTACTGTGACCTCCATGTCTCTTCCACGGGGCATTGAAATTGTCTTTTTATTCCAATGTAAACTCCACCATTCGTCCAAGGGGCATTAATAATGTCTTTTTATTCCACTGGACCTCCACCACTCTTCCAAGGCTTATTGATATTGTCTTTTTAATCCACTGCGACCTCCACCACTCTTCCAAGGGGCATTAAAACCGTCTTGTTAAGCTATTGTGACCTCCACAACTCTTCCACGGGGCATTGATATTGTCTTTTTATTTAACTGTAACCTCCACCACTGTTCCAAGGGGCATTGATATTGTCTTTTTATTCCACTGTAACCTCCATCACTCTTCCAAGGGGTATTGATATTGTCTTTTTATTCAACTTTAACCTCCACCACTCTTCCAAGGGGCATTGATATTGTCTTTTTATTCCACTGCGACCTCAACCACTCTTCCAAGGGGAATTCATATTGTCTTTTTAATCCACTGCGACCTCCACCACTCTTCCAAGGGGCATTAAAACCGTCTTGTTAAGCTACTGTCACCTCCACATCCCTTCCAATGGGCATTAAAACAGTCAATTTAAACTACTCTGAACTCCACAGCTCTTGCAAGGGGCATTGATATTGTCTTTTTATTCCAATGTAACCTCCAACACTCTTCCAAGGGGCATTGAAATCATCTTGTTAAGCTACTGTGACCTCCACGTCTCTTTCACGCGGCATTGATATTGTCTTTTTTTTCCACTCTAACCTCCACCACTCTTCCAAGGGGCATTGATATTGTCTTTTTATTCCACTGGGACCTTCACCACTCTTCCAAGTGGCATTGATATTGTCTTTTTAAACCATTTCGACCTCCACCACTCTTCCAAGGGGCATTAAAACCGTATTGTTAAGCTACTGTGACCTCCACGTCTCTTCCAAGGTGCATTAAAAAAGTCAATTTAAACCACTCTGAACTCCACAGCTCTTGCAAGAGGCATTGATATTGTCTTTTTACTCCACTGTAACCTACAGCACTCTTTCAAGGCTCATTGATATTGTCTTTTTATTGCACTACGACTTCCACCACTCTCCCAAGGTGCATTAAAAACATCTTGTTTAGCTACTGTAACGTCCATATCTATACCACCGGGCATTGATATTGTCTTTTTATTCCACTGTGTCCTCCACCACTCTTCCAAGGGGTATTGATATTGTCTTTTTATTCCACTGCGACTTCCACCTCTCTTCTAAGGGTCATTGATATTGTCTTTTTAATCCACTGCGACCTCCACCACTCTTCCAAGATGCATTAAAACAGTCTTGTTAAGCTACTGTGACCTCCACATCTCTTCCAAGGGGCATTAAAACCGTCTGGTTAAACCACTCTGAACTCCACAGCTCTTCCAAGGGGCATTGATATGATCTTTTTATTCCAGTGTAACCTCCACCATTCTTCCAAGGGGTATTGATATTGTCTTTTTAATGCACTGCGACCTCCACCACTCTTCCAAGGGGCATTGATATTGTCTTTTTAATCAACTGCGACCTCCACCTCTCTTCCAAGGGGCATTAAAACAGTCTTGTTAAGCTACTGTGACCTCCTCGTCTCTTCTAAGAGGCATGAAAACCGTCTGGTTAAACACTCTGAATTCCACAGCTCTTCCAAGGGGCATTGATATTGTCTTTTTATTCGACTGTAACTTCCACCACTCTTCCAAGGGGCATTTATATTGTCATTTTATTCCACTGCGACCTCCACCACTCTTCCAAGGGGCATTGATATTGTCTTTTTAATCAACTGCGACCTCCACCTCTCTTCCAAGGCGCATTAAAACCATCTTGTGAAGCTACTGTGACCTCCACGTCCCTTCCACGGGGCATTGATGTTGTCTTTTTATTCCACTACGACCTCCACCACTCTTCCAAGGGGCATTGATATTGTCTTTTTAATCCAATGCAACCTCCACCACTCTTCCAAGGAGCACTGGTATTGTCTTTTTATTCCACTGTAACCTCCACCACTCTTCCAAGGGGCATCGATTTTGTCTTTTTATTCCACTGCGACCTCTACCACCCTTCCAATGGGCATTGATATTGTCTTTTTAATCCACTGCAACCTCCACCACTCTTCCAAGGGGCATTAAAGCAGTCTTGTTAAGCTACTGTCACGTCCATGTCTATTCCACGGGGCATTGATATTGTCTTTTTATTCCACTGTAACCTCCACCACTCTTCCAAGTGGCACTGACATTGTCTTTTTATTCCACTGCGACTTCCACCTCTCTTCTAAGTGGCATTGATATTGTATTTTTTATCCACTTCGACCTCCACCACTCTTCCAAGCGCATTAAAACAGTCTTGTTAAGCTACTGTGACCTCCACGTCTCTTCCAAGGGGCATTAAAACTGTCTTGTAGTACCACTCTGAACTCCACAGCTCTTCCAAGGGATATTGATATTGTCTTTTTATTCCACTGTAACCTCCACCACTCTTCCAAGTGGCATTGATTTTGTCTTTTTATTCCACTGCGACCTCCACCACTCTTCCAATGGGCACTGTTATTGTCTTTTTAATCCCCTGCAACCTCCACCACTCTTCCAAGGGGCATTAAAACCACCTTGTTAATCTACTGTGACCTCCTCGTCCCTTCCACTGGTCATTGATATTGTCTTTTTATTCCAGTGCGACCTCCTCCACTCTTCCAAGGGGCATTGATATTGTCTTTTTAATCCACTGCGAACTGAACCACTCTTCTAAGGGGCATTAAAACCGCCTTGTTATGCTACTGTGACGTCGACTTCTCTTCCAAGGGGCATTAAAACCATCTGGTTAAACCACTCTGAACTCCACAGCTCTTCCAAGGGGCATTTGTTTTGTCTTTTTATTCCACTCTAACCTCCACCACTCTTCCAAGGGTCATTGACATTGTCTTTTTATTCCACTGCGACCTCCAGCACTCTTCCAAGGGGCATTAAAACCATATTTTGTAAGCTACAGTGACCTCCACATCTCTTCCACGGGGCATTGATATTGTCTTTTTATTCCACTGTAATCTCCACCACTCTTCCAAGGGGCATTGATATTGTCTTTTTATTCTACTACGAACTCCGCCACTCTTCCAAGGGGCATTGATATTGTCTTTTTATTCCACTGCGAACTCCACCACTCTTCCAAGGGGCATTAAAACCGTCTTGTTGAGTTACTGTGAACTCCACGTCTCTTCCAAGGAGCGTTAAAACCGTCTGGTTACACCACTCTGAAGTCCACAGCTATTCCAAGGGGCATTATTATTGTCTTTTTATTCCAATGTAACCTCCACCACTCTACCAAGGGGCATTAATAATGTCTTTTTATTCCACTGCGACCTCCACCAGTCCTCCAAGAGGCATTAAAACCGCCTTGATAAGCTACTGTGACCTCCAAGTCTCTTCCACGGGGCATTGAAATTGTCTTTTTATTCCACTGTAACCTCCACCACTCGTCCAAGGGGCATTGATATTGTCTTTTTATTCCACTGCGACATCCACCACTCTTTCAAGGGGCATTGATAATGTCTTTTTATTCCACTCCGACGTCCACCACTCTTCCAAGGGGCATTGATAATATCTTTTTAATCCACTGCGACCTCCACCACTCTTCCAAGGGGCATTAAAACCGTCTTGTTAAGCTATTGTGACCTCCACATCTCTTCCACGGGGCATTGATATTTTCTTTTTATTTAACTGTAACCTCCCACACTGTTCCAAGAGGCATTGATATTGTCTTTTTATTCCACTGTGACCTCCACCACTCTTCCAAGGGGCATTGATATTGTCTTTTTATTCCACAGCGACCTCTACCACTTTTACAAGGGGCATTCATATTGTCTTTTTAATCCACTGCTACCTCCACCACTCTTCCAAGGGGCATTGATGTTGTCTTTTTATTCCACTGCGACCTCCAACACTCTTCCAATGGGCATTGTTATTGTCTTTTTAATCCCCTGCAAGCTCCACCACTCTTCCAAGGGGCATTAAAACCGTCTTGTTAAGCTATTGTGACCTCCACATCTCTTCCACGGGGCATTGATATTGTCTTTTTATTTAACTGTAACCTCCCACACTGTTCCAAGAGGCATTGATATTGTATTTTTATTCCACTGTGACCTCCACCACTCTTCCAAGGGGCATTGATATTGTCTTTTTATTCCACAGCGACCTCTACCACTTTTACAAGGGGCATTCATATTGTCTTTTTAATCCACTGCTACCTCCACCACTCTTCCAAGGGGCATTGATGTTGTCTTTTTATTCCACTGCGACCTCCACCACTCTTCCAATGGGCATTGTTATTGTCTTTTTAATCCCCTGCAAGCTCCACCACTCTTCCAAGGGGCATTAAAACCATCTTGTTTAGTTACTGTGACCTCCACGTCCCTTCCTCGGGGCATTGATATTGTCTTTTTATTCCACTGCGACCTCCACCACTCTTCCAAGGGGCATTGATATTGTCTTTTTAGTCCCCTACGAACTCCACCACTCTCCAAGGGGCATTAAAACCGTCTTGTTATGCTACTGTGACGTCGACTTCTCTTCCAATGGGCATTAAAACCATCTGGTTAAACCACTCTGAACTCCACAGCTCTTCCAAGGGGCATTTGCATTGTCTTTTTATTCCACTCTAACCTCCACAACTCTTCCAAGTGGCATGGACATTGTCTTTTTATTCCACTGCGACGTCCACCACTCTTCCAAGGGGCATTGATAATATCTTTTTAATCCACTGCGACCTCCACCACTCTTCCAAGGGGCATTAAAACCGTCTTGTTAAGCTATTGTGACCTCCACATCTCTTCCACGGGGCATTGATATTGTCTTTTTATTTAACTGTAACCTCCCACACTGTTCCAAGAGGCATTGATATTGTCTTTTTATTCCACTGTGACCTCCACCACTCTTCCAAGGGGCATTGATATTGTCTTTTTATTCCACAGCGACCTCTACCACTTTTACAAGGGGCATTCATATTGTCTTTTTAATCCACTGCTACCTCCACCACTCTTCCAAGGGGCATTGATATTGTCTATTTATTCCACTGGGACCTTCACCACTCTTCCAAGGGGCATTGATATTGTCTTTTTAATCCTCTGCGACCTCCACCACTCTTTCAAGGGGCATTAAAAATGTCTTTTTAAGCTACTGTGACCTCCACGTCACTTCCAATTGGCATTAAAACCATCTGGTTAAACCACTCTGAACTCCACAGCTCTTCCAAGGGGCATTGGTATTGTCTTTTTATTCCACTCTCACCTCCACCACTCTTCCAAGGGGCATTGACATTGTCTTTTTATTCCACTGCGAACTCCACCATTCTTCCAGGGGGCATTAAAACTGTCTTGTTAAGCTACAGTGACCTCCACATCTCTTCCACGGGGCATTGATATTGTCTTTAAATTCCACTGTAACCTCCACCACTCTACCAAGGGGCATTGACATTGTATTTTTATTCCACTGCGACCTCCACCACTCTTCCAAAGGGCATTGATATTGTCTTTTTAATCCACTGCGACCTCCACCACTCTTCCAAAGGGCATTAAAAACATCTTGTTAAGCTACTGTGACCTCCACGTCTCTTCCACGGGGCATTGATATTGTCTTTTTATTCCAATGCGACCTCCACCACTCTTCCTCGGGGCATTGATATTGTCTTTTTAATCCACTGTAACATGCATCACTCTTGCATGTGGCATTAAAACCGTCTTGTTAAGCTATTGTGACCTCCACGCCTCTTCCAAGGGGCATTAAAACCGTATGGTTAAACCAATCTGAACTCCACAGATCTTCCAAGGGGCATTGATATTGTCTTTTTATTACACTGTATCCTCCACCACTCTTCCAAGGGGCATTGATATTGTCTTTTTATTCCACTGCGACCTCCAGCACTCTTCCAAGGGGCATTAAAACCGTCTTGTTAATCTACTGTGACCTCCATGTCTCTTCCACAGGGCATTGATATTGTCTTTTTAATCCACTGCTACCTCCACCACTCTTCCAAGGGGCATTGATGTTGTCTTTTTATTCCACTGCGACCTCCACCACTCTTCCAATGGGCATTGTTATTGTCTTTTTAATCCCCTGCAAGCTCCACCACTCTTCCAAGGGGCATTAAAACCGTCTTGTTTAGTTACTGTGACCTCCACGTCCCTTCCTCGGGGCATTGATATTGTCTTTTTATTCCACTGCGACCTCCACCACTCTTCCAAGGGGCATTGATATTGTCTTTTTAGTCCCCTACGAACTCCACCACTCTCCAAGGGGCATTAAAACCGTCTTGTTATGCTACTGTGACGTCGACTTCTCTTCCAATGGGCATTAAAACCATCTGGTTAAACCACTCTGAACTCCACAGCTCTTCCAAGGGGCATTTGCATTGTCTTTTTATTCCACTCTAACCTCCACAACTCTTCCAAGTGGCATGGACATTGTCTTTTTATTCCACTGCGACGTCCACCACTCTTCCAAGGGGCATTGATAATATCTTTTTAATCCACTGCGACCTCCACCACTCTTCCAAGGGGCATTAAAACCGTCTTGTTAAGCTATTGTGACCTCCACATCTCTTCCACGGGGCATTGATATTGTCTTTTTATTTAACTGTAACCTCCCACACTGTTCCAAGAGGCATTGATATTGTCTTTTTATTCCACTGTGACCTCCACCACTCTTCCAAGGGGCATTGATATTGTCTTTTTATTCCACAGCGACCTCTACCACTTTTACAAGGGGCATTCATATTGTCTTTTTAATCCACTGCTACCTCCACCACTCTTCCAAGGGGCATTGATATTGTCTTTTTATTCCACTGGGACCTTCACCACTCTTCCAAGGGGCATTGATATTGTCTTTTTAATCCACTGCGACCTCCACCACTCTTTCAAGGGGCATTAAAAATGTCTTTTTAAGCTACTGTGACCTCCACGTCACTTCCAATTGGCATTAAAACCATCTGGTTAAACCACTCTGAACTCCACAGATCTTCCAAGGGGCATTGATATTGTCTTTTTATTACACTGTATCCTCCAGCACTCTTCCAAGGGGCATTAAAACCGTCTTGTTAATCTACTGTGACCTCCATGTCTCTTCCACAGGGCATTGATATTGTCTTTTTATTCCACTGGAACCTCCGACACTCTTCCAAGGTGCATTGATATTGTCTTTTTAATCCACTGCGAACTCCACCACTCTTCCAAGGGGCATTGATATTGTCCTTTTAATCCACTGCGAACTCCACCACTTTTCTAAGGGGCATTAAAAACGTCTTTTTAAGCTACTGTGACCTCCACGTCACTTCCAATGGGCATTAAAACCGTCTGGTTTAACTACTCTGAACTCCATTGCTCTTCCAAGGGGCATTGATATTGTCTTTTTAATCCACTGTTACCTACACCACTCTTCCAAGGGGCATTGATATTGTTTTTTTTATTCCACTGCGACCTCCACTACTCTTTCAAGGGGCATTGATATTGTCTTTTTATTCCACTGCGACCTCCACCACTCTTCTAAGGGGCATTTATATTGTCTTTTTAATCAACTGCGACCTCCACCACTCTTCCAAGGGCCATTGAAACCGTGTTGTTAAGCTACTTTGACCTCCACGTCAATTTCACGGGGCATTAAAACCGTCATTTTAAACCACTCTGAACTCCACAGCTCTTGTAAGGGGCATTGATATTGTCTTTTTATTCCAATGTAACCACCAGCACTCTTCCAAGGGGCATTGATATTGTCTTTTTATTCCACTGCAACTTCCTCGTCTCTTCCAAGGGGCATTAAAAACGTCTTGTTAAGCTACTGTGACCTCCAAGTCTCTTTCACGGGGCATTGATATTATCTTTTTATTCCACTGTAACCTCCACCACTCTTCCAAGGGGCATTGATATTGTCTTTTTATTCCACTGGGACCTTCACCACTCTTCCAAGTGGCATTGATATTGTCTTTTTAATCCACTGCGACCTCCACCACTCTTCCAAGGGGCATTAAAACTGTATTGTTAAGCTACTGTGACCTCCACGTCTTTTACAAAGTGCATTAAAACGGTCAATTTAAGCCACTCTGAACTCCACAGCTCTTGCAAGAGGCATTGATATTGTCTTTTTATTCCACTGTAACCTACAGCACTCTTTCAAGGGGCATTGATATTGTCTCTTTATTTCACTATGTCTTCCACCACTCTCCCAAGGTGCATTAAAAACATCTTCCTTAGCTACTGTAATGTCCATGTCTATTCCACTGGGCATTGATATTGTCATTTTATTCCACTGTATCCTCCACCACTCTTCCAAGGGGTATTGATATTGTCTTTTTATTCCACTGCTACTTCAACCTCTCTTCTAAGGGGCATTGATATTGTCTTTTTATTCCACTGCCACCTCCACCTCTCTTCCAAGTGGCATTGACATTGTCTTTTTATTCCACTGCGACTACCACCTCTCTTCTAAGGTGCATTGATATTGTCTTTTTAATCCACTGTAACCTCCACCACTTTTCCTATGGGAATTGATATTGTCTTTTTACTATTATTATTATTATTATTATTTATTATTATATCGCCATTTATTCTATGGCGCTTTACATGTGATAGGGATATACCTAATAAAAGCATTTACATAATCTTAACAAAACGAGTCAGCGACTGGTACAGGAGGAGCAAGGACCCTGCCCGCGAGGGCTCACATTCTAGAAGGGATGGGTGAGGATACATTAGGTGAGGGTAGAGTTGGTCATGCAGCGGTGGTTACTGCAGGTTGTAGGCTTGTCGGAAGAGGTGGGTCTTCAGGTTTGTTTTGAAGGTTTCCACGGTCGGCGAGAGTCTGATGTGTTGGGGTAGAGAGTTCCAGAGTAGGGGGGATGCACGGGAGAAATCTTGTATACGATTGTGGGAGGAGGAGATAAGAGGGGAGTAGAGAAGGAGATCTTGTGAGGATCGGAGGTTGCATGCAGGTAAGTACCGGGAGACTAGGTCACAGATGTATGGGGGAGACAAGTTGTGGATGGCTTTGTATGCCATGGTTAGAGTTTTGAACTGGATTCTCTGGGCAATGGGGAGCCAGTGAAGAGATTGACAGAGAGGAGAGGAATAGCGGGGGAACAGGTGAATTAGTCGAGTAGCAGAGTTTAGGATAGATTGGAGAGGCGCTAGAGTGTTCTAAGGGAGGCCACGGTGCAGGAGGTTGCAGTAGTCGAGGCGGGATATGATGAGGGCATGCACTAGTGTTTTGGCAGAGTCTTTGCTGAGGAATGCACGGATCCGGGAGATGTTTTTGAGTTGGAGTTGGCAGGAAGTGGAAAGGGCTTGGATATGTGGCTTGAAGGAGAGATCAGAGTCCAGGGTTACTCCAAGGCAGCGAGCTTGTGGGACTGGGGAGAGTGAACAGCCATTGACGTTGAAGGCTAGGTCAGATGGGGGATGTGAATGAGAGAGTGGAAAGATGATGAACTCTGTTTTATCCATGTTGAGTTTTAGAAATCTGTCAGAGAAGAAGAATGACATGGCGGACAGACATTGTGGGATTTTGGTTAGTAGGGAGGAGATATCGGGTCCTGAGAGGTAGATCTGTGTGTCGTCAGCATAGAGGTGATACTGAAAACCGTGAGACTCTATGAGCTGTCCCAGGCCAAAGGTGTAGATGGAGAAGAGCAGAGGTCCTAGATTTGAAACTTTGGGGACACCGACAGTTAGGGGGCGAGATGAGGAGGTGGTGCGTGAGTGGGAGACGCTGAATGTCCTGTCTGTTAAGTATGAGGAGATCCAAGATAGAGCCAAGTCCGTGATGCCATGAGATGAGAAAATGTGGAGTAAGAGGGAATGGTCCACTGTGTCAAAGGCAGATGACAGGTCCAGAAGGAGGAGGATGGAGTAGTGTCGCTTGGATTTGGCATTTAGTAGGTCGTTGGTGACTTTGGTCAGGGCAGTTTCAGTCGAGTGATGCTGTCTGAAGCCAGATTGCAGGCGGTCGAAGAGGGAGCAGGAGGAGAGGTGGGAGGACAGTTCAAGGTGGACATGTTGTTCTAGTAGTTTTGAGGCAAAGGGGAGGAGTGATATGGGGCGGTAGCAAGTCAGAGAGGAAGGGTCAAGGGAGGGCTTTTTTAGGATGGGTGTGATTGCGGCATGTTTGAAATATGAGGGGAAGACACCGGTTGTTAGTGACAGATTGAAGAGGTGGGTTAGGGTTGGGATGAAGACTGTGGTAAGGTTAGTGATGAGGTGGGATGGGATTGGGTCAAGTTCGCAGGTGTTGAGGTGTGATTTGGAGAGTAAAGAGGAGACTTGACCTTCTGTAATGGTGGAGAAGTTGGGTTTGGAGGAGGAGGGTTGAATAGATATGAGGAGGGGTTGTGTGGACTTTAGGCAAAAGTTTTGTCTGATGGTGTCAATCTTCTGTTTGAAGAATGAGGCACAGTCGTCGGCTGAGATGAGAGAAGAGGGAGGAGGTGCTGGGGGACAAAGGAGAGAGTTGAAAGTGTTAAATAGCTGTTTAGGGTTGTGAGATAGGGAGGATATGAGACATGAGAAGTAGGTTTGTTTTGCTGTACTGAGTGCGAACTTGAAATTAGTGAGGGATTGCTTGAATGCGATGGAGTGCTCGATGGAGTGAGACCTTTTCCATTTCTGCTCCGCAACCCTGGAGGCCTGGCGCAGTTCTTTAGTAAGTTTAGTGTGCCAGGGTTGCCTGTTGAATGTGCGAGATGTGGTGTGTGTGAGAGGGGCGATCGAGTCTAGAGCTGCAGCAATTGTGGTGTTATATGAAGCAGCAGCAACGTCTGCATCGTGTAAGGAATTTATGTCTGTAAGAGGGAGGAGGGATTCAGAGAGTGAGTGTAAGTCAAGGTGTTTGAGATTTCTGCGAGGGTATGCAAATTTGTGGAGTGGGGATTGTTGCCCCAGGGAGGAGAGAGAAGAGAATGTAAGTAGGCTGTGATCAGAGAGAGGGAGAGGTGAGTTAGAGAGGTTAGATAGGGAACAGAGGCGGGTGAAGATGAGGTCCAGTGTGTGGCCATCTTTGTGGGTGGGTGTGGAAGACCATTGAGTGAGTCCGAAGGAGGAAGAGAGAGATATGAACTTAGAGACAGACGAGTGGGAAGTGTTAATGGGGATGTTGAAGTCACCCATTATGATAGTGGGGATGTCAGTGGAGAGGAAGTGAAGCAGCCAGGTGGTGAAGTGGTTTAAGAAGGTGGTGGCTTGCCCTGGGGGTCGGTAAACGACGGCGAGTTGGAGGTTGGAGGGGGAATAGATGCGCACACAGTGCACCTCAAAAGAGGGGAGTGTAACGGAGGGTGGCAGTGGGATTTGGGTGAAAGCACAGTGTTCTGATAGGAGAAAACCTACGCCTCCACCATGTTTGCCGTTGCGGCGGGGGGTGTGGGAAAGGTGGAATCCGCCATATGAAAGTGCAGCTGGGGAGGCTGTGTCAGAGGGGGTGAGCCAGGTTTCAGTGATGGCGAGGAAGGAAAGTTTGTTTGTAATGAAAAGATCGTGGATGAAGGAAAGTTTGTTGCAGACAGAGCGAGCGTTCCATAGAGCTCCTGTTAGAGCAACTAAGGGAGTGGGGATTGGTTGGATGGGTATGAGGTTAGAAGGGTTGCGACAGTGTGTGGATGGACGTGGATAGGAGGAAGAAGTAACTGTGGGGATATGGCGAGGAGGACCAGGATTTGGAGAGATATCTCCAGCAGTGAGGAGGAGCAGAGAAAGTGTTAGCAGGTGGGAGCAAGAGAGAGCATGAGGTGGCTGTCTGTGTTTGGAGATCCAGGATTGAATGTTTAGGAATAATTTGGAGGAGGAGGTGAGATGAATGGGGAGGATGGAGGGAGAGATGAAGAGTTTCTTACTAGGTGTAAGGATTTGAGGGGTTACAAGAAAGTGGAGGACTATAGAGGATAAAGTGAGAGCTAACAGAAACATAGTTGAAAGAAAGTAAGTGGTCAAAGTGTTGGTTACCTGACTTCTGCCCTGACTAACTGCCTCTGAAATAACTGCCACTTATCTCCGAAGCCACTTTGCACAAGAAGACGCGTCCACCACTTACAGAGCTTCTAAATATATAGGGCACATTAAACTATCAGGTGAAGGGCATTGTGGGAGCTGCATATGGCTAAATTAGCAGCTGGTCGTCTCACCAGGAGATGGCAGGGTGATCAAACACAGAGCTAGGACTCTAGTCTCTGCAGTTTAGCACCTCTAAAAATCAGATAAGATCTATAGTGGGGAAGGGACAGACATATGTGGGTATTGAATGGAGTGGGACAGATAAAGCAGAGAAGTTATGCAGAGCATGTACCAGTGAGGTGAATCAGCAAAGCAGAGCATTAGATTACAGCAGACACAGCAAGCAGAGAAGTTATGCAGAGCATGTACCAGTGAGGTGAACCAGAAAAGCAGAGCATTAGATTACAGCAGACACAGCAAGCAGAGAAGTTATGCAGAGCATGTACCAGTGAGGTTATTCCACTGCGACCTCCACCACTCTTCCAAGGGGCATTGATATTGTCTTTGTATTCCTCTGCGACCTCCGCCACTCTTCCTAAGGGCATTGATATAGTCTTTTATTCCACTAAGGGGCATTAAAACCGTCTTGTTAAGCTACTGTGACCTCCACGTCTCTTCCACAGGGCATTGTTATTGTCTTTTTATTCCACTGCGACCTCCACCACTCTGCCAAGGGGCATTAAAACCGTCTTGTTAAGCTACTGTGATGTCCACGTCTCTTCCACAGGGCATTGATATTGTCTTTTTATTCCACTGTAACCTCCACCACTCTTCCAAGTGGCATTGATATTGTCTTTTTATTCCTCCGTAACCTCCACCACTCTTCCAAGGGGCATTGATATTGTCTTTTTATTTTACTGCGACCTCCACAACTCTTCCAAGCGGCATTAATATTGTCTTTTTATTCCACTGCGACCTCCACCACTCTTCCAAGGGTCATTGATATTGTCTTTTTATTCCACTGTAACCTCCAGCACTCTTCCAAAGGGCATTAATATTGTCTATTTATTCAACTGCGACCTCCACCACTCTTCCAAGGGGCATTAAGACCATCTTGTTAAGCTACAGTGACCTCCACAACTCTTCCATGGGGCATTGATATAGTCTTTTTATTCCACTGTAACCTCCACCACTCTTCCAAGGGGCATTGATTTTGTCTTTTTATTTCACTGCGACCTCTACCACTCTTCCAATGGGCATTGATATTGTCTTTTTAATCCACCTCAACCTCCACCACTCTTCCAAGGGGCATTAAAGATGTCTTGTTAAGCTACTGTCACGTACATGTCTATTCCATGGGGCATTGATATTGTCTTTTTGTTCCACTGTAACCTCCACCACTCTTCCAAGTGGCATTGACATTGTCTTTTTATTCCACTGCGACCTCCACCACTCTTCCAAGGGGCATTAAAACAGTCTTGTTAAGCTACTGTGACCTCTACGTCTCTTTCAAGGGGCATTAAAACCGTCAAGTTAAACCACTCTGAACTCCACAGCTCTTCCAAGGGCCATTGATATTGTCTTTTTATTCCACTGTAATCTGCGCCACTCTTCCATGGGGCATTGATTTTGTCTTTTTATTCCACTGCGACCTCCACCACTCTTCCAATGGGCATTGTTATTGCCTTTTTAGTCCCCTGCAACCTCCACCACTCTTCCAAGGGGCACTAAAACCGTCTTGTTAAGCTAATGTGACCTCCACGTCCCTTCCACGGGGCATTGATAGTGTCTTTTTATTCCACTGCGACCTCCACCACTCTTCCAAGGGGCTTTGATATTGTCTTTTTAATCCACTGCGAACTTCACCACTCTTCCAAGGGGAATTAAAACCGTCTTGTTATCCTACTGTGACGTCGACTTCTCTTCCAAGGGGCATTAAAACCATCTGGTTAAACCACTCTGAACTCCACAGCTCTTCCAGGGGGCATTTGTATTGTCTTTTTATTCCACTCTAACCTCCACCACTCTTCCATGGGACATTGACATTGTCTTTTTATTCCACTGCGACCTCCAACACTCTTCCAAGTGGCATTAAAACAATATTGTTAAGCTACAGTGAAGTCCACATCTCTTCCACGGGGCATTGATATTGTCTTTTTATTTCACTGTAACCTCCACCAATCTTCCAAGGGGCATTGATATTGTTTTTTTATTCCAGTGCGACCTCCACCACTCTTCCAAGGGGCATTAAAACCGTCTTGTTAAGTTACTTTGACCTCCACGTCAATTCCAAGGAGCGTTAAAACGGACTGGTTATACCACTCTGAACTCCACAGCTCTTCCAAGGGGCATTATTATTGTCTTTTTATTCCACTGTAACCTCCACCACTCGTCCAAGGGGCATTGATATTGTCTTTTTATTCCACTGCGACCTCCACCACTCTTCCAAGGGGCATTAAAACCATCTTGTTAAGCTATTGTGACCTCGACATCTCTTCCACGGGGCATTAATATTGTCTTTTTATTTAATTGTAACCTCCACCACTGTTCCAAGGGGCATTGATATTGTCTTTTTGTTCACTGTAAACTCCATCACTCGTCCAAGGGGCATTGATATTGTCTTTTTATTCAACTGTAACCTCCACCACTCTTCCAAGGGGCATTGATATTGTCTTTTTATTCCACTTCGACCTCCACCAATCTTACAAGGGGCATTCATATTGTCTTTTTAATCCACTGCGACCTCCACAACTCTTCCAAGGGACATTAAAACCGTCTTGTTAAGCTACTGTCACCTTCACGTCCCTTCCTAGGGGCATTAAAACCCTCAATTTAAACCATTCTGTACTCCAAAGCTCTTGCAAGGGGCATTGATATTGTCTTTTTTTTCCAATGTAACCTCCAGCACTCTTCCAAGGGGCATTGATATTGCTTTTTATTCCACTGCAACTTCCACCACTCTTCCAATGGGATTTTATAGTCTTTTTAATCCACTGCGACCTCCACCACTCTTCCAAGGGGCATTAAAACCGCCTTGTTAAGCTACTGTGACCTCTACGTCCCTTCCACGGTCCATTGATATTGTCTTTTTATTCCACTGCGACCTCCACCACTCTTCCAAGGGGCATTGATATTGTCTTTTTATTCCACTGCGACCTCCACGACTCTTCCAAGGGACATTGATATAGTCTGTTTATTCCACTGCGACCTTCACCCCTTTTCCAAGGAACATTGATATTGTCTTTTTTTTTCCACTGTAACCTCCACCACTCTTCTAAGGGGCATTGATATTTTCTTTTTATTCCACTACGACCTCCACCACTCTTCCAAGGTGCATCGATAATGTCTTTTTAATCCACTGCGACCTCCACCACTCTTCCAAGGTGCATTAAAACCATCTTGTTAAGCTACTCTGACCTCCACATCTCTTCCAAGGGGCATTAAAACCGTCAATTTAAACCACTCTGAACTTCACAGCTCTTGCGAGTGGCATTGATATTGTCTTTTTATTCTACTGTAACCTCCACCACTCTTCCAAGGGGCATTGATTTTGTCTTTTTAATCCACTGCGACCTCCATCTCTCTTCCAAGAAGCATTAAAGCTGTGTTGTTTAGCTACTGTGACCTCCACGTCTATTCCACGGTGCCTTAAAACCTTCTGGTTAAACCACTGTGAACTCCACAGCTCTTCCAAGGGGCTTTGATATTGTCTTTTTAATCCACTGCGACCTCCATCACTCTTCCAGGAAGCATTGAAACCGTCTTGTTAAGCTACTGTGACCTCCACGTCTATTTCACAGTGCATTAAAACTTTCTGGTTAAACCACTGTGAACTCCACAGCTCTTCCAAGGGGCATTGATATTGTCTTTTTATTCCACTCTAACCTCCACCACTCTCCCAAGGGGCATTGATATTGTCTTTTTATTTTACTGCGACCTCCACCACTCTTCCAAGGGGTATTAATATTGTCTTTTTATTCCACTGTGACCTCCACGTCTCTTCCAAGGGGCATTGATATTGTCTTTTTATTTAATTGGAACCTCCACCACTCTTCCAAGGGGCTTTGATATTGTCTTTTTGTTCCACTGTAACCTCCACCATTCTTCCAAGGGACATTGATATTGTCTTTTTATTCCACTGTAACCTCCACCACTCTTCCAAGTGGCATTGATATTGTCTTTTTATTCCTCCGTAACCTCCACCACTCTTCCAAGGGGCATTGATATTGTCTTTTAATCCACTGCGACCTCTACCACTCCTCCAAGGGGCTTTAAAAGAGTCTTGATAAGCTTCTGTGACCTCCACGTCTCCTCCAAGGGGCATTAAAACAGCATGGTTAAACCACTGTAAACTCCACAGCTTTTCCAAGAGGCATTGATATTGTCTTTTTATTCAACTGTAACCTCCACCACTCTTCCAAGGGGCATTGATATTGTCTTTTTTTTCCACTGCGACCTCCACCACTCTTCCAAGGGGATTTGACAGTCTTTTTAATCCACTGCGACCTCCACCACTCTTCCAAGGGGCATTAAAACCGTCTTGTTAAACTACTGTGACCTCCACGTCCCTACCACGGGGCATTGATATTGTCTTTTTATTACACTGAGACCTCCACCACTCTTCAAAGGGGCATTGATATTGTCTTTTAATCCACTGCGACCTCCACCACTCTTCCATGGGACATTGATAGTCTTTTTTTTCCACTGCGACATTCACCCCTCTTCCAAGGAACATTGATATTGTCTTTTTTTTCCACTGTAACCACCACCACTCTTCTAAGGGGCATTGATATTTTCTTCTTATTCCACTGCGACCTCCACCATTCTTCCAAGGGGCATCGATAATGTCTTTTTAATCCACTGCGACCTCCACCACTCCTCCAAGGGGCATTAAAACCGTCTTGTTAAGCAACTGTGACCTCCACGTCTCTTCCCAAGGGCATTAAAACCGTCAATTTAAACCACTCTGAACTCCACAGCTCTTCCATGGGGCATTGATTTTGTCTTTTTAATCCACTGCGACCTCCATCTCTCTTCCAAGAAGCATTAAAACTGTGTTGTTTAGCTACTGTGACCTCCACATCTATTCCACGGTGCCTTAAAACCTTCTGGTTAAACCACTGTGAACTCCACAGCTCTTCCATGGGGCATTGATATTGTCTTTTTATTCCACTGTAACCTCCACCACTCTTCCAAGGGGCATTGATATTGTCTTTTTTTTCCACTGCGACCTCCACCACTCTTCCAAGGGGATTTGACAGTCTTTTTAATCCACTGTGACCTCCACCACTCTTCCAAGGGGCATTAAAACCGTCTTGTTAAACTACTGTGACCTCCACGTCCCTACCACGGGGCATTGATATTGTCTTTTTATTACACTGAGACCTCCACCACTCTTCAAAGGGGCATTGATATTGTCTTTTAATCCACTGCGACCTCCACCACTCTTCCATGGGACATTGATAGTCTTTTTTTTCCACTGCGACATTCACCCCTCTTCCAAGGAACATTGATATTGTCTTTTTTTTCCACTGTAACCACCACCACTCTTCTAAGGGGCATTGATATTTTCTTCTTATTCCACTGCGACCTCCACCATTCTTCCAAGGGGCATCGATAATGTCTTTTAATCCACTGCGACCTCCACCACTCTTCCAAGGGGCATTAAAACCGTCTTGTTAAGCAACTGTGACCTCCACGTCTCTTCCCAGGGGCATTAAAACCGTCAATTTAAACCACTCTGAACTCCACAGCTCTTCCATGGGGCATTGATTTTGTCTTTTTAATCCACTGCGACCTCTACCACTCCTCCAAGGGGCTTTAAAAGAGTCTTGATAAGCTTCTGTGACCTCCACGTCTCTTCCAAGGGGCATTAAAACAGCATGGTTAAACCACTGTAAACTCCACAGCTTTTCCAAGAGGCATTGATATTGTCTTTTTATTCAACTGTAACCTCCACCACTCTTCCAAGGGGCATTGATATTGTCTTTTTTTTCCACTGCGACCTCCACCACTCTTCCAAGGGGATTTGACAGTCTTTTTAATCCACTGCGACCTCCACCACTCTTCCAAGGGGCATTAAAACCGTCTTGTTAAACTACTGTGACCTCCACGTCCCTACCACGGGGCATTGATATTGTCTTTTTATTACACTGAGACCTCCACCACTCTTCAAAGGGGCATTGATATTGTCTTTTAATCCACTGCGACCTCCACCACTCTTCCATGGGACATTGATAGTCTTTTTTTTCCACTGCGACATTCACCCCTCTTCCAAGGAACATTGATATTGTCTTTTTTTTCCACTGTAACCACCACCACTCTTCTAAGGGGCATTGATATTTTCTTCTTATTCCACTGCGACCTCCACCATTCTTCCAAGGGGCATCGATAATGTCTTTTTAATCCACTGCGACCTCCACCACTCCTCCAAGGGGCATTAAAACCGTCTTGTTAAGCAACTGTGACCTCCACGTCTCTTCCCAGGGGCATTAAAACCGTCAATTTAAACCACTCTGAACTCCACAGCTCTTCCATGGGGCATTGATTTTGTCTTTTTAATCCACTGCGACCTCCATCTCTCTTCCAAGAAGCATTAAAACTGTGTTGTTTAGCTACTGTGACCTCCACATCTATTCCACGGTGCCTTAAAACCTTCTGGTTAAACCACTGTGAACTCCACAGCTCTTCCATGGGGCATTGATATTGTCTTTTTATTCCACTGTAACCTCCACCACTCTTCCAAGGGGCATTGATATTGTCTTTTTTTTCCACTGCGACCTCCACCACTCTTCCAAGGGATTTGACAGTCTTTTTAATCCACTGTGACCTCCACCACTCTTCCAAGGGGCATTAAAACCGTCTTGTTAAACTACTGTGACCTCCACGTCCCTACCACGGGGCATTGATATTGTCTTTTTATTACACTGAGACCGCCACCACTCTTCAAAGGGGCATTGATATTGTCTTTTAATCCACTGCGACCTCCACCACTCTTCCATGGGACATTGATAGTCTTTTTTTTCCACTGCGACATTCACCCCTCTTCCAAGGAACATTGATATTGTCTTTTTTTTCCACTGTAACCACCACCACTCTTCTAAGGGGCATTGATATTTTCTTCTTATTCCACTGCGACCTCCACCATTCTTCCAAGGGGCATCGATAATGTCTTTTAATCCACTGCGACCTCCACCACTCTTCCAAGGGGCATTAAAACCGTCTTGTTAAGCAACTGTGACCTCCACGTCTCTTCCCAGGGGCTTTAAAACCGTCAATTTAAACCACTCTGAACTCCACAGCTCTTCCATGGGGCATTGATTTTGTCTTTTTAATCCACTGCGACCTCCATCTCTCTTCCAAGAAGCATTAAAACTGTGTTGTTTAGCTACTGTGACCTCCACGTCTATTCCACGGTGCCTTAAAACCTTCTGGTTAAACCACTGTGAACTCCACAGCTCTTCCATGGGGCATTGATATTGTCTTTTTATTCCACTGTAACCTCCACCACTCTTCCAAGGGGCATTGATATTTTTTTTTATTTTACTTCGACCTCTACCACTCTTTCAAGGGGCATTAATATTGTCTTTTTATTCCACTCCGACCTCCACCACTCTTCCAATGGTCATTGATATTGTCTTTTTATTCCTCTGTAACCTCCACCACTCTTCCAAGGGGCATTGATATTGTCTTTTTATTCCTCTGCGACCTCCAACTCTCTTCCAAGGGGCATTAAAACCATCTTGTTAAGCTACTGTGACCTCCAAGTCTCTTCCACGAGGCATTGATATTGTCTTTTTATTCCACTGCGACCTCCACATCTCTTCCAAGTGGAATTGATACTGTCTTTTTATTCCACTATGACCTCCACCACTCTTCTAAGGGGCATTGATATTGTCTTTTTAATCCACTGCTACCTCCACCACTCTACCAAGGGGCATTAAAACAGTTTTGATAAGCTACTGTGACCTCCACATCTCTTCCAAGGTTCATTAAAACCGTCTGGTTAAACCACTCTGAACTCCACAGCTCTTCCAAGAGGCATTGATATTGTATTTTTACTCGACTGTAACCTCCACCTCTCTTCCAAGGGGCATTAAATCTGTCTTTTTAAGCTACTGTGACCTTCACGTCTCTTCCATGGGGCATTAAATCCATCAATTTAAAACACTCTGAACTCCACAGCTCTTGCAAGAGGCATTGATATTGTCTTTTTATTCCACTGTAACCTCCACCACTCTTCCAAGGGGCATTGATTTTGTCTTTTTAATCCACTGCGACCTGCATCACTCTTCCAATAATCATTGATATTGTCTTTTTATTTTTCTGCGACCTCCACCACTCTTCCAAGGGGCAATAATATTGTCTTTTTATTCCACGGTGCCTTAAAACCTTCTGGTTAAACCACTGTGAACTCCACAGCTCTTCCAAGGGGCATTGATAATGTCTTTTTATTCCACTCTAACCTCCACCACTCTTCCAAGGGGCATTGATATTGTCTTTTTATTTTACTGCGACCTCCACCACTCTTCCAAGGGGCATTGATATTGTCTCTCTTTTCCACTGCGATCTCCACCAGTCTTCCAAGGAACATTAAAACCGTATTGTTAAGCTACTGAGACCTCCTAGTCTCTTCCAAGGGGCATTAAAACCGTCTGGTTAAACCGCTCTGTGCTCCACAGCTCTACCAAGGGGCATTGACAATGTCTTTTTATTCCATTGTAACCTTCTGCACTCTTCCAAGTGCATTGATATTGTCTTTTTATTCCTCTGCGACGTTCACGACTCTTCCAAGGGGCATTAAAGCCGTCTTGTTAAGCTACTGTGACCTCCAAGTTTCTTACACAGAGCATTGATATTGTCTTTTTATTCCACTGTAACCTCCATCACTCTTCCAAGGTACATTGATATTGTCTTTTTATTCCACTGTAACCTCCACCAATCTTCCAAGGGGCATTGATATTGTCTTTTTATTCCACTGCGACCTCCACCACTCTTCTAAGGGGCATTGATATTGTCTTTTAAATCCACAAAGATCTCCACCACTCTTCCAAGGGGCATTAAAACAGTCTTGTTAAGCTACTGTGACCTCCTCGTCTCTTCCAAGGGGCATTAAAACCGTCTGGTTAAACACTCTGAACTCCACAGCTCTTACAAGAGGCATTGACATTGTCTTTTTATTCGACTGTAACATCCACCACTCTTCCAAGCGGCATTGATATTGTCTATTTATTCCACTGCGACCTCCACCACTCTTCCAAGGGGAATTGATATTGTCTTTTTAATCAACTGCGACCTCCACCTATCTTCCAAGAGGCATTAAAACCGTCTTGTGAAGCTACTGTGACCTCCAAATCCCTTCAACGGGGCATTGATATTGTCTTTTTATTCCACTGCGACCTCCAACACTCTTCCAAGGGGCTTTGATATTGTCTTTTTTATCCACTGCGACCTCCACCACTCTTCCAATGGGCATTAAAACAGTCTTGTTATGCTACTGTGACCTCCACGTCCCTTCCACGGTGCATTAATATTGTCTTTTTATTCCATTGCGACCTCCACCACTCTTCCAAGGGGCATTAAAACCGTCTTGTTAAGTTACTTTGACCTCCACTTCAATTCCAAGGAGCGTTAAAACCGTCTGGTTATACCACTCTGAACTCCACAGCTCTTCCAAGGGGCATTATTATTGTCTTTTTATTCCACTGTAACCTCCACCACTCATCCAAGGGGCATTGATATTGTCTTTTTATTCCACTGCGACCTCCACCACTCTTTCAAGGGGCATTAAAACCATCTTGTTAAGCTATTGTGACCTCCACATCTCTTCCACGGAGCATTAATATTGTCTTTTTATTTAATTGTAACCTCCACCGCTGTTCCAAGGGGCATTGATATTGTCTTTTTGTTCCACTGTAAACTCCATCACTCTTCCAAGGGGCATTGATATTGTCTTTTTATTCAACTGTAACCTCCACCACTCTTCCAAGGGGCATTGATATTGTCTTTTTATTCCAATTTGACCTCCACCACTATTACAAGGGGCATTCATATTGTCTTTTTAATCCACTGCGACCTCCACAACTCTTCCAAGGGGCATTAAAACCGTCTTGTTAAGCTACTGTCACCTTCACGTCCCTTCCAAGGGGCATTAAAACCGTCTTGTTAAGCTACTGTCACCTTCACGTCTCTTTCAAGGGGCATTGATATTGGTTTTTTATTTCAATTTGACCTCCACCACACTTCCAAGGGGCATTGATATTGTCTTTTAATCCACTGTGACCTCCACCACTCTTCCAAGGGACATTGATATTGTCTTTTTTTTCCACTGCGACATTCACCCCTCTTCCAAGGAACATTGATATTGTCCTTTTTTTCCACTGTAACCACCACCACTCTTCTAAGGGTCATTGATATTTTCTTCTTATTCCACTGCGACCTCCACCATTCTTCCAAGGGGCATCGATAATGTCTTTTTAATCCACTGCGACCTCCACCACTATTCCAAGGGGCATTAAAACCGTCTTGTTAAGCAAGTGTGACCTCCACGTCTCTTCCAAGGGGCATTAAAACCGTCAATTTAAACCACTCTGAACTCCACAGCTCTTCCATGGGGCATTGATTTTGTCTTTTTAATCCACTGCGACCTCCATCTCTCTTCCAAGAAGCATTAAAACTGTGTTGTTTAGCTACTGTGACCTCCACGTCTATTCCACGGTGCTTTAAAACCTTCTGGTTAAACCACTGTGAACTCCACAGCTCTTCCATAGGGCATTGATTTTGTCTTTTTAATCCACTGCGACCTCCATCTCTCTTCCAAGAAGCATTAAAACTGTGTTGTTTAGCTACTGTGACCTCCACGTCTATTCCACGGTGCTTTAAAACCTTCTGGTTAAACCACTGTGAACTCCACAGCTCTTCCATGGGGCATTGATATTGTCTTTTTATTCCACTGTAACCTCCACCACTCTTCCAAGGGGCATTGATATTTTTTTTTATTTTACTTCGACCTCCACCACTCTTTCAAGGGGCATTAATATTGTCTTTTTATTCCACTCCGACCTCCACCACTCTTCCAAGGGGCTTTGATATTGTCTTTTTAATCAACTGCGACCTCCACCTATATTCCAAGGGGCATTAAAACCGTCTTCTCAAGCTACTGTGACCTCCAAATCCCTTCAACGGGGCATTGATATTGTCTTTTTATTCCACTGCGACCTCCAACACTCTTCCAAGGGGCTTTGATATTGCCTTTTTTATCCACTGCGACCTCCACCACTCTTCCAATGGGCATTAAAACAGTCTTGTTATGCTACTGTGACCTCCACGTCCCTTCCACGGTGCATTAATAATATCTTTTTATTCCATTGCGACCTCCACCACTCTTACAAGGGGCATTAAAACCGTATTGTTAAGCCATTGCGACCTCCACCACTCTTCCAAGGGGCATTGATATTGTCTTTTTAATCCACTGCGACCTCCACCACTGTTCCAAGGGGCATTGATATTGTCTTTTTAATCCACTGTGACCTCCTCGTCTCTTCCAAGGGGCATTAGAAACGTCAATTTAAACCACTCTGAACTCCATAGCTCTTCCAAGGAGCACTGGTATTGTCTTTTTATTCCACTCTAACCTCCACCACTCTTCCAAGAGGCATTGACATTGTCTATTTATGCCACTGCGACCTCCATCACTCTTCCAAGGGGCATTAAGACCATCTTGTTAAGCTACAGTGACCTCTATAACTCTTCCATGGAGCATTGATATTGTCTTTTTATTCCACTGTAACCTCCACCACTCTTCCAAGGGGCATTGATTTTGTCTTTTTATTCCACTGCGACCTCTACCACTCTTCCAATGGGCATTGATATTGTCTTTTTAATCCACTGCAACCTCCATCACTCTTCCAAGGGGCATTAAAGCCGTCTTGTTAAGCTACTGTCACGTCCATGTTTATTTCACGGGGCATTGATATTGTCTTTTTATTCCACTGTATCCTCCACCACTCTTCCAAGTGGCATTGACATTGACTTTTTATTCCACTGCGACTTCCATCTCTCTTCCAAGGGGCATTAAAACAGTCATGTTAAGCTACTGTGACCTCCACGTCTCTTCCAAGGGGCATTAAAACCATCTGGTTAAACCACTCTGAACTCAACAGCTTTTCAAGGGGCATTGATATTGTCTTTTTATTCCACTCTAACCTCCACCACTCTTCCAAGGGGCCTTGATTTTGTCTTTTTATTCCACTGCGACCTCTACCACTCTTCCAATGGGCATTGTTATTGTCTTTTTAATCCCCTGCAACCTCCACCACTCTACCAAGGCGCATTAAAGCCGTCTTGTTAAGCTACTGTGACCTCCACGTCCCATCCACGGGGCATTGATATTGTCTTTTTATTCCACTGCGACCTCCACCACTCTTCCAAGGGGCATTCATATTGTCTTTTTAATCCACTGCAAACTCCACCACTCTTCCAAGGGACATTAAAACCGTCTTGTTTAGCTACTGTGACCTCCATGTCTATTCCACGGTGCCTTAAAACCTTCTGGTTAAACCACTGTGAACTCCACAGCTCTTCCAAGGGGCATTGATATTGTCTTTTTATTCCACTGTAACCTCTACCACTCTTCCAAGGGGCATTGATATTGTCTTTTTATTTTGCTGCCACCTCCACCACACTTCCAAGGGGCATTAATATTGTCTTTTTATTCCAATGTTACCTCCACAACTCTTCCAAGGGGCATTGATATTGTCTTTTTATTCCACTGCGTCCTCCACCACTCTTCGAAGGGTCATTGATATTGTCTTTTTATTCCACTGTTACCTCCACAACTCTTCCAAGGGGCATTGATATTGTCTTTTTATTCCACTGCGACCTCCACCTCTCTTCCAAGGGGCATTAAAACCATCTTGTTAAGCTACTGTGACCTCCAAGTCTCTTCCACGAGGCATTGATATTGTCTTTTTATTCTACTGCGACCTCCACATCTCTTCCAAGTGGAATTTATATTGTTTTTTTATTCCACTGCGACCTCCACCACTCTTCTAAGGGGCATTGATATTGTCTTTTTAATCCACTGCGACCTCCACCACACTTCCAAGGGGCATTAAAACAGTTTTGATAAGCTACTGTGACCTCCACGTCTCTTCCAAGGGGCATTAAAACCGTCTGGTTAAACCACTCTGAACGCCACAGCTCTTCCAAGAGGCATTGATATTGTCTTTTTATTCAACTGTAACCTCCACCACTCTTCCAAGGGGCATTGATTTTGTCTTTTTAATCCACTGCGACCTCCATCACTCTTCCAAGAAGCATTAAAACCGTCTTGTTTAGCTACTGTGACCTCCACGTCTATTCCACGGTGCCTTAAAACCTTCTGTTTAAACCACTGTGAACTCCACAGCTCTTCCAAGAGGCATTGATATTGTCTTTTATTCCACTGTAACCTCCACCACTCTTCCAAGTGGCATTGACATTGACTTTTTATTCCACTGCGACTTCCACCTCTCTTCCAAGGGGCATTAAAACAGTCTTGTTAAGCTACTGTGACCTCTTCCAAGGGGCATTAAAACCATCTGGTTAAACCACTCTGAACTCCACAGCTCTTCGAAGGGGCATTGATATTGTCTTTTTATTCCACTGTAACCTCCACCACTCTTCCAAGAGGCATTGATTTTGTCTTTTTATTCCACTGCGACCTACACCACTCTTCCAATGGGCATTGTTAATGCCTTTTTAATCCCCTGCAACCTCCACCACTCTACCAAGGCTCATTAAAACCATCTTGTTAAGCTACTGTGACCTCCACGTCCCATCCACGGGGCATTGATATTGTCTTTTTATTCCACTGCGACTTCCACCACTTTTCCAAGGGACATTCATATTGTCTTTTTAATCCACTGCAAACTCCACCACTCTTCCAAGGGACATTAAAACCATCCTGTTTAGCTACTGTGACCTCCATGTCTATTCCACGGTGCTTTAAAACCTTCTGGTTAAACCACTGTGAACTCCACAGCTCTTCCAAGGGGCATTGATATTGTCTTTTTATTCCACTGTAACCTCCACCACTCTTCCAAGGGGCATTGATATTGTCTTTTTATTTTACTGCCACCTCCACCACTCTTCCAAGGGGCATTAAAACCGTCTGGTTAAACCACTCTGAACGCCACAGCTCTTCCAAGATGCATTGATATTGTCTTTTTATTCGACTGTAACCTCCACCACTCTTCCAAGGGGCATTAAAACCGTCAATTTAAACCACTCTGAACTCCACAGCTCTAGTAAGATGCATTGATATTGTCTTCTTATTCCACTTTAACCTCCACCACTCTTCCAAGGGGCATTGATTTTGTCTTTTTAATCCACTGCGACCTCCATCACTCTTCCAAGAAGCATTGAAACCGTCTTGTTTAGCTACTGTGACCTCCACGTCTATTCCACGGTGCCTTAAAACCTTCTGGTTAAACCACTGTGAACTCCACAGCTCTTCCAAGAGGCATTGATATTGTCTTTTATTCCACTGTAACCTCCACCACTCTTCCAAGGGGCATTGATATTGTCTTTTTATTTTACTGCTACCTCCACCACTCTTACAAGGGGTATTAATATTGTCTTTTATTCCACTGCGACCTCCACCACTCTTCCAAGGGTCATTGATATTGTCTTTTTATTCCACTGTAACCTCCACCACTCTTCCAAGGGGCATTGATATTGTCTTTTTATTCCACTGCGTCCTCCACCTCTCTTCCAAGGGGCATTAAAACCATCTTGTTGAGCTACTGTGACCTCCAAGTCTCTAACATGAGGCATTAATATTGTCTTAGTATTCCACTGCGACCTCCACATCTCTTCCAAGGGGAATTGATATTGTCTTTTTATTCCACTGCGACCTCCACCATTCTTCTAAGGGGCATTGAAATTGTCTTTTTAATCCACTGTGACCTCCACGTCTCTTCCAAGGGGCATTAAACCGTCTGGTTAAACCACTCTGTACACCACAGCTCATCAAAGGGGCATTGATATTGTCTTTTTATTCCACTATAACCTCCACTACTTTTCCTATGGGAATTGATATTGTCTTTTTATTATTATTATTATTATTATTATTTATTATTATAGCGCCATTTATTCCATGGCGCTTTACATGTGATAGGGATATACATAACAAAAGCATTTACATAATCTTAACAAAACGAGTCAGCGACTGCTACAGGAGGAGCGAGGACCCTGCCCGCGAGGGCTCACATTCTAGAAGGGATGGGTGAGGATGCATTAGGTGAGGGTAGAGCTGGTTGCGCAGCGGTGGTTACTGCAGGTTGTAGGCTTGTCGGAAGAGGTGGGTCTTCAGGTTTCTTTTGAAGGTTTCCGCGGTCGGTGATAGTCTGATGTGTTGGGGTAGAGAGTTCCAGTGTATGGGGGATGCATGGGAGAAATCTTGTATGCGATTGTGGGAGGAGGAGATAAGAGGGAAGTAGAGAAGGAGGTCTTGTGAGGATCGGAGGTTGCGTGCAGGTAAGTACCGGGAGACTAGGTCACAGATGTATGGGGGAGACAGGTTGTGGATGGCTTTGTATGCCATTGTTAGAGTTTTGAACTGGATTCTCTGGGCAATGGGGGGCCAGTGAAGAGATTGACAGAGAGGAGAGGCCGGGAATAGCGGGGGGACAGGTGAAATAGTCGAGCAGCAGAGTTAAGGATAGATTGGAGAGGCGCAAGAGTGTTGTAAGGGAAGCCACGGAGAAGGAGGTTGCAGTAGTCGAGGTGGGATATGATGAGGGCATGCACTAGTGTTTTTGCAGAGTCTTTGCTGAGGAATGCACGGATCTGGGAGATGTGTTTGAGTTGGAGTTGGCAGGAAGTGGAAAGGGCTTGGATATATGGCTTGAAGGAGAGATCAGAGTCCAAGGTTACTCCAAGGCAGCGAGCTTTTGGGACTGGGGAGAGTGAACAGCCATTGACGTTGATGGCTAGGTCAGATGAGGGGTGTGAATGAGAGGGTGGAAAGATGATGAACTCTGTTTTATCCATGTTGAGTCTTAGAAATCTGTCAGAGAAGAAGGATGACATGGCGGACAGACATTGTGGGATTTTGGTTAGTATGGAGGAGATTTTGGGTCCAGAGAGGTAGATCTGTGTGTCGTCAGCATAGAGGTGATACTGAAAACCGTGAGACTCTATGAGCTGTCCCAGGCCAAAGGTGTAGATGGAGAAGAGCAGAGGTCCTAGAACTGAACCTTGGGGGACACCGACAGATAGGGGGCGAGATGAGGAGGTGGTGCGTGAGTGGGAGACGCTAAATGTCCTGTCTGTTAAGTATGAGGAGAACCAAGATAGAGCCAAGTCCGTGATGCCAAGAGATGAAAGAATCTGGAGTAAGAGGGAATGCTCCACTGTGTCAAAGGCAGATGACAGGTCCAGAAGGACGAGGATGGAGTAGTGTCGCTTGGATTTGGCATTTAGTAGGTCGTTGGTGACTTTGGTCAGGGCAGTTTCAGTCGAGTGATGCGGTCGGAAGCCAGATTGTAGGCGGTCGAAGAGGGAGGAGGAGAGGTGGGAGGACAGTTCAAGGTGGACATGTTGTTCTAGTAGTTTTGTGGCAAAGGGGAGGAGTGATATGGGGTGGTAGCTAGTCAGAGAGGAAGGGTCAAGGGAGGGCTTTTTGAGGATGGGTGTGTTTGCGGCATGTTTGAAACATGAGGGGAAGACACCGGTTGTTAGTGACAGATTGAAGAGGTGGGTTAGGGTTGGGATGAAGACTGTGGTAAGGTTAGTGATGAAGTGGGATGGGATTGGGTCAAGTTCGCAGGTGGTGAGGTGTGATTTGGAGAGTAAAGAGGAGACTTGACCTTCTGTAATGGTGGAGAAGTGGGGTTTGGAGGAGGAGGGTTGAATAGATATGAGGACTTTATGTGTGGACTTTAGGCAAAAGTTTTGCCTGATGGTGTCAATCTTCTGTTTGAAGAATGAGGCAAAGTCGTCGGCTGAGATGAGAGAAGAGGGAGGAGGTGCTGGGGGACGAAGGATAGAGTTGAAAGTGTTAAATAGCTGTTTAGGGTTGTGAGATAGGGAGGATATGAGAGATGAGAAGTAGGTTTGTTTTGCTGTAGTGAGTGCGGACTTGAAATTAGTGAGGGATTGCTTGAATGCGATGAAGTGCTCGATGGAGTGAGACCTTTTCCATCTCCTCTCCGCAACCATGGAGGCCCGGCGCAGTTCTTTAGTAAGTTTAGTGTGCCAGGGTTGCCTGTTGAATGTGCGAGATGTGGTGTGTGTGAGAGGGGCGATCGAGTCTAGAGCTGCAGCTATTGTGGTGTTATATGAAGCAGCAGCAACGTCTGCATCGTGTAAGGAATTTATGTCTGTAAGAGGGAGGAGGGATTCAGAGAGTGAGTGTAAGTCAAGGTGTTTGAGATTTCTGCGAGGGTATGCAAATTTGTGGAGTGGGGATTGTTGCCCCAGGGAGGAGAGAGAAGAGAATGTAAGTAGGCTGTGATCAGAGAGAGGGAGAGGTGAGTTAGAGAGGTTAGATAGGGAACAGAGGCGGGTGAAGATGAGGTCCAGTGTGTGGCCATCTTTGTGGGTGGGTGTGGAAGACCATTGAGTGAGTCCGAAGGGGGAAGAGAGAGATATGAACTTAGAGACAGACGAGTGGGAAGTGTTAATGGGGATGTTGAAGTCACCCATTATGATAGTGGGGATGTCAGTGGAGAGGAAGTGAAGCAGCCAGGTGGTGAAGTGGTCTAAGAAGGTGATGGCTTGCCCTGGGGGTCGGTAAATGACGCCAGTTGGAGGTTGGAGGGGGAATAGATGCGCACACAGTGCACCTCAAAAGAGGGGAGTGTAACGGAGGGTGGCAGTGGGATTTGGGTGAAAGCACAGTGTTCTGATAGGAGAAAACCTACGCCTCCGCCATGTTTGCCGTTGGGGCGGGGGGTGTGGGAAAGGTGGAATCCGCCATATGAAAGTGCAGCTGGGGAGGCGGTGTCAGAGGGGGTGAGCCAGGTTTCAGTGATGGCGAGGAAGGAAAGTTTGTTTGTAATGAAAAGATCGTGGATGAAGGAAAGTTTGTTGCAGACAGAGCGAGCGTTACATAGAGTTCCTGCTAGAGCAACTAAGGGAGTGGGGATTGGTGAATGGGTATGACGTTAGAAGGGTTGCGATAGTTTGTGGAAGGTCTTGGATAAGAGGAAGAAGCAACTGTGCGGATATGGCGAGGAGGACCAGGATTTGGAGAGATATCTCCAGCAGTGAGGAGGAGCAGAGAAAGTGTTAGCAGGTGGGAGCAAGAGAGAGCATGAGGTGGCTGTCTGTGTTTGAAGATCCAGGATTGAATGTTTAGGAATAATTTGGAGGAGGAGGTGAGATGAATGGGGAGGATGGAGGGAGAGATGAAGAGTTTCTTACTAGGTGGAGGGATTTGAGGGGTTACTAGAAAGTGGAGAACTTTAGAGGAAAAAGTGAGAGCTAACAGAAGCATAGTTAAAAGAGAGTAAGTGGTCAAAGTGTTGGTTACCTGACTCCAGCCCTGACTAACTGCCTCTGAAATAATTGCCACTTATCTCCGAAGCCACTTTGCACAAGAAGATGCGTGCACACCCCTTCACGCGTGCACCCCTTGCAGAGCTTCTAAATATATAGGGCACATTAAACTATCAGGTGAAGGGCATTGTGGGAGCTGCATATGGCTAAATTAGCAGCGGGTCGTCTCACCAGGAGATGACTGGGTGATCAAACACAGAGCTAGGACTCTAGTCTCTGCAGTTTAGCACCTCTAAAAATCAGATAAGATCTATAGTGGGGAAGGGACAGACATATGTGGGTATTGAATGGAGTGGGACAGATAAAGCAGAGAAGTTATGCAGAGCATGTACCAGTGAGGTGAATCAGCAAAGCAGAGCATTAGATTACAGCAGACACAGCAAGCAGAGAAGTTATGTAGAGCATGTACCAGTGAGGTGAATCAGCAAAGCATAGCATTAGATTACAGCAGACACAGCAAGCAAAGAAGTTATGCAGAGCATGTACCAGTGAGGTTATTCCACTGCGACCTCCACCACTCTTCCAAGGGGCATTGATATTGTCTTTTTATTCCACTGCGACCTCCGTCTCTCTTCCAAAGGGCATTGATATTGTCTTTTATTCCACTGTAACCTCCACCACTGTTCTAAGGGGCATTAAAAGCGCCTTGTTAAGCTACTGTGACGTTCACGTCTCTTCCACAGGGCATTGTTATTGTCTTTTTATTCCACTGCGACCTCCACCACTCTGCCAAGGGGCATTAAAACCGTCTTGTTAAGCTACTGTGATGTCCACGTCTCTTCCACGGGGCATTGATATTGTCTTTTTATTCCACTGTAACCTCCACCACTCTTCCAAGAGGCATTGATATTGTCTTTTTATTCCACTGCAACCTCCACCACTCTTCCAAGGAACATTGATATTGTCTTTTTATTCCACTGCGACCTCCACCACTCTTCCAAGGGGCATTAAAACCGTCTTGTTAAGCTACTGTGACGTCCACGTCTCTTCCAAGGGGCACTAAAACCGTTTGGTTAAACCACTCTGTACTCCACAACTCTTCCAAGGGGCATTGATATTGTCTTTTTATTTCACTGTAACTTCCACCACTCTTTCAATGGGCATTGATATTGTCTCTGTTTTCCACTGCGACCTCCACCACTCTTCCAAGGGGCTTTGATATTGTCTTTTTTATCCACTGCGACCTCCACCAATCTTCCAATGGGCATTTAAACCATCTTGTTATGCTACTGTGACCCCCACGTCCCTTCCACGGGGCATTGATATTGTCTTTTTATTCCATTGCGACCTCCACCACTCTTCCAAGGGGCATTAAAACCGTCTTGTTAAGCTACTGTGACCTACAAGTCTCTTCCAAGGGGCATTAAAAACGTCTGGTTAAAGCGCTCTGAGCTCCACAACTCTTCCAAGGGGCATTGACGATGTCTTTTTATTCCATTGTAACCTTCTGCACTCTACCAAGTGCATTGATATTGTCTTTTTATTTCTCTGCGACGTCCACAACTCTTCCAAGGGGCATTAAAACAGTCTTGTTAAACTACTGTGACCTCCAAGTTTCTTACACAAGGCATTGATATTGTCTTTTTATTCCACTGTAACCTCCACCACTCTTCCAAGGGGCATTGATATTGTCTTTTTATTCCACTGTAACCTCCACCAATCTTCCAAGGGGCATTGATATTGTCTTTTTATTCCACTGCGACCTCCACCACTCTTCTAAGGGGCATTGAAATTGTCTTTTAAATCTACAACGATCTCCACCACTCTTCCAAGGGGCATTAAAACAGTCTTGTTAAGCTACTGTGACCTCCTCGTCTCTTCCAAGGGACATTAAAACTGTCTGGTTAAACACTCTGAACTCCACAGCTCTTGCAAGAGGCATTGATATTGTCTTTTTATTCGACTGTAACATCCACCACTCTTCCAAGCGGCATTGATATTGTCTTTTGATTCCACTGCGACCTCCACCACTCTTCCAAGGGGCATTGATATTGTCTTTTTAATCAACTGCGACCTCCACCTCTCTTCCAAGGTGCATTAAAACCGTCTTGTGAAGCTACTGTGTCCTCCACGTCCCTTCCACGGGGCATTGATATTGTCTTTTTATTCCACTGCGACCTCCACCACTCTTCCAAGGTGTATTGATATTGTCTTTTTAATCCACTGTGACCTCCACCACTCTTCCAAGGGGCATTGATATTGTCTTTTTAATCCACTGTGACCTCAACGTCTCTTCCAAGGGGCATTAAAACCGTCAATTTAAACCACTCTGAACTCCACAGCTCTTCCAAGGAGCACTGGTATTTTCTTTTTATTCCACTCTAACCTCCACCACTCTTCCAAGGGGCATTGACATTGTTTATCTATTCCACTGCGACCTCCACCACTCTTCCAAGGGGCATTAAGACCACCTTGTTAAGCTCCAGTGACCTCCACAACTCTGCCATGGGGCATTGATTTTGTCTTTTTATTCCACTGTAACCTCCACCACTCTTCCAAGGGGCATTGATTTTGTATTTTTATTCCACTGCGACCTCTACCACTCTTCCAATGGGCATTGATATTGTATTTTTAATCCACTGCAACCTCCACCACTCTTCCAAGGGGCATTAAAGCCGTCTTGTTAAGCTACTGTCACGTCCATGTCTATTCCACGGAGCATTGATATTGTCTTTTTATTCCACTGTAACCTCCACAACTCTTCCAAGTGCCATTGACATTGTCTTTTTATTCCACTGCGACCTCCACCACTCTTCCAAGGGGCATTAAAACAGTCTTGTTAAGCTATTGTGACCACCACGTCTCTTCCAAGGGGCATTAAAACCGTCTGGTTAAACCACTCTGAACTCCACAGCTCTTCCAAGGGGCATTGATATTGTCTTTTTATTCCACTGTAACCTCCACCACTCTTCCAAGGGGCATTGATTTTTTCTTTTTATTCCACTGCGACCTCCACCACTCTTTCAATGGGCATTGTCATTGTCTTTTGAATCCCCTTCAACCTCCACCACTCATCCAAGGGGCATTAAAACCGTGTTGTTAAGCTACTGTGACCTCCACGTCCCTTCCACGGGGCATTGATATTGTCTTTTTATTCCACTGCGTCCTCCACCACTATTCCAAGGTGCACTGATATTGTCTTTTTAATCCACTGCGAACTCCACCACTCTTCCAAGGGGCATTAAAACTGTCTTGTTATGCTACTGTGACGTCGACTTCTCTTCCAAGGTGCATTAAAACAATCTGGTTAAACCACTCTGAACTCCACAGCTTTTCCGAGTGGCATTTGCATTGTCTTTTTATTCCACTCTAACCTCCACCACTTTTCCAAGGGGCATTGACATTGTCTTTTTATTCCACTGCGACCTCCACCACTCTTCCAAGGGGTATTAAAACCATATTGTTAAGCTACAGTGACCTCCACATCTCTTCCAAGGGTCATTATTATTGTCTTTTTATTCCACTGTAACCTCCACCACTCTTCCAAGGGGCATTCATATTGTCTTTTTATTCCACTGCGACCTCCAACAGTCCTCCAAGAGGCATTAAGACCGTCTTGTTAAGCTACTGTGACCTCCACGTCTCTTCCACGGGGCATTGAAATTGTCTTTTTATTCCACTGTATCCACCTCCACTCGTCCAAGGGGCATTGATATTGTCTTTTTATTCCACTGCGACCTCCACCACTCTTCCAAAGGGCATTGATAATGTCCTTTTTAGTGTTGAGCCACCCCCGTAGTGTTCGAGTTCGGTTCGGTTCGTTGAACACCCGTGTGTTCGCCAAACTGTTCGTCGAACTGTTCGTCGAACACCTTCGAACACCGTTAAAACCAATGGCAGGCAAACAAAAACACATAGAAACACATAGAAGACACCTTCAAAGGTGTCCAAAAGCTGACAAACTGCTCAGAAGACACAACTAACACATGGAAAAGTGACAAGTACATATAGTCATGTGACAAGAAAAGAGGTGGAGGAGTAAAAGGAGGGGGAGACACAGATATAGGCATGTCATGCCCTTCTAAAATCCAAAAAGTGAGTAGCCGACACGGCCTGTCCGTTCCTGCCCATGCCACCTCCGTGTCGCCGGGATTTTGCCAGAGCCGCGGTGGACCCTGACGGCCAGCCCCCCTCTCCCAATACTGGTGCCTGTCCTCTGGTGGGTCGAGCCCCCCCGCGGTGGGGGGAGTAACATCTGAAGAAGAAAGACCATCTTCCAGCCAAACTAACATGTCGACTTCTTTTCGTGGACAATGTGATACGATCCCTTTGTTATGGACACGCCCATCGCTACAAATTCCAGTTGAGGCACAAAAAACAGCAGGTGCATCAGCGGATATCAAGTGCTCCTTCAAGTGGGCTCTCCTCCACCTCAATTTCAACATCACAAATACTCCAGTCCTCAGAGGTGTCACCCCAATCGCACTTGCTTCCTCACAGCTCCCAAGTCTCCAGCTGCCCGTCTGAGTATGGGGTAACACAGATGGTTGAGTCTGCAGAGCTGTTTACTCATACTATAGCCTGGGAAACGGAGGTCTGCTCCAGAGCTTCTGTTAATCCAGATGAGGAAATGATCTGCACTGATGCCCAGAATCTTTATAAGTCGGATCCAGGACCAGATGAAGAAGGTTCTGAGCATAATGTAGACCCTCATTCCCAAACTGTAGCTCCTGTTGGTGGAGACAATGATGAAGACGATGATGAGACTCAAATACCTGATTGGAGCGACAACTTGACTTTTCGGTCAGGGCAGGAAGAGGCTGGCTTTGAGGACGACGGGTATGATAACACACAGGGTGATGATGACAAGGTTGGAGATCCCACTTACTGTCAACCCACAGTCATCCAGTCGATGAGGTCACCCGGGCCTTTGCCTGGCCTTGGGGATGTCGCGGTGGTCGGCTCCCTGGCCCGTACCCTGGGGTCACTCTTTAAAAGGGTGGATAATTGTTAATTTTATAAGAGTTCGTGACGCCACCTGTGGTATCTGGTGAGAAGCACCAGCGCTGCAGCAGTCCACTGAGGCCCATGATAAGGCAGCTCGATGGTATAGCTCCCCACAGGTGGAGCTAGGTCTCAGGGCAGCGTATGCAGGGGTAATGCAGGACAGGCGAGACCTAGCAGGGTCAGAGCAAGAACGGGAACGGACACAGTAGTCACTTCAGTACCTTTTACTGGAGGAAATTCAGACACATTCCGGAGCACTGTAGGGTGAAGGGTGCATATCAGGATCCTCCCCAATGAGCGGGTGTAGGGCCTCCTGTTCCTTGCCTCTGCGTAGTACGTTTCTGACCTGCCTGGAGCTAGGCCTAACTTTGTCTCTGTCCTGCGCTGGCTGTCCTTGTGGTAGGGCCTTCTCTTAGAGTTCACGCTCCCAGTATGCGGGGCCTAAGCGTCTCCTGGCTCTGTTACGTATCAGCATCTTAGCGATCCTGGGACTTGTAGTTCTCCAGGGATTCCGGTTATGCCTTACTGGGTCATAGAGATCCCGGTAAGCTCGGATCCGGTGTCCGGTAAATGCTTCGGGGTGAGCTGGTTAAGCTCCTCTGCCCCTTATGTACTAACTCGCCACTCGCCTTCGGCCTACTCGGGCCCTCACTAGGCTATACACGCTAACGGCAGCTTGCCGCGCTTCACCGATCTTATGGCGCCGGCACACCTTCAGCTCTATCTGGGCTCCCTGAATCTAGCTAGCTGGAGCCTCGTGCTCCACTGCTGAACTATTAACTGAGTTCTCTAGACTAGACTGAGCTCCACTGCAGACTGAGCTCTCTTAGGCTTCTCTACTGCAGGAACTCTTCAGAGGAACTGAACTGCCTAGCTCCACCTTCCCTATTTATATCCCTAACGGGCTCCCTCTGCTGGTCTGAGGTGGAAGGTGGAGATGTGTGAATGTTTATGGGGGCCTCTTGTGGAGGATTCCATCAATACACTCTTCTAGGATCTGTGATACCAAGCGCAGCGGGGCGTCACAGATGCTATTGACGACGAGGTTAGGTTGCGCCTTCCTGGACAGAGACGGAGTATTGGAAGCACATCAACAACTGCATCCTCAACCACAACTCTGCCTCTGACCACAAGTCGTAGTGGCTCTTCAGCCTTGCATAGCCTGGGCATTTATTCAGATCGATAAGGATGACCCAACTCGTGTTATCTGTAATATTTGTCACCAAAAGCTAAGTAGAGGCCAAAAGATCCATAGTTTGAGTACTTCATGCATGTACCGTCACATGGATATGAAGCATAAGTTGCAGTGGGAAGCTCACTGTGCTACAATGCGGCCTAGCAGGCTGGGCCAACCACCGTCTGCCCCATCTTGTGCATCCACGGCCTCTTCATCCTCTGTGACTGGGGGGACAGCAGTCACACATCTTTTTGGACGCAGACCTGCCACCTCTTTACCTGCAACAGCCAGTGTGATTGGCAGGTCGTCAGTTCATTGGGAAGTGGAAACACCTGCTGGTGTTGAGCGCTCTCTGACATCGAGAGCACCACCTTTGGATCAAGGCAACCTAACATGTCCGCCTGCATCTTCCTCACAGACCGGTAGTTTGCCGGGTACACCCTACTCAACCCCGTCAAAGCACAACAGCCAGCCCTCGGTCCCTCAAATGTGGAAAAGTAAAAGACCATTTCATCTTAGCCATGAGAAAGCTAAGAGGTTGAATTTCACCATCTGCAAGCTGTTGGCTACAGAAATGCTGTCTTTCCGCCTGGAGGACACAGTGGATTTTCGAGACCTTATGTCCGTCGCAGTGCCCCAGTACCAGATGCCCAGTCGGCACTACTTCTCCAAGAAAGGTGTGCCTGCGCTCCACCAGCATGTCGCACACAACATCACCGCTTCTTTGAGAAACTCTTTGTGTGACAGGGTGCATTTCACCACAGACACTTGGACGAGTAGGCATGGACAGGGGCATTACATGTTGCTGACTGGGCACTGGGTAACTATGGTGACAGCAGGACAAGAGGCTTCTGTCCAAGTCTTACCGTCCCCACGAGTTTTGCGTCAATCCTCTTTATCTCGAAGTTACTCCACTGCTTCTGCCTCCTCAACCTCCTCTCGGTCCTCCACCTGCACCCAAAGCCTGTCTGGTAATGCCACCTTCTTTCTAACTGCGCAGAAGGAATCCTGCACACCTCCTTACTATGCTGGCAGCAGGGCTCAACGGCATCAGTGTTTACTTTGAAATGTCTGGGAAATGTGAGTCACACAGCTGAGGACTTGTGGTCAGCTCTGGAGACCCAGTTTCATGAATGGTTGTCTCCACTGGACCTGCAACCAGGGAAGGCCGTGTGCGACAATGCTGCAAACCTTGGTGCGGCCCTTCACCGGGGCAATGTCACACACGTGCCTTGTATGGCTCACGTGTTGAACCTGGTTGTCCATAAATTTTTAGCCCACTATCCCGGACTAGATGGCCTTCTGCAGAGGGCACGGTCGCTGTGTGCTCACTTCCGCCGTTCGCATCCCGCAGCTCAACGACTTACATCTCTACAGAAGTCCTTGGGCCTGCCAGTTCACTGGCTGAAATGCGATGTGCCGACACGGTGGAATTCAACTCTGCACATGTTGCAGCGACTGTGGCAGCACCGACAAGCCCTGGTGCAATACGTTCTGACGTATAGCCTGGGCCAACGAGATCCAGAGGTGGGGCAAATCACGCTGCAGGAGTGGTCTCAGATCAGGGATCTATGAAGTTGACGCGCCCCCTGGGCCGTGGGGTACTCTGAGCCGGGCTGGTAGACGCTGGGGGTTGTAGTCACTGTGGCGGTGACCCGGTCCGTGACCCAGGGTGGTCAATCCAACGGTAATTTGTATATATAGATTTTATAATGTCCGACTACGCCACCTGTGGAGTGCGGCCAAAGGGGCCGCCGCTGCGGAACAGTCCTCTGAAGCTGGTGGTTTTGCAGCAATGGTATTATTACTCACCACAGGAAGAGTGTAGCTTCAGGGCAGTGTGGGTGGATGATGGTGGTTGTAGTGCAGGGAGTCAGTAATGAACACAGAGTCCGTGTGATGCAGTCCCAAGATCTTTACTCACAGTTGTTGCAGTCCAGATTACAGGTACCAGAGCAATCTCACCCGTCGTGCTGTGCGTACTCAGTGAGGGGCTCAGTCCACCCCCAGATAGCTCCGGAGTACTTAGCAGGACCCCCTTCTGTGTGTCCTTTCTCTGGCCTTCTCCCTGCACCTCACACCCAGTGACACTTCTATCCGGTATCCTCGGGCCTTGGCGGGCGACTTGTGTTCCGTCTCCTGGGTCCTATGTGGCTACCTTCTTAGTGAGACTGGTGTGGACTTTTGCCTGCAGTACATGAAATGCTGCAGCCTCCGGTTTCTAGTTGAGCCTTGCTGTTTCTCCTCTAGTTGAGGGACCGGTTCCCCTTATCTGGCCTGACCCCTCTACCTCCTGGTAGCAGCGGGAGTACGGGTGGCCTTCTGCACGGCCCGTAGCCCTAGGGTCCCTTCGGTTCCTGGAGCCTTCCTGCTCCCACTCCTCTCTTCTATCCTTCAGTCCTGGGCCTCCCAGGCTAGGCCCGCCTCCGGAGCAGAGCTCATGCCGAGCCTCTGCTCCTGTCACTTTTCCTCCTCTGACTGGCTTGCTCTTTCTAAGATGGCTTCCTATTTATTCTCTCCCTGTCATGTGCTCCCCTAAGCTGCTCCCCTAAGCACCCACTACATAGGACCCTCCCACCAGCTAAGGACCTGGGACTGTGCTCTCCCTTAGGAGCAATCTCGCCCTACCCCCACTGCGGGTATGTGTTGGATGCAGGTGAGATACCACACCTCTGGGTGAGATGCAGTAACTCTGTGGCGACTGAACCCTCAGGGGCGCCACACACCCTTCTGCACAGTTTTGAAATGGCGACGAAGATGTTTAGTGCTGACGACGACGCCATTATCAGCATGACTATTCCGGTGATTTACATGCTGGAGCACACATTAAAAAGAATTCAGAGTCAGGTGGTGGGACAAGTGGAGGTGGAGGAAGTAGAGGAGGAGTCGTATGCGGAAGGGATAACATCTCCAAGGTCCAGACGGTTGGCAGCACCAAGGCGGCAGGCATGGGAGGGTGGGGGAGAGGGATTAACCAGAGCGCATGGTAGCAGCCAAACTGTTGAGGAAGGTGCAGGAGCCGAGGAAGAAGTGGAGGATGAACTGGCGATGGGCATGGAAGACTCATCAGATGAGGGAGACCTTGATCACATTTCTGTTGTGCGAGGTTGGGGGGAGAGGGCAGAGGAAGGAAGCATGATTCTTACCTCACTACCAACACAACAAGGACTTGGTCCTCCTGGATGCGCAAGACACATGAGTGCCTTCTTGCTGCACTACCTGCAACATGACCCTCAGATTGCAGAATTCGAAGTAATCCAGACTACTGGGTTGCCACACTCTTAGATCCCCGGTACAAAATTAAATTTGCCGAAATAATTCCTGCCGTAAAAAGGGATTGACGCATGCAGGAGTATCTGCAGACGCTGTTGCAGAATCTTACATGTGCTTTTCCACAAAACACCAGTGGTGCACGAAGTGAATCTCACAGTTCTAACTTGCCAACCGTGGGACTGTCGAGTCTTCATCACTCAAACCGTAACAGTAACACAGTATCTGCTGGTAACAGCAATTTTGTGGAATCGTTTCACCATCCTTTGCAAGGCCACAGGAGACAAGAAGTCTGACACATAGTCAATGCCTTGAGAGGATGGTGCAGGAGTATCTCCAAGTGAACATCAAAGCCATGACTGTGTCACTGGACCCTTGCTCATTTTGGTATTCCAATCTGGAAAAATGTCCGGAGCTCGCCACTCACGCCTTGGAGATCTTGTCATGCCCTGCAGCCAGTGTTCTCTCTGAACGTGTGTTCAGCGCTGCAGATGGTGTGCTGACAGATAAGCGCATGCGGCTGTCCACTGAGAATGTAGACAGACTCACGTTCATAAAGATGAACAAATCATGGATTCGCAAGGACTTTTCTAACCCTGTGTTATCCTTGGGAGACTAAAAGCTTGAGGATTTGGTAATATTACCTCACCAACCGTTTTAAGCAACTGTGGGGCAATTGATGCCACTTAACCCTGGAGCGCATGACCATAAAAATCTACACTTTCATATACCTGGGGCCTTTTAGGCCCGTGTGCAAATAACATGGAATAACTCAAACTCAAATGACAAACAACTATATACATGAAGAATACCTAGAGTTTCAAAATTCTAACTAAAGTAATCTTGCAGAAAATAGAAAACAATTAACAGGGCGGGACTGCGAGGCCCCAGATATGCGTTCTAGGGTTAAGTGGTGTCTGTGCCACAATTTTGGGAAAAATGGAGACTCTTTTTGGAGTCCCCTTGCTGTGTCTTACGTGACGTTGGCATCGTCAATTCCAGGTGGGTTGGGTCGCTCCCCCCCCCTTTTAACTGTAAGAAACTACATACACTATGGCTTGGGGTAACACAGATGGTTGAGTCTGAAGAGCTGTTTACTCAGAGGTCTGCTCCAAATCTTCAGTGTCTGCTAGTCAGCGTAGAATTTTTAACTGCATCTAGCCTAGGCAATACTTTGGGCGTAGTAGCCCAGCTGCGAAGCAAGCTGCACCGCCTGTGTATCTAATAAGAATTTTTAAATGAATCTAGCCTAGGCAGACTGTGGGGACCCCCAACCAAACCAAGACGCTCAGCCCCCCTACTGCCCCCCTTTCCTTGACAATACAATAATGTAACTCTTACAACTGGATGGGTGAGGATCGGTCACTGCTTTATTAACTCTTTATACTCATTCGATTAGAAAGGCATTTTATTTCTAAAATAATTCAGCTTGTTGCAGCATGCCCTGGGTCTCCACTCCGGCAACTTGGCCAACAAGTGTAACTCTCCAACATGTCCTTTCTATTTCCAAGCCACGGAGGATCCTGCGTACTCGTATGCAGGACTCTGACCCCCACCCATCACTCTTAACGCTTGTTCCACTCCGTCCTGGAGTCCTGACAGGAATATGTCCAGTCCAATATCCATTAAGTGAAAACCGTCGGGCCGTATGAGGCCTGCTTTATCTCCTTCCAGTTGTCGGTGTCGTACCACTACACCGCCTCTGTCTCTTCTAAATTTTGCCATCCGAATATTTATTACCCGCCTTGTCCGTTCGATGGCCGTGATGTCTCGCGCACCTTGCCATACCGCTATCGGCACAATCTCTGATCATACTATAGCTAGTTTTGTGAAAAATTCTCTGAAGCGCACAGTGTCTAGTTTTATTATTGCCATTAGTTATGCGCTCTTGTGATGACCTAGGTTGTTTCCCCTGGCCTGTATAACTAAGGTGACAGGACATCTTGCCTCTCTGCCTACCTTGATTACCTCCATTAGTACCTGTGGCCATAGCAGGCCTCTAATACCTCTCCAGTTGAAATATGTGTTATGAAACTCTAATTTCCTCCCGCCTGGGGGGACTTTCGCCCTTTTTCCCTTTTTTCTGCCCAATATATATACGAGTGGCCTATCACTCACACTGTTGGCTTAGCGTCGCCTGTAAAAGAAACAAACCACGTTAGGATAACAAGTCCGGTCTTATGTATCTTGCCAAACACGTGGATCGCCATCTCCCTATCCTCTGAACATCCGTTTCTGACAGTCCTGCTCTTGCTGCTTCCGTGGCCGCGCCTATGCGGAATGAGTGTGTCCCGTAATCTTTGGGGTGGTTCCCTGCCGATGTTATGCATTTATTAAATATAGCTTGGAACTGGTATCTTGATAATGGCGTTCCATCAATGTGTGATAGGAAGAAATTACTGTGTGATCTGATGGTTAGATACGGTTTTACTATTGTTACCCGACTCAGTGTACCGTTTGTGGGTTGTAGAAGTACCCAAGTGCCCCTGCCCGCTGGAACCGTTTTCGATTTGTGTATGCGTAGAAGTATTGCATTATTGGCTATGACTACGTCCTGGTGTAATAAGCCTCCACTGGTGGTAATTTTGGATTGAGGGACTAATTCGCTTATGCATAGCGCCCCGAAGAAGGCGATCACAAATGCAGTAGACAGTAGTGTTGCTTCAAATTGTGAGTGTCATGTTAATGGTGTTAGGGATATGATGTGAGAAATCAGTTTTAGTGACACGGGTCGGGACGTCTACACTCCTGACTTGGCTGACCCCTTTTCCACCCTTTTATGGATTGTCTGATGATGAATCTTTGTCACATCTCCCCAATTCAGTAGTTGGAAGTGAAATGCTACTCCGGTCAGACACCGCTGCGCTGATACCCCTGATAGGCCACTCATCATTAGCTGGTGGAGAAATTCTATGGTGACTTGTGATCTGGCTTGTTCACATTGGTCAACCCGTCTGCCTGCTACTAGTCGTGTCCACTCTTCCCATGCCTTACCGTATGCTTGCCACGTCGACGGGGCAACTGACGTTCTGATTAATGGCATCAACTATTCGCCACTAGATCCCATAGGGAAGGTGGGCAACTGTTACCTGATGGGTGGGCGTTGTGGAAGAGCTCTGTGAAAATCTGCCAATTGAATTGTTATAAAGCGTTAGCAGCAGCTTTAGACCCCTCAGCATAGTGGCTAGCGCGGACGCATACATTGTGTTTTAGGCACAGGAATGCTAGCCGGCGTAGTAGGCCTAGCACTGGGAGAGACGATGATGCCATCTTATTAATGCAGTGCGCTAGGCTGGTGTTTTTTGGTATGAAGCGTATATTTTTGTAAGCCAGGAGCGCGCCCCATATTTCTATTGCTACCACTATTGGGAAGAAAAATTATTTTCAGGGCGAGATGCAGCTAAAAATTATTATTAATTTACAAGCTGGTGGAGCTTGGTATAGATGGCCTAATACAATGAGTCCCACACACTGCTAGAAGGCCAAATATTTTTTCAGAGCTAGATGCAGAAAAAAATTATATTCAGTTTGTAACCTGATGGAGGTCAGTATAGATGGACTAATAGAACAAGTCCCACACACTGCTAGAAGGCCAAAGATTTATTTCAGAGCTAGATGCAGATAAAAATAATTTTTAATTTGCAACCTGATGGAGGTCAGTATAGATGGACTAATAGAACAAGTCCCACACACTGCTAGAAGGCCAAATATTTTTTCAGAGCTAGATGCCGAAAAAAATTATATTCAATTTGCAACCTGATGGAAGTCAGTATAGATGGACTAATAGAACAAGTCCCACACACAGCTAGAAGCCCAAATATTTTTTCAGAGGTAGATGCAGAAAAAAATTATATTCAGTTTGCAACCTGATGGAGGTCAGTATAGATGGACTAATAGAACAAGTCCCACACACAGCTAGAAGGCCAAATATTTTTTCAAAGGTAGATGCAGAAAAAAATTATATTCAGTTTGCAACCTGATGGAGGTCAGTATAGATGGACTAATAGAACAAGTCCCACACACTGCTAGAAGGCCAAATATTTTTTCAGAGCTAGATGCAGATAAAAATTATTTTTAATTTGCAACCTGATGGAGGTCAGTATAGATGGACTAATAGAACAAGTCCCACACACAGCTAGAAGCCCAAATATTTTTTCAGAGGTAGATGCAGAAAAAAATTATATTCAGTTTGCAACCTGATGGAGGTCAGTATAGATGGACTAATAGAACATGTCCCACACACTGCTAGAAGGCCAAATATTTTTTCAGAGCTAGATGCAGATAAAAATTATTTTTAATTTGCAACCTGATGGAGGTCAGTACAGATGGACTAATAGAACAAGTCCCACACACTGCTAGAAGGCCAAATATTTTTTCAGAGCTAGATGCAGAAAAAATTATATTCAGTTTGCAACCTGATGGAGGTCAGTATAGATGGACTAATAGAACAAGTCCCACACACAGCTAGAAGGCCAAATATTTTTTCAGAGCTAGATGCAGAAAAAAATTATATTCAATTTGCAACCTTATGGAGGTCAGTATAGATGGACTAATAGAGAAAGTGCCACACACTGCTAGAAGGCCAAATATTTTTTCAGAGCTAGATGCAGATAAAAATTATATTGAATTTGCAACCTGATGGAGGTCAGTATAGATGGACTAATAGAACAAGTCCCACACACTGCTAGAAGGCCAAATATTTTTCAGAGCTAGATGCAGAAAAAATTATATTCAGTTTGCAACCTGATGGAGGTCAGTATAGATGGACTAATAGAACAAGTCCCACACACAGCTAGAAGGCCAAATATTTTTTCAGAGGTAGATGCAGAAAAAAATTATATTCAATTTGCAACCTTATGGAGGTCAGTATAGATGGACTAATAGAGAAAGTGCCACACACTGCTAGAAGGCCAAATATTTTTTCAGAGCTAGATGCAGATAAAAATTATATTGAATTTGCAACCTGATGGAGGTCAGTATAGATGGACTAATAGAACAAGTCCCACACACTGCTAGAAGGCCAAATATTTTTTCAGAGCTAGATGCAGAAAAAAATTATATTCAGTTTGCAACCTGGTGGAGGTCAGTATAGATGGACTAATAGAACAAGCCCCACACACTGCTAGAAGGCCAAATATTTTTTCAGAGCTAGATGCAGAAAAAAATTATATTCAATTTGCAACCTTATTGAGGTCAGTATAGATGGACTAATAGAATGATGCTATGCCCAAAAGGTTTTACTTCACTAGGTGCAGTAAAAAAATTTTTATTCTATACACAGGTGGTGTATCTTGCAACACAGATAGGCTACTCCACTGACTAACACACTCTGCAATAGGCCAAAAAGGATTAGCTTTGCTAGATTCAGCCAAATGCTGTGAAAAAAACTTGCACAGCACTGGCACAGACCTGCCTGGCAAAAACTGATAGGAACTGATGTAACTTAGTCCTGAAAATGACTGCAATTACAATTAGTCTTTACTCCCACAACCTATCTATTTAAGAGCACAGACCTGCCTGATAAAAGTCGTAGGAAATGCTGTAACCTAGTCCTTAAAAGGACTGCAATCACAACTATTCCCTACTCCCAAGCTATCTGTAGATTTGTGCGAAAATTGGCTTGAAATTAACAAGGTATAGCGCACACAGCAACAGCGGTGCCGTCTAACACGCAGCTGCAGCAGTGAGAAAATGGTGGCGACGGGGAAAATGGCTGGGTCTTATAGGGCAAGGACATGTGACATACACTGTCAATGACACATGCCCTTGCTTGTGTGAAAAAAAGCAGTTCGCTCCATGAGTGCGCTGCTGATAGGCTGACAGATTGCACCTCCCCACTGTAAATGCGGGAAAGAGAAAAAAAAAATTGAAATCTTCATTATTCCTGCAGAGATCCATCCCCTGCCCCTCCCCCCGCCCCACTGTACACTCAAACTGCGTATTAACATTAATTTTCATCATTACTGAGAAAAAATCCAGTTATGATTTTGGTGCACGAACAGTTATCGAACATAACCTCGAACAGCCGAATTTTTTTCAAATCGTTCGTGTTCGCCGAACGGCTCGAACACCGCCCAAAACAGCTCGAATTTGAGATTGGCGAACAGTTCGAGTCGAACAACGCTCATCTCTAGTCTTTTTATTACACTGCAACCTCCACCACTCTTTCAAGGCTCATTGATATTGTCTTTTTAATCCACTGAGACTTCCACCACTCTTCGAAGGGGCATTTAAACCGTCTTGTTAAGCTATTGTGACCTCCACATCTCTTCCACGGGGCATTAATATTGTCTTTTTATTTAACTGTAAACTCCACCACTGTTCAAAGGGGCATTGATATTGTCTTTTTATTCCACTGTAACCTCCATCACTCTTCCAAGGGGCATTGATATTGTCTTTTTATTCCACTGTAACCTCCATCACTCTTCCAAGGGGCATTGATATTGTCTTTTTATTCCACTGCGACCTCCACCACTCTTCCAAGGGGCATTGATATTGTCTTTTTATTCCACTGCGACCTCCACCACTCTTCCAAAGGGCATTCATATTGTCTTTTTAATCCACTGCGACCTCCACCACTCTTCCAAGGGGCATTAAAACTGTCTTGCTAAGCTACTGTCAACTCCACGTCCCATCCAAAGGGCATTAAAACAGTCAATTTAAACCACTGTGAACTCCACAGCTCTTGCAAGGGGCATTGATATTGTCTTTTTATTCCAATGTAACCTCCAGCACTCTTCCAAGGGGCATTGATATTTTCTTTTTATTCCACTGCAACTTGCACCTATCTTCCAATGGGCATTAAAACCGTCTTGTTAAGCTACTGTGACCTCAACGTCTCTTTCACGGGGCATTGATATTGTCTTTTTATTCCAATGTAAACTCCACCACTCTTCCAAGGGGCATTGATATCGTCTTTTTATTCCACAGCCACCTCCACCACTCTTCCAAGGGGCATTGATATTGTATTTTTAATCCACTGCGACCTCCACCACTTGTCCAAAGGGCATTAAAAACGTCTTTTAAGCTACTGTGTCCTCCACGTCACTTCCAATGGGCATTAAAACCGTCTGGTTTAACTACTCTTAACTCGACTGCTCTTCCAAGGGGCATTGATATTGACTTTTTAATCCACTGTTACCTCCACCACTCTTCCAAGGGGCATTGATATTGCTTTTCTATTGCACTGCGACCTCCACTACTCTTCCAAGGGGCATTGATATTGTCTTTTTATTCCACTGCGACCTCCACCACTCTTCTAAGGGGCATTTATATTTTCTTTTTTATCAACTGCGACCTCCACCACTCTTCCAAGGGCCATTAAAACCATGTTGTTAAGCTACGTTGACCTCCACGTCAATTCCACGGGGCATTAAAACAGTCAATTTAAACCACTCTGAACTCCACAGCTCTTCCAAGGGGCATTGGTATTGTCTTTTTATTCCACTTTAACCTCCACCACTCTTCCAAGGGGCATTAAAACAGTCTTGTTATGCTGCTGTAACCTCCATGTCTATACCACGGGGCATTGATATTGTATTTTTATTCCACTGTAACCTCCACCACTCTTCCAAGGGGCATTGATTTTGTCTTTTTAATCCACTGCGACCTCCATCACTCTTCCAAGAAGCATTAAAACCGTTTTGTTTACTACTGTGACCTCCACGTCTATTCCACGGTGCGTTAAAACCTTCTGGTTAAACCACTGTGAACTCCACAGCTCTTCCAATGCGCATTGATATTGTCTTTTTATTCCTCTGTAAACTCCACCACTCTTCCAAGGGGCATTGATATTGTCTTTTTATTTTACTGCGACCTCCACCACTCTTCCAAGGGGTATTAATATTGTCTTTTTATACCACTGCGACCTCCATCACTCTTTCAAGCGTCATTGATATTGTCTTTTTATTCCACTGTAAACTCCACCACTCTTCCAAGGGGCATTGATATTGTCTTTTTTTTCCACTGCAACCTCCGCATCTCTTCCAAGGGGAATTGATATTGTCTTTTTATTCCACTGCGACCTCCACCACTCTTCTAAGGGGCATTGATATTGTCTTTTTAATCCACTGCGACCTCCACCACTCTTCCAAGGGGCATTAAAACAGTCTTGATAAGCTACTGTGACCTCCACGTCTCTTCCAAGGGGCATTAAACCGTCTGGTTAAATCATTCTGTACCCCACAGCTCTTCCAAGAGGCATTAATATTGTCTTTTTATTCGACTGTAACCTCCACCACTCTTCCAAGGGGCATTGATATTGTCTCTGTTTTTCACTGTGACCTCCAACACTCTTCCAAGGGGCATTGATATTGTCTTTTCATTCCACTGCGACCTCCACGTCTCTTCCACAGGGCATTGTTATTGTCTTCTTATTCCACTGCGACCTCCACCACTCTGCCAAGGGGCATTAAAATCGTCTTGTTTAGCTGCTGTGACCTCCACGTATTTTCCACAGGGCATTGTTATTGTCTTTTTATTCCACTGCGACCTCCACCACTCTGCCAAGGGGCATTAAAACAGTCTTGTTAACCTACTGTGACCTCCACGTCTCTTTCACAGGGCATTGTTATTGTCTTTTTATTCCACTGTGACCTCCACCACTCTTCCAAGGGGCATTGATATTGTCTTTTTATTCCACTGCGATCTCCACCACTCTTCCAAGGTCATTAAAACCGTCTTGTTAAGCTACTGTGACCTCCAAGTCTCTTCCAAGGGGCATTAAAACCATCTGGTTAAACCGCTCTGAGCTCCACAGCACTTCCAATGTCTTTTTATTCCATTGTAACCTTCTGCACTCTTCCAAGTGCATTGATATTGTCTTTTTATTCCTCTGCGACGTCCACGACTCTTCCAAGTGGCACTAGAACCGTCTTGTTAAGCTACTGTGACCTCCAAGTTTCTTGCACAGGGCATTGATATTGTCTTTTTATTCCACTGTAACCTCCACCACTCTTCCAAGGGGCATTGATATTGTCTTTTATTCCACTGTAACCTCCACCACTGTTCTAAGGGGCATTAAAACCGACTTGTTAAGCTACTGTGACCACCACGTCTCTTCCACAGGGCATTGTTATTGTCTTTTTATTCCACTGCGACCTCCACCACTATGCCGAGGGGCATTAAAACCGTCTTGTTAAGCTACTGTGATGTCCACATCTCTTCCACGGGGCATTGATATTGTCTTTTTATTCCACTGTAACCTCCACCACTCTTCCAAGGGGCATTGATATTGTCTTTTTATTCCACTGTAACCTCCACCACTCTTCCAAGGGGCATTGATATTGTCTTTTTATTCCACTGCGACCTCCACCACTCTTCCAAGGTTCATTGATATTGTCTTTTTAATCCACTGCGACCTCCACCACTCTTCCAAGGGGCATTAAAACCGTCTTGTTAAGCTACTGTGACCTCCACGTCTTTTCCAAGGTGCACTAAAACCGTTTGGTTAAACCACTCTGTACTCCACAGCTCTTCCAAGGGGCATTGATATTGTCTTTTTACTTCACTGTAACTTTCACCACTCTTTCAAGGCGCATTGATATTGTATTTTTATTCCACTGTGACCTCCACCACTCTTCCAAGAGGCATTAAAACCGTCTTGTTAAGCTACTGTGACCTCCAAGTCTCTTCCAAGGGACATTAAAACCGTCTGGTTAAACCGCTCTGAGATACACAGCACTTCCAAGGGGCATTGACAATGTCTTTTTATTCCATTGTAACCTTCTGCACTCTTCCAAGTGCATTGATATTGTCCTTTTATTCCTCTGCAACGTCCACGACTCTTCCAAGGGGCATTAAAACCATCTTGTTAAGCTACTGTGACCTCCAAGTTTCTTACACAGGGCATTGATATTGTCTTTTTATTCCACTGTAACCTCCACCACTCTTCCAAGGGGCATTGATATTGTCTTTTTAATCCACTGCGACCTCCCTCACTCTTCCAAGAAGCATTGAAACCATCTTGTTAAGCTACTGTGACCTCCACGTCTCTTCCACAGGGCATTGTTATTCTCTTTTTATTCCACTGCGACCTCCACCACTCTGCCAAGCGGCATTAAAACCGTCTTGTTAAGCTACTGTGATGTCCACGTCTCTTCCACGGGGCATTGATATTGTCTTTTTATTCCACTGTAACCTGCACCACTCTTTCAAGAGGCATTGATATTGTCTTTTTATTCCACTGCGACCTCCACCACTCTTCCAAGGTTCATTGATATTGTCTTTTTAATCCTCTGCGACCTCCACCACTCTTCCAAGGGGCATTAAAACCGACTTGTTAAGCTACTGTGACCTCCAGGTCTCTTCCAAGGGGCACTAAAACCGTTTGGTTAAACCACTCTGTACTCCACAGCTCTTCCAAGGGGCATTGATATTGTCTTTTTATTTCACTGTAACTTCCACCAGTCCTTCAAGGGGCATTGATATTGTATTTTTATTCCACTGTGACCTCCACCACTCTTCCAAGGGGCATTAAAACCGTCTTGTTAAGCTACTGTGACCTCCAAGTCTCTTCCAAGGGGCATTAAAACCGTCTGGTTAAACCGCTCTGAGCTCCACAGCTCTTCCAAGGGGCATTGACAATGTCTTTTTATTCCATTGTAACCTTCTGCACTCTTCCAAGTGCATTGATATTGTCTTTTTACTCCTCTGCGACGTCCACGACTCTTCCAAGGGGCATTAAAACCGTCTTGTTAAGCTACTGTGACCTCCAAGTTTCTTACACAGGGCATTGATATTGTGTTTTTATTCCACTGTAACCTCCACCACTCTTCCAAGGGGCATTGATATTGTCTTTTTAATCCACTGCGACCTCCATCACTCTTCCAAGAAGCATTGAAACCGTCTTGTTAAGCTACTGTGACCTCCACGTCTATTCCACGGTGCATTAAAACTTTCTGGTTAAACCACTGTGAACTCTTCAGCTCTTCCAAGGGGCATTGATGTTGTACTTTTATTCCACTCTAACCTCCACCACTCTTCCAAGGGGCATTGATATTGTCTCTTTAGTTTACTGCGTCCTCCACCACTCTTCCAAGGGGCATTAATATTGTCTTTTTGTTCCACTGTGACCTCCACGTCTCTTCCAAGGGGCATTGATATTGTCTTTTTATTTAATTGGAACCTCCACCACTCTTCCAAGGGGCATTGATATTGTTTTTTTATTCCACTGTAACCTTCACCACTCTTCCAAGGGACATTGATATTATATTTTTATTCCACTGTAACCTCCACCACTCTTCCAAGGGGCATTGATATTGTCTTTTTATTCCACTGTAACCTCCACCACTCTTCCAAGGGGCATTGATATTGTCTTTTTAATCCACTGTGACCTCTACCACTCCTCCAAGCGGCTTTAAAAGAGTCTTGATAAGCTTCTGTGACCTTCACGTCTCTTCCAAGGGGCATTAAAAGCGCATGGTTAAACCACTCTGTACTCCACAGCTCTTCCAAGAGGCATTGATATTGTCTTTTTATTCAACTGTAACCTCCACCACTCTTCCAAGGGGCATTGATATAGTCCTTTTTTTTCCACTGCGACCTAGACCACTCTTCCAAGGGGATTTGATAGTCTTTTTAATCCACTGCGACCTCCACCACTCTTCCAAGGTTCATTAAAACCGTCTTGTTAAGCTACTGTGACCTCTACGTCCCTTCCACGGGGCATTGATATTGTCTTTTTATTCCACTGCGACCTCCACCACTCTTCCAAGGTGCATTGATATTGTCTTTTTAATCCACTGCGAACTCCACCACTGTTCCAAGGGACATTGATATTGTCTTTTTATTCCGCTGCGACCTTCTCCCCTCTTCCAAGGAACATTGATATTGTCTTTTTTTTCCACTTCAACCTCCACCACTCTTCTAAGGGGCATTGATATTTTCTTTTTATTCCACTTCGACCTCCACCACTCTTCCAAGGGGCATTGATAATGTCTTTTTAATCCACTGCGACCTCCACCACTCTCCCAAGGGGCATTAAAACCGTCTTGTTAAGCTACTGTGAACTCCACGTCTCTTACAAGGGGCATTAAAACCGTCAATTTAAACCACTCTGAACTCCACAGCTATTGCAAAAGGCATTGATATTGTCTTTTTATTCTATTGTAACCTCCACCACTCTTCCAAGGGGCATTGATTTTGTCTTTTTAATCCACTGCGACCTCCATATCTCTTCCAAGAAACATTAAAACCGTCTTGTTTAGCTACTGTGACCTCCACGTCTATTCCACGGTGCCTTAAAACCTTTAGGTTAAAGCACTGTGAACGCCACAGCTCTTCCAAGGGGCATTGATATTGTCTTTTTATTCCACTGTGACATCCACCACTCTTCCAAGGGGCATTTATATTGTCTTTTTATTTTACTGCGACCTCCACCACTCATCCAAGGGGCATTAATATTGTCTTTTTATTCCACTGCGACCTCCACCACTCTTCCAAGGGTCATTGATATTGTCTTTTTATTCCACTGAAACCTCCACCACTCTTCAAAGGGGCATTGATATTGTCTTTTTATTCCGCTGCGACCTCCACCTCTCTTCCAAGGGGCATTAAAACCATCTTGTTAAGCTACTGTGACCTCCAAGTCTCTTTCACGAGGCATTGATATTGTCTTTTTATTCCACTGCGACCTCCACAACTCTTCCAAGTGGAATTGATATTGTCTTATTATTCCACTGCGACCTCCACCACTCTTCTAAGGGGCATTGATATTGTCTTTTTAATCCACTGCGACCTCCATCACTCTTCCAAGGGGCATTAAAACAGTTTTGATAAGCTACTGTGACCTCCACATCTCTTCCAAGGGGCATTAAAACAGTCTGGTTAAAACACTCTGAACACCACAGCTCTTCCAAGAGGCATTGATATTGTCTTTTTATTCCACTGTAACCTCCACCACTCTTCCAAGGGGCATTGATTTTGTCTTTTTAATCCACTGCGATCTCCATCACTCTTCCAAGAATCATTAAAACCGTCTTGTTTAGCTACTGTGACCTCCACGTCTATTCCATGGTGCTTTAAAACCTTCTGGTTAAACCACTGTGAACTCCTCAGCTCTTCCAAGGGGCATGGATATTGTCTTTTTATTCCACTGTAACCTCCACCACTCATCCTAGGGGCATTGATATTGTATTTTATTTTGCTGCGACCTCCACCACTCTTCCAAGGGTCATTGATATTGTCTTTTTATTCCACTGTAACCTCCACTACTCTTCCAAGGGGCATTGATAATGTCTTTTTAATCCACTGCGACCTCCATTACTCTTCCAAGAATCATTAAAACCGTCTTGTTTAGCTGCTGTGACCTTCCCGTCTATTCCACGGTGCCTTAAAACCTTCTGGTTAAACCACTGTGAACTCCTCAGCTCTTCCAATGGGCATGGATATTGTCTTTTTATTCCACTGTAACCTCCACTACTCTTCCAAGGGGCATTGATATTGTCTTTTTATTCCACTGCGACCTCCACCTCTCTGCCAAGGGGCATTAAAATCATCTTGTTAAGGTACTGTGACCTCCAAGTCTCTTCCACGCGGCATTGATATTGTCTTTTTATTCTATTGCGACCTTCACATCTCTTCCAAGGGGAATTGATATTGTCTTTTTATTCCACTGCGACCTCCACCACTCTACTAAGGGGCATTGATATTGTCTTTTTAATCCACTGTGACCTCCACGTCTCTTCCAAGGGGCATTAAACCGTCTTGTTAAACCACTCTGTACTCCACAGCTCTTAAAAGAGGCATTGATATTGTCTTTTTATTCGACTGTAACCTCCACCACTCTTCCAAGGGGCATTGATATTGTCTCTGTTTTCCACTGCGAACTCCACCACTCTCCCAATGGGCATTAAAACCGTCTTGTTATGCTACTGTGACCTCCACTTCCCTTCCACGGGGCATTGATATTGTCTTTTTATTCCATTGCGACCTCCACCACTCTTCCAAGGGGCATTACAACCGTCTTCTTAAGCTGCTGTGACCTCCAAATCTCTTCCAAGGGGTATTAAAACCATCTGGTTAAACCGCTCTGAGATCCACAGCTCTTCCAAGGAGCATTGACTATGTCTTTTTATTCCATTGTAACCTTCTGCACTCTTCCAAGTGCATTGATATTGTCTTTTTATTCCTCTGCGATGTCCACAACTTTCCAAGGGGCATTAAAACCGTCTTGTTAAGCTCCTGTGACCTCCAAGTTTCTTACACAGGGCATTGATATTGTCTTTTTATTCCACTGTAACCTCCACCACTCTTCCAAGGGGCATTGATATTGTCTTTTTATTCCACTGTAACCTCCACCAATATTCCAAGGGCATTGATATTGTCTTTTTATTCCACTGCAACCTCCACCACTCTTCTAAGGGGCAATGATATTGTCTTTTAAATCCACAACGATCTCCACCACTCTTCCAAGGGGCATTAAAACAGTCTTGATAAGCTACTGTGACCTCCACGTCTCTTCCAAGGGGCATTAAACCGTCTGGTTAAACCACTCTGTACTCCACAGCTCTTCCAAGAGGCACTGATATTGTCTTTTTATTCCACTGCGACCTCCACCACTCTGCCAAGGGGCATTAAAACCGTCTTGTTTAGCTACTGTGACCTCCACGTCTTTTCCACAGGGCATTGTTTTTGTCTTTTTATTCCACTGCTACCTCCACCACTCTGCCAAGGGGCATTAAAACAGTCTTGTTAACCTACTGTGACCTACTCGTCTCTTTCACAGGGCATTGTTATTGTCTTTTTATTCCACTGCGACCTCCACCCCTCTTCCAAGGAACATTGATATTGTCTTTTTTCTCCACTGTAACCTCCACCACTCTTCTAAGGGGCATTGATATTGTCTTTTTATTCCACTGCGACCTCCACCACCCTTCCAAGGTTCATTGATATTTTCTTTTTAATCCACTGTGACCTCCACGTCTCTTCCATGGGGCACTAAAACCATTTGGTTAAACCACTCTGTACTCCACAGTTCTTCCAAGGGGCATTGATTTTTTCTTTTTATTTCACTGTAACTTCCACCAATCTTTCAAGGGGCATTGATATTGTATTTTTATTCCACTGTGACCTCCACCACTCTTCCATGGGGCATTAAAACAGTCTTGTTAAGCTACTGTGACCTCCAAGTCTCTTCCAAGGGCATTAAAACCGTCTGCTTAAACCGCTCTGAGCTCCACAGCTCTTCCAAGGGGCATTGACAATGTCTTTTTATTCCATTGTAACCTTCTGCACTCTTCCAAGTGCATTGATATTGTCTTTATATTCCTCTGCGACGTCCACGACTCTTCCAAGGGGCATTAAAAACGTCTTGTTAAGCTACTGTGACCTCCAAGTTTCTTACACAGGGCATTGATATTGTCTTTTTATTCCACTGTAACCTCCACCACTCTTCCAAGGGGCATTGATATTGTCCTTTATTCCACTGTAACCTCCACCACTGTTCTAAGGGGCATTGTTATTGTCTTTTTATTCCACTGCGACCTCCACCACTCTGCCGAGGGCACTAAAACGGTCTTCTTAAGCTACTGTGATGTCCACATCTCTTCCACGGGGCATTGATATTGTCTTTTTATTCCACTGCGACCTTCACCCCTCTTCCAAGGAACATTGATATTGTCTTTTTTTTCCACTGTAACCTCCACCACTCTTCTAAGGGGCATTGATATTTTCTTTTTATTCCACTGCGACCTCCACCACTCTTCCAAGGGGCATTGATAATGTCTTTTTAATCCACTGCGACCTCCACCACTCTTCCAAGGGGCATTAAACCCGTCTTGTTAAGCTACTGTGACCTTCACGTCTCTTCCAAGGGGCATTAAAACCGTCAATTTAAACCACTCTGAACTCCACAGCTTCTGCAAAAGGCATTGATATTGTCTTTTTATTCTATTTTAACCTCCACCACTCTTCCAAGGGGCATTGATTTTGTCTTTTTAATCCACTGCGACCTCCATCTCTCTTCCAAGAAACATTAAAACCGTCTTGTTTAGCTACTGTGACCTCCACGTTTTTTCCACGGTGCCTTAAAACCTTGTGGTTAAACCACTGTGAACTCCACAGCTCTTCCAAGGGGCATTTATATTGTCTTTTTATTTTACTGCGACCTCCACCACTCTTCCAAGGGGCATTAATATTGTCTTTTTATTCCACTGCGACCTCCACCACTCTTCCAAGGGTCATTGATATTGTCTTTTATTCCACTGTAACCTCCACCACTCTTTCAAGGGGCATTGATATTGTCTTTTTATTCCGCTGCGACCTCCACCTCTCTTCCAAGGGGCATTAAAACCATCTTGTTAAGCTACTGTGACCTCCAAGTCTCTTTCACGAGGCATTGATATTGTCTTTTTATTCCACTGCGACCTCCACAACTCTTCCAAGTGGAATTGATATTGTCTTATTATTCCACTGCGACCTCCACCACTCTTCTAAGGGGCATTGATGTTGTCTTTTTAATGCACTGCGACCTCCATCACTCTTCCAAGGGGCATTAAAACAGTTTTGATAAGCTACTGTGACCTCCACATCTCTTCCAAGGGGCATTAAAACAGTCTGGTTAAAACACTCTGAACTCCACAGCTCTTCCAAAAGGCATTGATATTGTCTTTTTATTCCACTGTAACCTCCACCACTCTTCCAAGGGGCATTGATTTTGTCTTTTTAATCCAATGCGACCTCCATCACTCTTCCAAGAATCATTAAAACCGTCTTGTTTAGCTATTGTGACCTCCACGTCTATTCCATGGTGCCTTAAAACCTTCTGGTTAAACCACTGTGAACTCCTCAGCTCTTCTAAGGGGCATGGATATTGTCTTTTTATTCCACTGTAACCTCCACCACTCATCCTAGGGGCATTGATATTGTATTTTATTTTACTGCGACCTCCACCACTCTTCCAAGGGGTATTAATATTGTCTTTTTATTCCACTGCGACCTCCACCACTCTTCCAAGGGTCACTGATATTGTCTTTTTATTCCACTGTAACCTCCACTACTCTTCCAAGGGGCATTGATATTGTCTTTTTATTCCACTGTAACCTCCACCACTCTTCAAAGGGGCATTGATTTTGTCTTTTTAATCCACTGCGACCTCCATCACTCTTCCAAGAATCATTAAAACCGTCTTGTTTAGCTGCTGTGACCTTCAAGTCTATTCCACGGTGCCTTAAAACCTTCTGGTTAAACCACTGTGAACTCCTCAGCTCTTCCAATGGGCATGGATATTGTCTTTTTATTCCACTGTAACCTCCACCACTCATCCTAGGGGCATTGATATTGTCTTTTTAATTTACTGCGACCTCCACCACTCTTCCAAGGGGCATTAAGATTGTCTTTTTATTCCACTGCGACCTCCACCACTCTTCCAAGGGTCATTGATATTGTCTTTTTATTCCACTGTAACCTCCACTACTCTGCCAAGAGGCATTAAAACCATATTGTTAAGGTACTGTGACCTCCAAGTCTCTTCCACGAGGCATTGATATTGTCTTTTTATTCCATTGCGACCTCCACATCTTTTCCAAGGGGAATTTATATTGTCTTTTTATTCCACTGCGACCTCCACCACTCTACAAAGGGGCATTGATATTGCCTTTTTAATCCACTGTGACCTCCACGTCTCTTCCAAGGGGCATTAAACCAACTTGTTAAACCACTCTGTACTCCACAGCTCTTCCAAGAGGCATTGATATTGTCTTTTTATTCGACTGTAACCTCCACCACTCTTCCAAGGGGCATTGATATTGTCTCTGTTTTCCACTGCGAACTCCACTACTCTTCCAATGGGCATTAAAACCGTCTTGTTATGCTACTGTGACCTCCACTTCCCTGCCACGGGGCATTGATATTGTCTTTTTATTCCACTGCGACCTCCACCACTCTTCCAAGGGGCATTAAAACCGTCTTCTTAAGCTGCTGTGACCTCCAAGTCTCTTCCAAGGGGCATTAAAACCATCTGGTTAAACCGCTTTGAGCTCCACAGCTCTTCCAAGGAGCATTGACTATGTGTTTTTATTCCATTGTAACCTTCTGCACTCTTCCAAGTGCATTGATATTGTCTTTTTATTCCTCTGCGATGTCCACAACTCTTCCAAGGGGCATTAAAACCGTCTTGTTAAGCTACTGTCACCTCCAAGTTTCTTACACAGGGCATTGATATTGTCTTTTTATTCCACTGTAACCTTCACCACTCTTCCAAGGGGCATTGATATTGTCTTTTTATTCCACTGTAACCTCCACCAATATTCCAAGGGGCATTGATATTGTCTTTTTATTCCACTGCGACCTCCACCACTCTTCTAAGGGGCATTGATATTGTCTTTTAAATCCACAACGATCTCCACTACTCTTCCAAGGGGCATTAAAACAGTCTTAATAAGTTACTGTGACCTCCACGTCTCTTCCAAGGGGCATGAAACCGTCTGTTTAAACCACTCTGTACTCCACAGCTCTTCCAAGAGGCACTGATATTGTCTTTTTATTCCACTTCGACCTCCACCACTCTGCCAAGGGGCATTAAAACCGTCTTGTTTAGCTACTGTGACCTCCACGTCTTTTCCACAGGGCATTGTTTTTGTCTTTTTATTCCACTGCGACCTCCACCACTCTTCCAAGGGGCATTGATATTGTCTTTTTATTCCACTGCAACCTCCACCACCCTTCCAAGGTTCATTGATATTTTCTTTTTAATCCACTGCGACCTCCACCACTCTTCCAAGTGGCATTAAAATTGTCTTGTTAAGCTACTGTGACCTCCACGTCTCTTCCAAGGGGCACTAAAACCATTTGGTTAAACCACTCTGTACTCCACAGTTCTTCCAAGGGGCATTGATTTTTTCTTTTTATTTCACTGTAACTTCCAGCACTCTTTCAAGGGGAATTGATATTGTATTTTTATTCCACTGTGACCTCCACCACTCTTCCATGGGGCATTAAAACCGTCTTGTTAAGCTACTGTGACCTCCAAGTCTCTTCCAAGGGGCATTAAAACCGTCTTGTTAAGATACTGTGACCTACAAGTTTCTTACACAGGGCATTGATATTGTCTTTTTATTCCACTGTAACCTCCACCACTCTTCCAAGGGGCATTAATATTGTCCTTTATTCCACTGTAACCTCCACCACTTTTCTAAGGGGCATTAAAACCATCTTGTTAAGCTACTGTGACCTCCAAGTCTCTTCCACAGGGCATTGTTATTGTCTTTTTATTCCACTGCGACCTCCACCACTCTGCCGAGGGCATTAAAACGGTCTTCTTAAGCTACTGTGATTTCCACATCTCTTCCACGGGGCATTGATATTGTCTTTTTATTCCGCTGTAACCTCCACCACTCTTCCAAGGGGCATTGATATTGTCATTTTATTCCACTGTAACCTCCACCACTAATCCAAGGGGCATTGATATTGTCTTTTTATTCCACTGCGACCTCCACCACTCTTCCAAGGTTCATTGATATTGTCTTTTTAATCCACTGCGACCTCCACCACTCTTCCAAGGGGCATTAAAACCGTCTTGTTAAGCTACTGTGACCTCCACGTCTCTTCCAAGGGGCACTAAAACCGTTTGGTTAAACCACTCTGTACTCCACAGCTCTTCCAAGGGGCATTGATATTGTCTTTTTATTTCACTGTAACTACCACCACTCTTTCAAGGGGCATTGATATTGTATTTTTATTCCACTGTGACCTCCACCACTCTTCCAAGGGGCATTAAAACCGTCTTGTTAAGCTACTGTGACCTCCAAGTCTCTTCCAAGGGGCATTAAAACCGTCTGGTTAAACCGCTCTGAGCTCCACAGCACTTCCAAGGGGCATTGACAATGTCTTTTTATTCCATTGTAACCTTCTGCACTCTTCCAAGTGCATTGATATTGTCTCTTTATTCCACTGCGATGTCCACGACTCTTCCAAGGGGCATTAAAACCGTCTTGTTAAGCTACTGTGACCTCCAAGTTTCTTACACAGGGCCCTGATATTGTATTTTTATTCCACTGTAACCTCCACCACTCTTGCAAGGGGCATTGATATTGTCTTTTTAATCCACTGCGACCTCCCTCACTCTTCCAAGAAGCATTGAAACCGTCTTGTTAAGCTACTGTGACCTCCACATCTCTTCCACAGGGCATTGTTATTGTCTTTTTATTCCACTGTAACCTCCACCACTCTTCCAAGAGGCATTGATATTGTCTTTTTATTCCACTGCGACCTCCACCACTCTTCCAAGGTTCATTGATATTGTCTTTTTAATCCACTGCGACCTCCACCACTCTTCCAAATGGCATTAAAACCGTCTTGTTAAGCTACTGTGACCTCCACGTCTATTCCACGGTGCATTAAAACTTTCTGGTTAAACCACTGTGAACTCCACAGCTCTTCCAAGGGGCATTGATATTGTCTTTTTATTCCACTCTAACCTCCACCACACTTCCAAGGGTCATTGATATTGTCTCTTTATTTTGCTGTGACCTCCACCACTTTTCCAAGGGGCATTAATGTTGTCTTTTTGTTCGACTGTGACCTCCACGACTCTTCCAAGGGGCATTAAAACCGTCTTGTTAAGCTACTGTGACCTCTAAGTTTCTTACACAGGGCATTGATATTGTCTTTTTATTCCACTGTAACCTCCACCACTCTTCCAAGGGGCATTAATATTGTCCTTTATTTCACTGTAACCTCCAACACTGTTCTAAGGGGCATTAAAACCGTCTTGTTAAGCTACTGTGACCTCCAAGTCTTTTCCACAGGTCATTGTTATTGTCTTTATATTCCACTGCGACCTCCACCACTCTGCCGAGGGCATTAAAACGGTCTTCTTAAGCTACTGTGATGTCCACATCTCTTCCACGGGGCATTGATATTGTCTTTTTATTCCACTGTAACCTCCACCACTCTTCCAAGGGGCATTGATATTGTCTTTTTATTCCACTGTAACCTCCACCACTAATCCAAGGGGCATTGATATTGTCTTTTTATTCCACTGCGACCTCCACCACTCTTCCAAGGTTCATTGATATTGTCTTTTTAATCCACTGCGACCTCCACCACTCTTCCAAGGGGCATTAAAACCGTCTTGTTAAGCTACTGTGACCTCCACGTCTCTTCCAAGGGGCACTAAAACCGTTTGGTTAAACCACTCTGTACTCCACAGCTCTTCCAAGGGGCATTGATATTGTCTTTTTATTTCACTGTAACTACCACCACTCTTTCAAGGGCATTGATATTGTATTTTTATTCCACTGTGACCTCCACCACTCTTCCAAGGGGCATTAAAACCGTCTTGTTAAGCTACTGTGACCTCCAAGTCTCTTCCAAGGGGCATTAAAACCATCTGGTTAAACCGCTCTGAGCTCCACAGCACTTCCAAGGGGCATTGACAATGTCTTTTTATTCCATTGTAACCTTCTGCACTCTTCCAAGTGCATTGATATTGTCTTTTTATTCCTCTGCGACGTCCACGACTCTTCCAAGGGGCATTAAAACCGTCTTGTTAAGCTACTGTGACCTCCAAGTTTCTTACACAGGGCATTGATATTGTATTTTTATTCCACTGTAACCTCCACCACTCTTGCAAGGGGCATTGATATTGTCTTTTTAATCCACTGCGACCTCCCTCACTCTTCCAAGAAGCATTGAAACCGTCTTGTTAAGCTACTGTGACCTCCACATCTCTTCCACAGGGCATTGTTATTGTCTTTTTATTCCACTGTAACCTCCACCACTCTTCCAAGAGACATTGATATTGTCTTTTTATTCCACTGCGACCTCCACCACTCTTCCACGGTGCATTAAAACTTTCTGGTTAAACCACTGTGAACTCCACAGCTCTTCCAAGGGGCATTGATATTGTCTTTTTATTCCACTCTAACCTTCACCACACTTCCAAGGGGCATTGATATTGTCTCTTTATTTTGCTGCGACCTCCACCACTTTTCCAAGGGGCATTAATGTTGTCTTTTTGTTCGACTGTGACCTCCACGTCTCTTCCAAGGGGCATTGATATTGTCTTTTTATTTAATTGGAACCTCCACCACTCTTCCAAGGGGCATTGATATTGTCTTTTTATTCCACTGTAACCTCCACCATTCTTCCAAGGGACATTGATATTGTCTCTTTATTCCACTGTAACCTCCACCACTCTTCTAAGGGGCAATGATATTGTCTTTTTATTCCACTGTAACCTCCACCACTCTTGCAAGGGGCATTGATATTGTCTTTTTAATCCACTGCAACCTCTACCACTCCTCCAAGGGGCTTTTAAACAGTCTTGATAAGCTTCTGTGACCTTCACGTCTCTTCCAAGGGGCATTAAAAACGCATGGTTAAACCACTCTGAACTCCACAGCTGTTCCATGAGGCATTGATATTTTCTTTTTATTCCACTGCGACCTCCACCACTCTTCCAATGGGCATCGATAATGTCTTTTTAATCCACTGCGACCTCCACCACTCTTCCAAGGGGCATTAAAACCGTCTTGTTAAGCTACTGTGACCTCCACGTCTCTTCCAAGGGGCATTAAAACCGTCAATTTAAACCACTCTGAACTCCACAGCTCTTGCAAAAGGCATTGATATTGTCTTTTTATTCCACTGTAACCTCCACCACTCTTCCAAGGGGCATTTATATTGTCTTTTTATTTTACTGCGACCTCCACCACTCTTCGAAGGGTCATTGATATTGTCTTTTTATTCCACTGTAACCTCCACCACTCTTCCAAGGGGCATTGATTTTGTCTTTTTATTCCACTGCGACCTCCACCTCTCTTCCAAGGGGCATTAAAACCATCTTGTTAAGCTACTGTGACCTCCACGTCCCTTCCACGGGGCATTGATATAGTCTTTTTAATCCACTGCCACCTCCACCACTCCTCCAAGGGGAATTAAAACAGTATTGATAAGCTACTGTGACCTCCACTTCTCTTCCAAGGGGCATTAAAACCGTCTGGTTAATCCACTCTGATCTCCACAGCTCTTCCAAGAGCCATTGATATTGTCTTTTTATTCGACTGTAACCTCCACCACTCTTCCAAGGGGCATTAAAACCGTCTTGTTAAGCTACTGTGACTTCCACATCTCTTCCAAGGGGCATAAAAACCGTCAATTTAAACCACTCTGAACTCCACAGCTCTTGCAAGAGGCATTGATATTGTCTTTTTATTCCACTGTAACCTCCACCACTCTTCCAAGGGGCATTGATTTTGTCTTTTTAATCCACTGCAACCTCCATCACTCTTCCAAGAAGCATTAAAACCGTCTTGTTTAGCTAATGTGACATCCACGTCTATTCCACGGTGCCTTAAAACCTTCTGGTTAAACCACTGTGAACTCCAGAGCTCTTCCAAGGGGCATTAAAACCGCATCGATAAACCACTCTGAACTCCACACCTCTTCCAAGAGGCATTGATATTGTCTTTTTTTTCAACCTTAACCTCCACCACTCTTCCAAGGGGCATTGATATTGTCTTTTTTTTCCACTGCGTCCTCCACCACTCTTCCAAGGGGATTTGATAGTCTTTTTATTCCACTGCGACCTCCACCACTCTTCCAAGGGGCATTAAAACCGTCTTGTTAAGCTACTGTTACCTCCACGTCTCTCCCACAGTGCATTGATATTGTCTTTTTAATCCACTGCGACCTCCACCACTGTTCCAAGGGACATTGATAATGTCTTTTTATTGCTCTGCGACCTTCACCCCTCTTCCAAGGAACATTGATATTGTCTTATTTTTCCATTGTAACCTCCACCACTCTTCTAAGGGGCATTGATATTTTCTTTTTATTCCACTGCGACCTCCACCACTCTTCCAAGGGGCATCGATAATGTCTTTTTAATCCACTGCGACCGCCACCACTCTTCCAAGGGGCATTAAAACCGTCTTGTTAAGCTACTGTGAGCTCCACGTCTCTTCCAAGGGGCATTAAAACCGTCAATTTAAACCACTCTGAACTCCACAGCTCTTGCAAAAGGCATTGATATTGTCTTTTTATTCCACTGTAACCTCCACCACACTTCCAAGGGGCAATTATATTGTCTTTTTATTTTACTGCGACCTCCACCACTCTTCCAAGGGGCATTAATATTGTCTTTTTATTCCACTGCGACCTCCACCACTCTTCCAAGTGTCATTGATATTGTCTTTTTATTCCACTGTAACCTCCACCACTCTTCCAAGGGGCATTGATATTGTCTTTTTATTCCACTGTAACCTCCACCTCTCTTCCAAGGGGCATTAAAACCATCTTGTTAAGCTACTGTGACCTCCACCTCCCTTCCACGGGGCATTGATATAGTCTTTTTAATCCACTGCCACCTCCACCACTCTTCCAAGGGGCATTGATTTTGTCTTTCTAATCCACTGCGACCTCCATAACTCTTCCAATAAGCATTAAAACCGTCTTGTTTAGCTTCTGTGACCTCCACGTCTATTTCACGGTGCCTTAAAACCTTCTGGTTAAACCACTGTGAACTCCACAGCTCTTCCAAGGGGCATTGATATTGTTTTTTTATTCCACTGTAACCTCCACCACTCTTCCAAGGGGCATTGATGTTGTCTTTTTATTTTACTGCAACCTCCACCACTCTTCCAAGGGGCATTAATATTGTCTTTCTATTCCACTGCGACCTCCACCACTCTTCCAAGGGTCATTGATATTGTCTTTTTATTCCACTGTAACCTCCACCACTCTTCCAATGGGCATTAATATTGTCTTTTTATTAAACTGCGACCTCCACCTCTCTTCCAAGGGGCATTAAAACCATCTTGTTAAGCTACTGTGACCTCCAAGTCTCTTCCACGAGGCATTGATATTGTCTTTTTATTCCACTGCGACCTCCACATGTCTTCCAATGGGAATTGATATTGTCTTTTTATTCCACTGCGACCTCTACCACTCTTCCAAGGGGCATTAAAACAGTCTTGATAAGCTACTGTGACATCCACGTCTCTTCCAAGGGGCATTAAACCATCTGGTTAAACCACTCTGTACTCCACAGCTCTTCCAAGAGGCATTGATATTGTCTTTTTATTCGACTGTAACCTCCACCACTCTTCCAATGGGCATTGATATTGTCTCTGTTTTCCACTGCGACCTCCACCACTCTTCCAAGGGGCTTTGATCTTGTCTTTTTTATCCACTGCGACCTCCACCACACTTCCAATGGGCATTAAAACCGTCTTGTTATGCTACTGTGACCTCCACGTCCCTTACATGGGGCATTGATATTTTCTTTTTATTCCATTGCGACCTCCACCACTCTTCCAAGGGGCATTAAAACCGACTTGTTAAGCTACTGTGACCTCCAAGTCTCTTCAAAGGGGCATTAAAACCGTATGGTTAAACCGCTCTGAGCTCCACATCTCTTCCAAGGGGCATTGACAATGTTTTTTTATTCCATTGTTACCTTCTGCATTCTTCCAAGTGCATTGATATTGTCTTTTTATTCCTCTGCGACGTCCACGACTCTTCCAAGGGGCATTGAAACCGTCTTGTTAAGCTACTGTGACCTCCAAGTTTCTTACACAGGGCATTGATATTGTCTTTTTATTCCACTGTAACCTCCACCACTCTTCCAAGGGGCATTGATATTGTTTTTTTATTCCACTGTAACCTCCACCAATCTTCCAAGTGGCATTGATATTGTCTTTTTATTCCACTGCGACATCCACCACTCTTCTAAGTGGCATTGATATTGTCTTTTAAATCCACAACGATCTCTACCACTCTTCCAAGGGGCATTGAAACAGTCTTGTTAAGCTACTGTGACCTCCTCATCTCTTCCAAGGGGCATTAAAACCATCTGGTTAAAGACTCTGAACTCAACAGCTCTTACAAGAGGCATTGATATTGTCTTTTTATTCGACTGTAACATCCACCACTCTTCCAAGCGGCTTTGATATTGTCTTTTTATTCCATTGCGACCTCCACCACTCTTCCAAGGGACATTGATATTGTCTTTTTAATCAACTGCCACCTCCACCTCTCTTCCAAGGGGCATGAAAACCGTCCTGTGAAGCTACTGTGACCTCCACGTCCCTTCCACGGGGCATTGATATTGTCGTTTTATTCCACTGCGACCTCCACCACTCTTCCAAGGGGCATTGATATTGTCTTTTTAATCCACTGCGACCTCCACCACTTTTCCAAGGGGCATTGATATTGTCTTCTTAATCCACTGCGACCTCCACCACTCTTCCAAGGGGCATTGATATTGTCTTTGTAATCCACTGTGACCTCCTCGTCTCTTACAAGGGGCGTTAAAACCGTCAATTTAAACGCCTCTGAACTCCACAGCTCTTCCAAGGAGCACTGGTATTGTCTTTTTATTCCACTCTAACCTCCACCACTCTTCCAATGGGCATTGTCATTGTCTATTTATTCCACTGCGACCTCCACCACTCTTCCAAGGGGCATTAAGACAATCTTGTTAAGCTACAGTGACCTCCACAACTCTTCCATGGGGCATTGATATTGTCTTTTTATTCCACTGTAACCTCCACCACTCTTCCAAGGGGCCTTGATTTTGTCTTTTTATTCCACTGCGACCTCTACCACTCTTCCAATGGGCATTGATATTGTCTTTTGTAATCCACTGCAACCTGCACCACTCTTCCAAGGGGCATTAAAGCCGTCTTGTTAAGCTACTGTCACGTCCATGTCTATTCCACGGGGCATTGATATTGTCTTTTTATTCCTCTGTAACCTCCACCACTCTTTCAAGTGGCAATGACATTGTCTTTTTATTCCACTGCGACTTCCACCTCTCTTCTAAGGGGCATTGATATTGTCTTTTTAATCCACTGCGACCTCCACCACTCTTCCAATGGGCATTAAATCCATCTTGTTAAGCTACTGTTGCCTCCACGTCCCTTCCACGGGGCATTGATATTGTCTTTTTAATCCACTGCCACCTCCTCCACTCTTCAAAGGGGCACTAAAACAGTATTGATAAGCTACTGTGACCTCCACGTCTCTTCCAACGGGCCTTAAAACAGTCTGGTTGAACCACTCTGATCTCCACAGCTCTTCCAAGAGGCATTGATATTGTCTTTTTATTCGATTGTAGCCTCCAACACTCTTCCAAGGGGCATTAAAACCGTCTTGTTAAGCTACTGTGACCTCCACGTCTCTTCCAAGGGGCATTAATACCGTCAATTTAAACCACTCTGAACTCCACAGCTCTTGCAAGAGTCATTGATATTGTCTTTTTATTCAACTGTAACCTCCACCACTCTTCCAAGGGGCATTGATTTTGTCTTTTTAATCCACTGCGACCTCCATCACTCTTCCAATCAGCATTAAAACCGTCTTGTTTAGCTTCTGTGACCTCCACGTCTATTTCACGGTGCCTTAAAACCTTCTGGTTAAACCACTGTGAACTCCACAGCTCTACCAAAGGGCATTGATATTGTCTTTTTATTCCACTGTAACCTCCACCACTCTTCCAAGGGGCATTGATATGGTCTTTTTATTTTACTGCGACCTCCACCACTCTTCCAAGGGGCATTAATATTGTCTTTTTATTCCACTGCGACCTCCACCACTCTTCCAAGGGTCATTGATATTGTCTTTTTATTCCACTGTGACCTCCACCACTCTTCCAAGGGGCATTAATATTGTCTTTTTATTAAACTGCGACCTCCACCTCTCTTCCAAGTGGCATTAAAACCATCTTGTTAAGCTACTGTGACCTGCAAGTCTCTTCCACGAGGCATTGATATTGTCTTTTTATTCCACTGCGACCTCCACATCTCTTCCAAGGGGAATTGATATTGTCTTTTTATTCCACTGCGACCTCTACCACTCTTCCAAGGGGCATTAAAACAGTCTTGATAAGCTACTGTGACCTCCACGTCTCTTCCAAGGGGCATTAAACCATCTGGTTAAACCACTCTGTACTCCACAGCTCTTCCAAGAGACATTGATATTGTCTTTTTATTCGACTGTAACCTCCACCACTCTTCCAAGGGGCATTGATATTGTCTCTGTTTTCCGCTGTGATCTCCACCACTCTGAACTCCACAGCTCTTCCTAGGGGATTTTTGTATTGTCTTTTTATTCCACTCTAACCTCCACCACTCTTCCAAGGGGCATTAAAACAGTCTTGTTAATCTACTGTAACCTCCACCACTCTTCCAAGGGGCATTGATTTTGTCTTTTTATTCCAATGCGACCTCTACCACTCTTCCAATGGGCATTCATATTGTCTTTTGTAATCCACTGCAACCTGCACCACTCTTCCAAGGGGCATTAAAGCAGTCTTGTTAAGCTACTGTCACGTCCTTGTCTATTCCACGGGCATTGATATTGTCTTTTTATTCCACTGTAACCTCCACCACTCTTCCAAGTGGCAATGACATTGTCTTTTTATTCTACTGCAACTTCCACCTCTCTTCTAAGGGGCATTGATATTGTCTTTTTAATCCACTGCGACCTCCACCACTCTTCCAAGTGGCATTAAAACCGTCTGGTTAAACCACTCTGAACTCCACAGCTCTTCCAAGGGGGATTGATATTGTCTTTTTATTCCACTGTAACCTCCACCACTCTTCCAAGGGGCATTGATTTTGTCTTTTTATTCCACTGCGACCTCCACCACTCTTCCAATGGGCATTGTTATTGTCTTTTTAATCCCCTGCAACCTCCACCACTCTTCCAAGGCGCATTAAAACCGTCTTGTTAAGCTGCTGTGACTTCCACGTCCCTTCCACGGGGCATTGATATTGTCTTTTTATTCCACTGCGACCTTCACCACTCTTCCAAGGGGCATTGATATTGTCTTTTTAATCCACTGCGACCTCCACCACTGTTCCAAGGGACATTGATATTGTCTTTTTATTCCTCTGCGACCTTCACCCCTCTTCCAAGGAACATTGATATTGTCTTATTTTTCCACTGTAACCTCCACCACTCTTCTAAGGGGCATTGATATTTTCTTTTTATTCCACTGCGACCTCCACCACTCTTCCAAGGGGCATCGATAATGTCTTTTTAATCCACTGCGACCTCCACCACTCTTCCATGGGGCATTAACACCGTCTTGTTAAGCTACTGTGACCTCCGCGTCTCTTCCAAGGGGCATTAAAACCGTCAATTTAAACCTCTCTGAGCTCCACAGCTCTTGCAAAAGGCATTGATATTGTGTTTTTATTCCACTGTAACCTCCACCAGTCTTCCAAGGGGCATTTATATTGTCTTTTTATTTTACTGCGACCTCCACCACTCTTCTAAGGGGCATTAATATTGTCTTTTTATTCCACTGCGACCTCCACCACTCTTCGAAGGGTCATTGATATTGTCTTTTTATTCCACTGTAACCTCCACCACTCTTCCAAGGGGCATTGATATTGTCTTTTTATTCCACTGCGACCACCACCTCTCTTCCAAGGGGTATTAAAACCATCTTGTTAAGCTACTGTGACCTCCACGTCCCTTCCACGGGGCATTGATATTGTCTTTTTAATCCACTGCCACCTCCACCACTCTTCAAAGGGGCACTAAAACAGTATTGATAAGCTACTGTGACCTCCACGTCTCTTCCAAAGGGCCTTAAAACCGTCTGGTTGAACCACTCTGATCTCCACAGCTCTTCCAAGAGGCATTGATATTGTCTTTTTATTCGATTGTAGCCTCCAACACTCTTCCAAGGGGCATTAAAACCGTCTTGATAAGCTACTGTGACCTCCACGTCTCTTCCAAGGGGCATTAAAACCGTCAATTTAAACCACTCTGAACTCCAACGCTCTTGCAAGAGGCATTGATATTGTCTTTTTATTCAACTGTAACCTCCACCACTCTTCCAAGGGGCATTGATTTTGTCTTTTTAATCCACTGCGACCTCCATCACTCTTCCAAGAAGCATTAAAACCGTCTTGTTTAGCTACTGTGACCTCCACGTCTATTCCACTGTGCCTTAAAACCTTCTGGTTAAACCACTGTGAACTCCACAGCTCTTCCAAGGGGCATTGATATTGTCTTTTTATTCCACTGTAACCTCCACCACTCTTCCAAGGGGCATTGATATGGTCTTTTTATTTTACTGCGACCTCCACCACTCTTCCAAGGGGCATTAATATTGTCTTTCTATTCCACTGCGACCTCCACCACTCTTCCAAGGGTCATTGATATTGTCTTTTTATTCCACTGTTAGCTCCACCACTCTTCCAAGGGGCATTAATATTGTCTTTTTATTAAACTGCGACCTCCACCTCTCTTCCAAGTGGCATTAAAACCATCTTGTTAAGCTACTGTGACCTGGAAGTCTCTTCCACGAGGCATTGATATTGTCTTTTTATTCCACTGCGACCTCCACATCTCTTCCAAGGGGAATTGATATTGTCTTTTTATTCCACTGCGACCTCTACCACTCTTCCAAGGGGCATTAAAACAGTCTTGATAAGCTACTGTGACCTCAACGTCTCTTCCAAGGGGCATTAAACCATCTGGTTAAACCACTCTGTACTCCACAGCTCTTCCAAGAGACATTGATATTGTCTTTTTATTCGACTGTAACCTCCAACACTCTTCCAAGGGGCATTGATATTGTCTCTGTTTCCACTGCGATCTCCACCACTCTGAACTCCACAGCTCTTCCTAGGGGATTTTTGTATTGTCTTTTTATTCCACTCTAACCTCCACCACTCTTCCAAGGGGCATTAAAACAGTCTTGTTAATCTACTGTGACTTCCACGTCTCTTCCAAGGGGCATTAAACCTTCTGGTTAAACCACTGTGAACTCCACAGCTCTTGCAAGGGGCTTTGATATTGTTGTTTATTCCACTGTAACCTCCAGCACTCTTCCAAGGGGCATTGATATTGTCTTTTTATTCTACTGCGTCTTCCACGACTCTCCCAAGGGGCATTAAAACTGTCTTGTTAAGCTGCTGTAACCTCCATGTCTTTTCCACGGGGCATTGATATTGTCTTTTTATTCCAATGTAACCTCCACCACTCTTCTAAGGGGCAGTGATATTGTCTTTTTAAACCACCTCCACCAGTCTTCCAAGAGGCATTAAAAGCATCTTTTAAGCTACTATGACCTCCCCGTCTCTTGCAAGGGGCATTAAAACCATCTGGTTAAACCACTCTGAATTCCAAAGCTCATCAAAGGGGCATTGATATTGTCTTTTTATTCCACAAATGTGGGACAAATTAGTGGAAGTCACTGACTACTTAGATGACCAGATTTGGAGTATATTGGAAGTAATTAATACTACTGTTGCGGTGCAGAATCAACTTATTATAGTAGCTAATCAACATACTTTAGTGCTGGACTATTTGACAGCAGCTCAAGGAGGGATGTGTCAGGTTATAGGCCCAGCCTGTTGTCACTATATTGACCCCGACTCTACCATACGGTTAAAGACTAAAATGGAAGACATTAGGAAACTCAGGGAAGAATATAACAAACATAATGAATTGACCAAAGACAGTTGGTGGTCTGATACGTTTTCCTTTTTAAATCCTGCTAATTGGTTTAAAGGGATTGGTGGATGGATTGCTGGAATATTACAAGGAGTGTTGCATATTGCTGCTTGCATCTTGTTAATATGTTTTACTAAAACTAGTCTTTTATTGTATCCCAATTTGAATGATGAAAACCTGCCAGTCATCAGAGAGCAAGGAGAACGCTGTCAACCAACATCCAGTGCTACTATACACAGACCTCCCAGATGTAACCAGCATTGAGGACCTGGACGGCAAGGGAATGATGACCTTCACCCGCACGCCCCGACCAACCTCACGTCTGAAGATCAGAGCTTTATGATTATATCAACGGACAAGGGGGGTGGACATGCCGCAACAGCCTCAATTGGTAACAACGGCACTAATTGAGTGAAGACCAATATTCCTCAGGCTCAAACCATTACCCTGGGAAAGCACCTCTATTGTTGATAATAGCGAAATTTTTAGGGGGGAAATGTAAAGGACATATTGATACTATTCATGCTATGGCAACTCCATTTTGTCTGCTTGCTTCAAAATCATGTTATTATACTCTTTGCATAACATACATTCTTTCCTTCTTTCCTCTTGATTCACATGCAACTTTCCCACACTAACCTTTTCTCTCAGGAACATTCTATGAGACACCCCGCTCCTGTTATCTAGCTAGTCTGAGCCGGGATGTACGACCTTGTAACTTTTCACCATGCACCGAACTAACGATAATATGACCATTTGTGTATTTCCGTAATAATTGTACTAACATTGGTTCAAGCTTGTAGTATGGGTGTAGGTGATTGGATATTAATAAACTCAAAACAATATAAAATGGTAAGTAGAAATAAACGGGGTTAGAGATTCTTGAATCCCCCCATACAGAGCTTTGCCTCCATCTGGATTTCTATTGGATTGCAATCAACCTTGTAACATAATAATTTGACACTCACTTGGTCAACCGTGAAGGGTCATCACTGCCCTCCCTCAACACGTACAGTCCTCTATGTCTCCTCCGTACAGTCCTCTATGTCTCTGCCGTACAGCCCTCTATGTCTCCACCGTACAGCCCTCTATGTCTCCACCGTACAGCCCTCTATGTCTCCACCGTACAGCCCTCTATGTCTCCACCATACAGCCCTATATGTCTCCTCCATACAGCCCTCTATGTCTTCGCCGTACAACCCTCTATGTCTCCGTCGTACAGACGTCTATGTCTATGCTGTACAGTCCTCTATGTCTCTGCCATACAGCCCTCTATATCTATGCTGTACAGCCCACTATGTCTCCACCGTACAGCCCTCTATGTCTCTGTCGTACAGACGTCTATGTCTCCGCCATACAGCCCTCTGTCTCCACCGTACAGCCCTCTGTCTCCACCGTACAGCCCTCTGTCTCCACCGTACAGCCCTCTATGTCTCCACCATAGAGCCCTCTATGTCTCAGCTGTTTAATAGTGATTCTTGATTTCTTGTTGCTTTATGTTTTGCCAACTTTCATGACTATTTTTAGATTTCTGATATTGAAAATGTTGTTTTTTTACTACTGGGGTAATATTCAGTATCCTGTTGTAAATGTCCACATTTTCATAGAATCATAGAATCATAGAATGGTAGAGTTGGAAGGGACCTCCTGGGTCATCTGGTCCAACCCCCTGCTCAAAGCAGGATTCACTAAATCATCTCAGACAGATGTCTGTCCAGCCTCTGTTTGAAGACGTCCATTGAAGGGGAACTCACCACCTCTCGTGGCAGCCTGTTCCACTCATTAATCACCGTAACTGTCAAAAAGTTTTTTCTAATATCTAATCTGTGTCTCTTCCCATTCAGTTTCATCCCATTGCTTCTAGTCTTTCTTTGTGCAAATGAGAATAAAGATGATCCTTCTACAATGTGACAGCCCTTGACATATTTGTAGACAGCTATTAAGTCTCCTCTCAGTCTTCTTTTTTGCAAGCTAAACATTCCCAAATCCTGCAACCGTTCCTCATAGGACATGGTTTGCAGACCAGTCACCATTCTGGTCGCTCTTCTCTGAACTTGCTCCAGTTTGTCTATGTCTTTTTTAAAATGTGGTGCCCAAAACTGTACACAGTATTCCAGATGAGGTCTGACCAAAGAGGAGTAAAGACCCATAATGACTTCACGTGATCTAGACTGTATGCTTCTGTTAATACATCCCAGAATTGTATTTGCCTTTCTTGCTGCTGCATCACACTGTTGACTCATGTTCAGTCTATGATCTATTAGTATACCTAAGTCTTTTTCACATGTACTGTTGCTTAGCTCTATTCCTCCCATTCTGTATATGCTTTTTTCATTTTTATTGCCCAGATGTAGTACTTTGCATTTTTCCCTGTTAAAAACCATTCTGTTGGTTGCTGCCCACTGCTCCAGTTTATTTAGGTCTTTTTGAATCCTCTCTCTCTCTTCTCTAGTATTAGCTATCCCTCCTAGCTTTGTGTCATCAGCAAATTTAATCAGTTTACCCTCAATTCCTTCATCTAAATCATTGATAAAGATGTTGAACAATACAGGTCCCAGGACGGAGCCCTGTGGTACCCCACTTGAGACATTCATCCAGCTGGATGTGAAGCCATTTACAACCACCCTTTGAGTCCGATCACTAAGCCAGTTATGAACCCACCTAACAGTTGCCTTGTCCATTCCATACTTGGTCATTTTTTCAATAAGGATGGTGTGAGATACTTTGTCAAATGCTTTGGTGAAGTCAAGATATACTATATCTACAGCATTTCCCTGATCCACCCAGTCAGTGATTCTGTCATAGAAGGAAATTAAGTTAGTCTGACATGACTTGTTAGTTACAAACCCATGCTGACTCTGGTTAATCACTTCATTCTTATCCATGTACTTACATACATGTTGTTTAATAATTTGTTCAAATATCTTTCCTGGTATAGAAGTCAGACTCACCGGCCTATAGTTCCCTGGGTCCACCTTCTTCCCCTTTTTGAAGATAGGAACAACATTTGCTCTTCTCCAGTCTTCTGGGACTTCTCCTGTTCTCCAAGAATTTTCAAAGATTATGGAGAGTGGTTCTAAAATTTCTTCTACGATCTCCTTCAGTACTCTGGGGTGTAATTCATCTGGACCTGGAGACTTGAACTCATTTATGTTAGCTAAATATTCCCTCACAATCTTTCTGTTTACAGATAACTTGGATTCCTCTATTCCTTTAAAAGGACAGTGAAGATCAGTTGATGTTACATTTTCTTTCTGAGAGAAAACAGATGCAAAATAGGAATTAAAAAGTTCGGCCTTCTCAACATCCTCTCTTACCATTTCTCCATTTTCATCCTGTAAAAATCCTATAGCATCTTTGACTTTTCTTTTACTTTTGACATACCCCCAAAATCCTTTTTTATTGCTTTTGACATCTCTTGCAAGCCTTAATTCATTGTCAGCTTTAGCTAACCTGATACGTGCCCTGCAGGATCTGCAGACTGCATTATAATCTTCTTTAGATATGCCTCCCTCTTTCCATTTAATAAACATTTCTTTCTTTCTTTTTAGCATGTGTTTAAGTTCTGTGTTCATCCATCCTGGTTTCCTTAAATGCTTCCCATTCTTCCTACTTTTCGGGATTGTTAACGATTGTGCTTTGAGAATCTCATTTTTAAAAATTTCCCATCCTTCCTGGACATTTTTGTCCTTAAGGACATCCAGCCATTGGATCCCTCCTATTCTCTTTCTGAGTCTCTTAAAATCTGCCTTTCTAAAATCTAACCTTGAAGTTTGAGTCTTCACATGTCTTCCTCCTCTAGTTATCCAAAATTCTATAATAGCATGATCGCTGCCTCCTAGGGTCCCAGCCACCTTTACCTCCTCAACCATTTCCTCCCTGTTTATAAGGATTAGATCCAAAGTAGCAGATCCCCTTGTTTTCTCCCCTACCTTTTGGAAGATAAAGTTGTCAGCAAGAGAGGATAAGAATTTGCTTGACCTGTTAGTTTTACTTGAGAGAGATTCCCAACAAATGTCTGGATAGTTGAAATCTCCCATGACCACTACGTCACATTTTTTGGAGAACTTGGTCATTTGATACATAAAGAGTTTATCCATATCTTCAGCTTGCCCAGGTGGCCTGTAGTAAATGCCTACAATGGTGTCCTTTCCGTTGTTCTCTCCTTGTATTCTTACCCAAACAGTTTCCACAGAACTCCCAGTCTCTGAAGCTTCAATCTCTGTGCAGATATATACGCTTTTCTAACATACAATGCGACACCTCCTCCTCGTTTATCAAGTCTGTTTCTTGCAAATAAGTTGTATCCTTTTAGCCTTTTATTCCAATCATGTGTATCGTCCCACCAAGTTTCAGTGATTCCAATGACATCATATTTCTTTTCCTGCATAATTTTAGCATAATTTTGTCATTTGTTTCAACATTTTGAGCTGAATTATTTTAGCACAATCAATATATTTCATTCTTTATAGCCTATCAGTCTCACGCTCATGTCTCATGCATCTTTACAGCATCTCCAAAGTTTGCCCTTTATTTCTTGAATCTCAAACTTTTAGATCCCAATTTATGAAAGTGTCATTACCAGAAAACTGGCATAGAACATTTTCAAAAGTTTAAAATTATTGCTCAAGGCAAAGATGCGCCAAACAATTGGGATTTTTTTTCGTTTCCACAACACTTTCAGGTAGCTCCGCCAAAATAGGAGGAGTTGGGGAAGAGCCAGTGTAGAATGGGGCGGTGCTGTAGGACGGAGCGGTGCTGTAGGACGGAGCGGTGCTGTAGGACAGGGCGGTGCTGTAGGACTGGGCGGTGCTGTAGTACGGGGCGATGCTGTAGGATGGGGCGGTGCTGTAGGACGGGGCGGTGCTGTAGAATGGAGCGGTGCTGTAGGACGGAGCGGTGCTGTAGGACGGGGCGGTGCTGTAGGACGGGGCGATGCTGTAGGACGGGGCGATGCTGTGCCCGCCATCAAATTCTTCAGAATAGGAACCATTTCTTCTCCAGAAATATGACTCCAGTTCCTGTAGTCCCTGACTGGAGTAACATTTCTGAAGAGGCAGATGGAGACGCACACCACTGATCAGATAAATCATTAGGTGCTGTGCGCCTCTTAAAGAAATCAGCGAATCTTATTCATGCATGCTTTTCATTAAGACTGGTGACTGAGAAAGCGCTCACAAAATGATTAAAATAATTGTCTTAGTCATTTCTATGTATAGATTATCTATGCGCCTAAAGTGGCATAATCCTTTATGAATTCCCCCCCCCTGGGTTTCCACAAGCTTCCACAAGCCCAGTGGTGCCTTAGCTTTGCAGCTTTTGGTGGATCTACTCAGGAGTGGAGTAAAAATGCTAAAAGTCACAACATTTTTGTGCTACTTCGAATTGCGCCAAAATTTTGTAACTTTTCAAAGTGTTTAATACTAGAAAACTGTCAAAAAATTTGATGAATCGGGCCCTATATCTCCAGCAGTACCAATAAATGAATGGGTCAATGAATGGAGTCAATGAATGGAGTAATGAGGCTTGTACAGGGCTATCCCTCCATTCAAATGGGACACTAGAACCCCATATTTCGGCAATTTTTGGAGTGTGGAGGTCCCAGTGTGGGATACCCAGTGGTCAGCAAGTATTTACTCTTCTGGTGGAAAGGTGATCACTTGTAATCTTTGTAGCACACCTTTAAGGGGTTATTCTCAACTCTTCTTCAGGAGCGCGCTGCTCCCCTGTCTTCCAGCTTCCTGCTCGGCAGGGAGAAGCGTGCTCCTGACTGACAGTTTGGAGAAGTATTATGGTTCCGCTATATGTTCAAATTTTGCTCCCATGCCGCTATATGAGGCACCTTTGCCTCTGCAGCATCGGAGAATCACAGAAGCACTGAAGATGGTTGGATCCACTGATCTGGCCAACTTCAGAGCAGCGCTTGTAAGCTCTATAGCAAAGAGGACAAAAAATTCAATAATGTTCAATAATTATCTTCGATCTATATACATCATTTTCTGGGATTGATTAGATCGTGTATGTCTTCTGCCATCTTCACAGTCTGCAGGAGCACTTTTGTTTTCTTGGATTTTGGGCAATCATGTAACACTTGTAATTAATTATTATTTATCTGGGTCATCTTAGCACAGTAATTTCTCTGTATTCATTTCCATTTATTATATCTGAATGTCTTTTTAATATTGATATTAATTATTGAACATTATTGAATTTTATCATTTGGGCTTAGTACTTCTTTTTTTTGTAGGCTTTTATAATTTTTTGAAGTGCCCCTTACCCTTTGTCCAAAATCATAGGAATCTATAGCAAAGAGCTTGTAACTGCTGTGCGTCTTACCTTGGAAAATGATCATCGAAATGAAATGTAAAAGACATAGAAAACCGTATCTCCAAGTAATGCAGTAATGTATGTTTTTCTTTATATACAAACATGTTTAAAATTCCATATATTCAATATAATTAAATCTCATTCTGCCTCTATGAATGTACATGAGCAGAAAAAAGAATAAAACGCTCTTGTTTATTAATCTCTGCATCTATTTGATGGTCTATGTATGAAAATAGAATAATTACAACTCTGAGAGTAATTTATCATTAGTATAACAGTACAAGATAACAACATAAGACTTATGCAGAAGACGACCAGTCCAGTGGGGACAGATATTACAATTGTATCCAAATTTATACAATATATTCTTATTCATAAAAACACAGATGTCTCTGCCGGGTTCTCAAAATACTATTAATTGATTTCCAAAGTTCTGTTTCTAACAATCCAAACGATACAATAGCTGCAAATATACAGCAGGTGAAATAAGTATTGAACACGTCACCAATTTTCTAAGTAAATCTATTTCTAAAGGTGCTACTGACATGAAATTCTCACCAGCTGTTAGTAACAGCCCATCCAATCCACACAGGCAAAGATATCACACCATATATGTACATATATTAAAATAGATGTAATTAAGAAAAAATACAGAGGGAAAAAGTATTGAACACGCTTACTGAAATCTATTTAATACTTCGTACAAAAGTCTTTGTTGGTGATGAAGTTTCAAGACGCCTCCTATATGGAGAAACTAGTCGCAGGCATTGCTCAGGTGTGAGTTTGACCAATTCTTACACAAACACTCTTCACATCCTGAAGGTCCCGTGGGCTCCTTCTATGAACTCTGAGCTTTAGTTCCTTCCATAACTTATGCAATTTTTATTGAACATGGCAGTATATATAATATAACATTTTGTTAGTAAAAATTAGCGCCAAAAGTTTCAGTTACACGAGGGTAAATAGGTGGAACTGGACCCCAAAATTTATTGTGCATTTCTCCCAAATGCGGTGATGGCCCATATGTCGTCAGAAATTACTGTTAGCCAACATGTCAGGGCTGGGAAGGAAGGGGCACTATTTGGGGTTTACATCACAGATTTTGCTAGAATAGTGTTTGGGCGCCATTTGCGGAGCCCCAAAGGTGCCAGAACAGCAGAAAAACCCCAAAAGTGACCCCATTGTAGAAATTGCACCTCTCAATGAATTCATCTACGGCTCAATGACTATTTTATAACATCCACGCTGTGCTTTAATCTGGAGAATTGCAAATCAGCCAGTTTAGTGCCCATACATTGTGCACCTATAATTGTCATGCCCCATATATTGTAGTGCCCCCATACATTGTGCCCAGCTTGTTCTATTGGGGACACCCCGGAAATTGTTAAGTGCGCTATCCCCGCTACAATAATGCCAAACATGTGGCCGCTTACTACGGTTTAGGCACAAGGATGGGGCTTTTGGATTTAGGACCACAGATTTCACTGGATTTTATTTGAGGGGGCAGTCGTTGCATTTCCATAGTCTTTGTTCTACCAGTAACGTGGGACCCCCTATAGTTCCACTGACAGATGACGGACCTAAGTGGGGGATGGTATTGTGTAGGATAAGTTAGGGTTTATTGGTAACATTTTGGGGTACATGATATTTTTGATTGCTTTCAGTATAAGGCTGGATCATATTCTTATGTTCTACGCTGAGCGCTTAAATTGGGATTTCCGTGTAAATCCCACAAAAATGTGATTCAGATGAAACCCCTGCTGGTACTACTCACTATAATAACACCTTGGCTCCTTTTGCTGTCTTTTCCGGTGGTATCCATCTTTTTAGGTCTTTACAGAACTGTGGTCACCCACACTTGTGCGCTAAAAAAACACCTAAAATAATGTGACACTGCCGGAACACAGACCAAATGGGGTCCACAGTGCCCCCATCTGCCTCTTTATACTGAGTGGTTCCATTGGGTTTTTGCCTGAATCGCGGTTTTTCTGTTTTACATGGAAACCCCGATGTAAGCGCTCAGCGGAGAGCACAGGATAAGTGTGACCTGAGCCTTATTCCGATTTTTGGGAGGTAGCATGAGCAAATAGACAGAAGTACAAAAACAGTTTGTATTATTATTTTTGCGCGGTTAACAGTGCGGTACAAGTGATACCTGATTTTATATAGGTTTTTTTTATTTTGCTACTATCGCACATTAAAATGCTTTTTTTTTATAAAAAAATAGCTTTTTTGTCACCAAATTGTGAGAGCTATAACTTTTTTTTTTTTTTTGCCAACAAAGCTGAATAAGGGCTTCATTTTTTCGTGACTATTTGAATATTTTTTTGGACCATTTTGGGGTATATAACATTTTCTGATTGCTTTTTATTCAGATTTTTCAGACACAAAAAAACAGCAATTCAGTTATTGTTATATATTTTTTTGCAGGTAAAAGTGATGACAGATTTATTCTTCGGGTCGGTATAATTACAGCGATACCAGATTTATATAGTTTTTTGAATGATTTGCTACTTTTATATACTAAAAACAATATTTTACAATTATGAATTTGTTTTTCATCGCCATATTCTGAGAGCTGTAACTTTTTTTATTTTTTTGCTTGTTTTTTGCAGGACTATTTGGAGTTTTCATTTATACCCTTATTTTACATATGACTTTATCGTGACATTATTGGCCTGTTTTTTATTATTCTTTTTTTACAGTATTCTCCATATAGAATAAATAATGTGACAGTTTTATAATTCGGGTCGTTCCGGACGCGGTGATACCAATTATGTGTACGCCAATTGTTTAATTTCGTTTTAACACAAAGGCTGCGTTTCTAGTAGTGAAAATGAATTTTGTAATTTGTGTGATCTCTTTTGTGTGTTTTTTTTATTTTTTCTGCATTTTATTTAACTTTTTCTTTACTTTTTCACTTAGTCCCACTGTGGGACATGTATATTTTGTACTTTGATCACTGGTCTCATACATTGTGATATTCGTGTACTGCAGGGCCTGAGACCTGTCAGTGTCTCACTTCAATCTCACTTCAATCGCTTCAATCGGCCCCGGTTAGTTCCAAAACCGGTCGTGGCCGATGCCGCAGGGTGTCAGCTGTCATATACAGCTGTCAGCCGGATTGTCCTCATTGCTGTTTTAAAACGGTGGTTTGGAATAGGGCCCCTTTACGGCTGCCATTACCATGCGTATTAATGGTCATTAAGCAAATTCATGACTGCATTTCGAGTTTAGTTTTTGCGGCGTTTATTGTGTGTAATAATGACCCGACAATATGTTTCTCCAGCTCAGTACGATTACACCAATACTGTAAGGATTTTACTGGAAAAATAAGAAAAAATTAGAACTTTGTAAAAATTAATTGGTTTGTGTTGCAATTTTTTTTTTTTTTTTTTCCGTTAGAGCCATGTGACCGCTTATTTTCTTGTGCACTCCTGTAGTTTCACACCCTCTTGATCACTTTTTTTTGGGGTGGAGGCAAAAAAACGTCAATTCTAAAATTTAATGTATGGGTCGAGTAGCCTTAGATTTTGATTTTGCTTCTTTTTGGGACATGATAATAAAAAAACTAAATAAAAAAATTGGTCTTTAGGATTTTTCTTACACTTTTTATTAAATTTACGTTATTTTCGTTGCCACCTCAGTACCTGAACCTGTGATCATTTAGGCTGGGGTGCAAAAGTGATTGCGCCATGGAAGTTATATTTTAGCTGTGTGAGAGTGCCAGCGGCATTTAGATGGTTAAATCAGCAGCAATCTAAGCTAGCTCTGATTGCTGCTCTTCGCACAGGCGCTGACTGTATAACACAGACGACACCTGCAGCTTCTGAGCCCGCTCCCAACATATGGCACCACTACATCCAATGGTGGGAAAGGATCAATGGTGTTTGGTCATTCACTCGCTGTTATATCTGTTTCCTAGGAGGGATGAAGGTGACCATACAAAGATTGATAGATGTGAACCATTAATTCACAAATTACATACCAAGCTCTTGTAGCAACATCTCATGATGCCATTTGCAAGGAATGATCAGGAAGCCTCTCTCCGATAGGAACATTTGCAAGTATTGGAATATTTAGAAGAAACATTCAAAAAATGGTAATAAATATAGGTTTACCCTGCACCAAAATAAGAAGAACCATTGCTCAGGTGATGTGTATTTGTGCAATGAGGGTGGTGCGGACTAAGGATGTGAGGCTCTTTACCAAGGTGTGAAGAATTATTAGGCGCTTGTTTTCCTCAGACAAAATGGCCAAAAAAGAGACTTACAGAGGATGCAGCACTCCTGAAATTACTAAGATATTGAGGCACGATCACAGAACCAGCAAAAGTTTTGGTGCAAATAGTCGACGGGATCACAAAAAAGATGTTGAGAAAAAAAGACTCACATTAACTGTTAAAGATTGGAGAAGAATCAAACGTGAATCGTCCAGCGCCCCATTATCCTCCAGTGCTGTCATATTCCAGATCTGCAGTCTCCTGAAGGCCCAGAAGTACAAAGTGCTCAGTGTTTAGAGACACGGCCGAGGTAAGGAAGCTGAAACCCGACCACCACTGAACAAGACACAGAATGGGAAACATCAAGACTGGGCCGAGAAATAACTGAAGACGGATTGTTCAAAGGTTCTATGGACTAATGAGATGAGAGGGACTCTTGATGGACCAGATGGATGAACCCATGGCTGGATTAATAACGGACACAGACCTCCACTTTAACTCAGGTGCCAGCGAGGAGGAGGTGGGCACTGATCTGGGCTGGTATTATTAAAGAGGAGCTAGTTAAACCTTTCCAGGTAGAAGACAGACTCAAAATAGTCTCTCAGTTTTTAGAAGACACTTTCTTCAAGCAGTGGTACAGGAAAATGTCTGCATCTTTCAAGAAAATCATAATTCTTGTACAGGACAATGCTCCATCACAGCACTGAAGTCTCCTTTGCTTAGTGCCACTAAATGCCTTAAAGAATAATGACACGGCCCCTTCTTCACCTGACCTAAACCCTATTGAGAACTTGTGGGCCCTTCTGAAATGGGAGATGTACAGGAAGGAAAAACTCTCCCCTGTCTTATAAGTGTCTGGGAGGTTGGTGCCGCCCATGAAGTTGATCGGCAACAGATTAAGAAACTGACTGACTCCAAGGACGGATCTTATGGCTCTTATTGCAAAGAAGGGCAGCTATATTACTATATAGGTTACTGATATCTTTTTTGAAATGTCAAATATATGTTGTACATTTTGAGTTGTTTGGTTATTATTCTTACTTTAACAGATGAAAAAAAATGAGATGGAAAATATAGATTTTTATTTAGTTGCTCAATAATTATGCACACATTGTTATTCTCCTAAGACAAAACCCTCACTTTTACATTCTTAAATATTCAGGTTTTAGGTTTAGTAACCCTTTGCTCTGACCAACAGCCCTGCAGTTGTTTAATTAAATTAATCATCAAAAATACAAATTGTCTAATAGTTAAGTAAGCTGAAGATGAAATGGTCTAAAAATAATAATAATAATAATAATAATAGTTTATTTTTATAGCGCCAACATATTCCGCAGCACTTTACAAATTTTAGGGGGGACATATACAGACAATACAGAATAAGCATATCTCATATCGAACGGAGTGAGGGCCCTGCTCGCGAGCTTACAGTCTATGAGGAAATGGAGGAGACACAAAAGGTAAAAAGTACATATATTGTGACGCGCCCCCTGGGCCATATTCTTTTAAGGGAATACCCGGAGCCGGATCAGATGGGGGTTGTAGTCTTCCGAGCGGCTGTGACCCGGTCCGTGCCCAGGGTGTCAAACTCAGTTGTATGTGGCAGTCCTACAGATGTTGTAAAAGTTCTTTGTGTCGACTACGCCACCCGTTGTGTTGCGGTCACTGTGGCCGCCGCTGCAGCAGGGTCCGCTGAGGCTGATGGTGTTAGTGCAGCTGGATAGAATAACCCCCAACGGGAGGGGTATAGCCTCAGGGGGACAGGTGCAGAGGATGGGGGTTGTGGTGATGCAGTGCAGACGGCAATTAGAGACGGAGTCGGGTTGTGCAGTTTAGGGTGTTTACTTACTGCAGATGTTCCGGTCACTCTAGCTCCAAGTGACCACCCGAGCCGTGCTGCGTCCACCAGGTCCTGGATCCAGCCAACCCCCAAACAAGTCCGGAGCGTGGCCCTGAGCTCTCCTTCTGTCCTTTCCTCTGGCCGTCCCCACCAGGGATCCACCTAGGTCCAGCTCCCTCGGGCCTTCTGTTGGGAAACCCTTGGCCTTGGGCTCCCTGACCCTCCACGTGGTTTGCCTTCGGGGTGGATGTGGTAGGTGGCCGTGGCAGATGCTGCCCACGGCCTCCGGTCTCTGGCTAGGGTGTGTTTTAGCCCCCACCAGTTTGGGATCCGGTACCCTGTGCCGACTCCTCACCCGGTGCTTTAATTTGGGTTCTTGGGGTCCTCTCTGTTTCCCCCTCTGGGTCTTTCCTTCTCTGCTCCTCTCTCACTCTGGGCCGCTCTTTTCCTCTGACTTGCTGACTCTCTTCTCCTCTGCAGCAGACTGACTTGTCCTCTGCAACTGACCCTGATCTTAGTTGGTGCCCTCCTTATATAGCCCTCTATGTGTGAGCTCAGGTGACCAGCACCCAATGAGCTCCTATCACTACCCAGACTGCTCCCCCTATCTGCCCCTACACTACAGGGATGTTCCAACCCCCTCCCACTCCAGCCAGGGACAGACACGGTCGTACCTGCACATTTCTAAGTGGGAGTACCGTCGGCCTGCCCCTCGGAAATGGGATGTATGTAGTGCATGCAGCCTACCGAGCTCAGTCCCACACTCCATCCTTACCCGGGAGTGGAATATCACACCTCTGGGTTGAGGTGCAATACTCCTGTAGCAGCCGAATCCTCAGGGTGCTACAATTGTATAATGCAGCCTTGATATACTGAATAGGATAAATAATAATACATGGACTGGTCGCCAGCCAGTATGTGTGCAGCCCTGACAGAGGCTTTTATGTGCATGGTTGGTTTGAACCCGAAGTTGAAGAAGATTTTAATATGGGGGAAAGCTGGGATGGACAGAGTGTGTTTAGGTGATACGCCAGTCTAAAGAAATGTGTTTTTAGGGTTCGCTTGAAACTGTGGGTATTGGGAATTAATCGAACTGTCCTGGGTAGTGCATTCCAGAGAATTGGCGCAGCACGCGAGAAATCTTGGAGACGGGAGTGGGAAGTTCGGATTATGGAGGATTTTAATTTCAAGTCATTTGCAGAACGGAGGGCACGTGTAGGGTGGTAGACTGAGACAAGGGAGGAGATGTAGGGGGGTACTGAAGCATGGAGCGCTTTGTGGGTAAGCGTGATAAGTTTAAAACGAACTCTATATTGGATGGGCAACCAATGCAATGACTGGCACAGGGAAGAGGCATCTGAGTAGCGGTTGGTGAGGAATATGATCCTGGCTGCTGCGTTCAGGACGGATTGGAGAGGGGAGAGTTTAGTAAGAGGGAGACCAATTAGTAGAGCGTTGCAATAGTCAAGACGAGAATGAATAAGAGCGACAGTAAGAGTTTTTGCCGAGTCAAAGGTGAGAAAAGTCCTGATTCTTGAGATGTTTTTGAGGTGTAGATGACATGAACGAGCGAGTGATTTTATGTGAGGAGTGAAAGAAAGATCTGAATCAAAAAAAAACCTAAAGTTAAAGATGACACATTTCCTTTGCACTTTTGCCTATATATATATATATATATATATATATATATATATATATATATATATATATATATATATATATATATACGAGTATATTGTAATTTTTTTAATTTTAAAAATTACAAAAAGAGAAATGTGTTGATGCAAAAGTTTGGGCACCCTTGGAGATCTGTGTGCTCAGATAACTTTGACAAAGGTTTCAGACCTTAATTGGCCTGTTAGGGTTATGGCTTGTTCACTATCATCGTTAGGAAAGGTCAGGTGATGCAAATTTCCCAGCTTTATAAAACCCAGCCTCCTCTAACCTTGTGCCAAAATACAGCAGCCGTGGGTTCTTCTAAGCTGCTGCCTAGCACTCTAAAAATGAAAATAGTGGAGGCTCACAAAGCAGTAGAAGGCTATAAGAAGATAGCAAAACATTTTCAAGTTGCCCTTTCCTCAGTTCGAAATGTAATTAAGAAATGGCAGTTACCAGGAACAGTGGAGGTCAAGATAAGATCTGGAAGACCAAGCAAAATTTCAGTGAGAGTTGCTCGTAGGATTGCTAGAGAGGCAAATCAGAACCCCCGCTTGACTTCTGTGTCCTCATAATAAAAGTCAGTATGCAAAAGCATGCAAAAGAACATCTAAACAAATGTGATGCATTTTGGAAACAAGTCCTGTGGACCGAAGAGGTTAAAATAGAACTCTTTGGCCACAATGATCAAAGGTATGTGTGGCGAAAAAAGGGCACAGAATTTCAGGAAAAGAACATCTTGCCAACCATTAAGCATGGGGGTGGATCAATCATGCTTTGGGGTTGTGTTGCAACCAATGGCACGGGGAACGTTTCACAGGTAGAGGGAAAAAAAATTCAATGAAATTTCAACAAATTCTTGAGGCAAACATAACACCATCTGTAAAAAAAGGAAGTTGAAAAGAAGATGACTTCTACAAATGGATAATAATCCTAAACACACAGGAAAATCCACAATAGACGACCTCAAAAGACGCAAACTGAAGGTTTTTCCAATGACCTCACAGTCCCCTGATCTGAACATCATTGAAAATCTGTGGCTAGACCTCAAAATAGCAATGCATTCAAGACGACCCAGGAATCTCACAGAACTGGACGAATTTTCCAGGCAAGAATGGATGAAAATCCCTCAAACAAAAATTGAAAGACTCTTGACTAGCTACAAAAAGCATTTACAAGCTGATACTTTCACAAGGGGAAGCTACTAGGTAATAACTATGCAGGGTGCCCAAACTTTTCCATTGGCCCATTTTCCTACTTGTAATTTTTAAAATGTAAAAGATTAAAATATATATTTTTTTTGCCTAAAATACAAAGGAAATTTGTCATCTTTAACTTTAGGCCTTTTAGAGATCATTTCATGATTTATTTGCTTAACTTTTCACAATAACAGTAAATTTGACCAGGGGTGCCCAAATTTTTACATGACACTGTATGAAAAGTAGCATCTTACAATGACAGGAAAAGAAGAAAAAAATTCTGAAATATAGAAGGATTACATTGGTAAGAGGAAGAGCTAATAAATTAATAGTATTAATTTTTGCATGTTTTTTTTTTTTTATTCCTGATGTATATGGGAATAGATTTAAAAAAATCACAAACTGTCGCCATGAACTTCTGTGCCATTGCTCTGGACTCTAAACTGTCACCTCTGACATCACCTGCACACGACCAACTGCCGTTTACTTTCTACTGTCGGCTGAAGCGATCGGACGGAAGTTTGCGGTTTGGAAGAAATTTATGCTAATGGAGTCTACTAGACATGGAGAGCAGAGCATGGAGAATAGAGAAGGCAAGAGGAAGCGAGAAGATGACAGTGATATCACTGGATTCAAGAAGATAATCAAGAAGCGTAGAGGAGTCCACAACGGATTGGAGGAGGCAATACCTGGATGTAGTGGAGACGATGGATCATCCAGCCCCTATGCCAGGCTTAACATCAGCCGCTTCAACATCTACCAGGTCTTGGGTAGGGGCGCCTTTGGCAAAGTAAGTCCCACATCTGGGGGGTCACAACAATAGGGGGCGGGGGGACATTGTTTTTTTTACATGCCATCGTTTATATCGGCTCCTATCAGGCGGCCATATTGTACATACATTGGTCACTGTGTTTTTATTAAATCTAGATAGACAAGGAGATTTGGACCACACTAATGCCAACTCAAAGCATGACAGTTGGTGCTGATAGTACTCTATGTAGAAGGGAGAGAGGGAAGAGCTAAATGCAGTACTTCTCCCTCCTCCCGCTTACATAGCATATTATCAGCACCAACTGTCATCTCCTCTCAGTAATCTCAATCTGCCTTCATTGAATATTGATTTTACAAGGAAACAGAGAATTTTGAAAACTGAGAATCTGTCCTGGCAGAGAAAAAAACAGATTTCTCTGAAAAGATTTATTACAAAATTGCTTATTTTCATGTGTATTGTTGATTTATGAAATGAAAAATAAAATGATGATTATTTTTCAACACCTCTCCATATCCCATCCATGGATCAGGCAGTGCATTATGCTGATAGATAGATTTGTCCATCCGGTCCTGATCACCAGCAGATTGAGCGACCACTCAGTTTTCTCATGTGCCTTGTGTACTATAAAATCCACATCCCTTCCACCCCCTGCAGACACCTTCTAAGTATTCTCCATTTGTCTTTCTCAGGTGGTCCTGGCATCAGTCCCCGGCCGTAACATCAATGTGGCCGTCAAAATGATCACCAAAAAAGAGGACAATGAGGATACCATCAAGAGAGAGCGGCGGATACTCCTGACGGCCAGAGACTGCCCATTCCTATGCCACCTCTATGCCGCACACCAGTCTCAGCACAGGGCCTTCTTCATCACGGAGTATCTGTCCGGTGGCAGCCTGGAGGACTTGATCAGGATGTGCGGCTGCCTGAACATCGGCAATGTGAGGTGAGAAAGCGGAGAATGTGCCTACAAGAGAGCTAAGGAGATGGAAAAAAAAACTGAGGTCAGGGTGCAACTAAGGGAGCACTGGCAGGGCATATATTTAGGGTTCTAGATGCAGGAGATGGGGTACCAGGGTATTTGGGGATTGCTAGAGAAGGTTTTGATGACATTGATACTACACTCTGTTCTCTTCACCAGATTCTACACAGCAGAGATTGTATGTGGCCTCCAGTTCCTCCACGGACACAACATCGTCCACCGGTAAGCAGTACTTTCCTCCTTCTCTCTGTCCCCTTTACATTCTGGAGATATGGCCCCCAGCTTTGCTGGTGTTCTCTCCCTTATTCTACCTGATCTTGTAGTGACCCATTTTCCATTTCTTGTTATCAATGGACAGATTTCTTAATTGGTATTCTTCTTTCTTTGCAGAGACATAAAGCCGGATAACATCATGCTGGATGCAAATGGCCACATCCGTATCATCGACCTTGGGTTTGCCCAAGATGGCGTAACATCCTCCAAAAACATCTCTGGAGTGACGAGCACTTTCCACTACATGGCCCCTGAGGTGTTTCGTAGGAAACGATACGGCGCAGCAGTGGACTGGTGGAGCCTGGGGATCGTGGTGTCTAGGATGGCAGCAGGACGATCCCCATTTTACAACGGCCCCGTCAAGCAAATGGCTTTCAAAGCTATCATCAACGACAAGCCAAAATTTCCATCTTGGCTTGATGCTGACGTGAAACATCTCATCAAGAAGCTGCTGCGCAAAGACCCTCAGACACGCCTGGGTGTGAGCGGGAACATCCGACAGCATCCATTCTTTACCACCATCGGCTGGGAGGAACTGGAGGAAAGGAGAGCAGTGCCACCATTTACACCATTCAGGCCTGTTCTGGAGAACCATCATCTGCAGTGGCCGGAGCATACAGTCCTTCACCCCGTGGCCGGATTTACGTACGTGTCACCAAGTTGGGCCCGGTAAGTATCTCCTCCTCTGGGGATAACTCCCATCAGGTGTTCTCACATTGTGGTAATTGTCATCATCCATCTTGTAATTTTTCACTTTCCGGTAATGACTTTATGTCTCTCTTTTTCTTAGGTGGATGAAAAGATCTGGACTGTGAAAGAATCCATGACCATCTGGTGAGTGACCGCTGTCCACACAAGACACCTATTATATCAGTACATTGTATCTGATGTTACATAGCGGAATGGTTCATTATAAAGACCATTCCCATAATAACAGAAGATGCAGTAGACAGAAGATTTCATGTCTTCCCCTTATGTCTTGCAGGATGAGCCCGTGCCAACTGCCCAGAACTCCATGCCTCCTGACCCGTACCTCGTCTCTGCTGCTGTAGGTCACCTCGGCTGCCCGTCAACATCAACTCTCTCTATACCATCTTCATGCCGGACCACTGCCATTGTTTTGCTGCTCCAGACTCTTGATTTGGCCTCCTCCAATCCTGGGCTGGCATCTGACATCCCTCCAGCCCGAAGATCTTCTACCCCAGGAGCGGCCTGTGCTAAGTTTCCATCTGGTGAGTTCAGGAACAATAGTCCTGGGGAAGGAGAATGTACGGAGCGACCATTATCCCTGAACTCACCTTAGCACAGGCCTGGTAAGTACCGCACCCATCACACATCACATCACCCACACTACATGGTCAGTATAGAACCTACACTACATGATAGGCACATACACAAAGTAATTTATTTTCAGGACATAGTTCGGCTTTTGATCCTGGGATTTAATCTGATCGCCATATTTGGGGTCAGGAAGGAATTTTCCCCCCTAATATGAGGACAATTGGCCCATTCCTCATAGGGGTTTTTCGCCTTCCTCTGGATCTACACGGCCTTAAATAGGTTTAGTATCATAAATTAATAAGTAGATTCACACACTGGTAGCGTAACAAAAAAAGTTATAAAAAAGAAAATTTTCTTTGTTCAAAAGAAAAATTAATTCCTACAAATATAAATGATAGTTAGTCCAAGTAACTAAAAATTATTTATATTTTTTTTGTATATTAAACTTACATTACGCAGGTTAGGTACATTACACAGGTCACGTACATTACATAGGTTAGGTACATTACACAGGTGGGTTTCATCCTTTGATCCTGGGATTCGTTCTGATCGCCATATTTGGGGTCAGGAAGGAATTTTCCCCCCTGATATGAGGACAATTGGCTTATTCCTCACAGGTGGTTTTCGCCTTCCTCTGGATCAACACGGCCCATACATACATTTAGGGTGATAGGTTAATAAGTAGGTACACACTTTGAGAGCATAAGAAATAAGGTATAAAAATACAATAATTTTAATTGAAATTTTTTTTGTATTTGAGACATAATCAAATCCAAACCTACAAAAATAATTGATATAGCTTGTTTTTTATTTGCACTTACATTACATTACGTGTCAGCCCCTGATCCTGGATTTTATTCTGACCGCTATACTTTATTTGGGGTCAGGAAGGAATTTTTTGCCTTTTCTCTGGGTCAACGTGGCCTTAGTCTGATTGTTATAGTCACAAATTAATAGTGTAATATAGAGATAAAAATAAATAGTAAGTTGTATTTTATATAATTTATAACTGACACACAGATATAGAAATAAAAACTCATTAGAAAAAATTAAATTAAATTCTATAAAACTTTTAACAAATTAACTTTAGTTGGTGAAGAATCAGCCCTTGATCCTGGGATTTATTCTGACCGCCATTCTTTATTTGGGGTCAGGAAGGAATTTTCCCCCCTGATATGAGGACAATTGGCTGATTCCTCACAGGGGGTTTTCGCCTTCCTCCGGATCAACAAGGCCCATAAATAGGATTATTCTGAGAGATGAATAATTTACACATATATATAATACTATAATATATAATAACCCATCTATAAATAAAATCTTCTCTTTACCCCCTATATCGTTGTGCTTGTCTTTATTCCATTGCTCGTCCATGTAGTCATTATTATACAGCCCCCTATGTCTGAAGGTCCCATACACATTAGAATGAATATGGTCGAACCCCCGATATCATGACTGTCCTGTGGTGATAAATCAGCTGATTGCTCTGATTCCTGGGAGTGTCAGGTCTGGAGCAGGAGATGCTGTTGCCTTTCTCCATTCGGCTAATAAATGAGAACACTGAGCCGGTTTCTTCTCTAATTCCCATAGGAAAGACTGGGTTTCGTAAACCAGACACTAATTGTACTGGTCATTTAATAGAGGAGAGGGTTTGTTGCAGTGTGTCAGAGCAGCTGGGAACTATTCAGCTTACAGAGCATAGCCTGTTCTGGATACATTGGATGCGGCACAGTGGGGTATAGAGGATCTGCTACAACGCTGCCCCCTGAAGTCAGGACCCCCCCCCACTCCAAGTAATCAGATCCTCCAGAGAACATTCACATAGCTCCCAACCATCCCATATTCAGCGGGACTGTCCCACTTCTATACTCCCCTCTCCGAGGTTTTCATCACTCTGTTGCTGCTCCTCCTCCTCGGGGCAGGGCCGCTTATCTCTGCTCAGTGCATAAATTTAATTATATATTCACTTCCGCTCCCTGCTGTGATCTGGTCTCGCCAGGACTTGAACTCGCATCTCAGTGCTTGCAGGCTGCTGCTCTACCAATGCGCCACAGCCCACAATGATGAGGATAGGAGAATTTGGTAATCTTGACCACTATTGCAGGCAGTGAACCAGAAGCAGAGTATACATGGCCATAGAGATACATTGTGTATAACTGTATTTTTATGGTTCCTGTATACTGAGGTGAAGAAAGCACTTGTGGTCCCGGGGCTCTGGTGCGGTTGTTGTGTCATGTGACACCAGCGCCCAAGTCTCCACCGACGTATGGATTGAACATGAAGAGGAATTGAGAGATCACCTGCCGCCTGGACTCTCTCTTCATGTTCAGTTCTTACATAGGTGGAGACAGTGACCCCAGCGATGATTGGGCGCCGGCGTCACAACAACTGCACCAGAGTCCCAGGACCAGGAGTGCTGACACGGAGCAGGCACAGGAGGGGAGTATAGGCTTTTTCATTTTATCAGCGCCAAACATTTAGTTCAAGAAGGGGTTTTTCTAGTAGTGCCCAACCCCTTTAAGCTGCTGAGCCACCAGCTCTAGTGATGTAAAAGGGAGACTTTTGTTATTGTGTAGTATGGTGAGGACATCTGCAGAAAACAAAAAACACAGTATGTATGCAGTGTGTGAACACGGCCTTACAGATACAAGAAAGCCGGATGTCGTATAGTGAAGCTACATAAAGATGAGAAAGTTCTGGCGGCTCCGACTGTGAATGAGGAACAAAAAATAATCCACAGGTCCCAACTAGAGATGAGCAGGACGCACAGATGACGGCGTGCTGCCCGGACTAATCAAAAGCCGCCGGGGACGCTGGAAGGTAAGAGCTTCACGGCCTCCTGTTCAGCCGCCAGGTAGCCCTGAACTGGACACTGGACCAGAGACCCAGGAATCCATCCAGTCATCTCTAGTCCCAACTGTCCCGGATATAGAGGACAGCCCCAGATTTGGGTCTACACCCTGCAGTTTCGAGCGTCTGCTGAATGTCATCCACTACCACCGCCCCTCTGACAACTCCTCTTGTCAGGGGAGAAAGAAATGGTAAATGAGCGTGGATTGGGGTGTGGCCAAAATTTGCTGCAACGCGCGCTGCATGATCTGTCCCTTTTTCTGTCCCTCAAAAGTTGGGAGGTATGTATTCATGAGGAAGGGGAATCACCTGCCTATTAGTTCTTCGACCCTTAGTAAAAAATTTAAATAATTCTGGACACCCCATTTAAGCCTACCCAGTCTTTTTTGTGTGCCCCCCAAAAAATAATGCCCCTAATGAAGCCCCTTAGTGTTCACACCAAATGTAATAGCTCTTTTATGGCTTCAATGAAGTATAACACCCCAAAGATACTAATGGCCCCCTACAGACTGTATGATGCCTCCACAGTGATCTCCACGCAATGATGCCCCCACATGAGGATTCCCCTAGCGCCCCGACAAAATTATACCTGCTCCACAGTGTAATGCCCCCATAGTCCACCACCGCACTTTATAATTCCCTCAGTGACCACACACATATAATGCCTCATGTGCCCCCACACAATGATACCCCCCACACAGTATAAGACCCCCACACAATGAGACCTACCACACAGTATAAGGCCGCCACAGTCCCCACACACATTATGATGTCACCTACACTTTATGTCCTCAAGGCCCCTCAAATAATGATGCCCCTACAGTCCTACCCCACACAATATAATGCCCCTCATTCCCCCACCAATCTATTACCAGCGCAGGAGTCTTGATGAAATGAGGCCATTAGGCCTCCTGCTCCAAACCTCAGGCGACAGAGGTAAAGATGCAGGTACAATTGAAATCCGGACATGCACCCTTCTTCAGGACTGCCCTACAATCATAGGACTGTCCAGAGAGAAACCGGATGATTGGAGGCATGCATTTTGGAGTCATGTAGCAGGAAAGACACTCAAAAAATACATCTGCAATGATCAGCTCTATAGACTGAACGGTTAAATATGGTTGTGACGCGCCCCCTGGGCCAGTGCTGTTTGGGGAATACCCGGAGCCGGATCAGATGGGGGTTGTAGTCTCCGAGTGGCGGCGACCCGGTCCGTGCCCAGGGTGTCAAACTCAGTGTGTGGCAGTCTTTACAGATGTTATTAGTTGTTCTTAGTGTCGACTACGCCACCCGTTGAATTGCGGTCAAAAGGCCGCCGCTGCAGCAGGGTCCGCTGAGGCTGGTGGTATGTGTGCAGCTGTGGTAGTATAACCCCCAACGGGAGGGGTATAGCCTCAGGGGGTCAGATGTGGAGGATGGTGGTTGTAGAGGTGCAGTGTGGATGGTAAGAAGACTCAGAGTCGGGCTGTGCAGTTCAGGGTTTTTACTTACTGCTGTTCTTTTGGTCACTCTGGCCTTGAGTGACCGCCCGAGCCGCGCTGCGTCCACCAGGTCCTGGACTCGGCCAACCCCCAAGCAATTCTGGAGCGTGGTCCTGAGCTCTCTTTCTGACTCTCCTTTCTACTGGCCGTTCCCACCAGGGGTCCACTTATGTCCGGCTCCCTCGGGTCTCCTGTTGGTTGAACCTTCTTTGGCTTCCCTGACCCTATGCTCGGTGTGCCTTCCTAGTGGACTTGGTGAGGGTCGTGGCAGATCCTGCCCACGACCTCCGGTTCCTGGCTAAGGTGTGTTTTGCCTCTGCCAGCTTGGGATCCGGTACCCCTGCGTGCCAACCCTTCACCCTGCTGTTCTGATTCTGGGTTCTTGGGGTTCCTTCTTCTTCCCCTCTGGGTCCTTCTCTTCTCCTCTCTCTCTTCTTTCTGCAGGCTCTCCTGGACTTCTCTACAAAAGACCAACTCTCTACAAAAGACTGACCCTGATCTAAGATGGTGCCCACCTTATATACTCCCTCTATGTGTGAGCTCAGGTGACCAGCACCCAATGAGCTCCTAGCCTTACCCAGACTGCTCCCCCTATCTGCCCCTACACTACTGGGATGTTCCACCCCCCTCCCACTCCAGCCAGGGACACACACTGTCGTACCTGCACATATACACTGGTGGGAGTACCGTCGATCTGTCCCCCGGAAATGGGATGTATGTAGTGTATGCAGCCTACTGAGCTCAGTTCCACACTCCATCCTTACCCGGGAGTGGAATACCACACCTCTGGCTTGAGGTGTAATACCCCTGTAGCAGCCGAATCCTCAGGGTGCTACATTCCCCCCTGGTAAATCACAGCACGTCCTCGGGCTGTAAGAGAATAAAACATCCAAAAACATACAATTTTTTTTTTTTTTTTTTTTTCATGAAACATCAACATATAAAACATATCAAACATTATATATACATTAGCAGCAATTCACACTTTGTCCCAACGGGGAACATATTTTAAATCAGCAACAGTTCTGATACCCCGACGGGTAACTATATACAGTCTCTCTCTACCGTACTTTAATGACGGCGTCCTCCTGCTCCTTCTTTGTATTCTTCAGACCCGTCCGGGTCCTCTTGCTCCTCCTCACACCGCAGCTCCTCCTCCGTCAGCAGGTGTACATGGAGGGCGTAGGGTCCTTTGGCACACTTGTGCCGGGTGAACGTGACCTCGTCCCCTACATATAGGTCACGACCTCTGTGTCCCTCCGGCAGATGGCTTTCTACATCTCTGCGGGTGACAAAGACGTCGCCGGGGGTGTGATGGTCTCTTATGAAGCCCCACCCATGCTGCAGGTTGAACTTAATCACAGTCCCGGTGGTACGGGGACCATGAGCTGCACGGGGGTTCCTCCTGGTCCTGCTCTTCTGCCCTGCGCTCTGTTCCTGCAGCCGCTGCTCACGGACCCGCCTCTCTCTCCGTTCTTGCTCGAAGACTGCCAATTGTTGGCGGCAGCACTCCACTCGCTCCGCTGCGGCTGCCCGTGTTTCTTGAGTGAACCCCATGAGGTCTCCTCCGGTGGGGTCCCACTCGAACTGCGCCTCTTCCAGCGGGAGCGGGGTTCTCCTGACGGGCTTCGGAGCCGGAATCAGGGGCTCGCACAGGGGCCTTGCTCTTTGGAGTTCCAGTTGGTAGTACTCCTGGGGCCATATAAAAGGCTCCCCATCCGGGCACGTATGCTGGGCAAATAGATCTTCACCCAGGTGCGGCACTCGAGATGTTGAGGGCGCGGTGATGGTAGCGGCGCCCGGGTTGACCAGGCCTTGCGACCAGGCTTGGGGCACCTTAAAGGAAAAGGGCACCGTAAGGACTGCGGCGCCCGGGGTTACTCGGCCCTGCAACCAGGCCGGTGGCTCCGCGGAGGTAGGGGGCGCTGTTGGAATTGCGGCGCCCGGGGGCACTGGGCCTTGCGACCAGGCCGGTGGTATTTCCTGCTTTGCCGCGCTCAGGGTTGAGGCGCGTGACGTCACAGGGGTCGCGGCCGCGGCTTCTACTTGAGGCCTAGTCTGGAGCGGTGACGATGCAGCGACGGGCACGGCAGGGGGAATTTCGGGCTCTGCTACGGGGAGCTGGGGCAGGCTCACGGTTTCTCGGGTCGGGGTAGTGACGTCCCCATTACCTGCCTCCGTCCGTTCCGCTCCCTTCTCGGCGCCGTCTCCGGCCTTCACTCCTCCTGCACCATCCTCAGAGGCGGTCTGTCTCCTCGTCTCGGGTGGCGTGCTCCGCTGACGGGTTCCGGTCTGCTGGGCCATCTCTCGACTCCACTCCGCCAGCGTGTCTCGCTGCACCTGGGCCATCCTCCGTGCGAGGCCCTCCAGCACGGTCCGTGCACACTCCCGGTCTCGGGGGAGCTGTGCCAGGATCTCCACCAGACCTAGTGGGGTGGTTGCTTGCAGCAGGCTCCTGACCACAGGGTCGGTGCTGCCTGACTCTCCTTCCATCTCCGGGTCTGCTTTCTCCATACTCCTCTCCAGACTTCTTGTCTCTGGGTGCGCTCTCTCCAATCTGCTCCAGGCTGCACCCATCTTCGCTCTTTTGTTCTGTCTCCTCCCTCTTTGGGGATGGTCCCGGGGCAACTTGGTGATTGTCAGCTCCAGGAGCAGTTCCTTCACGCTGATGGACACTTCCAGCATCACAGTCCCTGTTGGTGGGGGCGGTTTCCGCTTTTGGCGCCATTCCTCGACCTGGCCCACGATGGGAGGTGGCCTCTTGCCACCCTCTGGCACGCCCATAATGGCGTCCGCTCTTCCAAGGCGGGAAATCTTCTGGAAATGGCGGGAAAAAGCTGCAAATGGCGGACAACCGGCGGGAAACGACCTGTGATGGGGTCCGATGGCGGGGACCCTCCGGAACCGGCGGGAGACTTCTTTTTGAGGTAAAGGTGAACTTTTCTTCAGGCACGCAGTACCCGGTTGTCGCGGGCACGAAATCCTGCCGACTACGCCAAAGTTGACGCGCCCCCTGGGCCAGTGCTGTTTGGGGAATACCCGGAGCCGGATCAGATGGGGGTTGTAGTCTCCGAGTGGCGGCGACCCGGTCCGTGCCCAGGGTGTCAAACTCAGTGTGTGGCAGTCTTTACAGATGTTATTAGTTGTTCTTAGTGTCGACTACGCCACCCGTTGAATTGCGGTCAAAAGGCCGCCGCTGCAGCAGGGTCCGCTGAGGCTGGTGGTATGTGTGCAGCTGTGGTAGTATAACCCCCAACGGGAGGGGTATAGCCTCAGGGGGTCAGATGTGGAGGATGGTGGTTGTAGAGGTGCAGTGTGGATGGTAAGAAGACTCAGAGTCGGGCTGTGCAGTTCAGGGTTTTTACTTACTGCTGTTCTTTTGGTCACTCTGGCCTTGAGTGACCGCCCGAGCCGCGCTGCGTCCACTAGGTCCTGGACTCGGCCAACCCCCAAGCAATTCTGGAGCGTGGTCCTGAGCTCTCTTTCTGACTCTCCTTTCTACTGGCCGTTCCCACCAGGGGTCCACTTATGTCCGGCTCCCTCGGGTCTCCTGTTGGTTGAACCTTCTTTGGCTTCCCTGACCCTATGCTCGGTGTGCCTTCCTAGTGGACTTGGTGAGGGTCGTGGCAGATCCTGCCCACGACCTCCGGTTCCTGGCTAAGGTGTGTTTTGCCTCTGCCAGCTTGGGATCCGGTACCCCTGCGTGCCAACCCTTCACCCTGCTGTTCTGATTCTGGGTTCTTGGGGTTCCTTCTTCTTCCCCTCTGGGTCCTTCTCTTCTCCTCTCTCTCTTCTTTCTGCAGGCTCTCCTGGACTTCTCTACAAAAGACCAACTCTCTACAAAAGACTGACCCTGATCTAAGATGGTGCCCACCTTATATACTCCCTCTATGTGTGAGCTCAGGTGACCAGCACCCAATGAGCTCCTAGCCTTACCCAGACTGCTCCCCCTATCTGCCCCTACACTACTGGGATGTTCCACCCCCCTCCCACTCCAGCCAGGGACACACACTGTCGTACCTGCACATATACACTGGTGGGAGTACCGTCGATCTGTCCCCCGGAAATGGGATGTATGTAGTGTATGCAGCCTACTGAGCTCAGTTCCACACTCCATCCTTACCCGGGAGTGGAATACCACACCTCTGGCTTGAGGTGTAATACCCCTGTAGCAGCCGAATCCTCAGGGTGCTACAGTTGCACATTTTAGGTATTGGTGATTACACTGAAAGAGCAGGTTACTATGAGGCCTCCATCCTCCCGTCTTGTGAGGAACACATGGGTCAAGTGGCAGAAGTAGTTCTTCATAGCAGGCAAGTGAGGACCTACAGCAAGCGTGACCTATACTAGATAAGTCCGAGTGTGGCCAGACCTGAGGGTCAAAATGAAGACCGGCCGGGCTGGGACACATTATCGAAAAAAAACTATTATTCACATAGAGCAGGATCTCAGATACTTGAAAACCAAAAAACAAACTAAATCTCTAAAATGTAACTTTTATTAATATTTTAAAAGCATGCGGACTCACAACAAGACATGTAAAATATCCCCGTGTGGATTGGTCACATTGCATAAGGGTATCTACATATATATTTAGGTAGTTTAGATTAAAGATGTCCTTAATAATCCTTGTCAGTCACACTACCCTATTGCAAAATATGTATTATCTAATAATATAACGCCCTCGATAAATATATATACTCCCGAATACCCTAAAGAACAAACTACCAGTAGTACAAATATAAAGAGAATAAAGCCATAAAACAATAATATACAGTATATACCACCATAATAAGCGATTTAAATATAAAAAGAAACACGGTGTCTCAAAAAATCACACATGATTGGTTCCAAAGGACAAACGTGGGGTCAGATGAAGCTACAGAAGGTCAACTGTGCATTGAGTCCTTTAGAGACTCCAACCAATATATCCAACATGTTCCTCATTGCAGTATTTTCTTGTCCCAATCTCCCTTTCTATCTGGTGGTTTGATAACTTCTATGACACAAAATGAAATACATCCCACATCACCACCATGTTCAAGATTTACATGCCATGGCACTGCCGAAAAACCATACAGTCCAGCTAGTACTAGTACAGACGGGACTTGATATTATGGGCACTTATTTTAACCTTTTCTAGATGTCATGGTAGCCTCTTCTAAAAAGAACTAATTTGGGTTGAGATGCAAACGATCTCCAGATCTGCCATTATTGGTTCAAAATAAATAATACGATGCATCGGAGATAAGAAAATAACACACAGCCAGTGTCTGTCAGTGTACAATTCATGTCTGCCCTCAAATCTCAAGCAACAAGTATTTTATTACACCCCCAGGAGAAAGGGGAATGACTAATACATTACCTAAGAAAGTATTTTAATTGGGAATAACAAAGTCGTAAATTATGGATCCTGCAGAAGTCCTTGAACTGGCTCCTTCCAATTAACTATACTTTTTAAAACTAAGTGTCATACTAGGTATCGAAAGAACCCAGCACATGCCGATGGGAAAAGGGGGAAAGCCCAGTAACTAGGGAAAGGGAGAGTGGAGACCCCTAAGAAGATCTAACAACACTCTGACTCCCCTATCGTCTCTAAATAGGTTCCGCACCCATCGCCGAGCAGGATACCTTAGCCCTGGCTGACCCTAGAGCTACGTCCTAGCTAGGGAGGGGGAAGGGTGAGCACTAGTCAGCGCCAATGCAACTAAAGACAAACAAGGGAAACAGACAAGGGGATACACTTAGCTTTGAGAAGACACCAGAGAGATCACGACCACAATCCACAAAGAAACTCCAAGGAGAATCTAGCTGACCAGACCTGAACAGAGAAACTGAGTGCATTTAAAGATCCAGCATGGGTGCATCAATTAGCAGCAGAAGATGGAGATCACAACTGGGTCCTAGAGAGGGAAAAATGGTGAAAGGATCAAGAAGGTGTCTGCAAGGCCAAGTGTAGCGACCTTCTACGGCCGGATCCAGAATGACTGTCTGTGAGACCTGACACACTAGTGACACAAACAAGGAAAACTTTAACACAAAGACACCTCTATATCAGAGACAATGCCCTATGTTATTGCTTTTATCAACACTTATAAAGCTAATACTAAAATACAAAATGATCAAAGATATATAGGTAGATTTAATTGTCTAAATAATAATCAAAGCAAAGTATAAATATTTACCATAAGATAGTGATGGTCCAATTAGAGATGTAATATTATTCCGGTGGTTTCTGACTCTCAGAAAAATATTTGCCGGGCCCCAGTCCAGTGTCTATTTTGGTAGTCCATGGCCACCAAAGTACAGCCGTCCAAAACTCCACACACCTACCAAAATCCCTGGCTGTGATATTTGATTAGCCAGTCCTGTGAGCTTCAACGATGACGTATAATCGAATGAAGAGCCTGGGATTCTGCACCGCAGGTTTAGTAGTGTCTGGTCTTGGTATTGCAGCTCCATTCACCTGTATATGTCAAAGCCACAAGAACAGTCACTAATGATACAATGACGCTCAACAGGTGCACTGAGTTAGGCCTGCCCAAAATAGCATTGATAGCATAGATAGGTCATCAATTTTAAAGAATGGGATTATGAACAATCCAATATGGTTGCCTGTCCTGTACCTTGCAATATTCTTTCTACTTCCCAGGCAGGGGCTTATATAGAAACTATAGCAGAAGTCCTATTCGGGCTCTCCATAAACAAAAAAAATTATAATAATAATAATAATATTCGGTAGGGTCACAGAAGAGCAGATCTCACAACTTTGTAGGACTTACAAAGTCATTTTCCCCCTATTGAAACCCATAGATTCCCCATTCATTGCCCCCATAAAGTATGATGCCAACAAAAGTGTCCCCAGACACAGTATGATACCCCCATGGTGAATTCCTCCACATGTGCAGTATAATGACCCTACTACACCCCACCTCAACTCCACCGGCAAAGTATGGTGATCCCAACACAGTATAATGCCCCAACTGTGACCCCCACACAGCTCTCCGTGCACTATGATGGGCCTACAAACAGTATAATGGCCCGCAGTAGCGATCCAAACAGTATAATGGCCCCCTCACCTCTCTACACAGTATTATGATGGCCCCAACACAGCCCTTCACACTGTATAGTGGCTCCCACTAGCCCTGAAAACAGTATAATGGCCATAAAAACACAGCCAGGCAGAATAATGACGCCCATAAAGCCCTCCACAAAGTATGATGGACCCCACACAAACCTTCAAGCTGTACAATTGACTGCATATGATATAATGGCCCCACATAACCCTCCATATAGTATAATATCCTCCACATAGCCCTCCAAATAGTATAATAGCCCCCACATAGTAGAATGGCTCTCACATAGTCCTTCACTTATTATAATGTCCCCCACATAGTCCTTCATACAGAATAATGGTCCCCACATAGTCCTCCATACAGTATATTGGGCCCACATAGTCCTCCATACAGTATAATGGCCCCACATAGTCCTCCATACAGAATAATGGTCCCCACATAGTCCTCCATACAGTATAATGGTCCCACATAGTCCATCATACAGAATAATGGTCCCCACATAGTCCTCCATACAGTATAATGGGCCCTACATAGTCCTCCATACAGTATAATGGGCCCCACATAGTCCTTCATACAGTATAATGGCCCCACATAGTCCTCCATACATTATAATGGGCCCACATGGTCCTCCATACAGAATAATGGCCCCACATAGTCCTCCATACAGAATAATGGTCCCCACATAGTCCTCCATACAGCATGATGGGCCCCACATAGTCCTCCATACAGTATAATGGCCCCACATAGTCCTCCATACAGTATAATGGGCCCATATAGTCCTCCATACAGTATAATGGGCCCCACATAGTCCTCCATATAGTATAATGGCCCCACATAGTCCTCCATACAGTATAATAGGCCCACATAGTCCTCCATACAGTATAATGGCCCCACATAGTCCTCCATACAGAATAATAGTCCCCACATAGTCCTCCATACAGTATAATGGCCCCACATAGTCCTGCATACAGTATAGTGGGCCTACATAGTCCTCCATACAGTATAATGGCCCTACATAGTCCTCCATACAGAATAATAGTCCCCACATAGTCCTCCATACAGTATGATGGGCCCCACATAGTCCTCCATACAGTATAATGGGCCCACATAGTCCTCCATACAGTATAATGGCCCCACATAGTCCTCCATACAGAATAATAGTCCCCACATAGTCCTCCACACAGTATGATGGGCCCCACATAGTCCTCCATACAGTATAATGGGCCCACATAGTCCTCCATACAGTATAATGAGCCCCACATAGTCATCCATGCAGTATAATGGGCCCACATAGTACTCCATACAGTATGATGGGCCCCACATAGTCCTCCATACAGTATAATGGGCCCCACATAGTCCTCCATACAGTATGATGAGCCCCACATAGTCCTCCATACAGTATAATGGGCCCCACATAGTCCTCCACACAGTATAATGGGCCCACATAGTCCTTCATACAGTATAATGAGCCCCACATAGTCATCCATACAGTATAATGGGCCCATATAGTCCTCCATAGAGTATGATGGGCCCCACATAGTCCTCCATACAGTATAATGGGCCCCACATAGTTCTCCATACAGTATGATGAGCCCCACATAGTCCTCCATACAGTATAATGGGCCACACATAGTCCTCCATACAGTATAATGGGCCCACATAGTCCTCCATACAGTATAATGAGCCCCACATAGTCCTCCATACAGTATAATGAGCCCCACATAGTCCTCCATGCAGTATAATGGGTCCCACATAGTCCTCCATACAGTATAATGGGCCCCACATAGTCCTCCATAGAGTATAATGAGCCCACATAGTCCTCCATACAGTATAATGGGCCCACAGAGTCCTCCATACAGTATAATGGGCCCACATAGTCCTCCATACAGCATAATGGGCCTCACATAATCCTCTACAGTATAATGGCCCCACACAGTCCTCCATACAGTATAATGGACCCAAATAGTCCTCCATACAGAATAATGGGCCCCACAAAGTCCTCCATACAGTATAATGGGCCCACATAGTCCTCCATACAGTATAATGGGCCCCACATAGTCCTCCATACAGTATAATGGGCCCCACATAGTCCTCCATACAGTATGATGGGCCCCACATAGTCCTCCATACAGTATAATGGTCCCCACATAGTCCTCCATACAGTATGATGAGCCCCACATAGTCCTCCATATAGTATAATGGGCCCCACATAGTCCTCCATACAGTATGATGGGCCCCACATAGTCCTCCATACAGTATGATGGGCCCCACATAGTCCTCTATAGAGTATAATGGTCCCCACATAGTCCTCCATACAGTATAATGAGCCCCACATAGTCCTCCATACAGTTTAATGGGCCCCACATCGTCCTCCATACAGTATAATGGGCCCCACATAGCCCTCCATACAGTATAATTGGCCCACATAGTCCTCCATACAGTATAATGGGCCGACATAGTCCTCCATACAGTATAATGGGTCCACATTGTCCTCCATACAGTATAATGGGCCCCACATAGTCCTCCATATAGTATAATGGCCCCACATAGTCCTCCATACAGTATAATGGGCCCACATAGTCCTCCATACAGTATAATGGGCCCCACATAGTCCTCAATACAGTATAATGGGCCCCACATAGTCCTCCAAACAGTAAAACGGGCCTCATAGTCCTCTATACAGTATAATGGGCCCCACATAGTTCTCCATACAGTATAATGGGCCCACATAGTCCTACATACAGTATAATGAGCCCCACATAGTCTTCCATACAGTATAATGAGCCCCACATAGTCCTCCATACAGTATAATGGGCCCACATAGTCCTTCATACAGTATAATGAGCCCACATAGTCCTCCATACAGTATAATGGGCCCCACATAGTCCTCCATACAGTGTAATGGGCCCCACATAATCCTCCATACAGTATAATGGCCCCACAAAGTCCACCATACAGTATAATGGGCCCACATAGTTCTCCATACAGTACAATGGGCCCACATAGTCCTCCATACAGTTTAATGGGCCCACATAGTCCTCCATACAGTATAATGGGCCCCACATAGTCCTCCATACAGTATAATTAGCCCCACATAGTCCTCCATATAGTATGATGGGCCACACATAGTCCTCCATACAGTATAATGGTCCCCACATAGTCCTCCATACAGTATGATGGGCCCCACATAGTCCTCCATACAGTATAATGGTCCCCACATAGTCCTCCATACAGTATGATGAGCCCCACAATAGTCCTCCATATAGTATAATGGGCCCCACATAGTCCTCCATACAGTATAATGGGCCCCACATAGTCCTCCAAACAGTATGATGGGCCCCCACATAGTCCTCCATACAGTATAATGGTCCCCACATAGTCCTCAATACAGTATAATGAGCCCAACATAGTCCTCCATACAGTATAATGGGACCACTTAGTCCTCCATACAGTATAATGAGCCCCACATAGTCCTCCATAAAGAATAATGGGCCCACATAGTCCTTCATACAGTATAATGAGCCCCACATAATCCTCCATACAGTGTAATGGGCCCCACATAGTCCTCCATACAGTATAATGAGCCCCACATAGTCCTCCATACAGAATAATGGGCCCACATAGTCATCCATACAGTATAATGAGCCCACATAGTGCTCCATACAGTATAATGAGCCCCACATAGTCCTCCATACAGTATATTGGGCCCCACATAGTCCTCCATACAGTATAATGGGCCCACATAGTCCTCCATACAGTATAATGGGACCACTTAGTCCTCCATACAGTACAATGAGCCCCACATAGTCCTCCATAAAGAATAATGGGCCCACATAGTCCTTCATACAGTATAATGAGCCCCACATAATCCTCCATACAGTGTAATGGGCCCCACATAGTCCTCCATACAGTATAATGAGCCCCACATAGTCCTCCATACAGAATAATGGGCCCACATAGTCCTCCATACAGTATAATGAGCCCACATAGTGCTCCATACAGTATAATGAGCCCCACATAGTCCTCCATACAGTATATTGGGCCCCACATAGTCCTCCATACAGTATATTGGGCCCCACATAGTCCTCCATACAGTATAATGGGCCCACATAGTCCTCCATACAGTATAATGGGCCCCACATAGTCCTCCATACAGTATAATGGGCCTACATAGTCCTCCATACAGTATAATGGGCCCCACATAGTCCTCCATACAGTATAATGGGCCCCACATAGTCCTCCATACAGTATAATGGGCCCCACATAGTCCTCCATACAGTATGATGGGCCCCACATAGTCCTCCATACAGTATAATGGTCCCCACATAGTCCTCCATACAGTATAGTGAGCCCCACATAGTCCTCCATACAATATAATGGGCCCCACATAGTCCTCCATACAGTATCATGGGTCCCACATAGTCCTCCATACAGTATAATGAGCCCACATAGTCCTCCATACAGTGTAATGGGCACACATAGTCCTCCATACAGTATAATGGGCCTACATAGTTCTACATACAGTATAATGACCCCACATAGTCCTCCATACAGTATAATGGACCCACATAGTCCTCCATACAGTATAATGGGCCCACATAGTCCTCCATACAGTATAATGGGCCCCACATAGTCCTCCATATAGTATAATGGGCCCCACATAGTCCTCCATACAGTATAATGGGCCCCACATAGTCCTCCATACAGTATAATGGCCAACAGAGCCCTCCATACAGTATAATGAGCCCACATAGTCCTCCATACAATATAATGAGCCCCACATAGTCCTCCATACAGTATAATGGGCCCCACATAGTCCTCCATACAGTAAAATGGCCTCACATAGTCCTCCATACAGTATAATGGGCCCCACATAGTCCTCCATACAGTATAATGGGCCCCACATACTCCTCCATACAGTATAATGGGCCCACATAGTCCTCCATACAGCATAATGGGCCCACATAGTCCTCCATACAGTATAATGAGCCCACATAGTCCTCAATACAGTATACTGGGCCCCACATAGTCCTTCATACAGTATAATGGCCTCACATAGTCCTCCATACAGTATAATGGGCCCCACATAGTCCTCCATACAGTATAATGAGCCCCACATAGTCCTCCATACAGTATATTGGGCCTCACATAGTCCTCCATACAGTATAATGGGCCCACATAGTCCTCCATGCAGTATAATGGGCCTCATAGTCCTCTATACAGTATAATGTGCCCCACATAGTCCTCCATACAGTATAATGAGCCCCACATAGTCCTCCGTACAGTATAATGGGCCCCTCATAGTCCTCCATACAGTATAATGGGCCCCACATAGTCCTCCATACAGTATAATGGGCCTCATAGTCCTCTATACAATATAATGGGCCCCACATAGTTCTCCACACAGTATAATGGGCCCACATAGTCCTCCATACAGTATAATGAGCCCCACATAGTCCTCCATACAGTATAATGGGCCCACATAGTCCTCCATACAGTATAATGAGCCCACAATTTTCCTCCATACAGTATAATGAGCCCCACATAGTCCTCCATACAGTATAATGGGCCCACATAGTCCTCCATACAGTATAATGAGCCCACATAGTCCTCCATACAGTATAATGGGCCCAACATAGTCCTCCATACAGTATAATGGGCCCCAAATAATCCTCCATACAGTATAATGGCCCCACATAGTCCTCCATACAGTATAATGGGCCCACATAGTCCTCCATACAGTGTAATGGGCTCACATAGTCCTCCATACAGTATAATGGGCCCACATAGTCCTCCATACAGTATAATGGGCCCACATAGTCCTCCATACAGAATAATGGGCCCACATAGTCCTCCATACAGTATAATGGGCCCCACATAGTCCTCCATACAGTATAATGGTCCCCACATAGTCCTCCATACAGTATAATGAGCCCACATAGTCCTCCATACAGAATAATGGGCCCACATAGTCCTCCATACAGTATAATGGGCCCCACATAGTCCTCCATACAGTATAATGGTCCCCACATAGTCCTCCATACAGTATAATGAGCCCCACATAGTCCTCCATAGAGTATAATGGGCCCACATAGTCCTCCATACAGTATAATGGGCCCACATAGTCCTCCATACAGTATAATGAGCCCCACATAGTCCTCCATAAAGAATAATGGGCCCACATAGTCCTCCATACAGTATAATGGGCCCCACATAGTCCTCCATACAGTATAATGGGCCCACATAGTCCTCCATACAGTATAATGGGCCCCACATAGTCCTCTACACAGTTTAATGAGCCCCACATAGTTCTCCATACAGTATAATGAGCCCACATAGTCCTCCATACAGAATAATGGGCCCACATAGTCCTCCATACAGTATAATGAGCCCACATAGTGCTCCGTACAGTATAATGGGCCCCACATAGTCGTCCATACAGTATAATGAGCCCCAAGTAGTCCTCCATACAGTATATTGGGCCCCACATAGTCCTCCTTACAGTATAGTGGGCCCACATAGTCCTCCATACAGTAAAATGGGCCCCACATAGTCCTCCATACAGTATAATGGGCCCACAAAGTCCTCCATACAGTATAATGGGCCCCACATAGTCCTCCATACAGTATAATGGCCCCACATACTCCTCCATACAGTATAATGAGCCCACATAGTCCTCCGTACAGTATAATGGCCCTATATAGTCATCCATACAGTATAATGGGCCCCACATAGCCCTCCATACAGTATAATCAGCCCACATAGTCCTCGATACAGTATAATGGGCCCCACATAGTCCTCCATACAGTATAATGGCCCCACATAGTCCTCCATACAGTATAATGGGCCCACATAGTCCTCCAAATATATTTATTGCATTTGTTTCTTGCACTCAATGCACACAAGGGCCGGGCCTTCCTTCCTGTGAGCTGGGTATTAGGTTTATGTAGCTTCCTATCCCTGTGTCCATAGTCGGCCCCGCTCCTGCTCGGCCCTCATTCACATTGAGGTCTTTTTTTTAATACCAGAGATTAGAACTGTTCTGATTGGGTACTTTTATGTGTGCCCACCTTGTCGTGGTGGGATGGCTTTTATGCTTCTTTTTTTATCAAAAATGGTGTGAACTATTGCTTTTACTTACAGCATGGTATAGGCTCATTTCGTTTATGTTAGGTTTTGCCTTATGACCAGTGTGAACGTGCGCCTACACGCTGCATGTATACCAACTCCAGCTCATTGCTTTAGGTTGGCTGCAGCGCCACAGACTAGACGGTCCCTCTCTCTTGGCGGCAGAGGAGCGAGTTACCACTGCGCCGCTATTAGGCCTTAGGTCTGGGTTCACACTACGCTTATTGCGCATGTCAGGGGCTCCATTAGAGTCCACTTCAGTAAGAGGGATGTTACCAGACTCATCGTCAGAAAGCATCTGCTCTAGCAGGTCTGCGGGCTGAGCCCGGAAAATAAGCCCCGCCCTCTGACATGTAGAAGACTACAATTCCCAGCAGTCATAGCGTGCCGCACTTCCGCTTCCGCTCGCAGGTCAGAGGGAAAGGTGGCGGTGTTCTCCAGTCAGTGTCAGTCAAGGAGACTCCTGGGATTCGCAGGTGCTGGGCGTTATGGTGCTGACAGGTGTGGGCTCGTGCAGGGCCGGGCAATGACGGTCGGGTGAGAGGGCTCCGTGACGTCATGTCATTGCCCCGTCCACACTGGCAGCAGCCGGGACTCGCTCATCCCAATAGCATTTTTTTTTGTACTATGTTTATTGGCTGTGAATTATAACACTACTATGATATATATACATATATATATATATATATATATATATATATATATATATATAGTTAAAAAGAATATATCTGTATATGCAAAATTTCTACTATATAATCGGCTTATCCCGTCTGTCCGTCCAGGAAATCCCGCATCGCAGATTGGTCCGGCCGCGGCCAATCAGCGACGCGGGATTTCAGAACAAGATGGCGGCCGTTAGCGGCTCATCTGCCGCATGGAGGTCAGCGGCGATCTCCTGGCTTAGCGCCGGTCATCTCCCGGCTACTCGCAGCAGAAGTACCCCGACCGGCAGCCTCGCTCCCCGGTCCTCCCTTCACACTTGCCGTCGGGAGATTAGCGGGCCCTAGCCGCTGATCTCCCGACGGTAGCCGCATGGAGGTCAGCGGCAATCTCCTGGCTTAGCGCCGGTCATCTCCCGGCGGCTCGCAGCGGAAGTACCCGCACAGGCAGCGCCGCTCCCCGGTCCTCACTAACACGGTTCGCTATTTGCGGCTGCAGCCAAGGGGTCTCCTGTTTCGCGTTCCACGGTGAGTGATGGGCTGTGGGCGGGGTTATCCCCCATCCTGTCACACCCGACATCCACCGCACGCGCATTCATTGACAGAGCGAGCGGTGGATGCTGGGTGTGACACGATGGGGGATAACCCCGCCCACAGACCATCATTCACCGTGGTACGCGGAACAGTAGACCCCTGGCTGCAACCGCAAATAGTCGTGATGTAAGCGGAAGCAGGAGCCAGCTGCAGGCGGGGGAATTACGTGCTGGCTGTGCGTGGTCAGCGATGTTGTCACAAGCAGTATTGACAACATGACATAATTGCAAAATTCATTAGGGGCCCCGGGGGGATACTTTGGGGGGTTAATTTAAAGTAGTGCACAACCCATTTAAACACTGCTTCGCTGATTAGTCGCGCTCGGTCGGCCGCATACATATTCTAGAATACCCGATGCTTTAGAATCGGGCCACCATCTAGTATATATATATTATACAAAAAGAACAAGGAAAAGTGATTTTATGTGTGTACAAAGTTATTTTTTAATCCTATATATTTACATTTATTTTTCTTATGTGTGTAATATATATACACATATATACATAATAATACACGCATATATATAATATATATATTATACATATATCTAGAAAAATAATACACACACTTGTATATATAGATAATATACCCACATATAAATAATACACACATATATATATATAGATATATGTGTATTATTTATATGTATGTGTGTGTATGTATTTATATATATATATATATATATATATATATATATATATATATATATTACACACGCACACATTATATAAGATTATTATTTCTCAACCATATATTTTCTGATATCTATCTATCTGTATATATATATATATATATATATATATATATACATACAGTTATGTGAAAAAGTTTGGGCACCCCTATTAATCTTAAGCTTAATGTTTTCTAAAAATTGGTGTTTTTGCAACAGCTATTTCAGTTTGATATATCTAATAACTGTTGGACACAGTAATGTTTCTGCCTTGAAATGAGGTTTATTGTACTAACAGAAAATGTGCAATCTGCATTCAAACAAAATTTGACAGGTGCATAAGTATGGGCACCCTTATCATTTTCTTGTTTTAAATACTCCTACCTACTTTTTACTGACTTACTAAAGCACTTTTTTTGGTTTTGTAACCTCATTGAGCTTTGAACTTCATAGCCAGGTGTATGCAATCATGAGAAAAGCTACTTAAAGTGGCCACTTGCAAGTTGTTCTCCTGTTTGAATCTCCTCTGAAGAGTGGCATCATGGGCTCCTCAAAACAACTGTCAAATGATCTGAAAACAAACATTATTCAACATAGTTGTTCAGGGGAAGGATACAAAAAGCTGTCTCAGAGATTTAACCTGTCAGTTTCCACTGTGAGGAGCATAGTAAGGAAATGGAAGAACACAGGGACAGTTCTTGTTAAGGCCAGAAGTGGCAGGCCAAGAAAAACATCAGAGAGGCAGAGAAGAAGAATGGTGAGATCAGTCAAGGACAATCCTCAGACCACCTCCAGAGAGCTGCAGCATCAACTTGCTGCAGATGGTGTCACTGTGCATCGGTCAACTATATAACGCACTTTGCAGAAGGAGAAGCTGTATGGGAGAGTGATGCGAAAGAAGCCGCTTCTGCAAGCACGCCACAAACAGAGTCGGCTGAGGTATGCAAAAGCACATTTGGAGAAGCCAATTTATTTTTGGAAGAAGGTCCTGTGGACTGATGAAACCAAGATTGAGTTGTTTGGTCATACAAAAAGGCGTTATGCATGGCGGCAAAAAAACACAGCATTCCAAGAAAAACACTTGCTACCCACAGTAAAATTTGGTGGAGGTTCCATCATGCTTTGGGGCTGTGTGGCCAATGCCGGCACCGGGAATCTTGTTAAAGTTGAGGGAGGCATGGATTCCACTCAGTATCAGCAGATTCTTGACAATAATGTTAAAGAATCAGTGATAAAGTTGAAGTTACGCAGGGGATAGATCTTTCAGCAAGACAATGATCCAAAACACAGCTCCAAATCTACTCAGGCATTCATGCAGAGGAACAATTACAATGTTCTGGAATGGCCATCCCAGTCCCCAGACCTGAATATCATTGAACATCTGTGGGATCATTTGAAGAGGGCTGTCCATGCTCGGCGACCATCAAACTTAACTGAACTGGAATTGTTTTGTAAAGAGGAATGGTCAAAAATACCTTCATCCAGGATCTCATTAAAAGCTACAGGAAGTGACTAGAGGCTGTTATTTTTGCAAAAGGAGGATCTACTAAATATTAATGTCACTTTCTGGTGAGGTGCCCATACTTATGCACCTGTCAAATTTTGTTTGAATGCAGATTGCACATTTTCTGTTAGTACAATAAACCTCATTTCAAGGCATAAACATTACTGTGTCCAACAGTTATTACATATATCAAACTGAAATAGCTGTTGCAAAAACACCAATTTTTAGAAAACATTAAGCTTAAGATTAATAGGGGTGCTCAAACTTTTTCATATAACTGTATATATATATATATATATATATATATATATATATATATATATATATATATAAATAAATAATCAGAAAATATATGGTTGAGAAATAATAATCATATGTGTAAATAATAATCATATGTGTAAATATATATATATATACAGTACAGACCAAAAGTTTGGACACACCTTCTCATTTAAAGATTTTTCTGTATTTTCATGACTATGAAAATTGTACATTCACACTGAAGGCATCAAAACTATGATTAAACACATGTGGAATTATATACTTAACAAAAAAGTGTGAAACAACTGAAAATATTTTTTGCTTTGATGACTGCTTTGCACGCTCTTGGCATTCTCTTGATGAGCTTCAAGAGGTAGTCACCGGAAATGGTCTTCCAACAATCTTGAAGGAGTTCCCAGAGATGCTTAGCACTTGTTGGCACTTTTGCCTTCACTCTGCGGTCCAGCTCACCCCAAACCATCTCGATTGGGTTCAGGTCTGGTGACTGTGGAGGCCAGGTCATCTGGCGTAGCACCCCATCACTCTCCTTCTTAGTCAAATAGCCCTTACACAGCCTGGAGGTGTGTTTGGGGTCATTGTCCTGTTGAAAAAGAAATGATGGTCCAACTAAACGCAAACCGGATGGAATAGCATGCTGCTGCAAGATGCTGTGGTAGCCATGCTGGATCAGTATGCCTTCAATTTTGAATAAATCCCCAACAGTGTCACTAGCAAAGCACCCCCACACCATCACACCTCCTCCTCCATGCTTCATGGTGGGAACCAGGCATGTAGAGTCTATCCGTTCACCTTTTCTGCATCACACAAAGACACGGTGGTTGGAACGAAAGATCTCAAATTTGGACTTATCAGACCAAAGCACAGATTTCCACTGGTCTAATGTCCATTCCTTGTGTTCTTTAGCCCAAACAAGTCTCTTCTGCTTGTTGCCTGTCCTTAGCAGTGGTTTCCTAGCAGCTATTTTACCATGAAGGCCTGCTGCACAAAGTCTCCTCTTAACAGTTGTTGTAGAGATGTGTCTGCTGCTAGAACTCTGTGTGGCATTGACCTGGTCTCTAATCTGAGCTGCTGCTAACCTGAGATTTCTGAGGCTGTTGACTCGGATAAACTTATCCTCAGAAGCAGAGGTGACTCTTGGTCTTCCTTTCCTGGGGTGGTCCTCATGTGAGCCAGTTTCTTTGTAGTGCTTGATGGTTTTTGCAACTTCACTTGGGGACACTTTCAAAGTTTGCCCAATTTTTCGCACTGACTGACCTTCATTTCTTAAAGTAATGATAGCCACTCGTTTTTCTTTACTTAGCTGCTTTTTTCTTGCCATAATACAAATTCTAACAGTCTATTCAGTAGGACTATCAGCTGTGTATCCCCCAGACTTCTGCACAACACAACTGATGGTCCCAACCCCATTTATAAGGCAAGAAATCCCACTTATTAAACCTGACAGAGCACACCTGTGAAGTGAAAACCATTTCCGGTGACTACCTCTTGAAGCTCATCAAGAGAATGCCAAGAGTGTGCAAAGCAGTCATCAAAGCAAAAGGTGGCTACTTTGAAGAACCTAGAATATAAGACATATTTTCAGTTGTTTCACACTTTTTTGTTAAGTATATAATTCCACATGTGTTAATTCATAGTTTTGATGCCTTCAGTGTGAATGTACAATTTTTTCTGTCACCCATGACGGCACAACGAGAGAGGGGATCCGCCCTTCAAGGACAGGAAACCTTCAAGATAAAAAGGGCGGCGCCTCTCCCCGCTTCAGTGGTTTCCTGTCCTTGATGGGGGACCTTTCTTCTCGTCGGCATGACTCTCAGGGGGGCAATGTCTCTGTTGGGATCCCTCACCTCCTGCATCCCCGCAGTACCCTGGGCCCAATATCATTCAAGAGAGTTCCAATGGGACGTACTAAGAAACTAAGTGATCCTGAGGGGACATCTAGAAAGCAGGCTAATTCTCCGCCAGAATGTGATTCAGTCTCGGTATTGGTGGTTGGAGACAAGCATGTTCCAGACAGGCGTTTCTTGGGTTCCCCAATTCACCAGGGTGATTACTACAGACGCCAGCCCCAGGGGGTGGGGGGCGCACTTGGACAACCACCCGATACAGGGGACTTAGTCACAGGAGGAGAGTCTGGAGTACTCCAATTTGTGGGAGTTACGGGCGGTAGAGAAAGCACTGATCAGCTTCTTGCCCCTATTAGGAGGTCATCGCGTGAAGATTCTGTCCGACAACCAGGTTGCGGTGGCTTATGTGAACCACCAGAGGGGAACCCGTTCAAGGTCACTAATGCAGGTTGCGGGGAGAATATTTTCGCTGGTGGAGGGAAAAGTTCTCTCGTTAAGGGCCCTTCATATCACAGGAGAGGACAACATGAAGGCAGACTTTCTAAGTCGCAGGCCATTTTTGCAGGGAGAATGGGCTTTAAATCTCTCGATCTTCCGCCAGCTAGTGGCCATGTGGGGGTCTCCAGAGGTCGACCTGTTTGCAACCCGTCAGAACAGCAAGGCAAAGAAGTTCTGCTCACTGAATCCCTTAGAGAACCCGCTAGTAGTAGACGCCTTCCAGTGCAGGTGGGATTTCAGTCTGGCCTATGCCTTTCCCCCAACGTACCTAATTCCAGCGGTGTTGAGAAAAATTCGGGAGGATCAGGCTCGAGTGGTCCTCATAGCCCCCTTCTGGCCCAAGAGGCCGTGGTTTTTCTGGCTAAGAAGCATGTCCATCACGAACCCCTGGATTCTTCCAGAGATTCCCGACCTTCTTGCTCAAGGGCCTATATTCCATCCTCAGGTGAAAGAATTGCACTTATCGGCCTGGAACTTGAGAGGTCGTTGCTAGAGGGTCGGGGTTTTTCATCAAATCTAGTCACTACTCTTCTAAAGAGTAGGAAGCCAGTCACTACTAAGACCTACAGTAGAGTCTGGAAGAAGTTTTTGTCATCATCTCAGGGAGTTTCCCTGGGGGGGGGGGTCCCATTACAGCCATTTTAGAATTTCTTCAAAAGGGGCTAGAAAAGGGTCTAGCAGTGAGCACCTTAAAGATCCAAATCTCTGCCTTGGGAGCCTTATACAGTTATAATCAGGCCGGTAACAAGTGGATTTCCAGGTTCGTGAGGGCATGTAGTAGAGCCAAATCCAGTCCCTACAGTAAGAGTCCCTTCTTGGGATTTAAACTTGGTGCTAAACGCATTAACAGGTTCTCCCTTTGAGCCCCTTAGCTCAGTGTCCATACAACTACGTACCCTAAAAACAATACTTCTGGTGGCCTTAACATCAGCACGGAGGGTTAGTGAGTTACAGGCTTTGTCGGCAGATCCACCTTTTACCCTAGTACTAGACGATAGGGTAGTTTTGAGACCAGACCCTGCTTTCCTCCCTAAAGTGGTTTCTAGGTTTCATATGTCTCAGGAGATAGCCCTACCATCCTTCTGTCCAGAACCCAAAAATAGCAAGGAGGAAAGGTTTCATACCTTGGATGTCAGGAGATGCCTTATACATTATTTAGCATTCACAAGCTCATGGAGGAAGGATAGGTCTCTCTTTATCTCCTTCCAGGGCTCCCGAAAGGGATTGAGGGTCTCAAAAGGCACTCTGTCAAGGTGGATCCGGGAAGCCATTGTGAGGGCCTACATGGGGTCAGGCAGAGATCCCCCTGACAATTTGAAAGCCCACTCTACTCGGGGCATGGCTGCTTCCTGGGCAGAAAGGGCGGACGTGCCCATTGAGCAAATATGTAAGGCGGCCACATGGTCATCTCCGTCCACTTTCTATAACCACTATAGACTTGACCTTTCTGCCTCCTCTGATCTCACGTTTGGGAGAAGGGTTCTGCAGGCTGTGGTCCCTCCCTCACATACTTAGTTCTCTGTAATTCCCTCGTTGTGCCGTCATGGGTGACAGAAAAACACGTATATTACTTACCGGTAATGTGTTTTTTCGGAACCCATGACGGCACCTTTATATTACCTCCATGTCACTGTGGTGTACACCTTCCGGTGGGTGGGTGTTGAGTGTTCACATGGGTGAAATTCGTTATAGTTATTAAAATTATGTGCTCTAACCGGAGAGTCCTCTCATGCTCTGTAATCCACTGAAGCGGGGAGAGGCGCCGCCCTTTTTATCTTGAAGGTTTCCTGTCCTTGAAGGGCGGATCCCCTCTCTCGCTGTGCCGTCATGGGTTCCGAAAAAACACATTACCGGTAAGTAATATACGTGTTTCATAGTCATGAAAATACAGAAAAATCTTTAAATGAGAAGGTGTGTCCAAACTATACAGGAAAAATATACCGGTATGTGGTTAAAAAAATAATTTAGTTTTGTGTTGCGTCCGCCACTTGTTCGCTTTAAGTTGGTTTGTTTTTTTGTTTTTGGGGGATAAGAGAGGTGATTTAAACTTTTTTTTTTTAATTTTGAAGGGAACCTGTCACCATGAAGATGCAGTCTAATCTGCGGGCAGCATGTTATAGAGCAGGAGGGGCTGAGCAGATGGATATATAGTTTTGTGAGGAAATATTCACTTTAAGCCGTGTTTTCATCATTTAATCTTCGGCTCTTTCTGGGGTTTTGGTCCAGTGGACGACTGTCCTGTCGGTGAGCGACAGCCTTCCATATATGAATGCATACAGAGGTAGCTGTCAGTCACTGATAGGACCGTCCACTGGACCAAATCCTGTCAGAGGGAATCGATCACTCATCTCAAGTGTGAGGGCCGTCATAGAGATGGATTGGGCATGTTGAATTTTGGTGCCTCATCCTTTTACAAGCTATAGGCTGTAAATTGCTTCATCATCATATTTTTTTCTTTGTTTTGTTTCTTAAAGAAGTGGGAGCGTTCCTCAAAAATGCCTGGAATAAAGAACCAGTTGTAACTGTGCCCGTCGGGATTTTGGGTAAGATCTCCTAGCATAGAATTAAAAAGGCTGAGTGTATAGGGACTTGCTCTAGATAGCCCAGGTACGGCCCAAACAGTGCTGACAGTGTCTAAGGTCTCATCCCACCCACAAAGGACTGGTACTCGCACATATGGACTATGGACGTGCAGGGCTCTGAAATATAAATCCATCAACACCTTTATGTCTTCTATCTGTTGCTGCATTCCTGAGAAATCAGAATTCAAATGCAAATGAAGCTTTAAGTGTTCTGGGCGTGACATAGCACTCCGAGGTTGTTTTCCCATCCAGCACCAGAACCTTTAGATTGATTGATGGCTTACTGTTTGATATCACACAGACAGCTGTCAGTCAAGATAAGGGGGCTTATGCTGGGGGGGGGGACAACCTCTAGAGGCTGAGGCTCGGGAAGTGCTCTGTCACACTCTGAGCACTTAAAGACTCATTTTCATATGAATGAAAAAACTAGTTATTTGGGAATGCAGCAACAGATAGAAGATATAAAGGTGTCAATGGATTTACATTTCAAAGACCTGCATGCTCATGTATACAGTTTGGAGGGGGTGGGAGGTTCATCTTACTGACAGATTCCCTTTAAGGGTTTTTTAAATGTCGTATTGCTAAGATATCACTGGTGGGGCTGACCTCTGTGAGCGTCCCTGGCTTTTCTACCATAGATTACCAACAATAGCAATGATAACCTATTCTCTTGATTTAAAGGTTTTTTTTCCACTTATGGGGCCAATTTCTTTTATTTTTTTTTACCTAAATTCATGTATTTAAGGTTAAGTCATTTTGGATTTGATTAAAAATTTTCCACCGTCCTCCTTACAGGCTCTTTGTTTTCACCACACTTTGATCTCTGCTACACTTTGTGTTGATAAATCAGCTCAGAAACACACTGCCTGCAGACCATCATAGTGAGTTCACCGACAGATTCTCAGTTAACTCTTTCTGCAGCCTGTCAGACAGTGCAGTCCAGAGGCAAATGGTGCAAAATGTTGAAGGCAACCCAATTGCATAAATGATTATTCGCTCCAATAATATGCATTTAATATAAAAAAAATTGGTCCCCAAAGGTAGATGGTTCCTTTTAATTTCAGATATGGGGGTTTGTCAGAGCTCCAGCATTTCCCATACTGCCCTTGTACATGAGTGTGCCGTGTTCTGATCAGACAATAATTTGTCACCTTTCTCGTTGCAGCCGCTATTGCTCCTTTCATCAGTCCTTATACAAAATACGCCGCCATTTACAACAAAGCTGTACCCTACAGTTACCCAGGTGAGAGAGGTTTCATGTCTCTGACTGATGGACCATATTAAAGGCACAAGCACCCAAGAATGGGAGTGTACGTCTATGGGCAAGAACCTTTGCTAGCTCCTGAAAAAAATGTAAAAAAAATTCTGGAAAATACGGTATTTTCTCACTTTTCTTTATATTTAAAGCAGGTCAGCTCAGAAAATACCGGAAGAAGTGTAGGTCGTAGACAGCTGAATAAAATGACACCTTGATATCTGCGATCCGATGTGTTATTCAAGAGAAACCCACTTTTTTTCTTAATATGTAAATGAGCTGTTAAGATCTATGGGAGGGACATAGCTCTCCCTGAGAATCTGCCTCCAGAGCTTAGTTTACCAGCATGAGACATGTAATGACTGACAGTCTGATCTCCTGATCTACATGTCTCACACTGGTAACCCCCCTTTCATTTACAATAATCTCAGGAGGCAGATTCTCATGGAGATCTATGTCCGGCCCCTAGATCTTAACAGCTCATTTACATATAAAGAATAATGTGTATTTTCCCTTCACCCTATGACAGCACACATGAGAGAGAGGATCCGCCCTTCAAGGACAGGAAACCATCTGAAATAAAAGGGCGGCACCTCTCCCCCGCTTCAGTTGGTTTCCTGTCTTTGATGGGAATCCTCATGAAGTAATCAGGCGGCTGTTAGGCTGAAGAAAAACTTACCCAGACCTGTCCCGGGGCTGGAAGAGCGGGCAGTTTTGTCCGTGGCGCCGGCCTTCAGGTGCTGGTAGAGCCGTCCGCAGGTTCCCCGGGAACCTGTCGCATGTACTGGCGCAGGCGGTGCAGAGGTCCTGGGCTTCCGTACACCGCTGCGCCTCCCTCCCCCGGCTGTCCACGTGACCGCGGTCATGTGCCTCTGATGTCATAGTGCGGGGCACGCTGGATAGGGGGTGCCCGATGACGTCGGGGGCGGCGCCGAAGGAAAACATGGCGGTGTCCTGTGTAATGCCGGCCGGCGTCGCAAAAAACGCTGGCGGCGTTTGCGAGGAGAACGGCACCTGGGGAAGGGGCCTAATTACCGGAAGGGAGACCGCAGGAACCAGGAGGTGGCTGACTTCGCCCGACTCCCTATAAAGAGGAGCACCTGGGGTCAGAACACCGCTCGTCATAATGTCTGACATGGAGCAACAGCAGCTGTCGCCTTGGCCACAGTTGCTACCACCTTCATCGCCACCTCTGTCTGCTGGCCGGTCTAGAGGGTCCAGCGGAAGGAGCAGCGGTCGTCTGAGTCAGAGGGGTAAAGCTTCTCAGGACTCCACGGTCTCCAGGAGGGATACGTCACGTATCCTGAAAAAGCCTTCAAGTCCGGTATCCGCAGTGGCGGGGTGAGTGATCTTCGTGAATGTCATTAGATATTTTGCTAATGGGCTCCTACTGTGTGTTTCAATCACCAGGAGGAACCCAGGAAAGTAACCGCAAAGAGGCGGAACAGAGAATGTGCCATATGCAAATGCCCGCTAGCAATAGACTGGCAGGAGGAGCTCTGCTCGGACTGCATTAAAAAAACTATTTGTGAGGGCACCCCGGATTTTGCAGCCAGCCTCAGATCGGTTATCAGATCGGAGGTCGAGAGCTCACTTAAAACTATTTTGAAAAAAAGAAGGAAAATCATATCTGATCCTTCTTCTGACTCTGACTCCTCTGGATTATCGGATAGACAGTATCATAGTGGGGCCTCATCCTCATCCTCTTCCTCTTTGGACAGCGATAGAGGGGGGAGACCATGCTTCCCTATAGAAGACACAGACAAATTGGTAAAGGCCGTCAGAACCACTATGGGGTTAACGGAAGATATATCCGTTAAGTCCCTAGAAGATATCATGTTTGCAGGGTTAGAAGAAAAGAAAAAACGCACCTTCCCGGTGAACGCTAAGGTCCAGGCACTTATCAATAGAGAATGGAGGAAACCTGAAAAAGTAGGAGCCTTGCCTTCATCCTCAAAGAGAAAGTATCCCTTTGACCTAAAGGACTCTGAGAACTGGGACAAGGTGCCAAAAATTGACGCTGCAGTGTCTAGATCATCAAAAAGATCGGCACTCCCTCTTGAAGACTCTCGGGTACCTAGAGACCCCTTAGACAAGAAGGCAGATACCTTTTTAAAACATGCCTGGGAATCCGCAGCAGGAGGTCTAAAGCCGGCCATTGCAGGAACATGTACCGCTCGTTCCCTTATGGTATGGTTACAACAGGTGGAAGATCAGCTGAAGAATAAAAAGACCTCAAGGGAAAAAATTCTAGCCAGCCTCCCCATGTTCCATGGTGCAGCTGCCTTCCTAGCAGATACCTCTGCTGACTCAGTAAAACTGGCAGCCAGGTCGGCTGGATTATTAAACGCGGCTAGACGAGCTCTGTGGCTCAAGGGATGTCCTGGGGACTTACAATCAAAGTCTAGACTGTGTTCTATCCCCTGTGACGGCCTATTTCTCTTTGGCAAAAAATTGGACGATGTCCTTGAGAAAGCAAGTGACAGGAAAGGAAGGTTCCCTGGGTTTTTGGCGGATGCCAGAAAGACCTATTTTCGGAGGGGGAAATTTAGTAGAGGTCGCCCCCTGGGAGAAAAAAGAAAGTGGGATTTTAAGAACAAAAAAGAGTCCGGATATATGTTTGGGGGTCCCTCCGCTGCCTCCAAAAAGCCTCCACAATGACGCCAGGCCACAAGTTGGAGGGAGACTTTCTCTTTTTTTCTCATGCCTGGGAAAACATTTCCTCCAGTCCCTGGTCCTCAACATAGTAAGAGATGGACTAAGGATTCAACTCCTTCAGCAGCCATACCGCTCGTTTGTGATCACTCCGGTAAGAAAATCCCTAGACGAACAACTGGCCCTAGAATCAGAGATCTTGAACCTGTTGAACAAGCAAGTGCTATGCGAGGTTCCGGTCAGTCTAAAAGGAAGGGGATTTTATCCCCCTCTCTTTTTAATAAAAAAAACGGATGGTTCATTCAGAACTATTATAAATCTAAAGGGCCTCAACCGGTTTGTAAGCAACCATACTTTCAAAATGGAGACAATAAACTCAACAATAAAGCTTCTTTTTCACAATTGCTTTACGGCAGTGATAGATCTCAAAGACGCGTACCATCACGTCCCAATTCACCCAGGTCATCAAAAGTATCTAAGGGTTGCTCTTTACATTCAAGGAAGTCTCAGACACTTCCAGTTCCAAGCTCTTCCCTTCGGGTTGTCGATTGCTCCAAGGGTATTCACCAAGCTGATAGCCGAGGTAACAGCCTTTCTCTGCATTCAGAATACAGTTATAATACCATATCTGGACGACTTCCTTATAGTGGGGAATTCAGAGAGCCACTGTATTTCACTACTGAATCAAGTCATGGCTGTCTTGCAGAATTTAGGCTGGATGATCAATGCCCAAAAATCAAGGCTAGAGCCCGCAAGGATCCAGGCCTTTCTGGGGTTTACCCTAAACTCAGAGAGTCAGACTTGTCTTCTACCCAACAGCAAAATAGACAAAGTCACAAATTTGGTGTCAGCAGCCATACACACCCCAGACATGTCCTTAAGGAAGGCTATGTCCCTGCTAGGTACCCTAACATCTTGCATTCCGGCAGTCAAGTGGGCCCAATTTCACACAAGAAACCTTCAGTGGGAAATCTTGTCAGCACGAAGATTGTTAAAAGGGTATTTAGAAGGAAAGGTACATCTCTCCTTGCGAACCAGGGATGCCCTCTTGTGGTGGACAGACAGGTCAAATTTATCTCGGTGGGGGGGGGTCCAGTGGGACACACCAGTACAGGACATCGTCATGACCGATGCAAGCAACTCAGGGTGGGGCGCACACCTAGAAAATCACATGATTCAAGGCCCTTGGTCATTCCTAGAGGAAAAGGGGTCATCAAATCTAAAGGAGTTATGGGCGGTGAGAAACGCTTTAGAAGGCTTCCTCCCTTTACTCCAGGGTCACCATGTTCGGGTTATGTCGGATAACAGAACCACTGTGGCCTACATAAACCACCAGGGGGGAACAAGATCTTATTCTCTTCTGGAAGCAGTAGGCAGGCTCTTTCAAATAGCGGAGAAAAATCTTTTACCTCTCACAGCGCTACACATACGAGGAATAGACAACGCAAAAGCAGACTTCCTAAGCCGCAACAAGTTGAGACAAGGGGAATGGGCCCTGAATCCCAGAGTATTCCATCAGATAGTACAGCTGTGAGGTCTACTAGAGAGAGATTTGTTCACCGACAAAAACAACAGGAAAGTGGAGAAATTCTGCTCACTAGACCCAAGGGGAAACCCTTTGGCAATAGATGCTCTCCAGATTCCTTGGAGCTTCAAGTTGGCCAATGCATTCCCGCCAATAGCTATGATACCTCTGGTGGTGAGGAAGATCAGGAAGGATCAAGCGAGAGTGATTCTCATAGCCCCCTTCTGGCCAAAGAGACCATGGTTCCCCTTTTGAGGATGATGTCACAATCAGACCCATGGATCCTACCAGAGACCCCGGACCTTCAAGCTCAGGGACCAATATTCCATTCTCAAGTGAAGGGTTTCCACCTAGCAGCATGGAATTTGAGAGGGCAATATTGACGGGCAAAGGGTTTTCATCAGGTTTAGTGTCTACTCTTTTAAAAAGTAGAACGCCCATAACCACCAAAATCTATGGTAGAACATGGAGAAAATTTTTGCACTTTCTAGGAAAGCCATTAAGCCAAAAACCTCCAATTAAATCCATCCTGGAGTTCTTACAGAAGGGGTTTGAGTTAGGTCTAGCTACCAGTACACTTAAGGTCCAGGTTTCTGCCTTGGGTGCGCTATATAACCATAACTTTGCAGCCAATAAATGGATTACAAGGTTCATTAAATCCTGCGGTAGATCTAGGCCAATCTCAATACCCAAAGTTCCTCCATGGAACCTAAATTTAGTACTTGACGCACTAACTATGGAACCCTTTGAACCAGTTCAGGAGTTGTCCGCAAAATACATAACTCTCAAAACAATTATTTTGGTAGCCTTAACATCGGCCCGTAGGGTAAGTGATTTACAGGCTCTATCCATACATCCTCCATATACGCAAATATTTGAGGATAGAATAGTATTGAGGCCTGATCCAGCCTACCTTCCTAAGGTTGCGCTCAGGTTTCATAGATCTCAGGAAATTGTTCTGCCCTCCTTTTATAATAGCTCAAAGAACCCAGGGGAGCAAAAGTTTCATAACCTTGATGTTAGAAGTGCTCTATTACAATACATAAAGGCAACTAGCCAGTGAAGGCGTAGCCAATCCCTGTTTGTAGCCTTCCAGGGGAGTAGGAAGGGGTATGGGGTGACAAAAGCAACTATAGCCAAATGGATTAGGGAGGCCATTTGCTTAGCCTACTCTACAAGTAGCACCCCGATCCCGGACAGCATCAAAGCTCAATCCACCAGGGCCGTGGCTACCTCCTGGGCAGAGAAGGCAGAGGTATCGATATATCAAATCTGTAAGGCCACTACATGGTCATCACCATCTACCTTTTTCAAACACTACCGTTTGGATCTATCCTGCCTATCTGACTTAACCTTTGATAGAAGGGTGCTACAATCGGTGGTCCCTCCCTAAGGTGTTTTTCTCCAAAATTCTCTCAGGTGTGCTGTCATAGGGTGAAGGGAAAGCACCAAGGTTACTTACCGGTAGCCGGTTTTTCCAGAACCCATGACAGCACCCGTATATTCCCCCCCCTTCTCTCTCACCATATGGGTGTGCACGTGTGTTGGGTGTTATTTGATGTGGTGTTGGATTTGTGTTTAACTCTTTTTTATGGAGGTCCTCTCAATGCTCTGTAACCAACTGAAGCGGGGGAGAGGTGCCGCCCTTTTATTTCAGATGGTTTCCTGTCCTTGAAGGGCGGATCCTCTCTCTCAGGTGTGCTGTCATGGGTTCTGGAAAAACCGGCTACCGGTAAGTAACCTTGGTGTTTCTCTGGAATAATACATCGGATCACAGATATCAAGGTATCATTTTATTCAGCTTCCTATGACTTACATGGCCATATAGATGCCCAGATCCTACTGACAGATGCCCTTTAATGTGCTGCACGTATCATACACCATACAAGATGAGATTCCCTCCTTGCAGGCTGGGATACAGTAAGATTCCAACGTACTTAATTGTTTCATTAATGTGTTTTTCTATCAGTTCCTGTTCGGGATGACGGGAACATGCCAGATATCCCCAGCCATCCCTGCGACAAAGTTGGGCCTAACTTGGATTGGCTGAAGAACCTGTAATTGTGAAGACCCCGTCTGTGTCTCCTTAGCAACCTTCTATGTACTTGTTAGGTCTGATGGTCACACATTGCACCGCGTCAGACAGGAATGCCGAAATAGGAGTAAATTATTCTTCTGGAAGAGCGATGTGTAAAGGAAAAAAATCCACTCCGATCTAGACGGCTCACTAGTGAATCAGCTAGAATGGAGTTACTAAAATGAGGTCTTCAAAAAATCCACTCCAATACAATGTTGCAAATTATGAGGACTCTCTCGGCTGCGCTCTGTTATGTTTCTCCCTGCGAAGCTCCGCTCACTCTTTGAAAAACTTGATTCCAGTCACCTCAGCACCAAACTGTACAGATTGGAGGCTACAAGGAACATCCTCAAAATACCCACTCCGATCTAGATGGCTGTCTAGTGAATCAGCTAGATATTGAACTCCACAACACAAGTTTTGGGAAAACCCGCTAATAAAAAAAAAATGCATCTGGATTTATATGCGTTTGCAATCTTCTGACTTTGTCAATTAAGTTTTATTAAAGGCGTATTCACATGTTGCAATTTTTCCATAGGGAAAAAAAAAATCGCTGCATTTTATAGGACCAGCAAAGTGAATGAGTTTCCTGAAATCGTATTTTTCTTTCTATTTGCGCCTTTTTTAAAGTCTATTTTATATGTCCATTTTTTTTTATTTATTTACTTTATTTATTTATTAATTGATTTATTTATTTCCCATTGTCGGCACAGGTTGGAGGTCTCAGATGTTTTTGCTTAAATGTATCCATCTCCCACCACAGAGGGATTTTTTTTTAATGTCCATCTGTAATTTTTCGCTGAAATGTTGCAACCTGTGGCTTTTTACACTAAAAAATAGCAAGAAAAAAAAATAGAGTATTTTTTATTCTGGGCAAAAGTCCTGAACACGTGCGCAAAAGAAAATAGGTGACCATAAAACCCAAAAAATAAATAAGTGACTTAAAAATATACAAATGATGAAACTGGGACTTTAGTTTTTTTTTCTTTTTTTGTGATTTTTTTATTTTATTTATTTTTATAAATCATAATGTGACAAAAAAAGTATTTTTAATTTATTTGTTGTTCCGTTCATTTCCCATATTTGGTCCATGCAGACCCTCGGTCCACGAAAAAAGAGAATAGCCCCATAAAATGTGCGTCAGTCGGGATAATGCACAACAAGGTGACAAACACCAATGTGTGAATGCGGCTTAATGGTGTGAGAGAGTCTCCGGCAAATCGTCACCTTCTGTCTATATACAAAGCCCGTTTCCATTACCTAGATATTACCACCAGGTAATATTACATTGCACTCTGTATCAGACCGTACAACCATCTTGCTGGGTTGCAATACCATACACCGCCAACAGACAAGAGTGGCGCTGTTTCTAGAAAGAAAAGAAAAAAACACTTTTTTTTTTAATTTTGATCAAACATTTAAGCATCAGAAGTTAATTAACTTTTAGAAACTGTTTTTTATGTTTGTGAAAGTTTTCATTAGTCAATAACAAATAACTTCAGGATCCAAGGGATTTTTTTTTAACAGTAAATGAATCCTTCTCTATATATGTAACTCAAGGCTGTTGGGGAACTATTACACCCATCATGCCATGATGCGGCCATTTCTTGGAGTTGTAGACCTCCGATCCAGATGTTGATTGAGGTCAGATTGGAGGTTGTTGAGGACAGATTGCTGACTGTTTCCCTCATCAGATTCACGTGATGGCTTGGTAAGGTTTTGCTCTGTGTAATCCTCCAGTTCCTCTTCGTTGTTGCACATGACTTGTACACGACTTCCAGGAGGCGTCTTCTCTCCTTGAGAAAGATCAGAAAGGAGCCGTCGTGTTCTCCTGGAATCACCAAACCCAGACTTCTCCATCAGACGTTGATAGAGAAGTGTGATCCGTCACTGGACAGATCACGTCTCCTCCAAAGTCCAGTGGTGATGGCTTTACACCACTCCAGCCGACACTCTGCATTGTGCTTGGTGATATACGGCTGCATGAAGCTTCCGGCAGGGGCGCAGTGTTTGTGCTCATATTAATACCAGAGGAGGTCTGGACTCTTATTACAGGACCGCGCTGGTATCAGTGAGCTCTTTTCCTTCCTTAATTCCAAAAACCAAAAATGGCCAATCAAGATCATTGCATTTTGGAAGTCAAAAAAAGAAGGGGGGGACACTGAGCCCCTTTATTTTTCCAGGACAGGGGGTTTTTGTGGTGAAGGTGTGGACAACAGCAGCTGATGCACTGAGTCTTAAAGCGAGGCAATGCTCCCTGGGGATAAAAAAGGTATACACCAAAAAGCAAAAATACTGCCACTGGTTGGAGACGGGTGCACTGTAAGTGAATGTAGTATAAAGTACAGATAGAGCCTTCTCAAAAAAGATTGAAGCACCATTTATAGGCGGCTGCTTCAGTATTGCTGGCATGTTTCTCTTCACAATCTAGTGGTGTCTGCAGTACCCCCTAAGATCCAAATTAAAGCCTTGCCCTGTACTGACGAGAATGCCAAAACAGCTGATGGGTTTCTCTTCATTTTGGAAGAGTTCTAGTTTTGGCTTATAGGTACTTTGTATCACCACTCTTTTCTTAAAGGGTAATTCGTCAGTAGGTTTTGCTATGTAATCTGAGAGCATTATGAGGGTGGAGAGACCCTGATTCCAGCGATGTGTCACTTACTAGGCTGTGTTTTGCCTTTTCATTAAAATCAGTGATTTATCAGCAGGAGATTATCACTACAGGACGAGGTGTCTCGTGCCTTCTGGTCCAACCATGCCTCCATCACTGATTGTCTGCGATGCTGTTCTCTTTGATTGGCAGCAGCAGTTACATGGCACCACACTGTCAATCAGTGGCCACTGACTGGCTGCAGCCTTTACTATTTTGTTCGATTTTACGGAATATTGATGCGCTGCAGCTGATCAGCAACGGCTCATTGGCTGCAGTGGTCACTTGACACTACTGGTAGCAGCAGCGCTGACAATGCTGGAGTGGTGCGGCTGCGGGAGGCGAGTGTATAATGATTTTACCTTCTATGGAGCCCTGAATTGATGAAGTTTTTCAAACTTTTGAAATCCGTCCACAAATAGTTAACGCTGTTGCTCCTGTATTGTATGGCAGTGCGTGACGGAGGCGACTTGAGAGCGTTCACCCCCCAGGTCTGCAGGGATTGGCTGGGAGCCGCGGCCTCCCCTGTGTACATGGCTTCCTATACATCACAATGGCCGGGAGCGGACAAAGGTTCCTTTCTTGTTAGTCAGTGCAGGCTACATTTTAACAGGATCCTCGTGCCTCCAGGAGCCCGGCGTCATCTTGTAACCCTTTGTCTGAAGTTGATCTGTAGCTTCAAAGCTAAAAAAAAATAAATCTTCAGTTCTTTAAGGCAAATATATCATGAATATGCTTGTCCCAGTGCAGCCACAATGAAGATTTTTTTTGTTAGATTACCCTTAAAGGGAATCTGTCAGCAGGTTTTACTATGTAATCTGAGGACAGCATCATATAGGAGCAGAGACCCTGATTCCGGTGATGTCACTTACTGAGCTGCTTGGTGCAGTTTTGATAGAATCCCTGTTTTCTCTGCTGTAGATCTCGGAATGCTGAGCCGTATATAACCCCGCCCACACCCCTGATTGGCTGCTTCCTGTGTACACTGTCAGCAAACTGCCAATCAGTGGTGGAGTTACAAATTAACTGGACTGCTGTGCAAGTGATAAAACAGATTGAATTGAAACTACAGCAAACAGCCTAATAAGTGACACATCGCTGGAACCAGACTCTCTGCCCCTACATCATGCTGCTCTGATTCCCTTTAAAGAGTAACTTAAATACAATTTTTTTTTTTTTCATTTATTTTGTCCAGCATGGCTTTTTTTTACAGGAATGAGGATAAATTCCCTAATAAAGTGATTTAAAAAGTTTTATAACTTTTCCTACTGAAAAAATAAACTTTTTCTAACTCTGCATATATGCTGACTTTTACCGTGGTCACAATCTTGCTCCCTGGTCCATGTTTTTTCTCCCCGGTATCATTGATAAGTCCCCATGATCTGTACACGCTGTGTCTTCCTCCTCGGCCTTGTCCTCTCATTATTTGGGGTCACTCCCCCGCAGTCCGGTGGGTCATCACCCCCAAGAACATCAGAATGAAGGAGTTGAAAATCTGTTTGTACTTCATGGTATTTCATCACTGACCTTCACAGTCTGGTGGATTTTCGGTGATTGCAGAGTGTAAGAGACCTAAAGATAAGACCGAGCCGCGCGTGTCCCCCATATCACTGGAGGCTGTAATCCACAATCTATCTGTCCCACATGATGGCTCCACGTATCTAGGAGCTGTAATACTGTCAAGTACATGGTGCGTCACTTGCTCAGCCTGTTCATTTTAAGAGCATTAAGCCTACTTACAGGCACAATTAGTATATACTAATATATGACTAATTTTCAAAAAAATGGTCATATCAAACTATACCACTGGAGGGAGCCGATGTTCACTAGTAGTTAAAGTTTATAGTGAAAATCAAGAGTAAGCTCCATATGTTAGCAGCGTATGCATAGGCCAGTATCCTAAGTAATTCCAAATGGTATTAGCGTCTATACATATAAAGCTCATGTAGCGTCGGCGTCCCTGCCTCCTACTAGGCAGGGACGCTGTTCCCCTCACCTCTCCGCTCCATGCCCGGCGTCCTCCTCCCGCTCTGCTGGCAGCGCGCCTTAGTGCTTAGGGCGCGCGCGAGCGCGCTCCCCCTCTCTTAAAGGGGCCGCGCGCGCCGTCCTAAGGAGTCCCCGGCCAATGGCCGGAGGACCTCACCATATATAAGGCACCTCCTCCAAAATGGAGGTGCCCGAGCAATGTTGTTGCAAAGCCTTCACTCTGCTTCAGCCCTCAGGTCCCGTTACCAGTTACCTGCCAGTCACCTGCCAGATTCTTGCTTGATACCTGCCTGATATCCGCTTACCTGCTTGCAAGCCTGCGGTCCGACGGTCTGCCTTCCGGCACCTGTCAGTCTGTCTATGGACCAGCCTGCCTGCTCACCTGGGAGCGCTCACCTGCTACCTGCCTGCTAGCCTACCTGGAGGCTCTGCCGTCACTTGCCGTGACCACCTGCCAGTCCAGAGACTCTTGCCCGCTCACCTGGGAGCGCTCACCTGCTACCTGCCTGCTAGCCTACCTGGAGACTCTGCCGTCACTTGCCGTGACCACCTGCCAGTCCAGAGACTTTTGCCCACTCACCTGGGAGCGCTCACCTGCTACCTGCCTGCTAGCCTACCTGGAGGCTCTGCCGTCACTTGCCGTGACCACCTGCCAGTCCAGAGACTCTTGCCCGCTCACCTGGGAGCGCTCACCTGCTACCTGCCTGCTAGCCTACCTGGAGGCTCTGCCGTCACTTGCCGTGACCACCTGCCAGTCCAGAGACTCTTTCCTGCTCACCTGGGAGCGCTCACCTGCCACCTGCCTGCTAGCCTACCTGGAGGCTCTGCTGTCACTTGCCGTGACCACCTGCCAGTCCAGAGACTCTTGCCGGCTCACCTGGGAGCGCTCACCTGCTACCTGCCTGCTAGCCTACCTGGAGGCTCTGCCGTCACTTGCTGTGACTACCTGCCCTTCTACCCAGAGACTGTCCCTGTCACTTGCCGTGACTACCTGCCCGTCTTCCCTGGGAGCCACCTGCTTCCTTACAAGGACCGCCCCCTTGTATAGTTGCTCAGAGGTTCCGCCTACCAGACCCGTTACAGCTTGCTCGGGCCATGGAACCCAGTGGCACCCAAGCTCCCTCGCTCTCGGACCTATGTCATGAACTGTCCCGTCAGAGGTCCCAACAAGAGTCCATCCTGAGTCATCTGCGGAATGTCAACTCTCGCCTGGACACTCTGACTGCTCCACCAGCAACCACCGCTAGTGTCATGACTCGCAGCCTGGCAGCGCCGCTGCCCACCAATACCATGGCATCCTGCCCCGGACCCCGGCTTTCTGCACCTCCTCGCTTCGGAGGCGACCCCGCTCAAGCTCGGGGCTTCATAAACCAGTGCACCCTGCACTTTGAACTCCTGTCCCACCAGTTTATCTCCGACCGGGCCAAAGTAGCCTTCATCATGTCCCATCTCACGGGAGAGGCACTGGCTTGGCTAAATCCTCTATGGGAGAGAGGAGACCCCCTGGTGTCCAACCTGCCAGCCTTTCTCACGGCTTTCTGGAAAGTCTTCGACGAACCCGGACGGAAGACCTCATCCGCATCATCTCTGCTACGCCTCCATCAAGGAAATCTCACCGTGGGCCAATACGCCATATGGTTCCGTACCCTTGCTTCGGAGCTGGCCTGGGATAACGACGCCCTGGTGTCTGTCTTTTGGGAGGGTCTGTCCGGCCGTATTAAAGATGAACTCGCCGGTCGGGACATACCTACCACTCTCGACAACTTAATAACTCTTCCCACCCGGATTGACATCCGGTTCCAGGAACGCGCCAAAGAGGTCACACGTGAGAGGAGGTTTCCACGTCTAGCCCCTACCTTTCAGAAACCTGTCACTTCTCCCGCTACTCCCCAGGAGCACTCACCCGAGCCTATGCAGGTCGACCAGACCAAGATGGTCAAAACCCGTCAAGAGTTACGCCGTGCCGAGGGGAGCTGCTTCTACTGTGGCAGTAAGGAGCACCGTATCCGTTCCTGCCCGGAGAGGTCGGGAAACGCCTGTGTCTAGGATCGTTCAGAGAGGTCATCCTAGACAAGAGTAAACCCTCTCCATCTCTGTTGCTGTCGGTCTCTGCGGGGAGAACCGTTATTTTGAACTAGCCCAACTTGACTCTGGAGCTGCCGGAAATCTCATTTCTCAGTCTCTGGTAGAGAAATACCGCATTCCCACCAAACCTCTAGCTGTACCCTTATCTGTCGCTGCCGTGGATGGGGGCCTCTTACCACATCCCATCCAACTCATCACCGAATCCATAACCCTGCAGGTGGGAATGCTGCACTCTGAGAGCATCTTCTTTCACGTTCTGCCTGGACTCTCTCACGCCCTCTTACTAGGCCTACCTTGGCTTCAGAGACATGCACCCGTGCTTGATTGGCAGACCGGAGAAGTCCTTCGCTGGGGACAGGACTGCCATAAGACTTGTTTAGTTCCCGTCCATCCTGTCCGTCCTTCTCCTACTCCAGCCAATCTACCTGGTCTTCCGGCTCCTTATTGGTCGTATGCGGACGTCTTTAATAAAAAGGAGGCAGAGACATTACCCCCTCATAGACCATACGACTGCCCAGTCGACCTGATGCCCGGCGCTACTCCTCCCCGTGGGCGCATTTACCCTTTGTCCGCTGCTGAGACCCGATCCATGTCAGAATATATTGAGGAGAATCTGGCCCGGGGATTCATCCGGAAATCTACTTCCCCGGCGGGAGCAGGCTTCTTCTTCGTCAAAAAGAAGGACGGCTCACTCCGTCCCTGTATAGACTATAGAGGCCTTAACCAGATCACGGTGAAGAATAAATACCCCCTTCCGCTCATTCCGGAATTATTTGACCGTCTGAAGGGGGCTAGAATCTTCACCAAGCTGGACCTCCGTGGGGCGTATAACCTGGTCCGTATCCGTCAGGGGGATGAATGGAAGACGGCATTCAACACCCGGGATGGCCACTATGAATACCTGGTAATGCCCTTCGGTCTCTGTAACGCTCCCGCCGTCTTTCAAGAGTTGGTCAATGACATCTTCCGGGACCTTCTCTACTCCTGCGTAGTGGTGTACCTGGACGACATCTTGGTCTTCTCTCCGGATCTCCCCACACACCGGAGGGATGTTTGTCAGGTTCTGCTCAGGCTCAGGCAGAACCACCTCTACGCTAAATATGAGAAGTGCCTCTTTGAGCAGACCTCGCTTCCGTTTTTGGGCTACATAATTTCTCAGACCGGCCTACGAATGGATCCTGAGAAACTGTCTGCCATCGAGAAGTGGCCTCGACCAGAGGGGTTGAAGGCTATTCAGCGGTTCCTGGGCTTCGCCAACTACTACCGCCTCTTCATACCGCACTTCTCTTCCCAGACTGCCCCTATCTCTGCGCTCACCCGCAAGGGCACTAATCCCAGAGAATGGCCGCCCGAAGCAGAGGAAGCCTTTCTTTCCTTAAAACAGGCTTTCTCTTCCGCCCCGGTGCTGCATCGCCCGGACGGCAACAAGCAATTCTTCCTGGAAGTTGACGCCTCCTCCTCTGGAGCCGGAGCGGTACTTACCCAAAAATCATCTTCCGGGAGAATGGTAACTTGCGGCTTCTTCTCCAAACTCTTCTCCTCTTCAGAGCGCAACTATTCTATAGGAGACCGAGAGTTATGGGCCATTAAGCTGGCATTGGAGGAGTGGCGTTACCTGCTCGAGGGGGCTCTTCACCCGGTAATAATTTACACGGACCACAAGAACTTGGCTTACCTCCAGAGTGCCCAGAGACTTAACCCGCGCCAAGCCCGGTGGTCCTTGTTTTTTGCTCGCTTTGATTTTGTTCTTAATTTTCGCCCGGCTGACAAAAACATCAAAGCTGACGCCTTGTCCTGATCCTTCCTGGTGTCTGATCTTGAGGAGGAACCTAAACACATCATCAATCCCGCCAGAGTAATGCAGGTGGCCCCCGTGAGTCTAAATCGTCTCCCTCCCGGTAAGACGTTCGTAACGGTACCTGATCGGGAGAAGATCCTACACTGGGGTCACTCGTCTAAGCTTGCTGGCCACGCCGGTCAGAAAAAGACCCTCCAGCTTATCACCCGGCACTACCGGTGGCCTACCCTGCACAAGGACGTAATAGACTTTGTTTCTGCCTGTGTGTCCTGCGCCCGCAACAAGGTTCCGAGACACCTGCCAGCCGGTCGCCTCCTTCCTCTTCCAGTACCTGCTGCCCCCTGGCAGCATATAGCTATGGACTTCATAACAGATCTTCCTGTCTCTGCCGGTTGTACGGTCATTTGGGTGGTCGCTGACCGCTTTTCCAAAATGGCTCATTTCATTCCCCTGCCAAGCCTCCCATCTGCACCCGAGCTGGCTAAAGACTTTATCCACCACATCTTCTGTCTCCATGGCCTGCCCCTCCACATCGTGTCGGATCGTGGGGTTCAGTTCACCTCACGCTTCTGGAGAGCCACATGCAAGCTGCTAGACGTCACCCTGGACTTCTCCTCCCCATACCACCCACAGTCCAATGGTCAAGTGGAGCGGATCAATCAGATCCTGACCAGTTACCTCCGGCACTTCGTTAATGCCCACCATTCAGACTGGGTGGATCTCCTGCCATGGGCCGAATTCTCTTACAATAATCACGAGAGCGAATCTTCCTCCAAATCCCCGTTTTTTGTAGTCTTCGGTCAGCATCCTCGGATCCCATTTCCCGTCTCCACCTCGGTGGACAATCCGGCTGCGGAATCTCTCGTTAGCAAATTTTCCTCCATTTGGGAGAGTACCCGATCCGCACTCCTTCAGTCGTCCGAGCGGATGAAAAAACACGCTGACAAAAAACGCCTGGATCCTCCACAATTCCGTCCTGGAGACAAAGTCTGGCTCTCGTCCAAGTATGTCCAGCTCAAGATTCCTTCCTACAAGTTAGGGCCTCGGTTCATCGGCCCACTGGAAGTTATCAAACAAATCAACCCAGTGGCCTATAAATTGAAACTCCCGGCCAACTTGCGGATCCCTAACTCCTTCCATGTATCTCTACTCAAACCCATGATACTTAACTCTTTTTCCAAGTCTACAGGTACGCCTCCTGCTCCGGTTTCCGCTGAAAACGAGTTTGAGGTAGAGAACATTCTGGCCACCAAAAGGGTAAGAGGAAAAAACTTTTTTCTGGTAGATTGGAAGGGGTTTGGTCCTGAGGAGAGAACTTGGGAGCCCCGGGAGAACATCCATGCCCCTCTCATCCTTGATAAATTTCTGTCTGGCCTAAAAAAGGGGGGGCCTAAAGGGGGGGGTACTGTAGCGTCGGCGTCCCTGCCTCCTGCTAGGCAGGGACGCTGTTCCCCTCACCTCTCCGCTCCGTGCCCGGCGTCCTCCTCCCGCTCTGCTGGCAGCGCGCGCTGCTTCCTGGCCACTGTGCTTAGGGCGCGCGCGCGCGCTCCCCCTCTCTTAAAGGGGCCCCGCGCGCCGTCCTAAGGAGTCCCCGGCCAATGGCCGGAGGACCTCACCATATATAAGGCACCTCCTCCAAAATGGAGGTGCCCGAGCAATGTTGTTGCAAAGCCTTCACTCTGCTTCAGCCCTCAGGTCCCGTTACCAGTTACCTGCCAGTCACCTGCCAGATTCTTGCTTGATACCTGCCTGATATCCGCTTACCTGCTTGCAAGCCTGCGGTCCGACGGTCTGCCTTCAGACACCTGTCAGTCTGTCTATGGACCAGCCTGCCCGCTCACCTGGGAGCGCTCACCTGCTACCTGCCTGCTAGACTACCTGGAGACTCTGCCGTCACTTGCCGTGACCACCTGCCAGTCCAGAGACTCTTGCCCGCTCACCTGGGAGCACTCACCTGCTACCTGCCTGCTAGCCTACCTGGAGGCTCTGCCGTCACTTGCCGTGACCACCTGCCAGTCCAGAGACTCTTGCCCGCTCACCTGGGAGCTCTCACCTGCTACCTGCCTGCTAGCCTACCTGGAGGCTCTGCCGTCACTTGCCGTGACCACCTGCCAGTCCAGAGACTCTTGCCCGCTCACCTGGGAGCGCTCACCTGCTACCTGCCTGCTAGCCTACCTGGAGGCTCTGCCGTCACTTGCCGTGACCACCTGCCAGTCCAGAGACTCTTGCCCGCTCACCTGGGAGCGCTCACCTGCTACCTGCCTGCTAGCCTACCTGGAGGCTCTGCCGTCACTTGCTGTGACAACCTGCCCTTCTACCCAGAGACTGTCCCTGTCACTTGCCGTGACTACCTGCCCTTCTACCCAGAGACTGTCCTTGTCACTTGCCGTGACTACCTGCCCGTCTTCCCTGGGAGCCACCTGCTTCCTTACAAGGACCACCCCCTTGTATAGTTGCTCAGAGGTTCCGCCTACCAGACCCGTTACAGCTCGCAAGTCCATAATAGCATCATTCAAAATAAATGGGAGGATACCCATCCCCCTGGAAGAGGCATCGTGTGAAACGCGCGTTGGGGCCATTATTTTCAAACTCAGGTCGTACCTGCTGCTCCCTATTTCACTATAAGCACTTTATATTCTTTGCGACTATATTGGATGTGTAATCCTGTGCACTATACCTTGTCTAATGTCATTGATTTAAATGCATTTGCACATAGCACTTTATATATTTATTTAGTATCTTGCACTTTGATGTACCTATCCCCCATTTATTTTGAATGATGCTATTGTGGACCTGCGAGTTTTATATGTATAGACGCTAATACCATTTGGAGTTACTTAGGATACTGGTCTATGCATATGCTGCTAACATATGGAGCTTACTCTTGATTTTCACTATGAATTATAATACTTGTGAACATGGGCTCCCTCCAGTGGTACAGTTTGATATGACCAGTTTTTTTGGGAAAAAAATTCTGCTAGTTATTTTCCTTTTTTAAAAATGTTTTTTTATTTTTGTTAATAAAGATTATTTTTATGCTACTGGTTGTTTGCTTCCATTAAATTTGTAGGTTGTTGTTGATTTTTAGAGCAACTGCAATTCTTCACTTTGCTTGTGGTGGCGCTGCAGGAAAAGTGAACACTTGCCGTGGGGTTCACTTGTGGATTACTGATTTTTGAGACGACTTTTACAATACAAGGAGATTTTAAACCAAACAATCCCTCTCTGGTCATTTCTAAGCGTGGTTTCCATCAAAAGGCGGGCAATAAACGCTTTTTGTCATCATGATAAATGGCTAAAAAATGTCAAAGTCCTCTTGATAACGGGCAACTTTGCTATATACCCTTGGATTTTTAATTCTATAGTTAATGGCTCATTGTCTGAATTTATGATTTTATTTTTATCTTTTTATACTTATGGTTTTATTTGTTTTTTTCCCTCTCTAGGCCTGGCTTGACAGTCACGAACGAAGCTTTGGTCATTTTATCGGTGGCAAATGGATAAAACCGAATGGAAGGCAGACGTACGCTACTAAGAATCCAGCAACGGGTGAGTGGTCACTTTCAGAATAATATAATGAAATCTACACGTAACCTGATCGTCCTGAACTGCAAAGTGTAAATGAGGCTTAAGTTTATGATAATGGCAATACCGCCTTTGACCACTAGATGCTGCCATTATACATCTATAATCTTCAGCACATGTAATCTTTCAGTGGACATTGGATTTATCAGGTCCTGGGAAAGCTGGGTGACAGCTGATATGGTCACCTCAATGGCTTCTCTTCCAAATAGATTTAACCTAGAAACGGCCCATATTGTCATGGCACTTCCAAATAATTGCAAAAACCTATAAAGGAATGGAAACAAATGCCACCCAAAATCAACATACACAGTATTTTATTAATCAAAACCAAGATGTATAAAACATACTTAAAACAAGGGGAAACCAAGCAGGATTAATCACATCCACTGGCAGTACCAAACTGATCCACATAGAGGAGCCAAAGCACTATTTGTGTATAGTTATAGCAGCACAGATTAATTCATTTTCTATTAACAACTCCTATTAAAGTTTGCATGTATAAGCTGCCCTAAGACGTATTTCACGGAGAACAAGTCCAGTAAGAGTGGGGAAAAATTCCTGCAAAGAAATGGTATGCAACCAATGATTCAATAATGAGCATAAATTACAATAATTACATTTTTAGAACTACAAGTAGAAGGATAGAAAAGTGCTTAACATCGTGTGATAATTACACAGTGGAGTACCCAGACTGCACATATATTGAGGACATAGCAATGTACTTAAGCGGAAAACAATCCTGCTAGACACAAATAAGGTCTGAGCAATATATACTGTAAATTCATAAGAATAGGTCGCGAGACCAATAGCTTTAAGAAAAACGTGCTGAATATAGTGCAGAAAGGTACTGGGCAGGGTAGAAATTAAAACAGATTAATACATAGCTGTATAGTGCAGAGAGTAAGAGATACTACCTGAAGATGTGGTATAGGCCCTGACGCGCGTTTTGCAATTTAGCTTATTCCAGGGGGTTAAATATAGTGGCAGGGGGAGATGTGGTCTTTGTATAGTTGTGCAAGTTCAGTCGTGGCAGCGGTTTGAATGCGGGCGGCATTCCCGCCGGCAAACCAGAAGTAGCGTCACGGCCGGTCAGCGTCACACTCACACATAGGTAACACAGGATCCACCATTCACAGTAGAGGATGTCACAGCTCACCTCCTCCTGTACAATGACTGATAACACCTCTATATACAGTAGATAACACAGGATCCACCATTCACAATAGGTGATGTCACAGCTCACCTCCTCCTCCTGTACAATGGTTGCCAGAGTGAAAATTTGCAAGACTTTAATATAGATAATAATATGTAAAAAAAAAAAAACATAAAAACCTGGCACTTAATTAACAGGTCCCATTCCCATGAAGTCGTCTTTTCTCCATTGATTCTTGACCCTGGTAAGTCACGACGTCCATCCCGGGGCCGTGTGTCCAGTAATCAGCGACATTGTGAGTGGGGAGGGATTAGGGACGCTGCGGGTTTATTCCAAGGTTAATCTGTGAGCAGCTGTACTGGAGAAGATGTAGGACACTGTAGGACACTGCATCGAGGAGGGGAAATCCTGGCCTGGCACAGCGCCCCCTATATAACATACTGGGAATTGTGCTCAGTGGGACATGTATTTCCGGTCCACGTACAGAACGTGATCATGTGATATTATTGGTGTATTGCATGGCCAATCTACAACACATGCAGAGTACATTGATGTTCTCCTTCAGCCCCATGTTAAAAGGTTGAGGAGTTACCTTCGTGACTCCAGCCACCTCATCAACCTTACTAAGGACATCCAATGGGAAGAATCATTTGTATTTTTAAGCCTTGATGTTACATCCATTTACACCAATACTGATTGGGAAATTGGTTTATTATGTGTTGAACATATGATCTCCAAAGACACCGGCCTGTCGTCCTTCCACAAATCATTTATTCGATCTGGGTTATCTTTCATCCTTAATAACAATTATTTCACTTTCCTCCAACACACTTACCATCAGATCAAAGGGACCGCGATGGGGTCAAAGGTCGCACCTACGTTCGCTAATATTTTCATGGGCATATTTGAACTGGTGTTCATCTATGGGGGTCCATTTTGGGAAGGCATTATATTTTACAAAAGATACATTGACGACTTAATTTTCATTCTTAATAAGGACATCGCAGAACCCTCAGCCCTTGCCAGTTTTCTAAATAACAACTGCTGGGGTATTTCCTTCAATTCCGATACAAATAACACCAGTATTCATTTTCTGGATCTGACCTTATTTATAGAGAACAATAGGATTTGCACCAAGACTTATTTTAAACAAGTGGATGCGAATAGTTCCATCCACTACAGCAGTGGCCACTACCAGAAATGGCTGCGTAATATTCCTTTTAATCAATTTCAGAGGATCAGAAGGAATTGCACTTCTGAAAATGATTTTTCAGAGCAATCAGGTATGCTGAAACAGAAAGTTCTACAACAGGGCTATCCCAAAAATGTTGTTGGCGAATCATGTGAAAGGGTAAGGGATACCTGTAGCCAGAATTCACTTCTATTAAAATCTAATTCAGATAAAATGTCCTATGAGCGCTGTGTAAAATTCATCACTACATAGAATTTTCAGCATAAATCATTTAGAGATATCCTGCAGAAGAATTGGCATATTCTGTTAAATGATCCGATACTCAAGAAGATTATCCCAGAAAAACCCTCCATTGTGTATAGGAGAGCCCCCACTCTAAGGAACATTTGAGCCCCCCGTAGGATACACACCCTTTCTACTCTAGATTGTAGCAAGATCAATAATAAGAATAAAACCATCACCAGATGTGGCAAAAAGAACGGCATGTGCTGCATGAATATCACTCATGGAGCCGACACTTCTGCATCCACATCAAGCAATGAACGCTCCACAATAAATAGTAATATGTCCTGTGACACTGATTCTGTCATATATCTGATTGAAGGCACATGTCCCAAGCAATATGGCGGCAGAACTATGCAACCCTTTCATAAAAGACGAAATTCTCATAGGCATAATGTCGCTACAGGTTTTTTTAAAACATGGTTTATCACGACATATGGCAATCCATCACAATAAAGACTTTGGGTGTCTTAAAATCCTGCCCATAGAGCATATTCCATGCACCACTCCCAATAGAATTCAGGGTCTCAATAGAAAGAGAGATACTGGATAGATCAACTAAATACTTGGAAACCTTGGGGTCTCAATGAAACATCAGAGGCTTTTATTTGAAAGCACTGACAAATATAATTGTCCTCTACATGGTCAGGAACATGTGTCTTGGCTTGTTCTTGATCCACTGTCCCGATCCAGGGTTTCACGGAGTTCAGTTTCCTTTCTTCTTATGATCATTGCGTTCTGTTCCCAGTAGTCTGCACCATTCCCTAGGACACTTTCAGTGCTCATCATACCACCTAGTGGACATTAATGCGCACGACTATTCTCTAGTACTACACTGATAATACGGACACACTCCTAAAGAAATTATTCATGTTGCCGATACGATCACATATTCTATTATAAGAAGAATTAAAATTATTTTGTTTAGTATGTAGGTATAAGTTAGATATATCGTCTAATATCCGTTTATTACCTCCTATCAGAACAAGATCAATCACAATATCCATGAGCACCCGTGGCTTAGAGGGTTGTACCATGATTAAGATCTAAACATGATCCATTTGATTGCAGTACACCAGGTTCAATTCCTGCTTCAGGAATTATACATATATATTTATTTATTATATTTTTTTTACATTGAACTATATCGGTTTTTAATTAATTTTTAATCATGCTAGCAATATTTTATTCCCGATGCATATATACATTGATGGATACGCAAATTTCTGCCTTTTTATTGATTGTATTTTTCTGCCTTAACGGCCACATTGTTTTGGCGCCAGTTTTTTTCCCATTTTTTGTATATATATGTCCACTCCTTGCTATACCGGACACAAGCTATGCACTGATGAAGTGGACAGGACGTCCAGGAAACGCCTCTTATTTTAGCTTCTAAATAAATGGCTTCTTAACCAACCACTGGGTATTGCATCACTTCGTGTGACCCGGAGGAGCGCGGAATCATGGGCACTTTCTTGCATCCACAACTTCTGGTACATTCCCTTTTCGGCATATGATTTTCTATACGTTCTCAGCCTGATATCCCTCTTAACTGATGTCTACTGCTTCCACAGCACGAAGACTTGCTGAGCCTTAGAAAGAAATGATTGCGCTCTTGGACCCAACCCCTGCAGTACTTGTCCATGGGGGCGCCAAATAACATGGAGAAAAAAGTGACAGAAGCTGAGGAGCACACCAGGATTCTTCAAGGAGGAATAGACAGGATCTCTGGAGAGTAAGCAGCATTATTATCACACACATCCTCTCTTCCTTCACGTAGGTCATGAATTTAGGCTATATGGTACGAGTATAAACCAAAGCGGAACTGACTGAGTAAACCGTAGAGTGGCTGAGAAGTGGCAATAAGTGCAACAATAAATTCTCTTTAAATGGAATCTGTCAACAGGTTTTTATGTAATCCGAGAGCAGCATGACGTAGGGGCAGACATTCTGATTCCAGCGATATGTCACTTGTTGGTCTGCATGCTGTCATTTTGATACTATCACTGTTGCTTGTATTAGAGCAGGTTGACAAGAAAGCACAAGGCCCCTAGTCCTGTAGTGATAATCTCCTGCTGATAAAACACTTATTGTATCGAAACAGCTAAACACAGACTATTAAGTGACACATCGCTGGAATCAGGGTCTCAGCACCTACATCATATTGCTGACAGATTCCCTTTTTAGAAAGAATGTCCATCCACAATATTTTTCCTTTTAGGAAGATATTGAGTTTGCTTGTGACTGGTGGTAATGCTGTAATAGGCACAACGTTTGGATAATTGTAGTATTAGATTGTACGTTTACTCCAACCAAATTCTACACCCGCATTCACCCATTGTTTATTGCTGATGCTGACTGATCTAGAACACGTTTACCCCCAGTGGTTTGGACCAATCGATGTAACGGCGCCACAGGGCGATTCCTACATGTTCCCCGTCTACCACTTGCTTCACTGTTTCCGCAGAGATTCCCACAAGATTGACAGCTACTTGAAGATCCTGCGATGTCGCCTGATACATGCCAACTGCTAGGGACGGGAGCATTGTACATTATATGCCAGCATTTATCTCTGGTGCCTCAAAGTGGACATTTTAGATTGGTAGACAAATAAAAAAACAACTAATTGAGAGTTTGTGTTCCAACCTGTTTTTTTAGAAAATGAGAGCAACATTATTAATATTTCTCACATATTGTCATTTCATATACAGTATATAGGTAGCAGGTAAGGAATAGAGGATCACGGCAACTGCCAGGAGGACAACTCCGTATATAATATTATGGCATATTGCCAGGATATAATATTGTGATTGGCGATGGTCTGACCACCGATCCTTAGAATGAAGGAATGGGGAACCTATCAGCTTTTTTTTTTCCTGCACAGCTGTGCTTCCAACCACCCACCCACAGTGCAAAAAAAACAAACCCTAAAAAAACACAATGGGTTCAACCGTACTCAAATTGTTAACTGGGAGCAACGATGAGTGTGAAGGATATAATATTTTGATTGGAGATGATCCACCCTCTGGTTCCACCACCGATCCTTAGAATGAAGGAATGGGGAACCTATTGGCTTTTTTTCCTGCACAGTTGTGCTCCCACCCATTGCGCAAAAATACCCTAAAAAAATGCACGTACTCAAATTGTTAATTGGGAGCAATGATGAGTGTGAGGGGATATAATATCTTGATTAGCGATGGTCCGACATCTGGTTCCGTTACCGATCCCAAGAATGAAGGAATTGAGAACCTATAAGCTTTCTTTTTCCTGCACAGCTGTGCTCTCAACCACCCACCCATAGTGCAAAAAAACCCAATAGATCCAACTGTATTCAAATTGTTAAATTGGGAGCGTGAAAAAAATAGTGCATCCACTTCTTTCTAAATTAGGCTGTCAGACCCCCAAGAATGACATCCTAGTAATATGCCATGACTTATTCCTCTTTAAATGTATGCAAAGAATAAACCTAGATATCCAGGTATACGTTCTATTGATTGATTTCTATAAGGGCCTATTTACACATGGAAATGTGTATCTGCTACGTACATGAATGATCGGCTGCAGCCCTTCCACTTGGCCAGTCAATGGATCCGCAAACCACAACAAGTAATTCAAGGAAATGGAAAAGTAAAAAAAATTCTAGTAACATTGCATAGCGTACCGGCGATTGCGCTATTTAACTTGCCATCAGTGATTGACGGCATATAAATGGTTAAACAGCAGTGATTCACGCTCCGCTCTGGCCGCTGCTGTTACAGCAAGATGTTGGCTGTGTAGGATGGGGACGCTGCTCCTGAGCCCACCCGAAACAGCAATCCAATGGACGGTTTCACACACCACATTATCCAGTGGTGTTTAATTTGCTTTTCTATTTAGGAAATAAAACCGTTTTAATAAAGTTTTCCTTCTCTGGTATCTAGGAGCCATTTCAGCTATTTGTAAAGGGAATCTGTCAGCAGGTTTTCTTGGCTATTCTGAGAGCAGCATGATGGGGTGAGCGCCACACTAGGAGTAGGACCACCGAGCCCAGAGCTATTGCAAGACGTGCAGACAATATATACCAGGTATGAATGAATCCAATACAACATTATTGTTACTTGGGAATTAACCTACTTGGATATAATACATCCCTTGATATATGTATATACCAAAAGGTCATTATCTTGGGAATGCCTATATTGGCTTTTATTATTTAGGATTATATCCTTTTACTATGTGACCTAGGATATACTATCAGTATGCATTAGCCCAATTGGAGCTACTACTATCCAGCCCTGGTGTCTCTGCAATTCAAATATTTACATTATACCTCCTCACTATTATATGGTATTACTATATATTTGTGTGTGTGCTCTTTTCTTTTGCCGCCATGTACCCAAATTGTTATAATAAAGGTCTTTTTTAACACATTGACCCCTTGTCGGATGTACTATATATTGGTTGTTGTTGAGAGCAGCATGATGTACAGACAAAGACCCTGATTCTAGGGACGTCTCACTTACAGGGCTGCTTGTTGTAGTTTTGATAAAAATCACACTTTTATCAGCAGAAGATTATCACTAGAGGACTAGTAAACCTGCTGCCAGGTAGTCCAACCACGCCCCCCACCACTGATTGGCAGTTTATATACAGTGTACACAGAAAGCTGCCAATCAGTGGTGTGGGTGGGGTTATTATACAGAGCTCAGCATTCAGAGATCTGCATGAGAAAAAAAAATGTAATTTTATTAAAATAACACCAAGCAGTCCAGTAAGTGATACATCGTTGGAATCAGGGCCTCGGATTATGCTGCTCTCAAATGGGGTAGCAAAAACCTGCTGACATATTCCATTTAAAGGGGCAGCTGCTACTAAATCCAGACATGGTGCAAAATTTAAATTCTGCTGCAGATTTACTGCTGTAGATTTTTAATTCCTAAAAATCCCTGTAGATTCAGAGGATCTCAACCTTTTCAATGCAAATTATTTTCAAGACTTATTCACAGATATTATGAAATATTACAGTAGAAATAAAAAAAAAAAAAAGAGCACAATACCTAAACTCCCTCCTTGGGAAAAATATACAGCAAGTATAAGAAAGACAAAAATTTATTCTGGAGTCATATTGAAGTCTAAATAGAATTGTAACCATACAATGTAAACAGCAGCAAATGTAAGTAGGATCCACTGGATCTATATAAGAGGAACGTTTTCCAAAGCTGATCTTCTGAGCCCACCGCTATGCTGGCTGGACCGGCATTGTGATAGTCAGCACGTTTTACTGCAGCTCATAGAACCAATGATAAGACGCAGAGCAGTGCAAGGCTTGTGACTCACTATACACAAAATATACGACATGTTTGATGAATGGCATAAAGGAAAGCCGATGCATTCAGATGTCTCTGGGCAACTATATGTTGTGATAGGATGCTGCCCCTCACCCTGACAGGAACTTATCTATCTGCTCACTCATCATGACAGGTTTACAGCATGTTGACTCATGGGCGTGATCAGTCAGTCAATCGATGACATAGATGCAAATTCTTGATTCCGACAGGTAGGTCAGAGATGTCCGTCTCAAACAGTTTACCTTCACCCATCTAGGATGGATGGCTGCTAACATAGTTGGCCATTATGTCCATACGCAATTATTATCCCCTAATTGCGATGTACAGTACCAATTTATATTGTGGTACCGTGTTAGCCAGAAAATTTGATGTAAATACTTTTATGCCCAAAAATGGCAAAAGTATTCTCGGAGTGATACCTTTATTGGCTAACCAGAAAAAAATATATGTATACAAGCTTTCAGAGCACAGAGGCGCCTTCTTCAGGCAATATTACAAATGAATTCATAACATTTGTAATCCTGCCTGAAGAAGGAGCATGTGTGCTCTGTAAGTTTACATATATATATGTAAACTTACAGAGCACACATGCTCCTTCTTCAGGCAGGATTACAAATGTTATGAATTCATTTGTAATATTGCCTGAAGAAGGCGCCTCTGTGCTCTGAAAGCTTGTATACATATATTTTTTTCTGGTTAGCCAATAAAGGTATCACTCCGAGAATACTTTTGCTATTTTTAGGCATAAAAGTATTCACATAGAATTATCCCCTAATTAAAACAATTTATTTTTGCTAAATAAATGTATACATTTTTTTAAATTTTATTTTATACATTTTCTCAGAGAACCTCTTTAAGAAGGAGATTTCAGAATGGGCTATAAGACATGTCCAACTTTGCTTTATTGACTCACCTTACTGTCCTTGTTGAACTGAGCTCCACTTTGTTCTTGGATGATATTGTAAGGAATGAAGACGTCTAGATGATACAAATCGGGACGTCCGACTAAGACTATTCTGTCTTCACCCAAGTCCAACACGAGATCTAGCAGAAGACTGTAAAGAGAAGACCAGCGTGGTAACAACGCTTATGTCGCTGAATGCTTCTGTACGGGAAAGAAAGTTGTAACCAACAAGTGCACAAAAATCTAAACTTTTATCTTGATACGTGGCCAACTAGAAGTTACTGTGTAGCTCCAGACGTCTCATACATTAAATCTGACACGTGGAGGAACTGCTCACAGAAAAGGCTTCAAATATTTTTTAGGATTCACACTGGATTAAAAGGGGTTGTCCACCACTTTAATACTAATGGAATATCCTTAGGTAAGGTCATCAATATTAAAGTGCCAGACAACCCCTTTAAGTGAGGCATAATGAATGGTACCAGAATTTCAGATAATGTAGCCTTCATTAGGCAGAAGGCCCAGTCGGTTATATGAAGAAATCTGGGGTCCCCAAAAGCAAACCCAGTAATCACCAGATTCCCGTGTGGTGACTACTTAATCTGCTTTTTGGGAAGACCAGAACTGACCCCTATATTTAACCAAGTGGGTCCCCTTAAGCTACATTATCCTGTCTGATGAAGGATACAGCTGAAACATTCTTAATCTTCATTATGCCTCATTTAAAGCAATGTGAATCATGGACATGAGAAAAATCAAATTAAAAAATAAATACATTTAAAGCATTTTCTGTGCGATTCCTCCAAATGTCGCATTAATATAGAAAAAATAAAGAGCAGCGTGTTCTACACTATCGCAACAAGCCTCTTTCATCATTTATATCATCATTATAACATCATTTATATGCACCAGCACCATGGAATCAATGGTACTATATAATTAAATAATATATATGTAGCACCCCGAGGACTCGGCTGCTACAGGGGTATTGCACCTCAACCCAGAGGTGTGGTATTCCACTCCCGGGTAAGGATGGAGTGTGGGACTGAGCTTAGTAGGCTGCATGCACTACATACATCCCATTTCCGGGGGACAGAACTACGGTACTCCCACCAGATATATGTGCAGGTACGACAGCGTCTGTCCCTGGCTGGAGTGGGAGGGGGGGGTGGAACATCCCAGTAGTGTAGGGGCAGATAGGGGGAGTAGTCTGGGTAAGGCTAGGAGCTCATTGGGTGCTGGTCACCTGAGCTCACACATAGAGGGAGTATATATGGTGGGCACCATCTTAGATCAGGGTCTTTTGTAGAGCCAGAGGAGCAGAGCAGAGGAGCTCAGCCAAGAGGGCTGACAGGGAGCTGTGGATCCGGCTGGGCCCAGCTCCAGAGCAAAGCCTGCAGAGAGAGAGAGGAGTGAGAAGGACCCAGAGAAGGAAACAAGAAGGAACCCCAAGATCCCAGAATAAAGACAGAAGGGTGAAGAGTTGGCGAACAAGGGTACCGGAACCCAAGCTGGCAGAGGCCAAAGCACACCTTAGCCAGGAACCGGAGGTCGTGGTCAAGATTTTCCACGACCCTCACCAAATCCACCAGAATGGCACACCGAGCATAGGGTCAGGGAAGCCAGAGAAGGTTCAACCACCAAGAGACCCGAGGGAGCCGGACACAGGTGGATCCCTGGTGGGAACGGCCAGAGAGAGAGGGTCAGAAGGGAGCTCAGGACCACGCTCCGGAGATGCCTAGGGGTTGGCCGAGTCCAGGACCTGGTGGACGCAGCACGGCTCGGGTGGTCACTCATGGCCAGAGTGACCAAAAGAACATCAGTAAGTAAAAACCCTGAACTGCACCTCCCGACTCTGAGTCTCCTTTCTACACCACAACAACCCCCATCATCCACACCTGCTGCCCTGAGGCCATACCCCTCCCGTTGGGGGTTATACCATCACTGCTGCACATATACCACCGGCCTCAGCGGACTGCTCTGCAGCGGCGGCTTCAAAGCCGCACTCAACGGGTGGCGTAGTCGACAATCAAAGTAACATCTACTGCTTTAGACTGCCACTTAGTTTGACACCCTGGGCACGGACCGGGTCACCGCCACGGACTACTACCCCCATCCAGATCCGGGTATCCCAAGAAAACATGGCCCAGGGGGCGCGTCATATACATCTTCCCACCAGCTTGTTTTCCCTCTATCTCCTCTCTGGATCTATGAAGCCAGAACTGTCAAAGAAGAGGTGATGGTGGAGATGGAGGGGAAACAAGCGGGGGGGGGGGGGGAAGGCTTATATAAATGACTGGTCCTGCCGTGAACCACCGGGCGTCTGTGCTTGGTTTGAACAGTCGTTCTCTGCTGACAGAGTCATTTACAGAGATCTTCTTTCCCATTCCAACAGCTTGCAAACAACCCACCATGGTATGAAAAAAAAATTATATCATCATCATCCAACAAATGTGTCACAGCTGTCAGCAATTGGCTACTGTGGACACATCAAAGCTGTGATGATAAAAGTTGGCAGAGGAGGACTGGTAGCACGAGGTTGGCACAGACTTTTAATAAGGGAAGACTATTGGAAATCACATGAAATGCAAAAAGATCACAATCCTAAACCACATCTGAGGGTCTCACCACTTTAGGTAAAGAGATTTCAGCCACCAGAAAACTTGGGTGTCCTACAGGAGGTTCCGCCACAATCATGTAATCTGGTTTCACGGGTGAACTGATAAAAAAAGGAAGGAAGCAGTATATTAAAGGGTACACCATCAATTTATGATCTGTTGGGGTCAATCTCTAATATAATAAAGTGGCACTGATGCTTGTAATGAGGAACAGCCCCTTTCACAGTCATTCCCTGCACATTGGCATCATGGCCTCCACTGTGCAGCGGAACGACAGCATAGATCCAGAAAAGTGAATGGGCTTAGCTGCAGTTCTCCTGCACAGCGAATATCCGGGTAGCTGCCCCACACCAGCATATCCTTTAAAAAGGGCAGCGGGGTTACTTCCAGGCTGCAGCCCCCTTATTCTTGGAGTCCAAGAAGTTGGATATCCTATATCTTTTGTAAGATGGGATTCTAAAAAAAGTAAATACATGCATTAAACCTCAAAGTAACCCAAACCTTTCAACTTCTGAGATGAGGGACTTGCTGGGAGGGTCTGTAGGAAAAAAATAAAGAACATAAATGCATAATAGTTAAAACAAACAAAAAAAAAACAATGTCCACATTATTCTTGCACCATAACAAGCAATTCTGCAACTTCCCCCATCTGTTGGGTATAACCTATCACCAGGAGGAGTGGCGCTTGTCATACATTGTGTCCCTAGGGGAAATGTGGTATTATAAGACATCCAATCAATTGAATGGCCGACCATGTACTGCATGGATGAGCGAGGAACATCAGAGAAGAAGCCGCCGATGCTCAACAGCAGCCTACTCTGTCGTCTTTTACAGACTGTATGCCTTAGACTTGTACCTTAGAGTTGGGACTTACCCCATTGTGTCCATTTCCTGAATCATCGGTTTTGATTTGGTTCTGATACTATGTTCAAAAATGGATCCCAGGAACTTCCGATTTTTCAGCATTTTCCACTCTGAAGGGAGACCATAGATGATTAACAGGGTCGGACTGGAACTGAAACTCAGCCCTGGCATGTGAGAGCACGCAGGCCCGCCCGACGCGCGTTGAGTGTGAAATATTTTCGTGAATGATTTGGGTATATGTCACAATAAAAATTGCTGCAAACTGCACTTTATCATCGATAGACAAAAACTGACATAATGTAAAATATAAACTTCCCTCCAGGAAAATGTTAATTTCTTTCAACTGGAGGGACGGACATATTTGTAATATAGAGCTCCAAGTTCCCAAAAATGCTATGTTTGATAGTACCAGGAAAAGCAGGAAAAGTGAATCCTTCCAGATTTGAAGCAGTTTCATGTCTATTCTTTCAGTATTTTTGCAGGGTTTCTAAAGAACGGGAAAAAAATATCTCAAAAAACGCAATATCAAAGGAATTTTCCTGCCCAGCGACATGTTTTTTGTGCAGAAATGTTCTTCACTTTCTTTTTTGTTTATATTTTGTGTTCTACACGAGTGGCCAAAATTGAGGCAACACCTTCAGTTTTTCACCAATATTTAATGGACGTTTTCACTGACCTACTTGTACACACGCCCTCTTCTGTGATATGTATTCTATGTTCGTTTATAGTGACCTGGGTGTGATTTAAGACAGATATTGTGCGATTAAAATACGGTTTTTATATTTTAAAGCCAGTTTGTCATCAAAAGGTAAGCAATTACATGTTTCTGTTCTCAAAGTGTGTAAGCGGTTTCAAGAGACTGGTTCGATAAAGAATAAACCAGGTAGAGAAAAGAAGAAGGCTACAACTCCTCAGACTGATAGAAGAATTGTTAGAATCGCCCTAAATAACAGGAAATAAACTGCTGTTAACATCAACAAGGAGCTTGTCAGCACCGGAGTGACAGTGTCCGATCGGACGGTTCGACGACGACTGGTAAACGCGGAGTTAAGAGCCAGAATACCAGGTAAAAAGCAATTTTTGATTGCCTCACGGTGTGAGAAACGTCTGCAGTGGGCCAAAGAACATTGTAAATGGACCATTGAACAATGGAGAAATGTTATATGGAGCGATGAGACACGACTATCCATCTTTGGCAGCGACGGTGTCTGCTACGTTCGACAACAACCTGGAGAGGACTGTTTGCCAGAGGGTACAGTACCCACCATGAAGCATCCTCTGAGTGTTATGGTAGGGGGCTGCATGTCCAGAGATGCAGGTGGTAGGCTGCAGGTAATTGAAGGAACAGTTAATGCTGAAAAGGACATCAAGGAAGTCCTTCAGCCTAAACTCATTCCTTCGGCACATGATGTATTTAGTGAAGGGACACCGTTTATTTTTCAGCAAGATGGAGCCACATGCCATACAGCTAAAAAAGGTCTCTCTTGGTTCAAGGACAAAAACGTCCAGCTATTGAATTGGCCAGGAAACAGCCCAGATCTCAATCCTATTGAGAATCTCTGGGCTCTCCTCAAAAGAGAGGTGTCAAAACAGCGGGCTTCACACAAGCAGGAACTCATTGCAGCCATCATCAAATCATGGCTTCATATCATCACACCATCTGATTTACACAAACTGGTAGATAGCATGCCAAGTAGATGCCAGGCAGTCATCAAGGCCAAGGGCTGTCCAACTGAGTAATAACATTTAGTGTTAGATATGAAAATAGGACAAATAAATGGCTTTTCTCCCACAGTCATCTGAGTGACAATAGTGTCCAATTTGTTGACAAATGAACAAATTATTTGTATTGGCAAAATGCTAAAAATTGGGGGTGTTGCCTCAATTTTGGCCACTAGTGTATAGCGTTCCTCAGTATATTTATATGTTGCGCCCCATCACCTTTTTCATCTCTCCTTACAAGTATGCCTTGTATCTTAGCTAAAACATGGTAGTAAGTAGCATATTAGACCCTTTTATAATGGGTAGTGTAGAATCGCTGCATATTTCAGGGTTATGCGCTCCTGAGGACTCATTAGTGCTGCCCTCCTCAGGCGAAACCTGGTTGTGGCCTCGTATAATATGGGGCTAGCCGGTCTCACCTACCAGTTTGGGTCACAAACCCTTTTTCGTTTGCTTTGATGTTTTACTCATTGTTTATTAAGTTTACACCCCAAATCTCTCCTAATCCTGGAGATCAAACCTATGAAATCAATTTATGAATGATCATAACACCTCTATGAAGGGTAATCATCTCCTTCATAAATATACATTTATATGTATAAATACATATGTGGTCAATGCATAGTACTGGCATATGACTTATCACTTTCCAGGACCTTACAAAGCACCAGGAACATTGATAACAAGTGGAGGTGAGGAGATTCTGGCAACTTAATAGGAAAGGATTCTTTACAGATAGAGCAGTCAGACTGTGGAATGCCAATCACAAGATATAGTAATGGCAGATAGTATAACAGCATTTATAGAAGGGCTGGACACATTTTTAAAAAAACATGACATTGTGGGTTATAAATAATCTAGTAATAGAAAATTTATAACTTTGGAGATAGACCTAAGACATTAAAGTTCAAACTTTTTCAACCTATGTAACTATGCAAGTATGCAGAATGCACATTAGGAAAATGCTTGAAATGCAATTCCCTATAATATTATTTTACAAGTAATTTCCTCGCAATTTTCTGCTTTGTAAAATGCTAGTTATAAGCCCAATCTATGGATCTAAAAAGTGCAAAACACTCCTGAAACACTTGTAGGTATGTTCTATAATCTGTATTTCTTATGGTGCCTAAGGGAAGCCATAATGATAAGACTCTTGCTTGGTAACAAGTGCAGTTATTTGCCTCCATAATGAAAGTGAATTACCAATGATGAAAGGGTTAATACTTGGACCCTGCATCAGTAATGGCCCTTGTAGTAACCATGACAACTATTGTGAGGGCATAAACAAGTGTCATAAAGAAGATTCCATAAAAGAATGCCGCGCTGCCACGATCAGCGCCATTACTGATGATGCGCCTGAGGACCTTGAGCTTGACCACCCCACGTAATGTGCCAATGTTGGTGTAATTTGGAGGTTCTAGCAGGGAAAGGGGTTGTCTTCTTAGACACCCCGGGGGTTAAGGGAAGGTAACAGAGGGGGGGGGTCCCCAAAACAGGATCGCCTTCTGTTACCATGTACAAAGAGCTGCTCTTCTTTGGGAGTTCATGGATGGATCCTTGACTTTAATGGGTGATAAATTGGGAGGGGGAGGGGATACTCATCCTATTAGGGTTTATCCATAATGAGCAACCCCTTTAACCAAGTACCCAACTTCTTGAGAGACGGAGCTGGATCTGTAAGGGAGAAGTGGTAGATCCACCTGGGAAATCAGATCAACTAAATTCATTCCAGCAATAAATGTGGTGACAGATATCGCAGCCAGATCTCTCCCACATCCAGTTTATCACAATTATAGTCTATATTTGTTATGTCGTTCTCTGTAAATATGTACAAATTCTAAAACTCCGTCATATATCAGCACTAACTCTCTAAGCGCAAGGGAAGCGCAGCCCTCCAGCCATGGTTCTCTAGAGGTTTCCTCCACAGGGGGTTTTCCTCTCCTGAGCGCTGGAGGGTGACACTTCGTGAGTCGAGGGTTGTGCCATTTTCGGTGTCTTGTAAATTTAAATAAAGTTGAGAACGTTTGACACCTAATTGCAATGCTTTGTGTATTTATTTTGTATGTGTCTGATTCATTTTGTTTGGGATTTGGGGTCCATCAAACATCACTGAGTCATACGTCTGGACATCTGCCGCCAGCAGTTTTGCCCCAGGGGTTGCCCCTGCTCTGGGGAGTTTGATGGAGCAGAGAAGACAAGAATTACAGCACTCATCCTCAGAATAAGGACTTCTATTACAGTACTACAAGCAGCTTCCTCGCCTCATTCACACAGTGAGTATTTTTGGCACTAATTTACATCAGTATTTGTAAGCTGAAAACCAGAGGGGAACAAACACAGTGAAAAATAGTAACTGAAACACTTTCACCTCTTCTGTTTTGGATCCATTCCTGGCATCTGCTAACAAATACTGAGGCAAAATATCGCCATGGAAGTGCCCTAAATTCTTACTGACTGATTTGACTGTTTGAGTTGCAGTCAAGCAACAGAGGTTGCAAACGTTAAAGGAGTTTTCTGGTATCAAAAACCCCTGTCCCCCTTGCCATTTTTCTCTATCCTGAACCTGTGCTGCCTGCCTCGATCTCAGACTGTCTGAACTAGTCCTTGTCTTCGCTCTCCTGTGTCTGGTACCCTGGTACCTCCGGAATGCTGCTGCAGTCCCGGTGACTGCCCTGAAGTGGTACCTGGCGTCTACCGGCGGCCCAGTCTATCCTCACCACCAGAGGTTCTAGTGGAGACCCAGTAGACACCTAGTCACAATCCTCCCGTGGGGCAGTGGGTCCATATCCACAAGAATTACACCCACATAGCAAATGTAGTACCAATATTCAAGAAAGGGATAACATCTGAGCCTGGAATTTATAGGCCGGTAAGTTTAACTTGTACTGTGGGCAACATCTTTGTGGGTTTTCTAAGAGATACTAACCTGGAGCACCTCAATAAGAATAACCTATACATATGATTATGAGGGATCTGTCCTGCAAACTAATCTGAAAAGATTCTATGGGAGGTAAGTTCTAGGTTGGACCAGGGAAACTTAGTGGATGTTGTCTATCTGGACTTTTCAAAGGCATTTGATACGGTGCCATACAACAGGTTGGTACATAAAAATTTTCAATATATTATATGGTAATCTTGCTCCACGAAAGAACAAGTCCTTGTGTGGTCGATGGAAAAAAATCAAGGAAAATATCAGTGATGCGGTCATTACCTCTTAACAGCTCCATTTCGTACTTGTTCTCTAGTCCCTCCATGGCCACGGTGATAAAAAATTCCCTGAAAAGCTCATTATTCTAATAAAAAAAAATGCAAAGTAAGGAGCTGACACAAAGGAGAGCAGACAGCTCGTATGTCAGAATAAGCAATTGCAGTTACCTTAATTTTCTCAAAGGTGCCATTAATCACTAGGTCGTACGCCGTGCAGCCGCCTCCACCTGTAGGACAAAGTGCACAAGGACTTAGATACTTTGCGGTGCCGACTCAATCCATTGACCTTAGTAGGGCTGCTATGAATAAGTGGTATAAGTTCTTAAAGGGGAATCCAAGTAGTGGACAATCCCTTTAAGTCCCAAATCTAAACCAAAAAAGTTCAAAAGTCAACAACAAGATGTCAAACTGAAGTGGACCTACCAGAACCTGTGGAGATGGCACCTTCGACCATTGAGGATTAGTAAGTTGTAATACTTGCTATTTTAACCCCTTTAAAGGGTATCTCAGGACTACCCCTTTAAAAAGAGACGCGCTGTATTAAAAAAAAAAAAAAAAAAAAAAAAGTAGTATTATCAACTTCAACATGGGGCTCTCCAAGGCTCATGGGGACTCGATAGCCGGAGGGATCATCGGATTCCAGTATGCTGACTAACTCCTGCTCCGTCAGGTCCGGGGGCGCTGGGATCTGGTTTGACTTGCAGATGTTAAAGATTTTGGTATTTTTGGATGTGCGAGTTTTAATGCAGAAACCTAACACCGAAATAAAAACAAAAAGTGAACAAAAACAATAAAATCGGCAAAAGCCAAGCAGCATTTACATGTAATCAACTGCTTAAGAAAAAACAATGTGACCCCCACATTGGTTGCATCATGTGACCGCTGTAGTCATTAAGACCCCACCTTCATCAGCATCTGTTCATACAGCGCTTCCATGTTTGTGTTCATTTCTGCAGACAGCAGCGACTTGTCAGACGCCATTTTTTCAGTCAAAGATGTTTTCTTTGTCATTTGTAACTTTCTCCCTCCATAGTCTATATGCACCATCTATATGGATCACCTACATATGGTTAATCAATATGAGGATACTACGAGCAACAATTAAATTGGACCAAGAAAATAGATTTTCGTACTGACAGAATCGTGTTGCAATTATAGGAAAATGTTACTGCTTACTCTAACACATTTTTGCATTATTAAGTAGTTGCGTTACTATACTTGTCTTAATGCATTGCTGTGTTGTTCTCTTTGGCGAGCACGTGGGTGCTGTGCCTCCCCTTGCCTCTGCGTCATGCACGGCATCTGTCTGGTGTCTGCGCATGTTGGGGGGCCATGGCAACGAGTCCTGGTTCCCTGTCATGCGTGGTTCACCTTGATGGCCGTGCGTGACGTATCTGGCTCGGGCGGTTCAGCGTGCATACGCTGATGGTCCAGGAGATGATTAGGGCCTGCGGTCACGTGACTGGAACGGACCAAAGTTTATTTAAACAGACATGGAAGGTCCTATTAAGCAATCCCCCCCGAGGAATCCTTAGGATATACCACGCGAAACACGCATTGGGGTCCTTGTTTATTCTGGTGCTGATCTAATATGGGTAAGAGTGCAATATAATTCTTTAGCTTTTTTTCATAGGGCACTATAGGCCATATGACACGTGGTACATATCCATAGTGATGAAATATGCCATAATTTTGTACCAGTGCATAAATGACTTGAATACTAGCACTTCTTGTACTTTGTCCCAATAGATATTTAACATCTATTATTATGTTGTATATGTGTCACCCAGTTTGGTTGTCTGTGTGTCGTCCTTTTTAATCATGTATGTCTTTTCTGTATATTGTTTACAATAAAGTTTTTTGATTCTTTGCCATATACTCTGTATTTGGTTAGTTTTTGCTATATAACAGCAGAAACAAGTCCGGGGGCGCCTCCCGCCAGGGAAAATATAGAAATAGTCCTTGGATGAGTTCAATGGATCCAGCAGATGAGGGACACAACACAGTCCCACGTGGCAGCTTCTATCAATCCACACATGCCACGAGGATCTGGCCGCAGCCTGAGACCCTCCAGCATCGGGAGGCCCCACACAACTGACTGGGCCAAACATGAGTCTATTGTTCTGTCTACTGGGATCAGCCCCTGGATGGGGGAAGGTTTCACACCCTCTAGATGCAACAAGAGATGTTGACCTAGGCCTGATAACATTACAGTCCATGAACACAGTGGAGGGACACGCTGTTAGGCTGTGTGCCCACGATGCGTTTAAGCACCGGCAAAAACGCTGCAGAAATGCTTAAACGCATGGTAGAAGGCCTGCCATGTTCCCTAATGATAATCCGTGCTGTGCAGATGCTGCGGATTATCATTCCGGAAAAATACGCAGCATGTCCGTTAGTTTTGCGGACATGCAGCGTAATTGCCATAATTGACTTGCATTGAAACGCATATTATCCGTGTCAGCACATTTGCACACACGGATAATATGCATTTCTATGTGCGGATGGCACCCGGGTGTGGAGGACAGGAGACTCTCCTCCGGACCTGGGTACCATAGAACCTGTGAAAAAAAGAATAAAATAAAAAATAAATATTATACTTACCTTCTGATGGCCCCCGCTCTCCTTGTCTTCACTTGCCGGCAGCGTGCTGTGGACTGAAGGACCTGCGCTGACGTCCTTTAGTCATGTGACAGCAGGTCCTTCAGTGTACCGCGAGCTGCGGACAAAAACGCAGCACTACCAATTATTTTGCGCAAGCGCTGCGTTTTCGCCGCCAGTGACTTGCATTAGAAAGCATGCATTCCGCTTCACTAGATAATCACATGCGGAATACAAGCGTTCAATGTGCGGATGGTACCCAGGTCTAGAGGAGAGAAGACTCTCCTCCGGACCCGGGTACCATAGACACTGAAAAAAAAAATAACATTTATTTTTTATTTTATATTTACCTTCTGGCGGCCCCCGCTGCGCTCGTCCTCCCATGCCGGCAGATCGCGATGGACTGAAGGACCTGCGCTGACGTCATAGTCATGTGACAGGTCACACGACACTGACGTCGGCAGGTCCTTCAGTGTACCACGATCTGCCGGCAGCCAGAACGGAGCAAAGCAAGACACCGGGGGCCATCAGAGGGTAAGTATAGATTTTTTTTTTTATTTTTAAATTTTTAACCATTCTTTTACGGTCACACTATATAAATCCATGCCGGTTGCATGGATTTATATAGTGTGACCAAGTTGTCAAGCACTTTCCAAGTGATGCTAAAATCGCTTGGAAAGCGCTTGTCAACCCGCATGCGGAAATGCAAATGAACGCTTCACATCCGCATGTCCCTGGCAGGAAAACGCATGTACACTCCGCATGTGCAATACGCATGTACAATCCGCATGCGGAAACTGAGCATTTCTGCATCGTGGGCACATAGCCTTACACTAAAGCAGGTTACATTACATAGAGTACATGAACACAGGCTGGGGAGGGACACACTGTTACTGTCATATTGGATAAAACATAAGATGCTGAGGTTAGGACCACCAGGGACCCCAATGTTACTTAGGAAAGACTATGTCCATGTTTGATAAAATAATTTTCACGTATGCTTAGCACAGGTCTGTCCGTCCATTTATGGATTCTGTATGGGACTAATAAAAATAGGCCATCACAGCACTCGGCTATGTCATTTATGTACATAAATGCATACAAAATATTAACTACTCGAGCTAAATTGCTGCATTGTCACCTTAAAGAACTATGCACCTGATTAATGTCTTGATGAGAGGGCGGAGGTGAAGGACGCAGCTCCTGATTCATTAAGAGACATATTCATCAGAAGCGTCTGATGACTGGACAGCGCCTCCATGCTATGCCACTTACTGGAGGAGAATTTGTAGCGACCACCGCTGCTCATGATGAAGTTGCCAAACAGCAGTCATCACAACCCTGCCCACTTACCGATAAAAATGCCATTAGAAAGGAAAAAGTTGCAACATTTTTACATAGTCTTCAGTTGCATCCAAATTATACGATTGAGCATTTTATGACAGAATTCTGGAGTAAAAACTATGATGAATAGGGTCCTATGGGTTTTGTTCTGTTTAAGCTGAGTTGATGCAGGTCTGTGCTATGACGTCAATTCAAGTTAAACCCTTTTACCTACAGGTGCATCTCACTAAATTAGAATATCATCAAAAAGTTACTTTGTCAGTTCTTCAATACAAAAAGTGAAACTCATATATAGAGTCATTACACACAGTGATCTATTTCAAGTGTTTATTTTTGTTAATGTTGATTATGGCTTACAGCCAATGAAAACACGACAGTCATTATCTCAGTAAATTAGAATACTTTTATAACAGCTTGAAAAATTATTTTAAAACCGAAATGTTATCCTACTGAAATGTACGGTCAGTAAATGCCCTCAATACTTGGTCGGGCTCCTTGTGCATCAATTACTGCATCAATGTGGCATGGAGGCGATCAGCCTGTGGCCCTGCTGAGGTGTTATGGAAGCCCAGGTGGCTTTGATAGCAGCCTTCAGCTCGTCTGCATTGTTGGCTCTGGTCTCTCATCTTCCTCTTGACAATACCCCATACATTCTCTTCTCTATAATAGATTCTCTATAATAGATTCTCTATGGGGTTAAGGTCAGGCGAGTTTGCTGCCAATCAAGCACAGTGATACTGTTGTGTGTAAACCAGGTACGGGTACTTTTGGCCATGTGGACAGGGGCCAAGTCCTGCTGGAGAATGACATTTCCAACTCCAAAAAGCTTGTCGGCAGAGGGAAGCATGAAGTGCTGTAAAATGTCCTGGTAGACGGCTGCGCTGACTTTGGTCTTGATAAAACACAGTGGACCTACACCAGCAGATGACATGGCTCCCCACTCTTTCCACTCTTCCTCCAGACTCTGAGACCTTGTGGAGTGTGTCAATGACTGCCTTCTGGACATTTGTCAAGTCACCAGTCTTCTCCATGATTGTGGAGCCTACTGAAACAGACTAAGGGACCTTGTTAAAGGCTTAGGAAGCCTTTGCAGGTGTATTTTGTTAATTATTCTAATTTACTGAGATAATGACTTTTGTGTTTTCATTGGCTATAAGCCATAATCATCAACATTAACAGAAATAAACACTTGAAATAGATGACTCTGTCTGTAATGACTCTATACGAGTTTCACTTTTTGTATTGAAGAACTGAAATCAATTAACTTTTTGATGATATTCTAATTTAGTGAGATGCACCTGTATTTTTAGAATTATCACACCAGTACACCTGTTTTCTCATTTGCAAGATTTAAGTTAACCTTGTATGATATCATTTGTGAATGTCCTTATACTTTCAAGCAGAACCTAGAAACCCCACAATGCAATAACCCATCTATCACTATAAGCCCTCCGTTTTCCATGGATATCCATATTATGGACTGTGTATGACGCGCCCCTGGGCCTGTGTCGCGCTGCGCAGGCGAGAGCTTACCCGGAGCCGGATCTGTTGAGGGTTGTAGTCTCGTGGCGGTGACCCGGTCCGTGCCCAGGGAGTCAAACTGGACGGCAGTCTATTGGTAGAAAATGGTTGATGACTACGCCACCCGTTGAGTGCAGCCAGGGGGCTGCTGCTGCAGGGCAGACCGCTGAGGCCGGTGGAAGGATGGTGCAGCGTGATAGTATAACCCCCAACGGGAGGGGTATGGCCTCAGGGCAGCCGACGTGGATGATGGGGGTAGCAGGAACCACTCAGAGACGGTACGGTGGAGTTCAGGGTCTTTACTGGTAACCACGATAGACCCTCCCGGAGTACTTGCTAGCGAACGGGGCCTGGTCAGTCCTTGAGCAGATGGGATCTCCCCTGGCCAGGCGTAGTTGTAGGCCTCCCAAACTGACTGTTCTCTTCTGGCTACCTTGCTAGAAGCTGATGTAAGTAGCCCACGTCCCTGAGTGTACCGTGTGGTGCTCACCCGTATGGCCGGTGACTCGGGGCCTTCTAATGGCTTCCGCTCCACGATGGTGGTGCTGGTCCCACGCGTGTGACCGTGCCTTCGGGCTTCTGGGCCAGAGGACCTGAAATCCCCTGCCTGACGGATTCTGCTGCTGGGTAGGAGTTAGTCCCCACAGCCTCGGACTCCGGGTCCGGTAAAGAATCTTCTTAGTCAGGGCGAGCTCTGCAGCTGCCAGCCCCTGACTCCTTGTAACTCTGCTGTTTCCTATGCTGCTTCTTGTCTCTACTCTCCTTGTCTCTTAACCCTGCTTCAGCCCTGGGTTTATATAGGGGGAAGTCCTTCCCCTCCCAAGACTGGGCAGGAGGTGTGGCATGCACAGGATCCCTGACCAAAGGACCTCCCACCTGCTCTCAGACGTAATATCACTATCACTGTGACAACCAGACCCCTGGGGTGTCACATGTATACGTTTCTTATGCCTGAACTGCGCACCCCTTGGTGAAGACAGTGAGTTTTTTGGGGGTAGCTTATGGTCGGCTCAGGATATGAACACCCCCTGATCTGCTTGAAAATATAACTGAAATAAAATGTTGAGAAAAAATTTAAAATATCACGTTGACCCTTCAAGTCACTGTCTTGTAAATCTTTATCACTTCTCCACAGAATAGGTGATTGGTCTGAAATCACTCGGGGTGTAAAGAGAATCTGTCATCACAGAATAACTAATCAAACCAATCGCAGCCCCTCAGTATATCATGGCACCCTGTATTTTGATTGGCAGCTGTAGCTTTATAGACTCGAGTGGGGGTCTCAAACATTTGGCCACAGAGGCTGCTTGAGGTCCTCAAAAAATCCACTTCAATCCAATGTGGTAAATTATGAGGACTGTGCTGCTGCGCTCTGTTATGTTTCTCCCTGCGAAGCTCCACTCACTCTTTGAAAAACTGAATTCCAGTCACCTCAGCACCAAACAGTACAGTTTGGAGGCTACATGGAGATCCTCAAAATACCCACTCCGATCTAGACGGCTCACTAGTGAATCAGCTAGAATGGAGTTGCTCAAATGAGGTCCTCAAAAAATCCACTCCAATGCAATGTTGTAAATTATGAGGACTCTGTTGCTGCGCTCTGTTACGTTATTCCCCGCATAAAACTGAACGATCAGCGCTGTGTGTGATTATTTATATTACAAAAAGCGATAATAAAATGCAATTTTGATTAATTATGAAAAAAATAAAATTTTGCCCTTTGGAAATACATAATAAATATAACAGTTTCAGCAAGTAGCTAAAAAATAAAAACATGAAATCATTACAATTATAAAGCGGATATATATCTACAATGTGTGTACATTCCAATTCCACTACATTGCAGGCTATGAGGATCCAGGAATCTGCTCCATTTTGGACATTGGGGTTGTTTTTTTGAGGAACATCACTGTAGAACAGTGGTTCTTAACCGGGGTTCGGTGAGTCGGTCTCAGGGTTTGGCGGAGCCTCCGCCACGGAGGTCAAGACACACCCGACTCATTAAGTAAATTCGTGATGACCCGCCCCGCTTGGCCATCACTTGCTGCAGATGATCACGTTACATTAAATGGCCAATCAGTGCTGCGGGGAATTTAGTGTGCTCAGTAATCCATACTAACTATGTCGAGCAAAAAAAGAAAGTGGTCGGACGAATATGTACAACATGGATTCACATGCATCACGGAACGTGATGGCAATCAGCGTCCTATCTGCATGATTTGCAATGCCAAGTTGAGCAACTCTAGTCTCGCACCGGCAAAACTGAAGGAACACTTCTTGAAGCTGAATGGAGATGGGGAATACAAGAACACAACGCTTGCTGAATTCAAGGTGAAAAGAGCCAGATTTGATGAAAGGACCACTCTGCCTGCTCTTGGATTTGTACCCGTGAACAAACCGATCCTCACCGCATCGTACGAAGTTGCTTACCTGATCGCAAAGCAGGGCAAGCCGCACACCATCGGTGAAACACTCATAAAACAAGCAGCGTTAAAGATGGCGAATCTGATACTCGGAACAGCGGCCAAAGGTAAATTATCTCAAAGTCCTCTTTCAAATGACACCATCAGTGACAGAATAGAGTTCATGAGTAAAGACATCTTGGCTCAAGTAGTTGCAGATCTAATTTCAAGTCCGGCAAAATTCAGTCTTCAACTCGACGAGACCACAGACGTTTCTAATCTAAGCCAGCTTGCTGTTTTCGTGCGCTATGTGAAAGACAACATGATAAAAGAAGAGTTTTATTTTGTAAGCCTCTTACAACAACAACTAAGGCAGCCGATGGAAAGAAGCTTGTTGATGACTTCCTCAGAGACAACAATCTTTCATGGGATATGGTTTCTGCAGTTTGTACGGAGGGAGCTCCAGTCATGCTGGGAAGAAAGTCTGGTTTTGGTGCCCTAGTAAAAGCCGATGCACCACACATCATTGCTACCCGTTGCGTTGGCACAGGCATGCGTTGGCAACAAAAACCTTGCCTCCAAAAATGGCAGAAGTATTAAAAACTGTAGTGGAATGTGTGAACTATGTGCGAAATAGTGCTCTGAGGCACCGCATCTTCAGTGAGCTGTGTAAAGAAATAGACTCTGAATTCGAGGTACTCCTGTACCATTCTATACCGCATGCAGAATAATTAGTTGGCTCTCAAGCTGCATAGGCTTGAAAGCTGACTACCAATTAAGTAAATCTGGTGATGTGCATCTCTGTAATGAGGAGGGGTGTTGACTAATGACATCAACACCTTATATAAGGTGTGCTTAATTATTAGGCAACTTCCTTTCCTTTGGCAAAATGGGTCAGAAGACAGATTTGACAGGCTCTGAAAAGTCCAAAATTGTGAGATGTCTTGCAGAGGGATGCAGCAGTCTTGAAGTTTCCAAACTTTTGAAGCGTGATCACCGAACAATCAAGCGTTTCATGGCAAATAGCCAACAGGGTCGCAAGAAGCGTGTTGGCCAAAAAAAGGCGCAAAATAACTGTCCATGAATTGAGGAAAATCAAGCGTGAAGCTGCCAAGATGCCATTCGTCACCAGTTTTGCCATATTTCAGAGCTGCAACGTTACTGGAGTATCAAAAAGCACAAGGTGTGCGATACTCAGGGACATGGCCAAGGTAAGGAAAGCTGAAAAACGACCACCTTTGAACAAGAAACATAAGATAAAACGTCAAGAATGGGCCAAGAAATATCTTAAGACTGATTTTTCAAAGGTTTTATGGACTGATGAAATGAGAGTGACTCTTGATGGGCCAGATGGATGATGGGCCAGAGGCTGGATCAGTAAAAGGCAGAGAGCTCCACTCCGACTCAGACGCCAGCAAGGTGGAAGTGGGGTACTGGTATGGGCTGGTATCAAAGATGAACTTGTGCGACCTTTTCGGGTTGAGGATGAAGTGAAGCTCAACTCCCAGACCTACTGCCAGTTTCTGGAAGACAACTTCTTCAAGCAGTGGTACAGGAAGAAGTCGGTATCGTTCAAGAAAAACATGATTTTCATGCAGGACATTGCTCCATCACATGCATCCAACTACTCCACAGCATGGCTGGCCAGTAAAGGTCTAAAAGATGAAAAAATAATGACATGGCCCCCTTGTTCACCTGATCTGAACCCCATAGAGAACCTGTGGTCCATCATAAAATGTGAGATCTCCAGGGAGGGAAAACAGTACACCTCTCAGAACAGTGTCTGGGAGGCTGTGTGTTGATCGAAAACAGATCAAGCAACTGACAGAATATATGGATGGAAGGCTGTTGAGTGTCATCATAAAGAAAGGTGGTTATATTGATCACTAATTTTTTTGGTTTTTGTTTTTGCATGTCAGAAATGTTTATTTCTAAATTTTGTGCAATGATATTGGTTTACCTGGTGAAAATAAAGAAGTGAGATGGGATTATATTTGGTTTTTATTAAGTTGCCTAATAATTCTGCACAGTAATAGTTACCTGCACAAACAGATATCCTCCTAAGATAGCGAAATCTAAAAAAAAAAAAAAAACACTCCAACTTCCAAAAATATTAAGCTTGGATATTTATGAGTCTTTTGGGTTGGTTGAGAACATAGTTGTTGATTAATAATAAAAACAATCCTCTAAAATACAGCTTGCTTAATAATTCTGCACACGGTGTAATGTTCGGTGGTTATCCCGGGGACAGGTGCTGAATCGTGTTTTTGCCATGCGTGTGGAATTAGCCCTGTTTTTGCAAGAGCACCAACATTGTCATGCAGATTGCTTCAAAAAAAAGTTCATTCTCATTTTAGCGTACATGGGTGATATATTTGCAGCTCTAAATCATCTCAATCAGCAAATGCAGGGTGGTGGAGTCAACATCATGGAAGCAGAAGAAAACCTGAAGGCTTTTCAAAAAAAAACTACCGTTATGGAAACGACAAACAGAGAACAATAAATTCGCAAACTTTCCCCTTCTGGACGACTGTGTAAGTAAGATCGAAGATGTGTCTTAAATCGGAGACATTTCTGTATCCATGGAACTGAAGCAAACAATTGCCACGCACTTAGATGAGCTTGCAAAGTCTCTCGACGGATATTTCCCTACAAGAGAGTCATATCCAGCATGGGTGAGACAGCCGTTCACGTTTACTGTTGAGACAGCAGATGTCAATTATGAATACCTCGACTAAATCATTGAAATTCAGCAGAGCCAGGTTCAACAGCAACTTTACAGAACAACAACTCTCTCATCGTTTTGGTGTCGACAGTTGGAAAAGTACCCAATTATTGCTAAGAAAGCCCTGGAATTTTTTATACCATTTGTTACAACATATCTCTGCGAACAATCCTTTTCGAGGATGCTGGACATAAAAACAAAGAAAAGGAACAGACTTTGCTGTGAAAATTACATGAGAGTAGCACTTGCCAAGGTGAAGCCACGCATATCTGAACTGGTCTCTCAAAAACAACAGCCGAATTCACACTGATTTGCAGGTATGTAATTTGTTGTGAGTTCATGCACTGTGTTGGTTTTGTTCTTTGATCAAGGTGATGTTCATGCACGGTTCATTTTGTGTACCAGTAAAAAAACATATACCTATGTCTTGAATTTGGAAAAAAATCATATTTGATTTATCACTAAAGAAGGGTTCGGTTAATGTGCATTTGAAACTGCTGGGTTCGGTACCTCAAACAAGGTTAAGAACCACTGCTGTAGAAACTGAACTGTCTAGAATGGAGAAGCTGCAGAGAGATCATCAAAAGATCAACTCCGATCCAGTCACCTCACCAGTGAATCAGCTAGAGTGGAGCTGCTAAAATGAGGTCCTCAAAAACATGTGACTACAGTGAGGCCTCAAAAATTCAACTCCGATCTAGTCACCTCAGCAGTGAACCATCTAGAGTGGAGATACTGGAATGAGGACCACAAAATATCCACTCCGATCCAGTCACTTCAGTGCTGAGCCGTCTAGAGTGGAGTTGATAAAATGAGGCCTCAAAAAATCAACTCCGATCTAGACGGCTCACTGGTGAATCAGCTAGAATGGAGTTGATTGTTTGTGGACCACAAATAATCAACTCCAAACTAGACGCAACCCTGCAATCACCCAGTTACAGCGTCACCACGCCTCAGCAACAGGGTAGCGTCTAGATTGGAGTTGATTTCTTGAGGGAGAGGAGTGATTTCATTCTATCATGACGTCACCAGAAGGGGCGGGGCCTTCTCAGTCTAGTGGACACTATTCCACCAGCAGCTGCAGCAGTGCGCACATTGTGCCGGGACAGGAGGACTGGTGATAAGGAGCTAGTGTTCAGCGTTGTGCTGTGAGGACTGAGGTGGTGAGAACTGACCATGTGAATAAATGCTGTGCTGGCATAAAGGCGGGTGGTGTGAGGGGCATGGGGTATGTAGAGGGGCATCCAGGGGGGCTGTGTGGCTGGTGTGAGTAGGCATGGGGTATGTAGAGGGGCATCCAGGGGTCGGTGTGAGGAGGAATGGGTTATGTAGAGGGGCATCCAGGGGTCGGTGTGAGGAGGAATGGGTTATGTAGAGGGTCATCCAGGGGGCGGTGTGAGGAGGCATGAGGTATGTAGAGGGGCATCCAGAGGGCAGTGTAAGGAGGCATGGGGTATGTAGAGGGGCATCCAGGGGGCTGCGTGGCTGGTGTGAGTAGGCATGGGGTATGTAGAGGGGCATCCAGGGGTCGGTGTGAGGAGGAATGGGTTATGTAGAGGGGCATCCAGGGGTCGGTGTGAGGAGGAATGGGTTATGTAGAGGGTCATCCAGGGGGCGGTGTGAGGAGGAATGGGTTATGTAGAGGGGCATCCAGGGGCTGGTGTGAAGAGGCATGGGGTATGTAGAGGGGCATCCAGGGGGGCTGTGTGGCTGGTGTGAGGGGGCATGGGGTATGTAGAGGGGCATCCAGGGGGCAGTGTGAGGAGGCATGAGGTATGTAGAGGGGCATCCAGAGGGCAGTGTAAGGAGGCAAGGGGTATGTAGAGGGGCATCCAGGGGGCTGCGTGGCTGGTGTGAGTAGGCATGGGGTATGTAGAGGGGCATCCAGGGGGCTGTGTGGCTGGTGTGAGGTGCATGGGCTATGTAGAGGGGCATCCAGAGGGCTGTGTGGGTGGTGTGAGGAGGCATGGGGTATGTAGAGGGACATCCAGAGGGCTGTGTGGCTGGTGTCAGGAGGCATGGGGTATGTAGAGGGACATCCAGAGGGCTGTGTGGCTGGTGTGAGGGGCAACCAGGGGGCTGCGTGGCTGGTGTGAGGGGGCATGGGGTATGTAGAAGGGTATTCAGTAGACTGCGTGGCTGGTGTTAAGAGGCATGGGGTATGTAGAGAGGCATCCAGGGGGCTGTGTGGCTGGTGTGAGTGGCAGGGGCTATGTAGAGGGCCATCCAGGAGGCTGTGTGGCTGGTGTGAGGAGGCATGGGGTATGTAGAGGGGCATCCAGGGGGCTGCGTGGCTGGTGTGAGGAGGCATGGGGTATCTAGACGGGCATCCAGGGGGCGGTGTGAGGAGGAATGGGTTATGTAGAGGGGCATCCAGGGGGCGGTGTGAGGAGGAATGGGTAATGTAGAGGGGCATCCAGTGGGCAGTGTGAGGAGGAATGGGTAATGTAGAGGGGCATCCAGGGGGCAGTGTGAGGAGGAATGGGTAATGTAGAGGGGCATCCAGGGGGCTGTGTGGCTTGTGTGAGGGGCATCCCAGGGGGCGGTGTGGCTTGTGTGAGGGGCATCCCAGGGGGCGGTGTGAGGAGGCATGGGGTATGTAGAGGGATATCCAGGGGGATGTGTGGCTGGTGTGAGGAGGCATGGGGTATGTAGGGGGGCATCCAGGGGTCAGTGTGAGGAGGCAAGGGGTATGTGGAGGGACATCCAGGGGGCTGTCTGGCTGGTGTGAGGAGGCATGGGGTATGTAGAGGGGCATCCAGGGGACTGTGTGGCTGGTGTCAGGAGGCATGGGGTATGTAGAGGGGCATCCAGGGGGGCTGCGCGATTGTGAGGACCTCACAATTGATGACATACAGCTGGCCTCTACCGACATGGAGACGCTTTATAGTAGCATTCCTCATGAACATGGTATAAAAGTGACAAATTATGTTCTAAATTCTAGAGGTATCCATTTGTGTGGTCACAATCGATTCATCTCTGGGCTTCTTGATTTCGCACTGGACCATACCTACTTCCAATTCAATGGCAAATTTTACCACCAGCTCAGGGGCACTGCGATGGGGAGCCCATGCGCCCCCACGTACGCTACTCTGTTCCTGGGATGATGGAAGATACCATCGTTTTTAGGGAGGTTGATGTCCTCTGGTGGAGCCCCCATATCATCTTTTGAGGACGTTATATTGACAATGTCCTATTGCTCTGGTCAGGAGATTTTGTATCTTTTACCAAATTCATAGAGGACCTGAATAATACAATAGGATTGAGATTTACATCTAAGATTAATCATACCAGTATTAGCTTTCTGGACATTACGATTCAAAGCTAGTAACAAGGACATTTCGTAAACCAACATCTACTAATAATCTACTACACTGGGGGAGCCATCATCCATATAATTTAAAGACCGGGATACCCAAGGGCCAATACCATAGGATAAGGAGGAACTGTTCTACAGAAAGTACCTACTATACGCTGGCTAGAGAATTAAGACAGATTTCGTGAAAGAGGATACCCACAGGACACACGTAATTGTGCATTCCAGGATGTGCTCTCAGGATAGGTATTCTCTGCTGAGACCCAGAGAAAAGGAAGAAAGTGAACAGATTAGGATTACTGGTAGATTTGACAACCGTGCACAAAAAGTGAGAAATATCTTGAAAAATTATTGGAGGATTTTAACAGCTGACCCGGATTTGAATGGGCTTTTACCTTCTTTTCCAGCTATAACATACAAAAGAAGAAGGTCGATCAAGTCATCCCACCTGGCTAGAAAATAGAAGTGTGGGCATTTTTAGATGTGGAAATGTAGCTTTTGCAAATACATCAAGGTGGATAAGAAATCCCATAGTGCAGTGACCGGGAGAACGTATGACGGTCAGAGTTTTGCCAACTGTAGGACTATGGGAGTTGTATTCCTTTTTAAGGGCACATGCAAAATGAAGCATTATGGGAAGACGAAAACGAAGCAATAGCTCAGAAAAGTATCAGTGACCACATAAGGGATATAAAAAATTCTTGTGATACCCCTATTTCTAGGCACATTAGGGAACACATGGAGGAAATCTGAACTGTTTCTGTTTTAATGTTATTGAGGTGATTGCACTCTCACCTAGAGGAGGAGACTAGAAGAAAAATAATGCAAAAGGAAGCTAAATTGATCCATTGAATGAAAACAATTAGCCCTTTGGGACTAAATGAGCAATTACAGTATGGATGCTTCTATAATACACCTGGTTTTCAGCCCTATGTTTGATATAATGGATCCTTAAAACCTGCTTTTTACCCACTGACCCTTATGGGTTTTAGGCTTTACTAATGATCCCATTAAAAAGAGATGGGGATATCATAATATAAATATATAAATATATATATATATATATATATATATATATATACACATATACATATACATATACACACATTTCATTATGGTACCCAAAACTACAGGAATAATTATTTTCTGCAGAAATGTTTTATATTTATAAATATATTGAATAGGATTGCTCATGTTGGGCTGTGCATATATTAGATAAAACACTAAGGAGAAAGTAGCGCAAATAGGGTCTTATCCAACAAACATTTAAAAGTATTTAAAAGTATTTATATCAGATTGTGCTAACCTGATCCGTATTTTTTTGCTTTTTAAGTCAAAACCGATGAATATCAGGATCTGCAGAAATCTGTGGATATTTCCAGACCTGCTGGTTTATTGAAGACGTCAATTCAGAAGAGTTTTTTTATTTATTTATTTTTTATTTTAAACCGCAATTTAAAAAACCCTTCTGAATTGACGTCTTCAATAAACCAGTAGCACCGGAAGTATTCACAAATTTCCCCAGATCATGATAGTTAATATATTAAGTATTCCAAGTGGCACTTTTTGCCTGCGTTCTATTATTGAGTGCATCTGCGCTCAGGAGATATAGAGCCTGACACTTTCTGAGGGGGTGTGCTGTTTTCTGGTACACATATCTGATACTAGCATGGGATCACTTCCGGCCATAGCCTCTCCTCTTCTGATGCGGCTTCGGGTATTTGGAACTCATAATGTCACTTCCGGTCGGCTACTTCCGGCATCTAGAACTAATAACTATATTTACCCGTGAGAGGTGATTCACAAGGTGGCAAACTCATCTAGCACAGACTGGCTGTTTGATATCATCCCCCATCATGGAACCATCTTTACATTCTATCATACTAAGCTAATCATTTTTTCATGCTAGTGAACCTGCATATAATTGTCTTTTCTGTGGCATCAATCGTGGTGGCTTATACAGATTATTTCTATCTCATAAGAGCATAGTATAAAAAAAAAAAAAAAAAAAAAAAAAAAAAAAAAAAGAGTATAAAGAAAAAGCAGCAATAGGTGATATCACAGCTCAACCCCTCTTCCTCCTAATGCTCTACAATGACTGATAACACCTCTATATACAGTAGATGACACAGGGAACCCACCATTCACAATATGTGATGTCACAGCTCACCTCCTCCTCCTCCTGTACAATGACTGATAACATCTCTATTAGTGTTGAGCCACCCCCGTAGTGTTCGAGTTCGGTTCGGTTCGTCGAACACCCGTGTGTTCGCCGAACACCTTCGAACATCGTTAAAACCAATGGCAGGCAAACAAAAACACATAGAAACACATAGAAAACACCTTCAAAAGGTGTCCAAAAGCTGACAAACTGCTCAGAAGACACAACTAACACATGGAAAAGTGACAAGTACATATAGTCATGCGAAAAGAAAAGAGGTGGAGGAGTAAAAGGAGGGGGAGACACAGATATAGGCATGTCATGCCCTTCTAAAATCCAAAAAGTGAGAAGCCGACACGGCCAGTCCGTTCCTGCCTGTGCCACCTCTGTGTCGCCGGGTTTGTGCCAGAGCCGCGGTGGACCCTGACGGCCAGCCCCCCTATCCCAATACTGGTGCCTGTCCGCCGGTGGGTCGAGGCCCCCCACGGTGGGGGGGGGGGGGGGGGGGGGGGTAACATCTGCAGAAGAAAGACCATCTTCCAGCTAAACTAAGATGTCGACTTCTTTTCGTGGACAATGTGATACGATCCCATTCTTACGGACACGCCCATCGCTACAAATTCTAGATGAGGCACAAAAACAGTAGGTGCTTCAACGGATATCAAGTGCTCCTTCAAGTGGGCTCTCCATCACCTCAATTTCAACATCACAAATACTCCAGTCCTCAGAGGTGTCACCCCAATCGCACTTGCTTCCTCACAGCTCCCAAGTCTCCAGCTGCCCGTCTGAGTATGGGGTAACACAGATGGCTGAGTCTGCAGAGCTGTTTACTCATACTATAGCCTGGGAAACGGAGGTCTGCTCCAGAGCTTCTGTTAATCCAGATGAGGAAATGATGTGATCCGATGCCCAGAATCTTTATAAGTTGGATCCAGGAGCAGATGAAGGTTCTGAGCATAATGTAGACCCTTGTTCCCAAACTGTAGCTCCTGTTGGTGGAGACAATGATGAAGACGATGATGAGACTCAAATACCTGATTGGAGCGACAACTTGACTTTTCGGTCAGGGCAGGAAGAGGTTGGCTCTGAGGGCGACGGGTGTGATAACACACAGGGTGATGATGACGAGGTTGGAGATCCCACTTACTGTCAACCCACAGTCAGACAGTCGATGAGGTCAGCAGAGGAGGTGGAGGAGGATGTGACTAGCCCTGGGGATGGGGATGACTCGGTACTCGGGCATTTGCCTGGCCTTGGGGATGTCACGGTTGTCGGCTCCCTGGCCCATACCCTGGGGTCTCTCTTTAAAAGGGTGGATAATTGTTAATTTTATAAGAGTTCATGACGCCACCTGTGGCATCTGGTGACAAGCACCAGCGCTGCAGCAGTCCACTGAGGCCGGTGATAAGGCAGCTCGATGGTATAGCTCCCCACAGGTGGAGCTAGGTCTCAGGGCAGCGTATGCAGGGGGAATGCAGGACAGGCGAGACCCAGCTGGGTCAGAGCAAGAACGGGAACGGACACGGTAGTCACTTCAGTACCTTTTACTGGTGGAATTTCAGGCACATCCCGGAGCACTGTAGGGTGAAGGGTGCATATCAGGATCCTCCCCAATGAGCGGGTGTAGGGCCTCCTGTTTCTTGCCTCTGCGTAGTAAGTTTCTGACCTGCCTGGAGCTAGGCCTAACTTTGTCTCTGTCCTACGCTGGCTGACCTTGTGGTAGGGCCTTCTCTTGGAGTTCACGCTCCCAGTATGCGGGCCTAAGCGTCTCCTGGCTCTGTTACATATCAGCACCTTAGCGATCCTGGGACTTGTAGTTCTCCAGGGATTCCGGTTATGCCTTACTGGGTCATAGAGATACCGGTAAGCTCGGATCCTGTGTCCGGTAAATGCTTCGGGGTGAGCTGGTTAAGCTCCTCTGCCCCTTATGTACTAACTCGCCACTCGCCTTCGGCCTACTCGGGCCCTCACTAGGCTATACACACACTAACGGCAGCTTGCCGCGCTTCACTGATCTTACGGCACCGGCACACCTTAAGCTCTATCTGGGCTCCCTGAATCTAGCAAGCAGGAGCCTCGTGCTCCACTGCTGAACTATTAACTGCGTTCTCTAGACTAGACTGAGCTCCACTGCAGACTGACCTCTCTTAGGCTTCTCTACTGCAGGAACTCTTCAGAGGAACTGAACTGCCTAGCTCCACCTTCCCTATTTATATCCCTAACGGGCTCCCTCTGCTGGTCTGAGGTGGAAGGTGGAGATGTGTGAATGTTTATGGGGGCCTCTTGTGGAGGATTCCATCAATGCACTCTTCTAGGATCTGTGATACCAAGCGCAGCAGGGCATCACAGATGCTATTGACGACGAGGTTAGGTTGCGCCTTCCTGAACAGAGACGGAGTACTGGAAGCACGTCAACAACTGCATCCTCAACCACAACTCTGCCTCTGACCACAAGTCGTAGTGGCTATTCAGGTCACATCGGCTTTAAGCCTTGCATAGCCTGGGCATTTATTCAGATCGATAAGGATGACCGAACTCGTGTTATCTGTAATATTTGTCAGCAAAAGCTAAGTAGAGGCCAAAAGATCCATAGTTTGAGTACTTCATGCATGTACCGTCACATGGATATGAAGCATAAGTTGCAGTGGGAAGCTCACTGTGCTACAATGCGGCCTAGCCGGCTGGGCCAACCACCGTCTGCCCCATCTTGTGCATCCGCAGCCTCTTCATCCTCTGTGACTGGGGGGACAGCAGTCACACATGTTTTTGGACGCAGACCTGCCACCTCTTTACCCGCAACAGCCAGTGTGATTGGCAGGTCGTCAGTTCATTGGGAAGTGGAAACACCTGCTAGTGTTGAGCGCTCTCCGACATCGAGAGCACCACCTTTGGATCAAGGCAACCTAACATGTCCGCCTGCATCTTCCTCACAGACCGGCAGTTGCCGGGGACACCCTACTCAACACCGTCTAAGCACAACAGCCAGCCCTCGGTCCCTCAGATGTGGAAAAGTAAAAGACCATTTCCTCCTAGCCATGAGAAAGCTAAGAGGTTGAATTTCACCATCTGCAAGCTGTTGGCTACAGAAATGCTGCCTTTCCACCTGGAGGACACAGAGGATTTTCAAGACCTTATGTCCGTCACAGTGCCCCAGTACCAGATGCCCAGTCGGCACTACTTCTCAAAGAAAGGTGTGCCTGCGCTCCACTAGCATGTCGCACACAACATCACCGCTTCTTTGAGAAACTGTGTGTGACAGGGTGCACTTCACCACAGACACTTGGACGAGAAGGCATGGACAGGGGCATTACATGTCGCTGACTGGGCACTGGGTAACTATGGTGACAGCAGGACAAGGGGCTGCTGTCCAAGTCTTACCGTCCCCACGAGTTGTGCGTCAATCCTCTTTATCTCGAAGTTCCTCCACTGCTTCTGCCTCCTCAACCTCCTCTCGGTCCACCACCTGCACCCAAAGCCTGTCTGGTAATGCCACCTGCTTTCTAACTGCGCAGAAGGAATCCTGCACACCTCCTTACTATGCTGGCAGCAGGGCTCAACGCATCAGTGTTTACTTTGAAATGTCTGGGAAATGTGAGTCACACAGCTGAGGAGTTGTGGTCAGCTCTGGAGACCCAGTTTCATGAAAGGTTGTCTCCACTGGACCTGCAACCAGGGAAGGCCATGTGCGACAATGCTGCAAACCTGGGTGCGGCACTTCGCCGGGGCAATGTCACACACGTGCCTTGTATGGCTCACGTGTTGAACCTGGTTGTCCAGCAATTTTTAGCCCACTATCCCGGACTAGATGGCCTTCTGCAGAGTGCACGGTCGCTGTGTGCTCACTTCCGCTGTTCGCATCCCGCAGTTCAACGACTTACATCTCTACAGAAGTCGTTGGGCCTGCCAGTTCACCGGCTGAAATGCGATGTGCCGACATGGTGGAATTCAACTCTGCACATGTTGCAGCGACTGTGGCAGCACCGACAAGCCCTGGTGCAATACGTTCTGACGTATAGCCTGGGCCAACGAGATCCAGAGGTGGGGCAAATCACGCTGCAGGAGTGGTCTCAGATCAGGGACCTATGAAGTTGACGTGCCCCCTGGGCCATGGGGTACCCTGAGCCGGGCCGGTAGACACTGGGGGGTTGTAGTCACTGTGGCGGTGACCCAGTCCGTGACCCAGGGCGGTCAATCCAAGGGTAATTTGTATATATGGATTTTATAATGTCTGACTACGCCACCTGTGGAGTGCGGCCAAAGGGGCCGCCGCTGCGGAACAGTCCTCTGAAGCTGGTGGTTTTGCAGCAACGGTATTATTACTCACCACAGGAAGAGTGTAGCTTCAGGGCAGTGTGGGTGGATGATGGTGGTTGTAGTGCAGGGAGTCAGTAATGAACACAGAGTCCGTGTGATGCCGTCTCAAGATATTACTCACAGTTGTTGTAGTCCAGATTACAGGTACCAGAGCAATATCCCCCGTCGTGCTGTGCATACTCCGTGAGGGGCTCAGTCCACCCCCAGATAGCTCTGGAGTACTTAGCAGGACCCCCTTCTGTGTGTCCTTTCTCTGGCCTTCTCCCTGCACCTCACACCCAGTGACACTTCTATCCGGTATCCTCGGGCCTTGGCGGGTGACGTGTGTTCCGTCCCCTGGGTCCTATGTGGCTACCTTCTTAGTGAGACTGGTGTGGACTTTGGCCTGCAGTACATGAAATGCAGCAGCCTCCGGTTTCTAGTTGAGCATTGCTGTTTCTCCGCTAGTTGAGGGACCGGTTCCCCTTATCTGGCCTGACCCCTCTACCTCCTGGTAGCAGCGGGAGTACGGGTGGCCTTCTGCATGGCCCGTAGCCGTAGGGTCCCTTCGGTTCCTGGAGCCTTCCAGCTCCCACTCCTCTCTTCTCTCCTTCAGTCCTGGGCCTCCCAGGCTAGGCCCACCTCCGGAGCAGAGCTCATGCCTAGTCTCTGCTCCTGTCACTTTTCCTCCTCTGTCTGGCTTGCTCTTTCTAAGATGGCTTCCTATTTATACTCTCCTTGTCATGTGCTCCCCTAAGCTGCTCCCCTGAGCACCCACTACATAGGACCCTCAAACCAGCTAGGGACCTGGGACTGTGCTCTCCCTTAGGAGCAATCTCGCCCTACCCCCAGTGTGGGTATGTGTTGGATGCAGGTGTTAGGGTCCCGAGCCATACGCCTTCCTTACCTGAGGGTGAGATACCACACCTCTGGGTGAGATGCAGTAACTCTGAGGCGACTGAACCCTCAGGGGCGCCACACACCCTTCTGCACAGTTTTGAAATGGCGACGAAGATGTTTAGTGCTGATGACGATGCCATTATCAGCATGACTATTCCAGTGATTTACATGCTGGAGCACACATTAAACAGAATTCAGAGTCAGGTGGTGGGACAAGAGGAGGTGGAGGAAGTAGAGGAGGAGTCGTATGCGGAAGGGATAACATCTCCAAGGTCCAGACGGTTGGCAGCACCAAGGCGGCAGGCATGGGATTAACCAGGGCGCATGGTAGCAGCCAAACTGTTGAGGAAGGTGCAGGAGCCGAGGAAGAAGTGGAGGACGAACTGGCAATGGGCATGGAAGACTCATCAGATGAGGGAGACCTTGATCACATTTCTGTTGTGCGAGGTTGGAGGGAGAGGGCAGAGGAAGGAAGCATGATTCTTTCCTCGCTACCAACACAACAAGGACTTGGTCCTTCTGGATGCGCAAGACACATGAGTGCCTTCTTGCTGCACTACCTGCAACATGACCCCCGGATTGTCAGAATTCGAAGTAATCCCGACTACTGGGTTGCCACACTCTTAGATCCCCGGTACAAAAGTATATTTGCCGAAATAATTCCTGCCATAAAAAGGTATTGACGAATGCAGGAGTATCTGTTGCAGAATCTTACATGTGCTTTTCCACAAAACACCAGTGGTGCACGTAGTGAATCTCAGAGTTCTAACTTGCCAACGGTGGGACTGTCGAGTCTTCATCACTCAAACAGTAACAGTAACACAGTATCTGCTGGTAACAGCAATTTTGTGGAATCGTTTCACCACTTTTTTAGCCCATCCTTTGCAAGGCCACAGGAGACAAGAAGTCTGACACATAGTCAATGCCTAGAGAGGATGGTATAGGAGAATCTCCAAGTGAACATCGAAGCCATGACTGTGTCACTGGACCCTTGCTCATTTTGGTATTCCAATCTGGAAAAATCGCCGGAGCTCGCCACTCACGCCTTGGAGATCTTGTCATGCCATGCAGCCAGTGTTCTCTCTGAACGTGTGTTCAGCGCTGCTGGTGGTGTGCTGACAGATAAGCGCACGCGGCTCTCCACTGATAATGTAGACAGACTCACGTTCATAAAGATGAACAAATCATGGATTCGCAAGGACATTTCTACCCCTGTGAATATGAATAGCGGTACCAGAGCGCCAATAACAGGGCAAAAATATTAAAAGGACTGATTTATTAATACACACACACACACACACACACACACACAACGCGTTTCGGTGGACACAGCCACCTTCATCAGGTGTGACAAGCAGCAAACAATTGATCCTTATATACATTTGACTAGGTATACAATTACTTAAAAGGGGCGGGGCCAGATACAGAGTAATACCTCTATATTAACCCCTTGAGTTCATATATGCTCAATAGAGTAAAAAGGATTGTTATAAAATAATGCCTAATGAAGCATATAGGGTTCTTATAAAAAGGATTCGCTGTAAAAAAAAAACCAAAACTTGTGAATCCTATAATCTTAATACTTCATAGGATATATTGTCATCTACCACCCTATATTTTAGATTATATAAAAAAATAATAATTTTTACATACAACCTAAAACAATGCATAAATATAAAGTATAAAATTACAATCAGTTTCTATCATTGTAATTAGGAAAAGTAGATGAAGAAAGGAAAGAGAAAAAAAATAAAAATACATACATTTTTTTTTTTTTTTTTTTCTTTCAATTTTTTTCTCCTTTCTCTCTCTCCTCCCTCCTCCCCTCCCTCTCTCCTTTCCCCTCTTCCCTCCTTCTCTCTCTCCTCCCCCCTCCATATAAAAGATATATATAATAAATTTGCTAAAATATGAAAACAATTATTTAAAAAGTTGTCTTCTCTATATTAAGGTTCAAACCTTCAGGAGACAAGGTTCCCATTTTGAAAATCCAATAATTTTCACGTGTAATGAGACGATTTAGTCTATCAGGGTGTGTATCAACTATATGATCAATGATAGTTAGTTTTAGGTAATTAGGATTTTTTTGATGTTCTTTTAAGAAATGATTAGAAACACTATGTAGGGGAAAGCCGTTTCTAATGTTTTGGCGATGTTTATTTAATCTTGAGTGCATTTCCTGGATAGTGCGGCCAATGTATTGCAGGCCGCAGGTGCACCGGAGCAGATAGATCACATATGAGGACTGACATGTAAGTCTAAAGCGAATGGGATATATCTCTCCAGTGACCGCAGAGACGAATGTTTTGGCTCCGTTATCAATGGATTGACAGCATAAGCATTTAGGGACATTACATTTATAACATCCATTATTGCTAATAGGAGCTGAATGGTTCGGTCTTCTACCAATTGTTGTATTGCTAGGGGCTATATAGTTTCCTAGATTTTTACTCCTCCGATATATGACATGAGGAAATTCCGGTAAATGACCAGTTAATATTGGATCATTACTTATTCATCTGATGATGAATCTTTGTCACATCTCCCCAATTCAGTAGTTGGAAGTGAAATGCTATTCCGGTCAGACACCGCTGCGCTGACGCCCCTGATATGCCCCTCATCATTAGCTGGTGGAGAAATTCTATGGTGACTTGTGATCTGGCTTGTTCACATTGGTCAACCCGTCTGCCTGCTACTAGTCGTGTCCACTCTTCCCATGCCTTACCGTATGCTTGCCACGTTGACGGGGCAACTGACGCTCTGATTAATGGCATCAACTATTCGCCACTAGATCCCATAGGGAGGGTGGGCAACTGTTGCCCGATGGGTGGGCGTTGTGGAAGAGCTCTGTGAAAATCTGCCAATTGAATTGTTATAAAGCGTTAGCAGCAGCTTTATACCCCTCAGCATAGTGGCTAGCGCGGACCCATACATTGTGTTTTAGGCACAGGAATGCTAGCCTGCGTAGTAGGCCTGGCACTGGGAGAGACGATGATGCCATCTTATTAATGCAGTGCGCTAGGCTGGTGTTGTGTTATGAAGCGTATATTTTTGTTAGCCAGGCGCGCGCCCCATATTTCTATTGCTACCACTATTGGGAAAAATTATTTTCAGGGCTAGATGCAGCTAAAAATTATTATTAATTTCAAAGCTGGTGGAGCTTGGTATAGATGGCCTAATACAATGAGTCCCACACACTGCTAGAAGCCCAAATATTTTTTCAGAGCTAGATGCAGATAAAAATTATTTTTAATTTGCAACCTGATGGAGGTCAGTATAGATGGACTAATAGAATGATGCTATGCCCAAAAGATTTACTTCACTAGGTGCAGTAAAAAAATTGGTATTCTATACACAGGTGGTATATCTTGCAACACAGATAGGCTACTCCACTGACTAACACACTCTGCAATAGGCCAAAAAGGATTAGCTTTGCAAGATTCAGCCAAATTCTGTGAAAAAAACTTGCACAGCACTGGCACAGACCTGCCTGGCAAAAACTGATAGGAACTGATGTAACCTAGTCCTGAAAAGGACTGCAATTACAATTAGTCTTTACTCCCACAACCTATCTATTTAAGAGCACAGACCTCCCTGATAAAAGTCGTAGGAAATGCTGTAACCTAGTCCTTAAAAGGACTGCAATCACAACTATTCCCTACTCCCAAGCTATCTGTAGATTTGTGCGAAAATTGGCTTGAAATTAACAAGGTATAGCGCACACAGCAACAGCGGTGCCGTCTAACACGCAGCTGCAGCAGTGAGAAAATGGTGGCGACGGGGAAAATGGCTTGGTCTTATAGGGCAAGGACATGTGACATACACTGCCAATGACACATGCCCTTGCTTGTGTGAAAAAAAGCACTTCGCTCCGTGTGTGCGCTGCTGATAGGCTGACAGATTGCACCTCCCCACTGCAAATGCGGGAAAGAGAAAAAAAAATGGAGATCTTCATTGTTCCTGCAGAGATCCATCCCCTGCCCCTCCCCCCACCCCGCTGTACACTCAAACTGCGTATTAACATTAATTTTCATCATTACTGAGAAAAAATCCAGTTATGATTTTGGTGCACGAACAGTTATCGAACATAACCTCGAACAGCCGAATTTTTCTCAAATCGTTCGTGTTCGCCGACCGGCTCGAACACCGCCCAAAACAGCTCGAATTTGAGATTGGCGAACAGTTCGAGTAGAACAACGCTCATCTCTAATCTCTATATACAGTAGATTACACAGGATTCACCATTCACAATAGGTGATATCACAGCTCACCTCCTCATCCTGTTCAATGACTGATAACACCTCCATATACAGTAGATGACACAGGAGACCCACCATTCACAATAGGTGATGTCACAGCTCACCTCCTCCTGTACAATTACTGATAACACCTCTATATACAGTAGATAACATAGGATCCACCATTCACAATAGGTGAGATCACAACTCACCTCCTGCTCCTGTACAATGACTGATTACACCTCTATATACAGTAGATGACACAGGGGACCCACCATTCACAATAGGTGGTATTACAGCTCACCTCCTCCCCTGTATAATGACTGATAACACATCTATATACAGTAGGTAACACAGGATCCACAATAGGTGATATCACAACTCACCTCCTGCTCCTGTACAATGACTGATAATACCTCTATATACAGTAGATTACACAGTATCCACCATTCACAATATGTGAGGTCACAGCTCACCTCCTCCTCCTCCTGTCCAGTGACTGATAACACCTCTATATACAGTAGATAAAAAAGGGGACACACCATTCACAATAGGTGGTATTACAGCTCACCTCCTCCCCTGTACAATGACTGATAACATCTCTATATACAGTAGGTAACACAGGATCCACCATTCACAATAGGTTATATCACAATTCAACCCCTCCTCTACAATGACTGGTAACACCTCTATACACAGTAGATATCACCTATTGTGAATGGTGGATCCTGTGTTATCACAGCTCACCTCCTCCTCCTCCCGTACAATGACTGATAACATCTCTATATACAGTAGATAATACAGGATCCACCATTCACAATAGGTGAGATCACAGCTCACCTACGCCTCCTGTACAATGAATGATAATACATCTATATACAGTAGATTAAACAGGATCCACCATTCACAATATTTGAGATCACAGCTCCACTCATCCTCCTCCTGTACAATGACTGATAATACCTCTATATACAGTAGATAACACAGGGGATCCACCATTCACAATAGGTGATATCACAGCTCACCTCCTCATCCTGTACAATGACTGATAACACCTCTATATACAGTAGGTAACACAGGATCCACCATTCACAATAGGTGATATCACAGCTCACCTCCTCCACCTGTACAATGACTGAAAACATCTCTATATACAGTAGATGACACAGGGGACCCACCATTCAGAATATGTGATGTCACAGCTCACCTCCTCCTCCTCCTGTACAATGACTGACAACACCTCTATATATAGTAGATAACTGTCACTCTACTGGCGATACTGGACTGGAGGTCAGTGGCCGGAGCAGATGTGTACAGGTGACCTGACCGTGGGAAGACTTCTGGGGATGCAGTATATGGCGGTAGTAGTTCACCTTGTCAGAAGATGCAGTATATGGCGGTAGTAGTTCACCTTGTCAGCAGATGCAGGGGCCCGCCCGAGCAAGGGCCGGCCGGGATCACACACGAGCACCAGGTTCGTTTAGGCAATAGGAGTTCGAGGTAGGAACAGCAGAGTCTTCACAAGAAACAGGAAAGCGCCAGCAGAACACCTTCCAGGTCAGGAGCTCAGATAATGCTTCACTCAGTTAGACTGAGCACCACAATACTCAGCAACAGGAAGCTGCACAGGGCCAGGTATATATAGCAGGTCCAATCAATCTCAATCAGGGCGGGAACAATCAGCAGGGCAGGTGATGATCTCTATCCCAGACGAAGTTCATATGGTTTCAGGCAGGAGTTAAACAAGTTCCGAATAGCTCCACAGCAAAGGAACAGACTAGCAAGCAATGGGTCACAGGTTCAAATCCTAACACTGGTGCATTGCAGAGCCCGAAAGGCATGCAGTTGAATTCGCTCAGTCCCATCGGGGTGGTGAAGGCGGTCTTCTCCTTGTCAGCCTCTGCCACAGGAACCTGCCAGTACCCGCTAGTAAGGTCCAAAGTAGAAAAGAAGTTAGTTGATTTTAGTGCGGCTAAAGACTCCTCTATTCTAGGCAGCGGATATGCGTCTTTGTGGGTGATACGGTTGATTTGTCTATAGTCCACGCACATTCTCATGGTGCCGTCTTTCTTTTTCACCAGAACCAAGGGGGCTGCCCAGGGGCTACAGCTGTCTCTAATGACCCCAGCTTCTTTCATCTCTCTTAGCATGCCCTTTGCGTTCTGATAATGTGCAGGGGGTACAGGTCTGTGTCTTTCTTTTATCGGTGGGTGGCTCCCTGTGGGGATGTGGTGTTCTATCCCTTTTACTCTGCCGAAGTCTAGCGGGTGCTTACTAAAGACTCTCTCGTACTCCTGTACCACCCGGTAGACTCCTTGTTTTTGGTGCAGGGGAGTGGAGTCAGCACCCACGTGGAGTTTCTGGCACCAGTCCTCCTTTTGTTTCTGGGAGCCATTACCCTCCGCCTGAGGAGATGGAGGCAAGGGTTCCACGGCCCTGATAGCTTTGTGTTCGACCACAAACAGCTTGGCGAGTGTAGCGTACCTGGGTAAGTGTACCTCCCTCTCCCCAATGTTGAGAATGCGGATGGGCACCTTCCCATGACGGACATCAACCACCCCCCGGGCTGTCAAAATGGTGGGCCTGCTGTCTGAGTACACGGGTTCTACCATGGCTTGGTAGTCTCTACCTCTCAACCCGATTGCAGTCCGACACCAGATCATCATTTCACTTTTGGGAGGCATGGAAATGGGGAATGGGTCACTCAGTCTTACGCTACCGATCTCACCACCAGACAGTTCTACCTGCTGCCGTCTCATCAGGGCTTTTATCTCCTTGTTGAGGACTCTCTGTTGGCTGGAACTAGCATTCACCGCCACCTGTTGTAAGATTACAATTACCTCTGAAAGACAATTTTCAATTACGTTAGTACCCACTGTTATTTTAGGGTGACTTTCACGACGGTCAATGTCCACAATAATCACTCCCTGTGTCGGTAGTTCAACTTTACCAATTTTAATGGTCATCTCCTTGAACCCCATCTGCGGCACGGGTAAGCCATTACTGGCGATGATGCTCAAGTTACTGTCTGGATACCGTGTGATATCAGCATCAGTCCAATACTGCTTAAAAAGTACATAAGGGATAGTGGTTACTTGTGACCCAGTATCCAGCAAGGCACTCATGGGGATACCGTCCAGCACCACGGGTAAAACCGGGCGCCCCCCAACGTACTTATTACGCCAATTGTAAGGGCCTGGTGATCTTATGCCTGGGGGTTGGCCCTCTGCCCCAGGTTGGACCCGTTTAAATTACAGTACCTGGAAATGTGTCTGGGCTGGTTGCATCGACGGCAAATGGGCTGTCCACCCTCTGCGTAGCGGTCTGTGGGCCTCCCTCGGAACGACGGGATCCTCCTCTGTCGACGCCACGGGACATCCTCCGGACTTGAAGCCAGCTCGATGGGTCTTGACGTGTCCACTTGCAACGCCTGAACGGTCCTGGTCAATGCCGCGACGCTCCTGGTCAGCTCCTGGACTTGGTGGTGCAGGTCTTTCGTCGGGGCTTGGTTCAGGGCCTGTGCATCAGCCCCCACGAGATCCATAGAGGAGGGCGCCGCCTCCTGGTGGTTGGTGAGTGCAGGGCGCCGGGGGTTTATAGCGCCACTGGTTGCAGATTCACGGAGCACCCTTATGGCCCTGTCCTTAAATTGGGCAAAGGTCAGGTCGGGGTTCTGAAAGAACATGAGGCGCAGTTGGGCCCTGTGGGCGCTAGACAGCAGACCTTCTATGAATTGTTCTGTTAGCAGCTTATCCGTTTCCTGCACACTGCCAGGGTCAGTTTGTTGAATAGCCCTCAGGGCTTCCTGCAGATTTAGGGCATAGTCTCTGATGCTGTCCTGTGCCCGCTGCTTACACCCATAGAACCTCATTTTAATTTCAGCGGAGGTACGTGTGTCAAAGGTACCCCGCAGCCGGGCCAGAATACCCTTCACAGTTCTTTTCTCCTCAGTGGGCCATGATTTTACCTCCCTCTGGGCTGCGCCAGTTAACTGCCCTGTTAATATGCTGACCTTCTGTTCCTCTGTCAGGGGGTAAACTTGGAACAAACTGTATAGCCTTTCCTTGAAGTCAGTTAGGGCATGGGGCTCCCCTGAGTATTTGGGCAGCCAGGCCTCTCCAGGGATGTAGGGCAGGGAAAAGGGCATCACCGCTGCTGCAGCTGCGTTGGTGGTAGTGGGCGCCTCTGTATCCGACATCTTTCTCCCCCCTAGTTAAGCGTGGCCAACCTTCCGACGATCCTCTTCTGTAGGCCGCGGCTCCGCTGCTGCTGCTATGGACGAGGACCTGGCATCGCGTCCTGATGACGTCAGCGTCACTCTCTTTCCCTTCCAGGACCTTGCGCAGCGTCGGTGCGTGGGGCGGAGCTTCGGATCTCACGCGGTTTTGACGTCCACGCCCCTCTTCTTCCCGCGCGGCGTCCTGAAGATGGCGTCCGATGGCGGGAAGCAGCTGCGGATGGCGGGAAGACGGCAGAAAACGGCGGGAAACGGTCCAAGATGGCGTCTGATGGCGGGAATCGGCTCCGGATGGCGGGAAACTTCGCCACAGGTAAGTTACAAAAGTCTTTTTCAGGCACACAGTACCCGGTGGTTGCGGGCACGAAATCCTGCCGACTATGCCAAAGCTGACTCGCCCCCTGGGCCGTGGGTCACTCGGATCCAGGCAATAGGGAGCGATGGGGGTAGTAGTGGCAACCCGGTTCCGTGGCTCAGGGTGGTCAGGCCAGTGGTAGTCCGTTATGTGCTATTGATTATGTCCGACTACGCCACCCGTGGATTTGCGGTCATTAGGAACCGCCGCTGCAGGGCAGACCGCTGGGGCTGATGATATATGCAGCTGGGATGGTGTGACTCCCCACGGGAAGAGTGCGGCCCCAGGGCAGTGTGGTGGATGGTGGGAGTGATGGTAGTGAGAGTCCCGGTGCCGATAGTGCTGGAGGAGCAAGGAGCACACAGACAACAAGTTGCAGTCCAGGGTCTTTACTAAAACAGATAAACTGACCCATAAACAGTCCCGGCTAGGAGGGGACCTGGATGTCTGAGAGCAATGGGGAAATTGGCCCTGGTCAGGGTGAGGGTGTAGGCCTACCGTGCTTTCTGCGCTCCTTCTGGCTATCTCCTCGTTATAGGGTAACAGCCCACGTTTCCGAGCTTTCCGTGTATTCTCGCCTGTATGGCCTGCGACGTGGGTTCCTTTCTGCTCCCAGCCTTGTACGGCTTTACTGGTCCCTTCGGTTGTGGCAGGGCCTCCAGGCTTCTTAGGCCAAGGAATATAAAGTCCCTTGCGAACTGGTTATCTGATGGAGAATGTGGAATCCTCCCAGCCTCAGACACCAAAGTCTGGTAAAGTAAGTCTTTTATCTGCCAAGACAGGCTCTCTTCGCCTCTTGTCTCTGGCTTGTGGCTCTCCTCCTGCCACACTTCCTCTTAGGTGCAGTGCAACTGTCTGTCCCTGCTCTGCTCTGGGACAAGTCTCAGTGCTGAGACAGGCCATCAAGTTCTCTCTAACCCTGCCCCCAGTACCAGCTTTTATAGGGGCAGCCTGCTCCCCCTACTGGCCTGAGACAGGAGGCATTGCATGCTAATGTTCCCCTGACCAGAGAACCTCCCCCTTGCTCTCAGACACAGCTTTAATTACACTTGTGGCATCCAGGCCAGGGTGACACACCTGGAATTGAGTTTTTCAAAGAGAAGGTGTAGCCTCGCGGGGAAAAACATAGCAGAGTGCAGCCGACGGTCCTCATAATTTACAACATAGGATTGGAGTGTATTTTTTGAGGTCTTCATTTGAGCAACGCCATTTTAGCTGATTCACTAGTGAGCCGTCTAGATCGGAGTGGATTTTTTGAGGACCTAATTTTAGCAACTCTATTCTAGCTGATTCACTAGAGAGCCGTCTAGATCAGAGAGGGTATTTTGAGGATCTCCCTGTAGCCTCCAAACTGTACAGTTTGGTGCTGAGGTGACTGGAGTTGAGTTTTTCAAAGAGTGAGCGGAGCTTCGCAGGGAGAAACATAGCAGAGCATAGCAACACAGTCCTCATAATTTACAACATTGTATTGGAGTGGATTTTTTGAGGACCTAATTTGAGCAACTCCATTCTAGCTGATTCACTAGTGAGCCGTGTAGATCGGAGTGGATTTTTTGTGGACCTCATTTTAGTAACTCCATTCTAGCTGATTCACTAGTGAGCCATCTAGATCGGAGTGGGTATTTTGAGAATCTCGCTGTAGCCTCCAAACTGTACTGTTTGGTGCTGAGGTGACTGGAATCGAGTTTTTCAAAGAGTGAGCGGAGCTTCGCAGGGAGAAACATAACAGAGCGCAGCAACAGAGTCCTCATAATTTACAACATTGTATTGGAGTGGATTTTTTGAGGACCTCATTTTAGCAACTCCATTCTAGCTGATTCACTAGTGAGCCGTATAGATCGGAGTGGATTTTTTGGGGATCTTCCTGTAGCCTTCACTCTGTACAGTTTGGTGCTGAGGTGACTGGAATCGAGTTTTTCAAAGAGTGAGCGGAGCCTCGCGGGGAGTAACGTAACAGAGCGCAGCAGCACAGTCCTCATAATTTACAACATTGTATTGGCGTGGATTTTTTGAGGACCTCATTTGAGCAACTCCATTCTAGCTGATTCACTAGTGAGCCGTATAGATCGGAGTGGATTTTTTGAGGACCTCATTTTAGTAACTCCATTCTAGCTGATTCACTAGTGAGCCGTCTAGATCGGAGTGGGTATTTTGAGGATCTCCATGTAGCCTCCAAACTGTACTGTTTGGTGCTGAGGTGACTGGAATCGAGTTTTTCAAAAAGTGAGCGGAGCTTCGCAGGGAGAAACATAACAGAGCGCAGCAACAGAGTCCTCATAATTTAGAACATCGTATTGGAGTGGATTTTTTGAGGACCTCATTTTAGCAACTCCATTCTAGCTGATTCACTAGTGAGCCATATAGATCGGAGTGGATTTTTTGAGGACCTCATTTGAGCAACTCCATTCTAGCTGATTCACTAGTGAGCCGTATAGATTGGAGTGGATTTTTTGAGGTCTTCATTTGAGCAACTCCATTCTATCTGATTCACTAGTGAGCCGTCTAGATCGGAGTGGATTTTTTGTGGACCTCATTTTAGTAACTCCATTCTAGCTGATTCACTAGTGAGCCGTCTAGATCGGAGTGGATTTTTTGAGGACCTCATTTTAGTAACTCCATTCTAGCTGATTCACTAGTGAACCATCTAGATCAGAGTGGGTATTTTGAGGATCTCCCTGTAGCCTCCAAACTGTACTGTTTGGTGCTGAGGTGACTGAAATCGAGTTTTTCAAAGAGTGAGCGGAGCTTCGCAGGGAGAAACATAACAGAGCGCAGCAACAGAGTCCTCATAATTTACAACATTGTATTGGAGTGGATTTTTTGAGGACCTCATTTTAGCAACTCCATTCTAGCTGATTCACTAGTGAGCCGTATAGATCGGAGTGGATTTTTTGGGGATCTTCCTGTAGCCTTCACTCTGTACAGTTTGGTGCTGAGGTGACTGGAATCGAGTTTTTCAAAGAGTGAGCGGAGCTTCGCAGGGAGAAACATAACAGAGCGCAGCAACACAGTCCTCATAATTTACAACATTGTATTGGAGTGGATTTTTTGAGGACCTCATTTGAGCAACTCCATTCTAGCTGTTTCACTAGTGAGCCGTGTAGATCGGAGTGGATTTTTTGTGGACCTCATTTTAGTAACTCCATTCTAGCTGATTCACTAGTGAGCCGTCTAGATCGGAGTGGGTATTTTGAGGATCTCCCTGTAGCCTCCAAACTGTACTGTTTGGTGCTGAGGTGACTGGAATCGAGTTTTTCAAAGAGTGAGCGGAGCTTCGCAGGGAGAAACATAACAGAGCGCAGCAACAGAGTCCTCATAATTTACAACATTGTATTGGAGTGGATTTTTTGAGGACCTCATTTTAGCAACTCCATTCTAGCTGATTCACTAGTGAGCCGTATAGATCGGAGTGGATTTTTTGGGGATCTTCCTGTAGCCTTCACTCTGTACAGTTTGGTGCTGAGGTGACTGGAATCGAGTTTTTCAATGAGTGAGCGGAACCTCGCGGGGAGTAACGTAACAGAGCGCAGCAGCACAGTCCTCATAATTTACAACATTGTATTGGCGTGGATTTTTTGAGGACCTCATTTGAGCAACTCTATTCTAGCTGATTCACTAGTGAGCCGTATAGATCGGAGTGGATTTTTTGAGGACCTCATTTTAGCAACTCCATTCTAGCTGATTCACTAGTGAGCCGTATAGATCAGAGTGGATTTTTTGAGGACCTCATTTTAGTAACTCCATTCTAGCTGATTCACTAGTGAACCATCTAGATCGGAGTGGGTATTTTGAGGATCTCCCTGTAGCCTCCAAACTGTACTGTTTGGTGCTGAGGTGACTGGAATCGAGTTTTTCAAAGAGTGAGCGGAGCTTCGCAGGGAGAAACATAACAGAGCGCAGCAACAGAGTCCTCATAATTTACAACATTGTATTGGAGTGGATTTTTTGAGGACCTCATTTTAGCAACTCCATTCTAGCTGATTCACTAGTGAGCCGTATAGATCGGAGTGGATTTTTTGGGGATCTTCCTGTAGCCTTCACTCTGTACAGTTTGGTGCTGAGGTGACTGGAATCGAGTTTTTCAATGAGTGAGCGGAACCTCGCGGGGAGTAACGTAACAGAGCGCAGCAGCACAGTCCTCATAATTTACAACATTGTATTGGCGTGGATTTTTTGAGGACCTCATTTGAGCAACTCTATTCTAGCTGATTCACTAGTGAGCCGTATAGATCGGAGTGGATTTTTTGAGGACCTCATTTTAGCAACTCCATTCTAGCTGATTCACTAGTGAGCCGTATAGATCAGAGTGGATTTTTTGAGGACCTCATTTTAGTAACTCCATTCTAGCTGATTCACTAGTGAACCATCTAGATCGGAGTGGGTATTTTGAGGATCTCCCTGTAGCCTCCAAACTGTACTGTTTGGTGCTGAGGTGACTGGAATCGAGTTTTTCAAAGAGTGAGCGGAGCTTCGCAGGGAGAAACATAACAGAGCGCAGCAACAGAGTCCTCATAATTTACAACATTGTATTGGAGTGGATTTTTTGAGGACCTCATTTTAGCAACTCCATTCTAGCTGATTCACTAGTGAGCCGTATAGATCGGAGTGGATTTTTTGGGGATCTTCCTGTAGCCTTCACTCTGTACAGTTTGGTGCTGAGGTGACTGGAATCGAGTTTTTCAATGAGTGAGCGGAACCTCGCGGGGAGTAACGTAACAGAGCGCAGCAGCACAGTCCTCATAATTTACAACATTGTATTGGCGTGGATTTTTTGAGGACCTCATTTGAGCAACTCTATTCTAGCTGATTCACTAGTGAGCCGTATAGATCGGAGTGGATTTTTTGAGGACCTCATTTTAGCAACTCCATTCTAGCTGATTCACTAGTGAGCCGTATAGATCAGAGTGGATTTCTTGAGGATCTCCCTGTAGCCTCCAAACTGTACTGTTTGGTGCTGAGGTGACTGGAATCGAGTTTTTCAAAGAGTGAGCGGAGCTTCGCAGGGAGTAACGTAACAGAGCGCAGCAACAGAGTCCTCATAATTTACAACATTGTATTGGTGTGGATTTGTTGAGGTCCTCATTTGAGCAACTCCATTCTAGCTGATTCACTAGTGAGCCGTATAGATCGGAGTGGATTTTTTGAGGACCTCATTTGAGCAACTCCATTCTAGCTGATTCACTAGTGAGCCGTATAGATTGGAGTGGATTTTTTGAGGACCTCATTTTAGTAACTCCATTCTATCTGATTCACTAGTGAGCCGTCTAGATCGGTGTGGATTTTTAGATGATCTCCCTGTAGCCTCTATTCTGTACAGTTCATTGGTGACCTGACTAGAATGGAGTTGCTGGAGCGATGTCCTCATAGGATCAAATCCAATCTAGACGGCTCATGACTGAAACCTCCAGAATGGAGTTAATTCCAGGAGCTCCTCATAGATTCCAATCTCGTGGCATAGGAATTATAAATGTATGTATATATTGTCACTTTTTGTGACATACATAATTACACACAGCACTGCTTGTTCAGTTTTGCCCAAATTTGACTTTTACTGTATTTCCACCAGTCCCAGCCACAGCAGCGACATTTCTGAAGAGTGGGCGGAGCTAGACAACATTTATGTGATCATTTCTGCCACATTTGTGATGTAAATTATGATAATGTCCACCCGCTCTTCAAAATGCTGGTGCTGACCAGGACTGGTGGACAAACAAGAAAAGTAAAATTTTGTCAAACATGAACAATCAGAGCTTTGTGTAAGTTTTTAAACTATGAAAAGTGATAATATAAAAAACAAACAAATTTTTTAATTTAACAAAAAAAAAGCTTTCTACCTCTCACCTTTTATTAAATACTGGCATGCAAAATTTGTTTCTTCATGAATTGTGGTTGTAATCTTGTATAATGTCTGCCAAGAAATAATAAAACACCCTGCAGCAACTCCAATCTATATTTTTTTTGTTTTCTTTTACATTTTAGCCCCTTTTTGTAATACAATCTTACTATTAGCGCCATATAGTAGTTTTGGCCAACATCTTGTAGTAATGTCCCCATCATGGTTCCTATCTTGTGCTTATGTCCCCCATCATGGTCCTCATCTTGTTTTATTGTCTCCCATCATGGCCATCTTGTAGAAATATCCTCTTACCTGGTCCCCTTTTTGTAGCAATCTCACCATTCGGCTCCCTATCTCACAGTAACGTGTCCCTTCCTGGTCCACTTTTTGTAGTAATGTCTCTTTGCAGTAATGTCAAGATCCTGATCCTCATCTTCTAGTACTGTTCCCATCCTGGTCCCCTGCAGACATTAGCTGCTGGCCTGTGATTGACCCACAGTTGGCATTGGTATAGCTGAGCAAAGAGCTTGTCTGTGCACGGCACCTGCAATATGTTCCACTGAAAAAGTGCTGACGTGCCACAATCCTCAAGGTGTATGGTGCCTGCGGCCTGCATGAAGCAGCCTCTGTGGCCAAATGTTTGAGACCCCCACTCGAGTCTATAAAGCTACAGCTGCCAATCAAAATACAGGGTGCCATGATATACTGAGGGGCTGCGATTTGGTTTGATTAGTTATTCTGTGATGACAGATTCTCTTTACACCCCGAGTGATTTCAGACCAATCACCTATTCTGTGGAGAAGTAATAAAGATTTACAAGACAGTGACTTGAAGGGTCAACGTGATATTTGAAATTTTTTCTCAACATTTTATTTCAGTTATATTTTCAAGCAGATCAGGGGGTGTTCATATCCTGAGCCGACCATAAGCTGCCCCCAAAAAACTCACTGTCTTCACCGAGGGGTGCGCAGTTCAGGCAAAAGAAACGTATACACAGTCCATAATATGGATATCCATGGAAAACGGGGGGCTTATAGTGATCGATGGGTTATTGCATTGTGGGGTTTCTAGTTTCTGCTTGAAAGTATAAGGAGATTCACAAATGAAAAAGATATCATACAAGGTTTACTTAAATCTTGCAAATGAGAAAACAGGTGTACTGGTGTGATAATTCTAAAAATACAGGTGCATCTCACTAAATTAGAATATCATCAAAAAGTTAATTTATTTCAGTTCTTCAATACAAAAAGTGAAACTCATATAGAGTTATTACAGACAGAGTCATCTATTTCAAGTGTTTATGTAGCACCCTGAGGATTCGGCTGCTACAGGGGTATTGCACCTCGAACCAGAGGTGTGATATTCCACTCCCGGGTAAGGATGGAGTGTGGACCGGGGCTCAGTAGGCTGCATGTGTAGCACCCCGAGGACTCGGCTGCTACAGGGGTATTGCACCTCAAACCAGAGGTGTGGTATTCCACTCCCGGGTAAGGATGGAGTGTGGGACTGAGCTCAGTAGGCTGCATGCACTACATACATCCCATTTCCGGGGGACAGATCAATGGTACTCCCACCAAGTAGATGTGCAGGTACGACAGTGTCTGTCCCTGGCTGGAGTGGGAGGGGGGTGGAACATCCCAGTAGTGTAGGGGCAGATAGGGGAGGGGCTCTGGGCATAGAGGTAGGAGCCCATTGGGTGCTAGACACCTGGGCTCACACATAGAGGGAGTATATATGGTGGGCACCATCTAGAGACAGGGTCAGTCAGTAGAGAGAGAGGAGCTCAGCCAAGGAGGGCTGACAGGGAGCTGCGGCTCCGGCTGGGCCCAGCTCCAGGGCCAGGCCTGTAGTGGAAAGGAGGAAGAAGAGAGGCCCAGAGTCACTAGCCAAGAGGGAACCCTGAGATCCCAAGAGTGACCAAAAAGGGTGAAGGGTTGGCACAACAGGGTACCGGAACCCAAACTGGCGGAGGCAAAAGTAACCCTTAACCAGGAACCGGAGGTCGTGGTCAAGTTTTGGCCCGACCCTCACCACATCCACCAGGAAGGTACACCACGAGTAGGGTCAGGAAAGCCATAAAAGGTTTTACCATCGAGAGGCCCAAGGGAGCCGGACAAAGGTGGATCCCTGGTGGGAACGGCCAGTAGAAAGACAGAGAGGGGAGCTCAAGACCACGCTCCGGACTGCCCGGGGGTTGGCCGAGTCCCGCACCTGGTGGACGCAGCACGGCTCGGGTGGTCACTCCCGGCCGAAGTGACTGAAGCAACACCTGTGAGTAAAAACCCTGAAACTGCATGATACGTTTCTGAGTCTCCTTGCTGCACCGTCATCTACACTTGCTGCCCTGAGGCCATACCCCTCCCGTTGGGGGTTATACCACCACGCTGCACAATCTTACCACCGGTCTCAGCGGTCTGCCCTGCAGCGGCGGCTCCATAGCTGCATTCAACGGGTGGCGTAGTCGAACTTTCTAACATCAACTGCTATATACCGCCACTCAGTCTGACTCCCTGGGCACGGACCGGGTCACCGCCACGAGACTACTACCCCTATCTGATCCGGCTCCGGGTAAACCCCCGTGCGCGCGATGCCGCACGACGAAGGCCCAGGGGTGCGTCACATGCACCACACACACCCCATTTCCGAGGAACAGACCAACGGTGCTCCCACTAGACAGAGTGCAGGCACGACAGCTTCTGTTCCTGGCTGGAGTGGGGAGGGGGAGGAAAACCCAGTGGTGTAGGAGCAGATAGGGGTGGGTTTCTGGGCATAGGTAGGAGCCCATTGGTTGCTAGTCACCTGGGCTCACACATAGAGGGAGGTATATAAGGTGGGCACCATCTTAGGACAGGGTTCAGTTCAGGCAGGAGGAGAAGAGGAGAGGAGCTCAGCCAGAGAGGGCTGACAGGGAGCTGTGGCTCAGTCTGGGCCCAGCTCCAGAGCCAGGCCTGGAGTAGAGGCCTGAGACAGCAGAGAGGGAGAGAAGAGAAGGAACAGCAAGGAGAGTAAGAAAGGAACTGAAACAGAGGAGAAAGGAGGCGAGGAACACAGAGAAAGGCCCAGAGACACGAAGGCAGAAGGAACCCCATATTCCCAGAGGAGATACTGGGTGAAGGGTTGGCAGAGCAGGGTACCGGAACCCGAATTGGTGGAGGCGACTAATCCTCAGCCAAAACCGGAGGTTTTCACCACATCTTGGTGCGACCCCTCACTACATCCACCAGAAAGGCATACCGCATAGGGTCAGGGAAACCGGAGAGAGGTTTCACCAACAGAAGGCCCGAGGAAGCTGGACAAAGGTGGGTCACTGGTGGGGACGGCCAGTAGAAAGGAAGAGAGGGGAGCTCTGAACCGCACTCTGGAATTGCCTGGGAGTTGACCGAGTCCCTCACCTGGTGGACGCAGCACGGCTCGGGCGGTCACTGCTGGCCGAAGTGATCTGAACAACAACAGTGAGTAAAGCTTTGGAAACTGCACCACAAGTCTCTGTGTTTCATCGCCGTACCAGCACCATCAGTACTGGGACACTCGCACCATCACTCCCATCATTATCCACACTAGCTGCCCTGAGGCAATACTCCTCCCGTGGGGAGTCATCCCATACTCAGCTGCACAAACAACATCAGCCTCAGCGGTCTGCAGTGCAGCGGCGGTCCCCACTGACCGCAATCCACGGGTGGCGTAGTCGGACACTTATTACAATACAAATAGACTGCCACTGGTTTGACCACCCTGGGCACGGACCGGGTCACCGCCACACGGAGACTACAACCCCCAACCTCCAGCGATCCGGTTCCGGGTATTCCCTCTGCACAGCAGCAGCAGCACAGGCCCAGGGGGCGCGTCATTTATTTCTGTTAATGTTGATGATTATGGCTTACAGCCAATGAAAACACAAAAGTCATTATCTCAGTAAATTAGAATAATTAACAAAAAACACCTGCAAAGGCTTCCTAAGCATTTAACAAGGTCCCTTAGTCTGTTTCAGTAGGCTCCACAATCATGGGGAAAACTGCTGGCTTGACAGATGTCCAGAAGGCAGTCACTGACACACTCCACAAGGTCTCAGAGTCTGGAGGAAGAGTGGAGAGGCCACAATCCAAGCTGCTGGAGGTCTAGTGTGAAGTTTCCTCAATCAGTGATGGTTTGAGGAGCCATGACATCTGCTGGTGTAGGTCCACTCTGTTTTATCAAGACCAAAGTCAGCGCAGCCATCTACCAGGACATTTTACAGCACTTCATGCTTCCCTCTGCCGACAAGCTTTTTGGAGTTGGAAATGTCATTCTCAAGCAGGACTTGGCTCCTGTCCACACGGCCAAAAGTACCAATGCCTGGTTTACACACAACAGTATCACTGTGCTTGATTGGCAGAAAACTCACCTGACCATAACCCCATAGAGAATCTATTATAGAGAATCTATGGGGTATTGTCGAGAGGAAGATGAGAGACACCAGACCCAATAATGCAGACGAGCTGAAGGCTGCTATCAAAGCCATCTGGGCTTCCATAACACCTCAGCAGTGCCACAGGCTGATCGCCTCCATGCCACATTGCCGCACTGATGCAGTAATTGATGCAAAAGGATCCCAAACCAAGTATTGAGGGCATTTACTGACCATACATTTCAGATTTTAAAATAATTTTTCAAGCTGTTATAAAGTATTCTAATTTACTGAGATAATGACTTTTGTGTTTTCATTGGTTGTAAGCCATAATCAACATTAACAAAAATAAACACTTGAAATAGATCACTCTGTGTGTAATGACTCTATATAATATGACTTTCACTTTTTGTATTGAAGAACTGAAATAAATTAACTTTTTGATGATATTCTAATTTAGTGAGATGCACCTGTAGATAAAAGGGTTTAACTTGAATTGACGTCATAGCACAGACCTGCATCAACTCAGCTTAAACAGAACAAAACCCATAGGACCCTATTCATCATAGTTTTTACTCCAGAATTCTGTTATAAAATGCTCAATCGTATAATTTGGATGCAACTGAAGACTATGTAAAAATGTTGCAACTTTTTCCTTTCTAATGGCATTTTTATCGGTAAGTGGGCAGGGTTGTGATGACTGCTGTTTGGCAACTTCATCATGAGCAGCGGTGGTCGCTACAAATTCTCCTCCAGTAAGTGGCATAGCATGGAGGCGCTGTCCAGTCATCAGACGCTTCTGATGAATATGTCTCTTAATGAATCAGGAGCTGCGTCCTTCACCTCCGCCCTCTCATCAAGACATTAATCAGGTGCATAGTTCTTTAAGGTGACAATGCAGCAATTTAGCTCGAGTAGTTAATATTTTGTATGCATTTATGTACATAAATGACATAGCCGAGTGCTGTGATGGCCTATTTTTATTAGTCCCATACAGAATCCATAAATGGACGGACAGACCTGTGCTAAGCATACGTGAAAATTATTTTATCAAACATGGACATAGTCTTTCCTAAGTAACATTGGGGTCCCTGGTGGTCCTAACCTCAGCAACTTATATTTTATCCAATATGACAGTAACAGTGTGTCCGTCCCCAGCCTGTGTTCATGTACTCTATGTAATGTAACCTGCTTTAGTGTAAGGCTATGTGCCCACGATGCAGAAATGCTCAGTTTCCGCATCTCCCTGGCAGAAAAAACGCATGCGGATTGCACATGCGGATTGCACATGCGGATTGCACATGCGGATTGCACATGCGGATGTGAAGCGTTCTTCACTTGCATTTCCGCATGCGGGTTGACAAGCGCTTTCCAAGCGATTTTAACATCACTTGGAAAGTGCTTGACAACTTGGTCACACTATATAAATCCATGCAACCGGCATGGATTTTTATAGTGTGACCGAAAGAATGGTAAAAAATAAATCTATACTTACCTTCTGATGGCCCCCGCTGTCTTGCTTCGCTCCGTCCTGGCTGCCGGCAGCGCGCGGTACACTGAAGGACCTGCCGTCATATGACTGACGTCAGCGCAGGTCCTTCAGTCCACAGCACGCTGCCGGCAAGTGAAGAAAGGGACACCGCGAGCCATCAGAAGGTAAGAATAATATTTATTTTTTATTTTATTCTTTTTTTCACAGGTTCTATGGTACCCAGGTCCGGAGGAGAGTCTCCTGTCCTCCACACCCGGGTGCCATCCGCACATAGAAACGCATATTATCCATGTGTGCAAATGTGCGGACACAGATGATATGCGTTTCAATGCAAGTCAATGGAGGCAATTACGCTGCGTGTCCGCAAAATTAATGGACATGCTGCGGATTATCATTCCGGAAAAATACGCAGCATGTGCACAGCACGGATTATCCTTGGGGAACATGGCAGGTCTTCTACCATGCGTTTAAGCGTTTCTGCAGCGTTTTTGCCGGTGCTTAAACGCATCGTGGCCACACAGCCTAACAGCGTGTCCCTCCCCTGTGTTCATGGACTGTAATGTTATCAGGCCTAGGTCAACATCTCTTGTTGCATCTAGAGGGTGTGAACCCTTCCCCCATCCAGGGGCTGATCCCAGTAGACAGAACAATAGACTCATGTTTGGCCCAGTCAGTTACGTGGGGCCTCCCGATGCTGGAGGGTCTCAGGCTGCGGCCAGATCCTCGTGGCATGTGTGGATTGATAGAAGCTGCCACGTGGGACTGTGTTGTGTCCCTCATCTGCTGGATCCATTGAACTCATCCAAGGACTATTTCTATATTTTCCCTGGCGGGAGGCGCCCCCGGACTTGTTTCTGCTGTTATATAGCAAAAACGAACCAAATACAGAGTATATGGCAAAGAATCAAAAAACTTTATTGTAAACAATATACAGAAAAGACATACATGATTAAAAAGGACGACACACAGACAACCAAACTGGGTGACACATATACAACATAATAATAGATGTTAAATATCTATTGGGACAAAGTACAAGAAGTGCTAGTATTCAAGTCATTTATGCACTGGTACAAAATTATGGCATATTTCATCACTATGGATATGTACCACGTGCCATATGGCCTATAGTGCCCTATGAAAAAAAGCTAAAGAATTATATTGCACTCTTACCCATATTAGATCAGCACCCAGAATAAACAAGGACCCCAATGCGTGTTTCGCGTGGTATATCCTATGGATTCCTCGGGTGGGGGGGGGATTGTTTAATAGGACATTCCATGTCTTTTTAAATATACTTTGGTCCGTTCCAGTCACGTGACCGCAGGCCCTAATCATCTCCTGGACCATTAGCGCATGCACGCTGAACCGCCCCAGCCAGATACGTCACGCACGGCCATCAAGGTGAACCACGCATGACAGGGAACCAGGACTCGTTGCCATGGCCCCCCTCACACCGGCCACGCAGCCCCCCCTGGATGCCCCTCTACCCAGCCCATGCCCCCCTCACACCAGCCACACAGCCCCCCTGGATGCCCCTCTACCCAGCCCATGCCCCCCTCACACCAGCCACACAGCCCCCCTGGATGCCCCTCTACCTAGCCCATGCCCCCCTCACACCAGCCACGCAGCGACCTGGATACCCCTCTACATACCCCATTCCCCCTAACACCAGCCACGCAGCCCCCCTGGATGCTCCTCTACCTAGCCCATGCCCCCCTCACACCAGCCACGCAGCACCCCTGGATGCCCCTCTACCTAGCCCATGCCCCCCTCACACCAGCCACGCTGCCCCCTGGAGGCCTCTACAACATTTATTCACATGGTCAGCTCTCCCCACCTCAGTCCACTCCGGATCAGCATCAGTCCTCACAGCAGAATGCTGAACACGAGCTCCTCAGCAGAGCCGTAGCCAGGGCACAGGTTGTTACACAGCTCAGTACAGGAACCTCAGCCGAGTCCTGGAACTCTTTTTATTAGAAAAGTATAAAACAAACCATAAAACACACTGCACAAAGAACAAATTGCAAAACACAAACAAGTCCAAATTATAATGTCCAGTATGAATTAAAAGGCAAAAATGTCCTGCAATGTTCATGGAACATAAAACGTCATTTCCAAAAGTCCCCCCCAGCAAGGGAAGACCTTAACCCTTTTTTTCCAAAAATATCCCCTTCCAACATTCACTCCACATTCATACTTAAACCCCCAAAACAAAACAACAAACTGGCCCACTGCCAAAAACAAAGAAATAGGCCACCTGGCCGAAACAAAAACTAAGAAATAGGCCACCTGGCCGAAACAAAAACTTAATACACAGCAAACCTTTTTTTTGTAGTTTTTTATTTATTTATTTATTTTTTTGCTCCCACTCCCAACACCCAAGGTCCCACAATAGTCTGTGGCCTCATCACACCAGGGTCCCACTAAAGTTTGTGGCCCACAAAGATACCAGGTCCTTTTGCCTTTTTTCCCATCCATTTTAGGATGTCCAAACCACCAACCCATCCACCAAAACCCCTCCCCCCCTCCCCCCTGAAACCCCCCACCCAACCTACACTAAACCCCCCCCAAACACACATCATAATACACAGACATATAAAAAATAATATACGCAACTTTATAACACTACAATAAACCTAAAAAACTTAATCACATTACCATATACAACAACCATGAACCAAAATCAGACCCAAGTTCGGTGCTTGCAAGCCCTATATACGGGTTCCAATACCATAAAACAAAAAACTACACGTGAGGGTAACAGCCCACCACCGGGAACTGGAGACTACAGAGGCTCTCACCCTAATCTATCACACAGAATCCTATCCCTCTCTAATAAAGAAAAAGAAAAATCTGTCCCTACCACCCTACCAATCTTTCCCTACCTGTCCCTACCTGTCCCTCACTACCAACCTAATACTAACTACCTGTCCCTAAAGACTGTCCCTACGTGTCCCTCCCTGACCCTACACATCTATCTGACCCTACAAATAAATATAAAATATAGAAAGGGACTAAACTAACCCTATCACAGACACACATTCCCTAACTCTCCCTAGGGCACATTAAATGAGAACCCCCTCCATAGAAGGGAAGCCCTCCCTGCACCCAGCCTCTCATACTCCAGCGAGCGCACTTTTGCCAGGTCACCCAGGATGTTCCTAATCACCTCTTCCCATGGGAGGACTTTCTGCTGGGTGGACACTAAACACCGTGCGTTCCACGTGTAAAACCTAGTCACTAAGCTAACTAAGAAAACAGTGCCCCGATCTCGGCCACCAAGGGATCTGAATGCCCCATAGGCCCACTCCGCATAGGAAAGGCCTGCCAGCCTGGGCCAGCCAATGGAAGCACCCACCCTCTTGTAGACCTCTGTATTAAAAGGACACCGAAGCAGGAAGTGCTCCATGCTTTCAAGCATGCCGCCACACTCCTCGCGGGGACAATCCCGGTCATCAGAGTTCCTGTACTTCAGGTTGTCCCTCACATACAGTCTCCCATGGAAGCAGCGCCAAGCCAAGTCCCAAAACTTCAAGGGGATCCGCTTAGAGTTTAATAACCCGAGCCCCACCTCCAGATCCTGGCTTGGGCAATCCTTGAGGGCCAGGGGCTTCTGGAAGTGGGTCAACAGAACCCTATTGTCAAGTAACCTCCTTGACAAGGTCCTGATCTCCCACACTCCCAGACCCCACCGGCGGATCACCTTCACAACCAGGGTAGCATAAGCCGGAAGATGCCCATGAGGCGTGCGAAGGTCCTTCACCCGCCCTCCTGTCTCCCATTGCTGGAAGAAAGGCCGAAACCACCCCCTACAGGAGAATACCCACGGAGGAGCCCTCTCTAACCAGAGGTTGGCGATGTTTGCATTAAGAAAGGTGTTTACTAGAAACACCACTGGGTTGACCATACCCAACCCTCCTAGTCTCCTCGTGCGGTACGTGACCTCCCTCTTTATTAGGTTCAGCCTATTCCCCCATAATAGTTGGAAGAACAGGCTGTAGACCCGTGTCCAAAGAGGTTCTGGCAAGATGCAGACGCTGCCCAGGTATATTAATAAAGGGAGCAAATACCCCTTGGCCAGGTTAACCCTTTCCCTCAGGGTCAAGGACCAACCCTTCCACTGATCCACCTTCTGGGCGGCAATCTTAAGTCTGCCCTCCCAGTTTTGCTGGGGATAGTCCCCCGGGCCGAAACTGATGCCTAAAATTTTTGCTGTGGCCTGAGGCCCTGGAAGGGTGTCCGGGAGATCAAAACTAGGATCTCCCCCTCCTAGCCAGAGACTCTCACACTTATCCCGGTTGATCATGGACCCAGATGCCACAGAGTAGCGCTCAACCTCAGACATGACCCAGTCTGCCTCCTCTCTCGAGGATACAAAAAGGGAAACGTCGTCGGCGTACGCCACTACCCTCAAGGTGGTCTCTGGCTCCGCCCGGTCCATCCCGACTCCTACCAACGGTCCGCGTTCCACTCTCCTTAAAAAGGGGTCGATCGCGAACACGTATAACAGTGGGCTCAGAGGACAGCCCTGGCGGACACCAGACTTCACCTCAAAAGGGGGTCCGACCCAACCGTTCACAAGCGGAAAAGTCTCTGCCCCATTCTATAATACTCTCAACCAATCAACAAACCTCCCGGGCAGACCGTACCTCAGAAGGACGGACCAGAGGTACTCATGGTTAACCCGGTCAAACGCCTTCGCCTGGTCTAAGGACAGCAAGTACCCCTTCCAGTGACCTGCCCTGCTCTGCTCCACTGCCTCCCGGACACCGAGCACAGCACTAAAAGTACTGCGGCCTGGAACAGAGCAGTGCTGGGCCCCTGAAAGGAGCCGGGGTGCAAACTTCACCAACCGATTGAAAAGCACCTTTGCCAGAACCTTTCGGTCCGTATTGAGAAGCGCTATGGGACGCCAATTCTCAATACGGGACGAGTCTTTACCCTTTGACAGAATAATCAGGGCGGACTTCCTCATTGAACCGGGCAGAAAGTCCGAGGAGAGACATTCATTAAAAACCTCAGTCATGAGGGGGACCAAAGAGTCCCTAAAAGTCCTGTAAAACTCGGATGTTAAGCCATCCGGACCGGGCGATTTTTTGGGCCGGAGCCCATCAATGGCCCGTCTCACTTCCTCTTCCCTGATTGCTTCTGCCAAAACATGAAGAGAGGGGTCATCCCCTGGCTCAGGGATGGTTTCAGCCAGGAAAGCCGACATCTCATCCCGATCTGGATCCCTCCTTCCCAAGAGGTGCGAGTAGAAGAATCTGACCACCTCCAGGATCCCTGATTTGGATCTGTTCAGGGAACCCGTACTGTCGATCAGTCCTGTTACCATCTTGCAACTCACTGACATCCTGCAGTTCCTGTAGGGGTCGGGCGAGCGGTACCTCCCGAAATCCCTCTCAAAAACTAAGGATGTGTGCCTATCATACTGGCACCCCTTGAGCAAGGCCTTCACCCTGGAGATTTTCTCACGGTCCCCTCCAGTCAAGACGAGCTGCTCGAGTTTCCTCCCCAGCTCCCGATACAGGCGGTACCTGTTCAGGACTCTGAGGCTCGAGAGCTGACGGAAGAACCCCGCAACCCTTCTTTTGAAGATCTCCCACCACTCAGACTTACTGCTACAGAGACCCAAGAGAGGTACCTGGCTCTGAAGAAATGCCTCAAAGGATTGTCTTACATCCGCTTCTCCCAACAGGGACGAATTCAGCTTCCATAGGCCTCTCCCTATCCGGGGAGTCTCTGTAACATTCAAGGAAAAGAAAATAAAACAGTGATCGGAGAATTCCACCTCAACAGCGGACACTGCAGAAGAGACGGCTTCCTCCTTTAAAAAAAACCTATCTATCCTAGACCTACAACTACCCCTATGAAAGGTGAAACCCCCGTGACCTGGGGTGTGCCGGATGTGGACATCCACCAGGCGAGCTTCGCTTGCTATGCTATTAAGAGTATTACTATCAAAATCCAGCCTTCGGTCTCCGGGGCCTCCCCTATCACGGGATCTAGTTATAGTATTAAAGTCCCCACCGAAGACCACCTGCCGGCTGGTAAAAAGATAGGGTTTGATCTTCAGGAAGAGACATTTACGGTCCCACCTTGACTGTGGACCATAGATGTTAATGAGCCGGAGCTCCTGTCCCCCCATGAAGACGTCAAGGACCAAGCACCTCCCCATTTCTACCTCGATCACCCGTCTGCATTCCACCGAAGCGGCCTTAAAAAGGACCGCTACCTTGCTATACGGCTCTGCCGCAAGAGACCAGTATGAGGGCCCGCACCTCCACTCCCTCCTTGCTTTGTAAATGGCCCCCATGTCCGTTAGTCTGGTCTCCTGCAAAAATAAAATGTCAGCCTCAACTCGGTTGAAAAAATCAAAGGCCATAAATCTGGCCGTATCTGACTTTATACTGGCGACATTAATCGACGCCAGAGTCAACTGGGTAGGTTCCGCCATCATGGGTGATTGAGTTAGACGGCCTTCTTTTTGACCGTACCCCCCGATTTTTTCCGCTCACCTTCAGAGGAGGAGCCAGACTCTCCCCTCCTCTTCAGTGACACCGAGGTGGCCATGGTACCCGCCACCTCCTTCCCAGTACTGGGTTCCTCACACCTGGACCCCAGGGCAGTCCCCCCCCCCCAGAGGAAAGTGAGCCCCCGGAGGATGGACCCCGCCGCTCCCTGAAGGCACCTCAGATGTTACCGCCGGTCCCCCGCCCCCAACCTCCGACACAGCAGAGTCATCGAAGGCATGGAACCGGTTGGAGAGGGGGATCAGAGGGGAGCCGGTGAGCCCTTCCGTAGGCACCTTAGCGGCCAGGGGGGGGGGCTTTAGATGTTTTTGCCCCTTTTTTGTTCCTCCTCCTCCGACTCTTAATGGTCTTACCGTCACCTGATTTTTTAGGCTGCTCCACCACCTCCTCGTCCAGACTTTCATACTGGGAGGAATCATCAGAAGCAGCCACCTCCTCCCTCTCCATCCTCCTGATCTCCTCGTTCACCGCCTCCTCCCCCAGGGCCTTAGGGGCTCCGGCTGCCGCTTCTGGGGTGGAGACAGACATCACCCCAGTCGCCTGAGGCTTATCCTGCCCCCTACCCCCACGGCGCCTCACCTGTTGCCGCTGGTGGGCAGATGAACTGGCCTCGCCTTCCCTCACTGGCCCCTCAGCTCCTCTCCTGCCCCCACCTCCAGCTCCAGCAGAGGATGCACCGCTGGGGACCCCCCCACGGCTCTCCCCCGCCTGACCAGAGATGGTGTTAGAAATGGAGCGGGGGCAGCGGCTATACGGGTGACCTAGGTCACCACACAGATGACACCTAATGTCACCACAGGCCGCGGCAAGATGACCTACCCCGCCACACAAGGCACATTTCTGCACCTTGCAGCCCGCGCTGAAGTGACGGGGATCACCGCACCTGTGGCAGACCTTCGGTTGCCCCTGGTAGAAGATCAGGATCCTGTCTCTCCCCAGAAATGCTGAGGAAGGGATGTGGGTGACAGTACCGCCTGAGACCTTCAACCTCATCATGAAGGTCCAGCCCCCTGACCAAATGCCAAACTCGTCCCTGTTCTTTTTTGGGAAGTCCGTGACCTCCCCATAGCGAGAAAGCCACGTCAAGATATCGACCCCAGAGAGTGACTCGTTATTGGTTAGAACGGTCACCCTCTTTACGCCATTTTGGCGAGACACCGCCTGCACGGCAAAATCTCGCCAGCCGGGCTCCCCCTTCACCAGTTCAAAATTCGACCAGAAAAGCTCTAGGCCCTCCGGTCGAACAAAACTGATGTCGAAGACGGGGGTACCAAAAGGATGGATCAGGGCAAAGATGTCAGTCGCCCTGAAGTCCATCTTCAGGAGGAGCTCCACGACCCTCGCTCTTGGCGGACACGCTTCACTGCCCCTCCACCGAAGACGAACTACATTCCTCCTGGCCACCCCCTGCCCGGCTGTCGGGAGGGACCACACTGTCTCCCCCTCCCTTTTATCTTGGAAGGCGGCCAGGCCGTGTCTATCCAGCCAAAAGGCCAGGTCCACCTCTCTTCCCTCTACCTGGATCGTCCATTCTCCCTTCTTGAGGGCCTCCAGGAAACGGCGTCGCAAGTCACCATCCCTGAGGTCCAGAGGTGAGGAAGCCCCCCGAGAAGACCCCGAGGCCCCGGCTACTACCCCCGCAAAACTCCGAGGACCAGCAGCCGGGGGGGCAGATGGACCAGCCCTGTCCCCACTCCCCCCACTACCAACAGACATACCATTCTTACCCCCGGCCACAGACACACCAACATTCGTATCCTCAACCACAGCCACATTCATACCCACGCCATCCCCATCCATGTCAACAGTCACCCCACTTGGGCCACTCTCACTCACATGCACACTGGGGTCACAGTTTTTCATTTTTTGCCAGCAGTTTTTCCACTGCTGCCACCTGCTGGCAGCACCTTCCCTGCCGGGGGGATTTGGGAGCCAGGTGCTGAGACTTTTGCCGGTGCCCCTGCCCCAGATAAGCCCACGAGCACAGGGGACACCGACAGGCAGGCACCACCTCTGCTGTCTGTTACAGCTGTGGCACCACTGCTCCCAGCAGCTGCCAACGCTAAGCCCCACCTCTTTTGGGCAGAGCCACGCCCACTTGGACGGGTTTAGTCTGCGAGGCCACGCCCCCCGCACCAGGCAGCACGGTGGGGGCCCCGGAGGCCACTCCCACCGGTGCCGTGGGTGACAGGGAGGCCACGCCCCCCGCACCAGGCAGCACAGTGGGGGCCCCAGAGGCCACTCCGACCGGTGCTGTGGATGACAGGGAGGCCACGCCCCCCACACCAGGCAGCACGGTGGGGGCCCCAGAGGCCACTGCCACCGGTGCCTTTGGTGACAGGGAGGCCACGCCCCCCGCACCAGGCAGCACGGTGGGGGCCCCAGAGGCCACTCCCACTGGCGCTGTGGACGGCTGGGAGGCCACGCCCCCCAAAGCCGGCCGCGCCGGGACCCCCGAAGCCGACCCAGAACCGGGTCTACTCACAGGGGCCCCTGGACCAGCGGCACCAGCTCTCAGGGGCATAGCACCCCCTACCGTCACACCCTTTGCCACAAAAAGCCTGGCCACCCCAGCTCCGGCGGCTGGCCCCAGGCTAGGCCACTCCCCCTCGGCACCCAGCGGCGGTGGAGCCCCCCGCGCTGACCCATTACCGGGCCCCTGCGCAGGGGGCCCTGACCTCACCACGGATTTTGCCAGGGGAGCAAGCCCCACCTTACGCTTATGAGCCGGCTCTGCCGGAGCCGCAGGCCCCGCGCCCTTTACCTTACCAGGTTTCTGGGTCCCTAAAAGTGATCCAGATTTTTTAGTGGATCCGTGTGTGAGGGACCCAGACAACCCAGCACACGCCGCCGGAGACGCGGCCCTGGCTGTCGGTGCGCCGCCGGCAGCGCAGGAGGCAGCGGCAGATGTACACGCCGCCTCCTGCATGCCAGCAGGTGCACCAGGTGCCAGGCCAGACCCCCCTTTTACAGGGGCTCCAGCATGAGCACCACCACCAATGACACCCACCGTCGGGCCGCCCTCCGCGCCATGCTCCATATCAGACACATCGGACCCACTGCCTCCATTACCACAAACAGAGGCAGCGCTCTGCGTGCCATGGCCTATGTTCTCCCCGCTCCCTCGCTGTGGACCCACAACAGAGTCCAAGCCGGGGTGGGTGGCGGGTGCCGCACAACGGGACAGGGGGGCCCCAGAGAGGGGGACATACACAAATTTATGTGCAATAGAAGTTTTCTTTTTTTTTTTTGCTTTTCTCTTCGTCCCCCTCCCGGGTGCCTCATCCTCGCAGATCTCATCCCCGAATGTAAGCTGACCAAAACGTACCGGGGACTCGATCTGCTGGATCTGCTGCATGATAAGGCAGCCCCCCTCACTGCTGCTACTCCCATCCTCCTCATCCTCCCCCTCGCTCCCGCTGCCCTCTGAAGGGCTAGAATCAGACGGGAGAGCCATCTGCTCAGGGGCTATCCCGCTATGCGATGCCTGGAGATCACTTACCAGGCCACCAGGCGGTGGGTAGGGTGCGACCTCCTCCACGCATACCTCTTCCTCCTCCTCCACCGCCTGGCCGGGGCCCTGCGACCCCTCCAGAGCCCCACCGGTCATGGCTCTGAACCGGTCATCATTCCGCAGCTTCTCCATGAAGGGTCCACTGCCTGCCAATATGGTGCTCCTGCGGTCCTGCAGCTCTTGGATGGCTTGCTTGATTTTCAGGACCGCGGCGGATAGCTCAGGCTTCTTGGTGCCAGAGGCCCTCTCGGACCTCTCCTGAGCTACCCTCAACTCCCCCCAGAGGGAACTTAGCTTTTTTGCGGTGTCCTCATACTCACAGAGGTGCGCATGGACACGGGAGGCATAGGTGACGGTTGCCTCCCTCGCCACCTTGGTACCCCAATCAGGGGGCACCGCTGCAGCACCTCTGCTGGCACTCGACCTACCTCCAGAGGGAGGAGCCGCCGCGGTCATAGCCTCGGGGGTCCTCCAGGTCTTCATGCTGGAACCCCTGCTGCCTCGGCCTGATGTTGCAGCCATAGCCTGGTTGGTGTTCCTCCCACCCCCCGCCGGCTTAGACCGGGAGGTGGGAGCCGGGGGCCCAGCCCCGGAGGCCAGTCCCGCTCTGAGCCTTCTTTCCTGGGAAGGGGGCAGACAAAAAGTCCCAGATGGAAAAACAAACCTCCCTTCCCAGGAGCTCTCTCTGCACACAGCTCAGTACAGGAACCTCAGCCGAGTCCTGGAGTCCTCTCCACAGCACAACTCAGGAGCAACTACAGGAGCAACTACAGGAGCTCCTCATCACCAGTCCTCCCGTCCAGCACAACGTACACACTGCTGCGGCTGCACGGCTAATATCCACTGGACTGAGAAGGCCCCGCCCCCTCCGGTGACGTCATGATTCCATGAAATCACTCCTCCCCCTCAAGAAATCAACTCCAATCTAGACGCTCCCCTGTTGCTGAGGCGTGGTGACGCTGTAGCTGGGTGATTGCAGTCAGAGTAGTGGTGTTTGGCGTCTGTACTACAGGTAAGAAGATGGGACTGTACCAAGGTGATTACTACATTCAGGACAATAAGTAGCTAGATGTAGGTGTGCAGAATCCCACTCCCAATATTGTCAGGGTCTCTCACCCCCTCGTGTTGCCGTCTGTCAGGCTCCCGCACCCCCTCGTGTCGTCGGCTGTCAGGCTCCCGCACCCCCTCGTGTCGTCGGCTATCAGGCTCCCGCACCCCCTCGTGTCGTCGGCTGTCAGGCTCCTGCACCCCCTCGTGTCGTCGGCTGTCAGGGTCCCGCACCCCCTCGTGTCGTGGGCTGTCAGGCTCCCGCACCCCCTCATATCGTGGGCTGTCAGGCTCCCGCACCCCCTCGTGTCATGGGCTGTCAGGCTCCCGCACCCCCTCGTGTCATGGGCTGTCAGGCTCCCGCACCCCCTCGTGTCATGGGCTGTCGGGCTCCCGCACCCCCTCGTGTCGTCGGCTGTTAGGGTCCCACACCCCCTCGTGTGGGCTGTCGGGCTCCCGCACCCCCTTGTGCAATGGGCTGTCAGGGTCCCGCACCCCCTCGTGTCGTCGGCTGTCAGGCTTCCGCACCCCGTCGTGTCGTGGGCTGTCAGGCTTCCGCACCCCGTCGTGTCGTCGGCTGTCAGGCTCCCGCACTCCCTCGTGTCGTCGGCTGTCAGGCTCCCGCACCCCCTCGTGTCGTCGGCTGTCAGGCTCCCGCACCCCCTCGTGTCGTCGGCTGTCAGGGTCCCGCACCCCCTCGTGTCGTGGGCTGTCAGGCTCCCGCACCCCCTCGTATCGTGGGCTGTCAGGCTCCCGCACCCTCTCGTGTCATGGGCTGTCAGGCTCCCGCACCCCCTCGTGTCATGGGCTGTCAGGCTCCCGCACCCCCTCGTGTCATGGGCTGTCGGGCTCCCGCACCCCCTCGTGTCGTCGGCTGTTAGGGTCCCACACCCCCTCGTGTCGTGGGCTGTCGGGCTCCCGCACCCCCTCGTGCAATGGGCTGTCAGGGTCCCGCACCCCCTCGTGTCGTCGGCTGTCAGGCTTCCGCAACCCGTCGTGTCGTGGGCTGTCAGGCTTCCGCACCCCGTCGTGTCGTGGGCTGTCGGGCTCCCGCACCCCCTTGTGCCATGGGCTGTCAGGCTCCCGCACCCCCTCGTGTCGTGGGCTGTCAGGCTCCCGCACTCTCCCCTTGTCGTTGTCTGTGGAGAAGATTAATACATATTTTCATTTTTCAGATTTTCTCTTATAAAACAAGATCCCTGAGCTTCTGCCTTTGACCGAAAAAATGGCGTCTGACAAGTCGCTGCTGTCTGCAGAAATGAACACAAGCATGTGACGCACCCCCTGGGCCATGTTCAGGGGATACCCGGAGCCGGATCTGGATAGGGGGTAGTAGTCCTTGTGGCGGTGACCCGGTCCGTGCCCAGGGTGACAAACTAAGTGGCAGTCTATGGCAGTAGATGTTAACTTGATCGACTACGCCACCCGTTGAGTGCGGCTTTGAAGCCGCCGCTGCAGAACAGTCCACTGAGGCCAGGTGTATACGTATGTGCAGTGTGGTGGTATAACCCCCAACGGGAGGGGTATGGCCTCAGGGCAGCAGATGCGGATGATGGAGGTAGTGATGGTGCAGCAAGGAGAGTCAGAGACGTAAGATGCAGTTTCAGGGTTTTTACTCACAGGTGTTCCTTTTGTCACTCCGGCCTTGAGTGACCACCCGGGCCGTGCTGCGTCCACCAGGTGAGGGACTCGGCTAACCCCCAGGCAGTTCCGGAGCGTGGTCCTGAGCTTCCCTCTCTCTCTCTCTCTCTTCTGGCCGTTCCCACCAGGGATCCACCTTTGTCCGGTTCCCTTGGGCCTTCTATGGTAAAACCTTTTATGGCTTTCCTGACCCTACTCGTGGTGTACCTTCCTGGTGGATGTGGTGAGGGTCGTGACAAAACTTGACCACGACCTCCGGTTCCTGGTTAAGGATTACTTTTGCCTCCGCCAGCTTGGGTACCGGTACCCTGTTGTGCCAACCCTTCACCCTTTTTGGTCAAACTTGGGCTCTCAGGGTTCCCTCTTTTCTGCGTCTCTGGGCCTTTCTTCTTCCTCCTTTCCTCTACAGGCCTGGCCCTGGAGCTGGGCCCAGCCGGAGCCACAGCTCCCTGTCAGCCCTCCTGGCTGAACTCTCCCTCAGCTTCTCCTCAGGCTGAACTCTCCCTGTCCTAAGATGGTGCCCACCTTATATACTCCCTCTATGTGTGAGCCCAGGTGACTAGCACCCAATGGGCTCCTAGCTTTACCCAGAGTACTCCCCCTATCTGCCCCTACACTACTGGGATGTTCCACCCCCCTCCCACTCCAGCCAGGGACAGACGCTGTCGTACCTGCACATCTACTTGGTGGGAGTACCGTAGTTCTGTCCCCCGGAAATGGGATGTATGTAGTGCATGCAGCCTACTGAGCTCAGTCCCACACTCCATCCTTACCCGGGAGTGGAATACCACACCTCTGGGTCGAGGTGCAATACCCCTGTAGCAGCCGAGTCCTCGGGGTGCTACATTCCCCCCTGGTAAACCACAGCACGTCCTCGGGCTGTAAAAGAGCAAAACATACAAACATACAAAAATTTTAAAATGCTCTTACATATAAAATATAACTTTGAATCATCCCTTTATGGGAGGTACTCTACTTTCTAATAAACATTATAAAATACTTGGCAATTGCCACCGGAACTCTTTTGGTAAACTTTCTTTTAACACATCAGTTTCACATCATTAACTCCTGGCCACCGTGCAACTTGTGACCAGGTAAAAGTGCGGCAGTCACTAAAACAGTTCCTTATAAAACCGGTAGGGGGCGCCTTAGGAAGCGCAACTATTTACGGGGTGGCCGCTCTCAGTCCTCGGCCAGTGGGGAAAAGGGATGGCTGTTCACAGTCCTCAGCCTGGTAAGGGATAGGGGATGGCTGCTCACAGTCCTCAGCCTGGTAAGGGATAGGGGATGGCTGCTCACAGTCCTCAGCCTGGTAAGGGATAGGGACACACGGGTAACAGTTTGCTGGTCCCAACGGGGACTATGCTTTACTGGTAACAATTCTTGTACCCTTACGGGTAACTATGTACAGTTCCACTTTACCGTACTTCAGTAACGGTGTCCTCCTGCTCCTTCCCGCGGGTAGTTTTCAAACCCGTCCAGGTCCTCTTGTTCCTCCTCACACTGTAGCTCTTCCTCGGTCAGTCGGTGCACATGAAGAGCATATGGTCCCTTGGCACACTGATGCCGGGTGAAGGTGACCTCGTCACCCAGGTAAAGATCACGTCCTCTGTGTCCCTCCGGCAGATGGCTCTCGACGTCCCTGCGGGTGACAAAGACGTCGCCCGGGGTTCTGTGGTCCCGGATAAAACCCCAACCGTGCTCCAGTTGGAACTTGATTACGGTCCCGGTGGCGCGGGGACCGTGGGCTGCACGGGGGTTTCGACGAGTCCGGCGTTTTTGCTCCGCGCTCTGAACTTGTAGCCGCTCCTCGCGGACCCGCCTCTCTCGCCGCTCCCTGTCGAAGACCTCCAGCTGTTGCCGGCAGCACTCCGCTCGCTGGGCTGCGGCCGCCCGGGTCTCGTGGGTGAATCCCATCAGGTCCTCACCGGTAGGGTCCCACTCGAATTGGGCGTCCTCCAACGGAATCGGATCGAGTTTGGCGGGCGCCGGAGCCGGGATTAGGGGCTCACACAGAGGCCGTCCCTTCCGGAGTCGGGGGTTGATAAACTCCGGTGGCCACTTGAAGGGCAGCCCGTCCGGGCCGGTAAACTGTGCGAACAGATCTTCGCCCAGGCGGGGTCCTTTAGAGGTAGAGGGCGCTGTGGGGGCAGCAGCGCCCGGGGGCACTTGGCAATACGTCCAGGCCGAAGGCATCCTGAACGTGAAGGGCGCATTAGAGGCAGCTGCGCCCGGGTCCACCAGGTCTTGCGACCAGGCCGGTGGCATGGTGGAGGTAGAGGGCACCTTGGATACAGCGGCGCCCGGGGGTACTCGGCCCTGCGACCAGGCCGGTGGCTCTTCCTGCTTGGCCGCGCTCAGGATGGAGGAGCGTGACGTCACAGGGAGTGTGGCCGCGGCTCCTGCCGCTTGAGGCCTATTTTGGAGTGGTGGCGATGCGGCAACAGGAGCGGTGAGTGGGGCTTCGGGCTCTGCGACGGGGAGTTGGGGCAGGCTTACGGCTATTGAGCTCAGGGTGTTGACGTCCCCATTACCTGCTCCCATCTCTTCAGCTCCCTCCGCGGCGTCGTCTCCGGCCGTCGTCCCTCCCGCACCGTCCTCAGAGGCGGACATGCTCCTTGTCGCGGGTGGCGTGCTCCGCTGGCGGGTTCCAGCCTGCTGGGCCATCTCCCTGCTCCACTCAGTCAGCGCTTCTCGCTGCACCTGGGCCATCCTCCGTGCTAGGCCCTCCAGCTCGGTCTGTGCACGCTCCCGGTCTCGGGGGAGCTGTGCCAGGATCTCCACCAGGCCTTGTGGGGTGGTGGCTTGCAACAGGCTCCTGACCACAGGGTCGGTGCTGCCTGACTCTCCCTCCATCTCCGGGTGCGCTCTCTCCAGACTCCTCCAGGCTGCTCCCATCCTCCCTCTTTTGTTCTTGATCCGCCCCCATTCAGGGTGGTGCCGGGGCAACTTGGTGATTGTCAGTTCCAGGGGCAGACCCCCCACGCTGATGGACATCTCAATCATTGCAGTCTCTGCTGGTGGGGGCGGTCTCCGCTTTTGGCGCCATTCTTGGACCTGGCCCACGATGGGAGGTGGTCTCTTGCCACCCTCCGACACGCCCATAATGGCGTCCGCTCTGCCAGGGCGGGAAATCTTCTCATATGGCGGGAATCGTCTCCCAGTGGCGGGAAACTCCGTGGATGGCGGGAAAAAGCTGCAGATGGCGGGCAATTGGCGGGAAACGATCCGAGATGGCGTCCGATGGCGGGGACCCTCTGGAATTGGCGGGAGACTTCTTCTTACGGTACATATAAACTTTTCTTCAGGCACGCAGTACCCGGTAGTTGCGGGCACGTGATCCTGCCGACTACGCCAAAGTTGACGCACCCCCTGGGCCATGTTCAGGGGATACCCGGAGCCGGATCTGGATAGGGGGTAGTAGTCCTTGTGGCGGTGACCCGGTCCGTTCCCAGGGTGACAAACTAAGTGGCAGTCTATGGCAGTAGATGTTAACTTGATCGACTACGCCACCCATTGAGTGCGGCTTTGAAGCCGCCGCTGCAGAACAGTCCACTGAGGCCAGGTGTATACGTATGTGCAGTGTGGTGGTATAACCCCCAACGGGAGGGGTATGGCCTCAGGGCAGCAGATGCGGATGATGGAGGTAGTGATGGTGCAGCAAGGAGAGTCAGAGACGTAAGATGCAGTTTCAGGGTTTTTACTCACAGGTGTTCCTTTTGTCACTCCGGCCTTGAGTGACCACCCGGGCCGTGCTGCGTCCACCAGGTGAGGGACTCGGCTAACCCCCAGGCAGTTCCGGAGCGTGGTCCTGAGCTTCCCTCTCTCTCTCTCTCTCTCTTCTGGCCGTTCCCACCAGGGATCCACCTTTGTCCGGTTCCCTTGGGCCTTCTATGGTAAAACCTTTTATGGCTTTCCTGACCCTACTCGTGGTGTACCTTCCTGGTGGATGTGGTGAGGGTCATGACAAAACTTGACCACGACCTCCGGTTCCTGGTTAAGGATTACTTTTGCCTCCGCCAGCTTGGGTACCGGTACCCTGTTGTGCCAACCCTTCACCCTTTTTGGTCACACTTGGGCTCTCAGGGTTCCCTCTTTTCTGCGTCTCTGGGCCTTTCTTCTTCCTCCTTTCCTCTACAGGCCTGGCCCTGGAGCTGGGCCCAGCCGGAGCCACAGCTCCCTGTCAGCCCTCCTGGCTGAACTCTCCCTCAGCTTCTCCTCAGGCTGAACTCTCCCTGTCCTAAGATGGTGCCCACCTTATATACTCCCTCTATGTGTGAGCCCAGGTGACTAGCACCCAATGGGCTCCTAGCTTTACCCAGAGTACTCCCCCTATCTGCCCCTACACTACTGGGATGTTCCACCCCCCTCCCACTCCAGCCAGGGACAGACGCTGTCGTACCTGCACATCTACTTGGTGGGAGTACCGTAGTTCTGTCCCCCGGAAATGGGATGTATGTAGTGCATGCAGCCTACTGAGCTCAGTCCCACACTCCATCCTTACCCGGGAGTGGAATACCACACCTCTGGGTCGAGGTGCAATACCCCTGTAGCAGCCGAGTCCTCGGGGTGCTACACATGGAGGAAGCGCTGTATGAACAGATGCTGATGAAGGTACGAAAGATGAATTGGAGAGGCCAGCAATCACCGGGTGAATGTCTCCTCCGTCAGCCGCCGGGGGCGCTGCAGTCTCCAACATTTAACTAATGTGTATTGTTGGCTTTAGACCCCTCATAGTTGTACTATTTTGGGGCAGGAAAAATCAGTTTGCAGAACCATCCTGTTCATGTTACTCACTGATTCTCACTTGTTGCCTCATTTCAGGCCAAACAGGAGATACAGAGCAGAATACCGAACTTACCAGAAAGCAGACAGATCAGACCCCAGCCGGGTGAGATGGGCGTCCTCTGATTATTATCCAGATTACTTTGTGCATATTATGTGACAGATACCACAGTGGGGCAGTGGGGTCTTATTGACTACAACGGTCACATGATGCAACCAATGTGGGGGTCACATTGTTTTTTCTTATGCAATTGATTACATGTAAATGCTGCTTGGCTTTTGCCGATTTTATTGTGTTTTTGTTCACTTTTTGTTTTTATTTCGGTGTTAGGTTTCTGCATTAAAACTCGCACATCCAAAAATACCGAAATCTTTATTAACATCTGCAAGTCGAACCAGATCCCAGCGCCCCCGGACCTGATGGAGCAGGAGTTAGTCAGCATCCTGGAATCTGATGATCCCTCCGGCTATCGAGTCCCCATGAGCCTTGGAGAGCCCCACGTTGAAGTTGATAATAGTACGTTTTTTGTTTTTTTAATTTAATACAGCGCGTCTCTTTTTAAAGGGGTAGTCCAGAGATATCCTTAAAGGGGTTAAAATAGCAAGTATTACAACTTACTAATCCTCAATGGTCGAAGGTGCCATCTCCACAGGTTCTGGTAGGTCCACTTCAGTTTGACATCTTGTTGTTGACTTTTGAACTTTTTTGGTTTAGATTTGGGACTTAAAGGGATTGTCCACTACTTGGATTCCCCTTTAAGAACTTATACCACTTATTCATAGCAGCCCTACTAAGGTCAGTGGGTGAGTCGGCACCGCAAAGTATCTAAGTCCTGGTGCACTTTGTCCTACAGGTGGAGGCGGCTGCACGGCATACGACATAGTGATTAATGGCACCTTCTTTGAGAAAATTAAGGTAACTGCAATTGCTTATTCTGACATACGAGCTGTCTGCTCTCCTTTGTGTCAGCTCCTTACTTTGTATTTTTTTTTATTAGAATAATGAGCTTTTCAGGGAATTTTTTATCACCGTGGCCATGGAGGGACAAGAGAACAAGTACGAAATGGAGCTGTCAAGAGGTAACGACCACATCACTGATATTTTCCTTGATTTTTCCATCGACCACACAAGGACTTGTTCTTTCATGGAGCAAGTTTACCATATAATATATTGAAAATTTTTATGTACCAACCTGTTGTATGGCACCGTATCAAATGCCTTTGAAAAGTCCAGATAGACAACACCAACTAAGTTTCCCTGGTCCAACCTAGAACTTACCTCCCATAGAATCTTTTCAGATTAGTTTGCAGGACAGATCCCTCATAATCATATGTATAGGTTATTCTTATTGAGGTGCTCCAGGTTAGTATCTCTTAGAAAACCCACAAAGATGTTGCCCACAGTACAAGTTAAACTTACCAGCCTATAAATTCCAGGCTCACATGTTATCCCCTTCTTGAATATTGGTACCACATTTGCTATGTGGGTGTAACGCTGGTGGATATGTAGCACCCTGAGGATTCGGCTGCTACAGGAGTATTGCACCTCAACCCAGAGGTGTGATATTCCACTCCCGGGTAAGGATGGAGTGTGGGACTGAGCTCGGTAGGCTGCATGCACTACACACATCCCATTTCCGAGGGGCAGGCCGACGGTACTCCCACTTAGAAATGTGCAGGTACGACCGTGTCTGTCCCTGGCTGGAGTGGGAGGGGGTTGGTACATCCCTGTAGTGTAGGGGCAGATAGGGGGTGCAGTCTGGGTAGAGCTAGGAGCTCATTGGGTGCTGGTCACCTGAGCTCACACATAGAGGGTTATATAAGGAGGGCACCATCTAAGATCAGGGTCAGTTGCAGAGGAGCCAGACAGCAAGTGAGTTGTCAGAGAGCAAGTCAGGAAGAGCAGAGGAGAAGAGCGGCCCTGGAGAGTGAGAGAGGAGCAGAGAAGGAGTACCCAGAGGGGAAAACAGAGAGGACCCAAGAACCCAAATTAAAGCATCGGGTGAAGAGTTGGCACAGGGTACCGGAACCCAAACTGGTGGGGGCAAAAACACACCCTAGCCAGAGACCGGAGGCCGTGGGCAGCATCTGCCACGGCCACCTACCACATCCACCCCGAAGGCACACCACGTGGAGGGTCAGGGAGCCCAAGGCCAAGGGTTTCCCAACAGAAGGCCCGAGGGAGCTGGACCTAGGTGGATCACTGGTGGGGACGGCCAGAGAAAGGACAAAAGGAGAGCTCAGGGCCACGCTCCGGACTTGTTTGGGGGTTGGCCGGATCCAGGACCTGGTGGACGCAGCACGGCTCGGGTGGTCACTTGAAGCTGGAGTGACCGGAACATCTGCAGTAAGTAAACACCCTAAACTGCACAACCCGACTCTGTCTTTAATTGCCGTCTGCACTGCATCACCACAACCCCCATCCTCTGCACCTGTCCCCCCTGAGGCTATACCCCTCCCGTTGGGGGTTATACTATCAAGCTGCGCACCCACCATCAGCCTCAGCGGACCCTGCTGCAGCGGCGGCCACAGTGACCGCAACACAACGGGTGGCGTAGTCGACACAAAAGAACTTTTAATAACATCTGTAGGACTGCCACATAACACTGAGTTTGACACCCTGGGCACGGACCGGGTCACAGCCGCTCGGAAGACTACAACCCCCATCTGATCCGGCTCCGGATATTCCCTTAAAAGAATATGGCCCAGGGGGCGCGTCAACTTTGGCGTAGTCGGCAGGATTACGTGCCCGCAACACCCGGGTACTGCGTGCCTGAAGAAAAGTGCAAGTTTACCTCAAAAAGAAGTCTCCTGCCGGTTCCGGAGGGTCCACGCCATCGGACTCCATCACCAGTCGTTTCCCGCCGGTTGTCCGCCATTAACAGCTTGTTCCCGCCATCTGCCGAGTTTCCCGCCACTGGGCGACGATTCCCGCCATTTCCAAGGATTTCCCGCCTTGGAAGAGCGGACGCCATTATGGGCGTGTCAGAGGACGGCAAGAGGCCACCTCCCATCGTGGGCCAGGACCGAAAATGGCGCCAAAAGTGGAAACCGCCCCCACCAACAGAGACTGTGATGCTAGAGGTGTCGGTCAGCGTGAAAGAACTGCCCCTGGAGCTGACAATCACCGAGTTGCCCCGGGACCGCCCTCGAAGTGGGAGGAGACCGAACAAAAGAACGAAGATGGGTGCCGCCTGGAGCAGTCTAGAGCGAGCGCACCCGGAGACAAGGAGTGTGGAGCGAGCGCACCCGGAGACAAGCAGTCGAAAGAGAGCTGACCCGGGAATGGAGAAAGAGCAGAGCAGCACCGGCCCGCTGGCCAGGAGCCTGCTGGAGGAAGAGCAGAGCAGCACCGACCCGATGGTCAGGAGCCTGCTAGAATCCACGACCCCACTAGGCCTAGTGGAGGTCCTGGCACAGCTCCCCCGAGACCGGGAGTGTGCACAAACTGCCCTGGAGGGCCTCGCACGGAGGATGGCCCGGGTACAGCGCGAGATATTGGCAGAGTGGAGCCGAGAGATGGCCCAGCAAGCTGAGACCCGTCAACGGAGCACGCTACCCTGGAAGAGGAGACAGACCGCCTCTGAGGATGGCGCGGGAGGACCCAAGGCCGGAGACGGCGCTGAAAAGGGAGCCGAACACATGGAGGCAGGTAAAGGGGACGTCTATACCCCAAACCGGGAAACCGCTTACCTGCCCCAGCTCCCCGTCGCAGAGCCCGAAAGTCCCCCTGCTGTGCCCGTAACCGCCATGTCACCGCTACGGACTAGGCCCCGACCGGAAGCCGCCGCCGCGACCCCTGTGACGTCACACGCCTCGACCCGGAGCGTGACCAAGCAGGAAGAGCCTCCGGCCTGGTCGCAAGGCCTAGTACCCCCGGGCGCCGCATCACCAACAGCGCCCTCTACCTCCGCGGAGCCTCCGGCCTGGTCGCAAGGCCAGGTAGCCCAGGGCGCCGCCGTATTAACGGTGCCCTTCACCTTCCAGGTGCCCCAGGCCTGGCCGCAAGGCCTGGGCAACCCGGGCGCTGCCACAACCGCGCCCGCGCCCGTAAAACCAAGGGTGCCACATCTGGGGGAGGACTTATTCAACCAGCTCTCATGGCCGGACGGGCGGCCCTTCACCTGGCCCGAAGAGTACTATGAGCTGGAGCGGCAGCAGAGACTAGGGCCCTTGTGTGAGCCCCTGATTCCGGCTCCGAAGCCCGTGGCACGGATCTCGCCCCCTCTGGAAGAAGCCCAATTTGAGTGGGACCCCACTGGAGAAGATCTAATGGGGTTCACCGGAGAGACCCGGGCAGCTGCAGCAGAGCGCGCTGAGTGCTGCCGTCAGCAGCTCGAGGAGTTTGCAAGGGAGCGGGAAGAGAGGCGGGTCCGAGAACAACAGGCCCAAATACGGAGTGCCGAGCAGAAGAGCCGGACCAGGCGGGACCCCCGTGCAGCGCATCGTCCCCGCACCATCGGGACGGTGATCAAGTTCAACCAGCAGCATGGGTGGGGCTTTATTCGGGACCGTAACACCCTCGGCGACGTTTTTGTAACGCGCAGAGATGTCGAGTCCCATCTGCCGGAGGGTCATAGAGGTCGTGACCTCTACATCGGAGACGAGGTCACTTTCACCCGGCACAAGTGTGCCAAAGGACCTTACGCCCTCCACGTACACCGCCTGACGGAGGAGGAGTTGCGGTGCGAGGAGGAGGAGCCAGAGGACCCGGACGGGTCTGAAGCTACACCGAAGTACAAAGAAGGAGCAGGAGGACGCCGTCGTTAAGGACGGTACTGAAAGAAACTGTACATAGTTACCCGTCGGGGTACCCAAGAAACCGTTGCTGCTTTAAATTTAGTCCCCGTTGGGACCAGTGAACTGTTTACCCGTTTGTCCCTTAATCCCACAGGCTGAGGACTGTGAGCAGCCATCCCCCTTCCCTCTTTACCTGGCCGAGGACTGAGAGCGGCCACATCCCCTGTATATAGTTGCGCTTCCTAAAGCGCCCCCTACTGGTTTTATAGAAAACCCTTTTAAAGGACTGTCGCACTTTGCCCGGTCAACAGTTGCACAGTGACCGGAGGAGGAGTTAGAAGACGACGAGAATGTTATTTATATAAATATCTATATAGTGTTTTATATGAAGTTTATATGTTATGTTATTATTGAAAAAGAAAAAAATTGTATGTTTTGGTGTTTTTGTCTTACAGCCCGAGGACGTGCTGTGGTTTACCAGGGGGGAATGTAGCACCCTGAGGATTCGGCTGCTACAGGAGTATTGCACCTCAACCCAGAGGTGTGATATTCCACTCCCGGGTAAGGATGGAGTGTGGGACTGAGCTCGGTAGGCTGCATGCACTACACACATCCCATTTCCGAGGGGCAGGCCGACGGTACTCCCACTTAGAAATGTGCAGGTACGACCGTGTCTGTCCCTGGCTGGAGTGGGAGGGGGTTGGTACATCCCTGTAGTGTAGGGGCAGATAGGGGGTGCAGTCTGGGTAGAGCTAGGAGCTCATTGGGTGCTGGTCACCTGAGCTCACACATAGAGGGTTATATAAGGAGGGCACCATCTAAGATCAGGGTCAGTTGCAGAGGAGCCAGACAGCAAGTGAGTTGTCAGAGAGCAAGTCAGGAAGAGCAGAGGAGAAGAGCGGCCCTGGAGAGTGAGAGAGGAGCAGAGAAGGAGTACCCAGAGGGGAAAACAGAGAGGACCCAAGAACCCAAATTAAAGCATCGGGTGAAGAGTTGGCACAGGGTACCGGAACCCAAACTGGTGGGGGCAAAAACACACCCTAGCCAGAGACCGGAGGCCGTGGGCAGCATCTGCCACGGCCACCTACCACATCCACCCCGAAGGCACACCACGTGGAGGGTCAGGGAGCCCAAGGCCAAGGGTTTCCCAACAGAAGGCCCGAGGGAGCTGGACCTAGGTGGATCACTGGTGGGGACGGCCAGAGAAAGGACAAAAGGAGAGCTCAGGGCCACGCTCCGGACTTGTTTGGGGGTTGGCCGGATCCAGGACCTGGTGGACGCAGCACGGCTCGGGTGGTCACTTGAAGCTGGAGTGACCGGAACATCTGCAGTAAGTAAACACCCTAAACTGCACAACCCGACTCTGTCTTTAATTGCCGTCTGCACTGCATCACCACAACCCCCATCCTCTGCACCTGTCCCCCCTGAGGCTATACCCCTCCCGTTGGGGGTTATACTATCAAGCTGCGCACCCACCATCAGCCTCAGCGGACCCTGCTGCAGCGGCGGCCACAGTGACCGCAACACAACGGGTGGCGTAGTCGACACAAAAGAACTTTTAATAACATCTGTAGGACTGCCACATAACACTGAGTTTGACACCCTGGGCACGGACCGGGTCACAGCCGCTCGGAAGACTACAACCCCCATCTGATCCGGCTCCGGATATTCCCTTAAAAGAATATGGCCCAGGGGGCGCGTCAGATATAGACCCACTGCCCCACAGGAGGGTTGTGACTAGGTGTCTACTGGGTCTCCACTAGAACCTCTGGTGGTGAGGATAGACTGGGCTGCCGGTAGACACCAGGTACCACTTCAGGGCAGTCCCCGGGACTGCAGCAGCACTCCGGAGGTACCAGGGTACCAAATACAGGAGAGCTAAGATAAAGACTAGGTCAGACAGTCTGAGATCGAGGCAGGCAGCACAGGTTCAGGATAGAGAAAAATGGCAAGGGGGACAGGGGTTTTTGATACCAGAAAACTCTTTTAACGCTTGCAACCTCTGTTTCTTGACTGCAACTCAAACAGTCGAATCAGTCAGTAAGAATTTAGGGCACTTCCATTGTGATATTTTGCATCAGCATTTGTTAGCAGACGCCAGGAATGGATCCAAAACAGAAGAGGTGAAAGTGTTTCAGTTACTATTTTTCACTGTGTTTGTTCCCCTCTGGTTTTCAGCTTACAAATACTGATGTAAATTAGTGCCAAAAATACTCACTGTGTGAATGAGGCGAGGAAGCTGCTTGTAATACTGTAATAGAAGTCCTTATTCTGAGGATGAGTGCTGTAATTCTTGTCTTCTCTGCTCCATCGAACTCCCCAGAGCAGGGGCAACCCCTGGGGCAAAACTGCTGGCGGCAGATGTCCAGACGTATGACTCAGTGATGTTTGATGGACCCCAAATCCCAAACAAAATGAATCAGACACATACAAAATAAATACACAAAGCATTGCAATTAGGTGTCAAACGTTCTCAACTTTATTTAAATTTACATGACACCGAAAATGGCACAACCCTCGATTCACGAAGAGTCACCCTCCAGCGCTCAGGAGAGGAAAACCCCCTGTGAAGGAAACCTCTAGAGAACCATGGCTGGAGGGCTGCCCTTCCCTTGGGCTTAGAGAGTTAGTGCCGATATATGACGGAGTTTTAGAATTTGTACATATTTACAGAGAACGACATAACAAATATAGACTATAATTGTGATAAACTGGATGTGGGAGAGATCTGGCTGCGATATCTGTCACCACATTTATTGCTGGAATGAATTTAGTTGATCTTATTTCCCAGGTGGATCTACCACTTCTCCCTTACAGATCCAGCTCCGTCTCTCAAGAAGTTGGGTACTTGGTTAAAGGGGTTGCTCATTATGGATAACCCCTAATAGGATGAGTATCCCCTCCCCCTCCCAATTTATCACCCATTAAAGTCAAGGATCCATCCATGAACTCCCAAAGAAGAGCAGCTCTTTGTACATAGTAACAGAAGGGGATCCTGTTTTGGGGACCCCCCCTCTGTTACCTTCCCATGCCTCCGGGGTGTCTAAGAAGACAACCCCTTTCCCTGCTAGAACCTCCAAATTACACCAACGTTGGCACATTACGTGGGGTGGTCAAGCTCAAGGTCCTCAGGCGCATCATCAGTAATGGCGCTGATCGTGGCAGCGCGGCATTCTTTTATGGAATCTTCTTTATGACACTTGTTTATGCCCTCACAATAGTTGTCATGGTTACTACAAGGGCTATTACTGATGCAGGATCCAAGTATTAACCCTTTCATCATTGGTAATTCACTTTCATTATGGAGGCAACTAACTGCACTTGTTACCAAGCAGAAGTCTTATCATTACGGCTTCCCTTAGGCACCATAAGAAATACAGATTATAGAACATACCTACAAGTGTTTCAGGAGTGTTTTGCACTTTTTAGATCCATAGATTGGGCTTATAACTAGCACTTTACAAAGCCAAAAATTAAGAGGAAATTACTTGTAAAATAATATTATAGGGAATTGCATTTCAAGCATTTTCCTAATGTGCATTCTACATACTTGCATAGTTACATAGGTTGAAAAAGTTTGAACTTTAATGTCCTAGGTCTACCTCCAAAGTTATACATTTTCTATTACTAGATTATTTATAACCCACAATGTCATGTTTTGTTAAAAAGGTATCCAGCCCTTCTATAAATGCTGTTATACTATCTGCCATTACTATATCTTGTGGTTGGCATTCCACAGTCTGACTGCTCTATCTGTAAAGAATCCTTTCCTATTAAGTTGCCAGAATCGCCTCACCTCCACTTGTTATCAATGTTCCTGGTGCTTTGTAAGGTCCTGGAAAGTGATAAGTCATGTGCCAGTACTATGCATTGACCACATATGTATTTATACATATAAATGTCTATTTATGAAGGAGATGATAATTACCCTTCATAGAGGTATTATGATCATTCATAAATTGCTTTCATAGGTTTGATCTCCAGGATTAGGAGAGATTTGGGGTGTAAACTTAATAAACAATGAGTAAAACATCAAAGCAAACGAAAAAGGGTTTGTGACCCAAACTGGTAGGTGAGACCGGCTAGCCCCATATTATACGAGGTCACAACCAGGTTTCGCCTGAGGAGGGCAGCACTAATGAGTCCTCAGGAGCGCATAACCCTGAAATATGCAGCAATTCTACACTACTCATTATAAAAGGGTAATATGCTACTTACTACCATGTTTTAGCTAAGATACAAGGCATACTTGTAAGGAGAGATGAAAAAGGTGATGGGGAACAACATATAAATATACTGAGGAACGCTATACACTAGTGGCCAAAATTGAGTCAACACCCCCAAGATTTATGAATTTTTAGCATTTTGCCAATACAAATACAAATTTCATGAATGGTTTTGATTTCACAGTAAAGTTTTTAAGTAGAAATAAAATCTCATATAGAAACACAATATTAGCAGGAAATTTGTTCATTTGTCAACAAATTGGACACTATTGTCACTCAGATGACTGTGGGAGAAAAGCCATTTATTTGTCCTATTTTCATATCTAACACTAAATGTTATTACTCAGTTGGACAGCCCTTGGCCTTGATGACTGCCTGGCATCTACTTGGCATGCTATCTACCAGTTTGTGTAAATCAGATGGTGTGATGATATGAAGCCATGATTTGATGATGACTGCAATGAGTTCCTGCTTGTGTGAAGCCCGCTGTTTTGACACCTCTCTTTTGAGCCGAGCCCAGAGATTCTCAATAGGATTGAGATTTGGGCTGTTTCCTGGCCAATTCAATAGCTGGACATTTTTGTCCTTGAACCAAGAGAGACATTTTTTAGCTGTATGGCATGGGGCTCCATCTTGCTGAAAAATAAACGGTGTCCCTTCACTAAATACATCATGTGCCGAAGGAATGAGTTTAGGCTGAAGGACTTCCTTGATGTCCTTTTCAGCATTAACTGTTCCTTCAATTACCTGCAGCCTACCACCTGCATCTCTGGACACACAGCCCCTTACCATAACACTCAGAGGATGCTTCATGGTGGGTACTGTACCCTCTGGCAACCAGTCCTCTCCAGGTCGTCGTCGAACGTAGCAGACACCGTCGCTGCCAAAGATGGATATGCGTGTCTCATCGCTCCATATAACATTTCTCCATTGTTCAGTGGTCCATTTACAATGTTCTTTGGCCCACTGCAGACGTTTCTGACGCTGTGAGGCATTCAAAAATGGCTTTTTACCTGGTATTCTGGCTCTTAACCCCGCTTTTACCAATCGTCGTCAAATCGTCCGATCGGACACTGTCAAGGGAAGAACATTTCTGCACAAAAAACGTGTCTGTGAAACCAGATTACATGATTGTGGCGGAACCTCCTGTAGGACACCCAAGTTTTCTGGTGGCTGAAATCTCTTTACCTAAAGTGGTGAGACCCTCAGATGTGGTTTAGGATTGTGATCTTTTTGCATTTCATGTGATTTCCAATAGTCTTCCCTTATTAAAAGTCTGTGCCAACCTCGTGCTACCAGTCCTCCTCTGCCAACTTTTATCATCACAGCTTTGATGTGTCCACAGTAGCCAATTGCTGGCAGTTGTGACACATTTGCTGGATGATGATGATATAATTTTTTTTTCATACCATGGTGGGTTGTTTGCAAGCTGTTGGAATGGGAAAGAATGACTCTGTCAGCAGAGAACGACTGTTCAAACCAAGCACAGACGCCCGGTGCTTCACAGCGGGACCAGTCATTTATATAATCCTTCCCCCCTGCTTGTTTCCCCTCCATCTCCACCATCACCTCTTCTTTGACAGTTCTGGCTTCATAGATCCAGAGAGGAGATAGAGGGAAAACAAGCTGGTGGGAAGATGTATATATTATACTAGATGGTGGCCCGATTCTAATGCATCGGGTATTCTAGAATAGGTATGCGGCCGACCGGGCGCAATAAGCAGAGCTGTGTTTAAATTTTGCGCCAAAATCGCTGATTGGTCACGGTTGCCGGCCTCGACCAATCAGCAAAGCGGTGTTAAAATTTGGCGCCTAAATCGCAGATTGGTCACGGCCGGCGGTCACGATTAATCAGCAGAGCGGGGTTTAAATTTGGCGCCAACAATGCTGATTGGTCGCGGCCAGCGAACGTGACCAATCAGCAGAGCGGTATTTAAATTTGGCGCCAATAATGGTGATTGGTCGCTGCCGTGACCAATCAGCAGAGCTGTGTTTAAATTTGGCACTAATAATACTGATTATTCGCGACCGGTAACCGCGACCAATCAGCAGAGCGGTGTTTAAATTTGGCGCCAATTTCTCTGCTTGGTCGCGGCCGGCCACTGCAACCAATCAGCGAAACGGTGTTTAAATTTGGCGCCAATATGGCTGATTGGTTGCGACTAATTAGCAGAACGAGATTTAAATTTGGCGCCAATACTGTTGATTGGTCGCGGCCGGCGACCGCGACGAATCAGCAGAGCGGTGTTTAAATTTGGCGCCAATATTGTTGATTGGTCGCGGCCGTCGACCGCTACCAATCAGCAGAGCGGGGTTTACATTTGGCGCCAAAATTGCTGATTGGCGCGTCCGCCGGGTGCGAACAATTAGCAGAGCGGGGTTTAAATGTGGAACCAAGATCGGTGATTTGGCGCCCAAATTGGTGATTGGTCGCGGGCAGCGCCCGCGACCAATCAGCGATTTTTAACACAAATGTCCGGACCTTTGTAACACCATGCGGATACTGTGGGGACATCAGCGGCTAGGGTGTGAAGGGAGACCGGGGAGCGGCGCTGCGGGTCAGGATACTTCTGCTCCGAGCGCCCGCTCATGTCCCAGGTTCTCGGAGCGGAAGTACCCGCGCAGGCAGCGCCGCTGACATCCATGCGGCTAGGGTGTGAAGGGAGGACCGTGGAGCGGTGCTGACATCCAATTGGTCGCGGCCGCTATTTAAATCTGCCGCACAAATCGGTGATTGGTCGCTGTCTTGGCCCGCGACCAATCACTGATCTTGGCGCCAAAGTTAAACACTATTGTGCTGATTGGTCGCGGACGCTGCCCGCGACCAATCACCGATTTGGGCGCCAAATTTAAATATCGGCCGCGACCAATCACCGATCTTGGCTCCAGATTTAAACACCGCTGTGCTGATTGATCGCGGCCGATATTTAAATTTGGCGTCCAAATCGGTGATTGGTCGCGGTCAGCGCCCGCGTCCAATCAGCACAGCGGTGCTTAAGTTTTGCGCTAAGATCAGTGATTGGTCGGGTCCGAAGACCGCGACCAATCATCGAATCGTCTTGGTGAGGACCGGGGAGCTGCGCTGCCTGTGCGGCTACTTACGCTGCGAGACCCCGGGACATAGCGGGTGCTCGCAGCAGAAGTATCCCGACCCCCAGCGCCGCTCCCCGGTCCTCCCTTCCGCATGGAGGTCAGCGGCGCCGGCATCCTTCCGCTGCTGCCGGCCGGGAGATAAGCGCCTCGCGCCGCTCATCTCCCGGCTGCATCTCCGTCCCGCAGATGGGTCCAGCGGTAGGGTTCCTTCTGCTGTTGCCGGCCGGGAGACAGATGGGATAAGACGATTATATAGTAGATTATTTAATTATATAGTGCCATTGATTCCATGGTGCTGGTGCATATAAATGATGTTATAATGATGATATAAATGATGAAAGAGGCTTGTTGCGATAGTGTAGAACACGCTGCTCTTTATTTTTTCTATATTAATGCGACATTTGGAGGAATCGCACAGAAAATGCTTTAAATGTATTTATTTTTTAATTTGATTTTTCTCATGTCCATGATTCACATTGCGTTAAATGAGGCATAATGAAGATTAAGAATGTTTCAGCTGTATCCTTCATCAGACAGGATAATGTAGCTTAAGGGGACCCACTTGGTTAAATATAGGGGTCAGTTCTGGTCTTCCCAAAAAGCAGATTAAGTAGTCACCACACGGGAATCTGGTGATTACTGGGTTTGCTTTTGGGGACCCCAAATTTCTTCATATAACCGACTGGGCCTTCTGCCTAATGAAGGCTACATTATCTGAAATTCTGGTACCATTCATTATGCCTCACTTAAAGGGGTTGTCTGGCACTTTAATATTGATGATCTATCCTATATTCCATTAGTATTAAAGTGGTGGACAACCCCTTTTAATGCCGTGTGAATCATAAAAAATATTTGAAGCATTTTCTGTGAGCAGTTCCTCCAAGTGTCAGATTTAATGTATGAGACGTGTGGAGCTACACAGTAACTTCTAGTTGGTCACGTATCAAGATAAAAGTTTAGATTTTTGTGCACTTGTTGGTTACAACTTTCTTTCCCGTACAGAAGCATTCAGCGACATAAGCGTTGTTACCACGCTGGTCTTCTCTTTACAGTCTTCTGCTAGATCTCGTGTTGGACTTGGATGAAGACAGAATAGTCTTAGTCGGACGTCCCGATTTGTATCATCTAGACGTCTTCATTCCTTACAATATCATCCAAGAACAAAGTGGAGCTCAGTTCAACAAGGACAGTAAGGTGAGTCAATAAAGCAAAGTTGGACATGTCTTATAGCCCATTCTGAAATCTCCTTCTTAAAGAGGTTCTCTGAGAAAATGTATAAAATAAAATTTTAAAAAATGTATACATTTATTTAGCAAAAATAAATTGTTTTAATTAGGGGATAATTCTATGTGAATACTTTTATGCCCAAGAATGGCAAAAGTATTCTCGGAGTGATACCTTTACTGGCTAACCAGAAAAAATATATATATATGCAAGCTTTCAGAGCACAGAGGCTCCTTCTTCAGGCAATATTACAAATGAATTCATAACATTTGTAATCCTGCCTGAAGAAGGAGCCTGTGTGCTCTGTAAGGAGATTTTTGTGTACTCATCGTCAAATCTCTTTCTCTTAGCTTCTAATTGGGGGACACAGGACCTTGGGTGTTATGCTGCTGTCCACTAGGAGGCGACACTAGGCTTAATCTGAAAAAGATTAACGGTGGCTCCTCCTCTGCAGTATATGTGGCACCCCAGGGGTCTGGTTTCCACAGTAATAGCAATATTATGTCTGAGAGCAGGTGGGAGGTCTCTTGGTCAGGAATCCTCTGCATGCCACACCTCCTGCCCAGTCCTGGGAGGGGAAGAACTTCCCCTATATAAAACTGGGGCTGAGGCAGGGTTAGTGAAAAAGGAGAAGAGAAGAGGAGAAGCAGCTATAGGAAAGAGAGATCAGGAGCTCTGAGGAAGTCGTGCTAAAAGGAATCAGGGGCTGGCAGCTGTAGAGCTCGCCCTGATTGAAGAGTTACGACCGGACCCGGAGTCCGAGGCTGTGGGGACTAATCCTTACCCAGCAGCAGAAACCGACCGGCAGGGGATTTCAGGTCCTCTGGCCAAGAAACCCGAAGGCACGGTCACACGCGTGGGACCAGCACCGCCGTCGTGGAGCGGAAGCCACTAGAAGGTCCCGAGTCACCGGCCATACGGGTGAGCACCACACGGTACACTCAGGGACGTGGGCTACTTTTACCCGCCTCTAGCAAGGTAGCCAGAAGAGTACAATTAGTTGGGGAGGCCTACAACTCCGCCTGGCCAGGGGAGATCCCATCTGCTCAAGGACTGACCAGGCCCCGACCGCTAGTCAGTACTCCGGGAGGGTCTATCTTTGTCACCAGTAAAGACCCTGAACTACACCGCATCGTCTCTGAGTGGTTCCTGCTACCCCCATCATCCACGTCGGCTGCCCTGATGCCATACCCCTCCGGGAGGGTCTATCTTTGTCACCAGTAAAGACCCTGAACTACACCGCATCGTCTCTGAGTGGTTCCTGCTACCCCCATCATCCACGTCGGCTGCCCTGAGGCCATACCCCTCCCGTTGGGGGTTATACCATCCACGCTGCACAATCCTTCCACCGGCCTCAGCGGTCTGCCCTGCAGCGGCAGCTCCATAGCTGCATTCAACGGGTGGCGTAGTCGTCCAACATCTACTGCTAATACTCAGCCAGACAGTTTGACTCCCTGGGCACGGACCGAGTCACCGCCACGAGACTACTACCCCCAACAGGCCCGGCTCCGGGTAGTCCCCGCGTGCGCAACGCTACACCACGTAGGCCCAGGGGCGCGTCGACTTTGGCGTAGTCGGCAGGATTTCGTGCCCGCAACCACCGGGTACTGCGTGCCTGAAAAAGACTGTTCAAACTTACCAGTGGTGAAGATTCCCGCCATCCGTGGAGGTTTCCCGCCATCCGGCGCCATCTTCTACCTTCTTCCCGCCATCCGCGAAGTTTTCCAGCCATCCGGCGCCATCTTCTGCCTTCTTCCCGCCATCCGTGGAGTTTTCCCGCCGTTGGACGCCATCTTGAAGACGCCGCGCGGGAAGAAGAGGGGCGTGGACTCCGAAAGCGCGCGAGAACTGAAGCCCCGCCTCACGTCCGGACGTTGCGTAAGGTCCTGGAAGGAGCCCAGCAGACGCCGACGTCACAGGAGCGCGACGGAAGGTCCTCAACCCTGACGATCCACTGCGGAGCCGCGGCCTACGGAAGAGGATCATCACAAGGTAGGCCACGGTCCACTAGGGGGGAGGAAGATGTCGGATACGGAGGAGAGCTTCACTGCCTCAACCCCCGCCAGCGCCACCGCTGCTGCAGTTGTAGCACCCTGAGGACTCGGCTGCTACAGGGGTATTACACCTCAAGCCAGAGGTGTGGTATTCCACTCCCGGGTAAGGATGGAGTGTGGAACTGAGCTCAGCTAGCTGCATACACTACATACATCCCATTTCCGGGGGACAGAACAATGGTACTCCCACTAGATATATGTGCAGGTACGACAGTGTCTGTCCCTGGCTGGAGTGGGAGGGGGGTGGAACATCCCAGTAGTGTAGGGGCAGATAGGGGGAGCAGTCTGGGTAAAGCTAGGAGCTCATTGGGTGCTGGTCACCTGAGCTCACACATAGAGGGAGTATATAAGGTGGGCACCATCTTAGAACAGGGTCTTTTGTAGAGCAGAGGTCAGACTGTCAGACTGTGAGACAGTGAGTCTTTGCAGTGGAGAAGAGCAGAGAAGCTCAGCCAGCTCCAAGGCCAAGTGAGAGAGAGGAGAAAAGAAAGGCCCAGAGAGGGGAAAAGAAGAAGGAACCCCAAGAACCTAAAATCAGACCAGAAGGGTGAAGGGTTGGCACAAGGGTACCGGATCCCAAGCTGGCAGAGGCAAAGCACACCTTAGCCAGGAACCGGAGGTCGTGGGCAGGATCTGCCACGACCCTCACTAAATCCACTGAGAAGGCACACCGAGTATAGGGTCAGGGAACCCAGAGAAAAGGGTTTAACCAACAAGAGACCCGAGGGAGCTGGACATAAGTGGATCCCTGGTGGGAACGGCCGTAGAAAGGAAAGTCAGAAAGGGAGCTCAGGATCACGCTCCAGAATTGCTTGGGAGTTGGCCGAGTCCAGGACCTGGTGGACGCAGCACGGCTCGGGTGGTCACTCAAGGCCGGAGTGACCAACACAACAGCAGTAAGTAAAAACCCTGAACTGCACAGCCCGACTCTGAGTCTTCTTACCATCCACACTGCACCTCCACAACCACCATCCTCTACGTATGACCCCCTGAGGCTATACCCTTCCCATTGGGGGTTATACAACCACAGCTGCACACACACCACCAGCCTCAGCGGACCCTTCTGCAGCGGCGGCCCTTTGACCGCAAATCAACGGGTGGCGTAGTCGACACAAAGAACATCCAACAACATCTATAAGGACTGCCACACACTGAGTTTGACACCCTGGGCACGGACCGGGTCACCGCCACTCGGAGACTACAACCCCCATCTGATCCGGCTCCGGGTAACCCCAAACAGCACTGGCCCAGGGGGCGCGTCAACTTTGGCGTAGTCGGCAGGATTACGTGCCCGCAACAACCGGGTACTGCGTGCCTGAAGAAAAGTTCGCATTTACCTCAAAAAGAAGTCTCCCGCCGGTCCCGGAGGGTCCCCGCCATCGGACCCCATCACAGGTCGATTCCCGACAGTTGCCCGCCATTTGCAGCTTTTTCCCGCCATCCACGGAGTTTCCCGCCACTGGGAGACGTTTCCCGCCATCAGAAAAAGATTTCCCGCCTTGGAAGAGCGGACGCCATTATGGACGTGCCAGAGGGTGGCAAGAGGCCGCCTCCCATCGTGGGCCAGGTCGAAGAATGGCGCCAAAAGCGGAAACCGCCCCCACCAACAGAGACTGTGATGATAGAAGTGTCCATCAGCGTGAAGGAACTGCCCCTGGAACTGACAATCACCAAGTTGCCCCGGGACCACCCTCAAAGTGGGCGGAGACAGAACAAAAGAGCGAAGATGGGTGCCGCCTGGAGGAGTCTGGAGAGAGCGCACCCGGAGACGAGAAGTCTGGAGAGGAGTATGGAGAAAGCACACCCGGAGATGGAGGGAGAGTCAGGCAGCACCGACCCAGTGGTCAGGAGCCTGCTGCAAGCCACGACCCCACTAGGCCTGGTGGAGATCCTGGCGCAGCTCCCCCGAGACCGGGAGCACGCACAGACCGCGCTGGAGGGCCTCGCACGGAGGATGGCCGAGGTGCAGCGAGAAACGCTGGCGGAGTGGAGCCGAGAGATGGCCCAGCAGACCGGAACCCGTCAGCGGAGCACGCCACCCGAGACGAGGAGACAGACCGCCTCTGAGGATGGTGCAGGAGGAGTGAAGGCCGGAGACGGCGCCGAGGAGGGAGCTGAACAGATGGAGGCAGGTAAAGGGGACGTTACTACCCCGAACCGAGAAACCGTGAGCCTGCCCCAGCTCCCCGTCGCAGAGCCCAAAATTCCCCCTGCCGTGCCCGTCGCTGCATCGTCACCGCTCCCGACTAGGCCCCAAGCAGAAGCCGCGGCCGCGACCCCTGTGACGTCACGCGCCTCAACCCTGAGCGCGGCCAAGCAGGAAACACCATCGGCCTGGTCGCAAGGTCTAGTGCCCCCGGGAGCTGCAGTGCCAACAGCGCCCTCTACCTCCACTAAGCCACCGGCCTGGTCGCAGGGCCAAGTAACCCCGGGCGCCGCCGTACTAACGGTGCCCTTTACGTTTAGGGTGCCCCAGGCCTGGTCGCAAGGCCTGGTGAACCCGGGCGCCGCTACCATCACCGCGCCCTCAACATCTCGAGTGCCGCACCTGGGTGAAGATCTATTTGCCCAGCACACGTGCCCGGATGGGCAGCCTTTTATATGGCCACAGGAGTACTACCAACTGGAACTCCAAAAAGCAAGGCCCCTGTGCGAGCCCCTGATTCCGGCTCCGAAGCCCGTCAGGAGAACCCCGCTCCCGCTGGAAGAAGCGCAGTTCGAGTGGGACCCCGCCGGAGGAGACCTCATGGGGTTCACTCAAGAAACACGGGCAGCCGCAGCGGAGCGCTGCCGCCAGCAGTTGGCAGTCTTCGAGCGAGAACGGAGAGAAAGGCGGGTCCGTGAGCAGCAGGCGCAGATGAGGAGCGCGGAGCAGAAGAGCCGGACCAGGAGAGATCCCCGTGCAGCTCATGGTCCCCGTACCACCGGGACTGTGATCAAATTTCACATGCAGCACGGATGGGGCTTCATAAGAGACCATCATACCCCCGGCGACGTCTTTGTCACCCGCAGAGACGTAGAAAGCCATCTGCCGGAGGGACACAGAGGTCGTGACCTATATGTAGGGGATGAGGTCACGTTCACCCGGCACAAGTGTGCCAAAGGACCCTACGCTCTCCATGTACACCGGCTGACGGAGGAGGAGCTGCGGTGTGGGGAGGAGCAAGAGGACCCGGACGGGTCTGAAGCTAACTTGCAAGAAGGAGCAGGAGGAAGCCGTCATTGAAGTACGGTAAAGAGAGACTGTACATAGTTACCCGTCGGGGTACCAGAACTGTTACAGCTTTAAATATGTTCCCCGTTGGAACAAGTGTGAACTTTAACCCGTGTGTCCCTATTCCCACTGACCGAGGACTGAGAGCGGTCATCCTTTCCTAATATCTGGCCGAGGACTGAGAGCGGCCACCTCCCTTGTATATAGTTGCGCTCTTTAAGGCGCCCCCTACTGGTTTTATAGGAAACTGTTTATTTTCAAGAAGAGACTGTCGCACTTTACCCGGTCACAAGTTGCACCGTGGCCGGAGGAACAAGAATGTTTACTATGAAAAGTTTTATATGAAAAAGTTTATTGCTGCTGATAATATATATGATGTTTTATGTGTTTATGATGTTATGAAAAAAAAAAAATTTGTATGTTTGATGTTTTTTATTCTCTTACAGCCCGAGGACGTGCTGTGATTTACCAGGGGGGAATGTAGCACCCTGAGGACTCGGCTGCTACAGGGGTATTACACCTCAAGCCAGAGGTGTGGTATTCCACTCCCGGGTAAGGATGGAGTGTGGAACTGAGCTCAGCTAGCTGCATACACTACATACATCCCATTTCCGGGGGACAGAACAATGGTACTCCCACTAGATATATGTGCAGGTACGACAGTGTCTGTCCCTGGCTGGAGTGGGAGGGGGGTGGAACATCCCAGTAGTGTAGGGGCAGATAGGGGGAGCAGTCTGGGTAAAGCTAGGAGCTCATTGGGTGCTGGTCACCTGAGCTCACACATAGAGGGAGTATATAAGGTGGGCACCATCTTAGAACAGGGTCTTTTGTAGAGCAGAGGTCAGACTGTCAGACTGTGAGACAGTGAGTCTTTGCAGTGGAGAAGAGCAGAGAAGCTCAGCCAGCTCCAAGGCCAAGTGAGAGAGAGGAGAAAAGAAAGGCCCAGAGAGGGGAAAAGAAGAAGGAACCCCAAGAACCTAAAATCAGACCAGAAGGGTGAAGGGTTGGCACAAGGGTACCGGATCCCAAGCTGGCAGAGGCAAAGCACACCTTAGCCAGGAACCGGAGGTCGTGGGCAGGATCTGCCACGACCCTCACTAAATCCACTGAGAAGGCACACCGAGTATAGGGTCAGGGAACCCAGAGAAAAGGGTTTAACCAACAAGAGACCCGAGGGAGCTGGACATAAGTGGATCCCTGGTGGGAACGGCCGTAGAAAGGAAAGTCAGAAAGGGAGCTCAGGATCACGCTCCAGAATTGCTTGGGAGTTGGCCGAGTCCAGGACCTGGTGGACGCAGCACGGCTCGGGTGGTCACTCAAGGCCGGAGTGACCAACACAACAGCAGTAAGTAAAAACCCTGAACTGCACAGCCCGACTCTGAGTCTTCTTACCATCCACACTGCACCTCCACAACCACCATCCTCTACGTCTGACCCCCTGAGGCTATACCCTTCCCGTTGGGGGTTATACTACCACAGCTGCACACACACCACCAGCCTCAGCGGACCCTTCTGCAGCGGCGGCCCTTTGACCGCAAATCAACGGGTGGCGTAATCGACACAAAGAACATCCAACAACATCTATAAGGACTGCCACACACTGAGTTTGACACCCTGGGCACGGACCGGGTCACCGCCACTCGGAGACTACAACCCCCATCTGATCCGGCTCCGGGTAACCCCAAACAGCACTGGCCCAGGGGGCGCGTCACAGTCATGCCTTTCACCATGCCCTATATCCCGGGAGCAGCCTGGCTACCCCAGTACTAAGGGGAGTCACATACCCTGAATGACTTTAGAGAAAAGCTGGATAGCCTCTTCCAGGTGTACCCCCTCACAGAAGAGCAAAAAGTGAGCATCCTGGTGGCCCAATTAACCGGGGCAACCCAAAGGGAGGTAAAGTCCTGGCCACCTGGGAGGAGGACTGTCGCAGGGATACTAACCCGGCTGAGGGACACCTTTGATACCCGCACCTCAGCCGAGATTAAGCTTAGATTCTATGGGTGCAAGCAGCGAGCACATGAGAGTATAAGGGACTATGCACTAAACCTACAAGAGGCCCTGAGAGCCATTAAGCAGACCGACCCTGACAGCGTGGGAAACGAGGATAGGCTGCTGACCGAACAATTTATAGAGGGACTATATTGCAATGTCCACCGAACCCAGTTGCGGGCCATAGCCTTACAGGATCCTCATCTGGACTTTGCACAGTTCAAGGACAGAGCCATCCGGGTGCTCCGAGAACCGGCACCGGGTGGCGTTGTGGCCCACAGGCGCCCTGCTACCGCTTACCACCAGGAGGCGACACCCTTGTCGGCAGGGCCAGTGGGAGCTGATGCGCAGGCTTTGAACAATGACCCAGCTCCAGACCTGCACCATCAGGTCCAAGAGCTAGCTAAAAGCGTTGCTGCGCTAACCCGAACTGTGCAGTCTTTACAGGTTTCCACTCCAGGGAAGATCCAGCTGGCATCCGGACCGGAGGACATCCCGTGGCGTCGACCAAGGAGGACCCCACCGGCCAGAGGAAGACCCAGCGACCGATACAACGAGGACGGACAACCCATCTGCCGCCGCTGCAATCAACCCGGACATATGGCAAGGTACTGTCCTTTAAACTGGCACAACCTGGGGTAGAGGGCCAATCCCCTGGAAAAAGATCACCAGGCCCATCGAACTGGCGCGACAAATATGTGGGAGGACATCCAGTCTTGCCTGTGGTACTGGATGGCATCCCTATGAGTGCCCTACTGGACACCGGGTCACAGGTCACCACCATCCCGTACGTGCTCTTCAAGCAGTACTGGAATGACTCGGATATAACCCGCTATCCAGACGACGACTTGAGTATCATCGCCAGTAATGGTCAGCTCGTGCCACAGATCGGATTTAAAGAGATGACCATTAAAATCGGTAGAGTCGAACTGGCAGCACAGGGACTGATCATTGTAGACATTGACAAGCGCGAGAGTCACCCAAAGATAACTCTAGGAACTAATGTGATTGAAAATTGTCTTGCAGAGGTGATTTTCATTTTACAGCAGGTTGCCAAGAACGCCAGCTCCGGCCAGCAGCGAGTGCTCCAGAAAGAGATCCGGGCACTGATGCGACGGCAACAGGTGGAACTCTCCGGTGGTGAGATTGGTAGCGTAAGAATGTGTGACCCTTTCCCTATTGCCATGCCCCCGAAAAGTGAAATGATGATTTGGTGCCGGGCAGCTATTGGTCTGAGAGGTCGAGATTACCAGGCCATGGTAGAACCAGTCTACTCAGACAGTAGGCCCACCATTTTGACAGCCCGGGGGGTAGTTGATGTACGCCATGGGAGGGTGCCCGTTCGCATAATAAATATCGGGAAAAGGGAAGTGTACCTGCCCCGGTATGCTACGCTAGCCAAATTATATACTATCAACCAAAATTCTATACAGTCTGTGGAACCCTTGCCTCCATCTCAGGAAGGTAACGGCTCTAAGAAAATAATGGAGGATTGGTGTCAGCAACTACATTTGGGTACTGACTCCACTCCCTCCCACCAGAAACAGGGAGTCTACCGGGTGGTTCAAGAGTACGAGAGAGTGTTTAGTAAACACCCGTTAGACTTCGGGCGAGTCAAGGGGGTAGAACACCACATCCCCACGGGAGACCATCCTCCCATAAAAGAGAGGTATCGACCCGTACCCCCTGCACACTACCAACACGCCAAGGGGATGCTTAGAGACATGAAGGAGGCTGGGGTAATCAGGGATAGCTGTAGCCCCTGGGCAGCTCCACTAGTCTTGGTCAAAAAGAAAGACAACACCATGAGAATGTGTGTAGATTACCGGAAAATTAACCGTATCACACACAAAGATGCGTACCCCTTACCAAGAATAGAGGAGTCTTTGGCTGCTTTAAAATCTGCTAACTTCTTCTCCACCTTGGATCTCACTAGCGGGTACTGGCAGGTTCCTGTAGCAGAGGCGGACCGGGAGAAGACCGCATTCACCACCCCGTTGGGACTTAGCGAGTTTACCTGCATGCCGCTCTCAACAACAACCAATATATAGTACATCCGACAAGGGGTCAATGTGTTAAAAAAGACCTTTATTATAACAATTTGGGTACATGGCGGCAAAAGAAAAGAGCACACACACAAATATATAGTAATACCATATAATAGTGAGGAGGTATAATGTAAATATTTGAATTGCAGAGACACCAGGGCTGGATAGTAGTAGCTCCAATTGTGCTAATGCATACTGATAGTATATCCTAGGTCACATAGTAAAAGGATATAATCCTAAATAATAAAAGCCAATATAGGCATTCCCAAGATAATGACCTTTTGGTATATACATATATCAAGGGTTGTATTATATCCAAGTAGGTTAATTCCCAAGTAACAATAATGTTGTATTGGCTTCATTCATACCTGGTATATATTGTCCTACTCCTAGTGTGGCGCTCACCCCATCATGCTGCTCTCAGATTAGCCAAGAAAAACCTGCTGACAGATTCCCTTTACAAATAGCTGAAATGGCTCCTAGATACCAGAGAAGGAAAACTTTATTAAAACGGTTTTGTTTCCTAAATAGAAAAGCAAATTAAACACCACTGGATAATGTGGTGTGTGAAACCGTCCATTGGATTGCTGTTTCGGGTGGGCTCAGGAGCAGCGCCCCCATCCTACACAGCCAACATCTTGCTGTAACAGCAGCGGCCAGAGCGGAGCGTGAATCACTGTTTAACCATTTATATGCCGTCAATCACTGATGGCAAGTTAAATAGCGCAATCGCCGGTACGCTATGCAATGTTACTAGAATTTTTTTTTTTTACTTTTCCATTTCCTTGAATTACTTGTTGTGGTTTGCGGATCCATTGACTGGCCAAGTGGAAGGGCTGCAGCCGATCATTCATGTACGTAGCAGATACACATTTCCATGTGTAAATAGGCCCTTATAGAAATCAATCAATAGAACGTATACCTGGATATCTAGGTTTATTCTTTGCATACATTTAAAGAGGTATAAGTCATGGCATATTACTAGGATGTCATTCTTGGGGGTCTGACAGCCTAATTTAGAAAGAAGTGGATGCACTATTTTCCCCTCACCCATTACAACACACCTTGAGAGAGTGATCCGCCCCACCAAGGACAGGAAACAGTCTGAAATAAAAGGGCGGTACCTCTCCCTTGCTTCAGTTGGTTTCCTGTCCTTGATGGGAACCTGTCTGAAGAAAGGTGTCTTCTTACCTGGGCCCGTTCCGGTGTGGAAGAGCGGGCGCCTGCCTGTGCACTGGGTTCCGGGTCCCAGAAGCGCCGTCCGCGGTTTCCTGGAGCCGTGTTCGAGCAGGCGCAGGCGTTGAGGAGGGCTCTGGCTCCCCGCAGACCGCTGCGCTGTCCTCTCCCTGACGCAGGTTCCTGGCTAGTCGCACGCCGGGAGCAGCGTCTTCCAGGTATGACGCGCCTGACGTCACGGCGCGGTGCACGCTTGGAGAAACGTGCCAGATGACGTTGAGGGCCGCACCCGGAAAAAAGATGGCGGCGCCCTGTAAACGCTTGCCGGCCGTTTTTTTTTCAAAGATCGGCCGGTGGGTGTCAGGAGGGGGGAGGACACATGGACCGGAGGAGGTCCGGATGTTCCCTATTTAAGGTGGGGGGCTCCTGACAAGAGCTGCTTATACTCAAGCTCTGGTGTAGCAGCTATGGCAGACCAGGACAGCCAGGAGCAGCAGCAGCTGACCCCTCCACCGCATCAACGCCAGCGGAAGAAGCAGTTGGACACCTCGCACACGGACGGCCTCCCCAGCAACCGCAGCAGCAGCAGGAGGAGTAAGGTGTGGGACGCTTCAGGGCCATCCAGAAGGGATTCGTCTTATGTCCTGCCACAGCCTCAAAATCCGGTACCCTTTTGTGACTTCAGGGGTGAGTGATCTTCGTGAATGTCACTTAATAGTAATGGAAAGTTATTATGTGCTTCATTCCTTAGGAACCTAAGAGGAGTAGCGGCAAAAAGAAGCACAGGGTTTGCGCCTTATGCCAGGCCCCCCTTTCCATAGATTGGTTAATACAGCTTGCACAAAGCTGTTTCTGCCAAACGATAGCGGAGAGCACCCCGGATTTCACTTCTAATTTGAGGTCCGTAATCCGTTCAGAGGTGCAGGATTCCCTGAAAGGCTTACTAAAGGGGAAAAAGAGATCCCATAAAGATATCTCCTCCGACTATGATTTATCCTCCCAGTCAGAGGATCTTTGCCTCAGTGATTCGGCATCCTCCTCTTCATCAGACAGTGGTAGGCCCTGCTTCCCTATTGAGGATACTGACAAGTTGGTCAGAGCGGTCAGATCTACCATGGGGTTGAGGGAGGAGAAGGCAGCCAGGTCCCTGGAAGATATGTTCGCAGGCCTGGAGGAAAAAAAGACGCTCCTTTCCAGTGAATCCTCAAATTCAGACCCTTATAGACCTGGAATGGAGGAAGCCGGAGAAATCAGGAGTATTGTCCTCATCCTGTAAAAGAAGGTACCCCTTCGAGGATAATGTCTCTGAGTCCTGGGACAAAATTCCTAAAGTTGGCGGGTCTGTCGCCCGATTATCCTAAAGATCGTCCCTACCCCTGGAAGATTCGGGCAGTCTAAAGGATGCTCTGGATAAGAAGGCAGATTCCTTCCTGCGTCACACCTGGGAAGCAGCAGCAGGGGGCCTGAAGCCAGCGGTAGCAGGCACTTGTGTCGCTAGGTCACTTATGGTGTGGCTTCAGCAATTAGGAGACCAGCTAAAGGATAAAAAGATGTCCAGAGATAAAATCCTCTCCAATCTGCCTTTGCTACAAGCAGCATCTGCTTTTTTGGCCGACTCCTCAGTGGATTCAGTTAAACTCGCTGCCAGGTCTAATGCTGCCAGACGAGCCCTGTGTCTCAAGGGTTGCCCGGGAGACCTACAATCTAAGCATAAGCTTTGTTCTCTTCCTTGTGATGGTAAACTTTTGTTTGGCCAAAAACTGGACGAGTTTTTGGAGAAGGCTGGCGACAGAAAGAGAGGTTTCCCAGGGTTCACGGGGGAAACAAAAAGGTCCTATTTTCGGAAGAAGAGATTTAACCAGGGTCGCCCTCCGGGATAAAGGAAAAGATGGGAGCCCAGATCTAAAAAGGACTCTGGTTACATGTTTGGAGGACCATCCTCCAGTTCCAAAAAATCTCCCCAATGACGCGAGGCTAGAGGTCGGGGGAAGGCTTTCCCATTTTATCCCAGCTTGGGAAGCCATCACTTCAAATCCCTGGGTGTTGGATATCATAAAGAACGGCCTAAAGATACGCTTCTGTCAGGTCCCTCACCGAACCTTCATGATCACCTCCAGGAGGAAGTCCAGGGAGGAGCAGATGGCTCTAGAATCAGAGATATTAGACTTAGTCAACAAGCAGGTCCTTCACGAAGTTCCACTTTCACAATGGGGAGGGGATTTTATTCCCCCCTGTTTGTGATAAAAAAAGCAAATGGATCTTTAAGGACCATTGTCAACCTCAAAAGTCTAAATCAGCTGATAATCAACCAGACTTTCAATATGGAATCAGTGAACTCTGCAGTGAAACTCTTACACCACAATTGTTTCATGGCAGTCATCTACCTAAAAGATGCCTACTATCACGTCCCAATCCATCCAATCCATCCAGACTACCGGAAGTACCTAAGGGTAGCCCTGTTCATCCAAGGTCAATTGAGACATTTCCAATTCACTGCCCTACCTTTTGGACTCTCGATAGCACCGAGACTATTTACAAAGGTTATAGCGGAGGTGACAGCTTTTCTCCGAATCAAGAACGTGGTGATTGTTCCCTATCTGGACGACTTTCTGATAATAGGGAAATTGGAGAACCACTGTTCCTCTCAAGTTTTAGAGGTCCGGACAGCTTTACATCACCTGGGGTGGTTAATAAATATTCAAAAATCAAAGCTATCCCCCTCAAGGACTCAGATCTTTCTGGATTTGACCCTAGATTCCCAACGCCAATCCTGTTTCCTCCCGGAAGACAAGGTTTGCAAAATAATCAGCCTGGTCTCAAGGGCAATAAGGTCTCCCGTGATGTCCTTGAGAGAAGCAATGTCCCTACTAGGCTCCATGACTTCCTGTCTCCCGGCAGTCAAATGGGCCCAGAGTCATATGAGGCTTCTTCAGTGGGAGGTCCTGTCGGCTCAGAAATCCTTCAACGGACATTTAGGAAAAAAACTCTCTGTCTTTGGAGACAGTAAACTTCCTCTCCTGGTGGACAAACAGGGAGAATCTGACCGCAGGCTTACAATGGTCCAAACCAGTCGACCACACAATTACAACAGATGCAAGTGGCTCCTGCTGGGGGGGTCATCTGGCAGAGTTCTCAGTTCAGGGGCTCTTACTACGTCACGAAAAAGAAGCGTCATCAAACATAAAAGAGCTTTTGGCAGTGGAGAAATCCTTGATAAGCTTCCTTCCCCACATACAGGGTCGCCATGTCCAGATCAGGTCCGACAATCGGACGACAGTGGCATATATAAATCACCAGGGAGGAACAAGATTTCACTCCCTTATGGTAGTGGCAAACAGGATCCTGCATCTAGCAGAACAACATCTCCCATCCCTCAGTGCTCTTTTCATCCGGGGGTATAAAATTCAAGAGCAGATTTCCTCAGTCGCCACACTTTAAGACAAGGAGAGTGGCCTCTAAACCCGATAGTCTTCCAAAAGATTATCCAGATATGGGGGTCACCGGACATAGATTTGTTCGCCACCAGGGCGAACAGGAAGGTGGAGAGATTCTGTTCACTAAATTCAACAGAGAATCCCTATGCTGTAGACGCTCTCCACATTCCCTGGAAGTTCAGGAAGGCCTACGCCTTTCCACCGATAGTGATGATCCCGGCAGTTGTGAGGAAAATTCGGGAGGAGGGGGCGAGGATAATCAGATCCCTGGGTCCTGCCTGACAGGCCGGACCTTCTCATCCAGGGGCCAATATTCCATGCACAAGCCAAAGGTTTCCATCTGGCGGCTTGGAATTTGAGAGGTTGTTACTGAGCAATAGGGGGTTTTCACCAGGCCTAGTTTCTACCCTGTTGGGTAGTTGAAAGCCCATAACAACTAAAATTTATTCCAGAATCTGTTGAAAATTCCTGGATTTTATAGACTCCCCATTGTCGGATAAACCTCCAGTTAGAGAAGTCCTAGAGTTTTTACAAAAGGGACGTGACCTAGGGTTGGCTACGGGAACACTTAAAGTTCAGGTGTCCGCCCTAGGAGCGATCTATAATTGTAACCTGGCAGGGAACAGATGGGTCTCTAGATTCATTAAATCCTGTTCCAGAGCTAAGCCAGTTCGGGCTCTTCCTCCCTGGGACCTGAATTTGGTTTTAAATGCACTCTCTGGCGACCCATTTGAACCCCTGCAGGTTATCTCTCCAAAGATCCTCACCCTCAAAACCATCCTCTTTGTGGCCCTAACGTCGGCCCGTAGGGTGAGTGACCTGCAGGCCCTTTCTGTTGATCCCCCATACACCCAAATTCATGATGACCGGGTCGTCCTGCGTACAGATCCATAGTACCTTCCAAAAGTTGTATCCAGATTCCACTGTAATCAGGAGATTGTACTTCCCTCTTTCTGCAGTAACCCTAAAAACCCTAGGGAGGTTAGGTTCCAAAATCTAGTTGTTAGAAGGGCATTACTACAGTACATAGACATGACTAGTCAGTGGAGGAAGGACAAGTCCTTGTTTCTGGCCTTTCAGGGGAGTAGGAAAGGTCACGGGGTATCAAAGGGAACTATTGCTAGGTGGCTTAGGTAGGCCATTTGTCTAGCTTATACATCTACAGGTGTTCCGGCACCGGACGGTATTAAAGCTCATTCCACCGGAGCTGTTGCAACCTCCTGGGCAGAGAGAGCAGATGTCTCGATTGACCAGATATGTAAAGCTGCTACTTGGTCTGCACCATCCACCTTCTATAAGCACTATCAGTTGGATTTATCCTCCTCTGACCTTACCTTTGGGAGAAGGGTACTTCAGGCGGTGGTCCCTCCCTAGGGTGCTCATATTTTCCAAAATTCTCTCAAGGTGTACTGGCATGGGTGAGGGGAAAACACCAAGGTTACTTACCTGTAGCCAATTTTTCCTGAACCCATGACAGCACCCGTAGTCGTCCCCCCCCCCCTGTCTTTCTCACGCCCTGGTGAAGCACTTTACATTTTGGGTGATATATATATATAGTAGGTGATGGTTATGTGTCTAACCTTTTCTGGAGGTCCTCTCAATGCTCTGTAATCCAACTGAAGCGAGGGAGAGGTACCGCCCTTTTATTTCAGACGGTTTCCTGTCCTTGGTGGGGCGGATGCCTCTCTCAAGGTGTGTTGTCATAGGTTCAGGAAAAACCGGCTACCGGTTAGTAACCTTGGTGTTTTTTTTCACGCTCCCAATTTAACAATTTGAGGAGTACAGTTGGATCTATTGAGTTTTTTTGCACTATGGGTGGGTGGTTGGGAGCACAGCTGTGCAGGAAAAAAAAAAGCTTATAGGTTCTCAATTCGTTCATTCTTGGGATTGGTGGCGGAACCAGAGATCGGACCATCACCAATCAAGATATTATATCCCTTCACACTCATCATTGCTCCCAATTAACAATTTGAGTACGTGCATATTTTTTTAGGGTATTTTTGT